>NC_080197.1:8840968-18840968 GCF_030028045.1 Hippopotamus amphibius kiboko
GGACAAAATGATCTGTATTAAAAAAATATCAGCATACCTCTGCAAACATACACACACACACACACAACTTTGTCATTATAAACCCAGACCTGGCGTCCCCATGATTCAAACAGATCCTGTTGTTACCTTCTTGGTTGTTTTAATATGATTTTTCATCATGCTTTCCCTAATCTCTGCTATCTGTGTCTCAAAATAGCAACAGTAATTATCAAATCGCTCTCCCCCCCTTTCCACTCCTGGCTGAACTGGAGTGCTCTGAGATTTCCCCACCAAACCTCTGAACCCATCTGAGGTTCACGCATCTGTCTTTCTAAGTCAGCAGAAGGAAAAACACAGGAAGACTGTGCCTTGAGCTATAACGAATCCTGGACAACCCCCAGCTTGTGTCAGTATCTCCTGAGGAAACTTTTCATAGAATCACAGTGCTGGAAGAGACCTCGAGAGATCAGAAAGTCCCGAAAAACAAGGGTTTTAAGAAACCCAAACTCACAGACTATTAAAAATGGAAAGAGCTGTAGTCATTGTCTGCCTACTATTTTCTTATCCCAGTGAAATGACTGCCATTATTTTCACTTTTTCCTATACATCCCGCTCTCTGGCCCTGTAAACCAGTGTTCATGCTTTCTCTATCACCTTCATGACTTTTGTTTTATCTCAATACTATCTGTACTATTATATACTTAATTTTTCCAAAGTTGATTTCCAGTGGATTCATTTTCACTTTTTCTTTACATTAGATGCAGCAATAGCACCCATGAAATTGTGACTTTGTTGTACTTTTCCCTTCACATACAAAGCAAATTAAAACCGTAACTATTAAAAACCTTATGCTTAAATTTTCTTGTATACAACTGTCTTATGCATATAACAAGTTAGGAATTAAAGTTCTAGATCAGAGGCCAGCAAATTTTCCTGTAAAGGGCCAAATAATAAATATTTTTGGCTTTGCAGGCCTAGAGGCAAAATCAAGAATCTTATGGAGGTGCTTATATAACATGAGAGGAAACAAATTTCCACATTTCTCTCCCAAACGTTTAGAAATGTAAAAGCCATTCTAGCTCACAAATCATAAAAAAAAAACACAAAAAATAATAAAACCCAGAAGGTGGGCTGAATTTGGCTCATGGGCCATAACTTGTGAATCCCTGTTCAAAATCATGTATCTGATATTTGTTTGAAACTTCTGTGAATTTTCTATAGCATTAAAGGATTTATAGGATGGTCGTGAACATGAAATAGTTGAAAGATAAGTGCTTAATATACCACCTGGCACAAAGCAATTAATAAAAATTCGCTGTGTTTTCAGCTTTGTCATCAACATCCTCATTATCTTCTTCCTCTCTCTCTTGACCAGTCTGGTTAGCCACTGAGTACTTTTCCTGGCGCACAGTAGGCACTCAGTATATGACAGATGATGTTGTTATTTCAACCAGTTGGAGCAGTGCTTCTCAACCCTCTATGCAGATCAGACTCAACTGTGGGGGTTATTTTTACAAACAGATGCTTAGTCTCACGAAATCCTGACTCTAAAATTCACTCAAGGGATAAGCTGAGCACTTGTGTTTTTTGTAAAACTCTAGAGCAATTCTAATGATTCTAAACACAAAGCTGTGACTTAGGGCATAATCTGGAGAACAGGGTCAGAAATTCCAACCCCCGGATAGGCCCACTTTCTCTACTTTGTTTTATGGTCACATACAACTCAGCTAGTGCTCAGTCCCTTTGTTAATAGTAAATTCCATCTGTCCGTCAACCAACAACTGATGTTAATTGAGCACCTCTGTGCCAGTCCTTGAGCTAAGTGCTGGCGACAGAGCAGCGAAGGAAGCAAAGACCCTACAATATATGATAGTCCCTCTTCTTCACCTTCCATCCCTTTGCCATGCTTGATTTTTCTTCTTGGCCCTTTTGACCATTTTGCATCTTCAGTGTATACTGGCTCTGCCGTATGAGAGCAGGGACCTGATATATTTTGTGGACTGTCGTTCCCACAGCCCGGAAGAGTACTTAGCACACAGTAGGTGTGTTTCATAAAGATTTGCTCTAACAAGGTGAACAGGGAACTCTGCACCTCTTACAGAGCCAAGCTGATGGCCAACCCAAGGCAGACATGTCCCCAGCCTGCTTGGTGTTGGGGTCAAGGGTGAAGCATGGTTTCTGGTCCTGTCAGCCTCCCAGCTGAAATCACTGCTTCAAGCCTCGGTTTATTCTTTTATAAAATTTATAAAATATCATGAGTATTAAATAGAATAATGCTCAATGTGGGGACAATGTTTAATAAGTAGTAGCTCTGTTGTGTTGGTTTTCTCATCACCTGGAGCTGCATAAACAAAAGACGGTTCTAGAACTTTTCTGACAATCCCCAAAGAGATCAGCTGAGAGCAAGTAATATGCCTGTATTAGCTCTCATCCTCAGCATGATAACATGCATCTGTTTGTTGGACAAATACTTCCTGAGCTTCTACCACATACTGGATGCACTACTGGGGTCTCAGGACATGGGGTGGGTGATGAAACCAGGCACAGCCCCTGCCATCCTGGAACTTACTGTCCATGGGGAGGGGGCATGGGGAGAGACACACGGGCATCAAATAAACCAAGAATCCTAAAATGCCAATGCTGAAAAGGGCAAAGCAGTGGCATCCATGGTGCTTTCGGGCTAATACTGGGGAAGGGGGTGGAATTGGACACAGTCTAAAGGGTCGGAAAAAGTTTCCCTGAGCGAGTGATACTCAGGCCAGGACCTGAACTATGTAAAGGTGTTAGCTGGACTAAGAGGAGGGAACAGCTGGGTGGTAACCATGGCCAAGTAAAGCCAGGGCTCAGGAGAGGACATGAGGCCCTCCTCTCAGGAAGGTCGGTCGGCAGGGGCCAACCATTCAGGGGCCCGTATGCTAATTCTTCCCAAACTTCATCTGCCCACGAATCCCCTGGGCATCTCGTTAACATGCCGACTCTGACTCAGCAGGTCTGGGCCAGGGCCTAAGAGTCTGCATTCGAACAACTCCCAGGAGATGCAGAGGCTGCCGGCCCACAGACCACACTGTGAGTAAGAAGGTTTCAGGCCGTGACTTTAACCTAAGAGCAGGGAGGTTTAGGCAAGATTTTCCTGAGATCCCTCTATACTGTATGAATTCATCTTACAGCTGTCAGGGAGCAAGACCTCCTGCCTGGAGCCTGGGAATCTTTTGGACGCCTCTAAGATTCCTCTGGAGTTGGTGTCCTCTCCTAGGGAGTTTGCCAACACGTGTTCTAAGTGGCATTGTAATGAAACAGGCTGCTTCTGCCCAACAGAAACTCCTTTGCTTGAGTATTGCAACTGAGAAACTCTGGGGAGGGACAACCCATAGGTAGTCTTAAAAATCAAGGTAGGCTTGCTAAAAAGAAATCTATATTTATATTAAAATACGTATACACGTATATAGATCTTTGAAATGCAGTAATAAGCACACATAGGATTGAAATGAAATCTTACAAACATTAAATCATCTCAAATTTAATCATTAAAGGATTAGGGACTGGGATGCTTTTGCTGTTGCTGCCGAGGCCTGAGCAGACCCAGACTTCTCCGGCGGAGCCCCACAGCTGGGACTAGACATCTCAGGACTGCCTGTCCACCAGGCAGGACTGAGCCTATGGGGGTTGTGACCGTCCTTGGAGGTGATCAGTAAGAAGCTGGTGAGCAGGGCAATGCTGAACCCACACGGGAGAGACGGGCACACGGTCCAGGGCACATGAGGCTGGGGAGACAGTTCCCCTTCAGTGACACTGGGGAGGAGGGCGGGGTGAGGAAAGCAGCTGCCTGCTCGATGCCTTCGGTGCGTCTCTCCCAGGTCTACTAATTGTCTTTCTAAGACAATCTGGGTGACAAATATGGACCCGAGAAACACTGCCCTTGTAAGCAATCCCAGCTGCTCCAGCAAATGTCCCCAAACAAAGGTTGCACGCCACTCACCCCCATGCTTGAAGCTCAGTTTAATTGTTCACCTCTGCAGTGTTAAATCAAAGCTGGCTCCGATTAAGTATAATTACCTTTGCCAGCAGCTTGTATAACACAGTAAGTGAGGGGCTACTAACCAGGAATGGCTTCTACAGAGCATTATATATGCCTTGGACTAAATCAACAGGACCCAGAGGTTCGGATACACATATAACTCAGCCGGGAGCAAATGTAGGCTGCAGGTCGAGAGCAGCACACACACATAAACACAGCATTTCCTCGCATATATCAGCAGCTGGGGAAACACCACTCTGCAGAAGAATAAACTACGAGAAAAGGTTTCTCTGGACCCCGAGTGTACAAGATGCGTTGCTCTGTCAGTTTTTCCGCAAGAAGGCAAATTGCCATCCAACCAGTTAGTGTCTGAACAAGTCCCAAATCCAGTACAAGAAATCAGACAAACTCCAGCTCTCTCAACCACCGAATGCCCATATTTTACCACCTTTCTCGCCCCCGGAAAGCGGGGAAGTGACACTCCTCCCGGCTGGCTTTGACACAGTCATTTTTCTCCCACTCAACCTCACCACATCTTTCATTCCTGACATACAAAAACATTTTTTTAAATCACAAGCATCTTTATCATTTCAGGCTCGTCAATTCCCATTTTGCCTAATTAATAAATAAATCAAAACCTGAAAGGAAATGAAAGTTGAGAAGAACTTTTGGTCCTAACCAAAGAGAAGCCACGGGGAGCCAGACATAGAATGTGGCTCTTTCAGTCCTGCAGACGTGCTCTAGGAGTTACATTTCACTTCCGTTTTCACTTTATAGAAGCCTGTTTATTAAACTATATGCCCAGAAGCACAAATGAAGGCCTCAAAAAAAAATCTCTCTCCAATGACGGTATACATTGCTATTTTGGTAGTCCTCAAACTGTGGGCTCTCCCTTCCACAACCACCACATTAACCAGCATTTACGGAGCACTTACTATGTACCATGCATGTATGAAGCATACCATATACACAATGGATATAATCTATATGGTGGCCCCACATTATATATTAAAGGAATTTTTTTTCAATATTAAGAAACCAGTGGTTAGAAGATTAAATAACTTGCCTAAGGTCAGACAGAAAGTAAACAGTGTCTGGGCTTGAACCCCAGTCTATCATGTCATGAGGTCAGGTACATGTAAAGCATCTGGGACAGTGCCTGGCAGGGAGTGGACTATCATTACATGCTAAAGAGTCTGATCGTTATTGTTTCAGGGAACAAAATAGAAAATGTGGATTCCATTAAGGGTTGCAGTAAGCAGTGATCAGAGTGGCCAACTAGGGGCAAATCTGGAAACCTTCACAGCAAATAATTGCTCGTAAGAGCTGAGCAGAGTCTAGCGTGTACAGGAAAGAAAGGACCTGGGTTTAGGAAGAATCGGTCAGAAAAGAAATCAGGGAACTAACACTAATGGAAATGTCCAGGGCTGCCTGGGATAAACTTTGGGCAGATCAACAATGAGACCCAGAAAGAAGCAAACAGAAACAAAAATGAACGTGAGTTCCTAGTGAATCACAGATCATCATCCATCCATCCATCCACCCATCCATCCATCCATGGCACTCCATCTCTAACCTCTTAAGACAGGGAGTTACGCCTCATTCATCCTTGTAGCCCTGAAACACAGCACAGGGTCTTGAAAATATAGAAATTAATAAATATCTGTTGAAAGAATAAAAGAATGACTCTCAAATACATACACTTCTTTCACAGAACTTATCTTCCACGGATCAGTTTGATCCTTCCAGCCCTCCTTCCCTCCCACAAGTTTCCATGCCTCTTTCTTATTATTCCTGGAATGAGATTTTTACCCTGGAAGAACTACACGGCAGCTGATCGCTGTTGGCTCGGCAAAGTTTCAAGCTCAAGCCCTCGCCCCACAAATTTCTCTTTGCTCCTCTGGAAGTCAAGCCTCTTATTTTTGCCATGCGTTTCTCCCATTGAAAATTAAAACGTCTGTCTCTCAGATTGGTTTGCTGGATGTATTATTTGTCACAGCTCTTGTTTTCATGATGCAGAAGCCCTTCTCCTCACTTTAATTTTTTAAAAATTTCTTTAAATAAGTTGTAAGTTTCCATTGCTACTGTTTTATCTTGGGGGACTCTCTGTTAACTTGTCCAGTTCCTTCCCTCCACTGCAGGAGAGCAGTTCAAAGTACGTGCCTGAGAATTCAAATTGGAGTTACAAACCAGTATTTCTGTTTATTTGTCAGAGTGCCGTGGCAGAATCAAAAGTTAAAGCAAAGCACAAAACTCTTCTTGTGGAGTGGGTGTTCAGGGGACTGTGGTCTAAAATGAAAATCGGATCATTGTTCAAAAAAGAGAAAAAAAACCCTCATACAGTGCATTGTAACATTTGAAAACATCTCCATGTTCCTTAAATGTTCTGCTAAAAGTACTAACAGGTCAGTCCACAGGAAATGCAAGAATACGTTATATTTTAATCAGGGCACATAAAACACTGTCTAGAATGTTATGTCGCCCGGGGGAATGCAGTGAGCAGGGAACATTTACAAACTCCAGGTCAGTCTCCCCATTACATCACTGTGAAAAAAAAGAAATTTATGAGGTTAAATTATATGGATGTTATATATTGGAACTGTTAGCCCATTCCCAAATGAGAATGTTGGCTGAAATAGCCAGATTCCCTGAGAGAAATTTCTAAGGCCTTCTATTGAGGATGTTTTTACGGGTAACTTTCCACAAAAAGGTGAGGACTTATTTATTCTTCGAAGATAATGAAATGAACAAAAAGAAAGAGGTCTAACGAAAAAAAAAAAAAGTCCAAATTCCAATAGAGAAGGCACCTAAAAGAGTTACTTACATTGTTCTTCTCCAGAGATAATAATACAGAGATTATTTTGTGGAATTTACTCATGATTTATTTGATCTATTCCTCATCTAAGTGATTGGAAACACAGATGTTGATGCTATAACTTTGCTTCCAGTAAATAATTCCTCAAAGGACTCACATTTGTTTAACCTTAGTCACAAGATGATAAAACTTATTAAACATTTATGGAAGCAGCAACACAATTTTGTTGGTTTATGTCTTTGGCAAGATTGGAAACTCCTATCCCCAACTTTTCCACCTTCCTTTCACCTCTCTAAAAGAAAAAAATATCTTTGAGGAAGTTCCTGTACCTGAATTATGAAGAGTCCCTCCCCCCCAACCCCGCTTATTTCTCCATTTGTGGCTGCAGTTTGACAGTAAACAAAAGGGCTGCCGTGCTGATCTCAAAGAACAATAATTAAACCAAAGGGACAGCAGACAAGGTGCTCCTGTGGGATCGGCAGAGGAAGAATAAAAACCTCACCAGGGCACTGTTTTCTTATGATTGCGAGCCTGCTTCTGAGATAAGCAAACACTCACATGTGCGATGCGCGAGCATTCATTTATTCACTCAACAACAGTCCCTAAGAACCTACTCTGTTCAGCCCCGTGCTCATAAATAACCTGGGCATCTAACGATCCCAAAGACTCCAGAAACCTGGGATAATGGTCTGTGGATTCATTCATTCGTTCACTCGTTCACGTATTCAACAAAGACACCTCCTGTATCCCAGGTACTGCAAATGAAATGGTCCCCATGATTGGAAAGGTTTGTCCATCCCTGACGTGACACAATGTAGACGAGGAAACAGAAATTAAAACTGGTAGAGAGCCTGCTTCCTGGTATTATCTGTCATTGTTACCTTTCCTATCTAGAGCTGATTTTCCCGTGCAGGGGACATCTGGTGTAACCTCGGCTCTGTTTTCCTCTCACCTCGGGCTGTAACCAGGAGGGCAGGGGCAGTGCCATAGAGGCGCCCTGGGGAAACACACTACGACATTGGCCTCATGTTCACAGGGAAGATCCTGAAGAGCTTTGTGGTGATTTCCTTAGTAGCTTAGCCTTGGCATGGACAGATGCATATACTATGTCCGCCACAGATACAAAATTCACGAATAATAAGGGCTTTTTACTCTTGCCCCACCAGACACTCACACTAACACCACAACAGACCTAATCCAGCTGTACACAAAACAAACTCACATCCATAACACATACACTAGGCACAGATTTACAGCTCAGACCCACAATAAAACACATCATAGCACGTGCGCACACGCTCTAGGGATCCTGCTGCTCTTGGCTGTGAAACGCATCTGGTACCACGTGGACCCTCTGAACTCTGGGGTCCTATCTTATTAATATATCTACCCCCAGGACGGACCAGTACACCTCAGTATGTGTTTGCTAAACTGCATTACACTGCAGTGTAACTGTTTAACATGTTAAACTGCAGGATTGACTGTTGTTAATAATTCAGCATATAACATGGACAAACAAAGTCCTCTCCTGACCCCACCCATGTATGTTTAACACCTCAGGGAGCTTCCGCATCACTAAGGCAATAATAGCTGTCCAGCTATCAAGCTTGATCATTATACACTCTGAGGACTAATGCAGTTTCTCTTATGCTATTCATGCTTTATTTATTTATTTTTTTACTTCTCTTTGTACCCATCCCCCCACCAGAAGCAGGCTAATGACAGCTTTCTTGACATACTAGGTAGGATTCAAGCCATGTTGATGGCTGTCTCATTCATTATTGGGATTATTGACATATTTTATGTTCAACTTACTTCAAGCAGACATTTAGCAATTGCCTACTAGGTGCAAATTAGCTAGTTGAATTTTTGGTTAGAGAAGTATACATCTCAGTAGAGACACCAAGAATGTTCAAAATATAAAATATTAGCTGTTTAAATGATGTTTAGTTTTCTCAACTGGTTCTCTTGCTAAATGCAGTAAAAGTCTCACAACTGTTATTCTCTATGTAAATTACTTATGTGACAATTGTAAAAATTTCCAAGAATATTCATTACAGGATTGTGTGTAACAGTGAAACCTTTAAACTATGCTAAATGTCTATTAACAGAGGAATTGATAAATTAGTAGAAATGTACATGCTTATGGTGGAATATTATAAAGCATATAAAAAAGAATTAGCTATATCTATTCTCTTAACTCTATCATCTCTTTCTTTTTTTCTCTACCTGTGTAGTTGCACACTTGGATAGCATCCCAAACGTACAGTATTAAAAAAAAAATTTTAAAACCTAGTGTGAAATTATTTAAATTATATCTCAATAAAACTGGAAGAAAAAAATTAAAATTATTAATTAAAAAATTAAAAACTTTAAAAATAAACTTGCAATTAATATATTAAAAACAAAAGCAGACAAAAAATTTTAAATATATAAAAAATAATAATAATTCTCCTACCTACATATACTGTACATGCAGGCAATACTGTAAATAATGGAAGATGTACACACCAAATTCTTCATAGTGCCTGTCTCTGGGGAAAGAGAGAGAGGGGGGAAAGTAACAATAGTTGAGGAACACCTATTATGCACCAAGCACTATTCTAAGTACTTAATAAGTGTCAACTTTTTAAACCTCATAATAGTGCTTGGAAGTAAGCACCCTCCTTACACTTGTTTTATAGGACTGAGGTGCAGAGATTTTAAGTTTGCTTTTCAAAGGCAACAGCTTTATCTGTATAGTTTAATTCCTTTATACCTGAAATTCACTAATCAAGTGAAATAAACTCACCTTATTATTAACAGTTGTTTCCTATATTCCATCTGATCAATTATTCCCATCCAATATTCATAGATTTATATTAAAGACAATGAAATAGGATGATAATTTCATTCCATTTCTCATTAAAATAACTTGAAATCAAATGGCAAGGCAGTCTGCCAAAATTTACATTATCATAAAGGTTTGTTTCAAAATGTCACCCATATTAAAAAATTAAAAAAAAAAAAACACACCACCAACTAAAAACAAATTGTTGATTTTTTTTCCAGAAAGATCCCATCATGATTTCTGTCATAAGCAACATATTCCCTCTGAGATTTGACCCCTTGAATTTCATGATCCTCTTTTTCTTTTCATATTATTCAGAGTACTCATTTAAATGTCACCTATAATTAAATACTTACAAGTAAGAAACACCTTTAGAGACCCTGACCATAAATATTACAAGGGGCTCTAAAGGGGAAATCTGTGAGGGTAGCTTTTCGTTTGCTAAAATAAATAATGGGGTAGCGTCATTGCATGTATTCCATATTTTCGATGGCCAGGAAGAGTCATGGAGCCTATGAGAGATTTATGGGGAACAGATGAGCAGTGTCTGACTTCAGGACACATCCTCAAGGATGCTGTAGGAAGTGGGTGAGCACGGTTACTTACTGAGCACCCCAGATGGACTGTGTTGGGGACTTTCATGGGGTTTTTTTGGTTTTGGTTTTTTTTAACCTCTGTTTAATAAAACAGGAATGGGCTTACGAAAATGCCATTGTGTAAAGCTCAAGAGTTTCTAAAAGTTGTGGTTGTTGCTTTTTGATCTTCATAGGCTCAACTTTTCGAAATAGTGTTTAGATATTTAGATAAGGATGATTTTCTCTCTCTTCTCTATTTATCCTCTCTTTCTTTCTTTCTTTCGCCACAATTGACATTTCAACTTGGAGGAAACCCTCGATTTCAGTTCATGCCCCATGCACATAGTTATACTAGACTACGACTGCCTACATGATTTTTTGCTATTAAGCATTAAATACTGTGAGAAGCAACAAAACATGGTGTCTCAGTACTTGGGCTCTGATATGCAGACCCAGGTTTCAGTTTCTTATTTAAAAGCTTGTATGATCTTCAGCTTACTTAAAATTTCCGAAACTTAATTTCCTTGTCTATTCAGTGGGCCAATAATAATAATACCCAGCTCACAATATGTTGTGGGGAGAGACTTTATGTAAAGGACGTGCATGTATGTAGCCGATGCTGGGTAAACATTAACCACTTAGTGTAGGTGTTCAGTTTCATGGCATCCAGGTCAATACACAGTATCCATTAAATGATGATGGCATCATCTTCATCATTGCTGTCAGCATCATTTTCATCACAACCACCAGTGAAGGCGCAGATGCTTGGAAGAAAGGGCTTGGAAGTGTGACTACTCGGAAGAATCAGGATAGAATAGAGAGGGAAGGGATCAAGATAAAAAGAGGAAACATTGAAGAGAGGATGAGAAAATATGACCAAGATAACAAGAAAGTGAAAGAGGTTCCAAAGAATAATACCAGGTTTTCTGCCCTCTCATCCAATAGTTTCCAAAATTTTATTTATTTGTTTGTTTGTTTGTTTAATTGGAGTATAGTTGCTTTACAATAGTTTCCAAAATTTTAGAGAGTGTAAGAAATAAAGAACCAGGTCTGGGAGATTCCTTTTGTTTGTTTCTTGTTGCTTGACCCTGGTACCCACGCTGTCAGCCAGCTCCTAAGCAGACAGAGCCCTTGCTATATGTCTGCTGGGTTGCCTGTCTTTCTCCTACCTACCTGAGGGATTCTCTGGACTCTGATGTTTCCTGCTGTGACCAGGAAGACCAATGCATAAATGGGTGTGTTTCCCTGTTGAAATACATTAAATTGTCCCCACCATTTCTAAAAATATAGGCCATTGCCATGGGAGAGGGAAAGTGAAAAAGAGAGACTACCTATATTTTTTCCATTTACTAAAAGCCAAAAGTGAAATGGACCCTGGAAATAATGTTTTAAATGTTTAAATGCTTTGGCATTTGGAATTGAGAGAGAGAGAGAAGGAGAGAGAGAGTACGAAGAAGAAGAAGAAGAAGAAGAAGAGGAAGAGGAAGGAGAAGGAGAAGGGGAAAAGGAAGAAGGAGGAGGAGGAGGAGGTGAAGGAGGAGAAGGAGGGGGAAGAAGAGGAGAGAACTTAGATATTTTCCCCTATATTCTGTAATTCAAAGCCTTAGTGCGTGCCTAAATTCAGATTCATAGGCCTCAACCCCATTCTGTGGAATCAGAACCACTAGGCTCTGGCCTGGGAATCTGTAAATTTGCATTTTTAACAAGTTTTCCAAGTGAGGAGGATACCAAACAAAGGTTGAGAACCACGACTCTATTCCAATTGCAAAACCAGAACACTGTTCCCAGTCCTTCCATATTTGCAAAATTTCCTGGGCCAGTAAAGACTTTCCAGAGTTTTTCTCTGATATCCTGGGAGGGGAAGTTCCTTCTGGTTTTTAAAGTTTTTGAAGTATTCATGAAAGCCTCTCTTTTCCGGGAGGTTCTTTGACCTGAGTGTGACTTGGCAGACACAGCTCACAGCTGGTTCATGAATCCCTTGCCCTGCTCAGGCTCTGGGCGTCCGTAGTGTTCTCACATTTAGTCATTCTTCCCCATCCACATGGTTTGTGCAATACCCTTCCCCCAACTATTGCTTCCTTTATAATAATTCCCTCTTTTATTTACTTAAATAATTTTATTTTAAAATAAAAATTTATGTCACTACAGTCGGTAGAAAACCAGTCACATTTTCCATAAATGATGGTAATCGGACAATGAAAAATCCAAGTGTTAATATTTTATCATTCACTGTTGCTTCTGTGGTCTGCTCTTTCTGATAAACAAGAGGGAGAGAGGTGTTTAAGACAGGCTAACACCAAGTGAGACTTTTTTCTTGATGAAATCAGAGGATTTGAACAAGTATTGAAAAAGAGATACTGTTTTCACCTCCTGTCTGCCTGTTACTTAAAACTATCTACCCCCAGTGGCCTGACAGTCCATGATGGGGCAATTCTGTAATTTAAAACTTTTAGAGATGGGCTTGCTTTCCTCGTTAAAACACTGCATAGAGTACTGGTAGGCTTGGTTGGAGGAGATAGCCATTAGGAGTTTCCATTGCAGGAAATAATGGTTCCAGTTACTCTCTACTTTCCTGCCCCCCCAGAGATGCATCTTTATCTCCTTGGGTTTTTTCACTTTAACTCCTAATAACCACATCACCATCATTCATTCTTTCCAACAATTATTGAGCACCAACTCTGTGCCAGGCTTTGTGGACGCAAAGAAAATAAGATAAAAGATGCCTTCAAGGTCATAAGGTCAGAGCCACGGTGATGGTTTTAATAATTTAACATTTATTAAGCACCCACTCAGCACGAGGCACAGCTCTGAGTGCTATGCAAGTGTTCACACGTTGCTCCTCTCAAGCACCTGAGACAGAGTTTTCCCTATCTCTACCAGTAAAGAAATCTAGGCACAGAGAGAATTATTAATTTGTTAATATAGTGACTAAATTTTCTTGACCGCTTACCATGTACCCCATGTACTAAGCATGTTACCTGATTTATCTCAGTGAATCCTTGTAAAAACCCAGCAAGACGGGTCCTTTTAGTAGGTCTGTTTTGCGAACGAGGAAATTGAAAGTTTGGAAGGTAGAGGTGCCTGAGGTCACACAGCAAGGAAATGACCCACTGGAGGGAAATGGAAGCCCTGTCTGTTGACTCCAGGGTCCACCTCGTTACCCTGACACCGTATTGTCTGATGGGGGTGGGAGATGCAACTCCAGGACTCCATGAAATGTGCTTGGAAAAGATGAGCCTGCCCCTGCACAGTCAATTCTAAAACCAAGGCAGCTCCAAACACTCTCCCTTCTTCCTACTTTGGCTCAGAAAGGGGTAGACTGACAATTTTCAGTAAGAACCTTATGTACCACTAGAGGAAAGAAGCAAAAGAAAGAATTCAAGAAGATAATAGAATAAATATAGTCAGGTTTTTCATACACAGTTTTCAGTATACTCTTCTTTTTCACTCACACCCACTTGCAATTTTCTGCACATCTTGTCTACCTTTGGACCAAGTCTCACATCTCCTGGACCATTAGTCTAGTCCAGGTTTTGACTAGATTGACACAGAAGCCTCCAAAGCGGTGAGTCTGCCTGCAGCCTTGGTTCCTGATAGATAATATGGCAGCCAGCATGAGCCTGTAAAATCCTAAATGAGATCCCACCTCTCCCTGCTCCTTTGCCCTCCAAGGCTCCCCAGTTTGTCAGAACGTTGGCTCTCTGTGCAGCATCTCTATGCAGACCTCTCCTAGAGGTCTGGCATCTATCTATCCCTCTGTCCTCATCGCTCACCCTCTTTCCCTCGGCTCCAGCCATGCTGGTCTCCTTGCTGCTCCTCCAGTTCCTGCAGCAGCTCCAGCCCCGGACTTTCCCGTGTCCCTGGATCCATTTTCCCCAGAGGGTTGCACTGTGCTCTCTGCCACTTTACTCAGAACCCAGTTCAACATCTTCTCCACAGAGAGGCCTTTCCTGACCATCTTATCTAAGGCAGCACATCCTCCTCTGATGTGAGATCCCTCACCCTCCTTTAATTTTCTCTGCCGCAGACACCACTCCCTGACACGAGGTGACGTGCATCTGCTTGCTTGCTTGCTTGGGACCTGTCTGCCCCGCAAATGGAAGCGTCAGGAAGGCAGGCCTTTTGTCATTGTTACTCAAGCCTCTAGTTCCAGCACTTCCCACAGTACCTGAGACACAGCAGACCTTCAATAATATCGGTTAAGTAAAGTCCTAAGGCAGGCAGCAAAAATTCCCCAATACGCTCTGCTATCCCCAATCTCTTTGTCCTAAAATATTCCTTAACAGGCACCAGCCAGTCTCCCTTCTTTCTTCTCCCAGGCACTTATCTGAAGGTGACAATTAAAAAGTGAAGAAGGCGTTACCAGGAAACGGCCTATAGCCTTCTCCCATTAGCTTAACAACCCCTAAGCTTTGCTGCCTTGGGCCTGAGGGGATGAGCACAGGGTTCTGGTGGGGGAGGGGGAGAGTTGCCAAACCCTGGGAGGCTGGGAGCATCTGAAGGCTGCAGGCAGGAAGGCACAGTACCTGGAGAGCAGAGAGGGAGGGAGGTCGACCTCTGGGGTCAGACATGAGGATCCCCAACCCCTTCGTCTCCATCAGGGTCCGGGCTTAAGGAGGAAGTCTACAGATCCATGGCACCAGCAAGCACTGCTTGTGAGACGGGTAAAAACTATTTACTGCAAACAGGTGAGTCACTGCTGCTCAGCTGAAAGCAGAGGATGTCCTGATGAACAAAATACAAGCTTCTAATTAGAATCACTCTCTTCTGGTCACTAGTATTTCCTAAATTGATAAATATTCAAAGTGCAGCTATGATCTTGATTGGTACAGAGGTCAGCCAAAAAATTTTAGATGTGTAAGAGAGATCCTTATACGTGAAATTAATTAGTATACAAAGTAATACACTAAAGTATTTATTCATTCACTCATTTTTAGTCTCATTTATTCATCAGGAAACATTTATTTAGTGCCTAATAGGTACCAAGGACTAATTCGAGCACCTTTATTTCTCCCGGAATTTGTATAGAAAATGAAACAATAGAAAGGACATAAATGCATTTATGGAGAAGATGCTATATAAGTGCCAGAGACTGCACCAAGGGTTTCATCTACGTCACACTGTCTTATCATCACAACCACAATACGAGGTGAGCAATACCATGTCTCCATTGGACAGGTAAGGAAACTGAGGTGCTGCGAGGTTAAGGGACTCCCCTTAAAGCATGCTGGTGGCTAGTTAAATAGGGAGGAGCTGCAGTTGGATCCCAGATTTGCTTGGTTTTTAACATTTGTGGTTCTTTCCACAGCATCATGGATGTCACTCATCCCCACACCTGTCAGTTCCTCCATAAAGCCCGGGCATGTGCTTTTACCTTCAGGTGTCACCTCTATCATTCTAAGCATCCTAGTCACCATTGCTGAGGGGCCAAGTAAGTCGACTGAATGGATGAACACAACCAAGTCCACCACCACATCTGAAATACACATAAGTACCCCTGTTCTACTAATAACCCAATCAGATGACATCACTTCCCTGCTTGAACCCCTCCAGGGATCCCATCACACTTAGATGCAAATCTAGGAGGCTACATACAATCTGCCCTGCCTATCTCTCCTCCTCATTTCCTACCACTCTTTCCTGTCTTCATCTACTCCAGCCACAGTGGCCTCCTACGTACTCCTCATTTCCAGCCTAAGTTGTTTATCGCTTCATCTTCCTGGAATACTTCTCCCAGATCTATGCCCAGCTAGTTCCTCACTTTCTGTTCAGGTCTGATCAAACGTCACTGCCTGAGTAACACCAACCCAATAATTCTACATAACATGGCAAACCTCCATCCCGCTCGACCCTACTAATCCCAACTCATTTTCATGAAGTGCCATTAGAACTATTCAATATTATATATTTATTTTTTCATTAGCTTTTTGGTCTCACCCACAAGAATGTTAGCTGTTTGAAGGCAAGTACTTTTCCTACGTGATATTCCAGCCTGGCACACAGTAGGTGTGCACACAGTCAACATCTGTGGGGTGAATGAACACATAAACGCACACGTGAAGAGGAACAGCCAAGGAAGAGTGGACTTCGTATACGACAGGTGGCCCTAAGATTCTAGTTGGAGATGCCACCAAAGGCAGCATCCTCTGTCAGTGTTCTCAGTACCCCCTCTCTACTCCCCCCCACCAGGTTTAGACATCACAACAGATGCAAGAGAAGAAGAATAGGAACTGAGGGTCCTTCCTTGGCAAATCTCTGTGACTCTTCTAAGTAAACTACCACAGCAGATTAAGTGCATGGGTCTCGGAAGCAGAAAGTTTCAAACCAAGCTGAGCCACTGCATGACCTCGGATGAACTGCTCTGCAGGTTGCTCAGGTCCCCATCTGTAAAATAAAGATGATACTAGCATCCAACTCATAGGACTGTTATAAGACTCTGCTCAAATGTTTCCGCCTCTGGCAGGTTTCCTCTGACCATTCACACCAATGTTGCCCCAACCCTGCTCGTATATGTTTGCGTTTAAAAAACTATTGTCATTGTAGAGCTTTTTTCTATGTGAAAGTTATCTTTTTTCTTTATTAAATTACTTATACGTTCTCTTGCTTCCCTCAACTGTACGGTAAGATCCCCAGGGATCTCATTAACCCTGAGGATCTAGGTGACCAGAACAGGACCTGGCACATAGTAAGAACTCAAGAAATAACTGCAGCTTAAATGAATGACTATAAATTCATAAAGCACTTGGTAAAATGCCTGGTATATAATAAGCACTTAGGTAGGGGCAGTTATCATTATTACTGTTGCTGTTATATTTGTTGTTGCTGGTGCTATAATTACTATTCCTTGGGAAAAAAAAACTTTTTTTTTTTTTTTTTTTTTTTGGAGCTGGGGCAGGGCTCCAACCCATGCAGCATTAGTCTTTCTCAGAAAAGGCTAAAACACTACTCAGTGATTATATTTCCAGTTTTAAAACTCAAAAGGCACCCAAGTCTGATTTCTTTTGAGCCCTGAGCCCCTGGTCCCACGATAACTGGCATGTTGCTCATTTCTGCCCTGGTGTACATTTTTCATGGTCTGGTTATTTGGGGCACAGATACACTAGCTCTGTGAGATGTGGCCCCTAGGAGTTTTAGTGCATTCTTTCAGCCCTGCACTCACAGCATCGTTTCCAAAATCCTGAGCCTTAAGAACTATGATTACCTGCATCTTGTAGGTTGGAAAATGAGGAGATCTGAGATTATTCAAGCGTAGACATCCAGAAACTTGGGTCAGTCTGACTCCTGAACTCACATGCTTATTTGTTGAGTAAGGTGTCTCTCTTGAGCTTGCCCAGCGCCACTTAACTAGGATAGCAGAGCTGTAACCAGAACCCAGGTCATTTCTTCCTATTCCACGGTTCCATCTACAGTCTAAAACCTAATCCCAAGGGAGAAAACAAGAAGAAGGGGACAGCCACACACCCAACTTTCTAATAAAGGAAAATGGCTAAAGGCAATTCTGATATAAAACATGCTTATATAGCTTTTCATTTTGGCATTTTTTCTGTACCAAGTGGTACCAAACACATAGAATAGATTTAACTCTTCTCTACAGCATCATCTTGGCCCAGAAGCTATTCATATCTCCCTGGGGTATAAGAGTGAGGCTTCTAAATACATAGAAAAGTCTAAGGATCTGATAAATTGAAGTGATTTAAAGTCAGCCCCTTGCAGTTTATATAGAAATATGAATATGCCTACACAAATCTCCCCTATAGAAGACCTTGACCTTCTGTCTTCTTTTTGTATCTCCCACGTCACCAATCACCAGATTTCATGGATTTTTCATGACGCAGTAAAACACGTAAGGAAGTTTCTTCCAGATTCATTACAAACAGAATGGCCGCTGCCAACTCTGTTTTCATCTCATTCCGCCCTCTGTAACTATTTTCATTAAAAACAATAACTGGGTTCTGCCCACCTTAATATCTAAACTGTATAATTTCCATAGAAATGACTTAGATGTAGCTTGAAGAAGAACACTCAGGGGTGATTTCAGAGGATTCGTTCAGTTCTGAAAGCACTGAACTAATTAAGATCAGTGATCTTAATTTTTGTACTGAAAGAAAGTGCAGAACGCTGGGTTTTTTTAAAAACCCACCTTAGCGTCTAGCAGCTTTGTGGAAACATGAGGTTTTTCTTTAGCGTAAATGGACACTACAGCTTTTCAGTTAAATTAGTCTTTGGAGAGAGATGCAAAAGAGCTAAAAAGCTCCTTAAAAATCTTCCCTGCTTCACTGCTTCTCCTGTGCCAGGGGAAGATGTGTAGTTAAAATGCAATGCTATTTTCTTCTTACCCTGATGAAACAAAGTTTTCGATTTTGAACCCTGAGCTGGCTGTTACAGAGCTTGTTGAGGTTTTGCTTTTAGTTTTCAAGCCCACATTTGGTTTTCCAAAACTGTTGGTAAAAAGGGGATGTGCATCACCATGTTCTATATCTTTGTACACCCAGAGAGAGCTTTGTTAGATTCTGTTTCAGGTTGGGTAGTAGTTATAGGGATATTGAAACTATTTTTTAAATGAACGCAAATGGGAAGGAAATTCTCATTTAGATGAGCCAAACTCAAGACAAATCCTTTCAAATATGATCCAGGTATTTCCCCCCGCCCCCCGTGTAATTTCTCTAAGCTCATTATCTCTAAAACTTTTGCATTGTGCATTCCCTGTTGTTAAGCATAGCTAAATAACACTGATATATTAATAACAGGATTAGCTAGCCGTGCTTCCTGAATTTTAATTTCTAAAATTTTAAACAATTTTAGGCATCGCTTTGGCATGACAAAATGTTTGAGAATGCCCAGAGGACATCTTTTTCTGTAGAGGGAACGCAAAAGACTGAAGAGAGGCAACAATTGGAAATTCCACGTGGCTGTTTAAATGACTTTCGAATCCCTCCAAATTATTTAATCATTTCACCCATGGAGTTTGCTTTGGAAACAAATATATCAGCAATTCCCACTTGCATCTCCGATTTCTCTTCTGCATGGCTGCGTGTGTACACAATATCTTCGGAAAGGACCTAAGTCCAATAGTTACCCTCTGGCAAAATGAGTAACACAAAAACGGCCACGCAACTGAAGACACTCCAGACGCAAGTCCAAGCTAGATGCACATCCTCTGAGTTTGCAGACATAGTCCAGAAGTGGATATTTGGTCTCTAAAGTCTCTAATTTTTATTATCATTTCTTAAAGACCCAGTGTATCTTGAAACTGACTTTAAATGCTAAGCCTATGCCTTTTTCTGATTTAAAAAAAAAGTTCCTAAAACAAGTCAGTAGCAGGAAAAATAAAGAAAGAAAGAAATTATAAATCCAGTGAAAACAGTCTAGTATGATAGAGGCCTGTAACTACAGGGTGTTTTTTCTCCCTGTAATATCCAGGTAATCAAATCAAGCAAACAGTCTCAACGAGCTATTTCTTATGTGGTTAGAATGACTAAGCTCACTCATAATCGAAGAGCTGCTTGCCAAAGGTCACCCTAAGAAACAGGAGAATTTCTAACTTTAAATGGAACATAGAAAACTTAAAATAATTTTAAAAATACAAATTGTTACAAACTACTAAAAAATAGATAAAAAAAAAAAAAATCTTCCAGAGTGAAAAGGCTCTAGGAAGGTAGAAAGATGAGATCTCCCTAATACTCCTAATAGACTACAGGAGAAGACATTCTGTATTTATCCCAACATTAGAAAATGAAAATAAATTTCTCCCAAAGAAATAAAAATAAAGCAGTGTTCTCAACTTGCAAAGCAATAAAATTATTTGTGTGCTGAGCTTCTTTTAATACCACTGTGATTTTTTTTATAAAAGTCGCTCAATTTGATTGTAATTAAATATGTAATGAAAAAGCACTGCTTCAGGGAAGCGATGCAAGACACTCTCTAACTGTTAGTTTAATGCATTTCCAACTGACTTTGCATCAAACGAAAATGATACTCTGTGTATGCCTGGTCTTAATATAGAATTTGTTAGGCAATTTTGTGTTTTTTAATGGGAACTGGGGTGGACACAGACATTGCCTTTGAAATAGTGGCTGAGTCTTCCCAGACCAGGACATACCTAAATAAAATTGATGGTACAGATACAGTGATGGAAGGGAAGTGCCACTCAGGACACTTAACTCGTGTCAGCTAATTACAGACCCAGCATAAACATGAACAGGGCCTAGGTTTTCTTCCTGGCTGATTTCCCTAAACTCAGCTGCAGTGACGAGCAGAAGTGCATCATTTCAGTGGCCTTAAATAATGCCAGGTTCAGTGCCCCTTTAAAACCCGCTCAATTGAGATACAATTCCCAAGCCACTGGAAAGATAAATAGATCAACCCAGGTATTATCCAGTTGGACAAATTCCGTCAAATGAGTGAGAAGTCAGCTGGGATGAAATGAAAGCATAAGCCTCTGCTGGAGAATGTGACAAAAGGCAAGATGCTTCCAGGGACAGATCTGCTAAAGATGCCTAGGAGGTATTTGTTGGGTGTGAAGGTTTCCCCGAACGGTAGCAATAGAATTGATGTGACTGGGAGAAAAATAAATGTAAGGTGGGAGAAAAATAAATGCAGAGTATTTCTGAGGAATGCTTCTACGTTCCTCAAATGTAGCCTCTGATCTCTAACCCCCCAGCCTCAAGAAGATATCCATTGTCGAGAAGTTTCCCATGCCCCCTCTTCCTTACCTGGCTTCCACTAGAACTCCCTGTCACTTGCAATCTGCTGATTAGGGTTAATGTATTGTGTCCTGATATGGCAGATTAAAAATGAAATCAATAAATGCCTAAAACAAATGGGCTTTTGAGATGTCCCATTCAATCTGGGTCTTTAAGGGTGAGATGAGAGGAGGGAGAAGGAAATCAGGAGGGGAGTGGGCAAAAGACCAGTTAAGCAATCAATTTCCATCCAAAACACTGTGTGGAGGATGTGATTTCAAGGTACCTGTCCTTTCTTTTTTCAAGAATCTGCCTTACATAACAAGAATAGCCTGAACAGTTCATGCTGCTGAGCCCCACTGGGGGTAAGGGTGTGTATTTATTTTTTCCACTCATCTGTAAAAAATCATACTGTTTGGGTAAGTGAAGGGGGTCTATTGCATGTGGTATTTAAATCTTCAAAATGTGAACTTGTCTTTCTGAAGTGTGCTTAAACAAAGTGAGAGTGCCAGGGTCGGGACCCCACCCCGATTCCTATTCTCTTGAACCCCGTCCCACTTGCCAGTGAATTAAAGATAAACTTCACCCTGAGCAGTCTGCCCCCTCCCTGCCCTACTGGCTAACATAGCTGAGACCTCGCCCGCTAATCCAGTCATTGCCATCAGGACGTTGAAAAGGAGATCGCTCAGGTCATCTCTACATTCCACTGCAGTATTCCAAATTGTCCCTGCTGAATATGTTTCCCATGTAAATAACCTGTGCTATTAAGGTGCAAATTGCAACTTTTAAGTAATGATTGCTAATAGTCTAATGTTTACTGCCACACAAGGACATTCATGAAAACAAAATCTGCATTATTCATCTCCATATTAAATAAACAAAATAAATTGAGGGAGCTGTTCTTTCCTGCAAGACTTTCCTCAGATCTGGATTCTCAGATATCTTCTGAGAGTCAGCAAGAAGAAAACATTTAATCTCTTTGAGTAGGCAGAAGCAGAAGCCTATAATTTATATATACATTAGATATTCATATGTATATGATGCCCACAGATTTTGCGTCCTATTGCAATTGGCTGGCATTATATAAAAACAAAAGTTCAGGATGATGAAATAAAATATGTATTACACGTGTGTGTACAGAGGCTGTGCTAGACTGTGGAAAATAGAAGGGTTAGAGTGTAAGTCGACAGTTTTAAATTTTTAACTACTCTGAGTCCTGCCAAATACAAACAAATCAAAACACTGTTCTGTTTTATTTTACCTTTCTGCCATCATCTCTCTCTTCCCTACAGTGGATGGGGAAAAAGATGCTGGTAGGGAATCCTGCAATATTTTCAGGTAAAAGTAGATACATTTTAGCCTTGAGTGAAATATACATCCAAGGAAGCAAGCACACACACTCACACATACACAAACCCCTGGGGTACTGCAGGCTGCTTTCTAAACTTTTTTTCTTGCCTGAAGTAATAGTATGGTGGGGTAGGGTAGCTTTAGAAAGCCAGGAAGAATGACATTTCGGAGGGAAATGTTCTGACTTAGCTGTTTCCTTAAAGAGAACTGCCTACCTCACAGCCCTTCCCTTAAGGAGGGAGGACTATAAACCAGTAAAGACTAACATTTCCCATCACTTATAATATCATCTTGCTCATTCTGTCCACATACCTGCTTTATTAGAAAGTTCCATAATTGATTCCTTGAAACGTGGAATTTAAAACTAATAACGCCAAGGAATCAGACTGCCTCGAACAGTTCTTGGGAAAGAGTCTCAGTTGTGATTCACTTACAGGCTTTTTCTATCTTACATTATTCATTAATCAAGCTAGAAATCAAGCTTTCAGCATCAGCCCATGGGAATAATTACTTACAGTTGTGCATTGTGTTTAATTTTAAGCAGTGATAAAAGTTAGTATGGCCACAATCCTAGAACCCACCTTGCTCTTCTCCCTGGATGTTAACTGGCTAAAGAATCTCAAAGTGGCTAACTTTACTTGTGAATAACCACTTCAGCTACAACAGTGTACAGCATCGATGACTTCAGAGGAAAGAAATATTACATGAAAAAATATCCGCTTTAGTAATATGTGAGTAAATAAATACCGTTAAGAGGGGCCTCATTGTGTACAAAATGAATTATTCTCTTTCAGCTTGACAAGGGTTTCCACTTCTTCCAGTGAAAATAATAAAAGCCATGAAAACAAACACATAAAGACACTAGGAACACAATAGGCCAGAAAACTGAAACTACAGTCAGAATTTTCTAACACACAGACACCCCCAGCCCACACACACTACAGTAAATAGATAAGCTAGCTCCACTAGATACCAGCTTAATGAAAAGGATCTAATTTAAATAATGTGATACAGCATTATGTTACATACACCTGGATCCTCATTGATCAGAGGATAATTATAATCAAAGCAGTGCAATTCTGAGCAATGCACTTTTTGTAATGAGCTTACCAAAGAAGACATGTCCAGTCATTCTGGTAATTTAAATTACTGCCTAGTTGTTGATGGCCTTTACCGGAACAACAAGGGGAAAAAAAAGTAATTTTCAGGGCAGTATCACTTCTTGCTGGACTGCTGCCCAGGGTTCTCTTTTGGGACAACAATAAGGACGTTATCTCTAATAATCTAGCTAGACTTAAACTTACGTTGCTAGAACTAGACCAAGCAGGCTTACTCTTCCTGAGTCTAAAAGGCCAGTGCACACCGCAATGCTGTTCAGATTGCAAAGCAATCTAAGTTTTAAAAAATAAGTGAGTTAAATGTAGAAAGCGACAGGGGTAGGAGGAAGCAACTGTTTGCTAAAGAGGTAGCTAGAGTTGAAAAAAGAACACCTCATTGACGAGGCAAGTTCTAAATATACACAGTACTGAAAATACCTAAATTATTTTGCTCTTAGAAAAACAAATGGAAAATATACGAATCAATGCTTTATATGTGATATTTCCCCATGCAGTTTGAACCAATCTAGACACAGATACGGAAGCAATTCTGCGCTCAGAAGGGAAGATAATTGTGGATATCTCAAAGCACATGTACTGCCATTCGTGCTGGAATCAGGCCACGATGGAGGATGAGCTTGGTGGTCCAGCATGTTCAGACACAAACACCCACTTTGCCCAGATTTGTGACTAACTTTGGATTTGTTCTGAGGGTGGCTTTGCAAAGTTTATGAAACTGTTCCACTGAACTTCTCCCTAATGTTTCGCTTGAGTTGGAACAGAAGGAAATATTGTGGGGGGTCTGCAGAAGACCAGCCTTAACTGCTGCTGCCTAAAGCATGAGGGTAAAGACAGAAAGAAGGGGGAAAAAACACTTAAGCTTCTTGCTAAAGCCCGATTCAACTGAAGGACACAAAGAAATAAAAACGCCCACATTAAAAGCCAAACAAGATAATAATTGTGCATGTCTGGCTCTGAATCTAGAGGGCAAGGCTTGCGTCACTGGCACTCTGAGTTACCATGGTGAGTGATTTATTGATATATATCAAGAATGAATAGATCAAAGGCAGCGAGATGACAGGTGATCAATCAAATGTCAAATCAAAACTAGCAATCAAGTGGAAAGCTGATTTTTCAGTGGGTGGGTCTGGCAGGAGAAAAATGAACTTTCATATTACACTTCCGAGAAACAAAACCCCAGCATACTATTAAAAAAGCAATTAAGCAACCCTAAAGAAAAAAATCCTTTACAAGATCTAATATACTGATCCATTAAACTGTTCCTCTCTTTTTCTTTCCTCTTTCTTTCTTTTTTTTTGGAGGAGGGGGTGGAGGGTAAGAATTCAGATGGGATGATTCCTACCATACAAATCAATTTACAAAGTTTGCAACTCACTCTGTGCAAAGAAAATCCAGAGCTGTTTCCACGTTCAAAGGGCATTTTCCCCCCTTTTTCTAAGAGAAGGGAGAGTGTTTAGATTTCCAAACGTGAATAGTCTTAAAAAACATATTCAAAGGTTCCTTTCCTGGGGTGGTTTTTTCCACCTTGGCGATCAAAGCTTAACTCCTATGGCTCGCCCCAAAGCCAGCCTTGCAGCCCGGGGCTGGGGCACGGCTCACACTTCAGCGCCCCAAACCCCAGCCAGTGGAGACGCTGTCCCTTGAGACCAGAAGCCACTGGCACTGACCACGCGGAGGGAGGCGGGGGTGGAAGGACTGTCTCCCCAATCCGCACCCCAAATCCTCAACCCAACTTTGGCCCGAGAGGCAAGAAGTAGACTGGGAGAAAGTTAGGGGTGGGGTAGAGGGTGGAGGAAAAAAAGTTTAAGGAGGGAAGGCTTGGTGGGATAGCTTCCCCCCACCCCCCCAACCGGAGCTTGGAAAGGGGAGGATTTGGGAGATTGGAGAAGGCGAGAGAGGATGGGGTTATTAGCCGGGCAGAGAGGGGCACCCGGAGCGAACTCCCCCGAAAGCCGAGGGGGGTGGCGTCCTGGGGCACCCGGGGCGAGGAGGGCGGGCGAGGAGCTCGGCGCACGGGCAGCCCGGCGGGGCAGCCCCGAAGCGGAGCCGTTTCTCTTACCTGCTGCCCGCTTGGGTGCCTGCTGTTTCCTCCTTGGCATCGCTCTACTTCGCTCCAGTCCCACTTCTGGCGCCCCAGCCCCGAGCCGCGCGCGGGGGCCCTCGGTCTCTCTCGCCTCTCTGGGTCTCCTCCGCCTCCTGCCCGGTGGCTCCTAGGGCGTCACTCGGCCTCTGTCCCCCTGACGATCCCCCCTGCAACTCCTCCACCACGGGCCAGAGACCCCCCTCTCTGGGTGGCAGACACGGGTGGCTGTGCCGGCTGGTTGGAAGTAGAGGTTGGTTCTGCCTTGTTTGTTTGTTTGTTTGTTTTGGATTTTTTTTCCTCTCTTTCTCTCTTTTTGTTTTTGCTTTTTGGAATTTTTTTTTTGGGGGGGGTTGGTTGTTGTTTTTTTTTTTTTGGTGACTGTTGAGACACTTGATTTCTTTATTAAACATCCAAGACCGGGTTCGGATGGAAGGGACGAGGGACGCACACGCGCGCGTAAAGATAAGAAAAAAAAAAAAAAAAGGCAATCCTGGGAAGGTAGTGGTTTCTTCTTTTTCTTCTTCCTTCTCCTCTTTCCCTCCTCCTCCTCCTCCACCTCCTCCTTCTCCTCTTCCTCCTCCTCCTGGCCGATCTCTATGGCGGACGCGTGCTGGGGCAGAGAGAGATCCCTCACTGTAGGTTTGTGGCTGCTGTCAGATCCCCGTCTGTGAGTGATATGCGAGAGGACAGGAGCGGGTTTGGGAAAGACAGAAAATCTGGAATTCACTCACTCACACACACTCACACACACACAGACACACTCACACACTCACACACACACACACACGCACGCACGCACTCTCGCTTCCTCTCACTCACACACACACTCACACCCCCCACATATGCGCGCACACACACACACACACACACACACGCACACACACACACTCTCACACACACACAAGACAGGGCGAGGCGATGCCAGCAAACATCGATCCCACTGCACAAACTGAACATTCACAAACTCCTCCTCCTCCTCCTCTCCCCGCGACCTGATGACAGGGAGAAATTTACTCCCCAGCCGCAGAGCGCCAGGCAGAGGGAGTCTATTAAAGGGACAGTGTCCCGCCGGGGAGCAGGGCTGGGGGCAGGGACCCGGCGTGCCACCGGGGCTGGCTCCTCCTTGTGCCCTCTTCGCTGGTGCGAGGACGCGCCCCCCCACCCCGGGCTCGGGGACACCCCTCGGGGGAGGGGTGAGAAGGGAGGGGATGTGGGAGAAGAGGGGGCGGGGTGACGGAAGGAGACGCAGGGGGCCAGGTGAGCTGACACGCAGGGACCATTAACAGGATCATGAATGATATTAGGAGCGTGAGAACTTATGTTCCTTTTGGGCAAGGAAGGAGGCGGACACCTTAGAGAGATGACCATCCTCTAAATCTCTAAGTCTGACCATAGAGAGGTCCTCCCCACCCCCTTAAATTTAATGTCCTTACCTCTCCCACCTTATTGCTAGTCCCTGGACAGTCATGAAAACAAGAATCTCCCATCTGGCTCCTTGGTAGTTTAATCACATAGTCCATTCTTGGTTTTGTTTAAATAATATTTACTGAGCACCTACTATGTGCCTATTCTGGAGACACAGCAGCCATAGAGAAAGGGAAGATCCTGGCCCTCTCAGTGTTTGTGTTCTAATGGGGAGCAGACAAGTCGCCCCCAGATATCCAGTCTTTGCTTAAGTGTCACCTTCTCCCAGAGGCCAACCTTACTTTGTTTCACACACACATATCTCCACTCCCCATCCCATTTCTCTATTTCATTTTTCTCCACTGGGCTTACCAATGTCACACATATTGTCACACGTATTATATACAGTTTTCTATTTTTATTGCCCACGTTTCCCTCTAGAATATAAGTTCTGTTGGGAGGAGGTGTTTTTGCCTCTTTGGTTTACTGTTAAAGCTCCAATGATGGCAAAGCTCACGACATATAGTAGGTGCCCAATAAAATATTTGAATGAATGAAAAGTAAGCAAACAAGATAATTTCAGAATGATAAACTCCAAGGTGTTAAAAGAGGGTTCTGTGACAGTGTCTTAAAGCGGGGGTAGCTCTAGCCTCAATGCAGGAGGTGTCATTCGAGCCAAAATGTGACAGTGGAGCCCTGCTATGGGACAGGTACCTTTTGAGCTGCTGGGGACAGGTTGAACATGGACCCTGATCTCAAGGAACTCTTATTCCAGTGGAGGAGACAAACAATTAAGGGGGCAAGTGAGGCCTGCTGGGACAGGGGTTGTACTTAGAAAGGGCAGTTACCTGGACTTGGAGGAAGGGAGGATGGTTAGTTACCAGGAAGGGCTTCATGGGGAAAGTCAAGTCAAAGTTGAGTCCTAAATATGGAGGAGTTAGGCAAAAAGGGAGCTCTGACAGCATATCCTTAGAATAAAAGCCAGGCATTGTCTAAGTCTTTCCAAAGGCCTTCTTCTTCCTGCATTAAAATACCCTGACGCCCTTGTTAAGATGCACATTCTTAGGCCTTACTCTAGAAGAAAATGTTCTAACACTGGCACTATCGACATTTGGGGGGCCATAATTCTTTGTGTGGAGGCCGTTCTGTGCACTGTAGGATGTTTAGCAGCATGTCTGGCCTCTACCCACTAGATGCCACCCCAGTTGTGTCAATCAAAATTGTATCCAGACATTGCCTAATGTCACCCAGGAGGCAAAGTCACACCTAGATCTCCTAATCAGAATCTTCTAGGGCCCATTGCCCTTGACCTTCTCAATCAGAAATTTCTGGATAAGGGCTTTGGAATCTGCATCTCGACCAAACAACTCCAGTTGAAAAACTTCTGCTAAAAAAGCCTTTGTTCCTTTGGAAATATATTTACCCCAAATTGCTAACTATAGAACCAACTCAGGCTTAGATATTAAAATAATAATTACAATAATTTAGGAGTTCAAAGGGTGACACTGTTACTGTGGTCATTGTGATGGGTTTCACCAGTGCCCACTCCTCACTCCGGCCCCCTACCAAGTACTCACCCCACTGAGGCCTGACCAGTATGATCCAGGGTGCCTTCTGCCTACAATCCACCCGCCTGTCACTTTTGCTCTCACGCATGGGGAAGTACCAAGGGTGACCTGTCCCATAAATATTTTTCTAAACAGTTCTTTTGGGCCACAGGAAACTTTGTCCATCCTACCAGTCAGCTACAAGATGTTATTGTCATTCTTTGCAAAGTGCTGCTTAATCATTTTTAACATCCCTACATAGGGCACATGATCATTTCTCCTTCTCACGTATGTCTTACAAATTGTTAATTCACTTACCCTGAATCACCCAAGCGTCTCCACCCATGACGAGCCCCACCTGATCCCAGCCTAGTCCTTAGGCAACTGAGGCAAACAAAACCCCACTTCATATAGTTGGCTATGTCAGCAAAAGGGTATCAGTGCTAATTAATTCTAATTACCCAACACACCTTTATGGAGCGCTGTGATAGGAACCATAGCTTACTGAGTAAAACCCCACAGTCCTATTGTTAAGGAACCACAGTTATAGGGTTAGGAGGTACAGACTTAGGCCTGAACAGAAAGAAGACCAAGATTTGCAGTAAGCTCACCTTGAATCCGCCATATTCTGCAGAAGCCCCGTGCCTGTTGACTTGGCCTTTTCATTCCATTTAACCATTTAACAAACATCTACTCTGTTAAGTGCCAGATATTGCCCTGAGCACAGGAGATGCTAGAATGCATAAGACAGGATCCTTGCCTTCAAGAAACGTCTGTAAAATGACGTCAAAAAGACTGGGAACTAGGAAAGAGGGAGTTCAGGAGCTGGACCCAGCCTTGGAGTAAATCAGGAGGGAAATAGGCAGGAGTAGTTGACGCTACGCTTCAGAATCTCTCCCAGTTGCTCTCCAGGATTCTTCTCCCAATTTTACGTCCACTCTTTCCTCTTTCTCAATAGCTGGTTTTATAGTGGGAGAGGGGGAGCTCACAGTACCTTCTGCAAAATCTTCCTTTAAGCTGGCTACCAACTCTTTCTTGTACCCACGCTTCTGGATGTTCTTTCATTAATTTGTACTTTTTTTTTTTTACTACTGCTACTACTGTAGAGTATATAGCTTGGTTATCAACAAAGATTTTGGCTACCCCAGTGGTGTGGATAGCACAGTGGTACCCAGATGTTGTTCAGGGGTATAGACACAACATTGAAAAACACTGAATCACATGGTGAAAAGGTTATTATTCCCTTTCAATCTGAGAAAGTGTCCGTTTGGTGCTGGTATGTCTTTTGTGCGTACCCCTTGATAAGTTTTATTTTCAACCAAGAAACCATAGCTCTCTGGCTCAGAAGCTTGGGAGGGGCAAGAGTACCTAGCTAGATTTTTAAAACATGGCTTGTTTTCATTGAATTCACTTTAAGTTTACCTCTGTCTGAGAGAAAGATACTGCTCTGCGTTTATGGTAGCAATCCATTTATGGTAGCAACCTAAAGTTTAATATAATTCATGGGTTTGAAAAATAAATGTACTTAAGGAAAAACAGAATAAATAGTGGTTGAGGTGGGGTGTGAAGATGGCAAAATGTGAGGAAGGTGGCAAGGGAATGACTAGAATTTGCAAAAGAGTATACTAAACCACAGACTCGGGCACTTTGGGACACTTCTTCCAAGAGTTGGTGGCTTAGAATAATGCTATGTTTAAGTCTCCAGGGAACGTAGCATCCTAGGATCCAACATTCAAACTCTGGGATGTGTAAAGGCATGAACTGATTGGAATGACTCAACCATATCTTCCAGAACACTTATTCCCACACTGGCTCAACATCAGAATCACCTGGGGATTTTTTTTGTAAGATAAAGAAGCACAGGCCCCACCCCAGACTTACTAAATTAGATCCCAGGGTGAGGCCAGAAAATCTGAAATTTTGAAAGTTCCCAGGTGATTCTGATAAGGTGCCAGGCACTGGAACCTTCCCTGTGCAAGGGCTGAATTTTGTAACAAGTGAATCAAGTTAGTAGAAGCTGTTGCATGCAAGGGACAGGCAGGGCATCTATTCTTGGATTCACTCAAAAGGGTGGTTGAGGAGCCTTTTCAATGGACCCATAGAAGACTGTGAATGCCCCATTAAAGCACATATCTATCATATTACATGTTTGGGGGTGGAGGGGATAGTTTGCCTGTCTTACTGCTGGACTGCAATCCAATGCAAATAAAGCAAATATTCTCTGAGTGCCTACCTTACGCTCAGCACTGCACTGATTGTTGGACACTGGGGCAGCCTGAAATTCTCAAGTACCTTAGTTCCTGTCATGTCTCCCATACACGTTTCAAAGCTTTTGCATTTACTCTTCCCTCCAGCAAGATTCCTCCCCTAAGATCTGCTTTTCCTCGTTACTTTCAACTCAAACATCACTTCCTTCTGCCCACTGTATCTGTCCCAGCCTTTCTCTTGTCCTTCATGGCTCTTACAATCACATGTAAGTAATTTCATGTACTTGCCTCTTTATTATCTGCCTCCCCTGATTAAAACATAAGTTCTATCACCTATATATCTCCAAGTCCAGTGCAGGATTGCGGAATGATTGCATACAGAGCTGAGCATACTTGCAAGGAAGGATAAACTTTAAAAATATCTTAGGGCTTTCGTTTGGTAGGGCTCTACAGCATTTCAGCCTGTGTGCCTCCTTCCAGTCGATGCTGTCCTCCCCTCCCCAACTTCCCTCACTTTTTTTCCCTTTCCTCTCTCTCCTCTCTTGCCTCCTCCAGATCGTCCCTTAAATACTGCCTCTTTCAGGAACCTTCCAGGGTGGATCCCATGTGATTCAAACTTCTCTACTCCATATCTTCCCCAAACAAAGAGACAATGTAGAGTATGACTCCAAATATACGAGCATATGGGCAGACAAAACTCATCTTGAATATCAGGTAGCTTACCTTTGACAGTGGGTATGAAGAGCTTCTGGGGGGCTGGTATTGTTCATAACTGGGGTGCTGGATATGCCAGTGTGTTCAGCCTATGAAAACTGATTCAGCTGCATGCTTCTGATTTGTGTACTTCCTTATCTGTACATAATTCTTCAGTTTAAGAAAAAGCAGTGTTCTCAAACTTTGCTGCATATTATAATCAACTGGGGTGATTTTAAAAATCCCAATGCCCAGGTCTTACCCCCGGCTCATTACATCAGTCTGTGAGGGTGGGATCCAGCCATTAGTATTTTTTAAAGCCCCCAGGTGATTCCAATATGCGGCCAGGTTTGAAAGCCAGTGTACCATACAATTTTGCCCTCGAGGATATAATTCATTGCCTTCCTCTTCTGTCATTTAACTCATTCAGGATATCTCTCTTCCAGTAACTGTTCTGTGAAAACTTTAAGGTAGCAATCTCCTCCCATGACATCTGGTACAGCATCACTTCGAAGGGGAGGACTGGACAAGAGGAAATCGCAGATGGATCATGGAGAGTGAGAGGAAGGGTAAAAGAGCAAGGTGTTGTGATAGAGAGTGCGGGGGGTGGGGGTGGAGGGCAGGGTCCACTCTGGGTGGGGGCCACGGAAAGCCTTTCTGAAAAGATAACATTTAAACTCAGATCTGGAAGACACAAAGCAGCCAACCAGAAGCCAAGGCCTGAAACTGGAAGAGATTTCTCTGCTTCCAGAACACAAACGAGGCAGCTGCCAGGTCCCAGGTTGAGAGGGCCAGCCAGCCAGGGAGAGGGGAGCAGAAAAGAGACAGGAGAGGCGAGTCCCAGGTGCGGGTGCACATCACCGGTCGGAACACGGAGTTTGAATTTTCTCCTTTCAGCCACTGGTAAATGCTAATTAATTCACTTATTTACATCCTGAAACACCTAGTCCGTTAGACCGGGTTTGCTCAACCAACCTAGAAGACACTATGTCTTGTTCTACTTGGTGGAAATTTGCTCCCTGAAAACAGTTACGGTAGATGACAAAGTTTGGGGACGCTCGGGCATGGGCAAGCTTGCTTCTACGAATAAATCCTCCAAAAGTTGTTAGCCTCTCTTTTTTTTAAAAAACCATTTGGATGTGGTTAGGCATAGAATTTTGCAATAGCAATTAAGCATCATATATAGTTTATTTTTTTAAGCTCTTTATTGGAATATAATTGCTTTACACTCTTGTACCAGTTTTTGAGGTACACCAAAGTCAATCAGCTGTATTTATACACATAACCCCATATTCCCTCCCTCCCGCGACTCCCCCCAACCCTCCCCGTCCCGGCCCTCTAAGGCATCACCCATCATCAAGTTGATCTCCCTGTGTTATATAGCAACTTCCCACTGGCTATCTATTTTACAGTTGGTAGTATATATATGTCTATGCTACACTCTCACTTCGTCCCAGCTTCCCCTTCGCCCCCCGCCCCCCCCAACCTCATGTCCTCCAGTCCATTCTCTGCATCTGCATCCTTATTCTTGTCTTGTCACTGGGTTCATCGGTACCATTTTTTTTTTTTTCTTAAGCATCATATATATTTTAAACGGGACGACTGCTGAGTGGGGAGGCAGGGATAAGGATGCTGTTTGAACGTATATCACGTTTCTCCCTTGGAGTTGACTACTTGCAGTTGGTGACAGTGTTTTGCTGCTGCTCAAGAATCCAGACCATGTCGCTGGCCCAGTAATCCATTGCTCAACTTCATTAACCACAGGAAGACATTAAGTGAATGTAAGGACCGGAACAGCCTGGAAACCATGTGACTCGCAGCCTTTAAGTTCTGGGCTCCGGTATATTTTATGCCACCTCAACTGTGCATCAAGCTCTCCTCCCTGGACTCATTAGAACTGTGTGCCCAAAGGTGCCCCTCAACTTTCAGAAGCAAATAGAGAATGATATAATTTGCTATGAGAACACCTTTCTGTCTTATCAGCAGCATGTCTTATCTATTATGATTAGGCATTAAGCGTCCTATTGTCCTGAAAATTTCATGAGATTCTACTTCTGCTTGCTAGGATTATGTCAAAGTGACTTGTCCAGGATGCTGTTTTTGCCTATCAATACAGCTTGTCTTTCCCTCTTAACCATTGCTGGGAAGGCCAACACAGCTAAGGAACCCACAAGCGTAAAGTGGTCGGTCGAATAGTTCAGGACAGTTGCAGATGCTCTTGTGTGTCTTGAAGGCTTGTGTGTCTTGATTTTGGTTCCCCAAGAAGCACACCCCCCAAGATAAAGACTTGAGAGCAAGCAGTTTATTGGGGAAATAATCCTGGAAAACTCTAGTAGGGAAGTGGGGGAGTGAATAAAGAAAAGGATGCAGGCAGCGTGTTATCAAGCAGGTTATCTCTGCGGGCAACTACATCTTAATCCTGTTGGGGGAACGCGGGGAGTCAGTGTAGATTATGCACTTCTGAGACACCCGTTCTGAAGTATGAGAGAGCTGGGGTATCCAATTTCATCCTGAGAGTCGGGATGAGGGCCTCTCTTGGCCTTTCCTGCAGGCAAAGAGCCACGGGTGCTGGCAGTTAAAGCAGAGTGTGGAGAAGTGGGTCAGGTACCAGGAGATGTCTGTTAGGTTGGAATCCCTCAAACTGTGAGCTTCACATGGGCAAGGACCTAGATAGTCTTATTTGTTGCAATGTCTTTGCTTCTTAGCCTAATTCCAGGTACACAACAGGCCTTCAATAATCATCTAGCGAAGGCCCAGTGTATTCGAAAGCTTCACACCAGGCCTCTTTCACTTGCTCTGTTTTAGTCCTATCGTTTATAATATATTTCGTACGTATAAGTCTTTCTTATTCCCTGATTTTGTCAGTGTCCTCCCTCCCCACAGGTGTGCTCACTGGAGGCAGGGGTCTCTCCCCTTTTTATATCTCTAGTAGATGTGCAGAACAGAGTTCCCATTATTACCCTAGCTCAAGCTTTTAAGCAACATGAAAAACATGTGATCCAAAACTTAAATGTGCTCTTAGGCAAGAGATGTGAGCAGAATGTTTGAACTTAAGATTTTCCAGAAAATACGAACGTAAGATCACTGTGTGTAGTCCAGGTAGGCACCAGGAAAGAAAGGTAAATGTATGTTTGGAGTCAGACAGACTTACGTTAAAAAAGCACTTTTACTATTTACTAAGACTATAACCTTGGGCAAATTATTTAGCCTCTCTGAACCTCAGTTTTTCTATCTGTAAAATGGGGATAATTATATCACCAATTCCACGATGGGCTCAGAAAGGATTGTGTGACCTAGCATAAAATACTTAGCACAACACCTGACACATAGAAAGTACTCCCACATTTTTAGCTTTTCATTCTTTTACAAGCATTTGTTGATTGACTGTTGTTCATAGAGTGCTTTTAGCTGTATCTGAGGTGTAATCTAATCTGTACCAAGGGATAAAACTAATATCAACTCAGTCCTCTGTATTTGCAAGGGTGCCAATTTACAGAAGCCAATCAGGGAAGCTCAGATCCTCATGTAGAAAGTACAAAGGCGGCAGGGCGCAAATCCAAACCATTGGAGGCAGAGAGCTCCTGCCAGTACCCCGTTCTCTCCTTCGGTGTATCCTCTTTTCCCACTAAGCCGGCCACTGGGCTGGGTGCTGAGGATGTGGCAGGGAGTAAAGCACCTGCTTGGTTCTTAGGGAACTTAAACATCTAGGGAAAGGAAGGCAGATTATAGAATGGTACTAATAGTAGTTAACATTTACAAAGCACTTGGTGGCCGCACACTGTTCTAAGCACTTTAAAATATACACTTATTAATCCTTAGAACAAGTCGAGGAGATAAAGTGCTTTTGTTGTCCCTATTTTACTTATGAAGAAACTGAGGTGCAGAGAGGTTAGGTAACTTACCCAAGGCTGTGGAGACAGCAAATGGGGAACCCGGATTCAAACCCTCCTGATGAGGCTCTAGCTTATGTGTTCATTCACCACACATTACTTGCATTCCTCCCTCTTGGTAATGCTGCAGCCACGCTGACTTTTGTATCACAAACTGTCTAGTTATCACATTGCTTGTTCCTGTTTCCCTGTTTATACTCCGCAGTTTAGCAATTCTTAAATATTAACCTGTGTATTGTCTCCTGCAGCATTAAAAGATTCCTGGGCCCAATCTCGAGAAATGCTGATGTAGTAGGTCTGGTCTGAGAAGGCATATTTCTAACAAGATCCTGTGAATTCACAGATCACACTTTGAGTTGCATGGGTTCCACCAGGGGTGCTCTTGCCTCCCAGGGGATACGACGATGTCTGGAGAAGTTTTTGATTGTCGCTATTTAGGGATGTGCTACTGGCATCTAGCAGGTAGAGGCCAGAGATGCTGGCAAACATCCTACAGTGCACAGGAAAGGCCCTCACAAACAAAGACTGATCCAGCCCCTGATGTTAATACGGGCCGAGGTTGAGAACCCCGGGGTAGAGCATGGCCTTGCAAACTTCAATATACAGAGGAATCATCTGGGGATCTGGCTCCAAATGCAGATTCTGATCAAGTGGGTGCAGAGCGCCTGGGATGCGACACTTCTAACAAGCTCAAACAGATGATGCGATGCTTCCGCTCCAGGGACCACACTTTGAGTAGCAAAAGCTAGAGTATGTCCTGCACAGGCATAGGTCCTGAATCAAAGCTTAGGGCACAGTGAACTCCTAAGAAATAAAACCCAAATATCATCCTGAATTAGTCTGGAACAAAAGTAACTCTGAGTTTCAGTAATCCTCCTTCAACAACCCCTGTAGCAAGTTTTGCCCTTAAAGAAATACAGGGAGAAATACAGGGAGGCAGAGGGGCTCAGAGGGATAAAATCTCTGATCCTCTCTTAGACACAGTTAGGGGCCGATTTAAAACGAGGAAGGCCAGAGCTTGCTCAGAACTGCCTTCCTTCAGTTCTGCAACATCAAGTCGAGTCTATTGTTGCCTGGAATTGTGGCTTCTTTCCAAGAGCTGCACATTGCATCTGCCTGACTCTCAGGTCTGCAAATGCGAGATGAAAAAGTGGCTGTTTTTAAAATGGTTGCTCTCTTGGGAAAGGGGTATGGGAGAAAATGGACTCTGCGTCCAGCCCTCCAGAGATGGCACCCCAGCCCCTGTGATAAATGGCAGCATTAACAAGGTTTGGTTGAGAGGGGACCTACAGATTTATGACTTCCTGTCTCCGCCAGCAGATGTCATTATGGCTGACAGAACAGAAGGCCTTTCAAGAGCTAGCTGGGGTGGAGCTAAGGAGAGGGGAAAAAAAATTAAATGAAAGGCAGAAGCCAAAAGTAGTGTGTTTGCTCAGTGTTGCTATTGTTGATACTGTCATTTTAGGGACACAAATTTTACATTAAACTGAACGTCTTATAATATCTCTCAGGTCCAGCTTTGAAGATTTAGGCAGGAACTCTCAAACGAAGGACAAACTTATTAGCTTCACTCATATAGGAAAACCTGCAGGGTTTTGTTCCTGGCCTATTCATACCTTAAAAATTCTCTAGGATGAAGTGAGTGCAGCACTAGAATAAACATATATCTTACTCTGCAACATCATTTTGATGGGTGTTTAAACATATTTATATTTTACAAATTCAGCAGCCTGCTCTGAAATTCCTTTGATATACCTAAAATTTTACCCATTTTTATATTGTTTTATAGGGTGTCTTTGGTATTTTATGGGCCAGCTTTTTTGTGGTATTGAAAAATGGTAGAAAGGTGGCATTTATCATTGGGCCCCCAAACCCATATTAATAAATACAACTGCTTATTACTTACTTAACAATAATTACAGGTCACATTTCCACATTTCCTCTTTCTAATCCTCGCCTGAAGATTTACTTTCTGTAGGTAAATAAGCATTTTTTTTTCTAGTTGATTCTCTCATGTTATGGATACTTGAATGTATTCTGTGGGCTCAGGTAATCAGTACCTCAAAGGGTGACCCAGAAGGAACAATTCTGGTGACAGATGCTGGGCTGTCTTTATTCCTGTCATCAGCAAATCATCCCCCATCAGGACCACACGACCAGTGTGCCTGGGCAAAAATTAAGAATCATGGAGAATATTCACGGAGGACAGATATAAGGTCCTCTTACAAAATAAACTCATTTCAAGCCAAAACTTGATCCAGAGACTTCTTCTATAATTAATCACTAGCTATGATGTTAACACATATGTGGTAGTGAGTATCTGACATTTGCAATGACACTGGGGGTATGAAAATGGCCACCCCTAGTCCCTTTTGCAAACCACTTTGCAGTGGCGGTATGGTGGTCTGCTTAAAACCCGGGCTCTGGAGACTCACTCTCTGGATTTTTTCTGGCTCTTTCACTCACTACTTGTGCTATTCTGGGCAAGTTACTTAAGCTGTTTTGTCACCTGTAAAAGATGGACAATAATAGCACCATTGTCTTAGCATTTTTTTAAGTGAATATCAAATGCAATGTTCATGAAGTGATTAGTCAAGTGCCTGGCCCAGAGTAGGAGTTCACTAAATTAGCTATTGTTATAATGATTAATGTTAAAATACCTTCCCTCTTCACTATTTCACAGGTAGATGCAGACAGACATGGATTAATTCATTGGCCACCCAGAAAAGAAATCCAATAATAACAAAATAACAATAACATTGATTATAGCTGTCATGTATTGAGTGCACACAAAGCACCAGACACTGTGCTAAGTGCTTTACATGCAAAACCTATTGAATTTAATCCTTATAACAACCTTATGAGGACTTCCCTGGTGGTGCAGTGGTTAAGAATCCGCCTGCCAATGCAGGGGACACGGGTTTGAGCCCTGGTCTGGGAGGATCCCACATGCCGCAGAGCAACTAAGCCTATGTGCCACAACTACTGAGCCTACACTCTAGAGCCCATGAGCCACAACTATTGAGCCCATGTGCCACAACTACTGAAGCCCACGCACCTAGAGCCCAGGCTCCACAACAAGAGAAGCCACCGCAGTGAGAAGCCCGTGCACCGCAACGAAGAGTAGCCCCAGCTCTCCACAACTAGAGAAAGCCCAAGTGCAGCAACGAAGACCCAATGCAGCCAATGAATCAATCAATCAATTAAAAACAAACAAACAACCTTATGAGGCCAAGTAATAGTACTTCCATTTTACATATAAGGAGACAGATTGGATAGTTTAAACCAATGGTTTTCAATGGTTTGGTGTACATCAGAATGACCCACAGGGCTTGTTAAAACACAGATTGCTGAGTCGTTTCCCCAGAGCATTTAATTTTGTAGGTCTGGGGTGGGAGCCCCAAGATTTTCATTCAAAAAATTCCTAGGTGATGTTGCTACTGCTGATCTTGGGACCACATTTCAGAACCCACTGGTTTCACCAACTTCTTCAAGTTTACACAGTGAGTAAGTGGCAGGGTGAATTTCCAAATTTAAAAATTTGAATATTTTAAAAATGTATTCTTAACAGATATCTATATTACTTAAAAGTTCCTAATATTAAACTTTTGAATTAATGGTTGATGGCTGAATTCACAGAGCATAATGTTCAGATGGCTTCTTGTCTGAATTAAATATCCTCTTATAGGATGCTCTTCATGGTGCAAAATAGTTTGTAATTCCCTAGGAGGAGAAAATTTCAGGAATATTTTCAAAAAGAGCAGTCCTGATATCATCCCCACACAACCACTGTTGAGATCCACAGCAGTACTGCTGGGGTGGAAGAGAATGCAAGGGCTGTGACCCAACCCAGCTGCAGAATTCATTAGAAGTTCCAAGATGGAGCCCAGCCGAGCAAGCTACACCTGGATGCCATCTGTTTCTGAAAGACACAGTATTTCCTCAGTCCCCAACCTGGGAGGGCTCTCAAAACATAGCCCACTGGACATCTGAGGGTCCTGGAGATGTCTCCATTGAATGTCTAAGATCTAGATTTCTCCACGGTCCAGGTGAGCTTCTTAAAACCAGTCAGCCCAGGGGACCAATGTTACAGGCCACGTTGTGGAATAAGAACAGGGATATGCTCTGGCCCACACGGGAGGGTTTGGGAATGTGGGCAAGGTCAGAGCGCCTGGTCAGAGATGTGAATGGAGACAGGACTGCAGGTGGAGAGCCAAGAGAAAGCCCTAAGTCCCTTAGTGGGCACCGTGATGCAACAAAGGGTCATTGGTATCTTCCTCAATCCACTGCAAATGGAAAGAACTGGAATTCAGATACGTAGACTAGATGCACTTCAAGAAATGGAAGCACTCCAGGACTTGAGAAAACAGATGAAATGAGGAAAACAAGTGGCGCCATTGACAGAGGCAGAACCTGGTTGCTGGACAATTGGGAATTCCCATTGCCATGCTCAGGGAGGAGGAACAGAGAAGACCCTGGACTTGCTTTCACGAGCCTGGGATTCTAGTGCTAGCTCTGTAGAGACTAGATCAGCTGGTCCTTGAGGACCCTTCCTTCCTGACATAGGAAAATGCTATTTATGCATATATTCACTCATTCATTCACTCGTTCAACAAATATTTGCTGAGCACATATTATGGACCAGGTACTGTGAGAGACTGGCCTGTGCTCTTTTTTCTTGGCAGCATCTGCTGAAGCTTAACGCTCATCCTGGTTATATGACCTTGGGACTTGCACTCAACTCTGGACCAATCACTGAAGTCCGGGAGATGGAATATTGCTGATCCTGGGACAGATGCTCTCTTTGGGGGTAGGGCTGCCACCTGCCTCACTTCAATCACATTGTTTTAGAAACCTGGTTCTTCAAAGAAAAATTAAGGAGTTGTTACAAGAAAAGTGGCACATGGATGTTGGACAAACAAAAACCATACAAATTCGCAGTAATATCTAACTCTATTTTTGTGCCTCGCTTTTCCCATCTGTAAAATGAAGAGGTTAAGATAAAGTGAAGCCCACAACAGTTACTACCAAGGACCCCTTACTTGCTGTCCTCTGCTGCCCACTGTGGGGACCAAATTAAACCAAATTTGAAAGATTTTGACTATAATTTATCCGTTCATCCATCAACACATCCATCCACCATTTGGCATGTTTTTATTGAATATCCACTATCTTGGTGTCTTGCTCTAGTGCTGGGATTACAGCAATTGTGGTTGGCACAGTCCTGGGGCCTCTGTATCAAACTGAGTCCTGTCAGCATCCAGGCTTCCTATTAGATGAGATAATTCAAATCTTCATTGTTTACACCACAGTTAGATGTATGCTATTACTTGCAGTTAAAAGCATTCCTAATTGATACAATCAGATCCAACAGAGGCTCCCTAAGCAGCTTATAGTATGAAGATGTGCAGTGAATAGTTAATGACAAGTGTCACAAGAGTCCTGAAGAGGAGTACAGGAGCTTAAATCTGGGAGAACTAATCATTTTTTAAAAAATGCATTTAACAAACAATAACATTTTTCCTGCCATGTTAGAGAATTAGATCAGAGTTTGGCAGAATTTTTCTTAAAGGACCACACAGTAAATATTTCTGCTTTGCTGGCCATATTGGCCTCTGTTGCAATTACTCAACTTTATTGTTGTAGTACAAAAGAAGCCACAAATGATACGTAAATAAGTGGGCATGACTGTGTGCCAATAAAACTTTATTTACAAAAATAGGCAGCTAGCTAGATTGGCCCTTGGTCCATACTTTACTGACTCCTGAATTAGGTACACACACTGAGTATGCAATAAAAACAGGCAATCAAAAATAGTTTATGTTATTAAAACATGGCAAATTTCTCAAAGTTCTGTTTTACAGATTCCCAGTGCCAAGTCTTTAAACTCACACATTCTGTGACTCAGTGATTTCTCTATCATGCCTTCCCCTTCTCCCACAGAAGTGACTTGAGTGGTAGGTCAGCTGGACAGCTGCCCAAAGAACTAATCTCTAACAGGCTTAGAAACACTAAGAGAAGAAGTTGGAAAAATATACATTTCCCCTCCTCTGATGAAAAGATATACCACCGTAAAGTGAAAAAGGCAAAGATATGAAAACATAACATTTATTAGCCCTGGAATATTTTTGCTGAGGATTTTTGTAACTAACATACACAGCACTTGTAGTCAGCTCAAAGATGGCAGTTGTGGTTAGCAGAAATTCCAGAACCACATAATGTGTGGTGTGCTGTGATTTACAAGGGATGTGATTTATATTGTGAATATTAAACCTTTTAATATACCTCCCAAGAAGTTGCTTGGTTCAGAAAAGTCACAAAAGAATGGCAAAGGAAAACTAAATCTGTAGAGAAGTAGGAAATATTTTGTCTTACTTTTTAAAAGAATATTGACTCAATTTCAACTAATGGAAGTAAACTGTAAGTCATGCTGATTCTGGAAAAAAAAGTTTTACAGAAAAATCAGATTCTCTCCACCCTCAGTGCCTGTATCTTGGGCAAAATTTAAAAGGACCCTGGATCAAAAAGCCATTGGATTATTAGTCTGTGTGGCTCTCATTATATTAAGGCCCACAAACTCAACTGCCTGTTGTATCCAAGAAGGTAACAAAATGGAATGTATTGGATCTGAGGCAACAGGGAACGGTGGGGACTGAGGCAGACTGGAGAGCTATTGGCCTGTCTAAAGGTGGAAACCACTGTACCAAACCTCTACAGACTCCAGTCTTGTTTTCCCCCTTAGGAAAGATCTCAAGATCTTTCTAAGAAGATGGTAATTAAACTTTTATGTAAAAAATTTCCTATTGTATAAATTTCATGCCAACCAAGTAAAACTTATTTGTGGTTCATTCATGCCTTAAATTGTAAGCTTCTCTCTCCCTTTCTCTTATGCGCACGCATGCACACACACGCACCCTCTTCTAGATAAGAAGCACTCCTTCAACCACTATAGTCAGGAGATGCCGGACGATGCTAAAGTATAGCTGTGCATCTTAGCAGATCCGATTTCTCAACTCTGCCTTCCCAGACAAGATGAATTGTTGTAGAACATGGCATCCCTTCCCGTATCTCAGGCTATGGATCTATTAGTGTCGCTATTTATGGAGAGAAGAGGAGAGAGTGATAATTTATACATACATTTGTTTTGTAAAATTATACTCCCATCCTCTGATTGGCTTGAGTCCCCCAGAACATCACTTCTCTGTGATAAATAATGTGTCTGGGAGGGGAAATGCTAAATCGTTTAAGAATTTCAAATTTTTATTTTGCCACTCGTAACAAACTGTGTCATCCACTGAGCCATGAAGTTTTTTCCCCTTCTCAAAATGTCACAAAAAGAAAAGTGATCACAACAGTTTACACATGCCAAACACATTTATCGAATAAACAACATGGAAAGAATTGCAATCGAAGTACCACCCCTGTAAAGAAACACAGTATTTAATCTGTTTGAATTGAAGTGTTGCAAGTCGATACCTTTTGTTTAGTCAGGAGACAAAGCGGCTGTAAAGGAGGGTAGTGGCAATAATCCTACTCAAGACACTTTGAACATTGGGACTTCTGAGGCATTTTGGGGAGGAAAAAAATACTACACTTACTTATATTAAAGAAATGTTATTGCATTTAGTGGAGAAAATGCTTCCAAGATGGTAATGAATAAGGTAATACAGTCATGCCTCGGTATCCACAGGGGACTGGATACTAAGCAGATACCAAAATCCAAAAATGCTCAAGTCCTTTATAAAAAATGACGTAGTATAGTCGGCTCTCCAGATGTGCAGATTCTGTATCTGTGGATTCAACCAACCAGGGGGAATCGGATGTAGTATCCATGGATCAAAAGGGCCAACTCTACTGCCAATTTAGTGAGGTTTAAAATTGAGCTGTTATGTGTTTCAGGAAGATACTTTTGGGCACTCAGTAGTTAAACCAAGAAACTGAATAGTTTGGCATGGAGAACCCCAGTGGTTTTTCCCACCTAACTTCTGTTCATCTCTCTCTTTCAGATAACACCATTTGGAGTTTAATTCTCTCCCATAATCAGCCGTCCATTTTTGTGATATTGATCCTTCTCCCAGCCTTAGGGGGTGGACTCTGATTGGCTAAAGCCAACAGTCCTATCCTATCTCATCACTCTGGCTACCATGATTTGATTCATGATGGAAGAAACCCAGTCAAAACCAATAAAATCTGTGGAGAAGTTTTCTAGCGCTTCTGGGACAAAAGAAGTGTCTCTCTCAACTCTTTGAGATCCACTCCTTTTGTGGTTTGTGTGATGTGAAGATACTAAGACATGAACAATTTCTTTGCTACTAAAATACAAGACCATGGAACTGCCAACTGGAACTCGTCTGAAGCCTGAAAAAGTAGCTGATTCTGTGGACGGCAGAGAGGAAATATAGAAGGGAAAAAAGCTGGTCCTTGATGGCACTAGGTCAGACTTTACCTGAAGCCAGCCCTGCCCCTGGCCTTTTCAGGGATTCAAAGTTATGCATTCCTTCATACTTCAAACCACTGTGAGTTCGATTTCCAATCACTTTCAATGGAAAGATTCTTAACTCACCATTTAGTTTTGTCAAGTTGATGATGACATATTAATACCCTTTCAATGAATTACACTGGGAAAGTGGGGTCATACTGTGGGTTTCTGCCTCACTGTTTTGTTTAGTATGTTGTTTTTGATTGGAATGAATACCTTCTTAAATCATTTTCTTACTAGTCTCCTGTCCACACTTTACAACACAGATCAGGTACTCCCTTCCCTATGAGCTCATTACTAAGCAAGAATTACAAATATTGGAGTTTCAGATCTATTGTGGCTGCCCCAAGTAGTGGTTAAGGGTATGTGTATTCTGTTAGACAAACATGATTTTGAGCACTGGCTCTGTAACTTACCAGCTACGTGACTTTGGACAATTCACCTAAACCCTCTAAAACACTTCGCCTAATCTGTAGAAATGCTGTTAATAATAGCATCTTACCTTTCTTACCTCAGATGACTCTTGTGAAGATAACATGAGATAATTCATCATGTGTGACACAGAATAAGTGCTCAATAAACGCTGGTGATGTTGTTGTTAGTTTCACCATACTTATCAAGGAACCCACCATATAGAAAGAGCCCAATAAATCTAATCTGCAGTCATCAGCCCAATAAATGTTTTCTTCGTGAGTAATTAAAAAATTGGTGAATAGATGGTTGAATGAATACATGAGTGTATTAAAATATAATGCAATGAAAAAATGAATGAATAAATGAATGGATGGGAGCTGGAAACTGAGAAGCAAGGCCACAAGTAGAGGGGCTGGGCCAGGGGATAAGAAGGAGAAGGAAAGAGTGGAAAGAGTGGAAAGCCACTCTGTGCTTTATGGGAATGCCCTTCCCATGATCTGTGTTCCCGTCAGGTAGAATGTTCTGCAGTGCCTCTCTTCTTACTCTCATTACTGCAGGTCATCTTTCGGGAGCTTTTTGACGGGCAGCTTTACAGACAGCCATAAAGCAGCACTTACGGCCAAAGTCATCATACTCTATTGAGCTCTGTGTTTAGGGTGTCCCCATCATTTTCTTCCTTTTCCCTGGATTCTAGTCACTCAGTGCACAGAAGGAATTGGGCTTCATTCCTTCTAATAGCTCCCCATACCCTCTGAGATAAAAGTCATGGGATCTCAAGACCAAAAGGCCAGTAGGAATAAGTAGGATAATGTGGACATTTACTGAGTACTCACTTCAGTCCAGGCCTAAAGACTTGGCCAGGGCATGAGAGCTCACCACCTTGAATGGAGCACCTCATCCAACCTTTACAGCTCTATGTGGCAGCTACACTCATTAGCTCAACCTCGCTGATGCTGTAGCAGCGATACATCCGAACTGTGTTGTCACACGTTCAACATCACAGGGCTAGGAAGCGGCATGGACAGGACTTTAACCCCGGCAGACCATATCTGGCATCTCTGTGCACAGGGCTTGTGCTCCCTCTTGCATCAGTCCCTACAGCATTTGAAGCTGTAAACTTTGTTGTCCTTCTGCTTCCCTCAGAACTCTCAAAAATGAACCCTACAGAAGTGAGTTTCTTGAAACAAAATTCTTCAAATGTGGACACATTAGAGACACTGAGATAATTTTAAGAGCTCATATTTACAGAGTTTTTTTTAAAGAGTTTTTAAAAAAGTTCCCTATCTTAGTCTATTGATCCCTAATAGGCAGTAGAGAGACACCTGGACTCCCTGTTTGGACTTGGACTTCAAGGGACCACATCACATTCTTGGTGCAAGACATCTGAACTACCAGTCAGGTCCTCACTGCCAAGTTTGGCTGGGCTGCCAAGTTCAGCTGGAACTCTGTTCAAACTGGCCAAGGAGCTACGCCATTTGCAGGGTCCCAGCCCCTGGCTTCACAGAGAAGGGATTTGGAGCTGAGAAACAATAGCTTAATGACCAGCACACTGGTCACTCACAGAAATTCTCTTAATTCTGGGAGCAGGCTGCAGTCCACAGAGATGGGTCCTGGGCAGCCATGTTTGTATTATGTGCATTTGTCTCCCATTGGCCGGAGCACAAACACCTGACTCAAGTGAGACAGTCACATCCCGTTTCCCCAGAACTGGCGCTGAGAGATGGTGTTAGATTCTGTCACTGAACCCAAACTGTATAACATCTGGGACAGCCATATTCCACCAAACAGATTAAGCACAGAGGAAAAACTCTCTGTAGTGATCATAGCATACAGAAAGTGAAGTAGAAATGAAATGAAAGGATAGAGAGAGAGCAAGAGAGAACCCAGATGGCTTTCTAGGTCTTGAATTCATTGTCTCTCTGAGAGCTGGCTGTATTCCACTTTTGTGTGTTTTCTGAGATACCCCTACCCTTATGAAACATAAGCGGACATTTTGCACCAGCTAAATAAATTGATATCTATTGTTCACACCCTAAACGCACAGATTAATAGGACAACCAAGTTTTTTGACTGCTCAGAACAAGATTCAAATGCTTTTTGAGACAATGTAGCTTACAAATAACACGAAAATAATACATTGATCAAAACGATGGTTGGCCACCTTCCTTGAAAAAAAGGCAAGAAATGAGCAGAGCTGTTTATTCCATGTTTTTAGCAACAAGTGACAATCAACATTTCTGAGTTGCCTCTCAGCTTTTAATTTCCTTAAAATTTTTTTCCTTATAATTGGTAATTTTAAGAAAAATAATGGTAGTGGTCAAGGAAATTAGAGGAGGAAGGAAGTCAGAAATCAGGAGAAAAACTAACTGTAAATCAAGATGACAAAATGACCATTTTGATGAGAATAAGACACACTTCCAGGGAAAGTCTTACCTTGTACAGAAAGCAGTAATGCTGCCTCCAATGATAACCTAACCCAGTGGCCAAAGTGAGGGGGAAAGTATGGAATGGGAGAAGAGAGGGCATTCTCTGGTTGTCAGAGAGAGAGAAAATAAAGTCAAATGAGCTTAAGAGAAAAGTAAAAAAAGTTTTTCCTTTCTTTCTTTTTTTCTGCTTGGTCTGAGAAGAGCATGGCTAGTGAAAATTTTAGGCATGGCTGGATCGAGGTACTTCAACAGTGCCACCAGGAATACCTCTTGGTTCCACTTGTGCTTGTGCTGGCTTCATTCCCAAGCAGAATTTTTACATAAAATGCTCCCAGATTTAGCAAATAAGAACACAAGACACCCAGATAAATTTGAACTTCAGATAAACAACATATATATATATATATATATATATATATATATATATATTCTTTTTAGTTTAAGTATATCCCATGCAACATTTGGGACACATTTATACTGTCAAATTATTCCTTTATTTGAAATTCAAATTTAATGGTAAATTCCATATTTTATCTGGCAACCCTCTCACATGAGCTGGAAAGATGGCTGCCAGCACTTCTAGACAGATATTCTATTAATGTAGCCATCTCAGTGAAAGGGGGGCTTGTTTTCTAAAATTCTAATATATAGAAGTCCCAGAGTTGTGTCCTACTGAAACAATCCATGAACCAATCACCGTGCCTTCAGAAATGGAATGATCTGATGGGCCACGCATGGTCTGTGGCATGACAATGGAAAAGATGCGGCAAAATAATAGTTGTCCATGAAAAAAAATTACACAGACTTATAAATGGTTGGAATGGAATATAGAAAGAATTTTAGTTCAAGCTCCTCATCTAGCAGATGCAAAGATGGAGCCTAAAGACCTCCTTTAACGTCCTCAGACAGCACAGTCATGGCGGAATCTGGGCTGGAGCACCCACCTCCCACCTCCTCACCATGCAGGGCTCTTTCCATGCAGCCCTGTGGCCATCGCCACTCTGATATCCACTGGATAAATCAATTAGCACCCATGAGGGCGTCCCCCTTCTCTATTCTCTGTGTACAAAGTGAACAGGGAAAAAGGAAATGCTTGTCAAAACAAATCTCTATTTGGTTTTCTCCATCTATGGGACAATTTCTGTAACGTGTCAATCACTTTGTTGCAATATAGCCCCTCCAAAGTACAATCCACATTTTCCGATGACACCAGCCTGTCAGTCATTCACTCCATCAAAGCCAAATTTCATGCCAAGCAAAGACCAGTTTGTCAATCACTTTGTCTGCCACACATCCACCAGAATCACCTGACAGCTACAACTTTCTACTCTCAAATGGACTGGGTCTAGTTAAGCTTGTTTATATACCCTAATTGAGCTCCTTTTAGGACTGGTAGCTTAGCAACTAATAAGTTATTTTCCGCGACAACTGGCCTAAATTTCATAGCTTTCTTGACCATTGCCACTTGTTAGAAAATTGTTTCCCCTCAAGTGGCTAAACAGCAGATGTAAGATTTATTTAATACTGAATTGTTCTATTGTTTCTAATTATAAGCATTTTCCTACTGTTTAAAAGTAAACACAGGATATGTTGTCAAATAGACATAACTTTAAATAATTATAAAATGCCTTGGAATTTTGTTCCAAAGTCTCAAATTCTCCATTATTGGTAGCACTAACTATTAGAAGAGGCTGATAAGATAAATACCCAGCATTTATTAAGTTGTCAATTACTTCACAGGCACCTACTGTGAGCTAGTTCCTAGGAGGTTATATACAGAGTATAACAAGTGTTATCCTGAAGGAACTTAGTCAGGGAGAGATTTGGCAATGAGTTCTAAATCCATGTAAAGAGTACAGGGAATTCCCTGGTGGTCTAGCAGTTAGGACCCCGTGCTTTCACTGCCGTGGGCCCAGGTTCAATCCCTGGCCAGGGAAGTAAGATCCCATGTGCCATGAGGCGCGACCAGAAAAAAAAAAGTACAAACAGTGCAAACAAGAGAGAAAAATAGAGGCAATAATAATAATTTTTAAAAGGTAACAAAATATACTCATGACCGGTATAGGGCACCTTGTTCTTTCTTTGCTGGCTCAGCTTCTAACTTCCCTCCGAGTTTCAGAGGAATCCTCCTTTGCCTGTAGCACATGGAAGAGACTGTGCCCTTCCCTCCTATTATGGAAGCTAAAGGGTTGGACCCTCATTCTGCCAACTCTCTGGCAGCCGCAAGATCAAAGTTTGGTCAATCAGATGTGCTCGCCCTGCAGTTTTGCAACTACAGCTATGAGAACATTTGAATTAGCTCATAGTAGCTCCTTCTGTGTCCACGGGCACTGGTGGTGATATCTTGGGTGGATTGTTTCTGCTGCAAGAAAGATGTTAAGTCTCTTCTCTCCTGGCTACTCCTGGGTTGCCATGGCTCTAACCAGACCCTCCAAGCACTTTGTCATTTGGGGTCTTTCTGATACACGTAAAAAAAATTTTTTTTAAAGATACTCAGAATTGGTTTCTGTTGTCTGTAACCTATAACCCTGGAATTTTTAATCAGTGTAAGCAAGAGATAAGGACTCTTTTCTCACTGTGGGCAGCAATAATTTGGGAAGGCTCCAGGGAGAATAAGGACTTTAAGTATTCTTTGCACAAGTAGAGAGCAAAGGAGCAGTGGTTCTACGCTGAACCCCTGGTACAGAGGAGCAGAAGAAGTCTAGTACACTGAAAACAAATTTTAAATTGATAGAAAAAAAGCTTTGTTTATCACCCTCATCATGTCATCTTCAAAAAGCAACACAGTGACTGGCAAACAGTAGCATTTAATACAAATGCTGAATGAATGAATAAATGACAATGGAAAGAAAAGGTGCCGTGGTGAATTTAGCTAAACTGGAGACTCCTAGTGGGTTGGTAAGAGATCAGCCTCTAACATTAGCTCGACGAATTATTGCAAAGGACCTAAAAATTAACAGTGGCTCTTTCTAATTTTTATATCAATTTTCAGCATAATGTAATGTAGGATATACACCACTATACATAAAATGTTAGAGCGTAGCACTCCAGAATTCTGCAGAGACAGGGAGCGTGTCTGCAACAACAGTGGATGAGTCATCCTGCTTGTGGTCTTGTCCAATGGGAGACAGTCTCAATCTGGAAGTTTCTTTATGAAAGGAGCTGACTGTAAAGCTCCCTTTGATTACCGTAGGAGAGGCGCTTGAGCAGAAGAGAAAATGCCCAGGAGAGAGAGAGAGAGAGATGATGGTCTGTCTAGCAAACAGAGAGAAGCCATTTGTGTGTGATAAGGAATTGGTGGTAGGCATTCTGCAGAGCGTGTCATGGGATGCTTCTTCAGTTACACAGCTGCTCTGGACTATAAGGTGTGTCCTTTGAGCGACTGCAGTTAGGGAATTCCCTGTTGCTAGTAATTGGTCTTCTGATATTTCAGAGAAGATTGCTCTGGCATGGGAGCTGGATAATGGAGAATGTAAGCCAAGAGCAGAGAGAATTTCATTAGATATATTTGGATAGTGGTTTGACCCATTTCGTAGTGGGGAGGAATTGGAAGTTACTAGCAGAACCCACTCTACATTGCTTGTGGTGCTGCCAACTTTTTCTTGCATTCTTTACTGTGCATTAGGCTTTGTTCTAAGGACTTTACATGCATCACCTCATTAAATCCTTGCAACAACTTGCAAAGGTAGATGTTGAATGGGAGGTGTTGATCAGAGGAGGAAATCTATTGTTTTGGAGAAGGTATTAGGTCTTATTAGTAAAAGTGGAATGTCTGAGGTCACTAAGACCTTATGGAGAGAAAGACAAAACAAGGGGGAGAAACTCTACAAAATTTACATTCCAGTGATTGCAAAATGGTTTGAGCCAAGGAAAAAGTATGATAGAATGGAGCCCAGAGTTCAACTATGGTTGTACTCCTTTGCTCCACTTCCAACATCATTGCCCCAGGGCACTTTTCTTGTGTTAATAACATTGCAATAACAACAAAAAAATACACAAATGAGGAAAACAGTAATAAGAGACAGAGCTACACATGATCTAGTTATTTCTTCATTGGGCAAACATCCACAGGTGTTGGTAAAATCTTGTGCAAGAGAAAAAAGGATGACATCACAGAGAAAATAATTTTATTTATGAAAACTTGGAGGCTGTATGCTCAAGAAAGTTTCTCTGTAATAGAACTGTTGCTTTCCCCACTGACTCTAAGTCAGGGTTGGCCATAAAACCATTTTGCGTGGCCTGTTCTGCCTGCTGGTGTCACCGATTAGAACCTAGGAATGGGCAAGGTGGAACACTCACTCCCTTGGTGCCCTTGGATAGATCAGCCTGGATATGGAGCAATATGTATAGTTGATTGTTCAGATTTATCTCCCTAATGGGGATAATAGGAGATAAGCAGAACTTACACAAAGGGAAGTCAAGAGTGAATATTATTATTAATCTCATTTTACAGAAAAAAACTAAGGCTCAAAAAGATTATATAATTCACAATAATACAAAGCTAGTAAGTGGTGGAGCCAGAATTGAAAGTCAGATCCATCTGACTGCGCAGCCCAAGGTCTTTTCAATTATGGTGAGTCCAAAAGATTGCTAGCTGTTTACCAAGTTCTTCCCTCTCCCCCCTTGTTTTATGACAATGGAATGCCCAGATTTTAATGGAACACATGGTTGCCCAGCTTGAGACTACATTTCCTAAGTTCCCTAGTAGCTGGTTGTGGCCAATTGAGTGAATTCTGGTCAATGGGAGGTGCTACTTTTAGCTTATGTGCTACTTTTAGCTTATGCCCCACAGAAGAACTGGGTGTGATTTCCCCTTGCCTCTTCGTCCTCTCCTAATGGCTGCAGATGGAGAGGATGGACAAGCCAAAGATGGATGTCATGTGTTAAGTATATATAAAGAGAAAAACATACTTCTATCTTGTAAAGCCTCTAAAATCTGGGGTCTCTTTGTTACAGCAGCTTAGGTATTATGCTAACTGATACATAATGTAATGACCCCCCCAAGGATTTTACCATTTTTGTCTGAGGAACTACAGGTTCCTATCAAAGCTCATTTAATATTTTTATAGTTAGATATAAATGTACATGCATATATTAAATATAATGTTTAAGTGAAGAGTTTAGACATTTTATAATTTTTATTTTTGTTGATTTATTCTTTATGTTATTTTTATGAGGACTTGAGTTAAAGAATCATTTTGAAACATTAGTTTTATCTCTGTCCTGAGTAGACCTAATAGACTAGGGTTCAGCAAATTACACTCATAAACAAGGATCTAAAGACCAAGCGTCAGCAAACAAATTTGGCCACCATCTGTTTTTGTAAATAAAGTTTTACTGAAACACAGCCATGCCCTTTGTTTGCATATTGTCTCTGACTGCTTTCTGCTGCAAGGACAGAAGTGAGTAGTTGCAACAGAGACTATATGGCCTACAAAACCTAAACTATCTACTATCTAGCCCTTTCTAGAAAAAGCTTTTTTACCCTTGCAACAGATAAATATTACTAGGAATGTGATGCTTGTTGTGGGAAGTCCAGGTAAGCTCTGGATATTTTCCCATTTAGATGTGATACACGTTTCAACAGTAAGTATTATAGTAGTTGCTTAAATGTGAAAATCTATCAGAATTTTCATAAGTGGGTTGCTGCTGTCACTTGGCTATTTTCCCTTGGCAAAATATCTTTGGAGGAATTTGTTATTTTTGACCTCATGTGAATGAAGAAAGTGTAGTGAGGCAAGATGTAACACCGAATGGGAACAGTGTTCTTTCTCTCTCAGGCACGACACTGGGCATTGGCATTTCAAATGGAAAAACCCAATGGGTTTTATATAGCTGCCCAATCTTTGCTTCTTGCATATGTGGCATAAAGGAAAACCATGATGTTATCAGATTTTGCAGAAGTTGGTGAGCGCTAAGGGGGTTCATGACTCCAAACTGCTTTCCCGGAGTCGGCACAGATTGAAGTGTCTGAAGGGACATGGGTGCAGAACGGATGCGGTTCGCACTCCCGGGGGCCTGCGGGGTAGTAAGACGGGCGTGTGGGGGAAACACACTTCCCATCGCGTCAGCACCTGGACTGTGAATCCAAGAAGACCTGGGGCGGGGGAAGCGAGAGGCAAAGACTGTAAATATTATTCAAATAAAGAAAGTACAAGGTCAGAAAGCAACGGAGCGCTGAAGATGGTTTTCTTTTTGTCCCTCTGAGATGCAGAGAAGGAAAAGGGAATTGCCATCTGACTGGCTTCCTGACCATCGTGCTTGGCCATACTCCATGCCTGTGAAAGTCCAGTTTAGGAGGTGGTCACATATGATGCTGCAATCCCCGTAGCCACTACAAAGGTTAAGTTCTTGTTCATGCTCTATATCGTCACAGATCAGCTGGCACTCTGTTCCCACACACCCTCTGCTTTGGGACCCAGGCTGATGGAGAAGTAGGGGGAGAAAAGAGCCAGTTCTTAAAAGATGTTGCCCAAGTGACAACTGTCATTTTTGCTCACATTTGATTGGATAAAGCAAGTCACATGACTACACCTGCCAGCAGTATGTCATATTCTCCTATGGAAGCATTACACACGTCTCACTACTGCATCCTCTCCTGTATTATCCCCTGCTGTAATACTCATATAAGTCATTGTATAGTAAAGGAAGCTGACTCAAATACAAGTTTGCCCTGTCTGATACAAATACCAAGATGGTGACCCAAGATATGAAATCAGATTTTACTCTAATTCTCTCTCCACTATTTTTAAAAATGACACCCTGTTTTCCCAGGTAGGTATGAAAGGTTGGATTAAAATGTTTACATACATTATTACAAGAATAAAGATCACCTTAAAGAGGCTAAACCAGGATAGTGTTAGCTGTCTGCATCCCATTCCCTAAATTATTGTCTAGAGGCTTGACAACATATGAAAATAAGCAGCATTTTGAACCGTTGTTCTGTATAGGCTTGGCGCTGGGCTCAGTGCTTCAGATGCCTAATCTCATCAACTCTCTACAGAAAAACTTATGAGGAATATGTTGCTGCCCCCACCTTCTAGAGACTGAAGGCACAGCTCAGAGAGGTTAACTAACTTGACAAATACCAGCCAACTAGTACGACGCCTGCTAGGTGAGCTCCTGTCAGCTTGTCCCTAAAATTTCCTCCCTTCCCTTTATATATTCTGGAGGACATACCTGCTGCTCTGGGGTGGGAAGAAGATGGGAAAATACAAAAGAGACTCCAAATGTCCAGAGTGTTATTCTTATTTATTCTGAGGATTCCTCTTGCCACAAGTGTAAGCACTGATTAAAAATACTAAGTAACCCAAACATAATTAGAAAGGTTACATTTTCTGGGACAGGCGGGTGGTAATATCATGGAAAGCACTCCCAAGCCTAAAAACAATCAAGTTTGGGTTTAAAAATAACTTCAGACATTTTGTGTTACTGCTTATTTCCATTAGTAAACATAATAAATAAAATAGAACTACACAACCAACTGTATGTACTATGTAAGAGAATAATTATGTATAAATAGCTAACCCATACGTAACGTACTTGAATTTTTATGTTTCTGCATCTAGATTCACCTGCCTGGGAATGGAGGTTAGCAGATAAATCCTGTGGTTTTTTGTGTGGGTGGTTGTTGCAGTTTTGTAGATAGGATCAAGCTGTCTGCTATCTCCTCAACAGGAAAATGGGCATAATTAAATCTAGAACATAAGTTGTTGGGAAATGTGAATCAGATATACGGCTGATGATTGTGAAGCTGTTGCTTGGAGAGAGTAAGTGCAGTACAAATCTTGTGACACAGACTGAATGGCGGTGGTCCAAGCTGGAGATACTTTCTCTGCGTGATGCTCTTCCAACCGCCCAGACCTCCAAGCCAGAAATCGAATATTTGTCCTGGAAATCCACAGAGCTCCTTGACTGCACCGTAACTCTCCTTGTGACCTTCCCATATGCCACTCCCTGCCTCTCTCCATCCCTTTCCCTTGGCTCACCCCCATTCCTCCTTCAGACATTATCTTTGTACAGGGTTTCACAGCTTTGAGGCTATTAACTTGTTGAGTTGGATAAGTCTTTGTTGTTAGGGTTCGAGGGGCTCTCCTGTGCCTTTAGATGCGGTAGCACTTGTCTTCGCAGTTGTGACAACCAAAAATATCTCCAGACATTGCCAAATAACCCTTTACTGGAAGTCTTGTTTCATTCTGTGAGCTCCACCACCCTGTGAGCTGCCTTCACACAGGGAGCCTGCAGCTGGGTTCAGAGCTTGGTCTTGGAGCTGGGTGTAGACCACATCAGGTGCAGCAGACTCTCCGTAAGTGGTTGGGTGGCTGAGGATGAAGCACTCAGAAACTTCTTCTGGACTGGAAAGGGAGAATAACTTTGCTTTGCTGAGTGACCTAGAAAGATTTCTTTATGCCCTTACTTTATGTGAAATGTGATTCTCACCGCGCACATCCCCGCAGTCTGATATGTGAAATCTCCCCATTAGAGAACGCAGTCAGTGCTGCTGTGGCAACTCTTGGGCTTTCCAGAAAGAAGCTATGAGTCTTGATTTTTTCCCCCCTAGGGTCTGGCTTAACACCGAAGCATTGGCGTGAGAGTGGCCATAGCGCATAGATTCATTTCTCCCCAGTTTCACTGCATATGGCCTTAGAAAAATTATTTTTTGAAAAATGACCTAAAGCTTTCCTAAAATTCTCAGGAATGACACCTGAGGGGAGCATCTGAAAGACTTCACATTCATTAACTAAACCTTCTTGTTAGGTTATCTTCCCTGAAATGCATTTGACAGTTAATGAAGTAGGAAAGATGGCAGTCGGAGAAAAAATAAAATTCTGTCAGATTCTGGAGATAGAACAGGGAGTGGAAAAGCGGGAGCCTGGGGAGACATCGATAGATCAGCACCCCACACTGTGAGTATTTTATTGCTGGCTATGCCTCCTCGCATCAGAGCCGGCTGCAAAGCTAAATTCCTGCCTGGCACTCTGTTCAGATCCTAAGACCGTACATAAGTCAGGGAACCTAGATAAGGTGCTTGTCAGGGCAAAAGCAGCAGGGATACGGGGCTGACTGGCAGATATGTGAAACAGTGATCAGAGAAGAGAAAGAAAAAGGAAAGACATGTTCAGAAATATTTGGACTGCTTTAGACACCTTTCCCCATTTCCACTGGATTGTAATTTAGCCCAAACCTTGCTTGAATACTCAGAAGGTAAAACCAGCTTGCAAGCGGTCGAGTGAACAGACAGAGGCTTCCTCTGAAAACATTCGGGTTTAAATGACCTCGTGGGATGTTATTCATTTCCGGTTTCCGTCTCATCCGCCCAGTGCCCTCTGTAAGGTTCAGAAAAGGGCTGGGGATGCAGGGAAAAGGGTGGCACAATGGGGTACACCTCTGCGGTTGCCAAAAGTATTATTCGGTTAATTCAGCTCAGTCCAGCCTTGCTGAAGTTGGGCAAACCTGTTTTCTTCCCCGTGATGTATCACTTAGAAACACCAACTGCAAGGATTTCTTATGTTCTCACAAAAAAGGGAAGGAAACAGCTGGTAAATGTTTCACAGATGGCAAAGCTCTTGGCATCTCTCTCAAGAGAGGGCCACCCATGCAGATGGCTCATTATTTTAACATTTGGATTTTCATCTTATTAAAACATCTTTTTTTTCTGGTTTTATTTAGCATCATAAATTCTCTTACACTTTAGCAAGCAACTAAGCGATTTGAGGACGTGCAATCTAAGGAACATCCTTTGGCTAAAACATAGATTGGTAACATCATTATTCCCAGCTTTGATCTCAACGTGATGGGTTTCAATCTGATTAAAAATTCCAATGAAAGGGAAAGCTCAGAGTAGTGAATTTATCAAGCAAAAGTCCATGAAGTCCATATAGTAGCTGAATTATTCAGCAGAACGATAAACCGAGTGAAATTGGGGGAAATAGTTTTATTCAATGCATAAAATCCCTATTACTATGCAGTGTGCACATATAAAAATAGACAAATGCACACTGGGTGTAGATTCATAAACACACCCTTTCGACATATGTAGAGAGGCTCCTGTACCATGAAGTACAACAGCCAAAATTTAAACCAAGCAATGCCAATTCTTGACAGAGCCAGATAGGAAAGGGCCAAGAGTTCAAAGGATAGTTCTCTGCCCACTCAGACTTCGACAAGACTTAACCTGCATCTTCTGTCCGAATAGCTGTTTCTAAGCAGAGAAACAGGAAGGCTGTTGTGTAGCTGGATGGAGAGAAACAACGCACTCTCGCTGCCCTGACTTTGTTGGGAAAGCAGGCCTCGGTACTCTCCTTTCCAAATACTGCTCCCAAGGGCTGGGAAAAGTTGTGGTCACCTCAGCGTCCCTAACTATTGCACTGGGGTGTGGGAACTGTTGGAGATGCAAATGCAAGTGACAAAGCAATGTAATAAGAACAAACCAATCTATTTAATGTGGTGAGATGCTGGCCTAAATACAGGATCCATCACTGTGCTCTCGCAAATGGGCCTTACGGAGCGAGGTCTGTGCATGCCACGTTGTAAATGTTTATTAGCAATGGTACACAGTGCACATTACAGATCCGTGGGGCTCAAAGCTGCCTCACTTTGGGGGTCAAATCTAAATCCCTGAAATGCTGAGAAAATGTTAATAGTTGCCAGCACCGAGAATGTCTCAGTCGAGAATGTACATAGGTATCATAAATGGAGGCTCTGCTCATCGACTTGAATCACCTCTGCTACCTCTAGCCTGAAGCATTAGCTCGTGTAATGCATTCTGCGAGCTGCTGGCTTTTCCATCAGATGGAAAGCGAGATGGGAGGCGCAGAGAGTGTCGTTTCACAAACAAGTATTGGAAAGAATGATGCTGACGAGGCATGTCCAGAAAGCTAGCAGTTGTGGAGAAATGAGAGGAAAAAAAAATTTTTTTTTACCATATTTCTCTGTAAGAGGATTGCTTCTGGGGGTGCCATGTGGCTTCATGGTTTTGGGCATTTGTAGCACAAATTGTATTCACAGGAGCACACAGTCCTTGGGTAGAGCCTCCAGCTGGTCAACGTTACCCTCATTTTCAGGCTCACCTACTCTGATCACTGGAAGGCTGTGGTTCTTAAGAAGTGGTCCCCAGATCAGCAGCAGCAGCATCCCCTGGACCTCACACAGACCTCCTGAATCAGAAACTCTGCAGGAGGATCCCAGTATCCTGTGTTTTAACAAGCCCTCCAGCTGATTCTGATGCACACTCAAGTGTGAGAACCATCGCTCTAAGGCAAAATAGTTTGTCACTCCACCAGTGCCCAAGAATCTTTTTGGTGACAGACATCAAGTATGATTCCTATAAAATCCTGGCAGCAGAATACATTTGTCTATTTAACTGCATGCAAAACGCTTGTCAAGAAGGATTCCGGGAGCTCTTTTTGAGAGGGAAGGCTTCTTCTCTCCCGCCTGTGCTCCATCCATCTCTTTGGAGACTGCCTATGCCTTCAATCCAAGTTCCCAAGTTACAAGCCATTTGAAAAACACCTCCACCCCCACCCTTCTCACTTGATATTGGCAAATAAGACAGAGGAACACTGTACCTGGTTTTCTGAGTCTAGCTGGAAAGACTGACAGATTTCATTACACTTGTCACAGGGTCTGAAACTCCATGTGGGAGAAAATAATCCCACTTAGTAAAAACATCTCTCTGTACCTTTGAGTCAGAATGGAGGAGTATAAAAAGTATTGTTCCTGGGAAAATTACGAGGCATTTGGTGTGTATTTTCAAGAGTGTGATGACTGTTCACCAGCCTCTGGTTTAGGTGGCAGAAAAAGCCTCCACAAAACTACACAGGCACTGGAATACAAATACATCTGTGAAATGGCATAAGAATCAAAGGAGAAACGAATTTCCTGTGGTGCAGATGAGCTACTTAAAATCACTCCCATCTGAGACACCTCCTTCTCCTCAAGCACATTGAAAACCATTTGAATAATGCACGTTATTCAGTTGCATTGTGTGCTCTGAAAGCCATTTAATGAAGGTAGACAGGCTTCCAAGAAGGTGCATTCTTTGACTAATGTAGATACTCCTGGAAAAATCTTTCCCCAACATGGAAGGCAAGATTTACTGAGTGAGTGGAAGAAGGAATGCTATTATAATGTCTTGTTTCACTCAGTCAAATCGAATGGGAGCGACCTTGGGTTAAACTTAATCTATTCTAGGTGAACTTTACTCTATGCAATGTATATATTGAAAAGCTGCGTCAATCAAATTTTAGCAAATCAAACCATCTTTCCATTGACTTCTGTTATATTGTCAAGGTTGCTTTATCTTTCTGATTGATCTCAATTAGCAGTGGCTACAAGCTCCAACCTTTCTGCTAAATAGTTAATGATCTATAAGCTGACACTTCATTTAAGTGGAGGAGTGCCACTCTTACCAAAATAAAATTTCATGAATTTTTAGGAAAGTTATAGGCATTATTTGTACAGGATATACATATATATATATTCACACACACATATATATATTGTTTTAATAAAGTGAGATAAATGTGTCTAATAAGATTGGCTCTTCAATGCAATTTATTTGGTTAATTGAGTCAAAATTACAGAAAAGGTTATTTGGCCCAAGGGATATTTTATATTTCACTCATACTGGTAGTTTGGATTGACAGGTAGTATAGAACAGTGTGATCCCTAAAGTCATACCTGGATTCAGTCCTGCTCTGCACTTCTCAACTGTGGGACTGGTCCTCCCTGACCCTCAGTCTCCTTCTTGTTAACATGAGTCAAGTAATTTGTTCCATCCCACCACGTTGCAGTGAAAAGTAACACACTACATACATTGTTAGCAAAAAGCTGGGCACAGAGTGCAGCCCAAATAGACAGCAGTTGGTGCTATTATTTTTATGGAAAGACAAAGTCCCAGGTACCATGCCCATGACAATCAGGGAGAGTGTCTATAAACACTCATCTGGAAAAGCATGGGAAAAATTTGACACCAGTTTGGTATTAAAACAAATGCTGTTTGTTATATCACCAAAGAGGTTGCTCAGCAGAGTGAGAACAGCACTTAACCTAAGGGAAGAAATGTGTGGTTATTGTAACATATAGAGTGAATCCCATCTTCTAACCCAACTCTTTAGTTCCTGAAATCATCATTAAATAATCATAATGGTGGTGATCATAATAATGGCCACTACTTTTTCATAGAACTTCCTATGTGCTGGGAACTGCTGTAAATATGTTATATGTGTTAATTCACTTTAACATCACAACCACCCAATGAATAAGATACTATTGTTATTCCCATTTTGCAGAAAAGGAAACTAAGATACAGAATGTAAATGACCTTCCCAAGATCCCACAGATACTAAGTGGTAGAGCCAGGATTTGAACCTAAGCATGAGATGCGTCTTTATGAAAGAGTAAGAGAGAGAAGGTGCTGCGGGAGTGATCTGGTCCAACTCTTCAATTTTACAGATGGAGAACTGAGACCAGTGCTCAGAAGAGTACTGATCATTTGGAGAAGATGCTTGTCTTGGTCAGCTGGTATTGCCATAACAATGTAGCCTGGGTGGCTTAAACAACAGAAATTTATTTCTCACGATTTTGGAGGCTGGAAGTCTGAAATCAGGGTGCCAGTATGGTGGGGTTCTAGTGAAATCTCTCTTTCTGACTTGCAGATGGACACCTTCTCACTGCCCTCTGATGGTGGGGTGAGAGAGAAAGAGAGAGCAAAGGGGAGGGGAGGAGAGAGGAAGACTTCCCGAGAAAATCTATTTTCAATAATATTCTTTAGAGTCCTTGTAAATTTATTTGTCCTTATTCCTTATCTTACTGTCTGTTGATACTCCTGCACCACAGTGCTTGTCTCTAAACAGTGAGTGTCTTAAAATGTCCCCTAGGTGAATAATCTCATTCCTTTTCTCCTTTAGTTTAGTTTTTTTTTTTTAATTCAATTTTTGCTTCTTTTTTGCTGGGTGTTCACTCTTCTGCATATGTTCTCACTTTTTAAAGCCTATTCATATAGCTGTGATTAAGCTTCAGAGCTCAGGAAATACTTCTTGATTAATAGATCTCTAGGGCTTCCCTGGTGGTACAGAGGTTAAGAATCCGCCTGCCAATGCAGAGAACATGGGTTCGATCCCTGGGCTGGGAAGATCCCACATGCTGCAGAGCAACTAAGCCTGTGTACCACAACTACCAAGCCTGTGCTCTAGAGCCTGTGAGCCACAACTACTGAGCCTGCGTGCTGCAACTACTGAAGCCCACACACCTAGAGCCTGTGCTCCACAAGAGAAGCCACTGCAATGAGAAGCCCGCGCACTGCAACAAAGAGTAGCCCCGCTCACCACAACTACAGAAAGCCTGTGCGCAGCAACAAAGACCTAACACAGCCAAAAATAAATAAATAAATAAATAAATTTATATATATAAAAAAATTTCTATAGAAGGTATTCCAGACAGAGCAATAAAGAAGATAACAGACTCCGAATCAGATGGGAAACTTCAGCTTGCAGGTAACAGAAACAGTATCACAATAGATACGAACAATAGCTAACAAAAGGCGCACATGACCACATGTAACCAAAGCTCCAGGGGCCTCAGGATAAGCTCGATCCACAGCGCAGTCTCTTTCTCTGTATGTCTCAGCTCTGTTTCCTCTGAGTCTCCTCTTAAAGTTTAAGTCAGGGGTCAACAAAATCATGCTGTAGAAGGCCAGATAGTAAATACCTTAGGCTTTGAGGGCCATGCTGTCTCTGTCACAACTACTCAACATGGTCACTGCAGCCTGAAAGCAGCCAAAGGCAGTACAAAAATGAATGTATATGTTCAGATTTGAGCTGCAGGCCATAGTTTGACAGTCCTGGCTTCAAGGAATCAGATCCTAACAGTGGAACAGACCCCTTGCATTTTTTAAGTCCCCCTCAGCCAATGGGATAGGTAGCATAACCCTAATAAATCTTGGGTCCCAGATGACCTAGTCCCTTCATAGAAGATTATTCAAAGAAGAGCAGTCTAGCCACCCATTAGTGATTTTTTTAAAAATTCCAGTCTTTTCTGAGATCTCCCCCCAAAATATTCAAGGGCATTCAAGACATGAGTCAGAACAACACTTCTCAAAACCTGTTTATTTACTCTCCAATTCCCTTGTACTTCAGAATTTCCCACATGACAAAGCCCCAGACTCACCATCATCACTAGCTATACATCTTTCTTCCTTTTCGCTCTGGGTTCCAGGTCTTTAGTGTGAAGGCAGCACAGTCTCTCCGTTTCTTTCTGTCTCTGTCTCAGTCTGCCTCCCTTTTTCCTAGCCTACAGCTTCCTCCGTCTACCCTTTTCTCAATTCTGAATCACAACGTATTTTAAACTTGGCTGTCAAAGATTCCTAAGATTGGGTGGTGGAGCACAGGAGTAGGAAACACAGCTCTGATATGTGAATATACCTTGTTCTTGTCAGACTTGCAAATACAGAACCCAGGCTACGCATGGATTTCAGGACAATTTGTGGTGATCTCTTGGGAAGGGTGGGGTGACAAAAAGGGATGGGAAGTGAAATTTCATTAGAATCTTAAAAAAAAATGCATCTCTTTTAAAAATTAAAGTGACATTTGAAGGAAATATGAGAAGGTGATAACATTCATTACATTTGAGAAGTGGGCAATCATTGGGGCTTTATTTTTTATACATTTGAAATAGTTCATATTTAAAGATTCAAGTAATTAAATCAAAAGGTTGAAGGAGACGGTGTCTGTGAAAGTGCTTTGTTAGCTTAAAATGCACTAGACTTGTCTCAAAGTTAAGCAGCACTCAGGTTACCTGGAGACCATGTTAAAACACAGGTTTCCGAGTGCCACCCTAGAATTTCTCATTCAGTCCATCTGGGGTGGGGCATGAGAATCTGCCTTCCTAGTAAGTTCCCAAGTCACACTGATGCTGCTGGTTCCAGGGACCGCAATTTGAAAATTATTGAAGTAGAGAGTAAACTCCATGAGGACAAGGGTCAGGAGTCTCTTGTCATATTCCTAAAATCTAGCATGATTCCTGATACTTGGAAAACATTCAATACATATTTATGTGTATGAATGACGCCTATGGGCTATCCTATATGGAAAAAGTGGACATTGTCACAACTTAAGCTGCCCTTTCTACCCTTTGCTGAGTAGAAAGGATCCTCTTCCTTATCTCAGAATAGGGCAAGTGGGTTCGACTGAGAAAAACAGGTTCCTGGAAGGTGAGATTAGGGGGAAATCAAGGAAGGGAGGTGGCGGCGATGTTTTCAGGTGAGCGAGAGGGCAAATGAGGGGACGAGAAGGTAGCGCCAGAGGATCTGCTCTAACCTTCTCTCCCTTGCAGACAGAGCCCCGCAATCTCAGGTGACAGTCACGTTGGCTGCAGTCTCCAGAAGGCTTGCTTTTCCCAACCAGCACCTGTTCTCCCCATCTCTGTGCCGCAGCTTCCACAGCCTTCCTCCAATCCTCGGGGGAGAGATGCCCAGCTCTTATAGGGCCTCCGTGCTCCCTGTTTTCTTTGCTTTTGCCCTGTTTACTCCCATTTAACCCACACATCTCAACTCAATGGCACTTCCTCCAGAAAGCCTTCCTTTGCCTCCTGAACTAAGTCAGAGACGCCAACCACATATTCATGAAGCATGTGCTCCTTTCTTCATAGCCCTTCACAGTTTGCAAGTCTGCTTTCCTTTTTTGTAATGAATGTCCACCTCCCCAGTCTGCCTCTACGCTTCATCAGGGCTAGGACCCTCGTTTGTGTTGTGTCCCCAACTCACAGCCCTGTATCTGTATGGCATACCATGATTTTTTAAAAATCATTGCCCATATCTTGTGTCCAATAAATGTTTTTTTTTCATTTAACATATTTTTCCAGTTTTATTGAGATGATAACACTGTATTAGTTTTAGGTGGACAAGATGATTTGATACATGCGTATGTTGCAAAATGATCACTGCAACAAGTTTAGTTAACATCCATCCCTTCACATATTATAATTATTTTTCTTGTGATGAGAACTTTAAAGATCTACTCTCTTAATCAATACTTGTTGAATGAATAAATGCGACATGAATAAGTGCACCTTTCCCCACCAACCTACGTCATCAGTACATGAGTGAGATCACCAAGTACAGACCCTCTACTTCTGTATCCTTCCCTTCTTCTAGTCCAGTTTCAACTCTGCAGTGTGCTCTTATCATGTGAAGTGCCTACTTCTAATTTTAGGGTTCTCTGATGCCTTACCTCTTCTGCCCCCAACTTCAGAAGCTGAGAATGAGACTGGACAAGAGTCAGCTTCCCATGGGGAGAAGGAGAAGCAAGAAGTAATAATAATACGAACAGTTCTAAAAGAGGCAGCTGGGGTGAGATCCTTGCAGAAGTCTCCAACACAAAGGGAAGAAGGCAGCCCCCAGAGCATTAGTAAGACACAGAGAGGGGCTTTTTTGTTGTTGTTATTAAAATGCTGGTGTGCTCAGTTTTCTTTTTGAAAGGGACTATTTACCCTAGCTTGAGGAAGCATTTTGGTGGTGCCACTTAAGCCACAAAAGGCTGTGTGTGGAGGCAGGGGTTGAGGGATTTGGACCATCTGATCACAGCCCATCACCTTTAAGCCCAGTTTGTTTTTTTTAATCATTGCCCAGTTTATGAATCATTGTCTCTACTTGCTTTAGAAATAGTCATTCTCTGCTTTTTCTTTTCCAGATTGAACTTGTGCTGGCTTTTTATATACCCCTTTTAGTTTTTTATCTGCTTAATGAAAAGAATACATGCTCATTTCAAGTAACTATAAACATAGTTTATAGAAGTAGAAAATAAAAGTGTTTCTGTAATTCACCTTCAGGGTTAACCAGCTTTTCTTCTATATCCTTCCACAAGGTTAATGCAGATATAAATCTCTTAGTAGTAGCAGTATTTTTGTAACACATGTTGTAATGCCAAGCACATTATTTTGAAAGTAACTTTTTTTTAGTCATCGCACCCTTATTTGCCATTTCATGTCAGTTCTTATAGGAAACTATATTCTGGTTAACAAAAATCACATATTCTACTCCATGTTACGCCAGATAGTATTAGATGCTTTTCCTAGAAATGGCAGTGACATTGTTTTCAAATATTTCACTTTAATATGAAGTGATGATGAACGTCTTTGAACATATAACTTTATTCACCCAAGAAACCTGTCCACTTTCTCTTCCCTCTGTAAAGAAATGTGCCTGCTGAAGACTAGACGAAGTCACAGCCAAAGGGAATTCTTTACCTGATAATTACCGCTGGTTCTTTGGATATGGAAACCCAAGAATCATTTATTCATTGATTTGTTTTTTCATCAAACATCCAGTTTGCTTCTAAAAAGTGCCATGTATCATTCTAAACATTGTGATGAAATACATGAAAAAGGTCTCTATTCTTTCAAGGTAAATGTTTTATTGGGGAAAAAAGAAAATAACAAATAAACCAAAAAAAAAAAAAAAAGAAAAGAAAAGAAATCTTAGCAACAGCAAGATGAAGCCAACCATGGGATATTAAGGGGAAGAGTTTTCCAAAAGAAGAAACAACAGGATAAAGTCTTTCAGGGGAAACATGGCACATTGAAGGAACAGGGCTGGAGCTTTATGACCTCAAGGGAAAGTGTTATAAGGTGGGGCATGGGAAGGAGCAAGGGCTATTTCACATGCATCTTGCAGGGAAGTTGGTAATTGATTAAGCCTTATGAGAAGCCATTGAAGGGATCTGATCAGGGAGTGACAAAATCTACTGTATGTCTTAGAGAGGATCGCTCTCTCCCTGGGCTGGAATTATCTGGAGTAGAATGGGAAGCCAGGGAGCAAGTGAGGAATGGTGTCCAGGTAAGAGAGTCTCTATCGAGGGCGAGTGGCTCGACAAATCCAGGCAGTACAGTTCTGACTCTCAGAAATAAACGTCCAGTGGACTCAAAGGATCAGTCAACAGATAGACTCAAACCAGCCAGGAGAAAGAGAAAGAGAAGATCAAGACAAAGGCAACATCAAACAGTCAAGAGGGCTTCCCTGGTGGCGCAGTGGTTAAGAATTTGCCTGCCAACGCAGGGGACATGGGTTTGATCCCTGGGCCGGGAAGATTCCACACACCTGGAGCAACTACGCCTGTGTGCCTCAGCGGCTGAGAGCCCACAAGCCACAACTACTGCTGCAACAAAGACCCAATGCAGCCAAAAATAAATAGATAGTAAATAAATAATAAAATAAATCTTTAAAAAAAACCCCTAAAAAACAGCCAAGAGCCAACAACGGATGAGTCTAAAGAGGATGGGGACCCTCCAGGTGGCTGAGTCATTAAGGGTCAAAGTACCACAGAGAGCACCTAGAAGGATATTGACTTAACAGAAGTCTCTGACCTTCACAGGCCTTTCATCTCTTGGCAGCAAAGACCCTGGAGGTTGGCTCCACCCCTTCAACATATCTCTCTGGGCTTAAAGAAACAAGCCAGGGCTTCATAGTGATCTCTGGCCTCTTTGAGACAGGAAATAATATTCATAAATCTGAGATATCTATGCTTTCTGGTCAGACTGAAGGTCAGTGCTGGGGTTACATCTTTGAAAGTCTTACTGGGTCAACCTCCCATGCTGTTTACAACATGGCATCCGGCATCTGTGTTTCACTGGCTCAGCTAACTTGGCACTCAAACTATAAACCTGGCACCTGGAAATTTGAATGGATGACTCAAAGAGAGCAGAGTGTAAGAACTGCCACTCTCTAAGGGAATGTTTATGATTTAACATTTCACTTCCGGATGTTCAAGACTCCAGAAATAGGAACACAAATGCACAGGATACTTGTGCAGTAATGTGCAAGAAACATTTCTGAGTGTTTTTTCCCAGTCTTGTATACAACACAATATAAAATTACATACATCTGTGTAGGTCAGTGTAGGTGTATGCATAAGAAAACTCCAGAAGTACACATTTCTGGTCAATGGAATTGGGGAGGAGAAACTCTGTATCTTACTTCATATGTTTGTGTTAGGTTGAATCATGTGAAATTGGCAGTTTTTGTAGGTATAAAATGACTTAAGATTGGCAATTTCATATAGTTAATTCCAAAATGGTTTGATGTTTTGGAGAGGCAGGATAGAGAAGTTAAAATAATGGGCTCTGAAATCAGGCAGAATGATCTCAAAGGCTAGCTCTGCTTCTTCCTGTCTGTTTAAGCTTGGGCAAATAGCATCACATCTCTGTGCCTCAGTTTTCTTATTTGAAAAATGGGGATAATAATAATAATACTTAGTTCAGAGGGCTGTTATGTGAATTAAGTGAGTTGCATGTAAAGTACTTCCAATTATGCCAGTACAAGCCTTTAATAAATGGTAGCTAATACTTTTTCAAAGTGCCTATTACATTTGAAATTTAAAAAAAAAATTGAAGAAAAGGATTTGTTTATAGTGTCCTTGAAAAACTCTTTCCCTCTAGTTAAGAGAGAAAATTCCAGGTGGGTCCTCTTTCATAATTGTCTATAGTTCAAGACCTTGAGATTGAACCCTTGGCAGTGCTTGGTGACAGAATGATGGAAGGTGAAAAGAGGTATTATTACTCTTAGTGAAGCCCTTATACTTCTTGGATTCTCTCAGTCTTTTCTCAGGTGGGGTTTCCCCCCTCCTCCATTGCTATTTATTTATGTGGTATCTTTCTGCTCTTTCAATTATATTGCCAATGTTTTTGTGAAATCATGTACTCTTCCCCCCTTTTCCTTCTTTGTGCACTGCTCTAAATATAACCACGGAAACAAAACAATGCAGTCCCACAAACAAAGGAGCCCCAGCTGGGTAAGCAGAACCCTTCTATAGGTCTTGAGTCAACTGCTATTTCTTGTCTTCATGTTTTATAAAACAGCCCATAGCTCTCACAATAGGAAGGGAGGGAACCCTGATTAAATGGTATGCATTACTGTAAAAGGGAATTAAAAGCGATGCAAAGGTTTGCAATAAACCGCATTAGGCAAGGATATTCAGGAACAAAGTTGCTGGGGTGGTTTCCAGTCTGAATGCACAGGTTCTGAACCTGCAATGACTCACTTGCTCACGAAAGAACTGTTTTCCCAGCTAACTGCTTAATCAGTCAGCCATTCTCCTTTTTTCCCTTAAAAATGAATAACAGGACTATATTTTCAGGATTGGGAATGGCGTAGGGTGCAAAGGTAATTAGAGGCATTTGGAAATGTGTACAAGTGAAAAACAGAAATGGATAAGGATGTTTGAAGTACTCAAATTTGGGTGTTTTGTTTACTGGAATAAACTGGAAACAATAACAATAAAAATATTTACTGAGTGCCCACTATGTGTCAAATACTGTTGGTGGCAAGAATTTACAACGGTAAACGAGACAGCCAGAGCCCTACCCACATGGTCTTGTGTTCTAGCGGTGGGAGGAGAAAAAACAAACAAATAAATGAATAATTATGAAAACTTCAACTTCTGGAAATTCTATAGAGGAAACTGAATTTCCTGGGGGACAGGGGCTGGTGCAACAGAGGTTAACTTGAGGTCACGGAAGATCTCTCCCGGAGGTGACATTTGAGCTGAGACCTGAACAGGGAACCAGCATGGGAAAAGCCAGGGGAGGAGTAGTCTGGGCAGAGAGTAACAAGCTTGCCAAATCCCTGAGCTGTCAAACGGCTTGAATCGGAGACACAGGAAGGAGTCCAGTGGCTCATGCAGGCTGGTAGGTAACTTACTATGAGCTTATTGAGTCTCAGAACCAGAATGGAATTTGTAAGAAAACCATACCCGTCCCCACCACTGCCCCCACCCCCCCACCCCACCCTCCGCCAAAAAAAAGTTGCTTGCCTCAGAGTACCCAAGTCTTGGGTAGCATAGGTGCAGGAAAACCCAAACCACCTGAATTGTTGGCAAAGAACCTTTTGTCTGTGTCGTCAAAACGGAGCATGCTGTATACAAGTGATACATACTGACGGCTTGTTTCCAGTTGCATCTGCATAGGTTTTCCAATTTACTAGCTTTGGAGTAACCTAAGCTTCCAGACTTGACCCCAACTCTTATTTGTCTTCGATCCTCAATGTGTCCCTTATCTTTCTGGAGCCTCATCTAAAGAACCTTCCTGGGCTGCCACGAGCTTTCAGGGGTCACCAGGTAGTGTTTGGACCCGTACCTGGCACAGAGAACACGTGCAACATGTTGACTACCATCACTATCATTAGCCTTATTATTTTGTCAATAGTCTCTCTGCCTCTATGTTAACAGTCTCCATTACAACAGATTGTACGGTACATCATTTTACATTTCATCTACCAAGATAGAAGGGGCTATAGCTTAACAAATGGCTTTATGATTCAAACACCTGCTCATTTATCACAGCACCAGCCATATATCAAGTATGGTACTAGGTCTGGGGAAAGCAAAACATTTAAAAGCAGTAATTGGTCAATGGAGTCACGCTCTTTGTCAGAGTCAGGGAATTGAGTCCTAGATCTGTGATGTATTAACTATGTGATACCAGCAGGTTACTTAATCTCTCAAGGTCTCAGGATTCACATCTGAACAATGGGGATAATAGCAGCCATGCAGCACTGCTTTGATGTACATTAAATGCTGTGGTACCTGGAGGCACTGACTCCAGAACCTAGAATGTAGTCACAGCTCCAGACTCCCAGTCATACTGGCCTCAGCCTTCAAGAAGCAATAATTTAAGGAGGTGCAAAGCACAGATAAACAATCTGAAGAGGTTCCTTGTAAGTTCAGCATAGCGGAGGTGCTAATTCCTGCTCCCTCCAGGAAAGGTCTCACAGATTCTGGAGCTGGTTCTGAAAGTGTGGCTAGGCGTTTCCTGAATAGATGGGGGAGCCACTCCAGATAGCAAAGACACCACGTGCCAAGGCGTGGAAGCTTGAAACAAAATGGCTTATTGGGGAAATGCTAAGTAACCTGAAACAGCTCTCCTGTGCCTTGTAGGATGGGATAATGGTACTGAGAAGAAGGCAGAAAAGGCTGGAAATCCTTCCTAACAAATGTGTGCTCGCTATGTTCACGACCCCCCAAATTGTCCTGCAGTAGCATCCAGGTCACTGTCCAAAAAGATTTTCTATCTTATGCAAACTAGTTTTCTTTTCTTCCCAACAGCTGAGATTGAAACAAAGATGTTACGTCAAAAGCTGAATATATGGAGGTCTTTGTGGCTGTCAGAAGTTAAATGACAAAGCACCACATGAGATTTGATTTTCATACCAATCCAGGGAATCCCAGCTTTGGCCAGACACCCTCCCAACATCCCCATCAGTAACATGGTGACATTCAAATGCATTAAGCCATGTTTCAGGATTGATATTTTATTTTGAGAAAATCTCGAGAAAATACAACTGTGTTTGTAGCCAAAGCAGAAGGCACAACAATGTTTTTGGAAAGTAAACTGGAGAAGCTTATTCTCAGGTATAGAAAGGAGAGTTCATCAGGGTTACCACAATTACCCAGGCATGTCAGAATAAAACAGGAGCAAAACAATCCTTCCTGAATGGGTAGTGGATGATGCCTTACCACATCCTTACCATGACAAGGGCAGCCATTCGGCTGACATGACCCAGGATCCACGTATGACACCCTTCTTGAATTTAATGATCTAATTTAAGGGCTGACAAACATACTGTTTTTCCAAGGGGCTAGAAACGGCCCTCCCTTTTCCTCAACCAAAGTAATTATTCCCCCAACTTGAAGCAATAGTAGTGAAAGCACTTTTTGTATCTCCAATTCTCCAGTCAAACCCCCAGGCTAACATTTTTTTTGTAAGGCATTGTTCATGCACAGTGGCATAGAATTTCATTTGCTGGGTTTCAAGTATTAAGAGCACAACACAAAATCTAAGCAATTTTAGACATGTGTCAATCTCAAATAAAAAAGGCTTTGTGCCGGCACAGGATGTCAATGCTTGAATTAAAGAGATGGAGAATTTCCCTGAGCGAGAGCTGTACATGCTGACATAATACATTGTTAAGCTTCTGTGTTACGATACAACCAATATGTTTTAATAATTTATTGGTATTTATTTAACACACAATACTGTCATACCAAATCTAAACCAAGAGGTCTAGGTTCCTCATTGATTCATGTACAGGGTTCTTATCAGTATCATTACATGCCTCCTTAGAAAAGTCTCTGACCTGTGCTAAAATTAGCAAAGAGTGTTTCTGAAACTTCATTAGGATAGCATTCTTATATCACCTTCTGGGGACCCTCAATGGGGTATTGCTGGAAGGATTTCATTTGGCTTTGGCTTTTTCTGTCTTTATTTACCAGCCTTTATCTCTGGATGAAATCACTACTCTGTAAATTAGTATCATTTGAACACTTAGTCAAAATCTAGCCAGCTAAGAGAGTGCTACGGACTGACACGGAAACCCACTGGATACAGAATCTAGGTTGAATTCTTCTGGACTGCCTTAATCATTAATTCATCTGCTTGAAGATTCATTCATCTTTATTTCACCATTACCTAATGAGTATAATGGAGACTATCAAAATCTAAAGGCTAATCGTTTTTTAGAAGTAAGTATTTGATAATTATTAATAAATAACAATGTCAACAATAACCTTAATTTCCAGGTATTCCCCCTAGAGATTTACATCTTAATTATACTTGCCATAAGGACAAATTAACTCCCCCAGAATTAAGCTTTGGTTTACAGTTTTCAAATCACAGGAGCAAGGAGAAGCTACCTTCATGTAAAAATAATCAGACTTTTTTTTGAAGAGCCTCGAATGGCAGAGATGAAGAGAGAATAAATACAGCTGATGAGATTTAGTGTGACATCGGTAATTCTCAAAGGGGCTCCACACCATGAAGTGCACTGGTAAGGAGGCTCACTGCTTTTATGGAGGTGACAGGCCTGACCTGTCAGGTACTAGTAACACCCAGGACAGACTAGAAATGTCACAAACTACTAACAGTTACTACAGATATAAAAGCATCCATCTAAAAGGCGGTGGCTCTTGAAAACTGGCTTAAACCTGTTTTGAAGTTCCTATTTCTTTAATAAGCCTACCCTATTTCCTTACGGAGCACAGAATTCATTTACAAAAAAAGCTTTAAAAACCTAAATGGTCAAGTTTTATTTTATTCAGGACTATTTTGATTCAATGTGATGGAAACCCAACTCACACTAGCTTTAGCTTACAAAAATGGGGGCATTATTGCCTCATGTGCCTGAAAAGTTTAGGGATGCAACCTTCAGGCATGGATGAATCCAGGTGTTCAAATGATGACCCTGGGAGCCTGTACTTCTGTTTCTCAACCCTTCTTCCTCCTGAATTGGCACCATTCCCAGGAAGGGTATTTCTTCCCTATATGGAACCCCCAGAAGCATCACATTTACCTATTATCAACCTTAAATTCAGTGGAAGAGAACCTCTCTGTTATGAGTTGAATTGTCCCCTCAAAATTCATAGGTTGAAGTCCTTACCCTCAGTACCTCAGAATGTTACTTTATTTGGAAATAGAGTCATTGCAGATTTAAGTAGTTAAGGTGAAGTCATACTGGAGTAGGCGGAGACCCTAATTCAATATGATTCGTATTTTTATAAAAAGGGATAATTTAGACACAGATTTGCACACAGGGAGAATGCCACATAAAGACTGAGTTTTGCTTCCAGAAGCCAAGAAACTACCAGAAGCTGGAGGGAGGCCTGGAATAGATCCTTCCCTAGCACATTCCAAGAGAGCATGGCCTTGCTGACAGGTTGATTTTTGACATCTAGCCTCCAGAATGGTGAGCTAAGGCATTTCTGTTTTTTAAGCCACTCAGTTTGTGGCACTTTCTTATGGAAGCCCTGAGAAACTCATATACTCTCCTTTCCAATGGTCCCATACAATGTCTGAGATTCACTCCAATTGGTTTGATTTGGACCACACCTATTTCTGTGGCCAAGGTGGATGGATGGTTAGGCAGATCTGACTCATATGCCCACTCCCAGAGCTGGGGATGGAACCAGTCCTACCCTATGTACATGTACCAAGAGTGGGCAAAGGGTAGTTCTCCAAAGAAAGGTCAAAGTGCTACCACCAGAGCAAGGGAGGCAGGCAAAAAATAAAAGATATCTGCTACAGATGAGTTCATCAAAGAAGAGAAAAAATGAGGTTATTTTAGTGCCATTTCTTTGCTTTGAATAATCAACAGCTTTTCTATAGGCCTGATAAACACCTACTCATCAGGCACGTGTAGGAGCACCTCTTCTGTGAAACCTTTCCTGAGTGTTGCTGATAAAAGTGGGAATTGCCCGCACAGACTCCAATAACTTGGCGTGTTGTAACAGTAACAATAGTAACTAACCTTTTTACAGTGCTTAGGATGTGCATACCACAGTTCCAAGCTGTTTAACTCATTTAATCCTGATAATAAACCAATGACAAATACTCTATCATCCCCATTTACAGGTGAGGAAATTGAGCATCAGAGAGGTTAGGCAACTTTCCTGAAGCTAACTTCCTTTGCTAATAGGTGCTAAGTGCCAGAACTAAGATTTGAATCAAATCAAGTTAGCTCCAGAATCCATGTTCTTTACCAGTTCATTATATTGTATAAAATAGTTCATTTTCTTCATTTCTCCTTATAACTGCTCCTTCTATCAGACCAGTGATTCCTAAACATGGAATATGTATCACTGGTGAACTTCATAATGATTTTCAATTTCAAACATTTAGGCTTAAAAAAACTATGAGTATTTCTACGTATAAAACAGGTAACTAGTGGGAACCTACAGTATAGCACAAGGAACCCTACTCAATGCTCTGTGGTGAACTAAATGGGAAGGAAATTCAAAAAAGAGGGATATATGTATACATATAGCTGATTCACTTTGCTGTACAGAAGAAACTCACACAACATTGTAAAGCAACTATATTCCAATAAAAATTCTAAAAAAAGACTATTAGTAGTTATACATTTGTTTTCATGGGCATCTCTCTTTATGGTGAGAGATAACTATTTTTTTCCAGAGGCGCTATACACTTTCCTTCTTGAGTAAATGTATTTCAATAAAAGAAGCTAACCAAAAATATGGTAAGAATATTACAGTACAAGACTTCCAGTTATAAAATAAATAAGTCACAGGGATGTGATACACAGCATAAGGAATACAGTCAATAATATTGTAATAACTTTGTATGGTGACAGATGGTAACTTATGGTGATCATTCTGTAATATATAAAAATATTGAATCACTATGTTGTGCACTTGAAACAATTATAATGTTGTAAGTCAATTATGCTTCAATAAAATATTATAGTACGCATGGCATGTAAATATGTCCAAAATGTTGGAGGTGGTTAGAAACAGTCGAAGTTTGAAGCCCATGTGCTTGGATGGTAAGATCTTTGAGGGATATACTGTCTGTGTGCTCCTGGTGGTGGTGCCCAGCACACTGTCCAGCATATAGCGGACACTCACTAAACACTCACTGAATCATTTTATATTGATTTGGTTCCTGGCAACATAAAATACAGGACTGACAGGACTCAGTTGAATTCAGTACAATGAGTTATGTGAAACAGCAAGAATATTGATCCTCTCAGCATTACTAAAATTCAGCCAAGCACAATCACAGTGGCCAGACATCTGCCAACTGTTATGTGGACAAACTATAATGAAAGTTGGGGTCTCAGTTCAATGCCAAGTCGCTGGACAACTGTATTTCTCCGAAGCACTTTATGCCTATGATATATGTGTTTTCCAAGGAGGAGAAACTTTACAGACACAAGTTATTATTTGTAATTTGCTTCTTTAAATGCCTAGTTCCTCATCCCTTCTCAGAATAACTTCAGATGAAAATTTTCAATGAATTTGAGGGAGTTCAAGTACAAAAGCAAAACATCTTTGCCATGTTAAAAGGTTCAAATTTTAGGCTGACAGGACTTAAAAAGCAGAGGGATTGTTCTTAAACTTCTCTTACAAATATGTCTCTTTTATAGGCATATCCAACCCAAGGCTGGTAAAGCATAATGGATAAGCATGTGAACTTGGAGAAGTTAATTAACTCCCACGTGCCTCCTTTACTTTTCTGTAAAATGCAGATTATAATGGACTTTTTGAAGGGATAAAATGAGTTAATGTATGTAAAGCACTTAGTTTATTGTTGCATAAGCACTTAGTTATAGTATTGTTATTACTGCAGTTATTAATACTGTTGATTGAAATGGATGTTTTCTTAGCTATATTAGGAGATAACAACCACCTATGATGAGATCCTTTTTGATGTCAGGCACTTTAGGAACATCATTTCACTCAATCCTGTTTCAGATTAGTTTCCCCAGGAAGCCAATGCTGCAACTGAGATTAGTGTGGACTTTCATCAGGGGTGCTCTTGATCTTAACATCTGTGGGAGAAGAGAAGGAAGTAGGATTGGCTAGACAAAGGATCTGGGCTGCCTGCAGTTACAACCATGACCTTAGATCATACCACAGAAAGCTCTGAACTGAGATGATCTTTCAGAGTTGTCATGCACTGGGGCAAGAGGGGCTGCTTTTTTGTGTGCTCATCAAACAGTTGTTGAATTCAGGTTACTGCCAAAAGGAGGTGTGACCTAGATAGAGGTTTCTCTCTTCACCTAAGGCCAATTCTCAGTAAGAGTTCAGAGCCATCAGGTATTGATACTACTTGCAGCTGGTGAAATTGGACCTTCAGTCCTAACTGGGGGTTCTGGGCGGTGCAGCAGTGTCCACTACACCCCTTAAGTTCAGGTCCACTTCTTTATATAAGTTCTGGAGGAAGCAGCTCTAGAATTCTGGTGGGCCTCTTAGCCTTGGAAAAATTTATAAGAGGAAAATTAGTGGGAGGAACCAGCTGCCACTGTAGCCACTGTTAAGGTCACAACCGATCCTCACTGTCTCCTATTTATTCTTAGATTCCCTCACTCCTGCTAGCATCTCTGCCAGTCTAGGCAGCTCACCTAGTGGCATAATCCAAACTCTCATGTTTGAGGATGCTGAGCTCGTGGTCAACCATGACCCTCTTGCCTATCTGACTGTTGACACAAGAAGCTCAAAGTCCCCAAGTGGAACCCAAGACTTAACGGTCAAGGAACTCTTGCTGTGCCTTCTGGTAGGATTGCGTATCAAACACTATATAAGAGCTCAGTTAGTGTTCCTGGCTAAGGACCTGTGAGTAGGAAGGGCAAACTGATAACTAGACTGTTTATTCCAGTGCAAGTGAAATGTTACCCCGGGTAGAAGGGCTCTAACATGGGCAGAAGGGTTGACTTTTACTGTCAACATTGGTTTCAAGTTGCCCTCAGAAAAGGAGTGTGAACTTGGGTGAGGTGGCTTCTAGTGATGAATTTGTAAATGTATAACAATTAACAATCTGTGAAAAAAAGAAAGTCTGATTTTTAGTGTTTGCTGATTTTCATGATGTAGGTAAGGGGTTGGAAAACAACAGCCTACACGATCACCACCTGATTTTGTAACTCACATTTTATTGGAAGACGGCCACATCCTTTTGTTTTGTTTTGTTTTGTTTTACATATTGACTATAGTTGCTTTTTTGCAACAATGGCAGAGTCAAGTAACCGCAACAGAGACTATTGCAAAGCCCGACATTTCTACTATCTGGCCCTTTAAGAAAAAAATTGCTCACCCTCTTGTATAAATACTCCTACCAAATCTGATTTCAAGCTATCAGATGAACTCAGAGTTGGAAAGTGGTGCCCACAATTAGCCCTCACAGGCCGGCATGAGTTAGTCACAGCACACAGCATTGGCTGAGGTCAATTCCCTCATAGAGCTGAGAACGAAGCTGGCAGCTGGCAGCACTCCCAGCAGAAGTCTGGGTGGTACAGCACGGCATCCATTAAAATCCTCATAGCTTCCCTATGAGGAAAATGCTCTCATTATGCCCATTTTCAAGATCAGAAAACTGAGACTAAAAGTGTTAAATTCTCTTTGTCCTAAATCATAAAGCTAGTAAATGGTAAAGCTAAGGTTTAAACGCAGATCTATTGTGCTCCAATAATATTTTATACTTCCTGTTCAGCTGGCTGGCTTAATTTTACCATCCAATACTATTCATTCATTCATTCATCCATTCAACTACTATTTAGTTAATGCCTGCTATGTGCTAGACAGTATGAAATAGCAAAAAGTAGGATACAAGGGAACCCTTCCCTCAGCCCATGACATTAGATTTCTGGTATGTTTACTTATCTGAGTATCTAAATCTGTGTTTATCTCAAAATTTAGCTCAAGTTCTGGAACACTACGGTTTTTCACTGATATCTCTATATTCTGATATAATCCCTATTGCGCTAATGGTCGATATCATATAAAATAGAACTTCCTGGTCTTATGATTGTTCCAGTTAAGGTCTGTTTTTCAGTCAGTTCATGGTCCACTGATAATGATGGCAGTTAAGGGGCCAACGAATCACATCTACCTCCCACCAAACTCACAATCAACTAATACAGTGACACTAGATTCAAAGACACAAAGATCAAAGTATGATAGAAAGTATTGAAGAATTTGGCATGAACCTGCAACAACATATAATCTGTTCAACTGATAGTTACTAAGCACCTAGTATGTGACAGGTCTTGTTCTGGATCCTGAGAATACAGGGGTGAAAAAAGTACAAAATCCCTTCTTTCATGGAGCTTACATTCTAACATAACCTGGACTCTCAATACCTCCTCAGTCTGTACCTTAGAATCCACCCATAGTAGGGTGGGTTCTCAGCTGTCTGAAGGAAAGACCACCTCACACCTGTTGAGCACCAATACTGGCAAAAGAGAGATGAACTTTGAGACCTGACCCTAGAAGGCAGGCCTAGCTCCTCACACATGGACAAAAACCATATGGAAGGAGGATAAAAAAGAATGTGTCCATTCTAGGGGCTAGATGGCCTAAGATGGAGAAGGACAGAGTCTGTCATGCTTATTAATACCCTTCCCATATTTTTGATCAATTTAGATGTTGATATAATTGAAGTCATGGAAAAAGATACTAAAAGCATTACTCTAATATTGTTTTCTCCAGGGAAGAGAAACTCCCCATGGAGACAAGGAGAGAGAGTAGGTTCTGTATTCTCTATCAAATGGTACAAACAATGTCTTGTATGTAAATTAATCAAATTGCCTAGAACTAACTAGGAACATAGTAGGTATTCAAGATAGTCTTATGGAGCGCTTAATTCCAATATTCCCACTTATGCTTGGAAAATTTCAAGACTGAGGAATTGTCATTAAAGGTCAGGCAAGCATCCTTCTGTTCTCAGTCAATTATAAGAGTCTCTGGCTTCCTTTCTGATAAGGATAGTGTCAATAATATTGATAAACATTTTGAGGCCAATGCTTTGTTCTTGCTGGGTAGTACCCACTTTGTGCCTTGTTAAAATTACGTGGTTTCTTTCTGGCTGGAAAATAGTCTGTTTATAAAATGTCCTATTATCATGCTTCATGATGAATGAGTTGTGTTTGTTTGTTTCTTTCCCAGCTGTCTTCAGGAGATGATCTAAGGTTAATGGTGGAAATGCTACCAAAATAAATGGTTTCATGTAGTCAAATATTTCATCTGAGCACTCTGTTTCAGGAAACTTGGGAAGAAAACAAATGAATATTTTTGGAGTTTGAATTCATTCCTTAACTTTAGTGCTGATAAAGTTTCCGAGATACATTGGAAAATATATTTTTCAAGTTACCCACAAAGTCTACAATGCTTCTACCGACATGTCAATTAGAATATTCCACATATTTTCTTCTGGAAAATCCTCAAAAGGATGAAGAAGATGATTCCAGATGCCTGCATAAAATTGGCTATTTTCCACATGAAATGATTCCATAGAATCATAATCTTTCATGAGAGTGATATTCACCAGACCTGGTTTAAAACATTTCCTTAAATTGACATCTTGTTCTGAAAATAAGCAGATGTAATATTTGCCACTAATCCTTACAAGTTTGGACACTTTTGAAAAAAAGTATGGTCATGTGGATAAAATATAGGCCTTTTCTTTGGTGTCACAGATTCTGACTTAGGTCAGCCTTAGTTGAGAATTGCTCTAGGCTTACATGGGCATCTCTCTCACTTTTGGTCAAAGTTCTACAATAAATCGCTGCTCCTAAGTGATGTTGCCAGGATGAAGTCATTTTCACTCTTTCCCCTGGGGCTTTGGAATTCTTGTAAGAATCTCCTTTAGGTCCAGCTAAGTACAAAGGACTATTTATCAGATATCTCCTTCCTGCATGGATTTACATACCCAGAAATATTTGCAAATGCCAAAGTCATTTTTAGTCTTACAATCAATATTACTTTGGAGATAAACAGAGATTTAAACATCAACAATAAACTTAAAATGACATCCCAATAAGAGAAGACGTCTATATTGCTAGACATCTTTTTAAGATCAAGATTTTTAGCAAAAAAAAATTAATATACACCTGGCAAGGCAAAGAGAGTGAACTTTCCTTCCCAGTTCTTCTGGTAAACTCCAGCGTAAAAAGTTATGCATCTGACTCTTGTAAACTTAACTTTATTGTCTTTTTCTAAACTCTGAGTTACAATAGTTTCAAGAGATGGGTCCAAAATTGGCTTAAAGTGAAAAAAAAAGACCCATTATCAACTGAGATTGCACTGGGAAAATTTTCTATGAAAGGTACTTACTGGATCCTTGAAAGGTTACATTCTATTTTGGTCTCTTATTATTATGTAATATAAAATAAATTTAATTGCTTTTCAAAATTATAAGAGTAACTTTCATTTTTTTGAGGTCAGAAAATATACACAATAGAAAAAAAAATTCACCATTTCACCTGCCTGCATATAACCACAATTAATAAAGGGTGTGTGATCTTACAGATTCTACAGGTTTACATCTGTTTAATTAACACAATATTTATTGATTTTCTGTGGCAGGTGCTTTTCTAGATACTGAGAGTAGAGGCACCTATAAGATGTGGGCTTCATGTAGCTTACATTCTGGTGGAAGAGACAAAGAGTAAACAAGTAAATACACTGATGAATGAAATAAACACAGGGCGTGCTAAGTGCTATTTAAAGAAAAATGTTTCATGAGATAGAGAATGATGGTGGAGGGGTGGCAGGGTGATTTTAATCATAAAAAGACCCTCTGAGGTGGGGACATTTGAATAGGAAAAAGAATGGATGAAGCTTTTAGGAGCTGGGGAATTTCACCCTGGCAGACAGCAAGTGCTAAGGCAGTAAGATGGAAATGATGTTGGAAGTTCAAGGAAAAACCAGGCAGCCAGTGTGGGGGATGGAGAATAGAAAGAGATGAAGTTAAGTGACAGACAGAGGCCAGTTAGGAATGGGCTTTGCAGGCCACAGAAAGTGGTTTGGATTTCATTCTCATCTGATCTGCTTTGTGTTTTTATCAGCTCAGTTTGGTTGTCATGTGAAAACTTTAGTGGAGCGGAAAAGGAAGCAGGAGGACTAGTTAAGGAATGTTTTAACTAGTCCATGTGAGAGGGAAAATTTGGATTAGGGTGGAAGCAATGGCCTCCATGAGACGTGGTCACAGAGGGGACTATTGCGGACTCTGGCTGATAGGATTGGATGATGCTCTGGATGTCGGAGGTGAGATGAAGGTATCAGACTATGAAGCTATTATAACACCACTTCTCACACTTAGGAGATTGTGGTCAAGCCAGCAATAGAGATCTACCCAACCTTATTCATGGCTATACGGTGTTCAATAAACCATCATCCTGTAGTTTATTTCTTTCTCTCATCTCCAAATGAGGAAAAGTTAGATCGTTTTTTTATTTAGAAACACTGAAATGACTATTTTTGTCCATATAACTGTACATGTGTCAGCTTATTTCCAAAAGCCATGGCTAAAAGTTGAATTGTTGGATCAAAGAGTTATTCACCCTTAAGATTTGGGGCACTATTTGGCCCTCTATTCTTTATTTTAAGACAATCATGTGATGTCAAGATGATTTCATAATTTTTAGCAGAAGATGCAATTTGGGCTTGTTTATTCTCTTAAGCATTGGATTTTCTGGATAAAATGATGAATTTGTAGACAGCATGTAAGGAGAAGGAAATTTTTTAAATGATTTTGAAGAGAAGATCTTTGAATTAGAGGATTTTATTTCTTTGGATATATGGCCAGGATTTCTGCTACCAGCTGACTTTTGGTCACTCTTGGCTGCCAGGTTGCTGCTCATAGTGTGTCCTAGAGCAAGGCCAGCTTGTGCTGTCTTCCTTCAGAGGGTATGCACATATCCAGAATCCACATCAGGTCAATCTTTAAAAGGCAGGTAGGATGTTTTTGAAAAAAATGGGAGAAAAAGATACTAAAAAAACACAAAAACAAACAAAACCCCCCCACATTTTAAGAGGTTCTCCAGAATAAATGGCACAGCTGAAGAAAAGAAAGAGAAGCAGGCAAAAAAGCCTACATTCAGATCTGAGCACTGTCACTGACTACTTCTGCATTCTTATCAAGGTTATTTCACTACTCTAAACCTTACTTTTATCATCTCTAAAGTGAGATGTTAACTCCTACCCTGTGTGGTTAACATATATAAGGGGGTTTGTCGAATATGTTAAAGATAAGAGTGATATAATTTTGCAGCAGCTGTTTACCAGACAAACACTGTATGCTAACTTGTGCACTGCTGCCTGATATCTAGTATCCCATTTATTCCTCATAAGAACGCCAAGGTGGATAATATTTCTATTTCAGATTTCAGAGGAGGAGAGGAAATTTTGAGACATCCTGTGACTTGCTAACCAGTGGTAAACCTGGAATGCCAATGCAGGGTGTCTGCGTGCAAAGGACCAACCCGTCCCGAGCACATTGTTGGGGCTCAATTTTAATTTTACCCTTGATGGAATCTGGTAGTGGCTAGTGCAACTGAGGAACTGAGTCCTTAATTTAGTTAATTTCAAATATTTTAAATTTGAAGAGTTACATGTGGCTAGTGGCTATCTTATTGGACAGCATGTTTCTAAAGAATAAATCCTAGGTTTGTTTTGCTTATTTGGATGAAAAAGCCAAACCATGCATGGTTGGCTGAGGTTTTTTTCCTATTTAAAATAAAAAGAAAGAAAGAAAGAAAGATAGGTATTAGCATTACAGACAAGTTTAGAGGATATTAAGTCTTGGCTTGCTCTTGGGGGAGGGGGGCTCAGAGATACTGCAATCTGGCCTGAGTATAATAAACCCCTTTGTTACATTTAAATACCATCATACTATCTTATATACAGCAAAGCATTGGGATGTTTTATAGTAACAATGCAGCAGCACGAAAACCCCAGACAACTCTAAAAAGGCGCTAATTATTATTATTAGTGTTTTGCGCTAACAATAAATGTCAAATGGAACCCTGAAAACAAATAACTACCTGTCACCCAGTGAATGAAAGGCAATTTTAGTAAAGTGAATTAAAACCCCAAACATCGCCAAGCCCAACCAGCGAGCAATGCCAAGGCAGCTTAGCGGACGCCTTGGCGAGTGCCTTTCCTAGAGTGGCAGGGATAGGATGTCCTTGGGGTAAATCACTGAGGCTGTGCCAGCTCATTAGCACCCAGGGCACCTGGAAAGAGGAGGTAGACAGAGCTAAAACGAGGGGGCAAGTACATCTTTGGGAGCAGGCCCTCCATCATAGCAAATGGAAATTGGAGACTATTAAAGATGGAGAATCTTTATTTATTGGCTGGGCTGCAGCCCGCTTGAGTGTTATCAGTGAAAAATTAAAGTTGGACAGCAGAGTGCGGATTTGTTTTCATGACATATTTCCCTTAGATTTTTCAAAGTGCATTCTGGGTGTCTCCCAAAGACTATTTTTTAAAAATAAATCGCACATTTTATTTTTTCAAACTTCATTTATCTTTGATATCTGATTGACATATTCAGGACAGTCTAATCCTTTCTGCTGAAGTGAGCTATGACAGTAGCTGCTACAGCAATCAACATCAGAGAGCCCTCCCCGGGAAGAGGGGCTGTGTCTTACCACATGCCAGGAAGGAGGATCTGGATGGTTCTTTCTAGATGCTTATGCAGGTGATGGGATCCATCTCTTGGGTCACCAGATAGATGGCACTTAGAGGCTTGAATCAGCTCTCTAATTATTGCAGAATCATCATAGAAACCAAGAGACTCATGAAACACGCAAGAAGCTGGAGCTTGCCTAATTTTTTACTTTGTTAAAGGGCACATGAAGTTGAAGATTCTTTAGCCTTGTTACCTTGAGCAGCTTAGTTTATTCTACGCGGTCCAAGACTGACTTTTCTCTCTCTGTTTCTCTTTCTCTTTCCCTTTCTTTCTCTCCTGACCTTCTTTTTCTTCAATGTTTGAATCGATAATATAGTCACACTGTTGCTCTAAACTCAAAATTATTTGAAGTTATTCAGAGTAAAAAGTCTTCCCCCCACCTTGCCCCTTAGCTGTCCTGCAGCCCTGCTCTCAAGTCTCTTAACCAAATCTATTTTGCCTTTACAAACAGATGCACGTACGTCTAAGCACATGCATGTACACACAAACGCACACACTCTTTTTCCTTCTTTTCTGCACAAATGGTAAAATATTACACACATTGTTTTCCATCTTGCCTTTTTCTCTAACCTACTTGAAGATCATTCTGTATCAGTTAATAAAGAAATTTTTTTTAATGCAATGCATTCCGATATATGCCTATAGCATAAATTATTCATTAAGTTCTCTGAATCTAGAGGCATTTAGGGAATTTCCAAATTTTTGCTCTTACCAACAACCCTGCAGTAAATAACCTTGAATGCATGTCATTCCACACATGTGGGAGAGTGTCTGTAGAATAAATACCTGGAAGGGGACTAGCTGGGGCAAAGGCTAAATGCATTTGTAATTTTGATAAATATTGCCAAATTGTCCTACATAGAGGTTGCAGAATTTACACTGCCATCATTCATAAGCAAAAGGGCCTCTTTCCTATACTCTCACTCACCAAGCGTATTACCAAACTTTTTGATTTTTGAAAAGGAGAAAGAAAAGTGGTCTCCCAGTGAAATTATGATTCACAGTCCTCTTGACTCAGGTATTAAGTATTTTATAATATGTTTATTTATAAAATGTATTTACTCTTTGTAAGCTGTCTACGCATAGTCTGAGCCTCTTTGTCCATTATCTTCTCTAATCAGGAAAATTAGCTCATGGTCTAAGTAACTCATATTTTGTTCAGTGGTAAAAGATGTGGGTTATTATCATGGGTAAAGGGAAAAAATTCTTTGATGTTCATTCACTCACTGATAAAACACATCAACTGAGTACCAACGACCTGCCAGCCACTGTGTTGGGTGCTTGGCTGCTAGTTCTAATGGGGGAGACCAGCAAGGATAAGCATTTGGGGTGAGCAGAATGATGAAAAGTGGGTGGGGCACGGAGGCACCAAGGTAGGGCAACCACCCTTCCTCCCAGGGGTGGGGGTATCATGGAAGGCTTCCTGAAGGAGGTAATTTAGAAACTGAAACCTGAAAGACAAGAGCTGGGCAGGCAAGCAATAAGGGTAGGAATGGAAAAAATGAGGGGTGTTCTCAGCTAAGAAATGACTTGTGTAAAAGAGAGAGAAAAAAATGTCTATATGTCAAAGGAGTGACAAGAGTTCAGTATGACGGACGCAGAGATGAGGGTTGAGAGAGAGTAGTGCTTGCCTTAGTGGGAGGGACAAAACTGTTAGTATTTTGAGGGTCAGGGCTAATACGCATTTACATGGATGCTGTTTGGGACGTTCATGAACGAGACAGACAGGTCCCTTTCTTCATGGAGTTGAATATTAATGATGAGGAAGGGGGCGGGACGGGGAGGCAGGAATAATAAACAAATAAACAAAGGAGTAATCTTCATTGTTAGTGCTGTAAAAGAAACACGTGAGGCTGTTTTGGAAAATAATAGCAGGGTGTTACCCAGAAAGTGTGTTCTCAGGCGGCATCTCTGAGGGGGTGACATTCAAGCTTGGACAAACTGAATGAGAAGAAACGAGGATGCAAAGAGCAGACCTGAAAAGCTGGTTTCCATCTCTATACCCCTCACCATGCCCCGTTCAGGTCTGATGCTCAGTGCCCACCTAAGAAATGTTCATTTTAATGCTTTCTCTCTAAATAAGAAGGAATGAGCTTAATTTATGTTCAGAGGGAGCTTATTCAGACAGAGCAAGCTCTGTCTCAAGTTTGTGGAATTACTTTAAGAGATTTGTGTATATTCCTGGAGAAACCACCTCCTCTCTTTACCACGTCCACAAAACGCCCAGGTCAGGGCTGTATGCAGAGCAGCAAGTGAGGAAGAACAATATAGATAGGAAAAAAAAAAAAAAGCTGTGCAATTCAGCACAATACTGTGAGCGGACTCTGTAGGCACCGGACTGGGACTAGATCACATGCCTTCTAGACTAGTGGGTCTTTCAACCCTAATTCTGGAGGATACTTGGCATCTTCAGTGAGGCCAGCTACCTTCCATCATGCACCTATCAGTGGCTCCTTCATTCTTTTGAGCCTGAAAGTAGGTTTTTCTTACTTGCCTTATATATGAATAAGTAAGCAGTGAGGTTCTTGAAACACAGAAGATAAAAAAAATAATGGGGTATAGTGAGGATCAAATCTTACGTTGTCAGTGCTGCCACCACTTGTGTCTGGAACCAAAAATCACTCAAAGAACACCAGGAGAAATTAAATCTCCAGGATTGGAGACGTTGGAGCAAACTGTAGGTTACATTTCCAGAAAAGAAAAGCAAATAATAGTAACAACAACAATGTTTTTGCTAATCACTTTCACATCTTATTTTATTTGGTCCTAATGCCAACACTGGTTGTGGATGGGTGTACTATTTCCATTCTGAACATGAGGAAGTTGTCGTGTCCAGAGTTTTAACAACCAGGATAAGACCCCACAGTTGGTAAGTGACTGAGCAAATCTGAACGCAAGAAGCCTGTGACAGCCCCACTCTTCGTTACTGCCATGATGCCCTCCTAGGGGAGCATCCAGCTTGCACTGAGCACTAGAAATACGATTTCCACTAGTCCACGGGTCCACAAACTTTTTCTGTAGAGATGCCAGATAGTAGATATTTTCTACTTTGTGGGCCATATAGTCTTTGTCCTAACTACTGAAGGGAGACAGATTTGGTAACGGGAAGAATGAGAGGAAGAGAAAGGAAGGAGAGAGAAAGAAAGAAAAAAAATATGCAGATTGCATTAACTTTAACTTGGATTTTAGATAACTCTTGGCACAACTTACCAAGATAACAATTTAACATGCATGTATTTAATTGCATACAATGACTTAATAATATGCCTCATTTTCTTAAAAAATTCATTTTAAGTGTACCCAAGCAAATAAATATATAAAGGTATATGTGCAATGAGGTTCTTGTATTATTACTTACAATAAGAAAAAATTCACAACCCTAAACATCCAGTGAATAGTAAATTGACTACATTATATTACAATGGAAAATTATGCATCCATTAGAAATGATTATGTAAATCTGTTGACACATAAAGATGCTGATGATATATATAAAAGAAAAATTGTAGGTCACAAAATATTAGGTTTCATCTGAGTCTGGTTTTGCAATACATATAGTTATGTGTGTGTATATATATAAATAAACAAGGGAATGCCAGAAGGCTATGTAACAAAATATTTATATTGGTTGCTCCTGGATGAAAAGATTATGGAGTTTTATACATTTTTCTATATTTGTTAAAATTTATATTATTATAAGATGTGGCTTTTATCAACACAGAAATAGGTTCTAAAAATAGAATAAGCAAAGATAATTTGAGGGGAATCTCAGCTTTACACCCTGTGTAAAAAATTTCATCTAAAAATATCCTGAAAATACAACTCCCTTCAGATTCTTAGAGTGTCTGGATGCTTTCTTCCATCTTCTTCTGAGCTACACATATTGAATCTGTGTTTTCTTCTCTTTGGATAGTTAAAGTCATAACCTGCCCACCCTTCTGCTACCATAACCAGCCATCTGTCTTCTTTCTGACCTGCTGGGGACTCACAAAAGCATTAGTTCTCTCAAAAGCATGGCACTTGGGAACAATGTCGGGGGAGACATGGAATTTTTATTGCTTTCCTTCTGTTTTGCTTTCTCCAGGTCCTCCTTTTTCTCTGCCTTTGTACCAACAGGGACCTTGCTCCCACACTCCGTCAGCCCCCAGAGCCATGCTTTCAGTGTGACAGTGACGGCAGCCATCCTGGTTGTGATTTATCTTCACAAGTTGCCAAATCACTCTTGGTGGCATGTCTGTGCCTGGTGAATAATGAGAAAGACCTACCATCCATCTAAGGGCAAAACAATGTGAGCAGTTACATTTAAATTTAGCTATTCCCCCCCTGCCCTCAGCTTATTTCTTATTTTCTGATCGAAAAGAACCCATTTAAGAGCCTTTGTGGTAAATACCCAAATAATTGTGTCATGAAGATGGAGGATCATTTTTCACTGGAGTCAACGATCGCGGGTGGATCAGCTGCCATTCTGAAGTTGCAAACTCTGCTTAAACTCCGGTCTCTCACTAGCAATTTCTCTGGACCTTCAGAAGGGACTCATTTCAATGCCTGCCTATTAACTATGGAAGAGCTGGTTATTGCACCAGTAATGCCATCTGAAAATTGCAGAAAGACACAACCTCCACATAAAGCAACATCTGGGATCTGGATATGTCTCCCTGATATACAATGAAGCAAGGATGAAACACAAATATAATCTCCACCGGATGTGACAGCAGTGAGGTGTGGGGAAACGAAGCTTTGTTTAGCCCCTTACCATCTAGCTGTTTGACTTTGAGCAAATTGTATATTTGCTTTGCACCTGTCCCCTCATCTATGAAATGGATTATTCACACCTATTTGTAGCATCGCTATGATGGTGTGGTAGATTGTGTTTTCCAAGATGGCAGTGAAAATATTCCCTGTCCTGTAATTTCCAGAATATATTCACTGCCTCCTCCAAAAGTAGGGTCTAATTTTCCTTCCCATGAATCTGGCCAGGGCTGTGGCTCATGGTAACCAAAAGAATATGGTGGCAGTTCTTCTCTATGACTTTTGAGTGCGGGGCATAAAAGGTGATGCAGTTTCTGCTTGAAGGATGAGGCATTCAGATTGGGAACCTCAGTAAGAAGCCCAAGTGCCCACAGACGGCAATGCTGAGAGGAAGCCCAAGCAGCTCTGTGGAGAAGCCACATGTGGGAGTGACCATCCACAAGCCCAGCTGAAATCCCAGCCAGCAGCCAGCATTAACTATCAGCCGTATGAGAGAAGACATTCCTGATAATTTCAGCTCCCGACCATCATCACCTCTAGTGTTCCAGTCTCCCCAGCCAAAGCCCCAGACGTCGTAGAGCAGCGACCAGCCTTGTATCCTGTCCAGCTTCCTCGCCCACACCAATTGAGAGAATGTGAAAGTGGTTGCTCCGTGCCACTAAATTTTGGGATGCTTTGTTATGTAGCAATAGTAACATGAAAAGAATGCTAGGGAAATAAAATCCTATAAAGCAGGTGGCATATAGAACCCTTAATAAACAGCAGTTCTAATTATTTATTTTATCCTCTGAACTAAACTTCAGGTATCAGGAGGTGGTAAAATGTCAACACAGGGATCTTCACCTCTAGGAGATGGAAGGGAATGAATCTATTCAGCTTTCATTCATTCATTCATGCATTTGAGTGATATATATTAGACACCAGTTGGATATTTGGATATTTATTGGATAGCAATGTGGCAAGCATGATGCTGGATGCTGGGGTTATGCCAGCAATAACGTAGACATGGATTCTAGCCACGCAAAGAGTCCAGTGCAGCAAAAAGATAAACAAGTAAACAAATCAGTAAGAAAATGGCAATGCTGGAAGAAACACAATAGTGGGGGAAACGACATTTGAGATGAGAATTCTACTGATGGCTTGAGAATTCCTGGTATGCATAGCAATTTCCCAGAAGCTTAATAAAATTGCTGATTTCTGTGCCCCATATTTGCAAATTCTGTTTCTCTGGGTCTAATGCAGTGCTTTTTGGGTAGCATTACGTTAAGAATTGAACAGGACTAGAAGCTCTTTGAGGCTAAGGACCTTCCCGCTTGGTCATGTCTTTGCTCTGCTGCTCAGTGCAGGTTTTGTCTTATAGAGGCTATTTGTTTCAACAGTTTCAAATTTATGGAATACTTTCTAAGACTCTTCAGAAATTCTACATAAAGAAATGTAAGGATACTGCATCATATGTAAACTCTTTGTGCCTATAATATACATTTGGTATGTAAAATATTTAATTTAGAGTACCACTTAGGTAATATTAACTCCTTGAATTTTTATAGCACTTTTTTGTTTCTGTTAAAATATTAACTTGTCATTGAACAACAGCAAATGCATAACATTTCATATAGAGTATGATGTTACAAATACAACTGAAGTCCCTTTAGGCCTCTCGCCTCCGTGATGCCCCTCCCCTCGTGTGGTAACCTCTGCCCCAATTTACTGTCTTCTCTTCTGAACTGTTTTCTATGGATTTTCATGCATGTGACTGTACCTACGGAATTTACAAAATATTGTTTTGTGTTTATACCACCTATTGGTTGTTTAAAAAAAGCCCTCATATGGTGAATGATGTGTCTGCAACTTGCTTTTTTTCTTCAAAAATATGTCTTGAGGTTTGTTTATATAGGCACACAGAGATTCTTTTTACTTTTTTAACCACTGCATTGCATTTTGCTCTTCCACACTTTAGCCATCCCCTTGGTAATAGATTATGTATTTGTTGCTTTCAGTTACTGCATTTCCTCCAAAGAACGTGATGGACATCCTTGCAAACGTCCGCCTCTGTTGCTTGTGAAGGTTTCTCTGGGATGCAAGCAGAGGAGCAAATGGCTTAGTCAAGATCATAGGTATTTTTATTTTAAAGAGACATTGCCATCCTATCGAGTAATACAAAGAATATTCATTTCTCTATACTTTGCCATCAATTAATTTTAATCAAAATATTGAATGAATGAATGAATGAATGATCAGCAGTCCAGAAAATCTGAAACTGTATGAGTGTATGTGTGTGACTCCTAGTATTTAAAGGTAGATGACCCTCGTCCTGAACAGGCTTATCCCTTTTCTCTAATAACCTAGGGGTCAGGGATGGACGAACAGAAGCTTTGCCTCATGAACAGAAGTATTTCAGAGAAGCTGATGAACATTCCAAAAAGTGAAAACTATTGATTTTTAGGCTGCCATACTATATTGCTGAGAGCAGGGAGGGGGCTGAGGGAGAGGCGTGATGCAGAAAAACATGACACAGAAACAGAATTGTTTCCTAATAAAAAATCTCTCAAAGTTTTCCACGAGGCCCTGTCAGCAGCTCTTCAAGCAGCACAGCTTATTTTAAATTTTATTTAAATCAACAAATTGTACACACTCAAACACGGAAACAGAATACAGGGAAAACACAAGCTGCCCTAACAGAGTAACGTCTAATAAACATTATGCTACTCAGAGATATTTGCTGTTTAATCACCCCATGAAAGGACGCATTCAGCCAAAAGATGTCAGATAGCATCTTGCTAAAGGCAATGGTGCCAGCTTTCCTGCCTTCGGAGTTCATGCAGCTAATTTTTTTTCTCTCTTCCCCATTTGCTTTTTTATTTTTTTTCCGAATAGCAAGCTCTGAGATGCTCTATCTCTTGGACCCTTGAGAGGATAAAGCATTTTTGCTTTGAGTATTGATAATAATATCCATTTATTGAATAGTTTCTTTGACAAGACTGGCTATATAATCTGTGGGGCCTGGAGCAAATGAAAACGTGGCGTCCCTTTTTCAAAACTTAAGAGAATTTCGACAGTGATAGCAGAGCACTAAACCAAGCATGAGGTCTTTCTGAATGCTGCCTAGGTGGCACTTCAGTGAAGCCAGCCCTGATTCGTGGTCACTTGGGGAAGCGCTCATTTTCTTAGCAGCAGAGCCCTTCCTCTTCCTCTGCTCCAAGGGAAAAAAAAAAGCGCCCAAGCTGATGAGACTCCACAAGATCTACAATACTTGGCCGCTGGTTGCTTTCTAAGGATGGACCAGCTAAGGCCTGGCTCTTGTTTTGCTGGCTGGAATGTGCAAGCTGGAGCTAAGTTATTAGGGGAAAGAGAAAATATTTGAGAGGCAAGGTTGGAAATTATAGGTGAGAAGAAAATACAGAGAGAACTAGAAGATACTGGTGCCCAGAACAAAACTTTAATAACAGATATATGTTTGAAAGGCAATTAAAAAAAATGATATTATGCCACATGGTATATGAGGTGAGTCCTCTTCCCTCTCTCCCCTCAAAAACTTCAGTAAAATCTACTGTAGTCACTAAAACAATGAGGAGAAATGTGATAAGATACTGCATATGGTCTCAAAGTGGGTGAAAGGAGAGAGTTAAGGCTACCCATGAGATAATCGCTGTATTTGGGTTACACATGTTATCTCTTTTAATTCTCCCAACGAAACTATAAAAATTTCATCACAGATGGTCATGTGTCCATTTTCTATTAAGTGGTTGGCTTTTTAAAAAATAGTGCTGTATAGAAGTTCTTTACTTGTTAAGGCAAATAGTTCTTTGTTACATGGGTTGCAAATCTTTTCCACATTTGTCTTTTAGTTTTGTTTTTGATGTATTTTTCCCCATGTGAGTTCTTTTTTTATATCTGCATTAGTTTGCATAATGTATTTCCATAAATTGCATGACTTAAAACAACAAAATTTATTCTTTTATATAATTCTGGAGGATAGAAGTTCAAAATCAGGGTGTTAGCAGGACCACACTCCTTCCGAAGGCTCTAGGGGAAATGCTTCACTGATTGCTTCAGCGTCCAGTGGTTATCAGCAGTCCTTGGTGTTCCTTGGCTTGGGCAGCATGTCTCCAATCTCTGCCTTTGTCTTCACATGACCTTCTTCCCTGAGCGTCTGTGTGTCCAAATTTCTCTCTTCTTATTAGACACTGGTCATTCAGTTAGGGCCCATTCGAATCCATTGTAACCTCATCTTAACCTGTTTACATCTGCCAAGACCCTCTTTCTAAATCAGGTCACATTCATAGATACTAGGGGTTAGGATGTGAGCAAATCTTTCTGAGGGACACAATTTGACCCACCACAATATTTATATAAACAAATTCATTAATCTTTTCTCATATAATCTTTCTTGAACTGTTTCATTCTTTTAGAAGAAACTTCATTCTGTGACTATGAAAAGAATCTTCTATCTTTTCTAAGAAATAAAGGTTCATTTTAATAGGTTACTCTTAAATCCTTGAACATCTGGCATAATAAGTGTTACTGTAGGGTGTGAGGTAGGATTCCATTTCTTTTTCAGATAGCCATTCAGATGATTTCACCTTATGTACTGAAAAATCAATCTTTTCTACACATTTTTAAATATCACTGTTGCCATATAATAAATTTCTGTATTTATTTGTGTTTCTTACTCTCTTCTGTTCCCTTGATCTGTTTATTCTGCACCAGAACCATCATGCTTTCATCATTGTAGTATTAGAGTATGTTGCAGAATTTTCTTGATTCTTCTTATTTATATACTCTAATTGAACTTTCAAATTAGATCGTCTAGTTCAAAAAAAGTGGTAGCATTTCTACTGAAATCATTTTAAATATTGATACATATATTTACTTGTGGAAAATGAAAATTGTGCCAATATCAATTTTTAAAAAGTCTTCTCCTAAGTCCCTTAGCAGTGATTTAAAGTCATCTTCTTTAAAGTATCTCCCATTGCTTTTTTAAGTTTAATGCTAGAAGGAATTATCTATCAAGAAAGGATATTAACTTTTATCAGAAGCCTTTTAGCACCTATGATGACACTGTCATTTTCCTTTTGATCTATTAATATAGGTTTTCCTGATACTGAATTGTTTCTGAATGTTAAGTTATCAGGGTTTGAATTCTTATTTCTACACATAGTAACTTTGTCTCCTTGGGAAAATTGCTTTAGCTTACTGAGACAATTTTCTGTAAAATGGGAATAATTGTAGCACTGTCCTTCCTGCCTGCCCAGATCCATTCTCCTTCTTGGTGAAACAACATACCCTTTTTCTTTGGGTAGAGGAGTAAAGGCTGTAACCTTTTGGGAACTACTTACATTATCTTGCCTGGGTTCAGAGGAATGAATGTAAGCTGGAATTGCCAACTCACATTCTTAGAGGGGCCAGGAAGTTGGTAAAAATCAAGGTTTCTGAACTTTGGTACTATTGGTATTTTGGGGTGAGTAATTCTTGATTGTGGTGGTCTGTGCTAGGCTTTGCAAGATGTTTCCTAACGTCCCTGGTCTCTACCCGCTAGATATCAGTAGCACCCACCTCCCAATACCCCTGTGTGACAATCAAAAATGTCTCGACAATGCCAGATATCTTGTGAAGGGTGAAATTGCACCAGTTGGGAACCACTTGTATAAATGAATGAAGCCCATACTTTGCTTGTGTGAGTCATGATGCCTGTTTCCTATAGAAAGCATTGGCCTTGTCTAAAGAAGGCAGCCACTACCCAGCTCCAGCTGGCTGTTGCTAAGAGGTAATATGGATTCATTATTGTCAGATCTTACAAATTTTCAAGAGATGTCTAGTTTTATACTTTTCCACATTTTTAGATGTTGGCACCAATTTTTAAAAATTTGATGTGGGCCAAATGAGAGACATCTGTGGACCACATTTGGCCTCCTGGCTGCCCGGGTGCAGAGGCTGGCCTAGAGGATCCCCCAAGATGCTCTCCCAGGTGTCTGCGATGCTGAACAGTGCTCCCATTTCTCAAGTACATTTCCCCCAGGGAATGCTGCCTCTCAAAACAGTTGAACTGATCAAAGTCATACTTAACTTTCTTAATTGATTAGGTTCATGTTCCCCCTTTGAACAGATATTTTTATTTTTAACTTGTCTCTTGGTAACAAGTAAATTCCAGAGTGGGTAAAAGGAAAACAGTTATTTAGAAGATGTTCTTTCTGTGGAGACTTCAATTGGAGCTCTTTGTTTTTTCACCCATCCCAATTACTACTTACCATGAATATTTTCTCTGCTTGTAAGTACTAGAACCTCCTTCAAGCTAGCTCACCAATCTGGCAATTTATTATAAAGATATAGAGGAATCTCTTGGAATCTATAGACAGTAAGTGTATTCAGATCCCAGAAGGGTCCAGAAAATCTGTCTTGAATCAAGTAATACTGTTGTTTTCTTTGATGTGTCTTTCATTATTCCTTTCCCTCTAGAATGGCTTTCTCAGTTCGTGCTCACGTGGCTGCCCCAGTCCTGGAGTTATACATTGCTCTTGCTACTTTCTGAAATTTCTAGAAGAGAAAGTGATTGGGCCAGCTGGAAGTAGGCTTCAACCCCATGTACAACCAACTGTGACGGCATCACAAGCTAGATGATCCATTCTATGAGAGCAGATACTTTCTTTTACTCCTGTTGAATCTCCAGAATCCAGAATTATGCCTGGTACACAGTGGTATTTAAGGTCTTTTCTTTCTTTACACACACTCCTGGGGTGACATCATCCAGACTTGTGACTTTAAATATCATTTATATCCTTCTGACACTCAAATATCATCCCTAGAATGAAACTTTCACTTGAACTCCACTTTATACCCTCACCTGGATGAAGACATCTAAAGTTTAGGCATCTAAATTACACTTGTCCAAAACCAATCTCTTTCTTCAAAATATCTGGTTTTCACCTCTTGAGACGCATCTTTCCCCTCTCAGTAAATGGTACCTTCATCCTTCTAGCTGCTTAGGCCAACATCTTTGTAATCATTTTTGGTACCTGTCACTGCTCAATTCTAAATCATCAGTACATCCTTTCATCTACAGAACCTGACCAGTTCTCACTGATCACGATGATGGTCCTGGTCAGTGACGATCATCTCAACTGGGTTAAAGCAATAGCCTCCTAATCAGACTCACTGCTTCCCCCTTTGCTCCCCTGAATCTGGAATGATGTTGTTAAAAGATGAGATGATGTCACACCTCTTTTCAATGCTCTCTAATGGCTTCTAACAGGATTCAGAGTAAATGACTAAGTACTATAGGGCCTAAGAGGTCCTGCAGCACCTGGCTCTTCCTGCTTCCTTTTCCTAGCTCCTCTTACCATTATCCCACTTTTCCACTCTTCTTCAGCCTCATGGGTCTCCTTGCTACTCCTCAGGAGTATGCTCTACCCTGGGGTCTTTGCATCTCCTTCTTCCAATGCCTAGAACATTCTTTCTCCCAGATATGGTTGTATTTTGCTTCCACACGACTTTCATTTTATTCCTTAAATGTCCCTTTCACAGTGAGGTCTTCCCTCACTCTGTATACAGAACAGTATGCCCATTGCCCCAGACACTCTCTATTCACTTTTCATGTCTTTCTCCCTCCAGAGTGTTTATCACCATCTTTTGGTTATTGGCACTTTTTCCCACTAGAATATAAGTTCATAAGATCAAGGCCCTTATCATTTTAAAAAATACTTTTAGTTTAGAATGGTTTTAGATTGATGAAAAAAAAAGTTATGAGTATCATTCAGAAAGTTCCCATGTATACCTCACCCAGTTTTCCCTGTTGTTGTTGTTGTTGTTTTTTTAATTTTATTTATTTATTTATTATTTTTTGGGGGGTACACCAAGTTCAATCAACTGTTTTTATACACATATCCCCGTATTTCCCTGTTGTTAACATCTTATGTTAGTATCATATGTTTGTTAGCATTGAGGGATCTATATGGTTATGTTATTATTAATTAATGTCCATAGTTTATTCAGATTTCCTTAGTTTTTACCTAATGTCCTTTTTCTGTTCTAAACTCTTATGTTGGATACCACATTACATTTAGCTGTCAGGTCTCCTAAGTTTACTCTAGATTTTAGCAATTCCTCAAACTTGCCTTGTTTTAATGACCTTGAGAGTTTTGAGGAGTACTAGTCAAGCTTTTAAGAGAATCTTCCTCAATTGGGTTTATCTGATGTTTTCTCATGATTAGATTGTGGAGTTATGGGTTTTAGGAAGAAGAGCACAGAGAGCCATTTTCATTACATCTTAGCAAAGGTCCATGCTCTCCATGTGACATGTCACTGCAATGTTGACCTTGCCCACCTGGCTGAAATTGGGTTGCTCAGTTTTCTTTATTGTTAAGTTACTATCCTCACCCCTTTTCATACTGTACTCTTTGGCAGGTGGTTGCTATTTCTGGCTCACACTTATGGAGTGGTGAGCTATGCTCCACTTAATTGAAAGTGAGGTATCTACATAACTATTTGGAGTTCTTTTGAACATGAAATGTGCGTATTCTATTCCACTTATTTATTTATTCAATCATTTATTTATATCATGGATATTTATTTTACACTTTGGACTATAATCCAATACCACTTTATTTACTTTGTTGCTCTAATTATTCAAGTTTGAGCTATTGGGAGCTCTTTTGGTCAGTGTCTTTGTCTTTTTGGCAAAAATACCATCACTGTGGGCTTTATTGAGCACTTCTTTACTTTTGACACTATAAGATGCTCCAGGATCATCCTGAGTATTTTCTGCCCCAGTCCTAGAATTGGCCATTTCTCTATAGAGCCTTAGTTTCTTTTATTGGAGAATCATATTAGAAACCAAGGTCAGGGTGCTAGGTGTGCTCATTGCTACTGGGGTGTTATCTCTTTTAGGCCCTCATAGCTGTTATTCATTTCGAAAATATGATGAACCTTGACACTTAACTCGCACTATACACAACACTGACTTGCAATGGATCATAGGCTTAAATGCAGTTGAAAGCCACAACTGCTGTGCCACCACAGGAATGGCTAAAATTAAAGTGACTGACAATACTAAGTGTTGATATGGATGTGGAACAAGTGGAACTCTCAAACTTTAGTGCTGGGAGTTTAAAAATAATACAACCACTTTGGAGAACTTTTTGCCAATTTCATAAATTTAAATATATACTTAAAGTGCAATCTAGCAATTCGACTTCCAAGTATTTACCTAAGATAAGTGAAAATGTATGTCCATACAAAGATTTGTACATAAATGTTCGTGGCAGCTTTACTCACAATAACTTAAAAACTGGAAACAGTCCAACGGTCTATCCGCAGATGAATAAGTTTTAAAATAGTGGTGTATCCACACTGTGAATAAATCCACACTACTCAGTATTAAAAAAGAAGCAACTTTTGATACATGGGTGAATCTCAAAGACATTATGCTAAATGAAAAAGCTAGATACAAAAGAATACATACTGAATGATTCCATTAAAATAAATTCCAATACAGGAAAAAAACTGCACTGAGAGAAAGCAGATTAGTGTTTGCCTAGGATTATGGAAGGAGCTGTGAGTGAAGGACATTGACTACAAGAGGCACAAGGAATTTCTTGGTGTGATGAAAGTGTTTTATGCCTTTATTTTTGTGGAGTTTACTCAGGCATATATATTCTTGAAAACTCCTGAAACTGTACACGTAAAATGCGTGCATTTTACTGTAGGAATACTATATCCTGAGAAAATTGATAATAGGGAGAAAAGTGCTTTTCAGAGAAGGCAACATGTTTGGAATCATCCTCTACGTATTCTCTTGGCACCCTGTGTTTAGCTGCTTAAAGAAACGACCAAGAAAAAGATGTTTCACAGGACACAACCGTATTTGAGAGAATAGATAGAACTTGAGGGACAGTGAACACCAATAAGGCACTAAAAGTGATTGTCAGCTACACTGTCACAAAATGTCTATTTAATGCGGAGATCACAAAACCTTTTTCCATGGGCTACCTAAAGGCTCATAGGTATATCCCTTTTGCTCTTCATAACTCTAAATGAAAGAAAAATAAAATTGTTGCCAAAATTTTAATATTGGGAGATCTTACATAAAAATCTGAATTTGGGGATTTAGCTTATAACATAGAGCCCTTGTTCTTCCATGGCACATTGGACCTGCTACTTTAGTCAAGGCTTGTATGCTCCAATATCACGCTGTCAAGGGCCCCACAAGACAGTGTCCCTCGTTTATGTTACCAAATAGATTCTGGAGTGTGTGAGTTTGTGCCCCCTGTAGAATCTTCCTGGAGCTTACCAAAGTGTGGCGCTCGGAACAACACTCACTAAATGCTGGTGACCACAGAGCTGGATTCTTGGCTGTCAACATCAATAGATGGGTCCCAAGTCTGCTCAGGGATTTGGGACCTTTGGTTACACGTTCCTCAAATCTTCTGAAATGGTGGCAAAACTAGTGACATTGGTCATTTTCCTGTCCCTGGCATCCTTTATTTTTTTTCCTTTTCTCCAATTTCTTCCTAATTTGTTCTATACTCTTCCTTCCTCTACTTCCTTACCTCTCCTTTCTCCTTCTATTTCATTGCACAAATGGTATTATAAAATTTAAGAAACAAAAATAAGAGTATTTAAAATTAGATTTAAAGAATGTAGGCCAGGGAAAGGAAACATTCAATAGATTGTATTAGAAAAGAGAAGGCAGATAAACAGACATAAGGTCTTATCAAATCTGGGTTTGTGTTTCCAGGAAAGTGGATTTTCCTGGTGACTGATTTTCACCATGACTTCTCTGTCCTAGGTTTCTTTAAACCCCCTTGAAATTATAGGTGGGTTTTGTTTTTTCAGAGAATGACTTTTGTTTTTCTCAAATTCTCAAAGTATTCTTGACCCCCCCAAAAATATGAAACACAGTTTTAGCTAGAGTTTTCCTCTCTATAGCAGTAATCATCAGGACTAATTTTACAGGTCCTTAATACTAAAGGTGGAATTTACATTCAACACTGGGAAAATATCAAGAAAGAATTGCTTAAATGTCAGGAGTAGACTACAACAACTATATACCATTAGTAAAACTAAAACATGCCTTGGCTTTATCAATAATATTTTAATTAATACATACTGAGGAAATAATCATGAACGTGTTGAAAGATTTATCCACAAGAATGTGGATCATTGCATTATTTATAACAATGGAAAACTGAAACCACTTATATGGTCAACAATAGTGAATTGCCTAAAAAAATTACAGTCTGTCAATGCAATGGTATACTATAATGTCTTTTAAAATCATCTTGAAAAATACTAGTGACATGTAAAAAATGTCATCCTATGTCAGGAGTCAGCAAACTATGGCCATGGGGCAAATCCTGCCCATCACCTGTTTTTTTGTAAATAGTTTTGTTGGCACACAGCCACACCCATTCGTTTTCTCATTGTCTATGGCTGATTTTGTTCTACAACTGCAGAACTGAGTAGCTATGACAGAGAGACCTCATGGCCAGCAAAGCCGAAAATACTTACTATCTGGCTCTTTACAGAAAAGGTTTGCTGACCTCTGTCCTATATCATGAAGTGATATAATAGTATTATTTCAGAGAGAGAAAACAGTCAGAGTGAACATACTGAACTGAAAAACAGCGGTTATCCTGAAGGATAGAGTAACAGGTAATATTTATTTTTATCCCTTTGCTTTTCAGTCTTCTTCAAAACTTATATAATAACTATTACTATTGCCATAACATACAAAACATTTAAAACATTTTATAATACTACCTGAAAAACCCCATTTTATTGCCCCCAGTCTCCCAGTCTCTTCTCCTGGTTACAGTGACAGCAGAAGAGTCTCTGGTTATTTTGTTGAGTGGCCGTAAGCCACCGATTGCCCTGTAACCAGGTTCTATTGGGTATTATACATGGGAGGATATGAGAAACAGGAAAAGAGGAATAGGGCAAGAGCGCTTGGAGAAAATTAAGATCTGCAGACATGACATTTCCTAGAAATCAGCCTGTCTTGGTTTCTCCCATAATTATTCACCATTTTGTTTACAAATGGGAAATAGCATTCTACTGTTCAGTGTCTTCCAAGAGACTGAAGTTAATTTGAAATAATCCTCCAGCAAAAGCACCAATAAAAGCATCTGGAACGCCCTGATGCCATCCCCTCTGGCTACTGACACGACATTATTGATACACAAATCAAAGCTGACTGCTCTGGTAACACTGGGTCCCCTGGCAGCAAGAGCTTTCAACAGAGAAGGTGTTCCTTTCTTAAGACAGGACCAACTGAATACAATGTCTCATTGTAACAGGCTTAGTTAAGACATTAAAGAGATCCCAAACAGAAAATTTAAATCTCCTTCCTTTTTTTTTTTTTTCCTGAGATAGAATGGGCCTGCCCGCCCCCCGCAAATCATAAATAAATAAAAGAAGAAGAAATTCAAACTCTGCTTAAGAATAGGCTCATGAGACATAAAGGAGGCTTTAAACGTAATGTGATGTGAGGGCTGTCACAAGATTTCACTTGTCAGAGACAGTAGCAGGAAACGTACGCCTGCCTGAAGTTTCCACCATTGGAGTCATTTCTTAGAGACACAGTGTTTTTTAAAAGACTGTTCAAATACAGAATTATTGAACTTCTGGATTTAAAGAGTCCTTAGAAGTCATAAATCCATTGCTGAACTGATTTGCAAATCCCGTCTCCTGTTTTCCCTCTTAAGACATTTCCTAGCCTTCATACGATCCCCTCCCAAGACAGGGAACTCATTACCTTAAAAAAGAGCAACTACTTCATTGTGAGTGGGCTTTAATTACACAAAAGCTTTCTTGTAGTGAAATAAAATCTGCCTCCTGGTAATTTTTATTCTTTGATCATTAGTTTTGTTTCATTCGCTCAAACAAATATTTAATATTTGACCATGCCTTTCAGGCGTGGTCAACAGAGTGGCATTCCACATAATCAAAGTTCTTGCTCTCATGGAGTTTACATAGTGAGGGAAACAGCCAGCACACAATACACAATAAGTGAGATGATTTCAGACATGGTCCAGACAAGGTTAAAGTGATAATGGCCAGAGAGAGTGGAATGGGGCTGCTGTGGACGAAGGGTATTAGGGTTGAATTGTGTCCCCACTAAAGATATGTTGAAGCCCTCACCTCGGTGACTGTGAATGTGACCTCATTTGGAAACAGGGTCTTTGTGGATGTAATCAAATTAAAATGATGTGATTAGGATGGGCCAGTAACTGGTGTCCATATAAGAAGAGAAGAGACATTCACCAAGAGAAGACAACGTGAAGACATACAGGGAAGATGCCATGAGGATGGAGGGAGAGATTGGAGTAATGCATCTACAAGCCAAGGACCGCCAAGTCTTGCTGGCAACCAGCAGGAGCTAAGAGAAAGTCATGGAATAGATGCTCCTTTAGAGCCTTCAGAGAGAACACAGCCAGCCAGCACCTTTGTTTGGACTTCTAGCTTCCAGAACTGTAAGAGAATAGATTTCTGTTGTTTCAAGTACACAGACTGTGGTACTTTGTTATGGCAGCCCCAGGAAACAAATGCAGAGGGTCAGAGAAATCCTCACAAAGAGGTAGCTTTTTGAGCTGATGAGCTGGAAGACTCTTCCAAGCACAGGAAGCAGGAAGAGTAAAAGTCCTGAAGTTGGGATGAGGTTGGAATGTTCCAGGAACAGAAAGGAGGCCAATGGGACATGAGCTCTGAACAAAGAGGGAAGTGGTAGGAAAAGAGCCTGGAGAAGCGGGCTGGAGCTAATTATGACGGAAGTTCCCAGCTTACTCTATGCAACAAAATGCAGCAGCTCAGGCTTCCATCCTAGGGATTTATGAGCACGTAGTGGACCCAGGCATTGATATATTTTTAAAGATTTTGCAAACCACATATATAGAGCTTTGTAAGTCTAGTAAGCACCTTGGAATTTATTCTTCAGGCAACAGGAAGCCATTGGGTATCTTAGCTCATTTGGAAGCTCTGCCCCTTTGCAGTATGAGCCTCCAGATACTTGAAAGCAGCCCTTATTTGCTGCTTCCAGTCCCCACCCTCTCCTCCTTTCCCTGTCTTCTCTTCTTCCAAACATCGCCAGTTTTTCATATGCAATTTGGTTTAATAAATATCTATTGCAGACCTAGCAGGAAGCCACAAAAGTTGAACACCTCCATATGCCTTAAAGTGATAGCACACATTTGTCTGTTAGCTTAGCTAGGTCAGTGGTTCCCAGCCTTTCCTTCTGTCCCATGAGGCTTACATCCCATCCCCATCCCTCCTCCATGTGGAGGCATAGCACAACGTCAGTGCTGGAACAGATCTGGACACTGCCCATCCCCACAGCAGAGGTTATGTTCTCTCTCCTACCAGTCAAGCATAATCAAACTGACTGGTACCTAGAAGAAACCAAAATGCTCAAGAAATTTGAGGGTGGGGAAGAGAGCAGATTCCAGGATTCATTCAGCAAGTATTTTGAGGCTCTTTTATGTGCTGTACCTGTTGAGGCGAGGTCTCCTCGTTCTGATTAGCAGGGTCCAGGGGGCTCAGGCAGTGCCACCCGTTGCTGTTGCTGGGGGTCGGGACGGTAAGGCAGATGGATGTGTCGGAGTCACTGCAGACACACTTCCTCTATTTCTTGGGCTGAGAAGAGAATAGACCGAGGAATGTCATTCATGCAGTGAAGGTTTGAAACCTTGACACTGCAATTTCTGCCCAGTATATCCTTGCTTTTAGCTCTAGATATTTTTGGAAACCTTTTCTCAAAGAGAACACTTAAGATAGCATTCAGACTGTGTACCTATTCATGTTTTTCCTTTTCAGAGATTGGCAAGAACCTTTGATGCTGTTGGCTCAGCAGGCAACAAATAGCAAAAGATCAGAGCGACAAATTGCAAATTTGTGAGACTGTAGACTGGCTACTTACCCGTCTGTCTCTTCACCCAGTATTCAATAGACCTCTAAACTGGAAAAGTCCTGGTTCATTGCCCAGGTCCACAAAAGAACTAACTCTGGGAATAGTCACGTTCGTATTTATGAGAGGACCTCATACTCTCTTCCAGGTATGCGCTGGGATGGCTCCACCACCTGTTTACAACCTGAGTCTGGTTTCTGATCGATTGGTACATTAGTGCCTGATGTTAAATATTTTCAATATTACTTCCTTATCTCAGGGCTCATATAGAGCCCTACCTAACAGAGCAATGGAATAGCAGCTTTAAGACTCACATCCTTGGAGGACAATTATTGGGCTGTCTGTCAAGCTAGCAATGATCACTGTCCTGGTTACTCTATTCTGATCTACAGGAGTGAACTCTTAGAAACTCCTCTACGCAGTGGCTTTGGCCCCATCCCCACACTAACTATATTGATTGGTCCAAGAGCGAGAGCTGCTTAAAGTCACTTCTCTAGGATCCAGCTTCAGGCCAAGGAGAAATTCTATCTCTCCATCTCTATCATTTAGTCTCATTGTGTTTCTAATTCTCTATATCTCTCTTTTCTTCTCCTTTCTTTCTCTTTATACTGCAGAAACTTAGGTGTTGTCAACCGCTATATTGTACAGTGTCGAAATTGGGAAACTGAACAAGGCAAACTGCAGTAAAAGAATTTATCCAATGCCATTAAGTTCTCTACAATTTACTTCAAATTATATTGAGCCAGATGAAATTGCCAATATTTGACCATTTAAAAATTGACCGTGATTAATAACATTGGCATGAAGTATAATTCTAGCTGTGCTATTTAGGATTTACAATGGTATTGTTCTTTTCAATTTTTTCTATAATTAATTTGTTTTTGTTCATGTTTATTTTTCCTGCAGAAATAAACATTATGGTATCTTCACATAAATCCTGAATCCTTTTTCTTTGGTATGAATTTTATCAGAGGCACAGCATACCTCAAGAAGGTAGAAACATCAATTTGGCCTTGGGAGAAGGCTTAGCTAGCCAAAGGACTATTCTGTGGTTTGAAATTTTTGTTCTGGAATTTTTATTTTAATTGAAGATCAGTTAGAATTCATGCTAAAAGCTAACTCGCAAACAATGTGAGGCCTTGTAGCAGACATAAGAATTTCTCAAAACCTGGGTACAATAGGGAAGGTGAAAAATTAGACAGTGGGTATGACACCAATGGATAGGAGAGCAATGCTGAGATGGTTAGAGAGTTGCTTATTGTTTAAGATTCAAAAGAGTAGAGGTACATTTTTGGAGGAGATTATAAGCTATGACCATAAACGGATACTGGCTGACAATTGAAAGAGATCTGGACATTGACTGGAGGTTGAGGAAGCTCTCAAGCATGTTAGGAAACCATCGTTAAAATCAAAGAATGTTCTGGTACCTACATAGTGGCCTATAGAAGCCATAATGCAGCACTCCTTTTTAAGGCAGTGTGAAAAAATAACCACAGAATCATCTTGTCACAAAGTTGTCCCAAGCTTGATTTATAAATGGTTCTATGATTATATGCTGCTTTGGCAGACTCTCGGTCACCTCACTGTCATGAGAAGTATGCTGTTAGAGCAGGGGTCGGCGAACTATGGCCCACGGGCCAATTCTAGCCCAACAACTGTTTCTGCACAGTCTATGAGCTAAGAATAGTACTTATTTTTTTAAATGGTTGAAAAAATCAAAAGAATGATATTTCTTGACATGTGAGCATTATATGAAATTCCAATTTCAGTTCATAGGTGAAGTTTTTGGAATACACCAACAATTTGTTTACATATTGTCTGTGGCTGCATTTCCACTAAAAAAGACTTGAGTGGTTGGACAACAGAGAACAGAGGGCCTGCAAAGCCTAAAAAATTTACTATCTGGCTCTTTACAGAAATGTGTGCCAGTCCCTGTGCTAGAGTACCATTACCTTTGCTTTTGCAAGACTTTTCTAGCAAGATGTAGGGGTACATAAAAGGAGAAAGTTTGGTCTTCATCAAACTTAAAGAAGAGGCTTTGCCTGTTCTGTATGTGCTTGTTAATAAACATCAAAAATTTTGACCTGAGATTTGTTTTCCTTGGAATCTAGCTGTGAATTATGGGAGCAGACTCAGAGCTGACACCTTTCTCTCTAACTGTTGGGAGTTAATGAAATTGATCAAGAAAAACCTAATTGTGTGAAGCCCAATTTGCTAAGATCACTTTGTAGCAAATGCCCTGCAAGGGGCAGAATTGAGCGCTGGAAAAAATACTCACTGACATTTTAGTACCTGATTCTAGACCTTTCCTAAGATCCCAGTTGCTTTACTGCCCTCGCTCCCCATGAAACACTGAACATCTTTAAAATGAATCCATTTTGTTTTGCTATAAGCCACATCCACCAGATTTTTATCACTTGCAACCAAATAGAATCCTTATTTATATACACCTGATGATCAACAGAAGGGGGTAAAGATGCAAAAGTCGTAGTTGTTTATTTTATGGAACCATAAGATCTTTCTGAATTATTTAGTTAGCCATCCACCAGCACTTATAGCCAGGCACCTCTCACACTTAACCCAGAAATCTTAGTTATTAAGGTGATGCTTTATACTCTTTGCATTGGGCAGCAACCCAGCAAAAATACTGATACATTTTCGGTAAGCCTGGGGAGTATGCAGTGTGATCATGGATAATAAGTAACATATACCCTAACTCTTTTTAAGAGAGGCCCAGACATCCCACGCCTGCTACAACCCAAACGCCTCATCCATTATTCACAGATAGTTCCAAAGATTCAGCAGGTGATCAAACACACCTTCCAAAGGTGTAACCAGGGTCAGTGCAAAATCCCTTCGAGGCGCCAGTGCTTCACGTTGCCCGTTATGCTAATTTTTCTTAGTCCCATTTGTCTTCCTTACCCTCACACTACACCATCATTACCGCCACCCCACTGCAAAGTCACCAGTCTCGCTTTTTAGGTGACAATATCAGTAAACATTTGAAAGATGTGCAGAGAAGACAGCCAGAGTGTGCTGACTACAATGACGTACCAGGTCAATAAACACCTTCACGCGTGCCTGTCCCAGTTCACGGATAAATGAGTCCCTGCTTTAATTATTAAACACGAGTTGGCAAGAGTCAACAGATAGGCACTTTATGAGACAAAAGATATTTCCAATAACTAAATTGAATTGGGTGTAACGGTTTCCTGACTCAATCATTTTCATCATCCCACTTATCAGCAAATGAGAAATGAAAACAGTCTGCTAACCAACAGACATGTGGACTTTTAGGGTCACTACCCTTGAAAGAACATTTGTGAATTTTCCAAAGATACACCAATTTGCTACTTTCTTTGTTTGCAACAAGGTTCATCTTTTGATGAACTCCATGGTTCCTCTTGGTAGGAGCACATATAAGCCCAGGAAATTCTTTTTCTAGCCTACTCTAGTGGTGGAAACACATCAGTTTCAAAAAGGCTGTGCTACACAGAGCACTCACTTTTCCTGCACTAATTCTAATAAATCCAGGAGAGAGTGCAGTGCGAAATGGATAGACCCAGGCCCGCCTCAGTATAATGGGGCTTTTATGCTGACATGCCCCATTAGGGACCACCACACACATCTTCCTCAATAAACAAGCTTACTGCTCATGTAATAAAGTCATTTATGGAGAGAAGTCAGCCAAAAGACCAGGACTTATGAGAGGTTCTCAGGGAGGAATCATACCGAGTTAGGTTGAAAGAGAATCCCATAGATTCAAATCAAAAGACCAGCTTTCAACTGGGAGCCTTAATTTCTACAGTCCTATTACCTAACCTTTTCTTCGTGGGTTCAGAAAGAAAAGCTCACCTACACTATTCCAAATAGGGAAAGGGAAGGTGGTGACTTTAAAGCCAATTAAGCCCTTTCTGAATATTAGAGTAGTTTTCTCTGCATTTTCCAAAACACAAGAATTTCTGATCAAACAAGAACTTTTCCACTTTTAATTAGTCCCTTGTGTTCTGAGAAGAAAAGCAAGGGCAAAAGTTATAACAATGTCTTATTTAAAGTCACCGTTACAAGGATTTTTAATTTTTTAGCTCTACGGATTATTAAAAGACGATGTCATGAAGAAGTGGGCATTTCTCTTTCTCTGGGTTTGAGTATTTTCTGTGGTGAAAGTTAATTCTGTGTCTTATCTAAGATAATGGAAATCTAGGAGATATAGGAAGGTTGACAAGGGGTAGAAGTGAGAGGAAAGAGAAAATCTCCTTTAGGACATGGTTGCTTGAGAAAAAGATTGGACGTTGCTAATAAATTTTCTGATCCTTGTAATGTACCAGCTGCTCTTAAGGGATTCGATATATGCTAGTTATCAACACTTGTGTATATGTACATATGTATGTACACATAAGATACAGGATGTAGAATATAGACACATATGTATAGATACGTACATAAATGCATGTACATACGTGTACGTGTATGTGTATGTATGTATATATCTAAATGAAGGTATAAAGTCCCCTGTACTTCTTTGGTGGGGAGTACAACTTTACACCTTTTTGTCTTTTATTAAGGTATCGAATACATACAGTAAACTGTACAGAACTTTAGGGGTACAGTGTGATAAATTTTTACAGGTTTATATCTGACTAACCCATCATATAGATTAAGATATAAAACACTCCGAAGAGCTGAGATTTAAACCCAAGTTCACCAGTTCAAAGCAGTTCTTTCCTCTGCATCCTACAGAGAGGCAGGTAGTACATTAGCACTGACCAGCATCTGACCAGAGGGGAGTGTCCCAGTCCTAACATCTTAAATGGTTGGTGCTATTATAAATAGGGGAGGTGGGAAGTTCCTAGTGAGCAGATGCTTGCAGATGTCAACCCAACAGGCAATCCCAGCCCTCTGCTCCCTGATGGAAAAGGGTCCTCCCACAAGGGAGTCTGAAACATCAGCCAGCCCTTTCTCAGCCTGTCTTGCAGCTAGTCCCTCTAATGAGATTCCAGCCAATGGGAACTGAGGGGATGTCTGATGGGGCCTCTGGGAAAGACCTTCTCTCCTGATAAGAGAGAGAGATGTGAGGGAAACGTTCTATCCCTGTCTCGGTCAGGCATCTACAGACACGGTGCTCAGAGCTGGGGCAGCTGTCCATGAGGAAAGATGATGCTAGTATGTGGAGAAGAGTGGAAAGATGGAAGCTGAGTCCTTGACAACATGGTCAGATTCCAAACCAGGGGTCAGGAAACTTGTGTTGTAAAGGGTCAGATAGTAAATATTTTAGGCTTTGTGGGCCACACACAGTCTTTGTTGCATAGTCTTCTTTTTCTTTATTAGCAACACTTCTTGGTTTTTGGGTTGTGCAAAAACAGACTATGGGTGGATTTGCCTAACAGACCAGAGTTTGATGACCTTTTCTCTAAAGCAACCCAGCAAGCTCCTATCTCCAGGGTTCTTATTAAGGAATATGATTTAAATGCAAACAAACTGTTTCTTAAGCTTCTCTAAGTCAGATACTCTGCTACTTGCAACTAAAAAATACCTCAAGGATATTGCAGTGCACCTTTCTCAGACTTATTCCACTCTCAAAGAAAAAGGAATAGTAGTGAAGGAAGTATTTGAGAGGCCAAGTATAAATGTGCTACAAGTGCACTAGAACTTTCTTTTCAAAATGTAGTGGCAGCTGCTGCCTTGGAGGGACTGGACTGGACGGAGGCACAGATGGCTGTGGAGTGCAAGGACCCAGAGTCAGGGGATGGAGCTCTTTGAAATCCTAAGAGGAAAAAAAAAAACGTTTTTAAAAACTCCAAGATCAGGCCCCAAGTAACAGGATTTTCCCACCTGAGCAATTCAAATGGTTTGCAGCTTGCATCTCATTCCTTTCAACGCCAAAACTGGTGACACTTTTATGTGTCAACTCAACTAGGCTCTAGTCCCCGGTTATTCAATCAAATACTCATCTAGGTGCTGCTGCAGAAGTATTTTGTAGATGTGGGTTAACATCTGCCATCAGCTGATTTTCAGTAAAGGAAATAATCCCAGATAATGTGAGTGGGCCTCCACTCATCAGTGGAAGGAGAAATTCTGCCCCAAAACTGCAGCATCAACTCCTGCCTGAGTTTCCAGCCTGCAACCTGCCTTCTGGATTTTGTAGCCTCTACAGTCCTGTGAGCCAATTACTTGAAAGAGAGGATGTATGTACAGTTGATACCTTGATATTCATTATTCATGGATTCTGTATTTATGAATTTGCCTATTCACTAAAATTTATTTGTAACCACAAAATTAATATTTGTGGTGCTCTCAGTCACTCACAGACGTGCAGATGGCAAAAGATTTAAGTCACCTGATGTGCTTGTTCCCAACCGAGGTGCAGTATTCTGCCTTCTTGTTTCAGCTCTCCTACTAGACGTGTGTCCTTATGCAATCTATTTGGCACCACACTTTTTGTGGGGTTTTTTTTTTTTTGGTGCTTTTTGTCAGTAATGTCACTGTTTAAAAGGGCCTCCAAGCATAGTGCCAAAGTGCTGTCTAGTGTTCCCACAGGCAGAAAGTCTCTCATGTGCCTTGTGCAAAAACCATGCATGTTAGATAAGCTTTGTTTGAGCATGTTCATGAATCAACAGTATTATGTATTGGTCAGTTAATGAAAATATTGTGACCGGAGGCTCATGGGAACCTAACCCTATATTTCCCCTAGGAACAGTGTTGCTAATTCAGTGTTCATGGCAACTTTATAGAATGTAACTATCATAAATAATGAGAATCTGAGCATCAAATAAATATATGTATGTATCTACATTATATATATGTATACAAATACATACACACAGGTTCTATTTCTCTGGAGAACACTGACTAACACATCAGCTCAAAAGTGTGGGCTCTCTAACAGCAGGACGACTAGGGAACTGTTCAACGGCTCCTATTCCCTTCAGGATAACATCTATACTCGCTATCGCAGACCACTCAAGGCCAGCAATGATCTGAGCCCTGCAGACCTGTGTAGCCTCATCTTTCCCTCTGTCATGGGGTCTGATCTTCAGCTAAACTTGACCACTCGTCCCTATAAGCACAATCTCATTTTCTTCTTCCATGTTTTATTCATCTGCCTTCTGACTTTGCATTGTTGGACTTCTGCCCACTGCTTCAGCCACATTTCACCACCATTTTCCCCTCACTTGCCCTGTACCTGCATCCCTATTCCAACATTTCTACACTAGCATCCCAGAGCCAGCATCCCTCTACTGGCGTTCCTGCACTCTCATCCTGGCATCAGCATCCCTGCACCCTCCTCCCTGCCTCAGCATCCCTGCACCAGCATCCCTGGTTCCCTATAGCCCAGTCCCTCTCAAGGCATGTTTTTCCATCTTTTTCCTTCCCCTGTAATGTTCTTTCACCCCTTCTTTGCTAGTTAAAACTTACTCCTCCTCCACAATCCAGCTCACACATCACTTCCTCAGGGAAGCCTTCTACTGCCTCCCTCACTAGGTTCTCTTTTCATTGTTTAACTTCCCTCTGTAATTCTTGGCACAATTGCAGTTTTTATCAGTGTTGGTGGTTATTTAATCAGTGCAGGGGTTCTTAATAATTTTGTTCCATGGATCCCTATGCCAGTCTGGGAAAGCTAGAATAATGTTATCAAACGCATGATATAAAACACATAGGATTACAAAGAAACCTGCATTTCAATATAATTAGTTATCAAAATATTTTCTTAAATGTAGCATAGTAATAAATGTGCTTCTTTATTAAGACATTAAATAACAAGATCCAGTGGAAAGTCTAATAACTACTATAATTTTGAAGTGGTGATAAGTACAAATGATATTTTACAGCATCTGCAACAATTGGAATATAAAAATATGAAATCTATATTGGTGAACAAAGTCACAGATATTATTAATTCTATTGGTTTTGTTGCTTAAATTCATAATGGAAGGGAATGTGAGACATTATTAAGGGTTTTTGAAAGTAAACATGCCATTCTTTTCTCATTCAAGTTCACAGATCTCCACCTCCTCCCAAATTCCATCTACATTCTCTAGGTCAGAGAGTCTGGATTTATGTCTGAATTCTCCACCTGATCATAAATTCTGAAAAGGATGGCCACATCTGATGTTTCTTACCATTATATCCCTGGCACTTAGGACCTAGTAAGCACTCAATAAAAAGCTGTTAAAGGACAAAATAGAAGGAAGAAAGGGATTCCATTGCGTGCTTGGCTAAGCAGCCTTTTTACTCAATGCTCTACAACCTTAAAACTCAGGTCAGATTTTATCTCCCTCAGATAATCTTTCATGCTCACTCTCTCTAAACCCGTTGGGTTGGTTCTCCCTCTTCAGAATACTTGTATCATGAAGTACTTCCTTCTGACCTAGTTCTTCCTGAAATTGTTGATTTAATTATCTCCCTTCTCACTCATACATTTTTGAACGGGAGTTTTTTTGTTGTTGTTCTTAAGGGCAAGGGTTATGTCTGATTTAGCCTTCTGTATTGCCAGTGTTTACCACTGCAGGAACCAGGATGCAGTTTTGTACTTGATGGATTTTTTAAATGGAATTGAATTTCATTTTTCTCTCTTTTTTTTTTTTTACAAATGTGTCTTCTCAGCTCTTACTCTCATGTCACATGAGACTTGGGCTGCTCTGCGACCTGTTCATTTTCCTTCCACCCTCCCCCAAGTCCTCCTCAATGTGTCCACGGGTCAGGGTTTATACAACTGCACATGCATGGATTGACTCTGAAACATACCCCCATGAGCAGGAATAATGACATGCATTTCATAAATCATAAAATTTACCTTCTTTTCATCAGTCACTGAGAATCTAGGGACACGTATATTCTTTGGAATGTGAATAATTTTTTAAAAAGCCTGGAATACAGCATATTCATTTGCCTTTATCCCACCCAGCAAAAAAGAGCCAAGATTCCGTGGCCCCCAGAGGCTCCCAGTTTCAATGTGTGGGATCAGAAACATGGGTAGAGCCTCTAACCTTCTACTCCTCCTGTTTCTGCTGAGTTTGCCAGAAGGATGGACACTGGCTGATTGTGACTTAAGTCTGTTCTATTTCCCCACAGATTTGTTTGACAAGTACCTTTGTTGAGGGAGGAGTAGGAAGAAGAGGAAAGTACTTTGGAACACATGTGGAATTAAAGCATTTGCTTTAGATGAAGGACTGCTTTCAGACCAAGTATTTCCCAATCTAAACAAATGCAAACTGGGACTTTCCTGGTTGTCCAATGGTTAGGGCTCTGAGCTTCCATCGCAGGGGGCATGGGTTCCATTCTTTGTCGGGGAACAAAGATTCCACAAGCTGCGCAGCGCCACCAAAAAAATATACATAAACAAATGCAAACCTCGTTCCCTCACTTTAATTGCTTTATGAATATATCGCTTTTTGTCTATCCATCTGCCTGTGGATAGACACTTAAGTTTTTCCAGTTTTTCAGTATTACAGACAGAGTGCATTCATTTTCGCACGAGTCTCCTTGGGTACGTTTATGAGAATTTCTCTGATGAATATACCCTAGAGTGGAATTGCTAGGTCATGGAGTACGTACATCTTAAACCGCATCAGATACAGCAAAACTCTCCTCAAAATGCCTGTACCGTTTATACTCCCTCTAGCAATATGGAAGAGAAGCTACTGTTCCACATCCAACATTTGATATTGTCAGACTTTTAAATGTTGACCATTTTGGGGGTGTGAAATTGTAGAGCACTGTAGTTTTAAGTTGCTCATCTCTGACCGATACCTTCTGAAAACTGTAGCTACCCATCAGTGCTCTCCATGTGTTAAGGACATGGTCGTAATCAATCTGTCCAACAGCCTTGTGAGGTGAATAGGACTCTGCCATATTTTACAACTTTGCTTTCAACCCCGCAGCTAATATTCCAATGCAGCTATTCTAAAGCACTTAACTACCCTGTGTTACTGGCACTCCTTCTGGATGTCAGCCTGTAGGCCGTCACTTATTACGAAAGATTGAAACTCAGTTTATGCCGCCATCAGGTGTTACTTAGCAATTTCTCTCCTTGCTCCATCTCTTCAACTAAATTATAAGCCAAGAGGGAGACTCCTCTTGCCCTCAGTGCCTGGTGCAGGTCTGTATACATAGAAGGTGCACAGTGTGTGGGTTTTTTCTTTAATAACTAAGACAATAATAGTGGTAATACACGGATGGGAAGGCTTACCTGCTTTCTCTCTTTATGGAATTAAGCACCATACAGGTTAGAATCTTGTCAATGCTGTGATTCCATATTCTCCCAGAGCCTCCCTTCCAAGCTGGGACTTTCTCTCTCCTCTCCCGCTTCTTACCCTCCCCCTCCATCAATCTCAGCCTCTCTCTCTTCCTCTCATCTCTTCTCTCTTTCTTCTTTTCCGGTGGATTTTTGCGGGTTTATTTTTATGTTGTTTGTTTGTGGATTTTTTTTTCTTTTTTGACCTTCAGGGATAAATTTTCTTTGGATATTGCTTGTGAGAGGATGGAGGAGTGATATGAGAGTGTTTCTAGTAGAGTTAAGGCAATAACCAGATAGAGTTCCTTGGGGGTGGATGATTTTGTCAACTGTATTGACTCATTTTTATTTTAAACTGGGCGCATCTGCTGAGGGACCTGGCAGGGAGGACGTCTCTTTATCATTCAAGACTATCCTCAAGACGGGCTTGCATAGAGAGAGCCGGGCTTGATTTAGGGCTGTGTCCCAGTTGCCTGAATGAGGTCTAGGGAATCAGACTTCCCATAATACACCCTGGATTAGTCGTTCGGTGAGCAGATGAATATTTGCTTTTGCAATTGTGCCTCACTAAATAATCTAGATAGATATAAAAACAGTGAATTCAGCTGCTTGTGAATAGTACGGATATTTGAGCTTTTGTGCAGTACCAATCCCTAGCAATATTTTTTTGTATTAAATACTATGAATCCACTTCACCTGTCAGCACTATTCAAAACACGAAATGCTGTATGAATAGAAAGGATGTTCTGGGATCTTTCAGATGATTACTGTTGCTAGGAAAACCACTTCCTGATATTTTTGTGCTTGCTGTATGTGTCTCTCTTTGTGTACAGCTTACAGTGACAAGCAAATTCATAGCACGGTATTGGGGAGGAATTGGGAAAGTTTAGAAATGTTTAAAGAACACTGCTTAAAGTTAAAAAGGGGATGTCATCTAAAATAATAGTTAAGAGTTTTGCCTGCTTTCATGTGGAGAATTATATCTATCAAAAGGAGAGCATCGGGGCTACATTTGTGTTATGGTGGTACAGACTTCAGGGCCGTTCCAGCCATCATTTTCTCGAACCTCAGAACTAGGTTATGCTTTTTTGGTGCCTGAGGAAATGACCGTCTTTTGCTCTGTGTGAATATTACGCCAATTATTGTTTCTATAGTGTCAGCTCTGCTTAAAGTTGCAATTCTACAAGACTGATGGGAAGGGAACTGCATGAACTCTCTCTGGGACATAGCTGGGAATAAAAGCAGAGCCCCATAGGGTAAGCCCATTCATTGTTTCGCTCAGGACAAGGCATTTTTCCTAATTTTGCACCAGAGGTGAAACAGGTATCTTTATCCCAGAAACAGGAACTTCCTGGGAGGGCTTGAGGCAAATATGGCCTCAGCATCAGTGTCTGGCACAAAAACTTTCCCAAAACATGTATAAAATAAATGCATAAGTAGCAGAATTGACACCACATGAAGCTCTGGGCTGTACCAAGAGACACACATCATCTCTATAGAACATTTGCAAGTTGAGGGACCTGGGATCAGGAGTCTCACCTCTCTGGGCCTTTCTGTCCTCATCTATAAAATGGGGATAATCTGCTTCTCTGCTTAATAAGGCTGATGGGAGGGCTTAATGGCAAATGCATAAAAATAACTCATGATAGCATCTAGTGCATATTAGCGATTTTGTTAACTATCACTTCAAAGACCCAGGAAAGAAATAACCTGCCCTAACGTCTAGTCACATGCTTCACATCATTCCCTCTCGTGCTCCCACCATGCACCTCACTCGTTCTTAACAGAATCATGGTCTAGCTGTTGATTTAAAAGTGTTTTCTTGAAATAGGTCAAATAAATAATATTGCTGGCGTGGGTTACTGTTTTTTTTTTTTTAACCAATGATGTAATAATAATAATCGCCTTAATAACGGTACTGATAAAATGAACATTTCTTGATCATTTGCTATTAACCACACCACTCTGTCGCTGAGTAGGACCCTACGGGGCCTTCTGGGAAGAGACACCCCCCCCCCCCCGCCCCCGCCACGCCCTCTGCCTGCCTCTTGTCTGTAGAGAAACTTTTGCCTTCTAGGCCTTCCCAGAATTCCAAAGAGTAAATTTAACCAGAGAAGTGAGAAAATGCAGAAAGAAAGGAAAACAGTCAAACAAGACAAAATAATCATAGTTTAGTCATTAAACAAAGTTAAGGACTTTTAATTCCTCCTCAAAGGCTATAGATAACACTCTGAGCCACGGCCTTGGAGCTGTTTTGCAGATCCTGAAACCCCCAGCAGGTGGGGAAAGTTAACTGCATGCTGCCCACAAGCACGCAGATCCCCCCAGACGGGCTGGAACCAGAAGGCGGATGATGCTGACTCCCAATGACCTCACCACCCACCCATCAGAAGAGTGTCCACACGCTGATCACACACCCCACAACCCCCCTCCCTCATCCTGTCTTTAAAACACCTTTCCCTGAAAGCCTTTGGGGAGTTCCCGCCATTTAAGCACGAGCTACCTGGACTCGTTGCTTGGTGCCTGCAGTAAATGCTGCATGTTCCTTCACCACAACCCGGTGTCAGTTGATTGGCTTTACTGTGCGTGGGCGAGAGGACCAGAGTTTGGTTCAGTAAAAATTTCACATTCTTTCTCTTACTTGAGCCACCTCCCACCCAGCCACCTTGACTAAACAAGAGTAGAAAGAGGACACTGAGGCTCAAATCACCTGAATAATCTGGCTACGGCCCTCAAGGAAAGCAGGGCAGAGGCAGTGCTCACCCTTGTCGTCTGACTTCCCATCCTGTGCATGTTTCATGGTACAAAACCACAGAAGAGCTCCAAAGCAGGAAATGGAGAAGACAGGCACAGGAACGCTCAAAGGTTATTTCAGTGATCTAGACCCTCATTCCTGTCTCTGAGATTCCAACCTGAGTGTGACACTACAATTATCCTGTGTCTTTACTCCAGGAAAGTTTCGGGATAAACTGTGTCTGAAACTACAGCAGGGAACCAGAATATTAGCACACACTTTAGAATCAGGGACTTTTCTGTCTACATTTCAATTTCCCAGAAGATGTGAAGCACTCTCATCCCAGGGCCGTTGGGCACAGGGACAGAGTGTGACGTCATGTGGGCTGCAGGATTTTAGGGATACCAAAAAATGTGCTTCTTTTCCATGTATTGCCCTCTGCCAGCCCCACCATAGAGCCTGGTGTTTCTCCCTTTAAGGAACTGAGAGCAAATACCTTTTAGGTCAAACCTATCAAACTAATATCTGCTCTTAGGACCAGATCTTGAGCTGATTTTGTCAGTGTAGACTGGTCCCTATAAAGACCCCATTCAAATGGAACACAGAATTGTTGCATTTGGGGCTGCAAAGGAACAAGGTCTGGAGTCTGGGCTGCCAGTTTTGTGATATCAAAATGAAAGCAAAGATGGAAAGCAAAACAAGGGATGAAGTGTTCGTAGAGATAAACTTCTTCCTATTTCAAGTGGTTAAAAAGAGCTGACTCTATTCTCCTTGGCTCTGAAATAATAGGATAGAAAGCACTTTAAGAGTAGCCTTGGATGGTATGTGCAAGATGCCCTTATTTCATAAGTGCCACATTTGGTGTATCTGCCTGCTGATTGCTGGGAAAATCAAGATAAATACAATCTGAAGTTTCCAGTCCACTCCCCGCATACACATATGTAAATTCAAGGTCTCTCATCTGGAGACTCTGCCCCTCGCTGCTGCTGCCCTGGCACTAAAGATAAATTCTGCATGGCACTTGATGGATGTGTCTGTTTGGGGGTGGGTGGGGATGCAGAGACACCAGGAGCTCCTGGGCAGGGGTGGGGCTGTGACGGATGGCATCCAGTTTATCTCGTGGCTTCCGCTGAGCCAGGCTGCCTGGTGAGTTCTCCCCCAGAGTTAATTTGCAGAAAAAAGAACAAGGAGTTCCATCACATTCTGACAATCGCTCATTTGTATCTGCAACTAACATTTTTCCAGGGCTTCCTATATGCCTGCACTGTTCTGTGTTTTCTATATGTAATCTCTGGTGTAGAAACAGTTTTTCTCACAAAGTGTGACCATTACAGTTTAAATGTTTGAAGCAAAGTTTCATGGTTTATCCCTACTCTGATACATAAAGGTAGATTTTTAATTTTTAATATCAAAATTAATAAAATGTAACCTTGCGATTCTACTCCCAGAAGCTTTTCCTAAAGGAATAATCAAACAAATGTAGAAAGATACTATACCCAGGATGAGCACTGCAGCAAAGTTTGTAACATAGAAAAATTAAAAAATAACCTATACGCCCATCATTTGGGGATGTGTGCGTATTTGTATTTATACGTGTGTGTGTGTAGGTATGTGTATGTTCATGTCTGTGTATGTATATGTGTATAAACACACATGCACATACATATATACACATGCACATACATATATACACATGTATACACATATGCATATATACACACCTGTGCACATATACAAATATGTGTGTGTATATATACACACACATTATATAGGAGGTATATTTAGGATATTCAAGATATATTTTAAAGAGCAAATTTATTCAAATTATTAAAATGTTAGTTTCATATGCTGTATTAATATGCATATTAATAAAAAAAGAAGGATATACATATATATATACACACTCACACATACGCTACTCATGGTTATTTTTTCCAGATGGGGCAGGGAGGGGAATTTGTGGGCAAAGGTGTTATCTCGTTCTATTCTACACATGCATTTTTTAAAAAAAATAATAAGCACAAATTGATTGTGTAATCAACATCTCCCAAATAAAGCTATTTACACTCAGAGGAATAGAGGATAAAAAGGCATACTATACACTGCAGTGATATATCAGCCACTTAATTACCACCAGTAGTGAAGAAATTAGCCAGTTTCACGGGTATCAATGCTTCTGGCCCTTAACTCATTTTATTTTCTTCATTTGCTTGATTAACTATTTTCATTCAGGGCATTTAACACATCAAAATGGTGATTACATATATAGAAGGAATCTTGAAAATAAAAGAGCAAGTAACTCAGGTAAAATTAAGCACTTTGTGAAGTCAATACGCTCATCTTTACAGGCTAACAGTCTATAAAGGCAGCAGCCCTCGGGTAAATACATAACCCAGTTTGATGAAAACAGGATCAACAAAGACCATCTTCCAAATGGAGATGTACAGGGTATTGTGACTCTTCTTGCAATTTTTCCCTCCTAAAGATGCAAATACCTGATGGCCTTTAGGGACCAGAAAGCCTCAGGAAGGCTGGCATGAATAGTCTGTGCCAGGCTCTCACTGAGCTTCCCAGGCCAAGTGGAAACATGCAGATTAGGGTGTTGTTAGGGCTGAAATCCATCTCAGTCCCACCAAGTACAGGTTTTCAAGCATAAGGCAAGTGCCTACATCTCTCTACGCCTCATTTTACTTATCTTTGAAATGGGAACTGTACTCCTCTCTCTTAAAATTGGAGATAAATGCATCACATCGCACACAACAGTCAATGACTGGTGTTAATAGCTTAGCAGAATTCATGTCCATTCAATTAACATTTATTAAGTAGTTATGTTGTACCATGGACTCTACTATACTCAGGGGGATGAAAGAGTAATAAAAATTATTCTCAGCCCTTAAGAACTTATAGTCTAGAAGCAGTTATTTACTTTCTTTCTTTATAGTTCTTTATTTTCTGAGGCACATCACAGTCATAAGCCCTGTCGCAAATGTGTTGCTGCTACTTAAACACTAAAGTTTTTACATGGTTTCCAAATTTTACAAAGTTGAGGGCTTTAAAGTCTATGCGTGTGACACTATCATTCATTCTCTCTTCCTTTCTTCCTCCCTCCCTCCATTCCCCCCTCCCTCCCTCCATTCCTCCCTGCCTTCTTTCCTTCCTACTTTCCTTCCTCTTTCTCTCTTCCTTACAGCTTTATTGAGATAGTTTACATATCATACAATTAGCCTGCTTTACTTTCTTCAATGGTAGAAAAAGACAAGCAGTTATTTAGCACAGGGAAATGATACAAAAGCCAAAGCCTTTTATTCCCATGCTGTATTCTGACTTCATATGATGCACTTTTTTGAATACCATGTTAAAAGAATAGCCTTTTTTATTCCACTGTGAATCATCTTTTCTGTGAGTATGTAGGGGAGGGATGGGTGTCAGAAATCAAAGTGTATCACTGCAAATGTACATAATCCATCAGGAGTGTTGGGGTAAGAAAAATGATGATGCAATCCACTTATCTAATGGAGAGCTGTACAGAGTATACGAATACACTCCTCTCTCTGGGAGCTTTCAAAGAGTGTGCATGAGACAAATACCACAAGTGCCTAATTTATTCGGTAGATGAGAGAATTAATTGCTGTCATCTACCACAAACACAAACAGGGGTCGGGGGAGGGCTGCTATTGCTCTTCTTCTATGCTGGGGGAGGACTTCCTGGAAGAGGTAGGGAGAGCAACGTGACTAATGAACGAATGGGGAAGAGTGTGCCGAGTCCAGGGTCATAGGGAATTCCAGGCGGGTGGGAGGCCATCATCCTGCCTGCTCTAATGTGCCCCGTTACAGAGACACATACTCAATGATGACAGCTAGTAGAGGCAACATTTTCTGTTCCCTTGAACCATTTTAATCAAATCGTGGAGAACTCAGAAACATAAACACATGTGCATCTCTCTCTCTCTCTGTTTTTGCCATTTTATCTTTCTCCCTTTCCTGTAAGAGGGACTCACGGTAGACAATTACTCTCTGCCTTAGACCTGCCTAATGGAGTGAGCCAATGGAAGGAAGATTAAAATGCAGGAAGAAGAGGACAGCAATCAAAGACCCAGAGCCCTGCCGGGTAGCTGGTGGTGGGTGTGAGCAACAGGCCCCATGCCGGCACTCGGGGACCAATGAGGCCACATGTTATCACAGTGGCCCCTCCTCAACAACCAATCGTGCAGCCTTACGAACAGATGTCCTGGCTCGCGTGAAACTCACCAGTGTGCAGCCTGACGCTGAGGGGTAAAGCCAGGAGTTTAATTTATCCGGGCTTTAGATCACTCTCAGAAGGAAACAGGTCTCTATCTTAAGGCAGCACAGAAGATTCAGAAACTAAGTGTGAAAGAAACGCTATTTTTCAGTTACAAATTAATTTTTATATCAAGCCTTTTTGCTGCTGGCTGGAAGAAGCCACCTCAGTCAGTTCATAGTTCCTCAGTCAACTCATAGCCGTGTGTCTAAGTTCAGGGACATACATAGAGCAAAGACTTTGGGATATGGGAACTTGGTCCAGACCTGCACAGCCCAAGATGGGAGCCACTGGCCATGTGTGGCCACTAAAATAACTTAAAATTAACTAAAATTTAAAATTCAGGACTTCCTAGGTTGCACAGTGGTTAAGAATCCACCTGCCAATGCAGGGGACACGGGTTCGAGCCCTGCTCTGGGAAGATTCCACATGCCACAGAGCAACTAACCCTGTGCGCCACAACTATCGAGCCTGTGCTCTAGAGCCCGTGAGCCACAACTATTGAGCCCATGTGCCGCAACTATTGAAGCCCATACGCCTAGGGACTGTGCTCCACAACAAGAGAAGCCACTACAATGAGGAGCCTGTGCGCCACAATGAAGAGTAGCCCCGCTCTCAGCAACTAGAGGAAGCCCATGTGCAGCAACGAAGACCCAACGCAGCCAGTAAATAAATAAATAAATTTATAAAAAAAAAAATTCAGTTCCTCAGTTGCACTAGCCACACTTCAAGTATTTAATAGGCATGTGTGGCTAGGGGCTCGGACCACAGGGATATAGAACATTTCCATTATCACAAACATTTCTGTTGATCACAGCTGCTCTGCACTGTCATCATCTAGCATCTTAAGAATTTTCTGAGATGTCCTCATTGTCTGTTTTTCAGCCAAAGAAACAGACTCAGAGGGCTTATGTAACTTGCCTACAATCACTCAGACTCTAGGTAGCCAAAGTGGAATTCAAATTTCTTCCTGGGGGTCCTATACTTCTTTTGCCACTTCCTTCTGTTCCCCATTACAAGTCTGGGGGATCTGAAATTAGCAAGAGAATAAAGTACTCTCATTGTTATGGTTATGACATTAAACTTCATGCCTGTTTGTATTGAGGTTTTCAAATACTCAAATGTCCAGAATTTTGAAACTCAAAAAACTTACTCCCTGCATTTCTGCGATTACACCTCTTCTCTGAGGAGTGATGGCCTCTCGGTCTAGTTTGGATGAAGATAAAAAGGAAAGTCCCTGAACAAAAAGCACATCAGTTACTATAACAAAATACTGTCCAGCCTCAATAGGTCAAACTGAGAAGTTCTGGATAGATGAAGGCACAAAGTCGACTTAATTGCCTCAAATGACTTCAGTCCTTCCAGTGTAGACAAATGACCATCTCTGAATCTCAGTAGCTTAGCCCATAAAGTTCACTTCTCGCTCACGCGAAGTCCTCTGAGGGTCAAGCAACTCTCCAGAGCAACCCCATGCCACGACTCAGTGGTCCAAGCTGCTTCATCCCTGTGACTCTGGCCACTGAGCCAGCCCGTGGCCTTTACACTCGCCACCAAAGGGAACGAGAGAGCGTGGAGGATTCTGCAGGAGGGGGTTTGCCTTCCTCTGTCCAGACTCCTTACACGTTCATCCCCCACAGCACCACCTGCCTCACTGCAAAGCAACTGGGAAGGTCCAAAGAGGATGTGGGCTAGCAGGTGAGCATTCTTGTCTTTGCCACACCTGTGAGTTCAGATAATTGACGATAAAAATAGCAATATGGGATTGAGCGCTTGCTTGGGGCTGAGTGCCCTGTGTGTAATCTCTCATTTAATTCTCACAACTGCCTTGAGAGGAAAGTGCTATTACTCTCTCTCTCTCCTTCTCTCTCTCTCTTTATTTTTTAAAGAACTTTTATTGAGATATAATTGACATACAATAATCTGTATATATTTAAAGTGTACATTTTGATTTTTTTTCTTATTAGTAATGTATATATGGCAATCCCAATCTCCCAGTTCATCCCACAAACCCCCCCCTTTCCCCACTTGGTGTCCATATGTTTGTTCTCTATGTCTGTGGCTCTTTCTCCCCCTCTTAGAGACAAGCATAGTGGAGCTTAGACAGGTCAAGAGACACGACTAAGGTCAAACGGGTAGCAGATCGCAGAGCCAGAGCTTCCACTCAGACCTGACCAATATTAAAGCTTAGGCTTGTCTAAACACACAGATTTTTTTTTAAAGGAAAGTAAAGTTGCACTTTAGAATAGTGCTGTCCAGTAGAACCTGGTGCAAAGATGGAATTGTCACTATATCTGTGTGATCCAATATGGCAGTCGCAACCCACATGTGGACACTGAGAACATGAAATGTGGCCAGTGTAATAGAAGAACTAAAATTTTAATTTAATTTAAATTGCAGGAGATAGAACATTGGACTAATAGTATAACTTAACCTTTTATATGTAAATGCTCCTTCTTCAAAAACAGAGTCAGAGACCATAACCTACTCATTTTTTTATCTTCTTTAGTATAGGTAGAGCACTTTGCAGATAAAGTTTGCTCAGTAAAAATTTATAGGTTATTATTTGATACTGATCCACTGTAGGACTTTCCGGCTTATCAAAAATGTGGATATGCACTGACCAATTCTGTTTGCCTGAAAAGGGTCAAAGGACTTTAAAACTCCATCTGACCAGAAACTGGCTTCTTGTTTCCCTTCTACCTACATGACTGAGTGTGAGTAATAAGACACATTTTTGTATTTTCAGAAGTTGCCTCCCAGGTTTTAAAAATATTACTGGGTTTTTTTGTGGGGAGAAGGGAGAGGGAGGTACTGAGTCCCCTAGTTTCCATACTGGTTTTTTAAAAGGAAAATGAAGATCTAGTTTAAAGTGCTTTCACACCAAACAGGAGCAGAATGAAATGGAGAAACTTAATGCATCTCTTTCCGTGAATAAAATGACAGATAAAATATCTATTTTGCTCACATATTTTTCATTCACAGACAGTTCATTTCAGTAAATATCTTACCACCTGCACTTGTCTATTTTCCAAGGTTTTTGGGATATTTCCAATAAGTTCAGTTGGACTCTATAGTTGGTATTTATGAGGCTGTGCTTAAAGGGAAATTGCATCGCGGATATCAGCAGCTCAATTTTTTCTGTGTTTTTCTTGAACATAGAGTTGGCAAGCTCTCAAAACCCTTATCAGGTCATAACTCAAAGATACATGTGGCCTCCACAGCTGGGTGAATATTTACAAAGCACTCTTCTGCCCCTCAGCCTTTTCCTTATACGTCTCTCCTGTGGTTCCTACCTTTTGCAGGCCTGTTAATATTGAAGGTGAGAAGAGGCCAAGTCCACAATGACAGAAAATGCCTTCTGTGGTCTCCCCACAGAGAGTCTCCTCCAAAACAGGCTCTCTTGGTCCTTAGAAGTGAGGTGAGAGGTTCTAAATCTTCTGTACCCAGGTTTCTCGACCTCTGAAGCGTTAGCATTTGGGGTCACATATTTCTATTATGGGACTGTCCTCTGCTGTGTAGGACGTTTAGCTCATGTCTGACTTTGGCTCATGAGATGTCAGTAGTACCCCCTTACCTGGTTATGACAACCTAAAGTGTTTTCAGATAATATCACCAAATGTCTCCCGATTACTCTAGGGGACACACATTGTGTTTCAGTTCTCAGCTTATGTGTCATCTCCAGGGGAACAGGATATGGGTCAAGTTCTGTGCTTGTCACTCTCTTAGAAACTTTGAAGCATATAATCTCAGTCTGTAGCTACCAGTTCGTTGATGACCATCACCGCTGGCCCTAAATTATCACTGTGATACACATGGCAAGGATACAGGTGAGGATTTTCCACTACGTAAGAATTGCCTTACTCAAAAAATTACTTTGAGAATTGCTTTATATTTTCAGGGTTAAGAAATACCGACTACATCTCTCTCATTACACACAAAGGGTCAACAATACCTGTGCATTCATAGACTCTGCTTCTCCCTGGTGTGAAGTTTTTCATAGCAAACTAGGAGTTGAGATGACCAGAAACCTTCTTTAATGGGATGATAGTGGAGGAAGTCCATTTTCAACTTAGAATTTTCTGCAAATCATGTTTCCAACAGAACAAGACTGTAAAGCTGGACAGCCAGGGAGGTGCCCACATGGCCTGGGCAAAACCTCTTACCCTCTGCTGACTTACCCCTTTAACAGATATTTCATATTTGTTGACTGAATGAATAGGTAAAGGCTATACACCAAGTCCTGAAAACACAATTATGAGCAAAATTAAGCATGGTTCCTGCCACCTTGGAAGAAGAAGTCTGGTGGGGAAAATGACACACACTGAATGATTATCAGTTACATCAATGAATGTGTAGCTGCAGACTGAGATTATATGCTTCAATGGTCCTAAGAGAGTGACAGTCATGGAACATGACCCATGTCCTGTCCCCCAACAGATGACACATGAACTGAGAACTGAAACACACCAATACAGGTCAGCTAGGTGAAGTGAGGGGAGAGCATTCCAGACAAACAGCCCAGCAGGTAGAAAAGTCTACTGGAGAGGCGGATCAAGGTGAGTAAAATAAACTGGGGAAACTCAGAAAGGCAGTGTGTCTGGAGCACAGAAAACACGGGATGAGACTGTACAAGAGGAGGCTAAGTTGTCATATACAATGCATCGTTCTCAGGAAGCCAACTGCTCTTCTCTCCATCAGTGGACACTCATTGATGGACTTCAAGTAGTCAAGGGAAAGCTTGTATCTGAATTTCACAGTGATCTCTAGTTGCAGCATGGAGAATGAATGAGGGAGGTTGTATGGAAGTGAAGTGGGAGAGACGGAACTCCGGTGGATGTCCAGGCGAGATAGAAGATGCCTAGGTTAGGAGGGTCCAATAAAGCAGGAGAGGGGAAGAGAAAGTGGTACCTGGAAACTGAACCAACAGGCGGTGAGGGATTCAACCAGAAGGCCCAATTGGGGCAGACTAATTACAGATGGTGTTCCGATGGGTTGAAGTCCTGGCTGAACCAGCATTCAACATGCTGCATGTGATCCCTGGAAGGATCAGAGAGCAGGGTGGTCAGGACACCTCTCAGGTTTTTAGATGACTGGTGTTGTCATCTGTCCAGAGAGTGAACGCTAGGGGAGGAACACCTTTGTGCGAGAAAATCATGAGCTTAGTACTGGACATGTAGAAATTTGAGGTGACTTTAAGATACTACAGAAAGAAGAAATCTGGTTTGCTGCCTTGCAAGGGAGGAACTCTTCCCAAGGACAAGAAGAGTTAACCAGGGGTGATCATTTTGTAGAACATCCATTAGCCACTTAGTACCTAATGTGAACTTTAAACAATTATTAAGTAGGGGCTAATTACTTTTAGTAAATGAAAACAGAAATGTAAAAAAAGATTATTTGTCAACCACAATTTCCCTTCTAACCCCTATTTCAGCTAGGCCTTTGATACAAGAAATCATCCTGTGCACAGCTTTCAGTATGGGTCCCTGGTAAGGAAGGGCATTGACAGTATTAGGATGGCTCCGTCCACTCCTGGATGGAGACGATCCCCTTATGTTGTGTCTCACCCAGGACATCTGTAGGTGAGGTTCTCCTTTTCCTCACCTTGCATCTGCTTGGTATCTTAATCCCAAATTGTGGGAGTGAAACTCTGGCAACCTTTAAGGATATAATTTGCTTCCTATTACATTATTTCTTCCCGTACAGGAGAGACCGAGTGTTTGTCATTTACGAGTGTCATGTCATTACATCCCATATTGCAGTGTAATGATGTGAAATGATTAAATGACAAAATGCCAGCTCACTGCCAAAAACTTAAAGTGGCATACTTTTATTTGTAGATTGGAAAGCTATTATTAATTCTTATATTGACTTTGCCGGATGAAGCAATGCAAGCAGACTGGTGTGTAGAGAAATGGGGTGCTGCCAAGTGAGGTTCGGCACCCCGATTCCAACACAAACAGGAAGAGTTCTCGCTTCTAGCACATTCCTCAGGCTACCCGTCCAGAGCTCAACGTATTAGTTTAGAACAGTCTTGTCACCTGATGAATGTGGAGTGACAGGCATCAAAATACAACCTGACTGGAGTTTTTATTGAGAAGAAAAATGGGAACTCAGACCAGGTGGCTGAGAAAATAAAATGGCCTGTACTCCTTTTGCCCCCTCCTGAATCAATTTTTTTTTCCACTAGCACTTACGGGGAGATTGAATTTTATTTTTTTTTAAAGGAAAAAGAGCATACAAAAAGCATCTCTTTTACGTCACCAAATTACCAGAACACTCTGCGGTTGGTAAAGTAACAATTTCTTCTTTTATTTTTTCCCCTAGGCTATAAAATCTCACTTGGAGATCTTTGAAAGAGGGTTAAAAATTACATCCTCAGAACTATATGTTTTTTAAGCTTTTAAAGTTCACATCCTTATGACTGCAAGTGTTTGAGGATTTGTGAAGAAGCCTGTTCTCACCTGCCATTTCCTTCAACCACTTGTGGACTCCCATTCTGGTAACACATGCATTGCCCGATTCCGGTAAGAGCCTTCCTGCAACCATATTCGAGTGTCTTTGGTTTGTTGCCTTCTGTTTTCCCTTCCCTGGATTTTTTCCCCTTTTCTTGGTGGAAATAAGAGAAACGCCATATATCTCAACTTGGTCACTTCTGTTAAGTCTTCTACCTAAGAAACATTCTTATTTCAGGAATTCTCCACCCTGACTTGGTTTGGCTTTTGTTTTACTTTTAATTATTTTATTTTAATGTCAATTGGCTTCTTAAATTTTTAGCTCTGTTTATTACACACTATTATCACTTTGGTGTAGAACATTCTTTGGTTGTAAAATGGTGGAGGGTGGGAAATAAAAGTAAAAAACATTATTGTTTTATTACATATGGACACTTGCAAGGCTACTCACCTGTGGCTCAATCATTTTGAAACAAGAAGGCACCAAACACTAATGAGCTCCTAGATTTATGGACAATGACCCCAGGCCTTCCAAGATGGCCAATAGTCTTTGCTTTTGCTCCAACACAGGGGGCAGGTTGCCTCACTTCTGGCACATTGGCAGGGGCCCAGAGAACACGGAAAGGGACTCGTAAATGGACAACAGCTCAGGGAACAAAACTGCCAGGAGCTCATTCGGCTTGTGGGAAACGCTACAAAGTTTCATGATTGGTAAGATATCACTCTGTCAGACAATCCGCACTGCGGATGAAATCATTTGCCATTTAATCTGGATTTTAGGTGAATCACAGCATCTTTGTTTAGTTCCTATGTTGTCTCCATTGAAAAGTACAAAGTGGCCAAAAGCTTGGGCCTGCACTGCTGCAGTCAGTAAATGCTACTCTGTTCTGATCCTTTTTTTCCATTACTTCTTTAAAGACTTTTATTTCCACGTCTCTTTGGCACGAGCTCTTATTTGGCAGGTAATGAGAACTCAGGGTTCTCTTGGAAGACAATACACTGAAGAGCACTGGAGTTTTCTTTTTTCCTTTATATATAGATGGCTTTGTCATTCTGTCCTAAATCATGAATGCATAAAGTAGCTGCCAAGAACAGCTCAAATGGCTACAGCAAGGACCCTGAAATAACAAGCTGGCTCCACCCACATCTACAAAAGAGACCACATTATGCGTGTTCTGGCCAGCACGTATAGAACAATGGGTTAAGCTAAGATCACTGTCACATTGCGATGGTCTGTGGGTATTATCTATATTTTCATGAAGAACTTCTGCTCTTCAATAAGTCATTTGCCTTCCCGGAAATCACCTAAAACCCTGGGCTTCTCCCTGATGATGACTGTTCACTTTTTCCTGCTGTCAACACCTGTTTAGGTGTTCATCTAAGCACTCCAGGTGAGTAGTGAAGAGGACACACACCATCCCTGTGGTCATGGAGCTTAGATCCCAATCGGAATGACTGAGAGAGAACAAGCAAACGAGCAAGACAGTTCCAGGTGGCGAAAAGAGATGATCACATAGAGCAGTGTGATGGCGGGTAAGTTAGGAGTGGGGATGTGATATAAATGGTGTAGTCACAGAAGGCTCCCAAGAGGAGGTAACATTTGAGCTGAGAATGAACACTGGCTGGAATGCCAATCATATCACAGTCTGGGGATGCACATTTCAGGCAATGGAATGGCAGGTAGAGAGACCATACATTAGGAATGAGCTTGGGCAGGAAGCAGTCCAGTGTTGCAAGATGGCCTTGAACTACAGGAAAGATAAGAATTGGGATCAGAGTGATGAACAGGGGCCTAACTCATGCAAAGACTTTCAAATTAGGATGCAGCCCCAGGCTGGCCTGGCCTTCCCTGGTCTCTGTTTTCTTTTCAGGGTGAGTTACATATATCTCTCCATTTTCAGAACAATAAGAAATACCACCGCAACATGAGCAGGTGATTCTCCAGTGATATTCTAGGGCATAAATAGGTTGCTAAATGTTGACTGATGTGTAGAATTTACTTTTACTACACCGAGGGACACGTATACTTATGGCCAAGGCTGTCAGCTGCAACAAGGGAGTATAAAGGATGCCACTGTAGTGTGGTGTGGTGCAGAGTACAGAGTAATAAGCAGGAGAGCCCCTTCCCTATTCTCACTGCTATGAGGGAAGGTGTGCTGCACAGAGCCGGGACTGCCATCTGAAAATCAAGACCAGTAAGGGGAAGATCCACTCAGGAATTCTGACCCCAGCCTCAGGTCTTTTTGAATAATTGAGCCAGGGTCAGAAAACACCTATCTCCAGACTTCTTGTTATGTGAAAGGGGGAAATCTGACTTGTTTAAAAATAACGTGATAAGTAAGAGCCTAGCATAGGGTTCAGCTTGCCAAAGCAAGAGCTAGTATTTACTGAAAATGTGACAACTTTGTCTCAAGAGTTTATAGGAGAACTTAGTCGGGGCAGCAAACAGCTCTCCTCGAGCAGTGGTCCAGTGCCAGGGTGGCCTGCGGACCTGAGTAATGATGACAAGTGAGGCATGGTGATACTGGAGTGATGATCAAGTTGCAATTGTTACTATCTCAGCACAGCTTTGATTTTTTATTCTTCTCGAGAATAAAATGAATCTTCCAGTAATCTAAAGAATTAAAAAAAAAAAAAAAAAGGTGGGAGCCTCTGATAGAGCCAGATTAGCAGAGAGGAAAGACCCTTCCCAAAAAGCAAAATGTTAACCTCTGTCCAGTATAAATGAGCATGTTATTATCAAGATCCTGCCATCTGGAACCATGGTCCAGACCCAAAGCACAACTTATCCAGCCTGCTTCTGCCTGTCCACCCCCAAATGGCATTAGTTCTGGTTCAAGTTCCCTGGATACATCAGGGGCACATGCCTTCCAATTTCCAAATCATACTCTCTTTCCCTAGTTAACCTCTAAGACCTCAGTTTCTTATTTAGTAACATGAAAAGTTTGGCCAAAGATTGCGATCTTCAAATATGTATGTGTATGGGTGAGGGGGTATATAAGCAGTGGATTATTTTCTTCAAGTTAAATTTTGTGTAGAAATCCACTAGATAAAAGAGATGAAAACGGAAACATCTCAGTTGAAAAAAAGGGGTGGCTACAGAGTCCCACGGCTCCTTCTCGTTTGCTATATGTGCAGTCCCTAAGGACAGTGCATGTGGGATGGAGACTCATCTGACCAAGAGAGCTTTAAAGGAGAGGAAAAAATGTTCAGGCAACACAAACTGTGGGGAAGGACAAGAAGGGTGGCATTAAAACATGCCATGGTGCAGAAGGCATTTGAATTGCAATGTGGATTAGGTGATCTTTGTTAAGAGTTCAGGTCTTTAGAATTTGTTACCCCTACGTAATTCTCATTAGAAAATAGTGACTAAGAGATGGAATTTGGGGCCAGAAGGCCTGTGTTCAAAGCTCTCCCACTTACAAGTTGTGCCACATTCAGCAAACTACTTAACCTCTTTGAATGTTAGTTCCAGATCTGTGAGATGGAGATAATTATCTAGGATACACAGAGTTTAAATGACATGTCCAAAGTCATTCACAGCCAGGAGACTTTGAGTTTCAAATAATAGCTCTTCTGACTCTTTGAATGCAGTGCTATTTTTTCTAACCACAAGAAGATCTTGCTGCAGATTCACAAATGACATGAATCTTGAGAAAAAGAGAGGGAGGAAGGCAAGGAGAAAGAGAGAAAAAGAGGAAGGGAGGATGGCAGGAAAGCAGGAAGGAACAGAAGAAAGAAATAGATTCTGCAATTATCAATATACAGACATTTGCCAAAGAAAAACAATCTGGAATCTGTTTGAAATGTCCATCGCTAGTCAATTCATTGGATTAGAGGAGCTATCCATTTCCTTTTCCTGATGGGATGATTCTTCTGATTTTTGCCAAACTTTTGTGATTACCAAGATGCTGAGAAATCAAGCAACTTAAAATAAAATGAACATGGTAGCAGCAGCTTCAAATTTTACAAATAGGTGATTGAGATGATGTGCTACGTCTTGACTTACTCTCTGGTTAAACCAGGGAGTACTTGTTGCTGACTGCATGACGGTAGGGCAAATGAATTCCAGTCATTTAACACAGACCTGCTACATGCCTGGGGGAGGCATGCAGGATAGCTGACAAAATGAATATTCATAAGCTTTTGTTGCCAATTGACTAATAGGATTAATTGTACCAGAGGCCAACAGATAGGTAAGGAATTGATAGAGGTGCTTGGGATATAAGACAAGAAGTTCAAGAAATATTGAAACCAGGAGCCAGGAGAATGGATTATGTCCAAGGCTACATCACATACAAAAGAAGAAAACTGATATTTTTCCTCTTCCTGTTGAAGAGAGAACTCGGAACCCAAACCCAATCTCAACCATCCGTATCTGGGCTCCCATCCAGGACAAAGCTGTCAGTGACACCAACACAAACCAATCCTTCCCCAGTAGTTTTCCTACATTGAAGAGCCTGAGGGAGGAGGGGCTTACAATCCCTCCTTCATAATGAAAACAGCCAACAGGAAGTTACTTAACAAAACACTCACCAAGAGAGGAAGTCAACATGAATTATCTTGCGTCTTTAATTTTCATTCTAAAGGAGCATGGCTCACTTCACTTTTGAAAGTAATTTTAATGAATTGTTTCCAAAAATGATAGAGCCTGACTTTCCAAATTTATTTTGGAAAAGATAGGCCTCAAACAAGTAATTCTCAATATTATTAATATTACCATACTCGCATACATCTGATAACAATAGAAGCAGTTTTTTATTGGGAGAAATCTTACATTAAAACTAGAGCTCATATTTGGCCGACTTTGGTAGGTCGGCCAAAAATAGCAATTGGCTTACGTATCTTTCCTTTTTTAGGGAAGGTGAAAATATGGATTCAGACACTTGATTTTCTTAGCTTAGGGAGCACTGTAGGCTAAACTGCTTTGGCCCTGAGGGACTCCTTGCTATTGGCAGCCCTGGGCAGGGTGAGGTTTTTAAAATTCATTTCTGATATCCAGTTGACGTGGACTTTTTAAAGTGTTTAAAATTGTACTGGTTGCTACTGTGGCCCTCAAAGAGCTCTGCTCTCACTTGCTCCTGGCTCTTGCTCCTCCTTCTCAAGTTTTCCTAAATTCACACTGACTTCTATTTCCCATGCTGGATGTTTGTCTCTAAGCCTAAGCAGGAAAGAAATAAGTGAAAATCTGGAAACAGGGAAAGCCAGGAGCACCTGTGATGCTCCAGAACCAGCTACATACAGACAACCCCTCGAACCCGACGGTGTCACTGGGAAAGAGAAGGGAATGCACTTGGGGTAATATAATCAGGGTCCTGCCAAAGAGGCGAGTGTATATGCTGACGGATAACATTCAGGAGGGAACGTGGCTGAGCAATGCAGTCAGCTGGGTCACACAAAGCTCAGGATGAGATGGACGCCAACATTTTGTTTTTGTTTGCAGCTTCATTTTGGCGCTGGCATCCCTAGAAGAGGGAGGATGATGAATGGACTGTACCCCCTCTTCCAACCTGGCCTTTTGAGACCTAAACAAGCACATAGGGCTAGAAAACTTCTAGAAGCTAAAGCTCCACACCCCATTATGAAAAGTTACTTATCGGGTTTCAGAAGGTTCAATGAGGCTAGCAAAGTTGTTTTAGGGTAATGATTGGAAAAATAACATGCCCTTTGTTTAAACTTTGTCTAACGTCATGCATACCTGGCCTCCACGAGTGTGGTTTCTCCCCAGAACTGATGCCTCCTTTCTCTATGATTTAGTTTCCCAGTGACCCTCATGGACAGGGAGGGGACCCAGCAAACAGATATTAATTCCACACACATTCATGAAGGACGTGCTGTGTGCCAGGCACAGCTCTGGGCACCAGGATACGGCCATAAGCAAGGCAATCCCAAATCCCTGCCCTGGTGGAGCTGACTTGTCCTCAGGGGTGGTGGGGTTCAAGGCAGTTTTATGAGAGATGTTAAATATGCAAGCAACGTACATGAGAATTTTTAAGGTCATGTGATAGAGAGGGAGTGGGGGTTTGGGGGTCGAGAGTCTCATTTTATGTGGCCGGACAGCATAGCCTATCCAGGAGGAGACATTCATAGGAGATGAGATGTGAATTATGAGAAGAAAGCAACAACGCCGAGATCATGTGGAAACGTTTCACATGAAAGTAACAGTTGGTGCAAAGCCTCTGAGCTGGGAACAAGACTGGCTTGGGTCAAGGGATAGACAAGAAGGCCAGGAAGAGGAGAGACAAAAATAACAAGAAAGAGGAGAGGGGTGGGGGAACAGGCAGGAGAGAGCTGCAGGACTAGATCAGGCCAGGTCCTTCAGGACATGGAGAAGAATTTTAATTGTTTAATAAATGCAATGAGAAGGCACTGGAAGGTTTTAATCGTGGGAGTAGTGTAGTCTGTTTTGCATTTGAAAATTATCATCCTGACTGTTGTTTAGAGAATGCAGGAACATTCACCCCCAGCCTACAGCCATAGCTGATCGAAACGCAAACAGAAGTGGTCGTCTTACTCACTGTGTCCCTTGTCTCTGAGGAACTGGATATAGGTACAAAGGGTCAGTCAGCGTTCAGCCAATCTCTTCGTGGGGCTAATACTGTAATATATATGGTGAGAGCCAAGAGGACTAAGAAGTGCCCCGCTGAGTTCTTCCCTCTCCTAAGTCTCAGGAGAACGCTTGTCTTAGAATTCCACCAGATAGTCAGGAGTTCAGCTGAGCTGGAGAGAGCTGAGCTGCAGGAAATCAAAGTAGCTGATTAAGACAACAAACCCCAATGAACAAAATAATGGCGCTTATTCACTCACTGCAGTAAAACATAAGCAAGAGGCTAAACCAGAGAAAACATCAACTCCCATCTGTTCCGTTTTCCCCAAAGCAGCGGCACTGATGAAGGGTCAGGTGGGTCAGTGCAGATGTCGGGGGACCTGGGTTTCCCACTGCTGGGGGAACACTGAACAAGAGGCTCCTGCAGTTGAGTGGATCTGGGGCTGGGAGGAGGGAGGGGGCAGGGCTTTGAATGGAAAAGCACTGCGTGCCGAGTCACAGTGGAGAAAAGTGTCTTCAAGTTGCCCCTCTCCTTCTCCTCCACAAGGTGATCCTGGCAAAGGCTTCTAAGGAAAGCCTCTGCTCAAGGCCCCCGTTAAAGAGGACTCCAAATGGAGGTGTCTAGGCTACGAATGCAGCTGTGCATAAGGGCATGGCCAGCCAGGGAGCCTGAGTCCTTCACTGCAGCTCCTCTCAGAGAAGGCAGGGTACTGGCTGTGCCCCTAATCTGGTGTGAGGGGGGCAGCTTTCCCCCTGAGGACTGCAAGGGAAAGCCTTTGTAGTTGCCTGTGGTCAGGTCTGAAAAAGCACATATAAGTTTTTAGCCAGGAGCCAGACTCCAAGCAGACCACCCTAGATCCTTACTATAAATCCCCCTCTTTATTTCCTACAGTAGATTGAGTAGTTTCTGTTGCTTGCACCAGCATCCTAACCAAAAATGGACACAAAAGTGACCGAGAACCAAGGAACAAGATGTTTTGAGGGATGGTGACAAGTATAGGTACTAGGAAAACGGGCACCACAAAATCATGTCTGGAGATACCTTGCAGACTCTGAATTGGGACGAGAGTTTGAGCCTGTAAAGCATTAATGGCGATTCAAAGAGCTCAGCAGAGGAGCTGGAATTAGAGAATATGAAACGTGAGCACTGTGGCCTATCTCTGAGATTGCTTGCTGGCATATTGTTTGCTAGAAATTTCTATTGTGTGACAAGAATGCTAACAAGTGGGAAGAGAGAAGAGCCCCTATCTCTCCAAACTCACCTCCTCCCTCTCCCCGCTCCTTTGCTCTGCTCTGGTCCCTGTTGCCAGACGAGTCCGCACCTTGGGTCCCCCGGATCTGCTCCCTGTGCCTGAACCGCTCTTCCCTCCAGCCCCTACATGACTTGAACCCACATGTATTCAAATCTCTGCTCCAATAACCCCTCTTCCAAAGGGCGTTTTCTGACCATCCCACCCAGAATGGCAGCTCTACCACTCCTTGTTCCCCAACGCTGCTTTATTTTTTCCTCTGTAGCATTTATCACCACCTGACATTTGATCGATTGACTGATCGTTCTTTGTCTTCCTAAGCCCGCACTAGAACGGAAGCTCAAAGCTAAGAACGGTTTAGTTCCCAAAGCACTACATTCTCAAAGCCTGGAATCACTCCCCGTAAGAACTGGTGCTCCAGAAATATTAATTACTTGAATGAATGAAGGAATGAATAAAATAGTAAAGGAGAGAGAAAAAGAGGAAGGGAATAAAATATCGTCTCTAATTAAAGAAGTAAAAATTGATTACAAAACCCAAATGTAGATTAGTAAAACCCTTCCAAGTGTTTTACATTTAAAATTGATCTCTTTGGTTTGTTTTACTCATTCATTCATTCCTGTAATAAATGTTTATTGACTGAACAACAGATCACATCCGAGGTGACTGGAGAAGGCAGGGTCGTAAAGGTGAAGACTCCAAGGAGGTGATCATTAGACCCAAGGAGAAGTTCCACAGCAGGAACAGTTAAGAAATTCTCACACATCAGGTGGGTCTCAGCATGGCTGCAGTGAGGAATATTTTTGCTTACGTATCAAAACTAAGAGTATGTTTTTTGGACATGAGAAACGGAGTAAGGGAAAACCATACCACAGTGGTTTATGTCATGAAATGACGTCTTGGAATGGTACAGCCACTGTGGCAAGCAGTATGGCATTTCCTCAAAAAATTAAAATAGGATTAGCATACGATCCAGCAGTTCCACTTCTGCATCTATACCTGGAAGAATTGAAAGCAAGTTCTTGAAGAGTCATTTGTGCACCCACATGAAGAACAGTATTCACAGTGCTGAAATGTGGAAGCAGCGCAAGCGGCCACCAATAGATTACGAGATAAAGAAAACGTGGTGTATACGTGCAATGAAGGAAATTCTACAATATGCTACAACAGGGTTGAAACTTGAGGACATTATGCCAAATGAAATCAGCCAGTCACAGAAAGACAAATCCTATAGGGTTCCATTTGCATGAGGTACTTGGAGTAGGCAAATTCATAGAGACAGAAAGTAGAATGCTGGTCGTCAGGGACTGGCAGGTGAGTGGGGAGTCATTGTTTCATGGGTAGAGTTTCAGTCTTACAAGGTGAAGAGTATGGAGATGGATGTAGTGATGGTTGAACAATATTATGAATGTATTTAATACCACAGAATTAACTGTCCACTTAAAATGGTTCAATGATAAATTTTATGTTATATATATTTTGCCTCAAAAAAACTGAAGAAAAAAAAGAGTCTTGGGCTGGTACTGCAGCTTTGCCAAGTCATGTTGAACCGGTTTCATCTAATTTTCTATTCTTGTCTTTGTGTATAGCTTGAGACCTCATGGTTATGAGGTGGTGGCCACTGCACTTAATATAGGAATGACATCCAAAGTATTTTTTAAATGGTACAGACCTGGAGGCCCCTGCTACTCCAGGTTTTTGCTGTTGCTGTTGTTGTCTTGAATCATAAGAATGTCCAGTAGGCTTGGGCAAGGCACCAGGGCAAGAAGGGCATTTGGGGGACTCAGGGAAGTTGTGAGTTAGCAACCTACATGGAAGTATTTCAGTATCTCCACAACTGTACCACTGTATCTGTGGGAGTAGCCAAATGTCAGTCCTGCCTCTAGAAATCAGGCTGAAGGAGGAAGAGGGGAGAAGGGCATGGGATCCTCTTTCGTCAAGACTTTGTGTTTCTTTTCCTTTGAGAAGGACCATTCTCCCCAGAGACTAATACCCAGATCTCAATGGGTAAAAGCAAATCACATGACCACGGCTAACTGTAAGAGGCAATCCTCTGAGCTTTCCAAACTTTTATAATCAGGGCCGGCAAGGGAACACAGTCGCTGTAAATGGCTTTTGGAAAGTCAGTGCCCAGTTTCTGCTACAGGTTACCATTATGGCTTGGGAAGGACACAATAAAAGGCCGATTCATCTGTCCTAGAGGTGGACAAATTGAGAATGAGGGGCTCAGAAAGCAAAAAGCCCAACTTAAAGTAGTGCATTACATTTTGAACCCTGAATGTTTGACAATACATTTCACGGCTCATTTCCTGCTCCTTGTGAACGCTAGTAAACACTCAGAGAGCGAATTCACATTTTTCATGTCAGATATCCTTACAGTCCTCCCCTCCTCCAGCTTGTCACCAGTTAAACAGACCCTCTGAGGACAGTCTGTTCACACTATAATCTCTTGTGACGCTAAACCTTAATCTGTCTTACAATTTCTATTGTTTTTCACTAAAAGGTTATTCCAGAAATATTTCATAGAGCACATTCATTTTCTTGGCCAAGAATAAATTGTATAATCAGAGGCAGGCTAACCAGTGCTGGCTCTCTCTTCCAACCCAAATTTAAGAATTTCATGCGGATTACTCATTGCCATCTATCTAGCTAATTCGATGTCATTATTTTTCTCTGGTCTAGGCAGAATTTCCCCTTCCCTGAAATGAGCTTATCTCGTAAGGAGGAGGAAGGACAGCGCTGGTGGAGTTCACGTCACTGAAGTCCACACACCCACTCCCAAGCCTGGAATTAAGAAGCTGTCAGTGTCTTCCATTAGAAGGAAGAACCCGTTTTTCTAAGAAAGGATTGTAACTTGCCATTTAATTTTATTCTTTACATCACAAAAGAGCCTGACTTTGCAAATGGAAGCTTCCCTGAATATATGGTTTGTTTTTGATTCCATCCCCCATCCTACCCTTCCCCTATTCCTGGCCTAAGTCTCACTGTCCACGTCACAGTTCATGCTGCTTCCCTTCATAGGCTCTCTCCCGTCCCCAAGACTGAAAAAGGAACTTTGTCTCAACCTCCTAGCCCTCTCCCCTCGTTTCTAACATCCCATCGAGTACGCATCACAGTACCTATTGCAGTGCTGCCTGAAAGGGCTCGAATGCAAGCCACATATGTAATTTGGACATTTTTTAGCAGCTGTACTTAAAAAGAAACAGGCAAAAATAATTTTAACGATATTTTATTTAATTGAGTATATCTAAATAATATCATTTTGACATGCAGTCAATGTAAAAATAGTAACGGGATATTATACATCCTTTATGTAAATTCGGTGTGTATTTCAGGCTTACAGCACTTCTCAATTCAGACCAGTCACATTCCAAGTGCTTGATAGCCACTTGGATAGTGGCTGGTGACTTCCCTACTGGGTGACACACTTCTGCAGTATTTGGATGTGTATTCGTGTTTCTTCCCCTTGGTACTCAAGAGTGGAGGTTGTATTTAACTTTCACCATCGTACCCCTAGCACCCAGCACATAGCAGAAACTTAATAAATGCTTGATGAAAACATAACTGAACAATCCCATCTCTACCACTACTTAACCGTGCGACTTTGGGTTAGCTGATTTCTCTGGAGCGTCTACCTTATTAAAGAAGAGGATGTCATATTCCATGATTGCCAAGGTCCCCATAAATGCAAACATCCCAGGTCACTTAATTCAGTTCTTACCCTCTCTCTCTCTTTCATTTAAAGTATCTAAATACATGTCCTTGATTTTCATTGTGTTTTTAAGGCCAGGGTATACCCGGATTTACCACACTCCACTTCTTTACATTGTCCCAATTGGTCTTTGAATCCTGGAGACATTTAGGATTATGATACTGTTTCCTTTTTAAATAGTGTCATTGGGGACTTCCCTGGTGGTCCAACGATAAAGAACCTACCTTCCAATGCAAGGAATGCGGGTTCAATCTCTGGTCAGGGAACTAAGATACCACATGGTGGAGGGGAACTAAGCCCATGTGCCTCAACTATTGAGCTTACCCATCTCAACTGGAGAACCCACGTACCACAACTACAGAGCCCACAAGCCCTGGAGCCTGCACACCACAACTAGAGAAGAGAAACCCCGCATACTACAACTAGAGAGAAGCCTGTGTACCACAGCGAAAGATCTCACATGCCTCAACGAAGATCCCTCCTGCTGCAACTAAGACTTGACGCAGCAAAAAATAAGTAAATAAACAAATAAACTATTTAAAAAATAAAATAGTGTTCATTATTTTTAATTATACAATATCTTCATAATAGAAAACTGGGATAACACAGAAAAGTACTCAGTAAACAAACTGCTTGTATAGCTACTACACAGAGATCGATAACACAGTTAATATTTGTGTGTATCAATACACGTTTGGTTCTCCTTTTAGCAAAATGAGGGTTATAATATATATACTTTTTTCAAAGCATTCTTTGTTATTTAATAATATTTGGGAACGTACACTCAAGTCATCAAGTACTATTTTAAAGCATAATTTGCTGGGTGCAACATATAGCATCATTCGATGACATGGTATTGCTGCCTTAAAGAGGTGAAGGAGCAAACCACATGCGTATCTGTGGAACGATGTTTACCAATGGAGAAAATAGCAAGTACAGAGGCTGAGAGGTAGGAACAAGCCCAGCATGCCAGAATGTCTGAAGAAGAGGCAAGGCATAAAGATGCAGAAAATAAGGTCAGTAATGGAAGGCCAGATACTGTAGTGATTGCAGGATAAGGGAAGCCACTGCAGGGTTTTCAGCATCACAAGGTGGGGGGAGGGGTGGTACTCGTTTCTAGTGAGTAGAGTCCAGGGATGCTGCTAAACAGCCTACAATATTCAGGACAGCCCCTAACAACAAAGAATTATCTGTACACAAATGTCAATAGTGCCAAGGTCGAAATAGCTTGCTCTATAGACAGATAAGAATAGTAACCAGAAGACCAGCTTAGAAGTTGCTGAAAGGAAAAATCTAGGCTTGAGAAGTGGTGCTCCGGACCCAGGTTGGGGTGGTGGAGGCGTGGATCCGTGGTCAGATTCTGTATGGTTTTGACGCTGGGGAGTTATCAGGATTTGATGATGGACTGGATGTGGAGCATGAGGGAAAGAAAGGAATCAGCATGGACTTATGTTTGATGTCCAAGCAATCTGAAAGATGGAATTTCCATTGACTTGGATGGGGGAACCTTCAAAACGAGGTTTGGGGAGAAGATAAGGAGTCTGGATACAGAGATTTTAGAGATGCACTCGAGGGGGCTTGAAGATTGTTCAGAAGTGAGAAGTAAAGAAGAAAGAGCACTGGAGGATGATTCCAGGTGTGTGGCCTGGGCCTCTGGTTGGGTAGTGGAGTCATGCACTGAACCAGGGAGAGGGTCCAGTCTGCACTTAGAAGATGGCAGTTTTGGCTTTAGACGTACTGAGCTGAGGCACATCCAAAGGTGATGATAATAGCTATTCCATCACCCTCACCTGTCACTTTGAGTGCCAATTAAGATCATGGAGGAAAACCACATCGTAAAGTTAAAGTCTCTTGTATACAAAAGTTATTTTCAAAGCTATATTACTTAATAGGTTTTTGGGCTCCTCTGTCCAATTTCCTGGGAAACCATAATGTATGTCCTGTCACATTCTGTCCTTCAAGATACTGATGAGAGTGGACTCTCTGCCATCAGGAAAAACACCTATTTATTTAGGGTGTTTAAGAATTGAGTCTATAGCCATTGAGCTTCCCTTTATTTGGCCTCAGAGCACATTAACATTCTTTGAACTACACTGTTAAGAACATTTTAAGGGTTATTTTTACATCAGTAAAAGGCTTTCAAAGCCAGAGAGCACACAGGATGTATCGTTCTCAAGGAAGACCAACCCTAGGTAATGCTGGAATAGTTTTCTTATACGTGGTAGATAGGACTTATGGCTATTATTCATTGAGTCATACTGATAATTTTGTAATAGTAAATTTTTGCCTTCCTCATTTCACGTCATCTTCGCAGAATCCTGCGAAGTATGTTATGTTATTCTTCCCATTTTGCTGATAAGGAAAGCGAGGCTTAGAGAAAGGAAGTAACACACTTAAGGACCACTGGGGAGAAGACAATCACAGGTTGGGGAAAAGATGGATTATGAAGGGATCCTAAAGATCACTTGTACGTCAAACCCTCTACTTTATAGATGAGGCAACTGAGGCCCCAATGAGGCTAAGTGACTTAGCCAAGCTTCTATAAAGAAAAGGCAGAAGATGCAGCCATGGGCAAGAACTAGAGGCAGATGGCATTTTGTGTACTTGGAATCTACAAGCAGTTTATTAACTAAGGACACACATGGAAAAAAGGAAAAGTCAGTTCAGTGATGAAGCTGGACAGGCTCAAAGATTCCAGATAAGTAAACCACCTAAGGCCTATCTTCAGTGGCCTAGACTTTATCCTTCACTCCGGTGTTTCCCAGAGCATGTTCTGCAAACACTAGTTCCCTGGGAATTTACCAAGTGTTCTATGAAAGTCTTCAGTAGTTGTGAAGATTTGAAAAAATGCAGGGAAACCCAGAGCTTACAGTGGACATATGACTCTCCTAGGGTGAGAGCTGGAATACACAGGAGTTCCTCAAATTTATCTGACCAACGACTCCACGTCATCTCAGCACTCACATGGAACTAGCATCGCAGGGAACACCAATTTAAGTCAAGCTGCTGTGAGAGGCAGTTTTAAATGAATGTTAGAAATGGGAATGAGAATGATGAGAGTCACCTTTAAAAAATTGGAATTTGGCTTAAAAATCTGATTTTGTCAGCATTTTCCTTTTTTTTTCCCCCCTGGTTTGCTGTACTGTTTCACACCTACTATTTGCAGTAGATGTCTGATAAGAGATTGTGTGAAGTGATGGGGGAAAAGAGGAAAGGGATTGCAAAGTTTCAGAAATTCCTGGGAGGCTCTATGGAGCCTAAAGTCTCTTTATCTGTTTGCTTGTTTATTTTGCCGGTATAGAGAGATACCAAATATAGACTTGAACTCAAATCTATAATCCATTCTTTTGGGCCTACCTCATGAATGAATCACAAGTCTGATTCCTTTGCTATGCAGGACCACGGTGCTGGGGACAAGGTGGGCTATATGTGGCCCCATGATGGAAGGGAACATATACATTTTTATTGCACTTGTCATGCCATATTGCAGTTGGTTTATTTATTTATCTTTTCCTTCTGTCTCCTGGCCACATAACTTAGGCTAAACTATTAGACCTCATCGTTAAGATCAGGGCAGAAAATGTGGGGACTTCAGTGGAAACAACGTGACCTGACATCTCCGTACACTTGGCATCTAGCACAGAGCTGCCCGTTACTTCATTTATCCAGTGACTCTTTACTGTTTGCTTTTTTACTTCAGCTTTGAGGTTTAATTGACATATAAAATTGTAAGATATTTAAAGTGTACATTGTGGTGATTTGATATACATATATGTTGTGAAAAGATTGCCTCTATTTAACTAACACATTCATCACCTCATATATTTACCTTTTTTTTTTTTTTTTTTGGTGAGAGCATTTAATTTTTACTCCTAGCAAATTTCAATTATGCAATACAGTGTTATCAAGTATAGTCACAATGTTTTAGATTAGATCCTCAGACCTGATTCATCCTTTACCTGAAAATTTGTACCCTTTTCCAACGTTTTTCTATCTCCCCTATTCCTCCAGCCCCTGGCAGCCACTTTTCTACTCTCTGTTTACATGAGTTTGACTCTTTTAAAATAAAATATTCCACATATAAGTGATATCATGTAGTATTTGTCTTTCTCTGTCTGGCTTATGTCACTTAGCATAATGCCCTCAGAGTGCATCCACATTGTCACAAATGACAGGATTTCCTTCTTTCTCATGGTTGAATAATATTCCATTGTATGTGTATCTACTACATCTTATTTATCCATTCACCCATTGATGGACACTTAGTCTGTTTCCATATCTTGGCTATTGTGAATAGTGAATCTAGGGGTGCATGTGTCTGATACCCTGTTTTCATTTCCTTTTGATACACACCCAGAAGTGGGTTGTTGGATCACATGGTAGTTCTACTTTTAATTTTTTAAATAATGTCTGTATCATTTTCCATAGTAGCTGCACCAGTTTACATTCTCACCAACAGTGCACAAGTGTTCCTTTTTCTTCATATCCTTGCCAACACTTGTTACGTCTTGTCTATTTGACAATAGCCATCCTAACAGGTGTGAATTGATAGCTCGCTGTGGATTTGATTTGCATTTCTCTGATGATTAGGGATGTTGAGCACCTTGTCATGTACCTGTGGGCTTCCAATGACTATTTTTGATCATCTATTATGTGCCAAGTGTAATGATCAGTTCTGGGTGTCTACTAATGAAAAAAACTGACAAGTAACGGTCCCATGGAGTTCACAATTGAGTGGAGAGAGAGAAACAACAAGCAATGAAACAATGTACAGTGACAAATTCTGACTATCATATAAAGGAAATAAACAGGATTCAGAAAGGGGGTTTATAGTAAAGAGTTTGACTCCACGTTTGATGTTTGACCCCTGACAGCATTCGAGCCGCACAATTCTTCCTTCCTCCTTGCCCCACATCTTGGCAAACTAATAAGAAAGTTTGGGTGCTCCCCCATTTAATGTCGGCAGGAAGTTCAAGCCGTACAAGGCCGATCTGGGAGAGGGAATCTTACCCAATCCCGTACCTCCTAGCCACCATAAAATCCTAAGCCAGTTGCCCCTCTCTGCTCTCTCAAGCCATTTAGGACATGCTTGGGGCTGCACTGCTCTCCCAGAAAGCCTCATTATGTGAACGATAAATCTCTTCATACTCCCTCATGTGGGGCATGCGTGGGGCATAATTAGCTTCAAGATACAAGTCAAATTTTGGGTGGCAGGTCCATCCCTGTGAGATAAGCACAATAGAATTGCTACACAAACAGCACAGTTCTAATATAATTAATATAATATAATATAATATGTATATTTATAATTTAGGTGGTTTTGATTTGTCTATCCTTCTTGCAGTCATGGCATAACTTCTTAAGGATTCTGAAAGAAATCCTAGGTAGATTTGACATATATAAATATATATATTGAATATACAAAATCAATATATAAAAATACTTCCAGATATTTCTTTTAGAATATTCAGATAGCATATTAAATTTAGTTCCCAAACTAGGATCAGCTTTTCAGGTAAGTTGACCCTGTGGTCTGGAGTACAGAAATTTGCCACAGCCCAAAATACCCACTGCAAGGATATATTACCAAGCCCACCTTCAGACTCACTCTCAACAGCTTTCTGAAATAATTTAGGTTTTAATCATGGGAAGGCGTCAAATTACCTGGGGAAAGAGAACTCTTGAGGAAGACCTCGTTAGGAGCAGTGGTCCCAAGGAAGAGCGTTCTGCCTCGTGTTAGAAAGCCTGCATTCAGGCCCCAGCCCTGCTGGTTTAAATCTGTGAGGCTGTGAACATTTGTTTTCCTCCTCTTTAAAAAGTATGATTTTCTTTGCAGTTTCTTTTTACTTATATTTTAACCTGCTTCATCTGGTTGAATGTGACAATGTGTGTGACCCTGAAAAGTCTGATACAGAAACAAAGTATCACTTTTGTAATTATTTTCTAATTATCCCATCAACAATAACGGTTACCTGGTGGGTGAGTCAAGACAGGTTAGGAGAGTGTGAGGTGTTGAAGTGTGGGGTGATGCTGAAAACAGAGCACAGCATGAGTTTAAGAGTTGGAGACCCAGGGACCAAAGCCTAGCTCTGCCCATTCCTCATCCTCCTTAGGTACAAAACAGAGATTTTAATAGAAACTCCCTGGTAGGTTTGTTGTGAGAATTAAATGCAGTATTTCAAGGAAAGTTCTGAGTAAGCATTCAATAAATATTAAATAATGATAACTTTTTAAAATGGTCATTTCGATACTTTTTAAAAGAATTGGGAGAGACCAGGAGCGTTTTAAGAGGCAGTCTCTAAAACTAACTGTGCCAGTTTTCCCCAGATCTGATTACCATCCTAACACTCAAAGGTCTCCATGGTAATTTAAAAATGAAACTTGAGAGAGAGAAAAAGTTATTTCAAAACATTTTCTATAAAGTAGTGATATGAGTGGGCACAGAAAGATTTACTTTAAGAATATTGTTGATGCTTTTTGTAATTTATTTTTAAACTAGGATAAAGTGCCTAGCTAGGCAGAAAAGGACTCTCAAAGTCAGATATTTGAATAGTGTCTGTGGAGGAACGGCAACACGCATGATATACGGTCGCTTTGTAGTCACGGGCTCTTTAATTGAGCAGACTGATGTGTTCCTCACATAATGGACGCGTGGAGTACAATGACTGCCAGGCACTATTCCCTCCCCCACCCCCCCAACGCTGTGCATTTGAAGTGTAGGTGAATACAAACCGTTTAGGAAATAATTGGTCTGACCCAGTAGCAGAAGTAGCCACTCTGGCAGCAGTGAGAGAGGTGTTACTCAGGTGACAGGAGAGAATGAGGCTAAGATACAGAATGCAAGATTTCCCCCGTTTTAAACCTGTCAGCATAGGAAATAAAGAAAAATTACAAACACAGTCCTAACCTTTTTGATGCTAATCTTTTCAGATCCGTTAAAAAAAAAAAAAGAGTTAACAGCAAAAAGGCATTCTGTCTCATCAGTTAACTAAGTTAAAGCAACTGAGTTAAGAAGTTTATCCTTCTTTTTTTCCTTTCTGGTTTTATTACTTCTATATCAGGGATTATCACACTATGGTCCAGGGATGAAATCTAGCCCACTATCTGTTTTTATAAATAGTGTTTTGGGGAACACATCCCTGTTCAGTCACTCATGCATTTTTCACAGCTACTTTCATCCCCCGAAGGCAGAGTTGAATAGTTGGTGCAGAGAACTTATGATCCACAAAGCCGAAAATATTTTTCATCTGGTCCATCACAGAAGAAGTTTGCTGACTTTGTGAACTGTTGTCATAGGTCAATCAGAGCCAGGGGTCCTCAATCCCTGGACCACAGACCGCTCCTGGCCTGCGGCCTGTTAGGAACAGGGCTGCACAGCTGGAGGTGAGTGGTGGGCCAGCGAGCAAAGCTTCAAATGCTGCTCCCCATCACTCCCCATCGCTCCCCATCTCTCGCGTTACCACCTGATCCATCCCGCCTTCCCCCACCGACCGTGGAAAAATTGTCTTCCATGAAACCAGTCCCTGGTGCCAATAAGATTGAGGACCGCTGAATAAAAGCCATTCCCATTTCTTTGATTAAAGTTCTTAAGTGACATGTGGGTGCCCCCAGGATAAGTCTAAATTTTAAACGTGGTTTAAGAGATCTACAAAGGAAGCTCTCCCTACCACACTAGCTCCATCCCTCCACAATCTCCTCCACATGCCTTCTTTTCCAGATACACAGAGGGCATTTAGTTCCTCCAATAAATCGCATTCACTCTTGTCTCTGGGCCTTTGCATATACTGTTCTTTCCACATATAACACTCTTCCCCATTGCCCCTCACTTTCTTTACCAAGGTTGTTTTACAACATTTTTTCATTGCTGGCCAGCTCTTAGATGGCTCTATTCACTCTGTTTCTTCAGCTATAAGTTCTGCTTGTCTTTCTCTTATGGTTTCAGCATTTCTCAAATGGTGATTACTGACAGTTCTCTATTTTTATACTTGAGATTATTCCTCTGTCTGTGCCACCCACTGAGATAGGACCTGGAGTTGTGGCGCTCATTTTGGTTAGAACCGGTGAGTGGAGGCATTTTGTAGCTGCTCTTCTAAGCACGATGATTCTGTCTCCCTCTGGCGCTTTGAGTCAAGCTCCCATATGCTCTGCTCTAACCTACAGGTAGATACCTGCCTGACTGTTGGTTTAGAGAGGAGAATTGCAAGGGTCAACTATCTTGGCCTGGCACTCTGAGGAGTTTCCTTATCATTTGATTATGGGCTCTCTCTTACTTCTTTTCCATCTCTAAACATGGAACATTCTTGATGGAAATTCAGTCTCATGAATAGACTGTTTCTTCTTTTTCATTATTGAAGTATAGTGAATTTACAGTGTTGTATTAGCTTCAGGTGTACAGCAAAGTGATTCAGATATATACACATTATTACAAGATATCTAATAGAGTTCCCTGTGCTATACAGTACGTCCTTGTTGTTTATCTATTTTATATATAGTAGTGTGATGAATAGACTATTTCTTAGCTTTATGTGAGACTACATATTTCCTTTTTTTTAAGAAGTGTTTTCTACCATTTTTTTTCTTCCAATGTTTTTTTTCTACCATTTCTAGGGATTCAGTGCAGAAGGATTCAGCCTGAGCATGTCTTCAGCCTCTCAACTTGAAAGAGAAGATATTGTTTACTGTGTCTTTCCTTCTAGACCATAACCTCCATGACAGTGTGGACCACCATGCCTGTCTTTCTCACCATCATATAATTGACACCTATCATAACACTGAAAAGATGGCAGGTACTCGATAAATATTTATTGAGTAAAAAAAAAATATGAAGAGTGGAAAATTCTTGGGAACTCATGTTTGCTATCAGGAGAACCAACAGCCCACAACATAACTGAGCCTAGAGCCCAGGTTTAAAAGACCAACACAGAGCAGATTCTTAACCAAAATTTCTTAATGCTTTTAATTCCCATTCATGTCTATATTCGTTGTACCAAGAAAAGGCTCTGGTTTTTAACAGGTGTTCTAGTACCAGAGAGCAATTGAATGATGAGCTTTAGACAAAATCATGAGGCAAATAAAGGCACTATCATGTCTTTCTTTTATGACTTTTTCCAAATATATGTAATAGCACGGATATCCTCACGTTGACCGCTTTTCAATCAGCGACAACCCCACTGGACTCTCCCCAAGATGTACACTGATGCTCTAACCAAGTGTGTAAATGTTGACAATACTTTTTATCTTCCTGATCTCCACATCCACCCATCAAAACTTGTCTGTCTTATGTTCCATTCTCTTGAGACTCTGTTCTCAGTTAAATAATCTTCTAACAAACATTAATCTTATGTTGTCCCAAGTTTTGTATCCCTCTTGCAACGTTGGATGATATTTAGGTAATGCATCTGCAGACGTAACTTACGTTAAAATTTATTTATATATATATGTAATGTATAATCCGTCATATAAGTAGAACCTCAAAGCCTTGAGGTATGGTTTCACATTTAAAAGTATATCTGAGTTAAAACAGCCTTAGAAGAAACTTAGAAAAAAATATTTAGGGACTACTAGTATAAAAGGTATATGGATACAAAAAAAAAACAGAAAAGAGTTTTCAAAGGACTGGAGCCTGGGAAACAGCTCAGTAATCATGCTGCCACAGTAAAATGAGCTCACTGCTTAATGCTGTATACTTTCTAACTACAAAGTAATATTTTTCCCCCTAGGAAATTTCTAGAGTCCATGTCTCATCCCAAATATATGACTCTGTCTCATTCAACAGGCAGAGATGATTCTGAGAAGCAGCGTCTGCCCCTGGACAGGTGGCATTTTTGTCCCTACAACCTCTTGACTGGCCCAAGGCACAAAACGCTAGGTTTAGGTATAAGTCACTGGGGCTGCAAAAGGTCATCCAAAGGGCTTACATTATCTACCTTCACATGTATTTAAAATCCAGCCAGGACACACGATTGCCCATTTTCTTCTGAAAGAGCTATGAGCATAGAGAGATGGCCTGCTCCCTTGCCACGTCTGTGAGTTCTCAGCATGTATTAAAGCAGTGCTGCTGATCCACCATCTTTACTGGGGAAAAGTACTTCATCCCGTGCTCACGCGTGTAAGTTCATTCTGATGAACCCCTAACCTCTTACATGATCATTTTCATGTTTAGCAAAACCAAGCACTTGAAAAAACACTCAGCTTGACTTCTAGATTTTGCTTTGATATGTAAAGAGCTTGGACATCATCATTCCCCTCCTTACAGCAAGAAAAATCTAGACAGATTGAAAACCAACCAATCTGGGGGATCTGGGGACCTATCAGAGAACTGACTTCACAGGATGAACCACCACCATGAAATCAGTGGAGAAAGGCAAATGCAGAGGCAAAGATGAGATCTGCTTACCCGCCAGCAAAAGCTGCAGGGGCCAAAAACTGGTAGGAACCCTTAAACGTTAACGTTGGTGATCTGCAACAGGCTGAGTGTGGGTGAGAAATCCTGGGAACCTGGTCTTAGTTGGGAGCCCATGCTGTCATGGACCTCTGAGAACCAGAACCACACCAGGCCCTCAAGCCCAAGACCTGAGAAGGTTTCTCTCCTGACTGTGGCAGGGGAAGAAGAACACAAGCTCAGCATGTTCTTCAAAACAATGGCTCAGAATTCAGGAAAAAAGACTTCACCTGAGCCGTGTCTCAACTAGGGGTGGGGAATTCTGCGCACTCTAGCCCAAGCCAGCCCCAGGCCAGAAAAGGGAACAAAATGAGCAAGGGGATGAAGAAAGCAATATTGGATTATAGCCCAGAGTAGACGATAAATATCAACACTGATGTAAGTAAGCAGGTGGCTAAATATACACAGGCACATGTACACACAGATACACACAAATGGGGAAGAACTGGCCATCTCCGACGCAGAACTCCCAATAATTTACAGAGATCCTTCACCCTCAGGGAGGCGAAACAAACTTCGCATTCTCTGAGCATGGGCTGTACAGAGAAGCCCCTTTCCAAAGAAGACAGTGTGGAAAGTGGGGGGGAGGATAGCTTTACAGTCGAGAAACCTAGCAAACACCACCTCAGCCAAGTGACCAAAGATGACGATACCAGCAGTGGTAGGTCAGGTCAATAGCATACACTCTTGATTCGATGTGATGATAAAGGCACTTCACCTCTGTGGTCTCTTCTTCCCAAAGCACACAACCCCAGTGTCACGGTAAGGAAAACATTAAACATGTCCCAGCTGGAGACCGTTCTGCAAGATACCTAACCAATATTCCTCGAAACTGTCAAGGTCATCAAAAACAAGGGAAGTCTGAGAAATTGTCACAGCCATAAGGAACCTAAGGAGACATGACAGCCGAGTGCGATGCGGTGTTATGGACGGGATCTTAATGCCGTTAGGTAAAAAGTAAAGAAATCTGAAGAAACTATTGACTTTTGTTAACCACAATGCGTTAATACTGGTTCCTTCCTTGTGACAAATATACTAATATAAGATGGTAACAATGGGGGAAACTGGGTGTGGGGTCTATGAGAACACTCTGTATTATCTTCACAACTTTTCTGCAAATCTGAATTTTTTCTAAAATAAAAAGCTCTTTTAAAAAAACCCTACTCAGCTGACTCTAGAATCAGCAGCCAATACTGAATAAAAGCCATGTCTGGCACCTCTGCGCAACTGGGCTTTTCGTCAGACCTACCCTCATTCCCCACTTTCTGATTCTTTCCGAAGACCCGCAACTCCTGATCCCGGTTCTGTCTTTTGCTTACACAAGGAAATAAGTACCCAGGAGGAGATACAAAATTCTACTTCATAAATATTTGGGGATACAGCGTCTGAGGTCTTCTCCCCTCTCTCCATCAGAATTCCGCATGGAAGAAGGTACTTAAAATGATTACTAGCACACAATGAGGTCCAGAATATCTGAGCTATTATTAAGGCCCCAAGTTCAGTAACCCTCACCAAAGGCAGTTTTCCAGTAGAAGCTGTACTGGTGAGTGTGGACATTACAGGGCTGATTCCCCCAACCCTCAACGTGTAGAAAGATTGTTGAGGAAGAGAAGAAGGGAGGGTGGAGGGGGAGAAGAAAAGAAGAGGAAAGAGGGGAGAGAGGGTAGGGAGAGAGAGCAACTAGTACCCCATAAAACAAAGCTAGTAGTTTTCTATGATATTATTCTGTGCTTATTTATATTTGGGAAAGTTTAGACAAAAAAATTAAAACCTAAACATATTTTTTTAGGGCAGAACGTCTGGATCTTTTGATATGCTGATAAAAGGAATATCTAATATGGACATGTAGAAAGCAGCAGTTGCTAAACATACTTAATTATGGATTTCTTATTGGTGGTGGTGGTGATAATATGCCTATTAGCATCATGAGATTTAACAAAAGGGAATTTCAAAAACACTGTCTTAGAGGCATAAATGACCCTGTGTCCTGATTACCATAGTATTACAAATATTTAACATAAGTTATGTGTAAGCCAATGATACAGCTGTAAACCTGCTTCTCAGGGGCTACAGGTATAGCCCTCCTACTTTGCTCCAGTTCCTTCCGTGAAGGGTGGGCATTCTCCAGGTCAGGTCAGGCAAAGGACATGCACAAATTACTTAATTTCCTTCATCACCCAAGTCAGCAGGAGACATAAGAAGTGCAGTTAAGTACTTGAAAGCACCTTCCTTTCCGTTCTTGTACGGTTTTTCCTAATGCTTCCTTGGGCCTTGCCTCCCAATGTGCAGCTAGCCTCCTCTGGAGTGTCAGGCTTCTCTTATTGCTTACTTCATTTGCAAGTGGATATTCCAATTTTTATGCCCAAAACTTAGAGAGAGGCCCATGAAACTCCTGCCAATGAAACCGGGAGGGGTTAAATAGGCAACAGGAGTTCCCCTGTGACCGAGACCTCTGCTCTCTCTGCTTAGTCAGAGGCCCTCTGTCCTGTTGCTTCACTTTGGGTCTGCAGTCCTAAGTCTGCAAGCTTTCTGTGCTGTCACAGTCTCCCTGTTCCATCTGTTTCTAACCCCTCCCTACCCCCAGTCAATGACTTTTCAAGAGTTTCATTCTACCTATACTGAGTAACAACTCAAATTATGTTTCTTAATGAATATTGGAATCTTCATCTAAAAAAGTGATTTCCTGTGTGATCAATGTTGCATTCTCAACACCATCTAACTGGAGAGAGAGAATAGAAATATTTCTATATAAAAATAACATGGAAAAACCTAATGCAGAATCTAGAAGTAAACTGATAAGTTACTATTTTATTGAGTGCCCTTGTGCTAAACTCTTTAAGATAAATTGGATTTGAATCTCATCTTTTCAGAAAATAATTATTATTTTCCCCACTGTACAGAGGGAAGTGAGTCTATAAGGAGTCTATAGGACTTGCCAATGTGATAAATCTGTATTAAACTTAGGGTCCTTGGACACCAAAAACAGCTGCCTCTCTGTAGATGCTCTTGTATGCTTCTCTGGGAGGTTCCAAAAGACAGCACGTTTGGTAGAACAGGGCCTTTCAAATTGGGTGGGTCAATTAATACATGTTAATTTTTTTAAAAAAGAAATTCATAAACATCCAAACATTAACTACATAACCACTCTATTACTCCCTGATCTAACGTTCTGAAAGTAAGTTGCTGCTTCTTAGGGCTGATTTATAAGTGACATGCCAGAGACTAATGCAAAATGGTAGTGTTTTTCTATTTTACTAAAACACATTAGGAAGACTTCCGATGCTGATTTTTATGTACATCAGATCTTCTAGATTATTACCCGCCCCCAAGTCTTTGGTCCATGGCATGCTGTGGAATTACTCAAAAGCCAGCACATTCGGGAGTTCTGATTTCATTTACATCGGAAGGATGCAGTAATGAAATCACTCCTTATAACATGTTTCAGGTCTATTAAACAAGCACATTGAAGAATTCCCGTTTCATCTGAAGTGGGCTTGTCAAGGTAACCTAATTGCAGTGTCTGTGCATCAGAAAGAATGTAGCCTTCTTGGGATGATTTTAAGAATTAATTATTTGTTTCCTATTTCCACTTAATAATCTCTACAGATTAGTACATTACACTTATCCTTTTATGATTTGTAATTTGTCTAATTATTGTTCTTGGTACCGCCAAGCATGACATTCTTAAATGTGTTCATTCCAATCCATGGGAAGGACTGCTGAGCTAGGGCAACTGTAGGTAAGAAAAAACTTTGTAGGGCCAATTTACTAATAAAACCTGGCATGATGCTTGCTGCAAAGTTGCTGCCTGTCAAAGGCTTAATCAGGGAGAATAATCTTGCTCACTGTTGCATCCGGGAAAGTCATTGTGTATGACTTCAGGGAGTACTATCTTGTTAATTTAAGAGATAAGCTGAAAGAGAACCCTTCCAGAAAAGTACATAAAGGGCTAGGGATGGGAGAGGCTTATTTAGGGTGCTTTTTATTTGTTCCACATCAGTGAAATTCGAAAGAAGTACAGAAAGTCTTCTAGATTGACGTGTGGGACAGGGCGGGAGTCTGGGTGCTGGCTGATCATCTTCAGCCTCTCTGAACCATTTACACACTGCCCTGACCAGTTAATACTTCAGTTTGCACTGGGATTTAGGTCAGTAATAGAGAAGCCACTGAATGGGTCCTCACTACTTAAAGTGTGGTTCCCAGACCAGTAGCATCAGCATCACTGGGAGCTTCTTAGACAAACAGAATCTGGAACCTCACCCCGGATCTCCTGGATTAGAACCAGACAGTTAAATGAGATCTCCAAGCTATTTATATGTAATTAAAATTCAAAAACACTAGCTTGAAGCTCTCATCTCCAAGGTGGGGTACATTTCCCCCAAGGAGTGTCCAAGAAGATTCCTTGGAGAATATAAACAGTAATAAGAACTTGTTTATCTTTATATACTAGTATAATTTCTATTTTGTGAATTTTAATAATATGTATAATACTGCATAGTAGTACATGAATAAAACTTAAATGATTCATATTGGTTGGGCACGCTCAAAATTTTCCTTGGGCTCCACCCTGACCCACTAAAACAATCTCTGGGGGTGGGTGTCAGAAACCTGCATTCCACACAGTGTTCAGGGACCATTCTTCTGTGTGCTAACATTCGAGAACCACTGTGTTAGACCACCTTCCACCTACTTTGTTTGGAGTATGATGTTAGATGGTGTTTATTTGCTCCCCAAAACTTAACTATCATGTCCATTGTTTTTCATGTGGTCCAACGCCCAACCAGCAAGATTTTTATTTTATCATTATGGCATATAGATCACTTGCATGTCTTTACACGATTTCATTAGACCCTTTAATAAAAATTTTAATAAAAATGCTGCTTCTATGATTTTGGAATATGCCCTTTCCATACGTGTTACGAGCAGCAACAACAAAAACAAGAATATTTCTATGTAGCTCCCTTCTCTAGAGTTAGTTGATATCTAGACTTGTAAGCCTTACTCTCAGCCTCCAAGACTGGGAGGTAATAGACAAAACCAAGTGGAGCTTGGAAACCAACAGTGTTCAGAAGGCTATTTGCACAGTGTCATTTCTTAACATTCCTCTTCAATGTAGTGAGGGCCCAGGTGTGGATCCTACAGGTGTCTTCAATTTGAAGGATATCCAACCCCATTCCTGATTTTCAGGAGAGAGACAATTTTGGCTAAGGTCAGATACCCCTCAAGACACCTCTGGTTTTCCCATTTGTTTCCCACTGGGTTTAAAGAGCATGCAAACAGTAAGCAAACTCTTCATGAGATCCCACTGTGCACTGTAGGCACACAGAAATAAAATATTTTCCTTGTGTAGAGCAGCCTGAAGTAGGATATGGAAGAGTCAGATAACCAATCAAATATATTATAATGTGTAACATGAGAAAAATGAGATCTGGGCAAAATGTATGGGAGTACTCAGTTAAGACAGCACCTCCTTCTTCCTTAGCAAGGTAGCGGGAGAAGTAAAGGAAGGCTACACAGCAAAGATTCTCACTTGCTAGCCTGGCCTTGAAGAAAGAGTGACATTTTACCACTAGAGAAAGGAGAAGTGAAATAAAGAGGAAATTTCTTATTTCTAGGCTCAATTCCTGCTGCTTCTCATACCATCTATTCTACATAGTTTTTACAGCAAGCAATGTAGGATGGGCTCATACTAACCTCATCTTCATCAACATCATCAACATCATTAGGTCTTAACTATGTGCCTTGCACATGTACATGTACTTTAACATACTTCCTATTTTAATCCTCAAACCATCCTGGGATTATGTTCTATCATTACCCCTATTTGACAGATGGGGAAATAGAGGAAGAGAAGTTAAAAGTAACTTGCCCAAGGTCACACAGCTCATAAGATGTATGATGGTATTCAAACCTAGGTGTTTGGACTCAGGACATCATGCAAGATGACTAGTTGGTCACTGACCCCGTTAACGAGACATACATCGGTTGATAGAGCCAAGTGCCATGGCTGTGACAGTTATTGAATTAATTCTTCAAATGAAGTTAAGTCTACAAATGGCTGCCCCTGCTTGACCAAGTTAAAGTGCTTTTCAGAAAGCTGGCTGGTGCCACATCACTTTTGTTCCTGAACAAGGTGATTTGTTGTAATGCTGCCAATTGCCTAGCAATCAACCGCCAGCTTTGGAAATAAACCCTGCTACTGTTTACAGAGCAATAAGGAGGATCCCTTGATGGTTGAGAGCTGGCAGGAAGTCGTGGAGCCCACCACCATCTAAACCCAACCTAGGTGAAGTTAATTGTCCTTGCGGTGCCTGTTGGTGACCTATCTGGGCTGCAAAGTCGGTCCCCGTCCAATGCACTCTTTGGATTATGGGTCTGTGTCTCTGGAACTGTGAATATGGTCCTTTTCCCGAGCACTAAATTTCTCCTAAAATTTATTTTCCAAAACATTATTTTTAATGTTAAACAACCCCAAAATGCATTTTTCATGTTTATTGCCAGTGCATAAAATTACAATGCTGTGAACATTTTTAGCAGCATACCAATATCGGGATCCATAATTTAAAAGGTGACTTTAGTACGGCAATAAATTTCACAAGATACTGAAACCTCTGCAGAAAGTATACAAATTAGGGGCCAGCCATTCAGCCAACATTTGGGGGGATGTGGTTAATTACTGTGTTTCCACCATTAGAGAGAAGTGTGGGAGGGGTGTTCCCTGCTCCACGGTGGACCTGTTGGAGCCAGAAATAAGGAGGGGCTGGGTTTGCAAACTCTGCTTTAGGAAGATGGCGGTGACATGAAGTGCATGTAGCAAGAGTGATGAAATCAGGGTAAGAGATATATGGCTTCACAGATTTCCCCCCATTAAAAAAAAAAAAAAATCAGCAAACACACACACACTCAGGCTTTGCTGCATTTACCAGAAGGTGAATGCAATGTGTCGGGAGTGGGGCTATTAGCGCTCGCTGGCTGAGTTTCACAGTTTGAAATTAATTTTTTTCCCTGTATTTTCGCCCTCCTGAGGTCCTGACCAATTGCCACTTTGTCGGTGCGCTTTTTTAATTTTCAGGGAAGGTAGGTGGTGTGTGAAACAAATAAATTGCTCCTTCAGAAATCACATCTCTGTGGCGTCTCACTTCAGCATCTGCCAAGCTAGAGGCAACTCAAATTTCTTTTTTTTTCTCCAAAAGGTACAAGGCCCAATTAGGAAGCCAAGTGAATATGGAAACAGTTTCATCAGGCAAAGAAACTGCACAAGGATCACTTTCTCAGCGGAAGATGGTCACTGATGGAAGCTGGGGTGAGATTCTGAACAAGGAACACATACCTCGAAAATGGACACCGAGGTCACCTAGTCCCTCTGTGTGATCACGTGGAGGGGCCTGGGCTCAGGAAATTAATTACCAAGTGCAAAACTCCGATGAAGCCGAGGGAATTAGCACAACCCTACAAGTTACAGGGCCGAACAAAACCATACAATATGCACACACGGGCACGTGTACATAGACATGCCCTAGATTATGTGTTTGAGATGACTCCCCACATTGGCATCATTACTCTATTTAGGCTAATGATGCCTGAGACGGTCAGAGCTATCGTGGCTCTGAAAATGATAAGTACCATATAGAAAGGCTCCCCGGGGAAATTTGGCCTGTTAAGACTTTTCAGGTCTGATGGATTTTTTTAATCTAGCGGCCAGACTGCTTTGAAAGCTAAATAGATGCCCATCAACAGGCTGTCTGTCAATGGTCAACAACTTCACATATTTTGCTTGTGTTGACATTTTTGTTTCAATCCAATGGGTCATTTGCCAGATGGCTGCTGTCCTCATTAGGGACTCTTAGCATATCCAGTAGGTATGGGGGCTGGTTTAGGTACAAAACTGGGCGGCCCTTTGTTTCTAAATTTTTTCTTTGAAAAGATCTGAATTACTTGATGGATGTGTTTTAAGGGGTGTGTGTCTACAGCTATCAAGCGTGTGTTTATATGAGCACGTGTGATGGGTACTGGCAGTACAACCCCATTTTGTATACATAGCTGAGAATAGAGGATGTGCTACATCATAAAATACAAGTGTACGAAAGCTGGACATTAGCTAACTTTATTGATAGCAACTGAAAGTTTGAACTCCTTAGAAACAAACACCACATCGAGCATCCTTTAACATCTTGGCTTCTGAGGGCTATAACAGTCTTCTTTGTAGCATGATTGTGGGCACTCAAAAAGGAGAAATTTTGCAAATATCTAAGCACTTCCTGAGTATGAGAGGCAACTAGAAATGCTTTTCCCCCTACAGCACCCTCCAAAACGCTCCCCTTTGCAGCAGAGCTTCTTAGTAGAGTTGCAATAATCACTCCCTGCTTCCTTACCATCTGTGCAGGTTGTTGAACTATTGTAGGTCAATTCCTAACCCACCCTTCTGTATTCTTGTTTGAGAGAAAGCCCTAGGCATCTTCATCTACTGCTATGGTTTTGTTTCATCTATGGGCAGTAACTTCCAAACTTTATTCCATGCTGTGATTTTTTCACGGAATTCCATTCATATACCCAGCTACATATTTGATTTCTCCACTTGGATGACCACATATACATCTCAAACTTAACATATCTTTAAAAGAACTTTCTAAATATAATACTTTGCAAAAATGTTTCTCCTATATTCGTCCATGTCTTGGTAAATGGCAGTACCATGTATCCAATTCTTCAAGCTGAAAGACTGGGAGTCTTCCTTGAGTTCTCTCTTGACCTCATTCTCCACATGCCATCCATCAGCAACTCTTCTGTACACCCTTCTATCCCTCATCTGTTTACTTCTCTCCATCTCAACAACCACCAACCAAAATATCTTACTTGAATTGTTGCAACTGCCCTCCTAATTTGTTCTTTACTTGTATTCTTGTCTCTCAACAATCCACTTTTCTTAGCATCAAAAGTTATCTTGAAAAACAAATTGAGCAGATCATGTTAATTTCCCACCTAAAACCCACCAATGGCTTCACAACATATGTAGAACAAAATCTCAACTCCTCACCAAGTCATCTTGCAGGAATAGCCTCTCAGTTTCCATCTGCCACCATCCCCTTCCCTCCTAATGCTCCAGAGATGTCCTAGAACACGACCAGCTTGTTCCTCCTAAGGGCTCTTACATTTTTTTTTCAGCCTAGAATTCTCTGCCCTTAACCTTCATGTATTCTGCTACCTCTTGCCCCTCAAGTTTTACCTTAGAGATCCCTGATTAGACTATCCAGAGTATTCCAGCCCAAGGCACTATCATTTTACCCTGTTTCAGTTTCTTCCACCACTTACCACTATCTGCAATTGTCTTGTTCATGTATTATCTTTCTGGTTTACAGTCTTGTCTTTTTGAGCTAAAATATAAGGTCCATGAATGCTGTCTTGCTCACTCCTGTATCACTAACATTTGTATCAGTGAACAGAAGGTATAAGTGCTTAATAAATACTTATAGTTAGACTAATGGATTTATCTGTATAATGCAATTTAGCACAGAACTACGCATATCTTTGCCATTTTATAGAGTTTTGGATCTTCGTCAACTAAATTAAAAATTCCTCGGGCTTCCTAGGTGGCGCAGTGGTTAAGAATCCACCTGCCAATGCAGGGGACGCAGGTTCGAGCCCTGCTCCAGGAAGTCCCACATGCCGCAGAGCTACTAAGCCCATGCGCCACAGTTATTGAGCCGGTGCCTTAGAGCCCGTGAGCCACAACTACTGAGCCTATGTGATGCAACTACTGAAGCCCACGTGCCTAGAGCCAGTGCTCCGCAACAAGAGAAGCCACAGCAATGAGGAGCCCGTGCACCACAATGAAGAGTAGCCCCCACTCACCACAACTAAAACAAAGCCCGTGCACAGCAAAAAAGACCCAACACAGCCAATAAAAAAAAATAAATAAGTTCATTAAAAAAAAAAAATTCCTTGAAGGTAAGGACTCTGACAATTCTTCACTAAAATCATTAGAGGTACTAATAATTGCTTATTTAATAAATCAACATATAAATAATGCCATATTTTAGGATATTCTTCCTAAAGGACAGCTATGGTCAACATAAGGCAAACTAAAAATAAAATAAGAACTTTGTTTGTATGGAGAGGCCAATGCACACTTAAAATATACAAAATTGAACAAAGGAATTCATAGGAAAAGAAAGGAAAACAAGGGAATCCAGGGGAAAACCATACAAATCATGTGGTACACATAGAAAATGTAGTTATGAATATCGTCATAAAACCCAGGAAGTTACGACTTCTAATAAGTAACTTCTCCACTCATTCAGAAAATACACATAGAGGTCCAACTGCATGAGGGGCTCTTGCTGTAGAACAGTGAATTAGAGACACTGTTCAAGACCTTCGAAGGTGATTGACTAATAGAAGAGACAGACAAGTGTTCAGATAATTATACAGTAAAGAGTAGTAGGATGGATAATCACAGTGCTTGGAAAGGCCCAAAAGAAGCCCTCGTCCAGGCCTGAAGGTCTAAGAAAGCAACCCAGAAGAAATGTTTGGCCACACAGTGTTTGTGCTGTGCTCACCACATTTTAATGCACTTAAGAATCACCTAGGAAGCTTGGTAAAAAGAAGAATCACAGTCCTCTCCCCAAGATCCTGATGCAAGTGATCTGTGAATCACACTTGGAGCAAAGATGCTTGGTGAGTAGGATGAAATTCTTTGGAGTCAGACCTTTTGCTCTGAGTCTCAGCTCTGCTCACATCCTCTGGCTGCGTGGTCAAGTTTCCTTCCCTTTCTTATCTCGGTTCCCCCACCCATATAGAAGCATTCAGTCACCATTTGCAAGTACATCACCATCAGCATCATTAACAACCTAACAAAGGAAAGGGACATGGTACAAGTAGAAGAAGCAAAATGTGGAGAAGCCAAGAGGCATGTGAGAAAATGTATTGTAACTATGGTTTGAATGACCCAGGTAAGAGAACAAGAATTCTAACCAGTGTGTATAGTGTAATGTAGCCTAGACCAATTGTCAGTAAATCTGGCCCACTGCCTCTTTTGTAAAAAAAGTTTTATTAGCACACAGCTTTGCCCATCCATTTAAAGATTGCCTATGGCTGCTTTTACGACAATGGCAGTGCTGGTTGCTTAACAGAGATGAGTAGTTGTGACAGAGACCACATGGCCTGCAAAGACTGAAACACTTACTATCTGGCCCTTTATAGCAAAAAGTGTGTTGATCCCTGGTCTGGAGGAAGTGTGGCATAGTGGGTAGCGGTATGGGTTCTGGAGCCAGACCCCTTGGGTTTGAATCCCAGCTTTGATACTTACTAGCTCTAAGACCTTGAGTAAGAGTCTTAATCACTTTGTACCTCAATTTCTTCTTCTGAAAAATAGGGATAACAAAGGTACCTTTCTCATGGAGTTGTTACAAGGATTTTAATTAGTTAATACATGTAAATTCTTTAGACTAGAGCCTGATATAGAATAAGCACTCCATAAATATTAGAAATTACTATTATTAATAAAGGCTAAGTCCTTATTTATTGATTGAATTTGAATGGTTTATGAAAACTGGCTTGGATGGGGTATCTCTGGATCTCTACCAAGGCAGAGAAGATGAAGGCAGGACAGATCTGCTACAAATAAAGTGAAACAGATCTGTCACACATCTCTGACGGTGCCCTTCTAAGTATTTTATATATGTGCACAGAAAAGTAACCAGACACTTCACAGAAGTCTGGCAAAAAACAAGTAATCTACCCCAAATATGGCTAAATTCTATTTGTGTGAAGATAGCCGTTCATTTTTTATTCCCACACACATAATTTCATTTTCTTGGCCTCGCCACCTTCCTGTCTGTTGCCTCAGCTGTGGCGACAGTCTCTTAATAAACACTGTGTAAACTCATTTTTCATTTTTGGTTCCTTTTTCTGTCCTATCTCCTCTTACGAATCTACGTCCCACCTTAGGTGGCTTTGTTGGAAGGCATTGCAAGCAAACCTGCTTTATACATGATGTTGAATACAAATAGAACTTTGAAGTCAGACAGACAGACCTGACTTTGAATTCCTACTCTGTCCCTTACTTGCAAGTTGACTAACTTCTCTTAGCCTCAGTTTACCCACCTGCAAAATGGGGATTACAATGATCTCCATTCCATAGGTTTGACATTGGGGAATAAGTCAGATAATACATGTGCAACATCTGCCACATGTAAAAATCTCCCAAGAAGTGATAACTACAGTTATTATTATTACAGTTCAACACAGAAAATTTCAGTTGGTATTTTTGAGTAACACTGCGCTGAAGTGCCTCATTCAAAGTATTCAGCAAGTGAATAGATTCTGCCCTCCCAGGAACACCCTATTTTTTTCCTCAAGAACATTTAGGCGCTTTCTGTTATTAAATTAAAATGTTTATCCCTCAGGAGAGAAAACAATCAACTCCCACACCAATTCTATTTATGAAACAAAATGCTTTGGTTTTTCCCTGACTCAAATCCTCCTTTATATACCGTCTCTCTGAAATAGCTGGGTGTTTAGAATAATTTTCACACAGTGCACGTGTATGTGCGTGTGTGTATGTGTATATGTGCACACATTTATGTGTTTGTTTCAGGGCTAAGTTGATATTTGGGGTTTGTCTTGAGAGCCATCCTTCATCTGCTCTCGGAAAGAAGCCAAGACCATGGTGGGGGGTGGTTCTTGGCAGCAGGAGAGCTTCTGAGCCCTTATGGTGTGGGTGCTTCAGTGCTATGTGGGTGTGGATAGGAGGCAGGCTCAACAGGAGGCAAATAGGACCAAAATTTGCAAAGACATTTGTTATCTTTCCTGGGGAAGATCAGACATAGCCAGACAACCAGTCTTCAAAAATTCAGATGAACACACACGCTTCTATGCAGTTATGTCCGCATCTGTGTACATCCCATTCCTATTGAATATGTTAAGCTGTCAGTCAAGAGGATGTCACTCCTAGGGAGAACCAAGTATCTTTCCATGTTTCTGTGGATGTAACCCATACTTTATAGTTCAGCTTAATGGAAAGATCATTTACTTGAAATTAGGAGTCATGAACTTGATTCTGTTTCTCCTTCAAAACTGACATCAGAATGTTCTTATCTGGGAATATTCTTATGCCCAACCTCATACACAAGCCTTTATCAGGGTTGGGTCGCTTTCCAATACAATCGCATATTATGATGGACCTACTGCATTAGAGCCTTGTTATTGTCTGTTTGTCCTTCTTTGGTGGAAGACGCTTAGGCTTTTATCTCGGAATTCCCATAACCAGTTTGCTAGTTCAAGGCTGGGGAAAGTGCTCAGGAAAAGCTTGGTGAATGATTGGGGCATGAGGGTCAGAAAAAGAAGAAAAGACAATGCCAAACAGAGTTCAAGGCATGGTTCTAATAGCACTTTCTGGATAAGGTGACCAGCTCATACCCGTTTGCCTGGGACTTTCTCAGTTTTAGCAATGAAAGTCCGGGCAAACCAGGATGGTTGGTCACCCTATTTCTAGGTGAGGAATCTTGCACAAGCTATCTGATCACTCCGTGTCACACTTTCTTCTCTTTTATCATCAGTCAGCATCTTCTGAACTATCACTTACTTCTACCTGAAGTAGCTGGCTGTCGACTGTGTCTGCCCAGTCTTCCATTTTTCGCTTCTGGAAACAGTACCCAGTTCTCCTTTAGGGGGCCATTCCCTCTCCAATCTTAGTTCAAGTGGTTGACTCCACCCTTGGCTCCAAGCTTGGACACATAACCCAGGCCTGGCCAATCAAAGTGATCAACACTTTTGGCTACCATGATTACTTTGGAGATTATCAGGAGACCCAAGCTAGGCCAAAAAGACACAATTCTTAGATCTTTGCTGGAAATACAGAGGAAGATGTGCCCTTATTTCACCAAAGCTTTTAGCTCATAGGCTGTGATGTTGTAGAGGACAGCCATTAAAGAAATGGTTTGCTTGACTGAGCCAACCCAGAAGGAAGCAAAGCGGAAGGATGGAGAGAGACACATCCTACCAGAAGCACCGAGCCCTCGGATCAAGCCCTGCCAGATTGGCCTTGTTGGGTTTTGTGATAGGAATATACTTGTGTGCTTTAGTTCTTTTAATGTAGAACCAAACTTGAAACCAAAGGGTCCTAAAAAAATAAATTTACAGCAATAGAGGATGTTAAAAATCAGATTGAATATGTTTTGCTTCCCAGTTTCTGAATCTGCCATAAATCTCCAATATTAAAAAATCTCCCTTTCTACCCATGACCATACAATTTTGCATTTTTATACCTAACAGTCAAATATAGTCTGTCCAAAGAGTGGCTGTGTAAAGAGTAGTTTCCTCCTCACAAGTGTCTGCTCCCCTTCCCTTCCCACTGAACACTTACCGTAATCAGACACAATGCATTTTATCCCTTCACTCAAGTCTTACAACAAACACAACAGGGGGGTAACTCTTATTGTTCCCATTTAACAGATGAAAAAACAGAAGCTTCCTAAGGTGGAGTAACTTAATCACCACGATGCAGCCAGCAGTTCCAGAGCTGTAAATGGAGAGGAATTACAGAATAATAAAAATGTATTCTTTTATTTATGCATTAAGCAAATGTTCGTAAGCATCTGCTCTGTGTCAGAAACAGACTGTGCTGAAAATACTAAGGCGAACAAGATAGCCACAGGGATTTGCATTCTAACCGGGTGACATAATACCCAAGAAACCACAGGAATATCATTTCTGGCAGTTATAAGAGCCAGGAGGACAATGAGGGGGATAGCCAGTGCCTGGAGAGGGTTGAACATTTTACATAAAGTTGTCCGGATGGCCTCTCTGAGGAGGTGACATTTGAATGGAGACCTGAGTGATGAGAGGGCTGAGACCAAAGCAGGAACCTTGGTGGGGGGATGGGGGGAAGTGTTCCCAGAAGGTGGTTGGAATACCTACCTGCAGTGTGTTTCACTAAGATTAAATGAAATCCTGCATAGGAAAGCACTTGGTGAATTATAAAGGGTGTATAATCACTCATTCTGATCAGTCTTCATTTTGAGTCAGACTCCAGTGACCCACCATCCCTAAAACTCTTCGTGGGAGTGAGGTTCCTGGAATGAGGCTCAGTTTTTTGTTTTTTTTTTTTTGAGGTCTTCCAACACCATTCATCTCCTTTTTGCGGCATTTCATTTCTGAAAGCCAGTTTCCTCATCTGTAGAGAATGCACATAAGGCATTTCACACAGTGCCTGCATACAATAAGCACTCAATAAATAATTCTTCACCATTATATTTAATTTCAAGAATTCATGAGAAGGACTCCTGTTGGGAAATGTTCTTTTTTCTTTAACACTTGTCTACCTTGATAGGTATACCTGTTAAGATTCTTTGGCTGCTGACAGAAGTCTATTTTGACTATGTTAAGCCAAAAAACAAACAAACAAACAAGAGAAAGAGAAAGAGAGAGAGAGAACTTATTGGAAGAATATGCAATAAGCCACAAAATCAAAAGGAAAGTTTAAAATTAGGTATCAGAACATACAGGAACCAGGACTGCTCCATGAATTTGCTGAGACAAAGCTGATGAATAGGGTCAAGATAAACTAGGGATTGAGTCATTCTTTTCAAGATTCGAATTGCAAGGAAATGGAACCACTGGGTTTAACCTGGGTCACATGCCCATCAATTGACTAAGAAGTGATGGGAAAGTTTGGTTGACAGTCGCTCTAACCCTGTAATCAAACGGAGAGGAATGGCACTCCAAATGCAGAACAGAAGTAGTTAAGATTCCGAGCAGACACAAAAGCATAATGGCCAGTACCACGGACAGATTTGACCCCATTAAAGCGATGTGGACTTCTACCGTCAAGGAGGGAAATTGTTTGTTTGTTTGTTTGAAGTTGTAAATATGATACAGGAGCAGAAAATGAGGATATGTAGGATAAGCTGGTTTTTAGCATCCTTTGCTGAAGTAGTACTGTGTAATTATTAGGAGTACAACCACTAGGGTTTGAACCCCAGCTCTTCTGCTTGCCAGTGGTCTGTTTGGGCAAGTGATCTCTCCATATCAGTTCCCAGGGCTTCATCTAATAACTGAACCTGCCTCATAAGGCTGTTATTAGAATTAAATGAGTTAATACAGGTAGAGAATTGAGAAGAGTGCCCAATATGCATTAAGTGATCAATCAGTTTTAGTTACTTTTACAATAGTTGATTTATTCAATTATTCAATTCTACATATTATACAGTAGATGGGCTCTTGCTGTTTTCAGATTCAAAAGTGGTTCTGAAGACTACTGATGTGCAGAAATTCGTAAATTTTCTGAGGCACCAACTGGTACCTTCACTTCAGTGTGGTTTTCTTGTTCTCTAATATTATAACATGCTTAAACCTTTGTTTCTTTATAAAAAGGACCATAAGAAGAGTGTAATCTCTAGAAGAACAACGTAAGGTAGTTTGAAGTCAGGAAGCATGTAGCTCTTGATGGAAGGATATCAGCAGAAAGCCAGGAGCCTGAACACACATTTTCAATTTCAAGAATCACTGTCAATACTCAACTGAATATAATTTCATTTGCTTAAGAAAGGTAATCATGTAGTATATCTAGGAAGAGCAAAACCACCACCAACAAACACGGAACATGGAAAAAAGGAAAAGACTAAGGAAGGAAAAATCCTCCCCTCCCTTCCAATATTTTGATTTTTCACATCTTTTGTGCCAATAATTAATTTAAATTGCAGCTTTTTTAGAATTTCTTCTCAGTAGCTTTTCCAAACCAAGTCGAGCCCTGCGCTAATTTGACCTCACATTCAGGAGCAGAGCAGTGGATCAAGATGGGACTGTCAGGATTCTAGGAGTGGAAATACGCATTCTTCCACTTGGAATTCTTCATGGGGCCAAATGTGAATTCAACTAGGGGCTCTCCCAGGGCCAGTCAGGAAATGAACAAACTCTGCAAAGTCATAATGTCCTTACTTAGGGAATACAGAACGGGATTCCATGTTCTTGGAGTTCCTTCTCTCCGTCATCTCTGTTTGTTTGCATTTCCTTTTTACATGCCAGTGGTCAAAGTGAATAATGATATATTTTTGTTGTTCTTTAAGAGGAGCCCTTGAAAGCCATTCTGAGACTGGGGTCCAGAAATCTAATCTTTGTTTGATTCTGTGTTTAGTGGGGATTCAAATCCCAACTTAATTTAATCTTTTGACTTATCCTGCAGGTACTGCCTGATTATATTCCATTGCCACCAGTAATAGGATTGCAGGGACAGAATCTTGCTATTAGCACTTTGAGAAACAAAAGCAGAACAAGACCTGTCACTGGTATTTGTCAACGAAACCTGCTGTAAACGAATGACTACTTCCCCCAGCATTTTCCCCACTGCCTCGTTTTAATAAGCTATCACAAGGATACATATAAAAAGTTGCAGATTCCATTGATCTCCAGAAAACCTCCAATTTCAAATAAAACACAGAACCTGAAATCCTTTGGCAATCGATATGTTAAAACAACAACCCCCAATAGCAGACAGGTTCTGGCAATGATTTGTTAGTGATTTTGATGATCTGCTTACATAGTCATTCTTCTTAGGGTTTTATGGTAGTTGGTAATTTTTAATCAACATAGAAATAATATATAGCCTAGTGAAATGGGAAAGATTTCCGCCTCTGTAATTAGGCTGCTTGGGTTACAATTTTCTTCCTAGATTGGTAACGTGACAGGAGTGAATAACCTCTCTATGTCTCAGTTTTCTCACCCAGGAAATGGGAACAGTGACACTATTTATCTCATAGGATTTTTGCAGGATTACATGAAATACTGCATGGAAAGCCCTTAAAAAATCTGTTAGTAGATAGAAATTATACAAGAAATATTACCTTTTTTTACTATTATGAAAAAAAAAGTACAGAAAAGTGGAAGAAAAAATAACACTCCCTGTTGAAGAGCCATGATCTATCATTTTGCGCTCTTCCTTTGCTGAGAGTCCCTAGCTTCACAGACTATGAGGAAAGTGGAGCAAATTCTACGGGGAAAAATGTAGAATACAAAATCCAGTTGACAAGTAAACATATAAAAAGATTCTCAAACTCAATAGCAACCATTAAAACAAAGGAATAGCAGATTTTCACCTAGCATATGAACGGAGATGAAAACTATTTGACTACTCAGTGCTGTTGAAGGATAGTAAAACGATGTATATAAATATTAGGGGGTCTTCCTTGCAAGCAGTAGTGACCTATTTAGGCTGATTTTAGCAAGAAGGTAATTTGTTACAATGTTATTGGGTCACTCACAGCATTTCTGAGGAAGCTGGAAAATTAAGTCCAGAGTTAGAAGCCACGAACACGACCTCAGATGACAAAGAAAATTGATCCCGCATCAGGGGCTGCCCCATGGCCAGCCAATATTCCGTAAACTTGACTGCTGCCTCAGCACCCTGCCAGTGCTCTCCCCAGGGACTTGATCTGGAGCTCAGAACCCCACAGCTTCCAGGGGGATGTCCCTACAGCCCCTTGCTTCTTTGCACCACCAGCTCCCTTTTAAATTCTGGGCAAGCCTGGGCATCTCACTGGAAGGACCTAGATGACATAACCGCTTCAAAGCAGCATGGAGAAGTGAGCATGTGACTTTTCTTCAGCAGCTATTGGAGGAGACAGCTTCCACCTCAAAACTAAGGGGATTTCTTAAACATAGAGAACGATTTATGGTATATAGGAGGGGGAAGAACAAGGCATATATACACCACCAAAGGACAGCATCTGCATTACCTGTAAGAGTAAGAAGCAGCTTATTCTTCATCTGAAAGCAATTTCACAATATGCTACAAGAGGCTTAAAATCATTTATATCCTTTGACTTTATAACAATCCCACTTCTGGTAATTTATCCAAAGGACATTATCAGAGATGCAAATACTCACATATAAGAATGTTAACCAAAGCTTTATATATTAATCCAAAAAAGTTTACAGTACTCTAAATTTTTTAAAAATTAAAAGATGATTTAATAAAGTTAGGTATATTATTTTAAACATTATTTGAATTATGTTGTTAAGGGAAAAAGTGGAAACAATAAAAAACATTTTCAATGTAACTGTGAGCTAGATGCTGTTCTAAGAGCTTTACAGGAACTGTCTCACCAAATCGTCACAACAATCCTATGAACCACAGAAGTGAAGTGCTATTTTCAATGGGAATTTAAGTAAATTGCCTCAAGGGAAGAGGAAGAGGAGGAGAAAGAGAGATATTAGAAGTCTCTGGTCGGCAGCCTAGAACTTGTTTAGGTGGTAGGTACATCTCTTTTGCTGTGTTTGAGAATCTTCTCCAAGCATACCTTTGCTTCAGCAGCAGAAAGTAGGGTTGCTATCTGTTGCTGTGAAACACTGGTTATCTGATCTCTTTCCTTCCCAAATGCTAAACAGATAATGCTTATTTCAATCCTAAGCCTCACTCCTCACTCATCACCCTCTATAAAGAATTACTATTGTTTGCTCTTTTTAAAAAGCACTTTTTTATTTTGGAATAGTTTTAGATTTCCAGAAAAATCGCGAAGACAGTATAGGGTGTTCCCATATACCCCAAACCCAGTGTAACATCTTCCATTGGTATGGTGCATTTGTCACAATTAACAAACCAACAGTAAACCACTATTATTAAGTTAAGTTCATACTTTGTTCAGTTTTCCCTAATTTTTCTCTATTGTCTGTCTTCTTTTCCAGGATCCAAGACAAGGTATCATGTTACACTTCGACATCATGTCTTCCTGGGCTACTCTTGGCTGTGATAATTACTCAGACTTTCCATATTTTTGATGACCTTAATTTTAAGGAGGACTGGTCAGGTATTTTGTAGAATGTTCCCCAAATGAGATTTGCCTGATGTTTTTCTCATGAATAGACTGGGGTTAGGGATTTTGTGGAGGAACATCAAAGAAGTAAAGTGCCATTTTCATCACAACATTATTAAGGGTACACACTATCAAATCAACTCATCACTGGTAATATTACCCTGGGTCACCTGGCTGAGGTAGCTTTGGTCAAATGTTTCCACTATAATCCCCTTTTCCACACTGTAATCTTTGAAAGGATGTTACTATGCACACCCTACAGCTAAGTTCCACTTCTTTGAGAGCAGAATATCTACATAAATTATTTGTAATTCTCCCACATGGGATATTTGTCTATTCTCCCCCATTTACTTGTTCATTCAACCCTTTTTATATCAGTGGGGACTCGTGGATATTTATTTTATAATTTGGGCTGATACTACTTTGCGTATTTTAATGCTCATAATTGTTTGATCTTTTTTAAATTAATTAATTAATTAATTTATTGACTACATTGGGTCTTCATAGTTGCTCATGGGGTTTCTCTTGTTGCGGCGAGCAGGGTGGTACGTGGGTTCGCAGTGGTGCAGAGCATGGGCTCTAGGTGTGTGGGCTTCGGTAGTTGCGGCACATGGGCTCAATTGCTGTGGCTCATGGGCTCTAGAGCGCAGGCTCAATAGTTGTGGTGCATGGGATTAGTTGCTCCGTGGCATATGGGATCTTCCTGGAGCAGGGATCAAACCGTATCCCCTATATTGGCAGGCAGATTCTTAACCACTGTGCCACCTAGGAAGTCTCTGTTTGATCTTAAACACCAGTAATGACAGTGAGTAAAACCATCGTCCAACCCCAACCCAAGACACCCGAAGACCATTAAGAGTCTACACCCAACAAATATTCATTGAGCACCTACTGTACACCACAATGAAACGGCCTTCTTGAGCAGATAATAAGGCAATTGGCCATCAACCTTTCTGTTTGTTATTCTTTGTTCAAGATCAAGCCTTCGATGTCATCATGGAACCCATCTGCCCAGTGATTGGCTTCCATCACCCTTCCTATAAAGACATCCTCACCTACCACACATTCATTCACTGATTCATTAGTGAGATTAAAGCCCTTTCCTAGTCTGCCGTCCAGCTCTCCAGGTCAGCTGCCTTCCTCACTCTTCACCATGTCAATTTCTTACCCATAACCTACTCCATAAATGTCTTCCTCTTCAGCATTGACATATGTTCCCTGAATAATAAGTAACTGGAAAGAAGATTTTAAGGCATGGACTCATTCATCTTTCCTCTTCATTTCCAAACATACAGACCTGTTTTCACCCCTACTCTCTTTCCTTCTGCCTCCTATAATGCAAAGCCGATTTCCTCATCTCCATTCTTGACACTCTTCCTATTGCCTTAAAGACCAAGTTCATGCATTGCACAGTGTCTCTTCTTGTCTCTTTAGTCTCTGTCTGCAAACACATCCATCTTCATTACTCTTATCACCACTAACGTTTTTTGAACACTCACCTATGTGCCAGATAGTGCAATGTGTTTCATTTCATCCTAATATCAACCACATAATGTAGGTACCATCATTAACCCCATCTTTACAAAACGGGAAATAGGCTCTCCTAGATAAAGGAATCTGACCAAGATCGTGTTGTTAGAAAGTGGCAAAGCCGGGATGGACATGACAGCAAGGTTCTACAGAAAATCTCCAACCACGCCACAGACACACGATTTCCTGCCTCTCCTTCAAAAAGTCAACGTCCGAGTACAATTTCTGAAAATAACCATATTAAATCCTCCAGAGGGAATGACAGTGGAGGAGCAAGGAGAACAAACAAAGCTCACAAACAAAAATGTGGATTATCCAGAGTCTCTAGGCAGTAAGTTTTAAGCCAAGCGAGCTGGGAGAAAACAATACACTAAACACACACATAATGACAAATATCTCATCGAATGACATTCTCAGGAGTAAGGAGTGTGAAAGGTCATCAGAGGGAAGAAATATATCTTGGGTACCCAGAATGAATGCAAAATTAAGAAAACAGGGCTTTGATTCTGTCCTCAAATTCTTTTGATTTCTCTTCTTTTCCTTCCTTCCTTCCTCCCTTCCTTTCTTTCAATGGACAAAAGAAGCCTAACTGGCAAGGTATATAGTTCATGGGTTATTTATTTTATCTCTATTCCTAGTTAAATTGAGTTCAAAATAATTAGATAACCCTGGAAAAGCTGTGGCTGGTACTGCTAATTCCACCTAATGATTTTCCCACGAAGTTGCCCAGTGAAAGGGGTTATCTGTTAAAACAAGCTTTAAACTATTAATAGAGTGAAATTACAGCTTCAGCAGCTAACCCCAGGTAATGTGGCTCTGGTAGGGTATTAAGACTCAGGATTGGGGGCCAAGTTGTTCGCTTCCCCCAAATGACCTTTCTTCCTCACTCATAGTTGACTGTTCCACACCGGATGTAACAGTTAACTTGCTCCCGACACCTTACACTGTTTGTGGCCTTAATTGAGGGACCTAAACAAACAAATTAATCACCCTGGCCCATAAAAATGACAGAATTCATATGGTAGCATTCTTCATTCTCTCCAATTTGTTTTCCTGAGGTCCCCGCAGCGATTTATTTGCTGAATATGCGAGTTTTTTCCCCCTTATGAAAATTACAAATTGTTGTCAAGGTTAACGAGTTAATATTCTCATTCAATATTTATTTTATGGGGAGACGGAGAAAAGCGCGACTGTTCCTGTACTTCTTTCCACTGCAAAGTCTGGTTTCTTAATCAAAATGACAAGGACACTGTCCTTTGTATGATACTCGGAATCATCGAGACTAAAAAATGAGCTTTATTAATCAACAGCCCCTGATTAATTATTATAAAGTGCAGCGCCTACATTTCTGTACATTTTAATAATTCCTGCAGAAGGCTAACAATGTCCCTGGAGATTTGGAATCTTTGGCGTTTGAATTTTTCTAAGCAATGTCACAATAAATAGTCAAGAGTAGCAGTGTTCTTTCTCTAATCCACTTCGCTTCAAACTGGCAAACCAGGGAAAACCTTCTTTTTCCTATTTCCCATCTATAATTCATCATTTGCATACAAAGTAAGGAGCCACGAATCAGCGGTTTCATCAGTTTTCAAAATACCAAGGGACAATGAGGGTGATTTATTGTAGGCCACATGATCTAGTTCACATAATCAGAATATTTCCATGGAAAACAGCCTGACATGATTTTGTGATAAGAGTGACCACACAAAAGATCAACGGGAGAAAGGTCAGGGGTCTGAGATCTGCCCTGAGCCACCACTCCCGGACCTCCCTTCCCAGACATGCCCGACCCAGGTCCCTGTCAACAATGGGACATTATCCATCCTAAGGGCTGCAAGCATGCACACATTTTTAACACTTCTGAACCATCCCTTTAATATATCACCAGAAAATTGCCTACAGCTGTGGAGATATTCTCTGTTTTGACTGGGGTCACATCAGGGTATACCTTGGACAAAACTCTTGGGATTGTACACTTAAGATCTTTGCATTCCACTATATATCAATTTGACCTCAATTTATATTTTGAAAAAAGAGCTTATAGAAGATAGGAGAATTTAAATAGCAGTGTATGTATGTCTATAATGTAATAACAATATATAAGCATATAGAAGTATATATGTTTATATATATGTGTGTATATAAAGTCATATATATTTGCTTATGTGTATACATATATATGTGTGTGTGTGTGTGTGTGTGTGTGTGTGTATTACCTCTACATTCATGGCAGGCGTAGGCCCATGTCAACATGGTCAGATCATGGGATTCTCTGATTTTGATGCCTCAATTTACATGGAGGGAAAAGTATGCCTTTGAGTAGGACCCAGGTAGTTGGGTCTGAGGCAATTTTATGAATTTTCCTTCAAACAAGAAAGGTTTGGGAGTAGTGGACTGTTCCCCGTGCAACCCAGAGTAGATGGGTACTAAGAAACAAATAAATAAATAATAGTCATACTGTGGTCATAACAAGGAGGATACAGGTGTCATCTGCATGCTATCAACCAGGGCCAGATGATAGCAAAGAAGTTCATACATGAAGCGTGAATAGAGGATGAGAACAAAGACCAGATCCCACACCCTACCACACACCCAACTCTAATTCCTATGCAATCTTCTGGAACTTAAAAACAATCCTGAGAAACAGGAAAGAACCCTCAACTGAAATTTTTATTTTCATCATTTGACCTGATGGGGACTTGAATGGGCTATGAATTAAGTCCAGAAGTATATAACAGAAAAATGACAACAGCAGTGACTTAATGAGATAAAGACGTGTTTATCCTTCGTGTAAGCAATGCCTGTTGGTGGGCATTCTGGGGCTGGTGCAATGGATTCAATATATCACCAGGAGCTTGGGCTCCTTTCTTTCTGTTTTTCCATCTTTAGATGAGGTTTCCAACTTCAAGCTCTCTTTCCCGGTCCAATAAAAGTGCTAGAGCTCCAGCCATCATATCAGCATTCCAGGGGGAAACAAAGAAGAAGAGGAAGCAGGAGAAAGGCAAAGAACAGTGAGATGTCTCATTTTTAGCTTTCACATATCAACTTTCACTTTCATCTCATTGGCTGGAATCTATTACATGACCACTGCTGGCTTCGAGTGTGGCTGTGGAATGTTGCTTTTCAGCTGGGCTCACCCTCTCCCTAAATAAAATTGGATACTTGCCACAAAGGAAGAGAGGAAGTAATAGATATTAGAAAAGTAGTTGGCAAACTCCAGTCAGTAGTCTCCACCTCACAGTAGAAATTAAGTTGACTTAGAGAATGTCAGAGATGCTATATTTCTTCTTACAAATTTGAGTTTGTGGCCTGAGATCTGTACCAGTCTCTTCATGGATAATGTCTCTCCTTGAGTAGGAGAGAGAAAAAATGCAGTCACAGACAGAGCACATGGATTTTGGAATAGCCCACAGTCTCTCTTCTCCAATTGTCCCTACTATTACAACGTGTCATTTGTAGTTCTAGCAGTTATGGATTATTTCAAGGGTTTTATTTCTTAATAAAATTCTTTTGAGATTTCATGAAGTCTAAATATACCACTGGAAGTCCTATAAGTGACTCCATCACCCAAACCGGATGTCACCATGGGAAAAAGTATCAAGAAACCTGGCCTGCATGTTCCAAAGAAATACAAAAGAGGGAGAAATGTGATCCCTCTTGCCTTCTTAGGGCAGGAGTTTCTATTACATGTACTGTAGAGTCCTTATAAAACATACGTCAGATTTCTTTATGAAGTTCAAACGTTGTGAAGTCAGGACACATGCAGGTGCCCAGGTCAGAGATTTGTGCCTTTTCCTGCACAGTTTTGCTATAGAAGTTCAGTAGGTACATCTCAGGGCTCTGGAATCCCAGGTCTCCTCACCATACTTACATTATACGCTGTAAAAGTACAAGTTTGAATCACAGATAACAAGTAAATGAGATTATGATGTTAGCTTTCTCCAGAGATAACAGCAGTCCAGGTCATAAAACTACCATATGGCCGATTTGGCAGTCTTTCCTGAGCGCCATGGATTAATTATCACATAGACAGACTCCGGTCCCCATTTGCAAGTGCCTCGGGCCCCCTGTGGCAGGGATTGGCAACCCGGTGAAGGCGAGAGCTTGTATTATGTTTGGCAGGGACACGATGTGACCTTACTGTGGCCAGTTCTGTCATCTCTTAACATTTCGCTCATGATTAAGTTTATCATTTCAAACAAACACAAAATGTCAGGTCTCTGGGTCTGCCTAACATGGAGAGCCAAAATAGACCTCTCTGATTTAAAGGGGTCCAGACCAAGGGAACGATCTGATTAGCTCTCCCATCTGACTTTTATTAGAGCTATCAGATAATATAGTGAGGGCAAAACCCTTGTTCCAATTGGCTAATTGCCACAAACAAGACCCACAGGATATCCACCGTGTTTCCCGTGACATCTTCAGGTTACTAACTCAAAGCAGTGGTTACGGGGTTGATCCTCCTGAAATTTCACCTCTCAGCCTGGCACCTACTGGACCTGAACTAATTCTGTTCATATTTATTCTGGTCCTCCATCAGTTGAGGATGCCTGCACCTCCTGGACTTTCCGTCTGTTCCAACTCTCACTGATAAGGACAGATCAGAAGGCTTATCAACCTCTCCCCATCTGGGGCTTCAGTCAATATTCCATTCTCTCAACAGATGCCTTGCTACCATTTGACCCTGGGCACGGAGTATTAGATGGTTTACTTCTCAAGTATTTCTTCACTCAACTGGACACCACCAAGTGGAAGGGATAAGGGGGAAATGCTCTGTATCAGCTTAGCTCTAAAGACGTTGCTGTAGAGATGTAACCGGTTGAGATCTATACTCAAGGAGCTGGTCACTTCCATTAGCTCCACTTTCATACTGATCTCTGGTTTGCTTTATGATTACACCATGCGTAATTATACCAGTTAATGCCACAAAAACTACAGAATCCAAGTGACCTTTTTTTTTTCACCTGAAGTAGAAGTTAAAGCCTCAGCCTGCTCTGAGTTCATTCATTTGTTTATTTATTCAATAAACATTAAAATGCCTGCTCTACCCCCTATCCCCTCATCAGATCACTATGAAGATCACCCTCTCTCTTTCTCTTTCTTTGTCCTACAGCCAAATGGGCTTTCCCTTGAGTGTTTCAGACATGCCGAGGTCCCTCCCTTAGAGACTTCTACCATGTTTCCTAATTCAATGTTCTCCTTCTCCGTTTTATCTGACCATCACCTGCCTACTTAACTTTTACTCATTTTCATACCTCTATTCAAATGTCCCTTTCTCAGAAAATAAACTGGGAAACTCCATGGTATCCCTTCACAACTAGAAGAAGCAAATAACAAAGAACAATGATCACAGTTATAATTAATAGGTTAATTGTGTGATGAATTTTTTAATACCCACCTTCCTTGCTAGCATGTACACTCCATGAAAGCTGTGACTCTATTCTGATCAGTGCTGATCCTCAGTGCCCACCCCAGTGTCTTATGTGAAGTGGTGCTCAATAAATACTTGTTTATTGATAAACTGAACACTTACATGTGTCGTCCAGAGGACTGTTCTTGAGGTGATGAAAGAAATGGTCCCAGAGGAGCCCACAGGTAAGGTGTGAAGGGTAAACAAAGGATGGCAATGCAGTAAGATACCTGTTATAATACAGAGCCATTCTTGCAATGGGTAAAGTGTTGATATTAAAATATGCGGGTTTTCAGTATCTTTTACCACATTTCTATAACTCCCACAAACACTTTCAAGGAGATGGTAGACACAGACAAGAATTTTTTTTTTAAGACAGTTTTCAATTCATTGAACTTGTAGAACAAATAATACCATGAAAGCCAAAGTGCTTTTGATTTTCAAAAACCAGGCTTTTTTTCAGGGGAAATAAAGAGGTTTTATCAGAATTCTAAGTATCAATGCTAGCGCTTAGAAGACTAGGTAAACACTGTGTTTTATAAATAAACAGAAACATAGGGGCAGGTATATGATGATGTAGTAGTCTTATTTCAACTTGAGAAGAAACTAAAAAAAAAAAAAAAGTTAAAATACTTGGGAGAAGGGTTTTGGAAAACAGGAAGGCCATTTGTGGGTATCCAAGAAGAAGCTCTTGCCTTTCTCCCCGTATGAGGAACAATCTTTGATAAGAGAAATAGGATGTGAGACAAATGCCCGACAGATTTAGGAAAATTCTGGGTCAAGAGGACTTGTAACTCACTTCCTCTGGCACAGCCCAGTCAGCCTGTGAGCCTCTTAGAGAAGGCCCTGCCCCATTCAGCACAGAGAAACATGGTGCCAAAGAAATGTGGCCTCCAAACAGCCTTTTAGCAAGGGCTAAGGGACATCTCTAGATGCAGACTTCTAGGGACAGTGTCATAGAGTACTGATTGTGCCAGCCAAGAGTTCCTGAGCTCCCAGCTGCAGAGCAAACATGCTAAGATGAAGCGAATGGGCAAAAAAAAAAAAAAAAAAAAAAAATGCAGGGATGCCAGACATGAGAAGGAGATTCCAGAACATGATCCCCAAACACCAGATAGAACAACCTGTCCACAGTGGAGGTCAGTGGGGCCAGAGGATGGTGTGACCCTGAAAGTTCCTCCCCTAAGGCCAGGATGACTTTCTCTTCATACTTCAATGCTCCAAAAATTATAGAACCAAGAGGGGAGGGTGATGGGTAGAGAATCTTGAATGTTACTGAGATTTAATTTGCAAATGATGGAGGTGATGAGATTGAGTATCTAGCCACAAATAAGGGCCCTTGAATTAAAATTTCATTTTAGCTATAAGAAAATAAATCTAGGGACTTCCCTGGTGGCGCAGTGGTTAAGAATCCACCTGCCAATGCAGGGGACATGGGTTCAAGCCCTGGTCTGGGAAGATCTCACATGCCTCAGAGCAACTAAGTGCTCGAGCCATAACTACTGAGCCTACGTGCCACAACTACTGAAGCCCACATGCCTAGAACCCGTGCTCTGCAACAAGAGAAGCCACTGCAATGAGAAGCCTGCACACCACAATGAAGAGTAGTCCCCGCTCACCACAACTAGAGACAGCCCGCGGGCAGCAACGAAGACCCAACGCAGCCAAAATAAATAAATAAATAAACAAACAAATAAAGCCATTTAAAGAAAAGAAAAGAAATCTACATTTCTGCAGCCCAGCGTCTATGACCGTCAACATTTGAACCTGTTACAAGTTGCTGTAAGAGCTAAAAAAAAGGAACAACTAGGTCTGTCCATGGGTGAATAGAGAGATATTTGAGTTGGGTCAAGAACCATAATTAAGAGTGTGCCAGCTGAAGGTGGTGGGAAAGGAATTCTAGGTAGAGGGAACAGTAGGTGAAAAGGAGAATGAACGAGCCCAGCCCAATCGGCGAAAGGAAAGGCGATCAGAGCGGCCAGAGGAAAGGCTTTCCGAAAGAATGAGGCTAATCTAAAGGATGTGGACTCAATTTGTAGCTTTGAAAATGGAAATTTTTAACATGGAGAATAAAGTCGGAGTCTTCTGTAATGGTAGGGAAACCAGAGCAACTTCTCTAAAGGATAGTTTCTCTCTCAAGGTTTAAAAGCACTTGGCCTTAACCAAGAAATTCTGCTTCTAGGAATTTGAATCGGAAGTGTTTGCTTGCCCATGTACACAAAGCCGTGTGTACTTAAAAATTATTATTGCAACAGGGTTTAAAACAGGGAAGAAAAGTAAGTAGTCTAAATGCTCGTTTTCAGGGACTGATGTAGTAACGGGTGAAATATTATACGGATGTTAAAAGGAATAAGATTCATGACTATTCCCGGAAATGGAAAGATCTCCAAGGTATAATTAAATTGCATCTTCATCCCTGTAATGACTTATGTCCTGGAGCAGTTTATTTAACCTCTCTGCGCCTCCGTTTCCTCCTGTGTAAAACAGGGCTAGGAATATGCACCTCTCGTGAGGATTAAATGAGTGGATACATATAAAGAGCTTAAAACAATGTCTAATGCATATTGAACACAATGTTTATGCATCGTTGTTTTTATATATTAAGATAGAAAAATGATATAATACAGTATGTATCATGTCATCCCATCTGTCTAAAAAAAAACTTACACGAAAGTTATGTGACAAATATTTATAATATATTCCTGAAAACAGACACAAGAAACTGTTGGCTGGTGATATATCTAGAAGTTGGAATAGAGGCTAAAGACTGGCTGGGAAAGGGGCCATTTTATCATTTTATCATTTTAACAGTACAGGGAATACCATCTGTACTGTTTTTAATTTAAAACCAAGGGCTTGCATTCTTTGTAAAATGACCCCCAAAAAGCCAAGAACAAAATTAATGATAATGTTTGAAACATTTATTTACTAAATCACTTAGAGACTGATCTTAATGAGTTCAACAAATAAAATATTTAATGGAAAATTGTAGTGAACAAGGCACTGTGCAGGTCACGATGCTGTGACAGGTTTGGAAATCCTCAAACTCAAAGAAAACGACCATGGCCCTGTTTCCCACTTGCCACTTTCAAGGTGGAAATGGCTTCCAATTATTACTATTAATGTTATTAAATATTATTAATAATCATTGTTAAATATTATTCCTATGATCATTTTCACTCCGTAACTTACTAGCATAGTGACCTTGACAGGTTTTATAACTTCTTTGGCCTCTTTTTCTTTATTTGAGTGTGATAATTGTTCTTACATCAGGATAGCAGTGAGGATTAAGTGAGATAATGCATGTTAAGCACTTTGCACTAGCGTATAGTAAGGGCTCTAAAGTGCATGGTGACAGTAACAATTTTATCCTCATCGTCTTACATTAACCACACTCAGGGGCATTTCCCCCTACTAAGACCATTCTCCCGAACCCCATGCAAAGGAAGAACTGATTCAAAGAAAAGCTTCTGAACAATTCGAGCTTCTTTCTTATGGACTGCATTCCCTATAGATGAACTCTGCTGGATAGTGGGCAATGAAGAAGACTGATGTAAAAAACAGTAGCCCATAAAAAATTGACCTACTCTTTTCCAGGCATTTTGAAGCTCCGGAACCCTGGCAAATAAATATGCTTGGGTAAAATTCATTTCCAGCTCCCAACAAAAACCAAACCAAAACCAAACCAAACAATAACAAGTGCTTTCTCTGCTCCAAAAGAATGCCCCACGCCCCTGTCTCTTGATGAGATAATATCATCAAGATGCCATCATTCAGTGCCAATTTATGAGAATCAGCAACGCAAAGTAGAAAATTAAGTCATGGTGGGGATATAGGACGGGGTATAATTAACACTGACAGGTGCTTGGATTTTTTAAAACCAACATCGGGAAAACCACACAACTATAGTGTAATGTAAAACATTCTCCTGAGCTGGCAGGGAAGTGGACTCTGCGACCCACAGGGTCTCTGTTCCAACTCTAATTGCTATTATTCTCTGGGATGTGATATCTTAATCAGAAACAATAGCTTGTCTAATTGACTAAGGTTGGGAGGAGGCCTGCTACCTCTCGCAGATAACTGAACAGCGAGCGCAGTAAATGAGTAATGCAGTGAAATTAAGAAAGGACAATTCAGACAGTGAGATCAATTAGATTGTGAACCGTCATACAAGCAGAGGCCCAGAAGCTTCTTCACTTGAAATATCAAAGACTAGAAAGGTGATATAGAGAACATCCTCTGAGGAATTATCTTTTATTTGCAAGACTGGATGGTCTATTTTCTTTTTCTAAAATAATATGAAATAATTGCTCACCTTTATAATGTGTCTTTCATTTAAGGAGCTTAAAGAATATTCACATGTAGTATGTTTGTACCTCCAGTCGTCATGACAAAATAGTTTATTGTAATCTCAGATGGTGGAAGTTAAGACAACAATGATCTATTATCTCCAATATGCCAGATATATTACCATATATAAAATTAAATATAATATAGGAAGTATTCTATATGAGAAGTAATAATTCCAGTACAAAACTCTTCTGTCCTCAAACATATATGAGGAATATTCAACATCAACAACATAGCATAGGGGTTTACCTGGTGGCGCAGTGGTTAAGAATCCACCTGCCAATGCAGGGGATATGGATTCAGTCCCTGATCTGGGAAGATCACACATGCCGTGGAGCAACTAAGCCCATGCGCCACAGCTACTGAGCCTGCACTCTAGAGCCTGCGAGCCACAACAATTGAGCCCACGCCACAACTACTGAAGCCCGAGCGCCTAGAGCCCCGTGCTCCACAACAAGAGAAGCCACCACAATAAGAAGCCCGCGCACCGCAACTAAAGAAAGCCTGCACACAGCAACAAAGACCTGATGTGGCCAATAAATAAAAAATTTAAATAAATAAAAAATTATAATAATAAAAAAACAATATAGCATAGCTATTTTTATTCAAACCTTTTGTTGATATGCACCTGGACAAAAGGGAAAACATCTTTTCTCTGAAAGTCATTTTGTTAGAGAGTATTTGCTTATGCAGTTTGAACACACTTAATCCATAAGTCTGAGTGCAAAGTCAGAATGCAGTTTGAAAGCAAAGGATACGGGACTGAGAGCCAGGAGCCCTGCCTTTTCCTGGTGCAGCATGTGATTTTTTTAGTCAGGTCACTACATGTCCCTGATGTGACATTTCCTTTATATTCCCACTGCAAAGGACCCCACCCCCTTCTCCCTCCCATTTTCTCTCCCCCTTTCTCTCCCATCCCAGGAGACCCACCCTTATCCGTCACCTTCATTTATTACATCATGGACCTATTGCTCCTCACCCCTTTTTATATTATTATTGCTAGTCGCTCATCACCTGCCAATCAGAACTTTTGATTAGGAGATAACCATTATTATTACACCTGAGTGAACCAACAACCTGATCTGCTGAATCACTCTGGGTTAAATGCCCATTAGTACCCCAGAATATAAAAATCAGTCCATGCCTCTCCAGTCCTCCCTACCAGGGCTTCTACAGGTTCAGGGGCTCCAAGATAGGAGCACTAGACAAGGTTCCTCAAATTCCAATGAAAGAAGAAGGGGATGATTAAGGACAGGGTATACCTGAGAGCCTTGGTCCTATTTCAAGAACTTCATTCCACCACGGCTACCAAGTGGGTCCCCAGGCTTAGGGTTGTGAGACTTTTAGTTAGAAACAGGGATTTCTTTCCTTTTTGTTGTTGTTGTTGTTGTTATTTGTAATTTTTTTGGCTGCGCCGTGAGGCTTGCAGGATCACAATTCCCTGACCGGGATTGAACTTGCGGCCATGACAGTGAAAGCACCAAGTCCTAACCACTGGACAACTGGCAAATCCAGAAACTGGGATTTCTATGTGAAATTTCATGATGTTTAAATATCAGCCACCTCTTATTCATTACCACTAAGATGCCAGCATTTTAGCTGCATCTTAATTTCTCAGAAGTTAAATGTTTTTCAAGTGCTTCCTAGAACCAATGAAGTATAGTACGTTTATGTCTTTTAAAATATTTTATAATTTTTGCTTTACAAAATTTTAATTTATATGTAAAAGGATCATAGGACTGAGTTGAGCCACAGGTCACCAATTTTGCTTTCTCACTTCTTGCCTAGTCCACATGTGCTCCAATATCCCTTCTAGCTCTATTTGATTATTTTACTCAGTCATCCACATTGAAATGATAATAAACAAAAACCTTTTAACATATAATCTTCTCCAGGAAAACCAGTATTTGGGAAACACATTAAGAACTTTATAAATCCTTGATAAGACATATCAGACACATCCCCCTTTAAATAAACTTATACAGAACTAAATAAGAGTTGATTCTAATTTGATTCATTGACATATGCTTCATATAAAATTAAGAATTTACCTACTGTTACTGAGTTAAACCTTATATTTTGAAACCACGATTTTTATTTCAGGGCTTAGACATTTTCATCGCACTTCTCAACATTTCTGCCTCCCAGTCTCTCGGTCATGCTGCCTCACAGTGCCGACACAAAGCACTGGTCTATTTCACCCTTCACGTTAGGACCTACTACGTGTCAGGTGCCAGGTGACTGTATGTGCGAAGTTATTTCATCCTCATGTAACACTCTGAGGTAGGTATTGCTCAGCTCTCAAACGGAAAGAGATTCTTATGGAAGTTAAAAGACTTGCCCTGGATCACAGTTGATGACATCTGGCCCTTCCTTATTCCTCCAGCCATCCCCATGCGCTCTGTGCCCTGGGAAACTAAGCAGTACACTCTAACACAAAGCTTCCCAAAGCTTCTGGTTGAGTTTGGCCAACAGAGAACATCACCAGGAAGATAGAAGGAAGGAGGAGAGAGTGATCTCAGTATATTTTCCCTCTGGCTCCCTTCCTGAGTGGTCATAACAAGCTGACGGGGACCCTCTTGTGATAAGGTGGTCCTCTCCACATAGCCTTCTGTCCCCTGAGTCTGACCACCTGTTCTGTCTCTTGCCTCTTCAGGCATAGGGGAAATAGCCTTCAGGTTCTCCACTATTCCTGGAGGTTTCCCTACAACCTGCCCACAGCTTTGTAAGTAGCCTCTTTATTAACTCTCTTAAAAAATGTGTATATTATGGGTAGCAGGCTGAAGCAGTTTCAGGGACCAATCAGAGATTCAAATTTATGTCCCAACAACTCAGAATTGAAAGTTCTTTTCACCAAACCACAGAACTTCTCAAATATCTCCTCAGAAAATCTCTGAGCATGTGGTATCACAGTGGTCTGTTTTCAAAAGGGAGAAAAATAATTTTAAAAAGTAGATAGTTGCTTCCTGTGGCATAACATCTTCATTAATATCAAATACCATTTCTTTGAGAATCGTCTAGTAACTTTGAACTATTTAGAAAAAAAAATGTCATGTAAATCCAAGGGATTAATAGTATATCATTTTGGCCCTGTGATAAAAGCCCCGGTAACACAAGGCTACTATAGGATAAAACCATTTCAGCAGGAGAAAATCTTTAGGAAACAGATTCTATTAGAAAGGAATTCACTTTGTATATAAAGTATAGGTTTGCTGAATTCAAAAATGTGTCAGAGGATTTACTAATGCAAGGAAGCACACATGATTTTCTGTATCTTGAGAATGGAATGTTCCATTTCCCGTGGCATTAGTCAATGGTATCATTGCACAGGTGGTCACCTGGAACTGCTGTGGGCATACCTCAATATTTGGTTCCAACAGACATTACAAAATAACTTTCTTTAATGCCGATAATAAGTATCTTCTATCGTTTTTTATTCATATAGTTTCTATTCATATGCTAACTAGCTTACCAAGCAATTCTGGGTTCCAGTTTATTTTTCTGCAAACTAGTGATAATATAATAAGAAGTAAACAACAAGTATTTTTGAAGAACTCTTACTATGTTCTGTTTTCCCGTTTTTAAAAATGGCCCATGGTAAGCCATCTATATGCATTTCTATATGCATTTCTGCAATATATGTATCTTATTTAATATTTACAATGTATTATTATACTAAGTATCATTATCCCTAAGTTACAGATAAAAGTGAAAACTGAGAAAACTGAGAGCCAGTGTGTTTATCTTGCCCAAGGTCAGACATCTTGGAGATAGCAGAACTGAGACATCAATCTACTACAAAGCCAGCACTCCTAAGTGTTTTCCAGAGGTACAAAGTCAAATGCAACCTAAGACCAGGTAGGTACACAGAATTGATGGTGCCAGCTGGGAGCAACACAGGGAGGATGATACAATTGGAAAGTAGATGCCCCACCTAAAGGGACAGTCACTGTTCAGCTCCAGCAGATCAATCATTTCCATAAGAAACAGGACACAGGGTAGCCATGTCTTTGAAAGTTTTTCAAGAGAAGTAGATATCCTGAATTTTTATATATAAATCTCCCAATTTTTAAACACAGGTTAACACCCAATAAAAATAGTTTTGGTGTTCAAGCTAAGCTCACGGACCACAGGTCTGAGGCTTGTGCTTTTGTCTTAGCTCCTTGGTAAACAGAGAAGGCTCATTTCTACAATCTTTCGAACGTCACCAAGGCCCTGGAGTTAGTCACAGCAAAGGTGACCAACCCATCTTCCTTTGCCTGGGACTTTCCTGATTTCAAAACTGTAAGTCCATGGCCCCGGGAAACCCCAGCCCCAGGCAAAGTGGGATGGATGGTCACCTAGTTAAAGCAGAGAACTAGCTTCCAGCATCTGCAAAACTCCAGAAGGTCAAATAACTTGACCTTTAGAATGTGTCCTTTCAGGGGAATTTCACTCTCCTTGGAGGTGCTAATTGGCTAAAGCTTTTGTATCTCCACTTCAAATATTAACCTGCCTCTGAAGCCAGGATGTAACATTCCCTAGGACAGCCCCCCAAAGCAGTTTCCAAGAAACCCTCTCAATGAGGAAAGGTGGGTGCCAGAAGGCCAGCGGACATCCCGAGAAATCTTCTGGTGGTTGTTTGTCAGAGAATCCTAATTCGAATCCAAATGGGAGCTCGCCATTATCGGGGACTCACACAGCTCCAGGTAAACAGCTAATGAGCAGGCTGCCAGTTCCATTTTTATCAAGAGCCCTCCGAGACTCAACCGTGCCATTTCATAAAATATGCACATGATGGTGCGGGAGAGGAGCAAAGGCTTTGAAAATGATTCACACAACCTAAAAATGATGTTGAAAAGGGAGGAATTAAATATTCACAAAGTGAGAGAAATTAAGGCATATTAACTGTTAGGATGTGGAAATGAAATGAGTAGCATGCACAGAGTTGATGAGAACTGCATGATTACAGATCTGTCAGAAGTTTCTAATTCTGACACCGCGCGATGTGGAGGTGCTAGTTGGCTGGTAAGGGCAAAACATTAGGTATGGGACAAGCCGCACGACACTGACAGATCAGAGTCAAAGGGAGGAAGACACATCAGTGATTAACATCAGGCTCCGTTCTGCGCTGAGGGTGAACTCCACGTTCATAAAATGAATACTAATTACGAGCACAAAACAGACTTTAAGTTGGCCAGATGCTGATGCTGAATGTGGCTATTAGGTCCGTAATGAGGAAGGCACAAGAAGGCCTGAAGGCCAGAGAGGCTAAATTCAGTGAGGTCATCCCACCCTACACTTTTAGGGGATGGGAAGCCAAATTGTGGCCCATCCAAACTAGAATTAGCAGTAATTATTATATAATATGTAATGATGGGATTTAAATGGCTAACACATTTTCTCTGCTGAGATCATTTAGACATGATTCATACAAATGATTAAATTAATAGGTCTTCCTCTTTTCAGACTGCCAGGCAGCTTAAACTAGATTTTTCAACAGAGACTGATCCTAGTGAAATCATATGAATAGAGATTTACGGAAATTGCAGAAGGAATTGCTTCCATGTATAAGGGCACACTAGGGTTTAGAGGAATTCACAATTTCACCTGGAGGAGGAACACATAGCTCTTGGCCCTTGCTCTTTGTTTTGTTTGTTTGTTTCTTTATCTACCTATATTTTTAAAGGAGGTTTTAGAGGTAAAAGTATAAAATCAACCTCCTCAAAAATAAAGAGAAACAATACCAAAGGCTAAACAAATATTTATAGGGTTGCTTTCCTTACATCTAAAATGCAGACCCTTTTCAAAGAAAACAATTGATATATGTAAAAATAGATTTTAAATAACAATACAAAGCTGTTTCAGAGCAATTTAAAAGTTAATGCCAATGGAAAACCATTTAAAAGTTGGTAATATTTGCATATGACGTGTTCATGATTTCAATGTAGCATAGAAATTTCCAAGAGAAAATTAAGAAAAGATAAACAGCAAACAAAAAGAAAAGCTTGAAGTCATCTTTAATAAAGCATTTCTCTACTAACATTCCTGCTTAAATCCCATTATTATCGTTGGATTTGTGGGGTTTTTTGTTTTTCGTTTTTTTTTCCTCCTGCAGAAGTATAAAGCAGTTATTAGGGACCTGAGGAACTGCCAGAGACCCACCATGTTTTCTGAGTGGAGAGTTTTCTAGTCCCATCAGCTGCACAGCGTATGAGCAAATTAACAGGCACTTGGGGAGGAAGCCCACAGTGTGAGGCTCCGGCATGTAATAATTAACACAGCCTTGCTACTTCTGTGGCATCTTGGGATGAAAATATTAATCATTCACAGCTGTGATCGCCTCAAAATCTCCTATTTTATGGCTTTGACACATCCATGAATAATGCCACTTACTATAATGTGCAGCATATCAGAAAGAATATTTTTACAGTATAGCTGCTCTTCTAGAATACACTGTCAAAACGATGCAAAAACCTGGTTCCCGCAGCATCTATGGAAAACAGAACATAACATAATCCTACTTCTATACTATACTGAGCACCTACTATGTGCCAGAAATTCCATGTGGTTTTTGCTCAAGTCTTGCAATGGCACTATAAGGCAGTGCTATTATTATCACCATTTTGTAAATGAAGAAATGGAAGATTGAGAGGTGAAGGTCAAACTCTCCAAGAAATAAAGGCAGGATATGAATCTCAGTCAGCTTTGCTCCAAAGCCCATGCTCTTCCTACAGTATGGAATTCAAAGGGAACTCTAAACTGTGACATTGGTTTCCACAGAGCCCTCACCTTCCTCAGTCTCTGGGCGAATCACCTTGGCAATTAATTCATTTAGAGAATTATTCAGAATGTTTTCTCCTCTGCTACATCATGTTCATCACCCTTCTTTTTCACGTTTCCTACCCTTGATGTGAGCATTTATCTCAGACTCATGCCTTTGCCAATTCATTTTCCACACTGCAGTCAGAGTGGGTTTCCCGATGTCAATCGAGTCGGGGAGCTCCCCTGCCTAAAATCATAACTTCACTTAGGATAAAAATGGACAATACATCGCCTACAACATCCAAGGTGGTCATGAACATCCTTGGTGCCACCTTCCCCCACCAGCTTCATCTCCTGTAAACTTCTTTCTAGATCTTTTACTAACATCCAGCAAAGAGGAGGCCTCTGTGTTCCTCAAAGCCATCAATCTCATCCCATCTCAAGCCTTCCATGTGACTGAGACACTTCTGCCCATAACACTGCTTTTCACACAGTACTTCTCCCACTCCCATACGTTGGCTAATTCTTTCTCATTCTTTGGATCTTCCTTCCCTTAAATTTCACTTTCTCAGGATTGACACCCCTAATGCCTTAGTCTACTTTGAGTTTTCTAGATGCTCTCAGAACCCTATCCATGTTCTCCCTGGCAATTTTGTCACTATTATAAGTAAACTGTTCTTTGTGTGATTGTTTGTGGCACAACATCTGGCCCGCACAGGAGATTTTAAACTCCATGATGGCAGGGACTGTATTTTTCAGGTCAGGCACATAAGCTGGTGTGCAATAAATATGTGTTGACGGAAGGAATGAAGGAAAGACTGGATGAAGCATCTTTGTTGTCAGCCAGAATCCTTTCCTCCTGCACTTTCTCCATTGTCTTAACTCAACAGGGAAGGCTTTCCTTGCTGACATTCTCATCCTCGGTAACAGCCAGGAGTGATTGCATCAGGAGTGGGTAGGCTGCATTCATGCCCTTGGAGAGTCATCAGGCTGCAGGAGCACCAGCTCCCCTAGGCTCCCAGAACTTCTAGTGCACACCTCTCTCAGGCAGTTGTAACATTGTGCTGTAATTGCTTGTTTCCACGGCTGCCTCGCTCCCTCTTAGACTGTGAACTCCCCAGGGCAAGAACTCATATAGTAAGTATCTTCATCCCTTCAGCATCCAACACAAGGTCTGAGCACATGAGGTGCTCTGTGAATGGCTGTTGAAAAACGATTTCATCAGGGAATGACTCAGTGAATAATTGAACGAATAACTAGAGGAATTAGTAAATTAGGGAGTTAATAATAAAATAAGGGAAAGTGAATGTGAAAACAATTATTCACCCAAGTGTTTCCTAAGGTGTAGAGCCCATCCCATTAGTGAGACACAGATCATTTTGAGGAATATACACAACATTTTAATTTTAGTTGTTAAGGAATGACAAAATAGATGTTAGGAAAAAATTAACTTGCACATCCTTTATATCACTGATATGATTACTTAGGACAGTTTGAGTTAAATAAAAATATTAAGCAAATATAATACTATTACAAAAGGTACTTTGATAGGGTAAAAATGATGAAATTGGCATTTAAGTGAGTGAGCCTTGGCAGCACAGGGTTTGAAAATGAGTGGGGGGAAATGCTGGACGATTTCATGAGCTTTTACTATGTACCAGGCACTGTTTAAATGCTCCATCTGTATTTAAGCACAGAATCTTCATCATAGGAGTGAAAACCATCCCATTTTACAGTCTCGCCCTCATTCTATGATTCTCTCAGAAAGAGTTCATCATCCTTCCCCAAGCAATAGGGTCATATAGTACCTGACCACTCAAGGACCAACCAACTCTTCCTTCCCTTTGCAAATCATTTTCTCATACTTCTTTCTTTGCCTGAAATGCTGTCCCTAATGCCCTTTGTAGGAATCCTAAATCTGTACCTGGGGGCCATGAGATAACCTTCCTACTCTACATCTTCCTTTCTTCAGGTGTCAAGTAGAGATAATAACAGCCCCACCTCCTTGGGTTGCTGTAAGGAGTAAGTGGGATGATTGCATTTCAAGCACATGAAGCACAGTATTAAATGGAACGTGTTAACCCTCAGCATGTGGTGACTTTCGTTCTACAGTGAGTTGATCTCAATCCATATACTCAAGAGTGCAAGCAATACATGTATTTTTCTAACCCTAAATTTAATTTTTCAAGTCTTCTTTTGCCAGGTGGTAGGAACTTAATTGATTCAGGTTCTCACCTCCTCCCTTTCTTTGAGGTTGAGTCTTAAATTCTAGAGATTGGGTTTCAGGTCGCTGGCCATGGTTACTTATCTGTATGGATATGCAATGATATGTCCTCATTTAATGGTCATGAGAGTTAAAGGTACCTCTTCTCACCACAACACACAAAGCCCCACTAGCAATCCCTGCAACTTCCAGGCCATGTCTGGATGGACGTAACTCTGATTCTCCCCACTTTGCGCTATGGTGAGGGAAGGTTGGGTGCTGCATTAGACCATCTGCCTATCATCCTGTATCAGTACAGATTTGGTTGCAGAGAATACTCGTACAACGAGGCACTTAATTGTTGGGAGGATTACAGTGTCACCTTCTAGGTGTGACTTCTGAAACAACACTGCAGAGCTGACTTGCCAGGGAGCTACAACCTCTGCAAACATCAGAAATATGAAGAATCAGGAAGCTGCCCCTGGAACTATTGGCTTCAGGACCACTTCCTGATTCAGGATGAAGATACTGCCTCCATAACAGCTGGTTCCAGAGCCATGTCTGCCACATTTGCACTGGCAGTAACATAGATGCCCCACACGCTACCTCTTGATACCCACAAAACCAGCAGCTAGATACTGGGGACTGCTTTTAATGCTGCCATGTAAACCCCAATCTTCCATGACTATGCACTGCAGAAGGAAACACAGAACTCAACCTCACTCCCACCTTCTACTTCTTAGGAGAATGCAAGGTGGGGCAAGGATGAAGAAGGAGGGCAGAACTTGAAGACAACTACTAAGGAGTTTCTCAGATACCGGGCACCTTAGGTCTCTTTCCAGCCTTTGTAGGCTCTGTACAAATTGTGGGTTCACAAATTTTGTCATGCAAGCCCTTTCCAGTACTTTATCTTCTCAATGGTCTCTTCACGACCACTCTGCTGGCATTATGATCTCCCCAGTTTACAGGTGAGGCAACTGAGACTGACATGAATAAAGTATTTCAATACCACATAGCTGCAGGGATAGAGTCGGGTTTGTTAATTATAAAACTTATTCAACTTGGATTACTAATACAAAATTAGATTAAAAAGTGAATGCTTATTTGGAATAAAAAATCAGGGCAAATTACAAACTTTAAAAAGCTAACAAACCACAAAAATCACAAAGTCTAGACAAATAACAATATTTTGTTAACTGCCTGACATCTCTAAGACACTTTTCTTACATTTTTTTGCTTCATGCTCTTTGATTATCTCATCATGACAAAGATTTTTATAAAACATTTTTCTATAGAGCAAATAGAAAAATTACTTAGTTTTTCCCTTAGCATGGTTGATCAAAATCTTTTCTATTACTGGTAGTTTACAGATAGTAACACAAGCTTTATAACCCATTATTGGTGATATCCTATAAATTTTTAGGATAGTTGTCAAATTTGGTAAAGTTTGTTTGCTAGGTGAACTGCAGAATTTTCAAGTTTTTTGTGTAGTGACTAATCTTAAATTCCTTGAATTAAGGATTCCCAGTTACCAGTTTGTTACTGATGTTCTTAATGGTGTATTCTAGTTTTATGTTATCTCTATGCTAGAATTCTGTGCCAAGTCAGCAAGAAATGTAAACAGTGAAATTTTGATAATTTTAAAAATTTCCATTAAAAAATAAAAATAATATATGGTGCATTTTTAATTATGTTTGTTGTATTAGTGAGTATACTCCTGAAAGAACAGAACTTCCAATTGGACTAAGTGTTGATAAGACTCAGATCCTTCGTTTACCAGTGTACATAGCTCACGCTCAGAAGCGTATTCCACAGACTAGCTTCTGATCCCTTACACTCTAAACCATGTTTCTCTTCTACTGCCCACAGGTGGTGCAGACACTTTAGGATATAGCCACATTGGAGGACTGCCACTGGCTTTGCCCCTCCCCACCACAGCACTGGGTTCATTGGCACAGTGGGTGTAGGAGTGTTCTTAGAAGTCACTTCTACACCAGGATACTGGCAGTACTTAACCATAAATAAAAGTGACAGAGAAGGACATAAAGATATTATATTAAGCCCCCAATAAATCAATCATCTATCCATATTTCCTATAACCAGACCTTAAAATGACAATGGCTATTCTAATGCCACCTAATTCAAAAGGAAGTAGGAGTGGAAAAAGACTGCATTTTAACCAATTGTGCTTAAAACACTTTACTTTCACAGAAGTTATAGATACATGTCGCCATGGCAACACACTGGAAGGACCCCCCCCCCCCCCCCCCCCCCCCCCGTTCCCAGGGCCTGAAATGTGAGAGTCTCTGAAGCTTAAGCATGCCTGGCCTCAAGGTATATCAATGCAGCCAGAAACCCAGATCTAGAGCTTCTAACTCTACAACAGGGCCTCTTTCCACAATGCCTGAAGACCTCCCTGTTCCAAGAAGCGTCTGCATAGTCTGGGGACATCTGCTTGCTTTATATTAGCCACAATTAATAATCAGAAGCAGAGACACAGCCACTTAACGTATATCAACCACTCTTCTGGGAGTGAGCTGTCATCCTGCAGTTCGCTTTTCCCGAGATAGGGAAATTGATAGGTCACTAGTGTCTGTGAATAGCACTCAAAAGGTATCATATTTATTTTAGCTGCAGCTTCAAATCAGTGGCTATCTGCATTATGAAGAACATCATTCTATAAAATACATTTGGTCTTCATTTTTCAAATGCTCCTGAAGGGAACATATGGTAATCTGTTTAACTCTGTATTCCACAGAGATACCCCATCCACCAAACTCTCATGCTATTTTGATTATAAATTCATGTCCTTTTTACACCCTAAATATTCCCCCTTTCTGCTTAGATGGGTAAAAATACCTGAGGCTGCAACACTGCCCTGTTTTACCATCAAATTCATGAGTCACATCCTCCAGTCATTAAATACAAGAGAAATGTTATTCTCCAGGGGATTAACAAGTGCATATTGGCAGAGCCCCACATTCTTCTGTTATGTTAGCATGGGTTTTAGACATGAACTTTTTTGAAGTTATTTGTGTTTTATCAGAACCCACGCTAACATAAGCTCTCTGTTTGAACTTCTGAATTATTTGTCTCTAGAAGCTAACCCCCGCAAGTTTCTCTCAATTGTCCATTTTTGAGGCTCTATTTCAAAGTCTGATTGTTTTCCCAGATCTGAGTATTGCTTCTCCTTGCTTCTACTCTCCCATCAACAGTGTCATTTAAAACACTGATTTCACTTCTGAAATATCCCCAAGATCACTGCCCATCCCTACTCCCAGTGAGAGCTAGTGTGGAATGTGACAATGGAAACTCCAGGCCTTCATTCCAGTGATACTGATTATTGATGCTCAATTCATAAAACAGAGCTGGCATTTAATTTGAAGTTCCTTGCCAATGCAAGGAAGGGAGAATAGTTCCTAAAATTTGGTTTGTGGGAGAGGTAGAATTTCTTTATAAAAAAACCAACACTGTTCTTTCTCCCAAAGCAGGCATAAACATGAAATATAACCTTTCTTGCTTTACACATATCAGCATATACAAAAGATGGTCTATGACCAGGCAATTCTCTGTGGTCAGACATATTTAGAAAACACTTCATTTTAAATCCCCCTCTTTGGTTTTCATAATGCAAATTAGTGTATTTAAAGTTCTAGAAGTCCTTCGCTAAAACAAACAAAATCTAACTTTAAAAAAAATTTCCCAACTGCACTTGATCATATGACTGGTTTTCCTTCAACATCCGCCAGAACTAATGCTCCACAAAGCACTTTGGGTAACGCTGCCGTAGCTAATTTTTTCTGACTTTTCAATGACATATTATGGTTTTAGTGATTAGATTTTATGCAATTAAGGAGCATCTCAATAGGTTTCAGAAGATTTGATTAAACTCTTTGTTTTTAAGTTTGAAAAAAATAATAAATACACCTGCATAAAATAATGTAGAAATTTTATGTAAACCTCAGAATTATGTATCAGAATTCAGAGTTTGAGGTCTGAAGACCTTGAGTCGCCTTTCAGCAACATCCCCAAATCATAATTAACAGAATTAGGCAACTGATTAACCATGTATTCATTTACTCAATCATTGTTCACTTATTTATTCTTATGTATTCAACTACTATGTGTCAAGCACTGTTATGGGCACCGAGAAACCACGAAGAACATGTCCCTAGGGAATCGGTAGCCTCTTGGAAAAATAAGCACTTGTAAATAATAACACAAATATATATTTAATTTTGACTGATGTAAGTTCTATAGAGGAGAAGAAATTTGTGCAGTGATAATATGTAGGAGGAGAAAATGATCCAACTTTGAGGAAAAGAAAGATGTCAGGGAGGGCTTCCTAGAGGAGGTAACATTAGGCAGTCACTGAAGGGATTATTTGGGACAGATCAGGATGAGGCAGGCAGAAAGACTATTTCAGCACCTCCCTCCACCCCACCCCACCCCCACCCCCCCGCAAAGAACAGAATATGCAGGAAGGAGTTTTGCTGACTCCAAGAAATGGAAGAAGGCCATGTGGCTGGAATCTTGAAAGAACAAGAGAGGAAGAGTGGGGTAAAGCTAGAGAGGTATGTAGGGGCCAGGCCTTCTAAAGACTTGGAAAGCCAGTAAATATATATATAAATCTTTTAGTTCCAAGATGAGTGCAAAGCATGGTTCATCAAACCTTCCAGTTTTTAAGGTAAGATTAGAAAGAGTTCTTGGTTTGGAAAATAAAATGGATTCTAGCCTGAAACACTTAAACATTCTTTTTTCATTAGATAAAAGATGACAACCCAAAATGATAAGAATTAAGCAGCCCCAAAATAAAAGTTTCAGTTACACAAGATGAACCAAGCCAGTTTTAAATCCAAGAATTCAGCAGTCATGAGGCGAGAATGCGCTACAGCCTATCCAAAAGCTGTATCTTGCATAAAAGCAACCAAGAGACCCATCACCTAATCAGTATGGCCCACAGGGGAGCTGTGGCCCCAAATCCACTTTACCTTTTATCCCTCTCTGATACATCTGAAATATACTGGTTCTAATCACAGTTAGTGAATGAGGAGAGAAGGTGGGATTTCCATCTCCTTAGCACAATAAGCTGCTCAGAACAAGTCATCTTTATAAATAATTCCATATTATCCCAGTCATACTGTCTGGATATTTGGGACTTATTTAATGAAACGGTTGGCTTTAAATATTTCCGGAAGAAGGCTTTTAAAATTCAGAGCATATGTCTTCAAGACTAGAGGTCAGGGTTTGTGATCAAATACTATGCCCTTGGACTTGAAATACTGTATATGACCTGTGACTTAAAGAAGGATGGCCTCCCAGAAGTTAGTAGCTAGTTCCGCAGGAGGAAAATGCCTGCTTGAGATTATTTATGATGAATAATACTACTAAGAAAATTGCCTTAATTCTCCAAACTGTTCTACTTGTCTCCTTTATCACTGCAAAATGGCATGTCCAAGATACCAGGCACTCACCAGTGAAACCTTCCCTTTCCTATGCCCCTCTGGCCAGATCCAGGCAGTCTTTCGGTCTTGTTGGATCTATCCCAAAAGATCTATCTCCTCCCCTCCCCTTCTCAAGCCAATAAAACCAGATCAGCTACTTTCATGGGCTTCTCCACAGAAAGATCCGGGCTCAAATCCAGGTTCGTGTTTCAGAGAAGTTGCTGTCCTTCTCTAAGCTTTGTTTTCTACAAAATGGGGATGGGGTCAAGTTCAAACATGCAACCTGAAGCCAATCTACGTGAGTTCCGTTCATGGCCTCCTGTGTGATTTTGGAAAAACCTATTTAACCCCTACAAACCTCAGTTTCCTCATCCAGAAAACGGGGATAACAATAGTAGGTCTGTTGTGAGAACAGTGAGATAATACTGTAAAACATCTAGGACGGTGCCCCATGCCGAGTGAGCCTTTGGTGATGATTAGATCATGAGTATTAAGACGAGATGTGTTCCCCCAGGGCTCGTCCAGATGGCATCTCAGGAGGGCACTCAGGTCCTGCAGGGTCTCCTTCTCCTAATGCCACGTGCCCCTCATGACTCCAAACCACATTTGATTACACAGATGCACTGGTCCTTGATCCCCTGAATCTCCCCCTCCCTTCTGTTCCCCTGGCTGTACCTCAAGGCAGCCTGTTTTCACCCCTTTCCTGGTTTGGTAGTTCTTTAGGTCAGGGATGATGTCATGTGTCATGTACAAGTAGTTGACAATAAATACATGTTTCTTGGCAATAAACATTTGGTGCATGTATTGCCCTGCCCCGTAAAGCTGCATCCTCACTGAATTCATTCCTCACCTAAAGGAATGCAGGACAGCAGGGCAGCTGTGTGTTGAGCTGCTGTGCCCGCTGCAAAAACTAGCCCCATGCAGAGGATTTGACACCCACTCCCCACAGCTTGAAGACCACCAGACCCAATTTCACCCTAGGCATTGGAAGATTCAGGACTCTAGTTGCCCAAAATCAATCTGAAGGGGGTGAGGGGCCTTCCCTGGTGGCACAGTGGTTAAAAATCTGCTTTCCAATGCAGGCGACACAGGCTCAATCCCTGGTCCCAGAAGATCCCACATCCCAGGGAGCAACAAGCCTGTGGGCCACAACTAGTGAGCCCATGCACTGCAACTTTTGAAGCCCATGTGCTGCAACTACTGAAACCCATGCACCTAGAGCCTGTGTTCCACAACAAGAGAAGCCACCACACTGAGAAGCCCACGCACCGCAATGAAGAGTAGCCCCTGCTCACCATAACTAGAGAGAAAGCCGGTGCACAACAACGAAGACCCAACACAGCCAAAAAAAAAAAAAAAAAAAAAAAATCAATCTGAAGGGGGAAATTCACATTTTGAAATTTTTACCAATTTTTACTGGGTTCGTCTTTCTATCACACTAGAACAATGTGATCAAACAAATCAACTTTTTTAGTGTAGTCAAATTTGGGGTTTGGGTTATTTTTTAATTTTTATATTGTTGGTGAGGCATATCGTGGAAGCAGTATATGATAGGGTTTAAGAGCAGGAATTGGACTTCCTGCGTTGCAATCCAGACACATTAGTAACCTCAAACCAGTTACTGATCATTCTGTCCTTTTCTCACCTATAAAATGGGTAATAATATTAATTTTTCATGAAATTGTTACATAAATGGTTAGAATATTGCCTGGCATGTAATACTTATTAATTAGCTACTGATATTAGTATTTACTTCAAATGATAGTCTGTAGTAACCAAGTATACAACTTGATTCCTCCACCACCCAAACTAGGTTAAGTGTTACTATTAAGTGTGTTCTTGTAAGCTTCCTTTCTGGGCTGTGTGTGTGTGTGGCACCTGCTACGTGCCAAGCACTGTTCCCCGGGAGAGATATAAGTGTCAACACAGACCAGGTTACTGTTTTTCCACAAGGGGAAAAAATTTTTAACAAATATGTAAACAAGATAATTTGGCTTATATGCACCATGAAGTTCATAATGCAGGATGATCTGATAGAAAACTAATAGAGGGACACTTTTGATTAGTGGTTAGGGTTGGGTTCTCTGAGAAGGTGACATTTAAACTGAGATCTGAATATAACAAAGGAATCATCATGCAAAAAGACAGGAGACTAGAATACCAGAAAGATCGAAAGATTACTATTAATTGAGTACTTATCTGAATAGTGTCTATCACACTCATGTAGACCAAAGATCGGGAAACTACAGCTTCTGGGGCAATTCTATCCAGTGGCCTGTTTCTGTAAATGAAGGTTTATAGGGACGAAGACACGCCCATTTGTTTACATATTGTTCACAGCTGCATTCTTTTTTTTTTTAATGGCAGATAAATATTTATTAAAGCGGCAAAATTTTGTTGCATAAAACCAGTCAGATGGAAATATATTACTTTTGCTTAATTGAGAATAGATATAGGTCAATGACAACAAGCTCAAGATTGGAGACTGCACAGATTTTCTGATAAGACCCCCTGGCCTGCCTTCCTGGCCTATATCCAACCACTTTTCACTGCCTCCTATGCACTCGTACTACCCTGTCCCTCTCCATTTCAAGAACCTGGTCTAACAGTGTAGTGTCATCACATGAATTCCTCTGAATCATTGCACATACCTGGATTTTTCCGTCCCCTTTTTCTTATATGTAAGCTCATCCTCCAAAGCCCAGCACATAGTAGGAAATTAATACGTGTTTGCTGAATGAGCCAATTCATACATTATTTGAGCTGTAATGGTTTTTATTGGCACAGTAGTAGGAACTGTTGGATGCCACTCTTGTCTTAGGGAGCTTGAAGCTGATTCCTCCAAAAACTCATTTGAAGTTTAGCATGAAAGAATGTTATGACATTCTTACACAAATTGTGTACGTCTGTCATAATGCATGGCTACGTTCTGGCTACAAAGGTAGAGCTGAATAGATCTTATGATCCAGAAGTCTAAAATATTTACTATCTGGCCCTTTCCAGAAAAAGTTTTCCAACCCCTGGTCTAGACCATAAGGCCCGTGAGGGCAAGGGCCACATTTGTCTGTCTGTGCCCTGCTGTTCCTTCCCTCCTAGTTCTGTCTGACCTAGTAGATCCCAGTAAGTAGCTAGAAAGAGAATAAATGCAAGATATTTTGTGCCTTTGCCAACTTCTTAGGACTTTATTTAAAATTAAATCTTTGAAATGATAGTTTCAGAACACACAGTTTTCTTTCAGGAGAACATCTTTGGGTCCCACATGTTCAGAGAAGCAGCAGTACAAAGTGGTGACCCAGTAATAACTGCACATTTATCTCACCATGTGAATTTCCTGCAAGGTACTTAGATCATGATTGGTTCCAGGCTGAAACGAGACAGTGGTTCTTTAGGGTGCCAGCCAATCTAGCAAGGATGGCAGTACAAGGAAAACACCCCTATGCCAGCTTTGAAGGTAACTCACCATGTGTGTGATATTAACTGAAAGCAGCAACCCTTCAGCTTGGCATGTGCCAGGGTTTGTCAGCCTTTGTACTGTCAACATTTGAGCCAGAGAAGTCTTTGCTGTGGGGCTGTCCTGGACACTGCAGGATGTTTAGCAGCATCTCTGGTCTCTACCCACTAGATGATAGTAGCATCCCTCCTCCAGATATGACGATCAAAACTGTCTCCAGCCTTTGGCAAATGGCCCCAGGAGGGTTGAGTGGAGAGGGAGTGAACAAAATCCCCCTCATTTGAGAAGTACTGGCATACACTAAAAACATCCTCCTCTTTCTATGGGAACTTTTGGACACTGGAAGCAAATATTCTCAAAAATGAATATTTAGAGAGCTATAATATTAAAAAACCAACCTTTCAATTTAAATCACCCTGTGTGTACTTTCACATTCACCTAGGTGGGGTTTGGGTGCCAGTTAAAAATGACAATGTTGATAATTCCTAATAACACTATGGAGATTAATTTTCACAACTAGGAGCATAACTTTTTTAAAAATTGTTTAATTTGGTCCAAGGTCGAGAGTTGTACATCCTCTTTGGAGTTGGGGTGGTGTTGTGGTTGTTTTAGAAACTCTCAGGCACAGGTGCAATCCACATGCTGTGATCCCTACACACCATGGATCAGGCATCGTATGGAATCTCAGAATTCTCTCTCTGCTGTTCACAAAACCTGCACTAAAGCTGCCTGTCTGACCGTAGCTAACACTCTACAAGCTGCAACACCAAGAGCCGGATGCACAAGTGGATGACATTTTTTTTGCAGCGAGGACTCAGGAAGTAAGCCCAGAACAAAAGAGAGAGACAGGGAAGTAGAGAGTGTGGCAGGCAGCTAGGTGGATTCTGTTTTTTCAACAAAAGAGGAAAGAGCATTAACATGATCTCCTTGGGAAGGGAAATTCAAAACAGAACCATCTTAGCCTAAATGGATATTGAACCTAAAAATTCACGGTTGCTTAGGATGTTTAAGACTCCTAACACCAGTGTAATTTTGGATAAAGTACAATTTATTATACTTATCATTATATGTCAAATAATTTCAGCAACAATTTCCCTAACAAAGAATGAATCATAGTTTTAAACTACCAACCCATAAATATATGTAATACATATATATATATATTTGGCTCACATTTTGCTTTTAGCTTTGAACTGTCAACATTTACAAAGAGATGTTCATGGGACTTCCTAGGCAGTGCAGTGGTAAAGACTCTGCCTGCCAATGCAGGGGACACTGGTTCAAGCCCTGCTCCAGGAAGATCCCACATGCCACGGAGCAACTAAGCCCATGCACCACAACTATTGAGCCTGTGCTCTAGAGGCCACGAGCCACACTATTGAGCTCGTGTGCCACAACTAATGAAGCCCACACACTTAGAGCCCGTGCTCCACAAGAGAAGCCACTGCAATGAGGAGCCCTCACACCACAATGAAGAGTAGCCCCTGCTCTCAGCAACTAGAGAAAGTCTGTGTACAGCAACGAAGACCCAACACAGCCAATAAATAAATAAAATAAATTTTAAAAAAGAGAGAGAGAGATTTTCATGAAAAAATTTGTATCTGGCTTCCCTTCACAATCTGGAAGCTCTGCCCACCCCACCCCCACCCCCAATCACGACCACCTTCTTAAATGATGACAATTCACTAGAGATGAGCAGCAGAGTACGTGCTTCCCAGTTTACCACACTCCCCACCCCTCCCCAGTACGGATCCTTGCCTATTTCACACGTTCAGTTTAGCTGCCTGGAACCATTTGGCATGTCTGCTTGCAGCTGCTTGTAGAGATTAATTTTATCTTTGTCTTTGGCCACTTCCTGCAGGCAAACCAAGTCCCTTTTCACTTTCATACAAGCTTGTTCCAAATGCATTGCTTCCATAAAAGTTTGTCTGACGAAGCTTATCCAAATTTCTTCCTCCCACTATTTTCTCCACCCGAATATATCATCCTTCATTTATGGCAACACTTCCCCAAATGCACCCTGTGGGCCAAATACATATTGTGTACAGAAACTATAAGGATACTATGGTTGAATTAATTAAGAAAATTCAACAGTGCACAAAGTTAGAAGTGTCTTTGCAGCAGTGCTTTTCAGAGTCTATACATGCGAATGTGCTCTGTCACTTTCCAAGGTGGGGATGGGGGAGTGGGCACAGTATGTGAGCATTTCCTAGTTTTCTATGGAACTTCAGAAAATTCTACTATCATATTTTCTTGCCTTTTTAAAAAATGTGTATTCATAGTTTCCAATGTTTTTGCTAATTGTTTTCAACCACAGATAAGTTGCAGATAAGGGAGGGGTAGGCCATCAACAGAGGTGGGGGAGAGAGGTGGAAAGGGAAGCAAATTTGATTTTTCAAAGTGGGATCATTAAAAAGCATAACGTAATCACCATCAACATAAACACCTCTGCAAAGCAGAGAAGTCATTTTGAACACCCCCTAAAGCAGGAAAAACAACCCCTCTATCAAGGACCATCCTTTCCAGGGAATACATTTGGCTTGTAAAATGTATGCTGTGTTTTTCTTATTTCCTTTATTTAATTAAAGATCTGTAAAAACTTTGTCACAGACTGTCACCAATGTGCAAAACTGAATTTGGGAAACATTGGTCTACATTACGTGAAATCTGGCAACAGCACATACGCAAAAACCACTGTAAAAATAGTTCCCACATGAGCGAACAGATGCGAAGTTTCCAGGGCAGGGATTGCTATGAGCTGTGGAAACACACTGAGGCAAACAAGGAGAAAAGACAAGGATGGGATGAAAGTGGACTTTCCCTTGGAGTGGCTTTTGCAGATTGCCTTCCTTTATCCTCATCTTCCATTGCAGTCACCCTGGGGAGGGTTTGCAGTCTTGTGTGAGCTTCGGGGGCTGCCCTGGGCGGCCTGGCATTGATGGGAAAGAGGGATGATCAGAATACAAAGTGAATGTATGCTCTTCACAGTTTGGGTCAGAACAAGAAGCAGCAGAAGTGGTACTCTGTAAAATGAGCCAGCATAGTCTAAAACCTTGAAAATATGTTATTTAAACCATTTCAAGATGAAAAAAGATGTAACGCTTATGGCGATTTTAAGGAATAAAAACGCAAGATACAAATAATGTCCCAATTATACACCATACGGATGGTTTTGCCCTATGACTGGTGGGTGGTTATTACTCATTGGAGCAAATCCCTAGAGTTAGACTGGGTAGAAACTTTATAAAAGTCCTAATGTATTTTATAGTCTTTTTTTTTTTTTTTTTTTTTTGCTATTTGACCCTTACCAACTGATTGAGGTGATAAAACACAGAGCTTCCAAATAATCCATTTTTATTTTAAGGAGGAGTTTTTCTTTTTTATTGCTCTACATATTGGTTTCTCCTACAGAGATGAATAAATCCTTGAGGGCAGAAACTGAAAGTACACATTTTAGGATTCTTACTGCCTAGCACCTAGTAAGTTCTCGCTAAATGTCTTTGTGAATAAATGAATGTGGAAATAGGTGATGAATGAAGACCAGAAAATAGCATATTTGATTTTTCATTTTGCATTTTTAAATTAAACCTTTTAATTTGAGATAATTGGAGACTCACATGTAGTTGCAAGAAATAACACAGAGGAATCTCACGTACCCCTAATGGTAACATCTTGCAAAACTATAGAACAATGTCATCACCTGGATACTGATAGTGATGTAGTCAGATACAGAACATTTCCAACAACACAAGGATACCTCGTGGCAATACCCCTTTGTAGCTACTTTCCTCCTGCCCCCAAGTAAAAGTCCAGGTTCCCTGCTCAGCTTCTGTTGACATCAGAAAGGGGGAGCTAGGGCTCCTCATTACTGCTGGGAGGGGTGTGAGTTCTAGTTCCCCACTGGGCCTCACCAACAGCCCCTGGGGAGAGGGAAGGAACTGTTACTGGTGGACAGTGGTGGAAGTCCTGACTCTCCTGGGGGCCTGCTCTCACCCCAATCAAGCGGGGGCTTTGGGGCACCTCATTGCAGCCTCATGAGGGGACATCTCAGCTTCCCATTTGCTGGTGTAGGTGAGGTTGGTGCCACAGTTCTTTCTGTGGTTGTTATTTAAAAGTTTTCTATCTTACTAGGCTTCCCCTTGGTCCTTTGGCTGGAGAGAGCAGGGTTTCGTTGTGGCTTTCTTCCCTGCACCTGCTGGTGTTTCTGGCTTTCTGTCTTCTTTAGTTCTGAGTCTGGGATGCATGAAGCAAAAAGAAAACCAAGGAAATCATCACCACACAATTTCTCGAGTCCTGAGATTCCTAGCTGCTCTGCTTTCTCCTCTTTGCTTTCGTCTCTTCATTTTTTAGAGTCTTCTTATGTTTGTCATATATATAATCTCCATGGTCTTTAGTTGTACTTAGAGGAATAGGAAAAAAATGTATATATTCTATCTTTTCAGAAATGGAAGTCCTAATTTTACATTTGAAAAGGGGATTTTTTTTTAAATCCCCTGACTTGTAATACACTTCGATGTTCTTCTTGAAGATTCCATGTGTTTTAATCTAAATGGGCACTTATTCAAATATTATTATTATTATTATTATTATATTAGTGCTCACCCATCTAGAAGCAGTACTAGTTGAAATTTAACTGGTGAGTCAGTTTCTACCTGGCAAGTCAATCTCTAACTGGTGAAACCCAGAGTCAACTTAACATATAGTACAATTTCTAACTCAAAAACACATTCCCATTCATTCTGACTTCTTTACTTGCATGTATAAAATGTACATATTTAAATTTTGATGTGTTACTTTTCCAAAGATATCTACTACCCCCTCTTAAAGGCAAATAGTTTACTTTGAATTAACTTTTCAGAACATAAAAGAAAAGAAAGTTCAAAAACCTCTAGTTGGAGACATTTATCTTGATTTTACTTCCACTCTATTTAGCTAGAATTCACAAAACAAAAACACCACAGAATGTTTTTCTCTAATTTTCATTGAAAAGGCTTTTTCTTTCAAGAAAGTTCACAAATGTGAGACAACAGTGAAGCTCTTTCAAAATAGGGAAGGGATTTTCAAAACATAGATCCATACTTGACGTTCTCTCATTTAGGAAATAATTTTATTTTAGCACATGGTGGTTTTAGCCCATGTGATGTTTTCATTTGCTAGACTTTGGGGTCAGAGCAAGAACAACAATGGATGTGGAAAGAAGCCTTACACGCAAGATATTTTGATTTTCCCACTTCCATGTTGGGGCCTTGACTTGATCCTTCTGCCCTTGCATGTGTCCAACCTACTGGCTGTCTCATAGGAAAAATGCACAGCTCACAGTCTAAGAATTAGAAATAATTAATGAAGAGAAACAGGTAACAGTCTTAGAACACGGTAGATGAAAAGTGAGGCCCTAGAGTTATGATAGGAAATTGGGGGCTGAAAACTGAAAATGACTTTTAATCATGAAGGTGCAATTTGAATGCTCAGGTACTAGAAACCCAGCTCACAGAGTCCCTGGATTAACCAGGACCAGCAGATTTATCCCCGCTTGAAATACACACACACACACACACACACACGCACGCACATTCATATCATGATTTTTTTAATTTCCATGATACATCCTAAGTCAGCATAATTCACAACTCCATCTTCTCTCTGTGGTTCCTCTTCTTGTCTCTCCGTGCACAGTGTTAAACCATAATCCAAACGATAGATACCCTCAGTGGTACCTACAGTGAGCCGAGGTCACCAGACAAGATCACATTACTGTCTTTGCCAAGGTTCAGAGGAAGGACCTGTTCTTTTCAAAGGACGATTCCTCACAGTGGGATCAAATTAACCACCCTCTTCCAGGGAACTTTCTCTAACTCTCCCTTCTCCACTGTCTGGGTGAGATGACCTTCTATGTGTCATCTGAATCCCCATGCTTGTCTGTCTCACAGAATTTATTACTTGAGCTGCTTGAGGGCAGGGGGCACTGTCTTACTGGATGTGATATCCCCCAAACCCAGCACAAGGCCTGACATACTGTTCATGTACAATATTTAAAAGAATGAATGAATTTGCTATCAGTTGGTCAATTTGGGAGGAAGAAAAAAAAAACAACAGAAATAGAAAATCTTTAAGAGACAATACCCTGACACCATACGAGCAAAGGGAAGAGTGACAGGCAGGCCCCTTGCTATGTTTTTCCAAACAGATATTTATTACTGCCCTGTTTATGATGCTGAAGCATTGGAAACAATCTACTCCATCAACATGGGAATAGATACATGTAGGATATGTAGCAGGTCAAAAGGAATGAGTGAAATCAATATGTATCGACATGGGAAGACCTCAGAAAAATGGTTGAAGAAAAAAAGCGAGTTGCAGAGCATGTCCATATGATACTTTCATATAAAAGTAAAAACTCCAAGCAATTTTATATGTTCTAGGTATAAATAACAAAACAATTATATGTATTTTCTCAGGGGATGTAACACAGGTACAATTCATTTAAAGGCAAAAATGGTTAGAAAGCCATATTTCAAGCACATAATGGTGGTTACTTTAGGGGAAGGGAACAGAACTAAGTGAGGGTGTCAGAGACTCCAGTACTATCCTTATTGTTCGTTCTGATTTAGAAGGAGAGTTCTTAAATTACACGTATTACTTGCATATGTAAACATTCTTTTCTCTTATCCACTAAAAGTTGGTACATTCCTAGACTTGAAACGTTTGCAAATCGTGACCTCAGGGCCCCAGAATATCTCGGTAGGATTTGTGGAATTTTTCCCCCCTTCTCCTTCATTAAAAGCTGAGAAAAACATGTGCGAAGGATATTGCTTAGGCCAATCCTTCTCATTTTGGAACAATCTCATTGTTTGTCAACTGCCAGCTTTGACATTCTCTCGCACGTCCCACGGTCTGGCAGCCGAGAGGGAATCTGGAGCCAATCCGATGCTCCCCCTCTGAAGAAACAGCTTAGCAGTCTGCGCTGTGTTTGGAGAGAACTAGTAAAATGTGCCATTTTTTCCCTCTATTCCAAATGCCCAAGCGTGTGTGTTAAGATGGGGAAAATCTGCCTCATGGCAGAAGTGTATGATCAGCATCCTCTGTAAGAAGAATTAATTTTTTGATATGTCTTGCTGTTTGACGGAAGGCTTGAGAGTACAACAGAAGAGCTTCCAGACTCCACCCCTTACTTCCAAAAGTTTGCAATCAAAAACAGACCATATGAACACAAATGTTTCATAATAATGACAAATGTTGATGGTGAGCTATACATCTCAACAACTCTCTAAACAAAGTTCTACTCTCATCATACCCATTTTACGAATCGAGTTAACTGAGGTTAAGTGAATTGCAGAGGGTCATATCCTTAATATGCAACAGAGTCCAGTTCAAACTGTGACCTTCTAGATCCAGAGAGATGCAGTACCTTTTAACCATCTTTCCATATTGCCTCATATCACAGTCTCTCCTACTTGATGCTTAGCAAATAAAAGATCCTCAATAAACCCTTCTTGAATGAATTAATGAACAGTTTATATCTGACAGACACTTGATTAAAGGACAGAGCGCAAAATCAAAGGCATGATTAACCCCCCCTAGGTATATTGACAACGAGCAGGGCAACTTCACCTGGAAAATAATCATGGAATTTGGAGTCATAACAACATAGCTATAATCCTTGACTACTCGACTTACAAACTCGGATAAGTCCCTTAGTCTTGCTAAGCCTCAATTTCCAAATTTGCAAAAGAGGTGAAGTGTAGTAGGCAGAATTCTAAGATGGTCCCCAAGATTCTCACCCCCGGGTGTTACACCCTCTGTGTGATCCTCTCCCCTTGAGTATGGAGAGAACCTGGGAACATGATGAAATATCATTCCTATAATGGGTTAATGATCAGTTGGCTTGCAAAGAATCAAATGGAAATTAGCATGGGTAGATTCAACTTAATCAAAAGAGCCTTTAAAAGAGGATAAAGCTTCAGAGAGATGATGCTGCTGGCCTGGAAGAAAGCAAACCACCATGTTGTGAACGTGGGGACCACGTGGCAGGAGCTGAAGGTGACCTCTAGGAGGTGAGAGTAGTTTCTGGTCAACGACTAGCAAGAAAAGAGGTGTGTCAGTCATACCACTATGAGGAAATGAACTATACCCACAACCAGTGAGCTCAGAAGAGGACTCAGAGACTCAGATGAGAATCACAGCCCCATCAACACCTTATTTCAGTCTGGTGAGACCCTGAGCAGAGGACCCAGCTAACCCATCCCCTGACTCTTGACCCATGGAACTATGAAATAATAAATTTATGTTATTTTAAGCTATGAAGTTTGTGTTCATTTTTATATAGCAACAGAAAACTAACACAGACAGTAGTGATACAGCATACAGTAACTTAAAAATTAGATAAAATATGAGAGGGCAAATTGCCTAGCACATGTGTGATCCCAGTATATTTTAGCCACCTCTTTTCCTGGGGAATGTGAAGCTACCCACATACCGCTCCAAAAATGCATGTGATGGCTGGAGTTTCGACCTCCATCTTGGCCCATGAGGACAAGAGCCACACTAGAGAGGATAAGTGGAAAGCTGGAGGGAGCCTGGAGCCCTGAACCGTCACAGAAAAACCACAACAGCTTGGACTTGTGTATGCAGGCAACACCTTCCATAATTGACTCACTTTTCTGGAGTTCCCCTTTTACTATCAGCCCAACTCAATTCTGTTAACAGGTCCTAATCAGTGAGGTACACAGTCAATTTATTGACTCACAATCAGGCTCTCATCAGCAAAAGTACTGACAATGCTGACCTTACTCACAGGAGCAGGATACCTTGGACTTTCTCAAACAGAGGAATTCAAGTGATACCATAAAAAGCGTTGTTCCACTTGTTGGCCAAGGATTCTGGAGAAGGAAGTTAAGGTTCCATCTTTGCAGAAGGAGGAAGTAAATAATAAGAGAGAGAGAGGTAGATGCAGATGCAGAGAGAGAAGGGAGGCGTGCACACGGCCTCCTCGGTACAGCTGGATTCCTCGGGGCCCCCAGTGTATTTAAGAAACATCCTTCATCAGCATCATCATTTTCTGCTCCATCAGAGGAGGAGGGTCATCTGCAAAGAAGGATCAGATTCTCTCCCAGAGCTCACATCAATGCTGAAACTGCAGGCCTCTCTTTTTCTGGAGAGAATTTCTGTTTTACCATTAAAACTGCTGACTGCAACCCCACCCCTCTATGACTATTTCTCACACACACAGAAAAGGAGGTAATGCGATCAACGCAGCACTGATATTAAATTACTGTAACTCACTTACCCTGCCAGCACGTCATTACCCCCCTCCCACCGCAAGAGCCTGTACACGCACGCAAAATCTATAAACTCTTTCCAGGAACACAAAAGCACCCTCTATGATGTTGATAAGAAACAGGACAGTCACTCTCTCCTGACATATTTGTTCTTTAAAAACAAATCAATGGCACGGGGATTTGGCACCTGAATGCAGAACAGCGGCTTGATGAGGCAAAGATTGTCTTCATTAAGAACATTAATATTCATAGGGAGTAGAAAATCTGACACAAGAGAGGACTCACTAACCTTTTCTCATATTAGATTTTTACTTCTTAACACAATTACAGTCCGGCAATGACTTAATTAATGCTGCTTTTCGTCAGACGCCTTTAAAGAGCTGTCAATTTGGTCCTGCAGAGGCTGTCAACGAAACAGAAAGACAGTCATCTCAGTGAAAAAGACACAGGAAGAAATTCAAACACTTAATAATATTCAAAGTGCTACGCAAAGTCACATATCAACTGGGATTAAGGAGAATTTTTGTCTTTTCCTTCTGTCTTGTTGAAGCCAGTCTTGGCAATGGTGCATTGGGAATTGACTATTGGGTTGAGAAGGTGCAGAGAAAGATGCAGTGAAACGTGCAGAGGTGGAAGGAAAGACCCTCCCTAACTTAAAACTGCGGCACATCCATGACCTATAACCTAGGATGACCTGAGTGATCTGCTCTACAGACATAGCATATAGCATTGGACTTGAAAAGCAAGCCTATTGTCCAAACACCTCTCGCTATAGGTGAGGAAATCAATCCACTGTATCTTTGACCCAGATCTTGCAAATTTAAACTCTGCCAGCCAAAATTTCACCTTCAGGTATTGTTTCCTTCGAAGGCACAGTATTAAAAATGATTAAAATAAAGTATCTGCCAAGATATAAAATTTCAGGATGCAGATTTTTCTTTACAACTTGGAATATTTAGCAACTCTGTCTACTGCTCCTCATGGCCATGGCCTGCAGACCTTGAGACCTTGACCATGACCAGACCATGACTTTGAGAGCTGGTGGCCCTCTCCAGTTTTACCACCATCCCCTCAGCTTACACCAGATCGGCTTCTTACATTTCATTTACTGACTAACCCCTCAAGGCCCAAGCGATTGACCTTCTCTCTTTATCCAACTTCACTGCGGCCTCTCTCCAAGAACAACCCCAGACCTTCCCAGATGTCAACACCTGTGCTCAACCACAAGATTATCAGTTTGAACAAACTATGCTGTTTCGGAGGGTCATTTTCCTCTGGTTACTTCTTGGCTAAAACAATGTACTATTGTTGCATGGCTGGAATACACCTCCCAGTTCCTAGCCTGCATCTCAATCACAGCACTGTTGACATTTGGGGTCAGATAAGTCTCTGTTGTGGGGCCTTTCCTGTACATCGGAGGATGTTTAGCAGCATCCCTGGGCTCTACCCATGAGATGCCAGCAGCAACCTCCTCTATCCCCTCACTATGACAACCAAAATTGTCTCCAGACATTGCCAAGGGACTCCCCAGGGGATGAAGTCACCCTTGGCTGAGAACCACTGGCCTATTGGTCTCTCCTTTATCTTCAGCTGCAATGCCTCATCCTCAGAGAGGCCCACCCTGATCATTCTAACGCATTCGCCCCTGATTCTCTCCCAGGGCACCCTGTGCATGTCACACACCGTATGTTGGAGGGTTTTTTTCTTCTTCTTTTGTTAAGCAGCTAGATTAAAAGCAGTATGAAAATAAAAGCTACTACAGGTATGATTTGAATAACTGATTCCTGATTTCACAATCCACTGTAAGGTTAATTATGCCTCATCAGCAATGGGTTGTTACTCCCGTCTCCTGGATGGCTTTGTGGAAGAGTCACAACATCACTATTCCTTCTTGGTTAAGCTATCAGTGACTTGGGTCACACAGATTTGACAAGCAAGCACCCTTCCTTATGACTGCAGTTCTGCTTTCAGTGCTCAAAGGTGTCAAACACTAAGTCCCATTTGTTATATTCTGGACACTGACTTCTAGTTTGGAAAAGATGAGCAATCGTGTAGAGCAATGACAGTGTGGTGATGCCTTCATTTTTTCGTGCCTGAAAAGCTACTGCCTCAACTCTGTCTGTGAAGATGCAGAGGGAAACCTGCAGATATTCTTTATTCTGGGAAGAGTTATTGGAGGGGCACCACTTAGCCACGCAAAGAAAGTCCAGCAGCTTCTTTACCATCAGAGCTGGTTACTGGAGAAGCAATGGTAAATAGGGGACAAGGTGTCTGATGCAAAGAAAAGTTTCCTGACTTTTTCCTTTGGTGGCTCATTATTTTTAGACCCTCTGATTCACTGAGATATTCTTAAGATCTCTTCACAGGCCCCCAGAGGGGGCTCACCGAGAAAGAAGGACATCCCGGCTGGGGATCCGGAATCAACATCAGTCCCTAAAGGTCTGTTGGGGAAACTTGCCCAGGGCACACCATGTGACTCAGGCTGGAGCGACCTCACATCCTGCCGTTCCAACTCAGCGGGCGTACTTCCTAGAGACTGTCAAGCACAGAAGGGAAATCCAAGAGGGACTCTAAGGTTAGGATATCATTCTGGTCAAAGCTAAAATCTAAAGCAGCTGAAAAGACCTCCTTGCAGGGGTGGGCAAAGCCACATAGGTGGGTGGGACCTGTTCTCAACAGTGACACCATGTGGAAGCACCAGAAACAGCAGCAGCTGGGACCTGAGGTTGGTTTCCAGCCTTCCTGATCACCATTTCTCTCTCCAACTAGTTTTGAAGCAAACGTGAGTCTATGAAATGACTATAGCTCCTGGGACTCAGAAAACAATTGATGTAGGCATCAGAGGCAGAGTATGGGGTCTGGGAAGACTGCATGAGGGACACACGAAAATTTCTACTTAGGAGTATTTACGGAGTCTCAAGTAATTAACTGGAACTAGTAAAAGAGGTACAGCTGCTTTTGTTCCTCAAGTTGTAGAATCTCATTACACCAGTTGTGGCTTTCAGAGTCTGCAATTAAATCTGGCTCTGATGTTGAAGACAAAGGAATCTGTTATAAGACTACTGGTAAGGATAACTTAGATTTTAAAGTTTCAGAACTGGATTTGTGAGAATTTACTGCCCTATTGTTGGATGTTTTTCAGCGCATTAACCCACTGATTGATGGAGCACATCAGGCTGGCGAATCCTAAGTTACGGAAGCAAAGGACTGATCACACTTCCCTTCTCCACCATCAGCCCCTAGTGACACAGGGGCTGCATATATAGGCTTTGACATGACACAGGTCTGAGTTCAAGTCCCAGTTCTGCCACTTATTAGCTGTGCAATCTTGAACAAATTCCTCGGCCTCCGGAGCCTCCATCTCCTCATCTGTAAAACTATGATAATTATTTCATCCCAGTTAAGTTTCATGAGAACTTCTTACAAACCAAGCTATGTACTTTTCAAGCACCATTTGATGTAATCTCATAATATCTACAAGGTACAGGCACTTACTTTCATGAGCGAAAAGTGAGGGTTAACAGAATGCTCAGAATAATGCAGCTAGTAAGTCGTGAGGTCAGGATGTGAATTTAGGCTGCCTTAGATCTTGTGCTTCAGCTCCTACTCTGCTCTTCTTCTGTGATGGAATTTTATGATCATCAAATAAGATCAGATATTTATGTATTAAATACCCTAACATGGGGCTTCCCTGGTGGCGCAGTGGTTAAGAATCTGCCTGCCAATGCAGGGGACACGGGTTCGATCCCTGGGCCAGAAAGGTCCCACAAGCCGAGGAGCAACTAAGCCCATGTGCCACAGCTACTGAAGCCCACGCACCTAGAGCCCGTGCTCTGCAACAAAAGAAGCCATTGCCATGAGAAACGTGTGCACCGCAACGAAGAGTAGTCCCCACTCGCCGCAACTGGAGAAAGACTGCTCGCAGCCACGAAGACCCAATGCAGCCAAAACCAAAATAAATAAATAAATAATGAAATAATGAAATAAATCTTTAAAAAAAAATACACTAACGTGTATCCCTAACATGTAACACATAATAAGAGATCAATAGATGCTCTCTTAATCTTTACACACATAAATCTCCTACTCCTAAACATCACCTCCTTCTTATCCTTTTCTCTCAACTAATAGTAAAATCTCTTTGTTCAATTATTTAACCGTGGCCTAATTCTGCATGCTTCTGTCTTAGGCCAAAGCCTCCCTTCTAAGAATTTCTTTTTCTTCCTTTTGTTCAAGAAATCATTCTTATCGCTGTCTGAGCTCATGTTCTCTTACTCATCCACACGTAGACAGCACATACAATTTTTCATACAATCCCAATATAAATGTTGGAGTTAGTTCCTGTCTAAACTGAATGTCTGGGACCTATAATAGCATCTTTGCCCCTTATAAGACCTCCTCATTTTGGAAGTGAGCCTCTCTATATAACTGCATATACTGAACTGATTTTTGCAGATAGAGTGAAAGCTTATGGTTGACTACCAATGGGAGTTGATGTGTCCTACAAGTCTCTCCAGGGGTTCAAGTCATATTTTATCATTATTAGATTCTGTAAACAAAACTATTTGCCTTTAAAAACTATTATTGGAAGAAAAACATCCTGATTTTCTCACTGCAGTACCATCTAATCCTTAGCAGGCACAATATGGCAGGGCAGGCATGAGGTCACTGATCTTCTCACTGTGCCATACTTGAACTCATGGAAATCTCATGCACAGGTGGTCCAGCAGATGCCCACAGGGTGACCCACATTTATCATTATGAATTTACTTGTCTCTGAGGACTTTCTATCTTTTGGGAGTCACACCTGTCATGGGAAAGACTGAAAACCCCTTTCAAAGAAAACCTAATTTACTTAAAGAAAAGTGTGTGTGCTCCTTCAACAATCTTTTTGTGTACTATTCCATGGACAGGATGATGGAACAGACAATTTCAAGCCAAGGCACTTTTCTAAGACACCTGTCTGCTGATAACTGATCATGAAATACAAGTGTCTCGAACGCCTGAGAAGAAGGATTACAATGCATCCTCCACAGCAGGCTGGGGCAGAGATGGATGTTTGCACACCTGTGTTAGGCAAATTCTCCCCTCCTTAAGGGAATAAAGAAATCTAAGAAAGAGAGTCATCTTCCTTCTGGATTCTCCTTGCCTCCCCCAACACAGAGTGTGAATCATGTGTCAGAGAAGTGAGAGAGAGAATTCTCATTCTATAAAATGGGTTGAAGGAAATTTGGGGTGAAAAATCAATGTAAATATTGATAAGCGATCTGCTCATTTTGGAGCTAGAATGCAGATAGAGAATACACTTAAAATGCAGATCTTATCACAGTTTTCACAGTTATTCGCGGCTGTTTGTATTGATATATATCTACATAAATTCAACTTTACTAACAGATATTATGTACTGAATGTCTACTATGCGTCAGGTAACACTCTGAATTACTTACATATCCTATCTTATTTAATCTTGACAGCAATCCAGTGTGGAGGGAATCACTACTTGCATCTTATGGATAGGGAAACTGAGGTCAGTTCTCTCTGACTTTGTTTATACTCTTAAATATATGCTATACATATAATCTCATTTCACACACACAAATGTGTATACACATGTATGACTGTGTTCACATGCCCAGACGCTTATGTATGTCTGTAGATGGCACTCTGGGAAATCTCAGATAATGCACGGGTGCAGACATAGTGAATAACTGGGCGCTGCCATAATCCTCAGGGTGGCTGTCAACAAGCCTCTATTTAAAAATAAACAAAGTGAAACAAAACATGCAAATACTGTAATAGCAGCATTCTGCATTTACCCTTTGTCTCTTCCATAAACAACTCTGAATCCTAAAGCAGAGATGCTTTGGTGCTTTGGTGTGTGCCGTCCTTATCGAGATGCCTCACACAGCTTCCATATCAAAAGCACCCATGACAGGAAGCATTACATTTAGCTGCACCCCGTTTGGGATACCTTTCTGAAACAGGTATTGGAAGTAGAGATAAAAACTGAACTTTTTCATATAAACTTGTGCTAACTCTCACATTCACTTTTAATGAACAGGTCGCTTGTGGTTCTAAGGATGTCTGCATTTTTCTTGAGACCTCATTTCTTCCCTTCGGCTGTAATGAGAAGGGAAGAGAGACGCAGAGAGCTGCTCCAAGTCCTGCAATGGTTCATAAATATCTCTTTAAATATGAAACTGTTGAAACCCTCAGTGGCCATTACTTATTTATTAAGCTCCCTATCCAAACTTCTCTCCATATCATGACCATTCTCTGAACTCACACAATGATCTTTCAATGTGTCAAACACTGAACCCTCCTCTCTCAGATCCCATCATCCCCTCTCTTCTCTTTGCAATCACCTTTGCATTGGCCTAAATTCTATTTCATATTCATATTTTAATTCAGCTCAGTGTTCAATTTGCCATTGATTCTGCCGTATTGTCTGTCCTGGAATCACGCACGAACATAGGAAATCATCCTTAGCACATGCACACATTTTCCAACCAAAATCCTTTTATCAAAAGAGATAGAACCACAGTGTGTTACCTGGCATCCAACCAACAACATACTTTACTAAAAAGTTTAACTCAAGGATGTAGGACTCCTTTAAAACAATTTTTTTGAAATATAGAGAACTATGAGGAAGAAATTTAATGATCATAAGTACTCTCACCACAAAATAATTTTAAATATTATAGTGTGTTCCTAAGTGGTCTTTGTCTAAGCATTTTTTTTATTGCCCAGTTTAGATTATACTATACGTCATATTGTGAATTCTCCTCTTAACAGTAAAATCTAAGATTTTCACATACTGATAGAAATGTTTCCTAATCATCAGGAAAGAAGTTCAACGAGGATATGCTTATTAAAACACAAACAAAATAAACATAAAAGAGGGTAGAATTCTAATCTCCTGTGCTGCAGCTCGATCACAAGTCAAATAACATTCTTTCTAGTCTCAGATACAGTATATCTGGTATGTTCTGGATTGCCTGAATAGCTGAGGGTTGTCCTGATTATTCACACTTATTCTATCTGATTAATAATCTCTGTCAATATTTTGTCTGACTATAATGAGTTCTATGAGGGATGGGGCCACATTTCTCTGGTTTCCTCTGTATATCCAGCACCTAGCATGGGGCCAGGCACATGGTAGAGCTGAGGAAGTGTACGTCAAATGAATAAATTACTTATCTCTTTTTCCTGCCTAATCCTCAGGTGAGTGTTAGATGCCAATCAAGTGGCATTGGTATTAGACTCAGAGAACAGGAAAACAAGGATGTTTTATTTTGTAGTCAACCTAACAAGAGGAAAAAGGGATTCCTATCTAATGTAGCATTGTTGTTTTTTTAATTATTCTGCCTGTTTAGAGAAATAAATAATTACAGATCCTTTTGTGAATTTCAATACATTTAACCTCTGAAAGACTGAACCTGATCAGGGAGCCCTTATAAACATGGTACGCTTTCTCAATTGCCTTTTGGGCAATTTTAAGACTTCTTCGCACTGGGTTGATGGTAATTAATACCATCCCCATTGTGCACCTGAACACTTTATTACTCCATGAAGGAGAAGACAGGAAGCAGCCTTACAAAAAACAGTAAGCAGAAATGGATGACATCATTAAATGTTGGACACTGCATTGAACTTTGTGAGATGCTTTATAAACCTGGGTGCGCGACAAAAGTTTTATGCACAGGACTCCAGATGTAGAAAAATCGTGGCTCTTTCTCAGACATATTTACCAGTTGTGCTATATTTTTCCCTTTAAAAATAGTAAGGGATAGGATTTCCCTGGTGGTGCAATGGTTAAGCATCTGCCTGCCAATGCAGGGGAAACAGGTTCAAGCCCTGGTCCGGGAAGATCCCACATGCCATGGAGCAATTAAGCCCATGCACCACAGCTACTGAGCCTGGGCTCTAGAGCCTGTGAGCCACAACTATTGAGCCCTCATGCCACAACTACTGAAGCCCGTGAGCCTAGAGCCCGTGCTCCGAAACAAGAGAAGCCACCGCAATGAGAAACAAGAGAAGCCACGGCAATGAGAAGCCCAAGCACCTCAATGAAGAGTAGCCCCCATTCGCCGCAACTAGAGAAAGCCCACGCAGCAACAAAGACCCAACACAGCCAATAAATAAATAAATAAATAAATAAATAAATTTATTTTAAAAAAATAGTACCTACCTCACAGAGTTATTGTAGTGGTGAATTAATTAATATCTTAGAGGACTAAGAACATTGCCCGGCACAGAGTCAGTGCCCCAAAATATTAATAATTCTGCTCCCTAGTGTATTTCTAATATACATAATTACTTCTCATTATAACATAATCCAGTGTCATATATTATGTAATTATATATAAATGTAATATTATATAATCATATATAATATAATATATAATTAAATAAAATACATAATTATACATTATATTATGTATTATATATTTAAAATATATTAAAGTACATATTTTATTATATTTCATTATAAAGTTAAAATATTTGTATTGTAGAATTAAATATTTTTAAATTCTAAAAATATGAATAAACATTAAATATTTTTATTGTTGACATTTTGGAAAAAACAGAAAAGAGTAAAAAAAATCATATCTGACCCTTCACCAAGAGATAACCACTGCACTTACAAATATCTTTATTTCAATAAAAGTAGTGGTTCTAAAATGTTTACAAATCTTTTAACATTCCTTGCTTCAAAAGATGGAGCCTAATTTTCCTCATGTTGAATGAAGGCCAGACTTTGCGACTCACTCGTACCCAGTAAGAAGTGGAGGAAGCGATAGTGCGTGACCTCCGAAGGAAGCTAGGTCATTGCTCCTTCCTTGTAATCATTCGGATTGTCAGCCTGAGGGAAGCAGGTCACCACACTGAGAGGACACGCAAGCAGCCTGTGGAGAGGCCCATGTGAGGAGGAACTGAGGCCTCCCGCAAACAACCAGAACCAACGTGCCAGCCATGTGAGGGGCCCAATGTAGAAGGAGCCCCACCCACATCTTGATGGTAACTTCATGAGGGGCCAGGAGCTGGCATCTCTCAGCTAAACTGCTTGCAACTTCCTGACCCAGAAAACCATGAGACAATAAATGTTTATTTTGGAGTAATTTATTCCACAGCATTAGATAACTTATATAATGACCATCTATAGTCATGAATAATTTCTAGAATTTTTGTTAGTTTTTTTTTTTCAACCAGGCTCAACTGTTTTTCAAAAACTTTGATTACAAATTCTATACATGGCTTCACCACTTTGAATATCTTTTTTTACTTTGGATATTTTAACACATTATTTAAAATCTTTTTTAGATAGCTCTATTATCAATAGCCATGGGGAAACTAATTCTGTAACTTTTTGTGTGTTGATTTCTCATGGGGGTTCACATCCAATAGTTTGTGGACTCCACATCCATGCACAAACCAGGGATTCCTCATGGTTGGCTTGATACATCCATGACACTGGATAAATAATATTTCCTTAAGGTGACCTTGGAAGGTGGGGGAGTTTTTTGAGTTCTCCTTTTACTAACTGGTGGCTTTTGACTTTATGCAGGAAGCTTATTTCCAGCTCCTGCCCACCATACAAAAGTGAAGCCTCATCCTCCACACAGACATGAAAAACCTAGCATTAAAGTCTTTCCTAGACCCCTGTGAGGCTCTTGCACTCTTACCAACTCACAAACACACGCAATTCTATTCTGTGTTCTCTGAAGCTCTTCTAAAGCCACCTTGGTTTCTCCTTCTCTCTGTTGATTATCAGAGTATCCCAGCTAGAGTCACTTCCCCTTTAAAAGTCTTGCCTCTCAAGATATCACACTCATTGACACTTTATTTAATTCGATTGACTCAATACATTTTATTTGAGCCAAATATGAAATATTCCCAAACATATATGCTTACTCACAAACCTCTCTACAAGGTCTGTTTTTCCATAAACACTCTTTAACTCTCCTATTTGTCACTTACTACCCAAGATCTAGCATATTTGTGAATATAGTAGCACCAAAAATTGTATCAGATATTCTTTATTTTCGACTTAGATGCCATGGTGGATGAGAGGCTTTGCTTCTTGTCATAAAGAGTGGTTTACTGTTCAGTTTTGGTTATAATAATCTACCTAGTGTCCAACGTATCTATGGCCACACCACACTGTTTTCCTTTCTTCGCTGGATAAATGGATGCCTTAGCCTAGTCCTGGACATCTCATAACACGTCACTCTCCTCCCTGAAGCAGAGCTTAGAGGCTGCCACACAACATACAGCGGGTCTCAGAAGTACACAGTGAGCACGAGTGTTCCATTTTCATTGAGAACAGCTGCTCATTTGCGAAGAGAGGCCTCAGGGTTAGAAGGGACAGAACCACTCAGCCTTTAATGTTTTTGCAAAATTATCTTGTTGACAAGTGCAGCATTATAAATTTGAATCCATTAGCTAAAAGGATCCATAAATATTTGAATAATGGCCTTTTTAGAGTTTTACCCGTCTATCAAACTTGTCACATGTCCACTTTTTACATTTTTCCTACTGCTGAAAAGAAAAGGGCTGAACTGAATCTTGTGGATGGTTTCTAGACATGGGTATTTTATCCTTGCTTTTAAAATGGATATGTTTTGTCAAGCAGAAGTTGATTAACGAAACCACACTAGGATCTGTGGTGGTAGAGGGTATACTGTCCGCTAAACTTTGCTGTCCGCTTCCATGTGGTGGTATCTGGCCAGCCAGGGCTCTGCTTCCTAGCCTTGCATCCAGAAACGGCCAGATGACATGTTCTGGCCAGTGAAGTGTGAGCAGATATGACATGAGTCACATCCGAAGAGTGGTTTTATGGAGCCCATATGTCTTCTCTGTCGTCTCTTTTTCCCGCTAGAAACCAAGGAATCTGAGGCCGTGAATGATGGAGCCATGATCTAGAAGGAACCTTGGATCTCAAAACACTTCCTGGAAGAAAGGAATCCGCATGCCAGCCATGAACACCAAGACTGGTCTGTTGCATGTGTGAAAATGCACCTCTACTGCACTCAGCGATGGAAATTCTGGAATTGGTTTCAGGAGCTAGCCATACTGCAACTAAAAAAGTGACCTATTATAAGTTAAAATAATAGCAAAACTGCTGATTGTTTTTGTTTTCGCTTCGGAATTACTGATTTCTTTGTTGTTGTTGTTTTCAAAAGAGATCTCCTAAATTCTGAAATTGTGAGCCCTGAATATGTTTCCAAAAGGTGGGATGTGGCTTGGCTCTGTCTTGTTTGTATTAGATCACGAGTCTACTGAGGCTGTCTGTGTAAACACCTTGGCACCTGGTAAAGGCACCAAGCAGATAGGTATTTAATATGTGTTCTACCACCTGCTTGTCTGATTTCTAGAGAATTAAGTGCAGCTCTCAATCAACTACTCCCAATAACAGCACTATGAACTCTTACCAGAGAGTTCAGCCTCATACTGTCATGTTGGTGGTTTTTATGGTAGATCATTATATGCACTTCATCCACATTTCTAGGCTTTCTCAAGTCTATCCACAGGTTAAACAGCTCAAGAGAGCTTCATCCCACAGCCCCCTCCCAAACTATTATTGTAGGGAATAACACTCTACCGCTACCCTCTCTGCCTGTGGGACTGTTTTAAAGGTTCACTTTCATTGAGTTTTTACAAAGCGCCAAGTCCTGTGTTAGATGCTCTATAAACATTATTCCTGCTAATCCTTACAACAACTCTGCAGGATTTATATAACTATTTCCAGGACAGGAGACTTAGGGAGGTTAACTCATGTGCCAAAACTTACCCAGCCTGCTAAGTGGAGAAACACGGATTTAAACTCAAATTTGCCTTGCTCCAATTCCATGTGCTGTGGGAATCTCATGGAGAACATTAGGAACATTCACATGATAAATTGATTTTATAACCCAGGGTTTCTCAGCCTTGGCTCATTGAACTTTGAGGCCAGGTAGTTCTTTGCTGTAGGGGTCACCTTGTGCACTGTAGGGTGTTTTGCAGCATCCCTGGCCTCTACCCACTGGATGCCAACAATACCTCCCTGAGTTGTGACAACCAAAAATGTCTTCAGACATTGCCAAATGTCCCTAAAGGAGAACGTTATCCTCAGCTGAGAATCAGCATCATAACGTAATGTTGGAAATAGATTTTCAACCCTTAAGGACCTGAGGTAGTACCTGCTCTCTGATTAACAAACTTATGTAAGTAATCACGTCTCCATTTTTGCTGCGGCTACCAGGAAGCTCGAAGACAAATTTAAGTTTCGACTGTAGCAAATAAGTATTTCCAAAGTCCTGAGCAATTTCCATTCATCCTTAATTCTTGATCTACTCTGTCTTTTCCCCGCCTTCTTTATTTCTCTACTTATGCTTTTTCCCATTATAGTATGTCTTTCTCTACTTGAAGTTATTTGAAATACTTCACAGAAGATCCAAAGTAAAAATTTTTAAAACATATATCATTTTTATACAGATTTTGAAGTCAGTGTGCTTAATTATTTGGTCAAAGCTGAATCTTTCTAGGAATGATAAATACCCCTGTTTTCTCTTTAAATCTTTTCAATAATTCTCTCTGATATTTAAAAAAAATCAAAGTTGGACTAAAAAACTTATTGAATTTATTGAAATTTTCTGGCTCTCAGAATCGTATCTTCAAATGGGTTCAGGCACAGTAAAATAATAGAAAGAAAAATTTTTAAAAAGAAACTAGAAAAGCTTTGGAAATTTTCTTTTTCCTTTGCGTGTTCTCATGGCAAATGCTGAAAATGACTATTTCATTCAAATATTTTTATTACTAAGTTTAGAAGGAGATGTTGTGATAAAATGGATACCTTTCTAAGATGTTTGTCTAAGATTTTGCTGCCACTCGTGCTCTAAATTGATACACAAAGACAGATTCAGCTAGTTGACAGGCTCCACTTTTAGGATTCTACCACATGTTTTCACAAATGAATTTTCCAGTCTGTCAATTAGTGGGGAGATAAAAATTGGGTCCAGAACAAAGGGTGACTCAGAGGCTCATTTGGAAGTTTGGGATTTCTGGTTCTGCTTTGACAGATTTGGAAGAAGAGGCAAAACATTTCCTGTAAATACCATTGCTGGGGTGGGTTCTCACTCTCTTTCCCTCATCAAACAGAAATCTATATTGTGCCTTGAGTTGAGCCCCAGAGAAATTATCAATATTCACACATCTGGCACAAATCTGTTGGAGGGAAAAAAAAAACCATGATGCCATCTGTATTTCTTCCATCGTTTTATAGCACAGCTCCAGTCTCCTGTAGTCATTTTGTCACAGAGTCTTGTAAATATAAAGTTATATTACTTGGCTTGTTTGAGGACACTGTTCATCATAAGGGGAGGATGAGGAGATGATGTCACTGCCAGGAAAAAAAAAAAAAAAAAACCACCTCGCCTTTCCCAATCCCCCACCTTCCCTGGAGTACGAAGGAGCCAAATTTCATCAAGTTTGGCACAGTTGTGGGAATTAACATGACTGAAATGTATGCCAGATTTCAAAACAATTTCTAACAGTTTCTGTGAGACCGTGTAAGCAACTGAAAATTGACATGTTGTGTTGTGCCCGAGTCAGCCAACTGCTGTCACTGCATAATTAGATTTTCCTGCATGAGAGGAGAATTTTCTTCAAAAAATTATGAAATAAGGCAGAAACTAATATAAAGTATAAGTGGGTCTGTTATTTGCAAAGAGGTAGCCTTCCACCGAAGAATGGCTTTGGACGTACACACACGCGCTTCCAGGAGGGGCCAATGGCCCTGGCTTTCTGTGCTTCACATGCAGGAAATGCTCTTTGCGAAGGGAAGAGGATTTTCAGCACAGGCCAGATGGAAGTGAGCCCATTTGGCTGCCCAAGGAATGGCTGAAACCCAGAATTAAGAACAGATTTGAAGCTAATAAATGCATGTTACTTCCTTCTAATACGGGATAATAGGTGTGGCAGAATATGTGGGTGTCCCCAATCTTTATTCTCCCCTCTTCAGTAGCAACAGTAGTTTTGTTGGGCATGAGGTCACTCAGCGAAAGTCTACGTTGCCCAGGCTCCCTTGTACTTCAGTGTAATCATCTAACTGGGTCCTGGCCAATGAGACATAAGCAGAAGGTAAGTTTCAAATTCTGTGTCATGTCCTTAACAGGAAAAGCAGGTACACTCCTGTTTCTCCCTTCCTGTCTTCCGCGGGCAGTATGATCATAAACCACCTTTGTCCATGAGGAGGAGATTCATACCATGTGGATGTGGGCTGCTCTCTAGATGTGGTAGAGCAATATGATAAAAAGAGCCACATCCCTGATACCTTTCAGTTGCCAATACCAACCCTGGATGACTTCCTGGAATGTTCCATGAGAGAGAGGCCAGTTACTGCTTTGATTGAGCCCGTGTACTTTTGACAGCAACTTTTCTGTATCCTAACCAATACTGCACACTTGGAGTTGAACTTCAGAGTTTTTAAGAGCTCTTACAGGCAGGAGAGTGTTTATACCCCTGGACACGTGTAGTATCTTTGTTTCCTAACCATCCCCTTCAAAGTAGATACCTTTTCCCAAATGATCTTCTTTCTCTAAAAGGCAAAACATGACTCAGAATATCATTCATTCATGATGATGTGATTACAATTATTATTACAATTTTACAAATGAAGAAACTATAAGTTGAGAAGTATAGTAACTTGCCCCAAATCACAGAGCAAATAATTTCAGCTTCTTACATCACTGAACTAAAGCAGTGGAAACAACACTAGAACTCAAGTCTGCTGACTTCAAAACCAGTAATTTTAAAAGCTCTTTGTTCCTCAACTATATTCTATATTAGCCTTCTTTGAATTGAATTTGTGAGTAAGAGTTTCAGTGTATTTGAAAAAAAAAAGATTAATTAAAAAAAATTAAGAAAATCTCACATCAAGATTTTTTTCTGGTGGCCAATAACAGAAACCCTGAGCTCAAACTGGGTTACTTAGCAATGGGGCCTTATTAGCTTATGTAACTGGAAAGTCTACCCCCTGGACTAGTTCAGTTCTGGCTTGATCCTGGGCTGGAACAATGTCCTCAAAACATGATTCCTGCCATCTCTTAGCACTGCTACTCTTCAAGGTGACTTCACTCCCAGGTCCCATATGATATCTTATCTTGTTTAATTCCAACAGAAAGGAGCCCTACACAACTTGGTCTGATTGGTTTATGGGCCTGTCTGCCAACTAATAGCTATGTTCTAGAGGATTCAGGGCTCTGAAAGGCCAGGCACGGATCACCTCCTAAATCCCAAGGAGGCCACAGACTCTAAGACTGGAGGAAAACATGGTCCTCAGGAGGCCAACAAGAGTGCTGCCCCAAAAGAACAGGAAATGGATGTTGGATAGGCAACAATGACAAATACTCACTGCACATCTCTTTATGTACTCAAAGCTGCCCTATTATAGGAATCTAAACTTATATCTTGTTACCCTTTCCAAACATTGGTCTAAACTACTGCTTTTTCTCCATAATATACCCTTCACTGATGCCCAGTCCTTCCCACATACTCACACATGTGTATACAAACAGTATACACACACACACACACACACACACACACATTTATTCCTCTGCCCAATGCTGTTCTAATTTCCCTAAATATCACTTATCTACTGGAGGCAGCCAGCACTCCCAGGGATGACCCTACACTGTGGTGCTAGACTCAGATTACCAGTATTTGCAGTCCAGGTCTTCCAGAAATTGTTTATACAATCTCAATTCTTTATAAGCCTTGGTACCCTCATGTGAAAATGGGGTCACAACCATTCCTACCTCATAGATCTGCCATGAGGATTAAATAAAGGATTCATATAATACTCTAAGCACAGGATCTAAACTCACCATACGTGCTAGCTAATATAGGTAGTAGGTCCTGGAGGCCCCCCTTAGCTCTCCTTCCTCTTGAGAGCCTTAATTTCCCTGAACAATCTGGCCTAAACTGCCCTTGTTGGAACTGTCACAACACTTAGAACTGGTTCAGTGTGTGTTGGCCCTGAGGCACCCATCATCTGCACTGGCAACATATCATCCTGACGGTCCAATCCCTGTGACAGAGGTTGTCCCCATTCTCACACTGGGACTTTAACCTCCTATTGAAGGCTACAGATCTGGAGTCAGACAGACTAGAGTCCAAGTCAGAGCTTTACTATTTACTAGCTATGAGATCATGGGCAAATCATTTAATTTATATAATCTTCAGTTTTCTCCTCTGCAAAATACAGTTGATGTCAAACACAAACAAGACAATATGTACATAGTACTTTAGTGTGGTTCCAAACACATAGTAGGTGTTTAATAAACGGCAGCCGTTGCTTTATATTACATGTATTTTCAACCTGCTTCAGTGCCTCAATTCTCTACCTTAATCATCCTAATAAATGGTCATGGAAAGAGTTTAATTGATCTAAATACCTCTCCTATGCATGGCTGGGTCAATCCCTAGACACATTTTGCAAATACCATTAGTCTATCTGGTCATATCAGAGCAGAAGGCACACTCAGATTGACTAAAAAAAATTCCAGCAGCCAAGATCAGAACAGGGATAATGACAGGGAACTAAGAAGGACTCAGTTCCTATTATGAACTGAAAATGCACTAGACATTAATTTTACTAACTCATGTTCTTCCAACAGTCTTGAATAACAAACATCCCAATAAACAGCAGCGTAAAACAACAAAAATGTAATGTTTTCACAATCTGGTAGGTCGCCTGTACTTTCTCTGGTGGTTTTATTTGGCATTCATACATCTGCATCCAACGAGATGGGCAGGTGAGTGTGCTCTAATGTTAAACAGGCCTCCCTCGGATGTCTAGCAGGTACTGCTGGCTGTCAGCTAGAGCACCTTGGTTTTCCTCCATGTGTTGGCTTATGTAAGCCAAACTGGCTTTCTTTACAGTATGGCAGTCTTGCCTTGCCCAACAAGGCAAGCCCCAGTGGGCTCACACACAGTAAAGCTCAGCTCACACAGCCCACCACAATGGACAATGATGTTCCACTGGCCAAAGCAAGTCACATGGCCAAGGCCAGAAATAATCTCTTCTGTTTCATCATGAAAGAGGTGGCAAGGAATTTGTGGCCATTTTTAATCCATCACAGAGAGTTTAAACAAGGTAGCATGTGGCAACCAAGCAGCAGAGTTTAGAATCAAACTCAGATCTGAATACTCCTGTACTTTTTCCAATATATCACAATGTCTCAGAACAGTCCAAGAATGTTGATTTTCCATAAGCACTCAGATTTGTACTTTCTTTCCTGTAACATAGATTAGAGTCCCTACCATCTAACAAGCATCATTTCTAGCTCTGGGGTAGAGCAGTGTACAAGACAAGCAAAAACTCTGCCTTCAGAAAGCTAAGGAAATGTAATAGTGTCAGATTAACAGGATGGGGTGATCAAGGGAGGGGGAAGCTCTAAACTGATTGGTCAGGAAAGGCTTCTCTTGGAAGACGTGAGACAAGAATGGAGAAATTAAGGCAGCCGCAGAGACGATTCTAAGGGAAGTGTCCAGGAAATGTAAGATCCTCAAGGCAAAAAGGAGCTTGGTGTTGGAAGGACAGAGATAAAACAATGGTTAGAGAAGGAAGGGCAGAAGGAAATTGTAGGGGAAAAGCTGTGAGAGGTGGAAACTAGAGTTTACAGGATCTCGGAGGCCACAGAAAGGTGTTTGGATTGTATTTGAATTGAAGCAAGAAGCAATTGGAGCATCCTGAGCAAGGGATCCATGTGATCTAGGACTTTACATCTGATCTGGGTAACCCTTGATGACACACCATAGTTCTGACTGCCATGTGGTATGGAGATTAAAGAGCAGCAAGAGGGGAAGCAGAGCTCTGCTGGAAGGTGAACTGCTGACAGTGACCATGGGCATGGAGAGAAGAGGAGCTTCTGTGATGTGCTTTGGTATAGGGTTTAAAAGACTTTATGGTGGGGACTTTCCTGGTGGTGCAGTGGTTAAGAATCCGCCTGCCAATGCAGGCGACATGGGTTCGACCCTGATCTCGGAAGATCCCACATGCCGCAGAGCAACTAAACCTGTGCGCCATAACTACTGAGCCCGCACTCTAGAACCCTGGAGCCACAACTACTGAGCCCATACGCCACAACTACTGAAGGCTGTGTGCCTACAGCCTGTGCTCGGCAACAAGTGAAGTCACCTTCATGAGAAGCCTGCGCACTACAACAAAGAGTAGTCCCCACTCACCACAACTAGAGAAAGCCTGTGCACAGCAACCAAGACCCAAAGCGGCCAAAGATAAATAAATTTAATTCATTAATTAATTAATTTTTAAAAAAGGCTTTATGGTGGATTTCTTGTGGGATGGAGGTTAGCAGAAACAGAAAACTACAAATAGTATTGAGGATGTCAGTGAACACCACTCACTGGGGCCACAGGTAACAGACAAAGCGTGAGTCTGCTTAATCATGAAACTGAATGTCTTTGTTTCACTTTGTTTTCAAAAAGCATGCATAGGAGTCTTTGTAAAAATTATTTTCAAGTTCATACAAGTGTGGTAGGTGAAAAGGACAAAATGGTTTAATGATGTACAAAGGGAGGAAAAATGAGTCAGAAATGAATACTTTCTGGTTGCTGAGAATGCTTTAAATCCATTTATTCCCAATCATGTTCTCTGGAATGTAGGCATTCACTAGTAAGCTAAAAGGTAGTCAAATCTAATAAAGAGAAAAGAAGAGATGAACATCACATGGACCACATTCCATTGTCAATAAGGAAACTTATTAGATGGTACATCCAAGTACAGTGCAACAATCGTGGCCTCAGTACTATTTCTGAATAAAATTGAGACACAGTAGCTTCCCCCTAATGTACTTTCTAATCCCTATAGCTCCCTAGGATATATTTATATATCTTGGCTTCAAAACACCTAAATTAACCTATGTCATTCAGAAGGCAACCGTACCTTGTCAAGGTAAGAGATCTGGATCCCCATTTTGTCTAATAAATTATATCCTGAGATTTAATTCCCTGTTGTCTGCATATTTTTCCTGCATAAACTCCCCAAACAATAAATCATCTTTCTGTCTTGTCCGTCATGTATGGGCTCATTACTTCACACATCATAATTATAATCAACGAACAAAACTCAAGGAAAAAAAAGCCGAACAATGAAGTGGTACTTTTTTTCTTAACATCAGGGCAACTTTGTGTGATTAAGTGTGTAATGATACAGACGGATGTTTTGGATGATTTCTATGTAGCTCTTTTACATTTTGCAGATTTTCTTAACAGGTCCAACTACCTGAGGAGGGGGGGAAAAAAAGCTCTTTTTACCTTTAAGACTTCTAAGTCTGATTTTTTAAGTGCACAGATAACTTTAATGCCTAAATTGAAAAATGAGAAGAATATCCGTAGGGAAAAAGGAGCTTATTGCTGCCTCCCTGAAGTTCATCAAATGTTGTCACATATTTCTCTAACATTTTTGACTTGGTTAAGTGCAAATTTAGGTGAACACACTCTTTTTCCCAGGGTTCATGGCAACAGAAATATAATATGTATTTTCTGATTAATGAGTTCAGCTCTACAGTCTAAGGGATCTTAGGAAAATGGCACTTCTTTTTTTTTTTTTTATTTCATGTATACTTTTTTTTTTTTTTTTGGCACACGGGCTTGGTTGCTCCATGGCATGTGGGATCTTCCTGGAGCTGGGATCGAACCCGTGACCTCTGCATTGTCAGGCGGATTCTTAACCACTGTGCCACCTAGGAAGCCCGAAAATGACACTTCTTAAAGGCAGAGGACTGGACAAAATGACCTCACATTTCCATTATTTCTTGACTTAGTTTTTGCTAAATTTTTAAGCACTCACTTCATACACTTTCTTAGGTGTGTTTGTGGCAGACAATAAGCTGAAAACCCCATTCTCAGAATTTAAATCCTCACCAACCATACATATAAATTTCTCCCATGACTAGGGAGAAAACTTAAATTAGGAATTAAGTAAATAGATGAATGTTAATAAAGCTCACCTTTAATCTCATCAATTAAGTTACTATATTAGCTGGAAAATCAATGAATTACAATTCATGTGATTATTGAAACATTGCCATGCATGTAAGTCTAAAGTCTTTTTCAATGTGAGACTTGGGGCAGCAGTGTCTAATTTATTGATAATAGGCTAGGTCCCCTTGCCAGTCTCCACTTTTGTTTTCTTTTTATCATTGATGCTATTTCATATGGCTTGTGGTTATCAGGGACAAGTTGACAGTATCTCTTAGGCCATGATGAAACCAGTCTCGACTAGGAGGCTTCTGAAAAGCTGACCCTAAATAACAAGCCTGCCACTGGGAAGACTGTATATATAAACTGTGAATATCTCATTCTGTGCTCTAAATAATTCCCTACATCTCTGTCCCCTATGAACTATGTGGCCTTGAGCATGAAGCTTAGCCACTCTGTGCCTCGACTAATCTATCTGTTAAATTATGCGGTTGTAGTGAGGATTCAGTGAGTGAACACTTAACAAAATGCTCAGGGTAGTATTTGGTAAGCGTTAAAGACTAGAACTGATGGGGCCATTGTTATCATTATCTCTTCCTTTGGAGAACTTCCTGATACAGCTGTTTAAGCCCTCCTCTGAGAAGGAGGCCTTCCTTCTTGACTCCCATCGGCAAAGTTAGTCATTTCTCCTTCCATACTTCCACACTCCTTCCAGTCCTTAAGTAATTTTGATTATAATTTGCTCTTACATTCATCTCCCCCTTTGACCCCGGTCTACGCCTTTGTTTGATGTCTTTCCAGAGTAGAAGCTGTGTCTTCTATGTATCCACCCTAGGTACTAGCGTATCTCCTTGCTCATGTGAATGAAAAAATGAATTTGCTCTTGGAAAATCTATTGGTAAAAAATTTAGGCTGGTTCCAGACATAAATGCAAAAATAATAAAGTATTTTGCTTAGGGTTAACATTTTTAAAGTTTTATTTGAATTAGAATATCGCCATTTTGCAAGACTAAAAAAATGAATCTACTCAAGGATCATCAATAGCTACTCCATCAGAAAAAAAATAGATACAACTATAAATTCTATGTCTCCTGATGGATGTACTTCCTCTAAAATAGTCCTGCCTTTCACACACACACACACAAAAATCAAATCAAATCAAATCAAGCCTGAATTACATCAAACCTCTTTAGCAATCAATTCACAAGAAATACAATGGACAGAGGAACATGTTATATGATACCATGATGATGAAATTAGTAAAATTCAGACTGTGAGAATCTCTACTGGGCAAACTGTAAGATAAATTACCAAGTAACTTTCAGGGGGGAAAAGAGAGAAGGAGAAAGCTGCAGATTCAGAGACTTAAAGAGAAAAGTCAGCCAATTGCAATGTGTGGACTGTATTTGAATCCTGACTCAAACAAATTCTAAAAATAAATTGAACACTGACTGGATATTTGATAATATAGAGGAATTATTATTGACTACCCTAAGGTTGATAATGTTATTTTTTTAAAATGCCCTCAGCTTTTATAGATATATACTAAGATATTACAGATGAAATAGTTATGTGTATGAGATTTTCTTCAAAATAATCCTGGATGGGTGGAAATTTAGATAAAACAAGATAGAGTAAGAGCTGACAGTTGTTGAGGTTGGGTGATAGGTATGGAAAGGTTCATGATACTTCTCTATTGTGAATGTGTTTGCAATCCTTAATTATAATGAGAAACTTACAAATTAACAATTTCCTATATGTTAAAAGAAGCTTATTATGTTTCCTCTGTTTTCCCTAGATTGCAAACTCTGACATGATTTTGCTATCTAGTGAACCAGATGCACTTACAAGTGTCCAACCACTGTTTATTGGATTGGATTTTCTTGTTTGCTAATCCATTGATATAACATATACTTTCAATAGTAAATTTATCAGCTGAAGAACAAAGATTTATTGTTATATATTCAGTAGTAAATATAACACCAATAATTATATTAATAATAGCTAATAATTAATGAATGCTTTCTTTCTTGTCACTATGAATATTAATTTACATGGAGTTCTTGCAGAACTTTATGAGCTGAGGCACAAATTATAACACACCATGGGGATGCAACTACCAAGAAACTGAAGCTTCATGGGATGAAGCTACCTCACCAGTGATCACATGATAAATGGCAAAGCCAAGGCCACACCAGATCTTCCATACTTCAAACCCATGACCCCGCCCCTCTGGAACCTTCCCTTATGGGTCAGGAAGGGTAGGTGACTCAAAATAAGATTCCTTTTCATAAGAAGCACTACAGAGACCTGATCTTAAGTCAAATGGCTACAGAGAGATGGATGGGAGTGGGAAAAGTTTTCCTAGACGAACTGAGATGAGTACTGGAGAAGACAGCTGAGTTCACACAAGATTAACAACAGGTCTAAAACAAGAAAACATGACAACCAAAGGCACAGAGCATAGATTCGTAACCTGTGGCCCAGCCAAACTTTTTATTTTACTTTAACTGCATAAGATTTAGAATACTTTTGAATGACTTTCTAATATCAAAACTCATAAAATTTCACACATAAATATATATTTCTTGGTTTTAAAAGTATTGGAAGCTTTGGCAATGTTAGGCCCATATTTCTACATAGTCATCAGAGGTTCTGAAGCAGGGGAGAGGTTTGCTGAAAGTAACATTTTAGGTAATAGCATGGAGACTTCATTTAAGGGAAAAAATGCTAGAATCAGAAAGGCTTTTTAAGTCTGGACAGAAATAATGAGGTTGGCCAACTTAGAGGCAGAGGGGACAGAAAGGAAGGGGGAAAATCCCTGAACAGAAGTGGTGACAAGACTTGGTGGTAGAGGGCTTCCCTGGTGGTGCAGTAGTTAAGAATCCACCTACCAATGCAGGGGAAACAGGTTCGAGCTCTGGTCCAGGAAGAGCCCACATGCTGCAGAGCAACTAAGCCTGTGAGCCACAACTACTGAGCCTGTGCTCTAGAGCCCACGAACCACAACTACTAAGCCCACGTGCTGCTACTACTGAAGCTTGCATGCCTAGAGCCCATACTCCACAACAAGAGAAGCCACAGCACTGAGAAGTCCAAAGAGTAGCTCCCGCTCACCACAACTAGAGAAAGCCCACACTCAGCAATGAAGGCCTAACACAAAAATAAATTAATAATAAATAAAATATTAAAAAAAAAAAAAAGACCTGGTGGTAGAATGGACTTAAGAAGTAAAGGTGTATGACTTGTATTGAGTCACAATTTGCTTCAGGTTATCTAACCCCCATAACTGGAAGATGAGAGGTTTGGGGAGGAAACTTCATGGTATCAGGATCATTAGAAACCAGGAAAGATGTTAGTTTTGTGTTATAATCTTTTGGGAGATGGTGAAACAGGAGATCAGCATAGAAACATATTTAAACCAGACAACAATGTAGTAACCACACTGGTATCTTAGAAATAGGGAAACAGGTTTTGTTTAAGAAGGAGGAGATGTTGGGAAACTGTTCAGTTTTGCAGTGACTGCTTCAAAGGACACAAGACAAACCTAGTCAGCCCTGCACTGAAGAATTTTATAGTGAGGTCAGAGAAAAGAGATACAGAACAGGCAGTTAGAGGCTCATGGCCAGTGTAGAGCTGATGAAGCCAAAGAAAAGGAATAACAGTGTGACCAGGGAAAGTTTCTTGAAAGTATCACTTCTTCTTGAATCATATTCTGAAGGAAGAGTAGATACAGCACAAGAATGTGGAATCAATACAACAAAGTTTGCACTGACCCAACCAATATTGGATGACTTTCTACTAGGTGAAAAACACATACACTATACCTATCCATGTGCCTTATTCTTCCTCGTGATGCTTGGCAATGCCAGACATCACACTGTACTTGCTTGACTCTTGCCTACCTCCCCTAGGACAATACGAGCTCCATGAGAGCATCTCTCGTTTACCAGGGTATCTTCAAGGCTGAAAACAGTTCCTGGAAGATACTTAGTTCTCAGTAAATATTATTTGAAAGGGTCCGCTCTTACAGTGCTCACAGCCTCAGGTGAACAGAAAACTGAGCAGGCAATTATAATATGTGGCCAGCATGAGTAGTTCAGGAGGCACAGAGGTGATGCCCTGACGCATCAACTGAAAGAAGAGCTATTGTAAAATCCCTGCCTCCCAGAAAGAGAAACAAGAGAGTTTACTCTCTCTGCATATTTATTAAATGGATTGTACTGAAAGACGCACCAACCCAATGCTAAAAGGATGATGAAATCGCATCATTTTCCACTTCTGTCTCCAGCTAACACACATCCTGTACAAAGAAAAAAAAATGCCGCATGTGATTTTGTCACTGAATTTACTGGTCCCTAATACCGCTTAAATGAAGGTGGGGAGAAATAAGCTGGACATGAACGAGTCCGAGTCATTCATGAGCTGTACAGAATCATCTCAACGTTGTTGGAATTTAGGGCACTGGATGAAATTTGTGTGTGTGTGTGTGTGTGTGTGTGTGTGTGTGTGTGAGTGTGTGTTTTCAATGAGAGCTCATTCTCACCTCTATGAAGGAGGTCAGTGGACAGTTATCATGCACTCTGAAGGGCTGGAAAGCCCTTCCCCTCTCACCTCTGCTAGCCAGTCTGGACATCAGGGCAAACACCAGAACCCACCATATCAAAATGCTTCTGTTGCAGAACAGCAAAAAACTGTCAGATATAGATGGTGATGCTGACTTCTCAATAGGGGGAGAAAAGGACTTAAATTAGACTTCTATAAAAAGAATATTGCATATTTATTTCCACAATAACACCCAGGAAAAACGTTAGTCAAGAAGCAAGCAATTGGGTGAATAAATAAGCTTGTCTTTGTTCTCATCAATTAAGTTATTATATCAGTTGGAAAACCAGTGAATTATAATACAGATGTTTAATGAAACACTGCTGAGCCTATAAGTCAAACTCCTATTTTGTGGTGTGATTTTGGCTGCATAGTTTTGTGTGTGTTAAACCGTATTTATTAGCTGATACCCATTATTACTTTGAGCAAGGTATAATTCAGTTGTCAGGCTCCATCGCAGGCAAGGAGATTTAATCAGTAAGAGCCGCTTTGCTACTGAGTATAAAACAATGTGGGTTTCATGAAGCAATCACGGCAGTGTGAAAAAATGGGATTAATTAGTATTGTATAAGAACAGGCAGCATGCTCATTAAAACCTTGTGAGGTGGCTCTTGATAAACTGCCACTTGATAGGACCGCATTAATGTGACAAGGCAAAGACTCCATTTCCAAATCCTTTCTGATTCTATCTTGCTTTTAAGTTACCTGGAATGACCCTCCTTTGGCGTTCGGAATACAAAGATCAAGATGACTGCCAGGGATCCAGGAGCCACCTGGACCGAAGAAGCCAAGCACAGACGGGGAAGCTTCAAAGACAACTCTTTTTTGAGCTTGCAGTCAAACATGAATCAATAGCTGTAAATGAGGCAGCGCCAGGGGTGGTGAATTTGCATTCGCACTCGGCAGGTCGGGCAGAAACTAATTTGACAATTGGCAACCCACCTTAATGAAGGCCACATACAAATCCTCTGTTTGTTTACCCAATGCTGGCAGTGTTTGGAAATGTGTAAGTCCAGAGGAAGATAGCAGGGGCTCCAGAGAGCCTCCGCGGGGGCGGGGTGGGGGCAGGCTATCAGAGGGATAGAGGAAGGCAGTAACTCAGAGAGCCTGCTCTTTGCCCACTTCCCCCTCAGCACCCACTGACTAATTATTTGGGTTTCCACATGCCTCCCTTACTTCCCAAAATGAATAGTTATTTTTTGCTTTGTTTTGTTTTGTTTTCACAGTGAAAGCATCTGCACAAGAAAAAAAGCCCTGTGAGAACAATCTGCTTTGGGTAAGGAATATTTTTTTGATGTGCTTTAGACCTGTTTTCCTCTTTGGGCATCTGATATGATTCTCTTTCAAACCTGTAACAGTTTGGGCTGGGTCTTCAAGCTGCAATTGTTTTGGGGGAGGGGCTGGGTTTCAAGTTAACATCACCAGATCTCGGAAAATCTTCTTTTACCTTCATGCCCCCAGCTTCTATTTTCCTGGTGACTTCTGCTAACAGCATATAAGGCAACTGTATAAAGAACAGGTATTTGTTGGGTTATTCCTAGGACTGAAAATGCACTCAGAAACCTCAAAAGTTTCTGTTCTTCCACTCCCCAATTATCATGAAGCTCAAGGACTCAGCTCACAATTATAGGTTGCTTGCAGTTGAACTTGGGTAATTCCACTGCAGTCTGCAGATTCGAGGCAACCGGGCAGAAGTCAGGCTACCTGAGCAGGCTAGATAGGATTAAGCACACTGCTTTATCAAGTGATGTGTTGCAATATTATTAATTTAAACCCTAACATCTCATTTTTGTGATCTGAGCTGCATGATGTAATGCAATATGACAGCCATTGAATTAACAGAAAATGGAATTCATCTCTCAAAATTTCACACAAAATGAAGGCAAGAGACAGACAAAAATAAAGGAAGAAAGACAGACAGATAAATACCTTTAATATTTTTTTCTGTATCCAAATGAGTCTGCCTCAGCCTGGCAGTATTAGCAGTATTGTATAGCATCAGCCCATTTGCCCAGAGATCCCCACCATCTTATTTATTCCTCTGTTAGGGAAAGTATTGAATATGTTCCTATTTTGTTTCTTTTATTTTAGCAAGGGAATTGCATAGTAATGCACTGTAAGTGGTGGTGCAAGCATCACCACTTACACATGACACAGTAATAGGAAATTTTCTGCCCCTCTTAGCTTGATGAGAACCTCCTGCAAAAATTGTACAACTCCTTCAGGTAGTAGCCACCTACCTGATTTATAATCCTACAGTGGCGGAAGAGGTTAGCTGGGTAATTTAAATCACTAGATTTCACTAATGAACTAGGGCCAGGGAAAAAGCACTTTACATTGTAAAGGCTCCATTTCACCTTCCTTATGCCCCGCATACTTTATCTCCAAATTTTTACATTATTTATATAAAAAGGGAAATGGTTCTCTCAGAGGAAAATGAGTGAGCAAAGCACCTCTGCTGATAGAGTATCCCCTACAATTCACTGCAATTCAGATACCCTCTCTCATGGCAACAAAAATAACGCTCGATTTAGCACATAAAAATACAGAATGCTCAGTTCAATTTGAATATCAGATAAACAACAAATAATACAACATTGTGGGTGAACTTATATTAAAAGTTATTTGTTGCCTATCTGAAATTCAGATTGAACTGGGCATCCTGCATTCTATCTGGAACTCTGTACTAAAGGGGAGGTGGACTGGAGGAGGTACATTTACCCCAGGGAGGGCATTACATGAAATGTCAAGAGAAAGTGCTCTACAAAGCTTGGGAAAACTGACCATATGTAGAAGCCGTCTGGTGTCTATGTTTCTCAGTGGAACATTTTTATTCAGCAGATTACTAACGGCCTCACTGAGCTTTGAAATAAACTACTGGTCACTTTTTTCCCACAAGGATAAGCAAGTTTTAAGTGATGTTTCCTTCACATTAACCTCAAAGACATTTTTCTACTATTGCATTTTGTATAAAGGAAATATACAGTGCTTCTCAAACCTAGGGACTCCTGGAACCTTCCGACTACCATCACCACCACCAAATATCTTCATATATCACCATAGACTACAGCTTCAAAAACACTGAACTTGTGTATACCCAAAGGAATTGAAAATGGTATTCAAACAAATACCTGGACAAAGAAATACAAGTACATGAATATCTATAGAAGCACTATTCACAATAACCAGAAGGTAGAAACAACCAAAAAGGCCACCAACTCATCAAATACAATGGAATATTATTTAGCTATTAAAAGGAATGCATATTATAATCCTGATGAACCTTGAAAACATTGCGCTAAGTGAAAGAAGTCAGACACAGAAGGCATGATTCCATTTATAAGAAACATCCAGAACAGGTCAATCTATAGAGACATACAATAGACTGGCGGTTTCCAAGAGCCAGGAAGAGGGGGGCAGGGAGCAGGCAGATAGGGGCGTGATTGCCAGTGGGTACAGGGTTTCCTTTTGGGGTGATAAACTATTTCAGAACTAAATAAAGGTACTTGTTGGACTGCATTGTCAGTGTATTAAATGCCACTGAATCGTTCACTTTAAAATGGTTAACTTTATGTTATCTGAATGTCACTTGAATACAAGTAAATAAATAAAAAGCATTGATCTTAATGAAAAGATGGGGTTCACTAGTCTGCCTTTGGATTTATTTTGCATTTATTGCTAGCTGCAAAAAGATTCTCTCATTTTGCAGAATGCTTACCAACTGCAATTTATGCATTCCTATATAAGTTATTAACTCAACTAATATGAATTGAGCCTCTTATAAAAGGGTCACGGGTAGCCCTTATGCAGATTAGAAATAAGTGTCCTGTCTGGGGCTGCTCAATGAGCAGATCCGCCCTCACTACCTGGGCAGGACACCTACTTGCAGTCCCAGGCTCTGCTCTTGCCGGCAGCACCCCTTGTCTGTGATACACCACATCCCATATGGTACTGGTACTGTAATGAATCTTAAGTAATATTGGGAACAGTAATGAATGTAGTATTTCAATAAAGATGCTTCAGAGCCAGACTAATTGGGTTCCTTATCAGCTGTGTGACCTTAGGCAATTCCTTAACCCCTGTGACCTCGATTTTCTTACCTCTAAAACAGGGATAATAATACCACCGATCTCCCAGAGTTGTTGGGGGTGGGGTGGGGAGGTGAAGTAACTTTAAGGCATGAAGAACAGTCTGGCACCCACTAGAATGGCTAACAATAAAGACTCGTGACACTGCATGCTGATGACACTGCAGAACAACTGGATCTTTTGCACATTTCTGATGGGAGTGTCAACACAAGCTATGTCATCGCTGTAGAAATCCATTCAGCTGTTTCCTAAAACAAAAAAAAATCCACCTACTTCATGATTCAGCAATTCCATTCCTACTTCTTTACCCAAAAGAAATGAAAACTAATGTTTACAGAAAGACTTCTACAAGAAAATCACTGCAGCTTACCCATACTAGAAAAAGTAAATGGAAAACAGCCTGTGTCCATCAGCAGTAAGTTGGATAAACAGATTGTGTGTTCACATAATGGAATAATAGCGATAAAAAGGAATGAACTACTGATACACAAAACAACAAGTAGATTTTTAAAATATTATGCTCAGAAAAAGAAGCCAGTCCCTAAAGAGGACATGCTACATAATTCCATTTTTATGAACTTCAAAAAGGCAAACTAATCTATGGGGATCAAGACTGGAATAGTCTTTGCCTCTGGGGGTTGGAACATGAGGGAACTTTCTAGAGTGATGGTGGTACTTGTAACAGTTGGAAAAAGTTTCTGTGTAGGGCCAGATTGGTAAATATTCTAGCCTTTGAGTTCCATATACAGTTTCTATTGTATATTCTTCTTTGTTTGTTTGTGTTTGTTTTAATCACTCTTTTAAAATATGAAAAACATTCTTAGCTCACAGGACACACAAAAACACTGCACAGGCTAGGTTTGGTCCAAGGGTTGCAGTCTGCCAAACTCTGCTCTATATAGGGTATTGGTTACAGGGATGTATACATTTGTCAGAAGTCACTGAACAATACACTTTAGACCTTTGCATTTTACTGTATGTATTTTTCAACAAAATATGAAACGCTGCCTGGAAGTTAATACTCAAATAAACATTAGCTAATATTATTTTAGCTTCACATAAATGATATACTTATTTATTTTTTAGTTATAACAAAGAAAATATCATTTTTCCACATTGTAAAATAAATTCAAGCAATATATTTAAGGCCCACATTATGATTCCCTCCACACTTTGCCACCGCCTACACACACATTTCCAACCACTTCCTCCAAAGAGAATTTGATTTCCTAGGGCAGTATCTCAAACCTGGGAACAGTCCAATCCACAGGCTGTATTCTCAGAACTCTAGGGGTTTTTGAACCCTAGTCAGAGAAACAGGCATCTGTAATGGACCAAACTGTCTGTCTCACCTGGTGCCTAGGTAGGAACTAGTTCTCCTTCCACAAGACCATCTTGCCTTTAATTAGCATACCTCACATCTTCCTTCCCAATTAGAGTTCTTACCAATGTCAGCACTGAGAAGAGAACTCTTTTGAAAGAGAATTCTTCGTAATTAATATCTACCAGGTAACAATTTGATGCATTTTCCAAAGAATGACATTACATTGAGAGTATTTACTGTACATTCATATTTATCTGTACCCACATTAACTTCACTTTTCACTCGTGTTGAAGAATACTCTCCATGGAACCAGCAATTCAAAACTGCTGAACAAAGCAGTACTAGAAATCTCATGAGGAAAGGTCCGCATGGAGTGGAGAGTTTGCATCTGTTTCCATCATAGAATCCCTGGTACTGGCAGCGACAGGAAATAAAAAAAACACTTTGCTAATTGAAACATAAGAGGACACTGGAGCGTGGCTACCACAAACTATAGTATTGCACTTTTTCTTAAAATTCCCATCAGAACCAAAGTTGAGACTTTGGTAGGTTGACTGTTCCTGGCTGAGTTTGTTTCCCATATTTAAATTATTCATCTTTCTTTTGTTCTCGCTCCCTCTCTCGTATACATTTATATATGACAGATAATTGGGATGAAGACATAAATTGTGTTATTAATGGAATTAATTATATTAAACAATATTTTTATCATTTGTTATATCTATATGCCTATCACTGCCGCATGCTATTTGGAAAGGTGAGAAAGGAGAAAGAGGTGCTGACTACTGTCCTTGGGGAGCTTACAATCCTGTTGGGCAGATAGGGTGAGCATTCTCCCCACCATCACTTATCACCATCTCTACAACAGATATTATTATAGCCGGCCTTGCACTAAACACTTTAGACACCCAGACTCATTTAATCCTCACCACAATCCTAGATACTATTTTTACACATTCTACAGATGCAACAACTGAAGCGAGTCAGAAAGTAAGTAACTTGGCCAAGATCCAACCCCAAACAGTAAGTAATGGAGCTATCATTAGAACTCAGTTCCACCAGGCTCCGATTCTATGCTTTTTACCCATGTCTCTTTACTGTCTCCAAATACAACTGAAAACATAAGTAATGATGGACCAAGAAGTAGTATCTAAAATTCCAGAAACGCATTCAAGATGACCAAGGAGTAGAACGGTAAAGCGATGTAAATTAAGACTTTAATTTCATTTGGAAGTAGCAGTAATTTCTGAGTATGCAAAGATAGATGGGGATGGCATTTTGTAAGGAGATCCCAACTTTTCTGGGATAGATTCCTGGAAATGTCAATAAAAAAAACATTAAATTCTCACAAGGGAACTTCAGTCCAATTAAAACAGCTTCAATTCATTTGCTGTCAAGCATTATCTTTTTACAGATACCACGATCTGTTAAAATTGATCAGAACATGATGAATATTTCAAAAAATCACTCTCCCCAACGGTGGAAACAGTGATATGTCATAGAACTTTGGGCAACTACTCATATTACAATACTGCAGGGAGCACTACAATTTTGCCTGGTAAATGGAGTCAGGGTACCGTGTCTCAAATACAAGTTGTTGCATATTTTATGTGCATGGAGACCGAAAGGAAGAGAAAGGAGCAGTGGGGATGAAGGAATGCAGAATAATTCCAAAGCAGTATATCCAGTCTAACCTATAATCCAATCTAAATGAAACATCTAGCTGGTTTCAGTTCTCTCTTCCATGCTTGGTAACTAAGGACGGAGTAACTTTCTTAAACCGCTAGAAGGGATGGCTGGAAAACTAGCTGAGTGTTGAGAAAGGCCTTGCCAGCCCTAACCCACTAGAAGGACCATCCCTGGCTAAGGGCGTCTCCACAGTCTCCCCTTGCGAGAGGACTCTGGAGAGCAGGAGGAGGAGCTGTTCTCCTTGGCCTCTGTTACTATGGCAACCTTCCCCTTTGTCTCCCTGGATCCATAGCTGCTGCCTCATTTAGCGACTGGCATTCAGGTGAGGCAGCTGCATGATGGCATGAGGAAAATGGGAAGTGGGAAAACAAAACTGTTTGAACAAACACACATGCACACATCACGGCACTGTCAGGATGAGTTTCCAGACTTCTCTCCACTTCTTTTTTGGGAGCCAATCAACATCACATAATTGCAATTGCTGCTGAATAATATGCTTAAGAAATGTTCACTTCACCCTGGCTGTCATTGGATGGGTGCCTTTCACACGTTCTTCCGTTGCCTGCCATATGTGGCTCTTCCTTACTCCATGGAGAGGTCTCAGTGCAAAGGTCTCTCTCCCAAACAGGCTTTCCCTGACACCCCCACTCCCCATCAACATCCTGTCTGCTTCCTTCATAGCAGTAAGCACAATTCATAACCATTTCATCGATTCTCTTGTGCTCATTGGTTTTTGGTTTGTCTCCCAGCTAGATTACAAGCTCCACGAGGGCAAGGATGCTGCTGTTCTTACACAAACTAATATCAAACGAAATGTGCCCTGTAAGTAGCAACAAATGCGTATTTGCGGAAAAAATGAATAATGTGGTAACTTTGAAAACATGATTTAGGATGTGAGATACTAAGTGCTGGTCTAGTAGCTGAGAATCTCTCTCTCTCAATTCTATTCTCTTTTAAATGAACTATCAACAAAAGAATCATTAAAATCCAAGAACATGATCTGAGTCGCAACTCCACTTCTTCTCACTGCAGTGTCTGCTTCTTTGCAGAACTTTCCCACATCTTAAGGAAGCTTAGTTATATAGTTACAATTGAATAGTATAGGGGAAGAAAGAATATAAACTTGGTTTTCAAGGAGCAGGGGCAAATTGAACTCCTGCAGAATACCTGTTAGGTATTTTCCCAGTAGTTTGCAACCACAAGAAATGGGGGACCTCAAGACATTTACATTCTAGATGCTGAGAGGGTGAGTCCAAGGAAAAAATCTCTACCATACAGAGAAGGAAGAGAGGAAGCTGGCGTAAGTGAGACAAAGAATAGAGGGAACTCTGCAAATGCACAGCAGCCTTCCCCCATCCATCGACTTGACTTGGTTTGGGGGATGAGAGAAGGCCTAGAGTTTGAGTTCAGTCACTAATGACCAATGATTCCATCAATGATGTCTACATAATGAAGTCCACATAAAAACCCTAACTGAAGGGGTTCAGGGAGTTTTCAGGTTAGTGAACACATGAAGATGCCTTGCGGGGAGGAGGGGTGACATGCCTGAAGAGGGCATGGAAGCTCAGCCCCCATCCCCCATATTTTGCCCTGTGCATCTCTTCCATCTGGCTATTCCTCAGTTTATTACTTTGTTTCCCCAATATCCCATTCTTGGGACAGCCCTTCTCCACCCCACAGATAGATCTTACTCAAACCATATGGGGGGTGAGGGGGACCACATCTTCTCTCTGTTCCAAAGACGGGTGATCCAAGTCACACCAAATAGAGCTTTCTTTTCTTCTGGCCACAGTGACTATATTTCAATGGGCACATGACCCAAGCTGAGTTGTCCCTGAGACCTTTCCATCAAGATACTTCAATAAAAATAATTTGTATGGTCCAAGACCAGGAATCAATGAAAATGCTATTAATAAATAAATCATCAAACCTACAGAGCTGTGATTCTCAACCAGACATACGTGGAAGTTTTCTATTTTTTTGTTTTAAGCATACATCTGGCCTACTCTAAATAAATCAAATGAATCAGTATCTCACAAAGACTCTGGCATATCTCTTTAATGAAGAAGCTATTTTATAGAAATGCTAGATTCTTCTGGGGAATTAAACGATGCTTTTACATTTTATACAGATCCCCAAAAATGAGTATGTAGAATAAAATTACAGATCTATTCATTCAACTGTTAAATCACTTAAAAGTTATTTCTTAGAGTAAACATTTATATTATAGAGCTGTAGGTTGGGGAGCAGATTAAGAATGATAGGAAACAGCCAGCTAGCCAGAACACTTTTGGTTGCAAGTGACAGAAAATCCAAATCAAAGGGTTAAGTTGAAAGGGGAGGCTTGATTGGCCCATACACTGTATATAGGAAAATCTGGTCAATGGCATCTGGGCTCTTTCATTTCCTACATTTCAGGCCAACTGACCTTTGCTTGGATACATTCTTCAACATGAGAGAGGAAATGACCCCATACCTCCTCTTCCCCAGAATCCACTGTTGAAGCTTACCAACCCCAGCGGAAACAAAATTCCTCCTCTGCCCTGTCTACTTGTCAATTCCAGAGAAAACTCGAAACAGCGGAGCTAGTTAGGAGTTCATGCCTGAACTAAGCAGGGTGACCAAGGACAATTATGAGGAGCCCATTCTTGGTCACACATCACAGAGCAGGCTATCGTAATTAAAAGTCTCACCAGAATATCTGGCCCAAGGAAAGAGAGAGATTAGTCTCACTCCCACCTCAACTTTGCAATAAGATGATAGGAAAATAAAAACCAACATATGATCACTACAGTCATGCCTAGATTGCGCTCACACTGAAGACCTTCCTTCATTTTTCGTCCTCTATGACCTGTCAATCACTTCCTAAATGTCTGAAGTCAATAAAAAAGAAATGAATTCGATACTTACCTACAATAGCAAAATCTTGTTACTGCTCAAGTGCCCTGGCCTGGAGGGCTGTCTAGGGGAGCTCAGATCCACAAGAGCGTTCTTTAATTAGAAGCAAGTCTTAAAGGGCAGCATACCTGAACGTTCCACATCACTGAGACTTTGTAAAAATTCTCCCCTCCATTCTAACGAATTTGGTCTTCCTAAAGGTGAACTGAGTCCAAGGAAAAGGTGGTATTTCACTATATCTCATGTGATTTCTGCTAAAAGCCAATCTAAAACCCTTCAGTGATACCTAGATTAGGAGTCTGGGAAACCTGCTGTGAAGAAATGCCAAATGTTGGTTTCCAAACCAGCTCACAAATGAAAAGAACACAATTCGTACAAATAGTTCTATTTACATGAAGGTTTTCAGTCAAAGAGCTTTGCAAAATGAACTTTACAAATTAATTCTGTTGGAATGATACTTGCTTCAAACAACTCCTCCTGCCCTCCGCAACCACTGCACATACACTGGAAACCTGTTGGAAAGTACATGGTAAGAGTTCTGAATGTACCCGGATTGCGAATAAAGAATATGTCTGAAACTGTGGGAAGAATTTTAATATCCCAAAGTGTCAGGAAACAGAACCACTCCAACTGATTGGCTACATGAGTCCCCACAGTCGAATTATGGACTTGCTGGCAAATTACGCAGACAATGAAGGAAGTGGAACTCTTTGATAAGTGACTGAGTCCACCAGAATTCATAACATTCAATAGCGCTGATTGCCCTTTGATTGCGGCATGGATTATGTATTCAGGTGACAGCAAACCCATGAGCTATAATATTTGCATGGAATCTATCAAACAACAATGTATGGTGGAGTGAAGGTTTTAAATCAGATTCAATCTAACCTGAATGAAATCTGAACTAAGGACTTGAACCAAACCCATAAAGTAAATCCCAAATTAATTCAAGTATTTTAACTCCTACATTCCTTTTACAAGTAAACCAAAGTTCTTGATTTTTTAAAAATACTAATGTGTACTCTTTTCCAAAGAAATTATGGATTTTCTTTGTAATTTAAAACAGTAGAGTAAAACAGCACAACAACCACTTAAGGGAGACAGTTTAGCTCATTGTTTCATCATATATTTATTGAAAGCCTAATATGTACTGTCCTTTCTGTGTTCAGGATATAGTGGTGGACTTAGTAGATTATATCGCTGGCCTCATGAATTTCAAATTCTAATGGAGACACACACACACACAAACCTGGAAAATAAATAAATGCATGCAAAAATGTCAAACATTAGCTTCTCTTGAAGCAGGGGTTGGCAAACTATGGCCCACAGGCTATTCCTGTAACTAAAGTTTTACTAGAACCCTGTTTACACATTATCTGTGTGTCAACTTAAAAATGCACAACATGAGTAATGAATTTAAGTTTTATTCAGGGTTTTACTGAGGACATAGCCTGGGAGACAGCTCTGAGGAACTGCTCTGAAGAGGTAGGGGAGGATCCTGTATATACATGAATTTTTTTTGGCTAGGAAATGCTTGTAGTCAAGCATACATCTTGGTAAAAGATTACGGCTAATCACAAAGAACATACCTGAAGCTAATGCTTTTAGTGCGTTTCTATGTATGGGAAGATGCAAGAATCTGGGGTCCTTGAATTCTTCCTGAGATATGCATCCAACTACCTAAGGGCCTTTATTTAGAGTACCTCATCCTGTTTTCTCATCCTGCATTCCCCTCAGGGTGCCCTTTTGGTAAGGAACTGCAGGGGTACGGGTTTAACTCTTGTATAACTGGTTGATGAGCCTAGTTCTTTGTTCTCTTTTGTTCACATGTGACTGCTTTTGTGCTACTGCAGAGTGTTAAGTAATTGGGACACACATCGTGTGCTCCGTAAAGTCTTAAGTATTTGCTGTCTGAGCCTTTACAGGAAAAACTTGCTGGCTCTATGAAGAAACAGAAAGGGCGACAGATGACGTGTGCTTGGGGTGGAGAGTTGAGTGTAAGGTCTGGGGAGGACTCACTAAACCAGTGACATTTGAGTTGAGATCTGAGTAGTAAGAAGAAAAAAACAGCCATGGGAAACAAAGTGTTTTAGACAAACAGAACAGTATGGCGCTTTTGGTCGGTTTTGTTTTGTTTTAGTAAAGTATTGCCTTACAGGTGATGAACAAGTTACTGGGCTGTAACAGTAAGAAAACCTCAAATGGTAAAAGAAAAACACAAACTTTCAGCTTGTTCCTGGTGCCAGGTGAGAAAAGCATTTTCAATTTCTCTCTGTGTTCTCATCCAAAAGAGGGAATAAGTTCCATCTAGTTCTACAAAGAAGGAAAGCATTGATGCACTCCTGGATGACTGCCTTGATTTTTCCAGTAAAAGTCAGAGCTAAATCCCAACTTTCTTCAGTGAGTCTTTCTCCTGGCTTCCCTTTGTCTCCAGTTATGATGTCTTTCACCTTCATGCCTTTGTGCTGATATAACACATCTGCTCAGAATATTGCAGGGTATATCTTTGTCCAGAAATTGTATTCCAATACCATTTAGAGAGAAGCAGAAGAATCAAGATCAGTGTATGAGAATAAGGTAATGGGGGAATGCAGAGCATGTATTAGACAGCTCTTGTTTATGTCCACCCATTCTATAGCTGGCCATTGTTGTTGCAAAGGTGGATGCACTGCGAGCCACAGAGTATTGTTTTTCTTCTGTAATGTTCTATGTCTCCAGATGGGCCACTTCTCAATAAAGGTTAAAAAACCAACTTCATCTTTTGTGCAGTATCTTACACCAATGTCCCTTTAACTCTCAATTCTAATATGGTATTTGAAACCATTTCAGGTGGAAATCCGCACTTAGCAAGCATGTCCTTGCCTCTGTTAGAAACCTCATGCTTCAATTTCAGATATTTTCATGATACTTGTGGTGGTCGTGGATGGATAAATTAAATCTGCTTTTCTCCTGATTGCCTTGCTGGCCCTCTTTGTAACTTCACTTTGTATTCCTTTCTGTTCAATACTTTTCAAAGTACTGAGACTTTAAAGAGGTACAATAAATCCCAGATCAGTTTTTAATGACCACGGTAAGCCTGCTTGTAATATGTCAGTAAGCTGAACCTAAAAGCCAATGGGGAATAGGCCATTTCTGCCTTAGTAATTGCCTCCACAGAAAGATTTATAATGTCATTATCTGAATCTACAAGAAATAACTCATAGAGCTGAAATACCCTAAAAAAAATATTACAATTCTCTTAAAATCTAGTCATTCATAAATGCTAAATCATAAAACTTTTTTCAAGATGTTTTATGTTAAAAGTAAAACCCAGTAAAAATATAAATGCAAGTTTCTTAATCAGATTCCTCATTCTTTATGTATCTGTTTGTAGCTTTGCAGTTTTCTGGGACACATTTACAAACCTAACATTCGACTGCCAGAATCCCCAACCACTATGAGAAACCATGGTGTCTGAAAAGGCATTTCTTGTCACCTTTTTATCTCTGTGTGATAGCAGGGAGTGAGGAGGAAGAGGGTTAGTTAGTATGGCAATAAAATTAATTTCAGCAATAAAAGTCACCTTTTTCCCCTAATTTCTCCCTGGGAGAAAAAAAAAAAACTGCACTAAACTTCCTGCCAAATGCACTACATAGCTGTTTTAAGCCATTTCTGCAGCTTTCCTTTCCCCTTAGCATTTCCAAATCAAGGAAAGATCAGTCACTTCTTTCAAATAGCAGGAAACATCCTTCCCAATTTGTCCAGAGTTTAATAAAATCCTGGTATTGCCATGTCTCCTTGTCTCCCCATGCCATAAAACAGAGCAACATTTATACTAGTTTCTGCAGCGCAAAAATGATCTTTGGAGTAGAGAATCTATTACAGTTTTAAAAGACACTTGAAATGTTTTTCATAATTTGTAAAATCACATTTTCTCCTTTTAAATACAGTAATTTGGTGCAAACGTGAACACTGAATTAAAGCTCTTTTCAGGATTTTCTCCCCTTCTTCTGGCAGCCTACTCAACATTGGTATTTTATCCATATTTTTTAATATCTAAGATTGCAGCTAAGTCTTTGTGTGGGGAAAAGGGGGGAGGGGAGAATGTCATTTAAAAGCACTCGGGATAGAACATGAATCTTGTGTCTTTTGTTTGCATTCCTGTTGCCACCTCATGAGCCAACCACCATCGCTCCATTCCTTGGTTATTATTTTCCACTTTGGCATCTCTGTAAACAGTATCTCTCAAGTATCTTGGGGTATCTTGATGCAACATATCCAAAACTGAACTTTCTTCCCAGGAAAGTTCTGATCTCAGTGAATGAAGCTACCCATCTATCTGTTTCCTAAGAACCATAAACCCAGGCAGAAAGGCAAAACACTGTGTCTCCCATTCTCTCACCACCCACATCCAAATAACCACCAAGAAAAATTCTACCTTATAATATGAATATTTTCTTCCATCACTACTTAGCAATTTCTTACCTGGACTGTTACAACTACCTCCTAACTGATTATCCCATATCCCTTTTTATCCACAAGCCATACAAGAGCCAAGGAGATCTTCGAAAAAGCTAAATTTGATCACAAGCCCCTCCAATGGCTTTTTGATACTGTTTGGATAAAATTCAAAGTCCTTTTCATGGCTTCCTGTGAAATATGACCCCGATGGAATCTATGACTTCATGATACTGTTCTCTCCACCCTCAGTCCATTCCAACCATCCTGGATACCTTCTGCTTCTTGAGGTACATCCATGTTCTCTTATCTCACTGCCCCCACAACTGTTAGTCCTTCTACCTGGAACAGTCTTCTCTCCCCCTACCTTTTTGTCTTACTCAATTCCTTCCCATAATGTGGGTCTCAGAAAAGTCTTCCATAACTCCAGGGTCTTGGAGAGCCTCCCTTGTGATATGCTGTCTTAACCTTATCTCCTCTCATGTAACATTCACCACACGTCACATCACTCGCTAAATCCTGGTCCCTTTTTCTGTAAGCACCACAGTGGTAGGAAATTCAGTGTTGTATCCTCAGCCACCAATAAAGAGGACCTCTATAAATAGTTGATGAATGAACCAACATTATAACAGTTCCATAATTCACCCTTCTACGTCAACCTCTACCCCATTTGTCCATCCCCTCGACAAATATTTATTGCAACTTACATACGCTATGCACTACACTAAGCATTAGGATAAACTCAGAACAAGCTAGGAGAAAACAGAGTTGCTAGTGGGGAAGCAAAAAAAAAAAAAGAAAAGCATATACATAATATAAGTTTAGATAGTGATAAGAGCTATGAAGAAAATACACCATAACCATACCACTATACCTCAAGGAGGTAGAATGGGGGCTGAGAGCTAAATGCCAAGAAGGAATTGATCATGGAAAGATCCAGAGAAAGACAAGTTCAGGCCAGAGTTCTCACAAGTAGAAGGTTCCTTTGGTAGAAACAAGATTTGTGTATTCAAGAAGGACAGGATGCCTAAAATGAGGTAGGGGCCGGATCACACAAGGCCATGGAACCTACAGTATGGACTGTGGGTTTTATTTAAGGGCAATAGGAAACCATCTGATGGTTTTAAGTGAGGGAAGAACGTGATCAGATTTCTGCTTTAAAAGTCTGTCTGCCTTTTGGAAGATGAATTAGATGGGGACGATGAGTGAAAGCCAAGGTAGTTAGAAAGCTGTTTTAATTTGGATGCAAGCTTCAATGACTCCCCAATGCCTGTGGAATAAAACTCAAATTCCATCACATGACATTTAAGGTATCCTAAATTCTGGCCTCTTCTATCCCATTAGACTTGCTTCCACAAACACCTTGATGGTCCCTCACTATACCTGGTAGGCACATGGCACCTCGAACCCACCCTACATGTTTTCTCTCCAGCCTTTACTGTACATAGTTTCCACTTTTTCTAATTTCCCTAAGACTATGTTCCCTTCTTCAAATCCCATCTTCTGCGTTAAGACTTCAGAACACTCCAGGTCATAGAAAACTTTCTTCCTCCTGAACAATGGGCTGTACCTTTTAAAAAAAAAAATGCAGATATACCTCTTACACCTCTTGGATTATTGCTTTGTATTATTGTTTACCTCTTGTTAGTTATTTCATTTTCCATAGGTGTGCATCTGTCCCATTTCCCCAACCACAGTGTTAAAACCCTTGAGGGCAAAGACTTTCCTTGTTTCTGTGGCTCCCCCACGGTGCCTGGCACTGTGCCAGGCCCACGGCGTGGCGCTCTATATGTTGATCTGCTGTGGAGGAAGTGTTAAATGCACTTGTCAGAACTGAGAGAAACATCAAGTTGCCTCCTGACTAGGTAAGTAAAGGAGTTGAAAGGAGACTGGTTTTTTTTTGTTTTTTTTTTTTCCTTAAGATTCTGTTTCTTAATAGCTTCTTTCCTGGAAGCCTCTTTTCTATAAAAACCACCAAGCTTTGAGTAGAATCAGAATCAGGTATGGAATGTGAAATAAGCTTGATGCGCTGTTGATCATTAGCTCCAAAAGTCTAATCTGGCTTAAGATCAGAGATTTAGAACTAAGCCCCTCTGAAGGAGCAGCTCAAAGAAGCCCAGTAAGGAAAAGGTTGCATGCTTGGCTTGGCCCTGGATAAATTAGATGTTCACACAATGTGAGGTTTGAAGGTGGATTGTGGATAATAGGATTGAAGCCAGAGATAGGTAAACCCAGGTGAAAAGAGAAAGACATCAACAAAGACTATTGCATTGCACATGAGACCATCTACAGAGCCATCTATCAGAACCATGAACTACGAGTTCACATGAAAGAAGGGTAAGAGATCTCTAGTCCACTGTATAAAGAATGTGGCTCTTGTGGCTATTGGAAAAATACCACTTTTTTTTCTAAGAGAAATAAAGAGGAAATTCAGGAAAGATGGATGGAGAAAGTCACAAATTGTTTCCCTGGGATTAAGGAGAAGCTAGAACCCCTCTGAGATCTTCTACATCTAGAGACTTGGAAGACTATTAATTGGGCAAGCTCTAGAGCAGGCTCTCTTCATCTTGGCATTGATGACATTTGGGGCCTGATAATCCTGTGTCGTGGTGGGCTGCCCTGTGCACTGGTGGCCACTTAGCAGCATCCCTGGCCTCGATCTGCTAAATGACCGTAGCACCTCCCCAAACCAGTTGCAACCAAAAATGTCTCCAGGTGTTGCTAGGTGTCTCCTGGCAGGAGGCCTAGCAAAACCACCTCCAGTTGAAAACCTCTGGGCTACAGTCGGACAGACTTGGGTTTAAATTTCAGATTTGCCATTTCCTCGTCTGATGAAATGATGATAAATATGACGCACCTTGAAGAGTTTAGGGGAATATTTAATGGAGAAGGTACATGAACCATGAGCACAGTTCTGGCACACACAAAAAAGGCTCAACGAATATTAGCCATCGCCAATATCATTGTTATTATTTATTGACCATGGCCCTGGCAAATAATTCTACACCCTGAGTACTAGTTTTAATACTTTTAAGTGATGTAAAGGCATTTTTTTCCATGTAATATTATTTCTCATCCCTGCTAATAAGGAATAATGTATCTCTCACCACGTAATTTCTCACAAGTGAGCTCAAGACCCCCGAATTCTCTTAACCTCATACTACAAATAATTTGGGTGTTAAGGAAATCTTCTAATATGTGCCTTCTTTTTTAAAAAAAATGCTCATTTTTTTTTCATCTTCAAGTCAATTTCCAAATGAAATAGTAGACGAATGTCACGCATACCAATTATCTAATTGTGAAACTGATCTTCATGTAAAGCATCCATGTTTTTGACATAAATAGTCATGAAGGGCTAAGTTTTCAGTGTGATTGTTAGGCTGGCTGCTGAGTGCCAGATACCAGAGGCTAAAGTGGTTTTAGCCTGAAAAATTACTTCAGTTGAGGGAAAATCACTTTATGTAAATTAAACTATGTCTTCAATGTTGGCCTTAGGTAATTTCCAACTTGTGTTTCAGAATTAGTGATATTGTGGCGAATCAGAAATGGGGAATGAGATGAGTACAGAAAAAAAATTATTTAATTTTAGTTCTTCCATAATTGACTTTGTTTTGTATTGTTTTTATACTGAGGAAGAGATATGAATGAAAGGGTATGAATGGGTCTTATAATACTGTGATTTATAAGAAATATGCATTTGGTCATTCAGATGACCAAAATATATATCTCATATGTATTTGGTCTTCATCCACAATTCGTAGCTCACAGCTTCCACAACCCTTAGAATGTCCTGTTGACAATGATAAAGGCATCTTAGGTTATGTGAATGAGGTGACTTTTAGAAGCAACTAAGGATGAAGGCTGGTTGCCAGGAGAACCAATCAGGTGATTAGAAGATTGGTACTTTCAGTCCCACCCCCTGATTTCCAAAGAGGAGAGGGGTTTGAGGTTGAATCAGTCACCATCAGCCAATGACTCAGTCGTGCTTACATAACAAAGCCTCCATGAAAACCCACAAGGACAGCTTTTTGGTCCTTCTTTGGAGAGCTTCTGGTTAGAGAACCAGAATGTTTCTGTGTGCAACCATTCCCGGGCCCATGCTCTAGAAGGACAGAAGTTCCTTTGTTTGGGAACTCGTCGGATGTATCTCTTCATCTGATGATTGTCAGAGCCTCTGATTTATAGCCAGTTGGTCAGAAGCACAGGTAACAACCTGGACTTGCAACTGGCATCTGAAGTGGAGAGTGGTCTTGCAGGACTGAGCCCTTGCTTTTACGGAATCTAAAATTTTATCTCTGGGTAGATAGTATTAAGATTGAGTTGAATTCTCTGGACACCCTGCTGGCATCCAAGAATTATTTGTTGGTATAGGGAAGCTTTCACACACATATTGGAATTGGGTCCAGGAACCCAATTCCTGTAAATAGGCCACTAACTTGTAAATAAACTCCTTTTCTCTTACATGTGAACTTTATAGTTAAGCCTGCCAACAAACAGCAATATACAGGTAAACACTGTTTCCATGCAAAACAATTAGAGATATGCAGAAATCTTGAAATGCTTACCAAAAAAATATCTGTTCATCAAGGTGGTTCTTCAAGATTAGCAAACTTTTTCTGTAAAGGCCCAAGTAGTAAGTATTTTAAATATTGTGGGCTGTAGAGTCTCTGTTGCAACTACTCAATTCTGCTGTTGCAGTGCAAAAGCTGCTTTAAAAATATGTAAACAAATGAGTGTGGCTGTGTTTCAATAAAACTTTACTTGCAAAAAGAGGCAGTAGGGTTCATTTGGCCCAAAGGCCCTATTGTGCCAACCCCTGAGCAAGGTAAAACTCCAGTGAATGGCTTACCTTCAATACCAGTGGTCTTCATGATTGTATCTGACTTTGTGCAAATACCCTTAGGGAAATAATAAACACCACTAGACACCTTTTATCTTCATGTGACTGGACGGAACGGTCAAAAAGGCTGCTGCTCATTTAAACAGAATTATTCCAATGTCTTTGCAGACTAAATAAGCCTACTATGGAGCAGTACATTTAATTTAACTTTTCCCCTCTAAAAATAAAAAGGAGTTGTATTAAGAAATCCCATCACTCAATGCCGAGAGGAAGCTTCTTCAAGTCTTCAGTGCCATAGTAATTACTGGCAAAGAACCCCTGATGAGACATCATTGAGAAACGGAAAATGTATCCAAAAACTAATAAAAACCCAGTCAATTGCTATTAGATATCTCTAAATAGAATGCAAGGAGGAGAGAAAGAGAATTACAGGGTTGCTGCAGGTACCCAGCTCAAAAAGAAAGTTTAAGGGAAGGACTTCAAAAGGATAATTGTGGGCGAAGAGCCTTGGAGGCACCGCAGAGGATCTACAGTTTCTCCCAGGATGTGGGTTTAGAATATAGTTCATAGTCCTAATATATGGATGTTAAAGCTACAAGTCAGGAGAGTAGCACTGTATCTTGAAAACAGCCAATGGTTTATAATTTTAAACTGTACATGGAAAGAAAGAAAGAGAAAAAGAGTGATAGAAGTAGAGAGGGGGGGGGGGAGGAAGGAAGGAGGGAAAGAAGAGACAAGCAGCTGAGCAACCCATGAAATCAGAACAGATAATAGAGAAAAAGTGGACTCATTAATATGGGAGAACACTGGGACCAGTCATGACTCTTTATATAAGTAGTAATTATGTGCTGGGCTACATTCATGTAGGAGACCTTGAAAGGTCTTTGTGTGGTAGAGATGGTACAATGACTCTTGACCAGGTGATGCACCCTTCTGTATCAGAAGAGAACCCCCTGGATGACATCATGGATCTGCCCGACCATCAGAAAAGAAAAGAGATCCCTGCATTTTTTTTCTTGGGAGCACCTCTGGGTGGATTTGTGAATTTTTGTATATAACAACCTTTATTCTGACTAGAGATTATGAAACACAGAAACCACCAAAGTTCTGGAGAAAGCGGCTGTTACGACACCTGTGATTGCTCACCAGGTATATGTGTGATCCTCAACACTTCTCAGCCTCTTTGGCAGAGGGTTTGGGGCCACGCGACTGGGCTGAGGCCAGTAGAATTCTCCTGGAAAGGATGTGTCCTATACGCTGTGTGTGCTCAGGAGCCTGGCACTTTAAAATGACCCATTCCACCCTCACTGCTCTCTCCACCTTTGTTGTGGCGCCCTCAGGGTGTACGTGCCTCAGATGAACAGCTAAAACGGGGAAGCAGCCCAGGTCTTGAGTCAATATTCAGGAAAAGCCACGTAGGAGACTCACTCAACCTCCAAAAGATTATATCATGAGTTAGAAATATACCTTTTTGTTATCAAGCCACTGTATTTTCAGGGTCTGCTGGTCACTTCAGCATTGGCAAGCGTTGCCCTCTCACAGCTAATCATCTCATTCTGTCCATACCAGTTAGGATCCTTTCAGATAAAGGTGATAGAACGCCCAACTCGGACTGACTTGAGCAAAAGAGGAATCCAGGTACGCATAGATCCAGAGCTTAAACAACGTGAATAGGGATCACATTCTCTCCAGCTCTTGCCTCTGCTTTCAGGGTCTACTAGGGGAACTTCAGAAGCCCTAGGCTCTTCCCAGTGACAAAATAACTGCAGCACCTTCAGGTCCCATCTCCCAAGGAAATATCCCGAGCAGTAGAGAATGCTTTTCTGGTGATACAGACAAACCTCAGGATTTACTGTGACTGAGCCAGCTCAGCACACCCTGAACTTGAAGGCATTCTTGTGGCTAAATGCAATGCCAAGGTCAGCTTTGCCTGAGGCATATGCTCTGCCCCTGGAGCTGAGAGAGAAGCTTTATTTAGAACATGTGGACTCAGCCCAGGAGAAGAGGGTTTCCCCCAATGGAAACCTGTCTGTTGTAGGCAGGCAAAGGAAGAACTGGAGATGTAAAGCTGTGATCTCTAATGACCTACGGTGGGAAGACTCACAATTCTTGTATTCAGTTGGGCCCCAAAGTGTCATTCTCTAACTATTCTCATTTAACCCTCTCAGTTTGCAGATTGGGAAATTCCAGTGATTGGATTATGCTCTTATGTTTAAGCCTACATTAGGAACCTACAAACAAAACTTGCAGTGTTACAAGAACAATGTTGATTATTTATCCAAACATATCAGTTAATGCTCATAATCTACATTTTAAAAATTGCTCGTTTACTTTGAGATAGCAAAGAGTAGTTGCACAGCACCAGCTGTGATTCAGAGAGACTTTTCTACATCTCAGTCTGACCTTTACCAGTCTCTCTAAGTGTGATCTTGGGCCCTCTACCTGCCCTCTCAGAATCTCAGATTCTTCCCTTTTCAGTGGAGTAAAAATGATTATTGTGTAAGGCTGTAGTAAGTATTGGAGAATAATGTACAGAAACAGCCTGGCACTGTGCCTGATACAGGATGGGCACTCAGCAAGAGTTAGTTTTCTTTCATTTTTTAGCATTATCATTATTCTGCTTCCATGGTGTCTGTTACCCCATAAACTCTCAATAAACTAGCTGTCATTACTGATAGTTTTATAAATGTTTGCAGAGTAGATAAAATAATTAGTGAATGGATAGAAGAAAATGAAAGGAAGGGAGGGAGGGAGGAAAGAGAGGACAGAAGATAGTGGAGGGAAGAGGGGAGGAGAAAGGAAGTGAATAGATCTCATTCACTTAAGAAATATTCTTGAAGGACTATTATGTGGCAGTTATCATGAAGAGTGTACACTGATAAAACAGATTTAACCCCTCTCTTCTGGAGGTTACAGCCTAGTAAGAAAAAAAGGTGATAAACAATTATACATAAAAATAAATATATGTGCATACATTGAGAAAATAAATATCAAGGAAACCAAAGGGATACAATATTAAGTAACGGTTCATATACCTGGTAGATAGAATGGTCAAGGAAACCTAGCTAAATAGGTAACAATTAAGCCAGAAATTAAAAATTAAATTGTAGCAGTTGTCAGTAGTACTGACACTATTATCATTCACTAAGTCTAGTGTAAAATTACAAGTACATAATTCAAAAATATTTATAAAATTTAACAACAATAATTTTTAATAAAAATTAAACTCAGTAATGTCCATGCATTCAATAAACATTTATTGAGTACCAATATAAATAGATTCAACAAACGGATGGCTTTGCATCTCGAAATGAATGTGATAAATGTGAGAGCCAACCAAGATGAAACAATTCTTACCAATGTCCACAGAAGAGAGCACAAATACATATGCAAACAGAGCATATCTTTTTATATTTCTATTGCAAACTGTCCAAGTTTGTTTCAGCCAAACTTCTCTGCTAACGTTAAAGTTATTACTGTCTATCAATAAATGATAATAGAATGATGTCTTTATTTTGTACATTTTCTAATTCCTTCTAACAGAATATAAACTCTCAAAGGGCATTGCAACTTTATGCATGTTTCCCCACTACATCTCCGGCACCTAGAAAAGCACTTGACACATGCTAGGCACTCAATAAATTGCTGTTGAGTGAATGAATTAATGCATGGATAAATGTGTTTGCATTTCCCCAAATATATTTGCATTACAGACTTGTGATTTCACACTGGGTTTAGTCAATGTTTTTTAATACACTGACACTTATAATCAAGACTCAGAGTCTTACTTATGCTAACAAATGCTGATTCTTCCTAATACACAGCATTGCTTTTCCCAGCTCTGAATATTAGCTTCTCATTCAATCTTTATGACATATATTTCTGAATAAATAAATAGGGTCCCATGTGTACTAGCGTCTATTGTAAAACTGATCACTATGGTTTTATTTCATTAGGGGCTGGATACAGGATTGGAAACCTTCTAGAAAATAACTATGACAAGAGCATGCAAATAATTATGGGAGTAGAACCATACCCTGACAAGATACATGGGTCTCCACATGGCTAAAGCCCCTGCAAGGGTCATGAAAACAGGGAGGTCAGAAATAGACAGTGTGGTCAACACATTTTAGTGAGGAGCTTTTGAGTGGAGAAGATTCTTATAGAACCAATCATAGTTGAATTGGTATGTTTCAGTTATTTTGGCAACCAGAACTGCAACCTGAATAAGATACAGCTGCTCTAGCAGAGCAAAAAAACCATTAATGACACCAACTAACCCGTGTAATTCTCATTTACACCTCTTTATTACTTTCCATATCCTCTGTGTGATGCATTACACAATCCATTAATTGTTAGCATACACGCAAGTCAAGATCTTTTATTATGCGAGGTCATCAGTCAGTGATAACAGAGATATTGATGTATTAGGCTCCTCATCAGAAGTTGAGCAACATTTCCATTCAAGATGATACATGGACCTTTAAAACATACTCAATAATATTGAGTCTCAGTCTTCTGTTGCTTTTCTCTGAATGTGCACTTAGAGCTTTATACATCTATCTACTCACCCACCCACTCATTAAACATTCAGCATCAATTTTCTACTCTTACAGAGAGGATCATGCCTGTCTTGTTCATTGCTGTATCCTGAGGACCCAGACCATAGTAGGAGCTCAATAAACTCTTGGGATTGAAAATAAGTGAATGAGAAGGTGGGAAGCAGAATTCTAAGTTGGCCCCCATGACCTTCACCCCCGGTGTTACTTCTGTGATAATGTCACCTTATGTGACAAGGGGATTTTGCAGATGTAATTAAGGCTGATAACCCATCAACCTTAAAATAGGAAGATTACATGGGGGGACCTAACGGAATCACGTGAGAGATTGAAAAGCAGAGAATCTTCTATAGCTAAGAACAGAATGGGAGGTCAGAGAGTTTCAAAGTATAAGGAAAAATTACAGCTCTTCTTTACTGACTTTTTAATAGCTTTATTAAGGTGTAATTGATATACGAAGAACTGCACAATTGTAACGTATACAATTTGATAAGCCTGGACATATGCAAACACCCATGATTCCAACACCATACTCACAGTAATAGATATAACTGACAACTTCCAGAGTTTCCTTGTGCTTTTTTTTTTTTTTAGGACACAGCATAGGATCTACCCTTTTAAATTTTGACGTGTATAATATTACGTTGTTCACTATAGGCAGACCTCTAGAACTTATTCATCTAGCATAACTGAAACTTTATACACACTGAGTAGCTGAATTGCTTCACCCCTAGCTTCTGGCACCCACTATGGTATTCTTTGCCTCTGTGAGTTTGACTACCTTAGATACCTCACGTAAGTGGAACCGTGCAGTATTTGTCCTTTTGTGATGGGCTTATTTAATTCAGCAAAAATTAAAATTCATAAATTTCCTCCAGGTTCATCCATGTTGTTGCAAATGGCAGGATTTCCTTCTTTTTGAGACTGAATAATATTCCACTGTATGTCTATACTGAGGGAGGGAGCCAGGAAAGGACAAGAGAGTGGTCCCTAGAACTCAAAGTGGCCACCGGCTAATAACCAGCAGGAAGACAGATACCCTGGTCCTACAGCCACAGTGAACTAAGTTCTGAATGAGCCTGTAAGAGGATTTTCCCCCAAGGGCTCCAGATAAGACTCCAGCCCATGTAACACCTTAATTTCATTCTTGTGAGACCCTAATTGCAGAATCCACGTGAACCCACACAGACTTCTGACTTACAGAGCTGTGAGGTGATACACCGGTGTTCTTTTAAGCCACTAAATGTGTGACTATTTGTTACACATGGTAGATAATCAATACAGGAGAGACTTGGGGAAGATATCAGTAGCAGCAACAGCAAAATATTTTAATCCCCTGAAATCCTTTTATAAAAATAAATAAAGTAATTAAATAGCAAAACCATGGACAACATATACAACAAAGGCAGGTAACAAAGCATCTACACAAATTCCAAATTTCAAGTGGGAGGATGGAGAAAAGAGCCCCAAGTCCCCAGTGAGTCAGACTACACAGAGGAAGCACAGGAAAGAAATGGGATGTCTACAGACCTGAAAATAAGAGAAACTCTAAATAGAGAACAGGAATTCTCTAGAAAGCACAGTGGGCTAGTTTGAGGCAGAAGGCAAAACGGGATACTACAACCACTCTAAGAGCCAGTGAGTGCAGAGGCCAGTGTGAGTTCTGAAAGAGGCAGGAGCTACCTGGGCCACATGAACCCTCGGTGGCAACCAGTCAAAATTCCCTTCCAGGACTGGGCCCCACAATGAGGAGAAACTGCTGGGAAGAGAATCAAAATCATTGTAAATCAACTACACTCCAATAAAAATATATATATATATATATATATATTTTTTTTTTTTAAATAAAGGTTTGGATAGAAGTGGGAGGGGGTGGAATAAGAGCCAGAAAAATCTCAGAAAGTAAGCCACCATACATGAAAACAACAGATAAGGAAGCTCCATGAGATTAGAAAAATTAACCAGAACTAAATTTTCTTCTAAAAATTCAGGAAAACTAATTTCATATAAAAATGACAACAGAAAAGTATTGAGGTCAGATCCCTTGCAACATTACAAGAGAAAAAAAGAGAACCAAGAACCAATAACATTCTTACAGAGATGAAAGCAAGCCAGAAAGACATACCCCCAAAACAGATCAAAACTCTAGCCTATAACATTATACAATAAAATTATACCAGATTAGGGGGAAAAAGCAGCACAGATCGGAATCAGATAACTCAGAAATGAGGTAAAAGAACACAAGACATAGTTACAAATAAAAAATATCATTTAAAAAAGAAAGCTAAACTAGAAAAAATACAAGATTAAAATAAATACAAAAATTAACACCATATATGGTGTCATAAGATAAATAAGAAGCTTAAAATTAAATTTTTAAAATTAAAAAGAAAAAAAGACAAAATATTTCAAGAGAGAGGACAAATACTAAAGATAGGCAGAGAAGATCCAAACATCAATGGAAAAGGAGGAGCTCCTAAAGAAGAAAATTAATGGAAGGGAACAGAACAAATGCCAAAATATGTAATTTAGGAAAACTCCTGAAATTAAAAAATATGCATTTGAAACTAAATATTGAAAGGCACATGATATATCTGCAAATAGCAACCTGGATTGATAATCTCCAATATGTATACAAATAAAATCTAATGGACTATAAAGAAAAAAAAATACCATTTGGACATTAAGGCAAAAAGAGAAAATTATTTATAGAGGAAAGAAAATTATTGTATCAGGTTTTTGACAGCAACACTTTATGCCAGAAGAAAATGAATGTCTATTTCTGAAGACAGATACAGACATTTCTCCAAAGAAGATATATAGATGGTCAACAGGCACATGAAAATATGCTCAACATCACTAATTATTAGAGAAATGCAAATCAAAACTACAATGAGGTACCACCTTACACCAGTCAGAATGGCCATCACCAAATCTACAGAAAATAAATGCTGGAGAGGGTGTGGAGAAAAGGAAACCCTCCTACACTGTTGCTGGGAATGTAAATTGGTGCAGCCACTATGGAGAATAGTATGGAGGTTCCTCAAAAAACTAAAAATAGAGTTACCATATATATGATCCAGCAATCACACTTCTGGGCATATATATGGAAAAGACAAAAACTCTAATTTAAAAAGATACATGCATTCCAATGTTCATAGCAGCACTATTTATAAGACATGGAAACAACCTAAATGTCCATCGACAGATGAATGGATAAAGAAGATGTGGTATATATACACAAGGGACTATTACTCAGCCATAAAAAATAATGAAATAATGCCACTTGCAGCAACATGGATGGCCCCAGAGATTATCATACTAAGTGAAGTCAGTCAGACAAGAAAAAGACAAATATCATATGATATCGCTTATATGTGGAATCTAAAATCAATGATACAAATGAACGTATTTACAAAACAGAAGTAGACTCACAAACATAGGGAAGAAAAAAAAACACATGATTACCAAAGGGGAAAGGGGGGAGAGGGATAAATTGGGAATTTGGGATTAACAGGTACACAACAAGTGTGTAAAATAGATAAACAGCTAGGACCTACTATATAGCACAGGGAACTATATTCAACATTTTATAATAACCTATATACATGTATATATATACCCAATATATTGAGAGGGTGTTTTTAATAGAAGACAAACCTTCCCAGGAAAAGGCCATCTGACTTTGACTTTTCCCACAATGTTCGACATGATCAAAGGATGCCTGGAGGAGTAGCAGCCACCTTGTGACCATGAAGATGAAACCACATGCTAAGGAATGTAAATGAGCACAGACAAAGAAACCTGGGTCCCCGATGTCATCACTCAGCCATCACACCTGGACGTAAGAGAAAACTGTTAGGCTGGGCCAAAAAAATCACTATGGTTCAACCTAATAAATCTTATCCTAACCTTCACTTTTATAGTCAAGCACAAAACAACAGACAGAACAATGAGCAAATATGTTTTACTGGGAACAGTGCCTAGAACATGGATATTGTTGTCATTACCACTGTATGCTGTCCCTCTATGCGGGATGCCCCACCACGGCTTAATGTGGCTGCAGCAACAGCTCCAGACAATCATATTCTCAGCTTCAAACCCAGAGAAAAGAAGGCGTGTCTCTCCCTTGGGCGTCCAGCAAGAGACAGAGATGGAAAATGCTCATCTCCCAGGCCTGATGCTAAGAGTTGGAGCTAGAATTGACCTGATTTAGCAAATAACAACATAGGATACCTAGAAAAATTTGAATTTCAGATTAAAAATGAATTGTTTTTAGTACAACATGCCTCCCATGCTATATTTGGGAGACAGTTGTACTAAAAAAAAAATGCATTGTTTATCTGAAATTCAAATGTAACTGCATGTCCTACATTTTAGGACAACCCTACTTAGGGCCCATCACAGCTAAACATTTGAGCTGAGAGGGTGGTGGGAGCTGTGATTCATTAAATAAAATTCTGAGGCTATCTTGAAAAAAACAGGTGAATGGTTGCTTGGGAGGGTGGAACACGTACACACACACACACACACACACATACACACTCACTCACTCATAGATGTCCTCTCCAAACATTTCATTTTTCAAAATAAAACAATTCACAGAAACTGCAAGGTGAAAATCTGCAACCTATAGATACGGGAAGACAGTAGGGATCTGAAAAGGCAGGATGTCAGGCATGCAAAAAACATCCCACTTGTATATACGGTAGTTGTAATCCAACCACACTGATGTTTATGACAAAAAATTTCTATTTCTTTTCCTCCAGTCATTCAATGGCTGGCTGAAACCCCCAATAAGACATAAAGGAAATCACAGCAGAGATTATTAAGATTCAGAAAGAATATAATTATATGATAGGTATGTGTGTGTGCTGTAAGCTTGCACATATCTATCTCTTTCTTAAAAATAGATTGCATAAAGAAAATCTCTGATTTCATTGAAAACAATAATTATGTCAGTTATACTAAGAAAAGGATTATAATACTCAGAATTTGGAATACTTGGTAATTCACAGCCTAGTATTCTGCATATTTGTTGCAAACTAGAAATGCTCTGGTATATTATACAGTGTGTGTGTATATATATATATATATATACATATATACACATATATATGTATATTCTTCATTTCTCCCTGGTATTAGCCTGTGATCCACTTGGATCTAGCAAAAATCCATTGTGGAGACATGACAGAATTAACAATATTTTGTGAGTTTCAATGGTCTTAAATTAAACAGCTCTTAGGATGCCAGAATTCAAGTCCTTTGATTTTATATAACTGACAACTTCTGCAGGGCACTTTAGTCAGACAGACTCTACAACAATTAAATAAGAACAAAAGGCATCTAGTACTGACATTATTGCAAATATATATAGGATGTACAGTTAATTCTCTCCCTTTACAGATTACACCAACAGCCTAAGCATAGCCTCCATTCTCTCATCCTTTGTGCAAACTCAAGCTTTGTGATAATGGGGGAATTGGATTCAGTACTTTAAAAATTGTGATATTCCAAAACAGACAAAAAGAATTTGACATATGAAAAATGAAAATTGTTTTTGGTTTAAAAAGTAGCTAATAGGAAATCTGTTTTTAAAGCCACTAGCATTGAACGAGAAATGTTGCATTCATTCATTCATTCATTCATCTTTCCATTCATTCTACCCAGGAGCAATTGAGCACTTATATTGTGCCAGGCACTGAGCACTGGGACATAGGACGGAATAAGTCACACTGTCCACCCCTCTGGGAAAGACTGCCCTGCTCCAGACCATCAGGGCTGCTCTGCTGCCACAGTCTGTAAAGTGCTTATGTTTTGGGATCTTGTCCACAGAGAAAGGCTAAGAGGAATTCATTGTAATGAAAAGCAGACAGTTTATGCCTTTGTTGTCCAAAAAGTGGTAAGTGTTCCTCTCTTGTGCACACTGCTATTTTAGGTGAGGCACAGATGAACACTTTTAAAATTTTATTAGTTAAATAGTCCTCTCATTTGGGACAAAATCACAAAATCCTTTGGCAGATATTGTAAAGTAACATATAATTGCAAATGCTCTTGGGAGAGAGAACACACTGGCTTATGCTTACGCAAAAGCACAAAAGTGGACAACAGGAGGCTTATGGGACATCACTGGAGACCTGAAAAGAGTCCGGGAAGGGGTTAAAGGGCAAAAGAAGTGGTGGGAAGGTCTACACTGAGCTTCACACACCTCCCCTCTCCCCCAGTTTTGCGTGTGTTGAACTAGATAGAATATCAGCATTGAGTATTGGGCCCTGCAATCATTTAGTGATGTTTAGAGCAACAAAAAGAAACTAGAACATTCTTGGTTCCTTGCAAAGAGCAAAGTGCTGTACTCACTTCATTCAGACTTCCACATCTTAGTGTGGTAGCGTCACAATCCACAAGGTTCATCTGATGACATGCCTGCTCAGAGTCATTAAGTAACTTGTTCGAAATCACTCAGCAACTCAAATCTAAATTTTCTAATTACCAGTTCTGTCCTCTTTTCCACCTATGTTCTGATTTAAAAATTATTGCAAGAAAAAGTACAAAAATATTGAAAATAGAAATGGAAGTTTCCCTATAATTCTTTCTTCAATCACTGTGAAGATTTTACTGTGTTTTTTTCAGATGTTTTTACTGGGCTAATAAAGCTTGATAAACAGACAGATAACTTTCGGAACTGTTTTAGTTTCCTTTCTTTTCTTTTTCTCTTTTAAATTGTAACTACATTTATATTCAGGATACCCTTCTATGCCCACATTTCAGATGTACCTCATTTCGGGGTCTCAGCGACAGAATATCTCACTCTATGGATGTACCATCAGGCATTGAGACAGTCCTACTGAAAGGCACTTAGGTAGTTCCAAATTTTTTTTTTCTATTTGAGTAATAATGTAGTGACCAGCCTCATGCATATCTTTTTCCATATTTGCATAAGTATTTCTGTATAATTCATTTCTAGCAAATCTAGTGGATTTAGTAGATTAGAGTATATGATCACTTTTACTATTTAGTTTTAGAGCATGTTATCAATTTGTAATACACATGATAAAAATGAACTGCATGAATCAATAACAGCACAAGGTGATATTTTTAATGAAATAAAATACAAGAAAGTAAAATCCAAACAGGAAAAAAACAATAGCAAGTAGCACTTATCTAAAGCTCTATAGCTTGGGAATACTTCCGATACCTCCAAATGAATCTTATTGATCCTATTGGCAAAGGAATTCCTCCTGAACTCTGGGTCTCAAAATAAGATAGATGGCCCTGGCATATGTTGAGCTTCATAAGGTTGAAATTTCTGTTATGTATCAGGTCTTCACCCACTGCTCTGTCTATAGCAAAATTGCTATGCCTAATGGCAAGTTTCTTTGTATTCTTGGGGGAAATTATGAAGTCTTACACATAGAGAAGAGCAGGTTGCTCTCACTTGGAGCATTTTAAGGGGTGTGTTTGTGTTTGTACTAGCGTGCGTGCGTGTGTATGTGTGTGCATACCATATTCAGTGCCTCAAAGGCTTATTTCTTTGAACTCTGATTTGCTAAAACCCAAGTTGAATTAAAAACATGAAAAACTGCATTATAGGCATCATTCACTCAAGAATGATATTTCATCAAACTGAAGAGATGTGGATAATTAGGTTGTTCATGTTTGTGTGTTTGAGGGATTTTTTTTTTTTTAACTTGTTATCATTTTTTCTTCTTCTTTTTTAATCCTCACGCTTCCCCCAGTCAGTCCATCCCCTACATTTAAAGGAATCTGATTTGTCTAATTTAGCTTAGGGAATACTATAGCTCTTTGCTACTCTAGAATGGCCCATGGACCTGCAACACCAGCATTCCCTGGAAGCTGCTTAGAAATGCAGCATCTCAGGCCCCACCCAAGAGTTACTGAATAAAAATCTGCATTTCAAAAAGCTCCCAGGTGATTCATGTGCACATTAAAGTTTGAGAAGCACTGCTGAAAACCTTTCCTCCATTCATCCAAGATAGAAAATTGATTTTTTTAAAAACAAGAATAACAAAATAAAGAACAAAACCACTGATAGGACCCATATTAACCTGCATTGACAAAGGCAGGGAAGAAGGAGGGAAGAGAGGGAGGGAGGGAAGAAAAGCACGAGAGGGCTAATTATTTAGCAATCTGGAAATACAGACCTGATTTCAGTGAACACTGTGAATATATCCTTTTCCTCTTCTTGTTTTAAGCACCGGTGTTTCTTATATCTTAGGAAAGGGGGCTAAAAGCCAGAGCACCATATATTTTGTATAGGTGAGGTTTTAATATGCTAGAGAGCCCCCAGTGCCTAATGAAAGCCTTTTAAGTAAATCTCACGAAGCTCTAATCTCACAGAGCCGCCCATGTTCTTCTCTGCTGTTCTTATTTAATTTTTAATAAGAACAATTCCACGCAGCTCGAAAGCACGGCTCAATTAAGAAATATTCCTACCAGGCATCTTTGAAATCTTGCAGAATTCTCTTCCTTCTGTTTCTTGATGACCCTCAGTTTGGTTGCGTGGAACGGGTTTGTGGGGAGGAGGGGTAGAGCTGAAGCTTATTTTTTAATTGCAAGTTCAATTTCACACTGTTCTTTATGAGAAGGCAAGACCAATTTTCAAAGACAGAAACGCAACTCGTGTATCTGCTGCCAGAAGGCTACAGTGGAATATCTCAGTATTGTATTTTGAAATTTCAAGTGGCATCTTTGATCTGATTCCTTAGGCATTAGATGTCCTTGAAGTTCTACCAAGGTCATGAGAAATAATTTTAAAAGAAACAATTGTTTCTGAATCACAGAACCTCAACTACAAGTATCTTAAAGTAATCTAAACTTAACTCTCTTATAATACCATATGGTTTATAACAGAAGAAATATTGCTTAGTCCTTCCTGGTAAAATTTACCTGGCATTAATGCTTCCTTTCTAAAGACCCATTTCTGGAGATTTAAATCTAGCCACAACTTTTCACTATGTGCTCATATTTTTCAGCTGAGAATTTATGTTTACACTTCTATCTATGCATCAAAATATATACATGCATGTACACACCTTTGTGTATGTGACAGCAACAACAGCAAATCAGTTTGCCTATGTTGGTTAACTTAAAAGCAGGAAAGGATAATATATAGTACACAAAATTATGTATTCATTATTTTTACTTGTAATACATCTTTTGTCTAAAATGCGAGGAAGTTTACTAAACTAAGCATAATATAAAAATGGGACAATTACACAGAGAATCATGAGGGAGCAAGAAAACAGTTAAAATAGCAATAAGACAGATATGACCATACATCAGAGCTATAGCTACACTGATCACTGAATTTAACTTTGCCAATCCTCATAGCAAAGACAAAAAGGAAAATATATTTAACTGTATGTCTCACACTGCATCATAGGGCAAAGCATACAAATGCACCAGAAGTAAAAGCTTTTCATGGCCCCAAAGAAATTTTCACATGGATCTATATTTTGGGGACCTCATGCAACCTAACAGCCAACGTCTTCAAATATAGCTATACTAAAGACAAAATACAGCAATGTGGATTTCTATTTGAACAATCTTCATAATAATAATTCAGAGGAGGAATTTCTGTAAGTAGATGAGATAATGCTGTCCAAAGTATGTAACATGGGGAGATGTCAGAGATCTTGGAACAAACGTGGTGCAAACGTCTACTGTCCCCTTCAAATACCAGGTGTTCCTAGCAAACTCCTCAAAGCTATTTTTTGGTGTAATTAGGCTGCTAACATTCCATTTGACTTAGCCAGAGACTCACTGTCTCTAGAAACCAAATGTTTTGAAGTAAGGATTAATTTCCTGCTGTGAAAATTTAGGAGCTTGAAAGTTTATCTAATGCAGCCACAAAGTATCTTTGTAAAAATAAGTTTATTGAGTTATAATTTATATAACATAAAACTTACCCATTTCAATGATTTTTAGTAAATTTACCAAGTTCTGCAACTTTCCCCATACTCCAGTGATAGAATATTTCATCACCTCAGATGCACATTTACAGTTCATCTCTTTTCCCACCTCTAGCCCTAGGCAGCTACTAGCCTACTTGCAGTCTCTTTGGATTTGCCTTTTCTAGATATTTCATGTAAATAGAGTCAGACAACACACAGTCTTCTGTGTCTGGCTTCTTTCACTTAGCATGACATATCTGAGATTCATCCAAGTTGTAGTATGTATCAGGACTTTCTTTCTATTGCCAAATAATATTCCACTGTGTGGATATACCACATTTTATCTATCCACTCACCAGTTGAGAGACATCTGGGTTGTTTCTAACTTTAGCCACAAAGAAGCTTACCAATCTGAAAGAAAGGTTCACAGAGCCTACAGATAGGGCCCATATTTTGCTCCAAAAATACCTTGGATTTGTTCAAGCACTTCGAAAAACAAAGAGCATCCAAAGGCCCCAGTTTCCAGGATCGTGTGACATGCAAGAGAGAAATTAAAAACAAGTTTTGCCGTATTATAAAATAAATTTGTGCGTGCTCCCCGTTTCTTCCCTTTCCCTCAGGTAATTGTGAATAATTACAAGGGCTACCGCTTATTGAAGGCTTACCACCTTTGAGGCATATTGTAATTTTACATGTAAAATTTAATTCTGACAATACCCCTATGAGGTCTGCATTTTTGCCTCCTTTTCAATAAATGAGGAAACCGAGCCCCTGACAACTAATTAATCAAGATCATGCAGCTAGGAGCAGGTGATAGGAAGATGCAAAACTTCACAGTCTGACTCTAGAGCCTGTGTGTGTAACCAGTGTATTACACTGCCTCTTCATATGTCAATATAGACCTCCCTTCCTGATCCCCTGAACAGCTTAGAGACTCCTATTAAGTGTCACTTAAACCTTGGTGCTTCTTCAGGACACTCACTGCCCTGGTAATTAACATTCACTATCCATATGTTCTTCCAGTCTGTAGGTTCCACGAGAACAGGGAACTGGACTTAGCCCTGTTTTCTTCTCTGTTGTACTCCAGCCCCTACCCCATTTGGGCCTATTATAGGCATTCAACAAATGTGTATCAAATAAATGAGTCATTTCTTAAAATTAGCATAATTTCCCAAAGTTTATGCCATACTGTTTGTTAATTGCCAAGCACTTCCCAAAAAGTGGTATAATATTTTCATGTTAGATCACTAATATCAGCATTTAAATACTGAAGCACACTTGCCAGATTTTTCTTAAAATTGATTTCAGTGTATTTTTTGATGATTTTTTTAAAGTCCTTTGAAGTGAATCAATCAATGGATTTGTTTCTGTTAATGGATTTGAGATACACTAAAACTATGCTACAAGCCGAAGAGAGGATGCTGTCCTTCCTTGTTATCATTTAGGAATGTTGTTTCTTGCAAGTTACAGAAACCTGCCTAGCATTGGCTTCATAGATAGGAGATAAATATTTTACAGGATAAAAATTTGGCATCAGAGAGGCAGGGCCAATGCCGTGGCCAACAATGTCATCAGAGACCCAGGTTCCTCCTTTTTCCCTCTACCATCAGCATGATGGGTGCCATGGTGATGAATGGTAGCTACAGCTCTCAGTATATGACAAATGACAGAGACCAGAATAGGAAGAAGCCAGAGAAGACAGGTGGATGGTCAAGCATCCAAAAGTGTTCCCAGAATCATCCTGGAGAGCATTCATTCATTTAATACATACTTACTGAGCAATTACTATGTGCCGAACACTGATATAAGCTCCAGGAATAGAGCAGTGACCAAAGCAGACAAAGTCTCCCTGCCTCATGGAGCTTATGTTCTAGACAATCTCAAGCAGCTCACACGTTCTGAATGTTTACTACAGTCTAGGTAAGGATTTCTCAATTTCGTACCATTAACATTTTGGGCCAGAACATTCTCTGCTGTGGCACAGGAGGGAGGCGGTCCTCTACATTGTAGATTGTTCAGCAGCATCCCTGGTCTCTACCCACTGGATGCCAGTAGCACCCATCCTCCACTACCACACCAGTTGTGACAACCAAGAATATCTCCAGACATTGCCACATGTCCCCTGGGGGGAGACTTGCTTCAGATGAGAACCACTGGTCTAAGCATTTTTCTAAGTGTGTCATATGTCTCATCTAATTATAACAAACCCATCAGGTAGCAGCACTACTTTTCCCATTACAGATTTTTTTTAAAGCCTTAACCACTGAGATGTTAAATAAATTGTCTAAGGTCACAGAGTTGGTACGAATGCCCACCTTCCTATGCAGTCCACTCGCTGGTGGAGGGGAACACCGTGGCCACGCTTGGCTGCATGGAAGGCAAGAGGCAGTGATATCAGGGCTGGGTGATCCTATGTCTAATCCAATGCCTTCATGTTTTAAAGACTTGGACTTTATGAGTAAGTCCAACTTACTGGCTTAGAACAGTGCCTGAAACACAGTAAGACATACTTCAGTTATAGCTATTATAGGCATTATTATTGCCTGGGTCTGAGCGTATTGCCACCCAAAATAAAACGAAGCTTTATTAGCAAACGAAAAGCTTAGGCTGGATGTCATGACAAAATGACAAATAAGGTACATTATATAATAGCATATAACAGTGTCGAAAACATCCTGTTTCCTAAAGCTGGGGGATCAGTTTCATGTAATAGCTCTACTAAGATATTGAAATATAAGTAAAATAGGAAGGAAGTTAAGACGTAGCCCTCTCTTATATCATTTCAAACTGGAAATCCATCTATCATAAGAACTTAACTTCATACTGTGTGTCTATAAGTGATAATATGTTACAGGCTTTAAAAAGCATTTAAACCCTGTGTTTTATTTGGAGAATATTCAGCTTGTTCCATCTGTTGTTTCTGTAACATTCAAGTCAAAAACTAAGGAGAGAAACAAGAAGTAGATAGAGACAGGTGCCAATCCTAACAACTTTCCCACTAGACTAAGAATTAGTATCTGAAAATTGTGCCCAAACCAGCTTGTTGCCCATAAAAATGTATAAGAACTAGTTCATTCATCTAACTAATTCCTTCATCTACACACAATTTATAATAAACAAATTTATATAAGTATTTATAATAAATTTAAATTTATTTAAATACATAATAAATTTATATGTTTGTAGTGAAGGGGCTGAGGTCTTGGAAGCAGATGAAGATTGTGAAAGTAATATTTTTATGTCTTAATCAACAAATCATTACCAGTGGTCACTTATTGATAAATATCTTGGTTGCCTAAGTAATACGGAAATACTTAAAGGAACTTAAAACGACATTTTCTTTTACTTGATGAGAAAATCAATTTTTAAAATAATCAAAGAAAAAGATTTCACAGATTCAACACTGAAAGCACAATGCATGAAAAAAAAAAGATAAACTTGCCTTGATCAGAATTAAGTATGATACTGTCAGGAGAATGAAAAGTCAAGCCTTTGACAGGGAGAAAATATTTGCAAATTGTATATCTAATAAAAGACTTATATCCGTATTACATAAAGAATACTCTAAAGTCAATAACCAGAAAAGAAACAGACCAATACAAAAAAAAAAAATGGGCAAAAGATTTGGGCAGATACTTCACCCAAGAAGACATAGAAGGATGGAAAATAAGCGCATGAAAAATTGTACAGCACTGCTAGTCATTAGAGAAATACAGATTAAAAATTCAGTGAAGCATTACTACACAACTATTTAAATATCTAAAATTACAATGCTGACCATACCAAGTGTTGATGGTGAAGTAGAATAGTGAGAATTTACACATGGCTGGTGGAAATGTAAAATGGTACAGGCACTTTGGGAAAACTGTTTGGCATTTTCTTAAAAAGTTAAAAAGACACCTACCATCTGATGCAGCCATCCAATCCTAGGTATCTACTCAAGAGAAACAAAAACATATGTCCACACAAAGACTTACCCCTGAATATTCACAGAGATTTGCCTGTAGTCCCCCTGAAACTGGAAATGGCCCAAGCAAATGACTGGACAAATAAATTATGGAATATCTACATATTCAAACACTACATGGCAATGAAAAGAAATGTTATTGACATACAATGTATGAATCTTAAAGTTATTATGATGAGTGAAAAAAGCCAAACCAAAATAAAAGAGTACATACTGCATGATTCCATATACAGAAAATTCTATAAAATGCAAACTAAGCTCTAGTGACAAGAGGCAGATCAGATGGAGGTAAGGAGAAAATGGGAAAAATAGGAGAGGGCACAAAGGAGCACAAGGAAATTTCTGGGGATGATGAAATTATCCTGATATTAATGATCGTTTCATGAGTGTGTGTGTGTATATACATATATCTCAAAACTTATGAAATTGTGTACTTTAATATGCACAACTAATTGAAAATCAATTATACTTCAGTTTTTTTAAATGTACTGTGAGAACAATAACAAAAAATATTCAAACATCTCATCCACCTGGCCTCCTTACTGTTCCTTAAACACAATACATCCCAATCTACTGCTCAAAGGCTTTGCACTCGCTATTCCCTCTGCCCAGGATGCTCTTCCTCAGATATTCAAAAAAGCTTGTTCCTCACCTCCTTTATGGCTTTGTTCAAACATCACCTTGTCTACTTATAAGTTTAGTTCCTTCCCCCAGGGCTCCCTTTTCCTCTTCCAAGCTTTATTTCATGGCCTCCCACTTAACATCGGACACAGTATGTATTTTGCTTGTTTGTCTAGTTAATCATCCGGCTCTACCCTCTGGAATGTAAGCTCTCACAGAGCAGGGAGGTTTTGACTGTTTTTCCTTCCTGCTATATTTCCAGCATCTGGAATAATACCTGGCCCATATTAGAAGTTTCATAGTATTTGCTGAAAAAATATTGATCCATTTGTCTTTACTTTTCATGTGTTCACAGGCACCTTATAGGAGCATTTCTGTGGTTATACTACAGATATGTATCATTAAATTCAACTATGAAAAAGAAGAGGCACTGACTGAAATTCTTTTCGAGTTACCAGTTCATACAACAAAACTGTTTGAAAACCAAAATTAAATATGAGATAATGGATGTTATAACACTTTAAAGCTGCAAAGCACTACATTATTATTAAAAATAAGACATGAATAACCCCAGGCTAATTTTCTGAGTCTGGGGCAACAATTCTGAGAAAGTCACTTCAAAGTATCTGAACCTCAGTTTATCCACCTGTAAAATAAGCAATTTAAACTCAACAATGTCCAATATCTTTAGGGAATTTAGTGTAGCACTAAAGAATATAGATTATTATTGGGCAGACCTGGGCTCAAATCTTGGTTCTGCCTATACATCCACAGATCTTGGGAAGTTAATTAACTTCGCTAAGTCTTGATTTCCACATCTATAAAATGGGGGCAAAAAAATTGTCCCTGCTTATTTGGAACGCTTTAAGAACAAAATGAGATAATACCTGAAAACTCTCGAGCATATGGTAAGTAGTAAAAAAGTGTTATGTATTATATTATCATATTTTTATGAAGTTTCTGATGCATCTTCAACTAAGCATCAGTTTCATCTGATACTCCACTCCCTTCTACCTTCTGGGGGGATTTGATTTTAGTTTTGATTCTAATCTTTAAAAATCTTGAAAGTGAGTGAATTAAAGCTGCTAGCCAGTAAAACTTAATTTAGTATGAGTGCTATCAGGTAGAAAGTTTCCAAAAAACGCTGAGTTCCACCCACCCATCTGGGCCTGGAGAGTCAGAAAGTTTAACCACATTACACACTGCTCTATTTTAAATGCCACGATGAACAGCACAGGCTTAACTGCAATTAAGTAGTCCCTGCTGACCACTGAATACACAGCACATCATGTCAGGAGAGGCAAAACTGTCAGATTAGTGGAAATTCATTTTGGGATTGCTGGGTAATTTCAAGAGCTGACAGCCAAAGAAAAATCCGTGATCCCTCGTGTGTGCCAGCATATATCACTCTTTAACAGCAGTTGTTTGGAAATTCATAATGCAGCAATATTCCAGATTCTAAAGTTCACTTCTAGAGCAAAGCTGGAAAATAAAATGTGAGTGATAAACAATAGAAAGAGGTCCTTCTTGTACCAACCTTAGCTAAACAAATAAGAGGTGGACTCATAAAGTCGGGATAAGCTTTTGTAGCCAGTCACTTCCGAGTAAGGATCAGGGGCTATTTACCTAGATAACAGTTGGATGTTAGTTCAGAACTCTGGAGGGGAACTTGTTGATTTGGAGTCCTTTGCCTAGATGGACATTTTTAAAACAGTTTTCTGAAAGTTGCTTGGCTTTAGATGAGAATCTTCAAACTCTTCACTTCAACTACCAGCCAAGCCGATGCTTCCTATGTAAGAATTTTTTTTGATGGGCAAAGAAACATTTCGCTTAGTACATAAGTAGTAACTAATATATATTAACTGCTCACTGTGACCCAGGCACCTGTATTACCTCTTAAGCTTTACTTGGACATTATGAGGTTGGCATTCTTATACCCATTAAACAGATGAAGCCAAGGCTTGGAGAGGCACAGCAATACAACTATGGTCTAACTCTATTACAAGGAATAACTGGGATTGAATTCTAGGTTGTCTACTCTAGAGCAGCAATTCTCAACCAGCAATGATTTCACCCTCCAGAGGCTACTGGGCAATATCTGGAGACATTTTTGGTTGTCACAACTGTACTGGCATGCAGTGAGTAGAGGCCAAAGATGCTGCTAAACATCCTACAGTGTGATGGAGAATTATCCAGCCCCAAATATCAACAGTTCTGAGGCTGAGAAATGCTGCTCTAGGACAGTGATTCTGAAATGCAGCCCCTGGACCAGCAGCAGCAGCAGCAGCAGCACTAACTGGTATCCTGTTAGAAATGCAAAATATAGGGCTCCACCTCACATCCACTGAGGGAGCGGGGCCAGAAACCTGTGTTTTCACAAGTCCTCCAGATGATTCTGATTCAGGCCCAAGTTTGCAAACCACTGTTCTGGGGCCATCTGAACACGTGGGCTGAGCTCCACTGCTCACCCTACGTACTAGCAAGTCCTAAAAGTCCAAGTCAAAATGAGCATCAAGGTTTTTGGCTTGTGGAATTCTATCTCTATCAGAATCCTAGCCGGACAGCCTTCCTTGTTTCCAAAGCTACAAGAAGATGCCACTATCCTGTCCAGGACCTTCCTGTGATGTGCAGGAACCAGACAGTATAATGGTGAATTCTTTAGGAAGACCTAGGGTTCCCCTCATCAGTGCTTCTCTGGACACTAGGGTACTCTTATTAGCAACATAAAAATGAATGTATATTGGCCTCCCACTGAAGTCAGATTCTGGGAGACATGCTTGTATACACATCATCTAGTTATTATCATTAATAAGGACAGTGATGATTATTGGTTCTGGAGGACATTTACCTGCATGATTTCACTCTGCAATACCGCCTTGGGAATTTAGTTTTGTAATCATGCCCATTTTAGAGATGAAGAAACTGAGACTTATGACTATGTGTTAAGGACGGTCCATCTGATGCAGACACACTCTAACCGGGTTGCCAAACATTAACCAGCATTAACCTCATGGGGAGTGAAAAGAACACTGGACTGGAGTTAATGGAACTTTTGCCCATAATGACAATTTCTTCCATTTTTGTAAAATGAAGGTTTTAACTAAAGCAAGTCTATTTTCCTTCCACATGTAATCAGTTATAATTATGGTGGGTTACAATTGTTCTGTTTTCCTAGGATCAGCACAATAAACTCTATAACTATTTACATTGATATTTACATTGATTTCATTACATTACATTGATATCAGTTTACACTGATATAGCATTTAAAACTTTTCCATGTGCTTTCCTATCCGCAATCTCATTTCAATTCACTGCTGTTCTGTGAGGTACAGAAGGAAGACACGTTCATTTCACTGGATAGTCAAACACTAGGATGGTACATTGGTTGCAAACATTTGTTGGATCCTTGCTACATGCCAGGCAAGCACTGGGTGTTTTAGAATCCTTGTCTCTTTTAACCCCACAGTGAGCCTATAAGACAAGCATGACTGTTCCCACTTTTCAGAAGAGAAGGCTGAGGCTCTGACTGAAGTCAGGATCCAAGGAGCCGCACCATTAAGTGCTGAACCTGCATTTGAACCATTGCCTGACCAACCCCCAAGCCCCAGCTTCTAGCCCCACGAGGCATGGTCTTCCAGGAAACTGAGGCCCAGAGAGAGCCAGGACTTCCCTAAAGGCATTTATCCAGCCAGAGCCTAGAATAATATCCAAGACGCAGCCCCCTGCCTGTGGTCCTGCTACCAGAACACAATTAGACCTGAGTTAACCCTGTTTGGGGTGAGGATGGACATGGAATCATGGCCTGGTTCATCCTTGCCATGACTGAAAAGATGCTCACCTTCACCCTGCTCTCTGCATGGGAGTGAGGTGGGGGCAGATCTGCATAGCACTTGCTCCCTTGAAATGGATGGACTAGCCCTTGGGAGATGAAGCTTGTTGGTTCTGTCTCTTGTGAGTAATGCACCATAGATCCCTGGTGGGGAAAATGCCAGATCATACGATAGCATGCTTTGGGGTGCAACTGTCTTTAGAATAACAAATCTCCTCTACTGCTTGTGAGTACTGCACTTTAATAAAAATCAAAATAGTGGCCACAAATCCCAGGTCTAGCTAAAGGGCATGCCTTATAATTTCATTTTGGTTACACACCTTCCCATATCCCTCCCCCACCAAAACACACACATCTTTCATAACTCACAGGGAATGAATGGCACAGACTGTGGCTTTATTTACCTTTGTTTTCTGGTGGGGGTGTGAGGGGGAGCAGTAGGGTTTCTCAGCTTCAGCACTATTGACTATTGACATTTGGGGCTCGATAATTCTTTGTTCAGGGGTTTTGGGGTGGGTTGCCCTCTTCATTGTAGCATGTTTAGTAACATCCCTGGCCTCTACCCACTAGAAGACAGAATCGCCCCCCACTCCAGTTGTGACAGCCAAAAATATCTCCAGACATTGCCAAATGTCCCCTGGGGGGAAAAATTGCCCCCAGTTGATAACCACTGTGTTAACGAGAAAACAAATAGCCAACGATACCGTGGGTGGCTGTTAGCAGAAATAATGCCTTATAGCTGAAACTTTTCTTTCTTAAAGAAAAAACAAATACATTCTTCTATGGAAAGCATTCGCTCCCAACAGTGTGCAACAGGAAATAGATTTCCCAGCAGCAGCGGTCTTAGCTCAGGGAAGCCCATTCCTCCCCTTGGCCTTAGGGAGAGGTGGGGGGTCTTGCAAATACTCTTGTGATGCTGGGCTGGAAGGCAGTGGGAGGGCGCCATGCAGAGTGAAAGCTCTGGGGACAGAGGCTGGACCAAGCCGCTGCCCACCCAATCCCAGCTGTTCTCATACCACCTTCACACATTCCAAACTTAGAGGTGAAAGCTCGCAGGTGAGAGATGCAGAGGAATTCAGCAGAGCGACAGGTTGGAAATAGCACACTCTGGGGATGCAGAGAGGACTGGTTTCCTTCCTGCCTGCCTGCCTTCACAGCGGGGGGGAATAGGGTAGAAATAAATTTAGGCATTTTCTTCACAAATTGATGCTAAGTCGGTGCTCACCTCCACGTACCCTATTTCAGAGGGTCAATATGTTCCCCAAAAGGTATTGTGTGTCTCGCAGAGCTTTAAACTTTGGAATCATTGCCAACATTTAAAATTTGGGATATTGCTCATAAAAATGCAGGTGTCAGGCTTCTCAAGAAAAATTGGCTGTCCCGGATGCAGTAAGCCTGAAAACCTGCGTGGTGACCGTGAGCTGGGGCTGAGTGGTGGCGCCCCTGTCGGCCATTCACCATGCACCCTCCCAGCTCACTCAGGGTTTTGCACTGCCTGCCGGGATTCTGCAGGCAGTTGAATTAAGTGCCCCCCACCCCATGTTTTTTAAAATGTCTTGCATTCGACAATATTTGATATATTAAAAATACATCTAACATGTATATAATTTAGGAAGCATAACAAAGCATCCATGAATATGCCACATAACTTTAAAGCTAGAACATGACATTGAATATACTCACATTTTCTCTTTCTCTCTCTCTCTCTCAGGTATGCAGTATTCAGCATTTTGTGTTTATCATTCTTCTGTCTTTTTTGTTTTTAGTTTTATCACATATATATGCATCTCTAAATGACAGGTTATTTAGCTTTGCTTGTGTTTGAGTTTTATAAAAATGATACCCTAGTGTATGTGGTCTCAGATGATACGTTTTTATCACTTAGCTGAGTGCTTCTAAGATGTATCCACATTGTTGCAGGTAGCTATGGTTCTGTTATTTTTCACTGCTGTATAATACTCCAACAGTGTGGTTTATTTATTCCTCATTTCCTGTCCTTCCCTCCCCTGCATTTTACTTGGCTCACTTCTTCTGAGGGATCCACTTTATAATGACACCTTCTCAGAGAGTGTTGGCTGCCATTTGTCAAAAGGATATACTTTCTGTTATTTTCTATACAAGCATGCAGATTCTTTTCTTTCAAAACACTTGCCACAATTTGCCATCATTTTTAAATTTGCTTGTTTTCTTGCTCATTTCTGTTTATCAGTAGACTATAAGCTCCATGAGGGTAGAGTCTTGCCTGGAGGTCTGTTGCTGTCACTTCAGTGCTCTGCATATTTCTTCACCCATAACAATGAATACACGTTGTTGTTTTTTCTTGAAATGCGATAAATATTTGTTGGCAAGGAATCCCTGAAAAAATGCTAGCTGGCCTTCTACACTGGAGGTAGAAATTCAATATACCTTACTCATGATGCCTGGGTCCAAGGTGCTTGGTAAATATTATGAGTAGAAGTGATGTGTGCAAATTCTAGTTCATGACCTTGAAAAGAATGGCTTTGCCCACTGGTCTCCATTTACTTCTCCCCACTGACAGAAATATAGACATGGTGGTGAATCATTTCGGGCCAGACAGACAAGGACGTTGTCCTGGCAATACAGAAAGAACAAGAAAGAAGATGTCTGGGAGGGATCTTGTGGGATTGCCACACTGGCCCCAGGCTTAAAGGAAAATGAACTGCTCTCTTGTTTAAGCCAAAGTCATACTTGGTCCCTGCACAGGCAGGCAGACCTCCAAGCTAATGGATACACTTCATTGGTCGGACACTACTGGGAGGGAATTCTTGTCCCCCAAGGAGATATACCCAACTACTAAGCAACTCTCTGACTCTACCATTTTATCTGTTGTCCCCATAAAAGTGATGAGTGGACCCCCAGAATCCAGGGTGCCTCCCCCAAGCACTACCTCCTTCCCTTTCTCCAACTTTCCTCACTCTCTGATACTTTCCTTATTGATAGCATTTTAAAATTCTCTCTCACCAGTTGATTCTGTTACAACCCTGGTGATCGGACTCTATTCTTGGAGTATTAGAGGAGTTGAGAGGAAGACAGATAGAGGAAGATAGGAACAACGAGAAGCTAGAACAATGCAGTTCTAAGGCCAAATTCTAAGATTTTACCCAGAAATTTGTTTTGAATCTGTCCCAAGACACAGAATAGACAGTCAAGACCCAAGAGAATCTAGCATTTCCCAAATCTTTATGGTCTGAAAATGTTTCAGGCAGATGTAACCAGGCGCTCTCCTTGAACAAAATAAAATCTTAATAAACCACCTGTAGCTATGATAATGCAACTTCCCAGAGGACCCACCAAAGCAAACCGTTTGTGAAATGTACACCAAAGAAACTAAAGGAAGTGACTTCTTGTATGGGATCATTATTTATATTACCAGGAAAATGTTAAGGAACATCTGCCAAAAACAATAGTTTTAGAAGAGCTGGTCGGCTGCTGGTCCACCTGACAATAATTAACTGGCAGGCGCTGTTGTCTGTTCCGGCCACTCCAGTTGATGTAATGAAGCCAGACCACTTTAGGAATAAGACTTCTTTTTCAGTTCCCTATGACACCAGGGTTTGCCTACAGCTCGTCTAATAATGGTATCAGCTCATGGAGAAATAAAATGTAATCATAACAGCAAATGACAACCATGTTTTGAGTGCTTCCTATATGCCGGGTAATAAGCCAAGTGTTCTACACACATTCTCTCATTACAATTTCATAATAAAACTCTGATGTACGTAAATCCCCATTTCCATTTGGGGAGAAACAAGGCTTGGAAAAGATAAACAACTTGTTGAAGACTACCTTACTAGCAAAGCATAAAGTCAGGATTCAAAACCAGTTCCATCTTTGCTCTTGACAGTTCTCAAACTCCATTCATTTGTGTACCTCATACACAATTTTTGCCTTATCTGTGTAACAACAGTTATAAAGATATGAAATACTTTCCTTCCAATCAACTTTCCTTTTATTTTCACCTAGCTAAATTTATCTCAATGAATATGTTTTATGAAAACCATAAATGTAAAGCACCAAGTATCATTTGCCTTAAAAACATAACCACCTTGAATATATTACAATATAAACATAAAAATGCTGTTAAGTTTTATATAGACTTAGCTACTGAGTGGTCTAAGCCTGAAGTGTGTTCTTGCTTTGTTAAAAGAAAGAAAAGGAGTTAACGTGATAAAGTGATGTTAATTACTACACTACACTAGCACAAAGTGAGACTTTCTTCCCAACCCAAGCAGAAGGGCCTAAAGGGAATTCAAGGGGCAAATCATTCCCACCTGGATTGTCAGTGTTATTTAATGATAGGCGAATGTATCCCCAAACCATACTGAGTATCATTTTTTTCTTTCTTAAGAAATACCATATTAATCTTTGCTCTCATTCAAGAGATGTATGCTGGGTACACAGACTCACTCTCCTGGACATTTTAAGAGTCTACATCAGTTACCCAGAAACCATGTTAAGCCCATTGCTAGTTCCTGCTCATGGACTAAAAATCTGAGAAAAGCAATGAAAGTCAAAATTAGCCTGCTCTTCTTCAAGATGGAATTATCCATTATTAATTCATGCATTCAGTGAGTGCTCACTGAGAGCCCTAAGTGCTGAGAATAAAATGGTCCTGCCCTCACACAGCCTATGAAACAAGATAATGGTGCAAGAGCAAACTGGAGACCAACATTTATTAACAGCAACGGGACAATTGTATATAAAGCCCTCCTGCTCCTTAGAACATGAAACTATGAGATTCGACTGTCAGAGAGATGTGGAGAAGGAGGGATTATTATAGGCCCCTTTCAGGCAGTTTACTGGTTAGAGAAGAGCCAGCCTCCTGAATGTTGGGCCAGGATCTGAGTTTTGCTACTCTAATTTTATTTACTATGTTTCTTCCTCCAGTAGAAGAGTTAGAGAAACCTCTCTCATTGCCAGAGTAGTAGCGATCAACCAATGAGTGTCTGGAATCAAAGAGCTAACCTCAATTCTTGGTTTTATCTATCTATATGACCTTGACATGTGACTTTCCTCTCTAAGCTTCTTCATCTATAAAATAAAATCGTAATGATAGCCCACTGTGGAGTTACTGTAGATACTAAATGAGACAATGCACTGAGCCATGACCACCTGATAGCAAGAGACAAGTGCCCTACAAGATTTTATTGCAGCCTGAAACTCCACCTAGGCAGAAATGAATATGCTAAGACCCTGAACTCCTAACAGGCATAAAATGCAAAAGAAAAAAAAAAAACCCACTGAGATCCTTTCTTGGGGGCTCCATACTGCCTTGCTCCTGGAGAATACTCACAGTCCCATGAGTCATGCTCCAGGGAGTCTTGGCGTGTAAGAATATCCACTTGTCATTTGCACAGCAGTGGTTCTCAAATAGGAACTATTTTGGCCCCAGGGGACATTTGACAGTGCCTGGAGACATTTTTGGGGGGGTGCTCATGTTCTGGAATAAGGTGAACTGCACCAAACCAGTGCTTGGTGGTGAAGTAAATCCCTTGTATTTGTAAGTCAGGGAACCTGTGCCCTAATGGAACCAGATGATGCAGATGAGGATAACAAGGACATTTCAATGGGAAAGAAGAATCAGATATAGGAAAGTTTGGAGAGAGGGAAGAAGTGGGGCTTTGGAGAAAGATGTCTGCTAACTTGAGTGTCTACTCCACCAATCTAAGGAGCAGTAGGTTGTTAGGCAATGAGTTGCTCCTTTCAGTGGAGTCTGACACAGGGACCTAAACCAGGGGGGATTACATATGTTCAAGGATGTTCAGGAGTAATCCTGAAATGTAATTCAGTAAGATTTCACACCTTTTAAGGACCTTGGAGGGAAGGTAGCCTATGGCTCATCCAGTATGACTTTTGAGTGCAAAACCATGACGTAAGTACAAAAGTAGAAGTGGGAGCCAAGAAGGAGCGACAGCCCAGAGCTCAACTTGATTACCTCCAGTCAGATGGGGAGGGAGGGCTTAGAAGGCAGCAGGCACAGTGACAAAGAACCTGGTCTGCAAAGAAAGTACTGCCTCCACCACTCAGATGAAGAAATTCCTTTCTCTCAGTAAGTCTCAATGTCAGCATCTGTAAAAAGAGATGCTGAGAGCATCCTCTCCTCTTGGTGCTGATAGGAGGATGGGGTGAGATAAGACATGTAAAGTACACGGTGAGGACACCACTAATGGTAGCCATGATAATGTCTTGACATACAAAGTCCCAGCTTGGTTTTAAAATAGGCACTGAGCCCAGCAATGAAACCAGGGTGGGATAAAGGCTGTCGCGTTACTACTGGTCTGACAGGTAAGTGGGCTTCTGATGGGGCCCCTTTGCTCCATATTTGAGCATTCTAATTGGGGGAATGAGGTCCAAGCCAGGATAAATTACAGATAAGCAAAATTTCTATTTTCTGTATAATTCACAAGCCAGAATTTCCAATGAAACTTTGGAGCTCATCATGCTTTTCCTTAGGATAGAAATATTCTTGAAACAGAAGAAATTGTAGACAGCTCTCATTGCCTTCTGGGTAATCATGTCTTTAAAGTAAACTCCTGAGGCTTATTATGAAACAAATTGCATCTTACCCGTGTCCTTGGAGAAAAGTTTTAGATGGATGGGTGTTGGAGTGAAAGCTTCCAAAAGCTGATCTTATTTCAAAGGAAAAGAATGTGCTTTCAATTTTTGATGGTGTACAGTGGATTATTTTTATACCCATTCCTGAGTCTTTCATTGGAACACATAATGGCTATCTGCTGCTGCAACAGTGAAGGAATTTTCCACTCTAATAACTGTGATCCTGTCTCATCTTTATGATGTGCAGTGGAAAAAAGTGTTTGCCTGGAATTAGCAACTTTTGACCCATCTTCTCCTGGGAGCTCAAAACTCAACAATAGCATTTAGCCAACATTTATTGAACCCCTTCTGTGGGTGTGATGCACTATGCTAGACTCTAGGGTTGCAGTGGTGTGGATGACATGGTTATAACTGGGGTGGCCTCTGGGGAAAGTGGCAGGAACTAGGATTGGAGGGGATAGTCCAAATCAGCCAGGGTCTCAACAGGAAAGAGATGCACATTTCAACTCTGCAATTTAAGAAGCATTTAATATAGGGATTGCTTACACAGACTGAGGCAGCGTTTAAGGGAAGCAACAAAGTACGGAACTGTACATTTGAAATAGCAGCAGAGGAACCATTAACAATCCCAGGCCTGAGCCACAAGAACAAAAAGTGCCACCAGAAGCCAGAAGGTGACTGCATAAAGAGGGACACTGAAAGAATATGTAGCCTTTGTTAGAGTGACAACCATCCCATGGACATGGAGCAGAGGGGGAGGTAGAGGAATGGTACCCTATGCTCTTTCTCTCCCACCCTCTGATCTTACTTGGTGTCCTTAATGGGCAAACTCAACAGGCAACTAGAAGGCAAAGAGCCCATCGATGCAGACCCCATGGGCAACCTCCCAGGGCACTGAGCAGGGCGGCTGGTATATACATCTAGAGAAACAAATGAAAGCTATTTGGCATGTGGTCCAAGAGGACCACATTTTTTATCTGTGATATTTTGATGTTGTACAAAGAGAATGTGCACTCAAGTGAAGAAGGAGAGGGAGAAAGAGAGGAGGGAGAAAGAGAGGAGGGAGAAAGAGGAAAAGAAAGAACAAAGAAAAGGCAACAACAGGCCAAGAAAGACAAGTAAACAGGCGATTGAATTCAGAGGAAATGTGTCCTTGCAGAAAGCTATGGGAACACGAAGAGGAGTCCAATCTCAGGCGTGTGGAATCAGGTAAGGCCTCCAAAAGGAGGGGTAATTGAGTTGAAACCTGAAAAGCTGGTAGGAATCAGCCAGGTAAGAGGGTGGAGAATGGCATTTACAAAAGCCCCAAAGTGAACCAGGGTTCTTAGAGGTATAAGGTAAGTTTGGGGAGAAGAGAGGAGATTGGTGAAGTAAACAAAGATGACCAAAGAGAATCCATGTGTGACAGCAAAGAGCTCAGACTTCATGCTCAAGAAAATAGGGAGACATAGAGGAGACTGACAAGAGTAAATTGGCATTTTCAAGTTTTCCTCGAACTTCACTCCCAGGAAGTACATGTGATGCTTTCAACCTTTCATCAAACACATACCTGTTTGTCCCTGTATTTGACAAAAAGATAGTGTACATGGGAGATTGATTTGTCTTTTTAATCCATGGCAAGGATCCAAAGGTCCAAAAAAACAGAGGTGGCTCTCTTGATGAGGCAAATGTTTCCATGAGAAAGGAAATTGCTGATGTACATCTCCACTAGCCACTGCACGCCTGAATAGAGACACCAACATTTCAAAAGGCAATCTGACACACCTTTGGCATTTAAGAAATAGAAGTCTTAAGCCTCAGCATCACAAACCAAGCCCAGATTAATGACCTTTCAGACTATAGGCTTAAGGAATTAGAAATAGGTCAGCCTTGCAAAGAATTTTAAGCAATCACTGAACCATAGCAAATGAGACCTCTCATTCGTTCCACCCTCCCTTAACAAAGTGACCCTCCCCATCTCCTGGGAGTCTCTATTTCATCTGATCTCTCCATTTGGGGGGTTGGGAGAACAAATATAGACTTCCTGCAAAGACACTACTTTTCATGCAAAACATAGGACATACATAAATAGAAATATGTTAACTCTTCATTGAGTTCATTTGCAGGCCACTAGTTCATGGAGGAGGGCTGATTTTCATTACTCAGGTGACTGTCCTTTGCATATTTGCTTTTTTTCATTTGATGTGTTTGTGCAATAAATGAATCATGCAATATAGCAATCTGACTGATAAAATTCCCAGGTCATCGCTTCTTTTTATCTTTATCTTGGTAACATGTATTCTTAAATTGCAAGTTTGGAAATAGAAACTGTCTTATCACACCCTGGCATGATAAACCCTGGCAGGATCCCCCAAATCCTAAAACAGACATGAATGTGAGCCACTGGATGAGACTGTCTTTCAAAGTATAGGAGGGCTCTGCTGATTTTACCTTTCTTCTTCTGGATCTCCTAATTTTGCTAAGATATAAACATCAGCACGTACCTGATGCCATTTCTAATAAACAACAGATTATTCTCAAGCCGCATCCCACCCCGTTGCCTTCATTGTGCTGACTGTTTGCCAACATTCAGGATCACATTTCTACAGAGGACTATTCTGCGGAGATCATGGCTTTGCCATGTTCAGGGTTCTACCCAGAACAGCTATTCCTTCTAGGGGCTGACTCTCCTGTCTTGCCCCATGATGGGGGTTGGTCACAGCATTCCCTTCCTCTTCCTGACCACTGAGTGGACACAGTCTGGGTCAATTATCCCATCATATTCCCTGGCTACAGAGGCTAGTCCAGGGATGGCCCTGGGTCTAGAGCAAAGGCCAGCCAGAGAAGCAGGACTAAGACTCTAATAGTGAAAGTGCAGGCTCAGACACTGCCCTGAATTTACTTATGGCTGAAACCAGTCTGCTCCATCCTTCTCATGGTCTGGTTAAATAAGTCAATAAATGCCCCCTTTGGCTTAAGATTGTTTTATTTTCCATACCTGTACTGAAGAAGTCCTGATGAATATATCATATACTTCATGCTTTTTAGAAAATAAAATTCTCAATTTTCTCTACGTATCAAATGTCTTTACCCATAGAATGCCCACAGAATATCACAGGTCCCTGGTACATCTGTGAAGAGTAAATGGTACCTCATCCGCGAAACTCCCTTCACCTATTCACCACAGATAAGCATGAAGGCTTTGGTTTTGCCACTGGAAGGAGAGGAAGAAGGAAGCGGTATGGCATCAGTGCCTCCTAACCCTATGAGCTAGATGTGATCGTCTCTGGCTAGAGGGATAAAGACCAGAAACTGCAGGATCTATTCCCATGAGGAAATGTGTGAGAAGACAGGCTCCTGGCCCCTGCCTTCATGCCTAAGGAGCATAACATGGGACAGATTTGGAGAGGCTGTAATATTTCCCTTCTCTACCTAGAACACGGGGTCAACCCCATGGGCATGCGACCTATGCAGTCACATGGGGTCCCCCCGCTTGATCAATGTTCTGCTGTTGCAGTCTTAAAATTTTAATTATGTTTGAAGAAGCCCCAGATTTTCATTTTGCACTGGAATCCACAAATTACGTAGCGAGTCCTGATAGAATCCAGCACTTGGCATCCCAAAGGTACTGAGGTGTTGGCTTACACAAAGGGCACCGTCAGCTTAGTGGCTGAGCTCCTTCAATGGGTAGTATGATAGTAGGAGGAGGAGAAAAGAGCATGTAAGATGGCTGCTGATGGAGTGTGGTGTGACCCCCAAGAAAGGCATCATTTGGGGCGTTTGTAGAAAGCACTAGAAACACCTGCCTTGGTCTGAGAAGAGAGTGGACTCTGATCCTACAATCGAGTTGCTGGAGCTTTTTAAATGAAGGGATAATATAAAGGCAACTCACTGGGGCAGAATCCTTGGAATCAGACTGCCTGGGTCTCATTTCTGCTACTTCATAGCTGTGTGACCTTGTTCAAATTACCTAACCCCTCTGTACCTCATTTTCCTAACCTATAAAATAAAACTAGAAATCGTACCTATCTCATTGCAATTTGTTAAAAATTGTGCTAGATAATGCATACAAAGCAAACAGCACAGTGTCCGGCACACAATACATCTTCAGTGAAAGATTATTATTATTGTTGTTGTCTTTATTGTTGTTAAGCATAATTTGGGAATCAGCAATTGTACCTCCTACTTTGTGCTAAGCAATGTTCTAAACCAGCGATTCTCAAAGTCTCAGGAAGCCTTTACACTCATAAAAATTATTGAACTTCCCGAAGAGCTTTTATTTATATGGCTTAAAGTGATCAATATTTACAATAGAAATTAAAACCAGGACAGTTTTAAATATGTATTTATTAATTCATGTTATAATAAGTTAATAACAATAATAATAGTAAACCCATTACATGTTAACATAAACACATATGCTTATAAAAATATAACAATTGTTTCTAAGCAAAAAGCATATAATGAGATACACATTTTTGATGTCTGGTTGTAGAAGCCAGCTCCCTTCTCATATCTTCTCCTGCATTCAGACCATTGTGATAATGTTTTCCTGCTTGAAATAAGTATATGAGGAAAATCCAGTCTTATATATATACTGAGACAAAGAAGAGTATTGTAAGATTTTCAGGTACGTATGGCATTCTCCTCTGACATCACACCAAAACTCAGTAAGTAACGGTTTCTTAAAGGTTCCTTGCAATGTGGAATCTGAACCCATATCAATAAGCTTTTCATACTCTGCTACATTAATATCCACTTGGTCTGTCTTGGAATCTGAATGCACATTTTACCCACACATGATTTTAGAACATGATACATCAGTCATTTGGAAAATATCAACTTACCAAATTACAGAGATATTCCAGATGTTTGTATATTTTCATATCACCATCATTATCATCATGAAAGTATTTCGGTAGGGGAAAGCCACTAAGCTCAGAGTGGTGGATTCAAGTTTTCCAAAATTCTAATTTTTGCTTGAAAATAAGAATTTTATGTTTGGCCACCAATACCATTAGTTATTTTCCTTGAAGTGATAGCTAATTTTGTTCATTTTTGAAAAAAACAGAAAAAACCCCAAAATCTGCCAGATCTTGAGGTCTAAGTAACCATCCTTTGTCAGTCATTCTTCCTGAAAATGGTGTTTTATGAAAACAATGGCTATTTCCGTTCCCATCTCAATCACACAAGTGTTTTTCTAAGACAACCGTCATGATTCCTTATACAGCAGAAGTGCTTTAAATATACTCCCCACCACAACACACAGAATATTAAAACTGCCAAGATTTAGTGAAAATTAAGACATGTTATACTTCATCAAGGACACTCAAGTGCAACATGTGTTTTGTATATGTTCTTGCCTGCAGTGTGTTGTGGTGCAGAAGACCTTGACTGCTGGGACAATGCGTGCCAGCGCCCTGATTCAGGTTAAGGCTCCAGCAGGTCTGCCCACTGTACCATCAGTGCAAGTGTCAACTCACTGAAGATGGCAGAGAACCTCTTTGTATTATTATGGAAATACTTTTGACTTTATGGATCTTAATTCTCTGGGACCCTCAGAAGTTCTCAAACCACACTTCAAGGTTGAGAACTGCTGTTTTAAACTGCCCCACACACTCGATCCCAAGAACTCTTTGACATGAGTGGTATTATTCTCCCCATTTTATAAATAAGAAAACTGAGGCAAGGTGAGCTTGCTTAGGATCATACAGCCACGAAGAGGAAGGAACAGGGTTCGGCTGGAGTATGGGCTGCTAACCGCCATGATGAAAGAAGGATGTGGTTTTAGCTGCATATTATTCCCCGCTTTCTGAGACAAATGCTATAGTTATGAAGGAGAAAAAGTGTGTGGGGGAGGGGGGAGGTGGGGAGAAGGACACAAAGTGAGACAGACTGAAGAATAAAGAGAAAGATTAAAAAGAGGAAATTAACTCTGATGAAAGATTACCATTTATCCACGAGATGAAGTTACCTTCCTAAAAACAGCCAGAACATAGCTCATCTAAAATTGCACTGATGTAAAATATAATTTAGATTTAAAAAAAAAAAAAAACAGGTAATATAATAATAACAAGTGTAAACTAAAAACCTGGTTGATAAACTTGGGTCAACATCAGAGTTCAAGGAGAAGGTGCTTAGGGCTGAGCCAGGTTCTCAGCGAGCAGTACATTCCTTTTCGTTTAAAGGCAATTTATCAGGACTTATCCAAGCCTGTAAGAGCAATCCCTTAAGACCATCCAATTTCCTTTATTTCTAATTCCATACTTAGCAGAGCAACCTTCTGATAATTAATTTGGTTTCTCAGGTAAGTCAATACCAGGAAAGAGACGGGTTGAGTTATTGTGCCGGCTATGTCGCTTGCTGTAAATGAATAAATTGGTCTGTGGATTTATCAGTCCACCTCCCAAGAGTTCAGTTTGCAAACACCATTTTTCCTAGGGTGCGCTGACATTTGACTTGTAGACCTGCAATGTTATGTGGCCAAAGTGAGCAGGGCTGTTTTAAGACTTTCTAACTCTGGGCATGCTTATTTTAGGGGTCACCACCCCAAGTTATCTCAAGTATATTAGAATATACTCACTCCCAGCGCTGCTATATTGCACAATGTCAGTTGTGAATGAAGCTCCCTGGAATTGTGCAGTAAGTGGCCCTACTTCCATTTTAAAAATAATTTATTGTGTTAAAAAATCTGGGATGTAGTGAGAGAGTAGCATTGACATATACACACTACCAAATGCAAAATAGATGGCTAGTGGGAAGCTGCTACAGAGCCCAGGGAGATCAGCTTGATGCTTTGTGAAGACCTAAAGGGGTGGGATGGGGGGTGGGAGGGTGGCTCAAGAGGGAGGGGGTATGGGGATACATGCATACATGTGGCTGATTCACTTTGTTGTACAGCAGAAACTGACACAATACTGTAAAGCAATTATACTCCAATAAAGATTAAAAAATAATAAAAAAAATAAAGGGAAAGAATTTTGATAAAGATCCGTATTTAGCTCTAAGTCGCTTATTTGATTTACTTTTGGCCATAAGTTCCCAACAACCATTACATATGGGAGAGAATGCTAACTGCCCCCAGGATCCATTCTCCAATTTTCCATTTTCATAATAGAGTCCCACTCCTCAACCCCCTAAGTTTTAGAGGACACTGAGTCACCTTGCTAGAGGCTTTTCTGTACCTCTAACTATGGCCATGTTTTTAAGTGTTGTCAGTTGGGTATGAGCAGGCCTGACGTGTGTGAACTTTCACATCCTGCTCCTTAGACAGAAGTGACTTGATTTATTTTACCCACGTTCCTTCTTGCTCTGAGCTGGAACTGGTCAATCAAGGCCAATGATGCAGACAAGGACAATGCTTCAGAGGCTGGCAGAGCAATGAGATGGAAGGAACCTGGGCCCCTGGGTGATGACATCATTTCACCCCTCTCCCTGAACCACCCACCTACTCTTACACTGCTGTGTGAGAGAGAAGTAAACTATTATGTTGTTAGAGTTCACTTTGAGGTCTCCCTGTTACATAGGCTTGTCCTACACCCAAACTAACAGCAGGGATTGTAGGGCAGTGAGAGAACCAAGTTATATATTTTCTAAATACAACAAAGATTTTATGGTTGCTAAATTAAAGTCAGCATCCTTTCAGCCATCTCCCAGCCCGACCCTGTCTAGCCCCGTGCTCCTCTCTGACCTCATTTCCTCTTGCTCTTCCCATCACACACTCTCAGCTACTCTGGGCTCCTTGGTTTTCTCCACATGAGGCATCCTCCCACCTCAGGATCTTTGCATTTGCCTTTCCTTCCCTGTAAATACCCTTCCCTCATGTAACTTCATGGCAAATCCCTCCACCTCTTTAAGGCCGTTGCTCAAAGATCACCTTCTCTCTGAAGCCTTCCCTGACCACCCCATTTAAAATTAGTTACCTGTCCCTCTCCTACCTGGGCCACCATGTGCCCTATTGCTCCCTGACTTCCCACTCATTTTCTTTATGGACCTTACTTATTTATTTTGCTTATCGTCTTTCTACTTTCATCACGACAGGCATTTTTGTATTTTGTTCACTGTAATAACCCCAGCATCCAGAACATAACAGAACTCAGTACGTGCTTAATAAATAGCTGTTGAATTAATAAGTTAACTTCAGTTAATTTTTTCTTTATATGTTAAATTGATTTTTTATTTTTTTTAGGTCTGAAGTATTTTAGAGGTCCTTAAAGGTGTGCAGGTCATAGGCACTGATGCATGGATACATGAATGAGAGGGGCGTCCTCCTCTCCCTGCTCCCAGCCTGCAGACATAAAACCCTCCATTCTCCTAACCCAAGGCAGCAAATGCTGCCTGCACTCTTCCAACACCCTCTTGAATCCCTTTTACGTGCAGTCTCTCTGTGCCCTGTGCACTGCCCCCACCTCGAGTTTCTGCGAGCTTTGCCCATAACTCTGAATTTTTTAGGGACCGCCACAGGTTATGGGGGCTGCTTAGCCACATAAAAGAGAACCAGAAGTTCCTGGAAGTTTATGTCCCTCCCAACTGGCTCTCAGCCAGTGACCAACTGGGAGAGGAGTATAAAAGTCCAATCAATTCTTTTGCCTCCAGCTGGGAGAGGCTCTGAGGTGTGGTTTATACCCCAGAGCTCCCCCCAGGGTGTGGGTGAGGCTGGGATTTGCCAGAGCTCCCACCGTGCCTGCTCTCTTTCCCTTCCCTCCCCTGTTTCCCCCCTCCCCCTATACACTTCTTCTGGGAGTACATGCTCGATAAACCCCTTGCACGTGAATCCTCATCTCAGGTTCTGCGTCTGAGGAATCTGACCTAAGACACCCACAGCAGCCTCCCCCACGCACTTCCACCTAAGTTCCCTAAGAGATGAACGCCGCTGTGACTACTGCTGGTGGCGACTACTGCCCCCGCAGTGGCTGAAGGAAGACTGCACAGCGCTCTGCCCGGTGCAGATGCCCTTCTGCACGCACAGCTGTCACCAGGCAGATGCCTGAGAGGAGGGAGGCGTTACAGGAGGAAGCAGGTAAAGAAAATGACCACGTAATACTCAGAAGCACCAAGGATGAAAGACAATGCCAAAATATTGAGAAATGGGTTCAAGCTTAACTCATCTACAAATGTGTTATGTGACTCTAGACGGAACTCCATTTGATAAATTCAAGTTATCTTGCCCTCCAAGATCAAGTCTGTGTTGAGCTTTTGATTCTTCCAAAGAAAATGTACCACTGCATAGCTCTTGTTTCTAGCCTGCTTGTTTGAATTAAAGGCTTGCAGCATTTTAGTTTATGATATCTCTGGGGAGGAGTGAATATGTCAGTGTAATTAACTCATCTGATGAGAGAGGTCTTGTTTATTTCCCCTACAAAATAACAGGTGATGGTGGAGCTCTGATACATTACAGTGATATGAAGTGCATTTAGAATAAATCATACTAAATAAATAAGGAGACAAAAATGATTTCAACATACACTTTTTATTGTTTTAAGTTTTGGAAATTAACAGTTGCATACCAAAAAACCACAAAGCTGCTGCCACAAAGCTCTTCTGAGAAAAGGTTATCAGCAATCTCAAGTTCAACCCACTAGCACTAATAGAAACTTGAGTGTTGTTTTCAAGTTATTATCTAAACAATCACTGGGTTTCTGAGAACCCTCTTTGGGCATGGGAAATGGCAGTCAAATCAGTTTGCGTAATCAGTTAAAATAACCATACACAATTCATTTTACCAAATCCACAATGACATTCATTTAATAAACAAGTAAGAGCAACACCATGTGCTGAGCATTAAGTAAACAAGAACAAATAAAACAGAGGCTTTGCTACCGGTAGCTCACAGTCTAAAGAAGTATGGTTGATAAAGAGGTATTTCAGGGATTAAAATGGTAAAGTATATTCTTCCTCCCTCCAAAAACTTAATGAAATTCCAGAAGTTGATTTGGTTTTGTTTGTTTGTTTGTTGCAATTAAAGGAATGATGATACTAGAAAGCAAGTATTTAGAAAAGATAATGTCCTTTAACCAGAAATGTGGAAGAATTCCTGATAGTGAGAAGATTTGATTGGAGCTGTGAAGATGTTAAGACTGTAGGAAACCTTGAGAAGGAGGAAATGGTGTAAGGGAGGAAGGGGGAAGAGGAAAAAGAATGAGGAAGACAAATGAAAAAGGAAAAGGGCTTGTGTGGGGAGAGTTGGAAGGGTTGAAAGGAAGAGCAAGGGCGGAGAAGAGGGGAAAGAGTGGGGACAGTGAGAAGACAGAGGGAGGCTGAACAAGACGGATGCAACAGCTTCTGTGACAGCTGGAGAAGCAACAGAACTCTAGCCTCACGGTCCACAGTCAGGAGCAAAGGGGCCCTGAATACACTGAATAATGGCCCCTAAAGGTATTAGGTCCCAGTCCCTGGAACCTGTACTTGTTACCTCAGGTACAGTTAAATAAAGGATCTTTAGAGGGGGAAATTATCTGGGATTATCCTGGTGCTCCCTAAATGCATCACAAGTGCCCTTACAGGAGTAAGGCAGAGGGACATCAGCAGAAGAAAAGACAACGTAACTACAGAGGCAGAGGCTGCAGAATGTAGATCCAGAATTTCTATGGTTCCCCAAGAAGAAATTCTAGAAGGAAAGAATATAATAATAATGTTATTATAAAAAAATAGTAATAGAGGACTTCCCTGGTGGCACAGCGGTTAAGAATCCACCTGCCAGAACACTCTATGACGTAAATGACAGCAAGATCCTTTTTTGTCCACTTCCTAGAGTAACGGAAATACAAACAAAAATAAACAAATGGGACCTAATGAAACTTAAAAGTTTTTGTACAGCAAAGGAAACCATAAATAAGATGAAAAGACAACTCTCAGAATGGAAGAAAATATTTGCAAACGAAGCAACCGACAAAGGATTAATCTCCAAAATATACAAGCAGCTCATGCAGCTCAATATCAAAAAAACAAACAACCCCATCCAAAAATGGGCGGAAGACCTAAATAGACATTTCTCCAAAGAAGACATACAGATAGATGGGCAACAAACAAACACGTGAAAAGAAAACATCACTAATCATTAGAGAAATGCAAATCAAAACCACAATGAGGTAATCACCTCACACCAGTCAGAATGGCCATCATCAAGATCTCTAAGAACAATAAATCTTGGAGAGGCTGTGGAGAAAAGGGAACACTCCTGTACTGTTGGTGGGAATGTAAATTGATACAAACACTATGGAAAACAGTATGGAGATTCCTTAAAAAACTAAAAATAGAACTACCATATGACCCAGCAATCCCACTCCAGGGCATATACCCTGAGAAAAATCATAATTCAAAAAAACACATGTACCACAATGTTCATTGCAGCACTATCTACAATAGCCAGGACATGGAAGTAACCTAAATGTCCATCAAGAGATGAATGGATAGAGAAAATGTGGCACATATATACAATGGAATAGTACTCAGCCATAAAAAGGAATGAAATTGAGTTATTTGCAGTGAGGTGAATAGACCTAGAGTCTGTCATACAGAGTGAAGTAAGTCAGAAAGAGAAAAAACAAATACCGTATGCTAACATATATATGGAATCTTAAAAAAATGGTATTGATGAACCCAATGGCAAGGGAAGAATAAAGACGCAGATGCAGAGAACGGACTTGAGGACACAGGGAGGGAGGGAAGGGGAAGCTAGGACAAAGTAAGAGAGTAGCATTGACATATATGTACTACCAAATGTAGAATAGAGGGCTAGTGGGGAGCTGCTGCATAACACAGGGAGATCAACTCAACGACTGGCGATGACCTAGAGGGATGGGGTAGGGAGGGTGAGAGGAAGGCTGCAGAGGGAGGGGATATGGGGATATACGTATAAATACAGCTGATTTACTTTGTTGTACAGTGGAAACTGGTACAACAGTGTAAAGCAATTATACTCCAATAAAGATCTGGAAAAAAAAAAAAGAATCCGCCTGCCAATGCAGGGACACAGGTTCGAGCCCTGGTGAGGGAAGATCCCACATGCCACAGAGCAACGAAGCCATGCACCACAACTAGCCTGTGCTCTAGCACCTGCGAGCCACAACTACTGAATTCTGCGTGCCTATAGCCTGTCTTCTGCAACAAGAGAAGCCACCACACTGAGAAGGTGGCACACTGTAACAAAGAGTAGCCCCCGCTCGCCGCAACTAGAGAAAGTGTGTGCACAGCAACGAAGATCCAACACAGCCAAAAAAATAAAATTAAATTACATTAAAATTAAAAATAATAGGAAGAAGACTATAACAAAATCTCCTAGAGCTGAAGAAAGAAAAACATCTTTAAGTTGAATGGACTTTTGAACATTAAGCAAGATTAAGCTAATAATAATAAGAGACTCGACCCTATATACATTATGGTGAAATTTCAGAAAAGAGACAAAAAATAGTAATTTGAAAATATACCATACAGCTAAAACAGTCTTACCTAAAAACATTAAAATTCTGATTATCATTAGTTTTAATAAGGATATGGAACTTAAATCCCCTGAAAAAATTACCTGATGGGTTAAGAGGTAGAGATGAAGGACCGACTAAAATATGCTAAAGTTTTTCTCTTGTTCAGAGGGAAGACATAAACATCAATTAATTCAAGAAGTGGCTGGAAAAATATACCTTCATATGTATGAGTTAAGATTTAAAGATAAACATCAGAAAATGTAAATAGGATACATAACTGTGAAACTACTCTAGGGAAAAATTGAAACCAAGTAAATCCAATCCTCTGATGAAAGTTAAAGTTTGAAAAAAGGAAAAAAATCACACATGCAGTAAGTAAAAGATGTAATACACTGGTACATAAATATTCAATTAATAAACATAAATAAGTTAAATCCATTTATGAAAAGGCAGATGTTTTAAAACAGTAAACATTTTAATAGTACATAATAATATTCAGTATGGGTGAAACGTAAGGCGACAAAGGCTAACACAGAACTAAGGGAAATATTTTTAAGACGGCAGAGACTTCAGCCAAGTTAAAATGCTGATGAGAGGGAATGGGTAGAGGGAGATGAGATGAGAAACGAGGTGATGCATAGATTGATGTCTCTGAAAGCTAGCAGAGACTGGATCCAAAGTCAGAAGAAGGGATTCCCCTCAAAGAAGAAGAAAAAAGCCACCTGGCTATTCAGATTTAGAAGCTGTGTTTGGAGTCAATAATCAAGATTCCTCTAGTATCACCATATGGGGAGAGTTTTTTATAATAATACATTTTCTCATCAGAACATAATGAATGTTTATTATTAAGAAGTTAAAAAGGACAAATATCTCAAAGGAAAATACAAATACTTCCTAAAACTCCATCTTCCAGCTTTCGTCCACTGTTATTTTAAGTAAAAATCAATTTTTTATTTTTTCATGATCAGAGTTGCTAAATACTACCATTCTTTTGACTTCCTTATGTATCATCTTTTCATCAAATAATTAAGAATACAGCTGTTGTGATGGAACAAGAGGCATAATTTAATTTTAACAAATCTTAACTCTGCTTGGGTTATTCAAGAGCATTAAAAAGTACAATTCCTGCTCAGCCCACAAGATCTCTTCCAATCCCACAGACATATCAGGCCCCTGCTGAGATAGTTCTCTGTCTCTGGAACAGACAGCAGTGTTGATCCAAAGAGGTACAAGTTCAAAGGCAAATCTTCCCACCCTGGAGATCTCACGGCAAGAACATTTGTCTCAAGGAAAAATCAGTCTTATAGGAACATCAATGATAGACCGTGATCAAGAACGTGAACTCTGGAGCCGAACCGCTTGGCTTTAAATTCAAGCTCTGCCAATCCAAGTCCTCCTTAACTGTGAAAGTTCATATTTATATTAGCAAAGATATATTGAGTTCCTACTCTATGCCCGGTCTGTACTAAGCATTTTTATGGGCTGGGTCTTTCTTCGTTCATTCATTCAAGAGATTTTCTTTCATTCCTTCTTTGTATTAAGAACAAATAGGTCTGGGAATATTAGAGTGAACAAAATTAAGGATTGTCTCTAGTCTACTAGAATCTATTGTCTAAGGAGGGAGAAAATCAATAATCAAACAATCTCTCTTTTAATCCCCTGAACAGCTCTGTAAGGAATGTACCATTATATCACTTTGCAAAGGAAGAATTTGAGTCTCAGAAGAGTCCAAGGTCCCAGCTAGTTAATAGTTGAGTCTAGCTCCAGAGCCCATGCTCTTACCACTTCCCTATACTGCTGATGGTGGTGGGTGTCAGAGCCTCAAGCTTCTTCAATACCTGGTTGGTAAGGGGTCTTTTACCGCTTCTCTGAATGTCCTGCCCTTAGGGTCCCCTGGGCTCATACTGCCTGCGCTCTAGACCTGACACTACTCATGAGCTACCATCTGGAAGCCCATTCCAACAGCCAAATCTTCAGCAGAGTTTGACCAGATTTTCTCTTCAGTCTTCGTCTTACTCAGCACAGGAGGACTCCAAAAATCGGGCTATATTTGAGTAGTACTTTGCATCTTATGCAAGATTCAAAATAAGGAAATATAGCCTTACATGTTTTTCTTTTGATTCATCCATTCCTTTTAGGACCTTCTCTCAACAGCTCCATCTCCTTCCTAGCTGGGGCTGATTTCACCTGCTACATCCTACCGTGGTCACTTCTGGTTCCCACATACCTTTCCCACTGTTCTGGAGGATCTGTTGACTGGACGGACACCCTCTGGGAAACCCAGCAGTAAGACCATGACCCTCAAGGTTGATACAAAGCTCTTCCTTCTATCATTTGCATTCAGCACACATTACACCCAACCAATGTGGCTGGGCTGCATCCAAATCCTACAGGATTATAAACTTTGAAGGACCCAGGCTTTGGTTAAATCCTGCCTCCGCTGATGTACCTGCTCTGTGACCCTGGATTGGTTCCTTAGACTTTCTGACTTTCAGTTTATCGTGTGTAAAGTTCAGATCAATCTTATAGCTCCCAATGGATATGGTTCTCAAGACTAATCAAAGAGATACACTAAATTAAATGCTAATGTGCTGTTTGACAAAGAATATGCTCAATAAACGTTATCATCATTATTCTTATATTATTGTTGTCTTTATTACTGTTATTTATTTTGGTCATTTAGACCTTTAAACACAAAAACAGTGTACTCAATGGTGGTTTGGCGCCTGAGGAAACCACTCTCTCTCTCACAGAAAGCATTTTTAACTCATAATTGAGCTGAAACGTGGTCACCTTTCCCCCAGCTTTACTGAGAAAGAATTGACAGATAAATTGTGAGATATTTAAAGATATTTGAAGTGAACAATGTGGCTATCTGATGTACATATACATTGTAGAAGGATTCCTTCCTTGGGTTAATTACCATGCCCGTCAGAAAATGTGGTCACTTTTAAATAAAACAGAAATACAAATATATTGAATAAAATACTATCTCTCATTCATTCTGAACATTATTGCTTGAAGGAAAATAGATATAATTTTAGGACAAAAAGCAACATGAGGAGGAGAAGGAGATGAATGTGGCACTTTTATAAGGCCTTCCTACTCAAAGTATGGTCCACCAACCAGTAGCATCAGCGTTACCTGGGAACTTGTAAGAAAAGCATAATTCCAGGCTTCACACTGGACCTTTCAAGTCACAATCTGCATTTTAAAATGTCTCAGGGTAATGCCTACACACATGAAAGTCTGAACTTTGGAGCATTTTCCTGGGCTTCAAGCTTCTGGTACACTCTTTATGAAGTCAATTTTCACTTCTGAAACTCTGAATTCCCTTTTCCTGGATCTCACGAGCATAACTTTTATACTAACGAGCAACAATTAATGTGTTTTCCAAAATTCACAAATTAAAATAAAATGTAATGCTGGTGAGGAGAAAGAGCAGGACAAAGACAGAAAAAGACAATCAAGACATTTTTCTGAGTTTACCGGGGCATGCGTCTCAGAGGCCACTCACAGTGCCTGGGCCCTGGTCGCAGGACAGGCTAGCTGCGGGGCAGAGATTTAGACCAGGCTGGATTTCATCTAGAGTTTGTGTTCTGTCTTCTACATCCTACAGTGGTGATTTCCTCGTGGCCAAGAGAAGAGGATGATCCAAAAAGGATTCCTTCTAAGCCAGGTGATCTCCAGGCCCGAGTCAGCTGGATTATTTTTACTGAATCTTAACGATTCAGTAAAGATTCTTTTCTTAAAGAAAAGACCGTGAAGTCTTCAAACCTTTGAGTCAGTTTCATCTACAGGTCTCACTACTGAGAAGAAGTGGGGGCAAACATTCACCGTCAGAGGCTAATAGTCGAGGCAGATTACGCCAACGATGCTCTCAGTGCAGACAGACACTGGGCCGTGTTTCTCACGTGAGATGAGTGATCACTAAGGACAACATATGAAGTAATTTTATGCCTGGCCCTGCCCTACATACTTTGTACACTTAAGGTCATTTAATCACATCATAGCACTTATAATTATCTCATCAACCCATTATTTTTAATAGCGTAGTAGTAGTAGCAGTAGCAGTAGCAGTAGCAGCAGCAGCAGCAGCAGCAGCAGCAGCAGTAGTAGTAGTTACATAGACGGGGCACAAGAACTTACAGAGGCTAAATAAATTGCCTACACTGAAAGACAGTAACTCAACATTGGTCAATCTAGGGCCCCAGTCTAGACTCATGTCTTTTCTGCTTACAAGGTTTCCCCACTTGGTGACCTTGGAGAGTGCAATGGAAAGAGCACAGGATTTGGTTCAAGGCCTGAGTGCAAATTCTACTAACACCACCTACTAACTGGTGGACAGCGTGGTGCAGAATCAAGACCTTCAGGGTTTTCTCAGGCCATGGTTCAATGTTCAGTCCACTCAGAGACCAACTGTTCAAAAACGGGTAGGTTAGTAAACCTCCCTGAGTCAGATTCTGTACTGTTGGTTATGACACGCCTCAACTCTACCAAATCCTGTGTGGTCATCAACACTGCGAGCAAGTAAAGGCAGCATAATAAACACAGGAAGTGCAAAGGTATTCTTGTAAACTAGAGGACTTAGATTTGATCTAGTGCAAAGACCTATTTAGTTGCTCAGAAAGTGGAAAGAAACGAAAAATCAGAATGTCCAGATCACCCAAATTTCCTGCTTCTCTTAAGGAAATCTGTCAATGCTGGGACCACATTCCAATGGGACAAGCAAATTATACTGGCTTTGGTTCATCACTGTAGATTCCAACTTGGCACTGTCCCCTTCACTCTCTATTGTGTGTGTGTGTGTGTGTGTGTGTGTTGTGGGTTTTTTTGTGTGTGTTTGTGTGTTTGGTTTTTTTGTTTTGTTTTTTGTTTTGTTTTGTTTTTTGCTGTGCTTGGCGGCTTGCGGGATCTTAGTTCCCCAGGGATTGAACCTGGTGCCACAGCAGTGAAAGTGCTGAGTCCTAACCACTGGACCACCAGGGAATTCCCACTGTCTGTTTCCTAACACCTGCCTGATTCAACCACTTACATCAGCCACCTGACCCAGGGAGATATCTGAATTTGCAACCCAGGCCATAAACAAGAGACCTCGGCTAGCCACTTCAGGGCTAGCTGGAGTGAGGTTCCCACTCTAGAACCCAGGCTCATGAGACCAAAGTCCTCGGTCCATAATGGGCATGTCATATAATCAAAATGTAACACATTTATCATTTCATTTAAAAGGAGTGACTGCTGGAATTACATTTCCCATGTAAAACAATAACACAATTCCCAGCTGATCAGCAAATAAATAAGAGAAAACAGCTTTGTAATTATTTTGACAGTGGTTAGATGCAAAAAAAAAAAACCCGTCAAAGCCCATTTCATGAGAGAGAGCGCTAAGCAGAGCTGAGCACACATTTCACCTGAGTCTAGCCCAACACATGCTACCTCGAAGATGACTACTGTAATGAAAATCTGTCGTTTGCCAATGACTCATCATGGGAAAACTCTGCTGAAGATGTTGGAGATGAGGGTGATACATGTGAAAATGAAATTAGTCAATATGAAGATGAAGACCAGTGGTCTATCACAGCCAAGCTGCTTGATGATAATGAAGCTGGGGAACAGACAGAGCTCAAGAAACTCATGAAAGTGCAGGAAATGTCAGTGATAATCATGCTTCAGTAACTATTGCTGGAAATGGAGAAACAAGGGAAGGCAGACAAAGGAAGAAATACTGTCAGGAAACAATCCCATCCATTGCTACCTCCCCAGCCCAAGCCACCAATCTCTCTCCCCTGAATTTTAACAATGAACTAAAAACTTGCCTGTTCCCTACAGGCTGGTATCCTCACAGCAACCAGGATAATCCTGTTAGAACACAATTTACACTGAGGCAACCCTCTAATCAGAATCTTCTGCTGACATTCGTGTCACTTGTTCATAAAAACCACGTCCCCACATGACCTAAGATACTTGAATGACTGGCCCCTCTAGGACCTGTCTCCCTTTCACCTACTCCAGGCTCATCAATGAGATACAGTTTCTGAAACGCCAGCCATGGTCCCTTCTCAGAGCACTGACACTTGCTGTTCTGTCCTGGAATTTGCTTCTCTCTGGCAATCTCGGAACTTGTTCCTCACTTCCTTCCGGTCTTTCCTTAAAGGTCACTTCTCAGCGCAGCTCCCCCTAGCCAACCTGTCTGAAATTACCATCCTCTTCCCATACACACTACCCTACTCTCTTCCCGCCTTCTCTTTGCTGTTGGCATATCACTCTCTCAAATACAAATAGTTGTTTATTGTTGTCCGCCTCACTGATTAGACTGCAAACTCCAGGAGGTCAGAAAGTTTTGCCTATTTTGTTCTCCCAAGTACCAGAAGAGTGTCTGGGGTGTAGTAGGTACTCAATAAATATTTTTTGGATACATGACTATAATTCAGAGATAAGCAGAAAAGGAATGATGATAACAACACATTAAAAGGATTTGTTAAGTTTCCCATCTAGAAATATGTCCAGATAATAGCCTCCTCCCCTTCCAAGAGGACTTGTAAAGGTAGTGAGACAACACCAATCTTCTCCCAAGTGAACAGATAAAATAGAGGTTGCGGAACCACAAGAGCAAAGAACTAAGATGGGAATGGTGGCATCCTGGCCACCCTCGCCCCCTTGCCCTCTGAGGTGGTTATTTGGCCAATCCTTGCCTGAAATCATCAGTCTCTCTCTCCTCCTCCTTCATCAAGAATCAAAATGGATTCATTTGCAATTCCATTGAACAGACATTTATTTACTGAACTGAGTTTGCAAGGACATTAAGGTTTTGATGTGGTGGAAAGGAAAAATTGTTAAGTTAGTTTCAGAAGGAGTTTTTCTTCCACTCATTTCAGAAGATTAATGACAAATATTGGGCATCAATCTGATTGTGTTGTATTTGCACACATCTTTTGTAAAAATCATTAACAGTAAATTGGCAATATGTGATGCTTATCTGCAAAACTATAGCAACAACAAGGGTTAAGAACTAGAAATGGCACATTTGCAAGATGTCCATTCTCAAAATGTCTTATCTGCATCTGGGCAAGTCCTTCTCCTCTATCTGGAAAATGGATTCTCTAACAAGGTAGATCCCTGTGTCAAGAAAGGTACATGGGCCAGAGACGGGGGACCACATGAGCTGATTCACCTCAGAAAGCTATACATCTAAATTGGTAAGTATGATTTTCATTATCCTTTCTTGTTCCTTCAACTCAGGGGACATACCTTAAGGTTCAGGAAGCCCTCTGATCAATCAGGCTTGTGACTGTGCATACTTGCTTGCTTCCACAGTACTCTTCATAGCAGCGTTTCTAAACCTCAGCACTGTTGACAATTGGGGCTGGAAAATTTTTTGTCGTGGGTGGCTGTCCTGCAGACTGTAGGATATTTAGCAGCATCCCTGACCTCTATCCACTAGATCCCAGTAGCACTACCCACCCCCTGCAATCAAAAATATCTCCACATATTGCCAAATATTCCCTGGAGGGCAATATCATCTTCAGTTGAGAAGTACTGCTGTAGAATGATCCTTCCATAAATTGAATTACATTTTCACCACCTACAGTTAAAAATAATACATGGATGAGTTCTATAAATATATTCACATGGTATGTTTGATAGCTATCCTTTCCCCTCCTATGCATTACTTCCACCATAAGTCAGGCTCTTAGGAGATCTGTCCTAATCAAGGGGGAAATTGGATTGCAAGAAATAGAAATCCAACCCAATTGGACCAAGTGAAGAAGTGTGTGTCTTTTTTTTTTAAGATTTATTTATTATCTATTCATTTATTATTTATTTTTGGCTGTGTTGGGTCTTTGTTGCTGCACCTGGGCTTTCTCTAGTTGTAGTGAATGGGGGCTACTCTTCATTGCAGTGTGCAGGCTTCTCAGTGTGCTGGCTTCTCTTTTGGCAGAGTACAGGCTGTAGGTGTGCAGGCTTCAGTATTTGCGGTGCATGGGCTCCGTAGTTGTGGCACATGAGCTTAGTTGCTCCATGGCATGTGCGATCTTCCCAGACCAGGGCTCGAACCCGTGTCCCCTGCATTGGCAGGTAAATTCTTAACCACTGCACCACCAGGGAAGTCCCAAGAAGTGTATGTCTTAATTAGGCAGAAAAATTTCTTAGACCAAAGGAAACAGAGGGAGGACTTCCGGGACTTATAGGAAATGCAAGCTGTCAAGCTCTTTTTTTTTTTCCTCCTCTCCTTTCTCTTTCATTTCTCCTCCCACTACCATTTGTCCTCCATGTAGCAGTAAGAGTGATTCTTTTAAAAGATAAATCTGGTCATGTTATTGCATGGTTTTCCATGCTTAGAATAAAATCTCAAGTTCTCACCATGATCACAAGACCCACCTAATCTGTTCTCTGACGTTATCTTGCCACTTTCTCCTCTTTCTCTCCTCTAACCACAAAAGCCTTCTTGCCACTCTGAATACACTCACACCTCACAACTCTTGAACTTTTCCTCTGCCTACAGTGTTCTTTCGCCAGATATCCATGTGGCTTACTCCTTCACGTCATTCAAGTCCCTGCTGAAATAGGACCTTTTCAGAGAGGCCTTCTGTGGCTATCGTATCTAAAAGAGCATCCCCCCCCCCCCCATTATTCTCTGTGTCCTTAGTCTGTTCTTCTTTCTTCATAACTCTTAACTCTACAACACAAATTCAAGTACTGTTATTTGCTTATTGTCTCTCTCACCTCCATAAAGCAAATTCCAGGAGGTGAGGCCATTTCACTCTCTCGTCCCCAAAGCCTAGACCCTCAAAGGCTGGCACCTCTCAAACCACATTTGTTCTCTATCAATATTTGTCAAATGAATAGACATCTCATTTTTCATTCTCAGAAGATGGACCCCTATGTTCAACACCCTTACAGGTAGTTCATCAAGGATATTCCAAAATGTCAGCTTAAGATTCTGACTTTATGAGACTCTCCAGTTTGGGATCCACATGAGTTAACTAATCCAGTGTCTATATCATTCCAAATTTGGAGAGAGAAACTGATCTGACCACTCCTTGTCCAACCAGCCAGAGTCAGAGGGCAAGGTTTCTAGGGCCAAAGCTTCTAAGCCATAAATATGGCAGGTTCTCTAAGAAACGGTGTGTGGAATGAGTTTAGGTATTGGTTATTTTCAACCACCCCACTGTCATACACTGAGAGCTTCCTGACTGATCTTTCTCAAGGAGCCAGGGAATGCAGCTCCTTCACAGAGTCTACAACTCAGAGCCATGTTGGCAGGGCAGAGGGGTTAAGGTAAAACACAGATCAACAACCATGGCAAGTGGGTGCTAACCCCTACCAATTGCTTCCACCATCAGATCATTACTAGGAGTTTTGAGATCAAAGAAAGATGCCAAGATCAAAGTCAAAGGAGTCTCATTAAGGAGAATATAAATCAGTCTCAAAGACCAAGAAAGCAAGCAGAGAAAGTATATCCAAACTTGCAGTCAGACATGGTCTAGGCTGAAGTATGCTTGGGTGTGTACACGGGAATGGGCTGTGGGAGAGAAGGTAATATTGACACTCAGACAGGAAGACTTAAGCGTATGGGTTGAGTATGAGGAAATAGGTAAGAAGTAGAATTCTTATCTATCGTTTGATAAGGGCGTCTTTCACAAAAGCGTAGGCAGAACAAGGTTGCTTAGCAGCAGTGTGATGAGGACCTAACTCTGATCTCTGGAGGGGATGTCTGTACACTGCCTTTGTCCTACATGTCTTCCCTGGTGTGAGAAGGTGTGTGATGTCTCTTGAACAAGAGGCTGATCTTAGCAAAAGTCAGTGATGTGGCTGGGCACTAGGCCCAGAGGATTTCTCATGATCCTAATAACCAGCTTCCGTCGTGAGTCAATTCATCATGTACACTATTTCCACATTAATGTTATTAAAATGACACTTACAGCATGTCACCTCTTTGTTCAGAAGCCGTGAGTGACTCACTGATGCCTACTGGATGAAGTACCAATGATTCAACCCTGCACTTACCATCCTCCATGATTTATGCTAAAGAGCTTATTGTACAGAAACCAAAGAACACAAGACTGAGTGTTATGTGTTAAATTATGTTCCCCCTCCGCCCCTCAAAAAATGATATTTGAAGTCCTAACCCTCAGTACCTCAGGACTTGACCTTATTTGGAAAAAAGATTTTTGCAGATTTAACCAAGTTAATATCAGGTTATTTGAATGGGCTCTAATTTAATGTGACTGGTGTTCTTATTAAAAAGGAAGATTGGGGCTTCCCTGGTGGCGCAGTGGTTGGGAATCTGCCTGCTAATGCAGGGAACACGGGTTCAAGCCCTGGTCTGCGAGGAACCCACATGCCGCGAAGCAACTAAGCCCGTGCGCCACAACGAGTGAGCCCATGAGCTGCAACTACTGGAGCCCACATGTCTAGAGCCTGTGCTCTGCAACAAGAGAAGCCACAGCAATGAGAAGTCTCCACACAGTAACGAAGACGCAACGCAGCCAATAAATAGAAAATAAATTAAATAAATTTATTAAATGTAGCAAGAAAATTTCTTCAAAAAAAAAAAAGGAAGATTTGGATACAGACACAGCACAGAGGGAAGACCATGTGAAGACATACAGGGAGAAAATGGTCACGTTATGACAGAGACAAAGATTGGATTGACGCATCTACTAAACCAAGGACCACCACGGACTGCCAGCCATCATCAGAAGCTAGAAAAGGCAAGGAAGCACTCTCCCCTAGAGCATCAGAGAGAGCATGGCCCTACTAACACTTTGATTTTGCACTCATAGCCTCCAAATCTGTGATGGAATTAATTTCTGTTGTTTTAAGCTACCCAACTCATGATACGGTCATCTCTCGGTATCCACGGGGGATTTGTTCCAGAACCCTGGGGATACCAGATGCTCAAGTCCCTTAAATAAAATGGCAGAGTACAGTTGGCTTTCCATTTCCAGGAGATTCACTTCTGAATTTCGACCCACAGCTTGTTGAATCTGTGGATGCAGAACTGTGGATACAGAGGGCTGACTGTACTTTGTTACAACAGCCCTAGGAAACTAATACACCAGGGAAATGGTGCAACAGGATTTTTTTGTTTACTTTCACACAGCAGTAGGATGTGTCAGCTAGCCCAGGACTGAGGGGTTTTTCTCTGGAAATTTCAGTACTAAAACTGGGAAAATCCCAGGGAAACTAGGACAAATTGGTCACCTTCTAAAACAGCCTCTTCCCTTTGCAGGCAGAATTCCAGGGAGAAAGTAGACTAGTTTGCATAAAGAACCAGGAACTACCTCTTCTTAAGAGTCAAAGTTAGAACTCTCAGGGTAGGACTTGGTGGCCTCGACCAAGGCACAATGGCAAGAAAAGGCAAAGACACCCAAAAGATTAACATGAAGCTCCTATAAATTAAGATTGGTAAACTAGTCCCCACAGGGGCTGAATCAGGAGAAAGATAAAAGCAAATAGTGTTTCCATCTTGGGGACAGGGTGAGAAACAGAAATTGTTCATAACTGGTTCTCCTGGGGCAGATTCACTACACTTTCCCCAGCACTGGGCATTTTTTTTTTTAATTTATACTATTTTGTAGGATATGTAGACGGATATCTTGTTTTAATATGAATTTCTTATTAGGATTGAACACTTTCAAATGTTTATTAGCCCTTTGTATTTCTTCTTGTATGAATGAAGTATTTGATTTTTTGCCTGTTTCTCCCCATAGTCTTAGTTTTTAAAAATTAAAAAAAAAATTAAATTTAAAAATTTAAAAACAAAAAAATTGTTCACATGAACTCTTCAATAGTAAATGTATGTGCACCTTTGTGCTGTATATATTGCATATATATATCCATGTTTAAGATATGCTTTCTAATAGCATGCCTGTGTTACTTTTTAAATTATAGAAATTTTATTTAAATTGTTGATATTTCCTGTATGAGTTCAATCATTTTTTAAAATTTAGACAGTCCTTGCCCACACAGAGAGAAAATTTAAATTGTTTTTAATTTTTTAATAGAAAGTGTTAATATTTTATCTCTGGAAATAGGGACCCATCAGGTTAAAATACTTATCTTTCCATTTTATTACAATAAAAAGTCGAGTCGTGTCTTTACTTATTCTATTAAGTAGCTCTCACTCTTCCTTCCTGTGGCTGGCACAACATAAACCAGGGCCTGGACTAGAGGCGGGGAGTGAGGCGTCTGGAGCACAAAGTTTAAGGAGGCTTCACTCTCAAGCATGGATGGATGGGAGGATTAAATAGTTAACTAATTAGCATGTTTGAAAACATGCATGTGACACTGTAAACCTGAAGAATGACAGAGGGGATAAGTTGTTGAAAAGAAGGATGGGAGTAAGAGAATCAGACAGCTTTCAAAAACTGTATCAGAAATAAAATTGAAGGGAGTCTTCAAAATGGTGGGGTTGCGAGGATGAATTGGAAAATGATTACCTCCTTGTTAATGGATACAACAGATACTGGAAAATCACACTAAAGACTGCTTGCTTTTCATTTTGTACATATAGAAGCAACTTTTTAAGGATATATTGATGTTTCACTACACATCATATTTCACATTTTTGGTAAGCGATATCTTTGGCTAGAAGAGAGTGAAGGCATTGTGACTTGAAACACCAAAAGTTAAGATTCATAATGGACTACAGTCCATACTTGATCCCTTCCTTACTAACTGAAGAATAATGATGAGGCAACAAAAATTCAGGCCTCCCATGGATTGCAATTTCTCACTATCCTCCCTGCATCTAGTCTCCCAAATGCCAACCTGGACTTGAGAGAGCTGGCTGTGGGCTTCCTGTCCACTATCCCCTCTCCACCTGCATAACCTCCTCCTTCTGGGAGTTTCCTTGCATGATATCTGCCTTTAAAGTTAGAGCTTAAGGGCTCCTACGATCTTCCACATTCAAGGAGTCCAGAATTTACCTTTTTAAGATGATTATATAACATCTTTTATTTTTATTATTATTTATATAATTTATCTAATTATTAGTTAACATGTAGCAGGCAGCAGTCATAGATTTGATGTGTTATATGTCCACAATCTGGGATCATGGCTCATGTTTTTTTCATCTTCCATTAAATTTTCCTGAAAATAATTCTCATGTTTTCTTCCTATAATTCCCATTGATAATTTTTTTCCTTTACTATAAACAGCATTTTCCTGTCACGAAACTTTGTCATATAGGAGAGAGCAAATCACTCCCTGAATATTTTTCTAGAACATAATCTTGGCATATGTTGAAATCTTCTATCTTTACAGAATACACTGGGCCAATACTGTGCTAAGTGCTAGGAATTTGGGTTAACAAGATAGACAGACATGATCTTTACCATCAGGAAGAGTTCCAAACTAAGAGTTTAGAATATGTTTTAGTGAATACCTTCCCTTTCCTGGCCTAGCAGTGCTGCCTACCAGCACCGCGGGACTTAGTTTAGAGATAGGAATGGTCCACAGGCCCCTAGAAAATTTGGTGCGGCACAAACAAGCTCACCTCTATCATTTCCTGGCAGGAAGGAGTGGTATTAAACAACTCTACAGTTGTAAGCAACAGTTTCCAAGAAAGATGCAAGACACTGCTGATACTGTCAACACCTTGTTGATTAACTTTCTCTGGAAGAGCATCTATAGCACCTAATCAATAACAGGGCCAATCTCTTCTACTACTGATTCTTTGGTTGACTGAAGTTTAAAAAAAAAAACTTATGTTTATGTAACTTTTAACAACTACCAGAACAAATCCTGAGTTAGTGTTTGACAATCCAAATCCCTTTAAAGGCCTCCTAGGGACTGCAAGTTGTTTATTGATCAAATCCTTGTGTTTGGCAAATGACCTTCTCTATGAAATTGGAAGAAGAAAATCCAACGGTTTGAATGAGTCTTTTGTTCCAAGCCCAATAAAAAAGTAATTTATACAGAAGAATTATATGTGAATTAGCAAGTAAGACAGTGAGACATTTTCATAGGAGAAAATGTAAATATTTGTCCAATTGAAAATAGTTACACTCGTCTCCTGTCTGTAAAAGAAAAAAGTAAACAAGAGACATAGTACATTAATCCTAAAAAGAACAGCTTGAAAATGCAGATTTAAAATCTTCCCTGAGAAAAGGAATGAAATATGAAGATTTTCACCTATTTTTTCTTTAAAATGATAACATATGTTGAAATTGCACATTTATAGACATTTACCTGAACAATTGGACAATTCTTCATTGAATCTTGTTCATTAACTATTACTTTTAGGTGGCAGCAACACCAAAATAATCAATAACCTATACAGCACCAGCACCAACCAATGAGAACAAGCACTCTCCTTAGAGGCATTAACCCTTTAGCTGCTTGACTACTAGGTAGTCTTAGGATGGGGCTTAGGTGGCAAGGATAGGGTAGAGACATTCAGAGGGGCTTAGGAAAGGACCCATATACTGATGTGGCAATGCCAATCATCCTTGTTGAATATCCACTCTACTTTAAGTTCAAGTTCAAACCTCATTTACAAAGGATGTCACAGAACCATCCCAATTCTTTTGCTGTGATATTTTGTCTTAAGTGACTCTATATTACCATAATCCTAATTACACACTCTTGGTTTAAAGGTGAAGGAAAGGAAACAACTGAGGTGCAGTCCCTTTAAATGTCAATGAGGAAATGCAAAGTTCTTAGCAACCTAGAGAGAAAGTTTAATATCATGTACTTGTCAGTATTACTTCTTCCTTTTTCGAGCTCTTAAGTCTTTTGGTGGGCTGCATTTGGTTTGGATGCTATGTTAGTCAGGGTTCTTCAGAGAAACAGAGTGAATGGGATATAGAGAAAGAGAGAAATTTATTTTAAGAAGTTTGTTCACACAATTGTAGGGGTTGGGAATTCCAAAAATCGTGTAGGGCAGGCTGGCAGGAAATTCAGATAAGAGTTGATGTGCAGTCTATAGTCTAAATCTGCAGGGCACGCCAGCAGGTGGAAAACCCAGGCAAGGTTTCAATGTTACAGTCTTGAGACAGAATAGCTTCTTCCCCTGGGAACCTCAGACTTTCCTCTCAGGGCCTTTGACTGATTGGATGAGGACCGCCCACATTATGGAGGGTAATGAGCTTTACTTAAAGTCACCTAATTGTAACATTGTAATCACATCCACAAATATAGATGCTAGGAATTCAGAGCAATATCTGGACTAGTATTCGATCAAAACTGGGCACCATAGCCTAGCCAAGCTGACACATAAAATTCATCATTGCAGGTGGGTATTTTGGAAGTTTAATAGTAGGCAGGATGATGAAGATGCTACTACATGGCAAAACCAAAAGCCTATGACTAATTCTGTATATTTAACCATGAACTCTACTCCAGGCCCAGTGCCAAGCACAGCTCTCATGTATACCTTAACAGCCCAATAGGATAAATAGTTAATATTCAACTTTGTACATAACCAAACAATGGTTTAGAGAGATTAGGCTGCTTGCTATACTGGTTTCCTATTATTGCTATAACAAATTAATACAAACCTAGTGGCATAAAACAACATAAGTTCATTATCTTACAGTTTTGGAAGTCAAAAGTCCAAAATGGGTCATACTGGTCTAGAATCAAGGTGTCATTGGGATTGCATTCTTTTGGGAGGCTCTAAGGGAGAAGATGTGTCCTTACCTTTTTCACTTTCTAGAGTCTGCTTGCACTCCATGGCTTGTGACCTCTTCCTACACCCTCGAAGTCAACAGCATAGCATCTTCCAATCTCTCTCTCTGACTCTGATCCCCTTCTTGTGATGATATTGGGTCCACCCAGATAATCCAGGATATTTCACCTCAAGAACCTTAACTTAACCACATCAACAAAGTCCCTTTTGCCAGTTAAGGTAACATATGCACAGGTTTCAGGGATTAGGACACCAGCATCTTTGGAGGATCCATTAGCCTGCCTGCCACACTTGGTCAATCTCACAAAGCTAGTAGTGATGGAGCCTGGATTCAGATACAGTTCTATCTGACCCCAGAGCCTATTCTCTGGACCGTGGTAGCATTTCGTCTCTCACAAATAGCACACAAACTGAAATAAATCATCAAGGTGATTATTTATTTCATGAGCAGGGGCAGGGACCATCAAAAGCTTCAGCCTTAGAGAATTGGAAGCAGATTAGCAAAGTACTATTCAGTAAGTTACCCAAAGACACAGGAAATGCTTTATTATAAAGCATGCTTTGACATCATGGGATTATACTTTTACAACGAATTGAAAAATCAAGTTCTTCAGGCTTCCAACACTAAAATGAAGCTTCTCTGATCACATAGATTAGCTATAAAGCCAAATTTGGAAGAGATTGAATTAAAGAGTATTTTTTTGCCACAAGACAGAAAGGAGACAACTAAAGACATGTTAATGCCAAAGTTATGACTATTGTCCTCACATAAAACGCCCCCAAATCTCAAGGATCAGTTTTCAAACTGACCGGCTCTAAGAAGTCACATGGATGAAATTCAGTTTGAAGGATTTGAAAAAGAAAGCTTGGAATCTTCTGGCTTGTGACAGAAAGAAGGAGGATTTATTTACTTGCATGAGGCGGGTTCAAAGCAGACCTTTAAAAAAGCATGAGTAAAATAACCCAAGGAGAAAAGTGGAAAATAATAAAACAAAAAGCTCCATAAGAACTCACTGTCCATTCTCATTTAATGGTCTTTTCACTAATTTCTCAGTGAATCAAGTTGCAAGACAACGTTTAAAATAAATGACCATGGAAACAGCCTGTTCAAAGGGCATGAAACAGAGTGCCAAGGGCAAGAATGCCTAGTGCACCACTCAAATGCACAAAAAAAAAAACCTCAATCTTCAATAACTTGATTCTTACTTCCATTTTCTCTACACAGAAAGATATTTTGCTATTGATTTACAGATGCGATCAGCTCCAAAATACCACTTCTCTTCTTATTTTGTAGGAAAGAAGATTAAACAACAGAGAAGAGAGAATTTTCATCTGCCTTCTATGAACACTTCCTAAGAAATACTGTTTGCTGAATAGTAGACATCAGTGGTTCTCAACTGGGGACATGTGCAGTGCACATTTGTCAATGTCTGGAGAGTCTTTTGGTTGTCACCACTCAGAAAGTGGGGACAGAGGAATGGAGGCTGCTACTGGCTTCTAGCAGGTGGAGGCCAGGGGTGTTGCTAAACACCCTACAATGCACAGGACAGCTCCAAGTCAAAGAATTATCCAGCTCAGAATGTCGATATTGACAAAGTTGAGAAACTCTGATATATATAGTGCAGCAGATAAAGATAAGAATGGGGTTCTAGGAGCAGACAGCCTCTGTTCAAATTCTGGCTCCTCCCCGGGCCAGATGAAAACCTAAACCTTGAAATGTGTTTCTTCATCTCTAAAATAAATAATAAAAGCACCCACTTTGTAGGGCTCCTGCGAGGATCAAATAAACTAATCTAGGTAAGTGCTTAGCATGTAGCCTGGCACAAATGATACACACATTATTAAGTATGTCATAATATAATACTAATCTCACTGACTCAGAATTATTTGTTACTTACCTATCTCCCTCAATTCCCTCACTAAAGTGTAAGCATCCTAAGGGCAGGATTTGATCTTAATCATCTGTGTTGCCTCAGCACCAAGCACGGGGCCTACAGAGACTTAAAACAAGTCAGAAGGCAAAGACTCAACCCGTTGTTGGCACTCACAGTCATTCTCATTGGTGCCAACCCTTATCTGCTCAGCCCTTGCCACTTCAAGGTGCACTGGCCTGATGCCTTTTGTAACTGAGGGCTTTCTCTGACCTCTAAGTCTACCCTGTCTGCAACATGGGAGGTCCAAAGTGCCAGAGAATCAATGCTCCCTGAGACAGCTTTCAACCAATGACAGACAGAAACTGGTATATAAACACCACAGCTCCCTCACCCCTGGCATGGATAACTCAGAGGTGTGTGTTCTACTGTCTCTGCTGGTGCCCCAGCAGGAGTAAGTGGGAACTCCCTTGGTAACACACTTTCCCATCCTGGTCTCACCTTTTTACTCCCCTACCAACGTTTCTTGGCTTCACCTCCACATAAATTACTAAATTCTAATCCTTATCTCAGAGTTGGCTCCTAGGGAAGTTCCAACTAACACTCACTATAAAAGTAGGATGGATCAAGTTGCCAGGAAGGTGATGTCCCTGACTTAAGTAGTTTTACATATTAGTAGGGCTCTGGCTTTACTGCTGCTCATTTTTCACCTCTTGGGGCATGTGTCCCCATCCACATGACAGTAGGGACTTAAATGGGAAGTGGAAGGAGGATAATCCCTTATCCAAGTGAAGAAATAAATAATTCGCCTCCAGGTCTGAAACTGGTATTAAATGAAACTCAAGGTAATCTTCTGAGCAGAGCTTGGGGGCACCTGTGACTTCTAAATGGAGCTACTCTGTTTCTAGGGAAATACATACTTTTAAAATTAAGCTTGAGGCTAAAAGCTTCAAACAATAAATCTCCCCGAGGCACACTCCTCTAGGGACAAATACACGGGGAAATTTTCAAAGAGGGTGCTCGGTTTATTACTTGGTGTCTCTTTTCCACCAAGGAAGGAAGTCCCTTTATTGCTACCGAGAAATCAAGTCCACCTGGATCTCTTTATGGTTCAAGAGTTCTTCAGCTCTCCCTTACCCTCACCTCTTAAAAACCTCAAGTCATTTCCTTTTGGAAATAACCTTTTGGGAGTTGAAACAGATAGTGTATTAGTAATCACTGTTGTTCCTTATGCCCTGTCCTCCTGACCTGAAGAAAAAAGAGTCAAATAAAAAACACAAAAGTCATCCTGCTATGTAATTGAAATACCACCTCAAAACGGTTCTCTTCTCCTTCATAGAAAACAGTATAGTAATGGTGGTAAGGATTTATTCTATGCACTTAAATTCATTGCCTCACTGAGCAACTCCATAGGTAATATTTTACCCATTTTACAGATGGAAAGTTTGAGAAGTCAAGCTTAAAACATTGACCAGGGTCACGTCACATAGATGGTAGAGCTAGGATTTTTAACCTAGGAGAGTCTGACTTTAGAATTCTACATCCAGTGACTACCTTATGTGAAGCTAAAGTATGATTTAACTGATAAACATCATATAAGTAAAGTTGGTAATAATTCCACTTGATATCAAGCATGGGGACAGAGAACATATAAAAACTGACAGTCATCAGTGAGAAAAGTCCAATGAATAGGGGAGAATTCTTATAGGTTGCCAATGAATTTTCCCATCTAAGATTCTGCATATTATTTCACATATGCATGTCAAACATGCAAGCACCTACAACAGAATCTTGGAAGCCCCTAATCTGTAGGAAGATGAAATTAACATCAGGACAAACTGAATCAATAGGAAAATGAAACTATCACTACAGAAAGGGACCCAAGTTCCACTGCAGCAAGACCAACACAAGGACTGTAAGACCTCACAGCTTCCACAGAAGGGAATGTAATAAACTCTCCTTACATTTCCCACCTGCCTCTCACTTGGAGCCTGGTGTCAGACTGCCCTGCTTCTACTCTGAGCTCCAGAATTCACTAGCTATAGGAACTATAGAAGTTTCCTCATCTTTTGCAGGCCTCTTTAGTTTTCTTATTAAAATATGGTCAGAGATAACAGCTTTTTCAAATTGTTATTGTGAAGACTGAATGAGAACTTCATGCAAAAGGCATGAGTCAGTGGCCAGCACATAATGAGAACTCAAAAAACATTCAAGAGTATCCTTCTGCCCCCACCTGAATCCTGAGCATGTAAAGTAATGCACAGTCACCTCTGGCCTCAAGCTCTAACCAGCTGTCTTGGTGCTTGTCCTCCCTTGAAGCCCAGAGCAAAGGAGAGAAATCCTTGTTCTGGGAACTGGTGTCTGCACTGAGTTCCAAGGAGGGACTGTTACATTAATGATACGACCATTTACAGGACTCCAAGGTCAGGGAGTCCCCTCTTTCATTCCCAGCCTCTCCGGGATGGGATTTCACGACAAAAGACCTAGAAGGTAGTCCAGCAATGGGGCAAAATGTTGTCACGGTGCTTTGGGGAAGCCTAAGCAGAAAGAGGATGCTAACAGCCAGGAGAAGGCATGCTCAGGTCCGCATTTGGGAGACTGATGGGTGGCCCAGGACCTGGGCCTTTTCTCCAGAGGTTCATAACAATATCCTCCACTGACCAAAGATACTTTACAGACAGTATTCCCAGTCCTCATCATAAGTCAATAAAATGCTGCCAGTATGCCTACTTCACAGATTCAGTTGATCTCTAGTTTCAATTAACCTACCAACATGCCCTCACTAGGAAGGGGTGGATTTGGAATATGAATCAAGACGTCCTGATCCAGGACCCTACAGTTTTTCTACTCCCTCTTCTGTGTCTCTCTTGAGTGATTAGTGTTTCTACAGATATACCTGAAAACTGCGTTGTAGACATAGAGAGGCACCTCCCAGATCTTCCTTCAGGGAAAGCCTTGCTGCTCTGTTGTCTCTCCTTGAATTCAGGGGCTGCCACAGCTGTGAAATGCCAACTGACCCCAGATCACACCTCTGAGCAGCTGGTGCAGTGACAGAGTGAGTTGGGGGCACGATGGTGAAGGTCTGGCCACTTCCACCCAATGCAGCACACTGGGATGGGCAGTACCGGCCCCCGAGCTCTCCCTGTTGGGCCTGCCTTTCAGCTCAACCTCTGCCTCTACCCGATCTTGCTTCCTCCCCTTCTTTTTATAGGCATTGATCCCAATAAACATCTTGAACTTCCAATTCCGTTTCAGGATCTGCTTCCACAGAACCCAGGCTGTACTACAGAGTAAGAACTTTAAGCCACAGAAAGCTGAGCTCAAGTATTGAAAAACAAATTTGAGTTCTAGAGTCAAAAGACCTCAGCTGGATTCCTAGCTCACCCATTTTCTGTATCAGGCAAGCCAGGTAACCTCACTAAACTTACGTGAAAATAAAGATGAATATTACTTTACAGGCTCAATCAAGACAATGTGAATAAAAATCATAACACATCTCATAATGGTCATCACTCTTCCCCCAACAGACTCCCCTCACTGCATAATGCATGAGTAGGGGAAGGTTATTTTGTGGCATGGGAAAATGCTCCTTTCTTCCCCAGTGACTCAACTAGCCTCTCTCTAAAGAAGAGCAAATGTCATTCTTTTCCAAACGTCTCCAAAATCAGCTTCCCCAGTCAAGGCAGGAAAGTAGGGAACATTGTTATTCTCGTAGAGCAGAGCTGCAGCATATAATTAAATCATTAAGAGGCAAATTAACTCTTCTAACAATACTCTTCTAAGTATGTGTGGGCAAACCCATTAGCATTGTGCCAGTAAATCCTGAAATGTCTTTGCAGACAGACTGAGTAACTACAGCATCAAAGGCCAGGGGTGGGGTGGGGAGTGCCCTTCACAGGTGGTTTGACCTCCTATGGAGATATGTAGGAGGGGCAGGGTGGGGAGCAGATAGGATGCTAATGGCATGTTGTGACTTTTTCATAAACCCTTTGAAAACACAGCTGCCAAATTTCCACTACCTAGAGCCAACAATAAATCTATTCTTTTCCCAGGAAAACCATTCATGAGCTTTTGGGTTCCTACTCACTCTGTCTTCAGCAAGACTCCTGAACTCTGCTGAATTCTCTCAGTTTGTATTATTTGTTTTTGTTTTTTTTTGGAGGGGCCCCAACTGGGAGCCTTACTCTGTAAGTAGAAAAGGTGTTTTCCAGTAGTATACTTTGTAGCTATTTATTTAGCAGGGATTTCAGAATAATGAATAGGAAGTCGGCTTCGATTCTGTAGCCAAATATATATTTATGCTATTGACTCAAATTCAAGCTGACCAATCAGGTTGGCTGCCTCTGGCCTTCAATTCATCCAGGCTTGAGTGTTTCAGTCAATACGTTGATCATTTACATGATGACCCTGCTTAAACCATTTAATAAAATGTAAACAATATGAAAGTGTATTGGAAGTCAACATAACTCATTATTGCTGCTTATACACTCATCAAAATCCTGAGGGCGGTTGCCTGACCTGATTGGAGGTTTCCTCCAGAGTCATACAATAATTTTAGCTGTGAAAGGAAATTTTATGGCATGTAAGATTAGCCCACACTCATGCAAGGTCAAAAATAATAGAATCAATAGGCAAACTCAATACTGTTAACATTTTGAGAAAATTACTCCCAGAAAACAATGTCAACAACAGATTGAAATGGGTCTCCAAAGTCATCCCATTGATTTCCTTTCACTTTGGTGGCAACCTAACTCTTTCTTTCATGCAATATAGAATTTTTTTAGTCTTTTTTTTTTTCAGCGCTGCTTTAAACATGGAATATTTCTGTTTCACTTTTTTTTTGACTGTTGTCAAACATTATATGTGTCAGAAAACTTTATATGGTTATTCATATCAAAGAGAACAGAATATGGAGACTTATTCCATCATGTAAAGCCTTTAGTTATTCTTTAATTCAGGGCTCAAATTATAAATTCAGGAGTTGTTTTAATTACAGCAAGGCATCCAAGTGCAAATGTAAACAGTGCCGTTAATAAATTACCAACTAAATGAAAATCTTATATGAAAACACATGGCCTTGGGCATGGTTTTACATTGGGTGTATCATATGCACAGTTGTCATCCTTGATGTTGGAAACAGAGATTATGGTTTGACAGAAATCCATGTTCTTTAGTGTTGACTGAAAGATGAGCAAGTAGCCAAGCATTAGCAGTGGAATAGCACCCCAGACTTTTCTGCTCCAATCTTCTCATTTTAGTCCTTGGTTCCATCTACTCCTCCATCACTGGCTGATTATTCAAACTGAAACCCTTAATTATCGTTAAGTTCTCACTTCTCCTGTTTCCCACAGCCAATCCATCAGCAAGTTCTGGGATTATATTTGGGATTTACACAGGTGCCCATCACACTTAGTATAAAATCCAGACCTCCTTACTGTGGTCCACTAGGTCCTCCATGGTCTGGACCCTGCTACCTCTCCTTCCTCCCTTCAGTCTCTCCACCCCTAACTTTCTAAGCTCCAGCCCCATTGGCCTCCTTTTGTGATTCAACGGTGCTGACTTTGATAACATTTCAAGGCCTTTGCCTGGGCTATTTCTTCTTCCTGGCACAATTTTCTCCCAACTGTTCCATCACTAGTTTCTCCTCTTTAGCCAGGTCTCAGTTCTAGAAGAAGTTTCTCTGAGCATGTTATCAAAGGATGCTTTTCACCTCACCCTCATACCTCCTAATTACTTTTATCACCTTCATTGTTTCTATAAAGAAGTTGACATCTGTAACTATGACTGGTGAGTTAAAAAACGGGTGGGGGGGGGGCGGGGATCAGAGTGTATAAGTCACTTTCTTTAATATTTCTTTTTGTTCCAAAGTATCATTACTACTGATAGCATTTATTAATTGAAGGCTTCACTACTCTTTATGTTAAATTTTTTGGAGGGGTATTTTCCAACCTTTCAGAGTTTCCTCCAGTCTCAGGGCTTTTGCCCCCTTCCTTCCCCAGATACCTTAGGGTACCATGGAAAGGCTCACAGTTCTGGGAAGGTATGTCTGGCCCACTATCTCCCCTTCCACATTGGTTCTTTCCATTCATAGTCTTCAGGTACCTCCTTCCATCCTTACTGCAATGACTGTCATGCTCAGTGGACATTCTGGGCTGGTATCCACCAAGATGGAATTGAACCCACCTACTCTTTTGGGCTCTGTGTTGGAACCTGGAGTAAATGATCATGGATTTCACCATTTCCTCTCAATATGGCATGAAGTCTCAGTCATCTAAACTTTCGTTTCCTGAACCCAGTCTTCTTCCAGGAAAATGCGACATACAACATTTCCACATCCTGCTTGATACAGGGGTTGATTACTCCCCTATCATGTTTGGGGAAGGGGGGCACTGTGAAGCTCCCCATGCTGACTGGTAGTATTCACTTGCCCCAAACCATGCCAGAGGCACCCTTGTGCCCAATACAGTACTTCCCTGAAGGGTTGACATTCTCCCAAAACTTCAAACTAAAGAGTTGTGTTCTAGACCCAAAGTCCTAGGTGACCTCAAACCTATAACTAGGATATCCCTGTAAGAATTCCTCCCGTCCTCTATCCTGGCCACTCTTCCAGGCTCCTTCTTATGTCTTATGAGGGCTTTTCTCATCCTGTGTGATCAGAAATTTCTCTGAATTTATAACTTCATCTTTCCCACTCTAAGTTTTACTTTGTGGTCTGCCCACAAGCCTTGGTTAAAAGCCCAGATTGGGAAATAGCCAGAATAATAGTGCTTTCCTATAAAAGCCTAGATTTTAAGACTACGTTCTTACTATATATCTATTTTGAAACTCAAAACTAAGAGTTGTAATTAAGATAATTATTCAATAAGTGTTGCTTGAGGATTTTTTAATTTTTTTTTTATTTTGAAGCCATCTGAAAAGTGCAGAAAAGTTACAAGTATGGAAAAAAGAATCATTTTTCCCTGAACTTGACCTGATGCCTCAAACACTTTAGTGTGTATTTGCTACAAACAAAATTCTCTTACATAACCACAATCAACCATCAAAATCAGGAAGCTAGCATGATATATTCCTACCACATAATCCTCAGATTCCATTTGTGTTTCTCCAAGTGTCTGAAGAATGGCTTTTGTAGTAAAAGGATCAAGTCCAGAATCGCCCACTGCATTTAGTTCTCATGCCTCTATCCTCCTAGTTTGGAACAATCCCTTGGTCTTTCCTTGATTTTCATGACCTTGACATTCTGGGAAATTATAAGCCAGTAATCTTTGAGGATCTCCTCTGGCATTCCTGCTGTTTCCCAGGTTTCTTGCCTGTGAGATATTATAGCATCATTTGAAGCTGTGGCTAAGAAGAGACTCTAAGACAGACCTCTGGGGTCATGGTCTGTCTCCATCACTCCTGATTGTATGGGTGTGGGCAATTTATGTAAACACCCTGTGCTTTAGTTTCCTTGCCAGTAGGATGAAAGTAACCACCATGCTTATTTCCTGGGGCTGTTGTAAGGATACTCTCCTTCCTGTATATTCAGAGCCTGCCTGGCTGCAGCCCCGACAAATGACTGATAGGTACAAGCAGTATCAATACCCCAGCTCCCTTGCTCCTGACTGGGGTAGTCTGAGGTGGTGTCTATACTCCAAAGCTCCCCTGTGGGTTAAGTCCAAGCCACCTTCCCCAGGACTCCTTGAGTCTGCACGCTTGCTCTGCCTCCTTGCTCTGCTTCCTGGCCTCATTTCCCCACTCCTGTTCTGGTCTTTCCTGGGAATACTCCTTAACAAATTACTTTCAAATCCTCATCTCAGGGTTTGCTGCTGGGGAACACAACTTAAGACAGTTTCCATCTTTTAAGAGAGCAGTTTGCCTGCTGTGTGGAGAACAGAGAGCACATAGACCAGCTCAGAAGCTGTCAGAGTTGTCAGAGTTGTCAGAGTGGGAACCATGTGGGCAGTGAAGTGGACACACATAGAATATATCTGGAGGTGTAGCGTACAGGACTGGCTTCTAAATAGGATGCAGGGAATAAGGGAGGGACACATCCTTAGATGTATGCAAATCGTTTCACATGAGGAGCAGAACAGCACTTTGCCATGGAGAGCTGATATTCTTAGAATCTCAGTTAATAATACGAAACATCGTTGGTAACAAGGACTGTAGACATACAATAGAATTTAATCGCTGGTACCACAGTCTCACACTGGAAAATTACAATGCCTCGAATTTAATAGGCTTCATTTTTTAGAGTGAATAGTTTGCTTGTACAATCTCTCACTGCCAGTGATGCTCTAGGATTAGAACCCATCAGAGTCTCTTTTATCCAGAAAGAAGGCCTTTGGCTATTTCCATAGATGAGTTAAGTTTCTCCCACTGAAACAAAAAACTCTTGCAGTCCTCTTCCTCCTTTATAATCTAATCCCTTTGATGACTCAGAAGGGGCTTCAATTTCTTTTCATTTTGGCAAGGCATTGATAATACTATCAATCAAAAAAACACTGGTATAGGTATTGAAAGATTTGATTTGCAGTCCACCAACCCCAGAACTTGGGTGGGTCACCTAAAATCTCATCCCCAGTCTGCTCAACTGGCTTAATGATTGCATTCTGCAAATATTTATTGAGCATCTATTTATCAGGCTTGGTTATAGATTAAAGATACAGTGGTAAAAACAATCATCCTAGTCCCTGACTTCACAGAACCTATAAGAGGATAAAATTCCCCCTTCTTATCTACAGACAGATGTTTATGACATAAATGTTTTATAAAATTAGGGGGACAGGCAAATGCAAGTATTATTAGTATTTGTGCTATTTCTCTACCTGTGATTTCTTAAATGTTTTTCCCAACTTTCAGTATTATCAGTTACAGTTCAAATGTTTTTCTTATGCATTCTGAAGAAATGGTCATGTAGGGTTGTGGCATAATCCTCCACCTGGAACCCTTTAGGCCCATTATGTTTTGAAATTTAGGTATTACTTGAATCTTAGGTAATTCAGAGCAGATACATTAAGTAACACTCCCTAAAGGGACTGGGGTAGATCCCTGTAATCAAACTCAACATTTCTGCAGTGAGCCATGTGGATGCTCCTACTCAGCAGGATGAATAAAAGGTATATATTCATGTCAGTTTAACTGAATTTTGGTCATCAGATTAATTATTTTAAAATTTAAAATAAACCAAGTTTGTTTTTAGGTGTTCTGTTTTCTGGTTTTGGGGGTTTTGCTTTTGTTTTTTATTTTGGAATTGCATTTAAGGAATCGTGGGCCTAGAGCACATACTGCTGGAAATAAGTAGGACATGGGTTGGTGCTTAAAAACCAAATTTATCAAAGATATTCATTACAATTGCATTTGCTATAATGGCGTTTGACCTATAGATGACCCAGCCTTGTAAATAAACTTCAAACACCTCCAGATGCACTAATATTTCATTGATCTGTAAAATACTCCCAAGCACTTACGTTTATCAGCCTCCTAGGAAGCTAGATCTGATGTAGAAACCACAAAAATAAATAAATAACTCAAGGCAGCCCAGCTCTGGTGTCCAGGATCACAAGTCACATGAGCACTAGTAGTCAGCTATCATATAATCTTTAAGGCCCCAGGAGGGACCAAGGAAAGCTGGCATCACAGAATTTGATCATGCCATGCGGTGGATCAGCTTTTCACATGCTCAAAATGGTATCATCCAGAGAGATCGCTTTATTTTTTTATATAAATTTATTTATTTATTTATTTATTTTTAATTTATTGGCTGTGTTGGGTCTGTTGCTACACGTGGGCTTTCTCTGGTGGTGGCAAGTGGGGGCTACTCTTCGCTGCGGTGCACTGGCTTCTCATTGTGGTGGCTTCTCTTATTGCAGAGCACGGGCTCTAGGCACACGGGCTTCAGTAGTTGTGGCACACAGGCTCAGTAGTTGTGGCTCTCGGGCTCTAGAGTACAGGCTTAGTAGTTGTGGCCCACAGGGTTAGGTGCTCCGCGGCGGCATGTGGGATCTTCCCCAACCAGGGTTCAAACCCATGTCACCTGCATTAGCAGGCAGATTCTTAACCACTGAGCCACCAGGGAAACCCAGAGAGATGGCTTTAAAATTCACACTGGAGCCAGTGACTTCCATTTAAGATCTTCCCCCAAAACACCTAGAATAAAAGCAACTTCCTTATCTTGGTCTGGCACTAACTGATCTTATCTTTCTCCATTTCTATTGACAGCCAGTCACGAGGGCCTTCTAATACACAAAGCTCCCACCCACCTTTGCCTGACTATTCCTCCTGCCTAAAATACCTAAACAGGCCCTACTCTTTACACAAATGGCTCCTCTTCATCACCCAGGTTTCAGCTCAAAGGTCACTGACACAAAAAAGAGCCCCACCTTTATCTGATCACCCTACTGATTACATGTGGCCTGCCTGGATAATCTCTCGTGGATAGGGTCAATGTTGTTAACTTAAGCCTATCTGTAACATCCCCTTTGCCATGCAAGGAAACACATTCATGGGTTTTGGAAATTAGGGCATGGACATCTCTGAAGGTCGATCATTCTCTCTATCAGACATCATATTCTCCAAGGTGTCAACTAGAGCCCCAAGCATCAAATCCACATTCCAGGCAGCAGAAGAGGAAAGGAGGGGAAGGTATCACCACATCTACCTGCTTTGAAGAGCCTTCCCAGAAGTCCTCCACTGTCACATCCCATTGGCTAAATTTAATCACAGTCTGTTCAAAGGAAATACAAGAGAGACAAGGAAATGTAGGTTTTATTCCAGGGAGTATGTGCCCAGCTCAAAATGAAGGTTTGTTACAAAGAATGAAGGCGGGGATAGATATGTGCAGCCCCCAGCAGTCTGTACTGCACTCTCCCGCTGGGATGGAGGTGTGATAATAGCAGGAATCCTCTTTCCTCTGGCTGTTCTTTCCCACAGAACTTGGGCAGCATCTGAGATTCAGCAGGTACAACAGGCTGTAGAAACTCAATATGAAGCCATTCCTGCTAGAAGCCAAGCTCCTTGGAGGCAGGAATCTCATTTCTCATGCTCACTTCTTATTCCTAGTGCCTAAAACAGTGCCAGGCACACAGTAGACTTGCAATACTTGTTGACTGAGGAATGAATCTTATCTCTTTAATGTCTGGTTCAGAGGTTCTCAACCAGAAGTAATTTTGTCCCCCAGGGGACATGTGGCAATACGTGGAGACATTTTTGGTCACCACAACCAGGATATGGCTGTCACTGGCATCTAGTGGGTAGAAGCCATGATGCTTCTCAACATCCTACAGAGCACAGGACAGTGAATTATCCAGCCCCAAATGTCAACAGTGTTGAGGACATAGTGTCAAAATTTCGTGGACACAAGAATTCTAAATGTGCTTAAAAACCTCTATCAAAAACTCTGCTAATGGGCTTCCCATGTGGCACAGTGGTTAAGAATCTGCCTGCCAATGCAGAGGACACGGGTTTGATCCCTGGTCCAGGCAGATGCCACATACCGAGGGGCAACTAAGCCTGTGTGCCACAACTACTGAGCCTGCGCTCTAGAGCCCGCAAGCCACAACGATTGAGCCCATGTGCCACAACTACTGAAGCCTGCGCACCCAGAGCCCGTGCTCCACAACAAGAGAAGCCACCACAATGAGAAGCCCACACACCACAACAAAGAGTAGACCCCGCTCGCCGCAACTAGAGAAAGCCCATGTGCAGCAACAAAGACCCAATGCAGCAAATAAATAAATTAAATAAAAAAGAAAAAGAAAAAGAACTCTGCTATAACGCCTGGAGTAGACAGAGCCCAATTACCTTATTGTAGAATTTAAATTCCGTGGTGTGAAGCATTAAGCCCTTTGTTGTGTGACCTACACCTGCACAACTTGCCCTGTGCCTCCTGAAACCCTCATGTCCATCTTGCTGGAGCAACACTACCTCCTTGCAGGTCACCAGACATATCTCTATATCCACGAGCTCCTTTGCTCAAGAAACGTTTTATTCACCTGTTTATATTTATATATGACTTTGAAGAACGAGTACAAGGGCACTTTTCCTTTTGGAAACTTTTTCTAAAATAATTTTTTTCATCTTCCCAATAGAGTGTGTTACATTCCTGCCGAAATTCCCATAATACTCTCATCATGGGGTATCAGTTTTTACTGGCCTATCAGTTTCCCAGGGCTGCTGTTACAAAGTACCAAAAACTGGATGGCTCAAAACAACAGAAATTTATTGCCTCCCAGTTCTTGAGGCTAGTGGTCCAAAAGGAAGTTGTCAGCCAGGCCATGCTCTCTCTGAAGACTCTAGAGGGAGGATCCTTCCTTATCCCCTCCAGCTTGGAAGCCCCAGGCGTTCTTATGGCAACATAACTCCAGTCCCTGCCTCTGTTTTTACATGGTGATCTCTCTCTTCTCTTCTTGTTATAAGGACACCAGTCATTTCGGATTAAGGGGCTTCCCTACTCCAGTATGACCTCATCTTAACCAATTACAACTGCAACAACCCTATGTTCAAATAAGGTCATAATGTGAGGTACTAGATGTTAGAATTTCAACATATTTGGGGGGGGGCACAATTAAAACCATAGCAGAAGGCATAGTAACAATTAAACATACTAGTCTTTGAAGAGAGAATGAGAGAAATTCAACTATATAAGTTTAAGCAAAAGAAGAGAATGTATTCATTTACATGCCTGGACATACCAAGAGGTAAATGTAGCTTCAGGCACAGCTGGATCCAGGAGTCCAAATGCCATCCTAAGGGCTTGATTTCTGTCAGTCTCTAAACTCTGATTTCTACTGTGCTGGGCTTCATTTTCAGGCAAGCTTCTCTATGTAGTAGCCCTCAGAAATTACAGAATTACATTACCTAGAAATCCTATTAGGGGCAAGTACAGCAGATAAGAACTTGTCTTCCTCTGGTTTGGTGATTCTAAGATTGGATATTATTGTAATACTTTGGGTCAGATGACCACTTGAACCTATTGCTGTGCTAAGTGGCTCAGCCAGGTCACATGCCCACCCCTGGAGTTGGGAGTAGTAATGAGGTTGGCCCTCTCTACAACTCCTGGCCTAAGAATGGAGAAGAATGATACCATGGAAAATCAGAAGAAGGAACAGTTGTTGAAATGGAAGAGACAGCAAATATTTACTGCAGATCATTCTGTTTCCTCTTTCCTGGGAGATGCTAAGCAAGTTGATGTGAAACATGACAACATTCTTGTTGGAGTCTGTGAGAAGCACCGAATCACCAGACAGAGCAACTGATGCATAGTAGGTGATCAATAAATGTTTCTCAAATTGAACTGGGATTTTTCTGGTATTTTTATGGCCCTCCGTGGGCACCTCCTCCTTTCTTTTGATCTAAGTGTCGTCATACTTGCTCTTCAAGCATGTCCCTCTTTTCTCATCAGTGAAAGTAGTAAGACATTCTAAATATAAACCATTTTCTCTTCTCTTTTTGCAAAAGTATAATCCTACCATTGGTGGACCTAGAATTACTAGGTAAAGCTACATGGCTGTTACAATTGTGATGGCAATGTTTAAAAGCCTACCTTCTTCTCAGGGACCCCATCGACATCCTCAGACAATATCTGAATTACAAGCAAGAAGATTATGCTCAAAAAAATCCCAGTCATTCATTTCCTGCCATCCTAATGTCATTGGATGAACAGATGTTGCTCAAAGAATATGTCAACTGAAATTGGGTTCACCAGCTTTCACCAACAGATTGTAAAAGAGTTTGTGATTTTAATCAAAGTTTGTCATCCACCCAGAACTTAAGAAATGAATTTTCATCAAAAGGAAATTTAAGCTTCTGAAAGTTACCTAGCCCGAGAGCCACAAGGGTGAACTCTGGATCCAAAAAGGAAATAAAAATCAATCATGACAATTATTTTACTAAATTATTTTAAACTGCAGTGTATCCAGAAGGCTCAGGTAAATGTCAACCGTCACACCGACAAGCAGTGCTGTCCCCATCACTGACCTTTTTCTTGTTAAAATGCATGTCAATATGCAAAATAGGAGTGTTCCATATCAGAGCCAAATGCACTCTCCATTTCTAGAGGTTCCTAAAACAATCAGCAGAAAATGGAATTCAAGGGACAATTCTGTTCTCTAGAGACATAAACAAACAATCTTTAAAAACTGTCTTATTTGAGGGTTTGCTCCTTCATCATGCCAGCTCTTGTTTCAGTGGGTTCAGACCCAAACTTGCTTCAAAATAAGATGGAGCACTTCCCTGGTGGCGCAGTTGTTAAGAATCTGCCTGCCACTGTAGGTTCGAGCCCTGGTCTGGGAAGATCCCACAGGCCACTGAGCAACTAAGCCTGTGTGCCACAACTACTGAAGCCTGCGTGCCCAGAGCCCATGCTCTGCAACAAGAGAAGCCACTGCAATGAGAAGCCTGCACACCACAACAAAGAGTAGCCCCCATTCTCTGCAATTAGAGAAAGCCCTGCACACAGCAACAAAGACCCAATGCAGCCAAAGATAAAATAAATTTATTCAAAAAAATAAGATGGAGATGAGTGGGATGCCCTGATAACAAAACATTCCACGATACCTCAGTCATCCAGAGCTCACTTCTCTGCCAAATTCCACATCTAGAATAAACAGAAAGCTAGCAAAAAGCATAAGAAATGACCCTCAGAATAGCCAAAACATATGTTGCCAAACCCAATCACTCTGCAAATGAGAGACTCTATGGGCTCCTATTTAACTATTAGTAAAAATCTAACAGTCTCAGTGTATTAGTCAAGGGCCCATCAGAAATAAGATGATGCTGCTCTCAAATTAGAGTAGTTCACAGACAGCTTAGTAAAGACACCACTTACAGAGAAGCGTGGCACAGGGCAGTAGAGGGAGTGCCACAGTCCCTTGGCCTGATGGGACAAGGGACCGAGGAGTTTTCAGAGGCAGGAAGACGGAAAAGCTGTGTGGGAAAGGCTACCTTGATTACAGTGGCATCGAGGAAACAACCGGCCAAGACAAACCCAGGAGAGCCTGAAATACGTATCCCGGCCTCACTCTCTTCCCTCTTATTTCTTGCCAGTGTATCCAGTGGAAAGCTGGAGGGCAGGGGAGCATGTTGCCCCTAAATATCGAAGGGGGAAGTGGATCTGCAGGGGCGAATAGACGTTTGGTACACTTGATGGATACACAGGGATTTCTCAGCCCATGGCATGTGGGGAAACCAGAGGTGACTGTTATTAGATATAGCACACGGCCACACCCAAAGGAATATCTGATAACAGCAAAGAAGAAACAATTTTTACAGCAGACACCATGATATTCCAATATGTGGACACTTCATTCAAAGTGTACAAATTCTCTCCCCAAAGGAATTCAAATAAAAATCATGTGGAATGGGACCATTTAGGGTAGGGGCCCAGTTCTCCATGGTGCCAGAAGATATCACCGTAGTGTAGTTACCTCAATAATTTAATAACAAGTAGCCCAGAGAAGTTTACAAAGAATTCCATAAGCCCATCTTATACAGGTAGAGACATGTTTGGGAGATTTATTTCTAAGGTTTCTCTCCAAAGTGTCTCAAATTCAGTGGCTAATTCATAAAAAACACAATAATAATAACTGACATTTTTTTGAGTTCTTACTATGCACCAGGAATTTTACATGCAAATACCATTTTATCCTCAGGAGCTAGTATGATTATTTCATTCTCATTTTGCACAAGACAGTTAAGTAATTTGTCCAAGTTTCCATAGCCAGTAAGATCTGGTGCCTGGCTTAAAAGCAAGCACTCTGGCTCCAGAGCCTGCATTCCTAACCAGACACACAGCCCCTCTAGTCCATGTTTGCAACACGTGCTGTGTGTCAGGCAGAATGCAAAGATGACTTTTAAAAATTAAGAGGAAAAACCACTCTTGTGGCACTTCAGTTAATCTAAGTGGAGAAAAGGCACACATGGTATGTTAGTCTTCTATTGTCGTGTGACGCATTACCATCAGTGTAACAGCTGACAATGACACCCATTAATCAGCTCTTGGTCTATAGGCCAGAAGACCAGGCAGGGCAAGGCTGGGTTTCCCGCTCAGGATCATACAAGGCTGAAACCCAGGGATCGGCTGAGCAGCACTCACATCTGGCGCTAGAGCCGGATCCATGTCCTGCCTCATTCAGATTGCTGGCACAATCCAGTTTCTTATGACTGCTGAGAGTGAAGTCCTTGTTTTCTCTATGGCGTGGGCAGGGGCCACTCACAGCTCACAGAGGCTACCCACACTCCTTGCCATGCGGCCCCTTCCACCGTCACAGCCAGCAATCGACGCTTTCCCTCATGTCGAATTCCTTTCATTCTTTAAACATTTTTCTTCAGGAACAGACCAATTTCTCCTCCAAGGGCTCACCTGATTAGGTCAGGCCCACCCAGGACACTCTCCCTATCTTAAGGTCTACTGATGACGCCTCTTGAATGTACACAGGCAAAATCCTCTTTTCCATAGGAGTGATATTTCATCATGCTCACAGGTTGCTCCCACACTCAAGGGGAGAGGATTATCCAAGGCAGGGGTCACCGAGGATCATACTAAAATTCTGCCTGCAAACTCTGGTATTAACACAGGATGAATACAGAGCTGATAATATATACATGGGAACCATTAACCTTGCAACCCTGGCCTCAGACTATACAGGTACTCCCTGCACTCAGCCACTGTTATTCAAGTTGCTTGATTTCTCTAAACCTCAGAGAACTTCCTTGCACTGATAAAAAGCAATAGTATATACCTTGAAGGGTGGTTGTGAGGAGTAAAGATTAACTCCACGTGACTCCCTAGCACAGTACCTGGCAAGGAGGAGGCACTGAGTAGCTCTTAGTTATTAGAGTTAATATTAGCATTGTTGTTAACATCTTTATTGCTATTCATATTTGAATGATTTAACCAGAATTGAGATAAGCCCAGAGTGAGATCATAGCACAGCTGAGAAAATCTCTGTGGCTTGTGTGTTTTAACATGGATTCTGGGAGCAATAAGCCTGGTCACTGATGCATCAACTCAGGAATAAAAGCAAGTGGCCCCTGGCAAGAGAGGAATGAGAATATCTCACATTCCAGGTCCATTTACAAGAGATGTATCACTCTTTATAGATTCCTCAGACAACAAGAGCACAAAGGTGTCCAGAGAGGAAAGCCTGGGATATTCTAATATATGGCCAAAACCATTTGTATGATTTTTCAGAGCACATAGTCTCCGCCCAAAGCAGACAAGCAACTGAAAAAATAAAAATGCCCCTCTATTTATTTAAACTATCACGAGCTTCTCATTTGCATTTACTTTTATTTGAACGACATTGTATGTCAGGCTACTTCCTACAAGATATAACTTATTTCAGCTCCTTTGGCTTCATCAGCAAAGGAAGAGCACTAAAGGAGATGAGGTGGGGGCTGTTCTATTTGGCGAGACTATGTCCTTTCTGGGAGCATCACCCTCTTTAACTGGTCAGGACAAAGAAGCATTTTCTGATTTTTTCTAGAGCAGTGGCCTCCAAAGTAGAAAATAGGCAGGAAAAAAAAAAGACAACATTAGACTTTCTATTTATACTTATTACCTTACTAAAAATGAGAAAGAAATTACACTTTGTTATATTTTAATATGCAGCATGGTACTTGTGTCACTTGATCTGAGTCAGTTGCACATGGTATTGCAGGAATCCTGAAAAAAGATGGGAATCCTACAACCCAGCAGAATTCTTATTCCTTCTAGTTTCCAATTTACACATGCCCAGGAATACAGCTTCATAGACTGCACTACCTGCTCTTAACTATAGCAGCTCTTACAAAAAGGGCAATTAGCTTAAAAACTCCTGCAAAGAAATCTGAGTTGAAGGAAATATCAACAATGCAAAGTGTCTGCATTCAATAAGAAAACAGCAGAACTTCTCCCACTCCTACTATGAGATTTTTGTCAGATATGTCGTGATGTTAAAAAAAAAAAAGTGATGATCAACTCAGATTTGCCAAGAATTGAAACTCCAAAACCCACAGAGTTATCAAGAAGATTATTGTAAATATAGATATACACTTATATCCATGGCCCAATATTTTTTGTACTAGAATATAGGCTCTAAAAGGGCAGAGACGTTATTTTTTAAAACACTGCTTCCCCATATTCTTAGCCTGACACATGGTAGGTGTTCCACAAATATCTATTAATAAGTCACTGAATCTGTAGTGGTGAATTGGGCAGATTATATTTTCCAAGGGTGTATCCAACAATATCTCCCTTCCCACATGACTTACAATGTGATCTTGTTAACATAATTGGATTTAAGCAAAAAGCAGCTTTTATTGTCTTATATACCATTAAAATTAAAATGATATTCTACCTTCAGGAAGAGCTGGATCCAGCAATTCCAAGATTTCATCAGGACTCTCTCTTTATTTCTCATCTCTGCTTCTCTTAATGTGGCTTTATTCTCTGGCTAACTCTCCCTTCACGGTAACAAGGCACCAGACGTCATCTTATGGACTTTGTGGTTCTAGTGAAAAGACGGTTTCTTGTTCCCAATTGAACCCATTAAAGTGCCTGGCACCACTGTAACTGGCCATACTTGGGTCAGTTGTCACACCTGGAGCAGGGGAAAGAATCATAGCTCTCCAACCTCATGGATTGGGAAGAGGAAGCCATGATTCCCCAAAAGGAAATTCAGGTGCTATTACCGGAAGGAGGATTGGACATGGTGCAAGCAAACAACAGATATATATTTCAGAGGATACACAGAGGGAGTGATTCAGGCCACTGAGCCCTGCACACTTTCTGGAGCCACCCTGTAGCACAAAGTCTGCCATGTGAGTATAGAAATGAAAGAGAAATCAAGGAGTCCCAGAAAGCCAGAAGGTCACACAGGACAATGGAAACATCTGACTTGCTGATTCAGGAGGACTGGTGATTCTTGTACCTCTTAGAATCTGAGAGCCCTAGGCTTGGAATTCAGTTAAAAGGGACGCCCCTGCTACGACCCTCTACAAGCCTACATGCTTGAGAAGAGAACATTAAAGGTAGTGCTTATGAACATCTGGAGTCAAATCACAGGGGTCTCCCTCCTGCCCCACCACCTGGTAGCTGTGTGACTGTGGGGAAGCTCTTCAACTTCTCTGTACTTCATTTCCGCATCAGGAAAATAGAGCTCCTTACAGCACTGACTGCATAAACTTCTGGCCAACACTAAACGAGGTTGTATTTTCTAGAGTTGCACAGTGCACCAGCTAAGAGGGTAGGGAGTGGAATCCACTGCTTGAGAGGAGTCTCTGCACTCCTGCTCATGGCCAAGTAACCTTGAGTGATTTATTTAACTGCTCTGAAACTGTTTCCTCACCAGGAAGAAGTAAAAGTGATCACAGTACTTGCCTCCTATGGTTTTCATAGGATTGATACCACAGGTGTTCTACACTGTTCCTGGCAGACAGCAAGCACTCAACACATGGTGGCTGCTGGTCTTACGGAAGTTCTTCTCTCACTCAGTTGCAAGTCCCGTAAGGACAGGATTTTTGCCTATGTTAGTTGCTGCTGTAACTTAGAACAGGGCCTGGCACATAATAGATGTTCAATAAGTATTTGTTAAATGACCAGTTAAATTCTTGTCATCAACTGGCAGTATACTATCTCAGTCCCCAGCCTTCTTATCTACAGCTTCCTGTGTTTCCCAAATTTTCTGGTTGGGATTTTTTATTCAATGGAGAATAATCAAACACACATATTTTATTTCAGATACCAACCTATGCTCTGGGAATAGAACAGTAAACGTGACATGCATAGCACATCCTCCTAGGAGTTCATATTCCACAGAGAGAGGCAGGAGGACCATACTTCAGGTGGTTGATAAGGTGTATAAAATAAAGTCCAGTGATGACAGGGAGTTGAGGTGTTCATAGGTGAGAGGGGATTGTCAGGGAAGGATCCTGAGAAGCTGCCTTTTCAGCTGATCCCTGAAAGATGGGACGAAGCCAGCTGTGGAAAGAGCTGATAGAAGAAAACTCAAGGTAGTAGTCATGAGGTGGATTATGGATTGACTTACATCCCCCAAAAAGATACGCCAAAGTCCTAATTCCCTGTACCTGTGACTACGACCTTATTTGGAAATAGAATCTTTGAAGATGATATCCAGTTCAGATGAGGTCGTACTCGATTAGGGTGAGTCCTAATCCAATGGTGTCCTTATAAGAAGAAAAGAGACACAGAGACCACCATGTGACAACAGAGGCAGAGACTGAAGTGATGGTTTACAAACCAAGAAATACCAAAGATTGTTGGCACACCGGAAGCTTGGAGAAAGGCATGGAAGAGATTCTCCCCTAGAACCTTCAAAGGAAGCATGACACTACCAACACCTTGATCTCAGACTTCTAGCCTCCAGAACTGTAAGAGAATAGGTTTTCTGTTGTTTTTAGCTACCCAGCTTGTGGTACTTGGTTACAGCAGCCCTAGGAAGTGAATACAGTGGGAATAATCTTCCTGCTGAGCAGAAAAAAGGAAGAACAGGGATGCAGGACTACAGAGGAGAGTAAGAAAGAACAGAATTGGAAGGGGGCGCTTAGGCAGGAGCTTTTCAAAGCAGGAGGACCAGTTAGCCTGGAGATAATTATCCCTGTTAAGAGCTTGGAGTGGCTTTTAATACCTTAACAAGCAGCATCATTTAAATGCTGAAAGGAGGGACCATCGACTGCATTAAGTGAGTCCAGAAACATCCTGCGGAACCAGGAGTTGCTCAGAAAGCACGTCAGGTGCTCAGTTTGTCCTTGAGCCTTCTGATCTTTCCATCTCAAACCATCATTTACCAATTGTTCTCCCACATTAAATTCACTGTACTGTTCCAGAAGTGATGCATGTATTTTCTACAAATGTGAATATATACACATATGTAAACATATGCATTTTGCACGTTGTCCTAAGTCAATAGAGCATACTTAAGAAACAGGTACCAGTTCCTGCTACCTATGGTCAACCTAGTTTTGGGTTTTTGTTTTGATTTTTTTTTCCCCTTTTCCTCTCTCGAAGCATGGAAATACTGCATTTTGTATGTTTTTCCCCACTGTGATCATTCTGATTTTGTGACTGTGTATTAGTTACCCTGGCAACATGGTAGATTTGGATCTGATTGGTCAGGTTGGCAGGTTCATTGTCAGAGCCACGGACCCAGTTTTGAGTGGTAGATGTGTGCATGTTAACCAGAGCTACACAGAGAAGCCTGGCCAAGAAGACCCGATCTAGCAGAAATTCTGCATCCCTGCTGCCAGCCAAAAGGACCTCCACCCCACCTGCTGTGAAGGTCCCTTGCACTGCTTTTGGGAAGATGCAATAACTCGTCTGTATCTTTGAAATATCTGTTAGAAAATGTGCTCAATATTGGTATGTTCAGTCCATAGTGCAGAACGCATTTATTTGTAACGAGAAATTAATTCTCAAGGAAGCTACGGGAGAATGGTCCAATTGCTGGACCATGGGATTAGAACCTGTTACATAGCCTTAATTCCGACCTGCTGTACAATCTGGAATGAGTTACAAACTCAGCCAAATGCTTCATTTTCTGTAAATAAATTTCATTCATAAAGAAAGAGCCTTCTCCTAAGAATGAGGTCCTAAGAGCATTGTATGCTAAAGATTTAACCTGGGACAAAATTTTAGCCCAGTTTATGCGAACAATATTGAATCATTTATTTATTCAATTTATCAGCTACATCATTTACTTATTAGAGTCTGGCTCTATTTGTTTACCAATTACCTAGGAAAAAAACAAACCCCTACCTATAGCTGAAGATCTTCATTAGCCAATGAATAAAGAATCCCAGCACAGAGTAAAGTACAGACTGATGCCTAGCAAAGTAATAACTTTATTTTTCTTATTTGCACAAATTTCTACATAGCCATACCTGGCTCACTTTTCACAACCTTTGCATTTTCAAAAGCATGTCTTTGATGCCTAGATCTACCACCTTCTCTACATTTGAGCATATTATGCTTAACTGTACTATATAACCAGCATAGTCTTAATATAGATGTAAAAGTCATTGGCAAGCAGTCATTTTTCACCTGGGTTAAGTGTTACAGTATGTTCAGCTCCAGTAAACCTAACATTTAGGCTGTCCAATTTCAAAGGAAAAAAAAATCTGAAGGGAAAAGAGACAAGAACCACATTCCAAACAGTCTTCCAAAAAAGATGACTGCACAGTAATAATTAATTCCTCTGCTAAAGTTACTATGGAAAAATGTGCATTCTGAAACTCCTATTTCTCCCGCATTGAGAACAAATGCCTTGTTAATTGTGCAGAGAGTAAGGAGAGAATCAGAGTGCAATCAGGGAACCAACCAATTCCTTCAGGATTTACCCAATAAACCAACTGATATTAGCTCTCAAATAGCACACACTTTCCACCGTATCACCTTGCATGCTTGGGTTTTGTTAGCGAGTGTTGTCTGAGGCTATCAGTAGTTCATACCAAATAAATATTGTTAATAAATTCGCTAATTTTTCTACACATAGCACAATTACATAGCCTGAGATTTGTGTGAAGGGTGTTAGGTATACATATTTAAAATATATCACAATTTTTATAACTCTCTTTTGGTGTGTTTTCATTGTGGATGTAACACACTGGGAACCCCAAAATGGAAGTAGCCTGGGCCTCTTAACCCATGAGAGGCCAGCTTGCTCCAGTATTTGTGCGCAAGCAAAGTTCTTCAAATGATCCTCTCTTGGGAGGGAGATGGAGGCCTTTGGTAAGAAGAGGCTTCCTGGTTGAGTTCCAGCTTTGGGCCTCTCCTCCCTGACTGGTCCTGCACTCAGAAGCCACCCTCCCCGACCTCTCACTTCCTACAACTCTGGGCCACAGACAAGTGCCCAGAACATCAACTTCGGATTTTCAGGGAAGATACAGCAGAGCAAGAAAATGAAAACCACAATGTAAAGTCTGTGGGGATAGCATTCATTGAAAGAAAAAAATAATAAGGGCAGGGCTGGGAAGGGGGGTGGTGCTTAGAAACAACAGCAAAACCTCATCTGGAACCAACAGAGATAATCTGAGGGAAAGCAAAGAATGGAGCCCGAATGAAAGAGTCTGTGCAAATCTAGGGAGAGGACGTGGTGACGTGCGAGGAGACAAAAGGACGTGGGCATTAATAAAACAGAGAGACAGTGAAAGTGCATCACAAAGCCTTGCAGTTCCACATACAAGCCAATGTACATACACACGCCAATAAAAGCAGGGAAGTGGGGAACAAAGGATGTCATAGCAACCTCGGCGAGCCGGGTGTGCTACCCACTGCCGTGCTTGTGGCCATCCATCAAGGAGCCTCCCAGGTCCAAACCCGGCGTTCACACGGGGAGGGCTGGGGCCGTCCCAGTCAGAGGGGTCCAGGCCCCTGCAGTGCACTCTTTCCTTTCTTCCTTCCTTCCCCCATAAAATCCAAGCTAGGTCTGTGCCAAGGCTCTCCCTCCCTTCTCCCAACAGCTGCTTTTCTGAAATGCAGGGAAACATAATCCGGACACAGCATCCTGACACACTCATGTCCCCAATTGTTTCAGATGTGGGTAAAGCAGGCTTCCCCTGTGCTCTCAAAAACTCCCCTGTTCCTTTGAAAACAAAGACAAGATAATAACAAAAGAAGGCAGGAAAAGCAGATAAATGCATTTTGCTTGATCTTGTGAAATCAAGCATCCCACTGTTCGAACTCATTTGGGATTGTGGATTTCCAGTGGGATATAAAGCTCATTTACCTGTGCCTAATTCAAAAGAGAAATGCTCATTTCCTTCCACCTCTATCTTCTACTTAAATGATAGGTCTCTTCTTTATTAATACCATCGTTTCTTTCTACTTTCTTCTGGTTTGAGTGGGGGAAATACTGTGACACCGGAAAAAAAGAAAAGATGAGTGTTTCACCAGCAAGACTTGGAAGGCTGTGGAAAATAAAAGAGAACTTTTACAAGAACCTAATGGAGATATTGACATGTGTGTCTGGAAATCTAAACTTAGCAAAGTGTAAGGCAAGAACAGGCTTTCTCACTTTATTTCTGTATCTGGAAAGTTTCAGCGGCTGGTACCATATGAATATTTATTAATGCATTGTGAATCAGAACCTGTGATTATTACTCAAACTATCTTTTTACCTTACAAGCTTCAACTGAGAAGAATAAAAACACATCTGCTTTTGCTCTTCCCATATTTTATTCAATGTTTTAACAGCTTTGCTGTAAATATCTCATCCATTACGATTCAGTTGTGACTATATCGGCTTCACATCTCCTGTTTTATTACTGTCATTGCAGTGAAACAACACTGTTAATTCTGTTAACTAACAAGTTCATTGTTCAAGCTAGTCAGCGATCTCCTGTTTGTTGGGTCCACATGTTAAAAGAGAATTGGTTATAAATCAAAGAAGGGCTTGAGTGAGGCGTGTTCCCTTTGTTCAGATGAGTGGGTCTTTATTTGAGATTGTCGTTTAATACGCTGTCATGGAAGAAATGAGTAAATCTGAAGACGGCCAAATCCAATAACATTAGTTGAAGAGGTTGCACAACCCTTGAAGAATTCAGCTCTGGAATATGCAAGCACCCTTACAGCTTCAGATTCTCTGCATGAAACCTGTACCTCCTTCATAGCTCCCATTCAATGTAGACCTTGTAAACCTGTCTTCTTCGAGATTCTTTCCAGCAGAAACGTGTTCATATTTCTATTCCCCTAGGTGTGACTTAGTCTGTCTGAAGGTGGGGTCTGACAGTTAAAAAGGTGGGCTCTGTAGTCCAGCAGACTTGGTTTGCTTTCTAGTTGTGGCATCTCCCAGATGCACGGACTTGGATGATTTACTTACCATCCATGAACCTCATCTGCAAGATGGGAGTAGCCATCATGCCTCCTCATCAGTTCGATGTGATAATGAAAGGAGCAAATCTTTGTAAAGTTCTGTACCAGTCAGGATTCAGTGCAGGAAACAGAAATCGCCAAAGATAGTTCAAGCAAAAACTGAGTTATCTGGGTAATAGGTATATACCAGTCATCTATTACTTTGATAATGTTGAAACACACACATGCACATACACAAACACACATCAGTTAAAACAAGAGCATTTATTTAAATAATGGTCTGCAGATCAGAGATTTGGGCTTGGCTGGGCAGCACTGGGCAGTTCTTCTGGTCATGCTAGGTTCACTCCACGTCCTGCTGTTGGCTGGTACATCTGGTCCAAATGTACGATTCTTCAGCGGGGTAACCTGGGCATTTTCCTGGAAGAGGCAGAGGAGCAAATGGGATACTTCTTGGGTAATATTTGCTGGTATCCCATTGATGAAAGCAAGTTTCATGTTCAGCCCATAGACAGGGGTGGGATAGATAAAAGCCCCCACCCAGAGTGGCTGGATCTTAGGGTGACCAACCATCCTGGTTTTCCAGAACCTGAGGAGGTTCCCAAGATACAAGACTTTCCGTATTAAAACTGTGGCAGTCCTGGAAAAACTGGGATGCACTGGTAACTCTGTTGGCACCTTTATAGGGCAAGAAAATGGATGCAAGGAGGGTCTTATAAAAGGGACTAATAAAAGTCTTATAAAAGGGACTTAGAATTTGCCTACCGAATCATTAGAATGATTGGAAGAGACACTATTAGTTTGAAGGTCATGGTACTGTTTTTGCTGCAATTACCACTTCTGCTGTTACCCCCATCCAAGTGGCAACCATACACTGGAATCTGGCATCTGGCTGATGCGGAGTCACACTGTGAGTGCTTGCTTGTTAACTGGCATGGTCACAGGAGGCATCAATGTCCCACTCCCACCTTCCTGATCTCCCACAGGACAACGAATAGAGCCTAACTCTAACCCAGAACTCTGACCGCAGGGAAATCTGGGAATTATGCTACTGAGCTTCCCAACCACCCAGAAGAGAAGGAAGAAATGGAGTGTGAGAGGCTGGCTCCAAGCATCTTCCACAAAGGCTTCCATGAACACATGCCTCGTGGGGAACGTTGTCGGTTATGGTGGTGGTGCCAGGTTCACGCAGACTGATTCATTGATACGAACTACTACTAATCCCCAGGCTGGTAAACCCTGTCTCTAGTTTATCGAAAATTATAGGCAAACAGGTTACCTCCTTAGATATCTAATTCCTAGAAGGCTACCCTCAAAAGGGCAGAATCATTATAAAGAAAATGGTTTTTGTAGCATTTCAAGTCCAGGGACAAATGGGGAATTTTAAGAAGGCACAAGCCTTTTTTCATCTTATTTTGTTTTAGGTATTATTGCTGTTTTTTTTTCCTAATTCCTCTTCTGAAAATTATCTGGGTATTCTCAACCTCTGAAAGGTTTTCTTCAAACTCTGGGTGAAGATTTACAGCAGTACTCATCACTTTAGTCCAGGTGACTTCTTTGTAATTACATAGCTACAAAATAAATAAGAAAAGAGAATGAATTCTGAGGGCATCTGAAATGAGCACCACAGATCCTGGCCTATATCTGACCTATTCTTAAGAAAAGGAAAAGAAAAAAAACACCTAACTTAAAAAGGTCATTTGAGTCCACTGATTTCAAAATACAAATGAGCTGAATTTATTAGGAAAAATTCTGGTTCATTAGAGACAATTTTTCTAGGATACACTTCCTTAAGGAAAACATCGCTTAGTTGTGATTCTAAATCTGTCTCCTGAGAAATCTTGGATGCCTGCTGATCGTTTTGAATTCCTTGCCACTCTTAACTTTCTGGCTGCATGTTAGAAATCATTTTAAATGAATTGAATAAAATTCACAAGTGTTATACGCCAGCAAATGATGAACTCACAGGAAATATGACTCAAACCCACTTTTTTCATTTTGTTTTTTTCTAATAATAAATAGAAATGAACAAATGTGGCTTTAATGACATCTTGGAGTGAGAGCTTTTATTGATATATTATCAGTTGGAAGCATGTAATGCTTTGGTGAAATAAACTCCATTCCGCATATTTATAACCAGATTGAAAAAGGTGTGTTTGTTATTTTGTGTGACACTTCCTAATGACAGTGAAGTTTTATATATGAAGATATACATGCACCATCATAAAAATGAACAATATTTCAGCTTACAAAATCTTTCTTTCTTTGAAGATGTTTTTGTACTTACTTAGTTTCCAATTACTTTTTTAAACTGTGCTCACCAACTTACAAATACCTTTTCCTCATTCCTGTAAAGCGGTGAACAGATGCTCCAAACTGTGTCAGTTGAAACAAAATGTGGGGCATCTGTTTAAAGTGATGAGTGCTTCTTTGGACAGCTGAGGTTCTCGTCATTAGCTAATTACAGTTTGTATCAGGTCAACCTCCTTGAGTTGCAAAAAATAGCAACTGGCTTAAGAAAAAAGCAAATCCACTGGCACATAAGCTAAGCGTAGAGGGCTGGCTTCAGACACAGTGGGATGAAGGTACTCAAATTATGTCAGCAGAACCCAGTATGCCTTCATCTCTCAGCTTTGCTCACTGATTTGTTAGCTTTCTTTTAAAATGGGGTCTCTCTACAAAGTCACAAGATGATAACAGCTCCCACACACACACACACACACACACACACACACACTCTCTCTCTCTCTCTCTCTCTCTCTCTCTCTCTCTTTCTCTCTCCTTCCCACCCCCTACCAGTGGAAGAAAGTCAAGGATCTGCCTGCAATTAGCTCAGATTGCTCATACGCACAATCCTGGACTAACTATTGTTACCAACGGTATATTAGCTATGTACTGCTGTGTAACAAACTATACCCCAAAACTTAGCTTGAAACAACATGCATTTATTATCTCAAAGTTTCAGTGGGTCACAGATCCAAGCAAGGCTTGACCAGGTTCTCCAGGGTCTAACACAGGCTGCAGTCAAGGTGTTGGCCAGGGTTCCAGCCACCTCGAGGTTCAGCTGGAGCAGGATCCACACCCAGAACTGCCCAGTGGTGCAGGCAGGATTCAGTTCCTTGTGGGCTGCTGGGCTGAGGGCCTTGTTTCTTCATTGGCCATCAGGTAGAGGACACCCTCTGCTCTTCGTTACACAGGCCTCTCCTAAGGACAGTTCAAAATAGGGCAGGTGGCTGCATCAGAATAAGCAAACGAGAAGGAGACAGGTGGAATTCAGTCTTCAATCCTAATCTTGGCAGTAACATCCCATCACTTTTGCCATGTTTTATTCATTAGCAGCAAGTCCAAGGCCAGCTCACACTCAAGGGGAAGGTATTACAGGAAGCAGTAAACGTCAAGGAGGTGGGATCAAGGGAGCCATTCCAGAAGCTCCTACCACAGGGAGTAATGAAACTTGCTGATGGATTTAAATATGAATTTCTCTATGTCACAGTATAGGCTTTATTTACCATTGTTTTCATCTGAGTAATAATTCATTGAGTAGATACATCAAAGCTTATTTAAGTTTATTTAACTGAGTTGTGTACAGGTTTTGAAATTGTCTTCGCTATTGCAGATAAAACTGTGGTTCATCCTTTAAAAAAAAACACTTGATAATCATATCTAGGAAAAACCGAACTCAAATGCTCACAGGGGCATGGGGATGCTATCGCTCTAAAGGAATAGTGTCCACTCAGGTCCCGCTTCCTGTCAACATGTGGGAACATGAACATGGTTATTAACAGAACTCCTCATTTTTCAAGAAAAATAGGAAATTCATACTTGTATGTGAGGTGTCCTATTGACTTCATTAAGAAGAAAATATACCCAAACAAGTGTGCAGGCCAAAAAAAAAAAAAAAAAAACTGATCAGCAAGCTGAATTTGTTACACTGGCTACTAGTTTGAGACTTATGACCTAGTAGTTATACTTCTGAAATCAACAGGAAATAGCAAAACTATGGAGACTAAAAAGATCAGTGGTTGCCAGGGGTTAGAAAGAAGGGAGTAATGAGTCAGCAGAGCACTGAGGACTTTTAGGGCAGTGAAACTATTCTATAATGATGAATACATGTCGTTATATATTAATCAAAACCCATAGAATGTGCAACACCATGAGTGAACCCTATTGCAAACTATGGACTTAGGGTGACAATGTGTGCGGGCTCGTCGATGGCAGCAAATGTGCTTGATGATGGGGAGGCTACGGGTTTGTGAGGGAGGGTGTTTACGAGAAATTTCTGTACCTTCCACTCAATCTTGATACAAACCTTAAACTGCTCTAAAAATAAAGTCTATTAAAAAACAGGAAATAAAATTCTTTAAGAATCACGGCTATGTAAAACAGACACATACAAAGTTATACCAATCACTGTCTATTGGAAAGAAATACATTTGTAGACTAACGAGTACCCTTTAGGGGTGGGGTTATGTATTTGTTTCTTCTCTTGGTCTATTTTCCAAATCTTCTTGTATGAGCAAATGGTACAGGCAGTCCTTACTTCGCACAGAAATGTGGGACTATAAAAACGACTATGAAAGCTGAAACTGTACCAACTGATATTAATAATCAACGCTAAAAATTCTAGTCATACCTTGACCTTTAAAAATGTTGATCAAAACATTAAAACTGTTTTACTATCTGTTCTTAAAGCCATAGGGAAATGAAAAAATAGTACAACTAAAATTTATTTACTACACTATATTTTCATCATTAGAAACACTGAGAATTAAAGTATTTATTTCTTTGTGAAAGCTTACCAAGTAGTTTGAATACTACTGTTCTTCTTTTCATTGTGTAACTTGCCATACAAAGAGAACATCTTTTCCATGCCTTGGTGAATTTTCATACTTACTCCTAACCTTGGATCAGCTTCTAATATTTTGATATTAGTAATTCCAATGCCATGAACTATCTCTGAGAGTGCCTAAATGTGAACATTTTTGAAGGTGTCCTCTCAGACACCTTCATCCTTCTTGTCATGACCACTTTCCTCAATTATTGGTAAGTTTACATCCACTACGTTGCTCTGGCTGCACATCTAGAGTCTCCAATAGCAGTATCAACACTCCCATGGTCAGCTATTTCTCTGCTAATTCCATTTATGCTCACTGAAAATCTCACTTCCATCATCTCTTTTTCTTCCTGGGTTGCAGTTTTATCTTTGTTGACCGGTTCCTTCTTTGACTGCTCATTTTTAAGAAATGTCATGGGAGGTTATCACTGGGAGACAAGGAGGCAACACAACCACACACTTTGCTGTCTGTGTGTGGACTGAACACAGATGCACGGGGACCAGTCACAGACAGATGAAAGAAGGGACATGATGGGGCATGGCTAGAGGTGCACATCTGCTATTCATGGAGTGATCTGTGGGCTGAAGAGCCAGCTATGAAGTTTGTATTTCATGCAATTACTCAGTTAATATACCATGGTACTTACAATTGAATCATGTTTGGGGGGAACTGGTGTTATTTAACTAAAATATGGTAACTGAAATTAATGCGTAGCAGAACCATGCAAAGCAGGGACTGCTCGTACTTCAGTATTGGAAAAAGTAACTTTATTATAAAGGAAAATGATCCTGTGCTCCCTTTTTTGGTCACAGGCAGACTCAAGGACTAAAGACAGACTACCGAAAAAGACACACTGCTGGTTGAGTTCCGTTGATTTATGACCCTGGAGACCTCATAGAACATGTTGTAATGCTATTTTGTTCAGACTCCCTGTGAATAGGTACATCTGGAGACATGTATATTTATGGAAAATGATAAATATTTTTTCTCCCCTACCTTATGTCTAAGTAGGTCATGTTGGCAGTATTTTGAGTACCTATTATATTTCATCCAATGTACTTCCAAGTGCACGTTAAGTGTAGCTGTAAGATGCATATGGGTGGTGACAGTGAACATCTCCCACCTTAAAATCCTGTAAATACAATTGTTCTCTGAGAATTACGCTGGGAAACTAGAACATCATGGATCAGAGCCGAGAAATGCAAAGTCAGCTGAGAAATGTAATTTTAAAAGCAATTTGATGTCCTTAATAGAAGTAAAATCAATAAAATTCAGCAATTCTTCATGGTTTTTTAAATACAAGGAACTTGGCAAAATAGCAGTATGAAAGAAATTCTTTAACAAGGTAAAAACCAATAGCAAACATCATCCTTAATGTTGAAAATTTAGAAGAATTGTTATTAAAGCTAGCAATACAATCAAAAACATGTCCTAACTCTGTTGTAAACACTGTTCTGAAGGTTCTAGCCAATGCATTCAGAAAAGGCAAGAAAATAGGAGTAAAGATTAGAAAGGAAGTGATTACCATCACCATTTGCAGCCAACAAGATCTTCAATAAATAAAATTGATATTCAACAAATGATTACAACTAAGAAAAAAATGTATCAGTTGCTAGACATCAGATGAACATTTAAAATGTCTTAGACACTAGAAATAATCAATGAGAAAATTCAAGAAAGTGTTAATGTGATTCCTAAGCCAGCAAAGCTGGACATAACCAAACTGAAGGTATTAATACAGATAAACAACCATGTGGATACTTAGGGGACTAGGTAAGTCATGAATTGAGGGACAATGAGAATCACAGAGGACAGTATCAGTGAAGCCCAGGCAAACCTTATCTTATGACACAGATATCCAATATAACTGTCATATATGCCATTTCTGTGAAATCAGTTTTTGCCTGAAGCCATTACATTTCCGAATCATATATAACTAAATTATCTGGGGTCACCCCTTTCCTTAAGATTTCAACAAACGTGCACTGTGCCCTTTGTTTAACAGTCTTTGGAAACCCAATGCTGCCCGACAACTTAAGTTCAACCAATACCAGTTCATAGGCTGAGTCAGAATTTTTGATCCCATTAGCAAAGAATCATAACTTTCCAGGAAGGTAGCCCCATCCAGGGCCCAAACCCTCTTCTTTCCCTCAAAGTCAAGAACAAGGTGCTCGTGAATTTACCGTGAATTACTTGCCACAAATTCCTTTGAGAGAATTTGACCACTTGAGCTGTACCCCTTACCCCAGAAAAAAAAATGCACGTTCTTGAAAATATTATGCATATTTCCAGGAGGTTCACAGACCTCCTGAATCCTACCCAAGAGACCCTAGATTAATCATCCTTGTTCTGCCATGTGTGATACAGCAATGCTCATCACAGTGGTTCAAAATAAAGAAGCTTTTTCCATTGACTGCCTGGGTTTGTACCTCAGCTTGACCTTTAACCAGCTGTGTGAGGTTGATTACATTACTTAACTTCTCTGGGCCTCAATGGCACCATCTGTAATGGGAATAATAGTTCTTACCTCATTAGGTAATTGTGAGAATCCAATAAGACAAGGCAGGGAAAGCTGTTGGCACAGTGCCTACCACAAGATAAATGACCAATAAATGTTAGTTATTATTTGATTATTAACTATCTTATGACAGCTTTGTCTTTTTTTTTTGTTTCAGCTTTTTAAGATAAATATACTTTATAATCTATACTGGAGTTTTGCAACCTCAGCACAATTGCTATTTGGAGCCAGACAACTCCTTATTTCACTGAAGGATGTTTAGCAGTGTCCCTGAACTCTACCCACTAGAAGCCAGAAACACCCCACAGTTGTGATGACGGAAGATGTGTCCAAACACTTACACATGTCCCTTGATGGGCAAAATCATCTGTGACTGAGAAGCACTGCTCAATGCTGATTATATGGATATGTTGAGATTTTCTTATGGCAGAAGCAACTGTAATCGTACTATTTAAAATGTTAGTATTGCTGATGAAAATACAATGAGACCAAGAAATTTGTACTCAAAGTGGAGAAGGGCTTGCAGTGAGGAAGAGGGAGTGGTAGTGTGAATGAGGATGGGGAATCACAAGGCTGGATACACGAATATGGGCGAAGGTGATTAATGAGAAACATAGGGGTTGTGAAAGATACAGAGGAAAATAAATTTTGGCAGTGGAATGAATAAATTGGAAACTCTTAAGGGTAAAAAAATAGCTTAGCCTGGAGAAGACACAACCTGCATAACACCTGGAAGGAGTCAACAGAGACTGAATGTGAAAAACAGAGAAAGGAAATGAGGAAAGTGGTTCTATGGATTCCATGAGAGGTCAACACCATTCATTCAGGATTAGACAGGACAATTTGATATGGAATAAAAGGGCAGAGCCTCGGGTCAAGAAATCTTCGGAACAGGACCAAGGCTGATGTTGGGCTTAGACCCTGAGTATCAGCCTTTTAAGAGACAAACACTGTATACTCATTCCTGAAACAAATAAAATTAATATCTTGTGTACATGTAGTCCACATACTGTCGTAAAGTTGTTTTACATTCTGAGTAAATATGTTTATGGGGGCTCAAAGTTTCCCCAAAAAAAGAACAGCTCAGAGAAGTTAACCATGAGCCCTGATCCAAAGGTGCGTAATCTGAATGAGACGTGCTCTTTCCCTTGGGTGGTGGCAGCAGAAAGTCGATTCAGTTGTCCTTTCAATGTTGATGTTGATGATACAAATCTACTGAGCTCTTTTGAGCACTTGCCATATGTCAGGTTAGTTTTTCACTTGTCTTATGCCACTGTATCCCAACAGCAACCGTTTGAGATAGCAGCAATTGTGTTCCCACTTTACAGATGAGGAAACCAAGGTTTGGAAAGGTTCAGCTCTCCAAGGCTGCACAGCTCGTAAGCAAGGATTTAATGCCCAGTGGCCCATCTCTAACACTTGTTCTCAGGGCTCCTGTACTGTACTCTCTTGAGAACACATATGGAGAGGTGGGATGCAAAATTCACCTTCACCCAATGCGCTCAAAACTAAGGGCTTAACAGACCAAGAATGCTTGAATAATGCGGCTCTGCTCTGTCAAGCATTTATTTTTATCACATTAATATTTCACATTGCAATTGAACGGTGCCCTAAACTTGTTAGTTGTGTCTCTGAAGAGAAAAACCCAGCAAGGGGGAAAAGTGCTGTGGTTACCTAATCATCAGCTCACCCACCCTACGATGATGGAAACCAATCCACAGAATATTTACTGACTATGTGCTGCACTGTATGCTAGGTACTCCCATGTAAATCATTTTACTCACACTGACATTAAATTTTTTTTTCCAAGTTGGCATTATTATCTGCATTGTTTAGAGAGCAAACCAAAGTAACCCTGCCATCGAGAGAGGGAACTAAGACTCCACAGTCTCAGGTTTTCTCCATCAGATCAAAACAAACACGTTAAAATCAACAATCCTATGCTCTGACATCGTTTCTATGTCTCCAAATTTTTTGCCATGTGTGACCAATTAGCACAGTTGGCTAGAACATGGTGCTAATGAGGCCAAGGTCAGGGGTTCAATTCCCTCATGGGCTGAAATTTGATGCTTCCTTCCCAGAGTCACAGGCTGTGGCCTGCACCACAGCTGGTCCCCTCCCAGAATTGTCGTATTGGTCATAAATGCACTTGAAAAAGTCTTGCTGAATCACGGTAACTTCATCCACACTGTTGGATCAGTTCAGAACAAGCTATAGTGACAGTGGGACTATAGACATAAATGAAGACCAACATTGTGATTAGTTGAATAAATTAACAATTTTTGCCTACATTCTATAAGTTTTAACTGTACTCTTTATGGATCAATGGAGCTGTGATTTTATTTTTAAAAACTCATGCATATTAAGAGAGATGCTAAAATTTTGAGATGTTGAATGATGTGCAGTAATACCTCAATTACTTAAACTCACAAGGAAATGAGTTATTTTGTTTATGTAAATTACGTTCAGATAATGGAAATGTCTCCTTAGTACCAAGACATTTTCATATTAGAAATTTTGATGGAAATCTTTCTAAATGGAATTCACATTTTCCTGCCTTCCTAAATAGGAAATATGGGACATAATTTATCCTAGATATCTGTTATTTACAAAAAGCACAGTTTAAACAAAGTGATTTTTTAATTGAAAATAAAGGGATGGGAAGATAAATCAACCAGGAAAGTTAATGTTAATGCCGGACAAGGTGGAATTTAAAGTAATGGCAGGATAAAAAGATAATATAATGATATAAGATGTATTTTCCAAAGAAAATGCAATAATCACAAACCTATGTGCACCAAATAATATAACAACTTCACTGACTCCCAGCTTTTCTGACCTTCTTGCTATTCCTTAAACAGGACAAAGTAATTCCTAATTCAGGGCTTTTGTGGCTACAGTCTCCTCTGCCTAGAACTTACTTCCTCTGGGCTTTGCATTCCCACCTTATTCAGTTCTCTACCCAAATATCACCACACCTAGTGATGACTCTATCTGATTTGTAACCTAAGATCCTAAGATTTCAATTTGTTAAATAACTGATTGCTCATATATATGAGGTCTCATTGCTGTGGAAAAACTTAAAGATAACATAGAGTCCTGAATCCACCCACCCTAAATTGCATTAGGTTCCTAAGATATGTCTACTAATATCACAGTTCCCTAAGCAACTGTAATCTTTATCACCAGCCAAGACTTTAGACCTAAAACCTCATAGAAGGAATAAGCCCACAGACTCTCCCTTGGCCCCTTTTCTCAATATCCAATCCTGAACTTGCCTATTGAGTTCTTACCACCCTAAGCATGAGAAAAGTTACAGAAAAATGAATGCAATGAAAAAAAAGTCATAATTCTTTCTATATTACTTTCCTGTGACTGTTATAACAAATTACCACAAACTTGATGACTTAGGACAACAGAAATTTATTCTCTCACTGTTCTAGAGGCCAGAAGTCTGCAATCAGTTGTCAGCAGGGCCATGGTCCCTCCAGAGGCCCTAAGTGAGAATCCATTCCTTAACTCTTCCAGCTTCTAGTGGCTGCTGGCAATTCTGTGGCTTGTGGTCACGTAACTTCAATCTCTGCCTCTATCTGCACATCGCCTTCTTCTGTGTGTGTATATAAGTGTGTATGTGCACACGTGTGTCAAATTCTCTCTCTCTCATAAGGACACTTGTGGGGGCTCACAAGTGGATAATCCAGGTTTATTTCATCTTAAGATCCTTAACTTAATCATATGTGCAAAGATCCTTTTTTTCCAAATGAGGTAACATTTACAGGTTCCAGAAATGTAAACCTGATATCTTTGGGGCCACCATTCAGCCCACTGCACTTTCTAACTCCAGGTTCATATGCCGCACCACTTTTTCCTTGAACCCTACTGTGGTCTTCTAGATTTTGCAAAGGTAGGAAGCTCCTTTATAAATGGTAGGTGCCGGGAGCCGTCCGGGGATTGCCTAAAGGCTCAGGCAAGGCCGAGCACTTCGGGAATGGCCTGCAAGGCGGGAATTCCGATGAAGGCACCTTCGGTTCCGGAGAGCTGCAAAGCAGGCATCTTGGAAGTACCGGAGTTCCCCGAGATTTAGTTTCACTATGAGTCTCCTTTGTGTACTTTTTCTTTCTAGGAATGATGAGCTCTCTGGGTGAGGGGCGCCAACGCTGCCTTCAAGAATGGTGGCTACCCCCGCTTTCTTGGTGTTGTGGAAATTCTATGGGCCACAAACAAATCACATTTAGACCCTTAGGGGGCCCGGGTAATGGAGGAATGTTTAAACTTATTGTCCCCACCCTTGGGCCCTGCTGGCAATTCGGCCGTAATGGGCCATGCATTGTGATCAGGAATGCTGCCTCACCCAATCACAATTATCCCAAACCTCTGAAGTGAGGGTCAGTCAAACCAAAGTTGCCTATAAAATATCCCATGCACCCTTCCCTTATAAGAATGGAATATTACGGGTATCTATGTTATGTCCATGTCCTGTATGTCTGCTGTCACGTAGCATAGAGAATGTAGCTCACTAATTAAGCTTAACCTGCTAACAATGTTTGTCACTTCAAGCCTGGGCGCCTGAGAGGCCTGCCCTTAGAGATTGTTATCCTGTGTTCCCCTCCCCCTTGTAACCACTGGAGGGTTAAAACAAGAATGGTAATGTTAAGCATGGGGAAAAAACTGTTCGATTGTTTATGGACAAGAACGTGAAGAACTGATGAGAAATGATGATTACATAGAAGACTCGTCACCTGACTAAGGACAGGCCCCCGGCGGAGTCATTGGGACATTTGGGGGAGGGATATGGGGCCCCTAATGGAAAAATCCACAAAGCAAGATGTAAGATATATAAGACCCGAGCAAAAATAAAAGTTACTCTCACTCTCTCTCTTTCTCTCCTGTCTCTGTCTCTTTTTTTTCTCGCCGACTCTACCCCTCCCAAGGGACTCCCTGGATCCTGCCTGGGCTGGACCCCGGCAGGTAGGTATCCCCAGTTCCATACCTGCATAATGGTCACGTGGCATTCTGATCAGGAGAAGCAATGGAAGGAAGTCAATAGAACAATGAACCTAAAAGAGTGAGCCCTGAAAGGACAAAATATATTTTTTAAAATGCCTTTTTTCATCACTTGTTCTTCCCACAAAAACTTCAGCCCCGATGTCTGGGCAACACTGGGGCCTTATCTGATATGAGAGATATGAGAGAACCTCCTCTTCAGGACTGATCTACATAAGAGGAAGCCTGAGATCCACCACTGCAAATCTTCTAATCAAGCCTGTTATCATGTTTAGCTGAACCTAAATGCAGCTTCAGGATCTGCTCCACACTGTGCTCTCAGGGCCACCCAGTCCATCAAAGTTGCCACAAGATGAAATGCCTTTGCCATAACTGCCTTGGAAATAATCTTCTGTGAGTGTCGACATACCCCATAGCATTTGTTAATTCACTCATTCAGCAGATATTTGTAGACCCCCAACTACATGCAAAATTATATAAGTGCTAAGGATACAACGATAAACAAAACCACACTTTGTCCCTGCCCTCATGGACTTAACCATCTATGGGGGGGGGGGGGGGGGCGGGTAAGAGACATTCATTAAAGAGTAGCAAATGCCAATGTCAGATTGCAACTGTGACAATTGCTCTGAACAGATCCTCTGTAGTGAGAATCTGTAACAGGGAGATTTGAACCACTCAAGAAGTCAAGAAAGAATTCCCATAGGGAGTGATACCTGTGCAGAAACCTGAAGAATAAACCAGAATGCACCATGTAGAGGTAGAGTACGTGCAAAGATCTTACATACAGAAAGCAGAGAAAAAGGAAGGGAGGGTACCACGGGAGATAGAAGATAAAGCTGGAGAGAGAAGTGTTTTTAAGAATCTTTGTTTGATTGTTTGTTTTGTAACCTCAAGGGCACTGAGGAGCCATTGAAGGTTTTGCATGTAGGAACTGGCAAACAGATTTATGCTTTGCAAAATCTCTGGACTCTCCCTGTAGAATGGTTTGAAAGGAGGACCAAGAGTGCAGCCAATAGATGCCTGGAATCTCTCAGAGTCCAAGAGAACAATGATGGTGACTTGAATTAGAGAAGTGGTACTGATGGTGGAGATGGAAAGAATAAATGGATTTAGGAGACATTTAAAACAAAACATTGGCAGCACACCATGGGGGTCAGGGAGAGACAGGCATCAAGGACCAGCCCTAGGTTTCCAGGTTTCCTAATAGATAATTTCTCATTCACTGCAAGAGAACACTGAAAGAACACTAGTTTGGAGGCACATGGTAGGGGTAGTTGTGTTATGAGATTGACTAGAGACTTACTGAATTTGAAGATGCCTCTGAAATCTTAGGCTAAATCCCAAAGCTACATCAATGTGATTTAGTGTGAATTTAGCATACAGAAGAATTCACAGGAAAGGTTCAGTTTAGACATGTAAACATGTGAGTCATCCAGGTTGAGGGAGTGATGAAGCTGTAAGCAGAGGATGATCCTGGTTATGTAGGGCCTGGAGTGTACACAATTTGGGGATTCTAAGAACAATAATACAATATAAAATCAGGTACAGAAGTAAATATTTATGAAAAAAGAAATCACAACAAATTACAATTTTTTAATTAATTAATTTATTTATTTGGTTGTGCTGGGTCTTAGTTGCAGCAGGCAGCCTCCTTCATTGTGACTCACTGGCTCCTTAGTTGTGGCACATGGGCTTCCTTAGTTGTGACAGGAGGGCTCCTTAGTTGCAGCTCATGGGCTTCTTAGTTGTGGCATGTGAACTCTTAGTTGCAGCATGAATGTGGGACCTAGTTCCCTGACCAGGGATTGAAGCTGGGTCCCCTGAATTGGGAGCATGGAGTCTTAACCACTGCGCCACCAGGGAAGTCCCTACAAATTTTAAAAAGTTGAAAACACCACAAACATCACAAAATCCAGAAAAATTACATAATAGCTTTATTAATTGTCTAATGCCCCTCTATAAAAAAAAAGTCTCTTTTCCACATTTTTGTCTGTAGGCAACTTGACAGCCTTTTCTTATAATAATACAGTTTTTTTCATTAAAAAGTAATGTAATTTCTGAAACAGTTAATTGAAATTAGTTTTGCATTATTGATAATTGGGATCATAAAACATGTGACTCCATATACAGATGTATTTGCCTTCACACAACTGCTACAGTTTCATGCCCTACAATCCAAGAATTCTGACAAATTTTATTTGACATTACTTTAAAGAAATAATAAAAATGTATGGTACTTTTATAATTGTATACACTGTACTGTTAAATGCATTTCAGACAGGAAAGAAATTCCATTTTGTCATGGCTTCAATAAGAAATAGATCCTCTGCTTCAATTTATACATTTGATGACTGGAAAAATCACCCATGGACTAGCTTCTGGCTCCATAGATTTTAAAAACCTTGTATCTCCTCCACTACCCACATCAAGTGCTGGGTGCAAGGAAATATTCATACCGCTACAGAGCCTCTAGTCTATTCTTTTGCATCACCGTTCTGGAGAGATGGTAAAGTGGGCATTAGGAATATTCTGGAAGCCATTCCTACACCAGTACAATGAGCAGTAACTTAGCTATACACATGGTGACCTACAACATGTGTGTATTCCACTAAACCCAAATTAAATGAATTCCCCAGGCTTTCCCTTAGCCATATCCAAAAACTTCCAGGAGCCACCTGCATTTGGGCAAAAAACTGGACAAAAATACACAGCCATGTGACTATATTGCCATGGTGCCTCCCAGGTCCTTGGGACAAGGTCTGATGCAAGTGAATGAGAGTCTTCGCTTTATCAGCTTCACAGAAAATTCATCTCCCATTCTAGGTTTGTATGAGATTCCTCTACAGCAGGGCTTCTCTACATTGGCGCTATTGACATTTTGGGCTGGATTATAATAATTCTTTTGTTTGTAGGGAGCTGTCCTGTGCACTGTAGAATTTTTTAGCAGCATCCCTGGCCTCTACTCACTCACTGCCAGTAATACCCCATCCTCACCCCAACTGGGATACCCAAAATCTCTCCAGATATTGCCAGATGTCCCTGAAGGGCAACATTGCCCTCTGTTGAAAACCACTGTTCTAAAGAAAGCATTTGGAGTGAGAACAAATGTTTGCTTAGGGAATTCTGATTGGGTACCTACTATGTTTAAAGCCCTATGGAAGGTCACTTTACACGAGGCCACAGTGCAGTTGGAAAGGAAGACAGTGAATAACAAACCTCAGTAGAATGCAGTAAGTGCCACAAGGAAGGTCTCAAAGACACTGTGGGAATCCAAGACAAACCTCTTTCCTACTTCACAAGGCTACTGGGGGATCAATGTGAGGAGGATGGTAAAGATGAGATTACTCTGCATCTATTCTGCCAAAGCCTTTCTTTACGTTGGCACGATATAAGCTGAATATATAGAGGGAGTTACAGGAAATACTTCAATTAACCCTAACAGTCACTATTTACAAATCCGGGCCAAGAAACGTTGCAAGAGCGTATTAATCACGATGATTACTCTGGCAGTTATGTTCCTTACACCGTGCCAGCCACACTCCTGTCTGAAGTCTACAAACTCATAGGTTGAGTCACTCCTAGGAGAGGTTGACAATTTTAATCATAGAAGATGTGCCACAAGGGTTTATCCCAGCTAAATGGAGGGGGGAGGAGGGAGCCTAGATCAGTGAGAATTTAGCTTGTGAACAGCACTGTATATAATTAAAAAAAAAAAAAAAACTCACCTGATTTGACACAAATCATTCCTCTAGAACTCTTGAGATAACCCTGGCATTGTTCTTACCCTATTGTGTTTTCCCCTCCAATCAATTATTAAACCTATTGACAACAAAATAAAAGAACTCCAGGGTACACTGAAAATCAGGGCCTATTTCACTCAGGGTGTCATCTCAACTATCAGATGTATTTGTTCACAGAAAGCCTTGGAACAGACAATACATCCCTTTGCTGAGCTGTTTGCATTTCTGTAAAATTAGTAATTGGAGAGGGAATGTCACTAATTCCCATTTCTCTGCTTGAAAGTTACTGTGGGGCCCTTTATCAAACTGAACACTATGTAACTGTGCGCAGCAGAAATGAGTTAACCCATTAGCTCTCCTTTGACTGCACTTAATCACAGGAGCCCCTTAAAAGCATGCTCCTTTGATCTTTTTCTTTACTGTCACTCTTTATTTTGCTGATCTTACCTTAATTTGGGCATTCAGCCCTCTTCTAGAGGGTGCTCTGTGGCCCTCACATGGATTAATTAATCAATTATTACAATAACTTCCACCTATATAGTGCTTGATCATTAAAAATTCATTTTGATTTTGAGAAAAGGTAGCTTCACATTGTGGTTTTAAAGCAATGATGCCTCAAAATTTATTAGAAAAACAACATACACTACTGCATTGAACCCATGATTCCAGGATAGCACTGCAAGGGGTGAGATTACATTTATTTAAATTTTTTTTTAAATCAGGAAAATTATAATGCAGGTGTCCCATGGATAGAGCAAGAAAATCGCTGAAGAGGGTGTGCGGTGACTGATAATTTCAGAGATCCTAGCGAAGAGCCAGGGCTTTGGGCTGAGACAGCCTGTACTAAAATCTGCTCCTGCCGCCCACCAGGACTTCTAGAATCTCGGACAAGTCACAGGTTCTCATCTCTGGATGGGGTTAATCACATTCACGGTATAGTAGTGAGGATTAAACCAGATAATTCATGCCTGATACGTAACCTCACAGGAAGTTTCAGGTCAAGAAAAAAGGTATTACTTTGCCATGTAATATCACTGTACACATACATACACACACACACATAGGCACACACACACATACACATACCGTCATTGCCATCTTAACTGAACAAAGAGGCCTGTAAAATAAACATATTCACAGGCTTTTCCCACCCACAAATTGACCAGTTATTAATTGCGGGAAAAAGTCTAAGTCAATTCAGTCAAAAGAGGTCCACAGCATTAGTCAGTTGGTTAGTTAACTGATTAGTTATTTAGGTAACTGGCTAATTAGTTACTTAACATAAGATTTGTTTCTCTACATCCTCTGGTTCAAGAACTAAAAAATCTTAGCCTGATTGACATTTTGGGCTGGATAACTCTTTGTTGTGGGGTGTCCTATGCATTGCAGGGCGTTTAGCAGCCCCCCAGGCCTCAACTCACTGGATGCCAATAGCACTCCACCCACCCTTAGTTGTGACAACCAAAAATGTCTCCAGATATTGTCATGTGTCTCCTGGGTGAAGAATCACGGCTCTAGCCCAAGCTTCCAAATGGTTTACATTAACATGAATATAACTTTCTCCCATGTACTACTTACTTTTAAATCTCATTTCTCTGCAACCCCTACCTCTATTAATTCTGGAGTCCTCACTTGAATTTAAGAACTAAACTGAATATGGAATTTTAAGGCTCGCTAATAAGTTTTTAAAAATACAATTACCAATTGTTCTTCATTATAATTGTTATTTTAAAATTACTATCTCAATTTCTAAATTGGAGGGGATTGGGTGGCAGGTGGATAGAGAGGTGGGTCTTAATTGTGCCAGAAATTACAAAAGTATAAATTAATAGCTTATGCTCTAGTTTGGGAAATGAATACCTAAAATGTGAAATTTTGAGTAACAGCAGCTAAGTCAAGTGAGTTCACCAAAATTGTGTGTCTGTGTAGCAAGTTCTAGTTCTTTCTCCCCATGGAAGTGCCCAGAGTAGAAAACAGCCCATTGTGGAGGGTCTGTATGTGGTGGTCAGAGAAGGTTTCCAGGGTTTGGAGAATATTAGGCAGGGAGGGAAGAGGGATGAGGGGAGGAGGAGTCTCAGACCATAGTAAGAATGACATTTTTACTAACTGGGACATTTTGGGGAAAAGGACTTTTAGGAATCTTTATGTATGGCATATTTAATAAATTCACCTATTACATTAGCCTCTTCCAGGAAATCTGCAGTAAGGATTTTCATTATTCCTCAAGGTTACAGTCATATTTATGTTCTATTTCACTTGGATTTTATCTACTGATGGTGACCAGGACCTTAAGGCTTCCCTGTTACATCTGGATTTCACCAAAATCTAGAATTCTCAAATCCACTACAAAAGGTACCATAGTACATTTACCACTAAACTAATGTGTTTAAGTTTCAAGACCCATCACTTGCACAGGCCTATTCTGAGGTCTGTAATTTAATTTTGTGTGTGTAATTTAATGTTCTTTTCCAAAAGAGGGCCCTCCAAATGAAGGTTTTGTTTCCCATGAATTCTGGCTCTCCCCTTCATGGACACCATGTCCCTTCTGTTCTCTTCTGTCCCTTCAGCACCTCTCACAGTGCCTGGAATATATTAGACACACAATGATGTTTGCTGAGTGACTGAGTAACCAACTCAATGAATGAACAAAGGCAATAGTGATGTTCGCAATTCAGAAAAGCACAAGAGGCCATCGTGTACTTGAAGGTATGATTTATTGCCTGCTAATTAAACAGACAGTAAAGGCCACTGGAGTTCAAAAGAGAGAGAGATCACATGTGATGAAAAGGAGACACTGCAAGCCAATCACAGACTCATAGAGTTTAAAAATAATACCACAATTGACTACAGTTGTGACACAATATTCGACTGACTCAGAGCTTGGACTTTGAGCCTCAATCCCAGCTCCATTTACAAGGTGAAAATTACCCAGCCGCTCTCTCTAAAATGGGGACAAAAACAGTATCTATGGCATAAGACAGTTGTGAGGATTAGAGAAATGTTACCTGCAAAGTGGGAAATGTTGAAGCCCAGCGTATGACAGGTGCTCAGTAAATGTTAGCTCATAATATTATTAATTGGTTTCAACGGGCCAGGCATCATGCTGAATGCTTTTCAGACCTTAGGGAGAAAATGCCCCTAAGTCATGGGGAAAGTGACCATTTATTGAGTACTCCTATCATTCATCAGTGTTCAAGGTACTCCACTTAATACTCACTGCAACTCAGTGAGTTAGATGTTATTCCTATTTTGCGCATGTAAACTTGAACTGAGAGGAGTTAGTTACATGCAAAGAGATTAAATGACAGAGCTGAGGTGGACCACAAGCTACCCAAGGCCAAAACTGATATTTTTGCTCATTGGACCTCTTTGATTCTACCTTACTGGTTAAGAGCTCAGGAGTCAGATGTAAGGGTTAGACCTTGGCAATTTATTTAACCTTTTAAATCTCAGTTTCCTTATCTGCAAAACAGGGATGACTATTGTACCTACATCATATGGTTATAGAAGGACTAAGTGACATAATGTATGTGAATGACCCAACTCATTGCCTAGTATGTGGCAAATGTTCAAAACTTTTTAATGTTACCATTGTCCAAACTTTTGAAAAAGTATAAAGTGCTATATTTACCTTCTTTCAAATGCCAATTTTACATGTGGGATGTCCTGAGGAAATTTTAAATTTCAGAGTCAAATAATGCTCATGCAATTAACTGGAAAAGTCTGGATCCCTTACACATAACTGTTGACCACGACTGATTTACCAAGACCAACACTCTGGTGGGCAAATTGGAAAAAAAATAATGCATGAGGCTCAGGATCAGTAGAGCAGTGAATCCCATGAAGTTTGAAGTAGATGCCCTGATTCCTATACCACAGGGCCACATGACCCCAGGTATTTGAGGACTAAATTATTGTCTTGACATAGGTGGCCTGTGGTCATGTTGAGGACATGCAGCTTCCTGGAATAGCAAGTGTGACCTCTACAAAGATGGCAGCCAAATCTTTAGTTTTGAAAGTTATTAATCTTTACATGAAATTCCTAGTCAGTAGCAGGGGGAATATTAGTATTATTTAATTTCATTCAAATTACACTACAAAAAACAATTAAGGTGAATAATTATGAAAGTAAGGTCAACTCAATTTTCTATAATAATGTTTTTTGTTACCAGGCTCATTATCGCTAATTCCTTTCATAATCTTTGCCATCTAACCTCATTTGTTTCATTTGTAAGTGGCAAGAAATGCACATCATCAAACAGCAATGAAATCAAGACAGCAGCATGTCACTTGGGTGATCTCTGGAGAAAGTAATTATTGTCCCTAGTTAACCTTTTAGGGAGAAACTCGTCTGCATATTCCCTATGCAGGTGTTATATCTGTCAAAGTGAAGTTTTCTTCTTTCCATTTTTTAGTCATATATCCTGGCTTGAGAGGGTAGAGTCTTGCCAAAAGTTGAAGTTTTATCCTGCTGTTCAGAATACTTATAAACCAAATAAAGAAGCACTCAAGTATGTTTTAAATGGGCTTTTAGTGGAATCCAAAACACACACATCCCACACATATGCACACACACATTTTTTAAATATTCAAAATTATCTTGCTTATACTGCTTTTTTAAAAAGTCTTTCCTCTTCTTTACCAAGACACATATTTGAGATCCTCAGGATTTAATTTGCCCCCATTATATATACTTTATACTGTACTGGTTTATGAAGAATCTCAAAATTTTTACTAATAATGGCCTGAACTACTTTAAACACCTCATGTCTTAGACAAAGCTATTCCACTGCTAGAAATTTACTCTAAAATGAGGTGGGCAAACTTTTCAGTGACCACTATCTTTGCCATACTGGTGTTTAAATACTTTGAATATCACCCTTTTCGCTGACCACTAAAGAAACATTCAAGAACAAACAAGCATAAGCCCTATACGCTTGGGCCCTACAACATATTAATTTAATAAACATACAAACAAATAAGGGTAGATTACCAAATATGATAAGTGCACTCAAAGCAATGGACAGTGTCTTAGTCTGCTTGGGCTGCTATAACAAAATACCACAGACTGGGTGGCTTAAACAATAGACATTTATTTCTCATAGTTCTGGAGGCTGGAAGTCCAAGATCAGGGTGCCAGCATGGCCAGGTCTTGGTGAAAACCTTCCTCCTGGATTGCAGACGGCCCCCCTTCTTGCTATGTCCAAACATGGTGGATAAAGAGAGGGCTATGGTCTCTTCCTCTTCTTATAAACGCACTAATCTTATCATGGTATCATCTGAACCTAAACATCCCCAAAGGCCCCACCTCCAAAGAGCATCACTTTGGGGATTAAGGCTTCAACATAATATGCATTTCCAGGGGAGACAAACACTCAGTTCACAGCAGGCAGGATGGAGGAATAAGGAAAAATGGAGGACTGTCGGGGCCAGTCTGAACCCCACCCATATCCCCTTGGCCCACCCGTGACACAGCTTGGTGGGCATTTCCCTCACACACCAAGGGCTTCCTACCTTAGCAACTGCCTCTCTCTACTGTAGGATCTCTCTGATGCAGAATCATTCTCAGCCCATGAAAGCAAAGGCAGAAGTGCCAAATAATTACCACCACTAGGGATGACCCTCAAAGAATGACGTATAAGAATTGGTGGATAACCATCTCAGCTCCTTTTCCCATTACTGAGACAACTCTCAAAGGGGTCTTACACAGTCTCCTAGAGACTCCCTAGCAGGACTGAGTTTCATCTGTTGTCTACAGTAGTCAATTTCTCATTACTATCACCTTTAATTAACTCTCTCCTTCCCCTACTCCTTTGATTCCTGGGATCACCTCCCAAATAAACTACTCAGGTCTACCTTTGGAGAACCTATGTTAAAATCAGGACCTACTGTGAGAGGTAAAAATTTTACCTGGTCCATGAATCCGTGAAGGAAAATAAACAGCCCTTGCTGTGAGCCTCTAGGAGAAAAAATATTTCATGAAAGAGAAAGCAACAGCCTGGCCAAAGACCCTGAGGAGGAAGCAGCTTTTATAACAGAGCATCTACAAGGAGGCAATATAGCAGAGTCACAGTGAGCAGGGTGAGATGGAGCTGAGACGCAGGCAGGGACCAGACTAAGCAGAAACTGGTCAGCTACAGGAAGAAGTTACGGTTGTGTTCTAAATGCACCTCCATTTCACAAATGAAGAAATGGAAGATTAGAGAGGTTACAGTGCAAAATTAACTGGCTAGTAAAAGCTTGAGCAAGAATCTAAAAACAGGGAATTTGAATACAGATCCCATATTTTTAACCACTTTACTACCAAAGCTGAGGCTAAAATAGCTTAAAGCTGTATTTCCCTCCTGATTTACACCAGATTGGCTACCCTTTCTCTTTTCACACCTTCCTGACAAGGAAGGTGTGGGTCTCTGCTTAGTCCCACTACCTATACGACAGATAATGAACTCCGTTTCTCATATCAGCTGAAAGAGCAGTGCACCTGCATTCCTAGCCAATTTCTGGCACATCCTTTGCAACATCAAGATATATTGCCTCCGTAAATTTTCAGAGACATATTAACGTTCACCTCCATAATGCCTTAATTGTACAGAAACCATTAGACAAGAGTGTTAAGCTGACAAAGAGACCCATGCAAATGGTTAAGAAAGAGAGCAAGATGCCTAAATTAAGAGGGGTGAAGGGTCCAGGACAGTCTTTCATGGGGGAAAAGATTCATGGAGATTCACTGTCTTAACAAGAATGTACTGCCTCATAAATTATCTCAATATGATGCCAGTAAGCCAAGGGGAACTTTTTTAAAGTAGGAGTTTGCAAAAGGTTAAGTTAAAATGAAGACTGAACAATTATTTTTGTCCTCCTGCCTAGCAGGACTTCTGCTAATGTTTGTGTACAGAAGTGATAACGGCGGGATACTTCAAAGCCTTTTCAGGGAGAATCGTATCATTGGTGAGAAAGGATTTGATTTTGTAAAAAGCTGACATTGTAAGTGATATGGAAAATAAAGAGACAAGATTGCATGAGCTAAGTGCTTTATTTTTGTTAGTGCTGGTGGGGTTCCATAGATCCTCATTGTGCCTGTAATTGGGGTTTTAAAAGTGGGAACAGAGAAGTATGTTTTCTTTTGTCTGTGATGATGGCAGTCCTGACCCGCCAGTGGAGGGTCATGCACTTTAAATTTTGTTTCCAGAAAAGAAGAGATATATTCTCCAAGGACGCCTGATTATCCTGTCAGGGCCATAGCATTTGATTAGGGACGGACCGCTTTGAGCACAACATGTTGAGTTTGTCCTCATGCTTCTCTTGGTCCTTACTCCTTAGGTATCTAGATTAAATTTATAGAGAGGAAGAAATTGAGTAAACTGAAAAAAATAACAACTTCTACCCCAGTAGACTAGAAGCATCATATGAGCAGAGGGCATAAATCCTAATAAATTTTAACCTGAACACCTGGCCCTGGACCCATTGCATATGGGAGTTGCAATCACTGCAAGCAACATAAACCCCAGTGTAACTTGAAATAAGGAAAAGAGTGTTTTTATAGAACTAGAAATATAGAGGTGTGGTCACTTCTGGATTCATTAATTTTCTCAACAACATCATCCAAGAACCCATGCCATTTCAACATTTCTTTCATATGCACTAGCTTCCTTTGAGGTCTGAAGGCCTACAGGTTAGCTTCCTTTGAGATTTGAAGATGTCCTCTAATTGTATTTCTTTTTAAAAACAAGAACAGCTTTTCTGGAAGTTACCCAAAGACTTCACTCCATATTTCATTGCCCAAAATGTTGCTTATGCTTATGCCTGAAACAAATGCATCGCTTAAGGAATGGGACAAACATAATTGGCTTCAACAATTAAGACCTGCCTGTGGTTTGGAGACTGAACAGCCTCCTCTCAAACACATAAAGGGAGTGGACAGTTGCACAAAGTCAACAACTCCATTAGGAAGAAGGAATGGAAGGTAAGGAGTACTCATTGGCAATCAACAGTCTCTGCTAAAATGAAACATTTCAGTAACTGTCTTAAAAAAACATTTAATGAATAAATGAGTTGTCTTATGTCATCTATTATTTTCTTGTTTGGGAGTGTTTCGAGTGTCAGGTCTTTTGCCTTTCCGGCAGTTATTCATCCTTCTCATAATAGCATCCCAATTTCCCCTGAAATGTCCCATAAGCTCCATTAACAGTCCATATGGTTGGAGTGGTGCTAACCTCTAACCAGGTGCATAGAGACACATGACTCAATTCTGTCCCATCAGTATCTTCCATCCCTCTTTCCACATCTATTGATTTACATGAAAAACTGAACCAATGAAAGTGAATTCAAAGGAACTATGGGAATGGTGAATGTCTCTTCCCACCAGCATTAGTACATGTCTGGAGCTTTCATAATGTAATCCTGCATGGTATTTGTTTGTATTGGGGAGATGGAGGAGATGCATGAAAGTGAATTCAACACAGAGGAAAGGAAAACCAGGAAATGGGGAGAAAGTAAACCTTGATGGTACAGTTCAGACTCTGGATCTAGACATGTGCTGACGACCTAAATAAGTATTTATTTTTGAACTTTTGGGTCAAATAACTCAGTGTATTTCCTGTTTTCCCTTAAAATCATTTTGAATTGAATTTCTGTCACTTGCAACCAAAAAAGTCGTGTCTTATACATTTCCTTGTTCCTACTATTCTATGAGTTTCCTAAGAACTGAGGTTCAGACATACTCATTTTGTAATTTCCATAGTCCCAGTACATAGCAGAGGGTTTCCCAATGTTTTTTATCATATGAGAGCTCCTTTTTAACATAAAAAATATTAACAGACCTTCACACTACAGTGGTTTTGCTTTTAAATATCTGTTGAGTGAGAAAATACATAACAACAAAAAGCTACTCTAAAACTGGGGATACTTTTATTAAACAAATTTGTATTTTATGACTCATGAAGCCTTCTACCTACATTTGAGAACAGTCATATATAATGGAAACCTAGAGATAAGGTTCCAGTACATTCACTTCATCCATCTGCTCCCTGTTTTCAAGTTCTTCAGAGTTTATTTGTGGTGGATATTGCTGTTGCCACCCACCCTACAACCACCACCCCTACCATTCCCTGTCACTCTCACTGCAGAGCAGCTATGAAATTTGGATCCAGGGCAGTTCTCTTACTGGTCCCAACCCCTTGTCACAGGATTGGCTCAGATTTGCTCCTATCACAATGAAGCCCAAGACATTTGCTCTGAGAAGGGATTCTCTCTTCCTCATTGTATGTTCATGAGAAAATGGGCAGTTCTAGTTTCTAACGGCAGCCTTGAAGAAATCCAGGCTCAGGATAAAGTCAACCCAGGTAGGAGGGCAGAACACAGATAATCTCAAAGAAATAAAACTGGAGTCCTGAATTAGCTCGGCTTGAAGACTGCACTACCTCTACATTATTTTAACTGTGTGAGTCAATAAATCCTCTTTTTTTTTAAGCAAGGGGTCAGCAAACTACAGCCAGTGTGTTGAAGTCGGGCCCCTTACATGTTTCTGCACAGGCTGTGAGCTGAGAATGGTTTTTACAAATGAACAATTGAAATCAATTTGATGAGAGTGAACACTAACTTTGAATCCCAATTATGGAAAACATTATCCCCCTCAAAATAAGAATTCTATTTTCTCATTAGTAGACCTGAATTACAAAAAAACTAAGCTCATTTATTATTATTGTATGTTAAATTTCACCAATAAAAACTGTGGAAATTTGTTTTCTCTCTTGTTCCATAAGCGTCCTCTATTTAGCCTCTTGGCCGACAAAGCCTAAAATATTTATTTGCTGTCCCTTTAGAGAAAGTGTGCTAAATGTATTAAGCTATTACATTTTGGTTTTCTACAATGTGCAAATAAAGACATGTTAAGTGGTATACTAACTGTTTTAAGAGCAGAAATGAAATATGAGTATTTTAGCTTCTAAAGTTTTCTGTTATATGAAAATTCAACCAAACCACCAAATCAACTGGCCGAAAGGGCCTCCACTCCAGCCCCTCCCAGCTCCACCCACCCCTCAACAAGTAAACATTGTCCTCTTAGATTTTTTTTTTCTATCCCTTGAATCTTTGATCATATGCTTTCTTGTCATCTCCCACAATCCTATTGGAAAAAAGAACCAAAAGCTTAATATAGAATGATTAATGCCTTGTAAGACAATCACCTTATTGTTCTTACTCCTTTTCTGTATCTCAGCATCCCAGTAATAGTGAGATATTCATGACAGATTTTTCTTGAAATTAACTGAAACTAGGAGATTGTATTTTCTTGGAAGATAGTACTTTTTCTCGGAGAAAAGGATTAAGAGTCAGAAGGTATGGGTGTGAATCTGTGCAGCACTGATCCCCACTCTCTTGATTAAAGGACAGGAGTTTTCCTTGGAGAACCACCAGCACCCACTTTCACTCCTTGTTACTGGATGCAGCTTCCCTGGTGGTCCTAGGGTCCAAGTCTAGCTGTATGGTTCTCTGGGCCCAGTGACTGTTTCAAAGATGGGTACATGACCAAGTCAGAGCCAATCAAATCTAGTCTCAGGACTTTCCTGGTGTTACCTAGAGGGAAATGCTTTCTTTTCCACTGGACTTAAACCTGGGACAATGTAAACTATTGGAAAGATCACCTGCCTGAGAGAAACGTCAATGCAGAGGAAAGCAGAGCAGAGAGATGGAAAGAAAGAAATCAAGTGCTGGTAACGTCGTTCAAAGAAATAGATTCAATGGTGCCTGAAGCTAGAGCTATTAGCCTGGACTGTTCAATTACATGAACCAATAAATTCTTTTTCTGCTTGAGCCAGTTTAAGTTGGGATTTCTGTCACTTCCAATGGAAATATACAACCACTATCTAATGTGGTAGCTGTCTTGGGTTGGGTTCTCCCAAAAGCAAGCCCTAAGAGAGAGATATAAGTGCAAGTAACTTATTTGGGACGTGCACACAGGAAGCACTGGTAGTGGGGCAAGGAATTAAGACCAGGAGTGGGAAGTTGTTGTATAACAAAGGGAGTCCAACTCGAGGATGGAAGATGCTTTAGAGGACTGGGGCAGGGAGGGTGGGGAGGACTCGAGGGGGGGGAGTCAAGGAAGGGAGGGAATACGGGGATATGTGTATAAAAACAGATGATTGAACTTGGTGTACCCCCAAAAAAATAAAAAAATTAAAAAAAAAAAAAGACCAGGACAGGGAAGCAGCTATAACAGTGTATTATCTAGCATGCTAACCCTGAGGACGACTGGGGATCAATCCTGCTGGGGAACTAAGAGTAGAGCAGTGCCTCGAAGTTATTCTCTTTCACTGCTCCAGGAGCAAGGAAGCTGGTGTATTATCCTCCAACTCACATCCATCACTGGCTGAGAAGCTGTTTCAGGGGCACTAATGCCCCACCATTTCCAGCTGGCCTCTTGCATAAGAAGCTCTCGGGGAGAGTGCTGCACAGGTGTGAGGTGTGTGGGGGAACTCTGGGGCAGGCGCTACAGTGCTGACTGCTGAGGGGAAATGAGCAAGGCGCTCCTCAATCTGTTGATCTGTGTCCCACACCATGCCACGGTAATTACAGAGATATTTGGGGGACTGTTAGGGTAGTGTAGGAATTCCCCCTACTGCCACCATTTAACTATTGCCACAAAAACGTTGTGCAACCTCAAAATTCAGTGACTTTGGAAACAAAGATATGTTTTCTCAGGCCTCTGTAGTCTGACTGGGTGGCTATAATCATGTTACACGTCTTTGGAGCAACTGGGGGGAGCTGCACACGTGTGAATTCCAGGGTGAAGGGGCCGCAGCTTTCCCAAGGATGCTCTCCTCTCAAAGAAAGAGGAGAAAACAGAAGGAGGCCCAGCTTTTTAAACTCAGCCGGCAGCATCTGCTCACACCCCATTGGCCAAAAACAAGCCACATGACCAGCTTCGTGGCCAATGAAAGGGAAAGTGCATTCTGTCTGGGTGGGAGGAAGTGAAGAGTCGCCTGGGAAAGGGCGCGGATGTGAGGAAGGGCTGAGGAGCTGGAAACTGTGTCAATCAACCATAGCCCTCAAATTTAAGCTCCCTGACAGCAAGGGGTTCTCTGCTTTTTTTTTTTTTACTGCTTTATCTCCAAGCCGAGCACAGGGTAGGCACACAGTAGGCACTTCACACAGATATGCTTAGATTCTGAATTGCAAAAAATATATATACTTCAGATGAACTTTTGTTACCCAATCCATTTCGACATCACGAGCTGCTTGTAATGCAAGGATGCATGAAATATATTACCCCCAGGAAGGTAATGGCACATGTGCTAGACTCTAAATCAGCCATCAACAAGCTACTATCATAGTATCGTCAATGGATTATAAAAACAATGGCTTTGAAGAATGCCTTTGCCTTGCCAGAATTGTGATTTGTTATTCGTCCTGTGGATTTTTAAACAGAACCTTGTACTTAGTATTCAAATTAATGACTCCAATGTATTTGCCTGGATTAAGAAAAAAAAAGAACCATTTTGCACAATGCATGTAATAGTTACATTTCTATGATAAACTTACTTGGTAAAAGCTTTCTCGATTTTATCATTTAGACAAGTAGATATCATTAAATCAAACTGGAAAGCCAGAATGGTGGAAGGAGTGAGGCTTGCAAAGTAGGCAGTGAAGCGAGGCTTCAGTTCAAGGAAGACAGTGGCAGGAAGAACAGAAGCGGGAAAAACTAAACCAATATGGAGGGTGTGAGAACATTCCAAGAAATCGCCTCCAGTCAGCAACCCGTTATCTTGCAGTTTCCTGATTTGATTCATTAAAAACTCATCTAGTCTGGGAACAATCTGATGAAGCACAGTGTTATTAGTGGAAAGAGCAAAAAAAGAATTTAACAGGGTTTAGGTTTTAAATTCTGGATGCATCATTTTCTAGGAAAAACTGACTAAAATTTCCTGTGTCTCAATTTCATGACCTGCATGATAGAAGAGAAGGTCAGGGAGCAGGCCTAGGGTCCTACCTAGGTACTTAATAAGCAGTGTGGGGACAGGCAGCTCCGGGATGATCTGGCAGCTCCCTCTGCTCCCCCATCACTGTCCTGATATTTGTCCTCGACCGCGCCTCCTCCAGGCCTTGAGTTTACAAAATAGAGAGGAAAGGGGGTGGAGGGGCAAAGTGCAAAAGGCACTTGCAGCCACCCCCTTTATAAACTTTTTATATTTTAAAAGTTTAGATTTACAGAAAAATTGAAACATTACAGAAAATTCCCATATACCCTGCATCCAGTTTTCTCTTATTAACCTCTTACATGGTACATTTATGTTGCATTTGTTTTAATTAATGAACCAACCAATACTGATACATTATTACAAACTAAAGTCTACACTTAATTCAAATGTCCTTATATTTTACCTAATGTACTCTCTGTGTTCCAGAGTCCCATCTAAGATACCATATTACAGTTAGTTATAATGTCTCCTTAGAATCTTCTTGGCTGTGACAGCTTCCTTGTTATTGATGACTGACAATATTCATGAATACTGGTCCACTGTTTTGTAGGTTGCCTCTTTTGTTTTTTACGTAAAATTCACATAACATAAAATTAACCATTTTAAAGTGTACAATTTAGGGGCATTTAGTACATTCACAAAATTGTGCAACCATCACCTCTATCTATTCCAAAACATTTTCATCATCCTCAAAGGAAACCCAGTATCTATTAGCAAATCACTCCCCATCCCTCCCTCTCCCAGGCCCTGGCAACAACTAATCTACTCTCTGTCTCTATGGATTTGCCTATTCTGGGTATTTCATATCAACAGAATCACACAGTATGCGACTCTCTGTGTTACAGTATGTGACTCTCTATTTTCAAGATTCAACCATAATGTAGCACGTATCAGACCTGCATTCTTTTTTATGGCTAACTAATATTCCATTGCATGGAAATCATGTTTTGTTTATCCATTCATCTGTCAATAGATATTTGGGTTATTGTGAATACTGCTGGAATGAACATTTGCAAACAAGTATTTGTTTGAAGACCTGCGTTCAACGTTTTTGTATATACCCAGGAGTGAAATTGCTGGGTCATATGGTAATTCTATTCTCAACTTTTTGAAGACCTGCCAACTGTTTTTGCATAGCAGCTGCACCATTTTACAGAATTTTTTTAATTACTAGGCTTTATTTTTTTAGGCCAGTTTTGGGTTGACAGAAAGACTGATTGGAGAATATAGAGAATTCTCACATTCCTCTCCCCCCCATACATACAATTTCCCTATTATTTACATCTTGTAATAGTGTCATGCATTTGCTGAACGGCTCTTTTCCCTGCATTCTTGTCAGAATTTTGTTTTTCCAGAATGGCTTTTTAAATGAGATATTTTTCCAACTTGTTTATGATGGTAAAAAGACTTTTAAATGAAATCACAGTGATGTTGTATGGTAGGGGTGTGTGAGTGTATGTGTGTGTTTGTGTGTGTTTAAGGCTCTTTCACGACAGTCCAAGTTAGTACATAGACTGTTTGTGTTCTAATAGTGTATGAAATAATAATTTAAAAATCAAGGAAAATAAAACGTGCAAGTCCAAGCCTGACCCAGAGTACACAATAAACGCTAATGTTGGGTTCCATGGCAATCCAGACATGGCTAGAGCAGAGCGCTCTGCATTATCTGCCAAGTTTCTGTGAACTCTAGAACAGACAGGAAACTGCACATCCTGCAGCCCTTCCCCCCATTATGTTGTGAGGTCGTCAGCATGTGCTAGTGCTCATGCCAAATCTCCAGCATTCCTCACTCTAGTCACTTTCTCCTGCACAGGACACGTGCTTGAGTCAAAAGCAACACGGAATTTTGAGATTTAGCAGCCCTAAGTCTGGTGAACTTAAGGGAAAGTCAATCAAGGCTTATCCTACTTGTGGGGATGAAGAAAGCCCCATATTTTAAAATGTGCTGTCTCCACCTCGCCAAAATGTTTAGAGGATTTAAGAAATTAATGCCCAAAGAAAAGTGGGATGAACTCTTGGAATTTGTTGGCACTTTTCATAGAGGGATGAAAGTGCTTAATGCTGGTACAAGTACATTACCATTTTTCACTATAACTCCTGTCACACATTTTTCTAATCTGAATCCTTTAGTGCTAGAGGTTCTTTTAGACATTTCTCCTACTTCTTAAAGTTCAGGGATGAGGATAATAGTCCAACCAATTCTTCTTCACTGTTCTTCAGGAAGCATAAACTTCTGTGTTCCAATAACTACTTTTTACACTATAAGCTTAGACCTTCAACAGATTAATCCCTGCATATTGTTAGACAGTGAAAACAGAAAAGTGTATTTAGGTGGCATCTGGTTAGATCTATTCTCTCTTGAAAAGACCCCTCACCACAATCCAAACCATTTCCATATAAATTCTAACTCTGTTTATTATTTCTGATTTGGTACACTCTCCATAAAAATTCAGCTAGTCATTTTGAAAATAGCTTTCAATCATTTGGTTTTGTTTATAAAGTCTAAATTTCTAAAAAGGTTGAACTTGTTTTTATTTTTTTCCCAGATAAAGCCAGTGGAAATTTAAGAAGCTAGAAGTACAGAAATAAACTTCCTTGCTTTCGTTTTATCATTCTCTCCTAAAGTTTTAATTATCTCCTACCACATAACGTTACTGTTTTAAAATTTCAGACTAAGCTAGAATCAGCTAGGATAGGTGATTTTGCACTTTTCATTTAAATGTTCTAGTTGTTAATTTTTTCCTTCCTCTCTTCTGTTGGAACACACAAGTACCACTTCTGATGAGCATGCACACCCATGCAGAATTAAATAATTATTCGTGTGCACCTGCATGCATAGTACATGCATCTGCTCAGCTATTCTTTTTTTGGTTTGATAGGGATCTTTTTGTTCTACTTATTCATGACTCTTTTTAAAATGTGCTAAACAACCTTTTAGTTACCTTGAAATCCACCACTATGGGTGTTTAACTGAGTGCAGAAGAGAGAAAATTAAAATAATCAATGAATGTAGTTTGCTGCCCAGTCAATGTCATCAGCATTTAATTTACTTCTTCCCTCAAGCGATTAGAGTTAGCTTCACTTTTTCCAGTACTAGTTAGGCATAATGAAATTATCTTCATAGCCCTTCCTACTGGAAGCTGGGATGGCTTAGCCACAGAAGGACCTTTACTTGTTCATTTCATTCAAAAAAAGAAGGAAGGAAGAAAGGGAAAGAAAAAAAGAAAAAATAGCTTGACTTAATTGATCATGTTTTCTTAAACAACAAATACCTAATTTTGAAACTGTTTCTTTCCTTACCTTAAACCTGGTTCCAAATCATAAAAATGGAACAGAAGGTACAAGTGGTCCATTTATATCCCCAGGCAGGCACCATGCCCATGTGCACTCACACAGCAGATTCCAACTACAAACACCTGGGATTCCTTGAAAGAGGGTTCTGAAGGCGGCCAAAGCCTATTAGCCTCTCACATGCGGTGGGCTGGATATGCTGGAGAGTTAATACCTCTTTAGAGCAGCTCTCAACCAATAACTGATGGGATTTGGTAAATACCCCAGTTCCATTGCCCCTGTGTTGGAAAAACTCTGTAGAACTCTATTCCACACTATCTCTGTGTTGTCCAATGGGGCTGAGCCCCAGTCACCCACAACCATGACTTGTTAGATAATTCACCCTTTATTTGTGTCCGCCTTTTCCTATCTCATCCCACTACTCTTCTACCAGTGCTTCCTGAGATAACCTTCCACACAAACTATTTGCACTCAAATCTTTGTCTCAGCAGCTGCAGTTTTCAAAAGCGTCCTCAGTTTAAATATAAAGATCATTTTCAGATTCTAGGAAAAGGAATGGTTCTGATAAAGAGAAAGATCAATTCACTGTCATCAATATGTTGGCGCTGCTGTGAACATGGGGGTTATTGTAATGGTTACAATTAATAACATCACAATTCACCTAATGGCACCCAAATAACATCTTAAGTCCCAAATGTTCAATTAAAAAAATATAGTCTTCAGGTGAATTAGGCTTAAGTACCTTTATTCTTAGGTGGTGCAGACACTACTTTTAAATTTGCTTTCCTTCTAGGTTTGGGTGCTTAACAAACATTTACCAAACATTAACCATAGGCCAGGCATAGTGCCAGCTTCTGAGGACACCAAGAAGAAATTCTAGGCCTGGCCCACCAGAGACAGTTGTAGGTTTAAATCTGGCATGGCCATGAAAGGTTTTAAAATAGGTTCTATGTGATTTGGTAAATATAACCGAGAGCCGACATGCCCTTTGATCCATTTTTCAGGTACAGGGAGGGAACTGAGCCTATCAAGACATCAATCTTATATTTAATTCTTACATTTTATTTTGCTGTAAAGGAACACATAATCTTAGGTTTCATTTGACTAAAAATGGAATTACTGAGAAAATTGGAAACATATGAGAGATGTCTATATGTATAATAGATAGCAGTATTATATCAATTTCAGTTTTCTAATTTGATAATTAAAAGAGAATAAGAGAATGTGTTTTTAGGATATAGACACCAAAGTATTTAAGGGTAGAGGGATATTATGTCTGCAATTTATTATTAAACAGTCCTGGAAAAAACATGATAGACAGACAGACACAGAAAAAAGAGAGAGAATGAGAAGAAAAAAGAAAATGTAGTAAAATATGAATGTTTGGGAAATCTCAGTAACCTTTACTTGGGACTACTCTACACTATTCCTGCTTCATTTCTTTAAGTCAGAGATTACTCAAAATAATTTCCTTAAAAAGACACTCAGCCTTACCTCGTTCCCTTTTTAACTTGCAGTACATATATTCATCATAGATGACTGGTTATACAGTCTGGGTGACCCTTCTAGGGTCTAACTCATGACCATTTAAGCTCTTCTAACTAAACAAAGTAATTGCTTACAATTTTGTTGGGAAAGAGTCCCTTTTATCTTGTATCTCAGAGTCTACTTAACATTTGGATTGTGATGGTAACTGAACAACTCTATAAATTTACTAAAAATCAATGAATTGTACACTTAAATAGGTGAATTTTGTGGTATGTAAATTACACCTCAATAAAGCTGTGAAAAATTAAAAAGAAAAGCCAGACACCAGCTTACTCAAAAAAGATTTGTTTCTGGCTGCCTGGTCAAATAAGTCAAGGCCTCTGCCACTTTTCTATCCTTATCCCGAGAAGAAACATCTAAAAATTTAGCCTGCTTTAATAGGATAAATAATAACATTCTCTGTGATGGGCAGGTATCCCCTGTATCCGGCACCCCACAATAAGTATACTTTATATACTTTATCCCATGTAAACCTCACATCTAGCCTGCAAAGTCTTAAATGCTTTTGTCTCCCACAAATTTGTACATGAAAAAGTTGAGGCTTTTATAGGCTACAAAAAGATGCTCAAAGTTACCCAGCAAGCAAGTGGCACAGCTAAGATTCTAAAGTAGCAAGAGTTGTGCCATCATTTTATTCTTTCCCTAAAGAAACCTTCTAGGTACCCATTCTGGACATATTTGTAGCCTCTTCAGATCTAAAACGAGGACTTGTACATCAATTCACAACAAATCGGTAAACAGGAAAGAAATACAAGCACACTCATTTAATTGATAGAATTTAATCTATATTATAAAAGTGAACATATACAATAGATCTTACTGATTTAAGAGACAACCGAAAAGCTTCCTGTAGGTTGAATCTTTGTGAGTTATAAAAACAAAATGCATTTACCTATCTTTGACATTCTAATAAAAAGATAAGATTATGATTCTTGAGAATTATATAGATGATAAACACAGAAAAGCTGAAAGACAGGGAAAATGCAATAAATAAAATAGCACATTGCAAAAAGCTAAGACAACCAGCATGTCTAACAAGAGATAAATAAATTATGGTATATCCATAAAATCAAATATAATGTAGCCTTGAAAAATCATGTTTTCAAAGAATACTTAATGACACAGGAAAATGTTCAAGATATAATTTAGTGAGAAAAACAGGATATAAAAGTCCATAGAGAATATACCACCAAATCTGTACAAAATAATTATAGTATATGTACACATATATACATGTAAATATGTATATACACAACACGTGTGTGTGTGCTCACCTGAGAAAAAATTGCAACAAAAATAATATTTACAGTGGTTATCTCTGTATGCTGGGATAGTTCATGAATTTTATTTTCTTGCTTACACTTTTCTATATTTTGCAAATAAACATGATTTACTTCTAAAAGTACAAAAAAAAACTATATATGTAAATATTTTTTAAGGAAAGCATAGTGATTAGAAAAATGGACTTTCTTTTTAACCTAAAATCTTGCTCTGAAAATAAACTCTTACCTAACTATGACATTGATGGGTATATGTGTGACATTTTATGTAGAGAATTAAGGTCTAACTTCTAGAATGAATTTTTTTCTTAGTTCCACTTGAAACCAATTTGAGAGGCACTCCCAGGATGCCACCTCTCCTTTCCCAGCAGGATCCTCACCACCAGCCTGGATAACTCTGTTCAGATGAAATGGGGACCTTTTTGGTGTCCACTCCCTGACAGCTTTGAAAATTATTTAGCTTCTATCATGATGGATACTCTCTGCCTAAAATGATGGATGGGCAGCATCTGAAAAAGGATGACATGAAATTTGAAAAATGATACTAGTGCTGGTGGACAGACATTTTTTTTTAAAGAAAAGTTGACATAAGTTTGAAATATAGCACGGAGGACTGTTCTATCATTTTTCTCTCTCAGAAGAAATCCGTAGCTGTCCTTTATCAATATGCTCTTTGGGGAAGAAAACCTATATTCAAGTTAAAATGAATTCTTTTCCCCTCCTTAAAAACTGCACAAGGGGAGCCTTAGGAGTGAATTTGTTCATTCACTCACTCAACAATTTATTGAGCGCCTATTATAGGGAGCCTATCAGTTAGAGGCTGGGATATAAAGATGAATTAGACGCAGGCCCTGCCTCTGGGGATCCCAGAGCCCAGCAGAGACAGACAAGTAAACATATCATTATAATCCAATGCAGTATGAAGAGGATAGGAGTATGTAGAGGATGATTGGGGATCTTGGCAGAAGGGGACAAAAGTCAGTCTCATATGGGGAGGAAGGATGTTAGAGCAGTCTTCCCTGAGATGATATCTAAAATGGGCCCTTTTCAATGCTCAAATGCTTTTCTTATTGTCTGGGCTAAATTTTGATTATCTGCCCATGAAACACCCACTTATTGACATAGAAGCAAACCTTTTCCTTCAAACCAGTTTATATTCTCAACAATTCTAGACCACATCTCAGCTGCAGGTTGGCATCTTCCCAGAAAATTCCAGTTGCTTCAACAGATTAACTTTCAAATGTTTCATCAACCTTAACAAAGCAAGGATTTGCCCAAAGGTGAGCTAGTTTCCTCTTTCTCTTCTCCCCTCCCCCACAATTATATAACAAAAACTGACATCATCAAGGTATTTATTTTCCTAGCTGAGAGGTACAGTCTTGTGCTCATGTTACCTTGGGTGGTAGGGCTTATTATAAGAATACGGGGGGGGGGGGGGGGGGGAGGAAAGATGGCGGCCAAGTAGAAGGATGTGGAATGTATCCCTCTCCACAGATGCATCAAGAATACATCAAAAGACACAATAATTCCCACAGAGAACAAACTGAACACAAGCAGAGGACCTCAGACACCAGAAAGGACAGCAAAGATCCCGACATAACTGGGTAGGACAGGGGGAAAAAAAGGAGAAAGAAGAGGAGAAGAAAGGAAAGGGACGGGTCCCACACCCTGGGGCAGGGGGATCTGAAACAGAGGGGAGATTGCCAAACTCGGGGAAATGTCCCTTATCTGATGGGAAACCCCTTCTCCAACAGGGAATTTCCCTGGGTCAGAAGGGAGGCATTTGGGACTGTTCAAAGAGGGTGAAGCAGCTGAGCTGTGGCAGATGGAAAAGAGTGAGAAACACACGGAGGGTCTGCATCATGGCTCAGCATGTCCAGACTGAGACATCGGTTCACAGCTGAACAGGGGGTCTGGTAGCTAGAACGTGGGAACCGGAGAATTGGTTGAGGGGGAGAAACATTGTTGGCAGTGGGGAGACTGACTGAGAGGACAGGAGGGAAGAAATCCAAAGTGGAGAAAGCCTGTTGCAGCAGCTCGATACTGCTGACTCACAAGCAGGGGGGAGGAGCCTCGGGTGTAGCCTCTCTCTCAGTGCCTGCAATGGACAAAGGAAGGACCCCTCTGGGCCTGGCTAATCCACTCAGGGATAACAAAGGCCCAGGCAGGGCTGGCCTACAGTGCCTGCAGCCAAAAGCCAAAAGTCCACAGAGTGGCCAAGCTCTGGAGACATTCTGTTTACACCTGAGCCGCCAGCATCCCTCTGCAACAGGCACCACCACGGCCGACTGAGCCACCATGACCCAGGCAGGGTGCCCGGGGGAAGTCATAGCAGAGGGGAGGAGCTGCAATTGGAGTTATTCTCTCAGCCTGAGCCACCGGTGTCTCTCTGCAACAGACACCACCGGAGCCGTCCAAGCCACTGTGACCCAGGCAGAGCATCACTGCTCACTCACTCCCAGGGGAAGGAGTCACTATTGTACCCTCTCTCTCCCCACATACCTGTGCTTACAGATTAACAATAAAGGAAGCTCTGCTGGTCTCAGAGTAACACAAAAAGTCCAAGGTGGGTAGAAGGACACTTACAGCTGAGACCCCAAGGAAACAGAAGTATTATTATTAATTCTATCTATCTGGTCCATTCTGGGGTCAGTTCTAGCTTTTTTTTTAAATTAATTATGACCTTAATCCTAAGGGATCTACATGTTTTATAACATTTTTTATTCTATTTTTATTTTTAGCCTTTTTGTATATTTCTATTTCTAGCTAAGTTTTTTGTAGTGCTGACTGTATCTCGCCTACCTTCTTTTCATCTCTTTTATACATTTCTATTTTTTCTTTTTCTTTTCTTATTTCCAATCACACTACGCTCTTCTGTTGCCCTGTCTTCTGTCCTTTTTTTATTTTATCTTAATATACTTATAATTAATATTATCACTCAGCTCTGTTTCCTTGCTTTATTCTCCAGATGACACACTGCTTTGGGTTTTATTATTAGGTTTGGTCTTTATCTGAGTTCTGATTATAATTGTCTGATTTTGTTTTGGGAATCTTCAGTCTGTCTGGTTGTACTCCTGCTCTTTATTACATTTGATCCTAGCTTTCAAAATTTCCCTGGATATGTGTTTGTGTGTGGGGGGGTGTTTTTGTTTGTTTGTTTGTTAATTAATTACGATGTTAGTCCTAAGGGATCTACACATATTATAGCATATTTTTTATTCTTTTATTCTGTTTCTTTCTTCTATTTTTAAATTTAGACTTTTTACATATTTCAATTTCTAGCTAAGTTTTTTGTACTGCTAACTTTATCTCTCCTACATTCATTCCTTCTCTATCTTTTATACATTTCTATTTTTTTCTCTCTTTTCTTTTTCTTTTCCTATTCATATTTCCAGTCACACTACACCCTTCTGTTGCCCTGTCTTTTATCCTTTTTTAGTTTATTTTATCTTAATATACTTATAAGCAATATTATAGGTCTGCTCTGTTTCCTTGCTTTATTCTCCGGATGACATACTGCTTTGGTTTTTATTATTAGGTTTCGTCTTTATCTTAGTTCTAAGTATAACTGCCTGATTTCTTTCTGAGAATCTTCAGTTTGTCTGGGGGTACTCTTGCTCTTTATTATATTTGATCCTAGCTTTCAAAATCTCCCTGGATTTGTGTTTGGTGGGGGGGGGGGGGTTGTTTTGTTTGTTTGTTTGTTTTTTGGTTTTGAATTTCTCTTGGTTTTCTCTTTGATTCCATACTGTGGTTCTTCTGTCAGGTCTTTCTAGTGCCTTATGTTTCACTGGACTCAGTATTTGTGTGTCTTATACATGTATGTGTTTCCTTGATTTAGTATTTGTTTGAATCAACACTCTGCCATTAGTCTGGGGCTTGGACAGTCTTCTTCAAACCCCTTTATTGCCAGGACAACCAACCTCTGAAGTCTGGACTACTCTATCAGAAGTCAAGTAGGAGGCTCTGGGGAGGGAGTACTGAATCCAGGATGCTAGACTACTAGGGAGTCCTCAGACGGAGTACTGAATCCAGGATGCTAGACTACTAGGGAGTCCTCAGACACAGGGAAGGTTAACTGCAGAGAACTCTCATGGAGCCCTGTATCACAGTCTAAGACCTGGCTTCATCTGACTGTCTGCAACTGCCAGTGCTGGACACCTTACACAAAACTACAAACAAGACAGGAACACAAACCCACCCATCAGCACACAGACTACATAAAGCCATATTAACCTCACAAATACCCTAAAACACACCACCTGACACGGCCCTACTCATCAGAGAGAAAAGACACAGAGCCACACACCAGAAAGCAGACACCAGATCACCCCACCAGGAAGCATACTCAAGACACTGGACAAACCCCACCACAGGGGGCAGAGGGCAGAAACAAGAGGAATTACTACTAGGCAGCATAGGGAAAAGAGACAGCAAATCCTATAAATTAGGCAAAATGAGAAAACAAAGAAACACCATGCAGGCAAAGGAGCAGGAAAAAGACCCACAAGACCAAATAAATGAAGAGGAAATAGGAAAACTGCCTGAAAAAAATTCAGAGTAATGATAGTAAAGATGATCCAAAATCTCAACAACAAAATAGAGAAAATACAAGAAACAGTTAATAAGGACTCAGAAGAACTAAAGAGCAAACAAACAGTAATGGGCAACAAAATAAATGAAATTAAAAATACTCTAGATGGTATAAACAGCAGAATAACTGAGGCAGAAGAATGAATAAGTGAGTTGGAAGACAGAATGGGGCAAATAACCGCCACAGAGCAGGAAAGAGAAAAAAGAATAAAAAGAATGGAAGACAGTCTCAGAGACCTTGGTGACATTAAGTGCACCAACATTCGAATCATAGGCATCCCAGAAGAAGAAGAAAGAAAGGGTCTGAGAAAATATTCGAAGAGGTTATAGTGCAAAACTTCCCCAACATGGGAAAGGAAATAATTAAGTCCAAGAAGTGCAGAGAGTCCCATACAGAATAAACCCAAGGAGAAACACACCAAGGCACATATTAATCAAATCAATGAAAATTAAACACAAAGAAAGAATATTAAAAGCAGCAAGAGGAAAGCAACAAATAACATATAAGGGAAAACCCATAAGAATAACAGCTGATCTTTCTGCAGAAACTGCAGGCCAGAAGGGAGTGGCAGGATATACTGAAAGTCTTGAAAGAGAAAAACCTACAGCCAAGAAAACTCTACCCAGCAAGAATCTCATTCAGATTCGAAAGAGAAATAAAAAGCTTTACAGACAAGCAAAAGTTAAGAGAATTCAGCACCACCAAACCAGCCTTACAAAAATTGCTAAAGGAACTTTTCTAAGTAGGAAACACAAGAGGAGGACAAGACCTACAAAAACAAGCCCAAAACAATTAAGAAAATGGTAATAGGAACATACATGCCAATAATTACCTTAAATGTAAATGGAGTAAATGCTCCAACCAAAAGACACAGATTGGCTGAATGGATACAAAAACAAGACCCTTCTATATGCTGTCTACAAGAAACCCACTTCAGACCTAGGGACACATATAGACTGAAAGTAAGGGGATGGAAAAAAGATATTCCATGCAAATGGAAGTCCAAAGAAAGCTGGAGTAGCAATACTCATATCAGACAATTTAGACTTTAAAGATAATTACAAGAGACAAGGAAGGACACTACATAACAATCAAGGGATCAATCCAAGAAGAACATATAACAATTGTAAATATCTATGCAACCAACATAGGAGCACATCAATACATAAGGCAAATGCTAACAGCCATAAAAGGGGAAATCGACAGTAACACAATAATACTATGAGACTTTAACACCCCACTTACACCAATGGACAGATCATCCAAACAGAAAATAAAAAAGGAAACACAAGCTTTAAATGACATATTAGACCATCTTGATTTAATTGATATTTATAAGACATTCCATCCAAAAACTACAGAATACACTTTCTCCTCAAGTGCACATGAAACATTCTCCTGGATAGATCACATGTTGGGTCACAAATCAAGCCTCAGTAAATTCAAGAAAATTGAAATCGTATCAAGCATCTTCTCCAACCACAGCACCATGAGACTAGATATCAATGACAGGAAAAAAAACTGTAAAAAATACAAACAAGTGGAGGTTAAACAATATGTTATTAAACAACAAAGAAATCACTGAAGAAGTCAAAGAGGAAATCAAAAATACCTAGAAACAAAGGACAACGAAAACACAACAACCCAAAACCTATGGGATGCAGCAAAAGCAGTTCTAAGAGGGAAGTTTATAGCAATACAGTCCTACCTCAAGAAACAAGAAAAATCTCGAACAACCTAATCTTACACCTAAAACAATTAGAGAAAGAACAAAAAAACCCAAAGTGAGCAGAAGGTAAGAAATCATAAAGATCAGATCAGAAATAAACAAAAAAGAAATGAAGGAAACAGTAGCAAAGATCAATAAAACTAAAAGCTGGTTCTTTGAGAAGATTAACAAAATTGATAAACCATTAGCCAGATGCATCAGGAAAAAAAGGGAGAAGACACAAATCAACAGAATTAGAAATGAAAAAGGAGAAGTAACAATCGACACCACAGAAATACAAAAGATCATGAGAGACTACTACAAGCAACTATATGCCAATAAATTGGATAACCTGGAAGAAATGGATAAATTCTTAGAAAAGTACAATCTTCCAAGACTGAACCAGGAAGAAATAGAAAATATGAACACACCAATCACAAGCACTGAAATTGCGACTGTGATTAAAAATCTCCCAACAAATAAAAGCCCAGGGCCAGATGGATTCACAAGGGAATTCTATCAAACATTTCGAGAAGAGCTAACACCTATCCTTCTCAAACTCTTCCAAAATATAGCAGAAGGAGGAACACTCTCAAACTCATTCTACAAGGCCACCATCACCCTGATACCAAAACCAGACAAAGATGTCACAAAAAAAGAACATTACAGGCCAATATCACTGATGAATCTAGATGCAAAAATCCTCAACAAAATACTAGCTAACAGAATCCAACAGCACATTAAAAAGATCATACACCATGATCAAGTGGGGTTTATCCCTGGAATGCAAGGATTCTTCAATATATGCAAATTAATCAATGTGATACATCATATCAACAAATTGAAGGATAAAAACCATATGATCATCTCAATAGATGTGGAAAAAGCTTTTGACAAAATTCAACATCCATTTATGATAAAAACTCTCTAGGAAATGGGCATAGAAGGAAATTACCTCAACATAATAAAAGCCATATATGAGAAACCAAAAGCCAACATCATTCCAAATGGTGAAAAACTGAAAGAATTCCCTCTAAGAACAGGAACAAGACAAGGGTGCCCACTCTACTCTCACCATTATTATTTAACATAGTTTTGGAAGTTTTAGCCACAGCAATCAGAGAAGAAAATGAAATAAAAGGAATCCAAATTGGAAAAGAAGAAGTAAAATTGTCACTCTTTGCAGATGACATGATATTATACATAGAAAACCCTAAAGATTCTACCAGGAAACTGCTAGCACTAATTGATGAATTTAGTAAAGTAGCAGGATACAAAATTAATGCACAGAAATCTCTTGCATTCCTATACACTAACAGCGAAAAAGCAGAAAGAGAAATTAAGGAAACTATCCCATTTACCACTGCAACAAAAAGAATAAAATACCTAGGAATAAACCTGCCTAAGGAGGCAAAAGACCTGTATGCAGAAAACTATAAGACACTGATGAAAGAAATCAAAGACGATACAAACAGATGGAGAGACATACCATGTTCTTGGATTGGAAGAATCAACATTGTGAACATGACTATACTACCCGAAACAATTTACAGATTCAATATATAATCCCGATCAAATTACCAACGGCATTTTTCACAGAACTAGAACAAGAAATCTTACAATTTGTATGGAAATGCAAAAGACCCCAAATAGCCAAAGCAATCTTGAGAAGGACAGACGGAGTTAGTGGAATTAGGCTTCCTGACTTCGAACTATACTACAAGGCCACAGTGATCAAGACAGTATAGTACTGGCACAAAAATAGAAAGGAAGATCAATGGAATAGAATAGAGACCCCAGAGGTAAACCCAAGCACATATGGGCACCTTATCTTTGACAAAGGAGGCACAAGTATACAATGGAAAAAAGACAGCCTCTTCAATAACTGGTGCTGGGAAAATTGGACAGCGACATGTCAAAGAATGAAATTAGAACACTTCCTAACACCATACACAAAAATAAACTCAAAATGGATTAAAGCCCTAAATGTAAGGCCAGACACTATAAAACTCCTAGAGGAAAACATAGGCAGAACACTCTATGACATCCATCAAAGCAAGATCCTTTTTGACCCACCTTCTAGAATAATGGAAATAAAATCAAGAATAAACAAATGGGACCTAATGAAACAAAAGCTTTTGCACAACGAAAGAAACCATAAATAAGACAAGAAGATAACCCTCAGAATGGGAGAAAACACTTGCCAACGAAGCAGTGGACAAAGGATTAATCTCCAAAATATACAAGCAGCTCATACAGCTTAATACCAAAAAAGCAAATAACCCAATCCACAAATGAGCAGAAGACCTAAATAGACATTTCTCCAAAGAAGACATACAGATGGCCAACAAACACATGAAAAGATGCTCAACCTCACTAATCATCAGAGAAATGCAAGTCAAAACCACAATGAGGCATCACCTCACACTAGTCAGAATGACCATCATCAAAAAAATCTAGAAAAAATAAATGTTGGAGAGGGTGTGGAGAAAAGGGAACTCTCCTGCACTGTTGGTGGGAATGTAAGTTGGTACAGCCACTATGGAAAACAGTTTGGAGGTTCCTTAACAAACTAAAAATGGAACTACCATATGACCCAGCAATCCCACTACTGGGCATATACCCAGAGAAAACCATAATCCAAAAAGAAACATGTACCATAATGTTCATTGCAGCACTATTTACAATAGCCAGGACACAGAAGCAACCTAAATGCCCATCAACAGATGAATGGATAAAGAAGATGTGGCACATACATACAATGGAATATTATTCAGCCATAAAAAGGAATGAAATGGAGCTATATGTAATGAGGTGGATAGACCTAGAGTTTGTCATACAGAGTGAAGTAAGCCAGAAAGAGAAAAACAAATACTATATGCTAACTCATATAGATTTTTTAGGAATCTAAAAAAAAAATGGTACTGATGAACCCAGTGACAGGGCAAGAATAAGGATGCAGATGCAGAGAATGGACTGGAGGACACGGGGTTTGGGGCGGGGGGGGCAAAGGGGAAGCTGGGACGAAGTGAGAGAGTAGCATAGACATATATACACTACCAACTGTAAAACAGCTAGTGGGAAGTTGCTGTATAACAAAGGGAGAGCAACTTGATGATGGGTGATGCCTTAGAGGGCCCACACACAGGGAGAATGCGAGGGAGTCATGGGAGGGAGGGATATGGGATGTATGTATAAATACAGCTGATTCACTTTGGTGTACCTCAAAAGCCGCTTAAAAAGTGTAAAGCAATTATATTCCAATAAAGAGCTTAAAAAAATAAGTTCATTTTTGCTAATATTATTTTAATGCAACTTTGATTATAAATCTTGTGGTACTGTATCATCGTCATTAATACAGATTACAAAGCAAGCCAAAATCATTACAGGAATGTATTAAAATGGAAAATGATTCAGTAAATCATGTTAGAAACAACAACAAAAAAAGAATACAAAGGGAACTAAGGGAAACAGGACTTGTCTCACACCCAGACCCCAAGGACATGAAATGGCATCTAGCAGGAGTCTGGGGGTGAAATGGTGGCTCTGGGAGCAGAGCCCTCCGAGGCTGGCAAATGCCATGCTCTACCCTGACCTCTGGCATTGTGATGTCCCAGCTACTCTCATACTCTATGCACCTACTGTGTGCTTTCTACCCTTAAATAGTCGTCAGTTCCGGGCCTCCCTGACCTCATGGTACCTCTCACTCCCTTCTCTCTGTACACATTTACTCGTTAATTCAAGTTCAGAGTACCTCTTACTTTTGTAGCTAAAAGAGCTTGACTAGAAAACATGCCAACACAATACAGTTGTTTGATAGTACTGTTTAAAGTATTTTTATTTTTTAATACATACAAAACATAAAGGTTTTGAAACTCTAACATCCTAACAGTCAAAACCAGAAACCTTAGGGAGGTAATTACCTTTGTTTAAGAAAATGCTTTGCGGGGCTTCCTAGATGGCACAGTGGTTAAGAATCCGCCTGCCAATGCAGAGGACACGGGTTTGATCTCTGCTCCAGGAAGATCTCACATGCCGCGGAGCTGCTAAGCCCATGCACCACAACTATTGAGGCTGTGCTTTAGAGCCCATGAGTCACAACTATTGAGCCCATGTGCTGCAACTACTGAAGCCCACACGCCTAGAGCCCGTGCTCTGCAAAAGAGAAGCCACGGCAATGAGGAGCCCACGCACCACAAGGAAGAGTAGCGCCCACTCACTGCAACTAAAGAAAGCCCGTGCACAGCAAAAAAGACCCAACACAGCCAATAAAATTAATTAATTAATTATTTAAAAAAGAATACTTTAAAAAAAAAAAAGAAAGAAAATGCTTTGACTCGAGGGTGTGGGTAGCCACAGTGGATCAGACAGAGCTCAACTTTATATCTCAGAAAGAAAGAGGGGAGGTAAAGCACAGAGCCATTCAAGATCACTGTGCCTCAGAGAGAAGGCATTGGAGCTCAGTTAAGTTCCTTATGTCTTCCCCTGAAATTTCTTCCCTCTCATGAGGTCAAATGAAAGTACAAGGCTCTTCTAAAATCTATAAGGACTACAAAGTATAGCCAGGGGGAAGTCGGGCTTGGGACTGGAGAGAAACAGGAACTCAGCATTCTCCTGGTGTGCAGCCTGCAGATGTGGAGGAGGTTGTTGAGGAGGGTGTGCAGATCCTTTTGACTGGCCAAGGGATGAGTGAGGCCTTGAAGGTACCCCCATCAACTGTGGAGTACCTCAAGAAAAAAGGCATTGATGTACAGGTCCTCCAGACAGAGCAGGCAGTGAAGGAGTATAATGCCTTGGTTACCCAAACCTTCAGGGTGGGAGGGGTCTTCCATTCCACCTGCTGATGGAGCCTTAAGAGAATAAATAACTAAGCAATGAAGAAAGAAAGAAAGAGAGAGAGAGAGGAAGGAAGGAAGGAAGGAAGGAAGGAAGGAAGGAAGGAAGGAAGGAAGGAAGGAAGGGAGGGAGGGAGGGAGGGAGGGAGGGAGGGAGGGGAGGGAGGGACAGGAAGTCCTACAAGGCACAGGACAGCCCTAACTGAACAAAAAAATTATCTGACCCCAAACGTTAGCAGTGCTGATGCTGAGAACTCATGCTCTCTTTTAAGGGGTGTGATCCTATTTATGTTTTGGTTTGCTCTACCAGGCTGTGAACTCCTGGAGAGCTGGGGTCATATCTTACTCACCCTTCCACCCCATCCCTCAGCACAGAGCAGACCTCAGTACACATTGGCACACATCATTAAACATTAGTAAATAAAGAAATTCCTGCTCCCCTCACCCGAGGATGCCACATGGAGTTTCCCATAAAGAAGCAACCAAACTGCAGATTAGATCAACTCCTGGATTCCCAACATCTGCCCAGTGACCTTCGGCTGGAGCTCACACTGAAAGCACTTGTTTTTGTTTGTTACTCTGACCACATCATCTTGATATAAACCATCTCTTCTCTAGTCACATGGGCCTCTGGTTGAACCTATTCTGGCTTCGCTGGAGCATCCCCATACATCTCCCTCACCACCACACAGTGACTCTCACCAAATCTACAGACACTGCAAGTCTGAATAGCCCAAACTATACCCTCTAAATCTGTTAATAATCCATCTAGCTATTGTTATTTAATTCTGTAAACAGAAGATAGAAAATTCTATTTTTTTTTTATAGATTAAATGATTTGGGAAGAGGAGTGAGAAGCCATTGAAAAAGAACAAATTGTTTTTTTAAATATTGCAGGGAACGAAGGATAAAGAGAAAAAAGGGTAAAGCAATAGAAAAAGCAGGTCTGGGAGGACAACACAGTCACCACCAGCCATGATCTCAGTGGTGTCTGGTCGTCAGGGTCACAGGGACAACCCTGAGTGGACCCATTTGGGTTCACTTGGTCTTTGGACACATTTAGGTCTTACTATTAAGTAGATCTCACTACAACACTGGTACTTAACTTCAGGGAAGACTGAATGAGGAAATGCATTCAAAATGCTTTGAAGGTACATAATACATAATAAATACTTAAAAGATAATAATTATTGCGGTTACTCTTACTACCATTTAAGAATAACAAAGAATTTGTTCTTGATTTTTTTCATGGTCACAAATGTGAACCTTCATCTTGAGATGGCTGGGGAAAGTTTTAAAGTCCTCTTGGTGGTTCTTGGCCAAAGCAGATAGTGTCCCCTAAGAGTGATGTTTAGGGAAGAGGGGGTACTTTTATTTGTCACCATGACTTGGAGGCATCTATTGGCATGTAATGCCAGGGTTCCAGGGATGCTAGACATCTTGCCATGCACAGGACAGGCCCACACAGTAAAGAACTGGCCTGCTCCATGGGCCAATACTACTCCCCACCATGAGAAACCCTGAGCCAAATGTCCCTCAAACCCCATCTGAAATCCTCCATATGCTCTGTGAATTGCCAGCCTTCCAAATGGTGTCACATCAAATGTTAGCTGTTGGGTGTAGCAGGCTTTTCTGTGGGTGGCAATCTAGTTAGCTAGGAGTGCCAGGGTGAAAAGAAATTTGCAAAGAGAGGAAGGGGATTAGAAGTGAGTACAATTAAAAATAACCTCCAATTTTTATAGGACCCTAATTTGATTTCTCCCTTGTAACACAGCATGCACTATAAATTAGGATTGCAAAGGCCGGCCCTAGTTTGGAGGCACTCCTATTTTCCTAGTCCATTTTCAGCTTGGTGTAGTACCATTCAGAAATAAAAGCAACAGGATTTATATCTCATCACATTTTGCAAAGACAAAAAATAGTTCCCAGCATGAAGAGGCAAAGGGATGCCAAATTTCAGTCTCAAATGAAATTTTGTTCCTTGCTGAAATTCACTGGAAATGGCCATCTATATTGGAAACTATAATTTACACTTCGCTATGGATGTGACAGAAGAAACCTAGAAAGATTTTTGGAAAAGACAGCAGATGAGGGGGCAAAAACAAAAAGAGAAAAATACACTGATTCTATTTTTCGTCCTGGTTCCTATTTTTCATTTCTTTTTCTTCTTTAATCAAAGGCTTAGATGCTTATCTTAGTGAATTTGAATGGATGATAGAAACCATTGTCCTAATTTGTTTTATGATCCATTCCTATACTTTTTATACCCCTTCCATCCCAATCCAGCACAACACACTGTCTTAATTCTGTGAGCCAAGGTTTTGTGAGGGTTGCTATAATTGAGCCAACCACTATGTATTAAATTAACATCTGTGTTATGCCAACAATGTGAATGCTCATGCTATGACATATTTAACAGAAACAGAAGACACACTTCTGTCCTTCTAGCCCTCACAACCCAGCTGAGTAATCAAGATATTCCTATAAGACTGGGTATATCCACTTAACAAATATTTATTATGGTATTGCGCTAGACCCTGGACCAAATGCTAGGGATAGCACTGTGGGCCTGTCCTCATGGAGCTTACAATCTAGATCAGGAAGCAGATCATCAATAGGTAAACAAATCACTAAACAATATGATCAGATCTATGAAGCAACTGGTTGCCTAGTAGAGAATTAAAGAAAGGTGGTAGATGAATTTGAGGAGGAAACAATGAAGAACAGATTCACCGTATAAAGACAAAGACAGGTAAGGGTTAGGGGCTGGGAATTCAAGACAGAGAGGAAAGCTGTGTGAAGTTTCTAAGGTAGGAAAGAATTCTCCTGGTTCAAAGGGAGGCCAGTGAAGCAGGGACAGCGCATGAGACAAGGTCATGAAAGAGGCAGGAGTCGGAGTACAAAAGGAAGCCAATGACGATGATGAGTGGGGCTAACAGCTCCACGATCACAGCTTGGGTATTATGACTGCTTCTGCTCCCATGTAGAACACAGAGGAGGTGGCATTGGGAGTGTTTGTAGAAAGTGGTTCTCCACCAGTTCAGGAGAGACGTGATAGCAGCGTGCAGTACCCAACTTGTGGAAGGTGAGAAAAAGAAGTGCAGATGGGTGTGAGATGCATCTTCCAAGTAGCAAAGACAGGACTTGCAAGCTGGGAAGAGGTGGACTCAAAGGGACTTCTTCAGGTTTCTGGCTTAAGAAGTGCTGGCAAAGTTGAGACGTTGAAGGACAAGTTCAGGAGTGAGCTGGGTAAATTGGAAAAGAAACGGTGCTGCAAATATTTGGGAGCTAGAACATGTGGCAAGGTCAGAAAATACATGTATTACAGCAGGGCTTCATCACACTGTGTTGGAAGGGCTTGTGAGCTGGGAAGGGGAGGTGAGTGGGAGAGGTCTGAAGGTAGAAAGGGCTTGTAGAGAGTGGAAACTGTCTACCAAATGCTAAATTCCACATTTCAATGAACTCAGCCCCTCATCTGCATCCACAGTTAGTTGTAGCACCTGAACACATAATGCGTAAGAGCATGGGCCCTGGGGTAAGAGCATGGGCCCTGGAGTAAGAGTACACGTTTTATTGAAGTTCCACCACTTACTGGCTGTGCTGAACCTCTCCGTGCCTCAGTTTCCCAGTCTGCACAATAGGAGTGATAATACTTTCTGCCATATAGAGAAATAACAAGAATTATACAGTTGGCCTTCTGTAGTTTCAAGATCTGCAACTGGATCCCCATCTGCAGTTGGCTGAATCCGCAGATGTGGAATCCGCGTACCCAGTGGGCCAACGGCACAAGGCCATTTTATATAAGGGACTTGAGCATCTGTGGACTTTAGTGTCCACAGGGGTCTTGGAATCAATCACCTACAGACACAGAAGAACAACTGAATGAGCTAATGTATGAAATGAGTTTAACATAGTGATTGAGACACAGGAAGTTCAGTAAAACAATGACTATTATCTTATTATTATTATTATTATTTTCACAAATGCTGCACCCTTCAAATGACCAAATCTGTTTTTTTCTGGTTGGTACCTGTCAGGGCTTATTCTGAAGAACCTTGAGTATCAGAGACTCACTAATGCTTTATGATATTTTACCTCAGTTTATGGTAGTCATTTATGACAAGACCAGTATGACATAAACTGCCATAAAGCAAAGCAGAGCAATCACACAAATGACCGTAAATCAAGGGGCGCAACCGAAAAGGGTCATAAAAGGAAGGAAATTGAGGGAAACAGCAGCGAGGGAGAGTGTGAAGTTGGGAGCTGGCAGCACAAACTTTGAGAGAGTGGAATTTCAATTGAGAACAAACCCAAAAAAAAAAAAAAAAATAGATGGATGTCTTCAGGGATGGTTTAAATTTCACATACATATTTCCAGACAAATATGGTGCATTTTCATGGTTTCAAAGAGAAATGCATTATTTTATGTCCTACTCTGTTATGTACTTTTTTATTAAACAATGCTATATCTTATCCTATCAGTGTACTTGGGATCCATATTGGACTTCAGAGGTTTTAAGAATTCACCAGAGTAGGAAATATTTCTGCAGTTCAGGAAGCCCCACTGGCTAAAAGGGGTTTCTTAATAAGTGCAAGTTTTTGCTTTTCCCTTCTTTTCTTTTCCCTTTTAATATTTCTTTTATAATTTTTTTCTGAACCTTATCATAATGAATAGAGACTCAGAGAGAATACACAGATTCAATGTGCTTAGAATAATTCTGCTCAGGTCTGTATGAATGAACAGAAGAGATGCCTGGAAAGATCAAGAAACAACATTTTCCATATGGACACCAAGTGGGGAAAGCAGGGGGGATTGGAGGGAAGTGAATTGGGAGATTGGGATTGCCATATATACATTACTAATAAGAAAAGAAAAGAAAATTACATACTCTAAATATATGCAGTTTATTGTATGTCAATTGTATTTCAATAAAAGTTCTTAAAAAAAAAACAATGTCTTCAACCCTTGTAATTAGTCTTGGCTCAACTTTTAAATGAAGTCACAAAATCAAACTAGGGCAATTGATTTGGATGAATTTCTGATCACAACTTTTCTCATTGTTTTAAGATAATTCAGGCAATAAATAGAAACTAGATAGAAAGATAAAAACATAAAATTTTAACTTCCATTTTTGTCCCAGAGAAAATATTTATGACCAATTAGTACTCCCACTCCAAGTGGTATATTTTGAAGGTATAGTTGTGTCTTGGTATCTGCAAGGGATTGGTTACAGGACCTGTCACAGATACCAAAATCCAGAGACTCAAATCCTATAGTTGGCCCGCTGTATCTGCAGTTCCACATCCGTGGATTCAACCAACCTCAGATCATGTACACTGTAGTACTCATTGGGGAAAAAATTCTCATTTAAGTGGCCCCGGGCTGTTCAAACCCATGTCGTTCAAGAGTCAACTGTACATGCAATAGATTCTGTTCAAGTCAAATCCTCTTTCATATGTGTTAAAATTTGCCTAGCTAAAAGAATGCTTCTGTGTAAACGCCCTAAAGTGAACAATCCATTTATAACATAATCACTCCTCTTCCAAATGTGTATGGTTTATTCAAGTTCAAATGTATGTACTTGAAATGTTCTCAAAACAGAGCCCATAGGCTGCTCCAAGTGCACTGATCTTCCAGTGTGGGATCTGTCCTGTGCTCCAGGGCGGACTTAATACACAAATGCCAGGTTTCTCCCAGGAGCCACACTGTTGCCAGTGTGCAGGCTGGCACACAAGACAATGGATTCCTATCAGGAAATCTAGACTACATGGCAGAGAATTCTGTGCCTCCCTCACAGATGTTTCAGAAACCTTGGGAAAACAGAGTCTACCCTGCCATCAGCTGTGTATTTTTACTTTTTTTTTTTTTTAATTGGCTGCATTGGGTCTTTGTTGCTGTACGCAGGCTGTGAGTCTGTTTCTGTTTTGTAAATAAGTTCATTTTTACCATTTTTTTTAGATTCTGCATATAAGCAATATCATATGATATTTGTCTTTCTCCGTCTGACTTACTTTACTTAGGATGACAATCTCCAAGTCCATCCAAGTTGCTGCAAATGGCATTATTTCATTCTTTTTAATAGCTGAGTAATATTCCATTGTATATATGTACCACATCTTCTTTATCTATTCATCTGTCAGTAGAAATTTAGGTTACTTCCACTTCATGGCTATTGTAAACAGTGCTGCAATGAACACTGGGGTGCACGTAACCTTTCAAACCATATTTTCCTCTGGATATATGCCCAGGAGTAGGATTTCTGTATAGATGATAGCTCTATTTTTAGTTTCTTAAGGAACCTCCATACTGTTCTCCATAGTGGCTATATTCCCACCAACACTGCAGGAGGGTTCCCTTTTCTCCACCCCCTCTCCAGCCTTTATTGTTTATAGATTTTTTGATGATGGCCATTCTGACTGGTGTGAGGTGATACCTCGTAGTTTTGATTTGCATTTCTCTAATAATTAGCAATGTTGAGCATCTTTTCATGTGCCTCTTGGCCATCTGTACATCTTCTTTGGAGAAATGTCTATTTAGGTCTTCTGCCCATTTTTGATTGGGTTGTTTGTTTTTTGGATATGGAGCCACATGAGTTGTTTGTAAATTTTGGACATTAATCCCTTCCCGGTCACATCGTTCGTGAATATTTTCTCCCATTCTGTGGGTTGTCTTTTTGTTTTATTTGTGGTTTTCTTTGCTGTGCAAAAGCTTTTGAGTTTAATTAGGTCCCATTTGTTTATTTTTGGTTTTATTTCCATTACCCTGGAAGACAGATCGAAAAGGATATTGCTGCAATTTATGTCAGAGTGTTCTGCCTATGTTTTCCTCTAAGAGTTTTATAGTATCCAGTCTTACATTTAGGTCTTTAATCCATTTTGAGTTTATTTTTGGGTACGGTGTTAAAGAATGTTCTAGTTTCATTTTTGAAAATCCACCAGGTGACAAGTTACAAATGGCTGAGACCTCTCATACTGGGGTATATGTGATTGGGATGCAAGACATTCTTAAAAAATTGAAGCAGACTTTAAAACCTTCATGACTGACCTTACCAATGCCTAAATGACACTCTTGCATAAAGCGTTTGGGTAGCTGGGGATGGGACATTTGAATGAGTTTGCTCTGCGCAATGTAGAAAGTCAAAGGGAGCCCTTGAATTGAATGTATGATATTTAAACACACAAGCACTCCAGAAGCCCATGTATATGCAACAAAACTGAGAGCTACTCTTTTTTTGATAAAATAGGCTACATTACCCAAGAAGCAGAGCCGCAAATGACTTCTTGGAGGAGGAAAATAGAATGTGCTCAAAAAGTACAGCAATTTAACCCACTCCAACAGATAAAACATCATCTTAAAAAATTTTTTTTGACTTTCCTTTCCCTCTATCTTACTAGATATGTTTGAGATGATCCAATTTTATGTTGAACAACCATAATTGAGAGGAAACATAAAGATATGAGTCTGGGAAGAATTCTATTGATTGCCTTAACAGGCAAAAAATACAGAAATAAAGTATCAATAGTAGCATGCAATATTATAGAGATTGTTTTACATCTGTTTTGTATAATGCTTCTTCAGTCCTTTCTTCCCTGTCCATAAGGGTTTTTTTGGTTTTTTTTTTTTTCGGTCTTTCAAAATAAATTCTAGAGAAGAAAGGGCAGGTGTGGAGAAGAAAAAATAATAAACTCTATTCTCTACATTGTTTCTTGGCTCTACTAATAAGAATCAGTTTCTGAAGTAAAAGGGGCATTTATTACGATGATGCGTTTGTGGCTACGTCGCTTGAGAAAATAAATTAACAGAAGGATGGCAGAGGGAGAGAGAAGCTGACATCTGAATTTTTGATGCAACCTTTGCATCCTCATTATTACATTGTCTTCTTGTATTACTTTTGATTTATAATGTAATTGGAGAACTATAGAAATGTTAATGGCAGCAGTACGGCTTTAAGGGTGACAAAACTGTTTACTAATTATTGTCTTTAAATTTGGTTAATTATTGAAGCATTAATTCTCCAGGTTCATTTCAGATGGGACTACCATTGGGGGAGGTCAGGGAGAAACGTATTGTCTAGTTAGAAAGGCGACTTTCAAAATTCTACTGTATCTCCCCCTTGGTTGACCTTTTAAAGGAAGGGACGGATTGTAAATTAAAATTCTCTGCACTAGCGCTCCATAGCAAACCTTAAGGTGAGCCACTGCGTTTTGTTTTGTATTTAAATGAGAAATTGTTGCTCATGTTTACACTTTGTTTTCAATGTGTGCTGCTCATTACCTTAAGGGAGAGAGTGAGATTGCAACAATTATCAGTGAAGCTGGTGATGAGGTTACTGAACCATTTGGAGTTGACTTTCCTTTTGTGCTGCATAATTATGTTATGGGGGTTTATTTACAGTCCTTTTTTTTTTTTTTTTTTTTTTTTGCTTTTTAATGATTCACATTTTTATTCTTTGTTCTCTACCCCGTGAAGGGTATGATTTCTCCATTTTTTTCCATTTTCAGTATGAATTATTATTTGGAATGCTACGTTACTCCATGGAATGCTAGAATTAAAGAAAATTCTTCGAAACTAAATAAATAAAGAGCTAACCTCACTACAGTAATGTTCTCAAAATCTGGATAAAGCATACCAAAAATGGAAGGCACAGAGCCATTATTCAACTAACACGTTTCCCACTTGTATGGCAATCCTGGGGCACATTATGTTGTAAAACATCTTATTCCCCTTCTAACTTCTTAAATTGCTCCAGATGCTCTTTAACCATAAAGAAATGTAATGATAATTTTTTTTAAAGCTGCATCATCTGTTTCCATAGCTGACTTCCTGAGATGCGCCAGTTAGTTTGGGACGTGCGAATCAGAAGCAAGTTTATGTGTGTGGTTCATTTGCACATATATCGGTATGAAGGGCCATAGTGAACATCACAGTGGCAGAGAATTACTAACATTACTAACCACCTCACTTTAGCAGAGAACTGTTTAAATGCTCTGTGACATAACTTCCTCATCCACAAAATGGCAAGGATAATAATGCCTACCTGATGGGTTTTTCTAAGGATTAAATTCATTCATACATATAAAATATTTAGTATCCGATAGCGGGCACATAACAAGTGCTTTATGAAGGTAAGCTATTATTTCCTAAAGTTTGTCAATCATCCCTTTGGTGAATGTAAGATGGTCTGGGGTGATTCACAGAGAAATCTTCACCCTGATGTTTACAGTGTGTCAATTAGGATGCCCTTGGCTATGAATAGAAGAGATTCTTTGTGAATAATTTTCAACCAATAAAAATTGCTAAATAAAAATTGCCTTAAAACAGGGGCTGGCAAGCCATAGCCCACCAGTCAAATTTCAACTTTTGTATGCTTTTGTAAGGTCTGCAAATCAAGAATGGCTTTTACACATAAATATTTGAAAACAATCTGGTGTTAGAGAGCACACACACACACACACAAACCCATTCTTCTCCTTAGTAAATCTCTACTATAAAAAATTATGCTCTATTATTGTTATATTTTGAATTTCATCAATAAATAATTGGTAGAAATTTGTTTTGTCTCTTGTTATATAAATACTTACATAATACCCTTGATTGTTACCTCTTGGCCTATAATGTCTAAAATATTTACTATCTAGACCTTTACTATTCTCTTATACAGTAAGAGATTCAAACTAAAGCAACTCTCAGCTGGTTAAGAGAGCAGTTCTATGATTCATCAACACCAAGATTCTTTCTATGTGTGAGCCTTACTTTCAGGCTGGCTTCTCTGACGGTCACAAGATGAGTTTCCGCAGCTCCAGAAATGCAGAAATATCCTCCTCAGATGTCTCCTTCAGAATATAAAAGCCTTTCCCAGAAATCCCTTTGCAGATCTCTTCTTACCTCTCACTGGCCAGAACTGGGACATATGACTGCCAGTGAACCAATCATGGGAGAGGGGAATGAGATTCTGATAGGTGGGATAGACTAATTAGGTTCTATCTTCCTGAACTAGGAATGTGGTCATCTTTCCTTGAAGCACATTATTGCATGGAAAAAAGGTGGTTGGAAAACCCAACACATTGGGGTTCTGTGAGAAAAAGGCGAGGGGGAAAATGGACATTGGATAAGCAATCTTTAGTATGTTTACTTCTTCAAATATGTATTAAGGAAAACCAGAATTAACACATTGAAGCATATTTTCATAGCTCTTACTACTTAGGATAAGGCTAAATTTTTAAGTCTATTCAAATAAAAATATTAAACAAGAGTATGATCCTCAATAAAATATTAGCAAACCAAATTAAACAACATATTAAAAGGATCATACATCACAATCAAGTGGGATTTATTTCGGGGACACAAGGATAGTTCAATATCTGCAAATCAATCAATGTGACACCACACTAACAAAACAAAGGATAAAAATCACATGATCACCTCAATAGTTGCAGAAAAAGCATTCAACAAAATTCAACATCCATTCATGATAAAAAACTATAAACAAAGTTAGTATAGAGGTAACATACCTCTCTACATAATAAAGTCCATTTATGACCAACCCACAGCTAATATCATACTCAATGGTGAAAAGTTGAAAGCATGTTCCCATAAGATCAAAACAAGCTAAAGATGACCAGTCTCACCACTTTTATTCAACATAGTATTGGAAGTCCTAGCTATAGCAATCAGAGAAGAAAAAGAAATAAAAGGCATCCAAATTGGAAGGGAAGAAGTAAAACTCTCATTATTTGCAGATGACATGACACCATATAAAGAAAACTCTAAAGACTCCACCAAAAAACTATTAGAATAAATGAATTCAGTAAACTTGCAGGATACAAAATTAATATATATATAAATACATTGCACTTCTATATACTAACAATGAACCATCAGAAAGAGAAGTCAAGAAAACAATCCCTTTTACCATTGAATCAAAAAGAATAAAACACCTACGAACATATTTAACCAAGGATGAAAGTACCTTCCCACCGAGGGAAGATGGGGATATGTGTATAAAAACGGATGATTGAACCTGGTGTACCCCCCCAAAAAATAAATAAATAAATAAATAAATAAATAAATTAAAAAAAAAAAAAAAAAGTACCTTCCCACCACTCATATTGCAACCTTAAACTATGATTATACTAAAGATAGATAATGGCTAGAAAAAATAAAAATTTTAAAATAAACAAGACTATAGAAAGGAAAAGGTCATGGCAAAAATTAAGAATGTGGTATACAAGAGGTTAAATCACAAAATGACTAAAATTTAGGCAATTCTGCCTGTTGGCTATTATTTATGTTATGTTCTTTGCTTAGGAACTCCTGTTAATTCTTCAAAGCCAAATTAAATGTTATCTCCTCACTGTAGTCTTCCCTGATATCCTCCTATTCTTTTTATGCTCATGTAAGATTGGTTTCTCCCAGAGCACTATCCTTTTCTTATATCTCTTATAACAAGGGCCACATTGTATCATCTACGTATCCATTCCTGACTAGAAACACCCTATTTATCATTTAGCCATTTGTCAAACACTTCTTGGACACCACTTACATGGCTCACAGAGAATATTTTTACCTTTATTTCTAACCCTGGCAACTAAGGCATGACATATATGAGGTGCTTATAATATATTTGTTGTATAAATGAAGGAACAATTGATCAGTTAAATAATGTCATGAATTGACAGTATCTATGCAAATTTAGCAAAGGGGGAAAACATTTTGAACACCTAGCACCTTATCAATTTCAATTCAAATTTCAATTCAAATATCAATTCAAAACAAAACCAATAAATCTCATTAAATCTCATAACTTTGTGTCACTTTCAGAAGTAGGCTCAGAAGTAGGCTTTCAGTTCAGGAACAGAACTGAATTAATACATGGATAATTGGAGGTAAGGTCTTTTTGCCCCGAACGGTTAGCTTTTTATTATTTGACTTTAAAAGTATCTGTTATTTCCTTCTTGTAAGAGAACCCAAGGAAAACTAAAAATGGACCCTGATCACCATTTAACAATAATTTTATTTCTCATTTATTTGAATAAAATTTCTAACATTAAAATTTGATCACTTTACTACCTTACTTGGAACACTTTGATGACACTGCTTTCAGGACAAAGGCAGAATCCCTCAGTATGGCTTTCACAGACCCGATCACCCAAGCTTGCTTGCTTTCCAGCCTCACACTCTGCCCTCTCCTCCTTTCTCTCTCTACTGCAACCATGCTGGTTTGCTTGCTACATTTCAAAAGTGAAGCTGCTCCCACCTCAGGACCTTTGCTCATGCTTTCCCTCTGCTCTGAACGCTATCCAACTCCTATTTATCCTTAAAGTCTCAGGTTAGATGTTACTTTCCTAGGGAAGATTTCCTGGTCTCTCCAAGCTAGACTAGGCTTCCATTTCAACATGTTCTCATGGCCTCTGTATTTTTTTCTTCAAAATTATTGCCCAACTTTTCATTAAATATATCCCTTGTGTTTGATTTCTGTTTTACCCATGAGAAGGGAAGGTTCATAGGAGCAGGAACTGTATACTCTGAACTGCTGTATCTGCAGTGTTTAGAACAGGATCTAGAACATAATAGGTCCTCAATAAAGACTATTTGAGTAAACAAATAAATGAGACTGCCCACAGAGCAGTAAGATCAGTGCCTGGGCCAATCAGTATTCCTCCAGGACCACACAAATTCCAAAGTTATTTTCTCTTGACGACAAATATTTATTTCTGCATTCACTCCACAAATATTGAGTACCTGTAGTCAATGGAGATAGAGCCCTGCACTAAATAACCAACACCCTGACTGACCTCATGGAGTTTATATTCTAGTTGGGAGACCCAAAATGAACAAATAGGCAAATAAATGCATAACAAAGTATCAGAAACCAACACAAACTATAGAGAAAGCACCAGCAATTTCTTTGAAGATATGTTTTTGTGGTGGTGGTGTCCTTTTCCAAAATCTGACTTTGCTGTGAAAAATAACAGCCACCATCAATTTAGCAAGTATCTGAGCTTAGCTTACCTTGGACTCTTCACACCAGCCAGTAAGAATCTGTTTACGTGAAGATCTCTTTCCTGAGGAGGAAACAGACAAATAATATATTTCAGGGTTAATTTAAATTTTTAAATTACAAATTCATCTAAAGCACCATCCACCACAGGGTGATAACTCATGGAGCTGCCAGGCTTTAAGTGCTGTAGCAACGGGCCGTGTTCAACTCCTTAGGTGCACTTCTTAAAGGATGGCTACCCTGGGGTTTGTATCAAGCCTACATAATCATACATTGAAGCTTGGCTTATTTATTTCCATGTTTCTGAAGTCCCATTAATCATTTTTCTAAGATGGCCAATGTGTTACATAATTAATAAAACAAAGGAGCTTAGGAAAAAAGCCCAGAGAGAGTAAAAGATTCAAACACTGAGAAATGGTGTCAATTTTTGGTAACAGTGAAAATCTCAGTCTTCAGAAGATCAAGTCTTAACTGGAAGAATATGAAACAATCATTTTTTTTTTTTTCTTTTTCAGCCCTCTTCTCCATTTCTGTGTTTGCCGAAATTAGATGCTGTTCAGTGCTCATTTTTTACCAACAAGAAAAGTGCGTATGGAGGGAGGGATAGGAGTACTGAATAAAATCATTAATTCAACTTCTCATCATTTTGCCTCTGGTGACTGCCGGGTAATAGCTGTCTGTGGTTCTGACCCAATTCTGAGACCCTTCTAATGGTACTCCACCAATTAATCTAATGGTTCATTAATTGCAAACATCTGAAATCATTAGAACCTGACTGAGCACAGAAGCATCAAGCCTTCCAAAGCTGTAACTGCTTAAGCAGCAAATGGGCTCACTGCAAAAGAATGTCGATGTTTATAGTAGATGTAACCCAAACTCGGGTGTTCATTGACACATTGTTCCATTTGTATACAACCACCCTGGCATCTATCTGTTCAGGAGAGCATGATTTATCCAGTGCTATATCCTGGAACTGACAGGCCAAAGATTAGAGCTTAACCCAGATGAAAGCGGAGGCTGTGTGTATTCCTAAAACAAATATTTAGTATCTGACAAGCTCTGGTTAATATTAATTCATGATAGAAGGCAGTCAATTTAAGCTTAGTTCATGCCAAAATCTATTTGGGTTTTGTAAATCATCTTTTCAGGATTACAGTGTAGAGCACCCGACAAAAAGGAGACTTTCCTAAAATTAGAAATCTGCAGACCTGGACAGAGCTTTCAGAAAACATCCACCCCAGAATTATAAATGGGCAGCCCAAAAGCGTGAACTCCTCCTGTAAATGTGTTTTCTTTGACTAGCAGGGTTTTAAAATAATCGTTTTTAATTACTTGCCAAGTCTGAATGTCTGACTTTTCTTGCAGAACTAGCAATACTGGGTCCAGGTTCTCACAAGACAACAGTCAGCTGGAGCTGAGTGGAGGCTGTCCCTGTGGGAGACACACACGCTTGCCATTTAACCAGAGCCCCACCTCTCCCTGATGTTTATACTTTCCCACGTACACCTGCCCATTGCTCATCTAACAGGTGGGGAAACTGATGTCTAGAAACGGAGAAGGATTATCCAAGGACATGCATTCAGGTAACATCAGAGCTGGGAAGAGAAGCCAGATCTCTTGATTCCACTTTATTGTTTATTTAGTTAGCATCATTCAATGCCATTCCATACTGATACGTACCTGGTTTTTAGAAGAAAAATTTTCACCAGGTGTTTAGGCAGTTTTCAAAGGCCATAAAGCCACGCCTGAGTGACTAGCATTATTATCAGTCAGTCTTCATTACATTCAGTATGTTGTTACCTCTGGAGATTTGAATAAGGGTCATTTTGCAAAACTGCAAAAATCCATTAAGACCTTCCTATCTACGGGCCCTCTAATTACCTCTAATCTGGGTGAGCAGTGACTTCCTACATCAAGGTATTGACACCCTTACCTAACCTTGTGCCAGTCCTGTAATAATAAGTACAGCTATCATTTCGTAGAAACTTGCTATGTTCCAAACTGTCTATACAATTTTCTCCTTAATATTCAGAACAATCTTCAAAGATAAGTCTATTGTTCTCACTTTACAGATGAAGAATTTTAAGCTCAGGAGGACTTAACAGCTAGATCAGGATTACACAGCTTGTGAATGACAGAGCTGGATTTTAAACCCAAGTATATTGGGTTCAAATCCCTTGTCTTGCTAGAACATCCCACACTGGCCACCGCTGAGTTTGGGGGCTTTTTCCCCCTATTGACATAAACAAAAACAATGTTCCTGTGGCTCAAAGTAAGGAGGCAAAGAGATACAGGAGAGACAGTCAAGAACGGGTTAAATTTTCTGTTAGCATTGGTTTAAAAAATGAATTCTTTGCATTTTTAAAATGTGTGTTGGAAGCATATTTCTCGGTGTGCAACAAAAACATTTAGGCTCCCCTGTCATTTAGGTGAATTCTGTTTGCATGCTCTCTTCATGGAATACTGATGTTAATTTTTGGTTAAGTTTAATCTTACGGGGTATAAAGCAATTTGATAAAATAAGTAACCTTTCATTAAAGTTCAATACCATACTTAAGGAAAATGGGACCGTGTGCATTAATTGATAGTTGACAGCTATTATTTCCATGAAAACCTTTTATAGTAAAATTTCTATTTGATGGATTGGAATTTATAAAATTTGCATTTCACTGAGCTGGATTGCACTGGAAGTACTGGGGATGTACTTCTTTAAACAATATTCCATCTTTACATTTTTATTAAACATTTATTAATGGATGGAATCAATTTAAGGACAACAACACAGATTTTATTTAATAACTCAGGTTTATTAGTGCATGAACACAAGTATTTGCCCCGTATTTGACTTTGATAAAACATGACTATTTATGAGTATTTTTATCCATAGAGACTTAATTAGTTTGGGGCAAATTGCTTAATAAAGAATTTTATTTTATTTTACTTTATTTTCATTTTTTAACTCACAATAAATTACATAAATATCACTGGGAATTTTTCTTCCAGTCAGAAATTTAGAAATAATATAATCTCAGATTTGGCATATTTGACTCAAATTACAAAAAACATGGAATGGAATTCTAATTCTATTCAGATTCTGTCACACTCTACCCCTATACAAATATGAGGATGCTTGAGTGACCACTGAGATTCAGCCTGGCATTGTTATCTGCGATTTTAACAAATGAGATCACATTAGGATAGAAGCTATTTTCTCCCCATTAATTCTGATTGAAATACTAGCAAGATTTTCCATGATTTTCTACAAAGCATTCATGAAGTGGCTATTGCTGTACAAGAGATGGGAAGTTTGAGGCCAAGAACATTAGTTTGAAAATAAACTAATTAAAAAATATGCCAAGATCAGAATCTAGGACCTGACATCTTTTTCTAAAAACGTAACCACCATATTTAAGACAGCCTTCCCCTCATGCTGCTCCCACTACCTGAAATGTCCTTCTCTTCTCCAGGTATACCTGGTTCCATGATGTCCTTTGGGGTTCAGGTGAGGTGCTCAGACTCAACATCCCGAACCACCCTATCTAGCTAACAATCCCTCCTGTACCTACCACTGCAGAGCATACGTCACAGATGACAGTTACACAGTTATCTTTCACAGTTTTTGTTGTACGCCTCTCCCATTAAACTTTTGATCTCCATGAGGCCCAAGGATGTTATCTAATTTGCTCACCTCTCTACATACTCTGCACATAGTATGGAATCAGTTCCAAGTGAATTGTTAAATGAATGAATGTACACTCTTAAAACTCAGAGCTCAAAATTAATTTCTGCAACCACAAAGTAAATCTCCTGTGAGACCAAGGATTCCTAGTTTGTATGATAAGGCACAGTTTCTTTCTGTCCTCTAAAAATTGGAAAAGAGAAATCTTAGCCAGATATTTATTCGAGCTACTTATGATATGATACAGATTAGAAAGTTGGGTGCCTCTTCTCAGAAGTCCCATTCATCTCCCTGGTAGCTACTAATGTGGTACCAGCCATGAATCCAAACACACAGGACCTAAAGTAGGCTTTTCTTAGCCATTTTAGTAAAGAATCTCTCTTGTTTATTCTGCCTCTCAGTGGCACTGCTACCCCAAAAGTAATTCAACAGGAAATACTATGCAACTTACTAAACATAATAAAAGATATAGTAATATCTCAGATGATAACATTTATTCTAAAATACAACTTAGTGCTATATGAGACCGTGAGAAAATTTCATAAGAAAATTGGACAATGATGCAATTCCTCGGAGAGCTACTCCATGTTCAGGGTTAAGGCCCCCAGAGCTGAAGGGAAATTAGGTTCCATTAGCTATAAATTCCTGTCTTTTCAGAGAGTTTCCCTCTTCTGCTCCCTTTGAGTAAAAGAGCTGTTGGGTTCTTTTGGTATCTTTTCTATAGCTAGAATTATTTATATAAAGATACTTCATCTCAATTTGTGAGCTAGAAACAATAAGAATTTAAGATGCATTAAAAATATAATCAGAGTCCCTATAGATGTAATCTTGTCATCAAGCCAGAGCTAACATAAGGGCCAGATAGTAAATATTTTAGGCTTTGCATGCCATTCAGTCTCTGTCACAACCACTGAGCTATGCCTTTGTAATACTGAAGCAGTTATATATAATGCATAAATGAATGAACATGATTATGTTCCAATAAAACTTTATAAACACAGATGGCGGGCTCACTGACCTGAGTTTACCAACTTCTGATGTAGCATAAAGTTTTTGGATAAAGCCTGATTTTCTAGTGAGGAGTTAAAAATTGGGGAATACTGGAATCCCCTCAAAATTCTCCTTTCCACTGCTTCCATCCATTGATAGATGCCTGAAATCACACCTGAAAGGTTTCAACTCTTTTCTTGTTAATACGTGTTAAGAAAAATGTGTTGTGCATTCAAATATGTTTGGAATGCTGGATCAACAAATTTAAGCAGATTTATTTAAGAACTTTCCAGAGATTTTAATGTGCTAATATGCTTTGAAAATAGGAAAAGGCAGAGCATAAGCATTTCCTAAACATACTTGACTACAAAATCCTTTTGTGAGAGCATTTGCAGGACTGTTTTCCACCAAATACATCTTGGGAAATGCTATTTTCAATTAAGGATACCATTAAGAAGGAGTAATGAGTAATAATAGCTATCATTTATTGAGTCCTTACCCTATGTGATCACATGTGTATTATTTAATTAATCCTTGAAACTGCCCTATGAATGATATCCCCTTTATAATTAGGAATATTAGAACAGGTTAGGAAACTTACTTTTGGTTATATAACTAGTAAGTGGCAGAACCAGGTTTCATATGTACATGTGTTTGATTTCAAAACTTAAGATCTTAACTTCTATTAAATCTTAGAGTCACTAACATTTTAGTTTGAAATAAGGAGTTCCTAGAACCAAAGAATTTTAGACCTAGAGAGACCATTAGAGATATAGTTTAATCCATGTATAGAGAAATAAATTCATTACTTAAAAGAGAAAATCAAAGCCTAGAGAAAGGACAGGACTAGTCCAAGGACACTTAGTCCTCAAACTGCAGGATAAAAACATCAAAGGATATTGCTTTTATCTCAGTCTAGTTCCCTTTCTAAAGAAGGCTTTGCACAGATTTGTTCAATGAAGGAAGGAGAAAAAAAGGTTGTATCAGTCACGGTTATTTCATTTGCAAGAGTCAGAAAGTCTACTCATACTGACTTAAGGAGAAGAAGAAGTTTTTGGCTCATGTAACTTAAAAGTAGAGATATTCCTGGCTTCAGGTATGGGTTAATCCAGGAGGTAAACAATTTCACCCAGACCTTATACTCCCCACTTCCCTGTGCTCTCAGTCAGGTTTTCTTATTCAGGTCGGGTTTTGTGTGTCAGCAAGACGATTGCCAGCAGCCACATGGCTGTATTCTCCCATGTTCAAATCCAGCAGGAAAATAAATTTATCTTCCTCCAATAATTAGGACAAAAACCCTGGGTATGATTCCCATGTGATCAAATTAGGTCATGTGGCCATACTGAACAAAACTGGTCAGAGGAATAATAGACACTTAGAGGCCACATCATAAGGTAACACTCTGCTTTGCCAAATATACCCTTAATTAAGAGGCTAGAATCAGCTGCATATGGAAAAAAAGGAAAAATAATTAACTTCTTTGAGAACAGTGTCAAAGGTAAAATGAGTATATTAATACCTACCTTAAAGGGTTGTTATAAGGATTAACAAGAAACAAAACATGAAAGTGTCTACCATGACACCTGACAGATGGTAGGTGCTCAATCAATATGAATTTTTTAATATCTTAACTGCCATCAGAGATTGAATACTAACAGAATTCTCTTGCTATCCAATTCTATTCCCATCAAAATGAAATGTTGTTCATGCTGTCTTTAGGGATGAAGGGATCCTATACAGCCAATAGTGTAGAACACAACAAGAAAATCACGAGTTTCAATTAGCAACCAGATTATTCTCAGAAATGTTTCATCAAAATAAGAAACTTTTTTCCCACAGAACAGTTTCTACTTGATGGTGATGCTTTCTAGAGATGTCAAGATTATAACAGCTTGGAAGAAGAGCTCAAAAACCAGACACTGAAATAAAATTTCAAGCAAGCTTCTGAAAAATGCCAACAGAATTACTCAGGAAGTGGAGGAAGAAAGGATGGATCCCTGAAGTATAGAAATTCAGAACTGCCAGTAGCAATTTCACCTATTTTTCTGCCAGATGTTCTGAAGAACTCAACTACATCAATCAGTGACCAAATTAAACCATGTCATTTAGTGAATGTCTTAGTGATATTTCTAAAAGTAACACAGAGTCTATGCCATTGTCACCATCATCATCATCACTCCTTATCTAGTGGACAAGAACTCAAGATTCTGGAAAAAATTAAACATTTTTCCTACTTAACAAAAACAAAATTTAAACATTTTTTCCTACTCACTGAAAATTGCAAGAAAATCTTGAAAGCAGCAAAAGAAAAACGTGTTACAAACAGGGAAATGAAGATGAGATTAACTACAAATTTACCAACAGAAATAATGGAAGCCAGAAGATATTGGAATGGCATTATCCAAAATGCTGAAAGGGAAAAAAAGTCAGTTAATCAAGATTTCTATATCCAGCAAAAACCAGCTCCCACTCCTTAACTGTGGGGCTGTATATAATGACTAATTTCCAAAGAGTACAGTATGGAATAGGGTGAAAAGAGTAACTTTTCAATGAAGAAACCTGACAAACACTACCTTAACCCAGGTAATCAAGGTCAACATCAAGTCAAAAATAATGTGGACATTATATACCCTTGATATAATGTGAAAATTATACTTTATCACTGTCTTCGTTCTCCCAATAACCCACAATCCCAGTCTTATCATGAGGAACACATATGACAAATTCCAATAAAGGAATATCCTACAAAACATTTGACCAATACCCCTCAAAATTTTCAGGAAAAATATGGAAAGTCTGAGAAACTAACACAACCAAGAGGACCCTAGGAGACATGATGACTAAATGTAATCTGGTATATATGGAATCTAAAAAAAATGGAATTGATGAACTCAGTGGCAGAGGAAGAATAAAGATGCAGAGGTAGAGAACAGACTTGAGGACATGGGGAGGTGGGGAAGGAGAAGCTGGAACAAAGTGAAAGAGTAGTACTGACATTTATATACTACCAAATGTAAAATAGATAGCTAGTGGGAAGCAACTGCCTAACACAGGGAGATCAACTCAATGATTGCTGATGACCTGGGGGTGGGATAAGGAGGGTGGGAGGGATGCTCGGGAGGGATGCTCAGGAGGGAGGCTCAAGAGGGAGAGGATATGGGAATATATGTATAAACACAGCTGATTTGCTTTGTTGTACAGCAGAAACTGGCACAACAGTGTAAAGCTATTATACTCCACTAAAGATCAAAACAAACAAACAAACAAACAAATAAAATCAAATAATTGTAATGTGGTATCTTGGATGGGATCTTGAAGCAGAAAAAGAACAATTTATTAAAAACTAAAGGAAGTGAAAAACCTATGGATCTTAGTTAATAATAATGTATTAATATTTGTTTATTAATTGTAATGATTATGCCATCCTAATATACAATGTTAATAATAGGAGAAATTAGGTGTAGGATATATGAGAACTCTGTACTATCTTTTCTATAAACCTAAAACTGCTCTAAAAAACAAAGGCTATTTTTTTTAAAGTCCCAATAAATTTAAAAGAACTAAACTCACACAAAATTTGTCCAAAACAAAATTAACTTTGAAATCACAACATATTAAAATTTGTAGAATGTTGTTAAAGCAGGGCTTAGAGGGAAATATATGGCCATACATGCTGACATCAAAAAAAAAAAAGATCCAAAATCAATTATCTAAACTTTCACCTTAAGAAGCTGGTAAAAGAAGCGAAAATTAAACTCCAAGAAAGCAATAAAGTATCATAGAAAAATATTTGCAAAATATACATCTTGCAAGAGACTTGTATCCAGAATATATAAACAATATCTCAATAATAAGAAGGTAAACAGACCATTAAAAAAGGTGAAATACTTGAGCAGAACCTTCATAAAATACACACACATACACATACACACAAATGACCAACAAATGCATGAAAAGATATGTAACATCATTGGTCATTAGAAAAATGCAAATTGGGATTGACACATATACACTACTATATGTAAAATAGATAACTAATGAGAACAAACTGTATAGCACAGGGAACTCTACTCAATGCTCTGTGGTAACCTAAATGGGAAGGAAATGCAAGTAAGAGGGGATATATGTATATGTGTGGCTGATTCACTTTGCCGTACAGCGGAAATTAACACAACATTGTAAAGCAACTATACTTCAGTTTTAAAAATCATAATGCGATACCTCTTTAAATCTATCAAAATAGCTAAAATAAAAATGATTGATAATATCAAGAGTTGGGGAGAATGTAGAACACCTGGAGCCCTCAGATATCACTGGTACAAATGTGAAATGCAAGTCACTTTGGAAAAGAGATCTGTAGTTTCTCAAAAAGTTAAAAATATATACACTTATCATACAATCCAGTAATTCCATTCTGAGGAAAAAAATGAAAACATATGGCTATATTATTTATAACAGAAAAAAAAATGAAAACAACCCAAATGCACATCAACTAGTGAATGGATAAACAAAATGCGGTATTATTCATACAATGGAATATCACTGAACAATAAAAAGGAATAAACTATTTATTGATACATGCACCTGCTCTGTAAAAAACATCTTGACACAAAGGATTCAAATGAAAATATACTTTAACAGAAAGACAATAAATATTATTGAAAATAAGTACTGACTGCAATCTCTTCAGCTTTCAAGAGATGTTACATAATTATTCATCCTAAAGAAGTCCCCCTTTTTTAACCTAGGAAATCTCCTCGATAGGGTCCTTTGAGGGTGAAACTGAAGACTTTTAGATCATAGTATAGAAGTCAAGAGTTAAATCTAGAAAGTGCTAAATATTTTCATTTAAGAAAAACAAGAAAAGTGATGGCCCTTTGCTGGCAATTCTAGAGGCTGTGAGGTGAGGAGTCTAACAGAGAAAAGAAAAGATATGATAAAAAAGGAAGAAGAATGGAAGATCCTGAGAAAATACTAGACATGCAGAGGGTGTCAGGCTGCAGGAAATTCCATGTGGCAGTAAAGGACCTAAAAATGTCTAGAACCTGTAATGACATATATTGAAATGCTTTTACTCACTAAATATTTATTGAGACTTTTACTCTGCTGCCATGTTCTGTTCTAGGCACCTGGGATACAAGTCAGTCAACAAAATAACAAACTACCTGGAGGATACTCTCAACAATTTGAGGTTGTTTTCTCTGCAGGGTTGTAATTTCCCTTCACCGTACCCCAAACCAGCAACAAAATTCTGCTGCATACAAAAGCATTGTTTTAAGGGTGCACAGGGGAGTTTAAATAACACCAACAAAAGTAGAGGCCAATCACAGGAAAGAAGCATAATGGCTAAAAATAGGTCCTGTCAGACAAGCAGACCAGAGCAAAGGTTAACTCAGGAAGCCTTAGAGACATCAAGGAGGTGTTAGTGGATCTATATCATGAAGTATGGCAGTGTGGTAATATTTAAAGCTATTCACCAATGTTTCAGGGCTTCTCCTTTTAGGAAAATGGTGTAGTTGTGTGCCCCCGCCGCCTTCAAGTTCAGTATAGTTCTAAGACAGGCTTTATTAGTCTATGGAATATGAACAGAAGTGGAATATGTCATTTTCATGGGGATACCTTTTGAAGAAAGAAATAAATCACCATGTTCTTATATTCCTCTGCCCTGGCAACCAACAACCATGCGGGTAACAAAGGCTCTGTCAGCCAGCTCTCACAGTGAGAAGAGCCCGCCAGCTAACTTGAAATAGATGTAGAATGTGAGCAAGAAATCAACCTTTGTTGTTTATAAGCCACTAAAATCGGGGGTGGTTTATTACTGCAGCACAACCTAGCTTATCCTGGCTGATACAAGCCGACTGAGCCAGTCTATGTGGATATCCTAGGTGAGCTGTAGGACCCAGGGATTGTTAAAGATCTTTTTAAATAACAGAGTCCTCTGAAGGAACTAGGAAGAAAGTGTGCTTTCAGATGCCAGATTGGAACAGATGAGAACATAAAAGCAGTAAATTCAGCCCTAAGGATTCTGGAAGGAAAGGCAAGCATCATGACAGGTATACTTGTCTTTTTCTGACAGGAAAAAGTATACACCTTCATTCAGAGACAATACTTTTTATCCCCCTAGAACTAAATTCAAGCTGGATTTGTCCTCTGGGGATTTGTTTAAAGGATGAGTAGCAGAGTGAACAACATCTCCCGCCACAAAATCACCGAAACGTTGTAAAACTGGAGAGTCCTTTCAGTGAACCCGTTGAGAAGGAAAAGGCATAACTTAAAATGGTGAGGCAGTGAAGGCATTTTTCATGAAAAGCTGAGACAATGTGGACCAAGCCAGCTACTTTCAGATGACCTAAGGCAGGGTTCCCCAATCTTCGCTAAACATTTTCACAAGTCTTTCTCCTGGTCACCTGCTCTCTATACTTTACTGTTTTCTTTAAATTGATTTCCATTGATTTACTTACTTAGATATATTTTAAAAGAAAAATTTATTTGAATAGTATAAATCGAACACTAGTATCATTAGCCATAAATATAAATTGAAAACACTTATAACAATAAATTCATATGAAAACAGAACAATGAATAAAATGATTCCATTTTATCTGGAGAGTGTAACTTGCTGAAGTTTATAAGCCTGAGGCTTGCCTGTGGATAAAGGGAGAATTACAAAATGATAGCATCAACCTCAGTCTTTCTCCTTTACTAACCAGAATTAAAGAGAATAATTTTAAGACTAAACAATTCAGTGCACTACCTAAAATCATCTCAAGTACTCTCTGTGGTATCTGTCCCACATTTGGGGAAATACCATTGTTGTGGCCATGAAAATGAGCCTCTTAGATTCCTGACAAGGGGGAGGCACAGGATGGACAAACCCAGGTGCTGTGCTCTGAAATCCATCTCCATGCTCTCACAGAGACTGCGCTTCCCACAGGCTGCTCCCAGCCAGTGACTGGGGACTAAGGCAGGGAAGGCATGGTTGTCTTGGAGACGGGGTTGTCCTCTGACAGGTCACTTTGCTCATGGGCTTTGTCAAACATCCTTAGAACTGCACTGCACTGCACTTTGAGAGGCTTCCTTCCATCCCACATTTCTCTTTCACAAGGATCAGACCCACATCACAGTCTGGGGGCCTTCCCAGCATCTATCCAGGACCCTCCTCATTTCCTAATAGGCTCGTGTATGTCTAGAGCTTCTCAGAGAAGCTTGACTCACCTGTTGACCTTCCTAACAGCATCTTTTGAAGACAAAATGAACCGGCAGGAAAATGTTCCACTAACTTGTTTTGTCCAAGCATCAGCTGTCTCAAATAAATCTCAGATAGTGTGAATCTCAGTCTAATCTTCCCCAGAGCAGACACAGTACAGATAGCCTACACTGTTGACTAAAGTAAAAGCCGCCAAGATCTGTGTATAGGGATTAGGGAAGACAAAGCTGACATTTTGTGGTAGAAGAGCTGCTCTTATATTCTTCTGCCAAGCATTAAGCAAACATCCACTGCTGTGTTAAGACTCAGCTCAAACATCACCTGCTCTGAGAAACCTTCCCCACTCTGACCAGCACTGGTTCTATCTGTCTCTGCGTCCCCACAATGCCCCATTAGGCCTTCCTTTCTTGAAAGCATTTACCACGTTACACTGCAATGAGAGTAGAGTCATATCTTATGAGAATCAGGTTGAAAAGTCAGAGCCCAGAACAAAAATTATGTAAGGAAAAATTATCTTTCAAAATCCCTTAAAAAGGTCCCATGATACAGATGGACATACAGTTTCTCAATGAGTTCATCACAGCTAGTTTTTCCTCACTGTGCCTTTGGTTAAGCACCTCATAAAGTGGTTGGCTTGTATTTAAAAACCACATCGCATGAAAAATAGAACCATGCTGAATCTTTAACTGCCAGACTCACACTCAACACAAGATGTCCCATGAGAGGATCACTGAAAAAAACCCAGTTTCTTATCCCCAACTCACATTCCAGCTGGGGTCTACTTTTATTGAGTGGAATAACAAACCTAGCTATTCAAATAATTATTTCTCCCTCCCTCTTTTCGTACTTTGTGTACAGCTGAATTCACAGAGGTTAAACCCAGTACCTACTGTAATACCTGTCTCTCTTATTAGAGCCCACTTGATTGGAAGCTTCCCAACAACGACCACTGTGTGTGCACACAGCTGGTATAAAATACATGCAGGAGGGAGGGGTTGAGGGAGAGAGAAGGGGAAAATGACAGATGCAAGAAATGGACACCAAATAAATTCATTCCCGGAAGGTGTGTTACATTGGTTTCCCTAGAAGGATACCCCAAGACAAGGGTTTGAACAGAAGGTGATCCCAGGACCATGGTGAAGGGAGAGGTGAGGCAGTGAAAAAGGGGTGAAGGCCCTCCCACGGAGGGTGAATGAATGAACACATGACTGCTGTGGGCATCTGGGGCTCAATCCTACTGAGGATTTCTGGGAGTTAGTATAGAGCACAACTCCTACATTTCCTGTATAAGAGGCAAGGAGGCTGGAATATTTACCTACTGCACCCATCAGTGCTCAGGCTGACACCTGCAGGCTTTGCCACAGGAAGCCGTAGGCGTGTACGAGATGGGCGCCTACTGAGGGAACAGGGGTGCAACACTGACATCCATCGTCACAGAAGGGAATGGTGTTCTGCCACTTTTATTTCAATCTATGCGCGTTTTCTCTCCACTAAAAAGAATTTTACTCTAATTTCATCTAACCAATGAGCATTGTCAATTATAGCAGGGACTTCAGAATGTGAACATCTTGGGATTCTGATTTTTTTTTCCTTTGCAAAAACACTGCTTTATGATTGCAATTTAACGAGCCTAAACTATGTCACCTGTGTCTCTCATGCACAATCTCTTTGTAATCTTTGAATGAGTGCTTTACTTTTACAGAAACTTTTGAAATAAAAAAATCTATTTATAAGACTCTAATTTCACTCATCTTTTAAATGTATATAAATATATATTTATATACACAGTATTCTTGACTGTTAATATCATTCACATTTAAATGTTTATACTAGGCAGAATTTTTTTTATTAGTTAAAACAAATTTAAAGGGTAAAATCAAGATTTTACAATCTTGAAATGAAATCTCCCTCATTGTCCATTAAGAAGTTATCGTGAGGAAATGTTTGTTAAAGGTAAAAGTTAGAGATCACAAGATCCTCAGGCAAGCAGACTTTCCTTTAAATTTTCACATATATGCCAACACTTGAGTGTTATAAATAGAGGATTGAGGAAGCTAGGAGATGAGTTATATAATTCTGGTTCAATGCCCTGGATTTGGGCAGCCTATTCTGAAATTGTGAAAACCAAAATGAAGACTCTTTTTCTACAAACAACAGAAAATGGATTTAGAACATTTAGGTTTTGTTATATTTTTGAGCATCTCTACTTCCCAGCCTATTCATTGGCCGAAGCCCCAAATAAATTTCTTCCCTGCAAGTTTTTATGCAGATGGTGCACTGGAATACTAATTTTCCTCATTAAAATCCCAGTCCATGCCAGTGTCCAATGTGTTGCAAAGTTCAAAAAGGTATACTTTCCTTTAAGCAAAAGCTGTGCAGAAATCCCAGATCTTTTTATTCTTGCTGATGAGAAGGGAAAGGTGAGCTCACTCTCTCTGGGTCGATGCCTCAACCTTCAAGCAGCCCTTCATGACTCATCCCTTCAGTCTGCCCTTGAGTTTCAGACCCCTGCCCCAGACCCTCACCACTGCCTCACAGACCCTTTCTTAAATAAATAACACCAACTTTTTAAACTCCCAGATGCTTCAGTTATCTTAGGGGATGCTATGGTGCATTTTTGTGGCAAAGACTAGATCTGCTTCTATTGTGACCACTCCCTAGAAACAGGACGGACCCTCACCCAAGATCTAGTTTGAATGTCAAGACTCGTGACACTACACACATACCAAGAGGGGATGAAGAGGTTTACTAACTGCAACATGAGGCTTTCTAGGGGAGCAGGGGATGCTCGCAAGGAGGTCCAAATGCCTTGAGAGAGCAGGGAAAGAAGACTAATGTGGTGTTTTTATGGTAGTTAAAGGGTGGGCCCACATGAGGGTTTCCACGTGTGGCTTAAATTCTTGCCAGCAACAAAGTAGGAATTACCTAGGCTTTCTTATCAGCTTGCCCAGATGTGGGGCAGATGGAGAAGGATGAATGAAGCCTAAATGTTGTCAGCAGTCAAACATCAAAAAAAAAAAAAAAAAAAAAAAAATGGAGTCAGACTATTACGGCTTTCCTATTAAGTCAGATTTTCATACATTGATATGATCATAATAGATAACATAACTGACAGTTATTTGGGTATTTACTACATACCAGACATCATTATTTACATGTCATTTCACTGAATTCTCACAAGCAACCTAAGAGTTAGTTCCCCCAAAGGAGAAAAGGAGTCATCTGTTTGATAGGTTAGGGCAGGAACATAGTGAAAGATTGGGAAAGGGACTTAGGAAAGGGAGGAAAGCTAATAAAGGATGCTATAACAAACTGGTTACCACTGCGGGTATCTGAAACTCAATATAACTCAGGACCCTTTGGAGACGTGTGGGGCATAATCAGTGATGTCCCCCTGGGGGCGGGCACAGGGGTGGTGAAGAAGCTGAGATGTTTATCTACCAACTTTCATCCTCACTGTTGGGAGGTCAAACCTGGGGGCATCACCTCCAGCACTCACAGTGGTGCAGAGAAAGCCTTCCAGCAGAGAAATGCTGGTGCTTGAAGTGAGAAGCTATCAGCACATATGGGAACTGTCCTCTGAACAGCAGAGCTCTTCCAAGGTGAGCCATGGAGACGTGGGCAAGGCAGCCACCACCTGCAGAAAGGAACTAGTATTATCCCCATTTTACGGATGGGGATATGAAAGCTCAGAGAGGATAAATAAGGCTTTCCAAGATCACGCATAGTAATCGTTAAACAGTTGGAACTAAAACCCAAGGCCATATGAACCCTGAGCCATATTCGTAAGCAAAGCACAGTGATATTAAAGGGCTTTGCTACCTTCAGAAAGTGGAATTGAAATAGAGGCAGTATTGCAGAATGGTAAGAATATGTGTTCCTAAGTGAGACTGTATCATTTCCAATAACATTGCCACTTAGTAGCATGGTAAACTTTCAACTTCTCTGTGCCTCGGTTTCACCATCTATACAATGGGGATAATAGTTGCTACTTCATCACACGGTTAGACAGTGCCTCATAAGTGCTGTCATTTTGTTATAGGTTTGGCTGAGTATCAACTTAGGAGGTATCTTGATATCTGATTTTCATCCCAAACCTACAGTTTTAGGGGATAATTTGACCTGGTTTACTTTTTGGAAACCATTTTATATGATTACATATTTTTTCAAATAAATGTATAAGCATCCTTCCCTTTTCCATGTCACTTTCTCAACCTTTCACTGTTTCCTGCCCAAATCCAAATCCTGCCCAATCCAAATCCAAAATGAAAGATTTTTTTTCCCCAAATCCTTCAGGTTGCCCTTTTGAGGGGAACCCAAACAACTAAAAAATATAAAAATATATAAGTAAAATACATAGTTATAAAATCTATAACTATATACATACCATATGTATATATGGGACAAGAAAATTAGTCCAGTCAGGTCCAGGTTGGGTTTATTATTTATCTCTGATCCCTCTGCAGAAGGGTTTTAAAAGACTTGTCTTTCTCAGCATCAAACTTTCTACAAGCATCAGCAGAATTCTACCCAGCACAGTTCTCTACTCCAGGCTTTGATTAGGCAAAACACTGCGTTAAAGGAAGGCAGATAAAAAGACAAGTCAAATAAAACCCACATTTCCTGGCTACTCAGTATCTGGAGAGTCCCTGGCCCCTTAAGTGGACACAGCACCCAAGAAAAAGTCTGTCTTACAGATGATATGCTGACCAAATATTCTGGCTGTACTACCTCTGGACCATTCTCCATCCCTGTCCAAACCCTCCTCTCTCAATACACCTGGTAATAATGAGTCAAAGCTCACTGAGAACTTACCATACGCCTGATGCTGTTCTAAGCTCTTATATTCACACATTTAACCCTCATGACAACACTAGGAGACAGCTGCTTATTGTTACCATTCTCATTTCATGTTGGTGGAGACTAAGATATATGACGAACTGGACTGACTTCCATCAAATTTCAAGAACTTCTTTCAAATGGTTCTGTTGGCCATTTGCGTCATGGATAGTTAACCTAATGAAAACCAACATTTCAAGACCAGGCTTGGGACAGCAAATTTGAGGTTTCCTAAATGTTCCCACATCTATCCAGTCACCCACAAAAATCACTACAGCCCTGATTTAAAGTCACTTACCCAACACAACCCTAAAAAAGCTTTGGAAAAGTTCCATACAACCCCACGGAGATATCTTCGGATAGTCAAGTGAAAACAAGGCAAATAAGGCCGAATATCCACAAAAAAGAAAGCCCTTTATTCTGCTAGCTAAAACAAGTCATCCACAAACTGCTTATCAGGTGTTCTTTTTTTTAATCAAGAAAATCTTCAGAGATGTTAGCTTACAAATAAAATACATCTCCTTTCATCGGAGGCTATTTCTATCTTCTTTTAACACCAAGTAACACCCTTACCTTCTAGCTTTTGTGTTTTTTTTTAACAGATTCTGCAATAAGTCGGTCTAAGATGAGTGTTATCATGCTACCCTGGATAAGATCCTCCAAGCTGAGCCTGCATTTGTTCTGTATCTTGCGAAAGAGAGGTATGCCCTGGAGGCACGTGCTGGATGCTATGGTTAATTAACTAATTTACTCAATCAAGTTTAACAGTGGTTTTAACTTTAATGAGACCGTTACATTTTAATATGGAAATAACAGCCTTGTATCCTTAACAATCCCACAGTCCGCAAATCCACCTCCCTCTTCCTCCCTCTTCCGCCCACTTCGCCCCAGCGTTGATGTTAATTTGTGAACCTGAATGCCTGACTGTAACATCCAGAACTTGTAATACACATGTACAGGGTCCATTACAGATAACAGCCCACGTAAACCACTGTTCTGCCTGCCGGTGGCCCGCGATGTACACTCTGAACCCACACAGCAGTTGTCGTTCACGATAAGAGCCACAGTTTTATCATTGGCAGAGTCCTTTCTGGATGAAAGTGCAGTGGGAGCTTTTGATACCAAAAACTGGTGTGAGTGAGGAAGAAAGGAAGCCCAGGACAGAAAACCCAAAAGGAGAGAAACTAAAGGAAATGACCATGTGTGCAACCTGTTCTCAATTGTCCTAGGGAGACCTACCCTTGGGCTGCCATCCCCAACTTGGGGTGCATTTAACTGGGCTCCTCTAAAGGCCAGTAAATCATTACTATAATGGCCTTCCAAGCTCTTCTAATTGAGAATTTTTTATTACTCCTGATACAGTACTTTGGAGATTAACTATGAAAAGTTTTACAAGACGGTGAAGGTAATGAATCATGAATTCTGTAAGGGTAAACCCAACACGCTGAAACCAAGTACAGCTGTCTTATATTTGCTCTGTGTGCATTTTGCTACCAGTAATTTTGTCATCAATTTTCATCTTTTGTTTAAACATATTTGTCTTTTGGACAAGATAGGTCATATTTCATAGGTTTGATGAATTTTCTCCTTGGTCCAGTTTTACAGAATTTGCACTTAATTAATTGCCCAACCTTTAATTCGACAGACTGTTTTTAATGGCTATGTAGCTGCAAAAGCATATACACAGTGGAATTTCGAAAAAGTAATTGTTTTTGTGTCACTTCCAAAGAAAGTCACAATTATTAAAATGTGTAAATAATTTGTCAAATGCGCAATGGGCAATAATTAGGAAGATATCAAATAAACCTTTAATGGATATTTTTAATTTGGTGTTCAGCAGTAATATTTAAATAATGCAACAAAAATATGTCATTTCTCGCCTCAGGACTATAGAAGCCAAATCCCAATGTGGAAATGCACCTTTCAATTGCATAGACTGGGTCGTAATAGAGGTGACACTCATAAAAGATTTTCTAGGTCTTAGCAGAGCCGTAAATAAGGACCCCCTCATCTGGCAGACAGCACAGAATCCAAAAATCTGCCTATCAAAAGCATCACTCAAGCCACAAGGCTCTTCTGTGCCTGGTGAAAAGCAGGCAGGAAAAGAAGAGACAAAGGTCAGTTGTCAATTCTTTATAAATGTGATGGTGCTGGCAGTTTGCAAAGAACTGCCATGTTTCCCTAGCAACTTTGTGTGTGCGCAGATGCGTTTAGTACATTTTTTCCCCTTGTTATTTTCAGACCGTCTTTTTGTACGGTGGACTATTTCGAATGTATTCTTTCAGTTACATGGGCCTTTTTATTAAGAGGATTAAGAGGCTGACATTTTTGGGAAGGGAAGTTCTCTGAATTGGGGGCCATAAAAACCAGAGTTCAGTCTTTAGTCAGATTGCAGATAAAAAGCAGGAGGGAAAAAGGCTGGGTCAGAGAAAATACATTAGACCAAGAGAAAGCTGAAAGTATCCAGTTTCCAGAAATTGGAACCTGAGAGCCCATGATGTTCCTGAATGCTACTTTGTCATCTCTTTGAAAGAAATGTTAAGCAAAGCTTCCTGGCAGATTCCACCCTGCCTTTTATGTTCCTCCTTTGATTTTGCGATTGTTCCAGAGTCTGGAGTCAATATTTAATTTTGATTCATCTGTTCCTCCTTCTTGTTTATTAGTGGCAGGAAAAGGACATTTGGAAATAACTCTCACCAAATTCTGCCCTTTATTAATTCACCCACAACATGGATTGAGAAGTTACCAATTACCAGGCACTGTACTGGGCAAACAGCAGGGGTCTACAAGCTCTTTAGGCAAAGCACCAGCTAGCAAATATTTTAGGTCTATAGGCAGGTCACACAGTCTTCGAAACTCCTCAACTCTGTTCTTGCGGGTTGTAGCAGGCGCAAACAATGCACAAATGGGCGTGGCAATGTGCCAAAAAAGCTTTCCATATGGACAGGGAAACTTGGATTCCACATAATTTTCACATGTCACAAAATATCATTCTTTTGCTCTTTTTTTTCAACCATTTAAAAAAAAATCTAAAAAATTTTCCATGGCTGTGAGTGTTTCTGTTTTGTAAATAAATTCATGTGTATTATTTTTTAGATTCTACATGTAAGTAATATTACATAATATTTGTCTTTCTCTGATTTACTTCACTCAGTATGATAATCTCTAGGTCCATCCATGTTGCTGCATATGTCAATATTTCATCCTTTTTCAGTTACCAAAGTGGAAAGTGAGAAGGGAGGGTGAAATTAGGAGTGTGGGATTAACAGATATATACCACTATATATAAAATAGGTAAACAATAAGGATTTACTGTATAGTGCAGGGAACTATATTCAATATCTTGCAAAAACCTATAATGGAAAAGAATCTGAAATATATATATATATTTAACTGAAACTAAATTGTAAATCAACTCTACTTCAATTAAAAAACAGGAAAAAAAGGGAAAAAAACAACAAAACAAAAAGTAAAAACCATTCTTCAGCTTGGGTGGGCCACACAAAAACATGCAGCAGATTGAACATGTCCCTTGGGCCAGGTTTCCTGACCCCAGGTATAGAGGCAGGGGTTGTGCTGTCATGGGAAGGGACACAGGAAAAATGTAAAAGTATGAAGCAAGATGACATCAGGTTCCTCTAAGTGATACAAACGAAACAAAACAGGATGGTACAGAGTGACTGAGCGAGGCGGTTACTTTAGATAGAGCTGTCGGGAGGGACCTCTCTGAGACCAGAATGACAAAGTCCATCGTTCCCCTACCGTCCATTGTTTCCCCTAAGCATCTCTGACTGTACCACTAATTCTGTAAGTCAGCTGCACTTACGCCTAATTATTAATTCCTAGAGTTGCACTGCAAAGCACCAGAAAACAAAGCAATTGACTCACCCGACCCTGTTATCAAAATGGTAGAAGATAAGCATAGGCTAGTGAGAATAAGCATGCCTATTAATATTACAGATTTCCAGGTGCTGTACTGGGAACACCTAATCCCCAGTCGCTAGGAGATAGGGGTTTTAAATGTGCAACACTGTGATTCAAAGCAAGTTTGTTTTTTTTTTGTTTTAATTGGAAATAGTGCCATAACCTTAGGTCATTTCTCTTCTCATTTCAATACTCATAGAGTCTAAATAATGGTACGCTCTCAAATTAGAAACTTGAGTTGACTGGGTCTTTTTTATTTACATCCTATTGAATTAACGTTAACTATTTTTCACAGCTGCTAAAATATTTTTTTCAAGGAAAATAAAATTACCTTCAAGAAGGTTCTCCTGGGAAAAACAGACAATCACAAAGGGACTAACAGCTTAATTTGTCTTTTAGGGGACAGGCCAAAGATGAACAATATTTCTGCTCTTCTCATAATTTGCTGGCTAATTTCAAACCCAATGCCAAAGGATTTGACAGCACTTTTTATTTTCCTCAGATGGTTTTGTAGTGGGCTTTCCAACAGCTGTGACACTGGAAGCTGGTGACAGGTTGGTTATTAGGAGGTGAAATTTAACTCAAGATTTCTAGCTCAGAACAGCCTTTCGTAGTGTTAGGGCTTAAAGGGTTATTTTGTCTATTGGTTGGTTGGTTGTGTTATGGGCAAAGCCCGTTAACAATTCCGAGGAAATAAAAATAGAATCTGGGTAATAGTCTAATCTTTGTTTTTTTCCCCTCTGTGCTGAGTCTGGTTTCACTGGCTCACAGGGGGCCCTGTGCACCAGGCCCTTCAGACCAGATTTTCGGGTGTGAGATGGCAACTGCGGCACCTCAGCTGTCCAGCAGGCAGGCCAAGTGCAGAAGCGGAGCACAGGACACTCAAGATGCAGGAGGCAGGGCGTGTGCAGAGACGATCTGCAGCCGTGAGCAGCAGAGCTGCACCTGCCCTGCAAAAGCTCCACCCTGTCCCCTTCCCGCCGATGAGACCCTATAAAGCAGCCCGGCCCACAGCCTCTCGGGAGAGCAGGTGCTCTGGGGCTCGAGCTCACACCTCTCATTTATCTCATCAAAGAATAAAGCTTTCTGCCGCTTATGAACTGAACTTGGTCTCATTGTATTGGCTGGAACAACACGGGACAGAAGAACCCTTGTTGTGGACCAACTTGGGAGGATCAGTAACAAAATTCTGGCTCCTCTGGCAGGAAGGACCATGGCCTTTTGCTTGCACCTATCCACAATGCTCCAGGCTCGCCCAGGCTCCAGCACAAGGACAGTGGAGGCTTTGGGAGGTTGAGGTGAGGATGGCTGACTGACCTCTGAGGACACTCCGAAGGGGTAGAAGGCAACACCTTTCTGCCAAAATTCATAGCAACTCTGCCCAGCACCAAGACACCTGGGTGTGGTGCACACACAGCAAAGCCCCCAGAGTCATCTGGACTGTGCCCCCTGTGCAAAGGAGATCACACTGTGGCATCATTAGATTCATGCATGTCTGCCCAGTGCCTCTACCTGGCCTTCCCATGGTACCAGACACCTGGGGAAGCACAGAAACAGGGACCCAATCAGTGCGCCATCTATAAACAAGAGGGCCACTAGAAGAGAGAATGTCCTTGCCGCCTCAAAGGAGGGGGAAACAGCAGATCCTGGCCACTACACTTGAAGACAGATAGTCCAAACAGATGAAGAATGATGAGGCGGTATGGGGTGGGGGCTCCTAAGCTGGCACTCCAACTGACCCCCCGAGAAGCCCTGGCTGACATTGGACATAGGGCAACAGCCTGTGGAATTCTTAGTCAACAGTGGTACCATTCGCTCGGTTCTGCACACCAGATCAGGCAAACTCGCTCACGAGCATTGTAAAATTATGAGATTATCAGGGAAGGCCCAGGAATGAGCATCCATGGAGCTATTAGGGTGTAAACTGGATGAACACACTCACCCATTCCTTCCTGTGTGTCCCCAAATGCCCTATACCCCTACTGGGAAGAGTATCTTACATAAATCCGGGGTTACTAGCCACTAACGAGAGACAAACTGTAGTTGGCGTCCCCTTAGACAAAGGGTACAGATGATAATGTTAATGGCTGAGGACAAACCTCTCTGGACAAAGCAAATCTATCTCCCCTAAGTAAATCCCAAGGTCTAGGCCCAGGGACGGGTGGAATGAGCTGTAGGACCCAATCCTGTGGTAGTCCATCTAAAATCTGGACATACATGGCTCAATAGAAAACAGTACCCTCTCTGTTGTGAGGCCTTGTTGGGCACTGCCCCTGTGATGCAGGGCCTAACTGTGCCAATCAGCCTATAATCCCCCATCCTCCCCATAAAGAAACCCAGTGGAGAATATCAGATGGTACAAGACCTCAGAGCAGTCAGTGAAGCCACCAAAGATATACATCCCATAATCCCTAATCCTTATACTCTGCTGGCCACTCTTCTGTCCACCAGGACCTGGTATTCCATATTAGATTTAAAAGATGCCAACTTAGGTATTCCATTAGCCCCAGCATCACAAGAAATTTTTGCTTTTGAGTGGCAGGACCCAAAAACGTAACAAAAACAGCAACACTGGGGACAGTCCTGCCCCAATGGTTCAAAAATTCCCCCGTCATCTTTGGAGAAACTTTAGCTAAAGACCTAAAAGGTCTACATCCAAAGGAAGGAAACTTCTTCCAATATGCAGGTGGCATTCTAATCACCGGCCCTACTAAGGAGGCCTCTGAAAAAATACTGTAACCACCCTGAACCACCTAGCTGATAAAGGATATAAGGTGTCTAAGAAAAAGGGTCAAATACCACTAACTAGGGTGACCTACCTAGGCTTCACTCCCACAGAAGGTCAGAAAAGCCCACCCCTAAGAAAGGAAAGAAGCCATGTGCAGCCTAGTGCCTCCTAAAACCAGAAGGCAGCTTAGGGTTTTCCTGGGAATGGCCGGGTTTTGCCACATCTGGATCCCTAACTGTGATCTTAACAGCTGGGCCTCTATACGGAGAGCTGAAAGGAAAGGATGATGATCCTTTTGAATGGAATTCAGAATGCGAAGGGGCTTTTCAAGAACTGAAAAAGCAACTACTTGAGGCCCCTGTCCTGGACCTCCCAGATTTAGCTAAACTCTTTGACCTTTACATTCATGAGAAGGGGAATCACCCTTGGGGTATTCGCTCAAACACTGGGACTCCTTACTCGGGTGGGTGTTAGTTCCAAGGAATAAGGTAAAGTTACGTGCTGGTGAACTCATGGACGGTAGCCCCATTCCCCAAGCCCGAGAGGAGAGACACCTTAAAATGGAACAACTCCAGTCTGCCCTCCAGGTAGGAGAAACCCGGAGAGCCCTCCTGAATGTGATGCCCCAGGTGCTGTCTGCACCCACCGATCTGGCCCTGCACCCCATCTGCCCAGGAGACCAAGTGCACCAAAAGCCCTGGAAAACCGGCGGCCTGCAAGACTAGCTCCCTCCTAAGTGGACGGAGCCCACTCGGTGACCTGAAGTCACAGGGCGTCCCTCGGCGGGGGCATCACACCCGAGGGAAGAGGGCCCCCAGCCCCCACCTCGGCAGACACGACCTGGGGCAACAACCCCCTTGATGACTCAGGTGAGTCTCCCTCTGACCTGAAGCTTCTCCCGAAAAAAAACAACAAAAGTGCGACCAGGGGATACGCGGGCCCCGGGAGGGAGGGCGCGTCAACGTCAGGGCACGAAGACGGGGACGCCTGCACTTTTAGGAAACGTGACGGGTGACCATTAGTCTCTTGCTTACGCTTGGACCACGTATCTTACATTTTCTGGTGTCCTTTGTCTCCAGAAAGTTAGACGCACGGGGGAGACGCTGGCCTCAGAGAGACGAGCAGTCAGGCCCGAGGCCTGGTGACAACCAAACAGCTCTGAAAGGCGTCTGAGGAGACGTTCGGCGCCTCCACCGGGGCTACGAGGACGCGTGCGCCCAGCAGGCGGCCGTCACAGGCCGGACCCACGCCCCTCAGCGCCCCGCGGCCCCTCAAGAATGAGGAGCAGGACAAAGGACAGCGACTGTTCACTGGCAAAGCCCGTTCACGATTCCCAGGAAAAAATAGAATCTGGGTAATAGAATCTAACCGTTTTCTCTTCCTCTGTGCCTCCTCTGCTGTCGCGGGCTCACAGGCTGCTGTGTGTACAGACGCCTCGCCCCCGGCGCTTCAGACCAGACTTCCTGGTACAAAGTAGCTGCCCTGCTTGTCAGCTGGGGGGCCGTGTGCAGAGCGCTGCGCACGGCACTCAATCCAAGATGGCGGCGGCGGCAGCGGGCCGTGAGCAGAGACGCCACGCCCAGCACTGAGATCTGGAGCCCCAGCTGCACCGCCGCTCCAGCCCCGCCAGGACTCTTCCCTCTCCCCTCCCCGCGGACGAGACCCTGTAAAGCAGCCCTGCCCACGACCTGTGGGAGGTGGGGGGAGAGCGTGTGCTTTAGAGCGGAGCTCACACCTCTTCACGCTTTGATGAAAGAATGAAGCTTTCCTTTGCTTCTGAACCGAACTGGGTCTTGTTCTATTGGCTCAAGCAACACTGGGCAGAAGGACCAACGTGGGTGGGTCGGTAACAGTTGGTTTTAATTTATCAACTACTAGTTACTCTTCTAAAGAGCTTTGCTGCCTTTTCAACACTGCTTACTATTTCTATTTCTGTGCCTTTTCCAACATCAACCCTACCTGGGTGAACACACACACACACACACCCCTCTGTGCGTCCCTCCAGTTTCTCTCAACAGTCTACGTCCATGAGCTGTTTGCAGACCCTGATCCAAATGTTCCTCTTTTGCAAAGTATTTCCACTAGTTTTCGTGGAAACTGTAAGAGTTCTAAGGAAGAACAGCATCCTCAACCTGGCACTTCACTGAAGGTGTCACCTTGGCCGACCGAGTTGCTCCATTTCCCTGCCTATAAAATGGATGTGTGACCCCTGGTCCCTCCATCTCACACAGCTGTTGTTAGAATCAAATGAAATGTCTCACACAAAAGAAAAAGAAAAAAGAAAACAATGGGGAAAACTATGAAATTACAAAATGCTTGTGGGTCTGATCATTATTGTTCCCTAATGTAATACCATCAGCTTGGGGCTTCGTTCCAAGTGAGACCATATCATTTTATGCCTGTTGACATGCTACCTGTAACCAAGTTCACATTCAACTATAAACTTCTTGAGAATACAGAATTAGGTTCCTCATTTCTTCTGTGTGCTTAGTGTAATACTGTGCACACAGTAGGCTCCAAAATTTGACCCTTAACTGGGGGACTAATAATTGCCAGAGACATTTCTCACCAGCAAATGCTGTGGGTCCCTATGCATAATGCTTGCCACCCCTGAAAGAGGGTGGTGTCCCCAGATTCATGCTTTGAAATAGGGTTCCCACAGCTGTACTCCTCAGAACCCACATCTCAGAGATGTTTTGCAAAATAAGAATCTGTGGTCAAACAATCAGGGGCGGGAGCCTTACGGAACCCCTCTTTCAAAGTCGGGAAGATTGAGAGTATGATAAAGAATCCCAAAATTTCTGCTGAAAGGTAGACATCTTTATTCACCCTGGAGTTTGACAAATCCATTTGAAGAGAGGTGCTTTCTTTCCATTAGCAGCTCTTTGCACACCCGACAAACAAGTATCCCTCCGAAGTCACTTTGGGAAAGGCTTCACAAACTACCGCTCATAAAATCAATCTAATGGACTAGAGCGGGAATTGCAAACTATAGCCTGTGGGCCAGATCCAGTTCACTACCTGTTTTTGTATGGCCTACAAGCTAAAAACTGGTTTTTATATTTTTAAAGAGTCGAAAACATCTAAAGAAGAATTAGATTTTGTGATAAAAGAAAATTACACGGAATTCAAATTTCAGTGTCCCTAAGTAAAGCGGTTTTGGAATGTGGCCACGCCCATTTGTTTATGTGTTGTCTACGCCAGCTTCATGTTACAATGGCAGAGTTGAGTAGTTTTGAGTTGGCCTTCAAAGCCAAAAATATTCATTATCTGGCCTTTTACAGACCCCTGAGCTAGAGCAGCATTTTTTAAAAATGAAATAGAAAAGAACAGAAAATACCAGCGTACATCACATGCGGGAAAGATAACTAGTGTTTCACAGAACATTTGCATCAACAAAATGTATGTATGTTACATATATGTGCACAGCCTAGGCCACAATCATTGTATTCCTTAATGTAAATAACTGACAAAAAAGTTTTTTTTTCAGTGATTCTGGAAGCAAGTTAGAACACGCCTATGTCTTATGCTTGCAACTCAAGGAGGTCTATGCTACCGTAGCTAGATGGTGAGCAAACAAGAGCAGAAAGACAAAAGACAGATGAATAAATTCAGGTACCCTACCAACTGTTTCCACATAAAGCATCTCATTGAAGGTTCTTTTCCAATGAGGAAGAGATGAAATTCACCAAAAAGACAGTATCAGTGATAGACAGAATATGCTCCCTTATTCTTAGAGCGTTTATCAAAGACAACTTACACTGAATCAAGCAGTGTAAAATATTACTGTTGGTTTAACCCCAAAAAGGGCTTTGTCCCCAAAATAACTTTCCATCCAATACATGGTCATCAAATCTAGAAAGATTTGGAGTAAGGAGATGTAAGTGGCCTGAGTAAAACTATCCCAGTAATAATTATAATAACTAGAAAATAATAATTATTATTATAACTAAAAAAAATTTATTTAACACGTATTACCAGGCTGTGCTAAGCCCATTCATTTCACTCAGCCCCCAAAACAATCCCATTCTGTGGGGATAATTATCACCCTCATTCTCTGAGTAAAGATACTAAAGCACAGTGACTTCCCTGGTGGTCCAGTGGTTCAGACTCCATGCTCCCAATGCAGGGGGCCTGGTTCAATCCCTGGTTAGGGAACTAGATCCCACATGCCACAACTAAGACCCAGTGCAGCCAAATAAATAAATAAACACTTTTTTTAAAAAGATACTGAGGCACAGAGAGGCTGAATAACTTGTCTAAGGTCACTCAGAGTAAGAACAGGACATGGGATTTGAATCCAGACAGCAGGATCCCCAAACCTGCTCTTTTGACCATTTCATGATATATCCTACCACTTATATGTCTCTGCTGAAAAAGCTGAACCAATTGACTGACTAAGCTATAGAAAATAGCTTTATTATGAAAGCTGTTTTATAGAGATGATACTACAACAATCAAAATAATAAACACCACCCAATAACACACGTGCAACCTGATATTGCAGGGAATGCAACTGTGCTGGTATTGAATTGTCCTCAAATTTGAATTACAGAGACATAGCTCAAATTATCCCCTTTGTCTGGTACCCAGCCCAAAAGACATATTTTTTTAGCAAACATTTTGCGCTACCTTGCCTTCTCATGCCACATGCTGCCGCGTGAAAGCTACAGCCTTCCTAACGTGATTCATCAGAAAAATCAAGGGGGAAAATAGTCGTGATCTGATATACTGAGCACTCTTAAATTACACAGCAGCCACTTCCCGTGTAGTGCAGGGGAGACAGAAATGCAGTGACGAAGTACATCGCAGCCTGTCACGTCTGTGAACTGGGGAGCGGGGCAGGTCACTGAATCATGTTCCAGCACCTCCACACATCCATCGAGACGCGAGGTAGCCAAGCCGGCTTGCCCGAGATGAAAGTCTGAGTAATTCAGAGGAGGCTGTAATTCTTTATAAAACATACACTAAGTAGTTTTGTTGACGCCTACATGACATTTCCAAGGTGGTTGGAAAACCAGACCATTTGTTACACATGATCTAGATCAATAGAGTGTTTGGAGGAAGATGAGCAACGTTTCAAAAAAAATAATTGAACAAGAGTGGAATAATTCCATGCCTCACAACATCTCCAGTTTTATGTTTAAAATTCAAGATTGAAAAGAATAAGAAAAAAAAATTGCAGCCATATAGCCCAGCACCAGAGCCCATTTCTCTTCTTAGATAGCATTTACAGACGAAAAGAAAATATTTTTGTTTCGTTAGACAAACAAAAGTATAATAAGGAAATGGTCAATTGCTTTTTTTTTTTTTTTTTTTTTTTTTTTTTTTTTTTTTTTTTTTTTGGTCAATTGCTTTTATCCCTTCTCTTTTCTTTTTTCTTTTTTTTACTGGCTGTCGTCAGCGTCACTCTGACAAGAGTCTGAAAAATTAACACATCACTAGGACTTACCATGTGAGATTTAACTTTTGATAAACAACAAAGTGGGTTACTGCTGTGCTAGCTATTTTTAATCCACCTTGTGAGTCTGCTTTTTTTATTGCTTTATACAGCATATCTGATTCCCTCTAAAGCACCAACTAAAAAATCTATCCAGCTGTCATTTGCTGCCCGGTAACATCTATCATCACACAGCCTGGCAGGTCTAGTCTATGAGGCAGAGGGGAGAGGAGACAGGAGGCAGAGTCAAGGACTGTCACATGGGATGGGAAAAAAAACTTGTCACAATTATTTATGACTCTTGCTGGGGCACATAATGGGACACATAAGCCTGTTTCAGTTTCAAGCACCCTTGCATGGCTGCTCCCTTGTCGAAGTTGGACGCAGGCAGCTCTGCTTTACACATACAATTTCCTGAACAATGCCAAGCACTCGAGAAGTGACACTGACAAATACTGGAGTTGGTGGCTGTAGCTCTGTGGGCTGTTATGAGCGTGCGGGTGTCAGTAATCAGGAGCACTGCCACCTGAAGCCCCAGTGCCTCCACTCCCCAGGTTCTTTCTTCCTGGGGAAAGACTTCCTTCCTCCTCATCCCCTTTAATTGCTGGGGACATGTGTTTAGAGAACAGGAAATTGCACGTTCCAGCCCATATTTTATTATGCTAGGCCATATTTATCCTTCCCAAGGAGGCTTCTGTATTCATTTGTTCCTTCCCTTACCCATCCCTACACCCACAGAGCAAGAAACCAATTCCAAGATTTCAAGTGGAAGCATCCTTTGGTTTCACGTCCGCTAAATATCCCTGTTTCTGAACAGTTGGTTCAATTAATGTTCCACCTCCAGATGTGTCCACAAAAGCAAGTGCTGGATTAGATGGTGGTTTTGTCCAGTTCTATAATCTAAGTCCTGCTCCAAGGCCCTTTGTTTTTAGTAGTTGTTTTTAGTAGCCTCATAAGGGTTTAACCTTTGGCTCTTTGGAGAGACTTAAAGGAAACTCCATCAACAGTCTCTCTACCTGACAGACCATTACAAACAGAAGAGCTGAACTTGCAACATTTATAATAATTAAAGGTAAAATGAAGGTCCAGTTCAATAAGTGACTCTCACACACTGTATGACTCTAGCATGGCTCGACATTAACCTAGGTGCCCACCCCAAGCCCTCAGGCACCTTGGCACACCTGCCCAGACCCTGCTGATGAAAAATGGCAAAGACCGTAATTAAAGATAATAAGAGTAGAATGGCCTGTAAAATACCCTGGAAGCCAAATCAGAAATTAATATGCAGGGGAAGATAATCTGTGAATAGAAGCACCCAGGAACATTGGAATTGCTCCAATTTTCTGTTTAGAATTGGCTAAACCCAAACTCAGCTACCTTAGTTTAGAAATATCACAGGAGGCCAAAATAAGAAAGAGAAAATGCTTTAGTTTCACTGAGTGAGTCTCATTGTACATGAGAACCATAATGTTTATGATGCAACTACTACCAAATAACACAGTACTGTTGATAGACATCTACATACCGCTGTCTCAAACCCAAAAGGGTGTCTATACTAATTTAAGGAACGAAGAAGCTGATAGGGATCACCCAAGATTCCCCATCAGCCCAGGAACCGTTTCTCTTCCGCTACATCCTCCCCTCTCTGCTGTCTTCACTCCCTCCCTGTCTCCATCTTCTGGGGAATTGCAAAGTTGAAGTCCATGGGCACCACTGTGCCTGCCTGTGTCTTGTTTGTCTACAAGGTGATTTTTGTATTACAAAGTATTAGGAGGTAAACTTCACCTCCCCACCCACCCCGAGACACACACACACACACACACACACACACAAACACACACACACACACACACAAACACACTTCTGACATTCCCAAACAGGAGAGGGACAGCCTCTCCCCTCCCCAGGCAGGAGCCCTATAGCATGAGCACTCCCCTTGCCCCCTCGACTGCCTCCCCATCTGCTTAGGGAGTTAGTGCCAGATCTAACACCTATGAGACCACACTCCCAGGCATAGAGTCACTGCATCGGAATTCCTAACAGGCTCCCTGCTATCCTGTTCGCATATCCAACTCAACTCACAGTGCAATAAATATCATTATGATGCAAACTTCACTCAAAACATACAACTTCCAATCCCATCGTTTTTTTTTTTTTTTAGAAAGACATTTATTCAACAGATATTTATTGAGCACGCACAGGCCGGGGTGGTGCTAGGGTGGTGAGCAAGAACGACATAATTTCTGCTTTCATGCCATTTTCTCCACGATGACGCTTCAGTTACAGGAGTGAAATGTGCGTGGCAAAGCAAATATAGGGTGTAACAGTGAATGCATTTAACACGGGGACCTGACCCAGTCTGGGGGATAAGAGAAGGTCTCTCCTGGGAAATGACAGCAAAGCCAGATCTTTAAGGATAAGTAGGAGTTATTCAAGTTGGTGACTTGAGTGAATTACCTAGTGTCTTTGCTGGGAAGATTAAATGAGCTCATGTAGGTAGAAGAGCACCATATAAGCTACAAAAGGGTTAGTTGGTGACATTGCAGAAAGGAGGAAAGTGACAGTATTCCTAAATGTCTCTAGAGGTACAGACCAAGGGCCTGTGGAGTCAGACGGTTTAAGTCCTGACTCTGCCACTCACTCCCAATAGAGGTTAGGCCTTTTCTTAACCTTTCTCAGTCTAGTTCCTTTGCCATTAAAATCAAGACAATAATACCTGGTTATTCAAACAGGATTATGTACGTAAACTCCTGTAGAACTGTCCCTGGCATACACGTAAAAGAGCTCAGTGAACGTAAGTTTGCTCTTTATTGTTATGTGTCCAGGAAAATGGACGGTGAGGGATAAAATGTAATTAAGAATCATCAACAGAGAACCATGCAGAATCTCAAGGTAAAGTGGATGATTGTACTTTGTATTGGAGCAGCACCTTAAGCACTTCCACATTCATGATCTCATTTGGTCCGGCAATAACCTCTTTACGCAAGAAGGGCAGGGGCCCCTGTTTTCATCTAATAAATGAGAAACCATGAATCAAACACTGGCCTGCTCAAGATCTTCCAAACGCTAGGACAGATCTGGAATTTGGGTACTCTGATCCCTGAGGCGCTGGCTCTTCAACCACAACACACTCGACTCACCAAGGTGTTGGATTACTTTATCTGTAGCCAGGGTCAGCAAACTGTGGCCCAAGGGCCAAATCCAGTCCCTTGCCTTTTGTCATAAATAAAGTTTATTGGAACATGGGCGTGACCATTTATTTCTGTATTTATCTGTGGCTGCCTTTGCCTGTAATGGCAGAGTTGGTTGGTCATAACAGAGACAATAGGGGTGGCAAAACCAAAAATATTTATTGTTTAGCCCTTTACAGAAAAAGCTTGCCAATCCTGATCTATACCATGACAGCTCCAGAGCATGCATTGTCAATATCAGGGGGGAATGGGGGGCTTAATATGAAGTGCCAGGATAATAATTCATCAAAACAGGTTAGCAAAGGCAAGGCTTGCTGATAGTTTTAAATACCTCTGCTATTTAAAAGGGCCTTGTAGCTGGGTGGTTTTTTTTTTGTGTGTGGTATTAAGAAATTATTCTTTGAAATAATGCCATTTGCAGCAACATGGGTGGACCTAGAGATTATCATACTAAGTAAGTTAGAAAGAGAAAGACAAAGACCATTTGATACTGTTTATATATGGAATCTAAAATATGATGCAAATGAACTTATTCACAAAACAAAAACAGACTCACAGAAATAGAAAACAAACTTATGGTTACCAAAGAGGGTATGGATAAATTAAGAATTTGGGATTAGAAGACAAACTACTGTATATAAAATAAACAACAAGGTCTGATTGTATAGCACAGGGAACTATATCCAATACCCTGTAATAAACCATGCTGAAAAAAGAATATGAAAAAGAATATATATGTATATATACACATATATAACTGAATCACTCTGCTGTACACCAGAAACTTACACAGCATTGTAAATCAACTATACTTCAAAAAAATAAATTATTCTTAACTTATGGTCTTTTTTTTCAAAGGCTTACTCTGTGAAGATATATATTTAATAATTTACAATAAAAATACACAATGCCTGGGGTTTGCCTTAAAATCCACCCAAAAAAAAAGCAGATGGGGATGGGGATTAGCAAGGCAAAGATGAAACAGAAGTAGTAAAATGTTGATAATTGTTGAAGGCGGGTGATGAGGTACAAAGGGGATCATTATACTTTTCTGCTTATTTTAGTATATGTTTGATAATTCCCATAATAAAAAACTTATATTTAAACAGGGAATTTCAAAAGGCTAGATTAACTCTTTTTTCTTTTAAATCTCATCTGACTGTCACAATGCATATTTTTATTGTTGCAGAATAATGTTTATTATCTGAAGATATGGCCCAAGTAATCAACCGCATGATTTGCTTTCTCAGGAAAGGGAGACCTAGCGCAGCATTCTACAAAAAGCCCATTGTTCGTCCTTGATCTACAATGTTCTCTCCTCCCACCCTCCAACCCGCTCTCTGCGCTTATGTTTGTACATTTTTTAACATGATATTAAAAATTTAAAGAGTCATTTAGGGAACTAAAGTTCACTGTGGTTTGATGTCTTATAACCACAAAATAACATTGTTCTAGTTGATCTTTCTCATCAGCGGAGACCAAAGTACTTTGGTATGTACTGTTAAGATGTAATTTTATCCAAGTCAGGCTGTTCAGGTGAGAGTGCATTGGACTTGTGAGGCTGTCCAGCAGAATGAAATGAAAGGAGGACCCGCAGGTTTCTATGTATTAAGTATTAGGGTCTGTACATTTACAGTATATTAATTTTGTTGATTAATAATTTTGGAAATGCCATCTTACTATCTTATGCCTGAAATCGCCCCCCTCTTTGTCATCTGAAGAATCCTATGATAATAAAGACTATTCTAAGGAAACTGAATATGGTTAAAATCTTCAAATCATCCATCTTCATCTCTTGCACACCTCCATCATCATCTTCTTCTTCTTCACTACCATCTTCCTCCTCGTCATCTCCATCATCTTCTTCTTCAGCACCATCTCCTTATCATTTATACAGAATTAGCAATTTGCCAATCATACATAATTTCTTTTACTCCTCACAATAGCTCCATGAGATAGGTAAACTAGGGTTGCATCATATGTGAACTCAATCATGTAAAGTGGGCAAAAAAAAAAAAAAAGAAGAAGAAATGAAAACAGCAATCTAACAGCATATCTAATACACCATAAAATTACATTTTGTGTATGTGCTGTTTTATAGACTGCACTTTATTATGTGCATTATTATACATTTACAAACACCTATACTGTGTAATTATATACCTAAAACCACGAGTACTCTATGGGTGATATAAGGGTTCTCCAATGACAACATTAACGACATCCAACTTACACCTTACGAGTCAATTTAAAATCTGAACTCTGAGTAAACTATGACTTCACTGTTTTATTACACCTATTGTATAGATAAGGAAAATGGGGTTTAAAGAGCGAAATATCTTATATGAATACACACTAATGGACAAATTGGGAAGTGGTCCTAAACCTGTTTGAAAGAAAGGCTGTGGTGTCAATCACTATCCTATACTGTCTTCTGAGAGCAGTTCATACTAATAAAGTACAGAGAGAGAAAGAGAGAGAGAAGATAAAGTAGGACTTTGACACCTTATTTTTAGTTTGTTTTCAATTGGCAAACAATGGGCTAAGGGTGAGGCAGAATCAGCCAAACTAAAATAGGAATAGTGGCATTTTATGGGTGATGCATCTCAATTTGTTTTTCCACGCTGTGTTGGCAGAGAGATTAGTACTGAGGCAATCCTTCTGAAGAGGAGTTCTGAACCTCTAATCAGTAGCACAGCAGAATTGATTAAAATAATAGTCAAGCAGCTCTCCTAAACCATCTTCAACTTCTGCCCAGAAGCTATCCTCGTTGTTTTTCCAATTTCTAGGTTGCCATCTACTTGTCTTCCTGTTGTGGCAGAACAGAAAATTGTCAGGTGAACTGCGTGAAAAATGAAGACAATAAAACCTAGTCAACAGAATGGGATAGTCTGCCTAGAATTTTAAGATTCCTTTAAAAGAGAAAACATGCCCAAGCTGCACTTCATGTCGAATTTAGAGCTTTCCTAAGGTCCGTGATCTCCCAGTATCATAAACCTGGAGGAAGTATTTGCTGAATCAGTATTTTCAGAATTGAACAAATAGGAAAATTACCTGCAGAAAGACTTTGGCTGCATCAATGAAATGCAGAGTTTTGGAAGGGAACAAGTTTAGATTTGGCAGTAGAGGAGCTGAGATCCTCAAATAGAGTTTGAATCATGTCTTCCCAAACAGTCTTCTCTGGGCTTTGGTGTTTTCAAAAACAGTTCAAGTTCACACCTTCTCAAAGCTCCAGTGAAGCCTTCAAGTCCATGATGTCCTCTCTGAAATATCCCCAATACAGGAACATGCTTGAATTATTCACTCTCTTCTTACCCCAATATCAATACCATTTTTATGTAGAAAAAAAAGTTTGAGTAAATGATAATAAGTACTGTAAGGAGAGAATTAAAATTTGTCATTAAGGAAAGGGAAAGACAGACAAGCCTCCAAGGTTCAAGGACACAAAACACTCACACTTTTGTTTATTCACTGAGCACATATTTCCTTAGTGTCTACTATATACAGAAGAACCATGCTTGTGATGCAGGATATAGACTGAAATAGCTTCTTGAATGCTTTTAACTTCCTTAAATTCATCCTTAAATTCATCTTAAATTTTGTGCTCAGAACAAAAGACATAGTATGAGAGTGAGGACAATTTAAATACCGTGGACTATTCCACCAATATGTTCCCAAATAAGTATATGCCCAGAAGCATGAGAAAAGAGATGAACCTGCTATTTATTTGGGGCAAAGGGGGCTTCTGTTTTTCTCTTGGTATGAGCAATCCTACATTCCATTGATTAACGATACGTATCTGTGGCTCAAATAATGAAACAGCAATTGGTTTCAATGCCAGAGGTAAAACTGGCTGGGTTGGACTTATTGAAGCTTGATAAAAGTCTAAAATATATGGGAGATTTGGGGAATTTTCAGTTGTCACTAGAAGCAACTTAAGTCTTATTATAAGCAACTTTCCCCTTACAGATTAACTTTAGTAACATATACCTAAGAGGTGGTTTTACTGTATTAGCAACAAATCCTCCACCTCATAAAGTTCAGAGCTAAATGGATGAAACAATATAAAAATTAAATAAATAAATCTATTTTGTTGAAGGCTATGAAAGAAAGAAAAGAGCTCTGTGCGTATATTTCCTAACTGTCTATTGAAAGGACCAAGAGGCAAAGTGCCTCAGTGGAAATAAGCACACTTAATGCCCAATCTTGGCTTCTAAATGCCATTTTCCAATAAAATGGAATCCCATGGAGAAATGGTTGATTCTAGAGCTGCAGCAGGCAAAGTGAAAGGTGATCCCAACATAATGTTGGGAAGATGTCCAAAAGACATAGAACCTATTTTTAAGGAACTCCATGTGCCCCATTTGAAACAACTTGAGAATCAAAATAAATAGTAATATTAACAGAATAAAAAATCTGTTCAATAAAATAGAAAACTATGAGTCCATAATGATAAAAAAAATAAATGCATAAGTTGAAACTTTCATGAAGAATGGAATTGTGGTAAGCAGAATAACGGCCCTGAAGATATCCATGTCCAATCCCAGGAAACTGTGAATATGTTGTGCTACTTAGCAAGGGAGAATTTAAGCTGCAGATGGAATTAAGGTTGCTAAGCAGCTGACTTTAAAATAGGGCTATTATGCTAGATTACCTGGTAGGGTCCAATGTAATCACAAGGTTACTTAAAAGTGGAAGAGGGAGGCAGAATAGTTAGTGTCAGGGTGATAGAGTGTGAGAAAAATGATTGGCCACTGCTGACTTTGAAAAGTGAAGAGGCCACATGCCAAGAAATACGAGCAGACTCTAGAAACTAGAAAAGGCAAGAAAAACAGATTCTCCCCTAGCGCCTCCAGAAAGGAACACTGTCCTGCCCGCACGTTGATTTTATCCCACTGAGACCCATTTCACACTCTGACCTATAGAACAGTAAGACCACAAATCCATGTTGTTTAAAGCCACTAAACTTATGGTAATTTGTTACACCAGGAATAGGAAATTAATAGAGAATACTCATGTAGTTTCAGAGTATCTCTGTATAAGATAGCTGTTAATTACAAAAGGAAAAATAGGAACATTGCAGTGGAGAAACTTGGCAGACACCACTTTCACTGAGTGATCAAAGTTAACATCACAAACAATAAGTCATTTTAACATCACGTACCTTCTGAAATGACGCATTTAGAAGGACGCAGCATCACTTCTGTGGAACCCTCCTCAACAATGCACAACACTTGTCTAAACAAGAGAAATCTTCAGGCAAACCCAAACTGAGGGGATTCTACAAAACAACTGTCCAGTACTCTTCAAAAATATTAAGATCATAAAAGACAAAAAAAAGGACTGAAAAACTGACCCAGATTGGAGGAGTCTAAAGAGACAGGACAACTAAATGCAATGTGACAACTTGGATTGTATCTTGAACCAAAAAAAGAGCATTACTAGGGCAGTTTGGAATTTCTAATAAGATCTGTACATTAGTGCTGAATCCATTTTAATTTTTGTTTAGATCATTATACTATGTTTATGTAAGATGTTAACATTTGGAGAATCTGGGTAGAGATATACCCTAGGAATATATGTGTGCTACTTTTGCAATGTTTAAAGTCAAATTATTTCTAAATAAAAAGTGTTTAAAGAAAAGGAAATGTGATAATGACCTTATGCTAAGAAGGTCTGGTAAGGTCTGTCTTTAAATTCCCTTTTAAAGAGCCCATTCATTTCTTTCTTTGGAGAAGTCACTTCATTGGGTGTTTATATGTCCATGTGCCTTTCAATCTTGGTGATTTCTTCCAACAAGTCATCCAGAACTAAGAAAAGTCTTCACAGGTATTAAGATAAAAAGCAAATATTTGTAACATTAGTCTTAGCTCTAGAAGAGCTTCCCATAAAGAACAAATAAATGAAAGATACTCAACCAAAAAAAAAAAATTATTCTCCTACTCCTGCCCATTTTTCTATATAAATAGGCCACTCTTCACGTAAATTTTGAACATTCAAATGTCATCACGTTACATCCTTGGTTAAAAGCTTCTGGATGACCCCACATGACCCAGCTCCAGCTCCCTCTCATCTCATCTACTATCCGTGTCCTGATGCACTAAGTCCAAACGTGCTAATCTTCATTCTATGCCTCAATGAACCAATACCTTTACACATACATTTCTTACTTTTTTTTTCTTTTTTTTGGCTATGCCATACAGCTTATGGGATCTTAGTTTCTCCAACCAGGGACTGAACCCGGGCCCCGGCAGTGAAAGTGCCGAGTCCTAACCACTGGACCACCAGGGAATTCCCCATTTCCTATCTTAATATCTTTCACATACATTTCTTCTACCTAGAATACTTCCTCTTCTCCTGACCTAACTAAATAGATTTCTTAAAGGCAGACAGCTAATAAATGGCAGTCAGGATTCCAATGTCTTGTTAATAAATAATGGTATTTCCAAAGAATGGAATATTAGTGAACATTAAAAAGAGTGAGGCAGAGTTTCCAAAAATATATATATATATATTTATATATATACACACACACACAAACATATACATATATACTATATGTAGACAGAGACATAACACACAATTAAAACCTATTTTTATTTTTTACCTATCAATTGTATATTTACTTAATAGATACCCCTCAAAAAAAATTCTGAAAAGATATATTCAATAATACCAGCGATAGTTAATTTGGGGTAACTTTTATTTTTTATTTTTTATTTTTTAAACGCAAATGTTACATTTATTTATTTATTTATTTATTTATTTATTTATTTTTTGAGGTACACCAAGGTCAATCATCTGTATTTATACACATATCCCCTGGGGTAACAAATTTTAACTTGAGAAATACGACGGTGATGATTCTAAATGGTGGCTAAAATGGCTCGTAAACTTTGAACTCTTTTTGCCATTGCATTAGACCTACCATCACTGGAACCAGCAGGCGTGAATCAGCTATAGGATTTCACGTAGTTACCTTCTAGCGTTGTTGCTGCTGACATTTTTGTTTGCAGTGGCCTCTCACACTTGTAAGTTTTCGTTATCAGTGAGGCATTAAATCCATCAACACGTCCTACTGAGGGATAAGCCAGAACTCAGCAAGAACACTTCAGAGACGCTCGTTACAGGATAGAATGGATGTGACCCAGCTGGGGGAGGGGTGTCGGGATCTGAATCTGGAATACCCAGAGCCACCCTTGTTGTCAATTTCTGGCCTCCTGACATGGTGAGCTCTTCCTTACCAAGCCTTTGCAGTAGTTGTTCCCTTGGAGCAGAATATCTAAATCTTTGCATATCGATTTAATATCTGTATCTTTGCACACTTGCCTCTTTCTCACCCTTTAGTTTTCAGGTGAAATACTGCTCTTTAAAAGACATAGTCCAGAACAAATCACACTCATTTCCTTTAGTTAAATCAAGAATAGTGGTTGGGTAGCCCTCTGTTATATACACATTCAATTTTAACCCGAATGAAAATTTAATCTCCCAAAATATAACTCCTTAGCATGCTTTATCCAGATATGATTCTTGGACTTTATGCCAGAAACCAGTTAATGCCATGTCTTTCTTATAAGAAGGAATAACAGTAGATAACATAATGCACCAAATATAAGCCCCTATTTCTTTTCTCCCCAAACCAAAACTATACTTGGATGTGGGGAGTGGAATGAGGAAGAGCCCCTCATCTTATGGGGCACATTTTCAGTGGTTCATACCACTTTCTTGTCCAAAATAACTATCCAAAATAGTCTCAACCTTCTTCAACTTTCTATTAGGTCATTCTGCTTAATTTCCTTCACAGTATTTACCACTGTCTTAAATTATCTTGTTTACGCATTTGGGTTTTGTTGTTTTTTGTTTTGTTTTGTTTTTGTTTTTTGCTACTCAGTAAATACGTGTTGCAAGGGAGAGAATAAAGGAAGGAAGGAAGGAAGGGAAGGAAGGAGGGAAGGAGGGAGGGGGCAGGGAGGGAGGGAGGGAGAAATGGAGGGAGAGAGGAAGGAAGGAAAGGAGAGAGAGAATTATAAACTGTGTGTAGATCCCAGTTAATGGCTAATTAAATTTAACGGACTCTAGACAAGAGAGGAGGTACAGTACATACTGCCCTTCGCATTTCATCTAGTTAAAAATCTTTTCTTTTCCTCTTGCATTTTCATTTCATTATTTCTTCATTTGCATTATTTTATGCACCTAAAAAATAGATCTTCCACCTGGGACCTTTTAACAACTACTCCAATAGTGTTCCAACTTTTTTAGCCATAGAGTCCTGTCTTCACACAAAAACTGCAGAAATCCAATAAATATGACAGATGACCCACAGCTGTTTTGGCTGAAGTGGGGGGTGAGGCGCTGATGAGCATGGCTGGTCTGGACATCCACTCAGCAGTTCCTATGATCCTGAATCCCCCCAGGACCCAGACCTACCACTTGCATCCAGAGAACAGTTTGGAAATCATTGAAACACAGACATGTAGAACTTTACTTTCAAAAAACAGAAGAGCTTTAATTAAACTTGCTGTATCAGCAGTTTCACATTAAGCTTCCATTTTATTCCAAATGGTTATGATTTGATTATGAGCCCACTCAATCGGGTGGCTGTGCTCTGCTTTTTTTATAATTAGGAAACAGAAGGTCTGAATACCAACAATATTCATCTTAGCCATCGGTTTTGTGCAATCTTTCTAGATAGCGACCTGATACTACTGAAGTACTGACTTTTTTTAACTTTTATGCAAATTGCATGTACAATAATCCATGATATGCTTTAGCATTAGTTGTTCTTCAATTTTAGGAAATGCTGATTTAAAACATAATTTAACAAATTATTCAGTCAAGCATAATAAGGACAAAATTCTTTCTCCCATCAAATTTTCAGAGATGTTTGGACAAAGACAGCAATAGTTTAGTGAAATTTGCTGAAAAAACCCCTAGCTCCCATACTGTTTTTCCTTCCCCAAATATACTGTTATAAAGTATAAATGCCCAAGCACAGACAATGTCCATTAAAAAGTATCTATCTAATGCAATCTTTAACAAACTTTTCTGGAGCTACAGTTATTACCTCAAAACCCACAGCATGCATTTTTTAAAACAAATTTGATGCTATTAAAAAGGGGTGGATTGACAGCGCTGGAGACTGAAGTCTTCTATTTAACCACAATCCGGGTGAAGCACAGACAGAGGCAATGAAAATCTTGCCTGCTTTTCCACCGCTGCTCCCCAGACTTACAGACGAGACACTTGTAGGGAAAAAAGGGGCACTGTGGTCCATGCTTGTGTTTAATCATGGTCATTCCACAGGCTGGCTTCGTAAAGATGTAAGTTCTTACCCTCGTGAAGGAAAGACCATGGTTTTCTCACACTGAGTTCCTTTCACCGACCAGATTACCACCAACTGCTCAGAGACCTGTGCCAGTTCAGTGGCTCCTCACCAAGCACCAAGAAAGAACCCACAACAGGTGAGAACACGATGCATTCATCTCAGCTGCATCATTCCCAGGGGAAGATAAAGCTGGACCTGAACCTTCACAATAATCGTGGGTTCACACTTTCTAAAAGAAATAGCTGTTTATAATACCAAGGACTTCGGATGGCTAATCATGTAATAAAATCTCAAACCTACCAACAGTTAGAGCTGAAACCTCTACACAAGGGTTTCTCCATCTCAGCATTATTGGCATTTGGGGACTGAATAATTCCTTACTGGGGTGGGGGCTGTCCTGAGTATTGTAGGATGTGTAGCAGCATCCCTGGCCTCTTCTCACGAGGAGCCAGTAACACCTGCCCAGTTGTGACAACCACAAGTGTCTCCAGACATTGTGATATGTCCACTGGGGACTGAAATCGCTCCCAGTTAAACCTCTGCTCGGTACATCCCAGTACCAGTTCTATCCCTTCAACCCCGAGATTGTCACAGTTGTACAAATGTCTTATTTCTTTTTACATTGTTCTCTTCTTTTAACCTCTGCCCTTAGAAGGATAGTTCCAAACACATCACTTGACAGACATGTTATTACATACATAGCTCAGCCGGGCAGAGTTTGGCGAAGATCTGTGGGCTCTGTGTTGTCTTCTGCCCTTTGTCAGGAGTTTCTTCCTGTGTTACAGTTGGTTGAATTATACTTAAGCTCCCAGGCAGAGCGGCTGGAGGAGATCTGATGAAAACCACATTGTTTGATTCACGGAATGTGATTTACACCCCCTAGACACTGGATTTTAATTTGTTGTATATGTCTATTAAACTCTGCTTTCCTCCTCCCCTTTCTTAGGATGAAAAGCAGGTTATTTAGTGCACAATCTAAAAATCAACCGGTTATTAAATTTTCCTTTTCGTTTAGTTTTGAAGCTTTTATGCCTCTGAAACTTATTTACATGCTGTATATATTAAATAAAGTGTAATCCATAGTACTCAAAGGATTCAAAAATGATGAGGTACTCTTCCCATGGTCTCAAAACAGAGTCTACCTGACTCCCCAAAAGAGGGAGACATTTATAGCATCGATCTACAACTCAAGAATACACTCTACCAATGCGGCAACTAACACCAATACTAGGCAAGTACATAAGATGTGGCAAATAGATATAGTTCCATATGTTCTAAAAAGAAAAAAGAAAAAGAAAAAAAAAGGAAAAGCCACAATAATATATATCCAGTTATATTTTTCTTGTAAAAATTAAGTCAACCTTTAACATCCTGAAAAATAAGATACATTAACTTGCATCACCATCAATAAAGTAACATGATTGCTTTCATAAACACAGCTTCTGTATCTTCAGTACCTACAACTATAGGAAGCATGAGACATTGATTTTTTTTTAATTTATTTAATGCTCAGGACAGCTTGGAATAGTAGGCATATTTGATCCCATTTTGCAGATGAGAAAAAAGGTTCAGAAAGGTTAGGTAATTTTTCTAAGTTCATGTAGCTAACAAGCAGCAGAGCTGGAATTTGGGCCCACTCTGGATGACCCTAATGTTCAAGCTGGATCTACCCTATCGGCTTTTACTTTCTTCTCTAATTAACTCTCTAAGGCTGAAGCTGCTTGAAATCAAACCAGCATTTCAGGGGATAATCCAAGGTAAACTACGTGCTTAAGAGCTGGGTAAATAGACACATTAGCATTTTCTAAATCTTTAGAAAGTTCCTGTTCTCAGATTCATGGAAATTAATAGCTATATATACTATTCTGGCTTGCAAAACAGCAGAGTACAAAATATTTCTAGTAATCTTACCTTCTTCTGCTTTCTGGTCACTCATCTTTCCTTGGTTCCCTCTTGTCCTCCTGTCCAAGTCCACAGTCCTCACCACTCCACTCTCATCTCTCCTACTCCGACCTCAAAGTCCATGCTCCAGCCTCACTGAGTTACTTGTGGTTCCCATAGCAACCTGGCTGTCTTTTAGCATACACCATGCTCATGCATTCATTGTTCATCTTGTTTATCAGGTACCTGCACTGTTGTAGGTGCTAGAAAGAGAGCAGTAAGACAGAATTTCTGCCCTCATGAAACTTACAGTCTAATTTGGAAGAGACAGACAATGAGTGAATAAATTAAATATTTAGCATATCCGATAATGATAAAGGCTTTGGTAGAAAAACAAAGCTGGGAAAGGGATTACTGAGTGCTGGAAGGGAGAAAATACTTGTAAGTTAAAAGTGGAGGAACAGGGAAGGTCACCCTGACAATGCGGCATATGAGCAAACACCAGAAAGAGGTGAGGGGTGGTGTAGATGCTGGTAGAAAGGCGGTCCATGTGGCCAGGATGGAGTGAGCAGAGCAGAAAGTAGTAGACAAGATGGTAAGGGTTGGGGGAGAAGGGTACCATGTAGGGGCTTGACAGCCTTTATGAAGGCTTTGACATTCACTTTAAGTAGCAAAAAATACCCTTCCAGTTTTTATGCCTTTGGTAACTTGGGAGCTATGTCCTAACATAGTATCTGAGCTATCATACATGCTCAGTGTTTTTTTATTCAGGGGTTGAAAACTCTGCCTAAGGGGCCACGCAGCTACTGGAAATATGAAAGAGAGATGCCCAGTCTCAGGGAGGCTCCAATAACTGCTGCCGTATGGAATATGGTCCCAAAGCCCAAACATCACACAGCTCTGGGCCAGCTGTGGCTGGTAGGCCATGAATGTACAGCATCTGTTGTCATCCGTGTCTGTTTCACGAATGTATCAGGAAGATAAGACACTGCAGGGTAGCATTTTTGAGAAATATTGAGAACAGCAAGCATATTCTAGAACTGAATGTGTGTGTCCCCTCAAAATTCCTATGTTGAAATCGAACCCCCAATGTGATGGTATTTGGAGGTGGGGCCTTTGGGAGGTGGTTAGGTCATGCGGGTGGAGCCCTCATGAATAGGATTAACACCCTAGTGAGAAAAGTCCATGCTGTCTGCTTTGTGAGGATACGATAAGAAGACAGCCATCTATAAAATCAAGAAGCGGGCTGTCATCTGAATCAAATCTGCCAGCACCTTGATCTTGGACTTTCAGACTCCAGAACTGTGAGAAATAAATTTCTGCTGTTTATAAGATACCCAGTCCATGGTATTCTGTTATAGCAGCCTAAATGGACAAAGACATCTTCCATCTCATTGATGGATCAAAAGTTTGAGTAATCCTCTCTAATATACGATCAAACTACCCATGCTTTGAAAAATGATGCCTCCTACATTCTGTTGCCCAGCAATTACTGCATCCTCCCAAAGTTAACAAGACAGTTCTTGCCTCTGTAACTCTTTCCACGCTTCTTCTGTAAGAGCTGTTCATTTCGCAGAGCAGAAGTAAAACTATATATTAAATTTCCTTCATCATGACTAGAAAGGGTGCTGTCTTTAAACGCAGATGTAAACAACAAAAAAAGGAACTTTGTTTAAAAATGAGCTGGAGTTAAGCATAGGTGTGGGGAGGATTTTCTGTTGTGGGGAAATGCTGAATATGCAGTGATTTTTTTTACATTAATAATAATAGGAAACAGTAGATAGTGGCACCTCAGCACAATTCTAATTTAATGAGAAACAATAAAACAGTTTTCCAAAGGGGCCTATTTAGGTCCAAGAAAGGGAGATATTAAAGTTCCAAGATTTATTCTGCTTTCGTTAAGGTATGCTGATACACATTTTCTGAGGCTGTATTCTACTCACTGATTAGATCTCTCTCTTCATAATTTCCTTACTTGTAAGGGAATTAGATTGGTATTTTCCTGGCCAAATAACTTTTAGACAAAGTATTTAAACTGAATCAATTCATTCCCAGCACAGGTAAGGTTGTTCAAAATCTTATATCACTCAGACAGCCCTGTGAGGCATATTTTTAATATATTTAGGTATCATTAACTGCAAAACCATGGGAATCAACTATCAAGAAATGGCTTTTAGAAAAGAATTGAATATACAGAAAACTTCTAGTAAAGTATCGTCTTTGAATTAAGCTCCCTATTTTTATTTTTTGGTGTTTTTCAAATTAATTGCACAAGTTAACCAGTATGTATCAGTCATTGCAATGTTTAAGTGGTGTGCCCTGTGAGGTCAGATGTGAGGATGATGATGATGGTGGTGTGAAGAGAACAATGGTGATAGCTGACATAAACTGAGCCCTTTCTACCTGGTAGATAGTGTGCTAAACACATTATATGCCTTGCTTGATTTGATCCTAACATTCATTACGTGCTAAGATCTATGTTAAATGTACAAAAGACCTTTCCAACACCTTGCAGGTCACATGTGCCCCATTTTACAGATGAGGAAACTGACACTGTGACAAGTTGAGCAACCAAGAATCACCTAACCGATGGTACCTAGAGAGAGGTGCTCACAACGGCAGTAGAAATTGGAGAGCCCTAGCCCTGGGGAATACTGAAGCCTTTGTCTCAGGTACTGCTCTCATACACCTTGCAATATCTCTAGTGAGGGTAAGGGCCCTGAATGGGGGAGAAGAATACTCCCTAACATTTATTAAGCACTTCCTACCTGCCAGACATTGTTCTAAATCCTATATTTCTTTTCTTTTCTTTTTTTTTTGGGGGGGGGCTGCACGGGGGCTTTCGCAGTTGCGGCACACGGGGGCTATACTCTTCATTGCAGTACGCAGGTTTCTTATTGCGGTGGCTTCTCTTGTTGCCGAGCACGGGCTCTAGGTGGGCGCTCTTCAGTAGTTGCAGTGTGTGGGCTCAGTAGTCGTGGTGCATGGGCTTAGTTGTTTCACAGCATGTGGGATCTTCCCAGATCAGGGATGGAACCCATGTCCCCTGCATTGGCAGGTGGATTCTCAACCACTGTGCCATCAGGGAAGTCCCCCTAACATTTCCTTTATCTGTATAATAAGTGCATGAGGAGACAGCACTGATATTCCACTTTACAGATGGGGAAGACTGCAGTACAAGGGTTATTTGTCCACTAGCACATGACTACAAACGGTGAGGCTGGGTTTGATCTGGGAGGTTTAAACCTAGCCACTACTGTATCTCAGCTCTTCATGACTGAGCCTTTTGCCTAAGCTTAGTATTGAAAGAACAGTCCTGCACCCTTCAAATGGTCACAAGGACCAGGGACACCCAGCACCAAAGAAAGTGACTCCAGACGGAAAGACTGCTTTGGGGGGTACTCATAAAATCCTGCAGCTTTTTTGCTGTCCTAAAGAGATCTAGGATTCTTGAAAGAAAATATATGGAAACAGATTGCTCACCAACTCTGGGGTGTGGCCTTGGAATAAACACACTGGATTTGCTGTAGAAGAAAAAGGCATGTGACACTGTGCGTAGTCATGATGCAAACCGTACTGTTTACACAGAGACATCTAGCGAAGTCCCTGCCAAACTCTAACATGAATTTTAGGAGAAGGGAGCAGCACAGACCACCATGAGATTGAGGGTGCCACAAGCGGCCAGCGCTCCACCATGTTACAAAATGCCAGTGCTCAGTCTTCTGTCTGTTTGAAGCACGAGCCCTTCTCCCAAGCTCAGATGCCAGGATGAGAGGAGTGCTCTTCATTCAGCGGGGAGCCACTGAGGTTTCTAAGTCAGAGCAAAACACGGCCAGAGCTGCCCTTCAAAGCGTCAAATTTAGAGCTGTTCGTAAGATGGTATTGAATAGAGAGACTGCAAGTGTAGAGACCCCATTGGGAACTGTCATGAAAACCCCGGGATCTTGAATATAAAGAGTAGCAACAAGGAGAGAAAAGAGGCAACGCAAAGAGCAAAGTTCAGAAGACACAGGACAAAAGTCTAAGAAGCTGCATATTATCTATGTAGGCTTGGGGCCAGAGGCTCTGGGGGGTCTGCAGAAACTAGTGTGAATCCCGGCTCTACCACTATCTCACCCTTGGGCAACAACTCAGCCTTTCTGAGCATCAGCTTCTTCATCTGTAAAATAAAGATAACTATGCCCCTACCTCTTAGGACTATCAGGCAGTTTCTGTAAGTGTAGAAAGCATTTGGCACACTGGAGAAGTATGTAGCGAGCACGCAATAAATTCTACCTACTGATATCATCCATGTCTTTGTATCCGGCAATAGAAATAATAAGATTCCTATAGTCCTCATTTAAAGGACACTCACTGGGAGTTCCCTGGTGGCTTAATGATTAGGATTCTGGGCTTTCAATGCCGTGGTCTGGGTTCAATCCCTGGTCAGGGAACTGAGATCCTGCAAGCCACGTGGCCGAAGAAAAAACAAACAAACAAACAAACAAAAACAGTTTTATACAGCAGAAATTAACACAACATTGTAAATCAACTATACGTCAATTTAAAAACAGCAAAAACAGTAAACAGTTAAGAAAAAATAAAGGATGCTCCTTTACTAGTTAACAAAGGAAGGAGGGAAAGAAATCAACACTAGCAAAAAGGAAAAGCCCAGGAGAAATCTTTTTCTCATAGCCTTGCACTTAAAATGTCCTCTGTGAAGGTGGCAGATGGTGTCCACTTTGGTGGCTGAACGACAGTCCCTGATCAGAGGAAATGAATAAATGACTAAATGTACTACAATTTAAGACTTAACCATGGTTTATAATCTGGCCGGCTCTCAGCCCTGGGGAATAAGTGTCAACCTGATATCTATCTAACCTGAACTAAGTTTCAAAATCTGGAGATAGTACTGGTTGTAACCCCATCTTCGGCAACTTGTTTGAGTTCCACTATAACCCATGCTCTGTGATGTTCCAGCTCTGAGATCCATCCACTGCTACCGGTACATCACTGACCTCCCCTGAAGCCCACCTCCAAGTTAATCCAGTACAGTACCAACAATAATCAACATTTATGCATGCTTGCAGTGTGCTAGACATCATGCTAATTGGTTCACATACAGCTTTTTCTTTGAGAGAATGGAAGTATAATCAAAATATAGACTGTAGGACTTCCCTGGTGGCGCAGTGGTTAAGAATCCACCTGCCAATGCAGGGGACACTTCGGTGTCCAAGAAGACCCCACATGCAGCAGAGCAACTAAGCCTGTGCACCACAACTACTGAGGCCACGTGCCTAGAGCCCATGTTCCACAGCAAAAGTAGCCACCGCCATGAGGAGCCTGCATACTGCAATGAAAGTAGCCCCCACTCACCACAACTAGAGAAAGCCTGTGCACAGCAACGAAGACCCAATGCAGCCAAAAATAAATTAAAAAAAAAAATGAAAGTTAAAAAAAAATAGACCGTAAAATCCAACCAAGTCTACTATTTCTGTTTCTCTTCCTTCTCCTGCTTCAGGACAAAAATATACTGAATTTCTTCCATGAATAGTTAAATACAGGCTCTTCCTAGGTAGATATGGTTGGTCACCTGCTTCAACCTCATACAATTTCCCATGACACTTACAATGGAATCTAAATTTATGAACACGGTCTTCAAGGCCCTGCATGATTTAGCCCACACCCATCTCTCCCACCTCCTAATGTCTTCTGCGTCTAAACTCGAGTCCCTCAGCATCCTAGTTTCCTCTGGAGAACATACTACGTTTGCTTCCACTTCAGGACCTTTGCCTTTGCAATAGGTCCCCTCTGCCTGCAGGATCCCCTGCATCTTCCCTCTCATGGCCAGCACCTCCTTATCATCCACATCTTGGCTCAAATATCACTTTATCAAAGCGGTCTTGCTCACAGCACTTTCTGAAAGCAATGTAACACACTCCCGGAGGTATTCTGGAGCTAGCGTGTGCTGTGGCCATCTGTTTCCAACTCCTAGTCATGTTGGTAGCTTGAAATCAGCAGTGATGGAAGTATTTACACGAAAGAAATTGGCAAACACTACAAATCAGAGCTTTTCCCCCCCACAGAACCAGCTGTTGAATACCTACCAGCACACCACGACATACTTCTGTTCCCCAACTATTACCCCCCAAAACATGGCTTTTCTCATTTTCTTCATAGCACTCCCCACTCTGAAATCATCTTTTCTATGCGTTACTTTTTTATTAACTCTCTTCCAGATATAATCTAGAGAGAGTAAAGACAAAATCCAAATTCATCTTTGCTATATCCCTAACACTTAGAAGCAAGTGCATAAGAACTTTAAAAATTCTTTTTGAAAGAGTGAGGTAATTCCATACACTCTCTTTATATTATGTGCCCCGCTGTATTTAAGATTCTGAATTTCCTAATAGAGGTCTTTCATGGTTAAGATATTTTCAACCTAGAATTTTCTAGTAGCACAGCTGCATGCATGATCAAAATTGACAGTGTGCGTATGCCTTACCAGTCACCAATTAAGAAATGGAATGATGATTTAAAACATCATTTACTAGTTTCCCTACTCTATAATGTCTGTTTGGAAACTGTGAAGAGTTCACCCTTGTCTCTTTTCATTCTAGAGTTCTACATAGAAAAGTGTCTCCCTTCTGAAGGGCACTTGCTGTATAATCCCTTTGTTAGGATAAGAGGACCATCTGGCCCCATCCATCTTGCTGCAATTTGATTCTAGGTTAATTGCACCCTGTCACTAGCCAAGATTGACACTGTATGTTTTCTCTCTTCATGAAGATTAGTTCATTACGGAGGCAGTTTTTTGAAGAATCAAATTCTTGAAGACCTATGCACAGTAGCATGAATGGGACCAAAGAATTTCGCTGGGATTTTCCTGGTGGCCCACAGGATCAGTACATCACCAAAAGTAAGAAATGAGGGGGGAAATTGGCCACAAGAGGAAAGAAAATATCAATCATTTGGAAGGTTGGCAAGCAGCATCTCATGGGCAAAGGGAGAGAGGAGCAATTAATCAATGACTCTCATTGATTATCCACACATGCGGGATGATGTCGATGGGAAACACCATCTAGCAAAACCATGGCAAACCTGAAGTGTACAGAAACAGAATTCCAAACTTAAATGCCTGCAGGAGCTAAGCAGGTAACATAAATATTGAGGCAAGTAGGGTATAAAATAATATGGTGGTACAGCGGCAAACTGAAGACTCCATCTGCCGCTAAAGGGAGCAACATAAACCCAGCTCCGGCCAATTTCTGCCAAGAGAGAATATGGAACCTGTAATGTCAGACTGTAGTGGATTCTGTTATTGCCTCCCAATACCCGTGCTCCACTTCTTTGTCCGTGTAGTCCCCTCCCCTTACAGGACCCAGAGGATGTTGACCCTATCCCCGTTGTATTCTCCAGGGCTGGCACCATATTGGTCTAAGCCAATATTCCTTGTCAGTGATTCATATAGGAATGGGCATATGACCCAATTTTAGCCAATGACACATGAGGAAAGGCCACTTTGATGCCTGAACTCCCAAAGGAAAAAACAAGAAGAGACAGTCTTTCTTCCTTTGAACAGAGTTGTGTCTCTCTGTGATGAGAAACTGCTGTCACCATCTTGCCACACAGAGCCCAGGGCACCTGGAGCAGATCTCAGAAACACCATACCTGGAACCAACCTCTGAAGTTTATTTTATATGAGATAACAAATTGTGTTATGGTTTAAACACAGCCAGACTAAGTAAGGTTTTATTTGTTACTTGCAGACAAAAGTACCCCCAAGGGATATACCAATCTTCTAACTTTTCAAGAGAAGTAGGCAATTCCATTTTTGGTAATCCCATTTTTTAAATCGTGGCCACTGATTTTTAACATTGTACAGGAGAGCCCCCTCTGATTAAAACAACACAAAACAGAACAAACTTCAATAAGAATGGGGGTGGGGCATTTGTTTTCAACTCTTGGCCTAGCTTGCCCCTTTAACTCCAAGCACTCAGTGGAATCTATCCCAAATTGCACATCCCAGGAAGGATCTAATTTCCTGGAAGTTTACATATTGCCTCACCCTTGATCAAGAGAACACTCATCCCTGCCTGACTCTCAGAGCTTCATTTTCTGCATAAATTAGATAGAATATCCATATCCAAATACACCCTAGTGTGGTACTCAGCAAAAGAGATGTGGGGCTATTGGAGAGAAGACCTCCAAGAAATGAAAAGGTTTGTTAATTAAGTTTCTTTGCAAGAAAAAGGTCATGAAAATGAGAAAATACTTACCTTATTAAAGTCCAGCAAAACCAATAAAATTGAATTACTATGAATATTAACATGGTTAGTTCTGCAAATATGATCCACTCCTGTCTTCTCAGCTTTGCTTATAAGTTGTCCCTTCTTGAAAAATACCCTCTCCTGTTCTCTTTGCTTATCCCTAGTTTACCTAGATTTTTAAGACCCAATTGAAAGTCGACCTCTTCAAGAAGCTGCTTCAGATGGAGATTTCTCAAACTGTTTCCTTATGCGTGGTTCACACAGTAGCTGTAGTTACAGAGTCATCTGGAGCCGTCTGTCTCTTGAATAGTAGATTTCAGACTCCAGGACCTAGAATTACTGGATCTGGGCTTGAGAATCTGCATATTATATGCCCTTCAAGTGAGTTTTCTACACAATATGGTTGGGAGACACGGTACCAATATACTCACAATTATATCATTATTGTGGAATTTTGAATCATTACTTGGGTTTATTTTCATATAATTCTTTCCAAGGAGATCTTGTCATCTCAACTAGATTATAAGTTCCTCAAAAACAAGGACCTTATTTTGTACCTCCATATTCTTATTTGTCCTCTCTAAGATGCTGTTTCCTCCTATAAACCAACAACAAAATGCAGATTTATAATTGAGGGGTTGTTTTGAGGATTAAATGAGGTAATAAAAAATTAAAATATATTGAATCCTAACTATGTATTAAGATACAGTTCTAAGCCTTAGACACTTTATTTCATTTAAACTTTAAAACAACCCTGAGGCGGTAGGGAGTCATCGTCTTCTTGCTGAGGCGGTAACTGAGCCCCAGAGAGGTTTAGGAAGTCTGGAAAGTTCACACTTTCTGATAAAAGTGGAGCCAGATTTCAAAGCCACATTGCTCTGATTCAAAAGTCTATGCTTTGACTCCTATCCCGATGGTTGCACAAATATAAATTACTGGTAACATACAAGTCCTGGGATGTAGTGAAAGATCCAAAATGCACTAGTGCCTAGAAGCAAAGCATGTTAAAACACCCAACTTAGACATTGGAGCTGGAGAAAAAAATGTTTCACTCTTCCTGTATCAAGAATAATCCTGTATTGGGATCAGAACTTATTTCAAGAGTACAGAACTGAGTCCCATCTCAGAAGACATGGGACCATCGTAGAAGAAAATCAGGGACAGCAACAGCTCAGGTTGGAAAATCCTTCAGAATTGAAGCAACCCACTGAGGCCACGGCAACAGCCTGGGCAGGAGGAACACCTGGCACATTTTTTGGTCCATGCTGTGTTCTCAGCCCCGACTGCCTGGGATGTTGTTTTTATTTATTTATTTATTTATTTAGATTTTTTTTTTTTTATGTGAACCTTTTTTTTGGGGGGGGGGGGCTGCGTTTGGTCTTCGTTGCTGTGCACAGGTTTCCTCTAGTTGTGGTAAGTGGGGGCTGCTCTTTGTTGTGGTGTACAGGCTTCTCATTGTGGCGGCTTCTCTTGTTGTGAAGCACAGGCTCTAGGCTGTGCGAGCTTCAGTGTTTGCCGCACGCAGGCTCAGTAGTTGTGGAACATGGGTTTATTTGCTTCGTCCTATGTGAGATCTTCCTGGGCCAGGGATCGAACCTGTGTCTCCTGCATTGGCAGGCAGATTCTTAACCTCTGTGCCACCAGGGAAGTCCCTGGGATGTTGTTTTTAAACTAATACAGATGCCTGGGCCCTAGCCACAGATTTTGATCTCATTATTCTGGCATCTGCCCAGGTGATGGGCACCCAGGCTTAGAAATCCAGCTGACAACAGACTTGGCCTCCGTTAGCTCTGAGCCTTTTGTAGCCTGCCCTGTGGACCTTCTTCCGCTCATCCTTTTTTCATTATGAATGGGCCCCTCTCCTGCTGCTTGGCACATAGCAGGCACTGCAAAAATATTTATTGAAAAATGATAAGTGAATTTTGAAACTTGCTACTCTAAAGTACCTCATTTAGCTTATTTCTATCCCTTAATTCCTCTCTCACTCGCCTTTGATGAGCAATAGTCCTTTGCCTGGCTCTAGCAGCCTAAACAGTCAGGAAAACTGGCACTCCATTATCTAATGTGCTCCAGAATAATGTTAACTCATAAAAGTATTGCAAGAGTTTAGGGTTCATTAACCCTGACCTTAACAGCTGCGCTCTTCTGGGGGACAGTTTTCTGTGGGTGTCCCATGTTGCTGCATGTCCTAGGAGCAGAGGCCCTCACAGCTTTTGTTCCAAACCATCTTCTGCAGGATGTTCATGTAGCAAATAGCCTTGGCAGACAGAGGTAGCAGCTCCCTCCAGGCAGAGGGCAGATTTGTTTCCTGGCCAGGATAATAAAGATAATGTCCCCCTCCCGGGCAAAGAGGGGGGAGGCTTGCTAGCAGCCTCTTTATAAAAGACCGGGGTTTCCTAAGCTCAAGATTCCTCCGCTATAATATGAACCTCTAGCATGTGCAGCTTCTACCTGTGCTTCACCCCTTGGGCCTTGGGGGCAACAGGATGGATGCAAACACAAAGCTCATGCTGCCTGCTGTGCTGTGAGTAATAAAGCCTTTTGTCTCTGACGACCCAGGCCAGAATCTTCTGCCAGAACCCGTGGAACTGTGACTCACTTGTTACCGTGCAAGTAGGATAAAAACCTCAAATCCTTCACAGTTCTTGACAAACTCGCATACATCTCTCCAGATTCCCCTCTGTGAGGTTTCTTTGGACCTCACCCCAAATGATGCCCTGCCTTCTGCTCACTAGAGTTGGAAAGAGAGCTTTATCACTTAGCAAACTGGTTAAAATTACCAGTTCATAGATTTGCCTTCCTCACTAAACTCAAGTTACTTAGAAATAGGAACTAAGTGATATGAATTAACAGAGCTGATGCCAATGAAATAAAGTCCTTCGTCCATGATCTGCGTATCCTCATCTCCCTACGCCACCTCGCTGGCCTTGTCTCTACCCCTCTCCGCCTCACCCACTCTTTGCAGCCACACTGACTGCCCAGCCACACACTTGCCTCTGTGCTTTGCTCTTGCTGTTCCCTCAGTCTGGAGTGTTCTTCCATCGGATTCTCACGTGGATTCCCTTCTGCATTCCGGTCTCTGTCTCCCATAATTATTTAAGCTCCCTGAGAAGCTTCATCTGTTTTGCTCACTGCCGTATCCTCAGTGCTAAGCCTTGCTCTAAGAGCAGTGGCCCCCACACAATAGGTACTCAGACCGTACTCACTGAACAGATGAACGCGTTAAGGGATAAAAGCACCTAGCACAGCTACTTGCATATAGTAGGTGTTCTGCGAAAGTGGCTGCTGTGAAGGTGACCGTGGTGGATATGCAAAGTTTAGCAACACCCAATACACAAAATGTCGCATTTTTTTATTTCCCGAGATTAAGTTCAATCTGCTTCAAGCCTCTTCTGCTGGGCTGGTGAAAAGCTCAATCTCAGTCATTGGGAGGAGACTTTCTAACCCTCTCTAGGATCATATAAGAACCCCAGGAGGCGGACGCAGCACAGAACACTCAGAAAGGGGATTTTTGATTTTTAGATGATAGCCACCACTGCCGATATATGCTGTGCCACTCACACACGCACTCTCTCTCTCCTAAAGAACAGCGTCTGTAGAGCACCACATATAGCCCCTCTAAGGCTCAGCCACCTCCTGGGACACTGCAAAAGAGAGATCTGACCCATTCTACCAGCGAAAATGCAAACGCAAATCCCCTTTACCAGCTCTGGGATAGCTCCCCAACCGACCTCTCTCTCTTCCATGTGCTCCCACCTCCAGCTCCCAAAAGTGCTCTTCCCAGCTCCCTCCCTCCAGCACAATACCCTTCAAACAACTGTAGATTTTCCAAATTTTAAGCTGGGAAAATTTTTGCCTTTGGCCCTACTACACACAAGCTGCTGTAAAATGCTAAATGAGGCATTTAAACAGACTTGTTGAAATTCAACCAGGCAAATTCAAAGTCTCAGTTCCCTTCTTCATATGGCAGGGGAAATACATCAGAAAGAACAAAACACACAGTGATACCCAATAAATCACCTGCCACGTTAGAACTGGTCTTTGTGTGTGTCCCAGCATTTAGCACAGTGCCTGGCTCACAGGTGTTGAATACGCATTTGCGGAATTCATGTCTGAATGAATAAATTCAATTTAGCTAAAGTAAATTTACCTAAACAAATGGCCTCTAGGGTGGACATCTCCCTAGAGATGCTTTGCTCCTCCAGAATATCACACTACTCTCCTCCACTCTTCTCTGGGCTCCAGGAGGCTGACATTATGCTTTCTGGTTGGGTCTGCTTTATGGGATGTACCAGTAGGTTATCTCAGGGAGGGAGGAGAGTAAGATCAAGGTATTAATTCTCTCCATTCTCTCCACCCCTGGTCAATTTCAATGGTGTCACCAAAAGCTGACTGTGTGCCTTGGGGGTTTTTTTGTTTGTTTTTTAGGATGGTCTACATCTTTCTTTAAAAGATTTTTTATTATTATTTATTTATTTATTTTATTTTTGGCTGTGTTGGGTCTTTGTTGCTGTGTGCAGGCTTTCTCTAGTTGCAGGGAGTGGGGGCTACTCTTCGTTGTGGTGCACAGGTTTCCCATTGCGGTGGCTTCTCTTGTTGTTGAGCATGGGCTCTAGGCACGTGGGTGGGCTTCAGTAGTTGCAGCGTGTGTGGCTTGCGGTTGTGGCAACAGCTGTGGCTCTCACGGGCGCTAGAGTGCAGGCTCAGTAGTTGTGACGCACAGGCTTAGTTGCTCTGCGGCACGTGGGATCTTCCCAGCCCAGGGATCGAACCCGTGTCCCCTGCACTGGCAGGTGGACTCTCAACCACTGCACTACCAGTGAAGCCCTGTGTTCCCTGTTTCAGGCAGTGTTTGTTATGGTCTGAATGTTTACCTCCCTCCAAAATTCGTATGTTGAAACTCTAATCTCAATGTGATGGTATTTGGAAGTAGGGCCTTTAGGAGGTGATATAGGTCATGAGAGTAGAGCCCTCGTGAATAGATTAGTGCCCTTATAAGAAGAGACCAGAGACCTAGCTCTCTCGTTTTCTGCTGCATGAGGATACAAGGAGAAGTTGGCAGTCTGCAACCCAGAAGAGGGCTGTCACCTGAACACCAGGCCATGCTGGCACCCTGATCTCAGACATCCAGCCTCCAGAACTGGGAGATAGAAATGTATGCTACCTTAAGCCACCCTGTCTATGGTGTTTTGTTATAGCAGCCTGAGCTAAGAACAGACAAGCAGAACATCTAGGAGATACATAAATGTTTGCATATGTATGTGTGTCTCTGTGTGTATGTGTGTGCTTACATACACACCTGTATTTGTTTCAGGAATTTGACCATAAGCCCTTGCGGCCCCAGGTGGCATTAAGCAGTCCCTGTACAGCCGTTGTCTCTGTATTGCACGCTGGAGCTTGGGGTCCTCAGGGCAGGCCGTCAGGAGGGGAGAGGGATGTGAAGTGGGGGAGAGTCAAGACATGCTGAAATCCACAAGGATGAGCTGGGGTCCATGTACTCAGACTGAAACCTGAGTCAGTCGTTGCCCCTGACCGTGGAGACCATGTCCTGCAGCAGCCGGGCATCATGGAGCTGGACACACACCTGGCCTCAGAGTCGGAGAAGCTAAAGGAGGAACCAGGGAAAGGGCATGAAGGGCAGGCACTCCAGCCGCTGCCCCAGGCCAAGGAGGTGAGCCAGCAGAGGACTGGTGACCATGGGTATGAGCCACAAAAGTGCTGTGGCATCCCGTCACCCTCCAGATCCCACACGAGAATCTCTCTGTGGCCTCCCTGACCACACACCTCCAAGGAGGGGATTCCGGGGGGCGTAGTTCAGCCAGGTCAGGCGGGCACACACAAAGCCAGCACCTCCCTCAAGGAAAGCTCACAGCTCTGCTCAGAGGCCCATCCTCATAGCCATCTCCCTTCGCTTGCAGAATCTCTCTCCATCTAGTAAACTCTCCTCCCCATCCCCCTCATGATCAGGGGGTGGAGGCCAGTGCCCCAGACCCACCATCCCCAGGGCACTGCTGGTCCCTGGTGGTTTCCACATACACCACCCATATTGCAACCTCCATCCTGCAGTCAATACACTCACATTCTCCTCAAATTACCCAACTGGAGTGTGCTGTTCGTTCCCTGCAGGGATCCTGATGAAGAGTACATCCACCCTTGGTGCAGAGGAACAGATAGAACATGAATTCGTAGATTTATTGCTTTTCTCTGCTGGAGATAGAGTTGTTTAAAAATATTAATAGAGCATCTACAAATGAAGCACCTATGTCCCAAATAAGCGACTAGTGATACAGATGGGGGAATGAGACACAGAGTGCCTGCTCCCACAGAGCTCACCACCTAGTAGAGGACACAGACCATAACTGTATTTGCTTCCTGCAGCCTAACGCAATAGACAAACGGGTGATGTTCATGAAGTTTCTAGAACCTTTCACAGAAATGTTAATGGTGATTTATGAAACACTTATTGTAATACTGCTGCATCTCTGACGATATAGTTTATTTTGCCTCACTTTTAAGAATACACCTCTGACAACCTGAAACTAAACATTATAAGTCAACTATACTTCAATAAAAAGACTTTTTTAAAAAAGAATATACCCCTGACAGATGGTAAGTAGATGTATCATGGTGATCATTTTGCAATGTATAGAAATATTGAATCACTACATTGCGTACCTGCAACTAACATAGTGTTGTAGGTCAATTATACTTCAATAAATAATGTATACATATTTATAAACAGACATATGTACCCCTGAATGAAAAAATAGGGAACCTATCGTGAAAGCATGATGCCGTATGGCTAACTCTGTACTAGGCTCTTTACAGACAGTATCGCACTTAATCTTCAGACAACGTCACAAAATGAGCGAACAGATTCCTGTCTCCTCTGGGTAAATGGAGAAACTGAGACTGGAAGGGGTAAAGAGGCCAGGCCAAGGACACACAGCTAATGAGGGTAGTAAATTGCTTGTATATTTTTGGTCTGGGCTCCCTACGTGCAAGGAATCATGCCAAATGCTTTGTTGTTTAAAACCTTACAACAAGCCTAATAAAGTAGGTGTTATTGCTACTCCTCCTTTTATGCAAGAGGAAACTTCCGTGTAGAGGAGACGCAGATATTAAGGGAAGAGGCGGGAACTGAACCCAGCTCAGCCTGACGTCAGAGCCCACCCTCTTTCTGCTCTGCTCCAGAATCCATAAAACACAATTGACAGGGTGTTTGTTAAGGCTGTGTCTCACTCCTGACTATCTTTCTCCATAAATACAGAGAGATCTACATATCTGTAGAGATATAGGCCCACATATCCACTATATTCTATTCAACACATAATGCAGACATTCCGTCTAACGCTTCAAGCTGTTCTCCTTCTAGCACTGAATTATTTGCTTCTCCCAACCTCCATTAACCAAGTTTGGGTAGAAAAGCTAGCTGCCACATAAGTCTTGATGAGAATAAAGTCTCTTTATTACTATTATTATTCCCCTAATGGCCTGTGCAGTACCGTACATAACTTTTTAGTCCTTCATAAAATCCTGTTGATAAACATTTGACAACTTGTTACAATGTTAAAACTCTCACTGCCAGATCTGTGCTGGCACCACTGGCATCTAACAATGCGACATGAAGGCAGCACAGGAGCTTTCTGTGATGCTATAAAGAATTTTGCAGCCTCTCTCAGCACCTAATTTATGACATGTGCACTGATGAATGATCAAGATTCACTATTTGCCATTATAAGAAACAGACCAACCAATTCATAATTTTCAGGAAAGCTGGTTTTAACAGCCCTATTAGTTTTACAATTCCAACTTTTGTAAGCTTCCATTTGTTATGTTTAAGTTATTTGCTCTGAGGAGTTTGAGTGTTCTTACTGGGGTCTTAAGGTCTATTTTTCCAAACAGAGTTTGTAGAGAAAGACAATGGCAGTGGTAAAGGTTCAATTAAGATAAACTCTAAAAATCCAAGGAAAAACTGAGGATGTCCATTCAAGTTGAAAATGCACAGTCTTTCCACCCCTCTGCTGTTTTCTAAAAATATGTATAATAAACTGGAGCTGATCTGTTGTGGTCTATGGGCTTCATTACAGTTTTAGTCATTTGCTAAACAAGATCCGGTTTCTGAACTTCACAATATTAATCCTTTCGTCTACTGAGGGATGGTTAAAATGTTAAAATGAGTAAGACGTATATTCAAAAGGTACATTTGATGTTACTCTCTACCTGTTCAAATATATAGGCTTAAAAATAAGTTATTATATGTGCCTGAAATATTTATTAATATATATAGACTTACAGAATCATTCATTCATTCATGAAACGAATTTTTTTTAAGCACCTAGTACAGGAATTGGCAAACTGTAGTATGCAGACCCAATTTAGCCTTCTGCCTGGTTTTTTATAGCCCATAAGCGAAGGAGTTTTTTTACATTTTTTAAATCAAAAGAACAATAATATATCCTGACGTGAATTTACATGGAATTCAAATTTCAGTGTCTAAATAAAGTTTTATTGGAATGGAGCCACACTCATTTGTTTACATGTTGTTCATAGCCATTTTCACACTTACAGTGTCAGAGGTCAGTAGAGTAGACAAAGCCATGTGCCCCCCAAAGCCTAAAATACTTGGCCCTGGTCCATTCTATGCCAGTACTGGAAATGAAAAAACAAAAACAAAAAAAAAACGTGGAAAAACAAAGCAAGCTCTTTTCTCATTCATGGCAGCAGTAAATATGTCAGATGGTTATAACTGCTATGGAGAAAAGTAAATTGGTGAAAAGTAAATCAAATACAGACCGATAAGGTGTGTTGAATCGGTGACCGAAATGCCAGGGTGGCATTGCCAGCAGGGACATGATTTTTGAAGTGCTGAATAACTCTTGGTGAATTTCCAAACAAAACAGAGTACAAGTCTCCTTCAGTGTAAGCAGTGTGTATTAAAACTGTACAAAGAATACTTTGTGTTATATATAAAATGGAATGTGGTTCTAGGTCCCGATAATTATCGTCAGGTTTTTCAACTCCCCAATCGTCTGACACAACGTGAGAAAGTCATGCAGGATGTGGAACAATTCTTCATTGTGCTGGACTATCCCTCACAGGGCAGGATGTTGAGCAACCCTGGCCCCCACTCCCTAATTCAACACAGACATTGAAATCTCGGAGAGTGTTGTCAGACATGGAGGGAAGAAGGCTGTGATCCACGAGCCAAGTTCCCACCAAATGAAGAGGGAGGAGGATAGGTAACCCCAAAGGAGTGGTCAGTGGTGGGCTGGCAAGTGTGTAATAACTAGTTCCTATGTGTAGCATTTGCCAGTCTCCATGGTAACTACTCTCACCACGGTAAGCTATCAACATGACGTCACTGAATACAGACGGTGGGAAGAAACGTGTTCAACCGGCTTTTCAGAGCCAGTACGGGTTCTAGCTCTAGCAAAACACTGGGATGGGCAGAGGTTGACACAGGCAAAGGACACGGAACTCAAAGGAACAGAGATTTTTCCACGAGGGTGTAGGAAAAATCATCTGAAAGATACATCAGTGAGTGAGATACCACAACCCAACTTCCCAACACAGAAGGACACAGAGGAGGCAGAGATAAACAGCTTCCCTTGATTAAAGGGGCGATCTCAACTGAGGTGGGAAAGGAATAAAGCATTTTTTAAAGCTGACGAAGATTTAGTAGAGTTTTTTTTTACCAGGAATCAGAATTCTGGAAGACAAAGAAAAATCAGGGGCGTTCCGAAGAGAAGTTAGCAGAGGGAGGCTGGGTAAGATAATCTCCATCACAGAACACATTCTGGGTGTGACCAAGAGTGACAGAGAGCCTCTCCCCATCTCAAACTAAATCTGACAGCCGTCGAGGAGGCAGTATTTCAGCAAATTCATCTTGTTTGCAGTCATCAAATTATTATAATTTGACTTCAGCAACTACAGTAGCTGCTCAAAAAACACATTACTACAGTAGAGTTCTGCGAAATATTTTGCACATACAGCAAATGTGGCAAATTTTGCCACTTCATTGACTTTGTAAAACTGAAAGATCTCCCCCTTTGTCTTGTATAGTTTCACTAATTGCGTCATTAGCAGAAGGCCATTTGACCAACATGGAGGAGATAAGAACTACTTTTTCTAAATTTTAAGTGTAAATGCAAGTTAAAATATAAAGATATTCATGCCTATGTGGTGCAGAACCCATCGGAGATAAGACAGTCAAGTGATTATAGAGATGTCATCTTAAAAAAATCAAAAGAATTGACTTCTTTCATGTCTAATTGGTGTGATTATCCAACCAATCTCAGTTTCTCGATCTTCATAATATGGACACTCTTTGATGAAGGCAGAAAGGCAGGGTGATTGCAAATGTTTCAGCGCAAGAAGAAAGGGTCTAAAGAGAAAGGGATGGATGTAGCAGTACTATACCCATTACAAACACTGAGAGAGGACAGAAGGAAGTTCCCTCAAAGGGAGCTTGGTAGGGATTGTAAAAAAGAATTTCCATCCTCCTTTATGTGGCAATAGAATTCCCAGCTGAACACATGGCCACGTAAGGTCCATAGTCCCCAGTCTTGCTTGCAGTTGGGTGTGGCTACGTGGTTAAATGATGTGTGAGTGGAAGTAATGATGTACAACTTGTATATTTTGCCCTTAAAAAAAAGGTGGCAATGCCATCCCCTTTCCCCCACCTGTGGCTGCACTGAAACCCTAATGATAGCAATCCTGGGTCATGAGGACAATAAAGGTGGCATATTAATAGGAAGCAACGGGATAGAGGGACCCAGGGTTCCTACCAGATTTCCAGAGCAGGATCACCCCATAAGATCGGACTTTTATTTCTGTGAGACTGAAATAAAATCCTGTTGTTTTTAAGTCACCATTTGTGGGGGGCCCTGTGCAAAGCAGATCCTAATCCTAACTGATACAGAGTTTGAGTTTTATCATCACAAGGAGACATGGGGAGTGGAAGGATAAAAACGAAAGATGACCTTTGCAGTCAGCATACAGTAGCATTGTTAATTCTAGAACTTTAACAGTCACTGATGTGAATTCTTTTTCATAGAAATTTCACAGTTCTGCTAGAGTTCCATCCCACCTAAGATCTATTGCATCAATTTGTTCAAACAAAGCTTTGAGTCTTTTTCATTTACAAATGTAACCAACCTTGCTTAATCTTGGCATTACGTCTTCACTACTAAACTCCATGGTGGCGTTCCTTGAGCCCTTCTGAGATCTGAAATAAGACACCAAATTTCTTAGTTTAAACAGAGCCACTGCAGCTGGAATGGAGCCCAAGAGCCCACAGGAATAGAGAGGAGACAAGTTACAAATATGACCATCCTATCATCTCCCCAATTATTTCATTTAAAAGCAAGAGTCAAGATTCTTGCTGCTCTGAAAAGAAAGAAAAACGCACACAGGCCACAAACGAAAGTATTTGTCTAGTGTGCAAGGAGGCCAAGATGGTTCTCAAACCCAGAGGAATAAAAATTTTATGTATATTATCATTAACATGTATTAAACTGCCCTTTCTCTCACTAGCATTTTATCATCCCAGTGTGTTCCTACATATAAGCAAAAGAAGACTCCGTTTTATAATATTAGCTTTTAATTACATATTATATAAAATATTATTATAATAGGAAGGGTAATACCTAACCTTACTTAAGTGCCCACTATATGCCTTCAATCCATTCTTTGCACCATATTCTCAAGCTACATTGTCAAGCAGGTCTAGTAACCACCACACCATGGATAAGACTGACCCACAGAGAAGACAGAAAACTGGCCAGAGTCACTCAGTCAGCAAGTGGCTGGTCCAGATCAAGGCTAGGAAGTCAAACTCTAGAGCCTACATCTTTAAACATTGTTCTCCTTGCTTCTTGACCACAATTGATGGACACAGAGCTGTGCTGCCCAGATCTCCCTTCAAGGAAGGATTTGCTGCCCAGCTTTGGATGTATGGTCAAGCTGACAGCCAGCTATCTGCTCCTGCAGAGTCTACACATTCAAAAAGCCCTCCCAAGGTCTTACTCTGCACTGGGAAGCCTACAAGAGTGACCAAGCAAGGCATGGGTATAAACTCCTACCATTTAGGTCCAACACAGGACACTCTGAGGAGCCATACACATTCCAGCCCTGCCCACTGGGGTTGGCCAAGTCTTCGTATGCCTGCATCACAATTCCACTTCTGTCTCCGCTCAGTCTTGCTCCCTCACTCTTCCCTAAGAAGATGCTGATTCCAAATATATTATACATCGTGCACTCTAAACTCTATCTCAGTACCCACATCTGCCACCTGTGTCACCAACTTTACCAACAGAGATGTGCATTAAATGAATGAATGAATATGTGGGTAAGTGGTGAGTATATTATTTAAGCCTTGGGTTTGGTATAACACTCCATTCAACAAATAATCTCCCACTGTGTTCCATGCACCATCCTAGACAAGAACAAAACAGACAAAGTCTCTGCCCTCAAGATGCTGATGGCATTTATTGGCTTCAGGTCAGTGGCTCTCAGTCGTGACCACTCATGACACCCACCTAGGAATTTTTTTGTGTTTTGGTTTGTTTTAGCCATGCCCCGGCCGCAGTGGAATTCAATTGAATGAGAATAAAGTGCAAGCAGAGAACCATGAGGCTAGGTGACTTACACCAGGACCTCTCAAATTTTCCAGGTATGTGAATAGCCTGGGGCTCAGATTAAAATGCAGACTCATTCAGCAGGTCTTCTCGGGTGCTTCTGCTGCTGCTGGTGCCAAACAGCACTGGGTTTAGAAGATCAAGGAAGCATAAGATAAACATAAATAGGGAAATACAGGGTCCTCCACCCCATGACTGGGTCACCCCAATTATCTAATGGGTTTACACTGCAGATTCAGACCCTACACATTAAGATATTACCAGTTTCAGAGAAACTACTTCAACATCCTTCTATCAGCCTTGTTCCTTGAAGGATGAGATACAGGCTCAACTGACCTATAAGTATAAACATTGCCAAAGAAAAGAATATAGAACACCAAACCATTTCTCCTTATACTGTTGAAATATTCAAATACAACTTTGTGTAGTTTACTTTTCAGATGCTTCACTATTTAGATGCTGAGAATACAGACCCTGTGCGTGTGTCTGTGTCTGGCAATTCTGAATGTATCAAGACTTTTCTTCTTTTCTAAACACAGTTATCTTCACATACAACTTTGACAATACACTTTCATTTTGTCATACTGGCTTGGGATGAAATTCGCTCAGCCATTAAAAGGTGGGAAAGTGCCCTGCTGCTTGTGTAGATGAGAGAAGGCCACTGTTTTGTCAGATGTCAGCTACCCATCAGTCGAGGCCGAGAAAGCGATTGGTACATGATGGGGTCGGTAAGAGGCCCTCCAAACCTTAATTATCAGAGTGCCCCCCAGTTTCGCTGGGCTTGTCATTGAATCCTGACAAGCTCAGAGGCAGACGAAAAGACAAACAGCACATCACCAACTGGTTAATTAGCAGCGAGTACAAAGCAACCCAAATTACAAGCCCAAGAAAATATGCCACAGAGTTGCTTTTTGTATATTGGATTTCATCAACACGTGCAAGGGGAAATGGTGAATGTTTCATACTTCAAAAAATATCTAGATTGTTCTTTGGGATCTGTTTCAGCCATCTGAAAGGCAAGTAGTTCTTTCATCCCGCAAAGACTTACTAAGGACCTACTGTGTGTCCAGTCCTGAGGAATATGGTGTAGCAGATTGACTCATTCTTTCTTTCATGTATTCATTTAACATATAGGTATCATTGTCTGCTATCGCCTACTCTCTCCAGGCACTGAGCGGGATTCTAGGGGTGTGGTTATTAAAAAAACAAAGGCACATTCTGATACAGGCTACAATGAGGATGTACCTTGAAGACGTGCCAAGTGAAATAAGCCAGTCACAAAAGAACAAATACTGTAAGATTCCACTTATATGAGGTCCCTAGACTAGTCAAATTCATAGAGACAGAGAGCAGAGTGGTGGCTGCCAGGGGCTGGGGGGTGGGGATGCAGAGTTACTGTTTAATAGGGACAGAGTCTCAGTCTCAGAAGATGATAAGAGTTCTGGAGACGGATGGTGGTGATGGTTGCAAAACGATGTGAATGTCCTTGATGCCACTGAACTATGCTCTTAAAATGATTAAAATGGTAAATTTTATTTTATGGATATTTTACCACAATTTTTAAAACAATTTTAAAGAAAAAAAATAACCCACAAAGGCATGATTCCTGTTTTCATAGAAATGATATCCTAGGGGGGAAGGCAGACATGAAAGAAACTGAAAATTAATATATAACTACACACAGTAGAATTGCTATGAAGGGGACAAATTCCTCTCCTCTGGGTCAATGCAACTAATTTTCCTAAACACAAAAACAACCACAATGTTATTTGCAGTATATATTCTTCACTTTACAAAGTGATCCCTTTTAATATTGAACTCTTGAGCATGTTGAAGGTTTATAGATAAATCATTCACTACGTAACTAAGAGGACTACAGGCAGAGAATTTTCAAGATAAAGTGTTATGAGGCAGTGCTGATTGAAGATCAATCAGAAATTACAATAAACATCTTGGTAATTACAACAAAAACTAATGGGAAAAAATGATTTAACTCGTAAAAGTTTACTATATACTCAGTCTTACACACACATATACCTATAAAATGATGTGATGAAAAAAATCCATAGGATGCTGCATGGTTTGCACATTTAATAGACACAGTTACTGCTTGCGAGCAGAACAGTCCACATTTACTTGTCCAATATTCCTGCTCCTGCTGATTATGTGAGCATTAGTGTTTTTCAAAGTATAAAAACAGCATGTCGCTTCAGTACTCACTGCTATTGTGCAAAGGGTTTAAACTTCTGTGCTTTTGTTTAAAAAAAAAAAATCCTTAGCAAAAGCTTCTCATTAAAATGTAGAGAAGGTAAGCATCCAAAAAATTTAACTGGGAACTTGCGTTGAAAAAAAAAAAAAACCACTACACAAAGCTTTTGGATTGAACACTGTGCTTTTATCTTCTGACAACGTGGCAAACTTTCAGCATTTCCTGGAATATTTTCCAACTCCTTTAAACACCTGAAGGATTTCTTGCACATTGGATTGGTTGGGAGGGAGTGTGGCAGAAAATAACAGGAGGGAAAAAAAGAGAAAGGATACCTTCTAGATGAACCCACCAAATAATCATATCCCTTAACAGTGACTTTATCAGGTCTAAAGCAAAGAAAGTACAGCCAGGATAATTAACAAATCTGGTTTCAAAAAGCCGAAGTTGATTACCTAAAGGGCAGGCTGCTCTTTAAATTAAAGATGATATCTGAGGCATTTACAGAAATATATGTTATAGCCACCAATATCATATGTAAATATATAGGTCAGGAGTCCTCTCGCAACTGTCTAGAATAGCCAGACAGGTGAAATAATTGAGTGGAGAGGGCCAAGTAGACACAGACGGGAATACAGAGACCAGGCTCTTAATGAACTGGGCAGATGTTTCTCAGCCAACTGTGGCCGGGCAGATGTGGCCCCATATGGACAGAGCTTCTAAATTTCAGAAGAAGCCAGAAATTCTCATTTTCAAGTAAAATCTCCTGTGTTTTAAATATTGACACACACATAATTAATTTTTTAAATATACATAATTTTATCATTGCTGTGCAGGCCAAACAAAATAAATCTGCAAGTTGAATTTACTGGGGACCATGAATCTTGACCTACGTCCTAGGTGTTCCCAGCTCCCGAACATCGTGGTGGGAGGACATTCTGGCTGCTCAGCCCCATGGGGGTCTGTTGAGGCGGGTCCCAGTCAAAAACAGATGCCACTCTGGGTGCTAGAGAGAGAGTAGCTGGCCACGGCCAGGCCTTCAGGAATGCTCTGCTGGGCAGAGGACTCCACAACACTGGCCTTGGACATCCTGCGTGGCATGGAAGAACTACGCTCCAGTGGGGAATGTGGGCTTCAAGACTCACCTTGGAGATGTTCCAGCAAGCTCCCTCCACACCTCAGACATGGAGGCAAAACTCACTCTGGGTTTTGTATAAATGTCTGTCCATTTCCTCCTCTCTATCCACCTCAACCACAATCCAAACAGTGTGAAGGTCATGCCCAGGCTGCTTTCCAGAAGTTGCAAATGGTTTTCTGTATGAAGACTTAGGTCCATGAAGATAGAAGAGAAATAAAAACAAAATCTTGAGAATTATCTTTGGCCGAAGAAATAAAGCTAGTTTTTGCCCCAGTTTCAAATGGACAGATTATTTTTTTCACCAAAGAACTACCTAGTAAAGGAGGGTGGGAGCCACGTCTGACATATGATAGATATGTTCTCAAAAAAACAAAACAAAACAAAGCAAAACGAGAAAACACTTCCCTTCTATATGCCCAAATCTTCTAAGCTCTATTACCAGATTGCCAAACTGCCCAGTCTCGGGGAGAATCTGCCCTCGAAATGTTATTTTTTTGTTTTGTTTTGCTTTGCTTTTTGTTTTGTTTTGTTTTTGTTTGTTTGATTTTGGGGTTTTGGGGGGCTTTTTTTGACTAGCATAGGTTTGGTTCGGTTTTAATATTTTTAATTTTACTTAAAAATGTAAAAACTCTGCATTCTACAGTTTGCTTAAATATCTCATCATTCCCATTTGTCTTAAACCCAGCTGAGGCACATGTATGTTAACTGCCTGACCTCCGGAGATATTTGAATTTGCTAGCTTGGGAGTTTATTCCTTTTCTTTTCTTCATTCCTCTAACTAGTCCTCCACAAAGAAACCAACCTCAAAATGAACTCTAAGGTCAGATGCAATGCATCTGAACCAATCGCACAAAAATAGACCTAGTATATGCAGGACTGCACCAAACACTGATGACGAAACAGTGAGTAAAGATGTGCAGCCATCAAAGAACTCAAGATCATACGGGGAGAAGTAAATCAGCACATAGGCACTGCCAACTCTAAGCTGCTCCAAAGTAGATGTGTTAGGGTTCCAAGGACACAGGTGAAAACAATTTCTCATTGGATTTCAGGGGCTCTGGCCTCCCATCCCTTTTGGAGTCTGTTGCATGATTATCCTGGACCTAGTTTATTTGTTTTTGACTGGTCAGGATGAGAACCAGGTTTAATTAGTGAAGCCCATGCTATTTGTGGGAGGTATATGGTCCATCCCTCATCATTGTTGGGCTTGGCCATGAGCTTTGGCTAATGGGATATGTGCAGATGTGTCTCAGCAGAAGTTCAATAATAAAGAGGAACATGGAGCAGAGTTGACCTGAGCTGCAACCAACCCACTTTTTTTGGTTTAACAAAATTTCATACCTGTTACTGTGAGCCACTGAGATTTGGGGGGTTGTTTGTTATGCAGCAAAACTAACTCATGCACAATTTAAGGACAGTTTTTCTTATGACAATAAATGTTGACACGCTTCTGTTCAACTAATGTCCACACATCTGCTGACCCACTTAGCAGAAATAATAGGTATCCATGACAATTTAAGTAGAGAAATAGAATAAAATGAGAGGATTAATACCACGTTCCTTATTTGCCCCCCCCAAAATATTCCCATCCCCACTGATTTTCCCATTTCCGTAAACAGTAACTCCACCTTTTTTCACTGTTCAGAACATTGTGGTCATCTCTGACTGAATTCTCTTTCTTTCACACCTCACAGCCCAATCAACAGCAAATTCTGTTGGCTCCACTGTAGAAATAGATCGTAAACCTGACCCTTCCCACCATATCCACTGCCACAACCCTGATTGCAGCCACCACCACAATATCCAGGCTGAATTATTGCAATGACCTCCTGACTTCCTCCTCCTGGCCCTATCCCCTCAGTAGCCTATGTTTTGCCCAGTTTTCAGATTAATCTTTTTTAGAACCAAATTTATATCACGTCCCCCTTTTCTTTAACAGTTTCCAATGCCTCTCATCTTATTCAGAGTAAAAGCCAAACTTCTTGCAACAGCCCACCAGGTCTCCTGTTCTCCCTCTGGTTCCCTTGAATCCAGTGCACTGATTTCTTTACTGTTCCTCTAACATGGTGCACACATGCTCACATCAGCGTTTTTCCATTTGCTGCCCCTCTGCCTGGACTGCTCTTCACAGAGAGCCCAATGGCTTGTTCTCGCTTCTTTCAGGTCTGGACTCAGATATCCCCTTCTCAATGCAGCCTTTTCTGAATATCCTATGTAAAAGAGTAAACTCAGCCCCACTGCCTCCCTTCCTATCCTCTTTACCTTGGTTCATCATTCTCCTTAGGACTTCGCATAATCCGACAAACTGTATCTATAAAGAAGTTAGTTCTTAGACTCACAGAAGAAAACAACTTATGGTTACCAAAGGGGAAGGGGAGGGGTATAAATTAAGAGTTTGGGATTAGCAGATACAAATTACTATATATAAAATAAACAACAAGGTCCTACTGCATAGCACAGGAAATTATATTAAATATCTTGTAATAACCTATGATGAAAAAGAATATATATATATAACTAAATCATTTTGCTATATACCAAAAACTTACACAAAACTGTAAATCAACTATACTTCAATTTAGAAAAAAAGAAAAGAAGGGGAAAAAAAAAGTTAGATCTCTTCTGATTCCCTCTACTGGAGATAAGTCCCATGAGGATAAGACTTATTTTGTTCACTATGTTATCCTCAGCTCCTACAAAGTGCCAAGCACATAGTAAGTACTTATATATTTCTTGAACAAACAAATACTGGAATCAGACAAATCTACATACATTTGAATTCAAGCTCTGACTCTTACTAGCTATGACACAGACAGGTTACACTACCTCTCTGACCTTCTCTTTAACCACCCGATAAATGTGATACTAATCTCCTCCCTTCAAAGTTTTTGCAGGGTATAGAGGTAATGCATTTTCAATACTCACGTGAGTAAAAAGATGGCTGTTATTATCATAGATACTGTCTATCTCTTAGCTCTCTGATGTTTTTCTTCACCCTGCTCCAGCCACATCGGCCTGAGCAATCTGGCTATAACATACAAGAGAGTTTGTACATGGCCTTCGCACCTGCCTTTTGCCTGGAACACTGGGCCCCAGCTCTCTGCGTCTTCTCATCACTCAAGCTGCAGCTATGATGGGACCTCCTTGCAGAAGACATCACTGGCCACCCTGCCTCAAGTAGCCCATCAGTCACACTCAATCACATCATCCGTTTATCTCCTCTATAGACTTATCACCTTGTTATTCATGTGTTTGCTTACCCTTTGCATCACTGCCCCACTAGAAGATAAACTCCAGGAGGAGAAAATTCATCTGACGTGTCCACCAGCACCTCTGCAATACCTGGCACATAATACACACTTAATAAATATCTGTTGAATAGATAAACAAAAGGCTTAATGGAGGAAACATACACACAGAATAGTGTAGCTGCATAATCATGTACGTTTTTACGATCATCATGGTAGAATCTCAGTCCCATGTGGACTGAGACTCAGGTGATGAAGTGGGAAGAGGAAAAGCAGAAAAATGAGAAAATTTTGAAGGATTCTGCATCCAAAGGGAACAGACCTAGAAAATATTTTATTTTTAAAAAGACAGAGTAAAGTGAGAATGTGGTTTGAATTAGGTACTAAAATAGAAAAATCATCATGTTACCCAAATGACACCAAAGACCCAGGAAAACAAGGCACCTTTGCCAGAATCAAAATTCCAGTATTTACAGAGAATAGGCAACTGCAAAGAGGAAGCTAAGAACCCCTGCCTGATTCATGTTTGAGCAGACACATTTAAACATGAATAGTTGGGAAGTAATTATGGCTAGATAATTCAGGGCCAGCTCATCTTCACTCCACTGCTGAATGGAGACAGTTTTGCCCTTTGGGCATAGAAACTGAAATGCCTCCTCCCCTTTGGGATTCAAAACAGAAATGAAAAACATCCCTCTAAAAAAGGTCACGACTCAGGTTTGGGAGATTTGCCAGCGCAACCTGGAACCAGACATCAAAAAATTAAAATACTGCTTCAATTTCTGTAACTGCTTGACACATCTGTAAGTGTCTAAACGTAGTCTGTAGCGTGGACTAACCCACCGGTGAGATGGTAAATGTTTAGTGAGAGGACACAGCCAAACGCCATCTCACAGAATTCAAGGACGCTGCTTTGATTTCTAAAGTTATTTCAAAGATGTTATTTAACCTCCTCTAGAAGAATGCATATTGAAACATCAGTGTTTTGCTTTTGGTAAGTTGTATGAGCTGACAAAGAAGATGCTAAGAAAACTGGCAAGAATATCATCTTTACACTTGTTCAATTTAAAGGCAGATATTGAGGCCAATTTCCCATCCAGGACGATCAGCGAAAATTCATTTCTTTCTTTTCCTTTAGTGTTTCCTATAATTCACTCTGATTGTAGAATATAGGCAGCACGAAATGCCTGTAAAAAAAGGGCTTTTAAACTCTTAGTTGTTTGCAGAATATTAGTAACACTATAAAAAGTTTATGTTAATTAATGCTGCATTTTAATAGATTTCCTGGAAGTTTGTAACTGCGTACTATAAAGGCTTTCAAGATAATGTATTATACAGTGGTTATCATAAACTCCAAAGCAGTTCAAATATTCCTTTTATGTCTCAATAACTTTCCCCCAAAAGTTACACTATTTAAAAGATTCAAATGCAGAAATAAAAAGAAAAAATTTTCCCCACCAGGGGATATTTTAAATTTTTATATCTCTCATCATGATCAATCTCATTCCTTGGCAACACTGTACTTAAGCTTGCTTGTAAGCAAAAAGCCATCTGCACGTTCCATCGCTTATATTAGGATAAACTATGCCCCATCTAGTATGGGGCAGGTTTTACAGAGGTCAGACAGTTCAGATACCTCACAACTTTCATATTCTTCTGAACCAAGACTTTATATATATGAACATCCCTTATCATTGTTTATCTCTCTAAGTTTAGGCAAAAAGAATTACTTGCAGTTCAAAGAATCCTCATTTTTCATGTTCAGCAGACAGACCAAAGGGAGAGTTTGATTGTAAGAGCTTCAAGAAGAAATCAAATCCGTATTCAACTTCAACATTTGGGTTTGGGATGTTAAACTTAAGCCCCCAAATGCAAGACTTCCGTGAATTTTTCAGGCAAAAGAAATGCTTGTCTCTGTTCCACTCTGAAGGTTTTGAACATCCCATTCCAATATGAATCACCATTTCTTACAAAAGTAAACCATAAAGATTTTCTTGTGACTTTAAAGAAGAAAAGTAAGGGAATGCCCTGGTGGTCCAGTGGTTAGGGCTCAGAGCGTTCCCTGCCGGGGCCCAGGTTCAATCACTAGTTGGGGAACTAAGATCCCACAAGTGTGCAACGTGGCCAGAAATAAATAAATAAATAATAAAAAATAAAGAAGAAAAATAATACATGTTGCCAAAAATAGAATTTTTCAAAATGCAAATGACTTGAATAGTGACCACAGTGGGAAAACTTTGAGAACAGAAAGCTGAAATTAATTACACAAATGAGGTTCTATTTCACTCTTTTGATAAGGCCAGTGAATCATAAACAAGGCTGCCATAAATCCAGCTGGACTCTGAAAAATATACACTACTAATACGCACACAAATATCTCACTTTGCTCCTGCCAAATTATACACACAGTGTTATGAGTGCTTTGTGGCTCTCGACGAAGGCCTTGGAAGCTATGTATCTCTTACTTTTCTTCATTCCCTAAGTCCCAGTTATAAAACATTTGTCATGTGGGCTCTGTATCTGACAGCACCTGCATTATATTATGTTTAATCTCGACTCCAGGAAAGGAATACGTTTCTTGAACTTCTGAGCATGATTATGATTTCTCCATCAAAATTCTAAGCCCTCACGGTGACCCGAATTGAAGATTCTTCCCAGAATTTCACAATGATCAAAATACAGACATATATGTATGTGTGTGTCTTTGTGTATACACACCGACTTTGCAAGTTAATAGAGCCAAGAAGTGAACAATTCAAGGTTACAAATACTTAAGAGAATTAACGACTGCCAAAAACTCAAGCAACTTATGTGGGAAACACAATGATCAGTTGTGAAGTGAACAAACATCCCAGTTTATCAAGGACCGGAGGATTCCCAGGACATGAGATTTTCAGTCCTGAAACCAGGACAGTCCCAGGCAAACTGGGCAGCTGGTCACTCTAAAAGCTGCACAATGAAATTAGCCACGGAGATTTTTAAAAGATCCAAAATTGCAAGCTCCTCTTAGACTCTATGAGGCTACAAGACTGGGGGCGGGGCGGGGAGAATGTATACTTTGCTATTATTAATCCTTTACTGTTATCATCCTGGAATGCATTATCTCCACTATAAACCCCCTTAGACCACTCCGTTCTCTCTCTCCATATCTATCTCTCCCGCTCTCTTTTTTCTCTTCCTTTCTCTCCACTCCCTCCCTCGTCTCCTCTCCCCTCTCTCCCTCTTTTTTTCTTTCAGAAAGTCTAATTTTACAAATACCACTTGCATTTATACCTTAGAGACTTCATCTAAATGTTTGTCAACAAGACTCTTCTTTCCTCGTCCCCCAGTCCCGCCTCCCACCCCCCACCCCCAATAATGTAAATACAATTAGTTGATTGAAAGCGCATTTCACATTTTGCTTCTCTCCTAAGTGTCTGTTATGGGGTCCATACTGTGGGAGTCACTCATGCATGATCCTCAAGGAAGAACCAAAAGATGGAAGGGAAATACAGCCCGAGGAAAAAGTCTATAAAGATTTCTCGCTTTCCTAATCCCTTTTCTCTAATGTTTCTTTGTAAATTTGTCAGATGGGAATGAAATTGCCTCATAACTCTCCAGACGTGAAGAGCATCTCTGAAGAAAATTACGTACTTGTCAAAGCAAGGGGGAATTTATGTTGGTGTTCCTGAGATGTGATTTTATTCCGTCTATTTCCTTTGTGCACATCAGAGCAACTAGAGAGACAAAAAAGCAACTCGTTTATGGATTTTTTTTTTCACTCTGGTGCATTTTTTGCTTCTCCTTTTCCCTTTTGTTTTCTTATTCCCCCTCCTTTCCTCCATGTTTATTGCCAGTGACAGTAAACTTCCATACAACAATCCTGTGATGATAGCAGCAATGATTTCCACCAATGGAAGGCAGTTCAAACAGGCACAAAGATGATTTCCCCATGGACAGTTCCGGAAGGTGCGGGTTACGTTTTTGAGTCCTACCCAATGCTGGCCAGGGACAATCCGGGTACAAAAGTCTTGTTAATGTTCCTTCCCGGCGGTGGCATGCTTCCTGAAATTAAATTCTTTTCCCTGGACTACGTGTTATGGCTTGCACTTCCCGAATTTTGCTTTCCGAATTTAGAAGCTGCAGAACCTTGCTTGCTTGGTAAGCCCAGTGTAAATGATGGAGTAAACCAGCGGGGAATTTGAAGGCAGGCACGCCTGGGTTTGGATCGCAGCTCTGCGACAAGCTGGCTGGGCAAAGTCTTCAGTCTTCACGAGCTTCATGTTTCTTATTTGTTCAATAGCAACACCTACTTTGTGGGACAATTTTAAGGATAAAAGGAGAAAGTATCCAAACCGTGAGAGGCTGTGTGGCTCTGCCCATAGGAACCTGAATCTTGAGTCTGACAGTCTGTGTTGTATTCCGGCTCCTCACCTTCCTAACCAAGTGACCTTGGGCAAATTACTCAGCCTCCGTGTTGCATCAGTTTCCTCATCTGTAAAATGGGGATGATAATAAAACTACCTCACAGAGCTGTTCTGAGGACCATGTGAGTCCATATAACACATAGGAACCTGCCGAACATTTTGTAACTGCTATTTCATTACAACATATGCCAACTGCCTGGCACAAAATATTTGTTCAATAAACATCTTCCCTGGCCCTCCTTTCCATACGCTCCTTCCTTGAAAGACTGTTTCACTCACTGTGTTTCTTCAATATCCCGCACAAGGCCCATCTCACCACAGGTGTTCAAGAAATGGAGAATTCATTAATGTCAACCTGCCTTGTTATTGATGAGAGTATATATATATAGTTCATTTCCCCATTGCTTTGCAATACTTTTTAAATATTGAAGAGAATAAGAAAAACATGCTTCTTTTAATAGCTTCCCCAAAAATGGTTCACTGAAAATTTACGTAAAATGCATTAGGGAAAAGAAAGCACAAGAAACAATGCAGCATCTTTTCAAACAAGCCAAGATTCTACAGAGCAACCCTAAGTAATATTTCAAATCTTTCTGGAAGCTGATCCTCACTTAATAAAAACAATAAGACAAATATTGTATGGATGGTTCAGATAGATTGGTAAGATTTTTCCAAAGGGATTCCTTAAGGAAACGTTCATTGGGAATCAGGGCAATTACTTACTTTTTGTAAGTAATAGCTAAGGAACTCTAGAGCTGAGATGACTGGCCGACCGCGCTTATCCTCCAGGAAAATTCTCATTCTGTGTGAGGGAAAGCATAAGCACACTCCTCCACCTTTGAAGTCTGTCCACAGCACCTCTGAAATTCACCTAGAGCATGGAGGTTGGAAACTACACAAAAGAAAGTTCTCACTGGACCCCAGACCTTAAAGCTGGAGAATCTTACAAGCAAATTATCGCTATTCCATGGGCTTTAATTAACCCGGCATACATAAACTTCGGAACTATCAGGACGCTGCGAGCCTGGTTAAGTGTTTTAGGGAATAGTTCAATGCCTTCAAAATGCCAGCGTAAGGGGAAAGTGGGTCTCCCAAAGATTGGGACGCAAATATGATTTTGTAATTTTGTTTTCCTTCTGGTAGCTAATGTTCAACCATTAAAGTAATTATAAGGCTTCAGGGAAGACCTGTCTTCGCCCCAAGTCTATTTCCTCTGCCGCTCTGATCAGAACATACATTGTTTATTACCCCCTCGTTTACCAGCCCCCAAATATCATTACAATGTCTGTGCCATGATATATGTATGGTTGTTACCCTTTTAATGGATAAAAAAAGATTTAAGTACTTCATTCTGTTGCATTTTGACAGCTGTTAGCCATCATTTTTCCATTCACCTGCATTTAGCAATCCCATAAAGGAAGGCAATCTCAGAAGGAACATGCACCGGGCACTGCAAGGTGATAATTCTGTATCACTCCGGCCTATAAATACCTGACAAGCTTTTGCTGAGTCAGCAGTCTGTGACGGAGTGGCAGCCATGCCCTTTTATCTGTATGAGTGTCTCATGGCAATTGGACCACCAGCCCCTGCAGTGGAAATCCATAGTATCGATCAGGCCATTTCTCCACTGTAATTCTTTTGTAGGAAATCCCTGATGACAAATTTTATCTGCACCACTTTTTGATCGCTGGTTTGATGTAAAGGATCTCCAAGGGCAGAGTTAAGCGCTGGGCCGTTCCACGTTATCAAGCAGCCGTTTTATTTACTGAAACTACAATTGTGGTCACACACATACACAAAAAGAGAAAGAGAGGCGGAGAGTAGTGGGAGGGAAAATGGAGCCAAACAATATTTCAAAGGGAACAGAAGGTAAAACAGGGGGGAGGGGTTGCGTCAGTGACTTGACTCAAATATAGGTTGTAAAAGGCTGTTCCGCATTTGCAACCACAATAAATAGTAGAAATGGTGTTTTGATAATGATGCTGAGATGATGTAAGGTTGTATGTTGAAAGTGAGTTGGTCTATTTTTCTCCCTGTGCTATCCACCCCTGCTCATCTCTTCTCCCCCAGACTTGTTAAGCTTCTCCACTCTATGTCCTCAATATATTCAGAGAATCTCTTTATCTGATGGTGTTTCAGCAGAGATTTGGATCAAGTACGAATCTGAGACCCAGGTGAACTTCTGTAAAGTATCCAAATCCCCAAAGAAAGAAGGGAAAGGTTACATAAGAACCTATACCCTTACAGAATTGCTGGACTTGCTATTTCTGGGCACAAGTGCAAAATGCAAAGAAAAGGCAATGTCCCTCCACAGAGTCCATACGCTGACACTTTCCCAGATCCAACTCAAGACGAGTCCAATTAACCCCCAGGTGCCTGGGCTGTGGAGGAAACCTCTCCTGAATTGTTTAGGCGAGCACATGCATTCATACCTACTGTGGCCAGCTTTCTTGGCCTCAGCACTGTGAACATTTGCAGCCTGGATAATTCTTTGTGGAGGGGGGCTGTCCTGCATATTGCAGGGTGTTTAGCAGCATCTCTGGCTTCTACCCACAAGGTGCCAGTAGCATCCTCTCCCCAGCTGTGACAACCAAAAACATCCCCAGACATCGTTAAATGTTTTCCTGGAGAGGGGAGTGCAAAATGGCCCTGGTTGAGAAGCAGTGGTCTGTGGCACACTTGAGGGGTCAGGGAGCGGAGGTGAGTAGAGAAGGAGAGACATGTCCAAAAACCAGGAGATGGCTTGATCCTTTCAATGTACTTGGGCACAAACAGAAGTGAAACACACACTCACTAGCACCATAAACCAAATAACAACTAAACTAATTTTTCCATTTCAAGAGTTGCACACTGAATTCTCTTTACCCAGATTCTGCCCACAGAGGAGTTTAATTTGGCCGACAACTTTTGTAGTTGAATTTGAGCCGTTTAGGTGGGACCTAAACTCTGTAGCTCTAGGCATCCCTCCCAGGGTCCCCACTCCCCTGTGTGACCTTAAACCTGACTCTCACTGGGAGCTACTGCCTGGCCCTAAGGCATCGGTGCCCTAATTCGTCTTCATGGGGATGTTTTCAGTAAAGTGGTTCTCAACGGTGGGGGGTAAACCTGCCTCTCAAGATGCATTTAGCAATGAGCCGACACGTTTTTGGTTGTCAAAGCTCGGGTGGGCGACAGGGACATGCTACTGGCATCTAGTAGGTGGAGGTCAGGGATGCTGCTAAACATCCTGTATGATGTATAGGACAGACTCGTTCTACAAAGACATACCCGACCCCAAGTGCCAAGGTTGAGAAGCCCTGTTCTAGCTAATCTCTCATCTTGCGAATGCCTGCATGTTTCCCATGATAGAAGCCAGAAGGAGAATCTCCAGTGTGTGCACACAGCAATCTTATTAGCGGTATCAACTGCTCCCTTTCATCAAGCAGAGGCATAAGCAGCTCTCTCCTGAAAAACTCCTGCCCTCCTTGGCAGGGTCTCTCAACCTGATGTAAGGAAAACATCATCATCCTTCATGTCCTGGCCCTGAAAAATGGCTTCTCTTTCTGCAGGGATGTTATCAGACCTGATTCTCTATCTGAAAGCACTCCAACAGCAGCAAGAAAAAGCAAAATGCTCACAGGGGGCTCCGGGTTCATCTAACTTCACTCATGCACAGAGGCATTTGCTCAGAGAACTCACCCATCTATGGTGCTGAGATGGTGTTAAATGATTCTACTCCTTGCATGGGCTTTATGCATGTAGGCAAGTGAAGGCTCCAAAACTTGAGGAAGTTCATTAAACATGAACTTTCACATGAAGTGAAAACTGCACTTCAGTGACTACACTTAAGTGCTGCTTAGAATTTTATCTCAAATCCTGGGGTCATCCATGCTCATGCCTACAGAGGTCAAGTAGGGATCATAGGCAAGTGAGATGACGGATTGGGGGGTGGGGGAGTGGAGGATGATTGCCAGATAAAATACAGCATGCGTGAATCTCACATAAGCAACAAAAAGTTTTTAGTGTAAGCATCTCCCATAATTTTAGAAAAAACAAAAATAAGTTTTTTAGGATAAGTATGTCTCAAACATTGCATAGGACATACCCTAAAAAAAAAAAAGTATTCTGTTATCTGAAATTCAAATGTAACTGGGTATCCTGTATTTTTATTTGCAAAACCTGACAACCATGGTCTGGGTGAACTGGAAAGAATTCATTCCATCTAAAGAGATCTGCTGGTTTGCAGGTTTGACCAAATGTTACCACTAGGAAAGGCGGTGTTGCCAGATTTTCTGATTTTATAGGAATTTTTTAAAATATAAAATCTAGTGATTTTACAATGCTGACAACTAACTTTTTTAAAAAAAACATCCAGCAATGTCCCATGAAAGGGAGCAAGCAAGTCTGCAGGCTGCCTTCAGCTCGGGGGCTCAAGCTCACAACTCGGCTGTAGAAGAACACGCATTTGAGTTTTTATTACAAGGCAAGCGCTGGCTGTTAGAAGGAGCCCATGGGTAGCTGACTAAGTTCTCCTATCAGCTGGGCGGCATGAACAACTATCATCATCCCCATGGAGGACACCAGGAAAGTGACCTTCAGAGAGCATAAGTATTTCAGCAAAGTTCCTGCAGTGTGGCACAGCTGGGGGTTGAAACCAGGCAGTCTCCACTCAGCACCTGTGTTTATACCCATCGCACTACACCATCTCTCAGGAGAAAACACCTAACAGATAGCTTCCCACAGGCATAATAATAATAATAAATAATAAAGGTGGTTTTGAGTACCTCCTTCCAGACACATTATGTCTCCTCGAAGCCTAGACGGGATCAATCACGTAGCCATGCCAGGCCATACTGAAGCCTCAGGCTGAAAAAAAAATCAGTAACACTAACCCTGCTTTCATTTAAAACATTGATATTTTGTTCATTATGAATTTGGGTTTTGTGGCCTTAGATTTTTTTTTCTAAGTATTGCACTAAGATATTATCTCAATAACTGTGATTTGGGGGTGCCCCTTATTTGCCTCACCCTCCTTTTACAAAATAGCACCCCCAATGATGACCAAGGTGTCACTAAACCAGGGATCACAACCTACAGACTAGGGGCCAAATCTGGCTCCCGGCCTGTTTTTATAAATAAAGGTTTATTTGAACACAGCCATGAACCTTCACTTACTGCCCACAGCTGCTTTCACTCTATTCCAGCAGAAACCACCTGGCCCTCAAAGCCAAAAATATTTACCACCTGGCCTTTTTTACAGAAAATGTTTGTTGATTCCTACACTAAACCAATGAATAAGTGAACAAAGCATAGTTTAAATGTTTTTATATTTGGTGGTAAGCAATAAACTGACTACATAAAGAAATTCATTTCTCAGTTTTTCTAAGACTGATCATCTAAGGAAGACCACAGAGCAGGTGGCATTTTGTTTATAAAACACAAAGCCATACATTAAGCCAATCATTATGGAAGTAAATGTGTCATTCACCTACAACAGTAAAGAATAGTTAGCACGAATTTTAGTCTAGCCCATGTTACTAATTGTATTCAGAAGACTTACTCATGTGTCAGTTGAGGACACTGACTTCTACTGTGTTATTACGATGGTCAATATATGAAAATATTGACTGAGCCTCAGTCCCTAATTGAAAGTTACCTTAGTTTATGTGATTAAACACATCATCATCTCCTGTCTGGACTAATGACAATTATGCAGACAGGAAGCCTGAGTTCAAACAAAGATTAACATTAACCATAAACAAACTGAACAGACTAGGTCAAGGGTTAACAGACTTCTGTAAAGGGCCAGAATGTAAATATTTTTGGCTCCGCAGGCCATGTGGTTTCTGTCACAGCTACTCAAAGTAGCACAAAGGCAACCATAGAAAATATGTACATGAATGGGCATGCCTGTGTTCCAATAAAACTTTATTTATAAAAACAGGTGGTGGGCCACATTTGGCCTGCAGTCATAGTTTGCCAACCATAGGAGTAAGGTTGCAAAATCAATTTTCCACAAGGTCCAGAAAAGTAACAAATAAATGAAGTGAGTTTGTGTTACACAATTGGAAATGGGGAGACTGTGGTGCCCTGGGGAGCACGTGCCCTCTCTAAGGAGGGTGGCTTCTACTCAGCCATGGGGGATGTGGACTTAGTGTTGCCAAATCCTTCTGATTTTTTTTGCAAAAATCTTGATTTCCTGCTTCACGTGTAAAATGCTGGCAATTCATTAAAATTAAAAAACAAAGGCGGGGGACTTCCCTGGTGGCACAGTGATTAAGACTCTGTGCTCCCAATGCAGGGGGCCTGGGTTCAATCCCTGGTCAGAGAACTAAATCCCACATGCATGCGGCAACTAAGAGTTCACATGCCACAACTAAGGAGCCTACCTGCCACAACTAAGACCCAGCGCAACCAAATAAATAAATATTAAAAAAAAAAAACAAAAACAAAATTTGAAAGGGTCAAAACAAACATGCTTAGGACTCAGGGTTTCTCAGTCTCAGGAATACTGACATTTTGCTCTGGATAATTCTGTATTATAGGGGGTTGACCCTCCCCACAAATGGTGATGACCAAAATGTCTTTAAACATTTCCAAGTTTCCCCTATGAGGCAAAACCACCTCCTGTTGAGAACCATTGTGACAGCTGAGGCTGGCCACAGGTCACCTGTTGCAAACTTGGATAATTACTAGTCTCTGTGTGGTCTTCATCTCTAAATATTGGCCTGTGCAGCATCCTTTATCTTTTAAATATGTTTTGCCTTGCTTTGCTTTCAGTTCCTTTTTGAAGAGAAAAATTGAGAACAGGATGAAAGGAACAATAACAACAACAACAAAAAACAAAAGCAGAAAAAGTTGGGAGAGATCAAGATGACACGAAGGACTAGAGGGGAGAACTAAATGACAGTGGAAAATTGGAGATTCATGAGGGAAAATGAGAAACCGGATGTTAAACACCCTAATCTCAACATATTAGACCCAAATGATCATAAGAAAAAACCCAGCCCAGAGAATTAAACTTTTTTTTAATTTAAAATAACTCCAAGGCCCTCATGTTTAACTTGGACACACATTCTTCATACAGTGATTCACAACTAATGAAATTGGGGGAAAACCAGTATTTGGATGCACCATTATGAGGTTTCAGACAAATGCTATAGATCATTCTCTGTTCATCCTTCTTTATATCAATCACAAATGCATTTCTGTACTCAAAATGTTCTTGCTTTGCTTGGGAGTATTCATGATGTTTATGTAATATCGCTGTTGCCCTTATATTGAAATACTCCATTTCCTGCACTATATTTCAAACACTGCATCAGATGAACTATTTTAATTTTCCCAGATGGTCAGCTAAAATCAAACAGCTTTCCCCTCTTTCTGAACCCTGAACTTGCCTTCTAAACCAAGCTGTTGAGTTCTCATTATGAGAGCTGAATTCTTTCAAGGTAGAACTCACGGTCTTGCTTGCTGGTGGTAGAAGAAGAAATCCTATCAGGCAAACTTCTACATTCTAATGCAGGGGGTAAGAATTCTGATATGTGAGGTGTGTTTAATTCCTAGCAATTTATTCCTAACTCATGGCTCTTCTCCATGCAAAGCAGAGTTTGACCTATCTTGTCCTCAGCTAGGCTGATCATAGAGGATCTGAGAGACAAAGGTGTCACAGCCTCAGGTTTTGAGTTTCCGAGGTCTAGGGAAAAAAAGAAAAAAAAATAAGTCACAAAAGAACACATGATTAGGTAGAGCAAGTTCTTCCTACCCAGTTAAAGGCTGGAGAGGGAAAGAGCCAAAACAAAAAGCTTTAGATGCTGGTGGAACTGTAGGTCCCTAGAAAGGGTCACCAAATCCTAGACCCACTTACCCACATACAGACGAATCCCAGTATAGCCCCCAAGTGGATGGAAATGATAGAAACCCCAGAGAATTTCTAGGGGTCCAAAAAGAGAGGGTGCTGGGCTTTGCTCCCCAGGTGAAACTTAAAGAGATGGTGAGCTTTGTGGAGAAATTCTCAGTGCCTGGAGTGAGGGCCGTGGAGTAGATTTGGTTAGGCAAGTCCCCAAAAGTCAGACAGGTCTGGGGAATCTCCCAATATTGCTCGTCCCGGTGTGCCCAGAATGATGCAAATAAGGCCAACAGAGCAGATGAACCAGCCACACGAGTCAGCCCAAGCAGAATGCAGGAGCAGCACGTGTGAGTCGGAAAACTAGTGACCACGCGGCAGTGCTAGATATTTCATCCACTGACAGCCTGGGAATACGATGGGGATTCGATTCATTGTGCTGTCCCCACCCAAACACCCACTGACGCCGGAGTTCTATATAAGTCCCTTTAGAAAGTACACACATCTCCAGGGTGTTATGGGCTCAATTGTGTCTCTTCAAATCTGTATGTTGAGGTCCTAAGCCCCTAACCCCTCAGAATATGACTGTATTTGGAGATGCGGGTCTTTAAAGTAATGATTAAGTTAAAAATGAGGCCCTTGGGGTGGACCCTGATCCACTCTGATTGGTGTCTTTATAAAAATTTTGGACATATACACACTGGGAACACACACGCATAGAAGAAATGCCATGTGAGGACACAGCGAGAAGGCGGCCGCCTGCAAGCCAAGGAGAGAGACCTCAGAAGAAACCAAACCTGACAACATTTTGATCTTGGACTTTCAGCCTCCAGAACTGGGAGAAAATTAATTTCTGTTGTTGAAGGCATCCTGTCAGTGGTGTTTTGTTACAGCAGCCCGAGCTAACCGAATACACTAGGAGAAAGACTCTGAAGCAGGGAAGACCCTAAGAAAATTCAGTGACAGGAGAAAATTCGGGGTTTCAGCCAGGATAAACTAGGCTATGCTGGGATAACAGACCTTAACAACTGGACAAGAAGGTTTATTTCTTGTTCATGAAAAGCCAGCTACAGGTCCAGCCAACTCTCTGGGGCAGCTGACCTCCACGTGGCAGCAGTGTATTTGAAGACACTTCAATTTTGCAGTATCTATGTATCAGTACATCCCTCCACAGTTGAAGGAAGAGAGAACATGGATAATTGCATATCAACTTCTAAATGTTTCCGCCCAAAAGTGACCCATTTCTGCTCACATTTCATTGGGCAAAGACAGTTTCTATCGTCACAGCTAACTCCAAGCAGGTGGGGAAGTGCCATCTTCCTGTGCACCCAGGAGAGAAGGACTGGAAATAGTGGTAAACAGACGTAACATCTACCATAAACATGTTGACCCAGATCACCTGGAATTAACTGAGAATTAAATAATTTCCCACCTCATGATGGAATGGGGGCTCAGAAGAGGAAACAAATTTAGTCAAGGAAAGTTAAAGTTCCATTGCTTTAACACCTGAATTTGCCATCTGGGATTTGGGGATTGCTGACATGAAATTAAGGTGGGAACAGTTAGAATTGCAGATTTATAGAATCTCCATCTTATATCACTATTTCCATGAAACTCCTGAATAACAAAAAACTGCAAACGCAGTGGTTTAAGCCGTACCCATTTGTTATAGCTCACAAATCTGTGGGTTGGCTTACTGCGTCTTCTGAGCTTGCTGACGCATCTTGGTCAGCTAGCAGGTGGGCTGGCGGCTGGCTGATTCAGGACAGCCTCTGCAGGAGTGAGTCAGCTCTCTCCCATGGGAATGTCCATCCTCTGGCAAATCAGCCCAGGCTTGTCTGGTAGTTGTGGTAGGAATCTGAGAAATTGAAAGAGGAGACAGAAAGGGAGACAGAAAGAGAGGGGCGGTCAGGGAGAGACAGAGACAGAGACAGACAGAGGGGGGTGGAGAACTGAGTGGCTTGGAAATAGCACCCATCATTTCTGCCACATTCTACTGGGGCCAAAGCAAGATGTAACGGGAGCAAATATTCCAGGGTTGAAGAAATAGACTCTACCTCTGAAAAGGAGGAACTTGCAAAATGTGTGGATACAATTGGGATGGAAAATGGGGTCAGTCTTATACCAACCTATCACACATGGAAGGAGAAATAGTCCAAACTTCAGTCGTTTTCGAAGTTTAGCATACATCAGAATCACCCTGAGCTCTTGCTAAAAATCAGACTGCTGGGGACCATCCCAGGTTTCTGACTCAATAGGTCTGGAGTGGTGTCCAGGAACCAGCATTTCTAATTAGTTCCCAGGTAAAGCTAAGCTGGTGCTGCTGATCAGGGGGTGGCACTTTGAGAATCACTACAATAGCCTCAAGAGCAGCACATCAGAGAAACCTGAAAACATAAAAAAGAAATGCCTGGGTTACATATCAGGCCCACATCTCCAGCCTGGGCTTTCTCTCCATGACACCTCACTCAGCTTGATGACTCATTGCCTTGCCTTTGTGCATCTCTGCCTTGAATATTGTCATTATTTTTATTGTCATCATTAGTAATGATTAAGAAAATTGAGGCGTGACAAGGTGTTTAATATTCTGTCCAAGTCACATGAAAAGCTCTGGGCCCTGTCGAGAGGCATAGTCTCAGTCACAGCCCAGACATGCAACACTCTGGCAGGGAACCCCCATAACACGACTCTGAAATTAAGCAGTCCCTGTCGACCGAGCCATTCATCTACACAAGAGGTCAAATGTGTCCCTATGAATCACATGGGAGCTCAGTGTTCCCAGGTGAGAGCTCAGCCAATCCATCCATGTATTCCCCAATCTAGACAGATGGCTCTCATGCCTCTCACTGGCCAAGGCAAGAGACAATCTCTGTAAAAATGACATGACATTCATTTCTCTACATGACCACAGAGCAGATTCTCCTATTTCCTCTATCTATATGCCTTGTTCTTGGGCCATGAAAACCCCTCACTGAATTGCTTTAATGGCATTGATGTCCTTGGTTTTTCTTGAATGATGCTACAAGGTACTATCCCATGAAAATCACCATCCTATTTGTTACTTAATTCATCTATCCCTCCATACTATGTTAGATGTCTTTCCAAATTCAGGTTTATGAAATGCCTTGTATCTCCTAAACATTGGCAATATTGTAGATTTTCTTGGTAATGAGAATTATGAAACCAATTGTGCTACCCACATGCTTTTCTCTTTGGCCACCAGGAAGCTCAGAGCCAAATTGAAAACTCAGTTTTAGTTGAGCTTGGTGATATGCTTACTAAATTCTTTTTTATATGTTCTCGATGTTATGTTTTCTATTTTCCCAGATTTTTAATTTCTATATTTACTTACATCTATTATTTCATTTTGTTTACTACTTTGTGCAGTATAAACACATTCTCCATTATCCCAAGTAAAATCAAATATTGATTAGATACTACCCACTAAACTTAAAACCTAAGTTAAATTTCTTGGTATGTGGAGGGAAATAAGAGAGAGGCGGGGTGGAACAGAACTAAAAAAGAAAACACTTTCATTTCATAGGACTCAGAAGATTTAGAAAAGCAAGAAGCCGGAATTGGAAGTAAGTCCATGGGACTTTGAAGCGCCTCTCTGCACCACAGCATGACTGAGAACTCACTGGAGATACTCCAGAAACCCCGCAGTGTGTCCTGCAGGCTCTGCCCCAGCCAGGGCTCAGCTGCTTTCTACCTTCCACGGAACTGCCACTTTCCGAGATTCAGTGCCAGATCACTCAAAAAACAAAATGTTCTGGTTAAAAAGCACTGTGCAGTGTTATATTACCCAGATGCAAGATTTATGAAGTGCTTATGAGGTTAATCGGGAACAGACCCAGAGGAAAGAGGAGAGAAATAAAAAATAAACACCTTTATTCCTACTTTAACGAAATCCAAAGAAAAATGAGGGGGGTTTTGGTCAAAAGAACACTTCAGACAATCTTGCATGAAAAAGAAAAGTGAATATTTTAAGCACTGGATACTCTTACGATGATTCCCTTTTAGATGAAAACAGTGACCACATGTCCAAAAGGTCAAACGGCCCGTGATTTTGAATCATCCAAAAATGTTTATGTGCTTCTTGGACCATTTAGTATGCAAGCTTTTCAGACATATTTCACTCTAAACCTCACTCTGCCATTTCCCTGAAGATGGACAGATGATGACAGCCATGGAGTGATGTAACCAGCGTGGAACATCTCGGGGCGATGGAAAGAATGCAAACACTGCAAGCTGTGGGCTGGGAGAGGCCATCATTTCTGCAGGAAGAGTGAGTACAAACATGCCCAGGGGTGGTCACAGAAACTTCTTCCTTGTCATATTACAGTACGTTTGGCTCTCCCAGCTCAGGGGATGCAGAATCACAGAACAAGACATGATCAGCTTCCCCTTTCTGATGTAAAAGTCATTTTTGAAGCATTTCATTAAGAAGTGGAAGAGAAAAACTTCTCTCTCATTAAACATGATAGGAAGGGTTTAAGACATTCTTTTTCCACTCACCTTCTCATTATAAGAAATGCTGCAGCCAGTGTCACTCAGATGTAAACTAAAAGGTCAGTTCTTCAGCAAAGAGGCTTTGTAACAGGTTAGAAAACAGCATTGATACCCCTCAAAGCCAATTCTGGACCATCACTCGGGCTGGCCCAGGGCTTCCATATCTCTGCTCTCGGCAATGGAATTGCAATGGGACAAATGTTTCTTTTTTTTCTCATCGTTTACATTCTTTCTATGCTTAATATCAGAAAATGTTAACTCCATCTCACCCCTGACCCAAGAGATCCAGCCTCATCTAAGCCCCACAGCACAGGTTGGCTAATTCCTACCATCTGTCCCTAACTGCATCACCTCCAGGGAACTTTCTCAAGCGTCCCCTCCAGCCTTCCACACAGTCTGCCAGAAGCCATTCTCCTGTCTCTCAGTTTTTAAACCCCCAACTTGATATGCCGGTATGTTATCTGCATACGTGTGTACAGATGGGTGAAAGTGGAAGCAGGTAAGTGAAGCTGGGTGCAGGTCTTGCCTCAGAATACTCATCCATTCGTTCAATAAATGAATATTTATTGAGTGCTATTTGCTAGCACTTTCCTAAAAGCTGAGGAGGCTGGCAATAAGTGATACAGGAAGCTTACTCTTGGAAGTTTACACACTATCAGAGGGGTTAGGCATTAAATCAAGTACTCAACATGTTAGTTATTTGCAGATGTAAGAACTGCTGCAAAGGAGAACAAAAGCCTTGAGAATGTGTCCCATCAGAACCTGATCTAGTCTCACGATGGGGGTCAAGGAAGGCTCCGTTGAGGAAGTATCAGATGAGGTGTTAGATGGTCAAGAGAGAGAAAAGAATGTTAGTGAGCACAGCATGTGCTAAGGCCCTGGGGCAGCAAGAAGATGGTGTTTTTTAAAGACTTCGAAAACCAGCAGTGCTGAAGCAAAGAGAAATTAACTAGTAGAAGCTACAGAGAATTTCCAAATTCAAGTCACATTACTTGGGAAGTAATTGGGAGTCACAGAAAGTTTTGGTTACTGATGTGATGTGATTATTGATAAGAAAACTAAACGTAGGATTTTAAAAGACATTTCTAAAATGTGAAGAATCACCTGACTCTGGCTTATCTTTCTGATCTCATCTCTCCAACTTCACTCACCATGCTCAATTATACCAGCCCCTCAATGTTCCTCGAACAAACCAGGGCCTTTGCAGATGATATTCCCTCTTCCCCTCCTCCCCCCACCCCCGGACCCCAGAGAGCCACATGGCTTCATTTTCCCCCTCACTCCATTCACGTTTCTGTCTGTCCCCTCTCCAGACAGTTCTCCTCTGAGGATCTGATCCAAAGAAACACCCACTGACACTTCCTATCCTTTACTTTCCTCTCTTTCTCCAAAGCACTCACCCCTCCTGATATTAGAGTGTATATCCATTTGTTATCAGTTGTGTTTGTTCTACTAGACTCTGAGCCCCACCAAGGGGTGTTCCTTGTCTGACTTGTTCACTGCTTTAACACCAGTGCCCCGAACACTGGCCCCCAGTGGGCACTCAGTGACTGGTTGAAAAGTGAATTCATAGAGAACGTGTCAAATGGGGACCAGGCTGCATTCAGGGCATCCGTTCAGGAGGTGATTTGTAGTAATTGAGTCAAAAAGGATTTGATGAAGAAAAAACATTTTGTACCGTGAAGTTTCGTCATGCTTTACTCCATGCAAAGTACTGGGCTGGGGTCTAGAGATAAAACAGTAAAAGGCAGATAAGATTCCTGTCACAACAGATTTTGCAGCCTAGGGGTTTATAGCATGATGTCCTATGACAGGATAGTGATATGAAGTGATATGATAGGAAATGACAGTTTCCATTCATTGAACACTTATTGGGCTGTCACACGATTCACCTCTTTAACTTGGTGCCTGTATCAACTTTATCTCCATTTTACAGAAGAGGAAACAGAGGCACAGAAGTGAAGTCCCTTGAGTAGTGGAAAGAGGATTTGGAGCTAGGTTTCTGTGGCTTCAGAATCCATGCTCTTACGCATGACTTCTCCCCTGCCCCAGAACAGCCTCAGGAAGGGGCGGCACCTTGTCCATGTGCGGATCCCTACTGGTGTGACAGGTATATGAACTGACGGTGGAGTTCTACAAACTATATGTCTTCCTGTAGTCATCATAAACCCTTTTCAGGTCAGTTTCAGTGCCTGAAAAAAATAACATGAATCTATATTTTCTCTTCCCAATAACAACTAGAGTAGCTAGCGTTCATCAGGCACTTACCATCTCTCACTATGATAAGGATTCCACATGGGTTATCCCATTTAATTTTCTCAACAATCCCCAGTCACAAATATAAGAACTACTACTGTATCAGTAATGACTCTGATTTTTTTTCAGATTCAAGGGACTGAACTTCAGTTTAAACTGGCTTACTGGGCGGGGGGGGGGGAGGAATGCTTCAAAAATGACTTTTAAAGAGATGCAAAGTCTTGGCTACCAAAACTGAAAAGCCACCCAAACAACCGGCCTCAAGCAAGGATGGATAGAGAGGCTCCAGCAACAGCCGGAGACTCTGCCCATGTCTAAGCTCTGTTCCCCTCTGCACTGGCCTCCCTCCAACCATGGTCTGTCAACGCAGTGACCCCCAGCAGCTCTTGGGTTATATACCCACTTCAGGTTCAGCAGAAAGATCAGATATCTTTTCTTCCCAAGCCTGGGATAAAAGTTCTAGAATTGCATCCCACTGCCCCAGACTGGGTTCCAGTACACACATCCCTAAACCAGTCGCTGAGACTGGGGAAATGGGACACATGATTGGTCGGGACTGGGCACATTTGATGTAAACACATCACAATGTCCAGGAAGGAGTTGATGATCTGATCCACTAGGCTCTGGTCCCCTGGAATGGGAACGGAGTCAGTCCCAGCCAAACCCTGGGGAGAGATGGGGAGGGCACTTCCAAGAGAAAACAGGCTTTGTCATGAGCTGAAGGGGAACAGGGAATACAGAGCAGATAAAGCCGGAGATGTTCATTCTACATCCTGTTCCCATTTCACAAGTGAGGAACATGGGACTTTTCTTAAATTTAAGATTCATCACCATTATTTTTAACATGAAAATCCAGATTTCAGGCTTCTCTCAAAAAAGCAGAATCCCGGGGAATGCTGAGCCCACATCCCCACGTGGCAACCACTGGTTTTAATTGAGGGCTCATCCCCTTTAGAGGGGACCTGTTACCAGCTGTCCTGCCATGGCCCCTGGGGGCTTTGGAGTCTGAAACCCCTGCTGTAATACTTCTGTATACAGTCCTATGCTCAGGACAGAGCCTTCTAGCTACTTTAGTCTGACTTTGCAGGGGGACAGGGGATGACTGCCTACTGCATCTCCCACAAAAAAAGACCAGCTTCCTTGCGGGACTCAGCGTCTTTCTAGCCTGTACGTCTGCCTTGGGGCACAGTGGCAGCCACTGTGCCAGCACCCCAGATCCAAATACCCTGTGCTTTTGTGCAGGACGAGGTTCTACCACTCTTGGTTCATCCCTGATGTCATCTAACACCCTGCTGACCTTCTGACCGCCACAACCACACAATGGCCCAAGGGTTTTGAGAACATTCAGTGCACACGGAACCGCAGGGTAAAAGTGCTGCTCTTTGTCTTCCTCTCAATCCTTCTAATGTCGACAGAAGTTGCCCAAAGTAACCCTCAGGGGCTTGGCTGTCTTGCTTTATCTTGATATCTTTATGATACCCGGCCTCCCAAACACACACATTTGCCTCTTCATTGTAATCCACTGAAATGGCTCTTAACTGCTACCTGCAAACACACAGATGCTTGAGATGAAGCAGCTCTAGTTAAAACGCCTATAAATTATAAGCGAGGTTAAGCCAGGGCCTGCAGGTGAGTGACAGATATGGATACAAGTTAGGTGTTTGGGATGCTTCTAGGTCTTAGTGTCATTTATAAAGAGTTTTCCAAACTTAGTGGATAAGAAGGGTCATCTGGAATGCTTGTGAAAATATATGTTCTCGAGGCCCTTCTTCGGAGGGTCTCAGAAAATGGAGGATGGAACTGGGGCGCTCCTGCTTTTAAAAACTTGCCCCAAATGATTCTGATCATCAGGTAAGGCTGGGAAACACGCAGTGGACCCCAGAGCTGGCTGACCCTCTGAATCACCTGGGATGCTTCTTTAAGCATGCGGATAACCAGGCCCGTGTGGAAGCCATCTTTGGGGCTGTGCATCTCAGAATGTGAAAGGACAGGAATCATCTGAGGGATTCTGATTTGGCAGGTCTGAAGTTGCACCTGAGGTTCTCCCAGGTGATGCTATTGCTGAGAGTCGTAGAGGACCAGCTACATAATTTGTGAGGCCCAGTGCAAAGTGGGGGTCCCCTGTACAAGAAGGAAGCGATGTTTTCCTTCCTTCTGTAGTCCCTCTTTCCGTTGGTCATGTTTGCTAATTTGAGCATGGGGATACTCATGGGGTGAGCCCCCCAGGGCGGAGGACAGCTGTCATTGGGCAGTGCCTGGAAGTGGGCTGCCAGAACCCACCCAAGGAGGCAGACAGGCAGCAGAAGGCAGGGCTGTGAGCTGAAGCTCCAAGTCCCTGACATAAGTGATGTCCCATCAGACTTACAAAACACAAACTTAAAGATAAAATAAGTATTTGAATACGGCGGCCAAGAGCATTAAAGTTCAAGTACAGGGCCCCCTTCTGAGTGTAGAATCTTCGGGCTCTGCCCTGGTTATATGGCCAGGAAGTGACCCCAGACCATTAGCAACCATAAAGACAAAGCGTTCTTTGCTTTGGTTACTGATCCAACAAGGGCCACTTTGAAAAATTAAAAATATTATCTTCTATAAAGGAGTCTTTATAGGTACATGAAAGAAATTGAAAGGCCAGAATGACTTTCTTATATGGAAATAGCATTATTTGCACTAAAGCTAAACGAGATAGTATAGAATAGTGGCTAAATGTACTGCCTCTAGAGCAGATAGGCTGGGTTCAAGCTCTGTTTCTAACACTTATTAGCAGTATGACCTTAACCAAATTACTTACTTCCCTTGTCCCTCAACTTCCTCATTGGTAAAGTTGCATGATGAAGCTATCAACACACCTACACATAAGCTCCTTAGTAAGATTAATAAATTAATTCCCATGGGACTAACCATGTGGTTTATTAAGAGAGAGATGGTAGAGCAAGATTGGCAAACTCTGGGCCCATGGCCCACCACCTGTTTTTATAAATAAAGTTTTATTGGAACACCACTTTGCCCCTTTGTGCATGTATTGGCTATGGCTGTTTCCATGCTACAGTGGCAGAGCTGAGTAGATGCAAGGCTGAAACATACACTCTCTGGCCCTCTACAGGAAATGTTTGCTGGGAGAGTACAGACAGTGGTCTTCAAGATGTGGCCTTTAGGAATCAAGGGTTTCACATAGGTGATTTAATCTTCACTTTGTTTAAATTATATCTAAGTCCTCTTAAAATTGTAAAGAGTGAACACGCACTCTCAAATGTGTTGTAGACCATCCCATAACACCACTGAGGCCACCATCTTTCTAATCTGAACAGCCAGAATCACTCAATTTTGTGCAGACCTTGGAATAAATCTTCTAAGTAACTCCGGGAACATATTTTGAAGTCCTTGGAAAGGCAACCTTTTTTGAGAAGGCTGTAACTCTGCCCTGCTCTTTTTCAAAAGTTCTGAGCTGCACATGTCCAGCCCCATAAATTCCTACAAGTGAATGCACTGCATGGCACGTGTAGGACATCAGGAGTTAAATTCCAGCAGAAAGTCAGGTGCCTTTGCTCAAGGTGGGCACAAGGGCACAGGTAAAAAGCCATTCAGAAGGAATTGTGTTACCTGCTTGTTATAGCCAAGGTGCTCATCAGACCACCACCAACTTGATAATATAAATATTATTCTAGTCCCCATTTTATACACGAGGAAGCCAAGGATCAGAGAGGTTATGTAACTTGCCCAAGGTCACTCAGCTGGTAAATGGTAAAGTCAAGATTAGAACTGACAATCTGGCCAGGAAAAGCCCTCTAACCCAAGGGTTTGCAAATGGTTTCTGTAAAGGGCCACCAGATAGTAAATATTTTCAGCTTTCCATATGGTCTCTGCCACAGCTTCTCAACTTGGCTGTTATAGCAGAAAGCAGTCACAGACAATATGGAAATAAATGGATGTGGCCATGTTCCCATAAAACTTTCTTGACAGAAACAAGTGACAGGCTGGATTTGGCCCACTGGCTGTGGTTTGCCCACTCCTACTCTAACCACTAAGTTAGGACCACTGCTGCTAATATGCTTATTAGAATAATCATTAACAATATGGACTGCCATTATGAAAATAAGAACAACTGTGTGTGTCTCTGATTGCACAGAAACAGCCAACTCAAGCTGTCTCTTTTTTCTTCCAGAGCTACATGCCTTTCCGAGCTGAAGGTCCTCTTTATGTAATTTCATCTTGCCGCTATCCAAGAGGGGGACAACAACAAAATCCTCCTCTCCGATGGGATTTAGTCAATCACGTCTACAATACAGCTTGACCTCTGCTTTCAACTAAAGCAGGCGTGGACGTCTGGGACTGCTCCTGGGGCACAGCGCAGCAAGCTGCTACCATGTCCAAGGCCGTCATCAGCTCGTGGATTTCAGCCAGCTCCTAGGGGCTGGGGATGCCAAAATACGCCCCCAAAATACCTGTCAGCAATTCGGAGCACAGAAAACAGGGATTGGCTTTGCTGGGTAGGGAGATATTTTAAGCACCAGGAAGGTTGGCAAAACTCGTACAAGAGGGCCTGGCATGGGGGTAGCAGAAGAGTGACTCATGACCTATCAAATGGCAGGGCCCAGTTTGCTCCATTAGGATGACGTGACGCATCCCTTGATAAAGAGGGACCATATGTAACAGGAGCCGACAGAAATTGAGAAAAACTGATTTTCAGATTGAAAAGCAGCGATCGGTCTTGACAGGATCCCTTCTACTCAATTCTACCCCCTGTGCTTTCCGGAAGCAAACACCAGCCAGCACTGTATTCGCCTTCCCCCAAAGTTCAAAGGGTGAGATGTGAACACAGCCAGTAAAAAGCCCTGAATGTCTGTGGCTTGTAGGGGTCGTAATTCTTTCCCGCAAAGTTACCTTTCCTGTTTCTATGAATTACTCTTACATTCTTGTAAGAGATATGGTTTGAGGTATTTATGATGCATTCAATTCTGCTATCATTGATTTATTGAACTAAACCAGCTCAGGGATATGATGGAAAGGCCCTAATTGCAAAAACTCTTCCATCTCGGCACGGAGAGCGTTTTCTGCCCTGTTGGCCTCCTGCAGATGACCAGCCGAGATAAACAGAGGGCACTCCACTCCCTGTTGCAATGTGCGTGGTGATGTGAAGGAATCAATCAGACAAAAGCAGATTATTACAGTGTCTGAGAGAGATCAAACAGCGCTGGCATCCGCACCCACACACGTCTGATTTACAGGCCGGCTGATAAAGTACTGCAGCTCACTGTCAGGAGAACATGACAACTCCTTGAGCTCTGTGGATAAATTATTGCTGAAGCCCATGATAACATTTCTCCACCTAGCAACCAAACATAACAGGATGTGGCTTTTAGTACTAGGAGCCAAATGATACAAAGACGAGACACCCAGGAGCTCTCGAAGCTCTGAAAGCATATTCTAAGGTGGAATAGGAAAACAACAGCCTCGTGAAAGCATACGTGAAATCTGTGAGTAATTAATAACTCTGCAGACGACTCACAGGCCTTTCCCATCCAGGCAGGTGCACAAAGGAACATGTTCTGTTTTATGATGACTATTCCTGTAACCAAAAGGTACCAAAAGGTACATTTGTTGAGCATTTGCCCTGTGTCAGGAACAGTGCTGAGTGCATAATGCTGCATCCAAGTGGCAATTCCAAAGGTGGACCCCGGATGCCCAGTGAAGTCAACCTTGACAACAGAATTGAGCAATGTTGATTCCCACACTGAGAAAAGTTACGCCTTTTCTGGTTCTCTGTCCTGTTCACAATTACATCAAGGAGAAACGTCGTGTGGTACTAGGCTGTCTCAAAATTCAAAATTTCTTTTTCAAACAAAGAAAGGACAAACATATGAAGCTAGGTTCCATGAGGCCAGCATTGTTTTGCTTTTACTATTTTCATGTTTTAAATCTTCATCTTTATCAACAGAAACAGACTCACAGACATAAAGACACACAATAGAGACACACACAGAGACCAAAATAGATCTGTGGTTGCCAAGGGGGAGACGAGGTGGGGGAGGGAGGGAATGGGAGTTTGGGATTAGCGGGTGCAAATTATTATACATAGAATGGATAAACAACAAGGTCCAGCTATATAGCACAGGGAACTATATTCAATATCCCATGCTAAACCATAATGGAAAAGAATATGAGAACGCATGTATACATACATATAATTGAACCACTTTGCTGTATAGCAAAAATTAACACATTGTAAATCAACGACACTTCAATAAAATAAAATTTTAAAAAATAATAAATAAATTGTCATCTTTTTCAAGTGATATTGGTTTTTCAATTGATGGAGGTGACAGCAGACACCCTTTTAAAATAAATTTGAGACATGTGCTCCATGAGGGCAGGGAGTTTTGTTTTATTCATTCACTGCTGTATTTCCCAAACTTCAACAGTGCTTAGAGAAGTTGACAACCAGTAAATATTTGTTTAATGAAATTAATTAAATAAAACTAATAAGCATATGATGGTATAAGTTTTACCTAAATATGGCAAAATTTGTGATGAGTGTGTAAGATGATATGGAGATAGAGCAAAATATGTGAAAGTGATATTCCAACAACTAGTGTTGTTGGCAATATGGCAATTTACTGTAATCCTACAAGACAGAAACTGTTATTTACTTTTTGGATAAGGAAAATGATGCCCCAAGACATTAGGTAGCATTCAAAATCTCAAGCCTATATATGGCAGAACCTGAACTCAGGCTGAGTGCTCCATCTCAGAAGTAAGCTGCTCCATCCAACTTCTTTCTTCTCACTTACAGAACTACATCGTGAGGCAGCTGCCATTATCCCCTTTCCTATGAAAGATAACTGATTTCAAGGAACCCGCCCAAGGTCATGCGATGATGCAGCAGCATTGGGATTCGAACCCAGGTCTGCTTGGCTGACCACTCTCCCCATGTGACCCTGTCTCCAAAGAAACGTTCCAAATGATTATGCAAACTGCTGGAAATTAGATTTTAAAAGGAAGCTAATTAAAATTTTGGGTCACACCTGCCCTAGATGCTGTAAATATATTCCAGAGAATAGAACCATCATTTGGTCGGTGAAACAGGAAATTAGCTCAGCACCTAAATGCATTTGAGATATCAGGGACGGGGGCCAAAGGGAAAATAATATCTTCAACACTGTTTACCTTAGAAACATACAAACAGACACCTGCATAAATGGAAAGATTGAGTTCTTTTCTTACCTTTTTCCTGCAGCTATCAAGATAAGCAACCATTACTGGTAATGAGGAGGGAATCATGCCATCCTTGGGAGGGAGAAATGAACAAAAGGGCTAAGAATCCCACTAAAGATTAATCTTCAAAAAGCTGAAAGCATGACTCACATACAAGTATAGAATGAACATGTGTCAAAATTTTTACTCAACTTATTAACGAGGGAAGCAAAATGATGGCAAGCGTGGTTCAAAGGAGGAGGCAAGGAATGCAGATTTATATGGTAAGTTGTTCAAAAGGAGCCGAAATGAATTTGCTAAGAGATTCAAAACTGGGCAATGTCCTATAGTCACTAAACCATAACTGTTTGGGGTTCTTTTTCTCCAGACAAAAATCTACAAGTTAACATATAACTGAAGTTATCCGGTTCTAACCAAATAGCAAATAGCAAGTAGAGCACAGGTACATTCTCCTCAATACTAAAGAACTCTTGGGTGAGTCTGATCACTCACAGTGAAAGGACTTGGAGTCATCCTTATCTTTCTCTGCAGGTTTTGGATAATTTTCCTTGACAAGCTCATCAAGTTTACGCTATTATGTCTGATGCCTTTGTGTATATGAGTGCCAGTGCCTCCCTAAAATTCCAAATCAGTATGTTTGCACTGGGCCCCAGAATATGTATTTTAATAAACTCCCTAAATAATTCTAGTATTAACAGGCTACAATTATATATTAAGAAATGGCCAGTTTAGGGGCTTCCTAGGTGGCGCAGTGGTAAAGAATCCGCCTGCTGATGCAGGGGACACGGGTTTGAGCCCTGCCCTGGGAAGATCCCACATGCCACGGAGCGACTAAGCCCGTGCGCCACAACTCTTCAGCCTGTGCTCTAGAGCCCATAAGCCACAACTACTGAGCCCATGTGCTGCAATTATTGAAGCCCATGCACCTAGAGCCCGTGCTCCACAATAAGAGAAACCACTACAATGAGGAGACTGTGCACACAATGAAGAGTAGCCCCCGATCTCAGCAACTAGAGAAAGCCTGTGTGCAGCAATGAAGACCCAACCCAGCCAATAAATTAAATAAATAAATTAATTAATTAATTAAAAAAAATCTTCTCTTTAAAAAAAAAAAGAAAGAAATGGCCAGTTTAAATCATTTAAACCATAAATACAGGGAGGTGTTTCAGTTAAATATGCTGTCACTTGCAAGAAATGAAAACTTGGACCCAAGCCGGTTTCAAGAATGAAGTTTTGGGACTTCCTAGGCGGTGCAGTGGGTAAGAATCCTCCTGCCAATGCAGGGGACACGGGTTCGATCCCTGCCGCAGGAAGATACCACATGCCGTGGAGCAACTAAGCCTGTGAGCCACAACTATTGAGCCTGCACTCTAGAGCCCATAAGCCACAACTATTGAGCCCATGTGCCGCAACTACTGAAGTCCACATGCCTAGAGCCTGTGCTCTGCAACAAGAGAGGCCACCACAATGAGAAGCCTGTGCACCACTACGAAGAGTAGCCCCTGCTCGCCGCAACTAGAGAAAGACTGTGTGCAGCAAGGAAGACCCAACTCAGCCAATAAAATAAATAAATAAATAAATAAATAAATTTATAAAAAAAAAAGAATGAAGTTTTAACAACAGAAAGAGAAGAGGTAATGTGGGTTCTAGGATGGGTTGAGTCTGCTCAGTGATGTCTGTATAACAAGGTAGAATCTGTCCATTTCTCACTTCTCTGCATCTCCATGGGGCTATTGACAAAATGGGTCTAGCAATTCCACGTGTCACTTCCTGGATCAATACATAGAGGAATAAGAGAGGATTCCTGTCCTGTGAAGTGTGTCTTCTCACAGGACTGGACAATCCTTTTCCAGAAAACGCTCCCCCCCCCCCACCTGCAACACAACAGACTTCCCACAGCTCATTGGACAGAATCATATCAAGTGATCATTCTAGCTGGCAGGTGGGATATGAATAGAAAACCTTACAGTCAGGTTGCCAGGCAAGATAACCCAGTTATCACAGAACAGAAAGGTTCACAGACCAAAGTAAGATGCTTGAATCACAGTTTAATAAATCAATTGAAAACACATATCCAAAAGTGAGGGTGGGGGTGGAGGGATGAATAGGTGGAGCACAGAGGATTTTTAAGACAGTGAAACTACTCTCTCTGATACCATAACAATGGATATATGTCATCCTACACTTGTCTAAACCCATAGAATGTCCAATGCCAAGAGTGAACCCTAATGTAAACTTGGACTTTGGGTAAAAATGGTGTGTCAATGTAAGCTCATTGATGGTAACAAATGTACCACTTTGGTGGGTGACGTTGATAATGCGAGAGGCTGTGCATATGTGGTGACAAGGAATATATGGAAAACCGCTGTGACTTCCCTCTCAATTTTGCTATGAAACTGAAACCTCCCTGAAAAAGTAAAGTCTTTTTTAAAAAATTCACTTTTTAAGAAAAGAAGCAAAGGGAAAGAGATGAGGTATCACAAAGGATAAAATGCAAACAAGTGGAAGGACCATCCCACTCAAATCAAAGACCGGGAAACATTCACAAATCTTGTATCTTCCTCCTGCGTCAGCCTCCCTCAACCCCACAGTGGGGTTACAAGGACCAAAGTTGAGGTCTGAACAAGGGGACCACAAACGGAAGATGCTTGGGACCAATGACAGACACTTGCTCTATCCTGGCCAATGCACCTGTCCGCAGCTACCTCTGTGGCTAATTACCCCAGCAATTAACCTGCTGACTCACTATGGGTTTTACCTGCATTTCTTGGTAGAGCACATGCAGGGACAGAACAGGACCATACCGGGAGTCTCCAGTGGGGGCCGATTTAAGGATGACATAGCTGCCGGCCCAGAGCTGTCAGATCATTCATTCTGACTTGGTCTTTCCATCCATTTCTGTCTATGAGTGAGACTCTTGCTTGTTCCATCAAGCATTCCATCTATTCTACTTCTAGCATCCTTACAGGTTACCAACTGACTCTCTGTATTTAGCATATCTCATGAATTCCACCTCTGTTCCCTACGCATCTTCCTTACTCATTACTCATTCTTAACACAGCCTGGGAGTATCACCTGTATCTCATAAGCCACAAACTTACTTATCATCAAAGCTTAAAATTTCTTGAGTCTCATCCATTCCATTTGCTTTCTTGTCTTGTCTAGCAGATCCGAATATACTCAAACATAGCAAATCCATATTACAAAACACCTAAAAATTGTATCTTTTGGTATGAAGAAATAGTTTTTATGTTTTAGAAATGCATACTGAGGTATTATCAAATTACATGATATCTGAAGTTTGCTTCAAAATAAGTCAATGTTTTGCAATTCAGATCAACAAATATTTCTCGAGCTAAGCAGAGTTTTGCAAACTGAGAATCATGAGTCATTAGTAAGAAAATTAGTTTGGTGGGCTTTGGCCAGAACATGTGAATAACGAATAGACGAGAACAGAATGGAAAATATCAGTGTGTGGCATTCTGTCATCGTAAATTTTGTTCCATGAAATGTGTGTGTGTTATGAACATATACTGTATTTCTCACTGTGGGTTACAGTTAATGAGGTTTGAAGAACACAGTTGAAAGCAGAGTCCTGGTCACTGATGGGCACAGCAGATACAAAAAGAATAAGACGTGGTTTCCACTTTCCCGAAGAGACAGACATGAATAGGAAAATACTGTGGAACGCTAAGAGCTCTGCTAGCAGTGAGCTCCGAGGACTGTGGGGAGACAAAAGAGGTATTGACTAACTCTGGCATGGGCTTCACAGAACAGGTAATATGTGAAATGAGTGTTGAAGGATGAAAAGGATGGGAAAGGGTGAAAAAGGCATCCCTCAAGAAGGAAACAAAGTGCCGCAGAGGTATAAACTCACAAGTGGTATATTTGGGCAAAAGAAAGTAACTTGGTGAGGCTGTGATCTGCCTAAGAAATGATGGTGGCTTGGAATAGAGCAGTGGATGAGCAGATGGGTTCTGAGTATTTCATTCTTCCTAAAAATCCACTGGTCATGACGCATCATCTCCTTCCCGGGACCCCTCCAGAATTCCTTTCCTCTTTTAATGAGATGTCCATTTGTCACCTCACAGTTCAGAGCACTCGAGTCACCTTGATGCCTTATTTTTAGTGCTGGATCCTGCAGGCATTGAAGATGCCCTTTTATCATTTCTGTGCACTTGTTCCCCGGCTATGGGTGCTGTAGCCTCTGGGCTGTCACCTCTACTCTCGTGGAAGTCTGCTGTCTGACTTCAGAAAGCTGGATATGCTGGGAGGTAGCAGCCCTTTGTCAATGGCTGGCTGGTGTGGGAGTGTGAAAGCCCAGCTCCCTTGGCTCAAACTGAGATCAGCTTGGAAGTATGGCCTACATTCCACAGTTCCCCTGTGGGGTCAGGCTTCAGTTTCCCTCTGGGGGACTTCGCCTGAAATCTCTCCTTTACTGGTTTCACCTGGGAGCATGTCCCTAGTAAATCACTTCCCCTGAACTCTTGTCTTGGGGTTCTGCTGTAGCAGACCTGGAACTAATGCACATCCCATATACAAAGAGTCATGAATATGTACGACTGATTCACTTTGCTGTACACCTGAAACTAATACAACACTGTAAATCAACTATACTCCAATAAAAATTTTTTTTTAAAAAGTCATGAAGTTCATTTAACTCTTTGCTTTCTAATTGTAGTAGCCTAGGTTTTATGTGTATATATATATACACACACACACATATATATACATACATATATATATTTACTGTATAGTTTGCCACAGCAGATTTCTAATTTGGTTTACTTTATTTATTCAGAAAATAGTATTGTGCCTCTACTATAATCCAGGCACTGCTGTTCCCTACTTAAATTCATCTTCCATTAATTTGTCTGGAAACATTTTCATAAGGTCACTTTATTGACCAATACCTTCCGGGGCCTCCCAATCACCTCAAGAGGTTTTTCCTTAGGCTCAAGTAGTCTCCTTTGTAAAGGAAAATATATATATTCTCATGGACCCTCAATGTAATTTTAAAAATTCATTATAGTTTAATTTCAATATGTATAAACATAAAACTAGTTATAAACTCCTTATACTGACAGCTTTGATATAACTATAAATCCAGAATAAAATTTTCAAATTATATTCAAACACAACTACAAAACCAATAAAATTTAAATTCCCAACATTAATTTAATGTGACAGATGATGTTATTTTGCTGGAACAAAAATCACTGATATTTGGTTTAATAGCGGAAGGATGTAATCTCAGGTTTGTTTGTATATTTAATCTGTTTCTGTATTTCAATTTCAATAATGCTAATGTAAGGAACAGTCATTCTCACAAGCATGCTGTCTAAAATTGTATTAATTGCTGCAATTTTTATTTCTAATTCAGGATAATCAGAACAAAAATCTGCCTGAGAATAACCCTTGCATGTCAGTTGTATTAAGGCATATATTGATAACTCTGCAGAACTATCTTGTCCACTTAAAAATAAGGTTAGTATTGTGCTGTTCTGGGAATCGTCATCAGATGAATATTTCTTCCAGATGCTTTGGAATCAGGACCAGGCTAGGCTTCCTAGAAGCAAACCTGAGACAAAGATTTGGATACGGGGTTTATTCCAGAACTGATCTTGGCAAGTACTGGTATGCAATGTGGGTATGTGATATAGAGAAGGAAGGGAGGTTAATGTAGCGTGCGGTGATAGGTAGGTTACTGCTGCAGCCAACTGGGGCTCAGGGCCACTGGAAACCTCAGAGTTGGCCCACCAAGAAGGGAAGCAACTGCGGTATTTATCCTCCTATTCCCATCTGTCATTGGTGGAAGGCTGCTCCCAAAATTAACTCCCCAACACATCTGGCCTGCCAAGAGAAAGCTGCTAGGCAAAGACTCAGAGGTGTTTGTAGCTGGATACCTGGGCACATGCAGGAACAGTGAGTGCCAACCAGCTATGGGCAGGGCACCAAGAGCATCTGTCTCAGAAGCAGATTATTTCTTCCTTGGGTGATGACAGCTGTACTGTCCAATATTGAAGGGTTTCAAGTTGGTAAGTTTCATAATGAGATCTGCTCACACAGGTAGGACACTCACTCTGTAGAAGTCTGGGGTGTCCATCCTACTGGATGCTGTGTACAGATTCAATGGCCACAACTTTTCTCTCTGCAAACAACTGCGAGATCCTTATGCATTTAGGTGCTGTGACATCATTTAGCCTCCACTTGGGAAGATTGTCTCAAGCTAGTACACGGTGATAGGGATGGTTTTCTACCATATGCTCATAATATTTTCTATGTATCATTAAAATTTAGAAAATAAAATGTAAAGTTTCACGTAGAACTTCATAACCCCTGACAATACGTGTCAGGACCCCCAAGGGGTGGGGGGGGGGGGAAGGGGATGAAGTAAAGTCCAGAGAAAAACTGACCTTCTACATAAAAGTGCAAAGAGCCTGAAATTCAAGGTCCATTGAAGTCTACCCCCAAGCTTCCTCCACAAACTTTTCATAGTCAAACAGATCTATTAGAAATGCAATGAGTGTACCCTGTGCTTATCACGCACAAGATTCACACCTTCAGCCTGCCTACAACTCATCTGGAGCTACCTAAGTCCTACAGAGAGGCCAGTTAACCACACGCTGCAATCTCATGTCCTTGGTCTTGTATTGCTTTTTTTTTTTTTTAGATTTTTTTTTTTTTGATGTGGACCATTTTTAAAGTCTTTATTGAATTTTTTACCATATTGCTTCTGTTTTATGTTTTGGTTTTTTGGCTGCAAGGTAGGTGGGATCTTAGCTCCCCGATAAGGGATCAAACCCACACCCACTGCATTGGAAGGCATAGTCTTAACCACTGGACCACCAGGGAAGTCCCTGTATTGCCGTATGACATTGCACATGTTCATGTAGTATATCCCCAGCCAGGCTGTGACACCTACAACGAGACTGAGCTAACACAGCTCAATCGAAGAATGCAGATTCGTAATCCACCCACCTGCTCTCAGATGTGGGCTCAGCTGTCTGCTAGCTGTGACCTTGAACCTCCATTACTCTGTCTGTAAAAGAGAGACCCTAGTACCTTTTTCACAGTGTTGTTGTGTGGATGAATATCTGAGAGCATTTTGCAGAATGTCTACAATCAAGCAGTTGCCCAATAAAAGGAGTTCCCTTTCTTACTTTGCAAACGTGTATTTTCATTGCATGGTTCTTTCCAACAGCCTTGAGAAATTTCCAGTATCATCTTGAAGGTCTGGCCCTTGTGATGAGTTGAGAGACCTTTAGTTGCACTGTGATTTGCTAATAATCTAAACAGCCTGAAAACACATTTTTATAAGACACTACTCTAGGGAGAGAACATCTGGATCTCTCTCATCTTTCTCTTAAAATTTTTCCTGTCTGTGCCTGTAGAAAGATAAAGAATTGTTAAAGGGATTCTCACAGTCATTTTGCTGATAAGAAACTTATTTATTTGGCGAAAACAGATGTTCAGCTAAGAAATGTTTTGCCAGTTCAAACCTATCCCACAAGCATGTTATTGATTCACACTGAGCAACCAGGTAGCCAGGATTATGAGACTTAGGTCCTTCCTCATCACAGGCAAATAGAATTAATAAACTTGGTTTCCATGACCCTGACAACCAAGGCAAATATTAAAAATTCTATGAAGCTGACATAGTAATTACTCATGATTTTTTTAGGATTTTTTGGTTTGTTAGTTTTCTATCTAAGACGGACTGTTGAATTTTGCCTCGTATGATGGTTTCTTCTTGGCCGTGTTCACAAGGCCAAGACCAAGGGTTCTACCTGTTATATCCCAAACCATCCACTGAGTGCACCATCCATTGAGATGTGCTGAAGGAAAACATTTTAAAGTCATTTGTGTTTCTTGAAAGGATCAACAATAAAACTACAATTAATAACAGGCAACTTTTAAAAGTGAGATTCTCCATGCACCAATGAATTTTTATTTTTATTTTTTAAGCTCTTTATTGGCATATAATTGCTTTGCACTTTTGTACCAGCTTTTGAGGTACACCAAAGTGAATCAGCTGTATTTTAAATCTATAGTACGTGATACAGTCTCCTGCTCTTTTGAGATGAAAACTAGAAGCCGCAGGAGGGGTCTACAGTTCACTGCGTATTTATATCATCTCAATTGCAAATGAAAACATTCCTTCTAAATGGGATGAGCCTTTGAAGCTGGGGTTCTTAGGACTTACAGGTGAACTGCTTGTGTGGTCAGCAACAGAAGTCTATTCATGAGGCACTGAGTACAAGGCACTAGGTTAACACTGCCCCTTCATCTGGGGCCAGTCGCTGAAAAGCAGCTAAGCACTCAATACTAGAGGTGAAGTTTTGTTGTAGAATAATGGTGTGGATCCCCAGGGGTCCTTACAGTCTAGATACGCTCCCCATATCCGCTTCCAATATTCTCCCAAACCTTACAGGAGTTTTCATAGACATATACTTCCAAAATATGTGCTTTTATATAACCAGTTTTGTTAACAAAGTTTGTCCTGAACAGGGCTAGCTCCACCCCGTGGCACCATTTTCTTCCTTTTATTTTTAAATAATGCCTGCATATTGGTTAAGAAAGTGTTTGGCTGCAAGTAAAAAAACAAACTCAAATAACACACAGTTCTATTTTTCTAGGTAACAAGAAATTCAAAGGTAGACAGTTTTGAGCTGCTTCAGTTGCATGTGTATGTCAGTAAGGATCAAGGCTTCTACACCCTGATTCTTCATCTTTAGAGTGTATATTTTACCCTCATGGCTGCTGAATCTGCAGGCATCATATCTGTGTTCTAGGAAGAGAAAAGGGGCAAGGGCCTGTAAAGAATGTGCCACCCAGGTCTAAATCTTTTTGCAAAACCCCTCCCATAACCCCTGCTGCCTATATCTCATTAGATAAAACTGAGTCAGTTGGCCATCCCTCGCTTCAAGGAGGTCTGAGGTGTAAGTATCTTAGTTGGGCATATTTCTTCTCCAAAGAAAATCAGCATTTTATTAGTACAAAAAAGGGAATATAGGTAATATCCAGGCAACCAGAAATAACTATCATATCAAGATCTAGAAATGAGAGCCATCTCTTAATGGAAAATCACTTGCATTAAAAATACTAAACCAGGACCTCCCTGTGGTCCAGTGATAAAGAATCCACCTTCCAATGCAGGGGACACGGTTCAATACCTGATGGGAGAACTAAGATCCCACATGCTGCAGGGCAACTAAGCCCACATGCCACAACTACTGAGCCCATGCGCCTCAACTAGAGAGCCTGCATGCCAAAAACTACTGAGCCCACGCTCTCTGGAACCCACACGCGCCATAACTAGAGAGAAAAACCCTCATGCCACAACTAGAGAGAAGCCTGCACACCACAACAAAGAGCCTGCCTGGGCTCCGCAACAAAATTTCCCACCTGCTGCAACTAAGACCCGGTACAGCCAAAAAAAAAAATTACTGAAACATCTTTTTCTGGAGACACATCTACTTTTAACAGGATCATGAACAGAGTTAGCCAAAACATCAAAACAAGAACACCAACTTGGTTGAAACCAATGAACCTTGACCATCAATAAAGTAATGACCTTGGGATTGTATTGTCTTTCCTGGAGTCATAAATGTATTTCTGAAAATATTTTATTTAAGTTTAAATTGGTCTTTTCTATCATAAAGCAAGTTCTTTCCTAAAACCACTTGCTTTAAAAGCAAGATCTTTCCTAAAACCACTTGCTTTAAAAAGCAAGATCCTCTGTGTTATATCTGATCATCCCGCTGTCTTCCCTTTTAAAATTAGAGCTCCATTCTTCTAAAAAGAATGTTGGCCACATGAAATCACATCCAAGAAAGCAGCAAATTTCAAAAATCACACTTTCTTTTCTGTTTTCCCCACTAGATTACTAAATTCATTAGGGAAAGAACCATTTCTTTGTTCTCTGTTGTATTCCAGACACTCACCACAGGATCTGAATGTAGAAGACAGTCAAGAAGTGCTTTAGAAACAGTGTTATATAAGGGGGAAGGGAGGGGAGGGATAAACTGGGAGATTGGGACTGACATGTACACACTACTATATATAACATAGGTAACTAATAAGAACCTACTATACAGCACAAGGAACTCGATTCAATACTCTATAATGACCTATATGGGAATAGAATCTAAAAAAGAGTAGATATATGTATATGTATAACTGACTCACTTTATTGTACAGCAGAAACTAACACAACATTGAAAACCAACTATGCTCCAATAAAAAAATAAAATAAAATAAAAAATTATTGTTTTCCTAAAAGCATTATTATTGGAGCTCAAAATAAATTTAGAATACAAATATAAACCAGAAAAATATCATAATCTCAATCATCTTAATCTGAAGAGGCATTAGATAAAATTCAGAATTAACTTCTGAATGAACAATAACGACAAACTCTTAATAAACTTGAGATAAAAGTGAACCTCTGAAATGTAATGAAGAATATTATCTCAAGTCAACAGACAAGATCATACTTTAGAAACCCTAAAAGCCATCCCATTAAAATAGGAAGCAGGACAGAAAAATAAAAGAAGCCTCTCTTCTTGCCAATATTATTAAACTGATTTTAACCCAGCTAATAAAGTTAGACTAGAAGATAATTCTAAGTACAAATGTTGGAAAGGATAAGACAAAAATATTGGCTGATTATGTGACCATCTTCTAGAAAACTCAAGAGGATCAATGGAAAAACAATTAGAAATAAAAGTTCAGTAAGTTGATGAGTTACAGAATAAATGCTGAAAAAAAATATGCCAGGAATAATCAGAAAATATTTGTGATATAATGTTGATGAAAAATTCAGGCTTTAACATACACATAAACACACACAAATGGCTATCACTATTTGATATAAAAATGGAAATAGATTTATAGATATTGACAGATGGCTGTAAGTAAATTACTTAACCTCACCAGTGTTAGACAAACTGCACTAAATTAAGAAACCTTTGCTTCTGTTCATCTGTGAGCATTCCATAGAGTAGCCCATGTAAGAAAATGTAATCAAAATAATCACCGCAGAGCACAGGAGAGTGTATAACTGAGACCTTCAGCCAGGGACACATATTTCCACGTTTCTTCTGCCCTTGGTATCTTAATAAATATGTACGTCTCTTAGTCAATACTCACTCAGCTATGCATTCTACCATAGTTTCAACTCTCCAAAACCATGACCACCGGCTTTGTTGAGTTGTCCTTCTTCAAAAATGGATTTTGTAAATGGTACATAGCCTTTATTTTATGGGAGGTCATCCTGAATACACCCTCCAAATCTGGTTTAAATCAATCCAGGCCAAGAGTCAGAACGTTAATTTTATTTCCATCGATATATCAAAGCTTAAGAGGAAACACACTAAAACATTTTTAATGAGATAAGAGGCTTTTTTAAGCTTTTATTATATTTTCAGATTTTCTACAATGAATAGGCATTACTTTAGATTTTTTTTTAAATCTTGATTCAACCATTTTCCAAAGCCTTCACTTCCTATCTCCCAGTAAGTCTTCCTGGGAAATATCTCAAATCTCAGATCTGCAAAACATATCCCAAATCTGGGCCAGTACTTTTCTCTATGGCTACCAGCCTGGTCCAAGGCATTGCCATTTCCTTCCTGGGTAACTATACTAAACCCCAGGTTCATCTCCTGCTGCAATCAGTTCTTCATCCAACATAGATCAAAAGAGACCTCACGCAGGACATCTGTATAAGGTGACAGGAAGTAAATCCTAGTTAGTGGGCAACCGTAGGTAGAGGAAGGATAATCAATTTTGCCAACAGATGGACTGAGAGACCGGGGAATGGTCAAGACCTATCCAGTTCTAACTCTAAGCCATGTTCATCCTCCTCATCAATTCCCTCATCCCTGGCATAATTTCAATACATCTCTGAGACCAATAAAATCAGTCTAGAAGAATAAGGCAATAAGCAAGGACCAGATATTCTTGAAATAGAAGAGTAATAAGTGAGCACACAGTGTAATCTGAGGTGACAGTTATTATCAGAGCTGAATAGGCATCATGAACTACTACAGCCTACATACGAATTTAGTGCACATTTAGGCATCATTTAAATCACTTATCCAATAAACGTATCTGAGGAAATTGGGGGGGGGGGGAGGCAATTTCAAGTTAAACCCATTCAGTAAAACAAATTTGAGAGCTTTTTAACTTTTAATTTAATTTATATTTATTTCAAAATTTAGTTTAATTGTGTGATTAGTCGAATTGTGTGACTCAACTAATTAAAGCAGTATATGTCAAATATACCGTAAGTAAAAATAAAAGGCAAAATGCCAGGTATTAAACGGCATTGCAATATTGTGATAAAGGTTTATGATCTTAATAAAAAGGATACTCTTCCTTACCATCAACTAGAAAAGAATGTCTCCCTTTGAAAAATGAGTAAAGGATTTCCCTGGTGGCACAGTGGTTAAGAATCCACCTGCCAATGCAGGGGACACAGGTTCGATCCCTGGTCCGGGGAGTTCCCACATGCCACAGAGCAACTAAGCCTGTGTGCCACAACTACTGAGCCCACGTGCCACAACTACTGAAGCCCGCAGACCTACAGCCCCTGCTCCACAACAAGAGAAGCCACTGCAATGAGAAGCCTGGGCACCACAATGAAGAGTAGCCCTTCTCACCGCAACGATAGAAAGTCGTCAACCAGCAAAAAGACCCAACACAGCCAATAAATAAATAAATGAATAAATAAATATTTTTAAAAATCTTAAAAAAAAAGAAAAATGAGTAAAGAACACGAGCAGACAATTTATAAAAGAAAAACCACGTGGCAAATAAACATGAACAAGCTCAACTTTATCCTTAGTCAATAATTACAAAATAAAAGAATGTGAATAAAATTGGCAAATCTGAACAAAAAAGATGATATTTATGACTGTTTGAGGGTGCCACAGTGAGACAAGTATCCATGCTCCACTAGTGGAAGCATCAATTGGAACCATAATTAAGTATCACTTTCCTTAAAATATGTTAAAATATTTATATCCACTCCTAGAAACTTGTGTGTGCCCAACACACACAAGGATTATTCACAAAGATGTTTATTGCAACATTATTTCCAATGGTAAGAACCTGGCAACAATCAACTAAATTAGCTAATGAGAACATTCCAAATATTCTAAATCTGTTTAATGACATTGGAAAATTATCATGGATAATTTGCTACATTTTCAAAACAGCTTACAAAATGAAAAATTTAGTATGGTGCCAATTTCATTAAATTTATGCATTTCTATGATGATAGAAAAATCTTGGATAGAAATAAAATATTAACAATGACTATGTGGTGATATCAAGGGTAAATAGTGTATTTCTCCTATTCTTTCCAAGTTTTCATAAAAGTAATGCATGCTCATGATAACCCAGGAAAAACACTACACTACAAACACACATGTATGAATGTATGCATGCCTCTAAAAATAAACACAAAGGATTGTCAGTAATGGTGTCATGAAGGATCAAATAAAGTTAAGAAGTTTTTGTTTAAAAAAAAAAAACAGCTTTGTTAAAACTCCCTCCCATACTCCTGTCCTGCTCGTATTTTAGAATAAATGTTGTCCTCTTTATTCTAATTATGTAAAGCCATTTGGGGGTTGTCTATCTCCATACTCCTGTGGGCAATGCCCAGCCCATAGTGGGTCCTTAAGAAATATTTGTGGAAGGAATGAATAGATGCTATAGCACAAATGGGGAGAAGGGTCTTCTCACCCTCTGAGGATAATTTTCTTGACACAGTTTTAGAATCCATCTAGACAGACTGTTGATCCCGCTGTTTAACTACTTTTAGAAATGTCTTAATATTCACGACTCTAAAAACAAAAATCATTATTTTTGACAGATGCTCTCTAAAATTTAATTGGCTTAACACCTATCATCCCATATAGCAAGTTAATTTACTTAGCTACTTGGGGGCACATTTTGCAATTAATTCTTTCCGGTGAGTTCACCATAATGCTCACTGCTTAAATCTAGATGATTCACAAGAGCGTCATTGAGACTTTCTACAACTGCACTGGGCAACAGGAACACCTGTGGTGAAGATTCTTCCAGATAAAATTGCCTGGGTCCTGCTCTATAAAGTGGAAATTTCAGGAGTTAATTGATCACTCATTTCTTCATAGAGATGGTGCCAGAAATTATGAGTGAGGCCAGGGGAGAGATGGGAGAGAGGAGTTCTGGCTTTGCTTATGGATTCTAAGATCCACATTTATAAGATAGAAGGCCTAATAACATAAGCTCCAAAAATGTATAAACATGATGCAAAACTTATCCCTGCTTACCTAGCAAAACGTATGAATCCAATCACAACAAAAACTTAGAGAAATTTCACAGTAGGATCTCATTAGAAAACACACCCACTGTCTATCTGTGACCCAGTTCCTATCACCAACCTATTGAGAGAAATTCATTGTACAGATTTTACCAACAAAGACACACATAATTTTCTTTATTCCCTTATAACTGAGCTTAACCTAGAGCAACAAGAGAAGAAATAAATCCAGTCACTTGCAGTAACCAGCTACCAAGATGTCCGCCAGTGATCCTTGCCTTCTTGTATGGTCTCCTCTCACACAGAATAGGGCTGACCTGTGTAATCTAAAAGATATCCTAGAAGCGAAGGCGTATGAATTCTGAGACTAGACCCTAAAATGCACTGCAGTTTCTGCTTTGCTCTCTTGGAATATTTGCTCTGTGGGGAGCCAGACGCGATGTTGAGGACACTCAAGTAGCCCATGGGTGTATGTCTGAGGGGGCGAGGGGTGGGGGAAAGGGAGGCTCCTTGTTTGAGAACCTGAGGACTCCAGCCAGCTGCCTTGTGAGTGAGCGATCATGGAAGTAACTCCCCCGGCCCCAGTCACATTTCAGATGACTGCAGCCCTGGCCAACATCTTGACTATAACTGCATGACAATCTCTGAGCCAGAACCATTCAGCTAAACCACTCCTCAATTCCTGACTTTCAGAAAATGGGAGATACAACAAATTTCTTCTGTTTCAGCTTAAGCCACAAACTCTTGGAACAATTTGCTATGCAACAATGCATAATCAATGCATTCCTTCTAAGAAAATTCATTCAAATTAGCGACTAATCTGTCATTTCAGGATTTAAACTCAGCTACTTCCAGATTCTCTACTTCTGTCTCTCTGGGGATGGGTTGGAACCTAAATTTGAGAAGACTTTACCTAACTTTCTAATAGTAGGGAAAGGGACTCCTGGCCATTAATTTCTGTATCAATAGGATGTCTTTGGCAATACGTGACAGAATGGCAGAATCAAAATCGTTCAAATAATATGAATTTTTGTGTCACACAACAGTAAATGCAGAGGTGTGTACTTCCAGAGTCAAATAAAATTCAGGGGCTCCTCTGCTTCAGGACTTTGTTAGCTTCCATTCTCTCAGATTTCCCTTTATCATATTCTTTTTTCTGCGAACAGTCTGCTCATATCTTTTAACCATTTTCCTCTTAGGTTGCTGGTCATTTTCTTATCAATTTCTAGGAACTCTTCATATATTAGGAGGTTAGCTTTTGGCCTCTGTTCTAAGTTGAAATATTTTCCAGATTGTCATTTGACATTTTACTTTGCTATGGATTTTTTTTCTTTTTTCTTTTTTAATTGAAGTATAGTTGATTTACAATGTTGTGTTAGTTTCTGGTGTACAGCAAAGTGATTCAGTTATACATATATATATTACTTTTCATATTATTTTCCAGTGTGGTTTATCACAGGATATTGAATATAGTTCCCTATGCTATACAGTAGGACCTTGTTATTTGTCCATTCTATCTTGGAACTTTTGATCAAGCGTATTTTAGTAATATGCTTTATTTATCCATCTTTTTCTTGTATGGTTTCTGGTTGTAAAAGCTCTGCTCCTAGCCCAATTTACAAAGATATTATCTCATGGTTTCTTCTAGTGCTTGATGAGTTTGCTTTTTTTTTCTTTTTACATTTAAATTTTTAATCATTAGTAATTTCTCAAATTTGTAATTTGAGTTGTGGATCCAATTAAATTTTTTCTTCAAAGCCCCCAGACCATTAATTGGATAGTTCATATTCCCCACCACACCCCCATTTGAGATCACATTCTACAACCTATAAGAACACTACCTCATTTCCCTATAGCAATCTGAGGCGCTAAAAAATGAACAGTGGTCATCCACTACTTCCAATGGATTATTTGAAATCAACAAAGTCACATCATATGCTTTAGAAGAGGAGCTGGCAAACTATGGTCAGTGGGCCACATCTGGCCCTTCACTTGTTTTTGTAAATAAAGTTTTATTGGGACACTGCCATATTCATTCATTTATGTATTTTTATGGCTGCTTTTGCACTACAAATACAGAGTTGAGCAGTTAAAACAGAGATCACACAACCTGCAAAGCCTCATTTACTTCCTGACCCTTTCAGAAAAAGTCTGCCAACTCCTGCTTTAGAATTTACAGAGCACTTTAATGTACATTAACTCCATTAAAGCCTCAATATCTAATGAGATGGTATTATCCCCATTTCATCTGTAAAGAATATGAGACTTGGGGAAGTTAAATAGCTGATGAAGGGCAGACCCCAGATCTAGCCCAAGTCCCAGGACTTAAATTCCACAAATGTTTCTTCTATCATTTATACTGTCCTTTATGATTTTCAAAGTCCTTTTGCATGCCTTAATTCTCTTGATATTTCCAATACTCCTGTGAAGAATATATGTCTCATTTTACAGATGTGAAGACAGAGTTACAGAGAGGGTAAGTAAAAGTCTGATATGCTCACGGCCTTTAAGTGGTGAAATTGTTATCCAAACCTAGGTCTCTAGTAAAAAAACAAACAAACAAAAAAAAAAAACCTGCTTTCTCTAAAATACCTCATTGCTGATATCTTAATGCAAATCCTTGCTCACTCCAGCCCAGAATGCTCTGAGCATTCCAGCTATTCTTTAATTAATGGTAATACAGCTATCTTTTTTTCATGCTCATAATTTGTCAAAAGGAAAACAAAATCAAGCCCCCAAAAGGGAGGAAATGGCAGGAAGGACAGGGGGGAGCCGGAAACTCAGATTTTTAAATACAACTGGATTAAATATGTACCTACTCTTCAAAGCAAATAAGAATCTTTTGAAAGGAAAAACTGGAAAAGTGACACTGAATTTCCTCTGGCTTGGGATGCCCATTAGCATAGGTGTAAAATCCATCCCCATTTCTTCCAGCCAAATTAAGGAAGAGCGCTGCACCACTGTTTACTAAATTCACTTTCTCAAGGCAATGTTTGTCTTTTGCAGGAACTAGGAGGGTTCACGCTGAGACCAGAAAGAGGGATATTAAGCACATTTTTTAAAGCCATCTTTTTAATAAACTGTATCCATAATATCTAAGCAATTCACACTATTCCCCCACAGACTCTGTTTCTATTCCACTGGCCCACTGGCTCTGTAAAGTCACATCTTTCTGTTATTAATAAGGCAGTTCACCTCAGGTACTTCTTTAATTTCCTGTATTTTTTCCAACACAAAGTTAATTTACTTTATCCCTTATCCCAAGAATGATAACAGGGTTTCCATAAAAGTGAACATCCATGATCAAAGAAAAGCTTGTATTATAAACAAATTATTACAACTGGGCTCCCTTTGAAATATTTTAACTTAATTAAGCTCAAACACTTTTGGCAAAGGTTTAAAAACTTGAGAGTAATTGAAGAGCCATTCCAGTTTCGCTGGATTTTTCTTTTAACGTTGGGGTGGGGGAGGGTAGTGTTATAGCCTAAATGTTGCACTGATATTATTTTTTAGTTGCTACTTTTTAAACAAAACATATTAGGCAAAATTGAATTTGTTCAGGGAATGATGGAATTGTTACGTAGCTTGATTACAGTGGTAGTTACACAACTGTATACATTTGTCAAAACACATAGAACTGAACATGAAAATAGCTGAATTTTACTGTATGTAAATTATTCTTCTATAAACCTAACTTTTAAGAAAACTGGATTCTCTCTACTCAGCTGAGTTAAAAATATTCTCAAGATGTTTTTTGAGGTATTGTTTGTAGTGACCAAAACAAAACAAAAAAGTAACTAGAAACTACATAAATGTTGATCAGATGAGAATTTGATTGGTTTTTTTTTTTTGTTTTTTTTTTTTTATTATTATTTTATTTTATTTTTTGGGGGGGTACACCAGGTTCAATCAACTGTTTTTATACACATATCCCCATATTCCCTCCCTTCCTTGACGCCCCCCCCTCGATTCCCCCCCACCCTCCCTGCCCCAGTCCTCTAAGGCATCTTCCATCCTCGAGTTGGACTCCCTTTGTTATACAACAACTTCCCACTGACTATTTTACAGTTGGTAGTATATATATGTCTGTACTACTCTCCCGCTTCTTCTCAGTTTCCCCTTCACCCCCCGCCCCCTCCCATACCTCAAGTTCTCCAGTCCATTCCCTGTATCTGCTTCCCTGTTCTTGTCACTGAGTTCATCAGTACCATTTTTAGATTCCGTATATGTGAGTTAGCATACAATATTTGTCTTTCTCTTTCTGACTTACTTCACTCTGTATGACAGATTGTAGTTCTATCCACCTCATTACATATAGCTCCATCTCATCCCTTTTTATAGCTGAGTAATATTCCATTGTATATATATGCCACATCTTCTGTATCCATTCATTTGTTGATGGGCATTTAGGTTGCTTCCATGTCCTGGCTATTGTAAAGAGTGCTGCAATAAACATTATGGTACAAGTTTCTTTTGGGATTATGGTTTTCTTTGGGTAGATGCCCAGGAGTGGGATTACTGGATCATATGGTAGTTCTATTTGTAGTTTTTTAAGGAACCTCCAAATTGTTTTCCATAGTGGCTGTACCAACTTACATTCCCACCAACAGTGCAGGAGAGTTCCCTTTTCTCCACACCCTCTCCAACATTTGTTGTTTCCAGACTTTGTGATGATGGCCATTCTGATTGGTGTGAGGTGATACCTCATTGTGGCTTTGACTTGCATTTCTCTGATGATGAGTGATGTTGAGCATCTTTTCATGTGTTTGTTGGCCATCTGTATGTCTTCTTTGGAGAAATGTCTATTTAGGTCTTCTGCCCATTTGTGGATTGGGTTATTTGCTTTTTTGGTATTAAGCTTCATGAGCTGCTTGTATATTTTGGAGGTTAATCCTTTGTCCGTTGTTTCATAGGCAATTATTTTTTCCCATTCTGAGGGTTGCCTTTTAGTCTTGTTTATGGTTTCTTTTGCTGTGCAAAAGCTTTTAAGTTTCATGAGGTCCCATTCGTTTATTCTTGATTTTATTTCCATGATTCTAGGAGGTGGGTCAAAAAGGATGTTGCTTTGATGTATGTCAAAGAGTGTTCTGCCTATGTTTTCCTCTAGGAGTTTGATAGTGTCTGGCCTTATATGTAGGTCTTTAATCCATTTGGAGTTTATTTTTGTGTATGGTGTTAGGAAGTGTTCTAATTTCATTCTTTTACATGTTGCTGTCCAATTTTCCCAGCACCACTTATTGAAGAGGCTGTCTTTTTTCCATTGTATACTCGTGCCTCCTTTGTCAAAGATAAGGTGCCCATATGTGTTTGGGCTTACTTCTGAGTTCTCTATTCTGTTCCATTGATCTTCCTTTCTATTTTTGTGCCAGTACCATACTGTCTTGATCACTATGGCCTTGTAGTATAGTTTGAAGTCAGGAAGCCTGATTCCACCAACTCCATTTTTCCTTCTCAAGATTGCTTTGGCTATTCGGGGTCTTTTGCGTTTCCATACAAATCGTAAGATTTCTTGCTCTAGTTCTGTGAAAAATGCCATTGGTAATCTGATCGGGATTGCATTAAATCTGTAAATTGCTTTGGGTAGTACAGTCATTTTCACGATGTTGATTCTTCCAATCCAGGAACATGGTATATCCCTCCATCTGTTTAGGTCATCTTTGATTTCTTTCATCAATGTCTTAAAGTTTTCTGCATACAGATCTTTTGCCTCCTTAGGCAGGTTTATTCCTAGGTATTTGATTCTTTTTGTTGCAATGGTGAATGGGAGAGTTTCCTTAATTTCTCTTTCTGCTCTTCCGTTGTTAGTGTATAGGAATGCAAGAGATTTCTGTGCATTCATTTTGTATCCTGCTACTTTACTAAACTCATCAATGAGTGCTAGCAGTTTTCTGGTAGAGTCTTTAGGGTTTTCTATATATAGTATCATGTCATCTGCAAAGAGTGATAATTTTACTTCTTCTTTTCCAATTTGGATTCCTTTAATTTCTTTTTCTTCTCTGATTGCTGTGGCTAACACTTCCAAAACTATGTTGAATAACAGTGGTGAGAGTGGACACCCTTGTCTTTTTCCTGTTCTTAGAGGGAATTCTTCCAGTTTTTCTCCATTGAGAACAATGTTGGCTTTTGGTTTGTCATATATGGCTTTTATGATGTTGAGGTAATTTCCTTCTATGCCCATTTTCTGGAGAGCTTTTATCATAAATGGATGTTGAACTTTGTCAAAAGCTTTTTCTGCATCTATTGAAATGATCATATGGTTTTTATCCTTCAATTTGTTGATATGATGTATCACGTTGATTGATTTGCGTATATTGAAGAATCCTTGCATCCCAGGGATAAACCCCACTTGATCGTGGTGTATGATTTTTTTAATGTGCTGTTGCAGTCTGTTAGCTAGTATTTTGTTGAGGATTTTTGCATCTATATTCATCAGTGATATTGGTCTGTAGTTTTCTTTTTTTGTGACATCTTTGCCTGGTTTTGGTATCAGGGTGATGGTAGCCTCATAGAATGAGTTTGGGAGTGCTCCGCCTTCTGCAATATTTTGGAAGAGTTTGAGAAGGATAGGTGTTAACTCTTCTCGAAATGTTTGATAGAATTCGCCTGTGAACCCATCTGGTCCTGGGCTTTTGTGTGTTGGGAGATTTTTAATCACTGCCTCAATTTCTGTACTTGTGATTGGTCTGTTCATGGTTTCTATTTCTTCCTGGTTCAGTCTTGGAAGATTGTATTTTTCTAAGAATGTATCCATTTCTTCCAGGTTATCCAATTGATTGGCATATAGTTGCTTGTAGTAGTCTCTCATGATGTTTTGTATTTCTGAGGTGTCCGTTGTGACTTCTCCTTTTTCATTTCTAATTCTGTTGATTTGCATCTTCTCCCTTTTTTTCTTGATGAGTCTGGCTAATGGTTTATCAATTTTGTTAATCTTCTCAAAGAACCAGCTTTTAGTTTTATTTATTTTTCTTATGGTTTCCTTCCTTTCTTTTTCATTTATTTCTGCTCTGATCTTTACGATTTCTTTCCTTCTGCTCACTTTGGGGTTTCTTTGTTCTTCTTTCTCTAGTTGTTTGAGGTGTAAGGTTAGGTTGTTTATTCGATCATTTTCTTGTTTCTTAAGGTAGGACTGTATTGCTATAAACTTCCCTCTTAGAACTGCTTTTGCTGCGTCCCATAGGTTTTGGGTTGTTGTGTTTTCGTTGTCATTTGTTTCTAGATACTTTTTGATTTCCTCTTTGATTTCTGTAGTGATTCCTTGGTTGTTTAATAGTGAATTGTTTAGCCTCCATGTGTTTGTATTTTTTGCAGTTTTTTTCCTATAATTGATATCTAGTCTCATGGCGTTGTGGTCTGAGAAGATGCTTGATATGATTTCAATTTTCTTGAATTTGCTGAGGTTTGATTTGTGACCCAAGATGTGATCTATCCTGGAAAATGTTCCGTGTGCACTTGAGAAGAAAGTGTAGTCTGTCGTTTTTGGATGGAATGTCCTATAAATATCAATTAAGTCGAGATGGTCTAATGTGTCATTTAAAGCTTGTGTGTCTTTATTTATTTTCTGTTTGGATGATCTGTCCATTGATGTAAGTGGGGTGTTCAAGTCTCCCACTATAATTGTGTTACTGTCGATGTCCCCTTTTATAGCTGTTAGCATTTGCCTTATGTATTGAGGTGCTCCTATATTGGGGGCATAGATATTTACCATTGTGATATGTTCTTCTTGGATGGATCCCTTGATCATTATGTAGTGCCCTTCCTTGTCTCTTTTAATAGTCTTTACTTTCGGGTCTAATTTGTCTGATATGAGTATTGCTACTCCAGCTTTCTTTTGACTTCCATTTGCATGGAATATCTTTTTCCATCCCTTCACTTTCAGTCTATATGTATCCCTTGGTCTGAAGTGGGTTTCTTGTAGGCAGCATATAGAAGGGTCTTGTTTTTGTATCCATTCAGCCAGTCTGTGTCTTTTGGTTGGAGCATTTAATCCATTTACATTTAAAGTGATTATTGACATGTGTGTTCCAATTACCATTTTCTTAATTGTTTTGGGTTTGTATTTGTAGGTGTTTTCCTTTTCTTGTGTTTCCTACTTAGAGAAGTTCCTTTAGCACTTGTTGTAAGGCTGGTTTGGTGGTGCTGAATTCTCTTAACTTTTGCTTGTCTGGAAAGCTTTTGATTTCTCCCTCAAATCTGAATGAGATTCTTGCTGGGTAAAGTATTCTTGGCTGTAGGTTTCTCTCTTTCAGGACTTTCAGTATATCCTGCCATTCCCTTCTGGCCTGCAGAGTTTCTGTAGAAAGGTCAGCTGTTATCCTGATGGGTTTTCCCTTATATGTTGTTTGTTGCTTTTCTCTTGCTGCTTTTAATATTTTTTCTTTGTGTTGAATTGTCGTTAGTTTGATTAATATGTGTCTCGGTGTATTTCTCCTTGGGTTTATTCTGTATGGGACTCTCTGTGCTTCTTGGACTTGGTTCATTATTTCCTTTCCCATGTTGGGGAAGTTTTCCACTAGAACCTCTTCAAATATTTTCACAGACCCTTTCTTGTTTTCTTCTTCTTCTGGGATGCCTATAATTCGAATGTTGGTACGTTTAAGGTTATCACTGAGGTCTCTGAGGCTGTCTTCTAGTCTTTTTATTTTTTTATCTTTTTCCTGCTCTGTGGCGTTTATTTCTTCCATTCTATCTTCCAACTCACTTATTCGTTCTTCTGCCTCAGTCATTCTGCTGGTTAGAGCATCTAGAGTATTTTTAATTTCAGTTATTTTGTTATCCATTGCTGTTTGTTTTTCTGAGTTCTTATGAACTGTTTCTTGTACTTTCTCTAATTTGTTATCGAGATTTTGTATCATTTTTACTATCATGACTCTAAATTCTTTTTCAGGCATTTTTCCTATTTCCTCCTCATTTATTTGGTCTTGTGGGTTTTTTTCCTGCTCCTTTGCCTGCATGGTGTTTCTTTGTTTCCTCATGGTTGTCCAAGCTTTTGGGGTTGCTTGTCCTGGTGATAGAGGTGTTTATAGAAGACTGTCCAAGCCTCAGACTAATGTCCAAGTATTGGATTAGACGAATATTCAGTTTTTCCCAGGAAGGACTTTGTGGCAGTCAGGCTCAGAAGTGCTCTTGGCTGACTGGGAGCTCCCCTGGGAGGGTTGTTGCACGGATCTCACACTTTCATCCAGGAAGGCACTTAGAACAGTGCCTGGCAAGTAGTAAGCACTCAAAAAATATTAGCCTTTATTAATATGTTAACATTCAGCCGACCTCTGACATCGCAGGGGTCCTGAAGCAGAAGCAGGCCAGCTCGGGCCGCGCCGAAAGCCAGGGCGGCGGGTCTGATTGGTTTTTTAAAAATGATTTAAATCTATATATCTTGACCTGGAACACTCTATGTAAAACATTGTTAAATTGGAAAAAAAGACAAAAAGGCAAGCTGCAGGATAATGTGCCCATAAAAGCAATAATAGCAATCAGTAGCTGAAGTAGTGGTATAATCTCATGTAATAAATAAGTAGGAAAAAAATCTTGGGAAGATTAACAGTAACTAACATTTATTGACCACTTCAATTTGTCAGGCATGATTCTAAGTACTTTACAAGTATCATCTCATTTAATTATCCTAAAAACTCTACAGAGAAATTCCCTGGCAATCCAGTGGTTAAGACTCCGTGCTCCCAATGCAGGGGGCCAGGTTCGATCCCTGGTCAGAGAACTAGAGCCTACATGCATGCCGCAACTAAAGATCCCGCATGCCACAACGAAGATCCCACATGTGTCAATGAAGATCCCACGTGCCGCAACTAAGACCCAGAACAGCCAAATAAATAAATAAACATTAAAAAAAAAATCTCTAAAAAGTATGTAAGGAAGGTCTGCTTCCCACCAATGCAAGAGAGAATGAGGGAGAGCACCCTAATCAGATAGGATGTCACTGGAAGTGACAGTCCTTCACCTCTGCTAGATTCTGCTTGTTAGAAGCAAGTCAAAAAGTCCAGCCCACATTCAAGGGGAGAGTCTACACAGAGGCATGATCAGCAGGAGATGGAGGGCCCCCTTGGAGGCTGCCTTCCCCAGAAGTACAACCATGGATTACCTAATGCTGGCAGTGCGGTCTGGGACAGCACTTTTTAATTTTAAAGAATTGATGTTTCTGCATCTAAACATTTGAACACTCATGCTAAATGGGATAAAGAGTGACCAAAAGTTGTCTCTCGCTAGTATGGGGCAGGTTTTGCTTCCAGATGAATGATGAAAAAACTTTTGTTTTTCAGAGCCTTTTGAGGCTCAGAATTATGGAAAAGAGATAGGAGATCTATCTATCTCCTGCTTTACAGCTGACGAAACTGAGGCACAGAGAGGTGAAGTGTGTGTATATACACTTGTGTATATTTGTATGCACCCAGACACACACAGACACATAACCAACATGCTTTTAACACAGATGTTCTCAGAACATTGACAGTGAAGAGAACAGGGGCTTTTAAACATGCCTCCGTGACTTCACTTATTACAAAGCAGGCAGTAGTACTCATTAATTTTTCAATTAATAAATTAATTTTTTGAAGAATAAAATATTTATTCCGTAAGGCAAGGAGTTTACATTTATGTTTCAAGAGCCGAAGATTTTATTCACATTATTTTATTCACATGTTGGCTTCTAACATGCAGCTGTGTTGGTACCCTGTGATGTCACAAAATAAAAGAATTAGAGGAAGCAGTAAGAATAACAGAAAGAATAAGAGAAACAAAAGTGTAATAAATTAATTTCCTCAGCTTACACATAGTTGGAAGTAGTCAGGGGACAGAAATGAGCCTCCAGGTTTATAAAATGGCTAGGTATGATCTGGGTGTGTGAGTAAAAATTTCGATTTGATACGGTTTTGGTGTAAGTTAATGAAAAGCACTGCATCATTTAAAGGCTGACCAACCTTGACTAGAACATAAATGCCGGTCAGGTTGAAACTATGTTTCTGCCTTTTAAGTTATTCTCTCTCCTGGTTTGCACTGATTCCTAATCAAAATTTTGAACATGTATTAGATATATTAGTGAGGAGAGAGTTAGTCCTTTATTTCCAATTTTACTTTTTTATGACCTGTTTAAACAGATAAAAGCTGACTTTAATAACTGCAGGTGATATTAGATATACAAATGACTCTACTTCTGATGCTGTATATGATTTACAAATTAAGCATTTTGTCCTTATGACTAAAAGTAAAGTGCTTAGCAAGGCAAGCTGAGAAATTCATATCATCTACTTTAAGAGGTACTAATAAGCCTAAACATTATTGACTTCTACTGTAATACTGTAACTTTAAATGTAACACCTCAATTCCAAATACATTCATGTCAGAATCTGAAATGGCTTTGAAACTATGACTTAGCAAACATCTTTTTTTTAAGTGAATTTTAGGAGCCACGATAGAAAATGGAAATCACAGTAAATTCCAGAAGGCTAGTCAAGGCTGTCTTGTCATGACTCAGCCTTCCACTAGGTGGCGATGCTTCTCAGCAGCTATTAGATATTTTTTAATAATAAAATGGACTTTTCTTGGCGTTGTGATATGGCTATTGTTGGTCTGGACGAGTTCACTAGGCCTGCATCCCCCAAGAACCACCTCTTTTCCCAAGAAGAAAGTACTTCTGGATAGGTTCACTTTAGTAATATATTATTAAAGCATCACATGGAAGGAATTTAATAATAAAAGCCAATAATTTACTGAGATGGTTCAGTCCAGTCCTAAGAAGGCAAACTCTAGACCCAGACTGCCTGGGTTCAAATTCTAGCTCTGCTACTTGTGGCTGTGTTACCTAGGGCAAATAACTTGACTTCTCTGTGTCTTAGCTCCCTCATCTATAAAACAGATACAATAACAGTACCTAACTCAGAAGGTTGATGGGAGGCTTAAACGAGTTGGTCTAAGTAAAGCCCTTAGAACAGTACCAGGCATATGAAAAGCACTACTTAAGAGGAAGCTATCATCCCTATCAACACTAGAGGAATGCACTGCTGGCTATTGCACTGGTCACATTTCACTGAATTCTGCCAACAATACTGGGAGTAGGTTGGCTCTAACCAGTATTAGATCCATGTTACAGATGAGGAAACCAAGGCCAGATAAGTGAAATGAATTTCTCAAGGTCTAAATTAAGGGAAGAACAACAATGTGAACCTATGCTTACCTAGAATTACAACATGCACTTACACTTACCTAACTGTAAATCCATGTTCTTAACTACTATAATGTATTATACAGGCCAAATACTACAGGCAATTAAAAAAAAAAAGACAAAATGTAAGGCTCATGCTAAGGGATAGGAGAAATTGCAGTCCACAAAAGCGTGCTTTCTCTTTGTTCTCTTCGACATAACTCTATTACCTTACCTTTACATGGTTTGTACCCCCCAAAATTAAATTTTTACCTTAATATTTATTTCTAAACCATCTGCAGGCACCTATAGCCTAAATCTTGAAAAATTCTTGAGATGTGGTTTTGAGGTGAACTTAAGAGATACTCTACTAAAAGAGGTTAGATTATTTAAAAGTCAAGAAAAGATGATTCCGCAATTCTGCACAAAGATAAAAATAGAGTTCCAAGTCCTCTTTCCAAAAAAACTCCACCACCTTCTAACTGCTGTTTTCTTCCTGTCAGTCCTTGAAATGACCTTGTTTTAATTACCTGCATCTCAATGAGTGAATCTACATAGAAAGTGAAGGTTAATTAATGAAGGATCGTTTCTTTTGCTAAGCCCACCAGGCAGTGGCTGACAGCAAGAGTCATCCGCACGGTATTATCCTATATCTCATTAGAAATGGTCAGATTGATGTGCTCACTTTGGACCAGGGAAACGAAAGAAAACAGTTAACTAATGATGACCACTCACAGTGTGTGGTCACAAAGCTTCCCACCTGCCACCTCTGACCTTGAATGGCACTGCTTCTAAATTCGCAGAATCCAAAATGTTAGACCCAAGAAGAAATGCAGAGATCAGATTCTAATGAGGCTTGGACACCTGCATGCCAACTGCACAATAATCTTCACATAACTTCTAATACTATTATTTTTCTTAACATTCTTGGTTTTCATATACTATTTTAAAAATAGAGTCATTCTAGAACAGGGTTTATAAACTCAGCATTAATGACCTTTTGGACCTGATAAATGTTTGCGATACGCAGCTGTCCTGTGCATTGTAGGATATTCGGCAGCATCTCTGACTTCCACCTACTCGATGACAGTAACATCCTCCCCCTAGTTGTGACAACCAAAATTGTCTTCCCACATTGCCAAATGACCCCTTGGGTACAAATTTGTCCCTACTTGAGAATGACTGATCTGGAAAAAATGTAGTTCTAGAGTTTTGGCTTTCCATATGGAAATAATTTCAGACTTGAGAAAAAAAGTTGCAAAAAATAGTATACCTGTACCCTTTACCCAGATTCCCCAAGTGTTTCTATTTTCTACAACTATAGTCCAATGACTAAAAGCAGAAAATTAACATTGATAAAATACTGTTAAGCAATTTATAGGTTTCATTCAAATATCATCAGTCTCCCCCCAACATCCATCCATCTTGTGCAGTACAAGATCCAATCTGGGATTACACATTGCATATAATTGTCATGGTCTCTTGAATTCCCTCTAATGTGACAGTTCCTCACTTTCTTTCTTTCATGACCTTGATTATGTTTGAAGAGCACCAACCAGGTAGTTATTTTATAAAACATTATGCAATTTAGGTTAGTCTGATGTTTTCTCATGGTGAGACTGAAGATTTGCATTTTTGAGAAGAATGCCACAGTAGCACTGTGTTCTTCTTAGTGCATCATATCACGAGGTACATAACATGCTATTAACTTTGATCACTAGGCTTGAGGCAGCATCTGTAGTTTCTCCACTTTTTCTTCCTTTGTACTTAACAAATGTCTTTTGGGAAGATTCTTTGACAATGCAAATATCTTGCTCCACATCTTATTAGTGCCCACTAATTTTAGTGTCCATTGATGACTCTCGCCTGCAATAATTATTACTGTGGTGTTTGCCAAATGGCGATTTCCTATTTCCATCATTCTACAGTTATAATTGTCATTATATTGCATGGAATAGCTGTTCCTTTTCCTCCACTTTTTAGTTATTTTTAAAGGAAGTTTTGTCCCCTTACCATGAGTGAAAAACCATTAAAACATGAGTTATAATAATAAATAATAACATTAAAAAATAAATTCAATGAAAAAATTGATAGCAATTTCTGGCTGGATACTACAGCCTTTGAAGGCTCCTAATCTGATGTCTCTTTTCTCTTTGTTAAAAAGAGAGATTAACAGGCATCAGAAAAGTATTAAAAAACATACTAGCATCAAACTGACTTTCTCCTTGATGCATAATCAGAAGGAATGGAAGAGAATTAGAAAAAGAGTCACTATGTCTTTCAATATTACTTGATATTGGCTCTAAATAATACTTAAGATCTTGTCTTTCCCCAGTGATTCATATCCTGCATTTTAGAAAACACTAACCAGCTTCTTCCATTTTATAGATGAAGTGACTCAGGCCCACAGAAAGTAAATAACCTGCTCAATATTCACTGATAGAAGATCTTTGTTACAAGGAACAGTAATAATTCAAACAAGCCTATGACCACAGTGCCAGAGGTGAAATAGGTTGACAGGTGGAGAGCCGGTATCAGGATGCCAGGATGTTTCATAGAGCCCAAGGGTGAAAATGCAGCCAAACCAGGAAGGGACTGGAACCTGGAAAACAAGAGTGACTGGGGCCTTCTACCTCTCATTTCTGCTTTTCTCTGGGCACCTATGTTTTTTTTCTCCCTGTCTTCCTCTTCCACAGCTAACTCAGCTCCTCCATCCCATAGTAAACTATAGCAACCCCAAACAACCAAGTTCACAGTCCAAACCATACTCAGAACTTCACTGGGTCTCCCTGGATCCCTAAACTTTCAAAGGAGAATCTGATTGGTCCAGCTTAAGTCAGGAGCACATCCTTGATCCAATCAGGTCTGATGCGGCAGCAGCTTCACATAATTCAAACATGAAGGACGGCCACTGTCAGCTGAGCAGTTATCCTAAGCAAGTACCACAGTGCAAGCTTGTTCATCCAAAGAGCTAGAAAACTGGTTTCTCAATCACTGGTGCAGGTCCTTAAAATAATGTTTTCCCAGCATCAATCATGAGTATACCAGCCACCTAAATACCACATATACTATTTTTTTTTCACTTTTTCTTTGACCAGATTCACTTTTTTTCCCTTAAATAAAAGCACTGAGTCAGGAAATTTACGACAGTATGAACTTAAGTAGGAAAATCAGATGTTTTTCTAATATTCATTCAAATACATACATATTACTAAAGTCAAGAATGCACATCCTGGGGCTTCCCTGGCGGCACAGTGGTTAAGAATCCACCTGCCAATGCAGGGGACACGGGTTCAATCCCTGGTCCAGGAAGATCCCACATGCTGCAGAGCAACAAAGCCCACGTGCCACAACTACTGAGCCTGTGCTTTAGAGCCCGCGAGTCACAACTACGGAGCCCACACGCCACAACTACGGAAGCCCACGTGCCTAGAGCCTGTGCTCTGCAACAAGAGAAGCCACCGCAATAAGTCCACACATCTCAATGAAGAGTAGCCCCCACTCGCCGAAACTAGAGAAAGCCTGGGCACAGCAATGAAGACCCAATGCAGCCAATAAATAAAACTTAATTAATTAAAAAAACAATAAATGGCACAAATGAACTTATAAAACAAAAAAGAAAGAATGCATATCCTTGTGCCATGTAAAACCCCCATGTTATTATGCATCCTTTATTTCAGTAAGTACCAGGCTCTTGATACTGTGGAGTCTGTCCCCTGTTTTCTCTGTCCCCTGCAGTGAAATATTCTATGTTCAAATCATTCAGACTGTTCTCAATCCATCCCTGCTTTGTTCTTCCTAAAATTAAATTTTTCTGACCTGAAGAGCTACATATTGTTGAGAAATTGGCTTTTGATGTTTCTCTGAGTTCTTCACACCAACTATGTTAAAAAATAAACCCTGTTTAGGTTTTTTTTACTTATTTTTACTAGTATTGCCTTTAGTGGGGGATTTTTAAGGATGGGTTTAGTTCAGGTTTTCATCTTTGGTTTTAAGGGTCAATACAGATAATTACCTAACAGGTACTTTGGAAGGTCTTAGGTTCTGGGGATAGAGACCTGCCCTCAAGGAGCTCCTAAAATCTCAAGGAGGAACAAAAACATAAATAGACATTCACAGTGAGCAGCTTGGGTCCTGGTGGCACCAGTGGAGATGATAAGAATCTTTGGATTCTTGGTGTTTTTGAAGGTAGCACTAACAGAGTTTCAAAAGATCAGATTTGGGGTCTGAGATAAGCCAAGGCTATACATAAAGTTACGACTTGAGCAATGGAGTGGATGGAGTTTCCAGTTACTGAGATGAGGAAAGATTTCAGGAGCTGTTACGAGGAAGGCTGGCAATCACAGTTCCTTTTGGACATGTCAAGTTTGAGGTGTCTGCAAAATGTATCCACGTGGAGATATCAACGGGCAGTTGGAGACACAATGCTGAAGTTCACGTTCACAGTGAACATACTGAGGAGTGTAGACTCTCTTAGTTCTGTGCCTGGCATATAGCAGGAATTCAATAAATGGTAAGCACATGAGTGCCATGGCTTAGATCAGCAGAAATATTTGCTTACCGTTGGAAAAGAACTAGGCTTTCACACCTTACTTATGGTGGGTCAGTAAGATTTTCACATGAGAAGAAAAGCATTTTTTTCTTATTTCAAATGATCAGCAAAATAAGATAGTGTGGTTTCATTTAGGTTGTTTTTTATCTCCAAGATAATATTAATAAACAAATTTGAAATCACACAAGTATGAACGTAAATTATTTACAGTGCGCTTGAAGAGCTCAGAAGGGCTTTGTAAGATAAATAATTTATCAACTCAGAGAAAGAGTTCCTTTTTTCACTAATTAAGGGTGAAAATTTTACCAATAAATCATGAGAGGTTTCAGGAAGTATGCAGAGTGGAGATCAATTCAGGGCAACAAACACTTACTGAAACACTACTCTGTGCCAGGCACTTGGCTGGAGGTGGGTGGTTCAGAGAACTGTGTATGGAGTTTCTTCTTTAAGGGGCTGCCTGTGCAGTGGGGGAAATGGTATCCTAAGGGTCAAGTCATGGATGGTAGTGGACATTGGTGCTGCTCACCACTGAGTTCTGATGCTCAGCTTTGCGGGCACACAGAAAGATGGCAATTCCCCATCCCTCAAGGGCAGGCATGACCATGTGGCTAGCTTTAGCCAATTAAATGTAAACAAGTGTTACATATGTTACTTTTAGATGTCCTAAGTGATCTGCCATTCTTATAGGCTAAATACTCATGTCCCCTGAAAATTCATATGTTGCAATCTAGTCCCCAGTGTGCTGTTAACAGGAGGTGGGGGCATCTGGGAGGTGATTAGATCATAAGGCTGGAGCCCTTGTGAATAGGATTAGTGCCTTTATAAGAAGAGGCCAGAGAGCTTGCTTGCTATTTCTGCATTGTGAGGATGGGATGAGAAGTGGGCAGGCTGCACCCTGAAAGAGGGCTCTCACCAGAACCTGACCATGCTGGCAGCCCTGACCGCAGACTTCCAGCCTCCAGAATCATGAAACACTCAGTTTTATTACTTATAAGCCACCCAGTCTGTGGTAATTTGTTACAACAGGATGAACTGAGACAGACATGTTCTGACCCATGGTTGCAGTGACAACAGTCAGTGCTGAAGTGTTGCCTCCTTCAATCTAGGCCCATGGGTGACCACTGGGAGCAGAGCTTCCCCACCCTCACCCCCAGATGACCTGCTGGATTTATAGCATGAACAGGAAGCTTTTGCTGTGTTAAGCCATTAATATTTGAGAGTTGTTCCTTACTACATAACCCAGTCTGTACTAAATGATATCACTCTATATTGATAAAGGATATTTCCATGTCCCAGATGCCCTCTTTATCCCCCATTCTTTGAGCTTTTAGTAATCTATCTCTTTTTTAAAACATAATTTCTGCCCTAACTAGGTTTCCCAAATCATTCTTCTATGATCATCTATGGAAACAAAGTCATAGATCCAAGCCATGATTCAAATACTTTTTTCCACTCCTCCATTTATTCAAAAATTCCATTTCCCAGATAGAAGCACCTCTTTCTATCTCCAGCTGCCCTTCCACATGCATCACCTGTAGGCTTTTGTAGTTGTTTTTATTATTGTTGTTAATTTCACAAGCGTTTCCAAGTCTGTAAGAAGAACAGAGGTCCACAGACTCCTGTGAAACCTGGGCTATAACTGACTACGTGGCTCCCTTCCGCACCTGACCTTACTTTAATAAATTGAAACTAGATCTCTGCAAAGGTTATAAATGACTGTTCATTAAGGACCTTCCAGGAGCAAGCAAGTTGCAAAACTATGACATGGTTACTGTTTTTGTGTGTTTTGTTGACTGCCATCTTTCTAGTGACTAGAAAATGTGTGGCACAAGTAGATGCTAAATAAATATTGTGAGCTGCAGAGGGGAGAGGCACAAAGCGTGAAGACTTCCTGAAGAACACTTGAAAACAAAGGCCAAAAGATACTTGGCTCAAACAGTTCTGGGGAAGTTCCACCATCATTAATTTCAGACATTGAGAAGAATTTCTGTATAGGTCAGCAGTTGTTCTAATGGCTTGGAAAATCTACTCTGGACCAAGGGCAAGTGCTACCTTGTAGCAAAGGAGCTGGGTGTTTCCTTAAGAGCAACCAACTGCCATTTCAACTGTTATGGTAGACTGAGCTGGGAAAGGTCAAGGCAAAGAGAAATAAGAGAAAATATGCTTATAGCAGTAGAGAGGCCAAGACAGGGCAGGGGGAGGGAGCCGGGGAGGGCTTGAGCCTGCCTTCCCACACACAAAATCCATTATTCTCAAAAGTCACCCCAAATAAGCAGTAGTAAAATTCCTTTGTTTTCACTCATTGACATTTTCTTGATCTTAAGAAAATATGACTAAAAGCTACGTTTCAAAACAGCTATTATATTGATTGTAATGCAAGTCAAATAATTGTTCTTTCTGGACAAATCCAGCTTTTAGACGAGTCCCACCACTGTTACCAGATTGCTCTTGTACTGAATTTTAGAACAGACCCTGGCTAAGCAGGTACTGTTTATTTCCAGCATCAGCACCAATAAATACAGTGGTCCCATCCTCAGATGCCCACTGGCCGCCGGCTCCATCATGGGAGCTGGTATTACTACATGCTGACTTCCACCGCTGGCTGTGCATCTGCTGATTGCAACACTCAATATGAATTTTCACTTGTTTACCTGAAGATAGTAGAAAGCCACCCTGTCTTAGTTAAGATGAGTTTTTGACTATAAGGATAGGAAACCCAAAATAGCAGTGGGGGGAGTTTCTTAAGTCTGGCACTAGGATGCTGACAGTTGACATGGAGCTATACAGTGGCAGAGCTCCAGGCTCCACCTCTTACTTTTACCCCATAAACAGTTTCCATTCTCATGATCACTTCACGGTTCAAAATTGTTGCTGGAGTACCAGCTGTTGTATCCACATTCCCACCATCAGGAAGGAATACAGGGAGAAGGGAGGTGAAAGAATACGGGGAGAAGGGAGGCAAAGAAATACCTATCACCTCCTTTTAAGTACATCTTCCAGATGTCACTTCCTCCTACAATTAATTGGACAAGAACTCAGGTTCACAGTTCCACTTAGGAGCATGGATAACTGGGAAATCTTGCTGTATTGGGGGCTTCTGTGTGCCATTGAACAATTAAAGGTCAATTATTAGGAAATAAGAGGGGAGTAGCATTGGGGGTTAATTGGCACTTCCATCCACTCCAATATGGTTTATGCCAGATTTTAATTTGTCTTACTCTGCCTCTTCTCAAGTGCTAAGAAAAATAATGAGATATATAAAGTTTTCTGAAACCATGAAACCGAACTCATTTACCTTTATAATTTTCTATTAATCTACTACCAGAATTCATTTTACATTTAATTCCAGCCTCTAACACTTTAATGCCATCTCTTTAGTCTTTACACATTAGTGGTCTCAGTCATGTCAGACTTTTTCATCTCCTTTATGTTCATTTATTTTAACTTTTAGTGGTCTTCTAGCCAATCCTTTATCCTTTTTATTACAAGAGCATGAAATTTTATAATCCCCTAGAGCTTTGTTAGTCAGCTGCTACAAGGTTCTTAACCTTCACTAATTTATTCCCTCATTTTTGACTTTCAGATCTGAAGCATGCCTTAATATTTTGTTTTTGAATACGAAAGTAACTTTTATTAAGTAGGTTTATTGCATTAATAGATTTTTATTTCAGTTTTTACAGTTATATTTAAGTTCTCTGCTAGTTATGCCACAGATCACTTTAATAACAATTTATAATGCTACGTTATATAATTTATATTTTAATATAATAAAAATCTACCTAATATAATAAAGCAAGAGTAATTTTATAAAACTTTACCTGGAAATCATTTCAAATAAGTATGCATTTTTTAACTCCCTAACAAACAATTTTATTGATATTTATTATAATGGAAACTCCCTAAACAAGAATAGCTTCCCTTTTTAAGGAAAAATAATAATAATAAAGATGGTGCCTCTTAAAATACCATGTATGTTTTGATTTTTTATTTGCCTCATCCCTTCTCCTCACTGTTTTGATTTCTCAAAGGCAGAGAGGGAATTGTTTTTCCTTCGTCGTACAATTATGTGAATGATCAATACCCGGCTGTGAAAATTTCTAATTCAGGTTACAACAGCAAGAACAATCATGTCGGCATTAACTGAGATATATATGTGACAATAAAATAATACTAATAATTATAAAACACTTTCTCCTCCTCCGTTGAAATCTGGCAGGGAAATATAGAAAGACTGATCAAAATGCAAATGTTAGACATATATTTGTGCACCAAGGGAAGGAAAAACCGAAGCATGAACTTGAGGATGTTAAACCTTCTGGGCTTTAAAGTAAGACCAACAAAAGAAAAAAAAAAAAAAAAAGTCCTCAGAATGTTGGACTCTGATAATATTTCTCCTCAGGCAAGGACCTAACTGACCATATCAGCGAACATGTATTGCATAATAATCTCCCCCTCAAAACTGAGCAGTTTAAAAGAAGAACTTTTATTCAGTTCACGAGTCTACAAAAGGGCTATTGTACTCGGGAGGTTCTGGATGCGTCAGGCTTGTTCAACGTGGCTGAGACTCACTGAAGAGTCTGTGACTGGTTTCTGAGTCAGCTGGGGCGCTGGCGGGCTTTTGGCTAGGGCAGCCCAGCTGTCGTCCGCGTAGTCTCTCACCCCCCAGCAGGCTAGCTCAGGCTCGATCAAATCGTGGCTGGGTTCCAAGAGCAGCAAGAGGGTGAGCCCGATGCATGGGTGCTTTTCAAGCTTCTGCTTGTTCTGCTTAGTGTTTGCTGATGTCCTATTGTCCAAGGCAAGTCATATTCCCAACCCAGGTACAAGTGGGAAGTGGGGAAATGGACGCCCCCTCTTGATGGGAGGAGTAGATGATTGCGGGCACTTTATAATCTACCACATCACACCAGGATTTCTACCCTCTTTGCTATCAGTTCTTGAATTCCATGGCCCACTGAACACTCCATCCTCTCAATCAATAAGTATTTCCTTTGTGCCAAGCCTTATTTTAGAATGTCAACAAAATAAACAAAAATCCCGGCCTTGTGAAGCTTACCTTCTAGTATCAACAGAGATCCTCCATTTTCTAAATCCATATTCTTTTTGACCCCAGCCAATGTCTCCTATATGCTATAACAGACCTCTCTGGGTTTTCCCCATTCACTTTCCCTTCTCTTTTCTCCAGGCAATTTCCGTTTGGGAATTTCTCCTTCTGCCTTCTAGGGGACTGTCAGACACAGGCCTTTATTTATTTATTTGTTTGTTTATTTATTTAGGCAGGCCTCACATCTGATCTAAGAAAATTGGTATCTTTACCTATAGACAAAATGTGAACTAAAAATGCCAATAACCTTAGATACCCCATGAGAATAAATCAACCAGAGGAAATCAGAACAAAATAATGAAGAGAGACAGAATCCTCATTAAGTCATTTGCTCTCCTGGAGACAGCCATACCTGAAGTCACATCCACTTCTGCTCTGTTATATAAGTCAATTACTTATCAAGTTTCAGTTGTGGTTTTGTCATCCACAACCAAGTGAACTGAGGTTCACTCAGTCCTCTAGCATTGAACACTGCTGTCCCAACCTCCTAGAGCTAGCTAGAGCCCTTGAAAGTCCTGTGTACTATTTACAGAACACCATGAAATACATTATATAATTCTAACATATAAGCATATAATTGAGCAGTCAATTAGGCAGCAAATAACTACATGATACAACTACAAGGTAACAACCATAGATATACCTTTTCTCTTTTTAAAACATGTTATTAAACTAAATAAGTCCTGCCATTTCCAATTTTTTATTAATAAACATTTGATTTTGTTTATCCATTGGGTCACTTATAGTTGATACTTACAGGCTCAAGATTTATGGGAAGGAAAAAAAAATGAACAAAATTCTATCTGATGAGTCATTTTTTTCCTACCAAGTCAAAAATGATTAGCTTCCACCCAGGTCATGGAAAATTCCAATGATCCTTTGGACCATAGACTGAGAACCTTTTTCTAAAGTAATATTAGAGATTATATTAGAATAATCAATCCTAAATTACAAATGGTAAATTCTGCTTCTCTCTAGCCACCTTCCCAAAGAACACCCAGGAATTCTAACGGCAGTCTTTTGGAAGTATATTTCCCAAATTATTACCCAACTCAGTCTTTCTCAAGTGTGTCCTCTGAAATGTCACACACACACACACACACACACACACACACACAGAGTTCTGAGTTCAGTTATGCCACATACTTTATCACCTTCTTGGAGAGAAACTGTATGCATCAGTATATTAAATTCTCCAGAGAAGAACCAGTTTAACTTTGTCTGACCTAACTCCTCTCAAACGTGCTTGATCACAAACTACTGGGCATTTTTTTTCATCATACATACATATTAACATTCATGAAACCACTTTTCCATGGAGTAATATTAGTCTACCATCCAAATAGGGGTCAACGAACTTTTTCTATGAAGAGCTAAAGAATAAACAGTTTGGGCTTTTCACGTAATTCAGCTATTCAACTTGGTCACTGCAGCATGAAAATAGACATAGACAATGTGTAAACAAATGGGCGTGGCTGTGTGTCAATAAAGCTTTATTTATAAAAACAGGTGGCGGGCCAGATTTGGCCTGTGGGGCATAGTTTGCTGGCCTATGTCTAAACCAACAGGAGATTTCAAGTCTGTAAGAGGAGAGTAGATAAGACCATGAACTTAGTCAATGTTGGGATCCCAGCTCCATGCACAGGCTGCATAGCCTTGAGCAGCTTCTTGAACCTTTCTAAGCCCTGTTCCATAGCTGCAAAAGGAGGATTAAGTGTACTTTTACACACCTATTGAATTTGCATTTCTACATGACTTCTCTGAGTGGAGGGTATGCATGTATATGTAATTTCAAACAGGGGTTCAGTGTAACATATTGGCTAAGTTAAAACAAGGTTCAGAGATGAAAAGATTCCTACACCATAGTCATACAGCAAACACAGCACTTAGATCCAAGAATGACAGACTTAAAAATATAAGCCTCCGGGAATTTGTCAAATTTGGGGAGACAGCTCTGATCTTCTAGAGTATGGAGTGAGGTTTAAGCCAATCTTACATAACTCTCAAGGGCCAGGGAGACCCAATTAACATCTTGTTCCCATAAACCTACCAGAAGCTATATTTGGGTTTATAATGTGTCTAAAGAGACAAAAGGCAACTGCTGTCCAAGTCACAAACACATATTTTCGCTGTTTAATTTTCAACCAGAGCCTCTGATGACCAACTAGACCATCAGAAAGTTCTGTTTTCCTTTTATTGGTAGGACAAAATTGAGATCAAGCCAAACAAAGAGTCAGGTTATAAACTATGGTTCCAAGAGATTGGAATTTTTTACCCAAATGTTTGCTTTCATAAAATCTTTACACTCATATAGCAAACTTATATTTTTATTTTGCCACACTGTGCTCATAATTTCAATTTTTACTGCATCATGTAGACAGATCTTCTTTTCCATTCATTCTATTTTTTCACATGCAGAGGTGACGGAAGGAAAAGAACACTCAAATCCCTCCAGAATTCCCCTTTTGCTCCATAGGGACCTAACATTTATCATGATTAATTTTTTTCTTTAAAAAAAAAAAAGAAATGAACATTTCTTTGTCAGGTAGAAGCTTTTAGTCATCCTGACACCAGGCTTTCACACAGCAAAAATATTACTAATACTATTTTCCCTCTAAAGTGCATTTGTTATCAATATGCACTTAAACTGGTGATCAAGTCTTGCTAGAAGAGACACCTGCTCTACATTTTCTATCTGTTTAATACCTTAGGGATACATCACTTAATAATTTAGTGCTAAACCATTTAGCATTTTAGCCCATCATCGCTTATATTACACACAGGATTTCAGTAATGTCTGATAAAATTATGTGTTAGCTGCCTTATGTGTGTGTAAAACTTAATAAGTCTTCTTTCCCCCCTCAAGTTTAATAACTGATTTTCTTACATTTATGGATGTGAAGTTTTATTGCTCATGGATATAGTTTGAACCTAAATCTTCATATCTTATAAATTGATTTTTAGTTTCCTTTTTGACCTTATGAATTTCAATCAGACAGTGACCTCTTGTTGCTCATGAATCTGACTGATTTAATGCGTTATAACAATAATAGTGGAGAAAAAGCATTATCATAAGAGCCCACAGGGTTTGCAGAAACCCATAACAAGATCTTGGAGGCCTCAAGCAATAATAATTCTTGACCTAAGACCGTTCTCTAAAGCCAGCATTCTTTACTGTACTTGGCTGTCCCATCCTTGTTGTAGCTTAACTAGGCTGAAGCAATGGAAAAGTCCCAAAAGGAGACTGGCTACAGTTGTTTCAAAGACACAGTCTTGAACATGAACCAGTCATAGGAAAGGCACAAAAAGCTGATTTCATCTCAATTTTATCATGATTGGAAAGAAAAAAAAAATAATATACTGGTGCTGTCATTGGGGGGGAGGGGAGAGGCATTTTAAATATTTTAGTTTGATAAAAAAATGAAAAATTAATATGAATTGTCTTACAGACTGTATTGTTACTACTTTGTCTCATATTGTGACTGCTGAGTCTATAGTATAAATGGAAGAATTGAAGGATTATTCCTTTGTTTCCCTGGCTATGCTAATTTAATTTAATTGGTTTACTGAATAACTGGCTCATTATTCCTTATTAAGAAAGACTCTTAAACCCAAAACAAAAGCAGCTTTTTTTCTTTTTCTTCTTCTTTTTTTTTTTTTAATGAACACAGGGGTCCAACTCTTTTCCTGCATGGAGATCAACACTTCTCGAAAGATAAAACAGCCAAAATTTGGGTTTACCCACCAGCTTCCCCTCTATGAGCCATTCTCTCAAAAACTTAAAAATCCTCCACACTGCTACAACAAAATGCTGGCAATGGAATGCTGACTAAAACTGAAATGACTTGTGAAGAATAAATCTTTTCTGCTGCGAGAACTTAAGTAGATGCCCTAGTTAACTCACTTGCTTGGTAGGTAGCTGCTTAAAAAGGAGAGGAAAGCAGACCTTCAAAAATCTTACTCTGAATGAACCCCCCCTTCAAGTCCCATGTGCAGGTCAACTATTGGGATTCAAAATTACCTAAGACACTAATACTCATCCCCCATTTCAACCTATTGTAATTCAAGAGACAAAGAATGGGAGTCATTGGTTCTGTTCACCAATATTTCCAACACTCCACCTTCCAGGCATCTGACAGGATTAACTTTCCTGCCACCTGGAAGCTAGGTGTGCCTATGCAACCATGAAATGTGAGCAGGAAAAAAATGCATCTAAAAGTTGATGTTTGAACCTGCAATGTCCTCTTCTGCCTAGCAGAGTGTGGAGGTACCTCTTGATCTGCAGGTACGAAGCAGAGTCACTGAAGGCTGCCTTGAAAAGTTGTGCAAACCATGGTACGCCTGACATGAGCACGAAATAAATTTTATCGTTTAAGGCAATGAGATCTTGGCATGAAAGCCTGTTGTGATTGATACACCTACTCTTGGTTATCTTCATTTTGCAGAGAAGATATCCCCTGGATAAGGGAAGTAGGGAGTAAAAAATATGGAATCGAGGTAGAAATGACTACCTGATCCCAAATAGCAACCTTATCTGTGACATATCCTTAAGCTAAGGCATTGCCAGAAAAGGATCCTATTGAAGCAAAATACAGCAATAAATACATACTTACCAATGAGCAGTCATTAGCACATCAGAATGCATTAGCAAAGTTTTTCTATAGAAAAGGGTTCGGTTCTAAGATAAAAAGGGCAAAGAAAAGTAATGATGTCTTTCAGTTCAGAAGCTGAGGAACCCTATTTCTAAAAAAAACAAGAGGCCATCAAAAGGAAAATGAAAAGGAATGGAAATGAGAGGTGAAGCCATCCATCATTTCACAAATCTAAATTTTGAACTGTTTTCCCAGTAATTTTTGTGTAGCCTTTTGTGGTAAATGCAGACTTAGAATTACAAGGTGCCCCCTGAAAGAGGAGTAGCTGTCAATGGTTCATTTATTCCTTGAACAAATATTTATTGAACAATTAGGAGGGCTCCACAACTTCCCACCATGCTGTCAGGGTCTCTCATACTGACTCTGGCCTCCACCCTGACATCAAGAAAACATATCAAAAAAGTTTTACTCTGAAGTGTTAGTAACATGTCACCTCATCCCAGGGTATCTTAAACAGCATAAGTGAGTCTCCCGTTTCTGTTCCATCTTTGCCTGTGATGAGGCATCCAGGGGCCTTAAGGATGACCCAGCTCCTCAAATGGGATCAAATTAGGGGGAAAACAACTCCACAAGGGGAAATCTTTGTTTTTATAAAGGGCAATGGCACAGGGCTACCAGAAATTATCCTCAGAACTATTAACATTGTCAGTAGTGATGAAGGATAACTTCTTACTTCTGTATTTTTCTTTTACTTAATTGTTATATTTTTCAAAAACATGCATTGCCTTTGACATTATATAAAAGGAAAAAAAACTACATTTAAAATCGCATTATCCTCTTACATCCTCAAGTGTTTTCATCACTAAGATTATATTCTAAACTAAAAAAATCTCAAATTCAGAGAAAGTCAAACCACTGGCTTGATATCCTGAAATCTGACCATCTATCCCAAAGTTATTTGAATGCCTCTGGCAATAATATCAAAAAAAAAAAAAGATTCGATGGCTTTTCTAAACCACATCAAATTATTTGCAGAAGATGGGACACAAATTATGAATCCATCGATCAATATTTATTTCTTCCGGTCTTCCAAGAGCCTTTCCTGGTTTTATTTGCTAAGGCTCATTGGAAATAAGCTCTTTAGGGGAAATCTCATGGTGTTTGGGATCTTTTTTTTTTTTTTTTTTCCATTTCCTTTCCTGTTAAGCCATACTTCTCATAATGGCAGAGTGCTAGCTGACTATATAAATTTGCCCCTTTCTGTTTATCATGTAGTTGCCTGTCAAAGCAAATAAGCCTGCTTTGCATTAGAGCTTGGAAATTAAATTGTGGGAGAGTAGGTCCCTCCAGTCAAGGTAAACCAGAGTGGTGTGAATTCACACCCAAAGGGACACACATCTGCATCTGTGGCAATTAAGCAACCTCAGGGGGTGGGAAGGAAAATTTTTCAAGGCACATTTATATGCCAAATAAAGTCAACCAGCTTTCCTAAATATAAAAACATCTGCTTTTTTAAATATCTTACCTTATCAAGAATGTGACTGTAAAAGTTAATTCTCATTGATGCTATTAACATAACTAAGAAGAAAATCTCATTTCCTTCTTAGCTTCCTCTACTACTGGGTCATAATCTTAAATGGAACTCAGATCACTAAGAGTCTCCCTTAAAATACAGAAAGTGCAGAAATAGGTGCAGGTGATTATGGTTCCAGTTCTTAACCTTGAGTATTTCCCAGAATACTTTACATTTATCACAGGTTAATAGTAATAAACATTATTGAGTGCCTGTTATGAACTTTAAAGTGCTTGGCCCTTGATATACATTATCTTTTTTAATCCATACAACTCCAAGAAATTAGTATTTTTATGCTCATTTTACGGATATCGAAACTGAGATTCAATGAAGTAATTTGTCAATTACAATTCATAATTTTTCCCAAATATACATTAAAATACATAACAATTTTAAAAGCACATCTCATACATACACTATGTAAAATTTCTCTCATACTACCTATTACATAGGTACCCCAAGTTTAGAATATTCAAGTAGAAGAAAAAAGAAAAAAAAATTCGTGAAAATCTCAAAATGCCGAGAACTACCTTTGTGCTTTCCAAATTGTTACTGCATTTGGTCTGTACAAGCATAATCAGGTTGCATTACTAAAATCAAGTGCAAGCTTGCACTTGAAATGTAGGAGGCATGGGTTTGAACCCTGGTTGGGGAACTAAGATCCCACATGCCACACAGCCAAAAAAAACCAAAACCAAATAAACAAAAATAAATAAATAAATATACGGACTTAGAGAATGAATTTATGGTTACCAGGGGGGATGGGTGGAGGGAAGGAATAGTCAGGGAGTTTGGGATTGACGTGTATACACTGCTATATTTAAAAAGGATAACCAACAAGGACCTACTATAGAGCACACGGAACTCGGCTCAATGTTATGTGGCAGCCTGGATGGGAGGGGAGTCTGGGGGAGAATGGATACATGTAGATGTATGGCTGAGTTGCTTTGCTGTACACCTGAAACTCTCACAACATCGTTAATCAGCTATACCTCAATATAAAATAAAAAGTTAAAAAATATTAATAGACATAAAATAAATTCAAATGCAAGCAATGTGCAGAGCTAGGATGTGAACTCGGGTCTCTCTAAGGAGGATGTGGCAGGCAGTGTTAACCTACAGGCTCTGAACTCAGCTGTGTAAGTGACAAGCCCAGCTTCACGACTCACGAGATGTGTAACCTTAGACAAATCAGTGGAAAAAATTTGTTTCCATTCCTCATATTAGTAGTAGATCCCACCTTGTATTGCTGCTGTTCCTCTGAAGATCAAATGATGTAAAGTCCATACAGACAGCGTCTGATGCACAGCAAGCTCTTATGGTGACTAGCCTCCGAGATGGCCCCCGTGAGCTAGCCTCCTGATAATCACCACCTTGTGGATGCCCCTCTCATGTTAAGTAGGGCTGAGCTATGTAGAGTATTGTGGAAATGACTGTATGATTTCTGAGCCTGGGTCGTAAAAGACTTTGTGCCTTATGCCTTGGTCTCAACTCACTGCGGGAGAAGCCATCCATCATGCTGTGAAGACATGCAGGCAGACCTCTGAAAGGGCCCATGTCAAGAGGAGCCGAGGCCTGCCACGAACAGCTAGCAGCGGCTTGCGGGCCGTGAGAGTGGGCTTTCTTAGACGCGGACCCTCTTGTCCCCTGGATTCAAGCCTTCAGACTCCAGCCCCAGCTGACGTTTAGACAGCAACCTCATGAGAGACCTCCAGCCAGATGCACCAAGTTAAGCCACTTCTGAATTCCTAACCCATCGAAACTGTGAGATAATAAACGTTTATTGTTGTTTTAAGCCACTAAGTTTTGGAGCACCTTGTTACACAGCAATATATAACAAATACAGTGCTCAAAAAACCTTAAGCTCTTAGCAGAAACCAAAGTATGAACTTCACCAAGTTTCATTCTGCTTCACCTTTCATGAAGGAAAGACAACCATTGCAGCAAAGTTTAAGGTCTCTAGCACAGGTCGGGACATTGCAAGTAATGAATGTTTTTTAGGGATGGGGGCTTTGGGTGGTGCTATTCAGGTGACCACATGACTTATTCACACGTGCACAGCATCATATCCATTGGGAAGTTCAAAATTCCATTACTAATACCACCAGCTGGGGCAACTGTCCTAGTACAACCACAAATTAGTGGGCTATTATACGTTTTCAATATCCATTTGCAGACCCCAAATACGCCATCTTTCCCCACGATTCCCTCTATTCACTGCCTTGTTTCTCTTCTGATTTCTCCCAGCAACACAAAACAATGAAAGGGAAGCATGCAAAGCAATATTTCTAGTAAAGAATCTTGTTTTGCTACATGGTGTATCTTTCCCATCGGAGGCACGCAGGGAGCAGGAACAGGCTTAATGTTTTTGTATTAACAAGACTCATAGTAGTAACATCCCTCTGCAGCCCTCGCAGTCACATCAAAATAAATCACCATCTTATCAACCCGTCCACACATTCCAGGTTTCATCGCCCTGTACAAAACTCCTCATCTATTGTTCCAGGAAAAGTTTCAGAACCATAGAAAAGTCCTTTGCTTTTTCCCCAGGTTCTGTGATGAATGGACTGGCTTCTCTCCTTTTCTGTCCTAAATGTTGGGAGGTATATGAATAAGTGGTCAAAATTCTGGTGCTTAGACACTCTCTCTGCAGGGTACACCGTAGATGGGAATGTCACTGGGTACAGACATGTTAGAGATGATTTAGTGACACAATGATTTTGCATCAAGCACTAATTTACAACTGACTTTAGATCCTAATGCACATGTCAGATGCAATCTCACTGTAAGATAAGGGGTCATGAGAGCAATACCAGGGGCATGAGAATGATGGGGGCAGAACAGGAAGTGCCGATTAGGAAACAGGTAGCCACATACTTTTGTATAGAACATATGTCAACTCGAGCATTAAACAAAACAAATATATGTTGAGTGCCCACTGTATGCCAAGCTCTGTGCTAGGTTGCTTTTGCATAGGTTATGATCCTCTCAGTCCGCAGAGCAAACCAATCTACGAACACATGTTATGTTTATAGAATGACACAAACCAGGGGTGAGCAAACCGCAGCGCAGGGGCTAACTAGCCTGCTGCCTGTTTTGTAAATAGGTTGCATTGGAATGTAGTCACACCCATTTCTCTACACGCTGTCTACGGCTATTTGCATGCTAACAACAGCAGAGCTGAGTAGCTGGGACAGAGATTGTGACCCATACAATGGACTGAATTATGTTGAAGTCCTAACCCCCAATATGACTGTTTTTTGTTTGTTTGTTTTGTTTTTCTTTTCATTAATTTTTATTGGAGTATGGTTGCTTGACAATGGTGCGTTAGCCTCCACTGCACAACAAAATGAACCAGCCATGCACATACAGATGTCCCCTCCCTTTTGGACTTCCCTCCCACTGAGGGCACCACAGTGCATTAGATAGAGTTCCCTATGCTATACAGTATGTTCCCATCAGTTGTCTATCTTATACATAGTATCAATAACGTATATGTGTCAATCCCAGTCTCCCAATTCCTCCCTCCCCACCCCTTTCCCCCCTTGGTATCCATACATTTGTTCTCTATGTCTATGTCTCTATTTCTGCTTTGTAAATAAGATCATTTATATCATTTTTCTAGATTCCGCATATATGCATTTTTATATGTCACTTGCTTTTCTCTTTCTTACTTCACTCTGTATGACACCCTCTAGGCCCACCCACATCTCTACAAATTTCGTTCCTTTTTATGGCTGAGTAATAGGGTCTTTAGAAGGTGATTAAGGTTAAATGAGGTCATAAGGGTGGGGTCCTAATCTGATAGGGCTGTGGCCCTACAAGAAGATCTCCCTTAACCCCCTACATGAGGGCACAATGAGAAGGCAGCCACCTGCAAGTCAGAAAGAGAGCCCCCACCAGGACCTGACCATACTGGCACCAGATCCCAGGCTTCCAGCCTCCAGGACTGTGAGAACATTAATTTCCATTGTTTAAGCCACACAGTCTATGATACTTTGTCACTGCAGCCCTGGCTGACTAATGCGACCCACAAAACCAAAATTACTTGTTATCTAGCCCTTCAGAGAAAAGGCTTACAGACTTATGGAAACCTTACAAGCAAGCTGGAAACCCTTTGAGAACTCTCTGCCCACTCTCTATTCATGGTAGAGAAACTTATAATTCTTTCATATTAGGATGGTTGGGTTTGAAGGCCCAAATATTGATATATGTGTATGCATTTTCCTCTTGCTTCTGTCTTTAGTCCATGGCAGTTCCAAAAATTCAGTGAGCATCACATGAATCCGAAATGTGACATGTCCAGATATGACCTCCTGGTTCCCAGGCCCTTCTCAAACCTGCTCTCTCCTCTCAATTGCTTCATCTTTCTGGTTCTCGAGACAAAATCTTCAGTGTCTTCCTGGGCTCCTCTTTCTCTCTCAACCTACCCCCACCCATCCAATCCATCAGCAACCAAGTCTCCCTTCAGAGTCAGTTCAGAATCCACCTCCTCTCACACAGCCACTGCTACCCCTCATGTCAACTGGGGTGCCTGCTCCCTTATGGACTCTCTCAGTCTGTTCTTAACACAGAGCTGGTGTTTTCTGTTAAAACTGTTAAGTCAGGTCACATTGCTCATCTCCTCAAGTACTTCCACAGCCTCGTGTCACACTCAGAGAGAAAAGCCCTGCCCCATCAGCCCCTCCCCCCATGTCATCTGACACTGACTCTGCTGACCTCTCACTGTCCCTCAAGCATAAAAGGCACCTTCCTTCTGCCGAGAATGCATGAGCTCAGACGTCCACATGACTCCTATCAGCACTGCCTACAAGTCTCTGTCACTTCTCAGTGAACTCTTCCAAGGGACCTTCTTTACAACAACAGATTCCCCAATGAGCTGACCGCCCTGAACTGCAGAGTGCATGTCAGCAAGTCATCCAATGTCTCCAACTCTCACCAGAAAATAAAAGAGCAAACAACTCATTCACAGGACTGCTTTGAGGAATAAACAACGTCATGCAGGCATATACATTCTGTGAACTACAAATCTCTAAAACAGGATTCAGCAAATGTTTTCTGCAAAGGGACAGAGAATAAATACTTCACATTTTGTGGGCCATAGAGTCTCTGTTACAATAACTCATCTCGATCATTGTTGATACAATACATACAAAAATGGGCATGGCTGCGTGACAATAAAGCTTTATTTACAAAAACAAGTGGTGGGCCAGATTTAACCCTTGACTGTAGTATGCAGATTCTTGTTCCAAACCATTGCTTCCTATTATTATTTGTGCTGATGAAGAAGATACATTAAGATATTACATACTTAGGGATATAAAACATACTATTTTTTTAATTTTGTTTCTTATTTGTTGTATCCTGGTAGAATGTAAGCTCCAGAGGGGGCAGAGATCTTTATCTGTGTTTTTGTGCTTTGTATGCTGCTCCATTTCTAGCACTAAGAATAGCACATGACACGTAGTAGAGCTTCAATAAATATTTTGGAAGGAATGAATGAATTCTATATTTTGTCAATGATTTAATGGATTTTTCAAGTGTGTTTTTTGACTATATGTGATTTTTGCCTTACTTTGATTTTAGGGCAGTGGTTCTCAACAATCTGGCAATGTCTGGAGATATTTTTGCTTGCCACAATTGGAAAGGGATGGTGCTACTGTCATCTGCGGAGTAGAGGCCAAGGATGCTGCTAAACATCCTGTAATGCTCCTTAATGTCTCCTGCTCAGACAAAAAGACCTGTCACTCACAACCACCAGATGGCTGCACCACCCCTAGTATCACATCCCTGTTCCAGGCAATGAAAGGGGGAGGGAGGGAAATTATAAGTTCGAGGTGAATGTTGCTGTCACTGGCTCCCACCCTTGTGGAACCTTCCTGGAAGCTACATCCAGTGATTTCCTTAAATTTTATTGATCAAAACCATGTCTCTATCTTCACAGAAGGCTGAGAAGTATGATTATTTTTTAGAACTAGGAATGTGGATGCAGCCAACAAATTCTTGTTCTGTCAGTAAGGAGAAAGGAACCATGGGCATTATGTGGGCATCTAACATTTTCGACCACATCCTTTGGTTTAGAATTTTCACATCTAAGAATTTCTCACAGCACATAGAGACGTGAATATGAGAGCATTCATCACAACAGTGTTAAATCAGAAGAAAGAAAACTGGCAACCACATAAGTATGTGTACCTAATGCTGGTGGTGTCCCACCCAGATCCCTCTAATGAGCTCCCTGCAAACAGCAGTGACAGCTGGCCACTAGTGGCTCAAATCTGAGTCTCCTCTGGAGGGTTGCCTGGGTTCCTCTCCACCAATAAATCATGTGTATACAAATGCCTGTCGTGGGCACTGCTTCTAGGAAACCAGAGCTAAGACAACATACATCAATAGAAGACTGACCATTTAGATTAAGATATAAGCATATAATAATGAACGCCAGTTAGAATTAAGCAAAGCTATATCAATAATATCGACAAGATGTCTGAGATTTTTCACTGAATACAGGAAAAAAGCACGTTGAAGAACATTATGTATAATCTGCTCTGATTTGTGTAAAATAAAAATATACTTCAATATGCTTAAGTATATTTAGAAAATTTCTAGAAGAATACGAAAGAAACTGTTTGTGTTTGTTTCCTATGGTTAACTTTTCTTCTTCTACTCTTCTGTATTATTTGAATTAAGAAAAATATGTTTTTCTTTTATGATTTGAATTTTTTTCCTTAAAATATCTGCATTATCAAACATGATCAGAGGTTCAGATTTTTGCTCAGCACAGTATTTGCTACCAAAGGATTTCAAACTTCAAAAGCATCAAACAGAAAACTTAGGTTCCAGTCCAGCTCTACTATTTACCAGCTAACTTAGATAGGTCATTCCACCTCTTAGATGCCACTTACAAAATAAGAGTTAAAGTAAATATGTTAACCCACAGTGCTATTTGAGGAACAGATGAAATAGTGCACGTGTGGGTATTCTGTGAACTATAAATATTTACACAGTCGTTATATTGTTATCATTAATGATACCAACAGTACATCAAGACCTTAAATGTCCACAGATACAAATTAAATGGTATTATGTGGTATGCCCCAGCCATGGTTGGGGCAATTGTGATGCAAATAAGAAAAAATGATTCTGGTTGATTTATACAGAAAAGGTTATTGGGAAGCTCACAGAAACCTTCAGGAAGGCTAGATAACAAGGCTTGGAGAAATGGCAAGTACAAAAGGTGACTTTTCATCCAGAATTACAGAAAAAGCATGTTATAGCTTTTGTTATAGTCTGGTGAGTATGAGTTGTGGTCACACATGCTGGAGACAGCAGCTTGCTCTGCCAGCACCACCAAACCTGCCCACTCTGAGCCCTGGAAAGAAGGCCCTGAACTGGCGCTGCTGGGGCTGGCACTGCTGTACCAGAAACATGAATGCAGCTGCAGCATCACCAAAAAGATATCCCTCTGCCACTACTTCATGACCATCACTGGCTACCAAGGCAAAGTTCAGAAGGAGTTTTCCCACGGAGCAGTGCAGGACATCCTAGCCGCAGGAGAGTCTGGGAAAGTGAGCATTTGGCATATTCAGTTTTAAATTAAAGAATCTGATTCTAACCAAGATTTACATGGTGGAAAAATTCCTTCCAACATTAGAAGGGAATTTCAGATACTAGAAACAAACACACAAACAAAAAGATAAATGTTAACCATTTTATATTGGCATAGAAGAACTTGTGAGTAGCCCAACCCACATCATTTGTATTTATATATTTACAAATACATCCATATAAATTGGGTTCCCAGAGAAGCCAACTCTGAGACAGAGATTAGCACGCAAGGATTTTATTAGGAAGTGCTCTTAGGATCAAAATCCTTAAGGGAAGAGGAGGGCAGGAGGACTGGACAGAGGTAGAAATTGGGTTGCGATGCAGCGTCAATGCAGGACTTGCAGCACTGTGGTAACAAGAGGGCTGCCACAATCCCAGCCATCACAACCACATGCAAAGGCAGGACATAAGTATAAAACACAGAAGGGACAGAGGCCTTTTTCTCAAGCGGTTCTTTTTTTTCCCAGATCCCCATTGTTAAATTTTGTTTGTTTCTTTGTTTGGCTTTTCTCCCCCAGAAGTTCCTGAAAGACTACATCTCACATTTCATTGGCCAGAACTATTAATAGATCACATGACTATCATTAGCTAAAAGGAAGACTGGGGAAGTGAGTTTCTGGCAAAGAAGAGAGAGTCAGCCACACTTGGGTTAGACTCACCAGTAAATGACAAAACACACACAGTGCCCACCCTCACATTACTTACAAACTTGTGGAGCTCATCGAGCACTTGCTCGGTGATAACCATTGAGCTAAGACTTTTTACGTTAAGCATCTTATCTAAGTCTCACCATGACCCTATTAGGTGAGTTGTGTCATCATATTAGAGATGAAATAACTAAAGTTCAGAGCAGTTATATGTTCAATGTCACACAATTAGTAACCAGCAGAGCTTCAACTCAAACCCAAGCCTGACTACCCCAGAGTCTGTGTTCATTACTGCTTCCCAGCATATGACCACATGTACAGTTATACTAGAAAAGTGGACTGGGGACAAAACCAAGGGACCTGAGGGATCAGGAAGACTTCATAGAAGTCTGAGGTTGGACCACATATGGCAAAGAAGAGCAGACAGAAAGTACTACTTCTTCTCTGAAGAAGATGCAAAGGAGCAAATCCAACTGAAATTAAAATGCTTGAGCCAAACCACCTAGTCCTCGCTACTCAATGTGTGGTCCATGAGTCAGGAGCATAAGTATCACCCAGGAGCTTGTGAGAAATGCAAAATCTCAGGCCCATCCCAGACCTACTGAGTCAGAATCTGCATTCAGCAAGTTCTCCAGGTGATCTGTGTGCACTTAAACATTTAAGGAGCACTGTTCTAGAGGCTTCACTGAGAACTCAGACTGGGAAGCATGCAGAACAAGCCGTGAATGCTGACTTTGAAACTAGCTCTCCCTGTAAAATGGACTGGGTATAATAGTAATAAGCCAGTCCCAGGTTTATACAGATTATCTCATTTTGTCACCACAGGCCATCAGCAAAGCTATGGCTTAAACCCTATTATTATTAACAGAGGAGGAAACTCATTTAGCAACTTGAACCCATTTCACATAACAGATAACTTGGCAGAAACTAAGATGTGAAACCTCCAGTTTGATTCTGAAAGTTTCCTTCTTCCGCATCACACAGCATCCCTTAATTACAGAGGGTTTGAGGAAGGAATGAGATCATCTTTGCAAAAGACTTAATACGGTGCCTGGTACTTAACATACATGAATAATGAAGAGAAATAATCTGACTCACTTTAATGAGATTTGAGCCAGGGAACTCTCAATCACTTAAAAGTGGCTATCAGTTGAAAACTTCTAATGCCAGATTCTACCAACACCCAGAAGACGTTTCAACAAGTTTCCTCTCCCATCAGTCCATGTTTTATCAAATGAAAATAAATTTTCCTACCAGCCGAAAGCAAAATGTAATTAGAAAAGTGAATCTGCAGCCCTGAGTCAAATATGGACCTCCAAAGTCGCACTTAAATGATTTTGGGTTTTCCACTGTTTTGAATTATCCATGCCACTGCTCCCCTTATTGGCACTGATAACAGAGTGTTAACTACATTACATGCAATTAAATTCAAAATATTTGTGCAGCAATTATATGGATTCATCAAACCTAATGGTGCAGTCACAATTTCGTGTGTACTCATCAGTACCGCTCAGGAAAAAAAAAATTGGCATATAGAAATATATTCCCACAAGCTGATAATTATAAAATAAACATTGTGTCTGATGTCCTCATAGTAGCTGGTATCTATCAATAGTAAACAAATTAGAAGTTTCTCATAGTATTGACCCTACTTCTATTAGCATTTTTACCCATCCTTCATTAGGGATCAATTTATCAAGAGGGTATTTGTTCAGCAACCAACGAGTAAATCATACTCGTGTTTATTCTTTTGTTTACCAGGTTTACCAGGTTATCCATTTTCTTTCTTCTTTTGAAGTCTTCTCGCCCTCTTATTTTTGGTTAGCAGACATGAATCCATTGTTAATTCCTAACCCCATTCTCTTGGTTGACCTCCAAGTTGACCAGGAGCCAAGGTGGACATTTTCTGCCCACAACGAGCTTCCTACCTCAAGCATTCATGACTCTTTTCTTTCCCTGGAAGCTTTCTCTGGTACCAGGAAAGCTTACTCAGCTGGGGATTTAAAGCCCCTACCTGGACAATCCTCAACCAATGAAGAATGGGAGTTGGAAGAATCGTACTCCAGCTTTCCCACCACTTGGTGGGTCAGTTCTGAAGCTTGTCCTACACAGTTCCTCAGAGGGTCCCCAATGGGATTGAGGCCCAGATGCCCACAGTGGTAAGCCACTGGCTAATGCTTCTTTTATTGACTTTCTTCCCTTCTTTGTCTCATCTTCCCCACTCCTTCACTTGTGCTTTGTGGGATCATCTTCCAAATATACTCCCTGGACCCGAGCTCTTGGAAAAGGGTCTGCTCTGGGGAGAAACTGAGCGAACACACCCCGTTTTGTTTAGGGACTTGACCCTCTTGCAAAACTCCCACAGCAGAAGCTATATTCTCACCTTCCTGGACTCCTTTGTAGTAAGGATACATAACATCGGCTCTGACAATCAAGTGAGTCTTTGGGAGTTTAGAACACAAAGAACCAGAGCTTGTGCATCATCTATTCTAGCAAAGGTAGCAGCAGCAGTGGCAGACCTATACCTGGTTTCCAGAAATGGCAGTAGTGATTCTAACTGAAATTCCCATTTCTGGTGAGAGAGTATCCCTGATGCAGGCAGAAGCATCCAGGCCCAGGAGTGTCTTCATGATACCAGTTCTTTCCACAGACTGATTTTGGTCCTTTTCCTGTCTTCTCCGGCCCGCTGGCCCTCTGGAGATCCTCTAATAAGTTCCTTTTCTGCTTCAATAAGCCAGAGTTTATTTTCTGTGGCTTGAAGCTGAAAAGACCAACTGATATAGGTTATGTTCTCCTTATGTATAAAAATAACAAAGATTTTCATTACGACACTGTCTGTCAGAGGCAAATACTAGAGACAAGCTAAATATCCATCAGAAGGAAGATGATCACTCATGAAGTATTGAGTCAATGGCTAAAAACTAACAAGATAGCTCTGAATGTATGTATGTGGAATTATCCCAAGATTAAGTTAAAAAAATCAGAACCTTGTATGTGGTTTGCTACCCTTTACATTTTTAAAAAATATGTGTGTATGTATAGCCTTTATATAATAGAGGTGATAGAGAGATAGATGATAGATAGATACATAGATAGATAGATAGATAGATAGATAGATAGATAGACAGACAGACAGATAGATAGGCAGGCAGGATGTCCTATATACTTGCACAAGCACTGAATGTCTCTAGAAGGATCTGGTAACAGGGTTGCATCTTGGAGAGAAATAAGGATCCTGAAAATCAGGTATGGAACCAAGTGTTACATTTCCCTATATAGCTTTTAAATATTTTGCATTTAAACTTATGAACATTTTTCATCTATGCAAAAATAAATAAAATTTCAATTTAAAATGTATAAATGAGCTCAACAATCTGAAGAAGAAGACAAAGGCATATTTCAAGACCCTGATACACTTGGTCTAAGGCAAGACCAAAGATTCTGCATTTCTAGCAAGTAGCTCCAGTGGCTCTGACTCCAGGTGCTTCTAAAACCCTGGTCTACATTGTCAGGGATCAGGAGTGGTTTGTGCCACTTCATATTGTCCAGATCTCTGCACTGAGCCCAAATTAATATTGTATTTTTAAGTCAATACTTTTTTTGAAAAGAGTTCATGCTAGGAAGACGCACGTGCGCTGGCGTCCACAGATTTCACCAGGTGTGTGAAGGGCAGCATCAATATATTGACAACTAGCAGACTTTCCTAGACCCAGACCAACCGCCCAAGGGCAAAGGTTCTGATTTTTACCTCCTTTTCCATCCTTCTTGGAATATTAAGTGGATATGATTCTACGCTCATAATGTGCTTTTATGTCTACATCAGCGTATACAGACACACTTCCACATACATGCACACCTGCACACTACTCTTCGCTCTCATAAACCTTAAAGTTCTTGGAGTGATTTCCACCAGAATATATTCTAAGCATGAGGACAAAGGTCACTCTTTGAAAGTTGAAAGATCACTATTCTCATTGTGTATTAGTGTGGTTGCTTTTCTCAGCTAAAAAGCTTCCTGCCCTATCCCAACTTTTGTCTCTTTCTTACTTTTTTAGTTTCTTTCTCTGGGCACTGGGCCAAACATGTAAGGAGGTGACCCACTTTATCAATCTATTATAATCTTTTAAAGCCTCTGCCATTTCAAACCAATTTATTTTTATATGGCATCTTCCATAAAAATTATCTCAAAATACTTTGTTTAAGAAGAAGTAAAATTATGATGAAACGGTTTAAGCATGTTAAAAAATCTTGGTTGTGGGGATCAAGAGTGAAGCACATCTCAGTAATTTCCTGTAAGTTCACAGCTCTTAATGTAAGAGTTTTATTATTCTTAGCAATTCCTGTTTTAGAGAACAGTGGCTGGCAAAGACTGAAACATAGGTCTAGATTATTCCGAGCTTGAGAAACGTGTGAGAGCTGAACAGGAAAACACAATTGCATTCGATTCAGACCTTCAGCGTTCCATTAAGCCAGCATCCCACCCTGCTCCCCGCTCCTCGCTTCTGCCCTCATTCTTCCCCTCTGGTTCTCTCATGGATATTTGACTCTAGTCCTTTTTCGCGGCTCTTCCCTGCTCTGGTCTCTGTGACTGCAAACTTAACAAGTTCTCCTAACATTCTGGCCATTTCTTTTCCTTCATTTTTTCTGGAAGCTTCCATGTGTCCCTTGGTTTCCCCCCAAAACTGTTTTAAGGAATTTGTGGGAGATCTAAATTTACACCAAAGCTGTTTCTGATCCCCTGTTCTCTTCTCTTCTCACTTTCATCTTCAAGTTTTTGTTGTTGTTTTCATTCCCAGTGGAGTTGTCTATTCTGCAGACCAACATATCACTAGTGGATTACTCTTCTTTAGTTCTGCTCAGAATCTACTCTTTCTTTTTTTTTTTTAATTTAATTTATTTATTTATTATTTTTTGGGGGTACACCAAGTTCAATCAACTGTTTTTATACACATATCCCCATATTCCCTCCCTTCCTTGACTCCCCCCCCTTGAGTCCCCCCCATCCTCCCCGCCCCAGTCCTCTAAGGCATCTTCCATCCTCGAAGAATCTACTCTTTCTTACACTGGTAATTACCACCATCTGTAGTCTGTGTTTTAAGTGTGGTCTCCCCTGGGCTCAGGTTACAGAGGTGGGCACAAGATCCTGGCTGACCCAATCAAAGCTTTCCATTGCCCTGGCCATGATCGGTTCACAGATGAGTACGCAGCAGTCATTTATTTTGTATGCGATCCCAGGAAGCACCAGTAGGGGAGCGGGGGACATGTGACAGGAAAGGGGTGGCAGCCAATACAGGGTTTGTTATCAATACAGTTACCACGTAGAGTACTTGGAGATCAGTCCTTCCCAGCTATGCTGGCATCCAGTGTAAAATAGGCTCCAGAAGTAAAAGAAAGTCCTTCAGCAAAGCAATGCACACCCTGGATGTTGGAATTTGGGCCAGTGTTTAATGAAGTGGTGAGGGTATAGGAGTGGGACCCTGAGTACCCACTACAGCTTATAAGGCTTAGTGGCCATTTCCCATGCTTCTTTGCCTGTCCCAAATATGAAGCCTCTTTCATAGACATGGGTGAATTGCTACTAATGAGTCTTGATGAAATGTAGTGACCACCTACAACTATAAAGACTAAAATCTATCTAGTCACATTCCAAGCCGCTCTTGCAGCTAGGGTGCAGACATGTGAACTTTTCCAGCCAACAGAATGAACCCAAGCCAGATACACATAGTGAACTTTTGGCACTCAGTAGCAGGAACCTATTTCAGCAATCTTGTCTGGGTCATAGTCTGAGTTCAACAAATATTAGCTGTTATTATAATTAAAAGGAATATTTCCAATTATTTTCTTATATTTAAAATATGGGACCCCTCCCTTTAACAAAAAAAAAAAGCCATATGCCCTCCAAAATGCTCTTTGTTTTATTTATTTTATTTTATTTTTTTTGGGGGGGTAATCAGGTTCAATCATCTGTTTTTATACACATATCCCCGTATTCCCTCCCTTCCTTGACTCCCCCCCCTCAAAATGTTCTTTGATACTCAAAATAAATTGAATATTATTATGGACAATAAATCGAAACAATGGAATAAATCACTGCACTGTTGGCAAAACACACACAGCCCAATCCCCCAGCAGTGTGCCGACATGCCTACCTCCAGACACTTTTCCCCAATGAAAAAAATGGAAGTATTTGAAAGATAATTTATTATACTGACTAGAATATTTAATTGAGCCTCTCCACGTTCTAGGCTCTGCAGACGTTGGGGATAATGAGATAAAAGACAAATACCCTGCCCTTCGAAAGAACACAGATTAGGTGGGGAGATGCACTGGTAGAATAATAATTACCAACATGTTACCTCCAAAATATTTCCAGAGGGCAATGAGAATGCCAAGAGGGGGAGCACCTCATTGCTGGTTGCTTAGGCAGCATCTTGAAGTTCAAATAGGATTTAGCCAGAAATAGAGAGGGCAGAAATATAGTCCAAGAAGAGAAACAGCGCGCGCGAAAGAGACAGATGTAAGAGGGTATGAGTACTTTGGGTATGACCAGAGGAAGAGTGAGTGAGAAAGGGTGCAGGAACAACCAGGAGCCCCTGTATCCACTCCGTGGTAGACAAATCTTACCACAGCTTCCTTTCTCCAGAAGTTAAAGGAAGGAAGGAATTTCAGAGAAAAGATCAAGCTTGTTGCTTACAACCCTCTTTAGAATGAACGTTATCCAATAGAAAGGGCCACCCCTGGATCAACACGCACAAGCATGTTTCCATGATCCACCACGTGAGGGAAGAGGCAACTGACTAGAAGATCCCATTCATCAGGAAGAAAAGTTGTGCGTGTGTGTGTTTGTGCGCGTGTGTGTGTTTGTGCGTGTGTGCTTGTGCGCTTAAAGAAAAATTCTTAATTATAATTTTTTCCTAAGGAAAACCAATGCATAAATATGTAGATTTCAAAGTTATTCTTTGAATTAGTCACTGTAGCTATTCTATAGTTCACAAATAGAAACTATCACAATTAGAAACACAGAAGTATTAGCCCAGATGACTTCAGCTTTCTAAGAAATACCGAAACACCACCTGGAATCACATTTTATTCTAGATGTGTCCTCCTTGTATCACATTTGGAATGCTGCTAGTCTCTATTCCTTCAAAATACATATGCAGTTGTCTTTTAAAGTTTGACCTTCACTCAGCTTCATCAAGAAGTTTCATTTTTGTCTTTGCAGTGGTCGTCAATATAAGAAACTATATTCTTATAATTCAACTATTCATCTCTCTTTTCAATTCAAATCAAACCAACAAGTCTTATTGAATACTGGTGACTAGCGTAGCACTTAGTACAGAGAAATTAAATTTTCTTCCTGTCTTTTTGTATTTACTACTACTTTTTTAGCTATGAAATCCACTTGGGAGTCAAAAACAGGAATTCTATTCAATTTCTTGTGATTTAAAGTGGGTAAATCACAAATGGATGCTTTAATTCAGAAAAGCCCAGTATTGTTCAGCCAACAGACCATACACATGATTTTGTTATTGAACACATTCTGTTTGAAATCTACTTAGGGATCAAAATTTTAGATGGGGTACTAGGTTTAAATCAAATTTGCCCAAATTATTCAAGCCAAAACATAAACAAATAAAAGATGCAGTACCTACCTCTATAATAGTCCTTGTTCTGCAACTAAATCTAAAAATCAGTCTTCTCTTTCCAGATTTGTGAGACAATTTATCTGGATGAAAGTCTAACTTAAACTCCTTTGTAATTTTGGGCTTGTTTGCAAGTGGGAAACCCAGATGTTAAAGGACTAAGAGATCCCTTTGGGAGATGTGAAATGAATGGTCCAGATGTTGAACTCTCACTCCATCTTACTTTTACTCTAGGGACACAATGCTAGAAACCATCAGAAATTTGAGATTATCTTGGTTTATTATAATCGGAAGAAGTAGAATGGTGAAATGTGGGGATTATTTGGTCTAGAAACCCCTGGAAATAACTAGCAACCTTAGTAAAAGGATCCTTTTGCATGGTCTCAGGTTAACTTTCACTTTCCTAGACGGCAGTTTTACACTTCTCTCTTAATTTGAATTGTGCTAGTCAGCCAAGTATAAGATGCAGACACTGTCAAGAGGCAACTAGCATAGGAGCTGGGTTCTAGAGGTAGCACAAAAAGCACAGATTACAAATGGACCAAATTATCCTTAAATGGATGCCATGTCTACACCTACATAACACCTACACCTATAACACCATCTACCAGCAAGTCTAGTGCAGACCTTTCTTCTACAGAATTGAAACAGATGGTTGCTTTTCTGGTCCATTCTAGAGCTCACTTACACTTAAAGGCCATGTTATATGACCAATATGCCTCTTTAAATGCTAGAACCACAGCAAACAGGGTGAGCTGCCCCCTCTCTGAGTGAAATGCAGGAACAGAGACCAACCAAAGGAAAAGCAAATTCTCATTTCCAATCTCACACTGTGTGAAGCATGAAGCAGACTGGTGAGTGTCTTTATTTAGATTGCTTTTCTCTTGTTCTCCTTTGCTTGGTGTATTTTGATTGATATATATTAAAAGCACATAGGATGGACTCCACCAGTTCCTGTCTAAGCCAGCTGTGTGAGTCAGTGGCACACGAAATGCACCAGCAGCGTGGGGTACGTACAAGGCCACACTCAGTGGGCACGCCTGGCAAGGCAATGCCAATTGTTCATTCCCAACACCTGTTCTGATTGACTGAGCTTTTCTTATGATTGCTTTGTGCCTACAGTTTAGTAGTTTTAATATCGCCACTGTGTACAATTCCCTAAATCCAAGGGCACAAAAAATTAGACCAGTGACTAAATTTGCAGAAGTCTAGATACGCTCCAACCTAACCAGTATACAAACTACTGAAACCTAAAGAAGTCAGGACTTCCAAGAAGAAAAAGAATTTGTTGCTCTCTCTGACTATCAAGGTCATGGTCAAGTGGGCTCTTTTTTTTTTTTTTTTCAGCTCTCCCACCCCCAAATAAGCTAACCTCTCAGGACTCCTGCTTCTCGTCATGTGGGGCCCTGGCAGGCCTTCCCTGTGACGTAGCGGATGAAGAGCCGTATGGTGGGAGCCTCCGACTGTGGGGAGATGCTTGTCACACGCATCTAACAGCTCCCTGTGTCAGGAACTCAGAGCAATGTCGGCATTGAAGGCGGCAGATAACCCTCTCTTCCCATGGAAAGAGAGCCTTCCTTTGGCAGCTACACAAAGGCAGTGCGGGAGGAAAAGGCAAGAAAGAAAGGAACTCAAAAAGTGAAAGAAAAAGGCCACAGCAAAATGAGAGAACAGAAAAATGTAAAACGTAGGAAGAATTTGCCGGATACCTCCCAACTGGTCACATCACATTTGGCAGGAAAACAATGGGGCCGTCATCTCAATGGCTTCAGCTGCGAGGGGTATACCTCCCCCACCCATGTCCCATGCTCTGAGGGGCAGGTAGGTTCCTCCTTTCTCCATGGTCATGCAGAGTTTATGCAGTTTCCAGAATGTCACCTACCTGGTTTGGGGCAGGAAGGCACCAGGTGTGGTCTTCAGTCTCACTCTCCATTGTCACAGTCAATAGGCTTCTGGTGAGCGGTAGTCTTTTTCACTTATTCTTACTAATGAGAAATTATTAACTGGCTTCCAGAGGGAGGGCACACACACGTGATGCCTCTGCACCTGTCCTGCTGCCTGCGTCCCAGGGCTTGTATTTACTTATAAGTTAGGAATCAGCACTGGATGTAAAGAATACATTTAAACTCTAGTTTACTTTTCTATAGTAACCACCAAAATCATCCTGGATGCTCCTCTCTGTGCTAACGGGATGGGCAGCGGGCAGCCTGCAGTGGACCTCCTGACCCTCCCCCTCCATGCCATGGTCCTGTGAAGCCATCCTGGGTGTTCATGATAATACCAAGCCGGGGAGTCACATCCTACATGCGTTCAGCTGCTGCCAAATCTACAATATTTGCTGGGCCGAGAGAGACAGAGGCAGAAAGGGAGAAAACCCTGCATGCTGGTGAATGCCCCCGATTTTCCTCAGTAAGCGTGTGCCCAGAACAGGTGTGAGAATGAGGTGTAAATCTGAGCTTCCCTCTGTCATTCATCTCCACGTCTCTCCCACAGGTGAGCATCTCACCTTGCTGAGGGTAGATTTTGTGCCCCTAAATACAAGCCAGCTCTGTCATTTGGGGTTGCACCAAAGAAGCTGTGATCTATACTAATCCTGGAGGAAAGCCTGGCTGGCTTGGACTTACTGAAAGATGCTGCATTTTTATGTAATTAGTTTGGGAAATTTGCAGGGGTAATTTTGACTCTATGAGAATTTTTCCTTCGAGGATGACTTGAGAACCAAACGCGTGTATAGGATGAGGGTTTTTCTAGTGGTTGATGAGAATTTGAAGTGTGACTCAAGGTGACTTCCATGGGTAATGTTTCTGAAGTTGGGACCCAGGACCCATCCTTGTTGTCCCTGATCTATGTCACAGTTAAAGGAACATGTAGCACACAAGCAAAAGTGATTTCAGAATGACGCCAGTTCTTTATATTTGACTGCAAGAAATAACCCTTTAAATATTTTTCCTGTCTCCCCCACTGCCTCACACAGCCCAGTATCTCACCTCAAACCACCCTGAAACCATCCTCTAGCTCAATTCACCAAATAGCTATTTCTATCCTGCCTTTTTTTTCCTTTTTATTTCCCACCGTAAAGACCCAAGTGACATTAGACTCTCTTTGAAGGACAGGAAAGGGGAAGAGATAGAATTAAGCCCAGCCAGAGTCTTCTTCAGCAGGCAAGGAATGTGGAAAGGATGGGGAACATTGTATAATTAATATCATTTTTATCCTGTCACACATCTGCAGGCTCCTGAAAATAAATTATTTTAAGCCATAGGAGGACTTAAGCTATGATGGTGTAATGCCAGGTGGTAGAGGCACCTACCTAGTACCTCTTCAATCTATACAAACAGAAGCTACTGAATATTCCATATCACTCAGTTTGTTAAGTCCTGGTTCTTTAGTCTGGCATTTGAGGCCCCCCAGAATCTATGCCATACAATTTCCTCCACCTTCTCTCTCACTGTTCTGTCTATACAGCAAGCACTCTTGCAGAACTCACCTACTCACTGTTTCCCAAATACGTGTGTTTTCCTAATTCACCCAAAGGCTCTATCCCTCATTCCCACATGTCGAAAACCTACCCGGTCTTCAACACTCCATTCAAATGCCACCCCTTTCATGAAGCCATCCTTAAACTCTCTGGCCCTTTTCTTTCACCTGTTCGATGGCACTTACCAGTTTATTTTAATACTGAATGAGTATAGCTTAGCCCCAGCACAGACCTAGACAACCAAATGGGCATATGTCCAATGGACAAATAATGTCCATGTAAAGAGAGAAAATAAAACATGCACCTGTCAAAGGCAACCAGGGGACATGTTTATGTCATCACTATACCATGCCTCTAAATCAGAGATTTTCAATATATACTGTGTGTGCTGTCTTACAAAACTCCTATATTCATAACAGACATTAACAATCAATCATAGCTGTGAACCCCAGCACACTATACCTCTAAATCAGAGATTGTAAATATGTAGCATGTGTGCTGATTTGCATACCTTCTATACCTATGCATACATTACTAATCAATCATGAGTCTTTTTCTCCCTAAACCTTGGCACAACCTAAATATCCCTCCAATACAGAGCTCCAGGCAGACACTACTAAGCAATATGGATCACCATGAGATGAAACCCATTGCCCTACAAGTTCTGCTTCTCTAGTCAGAATTGCTTACTCCAATTATTTTATATAACACATTTCATTCTTCTCTTAGCCCTCCTGGCTTCCAAACTTGCACTCAATCCCAGCCTCAACTTCAAGACTTAGCACTGGGGATTATTTCCCACACAACAAGCTCAGCAAGGCGCTGACCTCTAGGTCAACCCAATTGCAGGACCCTCACACCTACTTTGACACCATTCTTACCCTAGAAAAAGACATGTTATGTGCCCATCCCAGGAGCAAGAAATAGATATTGCAGATCAGGAAGAGCAAACACCTAGCATATACACTGTAACTACCCTTTCCCATGGCCACGGCAAACATTGCTGGTTGAATAAGATACTCTCTCACACAAGTCCAGAGGCATCCTCAGAAGTCTTCTTAACATAGGACCTCAGACAAACATGGGCTAGATGGATGGGATGGGGGGGGAGGTTCAAGAGGGAGGGGTTATATGTATACATATAACTGATTCACTTCATTGTACAGCAGAAACTAACACAACATTGTAAAGCAATTATACTCCAATTAAAAAAAAATTTCAACTTGCCAGCCATGCCATATGGACCAATGGGGACTCCAGTTCCAAAAGCATACAACCCTGTAGAGTGGATTTGTTACAAAGACCTCTCTTCATTTCCCTCTTAATCCTTGGGAGATTCTTAGAATAAACCACAAATCCAGATGGACCACACAAGGGTCACCTCAAACAGAACTAAGGACTCAGCTGGAATCTGCTGCCCCAACATCTGAGCAGAGGCACCCTACCACGGCCAGCTGAAATGTGGCCCAGATTCTCAAGCCCTGGGCAATGAAAACTTCCTCAAACTCACTTCCTGCTTTACATTAAGGAAATCTTACAAAAATTACAACCTGTCACATTACATTACATCAAAGCATGATGTAACATCATAATTTTTTTAAAAGCATTCATTTTAATTTACAGTGTTGCATTATGCCACAGAAAGGTTGATTTTCCCCTGAGCACCAGTAAATTTTGACAGTGATGGTTTAACCCAAAACTTTGGCAGAGTACAACACAACAAAAGTTGGTCAAAATCAGGTATTTAGCTGCTACTGAAGAACTACTTATGAGTCACCAGGGCACTATTCTGTCTCCTGTCCAGTACAGTAGCCACTAACCAATATGGTGAGTAAAGACTTTACATGTGACTTACCCAAACTGAGAAGTACCACAAGTGTCGAATACACATCGGATTTTGAAGGCTTAGTACCAAAATAATGTGTAATATCCCATTAGTAACTTTTTATATTGATTACATGTTAATATTATATTTTGCATCTATTAGGCAAATAAAATGTATTATTAAAATTAATTTAACTTTTTTTCTTTTTACCCTTTTAATACGGCTGCTAGGGATTTTTAAATTACATTTGTGACATATTATATTTGTATTATTAGTATTAATACAGAATATTCCACTGTCTCCATGAGCAGGAAGGCTAAACTGAAAATTCTGAGTAAAGTAAACCTTAGGTCTCCTTCGTGGGTTCAGATAAGAGATGATAATCTGACTCCAAAGAGCAAAACTAAATATTTTTATTTATACATTCAAAGAGCATTTACTGAACACCTACTATACCCCAGGCACTTTTCTAAGCACTAAGGATAAGACAGAAGTGGAAAAAAAAAAACAAACAACAACAAAAACCTACATCCTTTCCCTCAAGGATCTCTCACCCTAGAAGAGAAATGGACAATAAAAATATATAAGAAATGCCAAGAAAAATAAAGCACAGTAAGGGAAGGGTGCCCATTAGGACAAAGGGTCTCACTATCTAACAGGATAGCAGAGAAGACATCTCTGAGGAGTAACAGGTGAACCTTAACGCAGGGTAAGGTGAGCTGTGGGGATGCCTGGGGAAGAGCATTTCAAACTGATACAACAGCAAGTACAAAATCCCCGAGATAGAAGCTTGCTTGGCTTCACCCAGCAAACAACAGAAATCCTGCTGGGACAGAACAAATTGAGAGAAAAAGTGAGAGGCAGAAGATGACATCAGAAGGGGGAGATAGGCATGTTTAGATCGTGTGGAGTAGTGGCCAGCAAATTAGGACCAGTGGGCCACATCAGCTGTTTTTTTTTTTTTTTTTGGTTTTGGTTTTGGGTTTTTGTTTTTTGTTTTACATTTAAGGAACAGTTTGTTTACATTTTTTTACATTTATATGCGATAAAATTACTTTGGTAAAAAATATTCCAATTAAAAGAGCAAAGTAACTGTTTTATTTTTTTAAGCTTTTTATTGGAATATAATTGCTTTACACTGTTGTGCCAATTTTTGAGGTACACCAAAGTGAATCAGCTGTATTTATACATATATCCCCATATCCCTTCCCTCCCATGACTCCCTCCCACCCTTCCTGTCCTGGCCCTCTAAGTCATCACCCATCATCGAGTTTATCTCCCTATGTTATGCAGGAACTTCCCACGAGCTACCTATTTTACATTTGGTAGTGTATATATGTCAATGCTACTCTCTCACTCCGTCTCAGCTTCCCCTTTGCACCGCGCCCCCCAGCCCCGATCCTGTGTCCTCAAGTCCATTCTCTACATCTGCATCTTTATTCTTGCCCTGTCACTGGGTTCATCAGAAGCTTTTTTTTTTAGATTCCATATATATGAGTTAGCATACGGTATTTGTTTTTCTCTTTCTGGCTTACTTTGCTCTGTATGACAGCCTCTAGGTCTAGCCACCTCATTACAAATAACTCAATTGCATTCTTTTTTATGGCTGAGTAATATTCCATTGTATATACGTGCCACATCTTCTTTATCCATTCATCTGTTGATAGGCATTTAGGTTGCTTCCATGTCCTGGCTATTGTAAATAGTGCTGCAATGAACATTATGGTACATGTTCTTTTTGGATTATGGTTTTCTCTGGGTATATGCCCAGTAGTGGGATTGCTGGGTCACATGGTAGTTCCATTTTTAGTTTGTTAAGGAACCTCCAAACTGTTTTCCGTAGTGGCTGTACCAACTTACATTCCCACCAACAGTGCAGGAGGGTTCCCTTTTCTCCACGTCCTCTTCAACATTTATTGTTTCTAGATTTTTTGATGATGGCCATTCTGAATGGTGTGAGGTGATACCTCATTGTGGCTTTGAGTTGCATTTCTCTTATGATTAATGATGTTGAGCATCTTTTCATGTGTTTGTTAGCCATCTGCATGTCTTCTTTGGAGAAATGTCTATTTAGGTCTTCTGCCCATTTGTGGATTCGGTTATTTGCTTTTTTGGTATTAAGCTGCATGAGTTTGTTTTTTATTGGTTGTTTTATAGTCATCAGCTCAAGACTGGTACCTCCAGTAAATACCCACCCCAATCATTACTCATGATAAAATGATAAAAATAATAATGATCATGATAACAGCAAAAAATAACACTAGCACACGTTATATGCCAAGCACTGTTTCAAGTCCTTCCCATAGGTTAACTCAAGTAATTCTAGTAACAAACTAAGGAATTGCATCATCCCGTTTTTGTAAATAAAGTTTTACTGGAACACAGCCATGCCCGTTTTTAAATGCCAGGGCCAAGTAGAACCAACAGAGACAATACAGCCAAGAAGTCAGGTGTTGGCAGACTAATTCCTATAGTGTTAATCAAACCAAGTCCTCAGTCTCCAGGGTGGTGTACTTCATCTTAAAGACGGAAAAGTGGGAATTTATGGGAGTTTTTTTGAAGAAGGTAGAGGGTTCCTCGTTTGTCATGTTCTCAGTAAGGGGTGGACAGGTCAAATCCAGCCCACGGTCTGTTCATATATTGCCCAGAACTAATGATGGTTTTTACATTTTTTTAAAGGTCAGAAAAAACTTAAAAAATAATATTTCATTATATGAAAATTACATGAAATTCACATTTCACTGTCCATAAATAAAATTTAATTGGAACACGGTCATGTTCATTTGTTTCCAAATTGTCCGTGGCCGCTTTCAAACTACAATGGCAGAGTTGGGTGGTGACAACAGAGACCACGTAGCCCCTACAGTAGAAAATATTTACTCTCTGGCCCCTCCCAGGTAAAGGCTGCCCACCTCTGGACAGGGCATTGTACGGACTCTGGCATGTATCCTTAGTTTTGTGATCCAACCAGACATGTGGTTCAAGGAGGAATGCTAATAAAATCAGGGTGTCCTGTTTGTCACATGGACACTTCTGGGATGACCCACCCACCTGCAATCTTCTTGTGGACAAAGCTCCTGTCTACCTCCAAGCCTCAGCAGAGGCTCACTTTACCCATGAGAAGTCCTTCCTCAGTAAATGTTTGTAGAGTGGCTGAATGATTGAACGGGAGGCTAGCCCCTACCCTTACACATCGTGAGCTGGGATAACCTATGTGGCTCTTCCAGGGACAGAAACACTCTACACGTATGCCTGTGGGAATGTTCCCTCTGCCTGTCACACAGCTGTTCCACAGTGTGTAGAATTTCTGTCCTAAACACCAGCCACATCTGTTGGCTTAGGAATTCAGTCTTACCTACATGAGAGAGATACCCCCAAAATTTTACAATTAAAATTCTAGGGACTTCCCTGATGGTGCAGTGGTTAAGAATCCCCCTGCCAATGCAGGGGACACAGGTTCGACCCCTGGGCCGGGAAGATCCCACATGCCACAGAGCAACTAAGCCCATGCACCACAACCACTGAAGCCTGCGTGCCTAGAGCCCACACTCCGCAACAAGAGAAGCCACTGCAATGAGAAGCCCATGCACCACAAGGAAGAGTAGCCCCTGCTCGCTGCAACCAGAGAAAGCCTACACGCAGCAACGAAGACCCAATGCAGCCAATAAATGAATAAGTAAATAAATAAATGTATTAAAAATAATAATTATAAAATAAAATTCTAGTTTCTCAGATTAGTAAAATGGGGGTACAAATAAGCAATGCTTTGGGACATGTAAAATCTTGGTTGCGCACAAACAAAAATTCTGGAACATTGAAAATAATGTTGACCATGATCGTGATAATAATAATAAAGTAGCTAGCATGTATTCAACACTTGGAGATAACAGGCACTCTGCAAAGCTCTTTAATACACTGTTACATTTAAAGCCCGAATTCAGTTAAAACTAAAGAGTACAATGATTCCGATTTTACAGATGCAGAAACTATAGTTGAGGGAAGGGAAGCGGCTTGCTCAAAATCACGGAGCCAATGAAGAGTGGAGCTGACATTCAAACCCCCTTCCGGCTGACTCCATCCAAACTGCAAACTTCTCATCCCGCCTCGTGTCCTCTTCATTCTTTATTCTCCCCATCTCTCTCCTGACAGGTTACCATGTCCACTCATTCCTGGATATTTCTGTCAAGCCATGTCCCCTTCAGTTCTTGCAAAGGCCGGCCCTGTACCTGGGTCTTCAGAAAATTCATTGAGTTTCCAGGATGACTGCAGTTCCCCAACCTGCTTTCTCTGTCTAAATGCCTCCTTGTGGGCACAGAGTTGTCCCTTTAAATGCCTGGCAGTGTATAGATCACCCTTACAAACAGTGCATGCAATTCTCACTCTTTGCCCCTATGAGCACATCTTTTGTGGAATGTTTGAGGACAGGAAATTTTCATCAATGGTGAGACTTCGATTCTGAGCAGGAAGGAAAGGAAAATGTATTATGATGTATTATTTAAAGCCAGAAACCTTAAAAGAAGCTTTCTCCACCATGGTGCTATTGAGATTTGGGGCCTGAGAATTCTGCAATGGGGGAGGGGAAGGGTTTGTCATGTGCACTGCAAGGTCTTCAGAAGCATCGCTGACCTCTACCTAGTAGCACCGTCCCTGCTTGGGACAACCAGAAAATGTCTCCAGATGTTGTCAAATGTTTCTGTGGGGAACAAAATCACCCCTGGTTGAGACTGCAGCCATGAGAAATACCCAACTAAAGTCTGCCATCTGCAAAAGATCCTACTTTGGGAAGCTTCCTGAGAGAATGTTTCTGCCCTGACACATCAGCGTTTCTATGCTGAACCTGCAGTTTAAAAAAATTAGTGTCTGGAGGCCTTGCGTCTAGGGAACTGCAGCAAAGACTAGCCCCAAATTCATAGCAGCACAGAAAAGTGCATTCTCCCACCACTCATCAAATCCACCTAAATGTCTCCTCTTGCCAAGTGGGCTCAAATTTGCTTGGGTCTCAGTACTTAACACTTTTACTAGGAAGCACAAGAAAAACAATTCTGAATATCACAGACTTCCTAGCTTTTCATCTTCGGAGTCTAACACACTGAAAATAAACTAAATTTTCTTTCATGTCCTATAATCTATTTTCGCAATCACTTCCTGGCTACCCGACTGTATCAGGGTTTCTCAGTCTCTACACTACCGACATTTGGGGCCAAGTAATTCTTTGGGAGCAGAGGGGCATCCTGTGCATTGTGCAGTCTTTAGCAGCATCCCTGCCTTCTACCCACTAGATGCCAGGGGAAACCCCCAGGTGTGACAATCAGAAATGTCTCTAAATGTCCCCTGGAAGCAAAACTGCCCCTTGGTTGTGGACTCCTGGGTTATGTGAACTTCTCTTTCCCAGCTATTCTGTCTGGATTAACCACTCCTGCTTTTACCCAGCCATCAAGGCACCATCCCAGGAGCCATTTAATTTTTAAATCCTTTGTCAACCATTAATAAATGGGGATGTGTGTATGGAAACAGATGATTGAACCTGGTGTACCCCCAAAAAAAAAATTAAAAAATTAAAAAAAAAATACATATATTGCATCGATAGTTACACTCTATTAATAAATCCAGACTTTTTTTTTTGAAAAGAGGGAAATCATCACGGAACATCATCTTGGAGGACACACGAAGAGGCAGCGGTGGCTCCTTGCTGGAGCGTTCGGTAGCTCTCTCCAGCCCAGGAGCATGTGCTGCCTTCCCTAACTGTGGCAGCTGCACGATGATGATCTGTCATTTCAGAAAAATACAGAAAGAGCCTCGAATCCTTACTGCCCTCTAGAGAAATTCCAGCAGAAGAGCTCAATCTGTCGCAGTCAGCAGAAAAATAACGCTGCCCGTCGCAACTGCGCCTGAAGTTGTAAAGCAAACAATTTATTTGCTGAAATTTTTGAAACACGAGTCTAGCAGACCCTTTCCTTTACAATCTCACACCTAAACCATGAGCTGATGTTGGCTCGTGCATTGACGGAATCATAATTTTCCCAATTCCAGGTCCACTCTCCAACACCAAGATTTTATGCCCACAGATGAATCAAATTCTGATTGTGGACAAAGTCACAGTAGACCATATTTTAAATGCAAATACTCAGGTTTTTACAAATGTGTTCTCTGGCCTTTGTTTACTGGCCTACCAACAGTCATATATACAGAGATTTCTTTTTTATGCATCTCAGAAAAACCAGGACTGAAAAAATTATTCACTAATTCTTCATGTTTGCATTAGGTTTTGGTGGACGAGAACTTTCCAGCACATCTTGGAGCTAATCATAACTTTTTTCTTCCTTTTAAAAAAAATTGTTTTTAACTTTGGATATTGTTTTGATAAAGACCTAATATTTATGAGCACTGCAACAAGGAGATTAAAGTGAGCTTTCCCTATCAAAGTCCTAAAAAAGTTATCCCAGGTCTAACTCCTGTCTCTTCAGCACAGTTGGAAATTAAAAGAAATAACTTTGAAAAACATATGCTTGAAGACATACTAGACAGGAAATCTTGCAGGTTTAATCAGAACTTTCAAATCATTGTTTCCATTATGACAGGCAACAGCAAAAAAATGCTGAATGTTTATGCCTAATGGGTTTGCCCTTTGCCAGACAAATCCTTTTAGCTACGGCAGGGAAACGTATAATTTTTATGGGCATTTGGAGAGAGTGCACACTGCCCTCTGATGGTCACACATGCTCATAATTTTATGGGGTCCCTTGATCAGGATCCAGTAGGCTGAAGGATGTTACTACCAAAGGCAGATCAATAATCCCATAGATTAATGGGCACCAATGGTTATCTATACTTTTCCAATTTTTTCCGCCCTCTTGACGAAGAAGTAAGATATTGGGTCCTTTCTTTTTTTTAATCAATAGCTGTGAGAACTATTTTGCCAAGAAAGAAACATGTCAAAAAGTAATACTTAGAATACTTAAACGCCATCAGACACAAAATAATATGCACAGCATAGCACAGCACAAATACAAAGCCTCGATGAAATAATGTTTTACTGCCGAATAAAAGAAGTTTCTCCCTGAATTCGAACTGTCAATAAGTAAACCACCTAAGGTATCAGAAACTCAGATTCAAAATTAGCCCCCCCGCCAAAAAAAAAAAAAAAAAAAAAAAAACCTGAAAGGCTGTTGAGGGCTGGAGAAGGCTTTAGCTAGAGTCTATAAAGGTAGTTTTTAAATGAATGAAACAGAAACTATGGTGTCGTATAAATTTTCCCCCAAACCCTTTTGAAAGTCACAATACTGCACTGTGACCTCTTTAAAAATGTACGAATTTGTCATATTCAACTATTTTTATCTACCAAATTACAGATGCCCCCTAATTTTGCTAATTCCCAACCGCTAAGAAAGGGGAACAGGGAAAAATAAAAGCCAGCATATTCCCTGTCACAGCGAAGCTCTTGGAACCGTAACCAAATGGGGCTGTTGATCTGTGGAAATGTAAATGTCACTTCTAAATATAGCACCAGGGAGCCAGAGAATCAGCATTTCTGTTGATGAAACACCTTTTCCGGAAGTAGCATATGCAAGGCAACGCTTCTCTCCGACACATGGCAGAGTCACGAATTTTCGCCCAGCGCTCCATCCCAGAGGGGCTCTGATGCTGGTTTGTGCTCAGAATCCAGCGCGTTCTCACCGATTTCCTTAACCTGCTACCGCACCAGATTGTGAATCAAAGCAAATAATTTCCTGTGCCTTTCTCCTCTTGTCTTAAAAATAAAAAATAGAATTTCATTCTGCCTGATTAGGATTTCTTACTAGCTAGAGATGCTTGCAAGCTCACAAAGGAAACCAAAAGATGGGGCCGTGGGCTGAACCCTGCAAGTGAGCTTATAAGGGGATGTGGGGTTGACTGCACAGCCACCAGCTGCCAGGACACAACCGTGACCAGCTTTGCAGCCTCGACCCCTGCTGTTCTTCCCTCCCTCAACCACTCTGAAATGTTTTCAGGTTCTGGAATACTCCTTCTTTCCCACCTCGGGGGCCATTGTGTAGGCCGTTCCCTTTGCCCAAAATCTTCTTTTCCTGTGTGCTTTGCATTTCTAGCTCTTTCTCATCTTCTCCACTTCAGAGTGTCACTTTCTAGTAGGAGCATTTGTGACATCCTTAGCCCCTCTCCCTTGGTTTTAGTATACTGCAGCCCTGCTGGGTGTACAACTTCTGCTCAGAAGGGCCCCATACTTAGTTTAATGCTCTGCTATAGCTGTTTGAAATTCTTAATATTTTTCACAAGAGTCTCTGCATTTTCACTTTTCACTGGGCCCCACAAATCACGTAACCAGTCCTGGTAACAGCCCTTGGTTTCCTTCATAAAACATAACTTGTAGTGGTTGATTTGTTAGTTAAGGTGGAGGGGGGAGCGGGGCTGATCTGTTTTCTGCATTAGGGCAGAAATTGTATCTATTTTGTTTATTGTCTAGTCCAGTGTTGTCCAACAGAGCTTTGTGCAATGATGAAAATAGTCTTTTTGAACATTTGGAAGAAAATGTTGCAAATCTTTGCAGTCCGATATGTTAGTTACTGAGCTACATGTAGCTATTGAACACTTGGTGGCTAATGTAATTGAGTAACTAAATTTTTATTTTATTTCATTTTATTTAATGTAAATTAAAATTGAAATAACCTCATGTGGCTAGTGGATACAGGTCTAACCCCTGAGGCCTAGCACAGCAGCTGGTAAGTGCATCTAGGACATGATGAGGACTTTCCAAAAGAAGCTCCCTGGCAGCAACACAGCGCTTTGGTAGGACACATCAGAATTCCCTGAGGAGCTTATTAAAAATAAGCCCCACCCTCTAAGATTCTGATTCAGCAAGTTCACAAAAGGTCTAGGCATCTGGTATACCCCAGAGTTTGAGAAGCACTGTGTATAGTTTATGGAAGAGGCTTGTCTTTACAACAATTATTTAAATTTCCTTAACTCTTCTTGGTTAAATAATGTTAACATTTCTAGAGTTTTATTACCCAAAAAGTGTCCTAGCCACAATCAATGTCTCTTTCAAGCAATATCTAACCCAGTAAAATTCCAGTGGGGAAAATACATTTTGACTTTTGGTTTCGTTGTAATGAACTTTGATCTATGACCTTGACTTTTAGCATCAGGAGTGACAGAGAGCTCTTTTTTCAGGACTTGAAAATTATGGGTTAAGTGTGTGTGTTTCTCCCAGCATTAGGTAAGTAGCAGGACTTTATTAAGGAAATACATAGATCTTACTTAGAAATTATTTGAGGGGAGAGACAGGAAAGTCTTTGTTCATAAATGTGGAGTGCGTCTCTTTTTTATGACTTGATCTAATCTTATTCTTCCTTTTCACACACAGACACACAAAAATGCAAAAGGTTGTTAATGTCCAACTCTCTCTTTATGTACCTTTGTCTTTAACCATTATTGTAATTCAGGCCTCTAACATGAGCGCTTTTTCCTCCACTGAGCTATCAAAGACACCTTCCTAATCAACATTACACACAGTAGCATAATAGATGGCACCACAGTGAATACAAGGATAAGCTGTAATTCACTCTGGGGCTCTGCTGATGTCATAAACCGCACGACCAGCTTTATGGAGAGTGGCTGAGCCCAGAAAGTGAATTCCGATCTCGGCTCACTCTGGGAGCCATCTGTTAAGGAAACAGATTTAAATGCCGACCTTCTCATCTCTGTCGTTTACAGAGACTTCAAACTTTTGCTGTAAAATTTAAACTTTTTAGCCATGAGCAGATTAAAATTCCTTTTGAGAGGCACATTTGGTTGTGTATTCCCTCCTTTAACTGACAAATAGATTAGTGGTTTTACCACCCATTGCTACAAACTATTTTAAAAGGGGAAGATGCACCCAGCTATAGTGAACGTTGTGGCTGCGTATGCCTGTTCCCAATGCCCGGACCTGCCGTCCACCCCAGGGACTGATCAGACCAGTGATTCACCTTCCCAGCTTCCTTTGCAGCAAGTGCAGGTCATGTGACCCAATTCTGGCCAATGAGACACAAAGGGGTGCCTTCCGGGAAGCATGTTTTCCCTGTTTCAAGAACAAGAGCACATGAGGGAATACCCCTTCACCTGCTGCTCCTCCACTCCTACCCTTGCCCCAGCACTTCCAACTTTGGGCACTCAGGTGCGAGTGTATCATCTGAAGCTGCAGTGACCATCTTGTCTTCATGACAGAACATGCCTGAAGGTACAAAGCCACCTGCTGCAGAGGGGGGACGGGAAGGACAGAATAGTCTGGGTGCTTGACGACCTTGCCCAGCTGCTGAGTGAACCAGCCCCAGCACTGTCCACCTCCAGGCTTTTTGTTAAGAAAATATTTTTTTTTCTATCAGTTTCTTCCAGAAGCAGAGCCTGCGATTGGCATTAGGGTGCAAATAATTTACATGGAAGGTGATCGCAGGAAGTACCAGTAGGGGAGTGCGGGCGAGACAGGGAAAGGAAGGAAATCAACTCAGAGTGTTAATGAGAAGATGACCCCTGTGGCTGTCCATCCCCAGGGCCCAGTCCAGAGACAGCCCTAAGGCAGAGACTCCTGCTTTGAGTAATAAGCCAGTGACCTATGTGAGAACAACTGTGTGTGTGTGTGTTGGGATGGGGGGTGATGACGGGCAGGATTTCAATAGCTTAACATCTTCTTCTACAGTAAACCGAAAAGGTCTCAGGTTTTGAGTCACTATTTGTCAGTTGCCTGTTACGGGTAACAGGTTGTTCCTAATTGACATCACTGCAGAACTGTTCCTCTAAGTCATTTGTACCCTACAAATTTCTCTACCATTCCATGTCAGTGAAAAGACACAAGTGCTAATTTGTATGGCAGATTCTTACTGAGCACTGCCCTGTGTCCACCATCAGCAGCGCAATGGTGAACCAAATAGACATGGTCCCTGCCCGTGTAGGGCCTCCTCTCCAATGGGGTAGCTGGACACGGAACAAGTCATCCCTCTCATGCTTCCTGCTGGAACACGACAAGCAGTGCTAAGCACTCTCAAGAAACAGTGAAAGGATAATAAGAGAGTGCCACAAAATCAGAGTGTGGAGTCAGGGAGGAGTTCATGAATCAGAGACTGCATTGAGTGGGAGGCAGCCAGAAGGAAAGAGAGAAATATTAGCCCTGATCCCAGCACAAATGCGGAAGAAGCGCTACTGGATAGGATGTCATAAAAGCTCCAGGTGGAAGGTCATTCAAATAACATATTTCATGGGAAAAGAAAACAAGAATCTGACCCTCACCCAAAAACTTACACAGGGTTGGTTTGGCTAAGAAAGCAAATTGAATCATTACAAGAGCCATCATTTTCTGTTGAAACCAACCAGAAGTCATGTCCAGGCGAAATAAATTCTGATCTTCCTACTTCTTCAGACTGATGACAACTCCTTTGGGACTTTATCCTTACAGAAATAACAAACAGTTATTCACAAAAACTTAATTTTCCTGTAGAAAAATAAATTCACCCTTTCTTTACCACCACACTTAGGAGTTTATATGCACGCTCATATAAAGATCTGATCTCACAGATCAGTCTCTCAAAATGTCAAGTTCATGAACCTGTCCATTGCCCTGGGGTCAGGCCTCCCTTTCTTGGCCCTCGTCATCCCATCACCTCCACAGACTTTTACATGATTCCATTAAAACAACAGGGGATTACAGAGCACAGTTTGAAAAACACAAATAAAAGGTTTTTTGAGGTTTTTTTTTTTTTTTTCCCCAAATAGTAAGTCAAGACATAGATAAAGGCGTTGCTGATCATCTAAGTCAGAGGTCAGCAAACTATGACCCTCTGGCCAAACCTGTTTCTAAATAAAGTTTTAATAGAACAAAGCCATACCGCTCATTTACATACTGCCCAGGGCTTCCTTCTTCTAATGGCAGAGTTAAGTATTTGTGACAGAGACTGGAATAGCCTGCAAAGCTTAAAATATTTACTCTCTGGCCTCTTACAGAAAAAAATTCAGCCAACCCTTGATCTAAGTCATTGTTTGCAGGAAATAAGCATGATGTTAATTCAAACTCTAATCCTGGCCAATCGGATTGTAGTGAAAGCACAAAGGAGGTGCAAAGGGAAACCATGGTGGGATGTGAGGCTCTGAGAACGCCCGGAGGCCAACTGCCTCCTCCCGTCAGAGAGAGAGGACCAGGGGCCTGACCCGGGCTCCAGGGGCATCCCACCATCTCTGGGCTCTCTGACAAACTCAGAAATCCTCACAGCATCCCTCAGCTCTCAGCTCTGCGGCTTGCAAAGCCTGCTGCTTCAGCCAAGAGCATAGCTCCCACCCTTGCCAAAATCTTGTGCCATCTTTGATATCACACTATTTAAGAGTCTTCTCCTGAGCTCCCGAACCCAGTCAGGTGCCCTCTTCTCTGCTCCCACATTGCTTTCTCTTTTCCTGCACCTCCACCTGTCACTCTGTTATAACTGATGGATTACTTGTCTGATCCCTCCACTGAATAGAAGCTCCATGAGGTCCATGAAGTCAGAGCTGCACCTGTCTCATTTACTGTCGCCGCGTTCTCAGACTCTAAAACAGTTCCTGGCACGTGGTAACACATAACTGTTTGGTGAGTGAATTCCTTTGTATGAAGGTTTGTAGATGAAATCTGTAGAGGGGGAATGTGATGCTTATGGAATAGGAAGAATTACACACTGTCTTAGATAATAATCTCCAGAGAGCATGTGCCCAGGCCCAGAGGCAGGAAGAAGCACACGGCACTGTAGGCATGGAAACCAGACCAGAAAGTCAGGGCTGAAGAAAGTTAAGGCCAGACCACGCAGGACCTATACATCATGTTAAGGATTTTTTCCTCTCATCTTAAGAGCAATGGAAGAACCACAGAAAGTTTTAAGTAAGGCAGTAGATGATTTGATTTGTACTACCAAAAGCAGAATTTGTGAATTCACAGGTAGTAAATAAGATACCTAATTGAGTGCCTTTCATTCTGTTAGGTATTAAGGATAAGATGCTTAAGGAATCATTGTTCCCGCACTTGACATACTTTATATAAGGAAAACATAATTACAGTTTGACAAGGGCTTCAACAGAGTTAAGCTTAGAGGACCGTGGGACAAACACCTAAAAGGCCTCTACATTTTACTCACATGCACGAAAAGAGTGGATTTTTTTCCTATAGGAAACCTTTAGTATTGCTCTCTACCTGGGGGCATATAGTAAAGGAGCCTCACTCAACCCAGTGGAAGTATTTCTGTAGCCAAGATTTATAATAACAGTTATGAAGACTCTGAAAACACGAAATTATTCACAAGAAACAGTTAAGTGGGAAAAAAAAAGCATAATTCCAATTCCAATATATACCATGGCAAAGTCTTGCTGTAATGGGCCAAATAGTGAATACTTTTAGGTTTCAAGGACCATGTGGTCTCTGTCACAACTACCAAACTGTGCTGCTGTAGCATCAAAACAGCTGTAGACAACATGTGAGTGAATGGGCATGGCTCTATACCAATAAAACTTTATTTACAACAGCAGGTGATGGCCAAATTTGGCTCTTGGGCTGTAGTTTGCTAATGCCTGGTCTATTTTACATTAAAATTATAACTAAATAAATGTGTAATATTTATGAACATAGACAAAAAGAAACACAGAACATGGAATCGTTCATGTTTGGAGAATGCAATTATAAGTTTGGTGGCTCTCTATTGATTTTCCCTACTCAACATATATCTATCCTTCTGGGAACACACTCTGATTTAGGGGAGTGAGAACTTCCTTTCCATCATCTTTAATCCCTGTGGTCCCTGCGGTTAGCCCACCCCCAAACCTAAAGTAAGGCACGTGCCCCAGACCTGGCCCACATAGGTCATTTCATTGCCTTGGCCGTGGTAGTTCATTCAGAGAGGAGCCTGGGCCCAAGCAGACCAATGAGAACCACTTCCTTGGATTTTTTTTCTTCTTTAATGTCAAGAACAAGAAGACCTCCTACTGAGTTTGCTGAAATCATGGTGTAGGAAGCTGGAGCTCCTCAGGACCGTCTTGCCACTCCGGAGGTTGTCCTGCTCAAGAACAATGCCCACATGTTGGAAAACAGACGGAGACAGAGAAGTGCTGATGGACACTCATGGAGTCTCCAGATCCAGCCTTATCTGAAACCAGCCCTATTCCTGGATTTTTCCATGACTGGAGCCCATCTGTGCTTTCTCCATCTCAGCTTGTTTCAACTTGGTTTTTGTCTCTGTCAACCAAAAACCCAGAGTGAGGCCATTGTGAATATTTTTTTTTCTTATTTAACAAAATTCTTTAGTATCATTATACTACCACTTTACAAACAAATAAAATTGAAAGATGGAAGAAAAGGCAACATATTTTAAATTTTTATTTCTCAAATGAAAATCGTGCTCTATTTTTTTCACTTTTCCTTATCAGTTGAGTGACTGAGTCAGTTGCAGTTCTTAAATTTGACGAAGAAAATCTAAACACTCTCCAAAAATTGACTGGGAGCCTATTTTGAAGAAAATATATAAAGACAGGGCTATAGTGGAGATCACAAATGATGACAAAAGAAAATATTTCAGGAAAGACCATCTGACTCTGCAAAAATATAGTGACATATGTAGGACAGCTGAGAGTCTCCACGAGGGGATGAAAGTGATCCGTGACCATCACGTGGCTACAGCCTCATAAGAAAAAGACTTTGGAAGAAAACACAAATCTGACAATGTCACAGCCATGCTTAAAACTCAGCAATGATCCCCAGTTGCCTAGTTGAGCCCAAACTCCCACAGTGGATATAATTTTTACAGAACACAAATTTGAGTGTAAAAGAATACAATTTTTTAAAATTTTATAGCTCCTTAATTTCTTTTTTCTCAAATCCCCAATCTACCTAATAGAAAATCTAGTCATTTCCAGGTAAATGCCATCATTTGGGGTTACACACAATCAATTCAGGATTCTGCATGCACAAACGCGCACACACACACACACACACACACTCTCTCTCTCTCTCTCCTTCCTTCTCCCTTGGGCATCCTCCGAGGACTAAGAGATTTGAGTGTATAATCACATCAGGAAGCAGAACCTGGTCTATCACAGTACTCTACGCTCCACTAGTATCTGGTAATATTTTCTGGTCTCTGGTGGTGTTGGTTTTTATCTTCTGGCCTTACCGAGATGCCCATGTTAACCTGTGTCTCTGGTTCTCAGGTCTACCAAAGTCAAGACACAGCTTCCATGTCCAGGTCAAAGAGAGCCACTCTACCACCATCCCCCACAATCACGTTCCAGCAAGCAGGCAGTCTCTTGGGCAAAAATGCTCCCAAATAGTGGCAAAAAGCACTTCTACACACATCCCTTTGGCCAGAAATTGGTCTAGTGGTCTCACTTAGTCCCACAAAAGGCTGGACTATGTCATGTCAGTGACACATGCCTGGATAACCTTTGTGGTTCTAGTTCCTAAGTAAGAAAGGGAACTATTAGAAAAAAAACAAGCACTCTCTGCTTCAGATGTTTAATACGCACCTCAGAATTACTGCAATTGCAGAGAAGCAGTGGGTCAGAGAGGCTGAAAGCAAAGAACAAAGGAGAAAGGGAAGACAACAAAATTAAAAGAGCAAAGGCAGTACTAGTAATCAAAAAAGTAAGGGTCTGAAGAGTCACTGCGGCCAAAAGCTGAAACAGGAAAGAAAAAGCCAGAATCAAGAACTTGGGGGGGGAGGGGGAGGAAGGGGGACAGGTGGCAGATTCCTGAGAACAGAAGTAGAAGAATTGAGGCCACCTCAAAATGTGAACAAACTTTTCACAGTCATTTTCTTGATCTTTAGGGGAAATAAACTGAGCGTGAAGCAGAGAAGGTGAGAAAAACACGGCTTATAAATGGAAATGCACCAAACAAAGTGGAAAATTCACATCAAGCCCACAGATAAGTCTCAGAACAAAGGGAAGCTTTGTAGGGTCAAAATAAAAAAAAGGAAAATGAGGTTCTTACACTGGAAAATCTGACTTGAGGAGGAAGAGAAGCTTTGGGAAGAAACTAAGCAGGTGCTCCCACCGAAACCTGACCCTCAGGTTGGTGAAACTTGGTTATTCAGTTTTTTAAAATAGAAAATTGCATGCAGGTTTTATCCTGGAATTTGATACTTGGCATATTTCATTCTTTGGTTTTGCACCAATTCTAATTCTCATAAAGAGAGAGAAGAACCTGCCTGCTCTAAACAACACGCAAATTAAGGTGTGACTTTTGGCTCCCTTTTTTGTTATATATAGCTATCATCTGCTCTGGAATAAGCTGGATTTCTTCCACTGAGTTCATATCTCCTTCTGTCTTTTTTAAAATGCATTTTAAAGCTTCGTGTTTCTTTCTGGAAAATCTACCATAATGTAACAACAGATTTTACAGCTTACATGTATATTAATCAGGATGCCAGCAACCACAATCTAATATAGTTCTTACCTTTTACTGACAACGTGAATTTTAATTAAGTGCATAATTAAGATCCGAAATGCAGAATATATTTTTGATCCTATTTACCGTGTGTAAGAAACTCTAACATGGCATGAAGTTAGCCTCCCTGCTACAAAGACTTAACATGTTACGAATTAAGTGAATGGCGGCTACATTTGGGTTTTCAAAGACATTTTGATGACTCCTTCAAGATGGCTGATGGAAATTGGAAACAAGCTTGATATTCATCAGTGGAATGGGGGGGGGGTGATCAAATAAATTATTATACATCCATACCATGATTCCATGTGCTTTCCTCAAAATAACAGAGTAACCTTATAGGCACTGATATAGAAAAACTACCAAGACACATTATCTATAACAATATACATAGTATGACTACTTTAAGCTAAAATATGTATGTGTATATGTGTGTGTGTATATGGGTACATGTATATATGCATTCATATATGTGTGTTTATGTGTAGAGATGTGTTTGTATAATTGGATACATACGTAGACATACTCAAAGCCATGAAAGAGAGTCTGAAATAACAGAAAAAAAAATGCAAACATTGATCAGCTCCAGAGCAGGGCTTGGCAAACGTCTCATGTACAGGGACAGATAGTGAATATCTCTCATTCCGTGCCCATATAGGCTCTGTCACAACTATTCAACTCTGGCCTCGTAACACAAAAACAGCTGTAGACAATATGAAGCAAACGTTGTGTCCGGCTCCCCATAAAATTTATTTACAGAAAAAGGCAGGGTGATGGGGCAGCTGTAGGTAGCCCGTGTGTCACAGTTTGCCAAGCCCTGCTCTGGAGATACGAGTGTTATCTGGGCAGGGAGTCATCAGAAGGATGAGGAGAGACTTCTAGTACTGATTCTGTATATATCTGACGTGTTATACAAGCACTCATACGCAGAAAAAAAAATCAAAGTATTTAACTACCATATATTAAAATTTAGTAAATTTTAAGTTTAGATTTTTTTATTTGAGTTTAAACTTTTAAATTTAAATCTGAGTAAATTTAAACAAAATACAAAAAAAAAAAAAGTAAATAAGCTGTTTCTCATCCTCTTCCAGGTAAGTATTTCACACTTTACCCTCAGAAAGTGGTGACTTTCATCCCCATTCCATGGGTGAAGCAGTGGGGTGTGTGGAGCCCACCAAGATAGTAGGTTCTAGAGCTTGGTTCTCTAGGGTTGAATCACGAGCCTGGCTCTTCCTAACTTTTAGACCTTATGCATGTCATTTAACTTCCATAAGGCTCTGTTTCCTCACCTATAAAATGTGAATTAAAATAACACTTTATATGAAGTGATGTTATGAGACTTCAGTGAGCTAACACACATGCAACACTTAACCCAGATCCCTACACATAATATGCTCTCAATAACTGCTAGCTACTACTCTTACATCTCTAAATTAAACACAATTTCTTGTATTGATACTTAAAAAGAAGGAAAAGATATTTTTATAAATTGCTTATTTTTGGCTATAAGTGACTTGATTTACCCTTAGCTATAAGTTCTGAGTAATCATTGTGTGTGTGAAAGACAGCTAACCATCCCCAGGAGCCATCCTCCCTCTCTTCCTTTTAAAGACAGAAGTCCCTGCATGTCAGCTGGGCCCATGGCCACCCAGCTGAGAATACATTTCCCAGCCTCCCTTTGAGTCTTTTGTGGCCAAGAGGATATGAGTGGAAGTGAGAAGTGAAACTTAAACACAAACTGGGCACCCCTTTCTGCAAGTGGCAGTAATGAACCAGGCTTCACAGTGTCAAGGGCAAGACTCTAGGAAATGGCAGAACCACAAGGGAGAAGGAATCTAGGTGGATATCACGGATCACCCCTGACCACCTATCACCCAGATTTTAGATGAGACAGTATAGACCTGGGTCAAGACATGATAAAACGGGGATACTAGCTGTAAAATGAGGATAATAGAACTGTACTCGTTGGAGCAACTCTAGCTGAAGGCACAAATTGACACAAAAAAATATAAAATGGCTCAAACACAATTGACACTTACTTCTTGCTGATGCAGCAGTACTGAGTGGTTCCAGACTGGTATGTCTGTAGTTGGGAAAGGAGGAGTCTCAGCTCCATGCTGTCACTCAGGGCCGGGATGCTTTAAGAGGCACCTCCATCCAAGAAGAACCATGGAAGATCACATATAGAGTTTTATGGCCTAGGCCTGGAAGTGGCCCAAATTACTTTTACTCACATTCTATTGGCTAGAATTGTCACATGGCCACACCTCACTACAAGAGAGGCTAGGAAATGTAGTTCAACCATTTTCCCAGGAATAGTTTTGAACAAGTTACCAATCTCTGCTACAAGTGCTATATCAGCCCCTGGAGGGCAAAGAATTTTGTCCATTTTTTTCCACCCCTGTGTTCCAAAAATCTAGAGCAGGGGTCAGCAAACCTTTCCTAAAAAACAAGGCTAGACAGTAAATATTTAGATTTGGTGGGCCACACAGTTTCTGTCACAACTACTCAACTCTGCTGTTGTAGCATGAAAGCAGCCATAGTATGTAAATGAATGAGCATGGCTGTGTTCCAATAAAACTTTATTTACATAAACAGGCAGAGGGCCAGATCTGACCCTGATTTAAAGCAGTGCCTGACATAATGGGTGGTGCAGAATAGATGTTTGCTAAATGAGTGATACGGCATAAATAGCCCAATTTCACAGGTTTGTCCTGAGGGATAAATAAAATATTGCATAAAAAGATTTAGCAAAGAGTCTGACGCATAGTAAGTTCTCGATAAACGTTCTGCCCTCATTATTTGGAGATATGAAAGAGAAATAAGATATATTCCTCAGGGAGCAACCACTATAGTAGAGATAGATATTTCCAGGCAAGTATTTAAAATAGTGTTTGTGTGAGGTTATAGAGCATGTCCAGGGCTCAGATATAGGATAGGGTGGTTAATTCTGTGGAGGAGACAGTAGGCCAAGGGGAAAATCACAGAGGGGGTAAGACCTAAAAAGGGGTTGAAAAATTAAAAGGACCTGCACAGGCATTCTAAGAAATGAAAATCTTTTTTCACCTTTCTGAGCCAGAAACTCATTAAAAGAAAGCTGATGGCAGACGCTAGAGTCTGTGTAGGAGATGTTCTGTCTGCCTGTACCAGTCCTCCCCTCCCACGCTTTTACCTTTAGTTCCCATTTGCCGTTCAAAGTATCAGCTCAAACATCATCTTCTAAAGGAAATGGTTCCTGCCCACCTTTCCCTGCCCTGCATCTCACAGACCAGGTCAGCCTCCACTGCATATGTGCGTGTGTGTGCATGTGTGTGTGTGTGTGTGTGTGTGTGTGTGTGTGCGCAACATCTATTTCCCTGAAGGACAATCAGCAGGACTGCATTGCTCACCACCTGGTCCCTAACTCCATGCAAGCCATATAGAAAGCACTCAATCACTATCTGTTGAATGAAAGAATAAATTTTGCATTATGTTCTCCAATGGGGCCTTGAATGTAGTTAATCGGAGCGTCTAACTGAGGTCAGAGCTACAGTTAAGAAGCTGGGTGAGCTGGTGATAAAGTTGACATGATTTGGTAAAATCTTAGAGTTTCAAGAAACAATAAAATGCAATGGTAAAGCAGTAGGCTCAGACTATCTCTGAAACTCCTCTGGGAATCTAAAATTGTTCCAAAAATAAAAGTCTGTTTGACTTAAATGGCAGGCTCTAGAGCCAAGCATCGGGACTGCCATCTCAGCCCTGCCGTGTATTCAGCATCACTGGGTGTTCACTCAGCCAGGCTCCTTATCTGTCAATTGGGGTGGCAGGAGTAAAGGCTTTGGCTCCACAGGGGAGTAAAGAATTTGCGATGAAGTGCTTGCACATGGGGAGTTTTCAGTAACTGTTCGCTACTCCCATTACCATTTTTTTTTCCTCCTACCTCTTGAGAATTAAACAGGAGAGCCCTTCCCCTTCCTGCCAGAGGTGAGCCACAGCGGCAAACAGAGGTGATGGGAGTATATGGCCAAAGAGATTTAGTTCAGAGTAATCATCTCATTTCATTCTCCAGATGTTACTATGACTTCATTTCCTTGAGAAGATTCACAGACGTTCACACACCAATGCAGAGAAATAGAGCTACTCCGGATAAAATTAGGTCAATATTGATGGAGAAGGCCGAAGGATGCACAGACTCGCACAGACTCGCTGCCACGGGCACCCATTAAGCTGTGATATAATTGACGTTTCAAAATTAAGACCACAGACATTGGGATAAGAACATGACTCACAGATATCATATGTATATACATCTGTTTACCAACTCCGTGGTACATATATATGCACACAAGCCATGAATTAATTACCTGATAATTCAAGATTAGATGTACATACAGACTCACAAGAAGTCTACAATAACACTTCTATTTAAATAAAATGTGTGTGTGTTGGTGTTTTGTAATAAAAGCTTACATTGATCAAGTGCTTTACTATGTTATAGGCGTTGGACTAAGCATTTGATACACATTAAGTCTGTTTAATAAATATAATCACCTATACACTGGGTTTTATTATCATGCCCACTTTACATATGAAGACAACTGATGAGAGGTAAAGAAACTCACCCCAGATAACACAGCCAGAAGAGGCAGAACAAGGATCCCAACATTTGGAAACAGTGCAGCACTATTTAATACTAGTTATTCTTGGTGTTGGTGGTGTCAGCACCTAGTGTATAGAAATGAAGGCCCAGAATAGAATAGTAAAAGAAATTAAGTAAATGTCTGGCGTTTAGGTATAAGACTAGAACTGAATGATTCCAAAGAATAAAATTTAGCTTCATTTGCTATCGTGATCCATTTGCCTGATCTTTGAAATGACTTCTAGCCCACCAGATCCAAGCCTGGATGGCACACAACATCTTGACTGAAAAAAAGAATTCTTTTCTAGCTTATTAGAAACCCTGTTCATTCCTGAACAGCTTATTAAAAAATCCACAGAAAGAAAATAGGTTCGACAAAAGACTAAATTCTAATTAAAATAAATAGAAACATTAGACATAGCAGAGGTAAGAGAGAAAACAGGCAAAAAAACCTAAAGCTGTGTGATTTAATCTTCTTATTGTCACATGCAAATAGAGAAACGATGACGAATGAATCTAAGCAGTATCTCCTAAAGAGGGGTAGGAGAGGAGAGCACAAGAAAATATCCTTTTACTAATTTGAGATATTCCTCCCAAGACAGTTCCAGAAAAACAACCAAACACTACTCTTGGCAAAACAGATTTGCATTAACATTTTATTCCAGTGTTTTCTTGACTTTGAAATGGGAAGATGGGTAATATGGAATTTCTTGAGTCAAGGCCATGGACAGAAACATGCAAAGCTCTCTCTGATAAGTGAAGTGAGCAGCCCTGTGGCATCTGTACCCGTCACTTCAGGGCCAGGGTCTTATCACCTGAGTGAATGACCCTGACATCCAAAGCCAGCAGCACCTGCATTTCTTTGCCTGGGAGATTTCTTTGGTCTCTGGAGCCCAGTTGGCCATTGGCATGGTAGAGCAGCAGGACCATCAATGAACACTCTTCCAGAGGCAGCCTTCAGTCAACAACTGACAGTGCTGGTGTATAAATCCCCCAACTCCCTCCCTCCTCAAGGGGAGCAACTCTCAGGCATTTTTCTACACCAGTTTCCAGAATTTTCTAGGAGGCATTACACTCCAGTTGCCCATGGTGGTAGCTTTCCTGATAATACAACTTTCCTCCCCTGTCTCACTCTTTACCCCTTTCTCAGCATTTCCTGGTACCACCTCCCAAGTAAACAACCTGCACTTAAACCTTTATCTCAAGTTCTGCTTGTGGGAGAATCCTAAATAAGAGAGAATCTATGTACATGTTGAGGCGGAAGAAACTTGCAAGGACCAAGTTTTGTTCAGGTTCCCAATGGGAGTTGGAGAGGGAGAATGGGGAGTTATAAGGAGATCAAGAGGAGAAAACAAACACCCCCCACACCCTCTCGTCTCAACTCTTTCATGCGAGTAGTTCCCACAAACAGAAGTTGGGATAAATAGTTGTCCTATAGTTTGTACATACATGGGAGACCCCACATAGGACCTCTCAGAAATGCCTGAGGAAGAAGGTGGGTTGCAGGAGCTGTGGGGCAGTGTTACCGTGCAGGTAAAGGCTATGATGCAGATGAGTGGTCAGCACTCTGTTACTACCCCTGGTTGCTGAGACCTGGGAAACCAGGATCTCGGGGTAGTTGAAAAAGCCAAGGCTGATAATTGTCCCAAACTCACAGATGCACTTAAATTGCCATATTCTAAGCAACATTTTTAAAGTTCTCAATTTCTTTCCATAACAGATGGTAAACTTCTAGAAATTACATCCCCAAAAGGTAATACTGCTTGTAAATACAAGTACTTATGAACATTTTTTCAAAAAACTCTTAGATGACATATACACAGGGAATGTTTTTAAGCAACACTGTAAGGATTAAACGAAGAGGTCAATATCAAGAGCAAAATGATTTACCCCTCAGCCAGACAGCGCAGTGCATGTATTCTGACACAAATTTGAAAGTAAATTTAAACTTTCTAAACTTTCTAAATGTACTTTTAGCTTTGATGTTTGAAAAATTCTATTTTTCAGTTGGTTATAAGCCTGGTGTCTGGAAGTGGAGAGTCCAGATTCAAATCCTGCTTCCATCACTGATTAGCTCTGACATCGTAGGCAAGTTATTTAACCTCAGTAGATCTCAAGATTATCATCTCTACATGGGGATTAGTATAGGGTGGTTGTGACCGTGAGTGACGTATTCAGCCTCTCTCTGAGTCATTAGGTTTTGTTATTTGAGGAAAGGTTGTTATTCCAAGTTAAGATGTTCACTGGAGAGCTTTATCACCTCTTATTGAATTTCCCTGGTGGACCCTGCATTTAGGGTATGTACTCCACAATGCACAACTCCAGAAAAGCAAATAGTTAAACAGACAGGGCTAAGGGCTTTGGAACCAGATGTTATATGGCCCCTGAGCCTGAGTCTCTAACTCTCTTGATCTTCTGTGAGAAGCCAATATTCTCTTAATAAACCCAGGCTTCGTCTAAGCTAACCAGAGTTAGTTTCGGTTGCTTATAGCCAACGACCCTTACTGATAACATGTTTCATTCTATAACCAGGTGGAACTTTCTCAGGGCAGTTTCTCTGCCTTAAAATCACCAGTATGACCAAGGACTGAAATTTAACCAGGGGCAGAGTACCAGAACTTTGGCAATGTGTTGACAGTGTGTGAGTGTGTGTGTGTGTGTGTGTGTGTAGAGCAAATAAAGTTCTACAAAATCTTCTGGTTCTTAAGATTCTACAGATGTCTACAGAGTAAACGCCAAGACTGGGAGAGGTTAAGAGCTCAAAATCTACAATAAGAGAGATGTGGGTTCAAATTCCAAGCAAGAGGGTGCTAGGGAATTTACTCCTTGGGTCCTCAGCTCCCTCACTGGCAAGAGGCAGATAATCATCGTTCCCACCAGACAGGGTTGTTGTGAGGATTAAATGGGAAGTGGTGCTCTTTGCACTCAATAAGTGAGGACCAACAGTGATGAAGGTGATGAGGGTGATAGGTATGTCTGGTTCACAGGTGGCAAAACCTGCAGAGAGTCTGAACAGCATCCTGGAAGAGAAGTCGTCCCAAGGGAACAGGCATTCAAACACAGTGAGTATGGCTTCACACAAAAGCCTTAGTTACCTAAAGAAAGGCATGATTCTGAATATAACATGGTTTGAGGCTCTTAGCTTTGTCTCGTGGCCAAGACCCTATTGGACTCTTGTCCCAGGTCTGATGGAAAACTGGGAAAATGCAAGCAAAAACTGAAGATGCTTTAGGCACAGGAACTCTGTAAGACATGGGGGTACCGGCAGACTCTCTGGGACCTATCAGAGAGTATCCCAGGGGGGCACTTCCACATAATATAGCACATCTTGGTGCCTTGAGAACCCAGTTTCTCAGTATTCCCCTCCCCAAGATGGATATCAAAATTTTTAAATAAAAACAGAATCAGGAATAGCACCACATAGCCAAGCCATAGTGGAACCCAAGGCATCAGGAAACAATAGCTGTATTGACCCTGTCTTCATTTAAAAGTTTTGATATTTTGTTCATTGTGGATTTCTTTGCATTCATTTTGATTTTTTAAAATATCCCATTAAAATGTTTATCTTGATGATGGATTTTGGGGCCCCCCCTTAAATTCTGCACCCAAGGCAAGTGCCTCACTTGCCTCATCCTTCAGGGTACCCCAAAATATTCATTAAGGAAGGGGTACACCTGATGGTGGAGAACTGGGCAGATGGAACCAAGGGGCAGAAAAACGTGGGTTATTTCTGTCACTGTGTGCCCTCCCCCCCAATTTGCGATCACCAGTAGAGGCAGACAATGTTATGCTGGAAAGCATTTCAGAACCACTGAGATTTTGGTAAAGAGTTGAAAAATTACCTTGTCAGTTAAATCTGCTTTTTGATGGGTGGTCAGGACCTGGTTCCCTTTCCTACCCTGGGCTGCCCACCCCCTACACCCCTGCCACCACATACACACACAACAGGAAGTTTGTCAACAGTTAATCTGAGCCCATCTACCGCTCTTCTGTAGGCAATGGCGTTTCTCCAGGTGGGGACACAGCAGTGCATACGAAATAGGACCTGCCCTTCTGTCCTGCACGCACACACAGAGGCTGAGGCTGGCGCTGACAGAGGCTAATTGGCAGGCTCGCAGTCAGTTTCTGATGACACAGTCGAAATCATAAAAGACAGAGATGGGAACAAAGAAAGTTTAGATGGAATAATAAAGGGAATAGCTATACCATGAACATTTGCCAAAGAGAAGAGAGGGCAATTTGAAATAGAGGGGAGGACCAGCTCTCAGAAAACAAGAAGGAATAAGAAACAAAGATGTGGAAATGCCTTCCTTGATAAACCATGTTAAAATAGATCAATGCGCCCGACAGATACATAAATCGACAGAAGCGCAGATGAAATAGATAATTTGGCATGTTATATATTCTGAGCCTGCCATGTACTTGAATTCAGGAGGAGACACACATATACAAGTTAAATTTAGTAATAAGCAGAGTTCAAATTATAAAGTCAAATACTGATGCGACTTGAGGGAATGGCTACAATATCTGTTTACATACCCACAGTTGCCCTGGAGTGTTCAGGAATATTTTTATCTCCTCATTTGTTACTTCACCCATTATTAAATTCTATAAAATGAAAAAAAAAAAAAACCCACAAACATCCAGAAGGGAAGGAGAAAAAAATAAAAACAAATAACTGCGTTCCTTGTAGAGGTCAACGTCGTCTTAAGGGAAACTAAGCAGTTGATTTGTGTTCGTGCAGGAAAACCAATTTAGGATTTCTGCTTAAAGTGATTCAAAATTTTAAACTCCATGAATTTAGCATTTTGGTCAGACGTGGTTTTTTTATTGTATTGAACTCTGTGTAGGTTTCGAGGTGGTGGGCAGTATGTACTTCTTTAGCAGAAAAATGATGGATTTTTTACTGCTTTTGTTTCAGAGAATTTCCCTGTCCAAGGAAATGACCTAGTTTATGGCTTTTCTGCATTCAGGGCATGTTACCAATGTGCACACAAAGACTAAAAAAAAAAATATATATATATATATATATATATATAAATATATATATATATAGCAACAATGGGAAATATCCTTTGGATTATTAAAAGAAAAATCTTAAGCCCAGTTTTATGTATGGAAAATGCTCCAGAGTTCTTTGGCCAAAATTCAATTCCATTCACATCATTTGCTGATCTTCTGTGGGCAGGTCACAGTTCAAACCAGAAAGGAAGCTGTACGATGAAGCAGAGGTTACACACTGGTGACCTGGGGGCCAAGCTGGGCTAGAGATGAGGGGTTTTTTACCCTCCTGTTGTCGCACTAAGGAGGATATTACATTTTATTTATTTAACTGCCAACATTTAAACACTAGGAAACAATATAAAATTTCAGTTTTGGCTTCTCTTTAAAAACCTGACGATCTGATCACATAAGGAGGCTGCTTTCCCACATGACAACAATTGCCTGAGTGGTGGCTGGCTCCTTAGACTGCACAAGCTCTCTCCATTTCTCCCCAGTCCTCACCATTCCCTAATGTCCCCTGCATAGAAGCTGAGTCTCAGGGACCATTTATCATCACGTGTATGCTACTGTTTCCCTTATAGTGAATTTAAGAAATATGGATAATATTCCTCACACCCACATCTCTATCAAAGGTGGGAAAACTTAAACAGATCAAGCAATTCACGTGCTTCAAGGAAAAAAATTTTCTCAGCTTCAGCTCGCTTGATTCAATTTACTAGTAGGTCCCTATAAGAATAACTGCTAACACTTCTACAACTCCTACTGTGTGTCAGCAATTTTCTAAGCCCTTTACGTATTTAAATGCATTTAATCTGTACATCTACTCTATGAAGTAGGTATTATTATGATCCAATTTTACAGATGAGGAAACTGAGGCTCAAAGAGGTTAAGTGACTTGCTCAAAGTTCATTGCTAGGATTTGGGAGGACCCTAGGGGCATCTGAATGCACTCCCCTTGGCACACATATATGATATAAGCATGTAATGAGAACTGCTAGCATGTATTACCTGCCTAGTATGTTCCAAGCACCAGAAGAGGCTCTTAAAATATAAATCGGTGTAGAAAGAAACTTATGGTGGGTTGCAAAAAGACTACAAATAAGATGCTTCGAAGGTTAAAAAAGAGAAAACTGTTACATTGCGTGCCCAAAGGAAGCTTAAAAGTAGTTTTCATTGAGGAAGTGAAAGTTGTAATAGACCTTAAAGTATAAGAACGAGTAAAATACATAGAGATGTGGCATGAACACAATGGTCTCTGGCTGGAGAGAACTGAAAAAATGGCAGATTTTAAATGGGAAAGTAAAGGACACAGCCCAGGATGAACGGGGCAAGACCAAGGTAAAGCTGAATCATATTTCTTGATATTTCTTAAAGTACCAGCAATGCATCATGCATTTTGTAGGAAACGGGGATGAACACACCTTGATGCTGCCCTCAGAGAGTTAACACTCCAGTAAAGAAGAATACAGTGTGTGGAAGCATCTCCACTTCAAGGGGGAAAGTGAAAAGCAGCCTAGCAGAGTGACCCATTCCCATCTATCCAACTGTCTGAGGACCGTCTTCACTTCATTGTCCTGCAGGCACTGCACCCCAACATAGGACAATGAGGACCCACCATCTCCTGCCACACAGCCTCCTCCCAAAGGGACAACTCAGGTAATTAGCACCATCCTCCTCTTATCCTTCATCCTCACTCCCAACATCCCAGTCACCCAGCCCTGCTAATCCCACATCTCAAAGGTCTCAAAACTCCATCCTCTTCTTGCTTCTACCACTGCCTAGCCCAGGCTGCCATCTCCTCTCGTCTAGACCATCCCAACAGCCTTCTCACTGGATGTGTCCCTTCTCACCGTCTAGCCATTTTCCTTAAATTTATAATATATATTTTCACTTACTCATGGCATATTTTTCCCTGCTAGAGTCCACATGATCTTGTGAAAAGACATATTATGGATGAGGATAGACAAACTGACACATTATCAAAGCAGAAAATCTATTTAACACAAACAATAGCAATTCAGATAACATAAGGCTGCTAATCATCTCTGCAGAGAGTGGAGTAATGGTTACGTTGCATTTTTGGAGTCTACTGGGTCTGAGTCAAAGGCCACCTCCACCGCTTACTAGACGTGTGTGACCTTAAGTAGTTTACCTCTCAGTTTCCCCTTCTATAAACTGGGGTTAATAACAATACCAAACTTTCAGGTAGTTGTAAGGACAGAGTGAAGTAGTCATAATGCTAAGGGCTTTGCACATACTAAGTGCTCAAAAATTGTATTGTCTTTGTTATAAAGGCTGTTATTATTATTATTGTAACCCAAAATGTTGACTGTTTAATCAACTAGGTGAACTGCATCGCTGCTCCCTTCCAGTATAAAATCAAGAATTCCAGGGACTTCCCTGGTGGTCCGGTGGGTAAGACTTCAAGTTCCCAATGCAGGGGACCCAGGTTCAATCCCTAGTCAGGGAACTAGACCCCACATGCATGCTGCAACTAAGAGTTCACATGCTGCAACTAAAAAGATCCCCCACGCCTCAAATAAGACCTGGCACAGCCTAAATAAATAAATATCTTAAAAAAATAAAAGAATTCCAGCACACCTGTGAGTCCTCAGGGCCTTGAGAACTGTGAAGTTAACCAGTGTGGTTGCCTCAGTTAAGAGCAGAGAAATGGTTTCTTCTCTGTGCTGTGATTTTAAGTAATATCAATGTTTCATAAAACTTATTAGTGTAGGTCTAGGTGAAACAAAAATAAGACAGCACACTGGGAAATTAATTTTAAACAAATTACATGTAAAATGCAAGGATTCATAATATTGTTTCTAAAGCAGTCTAATCTTAATATCATATATCTTGCTTTATGAAGCTCCCAGTTTCAGATTAATCATATTGTTTTTTTATTTACTACTTCATATAATAATTGGCTTATCTGTGATATTAATATGCATGAATTTTTTTTCAGTTTGCTTCTTCAAGAAAGCATTCAGCCTGATGTTTATAATATGTTGATTTTAATATGCAATGGATGTGTTTATATGCAGATTAAATTGGATTGCATTTATACTAAACAAGAAAACCAAAATGTAGAGAGGTGCTGAGACCTGAGTAACTCTCATTAAAGTATGAGAATCCATGAAAGAATTTTCAGCTCATTCCCTTCTAATAGCATCACAGTAGGCCGAAATTTACCGTTTACCGCATGATGCTCTACATATTTTTAGAATGATGAAGAGGTATCTGATTCTGGGTTTCTCCCATAGCAATGGTTCTCAATGAGGGAAAAGGGAAGGATTTTGACCCCCAGAGGACATTGGGCAACATCTGGAGATATTTTTATTTGTCACTACTGGTGGGGGGCAGGGAGGGAGAAGTTACTGGCATCTAATTGGTGGTGGGCAGGGATGCTATTAAACATCCTACAATGCACAGAACAGCCTTCAAAACAAAGAATTATCCCCCTCAAAAATTCAAAAGTTCTGAGATTGAGAACTCAACCCTTATTACAGAAAAGTAAAATTGCCATTTGTTTACAAGCAAATGATTTCTATATATTTATATGTATGTATTCATTTATTCAACAGATATTTATTGGATTCCTATGGTGTGTCAGAGACTTTTCTAGGAAAAGTCTTCACAGAGTTTACAATGATAGACTGAGATAGATAGAGGATAGATATATTAGATAGATAGATAGATAGATAGATAGATAGATAGATAGATAGATAGATAGATATAGATAGATAGATGATAGATAGATAACAGACATGATACAATGTAGTGGGTAAGTGCTATGAAGAAATGTAAGTTTAAGAGATGAGTACTTTCTGAAAGGCCTTTCTGAAGTGGTGACATTTGAGAGAGACCTAACTGAAGTGGAGAAGGGACTTATGCAAATAATTGGGCCACCAATGCAGGCAAATGCGAAGACTGTGAAGAGGAAACATGCTTGGCATGATCAAGAAGGAGCAGGGAGGCCACTGCATTGCAGAGGAGGGAGCAAGAGGAAGGAAGGAAGGAAATCAAGGCAGAGAGAGTGAGGGGTGGAATCACACAGGGCCATGAGAGCCCGGATAAGACTTTGGATGTTACTTTAAGTGTGACATCTTCCTGGGGGTGTGTGTGTGTGTGTGTGTGTGTGTGTGTGTGTATATACATATATATATATATATATATGTATATACACACACATTTTTTTTCTGGTTCCAAAAGTAATACATACTAATTATTTTTTAAAATATTGTATTTCAGATATAATACTTGAAAATACACCAAGACACTAATATTCACAGTTTGGTGTGTATTCCTCCAAATTTTTTTCCATAAGTATACTAACACTACCATATGTATTATCAGTTTATTCTTTCATTTTTTTTTACAAGTGATATAAAAATACATATCCTTTCTGGCAACTTTCTTTTTTCCCAATGGTCTTGTTTGTGTCATTTTAACTTTTTCAACAACTCACTGAAGAGGAACAGAGAAGGGAGGAGGAAACATTGAAATAAGTTTTGTTTCCATTCCTCACCTTTCCACATCTCAGCAAAAAAGTAATCAAGAGAAAAAATAGACGTGAAAATCAGGCCAACGAATAGCACAGCTATTGGAATAGGCATCTCAGGGCTCTAAGATGGTAGATTTCTCTATGTTACAAGTGCCTGCTTCATTTCCTTCACTCCTGCTTTGTAACTTTCTTCATAGATACCTCACACGTCTTTTGTTCATTTCTTCCTAGGTGTCACTATCTTTCTCAAACACATCACTTCCCTGTTTACAACATTTCAGAGCATCCCCAGGGACTGCTTGGTAAATGCCAAGACCCTTCTCTTGACACACCAAGTGCTTCTTCATTAAAAAACCAAGTTTTCTAAAGCCAAGGCCACTTTCACAAACGTTCTAGGTACTTTCAGACACCTTCCCTTTAGGGCCCTATCCTTTCTGTCAAGAACATCCTTTTTCTTTACTTTACCTCCGAGACAAACTTATCCTTCAGTACTGGCAAAAATAACATCTCTTAGAAAAAAACCTTGATGACCCTTTAATCAAGGTCTGTGGCAGGAGTAGGTGTTGAACGATCGTTCTGTGTTCTTTCAGTCTGACTCCCTCACCCACTGCTCTCTCACTGGCATTCCAAGGAACATTTTCTCCCAAACCAAAAACAGACTCAAGGAAGCCACAAGACTAACTCTGAGACAGAAAATTTAGTTGCTTGTTTCCAGGGAGAGTGTTTGTCTCCCGATAAATAGTAAGAAAAGCCGGGGGGGGGGGGGTGATGGCCACAGAAAAGTGGCTCAGACTGGGGAAAGAGTAAAGAACTTGGAATCCTGAAACTGCAAGGGAGAATTCATTACCGATGGGATTTTGTCTTAAGGACCTCAGAGCAGAATATGAGACCCAGAGTCAACACATCCCCATGCGGACAGTGCAACCCAAGAATCCAAGGTACCTGTAAACCCTCTGAGCAAAGAGTTGGGGAGGGGGGTTCTGGATATTTTTGAGTAGGGAGAGCATCATCAAGGGAAATCCTTGTCCCCTAAGCAAGAATTAAAGAAAAGAAGAAATACAGAAAGGTTCTTATGCAAGTTCCCAGCAACAGGTAGAAAAATTTCCAAAGAACCCAGCACAATGAGAAGGACAAGGGTCAGCTTACAGGTCTGCTGGGGCCAGACTGTGAAGGCACTTCACAACACTATCAGGAACGTGGATACTCCCCTGCTCACCCAACCTCAGCTCCATCCCCATTCTCTGCACAAGTAGGTCAGAAACCCCTTTGAACAGTCTTGCTTCTACAGAGTGAAGGAAGAAAGAAGGTGACCACATCCCTATTTACTTGATGTAGGCGCTCCTGAAAAGCATGTCTAAGGGAAGGAGATTTCAATGTAAGTCACGTTCGGAAATTGGCTTCTTTCATGGTACAAAACATTCTAATTTCTGAACTAAAAGTGCGTTTAGTAACAGAACAACTGTAGAAATTTCTATTAAAATGAGTGATCAAAAAAAAATCACCTAGGGGCAGAGGAGAACCCCTCCCAGTTCAATAAAGTTTTAAGCGATAGTGGGAGATAAAATAAAATTGCTTTATGTTTACACCCCATTATTCCTAACTTGTTTAATGTTCTATTATATACATAAAGCCACTGCTTAGCATAATGTCTTACACATGGTAAATTCTCAATAAATGTCCTTGAAAGAATGAAGACATCCTTGAAAATTACCATTTCAAGATAAAAGAGAGGGAAGAGAGAGAGCACAAGAGGACAAAATCCCCATAAGTAATTTCTAGCCCACTTAAATTTAAAATGACATTAAAATTATCATTCCATTTATTCCTGGGCACTTGAAAATTCCTCCTCTGCACCCATTCCTGTTACTAAATCAGTGAACAAATGAGGTTGATAAGAACCCAGAGTTCCAGGGAAGTAAGGGCTTAGGAAATGTAACTTATTCTGGAAGAAGAGCCATATGATACTATGCCAGAGTTCCAGAAGCTGAAGTTTTCAACCAGTTATTCCATCAAAACATAAGCCTCCTTAAAATAAGGACTCTGTCGATACCAATTTCCCAAAATGACCAAACTATTTCTCGAAACACTTATGCAAATAGTGTCTATACCCGCCAATGGGGATGTCCTCTCTTCATTTCTTTTTTTCCTTTCATGTTTATTGAGATATAATTGACATACGGCACGGTATACGTCTAAGGTGAGCAGCATGGTGATTGACTTACAATCAGGAAATGACGACCGCAATAAGTTTGGTGAACATCCATCATCTCATGTAGTTACAGAATTGAAGAAACAGAAGAAAAAAATAATTTTCCTTACGACGAGAACTCTTAGGATTCACTCTCTTAGCTTTCACATATAACACACAGCAGTGTTCATTATATTTATCATGTTGTGCATCCCCAGTACTTATTTATCCTACGACTGGACGTCTGTACCTTTTGACTGCCTTCAATTTCTCCTCCCCATACCACCACTCCCGGTAACCACAAATCTGAGCTCTTTTTTTATAAGTTTTTTTTTTTTTTGAAGTATAATTGACCAACAACACTATGTTACTTCCAGTTACACGACATTCGATATTTCTATGCATTTCAAAGTGACCTCCAAGATAAGTCCAGTTACAATGTCACCATACAAAGATATTACATAGTTATCGACTGTATTCCCTCACCATGTCCATTCCTTCTTGAAGGCAGTTAGGATTTGGTCTCTAAAAACTAGCAAATAAGGGACACGTCAGACACAGAAAATAACGGTCTGTGCAGAGAGAGGTGGAAGCAAGGAGATATCGGAGACATGTTACCTGGTTTTGCTATGACCCTCCGGAGTCGGTCCCCAACCAGGGTCCCCCTGCCCTGTGTCACTCACGACAATAGGACGAGACTGAGCTCGGTTCAGAAGCAAAAGAAAGCTTCCTTCTTTGACGGAAGAAGGGAGAGGCGAGGGCTCATGCTCTAGACCAAAGGCTCCCAGACAGGCGGTGGGCGGGGCTGCTTTCTAGGGTCTCGTCAGCGGGGAGGGGAGAGGGCGGAGTTCTCGCGGGGTTGGCGGGGCTGGCTGCTCTGGGCTCCAGGTCACACTGCAGGGTGTCTCTGCACACGGCCCACCTCCGCCATCTTGAGCTGAGTGTCGTGCGCAGCGCTTCTGCGCACGCCCCGGAGCTGAGGTCCCGGCGCAGACGTTCTGCACCAGGAACTATGGTCTGAAGGGCTGGGAGTGAGGCCTCGGCACGCGGCAGCCTGTGAGCCAGTAAAATCAGGCGAAGCACAAAGGAGAAAAAAGGTTAGACATTATTACCCAGATCCTATTTTTATTTCCTGGGAATTGTTATTGGGCTTTGCTGGTGACGGTTTTGTTCAGCAAGAACATAGGTTCTGTGCAGCAGGAGGAGGAATACATGTCAGGACACGAGATCAAAATAGTGGACCAAAACTACGCCGGGCGATTGGAAATCTATTCTGCCAGAGGTCCCGACACTCATCCTGTAAGATGTTACCCTCGGGAAAAGGAGAGTTTTCTCCCCACCTTGTCCTCCTCTCTTCCTCACGTTTAATCAGGTTTTAGATCTACATTCAATCGCTCAGGGCAGAACACAATTTGTTCTCAAGGATTTGGGCTATCCTTTCCCAAAATCCTGCAATCAACAAATGTGACTTTTTTTTCCCTTTTTTTTTCCCCTTTTTTGCCATGCCAGGCAGCTTATGGGATTTTAGTTTCCTGACCAGGAATTGAACTGCAGCCCTGGCAGTGAGCGCACCGAATCCTAACCACTGGACCACCAGGGAATTCCCCAAATGTGACTTTTAAAAGAGAGAGAGAGAGAGAGAGGAGGTTTGAAAAGAAACCCAAAATATATTGGACAAAATATGTAGGAGAACCCCCCCAAAAAATAATAAATAAATAAAATTAAAAAATTTTAAATTAAAAAAAATATATATATGTAGGAGAAGGCGTTTCCCCAGAATAGAAGGAGAATCCTTCCAGGCTGGAGAAGATGAATTTAAGCAAAAGAGAGAAGGAAAGTTGTCCATGGGCTCAGAGAAGTGGGAGGTCTGTACCTTACTTCCTGTAGCCCACTAAAGAGGCATCAAGTCCCAACAATCGAATAAAATAATCACACAGCAAGTCTAGGCAGATGGAGCCATAAGCATCTTCCCCAAAGTCCCTTCATCCCAATCATGGCAGAGAGTTAGCAGGAAGCTGCTGCGTTTGTCAGGCAAATTGGGCAACGGACATGCCCGCAGGAGCCTCTGTGGTTTAAAACCAGTAGATCAAGGGACCCACCTCTGATGCCGGGACACAGCGCAAGTCCCCCAAACTGTGGCACCAACCAGGAAGGATCAGGACTCTTGATTGCAAGCAACAAAAGCTAATTTCAATTAATTTCAGCAGAAAAAAAAAAGTTTTAAAGGATTTTCTGTAGCTCAAAGAATCTCCCAGAAGTTCTGAAGGGCCAGGTTTGGAAACTTTGCAGTCAGAACAATGCCTAAAACTGAGCTGTGAGGCTGGTCCTATGATGACACCCGCTACAGCCAGCGCTGGGCACAGACCCTGTAGTTTAAACAGTGATGGACCTTGGACACTGACAGCAGAACAGCTTCTACCTCTACCTGGATGTGACCACTGCTCTTGCTATGGTCTACTGCCAGAATGGGTCCTGTGCAATCTCTGCTTTTTCCTGTCGCAAGATTCTCGACAGAATCTGGAACTTCCAGGGAGGCTGGGAAAGCACTTATCTGGTGCTTTTCCATCATAGAAGTGGGAGGCGAGCTCAGCTTTGTAAACATGAGGGCTCCTCAGACTTGAGGAGGGCACTCAGATGCTTAGCAACTGGAAACAATGACAAATGTCCATGACAGAAGGGAATCTTTAGGAAGAACTTAGTTTAATTTTTCTGCCAACTCAGCAGAATAACAGCTCCAAGTTAACAATTAGGTTGAACTCTAGACAATACAGTTCCATTGTGCATTTCACTTTGCAAACTAAAATTGATACTCACTGCACCATGGTGGTGTGAGATTTTCAAAAGCCTGGGTTGGTGAGCTACAGGTTTTCTGTTTGTTACAACCAAACTGTCTAGTAAAGCAAGAGCCCAGATTCTCTTAATTTCTGGCTGGAGATTTTTCTGTTGTTCACAGCACTAATTAAGCACCTTATGCATTAATTTCCTCTGTTATAAAATGGGACTCATAATAGTACCTACCCATATAGCATGACAGTCAGGATTAATGAGCTATATGGTGGATTCAGTTACAGGCCCCAGTTCTTCTTCATCTCTGTGTGTATACCCTTTGCCAGATCACTTTACAGTGTTTCTCAATAAAGAGGAAGAATTCCTTATATTTGGGTTGACCTTGTGACTTGCTTTGGCTGACAGAATGTAACAGAAATGACGGTGTGGCAGTTTGAATCTAGGCCTCAAGAGACTTGTGTATCCTGCTTGGCCTTTTGCCACTATCATGACAACATGCCCAGGCCAGCCTGCCAGAGGATGCAAGATGTGGAGCAGAGACAAGTCATCCATCACCCAGTGGCCCCAGCTGACACCCAGATATGTGAACAATCCAGACAAAGGCCACTTAGCCGGCCACCCTCAAGCAAGAGTAACAAATGCTTATATATATGTCACTGAGCTTTTGCAGCAATAGCTTAATGCTACAGAATGGTTAAAAGAAAAAATGTTTAGCAAACCAAAAAACTACACAGAAATTAAGAACTCTATAAATATTAACAAGCATACCAAAAAGAAGGCATCCTATTAATACTAGCAGCTGTGTAATTTGACAGAGCAAGGGCTGATATTCCATATAAAATCATCAACAAGATTTTTCAGCCAAGGGCACTGTCTGAGGCATAGATATTCTTAATGTCACAGGTAGAAAATGTCGACCCTCTTCCTAAAACACAGATCTGAGTGAAGGTTAAAAAATAAAGAACTTACACACCCCAGCTGTCTAGATTTGATGTCTACTAGAAGCATATTTGGCCTTGCTGACTCAACACATAAGTTACATGTGATAAAATAGACCATTGCAGCTCAAAATCCTGTTTAAGCCCCAGATCAATGGTTTAACTCTTAAGTCAGGACAAATAGACACTGCTATGTGATGGAAATGTTGTTTGGAAAAAAATGATTTTTAGTGGTAAAAACCAAGACAACCACATCTGTTTTCACCGGTTTAATGTCAAAGTAACTCTTCAAAAGGTAAATTCCGGGTACATGTGAGTAGATTGTGGTGCAAGCAGATTATTTTTACTCTCTATTATTGCATGTTCCATCTAACCCCAGTCCCTTCCCTTACAAACCTGTCTTCCCCAAAAAGTCACTATAGTAATCACAAAATAGTTTTACTTTGCAAATCTACTGAGGTTATCAAAAATCTGTTCCGTGTGCTTGAAAAGTAGGTGGTGTATAATGAAGTCAAAAATTCAGTAAATAGAGCTCGGTGGGCCTACTTTTTTCTCCTGACTCCAGTGATTACCATAATTTGATTTTATAGTTTTCTGTCCTAAGCTACCAGTAGGGAGTAATCTTTACTGAGTCATGAACTTCCCCATCATTAAATGTCTGCACCTATTTTCAACATATCAAAAGTGTCCAGTAACTGCATTTTATCTGCCTTGAATAAAGTCGAGTTGAGACACAGGGGAGCGTACCTATAATAAAGTTTCCTTTATGCTTTAGCAAAGTCCTTGTGGTTTGGAGTTCCAGCTTTGTCTATGACTACTTTTTCAGGAGCATAAAGATTGTATAACATATCTTCCATAGAGACCAGGACATATGTTTACAAGGACAGAAATCTGAGTAATTTCCCACCGGTCCAAAGGGAATATTAAACTCTTCTGTCATTCTGTAGTATATTATTTATGGTCCCTCTTTTGTTGGCTTTTTTTTTTATTTGTAAGTTCAACTCCATGTCCTGATAGAAGGTGATAAAATGCTCAATATGTTAAAAAATCTTATCACTAAATCAGGAACAAAACTATAAATTTTGGCCTTTGAAATCAAACTGACTGGTGAGGATCATTTTGTTCCTGAAATATTACAGTAGTGATCAATTTGCTGTAAAACTAAGCAGTTTAGCTCAGCAATCTATAGTTGGAGAGCAAGTTGTTCAAGAGGAAAGTTTATGCCTGGCCCAAGGGATAAATTAAATTTTATGGGGAAAATATGCATTATTACATGCTTATCTGTTTAACATATTATTCTTTTCCACATCAGTATAATAAATATTTTTAATCGTATATTTTATCTCACATACATATAGTGATGTGGTAATTTTATTCCTCCTGTATTGGCCCAAACATGTTCAATTAATCACAGAATAGAGAAGAGCTTTCAAATCTTTTTTTAAGATTCTGATGTGCTTAGCAAATGTGCATTCCCAGTGAGATGGAGTTGCTTTGCAATAGCAAAATAGTTCAGATTCTATTTCCTTGAAGGGTAGGCATCGACGGGTCTATTTTATCCTTTCTCACAATTTCACACCCCTTCTCCTTGCATAGCAGCTCTCAGCCATTGGCCTTACTTGATTCCATTCATAAGGAGTGTGATTTCACTTTGAAGATTTTTGCCTCAGAGTCCATGTTGGTTGTAAGAAATCAAAGTTAGAAAATAAGAATTCAGGGCCTATGCATATAGAAAGGGTAAATCATGAGAGCTAGCATTAGTTGAGCTTCAGTACTTGTCAGGCTGACTTGCCTTATTCCATGTAAATCTCACAAAAATTCTATGAGGTAGGAATGTTCCTTTGTCCACCTCAGAGATAAGAACACTGGGCTTCAAGAGGCTAACTAAGCAGTGCCTGGAGCAGAAAGGGAGAACCACTTAGGAAGCCATGGCTATAACCCCAAAGAGAGAAAATAGCAGCCTGAAACAAGATGGCAGCAATGGAGGTGAAAAGAAATGGATGAATTTAAGAAATATCTGGAAGATGGAATCAATAGGACGTGATGGTTTGATGGCTGGTGCCATTCCCAGAGAAATGCATTTTCAGATGTTTGCCAGCAAGTTCTGTCTATGTATGTATGAGAAGAATTTAATACAGAAAAACCCAGGCATGTTTCTACATTTTCTCTTCATCCCATCAATCTTGCATGTAAATGAGTATACAAGGAAATGTTACCTCAAACTTCAAAGGGTAGAAAAAAGATTGAGTTTGAAGCTTATTCTAAAAGCAATAACAGTTCAATGCATCATGGTGACTCTCGGGGGTGGGGTGGGGGGGGGTGATTCTCCATGGCGTTTCTACATGTCTTGTGACAGGTTTTGTCCCAGACTGTCTTCTCAGGGATGTTTGTATAGCATATAGCCTTGAAAAATAGAGATAGTGTCTTCCTCCAGGGCAGAAAGCAGATTCGTTTCCCTTCAAAGGCAAAAGTTGGGCAGACTTGCCAGTAGCTCCTTTATAATACTGGAAATTTCTTAAACGTGGGGATCCTCAGCTGTAGCATAAACCTGCTACATGTGCAATATCTACCGAGGCAACTCCATGGTGCCCACATGGGCCTTGCAGGCAAGGGGAACAGACACAAATAGGAAGCTCATGCCTCCTGCTGTGCTTTCAGTAACAAAGTCTTTTGTCTTTGACTGGAGAGTCTATTCTTCTGCCAGCATCCATGAAACTGGCAGGTTCACTTGTTAGTTGGCAAGCAAAGTAAAATCTTAGACCCTCCATAGATCTTGACAGTGACATTGCCCATTATCTAGTGATTTTTTACATTATTTATTGGCTGTGTTGGCTCTTCGTTGCTGCTCAAGGGCTTTCTCTAGTTGCGGCGAGAGGGGGCTGCTCCTCGTTGTGGTGCGCAGGCTTCTCATTGCTGTGGCTTCTTTTGTTGCAGAGCACAGGCTCTAGGCGGGCTTCAGCAGTTGTGGCGCATGGGCTCAATGGTTGTGGCTCGCGGGCTCTAGAGCACAGGCTCAGTAGTTGTGGCTTAGTTGCTCCGTGGCACGTGGGATCTTCCTGGCCCAGGGATGGAACCTGTGTTCCCTGCACTGGCAGGCGGATTCTTAACCACTGAGCCACCAGAGAAGCCCCTACATTAATTTATTTTTAAAACTTATTAAATTAAGCAGTACTCCTCCATCCTCTCCGAAGGACCTAGAACAGCCTATTAATTAACATTGCTCGAATTGCACCCCTTTGGGTTTCTGCTTCCTTTCTTCATCTCTCAGTTGGTAAAATTACTTGGCACATCAGTATTATCACAGCCCCAAAGTGTGAATTATCACATCTATACTTGTAAATGTCTTAGCAACATTCTAAATAGACTGTTTTATATAAACAAACTAGCATAAGCACTCCATCCATCAATAAATTTTTACTGAGAACCTTCTGTGTGCCAAACACGGCACGTGTAATATGAAGAAGACAGACACAATCCCTGCCCTGGGAGAGCCTCAAGTCTAAATAGAAATGCAGATAATTGATCAAGCAATTGCAGTGAAGTCATGTTGGAGAGCTGGTAGCTGCCATCCAGGGGAGCTAACCTGTAAGCTGATGTTTGACACCCCTCATGCACAGGAGTCAGCTAGGAAAAGGTGAAGAGCGTTGTGGAAAAGTGCCTCAGCTTTTGGAAACAGTTAGTGCAAAGTCTGTAGGAGAGCAACGGCACAGTGCATTTATAAAGTAAGAGTGGGACAAGGAAAGAGATGAGGGGAAAGGTGGCAAAAGACAGGCAAGGGAGGTTTGTAATCATGAATAAGGATTCGGGTCTCACCGACAAGCAATGAGAACACAATAAAGGGTCTTAAGCAAGGGTCTTACTTTTTTTTCTTCTTTTTTTTTTTCTTTTTTTTCTTCAGATCTTTGTTGGAGTATAATTGCTTTACAATGTTGTGCGAGTTTCCAATGTACAACAAAATGAATCAGCCGTACTTATACATATATCCCCATATCCCCTCCCTCTTGAGCCTCCCTCCACCTCCCCATCCCACCCCTCTAAGTCATCGTCAAGCATTAAGTTGATCTCCCTGTGTTACGCAGCAGCTTCTCACTAGCTATTTATTTCACATTTGGTAGTGTGTATATCTCAATGCTACTCTCTCATGTCATCTCAGCTTCCCCTTCCCCGTGCCCCGCCCACCCTGTGTCCTCAAGTCTGTTCTCTACGTCTGAGTCTTTATTCTTGCCCTGCCACTAGGTTCATCAGTACCCTTTTTTTAGATTCCTTATATATGCATCAGCATATGGTATTTGTTTTTCTCTTTCTGAGCAGCTTGTGGGATCTTAGTTGCCCGACCAGGGAATGAACCCAGGCCAAGGCAGTGAAAGCACCGAGTCCTAACCACTGGACTGCCAGGAAACTCCCCAGATTTACATTTTAGAAGGTAAAAATCACTCTGGCTGCTGAACTGAGAACCCATTGGAGGGAATGAGTAGAGCAGGGGTTCTCAGTACTATTGGCATGTTGGTCTGGAGAATTCTTTGTTGTGGAGGGTGGCTGTCCTGTGCATTGTAAGATTTTATCACCATCACTGACCTGTACCCATTAGATATCAGAGGCATCCTCGTGATTATGAAGGGGAAAAAAAAAATCCCCTGGGAAGGAAAATCACCCCAGTTGAAAGCCACCGCGGGGAAGGAGACCAGGTTGGGAAGCCATAGGCCAGCAGAGAATTGAAGACAGCCTGGACTGTAGGAATGGGGAAAGGAGATGAATTTAAGAGAAATGTAGATGCACACTTTGTTTCCCATCATCTGTTTCTACGTCCCTCAGAAGGGTCTGCTGCAACGACCCACCGCTCCACTTGTGTAAGGAAGTGAATTTTACTACTTGTTTCTGCCTCTTATTCTAAGCAACCTACTGTTGTGTGTCTGTCTCATCCCTGCTAAGTTGTATACTTTCATACATATGTATGCATACGTTAAGTTTTTGCAAGCATAATTTAGACTTTTCAAAACAGTGACACAGTAACAAAGAAAAATTGAGACATGCGTGCATTTTGAATATTGATTACAGTTTCTCACATACTACTCCTGACATTTTCCATGCTGCTTTGTTTTTATGCATTTGTTTTCTCTGCTTTCCTGTGTCTTTCCCAACTTTAAAGGAATCTGCAGCTAACTGGCAATTAGGCCCACCATTAACTATAGAATGTAAACTCTATTCTAGACCAACCCACCAGAAAAATCTGCTGGTTACTAAATAGAGCTTTCATAGGCTAAGGGACGACTTAGATAACAATATTCTCATAAAATTTACTTTGCTAGAAATTGAAATTATGTTTTACAAGAATTGAACTGTGTGCAAGAAGCTCTACAAATATTACCTCAAATGTTAAATCTTCACAAGTACTTTAAGGGAGCAATTATTTATCCCATTTTATATTTACAAAATCTGAGACTCAGAGAAGTAAAGGACCTTACCTAAGGGCACCAAACTAATAAGCTACAAAGCTAGAATAGAAAGGCAGTATAGCAGGGCTCAGCAAACTTGTTCTGTAAAGTTTTGTAAATATTTTTAGCTTTGCAAGCTATTCAGTCTCTGTCACAACTACTCAACTCTGCCACGGCAGCTGGAAAGCATACACAGGCGATATGTAAATGAATGAGCATGGCTGTGTGCCAATAAAACTTTATTTACAGACAGTGACGTTTCCATTTCATATCATTTTCATGTGTCAAAAAATATAATTTTTCTTTATTATTATTTTTTGACTATTATAAAAGGTAAAAATAATCATAGCTCATGGCCAGACAGAAAAATGCAGTGAGCCCAATTTGGCCCACACCAGAGTTCACCAAAGTGTTGGCAGAGTGTGGGTAAGAACTCAGACTCTAGAGGGCTGCTCCCAGGGGTAATGACAGGGCAGCACCTCTGCACCCATGTAGATAGACCATTCCCTGGGGACCAGAGAAGGCCCTGGGGCAGAGTCACAGAATGCCTAGGGGATGGGGGAGGGGGGGCACTGAAAGGTCCGCTGCTACTCAGCTTCCTCATCTGGAAGTAGGCATAAGGCAGACTTCGTGGGTGTATTGAAAGATTAAATAAATAATGTGTAAAGTGCTTTAAGTCTGAGACTAGGAAAGGTGTGTGAAGCACTTGCCTCAGGCATAGAATTTAAGGGGATGCCAAAAAACTCCGTAATCAAGATCAATCATATTTTGGGACTTCCCAGTAGTTAAGACTCCACACTTCCACTGCAGGGGGGGGGGGTTCGATCCCCAGTCAGGGAACTAAGATCTCGCATGCCGCACAGTGTGGCCAGCAAAACAAAACAAAAAACAAAACAAAGAAAAGAAATCGTGCTAACTTTATTTAAAAAAAAAAATCATTCATATCTTGATGCAACATTTTGTAAAAAACCAAAGTTAATTTTAAAAAATCCATAGTGAACAAAATATCAAAATTTTACATAAAAGTAGGATCAGTAGCAGTGCTGTGTAAAATCCATGCTGGATCCGGAGCCAAAACAAAAAAATACGCATTCCCATTAGCATGCTTGTATGTATTTTTAGTGGCTAATTTTTTTCAGAATTAGATTTTGACAATATTGGTGATGGTTTTGCTTCCATTCAAGGAGGAAAGTGAAATTATCATCAATATTGTTTGAGGTAGAAATAAAATATTTAAACTTAAAATAATGTTATACATTTTTAATACGCCTACTTGTCAATTTTTCAGTGTTTTTTTTTTCAACTTCTTTAATGTTCTGGGAAAAAACTAACAATTAAAAAAATGCATATGAGCATCATATGGGAAATGCACATTTTCCTTTTTTGCCCCAGGTTTCAGTATGGCTCCACACAGCACTGTCTTTATTTAGTATGTTGCTATTTTGTTCATTTTGGATTTTATGTTAATTTTTATTTTTTTTAAATATTGCACAAAGTATGAGTTATCTTGATAACTGAGTTTTTTGATGTGCCCTCCCCTCTAAATTTTGTACCCACGGTGAGTGCCTCACTTTCCTTACCCTAGTCCTGGCCCTGGTTAGTATATGTCTGGCATGGAAGTGCTTCATAAATATTACAGCTCATCTTCAAACCCAGTTTAAGAAGCACTATTACAGGTGTTCTTTTCTACAACCCCACACCGCTTCCTTGGTCTATCCGGATAACCACATATTCACATCTTAACAGGTAACCAGTCACCACAATAAATTATATCTTTTTTTTCTATCATGGCGTGTGGGGGAAAAAAATGCAGCCTTTTATTGAATATTTCTGAGGCATATGTGTTAACTCCTCACATAACCTGTTATGGAGGAGAGAAAAGTTAGCAAAGCCAAGGCAATTATGGCTGGATAATTTGAAGGACCCACTTTTTCTTGACAGCAAATTAATTGATGTTATAATGGGTATGTCACCCTGTCATCCATCAACATTTATTGAGTTCTGACAATGTGCTAGGTTACACATGAAACAGAACACACATACACACACACACACACACACACCCCCCAGAATCCCAACTTATTACTTACCAAGTATGATCTATTGATGATATGGTTTGTAATGTAAATTTTTTTTAGTAAAAGGGAGATAGCATTGCCTGTATTCCCGCTTTCATCTTGGCCCACCTGTCACCCCCTCCCTCCCTGGGCCCCCTTCTCCCCCCCCCGCCTTGCTTTTGCTCTTCCCTCCACCCCCGCACCCCAAATTTATCTTAGCACAGTGGTTCTAGTTCATTTTGAACATAAGTTGTACTCAACCTCTGAAACAGAATAAAGAGAATTCTGACTTGTGGAAAGAGGTAAATTTGTCTGATGGATGCATTTTAATGACTTTTGTTTATTAATGACCCAGGCTTTCTAGAACCACATTCAAGAACTGAAGCTGTAATCAGCTCTGCTGATTTGGCCTCACAACACATCACTGTAGAAGCACAGAAAAGAATCAACAGCAGCTACCTAACTGACTAACCCCCTGTGCTCTCTGGGCCTGTTAGCAGAGACATGCTGGGGTCTGGAGAAGTAAATAAACAATAGCTTTGCTGAAAGTGCTCCTGGGAGGGAAACAAACAAACAAACAAAAAACCTATGACTCAAAAGGAAAAACAACAACAACAGCAACACACCAAGTAATTAAAAAAGAAAATTCATTTCCAATTGCTGAATAAGACATTAAAGAATTACAGGAAGCAAAACCCAGTAAAAAAACAGCTATTTAATTTTTAGAGTTGTGGTTAGAAATTAAAATGAAAGAACGCTATGGAGTGAATTTATAACGTTGTCCATAATTCCACATTCCCATTTTTTTAATTTATTTATTTGTATATGTATATTTGCTTTAGGCAACACATTCCAGTATCAGACTGAGACCTACAGTAGTGAAATTTCGTCCTTAACCCCACATTTCCTTTATTCTAGCAGCTCTAGTTACAACCTAATGTTATTTTAACAGTTTTTCTTTAATTTAACGATATTTAATTTGCATTCGCTCAAGTGACATACAATAGATCATGCTATTACCATGATTTATATCAGATGAACTGGCATAAATTCAACATTATAAATTGCGCCTGTAAATGAAACTATTATTTTACAGGAATTACTGAGCAGAAAGGGTAAGGACCCTCCAGTCAACCTTAGTCAAACCCACTCTTTAGAGTTTTATATTTTATGCCTGCAATAAATGCTTTTCTGAAAGCCCATAACCCACAAAAAAGTCATTCGAAGTACATTAATTACGATAATACTATCCAAAAAGCTGCAAGGGCCTATTTTTGTGACATCATTCTCTGATTTCTTGCTGCCTTAAATTATCCCTTTGACGGCTGTGGAGATTAACAGTCATACTTTTGTCATTAAATATAAGGCATTTTAAAGCTTAATCCACCTAAGTTCTAATTGATATTGCTTTCAGTTGGCAGATAGCGTCCTGATTTATAATTTAAATATGAGGCATTATATGCATCTCTTCAGTATAATGAAAAAGCAAAGTTCCTCTCATCTTTCTCAGCAATGTTAAACATCAAGGAGAAGTCGCTTTCTTTTTTCCTTTTATATCCTAAGCCTAATTGAAAACTGTTCATTGAATTTCAACATGATAGAAAAGTCTTTTTATCTCTCAATTTGTCCATTAGCGATTATAATTGAAGTATCAGCTACACAGCTGAATTGATATTGTTCTTGTTTAAGTTCTGAATTTCTCTAAATCTTTCAGAAGACATCAAAAAATATATGTATATATATGCACACACACCCCCGCATATGTATGTGGCTTAGGAGAGAGATACCAGCTAACGATTTGGTGTAAATGGAACCTCAGACTAGCTCACTCTCCACGTGGATAAAGCCACACAAAGAAGGAAATCGTCTAATTTTGCTGGAGAATGTGTTGCATAATAATCTTACCGGCATGACCATAAGGTTTGCTAATTGCCACATCTGTTTAACAGCTGTCAGAGGCTTCCCACATGTTGCCATCAATATTACAACACAGTACATTACCAGGAATTTTATTGTTTTCAACTGTTATTTATTTGTCATAGACGTTATTACAGCTAATGACGTCTATTTATGTTATACCACTAATTATTTTCTGGTTTTTTTAGAAACCTCTATTCCATCTACTTTCTCAGTTTGGATTACGCCTTTCTTTCCTGCCCCCCATCCCGTGACTCCTGGCTTCCTGTAACCTCCCTGACAACCCTTCATGTTAATGATACTAATTCTTCTTCATCCACAGTCATAAATATCCTAATGGGTTTGTAGAATTCAAAAAAAAAAAAAAAGCTTGCACAATGTCTTCATTTCTTAATGGCACTGCTGAATTCGTTCACTAAATCTCTAAGCTGAGCCCACGTTGGTGATGATAAATGCATGACTATATCACCATTTCGGCTGCCTTTGTGAAGGCAGAGTGAGTCTTGCTGATTTTTTGTAATCACTTGTATATCTCACCTGGTTCCTCACTACAGTGCCTCTTTTTTTTTAAGCACAGCAAACCATGACAACTATTAAGCAGAAAGCAGAGATTGACAAACTGCAGACTGAGCAAAGTACGCATGACCTGATTTAAAATGAATTGATAGGTGTCACTGATCTCTATTATGCATAGAATGTGTGAATTCCATATGACGTATTATTTAGCCATAGTAGATGCCTTTTTGTTTCATTAATAAACCTGTATGTCAGAGATACACAGCACTGATGATTAGTTTGAGGCAGTACAAAACGACGTGGTATTTGCCAGCCATTGCTCAATTATCTTCCTCACTTTTTCCCTGTGTCTTTGCATGAATTATTAAGACCTTGGCTGTTTATTTAAGAATCTAATTTTAGTGCATGTGTCCAGTGAATTCTGTCTTCTCCTCTAATGAAAGGAAAATAGTGTGAGAATTTCCAATCTTGGTCTCCGATTTTAGATTGGCAATGCACAATGCAGGTTACAAAGGTCACTCTGCTTTTGAACCGTATAGCATAGACATTTGATGAGCCTAAAAATCCATTTTGGTTACGCATCACATCGTGCCAGCAAATTAAAGCAGAGTTGCTTGGTTAAGTCAAGCACAATTTGCATGCGCTTAGAGAGAAACAGATTAAAGGAGCAAGGATCTGATTTGAGCAACCCTGCAGAAAATCTCTTATGTGAAAGGAAGGTAGATGTTTGGAGATAACTTCTTGAAGTTGCTGTGAGTGACCATTGTTCATATCGTGGTGTCTAACATTTCGTATCCTAGTCACCACATTTGAATATCTTTGGTGTCCATGTCTAGTAATGCACATTCATTTATAACCAAATCATGGCACAACCTGTATAGAGATCTTTGAAAAGGCTTATGGAGAGAGTAGATAGAGATGACCTTACACATAAAATTTGCTCTGCTTTTCTAAACATGAACGGAAGGATGACATTTTGTTATGGATTAAAAGTGATCCAAGATGATATATAGATGTATAGTTGGGGGATTTTCTTAGATTTTTTTTTCATTAAATGACTTCTTCAATGATAGGTCTGAAACCAAGTTTCTTTAGCTTGTTTGTTCAAGATCTAGTGGAAGGAAAATGATAAGTTTTCAATGTCCACATTGCTTTGAGAGAGTAGTAAGTGCTGTGGAGTCTGATAAGAAATCTCACATGGTGTAAATCGGGCAGTGTCGGGAAGCAGACAGTCCTGCCACAGTCAAATTTAAATTAACTGGGGAAATGCAACGTGGCAAAATGAAAAAAATCACCACACACATCAAAAACACCTTTTTCAGAACCAGGCACACTCCTTCAAGGCTAGTGGGAGTTTAAATAAATTCAAACTTTTTTAGGGCAGTTTGGCAATAGCTTTCAAAATGTGTAATGCTGTTCCATTTGACCCCAGTTTTCTCCTGATAGGAACACACACACTATAGATAATTCTTGCACAGGGCTCTAAAGTTAAATGTACAAAATCAATTTTGCAAAGTTGTTTGTACAATTAAAGATTTTTAAATAGAAAACTGGAAACAATTCAAGGTTAATCAACAGGGGGATATTTGCACGAATCATGCTTGATCCATTGTAACAACAGATATTGGAGGTAATCTAAATGATTATTATTAGGAGAGTAGATAATGATGAGTTCATAGAATGAGATACCACACAACCACTGAAAATAACAAAGATCTATGGTACTAATGTGGAAAGATGTACTGGATGATAAGTAGGGGGAAAAGTAGCCTGCAGAGCACTATTTATAATATGACCAGTAAATGTATGTGTATATGTGGATGTAAGATGTGTTGGATGTTTAAAGCTTTACACACCCACTAGAATGGCGGTCCCCAACCTTTACGGCAACAGGGACCAGTTTCGTGGAAGACATTTTTTCCATGGAAGCAGGGGGGCGGGGGGCGGGGAGAGATGGTTCAGGCAGTAAAGCCAGCCATGGGGAGCGGCAGGTGAAGCTTCGCTTGCCTACCCGCCGCTCACTCCCTGCTGTGCAGCCCCGTTCCGAACAGGCCACGGACGGTTACCAGTCTGAGGCCCAGGGGTTGGGGACCCCTGCACTAGAATGTACATCCCCACAGGGAAGGGGTTTGGCCTGTCTTCTTCACCAACATACTACCTACATCTCTGTATCAGTGCCTGGCACAAAATGCAGACTCAATAATTGCTTGGTTTTTTTTTTTTTTTCCTATGTTTTTGTTTTTGTCTTTGTTTTTTGGCTGTATCGGGTCTTCATTGGGGCACACGGGCTCTTTGGTGTGGTGCATGGGCTTCTCTGTAGTTGCAGCATACAGGTTTTCTCGTCTCTAGTTGTGGCATGCAGGCTCCAGGGCCTGTGGGCTCTGTAGTTTGTGGCACACAGGCTCTCTAGTTGAGGCATGCAAGCTCAGTAGTTGTGGCGTGCGGGCTTAGTTGCCCTGTGGCATATGGGATATTAGTTCCCCGACTACGGATCAAACCCATGACCCTTGCATTGGAAGGTGGATTCTTTACCACTGGACCACCAGGGAAGTCCCAATAACTGCTTGTTAAATGAATAAATGAATGCCCATATGCTAGTACAAGCATAAATGTCTGCATTAAAGGCATGGAAGGAAACAAACCAAATGCATAAAAGATAAGGCACAGGATTAGAGGAGAGAGACTAGGGAAGTTTGGGTTGATCCTCTACACTGTTGGAGTATTTTTAGAATAAGTATTTTTCAAAAGGCTTTATCAGAAAAAAAAATTAAAAGGCTTCAAAATATAATAGAACCACAAAATGGAAAGCCATGTGTGGCTTCCATTTGCATTTTTGTATGACTCTAGGATCTGTCACCAAGACCTACACAGTCTCTTCCGTCATGCCCCACTTCCCCCTTCCCGTTAGAAAAGGGTGGGGGTGAGGGCGTGATGGGCAACAGTTACAAGGAATAAGATGCTCTTCTAAAGCTCCTGTGACTGTGTGTTTGAGGGGCTGACCTCAGTGCTGTGGATTCTGACCTTGTGAAATACTCGACAGGAAAAGACTTGAACAAAGCCATCAAGGACAGCTCAGTCAAGGTGTCCGACTGTCTGGAGCAGCAACAGAGAAAGGGGATGGATGGACATGTTAAAAATTAATAGAAAGTATATTAAAGGACTTCCGGTTTAAAATGGTGGGTTGAATTTACCCGTTTATCTTCTCTCCTTCTCAAAACCTTGCTAAAATGATGGTAAAGGGATTAAAGAGTTATAACCTCCACAAGGACAAAGAGAGTGGGAGAACAGACAGTGACAGGAGAGAAATGTCAGCTAAATTTTGAAAGATGGAAACTGAATGAACAGTGGTAAATGACAGGGTTCCAGCACTTTTCCATTAGCCCAGGACTGGGTGTTGGGAAAGCAGCATGAAGCCAGTGCGAGCTCCAGGACCTGGAGAGCTTTGAGACCGGGAGGCACAAGTAACTTCTAAAGGTAGGAGTGCAGGCTGGGAGTGAAAGCAGGAAAATTCTAAGGATTTCCTCCCCACCTCCCTACTACAGAAAGGAAAGTTATTATAGGCGTGAGTTTAAAGACTCTGGATGGAAGGACACCCAGCACAAAGGAGGGTGAGAGTGACAGCCCTTCGTGGTACAAGCATGAACACTGACAAAGACCCTCACCGTCCTGTCTGCTCAGCTCCCAGTCTGGGCTACCTGTTCAACATTCACCTCCCTCCCAAGTGAGAGGCTCACTGTTTCCTCTATGAAAAAACTCACCTGTCCAAGAGAAAGGAAAACTACAGACACTGACATCTTGGGGGATTTCCACAAAACAGGCAAGTCACAGCCCATTGCTCCCACTCCAAGGTCCACCAGTCAACACAATCCATCTCAGACACAAAGCACTGAGTCTGCTTTTAGTGCCTCACTTCAAAATATAAATGGACATCCAAGCATCACCATGTATTTGGGCAAAACCTCTAAAATAAAATTCAGAGCTGAAAACCAACAGGGGGAAAAAGGAGGAACTCTAAGGAAACAGAGACTGTGTAGCATGCAAGAAAAACAATGTCAAAAATACTGAAATATCTTCAGAGTGATATAGTATTCATGAATAAAATACAAACAATAAAAAATAGCTTGCAGAAATTAAAAGAGAGTGCAACAGTTAAAAATTCAAATGATAGTTTGGACGATGATGGTGAGAATTCTCCCAGAAAGTAGAACAAAGGAAAAAGAGGTAGACAATAGAGAGAAAATACGGAGAAGAAAATTAAAGATAGAATATCCAAATAATAGAAGTTTTATAAAACAACAATAATAAAAATTAGGAATAAAAAAGTGGAAATAACATAAAAAATTATCCAAGAAAATCTCTAAAACTGAAGAAGACCAGCTTCAGGAACACTTCAGTCACCCAGCTCAGTAAGTGAGAAAAGTCCACATGAAGTTACATCGTCATAAAGTTTCAAATCCTTAAAACTTTCCAGAGAGCGAGAGAGATTAGAAAAGCATCATCACATATCACAACAGCCATGCTGAAAACTGGAAGTTTTCATTTCTTCAAAATGCTAATGTGAAAGTATTTCTTTCTGGGAATTCCATAACCAGCCAAATTATTAATTAAGAATAAAAGTATTTGGGGACTTCCCTGGTGGTCCAGTAGCTAAGACTCCACACTCCCAATGCACAGGGTCCAGGTTCAATCCCTGATCAGGAAACTAGATCCCACTTGCTGCAACTAAGAGTTCACGTGCCGCAAGTAAAGATCCTGCATGCTGCAACTAAGACCCGGCACAGCCAAATAAATGCATACATACATACATACATATGTATTTTTCAAAAGAATAAAAATATTTTAAAACTTGCAGTCTCTCAAAAATTGAAGTATTTATGTATGTATTTATTTATTTAAGCTGTGCCAGGTCTTAGTTGCGGCATGCAGAAACTAAATGGATTCATGATAAAGAAGAAGAGGGATCCATATTGGTTGGCACAATTCATAAAAACTCATGGATGAGGCAGAAAGGGATGGTTCTAGCCAGTAGGGATTGCGTTTGTCAGAGTGAATCAAAAACTACAGTGCAGGTCACACGCCCACACGTCTCGATCACTTCTGGGTCCAGGGTGCCAATGACAGTGGCAAGATTCCGTCTTCCCTCCCTGCAGCCCTTCCCTGCGGCCCTTTCTCTTTTCCTCTGGATTGGCTTCATTCTCAGACAGGTCCTTGGTAGATAATAAATAGTTGGTGATGGATCAATGAATTCTCTTTTAGAAACTACTTCCTAGCACTTTTGTGGAAATACATCTCAATAGATATTCAGCAAAATAAATTAAAATCTCTTTACTCTCAGTAGGATGCCTCTGTTGACTTTGTCGGGCCCCCATGTATTCCCCATCATCCTGGTGCTGGTGCTAGAATGATAATTTTTTTTTTTAGGAAACTGTTTCTCCCTTGGTCTCTGCCACCTCTCCCTTGTCTTACCAGCTCATGAAAGCTGACTATTAAATTTTTAGCAACATTGTAAGCCATTTGAAACTGTGCAGGTAGTTTGAAATCAGCCATGGTGGGAGTATTTGCACATAGAAATGTCCCCTGCCCCATCTCCAGAGCCAGTTACTAAATATTTACTACATTTCAGCCTATGTGGTTTGACAGGCGTTGACCCCCACCCACAGCCCACCAAAGATGGGCGCTTGGCCTGGCCACTCAATGCAATGCAAACCTCCCAGGGCCACAGTGATTGGTTCACAGATGGTCACATTACTTCTGCTTGACCAATGAGAATCTCTCCTGAGATGTTGCTCAAACTACTGAAGAGAGGTGCTCCAGGCACTGAGATGGCTATCTCTAAAGAGGACAAGTAATCCCTGAACTGCTAGACTGCTGGGAGGGGAAAACCTGTCCCCATGAGGCCAACATGGGGCTGGGGTGGGGTGGGGGTGGGAGTCTGGGTTGGCAGGGGCGAGGTGAAACTCAGTCCTGACATAACCGTTTGAGACCTGGATCCAGCAATGACTCAGACCCATCCTCTTTCCTTCACATTAGTTTTTTGAGTCAGTAAAGCCCCTTTTTTCCTTTGGTTGGTTTGGGGGGTTTTGGGGGGTTTTCTGGTCACTTGCTATTGAGGGTATCCTGCCTGACGTATAGCCTGTACCACTCAGTTCATAAGAATTTTCCTGTAACGTGGACGGCACCTCTTCAGTTGGTTACCTTGTTCCAACCAATGACCCTGCCGTGAGGACTGCCCCTAGATGCGGACCAGGGCCCCCAGCAGCCGTCTGCACTGCATGACCTGCCCCTCCTGGCCACAGGTGAACCTCTTCCTCCCCTGTGTTTGCAAGTTTCAATGGGAGGTGTTAAACCACATTACTGAGAGCGCTTGAGAGAAAAGAGCCACAACCCTCACTAAGTCCCAAGGGGCCCAGTGGCTGCTCCACCCATGGCTGCTTCCTTGATTTTATGGGAAACCCCAGTAAATTCCTTATTTCAGCTTAAGCTATTCAGACCTGTTTTCTATTAACTGCACTTAAAAGAATCTTAACTCAACCTTTCGCAAAAGGTAGCTCATGAGCCACTGGGATACAGGACAGTTTTAGCTCATATAGAGATGTCCGCTTCTAACAATTGTGTGTTTATTTTATATATGTTCAGAAAGATAACACTAACACATCAAAGAGATTCTATGGATACCATTACCTAGGATGAAGCTAAAACAGGTGCGTTTTTTTTTTTAATCTGTCCGTTTCAAGAAAAACATTCAATAAATATACCCATGAGGGTTCTTGGCTGCAAGCAACAGAAACTAAGTCTGGTTAACTTAGCAGAATTCAATTTGTTGGCAGGAAATCAGGAAGTCCCCCAAAAGAGAAGAAGGCTGGAAAAATGAGCAGGAAGCCAAGGGAAGTTGTGTTAGAGGAACCACTTCAAGGTCACCCCAGAGGGAACTTAACTCTTGTTAAGATGCAGTTACCCAAGGACCACGGCCACTGCTGCTACTGGGCGTTTCTGCCATTGGGGTCACAACACGGTCCCAATGCCTTTGCCACAAATATTAAATGAAGTATCTCTACATCCCTCAAGGTTTAAGTGCAACAGAGTATGATGCAAGCCAAGCCAAGATGCACCCCTGTACCACAGTGGGAAGAGAGGGGGAGTACTCGCCAGTGGGTCTCAAATGTGGCTGCTCGATGGAAGCATCCGGGGAGCTTTACGATATGCTGCTACCTGGTCCCACCCCACAGGTTCAGACTATATTGGTCTGGAGTATAGCCTGGACATCCGGACTTTTAAAGCTGTCCAGGAGGTTCTCCTATGCAGTCTAGGTTGAAAAGCACTAGGCTAGGTCGCCTAGCTTTCATAGTGGGCAATTTTATTCACTGAAGGGAGCTTGGCCTTATCTGAACTTTCCTACATTCCACAATTGATTTCCTTGCTCTCCTTATATGCTCTGGTGCTAATGCTGTTTTCAGCTCTTTCAATTATGCGATTTCCTTATCTTTATACTATTGAGAATACCTTACAAGATTTCTTAAACAGCAACTAAATTTATCTGCCTGTCATTTTGTTTTCATTATCCGTGATAGCGATCTCTCGCATAGCTTATGAGAACATATCAAGTGATTGGTTTTAAACAAACAAACAAAAATCCACAGGGTCAACATTTGTCCCGAGGTGTATAGGATGCGTGTTGCTTCGGTGGCTTTGGCGTGATCTGCATCCGATTCAGGTGTGCACTCCGGCCCACAAAGACTTCTCTCCCGGGTGTTTGCTCTTATCTATGGTTCCTTATCGCAAATGCTGGTGTGCTGTTTTCTGGAGTGTGTTGCTGTGGCCCAAGTTTTGCTCCACAATGAAAGCAATAATTCTGAAAGTATGCCAGGGGATAAAGACACACGGTAATTGTCAGAAGTTCTTCATTTTGAACGTGAATTGCTCATCGTGGTTGACAGTTGATGGCTTTTAGCTATAGAATGCCTGTAAAAATAACAGGAATTTTAACAACCTAACTTCTGTCTTGCTTTCAGACGAGCTTATCAACAAAGGCGGTCTGGATCCCTGGGACACATGAGGAGATCAAAGCCGTGTTGAGCCTCAGCTGTGACGCGCTGTGATTACCCACTTGGCTACCTGGGTGCAATGTTCATGCGTTTCTGCCTGCCACCACCTGCCCCAGAGTTGAACTCTGATGACGCAGCTGGCCAGTCTTCTCTGACTCCTCTAACCTAGGGTTTCTCCACCTCTGAATTATTGATGTTTTGGGCCAGGTAATTATTTGTTGTGGTGGCTGCCCTGGGCATTGGAGGATGTTTAGCAGCATCCCTGGTCTCTCTTGATCCACAAGATGTCAGTAGCACATACCTCTCCCCCAGCTGTGACAATCAAAAGTGCTTCCAGTAACAACTGTGCCCTGGGCAAGGGGCAAAATCACTCTCAGTTGAAACTGTTGTAGTTTTTGCTGAATATTAGAATTACCCTTAATGCCATCCCAATGGAATCAGAATCCTTGGGCATGGACCCTAGGCTCCAGCACTGGAAAAGCTACCCGGGGTTCTGAAGCACAGCCTGGGTTGAGAATTTCCATCCTAAAGCAACGTGTCTAATATCGCTGTGGAGCTTCTTAAAGTTCTCAGATATTTTTATAATCGGTCCCTCCACTTAGCAACACATGAGCAACTACTATGTGGAAACAATATTAGCTACAATGTCAAGTAGTGTCTCGTGGAATTTGCAATTTAATGACGTCATGAGAGTGCAAGGGAAATAAATTGTTTTTCATGTGTGAGTACGTATGGAAAAATACCTAGAAAGGAGACCTAAAAGGAATGAGAGAAATGAGTGCTGATCTGTGATAGGAGGGCAGGGGAAGTTAGTAGACAGGTTGGACCCTGCAAAGCTCATCAGGGGTGAATATGCCCAAGACCCCTGAGAGGATAGGAGAGGCACAGGGCATTTTGATGTTTTGAAGATCCTGATATATTTTTAAATGTAGGGGTTTATGAAAACTATAGGATATGTTCAGCATTTACCTTTTTTTAAATACAAGCTTTATTATAATTCACACACCATAAAATTCTACATTTCAAAGTGTACGATCCAGTGATTTTTAGTATATTCACAGAATTGTGCAATCACCACCATCAAATTTCAAAATATCTTTATCACCCCAAAAAGAAACCCCATACCCATTAGTAGTCACCCTCCCCCATTCAGTTACTCCCCAGCCTGGCAATGAATCATCTACTTTCTGTCTCTATAGATTTGCCTATTCTGAACAGTTCATATCAACAGACTCATATAATATATGGCCATTTGTGTCTAGCTACCTAGACAGCATCTGAGAACAAAACAAAGCAAAGTGAAAGAGAAAACAAAACCTTCCTCCCAAGAGGCAATTTAACCTTGAGCCCAAGAGATAGACTTTGGCACCAGACAAAACTCAGATTAAATCAAGTCCTAACCCTCTCGCTGTTTGATCTTGAGCAGACTCCTTTGGTCGACCACCTAAAAGCATTCCCAACACCCTTCTCAGCATGTGGGATCCTAGTTCCCTGACCAGGGATCAAACCCAGGCCCACTGCAGTGGAGGTATGCAATCCTAACCACTGGACTGCCAGGGAAGTCCCTAAAAATCAGGTTGTTTGCTTTCTTTTTTTTTTTAAATTAATTATTTATTTTTATTTATTGGCTGCATTGGGTCTTCATTGCTGTGCACAGGCTTTCTGTAGTTGCGGAGAGCAGGGACTACTCTTTGTTGGGGTGCCAGCCTTCTCATTGTGGTGGCTTCTCTTGTTGTGGAGCACAGGCTCTAGGCTCATGGGCTTCAATAGTTGTGGAGCATGGGCTCATTAGTTGTGACTCTCTGGCTCTAGAGCGCAGGCTCAGCAGTTGTGGCGCACGGGCTTAGTCGCTCCTCAGCATGTGTGATCTTCCCAGACCAGGGATCGAACCCGTGTCCCCTGCATTGGCAGGTGGATTCTTAACCACTGTGCTACCAGGGAAGCTTTCTTTTTTTCTTTTTTTTTTTCCCCCAACACCTTTCTCAATGCCCAACTCTTACCATAGAGACTGGAAAGGCTAAATAAGCATTGTCCCAGGTCCTCCAGTTTTGCCAAAAAGAAAATGGGAAGTCTCAGACAGCTGCTAGGAAGGTTATTTCCTTCTGTGATTAGAGAGAGATGTACTGGAAGAAAACACTGTGTCATTTGTCCTGCACCCCTTTCTCCCTTTGAAGGATGTGTGAAGGCAGGAAGCTTGGACACATGGCTGCCATATTGTGACCATGAGGGAAAGGCCAAGAAGATCACAGAAATGCCAGTCCAGATTCTGATGCTGTTGCTACTGAACCAGTACCAGCAACTGCCTTGTCACTGATTTGTTATGCCCGAAAAATAAGCCCCTGTATGTCTAAGCTACTGTTACTTGGGTTTTGGTTACTGGAAGCATCCACTATCCCAACCTGGAACAGAAAGTTATTTCATTTCTATGCATCAATTCACATGTTGGTGGGCAGAGCTCCCTCACCTATGTCCCAAGAATCCATTACCATTTGTTGAAAATAAGGAGTAGTTTCCTTTTGGTAGTGTCTCTTCCCTTTGGGGAAGCTCATGGGACTTGTGTCCTAGTCTCATTTTGGTAAGATATGAGCCTGTTAGTCAATCTACGCTCATCAGAAACCCCTCCCTAAAATTTAATTTTTGAAAGGGAAAATTACTGGAGTTCCTTCTTTCCGCTGGGAGTGCAGCGACTACTGAGTCTCTTCCCACCACAAGGCTGTTCCCATATTCACCCATGCATGCATTCATCCATGCATTCCAAAAAAAAAATTTATTGAGCACCTAATATGTGCCAGTATGAGGACATGGAATTGAAGAAAACAGACAAATTCAAGTAGCTTATATCCTAAGAGAGGGAGTTATACTATAAACACATCCATGTCTTATATAACATCAAGTGGTGATGAGGCTATGAAGAAAAATAAAGTAGGCTGAAGGAGATAGGTTGTGAGAGAGATGGGGGGAAAGTAGCTTCTATTTTAGAGGGTGATCAGAGAAGGACTCACTAAGGAAACTATGTTTGAACAGAGAAGCTCAGGCAAAAGTGTTCCAGGCAGAAGACAGAGCAAGTGCAAAGGTCCTGAGGCAGGAGCCTGCCTGGTGTATTTGAGGAACAGAGAGGAGGAAGTCAGCGTGGCTGCAGCAGAAAGATGGAATAGAAATATGATGGATGAGAAGGCAGGAGAGGGGACAGGAGTCGGATCAAGTCAGATCAAACCACTTACTCAGACATGAGAAAATCATTTTAACCTAATCCCTCTGGCTGCTGGCTGGAGTGTAGACTGAGGGGGAAGACAGGGAGACCAGCAAGGAGGTGATGGCAATACTTCTGGTGAGAAATGATACTGCCTAGAACCAGGGTTGTAACTGTGGGGTGAATGGGAAGTAATCATATTCCATATATATTTAGAAGGTAGAGATAAGCAGGTTTACCGAAGGACTGGATGTGAAGTATGAGAGAAATAGGAGCACCAAGGACAATTCCAGCCTGCTGGCCTGCGGAGCTGTTTGCTGAGATGGAGGACCAGGTTTCTGGTAGATGGGGCGATGACAGACATTACGATGGCAGTCATTACTGTGGGTCTGCTCTGTAGCTCTCTGGGGCTCCCTCCCGGGAAGTCTGGTCCCTCAACCTTCCCGCTGATTCAGGGCTCCCAGTATCCTTCCAGTAATTTGGCTTAAATTAACCAGAGCTAGTTTCTACTATTTGTAACCAAAACCACTTAACTGATAAAAGGGGCTCACTCAGCAGAGGAGACTAAACACCATTCTTACCGTAGGACAATGTGTTCTGAGCAACAACCGACAAATTCACAAATGAACTTTCGGACACCACCCATATCTCCACAGGAGGCTGACTTTTCCTCTCCTGGCGTCTCTGCTCAGAGAGACAGCTTCTGCCAGTACAAGGTGGGGAAGTGTCAAATACTATTAAAACCTGATTGCTAATTCACATGCTATTGTGCTTGATATGCTTGTCATGTAAAAGTGCACAATGTAGCTTAATAAAATTGATAGAACTCCCTTTGAAGATATTTTTGTCACAGAGGCACTCAATAAAACTGTTTCCATCAGGCTCTTCTGCCTCTTCGATATTTTGGTAGTGACACATTATAGTGAACTAGTCCAGAGCCTAGCAAAGCATGTTTTGAAAAGAATACTGGAGGGGAAGGAGGAGTACTCAGATTTTTCTTTTTATTTCTTGTAATTAGGAAGCCCTCTACCAACTGCCTAATGATACAGTTCATCTGGTCACTGGGAAACCAAATCAAAGCTGTTTTGCTTCAGAGTCATGTGCGATCCAATAAATAACCCACAGAGGTTGCTGTTGCTAACTCAAAAATAGCTAATTGTAAATGCCAAGTCCAGAAATTAATCGGTTCAGAGAAACGTTTCTTTTCTTCTTGCCTATGTGCAACAAGTGTTTTCTGCCTGGGACTCAACAGAATCACAGATTTGTGTTCACTAACAAGATAGTGGAACTTGACTCCCATCTTTAGACACAGCCAGCATGGAACAGAAGTAGGTAAGTGATTTCTTACTGGTAAAACTGACCAGCCTTGGAAGGATACTGACCTGAGTTCGAAGCTGGATGGTCTTGGGCAAATTATATCACCCTGGGGCTCAAGTTCCATATCTGTAAAACGGGGATGGTATACTACTACTACAGTGAGAGGTTAGTACTCTTTTGAGTATAAGTGACAGAAAATCCCATTCAAGTGGGCTTTAGAAAGAAAAAGGACATTAATTGACTCAAATATTTGAAACTGTTGAAGTTAGAGCTGGCTTCTAACCCAGCCACATTTGGGAGCTCAAAAATCTCATCAAGGGGAGCTTCCCTGGTGGTCTAGTGATTAAGACTTTGCCTTCCAATGCAGGGGGTGCAGGTTCGATCCCTGGTTGGGGAGCTAAGATCCCATATGCCTCCTGGCCGAAAAACCCCAAAAAACATAAAACAGAGCAATATTGTAACAAATTCAGTAAAGACTAAAAATGGTCCACATCAAAAAAAAATCTTTAAAAAAAAGTCTCATCAGGACCTGGTAACTCTGTTTCTTGGCTCCGCTCTCCCCTACATCATCTTCACACTCAGGCTGACCAGCTCCATATGGGGCGGGATGGCAGACACGTGCTCCTGGCTTACATGTTTTTCTAATGAAAAAAAGAACATGCCTCTCCATTTGAACATTGCCCCAAACTGTGTCATGTGCCCATCGCTGAGACTGCCCCTAAATCAGTGATGCTCTGGTCATCCCCATGCCCATGATGGAGCCATGATGGTGTCAGCACTGCTCAGATCACATGGATAGACTGTGGGGAAGACATTGTTCCCCAGAAGGAAATTGTGTGCTGTTACCAGGATATGGATAGAAAATGTCTAGTACCAATATCCACTTTATTAGGACTGTTGAGAGCATTCAGTAAGACAATATTGGTCTAACACCTGTGTCAGTTAAGAATTCTTTTGGTTTGGGGGTGATAAAAATGTTTTGGAACTAGGTAAAGGTGGTAGTTGCACAACACTGTGAATGTGCTAAATGTCACTGAATTGAATTCACTTTAAAATCGTTACTTTTATGTTATGTGAATTTCACCTCGATTTTTTAAAAGAATACTTTTGGCTGCAAATGAGAGAAGACTCTAAGCCACTGGCCTAAAAAGTAGAGGTTTATTTGTCTTATACAACAGGAAGTCTGGAGGTTTATAGGCCAGAGCTGGTCTATGAAGCCCTCAGACCTCTCCTTCTTTCTGCTCTATAACCCTCAGCATAAGGCATTGATCCCCATGGGGACAAGATGGCTGCTTCTCTTCCAGGCCTCACATCTGTATTCCAGATGAGAAGAATAATAAAGGCAAAGGGACAACAGGGGGAAGATAGGAAGGGACTGCACATGTATCAGGAAATTGAAGTTTGACAGAAAAACCAGCTCAGTCTTCCTGACTAGAACTGTGCTCGATGGCCACCCCTGGTTGCAAAGCAGATGGGGGAAGAGCACACACTGAGTGCTTAAACAAAGTGGGGTTCTGCTAACAAGGAAGAAAAGAGAACTGATATTAGGTAGACAACCAGCACTGTCTTCCAGGTGTCTGCAACAAAGTAGGACTTCAACAGATGCCAGGGGACGTAGAAGGAGCAGGGTGTGGTATTGAAATTCTGAAAACAAAAGATACAGTCCTCTTTGTCATTACCTCCTAAAGCTCACTGATTTTTCAGGTGTGAGTTCAAATAGGTTTATTTTTAGTCTTAAATACAAGCTAATGGAACGGGGGAATATGAAAAGGTAAGCGAAAGAGACCAATAATCCTCTTACATCAATCACTTGCCTTTTTTCTTGACTTTTTTAAATTTTCATTTTAATGAACTGCATCTGAAACAGCGACCTTAACAAAATCTGGGATGCAGGTTTACCAGATTCCAGATTTACTGCCTTCAGGTCCCCCCAAAGAATCATTATTTGTAAACGCTTTATTTTTCAATCCTGATACCTCCCTGTGACTCATGTGTTCGCACAGTAAATTAACGTACCGAGAATGACTTCTCACTCAAGGTACAATGAAAACATGAGGAATGGGTTTTAATAAAGAGGGTTTGAAGAGGAGGTCCGAGGGAGAGCAGAGGAGGGACCTGGTTTACATCCAAACGTTGAAAGGACAGCGGAGAACACATGAGGAATCCCAGTCTTTACTCTCACGGTGGAACCTGTAAAGCTTGATTGTCAATGCTTAGCTGACTATAAAACACACTTGCTGAATGACTAAATTCATTTACATAAAGTAAGAATTGCACACAATATGAACAGAAACTTCACTTTCCAATAGAAATATGTTTCAGTTTTTTTCTCATGAAAAATAATCATTGTGTATTTTTGAAAGTCAAATCATAAAGCAAAACTGAAGATCCCCATCATAGTCCCAACCCACAGGGAAAACAACTGATCAGACATCCATCTTAGGCTTATTTTTATATCTGTTTCCACAAACATACACACATTGTTCCAAAAAAATGGAATCACATGATAATGCTGGGCAGGGAACATTTATTCTGTGTCTCGTGTTTCCCTAGAGAGGAACCACAATCACAGTAACACTCGTGCTCCCGCCCCACAGAGGAGTGAGTTACTTGATTGATGGGCGATAGCCATTGGTCCACATTGCTCAGATGGAGGGGCTAACATATTAAAAAGCTAGCTGCAACTTGCTCCTTTTCGTCTCTGTCCCAGAACCATGCAATCTTTGAGGCAACAATCTTTGACAAGTATAACTTTTCCCTGGGTGGGCTGTGCCCAGGCAGATGCACTCCTAAACATATCCTCCAAAAAAATTTCATCAGAAATAAAGCTGACATTTTTTTATCTCCATATATCTGAATTCCCTCTGTACCCATCTAATTATTTCCCTAAGTAAATTTCTAGAACTGAAACTGCTGGATCAAGGTACATGGACATGTAAAGTTAATTAATTAGCTAGACTGCGACTCCCGCCCCAAGGCATGTGCACCCTCACTGCCTGGTGCAGACCTTCAGGAAGGAGGTGCAGGCCAGGTGTCATCCTCTGTTTGGACCGAGTGAAGGAGAACATACAGAAGGACTCCGGCCCTCTAGTGCCTTTACATTGGATTGGCTTTGGCTACGCAGCACTGGTTGCTTCTGGTGAGATCATTGGCTATGTAAAAACAGGCAGTGTCCCGTCCCTGGCTACCGGACGCCTCTTCGGTGGATTAGCAGGCCTGGGTGCCTATCAGCTGTCTCAGGACCCAAGGAACATTTGGGTTTTCTTAGTTACATCTGGAAGTCTGGCTGGCATTATGGGAATGAGATTCTACCACTCTGGAAAATTTATGCCTGCAGGCTTAATTGCCAGTGCCAGTTTGCTGATGGTTGCCAAACTTGGAATTAGTGCGTTGGGTAAACCCCATCAGTAGTAGTCATGGCCCAGCTTGGACTCACGAAGAATTTTTAAAATTTCCACTATTTTTAGCATATTAAGATAAATAAGTACAACATTTTCACATATTCTGACATTTTACTTAAAAAAAACAAAAACAAAAAAACCAACACTGAACTTTGCAGAGAAAAAAATCAGTCATTATCTTTACAACCCTAAAGAGGTAGGTAGAGTGTAACACAAGAGCTTCTTCCTGCAATTTGATTCCTGTATGTTGGTGTTAGCTGTTCTTTCTGAATCTATAGGTAAAATCTCCAGGAATAAAATGTAAGGTGTCACCACTGGGGCCCCTGAAACCCCGTGCCCTACTCAGTGGAAGAGTGTGAAAAAGATCTCTTAACGAGATTTAAGCTATCTGTTCTTTTGTTTATCTTAGAGCACAGACGTACTTTGAAATTATGTTAAATCAAGTAAAATAAAGTTTACTGTAAATAATAAAAAAAATTGGCTAGTTTTTGCCAGATTTCCTTTCAGAAAGTTTATATCAATGGAATCACAAATGTCTACTTTTCCACATCTTTATCAAGATTTTAAAAAGATTTTTTTAATTTTTTCCATCTCTCTGAAATAAAAATAATGTCTGATTTTATTTGCAATTTCGTTATTACTGAGGCTACATAATTTTCACATGCTTAATATATTCTTTTTTAATTGTCTAAGAAATTAAATTTTGTTGTTATATAGCCAATGTACTAATAGACATTTGTTCAATGTCAGATGTAATCTGACATTGAACCTCATGCAGCCTCCTCTCCCACCTCTCCTCAGATGCACTCATCCTAAAGTCAGGACTCAGAATTGCAATAGAAACCATCTCTGGCTATTTTGAGTGGAAAAGGATATTTTGTATTCAGAGAATCCTCATGAGGGACTGAGACCCACCAGGCTTGGAGGCAGCTCAGCCAGGAAGAATGCCTACAATGGCACTGCAGAACTGCTCCAGGGGGACACTGACATCCCCTTGCAGACTCAGACCCGGCAGCTTGCACCACCTGCATCACCCTGTGGGCTCTGGACACCGGTCCTAATGCCTCTGCAACTGCTGCCTCCAGAACCTGAATGGGGCTCCCACCCTACTCACCAGGGTGCTTTCCACATGGTGCCTGCTTCGTCTTGCTGGCAGGATCTCAGGATCTGCAGTGGGTGTCTGTTTATGGCTGTACGAGAGCTGCCAGGGAGGCTGGGAAGGCAAGCCTTCTATGGTAGGTGACAGATTCTTACAACGTGGAGAATCTCCCATGCCTAGGAAAGATACGGAAAGGGTCTGAGTTGCGAAATAATGGCGAGTATCCACCACAATTCTTGAGGACCAGATCCACATGTTACAGTTCCTTTGGGCCTTCAGAAGCTTCCATCTGTCCCATCCAAGTCAGGCAATTCAGAGTCCCTCCCCATCCCCTAGTACACCTATCTCTCATTTTTATATGTGATGATACCTCTCTCTGGGACGCTCTCTCTTCTGCCTGTCAAAACCCTGCTGGTCCAGGCTACACTCCATTAAAAATTACTCTTAAAATATATTGCAAGATCTGAAGAACTGTCTCTGATAAGAAAAATAATCAACTTGTCTTCTGCTTCTTTCTTGCTGCATTTAGAAGAAGACATTTGGCCCATTCTTCTGAGGAGAATTGCTCCAGGATGGAAGACAAACACCCTAAAAGAGACCCCCTAAAATAGAGGTACCTTCCTCCTGATGCTTGTTATTTTTTTAAGTTTGCTTCCAGAACAAATAGAAACTTCTTCTTTCACCTGGAAAGCCTGGACTCCTCCCAACTATTCCTTACCACCCTTCCCGCACAAGACCGATGGAGCCCTGTGGAGAAAAATCACATGGGAGTGCTGCCTGACATCTCGACTATCGAAGAATGATGTAACATGTTTTGATAGGTACATTCCACTTTTTTGAATTTCTCTTCACTGGATGGTGCCTTCTAGAAATGGTGATCAGCCACCTGTATATCCCAAAGACTGAGCTTGAGGAAGGAGAATGTAGTTTCATAGTGTTAGTGATTGCAGCTCCTTTTAACAAGCAATTAGGCCCTTCCCAGATGTTCTCAGGGTGGCGGGGAGGGGCCTCTGCATCCACTCTTGTCAGCGGAGCCCGTCTCCCTAAGGACCCCAAAGCTGAGATGAATGGACCCCCCCATTAAGAAATATGCACTGGAAAAAAATACCCAAAAGAAATATGTCAAAATTATAGCGGTGATTGTCTTTGGAAGATCAAATTAATAGGATTTTTAAAGTGTTTTGTGTTTTCTAAATTTTCTACCAGACGCATGCATTTCATTTTCAAACAATAATTCATCCACTCCAACTACTTCCCCCTCCCCTTCATCATCGTGCGTGGAAGGTCTGCCCATCTTTCCAGACCCATCAGGGATGCCACCTCCTTCAGGAGCCCCCACAACTGGATGGCCTCTCTGATCAGGCTCTCTCTCTCTCTCTCTCTGACCTGCTCCACTGTCTCTCACTCTTCTGGCTGGGATTAGACTTAGCTGGGTTCTCAATTTACCCTGCCTGCTACTGCTGCCCTCTGTGAGCACAGACTCTTTAATTTTTTTTTTTTTTTTTAAATTTCAAGCCATGACTGGCACAGTAGCTTACACAGATCAGGTACTCAACAAGTGTTCAGAGTTGAATTCTCATTTTTTTTCTTTAGCGAAGGTTTGCCTTATCAGATTAATGGTCTCAAATGCCACTTCTCCCTGAGAAATTCAATCAGCTTGAGGAACCAGAGGCTGAGTCACATCCTTGAGGAAACAGAGGCTGAGATTTTTCACAAAATCCACATGTGGAGGGTCAGAGGCATTGCCACATTCTCACAAGCTTCAGGTAATCCTGAAGACCCCCACCCCCACCAGAGATCCATTCAACACACCCACCAACATTGGCACCAAAGACATACAAACAAAGGTATCTCCTGCAGGGTTGTGTGAAATATTTTAAAAATTGGATTCAACCTTAATATCTGAATATAAATGAAAGAACACCCACAGAGACTGTGGAATATTCCCCAGTGGTTGTAAAGAGTATGTTAGGTCTACACATAGTGAAATAAAAAGATCACCAAGATACATTGTTACCTAGAAAAAATATATCAATAGATAGGCTATAATTCCATAAGGTAAAAGAAATAAAAACTAACAGTTTATTTTTAAACTACAGACACACATAGGAAATGTCTGCAGTCTACACATGTAGGTGTGAACAGTAATTACTTCTGGGGAAGGAGGAGGATTTTCAGGAAGGGATAAAGAGGGACTATAATGTTTACCTCTATGTTAAAAATTATGTCATGAAATGATTATTGTTTGAATTTTTATGAAAACATATGTTCCTATATTATATATATAATTATAAAAATAAAAAAGAGTTGTAATTTCAGGACAAAGTTAGAATTCCCAAACACGTTTAGGTGAAGTCTTTTGTAGAACACCATGGAAATCAATTTATAAAACTTTAAATAACTAAATTTTGCGTGTCTGCATTAACGCATAGCCTTAAACTGTAACAGTTTAAGAAAAATGTAATGCAGTGAACAACTTAAATTGGGAAACTCCTATTGATTAACTTACTTTTCTGAAAATCGAGGGGTACATGGAGGGGACAATCATAACTTATTTTTAAGGTGGCATATCTCGCATGGTTTCAAGAATACCAGCATCTCCTACAGCATGGTTTGCGAAGCCCAAATCAAAAGAGAAAGGGAAAGAATCTAGAAGAATAGAAAAGTAGGCCATGATTATCAGGGAGCTAAGACAATACAAGCTAAACAGACTGAAATCCTGAAAAACAAATTAAAAGAATGTCCTGGAAAATTGGCTTAGATAACAAAATCACTCTGGGAAAATCGGCAAAATCACCCAGCTAGACCACACTGACTCTCTTTGTCTTTTCACAAAGGATCTAAGCGGACGGTATTAATATTTACAATAAATTTTCTTTGTGCAGTAACATATATAGAGAAACAATAGTCAAAAGACCTACGGGATTACAATAATTTAAACTTATGTCTTTGCTTCTATCATACCGTAATACCATGAGGATTTTATACGTATTGAAAGATTCAGGATCATGTTGTACTTCTTAAAGTGGAATTTCACACATATAAGCTGAAAATAAAACAATGTCTGGGAGAAAATTTCATAACATGCTCAACAAGAATTGTATCAGAATTCATAGCCCTGTAGTCATTTTTTTTTATTATTTTTACAAAAAGGAAGAGAATGTTAAATATGCAACTAAAGAGCGCCCTCTAGTGGGAGATAATGTTTATACAAAATACTCAGCATTTGACCTATTTCTAGAAAATGTTGCATCTCAGATTTGCTATGGATAAAACAGCCTATGCTTAGAAAAAAATTGCTTCAAATCACAGCATTCTTTGTTAAAACCATTGCATTTCAGTGATCCTTCTCTTCAACTATTAAATTAAATGCAATTGATTAATCTTTAAAATATCTTCTTTTCTCAAACCACATCAAGACTTAAAACAATCACTTTTTCTTGTTAAAATACCCTCCTTTGTTTAGAAACCCTTGAACCTTGCAAATATGCCTCCAAATGAGTCCCAAGTGAGAATACATGTGTCCCTCTTAAAAACTTCTCTTCTTTGGCCTTCAGCACAAATCTGCTGATACTGTCTTGGGGCCTGATGCAGACAGTGATGAGAACCAAACTTAACTCCCTCTTTAGGCAGGACTTCCCTGGTGGCACGGTGGTTAAGAATCCACCTGCCAATGCGGGGGACACGGGTTTGAGCCTTGCTCTGGGAAGATCCCACATGCTGCAGAGTAACTAGGCCCGTGAGCCACAACTACTGAGCCTGTGCTCTAGAGCCCATGAGCCACAACTATTGAGCCCGTGTGCCACAACTGTTGAAGCCCACGTGCCTAGAGCCCATGCTCTGCAACAAGAGAAGCCACTACAATGAGGAGCCCGTGCACGACAAAGAAGAGTAGCCTCCGCTCTCAGCAGCTAGAGAAAGCAACGAAGACCCAACACAGCCAATAAATAAATAAATAAATAAATTTATTTTTTTTTAAATCCCTCCTTAGGCAGAATTGAAAGGTGCTGAGGAAGCCTGCTGCAGCGTATTTCAGGAAAGTACCCAAGACTGGCCATCTTTATACATCCATTAATCATAGGTTTTCCCTATTTGGTACACCAAAAAACTCATCACACAAGTGAAGGGTGAAAGATTTTAAACCCTCGAACACTGAGAAGGTTTAACATATGATCCAAAAGACAACTCCAGGAATTTCACCAAAACAACAAGGTTCTCAAAGAAACACAGAAAGAAACACTGAACTTTTTGAATCAGGAGAGCATTTAGAGTTTACTTTACTCAGTATCTCACCCTCATGATTTTTGCCATGTTAACAGCCCATGGATAAAGATGTGGCACATATATACAATGGAATATTACTCAGCCATAAAAAGGAATGAAATTGAGTTTTTTGTAGTGAAGTGTATGGACCTAGACTCTGTCATACAGAGCAAAGTAAGCCAGAAAGAGAAAAACAAATACCTTATGCTAATGCATATATGTGGAATCTAAAAAAATGATACTGATGAACCCAGTCATAGGGCAAGAATAAAGATGCAGATGCAGAGAACGGACTTGAGGACACAGGGGCGGGGGGCAAAGGGGAACCTGGGACGAGTGAGAGCATAGCATTGACATATATACACTACCAAATGTAAAATAGATAGCTAGTACTATTTACAATAACCAGGACATGGAAGCAACCTAAATGTCCATCAACAGATGGATGGATAAAAAAGATATGGCACATATATACAATGGAATATTACTCAGCTGTGAAAAGCAATGAAACTGGGACATTTGTAGAGGCATGGATGGACCTAGAAACTGTTATACGGAGTGAAGTGAGTCAGAAAGAGAAAAAAAGTATCGTATATTAACACACATGCGGAATATAGAAAAATGGTACAAATCAACCAGTGTGCAAGGCAGAAATAGAGACAGAGTTGTAGAGGACAAACATATGGACACCAAGTTGGGAAAGTGGGGGTGGGGGGGTTGGGGGGGATGAATTGGGAAATTGGGATTGCCATATATACATTACTAATAAGAAAAAAAATCAAACTGCACTTAAATGTATGCATTTTATTGTATGTCAATCGTATCTCAATAAAAGTTTTTAAAAAATAGCTAGTGGGAAGTTGCTGCATAACATAGGGAGATCAACTCGATGATGGGTGATGACTTAGATGGGATAGGGAGGGTGGGAGGCAGTCATGAGAGGGAGGGGATATGGGGATATATGTATAAATACAGCTGATTCACTTTGTTGTACAGCAAAAACTGGCACAACAGTGTAAAGCAATTATATTCCAATGAAGAGCTTTAAAAAAAATCACATCTGTACAGTTATTACCTTAATGTTTGTCTTTAATCAGTTTGACCTTTATTTAAAGACCAAGATCACATACCATGAATAGAAACTAACCATAAGAATTAAATTAAAAGAAAACAGTAGTATTACATTCCAGTTTGCATTGGGGTTTCCTCTCTTTTATGAAAAAGAGGAGGTTGCAAGAGAGAGAAGTGTTCAGAACAAAGTAGCACCCGAGGTAGACTTTCTCATCCGTGTTTCTGGAAGGACTGAACAAATCAGGATTCAGTGCTATTTGAAGCTATGCCCATGTAGCACCACTGCCAGCATCCCATCTCTTTGCCTGGGGGCTCCTTCTGGTGGAGGAAGCCCACTCTACTCATGCTCTCGGGGCAGGCCAGCAGTCCTGGAGAATTAATATCCCCAGAAGCAGTTCTCAACCAATGACCAACAGGAACAGGAACTGGTATATAAATACCCCAGCTCTCTCTCCCTCCTGTTGGGGAGGCAGGCAGTCCACTCAAGTTCCAGGGATTCCCACGAGGGATGAGGCTCTGGTTACTTGTGGAACTAACATGCTTGATAGCACATCTTTTATTGGTTGTTTTCAACCTAGCCTCACTGCCCCATTCCTTTACAGGTGTTTCCTGAGGTCCCCTCCCAAATAATCTACATGCACTTGGATCTATACCTCAGGGTCTGCTACTGGGGAAACCCAGTTAAGACAATTATGTAGAAGAAGAGCAGTAGAGTCTGTTTCTTAAGCCCAGTTTTCCTACCTCCACGTCTAGGATGGTATTTATTTGTCTCTCCTCCCATTGCTTCCTTGTCCCAAGGTCTTTGGACTAACTGAGCCAAATCTAAAACGATGGTGGCTTTCAGTCATGAGTGTGCCAGCTAGAAGGTGCCCAGGGCTGAGGGGGTTCCAGGAGGTGGAACTTGCAGTGAACAGTCCTGGGAAAACCAGGACCCATTGGTCACCCTAGCCAGCTACCACCTTTCCTTTGTGGAAGGGGCTGCAGTTCTGAATTTAGAGACCCCAGCCTCCTGTGTGTAACAAATAGGTACAATCCATAAAACATGACCTCAATAGTGAAGCGTCTGGAGTCCCCCAGGTTATGCTGCATCTTAGAGTGGCATAAAGGGTGATTCTTTGCTCTACCAGGAATACAGTTATTTTCCTGTGTACTAGAAAAGTATTAGGCAAAACTTAGCACCGCAAATCTGTGATTTTATAGACATTCACATCTAAAAGGCTGCTCAGTCATTTATATTTACTCTCTTAAATGAGTTCATTAGATAAAAATAAATTATAGTATACATATTTTACATAACCATGGCAAAAAGTCTTATAGAAGTTTGGGGAAACTGAGCTGTACAGATAATACTAGGAATCATATATTTATAATTTTTAGGTAGATTAAATTCAATCTTTTAGTTTTTAAGTAGATGTGTAATCAATTGTCCTTAAGTAAGCATTCCTCTGAACCTATTAAAAATAAGGGTTCCTATTTGTCAGAATCACAGACAAATGAACCCAATAATCTCTACCAGGTAGCATATATGAAAAAGGGCATTTCAACTACCCTATTTGGGGGGCCCTTACTACATGCAAACAGAAGGATTCAATTACTGAGTAACTGCTGGGTGCTGGTCATTGGACAATCAGAAAATAACATACTGAGCACCTGGTGCCACCTGGTCCTTTATCCAATAGGGAGGGAAGAAAACACAACTCCTGCCCTTGGGGAGTTGACAGTCAAGAAGACAAGATAGACTTTAATTGAATACAATGTACACAAATAAATATGCAGTTATTGTAATCGGTAAAAAAATAACATTCAGCATGCTGTGTTCAGATGCGCAAGGGAAAATGTATCTTTATTTTCTACAACAAGCCCCATGGCAGTGGGCTGGGCAGATGAGGGGGTCATACAGAAATAAAAACCAAAGCTTGCTCATTAAGGTATCTCTGTTTCTTCTGGTTTAAATGCAGCCTCTTTGGATTCAAAATAGTATCTTTCAAGTAACCTTTTCTCTCTTTTGGCTAAATGTTGCATTTTTCTGGTTTCTCCCCTACCTGTTCTCTAAGATCAACTTTCCTCTCTGCAAAAAGGTTTGGTTCTCTAAAAAAATTAATAACCCAAGCAGGGACCCTATCTTAGTCTATTCAGGCTGCTATAACAAACCATAGGTTGAGTGGCTTTAACCACAAACGTTTATTTCTCATGGTTCTGGAGGCTGGAAGTGCAAGGTCAAGGTGCTGGCAGATCTGGTGTCTGATAAGATCCTGCCTCCTAGCTTGCTGCCTTCTCCATGTGTCCTCACATGGCTAAGAGAGAGGGAAACAACCTTCCTCTTGTCTCTCCTTATAAGGGCACTAATCCCATTATGAGGGCTGCATCCTCATGACCTAATGACCTCCCAAAACCACCATCTCCAAATTTCATCACACTGGGGATTCGGGTTTCAATATATGATTTTCACCCATTTTCTATGGCCCTTCTTTCTTGCTACTGGGGGCCACCCTTCTGTACCCACCATTTCCATCCCAGCCTCATGGCCCATGGTCGGAATGTATGCAGTTCCCTCAGAACCTTAGAAGTAAGGCCACACCCCTTATGTCACAAGGTAACTAATTTAAATTCTATCACTGAATATAAATAGAGCATCTTTATTTTCTGTAACTGGCCTGTTCTTCCTCTAGAGCTTAGCTTTCCAATAAATATCCATGAGCCACGTGTGACTATTTCAATTTAAATTGTATTTAATTAAATTTAAATAAAATTATAAATTCAGTTTCTCAGTCACACCAGCCACATGTCAAGCACTCAATAGCCCACGTGGCTCATGGCTACTATATTGGACATGCAGATACAGACCGTGTCCATCATCACAGACAGTTGTATTGGACCACCCAGGTCTGGAGCACACAGGAGGGAAGAGCAAACAAACTTGCCCATCACAGTATCTTAGCCGCTTCTGGTTTTAAGACAATCTCTTCCCATTTAAAGGAACTTTTTGAGTAAACATTGTTTTTCAAGGTTTCCCCTCTCTCATCTTCCAGCAGATGGTGTCTGGATCAAAGTCTCCCAGGGATTCAGCAAAGTATTGAAGGGAGAGCTGGATATCCACAAACCCTGGAACCAGAGGAATTGAGGTGAGAGTTTCTGCAGATGTGCGATAAGGAAGCCCACAGATGACAACTGGGTTATGCCCATTTTATAGGTGAGAAATTGTTGCTCAGAAGTTTAAGCTATTTGCCTAAGTTCACAAAGCCAGTGAGAGGTGGAGTCAGGATTCAAGCTCTGAGAGCTCAGCTCTGTCCACTGCACTGCATTGCCTCTTCTATTCTTTACAGTGCAGTCAATCACCTTGCTTAAGGGCATGACCCAACAAAGCCTTGGTTGACCAGTCTTCAAGGGGAAAAAGCTGTGCCAGTTTTCCCAAGGCCCCCATAGTCAGGGCAGGGAGATGCATACACCTGGTGGCCCCTGAAGAGGTCAGGGGACAGGTAGCTGGTGTAGGAATAGCCCGACCACCTGATCACACATCCTAGTTAAACCCAACTAGGCCTATTGTTCTGGGGGGGCTTCTCCGTCTCACCAACTCTTCTACTGCTAAGGAACTTTAATTGTATTAGACTTGCCCATAGAACATCTAGAGATCCTGAATTTTAGTTGTCAACACCTCATTTTGGAGTCATATTAATTGAGTATAAATTGCATGCCAAGCACTGCAATAAGTACTTTCCAAGATCATTATCTTACACGGTCCTCACAATAGTCCTTTGGAGTAGATATTATTATTCTCATTTATAGGTGAGGGAATGAAGTTTAGAAAGTTTCAGTCACTGACCAAGATGCAAACACACAGCTGTTTGGTATTTAAGCCATGCTTTGCCGCAGAAGGAAATCAAAGTTAACTTTGAAGATGTACCTCTGAAGTAGAGATCAAGACTGTGGGGATGAACTATACCTCTGTCATGTACTCACTGCGAGATGTGAGGCAAGTCACTGAGCCTCTCTGAACCCACAGTTCCCAGTTTATCGAATGGGCTGGGGATGCCCGCTCCTCACTCCAGTGTGGTTAATGAGAAATGCACATGCGCTTTCCATTAGAGTTCTGCAGTGGCAAGCAGCAGAAACTGTTTAGCCACTGTTATTTGGCCAGCAAAAGCAAAAAGGGAGTTTACTGGGAGGAGATGTGTGAGCCTTCAGAATTTATGGGAAGGCTGCAAAATCAGGCATGAACAAAGGTCAGGAACCAAGGCAGGAGCTGGTGCAGAACGACATTCAGGGGTCATCGCCCTTGGACCATCTTCCCATCTCTGAGTCACTTTACTCACAATTCAAAGTCCTGGGTTACGAGAATCTGATTTACTGACCTTAGGTCACTTGTCCACCCTAGGCTGCGCTGGAATAATAAGAAGTTTCTTGAAGAGACCTCTTTGGCCTCTACAGTGGGAAGTGAGAACAGTTTGATTAACTATGCTCGTGAGGGAAAGATAATTTCTGAAAATGAAAACAGGATACTGTTGGAAGAGCAGAAAAATACTGGGGGATTGACCACAACATAAAAGGTCACAGGAATGTAGAGCAGTGGTAATATCACCATTTTTCTTACCCTTAGCAGGATGCCCAGCTCTACACATTTGTGGGAGAGGGGACTGGGGAGGGGCAGCATTGGCTCCAATAAAGGGCTTCTTCACACTCTTTTTTGTTTCCAGCATTATAGCAAAAATATATATCCTTAATTGGAAACCTAGGCTCTAAGTTTTGATTTATACAAAACCAAATTCTCCTTCCAAAAGTATCAACCATAAATTGCAAAAAGATAAGTAAATAAGAGTATGTTAACTATGAGGAAATCCATGGGCTTCATGACCCATTATTTTTTTTACTGATCATAAAAACGTGATCAGATGATCATGCATTTTTAAGGCAAAAATAGTAGATCATGTGGCTAGAATAAATGTGAGGTATGACCATTCATTTGGGAAAGAAATGTTCTTTTTCAGGTTCAAGATAGAATGAATCATGGCCTGAAGTTCCAAGAACATAAATTTTACCATCATCATTTACAAAATATAACTATTGAAACCTAGGCCATTATGCAAAAAATACAGGTAGTTCTTCAAGAGGAAATATTTCAAACATTAATGTAAATAATAATGTTTTAAAGTTTAAAAAAATGTAACCAAGAATGTAAGAGTTACATGCATAATACTTCACTTTCTTTTTTTAAAAATGTCATTCCAGGGAAAAATGTCTTCTCTCAGGCACATATTTAAAGGTTAAGAAATATTAGCAGATCATTTGTATATACTAGTTTTGTTTTTCTACCATAAAACAAGAAAAAATATAGAACAAATTAAAAGTTTTTCATGCTTCATCCAAATGATATGTTGAAATATGCCAGCGAGAAAAAATTTTTAATAAACAATGAGATTAATAGAGAAGGCCTTCTACTTCTGCAAATTTGTTGAAGAAGGAAAGAAGAAGAAGGGTTGGGAAAAAGAAGAAAGAAAATGAAAAAGAATAAGAAGAACCCCGATTTGTAATGCTAAAAGAACAATTTTACAACTCAAAAATTCATATTTGGTTGCACTGTAAGTATTAGAACCAAACTGGAGTAAGTCACCTCTGGGAATTTTTTTTTAATGTTTTATTGACATCATTTGAATAATCCACTTAAATAAACAGCAGTTGAATTTCAAAATAATTCGGCATTACATCAGGCAAAATTGTAAGACGGACTTAACCATTTTAAATTATGATATGTTACTATCAATGTAAGTGTATCCAAAATATGTCTAAATTTTGCCTACACAGCTAGAAAATAAAAGATAGCAAAGCCTTTAAGAAATACACATTTGTATAAGTTTCATTTTCTATTATCTATCGATACTGTATCTCAAGTTCTAATACAGTCATTGTTTTGATGACACAAATTACACAGAAACTCACTGTTTTCCCCCAATTTTACCCATCATTCAAATTCCAAGGCAAAGAAAAATTTCCTCGAAATGAATTTTAGGACCTCCTTCCCCTTCTGTTAATTTTTTTTTTAATGTATTAGTCACCTAACAAATGAAAAATACATTCTATCCATTTCAGTTATTTGCAAATGTTATGCTAGTGGAAAAAAGCCATACAGTACTGTTTTTTAAGTCTATATCAATAAACATCACCCCGTGTAAAAACACAGTGCTTTATCTATAATGCTTGGACTGGAGGAGCTAGCATAAGATTTGTAGAGTAAAATCTTCACAAAGAATATTACTCTGGGTAAGATTTGGTGTATATGAGTTAATAAATTTTTTTCAGGCTGGCCCTTAGGATTACTCTTCTGTCTGAATTTTGGTTTTGTTTTCTCTCTGTCCCTTCCTCATGGAGTTGAACCTGGAAATAGCATCACTCTTGAGCTCGTTAGTTTGATAAACAGGCCTAAGTGTGCAGCGACAATGGGTACCTCCAGCACAGAAGCATTTATAGGTCTCCAGGGAATTCTGAAAAACACCAGGAAGTGTTTAGGTACTGAATCACAGCCAAGTATTCTGAATCTTTAATTTTTTTTCCTATGAGGATGTCAGCATTAAAATATAGCACGTGCTTTTCCCACTTGGTTTCTATTACTTGAAAAGCATTCAAGAGCTTATAGGCTAGAATTACCTCCTTCCCAGGCAAGAGAAGAGGCAAAAACATTAACAGTTCCTCTGCTGGTCTTCTTTTACATTTTTGACCCAACAATATAATAAAAATGACTAAATACTAAACCTGAGCGTTGTGCTTCTGAATCCATCATATTTTTATCATATTCATCCATGCAGTGTTCTCATCTTTGGTGGTTTAGATAATGCATGTTGAAATAAATTTCACACGATAACTAGTTTGTTTTCAGATATGACACATCCATCATCCAAATAACCAGGCAATTATGGCAGAGCAAACCTCTGGAATAAATGATTTGTTTTAAAGGTAGTTTAGGGTACAGTTAAAAATTAAACTTCACAGCAAAGGCAGGAAAAAAACAAGGCAAAATTAATGTCTATAAAAAAAAGAATTTGAAATTTGGGTGGGAATGACTTGTTTTATTTTGTTTTGTTTTGTTTTTTTAATTAAGCACATGTGTTATTTATGTTGGAATACCTTAGACAACCGCTGGGGGGAAAGAGGGATTACAACTGTATTTTCTCAAATCTTAGCTTATCTATCTTGGCTTACCGACTGCACTAGCATTTTAAAAAATCACCCCACCAATGGAACATTGAGATACTTATCCTTAATCAAATAAGCAAAAAATATAGGTACAAAGATATTGAATGCACCAAAATGTAGTGTGAACAAATTGAAGACAATTGCCCATCAATAGGGAATGACTAATAAGTTTTAATTAGAGTCATATAATTGAGATATACAAAGCTTTGCAGACATTTTGAAAAACTGAGCAGATCTGTGTATACCAGCATGGAAGTTTATCGTGACATAGTGTTGAAGGCAAAAAGCATTCTGCATTCAGTAAGAATAGTAAGATGTCATTTTAAAATAAGCATTCATAGATATATTTGAACATTGCTTACATATTTATAACAAGAATATATTATTTGCTCACTGTATTATTTTTCAAATAATTATTTAAAGGGTCCAGAGGATACCAAAAAACCTGTTAATAGTTATTTTAGTGAGAAAGATGTGAGAGGAAAACATTGACTCTTTGTGTCCATATTACTTTTAAACAAAAGACCCCATATTACTTTAAACAATACTCATTTTGTCTATACACTGGTTCAGCAAAGAATGAAAAAAATGTCATTTATGTGAGGCATAGGGAGATAATATTAAAATAAGTGTGAGTATCAGGGACTAGAAAGGAAAAAGACATGAATATTTAATGAAAGAAATGTAAACTAATAATAAAAATAATAATATATAACTTGGCAAAGGGGTATTTAAAATATTTCAGTGGATAGTGGGAGCAGAAATTGGCACAACTTTTATAGAAAGCACTTCTGCATTATATAGCATAAGCTTCACAGACATTTGTGATCTTAATTCCAATATTTCAACTTCTAAAAATTTAGCCTAAGAAAAGGGTTAACAGCACTACTTTAAAAAGCAGAGTAGGTCAGTGGGAAGTTGTTGTATAACGAAGATGGAAGATGCCTTAGAGGACTGGGGCGGGGAGGGTGGGGGGGACTCGAGGAGGGGGGAGTCAAGGAAGGGAGGGAATACGGGGATATGTGTATAAAAACAGATGATTGAACCTGGTGTACCCCCAAAAAAATAAAAAAATAAATAAAAAAAGCAGAGTAGGAAACAACTTAAATATCTGGTCAGAGAGGATTAGATGATGTTATTGTTATTATTATTATCTTACTTTTATTGATTATAATATTTTATTGATTATAATATGCTAGGCATTGTTCCGAGAACTTAAAGGACATTCTGCCATGTACTCTTGTAACAACCCTATGAGATATACACTGTTTCTTTCTACTTTTACAGGGAAGAAAATAGAGACATGAGTTGTTGCATAACTTGCCCAAGATCCACTCCAAGGAGCAGAGGAGGGATCAGAACAGACGGACAAAATGCCAAAACCAGTGTTCTTAACCAGCACATTAACCTATATTCATCTGATGGCATACAAGGTAGCCATTAAAGATCATGAAATATTCCTGACATGGAAAAATATTCATGATTTCTTGTTCCAAAAAATATATAATTCAACGTAGTGTGTCCAGTATGATATTTTGAGTTTTTTGATTTTTTAAAAATTTATTTATTTTATTTATTTTTTATTTATTATTTTCGCTGTGTTGGGTCTTTGTTGTTGCACATGGGCTTTCTCTAGCTGCAGCGAACAGGGGCTGCTCTTCATTGTGATGCGTGGGCTCCTCGTTGCAGTGGCTTCTCTTGTTGTAGAGCATGGACTCTAGGCACACAGGCTTCAGTAATTGCAGCACACGGGCTCAGTAGTTGTGGCTTGTGGGCTCTAGAGCACACGTTCGGTAGTTGTGGCGCATGGGCTTAGTTGCTCCGAGGCATGTGGGATCCTCCTGGAACAGGGAATGAACCCATGTCTCCTGCGGATTCCTAACCACTGCACCATCTAGGAAGTCCCTGATGATGCTTTGGAAGTGCACATTCACATACAAACATAGAATTTTCTAAAATTAACATATATTCCTTTTATAATCAGAATTAGACATAAAAGAGGTTTTTTTAAATCATTTTGTTAATGTTTAATGACATAGTAAGCAAAAATAGAAGGTGCCAATTATGTCTGTTACTAAATATGATCCCAAATGTTAACGTCCCAAATCCCCGTGCCAATGGGCCTTTCTATTTTTTTTTCTTCTAAAGTTCATTTTTGGGTGCATTGCATCTTCATTGCTGTGCTCAGGCTTTTGTCTCTAGGTGTGGCAAGCAGGGGCTACTCTTCATTGCGGTGCACGGCTTCTCAGTGTGGTGGCTTCTCTGTGCGGTAGCTTCTCTTGTTGCAGACCACGGGCTCTAGGCATGCAGGCTTCAGTAGTTGTGGTGCGTGGGCTCTGCAGTTGTGGCGCGGGCTTAGTTGCTCCTTAGTAGCTCTGGGACATATGGGATCTTCCTGGACCAGGGATTGAACCTGTGCCCCTTGCATGGGCAGCCGGATTCTCAACCACTGCACCACCAAGGAAGTCCCAATGGGCCTTTCTAATGTCTTCATCTGCCTCTGGTTGATGTCTTATACATGCACACACACACACCCCCCCACACACACAGGCAAAAGATGGAACAGTAATACATAAAAACATTCCCAATGATCCTCTGAGAGGTGGGATTTACACTTGTTCATTATACCAGCAAAAATATTTTCCAAATGTTTACAATATAAACTTTACAGAACTTTTAATATAGAAAAAAAGTTATACTTAATACTTATATTTATATATATAATATAAATGTAAAGCAATACAACAAAGCTTTCTCTGACACATATATTTGTATTTGCATTATATTTGTAAAGTTGTATTTTTTTCTTGGAAAAATTCAAACATGCACAATAGTATTACACTCCATATACTCATTATCCAAATTCAAGAATTATCAAGAATTGTTAAGACTGTGCTGCATTTACTTCAATTTATCAGGGAAGGGCTCAGAAGAAGGGCCAAGTTTAGAATGAGGTAAATGAGGCACTCAGCTCAGGCAGAAAATTTAAGGAGGCATCAAAAAGCTCAGTAATCAAGATAAGTAACATTTTAATGCAATATTTTTTTAAATTAATGGAAAAAATCCATGATGAACAAATATTTAAAAATTAAATAAGAACAGGATCTATCCCTCCACTTGCAAGACTCACTCACCCTGGTCCCAGCCCTGCCTTCAGAAAGGGGAATGTGAGTGGAGGAAGGGGAGAAGGAGGAGGAAAAAGAAGAGAGTGAAGAAAAGAGAAAGGGCTCTGCGCTCAGAGGCAGGTCCTAGTCTGGAAGAAAGGAGAGGGGCTTGCCCAAAGCACACCCAGAAGATTGGAGGTGAGCTGGCCCCCGAAAAAGGGAGGCAGGCTTCAGACTGTCCATTTGAAGGATTAGGGAGAGGTCCTGAGAACAGGCTGGGGTCTCTGGGCTCTGATAGGCCTTCAGGAAAATCATGCCCCACGTTGCACCTCGTAAGAAATTTCGCAATACTATCGGTACCATATCACGGTAGAGAGGAGTTCAGGAGCTAAACTTCAATCTGCCAGAGCCCCCATTTATATCCACAGTGCTTTTCACAAAATCCACCTCCAATTAAGGAGTACTATGGAAATACACACATGAAAAATTATTCATGTAAAAGTTATAAACTATGGGGGTGAGTCAAAAATTATCCGCACTCCAGTTATATTAAAACTTCTGTTGGCCGCACTGTCTTATCAGTGCTTTCCGCTCAAAGCTGCTCTCTCCACAGTCACTGCTGTGCAGGTATGAACGTGTTACATCAGTTCATTTGTAACTGTGGTGCAAGCAAAAATGGATGCCCCACTTGTGATCTGCACGAAAGAAGAGCAGCATGCAGTGATTCATTTTTTGTGGTTTGAGGGTGTACCTGGTGCCATTATTTACCGAAGACTTTGTGTGCAGTATGGAGAAAGTGTTTTGTTGTGAAGAAGTGTGTATGAATGAATAGAGAAGTTGAAGGAAGGTCGCACAGTGTTAGCCATCAAGAAGGAGCCAGATTCACTTCTGATGAAGAAGGGAAGGCAGCAGTTCATTTGTGGCTCGCAGCTCAGCCTAAAACATTTTTTAATAAAGGAATACGAAAGCGTGTTGACAGATGGACAAAGTGTATTGAAAAGCAAGGAGATTATGTTGAAAAATGATGTATTTGTCTTTTCTAAAAGTTAATGAAAACAAATCCTACAGCCAGAGTGGGGATAATTTTTGACTCACCCTCGTAAGTATAATTACAAAAACAAGAGATTCAGTTCATCTCTTTATACTATCTTACATGATGGCAAAGAACACGACCAAAAATGTTAAGCCTAAATTAGGAAGGATTCTTTGAGGATATACATTTAAGGTAATATTTAAAGAATGAAAAGAAGCACATGTGCTTTCCATTTTTAGCTGCATAGATATCCTGGCAAACAAACAAAATTAGAAGATGGTACAATCCTTATCATGACAGAAAAAACCCTGCCCCCTCTCCCACCAAAAAAATACCACAAAGCTTTCGTGAACAGAAAGTTCTGGTGATATTGCCATTGAACCTCCTAGCCACTGGTTTGAAATTTAAGACATAGTCTGAAATTTCCCTAAAATCTATTGACCTCCAACTAACAGATCTGGACAAAAAGGAAACTCCCAAATAACACTTTCAGAAGAAAAAGTAAACATCACTTCAGAGGTTGAAACTCAGCTCTGACAATATAGTTAATATTTCCTGCACACTTCCCCCAAATTAATAATTATACTTATTAGGAAGGAAGCAGACAAATTACTGTTTTAAACATAATTAATTTGACATTTATTCATTGTTGTAAAATTATTGTCACATAGTCATACTTTAACATGCACATGTCAATAAGGCAGGCCAAGGATGAGGATTTTAAATAGTTTCAAGAAGGAAGACAATTAATTTTTATGATTGTTGTATAAACATTGCATTAAGTGTCAAAGTAACACATTGGAGGAATTCAAATGGCTTCATTGAAATCGAGGAGAAGGAAAGTCATAATTATACGTATCGGAGAATGATTGACTATTCTCTCAACAGAATTCCTTTGCTGAAGATTAACAAACTTGGTTTTTGCCAGAATGTTCCAAAATGTATACCATGGGTGGGACGGGAGGTAAATATGATTCTGTTTTAATTCTGTGTTCATTTTAATGTATCTTAGAAATATCACCAGCATGCCAAGCCTGAGATGCTACAATAGTATTGATGAGCTTTTGTTTTAAAAGAAGTTCTGGACTTCCCTGGTGGTCCAGTGGTTAACACTCTGCTTCCAGTGCAGGGGGTGCAGGTTCAATCCCTGGTCAGGGAACTAAGATCCCACATGCCGTGTGGTATGGCCAAAAGATAAAAGAAAAAAAAAAGTTCTTATAAATGAAAATAAAACTAAGTCATGGTATGAGTACTACATGGGTTAGAACAGATAATGTGAATATGTCATCTCTCTGAGCATCCCTTTCCCATTTCCCTGCACACAGACTCCCAGTGTGTACCTACTTCCCGCAGCCCTGCACTTGGGTTTTTTGTCCACTTCAAGCTGCCACAGCCAGTTTTGCCTGGGATCAGGCAGAGCTAGAAATGCCTTAACCAAGCCCTTAACTAATGACCAATCAGCTTCATCCAATAGAAATATAAGGCCAACCACCTGTGTCATTTGAAATTTTCTAATAGCACTTTTCACAAAAGCAGAAATAAAAGGTAGAAATAATTTAGATTATGCATTTCATTTAACCCATTACAGTAAAAATATATCATTTCAACATATAACCAATATTAAAAAATTATTAATGAGGTATTTCACATTCCTTTTTTTGGTACTGAGTGTTCAAAATCTGGTGTGTATTTCACGCAGTACATTTCAATTTGGACTAGCCAGGTTCTAAGGGCTCAGTGGCCACATGTGGCTAGGGGCTGCCATCTTGAACTGAGCAGATCTAGACAGCTGCTATGGACTGAATGTTTGTGTCTTCTCCCCCTCCTTTTTTTTAAATAAACTTATTTATTTATTTATTTATATTTTTTCTATTTTTTATTTTTTTATTGGCTGTGTTGGGTCTTTGTTGCTGCGAGCGGGCTTTCTCTAGTTGCGGAGAACAGGGGCTACTCTTCATTGCAGTGTGTGGGCTTCTCAGTGTGCTTGCTTCTCTTGTTGCAGGGCACAGGCTCTAGGTGTGAGGGCTTCAGTAGTTGCAGCATGCAGGCTCAGTAGTTGTGGTGCATGGGCTTAGGGCTTAGCTGCTCCACAGCATGTGGGCTCTTCCTGGACCAGGGATCAAACCCAAGTCCTCTGTATTGGCAGGTGGATTGTTAACCATTGCACCACCAGGGAAGTCCTATTTATTTATAAACCAGGAAGAGAACTATCACCAGGAACTGGAACTGAATTGGCCATCACCTTGATCTTGGACTTTCCAACCTCTAAAAGTGTGAGGGACAAGTTTATGTTGTTGAAGCCCCCCAGTCTATGGCATTTTTGTTATAGCAGCCCAAGCTGACCAAGACAACAGCTGAGTATGAGTTACACTGTCCCCAGAGCTCCCTGGGGGATTCAACCAACATAACTTTGGGGGGGAGAGGTAAACAATTCAACTTACAACAAAAGCTGGGCTCTAAACTAAGTTATTCGTGTATCTCTTTAAGCATTCCCCAGGTAGGGAAATATATATATATACAGGGAACTTGTGCCAAAAATGAGCTGTCATGGAATCTTATTGAAATCTTCTTGGTTAATTCTGTTCACTTTCTTTCTCCTTTTTACTCTAAACCTGGTCAGCCAAGTGTACACACCAAAGCCATCCTTTCTCTTTCTTTAAAACTTGAGCCAAATATGCTAGGACACAGGACTAAAGAGTAATGACACCTTGAAGTGCTGAATAAGTTTTTTGGAAAAAAATATGTCACATCTCTGCCAACAAAAAAATGAAGTGAACAATGAAATCTCTGGTAAAAATCAAAAAGGAAGTCAGTTGTGATGTTTCAACCACCGAGACCTCTTTGCAATGTGGTAAAAGAGATTAAAGTCAGTGACCATCACTATATAATTTTCTTCTGTCTCTGACACCTCCTGGACGTGGCCTCATTAACACCAACTTTATTTCCTACGACTATAAGAGGTTTCAGGAACCTTTTGTGTACTATAGTCAGACAGAAATGCTGACCCACCAAGATCTTTGTTTCTCATACTTTTAGTTGAATTTCTGTTACATTAATAGGAGTTTGGGGACTTGAATACATTTCAAAAACCATGTAAGTGATCCTGATACAATAAAAGCTTACTTTAATTCAGGCTGCAGGCTTCATTTTGAGTTATTAGGTTGGTAAGTTTTTCAAGCATTTCTCCAGGCCAACCTTTTCATCTGGGGCACTGATGCTAAAATTCCCTTTGTGTCCCAAAGCAGAGTGAAGTTTCCTCTTGCTGCTGTACCAAATTACCGCAAACTTAGTGGCTTGAAACAGCACACATGTACTATCTTACAGTCATGGAGGTCAGAAGTCCAAACTCAGTCTCACTTGGCTAAATTCACAGTGTTAGCAGGTCTGGTTCCTTGTGGAGGTGTCAGTACCAGTTCAAAGGAGGATGCAAAGAACAACACATTCACAGAGCAGGAATGTGTAAATAGAGGTGTCTTGGTTTCCTGATGCCACTGTAGCAAATCACCACAATTTAGCCGCTTTAAAACACTAAGTGGCTTATTAGCTTACAGTTCTGGAGGTTGGAAGTCCAAGAACCAAGGTGTCAGCAGGGCTGCATTCCTTCTGGAGGTTCAATGTGAGAATCCATTTCCTGGTCTTTTCCAGCCTCCAGAGGCTGCCTGCATTCCTGGGTTCCTGGCCCCTCTCTCCATCTTCAAATCCAGCAGCGTAGCATCTTCAAATCTCTCTCTTTCTCTACTTCTTCTTCTGTCGCCACATCTCCCCCTACCTCCCTTTTATAGAGAGCCTTGTGGTTACACTGGACCCACAAACAATCCAGGGTCATCTCCCCAACTCAAGATCCTCCATTTAACTGCATCTGCAAAGTCCTTTTTGCCAAGTGAGGTAACAGGTCCACAGTTTCCAGGAATAAGGACTTGGAATCTCAGGAGGGGGAGGGCATTACTCTGATTACACAGGAGAAGAAATGGGAAATTTGAAACTAACTTGCCCCTCATAGGGTGTCAGAGAAGAAGGGGTATGTGGAATTCCATCAACACTCACACTCTCTCGCTGAGCCTCAGATCTCACCTCCACAGAGCCCGATTCTAGGGATTCAGATTATACACCTTTCCAAGGGTAAAGCCTTTCCTTAAATTTTTCATTAATTAATACATTTTTTATGTTTTTAATTTAAAATATAGATAACTCAATCTTTTTGCTTTAAATGTACAGATCTATAAATTTTAACGCATGTATAGATTTGTGTAACCACCACCACAATCAGGATACAGAGCAGTTCCATCACCCCTCAAAACAGACCCTCATGCCACCCCTTGATAATCACACTCTCCCCCCATCCTTTAAAGTCGTAAAATCTTTAAAGTGTGTTGTGTTCACTTTTCTGTCTGTATGAGAGTCGTGATTTTACCTTTTCTGAGAATTCTCTTGCAACACTGGAAAGCAGGTGAACAAGTGGTAACTGAATCAGCAGCCCCAGGAAAGCCGACTCCTGAGCCAGCAGTGGGAAAGGCCAGAAAGGAGCCCGTGCATTCTGCAGAGCCCTGGAGAAGCTCAGGAATTAGTGACACCAGATACCTCTGCAAGCTGCAGGTGAAAGTGTGAACAAAAATAGGAAGAGTGTGTGAAAATCTAAGAAAGAGTCAGATCGCCGTGGTCCCCTCCCCCATGCCACAGGCTGGGCATCTGACTCCCTTCAAACCTGTTAAATGACTGGACTTAGTGTTTTTGAGAGGATCAATGAGAAGGTCTCTGGACCAGGAGCCTCAGACACAAGGACGAAACTGAAAATAGAGGGAACAGCTGAAAGGTGACGTTCTGATTGTTGAGACCCCTGGCTCCCTCCACCATCACCTTCCGAGACCACAGGCAAGAAGGCTATTTACCCTCCAGGCAGGTTGAGTGGCCAAGGATTCTCTGGAAATTTTGCCCATAGAAAAAGAAAACCTAAAGCTGCTGCTATGTGGGTGTAGGGAGGTGGTGGACGGGCAATTGCACAGCCCAGCCAGGTCACTCCACAGCAATGCTCAGGATGCCTCTTTCTAGAAGACAACTGGACAGCCAAGGAGTACGAGATCTTTGAGGAAATCTGAAAGACACAGGCTAAAAGAACCAGACAGCCAAAGGCAGGCCACATGGAGGAAACCAAAACTATCCCGGAGGAAGAAAATCTCTCCCCCTAAAACACTCACATCATCGATAAGAGAAAATACTGCAGCCACAAAATATGAATCAGGTGTTGATTTTTTAAATTTCAGATAACAAAGAAGAGTTCTGGGAAATTAAAAATATGAGCACAGAAATGAAAAACTAAGTAGAAAACTTGGATGATACAGCTGAAGAAATATTCCAGAAAGCAGAGCAGAAAAACAAACAAACAAAACAAGACATGGAACTTGGAGAGAAGTGATAAATAAGAAAAGGAGAGGACCAGTGCAGGAATGCTAATGCTGAATACTGGGAGTTCTAGGAAGAGAACAGAAGAAACAGGCGATGAAAAAAATCCAATAAAATGTCCCAGAACCAGAGGACATGAGTTCTTAGATGGCAGGGATCCATGCAGTGGGTGGAAATAGACCCAAACAATAAATATCATCATTAAAATTCAGATTACAAAGGGACAGGGAAGGTAGCTAAAAGCTAGTGGAAAAAAATACGAAGTTTTCATCTAAAAGTACAACAATCAGAATGGCATGAGACATCATACCATCGTATCATCATGTCATAGACAACATGGGAAACTCAAGGATGATGGAGCAAGGCCTTCAAATTTCCGAGGGACAATTACAGTTGATCCTCATTATTAGCGGATTCAGTATTTGGAAGGATTCAGTATTTGGAATTTATCTACTCGCTACAATTTATTTTTAACACCAATATCAATACTCAAGGTGCTTTTGGGGTCATTCAAAGACATGCAGAGCAGCAAAAAAAATTGAGTCAGGGACTTCCCTGATGACGCAATAGTTAAGAATCCGCCTGCCAATGCAGGGGACTTAGTTTCATTCCCTAGGCCGGGAAGATCGTGCATGCTTCAGAGCAACTAAGTCCATGCGCCACAACTACTGAGCCCACATGTTGTAACTACTGAAGCCCACAAACCTAGAGCCGGTGCTCTGAAACAAGAGAAGCCATAGCAATGAGAAGCCTGCACACTGCAACGAAGAGCAGCCCCCACTCGCTGCAACTAGAGAAAGCCTGCATGCAACAACGAAGACCCAACACAGCCAAAAATAAAAATAAATAAAAATAAAAATAAATTGAGTCACATGAAGCATACACTTCCAGCTGAGGCCAGTCAAGGCAATGCTCTACCTTCTTGTTTCAGATCTCATACCTGAGCAAGTGTCCTCTTCAGTCTGTTTAGGGCCACATTTTTGTGTGTGATTTTCATTAGTGATTTCAAACTGTTTAAAACAGCCCCCCCAAAAATAAAAAATAAAAAAAAATGAAACAGCCCCCAAGCTTAGAGCTGAATTGCTATCTGGTGCTTTAAGTGCAAGAAGGCTGCCATGCACATTGGGGAGAACATCCGTGTGGTAGGTAAGCTTTGCTTAGGCATAAGTAATAGCTCTGTTGGCAGAGAGTTCAATGCTAATGAATAAAAACTATATATTAAATAAGCTGTCTTTCAACAGAAACACATATAAAATAAGGTTATGTATTGATGTGTTGATGAAACTGTCATGACCAGGGGCTCAAAAGAACCCAACTCTATATTTCCCCTAGAAGCAGTGGTTCCGTATTTGCTAATTTGGTGGTCATGGTGACCTTAGGACACAACTACCTCGAACAACGAGAATCAGTTAGAATACCCTCAGAATTTCCCTCTCATTCAACCTTTAACTCTTAACAATGTCTTTCGTTACTGATTTTGAAGGAATGTAAAAGACTGTGTGTAAAGACAGAGGCATGTGAATGCATGGTGTCAGATGTGTTTTTGCTTATCTAGAAATAAAGAGAATAATTTTGTCTAAAAAAAAGAATCAATTAGAATTATAAACTAGAATGTTTCTTTTGTTTTTGTTTTATAATACAGATGTGACGTTTTCCCTTCAGTGTACAGTTGTATGAATTTTAACACATGTATATTCTCTGGTGTTGCCCATTTATACTCAAAGCTTCCCCTCACCCTTAAGCCCTGGCAATCATTGATCTGTTCTCCATTGCTATCATTTTGTCTTTTAGAGAATGTCATATAAATGGAATCCTATAGTACAGAACCTTTTGATACTGGCTTCCCTCACTCAACCTAATGTCTTTGGGATTCACTGAAGTTTTTATGCATATCTACTGTTTGTTCCTTTTCACTGCTGAGTAATAGTCTACCTAGCCTAGAATTTTATTTATTTATTTGGCCATACCGTGTGGCATGTGGGATCTTAGTTCCCCGACCAGGGATGAAACCTGTGCCCCACGCAGTGGAAGCGCAGTCAACCACTGGACCACCAGGGAAGTCCCTAGCCTAGAATTTTAAACTCAAATCAGTAAAGTATGAGGACACATAGATCTTAAAATGTACCTCCCTTATACTTTGTCACGGGAATCTACTACCCCCCAAAAAAAGAAAAAAGTGGAGGGTGGTGAATAAGCCAAGAAGTGGAGACATGAGATCTGTAAAACCAGGGGATCTGCCATAAGGAAGAAACATAAGAAGTCCCCAGGATGATGGTGAAGACAGCATCTTACAACAATAGCTCCTCAGCTGCTGGAATCCACATTGAAGAATCTTCTTCAGGAGATGAAATCGACAGAAGTTGAAAAGTGTTTGAATACACTGAGAAGAGATTTACACAACTGATGGTGTCTAATTCAGATGAATTAATACACGGAAAAGTAAGCAGATAAGCAGAAAAGGAAAACAATTTAACTAATGAAAACAAAAAGTTTTGCAGAACAGGAAAAGTAATCAGAATATCCTATGGTGCAACTATGACCAGTTTACATAATGCAAACACTGAATATTTTTCTGAATATAATTGCACTGTAATTCCTTTGGGGCCTGGGAAATAGAGGTGGGGAGATCACTCTCGTTCATAACAAGCCTTGTAGAATTATTTACTTCTTTAAACTATGTGCCTTTATAACATAGATAAAAGTTAAAACTAAACTTAAAAATTTAACTTAATGAAATTTTTTTTTTCTAAATCAGGCCAGAGAGAGAGAGAGAGAGAGAAGGAGAGAGAGAGCCATTCCTGATGATACCATCCTTGAAATGGAAGTCATTAATTCCCTTCTTTGTTTAAAGCCAGTTCAAATTTGGATTTTTCTCATGAACAACCAAAAGAAAACTGACAAATACCAAAGCTATCGACCCTTCACACCAGGAAGAGCCATGTCTTCATTTTGGCCCTCCACTGAGCAGCCTGGATGGTGCAGGTTGTGCTGAGTGTGACTAGGAATGTGTTCCACCAGCTGGACGTCCACGTTAGCTGCAGAGCCCGATGCTACCAACAGTGGTCAAGGCTCCCTGGAGCTGCTGGAGGAGCTTGTATTCCAGATGTCCAAGGAACACGGTGCCCAAGCCGACCAACATGGGGCTGGTCGGGGGTCCGGCCAGAACTCCTGGTCGGTCCATTTCCAGGTACATAGTAGTCCTGATCTCTGCCTTTATACAACTTGGTTACTTCACTGCATCTTCAGCTATGCTCATTAGCGGATGCAGGCTACCTGCAGGGGATTGCTTGAACCATACCTCTGTGTTCTGCCGGTGGTAGTTCATCATTATTGTAAAATATACGACATATCACCTGGAAGTCTGGATGGACTTAAAAGCCATTTGCACTATCACAAGAAATTCCAATATTTACCAGTGACAAGAAGGGAGATGCTTGCTGTTAGAGCCTTTAAATAAAATGTTAGTATTTTCTGAAAAGTTGTTATAAAAACAGTTGTATGTTTTTGTATAGCCTCTTTGTGCTATCAAAGCTTTTCATTGATGGTACCTATCATATATGTAACAGGATCATCATTAAAAAGACCCGAAGAGGAATTGCATGCAGCCACTTTAAGCATAAAATCTGATACACAAACGTTATGTCTATGGTTGCAAACTCAAGTTTCTCATGTAAAAATCTGATATTTTGTAACGAGATTTTGTGAAATCATATTTAATTACTTTCTAAAACTTTCTAATTTTTTTCTCTTTTAAGGAAATAGCATAAAGAAATAGGATGAATATTCTCTTTCCAGACTCCATATCAATGCCTCAAAATTTCTGTCATTTTACCCCAGTGTGATAATAATTAAATTATTGTCATTTTTGATCATGTACCCTGATGTGGAGAAAGTTGAGAGAACTGGCTGAAATCACAAGGACATCTACTATTACAATTAATGAAAAGTTGGGAGGTAGGCAGTCTCAGAGTAGGTTCGATGGCTCAGTAATATCAGCAAGAACCCAGGTTCTTTGTATTTTTGCTCTCCACCTGCCTCAGCATCCCGGCTTCAACCCCCAAGCCTGCCACCTGGTGTCCGCAAGATGGCTGCTGCAGCTTTGGAACCCAGGTCCACCCATGCAATGCCCAGAACGAAGAGGATAAAGTTGAGAATAAGGGAGGAAAGGGCTTTCTTCTCACATGCCTCTTTCTTTTCAGGATGAAAAATCCTTCTCACCCCAGAAGGTTCCAGGAGATTACATCTCACTGAGCAGAACTTGGTCACGTGTTTCAACATGTGTGTGCGTGTGTCTGTGTGTGTATGTCTGTGTGTGTGTGTGTGTGTGTGTGTGTGTGTTTCAACACCAAGCAATTCTCCAACACCAGCCGGGTGTCCTACTCAATTCTAACACTATCTACCTGTGTTAGATCCCACAGGTTAAGGGCTCAGAACTGCAAGACTGCATCCCACTCTGCTTCAGAAGCCAATCAGAAGTCCATGTTGTCACCTGTGCTTCTGACAATAGCTATAGATCAGAGCTTCCCAAGACCCCCTCCTTGAGTTCAATTAATTTGCTAGAGTGACTCACAGAACTCAAAGAAACATTTTACTTTGTTGTTACCAGTTTATTATAAAAGGACACAACTCAGGGACAGCCATATGGAAAAGACGCACAGGGCAACATGTGGGAAGGGGCCCAGAGCGTCCGTGCTCTTCCTGAATGGCCAAATGTTCACCAACCCAGATGCTCTCTGAAGCCTGTCCTTTTGGGTTTTCATGGAGGCTCCGTTACACAGGCAGAGTTGATTAAATCATCGGCCATTGGTGATTAAACTCAGTCTCCAGCCCCTCTCCCCTCCCTGGAAGTGGAGGGAGAAGGGGGAGGTGAGACTGAAAGTTCCAACCCTCTAATCACGGGGTTGGTTCCCCTGGCAACAAGTCCCCATCCTTAGGTTACTTAGGTGCTTTCCAAAAGTCACCTCATTAACATAACAAAGGATACTTTCATCGGCTCTCATCTCTTAGGAAATTCCAAGGGGCTTTAGGAACTCCATGCCAAGAAAGGTGGAAAACCAAACACATATTTCCATTATAAATCACAATATCACACACCTCCACTGGTAGACTAATCACTAGTGAAAGAAAATGAGTATTTTCTTGTACAGCTTAGACTGAGGCTGAGCACAGCCCCAGATAAAAGCTTGTCTCCTGACCAATGTAACCAGTCCAAGAGCTCCAGTAAACCTATGCCTGTCCGTCTATTGAGAGGACTGAAGTTATCTGTACCGTAAGGCATAGCGGAGAAAAACTCTATGTAAGATGTTGGCAGCCAAAGGCACCCTAACTGAACCAGGCCAACAAGTCAACCTGTGGTGCTAGAAATAGGGCCACACAGAGGGATCTAGGGAGAGGCTCCTAAATTGACCTAGGAGAACCTAAAAGAGGTTCCATAGAAGAGGACCTTGAGCTCAGATTAAAGGAGGAGACATGATCCTGGTAGATCAAGTGAGAAACAGAATTTCAGGTGGGAAGCAGAACAGAATGTGTGTGGTACAGAAGCTTAGAGGAGCTTCAGATAATTCAGTAGGGTAGGAGATGCTGGCTTGGTCTGGGTCACATGACCATCTTTGTGACCTTTGGGCTGGGGGCTGTGATTAACATTATGCAGGAACCATTCTCAAAGGAAGTCATGGAAAGAAGTAGTCCGGTTATCAGAAGTAAGAAAGGGATACTAGGAAGACCAAACAAAAAAGTCCAATAGAGTTATTTAAATAATAGTAGGCTGAATTAAAAACTAGATCCACAGATCTCCTGGGTGATCTGAGCAAAAGTAGAGAACACTTTCTGTGGCTGACATCTATCTGTCCATCAAAAATCGCCCCACCCCCTACTCTAGAGCATCTACATCTCCTTCAAGGAGACCCCCTTCTTAGGCTGTGGAGAGTGAGAAATTAGTTTCTATGACTTTGAGCCTTTGTATTTTGGGGACTATTGATTCTGTTAACAAGTGTGATTTCATTAGCAAAATACTTCCTGGAACATTTTAATGAAAATCTGGATTATCAATAATTGTGACATGAATGCCTTCTGAATTGGCTATGAACTTGGATGGGTAAAAAGCATTTAAAACTAATGAACATTTCAAGATTTTTTTGGCAACTCAAAAAAAATATGCTCTTATCACTTGGGGAAGGTAATGTGAGAACTCTCTGCTGTTTCTGCAACTTCTTACGAGTCTTAAACTATTCCACAATAAAAAGGTATTCAAAAGGTATTCAAAAAGCTAAAAAAATTTTTTTTTCAAATTTCCACCAATAGCTTTGGATTTCCACAAGAGAAGGGCCTCAGTTCCCCCTTCTGTAAAATGAGGATTAGATCAGTGGTTTTCAAACCATAGCATTACTGAGGGTGTTTCAACAGCTCAGCAAATACCTGATTTGAATTTTATCTTTAACACAGTAAAACCATTTGAAAACACACAAGCCAAAGTATTACATGCTAACCTTTAACACATTGGGCACCCTGCAAGTTCACATGCACTGTCAGATTGGCTCTTTGACATTCAAACTCTGGAACAAAGTGTCTCCTTTGCCATCTATGTGTGGTATTTAAACCTCTTCTGAATTCATAATTACACAGATTGTAACTACACTATTCTGTTTTGTTAGAGATAGATGTTACGTGTTTGCTTTCGTTTGCTTGAATTCAGAAGTATATCATACTTAGAGAAATGCTAATTAAACCTACAACACAGCATTTTTTTACCCACCAGGTTGACAAAGATCAGAAAGTTGATAACACTGTGTGAGTCAGGATGTAGGAAAGAGATGCCCTAAAAAGTTATTGATAGGAGTTCTAAGTGCTATTGGAAAGCATCAAAACTTTGAATGCACATACCCATTGACCTAGCAATTCTATTTTAGGAATGTATCCTACAGATAAATGCTCTCCTGCACAGGCATAGATACAGATATAGATACAGATATTCATCACAGCTTTGTCTGTGGTAACACAAAACCAGAAACAAACTACATGTTCATTAACAGGGGTTAAGTACATTTTAGTATGTGTATACACACAATGGAAAACTGAACTCTTCCTAAAGCAATAAGGCAAATATAGATTCACTTATAAGCAATATTTTCCAAAACACATTGTTATGCAAAAAAAGCAGGGTGTAGAGTGTTGTTTTGCATCATACTATCATTTGGAAGGAAAAGAAACAGATATACATATACCTTTCTGAGGAACACCCCAGAAACTGATAATAGTGGCTATTTCCTGGAAAGGAAACTGGGGGGCTGTGAGAGGTTGAAGGGGCACCCTTTTTATACTTTTTGAGTATTTTCATGTTAAGATATTAACTATAAAAAAGAGTGAAAAAAATCAGGCATGTGTATGCTTGCTCTTATGAAATTATCTAAGTGAATATACTATTAAAACACAGGTGTGCCACCCTCAGTTAGATGCCAGCAAGACTCAGAGCCAGCTCTCACCAAAATAATTGGTTGTATAATCACCACTTAATACCCAACAGGTTGAGTCTTGATTATATCCTATTACAGAAGGTTTTAGCACTTATTTTAACTTTCAAGTGTTTCTTCGTTGACTTTTATGTTTATATAAGGATTGCAGGCAGTTGTTAAATATTGTTAGTGAATCAGTTTTGGAATACAAAAAATTTCCCCCGGTCTGCTTCCAAGATTTTTGATCGGGTTTCAGTGAGAAAGTCAGGAGGGGCTCACTAGTGTCACCCATGGCGTGTCTCCATGCTACGTGCCTGGACCCCATGCCCCGAGATTCTATTGCAGTGCATCTGGGTGGTGCCCAAGCATGCATGTTCTCAGCAAGTTCCCTTGGAAACTCTAAGGCACTCTCCAGTTAAGAATCACCTGCCGTGTCCAGAAAAGCAAGAAGAAAATTATAAGCCCCACAAAACTTAATCCAAACCTTAAACCAGATCCCAACCAGAAAAAGAAAGCAACTCTGAGGATTTAAGTAAAGTTGACACCAGGAATTGATACACAGGTGATGAAAGAGCTGAAAGGCCAAATGGGAATAGTTAGGCAACCAGAGATTAGTAAAGGCTGGAAGTCACGACTCCGGGCTCCCCAGGGAGGAGGCTGGGAACCAAGGAAGGAGGAAATGTTTTCAGAGACCAGGAACCGGAGTCAATGCCAGAAGCTGAGGCCACTGTGGGCCCGTCTGGGATCTGGGGCCATAGCAGACACACAGCCACTGCCACCCAGATAGGAAGAGGCAGGGAGAAATACTCTGATTTCTCCCACTGGAAGCTAGAAGCCCTCAAAAGCCTGAAAAATATAGACAGGGGTCAGCTCCCCTGACATGCAAAGCTGAACAGGGGAGGCAAGGAACGGATCAGAGGGCAACATACTCAGGGCCAGCTTACCAGCCTTAGTTAAATTTACAGGTGAAACTTTAAGCCAGAATTTTCTGTAGTACTTTTGAGAAACTGAGTGGAAAAGTTGCTGACACAGTGCTTTTGAAAAATGCAAAGCCCTGGGTTAGCCATTCTTGTTAGCCTTTGTCTAGAAAAATAAGGGAAGCTAAAAAACATTTACATACTAGTTACCATACAACTTAAATGGAATCTGTAATTTGTCTAGATTCTGTAACACTTTCATCTGTATGTTTCCTGAAAAGGTAAAAATGCTTTTCTGTAATAGTCAAAGGTTTGCTTTAATAGTTTTCTTCCAAAGTAACCATGATGCCTGCCATCCATCCATCCATCCATCCATCCATCCATCCATCCATCCATCCCTTTTTAGATACCGGGCACTGTTATAGATGCTAGTGTGCAACAAGGAAGAAAATAAACAAAAGTGTCTGCCCTGAGAACTTAAATTTTAGTGAATTGTGCATGGTTGCTATAGGAAACTAAATTTGTTAAAATGCTTACTGTTGAAAAAAATTTTGATCACTTGAAATTATAAACTATTTTGTTAAGAGAAGGATATTTTTGCTCACAAAACTTATGACAATTAATCCAGTGACTATGGCCTCACGATTCTTGTTATGATTAATATTATCAGGATAAAAAAATATTGTGTATTTTCTTAATAATTGAAGAAAGTATATGGAAATCTCCTGCCAGGAATCATTTAATGAAGGATATAATTCAAACTGATTGACTTTGAAACATATGCAAATCTCTATTCTACAGTTTCTGTTACTTGCCCTCAAGCATTCTTAACTGAGCTGGTCCTTTATTGGCCTTTTGACTGGAGAAATTTATTTAACCTTCATGAGTCTCAGTTTCTACATCTATAAACTAGTATGATAGTGTCTACCTCTGAGTTGTTCTGAGGATTAAATGACATAGCACAGGTAATGTAAGTAATTCCTTGGTAGAGATTTTTAGTCAGAAGGAATATTTAAACCATAGGGAGGGTAAATCCCTTTTTCTATCAGAAACATGTTGGAAATTTTGGATAAATTCAAATACATGCAGCACAAGGGCAATGATCTAGGGGAACTGATACTCAGTCTTGATATCAAGAAGAAATAGGGAGGAGTGGAGATTGGGATAAACTGGAGAAGTCAGGCTTCGTCCAAACGAGCAGCTTCTTAGACCTAGCCAAGTACTACTATGTGATAATTCAAGCTCAGATTTGCTGGGAACTTTCTCTTTTATTTTTTTTTAAGCTGTAAATCCTATTCTTTTTTTTTTTTTTTTTTGATAAATTTATTTATTTATTTATTTATTTACTTACTTATTTATTGGCTGTGTTGGGTCTTTGTTGCTGTGCGTGGGCTTTTCTCTAGTTGCGACGGGTGGGGCCTACTCTTCGTTGTGGTGCATGGGCTTCTCATCGCAGTGGCTTCTCTTGTTGCAGAGCATGGGCTTTAGGCACATGGGCTTCAATAATTGTGGCACTTGGGCTCAGTAGTTGTGGCTCGTGGGCTTAGTTGTTCTAAGGCATGTGGGATCTTCCCAGGCCAGGGCTTGAACCCATGTGCCCTGCATTGGCAGGCAGGTTCTTAACCACTGCACCACCAGGAAAGTCCTGTAAATCCTATTCTTAATGAGAATTCTATCATCTTCTAAGCTTCGGCACTAGATTCCAATTTATTTTAGATTCTAGATTTAGAACATGGAATAGGATTACCAATATGTCTGTACCCACAGTAAGTCTGCCATATTTTATCTGTTAAATGAGAAGTGGTCAAAAACTTAAGAACAGAAGAAACCATGAGCATTCTAGTCAACCAAAGGCTGTTAACTTTTCAAGAAATGTGATTCTTACCGAGAAATTCATCTGGGAAAAAGCTGTACAATTAACCCTTGAACAATGCAGCAGTTAGAGGCACCTGGCACAGCGAAAAACCCACCTATCACTTTACCGTTGGCCCTCCATATACACAGTTCCTCCTTACAACCAACCAGGGATCTTGTGGTACCATAATATTTATAATAAAAAAAAATTCATGTAGAAACAGACCCACGCAGTTAACCTGGGTTGTTCAAGCTGAAAATGAGCTGAAAAGGAAAAGGAAGAAAAAGCCCATCAAAATGGTGTTGAAACAAGCTCTCCTAGCCCCTGTATTCAGGACAGGTGGCATAGAGAGAGAATGTATTCACATGGGCCAATAAAAAAGCTACCACAGTATATTACTTATGCTATCTTTAAAAAAATCATGAACAACATCCAGTATCACATCAAATAAATTAGGATGCAGCACTATAATGAAATGTAACGCAACCATTAAAAGTAACAGTGGGGCAAAGAGGTTTTGCGAACACCGAGTACCTCGGAATCAACCAGGGAGCTTGTCAAATTAACAGATGCCCAGGCTGCACACCAGTCCTGATGCAGAGACTGCAGAATGGAGTTGCGGCACCTGTATATTTAACAACTTTCCAGGTGAGTCTAACGCACCGACCAAATTGTGAAAACTCTTCAAAATCAAAGTCAATTATGAAACAATATGCATAGTGGTGTGTTAGATTGATTTGATTCAGCTGCATGTGAAACACCATCCCTGCCCCCCCACACACAAATAACAGTAACTGAAACAAGATAAAAGTGTATTTCTCATGTAAATGAAGCCCAGAAGTAGGCAGTACAGTTGACAGCTCCACAAAAAGTTAGGAACATAGGCTACTTCCAACTGACCATTCCCCCATTCCTAGCATTAGCTTCATTCTCATAATCCAAAATGGTAGCCAGAGCTCCAGCCATCACGTTCTCATTCCAAGCAAGGAAAGGAGGAAGTGAAAATTAGAAGGGGCAAATGGCATATGTAAACTGTTATTCTTAGGAGACTTCCCAGAAGTTACATGACAACATTTCATTTACATTACCAGAATTGAGTCATAGAGCCGTGCCTAGCTATATAGGAGGCTGGGGAAAGTCCTTTTCAAGGAGGCCATGTGCTCAGCTGCAAATCAGAAATTCTATTACTAAGAAAATTTGAGAGAACCAATGCTGGGTACACAAACAAAATCTCTACCAGAAGTGTAATATTAGTACGGTGAATACATAGTGATTTGAGCTATGAAATTACCATTCTTAAGTATAAAATAGACACACATCTGCAGTTCATATGGTTCATTCTATTATACTCCTATAGGAAAACATCTAGAATGATATATAGTACATAAAGATGTAAATACTGGTTATCTCTGGTGAGTGGGGTCTCAGGTAGCCATGTACTGTGTAATTTTTATAAACAATGATCATAATAGTACCCCAGAAAGGAGATTTTAAAAACAGCAGGTAAGTTATAATCACATTTTTATAAAATCTATAAAAGTACAACTTCTGTGTTTACCTTTGCATATGTATACAGACACATACATACATATATGAGGGTGAGTCAAAAATGATCCGCACTCTGGCTGTAGAATTTATAGAAGTTTTAATATAACCGGAGTGTGGATCATTTTTGACTCACCCTCGTACAAAAAGAAAAGAAAAAAAGACTTTAGGTATATTCATCAACCAAAATGTTATTTCTGGGTAGTGAATTACAAATGAGTTTTATTTTCTTCCTTATATTATTCTGTATTTTTTCTAAATTACTAACCAAGAACTTGTAATACTCATAATAAGAAAAACAAGTACAGAAAGCAAACAACAAGAAATGAAAAAAGGACATTTTAAGACCAGAAAAATACCACTGCAGTGATCCATGTCTGCAGTAGAGAAAGTCTGGCTGGGCATTGTAGCAAATGGTTAAAATGGCGCTGATGGACATACATGAATTCATTCAACAGCAAAAACTGTATTGAGGCCCCACACGCCGGGCCCTGTTCCAGGCTCCCGTGATACAGGGTTAGTAAAAGAAGCCAGGTCCGTGCTTTCTCAGAGCTTACAGTCTGGAGGAGAGACAGATAACAACCAAGTATAAATAAAAATAATAATAGCTAGGATTCGTAGCCCAGATATACTAATGTTGCCCAGGCACTATTCTAAGCACTTCATATGTATTGACCGGTTTCCTCTGAAAAAACAACTTACTGAAGTAGATACCACTATTATCTCCAAATTATAGAAAACCAAGATACAAAGCAGTTGAATCTCCTGCCCAACGTCACCCAACTAGTTAACAGTGAAGCAGCTCCAGGATTTACACTGCCTTGGAAGAGCCTGACTTCAGGGCCTACAGACTTAACCATCCATTGATAAGTCCCAGACTTGTATCATGGTAAGAATTACCTGAGGCACTTGTGAAATATATGCAAATTACCAGGTCTTGCCCTAGGAAATTCGGATGCAGTTGGCCTGGGTTGGGACTTTAGAATTTGTTCTTTAGCAAGCCCCCTTGGTGTTTCTTCTCTTTAGTCAAATATAAAAAAAATATTGCTCTCAACAAAAGGAGTCTGTGGCAACAGAATTCTGCATGATGCTTACCTCTCTGGGCTTGGGGAGCTGGGGTAGCATTGACTGGGAAGGGGATGAGGCTGGAGATGTTCTGTATCTTCATCCAGGTGGGGATTACCTAGGTGTGCACATATGAAAACATTTATCAAGCATTAAAAAGTAAATACTGCCCTAAGCTGCAGTGCCTTTCTGGATCATATTGGCTAGTAGTAGGTATAATGAAGGTGATGTGTAGAGAGAGTACCAAGGGGGGTAAGTGCTTTAGATAAGAGACAGAAAAGGTCTCCCAGAGAAAGTGACATTCTATTTGGCCCTGGATGACAGAAAGAAGCCAGTCCTGCAAAGTCCAGGGAAAAGCAATCCAGGCAGAGGGAGGAGCCGATGCAGAGCTCCTGGGGCAGGGAGACCTGGTCGTGTCCGAGCAGTAGCAAGGAGGCAGGTGTGGCTGACCTGAGGCAACGCTGGGGGAGAGTGGTAAGACTTGCAGCGGGACTGGTGGGCAATGTCCAATTCCCATCTAGCTCAGTCCTGCGTCAGGGCTCTTGCTCCCGCCGATTCCACAGGCTGGAATTGCCCTCCACGCAGCCACTTCATTCAAATATTACCTGCTCAGATAGGCCTTCCCTGACCATTCCCAAAGCCACTATCACACCCTTGTTTTCTGTCTTCTGAGATCATATCACTATCAAGAAATTACACTGCTGATTTGGCTATTTAGTGTTGACTGCATTGCTAGCCACTAGCCAAGTTCTCTTAGAGAGGCACCAAAGAGTTTGGATCACCCTTGTACCTCTCGGGGCTAGCACAGTGCCTGACACATTGCAAACGCTTATAAGTAAATGGTTGCTGGAGGAATGAACAAACCCTTAATGGAAGCAGCGGGGTAATTCCATTTTTATAAAAGCCCTATTTACTGAGAGCCTACTATGTGCCAGGCACTAGGCCAAGTCACTGGGGATGGATGTATCCGTGAGGCAAAGAGATTTTTATTTTCAATCCCATGTTCATGGGGGTTTATTGAATGTAAGGGGCAAGGGAAAACATTGTCATCTACCTCTATAGACAAGTATACAGAATGATGGATGGATTGATAGAAAGATACAGATAGAGATGCTCCAGATATACAGTGTTAGATTTGGTAAGTTCTAAGAAGATAAAGCAAACCGGAAGGAAACAGGGAGCCACTGGGTGGTAGAGGAGGGACTGCAGGATTAGAATGGGAATTTGAAATCAAGACCTGAAGGCGTTAAGCAGGGTGGCAGGTGGATACAGAGGGAACGGTAAGTATTAAAGCCCTGAAGCTGAAGAGTGCTTGGGGCTGACGCCTGAGGCAAGGAGAGAGTAGCAGAGACATGAGGTCGGGCGAGCGGTCAGATCAGGGCGGGCAGCGTCCACCAATATCAGTAACTTCACCTTGTAACTTAGACATGCTCATCCTCGGGTCTCACCCCAGACCCACTGAGTCAGAAACTCTGGGGTGGGCCCAGCAGTCTCGGTCCTAACAGGCTCTCCAGGTGACTGTGATGCCCACACAAAGTTGGCCGACCCCTGGAGCAGGGGGCCTCCAGCGACTGAGCCCCGTTGCTACTCAGGCACGTGATCACGGTCCTCTTTATTTCACTAGCTGGGCACGGCACCCGCCCGGCGCTCTGCTGATTTGCCGGGCGCCGACGCTCAGCCAGGCTTTCTCCCAAGCCCGCGGTGCCCCGTGCTCCCACCCACCTGCAACCCGACTCGGTCCTCTCTGCAAACCACCCGGGCGACCCAGGGGCGACACGGCTGCCCGGCCACCGTGGGGACCAGACGCCCAGGGCGGCAGGTGCAAAGGCGCCCGAGCGCGCGAGGCCAAACACGCCGGCCCAGACCGCAGGGGTGCGATCCCGGCGCCCGCTGCTGCAGCCCAGGGAGCGCATCCCTCGCCGCCCGCGGTCGCCCAACCTGCCGCGACGCGCGCGCGCCATCCGGATCCCGGGGGATTCCGCGGGTGCGGGGCCGCGCGGCCCGGGCATCGGGATTGGCCCGCTGCTTCCCCCGGGAGCCGCTGATGCAAAGCCAGGTTGGGGCGGCGGGCCCGGCCAGCGCCCTCTAGGCAGCGGAAGTGGAGCTTGCTTTACATCCGTCCTCCCCGCCTCGCAGAGTTGGGAGAAGGAAGGCTGGGGGGTGTGGAAAAATAAAAGGAAAAGTCCTTGCACCATGTAGACCCGCGCCCCCTACCCTGGCACCCCGGCCGGCCGGGGACCTCCCAGCCTGCGGCCATGAACGCGAGCAGCGAGGGCGAGAGCTTCCCGGGCTCTGTGCAAAGTAAGTGCTTTTCCGGGCGCAGTGCGCGCTCCGGGGCCCAGTGCGCGCTCCAGGGCCCGGGCCCAAGCACGTCTGCGACGCAGCTAGCAGGCCCGGGGCCCCGAAATCGGGGTGACGGCCCGGAACCAGCGTCTCGGGGACCGCGGCGGGCGCGCCGAGCGGGAGGCGCCGGAGTGGGCTCGGGGTGGGGGCACCCAACCCGGCGCAGGGCGGGGGGCGCTCTCCAGCCCTGGAGAGCCCTTGGAAGGGAACCGTGGGGGAGGGCACGCCGTTCAGACAATCGCCACCCCCTCGGGGCACTCCCCGCCCCCGGCGGAGTTTGGAGGTGGATTTGGGGTAACCGCGGCAACGCCGATGGGAAAACTTCTGTTTCGGTGGCCCCAGATCCTTGAAGTCTGGGGCTCGGAGGACTTCACGAGGTCCGGCCGGCTGGGCTTGCCGGTTTCCTGCAAAGCCTTTTACACATTAAAGGTGGAATCTGAATGGGGAACGGGACCGTGGTCGTTTTCTTTGAGTTTGGGGTTCATTTTAATTTTCTTGAGGAGGACAGCCTTTTTCAAGTCCATGGTTTCGCCGGCGCATTGTTCCGCAAAGTATGGACCAGGGACTGAGTGCAAACCAGCCACCTGGGAGCTCGAGCGGTTATTTAAAAAAAAAAAAAAACAACTCTCTGCGCCCCACCCACCAGGTGGCCGGGCAGGGGTTGAGGCGAGGAGGGCGGCCTTGCCCTGGGCGACTCGGATGCACGTCAAGTTTGAGAACCCCTGGCACCTAGTAAGCGCTTAGCTTCCTAGCTGTTACTGTTAATAATTTTGAAGGCATTGGCTCCCAAACTTGACTGTATCCCATGCATAACTTGTGAAAAGCGCAGATTTCCCAAAACGCCGGCCCCCCTTCACCCCACCACCATTATGACTCAGTATCTCCGAAATGAGACTCAGACCTGTCCATGTTTAAACAGCCCCCAGCCCTCCTCTTCTGATGCAGGGATAGATTCGGAGAACTTTGCAAAGATAAAGGAATTTTTTTTATTGGTGATGCGCACAAACTGTACCCAGTGTTTTTCACTGGGTCTCAGTTAATTCTCATTGTAAATTTTCAAAGGGGGTAGTATCGAATTCAAATAGGGCACCTCAGTAATAACCCCACCAGGTGACATGCTGGGGGATGGGGATCCTTGTGCTGGCCTTTTACAAGCACCATCTCATTTAATGCTCATAACCATCCTATGAAGCAGAAACTTCTCCCTATTTCTTCCTGGGCATCAGCCCTATTTGATCATTAAGGAATCTTCAGCGATGCAGTCACTACATCTCTTGGTTCCTTGTCTTCCTCTTAGCTTGGGCACCAAGCTTCCTCCTGTAGCTACAGGAAGGCAGTGTTCCAGAGGAGAAGAAAAGGGTTCATTCCTTCCATCCACTGATTTCAGTGTTTGCAAGATGGATTATAAAACATTACCATGCTAAGCACAGAGTATCTCTTTTTACCAAGTCAACCAAATTGTATTTCTGCACAGAGATGTCTTATCTTGGTTGGAAGGGGGAAATTTGACATAATGCAAATATTTTATAAATTTTCAAAAATTGTGATGCATGGATACCAACCATGTACGCACAAAGGTAGTTCTCGTACTATTTAGACTTGGGGAAAATTGGGAATAATAAACAGACCTTACAGTTACTGAGAAATTATGAGGCCTGGAAAACATGGAATAATTTGTTGTCATTAAATAATTACATTTATAAAGAAATTTTAGTGATATAGCACTATGCTTGTGCGGTAGTATGTGGGAAAAAATTAATTTACAATGCAATATGACCTTAAACAATTTTTAATTGAAAATGGAAGAAAATATTTTGTAATTTTCATGTTACTCATAGGTGGAAAGATTGTGAGTGATCGCCCTCCTTGCTTCTTTTCCAAATTTTCGGTTATAAACACACGTTTCCTTGCAATAAGGCAAAGAAAATTTTTAAAATAAAAATTAAGGTAATCATATTAGTTAGAGACTTATTAATTGTATTTCTTTATTTAACAAACATTTATATAGCACTTTCTAATATAGTGCCAGGACTGTGGTAAGTGCTTTGCAAATGTTAATACAGTATTAACTCTTGGTATTATAACTATTGTGAAATAATGCCTCTGTCAGTTAGGAATGAATTTTGGTTACAAATAATGAAACTGAACTATACTGGCTTAACGGGAAAGGTAGGGTTGGTTCAGGGGATCAATGAAGTAAGCTTTTGTGAGAGCTTCCCATTTACCTCATGGTTACAGTATAGCTGCAGAAGTCCCTGGCATTACATCTGCATTCAAGGCCAGAAGAAGAGGTGGACAGTGCCAACTATGTCAACTCCCTTTTTATCACAAAAGCCACACTTTTTCCAGAAGCTCCTCCAACATTGTGCTGGAGGGGTTCCCAAGTATGTAATGGACCAAGATTATATAGACTAGTGGTTCTTGTGTTGGGGGAGGGAGTTGGAATAGCAGGGGCATTGATTTTCATAATGACTGGGAAGTACAAATACCTTTTATTGGACTAGGAGATGGCTGCTGGTCCTTTGAAGTTCAGGATAACCCTGCACATTGAAGAACTTTCTTGCATAAAATACCACTAGTGCCCCTGTAGGCAAATAATCAGGAGCATCACTTGGGTCTGGGTATATTGCTGCTGGGACAGAACTGGGACTCTGTTTGCAAGAAGAAGAGGGGAGTGGAATAGGTATTGGACCAGCAACTAGTCATGTCTGCCACCATGCCCTTTTTTCTTACCATGAATCTGGTTTGTGTTGTAATTTCAAGCTGTTTGGAATTAATCTGTGACTTTCCCTTTGTCCCATGGAGTTCCAGGTGGCACAACAGTGCTGGTTGAGCTGACGCCTGACATCCACATCTGCGGCATCTGCAAGCAGCAGTTTAACAACCTGGATGCCTTTGTAGCTCACAAGCAAAGTGGCTGCCAGCTGACCGGCACATCCGGGGCAACACCCAGTACGGTACAGTTTGTATCGGAGGAAACGGTGCCTGCCACCCAGACTCAGACCACTACGCGAACCATCACCTCGGAGACCCAGACGATCACAGGTATGGCTGGGGGGTGGGGGAGTCACTTAGAGCTGGCCTGGCTATGTCCCAAACGCCTCGACAGAACTAGTTAAAAATATAGATACCCAAGGCCCACCCCCTAGGGTTGCTGATTCATTATTTTTAACAAGCTCCACTGGGAAGCCAGCTGCCTAGCCAGGTTTGAGAACTGCTAGGTTAAAACATTGAGTGGTAGCAGTTATAAATTGTTGTCACGTGCGAAACAAAACTAACACAAACACCAGGTTTCTAAAACAAAAACCTGTATACTAAGAAAAAAACATACTTGCAGGAGATGGAAAAAAGGAAAAGGTGATTATTTTGGGTGGTGGGAATATGTATTATATTCCTGAATTTGCATTATTTGTGTAAGGGACAAAAAAATGTTTATAAAAAGGTGTTAAACTATAAACAGGCATTGATGCCTCCCTTTCCCTGTGCTGCTAACCAGGAAAACAGAAAAGTTCGTCCTAGTTCTTGGTTGTGTCCAAAATAAATTGCAGATGGATCCAAAATTTAAATGTGCACAATGAAACCATCAAAGTTCTAAAGTAAAAATTATACACACACACAGAGACACACACACACACACACCCCTATATTTATTCCTCTACAGTCTGCCTTAAGGGACCAGACAGATAACTAAAAATAGGAAGTAACCCATTTATGAGATAGTTGGTAGACACACTGCTGGAGCCAGTGGGGAAATGGAGAATGTATTTGTTAGCTAAAGGCATTTGAATTTTTAAATTAAAAAATACATTTATTAATACTGTGTCTCCCAAAGAAGACAGTTTGTAGGACCCCTCCCCCAAAAGAAAAAGAATCATGTTGTGTGGTTGCAAATAAAGTTTTACCATTTTTCCAAAGTAAAAACAATGTATAAAAAAGTCTAAAGACAACTGAGGAAAAAAAAATGCAGCACATGTATCACTAAGGCCTAATGTCCCTCATAAATAAAGAACTCCTAAAAATCAATAAAAGAACCAACTGGAAAAGTCAGCAAAGAGCAGCAGATGACATTCAAGAGGCGCTAAACATAAAACGATGCTCCATTGCCTTAAGTAATTAAAGAAATGCAAATCAAATACTGCTTTCCTTTCCTTTCTGGAGATGTAAACTCATATAAGCTGGACAATTTTGTGATATCTTTCAAACTTTAAATCTTACATTTAAAACCTTTCAAATTTTAAAATTTATAGAAACAGGTTTACCCAGTAAGTGCACTTCTGGGTATCCTATAAAACTTGATACACAAATGTACAAGGGTATTTGCTTACTAGTATACTATAAAGAAAATGGAACCTTTGTATGTATATGTCAAGAGGAAATTAGATGAAAAAATACCGGGCTTCCTAGGTGGCGCAGTGGTTAAGAATCCGCCTGCCAATGCAGAGGTCACGGGTTCGATCCCAGCTCCAGGAAGATCCCACATGCTGCCGAGCAACTAAGCCCGTGTGCCAAAAAAAAAAAAAAAAAAAGAAAAAATACCAGAGATGAATAGTGAATAATAATCTAATAATTTGTTGGATGAATAAATTTGGATAATGGGATATCACTTAGCTTTGAAAAAGGGAGCTAGATCTGTGTACAGACATAGATTCTCAAGGTAAGGGTAAAAAAGCATATAGGTGCATACGTATAATATTCAAGGAAAGCTTCTAGAGCAGGAATGAGGCAAGTAATGTTACTGAGAGAAGTAAACTGTGCATAAGGCGTTAGGGAATGGTAGGGACTGTGGTAGAGAAGGCTGTTTTTTGGATCCAATCAGTTAGATATTTGGGTTTTTCTGAGAAACTGAAAAATGTAAAATTTCCCAAACTTTAAAATTTTGTTGCCCAAACAAAATACATCTATGAGCCTGATTGAGTCTACTAGCAGTTTCTGGCTTGTTCTCAATATTTAACAAATAGTCAGTCTGGAGCTGAGGTGTAGAGAACGTCTGAAGTGAGGGTACCAACTTTTACCTTATCAATTGTATAGTATCTGAATTTTTTGGCAATAAGCAAAGTTTTGTGGCTGTTTCCTTAATACATCCAAAATGATGTTTCTGCTGAATTTGTTAAGCATTGAAGTATAATTGACCACCTTACAAACTTTAATACGATTACCTTGAGGTCTTCCCACTTGCTCCTGAGTTTATCTTAACTCTCATCTCAGAGGAAGTCACGAAGACAGTGTTAAAACTGAAAACCCCCTTAGAGATGGGCCTGGTACAACCTTCTCATTGTACAGCTGGACAAAATGATGCTGCAGGTGGGGATGAGACATGGCCAAGGTCCCACCACAGGTTTAAGACAGTCCTGGGACTTAAGTGCTTTGCTCCTTATCTTTGTGGGTTTTTTCCCTGAAGACTTAGTGTTGGGTTCCCTGTCCTCAAAAACAAACTCCCAGTAACCCCAGACACCAGGGGTGAAGCCTGGGACACAAGGACCCAGTGTGAGGAGGCCTCAAGGCCCACACTTTATTTGTGGCCATTGCATCTTTCTGGCTTCTGAGCCTTTGTGTATGCTGTTCCCTCTGCCTGAAATACCTTTCCCACCTTTACCTGGCTCACGCCAACTCAACCTCAAAACTTTAAAGTTCGTGACAGTCAGCACACAGAGCATCTGGCTTCATCTCAGGACAGTGCCCTCCCCTCTGAAGTAGCCATGATGATGTCCTTTCTGTTTCCCAAATGAGCCACATTTCCTCCAGCCTCGAAGCCTTTGCATATGTTGTTCCCTCTGCCTAGAACTGACTTAATGCTTGTGCATGTGTTAGAGCTGGGCTGAAAGGCATCTCCTCAAAGAGCCCCTCTTTGACAACACACACGCACGCACACTGTTCTCCCGGAGCAGGTCAGGTCCCCGTACTTAAATGATTCTTTGCAGCACACACTGAAGGTCTGTCCCATCGCTGAACCGTAAGCACCACAGGGTCGGGGGCTGTGCCCCTCGTGTTCACCATGAATCCCCAGCACCATATTCTAGGCACTTATTCTTTGTGGAGTGAAAGCCCGAGTGCCCACATCTCACATCCATCTGTGAAACTTACCCCACACCAAACAACTGCCCCTTCTTCTGTTCTAGTTCTTTGCTCAGATGTGTTCACCCTCCTCAGCACTTCCACTGCCCTGCCGTCATTCACTCTGGCCATGCCTCGGTTTCGCCAGCTGTCCTGTACACTCAGGCCCGGTGTGGAGCCCTCTTTGAGCCCAGCTCACGATGGTACCCGCTGCACAGAGTTGATGGGAGCTCCAAGCTCCAGAGAGGGACTGCTGGACCTTTATCCCAGTCTTCCACCCTGGGCAAGTCACTTACTCTGCTTAGGACTCCTCACCTGTAGAAAGGGATTATAATGGTACTTAATACTATTAGGTAGTAGAATTCGGTTCCTGATACCTAATATCATCGGGTTATTGTGAGGACTCTGCAATAATTCTCATAAAGAACCTGGGACAGTCATTGGGCTCAATTAAACGACCGCCTTTATTCATGTAGAGACTGATGGGCAGGGTGAGGTTTGCAGGACGCCGCATCTCTGCCTGACCCAGCTGCTCTCCCTGACCGCACCTGCGTCTCTGCCACAAAACAAGCAGAATCTTGCTTTTTTTTCCCTTTCTTTTACACTATTTAGTTTGGTTTTCTGGGTCCAAATCCCACCAAGTTTGAGCCTCCATGTTGCATGAGCTGCAGTTCCCAGAGCTGCCTGTGGACCAGGATCCCCAGGGAGCTTGTTAAAGATACTGGTGCCCAGGCTGCACCTCTGAACCCGAATCTCTGAGGCTCAGGCATCTGCATTTTTAACAAGCTCCCAGGGGATTCTGGGCCTCGACCCAGTTGGAGAGTCACTCACTGCCTGAGGCCACAGTCTGACCCCCAACCCTGGCAGATTCCTCCAGATACCCGCACCCAGATGTGGTCCAGGGCTGTTTCTCCCTCTTCGGTCCTTGGTTAAACCAAACCCTTCCCCACTCAGCTCATATGTCTCCTCTCAGCCCAGTAATAGTTGGATGTAAAGTAAAATTTATTCTCTGCCTGCTGGATTTGAAAGCTGCCTATTGTTTTGCATTTGATTTGAGAACTTTTCTATAAAAGCAGTAAAATTAGATATTGATGCTGGCAAAAAAAAAAATTGCATCTGCCATGTATTTTCTAAGTTCACAGCTTAAAATCATGGGGCGTTGGAGTCAGGTCCGCAAGTATGAATCTTAGGGCCTTAGGAGCTGTGTGACCAATGCAAATTATGAGAGCTCTTCATGTCTCATTTTTAAAGTGGGGACAAGAATAAATAAAAAGGCCACAGAATTTGGTAGTGAAGAGTCTGGGGTCCCAAGCCAGACAGCTTAGGTTCAAATCCCAGCTACATCACTTACTAACCCGGTAACCTTGGGCAGGTGACTTAGGGTCTCTGTGTCTCTGTTTCCCCGGCTGTAAAATGGGAATGATGACGGTACTCACCTCAGAGGGTCCCAGCCGGGCTGCCAGGGGCTCCTACATGGAAGACACTTAGAGCTGTCAGGGTTAGCTCTCATTACTTACCAAATCAGGGGCCGTGAAAATTAAGTGCAACAGCACACGGAACATTTTGCACAGGGCCTGGCTCATTGGCAAGCCCCCACAAATATTATTGAATATTCACAGTTGATTTATCAGTGGGCCTAGAATGATCTATCCCACTTCTTCTGGTTATTTTCTACTTTTTGAGGTCCCAGGTTAAAAGTCACCTCCACCTAGAAGCTAGCCATGATTTCTCCCCTCCCCCTCTCCACCCCTAAGGTTAGGTTCTTCACTGCTTCCCCGCCTAGCACTTATCACAACTGCAATTAATTTGTTATTTGGTAACAAGCAGTCTTTAGCCAGAGAAGTGAATTCAGATGCTCCTGGGGATCAGGCAGTGGCAGGAAATGCAGCAGCAGATCCACTGTGATGGAGAGCGGGTGGGCCTGTGGACAACAACAGAGAAGGAGGAAAGAGCCCGAGAGCCAGGAAGCATCGTCAGCTGGGCCTTGGTGTTGCCGGGAGCTGGGCTGACTCTCCCCTGTGGGCCGTGCTGTTCTCCTGTTGAACACAAACAATTTCACAGCATCTACATGAGACAGGGCCACTCTGACTGGTGGGACAGGAGGAAAACAAATCCCTCTGCCATCACACCTGAGCCACAGAATCCCAGACATCCTCTCCTCCCTCGCTGGTCTGAGTGACGCTGCCACTTTGCCTGTTACAGCTTTAGCCTTCCCTGCTTCTAGGTAATAGTTATTACCTAGATCAAATCACAGACTTGTTCCCACTTCCTGACAGCCTCCAATGCAGGCTTCCTTGAACCATCCCCACAAAATCATCTAACATGAGCCCCAAACCTCTAATACACTAAGTTCTTTCTAGCACCCTGTTACTGAGACCCTCCATGGCTCCCAGCTCCCATGGTGTGAGATTTCCTTCACTGTAATGAATAATCAACCTGTTCAACTACAGGTGTGTCCCTGGTGGTCTTTGGCCAGAGGTAATTGATCTGGGGAAGACCCAGCCCACCAAGTTGATTTTGAAAGCCTTAAAAAAAAAAAATCTGATGGCTCAGTTTGGCCTGTGGGCCCCAAAGTAGTGGTTCAATTTCTAGTTTACTAGACTGTAAATCTCCCTGGAGCAGGGACGAATTAGTCTTGTTTTCCTGCTGCCCAGCACCAGGCCTGGCACGTCCTAGGCACTCAGTAAAACAGTTACCAAGTGAAGGCAGGAAAGGGCAGCTGTAAGGATGACATTTGTTCACGTGCATGACATTCATGGCGTGGCATCCACCCCATCGTGCGGGCCCAGTGAGGACAGCTCTGGGACTGTCGTGCACCAGGTGCTGGAGCCAGGATAATGGAGATGCTTCCCTTGGAGAATTCCAAGCCCGTCGGGGAGGGGAGGAGAATTTAGTTGTAAGACATGCAAACCCAGCCATCTATGACAAGCACAGCCTTGTGCAAAGAGCTCATGGAGTAGATTGGTCCCAACGGGGAAAGCCAGGGGAAGAAATGATGAGAGAGATCAAATGTATAATAGGCCTTGAAAATCTCACCCACCTTTGGGAGGAAGGTGGTGGGAAGGGGGGGCATTTCCTTCTGGTGGTCTGGAGGTGGAGAAGCTGATCTTGCTTGTGATGGCAAGATCTGATAACAGTGGCTGGAGATGACACGGGGAGCATGGGGTAGCAGGCCTGCTTTGATCTGGCCTTTATTCTGAAGGAGCTGGGGAGCCACGGAAGGTTGTGGAGTTTTTAGTAAGACAAATGATGTAAGGATTTGACGGGAAATCTGGCAAGAATAATAGCTAATTCTCATGTACTACTCATTATGTGCCATGTGCTTTTTAAGTACTCTACATGAAGTAGTTTTTCACAACTTAAATTGTTATGAAGTTAAATTTAACATTTAATTTTAAAAATTAGATGTTCACGGACTTCCTAGGTGGCGCAGTGGTTAAGAATCCGCCTGCCAGTGCAGGGGACACAGGTTCGAGCCCTGCTCCAGGAAGATCCCACATGCCAAAGAGCAGCTAAGCCTCTGCGCCACAGCTATTGAGCCTGCGCTCTAGAGCCCGTGAGCCACAACTGTTGAGCCCATATGCTGCAACTATTGAAGCCCACATGCCTAGAGCCCGTGCTCCGCAACAAGAGAAGCCACTGGAATGAGTAACCCGTGCACCACAATGAAGAGTAGCCGCCGCTCACATCAACTAGAGAAAGCCCGTGTGCAGCAATGAAGATCCAACACAGCCAATAAAATAAATAAATAAATTTATAAAAAAAAATTAAATGTTCACAACGTAAGTTAGGTACTAAGAATTATCTCCATTTTACCCATAATGCACTAACGCACAGAGGAGCTAAATAACTTGACCAAGGTGACAGAGCCAGAAAAGGGCAGACCTGGGCCTCAAAGCCAGGCTACCTGCCTGAGGAATCTGTACACTTGACCTCACTGCATCACCCCTTAATAAAGTCCTCATTGCAGTGTTTCTCAAAAGAATCACTTGGAGCTTCGGTAAAAAATGCAGACGCCCAGCCCCCTCCCTTAAGGATACCATTGGGTGGGTCTGAGCGGGGTCCTGGGAATCGGAGCAGCCAGTGAGGGCTTGGGTCAGCTCAGATGCTTCTGGTTGCTCTTAACAACACCGAACTACAAGAGGGCTGGACTGTAAGGCATTGCTTATCTCAGCACCAGAACGGGCAGGGCAGACCCAGCGTCTTTGCATCTTCTTGCTGTCCTTGGCGGTAGCTCTCCTCATGACCACAAGGTGGCTGCTGCTGCTTGCAGCCTCAAGTCTTCACTCAGCCCTGCCCATCGATGGAGAAGGGGGGCGGGGTGGGGGATGGTTCTCTTTATCAGAGAGGAAACGCTTCTCCAGAAACTCTAAATCCCACTGGCTAAGATGCCCAGTTCCACTGTCTTGGAGGAAGCCAGGCCGGCAAGGGACAAGGAGAAGGGGCTTAACAGTGGAATCCAATCCCAAGGCCCTCTGGACAGCCACACCCCTGCCACTACCCTGTTAGAATAGTCTAGAGCGGGAGTTCTTACAGCTAGAATACAGAAGAATTACCTGGAAAACTTGTTAAAAATACAGCTAAAAATATACCCAGACTATGCCTAGATCTTGGCATCAGAATCTTTGGTACGTGATCAATTAATTTTTTTTTTCAGATCTTTATTGGAGTATAATTGCTTTACAATGTTGTGTTAGTTCCTGCTGTACAACAGAGTGAATCAGCTATATGTATATATATCCCCATATCCCCTCCCTCTTGAGCCTCCCTCCCATCCTCCCTATCCCACTCCTCTAGGTCATCACCAAGCATGGAGTTGATCTCCCTGTGTTATGCAGCAGCTTCCCACTAGCCATCCATTTTATATTTCGTAGTGTATATATGTCAGTGCTACTCTTTCACTTCATCCCAGCTTCCCCTTCCCCACCTACCATGTCCTCAAGTCCTTTCTCTACGTCTGTATCTTTATTCTTGCCCTGCCATTGCCACTGAAAGATTTCCATCCTTTCTTGTCTTTTTCCTGGTCCAGTGGTTCTCAAAATTGATCACGTACCACTGATTGCCACGTGGGGACAGTATTGGGCAGTTTTTTCTTCTCTACACTTTTCTGTACTCCCTAGATTTTCTACAATTGGTGTTTACTTCTGTTTTGAAAAAAAATACATTTTTAATCTTAAAAAAGAGAAAAGGATTAAAAAATGGAGTTTTTAAGTTGAAGAAGAGAAGGGAGAAGCAAAGTGGCTTGGGAGACGGGAAGTCTTCGGATATTTGAAGAACAGTTCTGTGGGAGGAGCTACGGTTGGCCCATGTGAGCCCATCGGGTCTAAGACACCAGTGGGTCCTAACCTCAGGAGAGATTTTGGTTCCCTGTGAAATTCATGTGACAATCTTAGTTTTCAAGCAACATCACGAGTGAATAACTGAACACCCAAGGTGCTCCTGCTACAAACCAGGAGGTTTGTATAACAAACCTCATGTTTCAGATGTGCACCTGGGCACATGGGCAAGCCAGGGAGAGCCTGGGAGGCAAAAACAAAACGAAAGGCAGGTGTGAGGCTGTGAGCTGCTGAGGGGTGTTGGGGGAGGGGTGTTGGGGGAGGGGTGGGAGGGTGGATCTCACTAAACACTGGACTTGATTAAAAGAGCCATGCCCAACGGGGAGTTGAGGCCTTGAGCTCTTGGGAAAAGTTAGAAATGAGACCCTCACCCTCCCACCAGAAAGCGGTGGTCATTGCTACAGACGACCTTAGTGGAAATGTAACAGGGAATTCCGAGTTAAATCAGACTCCATGTTCAATCTGTTCCTTTGACTTTAACCTTTGCTTTTTGCTGCTTTTGTCATTATAATCATACATGATGGCCTGCCTCAGGGAACCCTGCTCTCCTGTCTGAATGTTAAAGTGCCTCTGTTCAGCTCACAGGCAGACAATCTACCCTGCCCACCTGTGAATGGCTGCAGAAAAGACGAAATTAACATCCCCTCACTGAGGCTGGTCATTCCGGGAGATGTTTTGCAAGACTGATGCCCTTTCGCTTTACTTCCCCACGGTCTCTCCCTCTCTCTTCTGCCTTTTTATTTTACTTCCTCACCACCTCTCCCTCTCTGATTCTATAAAAGAAACTGGCATCCAGACCCTGATAAGGTGGTTTTTCAGAAACACTAGTCTGCCATCTTCTTGGCCTGCCGGCTTTCCAAATAAGATTGTATTCCTTGCCTGAACACCTCATCTCCGATTCATTGGCCTGTCATGCAGCAAGCAGAGCAAGCTTGGACTTGGTAACAAAAAGAGGAGCTTGAGACATTCTTCCCTGGGGAGAGGTCGCATCCCCCCTCAGCAGATCTGGGTGCTTGGGGTTGTCCCGCTACCTTCACTTCTGCTGGGCACTCAGATTCCCCAAGGCCACTGCCACTATTTATGCCAAATCTGAAGACACACAAGGGACCCCCCCCAAACGATCCCTGAAGTTGGCTGCCTGACTCTCTGTGCTTCCTGCCACCTCCCCAAGACACCAGAAGCACAGGCAACAAAGGCAGAAATAGACACATGGGACCACATCAAACTTCTGTGCATCTAAGGAAACAACCAGCAGAATGTAAAGGCAACCTACGGGATGGGAGACAATGTTTGCAAACCCTATATCTGAGAAGAGGGTACTATCCAGAATACTCCTGTGTTTCCCCTTTGCTGTGACTCGCCACAAAAGGGATGCTAAGGCTTACAGTGGTACACAGGAGACGAAGCCCTGCCTGGCCGCTGTCACAACCCCTCCCCACCCCAGCGCCTTCCAACCTATTTTTATTCAAAAAGTGGTAGAGCAGAAAGTTGGGAAGTCATGGTAGCATGACAAGCTATCCTGGTTTTAGCACTGAAGGTCCTGTGTCCAAGGCAAACAGAGGCAGTTGATCTCCCTAAGTTTTGATCATTCCTGTTGAGCGTTTGGTGCCCAATTCTGTTCAAGTGTAGTGACTAACGTTTATTAAGACTCAATTGTGGCCATATCCTATGGTCACCTGACTGGCCTGAGGTCCCACACATAGGAAGTGGCTGAACGTGGACTTTTATCAGTTCAAAGATACATTATAACATCTGAAGTGGGGGTGCACCTTGGAATCAATGAGATCGCTACCAGCCAAGATGCAGTCACCAAAAAATTTTTTCACGCTTGTGAACAACCTTGATTGGATTGTCATTGATCACTTTTTATGATCTGTCATTGATCACTTTGGCAGAGTTGTGTGCCTTTTGGGGGGCTACATGTGTTGGGTTTAATTGCTGTTTGAAATGTCTTCTGAGATATTGCAGGATGATTCAGATAGAAGATGAAAAGTAACTGTGCCCAGAAATATCTGGAAACAGTAGCAGGGGGTCAATTTGATGTTAATGAAGCAAATGTTTGTTGCTGGAGGAACAACTGTAGTTTTTGCAAAGCAACAACCAAGAAAGATGGATTCCCTCAATTAGACAAAGCTGGGTTAAGGTTTGCTGCTGAGATGTGTGGAAAAGGATCATTTGCGCTATTGGTTCTCAGACTTGAGTGTGTATCAGCAGCTTGTTAAAACAGATTGCTGGGTCCACCTGAGAGCTTCTGATTCAGTAGGTGGGCGTGGGGCCCAAGAATTGCCTTTGTAGCAAATTCCTAGGTAAGTCCAGTGCTGCTGGCTGGGGACCACACTTTGAGAACCAAGCAGAGCAGAGGAAGCAGAAGCAATAGCTAATCCCACAGGGTGGATGAAACATCTCAACAAGAGGCAGGTGTGGTTGATTAGTGCATCAAAGAGACTTGGTGTGAAGATGGAACATCAGTTTGTCAGCATCTTTCGGCCAGCTTTAAACAGAAGCCACTTAACTTCCCCTTACATATTTCAATTGAGAAAAATGGAAACCGTGATTTTGCTCAAATACCAAATGCTGATAGAACCCAGCTGTTCTTTGACATGCATTGGAATGAAGTTGTCATTGCCAAAGGTGCCCAAGGAGTACAGATCAGGAATCTCAGTTTCCTGTCAAGTGTCCAAAGAAATCTAAAAGAACTCATTCAATAAATACTGTAAAATGTCTAAGGAATATCTATATGTCTATATCTATATATAAATAGCTAAGGAATATGAAAACATTGCATCATAATGTGTTGAATTGGCAACTTTAAAAAATTTATTGTATATAAAATAATGCTGCATCTTACAGTCTGTAACATCTTAGATTCAAAGAAAGATGATGTTTGTTTTAAGAGAAACTATAACTAGCACCTCAGACCTGTGAAGGGGGTATTACTGCATCAGGCAGAGCCAAACGAGGGAGTGATGTCAGGCCCGTGTTGATTTAAAGAAGTGTACCCTGTAAGTACAATGGCAGAAATGTCAAAGGTGGTGCCTCAGTGACTGAAGTTTGGAAACAGAATATGAATGACATTGGCTCTCAAAGCCATCATTAGGGCCTCTTGGCCTGACAAGTTCATCCAATGAACAAGCCCCCATGGTAGTATTTAGTCCTATTTGAAGCCAAATCTCCATTTTACATGTAATAAAGGAAGAAAGAAAATACATATTCCCAAACCATAAACTTAATTCACAAAGTAGTCCAAAAAAATTTATAGTCGAAAAAAAGAAAAAGGAAATTTGAGACTGCCTATTTTACCTGTTATAATGACAAGGTTAAAAACAAAGGTGATAAAGATGTTTGGTCTCCTGTTTATTCTTTTCTTCTTAAAACTTCAGTGAGAATACAAGGTTTGGTTGGTTGGTTGGTTGGTTGTTTTAGGAATACTTGTGTTAAAGAGTATTTATATTTGGAGAGTATTTGTCGTTTTGCCCAGAATTCCTTCAGTCAGTTCCTTTCCAGTTATGTGTTAGGATTTTGTGATAAAGCTTATGAAAGTACCTAATGCTTTTGGCTGAAGTTAACAGAAGACCTACCTGGTGTAAATGGTAGGGACATTTCTTGTTTATTTAGTAAGTCTAGATTTGACTGGTTCTCAGGGCTCTGGCTCAACATCTGATTTTCTTGCTCTCCCTTTATGGTTACAGAATGGCTGCCACAGATCCAGACATCACATCCTCACTCCAGCATGTCCAGAGACAGAAAGTGGGGCAACCAGGGCAACAAGAATGAGCTTTCCTCAACTACCTCTCTTTCTGCCCCCACATTTTTTTTAAATCAGGGAGAAAATCTTTTCCAAAAGCCTCCAGCAGATGTTCTCTAGTGTCTCGTGGGTTAGAATGGGGTCACATGATCAGTCCTAAGCAGCGAGGGAGACTGAGAAAGCAATCTTAACATGTTCATTCTCTACAAAGGAAGGTAGGCAAAGGGAATAGCTATTAGGTATTCATATTATGAAAATTAATAATCATATCTTTTAGTTTCAGCTCCAGAATTTGTTTTTGAACATGGCTATCAAACGTATCTGCCCACGGAAAGCAATGAAAACCAGACAGCCACTGTCATCTCTCTCCCTGCCAAGTCACGTGCCAAAAAGCCCACAGCCCCACCTGCTCAGAAAAGGCTTAACTGTTGCTATCCAGGTAAAGGCAGCATCATGTCCTACTTGTGTAGAGAATGTGACATTTAACAGGTGCAGGGCTCAAACTCGTGAATTGCTGACAACTGGACATAGATGTGCTCCACACTGCTTGGCTTAAAAAAATCAACCCTACAGCATTTCCGTCATCACATATGACCTATCTCTCACTGTCTCTGGTCACCATGCACTTGGGCTTTAAGACTTATAGCCAATGCGCCTTTGAATGGGACTAGTGAAAATGTCAGATTTCTGTGAATTTTTCTTTCTGTGCTATAACTTAGGAAGACATCCAGAAAAATTGTTCCTCTCTTACTTAAAAAAACAAAACAAAACAAAACACTTTATTTGGAAATAATTTCAGACTTAGGGAAAAGTTGCAAAAACAGCACAAAAAATTTCTGTGTACCTTTCATCTGGATTTCCTAAACATTAACATCTTATGTTTGCTTTGTTGTTCTTTCTATATATCCATATGTTTCCCCCAAAGTTGCAGACACGATGTCCCTTTACCCCTAAGTACCTCAATGTGTATTTCCTAGAAACAAGAAAATTCTTTTATATAACCACAGTATAATCATCAATATCAGGAAATTAACATTTATACAGACTATTATCAAACTGCTGACCTGATTAAGATTTTACCAGTTGTCTCACTAGTGTCCTCTGTTTCACAAGAAAAACATTTTTCTGCTAGTCTGGGATCAGTTCATAATCACAGGTTGCATTTAGTTTTCATGTGTCTTTAGTTTCCTTTAATCTTAAGCTTTTGTCTTTGATGACCTTGACATGTTGACAAAGTACAAGCCAGTTATTTCATATTGAATAAAACATTCGTCGCTTTGGGTTTGTCCGATGTTTCCTCATGCTTAGATTTAGGTGAAGCAATCTGAGCAGGAAGCACAGACATGATGCACTTCTTGGCTCATGGTATCAGGAGGCACTCTGATACCTGTTGGTCCCGTTACTATGGGATTAACTCTCATCACTTGGTTAAGGGCATTTCTGCCGGGTTTCTCCATGCTAAAGTGGCTGTGTTTCCCTCTGTCATTGATCTTTCCTTGCCTTCCTAAGGTTGCCAGTTCAAGACTGCCTATGGCATGAAGGACATGGAGCGTCATTTAAAAATCCACACAGGTAAGTGGTTCACACACATCCCTCCTCTGTGCTGGAAGCCGGGGGTCCAGACAAGCCAGACACGTGATACGACGACACTGACCTCGATGGTCATCATGGGAGTACAGACACCAGTGAAATAGACATGAGATGCTGTTTCTACACATAATTTTGGCAGAAGATGTTTAGAGCAGTAAAATCTAGTGCTAGAATAGATATGAGGAAACTTAGGAGTGGGAATGTGAACTGGTACAGGCATTTTGAAAACTGATCTGCCTGAATTGAAATTTAAATGCACATTCTCTTCTCATTTGGAAGAAATGATCCTGTAAGTGTGTTTAAGTGTGTGTGTGTATGTGTGTGTGGTGTGTAATGACTGGTGAACAGAGGAAGACGAGAGAGAATAGGAACTTTTCATTTATGTATCTTTACACTGCATCCTTGGATACCTGGGTGTGTTAGTTTTACAATTTTGAAGGAGGAATTTAATAATACTTTTTTAAAGGAGAGAAAAAGATTGATGCATGGAAAAAGAAAATTGTGATTATTTCTGGTGATTTTAATTTTCTCTAGAGTATTATGTTTATGTCTTCCAGACCTTCTGCATGGAGAAGGAATTGCTTTTAGACTATTTTTAACACAGTGTTAGATGCTCATAATCCAGATGATACAGTCATAGATAAATTCAATGCGTGTCAGTGTGTATAAGGGAGGGACACTAAAATTGTGGCGTGGGCATCACTAATTGCCCAAATTCTGCTACTTAGCCTCAGGTAAAATACCCGGAAGATAAAATAAAGAAGATAAACTATCTGGCAGTTGTCTCTGATATCCCTTGGCCATGGCCAACAATTGCCTTGTTGCACTGGGGTCACCATCATATCTAATCAGCCTCAGAGCGTCATGTCATCTGGATTTCTTCTAGTTATCAGAATCTGAAGTGACTGGGTTTCAGGTATTGGTAAGCATTCTCAATGTAACAAGCAATGAGTCTCTCCTGATGGGTGTCCCATGTTGAATTTCCCTCAGTTACGCATAGCATTTTCAATGCATAGCATATTCATCATTGCAAGGTAAATTGCTATCATTATTCATGCTAATTGGGGAAGCATTATAAAAATATAAGTGAGGACAACAACCTGGAGTCCATTGCTGCAAATCTTCAGGAAGCATCCTTTACTCACAGTTAGCCAAGCTTGGGTTTGTAGGATGGTTTCTGCAATAACAGCAGCATCTCCATCAATATCTTCAAGTCAGAGAGTCGACAAGGTGTCCTTACCTTAATTACTTTCGGAGAAGAGGGCGTGGCCAGGAGCAAAAAAAGCAGCGCTTTTTACCAGCACAGCTGGCCAAAAAACCATCCAGCTCCACCGACATCTGGCCCCTGCTTGGTGTTGCAAATACATAGGATGGTGTCCATAGAAGCTGTTTAGGAGCTGACAGTAATGAGAAATGACTGTTCCTGGATTTTCTAATTTGACTATGAACATTTATTTATTTATTTATTTATTTATTTATTTATTTATTTATTTAATTGGCTGTGTTGGGTCTTTTTTTTGCTGTGCACGGGCTTTCTTTTTAGTTTCAGTGAGTGGGGGCTACTTGTTCGTTGTGGTGCACGGACTCCTCATTGCCGTGGCTTCTCTTGTTGCGGAGCACAGGCTCTAGGCGTGTGGGCTTCAGTAGTTGCAGTACGTGGGCTCAATAGTTGTGGCTCATGGGCTTAGTTGCTCCGTGGCATGTGGGATCTTCCTGGAGCAGGGCTCGAACCCATGTCCCCTGCATTGGCAGGCGGATTCTCAACCACTGTGCCACCTAGGAAGCCCTGACTATGAACATTTTTAATAATAAAATTATAATCTTTAACACACTTCTAGATGTATTCTTAAATCCCGGATGTTTGTTCTGAAGATAGTGATCAACTTTGGCTGACAATTGATTTTAGCACTTAGCTATTTAGGATTTGGCCAAAATACATGTTTGATATGTAAAGTAAAAAGTGAAAATCCTGACTCACAGCCCACCTCCTTCTTATCTGACACTTGCCCAAAAGTTACCAGTCTTAATAGTCCAGTGTGTCTCATTATTAAATTCTGGCATGCCTATACTGGGCTTAAACACACAATTTACTTTTTCCATCTCTTATTAAGTTAATATTATGTACACTATCACTGCAACTTTCTGTTTCTCACTCAATGCTGGATGTCTTTCCACGTCCCTATGTATGTATCTACTTCATTCTTTTCAACGGCCAAGTAGGAAATTGGCTCAGTAACATATAGTACATCCATACAGTGAAATACTTCAGCCTTAAAAATTATGTTGTAGAAATGTAATGATGTGAAAATGATTGACATTATTTTAAGTGCAATAAAGTAGTAAATGGAGAGGCAGTGTTGCATTTGGCTAAGAAAGCAAGACCGTGGTATGTTCTAATCCCACTTGTTGAGAGAATTAAGTAAAATCATTGAGAGGCACAGAATCTTTCAAAAAATAAGTGTTTAAATTGATGTTCACCAAGGTTTTTGTACTCCAAAATGTACACATGCACACAAAGTACAAAAATAATTGGAAAAGTGTATATCAAAAAATTAGCAATTGTTCATGGGTAGCAAGCTGACATATGCATTAGTGAGTACAGATTAAGCTGCCGTAACAAAAAAACCCAAACACCAGCTCCCACAAGGTAGGGGTTTATGTCTGTCTTACATAACTGTCCAGAGGTAAGCAGGTGGTCAAGGCAGGTAGGCAGCTCTGTCCTGGGAGATGATCTGGGAACCTACGTTCCCTCTGTGTATTACGGTACGTTAGGTTACGTATCCACTGTCTGCAGGTGTGCTCTTCTCCGTTCCCTCTGTGTATTATTGTACGTTAGGTTACATATCCACTGTCTGCAGGTGTGCTCTTCTCACCTGCTAGTTCACCCTCATGACTTGGTAACAGCTGGCAAGACAGGTGGAAGGAGAAAAAGTAAAAGGCAAGCAATTCCCTTTTACAATAGGGACATATTTACCTTCTCTGCCATTTGATTAACGAGGACATCATCGCAGAATCACCCCCGGCTGCAAGTGAGGCTGAGAAATATGTTCTTTGGCTGGTCAGCCGTGAGCTCTGAGATTCTGAGTTTTAGGGTGTGTCTGTTATGAAAAAGAAAAAAGAACGGATGGATGTGAGATAATGTTTCTTATTTTACTTAGCTGTACATTAAAAATTTGAGTTGCTCTCTATTTTTAATTAAGAATTCATACTCAGTGTAGGAAAAATTAGAAAATACTAATAAAGAAAATAGAAGAAGTAACTCCCCCTCTCCCAAGACATTAGCTCTTTGCCTATCATCCATCTAGTTTGGGGGTGGAATTCTAAATATTCTTGGGTGACTGTGTCTTCCTCTTTTCATAAGGCAATGGGAAATAAGCCTTTTTCCTTTTCATCTTGTTTCCTGATGCCGTCCATGCATGTTTGAAGGAGACAAACCCCACAAGTGTGAAGTCTGTGGCAAGTGCTTTAGCCGGAAGGATAAGCTGAAGACCCACATGCGGTGCCACACGGGCGTGAAGCCCTACAAGTGTAAGACGTGTGACTATGCCGCTGCCGACAGCAGCAGCCTCAACAAGCACTTGCGGATACATTCCGACGAGCGGCCCTTCAAATGCCAGATCTGCCCCTACGCCAGCCGCAACTCCAGCCAGCTCACCGTCCACCTCCGGTCCCACACAGGTAAGTCCTTCGTGTGGTCCTCACTCTGAGCTCCCAAGTTCCTGTTGAGTAAATCACCAGTACCTTCAAGCATTGAGTCACAGCCTAAGTAAAGGAACAGGGCACGTTGGTTCATCCCATGGTTTGCAGTTTTGCTTTTCGTCTGCTCAGAAGTACCTTTCTCTGTAAAATAGGGGAAAACATCAAGGTTATAACTTTATGCATATCTTCATATAGCTTTATAACCTATTCACTAGTGTTTAATTGAGGAGGTGTGCTAAATGAGATAGATATAAACGATGCATTTTTAATAAATGTCTATATAACATGTGGTTAGGCATTTCAGTCATCTTTTTTATTTTTTTATTTTTTTATTTTTTTGGGGGTAAACCAGGTTCAATTATCTGTTTTTATACACATATCCCCATATTCCCTCCCTTCCTTGACTCTCCCCCCTCAAGTTCCCCCCACCCTCCCTGCCCCATCAGTCATCTTTTAAAGAATACTCTAATCAGTTCAGTGTGAGACAGCTTGATGGAAAAACTCAGCAGAGTAGGTAACGTAACAAATTATGTATGTTTTCCTTTTAGCAAGTGTGTCTATTAGCTTTTGATACGATGATGCTGTGTAACAACCACCACAAAAATCTCAGTGGCATATTATAAAAGCATTTATTGCTCACATATTCAGGTCAGCAGGGGATTGGCTAGACATCCCATTGATCTTGGCTGGGCTTAATCACATTTGTGTAAAAGGCTGGGTGTCCACTGACCTTAGCTGGGGATCTGCTGGCTGTCTCCATACCTTGGTTGGGGCAGTCTGGCTCTGTCCATGTATCTCATAGCCTCCCTCTGGGACCAGTGGGCTATTCCAGGCTGGTCCTTCTCATGACAATGGCAGACCTCTGCATGGCAGACAAAACAAGCATGCCCCAACATGTAAGCTCATTTCAAGCCTCTGCTTGCGTCCCATTGGCTAAAGTAAGTTATATGGTTGGGCCTGGTGTCAAGGGGTGGGACTGAGCTCACTCACAGTGTAAAGTCATCACAAGGTTACATGGCAAAGGCCATTTTTGCACCAACCACAGTTCACCCCACCATCTTTCACATCTCTCTGACATACAGATGCATTCATGGCCTCCCAAGACCCCCACAAGTCACAGCCAATCATAGGATCAGGCTCAAAGACCAGGATTTTGTAATCTCCATCAGGTACAGATATGGCTTTTCTTGGCCTAGAGCCTTCTGCAATAAAAAGACAAGTTGTCTGTCCCCCACACTCCCAAGATGCAGTGGTGAAACACAGCCAGGATACTTATAACATCCCTGCTGTTCCAAAGAGGAAGAACAGGAGGCACTTGGCAGTCACTGGTCCATAGGTTTCTGAAATCCCTCTGGGCAGATGTTTCTAGGTCCCTCCACTCTGGAAACAGGGAATGTTTCTTGATTAGGTGTTGACTCAGATGCCTGGTTTTTGACTCTCTCCACTGGAGCATCCTTTCATCACTTTCCTCAACTACTTCTGAGAAGGAGTAGAAAATGTACCTTGGAGAAACTTTCTCAGCCTGCTTCCTGCCTTTCAAAAGTTGGCATCTTTTTAGATTTTATTTTAGTCTAGACTAGTGACAGCTCTGCTGGTAGAGCTATCTTAAAAACGTTGTGAGTTTCCTGTGTATCCGTGTGCCAAAAGCACACCCATAATTCCTTTGGAGACTTGCCTTTCCTCTAAACTCAATTAATTATAGGCACCCTTGGCATATAATCTTCTGTAGGTTGAAGCCAGTGAGGCTTTTAGGAATCCTTGTCCAGCTGAAAGGACTTACTTGGTGCCAGCCTTATTCTTGTGGAGATTTTAATAAAAAACCTTATGCTTACAGCCCTCATTTGTCATTTGTTCTTCCTTCTGAGATCAGTTTCCTGGATATGATCTTTGTCACCAGGCTTTTGTCTTACTTTGAAAATCTTCTGCTGGTTGGAGATGAGAAACTTCATCTAATCCAGCACCTCTTTGCTTTTCTATATTCTCTCTAAATTCCATTTTGAAAATGGCCAGTTTTTTTTTTTTGAGTTTGTCTCTTTCTTGTGGGACCTTATCACATGCAGCTTGTAAGACACTTTCACTGCTCTGCTTAGAACTAATCTCTTTGCTCAAGTCAAAATTCAGTGGGTACGTTTGCTATCTTCTAAGTTACAACAGGTGACAGTTTTACCAAAAGCTTGCCATGGAATAGTGTGCACCGCACTTTTCCAGCCTCTACCTGCTACCCAATCTCAAAGCCAATGCTACATATTTTCATTTTCTCTTACAGCAGCACTCTGTTTCTAGGTGCCAACATGTGTATCAGTTATCTATTGTCACAATAATGCAGTGTAACAAAAAAACCCACAAAACCTCAGTAGATACAACAACATGCCTTCTCTGTTCATGTTTGGGGATTAGCTGGGTGTCATCTGGGCAACTCTGCTGGTCTTCGCTGGACTCACTTACAAATCTCCAAACCTACTGGCTGTGGGCTGGCTGTGCACTGGCCTTGGCTGTAGAAATCCAGCTCTGCTCCACCTCTGTCATCCTCCTCCTGGGATCAGCGGGCTAGGACAGGACTGACCTTCTCCTGGCGATGTATGACACAGGTACAAGCGAGCAAACCCCAATTCACAAGGCCATTCAAGCCATCACTTGTATCAAGTCTAGTTAACATACCATCAGCCAAATCCAGTGACATGATAGAGCTGATTTTTAGGGTCATGGCAGGTCATCCTGCCCCTGTTGGGAGAGCGTGTGTAATTACATACATGGCAGAGGCCATGGCCACAAGGAACGATAGGAGGTGGGGAGGTTTGGGGACATGAATCTGCTACAGCAAGTTAAGACATTGGCATAATTGGTGCCCACCTGATTTTCTTCAGCCTAAGTTAGAAGTTAGAAATCTCCTCAACCTAAGTTAGAAGCGCTAAAGGATTCATTTAGGGAAGTTATTCAGAATCACCTTGACTTAGGGGGGTAAATGTACCATTTCATTTATAGTAGCATCTTTAAGTTGGTCTAAAAAAAAGTGTATTTTCTAAAAATTTAAATGTATGTCATTTATGCAGCATCTCCGTGGGATGTTCATTTCCCTTTTATGAATCTGTTGCACTTGTAAAATTTTACAAATTGTAAAATTAATAGGATTTTGTTTTTACCCTTCCATCGCTTTGATCGACTACATTGCCTTAGTAGCCACCTAAACTCAAGAAAGATCTGTTGGCTAAAATATATCAGTTGCTTATTCACTGAGCAACATCCATGAAGCCCCCACCAGGTACCAGACACTGTGAGGATCAGGTAGTGGGGCAGGAACGAACAGTCCTTAGCTCTGGGGAGCTTATGGTCCACTGGGACTAGTACTGATCAGTCTGCCTCGTTTAAGAGATAAATCTATGGTGAAAAGGAAAAAGAAGAAGAAAAGAAGATAATGATAATGAAAAGATTTAAACCCTTTGCTTTCATGTCAAAAAGTGATGTTATGCTCTGCAACTCAGCTGTGAGGTTAGGTTTTCTGGTTTTTCTGGGTTTGACCTCTGCTAATTGCTTTAAAAAAAAAAAAAGGCAAACAGATTGTCACTAATTTGGGCAGTGATGTAACTGGAAGACCTAGTAGAACATTCCGGAGCAGCAGTTCTTCCTCTGAGTCCACAGACACCTCCACCGAAGGATCCATGAGTAGAATTTAGGCTGTCCATGAACTTGGATGAGGAAATAAAGCACACCTTCATTTTCACTCATCTTACTGAAATGTGATGTGTCCTTCAATTATGAAAATAGGCATCCAGTCTGATTACAGTGCATGTGAACTTGTTGCCGATAGAAATCACAGATCTTTTTATAACAAGTGTTTTTGATAGATCAAAGTATCATTTACACTCTTCTCTATTTAGAAACTAGTGTAGTCACTAGACCCAGCACTAGAGCTTGTTACTTAGTGCATTAATAAAACACACACATTGCCAAATCACATTTTTTCTTTTAATTTTTTAAATAATTTTCAATGTAATTAATTCCTTTTGATTCCTATTGATTTTTACTTTAGTTTACTTTGTGCATTTAAATATTACCCTGAGAAAGGGTGCGTGGATTTCACTAAATCACCAGAAAGGGGTCCGGGGCATAAAAAAAAAAGTTAAGAGCAACATTCTAAGGCAGAAGTCAGCAGACTTTTTCTATAAAGAGCCAGATAGTAAATATACTTTAGACTTTGCAGGCCATACAGTGTCTATCACAACTTACCTCTGCCGGTTGCAGCATGAAAGCAACCATAAACCACACACAACAAATGGACCTGGCTGTGTTACAATAAAACTTTATTGACAAAAACAGGCTGTGAGCTGGATATGGCTCACAGTCTGCGTATCTTACCACTCCTTGTTCTAGAGTTTCGTGTGAATGATCTCTGGCATTTAGTCATGCAAAGTATTGTTTAGTTTGGGGCTTCTTCATTTCCTCCAAGCTTGTTTAATTTGCTCCTGCCATCATTAATTGCATTTATTAAACAGCTCATTGTGATGTTACAGATCTTATACCCAAAAGCCAGAACACAGCCTCACTCTTTTGCACTTATTGGTAGGAAAGTGAACATTGGTCATATGTACAGATAATCACCTGGCATCCAAGAATACCAGCTTTGGCTACATACTCTAAGATGTTAACCAGTATATGACATTCAGGAAGGGTAGAACTGTAGAGACAATTAATCAGAGATTTCAGGGGTTCAGGGAGTGGGGTTAGGGATGAATAGGTGGAGCACAGGGCATTTTTAGAGATGTGACACTATCCAGTATGATACTGTAATGGTAGATATGTAATAGTATACATTTGTCAAAACTCAGAGAAATATACAAAGCAAAGAGTATAATAATCTGTTAAAATTGGTTGATCAATCGTAACAAATGTACTGCACTAATGCAAGATTTAATAATAGGGAAATGACACACAGGGGAGAGAAGGAGCATATGGGAACTCTGTACTTTCTGTATAATCTCCCCAAACCTAAAACTGCTCTAAAAAGTAAAGTCTTTTAATTAAAAAAAAAAAAAAAGAATACCTGCTTTGGAATCAGCCTGGGTTGGAATCCAAGCTCTGCCGTGTACTCCCAAGTGACTGGAAACAAGTGATGTAGTTGCTCTAGGCCGCAGCCTCCTCATTTGTACAATAGTGTCGAGAGTAACGCTGATAATAGCACCCACTTCATGGGAATGTTGGGATCATCAAATGAGACCATTCTTGTGGAATGCTCCGCAGGGCGCCTGCCAGCCCGGAAGCCACCGAAGAACCTTAGCTGCTGTTGTTTTACCTGCTTAAACAATATTGCAATGGGCAGGGTCACCAATGCGCTTGACTTATCAGATGACTGGGACGTGGCATTCACTGAGGAAATAAATTTGGAGTCTCATGTCCTTTCAGATGTTTGTAATTTCGCTTTTCCTGTTCATCTTTCACCGAACGTGAATTAAAAAAAAAAAAAAAATCAAGCAGCTGGATTTTGTAACTTCACAAGTAAAGAACGCAGCTGACAATGTGGGATAAATAGTGTGCAATAAACACGTCTTTATTAATAAAAATCTGCATGAAGTATAAGCTGGGCGTTTCAATCATTGTAAAAAAGAATATTCTGATGAGTGAGCATGGAGCTGACTGATTTGAAAATGTGCCCTTGGCTCTGTTACAACATGTAACTCGATCAAAATCAACGGATTATGCAAAAGTATACAACTGAACCGTTCCCTAGCAGAGTGAACGCATTAACCATAAGAAGGATAGCTCGATTGTTTTAAAGGATATGCTAAGTGTATTCGCAAATCTTATTTTACTGGGGACAATTAAATAGCTTGATTTTCAATCTCCGGTTTTTTTCTGGGTGTCATAATGGTGGTGGTGGTTTAAGTTTGGGAAAAGGAGAGAAGCCCCCGACCCCTCTTTTTTTTTTCTCCCAGGGGCTGCTAGGAGCTGCAGTTAGAAGGTCTCCACCCGCCTGCCTTGGTATAAGCGATTTTCTGGTGTGTGCTTCGGGGGGATCCGCTGTGGTTGTTGCCTGCCTGTTCTTATCGAAACTCACCTTGTGTTGACAGGGGACGCCCCCTTCCAGTGCTGGCTCTGTAGCGCCAAGTTCAAAATCAGCTCGGACTTGAAAAGGCATATGCGCGTGCACTCGGGGGAGAAGCCTTTCAAGTGCGAGTTCTGCAATGTCCGCTGCACCATGAAGGGGAACCTCAAGTCGCACATCCGCATCAAACACAGCGGGAACAACTTCAAGTGTCCGCATTGCGACTTCCTGGGGGACAGCAAGGCCACGCTCCGCAAGCACAGCCGGGTGCACCAGTCCGAGCACCCCGAGAAGTGCTCCGAGTGCAGCTACTCCTGCTCCAGCAAGGCCGCCCTGCGCATCCACGAGCGCATCCACTGCACCGACCGCCCCTTCAAGTGCAACTACTGCAGCTTCGACACCAAGCAGCCCAGCAACCTGAGCAAGCACGTGAAGAAGTTCCACGGGGATGTGGTCAAGGCTGAGACCTCGGAGAGGAAAGACACGGGCCGGCAGAGCAGCCGCCAGGTGGCCAAGCTGGACGCCAAGAAGACTTTCCACTGTGATCGGTGCGATGCCTCGTTCATGCGCGAGGACTCGCTCCGCAGCCACAAGCGGCAACACAGTGAGTACAGCGAGAATAAGAGCTCGGATGTGACCGTCCTGCAGTTTCAGATCGACCCCAGCAAGCAGCCTGCCGCGCCCCTTACAGTGGGGCACCTCCAGGTGCCCCTCCAGCCCAGCCAAGTGCCCCAGTTCAGCGAGGGCAGAGTCAAGATCATCGTTGGCCATCAGGTGCCCCAGGCAAACACCATTGTCCAGGCTGCGGCCGCCGCAGTGAACATCGTACAGCCCGCCTTGGTGGCGCAGAACCCAGAGGAACTGCCAGGGAACAGCCGGCTGCAGATCTTACGCCAGGTCAATCTGATCGCCCCTCCTCAGTCCTCGGGGTGTCCGAGCGAGGCGGCGGCGATGCCCCAGCCGGCTGTCCTGCTGACCACTCACGACCAGGCGGACGGAGCCACTTTGCACCAGACTCTCATCCCCACGGCCCCAGGTGGCTCCCAGGAAGGCTCTGGCAACCAGACTTTTATCACCAGCTCGGGCATTACCTGCACGGACTTCGAAGGCCTGAACGCTCTGATTCAAGAGGGGACTGCTGAAGTGACTGTGGTCAGTGACGGGGGCCAGAACATCGCCGTGGCCACCACGGCTCCGCCCATGTTCTCCACCTCCCAGCAAGACTTACCCAAGCAGACTTACTCCATCATCCAAGGAGGCACCCACCCAGCTTTGCTCTGTCCGGCGGATTCCATACCAGACTAGTGCTCACAAAACAAAAGAAAGGGGAGAAAGCAGTGACCAAAAAAAAGAAGTCAGAAATGGAATTCTGTAAGAGGTTTGCCCTTACTGATCTTAAGGATTGTTGTGAAGACACCCTGCCCCCATAATAAATTGTAATTTTATACTGCTTACTGTAATTTTTTTATGCTGTGATAATTTTGAGACCTCTGAATTGCGGTGTTGTAACTGCTGTAGAATCTTAAATGCTACCAAGCTGATCCCAATTAGGGTTGGAGCGAATTGAATTGAGTAGTGAATATATTTGTTTGCTTCCAACTTGATTTCCCAACTCTAACAAAGGTTTTTTCCATCTCATTAAATTTGTGTAGGAGATGGTACTTCTCAGCCTCCCTTCTGAAATACCCCTTCTGAAATACCTCCCCCACCCTGTGTTTGGGATAATAGTGTTTTCATACATGGATACAAATCTCTTAGCATAAAGGACCATTTTCTACATAATGTTACATGGATATTTGAGAAAAAGAAAAGTTTAAAGGAATGGTTTCCTAATAAATTGATACATGATTAAAACAAATGTTAGTGATTCTTTAGAGTCACAGTATGATTTGGGTTATTGGTGTTTGAATTGTATAATTAAAGAGAACTTGAAGAAGCAAAGGTTCTTAGTCCTGTCTCATAAATAGTATATAAATGCCTTACCTTCTTCACAAATATGTGTGGTGCCTAAAGTGATCCAACTATCAATTTTATTTTGCAACTTCAGAGTGTCAAACCTGACATTTGTTTAGATGCAAATGTAATGCAAGTTCCTATTATCCTTTAGGACAGTTTTCTAGGATGCCATATATGCAGTCCCGGGGATCAGACAAGAGGGATTAGAAAATCATCTAGGTTTTCCAAAGCATAGGCTGTATTGAGGAGAGGGAAATTCTAATTTTATTCTGTTTTCAATTGAAATGCTGTGTGGTCAGTAGGTGGCACCAGAGAGCAATCTCAAATTACTTGTGCTTAGATCCAAAGACCTGAAATAGGGTCTCTGATTTCCAGCTTCTACCGTTACCTTCAGCTCAGAGTGGGCTCTTAATAAACAGTGAATAAATGAAAGCTGCTGTCACAGAGCATCAGCAAGGATTGGTGAGGAGGGGAGGTTACTCTTGTGAGAAAAGCATATTTAAAATGTGAGAACACTTTAGATACATTTTTACCAGTCATCATTTTACTTTTGTTTCCCTAACATACAAACTTACTGAAATTCTCATGCATATCAACTCACTTTTACATAAAGATATCATCCCCCCCTTTTTTTCATAATAACAAACTAAGAAAATATGGAAAATGGTGATGCTGAAAACCTTGAGAATTGCCTGTTGGAAATAGAAAGTCAGCTTCCCTTAAGATATACATACAGGGACTTCCTCAGCGGGCCAGTGGTTAGGACTCCACGCTTCCACTGCTGGGGGCTTGGGTTCAATTCCTGGTCATGGAACTAAGATCCCACACGTGCAGTGTGGCCAAGAAGACACACACGCATGCACACACACACACACAACATACACAGACGAACACATACAGAGTTCAAGCTGGGTTTTGTCTTCTTTCTTTTTATTTTTGATCCTTCTTCTTTGCCAGAGTTTACTTTTATATCAGCAGTGATACTAATTCACCATTAACTATGGTTTTGTAAGAAATCAAAAAAATCTTGCCGCTTACTCTGTTATTATTTTAGTAATGTTATCACTTTAGAATTATTGCTTGCAATTCTTTAGGAAAATCTTCAGCCATTGAACTTTAGCTGGAAAACTTCTATTGTCATGAACCTATGCTCTGCATTTTTCTTTTCTCCCAGTGTGCCCCTTGTTTCAACTTTCATTTTTTTTCCTGATTATAAATGTAATGTGTATTCAAGACAGAAAATATGGGAAACACATTATAGATCTTACTCGACATACAAATGAGTACATCCTGAGAAACTCATCATAAGTTGAAAGTATCATTAAGTCGAGAATGCATTTAATATGCTAACCTACCAAACATCATAGCTTAGCCTCACCTACCTTAAACATGCTCAGAACATTTACATTAGCCAACAGCTGGGGAAAATCATCCTATTTTATAAGAGACTGTTGTCTGTCTCATGTAATTTATTGAATACAGAAAGTGAAAAACACAGATTGTAGGGGTACAGAGTGGTTGTAACTACATCCGTTGTTCACCTTGGTGACCCTGTGGCCGACTTGCTGCCGCTGCTCAGCATCAGGAGAGGGGATCAGACTGCATTGTGCTAGCCCAGGCAAAGGTCAAAATTCGAAGTATGATTCTATTGAATGTGTATTGCTTTTGTACCATCGTAAAGTCGAAAAGTTGTTAAGCTGTGCCGTTGTAAGTTGGGGACAGTCTGTATATTAGGAAGCAAAATTTAAAGTCAGTAGTGATTTTACTACCCAGATATAAAAATGGTGACCATTTTGATGGACTTCCTTTTAATCGTGTTTTCTTTTTTTTTTTCCCTATGCTTGTGTATGTTTCTACTCCTGTTACAGAGTTGGGGTTGAATTGAGCATACTATTTTCTTTTTATATACCATATTTCTCTTTATGTCATTGCATCTCCACGGAGGTGCTGCCCTCCATATGTTCATATAATGTACATACACATATACACACATGCTTCTACAGACACACACATGCGTATTTAGATTTTTTTTAACAAGTTACAACAGCAAAACTTGTTCCTTGTGATAAACTATACGTAGAATTGTACAAAAACCAGGCCAATAATCTCCAGCCTGTTCTCACCCCCCCAAGGTAAGTAAGGTCTCTGCATTCATACCAACATAAAAGATAACCTAGAAAAGGTTTTTCCTTTTTTATAGTAATTGTATTGCACTATGTACGTTTCTCTCTACCTTGCTCTGATTATTCCATTTATTAACAGTACTGTGTGTCAGTACAGCTATGGCTAACTTTTTTTTAAAGCGAAAGGTAGAGTATGACTTACCATGTTATAAACACCGTGCTTTATTCACCTCTCTCCATATTGATGGATATTTTGGTTGTTTGGGGTTTGTTTGCCATACAACCTGCCACAGTAAACGTCCTATATAGTTCCTCACATTCAGCTGCGCTTTCTTTTCTTTCTATAGGATAGAGTCCCCAAAGTGAGTTTCTGTGGTTTGCACTTGCGTAGATCTTTTATTTTTATTTATTTATTTATTGGCTTAAAACAACATGAATTTATTATCTTACAGTTCTGGAACTCAGAAATCGGTTTTATTGGGCTAAAATCGATGTGTTAGCAGGTCCACGTTTCTTCTCGAGGCTCTAGGGGCAAAACTCGTTGCTTGCCTTTTCCAGTTTCTAGAGGCCATCTGCATTCCTTGGCTCATGGCCCTTCTTCCATGTTCAAAGCCAGCAGAATAGTTTCTCCTCTACTTTCTGACCTCTGCTTTTGTCCTTGTATCTTCTCTCTTTGACTGAGCCTCCTGCCTCCCTCTTTTTTTTTCTTTTTTGGCTGCTTGGCTTGTGAGATCTTAGTTCCCTGAGCAGTCCCCAGGCTATGAGAGCAGAGAGTCCTAACCACTGGACCGCCAGGGTGTACTTGCATAGATTTAGATGATTTTTTTAAAGGACTTTTATTGAGCTATAAGTGACATACAATAAACTGCGTATGTTTAAAGTGTACAATTTGATATTTTTGTCCTATGGGTAATGTATATATGGCAATCCCAACAGATGACTTTTTCAAAACAATATTCTTGGTGGTGATGTGGGCTCCAGCTATCACCCACCAGTCCTGGGTGTTATCGGTCTTTTGAAGTTTTGTCGATCTGATGTGTGAAAATAGTGCTCTGGTCTTTGTGCATTTCCAGTGCTGGTGCTTGATCTGCAGCCCTGTGACATCTCTGCATATAGACGTGTGGCTTGTTTACATTTTTCCTATCTATGAATTTTAAACTCATACTCTCATCTTTCTCTTTGGGTTGCTGGGCACCTGGGGTATGAGCCCCATGTCTGTCAGGTGGTGCTGAGGTTTCTCCCCTCCCATCCTTTGTCGTTCGACTTTCCTTGTGGTGCTGTTTCCACATAAAAATAATCACTTTTTACGCAGTCAGATTCTTCTCGCACTTTATTTGTGGCTCCTGTATTTTCTAAGAAAGTCCTCCCTTCCCTTGAGGTTTTTTCTTTAATATTTTCATTGTTTGTTTTCAGTTTCTGCAGCCAGAATTTATATTTCTGTAGGTATGATATAGGAGTTTAGCTGCCCACATATATCAGGATCATGTGTTAAACAAAATATTATTTTCCTTGGAACTGAAATCTTAATTTCACCTTTAGATGAAGTTCCCAAATATACTTGGATCTATTTCTAGAATCTCTGTTTTGTCTCACTGAGCTTTATATCTTCTCTGTGTTGCCAACACTACATATTTGATTATATTAGCATTAAGGTAAGCCTTAGTATCTTTTAGACTTGGAAAGCCTCCCTGTAGCTATTATTTTCCAAAATTTTCTTAGCAGTTCTTAAATATTCATATTTCTAAACGAACTTCATTTTGTCCATTACCCTTCCCCCCCAACAAAAAACCTTTTGAGGATTTGCATTAGAATTGTATCAGTATGGTTACATGAACTCATGAAAAGTATGACATTTTTAAAATGTTAAATCTGGGACTTCCCTGGTGGCCCAGTGGTTAGTACTCGGCGCTTTCATTGCTGAGGGCTCAGGTTCAGTCCCTGGTTGGGGAACTCAGATCCCATATGCCACGTGGCACAGACAAAAAAAGAAAAAAAGTTAAATCTTCCGCCCAAAAACTTTTATTTAAATCCTGTTGTAAACATACCGTTTTCTTCATATACAGTCTATTCTTATTAAATAGGGCCTGTATTTTCTTGCTATTCTGAATTCTATTGTAATTGTAAATAGGAATTTTTTTATGTCAAAATAATTATTTGTTGCAAGCATAAAGAATAGCTATATTTGGAGTATTTATCTGTATTGTACTACCTTCGAAAAAATTCTTACTAATTGACAGTATTTATTAAAAACTCTTGGTCTCTAACAAATATGACTTATGATGGTTATGATATAGTCACCTCATTCCCAGCTGGTTTTTTCTCTTCCCTTGCAATATTTATACTACTCATTTTGTTTTCTTGTCCTATTGCATTAGTCAAAACCTCCAAACAATGTTGGTAGCGCTGGCATCCCTGTTGCATCTTTAATTTTAACTTGAAAGACTTTAGAATTTCCCAACTTAATATATTATATGCTATTCCTTGGGTGGCAGTTTTTATAGTACTTAGTCATTTCTTCTCCCATTTTCAGAGTTTTTATCAAGGTGGGTTGCTGATTATTGTCAAATATCTCTTCAATATCTTTTGACAAATATTTGGGTTTTGTACTTACACATGTTGGTATGTGAATTAGTGTAGGTCATAGCCTGGTATTGAAGCCTCTTGCATTCCTGAAACAACCCCTCTAGGTCATGTTGGATTGTTCTTCTAATACATTCCTAGATTTCATTTACTAATATTTTCCTTGAAATTTTTACAACCCTATGTGTAAGTGCAGTTGAACACTGATTTTTTTCTTTGTGCTCTGACTTTGCTTGTTGGTTTGTTTTAGGTTATGTTACTCTGAAAATAAATTGAGGCTCTTCTTTGTCAGTGACCAGCAATAGTTAGTTATTTCATGAATTATCTGCTTATTTTCTGGGCTGATATGCTTTTTCATTGTATATTCTTAAACACACTTTCCATTTCTTTTCTGTAATTAATGGTCTGTTTGGATTTTATGTCTCAACCTGATAAATTTTGGTAGTATATACTTTGCAAAAGAAAAAAGTCATTCATTTTGCTCTCAATTTTCAAACCTGTAGCCCTGTAATTCCACTTAACATTCTCCTAAAATTATTTTAGAATCTTTGGCATTTTTTTTTTGGTCTAACAGCACTCTTATTACCTTTTTTTTTTTTTAATTTTGTTTTTTGTGGGGTTTTGGCGGCGGGGGGGGGTTGTTTTGTATTGTTTTGTTTGTATTTTCAGTCTTCTCCTTAGGTAGTTTGCCAAGAGTTTATCTATTTTGTCATTTATGTAAAAGTAAAGCTTTTTCTTTTATTTATGTTTTTCTCTACTCCTCCGTTTTGCTCATTTCAGCATTATCTTTATTAATTCTTTCCCCTGCTTTTCTTTCTGTTTATTTTGTTAGTCTAATTCCCTATATTTAGTTCACTTATTTTCAGCCTTTAATAATGGGAAAGCATTTAAAGCTATATATTTTCTAGTATGACTTCACCTATGTTAAAAGATCATTTTTTTCAAAGTTAAAATCATGACTGTCATACAAATATAAAAGGAACATGTGTTAGCAATTTTATTTAATTCATTAATTAATGAGGAAATCAGTAAGTTGTTACAACGGGTTCAGAGGAGAATTCATCGAATGCTTCCACAAGCAATCAGGAAGCAAATTTACAGACAGATGCAAAATGGTCAGTGTCTACAGGGCAACCATGAGTTGCATTCCACCCACAAAGTCTGTTTTCATTCTTACATGTTTTTTGCATTATTACATGTTTTTATAACTCATGAAGTTGTAAACTATCTCAAAAACACTAAAAGGCATTGACTGCTATAGAATTAGATAACCCAGAGCTGGGATATGACAGGACAAGTAGTCATCTTTTTTGCCTGTTTCCAAGTTTTTTGGAAATTTTTATGACATCCATATCGCTATAGATTTTTATATGAAGTGTCCTTCTTTCATAAATTTCCAGATTGTTATTTCAGTTTTAGGGTTGGTTGGTTTGTTTGGTGAGTCAGGGCAATAAAATCCAAGAGTTATATAAAGGTTTATTTCTCATTTTTCAAGTAGTTACAATTTGTGAAACTATATTTTGGTTTTTGGTTTCTGATATTAATTTTTGTTCTGAGAATATGATCTGTAAAATATGTGCTTTTTGTAACGTACTAGGTTTCTTTATGGCCATGTACACGACCAATTTTTGTAAATGGTGGAGATCTATAAATCAAGCATGTTCACTTTGTTATTCAGATCTTCTAAATCCCTCTTGGTTTTTGTCTATTTGATAAACTTTGAAAGAAGTATTTTTAAGCCTCTTACCATGTTGTGTTTTTTTGGTCAAGCTTTTCTTATATTACTGTTTTTCATTTTATTATATTTTGTCATATGTGGTTTGATGCATCTAAGTTTGTGGCCATTATGTATTCTTTTCAATTTTACATTTTATTATTATTTAGTTTATGCTGAATCTTTCTATTGAATAGCTTTTGGCCTTAAATTACACTTTATTTCATAAAATATTCTAAGTCTTATTTTGTATTTTATTACATTTGCTTGGTTTATCTTTGCCCACTATGTGGTTTAATATCTTTCTTTAATAGCATCTCTTTGTCTTTGTTTGGAGAATTCAAACTGTTTGCATTTATCATAGTAACATATACTTAGTTATTCATTTCTGTCTTATTTAATATTTACTATTTATTAAACTTTGTGATTTTCTCCTTTTCCTTTTCTAACTTTTCACTTTGTCCTTGACAGTCCTTATGTGTCTCCATTCTGCTAATAGTTACTTTCTAAACTTTAGTGATTATTTTTAAATTGATTCTTCTATTGCTATATCAAATGTAAATATTAACCAGGCTCCTACCTTTCATTAAGAAGTCTCCTCCTCATGAGGAGGCCATTGGACCACATCCACATTATTCTGCTGTGCTTGATCTAAAAGGTCAAAATATAAACCTGCTAACATCTAGTTTTACATGGGTTTTCTTGGGGAAACCAAAAATTCAAGGGTTGTGTCCTGGAACAGTGTTACTATATTGATCCTAGCTACTTCTGGTTTTGGGGGGTGTTTGTTTGTTTTAAATTTTGACCTTCGTGTTGGCTTCAGGTGAATTCTCTGAGCAATAAAAACTGAATGCTTACAACTGAAATTGATCTTCGGTTCATAGCCAGGATTGAATCTTCTGGAAAGATTTCAGCTGAAGATCTGAAATAAAAACGATGACAGATTTTCTCCCCTGCCCTTCTGTTTCCTTCGCTGCTGTGATACTGTCCTGTCTTTAAGAGGCTGTGTGAGGAACTAATTCGACCCAGGGGGCTTTCCACAGCAAGACTTCCTAATCTCAGGCAGGAACTGGAAGGTCCATGACTACAGCCCACAGAGATGGTGAACTCTTGCTCAGACCAACCCTTCACTCATTAAAATGCCCTTCCGCTGACCTAGTCCTGTACTTTCAGTGACATGGGGAAACCAAGCAAGACACAGAGGTCACGTGACCTGCCCAGGCTCACTTTGCTGGTTACTGGCCTTTGCTCTTGAGCCCAGGTCCCAGCCTCCTTCCTTCCCTCACCCCTCTTTCCCCCAGCGCTGAGTATCTGGCTAGTGGGTAACGAAAGAGGCAAGGGTACCCTTCCCATTTTCTTTGGTTTTGTTTTCTCATTTAGTTTGGTGCTTCCGATTTCATCCTGGCATCATGAGAGCAAGAGAGGGCCCCCATGAGGCCCCAGGCCAGAGAACACAGACTCTGAGGAAGGCTGGGATCTAGTATTGGACTATTGGGAGCCAGTAGGGTCCCATCGCACTGTCCTGGGCTAGGGGCACTTTTGCTCCTTCCTTCAGACAGACACACACACACACACACACACACTCTCTCTCTCTCTCTCTCTTTATATATATATATATGTATATATACACATACATAGAGAGAGAGCAAGAGAGAAAATTATGTTTTACAACTGTGTGGGCACAAAGATTAATATAATCCAAGCTGGGTTATATTAATTTTTTTTCTTCTGATTTTAAAAGAAATTAGGGGCTTCCCTGGTGGTGCAGTGGTTAAGAATCCACCTGCCAATGCAGGGGACATGGGTTTGGGCCCTGGTCTGGGAAGATCCCACATGCCAAGGAGCAACTAAGCCCCGTGTGCCACAACTACTGGGCCTGTGCTCTATGAGTCCGCAAGTCACGACTCATGAAGCCTGCGCACCTAGAGCCCATGCTCCACAACAAGAGAAGCCACCCCAATGAGAAGCCCACACACCACAATGAAGAGTAGCCCCCACTCACCTCAACTAGAGAAAGCCCGTGCACAGCAACAAAGACCCAATGCAGCCAATAAATAAATAAATAAATAAATAAATTTTTAAAAAAATAAAATAAAAAATAAAAGAAATTAAAGCTCTTCTATGGGCCCCTAATTGGAGATGTCAGCCCCTGGGGGTGGGGTGATTATAACCAAGACATGAAGAATGTAAGAGAAGTTTTAATTCTTCAGGGAGAAGAGGCAGGTTGGGCAGAAACTTAATTACTTATCTTGGTTTTGCCTAGTTTATTTTTTTATAACAGATTTATTGAGATATAATTCAAATGCCATAAAAAGAATTATGTAATTTTAAAGAATATAATTCCATAATTTTTGGTATATTCATATAGGTGTGCAACCATTATCAACATCTAATTACAGAATATTCTTATACCCATTAGCAGTCACTCTCCATTCCCTGCTCTTCCCAGCCCCTGCCAACCACTAATCTACTTTCTGACTCTGTGAGTTTGCCTCTTCTGGGCATTTTATTGATACATAATTGGAATCACACCATATGGGATATTTTGTATCTGAATTCCTTTACTTAATAGCATAATGTTTTCAAGGTTCGTCCTGGTTGTAGCGTGTATCACGGCTGTATTCCTTTTTATGGCCGAATAATATTCCATTGTGTGGACAGGTCACGTTTCATTTATCCATTTGTTCGTTGATGGAAATTTGCATTGTTGCCACTGTTTGTCCTTGTTTTAAAGATACTCATATATTCAGGTTTGGGGGATTATTTGTGAATTTTTGTCATAATACCCACTACCTACTGAGCAATTACTCTGTGTTACTAACTCTTTGAACATCCCCATCAGCCCTGTTTAGGGTCTATTATTAGCGTCATCATTTTACGGCTGGTGAGGCTGGGGAACAGTGGGTGAGCAGCTGGCCCCGGGTCACACAGCTACTCTAGTTGATTTGGTCTGAATCATACAGTGATTAAGACGCTGTTCTGGGGACGTCCCTGGTGGTGCAGTGGTTAAGACTCCGTGCTCCCAATGCAGGGGGCCCGGGTTTGATCCCTGGTCAGGGAACTAGATCCCACATACCACAGCTAAGAGTTCATATGCCACAACTAAGGAGCATGCCTGCTGCAACTAAGACCAGGCACAACGAAATAAATAAATAAATAAAATAAAAACAAAACAATGACAACAAAAAGATACTGTTCTGGAGCCAGAATCCCATGTTGGGATCTGTTGGAATCTAGTAATGACTGGGGTGCATTCAGCCATCTTTGCATGAAGACAAAGACAAAGCAGTTGATTCTTGCCCAGCGATCAACATAAAACTAGTCAGGCACGGAAAGGAAATGACACACTTCTCTCTCAGATAAGCAGCACAGCTGGAGCCTGGCCAAGGAGCTACTCTGTTCTCTTAGCAAGCTAACATTTATTGAGCACTTACTATATACCAGGTATTTGCTAAGCATTTGCTGCTGCCTCCCACAACCAACTCTCAAGAAATCGAGAGTGGACCAGAGGAGAACTCTGAGATTTCTTCTTACCCAATATTGGCATCCCTTAGTCCTCAGGAAACACATCCATGCATCCATACATCACATTTACCTTTTTTTTTTTAACACATATATATGTGTGTATTTGTATTTTTAAAACATAATTTCTTAGGATAGTAAAGATGTTTTGCAAATTATAAGTAAAATGGTACTTTTGAATATTCTTCCTTAAACCAGTCTCTTTATTTTCTTTTTCAGAAATACTACCTATAAAATTTTAAAAGCATTACTTTAGTTAGTTGTTAAGTTTTAAATGCTGATTTTGTGGTTCTTAAGCAATGATGAGAGTCATTTATCTTGGGCTATATTTTTTCTGGTATCATCTTTCGCTGAGCATTACTTTACCAAATTTTGAGGATGGAATTGGGTGATATTTAGTTTTTAGGGAAAGAGGGACTATAGGGTGAATGTTCTGAATGCCATCAGCTGCTATGGTTTTGTGAGTTGATTGGTAGATTTACCCCAGGTGTGTGTGTAGAACTTTTAACAGGACCCACAGAGCTATGAGGACACTAGATTCAATGAAGGAGCCACTGCCTTGAATCAGCTTATTGTCAAGATGCCATTGTTTCTTGTCTTGTCATTACCTCTACCAAAACTGTGTATCTTGAGGGCTGAGACTGGTTCTAACCACACTAACCCCTGGACAGAAGTGTTCAGCAAGTGTTCACTGAACCCATTCATTCATTCAGTGTTTCTCAAGCACCTATTATGTGCCGGGTGTGGTTCTATAAACTTGGGAGGTATCAAGAGCAAACAAAGAGTGATCCTTGCCCTTGCGAGTCTGCCTTCTAGTGTGGGGAAACAGAATACACAGAGAACAGAATATATACGTACATGATACAGTGTCTTAGAAGGATAAGTGTTATGGAGTGGGGGCGGGGGTTGATATGGGGAGAGGGCTTGCAGTTGTATATAGGATGGTTACGGAAGGCCTCCCCGAGAAGTTAAGACTGGAACAAAGACTGGAATGAGGGAGGGAGGGCATTCCAGGCAGAAGAAACAGCCAATGCAAAAACCCTGGAACAGAAACGTGCCTGGGGTGTTTGAGGTTGATGTGGCCACAGAGAAATGAGCAAGAGAAAGAAGAGCGGGTAGACAGCGGGGTTGGGGGCAGTATGATTCTGTGTTTTGTATTCTGCCATATTTTCTAATAACTAAAACAATAACGATAGTTGCATTCATTCAGCAAAGGCTAATTGCATATGATGGTGGTGACCCAAGGCAGGCAGGGTCCTTGCCCTCTGAGAGCGCGCAGACTAGTAAGGAAAACGGGCAAATAACCATTGGTCCCAGCACATAAATGCTCTAATGGGGGGACACAGCAGGACGACGGGGAACCCATGTAACTGAGGTTTGGAGGGTCCAGTGAGGCTGCTCATGGAAAGTCAGAATGAAATCAGGAGCAGAGAAATAGGGGGTGAGCATGCTAAGGTGGACGGAACACATGAAGGTCAGGAGGAGAGACGTCATTGTAATTGGAGCATTTTTCTAGAAAGGAAAAGGCGAAAGAAAAAACATGGTGCTCCTTGGGGAATGTTAGCTCCTGGGAAGTTTGTTTCTAGGGAAGCAATACCATATTTATACCATTCATATGAAGTGATCATATAGTGCATCATCCAAACTGGGACCTCAGACTGGGACACTTTGGAGCATGAGGTGGCACTGTGGATAATTATGCTGGGAGAGCAGGTGTGAGTAGCTTCCAATATGCCCTTACCAACCGTACCGATGGAAGGCCAAGCCCAGAAGCTGTAAAATAATGCCTAATGCTTCGCCCTAGTATTGGAATGCAGAAACACAACACAAGGCAAAGGTCAGTTTCCTATCTCGTGGGTCAGTTTTCCAAGAAAAATAACAAGTCACATGCCACACAGCTGATCAGAGTCTGGGTTTTGACCTAATGCTTTAGAGATAATTTTATTATTACTATAAATGTATCAAGTCTTTATCCATCTGTTTATTCTTCGCTGTGTGATTTTACTCTTGTTTTCAATATTCGTAGCTATGGTAGATTAAATTTCTGTTTCCAAGCCAGCACTCCCTCCCTGGTATAGAATCATACTTATCCACTCTTGCCCATTCGTATCATGGTGGGTAGAGTGGCTTCCTGGCCCCGCTGACTTTGGGTGAAGCCGTGTGATTTGCTTTGGCCAGTGGAATATAGTAGACTTAATGGGAAGAAAGGTTTTAACTGTGCCTATACAGCTTGGCTCAGCGTCTTGCTGTCACGTGACCTGTCTTGAGACGAACATTCCACATGTAGCGAAAGACCCAAGGAGAAATGAGCAGACACATGGAGTTGACCTCAACCCAACGCAGTAGAGCCACAGTGACTCACAGACCCATAGAAAAAAACATATATATTTGTTGTCGAAAGCCACTGAGATTTTGAGGTTGTTTGTTACACAGCAAAAACTAATACAGGAGACTATTAGTGAACATACTCAACTTAACCATTGTCTACTGAATTGCCATCTCCAGTGTTTAGCATTTACTTGAATGAGTGAAATAATGTTTTCCCTGCAATAGCACTTTAAAATCACTTTCAACACAAGTATGATGAAAAAAAGTATTTGTCCTTGTAAAATTTGGTTGCAAATCCAACAGGTCTCTTCTTCTTCCATCTTGTCTTGCCTCCTTTTTCTTCCTTTTTTTTTTTTTTCCTCTTTAATTTTTGGTCAGTTCCCTTTCATGGGAAAGAGAAAGAAAACCTGCCCAGAGGACTCCCCACCCAATCTACCCAAGACCTGTTAGTCTCCATAAGGGCATCTTTTGTTAGAGGCAACATTTTCCCCACTGGCTCTGAGACTCAGTGCCTCCCAAGAGAAGATACATGAGAGGAATAGAGTGCTGGAGATGCCTCACTTTTTAAGAGATTTTACACCTTTTCTTAAAGACAATTCCATTCATTTTGAGCTAACTCTAAGTTACCATGTGTCTTCAGAAAGATCCACAGAGTTCAGATTAATTTGAAAGATTGGTATGTTGAAGACTCAATGAGAACTTAATTTTTTTTTCAGTATTAAAAGTTCTTGCAAGTTAGCAAATCAGCAGTCATCTTCACAGAGCTTCTTTCCACCTAATCTAGTGTAGACAGCATAGATAAACCCAAATTACCCTCAAAGACCTTGCAAGCCTGGTTGTACAGCAGGCCCATCCATGGAGAAGTGGACCAGTGGGTGGCAGTGGTTAAGAGCAAGGGCTCTGGAGTCTGAAAAAGGTGTGTTCAAATCCCAGCTCCGTATTTTTCCAAAGATATGACCCACACAAGGGACCCAACCTCTCTGAATGTCAGTTTCTTCTTCTGTGTAGTGGGGATAATAACAGTGTCTACCTTACAGTGTTGTAAAGAAGGATTAAATAACATAACACATGTTAAATAAAATAATACATGTTAAGACACAGAAAACAAACTTGTGATACCAGAGGGGAAAAGGAAGGGAGGAGGGACAAATTAGGGGTGTGGGATTAACAGATACAAACTACTATGTATAAAATAGAGAAGCAACCAGGATATACTGTATAGCGCAGGGAACTCTACCCATTATCTTGTAATAGCCTATGATGGAAGATAATCTGCAGAAAACACTGAATCACTATCCTGTACACCTGAGACTAACACAGTATTGTAAACCCAACCATACTTCAATTTAAAAAGAAAAACAAAAGTAATAATACATGTTCAGTACATAGCATATAGCAGGCAATCTATTAGTGTAGCTGTCTGTGCAGCAGCACTAATGACCTGCTTCCTCAGTGTTTCTGTGTCTTTGGTCAAGCTGTCAGTAGCTCCCCTTTGTCATTGTTAGGGCTGCTCAGGATCCACTGCCTTCCTGTGTAGAGGACATCTCGTCCCTGTGCTCATCCAGGTGGAAAGCAGTGTCCTACCCACCACTCTACAAGCGGGGGAGCATCAGCTACTCCCTCTACGTCCCTGCAGCTTGAGAACAAGCACAAGCCCTGGGCTTGGCCAGTCAGGTGTTCCCGGCTAAGACCAAGCAAGCAGCACAAACCACAGGAAGGTATTAAAATTCACTCACAGCAGCAGCGGTTTCTGGGAGCAGGGGGGCCCAGCTTAGGGGCTTCCAGGATCAGCACCAGAGATGTTCCCCTGCAGCATCCCAGACAGACGTCCTTGCAGGGTACCTTCTTCTGGCCTGCCTCACTTTCTGCCCATCACTGAGCTGGGCTCTCAGCTCCCTTACATGCTGCCAATCAATCAACTCCTGTTCTGGTTCAATTGGCCAGCAGTTTCTGTTGCTTGTAATCAATGAACTCTGATACCCTCCCAAAGAGAGAAGCTCTGATGGGATCTGTTGTCACTGAGGACTCCATTTGGGCAGAATCGGGGGCCATATCAATGTAGAAGTCATTGCTTTAGACTCACCCTTTGCATTTAGCTAAAAAGCCAGCTCAGATGTTTTCAGTCTAACAGTGCAACCCTTGGCACCTTTAAGCAGAAAGATGCCCCTACCACCACCATGGGAATTCTCCTTCCTTCTGAGAGCTGGATGGGTACCAGTGCTTCAGGGCCGGCCTTCTGTTCATTATAGAAGGGGAACTTCTTAAAGTAAAAATGTCCCAACATTTTTTTTCATAAAACATTTCAAATATACAGCAAAGTTGAAAAAAAAATGTTTGGTGATCACCCACATTCTTTCCACAAAGATTCTATCATTAACATGTTACTCTTTTTGCTTTAGCATATATCTCGTTACAATATCTTTAATTGAAAAACGAATGCATGCACAGCGTGAAAAAATTCCAACATTCCAACATGGTATACGATGAAAAGTTATTCTCCTCTCCACACTGGATTCCCCTATTCATTTCCCCAAAAGCAATCACATGCTTACATATGCTTATATGTATAGTTTTTGTTTCTTCTTTTTCATGATTTCTTTTTAATGGCCCCTTACTTGACATTTTGTCTTGTAGTTTGCCTTTCTTTTTTATTTCATTTAACAATATATCTTTCATTCAGGATTCATTAATAAAAGTTTATTAAGCACTTACTCTGTACCAGGCACTTCTTCCATATACCAGGCACCCTGAATGGGTGGAGTAGTTCTGCTCTCCCCACTCAGGGCCAGAAATTCAGAAATCATCCCATATCAACTCATGTGAAACTAGTTTATTCTTAAAGGGCTTTTAAACCAGGGCTTAAATGCCTATAAGACCCAGGTGATAACAGAAATGTACAAAGGTATCTGCAACACAAAACAATAAACAGTTGGAATTCCCTGGTGGTCCAGTGGTTAGGACTCTGTGCTTCCACTGCAGGGGGCACAGGTTCAATCCCTGGTATGGGAACCAAGATACTGTATGTCTCGCGGCAAGGCCAAAAAAACCCAAGAAACAAAACTATGATGTAACAATAAACGTTTGACCACCAGGTGTGCCGGAGATCAGACTTGGGAACTAAAATGTATTCGTTCTGGGAATTCTTGGGTATTTTCTCTGCCATAAATGAGACTCGGCTATTCCACATTTGGCTGGTTGATGGGTTGGTTTCTTTTTTCTGTTCTGCATCTCACCCTCTGTTCTGTGTCTTTTACACACCTCATGGTTTCTACTTCCTTAGGGTTTTTGCTTCCTCCTCACTTTAGGTGAGGGGAGTTCCTCTCTAGCCTTTCTCTACAGCTTGACCACATATTTTCAGCACCCTCTTGGTTACAAGGAACAGAAAACACACTAAAACTAGCAGAAGTAAGAAGACTTCCTAGACAGATACTAGGTAGTTTCCAAAATCAAAGAAAGAAATGCGGGGTTCAGGGCTGCTGCACGGACCTCAAGACCTAAACCAGGGACACAGTCGTGTGTAGCCTCTTTTTCCATCATCATGCCCTTCACTGCTGGCCTTTATTCTTTCCTCCTGCAGGTGGGTTTTCTAAACTTGGTAGCAAGTTATGGTCACAGGTAACCCCAACTTAATATCAGCCCAATTTAGCAAATCTAGAGAGCAGTCCGTCTGTCTCTGCTTTTGTACATAAACATGCCAGGAATGGTGCGCCCAGTGCCAGAGCACCTCTATGGCCAGGAAGATACAGTGGGTAGGGCTGAGCCCATCCTGGACAGTAGCCCACTCCTCTGCCCATCCATGGCTTTCCATAAGTGGCACCCCCACCAGAACTAGTTCCCCAAAGGAAGGAGGGTGGCACAGTTAGACAAAACCATGAATGTTCATTGCCAGGGCCCTAAGCCTCGGATCCCTCTGCTAACTACCTCCTTCTCTGAGCATTTTCCAGATTTTCCTTGGGGATCCACTCCACCCCCTCTTTCAGCCAAATGCTTCAAATGGAGCTAACATACCCCCTTCATGAGGGGAGGGCATGTATCCCATGCTTGGCCAATCACAGTACCTCATGACCTTGGTCAAAGTTATTAGTCGAAAAGCAAGGGTTTTAGCAAGTTTATTCTATAAAGCAACAGAAAGAGTTGCTGGTTTCAACAGAAATAATTGATAGTAAATATGTATCATCTCTGTTGTAGCTACTCAGCTCTGTAGTTCTAGAACAAAAGCAGCCATAGATAATATATAAATGAATGATGCTGTGTTCCAATAAAACCTTATTTACAGAAATAAGCAAGTGGGCCAGATTTGGTCCACAGGTCATAGTTTGCCAAATCCTGGTCTAAAGGATGGCAAGCCAGTCAGGCACAATGTAGGTATTCAATAAAGTACAGAATAATGGTTATTATATTTTAAAATAGTTTTTAAAGTTATTATGGTATCAGGGTGGTAGGTAGATGACTGCCAATAATAATAATAATAATAATAACTAATATACTTGATTTTTTACTGCTTGTCAATCCCTTTACATGCATTTCCCTTTTAATACTCAGAAAAACCATTCGAGGTAGGTAGAATTATTATCCTCATTTTACAGATGAGGAAACTGAGGTTCAAGGAGGTTAAGAGACTTGTTCAAAATCACACATCTCTGAAGAGCTGGACTCTGGTGAGATAATACATGTAAAATGTACTCTAAAATGCTACTTAGCACATGGTAAGCCTCTCTGAATACTCACTCTTGTCATTGTCATTGTCGTAGTCATCACTACCACCACTGTTGTTGCTACTCAGACAAGGAGAGGTTAAGTAACCCCAAACCAGGCCTGGGATCTGTCTCTGGTTGTGTCCAAGTTTACTAGGGAGAGAGGGGAAAGGAGAAATAGGAACTGGTTTAATTATACTCTACTTGCCATGCAAAGCCTTTGCATCTACTCCCTACCCATCTCCTGTCTCCAGCACTCTGCCCACCTGCAGCCAGACCGAGGTTCCTCAAAGTGCCACAGCTGGGTCTTTGCACAAGCTAGGCCCTCTGCCTGGAACCCTCTTTGCCTCATTTCTCTGTCTGCCCAAGACCTATGCTTCCTACACCTCTCAGGTTATGAATCTGCCTCTTGCAGGAAGCTTTGCCTGACCACTCTGTGAGTCTTTATCACACTGTATTGTAACTGCTTGTTTACTTATTTTCCTCTTGATTATTCTGTGACTTCTTTAAAGGCTTACTGTTGCATTCCCAGTGGTTAGTTTAGCACCTCACACCCAGATGGAACTCAATTAATGTTTGGTAAACAAATGAATCATTCTGGAACAAGCCCTGGTAGAATAGGTCAGTCAGGGAGACTGTATGGAACACTAAAAGAACCTGAAAATGACAGTTGGTCTGGGTGATTTCAGTGTCACCAGAAAGGGACTGAAAACTCATTTTTCTCAAGAGTAGGTAAGACAACTGACCAGCCCAGGCCTGCTACACCCAGTCCCACATCTAGAAGCTTAGAATTCCTATTCTTGGATAACATTCCTTTACAGTTCAGGAACTTCCAAACCTGTAGGGGCCAGCAGGTTAATTGGAGGCTGTTTCCACTGTAAAGATCCTGATTAACATTGTTGCTTATACAGTATCCTCCTCCAATATTTCATCTTATCATTTCAAATTCTAATCCATGAAGGGAGGGAGGGGCTGGAGTGGGGGAGGAGAAAGGAAAGAGGAGGAAGAACTGAGGATCTGTATTGTGGTTATTTCTGTTTTCAGCTAAGACTGTGCCCTAGTGACTTTTTTCTTTTTTTTCCTTTTGGTTGTGTTGGGTTTTAGCTGCAGCATGTGGGGATCTTTGTTGTGGCATGCGGGATCTTTCATTGTGGCCTGCAGGCTCCAGGGCGCATGGGCTCTGCAGTTTGCGGCACACGAGCTCTCCAGTTGAGGCTCGTGGGTGAAGCAGTTGTGGTGCATGGGCTTAGCTGCCCTGTGGCATGTGGGATCCCAGTTTCCCAATCAGGGACCTAACTCGTGTCCCCTGCATTGCAGGACAGATTCCTTACCACTGGACCACCAGGGAAGTCCCCCTAGTGACTTTTTAACTAGCTTCTTTTTTTCATTTTAATTTAAAAAGTTATATATGCTTATGTGAATATAAATTAATATGGCCACATTGAAATAGAGTTTGGCATTTCCTAGCAAATTTGAATGTAAGCATATGCTCTGATCCAGGCATTCCTCCCACACTGCATTTCCCAAACTTACTGTGCATGAGAATCACCAGGGCATCTGGTGAAAATGCAGATTCTGGGCATAGAGAAACTTACACATGTGGATCAGGAAACCTGTGCAAGGATGTTCATAGCTACGTGGCTCATAATTACAAACTGGAGACCACCCATTGGCAGTGATGGTGTAGATGAAGTGTGATATATTCACAGGGTGACAATGAATGAACCCCAGCTGCCTGCAGGAACGTGTTGACTCTCATAGGTGTAAAGGAGCAAGTGAAGGAAAGTTAGTCATACTGCTCAACAAGCAGCAACACTAAGCAACATATTTAGGTGACAAAACTATTTTTAAATAATTATTACACAAAATTAGAGATCATGGAAGAAGCTGGCAGTAGGAAGGATAGGAACATGTGAAGGCTTCTTTCACACTAAGAATGTTTCGTATCTTACAGTGTTGATGGCTACTCTGGTGTTTTATTCCTTAGATTGCACATTTATTTTGTACATTCTTGTACGGGTGCCAAATTTTAAATTTTCAAACTTAAAAGACTGCAAAAATGTATATAGCAGGATGTCCATCACTCAGACAACTGCATCACAAATACTGCTGTCCTGTCCCCGGAGATGACTCATATTACCAGCAGCCTGGTCTTCTCTGCATTCACAAGCTTATGTGTGTATGTGTGTGTGTATATATATATATATATCTTAAATTTTATAGAGAGAGATTCTGTTATATATATGTTTTTTTATTTTAAAATATTTTTATTGTGGTAAATTTATACATAGCATGAAATTGGCTATTTTAGCCACGTTAAGTGTACAATTCAGTGGAATTAATTAGATTCACAATATTGCACAACTGTCACCACTCTTTCCATAATTTTTCATTCCTTTGCACAAAAACTCTGTTCACATTGGTCAATAACCCCCATTAACCCCTCCCACCCAGCCCCTGGTATCCTCTAACCTACTTTCTTTTTTTTTTTTTTTAAGCTCTTTATTGGAATATAATTGCTTTACACTCTTGTACCAGCTTTTGAGGTACACCAAAGTGAATCAGCTGTGTTTATACATATATCCCCTTATCCCCTCCCTCCTGTGACTCCCTCCCACCCTCCCTGTCCTGGCCCTCTAAGGCATCACCCATCATCGAGTTGATCTCCCTTTGTTATACAGCAACTTCCCACTAGCTATCTGTTTTACAATTGGTAGTGTAAGTATGTCTATGCTACTCTCTCACTTCATCCCAGCTTCCCCTTCGCCCCCTGCCCCCCCAGCCCCATGTCCTCCAGTCCATTCTCTGCATCTGCATCCTTATTCTTGCCCTGTCACCGGGTTCATCAGTACCATTTTTTTTATGTTCCATATATATGAGTTAGCACACAGTATTTGTTTTCCTCTTTCTGACTTACTTTGCTCTGTATGACAGTCTCTAGATCAATCCATCTCATTACATATAGCTCCATTTCATTCCTTTTTATGGCTGAGTAATATTCCATTGTATATGTGTGCCACATCTTCTTTATCCATTCATCTGTTGATGGGCATTTAGGTTGCTTCCATGTCCTGGCTATTGTAAATAGTGCTGCAATGAACATTGCGGTACATGTTTCTTTTTGGATTATGGTTTTCTCTGGTATATGCCCAGGAGTGGGATGACTGGATCATATGGTAGTTCTATTTTTAGTTTTTAAGGAACCTCCAAACTGTTTTCCATAGAGGTTGTACCAACTTACATTCCCACCAACAGTGCAGGAGAGTTCCCTTTTCTCCACACCCTCTCCAACATTTATTGTTTCTAGATGTTTTGATGATGGCCATTCTGACCAGTGTGAGGTGATCCCTCATTGTGGCTTTGACTTGCATTTCTCTAATGATGAGTGGTGTTGAGCATCTTTCCATGTGTTTGTTGGCCATCTGTATGTCTTCTTTGGAGAAATGTCTATTTAGGTCTTCTGCCCATTTGTGAATTGGGTTATTTGCTTTTTTGGTATTAAGCTACATGAGCTGCTTGTATATTTTGGAGATTAATCCTTTGTCTGTTGCTTCGCTGGCCAGTATTTTCTCCCATTCTGAGGGCTGTCTTCTTGTCTTGTTTATGGTTTCTTTTGCTGTGCAAAAGCTTTTAAGTTTCATTAGGTTCCATTTGTTCATTCTTGATTTTATTTCCATTATCCTAGGAGGTGGGTCAAAAAGGATCTTGCTTTGATGGATGTCATAGAGTGTTCTGCCTATGTTTTCCTCTAGGAGTTTTATAGTGTCTGACCTTCCATTTAGGTCTTTAATCCATTTGGAGTTTATTTTTGTGTATGGTGTTAGATCAAGTGTTCTAATTTCATTCTTTTACATGTTGCTGTCCAATTTTCCCAGCACCACTTATCGAAGAGGCTGTCTTTTTTCCATTGTATATTCTTGCCTCCTTTGTCAAAGATAAGGTGCCCATATGTGCTTGGGTTTACCTCTGAGTTCTCTATTCTGTTCCATTGATCTTCCTTTCTGTTTTTGTGCCAGTACCATACTGTCATGATCACTTGGCCTTGTAGTATAGTTCGAAGTCAGAAAGCCTAATTCCATCAACTCCATCTTTCCTTCTCAAGATTGCTTTGGCTATTCGGGGTCTTTTGCGTTTCCATACAAATTGTAAGATTTCTTGCTCTAGTTCTGTGAAAAATGCTGTTGCTAATTTGATAGGGATTGCGTTGAATCTGTAAATTGTTTTGGGTAGTACAGTCATTTTCACAATGTTGATTCTTCCAATCCAAGAACATGGTATGTCTCTCCATCTGTTTGTATTGTCTTTGATTTCTTTCATCAGTGTCTTATAGTTTTCTGCATACAGGTCTTTTGCCTCCTTAGGCAGGTTTATTCCTAGGTATTTTATTCTTTTGGTTGCAATGGTGAATGGGAGAGTTTCCTTAATTTCTCTTTCTGCTTTTTTGTTGTTAGTGTATAGGAATGCAAGAGATTTCTGTGCATTAATTTTGTATCCTGCTACTTTACTAAATTCATCAATCAGTGCTAGCAGTTTCCTGGTAGAATCTTTAGGGTTTTCTATGTATAATATCATGTCATCTGCAAAGAGTGACAATTTTACTTCTTTTCCAATTTGGATTCCTTTTATTTCATTTTCTTCTCTGATTGCTGTGGCTAAAACTTCCAAAACTATGTTGAATAATAATGGTGAGAGTGGACACCCTTGTCTTGTTCCTGTTCTTAGAGGGAATTCTTTCAGTTTTTCACCATTTAGAATGATGTTGGCTTTTGGTTTCTCATATATGGCTTTTATTATGTTGAGGTGATTTCCTTCTATGCCCATTTTCTGGAGAGTTTTTATCGTAAATGGATGTTGAATTTTGTCAAAAGTTTTTTCTGCAGCTGTTGAGATTATCATATGGTTTTTATCCTTCAATTTGTCGATGTGATGTATCACATTGATTGATTTGCATATACTGAAGAATCTATATATGTATTTAGATACCTATATATACATACACACAATAGCATTGTGTTCTGTCCTTTGACTATTTCACTTCATACATCTTGAAAAATATTCCATCAGTGCACAGAGAAATACATTATTCTTTTTATAGTCATAAAGAATTTATTCTATTGTATGGCAGAACCATAATTTAGTAATTTTAATTATTAAATTTTAGCCATAATGTAGTATGTGAACACACTGCCTATTTTTTTAAAATGCTGCTAAGGATAATGTTCCCTTATGCACACCTGTGGAAATTTTAGGCTCTCCAGTCCTTCCCCTCCCACTCTACACCCCGCCTCCACCTCGCTTAACTCACAGCTGCTGTGCATTCTGCCAGGACTTTTTCCTCTGGATTTTCATTTTTCACCACTGAAAACATATGTGGACTTGAATATATGTTCATATCTATGTAGAACTTGCTTTTCCTCTTCAATGCAATATATCTGGAGCTCTAGCCATGCCTATAATCGTAAATCTGGCTGATTACTTGTATTTGCTGCCTGGTGTGGCTAAACCACAGTTGAATCTAACCATTCCCCTATTGTTGGGCATTTAGGTTGTTTCCCAAGTATTTTTCTGTGACAATGGTGTTGCAACAAACATCCTTGGACCCGTCCCCCTGTGCACATGTGCAGGCGTTTCTCTGGAGAAGAATAGATGGAAAGCAGAACTGATAGACCATTGGCAGAGCATATCTAAAGACTGATTGCCAAATTACCCTCCAAAGTGACTATAACCATTCACACTCCCACTAGCAATGCATTAGAAGACTAATCTCCCTGCACTCTTATTAAATGTAGAGTTTTATTGAGCAAATAGGTGAATAAAAGGAGGACTTTATGATTAATATTCATTCCCTTATAATTAGTGATGCTGACCATCTCTTATACGTTTATTGCCCAGAATCTGCATTTAACACGATCTCCAGGTCATTCTTCTGTACATTAAAGTTTGAGAAGCACTGGAGTCAGAATCTGCATTTTAACAAGGTCCCCAGTGATCCCATGCACAGCTTGAGAAGTGTGGAGGAGGAATGGCTGGATCACAGCATACACTCACCTTTACTAATATGTCTGTGTGTATTTATCTTTTCTACTCAGACAGGATATAAAACAGTACTTCAATGTATTTTTAAATTTTTTTTTATTTGTTTTTGACTGCATTGGGTCTTCGCTGCCCCGAATGGGCTTTCTCTAGTTGCGGCGAGTGGGGCCTACTCTTCGTTGTGGTGCTCAGGCTTCTCATTGCAGTGGCTTCTCTTGTTGCAGGGCACGGGCTCCAGGTACTCAGCCTTCAGTAGCTGCAGCACACGGGCTCAATAGTTGTGGCTCAAGGGCTTAGTTGCTCCACAGCATGTGGGATCTTTCGAAGCCAGGGATCGAACCTGTGTCCCCTGCATTGGCAGGCAGATTCTTAACCACTGTGCTCTCAGGGAAGTCCCCTTCAATGTATTTTTAACTTGCACTTATTTACTAAGTAAGCAAGCTTGGACTCTTTTTTTCAAATTCTTTTCACTGTTCTTCTCTGGGAAACAGCTAGCCACTGAATCTTCTTACTTTGCTTCAAACACACTAAAGCTGTTCTTCCCAGGACCGCCTATTACATTCAGGCTTGAGCTCAACGGTCACGTCTACCCAAACTTGGGTACCGCCCCCACTACCTCTCTTCACCACCCCACCCCACTTCATCTTGGTTGTAGCCCCCACCCCTATCTGAAATGACCTGCACCCTCACTCACTCCTTCCTTCCTTCTCACGCTGCCCTGCTGGATCTTGTGTCTTTCTGTCTGTCCCCAGCACCTGGAACAGAGCCAGGCAATAGTCTGGGCTCAGATTACCATCAGATGAACAAATACATAAATTCTTGGCAGATGAAGAAATGAGATTTGCTCCTGTCTAGCTTTACACCCCATTTGGGCACCATGTTTACCTGGATAAACATTTCTTGATTCATTCCTGTATCCACAGTGAAGAATACTAGGTGGTAATAACAGAGGTCGAGCGAGGGGGGCTTGAGGAGAACATGACCCAAGCAAGGTGCTCCCCCCGCACAGAAGGCCCCGGACAATCAGAGCGGCAATTATATTTTTATTTATTTCTCTTAGAAAAGAAAGCAATTCTTTGACCAATATTAAATGAGTAAATGAGAAACTGGTATGAAGGCATGAGAATCTGCAACTCACAAGGGTTGAGTAAGGTCAGCACAGGCTCGTTTGCTTCCAGTTTATTCCCACATAAAACAGAATATCTGTCCCAAGTTCATTGGAGCCACCAATTATTTTTTTTTATTATTATTATTATTTTTTGGCCTCGCCACCTGGCTTGTGATTGAACCCGGGCCCTCGGCAATGAAAATGCTGAGCCCTAACCACTGGACTGCCAGGGAACCACCAATTCTAGATGAGCATTAGCTGCATGTTATTACAGACAACTATAACTCTCACCCTCCTGTTATAAATAATGGGTAACATTTAGAGAGTACTGCTTCTGTAGCAGACATTGTTCTGTGTACTTTTCGTATATGAATTCATTCACCCTCACAACCACCCTGGCTGTATTAGCATCACCATTTTATTGATGAGAAAACTGGGACACAGGGCAGCTTTCTCAAGGTCACATGGTAACAGAGCCAGCATCCTCACTCAGGCTGGCCCCAGTCTGTGTGCTTTGTAATGACATGATACTGCCTCTGGGATCTTTGTAATGCTTTGTAAGGAGATGTCAAGTGACCAGGGGAATCTCCTGTATAATTCAGAGGTACACTGTATCTCTTGGCAAAATACTTCAGTTTTCAAAACTATAAATATACCCCATTTTTCTTTTACAAAGTGATAAGGCTTGAAAATGTATTGACTTTCTCTGTAAAGAGAGGGAACTACCTAACAACCATTTAAAACAACAACAACAACAAAAACCAACTCAGGATAAAGGTGATCTATATAAAGAATGAGAAAGTTACTAGTTTCCAAGAGAAGCATCCTAAGGAGTGAGTATTTGAAATGCATATTTAGCCATGATTCCCGTGTTAGGTGATTTTGTTGCTGAAAATAATGAAGAGTTGTCACCTATAAAAACCTATATGTGTGTTTAAACTTAGCAACAGAATTTCCTAATCTGTTCAAACATCTTTCAAATAAAGAGCTTCAGTGGGTTCGAAATTCATTTGTTAAAGATATAGTGATGCCTCCTCTTTAGTTTACTTTGTAGAAGCCCCAGGTTGATTATCAGGGAAGATGAAAATTTACGAGCTGGATTTCAAAGAAAATGAAGAGTCAATGTATATAACTGGTGAATGGGATTAAAAAGGGAGGACCACGACTTAAGCACAGCCAATGATACTTGGTTTTTTTCTATATAGCCTATGAGGTTTTTTTCTTTTCAGCTTTTCAGCGATAACCCTTGAAATCAAGCCATGAAAACCAAATATGGAAAAAAAAATTAATTTAGGACCAAAACATTGAATAGATGTATTATAAAATACTAAAATTATGCCTTCAGAAAAGGAATCAAATTTTAATCTGTTGCTGTCATTATACTTGTAGAAAACATTGATAATTTACTTTGCTTTTTGTTGAAATATATTCAAGGAAAATGCAAATCAAAACTGTCATTGTATGTCAATTTGATTGGCAAAATGAAGACATTTGATAATACGGAGTGTGGTAAAAGGATGTGACTCCACCATACCTCTTACCTTGCTAGCGGAAGTGTAGATTGGTTCTTCCACTGTGGCATCATTTCTTAAATAGTCACTTACAATCCAACCAATGTATACATTCATTTAAGAAACTGACACTTTTTAGAAAGGTCATAGCTGCATTATTCACATGGCAAAGACTGGGAAACAACCCAAGTGCCCATCAACAGGAGGGCAGATGAACCAACTGTAGTATTTTCACACCCTGGAATATTACATATCAGTCAAAATAGTTGAACAACAGTGATAATTTGGATGATCTTAGCAATATAATAAAGGGTGGGGAGAGGAGTGATTCCTGGAATATTACATATCATTTTTATGAAGTTCTTTAAAAATTAAAATTTAAGGAATACATGTAGGTGCAAAAAAACGCTTAAAAAAAAAGCAAAGGGATAAAGAATGAAGTGTTTAGGTGGATGGCTATTAAATTGGGGGAGGGGATGAAAGGAGGTATATGAGAAATGCAGGTTACGGTTAAGGTCCTAGTTTGGGGCAGTCCCTGGTATTAATTATATCAGAATAAGCCAAGCAACAAACAAGCAACCAAATAAATACAGGTCAGCGACAGATCAGGGTTGACAATGGATCATGTACCAAAGATTGGTTCATCCAATTGTGTGCACCTGAGCTGAAGAAACACAGCAAATACAAACACAGGTACACATCTCAAGTATAAGAAGCCGTATCAGATGCCTCCCAACCTCGTGGCTGGTGCATTTCCTCTTTCAACTTCCTCAGAGGCGACCAGTGCTCCCAGTGATCCTTCTGAGACATTCCAAAAGGACAAAAGACAAACACAAGCGCATGGGAGTGTTTTGAAATGGCTTGCGTATATGGGTACCTAGACACATATACACACATCCCAAAGAAAACTTTAAAGTTGCTTTTAAAACATTTGTCTCGAAAATTTAACGTTGAGTGACTTTACCTGGCTTGACACAAACATCCCTACAATTTACAACTTGAAAATCAACGGGAAGTTTGTGAAAACAGCTTCTTTTTTAAGAAATATAAAAATGCTCTTCTCGCAGGTCGTCCCCTAGGGTTTGTCAAGGGTAGGCTCACAGAAGGCGAATTACAGGACGCTGCAAAACCCCACGGGGCCGCGGCAAGCCAGGGCAGAAAAACACCCGCGGCAATGTTAGAAATACGGATTCCCAGGCCCCGCCCTACGGATTCCGAGCTGAACCTGGGTCTTTTTTAACCAAGGCCCCCACGTGACTCTCAGGTCCCGGCAAGCTTGGGGCGAAGCCCCGCTTTAAGTAGCTCCCCAACGGAAGAAAGTAAACACCTGGGGCTTGTAGGTGGCTTTCTTGCTCCCTGTTGGATGTCGTTTACCTGGTGCAAGGAGGGGCCCCCTCGGGTCTCATCAAGGGGCCAGCCAGCCTGAACACGAACGCCAATTAGCTCAATCCCCCGAGGACCACGCCTCAGTCACCTGCTGGGCGGGGCCCGCGCCCCTGTTGGCCCCAGGCTTCCTCCGTGTGGTCTCAGACCCCCGACACTAGAATCCCGGGGCCGGGGGTGGGGTGGGAGTTAGAGAGAGACGCTGCATAGAAATGCAGATTCCTGGGCCCCGCCGCCTGAAGCCAAAAAAACCTTTTTCGGAATCTGCATTTGTAACCAGCTCTTCCGGGACCTGTAGGTTCAGCCTGCAGCTGTAGACCCTCTAGCCTCATTTAAATTTTAAATTCGAATATGCAGCCAAGAGTGGAGGTCGTGCTTCTCAACCTTGGCTGCACATCAGGATAACCTGGGGAGCTTTTTAATATATATATATTTAATATATATATACACACCAATGTCCAGGTTCAGCCCAGACCAATTAAGCAAGAATCTAAAAGCGCCGCCTGTGCGGCAGCAGCCGAAGCGGCATCACCTGGGAGCTCGTTAGAAATACAGAAGCTCAGGCCCCACCCCAGACCCACTGAGTCAGAATCTGCATTTTAACGAGATCCCCAGTGATTCGTGCGCACATTAAAGTTGGAGGAGAGCTGTGCTTCTAAAATTTTAATGGGCAAACGAATCACCTGGGGATCTCGTTAAAATGCAGACACGGTTTCTCAAACTTTAATGTGCCTGCGAATCACCTGGGGAGCTTGTTAAAATGCAGATTCTGATTCAGCGGGTCTGGGGTGGAGCCCGAGAGTCAGCATTTCTAACGAGCTCCCAGGTGGTGCGGGCTGCCCGGGTGCGGACCGCGCTTCCCCAGGAGCCCCGAGGTCTTGGCTCCGGGCCAATCAGCCGTCAGAGCTCTTGATAAATCGCCCTGCTCGGCTGGTGAGCAGAATTGCCGGGACATGCGCGCTCCGGCCGAAGGAGGGTAATTTCTGAACTCCGGGAATTGGTTGTGTGAGGCTGGCCACTCGCAGGGAGTCGCCAGAGCCCCGATCCTCACGCCATGTCGCGGCGCAAGCAGGCCAGGCCCCAGCATCTTAGCTCCGAGGAGCCGCATCCTGAGTGCCAGGAGTTCGCCGAGGGGGCCCCGGAGGTGGTGGGGAAGCCGGGTGAGTAACGATGCGGGCGCCCGGCCTGGGGGCTGGAGGGAGTTTCTCGGATGGTCCCCAGACCCGCGCAGGTGCGACGGCCCGGCCGCCGGGCGCGGAAGGTGGGGGTGAAGCTTCTAACTCGCGTTTTGGGGCTCGGACCTTGCTGCCCCTCCCTTTGTAAATTACACCCCCCCCCCCTTGTAAATTTACCCTCCTCGGGAAAACTACGTCGCTCCCCGAGTGGATTCCTGCAATCGCTCCCCGCCACCCCTCCGCCGCCAAGCGCTTTCAAATGACAGTTCATCTCTCGAACACATTAGAAGGATGCTCTGAGACTTCTTCGGAGGCTCTCTTCAGGGTGCGCCGGCACCCGGGTGCCCGACCTCCTCGGCGCTGGGCTGGGGCAGCGCGCTGGGAGGTGGGCGCTGAGACCCGCGCGCCAGGCGTCTTCCTGGGGGATGGGGAGGGGGCGGATATCTGAAAAACGCCTGCGCTTTTGCCAGGACCTGGGGCTAGGTGCTGGAGAAAGACACAGCGACGAACAAGGAGGACAGAAGTCTGACCCTCCTTGAGCTTCTGGCCCAGTGGGGACGAGGAAGATGGCCCACGAGATAAAGGGGTGGAGCGTTAAGTGTGTTAGGGGTGAACGCTGGGGAAAACATCAAGCTGGGAACGGGGCGGGGTGCTGTCCAGGGAAATCCTCTCCGTGGAGGGCACCGTCGAGTAAAAATCTGGAGGTTGTGAGGGAGCCAGCGGTGGAGATAGCAGAGGGAACAGCGAGCGCAGAGGCCTCGGGCGTCAGCGAGGCCTGAGCTTCGAGGGGGGTCCCACTGACGTCTGAGAAGCGACGGGAGCCCCAGGCTCCGAAGGGGTCTCGGAGCACGGCCGTGCCCTTGTGGGATTTCACAGGCTCGCCCCGGCTGCCACCGGGCCAGTGGGGGTCTGGGAGAAGCCTAGAGAGCCCTGGCCTACCCTAACCCCCCGGGGCAGTATTTCTCACCCGGTGGGCCTTGGAGCCTCTGCTTCTGTAGCGCCTGCGGGTAGGAAGCTTCGAGAACTCGCTAAATTCCGCAGGCTCCCACACACACCCCCCGCTGGAATCTCAGGGGTGGGGTGGAGTCGGGAATCTGCATTTCTAAGGCGCTTCCCCTTCTGAGTATCTTGCACTCTGATAAGACAATGTAGGTTCCTACTTGACAGCCCCTCTGCCCTTCATCTTCCCTCCCCTCGTGGGTAGCTGCTGCCTTTAACTTAGCGAGGGGGTGGTGAGAGGGCTGGTAGCGCAACTTTCTCCTCTTCTCCCCCTGCCCCGCATTTTCCTGGCTCGGGAAAGGGAGGAAGGGGGGGATCTCGTCTCGTCTACTACGAAGGATCAGACCTCCAACAGCAGGTCTGTCTGGTGGGCTTTGATCACACGCTCTCAAGGAGACAGTGAAGCAACTTATAAACTAATAGTTTTTATTTAAAACTAAAGCTTGATGCCAATCTTAAAAATAAAACCCAAGAAAACCAACCCTTTAGATAAATAATAGCTAATTAAACACAATGTTTCAAGAAACTCTAACATTGCCTTTGGAGGGAACTAGGTGGCTGGGGAATCGGGCTGGGAGGAGACATTTCACAGTAACTTTTGGACTGTTAATAGTTACAATCTATTACTATTTCAATAAATAAGTTTCTTTAAACAAAAAACAAAAAAACTAAAGCTTAGCTAGATAGAACTACTATAACCAAAATATCCTGTCTTTGTGCTCAAGGTCTAGACTGGAGATAGGCAGGTGGAACTGAAGGGTCTTCCTGGGGAGGGGGCAGGGTTTCTGCTGATCCTCTCTAAGCAAAGAATTGAGGAGGTATCAGGGCTGTCGAGTCTTGGGGGGGGGGGGGGGAGCCATTAGCCATTATAAAAGACAATTCCTGAATAAAGCCAGGCCCAAGTGAGTGCCATGGGCTGCTTTTTTATTCCTGCAAACAGCGCTTGGAGGGCACCTCCTGGAGAATTTCCCTGTGTTTGGAAGGGTTGGGAAGGCTGTTCTGTGTTGCGCAGCAATGGGGGTGCCAGGGCACCTCAAGACCAGCCACCACTGGGGAGAAAAGCAGCCTTGCAACTGATGTTCCTCCTCCACGCATTTTAGGTCTGTTAGGATGCTGAGCTAGAAGCCTGCCCTTTTTTTTTTTTTTTTTAGGGTTGGGCCACTCTTAATTTGCAGGTGGCTTTGCAATTCACATAGCTTTTGGAGGAGATAGAATGGAGCAGGTCAGCTGGTAGTCTTCAGTCACCACCAGTGAAAAAGTAAGAGGGGCCGGAAAACAGCCTAAGGAACGTCAGCAGTTTCTCAAAGTGTTAAAATGGCCACTGAGTTCTAACCGTCAGATGTGGCCCCACCCCCTCTTTCAGGATACAAGGGTCTCTGCCCTGGCTGTACCTTTCTCAGGAGAGTAGCTTCTGACCTTCCTTGCTTTCCTGGATGCTTAAAAGTGAAGGAGGCTCTGCTCCTTGGTGCTGAGAATGTTTAGTCCCGGGCCTTGAAGGTTTGTTGTTCTCTCCGTCTGGCCAAAAAGCATCCTAGCTTGATGCCCCTCTTCATATTTATTGGAGCAGGAGGTACTGGAGCAGCACTGTACGTGTTGCGCCTGGCAGTGTTCAATCCAGATGTCAGTTGGGACAGAAACAATAAACCAGAACCCTGGAACAAACTGGGTCCCAATGATGAGTACAAGTTCTACTCAGTGAATGTAGATTACAGCAAACTGAAGAAAGAGGGTCCAGACTTCTAAATGAAATGTTTCACTGTAAAGCTGCTTAGAATGAAGGTCTTCCAGAAGCCATCCTCACAGTTTTGCACTTAACCAGGAAGTATTTCCCCTCTAAATGCACAAAATCATGTTGGTGTATTCTGTTGGGGTTTACACTGATTAATAGTCTGAAACTTGGGGGAAAAGAAGAGGAGGAAGTTGCCTTTCGAGGCTCTTCAGGCCTCTGTCGTAGTTTGCCTGGGTGACCTTGGGCACAGTTTTCCGAGAGCTGTAACCCATCCATCTCCCTTCTGCCTATCTTCAAATTTGCACTGCAGTGTTTCCCTGTCCCTGCGAATCTGGTGGTTTGAGTGTGTACACATCAGTGAATAAAACCGATAGCATTGATACAGTGCTCACTTATGTATAAGGTTCTTACATACATGTGATAAAGAACTGCATCAAAACCTGTGAGATGGGGGCCATAATCCTCATTTTACAGCTGTGGAAACTGAGGAGCAGGGGAGTTGAGTAACTTACCCAGGGTCACACAACTGATAAGTTCCGAATTCCAATTTTGTCCTTTATCAGCTGGCTTCCCAGTCAGTTTCCTAAACCACTGTGCTTTACCACCTCTCACCTAGGTGTCAGCTTTTCAGTCTCCCTTGGTTTCTGTGGGATTAAAAACCCTCAAGAGTTTAATGGCTTTAACACATGAATTGCTAAGCAATGAGAGGTTTTGTGTCTTCCTCTGAAGGGCTTAGTTATGAACTTCAGGTCTGGCAAGTGTGGGTTCTAATTGGCCGAAAACGTCTAGCCCAGCAGCCTTGAGCAGCATCTCCTCTGAGCCAGTTTCTCTTCTCGCCGAGCAGAAATTCTCAGTGTGGTCCCCAGACCAACAGCATCAGCTGGGAACTTGTTAGAAATGAAAAATTGCCAGCTCCACTCCAGGCCTACTGAGTCAGGAACTCCAGAGGTGGAGCCCAAGCCACCTGTACCTTAACAAGCCCTCCAGGTAATTGTGATACACAGGTTTTGGAGTAGCGCTGGCTTGGAGTTGTACCTTTGCCATTTTAATGTGCATGGGCATCACCTGGGGATCTCGTTAAAGTTCAGGTTCTGTAGGTCTGAGACCTGAGGTTCTGCATTTCTAACAAGCTCTCAGGTCACTGATGTTAATGCTCTGAGGACCACCCCTTGAGTAGCAAAGGCTTAGAGAGCAGTATGAGGCTGTCACTTGGAGGGCTTTAAAAATGTAGGTTCCTGGGACTTCCCTGGGGGCACAGTGGTTAAGAACCCACCTGCCAATGCAGGGGGCTTGGGTTGGAGCCCTGGTCCAGGAAGATCCCACATGCCTCGGAGCAACTAAGCCCATGAGCCACAACTGCTGAGCCCACGTGCCACAACTACTAGAGCCTGTGCTCCGTAACAAAGAGAAGCCACCACAATGAGAAACCCGCACACAGCAATGAAGAGTAGCCCCCGCTCTCAGCAACTAGAGAAAGCCCGCGCACAGTAATGAAGACCCAATGCAGCCAAAAATAAATATTTTCTTAAAAATGCAGGTTCCTGGGCCCACCCCGAGTTAAGTCTGGACGAGGCTTTGGAAACTGCATTTAAGCTGCAATTCAGGTGATTTGGATGTGGGGGCCGTCCTGTGCATCATAGGATGTTTAGCAACGTCCCTGGCCTGCACCCACTAGATGCCACAATTGCAAGTGTGTGCACACAATCGTGACAATCAAAAACGTCCCCAGGTATCGCAAAATGACCCCCAGTTGAAAGCCATGGGACTAGGTCACTTGTTCAGGCCCTGTTAAGCTACTTGGATGTGATACCTGCAAGTCCTTGAACTGAAGCCCGGTAATAACATTGACTCGATGAAGGCTGGGCTCTGCACCAAGATTTTACATAGTTCATCTCTTCTAACTCTGAAGCAGGTCAGTGATGCCTCTTTACAGATAAGTAAACTGAGGCTCAGAAAGGTTAAGTATGTTGCCAGTAATCACACAGCTAGCACGTGGCTAAGCAAACCCTATCCCCTCATCCGCGTGTTCTATAGCTTCTCATAGTAAGAAGGTTTAACTTTGACAAACATGTCAAGGAAAACAGAATCCACCTTCTATACCTGGGGCCAAAAGTCCCTGACCCTGGACTATAATTCATAAACTAGTTAGTACATTTTTCTTTTAAAACTTAAGACATTGACGGCGCCTCTTTCTACCCTGGTCTTAAATCTATTTGGAGAGAAATCACTTCACAATCTTTGAGGAATACTTAGTCTTTCTTATAGAAGTTTTTAAACCTTCATATTAGATCGAGCCATATTAAACTATCTGACCATTTTGGCCCACAAAAAGTTTCACCTGATTCAGCTTTACTAACAGGGTGATGCAATAAACCAGATGCTCAGTTCCAACACCTATGTGTAACTACTTATGGCCAATCTTGTTTCTTCTGTGTAGCTGTTCCCCTGCCCTGGATTATTTTGAAGCACATCGGGCGTAACACAACTTACAAACAGCCATCCCTAAATTACTAGAATACTTTTAAAAACTTTAAATTCATCTTCACACCTTAAAAAAAAATTCCCTTATCAAACTTAAAGTTAGTGTTTGTGCATCCCGCGGTCTTAAATGGCTTTAATAGTATATCAGGATCCAAAAAGGTCCTGATACTGCAGACCATCTCAAGTCCTGTAGTCTCTGTTTGTTTGTTTGTTTTTCTCCTCTTTTTTTCAAGTTGGAACAATGACATTTTATCTTGGAGAGCAGTGGCGCTTGAAGTGTGGTCTGTGACCTGTTACTGAGTCAAAATAAGTTCGGAAATGGAGAGTAAGCATTTAAAAATAGCTCAACATCCAGCTTTGTCATATCTAATAGTAACGTTTGGGCTTTTATTATCTTACTGTATTTTTCTGATAGTGTTTATTTTATTAAAAATACTGGTCTGTTGAATCGGAAATTATTTTACGAAGCAGGTCTTGCCTATGTCGTTTGAGAAGCACCGTTGCCAAGTTTTGCAGTCTGGATCTTGGCAGTTGTGTCCCTGTCACGTTACTATGTTCCTTTGTCCCCTGTGCTTCCTAGAAATTGGTAAAGAGGAAGAGGACTTTAAGACCAGAGTGTGCATGGCTTCTAACTTGTAATATTTGGGGTTTCTTTGCGGGGGGGAGGCATAGGTGAAGTAAGCCCAAACCTACTATAAGATTTACCATGGTACTGACATTTGAGAAATTAAGTAATACTTACTATTGTCTCAATTTCAGCTTCAGAACTACATAATGATGTTCCAAAACCAACTTGTCCCTCCACTGACAGCAGTGACACCCAGAAAGCCCCTGTCGTGGCTCTTCCCTCTGAGTCAAAGGAACAAACAGCGACCCTTGGGGAGAGGACCTTTAATTGCTGCTATCCAGGTAAAGCGTGAACTCAATGTGCTGAGCCCCGTCTGTGTACCCGGCTTGGTCACACCAGCTCAGCATCAGCTCGCTCACTGACTCAGCGTGCAACTCTCCAGAACTTCAGGTTCCTAGGAGCTTCCTTTCTGAGGTTATATTAAGGGAACCTGTTTTTCTTTTCTAGGTTGCCACTTCAAAACTGTTCATGGCATGAAAGATTTGGACCGCCATCTAAGAATCCACACAGGTAGGTACTTATTCATTTGTTCAAAACTTGAGTGTTAGAAAAAACCCAAGGAAATGGGTAGAATGAAGTGCTCGGTGTATAGTAGTAAGCAGGACAGAGACAGTCTCTCTGCCTTATGAAACTTAGTCTCATGGGAGGGGCTGGGACCTAAAAAGTCACAGAGGCAATAATGGTAACTGACAGGCAAGGGGAAAAGTGCCAGGACTGTCATAGGGGGATTTGATCTAGCCTGGTCATGACTGGCTTTTCAGAGGAAGAGGCTTTTAAACTATGAAAGATGGCTGAGGGACTTCCCTGGAGGTCCAGTGGTTAAGACTGTGCTTTCACTGGAACTAGGATCCTGCATGCCACGTGGCCAAAAAAAAAAGAGCTATGAGGTTGCTTCTTGAAGGTGCCTTCAGAGCAACCAGCTGCTGAGAATACAGAGAAATGAGATGAGCTGGAGCAAAGGAATTTGTGACCAGGCTCTGCACAGGACATATGGCCTGTTGTCATGCCCACTTGGCTGAATGTTTTCTATGGCTGTTTTGTTATAAATAATATAACAGGAAGCCCATTACATATTAACAATATTATGAAAAATAGCTATTTTCTGGTCCTACAGTGGGGTTATTGAGTAGTTGCACAAAGCCTAAGATTTACTATCTGGTTCACTACAAAAACTTTGCCAACCTCTGCTCTAGTGTAGACCCTCTAGTAGCCTGTATGAGTTGGGATACTGATCTCTGCTCTCAAAGAAACCAAACTAAATGACTTAAACATCATCAGGTTTATTTCTCTCAAGTACACTTTAAGAAGCAAATAGTCCACAGCTGGTGAAATAGCTGTCCTCTTTAACATCCAGCTTCATCTCTTGGTCCAAGGCAGCTGCTCTAGAACTCGGTCTCTCAACTAGTGGAAAACAGAAGCAGGAGGAAGGGCTCACAGCATCCCTCCCTCAGGTCATGCTCCAGAAGCAGCATCCCCTGTGACTGGCGGGATAATGAGTGGAACTTAGTCATGGAACTTAGTCACATCAGGCACGAAAATGGCTTCAAGAAGGGCAGCCACATGCCCAGCTAAAACCCTGGAACTCCATCATTAAGAGGACAGCTTCTGGACGACTAGTCTCTCCTGGAAATGGGCATTGTGCTATGGAAACTAGAGAACAAAGGGTCAGCTTTGCCTGGGAAGGGTGGATCATGAAATGCCTCCTAGTGAAGGCTTGAAAGACAAGCCCGCCAGGATGATGTTGGTAAGAGCATGCAGACTGCGGGAGCCCTCTGAGCATAGATGAGATGCCCCCACCACGGTGGGCTGGCTAGGCAACTTCACAGTGGATGACTCTGTCTTGAGGATAACTGAGCAGTCCTTCTCCATTGGGGGCGGTGCTGCTGCCATCTAGTGGGTGGGGGCCAAAGATGCTGCCAAAATCCTGCAGTGCACAGGTGGGCCCTGCAGAGAATCCTTGGGCCCCTATGTCCACAGTGCCAGGTGGACCTGGAGAGATAGGAAGGGCTGGATTAGTGTCTTATTGGGATAACACAGAGCATGATGGGGATACAGAAAGTATAAGGCAAGGCCCTGTCCTTGGTGGGGTTGACTGCATCAGGGATGCAGATGTAGAACAGACCTGAACTCCTCTGGTAGATGTACACTTGGGCTACTTCTCTGGATCCAAGGCAACTGCTCTACGTCTCTGAATCTCTTAACCAGTGGAAGATAGGAGTAGGGCCTGGAGGGCTCACAGCATCTTCCCCTCTGGGCGTGAGCCAGGAGTGGTATCCCTTGTGATTCGTGGAAAAGTGAGTCAGCAACTAAAGGTTGCAATAAAACCAAAGTATTTCTGTCCCATGGCAGTCCAAGTTAAGTCTGGTGCCTGACCCCATGGTTTCAGGAACTCTGGCTCTTGTTACTTTGATATCCCAAGGATGTAGCTCTCCTTGGTGTGGTCTGAGATGCCTTACTGCATCTTAAAGGCACATCCTAGAAGTTACATCACTTGAGTTGATGCCCATTTAGCCCGAACTTAGTCACGCGGCCATTCTTAGCTGTGGAAATGAAGACCAGGAGCTTGAAGTCTTGAATCTGTGTGGCAAGTGCCCAGCTACAAAGAGAAAGTTCTGTTACCAAGAAAAAGAACTAATATAGACCAAATGGCATCTCTGACCCAGCTGTAAATGGGAGGAAGGGATGCCAGTAGATGTGTGGGTGATAACTTAAGCTGAAGCTGGACCTTTGCCAAATAGGTAGAATATTGATTTTTCCAACCGCTGTTTTGAGATGCTTTACACTTGAAAACTGAAGATCCCCAGATTTTTTGTTTTTTTCAAATTACTTCATTAGAAGTTAAAACCAGAACTTTAATTATTCATTTAAAAAATAACAGTGGAACTTCCCTGGTGGTCCAGTGGCTAAGACTCCGAGCTCCCAATGCAGGGGGCTTGGGTTGAATCCCTGATTAGAGAACTAGATCCCACATGCTGCAACAAAGATCCCAAGTGCCTCAACTAAGACCTGGCACAGCCAAATAAATAAATACCTATCGGGGAAAAAAAAAGTAAGCCCATATATATAAACACTTCTATGAAAAAACTATTTTCCAAGACAAATTGTGACAAGTAACATTGTATACACATTTGGCATACCTTACAAACCTATCTTGTTTTGGCCATGTGGCTTGCAGTATCTTAGTTCCCTGACCAGGGATTGAACCCAAGCCCTCAGCAGTGAAGGCACAGAGTCCTAACCACTGGCCAACCAGGGAATTCCCACCTGTCTTGTTTAATAGCTGGATTCTCATCTCTCTATATCAGTATACAGTCCATTGCCTTGTGTTGGTTTCCCTGGCGTATGTGAAGAAAATCTGGCCTCTCACATAAGGTAATTGGAAATGGAGGAGTATTTTGATAACCTTCTCAGATAATTATTTCTTTAATATAACACCAAAACACAACAAATGTTTGTTTGTAAAGGCTAGTTGCTGTGTGGAATTTGCAGTCTCATCCATAAATTTTTCAAGCCGTTAAAATCCATTCATTAGTTTTCCACTTTGAATGGCTCTTATCCAGGCTTGATTTGACAGTCATACACTGGTCATTTGGGAAAATACGGGTTTTACCAATTTCTGTAATTCTTCCAAATGTTGACCCATTTCATTGTACCATAGGAGAAAAAATTGACTTAATATTACCAATCTCATCAGAAATATTAGGATACCGCAAGTCTGGGGTATTGGGGATATATGTTCTGAAATTCGACCTTTCATTTTAGAAACCAAAAATTAACATCACAGTATTGTCAGTAACGGTCCTTGACCTGACAGGCTTACTTAGTTCATATTTGAGAAAACATCTGCCAAATACCAAATCTGAAAGTAACCATGGTTTTTCAGTTCTTTCAAGTCAAAATGGTGCAGCATAGGAAGAGCACCTGGTTTTCAGTGCAATCACCACACAAGTGCTTGTTCTCAAGACAACCAGTATATTTTGGTTTTCAGCAGACTTTTTAAAAATGTAATTGACATTTGAATAGGTAAATTTGCCATTCAAATTCCAAATATGCTAAATAAGTTAAATATTAAAGTCTATAACTTACCAGGAAATATAGGCGGACAAATTTATGCTGGAAATAGACAGGCAAAGACAATTAGCAAAGACCACAAAGAAGACAGATTAAATGTGACTAAAGTTAAAACTTACACTAAGACACCGTTAAGAAGTTAAGACAAGTGTCCTACAAGAAATATGCAGCATGGGGCAGAATTTATCTTCAGAACACACAAGAATGCCTGCAAATCAAAGATGACTCCAATGGAAAAGGATTAGAACAAGCAATCACTTAAGAAATAGAAGTGCCAATATTCACATGAAAAGTCCGCAAGGAATAAAGTCCAAAAGAACCACAAGTATTGTATCTTCCTCAGTCAGCAGCTGAAAAGTACTAAATTAAGATTGTGAATCGCAGAGCATCCTGTATCACCTGGCACTTAACCATCACCGCACCCTGCCTTCCAAGTCTGGATGTGCTTATCTTTAGGGAGGAGACTGGGATTAAGGATGGGGGATCGAGGGGGGTGTGGGAACTGGATAGGGTGCTGAAAGGAGCAAAATTAGTTTCAAATGAATTTTGTGTGTTCTCTCCAGGCCCCTTGCTGTCTTATTCTAATAGTTCAAGTTGATTCTCTTGAATTGTCCAGGTAGATTATCATATGCAAATAGTGAGTTTTCCTGTCTTTCTACTTGATCTGGAGTGCCTTGGCCTTGGTTCTCTGGGTCAGAGTTGAAGAGTAGTGTGAAGGTAAACCATGCATATCTTACTCCTTACTCCAATGGGATATCTTGATTTCTTTTCTACCTCTCTCTCTTTTTTTTTTTTTTTTCTGCTGTGCGGCTTATGGGATCTTAGTTTCTCAACCAGGGATTGAACCTGGGCCCTCAGTAGTGAAAGCACTGAACTGCCAGGAATTCCTTTTATTTTTTTTTAACCACCATTTGTGGTTCAAGTGCTCAGAATTCTCTAGAGATCATTTATCATGTCAAAGAAGTTTTCTTTTTATTCCAAGCCTTCTGAAGTTGGTTTGGGGGTGTGTTTTGTTTTGTTTGGGTTTTTTCATCAAGAATGATGATTGAATTTCAAATGTCTTGCACTTAAGATGATTTTCTGGCTTTAGCCTCACAAAGGAGACTGACTTCTAACATTTGTATTGTTATCCCACTCTGTATTTCTTCACTTGGTATTGATATCAGGGTTAATCTATCATGAAGTGAGCTGAGGCATTTTTTTTCTTTCCCTCTGCTATTAAATAACTAATTGAACGTGGAAACACTTTTGCTGGAAGATTGGGTAGAACGTGCCCACAATACTCCGTTTATGACTTTTCTTTCCAGAGGCTGGAGAGGGCGTAGATTAGGCTGTGATCAGTGTCCATCTCAGTGGCCACTGAAGCCTGCTCTGCTCACCCCTGTGTCCCCAGAGTCCGTGGCAGCTGCGCTCCTCAGGGTCTTCTCTCCAGGACCCGCTGGTGGAGCGGCCTGTCTGTAACACACCAGATACAGGCGTTCTTGACCTTTTCCCTGCTGTGGACTCCTGGCAGTTTTGTGAAGCTTACGGACCCTTCCCAGAACAATATTTTTAAACATAATAAAAAGCACATTAAACTATATTTAAGTACAATTGCTATCAAAGTGTTCACTGTGTGGTATTTTAATACACTAAACCCTTGCTTTCCTGAAGTGTGGTACAGACTAGAAAGGTCATCACCACCTGGGAGCTCGTTAGAAGTGCAGAATCTGTCCCCACCCAGACCGACTGAATCCGAAACTGCATTTTTACTGTTTCTATGAGTTCAGCTTGAGAAATGGGGAGATGTTGGTCAAAGGGTACAAACTTGTAGTTATGAGAGGAGTGAGTCCTAGGGATCGAATGTACAGGGTGCATAGTGACTACAGTTAACAGTTCTGTATTATGTACTTATAAGTTGCTATGAATAGATCTTAAATGTTCTTACACAAAACAGTAACTGAGGTGATGGAGGTGTTAAGGAACCTTATCGTGGTAACCATTTCTCATGATATACATGTGTTAAACCATCACATGATATACCTTAAACTTACGCAATATCATATATCAATTATATCTCAAAGCTGTGAAAAAACTGCATTTTAGTGAGACCGCCTTTCCACCAAATGATTCATTGGCACAGTAACACTGAAGCCCTGCAGTAAATATTCGGATCCAGTGGCTGGTCTACTAACTACCTTAATTGTGAAGTAGTGATGGACAAGAGGGATACAGAGAACTACAGCAAGTAGAATGTGGTCTGAACATGGCTCATGTCTGTTAATGAGGGTCTGGGGTACCATTATTGTGGTTTGTTGACTACATCCGTAATTGGAAGAAATGCTAAATTCCAGTTAGAGGTAATGGCGATAAAAATTTCTCATACAAGGTGGTGTTGGATCCCCTAAATTTTATCCACGAGGCAGCCCAAATTTAGAACCGCTCCTCTTCACAGAGAATAAAGCCAATATTTTGCAATAACTGTAAATGGAATATAACCTTGAAAAATTGTGAATCACTGTTGTACACCTGAAACATATAATATTGTACATCAACTATACTTAAAAAAAAAAAATCCAAACAACCCCTGATCTGGAATGGTACAGGTCATCCTGGGCAAGAGAGGCAAGTGTAGCCAACCAGACACTGGCTCTTTTTGTTTTGGCCACACTACACGGTTTGCAGGATCTTAGTTCCCAGACCAGGGATCAAACCCGTGCCCCCTGCAGTGGAAGTGCGGAGTCCTAACCATTGGACCACCAGGGACCTCCTAAGACACTGGCTCTTAACAGCATTTGCGGAACAGTGACGGTCAGTTTTGCTGCTCCTCCCTTGGCAGAGCCAGTCACATGCCCGAGCCTACAGTGATGGGACCATGCAGCACAATTCCTCTGGGAAGGACAGCAAGTATTCGAACAATAAACAGTTTACCTTGGGGCACATCTCTGACATAGCAGTTTTTCTCAGTTGTTCTATATTCTCTGTCTGGAATCAGACTATAATTTTATATCTTCCTGGACCATCACCATCTTGCTGAGTCTTCTAAACTGATGGGGGTAAAGTCCTACTTAATAGTTATGATTGAGTTTGTTGTCTCCTTTCTCCTTTCCAATGTCTATTAAAATGGTTCTCCACCAGGTACAATTTTGTCCCCCTGCCCCCAGGACATTTGGTAGTATCTGGAGACATTTTTGACTCTCAGAATTGGGGAGGAAGGTGCTACTGGCATCTACTGGGAAGGGACCAGGGATGCTGCTGAATATTTTAAGTGCAGGGGACAGAGCACAGCAAAGAATTACCTGGCCCCAAAAGGTTGTAGTGCTGAGACTGAAAACCTTGGCCTATCGGTATCTTCTTTGAGCAAATCTCCCTTTTTAACGTCCTTTTTTTGTTTTTATTGATCAAGTACTGTTCATCTTCATTTCTTCTAGATTCTTGAGTTGGATATGGTTCACTTGCTTTCAGCCTCTTGTTTAAAATGAACTGAAGTTCATAAACATTCTTCTGAAAAGTGATTAGACTGTGGGCTTTGGTACATGCAGCACTCACTGTTCATCTCTTGGGAGTTTGTAATCTGATTTTTTATTTATTTGGCTGCATTGGGTCTTCGTTGTTGCACACAGGCTTTCTCTAGCTGCGGCAAGTAGGGGCTACTCTTCATTGCGGTGCGCAGGCTTCTCTTGTTGCAGTGCATGGACTCTAGGCGCACAGGCTTAGTTGTTCCGCAGCTGGACCGGGGATTGAACCCATGTCCCCTGCATTGGCAAGTGGATTCTTAACCACTGTGCCACCAGGGAAGTCCCTATAATCTGATTTTGATTCTTGAGCAAAAGTTGTTTTCAAATATGTCCTACAATTTTCAAGCTTTTCTTTGAAAAACTTCTTGGGAAACTATGTTAGATTCATCAGTTAGATTCACGGCTCCTTGGTGAGTTCTATCTCTTCAGCAGGAAATGTTTAGTGGCTTTCACCATGATTTATTTTACCTAATATTGATATTTCTGATGTCTTTTTTGCATTTTCCTAGAATATTTTTCTATCATTTTCTACTTCTCTGCCATTTTTATTTGGGTGTCTTAAAATCATTAAGCTGACTTTTTAAAAATGTAATTGACATTTTTAATAGGAAACTTAATCCATTTGTTGCACTAAATGACATTTAGTTTGATTTTTACCGTATTTTATATTCTGTTGTATCCCTTTTTTTTAAATGATTGGTTCTCTTCTGTGGTTTGGAAGCAGTGCTTTCCATTTCACTACTTAAATCCCACATCTTATCCACTTATCTTTTTGTCGTTGTTCTGATGTACACGGTTCAAGTGTGATGCCCTGCTTCATCTGTCAGCTGGCTTTGTTTTCCCTTCCCATCGAATGCTAGTTCAAGTGCAGAATTCTATTTCAATAATTTCTGTGGAACTTTGCAGATACTGTTTGCATGTTGCTACCATCCAGGGTTGTCTGAGGAGTTGTGTGCTCATTTGGGCTTTTTTTTTTTTTCTGAAAGCTTTAAGATCTCATCATTCTTAGGCTTCTTGACATTGTACCACCCTGGCTCTAGATAAGCCATCTTAAGACACATGTCTGGGGAATTCCCTGGTGGTCCAGTGCTTAGGTTGTGGGACATTCACTGCCAGGGGCCCAGGTCTGATCCCTGGTCGGGGAACTAAGATCCCACAAGCCGCGTGGCATAGCCAAAAAAATTTTTTTTAATTTAAAAAGAAGACCCATATCTTTTTTTAGTGTTGAAATAATTGTTTTCTCAAACTTCAGGTTCTTGTTCTGGCTTTCCCCAAGCATTTTGTTATGGGGCAGATTTTTATTTGGATGTGTTCAGTCTGGGGTGGTTTTGGGGGAGAGCATGGAACACAGTTTGGCAGTGATGTTCTGGGTGTGGGATTCTCTGTTTTCCAGGGTACCTCCAGGTGCTTGGGGCCTTTGCATTGTTTCTCCAGCCTAAAAGCATCCTCATTTCTTAACAGCCTGGGAGGTAGATACCATTGCTGCTTGCGGTTTAGCACAAGTAAGGGAAGGGTCAACCTGACCATTCTTCATGTGGTTTATGAACTAGTGAGCCACAAAGCTGTTCCAAGACCCCTCCACCTGCCCCCTCTGATCTTGAATACGTCTATGACCACTCTTATTTTCCCAAACGAGTTTTAGCCTGTGGTTTTCTTTCAGTCTGATTTTATCTCTGTTCCTTAGAAGTCTTCAAACGTTCTGAGCCATGAAGGAACGGCACACCTACTTGTTTCCCAGTGTGCTAACCTAGACCTCAGTGTGTTCCCCTCTCTGGGCATTTGGTCAGAAGGAAGAAGCAGACCCCGATGCTCACGCTGCCGTCTTGGTCAAATCTCTTTGCAATCATCCTGATAGAGAAGACCCCTAAGACCCTGACTCTTCCTTCTGTGTTTGAAGGAGACAAACCTCACAAGTGTGAGTTCTGTGACAAGTGCTTCAGCCGGAAGGACAACCTGACCATGCACGTGAGGTGCCACACCAGCGTGAAGCCCCACAAGTGCCACCTGTGCGACTACGCCGCCGTGGACAGCAGCAGCCTCAAGAAGCACCTGCGGATACATTCCGACGAGCGGCCATACAAGTGCCAGCTCTGCCCCTACGCCAGCCGCAACTCCAGCCAGCTCACCGTCCACCTCCGGTCCCACACAGGTACGTCCCGAGCCTCCAAACCTCAGTGCCTCCCTTGTTCTCTAATTCCGCAGCGTGCATTTAGTTAAAACACAAGCCACTTAAATGACCTCAGGGTGTGAGTAAACAAACATGGAGCTTCTGTGTTGACTGTGAAGGTTGCGTGCGGTTTCTTCCACCGCGACAGCAGCGGTCAGTAAAACACGGAAGTCTGACAGCTGGGTTTTCTCACTTGACTAGCTCGAATACAGTTGGGGATGATTATGCAGTCCAGCAGTCAGGAAGCAAAGGGTGTATCTCACTACAAGTCTGATGTATAAACTAGGCGTTTCTGTCATTTAGCGTAAACTCTGATTGCGTGGCTTAATTCAGAAACATGTAGCAAAATCCCCTGAATGTACCTGTAAGTCACAGGCTTCTAATTCTAGAAATTAGACTTTACAGAAAAGCTTTTCCCTCTCTTCTTTGTGAGACCCTGTTGAAATAAAAAGACAGAACCAACCAACCCATCGTGGGGATTGGGAGGCTCAGAAGGAGGTTTGTAAAATGAACATTTCCAGTGAATTCATGGAAAATGTCAAGCAGATAGGCGTATACTGACATCTAAAATTGAGTAAAGGAAACTGTGTCCCAGCCGACAAATGGGAGGTAGCCATAGCATTGGGAGCTGGTCTTTCCAGCCAGTTTCTGTCTGCCTTGAGCATTCTGGACTTGGAACTGGCATGTAGGCTGCAAAGGTCAGAGTTCAAAGGAGAAGCTGAAGCCTATTAGCAAAATGGTCCAAACTCTCCAGTAACAGGTAAAAACCCATGGCACCTGTGTCTAATCCTTAAACCAGTCTACTCTTCCTAACTGTAAAGTGTCATCTGTGGGTTATCTGCCACACCTAACAAATGACAAATCCTGGCGATAACAGAGTACTTGGGTAACCTACAAAAATTTTTCATTTCTCATTGGTATCTACTCACTGGCAGAAATGTTGCATCTAAGAAGAGTTCTATGAAAAACGGTAGAACAAAGAGGCATGAATTGAAATTAGCGTTACTGGCTATAAAGTCAAAATTTCCAGAGACCAGAAAAAAAGTTGGAGAACTGACAATAAGAAGATAGAAGTCTGGTTTCTGACTAGGTCTAGGAAGAAAAGAGAAGTGAGGAAATCAAATGAGAAATTCTCAGGGGCCATGAGAGATGAAAGGGCTCACAAGATGCCACACAGGACAAGGGGAATGGCAGGAGAAATCCATACCAAGAAAGACTTCTGAGTAATCCTGGCTCCTAGGAGGTAGTGGACCAGTGCCCACAAAGTTGGGAAATGATTTGGTACGTGGACGTCTGTACCCAGCCAAACTATCTCAAGTGTGAACGTAGACTAGACAACTGTGCAAGGACTGGAGACCTCACTCCCAGACCACCAGGCTAGTGGAAGTTACTGGAAGATAAACTCTAGCAAAACGGGGGAGGAAACAAAATTTGCCGTGAGGTATTTGACGTGTGAAGATATGACTGTAGCTGACTGGGGTTGCAGGAAGGGGAACTCTCAGGGTGACACTTATACAGACGGTTAGGAGGAAATTCAGCAAATCAGAAACTCAAAATCCATAAGAAATTCCATGTACAATGTGATGTGATTAAGAGACTGGACGGCTTTTGAGATGATGGTGAGATTCTTTTTTCCCTCAGTACACAATCAAGAAGCAAGATAAAATGTGACCCCAAGTGAGCATATAACAAAAGAGACTCAGCGGAAGGGCAAGATAGGGGTATGGGATTGAGAGATACAAACGACTATAAACAAAATAAGCAACAGGGATATACTGTCCAGCATGAGGAAATATAGCCATTCTTTTATAATAACTTTAAATGGAGTATAATCTATAAAAATATTGACTCACTATGTTGTATACTTGAAACTAAGATAATATTGTAAATCAAAATACTTCAATTTAAAAAGAGAACCAATGTGAACTTGATACTAGCAACACGATCAACTGGCCCAGGTGTGACAGTGACCCTATAAGGAAGTGGACGTAATCGCAGTGCAGAATTTGGCTCAGGTGAATGTCACATACCCAGTCATACTATAGATTACCTGTGGTTTGAGTCTAAAGTTTAAAGCAACTAGTTAAAGCATGGGAATGCACAAGTCAGAATGCATACTGAACTTAAATGTAAAACTAAAGCTATGTCTCAAGCAGGGAGAGGTAGTGTGACCAAGAGAAAGGGAATCCTTAAACCTCTCAAGCTGATGGACTGCAAGTTGAAGCTATTACTCATTTTAGAAAGTAATGCTAGAAGAGTCAGAATCACAACCAACAGAACGCAGGAGCAGTTTGGGGAAAGGACGGGTGTGTAGGAGAAGTAAGAATCTCATCTTTGCATATAGTCAGCTGGCAGTGACGTTCAAAGTAACAACCTCCAAAAGAACTAACCCCGTAGCAGTGCCTCCAGGGAGTACAGAGGCGGCGATGGCATTTCATGATGTCTTCTGCTCCTGCCTTCATATTCATGGGTTAGTTTTATAAATAAAATTCAGTCTGTCGTTGTGAAACTACAAAACTTTAATAATGCAAGCCAGTTAACTGATGTAATAGTACAGTGTAAACACTAAGGTGAGCACGTTTATAAGTCTTAGCTTGATTTGGAACAGTTGTGTGTAACATAAACCACACCTTTTCCTTCCATGTCCAAATTTGGGATGTCAGGTTAAGTGAGTTTAGATCTGAAACTGAAATGTCATGAAGAGTGTGGACTTGGATGCCATGATGCCTGGATTCAAATTCCTGTTTGGCCATGGTCAAATAACGGCCTCTCTGGAGCCTCAGTTACCCCATCTATAACATGGGGGTAGTAGTACCAACCCATAGGATTGTTGTGAGAATTAAGCAAGTTAATATACGTAGTAAGCGGTGGTGTTACCGAGTGACAGGTAATTGGAGTTCAAAGACCCAACCATGTGTCTGCAGCCAGGTGTTCTGACGCGTGTTTGGGGGGAGTTCTGTGTTGCCTGCCTGCTCTAATGGAAACACACCTTCCGTTGCTAGGGGACACCCCCTTCCAGTGCTGGCTCTGTAGCGCCAAGTTCAAAATCAGCTCGGACTTGAAAAGGCACATGATCGTGCACTCCGGGGAGAAGCCTTTTAAGTGCGAGTTCTGTGACGTCCGCTGCACCATGAAGGCGAACCTCAAGTCGCACATCCGCATCAAGCACACCTTCAAGTGCCTGCACTGCGCCTTCCAGGGCCGGGACCGGGCCGACCTCCTGGAGCACAGCCGGCTGCACCAGGCTGACCACCCCGAGAAGTGCCCCGAGTGCAGCTACTCCTGCTCCAGCGCGGCCGCCCTGCGCGTGCACAGCCGGGTCCACTGCAAGGACCGCCCCTTCAAGTGTGACTTCTGCAGCTTCGACACCAAGCGGCCCAGCAGCCTGGCCAAACACATCGACAAGGTGCACAGGGACGAGGCCAAAACGGAGAACCGGGCCCCGCCAGGCAGGGAAGGGCCCCGAGAGAGTGGCGGCCAGCACGTGGCCAAGATAGTGACCCAGAGGGCCTTCCGCTGCGAGACCTGCGGCGCCTCCTTTGTCAGGGATGACTCTCTGCGGTGCCACAGGAAGCAGCACAGTGACCACAGTGAGAACAAGAACTCGGGCTTGGTCACCTTCCCGCCCGAAAGCAGTGCCTCGGGGCAGCTGGGCACCCTGGTCTCCGTCGGGCAGCTCGAGACGTCCCTGGAGCCCAGCCAGTGCCTCTAGTTCCGCCAAAGAGGGTGGTCAGCCGACCGGAATTCCAGACACATGGCCCTGCTCAGGGCTTTGCGCTGAGGCCGTTGAGTCAGACTTGAGTCACCAGCTCCGGGGATGCCTCCTCCAACGTAAGGCCTGCAGAGTCCATGGCTGCAGTCACCTTGGTATCAGGGCAGGCGCCACGGCAACGCTATGGAGACCCACCCCCACATCTGTGTCCCTGTCTTCCCTCCAAGAATCGTCTAAGCACGTTGACTGGGTTCCAAGGTGGGGGTCCACTGAGCCCTGCTCTATCCAATAGGGATAGTTTCCTCCCGATGGATTCCAGTTCTAAAACTGATCCGTCTCCAATGGAATTATGAAACTAGACTACATGGGAAAACTAACACTACACTCATCTGTAGAGCGGGAAAGGTTAAGGGGATGGGGTACGTGGAGGGTCTGGGGTGGCCGGAAAAGTTCTATTTCTTAACCTCAATGGTGGTTTATAAGAGTATTCGCCTTACACGTTTTTTGTGTGGTTCCTTTTGTCTGTTGTCTTATAATAAAAAGGCAAGCTCATCTGTAGACTGGTGTAAGAGGGACACTCCGTTTTTTTTACACTCCCATAGACAGATTATGGTGTGGGGTTCTGCCGTGCCGCCCCCTCCCCACAGTAATTTCATAATAAATGCACGTAGGATTTCTCAGTGTCTTAGTGCTGCAGTGACGCGAAATGCAGTTTCATCTGTAGGTGGCGCCAAAGATCAAGCTAACAGTAGCTCAGCCTGTAATTGTGTGTTGTGAAATTCAGCATTTGTGTACTCGTGTTCATGAAAAGAGATGAGGGGCCCAGTGGGTCCTGGGCTTGCTTCTGGTACATATGAGGCATGGGAAAGCCTGAAACTAGTGTCTTTCATTACAGTAAGCACGTGGTGTTTGCTGAACCAACAAACAAGGGAAACCCCAAACCTCTTGTAAATGGACATTTCACTTGACCGAAACTTAGGAGGCCGTGGAATACCAGTGGATATGTAATTTATCCAAAGTTGCTTTGTTCTTTTCTCCAAATACAGTCTTTGTTTAATACAAATTGCTGTGTGCCCTCATCAAGCTAAACATCTGTGCTTTTAAAACATTGAATAGATCCATTGTGTTTGATAAACTAGGAACAAGGATGTGAAAACAAATTTTTTTATAGACTGTATACAGGCGACTGTGTCACTTATGAAATAGAGGTACAGAACTTATTTTAGAAATTTTGTTTGAACAGATCTGATTCCATTTAGGTTTGACTTCAGGCAAGTGGTAATGTACTCTTGGATCTTTGTTCTAAGAAAAAAAGATGGAAATGATGGCAGAGAGAATTAATCATTTCTTTGCTTTAGAGCTATTTTCGGCTGTTCAGAAGTGTCTGGTTACTGAATGCTGGTGCATTGTACAGATTCTATTGTCACCTTTCTGCTCTTTGTCACAAGTCTTATCTGTGTTTCAGTTCTAGAAACAGAAGCGCTATTGACCTTTCAAGTGGGAACCCATAGATCGAAATCATATAAACATTACTTGTACTTCTGATATTGCAGCTCTTCAGATAAACAGGAAAAATATCAGCCTTTTTAGAAGGCATTTTTTCACAGCTTTATGGGCATCAAAGTTATTGGATCCATGCTGGTATCACCTAGCAAATTTAGATGTCCAGTAGAGCAAAGGTCAGCAAAAAGATGGGGACAAGACAGTAAATATTTGAGGCATTATGGAACCATAAGGTCTCTTTTGTGATTAAACTCTGCACAAAAGCAGCCAGACTATAAGAAAAAGAGCATGTCTGTGTTCCAACAAAACTTTATAAAATGAGGATGAGACTGAAAATATATAGCTAATCACCAAATAAAACTGCGAAAAGGCCATAATAGCTAAGAGGCCACTACGTGGTTTCTGCACCCAGCTCTGTTTTGCAAGGTCAGTATGGATCTGAAAGGGGAAATTGATTAATGAATATGTTTGCAGTTTGACATCACCTGGACCAGGGGGTGGCGAACTTTTTCAGTAAAGGGCCAGATAGTAAATCTTTGGGGCTTTGCTGGCTTTAGTCTCTGTCAAAACTATTCAACTTTGTTCACCTCTGTAGCACAATCACTCAACTCCGCCATTGTCACCAAAGCAGCTGTAGATAACAGGTAAGTGAATGGGTATAGCTGCGTGCCAATAAAATTTATTTACAAGAAGCAGGCCATGATTTGGAGGGCTATCTTTTGCTGACCCCTGAGCTGGGCTGTTGAGTGCAGCACGGTAATTGATGATGGGTAAAAACACAGGAGAAATACTAAAAATGCCAGTTTTCCTGGGGTCCCTTTAAGGAAGGTACAGCTTCGTGCAAGAGATAGGTAAGTTCCAGGTGAGGCACTGGGAAAAGCCGGGTGGTTTGGATCCTTATTCAGTGCAGCTGTGAAATCTCCAGTGACGAGTCCAGAAATCACGGTGATATCCTCTTTCTCTCCTCTGCCTAAGGTTTCTTGCTGCCTTCTGAACATTGTAAAACATGAATTTTTTGTTTGTCCCTGCGTTTAATTTCTTAAAAAGTATGCTCCTCAATTCCTGTTGCTACGTTGATATGAGTCCTTACTCCGAGCGAGACACTGTGCTAAGAACTTGACCTGTGTTAACTCATCTGCTTCTCCCGGGTGCCATCCAGAGCTGGAACTAGGGTGAGACCAGGGGGGCACTTGCCTAGGGCTCTCAAAACTCAATAATCACGTTTGTTTGTTTGGGTTTTTTTGAAATTTATTATTTAAGTTCACAAAGGTTAATACATTTCCCTTTTTTTTATTCTTTTGCAACACCTTTTATTCACTAAACCTGTGTAAATCAGAATCAGAATAGTCACATGTTTTAAAGCAGTTTTATTTTAATTGGCAAACTGGCCCACAGGTCAGCTGCTTTGTTTTGTAAATAAAGCGTTATTAGAAGTTGGCCTGAGAATTAAGTCAGGGCTACATGGCGCCAGACTTGGGCCTGTCTTTAAAATTGTGGTGTTTTTGTTCACTGTGGATTTTTCTGCATTATGTTTGATTTTTAGAAAACTTTGCATTAAAATAGTTCCCTTGATCAGTCAGATTTTTGGTATCACTTTCTGTTTGCACTGGAGGGGCTTGCCTCAACCACCTCACCTCTAGTCCCTGCCTCTTGTTCAGGTATGGAAACTGAAACACGAAGGTGAAGAAACTTCTAGAACAGAGTTGGGTTTCAGTCTCAGGCAGTGTAGCTTTAGAGTCCACATTTTTAACCAAAGTACTATGCTGGGTCTCCAATTTTAAAGTATATATGTGAGAGTAATAAGCTGATCTGAGTAGGATGACGACAGCACTAGCCAAAAGGAGCTGCGTTTTGTTAAATGGTAATGGGGTAGAGGAGGGAGGAGGTAAGAACAGCCTTGCCTCTGGCTCTACTGTCTGGCTGACATCTGGCTAGAGATTTCAGCTCAGATTCTCAGTTTGCTCATCTGTAAAATGGGCCATTTCAGGCATTTGGCTTAATGATAAAGTCGACTGATTTAAAACACCAAAACAGAAATTGGCTCACCTGTATGTCTTTTTCTCATTTATTTTGTTTGGTGGCGGGGTATGGGGATAACTGAGAACTAGTACTATGACCTTATGACATTGGGCATCATGGTTTCTGTCTTACTCCTCACCGCCACCCCACATCTTCAACGCATGGTCCAATGTAGTGGCAACTTAAGCTCCAACCAGGATAGGAAGAAGCCATCCTACCTCCTCTTAGCACAGCTGGAAGGCTGCACGTAAACTTCTGCTCATGTACCCTGGCTGCCTATCTGATCATACACCATGGTTGTTGCCAAGGGTGCTGGGAAATCGTGGCGCTGGAGTAGGCTTGCCAAGTTAAATCCCAGAAGGAGATGCTGGGTCCTGAGTGTTCCTTGCCCCTGAGCAGTAATGTAGGCTCCTGAAGGCTAGAGGTGACTTTGCTATGAAACCCCTGGCATGGGTCCTGAACACCCCCAGTATTCTACACATGCACGTTTCTGTTTTATCAGGGCTCTATTGGGGCTCCCTCTGCCTAGTCTTTGTGGACATTGGTCCATGGCGTTCTTCCAAGGTTTTCTGTCACTCTGGTCCAGTGGATCTCAACTATGGCTCTAGGCTGCAGTACCTGGGAAGCTCTTAGGTATTTGGAATCTATCTCTGCAGGGAGGGACCTGGGCATCGATACCTTCTAAAGTTCTGCAGGTGAGCTAACGTGGGAACAGCTGCTCCAATGAAGGAGCAGGGCTGTCTTCATGGGTGTCTACCATCTATACTGTCACAAAGGGCCCCACGCTCAGGTACATGCTCTGCCGTCACTGTCTTGGAATTCTTAATTTTTGAACAAGGGCTCCTGCGTTTGTATTTTGCATCAAGCCCCACAAATTACGTAGCCAGTCCTGTGAGGAAAGAAAACATGCCTAAGAAGGAAGCCTGTCTGCATCACTGGTACAAAAAAGGTCTCAACCTTTGAAACCGAGACTCCTGGCTGGGGTCGGCCAGCCAGGCCTCTGGGTGGGAGGAAAATGCACCGTGAACCATGAAGTTCAAGCATTTCCCAGCCTGATTCCAGTCAAAGGGGACAATGACTGACATTTGCGTTTGTCGTTAGGAGGGAAAGCTGATCTTTGAGAAGTTAACCTGCTCAGTGCAGCTAGCGCGGGAAGGTCGAATCCGGGTGTGCTGGGCTCCAGTGCCTGCGTGTTATTTGCAGCCTGACTCTCCACTTAGACTAGGGTGCCTTCCACTGGCAGAAGTAGGGGAATCGGGGACAGAGCCACTTGAGTTCTAAGTGTCGAGGCAGGAAAAGGACAAGATCTCTTGCCAGAATGGTGAGGTCAGTAGCTGCATTGGAAAAAATTTTGAATATGGGTGTTGTTGGATGATCGGAAAATGTCCCTAGGCTGTCTGCCCACATGATGGGGGCAAGTATTGCAGGAATGACCGGTGTTACATTCCCCCAACAGGCAGGTAACAAAATGAGCAAATTTTGCCTCGATACCGATCGTTGGTGATAACCACACTTGAACTCCCAGGAGTATGGCGGCCACCTGAGCCTGAGCTCAGCCACTCTCAGGGGCCGTTTATGCCCCCACCTTGAGCCGCTTCTGTTTCAATAGAGAAGAAAATGCAGGTAAAGAATCCAAGTCCGGCACTGGGTCAGGATTACAACCCGTATCTGCATCCTCTGAGTAGAGCTCTTCTAATACCCAGCACCACCTGCTCGGGAGACCTGTCTCAAGGCTAGTTTTCTTCATCTCTGAGTCATGGACCCCTTTGTGAGTCTGGTGGAGTCTGAATCCCCTTTCTGAGTGATGTTTAAAAGAATAAAACAAAACGTATAGGTTTGCCAAGGAAAACAATTATATGGAAATAGTTACCAAGATATTTCTTAGGTTATGTGCATTTTTATTAGCATTCTATTAAATAAAGGCTGTAGCAGCAGACCTAGGAACTATAGTTGACCCTTGAACAATGCAGCCCTTAATCTAATTTATAGTTGGCCTTTGGCCTTCCATGTCCGCAGTTCCTGCATGTCCATGGATTCAACCAACCACCACTGTGTAGTATTGTAATATTTATTATTGGAAAAAAAAAAATATTTGCATGTAAGTGGACTGCTGCAGTTCAGACCTGTGTTGTTCAAGGGTCAACCATACTCTTAATTTTGAAGTAGAGATGCGCATAAATATTATTTCAAGATAGCTACAGCAACCAGAATGTTATATGAAAATTACTGATTTCTTTTGTTGACCGAATGAATCACTGGTCCTGTTAACGAGTGGTTTGGTACCTACACCCCAAACTGACAAATGCTCAATTTCAATTAGAGGCGAGTGAAATAAGATTCATCTTCTTTCCCATCCACATCCCTGGACCCTCTAAATTTTAATCCATGGTCCCTTTACCCCTACGTTAAGACCTCTGATGCAGATGGAATTTCTGGGGTCTGGTTTTCCTGGTAAAATTTGAACTTGCAGTTGCTTCTATCATAACTAGATGTAGTAGCACCAGCATTTAAATATTTACCCCTGCCTCTCCCCACCCTGCAAAAAAACGTACATTAGGAGGGATTCATCAGATAGGGCTCTTTGTAAGGCCTATGTACGGCCCTTTTCTCATAAACTGTTCTTAAGATGGCTCGATCCTCACCTGTTAGTTTTGAGGGCTTTGGCCTATAGAAAGTAGACATTGTCTGTACATCAAACAGTTCTAAAATCCTCGAGGCATTACACATCCTCTTGTGCTCTCATGCTACACCACCTGTTCCTTAAAAGGTCACAGTGTGCTGGCTTCAGCCTAAAGCTGAGGGTAGGATTCTTACCCGAGGCTGAGATAGTAACATGAATAACCGCAGGTAATTCTAGCGTTCAGCCCAGGGTCATCTGCACTTGTTCATGTTAAGCATCCTGGTTGGGAAACGGGTATTTCAATCGTATTGGTGGTTACTTGTGGATCTGAAACAATCTGCCTTCATTTCTTTTAGCTTTGATACATGATCCTTTTATATTTAAGAGAAATTCATGTCCTGTGTGTAATTCTTTCAAAACACATAGACATCTCTGGATTTTGAGAAAAAACTGGACATATTTGCCTCTTATTTAATTGTGCATTTGTCCCTCTTTGCAAGAAGACATTTCTAACATCAATACCTAAGGGAATCAATGGTACACGTCATTTAGAAATTGTCTGTAAAAGAAAAATCTGTATTCCAGATATTCATTTTTCTTCTGACCCTAGCCCAGTCTGCAGCCCAAAGGCCAGCAAACATTTTTGTAAAGCTGGTGGAAAATATCTTAGGCCTTGTGGACCATATGGTGTCTTGCAACTTCTCAGCTCTGGCCTCACAGCACAAAAGCAGCCAGAGATGGTACGTAAAGGAATGTGTGTAGTTGTGTTCCAGTAAATCTTTACAGACACTGAAATTTGAATTTCATGTACTTTGACATCACAAAATATTTTTAATTTTCTCAACTGTTTACAAATGTAAAAACCACTCTTAGCTCCTGGATTATACAAAAAGAGGTGATCGGTTACATGAGAAACACCGGACAAAGTATACAAGGGATCTCTGTTACTTTTACAACTACACATGGATCTACAATTATCTCAGAAATCTCAGTTAAAAAAATAAATTAACAAGTAGTTGGCTGGCTTTAGCCCCGAGGCTGTAGTTTACTACCCCTGCCAGTCAGAATAACTTATGAAAATATAATGCATCATTTTAAACTGCTCTCCTATTTCTTAGATTGTTTTTGACATGAATGGAATGTTTGAATAGGATTTTTCCTGATGTGTGCTGTCCCCAAATATTGGTTTTATACTACAATTCAAATACAAAAGCCTTAGCTGTGTAGCCATTGAAATTAAAGATTCTAGTGTGGATTAAGTATCTAAGTGATACAAAGTAAATTTACATTGTCAAATGCTCACTTAATTTAAAAGCTCAGCATTTCCTCTCTCTGAAATATGAAAGTCATTTATAAGAAGTCCTGCAGTCCTAAAATGTTTTCTTTTAAAATAATAATCTGTACTTTTTTTTTTTTTTGACCATGCCACACAGCTTGCAGGATCTTAGTTCCCCAGGCAGGGATCAAACCCGTGACCCCTGCATGGGGAGTGTGGGTCTTAACCACTGGACCACCAGGGAAATCCCTGTTTTTGTTTTGTTTTAACTCAAGCAATAATAGGGGATGTGCAGTAAAAAGTCGCTTTCCCATCACAGTCCCTCATTTTCCCATCACAGTCCCTCATTTTCCCATCACAGTCACCATTATTTTGGTTTAAAATTTGCCATCGTGGCTGTCTTTTGGGGTTGGCTGCCAAAAATCATAATTATCGTAGCTGCCAGTGCCAAATGGTTCTCTGAACGGCACAAATGTCTCGACTCCATACAGCAACTCTCCAGAGTCGGTGACGCTGGCCCCCCTTTACAGATTGAGCTCGTGAAGGGCAGAGTCATCAGACACGAGTGGGCCGTGGCATCTGCATGGTTTTGTGGTTTGATAGAACCCCCCCAATGCCAAGTTGCTGTTGGTGTGGAGGCTGGATGAGACATTTGAAAGATGAAAGTGTTCTGTTCTAAAGAACTGTCACTATTGTAAAGTGACTTTGTTTTCTGATTACAAAAGCGATATGTAGTCACTGCAAGAAATGTAGAGCAAAATAAAAATTAACCTGTACTTCAGCCACTGCAACACCTTGCTGTTGGGGGCATTTCCAACCCAAGGCAGGTAAGGAAACTTTCCGTTTCAGTGCTATGATGAAAAGCTTTATGGAGAACTGTGGAATGCATCCTTATTTCCTGCAGAAGAACTTTGAATATAGCATGGTAGTGAAGAGCCCAGAGGCTGCAGTCAGAGTACCTGGTTTGAATCCTGGCTCTGTCATTTTATTAGTTGCATGACCTTGGTCATATTACCTAAGACCCTCTGTGCCTCATTTTTGAAAAATCTATAAAATAGAGATAAACATAGTACCTACCTCAAAGAGTCATCATGAAGGTTAAGGAAGTTAATCTACGTAAAGAGCTAGAACAGTGTCTGGCATGTGCTAAGCCCAAGATCAGACTAGCTAATTATAATTTACATTTTTTAATGAGTAGTTAATAACTGCCAACAATTTTCAATTACCCGGGACTTTCCTTAATCCTCAAATCGGTTATGTGTGACTTTGGAATTGATTACATATATTATGTATTGGATTTACTTTCTTAATAGTAATTTCTGATGCACCTACTTGAATTAGGTGCAAACCTACACCGACCTTGCCCTTCATCCTCTTCTCTTTGGTCAAGCAAAAAACGCCTGTACTTTGGAAATAAATGGGCACGATAAGTGAACACAATAGAATAGAAATCACCTATTCATTGTAAACAAAATTTAATTCTACAGCCAGATAGTAGGGAAAGAGAATTCTTATGTCCTGCTAGGGGGAGATTTGAGGAGAGGGACCAATTTGGTGATATCTACCAAAATATTAAAATATGAATTCCCTTTGACCCAGCAATTGTAGGAATTTCTCCTGTGGAATTAAAATATGCAAATGAGTGTTACAAGGATGTTCAGAGCAGCATTGTCCACAAGAAGAGCAGCCTACAACCAAATGTCCGTGAGAACAGGGCTGGTCAAATGGTGATGCAGCCATGCAGTCATGACCACACATCACTTAAAAAAAAAAAAAAGGTGTGGTTGACCCATGTGTGTTAACATGCAAATGATTGAGGTTCATTTATTAAGTGAAAAAACTTGCAGAGTACTCTGCAGTTTGATCCCCACTGGTGTTTTTTAAAAAGAAGGTAGGGCTTCCTAGGTGGCGCAGTAGTTGGGAATCTGCCTGCCAAAGCAGGGGACATGGGTTCGATCCCTGCTCCGGGAGGATCCCACGTGCCGCCGCTGAGCGGCTGAGTCCCTGTGCCACAACTACTGAAGCCTGCGCGCCTAGAGCCTGTGCTCCGCAACAGCGGAGGCCATAGCAGTGGGGAAGCCCACGCACCACAGCGAAGAGTAGCCCCCGCTCGCGGCAACTGGAGAGAGCCCGCGTGCAGCAGCGAAGACCCAGCACAGCCAATAAATTAATTATTTAAAAAAAAAAAAACTTAAAAGTATATACATGAATGTTGTCATAAAGGATATGAAATAAATTTAATGGTGGCTCTCTGGTAAGTGAAGCAGATGTGGAAAAGAGGAGAGCTTTTATTACTTTAACAAAATCTGTTCTGTTAGGCTTTTTACAACAATCAAATATTAAATTTTAAAAATAACTTTTAAATTTATCTTAGAGGTTCTCATCCACTTTGCCAGTTTATTCACTTTGATGTCCAGGTCTAAATATAAATGATACATTAATTTAAATGTGTAAAATCCTTTGGAATTTAAAAATTCTCTGAGCATCTCACCTCTTGTGTTTTACTTCTACACTTTGCCTCCACACCTATCTCCCCCACCCTTCTACCCACCTTTGGACCCTTTTTAACCTCATTTCATGGAAAATACTTGGATAACCAACTGAAAAGAGTTCTTTATGATGCAGTTTGTGAATTGCACAGAACCTCTTCTTTCAAAATGTGAGCATGGAAGAATTGATCACCTTCATGGGTTTCTTAGTTATTTTCTGGCATTCTAACTTCAGGATAAAATAGGAATTTACCCAGTTAGAGCAGTAGTCATTTCAGCAGCTGACCTTGTTTCAATCACAGAGTAGATCTACTCCCTGATTTCATCTGTAACTCAACCTCCCACTCTCGTGCCTTCCTTTAACAAAATATTCTCAAAGAACATGACCACACCTCTGAAGACCAGGGACTATTGTGGTGGGGGCAATGCAATGCTTTATTGATATTTCTCACCAAAAGCATATACTAATCTTATTTTTTTAATTTAAAACTATTGCAATACGGTCATTTTTATCATATAAATTAAATTCATGCTTATAGAACATTTGGAAAATACAAAATAATACAGAAAAGTAAAATTACCTATAATCTAGTCCCAAATCCATAGGCAACAGTTGCTAACATTGTTGCTCTATTTTCTTAGTCTTTTGCTCAGCTTGGTATATTTTTACATCATTGTGTAATACACGTTAATGTCTCCACAATTTGACATTTTTATTTTCCTCTCTTTGTAACCTAACTTGGCATTTCTGCATTTTGTCAAAACTACATATAAAGGTTTTTTACCATTACTCCCTTGGTGGACATTTGGGTTTCTTTTCACTTTTTTATTCTTAAAAATAATGCTACGAGGGCGAGTCAAAAATTATCCGCATTCTGGCTGTAGAGGAGGAAGCCTACAGCTTGAGTGTGGATAATTTTTGAATCGCCCTCATACATTTATCATAATGCATAGAACTTTTTCCATATATAAGATTATTCTGCTAGATTCCCAGAAAATTGAATTACTAGGTCAAAGGTCGTGAACATTTTAAAGGCTCTTGCTAAACGTTGCCAAATTGCTTTCCACAAAGGTTGTACCAGTTTACCCTCATCAGCGATGCTGAAAGGCCAACTTGACTTTCCCCTTCTCCAAAATTGGGTATTATTTTGTTCAGTACCATGCTGATTTAGATAAGCTGATTATCATTATTGCATTAGTAACTTTTAATGGCATTAGGGGAGGACTTTTTAAAAATCCATGCATGGTCATATTTTTGCATAGTTAAGTGATGTGTATTAAATTTTAAAACAGGAAAAAATGTCAGAAGTGTCCTGATGACCAGGTATCAATTTGCAAATATAAAATCCACCAATTCTTTAATCCAGCAGCAGAGTAGGCACTGTAGAGACATAAAATCATTTGATATTTCACCACTTTATTTAGCACATAATTACTGTAGCAGCCAGCAAAAAGGGGAATTACTAAAAATCTAGACTGTTTGCCCAAAGATGTTGGGAATTTATACCATGTGCCTTGATTAGTTTAATCAATATTAAATACCACTTGTATATAAATTGTAGGACTCAGCAAATGCTGTAACTTCTAATTGGACACTGACATTCGCAATGACCAGAAGCTGCCGGCATAATTGGGTTTTGGTGATGACTCTGCTTGAAAATCGCCGAACAGGGAACCATTTCCAATTGATTATCTTTCATTGCTAATAGCCTCACAGACTGTTTCTACTCCTGTATTTAAGTGTAACTCTTGAAAGCTGAACACAGCAGTGATCAAGGAAGGGGATGGGGTGGGCACCACAAAAAAATAGATGCAGAGCTTTGCTGGATTTTCAGTAACTGAGGGCAACCTAAAAATTGGAAATGCTGCAGTTGACAAAGCTCATGCTAGAAAATGAATGGGAGCCTTGGGGTGGGAAGTGATTGCTTAAAATTTGACATATTTAAAAGGAAGGAAAGAGAAACGCTTATCTAGTATCTATTAAGGGCTACTCCTCGCGCTCTCACTGCTGTGTCCTTGTTAAATTATTTGGGAAAAAACTCAGGATTGCTGCAAAGTAGCTTAGTTTAAGAATAGCTGAAAATGGGTGATATGAATAATGCTTCAGTGATAAAGAGCTTAAGAGGGCATGAAGATTATATACTGTTTCTTGATTTCATTTTTAAAATAGAGAATCCTGGTACCCCACATTACTGTTTTTATATCCGTAGAGTAGAATTCTGTAAAATCTAACTGAAAAACTGGCCCTAAAAGAACAAAAACTAATGATATGATATTACTCCCAAATGCCTGTAATGATGCCATAGCTAATATGAAGACTGTATCGCCCATAATACTGTTAGGAGAAAACAGAAAATTTAACGCCTTCAGTTTGAAAATATTTACTGAACACATACTATGTTCCTGGCATTGTGCGAGCCATGGAGAGAGACAGAGAGAAACATCAATATATGATTTTATTCCTTTTGTATTAAGTAATTGTATTTCAGCTATTGCTCTTATAAAAGTAATACCTGATCATCTGAAATAGATTTAAATCTTACATGTAATTTGAAAAGAAAAACGGGAGCAATTCAATAAATGTGGCTGAAGAAATTTACTATCAAGCTGGAAAAAAGTAAGGTTTGATTCCCTGCTTTAGTTACAAAAATAATTCCCCACTGATTAACAAAACCTGAATAAAACTGACAGTTGTGGAAGAAAATATGGAAGATTACATTTTTTACTTTATTCGCAAGACACAGATACCATCAAAGAAAGAGACTTGACAGCTCCAGATTTGAATCACCGATAATAGTGCTATAACAATAAGACACCAAATAGCAAGTTTAGAGACAAGCAGGATCGTGGGCAAAAACTTGCCACCTATTTTAGACAAATTATTAACATCCAAAATGCACAGAGATCTCTTTCAAAACACTAAAAAAAATACAATCCAACAGAGGTGAACAGGACAAGAGCTGTGGACAGAAAGAGAAGACAGACATGGTCAGACCGTTTGCAAGGGGCTGACTCAAGAAAATGGACTTGAAAAGGACGGGTGAGCTAGTCTCCAGCTGTAAGATCGGCATATCTTTACAGTTGGTGATACCAAGTGTTGGCAAGAGCGGCTAAAATATAAAATATGGAACTTGAGGGTCCAGTCCCTATAATATACAACTTGTAAGTTGCTGCCTTAAGCAAACACACTGATTTGTACAAAACTGTAAGCTCTTCCTGTGTGGTCCTGCCCTCTGCTAATTGTAGAGAGAGTACAGTACAAAGCAGAAGCCCTGCGACTGTGGTTGGAAGCTTAGACTCACATCTCAGGCCAGCTCTGCCGCTTACTGGTTGAGAGACTGGGAGCAGTGACCCCCAAATGCCTTTGCTTCATCCTTGCACTGCAAGATCTTGAGCAGGTCCATTAATTTCCCGGAAGCTCAACATCCTCATCTAAATGATGGGCACAAGGTTAGTGGGAGGATGAAGTGAGATAAGGCATTTGGCCCAGGTCCTGACACATAGTAGGTGCTCACTTAATGATGGCTATAATTGGAACTTTGTATTCCATCCCCCATAAATTGTATAATACCTGTGACAATAAACTCTGGGACAGGCACAAAATAAATACTAGCTAATTCTAGTGTCTTGCCTCAAATATTGACAAAAGAGTTATTTTAGATGATAATGAAATCAAGATATACATTTATATATCTTGTATACATTCATAAACATGGCCTCCCCTGCTGGAATTTCCCCTGCTCCCTTCTGGAAATTTAGGAGTGAGGTGATGTCCAATAGTACAACTCCCACTTGGCATATAAAATGGATTTTACTGTGTACAAATAAATGGGTGTATAGACAGAGACACAGATTGTTCAAGGATGATCAACAGTTCATCTTCCTTAAATATTAGGACTTTTTACTTGTATCTATATCTTCTTATCTTGCTTGATAACAGTGCAAGGCAGAGTATAACTATTTTTCCTTTTGCTTCCAACACACCTGTTGATCAGCAATCCTGTTCATCATATCTCCAAACCAGATCTTTTTTTTCCCCTGGAGCTTTCAACTTTATTTTGAAATAATTTTAGATTTAGAAAAGAGTTGCAGAAATAGTAGAGTCCCCAGAAAAACACATCACCCAGTGTTAACATCTTACATGAGCACAGTACAACCATGGAAGTGAGGGGAGTAAACCACACTACCATGCTGCCACCTAATCTATGGACCTTATTCGATGTTTGCCAGTTGTCCCACTCGGGTGCCTTTTCTGGTCCAGGATCCCGTTCAGCATCCCACGTGCGTTTAATTGTCGCGTGACAGATCCTCAGTCTTCCTTTGTCTTTCATGACCTTGGCATGTTTAAAGAGTACTGACCAGTGTTTTGTAGAATGTTCCTTAGTTGGGAGTTCTTTGGTGTTTCCCATGATTAGGCTGCAATTATGCAGATTTGGGGGGGGGGGTATGCCACCTATGGCTTTTTTCAGTGCATCATATCAGGACTTGCCTGAAGTCAATGTGTCTCATTAGTGATGATGTTAACCGTGGTTCAGTTGGTGAAGGTGATGTCCGTAGGGTTTCTTCACTCTGAACTTACTCTTCCTCCCTTTGTCCTTAAGAAGAACCTTGCAGGGAGACTGAGACTCTGCAGTTATCCCATTTCTCATTATTCTTTTGCCCACTAACTTTAGCATCCATCCATAGTTCTTGGCTGTGGCAGTTATCCCTGCGGTGTTTGCCAAATGGTGGTTTTCAAATTCTGTCATTTCTTTCACATTTGTTAACAGGAATTTATGTAAGGAAGCACCTTCCTATCCCCCCTTGTATTTATGTATTGCCTTATATCGTTTATTATTCTCATTGCTTGTTTAGTTTGTTCAAATCGCTCCAGATTTGGCCATTCGAAGGTCCTTCAAGTTGGCTGCTGTGTCCTCTCAACATGGCCCCATAGTTTTTTTAAGCATTTCCTTACTTTCTGGTATCACAAGATGTTCCAGGTGCATCTTGTGTATTACCTGCCCAGCTCTAAGATTAACTATTTCTCAAAGGAGCTCTGGTTCTTTTTATTGGAGAATAGCATGTAATCATGATTTGCACACTAGTGTATCCATTGCTACTGGGTGTCTCTAGACTATATCTTGCATCTTCCCTCCTCTCTCCATCCCCACCCCCCACCATCCCCCTGGTACAAGTCATCACCAGAGTTCACCTGGATAACTGCCTCTTTACAGATCCCCCTACTTCCACTCTTGCCTTCCTCCAGGCCATCCTCCAAACAGTAGCAAAAATATAATCATAAAACATTAGCTGGAGCCCATCATTTCCTTGCATAAAACCTTTGCTGGGTGTCAAGGTTAGGTCAGGATAACTGAAGTCGCTGTATGTCTTCACACATAAGGGAATTGAAGCCTTGCTCAAGGCCTACCACATCTTAGCACAAGATTAGCAAACTTCTTTTGTAAAGGACCAGAAAGAAAATGTTTTAGGTTTTACATGCCACTCAGCTCTGCTGTTGTAGCACAAAAGCAGGCATAGACAATATACAAACAAATGGCCGTGGCTGTGTTTGAATAAAACTTTATTTACGAAAGCAGGCAGTGGGCTGGATTTGGCCTAAGAGCCATAGATTTTCAACCTCTGCCCTAGTGAGTAGTTTTCGAAAGCCTGCCAGAAACTGCTGGGAACCTTTAGAAAGCGCTCAGTGGGCAGCAGCACAAAATTCTCCAGAAAGCTGCTTCTGGCTAGCCTCTCTTCTTCGGCCTGCCAAGCTTCTTAAGGGTGCCTCCCACTGACAGAACCTGGAGCCCACCGGGAAGGGGATTCTGGGAAATGTCAAAATGGCAACAAATTAGCCCAGTGGCTTTCAGGTTCCTCCATACTGTGGCTGCTTTCTCCCCTTGCTCACGGCACACTCTCCACTACGTTCTTCTCTCTCAGTTCTTCAAACTTGCCGGTCTCTTTTCTACCTCAGGACCTTTGCACATGCTGCCTCATTTGCTTGGCATGCTCTTTCCACCCTCTTCCCAAGGCTAGCTCTTTTTTCTCTTTTAGGTCCCAGATTAAAGGGTACTCTCTTGGAGAAGCCTTCCCTGACCCCTCTGTTTAAAACTGCCTCCCCTTTCAATAGAATCTGTCTTATCTCAAAGCTAAGGGACTATTTTGTCCTTTGTCACATCTCCAAGATTTAGAACAGTGCCTGGCACACACAGGTGCTCAAATACATAGTAAATGAATGTAACACTTACCATGATTGGCTAACATTTCACTTGCCTTATATATTATGTTGATTGATTTATTGTTGATCTGCTTTCTATATCCATATAAGCTCTTTTAGAGCAGAGGTTAGGACTCTAGCATTTATTGTTTATACTTAGCTCCTAAAATAGCACCTGGAACATAATTGGTATTAAGTAAATATTTGTTGAATGAATCCATGAGTAAACCTCACACATTTAAAAAAGCTTACTGTGGATAGTAAGTACTAGATAATCGTGGCGATCAGGTAAAATTACATAGCAAAATTTTCTTTTTATTTAGTATGTTCTGATGTCCATTCAGTGTCTAGGCTTCTCATATTATCATGTGGCAACCCATGCAAGGAGGGGAACTCTGGATTTGGAAGGTCCCCTCTGACTGTGGGACCAGCGTGCCCTGTCAGTTCTTTGCCTCACCTTAAGATGTCACTAAGTGACTTGGCCGTGGCTTCCGCTGGCTGTTGTTGAAAGAGCTGGGAGGTCAGGCCAGGAAGGGAGGAAATGACCTGGTGTTATGAGCAAATCTCCCACTTCCTCCAGCGCCTGGCAGACAAGGTGATGAAGTGCTGATGTGTCCCCCCCTGCTTTACGGGGCGTTCATTAGCACACCTGATATCCCGGAGTCCTGGAAAACCTGTTTCCTTCTACAGCCAGAACCTTAATAAATGAGGCCAAGCCGGGTAAATCATGTCACGTCATCTTTGGCTGCATTGTTCAGCATTGTTCAGCGCTGTTCCTAGGACACTAGGATGGACTCAAATGTTCAGTAATATTTCTGCTCTCAAGAAGTGGCGGGGAGCTGAGAAATACAGGAGAGAAAGAACTAAAAGTAATAGAAAAATCCTATAAACCACATGGTATTCTGGATTGGATCCCAATGCAAAGAAAAAGGACATTAGTGGGGAAAATTGGTTAAATACAAACAAAATGTCTAGATTAATTAATAGTGTTGTACCAATGTTAATTTCTTAGTTTACCTAGGAGAACTAGATAAAGCATATCTAGAACGTTCCGTACTACCTTTGAAATATTCCATGAATCTAAAAGTAGTTTTAAAAGTGTACAAGGCACTGTTGGCTTGGATAGGATATGTATTTTATAGGCTCCCAAGAGAGTAAATGAATTCCTGAAATCAAACAGGCCTGGGATGAATCTCTAACTTTACCACTTACCAGCTGTGTGACCTTAAGCAAGTGACTTAAACAATGTCCATGTCACTGGGTTGTCATGAGGGCTCCATGAGGTAGCATCTCCTCCTATGGTACCTGCACATCATAAATTCTCAATAACTGCTAGCTCTCCTTTCTCTGTCATTTCAGAAGAAGGAGCAATTAGCTGTGCTTAAATATTTGGCAAATAAATAACAAGAGGTGAGATTTGTATTAGGTCACCAAGGTTGGCTATTTTGTGCTAGAAAGCAGGAAAGGGACAGGGTCCCACCTGAAAGTGAGCCAAAAGAATCACATTTGGTCAGTTTTTAAATCTATGAAAAGTATTTCTTAAGCTGTTGAAAGGCATTTTTCTATTAAAACTGGTCTTAAAAACTTGTGATTTTTTTTCTAAGATAAAGTCAGAGATAAGCAAAGCAGTATTTGTGAAGATTATTCACTGCAGCACCTATTATAAAGGCAAAAGATTGGAAACCACTTAACTGCCCCCAAGTAGGGAAGAGTCTGGCTAAATAACTGATGGTTCTTCCATTTCACGGAATTCTCTGAAGACATTTTTAAAAATAAAAAGCAAGCGTCTGCCTGTATATATACATATAGATTTATATGACATAGTCATACACAAAGATGCTTTGGCAAAAAAAATAGGGTACAGAATGTGCACACAAAATGCTACCATTTATATATCAGAAAGGGTATATAGGAGTGTTTATTCATATATTCATCCAGTATTGCTGGAAAGATGCACAAGAACCTGGTAACAGTGGTTGCGACTTGATCTGCACCAAAGAAAGGGACCATCTATCTTGTTAAAAAGTCACATCCATCTCATTAAAATGTCACTGCCAATAAAATTTTACATTTTTTGTTTAGGAATGTTTAACCAGAATTTATAGCATACTTATTTCTTCAATATATTTTTAAACTTTTTATTGTGGAAAATTTCAAACATATACAGAGGAGTGAGAATCATGATGACCCTCTCTACACCCATGACCTGGCTTCAACAGTGATATAACTTCTGTTGTTCTGATTTTGTAGTATAGTCACCTTGTTTTCATCAGTTACACAAAAATTAATAACTCTAATAGAAACTCAATTCTAACCAAAGGAAGTTAATTTTTTTAAACAGATGTAAATTTCTCTGCTGAGAATTTTGATAAGGTGATCAATAAAAGACTTCTATGCCAAAAATATTTATTACATTAATATAAAATTCCATGAGGATGTGGAATTTAAGTGCAAATTTAAGGAGAAAAACTCCTGAAATAATGACATAAAATTTCAACTGTTAAAGAACAGCTTATTCATTTATGATTTAAGTGGATGACAGTATAGGTCAAAGATACATGATATTTAGATTATTTTCAATACATTGAAAGAAATTATGTACCAATTATAATTCCAGGATTCTTTTAAGCTATTTAAACATATGAAAATCTAGATATCAACTTTAAAACATGTAAGGGAGTATGTATGTTTAAAAAATTATTTTATACAGTATGAGAGAAAAACAGTTTGAAGATCACTGCTCTAGAAGACCTGATGATTATTTCCAAGTCTCAGGGAGATGTTGTGTTGATGGGATAGGTCATGCCTGCCTGAACCCTGAGACAGCAAAGGGAGCCTGGAAGCTGAGATTAAGGTCTGATTCACGTATCTCTTTCCCACTATCCATCATGACTGAGTTGGATTATTTCAGGAATGCAAGGTTGGTTTAACACTTGAAAATCAACCAATTTAATTCACCCATCCAAGCCTAGGGTCACAGATGTTTAAGTCCCCTTGGCCATTATATATATAGAAATAAACACCACCAGCCACCATCCCTTCCTTTATTTATCAAGCAACCTGTTGAAAGCAACCTGCTTTCTCTTGAAAACTTTTTACTTTCTTCAATGCACGGATAGTGGAGGGTGAAACACATGTGTACTCTAACCAACTACCTTGAAAGAATGGTGGCCACACTCTCTCTCTTCACCCTGGCTGCATGTTCTGATTTAACACAGTGTTCTTCCAAGTGTGACTTGTTGCCTACCTGCCGTTGGAATCCCTGTAGATTCCTGGGCCCTAGCCCAGAACCACTGAGTCAGGCTTTCTGGAAATCTGCACTTTAAACATCTCCCCTCTCTCCAGTACCCTAAAGTTTATAAAATGCCAGTCTAACTGACTTTCACTCTTCTCACTGTTCTGAAAATAAAGTCTCTGCTTCCACACAGTGACCTTCCCTAAACCCTGTCTTAGCTTTTCTCCTTACCTGGCTGTTCCTCCTCTGATCCCTTTGAGGGTTTCATTTCCTTCCTATATTGCTCCAAATCCCTATGCTCCCCAATACATATGCCCCCCCCCCCAGGTGTTCTCTTCAGATTTTACCTGCCTGCCTTTCTGCTGCTGATTCCCAGGTTCCTATCACTAATCTCAATGATTCTCCTAACAATAGCCAGCTTTATTGAGAACTTACTGAGGAATGAGGACTAGACCTTGACTTTGACTAGTTCATTTATTGCCCAGAGTAGCCCTTTGAGATAGGTCATCATCATCACCCTCTCACAAATGATGAAACAGAAGCTCAGAGGGAGAAGCAACTTTTTCCAGCTTGTAAGAATTAAAACTGGATTTTGAACTTGGGATAGTCTGACCTCTTAACCACTCTATAGATATCTCACCTGTGCTCCAAAATGCCTGAAACAGAACTTGGTACCTTGCCTTTTCATTCTCTCTCCCCAACTCCCAGGCCAGATTTCTTCTGTTTGCCCTTCCAGAACCACAGGATGTAACCCCACATCCTGAGTCTTCACATCTGGAAATACTCCCCACGGATCTCTAACTTCATCCTTTCACTCTCTCATCTCACTTTTTTTTTTTTTGCCACTCACTCTCCTATTACTAAAAATGAGTTGAAGTGCAATGAAGATCTCTCAAAAATTATCTGAACTTAATGGAAGAGTCAGAAACAAACTAGCATGTCCAAGTATGGAGGCTTCTCTACTTGTAAACAGGATGTTGCTGAGTCTTCTAATTACATGTCTCTTCTTCTTCTCTGCTTTTGACTCTGTCACTGCTTTAGTATTAATCAAAAATGAAGAATTAGTGATCATAAATGCTTCAAAAATAAGCACAAATAGGGATGTCTCTGGTGGCGTAGTGGTTAAGAATCCACCTGCCAGTGCAGGGGACACGGGTTCAAGCCCTGGGCCGGGAAGATCCCACATGCCTCAGAGCAATTTAAGCCCATGCACCACAGTTACTGAGCCTTGCTCCAGAGCCTGCGAGCCGCAACTGCTGAAGCTCATGTACCTAGAGCCTGTGCTCTGCAACAATAGAAGCCACTGCAATGAGGAGCCTGTGCACCAGAAAGAAGAGTAGCCCCTGCTCCCCACAACTAGAGAAAGCCAGTACACAGCAATGAAGACCCAACACAGCCAATAAATAAATAAATAAATTTATTTAAAAAAAAAAAAAAGCACAGATAGGAAAATGCGGTAGACCAGAAGACTGATGGTGGTGGCTTTAGTAATCAATCCAGTCTAAAGAAGTGATCCTCTCAAATGTGCTTTCTAGTTTTTTAACTTAGATTATTTGTAATGTGGATTTTTTTTTTTAACATAAAACCCCAGAATTTAGCATTCTCTTGAGAAATCAGACAGTGCAGCAACAGCAGGTCCACTTTCCTATATGTCAGTAATTGGTAAGGGCAGAATGTTGACAGTTCTCTTTAGACAAGGCATGGGCTCCCCAGATCACTGCATCTCTACCACATCCTGTCATCTCTGATTCTTCCACTTAGTGTCAGCGGCCCTTCATCTTCCCACTTGGCCTTGTTTGTTTAATCTAGCCTGCGGTCTCCTTTAAGTCTTGGGCAAGACAGTCCCCTGCTCTGGACTCCTCACTTTTGTGGCTCTGAATGTAACACACACACACACAATATTTATTAAAAATCATGGGCAAGTCAGCCCCTCAACATCTGGTACTCAGCGGTGGCATTGTGCAACCCATGGCATTAAACATCCACGCTTGTGACTGACTGTTCAGGCCCCGGGAAACACTTCACACTCTGGTCCTATTCTGTTAAGCAAAAGGCACTTGCTTCTGAATGCCTTGAAGGTTTGCTGTTGCCCTGCTGCCAACATCAGACAGCACTGCTTCACGGTGCATAGAGGATTTGAGCACGGGAAGCACTTAGGAAAGAGAAAAGACGACTGAATTAACTGTTGAAGCCTTCTCCCATGCTGTAAATGCATCAGATACTTGTATAGCCCGTCTCCTCAGCAATGCCAGAGCAACCCCTTTCTTGTTTCTCATTGTCCCAATTCATTATCTAGAGGTGCTTACAAAGAGCACAGTATTTGTACCAGTTACACATGGCAGCAGAGGACATTTTGTAATATTAATTTGTATTACTCCTCAATTTGCTTACACACTGGTCTTGAGGTAACAGGCTTGGATTCTCAGCAGTGGCAGCTAGATGAACACTGAATGCTGGAATTGAAAATAGTTTTACTTTTATACCAAATATTTAATGGGCTTTAACAAGTACTTTTAACTATATATGTATATTTCAGCTTCATTTAAATAATTTTTATGTAAAGCTTGATCTCAGTTATTTGTATTTTACCTTTCCATCTTAAATAATTTTGAATGTTTTGGTAGAAAAATATTTTAAAACATTTGTGAAGTATTTATTTTTTAACATTTAATTTTTTTGAGTATTCAAATTTTTTATACTTTGATAATTGTATTTGATTTTTTTTCATTTTTTAGATGATTATTTTCAAAATCAGGGTCAACAAATGATAGGATTTTATTTCAAACAGCCTAAGGGCTATATTTACCCCATGAACTAAGAATCGTTTTTATCTTTTTAGAGGTTTATGAAGCAAACCAGAAGAATATATGAGAGAGACCATATGTAGGCCACAAAGCCTAAAACATTTATTATCTGACTCTTTACAAAAATATTTTACAGTCTTTGGTCAATAGAATATAAATTATGTAAAAACCTGACTGTAACTACACATTTCATGATTTTACTGAAACGGAAGCCACAAAAAGAAATGGGATAAATAATAATTTATGAATTATGTTTGTTACCATATGCGTATCACAGGACACCCAGACACGTGCAGCAACAAGTAAATTCTCTCCTCTGTGGTTGTTTGCTGACTTTGAATCATATGTAAACAATAACTTGACACATGTTTTGCTTTTGTCGTTATGGGTGTATATGTGTCAAAGTGGGAAGATTAAATGTTTTAAGATTTCTTTAATGACTTGTATGCCTCCTGGCATACGGTGTGTGGGCGGTGGCTCACAAATGTTGCTGGAAGATCTGGCCCTGAGTGCATCTGAGTTTCAGTCTTGCCTTAGCCTAAAAATTTTGACCAGACTCAAGTGACAGATCCCAGTATCTATCGCCCTCTGTTGGCTTTGAGCAGAGCTGTCACACTGTTGCTTCCGCGTGGAGTTTTGTTCAAATCCAGAAAAGCTCTGAGTGGAACACTCATAACTAGAGGAGTTTCTGTGCTTCATATTAATACCCTGGATACATAATAACTTAAAAATATTTAAAGCAGCAAAGGTGCTTTATGAGGCAGCTTTTTTTTTTTGGCAACATTTTTATCCCAGAAAAAAATGTCATTTGGATCAAATCCTATCTTTCTTTTTCTGATCATTGTCATGTGTTGCAAATGCTTTGAGCCCATGTTTCCATTTAGTCTCTCAGACCTTTTTATTGATACTGTTTCTACACCTGGAAAGAGACACATCTTCCAGTTACCGGGGGAGGGAAGAAATAACACAAAGTCCAAGGATGGGAGAGCATTGATAACCCCAAAGAAAGTCTCCACTGGAGGCAAAATACGGAGAGGAGATGGGGGAGGAAGAGAGAGATGGTAGGGGAGAAACTGGAAAAGTTGTGGGGAGAGGATACCTCTGGACTCTGACCCCCACCCGGTCCTTATCAGGCACCTCTACCTTAACGGCTTCCTCCTTAACTGGCTTTCACCAGCTATGCTGGTTACTTTCTTTCAAGGTGGTGAGAGATCTTGCTCCTTTTAAGGGCGAGCCTTAGCAAATCCGAGTTGTGGGGCCTTTCTCCTGGAGCCCAGCTGACTGGCCCCCAACTGCAGACTCTCAGTGGTCACACCCCGCTCTTAAGAGCAAACAGACCACCCTCCCTGAGGGATGCCCCTGGAAATGTTTGCAATCCGTTCAGCTCTGGGATGGAGTCCCTGAAGGTTCTGAAAGTGCAGGGAGCAGCTGTCTCAGCACTCCAGGCTGAGAAGGTGCGAGGCGTGCAGAACAGTATCCGGACCCTGTTCCTTAAAGGAATCAAGAGCGTTGCTTATCCCACATTTGAATCTACATCTGACACTTATTTTGTCCTTCGCTGTAACTACTGAGCGTTGCCTGACATCTTCCTAGAGTTGCATAAATTAGTTCTTGCCTGTGGCCTTCAGTTTCACACCTTTTGAGGTATTTTACCATAATCGGAAAATAATTTATGCAACCCAAGGCTATTACACTTCTGAGTGTTCCTTTTAGGGTTCAACCTATAAAAGCCAGAAAGGAAAAAAAAATTTGGCCTAGGAAATTAAGAAAGATTTTCTCTCTTGTTGGGTAGTACGTTTAATTCTACAACACACTTTAAAAAAATACATTGAAGTGGTATTCTAGCACACTTGCTACATTTTCAACATTCCTAAAATTGCCCACAGTACTTTAAAAAAAAACCTCTCTAATCACATTTCATGTTGACTTTGATTTTGTCACTCTGAATTGGGGCAAAAGGTCTCAAGATACTTTTCTGTTTTCTTGTTTTTGAAAATAGTGACTCCAAAGGAGGGTCAGGGGCTGTTTTCCCCCATATAGGATTTTATTTTTAAACTCAGATCCACTGTCCTGACATGCTAGGACATTGGAGTCTTTTCGTGCTTTTAATTTCCCTTAATTCCATCATTGACATATTTTGATGTCTGTAAACCCAACAGAAGGAAGGGTCCCGAGTAACCAGACATAAGTCAGTATAGAAAGGAGTTGGGGGGTCTTGGGGACACTGACTCCTCTTCAGAACTGCCTGAAGAGAGATTGACCATTGACAATTTAAATCTTCAATGCTTTATCTCTTTGTTTGAGTCTCGGAATGCCATTGATACCTTCTTTGTATTTATAATTGTTTTAATTAGCCACCCAGCAGGGGCCCCTCTCCCAGCTGGATTATGGGAGCACAGCAGGATCTTACAACCCAGTTAAAATAAAGCCCAGACTTTATGGCTCGCTTAGTTTCTTTTATCTGTATCAATTTTTTTTTCTTTTTTTCTCTTAGGCTCCCTCATTTTCACTCTTTCTTCTCCCTCCCCCTCATGCTTGTGGGGGGCAGGAGCAAAAAGCTTGGACTCCCAAAATGGCTTTGCTTTTGAACAATCAAAGAATTATGGAAAAACCTCTACCATGAATATTTATCAGCAGCTCACATCTCAAGGAGGAAAATAGTGCAGATGTGCTTGTCCCCTGCTCTTGGTAAAGTCGTAAACCTCCACCGTGATTGTATCTTGAGCGGTTACGCTGAAATGGATGTCGGTTGCTAAACTTTGGTGGGCGGAGGGGAGGCAAACGTTTGCAAAAAGGCTCCTCTGTTGTCCCTGGTGTTGTTTGTTCTATTTGACCACATCCTTCTTTTGTGGATGGAAATCTGGAGGATCAATTATGATGCAGATCTGACACCATTTCCATTTGTGGGAGTGGCATGGCCAGGGATGTTTGGACTTTTGGAAATTCTTGCATTGTTAAGGTTGCTTTTCCTCCACTTTGAACTGGATGCTGCTGCTTTGGTGTGATCACGAACACACTGGCCAACCCAGAGCATTTCATCAGAAAGAACAGAAACATAGGGCTTGTTTGTGGCTTTATAGAAATTGCCAGGGCCTCTTTATGTGTGAATCTATAGAACTACCAGTCTAGAAATTAAAACAGGGGTGGTGCCTGTGGAAACATGCATCACTGCTAAAAGTAATCCTCCTACGCTATGCTGCAAACAATCTAGTTTAATTTTTTTCTAATAAACCCCCCAAATAAATTATTTGCATTTAAAAAGAAATGAAAGCTCCAGTTATCAGATATGGAAAAGGCTTTGAACTGGCCTCTGTATTTCTGTGCAAAGCGCTTAAATGTTGTTGAGCCCTACTTTTATTTCTAGAACTTTCCAACAGTAAACATTGAGTCTATCCTCTGCCGAGCACCCCAACAAGTTTGGGGGGAGGGGGGTGTTGTTTTCAGTTTGTGTACAGTTATTCAGTATTTGGATGTCTTTAAAACCAAGGATGGTTATAATCAAAATTTTGTCATGTTACCTGGATTGTTTTTGGCTTTGTAGCCAATCAGAGACCCAGACATTCACTTGCTTTGCAAAGCAGCAAATATCACAAGGGCCATGAATAAGTACCCATAGAAATTTGTTGGGTGCAATTGTAAGGCTTTGAAATTCAATGACAGGATCGAGAAGAGGCAGGAAACCCTGTGTGAGCTAGAGGCCTAGGGGGTGGGAGGCTCTTGCAGGAGCCTAGTGTCCTCGAGGGGCACTAAATTACTAAAGGATCAAAGAATGATGAGGCCTGTCAGGTGCCCGGCGTTATCTTGGGCCACATATATGTGTTCATGAAGATAGTATAGTTTGATGGTTGACAACATCGCAAATGAGCTATGCCTCTTAGTTATACACTTTAAAATAGTTACTTTCATGTTATGTGAATTGCATGTTAATAAAAAATAAAATAAAATGAGATAATCCTACTCCCCCCCCAAAAAAAAAGTGCAAGATAATATAATAATTAAGATTTGGAAAGCACTTTACAATTTACAGATTTTTTTCTTCTTTTTTTAACATACACTGGCTGGCTTAATCCTCAGATAGGACCCCTTTAGGATCCATATTTTGAATATTCAGCTCATTTGAAATTTGAATATTCAGATTTAAATTCGAATATTCAGACTTCAGTTTGAATATTCAAATTTAAATTCAAATATTCATTTATTGAGGCGAGGGGACTCGACTCACCTACTGTCACCCTCTAGTGTCAGCACTGAACTGGCCACTTAGAAATCCTGCTTTTCTCTAGTGCGCTTGCTCCATCAAACACAGCAGCTGACAAACGACCGCCCAGTTTTCTACGATTCACAGGCTTTGTGGATGCTTTTTGTTTGCTTATATGGTATTAGAGCGGGAAATGCTGTGCTTAGAAGCCAAGCAATCTGTAATGGGAGCTGCTAAGGACTTGCCCTGAGCCCCTCCCCCTCCCCACCCCCCCCCACCCCCGTGCTCATCTCCACCTGCGCGGGTGGGGGCATCTCACCCAACCTCCCAGGGCTGCTGTGTGCTTTCATGCTTTACAGTGTACCTGTCATGCAGCCGGAGCTCAGTAATGGAGCACTTTCGCTTCCATGGTGATGATTCGTATTGCTGCTATTTTTATTCCTGTAAATGTGACAACACTAACCCACGATCAAAGGCAGAGAATTCTTTTAAACGTAGAATATGGGTCACAGTGTCAGCAATTGTAATCTGTGTGCAGATTAAAGATAAACAGGAATATTTTTTAAACCACTTATTTGGGAGATCTTTATTCCCTCACAGATGTTATTGTGAAAATCTGCATGTCTGTGTAAGTATATGCATATCCATACCAGAACTCCGCCTCATTGTAAAATATTACACGTTAGCAAAGGCAGGGAAGGAAAAAAGTTGGAGGAACCCACGGTCCCTGGAGTGGGTGGGCTCATCGCCTTCCCTTTCTACAGAACGTATTTTGTAAGCTTGATTTTTCGTTTGTTTGTGTGCCTTCTTCCTCCTGTATCAGCAGTCCTGGAAGCATGCCAGGCACAAAGTAGACCCTCCATACATTTTTTGTGGGATTAATGTATATAGTAAATGTGTAACCAGAGAAGCAATAAAGGGAATTACATAAAATACGTTTTACAGAATCACTGCTTTTATTGGAGTAAGGAAGATACCCTATGATAATATACTGGTCAAATTTCAAACGAAAGATGTATTTCCAGCTTTATTTTTTATTTTCTTTTTTCCTAAGCCCAAACTGAAACAACAAAAGGCATGTTTTTTTCAGAATCTGTTCGAGGCACTGAGCTCCTGCTGGAACAAGCAGGATGGTTCTTGTGCTGGCTAAATTATATTAGCGGAGGGCCGCGCCGGGCCGGTTTGCATTGCCTTGTCTGCTTCAGATGAGTTAAACTGCGCCTCCTGAAGCTCTTGCAGTGACATCACTCACATCTGTGGCGACTTAAGCCTCGTGTTTCTTTGAAAACGGAATTTGAGAATATGAAGGGTTTATACTCTCTAAACTAATTAGCAGTGACCAGTAACTTGAGGAGGACAACGTGCCCTCTAGGACACTCGGTTTACCTGGGAGTCTCCCCAGGTCCGTCCAGCCTTTTCTAGATACGTTACCAACCCCAGTGAGGGAGGGAAGGAGGCGTGTACTTTTTTAAAAATAGAGAACTACTTAAGTACAGTTCTCCCGAGATTTCTTTTTATATGATGTGACCTGAAACCAAATGTAACATCTGGTATTCAAGAAATGGATTTCCGAGGAAAAGATGGTGTTTTGTGGAAAAAAGTTTAATTATGTAAAGCGATGAGTGAGATGAATACTTTAAAAGAGAAGACAGTAAGCACGTTTTCTTGCATAATTGTAACATATGAAATATATATTTATAACATAAATAAATAGTATATTGTGTTCCATTATGATATGGAATAATCTTGAAGATATAGTAAATGAACAAGCCAAGGTAAGAAATGGTGTATGTAGTATAGCAAAAAGCATACAGGTAGCAGTTGATCTATGCACATTTCCTTGCAATTGCACAAAATCTCTCTGGAAGAATACACAGGAAACTTATAAAAAGCCACAATTGGTAACAGTGCTCTTCTGAGCCATATTGGAGCTTAAGGCAAAAGGAAAAATCCGTAATACTGACCTTGTTTTTATCTGAAATTTCAATATTTTCGTCATGGGTTTTTTTCCATTTTTTCTTTACTTCCATTAATGTTGTTTTTAAAATATTACATTAAAACTGTGTTCATCTTGATTACTGAGTTTTTTCGCACCCCCTTTGCATTTTGGGCCCAAGATGAATGAGGGACCTCTTCACCCTAGTCTGGGTTCTCACTCCCTTTTCATACAATTTGATTTTATTTTCACCACATGCAAGTATGACTTATTCAAAAATAGGGGAAGAATGCTTTTAGCCACAAGTGGTATTTAGAACCCTTTACAATCATGGTTCTTAGTCTTTGGGGGGGTATAGATTCCGCAAAGAATCTGATGAAAGTACGGGCTGTGCACATACAAACTGTATTCTGCATTTAATTTCAAGGAGGCCCACAGACCCCTTTGAGCCCCATCCAAGACTTTTAAAGAATAAGACTCCAATGAGAGAGATTACCAAGAAGCCAAACTACCTCTTTCAACTAGTGTTCTGAATTCCCCTACATCCTCCCTACCAAAGGAAAAAACGGATTATCTTATTTCTATTTTCCATGCCTATTTAGCTATTCCTTAAGTGATGAGGTGTATGTTGTCTTTTGTGGGGACAAATAACATATTCCTTGTTTCCCAACTGATCGCCACTGTTTTTGTGGTTATTGGCAGGGTCTCCTGGGATCTGAGTATTTCCGCCCAAATGAAATGATATGTCATAGGCGAGGCCCCATTCTAAAAGGAAATTCCTTTAAATTTATGTCACATTGGAGGGCCACCCTCTAATACATTATTCAACACACTCTAGACCTGGTTTCTCCACTCCAGCACTATTGGTCTTTCAAGCTGCATAGTTCATTGTTGTGGGGGCTGTTCTGTGCGTTTTAGGATGTTTAGCAGCATCCCTGGTCCATTAAATGCCAGTGGTACCGCCCTCCCGCCCCCCCCCCCCCAGTTGTGATAATCAAAAATATCTCCAGACAGTGTGAAATATCCCCCGGATAAAATCATTCCTGCTTAAGAACCACTGGGCTAGACTGTGCAAGTCATCTGAAGATTTAGCGACTGTTTTCCAGTTTTTCTTTACAACTTTTGGTGAGATACTTGCATTTGCTATAGTATCGATCAATGTACTGGGTAAACAACATGAATGGATAACTCACAGATTTGTAGAAATGTTAATCCTGAAGTTCTGTCCTTTTTACAATCAATACTATTATTTATGAATTCTCAACCATGGAAAAATTCATAAGACCTTCCTCTCCTTCAACGGGACTCTCCTTCCTCCTCCAAAAAGGTCCTCTTGTGCTTCTCCAGCCCTAACTCCAGAAAGTTAAAACACAACCACTTACCTGTCACAAATGACTAGCTAAAGTAATCCCCAGTCTTTATGGCCCCCAACTTTACTTCCGAAGAGTGTTTTTACCCAGCCCTAGAAAGTATTACTTTCTGCTTGAGTGTAATTAAAATCCCAGTCATCTATTCAAGAATGCCATTGCCAGTAAGATATTAATTGTGTCTTGAAGCTGGAGAGTATTCTTCCTAACAGGACTTAATGGGGCGTACAGATCCAAGAGACATTCATAATCATTGTCCCCTCCGGAAATATGACACTGGGGAGACGGATCATTCACTTTCACTGTTTTAGGATTTAATGGAGGGTAAAGTTTTTAATCTACTTGTGGGGAGCTTAATATTTCTAAGAAAGAAAAGACGACTTACAGTCTCAAGAGCCAGACGGAAGTCTCTTTTTATTTATTTATTTTTTGTTGAATTTAAAGACCCTTTTTGTGTTCTCTTACGGGGATTTATTTGTCATGATACTAATTCTAAATAACGTTCATTTTCCCCACTCTTCATTACCAAATAGGCAGCACAAAGATATTAAAAAAAAAAAAAAAAGACACAAAGGAACAAAACAAATTATTGTGAATACCAACACACAGAAACCACGGAGACATTGGGATGTGTCTGTCTTTTGCACACCTTTATGACAGTGCAAACTCAGAGCAGAGCTCAGAATTGATCCTAGAACAGCGGGGCCAACACCAAATCCGTGCAAGGCATTATATTCCTTAAGTGGATTCTGTTAGGAAGGTCGAATTCCTTAACATGACTTAAAACCTGAGCCAAATTCCAAGCCAATCTTTTAATTTTGTTGGCTCAGAATACCTTAGATAATCCTGTGTTGTTGTGGTGTTTGCGATTTCTGCTTGTCATTTTTTGTCGTTTGCGTGTGTGTGATTTATTTGTTTAAAAGAGGTAATCCATTCTCAGGATTGAATATTCAAAAGGTGCAAAGGGCTGTGCAATAAAAACATTTGCTTTTCTTGTTCTGTAACCACCAATTTCCATCCCCAAGACAGCCACCATTGTGAGTTTCTTGTTTATCTTTCTGGAGTTTTGTATACATTCACAAGCAAAGATTTTCACACTGTCTTTTTTATTTGTTGCTACAAATGAAGCATATTAGACACGCTGATCTGTATCTGCCTTTTCCAATTGTATATATGCATCTTGGACATTGACCCATATCATCAGTGTTAGAGAAAGCTACCTACCACATATTTAAAAAAGAGCTGCATAGTATTTCAATATATGGCTGGACTTAATGTTTTTAACCATTGATCTATTTATTGCCATTTACATGGTTCTACTCTTTTCTCTAACAGTAATGCCACAATGATTATTTGTAAATACAAAAGCATAATGTAGCAACTACCTGAATACCACCCATACCATCTGAATTAAGAAAGACTCCTCTGCACTGCATACCAGATTAAAAAGCTACTTTAGAATTTTTTTATTGTTATTTTAAACTAACTTTTGTCGAAGGCTTTGTATTTACTAAGTCACTGTTATAGATTGAATATTTGTGTCCCCCCAAAATTTGTAAGTTGAAATCCTAACCCCCAATGTGATGGTATTAGGTAGGGCAGGGAATTCCCTGGCAATCCAGTGGTTAGGACTCTGCACTTTCACTGCCAAGGGTGCAGTTCAATCCCTGGTAAGAGGAGACACCAGAGAGCTGGCTTCCTCTCGCTGTGATCCGAAGAGAGCACATGAGGATACAGTGAGAAGACAGACAGCCATCTGTAAACGAGGAAGTGGGCCCTCACCAGAGAACACATCAGCCAACACCTGGATCTCGGACTTCCAAACTTTAGAACTGTGAGAAATAAATGTGTATTTTTTAAGCCACTCGGTCTATGGTATTTTTGTTGAGGTAGCCTGCATTGACTAGGACTTTCATACACTTGTTTGTCTCTACAGGCCCTAGAATTGAAGAAAAAGCTCTTATTGCAAGCTACGTCAGTCAAAGCTGCTTGAAATGTGAGAGAAACCCAGCTCACATAGGCTTAAGCAAAACAGGAAATACACTGGATTACATAACTGAAAAGGCAATTGCTGTCGGGGCTAGCTTCAGGCGTGGCTGCATCCAGGTGCTCAGATCCCTCTTAGCCTCTGTGTGTGGGATCCTCAAGAGCTCTAGGCTACATCCTCCCAGCTTTCAGTCCAGCACCAAGAGGGTATATCATTCCTCAGGGTTAGATCAGGAGTTCTAAATAAGAATTCCATCTTGCTTTTTCTGAATGGCCTGGGTTGGGTGATGGGCCCACCTTTGATCCAATCACTGTGGCCAGGGAGATTCAATACTGGAAGAGATCCTCTCTGTTTACTCTATTTGTTCCTGTATTTGCGTGGGACTGAGTGAGGATGTGATGGCTATGGCAGCTTCTGGCAACCATGTGGCAACAAGTCTGAAGATGGAAAATCAATGCAAGAGGAGACAAAGCAAAAGGATGGCGAGACGCTGAATCCTGGTGGCTTTGCTGAGCCACCAAACCCATCCAGAGCCACCTACCTCCAAGACATCTTGTTATGAGAGATCATTAAATATCCTTAGTATTTAAGCCGTGGTTACTTGCAGCTGAAGAGATCCTAGTGGGCACAGCATCTCACAGCCTGTGAGATAGGCTTTCTTCTTTCCATTTCACAGCTGAGGAAATGGATGCTCAGAGAGATTAGAGTTCCAGCTGAGAACAAATAAAAATAAAAAGGAATAAATGAAAGAAAATGGTCCTGTTGGTTTCCACGTTGCCTCCCTCATCCCAGCCCTACCTGTTTCTCTCAGTCTTTCCCATCTCTTGTTAGGGTATCGAGGCCAAAATCAAGCTGCTAGCAACAGGTCTTCTGATCTCCTTACCCAGTGTACCTGGTCCAATGTCACAACCATCATCCTAGACTCTAAACCCATCTGCCTCTCTCCATCGCTGCCACCCTGCAGTGGAAGCACAGAGCCCTAACCACTGGACTGCCAGGGAAGTTCCCAGAGCAAGCTTTTATTTTATTTTATTTTTAACATTTATTTATTAACGTTTATTTATTTGGCTGCACCAGGTCTTAGTTGTGACAGCATACAGGATCTAGTTCCCTGACCAGGGATCAAACCCGGGCCCCCTGCATTGGGAGCACAGAGTCTTAACCACTGGACTACCAGGGAAGTCCACAGAGAGAGCTTTTAAAATGAAATCAGAGTGTGTTCCTCCTCTGAATATAAGCCTCTAAGGATTTTCATCACAACAGAATTACAAACAAACAAACAAACAAACACAGAATAAAACTCTAACCACATCCCTTGAATAAAGTCCAATGACCTGGGCTCAGCTAACCTCTGCAAATCCATTTTCTGACACCCTCCCCCAGTCCACCCTTCACCCCAGCGTCCTTTTAATCCTGGAGATCTGTGAAGGGGGGATTGGAACAGTTGGGTCTTAAATGGACATCTGCTGGCTGAAGGATGAGGGTGTGATTACATCACTTTGTGGAGTCCGTTGCCCATAAGCAACTCTACTGGCCACTGGGAAGGCAAACTCTGCTCATCTTTCAGCCTAAAAATTATTTGGTTTAGGACTATGGTTCTCAACTGGAGGCAGTTTTGCCCCCCAGAGGACATTTTCGATTGTCACACCTGGGCAGTGCTACCAGCATCTACTGGGTGGAGGTCAGGGATGCTGCTCAGCATCCTACAGGGCTCAGGACAGCCCCCATCACAGAGGACCATGCAGCCCGAAGTGTCAGTGGCGCCAAGACTGAGAGATCCTGACCTAGGAAACAGTGGCCCCTTTGGCCTGGGGACCTCTGCCCTTCTTGCACTGACCTCCTGACTACAGCCTTTCCCACCATATGCCCGCCCATCGTGGGCTCCCCCTTCAAGCCCTCCCTCTGCAGATCCAGTGTCCACTACTTGGGGATCACAGCCCAGGGTCCCAGGAAGGGTGGGTGCGGCACACATAAGAGGAGCCTGTCCTGTGGGATCAGTGGGAACCCCCTCCGCACTGTGAAATGCGCTTGCTGTCACCCACTCAGAATGCCCCACACCCACACCTTCGTGTGTCTTTGCACCCCCATTTCATCCATTCTCCTCCCCTAAGCCCCTCCCCTCTTAGCCCCATCCTTGGGCCACTACCCAGCCCTAGTCTACAGCAGGAGCCTCCTAAGGAGGCAAGGAAGTGACATTTACGCTAACCCAGGGACTTTAGGCAGGAAGCAGGGGTGCATTGGAAATCAGTGAGGTGTTTGTGGCTGTCACACTAACTGGGGACTGTCCCCTAGCATTTAGTGGATGGGACCAGGGATGACAGGTTTCCTCAGTATGTGGACAGCCCCACACCATGAAGAGATACTACCCTCTCCAACTTTCTATGTCTTGTGGAGCCTTAATGTAGGACCTATAAGAACATTTGTAAGACGTTCACCTGTAAGAACATCACTCTTGCTCATTTTGTCCACTGTGTTTGCCTGTAATTGGCCTTGGCCTGTTGTCATGATGTTAATTAAGGTCAACTTCCACTTTCTCTTATCTGATACAAATAAGCCTGGCCTGTTCATTCTTGTTGTAATTATGTCCACGCACGACCTTTGCTCTTTCTTTGCCCATTCTGATGGCCTCCTAAATCCAAACTTGGCCGTTACTGTTTGGAATAATTGTCAGACTTCTTTCAAATGTCTCCTAGGCTAGTATCCCAAGCACTTGCATATGGAAATAAATATTAACATTTTTATCTAGAAAACAAAAAGTCACTTCTGGGAAGCCTTCATGCCCACGCCATCCTCCTCAACACTCTCACTGTGCTGAGAACGTCTCTTTCCTGGCACTCATCACCATGGTAGTTAAATTGTTTTACCTGTGCCTTTGTTTCATGTCGAACTGCCCCCTACCCTGCAAGCTTCCTGAGTGCAAGAACCCTGTCTTTCTTATTCTTCGCTGTACTGCATTGCTTGGCATGTGTTCTAGAACACAGGAGATGACCTGAATATATTTGTTAGATAAAAAAGAAGGAACAGAAGGAGGGAGGGAGGAAAAAATTATATCCAGAGCTTTGTTTTTTGAAAAGATATTAAATAATACATTGAGGCTCCTTTTGGGCTTTGGAGGGACACCTGGTAGGTTCACTATAAAGCACTATGTCTCACATATTGCCAGCTTGTATGTTTATTATTTATTCCCTTGAAGGGAATTTTTGAAAAGCGGTTCCTTCTTTAAGAGACCAAGCAGAATCGACAAAAGTGAGTCGCCACTTTCTGTGCAAGCAAAGGTTGGAGTCATTCTTCTGACAGGTGGTATCACAGTTCCTGCAATGGGCCCAGCAAGTCCCAGGTCCTGCCCTCAAGCAGCTCACATGCTGGAGGGTGACAGACTCAGAGACAGGTCGTTACAGAGATGTCGGGTGGTGGGGAGGGGCTGGGGAACAGCACCCAGGAGCACTAGACCACATGGCGAGGGCTGGTGTGTTATCCAAACATGTCAGTTTCTGGTGACAAATGGAACCACCAGGGGGGTGACAGCCTCCTCCAAAGCAAGCATGGCATGTGATGACTGGGGGCTGGACGCAGTGTGTTAAATCTGTGGCCATAAATCGGACGATGTTCAGATGTGCCATCATTGGGTCAGGTCAGTCTCCAAATCTGTCAAACCACTTACTCTTGGCCCTGGGTCAGCCTTTGTAGAAAGAATTGTTTTCCTGAACCGCCCTCATACTTCATTTCCTTGCTGTCTGTGATCCCTTAGGTTTAGATGAGTTGAGATGGTTTTATAAAAGCTTTTTCTTTACATTACCAAAGTAGTAAGGGAACATCGAAAAAAAACTTATAAAATATACACAAAAGAAAAAATTATGTTCAGTTTTTAAGGTAAAGATTTGTGTCATTGCTTTGCATAGATATTTTTTAAACAAAATAGGATTTTTCTATACATACTTTTTTTTTTGGAAATAGTTATAGACTCCCAGGACATTGTCAAGAGCACAGAGAGGCCCTGTGTTCCTTTCACCCAGCTTCCTGCAGTGGTCAGGGCTCACATGACCACAGTACAATGTGTGTACATACTGGTTATGCAGCTTTTTAAGAAAATTCTTACTCTAGTGTGAACATCTTTCTGTGTGTTAATCTTTGTTCTCCCAGGTGCCATGCTTGGCCCCTGAGGTCTAGTTTTCACACTGCAGCCAGAGGGATTCAGTTAAAATCTAAAGGGAATGGCAGCCCTCCTTTACTCAAAACTCCCAAGGGGATCTCACCTCCCTGAGTTTTCACAGTGAACTGGGAGGCCCTGATGATAGTACCAGGCCCCCACCTCCAACCCGCTTAAAGTCTGGTCACTTTTACCACTCTTCCCCGACTCAGTATGCATCAGCCATGCTGGCCTCTTTGCTTTGTCCAACATCTCAGATGTGCTTCTGCCCCAGGGCCTTTGTACTGGCTGTTCTCCCCTGCCTGTATGCTTTTTATTGGGCATATAATTGATTGTTATATCTATTATTCATTGTCTGAACACCTGCCCCCCAATTAGGATATAAGTTTCATAAGGAGGTATCCCAAGCACCTAGAGCACTCTGCTATACATAATAAGAGGTCAGTGAAACATTCACTGATGCACAAATCAGTAGTGACTAGGAGCTTGGATTCTGTGTTTGAATCCCAGCTCTGTCACTTAGCTGCGTGACCTGGAGCAAGTTACTTTTCTGTGCCTCAGTTTCCTCATTTGTAAAATAGGGAAATAATAATCTATCTCAAAGGACTTAGTAACCTTAGTTACCTTAGTTAGGATTAAGTAAATAAGGATTACCTTAGTTAATACATGTAAAGAGCTGGTACAGTGTCCAGCATAAAGTGAAAGGTAAGCAAATGCTAACCACCAGTATTGTTTTATAGCATTGCTGTTAACTATGTCCCATGATTGATTTTAACAATAGCTGGATATTCAGTTGCTTTGCATTTTTCATGGGCTTATAGAAAAGTACAGTGAGCTTCCTTATAGCTAAAATTTTGCACATGCCCATAATTATTTCCTTAAGAAAAAAATGTGATGGCTTTCCTTTTTTTTTTTTTTTTTTTTAACTTTATAAACATACCTGCTCTCCCCAGCCAGGCTATTTCTTGTTGGATAACAATTCCTTCTGATTGTTTTTCAATCACCAGTTTGTACAAATAGCCCTCAAGCAATTTTTTTTGAATAAATGAATATTTAAGTGAGTGAAAAATATACTTTTCCTAATACAAGCTGACACATTAGTAAACTGCACATTAGTGTTTCAGAAATGGCACATGGTAGGTACCTGTGATACAGACTGCCCTTGTCCTCAAGTAGCCATTCTTCTCTTCTTTTATAAAAACAGAAACTCTAATTGATGGCAGACCACATTGGTGTCCAGAATAAAGACTACATTTCCCAGCCTCTCTTGCAGCTAGATGAGGTCATGTGACTATGCTCTGGCCAATGAGATGTGAGAAAGTGTCACATGGAACTTCCCAGTAATGGCCTTAGGGAAGGTGCATGGTCTCTATCCTTCCTCTTTGCTATTAGGTAAGGGTTGACATGGTCCCTGGAGCTCATGCTTCCATATTGAACAACGGGAATCACAATTTGAGAATAGTAGGACAGCTGGGTGGAATGAGCCTCAGTTCCTGACAATCACAGAATTGCCATACTGGCACTCTACTGCCTAAGTGTACTTGAGAGAAATACACGTGTCTCTGTGTTTAAACCACTGTTACTTTGGGTTTTCTATCCTGCACAGCCAGACATGATGATTCAATGACGGCATCCAGAACACAGGCTTCCCTACCTTCTATTTCCCCTTTCCCAGCATTTTACTGACATCTTACCTTGTAGTCCCAAGATGGCTGCCACCACAACCAATATCATACTCTCACACAGCAAAAGGAAACGGGAGTGGGGGCAACAGTGCTTTTTTTCTCCTGTGGCTTCCTCTTATTGTTCAGGAAGGAAAATCTTTTCCAGAGCCTCCCCACCCCCACTCCTGCCCGCTGGTGTCCATCTCACTGGCCAGACTGGTCACATGACCTCTTCCACAGTAATCCCTGTGGAAAGATGACAGAATTTCTCTGATTGATACAGACCAGCTGGTCCTCAGAGTATAGTCCACAAAGTCCTGTAGTCTCTGAGACCCTCTGAGTCAGGGGGCTGTGAAGTCATCATGATTTTCATGATAATACTAAAAAGTTACTTGCCTGTTTTCATTGTGTGGACATTTGCACCAATGGTGCAAAAGCAGATATGAGATTCCTGCTGTCTTCTATTAAAGCCAGACATTGAAGAGATTTGCATAAAATGTAAAAGACTGAACACCATTCTTCTCACTAAAGGTTTGTTTTTTAATTTTGGAAAATATTGTTCATCTTTCATAAAAATGTTTTATTAATATGTAATGGGGTTATTGTTTTCAATGAATTACAGTTACCCCTTGGTATCTGCAGGGGATTGGTTCCAGGATCCTTGCAGACACCAAAATCTATCAATGCTCAAATCTCTTACATAAAATGGTGTAGTAGGGTTGGCAGATGCAGGGCTAACCCGTGCAGAGGGCTGACTGTAATAAAAAAAAATTTTTAGATTTTCTCAGTTTTCATTTCTAAGTTGGTATCTTGAGATAAAAAAAAATTTTGAGAACTGCTCATTTAGATGAATCCAGGAGGTAGGCACCATTTGGTCTGCACAAAATCAAGGTCTTGTTATAAGGAATGAGAAGAAATGGTTGTCCAGCAGACAAGCAAAAATGTCTGCCACATTTTCCAAGAACTCAGGTTATACATATAGCCTGTGTATTGTTAAGTGTTTGTATCTATTTTTTTTGTCATTTGATTTATATTAAATTTATACTTCATGGTACTGAGTTTCATATTTAAGCATTTAGACCCAGTGGTTCCGGTACTAATTAGTTATATAACCTTCGACGGTGCCTTCACCTCTAGGAGCCTCAATAGCCTACTCTGTAAAATGGGATAGTGGACCACTCTTGCCATTTTTGCAAATTCAGTCTTCTGGTGGGTTAAAGAGATAAAGTACGTGAGCCCCTAATACCCTTCCTACCACATAGTAGTTGCCATTAATTCTCTCTCTTTTTTTTTTAACTTTTATTCATGTTCTTAGTTACAATTATTCTCATAAACTTTTGGTACCTTGAGAAACTGAGGCCTACCAAGGTGATGCTTTAGGCCACGTGATGAAATAGTCAGAATTGAATGACGTGTGTGGCCTTCACTGTCAGCAGAACATAAAATTGCACATGACCAGGCAGTGGCGATATGGTTCTTCCCTTCTCCAGCCCCTGCTCTGTTCTCTCCCTCTCTCTCTCTCTGTTTCACACACAAATATAGCTTACCTACATATGTATGTATGTATCTGTATTTATTTCATGCCTGACTTTATATCCCAGTGTGATGGAAATAGAACCATAAATAAATAGATCCCAGTAAGCAATTTCCCTCCCCCTTTGACGGGCTTATTACACTGTCCCCACCAGGAGTAAAACTGTTATTTAAAAAAAGGCCTGAGGGGCTGCTTAATGGGCATGGGAGTTTCCTTTTCAGTTAATGAAAATGTTCTGGAACTAAATCATATTACTGGTTGAACAACACCGTGAATGACTAAATGCCACTGAATATTACACTTTAAAATAGTCTTTTTTATTTTTACCGGAGTGTAGTTGATTTACAATGTTGTGTTAATTTCTGCTGTACCGCAAAGTGAATCAGTTATACATAATTCCACTCTATTTTTTTAGATTCTTTTCCCATATAGGTCGTTACAGAGTATTGAGTGATACTCAATATTTTAACTGCTTAAAATAGTTAAAGTGGTAAATGTTATGTGTATTATACCACAAAGTATATATACAAAAAGGCCCAGGGGGCTCTCTGGTCCCTTTTAGGGAGACTTGGAGAGGGTGTAGGGGCGCCCCCGAAATCAGACCTTTCACCACAGTGAATCCTTCCTCTGCTGGAGACCTGGGGCCCTACTCACAGACTCACCTCCTCCTGGACTGATCCGTCCATCTACCTGTCCCACCTCTTCATTTCCTCCTGACCTGGAAGCTGGAAACCCTGCAGATACACCCCCAAAAATGTCTTACGCAGAACGATGTGCAAAGCTGTGTGCCTTACCAGAATGGAACTGCTGCTGCTAATGCCTGTTGACCATCACCTTCCGAAGCCGCACCAAGACGTGTATCCACGGACAATTCGTCCTTCCCCGTTTCAAGGAAAGGGAATGCCTTCTTGGCACTTTTTAGAAATCCAAGATGTGTACACCAACTGTTCAAAGACTTGCCGCTTTACTTACTGTACTTGTGTTATCAAAGACCCCATAAAATCAAGTGATTTCCTCTGCTTTTGTCCAGGGCTCTGGAGAAAATGACACTTAATCTCCTCAAAGTCCCTTCTGTCTGTGATCCCCTCGGAGAAATAAAGCCATAAATATGTTTAGTTCTGTTGACATTCACGCCCGAAGGAGCACAGAGTTCCAAGTATTGCAGTTCCTTTCCTATTTTATTACCAAAGAGCAAGAAAAAATAGCAGAGGGGCTTTCCTGACAATTCAGGGTAAGGCAGTGTGTTTCTTTTTTCTCCCCAAGGTGGGAGGGACATATCTCTTCACACCATTGCCGAAGCAAAAAGGCTTCTGAATGCCCTGATGTTGCACAGAGCCATTCAATAAAATGCTTGGAGCGCATCTGCCCAGGAGCAGGGAATTGGGGGATCTGAAAAGCCTTCATGAACGGAACTTCCTCCTCTCCTCCTCCCTGCCTCGCGTTTGAAAATATCAGCAACATTCCTGTCCACTGTAATCAAATACTTACGCAAAAAGCTATGGAATGCGCAATAATTTGTCAGGCGTCCTTTTAGTGGAGTCCGCTAGAGCAAACTCTGATGGGCCCCCTTGACCCTGAGAGAGTGTGCCCTTTAACCTTATTTGGGCCTCTTTTATGCAGGGCTTCACTCTGACCAGATGGCTAAACTATCAAAGGATTTTATGAGTAAAAACTGCTTTCTCGACTCACAAGTTGTATATTTCTTTCCATGTTAATGTGAACTATCAACCCAGAAGCTTTAAATTGAAAACACAAAAGGTGTCCTGCAGCTGGGCCTCCAGCCTCCCCGCATTGTGTGTGAGCACAAGGGCTATGGGTGTTTTCAGAGAAAACAGCTGACACCCAGATGAGGACAATTTCAGCTAAATATTTAAAATAGCCATCAAGAAAGGAATGATTGATTGATTTCTTTTTTTTTTTTTTTTGGTTCCAGCCATGATCTTTTATCAAGCTGCAGGCAAACATGCTTCCTGCATAAATCCAAACTGTGATCTTTTTCTCTCTCCATCCCATGTTTCCACCTTTCAGAAAGGCTGGGTGACAAAAAGTCATTAGATCCAATTGTGTCTGGAATCCAAAATAGAAAATGTCGCCTCTCCATGTTAGATTTCAAGTTATCTGGTCCTGAGACCCTGGGTGGGTGGTGTGTGTAAATGGATAGTTTGTTTTGTAAATTCTTGGAAATGTTCCTCAAAAATGAGTTGGCTCAGCAAATATTTATGAGCGTAACCCATGGCAGACACCACCCTAGCACCGAGCAGGTTGCTTGAACCAGAGCTAGAGGACTCCCATCGAGACGATGCTCACTTATGTTCGGTGCTGAGAAAAGCAACAAAGAAATAAACACCCCAAAATGGCAGGTGGTAATAAGTGCTAGGATGAGAACAAGACAAGGCAGTGTAATGGGGGGTCATTGTGTGGTCCAGGGATGACCCTCAAGTTTGTATGGTTAGGAAAAGCCTCCCTGAGAAGGTAATGCTAAAGCAAAGTGAGAAGGAGCCAGCCTCAGGAAGACACAGGCCAGAGCTCTCCATTCAAAATGTAATGCAAGCCACAGATGTAGTGCTAAACTTTCTAGTGGCCACGTTTAAGGAGGTAAAAAGAAATGGGTAGAAATAATTTAAAGTTATTTTTATTTTAATAAATATTTTAAGATATTAATTATACTAATTAATATTTAAATATTTTATTTTAAAAGTTATATATTTTATTTTAATTATACTTTTATTTTTTATTATAATTTTTATTTTATTTAATTTGAGTTTTTAAAACTCTAGTTTAAATTTGTTTTCATTTATTTAAATAGATTTATTTATTTATTTATTTATTTATTTATTTATTGGCTGTGTTGGGTCTTCGTTGCTGCACACGGGCTTCCTCTAGTTGCAGAGAGCAGGGGCTACTCTTCATTTTGGTGCACGGGCTCTAGGCACGTGGGCTTCAGTAGTTGTGGCACACGGGCTCAATAGTTGTGGCTCACAGGTTCTAGAGTGCAGGCTCAGTAGTTGCAGAGCACAGGCTTAGTTGCTCCGCGGCATGTGGGCTCTTCCTGGACCAGGGCTCGAACCCATGTCCCCTGCATTGGCAGGTGGATTCTTAACCACTGCACCACCTAGGAAGTCCATAAATTTGTTTTTATTTCTTATTTTATTTATTTTTACATGTATTTAATAATACATTTTGTTACATTTAACCTCATATGTAATGTTCATTTTTCTAGTACCCAAGTTAAAAAGGGTATAAAAGAAACAAGTGAGACTAATTTTAATAATATACTTTTACTAAAGTCAGTGTATCCAAAACATGATCTTTTCAAAAGTGTTTTGGAAAAAGATAACAAATGAGGTTTTTTACGTGGGTTGTTTGTTTGTTTTTTTATCCTAAGTCTTTGCAGTCTGGTACAGATTTTGTACCAACAGCACATCTCAATTTGGACACTAAATTTTCATGAGAAAGATTTGATCTGAATTTCGACTTCATCAAGTTTACAATTGAAAAGTAGATTCACATATCCAAAGTGTGCTAAAGATACTTAAAAGTGTTCTAATAACTGAGTGAAGTATCAGTTTTGAAGTTTTAGTTTAAATTAAGATGAAGTAAAGTTAGAAATCCAGTTGCTCAGACACAGCAGCCACATTACAAGTGTGACCCTGTGACAAGTGGTGATCGGATGGGCCAGCTCAGGTCTGGGGAGGAACATCAGAGCCTCAGAAGGGCAGCTCGGGGGAGGACCATTGAGCTCAAGTTCTGGGGGCTGGAAAGGGCTTGTTGTCTTCCAGGAGCAGAGAGAGTGACCATAGCAGGGAGCAATGGCAAGGATGGGCTGGGTCTCACAGGCTGGGCAGGATGCTCGGCTGTACCTTTTTTTTTTTTCATTAATTTTTATTGGAGTATAGCTTTACAATGTTGCATTAGTTTCTACTGTATAGCAAAGTGAATCAGCCATATGTGTATGTATATTATCTCCCTCTTTTTTGGATTTCCTTCCCATTTAAGTCACCACAGAGCATTGAGTAGAGGTCCCTGAGCCATACAGTAGGTCCTCATTAGTTATCTATTTTATACATAATATCAATAGTGTGTGGGCTTCCTAGGTGCCACAGTGGTTAAGAATCTGCCTGCCAGTGCAGGGGACACAGGTTCGATCCCTGCTCCAGGAAGATCCCATATGCCGTGGAGCAACTAAGCCCGTGTGCCACAACTATTGAGCCTGCGCTTTAGAGCCCATGTGCCTAGAGCCTGTGAACCATGGCAATGAGGAGCCCACGCACCGCAACAAAGAGCAGCCCCCGCTCACCGCAACTAGAGAAAGCCCATGTGCGGCAACGAAGACCCAACACGGCCAATAATTAATTAATTAATTTTAAAAAATAATGTGTATATGTCAATCCCAAGCTCCCAATTCATTCCACCCTCCCCACTTACCCCCCCTTGGCGTCCATACATTTGTTCCCTACATCTGTGGCTCAGCTGTATCTTAAGTGTGACTTGTTAGTCCCCAAATCAAAGGCAGGGGCATAGAGTAGGACTAAGTTTTATTGTGATACTTTGGAGAGTAATGTATCAACTTCTGGGAACACTGCATATGTCCACACCAGACAATCTAGGAAAACACACCAACAAATGTCACAAGGTCGTAGGGAGGCTCACAGCACTGCTGGAAAAGCAAAATATTGCAAACGGCCTGAATATCCACCAATCCGAGAAAGGATAAATAAAATGTGATATGTTCCTGAGAGGAAACACGACCCTTCAGTTGAAAAGAATCATATGTATCAACATGATTTGTCTCAAGAACAAGAAACTCTTTATATAAATTAACTTATAACATTTAAAGATACAGATATATAGAGATATATATATAGACTATTAAAATTATTGTATTTTAGACCAAAAGGAAACATCAATTTCATGATAGCAATGGCTTTTGGGGGCGGGCTTGAGAAAAGGTACAGTGGGCTTGACTTAATCAGTAATGTTCTATTTTTTATTTTAAAAATAACCAGAGATTACAACAGAATGATTATTTGCTGATTTGGGACAGTGAGAATATACGTGTTTGTTATACTATATTCTGTACTTTTCAGTTGATTTGAATATTCTCCAAATTAAAAAAATAAGAATCTAGCAGAAGAGAAAGGAAACCTTTGTTACCCTCAGTCCTCATATGTTATCTGTCGCTGCATTTTCTGTAACCTTCCAGTGCTGACTGTGGCTTGGAATTAGGCAGTACAGATCTATTACAAACTGTGTTTACTTATAGCCTTTTCTGGGGAAAAAAAAAAAAAGTTGCTGGCCTGGTTCTGCAATGTCTGAGGCTGACAATCAAAGAGGATTTTTAACTCTTTCATTGCTGGCATCAAGCCACCTTCCTCCCCAACCCCAGTGGCTTCAGGATTTTGAGGCCTCGCATGTCCCTGTACCTGTCGTTATTTGGAGCACTGAAGGCCAGATGTGTTCCATGTTGAGCAAAAAAATAAGTGGAAATTCAAGAGTTGGCAGCACCGTTCTCTGTTGCTGCAAAGAAAGTAAAGAAATTCCTCTTCTCTGATTTCTGCAGCTATAACTTCTGCTGTGGACTCCATGTTTGTATACATCCCAGTATGAGGATATTTGGAGGTGGGGCCTTTGGGAAGTCACTAGGTTGGAATTAGTGCCCTAATAAGAAGAAACACTAGGGAGTTGCTTCCTCTCTCTCTGCTCTCCACCATCTGCAAACCAGACACCAGATCTACTGGTCCCTTGATTTCGGACAGCCCAGCCTCCAGAATTATGAGAAATAAACATTTGTCACATATGCCATCCAGCCTCTGGTTATCTTGTGACAGCAGCTCGAGCTAAGACAACTGCTGATCCAGCCTTTCTGTAAAGCTGTGTGTCCCTCAACAGTCCGCTTCCCCTCGCCTTAGTTTCCTCCTCCATCTCATGGGAATAGTAACCGTGGTTACCTCCCTCACAGAGCAAATACAAGGTGCACGTGCAAGAATCTGTGTAAAGTCCTTGGCACGATTTGCGTTATATACATATATGTTAGTTATTCCTGTATCTCTTTTTGTCACTCACATCTCTATGACCAGGTGACTATTGGCTGGTGGCTAAGAACACAGGTTTGTCAAATAGGTGGGTTGGAAACCTACTCAGCCACTTCTAAGTAAACTCGGGTCACTTGGGTCACTTAGTAGCCATAGGTGGTCAAGAGAACTGAAGGAGATAATCCTTGTAAAGCCCCTGGCAGGGGCCCTGGCTGGAGCTTCGTGCTTCTGGTGAAGGCACTGATGGGGGGAAGGTGGTTCCCATTCGTGCAGAACAGGAGTGGTGTTTGCAGCAGGGAAAGTACTAGGGTTTCAGAGAGGCCCGCCTGCTCACGTGCAGCGCACAAGCTGACTCAATCTTGCCAATTCATTAAACAATGTCTTACGGACAAATGTTGTTCTGAGCTGATCTCTGTAAACCACCACACATTCTTTTAAAAAGCAGCCTTGCATATTGAAAAGAATGATTTGGCCCCATTTGTCATTTTCTGAAGTTGCTCTAGTTGTCATAGTTAAGCCATCAGGCTTGCTCACCCAACCAGGTTTATCAGTGGCAAATGCTGTGGACTTCACTGAGCGATGGCAGTAAACATAAGGAATATGAGAACAAGGTGAAAGGTGGCTTCTTTAGAATAGCTGTAATTTATCCAAGATTGTTGTCCTGGCCTTTGATTTGGGGGCTGACTCAGGATCTGGTGTCCCCCTGATTGCATTAGGAGCAGCCTTAGGGGTCAGATGGAATTCCAAGGTCAGATGGAATTCCAAGGTCCTGGAATCAGTTAGAAGGATGGGGCAGGCGCACGTGTGAGGGGACAGGGAAGAGGCCTTTGTAGCAGTCATTCTCCAAGACCTGAACACCAGCTCTCTACCCAGGCGACCTTGGGAAAGGACAGGGCCAACTCCAGGGACATCCAACCTGCTCTCATGCTCAGAAGGGCCCCACGCTTGGTTTCAGGCTCTGCTGTTGCCATCTTGAAATTCTCAAGAAGATTTTAACAAGAGGCCTAGCACTTTCATTTCGCATTGGGTCCTGCCAATTCTGTAGCCGGTCCTGGGAGAGGAAGCCAGGGCTCTTGCTCGCCCCAGGCACAATGAGGACAGTTATAATTGATGACAAATATATTGTATACCCAGGGAGTAATACCCCTCACAAGTGACATGCATGAACCAAGGACTTACACAAACTATCTTATGGACCCATTTTAGAGAAGGTAAAACTGAGGCATGAAGATAGTAATGATAATTTACATTTATCAAGCACTTGCTATCAATATATACCAGTCATCTTGATAAGCACTTCATGTGCATAATCTTCTTTACTTTTGATAACAATCCTGTGAGGTGGGAATTATTGGTTCAGCCCCATCTTAATTTTTCTTACAAATATAAACTATTAAGTAAGAAAAAAGATAGGATAATCCAAAGAAAGCAGAAGGAAGATGGTAATAAAGATAATTTTTGAAATAACAAAATAGAAAACAGTTTATTTATTTGTTTATTTGTTTATTTATTTATGGCTGCATTGGGGCTTCGTTGCTGCATGAGGGCTTACTCTAGTTGCAGCTAGCAGGAGCTATTCCTCCTTGCAGTGCACGGGCTTCTCATTGCAGTGGCTTCTCCTGTTGCAGAGCACAGGCTCTAGGTGCATGGGTTTCAGTAGTTACAGTGCGTGGGCTCAGTAGTTGTGGCACATGTGCTTAGTTGCTCCGTGGCATGTGGGACCTTCCCGGACCAGGGATCGAACTCATGTCCCCTGCATTGGCAGGCGGATGCTTAACCACTGCGCCACCAGGGAAGTCCCCAAAACAAAGATTTTGAGAGGAAAAAAACTAGCCAAGTCAAAAGCTGGTGCTCTGAAAAGACGAATAATCTAAGGAAAACATCTAACTAGACCAATTAAAGCAGATTAAAAAAGAACATGTAAATAAAAATATTAGGGGTGGAAAGTGGGCTTAACTACAGGTACAGAAGAAAATGATAATTACAATTCAATACTGTTAAAGTTTTCATGTCCCAAAAAAGTGAACACTTGGCAAAATTAACTTCCTAGAGAAATATCATTTACCAAAACAGAACCAAGAAAATCCAGAGAATTAAATAGACCAAACACTGTTGAGGAAATTGAATCAGTAGCTAACGTGTGCACACACATGTACACATGCATATGCACGTGCACACACACACCAGGCAAGAGCACGTTCACGGGCTCGTTCCACCAAACATTCAAGAAACGGGAAAGTAGAGGCCACTTACTGCTGCCTGATATTGATAGCTCACATTTATTGAGCATTTTCTGTGTACCCATCAAGCACTGTGCTAAAAGCTTTAGATGTGTAATTTCATATAGGTAGGGACTAGTATCTTCATTTTACAGATGAGGAGACTGAGGCCTGGAAATGTTAAGGAACTAGCCCAGAGTCATGCAGGTGGCAGGTGGTAGAGAGAGCTGGGCTTGAATCATGTTCTTGTGTCAACTCCACAATGCAGCACCCATTGCCTCTACTTTCAACTCTCACCCAGCCCTGGACAAAGGCACCCACGTGGTCTGGATCTATAAGACGAAAAGAGCAGGACCTCTTTGGTCTCAGGCCTGACTCACTGTCTGTTTCAGCCCCTGGGATATTCACAGAACACATAATTGGGTTCCCTGCCCCCACCTGGCTCACATTCCACTCTTTTCTTAAGCGTTTTTGTTTTATCATCCTCTTAAGAGATAGCAGCTTTGTCATAGGAGGGCATTGTCTTTTGGAATCTAATGAAGCTTGGAGGTAGGACCTGCTGAGTATCTCAGCCACATGATTAAGAACAGGACAGCTACATAAAAATTATGCCATGTTTATATTTTCCATGTGGAATCCCATTATGACAAAGGCCACTTATGACTTTTAAAAATTAAACAAATATACACGGTGAGTCTCCCAGGGTCAGTTGTATATTATTTTGACTAATTCCCGTGTTACAGCTGAGGAAACAGGGCTCAGGGAAGTGAGGGGAGGAGTCTGGAGTCAGGTGTTTGAGCCCCCCGTTGAGCCCAGCACAGCAGTTCTGGGTACCACTGAATTCCAGTGTAGAGAGCAGAACCTGGTTCTCTGGAGCTGGTGGTGGTGATATCCCTCCATGCAGGGACGGATCTAGATTTTGTGGGGCCTGAACCTTTTATAATTGGGAAGTGGCGGGAGCTCTTTAAAACAAAAGCTATAAAAACATCTCATGTTTGCAGATTTTGTAGACACACGTGACCATGTGAAGAGATGCTAGGGCCCTTACTAGGGCCACTAAAGGGGCGTTGAAACTTTGGTTTCATAAGCTTAATGCATCCTTCTCAACCTCTCTTAAATTATGCTTTCCGGATTTCCCTGGTGGTCCAGTGGTTAGGACTCCGCACTTCCACTGCAGGGGTCTGGGAACTAAGATCTCCCATGCGGCACAGCCAAAAATAAAAAAAATTGAAATTAAGAGATCAGCAACTTAAAACAATCACATATATATATATATATATAGAGAGAGAGAGAGAGAGAGAGAGAGAGTACTATACAAAAACTTCATGGTTAACCACAAAGAGACCAACATTGGTACATGACTGTTAACTAGACTCCAGACTTTTATTTGAATTTCATAAATGGAGCATTTTAAAGTGCTTTTCATAGCTAACATTTGTTGAACGCTTGCTATGTGCCAGGCATTGCACCAAATACTTTATATCTTGTTTCATCCATGCAGCTCCCTGACAGGGCAGCTGGTTTGCTTAGCCCCATTTCACAGATGGGGACACTAAAGCCCAGAGACCCCAGTGCTTATGAAGACGGAGCTTGACCAGGCAGCCCAACTCCAGAGCCCCCACTGCAGACCATCACATTAAGGCGTTTCTTTTTTTCTTTTTTTTTTTTTTTTAAGGCTGTGCAGCGCGGTTTGCCAGATCCTAGTTCCCCACCATGAACTAGTGCCCTGCAGTAGAAGCATGGAGTCTTAACCACTGGACCACCAGGGAAGTCCCTTAAGGTGTTTCTTGTACCTTCTCCTGAGGAAAACATTCTCATTCTATCCCTCTCACCACTCAGAAAATTCAGCTTAAGCCCAGAGACCCCATTCATTCATTCAGTACATATTTTGTTTCTTCCTCAACTTCCCCAACCCCTCCCCAACACCACCATCAATGATCTGCCCCCTTCAATAAACTCAAGTAACTTGAAACACCAGCGTCACCAGCTCAGTGACCTCAGGGCCCAGGCAGAGATCAGAAATGCAGGCAGCAGGCCAGGTGGGAACTCTGGTGGCCCAGGAAGCCAGTCCATATCCCGGGGCGCATCTGCGTGCGTATGTGACTTGGCCCAGCTATCTGGGTATCTGTCTCACTCTCGCCAGCTCTCTCCGTGCAGAATTGCAGGCCCCAAGTCACCACATCTTTCCAAGTTTCAAGAAAAGCCAGAAGCTCGAATTTTATATGAATTTTACCAATCTTTCAAACTCTGTAGGTCCAACAAAATCCACCTGTGGGTCGGAGGTGGCTTAGAGACCACCAGTTTACAATTCCCTCTTCATCAGAATGGGGACGAGAAAAGTTACTATGAGAACCAAGCCAGTTAGTATTTATAAAGCAATTTAGAACTCCACTGGGCGCAACCTAGAAACTGTTTGCTTTATTGTTGATGTTTAAATAATAGTAATAAATGAATTAGCAGGAGAAACCTATCCAAGCGGAGTCACTGATTGCATCCCCCTCCCTCCACAAACCCCTCCGTGTTGACTAAGGGAATCTTTCAACTTTGGACTATTTTTAGTTGTGTTGACACAGCCTCGGTGCCTGCATTTGAGCTCAGTGGGGCCTCCCCCCACAGCCATGTGGCTGGAGGCATCAAAGGCCTCTGTTCACATTAAAAGATGCAAAAAGGAAAAACCTTTCCATCCCCAGGGATGTTCCTCGGCGTGTGCTGAGGCTCACAGCATTGCAAAAAATGATGAGCTCTGCAGGGCAGAGTCCTCTTACTGATAATGCCACCTGAAGTGCCACATTATGCATATATGTGTGTGTGTGTGTATATATATATATATATCTTTTTTCTCTTATTACAATCTTTCATCTAAAGATGTGAAGCAAAGACCTGACCTTATGTCGAGTCAGATGATCTGCCGACCATTTTCTGTTTCTGACAGGAGAAATCAAAAATTAAGTGCAGCTCAGAAAAGCTTGGAAGCTTCTCTCTCTGAATGCTGAGAGATTGTCTCAGTTTTAGTTCACTGTAAAATGAGAGACACTATCCCTAGATTTTGGCCTCAGTGGAGGACAAAGAGCCACCTTCACTTCTCATAGTACGATGCCTGGGGCTGGAAAGTGAGGAGCAGATGATTTGAAAACTCACATGGGGCCGAGGTGCCACTGGGGCAGAAATAAACCCGAAACTGTCAAGGGAATCGTGGCTCAGTTGTGTACTGGGTCACCTGATCTCCAAGCACAGGGGTGGACTGGGGGGCTTCCTTCAGGCTAAGAAACCTGCCAGTGCTGGATCTTAGGGAATTTCTAGCTCAGTTTCTGGGGAATCATCACGTTGAAATGGAATCCAGTGGGATCATCCTATGTGAGGAGAGAAATCAAGTAAATGGCCAAGACCATCCCCCTTCTGCTTTGTGCCTTAGGACCATGTAATGTGACATCCCAAGTTTGGGTTTTCTTTACATTTCTGAAATTAGCCACACAAGTGGTTCAGTTATTTCCCGCACCTTCTTCGGAGCCCACTTCTCTAATTCAATAAGATCTGGAATTTTAAAAATATACAAATAGCAATTGTACTACTTATTCAAACCAAACGGCCAAAGTGTGCTGGGTTTTTCTCCCCCTGAGCCAATGGTCGCCCTTTAGAAACATTTCCAGCAGATTGTATGAGTGTCTGTGTGTGTGTGTGTCTGTGTGTATAGTGCGGGCATGTGGGGGTTTTGTTAAAAAATTTTAAAGGCACAGAGGGTAAGTTAGCAATCTGACTTTAACTTCTTGAACTATGCATACATCCAGGCCTTATTATTTAATTTTCTTTCTTTGTGTGTGTTTTCAACTAACTGATAGAAAAGATCAGTCACAGCCCTGTCGGTAGGATGAGGTAAGGTGGTACCTTAATATTTCTCATCACCACCTAACTTACCCTGAGAAAACAAACAGCAAAGAAAGCCGCTTTTCATGTGTTATCAGCCATCCCAAGCATCTGGTTTCCCCCCCAAAATAAATCACTCCAAGTCAATGAAGCCTTAGTGATGATTTCATATAATTCTCTCTAAATAACAACAAAAACACCCATTAAGGAACCTAATAAACATGGCATATAGTCAACGAAAGGTTTAATTTTTGTGTTATTTGTCATTCATCATGCTTTTGGTTAAGAAATTTTATTTTACAAAAGAATTTAGCAAAGGATCTGGACTTAGTAGCCATTCCATGGTGTTACAATAATGAAAAGCATTCTTAAAACTTAAAAAAATTAACCAGCTTAAGATACGTTGGGGACAATGTACCAATGAAAAGTTCAGCCTATTTAACTGATTAAAATGAGTAGAAAATTTATTTATATAATGTCTAGATCTTTTTAACGGGGTAGTACAGTCTCATATTGCAAGATTGAAAAGGCACAAAAGGGTATACGCAGAAAAGTCCTCCCTCAGTTCCCAGCTTCCCAGGTTTCCTCCTCAAAAGCCACCAAAGGAGCCAGCTTCCAGGTGAGCCCCTCTTAATGCAGGAGGTTTATCAAAGAGCAGGCCATCCTATGCACAATACCATATTTAAATGCTCCCCCAAAGGCTCTTATTCATGTAATTGAGGTTTTCCTCTTCTGGGTTTCTTCTAATTTTTGAGATGGTAATTTTAGTAGGACATATTCAACCTAAAGTAGTATCCTTTGGCCAAGAAAAGCTGAAAGCTAAGTCCTGAATAAGGTAATATATGCATTACCAGTACTTCTGCCCTGCCTCCAAAATTTAAATTTACACCAAGTGTTCAAACCCACTAGAATCTGCTATGATGCTGTGTCTAGGAGTCCTGCATGGGAGCCCTGCGGAAGGAGGTTTGCAGAAGAGAATGTTAAGTGATTCTTTTTGAGAACCAAACAGTTGGAGTCAAACAGTTCCTGTGCCAAATTCCTCACTCTCAGGGGGTCTTCCACCAGATTCCACTACACAATGATGTGTGATTTTTGTTCCTTGGATTATATCCCGGCTACAGCTTCCCAAAGGGCTTACAGTAAGGTCTATAGGACACAGAGTGGCCACGATCATGGGCTCTGCTCCCACCTTCCTCTTTCCTGCCCATGAACACACCAAGCACTTCCCACAGCAGGGGCTGTGTACGTGCTAACACGCCCCCCCTCCCCCCGCAATGCTCTTCCCTCACATTTGCATAATCTCATGATTCAGGTTTCAGCTCAGAATTCCCATCCCTCCTGGCTACCATCGCTGAAGATCCACCTTAGTCATCCACCCACTCCATTATTTTCTACCCGAATACCAGTTTTACTTCATCACAGACATTGCTATGGGTACCACCCTGTCATTTATTTCTTGATGTATTTATTCTCAGGTTTATAATCCATATTCCCCACCAGACTGTGAACTCCATGTGTGTCTGTCCCATTCAAACTAAAATCCCAGCAACTAACCACATAGAAGTTACTCAACAAATACTGTTGAGTGATTGAAACCCTTTCTCTTTGTCAAACATACAGAAATGATCTATACTTGGTGGATTGCAATAAATTTATTCGGTTTTCTATCCTTGGGGGTGGGAAGAGAAAGCCTCCAATAACTGTTATGCAGTATTCCACGTAGAACTGCATGGAAAAGTCACAAACTCCTAGACACCATTCAGGTCTGTCTCTTGTCACCTGTGTGACCTCAGGCTTTCCCACAGAGCCTCAATTTCTTCATCTGTAGAAAGCAGGTATTAGAACACATAATTCACAGGATTGGAGGAAGAATTAAAGAGTAAATTGAATTAAAAAAAAAAGCACCTTCTGATATTAGGCATTGTGACCATGTGACACGTTTCTATGAAGATGAAAAAGGGTCCCACTGTCTTCATAGCACTGATCACTCTTTGAAAGGAGTTGGTTTATTCGTGTTTCTTATTAGTTAACCTACATTTGTAAGCTTCTACAAGGGGCGGGTTTTGGTCTGTCCAGTTAGCTCAATGCTTAGATTACCTTTCTTTAGCATTTCTATAGTATTAGTACCTACTTGAAGGGTTGTTTTGAAATGAGATAATACACATAAAGTGCTTTGCATGATGTGTGGCGCGTGTGAAGCGTTTAATATTAGTGACAATTACTATTTATACTATTATTTTGTGAACTCAGATTTTTGATGCTTTGATTTCCATTAGGAGGGAATTAAAAGTACCTGTGTTTGACTCTTTTAAGTCCCTGATCCTGTTTTAATGGCAGGGAGAGAGGGCATCAGGGGTTTAACAAGTGGCAACTGTTGCTTAAAACCATCAGAATCTCAGGACACCTCTGGTGGTCCAGTGGTTAGGACTCTGAGCTCTCATTGCCAAGGGCCCGGGTTCGTTGGGGAACTAAGATCCCACAAGCTGCATAGAATGGCCAAAACAAAACAAAAAACCATCAAAATCTTTAAATAGTCAGAAAAAATAACTTAAGGAAACTTCAAAGAATGTACCAGACAAAAGTCATATGTTATATGAGACACTTTTTTATTTTCCACTAGGAAACTCATAACATAGTGGTTGAGAACTATCTTATTCCAGTACCATCTTCTCTTCGTTATGTTTAATAAATAGGAGGGGGAATAGTAGGAAAATAATGCAAAATGTTATTAATGAGAGAAGGGAGAAAATAAGAAGTGAATGGGGATCTCTGCTTTAGGAAAATTCATTTTCATCCAACTTTGATAGGCACTTTTAGAAATCTAAGATTTGAGGTTGCAGGTGAGAATTATCATTGTCAGCATTGTCCTATAACATGTTGCTATTCAGTGTCATTTGGAATTGTGTCTAGCAAAGGGAACAGAAGTGATTCTCTACCAAGAAGACTTGTGCAGTTGCCAAGATGCTATATAATAAGCATCCACAAATCAGTATATTAATACTTTGTAGTAGCAGCTCCTAGAAATGCATTACCATCATCTCCACCAGGCAACAACTGTTAATCACCCATATGCCAACTCCAGGAAAGATCTAAAGATTAAGTCTAGGGACTTCCGTGGTGGTGCATGGTTACAAATCTGCCTGCCAATGCAGGGGACACGTGTTCGATCCCTGGTCTGGGAAGATCCCACATGCCGCAGAGCAACTAAGCCCGTGTGCCACAACTCCTGAGCCTGTGCTCTAGAGCCCGTGCTCCACAACAAGAGAAGCCACTGCAATGAGAAACCAGCTCTCTGCAGCTAGAGAAAGCCTGCACACAGCAACAAAGACCCAATGCAGCCAGAAATAATTAATTAATTAAAAATTAAGTCTAGGACATATATGTGGATGTCCATGCATAGAAATAAAAGCCTGTGATTGTATATCACAAAGTGACAGCAACAGCTACCTTTTATGGAGGTGGGGACTAGATTTAGGAACGGCAGTCGAGAATTTTAGCTTTATCTCTGAAATATGAATGTTTTTCAATATGAATTCGATTCATGCATTGCTTGTGTAATTAAAATCTGATTTTTAAATTGTAAGACAATCATGCTAGAAGTATAAAAAGTAATAAAAGCAGCAGTAGCCACTAAAAGGAAAAGAAAATTCAACCAAGCACATTTGTTTAATATTAATATTACTACGTTTATATTTATTGTACAACATAGGTAACTTGCATCTTTCCTTCAGTGACTAGTTATGATATTTTAGAAATGAAATTTGTACATATGATAATATTTAACTCTGCCGTATTCAAAATGCTATTCATGCATCACTCCTCCTGAACTACCCTCCCCCTCTCAAAAAAAAAAAGAGAAAGGAAATTCCTAGTTTTGATGAGACCAACAGGCATCTTTCCAGTCAAAATGAACAGGCAAAGCTGCTTAGCCCCTTGTAACTGCTACTGAATCCCTGACTCACAGCACTCTCAGTTTGTCCCCTTGATTCCCCTGCAAAACGTCTTATCAGATCAACAATGATTTCTGTCAAAAAAAAAGAAAAATCTTCTGTCTCCCCTCCAAATGAGGGGTGTCAGTCCCTGGGCATAGATTCTAAAGCTCTGGGGCCGTGACGGGCAGAGGAGTCATGGTGCGTCTGAAAGGATAAGGGGAGATAAAGTGTATCAAAGGGGCCTTGACACATGGGATGCTACGCAGGCCTGTCTCCCCAAGAGCATCTCTGGCCTGACTGACAGGGGATTAATCCACGGGAGGGAAGTAAACAATGGCTGAAGTTGGTTTGAGGCCCAACACCTGGATGTGAGGTCGGATGCAGCGCGGGAGGCTGCGCCACGCTGCGAGGGAGCCCTCCCCACACCCTGCCTAACCTCCCTTCCGAGTATCCTGGCTCTGGCGTGCCACCATTTCTCTTGGATAAACATGTTTGAAAAATAGGTCTGGGATTTTTTTTTGTTTTGGTTCTGTGCTTGGGGGGCAGGGAAGCAGAGGATGTCAGAGATTCAGCAGTCGCCCGCTGCGAGTTCCTACCGAAGGGGTTTCCTATGGCAGCCAAATGCAGGGGATTGGTTTGCGTCCCGACTCCGACAAACCTAGAGGAAAGTAGACATTTTGAGATGATGCGGACCCCTGGAAGATGGGCTGGGTGATACCAAGGAATCCTTGTCCCTTTTGTTAGAAGCGATCATACATCGCATGGGTTTTTTTTTTCCCTGAATAAACTGTGTTTTTATACCTGAATACTAACATGTGTAGGGTGAAATGACCTGAATTCTGTGACATGCTTTAAGATACTAAGGGTGGGGAGGGAGGAAGGAAAGGAGCCCAGCTGAAACAAGTGCAGCAAAATCTTGATAATTATTAAATCTGGGTCGTTGCCTAGAGCCTTCTCTGTACTGGTCATTCTATTATTGGGTAGAGTGTGAACATTTTCACCCAAATACTAACGATGACAGTGATGATGCTTTGAAAGTGTCCTGAGGAAGGGTCGTGGTGGTGTCAAAATGTACCAAGTCCTGTGCCAGTTGGTCCTGTGCCAGTTAAGGCCTCTGAATCATGGACACATTCTCATCTGCATTTGTGAAGTCAGCAAAACCTTTGGAAAGTGATGACCACTACCTCAGGTAACAAGCGAAACAGGGTAAACTCAGGTCGTTTTATTTCTCGAGTTGCACTGCCTCATAAGGAACACCCACTCCCTCTTGCTGAGAGCCTGCTCTACGTGCATGATCTCATTTCATCTTCATGATCTCATTTCATCTTCACGTGGCTCAGAGAGGTGAAGTAACTTTCCCAATGTCACCCAGCTAGTAAGTGGTGGATCCAGAGGTCAAACTCAAGGCAATCCAGTTTTAGGTTCTGTGCCCTACCAGGTACCTACTTTCTGCCCAGAGAGAGGAGAAAAGAGGAGAAAGGAAAGCAGAAATTCACAAGCTCTGCTGCCCTGTCCTTCTTGGGAATCATAATTATTATTAAAAAGTAGTTATTTAGCTTCAGATGACCCATTTGGATTTTTTTCAAAACTTAGTGCAATCTTGCTCGGGGATTCAGTCTTTATCCAAAATTTTGAAATTTTGTTCATCGTGGATTTTTTTAAGGCACTGAGCTTCATGTGTGTTACCTCACTTAATCCTCCACAACCCTGGGAGGTAAATATCACTCCCATTTCATAAATGAAGAAACAGAGACACAGAAGATGAGTATTTGCCCAAAGCCTCATAGCTAGAAAGAGGCAGATCAAAACATTGGATTTTTTAAAAAGCAGTGCATTAAAATATTTATCTTGATGATTTTTTTGGTGTCCCCTTAACTTTTCTGCCTCACGTTAGTCCCAGGCCTGCTTGCTTGGTAGCTAATGACATATTTTAAAGGTCTTTATAAGTAAAGAAATTAAATAGCTGGGTTGGGGCCTTGGCCCTCACTACTGTGCATCTCTCCTGAGCAGAGACCATATCTCATTCATTTCATGCCCCAGCTGTTCGCACAAGGAAAGGTCTAATGCAAGTGTTGCGTTAAAGCAAACGTTCTGACTACTGGCATGTTTCCTTCTGTTCAGAAATTCTGGCAAATAATAATAGTCTAAAGATGACAATGATGGATGAAAACCAAAAACAAAAGCAAAGAAAAAAGTCATTATGTAGCTGTTTCAGCTCATCAGGAAAGAAAAACTAGCATTTAAACACTCAGAGCTCTAGAAAATAATATTCCTAAACAAGTCTTAGAAATAGGAAAGGAAGCCCATGCAGACATTTTGCCTAGGAATTGTCAGTGATTGTAGCTGAAGGTAGGAGAATGCTGGCTGAAAGTTTTGAAGGAAGAACCAGCAGAAACCATGAAAGAAAATCACATCATTAATAATAGTGTTTACAGTAGTGATAGTTTGTCCTTTTAGAAATCAGAGAAATTCCAGGCTATAGCAAGAGAACGCTACATTTTTTGGGGAACTGGCATGAAATTTCTTTCAACTTTGGGTCAAAAGGACTCTACCAACAACAAGCATAATCATAATCATAATTTATTGTACCATGGATAATACGTACAAGACAGCTAAACACTTTATATGCATTAACTCATTCAATCCTGTGAGGTGAGTATTACCCCCGTTTCATAAATGCAAACATTTGCCTGTAAGACCCCTAGTTAGAATCAGGCAGAGCAGAGATTTGAACCAAAACACCATAGTGCCTTGCCCAACCATTTAAACCAGGAAAAGAAAAACCAGTTAATTTTTTTAAAGGTATTCCAAATTTCTGATTGCTTGAATGGAGCTCCTGCCTTTCTGTTCACTTCTTCTGAGCCTAAACTATTAGCACTCGAATCCTCCAGCCTGACCCAAAACTTAAGGTAACTTTCAGTATCAACAGGACCTAAACCTCTCTGGGCTCATTGTGGGTTCATTCTTCCCAGAAAATAATTAAACAGTATCCTACTGACCCTAAACCAAACTGTCAAGTAAAATAATAAAAAGAAATCAGTTGCCCGGACAGGTGGTTTTGACTTGTGGCCCACAGAACCCATCCCAGCACCAGGGAGCATTTCGGGGGTGGGGAGGGGGGATCGTTTCAGAGAAGACCGTCCTTAGATCAGTATCGAAACTGAGGAGTAAGGGGCACCCATTGGACATCCCTTAACAGAGCACAGTCACCAAGGGAGAAAAAAACAGCTGAAAAGGACGATTCATTTCCCAGTAAACTGCAGAAACAAATCCCATACTCTCTCCCACCCAACCGTACTAGGTTATGTGCATACTACCCAACTTCATCATTCCCAGATGCACATTTTTCATATTTTTACATCTCTGAGGTTAGGTCTGCATCTTAGAACGGAAGGCATGCTGTAAGTTAATTAGCCTCAGCTTTTCTTTCCTAGTGTACACAAAAAAATTACGCAGTCTACGGTCTATGGTATCTTGGATGCGATGAAATCACGTGTTAGAGAATCAGTCTTCCGTATGGCTCTCCCTAAAAATCCCACTTTATAGCCACAGAATCCAAAACTTGAGTACAGACGTTGGCTCATAATCGTAAAAACCAGAGATTATGGAGCCAATATATATTTAAACGAGTGGAAGTAAAAATAGATGTGTGGATTGCAGCCTCAGATTGCTTATTGAAGAAGTCAAGCTGGATCGTTTGGTTAATCCACTGCCCCCTACTCCAGCCATTCGTAATTTTAAATCTATTGAATGTGATTCTGTTAGAATACGGAGATGGCTCAATTTTTCATATCGGCCTGCAGAAGTTTTGTCTCCGCTCAGCACCAGGAGTTGCGGACACAATGGCATGCCTGAATCTTGTGTATCAGTAAAGAGAGCCCCTTGAACTCTGCCTGAGGGGAACAAAGGGTTTCCAAGATGCATCCGAGTAGCAGATGTTGAGTTATCTGAAGGGTCAGAATGCCAATTAGATATTGAACATGGCAGGAGGAGGGTGGGGTTTCCAAAACAAATGAACGATGAATAGGAGTGGTCCCCGAGTTTCGGCTCAGGTCCTGCTGTTCTTTTGTACAATGATTTGTGGCAAATTTGTTTTGTCACTGAGGCATAGTTCCCCCGGGTCTTAAAGTGATTTTGTAATCACCAAAAGAATTTTTTTTTCCTTTAAATGTCCTTTTCCTAATCAAAACTGGATATCAATTTATTACCTTAAAAAGTACATTTGAACAGCTGCATATTATCAACATGGGAGATGTACAAAAACGAGTGATCCTGTGTGGAAAAACAGAAGGCAGATGTAGTCAGGAGGGAAGGAGGAATTCAATTAAAAATTTTTTTTAGATAGAAATCTGAAAGAAATCAGGACTTTTTTTTTTTTTTACTTTTTTTTCCTAGAGATTAAAAACATCATTTGCTCTAGCAATTTACAGATTTTACTGATTTTCCGTTTTATAGGATGAGGATATCATTTTAAAATCTAAGACGCCTACAAATGAGAAAAATGTGGGAAACCTAAGATACAAAATGCTTCCATAGTTAATTATGTATTTATATTGGTGCTACCATCATAAATCATTCTTAGAGAAACAAAACTAAGTAGCAAGAGAACGACAATGGCGTTCTGTTTAAATAATTTCATTTGGTTCCTGAAATACTTCTGGCTATTTTTTTCCTTGAAACCACCCACATTTAGTAAAATTATATCGCTGAGCGGACCCTACCCTGTTCTCTCTCTCTCTCTCTCTTCTGACTTCTGGGGAGTACTAGACCGTGGAATACCAAAGGCAAACCAGCAAAAAAGGAAATTGGGATTGCATTGATTTAAATCAGCCAGGGCTGTGACCAAATTATTTAGTTCTCCCTTGACCTTTGGAGGTCAGATTTGACTATTTATGCTATCTGCTAATGCTTTACTATTTTTCATTGCTTTGCCTGTTAACAGTTCTGACCCACAGCCTTTCCAGCCTGCGGGGTCGTTATATTAAACAATCACTAATTACTTATTGGAACATATGCTCCCGTTTTAAAATGTCATTGAAATAAAAGCCCAACCAGAAGCCTTACGTTCATTTCATGAACAAAAGCAAAATGTAAGTATTTGAATATTTCTGAGAAGTCAAACTTTGCCAAATTTGAGGAATAAGGGGAAAATATCCTGCCTTATTCTCATTATTAACTTGGAAGTTGTTTAAAGACTACTTCTTAAACGTGAATATCAAAGGCAGCTAGTATTCTCCTTCAGTCACATTGTCAAATATGCTCTTGTAACATTCCTGCAGAGAATCTGGTTTTATCCTTGCCAAAGATCTTACATGCAAAAAAATATTATGTAATTTTTTTCCTCTCTTCGTTCATCCACTATACAGATATGGACATCAATTGCGTGCCAGACACCACGTTAGGTCTTGGGATATATGAGCAAGAAATATAGCCAGAATTCTCTGAAAACTGGCCTTTTTGTTATCTGCCTTGAAAATGCTTCATTCATTAGAGAACAAATAAAAGACAAACGGATGTCCACATTTTCAGCGTTTACCATGGAGAGAGGTGAATATGAAGTTATGGGTCCAGAAACACAGTTTACTTTCCAAAATTCCTCTCTGATTGTATTTGAGACATTTAAAAAAAAAGATTTTTACTGTCCACAAAATAAAAGATAAGTGATTTATTCTAAATCAAAATAGGCAGAGACAAACATCACATTAAAATAATAATTCAACTAAAGTTATTATTATTATTAGTTATTATTGTCATTATTATTATTCAGTTAACCCATGAAGTTGAAATTTCCTGCAGGAATTTCAAGGGATCTGGTTAAGGTGGCAGTGTGTATCCACGCGCACTTGCCTTCAGAACTCAGGGATGTGTTGCGCCAAGATAATCTAACAAAATCTCTCCTCTTGATGACACTGCTCCTCGAAAACTAATGAAATATGACAGGAAAGGGGTACCCCGTCGACTTCCTGATTTCCTGAGCTTTACATTCTTACACACAAACCTCTAATTCATTTCAGAACACAAAGGTCACCACACAAAAAAATCTGAGGCTAAATATACCCTTTTGTCCAGCAGAAGGATAACAGAGATCTTTTTTTTCCCTTTTTACCAAAATGTAGCCATAGCCAGGTGTTTCCCACCTCTGACAACCCACATCAGGAGAGTGTTTACAGGCCTGAAAAAATAGCATTAAACACTCTTTCAAAACCTTTTAATTTGGAATAATGTTAGATTTACAGAAAAGTTACAAAGTTGATACAAAGAGCACCTGTCAGCCACTTCCCCCATTGATGACATCTTACATACCAGGTACCTTTGTCAAAACTAAGAAATTAATGATACTATTAACTAGACAGACTGTGTGGATTTCACCAGTTTTCCCACTGATCCTTGTCCGTGATCCAGTCCAAAAGCCACACTGCATTTAGGCATTTATCAACTTGTAAATTCAAATATTTTTGTGGTTTACCTCTCAAAAATAATTTATTTGGAAATTAATTTTAAGAGTCATTTTAGGAGTAAAAAGAGCCTGGATTTGTTGTAATCAGTCAGATCAGGTGAAAGAACTCATGTTTTACAGATATTTATTATTAAGCAGGATTCATGTTTTCTCAGTTGAGAAATTCTCTTACCCAGGTAATAAAACATATTGTTGTGAAATTTCAAAAACAGAAGAAAAAGAGATACCCTTAAAGTGTGAAACCACAAGGTACCATTTCTCACCCATCACATTTGCAACAATTAAAAAGATTAATACTTTTGGTCAACTTTTTTAGCCTCTCCGTACCTCAGTTCTCCTCTCTAAAATGGGGAGAATCATTGTTCTCATCCCATGGAGAAGCGGGAGAGCAGAGTGGTTAAGAGTGTGGACCCTGGAATTGGACTTTCTGGCTCAGTCTGTGCTGTCCCACTTTTGGGCTGTCTGATCCTGGAGAAATTACCGGACTTAACATCTGGTGCCTCAGTTTCTCATCTGTAAAGTAATAATAACAATCGTATCTATCCCGGTGAGTTGTTTACAGGGTTGAAATGAGATGATATTTGTAAAACACTTAAAACCGGGTCTAGCATATAAATCCTATAAAAATACTTACTATTATTTGGGGGGATTTTTCTAAGGATTAACTCGGTTAACACATGTAAAAGCCTTAGAATATCTTGTCAAATAATGTAAGTTCTAATTATCCAGGGTTGATGAAGAAGATATTCTGCCTTGGGAGTTCAAATGTATAGCAACTCTGATCAAAAGTTTACATTTGATCCACAATTCCACTTGTGGGGATCTAGCCTGTAGAAACACCTACACAGGGACTTCCCTGGTGGTGCAGTGGTTAAGACTCTGTGCTCCCAAAGAAGGGGGCTGGGTTTGATCCCTGGTCAGGGAACTAGATCCCACATGCATGCTGAAACTAAGGAGCCCGCCTGCCGCAACTAAGACCCAGTGCAACCAAATAAATAAATAATTAAAAAAGAAAAGAAAAGAAATATCTACACAAGTGCACACAGATATTTATATGTATAAGATGCTCATTATGGCGTAATTCATAAAAGCACACCCACCTACCCCCCTGCAAAAAAATGAAGAAATGGAGACAAGTTTCCTTCACCTTGGGAATAGTGAAATGACCTATTCTGCAGTTACAGAAGAGAATTGATGCAGCTTTATTTGCATGTATAGACTTTGAAGAATAAACATGATACATTCATTGTTCTTTCATCTATTTATTTGATTATAATAAATATTTATTGAGTGCCTGTTGTGTTGCAGGCTCTGCTGTGGGTGCTGGGACAGTGTTATAAAAGACACACAATTTTGCCACCATGCAACCAGTATTCTAGGGAGCACAGAACCAGTGAACAAGTTAACAAGTAAATGTCCAGCCAGATGCCAGAGAGAAGGGCTAAAGGAAATAAAGTCAAGGAGGTGAGGAATGGAGGTGGATAAGGGGACTAGGTTCTGTAGGGAAGTCAAGGAACACCCTCCTGAGGAGATGTGCTCAGGTCTTAGTACAGGAGGGATGCAGGCTAACAGATACCTACCTGGAGGAAGAACATTCAACTGAAGGAGAATAGCAGATGTAAAGGCTTATGGTTTGGAGTTCTGAGTGAAAGATAGGTGGGAAAAGATGTGCAAAATATATACATATGTATGGCTTCTATTTTTGACCAGGGGGAAAAAAAGAGATAAATAGATGAGGAGACAGACTAACAAATGGTCCGTAAGTAGAAAAAGATGAGAATATGCCAAACTGTTAATAATGTTTACCCCCGGCATGCAACTGAGGAGAAATTCTTTCACTTATAAACTTTTCTTTTATAAACATCTTTTCCTTTATAAATGTATATTTTGTTTCTATTTTTCCAATGAGCATGTATTATTTGTAAGGTAGAAGGCACAAAATACATTTTAAGAGTTCTAGAAGAATGACAGTCTTATCTGTTCTTGAAAGAGTCTAGAATAGGGTTTCTTAGCTGTATCATTGACATTTGGGGCTGAATAATTCAAGGCAGGGACCTGCCCGGTGCATTGTAAGACGTTAACAGCATCCTTGGCTTCTATCTTCTAGAATCCTGTAGCACTCCCCAAGTTGTGACAACTGAAAATGCTTGCAAACATTGCCAGATGTCCTCTGGGAGTGAAAATACCCACACATCCCCATCTGCAGAATCTGTTATGTCTCCCCTCTGCCTTAGTGTCCTCATCTGTAACATGGGCATAATCTTGTCTTTCTGGGCTTTCTATGTGGATGAAAGGAGCCAGTTCATACAGTGTGCTTAGGACAGGATGTGACACACGAAAACACGGGGTAAATGTAATCACTGAGGTCCTCCGGTGTCCCCCTACCGTCTGAGAGTCCTTCAACAACACAGACCAAAGCCTTCTTCAGGTTCTCCCTCAGTCTCCCTGCCAAACGGCCGTTTTCAGCCTGAGCCGGGCTCTGTCTCAGCAATAGAAAACTTCAGTCAGGGAACAACGGCAGGAAAAGAGTGGCTCAGACTCATTGTTCAGTTTGGGGAGCCGCCCTTGTTAAATGCTTCCTGCGTCTTTTGTTTTAAAGGGGAAAGTGAGATTTATTTTAACTGAACGTGGGTTGCGTAGCTGCAAGTGTAGTGTTCTTCTCATAAATGTTTCCAAACCTGTCTGCGTGTGTCTTTACCAAGAGGTCATTGACCAAGAAATAATGTTGGCCACTCTTCCACCTCCCCCCATCCCTGCTGGGCTGGCGCACGCGCACACACGCAAAACAGCTTATTTTCCCCAAAGCGAACTGAATTCCTCTATGAGGCCGACTCATCCTTTACCCCCATCTGGTCCACATTTCGCTTTGGTGGAAATTAGAAACCAGACCACTTTTGCTCAAATTTTGGACTGCCCTTTGTTTGCTTAGATTTTTCTTTCCTGTGTCCATGGTTTTTTGTTTTTTGGGCTTTTTAACTTTTAACTGTCCTCATCAATGCTGTCCTTAATTTCAAAAAAATATTTTTTTACACGTTTATATATATGTTTTAGATTTGATTTGTATTTATATAGTATACATGTATACTTTTATATGTATGTTATTTATAAACAGATTTATGTATATTTAATACTATTTTATGTTACTGTTAAATAATTTAATAATATATAATATATTACATATTCTATATTGCATTTCATGCATATTTTATGTTATATATGTGTGTGGATATATATTTTCTTAATTAAGTGTATATTTAAAGCAGTGGTTCTCAACCAGGGACAATTTTTGTCCCCCCACCCCCAGAGACATTTGTCAACATCTGGGGACTTTTTTTTTTTTTTTAACCTAACAACCCATTTTTATTGTTCTTTTTTTAATTGGGGTATAGTTGTTTTACAATGTTGTGCTAGTTTCTACTGTACAGTGAAATGGAGTTCCCTGTGCTATACAGCAGGTTCTTATCAGTTATCTATTTTATACATATTAGTGTATATATGTCTATCCCAATTCTGGGGACATTTCTGATTGTCATGACTAGGGTCCCGCTACTGGAATCTAGTGGGAAAAGACCAGGGATGCTGCTCAACATCCCACAATGCTCAGCACAGCTCCCACCACAAAGAATTATCTGACCCAACATGTCAGTACTCCCAAGATTGAGAAATCCCGATTTAAACAAATGAATACCATACACCCATCAAACTAATACCTAACATTTGCTGAGTGCTGAGAGTTTTACATACATCATCTCTTTTTAATCCTTTTAACAGCCCTTCTATCATTGCCATTTTGTAGATTAAGAAACTAAGCAGACAGAGTTATAGATCTCGCCCAAGTGCACACAGCTAGTGAAAGGCAGAGCCAGGATTTGAATCCAGATGCCAGGGTCTTACCTACTGTGTTATGTGACCTTGAAAAGTGCCTTGGGTACACTGTTAGGCAAAAAGAGGCAAATTGATAAGCACGGTTCCATTTCTAGAAAAGAAAAAAATTACTGTGAGCATTGTAGAAAAATCAAACAGGAAGAGCGTGCATCGTGCTTTGGTTGGTGGTCCTCCTGGGCAGTACTGGCTTCAGGGAGGCACTCTCCGGCGCAGACACACACACACACACACACACACACACACACACACACACACACACACACAAAACCCACCTTGGTCTCCTGTGGTAGCCTCTAGTTGCAAATTGCACATCTCCTACATAGCACTTCCTACGTCCTATCATTTTATGTTGCCTTCTGAGGTTATTTAATTGATATCTTCATCCCTCACCACAGCGTTGCCTTCTTCAGGGCATCTTCAGTGCCTGGTTCTCCCCTCTGTTAAATCTTCAGCTCAGCTCAGAGCCCAGCATGTATTTGCCAGATAGATAATTGGGAAGAGATTATGGGAAACTGTTCCTTCCTAAGGGATAGAACCCTGTAAGTTTGAAGTTATTCCCTTCAAATGTATTCTTTTTGAGATCAGAAAAAAACAGTATCGTTTATGTTTCTAAACACAAATGTGGTTCATCCATGCAATGGAAAATGGCACAGCCTATAAAAGTAAAACTGTAGGTAAGGATTTAATGCATGGAATGCATATCATTGCATTTGAAGAGGAAGAGAACTGGAAGTGATGTGTGTATGGTTGTGTGTGTGGTTGCGTGAGTGTAGATACAAAGAAAAGTTAGGGAATGTGATTTCTTCTGGTGGGGAGGAACTATGGGTGATTTTTGTTCTCCTTTCTCTTTTTTTCTTCGTATTAACTTTTTCTAGATTTACTACAATGAGCTTACAGTTCATTTGGTAATGCAGTCAGTTCTGTGACACTCGTGTTCCTAAAAATCACCGTGTTATGCAGAATTGCACAGTAAAAACCATAGAGCTGATGGAAAAAAACGGGAGTGGGTACAGCATTGAAAAACCTCATCAATCAAGAAATAAAGCCATTTCTAAAAAACAAAAAAGACATCAGTGACACATTTTTTAAAAAGACAGGAAGCTAAAGAAAACGCATCACCGTTTTACATATATTAAGTTGTTAGGAAGTATATAAATACTGTAGTAAATAACACTTTACCTTGGAAAAAGACCTCAACTTTGCTTATAGAAGTGAGCATTAGAAGGTTCCACGTGTGAGGTATTGTGACGTGGAGGGAGAGGGGTTATCTGATTTTGAGCAGAAAGTTTCACACCAGGTGTGGAAGGGTCTGGCTTGTAACACACAGGGAACTGAGGCAGCTGGTAGGCACTTAGATGTGTATGAGTGCATTTTGCATGTCCATCTCTGATCACCTGCGTGCAGTTTTCCTTGTGTTTCTTTCAAATGAAATTGCACATAAGCAAATGCAAAATTTATGGTTCAGTTGCCTCCTTATAAATGAATTGCGATACAACAGATCCATGTTTTCAAAACATGTTAGAGCAGAACTGACTATATGAGGATGGAAAACATTTCAAGTCATTGAAGTACAAATCTTTCCAGATTATAACTTGATTTTTGTACGCTGCTCAGTTATTACTCAAGCTTTACAGGAATATAGCAGACAGGTTACGAAACCTTAAAAGCGGTAATAACAGACGTCTATTGGGCACCTACTACTCACTTTTTATATGCATGCTCTTATTTAATCTTCCCACAAACCCTTCAGGTGGGGACCACATGGAGAAAACTGAGGCACAGAGAGGTTAAGCAGTTTGCCCAAAGTCACACAGCTGTGAAGTGCCAGAGCTGAAATTCAAACCCAGGTCTTCCCTGACCCAAGATCATGCCCTTACACGTTATTCTGTATTACATTAGAGCTGGACATGATACTAGTAGTGATGTTTACATAGCAAGCTATAGGAGGCACATCATAAAGGATATAGGATGATATAGCTTCCGGAGGCTTGGCTTAAGTGTGATAGATGGTGTGCCAGGGCATGTACCAAGAAAACCAGCTGATATGAGACCATCATCATGACCCTCCAGGACATGTCCAGTCCCGTGCACAAGCTCTCAGATATTAGATCAGCAAATCATATTGACATAAAGATTTACAGAACTGCAAGGCAGAGGGTACCCCATTTTGCTGTTCAGAGCAGTACTTTACCCTACAGGACACAGCAAGTATCTGCATCATTTCAGAGGCAGTTTGGTGTAGTGTTAAGAGTGTGGGCTCTGCACTTACCTGGGGTCCAATCCCAGCTTCACTACTTGCTAGCTGTGTGACCTTGGGCAAGTCACATTACCTCTCTGTTTCCTCACCTATAAAATAGGGGATAATAATAGAGTGGTTGTGAGAATGCAACAGGTTAACCCAGATAAGGGACTTAGATCAGTGCCAGTCATAGTGAGTTCCTAATAATTTAGGGGATGGAATGATTATTGCCATCCAGAAGGCCCAATATTGCTCAAAAATAGAAATTTTTGATCAGAAATTTAATCTGGTAGAATACCATTGTCTCAGTTTTTCTTATATAGGTGTAGAAAATAGGTCCAGCCAGTGATTTTCAAAGTTTAACTCATGCACCCCAGTAGTTATAACACTTTAAGTCCACTCCCATATACGGGTGTGTTTATTTATTCATAAACTCTGTGTATTTAGAACTCTGCCACTTCAAACACTGTAATAGTTCTCATCTCACTCAGAGGAAAAGCCAGAGTACTTATAACAGCTGCAAACGCCCACCCTAAATGAATTAGCTTCCTATTATTTCTCTGATTGCATCTCAAAATTCATTCTGTTCCAGCCAACTCTGGTCTCCTGCTTCTTTGCACATGTCACTCAATCACACAGGCTCCCATCTTTGGATCTTTGCGTTGGCTGTTCCTTCTGCCTCAGAGCATTTTTCCCTGAATTTCTTCGAGACTCAGTCTCTCGCCTCCTTCAAGTCTGCCCAAATGTCATCTCCTCAGTAGGACCAACCCCTGACCACCTATATAAAATTGCAGGCACCCCTGCTGACTTCCACACCCCTGTCCATTATTCTTTTCTGCTAGAATAATGTGTACCTTCCAATATAGTTATGTAATTTAGTTACTTATATTTATTATCTGTTATCTTTCCCTCCCTGCTAGGATATAAGCTTCCTGAGGGCAGGGAATTGTGTTTTATTCACCAGTGTAGCTCAGCCCGTAAAACAGTAAAACAGTGTTTGGCATATAGTATGTGCTCAATAAATATTTGTTGCGTTAAACCATTGAATGAATAAATGAATGATTTTCTTTATCCATGTGAATCTTTAGGCTAAATCCAGAAAGATAATTTTGTTTTGATAGAAACTTTTAAGTTGTCCCTCAAGATCCCATCTCTCTTTCTTCCCCATAATAGAATTTTCAGCTGGGCTGAAAATTTCCACCAAGAAAAAAAGACATTTCCAAGCCTCCTTTCTTGTTTAGGTGAGGTCATGGGACTACATTCTGGCCAATAGGATGTATAAAGAAGTGGCAGGTGGCAGGTGAGTAGTTTGCTGTCTTCTCTGCCCCTTCCTCTGTCTTGCTGCCTGGAACTGGCTGCTGACATCTGGGGCCCTGAGGTCACTTAAATCTGCAAAGCAGAGAAGAGAGAGAAGCAGCTTGGGTCCAAGGAGTTCATAGCAGCCCTAGACCACCTACCTAGCTTTCAATGGAAAGAAAATAAACTTCTATCTTGTTAAAGACACTATTTTTTTTAGGGCTTTCAGTATCCCTCTCAGCTGCAAGTACATAATACACTACTTTTAACTCAAAAGAAAAATTGTTAGGCTGCTGTTAAACTTCAACATGCAATTGGCAAGCTTTTCCCAAACACCCCATCCAGCAGAGCAGTCCCCACTAGTTCGTTTCTGTTGCAGAGCCTCCAATTTCTAACATTTCTGGCATCTGAGTCATGTACACTCCCTGTGTTATTACACATAATATGTTGTTATGACTTGAATCAAGGAAACATTTCTTCACTTGACATATTAGTCGTGTTGCTTCTGGATCATCAGAAGCAACCTAAAATGCTAGAGAGGATTGCATCATTTTTGTCTGTTCTTTCCTCTGCAGACTGGTTTAAAATCAGATCAGCCAGATGCAGGCAGATAGATACTGGGTCTTGCTTTCATTAGTTTCCGCATTTCGTTTTTCAAAAGGAATCTGTTTCCAAGGCAGAGGAAGGAAATAAATACTGTTTGCTGGGTTTTGCTACTGAAGTGATGTAATTTACATAACAGCAAAATTACAACCTAGAATCCTAAGTAGCAATTATAACCTTAACGAACAAGACAAAATTTCACTTTTAAACCAACAGCAAAAATAAAAAGCGGGAAATGTTGGTAAACGTCACACAAAATTTAAATACTAATTTAATCTCATTTGCCTAGAAAGGGAAAAAAACAGGCATTCTTTGGCCCTAAAATTGAAATAGAGGAGAACTCTCACAGACAATAAATTCGGTTCTAAAAGCCCCAAAGCAGGAGAATAGATATGGAAGAGACCCAAAAACTCAGAGGAATGAGGTTGCAAATTAGCCTTCTAAGCTTAATGATGGATATGATCCTCCCCTAAACAAAGATAAAGCTAATTAGGAATTCTCATTTCGTCCTTAAAGACAATCCTAGTTTTGTTCTCTTGGACACACTCGGTGAGGTTTTATAACCCTCCCATTTGTTCCAACGCTCACAAACCGTGCTTTAATTTTAGGTAAGTTATTAGTAAGCACATTTTGGTCATAAAAAAGGTGAACTTGCTCTTCATTCAGGATATAGTAATTGAAGGAAGTCTTGGATTGGGGGACCATTTAAATGCCCATCACCATGGAATATGCTTTGGGAAACTTTGGCAAGGTCAGTTTTCCCAAAATGAGGAATGGGCTCAAGGGGTTGGTCTGGAGATGATTTTAGTTTCTGTGCTGGACAGTTCAGGTGGGGTATGGACAGGGCATTCAACAGCCACTGAGAGGGTTCGTCTTCAATCTGCCTGATTACATTAAGGAGAAAGCCTCTGTTTGGTGCTAATAGATCCTTAACGCCTTTCCACACTCACTGATTTCCCGTTTAACAAAGAGACAGCAGGCCTCAGGTGCTGAGGCTTTAGTAGATGAGCGTGCCTAACTAGAATTTAATTTTTTTTTAAATCGTTTGCACCATTACCTTCTATTTATGATAACTGATACTGAGTTCTCCATTCATGACAGTGATAGATAAAATTTCCTTTTAAAATAAATACATGAAAAAGTAAAATAAAATAAAACAAAATAAAATAAATACATGTAAGTCAAAGAACGTGACTTAAACTGTTTTATGTGTATTAAGTAAACTATTGAATACTCAGACATGGCAAGAATTTGATGGTGCTGCAGGAATGATGAATGCTGGCAGACCGTGGCCTGGATACACTTTCTCTCCCTTTGTCTTCTGCCATCCTTTTCATATCCTTCAGATGAGAACTCTACAACTGTGGTCTTCACATGACATCCTGCCATCTGACTTAAATGACTGAACAGTGGTTTTTCCATTTTTAAATGGTTGAAAAAAAATAAAAAGAAAAATATTTTGGGACCCTTGAAAATCACATAAAATGTAATTTCCGGGATCCGTAAATCAATTCTTATGGGTACACAGCCACACCCATTGTTTGCACATCACAATCACGTCCTCAATGTAAAGGCAGAGTTGAGACCCAGACAGTGAAAATAAGGTCTACAACTATTGGCAAAGCTGGGGTTTGCACACCTGTTGGGATTCACCCAAGGAAAAGGAAATGGCCTGTTTGGGCCTATAAGACTATAAGCATCTCATTGTTTTAAGGTTTTGTACTTTGCAGAATGCTTTTCCCATTTATGAGTTCCTTTATCCTTGGCTCCCTAAAATGCTCAGGGTGGACCACTTTGGTTTTGCCACCTGGCTTTCAGCCCTTTTCTTCCAAAGAGAGCCTTAATGAGCCATTGAATGAATTAAATGATATGTTATTTTTTGTGTTGTTTATTTCACTTATAAATATTGTCCATGGTCATAGAAGAGAAGGAGGAAAACATAGAAAAGTGAAATGCAAAAATCACCTGAAATCCTACTGCTCAGCAGTAGCAACTAATATCTTAATACATATACATGTAAGTGTTTATTTAAGCTGTAACCTGTGATGATACAGAACAGAGTCATTAGAAAGTCAGAGTCTTCTGTGAACACTGACGAACATGAATCTTTTTACCTGGAGATTCTAGAGTGTGTAAGCTCAACTCAAGACGCCTGTTGAGAAATACAAAAGGACAAATTCTTCTATGGGTTAGTTCAGCTGGATGTTAAGATCATTAATCATGTTGTCTGATAAAACTACCTGGTTTTAACTTTAATATCACCTGGTTGGTGAAATACATGCTCACATGGAAAGATAACATTATGTTCACCTGGATTAATCAGTCAGACTTTCCTCTCCTGACCTATTTCTTTAGGCTGTACTTTTATTTGCATAATTAAAAGGTTACTTATAAGCTGGAAAAACAGGTTTGATTTAGTTCAAAAGTGTGACAACTGGTCACTTAGAAAGCATTCCTCTTGCTTCTAATATGGGGTAATACTTGTCAAACTAGTAACACGAGTTAGATTTTTTTAAACAATACACAATCAATAAGTTTAAGTTGATTGTAATTGTGCAAGAAAAAAAGGTATTCTTAAAATAAAGTGGGAATAGTGGAGTGTGAGCATAATTTTAAATTTCTACTGAAAGCTATACTGTCTTCAACATACTTTCTATGCGTAAAATATATAGAATTATCATTTTAAAATAAATGACAAGATGTGGGACCAATAATTATAAAGTTTTCTTTTTTTTTTGTAACTTAGAAAACTAAGAACATGGCCCATTGAATTTCACTGCCTATGAAACAATTCTGGGTTTTGTATGTCTATTTATAGCCTTTTTTCTTAAGTGTACATTTTTCTCAATTAGAATCAAAGAATCCTGCAATTATGCTTCTGACTTTTAATTTTAATGTTTTTCCCTGATGTAAAAACATCTATACTCATTATAGAAAAACTGAAAAAATACAGAAACATGTAAACTTACGATGAAGAAAGTTAAAATTACCCCATAACTCAGAGATCATTTCTATTAATATTTGGGGGGATATTTCTTTCTAATGTTATATGTATGTAAATGTTTAGTGTGTGTGTGTGTGTGTTTGTAAACACACACACAAATATCTTTTCCCATGTTACTAGAAAATGTAGATCATATTGTATCAGTTATTCTATTATAATCACTTTCCCATGTTGCTGCAGAGTCTTCTTAATTCTTATTTGAAGAAGCTGGGTATGACTTTATTGAATATTAAATGTACCCAAGCTCATTTCATTATTTTTCTGTTGTTGGACATTGAGATCTCCTTTAATTGGGAGGTTAAAAAAATACAGCCTTTGGAAAATGTAAAGTCTGTAGAAATGCTTATGACAAGAGGAAAAATGTACATATTTGCTGGTGATAAGAGCTAACAGCTGGGAGAAAATAGAGATAACAGACCTTGGGGATATAAGCTACTTGTTCCTGTTAGATTTCTGTTTAATAGACACGTGTGAATTCCCTATATCTTCAGACTTTCGAGTCACTCAGGGGATAAAAGGTTTTTCTTTTCACTTCAGATGATGACAAAATTCAGTATAATTTTAAACACTGACTTCAGATCTACTGGACATTTCAAATGATACATCATTCTTTTCGTTGTTATTTATCATAATAGTTATTGAGTACCTGGCATGGATTTTCTATTTGTCATCTAATCCAGAGGTCAGCCAACTTTGTTTATAAAAGAACAAAGAGTAAATATTTTTGGTTTTGCAAGCCATACAGTCTCTGTGGCAACTCCTCAACCTGCCTTTGAGTGAAAGCAGCCAAAGGCAGTGTGTAAAGGAGTGGACGTAGCTATGTGCCAGTAAAAAGACTTTGTGGACCCTGCAATTTGAATTTACAAAATACTAATTTTACAAAAATTGTAAAAATAGTACAAAATATTATTCTTTTGATTTTTTTTTTTTTTTGAGTCATTTAAAAAAGTAAAAAACATTCTTAGCTCACAGCTGTACCAAACAGATGGTGGAACGTATCTGGCCCATGGGACAGTTTATGCAGTCCTGTTCTAACCTAATCTTCTCAACAAATCTATGAGTAGAAATGACTTTGCATGATTTTGTGAATGAGGAAACTGGAGGCTCAGAAAGTTTAAATAACTTGCCCAAGGTCACACAGCCAGAAAGTGACAGGGCCAGGATTTCAACCCAGCCTGCTGACGGCGAAGCTCTCTTGCCTCTTCAGAGCTGGATGGTCGGAAGCAATCACGTGATCTCTCCAAACTGTCTCCTCATCTGTAAAATGGGAATCGTGAAAAAGTAACTTTCCCTCAAACTGCAGTGAGAATTTGATGCAACAAAGCCTGTTTTGGGCAGTATTAAGAGGTGAAAAAAATGTAACCAAGTATTATCTCATGTTATATAATTACTTCTGTACCGAAAGGTAGTGACCAAAAGGGTAGAGTCTGAAATAGAGCTGTTTGGGTTCAGATCCTTTCTCTACCAGGACCTTAAGCAATGTATGTGAGGTCTTGTACCTTAGTTTCTTTTTTCTATTCTTTTTTTTTTTTTAATTTTTATTGGAGTATAGTTGATTTACAATGTCGTGTTAGTTTCAGGTGTACTTTTTTTTTTCTTTGGTAGTTTCTTATCTTAAAAATTGGTGCTCTACCTATCTACCTCATAGGTCATTAAGGGATTAAATGAGTAAATACAGGTAAAGGGCTTAGAAGACCTGGCACAGTCAGTCAGTTTGAGCCAGTATCATTCTTTATATTTTTTTTTAAAGAATTTTTTAAAAATTATTTATTTTTGGCAGGCTTCAGTAGTTGTGGCTCGCGGGCCCTAGAACGCAGGCTCAGTAGTTGTGGTGCATGGGCTTAGTTGCTCTGTGGCATGTGGGATCTTCACGGAGCAGGGGTCAAACCCATGTCCCCTGCATTAGCAGCAGATTTTTAACCACTGCACCACCAGGGAAGTCCCTGAGCCAGTATCATTCTATCTTCTCTTCCTGCACTTAAGTGAACAATTCATAACCACAGAATCTGACTTTGCAGCCCTGACACAATGTCAGGCCCATCAACGTGAGCTCCAAAAATTGTTGCTACAGAATGAATGAATGAATAATGAATAATGAATGAATGGATGAACAGACAAATGAAAAAAAAAAAGCGAAAAAACTAAAGTCAAAATTTGAGCAGTGATTAATTCTTGGAATCTGGTGCCATGACAGCCATCTTTATTTCTTCTTTATAATACAAGGTGAGTCAAAAATTATCCGCACTCTGGCTGTAGAATTTACAGAAGTTTTAATATAACTGTAGTGCAGATAATTTTTGACTCACCCTCGTATATTCACTGCATCCTCGATGTAGTTGATGGTCAACATAGACCTTGTCATGTCCAGGTCATTAATCCGTGTCCAATGAATGCTTAGAGGTAGAGTTCTTAGTGTCTTAGAGGATCTCGTGGAGACCCAACTGGGACAGAAACATGTTTTCAGCATCAGAAGCAGAAGAAACTCAAAAAATGACCTTTTCCCATGGTTTCCCCAGAGTTGAATGTCTCTGATCAAGATACGTGGCAAGATATAGGATTCCCAACTTTTAAAAGAAATATTTATTAATTTTATTATTTATTTATTTTGGCTGTGCTGGGTCTTCGTTGCAGCGTGTGGAATCTTTAGTTGAGGCACATGGGCTCTTTTAGTTGCAGCATGTGGACTTAGTTGTGGCATGCATAAGGGTTCTAGTTCCCTGACCAGGGACCAAACCCAGACCCCCTGCATTGAGAGCGCAGTCTTACCCACTGGACCACCAGGGAAGTCTCAGATTCCCAACTTTTACTGTACAAACCAAAAGGACCTTAAATTAAAAGAATAGCGTCTACCAATACCATCATTTCACTTAAGGGTGGGTATTGTAATACCAAAATTAGGGGGAAAAGGACAATTTCCAAATAAAGGGTATTCTTTTCAATGAATAAATCTAGCTCTATTTTTTAAAAACAAAAGCAAAAAAACTCACATCCCATCTCTACCACTTCCTAGCTCTGTGGCTTCAAAGATATCGCTTCTCAGCCTCAGTGCACTCATCTGTAAAACAGGAAAAATACGACTAATAATACCTGCCCTAGAAGGTGACTGTGAACAGTCAATAAAGTGTTGCTTGCAAATAACACCTTAGCGTGTTGTACATCAGGGTTTCTCAACCTCAGCACCACTGATGCTTTGGGCCAGGTCATTCTCTATGGTGGGGGTCTGTCCTGTGCATTGAAGGATGTTTAGCAGCATCCCTGCTAAACATCCCCATCTCCACTCACTAGATGCCAGTAGTAATCTCACCCCTCTTCTCACCCAGTTTTGAAAACCAAAAGTGTCTTCAGACATTCCCAAATGTTCCCTGGGGGGTAAAACTGCCCCTGATGTAGAACGATCGGTTTATGTATTCCTGCTTCAGTGACTGGCCCAGGTTCATCATCTCACTTTTAGAACTGCTGGTATATTCCAAACCTCACCTGTACAGATGAGGAAACCAAAGCCAGAGTGATCTGCCTATAGTTATTGCTCTAGTTTCCTAGGGTTACCATAACAAAATGCCACAAACTGAATGGCTAACACAACAGAAATTTATTTTCTCGGAGTTGTGGAGGACACACATCCTAAATCAAACAGTCAGCAGGGCCACGCTCCCTCCAAAGGTTCTAGGGGAGATTCCTGCCTTGCCTCCTCCAGTTCCTGGTGGCTCCTGGCATTCCTTGGTTTGTGGTCACATCACTCCAATCTCTGCCTCTGTCTTCACATGGGCTTCCTTTCTGTATCTCTGTCTTCTCCTTTTCTTATAAGGACAATTGTCATTGGATTTAGGGCACACCCCGATAATCCAGAATTATCTCATCTCGAGATCCTTAACTTTATTATTTGCAAAGACCCTTTTTCCAAATAAGGTCATGTTCAAGGTACCAGGGATTATGACTTGGACCTATATTTTGGGGGGAGCACAGTTCAATCCTCTACCGCTATAAAGCTTGCTGGTGATAGGACTAGAACCAAGGCTGAAATATTCTGAATCTCAGGATGATGACTTAACCTCTCTAAATTTCAATTTCCTTATTTATAAAATGGGCCTAACTAAGGGGTCCACCTCATTAGGTAGTTGGGTTCATAGCAATGCAGTCTGTGATCCTAGTTTAACACATGGAAGTACAATGTCTGGTTTATAGCAAGTGATCTGGAGAGGTTAGCTGTTGCTATCCTAGTCGTTATCATTCATTTGATTATCATTTGCTCTTCCCTTCAATTAAGTCAACAGAATATCAGTAGGGAAAGTTAGCCTCAAGCTATGAACTAGCTGGCAACATCAACAATTCAGTTCTTTGTCTTATATTATCATTTCCCACCATGTAAGTTGGTGCAGGACGTGGAACCGGGGGTCCACCTTGGAAAGAGAAAGAATAAGTAATGTTCAGGAAAGCACACTGTGTACTTTTCATTTTACATCTCTCCTGTAAGCCATCAAGAAAGATAACATCTCTTTTTTCACGATTAGACTCTAAACTCCTGACATCAGTGTTCAGTACTTTTAAACAGACAGGATGGTCTCGGGAAGGATTTTAACCCGGAAGAACATATGTTCTGTGCAACTCTCCTCTTCTGGGAAGTTCTGACTGGGAGAAATTTACATACAAATTGATTTCATGCCCTTTTCTTTGTCAAGCTTAAGGCTGTTTAAATTTATCTCTTTCCATCTTTAGTAACCCCAATTGAGTTACTAGTTAAAATATACCCTGCTAGTCTCACTAACCTGACTACCTGTAATTGGAGGATTTAATTACCAGCAGTATTTTTGTAATGGAACGACCCACCTTACAGTTTAGCATCTCAGTTTATCTCCTTGGCAGCAGCAAGGTTATTTGAAAGCCTGAAATATGAAAATACAGGGCAGTGTAGTAGAGTCTAAAGATTTCTGGATTAACTGCACTTATCCAGCATCACAAGTCAACTTTGCCTGAAACAGGATTGCAAGCAAAGATCTTGATCACATACGCAACTGCCACCTGCCCTTTCTTCCTTGAAATAAGATTTCAAATTTTATTCAGGTATCTGGAGGTGGGTGCTCAAGGAAAGTGAGCTCCCACCACCTTTCTACCCATCCATTGAGCCCTTTTGCCAGAGAATGTTCTAGAAGTGGGCAGGTAACCCAGTTCTGGCCACAGACAAAAGGGAAAACCTGCTAGAGGACTTTACAGGAAGATTTTCTTCCTCTATAAAGAGGGATGCTCAAGGATAGATCCCCTTCTCCTGTCTTTCACATTATTGTGGGAAGAAGTGCTGGGGCTACAGCAGCCATCCTGTGACTATGAGGACACTCAGTCAGGGCCAAAGCGAAAGTGACAAAGATGATGGGGTGGAAGGATGGAGAGGGCTGGTTTCTTGATGGTACTGGTGATCTCCTGAAACAGTCTTGGAACAGCCAACCCCTGGGTTCTTGTTAAGTGAAGTAAAAGATGGCCTTATTGTCTGAGCCAAATTTCATCCATCTATTGGTACTTGTGGCTGAAAACATCCTGATAAAGAGATCTCACAGTAGTTTCCCTCTCCTGGCTCCCTTGACAGAGTGAGAAATGGAACTGCCTCAAACTTTAAATAAGGCATATTGTAGAGCAGTCCTAAAATTTGTGTGATTCATCTCCACCTGGTGATAAGGACACAGGCTTTGGAAGTCACGTGTGCTGGGTTCAAAATCGCACTCAGCTATGTACCTGTGACTTTACATGTAAAATGGAAATAACACCCAGAGAGGGAGCCATTCACAGTGCTTTCTGTATGGAAGGTGGTCTCCTTCCTCAGTAGTGTTTTGTTTTGTTTTTTAATTGTATTCGTCAGCTTGGGCTCCCATCATAGAAAAACACAGACTGGGTATTTCAACAACAGGAATTTATCCTCTCGCAGTTGTGGAGACTGGAAGTCCAAGATCAAGGCTGGTTTCTGGTGAGGCCTCTCTCCTCGACTTGCAACTGGCGCCTTCTTGCCGTGTCCTCACATGGCCTTTTCTCTGCGTGTGGACGTGGAGAGAGAGAGAGATCTCTGGTGTCTCTTCCTCTTCTTAGATAGACGTTAGTCCTATTTGACTAGGGCCCCACCCTTATGACCTCAAGATCTTAAAGGCCCTGTCTCCAAATACAGTCATGTTGAGCGTGACAGCTTCAGCGTGAATTTTAGAGTGACACAAGTTAGTCCACAATAGTTATCAATTTCCTAATTTTCAAAAGTTTTGCAATTTTTTTCCTTAGGCATATATTGAAAAGACTGTTTTGCAAAGCAAATTAAGAGATAGGACTGGATGGTTTGTGTAACATTCTAGGCAAACTGTAGGGAGACTCATTTTTTTTAATGGATTTAAAAAAAAATACAGGTATTTGTCCAAATTCCAGCTTTGCCACCTATTAGCTGTATAACCTTGGGGAAGTTGCTTAGCTTCTCTGAGCCTAAGTTTTCACATCCATGAAATAAAGATAATACTATACCCGTCCTTCCTACCTCTACTGGGTTATTGGGAGGAATCAGGGAGCTAATATTTGTGAAGAACTTAGCACAGTGGCTGGCAAACAGCAGGCTCTCAAGAGACATGATTCTTTAGGTTTTAAACACAGATGCACTCAATTAGGTGAAAATGAATTCAAGTTGCATTCTAGAAAAAAATGATTGTTTCTCAAAGGAAAATAAAGAGCTGTATAGGTAATTGTTGGCTATTTTTATGATTCTTTTGGGGAATGCAAAGGGCAGGTTGCTTTCATCATCCTTTTTACTGTGACTATAGATTTAAACTAGACTCAGAATTCCCAAAAAACCATCTCCTTAAAATGACCCCCAATTCGTTTCCACTGAGCCTATAAATGTAGCTGTCTCACCAAGGACCCAGCTATAAATTCTTTCCTGGAAAACGTGTATATAATTTATATTTTAGCTTTAGGGAATATCTCAGAATCTCAGTGATTTATTTGAAAATCATCTTCTCTGCATCCTTTCTCTCTCTCTCTTTATGTTTATTTTTTATTTTTGGCTGCATTGGGTCTTCGTTGCTGCTGCGTGCGGACTTTATTCGCAGCTACAGCAAGAGGGGCTGCTCTTCATTGCGGTGCACGGGCTTCTTATTGTGATGGCGTCTTTTGTTGTGGAGCGTGGGCTGTAGGTGCACAGGCTTCAGTAGTTGTGGCGCACAGGCCCTAGGGTACATGGGCTCAGGAGTTGTGGCGCACAGGCCCTAGGGTACATGGGCTCAGGAGTTGTGGCGCAGCACGTGGGATCTTCCCAGACCAGTGATCGAACCCGTGTCGCCTTAACCACTGTGCCACAGGGAAGTCCCCTCTCTCTCTCATAGCTATTGAGTAAGCAGATTGTTGAGAAAGTAATAACCTCCCAAGACTCAATCAAGGAATTATTATGTAAGTAAAGAAAAATATATAATGTTTTCTCTAGGCTGGTGAAAGCCATTCAGGTTTGGTGAGCTTAAAACATTTTAAAAATCATCACCCAGGCCTTCCCAGGTGGCGCAGTGGTTAAGAATCCGCCTGCCAGTGCAGAGGTCACGGGTTCGATCCCAGCTCCAGGAAGATCCCACATGCCGCGGAGCAACTAAGCCTGTGTGCCAAAAAAAAAAAAAAATCATCACCCGTTTTTCAAACTTTGCCAGAATTCTTCAGCTGTTTGTGAAGGACTGTAGACAGAGGATATTTTTTCCTATTATTTACCTTTTCGACTTTGATTAACTGGCATTGAAAGTAGATACTGTCTTCCTGAAATGGAGCCTCAAGCTCCGGGCTTGTTCCTCCTATTTTCAAATCCTCTACTGTGTAACTTTTGGTTTATTGCTTAACCTCTCTGTGCTTCACTTTTCTCATCTGTAAGCTGAGGATTACGACAGCCACCACCATATGGGAGTATGATGCATATTAAATGATTTAATGCATGTAAAAATATTTAACATAGTGCCTAGCACAGAGTAAATATTTGCATCACATGAACATTTAACTTATGGGAAAAGTCGACCACAGGAGCTGGGGAAATTAATGGGAGAGAATAATGTGTACAGCACAAGAGATTCCACAGGGCAATGTGTCCAAGGGGCCCTCACATGAGCGGGGTGGGGAGCTTCTGACTGTGCTGTCCCTTCCAGCAGCCTCAGTCCCAGGTGCAGGCATCTCACCTCCAACTTCCTAGTAGCTTTCTTTTTTAAAAAGTTAAAAGGTAAAATTAATTTTAATATATTATATAACCAAAATATATTTATATAATCAAATATAGCAAAAAGATTATTTTAACACATCATCGATACAAAAAATTATTAATTCAATATTTTACCTTTTTTTCATACTAAGTCTTTGAAATCGGGGGTGTATTGTAAACTTAGGGCACATCTCAACCCAGACCAGCCACATCTCAAGTGCCCAGGAGCCACATGCCCTAGGGGTGACCGGATCGGACAGGGGGCATCAAAAGAGAGCTTGTAAGGATGACCTCCAGCTGCTTCCCCTTCTATTCAAAAAAACTTTTTAATTAAAGCTGTAAAGTTGTTGAATAGGTACTGAATACACATGATACAAAAGTTCAGCAGGTATGAAATTCTATACAGCGTAATGTAAATCTCATACCCTCCTTCATCTTCCAGAAACTGAGTTTCCATCCCCAGAGGCAGCCACAGTTAACAGATTCTCAGAGTCTCCTGCCTCCTTCTAGAGATATTCTAAACAAATAAAGGCATATATTTAAATACATATCCATACACACGTGTCTACATAAATACCTAATATATACATATGCATATATTCTTTCAACTCTCTTTTCTACACAAATGTGAGCATTCTATACACACTGTCCAGACCTTGATTTTTTTTCACTTGTTAACCCCAGTACTTCCTAGTTGTGTAACGCTAGGTGAGTTATTACATTTCTCTGTTCCTCCATTTCCTCCTCTGTGAAGTGGAGAGGATGATACCTAAATACTCCAGAGGGTTATTGAGAGGATGAAGCAAGTAAAGAAGCACATACAACTTAGAATAACACCTGGCACATTCAATAAATATTAGACTTTTTTTTAGTAGCTGCAGTAGTCCATTGCATGGCTCTACTCTAAGTAATGGAAACAGCCCCCTTTCATGGGCACTTAGTTTGCTTTTCCCCCCAATCTCTTGCTCTTACAACCTGTTGCGTGCCCACTGCCTGGCTTAGAAAGAGTTGCATGGTTTTGGGGTGACAGTAGGGAGATTGGAGAACCACCCAGAACTGAAACCTGCAGAAAAGACAGACTTCAGAATTAACTACTCAGATATAGGAGTAGAATCCATGGAGACAGGAAGAAAGAAGGCTCCTTTCTCCAAGCCAAGCACTGCCTTGAGCACCTTACCTGCCTTCTCTCCTTTCATCCTTGAAGAAAATCCCACAGCTAGTCCTTGGCAGCTCTGGAGTCTGAACCCCCAGCTGTCCCCAGAATATGCTCAACCACTGAAATTACAAACTCGGACAAAACTCTGACAGATGCCTTCCATAAGGGGGCAGTAGGAAGAGAAGTGAAGGCAGGCGGAAGAAAATCAAAGTCAGGTGTCCCCCGGTTAACTTTTATCCTCCACCGATGAGGAAGTGCTGGTTTGGGAGGCAGCGGCCCACAGGATGGAGAAAGGAACACTGACATCATCGCACCCAGGGGTCATGCCTCCTGCTTCTGGAAGAGAACGACCCTCATGGGGACACTCTGCTGAATTTGTCTTTTGATATATATTTTTTTCTAACACGAAAGTGTAAAAACACAGAAAATAGAAAAAATAATACAATGAGCATCCCTGTGCCCTTCACCCATAATAAATAACTATTAACATTCCATATTAGCTTCAAGACATTTCCATTTTTAAAAATTTCACATAGGGTGATTTCCTTTTATTTCCATCTTTTTTTGCATTTACCTTGTTTCTCTTTCTACTACATTCCCAAGTTAAATGTTAGCTTATTTATTCTCCATCTTTCCTAAAAAATACATTCAAAGCTCTATATTTTTCTTCCATCACTTCAGGTGCATCTCACATATTTTTTAAAAAGGCAATTCTGTTTATATACATGCATGCGTAATTATACAATTTTTGTAAATACATGATTTTTTTAATATCACAATTATCTAATTTTCTTCCTTTTTTTTTTTACTTCTGCCAACTTCTCCCCTCTTCTCCATAACACTCTTGCTTCCCACCCAGCCCCCACACACAACCAGCCTTCAAAGTGAAGTTCCTGTCATTTCATATTTCTATCCAGGTTCATGTAATCCTGGGCAAGGATAGTTTATCATCATTTGTTTTACCAAAATGGGGTAGTATTTTACACTTCAGTGCATCTTGTTCTCATCACAATTAAGCATTTGCATTTACCTTGTTTCTGTGTTTTTACACTTTCGTGTTAGAAAAAAATATATATCAAAAGACAAATTCAGCAGAGTGTCCCCGTGAGGATCATGGAAATGCTTAATGGAAATGAGTTTGACACAATTCTTACAGATTTATTCATTTTTACTTATTGTTTGTACAGTTGTCACTTAGTAACCTCGGGGGAATTGGTCCACAGATGCTCAAGTCCCCTTATATGAAATAGCCCTCTCTATCCACGGGTTCCACATCCATGGATTCAAAAGACCCACTGTATAATGTTCCATAGTGTGAACGTGCCTGTATTTATTCCTGTTTCCAGGTTGGGTTTTGAAAAAAAAAAATTTATTTAGGCTGCACCGGGTCTTCATTAGGGCATGCAAGGTCTTCGTTGTGGCATGTGGACTCTTAATTGTGGCTTGTGTGATCTAGTTCCCTGACCAGGGATCGAACTGGAGCCCCCTGCATTGGGAACTTGGAGTCTTACCCACTGGACCACCAGGGAAGTCCCTTGTTTCCAGTTTTTGCTACCATTAACAATGCTGCAATACACATCTTTCAGTATATATATATATATATATATGTATATATAAAAATATTCCAGGTGTCCTAGGCGTAGGAGGTTGCTACAGCGGCCCTGTGGCAGGTGAGCTGAGAGGCTCACTAGCGAGGGCTCTTCTCTGAGGTGCCTTACCACATCTGCACAATAAGGAGATCAGATTAGAAAAGGACCAGGGTCCCTCCCTGCTGATGGAATTTTTTATAGTCAAATCATCCATTCACTCATGCAGCCACCTCGCACAAACTAATCGAGTCCCTGGGATGTGCAGGCACCGACCTAGGTGCTGTGACTTGACCACGAAGAGGGTGGAGCTGCCGTCCTGGTTGGGAGAATCAGATGATAAACACACAAGTAAATGATATCAACTCCACATGTTGAGAGAGCTGGGAGTTGCAGGATGACAGAGATGGTCTCTCTGCACAGGTGGCATTTACAGAGATGTGACTTGGTCGGTAATCAAAATGAGTCTCATGATATTAAATTAGTGTGTATTTTGATGAGTCCACGGTTCTTTCCCATCGCTGCATCTCACGTGAGGGCAGTCTTGTGATAAGTGTGGTTTCTAGACCTGCAGAGTGTGGTCCTGTAAATCGGAAGCAAAGCCTGAGAAATTCCCATTTTTGGAAAACTCAGCAGGTGCTTCAATGTGCAGTCAGGTTTGGGAATTGTCAGGAAGCAGATGTGATCCCCAAACACCCTATGAAGAGACTAGGGAGGGAGGAAAGTGGGGATTTGAACTGAAAAGGGTGGCTCAGAGAACTTTCTCTTCCCCACCCCCAAGCCCCCAGAAAGTTATGCCTTTCAAAATCTTAAACTGCAAAGAGAGAAATCCCACAGGGACCCCCACCCCCTTCCCCAGGAAACACCCTGGGACTATTTCTAGGGCTTGATTCATTTGATGTGCAGTTAGAGATGTGAAAAACAGCGGTGGGCTGCCGGAAACCCAGCAGAAAGAAAAATCTAGAATTGCAAATGTAAAACGCCCACCCCCTGGCAAAGATTATGCTGATGGCACTGAAAGCCAAAAACAGGCAGAAATGACCTGATACTGGAATATCTGAGAAGTGAAACGCCAGGGGGCCAGACACGACACCATCCCTCCCACCCCATTATTATTCTGGGAATAATAATACCTACCTCAAAGAGTTGTCATGAGGATTAGAAATAAGACCGTTGTCATGTCAAACGTTGAGCGGCCCTGGGTGCTTCGTTGGGGCTGGATCCTGGCAGCTCCCTTCCCCCAAGCAAATTCTTCCTCCAGCGATTCCAACGCGTCGGAGAAATCCCTGTGGTTACTGTGGCCATTGTCTGGGGACTTAGCTAGTGACTTACCCAGGTGGCACATTGTAACTTTACTTCGACAATTTGGAAAAACAAACAGCCTTTCTGACCTTTTTGATTTTTTTCGAGCCGGCACGCTGGTTATGATCTCTATTAAAAACCGTGAGAGTGCTCCACACTGCACATGCTCAACCGGGCCCCCGGATTGCATCAACAGGGTCTTTTTGTTTTACCGCCTTCATTTCCCAACTTTGCTGGTGATTAATGTGAATGATATAAATGAGCTTTCTTTTGTTAGCATGTCGCTGATTTTCTCCTATCACTGGGCTTAATCTCACTCTTTCCGAAAATTTCAATTTAGTCCATTTTAGTCGGTTTAGTTCATTTTTAACAAACCCTTAACAGCTGTTTCAAGGCAACATTGTGAGAACAACCCAAAATGGTCTCTGGTTTGTTCTGTTTACACAACTGTGAGCGGAGGGAAAGCAAAATGTTTGAAAGTCATTTCATTTAAATTTTCTCATTTAAAAAATGTATTAAAATATTGGGACTTCCCTGGAGGTCCACTGGTTAAAACTTCGCCTTCCTATGCAGGGGGTGTGGGTTGGATCCCTGTCAGGGAGTTAAGATCCCACATGCCTTGTGGCCAAAAACCCAAAAAATAAAGCAGAAGCAACATTGTAACATATTCAATAAAGACTTTAAAAAAAAGGTCCACATCAAAAAAAAAAAAATTGAAAAAAATTTTTAAAAATTGAAAATGCATTAAAGTGTGAATTATTTTAATACATAGATACATATTATTAAGTATGTATTTTATTTATAAATACATATGTATTTAAATATGTATTTTAAATATGTATTTATGTAATAGGCAAATGTTACATAGTATAAATATGTCAATATGTACATAACACATGTATTGAATGGTATATATATTAAAATATGTATGTTATTATGTATTAAAATGCATGTGAATATGTATTTAAATACATAAAATGTGTATACATACATATATGCGAAGCAAGCACTTGCTTTAAGTGGTAACTTCAGATAAATTGGAATTTTTGTATGTGTCAGCACTGACATTCTTCCAGAGATCAATTTCTGTAGCCCCATTTGAAACACTTATTGGATATTTTTGCTGGTTACTGATTTTAAAAATTTGGAAAAGGGCAGTAAAGAGAAGGAAATACCACCTCTGTCCAACCACTCCCGAGTCAGGGCTCTAGCACTGAGCGGGCTTCCTTCTAGCCCTTTTCCTGCAGTAACCACTTTAAACCTGTAGTTCAGCACCTCTGTTGACCGTTCCTCCTGTATCCTACCTACTCATGGTCAGAAGCTCTGCCCAAATTTAGAAAAATCCAAAATGTTTTTGAGGGAAGGGAGGGACAGGGGGGCGGAGAGAGGGATGGATAATTCAGAAAAGCAACCACAAAATTAAGAACGTGATTTTTGCTGTATAATCCATCATCTGCGCCCCACCCCCACCCGGGTAAGACCCCTCCCCCCACACTGCACCTTCCCAAGGCGCGCTTCACACTTTGTACCTGGGATGAAAAGGGAGGGAATTTACAGCCCTCAGTGAAAATGGTCAGGGTCAAATTATATACTCTTACGGTACAGAGCGGGGTATGGGCAGTGGCGGGAGCTTGGCTTTCACAGTTCCTGGGCAGGCTTTCGTCCTGGCCGAGTAGCTCGCGTCACGATAATACAATTTTGTATGTTAAACAACAGATGTCAAACAGAAGAAAGAGACGGGGTCTTTGCTTTTCTTCTCCTGTGGACCTTGCTCCCCCAAAGCAGCCATTTTTTCAGTTGCCATGACAGTGGTAATAGGAGTTTATCATTTTCCCATGCCTGCTGCATGCTAATGCCGAATCCATTCACCAGTGTTATCTGGGTAAGGGAAGAAGGGGTCCAAACCACAATCTGCCTTTGTGCTGCAGAGGGAGACACGACCACTGCCTTTTCGCTCTCCCCACAATCCTCAGCTCCCGCTTTGTGGGGCAATTTCTGTAAAGCAGAAGTTATGATTTGCCTGTCTATTAATACACATAGCCACCATCAGTGACAGAACTCCTGATGCTCTATATGCGAGTTGACACAGCAGGTTAACCATTGCTGTTTTTTAAAAAAGAGGTTGTAAAGGACAAAGGTCATCTAGATAGCGACGATATGTAATATCGATAAATCAAATATGTATATTAAATATATAATAATTCTGCTTTCTTCCTGAATACTAATCTCACTTTCAAATATCAGACCCATTTACACACTGAGTAGAAGAAAGCTCCTTTGAGACTTACCAAAACTAAGAAAATCATAATATTTTTATAAGAAGAGCAGCTTCCTTCAACAAACAAAGATGATGTAGAAATTAAGAAATGTCACATTTGGAAGGACTCCTTCTTAGAATGAAGGAAATTTATTATGAAAAAAATGGACATAAAGGATATACTACCAACTGTAAAATAGTCAGTGGGAAGTTGTTGTATAACAAAGGGTGTCCAACTCGAGGATGGAAGATGCCTTAGAGGACTGGGGCAGGGAGGGTGGGGGGGACTCGAGGCGGGGGAGTCAAGGAAGGGAGGGAATATGGGGATATGTGTATAAAAACAGATGATTGCACCTGGTGTACCCCCCCAAAAAATAAAAATAAAAAAATAAAAAGTACATAAAACATGAAAAAAAAAATGGACATAAAGGAAAAATGAAAATGTGGTTAAACCCAGATGATGGGTACACAGATGTTCCTTATTCTTGGTACTTCTCTGCGTGTTTGAAATATTTTGTAATTCCTAAAAATTTTATGGATCAAAGTCTTTCTGTTTGGCTTTTAATTAACAGTGTTTAAGTCACAGCCAAATGAGGAAAAAGGGGGGGGAGGGTGGAGAAGAAGAAACAATGTAGCAGGGGAAAAGCAAAATTAAACCCCAAAGTGATTTACAGCATGCTTATGTTTATTTCCCTCTTAATTTCTAACAGAATGTGGTGGTAGTTGTCAGCTGATATTTGCTTATTTTTTTTCTTCCTAATCCCTTGAAAAAAAATTCTTGCATCAATTGACCACTAAAATGATTATTGCAATTGTTGATAGAGTTTATTCTCCGGAATTGAGAAGCCAGTTGCTTTTATATGCATTGTGCGCCTTATTTTTTAGGCATCTGGCCCATTTGATTCCTTTTTTGTTATTTTGAGTTGTTCTTTTATCATTATCTGCAGGAAGCAGCATTAGCATGCCCAAGATAAGACGAGGGATCCAGATGTGCATATCAAAGGATGAACAGCTACTTATTAAGAAAAACTTCTCTTTTTAAGCCCAGCTTCTGTTCAAAGGCATAATAAAGCCTATGGCGTTAGTGACAAACTGGTAATTCAATGCCTTGTCACCGCCATGCATTGGAATGGGGAGGGGGGAAGACAAGTCAAAGAAATTGGTAAGGTCCACACTTTAGAATTCTGAAAACACAGAACTAGTAAAAGTTCATCTTCTCCAGACGTATGCATTTACATCCTGCTGTGTTTATTCACTGTTTCCTGGGGGAAATGAATGAGCCACAAGTGGGCTGGCTGGCTGTTATGATTAAGGATGAATTTTAAATCACCAGGTTATTTTTTAGAAGAGTAAAATATGTTTACATTGAAAGCATCTGATTCCAATGTCATCAACAGGCATGTGCTTCTTCTGCAATGAGAACACGCTTAGTAACACACCAGGCGTGCATTTAGGTGAAAGAGCCCAGCGCTGTAATAGTTCATAAAGTAAATCTGAAAGTCCTTTCCACTGTCCCTCTGCTTCTAATGTTAGGTCACTCCCTCCTCCCTCCGTGTGTGTCTCTCTGTGTCCCTTGTGGGAATTTACATGCATAGTTGCACATAGCTACACACATACATGCATAAAGGCAGAGATCTACGCACTATATTTAGTGGTAGTGTTTTTTTTTAAATTAATGGCGCCAAACCATACGTGTGCTTCCTTGATCTCGGCAGTTTGATTTGCTAATCATTCCAACTCGGCGTATATAAGCCAACCTCATTCTTTTTCATTTATTTTTATTTTTTTAATATAAATTTATTTATTTCTCTCTCTCTCTCTCTCTCTCTATCTATCTATTGGCTGCATAGGGTCTTTAGTTGCAGCGAGCTGGGGCTACTCTTTGTTGCAGTGCAACAAAGTTCTCAGTGTGGTGGCTTCTCTTGTTGCAGAGCACGGGCTCTAGGCACATGGGCTTCAGTTGCTGCATGTGGGCTCAGTAGTTGTGGTGGATAGGCTTAGTTGCTCGGAGGCATGTTGGATCTTCCCTGCCCACAGCTTGACTCTGTGTCCCCTACACTGGCAGGAAGATTCTTAACCACTGTGCCACCAGGGAAGTACTCTTTTTCATTTATACGTTAGTGATCTGTGAGTTGACTGTACCGTGATGTCCATAACCACTTCCCTTTTGGTGGCCATTTCAGTTTCTTCTAGTGTTTCCCAATTGCAAAAAATGGTGCAAAAAATATCCTCACACATATACTTTTGTGTGCTCGTCCTCTGTTCTTTTTGCATATTACTTCTTTCTCTGTTGTCCAAAAAATATTTCTTTTAATCGACGGGGAAAGTTATGCATCTATAAACTTAAGTCTAAAGCAAACTAGAAATGAGTTAGTCTCTTACTTTCTCTTACGATTAAGAGAAACTGTAGAGTTCAGAGAACTGTAATATTTAAGTCAATTTTGAGGGCACGTAAAAATTTCACATTTGTTCTTGGGTTCCTAAGCCAAGTCCTGTAGTTGACTCAAAATTGACCTTGACGAAGTCATTTTTGTACATGGATCTTTTTTAAAGTTAGCTGAGTCTTAAATTTGTCAGTGAGTTTATTGAGTTTTAAAAATATATAATTAGCCCTCCTGTTTGGTAAATAAGGAATGAGGTGAAGAAACTTTGCCCAGAGCTTAGATCTGCTAAGTTAATTTTATCAGAAATATGATAAGATAGTGGTCTAAATCCTATCAACATATGCATAGGAATCTACATTGTGGCGTTATTTGTAATAGTAGAAAGAAAAGAAATACCTCGATATCCATTAGTGGTTTCTTTAAAAAATTATAATACATGCAAAAAATAATATTAAAATGAATGAGATGATATCCCAACAGGAAAAGCCTGTGTTGTATTGCTAATTGAAAGACAAATTGTGAATCTACACATGCTGTGTGATCTACTTGTGGATGGGATGTTTGGAGTGGTGGATGGACAGACTCACTAATAAGAGTTATCTCCAATGTACGGAAGGGGTGAGGAAAAGGAAGAGAGAGGTTAGGAATTTACATTTTTTCATATCACATTATTTACAGTAGGCATGTAAAGGTTTTCTTATTTTTAAAAACTCACTATTTCACTATTGCCAATTGTCCCAAAGACTGGAGAACAGGCTGGTTATAACATTTAACTGGTTGATTTTTTTAAAAAGAATATTCATTAAAGAGTATAAAATTATTTTATATCCTTGTCATTTAACTTTTCATGGGTATATATCCACATAGTTCAAAAGTCCAAAACTGGAAAATGGTTAAAAAAAAAAACACCTCTGTCTCCCAGAGCTAAATTTTCCTCCCCAGAGGTAATCACTGGTACCATTTTTATATGCATCTTCTTGGACATATTTTAAGCATATTCAAGGAAATACACACATATATAATAAGTTTATGTAAGTATAAGAAGTATAAAAATATTCTTTTGTGAGAATTCCCTGGTGGTTCAGTGGCTAGGACTCTGCACTTTCACTGCCATAGTCCAGGATTCAGTTCCTGGTCGGGGAACTCGGCAGCACAGCCGGAAAAAAAAAAAAGAAAAATTCTTTTGTTTCTTTTCCCACAGATGGTACCCTGCTATTCAAAATGGTCTGTATTTTGTTTTTTTTTTTTTTTTCACTTAACTGTGTTTAAAGAGAATTATTTTTAAACAGCTAAATAAATGACTAACCACAGAGCCCGAAGCATCCTTGGGTTTTATGCAGCTGTTTCTAAGTCAAGAATTATTTGGCCTATGGTTGGCACGCTGATTTGTATGACTATTCAGAGTGAACTTGGACTCCAGATGGTCCTGGTCAGAGAATTAATAGGGGACGAATTGCTGTGGTTGGGGAGCTTCTCAGATGAAAAGATGAGATGCAATGTCAAGATCCCAGACTTTTCAATCAGTCAGTCCTGGGTTCACATCTAAGCCCTCTCACCTACTTATTAGTTACATGACTTCAGGCATGTTCGCATTGCTAAGCCTCAATGTCCCTGTCTGCAAAATAGGGACAAAAACAGTCACAACCTCCCCGGCTTGTAAATGAGAAAATGATGTAAAATATCTGCCTCCCCCTTAGTCACAGACCTACTAACTGACTCTTCCCTAACTGCAATCGCTACCATTAAACAGGGAGGTTGAAAGAGGAAGGCAGTTTCCTTTTTCCCAGGAAAGTAGTCCTGGGCCAACATACTTTGAAAGTAGCCTCATTTTTCCTAGAGGGAGAGGGTTATGTGGAGGGAGGGGAAATTCATATTGTCCAGAAGTTCCCCCACTTGCTTCTCCTACCGACCCCTCAGGCCACACATGAGAACCCTGCTGGAGGGCTGGTTTAGCACCCTGCATGAACTATGTTCAGCCTGGTTAATATCTGAGCAGGCAGATGGCTCTTAAGCTGTAAGACGTGTCACATTTGGAAATCAATGTCCTTTAGGAAGGACTACAGCAACGATTCTCAAGCATGAGCATCCATGCAGAGGGCCTTTTAAACCCCAGATTGCTGGAACTCACCTCCAGAATTTCTGATTTCGTAGATCTGGGATGGGACTCGAGAAATTGCATTTCTAGCAAGTTCCAAGGTGATGCTGATCCTGCTTATCTGGGGACCCACTTCAAGAACCCTGGAGTGCGTGCTCCAAAGCAGGGGGCCTGGCTTCTTATTCTGGCCTTGCCACCACCCACTGGTTACGTGATCTTTGGACAGGTTGTTTAACCTCTCCCCAGCCTCAGTTTCCTCATCTATACAATGGGAAAAATAGTAATATACAGAGGGCTGCTGTAAGGGTTGGGTAACTTCATACACACTTAAGCATCCCACCAAAGTAACTGGAGCCTCTCATTCATACCCAGTAGTGCTTCTGACACCAGGCCAACTGTTTAATTAAATGCCTTTCTTTACTCTTCTTTCAGGAATAATAATAGCCAGCATTTTCTTGAACACTCACTTGGTGGTCAAAATATGCTTCCTCTCAAAATAGGCAAATTAGATTCCTGTCTTATACTGCAGAGTGATTTGCTTTGAAAGGGCACTAAAACTCTCCTGGCAAAGAGGAATATATGTGTTACATGCATGTACACATATAATATATTGCATTTACTACATTATATTTATATATGTGTGTATGTGTGTATATATATACATATCTATAGTGTAATACATCTACACACACACACACACACACACACACACACATATATCCTATTGCTGATCTGACATAGCCTAACATTGTTTCAATGGGTAAAGGCACATCTTATCTTTGAGGGATAACATATTAAGCCTTTTGATATTACTCTAATGATTCCACTCTAATTAATTAGCTTTATTCTCAGACGACAGAGCTGTGAGAGAAAGGTTGACTTGAGTTGGAGGGAGGTGAGGGAAGGAATGTGAAAGCCAGATATAAATGGGGGACCACCAGTTGGGAGGGCCCTTCTTTCCTTTCTGATGTCAACTTGAAGTTGAGATAGTCAAGAGCGAGGCATCTGAATTTGGACGACTTGTGTTTCAATCCACTTGAGCTGTCTGATCTTGAGCAAAGCATGTCCTGATGTCCTCATTTATAAACTGGGGTAAAGATGGAAGCACTTAATGACAAGGTTTTTTCCAAAACTGCATTCATACATCTATTCAGTCACTGCCTATTTACCACCTACCCTTTGTCCTGCATGCTGAGGCTAAAGGGTTCACCAAGACCGACAAGGTCCCTGCCCCACAGAGCTGCAGGCTGCTGTCCAGTTGGAGGTGACATGTAGGAACAGTCAGTAAATCCATAAGCAAATAGTAAAGGAGACGATGTTGGCCAGCAGTAGTGCATTGAAGAAACTGTGATAGTGACTCAGGACAAGGAGACCACTTTCACTGAGGTGGTCAGGGAAGGCTTCCTGGAGGAGGTGGCATTTTTGCTTAGACTGGATGATGCAGAACCGGCCATGTGAACATCTTGGAAAAGACAAGCAGTGCGAACAGCCAATGCAGATGCCCTGATGAGGGAATAAGCCAGGGTTGGAATTCCACAAAGAAGCCCAGGGTGGTCTGAACCAGATTGGAGAAGGCCTCATGTTGCAAACAGAAACAGAAGGGAAAGCATTGGAGGGTTTTTGTTGTTGTTTAGATGTGGTTTTGTTGAGGTTTTTTTTTTTTTTATAATAAAACAAAGTGTATGAGATTAAATATTGTTACTTTTACAAATTTCTAACAACTCATAGCAAAGAGAAGTAATCTTTATTGTTTTAAAGTCTCTATCCATGTCAAACTTCAATGATGGTTTAAGTTAAAGTGGACCTTTTATTGAAATCAAACTACAATACTTATACTATTTCATTTTAGAGCGTTTAGTGACATGAAAAGAATGTATTCCTAAGAATTATATTAAATGAATCCATATTTGGAAAGATACTTGGGATATCCCTGGTGGCGCAGTGGTTAAGAATCCACCTGCCAATGCAGGGGCCACAGGTTCAAGCCCTGGTCCGGGAAGATCCCACATGCCACAGAGCAACTAAGCCCGTGAGCCACAACTACAGAGCCCTCGTGCTGCAACTACTGAAGCCCTGGTGCCTAGAGCCCATGCTCCACAACAAGAGAATCCCACACACCGCAACAAAGAGTAGCCCCTGCTTGCCACAACTAGAGAAAGCCCGCGTGCAGCAACAAAGACCGAAGACCCAATGCAGCCAAAGATAAATAAATAAAGCCAAAAATTAATAAATTAATTTTTTTAAAAAAGAAAAGAAAAAAATACTACCTAGGCATTCTAATGCCATAAAACTTGAATATGAGCAGTTACAGCATCAACTAAATACAACAGACCAGAAAAAGATAAATCAAAATTACTTTTCTAGACAGAAGACACGAGCATATGTCTTGTTGTGGCTGTGGGTGGGGTCTCACAGCCCAGCTGCTGTGAAAGTGGACTCAAACCTGGATGTGACCCTCGAACCCTGAGCCCTCCCAGCATGACCTTCCAGCTTCCTGGGGAACCTGGTGACCAGAGGATCCCCTGATTCTTCCCAGCATCCTCGGGCTGCGTGTGGAACAACAGGCGCAAACGCTCCGCTTGGGAAAGGCTGGAACTTGAACTGGAGGTTGGCTGGCATTCGCCTGATGTGATCGTTTTCCTTTCTCAGCTCACTGAGCTTCTTCTCAGTAGACAGAGCTGCCATCCACCTTTCTTGGGCTCTTTTCTCATAGGAGAGGATCTCGTTTTGATAGGAAAAAGTGATTCTCTCCAATCCTTTGTCCATGTCTTCCACCATCTTCTTGTAGAGGCTGCACTCCTGATGTGTATAGTCCAGTCTTCTCTCCACTTTGGGGTATTGCTTCTCCATCTCCAAGCGGTGTGTTTCCTCCTCAGTCGATTTTCTCATGAGCTGCCTTAGGTAATCTTGGTGTAATTCAGGCAGCATTTCAAGTTTCAGCTGAAGCTTCTGAATCTCACTTTCCAGCTGTGCATTTTCAGACCGCAAGGATGTTTGCTCAGTTTGGAGACTTTTTATTTGTCCCGTTAGCTCTTCATTGATTTGATTTTCTTCATACAATTTTTTGGATATTTCCTCTGGTTCTTCTTCGTGCCTTTTAAAGGACACTTTTAAGTGAATAGCATAAATGAGACTCTTCAGATCAGCTTCCGGCAGGTCCACTGGGTGATACTCATTTTCTCCTCTTTTTTCTTCTGCTTCCAAGTTGCCCATCTCTACGTGATCCTCTTTCAAGAGATCAGGCACATGTATGGTCTTCAGTGCGGTTTGGATGAGTGAATTCAGCTGGCTCACTTTATCACCCAGCATCTGCTGCATTCGTGCGTTTGAGCATTCCAGCAAATCTCTTTGTCCCTTCAGGTCCTGTATTCTTTGCTTCCATCCCTCCGTTTCTTGGGAGAGCAGCTCTAGACTTTGCTGAAGATGAGTATTTTCCTTCAAACCTTCCATTAGTTTCTCCTGGAGGTGTTGTACCTTGTCCTGAGATGCTTTCAAGATGTTTTTTGCCTGGGTCACCTGGGATTGGTGGGCTTCTGATGTATCCCCAAGTGACCGTATCTGCCCCTGGAGGCGCGCCATCGTCAGCTGATGCAGTGAAAGGTGAGGGGGCTCACTTTTCTGTCCTTTTTCAAGGAAGTCTTTCATGTCAAGAGATGACCTGTTTGGATTTTCATTAAGTGCCTCCAGGCACAGCATTTGTAACATGGGAACGTTGGCCTCCACTGCAGGTGTCTGGAAGGCTTGTGCCATTAGCCCAATCGTCTCCCTGACTTTTCTGTAGACTTCAGCCCAGGCAGAACATCTCTTGGCCAGCTCTGCTCCTCTTCTTAAAGTACTTCGGCTCTTTACTGTGAAAAGCACAATAGCAGCACACGGCAGGATCTCCCAGGGAAACCCCAAGGGACCTGGAACGCCTCTCAAGGTCGCAGACAACACCAGGAGAGCATCCCACAGTGGCTCTAGGACTAGCAGGGAAGACATTTTAGCGGCAGGCACATGCCCTCCCTGGTCCCATAGGCATCACAGCTCTGCCTCTGATCGCCAGTGTCCTGTGGGCCACAACTAACCACATGGAACCCTGCAGGGTGTTCCGTCTCTATGACAAACAGGTGCCTGGCAGCCAGGGCAAACCACCATAGGGCTGGGGGAGGGGAGGCCCGCCAGGTTCTAGAAAACTGTGTTATCTGATTGCTCTGCTTACTATACAGAGAGTGATGTCACCTCTACAGGGCATTCAGGGAGTGGAAAGGGCTGATGCCACCTGGAGCTGGACGTGGCCATAGAGCAAACCTAGAAGGTCAAGCAATGCCATGTCCTACCCCCTCCTCTGCAGAGGATGAGCCCAGGCCCTTGGGTGAGATCTCCTGATCTCAAGCTTCCCTCTGCCTCGGGGAAGCCTGGCCCTGACTACAAAGGTCCAAGGGCGCTCCCTCCTCTAAGACTCCCTCTCTTGTGTTTGGTCAATGGTTGGCAAGGACAGAGGACAGAAGGGTGTCCCCAAATGGACTAACAGACAGGATTTCAGTCAGAACTCAGGAGAAATGAATCACAACTGGCAAGGTCTTCCAAGTTCCTGGATTTTTCTGGGAACCTGTTTGCCTCCGTTCAACCCAGGTGCTCCATACAGGGTCGACCCTGGGACCCAGGGTCCTTCGCAGCGCGGCTCTGCCATCTTCAGCTCACGGCCCCCAGGGCTGCCCTGGGGACGGATAGTCTCCAGTCCGCCGAGGCATCTGCACCCGGTGCCTCTGCAGAGGGAGTGGGTCCTCTTTGGTTAATTTCACCACCTTTTATGTCCTCAAGCCCTGTTTCCCTCCATTAGCGTCTCTCCACAGTCAGGCTCAGAGCCTCGTGGTCCATCACCCAGGACTCTGCCATGAGTGGTCAGCGGAGGGTTTAAGTAGGAGGGTGACGTGATCTGACTGATGTTTGAGGAAGAGGAGGGAGGAGGGGTTGGAGGAAGGGTGTCAGGAATGAAAGGGGTTTGGGGACCCCTGGGGTTAGTAGCCTAGGTCCGAGTCAATGGTGGGAAGCTAAGTCAACGGTGGCCGTGGCGTTTGATTCTAGGGGCTGAACTCGGGATTACAAGAGGTACATGTGGCCCACTGGTAGCACTCAACAGAAGTGTCGTGGCCGTTCAGTTTCCCCACCATGTGATAACTAGTAAGGTCTGAATTGTCCCTGCCTTTGTGGCCAGCTCTCCAGAAAGGATGCCCGAATCCTACAGGATGCGTTTCTTCCCAGCATTCACTGCCAAGTCTGCGGCGAAGTCTCTGAGGCAGTGTGGAGCATCTCAGAGGAGAGAGGATGCCTGCCAGGACACTGTGTCAGCCCTGTGTCAGCTGGCTCTACTGGGTCAGTTTTCCCATCTGTAAATTAATCAGGCTGGTGTCGCGTTCTTATACTTTGTAAACCTGTACGGTGAATTTTTTACTTGAACACGTTATACGTTGATATACCACAAATTCAAAAAGTACAAAAAAGTAGACAATAAAAAAATAAGTTTTTCTTTCCCCATTCCCTCCCTACCCCATCACCCACTTCCCCTCCCTGAAGCCAGTTGGTTTATCATTTTCTTGGGTGTCCATCCAGAGCAATTCCTTGCATACATAAGAAAATAAATATATATCACACCTTGAAAATGATAAATCCATGACACCAGTTTGTATGTTACTTTCTGACTCACCTGCATATGACAGAGGACACCCATGTCCGTGTATTAAGTGCTTCCTCTTTCTTTTTGATGAACGTACCATAATATCCGTGGCCATTCTCCTGTTGATGGACAAGCAATTTGGCAATATTTGCCCAAATTAATCATGTATCTTTGACCTTTGATCCAGCTATTCCGTTTCTAGAAATTAAGCCAGTAGGTAGTCTCATTGTTGTGAAAAATTCAGCATGTACCAGTTTATAATCTGCAGTAATATTTATTCTGTAATTTAAAACATAGTAATTTTTTTTAACATTTCAAAGAAAGAGTCTATGAAAGATGAGAAGCAGAAGAGTGCTCTGTTTAAGAAAGAAGATTCCAAAAGAATCCAGATTTGAAAACCAGCTTTAACACTTCATGGGGAAGCTACTTTCCCTCTCTGAGCCTCTGTTTGTTCATCTATAGAATGGATATAATAGTCATGCCCACCTTAGAGGGTCATAGTGGAGTTAAACACCAAACATGCAGTAAATGGTATCTGCCACAATGCTCTCTGTTATGGTGATGACCATTATTACTACTTACTTTAATCTTTGTTTTGGATAAAGTATAAGTGGTGGGTTCTTTGGTGTGGCACCGAGTCAGAAGCCTGAAATGAGGAAATCACTATTCCACAACTTCCTTGGACATCAGAAATCCTCACCTTTTCCTCTGGACATATGAGTGTGGATGACATGTCACATACTAACAGGCTCTGGGTTTTTGAGCTGCAACATCTACCTCCCTGTTTCCTAGGCAGTCCAATGACCTCCAGATTTCATTTAAGTTTTCTATTATTGTCCGCTGAAAAGGACAATGACGCTCTTGTTTGCACAGCTTTGGGGAGCTCAGAGGAAAAATTGGTCATGATGAGGAGCACAAAAGATTTGCTTTCCATACATTCGTTTGTCAATTGCTTTCTTAATGCAGAGTTGGGTAGGGGAGTATAGACAGTGAGGGAGAAAAAAAGATTCTCTTGTGTCCACGGCTGGATGTCAATATTTGGCGGGGATAATCGGGATTTAATATCACATCTTTGCAAAGATAAAGTCTGTGCAAGTAAGAAATCCTAAGTTGCCCATTCTCCCTTTGCACTGGCTTTTAACCATCACTACATTGTGTTTGGTTATGTTTATTAGGTCACAGGAAGACAGAATTGAGAGACAGTACGAGGAACTGGCTTTGTTGAGGTGTTGGCTATCGTTCCTGTCCCTTCAAAATAAAACATACACAACGAAACAAAAGCCCTTGTGGGTTAAACCTGGAAAGTACAGTAAGAAGCCAAACACCTGTAAACGGGGCATTCTCTAAGGGGCTCAGGCACACAGTTTTTGGCTTTATCAACTTTCATATCAAAAAGAACAAGGCATCAAAATCTGTGGTTTTATTCTTAAATTTTATATTGCTGTTGAAAACAAAAACAAACAAACAAAAAAACTGCCAGATAGATGCCTGGACTCTCTTCTAGAGAACAATTGTTCAAATTAGCCTGCTTTAAATGGTGACTAGCATTCTATAATATATAAGGGGGAGAATGATTGGCGCTTTTTCTTTAAAATTAATATTAACGCTATAAAAATAAGCTGATTTTATGTTACTTTTAACCAAATGCAGGTTGTAATGACAGCTCTGCATTAATTCTGAGGATGTCCTTAAGAATGAATAAAGTGTTTGTTCTTTTGTTTTGGGGGTTGATTGATGTTCCTGACAAAATTGTAGGTTAGTATACGGTAGGACATTCTTTTTACATTCAACTTTGGTGCTGGGTCATAAAAGTCAGTCAGTTTTGGAAAAATAAAAAATTATTCACAGGCTTAATTCGTGTTCCCAAAGGACTCTTGTGATCTTTTCATGTTGAAACTGTTCTCTTGCTACTGTCCTCAAGGTGTGCCTCCTACAAGGGCAATGATTGACTTCCCGAGAAGCTGGACCGAGAACGATTTTCTGTTTATGGACTCCAGCTTTCCTTTGATTCTCTTTATAAAATCAGAGTTCTGTTTTCTTAAAGAAAATAAGATGACTTTCAATGACAGATTTCAATGCAATCTTTGAGAAATCCTAGCCTTTGAGTCACACATCTGGGTTAGACCCCCACTGCCACGAGCTATGTGATGTTGGCCACGCCCTGCAACCTAGCTGAGCCCCAAGTTCTTCATCCATTCAAGAGGGATAATGATCTCCCTCTCCACCGTAGAGGATGAGCGGGTATTAGTGAATTTGTTTTGAAACTGTGTTTCCATAATAAACTCTCTACACTTAAATTGTATTTGGAGTGCTTGTGGGAAGGGCAAGTGGGAAAGGCCAGTTGAAATGAGGGGGGAGCATGTGGTGAAGTCCCTCTAAGCCACTCTTTTTTTTTTTTTTTTTTTTTTAATTTTTTATTTTCGTCTGTGTTGGGTCTTCATTGCTGCATGCCAGGTTGTGGCGAGCGAGGGCTACTCTTCATTGCTGTGTACAGGCTTCTCATTGCGGTGGCTTCTCTTGTTGTGGAGCATGGGCTCTAGGCATGTGGGCTTCAATAGTTGCGGCTCACGGGCAATAGAGCGCAGGCTCAGTAGTTGTGGCGCACGGGCTTAGTTGCTCTGCAGCATGTGGAATCTTCCCGGGCTAGGGATTGAACTCATGTCCCCTGCATTGGCAGGTGGATTCTTAACCACTGCGCCACCAGGGAAGTCCTAAGCCACCCTTCATACCATTACTGATGTGGTGACAATTAAATGAGATGACTATACAAAACCCCTGACACATGATGATAACTGGTAGCTGTCGTTATTGATTACTATTTGATGGTACATTTCATATTACTGTATGTACAAATTAAGAATACCAAGTACGAATTTGTGTGGGAGTGTATATAGATTCATTGTTTTGAATAGATTAAAAATTCACATGTTGCAAAATCAAGAGGTACACAAGAAATAGAAGGGAATGGAGTCTCCCTCTCCACTGGTACCCCCAGAAGCAGCAATTCTCCCAGTCTCTCGTTTGTGTTTCCAGAGATATTTGATGCATATATGATCTGAGAGGTGTATGTATTATTTCTTCTCTTAATATACAAATAGTAGCATATACTACAATTTCTGTATATATGAACAATAGACCTTGAAGATCATTTCTTATCAGCTTATAGTCTCCTCATTCTTGTACAAATGACCAGAATTTGTTTAGCCATCTCCTACTGATGGATATTTGCATTGTTTCCAGTGTTGTGCTATTACAGATCGTGCTGCATTGAGGAACACTTTTTACATAAGGGATTAGGTATTTGCACCTGTGTAAGTATGTCTGTATGTTAAATTCCTAGAAGTAGAGTTACTGGTTCACAGGGCAACTAAGTTTGTAAATTTGATTGATAGATGTGAGAATGGCTATTTCACCACATTCTTGCCCAGATAGTATGTTATCAAACTTTTTGATCATTTGTCATCTGATGATCTCAGTATAGTTTATTTTGCTTTTTTTTTTTTTTGGCCATGCAGTGTGGCTTGAAGGATCTTAGTTCCCCTACCAGAGTTTGAACCTGGGGCCCCAGCAATGGAAGATGAGTCCTAACCACTGGACCGCCAGGGAACTCCCCACATGCCTCTTATTATAAGAAAGATTGACCACTTCTCTTTTGTCTAAAAGCCATTGAGATTTTCTTTTCTGTGGACTATTACCTATGTATCTTTTGTCAGTTTTTTCTGTTGAACTCTTGGCTTTTTTCTGATTGATTTTAGGGACTCTTTTTATTTTAAGGAAATTAGTATTTTGTTTTATGAGTTGCAGTTTCTTTCCTCCAGTTTCTTGCCTTTTGACTTTGCTAATGGTAGTTTTTGCTAAGCAAATATTTTTGGTTAGGAGTTTCTGAATTATGTCTTAGTAAAAAAGACCTCCCCACTCCAAGATTATTTTAAAATTCCCTGATAAGTGTCTTCTAGTGCTTTTGTGATTTTGTTTTTACATATTTAGATTTCTGATTCATTTTGGATTTATCCTTGGTATGATCCAAAGTATAGTTCCAACTTCACATTTTTTTCTATATAGCCATCATTTATTCTGCAATTCATCTTTCCCCCTACTGATTTGAAAGGTAATTTTTATTCAAATAATAAATTCCCACATGTACTCAGACTTATTATATAGGATTTTTGAAATTATCTTATAAATTAACATGGCCAAGCAGGAGCATATGTGTGTATTATGTAGTTTAACTCATTAATTTAAAATTGCAAACGAAACCCTGACTACTTGCCAAATCAGAATACATTGGAATAAAAAGTCTTTTAGGGAATTCACTAGCAGTCCAGTGGTTAGAGGTCAGTTCTTTCACTCAGGCCCGAGTTTAATCCCTGGTCAGGGAGCTAAGATCCCACAAGACAACCAGAGTGGCCAAAAACAAAAGTCTTTTATATTCATTTTAGATACTCATGCCTGTGTGTGTGTGTGTGTGTGTGTTTGTGTGTGTGTGTGTGTGTCTGTACACACAGCGTTCCTGTGGCTGTGAGCTCACTATGGTGGTCTCATTTGTCTCGCCAAGTCATTGGTTTAGGAATGGGTACGTGACAGCACTTTGACCAAAAAGATGAAGGGAAATCTGCTGAGAGGGCTTCAGAGAGGGTTTTCCTCACCCCTGAAGAGCGATGAAAGGCGGGGACTATTCTTTTCACCTCTGGCTATCACTGTCTCCCTGTGACTTCTGGAACTCTGCAGGCGTTCCGGGGCCGTGAAGGGAGGCAGCCCAAGGAAGCAAGCCGAGAATGGGAGCATGGAAAGAAGAAGAATGAAGAAAAGCTGGCTCCCAAATTAACTAAATCACCACCGCTAGACACATCCTAATACCAAACTCCTTGATAGATGGTTAATCAATGACCTTATGGTCCAAGCCCTGTTGAGCTGGGTTTTCCGTTATTTGCAGCTAAAACTGTCCTAACATTCCAGCTTCCCCAAGACACTGAAAAATCTAGAACTTTCTCTCCTCTCCTGTCGAGCTGAACTGACCCTACCCTCTCTTTGAAGTCACTGAGTGTGGAACAGGGTGAGACGGGAACTTTATTAAACTCAATAGTTCAAATAAAATTATAAAAGCACAGGGTACCTTTGGTGTTCCTCAACCCAAAGCATCGTGTGGCTTCTCAGAGAAAAAGCTATTTGTTTCCTTATAATAAACAATACCTCCCTGATCCTAGTATACAATTTTATTTTGTTTTTCACATTGCTTTAAAGATGAGTTATTTAGGAAATTGGTTAGAAATCACTCCAAGTGTCTTGAAGCTACTTTGCAGACATAGGGAGTTACTCTAAAGGGTATTGAAAATTAAAGCAAAAAGGATTCTTTGAGATTCTCTAGAGCAGTGGTGTCAACCTTGCTGTACACTGAAATCATCTGGGGAATTTTTTTAAAAATATTAATGGCTGGGCCCCATCCCCAGAGATTCGGATTTTATTGTTCTGGATTTTTTTTAAGCCTCTCAAGTGTTTATCACTTTATTTTAATTTCATGATATTTTTCCTCAAACTTTTATTTTAAAAATTTTTTTTAAATTGCATGAATAGAAAAATGAGCTGTGTATCTTCACCTAGATTCACTCATGGTTGACATTTGGCCACATTTGCTTTGAATAATTCTCTTTTAAGATTCATTATAGTAAGTTTTATCCATTTTAATACATTTATAACAATAAAAATGAATCACCGAAAATCAATTAAACCCCTTGATGTATGATTTTTCTCCTCCCCAAAACATTTATTTTTTACAAGTAATACATTTGCATCTTTCAAAAATTTTTGAATATAAAAAGATGTACAGTGAAAGGCCTTCTTGCTTTTCTGTTTCCCTCCCTGCAGGAAACTAGCCTTCTCATCTCTTGTGTGTCATTCTGGAGATATTTTATGCTCTCTCATCTTTACTTTGGAGCGTAATTTGGCCAGATCTCCTGTACTTTTCTAACGCAAGATTACCTATTATCATTGTTACTGTCCAAAAGTTCCTATTTCTTTAAAAAAAATTTTTTTAATGGAAGAATTCCTTGCTGATGGTTAAAAATTAATCAACTGCAGAAGGGCTAATGAAAGGCCACAGCTCCCTGCCCCGCCCCCAGGCCCATGCCTCAGCGGAAACCACTTTTAACTCTTTCTGGTTGGCGTTTTTCTCGTTCCTGTTCCAAATTCCAAATATTAGATTTACACCACTGGTTGTGGAGTATTACCTGGAGAATTTCATCTCCTGACTTTGTGCCGGGAAGATGAGGGCTTCACTCTCGGGAGTCATGACCCACTCTTTCTCCCTTCCCCCGTGTAGATAAAGCTGTATCGGGGCTTCTGTTCTGTTTTTTTTCTAAGGTAAACTTTTTTTAAAGACACATGCAAGATCACTATTTTCTGACCATTTAGGAGCTGAGGATGATTCGTATGTTAGTAGCCCTTTTCCAAATGTTTCTAATGTGCCAGAATGCTTTGGAAATGTTCCTCTTGTGCTTAAATAATTTGGACAAATATGTTTGGTTGAGCTATAGTGAGAACCAGCCCAATTTTAGATTCTTTATTTCTCTAGGACTTGAGAGATGACCCTCTTGGATTATCATTGAGTGTGGATTTATACCGTGGGCTTTTGTCTTCTTGTAAATAGGTAGCCCTACAGATCAAAGTCTTAAGAGCTGTTTTTATAGTCTTAAACCCTATCTTTATTTATTCATTCAACAAATACCAGGAAGAGCCAGGAGCTCATGATGCCAGGATAAGGAAGATTCAGCTGTTTAATGAGTGCAGGGTTTTATTTTGGAGTGATGAAAATGTTTTGGAACTAAAGGGAGATGGTGGTTGCACAACCTTATAAATGCTAAATACCACTGGAGTGTTCACTTTAAAATGGTTAATTTTGTGTTATGTACATTTTTCTCAATTTAAAAAAAAATGGGGGGAAGGACAGTCCCACGATAAGATAGGTTGGAAAAACATCCTATTGTGTAACCCTTTTAGACCTGTACATTGTGTCTGTCATATCAAAGTATCTGAGAAATTCTACAGCAAAATTCTCCAACTTCCTCTAACCCAGGTTTGCAAGATAATCTCATCCTAGAGCTTCTTTCCATACCTTTCAATATTCTTTGGAAACGACTTTTAAGGAAATTTATTTATTGACATGGAAAGATGTTCATGATGACTTAGTACATGAAGCAGTCACAAAATGGTTTATGCCATATGATCGCTTTTGGGTGAACCATGTGTAAGTATATTTAGGCAGAGAAAATACACTGACATCATTTACACCAAAAGAAGTTATCTGTTATTCTCACAAGTAAATTTCTTTTTCTTCTTTTTGTTTATCTGTATTTTAAAATGTGTCTACAAGTGTGTGTATTTTTACCTAAAATTATTTTTTTAAAAGAAAACAACTCTCCTTTTGTAATTTACTTTAGCCCTCTCCTACCTACAAAAATTATTGGTTTTCGCCCTTGCATCCTTATACACTTTTTTCTTTTCCTTATAGACTTTATAAATTGGACTCTGCATCCATTAACACAGCAGAGAGGGTGAGATTTTGGAATGTGAACACAGCTTCAGACTCTGATCCTTTAGAGAATCATGGATCTGTCTGTGCCGTAGTTCTCCATTCTGCGAAGTGGATTCATGCTGCTCTTGGGTTGCTGTAGCTAACAATTAATTAACAACTGCACAATCCAAATAAAACCAGGGGCTCCGTGCAGCCCAGTCAGCGCACAGACACACTTAAAGAAGCACAACAAGGCAACAAAAATTAATTTACAAAAGATTCTTATCTTTTTTTTCCTATCTGAAAACAATTAAAGAGGGGTGCATTTAAAACCAGTAGCACTCATATTCGCTGTATTACTTTCCTTTTGGTGCTATAACAGATTATCACAAACTTAGTGGTCTGAAACTACAGAAGTCTATTCTTTACGGTCCTGGAGACCAGAAATCCAAAATTAGTCTCACCAGACTGAAGTTGAGGTGTAGCTCTGTCACTGGAAGTGGAGTCTGGCAGCTCGACGCGCAAAAGCCAATAAAGAGGCAAGGTTGATGGAAAGGAAAGTTTGCTTTATTTTGGATGCTGGCAACCAGGGGCCCGGGGTGGGGGAGGAGGCGGGGGGGGGGGTGGACGCCTGTCCAAAGGCCAACTCCTCCCGCCCTGCTCCTGCTCCACACCCCCCCCCCCCACCACGACCCCAACAATCAGGCAGCAAGAGCTTTTATAGCTGGAGGGAGGGGGCTACATGCAGAAACAGCACAGTCAGTCCTGACAGTCATCTTGAAACTGGTCATCGGTGGTCTGACCAGGGTCATTGTGATCATTTTAGGTACAGTTAATCTCCAGTTCTGTGGTCAGTTTGTTCCCATTTCTTTGAGGCCAGTTCTCGGAATTGTGGCAGCTTATGTCATGGCTACAGCCTGGTCATCATGTAGTTAACGTCTTCCACCTGGTGGGGGTTTCAGTCTCTTTAAGACAGCTCACAGGACATGGCTCAAGATATTATCTACAGCCCTTGAGGAGGAACAAAAGGTCCTTGACTTTGCTTAATGACTAAACTATTATTTAGTCTTATTGGACTGCTTTTCTTTTTTGAAAAGATGTTTTATTTATTCATTTAGGCTGCGCCGGGTCTTAGTTGCCGCATGTGGACTCCTTAGTTGAGGCATGCGTGTGGGATCTAGTTCCCCGACCAGGGATCGAACCCGGGCCCCCTGCACTGGGAGTGTGGAGTCTTACCCACTGGACCACCAGGGAAGTCCCTGGTCTGCTTTTCTTTGCTTCTGAATTTTCTCACTTCTCTGATTAAACTTATTGTTTGGCTAAAGTACTTCCACAGACAGAAGACAGAGGACACAGGGAGTAAGGACCGTAGGATCCTGCTCTGTTTCCATTCCTTCTAGAGGTTCTAGTAGAAAACCCTTTCCCTTTTCCTTTGCCTCATCTGGTTTCTAGAGAGCGCCTGCATCCCTTGGCTCCTGGAGCCTTCTTCACCTCACCCAGCCTCTTTCATCTGTTGTTACATGTCTTTCCTCCTCCTTTGACTCGCTGCCTCCCTCTCACAAGGACCCTTGTGATTGTATCGGGCCCACCTGGATAATCCAGGATCATCTTTGATTTTCTAAAGATTCTTTTTTTTTTTTAAAAAAAATGTTTATTTATTTATTGGCTGTGTTGAGTCTTCATTGCTGCGCGTGGGCTACTCTTCCCTGCTGTGCATGGGCTTCTCAGTGCAGTGGCTTCTCTTGTTGCGGAACATGGGCTCTAGGCGCCCAGGCTTCAGTAGTTGTGGCACGTGGGCTCAGTAGTTGTGGCTCACAGGCTCTAGAGCACAGGCTCAGTAGTTGTGGGGCATGGGCTTAGTTGCTCCGTGGCATGTGGGATCTTCCTGGCTCAGGGATCGAACCCGTGTCCCCTGCATTGGCAGGTGGATTTTTAATCACTGTGCCACCAGGGAAGCCATGATTTTCTAAAGATTCTTAATTTAAGCATCTCTGCAAAGTCCCTTTTGCCATGTAAGGTAATATACCCACAGGTCTCAGGGATTAGGATGTGGACACTTTGTGGGGGGATATTATTCAGCCTACCACAGTCCTTACCATTTCTTTGGAGCCTTCTGCTCTACCAAACCCTGTAAACATCTTCTGCACATGCTATTCTTCGTTCTTCCCAAAGGATCCACTGAGACTTCTGCTCTTGCCCACCTGTCTTGCCTGGAACTGTTTCCAGCTGAGGACCTGGCAGATTCAGGCCCATCCTTCCACCCTGATCCACCCTTCCCCTGGTGCACACAGCCCACTGCGGGCACGATTGTCTTCTTGATCCAGCTGCTTTTCTTACAGAAAATTCTGATTACAATAGTAATTCAGTTGTCTGGTGCTAAGTCCTTCATTATGTTCTCCATCTGTGATGCTGAGCCCTTTATTATGTATTGGTTATATTATTGGTTAAGAATCCAAAAGCAGAAGTACATTTATTACTTATTAGTCACTGTGATGATGATGATGTCCTAAGTTTCCATCCTGAGATAGTGTCAAGTAACAGCTGAGAGTGCAGATATTGAGGCTACACTCCTTGGATTCAGATCCCAGCTCCCCTACTTACCAGCTGTGTGAGCTCTGTTATCCTCTCAATGCCTCAGCTTTCTCACCTGCTGAAAGACTATCCAGAAAATATCTATCCCATCCACTTGTGTCGAAGAACAAATAAGAGAAAGGATGTGATATGTCTGGCACATGAGAGGTCCACAGCATATTTTAGTTCCCTTCTCCTTAGAGATCAAATGTGACATATCAGGCTGAGCTTTCCCCTCATAGTACTGGCAGCTGGCTCCAAACTATGAGATAATAGTCTTATTTCATTTTCACGGATGAAAACGCTCATGATGATTTACCCAAAAGAGTAATCAGTGAGTGAAGAACTTGCCTGGGGTAAAAATTAAATGTGTGTACATACACATACATACGTGTGTGTGTGTGTGTATGTTTAACATTGGGGAAAAACAAACCACAGAAAAACACATGACACTGCTGGCAGGAATATAAAAATTGGTGCTGCTGCTATGGAAAACAGTACTGTGGTTCTTTAAAAATTAAAAAATAGAACTATCATATGATCCAGCAATTCCATTTCTGGGTATGCATCTGAAGGAAATGAAAACAGTCTGTTGAAGAGATATCTGCACCCCTGTGTTCATAGCAGCATTATTTACAATAGCTCGGACAGAAACAACCTAAGTGTCCATCGATGGAAGAATGAATAAAGAACTTGTGGGGTAGCCATACAATGGAATATCAACTAGCCTCAAAAAGGAAGGAAATTCTGACACATGCGACAACATGGATGTACCTTCAGGACAGTATGCTAAGTGAAATAAGCCTGCCACAAAAAGACAAATGCTGTATGTTTCCACTTTTACCAAGGATCTAGAGTAGTCAAATTCATGGAAAAAGAAAGAGGAATGGTGGTTCCCAGGGACTAGGGGGAGGGGGAAACAGGGAGTTGTTTAATGAGTACAACATTTAAGTTTCACGAGATGAAGTTCTAGGGACTGGTTGTACAGCAATGTTAATATACTTAATGTTCCTGGACTGTAGAATTAAAAATGATAAAGATGGTAAAAAACAAAAAACCAAACAAACCAAAAAAACACAACATGACAAAGAAAGAGAGAAAGAAAGAAAGAAAGAGAGAAAGAAAGGAAGGAAGGAAGGAAGGAAGGAAGGAAGGAAGGAAGAAAGAAAGAAAAGAAAGAAAGAAAGAAAGAAAGAAAGAAAGAAAGAAAGAAAGAAAGAAAGAAAGAAGGGAAATGACAAACACTATTGAAAGTGGTGTATAGTCACAATTTTTTAAAAAATTAGGTACCAGCTGTCATCCCTCTGTATCCACAGGGAATTGGTCCCAGGACTCCTAAACAATAAAAAAAAATTAAAAAATTAAAAAATTAGGTACCAGGAGTTCCCTGGTGGCCTACTGGTTAGGATTGCAGGCTTTCACCACCGTGGCCTTGGTTCAATCCCTAGTCAGGGAACTGAGATCCTATAAGCCTGCTCAGCGTGACCAAAAAAAAAAAAAATTAAGTACCAAAAAGTACCCATCCAAATGAAAAGCTTCCATCTAATGGTAACCACCACTATTAGCATTTTGGCAGCCTCCAACTGTGTATTTCTCTGAGCATACGTGTGCCATTCTGCTGGATAGTTTTGTGTATACATTCTGCTCTGCCGTCTGTATCTGTAAATTTCAGCAATATGCCATGACCATTTTTTATGAATTACTTTTTTTATTTTTTTCATTTACAAACTAATAGCTGTGCTTTTTCAACTTTTTATTTTGAAGTAATCATAGGTCACAAGAAGTGTGAAAATAGTCCAGAAGGGCCGCTTGTATGGATCCCTCAGTTTCCCGGTGGTTACGCCCCACATAACTACCGCACGTTATCAAAACCAGGCAATGGACATTGGCACAATCAATTCAGAAGACTACAGGCCTTCCTTAGACGTCACCAGTTTTTTCCTGCACTTGTTTCTGTTTTTCAGTTTGTCTCTATGTGTAGGTCTATGACATTTTATCTCTACTTGCCCTTTTTAAAAATGCAATCAATACAGAAATATGAAGTGCAAAAGAGTCAAACCTACCGTGATGTTTGGGATATTTTCCCCAGGTTATTATCTCAGCGTGTGTGCTGGGTTGTTTTTTTTTAAACAACAAAAGGGTCTTCTGAGCTATATACGTATTTTTTAATTTGCCTTTTAAAAAAATCATGGACGTCTTTCCATGTCAGAACAGACCTAGATCTGCTGTCATGTGAATGTTTTTAGGGTAAAACATCTGCACGGTGGCTGTTGACTTCCCATGGAAGTCGTAACCCAGCTCATGCCCAGGCTCTAAAGCTCTTTGGAAAATGCAATGGGCCCCACCTGTCAGAATTTCAGAAGCTGAACCTTGGCGTTTCCCGAGCTGGGTCCTTGCCCTCCCTGGCGCAAAGCAGAGGAACTGCTTCCCCTGAGAGCCGGCAGCCCCGCCAGGTACATCTTCCAGTCGTCCTGGCCATGTGCGTTGCTCCCACAGCTGCTTGGGCCTGACTTACTGTTACCATTTACTAAACATTTTTTGTGAGACCTCCACCTTAATAACTTCCTGGGAAATCATTCTGGGGACCCCACCCCCGCTTCCCATCCCCCACACCAGAGCAGCTCATTCCAGGATGGATGTGAACGGTTCCATTTCTGCTTTTATGCATTTGGCATAAACATTTCTTGCAGCTCATAAACACCTTGGCCATTTTACCCGTGTCAGGAAAGATGTTTATGACCCAAATATGAAAACTTGGTGAGAATTAACACTTCGGCAAACAGGCTGTGTTATTCTTGGCAAGAAATATCTTCTAAAGAAGACCCAAAGCAGGCAGGGCCCGGGTGTGAAAATACATGTGTTGGCGACACACCTATGCTTAAAATTCAAGAGATCAGCTCTGATTCAAACTCTTTACTGCTGTTCAGTAACGGGGCGACGGTGTGGTTTCTAATGGTTATCAGCTTCCTGTTTGGGTGTTTTTATAGCATTATTATGTTGCCAAGTGAATGAGGCAAAATAAAATAGCAAAAGAGATGTTGGACCAGGAGGTTAATAAAAATCCGTTTTGTCCCTCGACAGCCTCCCCCAGAGCGGCTTCCTTTTCCAAGGCCCCGTGAGTCTCTTTGTATTGACAGATGCCATTTGCCCATTTACGATGTGATAATAAAAACCTTCAGCCTTGGTCAGTGTTATCCTTTTCCTCCCCTGACAGGAGGGCACCAAATGGCTTGGAATCAGCAGGCATTTTTTCGTTAAAGATGATAATTTTTAAATGAACCATATTCAAAAGACACTTCAGAAAAGGAGTAGAATTTGGTCAGGGAAAGAAAGATCTATGGGAACAGGCTAGGACTTGGAGGGACCCAGAAATAGTTGTGTTTATAAAATAACCTGGATTTTACACAAATAAAGACTATCTAACAGGCATAGGTGAATGCTGAACTACAAAATACAAAATCATGTATGGCTCTTTTTAAACACGAGGCTGCACTCATTTTGGCAATCGTGTTATTTGTATGAAATAAAACATTTAAGCAATAGTTGTCGAACTCTTATTGAAGTGTAATCCATCTTCTAGTATCTTATACAAAAACTTTTTCTTTAATTTTCTATCATTAATTTGTACCTGGTATTTGGCATGGAAGATAATTGAAAATGCAGTTCAAAGGTTTCATAGTTTTTTATTCCACAAAGTTGCATTTCATAAGTTTTCACTGATTTCAGTCATTTTCAAACTAAAAGTGTTTTTAGCCAGCAGAGCTATCTATAGCTTTTCTCTGAATACATGTTATCGTTGGTGCTTCTCAGTCACTGATTGAAGCCATAAATTAATTAAACCCACTAGTTTCAAACTAGGCCATATGAGACAGTTGGGACTCAAATTGTTCTATCCCATGTATGTCATAAACCGTGTATTGTTGGTAGATGACAGATGTCTTTTAAAGAACGTGGATAGATTTCTCCACTGTTTTAACATTAACCCTCTAGAGGCTAGGTAAATATTTTTATAGACCTCCAACTCGTGTGTATCCTTCCAGAAATGTTCCATCTACCAATAAACCTGTATGTTAAATATGAGATGTCCTTGGTTGAAAAGCACAGATGGGATGGATCATATTTTCCATATTCTGTCATTTGTGGGTTTTTTTCCTTAACCATAAACATGGATCAGTAATTTGGATCAACTTCAGCCTTTTAAAAAAACATGTTGGTTTCTATTATTTGGAATAATAGTAATGGCTGATTGAGCATGTGTTGTGTGCCCAGCCGAGTTCTAAACCCTGACGGCGCATTAACTCACTTCGTCCTCATCACACGCCAATAAGTATTCTGAATATCCTTGTTCTACAAATGGGGAAATTGAGAAACTAAGCAGTCAAGTGGCTGAGAAATAATTAACAATGGCTCTGTTAACGGAAAGGTTGTTTCCAGTTTTATCTGTCACAGTGCAGTGGTGTGGGTCCTTGTACATCTATTTTTACACACCCCTGTCGTGATTTTTGTAGGCTTACATACTAGGTGTGGAGTTGCTGCATCTAAGGCCAGGTGCCTTTTTCATAGTGAAAAGTGTTACTGCCAAACTATTTGGGCTTAGTATTTATTCTTCCTATGCGGGGCAGGCTATTTTTAGCTAAAGTCATCATTTCTTTAGATAGATGATGGCTGGATGGGTGGATGACGATCAGATAGATAGAACCCATTTTCTAAGAGTTTGAATTAATAACATTTTGTGCTGCCCACCTCCTCATCACCAAATGAAGAGGGTGGCCTGAAGGTTTGGGATTGCTCTCCCAAAGTTATGGGGAAACTATTTGTAGAGTACCAATCTCTTTCTCATTTCCTCTCCACTTTGTTAGCACGTTCCAGAAACTAGAAAAATTCAGTTGCTGTCATAAATTCATTCTGAGAGGCAATACACGTGCCAAATGGCAAGTCGCGGCAGTGGCCCACGCTGCAAACAAGGAGAGCCTCCCTAAGTTTCAAGCAGGAGTTGCTCCCCAGAAAAACGCTCGGTCATCATCAACATTCCTGGTCCGCCCTCCCTTTTTGCAATGAACACAGAGCAGAGGCAAACTGCTCTTACTTCAAAAAAGCAGATCGACCTGAAATGAAATGAGGCCTTCAAAATTCACAGTTCACCGCTCATAAAATCTGATAGTAAGCAAGGCGGCTCAGAGCGTCTGCACACCTTCATCCTCAATGAGACAGAAACCCACTCTAGCAATTCCCCACGGCTTGTCATCTGTGAGCTGGAAGATCAAAGGCTTGGCTCCTGGACGGGAAATGGGGAGAATTAATGTCCCACTAGGAGCCTCTCGCCCCCATGGTAAGCCTGGTGGTTCTTCTTAGGATCATGAGCTATTAGGCTCTTAATTTGGGGTTTCATTAAGGGTATATCCACACTTGAATGAAGGGAATGGAAGCTTGCCGTTTCTTTTGAAGTCCAGCTGTTAGAGAGAATTGTGATTCAGAACTATTCAGAACTATTGCAAAGCCCATGGCTCGGAGCCTGGCGAACACTTGGTAACTTTGGCTATTATTTTATTATCTTTTTAATTAATTAATTAATTAGTTAATTTTTTGGCTGCATTGGGTCTTCATTGCTGCACGTGGGCTTTCTCTAGTTGTGGCGAGCAGGGGCTACTCTTCATTGAGGTGCGTGGGCTTCTCATTGTGGTGGCTTCTCTTGTTGCAGAACACAGGCTCTAGGTGCGAGGGCTTCAGTAGTTGTGGCGCATGGGCTTAGTTGCTCCATGGCATGTGGGATCTTCCTGGACCAAAGATCAAGCCCCTGTTCCCTGCACTGGCAGGCAGATTCTTAACCACTGCGCCACCAGGGACTTCCCCGTTATTTTATTATTAACATGACTTGATGGCAACATTATCTGCATGGTTCAAATAAAGTGATCTTATCCTACCTTGAGGAAGTGTTTTAGAAATTTCTAGAATGGAGTCTGGCCTATACAGGATTTCTACAAAGTTTTGCTATACAAAGCAGAGTTGGTTCACTACACTCCCACCCTACCACCCTTTGAGAAGTTGGCTGAAGCTCAGGGAGCTGACATCCTTTGCCTGAGGCAGGATTTGAACCCAGGTCTTTTCCCCCCCAATAAATTTATTTATTTATTTATTTATTTTTGGCTGCATTGGGTCTTCATTGTTGCACGCAGTCTTTCTCTAGTTGTGGTGAGCGGTGGTTACTCTTCGTTGCAGTGCTCAGGCTTCTCATCTCAATGTCTTCTCTTGTTTCGGAGCACAGGCTCTAGGCGCCGAGGCTCAGTAGTTGTGGCATGTGGGCTCAGTAGTTGTGGTGCACAGGCTTAGTTGTTCTGCAGTACGTGGGGTTTTCCCAGACCAGGGCTTGAACCCATGTCCCCTGCATTGCCAGGAGGATTCTTAACTGCTGCGCCACCAGGGAAGTCCCTGAACCCAGGTCTTTAGAAGCTTGCCCTGCCTTTACTCTCTTCTCTACTCTTAAATCTTCATGGCTGAACAACCGAATCAGCTGAGATTTCTGTAGCCTTTCTAGTGCAGCCAGCGAGTAGAAGAGATTGTCCTGCACATGTCAGCTGATAGCCAGGCTTATCCTGTGGAAACCACAGACTTTGGAGCCTCAAATACTTGGGCTGTCTCCAACTCTGACATTGTAGCTATGTGATCCTGGGCAAATCACTTTACCTCTCTGAGCCTCAGTGGCCTCATATGCAAAATGGAGATAATGGTACACAGATTTCGGGGTCCTTGGACGATTAAATAAAATGATATCTATAATTAATCTACAACCTGTTGAATGTACAGACACAGCTCTCTCTCTAAGCCACCAGGCTTCCCAAAGATGTGCACATCCTGAGCCCTAGAACCCGTGACTATGTTATGTTTGTTACTTGGCAAAGGGGAATTAGGTAGCAGAAAGAATTAAGTTTACTACTCAGCTGACCTTGGGATGGAGAGCTGACGCTGGATTAATCCAGTGGGCCCAGTGTCACCACAAGAGTCTGGTTGGTTGGTTGGTTAGTTGGTTGGTTGGTATATACCCGGGGTCAGCAATTTTTTTCTGTGAAAGGTCAGATGGTAAATATTTTCGACTTTGTGAGGCAAAAGGCAATGCCATCAACTCCTCAAGAAACCATTCTTGCCAAAAGCCTGAAGTCGTAGTTTACACTTTACATTTTAAAATGTAAAAACCATCCTCAGCTCACAGGCTGAACCAAAACCAGTGGGTGGCCTGATATGGCCACTGGGCTCCAGTTCACTGACTTCCGGTATCTGTGCACACATACATTTTATTTCCAAAAAATGCTAATACTATATATATAGATAGTTTTTTTTGGTTTTTGGGTTTTTTTTTAGGTTTTTGGCTGTGTTGGGTCTTCTGTGCTACACGCTTTCTCTAGTTGCGGCAAGTGGGGGCTACTCTTTGTTGTGGTGTGTGGCTTCTTTTGTTAAGGAGCACCAGATCTAGGTGCTCAGGCTTCAGTAGTTGCAGCACGAGGGCTCAGTAGTTGTGGCTCTCAGGCTTAGTTGCTCCAACAGCTTGTGGGATCTTCCCAGACAAGGGCTCGAACCCGTGTCCCCTGCATTGGCAGGCAGATTCTTAACCAGTGCACCACCAGGGAAGTCCTCTGGTTTTTAAAACATATCATTTATGATGCTAACTCCTTGGAATAAGTTATTTAAAATTATATTTTTACAAGTGCATAATATTTTCTAAGAAATATACAATGTTCATTTTAATCTCTCTGTTTTTTAAACTACTATAAATAATGTCATGCTAAACACCTTTGAACATAAATCTTTGTCCATATCTGTGATTATTTCAGAGGATTATTTCCCAGAAGTAGAATTACTGCTACTTTATCCTTTTGGACAAAGCCTTTGAAAAAGTCAGTGGAATGAGATGTGATTTTGGCCGAGAGAGCAAGCCCTTACTATGGAAAAGAGAGTGGAGAAAAAGAACTAGTTGACAAGGGTTCTGGCTCTCCAGACAATGCTAAGTTAAAATCCTGGCCTACTAACTGTGTGACTAGGTACCTGCTGCTTAACCTCTCTGGGCCTCATTTTCCTCATCTGTAAAATGGGGGTAAAAATAGAAGCCTCCTTCCTGACTACATGAGATCACACACACACCTGGCTCACAGACACTGCTCAATAAATAATGGCTTCGATCATGATAACTACCCTGACTGCAACTCATCTTTAACAAGATCCTGGGAGGAATTGGAATCTACAGTGTTTCACTGACTCTTAGCACCCTGATTTTAACTCTAAAATTTAAGTTAAAAAAAAAAAAAAAGAAAAGCCAATAATACTCTTGCTGCTAATGCCTAAGGATCCTCCAGTGTCGACAAGCCCATTGCATACTGGGTTTATCTGTACACCAAATACTAGTCCAGCACCTGGAGACTGGACAGGCTGCCTAGCAAGCTGCGAATCTGTGCTTTGGTTTCCCGACCATGCCTCCCCTACGTGAAGCATGAGGATAAAATGAAGTAATTAGTTTGAAACTCGGCTAAGGAAAAAAAAAAGTTACATTTCTAGCACAGGAAGTACAGATCCATTAGCACCAGACAGATTTTCTAATTTAAAATGTTTCCAGGGAATTCCCTGGCGGTCCAGTGATTAGGACTCTGCACTTTCACTGCCTAGGGCCTGGGTTCAGTCCCTGCTCAGGGAACTAAGATCCTGCAAGCCACACAGCTAGGGCAAAAAAAAGTTTCCACTTAGAAATATAATATAGTGTATGCTGGATCTATCTGCAGGGGGTCTGGAACAGCGGCTGTCATCAAACACATTGATATTTCTGTAGCAAAAAAAATTTTGAATATTCATGCAGTCTTGCATCAGTTGAAGTTTTGCCACCAAATGAGTTCATATCAGGTGAGCTTTGGCTACCAAATGAGTTTTGGGGGGGTTGTGGTTTATTTATTTGTTTATTTATTTATTTTGGTTGCGCTGGGTGTTAGTTGCAGCAGGCAGGCTCCTTAGTTGAGGCTCCAGGGCTCCTTAATTGTGGCATGCATATGGGATCTAGTTCTCTGACCAGGGATCAAACCCGGGCTCCCTGCATTGGGAGCACAGAGTCCTATCCACTGCAACACCAGGGAAGTCCCCCAAATGGGTTTTTAAAAGTTCAATTTTCTGAGATTTTCGCCTTTAAGTAAGACTCTTCTAAGTATATTACATAGGACATCTCCTTTAGCACGCATGGTAGGCTTATGAGACAGATACTGTTATTGTGCCCATTTTAGAGATAGGGAAACTAAAGCCCAGAGAAGGCAAGCAACTTGCCCAGGGCCACACAGCTGGTAAATGGCAGAGCTGGGATCCAAATGCAGGGAGCCTAGACAAGAGCAATTCTTAACCTGTGCCTTAGGGATAGATTTTATGGGAATTGTGAGCCTGGATGGGGTGGGGGGGGGAGTTATATTTATTTTCACAGCCTTCTAACTGAAATTTAGCATTCCTTCAATTATGAGTGTAGGCAACAAGTCCCAGCAGCATGAGCGGTACCCATGTGTGTCGCCAGTAGGAATCACAGATGTTGCCTCTTGCGGGGGCAGCGGGCATCTCAAGATAGCAGGTGTGCTCATCAGTACTTTGAAGTTACAGGAGTTCTTAGAATTGCCACTAAATATTGTCAGTAAATGAATTAATAAAGAAGCACATATGTTACTATGTGACAAAAAATTTTTAATATTTCGATAATTGCATTTCAATATAATTGATTTCCCTTGTGTCTTTAATCAATACTTATGCATTTCAAAAGCATGACGTTGGGAAGGGATCCATGGGCTTCATCAGACTTTCAAAGGGGTCCAGAACCCAGAAAAGGCTGAAAATGTCTGGCCTAGAGCTCTGCTTTAACCACCACACCCTGCAGATTTAACACGCAAGTGCATTGAAAAATATAGTGGAAGGAGGGACCAGAGATTTTATGGGTCATTTCCGGGTGGTAGGATAAAGGCTGGCTTCTGTTTATGCGTGTTTGTGTCTCTGAAATCATACAGTGAGCATGTTTGACTTCACCATTAAGCAGGCAACTCAGCTATTTAAAGAAACAGTGTGTTTTCCTTAGGCTCATAAGACGTCCCTACCAGATACCAGATACTGCTCAGACCCTGATAAAGTAAACTCCAAATTAAAGCTGTTGTTGAGATTGGACTTTAAGAGATTTAATGAGAGCGTTTGATCACATTTCTCAAACTTTAACTTTGAAAGAACAAAATGTCCATTTCTGCCTCCCAGACGGCCAGTGATTCGGAGAGCCCAAAGCCCAGGTGCCCTGGGATGTGCACACCACGAAAGAGGGTGCTATTTTTGCCCTGACTCAACTCTACCACTTCACAGAAACAACTACTGCTGCAGCAAAGATCGCTAAAGATAACGTCTTCCTCTCGCCGCTGCCCTGGGAGCTAGCAGGTTGAGCCCAGGGTCTCTGGTGCTTTTCATTCTTCATCTCACGCTTGTGAATCTCAACCGTCATTCAGTTATGCGCTGACAGTTATTGTGGTTGTGACAGAATCAAACAGGAGGGAGAACGGGCAGGAGTCACCTGCCCAGGTGGTGGGTCCTCAGAACAGGATGGGGAGAGAAGAGAGCACTGGGGGAGGAGCAGGGAAGCTGGGATGGGCTGTGTCCCTGCACAGGTTGGTGATCCATCCTACTTGGCTTCAAGGGGGACTTGAACTTGGGATTTCTGAACCTACCCACTGGGACTCCCTGGCTCTCAGAGAATAAAACAGAAGCATCGTGGTGGGGTTTACAGGCTCAGCATCACCAGCAGAAGGACCATGATCCAAACCCACAGCCGACATCTGCTGCTCACACAGCCTTTACTAGGTAACCCCCACCTGCCCACCAGTTTCCAACTCCATCCTCTTTATTCCTAAAGCAACTTGAAAACACTTGTTTATAGCATTCACACTGCAACTCAGTTACCTGCCTCAGTACCTCTCTGTCTGGCTTCCCCACCAAGCTGTCCACTCCTTGACAGCACAAGCTGTATTTGGGGGAAAGAGCTTATTACCGTGGATACAAGCGTGGATTAGAATTCTGCCTCAGCCGCTTCCTGGTTGTGTGAACTTGGGGAAGTCACGTCTCTCTAAGCCTTTGCTTATTCATCTGTAAAATGGGTAGTCAGTGATTCAACTAAAAAGTATTAAGGGCTAAGTATGTGCTAGGAACTCTTCTATATGCTGGAGATTTAGAACCTGACGAAAACCACTGTTTAGTTGAAACATGGAATAGATGTGAGTGGAGGGGACAGGCAATAAACAAGCACATAAATTCAATAATAATTCAATAATGCCTATTGAATTTTTTTTTTTTTTTTTAATTTTTTTGGCACACGGGCTTAGTTGCTCCGTGGCATGTGGGATCTTCCTGGAGCAGGGATCAAACCTGTGTACCCTGCATTGGCAGGCAGATTCTTAACCACTGCGCCACCTAGGAAGCCCATGCCTATTGAATTTATTGAATAAATAAATAAATTCAATAGGTATCTCATGTGGGTTACTAAGAGGATTGCTCGAGATGAGGCCTCTAAATGTGCTTAGCTAAGGCCTGGCTCATAATAAATGCCAGTAGATGACAGTGTTAATTATTTTCTCTAGGAAATCATTTTTGACCCCACTAAAACCAGCGTTCCTACCCCGTGCACCCCAGGCCTGGCTACGGCCCTCTGTCTTGACTGACAACACATCTAGTACACAACTTGGTCATGGCCTTTATTACCTTGTACAAAAGTATTGTCTCATATGCATATGGTTCCACATTGACCTCACCTACTTGAAACATGTACAGTGGATTTTTACTTGTGTGTATATCTTCAGCATCTCATGCAGTGCCTGGCCCAGGGTTGGTACCAAATAAATGCTTGTTAGATCAATAAAAGATCAAACCTAGAGAAAACCCCAAGGCCTCCAGTGGCATTTTAAAAAACTTGTCTCAAGACTTCCCTGGCCGTCCAGTGATTAAGACTCCACACTTCTGGACTTCCGTGGTGGTGCAGTGGTTAAGAATTCACCTGCCAATGCAGGGGACTCAGGTTCAATCCTTGGGCTGGGAAGATTTCACATGCCGTGCAGCAACTAAGCCCATGTGCCACAACTACTGAGCCTGTGCTCTAGAGCCCACAAGCCATAGTCACTGAGCCCATGCACCACAACTACTGAAGCTCCACAACAAGAGAAGCCACCACACTCAGAAGCCTGTGCACCTCAATGAAGAATAGCCCCCCAAAAAAAAAAAAAAAAAAAAAAAGAATAGCCCCTACTCGCCACAACTAGAGAAAGCCTGCGCAGCAATGAAGACCCAACGCAGGAAAAATAAGTAAAAAATAAAATCAGTTTCTCAATTTCTATTTAAAAAAAAAAAAAAGAATCCACACCACCAGTGCAGGAGGTGTGGATTTGATCCCTGGTCAGGGAACTGAGATCCCACATGTCCTGTGGTACAGTGACAAAAAAATAAAAGTTAAAAAAATTATTAAAAAAAAAAAAAAAAACCTGTCTCAAACTTGCTCTGAAAAAATCCTGTTAGTAACCGGCCTCCAGATGGCCTCTGATGGGCCTCATCTCCTCCTCTGTTCGTGCGTCACCAATAGAAGATTGAGGAATTGACAATGTGTACATTCCGAGGTAAGGTCATAGGAGACCTTGTAGCTTCTGCATTGCTCTCTCTTGGATCACCTGGTCTGGAGGCAGCCAGCTGCCGTGCCATGAGGACACATGAGCACTCTATGGAGATGCCCTCATGACAAGGAATTGAGGCCTCCCACCAACACCCAGGACCCACTTGCCAGTCAGATGCGTGTGCCATCTTGGAAATAGGCTTGTCAGCCCGAGTCAAGCCTTCATGGGACCACAACCCTGGCCAATAGCTTGTCTGCAATTTCACCCAGCTAAGCCACTCCTGAATTCATAGGGGACCCACAACATTTTTAAAAGAAATGTATTGGCGTAAACACAACCAGCTTTGAACTGAAATGAGCAGAGATCTTACAAAAGGAAAAGAGGCCTTTGAACCCTCAAACTTCCACAGGTAGGAAGCAGGCTGCAAAACTACTCAGCTGCAAATAGATCTGAATTTCTTGGGAAAAGAAGAATGACTCAGAGAATAGATCCCTGAGTCCAGAGGATAGATCCAAGAGATGTAATCACTCACTCCAGATCACAAAGCTAATAATGATAGAGCCAGGTTTCAAACAGAAGCAGTCTGGCTCTAGGGTCCGTGTTCCTCTCCTCTGCATTATACCATGTCTCTCATGGATGGTTTGATGAGTAGATAGATAGTATGATTTTGGTTCTCTGAGTTAACATTTTAAAATAGTAAGTGGTGCTCATGTAAGTACACAAGTACACATAGAGTCAGAATTCCAGACACCAGTGACCTGGCGTGTATTGATCTGATGATTGGTGATCTTCATGGCATTCACTCAAAGAATGATACAGCCTCTGATTTGTTTTTAATTAATTAATAATTTATTTATGTATTGGCTCTGTTGAGCCTTCGTTGCTGCGTGGGGGCTTTCTCTCTAGTTGTGGCGAGTGGGGGCTACTCTTCATTGCCATGCGTGGGCTTCTCAGTGTGGGGCTTCTTTTGTTGTGGAGCACAGGCTCTAGGCATGCAGGCTTCAGTAGTTGCAGCACTCAGGCTCAGTAGTTGTGGTGCACAGGCTTAGTTGTTCCCCAGCATGTGGGATCTTCCCAGACCAGGGATCGAACCCATGTTCCCTGCATTGGCAGGCAGATTCTTAACCACTGTGCCACCAGGGAAGTCCCAGCTTCTGATCTTGAGCCTTTTCTTTTTATACAAAGTGTTAAGGAAGGTGTTAAAGATAAGGAAGGACACTAAACTTACTATACCAGATGTAGACATTTGTACCCATCTTGTTTTTAACACCTGCTGGGTCTACCTCTTCAGGCTTCATTTTGTGCATCATTCTTATTTTCTTTGTTTTTTTTCTTACACAAGTAGTTATAGCCTATATAATCATTGTAGGAAAATCAGAACTGACCAAGAAGCAAAAAGAAAATGAAGATTGCACATAATCCCACTAGTGAGAAGTAGCCCCTGCTAGCATTGTAGCATTTAGTTTGGGTTTATTTTTTTAAAGTGCAGTATATTTGCATGATTTGTTACAAGGAGCCAGTTTGGTTGTGCCTGAATATTTTGGTGAAAAGCCTTCAGGTTTTTTCTTTCCTACACCTATAGGTAGTTAATTTCTTCTCTCTTACAATAATCATGGACTAAGATAAATACACGACAGTGTTTTTTCACCCCTGGGTGGGATCCAAAGAGGACTAAATGGAAATATCTTCTTAAAAATCTTCACAGTCTTTTGTTTTGCTACCCAAAGTCTTGCCTGACACAGTTGTCTATGCAATATAAACGTAACTAATTAAAAAGTAGATTTACTTAGTCAACCATTTGTTTGGATTACATGACCAATAGTTGACTGATCATTTTTCCCTGAATTGACTAGGTGGTTAGTACTGGGATTTTTTTGTCCCAGCACATTGACAAGTTGTTTTGAAATTGTGTGGACACTGACTAACCACTCCTTCCTGTGGGGAAAACTCAGTTAATGATGGATCTTTCCAGATATCCAAGGAGTGTATACATGTCAATGCCGGCTATTCTGCCTTCTAAAGGGAGATATTTGGAAGTGATATGGGTGCTTTTAATGCTTGCTCTGAATTCAGTGTAACCATTACGTTTTCTAACTTAAAAACTGACCCTTATTGGGTTTTTCCTCACCTTAAAAAAGAGATTCAGGTTTGGTGGGGAAAAAAAAGATAAAAGAGTACAGAAATATACAATGTAGATAGTGGAGAATTTCTCTCAGTCCACTCCCCAGATAACCACTGTTACCACCATTTATTTAAATGTTTTACATTGTGACTTATTGCAACAATTTCTGCAGAAGCAGGAGGGGAGGAAACATATACTAAAACTAGAGACTTCCCTGGTGGTCCAGTGGTTAAGACTCCACACTCCCCATGCAGGGGACACGGGTTTGATCCCTGGTTAGGGAACTAAGATCCCACATGCTGCATGGTGCAGCGAAAAATTAAATAAATAAATAAATTTGGAAAAAACAAAAACAAAACTAGAGGAGAAAACAGTAGTTTCCCCCTTATCCTTGGTTTCGCTTTCCAAGGTTTCAGTTATCCCCGGTAAACTGTGATCCGAAAATATTAAATGGAAAATTCCAGAAACAAACAATTCAGAAGTTTTAAATGTGTGCTTTTCTGGTATGATGATGAAACCTTGCACTTCTGCTCTGTCCCACCCAGGAGGTGAATCATCTCTTTGTCCAGCATATTTACATTGTATATGATACTCTCGTTAGCTAGGAAAAACATCATCTGTATAGGATTCAGTACAATCCGCTGTGTCACATACTGGAACTGTATCCCCTGCAGATAAGGAGGGACCATTCTATCAGCAGTTAAATGTGGTTATTTCAAGATGATGGGATTATGGGTGATTGTTTTTCTATTTCCCATTGTTTATCTGCATTTTCCACAACAAATATGTGACTTGTGTAGTTTTTTAAGTTATAAGAACAGTAAATGGGTTCCAAAAGCCAGTGTAATTCATTTTACACACGTGTTTGTTGTGGTTCGTGTGTGAACCGCTGAGGACCATGACTGGCCGGCACACTACAACTGTGAGCTGTCTCCATGGAGCTTCTGGTCTCATGAAGTTTCTTATTCTTCATCATTGCGTTCATCTCGTCTTCTTCTGCCCCCTCCCACCCTCTCTCCTTCCTCCTCCTTCCTCTTCTTTTTAATGGCATTATTAGTTGCCATACCTTCTGGGAGCTCTTAGCACATCAGAATCCTGTTTGAAAAACTGACAATCCAGAGACCAAGGCAAGCAAACCCTGCGCAATCTATCAGCTTCCCCAGCGCAACAAGCACCATTTTGACATCGTAGCATCCCCTCCTGAAGACATCAGTTAAATAAATGCTCCAGGAAGTCAAGATGAGAAGGCTCAGCTCAGATACCAACTAATTTGTTCATTTTTGATGGTTCATGTTCAGAATTAATAATGTCAGTTATCATTCTTTGACAGCTTGATGTACTCCAGTGTACATCAGGATAAGAACCTACTTGCCTGCCTGACCTCATTTACACTCACAATTACTATGTGAGGTAGGAGCTTTACTACTTCCTGGCTGTGAGACCGCACGCAAGTGACCTCACCTCTCTGTGGCTCGGGCTCCTCACCTATAAAGTGGGGACCATCATAGTATGTTCATTATAGTATGTTCTTCATGTTGTGGGCTTAAATGAATTAATGCATTTAAAGCACCTAGAATAGTGCTGGATGCATTATAAGTGTTCAGTAAACTTAGCTACGTGTGTTCTTAACATCCACACTGGAGTGGTAGAAAGACTGAGATCCTACGTAATAGACTCAAGGTGACACAGCTCTTTACTATAAAGGGCCAGATGGGAAATATTTTAGACTTTACAGAGCAGACTGTCTTTGACACAACTGTTCAACTCTGTCTTTGTAACGTGAAAGTAGCCATAAACCGTACGTAAAGGAATGGACCTGGTGGCTTTCCAATAAAGTTTTATTTACTAAAGCAGGTGGAGGTTGGATTTGGCCCGTGAGCCATAGTTTGCCAACCTCTGGTCTTAACTACAAAAACAGGAGCCTACAATGTTCATTGATTTCCAGACTTTCGCTGCACTGAGAAGAATCATTTCTATGACACCGATTTCTTTCTGCTTCTGCCATATTTGCATTTTACATTAGCCAAGTGACGATTCCATGAGTACACAGGGAATGCAATATCAGGCCAGCAACTCTTCACTTCCTTTGTCTCCCTTGGAAAACAAACGTATTGCTGTTTGTTTGTTTGTTTGTTTTTGCTGTTTGGTTTTGATCCTAAGTAGACGTGCATCCTATGGATTTTCATGAAAGCATGTGTTTAAAGAGCAGTATTGCTCTAAGTTAGGCAATGCTATTGTGATTGACAGGGTAACCTTCCAGCCTGCCAAAACCAGATAATCAGTATGGCCTCCTCTCACAGTGTTTAATTCCACTCTCTGCGTCAGCATTTAAAGTTCCTTGAGAATGAAAATACACCGGCACTAAGTTTCTTTGTCAAGATCCATAACCTTGGGTTCTTTTGTTCCATTGGTGAGTTTTGGCAAGTATGAGAATAGGGCCAAGATTGGAAGCTTTGGGGAATTTTTTAGTTTCCAAGTACTAAGTTTGTTTTTTGAAATTTGAGTCTGTTCTAGGTAACTGTGAATCCCAGATCTGAGTGATAAGCTGGAATGTTTGATTCTACACTAAGGTATTTCATTGTATAGAAGCCTGTAACATGTTGTATCCATGGACTTTGGTTCTTCAGAAATTCCTTCATCAAAAAGGAAATTAATTTTATATTAATTTTAGCAATATTAAGTTATCACTTCAAATATTAAGTTTAGGAGGTCAGTTAGGAAACTTAGAAGAAAGGCAAGGAGGAAAAAACCCACTATTGTTATACTTTTACTCTCTTAATTTATCTCCTTTAGGGAAGACTCCACCTGCAAAGTTAACTATTCATGGTTATAGATAATACAGGGAAATTTGATCTCTTGAACTAACAGAAATGGTTTAACTGGTTAGTCTGCCTCATTCCTTATCTCCAAACTAACCTTCCCTCTCCTGTTTTGAAAAATAAACAGAGGGCTTATGAGAAGTTGGGTGGATCCCTGGGGGCGTTCTAATATCTGTGTTCTGGCAGAATCTTTGTTAGGATAAAATGAAGGAGGGAAAAGACAAAGCTACCAGGTGTCCTCACAAGGAGATCAAGAAAGCAATCAGGCCCTGTCTTCACGCTCACAAAGGGTCCATCATGTGGACTTTCGACATGACCTTCAAATGAGGTCACACTCATAGTCACACAGAAGCACTGATAAGGTGGAAGCAAGATCTTCCTCCCTCACTTTTTTCTCTCAAAAATATTCCTGTGCTCTTTTAATCACCCTCATTTATAATACACATGAACATATTAAGTACAAATATGTTATTCATATTCCTCATAGACTCCTGAGCTTTCTTTGTTCTATTTTTACTTTTTATTATGAAAATTTTCAAACATGCAGAAAATTCGTTTACATTGATACACGGACACACGTTGTCTAGATATAACCACAGTTGACATTTTGCCACATTTGCTTCATTTTCTTTTTCTTCAGGTATTTCAAATTATAGACATGAATTTCTCTCTAACTCCCTCAGGTTGTGTCTCTAAAACCATAGGGAGATTTTTTAAAACACAGACATATATATACTACCAACTGTAAAATAGTCAGTGGGAAGTTGTTGTATAACAAAGGGAGTCCAACTCGAGGATGGAAGATGCCTTAGAGGACTGGGGCGGGGGGGGGGGGGGGACTCGAGGGGGGGGAGTCAAGGAAGGGAGGGAATACGGGGATATGTGTATAAAAACAGATGATTGAACCTGATGTACCCCCCCCAAAAAAAATAAAATTAAAAAATATATATATTAAAAAAAATAAATTAATTAATTAAAAAAAAAAAAAAACACAATACTAATTTTCCCCCAAAATACCCTTCCCGGTTTATTCAAGCCAGGATCCAATCAAGGACCATGAGTTCCACGTGATTGTTGTATGTCCTGTGGCCCTTTTAAAATCCAGAACAGCCCTCCTGCCAACCCACCCGTTTGTTTTTCTTATGACATTAATTTTCTGAAGAGCCCAGGCCACTCGCCCTGTTCAGTAGTCCACCTTCAGGAAGACTTTGTACAACGTTAAGCCGGTGTCTCATCACTGGACCGCAGTACACAGTACAGATGTGTCAATGTGTTTTAAATTATCTTCTGACTAGCATGGTTATATCACGCTGCTTTTTAGCTTTCTTTCCCCTTCCCCCCCCCCCCTTTTTTTTGGTCTGTTAAAAGTTATAATTTATAACTGCATACACTTAACATAGCACACAGGTAATATATCATACAGTTGTTAAAATACTTTTAATTTTTCTATATATATACAGAATATATAGTATATATAACCATATATATCATTATGGTTATAATTATATATACACAATACTCTGTATCATATATATGCAGAATATACATATAATATATATACACAGAATATATAATATATTCTGCATACAATTTATACAGGATGTGTATCTATTATTCTATATATATACATGGAGTACATATTCAGAGAATCTCAGAAAAGGGGGAGTGACTTGTGACCCTGGTAGCCACTGATCACATGCTCAGTAACTCTGGGCTCATCCTAATTTGGGGGTTCTTTTTTATTGAAGTATAGTTAATTTACAATGTTTCAGGTGTACAGCATAGTGATTCAGTTTTATATATATACACACACAGTTTTTTTAGGTTATTTTCCCTTATAGGTTATTATAAGATATTGAATACAGTTCCCTGTGCTGTACGGTAGGCCCTGTCTATTTTATATATAGCAGTGTGTATCTGTTAATCCCAAATTCCAGATTTATCTCTCCCCGCCTTTCTTCTTTGGTAACCATAAGTTATTTGGCACATCCTAATTCGGGGGGTCTTATTCCCTCTAGTCATCAATCGACGTCCCCCACACCTAAATCAATTATTTATTCCCCATCATGTACTACAGTCATCGTTGCGTCCCGAGCTGGCTGCCCTGGGGCCTGTGACCTGTAATGTGAATTTGTTTCCAACACCGCCGGGCTGTTTGGGCCAGGCTTCCCCATGTCTGCACAGACACCTTCTAATGCTTTGACAATCACTTCCTGGAGATTAAGCTGAATTATGTGGCCAGCAGCTCATGACTCTTTTTTCCCTTGTCACTTTAATTTCACGCCAACTTTTCTGGGATGGCGGAGTTTTCCTCCTTCGGCACAAAAGCTCTGTGCTTGCCACTGGTGCAGATTCTAATCTGTGTCACCTGGAAGGATTGTTTGATTTGGAGAGGTCAGTTGAGCCGCCCTAGACGAAGGACATGAGCTGCATGAGGGGTGGTTGTATGAGCCACTCCGTGCTGGGGAGGTTTGTTATGAAGAAAACAGCTGCTTTTTCAAAATGTTAAATTGACTGCGAACTTTTCAAACTTAGGGGCACTCGCATAAGAATGCAGATCATATTCTTTTGACAAATGAGAAGATCTGGTTACAGTGGGCCTGCTTTCCCAGGAGGCTGCAGATACCTGCCTAGACTCAAAGACAGGCTGCCCTGTGGGCAGAACTGAGCTTTCTAGTTGTCACGCCCACTCCTCATATTGCAGAGAGGGGAGCAGAGGCCCTTGGAGGGCCATGGAGATAGAGTCGCCCAAGATATGTTGAACTGCTGCTCTGCATCAGACATGGGAGTCGCAAAAGCGGACACAGTGCCTTCCTTTGAGTAATGTGGAAGATGAAATAGACAGAGCTCAAGTGGACAGACAGTAATCACTGAACAGAAAATGACTGAGCCCTTCCGTGTGCTGGCCACCGTTCCAGCAGGAGATAGAGCAGTGAACGAAGCAAAGTCCCTAATCTTGTGGCCCTCACACTGCGGGCCAGGGAAGGGAGACCGACAATAAACAAAATAATCTAAGTAAAACATATAGTCGGTTAGATAGCAGGAAGAGCTATGGATAACAATAGCAGCAGGGGGACCAGGGCGGAGGGTTAGGAGTTGCCATTTTATATCCAAAGGTCAGTGGAGGTCACCGGGGTGACTTGAAGGAAGAGCAGAACAAGGGAGGGAGGGAAGCATGGACATGTCTGGCAGGAAGTGTTCCAGGCGGAGGGAACAGCCAGTGCAAAGGCCCAGAGGTGGGATCACACCTGGGTTCCTTCTGGATCACAAGGAGAAGCTAGCAACGTGGAGAGTGGGAAGAGCCTTTGTTAGCGGGACTGTGAGGTCCAGGCTTCTTCTGACTCAAGCAGACAAGCCTTGTTATCTGATCTACGTGTGCAGGGATCCCTCTGCCTGTTCTATGTAGAACACAGTGGCGCAGGAGGCACCAGGAGAGCAGCTAGGAAGCCACCACCATCCCCAGACTTGGAGCAGGAGAGAATGGTCAGATTCTGAACACATGTCAAGGGTGGAGACACATGGGCGGATGGCATGGGGACAGCAGAGAAGGAAAGGATCAAGAGGTCCCCTGTTTTTAACCAAGTGGCAGGGTGGAGTGGCCATGAGCCAAGCTGGAGAATCCTGTAAGAAGAGCAGGTTTGAGGGAGACCAGGAGTTTTGTTTGAACATGTTGCCTTTCAGAGCCTCTCTGGGCCTACATGGAAATATCCAGAGGGTAGTGGCTGTTTGAATCTGGAGTTTGGGGACAGGTGTGAACTGGCCTGTTGTTAGTGGATGTTGGTGTTTAAAGCTGTAGAGGCTGAATGAGGCCATAAAAAGTGTGAGTGTCAACAGAGAAGAGAGGAGGTACCAGGACTCAGCTCTAGGTTCTCAGCGTGAGGAAGGCAGGAGGAGGAGGCAGAACTAGCAGGAGAGACTAAGGAGTGACCTGTGAACTGGGAGGAAAACCAGGCAAACGTGATGTCTGGAAGCCCAGAATGTGTTTCAAGGAGAATGAATTACTCTGATAAGAAAGATGATCTCTGAGAATTGACCATTGAATTTAATAAGGTGGAAGGGCTTATCCCCCTTCAAAACAAAATCATTCAGTTAACAAAATCATTCATTCATTCACTCAAAATACATCAAGTGCAGGGCTTCCCTGGTGGCACAGTGGTTAAGAATCCTCCTACCAATGCAGGGGACAAGGGTTCGAGCCCTGGTCCGGGAAGATCCCACAGGCCGCAGAGCAACTAAGCCCGTGCACCACAACTACTGAGCCTGCGCTCTAGAGCGCACGAGCCACAACTACTTAGCCCATGAGCTGCAACTACTGAAGCCCAAGCGCCTAGAGCCCTTGCTCCACAAGAGAAAACACCACAGTAAGAAGCCCACGCACTGCAATGAAGAGTAGACCCCGCAACTACAGAAAGCCTGCTCGCAGCAACGAAGACCCAATGCAGCCAATAAAAAAGAAATAATAAAAGTTAAACAAAACAAAACAAAAAGCAAAATAAATCAAGTGCCGTGGAAACCAGTGTCCAAGATGGTCCCCAGTGATTCTTCCCTACCACACTGATTAGAGCTGCGCTGCAGGAATGAAGGTGTGTGATTTCTAAGACCCGGTCATAAGAGTCATGAGTCTGCAATTAGACAGTGGTGATGACAGCACAACTTGGTGAATATACTAAAAAACACTGAATTGTATACTTTAATAGGGTGGATTTTATGGTAAGTGAATTTATCTCAATAACAGAAAAAAAGAAAAAAAAATATATATAAGATGGAAAAATGAATGAGGTGAGATGAATCAGATCAAGTCATGTCAGTTTTCACAATAAATGTGAATTAAATGAGTATTCGATGTTAAAAATAAAAAAGAAAAAGACACTGTGGCTACCAGCCTGCCCTCTGAGAGCTCTCGCTCTGGGGAAAGCTAATGCTGTGTTGTGAGGACACTCAAGTAGCCCTGAGGAGAGGTCTCTGTGACTGGGCACTGAGGCCTTGTGCCTACAGCCAAGTAAATGCACCATCCGGGAGGGGGACCCTCCTGCCCGGTCACAGCTTCAGGTGACAGCATCCTTGGCCCACGTCTTGACCGCCACCTCGTGAGCGGCTCCAGACCAGGACCACCTGACAAGCAGCTCCCAATTTCCTGACCCACAGAAACTATAAGATAATAGATGTTGGTTGTTTTAAGACACTAAGTTTTGGATAACTTGTTACACGGCAATAAACAATACAAGCACTGACACTGCTTCAGGCACCGGCCATGGGGAAATGGGAAAGGCATGGGCACTGCCCCTCGGACTGTTGTATCACAGGGGAATCGGCTCCAGTACAGCACTCACCACGGTGCATTTTATTATCATTTTTTGTTATTATTTTTGGGCCATGCTGCACGTGGGATCTTAGTTCCCTGACCAGGGATTGAACCCACCCCCAGCACTGGAAGCGCAGAGTCTTAACCACTGGACCACCAGGGAAGACCCCTCACAGTGCATTTTATATCACTGTTATCCACCCTTCCCAGGTGAGAAAACTGAGGCTCAGCAAGGTCAATGACATGACCACTTTGTTACTCATGACACAGCTGCCTGAATCCAGGGCTGTGCAGTCACAGAGAAGGGAGCTTTTAACTCTGTTGGAAGCTGGGGAAGCATAACCCAAGCTTCTAAAGGAGGTGGGGGGAGGTCTCAGAAATCAGAAGCAAGAGGGGGCTGTGGGAGACTTTATATCTTAGAAACGTGTTTAACAGAAGAAAAATCTCATTGTCTGTTCCATCTTTTCCTTCAAGTCCCAACTCAAAAGTCACTTTCTTGGTGGAAATGTACTAGAGATACTCCCATAATGCATTATCTATTTATTGAAAAACATTTATTGAGTGCTTACTGTATACCAAGCTTGTGCAAGGAGCCAGGAACACATCAGGCCAGTTCAGCCTTTGAGAGAATCTGTATCTGGTTGGGAGATGGATTTGCTAATAATAAGTACAGCAATTTGAGTACCACAAACAGAATATCCAGGGAGATGCTATATAGTTTCTTGGCAAAGGATGCTAACTTTAGAGAAAAACAGACTGGAAGGTGGGATAGAGGAAGGGTGTTGGAATTCTAACGGCTACACAAAGGAAGAAATCCTCAACCCTTAAAAGATGGTTTCACGGGAAGTGACATTTGAGCTGGGTTTGGAAGGATATATACAAATGCGTGATCATCATATTGTGCTATTTTGTTTTTCCAGCTTTATTGAAGTATCCTTGATAAATAAAAATTGTGTACATTTTAGGTGTATAACTTGATGATTTGATATATGTATACATTGTGAGACTATTACAGTCAAGCTAATTAACACATCAGTCACCCCACGTGGTTACCATGTTGTGCTATTTTTAACGTGAGAACTAGCGATACACGTAACAAAAGAAGCACCATGTGGGTAGTATCATGGTGGCAGATTAGGGCAAAGCTTTTCCCAAGGATTTATTCTCCCCTCCATCTTTTAGGTTAGAACTCCTGTGTTTCAGCTGGAGGTATGGCAGCTGAATATTACTTTTCCCTGTCTCCCTCTTAATGAGGTGTGGCCATATGCCCAAGTGTTGGCAGTGGGATGGGAGAGAGAATGAGATATGGAATTTTTTTTAAAGGGCATCCCCTTGAAGAGGAAAAGTGTGCATTCTCTCCTGCTTTCCTCTCTGCTGATGATCACGTGACACAGCATCTCAGACCATGAGATGAGAGCCATACGTTGGGGATGGCAGAGCAACAGAATGGAAGGTGCCTGGGACCTTGTCACCAGGAAACCACCGTATCAATCCCAGGCTCCTTATCCTCAAACTGTTGATAGAGAAGTAAACATCTATCTTGTTTGCCTTAGAGCCACCAAGCCTGTGTCCAACAGATATGCAGACATCATGGATTACTCCTCCAAAACCATTCAGTGGCCTCCTTCCCTTTGCCTTCCTCTGTTACAGAGGCTAGGACTCTAAACTACTTACCTTGGGAATTCCCTGGCAGTCCAGTGATTAGGACTCTACGCTTCCACTGCTGGGGACCCAGGTTCAATCCCTGGTCAGGAAACGAAGATCCTGAAAGCAGTGTGGCACACACACCCCCACTCCCCCCAAAATAAAAAACATATTCTGAGACTCCCATGCAGCTGGGTGTTGCCATGTGAGTCTGCCTTGGCCATTGAGATACAAGCAGAGGTTCCCAGGAAGGATATCCCTTTACGAATTTTTTAAAAACTCACCAAGAGAAAGCTTTTGTCTCTGCCTCCTTCTGCTGGCCTGGAGCAGCAGCAGCCTTCTTGTAACCATGAGGACAAATGCCATATGCTGAAGATGGCAGAACAGAAATGTGAGAACCTGTTCCCTAAAGGTATCCTTGAGCAATAGAACTGACCCCAGATTTCCTCTCCCAGATATATAGTGTCATGCAACACATATATCTTTATCTTCAGAAGCCACAGAGTTTTGTGTTACCTATAGACAAACACATTCCTGAATGATCCATTACAGAATATAAAAGCTAAAAAGAATCTTAGAAAGGATCTAGCACAGTTATAGTCAAAATATGTTCCTAAGAACACTAGTGTTATGGAACATTAGTTGTCATGCATATTAAAAATGGAGAAGGTGTAATTTTACTTCTAGGAAAGCATCCATGGAATTCATGGAGATCACTTGTCTTCTACAAAGAAGTTCATTACAGTGTAGTTCAAAATACTGAAAATATGAAAACACCTAAATAATCAACAGGGCAATAGTTACATAAACTATGGTAAATCTATGCAATAGAATATTATAGAGTCATTAAGTGTGATTTAGGAGAATGTGGAGCACCTGGAACTCCCATATACTGTTAGGAACAGTAAATTGGTACAACCACTTTAGAAATTATTTGACAATATTTAAGAAGGCTAAACAAATATATACCCACCTTATCACCCAGCAATTCCACTCTTAGACATATAGCCAAGAGAAATAAGTGTACATGTTTACCAAAAGACATATGTAAGAATATTCATTGTAGCTTTATTGCTAACAGTAAAACAAAAGTGTCACTCAACAGAAGGATGGATAAATTGTGGTATATTCCTACAGTGGAATACTATATAGCAATTAGAAAGAATGAACTACATACAACAACATGGGTGAATTTTGATCAAAAGAAACTACATGATCCCATGTACATGAAGTTCAAAACCAAGACTAATATACAGTGACAACAATCAAAGCAGCAATTGCCTCTGGGGGTAGGAGGAGAAGGGAGGATACTGACTAGGAGGACACACAAGGGTACCTTCTAGGGTGCCACAACTGGTGTTTTCACCAGCCTTACTGAGGTACAATTGACAAAAAACTTGATGTTCTGATGTATGTAAACAATGTGAAATAATCAATCAAGCTAAATAATCTATCCATTACCTGAAAAAAAAGATGGAGAAGGTGTTTGTCAAAGAGCATGGGAAGTTCTGACTTAACAATGGCAAACAGGTTTTATTTCTGCAGGACAGGTCAGGGCCTTCAGGATGCCAATGGATCTATGAATCTTTCTAACGAAGGTATACCTAAAGCTATTTGATTATAAAATTCCCTTTCACTGGAGACCATTTCTCTGAATAAGGATTCTCAGAACACACTGAAGAACAGTCCCCATGTTTAGCATATGAGAACCTGAGACCATTAGCTCTCCTGATAACCAATGAAGGACCCATGAGACGGCTATTGTCATAGGCACATTCTTCTTCTTGGAGGTCATGTGAACTAATTACAGCCCTTGTCTGGAATTTTCTTTTTTTTTTTTTAATGTTTATTATTTATTTACTTATTTAGGCTGCACCCGGGTCATAGCTGTGGCATGTGGGATCTTCCTTGAGGCATGAGGGCTCTTTAGTTGTGGCATGCAGACTTCTTAGTTGTGGCATGCATGCAGGATCCAGTTCCCTAACCAGGGATTGAACCCAGACCCCCTCGACCACCAGGGAAGTCCCTGGAGTCTTCTAATAAGTCTTTTTCTGTCTGAATGCTGGAGATCTCTAGTATTCTATGGCCAGGGTTACAGTCTCATGGGGACATGGGCCTGAAAGGGTCCCCTCCCCCCACACACCCTGAACCTCCATTTCTGGCTGACACTGAACTCTGGGCAGATGGGAGAATGGTGTGGAACCTCACCTTCTACCTCCAGCAATTATGGGCCTCTCTTCCAAAGGCCCAGGTCTCCTTGCAGGAGTTCTGGGGCAGGCAGTTTTCTCCCTTTGACAGCACACAGTGCTTCCCAGGCCTGAGTGAAACAACAATACTGGTGTCTTGACATTGAGAGGGTTCAGAACACACCACCCCCAAACATGCCAGTTTGGCATACTGACAATTTTGAGTTAAGGCACTTGGAAAACTGCAGGTGCCAAAACGGCTCTCCATCCTCCCCTTTTCTTCCTGAAAGCAGGAGATGTACTCCCCCAAGAAAGATGCCCTCCCTGTACCTGGAGGAGGAGAACATTCTTAGCACCAGAGTCCCGGGGGTGGGGTATGCTTTGAGCTTAAGAAGAATCTGCACAAACTTTGTTGAAATAACCTTGTCTGCCTTCAGCATCCCCATATATTTTAGATACTTTTTCATTCTCTGTTCAACTGAGTATATAAGCACTTAGGCCTAACTTCTTTTTGAGTCTTCATGTCCATGTGAAAAAATTATTAAATTATTAAATAAAATGTACACTTGACCCTTGAACAACACAGGGGTTCGGGGCACTGACCCTTGGGTGGTTCAAAATCCAGGTATAACTTTACAGTCAGCCCTGTTTCCGTGGTTCTACATCTGTGGATTCAACCAACTGCGTATCATGTAGCACCATACTACGGATTTAATGGGAAAAATTTGCGTATAAGTTGAACCATGTAGTTCAAACCCATGTTGTTCAAGGATCAACTGTACACACTTTTCTCCTATTAATCTGTCCTCTGTCAACTTAATTCTCAGGCCCAGCTGGAGACCCTGAAAGGTAGAGGGTAAGTTTTGCCTCTCCTACAATAGTATCTGGCTTAACAGCCATATTTTCTTTTCTTTAAAGTGAAATATCATTAATTTTGCCTTCTATACTTTGTCCTTAGATGCTGTTCCATCCACGAGAGGACCACAGTCAGGGATCAAGCTTCGTCTGAGTGGCTGGCCTGAGTCTTCCCAGGTAGGATCAATGGGGAAAGTCACAAAAAATTATTTTAGAACAGGGAGTCAGATGTTCAGAGACTGGATCAGCCCTGAAGGGAAAGAGGCAAAGATGAGAGACTAGCCCTGCTCGAGTTGAGACGGGACCCCCTGCCCTCCTCTTATTCTCTCTCCACCATACTCCTCCTGCTTTCCTTGGTCTCCTCCCCATTGGCCCCCACCCTATTCTGTTCCATGGTCAGACCAGCTCTGGGGGAAATAGGGACACAGCTGAGCCTCACTAGTCACAATACAAGAAAAAGCTAAATCAACCACAACCCCCATCTACTGAGAATTTCCCTCAATGTATGGTAAATACAAGCAGACTGCATTGTATCACCTACCTTTGTTGCGCTCTGCAGATACAGCATTTTTACAAATTGAAGGTTTGTGGCAACCCTGCATCAAGCAAATCTATCAGCACCATTTTTCCAACAGCATTATTTTTAAATTAAGGCATGTACTTTGTTTTTTTAGACATAATGCGATTGCATACTTAACAGGCTACAGTACCATGTAAACGTAACTTATACACCTTGGGAAAACAAAAAACTTGTGTGACTTGCTTTACTGCGATTTTCACTTTATGGCAGTGGTCTTGAACCAAACCTGCAATATCTCCAAGGTCTGCATAGACTGTTGCATATACAATGTGTACATTTTCATTATGTATGTGCGCATATTTATATGTACACACATATGTTATACACGTGCATATCCTTAAGACAACCACTGAGGTAGGCACTGCTTTTAGCTCCATTTTAAAAATGAAGAACTGAGGTAAAGAAAGGTTAAGGAACTTGGCCAAGGCCAAGGTGGAGAAGCCCTAGGTTTGGATCCAGACAAATCGTGTTCCCGATTCCACCTGCTTAACCACCGTGCAGTACATGGGAAGGGTTATAAACGTATGGGGGCATCTTTAGGAAGTTTTTTAAATAAGTGTACATTTGATTTGAAATGTGTGCATCAGGGAATATCTCAAGCCACCAATTCTTCTGATTTCCTGTTTTTTAACACTAAAGTGTTACACCAGCAAAACTATCAGTATTGCAGTTCTTTAAAAGAGCACCATATGCAAGGATATTAAACTCTCCCAATGAGGAATCGCTCATTGCAAATAAAATTATAAAGGAGGGGAGGGTGGCTGTTTGAGTCAATATAGTGCTAGACACGGGTGTGTCGGGTGAAGGCGTGGAATTCCACAGGAGGTCTTTCAGCATGGCTGTCCAAGAGAAGGGAGCCCTTCACCTGCTATTTTATGTTTGATTATGTCCTCCTGTTAATAAACTTGCAGGGCTCCTATTGGGCAAACTCCTGGCCGTGCTGAAAAAAGGCTTTGTCCCCAAAACATATTTAAATTTCAAATGCATGCCTAATATAATAAGCCTGAACCTAGTGCGGGTTAAATTCTCTGCATAACTCGAGGGGTTATTTCATTTCACTCCAGCTCGATGGAGTTCTGCAGTTGGGTTTTGTCCACTCCCTGCCCCCAAGCCTGTCTTCCTTTCTCTCTGTGCTCTGCTAGTGGCAATTAGCCTAAAAGATATACCTTTGTGCTCTGGTTTGGTTTAAAAAGGCATTAATCTTGGTTATGGGGAATACTCTATGCTAATGTGCCTTTTATTTTCAGCAAGTCTTATTGATCTGCGCTTTCCATTCTTCCTTATTAATGTCCAGCAGCCCAACTTTTAAAGGGTCAAATTTCAAAGAGACGACACCCTCTCCTTGGGAAGTACTCCCCCTCATATTTCTGGAAACACAAGTAGACTATCTGGCCCCTGATCCGTATGCATGGATGGGTTCGTGCGAGCATCCTGGGGTTTGAGGGCTGGCAATGCAGGCCTGGAAGCTAAGGGTACCTACCCGAAGGAACAGTTCTCACTCTACGGCTTTTATAGAGCGCTGAGTGGTGGTAGCTGTGGGGGGATGGGGGGAAGTGGGGTCGTGGGAATCAAAATCGCCTCTTCTGAATTTGAGAATCTCTCTCTTCTGTTCTGGGACTATCTAAATTGACCACTGCAGTCCTTGCCTGATCCCAGTGCTGTAGTCCTGCTATTTATGGAAATTCTAAATGGAGTCACTTGGATGGCTATTGTTAATGACAGCACCAGAAGCTAAAAAGCACAAAGATGAGGTCGTTCCAACTTCCGGACTTAGCCTTTTCGAATAAATTTCTCATTTTGGAATCATTTTAATTTCACATAAAAATTGTAAAGATGACATTGAGAGTTCTCCCGTACTCTTTACCCAAGTTTCCCCTCATTTTAACATCTTACATGTCATGGTACACTTGTCAAGATTGAGAAATTGGCATTAGTAAAACACTATTAACTCCAGGTTTTATTATGATTTCATCAGTTTTTCCACTGCCTGATATCCTGTTTCTGTTCCAGGATCTAGTCCAGGATACCACTTTGCATTTTTAGTGATTTTTTAAATTCTTATTTTGTTCTTATCATATTGACCTCCCCACAGCATTGCTTTTTTTATTTTGTGGGGTTTTTTTTTTCTTCTTTCTCTCTTTTTTTGCCATTAATTAAAAAAAAAATCACAGGAGAGTGCAATCTTCTGAAAGGAACCCTAGAGTGTATTTATTTCCTAAATGGTGGTATGCATCCCACAGGTAGTACACGTGAGATAATTTTAGGTGGTATACCAATGAACATTTTTTTGTTTTAAAAGTTATGTATATATTTCAATCGCTTTTAGAAAAAAATATAACAAGCCAATAAGACCGTTTTACAGACATCATTTCCCAGGATGAGGCTAAACATAAAAAGCCTAAACCAAGATGGCATAAAGGAAAATACTAAGTAATTGTACAAGTGACTCTCAGATAAGTTAAGGGGTGTGCTTAAAGGGCTGAAATGTGGAAACACTTGGTCTCTTTCAAATCCTTCATATGCACACAAGGAAACTGAGGTCCAGGAGGGAAGACGCCTGTGTCTCTACTGCCAGGCCCTCTTCTTCCCCGGTGGCCCCATCCCTGTGGAGGCCGCCTCTCTACAGAGCCAGGGCACAGTTCCTGGCTGGTCTGTGTGTCCTGCCAGGCGATGGGTGCGGTTACCAGCTTGAGGTCATTCTGGTCCATCAGACATGAGAGCAAACCTGCTAGGGGCTTCGGGAAAGTTTTCTTTCGTCCTAAAAAGGGATGTGGTCATCAATAGTGGGCAGGACATGGCACCTCCACAGAGAGGAATTCTACACTGCCGGGAAAAGGAGCAAATCCCACTGTGGAGGGATCGCTAAGGCACTATGCCATGTGAAAAAATCTAGGAAAAGTGTACAGTTGACCCTCAAATAATACAGGTTTGAACTGCATGGGTCCATTTATACACAAATGTTTTTCAAGAGTAAATACTACAGTGCTACAGAGTCCATGGTTGGTCGAATCCGCAGGTACAGACGCACCAGGGATAAAGGAGGGCCAACTATGATTTACACGCGGGTTAACCCCCGCCTGGTTCAAGGGCCAGCTGTTTGTAGTATATTACTAACCATCTAAGAAAAGGGAGAAGACACAAATAGGTTTGCCTATATTAAAAAATAAATAGTGGGAAGATTAAATGAAAACTTTTTTAAAAAACTGGTTATCAGCAGGGGAGGGAGGAAAAAGAGGAGAGATAGGTCAGAACCTTCTCTGAAAACTACTTTTTTAATTTCACTTTGGTCCCATCTAAGTACCTTACATAATTGAAACTTAAATTCAGCTTTTAAAAAAGCAATTCCTAAAATTTGAAAACAAAATTAAAAAAAGAAAAAGAACCTAACCATATATTTACTTGGTAGCATAACTACACAGTGAGGAAAAATTTCAAGAGATTTAAGACCCAGACTCCTTCTGAGATGGAGTAGCTTAGATCTGATAATTTGACTATACATCCTTGGCAGGGTGTGTATGCCTAAGCACAAAAAACCCTGCAAAAATAAATCAAGAAAACTATTTCTCTTAACCAAATTGTTGGTGGTCAAGGTGATACATAGACAGTTATGTGTATATTGTGGAATAAAGCCAATATTTGTCTCCTAGCTCAAATGATTACCTTAAAAAAAGCCTTTTAAATAAAATTTTATTGCAAATTAATATGTATTTATTCTACAAAATGTTGAAGAAGGCAAGTAACCTTAATAAAAATCACCCATCCTCTTATCGTTCAGAGATAACTGATATTAACATTGTATATATTTAACTCATTTTCTGTGCATGACTATGTACTTCTCTTACAAAAATGACATCATTCTGAATATATGTTCAGAATATAATCCATTTTTCAAATTTTGATTACTGCATGACATTCTTTCCATCTCTAACCTAAGTGTTTTTCTGCATCTGCTATTCTATAAACTCCTTAAGGGTAGGGCCTTTGACCAATATCTCTCCAATTTTATTCACATAACCCAAACTCAAATTTTGTCGTATATGCATTACACCTATTCAATTATTTACTTAATATTTTCCTTTCAGCAACTCATATTTTTTTTCTTAGCCTAACCTTATGCAATTGTGTTCTTGAAATTAGAGGCTTAATAAACTAGTTATATGTTCTTCTAATATGAATTAAAACAACATAACTGCTAAAATTCAAATGTTCATCTATGTATGGTTCTAAATCATCTTGTGCACAGCCAAAGGTGTGTCCACCACATTTTGACAAAGCTCTATAGCAGCATATTTAAAGGCTAAATATTTTTTTATTATTGTTTTTGTGTATGTGTACACTTTCTATGAGTTTTAATGCACTTTGAGAGTTGTGTGACCATCACCGCAATCAGGATACAGGAATGTTCCATCAGCCCCCAAAATGCCCCCCTACTGCCCCTCTGCAGACTTCTGTTTTCTGGACAGCCCCATGGTCTCCCACTGTTGGGTCATTGAGTTGTTTCCTAGTTTTCTCTTTGATGATTAACTCGCTTCCTTTCAGTATTGTTGTGTTTGAAGCCCTCTGGGATAGCTTCAAATTGCAAGCAATCTGAGGTTTCTAAGCACTGATAGAAATATCCAGAGACACATAACTTATCCGGTTCTTTTTCTTCTACTTTAATTTTCTGTATCGCCTCAAGATTTTATGCCTTTATAAGGAAGTCATGGTTTCTGTTGTTTCTGAGCACAATTAAACAAAGATAAATGGTATAAACATTTCAAAGATGGATCATCTTAGATCTAACACACAATACACATTCGTGCCCGATTTGGGGTTGGGGATCCTCTCTTCCATTCCCTCGGTCCTTCCCCATGCTTTTGTGATAGGCAACCCACCCTTACATGAAAAACACTTCCCAGCACGCGTCCCCCCTCTCCAGTAGCCTGTGTCCAGGAGAGACATCACTACTCAATCACTGCACTCTTCAACTGTTTCCCATACGCCCAAGTCCTCAACCCAGCATTCCAGGCAGTTGGGTGGAGGTAGCACACCACATGAAATGTTTCTGCTTTCCTAATTCAGTCTTAGGTTGAGGTTGAACTAACATTTCTATCTTGAGCTGCTGGGTCTGGTAGCCCGCAAGTCTTCAATCCTCACACCTGAGTTCACTAACCCCGCTTGTAGACCCAGCTCCAAGTCTTGGGGCTGGGAGGAACATGTGGTTGTGGAGGGGTAGCACAAAACTGTTCTTTGGCGTGATGGAACTGTCCTGTATCCTGGTTGTGGTGGTGGTTACACATATTGATACATGTGTTAAAACACATCAAAGTGGACACCCAGGAAAAAGATCAATTAAAAAAATGTTAACACAAGTAAGAGTGAGTGTTATTATGGTAGAGGTGACTTTGACTCCACCCTAATTTATAGACAAACAAAAAGTATTGAACAAACTTCCAGCTTGGGTGCTCCACTAGAGATGGTATATATCTCATACGTAAGTGGACTTGAAATAGCAGCAGGGCAGGTGCGAGCTATAGTAGCCCGGCTTAGCCATTGGTCGGTGCCACAGCAGGCCCCTCCCCCAAGCAAATGACCGTTAGCAAGCAACTGTCAACCAGCAACCGTTAGTGATCCTGCTCAGCCATTGGTCAGTGCCACAGCGGGCCCCTCCCCCTCCCATGTATAAAAGGAGCCCGAATTTGGACTGAGGAAAGATGGTTTTTTTGAGAGGCTAGTCTGCCATCTTCTTCGTTGGCTAGTTTCCCATTAAAGTCATTACTTCTTGTTCCAACAACTCGTCTCCCGATTTATTGGCCTGTCACTCTGCCAGCGGAATGAGCCTGGGCTCGATAACAGACTTATGTCCTGACCCTGCTGAGGCTGGGAAATGATGGTTAAGGGCAAAGAGAACTATCTGGTTTTGAGCTTTTCTATTTTGGCCACAGGTGTTCTCATTTCCTGGCAGGCAGGGTCCTTCACAGTGGGATAGCTGTGAACCAGGCGCGGACCCCAGAACCTTCTCCTTGCCTGCCTCGTTTCTCTGTGAACTCTGCTCACACAGGCTTCTTCACTCCTTTGCCGCCTCTGGAACTTGGACCACAGGTGTCCTGGAAGAGCGACATTTTACCGCTTCCCTTTGCTTTCCCTGGTCTGAATCCAGAGCATCCTTCCAGCTCCCTTTCCACCCTGGCCAACCCTATGAAGAGATGACTCCCATTTGAATTCACACAGTGCCTGTCCAGATCTCGGCCAGGGGAAGCATTTCTGGAAACGGACTGGGTCAGCGCAGGGTCAGGTCTTAGCGGGAAGTGTGTACCCCACATAGTAATTCATTACACATGCTCAACACACGACTGGTGTTTATTGGAGCTATTCTAATGACCACCTGAAGCCATGGTTCTCCAGTTGTGGTCCCAATCCAGCAGCATCAGCAGCACCTGTAAACTTGTTATGAATGCAAGTCTCGGGCCCCCATTAAGACTTACTGAACCAGAAGCTCTGGGGGTGCTCCCCAACAATCAGCCTCTGCATAAACTCTCCCAGTGATTTTTGCACTTGCTGAGAAACACTGAAGTTCGAGAACCACTTGTCTCAAGCACTGGCTCTCATCCTAACTGCACAGTACAGAGGGCTGTTAAATCCCAACGTCCAGGTAAGAAATGATGGCATCTTGGACAAAGGAGAAGGAATTAGACTTCATCCTCTGAAGGGAGGAGGGTCAAGGTCTTTGTAGACATATTTCAAAAGACTCGCACTCCCCCTTACCTTGCTTTATTTTTCCATAGGGTTGTTCTCACTCCCTGACTTATTATGTGTCTGTTTCTCTGTGTTTTGTTGTCCTTTTCTGTCCAAATATCAGTTTCTTGTCTGCCTGGGTTGCTCCCCTATCCTTTGCTTATAACCATGCCTGATGAATAATAGGTGCTCAATATGCATATTTTGAGTAAATCAATTACCATGTGATAATGCCTGTTTCATTTGGAAAAAAAAAAAAATCACTGTTTGCTGGGAATCCCAAAGGGAAAAAACATCTGCTGACGGTGGAGAAGACCAGAGAGGATTAAGAAAACAATGCTCTGCAGTAGCAAGTACCCAGTAGCTGAGAGCGTCCACAGGGTTGCTTTCCCAGGGGGCTTTCACTGTAACAAGTCAGCTGTCCAGGAGGATGGGGAACGGCTAATGGAGGTGCCTTAGCATCCAGCTTCTGGAATTAGTCCTGATCTATTGTCCGCGTGAGAGACTCTTGCCTTCTCAAATGAGCTGCTTGTTCCCAAAAAGGAAGGGCTACATCTTAGTGTCTTGATATTAAATACATATAATGCAGGTACTTACAATTCATTGGCTACTTAATTGAGAGACACCAGGCATGGTGGAATAATAATAACAGCTATTGCTTACTGAGTGTGCACGGGGTGCTAGGTACAGTGTTGAACGTTGATGTGCGTTGCCTCTTAATCCTTGAAAAGAATTGTGTCCATTTTATGATGGGAACACCGAGACCTAAAGACAGAAAAAAAGAAGGGTCTGGCAGGTGGAGGGGACTCAGTAAACGGCTGTAGAATGACTGGACTCCTGTTGTATGTGGTTATGCCTCCGCACTGTGTCACCCAACCTCTGTATACATAATTGGAGTAGATAATTTAACATAAATAAATGTATCATTTGACCACAGGCTGCCAGCTCCTGAGAAGCCACAACCAGACTAAAGCAGAGGAAGGCACATCCCCTAGAGATGCTGAGATGGAGACAGATGGAATCCCTTGGATGCTGAGGTGCCTACTGTTGGGGTTGGGTGAGTCTGTTTTACTATATTAACGCTGGGTAGCAGAGGTAACATTATGGAAGTTTTATGCAAGGAAGAAGGATATGTATGTCTGTGTGATTCTATGAGAATGGTGCCCTTGGAGTAGTACCATAGATTGCTCTTGTCTTGCCAGCAAGATTTTCCTTCCATGGCTACCCAGCTTCCTCTGAGGAACTTTCTCCCCACTCCATGGGATCATGGGGAGACTGCCAATCAAGGTGCCTTATTATATTTTCCTGCCCCTCTCACTCATAGATCAGCCAATCAGGGATCTCTGTTCCACTCTCCTGCTACCAACACTGTCTCCCTGATTGGTTCAGAGATGAATAAGGGATCACACTGAGCCAATCAGAGCCTCCCTGGGATTACTCTGCCAGAGTTAGCATGGAGAATAAATTTACTTTTTTTTTTTTTTGGCCATGTAGCACAACTTTTGAGGTTTCAGTTCCACGACCAGGGGTTGAACCCTGGATTCCATGGCAGTGGAAGCCTGGAATCCTAATCCCTAGGCCACCAGGGAACATGCCTGATTTACTTTTAAAGTTAAGGAAAATTTCCCAAATCAAGTGCCTTTAGAATCATGTTATCCTTACCTCCACCTCTGTCCCAGATAGAGTCAATCTACTTAACTGCATCAACCTGAAGGCAAAAACAGATTTCTGTCCCTCCCCTTACTGTCCATCCTTACAATGCTGATTCGCTTGATTCAGATATTAGACTTTAGGAGGAAGAGGGGCTGGCAATTCTAAGGGAAAAGAAAGTATTCGCCTCCTTCCTTTATATTTAGAGTGTTATTTTTAAAAAACAAAAACAAAACAAGCAAACAACCTGGTTGCATATTGGTATCAACAAAGACCATGTTTAAATTCGAATGCTGAGTTCCTGGTAATTGAAGGGTTTGAATCGTTCTGTCTTGCATTCATTCACGTCTGTTGCTCAGGGATTCTATGCTACTCATTAGGATAAGCACTAGAGGTACCACGGTAAGAAGACACACTGTCCTAGGGCTCTCAGCCTACCAGAACAGCAGAGCATTAGGGTTCAGCTCTCCCTGTCATTAGCTATAAAAATTGTTTTCTAAACCCACCTACCAAGAGCCCTCATGCTAACCTGTTAGCCCCACCTGAGTCACTTCAAACCTGGCAGCCCCATCCTCTTCCTCAGGGTACTTGAGATTCTAATAATTCCTCTGGAAGATTCCATCAGATTTATCCTCTAACCATGTTACCTATTCATTCAGCTTGATGTGACTTGAAATTTCAGAATTTGATTTTATTTTGTGGGATGTATTTTTTTTTTAATTCAAAATAAATTCTGCTCATTATTTGAAAATTCAAATATTGTGTGACTATATGGTATGAAATTGAAAGTCTACAACAAGTCCCAGAGAAAGCCACTATTACTAGCTTGGTGTATTTTCCATTAGACTTCTTTTAATGTATAAATTAACATATGTGATTTATTATCTTTTAAGGGAATTATCCTCTTCATACTACTTTTCCACTAGCTTTTTTTCTCTATACAATACATTCTAGGTGTGTGCTGTTCAGTACAGTACTATAAGCTCCATGTGGGTATTCAAATTTAAATAAATAAAAAATTAAGTAAAATTAAACGTTCAGGTCTTCAGTTACAGTTGCCACATTTCAAGTGCTACATGTGGTGAGTGGCTACCATACTGGGCAGACATAGAACATGTGTATCATCACAGAAAGTTCTGTTAGATAGCACTGCTCTAGATATCCTTCTATGTCCTTCTATAGACTTTCCTCTTCATTCTTTTTTTTTTACCTCATCATTTTTCTTTGTATGAATACAGATCAACATACTTAATCATTTCTACTGCTGAACATTGTTTGTTTCCAGTTTTTAACAGCTGGAAACAATGCTGCAAAGTACATCTTCATACATAAGACGTGCCTCACTTGTACCCTGACTCTGCAGAATGAGATCCCAGAAGTGAAAGTGCTCAGTAAAAAGTTGTAAAACTCGATTCAAATCTTCAGTTTTTAAAGTAAAACCTTTGTTCTCCAGGAGCTGAGACTGAGAATAGATGTTCCTATTAGTTAATCTGTCTGATTCTATGTCAATATAGGATAGAAGAGAGGAAAATGGTCTGTGGCTTTGGGTAATTTTACTATCCACAAATTATAGCAGTACAATTTGTGAAGTTGCATCTTAAGTGGATATTTGGTTTTGAAGCCAGTGTGGAAAGTAAGAAACACAGACAGTCATTAAATTGCCCTCAAAAACATCCCTTTACCTGTAAGTAAAATACAATCTGAATTTGTGCACGTCCTACCTTCTCTTAATAAGTCTGACATAGCCTGTTATTCCTCTTTGGCAAGAAGCACTGAATGTTTAATGGGCCAAAGGCCAGATAAAGAAGTAGCTCCACTTTGGGTATCAATTTTCCCACCCATGAAATAAGTAGGTTGAAACTCCCAAACACCTTTTCAGGCAAAATGGTCCATATCTCCCCAAAACGTACTGGCTCAACAATATCCTTCTAGTAAGAAGCCTGTAAGAAACAAACATAGCCCCATAAAAGCCAGGCATATAAAGAAAGTAAATCTTCATTCGTAAGATGTTGTTAATGAATCCAGTATTATAACACAATGCTTCTCAAGCCGCTCACTATTTTAGAATATTCAAATAGATTGTACACACGCAGATTTATATTTCTGGCCATGATGGAGTAACAGAAGCTAGATTTATCCCCAGTCCTTAAATAATTAAAAGCAAAACTGCACTAAATATGTGAAGCCTACCTTTTCAGACACTGGACAATAGGAAGATCATGACAGGTTGTCTGAGAAAAAGGAAACAAATTAGTGAAACTTTGTTGGATTTCTGCCTGGAGGCACAGTCAAGAGTGCAGAATGTTTCTCCAAAGAAGACATACAGGTGGCCAACAGGCACATGAAAAGATGCTCAGCATCGCTAATTATGAGAGAAATGCAAATCAAAACTACAATGAGGCATCACTTCACAATGGTCAGAATGGCCTTCATCAAAAAGTCTACAAAAAAAAAAAAAGTCTACAAATAATAAATGCTGGAGAGACTGTGAAGAAAAGGGAACCCTCCTACATTGTTGGTGGGAATGTAAATTGGTGCTTCCACTATGGAGAACAGTATGGAGGTTCCTTCAAAAACTAAAAATAGAGTTACCATATGATCCTGCAATCCCACTCCTGGGCATATATCCGGAAAAGACAAAAACTCTAATTTAAAAAGATACATGCACCCCAATGTTCATAGCAGCACTATGTACAATAGCCAAGACATGGAAGCAATCTAAGTGCCCATCAACAGAAAAATGGATACAGAAGATGTGGTATATATATATATATACACAATGAAGTATTACTCAGCCATAAAAATAATGAAATAATGACATTTGCAGCAACATGGATGGACTTAGAGATTATCGTACTAAGTGAAGTAAGTTAGAGAAAGACAAATATAACATGATATCGCTTATATATGGAATCTTAAAAAAATTATACAAATGAACTTATTTACAAAACAGACTCACAGACATAGAAAACAAACTTATGGTAATCAAAGGGGTAAGGAGTGGGGAAAGATAAATTAGGAGTTTGGGATTAACAGATATATACTACTATATATAAAATAGATAAAAAACAAGTACCTACTATATAGCACGGGGAACCATATTCAGTAAATCAACTATACTTCAATAAAAACAATTTAAAGAGGAAAAAAAAACCACTGAGTGTAACTGCAGTCTCAGAATAAGAGGAGAGAAAGGGGCATGCAGAAAAAATATTTGATGAAATAAAGGTCAAATTTTTTCAAAATTTAGTGAGAACTGTCAATTCACAGAGCCAAGAAACTAAATGAACCCAAAGAAGGATAAAAATAAAACCACACAAAGGTATATCATAATCAAATTCCTGAAGCTTTCCTCCACCATCCTGTTGTGTGCAGTTGACTCTGTTCCTCACCACGTCTTCTGGCAAGACTTTCAGGATCAAGCAATTCCTGGTCAAGAAACAAAAGCAGAATTATCCCATTCCTCAGTGGATTTGGATGAAAACTACTAATAAAGTCAGGTACTACTAAGAGAAAATCTTGAGAGAAACCAGAAGAAAAAAAAAAGTTATTGACTATACAGGAAGAAAGAGTTACGTTTCTTGTCAGATATTGTGCAAGTCAGACACAATGGAACATCTTTAAAGTGCTGAAACTGTCAACCTGGAATTCGATACCCAGTGAAGGTATCTTTCAAAAATGAATGCAAAATAAAGATGTTTTCAAACAAACAAAAAAGAAAGAATTTGTTGCCAGCAGAATGCATAAAAAAAATTTCTCAAAGGGAAGAAAAATGATATCTGATAGGAATAAAAAATGCCAAAAATGATAAATATGTGGATAAATATAAAATACTTTTTTCCCCTCCATTTTTAATGTCTTTAGAAGATCATTGAAATACAGCATGGAAAGAGGGGAAAAAAAGACATTTTACAAGGGAGAAACCTAACAAATACTACCTCAGATATGTACTCAAAGTTAACATCAACAGTGTTGATAGTTCGTACCCTTGATAAGGTGTGATGAGAATAGCTTTACTGCTATGGTCTTCCTCCCACAAACACAACATCAGACAAATCCCAATTGAGGACATTCTACAAAATACCTGACAGGTATTTCTCAAAACTGTCAAAGTGAAAACAAAAACAAAAAACAAAAAAACTGTCTGAAAAACTGACAGCCAAGAGGAGTCTAAGGAGGCATGACAACTAAATATCGTGTGATATCCTGAATAGGGGTCCTAGCGTAGAAGAAAGACATTAGATAAAAACTAAAGAAATCTCAATAAAGTGTGCACTTTAGTTAATAATAACGTATCAGTATTGATTTATTAATTGTAATAAATGTACCATGCTAATGTAGGATGTTAATAATGGGGGATACTGTTTTGACTGTTTAAAGCAAAAATGTCAAAGTATTTTAGCATTTACAACAAAAGTAGTAGTAAAATTTATGACAAAGCACAAAAGACGTGGGGAAATGGCAGTATCTTGCTACAAGTATTGTATCATTTGATGGTGGACTGCAGTAAATTAAAATACATATGATAAGCCCTAGAGCAACCACTAAAAAATAAAAAGATATAGCTAGGGACTTCCCTGGTGGTGCAGTGGTTAAGAATCCACCTGCCAATGCAGAGGACACCGGTTCAGTCCCTGGGCCAGGAAGATCCAGATGCCATGAAGCAACGAAGCCCATGTGCCCCAAGTACTGAGCCTGCTGCCGAAACTACTGAAGGCTGCTCACCTAGAGCCTGTGCCCCACAATAAGAGAAGCCACCACACTGAGAACTTCGTTGCAGTGCAACGAAGAGTAGCCCCTCACTCACCATAACTAGAGAAAGCTCCCACATGCAGCAACGAAGACCCAAAGCAGCCAATAAATAAATAAATAAATAAATATAGTTAGTAATCCAACAGTGAAGATAAAATGGAATCTTAAAAAATAGCTCAATTAACCCAAAAAGAAGGCAGGATAAAAGAAATAAAGAGTATATGAGAAAATAGAAAACAAAGAGCAAGATTGTAGACAACTCCAATCACATCAAAAATTATAATAAGTGTAAATGACCTAAATATTCGAATTAAAAAGTCAGAGATTGTCAGGCTACATAAAAAGGCAAGACAACTATATTCTGTCTCTAAGAAACCTTTTTTAAATATATAGAGATTAGAAGTAAAGAATCGAAAGAGATACACAAAGCAAAATAAAGCTCAGTGGCTATACTAATTTAATAGTAAGTAGACTTTAGTACAAGAAGTATTACCAGGGATTAAATGGGACTTTTTTAAAAATTTTATTTATTTATTTATTATTTTTTGGGTAAATGGGACATTTTAAAATGAAAATGGAGTCAGTTCACCAAATAACATGATCCTAAATTTGTGTATCCTTAATAAAACAGAATGGAAAGAATAATATAGGCACATAGTATGGAACTCAAAACAAACAAAAATATAAATTGTTTGACACACGGACTGGGAGTTTATCCATGAGATAAATTTCTATAAATTGAAGTACTGGGTGAAAGTACATATTGATTAAAAATTGGATGATGGATACTGCCACTTGCTCTCAGTGGGAGGTGGTGGAGTAAAGGAACAACTGCCGTTAACAATAACCTAATAAGAATAGGAGCTAAGATTTTTTTTGAGTATGTACCATGTGCCATAGTATTCTCATTTATTAACTTGTTACTCTCATGAGGGAGGCATTCTGCCTCTCTTCCATTTTATAGGAGGCTTCTGGGATAGTGGATTATAAAAGGGACTGTGAATGCAGGGAGGGCAGATACTGCAATTATGCATATCACAAATCCTGGAAAGCTTTGCTTATACACATCTTTAATTTTTCCTATGTAACTGGGTACCTAAAAATGGAGAACAGAGTAGCCAATCTTCCACGACTCTCTCAGAGGATTGTTTGGCTTTGCTTTGCTTTGCTATTTTAGGTTTAGAGGCTGGAAACTGCCTTCCAATACAGTTTTCTTAATGGACATTGAGATGTGAATTTCATATAGTTTTCAAGTGTCTTGAAATAATCTTCTTTTGATTGTTTCTCAACCATTTAGCCAGAATGAAGTGCTTCACCTAAATTCAACACCATGCCCCTCCCTTTCCAAGATTTTCACCTCGACACCCCCACCCTGCCCCCACCCATCTTAACTTGCTTCCTTCTATTGTGAAAAGAAAATTCCATGAATGCAGAAGCAGAGACTCATGAATTTTCTTTTTTTTCCTCCTCAAGGTGCTTACCTAAGATGAGCTTTGTGATTGGAATGCAAAGGGGCATCAAACGGACTCCCGATCGCATTAGGGAAGATAAGCAGTTATCAGATGGTTTGGCTGATTGGGTGGTTAGGTATTTTCCTGAGGAAGCCACTTTCAATATTGCCTTCAGAGGGGCTTAACAAACTGGCTCTAGCCTCCTAAAGTCATGGTTGCTAACTTTTGCTTTTGGTATACTTATTTTTTTTTTTTTTCTGATCAGTTGCAGCCAACACAGATTTTGATTTTACAAATTAAAAGGGTTGGAAAATCTCCTAATTTTTTTGCCCACCAAGGCAATCTCCAAATCACTGAATGTGATCTCCACTGTAATCACAGGGTCATCTGTTTTTTAAAATGAGGGTATGGGACAAAATAATGTTCTTTTAGGGTTTTCTTTCAAGATGCAATCTTCCATTTCTAAAAGTAAATTTCCAAGCTGAATTGAGAGCCACTGGCAAAGCCTCCTAAAGGGAAAATTCTCATGGACTTAAAAAAGAAAAAAAAAAAATTCTGAACTGCTCCCAAAAGATACTCAACATTTTTAACCAACTTTTTTTTTCTTTCTCACTGAAGACATTCTCAGCATTTGGAAAAGCCCATTCACTGCACAAGTTGTAATATTCATTATAATCATAAAAATGACAAGGATTTTAAAAGCCAGATGCCAACCCAGTGAGAAAGAGCTTAACAGGACTTTTGGGCTGAGAAGCCCAGGGAGGTTTTGAGTCTGCAGTGAGTAACTTGAAGAAGGGAAATCCTGACTCCAATTATAAAGCAAAGACAAAATCCCCTCAATCCTTTCAAGACATCTAACTTCTCTGGCTAAATTGTACTCTTTCTCCTACCCGCACCCTACCCCTCCAGCATTTCCATAAACAATATGACTATCAGGCCAAGCCTCTTGGTCAGCAAATAAAGGCAGAGAGCTAAGTAAATTTGCTTCCCAGCAATTATTTTTGTGAGGTCACGGAGTTAGGCATTAAAAGAATACTACTACGGACAAGGGTATTCAGTAACTGTAAGATTTGTGCTGCAAAACTGACAAAGGGACCCAGCCAGTCTTCTACTTTTATACCCACAGAAATCATTGACTACGGGGTCTTTGTTCCCTAAATTCATCTAAGAGGAATCTTTCACATGAACGCCCCTGCATTCCTGCTAATCCCCTCCTGCACTCTGCTTCCCAAAGAAAGTCGATTTGGTCTTTTGGTCTGAGGCTCCACCTGCAAATTATCAGGATAATTATGAACTGGAAAAAAAAGAAAGAAAAGAAAGCAAGAACAAAGGAAAAAAACATAAAGAAAAATCCACTAAGATGTTTAGTATCCAGAGCAGGAATGAGCAAACTTTCTGTAAAGGGGCAGAAAGTGAATATTTTTAGCTTTGTGACTCATACAGTTTATGTGGTGAGACTGCCTAACAATGTAGAATAAAAACAGCCATGGATATCACTTAATGATGGTGGCAGCTGGGTTCCAATAAAACTTTATGGACACCGAAATTGGAATTTCTGTAATTCTTACATGTCATAAAAATAGTATTCTTTTGACTATTTCTCGACCATCTAAAAATGTAAAAACCATTTTTAGCTCATGGGTAGATTTGGTCCAGGGACTGTAGCTTACAGACCCTTGATCTAGAACAATCTGGCCTTGGAAACCCCTTTTGTTCGGAATGATGTGGATCATGTTTGAATGGGTCTTGCTACCGTCACAGGCAGGTGTGTACGCTTGACAACACAGCTGGACAACGATTTCTGGATTTTAATATCCTATTCAAAAACATAGTGAGGAATTCCAGGAATTTAAGACAGGAAACTGGACCTCATTCCACATACACTGAAAGGTCCTCACCAGGCTTTTAATTACAAATTAACCCATCCAAACCCTAGGAAACTTAGCATTCTGGTCAAACAGAAAACTGTCACTCAAGTGCCTTCTGTACACCATGTTTCTCAACCTCGGCACTATTGACATTTGGGGCCAGATAATGCTCTGCTGTGGGGGCCATTCTGTGCACTATAGAATGTTGGCAGCATCCCTGGCCGCTACCTACACTAGATGGTAGTTGCATCTCCCAAATTGTGACAACCAAAAATGTCTCCATATATTGTCAAATACCCCCCAGGGGACAAAATGATCCCCAGTGGAGAATCACCAATCTAGATCAGCTCCATCAGTAGACCTTTCTGTGATGATGTAATTGTTCTATACCTGGACTGTCTACTAACTATGAAATACCTGTGGGTACTGAGTACTCAAAATTTGCTAGTGCACCAGAGGAGATGAATTTTTAAATTTATTTAACATTAATTATTTTAAATTTAAATTAAGTAGCTACTTGTGGCTAGTAGCTACTATATTGGATGTGCTGTTCTAACCTGTGAGCACTGGCACCTGCCTACTGCAGTGTAGGACAGGAGAGGATGCACGGCTTTGTTATAGGATCAGGGACTAGAATCAGACACTGATTCTGATGTTCGTTCATTTATTCCATCAACACATATTTACTGAGCACCTACTACGTGTCTGGCACTGTGCTAAGGATGAGGAACAAGAGGAATGCAGTCCCTGTCCCTATGGGACTTTCAGTCTAGTGATGAGAAGAGAGAAAATATAAATTTAAGTAAAAGAATTGAAAGTTGTGTTCAGGGTTCTCTGCAATAGAAAAAGCAGGTTGGGGGAGACTCTCTTTTAAATCAGATGTTCTAGAGATGGCCCTCCAAGCAGTATTTAAATTAAAATTGCAATGTGAATTGCTTGACACAGTATGCAATGGAATAAAACAAAGGCTTAATAAATGTTAGCTGCTCTTTTTTATTAGGGAGTCACAACTTTTTTTTTTTTTTTGGCTGTGTTGGGTCTTCGTTGCTACGTGCACGGGCTTTTCTCTCTAGTTGTGGCGATTGGGGGCTACCCTTCCTTGCGGTGCCTGGGCTTCTCAGTGTGGTGGCTTCTCTTGTTTCGGAGCACGGGCTCTAGGCGTGTGGGCTTCAGTAGTTGCAGCACACGGTCTCAGTAGTTGTGGCACACAAGCTTAGTTGTTCTGCAGCATGTGGGATCTTCCCGGACCAGGGATCAAACCCGTGTCCCCTGCATTGGCAGGCAGATTCTTAACCACTGCACCACCAGGGAAGTCCCTGCTCTTCTTAAAAGACAGCATTCCTTGACTTTTTATGACATTTCTTCCTTGCCAGGAACTCTTCTAATCCTCACAACAATGTTACATCTATTATCCCCATTTCACAGGTGAGGAAAACTGAGGCATGTTAACTTGTTCAACAGTACATATCTAAGATGTGATAGAGTTAGGATTAGAACCCAAGGAGCCAAAGGGTATCTGTGCCTGCTATTATATGAACTTTAGCAACTCATGTGAATTTTCCAGAGCACCCTGGGAACAAAACATACTAGTGTCAGTTTTTAAAGAGCCAGGCCCTACAAACCAGAAGTAGGGAAGTAATAATATGTGCTTTCCTGTCCTGGGGAAGAAGGACATCTGCATTCCTCATCTCTTGACTAAAGTCTCCCAGCCACTGAGAACTCTATGCGATAAATTGGAACTCGTCTTGGGTGTGTGAAATCTCTTGTTTCTGGGTGCTAGGAAAAACATGGCCTTTGTTTCATAATTTCTGGTGAAATATGAGGCACTGAGTCAGCTAGGAGATTCTCAGCTGCACATAGTGAGAAATTTCAACTCACACGTATCCAGTAATAGCCCTGAAGTTTTGACCATCAGAATGAGGAGGCTGCCTCTTCTGACTGCATTCACATCAGGTGGTCCTCAAAAGACAGTCAATTCTCATCATTCCAGAGGTACATATTTTAGCCTACCGGCTAAAATGTATTTGTAAACCCCAAATCAACACTCCCAATTCTTTCTCCGTCTTTTGCAGACATGTACAGAGCCATCCAGACACACGTCCTGCCTTCTGGGTTCAGCTCTCATACTGTAAACAGTGTCCTTTTCTCTGTCCATTTAGTGCCATATTTCTCACATCCTTGTGCTTTTTGTTGATTTCCTTGTTTAAAATGGTCCCTAAAAGCAGGGCTGAAGTGCTGGCTACTTACCATTCCTATGCTCAGGAGGCTGTGATGTGCTTTAGGGGGAAAATACACGTTAGATAAGCTTCCCCCCAAAACCAGTACCCATTAGCAGTCACTCTGCTCCTCGCCTCCCTCCAGCCCCTGGCAACTACTAATTCTGTCTCTATGGATTTGCATATTCTGGACATTTCATGTAAATGGAATCATATAGAACTGTAACCCTTTATGTCTGGCACCTTTCACTTAGCATAACGTTTTCAAGGTCCATCCATGTTGTAGCATGAATCAGTACTTCATTCCTTTTTGTTTGTTTTTATCAGTTTCTCCTTCTTTGTTTTTGTTTGTTTTTTTTTTTAATTTATTGTCTTGATTTTTAAGTGTACGTTATAGTATTGTTAACTGTAGGTACATCCTTGTACAACAGATCTCGAAAATTTTTTCATTATTTATTTACTTATTTATTTATTTATTTATTATTTAGGATGTGTCGAGTCTTAGTTGTGGCATGTGGAATCTTAGTTGCGGCACGTGGACTCTTAGTTGCAGCATGCATACTCTTAGCGGTGGCATGCGTGCAGGGATAGTTCCCTGACCAGGGATTGAACCTGGGCCCCCTGCGTTGGGAACATGGAGTTTTATCCACTGGACCACCAAGGAAGTCCCCAAAACTTTTTCATTTTGTTTGGCTGAAATTCTATACCTATTGAATGGCAACTGCCTGTTCTCCCTTCCTTCTAGTCCCTGGCAACCCTAACCCTGGCAACCACCCTTCTGCTTTTTATTTCTATGGGTTTGATTACTTTAGATACTTTATATAAATGGGATTATGTAGTGATTTGTGCAATCACGAAAGACAATTACTACATAATTACTTAGCATTACTACTACTTCATGCAGCATGATGTCCTGTAGGTTCATCCATGTTGTAGACAAGATTCCCCTCTTTTTTAAGGCTGAATAATATTCCACTGTATGCATACACTGCATTTTATTTACCCATTCATCCACTGGTGGACATTTAGATTGCTTCCACATCTTGGCTGTTGTGAATAATGTGGCAATGAACATGGGTGTACAAGTGTCTCTTCAAGATCCTGTTTTCAATTCTTTAGGATATATACCCAGAAGTGAGATGGCTGGACCATATGGTAGTTCTATTTTTAATTTTTTGAGGAACCTCTATACTATTTTTCCATAGTGGCTGCACCATTTTATAATCACACCAGCAGTGTGTGAGGGTTTCAATTTTCTCCACGTTCTTGCCAACACTTGTTATTTTCTGGGGTTTTTTGATAGTAGCTATCCTAATGAGTGTGAAGTATATCTCCTTGTTTTTTTGATTTGCATTTTCCTGATGATGAGTGATGTTGAGCATCTTTTCATATACTTCTTGACCATTTATATATCTGCTTTGGAGAAAAGTCTGTTCAAGTCCTTTGCCCATTTTTTAATCAGGTTGTTCTTGTTGTTATGAGTTGTAGGAATTATTTATTCTGGATATTAACCCTTTATCCAATATATGGTTTGCAAATATTTCATTGGTTGCCTTTTCACTCTGTTGATGGTTTCCTTTGCTATGCAGAAGTTTTTACTTCTGATGTAGTCCCATTTGCCTATGTTTTGCTTTTGTTATCTGTGCTTTTGGTGTCAGATGCAATGAATCATTGCCTATTCCAATGTTATGAAATTTTTCCCGTATGTTTTCTTCTGAGAGTTTTATAGTTTCAGGTCTTATGTTCAGATTTTTATTCTGTTTTGAGTTAACTTTTGTGTATGGTGTAAGATAAGGGTTTATCATCATTCTTTTGCATGTGGATATCCAGTTTATCCAGCACCATTTGTTGAAAAGACTATCCTTTCCCCATTGTGTAATCTTGGCACCCTTTTTGAAGATCATTTGACCATATAATGGCTTTATTTCTGGACTCTATTCTGTTCCATTTTTCATTCCTTTTTATGACTGAATAATATTCCATTGTATGAATATACCACATTTTATTTATCTATTTATCAGTAAGTAGATATTTGGACTGTTTCTGCTTTTTGGCTGTTAGGAGTAATGCTGCTGTAAATATTCATGTACAAGTTTTTATGTAGACATATGTTTTCAATTCTTTTGACAACATACCTAAAAGTAAAATTTCTGGGTCAATGGAAATTCTGTTTACTATCTTGAGGAATTACCAAACAGTTTTCCAAAGTAACTGCACCATTTACCTTCCCACCAGCAGTGTACGAGCGTTCCAATTTCTCCATATCCTTGCCAACACTTGTTACTGTCCATTTTTTAAATTATAGCTACCTAGAGGGTGTGAAATGGTATTTCATTGTAATTTGGGCTTGCACTTCCCTGATGACCAATGATGTTGAGTATCTTTTTATGTGCTTACTGGCTCATTTATGTGTCTTCTTTGGAGAAATGTCTATTCAAATTTTTGGCCCACTTTTAATTGAGTTATTTGTCCTAAAAATAATAAAATTAACTTGCAGGAGTTCCTTATATATTCCAGATACTCATCCCTTATCAGATATATGATGTGCAAATATTTTGTGGCGAAAAGTTAATCAGGCAGTGAAATGATCAGACTAGTGGCTTACAAAGATGACTTTTATAAGTTCATTCATCCTTAACTGTTTACCAAGGGACAGAGTTGATAATGGTACCCCATGGATTTCTTTTTATGTTCAACTCATTAACTGGGAATGGTATGATTTTTTATGAATATTAGTGGTGGCTATAATAATGAAACATTTATATAAATCACCATGTGATGGACACTGTCTTAAGCATTTCACGTGTTTTATTTTTTTTATTTTTTTTTTCCTTTTTTTAATTTTTTTTTTCCTTTTTTTTTTCCGCCTCGCCCCCGGCCCTCCGCCAGCCCCCAGCCCCCAGCCCCCCACGTGTTTTAAACTTATTTATTCCTTCTGTAATTACTCTCATCCATCCCATTTTATAGATGCCGAAACTAAGTTATGGAGAATATTTTTACCTTGCTCAGGGTCACATAGCTAGTAAGTGATAGAGGTCAGATTTGAACCCAGGCTTCTGGATCCCAAGAACAACTAGCGACATAGCTATTACTGGTTTCATTTTACTAATAAAAATGTTTGGGGTCAGTGACAGTGAGTGACAGAACAGTCCCAAGACCACACTGTTGCTAAGTCACTTTAAGACTTTCACTCTAGCCTTTCAACACCAAGTCTTGTGGGATTTTTCTCCCATAAATCTCCCCAGAGGACCTAGGAAACAGAGATTTCACCTATGAATTATTTTTTCAATCAGATTCTGGAAAATAAGTCAAAATAAGTCACACACTTTTTCTTTATATTTCACTCAAGGGAAATATAAACATATGTTTTCAAGTTAAATATAGGGCCTCCCCAGTAGCGCAGTGGTTAAGAATCTGCCTGCCAATGCAGGGGACACGGGTTCGAGCCCTGGTCCGGGAAGATCCCACATGCCTTGGAGCAACTAAGCCCATGCACCACAACTACTGAGCCCATGTGCTGCAACTACTGAAGCCTAGAGCCTGAGCTCCGCAACAAGAGAAGCCACTGTAATGAGAAACTGGCACACTGCAAGGAAGAGTAGCCCCCGCTCACCACAACTAGAGAAAGCCTGCATGCAGCAACAAAGACCCAATGCAGCCAAAAATAAAATAAATAAATAATAAATAATAAAATAAATCTTAAAAAAAAGTTTAATATAAATTGTATTCCATTAAAAGGAACTATGAAAATCAAATTGGGATTGTGTGAAATGCTGATATTACAATTTAATAGCTGGACTTCCCTGGTGGCACAGAGGTTAACAATCTGCCTGCCAATGCAGGGGACACTGGTTCAAGCCCTGGTCCGGGAAGATCCCACATGTCGTGGGGCAACTAAGCCCATGTGCCACAACTACTGAAGCCCACACGCCTAGAGCCCATGCTCCGCAACAAGAGAAGCGACTGCAATGAGAAGGGCTCGCACCACCACGAAGAGTAGCCCCTGCTCTCTGCAACTAGAGAAAAGCCTGCTCGAAGCAATGAAGACCCAAAACAGCAGCCAAAAATAAAATAAATTAAAATAAGTAAATTTATTTTTAAAAAAATCTATTCTCTTAGCACTTTTGTAGTATATACTACAGTGTTATTGATCAATTATAAGATTTAACTGAGTAAAGTTAGGAAAGGTCAATATATATTGTGATACACATAATTTTCTTTAAAAAAAGATTTTCAGTGAGAAGGATATGAAGGATTGAATTGTTTCCTTTTTTCCTCAATTTATAGACGCCAAGGTTAAACCTGAGGTATCTCTCCCCATTCCAGAGGCTGATTTGTTTTTCATCACTAATAAGTAGCATATCTTTCTTGGGGGGAGGAAAAAAAAAAAACCCAAACCCTCAGCCTTGAATGAAGCCTATTTCAGAAAGAATGTTGATTGATTAGGAAAATATCACTGTATTTATTTGCCGAGGACTTCTCCCTGTTGAGCAGCTGAAGTTTTCATTGCTTTTATTTTCTTTCTAGCAGCATCACTGTTCAGTCCTCACCAGTGAGGAGAGAAGTGTGAAAGCCAATCCCTAGGGTCCTTTGGTCCAAACTCAATGTAAAATTGTGTTCATAAAACAAATATCGTATATTAACACATATATGCGGAATATAGAAAAATGGTACAAATCAGCCGGTTTGCAAGGCAGAAATAGAGACACAGATGTAGAGAACAAACATATGGACACCAAGTGGGGAAATCGGGGAGAGCTGGGGGGGAACGAATTGGGAGATTGGGATACCAAGTTGTACACACTAAATATATGCAGTTTATTGTATGTTAACTGTATCTCAATAAAAGTTCTTTAAAAAAAAATTGCATTCAGGCCAGGTGGACCTGGCAGAGTTTCTCCGAAGTGAGCAGCTTGGCGAGGAGAATCCTGGCGGACATTTAATAAGGTTTAATTCAGCTTGTAGCCGAAGCAGCTTGGGCGTGTAAATTGCCGGAAGCACCCCAGAACTAAGGATGCGCCCTCGCCCTCGGAAGCTTTGTCAGGAAGGGGTGGTATCAAGGCTCATAAATTGCCCTGTGGCTTCTCAGGAGTTTATGAGCTCCCAGGCCTCTTGCACAATAGGCTGCAGGATGACTCTTAACACCTCATTAAGGTTGTTTTTTACCAAGTGCTAATAATAAAAAGGAGGCCTAAAAGCCTGGCTCATTTTTATTCAGAATCTTCTCCTCTAGAATATAAAAAGATGTCATAAAATGGAAATACAATGGAGAGCCCACATCTCGGGTAGACTCATTAAAATGTTCGTGTTGACAGAAATCTGAGGAAGTCAAGGCTGGGCGCCTGGGTGGGAAACTGTCTTACCCTCCTGGCCAAGGTGCCTCCAGTGTCCAGAAATGCAGGGCCAGAGAGGCTTCATCTCCAACTGCGAATTATCATTTCAAACTTTTTCTTTCTGATAACAGCACAGCTTTGCCAATGGGACCTTTGCTCCAAAATTCTTTTCTTTACTGTATAGTCTATGGCACCAATTAGGGCCAAAACTAATTTTTTTTTTTTAAAAAAAAAGGTTAGTGCTACAAAGAGGGATGTATTCATAAATCCCAGGACAATGAGAAAAGTTACTGCATCTGAGCCCTAGAAGTTCTTGTTTCTGGAGACTCTGGCATGACACAATGCAGTAGAATTGGAGACCCACCCCATCCCTGTGCAGCTGTGTGACCCCGGCTGGGGACCTCTTCTCCCTGTGTCCTGCCTCCGGCTCCGTAATCTAACACTGGGTGTCACAATGCCTACCTCTGAGATAGGTTCTGAGGATTGCATGCTTCTTGGCATGAAGCCTGGCAGACAGAAAGCCCTTGATGAATGGTACTTTGTATTCATTCATTCATGCAACATGTATTTCCTGGGCACCTATTTTGTGCCTAGCACTGTTCCAACATCAGATGAACACAAAAGCTGTTCCCACCTAAACTGACCTTTGAGTAATTGTTCTCCGAGGTACAGGAAGGTGAGGGCACGAGGGATCTAATAACTACTGTGCCCCTTACAAGGCATGAGACTCTAGGTGAATCCCTCAAGCTCTGGGGCAACAGGGTCTGTCGGGAACCATGGCCTTTTTCTTGGTTTAGACCAGAGTTTCTCAACCTCAGCACCATGACCATTCACAGCAGATAATTCTTAGTTGGGGAAGTAGGGGGCCGTCCTGTGTCCTGTGCATTGTAGGACATTTGGCAGCATCCCTGGCCTCTACCCACTAGATGCCAGTAGCACCTCCCCTCCCCCGCCCCCCAAGTTGTGACAGCCACAATTGTCTCCAGACATTGCCACGTGTCCCCCTCCGGACAAAATCGCTTCAGTTTCCTCATCTCTGAGCTGGAATAACAATCTTATCTGTTTCAAAGATAGTGAGATGTGGGAAAGGAACGAAATAAAGCCCCGCCTGGCACATTGTAAGCCTCAATAAAAGGGATGCTTTCACCTCTCACCTCTGCAGAAGACTTTGGTGTAGCCAGACTTTCCCATTGGTCACAGGTGCTCTGAACTCTGGTAGGCACTGAATTTGGTGGGGAAATCTCCCCTCATCCTGTCTCAAAAGCACCCAGGCGGTGAGGCGAGCAGGATGAGGTCTGTGCAGTCATGGCCCGGGTACATCTGTGAGTGACTTATTGACCATCTTTCCAACTTGGCCTTTGCCAATAAAAAGGTCCAGACAGTTATAGAAAATTAGATTTGACTTTTGAACATGCAAACACAGTTCGGCTGCAAGTCTGACCCTCTAGGGGCATCTCCTACCCTCCTGGTTAACAAAGAAAGTACGCTTGCTTCTAAGTCCCTTTTGGTGAGAGGCTTCTGGAAACCCCAGAGATCCCCATTTGTATAGGAGGTCAATGAAGAAACAAGAGGAAAGAGAAACAGAGCAGTTCAGATTATGGGCTGTGGAGACGTGGATACAGCAAGTGTGACCTTGGGCAAGTCACTTCCGCTTTCTGAGCCTCAGTTTCTTCACCTGTCAGATGGGAATCATAATAATAATAGCACCCCCATTGGTTGTGAGGATTAAAGGAGAAAAAGCAAGTAAAGTGCTATCTTTGTCTAACCCGCAGTAGAACCCAATAAATGGTATCTAAATATGAAAAAAAAAACCAAAACCTCCATTGCCCTACAGAGTCCCAAGCTTGTCCTCAAGGTACAGAGGAAATGGGTTGACCAAGCCATTCAGGTTTGCCTGTGACTTTCCTGGGTTTAATCCCAGGAAATTCTCCAGTAGTACCTGGCAAACTAGGGAGAGTTGACCACCCTAAGGAATGACTTTAAATGTGCTTTTCTGGTTCAGTGTCCTGGGCAGAAGGCCCAATAGGGTAAAACTGTGTCTAGCTGGTGGTTTGGGAAAAGCTACGAGCCCCTCACCACATGGGCGGCTCCAGAAGAGAAGATGCTTTGTGAGTTTCGAGGGGAGGTTTACGAGCACTCTTCTTGAAGGTTTAATGGTCCTGGGTGATTTATCTTATCTGGAGAGTCATTGCTATAAGGAGAAACCTGCTTCTCCGAGCTTCTGCTTTCCTTTACCATCAAACCTTTCATCTTCTCTGAGAGTTGTCTCCGTCCTCCATAAATAACCTTATTACGGCCACACAAAGGCAGGGCCCGGCCGCCTGCAAGACTGGACTTCTCAAATCGTGGTTTCATAAACCAGTTTGACCAGAACATGGAAATACTTCATAGGATCTACTGGGTTATTTTTAAATGGATGGAAGGATGCAGGGGGAACTAGGGTGGCAGCTCCATGGGATAAAGAGCCCAGCATCGCACACAACTTGCTCTCAAAAGTGGGGACTTAAGGAGAAGTTATCCACTGAACTACCTTCCCCTGTATGTCTCTGAATAATTAAAACACAGGAATGTCTTCCCACAGTAAAAATCCTACCAAATGAGGTAAATAAGAATGTTTATATATCGTTGTGCTTTAAATCAGTATTGTCCAATAGAACTTTCCACATTGATGAGAGTGTTCTATAATCTACACCATCCAATATGGTAGCTGCTAACCAAAGTAACTCTTGGGCCCTTGAAATGGTGCTAGTGTGACTAAGAAACTAAATTCTTAATGCTATTTTATTTTAATTAATTTAATTTTGAAGTCACGTGTAGCTGGTGGGTACCATATTGGACAAGGCAGTTTTAAGGTAATAAACAGATTTACAATGAAACATATCATCATGAAGGCTGTGTTTATCATTTCCTTTTTAGATCCCAAAAGTATGGAGGGAATTTTAGCAACTGTGTCAGAGCAGTGGTCCTATGCTTTTGTAGTGTATGTGTGTTGGTCATATCAGAGTTACACACCAACTTGGGGTTAGGTGTGAACCAGGTCACTGGAGCTTTGCTTTGCTTTTCATACCTGTTATGGTCAACAGAGAATTTGGACACTTAAAATGAACTAAACCTCAGAAAAATTTTTGCTAAAACTATTAAAGTGTTAAATTACAGAATGGATGTATCTTGCCATCAAGATTGAAGAAAATATTCAATTAAAAAGGTGTATAAAATGGAAAGTAAACAACAATATATGCCACCCTTACTTCCCCACCCTCACCACCACCCCTCAGCCCAGAGGCTCCCCTCCTCACAACCACTCTTAACAGCTCTGGGTAAATTATTTCAGGCTTTTTTCTCTGTACATTTTAAAAAGTATGCATGTTTATGGAAAATAACATATATATGTATACACACACATACACATATATTTTTGCAAAACTGGGATCAATTATGCATACTGATCTATATCTTGCTTAGATTTTTAATTTTAATGAGAAACAGCTTAAAACATTTCTGTTACAAAAATGTCAAGGCTGCACAGAACAAAGTCCACACCACAGCCCTCCTTTTTTGCTCCTTTCTTAGAGAGAATCGATATCATTGTGGTGTGTAGTCTTCCAGATTTTCCCATTTATAACCATTTAAAAATACATAGCTTTATCTTTGTGTATTTAAAAATATATAAATTGGATCAAACTGTATATATTGTTCCCTAACTTGCCTTTCTCACTTGAAAAAACTGCCAGTGTTAGTAATACTTGAAGTATCCCTCATTCTTTTAAACTGCTTCATACATTTTCTGAATGTGAATAAAACAGTTTGTTTGGCTATATCTATCCATAACGGAGAGTTAGGCGGTTTCTAGTTTATCATTACTAATACAATGCTGGGACACGTACTTAATACCCACCATGCTATGTCCATGTGGGAACATTCCTTGTGGATATATACCCAGGAGGAGGGTGGCTGGGGGAAATGGGATCCACATCTACATTGCCTCCTGTACTGGATTGAATGCTGTGCTCCTAAAATTCTTTTCCTTCCCAGAATCTCAGAAGGTGACCTTTTTGGAAATAGGGTCATGGCAGATGTAATTAGTTAAGATGAGGTCATACTAAAGTAGGGTGGGCCCTTAACCTAGGGACCAGTGTCCTTGTAAGAAGAAGAGAAAAAGAAACAGAGACAGAAGGAAGATACCTTATGAAGACAGAGGCAGAGATCAGAGTGATGCAGCTACAAGCCTAGGAAGAGGCAAGGTTCCCAGGAGCTGCCAGAAGCTCTTAGAGCCTTCAGAGAGAGCCTGGCCCTGCTGACAATAATTTTGGACTTCTAGCCTCAAGAACAGCAGGAAAATAATCTCTGTTGTTGAAAACCTCCTGGTTTGTGGTTATTTGTCACAGCAGCCCCAGGAAACTAACATACGCTTAAAATAGTGACATTCCCACTAACCAATATGTGAGCATTCCGGATAGCCCTTAAGTCCATACCCTCACCAACACTGAGTGTTACCCCTCTTTTTTTTTAAGTAAATGCTTTATTTTGAAATAATTTAAATTTACAGAAAAATTGCAAAGATAGTACAGAGTTCCCTTATGTCCATCATCCAGCTCCCCCAGTGTTAACATATTACTATGTTATTGTGCATTTGTCAAAACCAAGAAATTAGTGGGACTTGCTTGGCAGTCCGTTGGTTAAGACTCCATGCTTCCAATGTAAGGCATGCAGGTTTGAACCCTGTTCAGGGAACTAAGATCCTGCATGCTGTGCGGTGCAGCCAAAACATTAAAAACAAAACAAACAAACAAAAACTAAGGAATTAGTATTGGTAAAACACTGTTAACTAAACTATAGACTTCATTTGGATGTCACCAGTTTTCCTATTCTATGAGCCAACCCAGCAAACCACATTGTGTATAGACTATTTTTTTAAAATATAAATTTTCGTTTACTAGCTAGAGGAAAGCAATTTGAGAAGAATCCTTCTAATCTATTAACAAAAGTTTTAATAATTGTACATTTGGAATTATTTCAAATATTCAGAGAAATGCAAACAAATAATGGGACAGATAGACCTGTTTTACACCATCCAGATTTAATAAAAGTTAATACCTACAAGTCCATGATTCTTTGTCTACACTCACAGAATATAAAAAGCCCTGAAAACCAGTAGATGATAGGAGGCTGTGTATGATCCTAATATTTTACCTAATTTGGAATACAGACACTTTATTGCAAATATAGCAACATATTTGATTATAAAGGATGATGCCCCAGGTTCAACTGGGAATATTGCAGATCTCTATCAAATTAGTTTCACCTATCTTTTTATACAATTTTTAAAGGGAAAATATCATAACAGATAGAACTAACATCCCACCCATCTTTCATGGGCTCATTTCTCTGTATCCCTCCCCCAGGGAAAACCCCCAGCCTGAAGTTGGAGTTTCTCCTTTTCTTGGATGTTTTAATGATTTTGCTTACGTATGCCTATGAAAAGAAATGATATCATTTTGTGTTCTTCACTACAAAAATAAGGCACGCTTCATCAAGTTTCAATTTTATCATTCATACTATGTCCCCTGATTAAGATGTCAGAAATCAATAAAAAAGAATGACTATAGAAACCCTACACATTTGGAACATTTAAAACACATTCTGAAAAAGTCATGGGTAAAAAGAGAAATCCTTATTGAATTTGGGAATTATTATAACTCAACAATAATTAATATGCTACACAAAACTTAGGGGTTGCAACTAAAGCAGTGCCTAGAAGGCTGAGGGAATTAAATGCTTATTAAGAATATAAGAAGTCAGGGACTTCCCTGGTGGCTCAGTGATTAAGAATCCACCTGCCAGTGAAGGGAACATGGGTTCAAGCCCTGGTCCAGGAAGATCCCACGTGACGTGGAGAAACTAAGCATGTGAGCCACAACTACTGAGCTCATTTGCTGCAACTACTGAAGCCCACATGCCTAGACCCCGTGCTCTGCAACAAGAGAAGGCACTAAGATGAGAAGCCCACGCACCGCAATGAAGAGTAGCCCCTGTTCACCACAACTAGAGAAAGCCTGCACGCAGCAACGAAGACCCAACACAGCCAAAAAATAAATAAATAAAATTTTAAAAAATGAATTAAGAAAAAAACATAAGAAGTCAGAAAAATAGCAGAATAATCTCAAAAAAAAAAAAAAACAGAGGAGTCGGAGGCGAAAAGCTGGACAGTGTCCTTGCGCTCCTGCCCTGCTCAGGTGAAAAGATGGCGTTTGTGAAGAGTGGATGGTTGCTGCGACAGAGTTCCATTTTGAAGCGTTGGAAGAAGAATTGGTTTGACCTGTGGTCAGATGGTCACCTGATCTATTATGATGACCAAACTCGGCAGAGTGTAGAGGATAAGGTCCACATGCCAGTGGACTGCATCAACATCCGCACGGGACATGAATGTCGGGACATTCAGCCTCCAGATGGGAAGCCAAAAGACTGTGTGCTGCAGATTTTTTGCCTAGATGGGAAAACCATCAGTCTTTGTGCAGAAAGCACAGATGATTGTTTGGCCTGGAAATTTACACTCCAGGATTCGAGGACAAATACAGCTTATGCTGGCTCAGAAGTCATGTAGGATGAGACAGCCGTGGCTTCCTCCCCACCTCCTTGCACAGCTTATGCTGCACCAACCCCTGAGCAGGCATATGGCTGTGGTCCATACAGTGGTGCATACCTGCCAGGAACTCAAGTTGTCTATGCTGCAAATGGGCAGGCTTATGCTGTACCCTACCAGTACCCATATGCAGGACTTTATGGACAACAGCCTGCCAACCAAGTCATCATTCGTGAGCGGTATCGAGACAACAACAGTGACCTGGCGCAGGGCATGCTGGCTGGAGCAGCCACAGGCATGGCCTTAGGGTTTCTGTTTTGGGTCTTTTAGAGTCCTTGGAACCTGGATGTGCATAGCTTCTGATCCCCTGTGTGCAATAATATAATTTGCAGGGCATTTCTCTTTGTTAAAAATGTTTTTAATAATAGTTTTAATAGTTCTTTTGAAAGTAGTGACATCATACCTGTAACTAATCCACATAAGCACCACAGAGAAGGCTTTGGACTGCTGTTTAGCTAAAATGTGGACTATTTGGGGGCACTGGCTCATTCTAGGAGTTTCCTTATGGAACTCTCAGGATACCTTATTTGAACACACCTGTTTTGAAGGGCCATTTTCTTTTTAGAGTTAGGCCTTAGTGCTTAAGGGATAATTTATTTTAGTGTTATACTAGTAACGGGGTGATATATGAGTGAGTGAGTGAGTGTGGCAAGAATAATTACAGCTTTTTTGGCTTAATGTCAGACTTTGAAACCTCAGACCAGAACTGGCTGCATGTTACTTCAGGAGTTGCAGGCTGGAACCTTTCTGAGTCAACGGTGTGCTATCCCCACAGCCTCTGGGGTTCCTCAGGCTTCCAGCAAAGCTGACTGCTCAGGATGATGGGCGGAATGGCAGTTCCCCCCTTTAAAATGATGTTTTTTCATCATAATCTTCCTTGTTTGTTTTTGGTATCAATCCTTGGAAAACATCCCAAATTAGGAGTAGATTTGAATCTCAGCGTTTTAGGGCTTTATCATTTAAAACTTGAAGAAGGCAAAACAATTACAAGCAAGTGTGTAGAGGTAGATTTGCTTTATTCAGAGGCATTATGTTTCTAGTGTTTGCTTTGAGTATTTTTATTGCCACTTCAGCCTACTTATCGCTTATTTTTCTACTTGCTGAGAGAATAATATTAAGAGATGGTGAGGAAAGTGGAGTGAGAGCCATAGTTACAGTGTTACTGTTTCAGGGGATTGTGCTGCAGTGAAAATCCTTTTTTCCTCCTTTTGAAGGCTGTTAAAGAGCCCGTTTCCTGTCCTGTGCAGGACTGGGGCACTGTGGCTGTCCCCAAGCACTGGGGTTCCTGGAGCCCTGGTGGTAGCATGGTGGGGGAGACTCGGGTTATAGATGGGAATTGTGGCCTAAGGACATGAATAACCTGCTCAAGATACCACTCCACCCGACCAGGACACAGCCTTATTTTTATTCCCGACTCAAGTATCACAGAGAAGCTTAAACCATTTAATTTTTAGCCCCAACTATGTGTGAAGCTCTGGATTTCTGTTATTTCTTATTTCTTTATCTGTGTAAATTTTAAGACCTCAATTATTCCAGTTTTCTGTCCCACATGCTTTAAAAAATGCACATTTACAAAGGCAGTTTAGCACATAGAAGATCTCTTCCCCTATACTCCATATGGCCCTGTTTTCCATAAAATACACTCCTAGTGGCACAAATTCTGTTTTTATTCTTTGTGGCCGGTTACATACATAGTCTTTTGTTTCACTGGTCAACCCACTCCATCTCTAAGGCAAGCTTAAATAGATCTATCTCTGTATGAAACCAGATGCCAAATGAACTTTGTGGTGACCACAGGTCTCTTTTCCTAGCCAATTCTACTATACTTGTTGACACTGGATAGTCTGTTTCCAGCCAAAAAGAAATATACTTGACTGTCATCTCTTCGGATGTTTGACAGTGGTAGGAAGTTGCCAGATGTGATGTGTGACAACACTGGTTTTGATGGTTAAAGGTGTTGCTTTAGTTATTTTACATCATATGTAATAAGAATGGTTTTGTTCAGATGGTAGTCATTATTTAAGCTGTATGCTTAACTTACAAAATACTAAACTCAGTTTTTAATGTTGCATTGGGGTATTAATTTTGAACTCGGAGTTACTGGAACCACAGATACTGAGTTATGTCCCTGAAATGCCTTTGAAGCAAATGGTTGGTCTCCCTGAGTTCCCCTGGCTTCACTCTGACAGAACGGGGAGAGCTGTGGACTGAAGCTTGGACCCCCATCCCCAGTCCCTGTCCCTAGTGGGGGCCAGCCCCATTGGGCAGCTATAATTGAGTTTGGAAATTCTCTGTTACTAGTGACTTGATCCTGGGAGGAAATGCATACTTGGTATAAAGGTCGGTCGAGATACTTCATTTCCCTGGCCCCAACTCTCGTAGAAGCCAGTGCTTAGGTAATCCTAAATCAAAAAGTTAGGTGAGTTGGAAGGAACTTGTTCAGGTTTAGTCAGGATTTTACTTCCACGTGTCCTTTAAATAGTTGGCCGTTGACATTGCGCACACGCCAGTCTGCTTGTTTCTTAGCTCTGTTCTTTTAATTCCTTGAGTTTACTTCAGGGTCTTAGGTGTAAAGAGAAGGGAGAGACCAGAGGCTGTGTTTCAGATCATCATCCGTGAAATGGGCCAGACCGAGACATGAGATCAGGATCTTAGGAGGGGTTTCTGCCATTGAGACAGAATGACCCACGTTTATTTTCTGCATTAATTGTGATCCTTTGTGATCTTTCTTTCTCCTTCCCAAGTTTATGTAGACACCGGCATGGAATGCAGTTCCATTTTTTCCCATTAGGGTTGATTTTTTTTTCTGATTGCTTGCCTGTCTCCAGTATTCTGTTGTGTCCTCAGAACATTTTTTCCCCTGTATATGCAAATCGTATGTTTATAAGCGAAAATGTTAATACATTAAATGATTGTTAACCTTTAAAAAAAAAAACAGAGGAAGCAAATTATAAAAATGGAGGCAGAAATTAACAAAATAAGAGAGTGAGTCAAAAATTATCCACACTCTGGCTGTAGAATTTACAGAAGCTTTAATATAACTGGAGTGTGGATAAATTTTGACTCACCCTTGTAGAAAAGAGAGATGCAAAAGAAAGGATCAACACAGTCAAGAACTGGTTCCTTGAAAGTCTAATAAGATTGACAGACATCCAGCTAAAATATCAAGGAAAAAAACAGAAAAACAGAACAAATAAACAATATTACAAGACAGTAACTATACATGCAGATAAGTTTTTAAAGTACAAGAACACGAACAACTTTTCTGTCAATAAATTTGAAAACTTGGATGAAATGATTTAATTCCTAGAAAGATATAAGTTGTGAAAATGGGCTCAACCTGTAGAATCAGGGTTTTGAAAGAATTTAACAGGCTGACTCTAACATTTTTATGACAGAGCAAATGGCCAAGAACAGCCAAGGAAACGCTCATGAAAAACAAGTTGGGAGAAATGCACCCTGCCAAGTATTAAAGATCATTTTATAAATCTATAGTTAATAAGACTAGGGAGAGAAAACAAAACTAGTGGAATAAAGAGCCCAGGAGTATAGCCATGGAAAAATTTAATTACAATAAGATTTAATTTATTATTAAGATGTTAGTGTACATCTGTGGGGAGTGAGAGAGAGTCAACGAATGGTGCAAGATAATTAGTTATCCATAGGAAAAAAACAAAATTAGATCTTGTCCGCATACCAGAAATAAAAATCTATTCCAAAGGGTGAGGTTTATAGTATGTGAATTATATCTCAAAACCAAAACATATTCCAGGTGATTGCGGACTAAATGTGAAAGGACAACATTCAGGAGGCAATACAAGGAAATACTTTTATAAGCTTGAGCTATGAAGTGATTTCCTGTGTGAGACACAAAAGGCAACTCATAAAGGAAAGCTGATGGACACAACCACATGAGAACCCAATGGGTCGACACGCAGCTACATCAGGGGACACCCAAAGAAATTTAAAAGATAAGCCGGGAGGAAATTACAATGTTTATAGTTATTAGAAGATTATTCAGACTATATAAAGAACTTCTACAAATCAATAAGAAAAGACAAAGATTTAATTTAAAAATGGACAAAATACTTGTTTTGGACATTTCACAGAAGAAGAAACATAAATGCCCAATAAACGGATAAAGTGATGACCAACCTCGTTAATAATGAAGAGAATGCAAATTAAAATGACCAGATTGGCAAAAACTAATAAATTCGAGAGCATCAAATATTGGTGAAGATGTAGGACAACTAAAACTCTTTTCCATGGTTAGTGAAAAGTATAATTGAAAACATTATAACTACTTTGAAAAACAATTTTGAAATATCGTATGGCTGTGCAGGGGTTTGAAGACCAGAATGCATGCTCCAGATTTTATTCTAAGAGTGAAAGGTAGTCACTGGGGGAGTTTGAGCAGTAATTTTTCTCTTGTTCTTGCGATTATTCCATTGCATGAACGTGCTAGAATTTGTTCATCTATTCTTCTGTTGACAGATATTTGAGCGGGTTTTGGTTTGGGACATTATAAATACAGCTGCAATGGACATTCTCATGCAAGCCTTCTTGCAGAAATGTTTTTCATTTCTTTTGGGTAAATACCTAGAAGTGGAATTGCTAAGTTATGATATAGATGTACATTTAACATTGTAAGAAGTTTCTGAACATTTCTCCAGCAAGTTTTCGTCATCATACATTCCTGCCACTGGTATATGAAAGTTCCAATTACTCCAGGTCCTTTTCAGCATTTGATATTGTCAGCCTTTCTTGTTTTAGTCATTCTTGTGCATAGGAAGTAATATCTTGTGTTTTCTTGAAGTTTAATACACATATAAAGAAAATTTCAGATCTTAAGTGTACAGTCAATCAGATTCGGCACATTCATACACCCATATCACCCGTATCCCTATCAGGACACAGAACATTTCCATCACCCAGAAATCTCCCTCATTCCCCTTCTTAATTAATCCAACCCCTACCCCCAAAGCAAGTAGTGATTTGATTTCTATCACAATAGGTTAGATTTTCCTACTCCAAAACTTTAAATAAATGAAATAATAAATACAACAAGTGTGTCTTTTGTGCCTGGCTGCTTTCACTCAATATAATATTTTTTAATTCATTCCTCTTGATTGCTGAGTGATATTCAGTGGTATGACTACACCAGAGTTTGTTTACCCATTCTCCTGGAGATGGACTCAGGCTGTTTCCAGTTTAGATCTGTTGAGAATAAAGCTACTATTGAACATTCTTATATGAGGTTTGTGTGGACGTAGGTTTTCATTACCTAGAAGTCGAATTGCTAATCAGAGAACTTCCAAACAGTTTTCCAAAGTGCTTATCCCATTGTTCACTCCCACCAGCAATCTGTGAGGCTTTCAGATGCTAGACATACTATTCAGTATTGTGTGTTGTCAGTCTTTATTTTTTTTATTGTATCCATTCTACTGGGTCTGTACTGATAGCTCATTATGGTTTAATTTGCATTTCTCCAACAGCTAAATGACACTGAACATTTTTTCATGCTGAGTTTAATTTTTAATAGATTTCACTCTGACTGCTGGTAGAGACCAGACTGGAAAGGTTCAGAAGAAGAAGTGGGGGATCTGTTAGAAAGCTAGCTAGGAAGGTGGTGAGGAGAGATTAGAATGGGGTTGTTTTGTTTGTTTGTTTGTTTTTCTGGCCATGCATCTTGAGGGATCTCAGTTCCCCGAGCAGGGGTTGAACCTGGGCCACAGCAGTGAAAGCCTGGAATCCTAACCACTAGGCCACTAGGAAACTCCCAGAATGGGAATATGTTTTGAGATACAATCAGTAGGAGTCCTTAACAGATTGGATATGGGTTGTGAGACAAAGAACGAAGAAAGATGTTCAGCTTTTGCTCTGAAATAAGTGAGTGACTGGTGATGTCAATCATTGAGATGGAGACCACTGGGAAGAGCAGGTCTGGAGGGAACAGATCACTGGACTCTTGTGAGATGAGATGTCTGTTAGACATTTCAATGATGATGTTGAGGAGAAAGATAAGCAAGTCTGGAACTTGAGGAAGTGGTTCCAGCTGGAGTCATCTGCTTATTTAAAGCCATAGAGATGGCTAAGGTCACCAGGCAGTGAGTATCAACTTTGGCTGCACTTTGAAATCAACTGGGAAGCTTTAAAAATACTGATGCCTGGGCCCTACTCCAGGGATTCTGATTTTATTTTATTTTTATTTTATTTTTTTATTATTTTTTTGGGGGTACACCAAGTTCAATCATCTGTTTTTATACACATATCCCCGTATCCCCTCCCTCCCTTGACTCCCCACCCTCGAGTCCCCCCCACCCTCCCTGCCCCAGTCCTCTAAGGCATCTTCCATCCTCGAGTTGGACTCCCTTTGTTATACAACAACTTCCCACTGACTATCTATTTTACAGTTGGTAGTATATATATGTCTGTGCTACTCTCTTGCTTTGTCTCAGCTTCCCCTTCACCCCCCGCCCCCTCCCATACCTCGAGTTCTCCAGTCCATTCTCTGTATCTGCGTCCTTGTTCTTGTCACTGAGTTCATCAGTACCATTTTTAGATTCCGTATATGTGAGTTAGCATACAATATTTGTCCTTCTCTATCTGACTTACTTCACTCTGTATGACAGATTGTAGTTCTATCCACCTCATTACATATAGCTCCATCTCATCCCTTTTTATAGCTGAGTAATATTCCATTGTGTATATATGCCACATCTTCTTTATCTATTCATTTGTTGATGGGCATTTAAGTTGCTTCCATGTCCTGGCTATTGTAAATAGTGCTGCAATAAACATTATGGTACAAGTTTCTTTTGGGATTATGGTTTTCTTTGGGTATATGCCCAGTAGTGGGATTACTGGATCATATGGAAGTTCTATTTGTAGTTTTTTAAGGAACCTCCAAATTGTTTTCCATAGTAGCTGTACAAGTTACAGTCCCACCAACAGTGCAGGAGAGTTCCCTTTTCTCCACACCCTCTCCAACATTTGTTGTTTCCAGATTTTGTGATGATGGCCATTCTGATCGGTGTGAGGTGATACCTCATTGTGGCTTTGACTTGCATTTCTCTGATGATTAGTGATGTTGAGCATCTTTTCATGTGTGTGTTGGCCATCTGTATGTCTTCTTTGGAGAAATGTCTATTTAGGTCTTCTGCCCATTTGTGGATTGGGTTATTTGCCTTTTTGGTATTAAGCTTCATGAGCTGCTTGTATATTTTGGAGGTTAATCCTTTGTCCGTTGTTTCATAGGCAATTATTTTTTCCCATTCTGAGGGCTGCCTTTTAGTCTTGTTTATGGTTTCTTTGGCTGTGCAAAAGCTTTTAAGTTTCATGAGGTCCCATTCGTTTATTCTTGATTTTATTTCCATGATTCTAGGAGGTGGGTCCAAAAGGATGTTGCTTTGATGCATGTCATAGAGTGTTCTGCCTATGTTTTCCTCTAGGAGTTTTATAGTGCCTGGCCTTACATGTAGGTCTTTAATCCATTTGGAGTTTATTTTTGTGTATGGTGTTAGGAAGTGTTCTAATTTCATTCTTTTACATGTTGCTGTCCAATTTTCCCAGCACCACTTATTGAAGAGGCTGTCTTTTTTCCATTGTATACTCATGCCTCCTTTGTCAAAGATAAGGTGCCCATATGTGTTTGGGCTTACTTCTGAGTTCTCTATTCTATTCCATTGATCGTCCTTTCTATTTTTGTGCCAGTACCATACTGTCTTGATCACTATGGCCTTGTAGTATAGTTTGAAGTCAGGAAGCCTGATTCCACCAACTCCATTTTTCCTTCTCAAGATTGCTTTGGCTATTCGGGGTCTTTTGCGTTTCCATACAAATCGTAAGATTTCTTGCTCTAGTTCTGTGAAAAATGCCATTGGTAATTTGATCGGGATTGCATTGAATCTGTAAATTGCTTTGGGTAGTACAGTCATTTTCACCATGTTGATTCTTCCAATCCAGAAACATGTTATGTCCCTCCATCTGTTTGTGTCGTCTTTGATTTCTTTCATGAATGTCTTAAAGTTTTCTGCATACAGATCTTTTGCCTCCTTAGGCAGGTTTATTCCTAGGTATTTTATTCTTTTTGTTGCAATGGTGAATGGGAAAGTTTCCTTAATTTCTCTTTTTGCTCTTCCGTTGTTAGTGTATAGGAATGCAAGAGATTTCTGTGCACCAGGGATTCTGATTTAATTTGTCTGGGGGGTAAGGCTCAGGCATAAGGATTTTTTGAAGTTTCCCGAGTGATTCTGAAGTGCAGAGGTTGACGGAATTCCCTAGCACGTCCAGTGGTTAGGACTCTGGTGCATTCACTGAAGGGGCTGGGTTCAATCTGTTCTCGGGGAATTAAGATCTCGCAAGCCGTGCAGCACGGCCAAAAAAAAAAAAAAAAAAAAAAAGAATGGTATGTTGGCAAAGTTTGGAGAAAGACTATACCTTTCTCTCCAAATAAAATGTTGTGAATAAAGTAGATTCTTGTCATGGGTCCATTATACTTATGTAAATCCAGCTATATAAGGTCAGCAAAAGAAAAGTAGATAGATGATAGATAGATATAGATAGATAGATGATAGATAGATACTGATGACAGACAGACAGACAGATAAATAGATGGTGACAATGATGATAAAGCACACAATAATTTGTGGAACCTTTTCCCTTTCAAATTTTACTTGGCGATGCAATTTGGTCTTCTCAACAACTCTGTGGAAATCGTTTATGTTTTTACTCAATTCACTGAGGCTCAGAGGTTTCCCAGTGCTGAGTCCAAGATCCTAGACCCAGAATCCTGAAGTTCAGAGATGGCCCTGTGTCTTCCCACAGTTCTCCCCGGGGATCCACCTCCTCGCTGCTGGAAAGCCAGTGGGTCTGCAGTCCGGGCACAGCATGAAGATTCTCTGTGCACCAGCCGTTTTGCAGCCTTTCCTGTGCTCCCAATGGAAAAAGGAGCAGGAGCAGGAGAGACTCAGACGTCCACACCAGGGTGCATGGGTTGGCATCAACCCTGCCCTCATGAAGCTCACATTCTATTTCAGAAGGTAAGTAGAAGAAAAGGAAGTAAAATATATGGCAACTTTTATAGAAATAAATGCTAACAAAAAAAAGATTAAAGCAGGAAAGAGTTACATGAAGCATAGGAGGGGATAAAATTGCATGTAGGATGATCTAGGAAAATGCCTTTAGATGCTGAGTTTTGAGTGAATAAAACCTACAGGTAGCAAGGAGCATGCCACGCAGATACATGGTAGAAAGGAACCCCAAAGGTAACAGCAGGTGCAAAAGTCCTGAGGCTGGAACATGCATGGAGGTTTCCAGGAAGGAACCACAACAAGGCCAGTGTGGTGGAACTGGAAAGAGTAAGAGCAAGACTACCAGGAAATGACATCAGAGAGGGCATGGGTCTTGTACATCATAGTCGAGATTTTAGCTTTTACTCTGAGTGGGGTGAGAGCTGGGGAAGGTTTTGAGCGGAAGAGGGATGCAGTCTCATTTGGGTTTTGATAGGATCCCTCTGGCTTCGTGGGGTATGGGAGTGGAAGCGAGGAGGTGAGTACAGGAGGGAGGCAGTCCTGCAGGGTGTTGTGAAGGTCAAATGGGTTAGTTCATGCTCAATCAGTTTTATAAAGTTAAAAATCCCCGTCTGGCTTAATCTGTTTCTGTCACTTACAACCAAAAAATAAAACAGGCCCAATACCTCTCATTCTAATACTTAGTAATAGCTCATGGTAATTCCAAGCTTCTTTATTTTATTTCTTTATTTCTTTATTTATTTATTAGCTGCGTTGGGTCTCTGTTGCTGTGCGAGGGGTTTCCCTAGTTGCTGCGAGCGGGGGCTACTCTTCATTGCAGTGCACGGGTTTCTCGTTGTGCTTCCCTTGTTGCAGAGCAACAGCTCTAGGTGAGAGGGCTTCCGTAGAGCGGCTCTAGAGGGCTCTTGAGGGCTCTAGAGTGCAGGCTCAGTAGTTGTGGCGCACAGGCTTAGTTGTTCCGTGGCATGTGGGATCTTCCTGGACCAGGAATCGAACTAGTGCCCCCTGCATTGGCAGGTGGGTTCTTAAACACCGCACCACGAGGGAAGTCCCAAGCTTCTTTCTTGGTCTCTCCTGATAGACACTGAGTTTCATAAAGACAGGGCTAGTGACCAATGTCCAGGCCTGGTTAAGGGCCAGGATGAAAACTGGCAGCTCCTGGAGGCTGAGGCAAAAGATTGGATGTGAAGTGCTTCCCTGCCATTTAAGAGTTTCTTAAAGAGTCATTTTCTCTGGAGCGTTTCTATAGCCCCCTGCCCTTCTGTTTGGCCCTCAAAAGAGAAACCTGGAATTCCTTTTTAGGAGAGCTTTCCTTTACAAATCCCGTTAATCTAAGGAGTCCTGTTTTCTCTACAAATAAGGCAACAATCTCCAGGGTGGCCCGGGCAGTGTCCTCTCAGTGCACATGGTATTTGGTGCAAAATGGAGGTGAGGGAACTTGTGGGAAGAAGCAGGGAAAAGCTATGGAAGAAGCCCAGAGGAGCCTTTTACTTTTGAAGAGCGTGATACACTGTCACCCTTGAACCTAAATTATGCTGTTTGTTTGTTTGGTGGGAGGCCTTTGACAAAAGGTGCAGCGTTGCACTGTTACCGACTGTGTTGATCAAGACATTCATCCACTGAGCTTTTAGCCATCAAGAGCCCTGGGAGATGAGCGGGTATCACATATCTTCCTAAACAACTGCCAGGGCTGGGACGGAAGTTAAACAGTTTCCCAGGTTTTCTCTCTCTGTTCCTTCAGGATCAAATACTCCCTACAGCCAGAGACCTAATTCTGTCTTTTCATCTAAACTGGGATCTCCACAGAGTCAGGGGTTATGTTTTATTTGTTTTTGTAATCTCAACGATCTGCCATAGAGCACCAGGCAAGGGAGGCATGAATGGGTAGATGATGGATGGATGGATAGATGGGTGGGTGGATGGAGAGATGAGTGTATGGAAAGAAGGAAGGTAGGAAGAAAGGGAAAGGAGAAAGTTTGGAATGATGAGTAGATGCATGGAAGGAAGGAAGAAAGAGAGGGGGCAGGAAGGAGGAAGGGAGGACGGATATATGGATGGATAGAGGGATGGAGAGTGAATGAATAGATGGATGGTTGGATGATAGATAACAATGTTGAACATTTTTAAGCCCTTATTATGTGCCATGAAATTTACACAGATTATTTAATTTTATCTTTCCCATTATTTTCAATGTATGGAAAATAAGCTTCAGGAGAGTCACAAACCCCAGATGACATAAAATTCCGCCTGACTCCTGAGTGAGCACACTGAACCACTGTAACTTGCTGCTGAATATATGGATGGATAAAAGCATGAACTATTTGTCTGCATGCAGACTTTTCTTAAAGGATATACAAAAACTAAACAAGGACAAAACTGATGTCTTCAGTGTTACCTTTTCCAGCAACAGACCAGAAAGTTTTCTTCCCATTGCTTTGCAAACCGAACAATGGAGATTGGAGCATTAAAAAGAAAAAAAATAGTATGGGTGTTTAGGGAGGTTCTGACTTATAAATTGGAGGCCCTTGACCATAAAAGGGCTCAAAAAACTATGTATGGAGCAGTGGTCAGAGATCCTAGGAGGAAACTGGATTCTGCCTCTGGTTGTCCCCATGTGACCATAAAACACACATGGGCTCTCAGACCTCGGGATCCTATAGGTCCGTTGAGTAGGCTGGACCAGATAATTGTGAAGTCCTTTTCCCAGAGTGGTCAAGACTTACACTCACCCTTGGCCAGGACAAGACAGAACAGAGTCCCTGCTGTGCCAAGAAGTAGTGATCGAGGAATGATTAAACATGTGGGCTCTGTATCAATCAGCCTGGGTGCCTGATTCTGACTCTGTGTGGCCTTAGACTAATGATTTCACCTCTGTTCCTCAATTTCCTCCTCTGTAGAATTAGAATAGACATAATTTATACCATGTAGTGTGGTGGGGAACATTGTCACAGTGTCTGGCCACTGGTAACCTCAATTTAATGTCAGCTCTTGTTTTCTTAAAAATTTTTTTCTATTATTCCTTACAAAATTAAAGCTACATAGGTAATTCAGCTTTATTTTAGAGTAAAGTTATTCACATATAGAGTTAAAAACAAATCAAAGTTTACCTTTAGTGCCCCATAGGCCATCAGTCTCTCCAGAAATAACCACTTTGTATATGTCCTAGAATTTCTTTTTGCATAAATACAATCGTTCCATGTAAAGGGTTTCTGCCACTTGCTCTTTTTGCTTGATAGTGAGACTTGGAGGGATTTCTGCAGAGTGTCCGTGGATCTGCCTCACTTTTTTAAAAATTTTATTTATTTATTTATTGGCTGCATTGGGTCTTCATTGCTTCACACGGGCTTTCTCTAGTTGTGGTGAGTGGGGGCTACTCTCCATGGTGGTGCACGGGCTCCTCATTGCGGTGGCTTCTCTTGTTGCAGAGCACGGGCTCTAGGCAGGTGGGCTTCAGTAGTTGTGGTGCATGGGCTTAGTTGCTCTGTGGCATGTGGAATCTTCCTGGAGCAGGGCTCGAACCCATGTCCCCTGCATTGACAGGCGGATTCTTAACCACTGCACCACCTAGGAAGTCCACTTTTTTTTTTTTAATATTTATTTATTTGGCTGTGTTGGGTTTTAGTTGCAGCATCTACTTTACTTGCAGCATCTACTTGCAGCAGGATCTTTGTTGTGGTGTGCGGGCTTCTCTCTAGTTGCAGCACACAGACTCAGTAGTTGCAGTGCACAGGCTTAGTTGCTGCATGGCATGTGGGGTCTTAGTTACTCGACCAGGGATTGAACCCATGTCCCCTGCATTGGAAGGCAATTCTTGACCACTGGACACCAGGGAGGTCCCTGCCTCACTATTTTTAATGCTGCATTGTATTTCATGGGTTGTTTGAGTTACTATGTATCTCACTATTCTTCTATAGATGGACTTTCTCCTTTTCTTTAATTAATTTTTAAGTTCACCAATAATACATGAACATATTCTCTTTGCAAAAAACTAAAATATTGCAAATAAGACTAGAGTCCCTTTTGATGACCTGCTTGCCCAACTTGTTTTCCTCCCCTCCCCCATTAGAAACCTCAGCCATCAATTGGGAATGTAGGTTTCTAGGACTTTTTCAATGCATATCCATAATTATGCCTCTGTAGAGAATATATAGCATTGTTCTGTGTTTTCTCTGTTCTGTCTTGCAACTTTCTCTAAGTCACTCAATAACATATGTAGAGCTTCCCAAGTCTATATAAACTAGTCTCTTTCCCTTTAACTCCTACAGAATATGTCTTTATTCTAGCCATAGTTTGGGCATATTCCATGGCTTAATAGCTTAGTTTCCTATTCATTGACATTTAGGTGGTTTACAGTTTTTCTCAGCCCAGGTCGCTATCCAGGAACACAGGGGACATTCATTCATTCATCAGTCATCTGAAAGCCATGGATGTGATACAGAGTAACCAAGCAATGAAAGCCCTGTGTTCCTGGGACTTTAAACTTAGTTGCTTTTAAAATCTGGTGTATTTCTTCTCCCTCAGTTTAGACAGCGTGACCTGGTGGAAAGAGAGAGGGCTGCGGAAAAAAGTAGAGTTCTTTTCATCACAGCCTCTTACCACCTTGAGCAAAGTTACTTTTCCTTCAGAGTTTTATACCCTCAGCTACACCCCTCATAGGGCTATTGTGAAGGCTGACTTAAGTAGTGTGGTGGTCACCTGCTCCTTGGGGAACCCTTAATAGATACAGAGTGTCACTGTTAAAATATAGTCTATCTCTTTCTTTTCTATCATCCTAAAAGATCTGAGGTGTCTAGCTTAGACTTTTCATGCAGCTGACTTTTAAAAGTTAACTCTGGCAACTTCTTTCTAAAGTGACGCTAAAACAACAAGCCAAAAAAAAAAATCTGAATATTTGGATTCCTGCCGATTATAAATCAGCATTATGCGGTGATGCGTGGCAGCTGAGAGAGGACACTTCTAGGAGGCTAATGCTGACTACTTGGGGCTTTTCCCATTCACCCCAACCTGATAATTAATAGGAGCCAGGAAGAAGCCCCTGTATTTCTAAGTGCCGATTCCCGCTGTACCGGCGCTCCAAACATCTGAAGGAAAAACAGTTTGTTAATTGCTGTCTAGACAGTTTATTGCGGCAATAAGATCAAAACCCAGAAACCTAAGGTTTGTGGTATGAATCATGCAGACTAAACAATTGTTTTATTGCATTTACAGAGAGGTTGATTTATAACATCACTGGGTAATAAAATTCCTTCATGGTTTATCCAAAATAATTTTGCTCCTTTTACACCACTCTGTGATAATTCCACCTCTCTGGGCTGTTAAAATGTGTTCTCTGTCACATCTAAAGAGCTTCTTATCCGATGTTTTGTTGCCATCAAGGCCCAGGGTTCCATCTGTCCTGGCAGAGCCTTTGTGAGGGCGGGCAGCCTGAATGGATGGGGTGGCTGTCATAGCTGCATGTGCCCACGCCAAGACAAGTGGACAGTCCCTGAACCCAACAACCTCTTTTTGTTGGCAAAGGCTAGTTTGACGGTTCCACCCCATTGACTGGTTCCTGGATGCAGTGGACAGAACCTGCCAGGTCTTTGGTGCCTTTGAAAGCCAGGGCTGATGCTCTGTCTGCTTGTAGCCATGTCTGCACCCTGATAGCCTGTGGAATATGAAAGAAGGAACAGTCCAGCCCGCATCCATTACTTCCTCCCAAACCCCACAGCTGCCAGTGGAGTGGAGCTGCCTCCAGGTAACAGAGGCTCAGAAAATCTAAGTGGCTCACTCAAGGTCACATGTTGGGAAGTATTGCTTCTTCAGGTTCTAAGTCCAGTGCTCTGTGACATGGGAAGCCAAGACTTGAGAGATTAGCATCAAATAAGCTGTAATATCTTTCCTAAAGGGAATATGCCCATTTTGCTCTTCTGGTTTTCATCCCTGCCCTAGTGACAGTAAAAATCCACAGTGAGGAACAGCTAATCTCCAAACTCCTGGAAGCAAAGGATAATTTTAAAATTTTATGTGAAATTCACAGAACATAAAATTAACTATTTTTTCTTTTTTTTTTCATTTTTTTTATTGGAGTATAGTTGCTTTACAGTATTGTGTTAGTTTATACTGTACAGCAAAGTGAATCAGCTATACATATACATATATCCCCTCTTTTTTGGATTTCCTTCTCATTTAGGTCACCATAGAGCATTGAGTAGAGTTCCCTGCACTATACAGTAGGTTCTCTTAGTTAAAATTAACTATTTTAAAGTGAACAATCCAGGGCATTTAGTACCTTTGCAGTATTGTGCAACCATCGCCTCTACTGAATACAAAACATGTTCATCACTTGAGAAGAAAATCCCATATCCGTTGAGCAATTGCTCTGTTTCCCCCTCCCTCCAACCCCTGTCAAACACCAACCTGCATTGTGTCTCTCTGGACTTACCTATTCTGGGTGTTTCATATACGGGAATCCTATAACATATGGCTTTTTACGTCTGGCTTTTTTCACTTACCGTAATGTTTTTCTTTTCTTTTTTTATAAATTTATTTGTTTATTTACTTATTTTGTTTATTGGCTGCATTGGGTCTTCATTGCAGTGCACAGGCTTCACATTGTGGTGGTTTCTCTTGTGAAGTATGGGCTCTAGGCACGTGGGCTTCAGTAGTTGCGGCACATAGGCTCAATAGTTGTGCCTCACAGGCTTAGTTGCTCTGTGGCATGTGAGATCTTCCTGGAGCAGGGCTTGAACCCATGTTCCCTGCATTGGCAGGCGGATTCTTAACCACTGCAGCACCAGGGAAGTCCCACCATAATGTTTTTGAGATTCATCCACATCGTAGCACGTATCAGTACTTCATTCCTTTTTATGGCTGACTAATATTCCATTGTATCTATAGCCCTCATTTTGTTTACCCATCCATTCATTATTTGATAAGCATTTGGGTTATTTACAGCTTTTGTCTGTAGTGCATTGTGCTGCTGTGTGCATGGGTGTACATGTATTTGAGTGCCTGTTTTCAATTCTTTTGAGTATTGTACCTAGAAATGGAACTGCTGGATCATATAGTAATTCTATGTTTAGCTCTTTGGGGAACCACCAGACTTTTTCAGAGAGACTGAGCCACTCTACATTCCCACCAGGGATGTACGAGCGTTTCAGTTTTTCCACATCCTTGTTAAAACTTATTATTTTCCATTTTTTTGTTTGTGTGTGTGCTTTGTTTTTTTGATGATAGCTATCCTACTAGGTATGAAGTGGTATCTCATTGTGGCTTTGATTTCCGTTTCCCTACTCACTAATGATGTTGAGCATTTTTTCATGTGCTTGATGGCCATTTTGTGTATCTTCTTTGGAAAAGTCCTTTGCTCATATTTTGATTGGGCTACTTGTCCTTTTGTTATTGAATTATAAAAGTTTTTATATATATATTTTAGATACTATACCAGACCCTTATCAGATATATAATTTTGCAATTATTTTTTCCCATTCAGTGAGTTGTCTTTTTCTTGATGATGTCCTTTGATGCACAAAAGTCTTTTGTTTTGATAAGGTCCAAATTTATTTTTTCTTTTGTTGTTCATCCTTTTTGTGTCATATGTAAGAACCCGTTGACAAATCCAAGGTCATGTTTTCTTCCATAATTGTTAGGGTTTAGCTTCTTTGTTTAGGTCATTGACCCATTTTGAGTTAATTTTTATATATGGTATGAGGGAAAGGTCTGTTCTTTTGAATATAGATAGCCAGTTGTCCCAGCACAGGTACTAAATTTTGTGGATACTCTTCAGGTGTGATTTTCAAAGGCATCTCTGGAGCCTGAAAAGGTTGAAGAATACCTCCTCCTGTGCTCTAGGATTCAAAAATCCCATTCTCCTCCACTACAGGTCATGACCTTTGCAGGCCACTTCACTGCTCAGAGCCTTCATTGCCTTAGCTATAAAAGGGAATTATACTAATAGCATATTTCTCCTGGGATTTCCTGGAGCCCCCAGTAAGAGTGGGTGTAAAGTGCTTGATGTGATAAGTGAGACATGTTGGACAAAGGCAGATAATTATTATTCATTCTTAGTATTAGTAATTACATTTTTAATAATTATAATTATTAATTCCTTCCACTGTTAAGAAGGTGATGTGTTGAAAGAACCTTTGTCCTTTGAAATTCCAAAGTCTGTTGCCTACTAATAATATGAAGAGGAAGTCTGAATTATCTTCCTAAAGGGAATTCGCTGGCTTTTCTGGAGCAATCTATTATCATTGCAAAGCACAAGGTCAAAAAGGAAGAAAAGGTGAGGAATCATTTCTTCTCAGCTTCACATATGCTTCCTTGCCCTCCATGATGGAGATGGAGACTTGGCCAAACCTGGTCCCCTCAACATCCCCTGCTGCCACTGCTGCCATCATCGTTAGTGTTCTGGGGAGCACATTTGGGAAATAACATAAACCGTCAAACTTTCAGAAACAAACATGGGAGAAAATCTTCAGGATTCAAGGCTGGGCAAAAAGTTCTTAGACCTGAAACCAGAAGCACAACCCATAAAAGGAAAAAGTGATAAATTGGACATCATTAAAAGTAGAGGCTTTTGCTTTGTAAAAGACCTTATTAACAGGATGAAAAGACAAGCTACAGCCTGTAGAAAATATTTGCAAATCACATACCTGACAGTAGTATCCAATGTGAAGGCTGTTTGTGGTGGTAGAATATATAAGGAACTCTCAACACTAACATAAATATCCCAATTAGAAAATGGGCAAAAGACAGAGATTTCACCAAAGAGGATATACAGAGAGCATGCAAGCACATGGAAGATATTCAACGTTATTAGCTATCAACGAAATGCAAAATAAGATCACAAGGAACTATCATTACACACCTACGGGAATGGCCAAAAAAAACAACAGCAAACACACACACACACACCACAAAACACCAACACACACACCAAATGCCAGTGAATATATGGAGAAACTAGTTCACCCACATGGTGCTGGTAGGAATGTCAAATATTACAGCCACTCCAGAAAACTAAACAGTTTGGCAGTTTCTTAAAAAACCAAACATGCAACCACCATATGTCCCAGCGATGCACTCCTGGCATTTATCCCAGAGAAATGAAAATTTATGTTCATACAAAAGCCTGTACCTGAATGTTCATAGCCTCCTTATTCACTGTAGGCCCAGACTGGAAACAACAGAGATGTTCTTCAACAGATAAATGGTTAAACTGTGGTACATCCATTCTGTGGAATAGGACCCAACACTGAAAAGGAACAAGCTCTTGATACAGTCAACAACCTGGATGAAACGCCAGAGAATTATATGCATGAAAAAGCCAATTCCAAAAGGTTACATGCTATATAATTCCATTTACTTAATGTCCTTGAAGTGCCAAAACTATAGCAATGTAGAACAGATCAGGGGTTGCCCCGGGTTAAGGAGGGGGTCAGGGCTGGAGGAAAGTGGGTGTGGCTATAAAAGGACAACATAAGGGATCCTTGTCAGAACAGATGGAAATGTTCTGTATCTTGACTGTATCGATGTAAACATCCTGGCTGTGATATTATACTAAAGTTTTCTAAGATGTTACCATTATGGGAACTTGGTAAAGAGTACAGTGCTCTCTTTGTATTATTTCTTGCAACTGCATATGAATCTATACATATCTCAAAGCTAAAAGTTTGTTTTAAAAACTTATATAAAATATAAATTTATATATATTTATATAAATATATAATACATAAATATATTTAAAAATACATATTGTATTGAATCTTATTGAATTGTGTTTGTATGTCAAAAATGATCTAATATTGGTACTTTCACGTGGTTCAGCCCTGAATTGGTAGCATCCAGAACACAGTTTAGCAGCTCGTTTTTTCATTTCACTCCACCATGTATAGAATATTCCATATCAGTCCAAACACAGCTGCCTCCAGCTGCAGAAATACAATGCCATATTATAGATGACCATAACTTATTTTGACAGTTTCCTCTAATGGACATTTTGGTTGTTTCCATTATTTAGCTTTTACATACAATGTTGCCATGTATTTCCTTGAACATACATCATTTGTCATGTGTTCAGTAGAGGCTCTGTAGGATAAATTTCCAGCAGAATAATTACTAGGTCAAAGGATATGTACATCTTTTATTTTAGTAAATGTTTCCAAATACCCCCCAAGGAGGTTGAACCAATGTTAACTCCCAGCCTCCCACCCACCAAGACCATGTATTTCAGGCCTATGGCCCCACACTTTGCAAAGATAGTGTTATCAAACTTTCATATCTGTTAATTTGTTAAATGGAAAAAATAAGTATCTCATAGTGATTTATATTTGCATTTTTCTTTGATGCATAGGTCAAGAATCTTGTCTTATACAGCCTGCTAACTTAATCCGCAGTATTTGTTTGCAATCTCCTAAAGGGATTTTGTTTTAGATTTCTTTTTATGGCATAAGAGTATTTGCATACAGTGGAAGATTAAGAAATACTTGAAGATTAATTGCCACACCTGGACCCAAACCCCCACCCACTCTGAGCCTCACCCTCACCTCCTGAGGCTACAAGGACAGAATGACAAGGAGAAATCAGAAATGTGCCTTAAGATGACTAGCAAATGGAATTGGACAGCAGGTGGGGTCAGAGCCACTAGAAAGCCAACGGTTGCTTTGCTTAAATTTTCAGGGATATTTTTATAGGCTGCTGAGGCACTAGATTGAAGGACTCACAGAGCTTTGCACCAGCTAAAGAAAATACAGAATTCATAAAGGGCTAAAAAATATATCATCATGCTAGCCAGCGCCTGCCATTGACCTGAACTTAGTTTTTAGGGGTCTTTTAATCCCAAGAGCAGAATAGTCTATTCTTAACAAAATTGATAATTGCAATTTAATTTTTGAACATTTCAAAAACTACATGTATATATATTATATGTGTATTATAAATATATATATAAATTTACAGGGCTATTTATTTATTTATTTATTGGCTGTGTTGGGTCTTTTTTGCTGTGCGCAGGCTTTTTTTAGCTGCGGTGAGTGGGGGCTCCTCTTCGTTGTGGTGCGCGGGCTCCTCATTGCTGTGACTTTTCTTGTTGCAGAGCATGGGCTCTAGGCGCGTGGGCTTCAGTAGCTGCAGCACATGGGCTCAGTGGTTGTGGCTCACAGGCTTAGTTGCTCCGTGGCACGTGGGATCTTCTTGGAGCAGGGATCGAACCCATGTCCCCTGCACTGGCAGGCGGATTCTTAACCACTGCGCCACCAGGGAAGCCCTGCAAGGCTATTTATTATACCTGGTCATTTAACTTAAACAATGAGATACTCATTGAAGCACTAACATTCATTGAAAAGGTATTTACATGAATTTACAAATGCCCTGGACCTCTCTTGATCCAGTAACAGATCCAGAAGAAAATAGCAGAAGCTTCTTATTTTGAAAAATGTGTGGAACTCGGGCTGATAAGAAACCTTCCATGCTTTCATGAACGCTAACTAGGAAGATAGTTGGGAACATTCCAGATGTTTATTCCTCTCTCTCTCTCTCTCACCTCCCCCCACTCCCCCCTTGGGTGCTCCTTGATAACCATGGTGGAACTTGGAAAGCTCTTTTATGAAGCCATCCCATTGTATGCTAAGTTATGGTGGGCTCCAGACTGATCCTTTCACAAAAGTCCTTTGTTTGGGGAGTCCTTCTATAAACTGGGACTTAGTGAATTGTGCTTCTTCTAGGAAGCTTTCCTTAGCTGATTATATTTACCTAAGCAAGCATTATTTTCTGTCTTGTTTTCTTCTTTTTCTCAAGCATAATTCAGATCTCAGGAAAGCATGAAAAAGGTAAGGAAATTGCTAGTAAAACAATGAGGTATTCCTGGCTTCTCTACTCTGAAGGTGATTCAGGCATTTTTGTAACAAGCATGTGCCACTATTTTAAAAATTGTATTTTTCAATAGAATTTCCCCCCTGAGTACTGGGTCTGTGGGCTACCAAGCACAGGAAACTTCATGATTTTGACATATTTTCCTTGTCTGCTGTTTCTGTTCACTTTTGGTTTTATTTAATTTATTTCCATAGTTGGGGGGTGGGTAGGGAAAAGAAGGATGAAAACAGTTATTTCCAATTCATCATTTTAATCCTAGAATAAAATCTTTATTGTTTTTTAAATGAGATGGTGGGGGGATGGTTTAAGAGGAAAATTACAAAGATTTTTATTTGGGGTACTCTCTTTAAAGAAAACTGGTGGGACCTTTAAGAAAAAAGGCTTAGTCACATGAAATGAGAGATGCAAAGGATGAAATGGCAATAAAAGGGGCATTCGGGGATATGTGTGTCCCTTTAGGATGGAGACCGTCCCTTCCCTCCTGTGAAAAGCAGCTTCTTTTCATGGGAAACCAAGCCCCTGGCTTATTAGATTCACAATGAGTTCCCCAGATGTAGTTCCCAGGAGTAAGGAGTCTCAGAGGAATAGAGAGAACCCTAGAGGCTTCTGTTTGTTTTGTTTCGTTCTTGTTTCAGAAAACTTTTGACGAGGTAACGCTTGCAAAGAGTTCAAAAATCGCAGAGTAACAAACAGTGAAAAGTCTCTCGTAACGACTGTCCTGCAGTCACCTGTTTCCTTTCTCAGAGTCCACCCCTTCTAGTTCATTTTGTAAGGTATAATATTCAGAAATATATTGTGCGTGCATCAGCAGATACAAAAATATATTCCTTCCCCCTTCTTTCTTACACAATGTTAACGTATCGTACAGATTGTCTGGCACTTTCTCCCGTGGATGGGTGACCCACCAGTCTTGGCCATTGTTCCATCTCAGTACACAGAGCTCATGGATCTTTCCTCTGGCTGTATATACTGTTCCACTGTAAATGCACCTTAGTTAGCCTATTCAACTGTTCCCAATGGATGGGCGTTTAGGTCACCTTTGATCTTTTGCTATTACAAACAGTGCTCCCTTGGCTAAACTTGGTGGGACATCATTTCACACATGTGTGAGTAATTCTGCAGGAGCTCTCTCCAAGTGGAAATGGTGGGTCAAAGAATTTGTTATTAGCCCTTGGGTGGAGACGGAAGATTTGAGATGTTCGTGGTTCGTGTTATTTATAGGGCTAGGTTTTCATGCCTCCTTTTTTTTTTTTTTCATGCCTTCTGTTTTACACTACCTTAATATTTACATTTAGGTTACCCAGATAACACATTAACAGGCTCTCCTCGTAGATTAAACCAATAAATAAACAATCCAGAAGGATACATGGTAAAATGTGAATGTCCCCCTTGAATTCCCAACCCCCTGCCCTTCACCACCACATTCTCCTTCTCAAAAGCCATTCTCCGTCCCAAAAGTAACCACTGTGAGTTAGTGCATATAATTCCAGACCTGTCTATGTATTTACATTTCTATTCATATACATATTTCTATGTCTAGCTATCTCGATTGATAGATATAATACACAAATAGATGTTTATGTGTGTACATATAAATATAAAAACTTACAGTAGTGCTTGTCAAACTTTTACGTGCTAAATGCTCACCTGTGGATTTTGTTAAAGTGCAGGATCTGATTCAGTGTGTCTGGGTGAGAACTGAGCTTCCTCATTTCTAACAGTCTCCCAGGTGATGCTGATACTGCTGAATCTGGGTATCTTTTTGGCTTTTGTCTTGTTTTGTTTTTATATAAGTGAAACCATATCTGCTTATTGTTCTGCAAGTCATATTTTTCCCTGGCTGGGCCATTTGGGAAGGTAACATGAATAAGACCTTGATACTATCAACTTTTATGAAAGAAAAATTGCTTTAATTGATTTTTCAACTTGGGAAGCCTCTGAGACCTTCCCAAATTGATTCCATTGAATTCCAAGCATCAATGGTGGTAACAGAAGCAGTTTTTATTTGCTGATGAGAGTAAGCTTCAAATGACATGAGAATTATTTCTGATCAGTTCTTTCTCGTATCCTGGCCCTGGCAGTGTGTCTTTTGAGAATGCAACAGACACAAAGAGAGAAGAAGGAGATGCTAGTTTCTCAACATAATTCACATTACTGGCCAAAACCAGTTTCTACTGGGCATTTTAATTAGCATAGAGAAAACCAAAGAGGACCACAGAGTCCTTCTTCAACAACTTCTGTGTCATTTCTCACCCCTGCAAGGGAGGGGTGGATGGTTTGAATTTGGGAAGGTCACTAGAAGGTCACTCCAGGATCTACAGTTGCTCTACTTGCCTGAGCCAGAAGCCAGGGATCGCTCACTCCCCTGCTCACCCCTGCTGTGCTCCATCGCCAAATCTCCACGCTGCAGCAGGAACCCATCTGCCTGAACCTCCATTGATCCCACTAGTATCTCGCTATAGATTGGCAGGACCTTCCTCAGTGGTCTTTCCATCCACTCTTACTCCCTCCAGTGGGTTCTCCAACTGCAGCCAGGGTGGACTTGAATGAACCCAAACTGAATCCCATGAACGCCCTATGTATGACCCCGCAGATGTGCTCCCCTCAAGCCTCGTAGACTGACCTCAAGGCCTTTCCCAAGTAGAACTCCATCTTCCTCTCCAGCCTCATCACTGGGCCCTCCTCCTTGCTCAGCATCCTCCAGCACCAAGGGCTTCAGTTCCTTTTACTTACCCAGCTACCTAGAGACCATGCTGTTCCCTCTGCCTGGAATGCTTTTCCTGCTTTCTTTACCCAGTTACCTCATCCTGCAGGTTTCAACTCAAAGGTCCCTTCCTCAGAGAAACCCCCTTGGACTCACCCACTCCCCCAGGAGCACCCTGCACCTCTTCTTCATACTGCTTATGCCAAAGTGCAATGGTATCTCTCTAAATATTGGGGAGCGATTACTTGATTGAAATCCATCTCTCTCCAACAGACCATAGGCTCCACAAGGACGGGAACCATACCCACTTTTGTTTATCGGTGTGTCTCAGTGCTAACCGCAGGGCTTGGCATGTAATAGGTGGTTACATAATAATTTCTTGTTGTTCGAAGGAAAAGAGGAGAGAGGACTCATGGCATGTTGGCTGTTATTATTGCTGCGGACACTGTAGCTAAAGTGATTTGGTGAAGATGCTGAGAGAGGAGGTAACAGATTGGGGCAGATTCAGTTGGGATGGTGGAAGGGACCAGAAAGCTAAGCTAAAATATTTCTTTACGGCTGGACCAAAAAGAAGGATGGTGGGGAATGATGGCATCTCAGGACTCACCTGGATTAGCACTTGACAGGGAGAAAGCACAGCCCCTGCCTGCATTTCAAGGCAATATCTTGACCTCCTGTTCACACACCAGGAAGTAAGTCAACCAGACTCAACCAATCTTAAATAACAGTGTGGAGTGGTGAAGAGCACCCACCCAGGGGCTATTCCGATCCACACCAGGGTCAAATCTTTCTTGGCCAGTCTTCTTTAACTGGGCATTCTCTCCCAGGTTACACACCAACCGTGGCCTCAGTCTGGAAAGATGGTGATAATCAAGGGTCTCACTTTATAGGGTACAACGAGATTAGAGTGGTCCATGCATCTATCACACCAGGCATTGCTAAGCACTCAGAATGTGGGATGTCCCATTGTCCGAGCCATTGTCTGAGCCACAAGCAGAGTGAAAAATCAACCAAGGCAAGACTGCACATGAGGTCATTTAGTAACTTCAAGGGGAAGAGTGGGCAAAACTTCTAACAGAACCAACTGACCACCATAATATAGAGCCCTAAAACATGAAGACTTGATCATTTGTTCAGCTTTTTTTTTTTTGCGTATTTCTTTGTTTTGTTCTCTGCTGTAGCCTCAGTGCCTAGAACAGTGCCTGGCACGTGTAGGGATGAGGATGGAGCAAGGGAGGCCCCTTACCTTGGATGCTCCAGGCACCCTCTTTGCCTCACCCTAGTCCCCACCCTGGCCTGGCATACAGTGGGTGCTCAATAAATAGTTGTCGGATGAATGAATCCAGGTATGTGGAAACAACCAGATCTTTGAGTTGACCTCTTCTCCCAGGTGTTTTGGCCTCAGGTTTGAGCAGCCTCAGGCTAACTTGATGAGTTTCTCTGATCCTTGCCTCCCAGGAAGCAGACATGATGATCATCAAAACATCAGTGATGATATTGATATTCAGCCCTCTGGAGCCCCACATCTCTGTCCTCTGCTGTTCTTGCCAGAACATTTGAAGGAGTTATATTTGTTTTTAATGCTCTGGGACTGTGAAGTAGGTCATGTAGGCAAGTGGGAGAAGAGAGAGAGAGAGAAAGCCACTGGACCTCCTTTGATTAAGATAATTCCCATGTAGATAAGGCAATAGGAGGGGTGACTTCATCAATGTTTTCATCCTGCTCCAACCTGCTTGCCAGCTAATTTAGTTCTACAATTAACCTTTACATCAAAAGCAAGGTTATGCTGTTATAAAATGTTGGGACATATTGCCTTTGAATTCTGGAATGCTTTCCTTCATTTCCTATTGTTTATTTTTAATTTTTTTCATTGCATTTTTTAAAAACTTTAAAATTTATATTTCCACGGAAAATTTTTTAAATAATTCAAATTGTTGAGTAGATTATACAGTCTCATGATCCAAACCTGAAAAGAATGGGCAAAATGTAAGATGTCCACTCCCCCCCCCAACCCTTGTTCCTTCTTCACCCAGGTCCTGCCCCCATCATTTCTTATAGACTTTGGCAAAATATCTGTATGCAAATACAAACATGGATTCTCATTTCCCTGTTTCTTTTACATATGTTAGCACACTGTACACATTTTTCCCCCTGCAGCTTGTTTTTTTCCTCTTAATCACATTATCTGGAAGATCATTTCATATCTGTTCCTAGGAACTCCCTCATTCTTTGAAAGGACCACATTATAATGTATATAAATGTATAACATATATAAGGAATATAAGGTCAAACCCCGCATCTGTTCCCAGCCCCAATTCTTACTGTCTGGAGTTTTCGACTCACTACTATCAATAGTTTGTGGTTCTTCTTTTTTTTTTTTTTTTGAAGTATAGTTGATTTACAATATTATATTAAACTGTGTACAACAGTAACTTGATATTTTTATGGATTGTACTCCATTTCCAGCTATTATAAAATATTAGCTATATTCCCTGTGCTGTACATGACATCCTTATATCTTATTTATTTCATACCTAATAGTTTGTACCTCCTAATGGCCTTGCCCTATCTTGCCCTCCTCTCCCCCCTTCCACACTGGTAACCACTAATTTGTTCTCTGTATCTGTGAGTCAATTTCTATTTTGTTATATTCATTCATTTATTTTTTTAGATTCCACATATAAGTGAAAATGTACAATATTTGTGTTTTTATGTCTGACTTATTTCACTAAGCATAATACCCTCCCTGTCCATCCATGTTATTGCAAATAGCAAAATGTCATTCTTTTTATGGCTGAGGAATATTCCATTCCATATATATATACACACCACATCTTCTTTATCCAATTCATCTGTTGATGGACACTGAGTTGCTTCCATATCTTGGCTATTGTAAATCTGTGGCTGTTCTTCTAGACCTTTTGCATTCACACATGAATATATTCCAATAATTTGAGAATATTTTTGTGAACATTATATTGAAAATATTAATTTTTCTGAAACTTGCTTCTTAAACGTAATAATATGTTTGGACATTTTTCCCATCATTACCTGTAGTTTTAACTCTTTTTAACTTGGTTTTATTTTTTGATAGCTGCATATATTCCACAGTATGACTGAAACACACTTTCTTTAACTCTTCTTCAATCGATCTGGCCAAAGATTTTAAATAATTTATTTCACAAGGAACAAAATTTTCAGTGTGTTATGAAGGATGATTACAATATGACAAAGGAGGAATTCTCTGCAGTCATGAGGAAGGAATCACACTTAGTATCATCAATACATCTGAAAATGATAAGGATAATACCTTCACCAAGCGATCAAGCTTAACACCACGAATCCTAAGACACATTGACAGCACAAAGGCCTCAATAAGAAGCACAGAGAATTTTTTATGAATTTATTATGTATAAAATAGATAACTAATGAGAACCTACTGTAGAGCACAGAGAGCTCTACTCAGTGCTCTGTGGTGACCTAAATGGGAAGGAAATCCAAAAAAGGAGAGGATATACGTAAAGCTGATTCACTTTGTTGTACAGCAGAAACTAACACAACATTGTAAAGCAACTATACTCCAATAAAAAAAAGGAGTAGCACTGACGAAGACACATCATTTCTGTAGTATCCTTCCCCAAAATGCATAGCATCTTTCTAATTATGAGAAAACATAAGATAATATCAAACTAAGGGATGTTGTACAAAATAACTGACAAGAATTCTTTAAAAATGTCAAAGTTATGAAAGACAAGGAAGACAAAGAACCATCACAGCTGCCACATGGGATCCTGAAACAGAGAGAAGAAACCATCAACAGGAAAACTGTTGAAATTTGAAAAATATGTAGTTTAATTAATAGTGTTGTACCAATGTTAATAGTAATATACCAATGTTAATTTCCTACTTAAAAAAATACGTATATCTTTATTTTATTTTTGGCCTCATTGGGTCTTAGTTGTGGCGTGCGGGATCTTTCCCTGTGGCACACAGGCTTCTCTCTTTAGTTATGTCGTGTGGGCTCCAGAGCGCATGGGCTCTGGAGCTGCTGCCCCACAGCATGTGGGATCTCAGTTCCCCTACCAGAGATCGAACCCGCGTCCCCTGCATTGGAAGGCAGATTCTTAACCACTGGACCACCAGGGAAGTCCCCTAATTTCCTAGTTTTGATCATTGCAAAGTGGTTATGTAAGATATTAACATTAACAGGAGGGAAAAGTGGTGAAAAGTATAAAGGAATCTTTGGAATATTTTGTAAGACATTACTTACATATATTAAACACTCACAAACCATCCTGTGTGTGCATGTGCACACATATATGCACGTTTAAAGATGGAGAACATAAGTAGAAGCTATAGAAAGTGGGCTGGAAGGACTCATTCTAAACACACAAGGGTGGCCATACATGACAGAAAAGGAAATGGGGCTGGCGATGGAGATAAGGGAACATTGTAAAGTAATTTGTAAAGGGCACCAATATTCTTCTTCTGTGTATTGATCCTATGGCTATCCTTGCACATGCATGAAATTATATACACACATCCGTATGTACAAAATTATACACACACTGCCCCACACCCACCAACCCAGAGCATTGCTTATAGTCACAAAATACTAAAAACAGCCTAAATACTTAGGTAGATGTTAAGGGTTCTGACCACCTTCATCATGGTCCATCCAGACTGTGAAGTACTATGTAGCCATTAAAAAGAATGGCCTAGGGACTTCCCTGGTGGTCTAGTGGTTGAGAATCTGCCTTCCAATGCAGGGGACGCAGGTTCGATCCCTGGGGGGGGAACTAAGGTCCCACGTGCTGGGGGGCCGCTAAGTGCAACTAGAGAGGAGCCTGTACGCGGCAACTAGAGCAGGACTTGATGCTGCCAAATACATAAATAAACAAATATTAGAAAAAGAAAAAAAGAATGGCCTAGATCCACAGGCGGGACTGGGGAATAAACTCCAAAATACACTGTGAAACAACAGCAAAGTGAGACTGTGTAAACAGGCGCATGTGTGAACACATGCATGTTTGCTGCCCGTGCATGAATTCTCACTCCCAAAAAAGACACAGAGAAACTGATCCCAGAGGACCTGGGGCAGGGAGAACGGAGTGGCTTGGCGAGAGGAACAGGGAGAGGGAAACCTTCTTTCCCCATTACCCGCTTCTGAGCCTTTTAAATTTGCTAATTCATTCATGTATTGATTACATAAGTAAATAACTTGAGAAGCATCCTCTCGCGCAGACCAGTGATGCCAAACGGAGGCATGTGATCCATTCCACGGTGTGCCCTGGATTCCTCAGAATCAATCCAAAGGCTCAGTGACACAATGCAGGCGAGGATACCAGTGTGCATTTTCTTTCCTTCACTAGAGCATCCTTGGAAGGGCTCAGACTGTGGAGCCCCCCCTCCTGCTCCAGTTAGACTTGTGACCTTCAGCAAGTCATCACATTTCCGTGCCTGTTTCCTCCTCTGTGAAATGGGGACAGTAGCGTGACCTTCCAGGTCGTGTATCGGGAGGCTGAAATGAGACTGTGCGCACGCAGCTTTTGGAGCTGGCCTGGCACAGAGCACCCTCCTAACGGCGCCACCTCTTCTGGGTTGTTTGGCCACCTCTGCGTGTTTCAACAAAGATGACTTCAGGAATCCAAAGCACTGAGCATTAGGAAAAAGAAAAAAATATGCCTAATTCCAGAGATGGTTCAAGAATCTGCTGGTGGCGGGGGCTGCCCTTGACTCCCCCTCCGTGTCTCCGCCTTCTTTAAATAAAGAACCAAAGTCTCTGGGTTTCTGCCTGAGGCCATCGGGCCAGGGCAAACCTGGGCCATTTATTCTCCCTCTTTCAGCCTGTTCCTGTGTTTATACTACCCTGTTTAGTTTAATGCACATCCCAAGATTACCCCTAATACACATCCTCAGAAATGTTTATGGAAATTCTTTATAAGCAAACGGCTTTATTTCCCTTGAGTAGCTGCAGATACAAAGCAGCGGTCCCTTTTTTTTTTTATTGACAGCCTTAAACACCTCGCAACGCTCCCGGCCTCCACCCCAAGTGGATCTGTTACCCCAGCCCACCCACGCTTTACATCGTGGGATACCGCAGTTCTAAGGAGCCAACACTTGCCCGTTCTAGACCCGTCCCAGCTTCCCAGCCCCTAGCCATCTTTCCAAAGCCAGAATCCTGACAGCTCTTTCAGACAGCTGGTTCTTTCCTCTGCTGATGGGGGAAGGAAGAGGGAGAAGAGCAGGGCATATCATTTTGTACTGGTTTCCCCTCCCCCTCCCCGCTAGGTTTACTCAATGCCTGTTAAGTGCCACACGCTGTTCTAGGCTCTGGAGATTCAGCCATGAGCAAGGGAGTTCTCAGCTATTAAATAAAGAAAATTCTGATGACAGAGGCAGATCATGAAGAAACAAGTACAGAGATATGGTAACTCCCGAGGGTGATAAGTGCTGTGAGGAAAATACTATAAAATGATGCAACTTAAAAAATAAATTTAAAAAATGTTTAAAAATAAATAAAACGATGCAATTAAGTGGAGGGAGCAGTAGCGCCAACATCGTCAGGCAGGGATGGCCAAGGAAGACCTCTGTGAAGAGCTCATACCAGCAGAAACCTGAATGGAGTGGGGAAAAAGCCAGTGTTCTAAGAAGGGCATCCCAGGTGATGGGAACAGCAAGTGCAAAGGCCCTGAAGTTGGATCTACTTGTTGTATTAGAGGAAGAGCAAGAAGGCTCGTGTGGCTGGAATGTAGTGATCAAGGGGGGAGAGTTGTAGGGAGTTGCGTAGGAGAGGCAGGCAGAGGCCAGCTCATTAGAACCTGGAAAGTCAGAGCAAGGAATTACAGCATTTGTTTTGATTTTAGTGAGAAATCATCAAGAGTTTTGAGAAGGAAAAGACATGATGCGATACATGTGTTTTTTTTTAGTTTTTATTGGAGTATAGTTGATTTATAATGTGTTAGTTTCAGGTGTACAGCAAAGTGAATCAGTTATACGTGTACATATATCCACTCTTTTTTAGATTCTTTTCCCATGTAGGTCATTACACAGTATTGAGTAGAGTTCCCTATGCTGTACAGCAGGTTCTTATTAGTTATTTATTTTATATATAGTAGTATGTATATGTCAATCCCAGTCTCCCAATTTACCACCCCCCGGCTTCCCCCCTTGGTAACTATAGTTTGTTTTCTACATTTTGACTCTCTGTTTTGTAAATAAGTTCATTTGTACCATTTTTTTTAGATTCCACATATAAGCAATATCATACGATGTGATCCATGTTTTAAAAAGACCCCTTTGGCTCCTATATAGAGGATGAGTTGTAGCGGACAAAGCTGCTGCTTTGTGGAAGACGTTGTCTGGGAGAGGATGATAATGGCTTGCTTTGCGATCTAACGGGAGAGATGGAAGGAAGGGAATGGATTCAGAACGTCACGTGTCCTTGGAGGGGTGTCCATCAGGCTCACTAATGGAGTGAAATGGGGATGATGGGAAAAGAGAGTCAGGGATGGCTTGAGCACCTGGGTTGCTGGGTGCCCTTTAACCTATGAGTAAGATTGGAAAAGGAGCCAATGGGTGGAGGAAAATTTGAGATGCTTGAAGTCATCCAAATGGAGATGGCATCTAGGGGTATAACACTAGCACCAGAGTATTAAAGCCCACACTGAGTCCACACTATTCACGTGCCAGGCACTTCTGAAGCATTCTCCTGCCCATTATTTCATAACACGCTTGCTGTCATCCTGCAAAGTGATTGTGGCATTATCCCCATTTTTCAGATGATGAGATGGAGACACTGAATAGTTTAAATAACTTGTCCCAGGTGACCCAGACGGGATTTGCACTTGTCTATGTTGAACTCCTCCCTCCCAGGACCCCAGAATGTGGCCCTATTTGGACATAGGGTCTTTATAGAGGTAATCAAGTTAAAATGAGGGCATTAGAGTGGCCCTGATCCAGGATGACTGATGTCATTTGGGAAAAATGTAGACACAGGGACAGAAACGATAGAGGGAAGATGATGTGAAGAGACACAGGTAGGAGATGCCCGTCTACAAGCCAAGGAGAGAGGCCTGGAACAGATACTTCCCGCGCAGCCCTCAAAAGGAACAGCCCTGCCGACACCTTGATATTGAACGTCCAGGTTCCATAACTGTGAGACAATACATTTCTGCTGTTTAAACCAGCGGTTTGTTACAGCAGCCCTAGCAAACTCTAATGCCAGTACTCTTAACCTCTAAGCCATATTCCTCCTAAAATTTCTTATTGAGTTGTCTGTCTTCTCTGCTAAAACAGATACTTCCGGGACAGTTGAAATCATGTCTAGTTTGCACCTCTAATGTCTCATATGTAAAAGGCACCTGATTGATATCAAATATTTGAGTTTGGGGCTATAATTTTGATCTTGACCTCTCTACAGGAAGGATATCCTGCCATGGGGACAGGAAGCCACCACAACATGAAAGTTCCAGTTCCTCTAAGAGTTTGATTTCCAACCTTAATTCAGTATTAATAAGTGAGTCCATTTCAGGGTCCCAGCAAGAATGAGAAGGCTCACTGCAACAGGGTCACTGAGGAGCGTTTAATGAAGGGTGTGTTTACAAAGTTGCCAGCAGGTGCAGAGAAGCCAGTGGGGGTGGGGAAGCACCCTGGGGCTACCAGCAGCAGGGGGCCTGCGCCTCCTCTAGGCTGGAAAAGGCAACAGGAGGCACCGGTGAGAAGGACCTGGCGGAGCCACGGGAGAGGGCCACCCTCAGGGGCTGTGCCTTCCGCAGAGGGACACAGCCGCTGCTGAACCACGGCCAGCCCGGGGGTCAACGCCCCAACCTCACTCTCTCCTGATCTCCCATCTCCAGCCCCTGCTCCCTGTTGGCTGAAGCCAACAAAAACCCAGATGTCACGGAGCCAGGGACTACAGTCCCTGAAGGTCAGCCTCCTGGGCACAGAGCAGGAAAGAGAAGATGCAATATTCTACACACTCAAGATGTCCACAGAGCTGACACTGGCGAGCAGACACACCCCATCTCTCGAAAAATCATCTTATCCCAGCTGGTTATTTATGTTGCTACCCTTTTGCAAGAACCACATAAAATATTTTACATGCTTTTAAAACTCATAAATGTAATGAAGCCAGGATGTTTCAGCAAATGTGCTTGACAGGCAAATCTTGCAGAAGATCCACTCTTAGCTGACGTCAGGACCAAAGGCACATCTCACGACCCACAGAGCATCTGACATGGAAGCCAATAAATTCATCCCCTGACCCACTCAGCCCCCAGAATGTCCAAGCTGTCATTGGATCTTGAGAATGTATCTATTCCTTCATTCACTTCCTGCCATCCATCTCTTGCAAATAATTACTGCTCTTTAAAAAACAGAATTCAGCCAGTTGTAGATGCCTACAACCTCCAATTCAAGCTTTCCAAGACATTAATAAAGACGCATGTGCCTGAAACTTGGGTTGAAAATCTCTAGGGGCTTCAGGCCATGTGTGAGGGAGGCTGAATTAGTCAGGGAGGAAGGGGAGACAAGACTGAAGACAAGATGCCTGAGCTAGGGCCCAAGTTTGAGTCATTAACAAGATCAGTGAAGGCAGAGGGTTCCAGGCAAGGAGGTGCAAAGACCCTGTGGTAGTGACGAGATCTGAAAAGAAGCTGGAGACTTGGAGGCCGAAAGTAGGGAGGTCAGGAAAATTTCATGAGAGTTGTGACTTCTTTCCCTGGGAGAAGAATATGCCGGTATGCACAAAATTTGTTATACCACGGCAAATGTTTCATGGTCCCATCTGCAGACCTTGGACTTCAGGTTAAAAATTGCTGCCTTAAAGAAGAGCTTCATTTACACATGTGAAGGGCTCAAAAGCTTTGACAGAGAAACTATTATAATAACTGGTGACATTAAGTCACCTGATAAATTGAGCAAGAAGCTTCCATGCCTCCAGTTTAGATTTCTTCTCAGCCACACCCAACAGACCTCAAGCAAAACACTAAAGGAATTTAAAAAATAGAGAGTGGGGAGGAGACAGAAATAATCCGGAGGATATTGAAATGTAAGCATAACAAAAGAGAGCTCAGAGACCTGAAATTCTAAAAAGAGATTTTTTTGTCCCACCTTAGAACACACCTAAAACCCCACCTGGGGATGCTTCCCTTTGATTTTCTGGCTCAGAAACCAGAATCATTTTAGGTGACTGGCCTGAAATCATGCCTTAAAGCCAAGGCTGAGGAGCCTGGCTATGGAATGTGGCAGATCTAGGTTCCAATGCAGACTGGGTCCCAGCTGTGGGAACCTCGGAAAGTCACTTTACCTTTCGGTGCCTTTGTTTTCTCATCCGTAAAATGGGGAGAATAGTAGGTATCACCTACCCTCTCCTCCTTCCATTCTTGCTTACTCTGGGATTTTCTGGTATTTCTACCAAACTGGTTCTCATCCTTCCTCACCTAGCTTGCAGAGACTTTCATTCCAACAACAATCTCATCAAGACCCTTATGAATTTCCTCCCCCAAACCCAGATCACAACCCCAAATTAAACCAATGTTCCATTTGCTCCTTACCTGGTCTCACAAGTCCTAAATCTCTGACTAGCTCCTCCCCAACCACACCCCAGCACCACAAGTCATGATCTCATTCCCTTCATCATGCAGGAAGGGGACTCTATCAGAAGGGGACACCCCCAACTTGCCCCAACCCAATATATAAATCCACTTATCCCTAGAGCCATTCTTTGGCATACCTGCCTGGCACTGTACCAAGAGGTGGGGCTATAGCTGTGAGTAAACAGGACAAAGGCATTAAGAATGGACAGATAATGAACAGATACAAGCAAAATGATGATACCCTGCTGGATTGTCCTGAGAAAGCTGAGCAGGACAAGGGTGTGATGCTTATGATAACAAGGACCTGATGGCAGGAAGATGCCAATACCCCAGCGTGGGGTGGGGGCGTGGTGTCAGGAAAGATCTCTGGAAAAGGGACAATGGGACTGCAGAGACCAAAGAAGTGAAGGACTGAGCCTGTGGATCTCTACTCGAGTCCCAGGTAGAGGGAAAAGCAAGGCAGAAGAGCCTGATTGGAGGGCTTGAACAAAGGCAAGGGGGCAGGTGGAGCAGAGTGGATAAGAGGCCGAGGAGGGAGATGGGGGAGATGAGCTGGAGAAGAGGCACGGACCCATCCTGGAGGGATTTCACAGCCTTGGAAAATCTTCAGCGTCTCTCCTCCTATTTGTTGTTGTTGTTGTTTTCTTTTGTTTTTTTAAAGTCTTTATTGAAATTACCAATGGCATTTTTCACAGAACTAGAACAAGAAATTCTACGATTTGTATGGAAACGCAAAAGACCCCGAATAGCCAAAGCAATCTTGAAAAGGAAAGACAAAGTTGGTGGAATCAGGCTTCCTGACTTCAGGCTATACTACAAGGCTACAGTGATCAAGATAGTATGGTACTGGCACAAAAACAGAAATATAGATGAATGGAACAGGATAGAAAGCCCAGAGATAAACTATGGTCAACTAATCTATGACAAAGGAGGCAAGGATATACAAGGGAGAAAAGGCAGCCTTATCAATAAGTGGTGCTGGGAAAACTGGACAGCTACATGTAAAAGAATGAAATTAGAACACTCTTTAACACCATACACAAAAATAAACTCAAAATGGATTAAAGACCCAAATGTAAGGCCAGCCACTATAAAACTCCTAGAGGAAAGCATAGGAAGAACACTCTTCGACATAAATAACAGCAAGATCTTTTTTGACCCACCCCCTAGAATAATGGAAATAAAAACAAAAATAAATAAGTGGGACCTAATGAAACTTCAAAGCTTCTGCACAGCAAAGGAAACTATGAGCAAGACGAAAAGACAACCCTCAGAATGGGAGAAAATATTTGCAAATGAATCAACAGACATAGGATTAATCTCCAAAATATATAAACAGTTCATCCAGCTCAATATCAGAAAAACAAAGAACCCAATCAAAAAATGGGCAGAAGACCTAAATAGGCATTTCTCCAAAGAAGACATACGGATGCCCAAGAGGCACATGAAAAGCTGCTCAACATCACTCATTATTAGAGAAATGCAAATCAAAACTACAATGAGGTATCACCTCACACCGGTTAGAATGGGCATCATCAGAAAATCTACAAACAGTAAATGCTGGAGAGGGTGTGGAGAAAAGGGAATGCTCTTGCACTGTTGGTGGGAATGTAAATTGATACAGCCACTATGGAGAACAGTATGGAGGCTCTTTGCAAAACTAAAAATAGAACTACCATATGACCCAGCAATCCCACTGCTGGGCATATACCCAGAGAACACCATCATTCAAAAAGACACATGCACTCCAATGTTCACTTCAGCACTATTTACAATAGCCAGGACATGGAAGCAACCTAAATGTCCATCAACAGATGAATGGATAAAAAAGATGTGGTACATATATACAATGGAATATTACTCAGCTGTAAAAAGCAATGAAACTGGGTCATTTGTAGAGACGTGGATGGACCTAGAGACTGTCATACAGAGTGAAGTGAGTCAGAAAGAGAAAAACAAATACCGTGTATGAACACATATATGTGGACTATAGAAAAATGGTACAGATCAACCGGTTTGCAAGATAGAAATAGAGACACAGATGTAGAGAACAAACATATGGACACCAAGTGGGTAAAGCGGGGAGGGTTGGGGGGGAATGAATTGGGAGACTGGAATACCAAATTGTACACTCTAAATATATGCAATTTATTGTAAAATAAAATAAAATAAAATAAAATAAAATGTCAAAAAAAAAACAGTAAAAAAAATAAAGTCTTTATTGACTTTGTTACAATATTGCTTCTGTTTCACATATTGATTCTTTTGGCCAAGAGGCATGTGGGTTCTTAGCTTCCTGAGCAGGGATCAGACCCAGGCCCCCTGCATTGGGAAGGCAGAGTCATAACCACTGCACCACCAGGGAAGTCCCGAGCTTTCCTTTTGAATTGTATCCTTCCCTCCAACATTTAAATCTCTCCCACCTTAATAAAAATAATAATAATAATAATATTTTCCCTTGCCCCCCATACCCTTCCAGCTACTGTCCCATCTCTTTCCTCTCCTTAGTAGCTTCACTTATCAAAAGGCTTTTGCCACCATAGCCACATTTCCCCTCACTTTGGCCTCCATTCTCTGTGGAAACTGTCTTCATACGTATCACCAAGCATGCTCCCTGGCCTCCTGGCCTTTCTCTCTAAATACAATAGGCATTTTCTCCAGCCCTTATCTTCATCTCACAGCAGCATCAAGATACTCAGGAGTGTAGACAAGTCCTGCCTCCTTTCTGGGGAAAGCATCATTCACCCCTTTTTTCTGGGACCATACCATCAAAGTACCATCGAAAGCCCCAAGGATCTTGTCACTTCTCTCTCCAGGGATCATCTGCTCCTGCAGTTCCTAAACCACTTATTAACCAGTGTCTCCCCAAATTCTGTCTCCATCCCAGATTTCTCTTTTAAGGTCCAACAGACATCTCCAAAAAAATTCCCATAGGATTCCCTGCTGTGAGCCAAGCCATGTTCTAAAGGCTGGGATTCAGAAGTGAAAGAAACAGTCCAAATCCCAGCTTGGGGTTTCCCTGGTGGCGCAGTGGTTAAGAATCCTTCTGCCATTGCAGGGGACATGGGTTCGATCCCTGGTCTGGGAGGATCCCACATGCCTCGCAGCAACTAAGCCTGTGTGCCACAACTACTGAAGCCTGAGCTCTAGAGCCCTCGAGCCATAACTACCGAGCCCGCATGCTGCAGCTACTGAAGCCTGTGTGCCTAGAGCCTGTGCTCTGAAACAAGAGAAGCCACAGCAATGAGAAGCCCACGCACTGCAACAAAGAGTAGCCCCCACTTGCCACAACTGGAGAAAGCCCGTGCGCAGCAACAAAGACCCAATGCAGCCCTAAATAAATAAATAAATCTTAAAAAAAAAAAACCCAGTATCTTTCTAGTGGACAAGACAAATATGTAAAGAATACAGTGTCGGGGGGCTTCCTTGGTGGCGCGGTGGTTAAGAATCTGCCTGCCAATGCAGAGGACACAGTTTCGATCCCTGCTCCAGGAAGATCCCACATGCCGTGGAGCAACCAAACCTGTGCGCCAAAAAAAAAAAAAGAATACAGTGCTGGGCATGAAAATTTTCTGCTATGAATACAACAGAGCAGGGTAAATAAAGGCAGCAAGTGATGGGGGTGCTGTTCCTTGCTGGGCTGCCCTGTGGATCTCAGGGCTTGGCACATAGCAGGTATTCAGAAAACAGCTGCTGAACAGGTATAACGTTGTGGTGGTACAAGGAGAATGATGAGACGCAGAGTGTGTAATCTGCCCCACACTAAGGGGAGTCCAATCCAAAATATTGATTAATGGGATCAATATTTTACAAATGTTTTATTAAAATAGTTTCTTTTAAAAAAAATATTTATTTCTTTATTTGGTTGCACTGGGTCTTAGTTGTGGCAGGCCAGCTTCTTAGTTGTGGCTTGCCAGCTCCTTAGTTGGCTTGCTAGCTCCTTAGTTGTGGCACATGGGCTCCTTAGTTGTGGCATGCTTGTGGGATCTAGTTCCCTGACCAGGGATGGAACCTGGGCCCCCTGCACTGGGAGTGCAGAGTCTTAACCACTGCACCGCAGGGAAGTCCCTAAAATAGTTTCTGTTTGTGGGGATGGTGACGTTTATCATGATTCCTCTAGCGCTCTTGTAGTACATGTTTGGTGGTGTGTACAGGATGTCCTTGAGTCCTTTGAAGGGTTATTTGGTCAGGTCAAGGTAAGCATTGTTAGTCTTAGGGTCAGGGGCCCTCTGGGGGGCCTGTGGCTTAGCAAAGACTGGTTGAAAGTGGGGAGGGGAGCAGTGCTATAGGGCAGCAGGGCCGGCGTGCATCAGGACTGGCAGCTGTTGTCATGTTTCATGCCTCTGTGTCCCCAGGTGCCATCTAGAGCAGGAGGTCTCAACCAGGGGCCATTTCCCACCCCCCCCAGCAGACATGCGGTAACGTCTGGAGACGTTTTTGGTTGTCATACTGAAGGGAGGGGGTGCTGCTGGCATCTAGCGGGTAGCGTCCAGGGTTGCTGCTAAACATCTCATAATGCACAGGACAGCCCCCCGACAAAGCATCATCCACCCCCAAGTTGTCAATAGGGTAAAGCTTAAGAAACCCTGATGGAAAGTTGAATTGTAGGGAGGTGGGAGGGGCACAAAGGCCCTTTCTCGGGAGAGCTTCTCCCCAGGAAAATGCACCAAATGTGGCACATGCAGTTAGGAGGCTCAGTCATCCAGGGACCCGACTTCTGAATACAAAACTGAGATTATGAGCTCTTGATTTCACCAAGGGCCTCATTGCCACAAGTAACAGTATTTAAACTTGTGGCAACTATGTGGCAATTAAAAAAAAAAAACTGATATTATGTTTTCCCAACAACTGAGCAGTTCATTTCAACATGGATTATTTTTCTATAATCAGTGAGAACTCAGGGCCAACAAATACAAAAGGAAAAAATGAGGAGAAAAAAAAAATGGCATAGAAGAAATGATTACAAATAAGAAAAGAAAGATCAGTCCCGAAGGAGACCAGTCCCAGCCAGCTTTCAACCTTTCTCAAAAACTTGGCACGAAGCTCACTCACCTGGGGGCACTTCCTTTAATGAGATGGGAGTGCCTTTTCCCGTGTTGGGCACTGTCCAAGGACAGCGGCCTCATTTCTGATCTTCAACTTGTCCAAGCTCATTCCTGCCTCAGGGCCCTTGAAGTTTTTAGAACATGCTTCCTTCAGATAATCAGGTCTGGACTCAGAGTGGTCAACCATGAACTTCCCAACTCTGGTGGCCTCCATCTCCAGTCACTTTCTAATTATCTTACCCTTCACGCATGTATTTATTTGTGTATTGTTTATGTGCTTGTTGTCTGTCTTTCCCGATGGGCTCTGAGCTCCAAGAGGCAGGCCCTTCATTGCTGAATCATGGGGCCTAGAACCTTGCCTGCCCTGTGGGTTGCATGAAGAATCAAATGGATGACTGGCAGTCAAATGAGCTGATATAAAGCCTGGATTGGCTGCTTCCAAGGTGTGTGCCCTGAGACAGGTTACAGCTATTCCCATCCTCAGTTTCTGCATCTGCAAAATGGGAATAATATTACCTATTTCCTGGAATGGTGAGGATAGTTACATAAGGGCCCCAGCACCTTGTCTTTCATTTAGTTGTAACTTGATAAATACTGGTCTTTCCTGATAAATTCTTCTTAAAGGATCAGCCTTCCAGAATCTTCTCCCCCTCCCCCAACCGTTATACTCCCTAAAAAATACCCCAGAGGTATACCGGGCTTTCTGCGTTAGCTATGGAATTTTCTGTCAGGGGTCAGATACCAAGGACAATGGTGGATTTGCTTAGATTCAGTTAGCATTCCCTGGGTTTATGCTGACCTAATCAACTCTCACCTCCAACTACGTTTCTGAAACTAAACTCTGCTTCTGACTCTCCCCTGTCTTGATGCGCTCTCTGTCTTGGTGAAAGATGCTATCAACGTCCCCCCACCACCACTTCTCATCTCCTTCCCTCCTCCCACCCACTCATTCATTCATTCACTGTTCATTCAAGAGCTAACGTTTATTTAATATCTTGTGGGTGGACACCACCCACAAGATGACTCACAGTCAGGTTAAGTCCTATGAATTAGGGGCCAATGATGATAATAGTTTCAGCGTCCCAATAATGACTTGACATTTTGAGCATTTCCTCTATTAAGAGAGATTTGAATACAATACAGAATTTGGCAAATGTTTTCTGTAAGGAACAGATAGAAACATGTTAGGTTTTGCAGACCAAGAGGCAAAACTGATATTATATGGATACTTACACAAGAAAGAAAACAAATTTTCAATTGATGAACTTTAAAATATAACAATACTTGATGATAATTGTTTTTCAATATGTCTGTGAACGAGAAGAATGGAATTCTTTTGGAGGATAATATTGCTTGATAGGGGTTCAAAGTGAATGTTCCTTATCCTCAAAGAGATGGTGAAGGTTTGTTTGTAAAGCCCGCTGTTAGCTTGCAGGTCCTGCAAAAACAGCAGCAGGCTGTGCTGGCCTTTGGGCTGTGCTTTGCTAACACCTTACATGGTCCTGAGTAAGTTGCTTCCTTCCGAAAGTTGGCCCTAACCCTGTGAGACCTTGGTGGAGTCACGTACCTTTCTGCACCTCAGTTGGCTCCCCTGGAAAATGAGTCTGATAGTAATAGTAATTACCCCATAGGGTACGTGATTAAATACATGCAAAGTGGTTAAAACAGAGCCTGGTGCTGAATAACCAATTCCATAAAGCCAGGTACTTTTTTGACCTGATCTCCAGCCCCATCCTCAACCCCCCAACATTCCCCCAGGGCTTTTTGGTCCCTTGTGGGAAAGTCTCCTTTATCCTCACCCTTTTCTCTGAATGTCCCCATATCATTTTGCTCCAGCTGACCCTGGGTTTTCCCCTGGGGACACAGCTTCCCCTCCAGCCCTCTCAAGGGGTGGCTCTTTCCCTCTGACACCCAAGCCCACCAGCCTGGAGGTGGGCTACCTGAGCTCTTTGCTTCTCTTCTCCTCAAACCATTCAGCCCTCGGAGACCCAGAATTCAAGTTGTCCTGTCCCCACCCCTGTTCTCACTGCATCCTCTGCAGACCCGGAGGTCCTGCTTCTCAGCTTTTGAAGATTTTGTTACCAGACTCAATATCTCGCTCACCTATAATGATTTTTGACATCTTCCGTCTCTATGAAGATAATGCTTTTGATTCCCAGCTGTTCCTTTCCTCCACTGCCCCTCCCTGAGGGATCGTGTCCATAGCCTGTCTCAGCTCACACTCCTGGGCTCAGGCTCTCCTCGTTTCCAATAGCAGCATCACCTCCACCAGCTTGATGTCAAGCATGTCTCCCTCTGACCATCACCCAGTACCTTTCTAGCTCAGTCCCTTGGGGACCCCAAGTCCACCAATTCCTTGACCTTCCCGTAGTAACGTCCACATTTCCTGACTGTCATCGTTTCGCTCTTCTACACCCCCGTCCTGTCCTATGAGGCTCGGGCTCTGTGGCCCATCAGTATACCCTCATGTGCACCCGGGATGCCCCTGCTCTTTTCCTTCTTTGTGGACTTGCTTGGCTAAACCCCATTCTGGGTGAAATCCAACTCAGGCCATTTTGACCCTGCACGGAAACATCTGAAGAAAGTTGGGGGAAAACTCACAACCATGAGAAGTGGCTTCTTTTACATGTATGACCCCTGCTGTGGGCCTGGCCGCCCACCACACTTCCCTCTCCAATTCATTCTCATCTCTCCTGGAGGACTATTCTACCTCTCCTTTCTCTCCTCTGAAACTCAGTACTCTCTCTCCTTCTGTACTCTTGTCAGTGGAGGACTTCCACACATCCCCAGGCTAAATCAGCCCACTTGTCTTGACGTGGACCCAAATATTCTCCCTCTCTGCTGTTCTGGATGAACCATATGTGACCATATCATAGGCCAGCACCACATCCTTCCTCGCCTTCTTAAGATCACTGCTCTGTAATTGTTTCTTTTCTCTCCTGCATTATCAAGAATTCCTCTTACCTTGAATCCTTTCTCTCATCATCCAACACCTGCTATAATATCTCCCCTAAACTCACATTCCCCCTGAAGCCCCCATTCCTGCCCTACTCCACCTCTCCCTCCTCCTGTTCACCATGAAACATCTTCAAAAGGGTTGGTCCTACTCGCTACCTATTGCCATTCCTTTTCAACTCTTTCCCATCAGCTTTTGTCTCTGTGGCCCCACTGGAGTCTCTCCTGATGACTGGCCACCTCTGTGTTGCCCAACCTAACCACCAGTCAGGTCCACCTGCCTTGAAAGAGCAGCACTGTCTTCAGACCATGGATCACGCCTGCCCTTATGAAGACTGTCCTCTCTCAGCTTCCTGGATGGCTCTCTCTTGGTTCTAAGTCATTGGCTGCTCCTTTCCAGTCCCCTTTGTAGGTTCCTCCTCAACTTCCCCCACTTTAAACCCCGGAGCTCCCCAGCCCTCATCTTTGCCCTGGTTTCTTCCCTATCTCCCCTCACTCCCTAGGTGATTCCAACCAGCATGAAGGCTTCGAATCCCATCTTACCCATGTGGATGTCTCCATACTCCTGGGCCTCACCCCTGAACTCCATACTGGTCTATCCAACTCCTGATTTAATATTTCCACTTAAATCTACAATTGGTGTCTCCAACATAACAAGTCCCAACTGAGTAATGAAACTCTACTGCCATATTGACTTCCCCCAGCCTTCCCTGTTTCTGGACATGGCACTTGTTTCCATCCAGGTGCTCAGGTTAAAAACTTAGGAGTCATCCTTGACCTCTCTTTCTCCCACCCGCATCCAATCTGTCAGCAAGTCCTATCAGCCACACGATCACAGTGCATTCCTGTCCAAGCATTTCTCCCACCTCAAGCCAACCCTTCATCTTTGCCCTCTTGGACTATTGCTGTAGAGTCTCCACTGCCCTTCCCCCTTGAGCTGCAGTCCATCGCAGCATTCAGAGTTCTCCTTCTAAAACCTAAGGGAAGTCACGTCATTCCTCTGCTCAAAACCTTCCAACAACTTTTCATCTCACTAGACAAAAAGCAATGTTCTTTTAAAAAAGGGAGGGCTGTTTCACTGCTATTGTCTTAGCAGTCATATTAAGATGAAGCCTATCTAAAAATTTCAACTCTTATGTGTTTTTGGTGCAGGACAATTAAGACTTTCTTAAGCATTCTACTAGTTACCCCTTTTGAGTTGTTCTTTACATCTTTGAAATGTCCTGGTAGCTATTTGGGTATCTGTTTGGTAAGGTGCCACTGTGATATGATATTTAAAATAAATGGTGGGGGGGGGGGGGAAGAAAAGAAATGGAAAGAAGGAAAAAAGAGGTAAAAGAGGCTTTTATTTGGGATAGATATATGATATATACAAACCTGGAAAAAGATACTCAACACACTAATCATTAGGGAAATGCAAATCAAAACCATAATGAGAAACTACCTCAAACCAGTTACATGGTTACTATGAAAACCCAGAAAATAACAAGTGTTTGTGAGGATGCAGAGAAACTGGAACCATTTTATACTGTCAGTGGGAATGTAAAATGGTGCAACTGCTGTTGAAAATAGTATGGCAGTTTCTTAATCAATTAAAAATAGAATTATATACACTACTATATCTATATAAAATAGATAATCAACAACGAACTACTGTATAACACAGGGAACTCTACTCAATACTCTGTAATAACCTATATGGGAAAAGAATCTGAAAAAGAATAGATACATATATATGTATAACTAAATCACTTTACTGTACACCTGAAACTAACACAACATTGTAAATCAACTATACTCAATATAAAATTAGAAAATAAATAAAAAACAAAAAATAAAAGTAGAATTGCCACATGATCCAGCAATTCCACCTCTGGGTATTTACACCTAAAAGAATTAAAAGCCGGGTCTTGAGAAGATATTTGTATACTTACGATAGCTAAAAGGTGGAAGCAACTCAAGTGTTTACAATGGATGGCTCTATAAGACACATGAGAATACGCATACGAAAGAATGTCATTCCCTTAAAAAGGAAAGAAGTTCTGTTAGTTGCCACACCATGGATGAACTGGAGGATATTATGCTAACCGAAATAAGGCAGTCACAAAAAGACAAACACTGTATGATTCCTCTTGCATGAAGTACCCAGAGTAGTCAGATTCACAGACAGAAAGTCGAATGGTGGTTGCCAGGGCCTGGGTTGAGAGAGAGGTGGGGCAATGCTGTGTTTAATGGGTACAGGGTTTCAGTTTTGCCAGATGAAAGGAGTGATGGAGATGGATGGTGGTGATGGTTGCACAGCAATGTGAGCGCATTTCATACCTCTGACCTGTATAATATTAAATTATTACGATGCCAAATTTTTTATATTATATGTATTTTACCACTTTTTTAAAACTGAAAAAAAAAAAAAAAACTGGTCATGACCTCTAAGGCCACGCGTGTGCTTGCCTCCCCCATTACCTCTCACTCACTCCACTCCAGCCCCAGTGGCCTTTTTAAAGTTCTCCGAACATTCAAACACATTCCTGCCTCAGGGCCTTTGTACCGCCTGGAATGCCCTTCCCACAGATGTCAGCGTGGCTCTCATTTCCTTCATGTCTCCGCTCACATGTCTTCTTATCAGTGAGGTCATTCCTCATTACTCCACAAAAAAAGCATCCTCTGATGTTCTCTGTTGTTTTCACTGTCTTCATAGCATTCGCTTCTTGCTGACACATATTAAAGGTATTTGTTTACGCAATGGCAAGTGAGGTGACCAGGACCCCTCCTGTCATGGAATGACTGGTCTGCAAGGTGATTTTTGCCTTTCACGACTCATCCCATCCCAGCCCCATTCTAGGCAGAGTCCACGTAGTCTAGACCACCATTTTTGCATGATCCAATAATGTTGACATAGCTTTTAGTATTTTTGCCCATTGTTTTTTTTTTTTTAACCTTTGGCTGCACCACTCAGCTTGTGGGATCTCATTAGTTCCTGCAAAAGGGCTCGAACCCAGACCCTGAGCAGTGAAAACATAGTCCTAACCACTGGACCACCAGGGAAGTCCCTTTTGCCCATTTTAGACTGTGACCACTTCAGGGTTTTTGTTGTTGTTGGTTTTTTTAATAAATTTATTTATTTATTTATTTATTTATGCTTGTATTGGGTCTTCATTGTTGCACACGGGCTTTCTCAAGTTGCAGACAGTGGGGGCTACTCTTCGTTGTAGTGCGTGGGCTTCTCACTGCAGTGGCTTCTCTTGTTGCGGAGCATGGGCTCTAGGCGATGGGCTTCAGTAGTTGTGGCATGTGGGCTCAATAGTTGTGGCTCGCAGGCTCTAGAGCACAGGCTCAATAGTTGTGGCGCACGGGCTTAGTTGCTCCATGGCATGTGGGATCTTCCCGGACCAGGGCTCGAACCTGTGTCCCCTACATTGGCAGGCGGATTCTTAACCACTGTGCCACCAGGAAAGCCCCCACTTGAATTTTTTATCCTAAAATTCTCAGCACCCAGCCCAAGGCCTGGTACCTAGTGGAGAAAATAATTCTTCTTTGAATGAATGTATGGCCAAGTAAATAAAATAACCCTGGCCCCCAAACTATGATGTATATGTTGTGGTCTATTTAATATTATGAGAAACCTTAGATGAATATTCCTGCTATAGCCTGAAAAACTGTGTATGATGATGATACATGTTTCCTGAACACCAGTATAAGCCAGAGGCTTTACAGCAATCATTTCTAATTTTTGAGGCAATGCCACAAGTAGAGATTAGTGTTCCCATTTACTGGGGAAGGAAACAGGTCTGGAGAGATTGAGACAGGCTGGAGGGAAATTACAAAGGCAGGACACACACCTGGGCTTGTCCACGCTGCCCAGTTTAAGAAATGAACTTTCAGGGAATTCCCTGGTGGTCCAGTGGTTAGGACTTGGTGCTTTCACTGCCAGGGCCTGGGTTTGATCCCCGGTCTGGGAACTGAGATCTGCAAGCCCTGCAGCGTGGCCAAAAAAAAAAAAGCAAAACAAAACAAACAAATGAAAAACCCAACCAACTTTCAGATCACCTGAAGGATGAAAAATAGATGAAAACTTTCTTCTTCCCCTCTTGTTCTGTTTCTTAGGGATTTTATTCCTTCTCTTTTGGGGTCTTTATTTTTTCCCTACGTTGCTCACCCCTCTCCCTCCCTCCCCCTTCTATTTTTCTTCTTCAACCTTTGCGTCTTTCCGCTCTTGTCTGCTCTCTTTGCTTTTCCCTCTTTCCCTCCATCTCGGTGTCTCATCTCAGTCTCTGTAGCCAGACCAGAGCCAAGTCATTTGTTTATCTGGGAGCTGGAGCTGAGAAAAGAAGTTAAAAATCTCTCCACACATTAAAACAAAGAGAGGGACATTTTATATTCCCTTTCATGGTCAAAAGATGATCCTTTCTTTCTTTCCCTTCACAAAATCCATTTAGGTGTTTATAGACCAGTTATCTTAACAACGACGGTCCTTCGCTTTTTCTCTCTGTGCCAATTAACATTCTTAATTGCCTGGCTCTCACCGGTTCATTTTCTGTGTGTTGGGCAGAGTTCTCTGACAAGTTTATTTTCAATTATAATTTACATTGCAATGACAGATAGATATTTATGACAGTAAACTTTCCTGTGTGCTGGGCTTTTAGCTCTTAAAGGTTTGTTATAATAAAGAACGCTTGTGGCAAATTGACAGAAGTGCCTCCTCGGTGATATTTTTTAAAGACAAGTTCAGAATAGGTATTTTTGGGGAGGGGGAGGCAGGATGTGTGTCTGGTAGGTAATCGCAAAAAAGAAAGGAGAAAACTTTTAGGAAAGGCTGTGGGGGCCAATACAGAAATGTTTAAAGAATGAATCAGAACTGCTACGAAAGGGAATGCAGTGGAAAGCGTTTTTTAGCAGAAAAATTGTTCAATCAATTGAACCTTCAACTTGTTTTTGAAAATCTATACATTTCTCCGGCCCAGTTACGAAATATGCGAATGTCCCGATAAGCACGTTTCTGGTTTTACCCTCTTAGCTTGATCACTCACATCACCCAGGCGCATGTCTTGCACAAGAGCCCACAAAGGAATAAGAGAGGATTTTCAAAAGCTCTTGAAGTGTTGTGAATTTGTGACACGCCAACATTTGTTGCAGAAAGACCCAGGACACGTGGTCTTAAGAAAAGAAATCCAAAATTTTCACAGAGCTGTATGAACGGAAAGTTCACTGACATATTCTCTATAATAAAGACAACTCAAATATATAACAGGGGTTGGTTAAGTAGATTAAAGGTTCATCCACAGAGTGAAAAAAATTACATGATAAAACACATTGACAAAGATTTGTTTTTAGTGAGATAGAAAAGGCTGGTAATAACCTGTTCAAGTGAAAGAAACAGAGCTCCAAAGTGGACTTTCAAATGAATCTCCGTTCTGTAAAGGTTTATGATATTCATGGAAGAAAGATAAGAAAATGCACTCAAATGTTATCTTTCTCTCCTCTGCAGAAGAAGCAGAAGATCTCAAATCATCCCAATAAGTGAATATAAAATTGTACAATCTTTGAGAGAAAAAGCTGGAATGCAGGGCTTTGATTTAGTCGGAGGAGGTTAACAAGGTTCCCGTGGAGAAGCCAAGAGGATTGTTTTTTTTAAATTGAAGTATAGTTGATATACAATATTATACAAGTTACAGGTGTACAGTACAGTGATTCTCAGTTTATACTCCATTTATGGTTATTGTAAATTACTGGCTATATTCCCTGCGCTGTGCCATATGTCCTTGTAGCTTTTCAAAAAAATTTTTATTGGAGTATAGATGATTCACAATCCTTGTAGCTTATTTTATTTATTAATTTATTTTAATAATTTTACCCATTGTAATCTTTTTTTTTAAATAACTTTACATAAAAAAACAACTATTTTTTTGGTTGCGTTGGGTCTTTGTTGCTGCGCTTGGGCTCTCTCTAGTTGTTTCTCTAGTTGCAGAGAGCGGGTGCTACTCTTCATTGTGGTGCGTGGGCTTCTCATTGTGGTGACCTCTCTTGTTGCGGAGTGCGGGCTCTAGGCTGGAGGGCTTCAGTAGTTGTGGCGCATGGGCTTCATTGCTCCATGCCATGTAGGATCTTCCCAGACCAGGGATTGAACCCTTGTCCCCTGCATTGGCAGGTGGATTCTTAACTACCGAGCCACCAGGAACATCCTTGGAGATTATTTTATACATAATAGTTTGTACCTCTTCATCCCTACCCCTCTATTGCTCCTCTCTCCTTCCCTCTCCCCACTGGTAACGACTAGTTGGCTCTCTATAGAAGATGAGGATGTGATTGTGATTGAGTATTTAGTTTTATTTATTTATTTATTTTTTTAAAGTTATATCACTAACATCCTTTTAATTTTTATTTGTTATTTAATTTTTATTTCTGGCTGCATTGGGTCTTCATTGCTCTGCACGGGCTTTCTCTAGTTGTGGGGAGCAGGGGCTACTCTTCATTGCAGTGTGTGGGCTTCTCATTGTGGTGGCTTCTCTTGTTGCGGAGCATGGGCTCTAGGCTCTTGGGCTCAGTAGTTGTGGACTGAGGGCTCTAGAGCACTGTCTCAGCAGTTGTGGCCCACGGGCTTAGTTGCTCAGTGGCATGTGGGATCTTCCTGGACCAGGGCTTGAACCCTTGTCCCCTGCATTGACAGGCGGATTCCTAACCACTGTGCCACCAGGGAAGTCCCAGTACTTAGTTTTAATAGAAAGTATTTTACTATTGGGAAAAAAAAAAGGGTTAGGTAGATGCTAATATGGCCTTGAAATCATATTACCTATAGATCTGGTTTCTCAACTTCAGCATTACTGACATTTTGGGTCAGATAGTTCTTTGTTGTCACAGGCTGTCCTGGACTATTGCAGGATGTTGTTAGCATGAGCTCTGTCCTCTACGTACTATGTAACAGTAGCACTCTTGTGTTGCCAAATGTCCCCAGGTGCGGGAAGAGGTAAAATTGCCCCCCACTGAGAACCACTGGACTTAGAGAATCAGCCTTCTCTAGAATTAGCCTTTCTCCAGCTTGGCCTAAAGACCCACGTGCATGGACTACAGTGAGCCCGTCAAGGGACTGAGGGACAAAAAATTCAGTCACATCAACTTTTCATTCCTAGTCCATCTCTTTAACTGAAGAAACTGCAGAAGAAATTCTCATTTCTGAAAATTCATTCCTATTTTAATGAACTTGCTGGAATAGTTACACTTTTTATCTTTTTCTGAGCACACAGTTGTGGGCTTCAATATATCAAGGGATATATTAACGGGGAAGACTAATTGGAGCTAGAAATTGTTCAATACCAATTTGGAAGTGATAAAATGGCATCAAGTAGAATGATATCAAAACGAGGGGTGGGTATCATCAGTTAAGTGGTGATTATTGCAATTAGCCAGACTTTGCAATTATAAATCATCCCAACAGAAGGGCTCTGGGCCAGGACACTCAGAAAAGTGGACATTTGGTCCCATAACAAAGCACTCGCAGTGAATTACAAGCATGGTTTCTGAAGCAATTTTAGCTCAACTTTTCAATCTCTAGATTGGAACAGCTGCTTCCAGACATATAAAGCCTTCTACTCGAGGCAGGCAGATATCAAATTGATGAGTCCATAGCCTCCAAGAGGTTGGTCCATGTTGAGAAAAAAGGCACTCTTTATACTTCCCGAATCCAAACCTTACATTTCCCAAATTAAAGCAGCAGCAGTTACCACATCGGTCCACTTGGCCATTTCCTGGCATGAATAATTAGAGACCCAAAGGGGCACTACTTTTGTAGTGGCAGACATGATTCATGGACACCAGCCTTGCCACTGCAGTCTTTCAAGCTGAAAATGCTGGGAATCCCACGTAGGGAAAAACCACACATGTAATTATGGCCCTTTCAATTATAGGGACAACCAAATATCCAATTGCCTTCTCTCTCTCTTTTTTTTTTTGGCCATGCAGTTTGCTGTATATTAGTCCCTCAACCAGGGATGGAACCCCTGGAACCCCGGCCCCAGCAGTGAAAGCTGCCGAGTCCTAACCATTGGGCCGCCAGGGAACTCCCTCAATAATTGCCTTTTAATACTCAATTTTATATTCAGGCCTCCAACGTCATTCTCCAAAGTCATTTATTGTGACTTCTGTATTCTGTTACCATGGCTAAGTGCTAAGGACATAGTGGTGAAGGTGTCTGCCCTTGTGGAGCCTGCAGTGTGAAAAACAGGTAGTAAAAACATAGACAATTCAATCTATAATTTTAAACTTTGAACTATGCTATAATAGGAAAGAACTGGCTTGTAGAAGATTGACACTAATAGGCGAGACCATTCTAATTTGGATGAGAAAAAGCCAGTTTTAGAAAGAAAAATTTGAACTGAGACTGGAGGCTTAGTAGAAGTGGGCAGGTGAAGAGGGGTTAAGAGTAGAAGGGAAGAAAGTTCCTTGCAGAAAAGAACAGAGGTGGGATATTGTGGACAGAGTTGGAAGGTCTGAGCTCCAGAGACCTATACCCTTAACTGGAAAGTTCCTGAATTCATGCGTTCAGCATACAACTGTTAGTACCCACAAGTCGCTGATGGGAGCTTTGAGTTTGTTTTCCTATGGGTGAAATGGGAATAAAAAAGGATTTTAATGAGGCTGAATTGGGATTATGTATCCCAAATACCCTTAGACATAGTAAAGCCTCAGTGTTCCTAGACTGCTTGTGGAAAGATAGAACAAGAAGTCAATTTCCCGACAATTTCTACCTGGGGCAAACAAGTGAGAAGTCCTGCATTATACATAAACCCAGTCGCCTGCCAACAGCATTACAGTTTAATACCATCCTTTACCATGATCTTCTCTCCCACCCCCCAACTCTGATCCACACCCAGGTCTTTTGGTTGTTTAGGGAATATTAGATAATCCAAAAAATTACCTTGGATTAGGGACAGGCCAGACTCCATTTACTCCTCCCCTTTGTTCTAGGGTCTTACTTCACCTCTCATTTACTAGCTCCTGGTTGCAGCTCATCAGTTGGAGATAGATTCAAAAAGTGTACTGTGCCTTTCTTTTCTTAATATAATATTCATGGAAGGTTTTTCTTTGGGGAAAATTTCTCTTTGACTTTCTCTGTAGAAGTTATTACCACAGACAGTGGATTTTTTTTATATAAATTTATTTATTTATTGACTGTATTGGGTCTTCATTGCCGCACACGGACTTTAGTTGTGGAGAGCAGGGGCTACTCTTCGTTGCGGTGCACGGGCTTCTCATTGTGGTGACTTCTTTTGTTGAGGAGCATGGGCTCAATAGTTGTGGCACATGGGCTTAGTTGCTCCACAGCATGTGGGATCTTCCCGGACCAGGGCTCAAACCTGTGTCCCCTGTATTGGCAGGCAGATTCTTAACCACTGTGCCACCAGGGAAGTCCCCAGACCATGTATTTTTCAGGAGAGGCTTAATTTCACATATGTTTTGTTTTACCACAATTTTTTCTTGTTTAGCTATCTTGTCCATATTCAGCTACAGCTGGATGACAAGCATTGGGATGTGATAAAAGAACTGTGAAGTTGGGCTTAGGGATTGAGCTCATCCACTTCCTAATTAAGTCACTTCATGTCCTTAAACCTCAGTTTCCTCACTTTCAAAATGGAGAAAACAATGCCGGTCTCGGAAGATAAAAAGGGAGAGTGTGTATTTAGTGCAGTCTGTGGCACATACCAGGGGCTCAGTCAATTATAATTATTATTACTTGGAGACTCAAGTGGCATAATTTTACTGTGTTGTTCTAAGCAGAAATGGCTATCACGTTTTCACTGTCATCAACTAAAAAATGTATAAACAACTATATCTTAAATGAAGTTTTCCTTAAACCACTAATATTTCTTGAGCTGTAAACCTAGTGCACATGCATTTAGATTGGTAAATTACATCTACTACCACACTACCTTACACAGAAAAGGTGTTGGGAATATAAGCAGATTAGTCAGCACGGCAGGCGTTAATTGGCTTTTTTACTCACTATGAGAATTCTAAACAACTTCCATGTATGATTAAACCAAATTCTTACCTTTCCAACTTGGGTTGTTGACTGTAATTCTATCTTTTTTGGTTTAGGGAACTTAAAACAATGCCAAGCATTTTCAAAGGAAGACTCAAAAATTGGAGGTTAACCTTCTTTCCTTCAATAAGTTTTTACTGATGGCCACGAATATCAGAAAGATGATCAAGTTGATATATTTTCTGCCTTGGGTTGTCCAAACACCCAGGTGAACACATTTATCAGCTTAGCATTCTATTTTGCTTGCATTCTCGATGAGCTTACAAAAAACTCTTACAAGCTGGGAACCCGATGAATAACTAATCAAGAAAATACAATGCTCAAATGTGGAGGAAGGGTTTATAATTGCACAGTTCCTTACAATGAAGTAAATGCTAAATAAAGACTCATGCCCAGAGGCACCAGGGAAACACTAATCAAAGACTATGAAGGCTGAAGATTTCATCATTTATTTAACATTTATTGAGCATTTACATCATGTGAGGCAGTTAATGGAATAAAATACATAGAGACTTACTGTAGAGATGTGTATACCTATAATATTATACACACATACACAATTTTAGAAAATTCCAGGCATCTCCATGTCAGGATGATGCAATCACTTTGAACTACACATCTTTTCCATTAGTAAAGTCCATATTGCAAAAAATTCGAATAATGATTATTTTGGCAACACCCAGTTACTATGACAATACCCATTGCTGATCCATGGGAGATCTAAGAGGACTGTTTCAGTAATAAAATGATGTTATCAGACATTTATGGCTTGTGGGGAAAAAATGCAATCGCTCCTCCTTTTGATATTATCTCTGAGTATACTTGCTTTTAATCTACCTTTTTCTATATTTAGTATTAAGTCATTTTAAAGTTTAAAAAAACATCAAAACGCGAAACCCAAACCAAAAATCAAGTTCTGCACTGCGACAATAAAGCAAACCTTTTGAGTATGAATCCTGGAGGTTATTATTTAGCACTTAAAGGAAATAAATCATGGTGAGGGCATAAGCTGAAATTTGGGAAATCTGAAGGCCCCGTAGGAATTGAGATGGGGTGGAAAGTTGAATATACCACCATTTACCATTCTTCAGATATCTCACAACTCCATTTCAACATTTCAGTGAAAAAGGAGATGAGAGCGGACACCAGTCAAATCTCAGTTTTTTTGTTTTGTTTTTGTTGTTTTTTGGTAGATGTAAAAATTGAGCCAAAATATTTCACTGAAAAGATTTTCCTCCCGGGATTGCGAGGATATCAACTTTACAAAAGTAATTTTTGGAGCACACTACCAAATACGATCGTTGCCAAACGGTTACGGAAGCTCCTAGTTTTTAGTAAGTACACAATTCTTTTTCTTTTTCTCTCCAAGGACTCAGATAGCTGAAGCGAGGATGGATCCCCCTCGGATTTCGTCCATGATCCAGCCAATCTGAGCCCGGATGCTAATTACTTGCTCTCCCCCGATGAACACGCCTTTGTCGCTTGTAGGGCCGGACTACAAAGCCCAGAATGCCTCGCCCCTCCCTGATCAATGAGGGCTTATTTAAATGATCTCTGAGGTCTTGGACCCAGGCCAATCAGCTGTCAGGGCTCATGATAAATCGCAATGCATTATTGATAATAATAATTACTGGGACATGCGCGTTCCGGCCGAAGGGGGGTAAATTTCCCAACTCCAGGAATTTGTGGCGGAGTGGGCAAATAACCGCGGCTCTCCAGGCGCCCCGATGCTCGCACCATGTCGAGGCGCAAGCAGGCGAAACCCCAACACATCAACTCGGAGGAGGACCAGGGCGAGCAGCAGCCGCAGCAGCCGACCCCGGAGTTTGCAGATGCGGCCCCAGCGGCGCCGGCGGCGGGGGAGCCGGGTGAGCGGGGCTGGGGGCGCACGCCGCGGGCGGGCAGTTTCCGGGACGCTCGCAGGACCCTCGAAGGCGCGGACTTCGCGGAGCCAGCGGCTTCCACCGCAGCTTGTGGAACCGCGATCTGGGGGCTCAGTTCCAGAGGAGAGCGGCAGCCTCATTCCCTACCCCCACCCCCGCCCTGGTTAATTTTACACTTTTATCGCGTCTCCCCTCTTGTGTAAGTTTCACCCCCAGGTCTCGCTCTTATTGTAAAATTGACCCCCAGCCTCTCCTCTGTCCCTCATTCTTGAAAGGCTCCCTTCTCCGTGTCCTCTGTCCCTCTCTTAATTGGTTCCACTCCCCTCACTAGTAACCTCCCCCCCCACTTGTAACTTAGGCTCCCCTCCTCCCTCCCTGGCGCCGCTTTTAAAAGAAAGACCCCGGGGGTCCCCACTCTTTCCCCCACCCATTAGGGGCTTTGTAGGAAGCTGGGGAAGGGGCGCACCCTTGGAAGACCTCCCGGGGGAGGACGATCTGTTGCACGCGCCCCTCCCGGGCCAAGGGGGGGAGGGAGCGCGACCTCCCCCCACCCCCAGGAGCTGGGGTGCGGGCCACCCGCGCTGCGGAGGGGATCGGAGGGCCCGAAGAAGTGGAGGAGAAGGGCACAATATTTCCCTTTTTTTTTAATTTCTTTTTTGGTTTTCCTCTTTTCTCCCGGGGCTACGCCGCCTGCCGATCTTCGCCCTAACCTTTCGGGGCCTGACCTCCAGCCATCTTTGATTTCCGACTTCCTAAAAATAACCGCGGCCGGCGGAAGGGGTGCGGGCCCCCAAGGGGCGGGGGTCGCGGGTGCACCGCAGCCCCGCTGGGGTGCAGCAGCCTGGCGTTTTGCCTGGCTTTTCTAGGGCGCCCGGCTTTCCACAAGCGCGCCCTGGGGGCCAGAGGGGAGAGGTCGGGCCGGGGCTGGGCGGTCGCGGCCAGGGCGAGCTCCGGGGGCTGACCCGGCCCACGCTTCCGCGCCGCGCGTCTCCAGGGTCTAGAGGAGTTCGGGACCCCCAGCCCAGTCGGCAGCGGCAGCGCGAACTCCTCTCTTCCTAATCATTTAACCCAGGAGGCTTTAGGAGCGACTCGATTTCCCACTATCTCCCCTCCATCCTGGCCCGCCAAATTGTCGCCTGATAAGTTTTTAGCTTACGCGTGGGGGGAGGGGGCGTTTTTAACCTCCTCTGGGCCTTGTTGGTGGCTTCCCTCCCCTCGCCGCCTGCTTTCTAACTTCCCAGCCAGCGATGGGGGTGTGCGCGGCAACCCCAGACACGTCGAGCCACGACTGCGATGGGAAGCGGTCGCTACTTTTTGGTTACCGTACTCTTTATTTCGGGGAGGGAATGTGGTATATTTACTAAATTTATGATATAATGTAAATCCCTATTTTCCTCCAAATAACACTTTTCCAGGGCAAATTAAAGAGATCGGCTTGACCGAGGGGGCGGCTGTGCGTTTTCGGGCGTCGGATAGTCAGGGCAGCGTGCACCCGAGGTCGGAGGAGGGTGGACTCTCTTTGTGCCTTTGGAGGGGGTTGGGGGGGAGATTGGAGAGGCTTCGTTGCCTGGCCCACCTGGAACAAAAGGGTTAACCCTCCGCCCGCCCGCCCGCTCGCTTCCTCCCGAAAGGAGGGGCGAGCTCCTGGCTCTGACCCCTCCCCTGGTCCTGCTCTGACCTCCTCTTCCCCCTACCCGCTTCATTTTGGGTGGGCGCACTCAAGTGGGGCTTTTGGTGGTGTTTGGTACCTTAGGGGGAGCTTCTTAAATTAACGCTAGCTGGAGTTTGCAATCAGTTAACCCGAGCTGGTTAGGATCGCCGGCCTGGCTGTGCGCTCCCTCCACGATTTGGGAGGGGGAGTTGCTATTGATCGCTTGGGTTGAGTGGACCGCCGAGCTGCGCGCGGCCGCCCCCTGGAGGCCCAGCCTGGAACCTCGCCCTTCGCTGAGAGGCGGGTCCCCTCGCAGGTACTGGCTCACACCTGATGGGTGGGACGGGCTGGGGCAGGGGGATGGAGAGCGCTGAGCTGGCCGAGGGACTCCGATTAGTTGCTTGCGCTATCCCTGGCTGTGCCTTATTTTCTTTGCCAAGTCTTGGAATTTTTGGAAAGAATTCTTCTATCCTAGAATGTGTTTGCAGAGCCCCCAGTTGTCACCACGGGACGGAAGGTAGTTTTCCCAAGCAGTACATTTTAATGGATGCATTTTGTATTTGAGCTGCTTGTGTGTGTGTGTATCATTTAAAAAATCCAGTTTAGACTGGTCTTATTTTGCAAAGCCAATCTGAGACCCACTTATAAAGAATGCACTTTTTGAGGGAGGAAAATGAAGTGTGGCGATCAATTAGCAGATCAAAAAATCTGCAGGTGGTCAGGGAACTCAGGCAGTGTACAGGAAAATTAGCATTTTCTCAAAAGAGTTTCAAATGCCCTTTGTGCTAAACTGGATTACAACCATCAACGATTGATTCCCAAATTTCAAGTAACTCCCTAGCCCTAGTTTCTAAACTGAAATGGCCTACATTGGCGGTAAGGATTCTGAGAATAGGGCACTTGGGAGCTTCTATTTTAATTGAGGGAGAGGGAAATCTTGTTGATTGTAGCCTTAATGTTGCGGGCGGACTTTCTGTGTTTCCATCTGAGTTTCTGCAAGACAGAGACTACAACTTGCCCACACCGCTTTTGTTCTGTTGGAAAGAAGTTGCACAAGTCAGTGCTGGTTGGTCCTTGAAGCCTCTGCTGCCTTCCTCACGGTGGGGAGTTGGGGAGCCATCTTGGGAGGGAGGGATAGAGTTAATGCTTCCTCTTTTTAAATGAAGTTAGGTTTTTTGGTAAGTTTTAGAGTGAGGTGGGCATTCCAGTCTGGTTGTAGAACTTTCAGCTGTGTAATCTTGATTTGTGAGGTTTTGGGTCTTTCCTCTGTACCATGGAGATGAAACATCCTGTTTAGATAGTTTCAATTATAGAAGGCCCACTGTGTGCTGGGAATGTGATCAATAATTAATTTTGTTCAAAATAACAGTGTTTTATTTGTTATTGTGTCAAGATGGCACTGAACTGCCAAACCGAGATAATTCTGAAGTTTTATCTGTAGCGTACTGTGTGCCAGACACACCAGGCTGGGGACCTCAACACAATGTCTGTGATTCTCATTTTTTCTCATTTTAGAGTAAACTTCAATTCCTGGTTGCAGTGGCTTGCCCAGGGTTTCCTTGTCCTGTTTGATTTGAGCCTTGCTCTGAATCCAAGAAGCTATGTTTATCGTGGTTTTAGAGGAGTTGCTTGTGGGATGGAATTTTCTGTCAGTTTTCTATCAGATGAAGGAGCCATGGTGAGTGTTTGGCTGGTTGAGTGTGATCTCTCCTCCTCCCTTTTAATTTTTGAGACTTGCCTTTGCGGCTTTAGAGTAAGAGGTCCTGGGAATCAAGTTAGAAATAAAGCAGAGTTTGCATATTGTGCTCTGGGCTTTACTGCCCTGGGAAAAATTACGGGAAGAGTTCAAGACGTTCCCTTTTTCATCATCCTTAACCTGTTGTGCTTTTGATTATTTAAAAAAGCATCTAAACATTTTTAAAAGCCTCTAAATCCAGATAAGAATTGCATCTCCGATCATTGCCATCCCTTATTTTTCCCCCAAATTTTGAGTCTGTGTCAGGCTTTGTTCTAAGGGGATCTGGAGAAGGAGGCGGCAAAAAAGCTCCTGCCTACATGGAGTTTGCAAATTGCTTAAAAGATGAGTTCCAGTTTGAGGCAAAATAGGACATATCTCTACAGCATAAATAGCAGAGCTCACACACCTTAGCACAAAGAAACTTTGATCCTCTTCCTTTTTCCTTTTCAGCACACTTGAATTTTGATCCAAAACCATTTGGAATAATTTTTTTTGTACCTTAATTAAGTAGAAGCTTAATTACTGCTCTAATTTGCCACCTACAAATTGAGTTAAAGGCTTGTTCCTTAAGTGTTTCTCAGATTGCTGAATTCAGATGTAAAATTAAATTGGTAAAAGGGCACTTTTCTTTGAACTGGTTTAGCACTTAAGGACATCTCAATTTCCTTCTGTTTTTTGGCAAGCAGTTATCCTGTGGGTGGGGGTGGGGTAGAAGATATTATGTACTTTAGATAATCTACTCATTGTAGTTCTTTTAATACAGGAATGGGGGGAGGGAGATAAGCTTGAGGCATAATGCTTTTCTCAAGATATATAGGTTTGTTTCTTAAGCATTTTCACTGGCTCCAGAATTTGACTGGCCTCTGGCAGATGAGCTTTTCTTCCTATACAATAGTAAGAGTATTTTCTATCCATTTGGCAGTGATTGAATCTAAGCCCCCTGCTGGGTTTACTGCATTCTTCCAACTTATTGGATAACTAGATGCTGAGATAACATTCCTAAAATTCGGAGTGGGGGTGGGGTGGAAGGATGGAAGATCTAGTTGCTGTGTAATCCCTCTGAACTTTGCTTTTTCCTTTTGGGAAGGGTTAACTTAAGCATACCCAGCAATTGTTCATAACAGAGTCCTCTTACTCTTTGGCAAATACGCTTTCAGTATTTGCCAATGGTGGTCTGGATGTCGAAGTACTTTTTACTGCACCAGCAAACAGAGCTCCTGCTGTTTGAAGACTCAAGTGGGATGTTGCCAGTATTACTTGGAGGCTACAGAAGAGGCGAGCCTGTGTATACAGTGCAGGCAAGCTGGTATTCAGGTTGTAAATCACTCTTGGGAACTGTTGGATCCTTCTAGGGCAGGGAGCTTAACCTTTTTTGTGCCATAGTCCCCCCCTCCAACAGAATGTATTTAAATGCATACGATAAGATACATAGAAATACCAAGGAAATAAATTGCATTGAGATAACACTTAGCAAAAATGAAAACATTTGTGTTATAGTAACATGTGCTTCTTTATGAACACAATAAAGAAGATCTAACAGTCAGGTAACCAGAATTTCCAGTAATGCAACCGCATTGACATCATAGGAAAATACCTGCTTTCTGTTAATGACATAGGCACGGGTTCTGCAAATAAACTGCTGAGGTATGTTCCCCACACTTATAATTGAAAGAAATGTTAAATTTTAGTTCAGCTGAGTGAAAATAAGTGCCATTTTTTTTCCTATCCAATTTCATTGGCCCCAGTTTAAAGAATATGTGCTTTAAACCCTGCATTGTCAGTGAGGGAATATTGTCCCCCAGGAGGTGAAAATTGTTTTCTTTGTGGGGGGGACAAAAATGTTACAGTGGCCTTTTGTTTGTGGCATTCCAAAGGACCATAATGCATAGACAGATATACAGTATATTTGTGGTATTAAAACTTCGGTGGGGGGGAGGGAGTGGATTAGGGAAAAAATACTTTTAAAGCTTGCCTAAAGGTGTAAAATGAAAAAAAAGTTCGAGAAACTGCTCTAGAAGAAACGATTATAAATTAGGCCACTAACTTTAGTGCCCTTCTTCAATAGTATTTGAGACTACAGTCCCTGCTCTGTGTTTTCTAGCTAGCAGTAGAGGAGGATGGTAGTAGTATTGCTTTGGCCCTTAACAAGCAGAATGGGTGTTTGCACCTGGGCTTTGTTAGAGATTTCCAGGAATAGAGTGGCTGAGACAAGAGGTGTAACATGCTAATTAAAAAGAAGCCAAAGTACAAAAGAGTATACAATTTAAAATTTCTCTTCCACCTCTGGCCTTGCTCCAAGAAGCAGGGGCCAGCCACAGCATCTCTTGTTTGAGAAGTTTGCCATGTTCACATATGTATCTTCATCTCCAAATACAAAGTGGGACCACGTTATCTATACATCCTGTTCTCTATGCTTTTTTTCCTCTTGTTGAAATCAATCTTGGGCAGTTGTCCTATAGAGCAAGCACATATAATAAAGATCTACTTTATTTTTGTAGGCTATGAAGTAGTCATCTTTTTTCTGTATCCTGATTTATTTAATAAGAACTGTGCTGATGGACCAGAGTGTGTCCATTTTTGTTCAGGCCATTTGTTGCTATGAGGCTTGTATCCAGGTATCATGAAAGTAAATTCCTAAGGAGGGAATTGCTAGGTGGAAGGAGAATTGCACTGAAATCATGTTGGTGGATTGTGCTCTGAAGAAGTTGTATCTATTTATATGAACCTACCTAGTGTGTATTTCCCTCCCAAGAGAAACTTTAAGTTTCATTTCTGAAGTTCTTGACACATAATTGCCAGAATCATGCTTCCAGAAAGATCATGCCACTTAACACATGCCCACAAGCAGCGCATTACAAGTCTTGGGAAAGTGTACCAATAGATACTATCTTAAGGATTCTGGGAATTAATGAATATTTTCAACTTGATTCTTGGAAATTTGATTGCTTTGGAGCAGTTGTGGAGCTGCAAGGAAGGAGGTATCTACCTGCTACACTCCAGGTGGAAGTAGCAGGGGTGTATTATGTCCTAACTTAAAGCCCCTTCACACTCCAACCTGAGGGTTCAAGCTTTCCTGTCCCCCCTGGGGTTTCTGTGAGAGGAAAGAGTTGCTGACTCAGCAGAAGAAACATATTACCTAGGAAGGAAGTGTATATGAAGGAAGAGTTGAAAGGGAGGGACTGGGTCCTGCACACCTGGGTTTTAACCTTGGTGCCGCAGTTAACCAGATATCCTACCTTGGGGAAGTTAATGTCCTCTGTGCCTCCTGTTTCCCCCTCTGTTAAATGTAATAGACTCTATCTCAAGGTTGTTAATAACATGTAAATTACACCTGGTACTTAGTACCTGCTCAAAAGTTGTCTATGACTAGATTTTTCATTGTGTGTCCTTGGGTAAGTCACATTACCTCCGAGTCTGTTTTTCTCATCTATAAATGGGGCTGATGTTTAATCGGGTTGGATGGGTGTAGCACAGAGCACGGGGCACCTAGAGGATTCTAGTCTGGACTACAGGAGGCTATCAGGCTGCTCATCTTTTCATCATCAGACCCCTAACCACTGCCTTGCCCTCAGTAGAAGGTGAGAAGTATTGTTAAATGAGTGAGGCTTTAAATGATTGTTTTCAGCAGCCCTGGTTGCCCAGGTAACCAGAGAAGCCACAGAAATAAAAAAGGTGAAGACACTGATGTTCGCTGAATAGCGACAGTATCTGCACTTTCCCCAGATCCTAGGATGGTGCCAGGCTCACAGTCAGCACTCAATAAACAGTTAAATCATATCACTTGTGGTTGTTGTGATTTTACACATTTAATGGAAATTCTGAGGGGTGAGCCCACCACATCAAACCTGTTATGGATGGATTGATTGGTCCTGACCTGGTTTTTTTCTCTTGGCTCACCCCCAACCCACATACACCTTGCAAAACTTCCGATTATTACTTAGTTTGAAATTAGGAAAAATTAAGTCAATTTATTAAGGCTGTGCTATGGAAATTTAAAAGAACCAGTGTTTGAAAATCTGTTGGAAAATAGAGATCTTTCTAAACAGAAGTATGCTTTGTTTCAAAATCAGTCCCTCCCCCCAATTTTTAAAAAAAGATTTATTTATTATTTATTTATTTTTGGCTGCATTGGGTCTCTGTTACTGTGCACGGGCTTTTCTCTAGTTGCAGCAAGCAGGGGCTACTCTTCATCGTGGGGTGAGAGCTTCTTATTGCAGTGGCTTTTCTTGTTGTGGAGCATGGGCTCTAGGTGCGTGGGCTTCAGTGGTTATAGCACGCGGGCTCAGTAGTTGTGTGGCTCGTGGGCTCTAGAGCACAGGCTCAGTTGTGGCACACAGGCTTAGTTGCTCTGTGGCATGTGGGATCTTCCTGGACCAGAGCTGGAACCCATGTCCCCTGCATTGGCAGGTGGATTCTTAACAACTGCGCCACCAGGGAAGTCACTCCCCAAAATTGTTGACTGACTTCTCAGTCAAAAACCCATGCTGTTTGGAAATGTAATGAGTCATGAAATTGAGGCAAAAGGGGTTAGTTTGCTTTAAAAAGTGATAATTTTATTTAAAAGGTAAATGGATACTTGTGCATTTCTAATAGGTTTTGTTTTAAACATGAATGGTCACATGTTACAGACTGGTTCTATAAACTATGTCCACCTACCTTCAGTTTCCATGTCAGGACATGTGGAAATTCTGCATCATTTTGTACTGTGGGTAGACCAAAATTTACCTTTTTTTTTTGTGGCTGTAAACATTTCTGTGAAAAATACCCTTCTTTGTGGGTGTTTATATATGTGTGCAAATGTCTGTGATTTAGATCTGCACACCTGGAGTTGCTGGGTCTGAGGTGTACGTATACGACTTCTCAGTGGTAGGGTGTACACATAGTAGGATAGGAAATGAGAACAGTAAAGCAGCTTAGAGATTCTCCACCCACCAGGACCCAGGCATCTGGCTAAAGCACAGTCCCTTGATAGGCATTTTAATGTGCAGACTAGCAGTCACTGTGAAGGAAATAGGACTCAATTGCAAAAGAAATCCAGGGACCACTCATTTTTAGGAATAAGCTGCCCCGAATAGGACTATTGTTTGATTTTGTATAACAGCAGAAGTTGCAAATAGAAGTCGAGGAATAAAATCTACCATTCCCGTCCCTTCCTTCCTTTCTTACAATTCTTTCTTTGTTTAATGGCTTATTAATCCTTTAATGCCCTGTAAGGCATTTCTATAGGTTTTTCATAATCAGGAAGGTCAGTGAAATCTTTTTCTTGGACGTGGAATCTCTCCCTTTTTTTCAGTGTGTTTTTTCTTGTATGAAAATATTCCTCAGACTATCTGCTTGATCTTCCTGTGTATGGTTCTCCATATTTTAGGTGACGTTAGTACTACCATCATAACTGTTGGCACCTTTACACTTTGATTGTCCCTGGTGGGAAGGTACACTCACCACATTGTCTGAATGAGTGATTTACTGCAGTTTCGCTTTCGATGAGCCCTGGGTGGAGGTGAGCAGCCATGAATTGAGCAGGTTTCCAACATCATTTTTATGGATGGCATGAAATCCACTTGCCTTTGCAAGCCAGCTCTCAGTGGGAGGTGGGGGCCAGAGCTCCAAGGGGATTGTTGTAATAAATTGTATGCGTTTCCCAGGGCTACCTAAATAAGTTGGCACAAACTAGATGGCTTAAGACAAATGTATTCTCACAGTTCTGGAGGGTGGACACCTGAAATTTAGGAGTGGCTTGGGCTGGTTCCTTCTGGAGCCTCTGAGAGTGAGTCGGTACCAGCCTCCTCCCTACCTTCTCTTGGCTTCCAGCCATCCTTGGCTTGTGGCCACATCACTCCTACCTTGGCTCCACAGGGACGTATTCTGTCCCGTGTTCCTTTCTTTTCTACCTCAGGATACCAGGCATTGGGCTTGAGACCCACCACCCTAATAACGGTTGCAAAGCTCCCCGCCCCACTCCTCCCCAAAGAAGGTCCTATGCACAGGTGTAGGGGTTAGGATTGGACAGTCTGGGGGGTTAGGATTGGACCCACTATGTAAGCGCTTGGTTCACTGACACGCTTTGGGTGTCTCGTTCCCTTACACAGTCTTCTGTGCTTTGGGACACAGATCATGAAAACCTCTGGATCGTGAGCTGTGGTTTTTCCCAAGAAATTGCCCCACATCTTTTCTTGGGTAGAGTTCTTAGCTTTTCCTCTCTTGTTGCAGGTGCTCCAATGAACCACCCAGGGAGTGGCGATGATGTGAATGTGGACGGGGCAGGGATAAAGAGGCCTCGGCGGGAGGAGACTCATATCTGTGAGAAATGCTGTGCCGAGTTCTTCAGTTTCTCGGAGTTCTTAGACCATAAGAAAAATTGCACTAAAAATCCACCTGTCCTCATCATGAACGACAGTGAGGGGCCGGTGCCCTCAGAAGACTTCTCCGGGGCTGTGCTGAGCCACCAGCCACACAGCCCAGGCAGGAAGGACGGTCCCAGGGAGGATAGTGGCAGCTCAGGGGACACGAAGGAGAAGCCGGGGGCAGAGTCCGTCGTGTACTTAAAGACGGAGACCGCCCTGCCGCCCACACCCCAGGACATAAGCTATTTACCCAAAGGCAAAGTGGCCAACACCAACGTCACGCTTCAAGCACTGCGGGGCACGAAGGTGGCCGTGAACCAGCGCAGCGCGGACGCGCCGCCAGCCCCCCTGCCCGGCGCCAGCAGCATCCCCTGGGTCCTCGAGCAGATCCTGTGTCTGCAGCAGCAGCAGCTGCAGCAGATCCAGCTCACGGAGCAGATCCGCGTGCAGGTGAACATGTGGGCCTCGCACGCCCTCCGCTCGGGCGGCGTGGCCGGAGCCGACTCCCTGAAGACGCTCGGTGGCCACGTGTCCCAGCAGGTTTCGGCGGCCGTGGCTCTGCTCAGCCAGAAAGCGGGAAGCCCGGGGCTGCCCCTGGACGCCTTGAAACCAGCCAAGCTACCTCACAGCAACATCCCTTCTGCCGCCAGCTCCGCGTCCCCGGGGCTGACGCCCTTCGCCCTGAAGCCGGACGGGCCCCGGGTGCTCCCCAACGTCCTGGCGCGCCTCCCGGGGGCGTTGCTACCTCAGGCCCCGGGCTCAGTGCTCTTCCAGAGCCCCTTCTCCGCGGTGGCGTTAGACCCGTCCAAGAAAGGGAAAGGGAAGCCACCGAGTGTCTCCCCGGTGGATGTCAGACCCAAGGACGAGGTCCTCTACAAGCACAAGTGTAAGTACTGTAGCAAGGTTTTTGGGACTGATAGCTCCTTGCAGATCCACCTCCGCTCCCACACCGGAGAGAGACCCTTCGTGTGCTGTGTCTGCGGCCACCGGTTCACCACCAAGGGCAACCTCAAGGTGCACTTTCATCGGCATCCCCAGGTGAAGGCAAACCCCCAGCTGTTTGCCGAGTTCCACGACAAGATGGCGGCAGGCAGCGGCCTTCCCTACGTGCTCTCTGGGCCTGTCCCCATAGACGAATCTGGGCTCTCCTTAGACAGCAAACCCGTCCTCGTGACGGGGACCCCCAATGTAGGGCTACCTCAGAATCTCTCTTCGGGGACTACCCCCAAGGACCTCGTGGGTGGCCCGTTGCCCAGCGACCTGCAGCCCGGGCCGTCTCTGAAAAGCGAGGATGGAGCCATCCTGCCGGGGGTGGGGCCCAACCATAATTCCCCGCGGGTTGGTGGCTTCCGAGGGAGTGGGACACCCGAGCCCGGCTCAGAGACCCTGAAACTGCAGCAGCTGGTGGAGAACATCGACAAGGCCACCACTGACCCCAACGAATGTCTCATATGCCATCGCGTCTTAAGCTGCCAAAGCTCCCTCAAGATGCATTACCGCACCCACACCGGGGAGAGGCCCTTCCAGTGTAAGATCTGCGGCCGAGCTTTCTCCACCAAAGGCAACCTGAAGACGCACCTCGGGGTGCACCGGACCAACACGTCCGTAAAGACGCAGCACTCGTGCCCCATCTGCCAGAAGAAGTTCACCAACGCGGTCCTGCTGCAGCAGCACATTCGGATGCACATGGGCGGTCAGATTCCCAACACGCCTCTGCCGGAGAGTCCCTGCGACTTCACGGGTCCTGAGCCAATGATGGTTGGTGACAACGGCAGCACAGGCGCCGTCTGTCACGATGATGTTGAAAGCATCGGTGTAGGTGAAGTCTGCTCCCAGGAGGCCCCTGGCAGCTCCTCGAAGGTCCCCATGCCCCTTCCCGGCATCCACTCAGCCTCACCTACTCTAGGGCTGGCCTCGGTGGCTTCCCTGGATGCCCCGGTGAAGATGGGTCTCGCTGGTCTTGTCCTGCAGCGGCAGAGCAGCCGAGAAAATGGTTCGGTGGAGAGTGACGGCTTGACCAACGACTCTTCCTCCTCGGTGATGGGGGACCAGGAGTATCCGAGCCGAAGTCCAGATGTCCTGGAGACCGCGTCCTTCCAGGCAGTCTCCCCAGCCAATAGCCAAGCGGAGAGTGTCAAGTCCAAGTCTCCTGATGCTGGTGGTAAAGCGGACAGCTCCGAGAACAGCCTCACTGAGATGGAAGGTGATAGAGCTTTGGATTTAACTTAGGTCCATTCTGGGCACAAGGTCATCCAAAAGGAACCTGGGTTGAACTTGGCAAATGGAGAGTGTGGTATATGTGAATTAGCTCCTCTGTAGGGCAATTAGCCTTCCTGTATGTACGTCTGGATAGAGGGTAATGGTAACTACCTCTATCGTAGTGCTGACATGCTTTCATTTATGATGGTTCTTGCAAGTTGGGTATGGGCAGCTTATTTATTTTTGGTTGCTTTTAATTTTTGTGTTTGAGCCCTGTGGTGGCAGCATGGGTAATCTTCAGTTAATGCTCCAGTGAAAGAACATTTGAGAAAGTGAGCACTGTTTTTTGGCCAATGCGATAAGCCATCGTTCCTTGATTCTGAAATCCCACTCCCTAATGTGAGATTTACACATTAATAACTCTAGAGGGAGAGAGAAGAATCTAACCTGCTTTAAATGCACATGTAAATTGTGGGGTGCCTGTTGATGGCATTAATGGTAAAATGGGGGAACAGCAACATCTTTAGAATCAGAAAGATGGTGTCCGCGCATACTTTGAAGGTAACTTTATGCAAGAATTTGAACTTGGAATTGCATTGCATGTGATTGTGTTGCGGATATGTGTTTAAAGCCAAAATAGTAAAATTTTCTTAAGCGTTGGAGTCATCCTCCATCCAGATAAACAAATAAAAAGAAAGCTGCTCCCAAGGTATAAATTTCCCGAAAGTTATTTCCAGGCTCTCAAACAGTGGGGCAGTTGTGGTCAAAGCTTCTTTTTTTGGTTTGAAAAATGAATGGTTATGGAATGATAATTTGGGTTTTTTTTTCCTTCTGTGCATACCAGGTCGGAGCAGTGGCCCACAGACATTTATCCGAGCCCAGCCAACCTATGTCAAAGTTGAAGTTCCTGGTGCATTTGTGGGTCCCGCGACCATGTCCCCAGGTATGACACCTTTGTTAGCTTCCCAGCCCCGACGACAGGCCAAGCAGCATGGCTGCACAAGGTGCGGGAAGAACTTCTCATCTGCGAGCGCGCTTCAGATTCACGAGCGGACTCACACCGGGGAGAAGCCTTTTGTGTGTAACATATGTGGGCGAGCTTTTACCACCAAAGGTAACTTGAAGGTGAGTTTCCGTAGGGTTTCAGCAGGGATGGGGGCTCGGTGTTAAAGCAGCATCATTCATCCATAGTAAATCCTTCCATTAAGGCCAGATGGGATATTAACATAGTCCTCTCTCACCGCTGGCTCTCGAAATATTGTTCTTTACAGAGAAACAGACTCGGGGCATTCCCTGGTGGTCCAGTGGTTAGGACTCCGTGCTTCTACTGCTGGGGCCTGGGTTCAGTCCCAGGTTGGGGAACTAAGATTCTGCAAGCCACACAGTGCAGTCAAAAAGAAAAAGAATAAAAAAATAGACTTTCTCACATTATAACTTCTCTGAAGTCGGGATGCTCATTGTAGCCAGTGCCTGCATGAAATCACACAAGTCTGGAAACACAGTTGATGTTTGTCATGTGTTATAATGTAGTATTGATAAGTCCTTTGTGGATTTGCCTGTGCTTTCAGACTTGATGACCACCCTGTATGTTGGTTTTTGTTTTCCTGGCCTGCTAGGTTGAAATAAATACCATTAGTTAAACATATATATAATGCAGGGTCACTGGGGTTAAAAGAAGAAAGCCTCCAATCTGGGTTATTGGCTTTTCTCAAAACCAAACAGCTGGATCCTTCCAGAGAATGTCCTGTATCTATTGTTATGATAAGTTGGTTACACCTGAGTTTACCTGGGAGACTGTCCCATGTAGGGATTGAAAGTGGCCTGTGTAAGGACAGGCCTCTTGTGTTCCCTGCGCTGGCAGGTGGATTCTTAACCACTGTGCCACCAGGGAAGTCCCAAAACTTCGTCTTAAAGTTGACCTAGAACACCTCACGTCATTTTAGAAATTAAAATTACTTATTTTAAAAACCTATATTCCGGGCTTCCCTGGTGGCGCAGTGGTTAAGAATCTGCCTGCCAATGCAGGGGACATGGGTTCGAGCCCTGGTCCAGGAAGATCCCTCATGCCGTGGAGCTAAGCCCATGCGCCGCAACTACTGAGCCTGCCCTCTAGAGCCACAACTGTTGAAGCCCGAGCACCTGAGAGCCCGTGCTCTGCAGCAAGAGAAGGCACGGCAATGAGAAGCCTGCGCACAGCAAGGAAGAGTAGCCCCCGCTCACTGCAACTAAAGAAAGCCCGTGTGTAGCAATGAAGACACAATGCAGCAAAAGAATAAATTAATTAATTTTAAAAAACCTATATTCTTTTAATTTTTAGTCTAGGTGGCAAAAATGTCGGAGGAACATGAAGTAACTTAATCTGTAATCCCAACTTCAGAAATACAAAGCTTGAACTGGTTCATAGGCCCTGGAATCAACCTGGGGAAGGTCCGGAGCTGCTATTGCTGCATAAGTGGCTTTGGGCAGGTGGCTCTTGTGCCTCGGTTTCTTAGGCAGGAGGATCATGGTAATGACCTCAGGGTTGTCCTGGAGATTAATTGAATTGTATTAATGTTTCAGATGATGCCAGGAACATCTTAAGAACTTCCTAGGGCTTCCTAGGTGGCGCAGTGGTTAAGAATCCGCCTGCCAATGTAGGGGACATAGGTTCGATCCCTGCTCCAGGAAGATCCCACATGCCATGGAGCAGCTAAGCCCGTGAGCCACAAAAACAAACAAAAAAACTTCCTAGAGTGATTAAGAGCAAGTCACTTCTGAGCCCGCTGGGATGATAACTACTGACCTCTAAGGATGTCAGTGACGTTACGTGAGAATGCTTGAAACCCAGTACCTAGCACATTCTTCAACTCTTTATAAAGAAAGGGATTTGAAAACTCAGAGCTGGACCAGGAAAATAATTGTGGAAAGGAGGCCAGGTTGAAGGAGCAGTAAGTGGTAGGATCTCTTTGCTCTTCAGAAGAGTCCTTGCCTTGTCTGCCACCTTAGATGAAATAACATTCATTCCCTGTGGCCTCGTGTAACCTTCCCAGCTGGGTCTGTTTTTCTCCGTAGCAGTGATTCCTCTTGTTGACAACACTATGTAGTTAGCATGTCAGCTCCATCTGGCCAGGCTCTGTTTTGCTCGAAAATTATTAGCTCAAATTTTTATTCAAGTAATTGTTGATTCACGAAAAGGGGGAAGTCCTACAGAGGTGCTTACACACTTTGCTAGTTTCTCCCAGTGGTAGAATTCTGCACAATAATAGAATAAATAATAACCAGGATATTGACATTGATGTAATCTACTGGTCTTAAAGATTTTCCCATTTTACTTGTACTCAGTATCTGTATGTGTTAAGTTCCGTACCACTTGCTACCTGTGTGTAAGTTCTGTGTTTGCAAATTGTAACCCTAGCACTTGAAACAACACTGCTGTGTAGTAGGTTTAGACAGAGGTGCACATGTGAACAGTGGGATGGGGAAAGTCGGAGTGTGTTTTCCCCATCTTGGTAGCCCTTCCTTGCCTCTAGGCAGGAATGTGGGTCCACTGTTGGCCAGATGATCTGGTTTTTTTTTTCCTCAAGAGAATCGATATCCAGATTTTTAAAATATGAAATCTAATTTTAAAATACAAGTTTAGATAGACCAACCCATAGGCAGACTTGACTTTGGTTTGCCAACATGCAATCCCATCTCTGTTTTAGTGGAAACCTTTCTGTCCCTCTTCCCACAGGTCCATTATATGACACACGGGGCCAACAATAGCTCGGCGCGCCGTGGCAGGAAGCTGGCCATCGAGAACACCATGGCTCTATTAGGAACGGATGGGAAGAGGGTCCCCGAGATGTTTCCCAAGGAAATCCTGGCCCCTTCAGTGAACGTGGACCCTGTTGTGTGGAACCAGTACACCGCCATGCTCAACGGTGGTCTGGCTATGAAGACCAATGAAATCTCCGTGATCCAGAGTGGTGGCATTCCCACCCTCCCAGTGTCGCTGGGGGCCAGCTCTGTGGTGAATAACACCACTACCTCCAAGATGGATGGCTCCCAGTCGGCCATCAGTGCCGAGGTGGAGAAGCCAGGAGCTGCCGACAGCGTCCCCAAACACCAGTTCCCTCACTTCCTGGAGGAAAACAAGATCGCCGTCAGCTGAGCTACAGGAGATCGCACATCGAAGGAGCAATGCAGACAGTGACCTCTCTAGAACTGTAGCTTTTTTTTTTTTTTAAAGACCCCATCTCCTCCTGTTTTCTTCCTGATGTGCAAATAATGTTTACAGTTGTGACCACAACCTCAGGCACGTCCTACAATCACAATGTTGCTATGCTGCTTTGCAAAAACAAAAACAAAAAAGAAAAATCAAAAAAAAAAAACATACTAAAACAAATACAGACTAGTATTTTTTTTAATTTTGGAAAGAAGCGGGTCTTGCAAAGTAGTTTTGTTACTTGCAACAAACTATATACATAAAACCTTTGTACAACCTAGAGTAACTGTTTCCAAAGACTGTCACCTCTTTCAGGTTGGAAGGTATTGAATCACCATGGAGAAGATAACTGTTTGGGGGGAGGGATGGGAGGGTACTGTATACTTAACTTCTGCGGTGACTGTATGCGGGTAAATGGACAAGGTCTGTCGTCTATTTAGGGACCTATTTTGTATTCTCCCAACCCTGCACCCATTTTTCTTTTCCTTTTTTGAATGTAATTTTGTTTTTTAAACCAAGGTCGTAGAATTCCAAAATTTTTTTCAACCTTGGAACCTTAAGTAGGATGCCCTCAAGTGGACTGATTTTAGTCCTTAGAGAGTCAGTGTGTGTGTTGCTGCTTATTTAAATACAGTTCAGTTGGAGCCCCAAGAGTGCCAAGGTCCTCCCTATGCTTTCCAGATGCCTTCTTCCTGAAACCGGGAGAGGCGAGCACCTGAGCAGGGAATCTCAGGTGACTTAATATAGTTCACCAGTGCCTACTCTCTTGAAGAGTTGGGTGTCCGTTCTTGAAGAAACAAACTCATGGAAGGGCGTGTTTTCTTATTATATATTAATAACCTACTAATTTGTACCAAAATTTCCTTGATTGTGACTTCTGCCAAGTAATTAAGAAGATTTTTTTTTTCTGAGTATTGCATGAAGGCTACCAAGTTGGAACAGGCAAGTCCTGGATGTGAAAGCTTTAATTTATCTACCTCATTCATGTGTTATTTTTGTAGCTATAGTCTCTATTTTCCTATTTGATGACCGCTGAAGTGTTCCTAGGCCCTGTTGTAAACCGAAGAGTTGATGTATTGGTGGGAGCAGCTGGAAGTTCAAGATGTTGTTGTGATTCTCTTTTTCTTAATCCCCCCTTTGTATATGTGATATTAAGCAGACGATGAAGCATTACTCTTGAGGATTTAACAAGGAAGGAGAAAGAAAGACCCACAGTTCTGGGTGAAGAAGTCTTTGCGCCTCTATGTGGAAGAGTGGATTGCGACTGTTCTCAAGTCTGTCTCTCGGTAATTGCACCTGACTTTAGGATCCAAAAAACATTTTTTGTGTTGCCAAGTTGTGCCTTTCCTTCTGGAATTGTAAGTGAACACAATAATAGTACCTGTTTACACTGTGAAGTGGATATTGTTACAGAAAATACACCAGAGGCTTTCTCACTTGTTAAGCTAATAATGCCTTGTGAATGTATGATCTACGGAGAAACCCCTGTAGTTTTTACCTGCTGATGCTGTCTGTCTGTTGGAGAATAAATTTTGGATGTTCTTTTTTTTTCACCACCAGGCGTGTATGTAAGTTTTTCTGGTAGTTTTCTGTTCTAAACCTGAGTATCCTGGACTTCCCTGGTGGTCCAGTGGTTAAGACTCTGCGCTTCAAATGCAGGGGGTGCAGGTTCGATCCCTGGTCGGGGAACTAAGATCCTGCATGCTGTGTGGCACGGCCAAAATATTTAAAAAAAAAAAAAAAAAAAAAAAGTAAACCTGAGAATCCTTACTTGACAATCATTTCCAGCTTCCTTGGAACCCTCTGGATCCTGGAATCAAAGCTACATATCTGGTTACATCTATGCTTGACCCACTACTCAAGCACACAACTAACTGGTTGGTATCTTTTTTTTTTAAGGCACTTTATCAGAGTCCTCTCCTTCTAGAGAACTTTGCTTGTATTCGCTTGTGACTGTGGAAAGCTTATCAGGCCCTAGATGATCCCACATCTCAACCCATCCTAACCTGGTTCAAGTCACTGGGCAGAGAGACAGGTTTTTTTGTTTGTTTTGGGAGGGGTCTACACCATGCGTTCGTTCCCTGACCAGGGATCGAACCCATGCCCCTTGCAGTGCAAGTGCAGAGCCTTAACCACTGGACCGCCAGGGGATTCCCAGAGAGACAGTATTTTTAATCATCTCACACTTAGAATAGGCTGGCTGCTTGGAAGGGGATGGGCTGAGAATCACATAGGAGGTGGCATTTAATTACAAGAGAAGAATCTTAGAGAGGGTGGTGGGAAAAGTGTTCCTTGAGGAGAGACAAGGGCCAGGACCCTGTTAATGTCCTTCTGGCAAAGTACCCTCTTGCCTTCTGCTGTGTTTGTCTTTGTAAACCCAATCCAAGAACCAGCATCAGGCTCATCACGTCATGTCATGGATGTGGGTACCGCAGCATCCTGGAAAGGAGTCTCTTGACATCCAGGAAAGGTCTAGGAGTTGTGTCCTTAAGGGCTTTGATGTGATGAGCTCTGCGTGTCAACTTCCTTTGTAGGTAGATACCCTTCTTCCTGAGGTTTGATGTTCTTTGACCTCAACTCATCTAAATTTAGGATGAAGCAGCCACTCTGCTGACTGAGAATAAGATAAACCCAATCATTTAGAGAACTGAAATGGATCTAAACTAAAACACCCGAGTCCCAGGTATTTAGAATTTCCATCCTTTCTCACATTTGATACTAACCTACAGTTTTATGTCTTTCTAGATTCGAATGAGAATTCTTTTACTTAAGTGAAAAATACGTTTCCTCCTCTCCCACATGTTTTAGACATCTTTCCAAGGTAAAGCCCATTTCTGGCTAATCCTTTTTGAATATCTGCAGTAATACAAAAATGTTTAATCAGCTATTGCTAGACAGTATTCATGTTTCCTTCAGACTTTGATTTTGATCATCTTTGTGGTCTAATTTTTCTTGCACTTGAATTGACTCCAGGGTGAATGCCTACTTGAGAGATTGCTACGACAAAGATTATAAATGTTTCCACGTGTGCTTGCAGTTGTTTCTGTGTGTGTGTGTGGCTATTTTCTCAGCCCTAATCTTGAAGCCAGTTCTCTGAAGTGTGGGTTGTGACAGCACAGCTGCCATAGAACTTAACTCTTTTAACTTGAGGCCTGCCTGCCTGCTGTGTCTTTCTCTGTGCGTTCTGTGTACTCACAACTGTTTTTGATACTTGATGGATGGTGTGAGGGAATCTCAAATGTCTTGACTTTAAGAATAAACTTCCCATTATTTGTCAATTATATCTCAATAAAGCTGAAAAAAAAAGAATAAACTTCTACCTTTTCTGCTGGCCCTCTGCCTTCAGTTGGCACCCCCAGAAGCTGTTGAAAGGCAAGTGTTCTGGGAAAAGATCTTTTGCTTTGCATGGAGTCCATGCATTTGCAGACGGCCTGGAGAAAGTGTGGGGTGGGCCCGTCTCCAGGTGGAAAAGTTGCACCTTTATGGTGGCAGAACTTGCCAAGAGCCATTGACTCAGGTGACAGTTTAGCCAAAGCCTAACATCAGGGAAGGTGTTGAAAATCTGCACATGAACCTGAAGCTCTTCACTAGAGTTTCAGAAGTAACTCCCACAGCAGCATGGCCTGTTGTTCACAACTCAGAAGATTCCTTGAGCTTAAACAGGAAAGTTACATGTCTGGATACATGGAAAGTCCAGAAACAGAATTAGCGAGGAATTAGATGAAACGGGTACATTTCAAATCTGGGGAAAAGATAGGTTCATAATGAGAACACTGTCTTCACTTGGGCAAGAAGTCCCAGGTCAACACTGTGGTGAGGTGCCTGCCCTAGGGCAAGATGCCATGATACCTCATCTGCAAAACTGGGGCGATAGTTGGTGCAAAGGATGATGGTGTGATGACGCATTTTTATGCCCATCCAGTCTGGGACATGGTAAGCCTTCGGGATGTTTCCGAACCAGCTGTCTCCCCTGTTTGGTTCAAAAATTGACACTGTCCTACTTAGTTGGGGGTTTTGTCCCGGCCCTGGTTCTGGTGGATTCTCTTGGGACTGAAGAAGGACGTTGTGTGGGTCAGAAGGCACCAGGCGGTGGGTAGCTCCTTTACCTTCAAGATGATGAGGTTCTTGGGACTTCCCTGGCGGTCCAGTGGTGAAGACTCTGTGCTTCCAGTGCAGGGGGCATGGGTTTGATCCCTCTGGTCAGGGAACTAAGACCCCCACATGCCACACAGTGTGGCCAAAAAAAAAAGAGAAAGATGATGTGGTTCTTTGCAGCTCATAACCCAGGGAACATGCATGCAGTGGCATGCTTCATTCTCTGATTAATAAACTGCACAAAGAAGGGCTGGTGGGGGTAGTTTCTAAGGTGGGTTTTCTGTGTGTCTTCAAATATGGACACATGAGCAATAGTTTTTCAGCAGGAGTTACAAGTTCATTGGGTCCTGGGTGTATATTTTATCCCGCTCCCCACTACTGCCTTCATGTGGTTGGAAGTTACAAAATGGTAGAACCTTGCTGGTTCTAGGCTGTTTCCTTGGTGTTGGGGAAGCTACTTTGAATCCATCGAAGAGCTATAGTTGGCTAACCTCATGATTTTGACCTTGTCTTGACTAAGATCTAAACACCCCGGCAGCTGATTCATACCTTTGCTTTCTTTGCTCCTTGGCACCACTGATTTTATGGATTCTGTAACCATTTAAATCATTTAAAGGGGCACTTTTTCCAGTGGAGAAAGCACATGCTTCTTGTGGAGTAATTATTCTCAGTCCTAGCTATTCCCCCAGTTCTGTTTTCTTGTTTCCAAACAAAATCATTAACTGCTTAAATAAGGAATGCTCATTTTCTATTCAAAGAAAATGAGTTAGCTTTCAGAGCTATTAAAGTCTCCTAATATGATCAAAGAAGCAACTGCTTTTAGTCTAGGGGTTTATGCTCTTGGCATCCATGAAAATTCAGATTTTTGCCTAAAACAAAACACCAAAAAAACCCCAGGTCCTTATCACTTGGCTGTAACTAATTCCAACTATTTCTAAAAAGCAAAAGAAAAATGGAACATTAGTTATACTAGGCCAAAAGGAGGATAAGGAAGTACATTTACCTCTCAAAAGTGGACGTTGCAACAAGGTATTAAGGTAAGACATATCAAATGTGTTTAAAAGAAGCATCAAACTCTCCGTTTTAAAGTCTAAATATATGAAAGTGACCTTTCTGGGAGAAGAATGGCCATCCCAAATGACTTGTATTTTTCCCCTCTGTTCCCCTCCCTTATCATTTCCACCCTCCAACCCTTTCTTTGTAAACAATCTTTTGTTTTGAGGAAAGAAAGTTGAAAGAAATACCAGTGTTCTAAAGACAAGGCATGAAACAACAGATATGAAGGTTTGTTTTATCCTGAAGGGATAATTGTGGGTCCTTAAATTAAAAGCAATGAAACAAATGACCATCTATATCATCTGGTGCTGAGTGCTATAGATATATCTGGTGTCAAAGTTAGGTTTGGCTTTTCCTATTTACTTCACCTGAACCAGATTTTGGTTTTGTTTTTCTTTTCTTTTCTTTTTTTTTTACAATGTTGTGTTAGTTTCAGGTATACAGCAAAGTGATTCAGTTACACACATACCCATATATATATTCTTTTTCATATTCTTTTCCGTTATGGTTTCTCTATACTCCAACAAAGATGAAAAAAGAAAGAAAGCCTACAGAATTCAGGATAGAGTGGAAATTGGGTGGCTTCTTAGATCTGAACCATCTGATCCTGCCACCACTCACCTTCATCCCTACGTGTTAAAAAAAAATCTATCATGTTTTGCTTTTTAATGCTTGCTGACTACTCTGATAACTTTCAGGCCATCCTGGTGGGAGAAATTATTTTCACTGACCTTCCTAAATGTCCTGAGTTAATTACCATGTTAGTGGCTGATTCTGTCCTCATCTTTATGCAGAGGAGAGGAAACTAATGGAATTTAGGATTGCTAATCTTTGGGATTCCACACAGCAGGAAATTGTTTTTAAAAATGGGGGGAAACAGAAGGGAATTGTTTAGGGTGCCAACTTTTTATCAAGAATGATACACGAAAGCACAATATCTCGTTCATGTTGCCCTGTTCTGTTATCCACGTGGCATTTTGCACTCTGAAATGTTTGCTTTCTTTTTTCCTGTCTATCCTGTTAAAATATAACATTTTAGAAGGGGAAAAATCAGGACTTCTACAAATGTCAAGGGAACATGCGTCCAAGATTTTATCAACAGTCTTACAACTGATTAAAAGGATAATTGAAAGAACGCCCCAATTTCAGGCAATCAGGGAAGTTGAAGTGAATTTACATAAAGATGCAAAAAAAAGGTCAGTATCCACAGGGCTAGAATCAACTGCATTCCATTGGACAATTCATTTGCATTTCTATGGAGAAGGATCATTTGTGTTACTATCGGTTTTCTGCAAGCTTTAGATAGTTGTAAACGAGCTCAAAGACAATGAAAGACACAGGTAACCTGGAAGCGTGTGCTAGACAGGTCATCTGGTCATCTTGCTGATTTCAGTCTTTTCTTACCTCTAGGAACCAGCAGAGCCCTCAGCCCTAGGCAGCAGGGATTGTGTGTCTTGTTAACTGTATTCCCAGTGCCTGGAATGTGGTAGGTCCTTGGTGAAGATGACTTGATTGAATTGTTCAGTAGTGTTTTCCCTAAACTTTCTGTGTCTTTTTGGAGGTAAAAACAGTACGATACAAAGTAATATAATTAAACCCTAGCTAGATACAGGTACTTGTGGAAAGTGCTTAGGAAGTTCTTTTCCCAGAAAAGCCGAGTGGGAAGATGAGATTAGTGTTAGAGACACAGTTTTACTAGAGATTTAGAAATGATTTAACATCACATTCTATCCCAGTGGGTCTCAACTAGGGACAATTTTGTCCTCCTGGGACACTTTGCAATGTCAGAAGATATCAGTGGAGGTCACAACCAGGGAGAAGGAGGTGAGCTGCTACTGGCATGTAGTGGATAGAGACCAAGAGACGCTGCTAAACATCCTGCAATGCTCAGGACAGGTTCCCACGATAAACAAATATTCAGCCCAAATGTCAGTAGTGCCGAGGTTGAGAAACTGTTTTAGGGATTACCTGGGACACTCATTCAGAGAGAATTCATTCAGAGAGAAGATTGTAGGCACCAAAATAACTTCTTCTCTCCCCAGCCTGAGTTTACCCAAAACATTTTAATTAATTCTTTGTTTTGGTTTTCCTTGCCCGCATTTCACCCCTGTTAGTGCCCTTGACTTCGTGTCCTCTTACCAACACTATAAACAGCTGCAGCCAGCTTGGCGATCTATGAAAATGAGGCTTCAGGGTGGGCTGGACCAAGTCTCAAGATAGATTATGGTCTGGACCCAACATCTGTTGGTGAGTTGGGTGACCTCTGTGGGCCTCAGTTTCTCTGATTTCTGGAAAGAAGAAGCTGGACTAGGTTGATCTGTCAAAGATCTTTCTGCACCAGGTTTCTAGGGATCAGTGGTTTCCTGTATGCAGGGCCTCTTGGATGGAGAGGGCTGTCAAAGGCCACGAAAGGGGCTGCTCCTCAGAAAGCAGGACCCTGGGGTGAGCTTTCCTAGGACCACGGGGAGAAGGCAGGGCTGGGCCAGGAAGAGGGATGCTGTGCCCCTCCTCCCATCCTCATCCCATCACTGCCCTGGCTCTGCTGCTCTCCTGGACCCTGGCGCTGTTCCTGCAGGCCCCACAGGCTCTCTGCTATCTCATGCAAGCATCTGGATCTCTCAGGAATAGATAAAAGCCTTTAAGTGCCTCCCTTCCTGAGGGATTGCCTTGCTGGAAGGGAGTCTTTTAAAGTGTCTTCTGCAATGATTATAAAAGTGCACTGAAAGAAATTTGGAGAATGCAAAGGCAATGAAAAATCACCTCTCTTTTCATATGAAAATGTTATTACCTTTGGAGATTAGGAGGGGGCTCTTTGGTCTTTTAAACATTTATTTAAAGAAAAACATTGTAAAAGTGATACCTATTCACTATAGAAAAAGCAGAAAGTACAGATGAAACATAAAGAAGGAAAATGTTAAGATCCACTTGGATGTACCACACTAATGCAAAATGCTAATACGGGAAACTGCTGGGTTTCGGGTGAGGGGTAGATACAAAGTAGGGTGGATATGGGGTGGGTATATGGAGCTCTTTGTACTAACTGCTACAAAAGGACTTTAGTATTTGTTATTTTTTTAAAAATCTACCTAGAATCTTCTTGTCCAGAGACCACCATTTGATAACACTGTGGTGGTCTTTCTCTAACTAGGAAAAAATAATAATATTCATTGTAGAAGGGGGAGGAGAAATTGTAATCGCTAACCTTGATGAGAATTTACCATGTGGCATGCATTGCACTAAATGCTTCACGTGTTCCTATTACATTACTGCCCTGAATTCTTCCAACAACCCAGAACTGTCCACAATTCTCCCTCTGTGTATGCACTCTTCGAATTGCTTTATGTACGTGACTGGCTCATTTAATCCTTCCAGCAATCCTCGGAGGCTGGTACTATCCCCATTTTACAGATGAGAAAACTGAGGCCCAGCAGTTTGTAAGTTGCCTCCAGTTCTACAGTTGAGAGGTAGTGGAAGTGATACAGGATCTCAGATAAGGGAGCCACTATTATGACTCCATCTTCTAGACAGTGAGGGCACAGCCTGACGAGGGTGGCCACAGATGGTCTCCACAAGGACCAGAAGGCTGGAAGACACTTGGAATCAGGATTAGTAGGTGCCTGGAAATGTCACGATAACTGATTCCACTGGTCACGGGAGGGCACTTTTCCTGTCTTCTGGAGCACAGAAGATCAGGCCTAGAAGCCCAGCCTAGTTCTTTCCTAACCACGTTGCTTTGTGCAGGCCACTCTGAGTTTCTGTTTCCTCACTTGAGAAATGGGTTTGGTCATTTAGACTCAGCTGGCAGGCCTGTTGGGAGGATTAAATGTTGGACTCCCCGTGTGTTTTAGGCACTTGATAAAAACAAGAGCTCACGTTTGTTGAACACCAGCTGTGTGGGAGACCTTGGATTAAAGGGCCACAATCTCTTCAATCTTGTCTGTTACCTTGTGTGGTAGTGGGTGGAGAAGAGGGTCTGAGGTGGGTGGGGTTTGAGAGGGGACCGCAGGGGAGCAGGTGGGCGAGGGTGGGGCCTCCTCTGATGCCACAATTGGTGGGTCAGGATGTTTACATTCCCTCCACCCAATAAGCCTTTGCTGAGAGTCACTGTGTATGGTGTATGGCGGTGCCAGTGTGCCTAGCACTGTCCTAGGTACAGAGATAGCAGAACGCAGAGCAGACCAGGTCTGCTAGCCAAAGAATGCTGCTTCCTCTTCAAAGGTGCCATGCGGCAACTTCTAATGACATGCTTTTTTTGAGGAACTTCATCGGGACATGAGATAAGTCACACTTGGTGTGGGATCCACTTTTCTGTGTCCCAGGGCCCCAGACACAGATACTCGGTGGCTTTGTCCTTATTCATAGTAAACAAATTAAAAGGCACCCGCATCCTGCGTGAAAGGTATTAGGTGTAACTACTTAAAAATTTCCTTTAGTTGCGGTAGGTTAGTTTATATGGTATTACATTTTGAGGCTCTTTCATTGTGTATGGATTTTTAACTTCCCTCACCTCCTTCCTTCACCACTATTCATTTTTTTTCTGTTCTTAACATTTTTATATTGAGTCCTTGGAAAGTCAGTGGATCCCGGACACTGTCGGAGAGGATGTAGGTGCAGATGTGGGTCTGGGTGAAGGAGTCAGGTGTGTGTGTGAGGTTGTGCACCAGTGTGGTTCAAGGTGTCAGCCCCAGAGGTAGGTGAGTGAGTGTGAGAACGAGGGTGTGCAGGTGTGTAAGTGCATATTGTGATTGTGAATCTCAGGGATCCAGGTGGGAACGTGAGTTGGGGGTGTTGGTGAAGGACGGTGGGTGAGGGACTCTGGAAAGCTGAGTGCGGTAGAGTGTGTGTCCTTGTGTGACTGTGATTCTTGGAGGCACACGTGTGTGAAGCCTGAGATCCAGGGTGGTTGAAGGTGAGTAATGGGGTGACTGCGACAGGGTGTGTGTGCAGGTGTGCGTGTGTGGTTGAATGTCGGATGCTGGTGGGGAGTGAGCAGGTGAGAATGCGTGTGCGTGTGTGCGCGGCCCGCGTGTGTATGTGCAAGAGTGAGCATGTGAGAGGATGGATGCGGTGTCCCTAGTGAGCACGGCAGCATGTGCGTGTGTGCAGGGGCGCATGTGTGCGGGTGGAAGCGGTGGTGGAGGGGCGGGGACCGGGCGCGCGCGCGCACGGCGGGGCGTGGGCGGGGGGCGCGTGGCCGGGTGGGCGCGCGTGGGGGGCGCGCGGCGCGGGCCGGGGGCGGGGACACTGCGGCGGCGGCGGCGGCGGCGCGGACAGAGCCGGCCGCCCCCCGTGGCAGGCGCGGCGCGGAGCTCGGGCCCATGGTGCGCCCGTGTCCGTCGGTCGGGCCGCGCGGGCGGCTCCGCGCGTGGCCCGGCGCTCGCGAGCTCGCCCCCTCGCTGCGGGCCCGGCCCGCCCGCTGCCGCCGCCTCCTCCCCCGGGGCGGCGCGGCGCCGGCGGGCGGTGGCGCGGAGGCCGGACCGGGCGGCGGCCCAGGCGGCGCGGGGGGCACGGCGGCCAAGGCGGGCGGCGCGGGCGACATGACGGACAACATCCCGCTGCAGCCGGTGCGCCAGAAGAAGCGGATGGACAGCAGGCCCCGCGCCGGGTGAGCGGGGCCCAGGGCCGGCCGCCCTCCTTTGTCCGCGCGCGGCCGGAGCCTGGCGCTCGGGCGGGCCGGGCCTGACAGCTTGGCCGGCGCCATGAGCTGGTGGCCGGGCCCGGGAGGCGGGCGGGCGGGCAGGGAATTCGGCTCGGCTCCGGCCCCGGGCCGGGCCGGCGCGACCGCGTCCCTTTTGGGCCCAAGCGCCTGGATGCCTCCCGCCGCTGCCCACCTTCCTTTAGAAACCCCGAGAAGCCGGGCCCGCCCAGCGTTGTTTACACGCGCGTGGAATTGGGATCAGTCTTGCTTTTTAACCAGTTTATTGTTTTCCGATTACTCCTTGTCGTTGTAATTCCTACGTGGTCAGTATCAAACCTTGCTGTGCGCGGGGAACAGCGAGCCCGGATATGCTCAGCGTATTTGTGGGGGAGGCACGGCCTCCTCTGCAGACCCGCCGGGGGGTCCGCGTCGTGCCTCCGGGTCCCAGCCCCCACATGGCCGCCTTCCCCTCTCGGCCCTGGCTGGACCCGAACCAGCAGCCGCAGGAGGGGGAGAGGGGCTTCTACTGATCGATTGGAGACTGCCTCCTCCCCCCGCCGCCACGGTGCCTCGCCGTTTGAGGGAAGGAGCTCCCTGGCAGGAGTAGGGATTACCACTTGCTGTGCCTTCCCACATGGGCAGGCCCCTGGGCACCCTAATGAGGGGTTTCCCTCAACTGGGAGAGAGAGGATGGGCGGATGTTTTGCGCCCTGTCGTGTTCCTATTCGGAGGATGGCAGTGATCTGTTGAGGTTTTAAGGGGCCGTGGCATCGCCTGAGACAGAGTTAGATGGGGGGATGGTTGAGGGGAGCTGGTTAAAATGCAGATTCCTAGGCCCCGCCCAGATCCGCCGATCAGTTCTTGGGGGTGGGACCTGGAAATGTGCATTTTCCGAGGCCGCGCAGGTGAGGCTGTAGTCGGGCGAAGGCTGAGAACGGCAGCTGGGCGGGGCCGCGCCTTTCGGACCCGCCCTTCGCTTTGGCGTCCTGTTCTCTCCCGGCACTTCCCTGTGGCGGCCGGTTTTTGCGCCGTCAGTTGCTTGATGCAGGAGGTGGGGAGGGTGAACAACTAGGGTGGCTTCCCTAGGGGTCCGTCGAATTAAAAAAAAAAGGGGGGGGGGCGGAAATAATGCTAGCTGCCATTTTGTGGGGTCTTTGTCCCTGTCTTCTTAAAGTCTTCCTTAAATCTTCCGGGGAGGAGGCCCCATTGATAGAATACAGCGGAGGAAAGGAGCCCAGCGAGGTCAAGGACAGCTGGGAAGATGCTGCAAAATGCAAATTAAACTCGGGATCTCTGACCCAGTGACCGACAGCCTTCCATCTCTTCACTGTTCGCTTGCGTTTTAATCCTGACCACTCAAGGCCAAAAGATGATGGCCATTAACTTGAGCCCTATGCCTGAAATAGTGCCTGATGTAACACACACCCTCAGTAATTTTTTTCTCAGTAAAATGTTCTAATGAAGTAATACGATCAGTGGACTCGAAGGTCCTCTAGTTATTAATTTGTGCCACAAACAATTATAAAATGCCTACTACGTGTGAGGGCTGTGCCAAATAATTGGGATGCAAAGATGAATTAAACAAGCCCTGACAGCAGGCTCGGGCATCCTGACCCTGGCTGTGCCTTAGAATCACCTGGGCAGCTTAAACAGTTACCATCCCTGCCCCATTTTAGACCTTAAGAATTTAAGAATCTGCGGTGGGACCTGGCTATAAGCTCCCCAGATAACTTTAATGTGCTGGCATAGTTGAGAACATCAGATTCAGTGCATGGGAGAAAAATGCAAATAATTAAAAGTGAGGATTACCGTGATGGAAATATGCACCGTTAATATGGGGGCCCAGAGGGAATGGTGCCGACAGTTGGAAAAAAAAAGATTTCTGTTTGGTATTGGAGTGGAGGATCACTGCTCTTTTAGAATTTGCCACTTTGAAACTAATTTATTTCCTAAATAGTGACATGGATTCAGGTTCAAATCATGTGTCTGGAATTACAGGTATTTGTGTGTATGTTCTTGTATTCAATCTGCATTTTTAGGAGCAGCCTTGTCAAGTTGGGGATCTTGGTGTTTGGAAGCACAGAGAGATGAAAAGGCTTCCTGTAATTTAAGGTGGGGGAGGTAAAGGAATAAGAAACAAATATATTTGTGATGGGTGGAGGCTCTCTGCTGGGTACTTGAGATAAATGGCCGTGTTTAAATCCTCATAACAACTGTGTGAATTTTTGGAGTTTCTTCATTTTATAGACAGGGAGGCTAAGATTCAGTGATGCTAAATGATTTGTTGGAGGTCAAGGGGTAGTCAGTGTGAGGGGTGGATTTGAACCTGATCAACTCATTTTACTTAATGGCTGTAAGCTGTAGGATGGTTGGGGGATTTTGTGATTAAAAAACCAAAAACATAGGTGCCACAGGTCCCAGGAGACAGAGTATAATTAATGTCAGGGTCAGTCAGCATATGTTTTCAAGACACGCAGTTTATTTGCTGGAGGAATCCTGTAGCCCCAAAGCTCTTTTCTCTCTTGAGAAAGTTACTGCATCCTGATGTTGAGAAAACTGTTACATTGGTTTTGTTAGGACATAAGGCATTTGCCTCACATTGCTGGAAACCATTTTTCTGACATCATGTGCTTTGCTTCTGGCTAAGTGAAGTTCTCCTCTTCGTGAAACACGAGAGATTGGTTAGGAGTGTGGGCATAGGATTGAAGAGCTGGGCACAAGCCTGGGTTTTGCCACTCACTAGCTGTGTGACTTGGGGAAATTACCTCTCTGGGTTTCAGTTTTTTCATCTGTAAAGTGGAAGTAACAATAATTACGTATACCTCCTAGGATTGTTTTGAGACTTAATCCATGTTAAGTTTGGAACACTAAGTGCTTAGTGCATCCTGGGTCTTTACTACAGCATATAGTGATAATTAGGTCTTTGTGTAAGGTTTGCTCTGGGGCTTCAGTAGTTGTGGCGCAGGGGCTTAGTTGCTCTGCCGCATGTGGGATCTTCCTGGCTCAGGAATTGAACCCGTGTACCCTGCATTGGCAGGCAGGTTCTTAACCACCGCGCCACCAGGGAAGCCCTTTTTTAAAAAAAAATTTTATACAATTTTTAAAGGTTACTTTACATTTACAGTTATTACAAAATCTTGGCTGTGTTCCCTGTGTTGTACAGTACACCCTCGAGGCCATCTTACACCCAGTAGTTTGTGCCTTTCACTCCCAACCCCTGTTTTGTGCCTTCCCCGCCCCACTGGTACCCACTAGTTTGTTCTCCGTATCTGTGAGTCTGCTCCTTTTTTGTTAGCACAGTGATTTTGAAGTTCTTTTTTATTACATAATAGAATTCCATTGTGTAGATATATCATAGTTTGCTTATCTCTTCACCAAGATGGACATTTGGATTATTTCCAGTATTTGGCTATTGTAAATAACACTGCTAAGAACACTGAAGTCTTTGTGTAGACATACGCGTTCATTTCTCTTGTCTACTGTGAGTTTTTGAGGTGTAGTTTGTCGGTCTTTCCTGGGTCTTCCATGATGGTACTGTGGGTTCCCCTGCCTCATCTTCCTCTATCTGACCATTAAATGTTGCAGTTGCTCAAGATGTGGTCCTAGACTTCCTTGCCCTTGAGAGTTTGGCTTGAGCTCACCCATACCCATGGCTTCAGGGACCACAGAGTCCTTCTGTCCTCCTCCTGACTCCTGCTCTCAGCCTGGCTCCCACTCCGAGCCCAGTCTTTCTTCCCCCAGTGTTCCCATGCACGGAGAGGTGCAGTGCCATCTCTTCAGTGGCAAAATCTTTGCTAATCCTTTATCAAGATCTCCCACTTATTGTCCCCTGAGTCGCTCTGGAACCTGTTCGCATGTCCTTTAGCATTGCCACCACCTGCCCGTCCTCGTCTCCATCATCATCATCACCACTTGTCTCCCTGCGTGCAGTCAGAGCAGGTGTGGCCAAATGTTCTGATCGTGGAAGTGTTCTGCTCAAAGCCTTCCCTCCAGTGAGCCATCTCACTAGGTGTTCTGGCCCTGTGCTGTCCAGCTAGCTAGTCACTAGCTTCGTGTGGCTATTTAAGTTCAAATTTAAAATAGTTAAAATTAAATAAAAATTCAGTTCCTCAGTGGCACTAGCCACGTTTCAGTGTCCAGTACGCACATGTGGCCAGTGCCTGCTGTATTGGTTGGCATAGATACAAGCATTTCCACCATCATGGGAGGTTCTGTCGGACAGTGCTGCTGTGGCCCTGGCCTCCTTCCAATCTTATCTCAACACACTTTGGCCCGTTCCTCGTCCAGCCTCACAGCCTGTGCTCATTGTCTCCTCCTGGCTCCCTCTTGATGCAGGACCTTTGCACATGCTGTTCTCTGCCCGGAAAGTCCTTTTCTCTCCTCTGGTCACAGCTCGGTCTTCCATTAAGCCTTACTAAGGTCTCACATCCTCAGGGGAGGCTTCCCTGATGTCCCCACTGCAGATTAGATCCCATTCTAGGAGCCTCTCAGAGCACCTGCTCCTCTTCCTTTTTGCACAGTTGCAATTTGACATGTGCTTATGTGATCATTCAGCTGGGGACACCATGGGGCTCTGGCTGGTGACAGGTTCATCACCATCACATGGAGCCTGGCACAGAGTAGGTGCCCAAAAAATCCTTGTGAAGAGTAAGCATGCCTGGAGCAGATCTCCAGTTTATAAAAGAAGTAGAGCTAAGCCTCTCTTCCCAGGAGTGGGGAGAGAAGAACCTTTTCTAGGTGGTCCAGGCAGAAGTCTAGATGTTTTCAGCTGCAAGTCTGTAAGACATCTGTTGGATGTTCTGAACTGCTGCTTACTGGTCGTCTGCTTGTGTATTTTCCTGGCTCAGAGATCTTCCCTACTAATGGGATCAAGTCTGCATATCTTAGCCACATGGTCTGAAAGTGGGGGTGGGGGTGCCTGCAGAGTTGGCGGTGCAAGTACCAGGAGAAGGGAGTCACAGGCAAAGAGAGCAGGTCCCCTAGGTCAATCTTTATCTCTCCCTCCACTGAGGGCATCAGCTTAGGTGGTGTTTGGACTTGTGAGATGGCTTAATTTTCATCCTTAAATACAAGACCCATATTCTAGTGAAGACGTTTTTGTTTTTGGTGGATTATTGATGTGCACATCTTATAAACTGTACTAATACGGATGCAAGAAGTCAAACATTTAATGGAAGAGAATCAAATAATATGGAATCTGGATTGTCCCATAGGTTACAGCATGTGTGGTGTGGTGTGGTGGGCAGAATAACGGACCCCCAAAGATATCCACGTTCTAATCCCCTGCACCTGAGAATATTTTACCTTAAAAGGCGAAAGGGACGTTGCTGATGTAGTTAACTTAATAGTCTTGAGATGGGGAGACTGTTCTGGATTTTCCAGGTGGGCCCAGTGTACCCACAAGTGTCCATGAAAGAGGGAGGCAGGAGAGTGAGCCTCAGAGTTGGGGAGAGACCGGAAGATGCTAGGCTGCTGGCTTGAGAAGGGGCCACCAATAAAGGAATGCAGGTGGCGTCTAGAAACTGGAAAAATCAGGGAAGGGGTTCTCCCCTAGAGCCTCCAGGAGGAACACAGCTCAACCGACTCCTTGGGTTTAGCCCCGTGAGACCTACTTTGGACTCCTGACCTCCAGAGCTGTGAGATAATACATTTGCAGTAATTTGTCACAGCAGCACGGGGAAGCTAATGCACATGGTGTAGACCTGTAGACCTGGGGAACCGTCCCACCCCAGGCTTCAGATCCCAGGGGAGCTGCTGGGGTCCAGCCAGGAGCCTGGTGGGTACAGCAGCGGCATCTCGAGGCTCATGCTTACATTTTGCTTGGTGGCGAGAAATTTATATCAACAGGTAACTTGACTCATTCCCTGACCACTGAGGAGGAGAACTAATATTTATTTAGAAACTGCAGTGTTTTGGTTCTGAATTAGTGTTTTCTCACTCGGGCTGCACAGTGGCCCTTTTTTTTTTTTTTTGTCCTTGATAAGGAAACTGAGGCTCAGAAAGGTTGAGCAGTTAATCTGGGCCAAGAAGGAGTGGCAGAAACTAAGGAGAACACTAGGGCGTCTGGCTCTAATAGAAGAACTGGGGAAGGTTTCTCTGAGCAGCCAGGGCTGGTGGCCGGGTGTTTGATCAGCTCCATCCCTTCAATGCAGTTTTTGTCTGTTTACTTGTTTTTCCCTCCAGTAACAATGAATTATTTTTCTGCCAAGTGACTGAAGGATAGAGAATTTGGAAGTGCCGGTTGTTTAAAGTCTATTGCATTTTACAAATTGCTATAAGAATGATGATAAGAGTATTATAGACCATAATTTGAAATACCCAGGACAGGATGCTGGGTTTGTTGCTTTGTGGTTAAAAGTTTGGATTCCAGGGTTATAGACTTGGTTTAATGTCCCAGTTTTGCCATTTTACAACCTGTATAACTCCAGACCACTGTCTTTTCCCTCCTATGCCTCAGTTTCCTCTTCTGTAAAGTGGCGACATAGTAAGCGTGTCCGTGTGGTCGGGCATAATATATAATACAGAGTAAATATGAGCCCTTGCAGAACGTCAGACATTGTTCTTCACACAGCCTGCAGGGGAGGACCAAGCCTCATGTGGACTCTTGCACTGGGTAACATGATCTCCTCTTCTTTCTAGAAGTTTGTAGAGAGTCTGGTTGAGTAAGAACTCTGGCTAGAAAATGGACTCTGCCAGAAGCCATCTGAGACCTCAGATGACTAAGTCTGTGGTGACAGGGCTGCAGCAGGCCACGTGCTCCTTTGCGGAGGTGCTCACACCAGGTCAGGATCAGGGTGCGCCAGTGACGTGAATTCACTGTGCATGTGAACTAAGAACAGTGTCCACTCGTGTAGGGCGTTCTTTACACAGACATGTTTATATAGTGGAAAGTTCTGAATTGTTATTGAAGCTGTCACTTCTGATTTGTGGTGTTAAAATGTCTTTCTCTGTTGACATGATGGAGGTGGTGTTAGGTGTACAGTACAGTTGATTCTCATTATTTGCAGTAGTTCTGTTCTGTAAAGTCCCTGCCAGCACTGAATTAGCCAACAGTGAACCCCAGCTCTTAGGGGAAATGCAGGGTTAGCTTCCTGTGAGCCTCTGGTCACACTTCGGTCAACTGATCAATATAGAACTTTGTGTTAGGTGTATTTCTGTGGAAAGACACAGTGTTTAAATATATTGTTGATTCATTGATATTGCGCTCATGACCAATAGCATTGCACCTGAGGCCTTGAAGGAAGCTTATGTAAGACACGTATTTTTCTCCATGAGGCACATCACAGGCTTCTTGCTCTTAGGAACGTTGACTGTGCTGGGGCCATTTTAAACGGTGAAATATGTAACAAAAAGCACAAAAATGCAGGACACGTGGCACTAAATGGACCATGAAGAGGACACTTGTGTACAGTGTGAGAGTGGAGACGAGAAGGCAGATGCTCGCCCCGTCCAGCCTCAGGTGGGAATGTGGGCGGGTGATTTGGATTTCTTTCCACTCTGAGCACGTCTGTGAATGACCATGAGAGTGCCGTGAGGATTGATGTTGAGGTTACGAATTTTGGGCAGTTGTGAATTGGCAAAATCAAACATCACAAATAAGAAGGATGAGCTGTATCTAGGGGTATGTGTGTTTTCAGTGTCTTTCTGTTGACACAGTGGAGGTGGAACTAGGTATGCAGTGTAGGGGGGTATGCTTGGGGGAGGATATAGAGGAATTGTGCTGGTGGGTGAACTCCAGAGACCCCAGCTCTTTCCCTCTCCAAGTTGGAGTGGAGAGTTCCATTGACAGCTCTTTGCTCCCTTGGATGAAAACAGTCAGAGCAGGCGATGGCAGCCGCCCATCGGGAAGTGCTCTTTGCGTCCTCCGCCAGCCCAACGGCGCTTGTGCCATCCACTTCCCGTTACGGAATCCCTGCCATGGGCCCTCCTCCCCTGTGCTGACCAAACTCAGACCAGGTGCTCCCTGCCCATGTGGGGCACAGGCAGTGACCCTGGATGTGAAATTACAAACCCAGGCAGAGATGCTGAAGGGTAGAGTGTGGATACAGGAGCCATGCTTGCTGGAGCTTCCCTGAGGAAGGCCAGTGAGCCACCTGGGTGCTGGTCCCCAAGGAAGCGGGGTGGCTATTTGACCTTGACCTTTGCCATCCAGGCAACAAGTGGAAAGGAGGAGGCAGGGTGTAGAATGATTCATTTTTGGACTTTGGGCTGTTACTTCTCAGAACAGAAAGTTCTTTTAATCTCTCTACCCAGATGCAGGGGATGAAGGTCATTAATTAGGGCTGGCCAGGCTTGATGGCCATCTTTGGGAATGGACATGAAGTGCCTCGAGCTTCACTCCTGAAAGCAAGTGGACTTTGGTTTAATTTGGAAAGAAAAAGACTCATTGTAACATATTTTTGGATGACTTTTACCTAAAGAGATAGAATGCTGCTGGGTTTCTTTTAAAAGCTCACCTCTGGTTTATTTATGTGACTTTGAAAGATTGATTTAGATATTCAGAGCTTGGCCTGTGGGAAGCATCACCAGAGATCACTTTAGGTGGCTCACTGCCAAACGTTGAAAGGTTAACAATTATGTTTATGGTTCTTTTGTTTGTGCCAAGTGATACTTGTTTTCTCTTTGTAGTAGCGACAGGAAGTTTCCTTTTAGAATACATTTTAGTAAAAAACACAGAGTTGATTTAAAAGTATGAAGTCAGTAATTGTTTGGGAGGTTTGTAGATGTGCCCACGTCATGCCTGACATTTAGGAAATGGTGGCCTGTGCTAACATGGTGCTGTCAGTCTAAAAATATGTTATTATTACAAAGGGGAAAGAAAAGGGATAAGCTGGTTGTGCTAATAGATTAAAAATTCTTTTTTAAAAAAATTATTTTATTGTAGTATAGTTGATTTTACAATGTGCTAGTTTCTGCTGTGTAGCAAAGTGATTCAATTATGCATATGTATATTCTTTTTCATTATGGTTTGTTGCAGAATATTGACTACAGTTCACTGTACTATATAGTAGGACCTTGCTGTTTATCCATTGTGTATATAATGTTTGCATCTGCTAATCCCAACCTCCCAATCCATCCTTTCCCCACTCCACCTCCTCTTTGGCAACCACAAGTCTGTCCTCTATGTCTGTGAGTCTGTTTCTGTTTCGTGGATAAGTTCGTTTAGGTCATATTTTAGATTCCACATGTAAGCAGTATCACACAGCATTTGTCTTTCTCTGATTTACTTCACTTAGTATGATAATCTCTGGGTCCGTCCATGTTGCTGCAAATGGCATTATTTCATTCTTTTCTATGGCTGAGTCATATCATTGTATATTTGTACCACATTTTCTCTATCCGTTCCTCTGTTGATGGACGTTTAGGATGTTTCCATATCTCATCTATAGTTAATAGTGCTGCAGTGAACATTGGGGTGCACGTATCTTTTCGAATTATAGTTTTGTCTGGATATATGCCCGGGGGTGGGATTGCTGGATCGTACGGTGACTCTATTTTTAGTTTTTTTGAGGAAACACCATACTGTTCTTCATAGTGGCTGCACCAATTTACAGTCCCACGAACAGTGTAGGAGGGTTTTTACTCTATACCCTCTCCAGCATTTGTTATTTGTAGACTTAAAATTTCTTTTTATTTTGCCAAGGTGTCCATGAAAAACATGATTTTTAAACAATGGTTAGTTTACCTAGTTGATCTGGGATCTTAATGTTACTGTAATCATCATCTGATGTTTGAAGACTTTGCTGGTTAAGACTCTGCACTTCCACTGCGGGGGGCATGGGTTTGATCCCTGGTCAGAGAACTAAGATCCCACATGCTGGGTGGCAGGACCAAAAATAAATAAATTTTAAAAATTAAAAAAAAACAGCAACATTGTCTAAAGTTTGAGGGGCTTGTGGGAGAGGGTAGTTTGGAAGGGGCCCCATGGAAAGAAAGGCTTCCTGTGTGAACTGGAAAGCGGGGTGGGCTGGAGGCTGTTCCTCCTCCCAGTTAGATCTCTGTGGCCTTTGCCCAATGCCAGGGAAGAGCCTGCTGGCTGCCCTCCCTGAGGAAGAAGAGGCCGGTGGAGGGAACATTGCCCACCTTATGGAGCGGGGCCTGGCAGGCCCCCCCTCCCTCCGCCAGGGCCATCTGCTATGACGCACGATGAGGTCGGGTTCGACCTCAGGGATCCTCAGCCTCCACGCTGTTGGTGTGTTCAGTTTGACAGTTCTCTGCCGTGGAGGGCTGCCCTATGCACTGTAGGGTGTTGGGCAGCATCCCTGGCCTCCACCCCCTGGATGCCAGTAGCACCCTCCCCCCCCCAGTCGTGACGACCAAAAGTGTCTTCAGACATTGCCGTGTCCCGGGGATGGGAGGAGTGGGCGTGGGCAGAATGGCAGCTGTCAGGAACCCCTGGATGAGTGGAATGCCTGTGCTCTGCAGTAGCCATACCCTTAATTGTCCTTAAGGTGACTCATCCTGTCTTTATGGGGAAAAAAAAAAAAGAAGAAAGAAAAACCTGTTGGGCAAGAAATTCATGTTTGGATTGTGTTAACTCTGAGTTCAGTTTCTCATTTAGCAATGAAGGAAGTCTCAGAGAGCATTTGGGAAGTGCTATGGGCTGACTTGTGTGCCTCCCCAAATTTACCTGTTGAGGGCCTAACCCAGCACCTTAGAAAGTGACAGTGTTTGGAGACAGGGTCTTTATAGAGATTATTAAATTAAAACGAGGCCATTAGGGTGAGCCCTTAACTCATCTGAGTGGTGTCCTGAGAAGAGGAGATTAGGACACGGAGAGAGACACCAGGGATGAGAGGAAAGAGCCTGAGGACCCAGGGAGAAGGCAGCTGTCTGCAAGCCAAGGGCAGAGGCCTCAGAAGGTACCAAATCTGCTGACACCTTGATCTTGTGCTTTCCAGCCTCAGGAACTATAAGAAAATAAATGTCCGTTGTTTAAGCCACCCGGCCTGTGGTGTTTTCTTATAGCAGCCTGAGCAGACTAAGATAGGAAACAACTCATGGTTGTTTTGGTAGATGAGGAGTCTCTTGGTGTTATTGGTAAACCTTTATTTTAAACTGATGATGAGTTGTTTAGCTATTTTCTTTAGACCGTCTAGTCTGCAGAGTTTTCCCGTAAGCATTTTGCAAAGTCATGTCCACTAAAGCCGGATCCATCCTCTCCCCTCCTCCCCCCCAGTAACCTAAAACACAAACCACTCGCTCCACAGGGCGGAGACACTGTCCCCAGATGTTTCCTTTTGCTTAAAGAGTTCACAGTGGTCCTGTTTCCAGGTTGTGCTTTGAATGGTTGGTTTGTTCATTCTCGTCACTTGGATTGTGCTAGATTTCTTTGATGAGAATTGTAATAGTTGCTAACCCCTGTCATGTGCTGATTAGGTGGCTGCGTTCTTCTAAGAGTTTTATGTGCATCATCCCATTTTATCCTCCTGACAGCCCTACTTTACAGATGACAAACTAAAGAACAGTTTTGGTTTAGAAAACTCAAAAGCTCATTTCAGTTTTTTAAAAGACTCGTGGGTGTTGGGTTTTATGTTTTTTTTGTTTTTTGGCCTCGCAGCTTGCGTGTAGGATCTTAGTTCCCCAACCAGGGATCAAGCCCACACCCCTTGCACTGAAAGTGTGGAGTCTCAATCCCTGCACCACCAGGGAAGTCCTAAAAGACTCATTTTAATCTCAATTTATGCAACAAATTGTATTTTGCAACCTGTCTCTGAGTTTTTCTATAATGGCTCTTCAGAGCGGGTGATTTTTGTTGAGGGAAAAGGAATTGGGGGTTTTTGAGGCTTCAGTGATTTGGAGGTAAGTCTGTGTGTACTTCGTTGTTGCTGGAGGCAGAGAGCAGAAATGATGTGACAGAGGAAAATTCTAGAAACTTCGAATTATCCCAGTCACTGTAAATTCTTCAGAAGCATGGTATCTGTTTTCACAGTTAGTTTCCATATTGATCCTTATTTTTTTTAATTCACTCTGTCTGTAGGAGAGACATTCATGCCAATGAGGGAGAAAGTGCAGAACATATCTTTCTAAAATGTCTGTACTCACCCTGTAAAAGGCAGTGATTTGAATCTGAATACTTCTAAGATTTTATACCATCAGTCCCCATGAAGTCCAAAGAAGATGGAAAACTGGAGAACCCCACTCCCACCCCCACCCCACCCCTTTTTTCTGTTCTCCAAAAATTAATTAGAGGCTCTCCTACAAGGAATGACAGTTGTGTCAGGGTAAGTCAAAGGACCAGGTAATAAACAGATAAGACCACTTGTCCCATCTGGCAGGGTTTTTTCCCCTAAATAAACTGATGAAAAACTATGCATGTATACACATCCATACATATGCACACACAGGAAAGTACACAGACCATAAATGCACAGCTTGATGACTTTCCATAAAGTGAACACACGCCTGTAACTGGCAGCGGGTAAACAGGCTATGGCCTCAGAAGCCTCCTCTTGCCTCCTTCCTCGCCTGCCTTGATCTATATCCTGACTTCTAACAGCAGAGATTGACTGGGCCTGTTTTTGACCTTTAAGTAAATGCAGTCATGTAGCAGGTACTCACTCATGCCTCTTCATTCTTGCTCCATGTTTTGTTTGTAAGAGTTGACCATGTTGTGCGTTTATTATAGTTTGTTCACTTCTATCGCCATATGAACTCAGTGTATGAATAAGTCATTGATCCTTGAACAATGAGGGGGTTAAGGGTGTCGAAACAGTCAAAAACACAAGTACTGGTACGGCTATCTTTGCTCAAAAACAAAGGAGTTGGTAAATGACCCCAGGACAGAAGCTGAAACAATTTGAACAGAATCAGGATTCAACCCCTAGTTCTTTTGATTTTACATGTTGTGATCTCTAATCAAACACAAACTTTTCCTCATACTTAGTTAATTTAAATATTTGTAAAACGAAAGCACAAGTACTCTATTGAGAAAAAGCTACATATAAGTAAGTGTACTGGAGCAGTTCAGACCCGTGTTGTTCAGGGGCCAGCTGTGTGTTGTGACCGCTCTATCCCATCTCTTGCTGGTGGACAAGTGGGACGTTTCCAGCTTGGGGACTGTGAATGGTGCTGCTGTGGACCTCCCCGAACTTATCCCGAGTACGTGTATCATGTGGCTTTGTTGGGCCTTTGGGGGCATTTGTGTTTAGCTTTAGCAGAAACTGATAGTTTTCCAAATTGTACGAATTTGTTCTTCTCCAGCTGGGAAAGTGCCAGATGCCCTGCATCCTCACCCACACTTGGTGTTTGCCATTTTTCACTTTTGCCATCCTCATGGGCACACAGTGGTATCACAAGAAATGTATTTTTTTTTAAGATTTGTTTGAGAGAGGCTTCGTTTTCTTGCTCTGAGGTCAAGTTTTAGATATATAGGACAGCCATGTCATGGTAACCCTGAACCTAAACCTGGCAAAATGGTCACATCGCAGCAGCCTTGCCTTTCTGACCAAGCACTCTCTTTTTATTTTTTGTTTTTACTTTGAAAGATTGTATCTTGCTTCATGGTAGCTTTGCACCATAGCTCACAGTAGCTCAAAGAGTGCAGTCTCTGTCCTAACACAACTCCTTGTCTCGCCCTTGATTCCTCCCAGTATATCCTGCAGCTTGATCTTTGTTTTTTTTTTTCTTTCTTTTTTTTTGCATTTCTTATTTTAGGTTTCTTAAAATTTAGGTAACATTGGGTTTTAGCGTTATGTAAGTCTCACGTGAACAACATTCTGTTTCTGTTTCTGCATACATTACAACCAAACACCCTCTTCTTGAGTAGTTTACATCATAAAGGAAACAGTAAAAAAAAGTATAAAATTTATTTTCTTTTAATTGTAAAGTGAGTGTGTGTGTATTAAAGAAAAATTGGAGAACAGAGAAAACTGATGAATGAGATACTGGTGTAACTTTCCCTTCAAAGGCAACCACAGTTAACATAAACCTTTTAGCATATGCTGTTTTCTTCCTGTCTTGTTTCCACGTGTACATTGTTTGGTGAATTATAACCATGTAGCAGTGTGTTTTTATTTCCTACTTTTTTTTTTCACTTAGCATTTTAATGTAAGGCCTTTTTTGTATCTTGATGTGCTTTGTAAATGACACTTTAAGTGGCACCATACTATTTCTTTGAAGAGACATCTTTAATTTACATAAGCAGGGCCCTATACTTTCACAAGTTGATTCTTATTGGATTGTCACTTTATAAATAGTGTATTCATTCTGAACGCTGGCCCTCCAAAGCAGAGGCACCCCAAAGATACACAAAGGGAGAGTTGAGGGAGGCCCAGGCCTGGGTTATAGTGATCTCATATTTGCTACTTGGCCGGAGATGCTTCCATTTTGGTCTTCACTGGCTTCCAGCAGCTTCCTGCTACATCACCAAGATTTCTCATGTTTCCAGGCTATTGCATTAACTGGGACTGAACCTTTGTCACAGTCACTAATATCCCTTTAGCAGCACTGAGCTGTTTTGTGCCCAGTGATGGAACTAGGGGCCTCGGGGACCAGGGCTTGCTAGAGAACAGCTCTTGTACAGCCAAGCCGGAGACAGCTGCCATGGTCCTGGAGGGACCTGACCTGCTCAGAACCCTCCCCAGCTCTGGGGCCCCACACGGTACTTTTAAACACTAGCATTTTACTTTTTCCAGTATAAAAGTAATAATTCCTGTTAAGAAAAACTACTGGTTTCTCTTATAGAAAGTTAAAGATGCAGGAGCTAGAATTTAATGCCTTATTTCCTATTAACATTTAGGTATGTTTCCTTCTGATCTAAAATTTTATCAGATGGCTGTTAGGTGACATTACTTGCAGTGGTTTTTGCTGTTAGAAAGTAGAACTTAGTCTACAGAGGCTATCTTACTTTTCTTTTTTTTTTTTTTTTGGTCACGCCCCACGGCGTGTGGGATCTTAGCTCCCTGATCAGGGATCGAACCGGTGCCCCCCCCCCCGTATTTGAAGCACAATCTTAACCACTGGACTGCCAGGGAAGTCCCTAGATGCTAACTTGATGCATGAATTTTTGCTACATCTTGGATAATTAATTTCCGGAAGGACTCTGCCATTTTATACCCTGTGAGAGCCAGAATGGCCTGTGTTCCAGGGTCAGGATAATTTTGCCTTTTGCCTAGTGCATACCCCCAAGATTGGGAAGGTTTTAAAAAGAGATAGAGAAAGAAGTAAAAACACATGCTTTCCTTTCTCTATGGACCACAAATCAGGCTTCCTGTTTATTAATGTGTGAAACTGGTGGAGCTGGAGGGCAGAGGGGGCCTGTGGTTGATTGAGGACAAGCTTGCTCTATGGTAATGCTGTGTAAGTGGACTGGGGGAACCGAACGCCTCGTGGTGATGAATTTGGTGGTTATGGGAGATCATTGAGTCTGCAAGTGTGCAGTACATGTTTGTTGAACAAGTAAAAGTCTTTCTACATACAGTTTCTCATGACAAAGTTGTGTGTAGACAGCAGGGCCAAGGGCATGTCTGCTTCTTATAGGGGAGGGGTGGGTTACAGAGCAGCTGTGGGAGCCCAGGGTCGCGTTCCCCTGAAGCATCAGCATTAGGAGAGGGGTGAACGTGCCCCCCGCCCCCCGCAGCGTGAACCTGCACCGCACCCACCCCGTGAGGGAGCTGCCCTCGGAGCAGCCCCTCCGCCCCTCTACCACCTGTTTCCAGAGGTAAACTCCTCCCAAGCGACAGGTGTTGTAACCTCTGGCGTTTTACAGGTGCCCTTGGAAACATCCCCCATGCCTTCCTGGGGCTGTCTCAGTGCCAAAGCCACGCCTGATGGGGCAGCGCCATGGCTGGGCTGCAGCCAGGTCTCCAGGGGAGCAGGGGCGGAGCATGTCCAGGAAGGAGGAGGGTTCCTGGTGGAGGTGCTGGCTCCCCGCCGCCAGGCTTGGCTGCTGAGGAGCTGGAGGGGCTGAGAGTCCGGATTCAAGCACAGCTGCTTCGGTCCACGTTTGGGTTCTGCCTCTCGCGGGCTGTATGACCTTGGACGAGTGAGTCCAGCTCTCTGAAGATGGGCGTGATGACAGTGCTCAGGGGTGTGAGGACTGAATGAGCTGACGTATGTCGAGTGCTTTGACCCCAAGCATGTGGCCTGTGGGAAGTACAGTAGCAGTGACTGCCGTTGTCAAGGCCGACCCTGGGTTGGAGGGAGGAGCCAGGCAGTCCTGGGCAGTGGCAGGGGCGACCTTTGGTGTGTCCTGCTGTGTCTCTGTCATTGGATTCCTCCCTAGGTTGTTGTCTGGACAATTCAGAGGTGGCTCTTGGAGTCTACGGTAGTGTGAGGTCTCTGAACACTGTGGTTAAGAGTGCTGGCTCTGGGGTCCACCCGCTGGACCCACAGCTGGCTCTGTCCCCACCCAGCTGCAGGACCGTCAGTGCAGGAGGGGGAGGATGAGAGTGCCCACAGAGTGGGGTTGAGGAGTAATTCACGATGACGGCTTCGCCACGGCACCCGGCACACACTGAGCGCTTTGTGTAGATGTTCTTGCTTATTGTTCTGGTATCTGGGGAATTGCCTTCCATTTAATCATTTAATTCTGGTTCAGCTCTCTGGCATTTTGTGGGCTACTGCTGTGTGCCTGGTGCTGCCACGCCAGACCTCTTCTAGAACCTGTGAGCAGATGGCCTGGCTAAAGTGTCCGTGCGTGAGGTAAGGTCCCTATGTGCTGGGTGCCTGGGCATGTGAGGAGATGCACGCAGAGCTACTGAGCACCTGCTCTAGACCAGGCCTGGGGTGGGAGGCGAGGAGTGTCAGGTCTCTGACCCACAGACTTGTGACTGAGATTTAAGGCTGCAGACTGAGAGCTGTGTGCTGTTTGGGCAGCAGTATGGTGTTGGTTTTTTTGTTTTTTGTTTTAAACTTAAAACGTTTTGTTGCGGGATTTTACAGAGTGAAGCAAGATTCCGAGGCTATGTGCAAGAAGCAGCATTTATTTGTGCCAGGCCCAGGCCCAGCGGATTAGTATCCAAAGGCTGAGCCCTGAACAAAGCTGGGCAATGTCTTTTATACGTTTTGTTAACTTTCTGTACATTAGGCTTTCTTTGTCCCCCAAATAAGGTAACAAGGAATGTAGCATGTAATTTGATTGGATATTCTTCTTTTCATGGCCTCTGGGCCACTTTAGAGTTACAGGGGCTACATAGTAACAGAGATAGGCAGGAAACATGCAAGAGGAGTTGTGGAGTAAGCAGGCACATATAGATAACAACTGGGCCCAGCTACATTTCCCTCTGGTGGAGCCATGGCCCCTGGGTCCTAAAGCTCCCAGAGTTCCCACCACAGTTTAATTACAGAGTCACATAGTTCAGTGTTAAAAGGTGCAGAAGTGTGTATGTTGCAAACTCAGTCTCCCTCCCACCCACTCCATTCTGCTACCTGTGCTCCTCCCCAGGCAACCACTCATCAGTGTCTTCAGTGTTGTTCTGGAGAATCTTTAACCATTTACCAAAAAAGATAACAAGTATTTTATGTCTATCTAGACAAACATACATAGATTTTTCCCTTTTTCATTCAATCGTTAGTACACCTTACATAATACAGCCTATTTTTTTCACTTAACAATACATACAAGTATTTTATATCTATCTAGACAAGCGCTGATAGATGTTTTCCTTTTTTATTCAATTGTTAGTACACCTTACACAATACAACATATTTTTTTCACTTAACAGTGCACCCTGGGCTTATTCCATATCAGTACATAAAAAGCTTTTTCATTCCTTTAAAGAAAGGTTTTTTTTTTGTTTTTTTTTTTAAGAAAGGTTTTTTTTAAGGGACTTTAGAGGATTCCATTGAATAGATATACTGTACTTTATTTAACCAGTTCACTGCAGATGCAGTTTAGGTTATTTCTAGTGGTTTGCTGTTGCTAGCAGTGTTATGGTGAATGGTCTTTATGCCCATTTTAGAACATATGGAGTATCTCAAAGGGGAATGGTTGGGTCAAAATGAATTCCGTTTATGATTTTGATAGCTGTCACCAGGTTCCCCTCTCTCAAGGTAAAACTGATTTAGACCCATCCCAGCAGTGAAAGTGCCTGTTTGGCCATCCTGACCAAATATAGGTCTTGTTAGGCTCTTTGATCTCCATCATTGTGCTAAGTAAAAAAATAATATCTCAGTGTGGTTTTAGTTTTGCCTAGCATTTTAAAATTGAATCAGTTGTCAACATTTAAAAACGGAGTGTTTGCACCTCAGAATCTGTGTTTTGTCTTTGTCTTGAAGAATTAGAGGGTGTGTTGTGCTGGGCTAGTGTAGAAATGTATCCTGGTAGGACCTGGGGTGCAGCTACTTCCTTCCCACGGGGTCTGGGCTCCTCAGTATGCCCCTTCCCACTGGATCCTCTGTTTATTTTTGTTCATTTATTCTTTTCTGTAGCTTTCTGGGCTTCTGTAGATTTGAGTTCGCCAGTCCTGGTCTAGGGAGAAATAGGGGAGTAAGTCTAAGGGAGAAAAGAGCTGCTTCCTCTTTTCTTTGGAAATAGCAGAGTTGGGTTTTGAAGGATAAGTAGAAGTTGGGTGATGGGATTGCTCGAGCAAGTCTGGTGTGGATGAGTCTTGCAGAGGAGGTGGGAGTTGGAGAAAAGTGGAACAGTGAGGGAAGAACTAAAAGTGCAGAGTTTTGGAGCTCGCCTGCCTTGGCTGTAGTCAGTGGTTTGACAGTGAGGACCTGGGATGAAAAGGTAGCAGGGGTGAAATTTGAGTTCATAATTATTGAATCATCGTGAGGTGAGATGCAATGTGAGAGCTGTCATGTGCTCTGAGCTGCAAGAGACCAGTAGGGAAGACTTTAGGCACAAGAAATAGGGAGAGGTGACAGTCTCCACCATCCGTGACTGCCCCCTCCCCCAGAGAACTGGAGTTAACAGTCTGGGTGTGTTTGTGTGTGCGTGCATGTGTGTATGTATTTGTTTCACAGTATTTTTTTTATGCATGTGTCAGCATATATTATTTTTAACTCTTTGCTTTTTTTTTTTTTTTGGTTGTGCCATGTGGCTTGTGGGATCTTAGTTCCCCAGCCAGGGATAGAACCCATGCCCCCTGCAGTGGAAGCACAGAATCCTAATCACTGGACTGCCAGGGAACTCCCAGCATATATTATTTTTGTTAAAATATAGCATAAATAAATTGCGTATCTTTTGCTCTGTTTTTTCCCTTCCACTTTATCACTTGGATCTTGTCCTGCCAGTGTGTATGTCTCTACCTTAATTCTTTTCATACTACAGGTCCATCGTATAGAGGTCTTTCTGTAATGGGCATTTGGTCATTTCCAGGGTTTTGCTCTCTCTCTCTATTGCAGCTGTGGGCATCCTGGTGCATTTCCCATTACTCACCAGTACCAATATTTGTATAAGACTCTTCTAGGTAGACTTCTAGGTCAGAGGATCTGAGCTTAAAGAAGTTGCTACATTGACTTGGCTTTTTTCGTTGATATACAGTGTAGTCCTATCTTATCTGAGCTTTCACTTTCTATGGTTTCAGTTACCTGTGATGACCCTGAAAATATTAAATGGAAAATTCCAGAAATAAACAATTCATAGGTTTTACATTGCCCGCTGTTCTGAGTAGCATGATGCAATCTTGTGTCTTCTGCTCAGTCCTGCCCTGGGACGTGAATCATCATCCCTTTGTCCCACAGATCCTGCCTGGCGGTGGCTTAGCTGCCTCTGTTATCAGATCGACTGTCTCGAGGTATCTCAGTGCTTGTGTCCAAATAACCCTGGTTTTACTTAATAATGGCCCAAATAGTGGTGTTGGTGACTCAGATTTGTCAAAGGCAAGCTGCGAAGTGCTTCCTTTATGTGAAAAGGCGAAGGTTCTCGATTTAAAGGAAAGAAAAAAAGAATCATATGCCGAGGTTGCTAAGATCTGTGGTAAGACTGAGTCTTCTATCCATGAAATTGTGAAGAGGGAAAAGGAAATTCATGTTAGTTTTGTGACCTCAAACAGCAAAATTTGTGGCCACGGTGCGTGGATGAAAGGCATTAAATTTGTACAGTAAGATATTTCGAAACCACATTCACGTAACTTTTATTACAGTACATTGTTAAAATTGTTCTGTTTTATTTTTGGTTATTCTTATTAATCTCCTACTGTGCCTAATTTATAAATGAAACTTTATCACAAGAGTGAGTGTATAGGAAAAACACAGTACCTGGGAGTGCGGTGCTATCCTCAGTTTCAGGCATCCACGGGGGTGGGGGGTGGTCATGGACCGTATCCCCCGCGGATAAGGGGGACAACTGTAATCTCATTTCTTCTCCTCCAGACAGTAGCATTCCTGTGGCCAGAGAGATTTCAGACTTCAGTGAACTACTTCCTTCTTCGAATGCTTTCGGATCCTAGATTTTACATTCTCCCAGTTAAAAAAAAAAAAAAAAATTTAGCCACTTCCGTGCTTCTAGAACAAAGAGCAAAATTTCCCTTCATACCTTCCCTTCCATTCCTTCCAGTTCCCCCCACCTGCCTCCAGGTATCTGTGCTTAACAGTTTGGGTTATGTCCTTCTAGACCTGCTGTCCAATGTGGTAGCCACTAGACACATGTGGCTGTTTTCATTCATTAAATTAATGAACTAAAATTTAAACTTCATATTTCCAGTGCTCAACTCACATGTGGCTAGTGGCTGCTGTGTTTGACAGCACAGCTAGAGGACATTTCCCTCCTCACGCGGATGTTGGGGACAGTCTCGCTCTAGAGCAGGGTTCTCAGCCTCAGGACTGTTGGCATTTGGGGCCAGGTAAGCCTCTGTGTGGGGCTGTCCTGTACACTGTAGGATGTTTAGCAGCATCCTGGCTTCTACCCAGTAGATGCCAGTAGCCCTTCCTTTCCCTGAACCTGCAGTCGTGACACCAAATTTCTCTCTAGACATTGCCAAGGGTCCCCAAGGGGCAAATTCACTCCCTACCTCCATTGAGAACTACTGCTGCGGACTATTTTCTCTATGTTGCTTTTTAAAAAAAAAAGTAAATTTATTTATTTATTTATTGGCTGTGTTGGGTCTTCATTGCTGCACACGGGCTTTCTCTAGTTGTGGCGAGCAGCAGGGACTACTCTTCATTGTGATGCATAGCCTTCTCATTGCGGTGGCTTCTCTTGTTGTGGAGCACAGACTCTAGGCGAGTGAGCTTCAGGAGTTGTGGCACATGGACTCAATAGTTGTGATGCATGGGCTTAGTTGCTCCGTGGCATGTGGTATCTTCCTGGGGCAGGGATCGAACCTGTGTCCCCTGCATTAGCAGGTGGATTCTTTTTTGTCCCAATGGTTTCTTTGTTTTTTTTAAGTTTTATTGAGATTTAGTTAAAATACAATAAACTGCATATATTTAAAGTGTACAATTTGGCCTTTTTTTTTCTTATTAGTAATATATATATGGCAATCCCAATTTCCCAATTCATTTCCCCCCAACCCTCCCTGCTTTCCCTACTTGGTGTCCATATGTTTGTTCTCTACATCTGTGTGTCTGTTTCTGCCTTGCAAACCAGTTGATTTGTATCATTTTTCTATATTCCGCATATATGTGTTAATATACGATATTTGTTTTTCTCTTTCTGACTCACTTCACTCTGTGTGACAATCTCTAGGCCCATCCACGTCTCTACAAATGTCCCAGTTTCATTGCTTTTTACAGCTGAGTAATATTCCATTGTATATATGTATCACATCTTTTTTATCCATTCATCTGTTGATGGACATTTAGGTTGCTTCCGTGTCCTGGCTGTTGTAAATAGTGCTGCAATGAACGTTGGAGTGCGTGTATCTTTTTGAATTCTGGTATTCTCTGGGTATATGCCCAGCAGTGGGATTGCTGGGTCATATGGGAACTCTATTTTTAGTTTTGCAAGGAACCTCCATACTGTTCTCCATTGTGGCTGTATCAATTTACATTCCCACCAGCAGTGCAAGAGCATTCCGTTTTCTCCACACCCTCTCCAGCATTTACTGTTTGTAGATTTTCTGATGATGCCCATTCTAACTGGTGTGAGGTGATACCTCATTGTAGTTTTGATTTGCATTTCTCTAATAATTAGTGATGTTGAGCTTTTCATGTGCCTCTTGGCCATCCGTATGTCTTCTTTGGAGAAATGCCTATTTAGGTCTTCTGCCCCTTTTTTGATTGGGTTGCTTGTTTTTTTGATATTGAGCTGGATGAACTGTTTATATATTTTGGAGATTAGTCCTTTGTTGATTTGTTTGCAAATATTTTCTCCCATTCTGAGGGTTGTCTTTTCGTCTTGCTTATAGTTTCCTTTGCTGTGTAGAAGCTTTGACTTTTCATTAGGTCCCACTTATTTGTTTTTATTTCCATTGTTCTAGGGGGTGGATCAAAAAAGATCTTGCTGTGATTTATGTCAAAGAGTGTTCTTCCTATGTTTTCCTCTAGGAGTTTTATAGTGTCTGGCCTTACATTTAGGTCTTTTATCCATTTTGAGTTTATTTTTGTGTATGGTGTTAGGGAGTGTTCTAATTTCATTCTTTTACATGTAGCTGTCCAGTTTTCCCAGCACCACTTATTGAAAAGGCTGCCTTTTCTCCCTTGTATATCCTTGCCTCCTTTGTCATAGATTAGTTAACCATAGTTTATCTCTGGGCTTTCTATCCTGTTCCATTCATCTATATTTCTGTTTTTGTGCCAGTAGCATAGTAGCATACTGTCTTGATCACTGTAGCCTTGTAGTATAGTTTGAAGTCAGGAAGCTTGATTCCACCAACTCCATCTTTCCTTTTCAAGATTGCTTTGCTATTCGGGGTATTTTGCGTTTCCATACAAATCGTAAAATTTCTTGTTCTAGTTTTGTGAAAAATGCCATTGGTAATTTGATGGGGATTGCATTGAATCTGTAAATCGCTTTGGGTAGTATAGTCATTTTCACGATGTTGATTCTTCCAGTCCAAGAACATGGTATATCTCTCCATCTGTTTGTGTCGTCTTTGATTTCTTTCATGAGTGTCTTGGCAGGTGGATTCTCAACCATTGTGGCACCTAGGACGTCCTCTATATTGCTTTTTAACTTATTTTTTAAATTGGGGTATACTTGACATACAGTATTATGTAAATTTCAGATGTACAGCGTAGTGATGCACAATTTTTGAAGGTTGTACTCCATCTATAGTTATTATACACTATTGGCTATATTCCCTGTGCTGTACAATATATCCTTGTGGCTTATTTATTTTATACATAGTAGTTGGTACCTCTTAATCCCCTTCCCCTATCTCACCCCTCCTCACTGGCACCCACTAGTTTGTTCTCTGTATCTGTGAGTTCTCTGTGTTGCTTTTAATTTTCCTTTACATTCTTCCTGGATCTTTCCAGCGTCAACACTGAGACTTTAGCTTCCTGAGCTCTGCCTTCAGGGAAGGTGGGTACGTCACGCAGGCAATTCAGCAAATATTTACTGAGTGCCTGCTGCTGGCAGTGGTGGCACCAGGGAGGAGACGCTCGTTTCTTTGGAGGCCAGCTCCTTGTTACAGTGGTTACCTTTTCCAGAAACATCGTTCCCTTGGCGCATCCCCCTCTCATGTTTGCTCTTCCCTTGCATTGGGCCAGATTGTGCAAAATCACTGCCCATCTGGTCGGTAGGCTATTGGCTGTCAAAACCTTTGCTTGTTTTAGAGTTATATTGGAAGAAAGTCCACTTTGGTTTTCCTTTGTTTAAATTGTCTAAGCTGGAAGCAGTGTAAACTGTTTCTAGCCTTACATCTTCATCTGGTTGAGTAGCTGTTGGTAGCAACAGGTGAGAAATTTTTCATGTTTTCTTTTTTTGATCTGGAAAAATAACTTAAGAGAAATAGTATCTACTATTAATTGAATGCCTGTTATGTGCTGGGCATTGTCTTATGCCCCTTATTTTTAAAATCCTTAATCCTTGTAGTAATTCAGCAAGGCAGGTCTTACCGTCATTTTACAGCTAGGGAGGGTGGGGATCACAGAGGATGAATTGTCCAAGGACATACAGCTGGTGTGGAGTGGGGCTGGATTTGCGTGCAGGCCCATCTGGTTTAGAAGCCAGCGTTTGTGCCTCTAGCCCACGTGGTCCTGGCCGTTCTGAAACTGTGACTCTTTCTTGTTACTTCTTTATCAGCCTCTGTGTTAATTTCTCACACTCAGGGGTTCTATCTCACAGCCCATCTCCACAGCCTGTCTAGAATGTGGGGTAGGAGTTAATTTGTCCAGGAAAGTGACAGACGGCTCAGTTTGGTGTTGAGAAGCAACAGCAGAGCAACAGCTGTGACCCCGCAGCTCCAGGCAGCTCCCCCTCTTGGACCTCTGGGGGGCTGATGTCCACCCCTGGACAGACGGGGGGTGGCGGCAGCTGCTAGAAGAAAAGAGAGTCGTGGGTATAAATCGAGATGTCAGGGGGGAGCCTGGCTGCTGCCTCTTCTGTTTTAACTGAAGGGGGCGGGGGGGACTTTGCCACTTGTAAGTTTGCCACCAAGCCCAGGGCTTCTACTGCAGGACAGTAGTTCCCCAAATAAGGGCAGCTGATAGCTCCAGGTGCTGCGGTGATGCTAAGTAATTCACGGACAGGACCTAAATCACCTTGAGACGCATAGCGAGACACTTCCTTCCTTTTTCAGGTTTCCTTCAATATTTCTAACCTTGTCAGGGCCCACTTTTGAACCGCAGACACTTTGCACGTGTCTATGCAATAAGGCGAGGAAGAAACTGGCAAGCTAGCAGCACCTGGGGGCTGGGCACCACTGTATCCAGTGGGAATTTTGGAACATTTGCTTCTCCTGTGGATTTTGATGTTTACCTTCTATTTATGGCACCTGATACTGGGTTTCCATTTATGACAGTGGTGTTCAGTGACCTTTTAAGACACATTTGTGTATGGATGCATAAAAGCCAGGGCAGGAGTTCTCAACCAGGGCACAAGTGGCATATGGGGCTGCATCATTCTTTGTGGTGGGCGCTGTCCTGGGCTTTGTAGGATGTTTGGCAGAATCCTGGCCTCCTCTCCCTGCGAGATACCGGTAGCTAACCCCCTCTTCCCTGTTGAGAAGATGTGCAGATTGAGGCAAACTTAGGAAGTTAGAAAGCAGAGGTAGTTGGATATAGTAGAAATCCCACGTGTGTGTGAGAATGGCTGAAGTTTGGGAAGCTGCTCAGGTAAATTGCCTTCCGTTGTGGGGTCCACTTACTGATGTTCCTGTGGCATTGAGGTTTGTTCAAGAGTGAGGTGGGAGGAGGTGCCTTGAAAGAGATGCTCTAAAGCAGCACCGTCCAGTAGAACCTCTGCTGTGCTGGAAGGTTCTGAATCTGCACTGTCCAGTCCATAGCCACTGGCCACCTGTGGCCGCGGAGCACTCAAAATGTGGTTGCTGAGAACAAGGAATTTAACTCTGTTATTTTTATTTATTTTGTTAAATAATTTATTTGGTTGCACTGGGTCTTAGTTGCGGCACATGGGCTCCTTAGTTGTGTCATGTGAACCCTTAGTTTCAGCACGCAAGTGGGGTCTGGTTCCCTGAACAGGGAGCGAACCCAGACCCCCTGCATTGGGAGCACGGAGTCTTTTTTTTTTTAATAAATTTATTTATTTATTTATTTATTTTATTGGCTGTGTTGGGTCTTTGTTGCTGTGCATGGGCTTTCTTTAGTTGCAGTGAGTGGGGGCTACTCTTCGTTGTGGTGCGCGGGCTCCTCATTTCCGTGGCTTCTCTTGTTGCGGAGCATGGGCTCTAGGCACGTGGGCTTCAGTAGTTGCAGCACATGGGCTCAATAGCTGTGGCTCACAGGCTCTAAAGCACAGGCTCAATAGTTGTGGCGCACGGGCTTAGTTGCTCCGTGGCATGTGGGATCTTCCTGGAGCGGGGATCAAACCTGTGTCCCCTGCATTGGCAGGCAGATTCCCAACCACCGCGCCACCTAGGAAGCCCGGGAGCACGGAGTCTTAACCACAGCACCACCAGGGAAGTCCCTAATTCTTTTAAGTAACTTTGATGTAAAGCTACCATGTTGGACAGCGCAGCTCTAAAGAAATCAGTGTGGAGAGGTCAGGATGATAGATTGCAGGCTTTAAAAGCTTAGAAGCTGAGGCACACAGACCAATAGGAATGCATCTTTAAGGACGGTCCAGCCACGTGGCAGATAGGACTATCAGACAGGAGATTTGGGGTGGCGGTTGACACACCCACTTAGCATTGGCTTTAGCAAAGTAAAATAAAACAAAAACTGGTTTACTGAGGCCTAAGACTTGAGAAGCCCAGGGAATGGACAGCCTTGCGCCCTCCCCCAGGGTGGTCAGGAGACTCTGGTGGGCTGTGCATCTTCCTTGTGACTCCATTTGCAGGCTGACTCTCCTAAACAGGAACAAGGTGGCTGCCTGCCACTCCTGGCTTGTTTTCTTTCACCTCAGTCACCCCAGGGTGAAGAGCACGTCTTTTCTGGAATTTCTAGCAAAAATCCCAGCCAGTCCGCTCATTGGCCCTTTCTCCGAGCCCATCGCCGGGTCGAGGGCTCCGCTTGACCAGGCCTGGATCCTGGGCTCATCATGCCTGGAGCTCAGAGGTGGGGTCAGCCTCAGCTAAGTTAGGTGGAAAGATGGCGGGAAATCTACTTATCCAATTATGATAAAAGAGTAACTGTAGGATAGAAGAAGACTACATGGTGATTTAGGCTAAGGCACTGAGTCTGAGGTGGCACACACTTGGAAAGGGGCCCCTCCCCAAGGCTGGGGTGCAGGCCTGGTTGGAGACAGGGTAGTTCAGGCCACTGGATGGGAGGACCAGAGCTGGTCTGCATGTGGGGCAAGCAGAGAACAGTCCCAGGGGTGCAGATAGGGTGACAGGCACAGCTGGTAGTTGACACATGGGCTGTGCAATGGGAGTGAGGGCACCAGAGTTGCAGTATCCCTCGTGGAACACTGAGGGCCACCGTGACAGGAGGACCTTGGGAGACCAACCCTGGGGTGAGGGAGTCAGGGCGCTGGTGTGGAGGAGGCCTGGGGCATGGGATGTCCATGTTGAGAGGGCCCTGGGAAGGTGGCCCCGGGCCACAGTGGGGCTTGAAGGTCTCCGAGGGACAGCATGCGCTGGGCTCATGGCTGGCCAGCACGCCATTGGATGGCCTCACCACACACTGCTGACCTGCCCATGGTGCCCCAGCATGGAAACCACAGCAGACCCTTTTCCTCCAGTGGTGTCCCTCCAGCATGCTCTAGTGAGGAAGCTTAGCATTTCACTGATTGCAGAGGAGAGGCAGAGAGGCGTCTGTCCATATCCCAGCGCAGGCATTGAAGGGTGACTGGGGAGCCGGGAGCCAGTACATTGATATGGAAATTAACGGGCATAGGGCGGGCAGGACAGCTGCTGTGCACGTGGAAGAGCTGCGGTTTGAGCAGCGTGAGAGCCCTCACTCTCAGGGGCCCCTGAGGATCTTTCCAATTTTACGTAATGAGGAGAGACTAGGAAAAAAAAAATAGAGCTGTGAACTGAATGTGCTGATGGGGCTGTTGATGGCTGTGCAGGGTCCTCTCAGGCTCTTAGCCCGGATCTGGATCAAACAGGCCTGGGCGTAAAGTCGGCTTCCACCACTGGGTAGTAGATGGAGCTGATGTAGTAGTAGATCCTGAGCAAGTAATTGAGTACTCTCTGGGCCTCGGTTTATTCACGGTGAAAATGGGGTAATACTAGTATGTTACTGTGTAGAGTCGTTGTGAACGTTAAGTGAAATAATACATTGTTTTTTGAAGAGAATGCACTTCTACATCCGTAACAGTTTGAGAATCTGTACCTCTTTCACCACCCCTCACTGCCACCACCCTAGTCTTCGCTTGTCTGGATGATGGCAGCAGCTTTCTTAATGATCCCTCTGTCTCCAATTTTTTGGGTTGATGTACGGCTTTATTAAGATATAGTTCACCTACCCTGAAGTTCACCTGTTTAAAGTATATAATTCAGCAATTTTTAGTATATTCATTGAGTTGTGCAGAACACTTCACCATCCCTCAAAGAAGGCTCACACCTGTTACTTGTTTCTCCTTTTGCCCACGGCAGTGTCTTCTCTGCCCAGAAGCCAGAGGGACCTTTAAAAAAATGTAAATCAGGGGAATTCCGTGGTGGGTCCAATGGTTAGGGCTACGCAGTTCCACTGTAGGGGTCACAGGTTCCATCCCTGGTCTGGAAACTAAGATCCCTCAAGCTGTGTGACACAGCAGAGAAAACAAAAAAAAGGAAATCAGATTATGCCACCCAGTGCTTGTCACACTGACCCTTCAGTGATCCCCACTGTGGATGGAGTAAAATCCAGACTCCTTACCTTGGTGACAAGGCCCTGTGTCATCTGCCCCACCCCACCCCCCCACCTCATCTCTTACCCTCTCCCCTGTGATTGGTGCATTCCAGCTGCACTAGGCTGCTTTCTGCCTCTGGATCTTTGCCCTTGGGGTTCTGATCTGCCTAGATGGCACTTCCTTGCCTGGTTACATAGCTGTTTCTCTCCTTGTCACCCAGCTCAGCTGTCACCCCAGCCTCCCTGACCACCCAATCTCCCGGAGCCACACCCCTTCCCCACTCCCTCTCTTGTCCCCTGCCTTATTTTATTTTGGTTAGTTGTTTACTGTCTGTCTTCCTCCACGTGGGAGGAGGACCTTGTCTGTCTTGCTTGGTATTGAACGCACTCGGTGAGAGCCTGCATCCTGAGAGTGCACAGGACAGTCTAGGTGAATGAATGAGTGACAAAAAGGAGGCAGTGATTACTTGTCTTATTTATTATTGTTATGATTAGATATTCAGTAAATACTATTGACCTAAAAGTCATTGAAAGTATGCAGCTTATATCTAGTGCAGGTAGAAAGTGAATAAACAAGGTGACAGGGTAATTAAATGATATGGGCTTGGGGTGAGTTACACTGGGCTCAGGTGACACAAAGTCCTTATTTTACCTTGTGCCACATGCTTACCCCATTTTGGCAATGAGATTGTGAGGAAGTAGAAGAGAAGGATCCTTTTCCAAAGTTAGGTCCCCACAGGACCTGGAATCATAGTTGGATCAGATGAGCACTTAATAAATGCTTTACTATTATGGATTTAGCTAAAAAAAAAAAAAGAAAGAAATGCACATTTAGTCCCATAGGTAATACATGTACAATGTGACTGAAGAATACATAGGAAAAGGCCCCCCTACTCCCTCCTTCCCAAAGGAAACTGGTGTTATCAACTCATCATGGAGGTTTTCTGTGTTTGCAAGCATAGGTCTGCATATTATCCTCTTGCTTTCATGCAAAGAATGGCATCCTGGACACACCTTTCAGCTCCTTTTTGATTTAGCATATCTTGCAAATAGGGCCATTCAGCACATACAGTTCTGTCTCCTTCCTTAAAGCTGAACGTTCCATTGTATGGATGTTTCCCGCTTATTTGACCAGCCCCCCTCTGATGACCGGTTATTTTCGTTTCCAGTCTTTGCTACCATGTGTGGGTTGCCCTGAGTGATCTGCCCCTGTGCATGCCTGCAGGTTAAGTCATGAAGAATTTAACCTGGTAGCTTGCTATGTGGAACCATCTGCTAGGACAAAACAGGCAGAACTCATATAAACAATCAGCCTGACAATATGTGATTCTCTTAAATTCATTCTTCAGCTTTCATTAGAAACATTTAGCTCCAGGAGTCATCATTACAGGATTATGATAGGATGGGGAGAGAATTGCTGGTTCACAGAAGAGTTAGAGACCATGAGGAAGGTTTCTGCAAGTGGAAGGGTGTACTTGGGTCAAATGCATCCTCCCTCTCTCCCTTCCTCCTTCATTCAGCACTTTGTATCCACTGATGGCCAGCTTGGCTGATTTACACCCAAGAGCAGGAATAGGGTTGGACTCCTTGAGGTTTCTGTGTGTGTCTCTGGACAACACGAATGAGTTACTAGAAGTGAAACCTGTCCTCATGAGAGCCACCACCATCCTCCTCGCCCCACCCCTAGCACCGGCTTACTGGAACCAGGATGCTATTTTTAAGAAAGAGCATCATGTTTCATCATGGAAATTTTGAGCATCCGAGCAGGCAGGTTTAGAGTCCTGATGCCCAGGGACTGTGTGTGCTCAGCTGCGTACCCCAGCCCCAGGGCGGGCCTTCCTGGCCTGTGGGAGGTGGGGGAGGAGGCGGGTCTGCAGCTGACAGTTATGTAAGTCGTATCGGCCATGTCTGGATGGTTTGCCTTCAGCTGGTGGCATCTCAGGGGGCTGGCAGGGCTGGGGTTCCTCCCTCCCAGCCTGTGTGTACGGGGCAGAGAGGTGAACTGTCCAGCCTGGGGTCTTTCCACTGTAAGTGTGCTCGTAATTCTCAAAATGCCTTGTTTGCAGGCTCTCCTGAATGACGAGATGCATTTTTTTGGCACGACTGGGGGTGGGGTTGTGTGTCTCAGAGCAGCTTAGTTTTGGCAGAGCTGGGCAGGTTCCCAGGTGTCTCTGGCTTCAAACAAGTGACATGAGGGTGGATGTACTTGGTGAGCTTCCCTCCAGGGGCGGCCCTTGGGGTCAGTCTGCCTGCAGCTGGCACGCTGGCCTGTCTCCAGGTTATGCAGGGTGCCGAGTCATTGTCTTCCTGGCGTGTTCCTCCAACGTGTTGCTAAAAAGGAGAGTCGGGTGTGGAAGGAAATTCTTTCCCTTCTCTTTTTTTTTTTTTTTTTTATAGTAATCTTGGTGTAACCAGCACCCTTGATAGCATGTGGGGGTAGGAAGACACTGGATTTCAGAATAAGACGGACCTGGTTCAAGGCTAGACTCAGCTGTTTCTCACATCTTGACAAACTCATGTGCATTATTCAGTGGTCCTGAGCTTTTCTGTCTCACCTGCAAAATGTCAAAATGATAACAGTACTTGTTGCTATGTATTTACTTTTTTAAATTAAATCTTATTTTAAAAACGAATTCTACTTTTTGAAATAATTTGGGCTTGGGACAAAGCATCTTTGATTTGGATCACAGTTTCTTAGATGCCTCAGCTTTCTTTTCCCCTCTCACTGAAGGATGAAGCCCTAGATGGGGTTGTGGTTCTGACCCAGTGAAGATACTTTAGAGAAAGACATTCTGGGAGGCGTGGATGGGTGTGGGCGTGGCCTTGACGGTGTGGGCATGTCTTTTCCACAGGTGCTGCGAGTGGCTGAGATGCTGTGGTGGAGGGGAACCCCGGCCCCGCACAGTCTGGTTGGGGCACCCCGAGAAGAGGGACCAGAGATACCCTCGAAATGTCATCAACAATCAGAAGTACAACTTCTTCACCTTTTTGCCTGGGGTACGTATGTGCAGGGGTAACATTGTTTTTTTCTTCCTACACCAAATGTATGCAGTGGTACTAGTCTTAGAAGACTGAGGTCTCCGTGGCAGATTTTGTGAACAAACCGTGTCTTTTCCATGTCACCTCAGCCACTGGCCATTCATCTTCGCTGGTCCTGAGCACCTGGAAGGGGGCTGCCTTCTGTGTGCAAGGCTGTGAAACTCCACTTGAATGGTTAGAGTGACTTCACATTTATTTGGTGTGTTGGGCCTAAGAGTGAAAAAGATATTTTGAGGACATGGCTTTGTTACAAAAAAAAAAAATACCCAGGGTTTACTGTTATTCTGAAACACATGTTCAGAATAGGAAAGTTGGGAGATAAAAGTATAGAGAAAATTTTTTTTAAGATAAATTTTAATACTGTCATCCGGAGAGACTTTCTGTTAACATGTTTGCTGATGTTTGTTTTGTTTAGTGTTTTACTCTGCAGTCATCTCTTTTGTTCATTAACTTACACAGATCCATGGACACGTACTCTGAACACTTTCTCCCCAGCACAGCCCTAAGTTAAATATCTATTTTTATCCATTGTGGCCTCCAAAAATACACCGACTTTATTTTTTTATTTATTTTTCAAACAATATTTATTTATTTGGCTGTATCAGGTCTTTGTTGTGGCATATGGACTCTTAGGTGCAGCATATGAATGCTTAGTTGTGGCATGTGAACTCTTTGTTGCGGCATGCGGACTCTTAGTTGTGGCATGTGGGATCTAGTTCCCTGACCAGGGATGGAACCCTGGGCCCCCTGCATTGGGAGCACAGCATCTTAGCCACTGGACCACCAGGGAGGTCCAGCACCAACTGACTTCAGAAGCAGCAGCAGCGATCAGTTCCAAAGCTGGAAGAAAAAAAAAAAATCACTGATTTATGGAGAGAGAACATGGAAATACAGATATCTTATACTGTAGGTTAAGGTCAACTTGAGTGTTTCTTTAAGGATGACTTTGACTACGCTTATTGCTGCCTGGCCCAATCCCCCACCCTGGCCCCCGAAAGCCCAGTATCTTAAGTCAGGTGAAAGTTTATTTCTTGTTCGTGGAAATTCTGAGGCAGGTCAGGCCACTCTCCTCCAGCTCACAGCTGCTCCATCTGGAATACGTGGGCTCCCACGACTCCATGGCAGGGCAAGAGCGAGGGGCTAGACGATGCCTCAAAGAGACACGTCATTTCTGCTCGTTGCCCGATGGCCACAATGAGTCAGAGGGGATCAGTGTCACTCCCAGGGCGTGTGGGGGCAGTCGAAACTCTGCCAGAGTCCTCCTGCCACAGAGGATGAAATTCTGCTGTAGTTACTGTATGGCATTGAGATCATAAGGTCATACCATGGAGATATCAGTTTATCTCCCTCATTTGATTCAGTCTTACACAGCATAAGCATTTCCCACTAAAACCTCTTCAGCAACGTTTGGAGTGGCCTTTCCTGTATGTACAAAATATTTTAAGAAGGGACTTCCCTGGCGGTCCAGTGGTTAAGACGCCACGCTTCCACTGCAGGGGGCACAGGTTCAATCCCTGGTCAGGAACTAAGATCCCGCATGCCTCATGGCGGGGCCAAAAAATAGGAAAAAAAATAGTTTAAGAAATAAAACCTGGGACTTCCGTGGTGGTGCAGTGGTTGAGAATCTGCCTGCCAATGCAAGAGACATGGGTTTGATCCCTGGTCCAGGAAGATCCAACATGCCACGGAGCAGCTAAGCCTGTTGGTGAGCCACAACTACTGAAGCACGCGTGCCTAGAGTCTGTGTGCCGCAACAAGAGAAGCCACTGCGATGAGAAGCCAGCGCACCACAAGGAAGAGTAGCCCCCACTTGCTGCAACTAGAGAAAGCCTGTGTACAGCAGTGAAGACCCAGTGCAGCCAAAAATGAATTAAAAATAAAGAAAGAAAACCTAGCAGCTATAGTCGAAACCCGTAGCATACCCTCCCCACCTGGAGGTCACTACTGTCTTGAATTGGTGTTTATAATTCCCACGTGTATCATTTGCTTCTTTGCTTTGATAAATATGTTTTCGTCTCCCAGGTGTATTTTCCCAAACAGCATGCAGCAGTGTGTAAACCGTGTGTGCGGGTCCCGTGTGAATTGTGTTCTTCCGGGGGAGTGTTGTGCAGTGTCTCCCATCTCCCTGTAAGCCCACCTGGCCACATCAGCCCAGCCTCGAGTGTCTTCTCTCTCTTCTCTCCATTCCAGGTGCTGTTTAACCAGTTCAAATACTTCTTCAACCTCTACTTCCTGCTTCTCGCCTGCTCCCAGTTCGTCCCCGAGATGCGACTGGGAGCGCTCTACACCTACTGGGTTCCCCTGGTGAGTCTGTCGGGTCGCCTGTTCAGTAACGTCAGAGGTTGGGCAGCAGAGGTTCTTTGTCCTCCAAGCCTGTGGAATGGGACTCGGCCTTTCAGGGAGAGAACGCTCTCAGGGCAGCGTGTTGCGAGCCCCTGAGGTTTTCATGGCGAATCTCCGTTTCTCCCACCAGTAGGATCAACCCGTGGTGAGGCCTGTGCTGCTCGTTCCTTCTGTCCGTCAGCTGTGCAGTGTCTCCTTGTTTCAGCAAGGACTTATTGCATGCTTCACACGCGTCGCCCGGTTCTAGGCTCCGGCACACCGTGGTCACGAGAAAGGCAAAGCCTCCCACTCTGTGGACTGCGCTCTTTGAATTGTTGTCTGTTTATTATGTAGACCACTTCAGTGTGAGGGGTTGATGGGGTAGCAGGTTTTGTGCTTCAGTGTGTGTGGAGGGTGACGGACCCGAAGCCCCGCCCTCCTCCTCGTGCCGCTATTTCTTTCTTCCTGCCCTTTGGCGGATGGTTATTGAGCAGCTGCTGTGTGCCAGGCGCGGTCCTGGGCACTGGGGATGCAGCAGTGAATGAAACGTAGAAAAATCCCTGCCCTCGTGGAGTTGACTTTCAGTGGGGACAGACAATAAACAGATTAACGTAATTGTTTCAAGTTGTGAAACTGCTGTGACATAGTAGAAGGTTGTAGGGCAGATAAGGCATCCCAGGCACGGTTAGTACTTGTTGAATGGATGAAGGTGGGAGGCGGGAGATGTGGAGGGAGGGGCACCCTTAGCTAGAGTGGCCGGGAAAGGCCTCTTGAGGAGGTGGTGGGAAGAAGACGAGTGGGAGGGTGGGAGTATCCCAGGTGCAGGGAGCAGCAGCGCAAGGGCCCTTTGGTAGGCCTGTGCTTAGAGCATCTGAAGAGCAGAAAGAAGCCCAGCGTGTCTAGGGCGCAGAGGGGGGGAAACTGACATTTCTTTTCCTCCAGAGACATTATGAAATATGATTATTTCTCGCTAAGCAGGGCTGGGGAGGAACGCTCAGATTCTCTGTTCACAAATCTTGTTAAATTTGTCACTGGGAGAAGATTGTTAAAGTAGAAAAGATGTTTCCTCCTTAAGGAAACAAGAAGACACGTTCTTTTGGTGGCGGGTGGGCAACGACAAGGATTTGGTGCACAGGCCCTTAGGGAGCAGAGGGAGTGGATGCCAAGGGCCCTGGGGGTGGGGTCCACACGCCAGTGGGGCCATGTGACCATCGAGGTCATGTCAGCAGTTCCAGCCCTGGGAAGAGGAGGGATGTTTATTTCCTCCACACAAGCAGCGGAGGTGCTTTTGGGATGTGGGAATAGTTCTTTTTCTGCTCTGAGTCTTTTGTAGGTGAGGTAGGATGTCGGGATAACAGACATTCCTATCTGCGTCATTGTGTGTGCTTTTATACACTGAGTGTTGCAGACTCAGAGGCCTGGCTGATGGAAGTGGGGGGCTCGTGTGCCATCTCAAAGCAGAAGATGCTGTTACGTTCCATCAGCTGCAAACGTGGTCCCAGAGTTACCAGACCCAAGATGTAGAAACTTCAGAGGTTTACAGGAAATACCCTAATTTTATTTTAGCTTTTTTAGTTCCACAACGGTTTGCTACATACCTATACGAAGTCAAACTGTAAGTCACTTAAATTTAAGAAAAGTTAGTTTGCAATGTGTATAAAATGTCTTCTGTCACACTGGCTATACTGATTACGTTTTTAAAGTGTTATTTGAAAGATACTATAGTCATGTGATTCAGGAAACATGTAAAACATCCGTCATGAAAAATCTCCCTTTCATCCAGTTCCACCCCCGAAACACTGCCATTCATTTCTTTTTCCTTCTTCCAAAGTTTACGAACAATGAATAAATTTTTTTGGACCCGCCTCTGCCATTTACCATAATTTTTTTTTTGAACCTTTATTGAGATACAGTTAACATACAATAAACTGCATATATTTAGAGCGTACAATTTGGTGTCCCAATCTCCCAATTCATTCCCCCCCAACCCTCCCTGCTTTCCCCACTTGGTTTCCATATGTTTGTTCTCTACATCTGTGTCTCTATTTCTGCCTTGCAAACTGGTTGATCTGTACCATTTTTCTATAGTCCACATATATGTGTTCATACACGGTATTTGTTTTTCTCTTTCTGACTCACTTCACTCTGTATGACAGTCTCTAGGTCCATCCACATCTCTACAAATGACCCAGTTTCATTGCTTTTTACAGCTGAGTAATATTCCATTGTATATATGTACCACATCTTTTTTATCCATTCATCTGTTGATGGACATTTAGGTTGCTTCCATGTCCTGGCTATTGTAAATAGTGCTGCGGTGAACATTGGAGTGCGTGTGTCTTTTTGAATGATGGTGTTCTCTGGGTATATGCCCAGCAGTGGGATTGCTGGGTCATATGGGAACTCTATTTTTAGTTTTTAAGGAATCTCCATACTGTTCTCCATAGTGGCTGTATCAGTTTACATTCCCACCAACAGTGCAAGAGCATTCCCTTTTCTCCACACCCTCTCCAGCATTTACTGTTTGTCGATTTTCTGATGATGCCCATTCTAACCGGTGTGAGGTGATACCTCATTGCAGTTTTGATTTGCATTTCTCTAATAATTAGTGATGTTGAGCAGCTTTTCATGTGCCTCTTGGCCACCCGTATGTCTTCTTTGGAGAAACGCCTATTTAGGTCTTCTGCCCATTTTTTGATTGGGTTGCTTGTTTTTTTGATATTGAGCTGGATGAACTGTTTATATATTTTGGAGATTAGTCCTTTGTTGATTCGGTTGCAAATATTTTCTCCCATTCTGAGGGTTGTCTTTTCGTCTCGCTCATAGTTTCCTTTGCTGTGCAGAAGCTTTGACGTTTCATTAGGTCCCTTTCATCCAGTTCCACCCCCAAAACACTGCCATTCATTTCTTTTTCCTTCTTCCAAAGTTTACAAACAATGAATAAATTTTTTTTTGGACCCACTTCTGCCATTTACCATAACTTTTAAAAATTGAAGTATAATTGACATACAACATTAAATTTAAAAATCTTTTTTCCCTGTTCCCCAACACTCCCTTTTAGAAAAAAAGGTCACAAGATATACACGGTGCTGAATCAGTTTTCCTCACCTCCAGCATCTCTTTCTCTTGGTTTTCAGACATCGACAGCTCATTTATAAAATGTTACAGCACCACGTGGAGTGAGCACCCTCTCCCCTGGTGGTCTGTCTGCAGGCTGCTGGTTTGCAGTCTTTGCTCTGCTGCAGGATGTAGGGGGTCCTCAGTAACCCCTTTTGCGCTCAGGAACCCTTGACTGGGAGTGTGGGATGACCAGACCCCACCTCGCAAGTCTTGTCTGTGGGATTCTCCCAAAACCCCAGATCTTGCTGCTTTACCATCTCCAAAGCAGCTTCTGTTCATTTTTCTTTTCCTTTTTTGACTACAAAAGGACTTATTTTTGGAGAAAAATTTGACAGAGAAGCAGCCCAGCAAAAACCCCTACCTGTGCAGCCACCTTCTGAGATACCCCATTTATGTTTCTGATCTCTTTCAGTCTCTTCTTACATATTCCTGTTTTATATACCCTCTAACTTACATTATAGTAAAGTACGAGGGTGAGTCAAAGATTATCCACACTCTGGTTATACTAAAACTTGCGTAAATTCTACAGCCAGAGTGCGGATAATTTTTGACTCACCCTTGTATGTATCATGTAAATGCATATGCTTTATAAATTGGATCCCAGGGTATGGGAGAAGGCAGCTGTGTGTCTCCCCGTCTCCCTGCCTTTCGCATCGCAAGCATGATCTCTGATCTGTGCTCTCTCCCCTCGAGGTATTCATCTGCCTGGCCTGTCATATAAACCCATCATCCAAACGATTTTTGGGGCACAGACCTACTAGCACTCCTCCAACCTTGTTCACATTAGCATTGGCATCTGTGTTGGGGAGGGGACTTTGGCCATCTTTGGCATAAGTTTTTCATTCTGTCAACCAAGGTTCGTGTAGATATGACTCAGAGAAGATGGAATTATGCAGGAGAAACAGTGGGATCAGAAACTAGATCAGCTTTGTTGAATTCTTCCAAAGGTGGTTATCAGAGGTTTCCATGGACTGGGGCAAAACGGACTGGTAGAGAAAAAGATTGTTCACTCGATAAACAAGAACGTGGGGCAAAGGAGAATAAGGAGCTTGCCTGAGATCACGCTCGGGTGTGGACAGGAGGTGACGTCTCCAGAGACGGACACTTGTTCTCTTTTTCTAAGGACTAGGCCTTGGAATGTAGCCTTTGGGATGTGTGTGGGGTGTGTGTATACAAGGATATTCCTTGCAGCATGGTATATGTTACTAAAACAGTAGACACGAATAAGTGTCCATCAATCGTTACCGAACGCTGGTCCAGCATAACTGTGGAATCTGGAGTTAGGAAAGACCAAGTCACTCCAGTGATGCTGACATGAGACGATGTGAATCATGTTTTTCTTTGCATGAAAAGAGTAAGTTGCAGGATAATATGGACACTATACTCCCATTTTTATGACCCTCTCCCCCACAACAAATATTTCTGCATGCTTGCGCATGTAAATACATGGAGGTCTGGAAGGTTCTTCACAGAAGCTAGTGGTTATCTTTGGAGCTGGGGGCTGACTTTTATTCTTTTAAGTGTTTTTGATCTTAATATACAGAGACCTCTGTCTTAAGTCACCTCAGCGCCTCTATGGCAGTTGGAAAGATATAGGAAACTACATAGAGCAGATGTGCATTCAGGGTGTTTGAAACCGTTTAGAATAGAGTTGCTCCCTCCACAGGGGGAGCCCACATTGGTTCTTGGGGCTGGTGACCAAGGATCAAAGTGTTGAACTCAGCTGGCTGGCAGGTGCTGTACCCTTTTCTGTTCCTAGTATGTATTTTGTGTATCAGCACCAGTGATGCTGACCCAGGGTCTGCGGGAAGACCTTGAGGGCAGGGTCTCCAGGGTCTCAGGAAATGCACAGTGTGAACCATGGGGGCTGGGATGATCTGGAGGGCTCCCACCCTTCTAAAGAGGGCCCGACCCCAGTTCTCGCCCATGTCTCCTCGCTGACATGATGCTCGAAGTTTCTAGGAGAAGCCAGAAGGCCTGACTTCCAATGTACGCAGCTGACTCACCTGGCTTCCCTGGGACTCTGTCTGTAGGGGAAGCCAGGCGGGTTACGAGCAGCCTCTGGCAGTCCTGAGGTTTCTCACTGCTGCATGACCCCCCCTTTTATAGCCACATTTTCCTGTAATCGTTCAGAGACAGGAGGAGATGCTTGTCTTGTACGATTTCTTCCTCTCTTTCCAGGGGCTGCCGAGAAGGGAGTTTGGGGTCAAAGAAGAATTAAGTGGCATCTGTTTCTAGGAAACTGTAGCTGATTTCCCCTAAATCATCTAGATTTTTATGTAGAGAATCAATTCCCAGTTCTCGGCTAAAGTACATTTTGAAATATCTCCAGCCACCCTGAGAGTCCTCTTATTTCAAAGCCAGCCATGAGCTCAGTGGTTCAAAATGAGGGCTGTGGGGCCAGATGGTTGAGCTCTTGCTACAGCTTCTCTGAGAAGCTGTGTAATTGGAACAAGATTTTCTGAGCCTCAGTTTTCTCACCTGTAAAATAGGGGTGATCATGTCTACTCCTTTGGCTTGTTGGGAGGGTCAGTGGCGTACAGCAAACAAAAGGCTTCAAATGGCTCCTGACATGTAGAAAATACTCAAGAAAGGTCCTCATTTTAATTTAAAAATTCTGGTACTAGTGCCCTAGTTCATTGTCTGGATTACGTTTTAGCTTTTGGTCATTTTTTTTCTAGATATGAATATGTTAGAGGGAGAAATTCCACAGGAGACAGCTGAAAATAATGCATGAGATGGTACGAAGACCAAATAATAAGTCTAGATTTTTGTTGTCGTTGTGATTGAGGTGCGATCTACATGCCATAACATACACAGACCATGAGTTTTCAGTTCACTGTGTGTTGACTTTTGTCAGCGCCCCAGGTCAGCACCACCTCGGTCAAGGCCATTCCCATCACCCGGAAAGTTCCCTTTTGCTCCCCTCCAGTCATGCCCCTCCGCAACCAGAGGTTGCTTTTCCCACTTCTCTCTTAGTTTTGCTTTAGTAAGTCTATTTTTGACATACTACTTTACAGAAGAGTCTTAGCACCTGCAGAATTCCATGTCTGTTCACTGTCACCACCTCTGATTTTCCTTACAAGCTCAGACAACCCCCCACCCCCATTCAAGCCTCTTTCTCAGTATCTGTGGCTCTGAAGGACCTCGAAAATTGGACGGATGGAATTTATTCCTGCACTACATTTGCATCTCTTTGTAAAGCAGTTTCTAGCTTAAGAGGTGGCACATCCCCTGGGATTGATGAGGAGTGTGTGTGTGTGTGTGTGTGTGTGTGTGTGTGTGTGTGTGTGTGTATTGAGAGGGGCAGAGATAAGGTGACTTAGGAGGCGATATTTTATTTCCAGCAGGGAGGTTAACACCTCCTGTCTTTGTAATGAGCACACACTTCCCATTAACATCAATGGGATTTAGCCAGGCCCACGCAGAGAGAAATAGAAACTGGAACATTTGAAAAAACAAACAACAAAAACCTGGGTTCTGGCCCAGAACAAAACAGCAGCATGGGGGAAGCGGGGGGAGGGTTCTGCAAACCTGGGCCGTGGTTTTCCAGAACGGGTTTTCTCTCACTTCCCTATGTGGTCTGGTTATGCTTTTATTCTGAAATGTACCAGTTTTGCTTTGGCTGCAGTGTGTACTTTACATCTGACTGGGAACAGAAGTAATCCTTAGATTGTAAAGATGTATGGGCCCTTGGAGGAGTTTCACAAAGCAGCACATCTCTGGCTAGATTTACATAAGAGATTTAAAGCCCTTTGAATCGAAGTTAATATATTGCACGGGGTAAACAGTATGAAAATGAAATCCTCCAAGAATTCACTGCTGCTAACCTTGGGGCAGTTGTGCTCTTTGCATTTAAAAAAAAATGACTTTAAAAGGAGGGGTGACAGAGTATTTTGTACGAAAAATGAATTACTGTTCTTGCCTTTGATTGATACAAGAGGAAAAGTCTAGATGAAAAAGATTCTAGCTGTGGGTGACTCACAAACCAGTCCATATCTGGTTTTATGAGTTGGGGTATCTGATTTGGGGAGGTCGGGCAGTTTAAAATTTTCTTTTTATTAGTGAGTACTTAGGCAATTAATACTTTAATATGTTTTCTTTATAGAAGTTTAAAACATTGCAGGAAAGACTGAAGTCCTTATCTCTTCTTAGGCCCCTTCCTTGTAGAGGAATCTAGCCAATAGTTGAGGGCATTGGAAAATCTTTAGCAGTGTATGAATCTTTGTTGGTGTTTATTTGAACAGTGTTACATTGTTATGTTCCAGAAGGTTGATTTTCCTCCTGGCAGGTCAGTACAAACAGGGATGCATCTCACCTTGTCCTGGTGACCCATCTTATTGGCTCCACCTTCCCAGGTTTCTGCAGATGCAGAACATTGTCTCAGTTAAGAGCAAAGACTCTGGAACTAGAGTCCCTGCATTATCACTTAGAAGCTTTATGTCCTTGGGCAGGAGTGTTTCTCAGTTTCTTCATGGGTAACATGGTGATCTCAGCCATGAACTGCGCTAAGGGTTGGAAAGCGCTTCAAATGACACCCGGCACATGGCGAGTAAGATGCAGACATCAGAGGTGACCATCACTCAGCCCTTGCCTTGGATGCATGATCCTGGGGTTTCCGTGTTTTTCACTCTTTGGAACCCTGTGGTGGTGGTGGTGATCAGGTGTGTCCCTGTTACACGTGTCAGTGAGGGTTTTTCTCAGACATGAGATTTGGAGAAGTGGGCTTGCTGGGGCTTGTGCATGTGGTATAATTAGCAGGTCCTGCCCTGCTGCCATCCTGAGCGGCCCCTGGCCTGGCCTGGCCTGTCCCTGGCTCCTGGAGAGGAAGGTGGCTTCCAGTAGGGCTCACTCTCTCTCCCTCTCTGTGCAGGGCTTCGTGCTGGCCGTCACCATCATCCGAGAGGCGGTGGAGGAGATCCGATGCTACATGCGGGACAAGGAAGTCAACTCACAGGTCTACAGCCGGCTCACAGCGAGAGGTCAGCCTCCTGGCTCCACGGGGGCCGCCTCCTGCTGCCCAGCCCCAGGGGTGGGGGGGGGGGGGTGGTGGCCACAGGGTTGCAACTCAGTCATGGGCCACTGACAGCCAGGGAGCAGAGTTCAAGGCCTGGGGCCGGCAGGTGTGTGGGTGCCGCGTGGCAGGACAGTTATTCGGTTGCCAGCATCAGGGAGGCCAGCATGTGCCCTGGGCCTGGGGGGACTCTGGCCACATCTCTGGGCTGTCACTGCCCTCTTAGAGCCAGTCCTGTGGGCTGACTGGTGCCTCATCAACCTGCAGTTTAATTCTGTGGGCTGGCATCCCCTGTGGGCTGGCGTCCTCCACGCACTGGCTGGCTGAGGAGGCATCCCTCCTGTTGGTGCGGAGGCTGCCAACTCTCGTTTCCAAGGGAGCACAGCTTTAAAAGATACTCTTTCAACATGACAAAACTAATGTTACAACTTTGCAATGTGAGTTTTTAAGAAGGCACCAGACTTACATAATAAATGCTGCATCTGCAAAGGCACCTTATAAATCCTCGAAATGGAAGAGTGAATAGTCTGACCCAAAGAGAAAGGACTAGGTAACGTTTAATTTGAATTTTTGAAATGGTGGAGTTTAAAAAACCCCACTCAAATACACCATTGAGAACCCACGAAACAACCCAGCCAATGTCAACTTCTATTTCCAGCTACAAATTCTACCTAGATTTCCCATAAGGTTGTATTCAGAAATGAGAATGTTATCTAAAGTTCCTGAAGATTGCTGATCCTGTGCAGGGAGTAATAATATTTTAGGAGGGATGGAGGGGAATAAAAGCTGTGCTTTGCCTTCAGGAAATTGAGAATTCTGAAAGAGATAAGATAGATGCCCAAGGGAGCCTGCACCCAGCTAGTGTGTGAACTGCTTTATGTTAAGTTAGTCTTCGGAAGAAGCAGTCCATCCAGGGCTTTGAGGGTTTTGAGTAGAATTTTCCTTCTAGGAAAAATGTTGGAGAAATTTATTTAAGGCTCTAAAACCATTTTTTTTCTTAGTGTAATCCCACAAGGGCATGAAAGTATTTTGTTTTAGTGCATTTAAATAGATCTTCATAGTTGGTGGTCTTAAAAAGTTACAAGTCTCTGGGAGAAGGGGGCATTTAGAGTTGGTATAGAAATGCTTTATTACTGCTAAACTACTGTATTTAGGACGTTTTGCTAGCTAAAGAAAGAAAACCCAGTATAATCTTTGCAAAGGCAGGTGGCTTGGGCTTTCCACGTGGGTAATCAGAAGACCTGTCTGGAGGGTGTTTTTTTGTAGTTCATGTATATTAAATCCTCCCTTAATAACATATTCTGACTATAACATTTAAAACGCTTGGCAACCGACAAAAGCCGCATCGGAGAGGGTGCGGTGGGTCTATTTAGATCTCAGGAGGAGGGGCCCTGGGATCCCATTCATTCAGCCGTCCAGGCTCCAAACCTTCTTTGGCTCTTTTCATATTGCAATTGCTTTTCCCGTGAATGATTTTTCTGCCCTCCCCTTCAGCCCCAGCTTTAGCTTCCCTCAGTTCTTGAAAAGATCCTAAGGAGAACTGGCAGATGGCTCTAGCATTAAAAACTTGTATTCCTTTGTGGGTCTCCTTTTGTGGCCCTGTGGTTTCCATTGTCATGCCAATGCAACAGTAGGGGAAAACTGAGCAGAGTTCTGAATGTTAACCCAGACCCTGGCTCTGCAATTTGTTTGGAAAGCCCCAAAAAGGCACTGAAGAAAAATGTCAGCTTGGAAAGTGAGGGAGGGGAGGTTAGTTATTTGATACACTTTGGGGGGAAGGGCCAAAGTAAGAAGTCCAAACGGGAGGATTTAAGAGAGGAAGAAAAATAAGCCGATTTCGGCCTTACCATTCAATTACTTAATAATATTTTTTTGAGTAAGGCTTTTCACCAAGATCTTCATTTAGTAAGTTCAAAAAGCAAAGGGAAACAGATACATATACTGTATATCCACGCAGGACTGTTTTCTCTTTTTATCACTTAGCATCTTAAAATATACTTTTCAACAGTATTTTTGGAGTTCGAAAGAGTTTGGAAACCAAAATATCAAGTCCTTGATCATGAGATTATAAGCCATTATATTTAGTTACATTCTGCCTCATTTCCTAATTAATAATAGCACTAATATAGTTAAATAATTGGGGGAGAGGGGATAATTTCTAACTAGCAAAATAGTTGCAAAAATCATGTGGAAAACTCCTATTTGTCTTCACCCAGATTCATCAACTATTAAGCTTTTGCTTTTTAGTGCTTTCTTCTTACCCTCTCTAAGCCCTTCAAGAATTAAGTTGCAGATACTATTGCCTTTTAACCTGTAAATACTTCAACGTTTAATTCCTAGTAGGATGTTCTTCTTATGTAACACAGTATAGTTACAGAGCCAGGAAATTTATTATCATTACATTGCTATTAATCTCATCTGTACTTCTTACTCTAAATTTGCCATTTGTTCCTAAAGATTTTTTTATACCCTTTTTTTTTCCTTGTCCAGAAGCCAGTAGAGGTTTGCCAGTTGCATTTAGTTGTCCTTTCTCCTTAATCTCCTCTAAGTTGGCAGAGCGCCCTGGAGTTCTTTGTTATGACATTGACATTTCTGAAAAGGACAGGCCAGTTTTAGGCCACTTACTTTGTAGCTTGTCCCTCAATTTGTGTTTGCCCAATGTCTCAAAATTAGATTCACAACATAGCAGGAATTAATATCATTTTAAGAACGCCAGTGGCACAGATTCTGGGATGTTGCCAGAATTTTAGAGGCATTATGTTAATCCAATTGACAAAGTTTCGAGCTTGGAGAAAAAAATTTGATTTTAAACAAGTGAACTAAAAACCCTGAAAAGGGGCTTCACTGGTGGCACAGTGGTTAAGAATCCGCCTGCCAATGCAAGGGACATGGGTTCGAGCCCTGGTCTGGGAAGGTCCTACATGCTATGGAGCAGCTAAGCCCGTGTGCCACAACTACTGAGCCTGCGCTCTGGAGCCCGTGAGCCACAACTACTGAGCCCACATGCCACAACTACTGAAGTCTGCACGCCTAGAGCCCATGCTCCTCAACAAGAGAAGTCACCGCAATGAGAAGCCTGCGCACCATAATGAAGAGTAGCCCCTGCTCCACAGCTAGAGAAAGCCCGTGCACAACAACAAAGACCCAACGCAGCCAATAAATAAATAAATAAATTTATTAAAAGAAAAGAAAAAAACCCTGGAAATAAGAAACTCACCATTAGGAGGAAAAATGGATGATAGTTTTTGTTTTATTTTTTTTTTTAATTGTTGCTTCCAATGGTTTAGATCATCTTATTTCATTCAAGGTGTGTCTAAACACATCAATGGATTAATTTTGAATGTAGTTGTCATAGTTTAATAAGAAGTATTTGAAGTATTTCAATAGTAAAATTATCCTACATGTAGAAATGACGTTTTATTCATTCTTCAGGGATACTTGAGACTCCGTGGCTTTCCAAAGTCTGTGATAGGTTTCTGTATTACGGAGATCAACATGAGGGGCTGGGACTTCAGGGAATTAATAGTCCAGCAAGGTATCCAGGCACGTAAACAGGATGATTACAAAATGTAACTAGTAATTATATTTTAGTGGCATGAGTGTTGTGGCGCTTATAAGGGATATCCCCTTTCTTGACCGCTGCATTCCTGGTTCTGAGCACAGTGCCTCGTAGTTGAGGCAAATAGTGGTTCTGAGTTTGTGCTCTGCCTGGATTCGAGAGTCCTGCTTCTGCCTGCCCCCTGCTGTGGGGCAGATCCCTTAATCTGCTAGTAAATTGGGGGTAATAATAGTGCCTACCTTAGAGAGTTGCTATAAGTATAACTCTTGCATGAGAAGAATTTAGCACTGGGCTGGGATTTGGTCTGTGCCCAAAAAAGGCAGTGCTGGTGGTATTGTAGCAGGGGTTCATTAAATATTGGTGGATGAGTTAATGGAGGTATGAGCCAGAGGTTATGGGAGCCTATCAGAGAGGAGCTGATGATGTCTTTCCAGAAGAGGTGACCTGCATCCTGAGTCTTAGAGGATGGAAGAAAGCAGGACTGGCTTTGTGAACGGTGGTGCCAAATGCAAAATGAACACATGGGGCCCCTGTTCAAAAATTGTTCAGAATTTCAAGATGGCGGCAGCAGAACATTAAACCAAGTAACGGCCCCTTCTGAGCGCAGGGCCCTGTGCCACTACCCGGACCACATGCCCGTGAAGTGGCCCTGGCAGGGAGTTCTCCAGGGCTCACAGGTGGGGGTGGCTAGGAGTATGGGGTGCAGAAGCCCAGGTTCCGGCTGCATCTTGTTCTTCCCAAGTCAGCCTTTTTTCCTGAGCCTCTCCTTCCTGGGAAAGTAAAGACCATGTTAGCCAGTGAAGACCTAAGACTCTGGGGAAGTTCATTCTGTGATACAGAAATCTATAATCAAGGATGCAACAGGGAGACGGTGGCATTGGAACTGTTTTAAAAATGCTGTCCAGATTGGGAAGCAGGAGAGGGAAAAATGAAGAAAGATTGACCTACCATAAGCCAGCCAGGTGCTGGACAAGGTGTGGTCTGTGGTTTTTTTAAACAGCCTTAGGGAGGTAGCTTTTACAGATGCGGATCTGAGGCTCAGAGAGGGAAAGTATCGTGTCTGAGATTATGTAGCTAGTTAAGGGGTGGAGCTGTGACATGAACCCCAGCTTGTCTGAATGTAAAACCTTAGCCTAGGCACCACTCTGTGCCTGGAGCTGAGGTTGACACTTTCCCATAGAATATCTCAGTGATTGCCCTGGTGTTCAGCCTTCATACGTAGGCTGCAGAAGGGCTTTTAGATTTGTCATTTTAAAACACATTTTTTAAAATTGAAGTATAGTGATTTACAGTGGTGTGTTAGTTTCTGGTATACAGCAGAGTGATTCAGTTATACATATATATATTCTTTTTCAAATTCTTTTCCACTGTGGTTTATTACGGGATATTGAATATGCAGTAGGACAAAACACATTTCTGAGTTCAAAGAAGTCGATCCAGCCTCCTCATTCTGAGGTGGACAAACTGTTGAAAGCCACGTAGGAATGATGCTTTTAGGTAAATAAGGATCCCCTCTCCTTGTACTTGAAATCCACATCTGAACCTGATCAGAGACTTAAGAGAAGTTCTTAGACCTTTATGAGTTTTACAACTCTAATTGTAGAGATGTCTTTCCAAACTAATAGCATTCAGTGGCACTAGAAACACCAAAACTAAAGAAAGGAGGGTCTTGAAGTAGTAGCAGACTCAGCAAAACTTTGTTTTATTACTTGAAAGATTTGGGTTGGGTCAGGAAAGAATAACTAGTAAAGGAATTATTTTTCTTTATCCTTGTCTTCCTCAAATTAAAACTTTAATTTTAAAGGGGGAATCTGCCTTGCTTATCACAGGTGGTAAGGGCAGTTGGATTTGCATTTTCACCAGATGAATTCCAGGGGTCTTCATACCAGGAATGTTTTCCCAGACTAACTTGTGATCAAGGGCTAAATGAAGCAAGTGGATAATTAGCCTTGAAAGAAAGTGCAAACAGAAGCATAATTAACGCAATTGCTAATGCTTCGTTCCTGCTGGGGACATCTGGGCACATGGTGAACCATAAGCCAAAGGTCTGTGCGAAATGGAGAGAATTCCTCTTCTCTTTAGCTTTTTAGTACATATGTGGTGTAAAAAACAGAGCTGATATCTTTCCTCTTGCCCAGTTCTCTCCAGATTGTTCCTCCCTGCTGCTCTGTTCACCCTTTCCCATTACCGAATAACCTCAAGGATCTCACTTCTATTTGACAGTGATATCCTTTTTTCAATTTAATTCAGAATCCACTTTGCACCATTATTTAGGATTGCAATTAATGTGACTAAAATTTGAGATCTAAGGACACACATGTGTTTCTTTTAGGGTGTTATATTCCATCGGGGTTCATCAGGAGAAGGTAGGATAGTGCCGGGAACATGTGTTCATTCATGGGGAGTTGTTTAGCTAATAGTTAATAAGCTAAATGGAAACTGTATATTGTTAAACAGAAATACCGTTTATGTTTTCAAAGTATGGACTCTGTTCAGACATGGGATGACACTAAAAAAAAAGGCTTTATACTTTTTCAGAGAAGAGAATTACAGTGATGGTCTTTTTAAAAATTTTTATTAAAAATTTTTTTAAATTTCTTTTTTTTATTGAAGCATAGTTGATTTGCAATGTTGTGCCAATCTCTGCTTTACAGCAAAGTGACATTTACATGTATAGACATTCCTTTTTTAAATATTCTTTTCCATTATGATTTATCACAGGATATTGAATACAGTTCCCTAAAAATTTTATTTTATTGAAGTATAGTTGATTTACAATGTTGTGTTAGTTTCTGATGTACAGCAAAGTGATTCAGTTGTGTGTGTGTGTATATATTCTTTTTCATGTTCTTTTCCATTATGCTTTATTACAGGATATCGAATCTAGTTCCCTGTACTCTGCAGTAGGACCTTTTTGTTTATCCATTCTATACATAATAGTTTGCATTTGCTCAAAGATGGTCTTTTTGATATTACTGCAGCAAAAGTACTGCAAAGGTCTTTACTGAGGATCTCAAATACAGCTCAGTAAGCAAAGCATTCCCCTTCCCAGGCTTTCCTCATTAAAATTCAGAGCATTAGCTTTTACAAGTCTTACTTAAAATAGGTCTTGCCAAACACTTTCCCATACATTCTCTGACAGATGTGAAGTTTTTTATTTCAGACCCATAAGTTTCCTTTTATTCTTCAGACTACTCAATTTCACTTTATTACAAATCATTGGTGAACTGATCTATTGTTTAATTTAAAAAAAAAAAAACCTCCCTGAAAAAAATCTCATGCAAATTGCACTGTTATCTTTCCCAAAAGGTATCCCCCCCTATTTCATCATTATTGGGCACCAGAAGCAGGGAAGGACCATTTATATATTTATTTTAAAAGCCTCTGTTGGGTATAAACTTGTTAAATTTAAACTTTAGCCTTTCTTTTTAAAGTTCCCGCTAATTTAAACAAAAGCCCCAGGAAGTGGCCCGTGGAATTTATAATAATACTCTTACACTCTTTGCCTGTTTTCAAATAACAGTCTTTTCTTAGACTTCGGGGAATACAGAGGACCTGATTGGAGTACGAAAATTTCAACTTTAAACCTATGAACTCTGCCAGGTCTGCAGAGGCGTTTTCGTGTCAAGCCCAGGAAATGTACACATGCTGTAGAATTTACAACTCATCACTGCCACAGTCAGATTAGAGCGCGAGTTAAAGAGTTATACATTAACCAGGGTTAGTGCATGGAGCTTGCTGCTAGAGACCTACAAAGGCAATCAATGTCTTGCATGCACAATGAAAAATAGAAGTATAGCTGGAGGTGTTCGGGGGTCAAAAAATTGGCCCACATGTACTAGTGCCCCGGAATTTACTTAATTTTTTTTTTTTCGGGCTGTTCTGCAGTTTGACTGAATTGTCATTTGCTTGTTTCGACTCAAGGAAAACATCTGGTTTCTCTCTGCAGTGTAGACAAACTGCCCTTATTCTGAAGCTCTCATCCATGAAAAGCATGGTTTAGGCTCAATAGGTTTGCTTATGAAAGGCTCGGGGGTTCATCTCTGCAGAAATAAACAGCTCTAGTAATAGGAAGTTTGTTCCCCATTGTAACCTCTGGCTCAGAGGTGGCTTGCGTGAAGTGGCAAAAGTTGAACAGGACGCATTTATTTTATAGAAGGCGTTTCATGATTTAGAATGTGGCAGGCAGAGAATCTGCCCTTAACCTTCTAAAAATCTCTTACTCAACTTCTGTAGTTTCTACAAAGGTACGTAAGAATCCCAGAGCCTAGAGGTTGGAGATTGGGTGTGACAGGATCCTAAAGAGAAGAGAGGTCTGGGGGGCAAAGTGAGGAGTTCTGTGGCTTCAGGTCTTAGACCACGGCGGGATCTCCCTGTGCACTTTTTAAAGATGTGAATGGATGTTTTTACTCCTATGCAGGACCAGCTGTGTCATTTGTGAGACTTAGTGCAAAATGAAAATACGAGGTCCCTTGTTTAAAAGTTAAGAATTTTAAGATGAAAACAGTAGGTCATTCACCCAAGGGTGAGGGGATCTATGTGAATACACAGGTCACATGCCCATGGGGCAAGCTCTTCTTCCAGAAGTTTTAGGAATCTCTAGGGTAGGTGACAAAAAAAAAAAAAAAAAGCGCTTGGGAAGTATGTCTGCTAACGTCTCAGTGGGGCGTTGGGAGAGAATTTTCTTCTAACCCGAGAGCGGACTTTAGGGAGAGCTCCTCTCTCTTGAGGTAGGTGCGAGTCACTGTCAACGTGCTATCTTTCATTTCTCGTATTCCTTTGTTGCGACGCTCTGCCAGAGTGCGGGTGTTTCTTGCTCTTGCTTTTTCTGCAAGAATATCAGTAGAAAACTCAGAACAGTGGCTCGTGTAAGGTTAGCAGTCATAGGTTTTGGGCCCTTCCCACAATTTTCAGAGTCTTGTTGCTCTGGGAGTTAATCCCGGCCACTGAGTTCCCGGCTCTTCACGTCTGCCTGGTCCCTTCTCTCCTGCCCCAGCGGTACCTCCCCTACCAGCTCTTTGGAGAGGGACGTTTCATTCGGACGTCGGCAGCCAAAACCCCAGTGAATGTTGGAATCGAAATATCGGTCTCTGCTTCCCCTTCTCTTTCCTTCCTGCTGCTTTTCCTCCTTTCATTCTTCTGGTTTTATTTCTCTTTTCTCATTCAGAACACACAGGTACACAGACACACTCTAAATGTGTGTCCTGTGTGCAGGCCTGAACATTTGTGATCGCCTAAAAATGGCAGTGCGGCCCGGGACGTCCAAATGTTATGACGGTCAGGACCGTGTGTTGGCTGAGTAGAGTGAGTGAGTCCGAGGGGTCTCCCTGTGTGGAACCTGCAGAGCTGGGGCCCATCCCCACCAAATACTACAATGCTAATGAGGGAGCCGGGTCTGAGAAACCCAAGGGACCTCAGGGCCGTGTGGCCTCCGCTGCCCTCCTCCCGAGATGGAACCAGTTACAGTAGGAGGGTTTATGGGAGGGATTGGCCTGCTGGGGTTAGTCAGAAACTGCTCTGCAAACACAGTGGATTAAAGGGGTTTTTGTTGAGGTAGAGCAGATGGACAGAGAGGCAGAGTTCAAATTAACCAATCGTAAATCAGGACGCTGCCGTGGAAGGGAAAAATCTGGGCCTGGTCACTTAAAAGTTTGAGCTAATTTAATTTATTATATCTTTTTCATATTGGAAGAGCACCTCATGTTTATCATAAAAAAAACATCGTGAAGAATTTAGAAAGTATATGTGCTAAAGAAAGGGATAAATCTCCTGTGTCCCTAGAAAGAATCACCCTTAACCCTTTTAGTATAATCGTCCTGATTTTGTCCTTTTTCTCACTAACATACGCACGTATATCCATATGCAGTTATTATTTAATACGAGTTGTAACAGTGCTCTTCTTAGGGTGAGATATTAAGGGCAGACTTGTGAGTAGGTCTTGAAGATCAGAACACAGGCTCAGACATGGTTTGGGTCAGGCCACCAGCATACAGTTCAGTAATAAAACCAAAGACAGTGTGTAAATTTATGGTTGGGAAAGTTGGGGTGAGCTCAGGCGAAGGGAAAGCTCACTGGCTGGGGGGCTGGGGCGGTTGCATGCAGAGTTTATGGTCTTCCCTCGAGGAAGGCCTTGATCAGCTGTTCAGAGAGAGCAGTGTATCTGTGTGCATTTTTCCTGTTGCCCCCTGGTGGGGCAAGAAGAATTGTTCAGGCAGGAAGAGAATTCTGTACATCAAACCCACTGTTCATTCACCCGACTCTTAGGATTCTCCATTCCTCCTGCAAAGATATCGACGTAACGAATGCTTGAGGCCCCCCCGGGCTCAGGCCACTGGGTTGAATTCGTGCTTTATGAAACAGGGCCCATCCGATGCTCCCTTCCTAGGGGGAGATGCTCTAACTAGAGAGACTAGCCGTCCTCAGAGCCTTCTGCCACGTGCTTTCTAGAAGTCGTTCACGTTCGAGAGCTGCCCTGGTAGTGCCAGGTCTCCTCACTATTACCATGACAAAATTTAATTAACTACAAACAGTAGTTGAAAATCAAACCCTGTGGAGCCTCTTAGAAAGAGTTGTTTCAGTTGAAGTCATTGGGATGCTTTGAAACATCTCAATGGTGGTGAATTACTAAAAAGACCCATAGCATTAAATGATGTGAAAAGTGTATGATAAAATCATCTGAGTTGTGCACTAGTTCCTAGTGGGTGATTGTTGGGTATTTGTCGGAGTGAGTCCACGGTGGGGTTCAGCAGATGTAGGACTCCCAGGTCACCCTTGCTCTGGGACACGTACTTTCTTTAGGACTGAGAGTCATATTTTTTTCCCTCTTTGCTGAACATTTATAAGTTAAATGGGCTTATTATGAGATACTGATAACATCAAGATTTTTATGGTGTTGCTCCCTTGTGTGGGAATTTGATCCGTCACCAGAATAAAGACACATATTCTCCACAGGCTTGTTCATAGGGTGCTGGACCACCTGGCCCCCCAAGCCTCTCATCTCTCTCCTGTTCCGTGTGATGCTTCTGGTCTTGCTAAAGGAGTTCCAGCCTGCGGCCACACACACACGCACATACTACTCATGTGCGTCACTCTCTCCCATCTCGTGCCTTCCTTTTCTCTGATGCTGGTAACCAGTATCCTTCATCTGGTTAGTTCTGACCTCAGGTTTCCTGTACAGCATTTGTTGACCCCTCCCCAACCCCAGCCCATTCATTCATTGTCTCTTGCCTCCTTTCTGCCACTGGAGTGCAAGTCCCATGAATCCCACCCTTAGAACACCTGACCTCCAGCAGGCATTCAGTTAAGGGGGCTTGAATGTCGAATGAATAATCATGTGCCTTCTGGGTGCTGGGCACTGTTCTCAGTCCTTCAGAGGGGGAGGTCTCCTTCTTTTCTGCTCCCTTCACACCCTGGACTTACTCCCATCCTTTCACACACTGTTTTGCACTAACAGCATCTGTCTTGCTGTCTTTCTCACCAGCTTGTGGGTTTGCAGACTACAGCCAGTGGGCCAAATTCAGCCCACCACCTTGGCCCAGGAGCCAAGAACATTCTTTACATTTTAAAATATAAATATACAAAGACTGTGCCTTTGGGGAGAACAGTTGTTGGGAGAGTTGAGATTGCCCATTGGCTGCAAAACCAATCTACCATCCTGCTCTTCACAGGACACGTTTGTCAATTCCTGCATGAGACTCCCTCCTGCTTTTTTTAGGACAAGGGGACTGTCTTTAATCTTCGAATTCCTAGGACATGGCACGTCAGTAAATGTTTTTTGAGTTGATCTGAAGTCCCTGTTTTTTATTCTATCTTCTGGATGAGGGTTTGAATCTTGGTGCTGATCTGTTCTAACTGTGAGACTAGGGGAAGATGGGGCTTCTCTGAGCCTACTTTCCTTGTCTGAAAACTGGAAATAATATATTTTTCTGATGGCCATTGAGAGGAGTAAGGGAAGCCATCAAGATGTCAATATCTATACAGCGGTTAGCACAGGATTATTGTTTACTGTTAGCTGTTATTGTTTATACGGATAAACATCCAGCCAAAATTGTGTGATCTGATTGTAAACATATAAACTGTACTGTAGAGGAGTCACAAATTTAAAAGAAGTCAGTTATTTTGGATTAGCTTCTTTTTGGTGGTGTTGGGAATTAAGTGTTGACCCCCTATCCATGGATCTGACTCTGAATTTTCTTCCCCATTTCTGTGTGTGTGTGTGTGTGTGTGTGTGTGTGTGTGTGTGTGTGTGTGTGTGTGTGTATTTGAGGCTGAATCTTTTATTGGTGCTGATTTAGACTAGCTGCTAAGGTGTCGTTAAGACAGAAGCTCTCACTTGTGGGATGTGAAGCATTCCAGTGCTCTGCAAAGTGGGGATTCATGTTTGGAGCGGTCTCTGCAGAGATGAGCCTTTTCTCAGAGAGACAGGAGATGCTGCCACCGCTGGGTTCTTGGGGGCGGGGGGGGGGGGAGTGGTAATTCTGGGTCTGCAGGCTAGCGGACACCCTGCAGAGATACGCAGGCTTGAAATTAATTCAGATGTGATGTATCTGGGCCTGTGTCTTTGCAGGGACAGTAAAGGTGAAGAGCTCCAGCATCCAAGTTGGAGATCTCATCATCGTGGAGAAGGTGAGTGGGGTCTCGCAGCTCGTGTCGGCTGCTGCGTGTGGGTGCATGTGAGAGGGACGTCATCTCGAATGATGAATCCTAACATGTGATTTGTGTATCTGGTGGCCTAACTGGATGTTTGCTCTCAGGGATTCTACCCAGCAGCTTTGCCTGGGTAGAAACATCTCTTTTCCATGAGACACGCACACAAAATATTTTTTCAAGGTTTCTGTGTGCTGGTTTGCAGAAAGCCCACTTACAGACACAATTCCAAGTTTTGATTTCCTATGTGATGCATTTGTTGTTTTGGAGGTTTTTTGTTTTTTTAAACTCATCAAAAGGTATTTCCTACAAGTCTGCTGGCTGCCTAAGCACATAAAAATATTTGTCATTTACCTCTTGAACAATTTTAGCTCAGGTTTTTTGACGTAAACATTGTGCTTTTCTGTTGTTTTATGGGGAGTAGGGGTTAAGTGAAACACGAGAACAATAAAAAGGCCACAAATGCATTTTTGAAAATAGTGCTGTCGATATGTTTGTTACTCCAGCAAACACTCGTATCTCCTGTTACTGTGTATGTTTGAGAGGTATTGGATTTTGGGGGTGGCCCTGGAGAGTCTTGGAATCATATTTGATTAGAAAAGGATTGCATCTTAACTTGTTTCTATAGGAAGTGAACTATGCTCTTTTAAAAGGATTAAACCCAAGAACTCACAGTTGATTTGGGGTAAAGTGAAGTTCTCCTGGGTGGCAGCTCAGAAGAACCACACAAACCTCTTTATGTTATGACATATTTGCCTGTTCACAATTACACAAAGGCTGCTGTTGGCTTCCCTCTTTTTTTGAGAATGGCTTTTGTTGCTTCTTACTACTTGACTTCCTTATTAAAACCCCACTCGAAGCCAAACATCAAGCCGGAAAATTGCTAGAAGCAGAAAGCGTGAGCCAGTGTACGTATGTCTTTAGTTTCAACAGACAGTCTGGAAGATCGCCAGCTAGGGCAGCAGGCTTTCGGCTCTCGGGTCCTCTGGCTGCAATTTCAGGAGGTAATGGTTGGATTCGCCAGAAGACCAGAAGCTCTTTTTCTGAGATAAGATTTCAGTAGGGGATTAGGAATAAAACAGCAGCGTGCAGGAGTTTTCAGATTCAAAACAAAATAAATCCCCAGATCTGTCTCTGACAAAGGCAGATCGTGAAAAGAGGCTGTGGGTTTGGGTCGTGCGCCACCCCCGCCACCGAGGAGGGGGCCGGGAGACGGAAACCTCACACAGGGGCACTCACGGTAACAGTCTTTCTGTTCATAACGCAGAACCAGCGGGTCCCTGCTGACATGATCTTCCTGAGGACATCAGAAAAAAACGGTAAACATCTGGGATCAATTTTGAAAATAACCATTAACCTTTCAGTGGTAATTTGGCAAAATAATCATTTGAAAATGTAACAGAAGTAGAGGACCATTTTGGAGCCACAGAGGCAAATCAAAACCATTTCTTTTCATAGAGCAGCTTTTTGTTTTTTGTTTTTTTTTAAAAGGTTTTTGGTGTGCACAGGTCAACAGATTTTGCTCATGGCAAAGGTAGTTGGACCTGTGCAGTCACAGCCGGGAACGCCACACACAGTGGCTGTGCTTTTCCCCTGCTGGGCTGCGTTAAGCTCAACCTCAGAAGTTGGCAGGATGGGAAAGCGTGTCGAACAAATAGAAGCAAACAGAAACGAGCTCTCCTTTAAGAAAATGCTGGGAGATGTGTCATGAGATGGGGCAGTAGAAAAGCTGGGGAGAGAGGTAGGTGGCCTTTACCCCACCTTGGCTCATGAGTGGTGGGGCCAGAGTCGCCCCTGCCCATCAGTTTTCTTATCTTCACAGCCCGTTTGCCTGAGCGAACCTCTCAAGTCACCTACAAGACCCTACTCGTTGCAGTTACAATTGTCTCTCGGTGTCCAAGGGGGGTTGGGTTCCAGGACACCCCTGCGGGTGCCCAAATTCACGGATGCTCACGTCCCTCATGTGAAATGATGTAGGACACTCGGCCACCCGCGCCCATAGGTCCTGTATCCATAGAGCAGATTTGGAGGCCTGGCTGTATTTCCTGGTGTGGCTGCCCCGCCGCCTCCTGCCCACCCCATCTGTTGACTCAAATCTTCTTTCTATTTGTTGTTATTTAAGCTGTTTCTGAGGAAGCAGAGCTGTTTTTCTCTTGCCTATCAGGCACAATCAGAGATCTTTGAACCTTGGAAAAGTCCACCTTTGTATTCCTTTGAGGTTGCTGCACCTATTTTATGATGAATTGGATAAAAGTGTGGATGACATTATGTACTAATAATATATTAATATCATCCAGAGAGGGGGTGGAGGCACTCTTTTAAAACAATCTTCTTTATTTATTTTTTAAATTTTTGGCCACACCTTGTGGCTTGTGGGATCTTAGTTCCCCAACAAGGGATCGAACTGGGGCCCTTGGCAGTGAAAGCGCAGAGTCTGAACCACTGGACCTCCAGGGAATTCCTTAAGACAGTCTTTTCAACACTGCAGCTTTGTCCTCAAGTGGGTTCTTGTGTCCTCGTCAGTGCAAATGGAGCGTTATGGGTTGGGCTCCCGGAAGTGCTCTCCCTTTCTTCCCTCCCCGCCCCCCCAAAAAAAAAATTAGAAGTGATCTTCCTGAAAGTCCTCAGGAGTCTTAAGTGCAGTGTCAGGGAATTGGGTACATTCTCTGTCTGATGAATGAGAGCTGACTGACTGCTCAGACTTGTACACATCTGACTGAACTGTGCGTCCACAAAACGTGCGGGGCGATAGCCATGGCAGACAGTTACGGGGTCCTTGTGGGCCTTTCCCTCTTCTGAGCAGCATGCACGGAGCAGCTCTTAAGTATTCGCAGCATGAGGTCGGCACTGTAATATCCTCATTTGTGCACTGGAGGAAACCGAGTCTCAGAGGGGAGAGGTAACTGCCTCAGGGCGCAACTAGGGAGTCGTGGAGCCTGAACTTGAACCTAGGAGGTCTGGTTCCTGAGAAGGTGCTCGTAAACCCTGCCGCAAATAACTTGAATGCTGGTTACCCTGTGCCAGCTGCCGTGCTGGGGGTACAATCACCCCACTGAATCCTTTACAGCAAGCTTGTGAGGTCTGTGTTTCTCCCCATTTTACAGACAGGACACACTGAGGCTTAGCAAGGTCAAGAGACTGGCCCAGGCTCCCACTGTGAGTGGTGGAGTGAGGATTTGAACCCAGATCTTTCTGACCCCAGAGCTTATGGAGAATGTGGGAAATCGGGTGTTTATTTTTCCCTCTTGGTCGTTGGCCATTGATTGGCTGTTTTTATGAGGACCAGAGCAGCAGCTGCGCGGAGCCTCCACGGGAAGGATTCTTGCATTGCAGGTGAATAGACGGTGCCTCACTTCCTTCCACAGGGTCTTGCTTCCTGCGGACGGATCAGCTGGATGGGGAGACGGACTGGAAGCTTCGGCTGCCCGTGGCCTGCACGCAGAGGCTTCCCACCGCCGCCGTGAGTAGCATTCCCTGCAGAAGCCCCACTGGCAGCTGTGTCGCCACAGGGCTCTCAGACTCCAGCCCCTCAGGGGCCAGATGTGGGCCCTCAGGTGTGAGGTGAGGCTGCGGGAGGGCAGGGCTCTCAACAGCCCCACGTGCTTGCTGGTTCCAGGCCGGGTGGCCTTGTGAACGCAGACCGGCCTGTAGGGGTGGTGCTCTTTCGAGGGAAGCTCCAGTTCTTAAGAAACCTTGGCAGGGTGCCTGGCGTAAAATTAAAAGGCAGCCAGCGCACACCATTCTTCTGCTCAGGATCTCTAAAGGCATCTCCGCTTCCCGAGACTCCATCCTGTGGTCTTTGTCTCTCGGTGAAGGCCCTGACCTCAGCTGCTGGCTTTCTCCCCTCTGCCCACCGGCTCCAGCTTCACAGGCCTCTCTGCCAGGCATGCTTCTGCCTCCCGATGTCTGCCCTTGCTGTTTCTCCTCTGGGAACAGTCAGACCCACTCTTGGGTTTTGTGCACAAGTCCGCTTATCGGAGAGGCATTTCCTGACCGCCCTCTCCTACATCCCTACTCCGCTCACTTCAGGGCAGAATCTTCGAGAGCAGGGTTCCACCCGCCGTGTTCACTGCTGTGTACCCGGTATATGGAACAGTATCTCATATGGTGCGTGGAACAGCACACAGGCCCTTTCTAAGGAGTTGGCTCCTGTAGTTAGAACTAACAGGCCCTCAAAGCTCCCTGGGGCCCCCACTTCCCCACCAGCCCCCTGTCATGCATGCTATAACCTGTAGAGGGAGGTAGGAAGGGAGCCAAAGAAGGTTAAATGCAAGCCGTGGGGGCTGGATGTGGCTCGCGGACTAGGTTAGAAAATCACAAAATATAATTTAAATGCCCAGAGACTGACATGCGCCGTGGGTGGTCTGAAAGGATTAAGCACAGCACAGAAGCCTTTCCTGGGCTCGTGGCCAAACTGATTAATGTCACTCCTTAACGCGTCCTGTGAGGAAGGAGAGGGCAGGAGACAGCTCTGTGTCTCAGTGGAGTGGACGTAACAATAAACGTGCCCCCGGGACTGAGGATTTTTCGTGGCCCGTAAGACGTGCAGTAGCACCATCCTCATTATTATTTTTTAGACCAGGAATTCTAGTGAGATTTCAGCTGTGGCCAGGAGCCCGGGGGAATCCTCGAAGGTACCGTCGAGCCCCTGAGATGGGGCTCGTCCAGCAAGGGGGTTCTGATTTGATCTGGGTGACGTGTTTTACTTCCTGGTAAGATTTCTCCAAGAAAAGGATTCGGATCCTCAACATGATTTGAGGGACTTTATTCAGGGGACGGTCCAGAAGAGCCTGGAATCGTGAAGGTGCCCACCAGCTCCACGGCTCTGAGTTCCTATCTCGATGTGCACTTTGGAAGTATCACCCAGTTTTGTAAACATTCGTCTGCTCCAGGCCTGGGCTGGAGTCCAGAGAGAGATAAGGTACCGTCGTCTGTGCTGTCAGGGAACCCTCACTCAGCCTTTGTGAGCTGAAGGGGCTAATTGGGGGACAGGGTTTTGACAGTCATAGATGAAAAGAATTGTATGGAAAGATTTACCTGAGTAATATGCGAATATATTCTAATTAAAAAAAGAAAACCTCAAATTGGAGGAACAAGTGAAAAGTGTTGCTCACAGCCTCTGCCCCAGATCTTACTTCCTTCCCTTGTGGGCTCATGTGAAGTTGGTAGTGATTTTTCTAGGTTTTTTAGTGCATTTTCTTAGAAATATACAACTGCACCCTTGCCGGTGGAACGTGGTTTCTCATGAATGGGATTGTGCTGTAATTTTGATTCTGAAACTTTTTTCCCTTCATTTTACGTCTCTGGGCGTTTTCTTATCAGTACATAAAGGCCACATTGCACGCATGTCTGCATACAGGGCCTCCCAGGTGGTTTGCAGGGAGCTCAGGGCCTGCTGAGGGGCTGGCCAGTAACCTCTACTCCACTCCAGACCCTTGTTGCTAAGGGCTGTTATGATCTGAGTTGGCCTGACTGCTTGATTTGGTCCCCCCCCCCCCGATCTTTTTCATTGTGGCAGAATACACATAAAAGTGACCATCTTACCATTTTTAAGCGGACACTTCAGTGGTGTTAAGGACATTCACATTGCTGTGCAGCCATCACCACCATCCATCTCCAGACTCCTCACCATGGAAACCTGACGCTCTGGACCCACTAAACACCACTTCCCGTTCTCCCCTCTTCCCCCAGCCCCCGGCAGCCACCATTCTACTTGTGTCTCTGTGAATTTGACTACTGTAAGTGCCTCCAATAAGTGGAATCCTATCTATTTGTCTTTTTGTGACTGGCTTATTTCACTTAGCATAGTATCTTCACAGTTCATCCATGCTGGAGCACGTGTCCGAGTTTCTTTTTTTTTTAATTTTTAAAAATAAACTTATTTATTTATTTATTGGCTGCATTGGGTCTTCATTGCTACACACAGGCTTTCTCTAGTTGCAGTGAGCGGGGTCTACTCTCCGTTGTGGTGTGTGGGCTTCTCATTGTGGCGGCCTCTCTTGTTGTGGCTCACGGACTCTAGGTGTGCGGGCTTCCGTAGTTGTGGCTCATGGGCTTAGTTGCTCCGTGGCATGTGGGATCTTCCCGGCCCAGGGCTTGAACCCATGTCCCCTGCATTGGCAGGCGGATTCTTAACCACTGCGCTACCAGGGAAGCCCAGGATTTCCTTCCTTTTAAAGGCGGAGGAATAGTCTGTTGTTATGTACATACTGCATTTTATTTATCCACACATCCGTCAGTGGAAACGCGGGTTATTTCCACCCTTTGGCTATTGTGAATAATGCCGCTGTGAACATGGGTGTACAAATATCTCCTTGAGACCCAGCTTTCAGTTCTCCAAGTGGAATTGCTATTTATATGGGAATTCTGGGTTGAATTTTTTGAGGAACCGTTTTACATTCCCACCAGCAGTGCACGGGGTTCCAGTCGCCCCACGTGCTCACCCGTGCTTGTGTCCTGGTTTTCGATAGTAGCCATCCTCATGGGTGTGACGTGTTCTTGCACACTTGTTCACCTCTCTGCCTCTTCCAAGGCTTTGCACAGAGTAGGTACCCTGTAGCCCTTTGTTGAACAGGTGAGTGTTTTGATGGGTGTAAACAACTCTTATAAACCAGTGTCGCAGAGGGGCGTCTGCACCATCAGGTAGTTTTGGAAATGCTGGGTAAACACAGAGAAACACAGAATCGTCCCTTTAGGGTCTCAGGTGTCTTGGGATATAGCAGGTAGTGACTCCTAAACTTACTGGAAGGTTTCCCACTGTTTTTCCCCTCCTGCCCCCTTGGTTTTGAGAGCCTGTTTGGAAAGTACAGTTGCTTTTGAAAAATAGTGGGTGCTTCCTGAAATTGCTGTAATCATACAGTGACGTTGCTTTACCTCTGAAGTGTCGCCCCTGTTGAACAGGACCTTCTCCAGATTCGATCGTATGTGTACGCAGAGGAGCCGAACATCGACATCCACAACTTTGTGGGGACCTTCACCAGAGTGAGTGAGCCTCGCGTGATGCAGCATCAGGTCTGGGGGCGCGGGTCCAGGGTGAGGGGCCGTTACGCAGTGCTCACAGGTCTTTGTCAGGGAGTCGCCTTGTACCAGGTGGGGGTGACGGTCCCTTCAGAAGGCCCCACCTTGAAAGCTGACATATTGCTTCTCAGTAAAATCGACACAACTGGGATTTTCTTCCAGCCTCTGAACAGCTTGAATCACCTGACAAGCTTAGAGCCAAGTGTTATTGTAATTAGTTACTTCTGGTGTCTGAAAGCAGTTACTCCTTCTGTCTCTTTCACGTGAGCCCCTATCCTTTTTATTCCTCCAAGTGTCTGCCATGGTTATAATTTTTAAGCCACATCCCAGCCTTTCAGAATAGAAATTAAATATGGATTTGGATTATTTTAGGCATCTGGGATGATAGGTTTATAGAACCCAAATTAAATCGTTCCTGCTCTTGTTCTGAAAGCCCTAAGACAGGCCAGCAAAGGACTGTTTCTGTTCCATTTGCCTTTACATTTTAGTTCTCACCTTGTAAAATGTTTATTCAGTGCTGGAAGACTTCATATCTTACATCATGATCCACTGTTTTCAAGGGGTGTGAAAACTCCAAGGATAAGAGTTTATGAGTTTGGCCCATCTCTCCCGGCTGGGCTGTCAGCTTCCAAACAGGGGTCATCCTCTCTTCCCTTCTTGCGAAGAGCAGGCTGGAGACAGCAGCGGGTTCTGCCCTGACCTTGGTGGCTCAGCGTGTGCGCATTTGTTCTCTTGCAGGAGGACAGCGACCCCCCGATCAGTGAGAGCCTGAGCATCGAGAACGCGCTCTGGGCCGGCACGGTCACCGCATCAGGTACGGCGCCCTGGTGCAGGAATGTGTTAGCAATTTGAAGAGGAAAGAAAATCTTCTTGTATAATGAGAATAATCATCTGTCAGTTGGGAAAATGAGCTGTCGGTCAAATGGTGTTTTCCACTTGCTCCTGCACCTCCAGGGAATTAAACGGCCATCTAATTGCCCCTTGGACGCTCAGAGATGTCTGGAGGAGAAGTCGCCCCGGCCTGTGGACTCAGCCACAGCATCCACTCTGGGAATAGCCCTTAATTGCCACTCGAGATTGACATCCTAATCTGTACCAGAGATTGGGTCAGCCTGGATGTTCGGGCTGAAAGTTGTGTCCGTGAGGGCTGCCCAGCCAGTCCTGCCCTGGTGCACAGGCCAGGGCCACGGGCCTGATGGAGCCTCAGTGTTTAAAACTCCAAGATGACACAGAAAGTGTCTAGATCTCTGGGCTCTGAAACAGAGTTTGCACGATGACCTGTTGGGGTGCAGGAGGAAAAGATTTGAACACTGGGATGAAGCTGAGGAGAAGGGGCTCCAGGGGCTGGGCATGGCCTGCAGCAGTTGGGGTGATGGTGGTGGGGGCCGCCAGTCTGTCAGGCACTGGGCCTGGCCCTTCCTGTGTGTTGCATGGTTCGCTTACCCCTCCCACCAGTACCATGAGGGCAGGTGCTAGTATTGTCCCCATTCCGCAGATGGGGAAACCAAGACTCAGTGAGGTTAAGAAACTTGCCCAAGGTCACACAGCACTTTAAAGGCAAACTTGGGACTTGAACCCAGGCAGTTTTTGCCCCAGAAGCAGAACACACTGTGCAGCTGTTATTATTATACTACATATGTTATATAATAATATATGCTATTATTAACATATAATTCCACTACTGGCAACTTTCTGTCTTTACTATGGGAGGAATCCACCCCCCCCCCCCCCCCCCCATCAGCCCATTTTCCTCTGCTCAATGCTGCCTTGTGGCTCTTTAGTACAACAGATGCTCAGTCGGGATGCTCTAGGACAAGGAGGGGGAATGACCAACACATACTCCACACAGGCTGCCATCCACAGACTCACTTAAAGCCAATGGACAGAGATGATCTCTTCCTTTAGGTTTTTTGCTGTGTTGCTTTTCCACTTTCGGTCTGTGTTTGCAGCATGATCTAGATTGTCTCTCAGTTTCCCTGGTGACTAACGATGTAAGCAGTTGGTCCTTAATATTCTGCGCAGTCCACTGCCTGCCCATTCCAAGGCCATGCCCGTGGGTGGCCACGGCCGCCCAGGGCAGGCAGCAGCCCTTTTACCTCTGCCTCTCCTTGGCTACTTGTCCACCCAGATCTCTCTGAACTAGTTACTCTTCTTCACCAGCTTTTCTCCACTTTGAAGTCATTTGCTAACAAGCAATTAGTTATTCTTTTTAATCTTTAGTAATTTCACTGAAAAAGAGTTTGTTTTAATTTGCATTTCCTAGGTTATCTGGAAGGTCCGCCGTCTTTGCACGTCTGTTTTATTTCTTCTTTTGTCAGTTACTTTTTGTGTCCGTTAGTCATTTTTCTATTGTGGTTCTTATCTTTTTCTTAATCATTTGTAAGAGTTTCTCACTTCTGATGTCTAAACCCCATATCCTTTTCCCTCCATCCAATTTGTCTTCTGTTTTTTTTTTTCTTTTTCAAAGTTTCTCCTTTTTTTTAATTGAGGTGTAGTTGATGTACAATATTGTATAAGTTTCAGGTGTACAACATGGTGAGTCACAGTTTTTAAAGGTTGTATTTCGTTTATAGTAATTATAAACTATTGGCTGTATTCCCTGTTGTACAGTGTGTCATCATTGCTTATTTATAAGTAGTAGTTTGTACTTTTTAATCCACCCCCCCCCCCCCCACTAGTAACCACTGGTTCTCTGTATCTGTGAGTCTATTTCTTTGTTATAGTCACTAGGTGGTTCTATTTTTTAGGTTCCATATATATGTCATGTGGCTTTTAAGAAATTTTATGGTGCATTTAATATGTAGGAGATTAAAATTACTATTTTCATTTGTCTCCAGTCTGTTAGGTGATAAATGGTATCTTGTTATTGTTTTAATTTTTATTTCTTTAACTGTGAGTGTGGCTGAACATCTTTCCACAGGTAAGCCCTTCTTTATATTTTGGTGTATCTACTTTCCTTCTGGGTGCTTGGTTTTCTTGTTGACTTGTAAGAATGCTTTACAGAAGAAAGGGTGTCGAACAGTAATCTCTCATGTGCCGCAAACATTTTCTCACAGTTTATTGTTTGTCTTTTGTTTTTGTCTGTGATATGCTTCGTTTGGTTGATTTTTCCAAATAGAAGTTCTCAGTGTTGATGTCATCACCATTTTCATAGAAACGGGATTACTAAGTGAAAGGGTGTATACATTGCACATTTTCATTCGCAGGGCAAAACTTCCCTCTTCTGATAATTTTACAGAAGCACCTTAACCAGCACCGTGTTGTTTGACTTTTAAATTTTTGCCCACCTGATATATAGTGAATAAATATCTAACATATTGATTTTCCTTTTAAAAATAATTTGTAAAGTTGAACTTTTTTAATACTTATGGTTTATTTGCATTTCTTAAAATATATGTGCAAATTGCCAGTTTATGCCCTTTGCCCATTTTTTCTGTTGATGGGTTCATTTGAAAAACTGATTTCTAGGAACTCTTTATAAGGACGATAAGAATATTGTCTTTCTGTTTGTTATCTTAATTGCAATTACTATTTCCCAGTTGATCTCATTTGTGTTTTGGCACAAACGTTTAAAATTTTTATATAGTCCTCCCTACTGATGCTCCTTCTTTATGGTTTCTGGTGTTTGTGACATGCTGAGAAAAATCTTCCCTGCTCTGAAATTATAATAGTACACCAGTGTTTACTTGGAGTGTTTATATGGTTTTATATGAAAATGTTTGCTCCATCTGGGATTCATCTTGGTTTAAAGGAGTGAAGTTAGGACAACTAGCTAACAAAGGGGTCTTACCTCGGCTCAAACCCCAGCTGCGGACACTTGGGCCCATTCATGTTCGTGGCCCTGTGTAAAGAGACAGCGTGATGGGGAACAGAGACGTCACACAATGAAGCCCGCTTGTCAGGCGGGGCACGTCCTGTGTCACACGCCCGTCTCTTCAGGTGGAGCAGAGAATGGTTTTAAGGGGAATCAGAATAGAGTGGATTAAAGGCCTGTGTTGTGTTGCACCTGGCACAGGCAGGACTGAAATTCAAGGATGCTTGTGACACACTGGTCTCCTTCCCAGGCAGTGTTACGTGAACGGTGCACACTTCATTTCTTGCAGTCAGGGTAGTGGTTACTTTTAGGTGAGTGGGGATGGGGTAGTTGGTTTGGTTAGGCACTTGTTTTGATAATATTCAATAAGAAATACATGTTCTCATGTCTGGTTTTCATTCTGGTAATTTTCTTCTTTCTTTCCTTCCTGTTTTGCTTCTTTCCACGCAGCAACCCTTTATTGAGCACCCATTTATAATAATGCCAAGCACCATTGCCAGGTCCCAGTGCTGTGGTCTATCAGAAGACCTCTGTCTCCACCTTAATGGATTTATAGTTTACTCTAAACTTAATGTAAATTGCAGAGGAGATGGGAGGAAATGGGAGCAAGTTCTCTGGATTGCCTCTGAAACCAGTAAAAAGGAAAGTGATTTAGTAGAAACATGGAGAATTCTGAGGGTGGAAGGAATGAGTCTGAAAAGACTTCTCAGCCTTAATTTCGGAGACTAACAATAATGTTTTATTTATCATTTTTTATTTCCATCATGTTTTGCTTCCATTCTTTTGTTTTGATCTCACAACAGTAAATAAGGACATTGAATAGAATGAAGAATTGAGTGTCAGAGGGGTCAAGCGATTTGCCTAAGGTCACACAGCCTTGGAGAGATCATCTTGTGGGAGGAGGATAATGAAAGGCAAATTGGGATCTTGAAGACGGAAGAAAAGATTTCAAACAGCTAATCAGAAATGCACTGTGAAGTTAAAACATGCATTTTTTCCACTTCTCTGAATTCTCCTTGTGTTTGGTGATGCGGGAAGAGAGAGAGGGGTGACTCCTGATCCAGTGGCATCGCTCGCCTTGCCCTTCAGTGGGTATATGTTTTGGAGTGAGCCCGAGGAGCTGGGCAGTCACCGTTTCCCTAGCTGACCTCAGTTTCTCCTGCTTCTCCCTGAGTGGACATCTGATTGTCCTCTGATTCTAATGTAAACGTGGAGTTAAATGCAAGCCATTTCCTCCTGGTGCTCAACTCCAGAAGTAGCCATCAAGAGTAATCTTAATTATATGAGATTTCACTTCTCTGTTCCCTTTAGAATCTAATTCCTGTGTCTTGGTCACTCCACTGTTATCAGTTGAAAGTTTAAAGAGCTTTTTGCCTGCACTGCCAGACAATGCTTAGGGTCCAGCTGCATTGGCTGGCATCAGTCTGTAGAGGATGCAGTTGCCATGGTAACCCCACACAGTGCCGCTAAGCTGAGGAGTCAGTGGGGTGATGATAGGGAAGGGATGGGGCAGGCTGGTGAGGGGGACTTGGCAGAGAAGAAACCTGGATGTTACGGACCCCAGTTCTTAGACTCTGTGTGGAGAGGGACGAGTTTCTTGTCCCCCTGGCCCTATCCCCAGTCTGTAGCAGACCTGTGACCTTGCTGTGTGTGACCAGCATGTGGGTCATGCCACGTGGATCTGATAATGCCCAGCTGGTCTGTACTCCGTTGCTCGGGGCTTGTCCTGGGATTGCAGGACTGAACGTCAGAGCAGCCTCTAGTTGCTATAAATGTATTAAATGCTCGCTCTCTGGGGTTCACCATTTTTCTTGTCTCAGATGGGGTCAGAGGAGTCACAGTGTAGTTCTGACCACAGCACCACGCTGCTGTGGAGGGCTCTGAAGGACTTGGTGAAGTACCCGACTACAGTAGCCTGGCTGGTCAGAGACCACGGCTGGCAGGATGGAGAGGATGCCATGGTGTGCAGGTGGCAGAGGGCGGGAGTCAGGAGAGTGGTGGTTGCGGGGACCACAGGCTGAGCAGCCTAGGAGGCGGGGTCAGAGGTCTAGGGGTAGAGGGGCAAAGGTCAGGAGGCCTTCAAAGGCTGGGGACTGTGATGGGTGGAGAGCAGGAGCCCGGCTAAAGGGAGTGGCCGAGCTCAGCACCTGCTGGTGATACGGTGAGGACCGTGGGCGCAGCAGATCTTCCACTTTTCCAGAAGAAGCCAGAGATCTGTTGTTGTTGTTGTTGTGTGTTTGTTTGTTTTTATATGAAAGCTCCTGTATTTAAAAGTTGGCAACTAATTCAGAAGCTTTAGAGCACTGGGCAGAGCAAACCAGCACAGCCCTGTGGAGTGGCTACTGGGGTGCTCTCTCGGGGTGGCTGAAGCTGGGGTTTGGGTCTCCTGCGGGCAGCTTTGGTCTTGGGCACAGAGTGTGGCGGGGGAAGCTCACTTCCAGCAGCCTTTGAAGGTGCTGAGATTGGCTGGTGCTAGCTGGGGGGGGGGGACACTCACCTTGGGGGTCCCTGTAATCAGGACCCTCTTGAGTCCTGGACATTGGGGATTGAGACCAACCCACGTCTGCCCAGAATGAGGGCTGTGGCCGTGTGGCCACCCCTGCTCAGCCCAGGCTTGGCTCCCACCATCTGACCATCATCTGCTGGGGGGACGGGCCTGTGCTCGCTGGAGCTGCCATCTGCCCAGGAGCAGGCGGGCGCCCTCCCTGGCCTGCCATCTGCTGAGTGCCTCCCGGAAGGGAATTGCATTGTGCAGAACACTGTGTGCATCAAGTTGAGGGGACCTCAGTGTCTCCCCCCAGGGTCTTTGTTCAGGAGACGGCCCCAGCACTTCATCTGGCGTTGGGCTCTTTTACCAACTCTGTTTAAACCTCTTTGAGTTTTTGTGTACATCCCTCTGCTGGTGGTGTTCTGAGAGTGAGTGGCCAGAGGAGAGAGAGATGGTTATGGGTTTTCCTTATCCAGCAGAGACCAGATTGTTTGTATTTCTGGGGTCTTCCCTGAGCGCTTGGCAAGGCTACCCCTTCTCGCATTTTAAGTTTCAGCTCAGCTGTCCTCAACTCAGAGACAGCGTCCCTGGCTGCCCAGCACCAGCCAGCAGCCTCTCCGGTCCCCTCCTGTCTGTTCCTCTGCTTGTTTCATCGTGGTGCCCACCTCACCCCGTGGGTACCAGTGTCCTGTCTCCTTCTTGACTGTCCACCTTCCCCACTGGGTGGAGCATTTTCCTGGCAACACACACTGAAAAGGGGAAACAGAAGTTTTTGATGGATATTGCCCATTTTCCTTCCCAAGTAGGCTATTCCGGTTGATACCCCAGCCAGCAGCGTGCACGACAAAAGTCCATTTCCCCACCTCTTGACTTATACTGAATGTTCTCAGTCTTTTGAATTTTTATTAATAGGATGGGAATAAAAATGATTTATTTGGCATTTCTTTGCTTTTACACTAGGTTAAGCATCTTTTCTAATGTTAATTGGCCATTTGTGTTTCTTCTATAAATTGTTTACAAGAATTGATTTTTTGTAAAAACTATGCTGGGGGGATGGTAATGGGGGTGGGGAAGTTCTCAGGAAAGAAGTGTTGGCTGGACAGACATCCCTCAAACGTTCTAATTACATGGTCAACCTGAAAGGAATCAGACTCCGTGGGAAGAACGTGCTCTAATAAGAGGGGCATGTTCACAAGTTTCTGTAATCATTAATGAAGTTTTAGGCACCTCTGGAAGCCTCTAGGGCCAGTGGCATAAAGGACAAACCACTGCTCCCCCACCTCTCCTGCTGTTGGAGGCTTCCGGACCCCACAGATCAGCACTTACCAGTGGAACATCTAGCAATAGTGGGAAGGCCCTGTATCTTCACTGTCCTCTGTGGCCGCTGGTGGCCTCATGTGGCTGTTGAACATGAAATGCAGCTAGTGAAAATGGGGGGCTGTATTGTATTTAATTTTAATTGAATTTAAATGTGAGCGGCCACCTGTGGCTAGGGGCGTCCCTCCCCTCAGGGTGGAGGTAGATTTTAGTTGGCCTCGGTGGGAACTCTGCAGTGTTCTCACAGGGAGGATGCTGGCTTGAGAAAACGTCCTCTCAGACGGATCAGACTGTTCTTCTATCTGTGAGCCTACTGTCTGTACTAACATTTCTTTGGGTTGTGTTTTTCTCGTCATAGGTACTGTGGTGGGTGTGGTTCTTTACACAGGGAGAGAGCTCCGGAGTGTCATGAATACCTCCAATCCTCGAAGTAAGGTGTGTCCAGAGTCACAGGGTGTGTTTCCTTGCCAGAACCTCTCACCCGATGTCGTTTGAAGACTGGCGTTGGTGGGGTGGGAAGCTAGATTTAGAGACAGGAACCCCTAACAGTGTGACTTCACTTATACAAACTATCTTTTATGTACAGGTCTGTGTATATATATAGACACACACGCACAGAGCACATACATATGTATTCAGAGGTACAGGCAGCCCTCAGAGATATTATGGTTCTATTCCAGACCACCACATAAAGTGCATATCACAACAAGCAAGGTGCACGAGTTCTTTGGTTTCCCATTGCATAGAAAAGTTATGTTTACACTATCCTGTAGTCTGTTAAGTGTGCAGTAAAAGCATTATGTCAAAAAAAACAGTATACATTGCTTAGTTTAAAAATACTTTCTTGCTAAAGAATACTAACATCATCTGGCAGCACAGGGTTGCCACACACCTTCAATTTGTAAAAAGTGCAGTGTCTGCGAAGCGCACTTCAGTTAATTAAACAAGGACTGCTTGTAAATGAATACATGAGATTTTTAAAAGCTTTTAAGATGAACTATTGAGTCCTTACTGTTTGCACGGTCCGTGTGGCGTCCTTCACATGCATCTCATTTAACCCTTATACCAGCCTGTGAACACAGGTGCTTCTGCAGCCTCATCTTACAGAGGAGAAATGGCCTGGAGAAGAGCCGTGCTCTTGGCCAAGCTGTGTAGACCTGGATTCAAACCTACGTGGAGCTGCTGGCTGTGGCACGGTGTGTGGAGTCAGCTCTGCCATCTGCCTAATGGCCCTGTTGCTGCTCACTTTACACCAGGACCCTCCCTCCCAGCTCCACCCCCTCCTCCAGTCTCTTATTAGAGTCAGAATATTGCAGAGTGATTTCCTTTGTCGATGCTGTGAACGAATGCCAGTCATTTCACCCCACCATTACAACCCCCATGAGGACCATCGTTACAACTATAAATGTCACTTACCTGATGTTTTAGCCGTATCCGGGGCCATATTTCTGCAAAGCCATGGGTTTCATGTGCTGGTTCTGTTTGAAGAAAATATACACTAGAATATGTAGTCGTTAAAACAATAACATTCTTTAATGCCACACCTAAAAATCAGGGGCCACTAGTGGTGTGTGCCCTGAATTTCCAGGCACTGTGGAATTAGTGCATGGTGCGCTGTGCAGAGTGTAGGACTGAGTCGTTCTACAGGCTGCTGTGTAGAATGGTAGAGGCCATGCAGTGCACAGCACCACCGAAGGCAGCAGTAACCTGCTTACATGATTCCAAGGCTAAATCTTAAGTCATTAAGAAAAAATCGAGATCAGATCCTTTGAAGTCCCGTGGATGTCTGTTAGCCTGTGGAGCCCAGGGTTCTCACCCATAGATGTGGGAATCCACGGAGCCCACCATCTTGCCTGAGGTGGAGGTGTCTGTGGGGGAAGGACCAGTTCTCCGGGTGGGCTGTGGGTTGCACCAGCCAATGACTAGCTTCGCTCTGTGTGTTTTCCCACAGATCGGCCTGTTTGACCTAGAAGTGAACTGCCTGACAAAGATCCTCTTCGGAGCTTTGGTGGTGGTGTCTCTGGTCATGGTGGCCCTCCAGCACTTCGCCGGGCGTTGGTACCTACAAATCATCCGCTTCCTACTCTTGTTTTCCAACATCATTCCCATCAGGTAAGCAGAGAGTGAGCTTGTGTTTAAGTGCTGTGACATTCGCTCCTCTCTGTTCATTCAAAGGTCATGGTTTTGTGGTTTTGAGAAGGAGCTGGTGGTCTCCTTGTAGAGTGATGACCGAGAACAGGCAGGCTCAGGAGTGCAGGTGGCGCTCTGGCTGGAGCACTGGAAGGGCACATGCCTCCCTGAACTGTGCTGTCTGGAATTACTCTTTGCTCAGAGGTCTGGCCTTGCCCAGTCTTGAGTCGGCACTAGACGTGCCATTTAGATTTCATCTCGTCTTCTTGTCCACCGGCTCCGAGAGGCTGGTGGTGGCTGTTGGGAGTGCCGTGTTGAGAAGGATTCTGAGCCTGACTCTGGGCTTGTGGTGCTTGGTTAGCAGTGGAAGCTCGGTGGCACCTGCCAGGCGCCTACCTCATTTGAAGGCTGAATAAATGATTAAAAAAATAACATAAGTAATAGATTGTCATCGTAGAAAAAAAGATTCACAGTAGCCAAAGAATAAAATAAAAATCATCTCTAATCTCACAAGTGATAATTGCTCTTAATATTTTGGGATATATATTTTCTAGACTGCTTTCTCTTTTAGAAAAAGGAGGATTTGCTCTACATAAAAAATCTACCCCACCCCCACTTTTTCAATTTTTTTTTTTGCTATGTTGGGTCTTCGTTGCTGCACTTGGGCTTTCTCTGGTTGTGGTGATGGGGGCTGCTCTTCCTTGCGGTGCTCAGGCTTCTCAGTGCAGTGGCTTCTCTTGTTGCGAAGCATGGGCTCGAGGTGCATGGGCTCAGTAGTTGCAGCACATGGGCTCAGTAGTTGCAGCACATGGGCTCAGTAGTTGCAGCGCACAGGCCCTAGAGTACATGGGCTTCAGTAGTTGCAGTGCCACCCCCCACTTTTTTTTTTCCTAACAGAGGATATGTTGCAAATAACTTTTTCACATCAACTATACTTGTACACTGTCATTTATTAGAACTGCTCTGGTATATATTCTATGCTTAATAATTTATTTAGACCCGTATTGCTGGATGCTTGTTTCTACTTTTTCCCCATAATAAATGATCAGTAAATAATTGTTAAAAGAAGCCATATCTTTTTTGCCTCAGACTCTTAGTGCTTGTAATCTCTACCTTACACTTGATCTGTTGCCCTGTATTTTGTCTTGCTCTTTTGTGTATTTATATCATCCCAGCTAGACTTTGTCTTTTTCCAAAGACAAAGGTTGTGATTTTGCTACAACAACATGACCAGCAGAAGGAGACTGAACCCCTAGCTGGTGTGCGCTGGACGATGGTTTCGAAGAATAAATAAGTCCAATTTACTGCTAACGAAAAAGTGTTCATGCTGTAGTGTTGTGTATAATTGTAGTCTTTAAAGTTCTGTCTACAACACGACTGAAAGTTGATGCATTGAATCTTCATATGGGCCAGGACTAGCCAGTGAAATAGCAGTTTGATCAGGTTATAGGATTATGAATGAATTTGAAGATTTCTTTTTATTTTTTGCAATAAACTATTTTAAAATGAGTGTAACACATAAAATGGAATATTATTAAGCCTTTGAAAGGAAGGAAATTCTGACACGTACTACAATGCGGATGAGCCCTGAAAACATTATGCTGAGTGAAGTCAGCCAGACACAAAAGAACAGATCATATGTAATTCCACAATGTGAGGCCCCTAGAGTAGTCACGTTCACAGAGACACAGGGTAGAATGGTGCTTGCTGGGGGCTGGAAAAGGGGAAATGGGGAATTACTGTATTAAACAGGTATGAAATTTCAGTTTGGGAGGATGAAAAAGTCCTGGAGATGGATGGTGGTGATGGTCCCACAACAATGTGAATGGTGAATGTACTTGATGTCACTGAACTGTGCACTTAAGATGCTTTAAGTGGCAGATTTTGTGTATATTTTACCACAATTTAAAAAATGAGTGAGGTATCAAAGATACATTAGCTCAGAAGGATTAGTAATTTTTTTTTTTAAAGTAAGGCTAAAACTACCTTTCAGTATCTTAAAAATGTCTTAAATTTTTGTATTTTATTTCGGTCCCTAACAGAATCGCTTCATGGAAATTTGATAGTGGTGTTGACTTTTGTTAAACCTTGGATTCAGCCCCAGCAATGTGCTTCTACTGGGGGTGATTCCAGATGTTACAGCCCAAATGATGTGCATTTAGAATCCTTGTTGAGATACAAGCGGTCTTACACGTGTCCTGTTAACCTGTGTGCCCTGGTTTTCTGACAGCCTGCGTGTGAACCTTGACATGGGCAAGATCGTGTACAGCTGGGTGATTCGCAGGGATTCGAAAATCCCTGGGACCGTGGTTCGCTCCAGCACGATTCCCGAGCAGCTAGGGAGAATTTCCTACCTGCTCACAGACAAGACCGGTGAGTTTCCTAGGGCCCTCGCAGGATTCGAGGTCGCAGAAGGTGTTGGGGTCTCTTTCTGGAGGTATTAGAGATGCATGCTGCTGTTTTGTTTTTGTCATCTTTTGATGACAGTGGCAGCAAAGCCTTATGTGGTGCTCATGACGTGCAGAAGCACCGTTCTAGATGTTTACATACAGTCACTCACTCCTCCCCCTGACGTTGTGAGTTGGGGGGTATTAAGTGACCTAGTGGTTAAGTGACTTGTCAGAAGCACGTGGGGACAGAAGCAGGCTTTGAACTCAGACAGTCTGGCTTCAAGTCCTGAGCTCGAAACCACACCTCAAAATCCTGGTTGACAGTTTAACGTCTGTCAAGTTATGAGGGTGTCATAGTGGTTGAGAGCAAGTACCGGGGAGTGGGGAGACCTGGGTTTTAGCTTCAGTGAGCATGGGGTAAGAGGGACTTTATTGAAGAGATTTGGGAAATCAGAGCAAAGCTAGGTTTCAGGAAGGAGAAGAGCCAGGAAAGTTGTGGCCATGTCAGCATCAGAACCCCTGGGATGGTCTCTTGACTTGACTCTACTCATCTTCTGTCGACATGTCTGTCTGCTTAAGGTTTAGATTCCTTCGAGGTAGAATCTGATTGGCCTCATGTATGTCACCTGCTGCCCTCTTGGTCAGTGGAATGAGTCAGGCACCCTCACTGACGCTCCCTCTGGACCATCTCAGGGAACGAGGGTGGTAATTTCCCCTGGAAACCCAGGGTTCTGTTTTCAGAAGAAATTCTGGGATTCTTCGCTGACAAAATATCACAGATGTCTACTCTAGCAGGAGCAGTGCTGAAACTAGTGTGTGACATACAGTAAATTCTCAAAAAAAAAAAAAGAAGCCGAGTAGCTATCGTTACTGTTAATAATAGTAAGAACTCCGGGATGTAGGTGCAGTTACTCTTTTGTCTTGTGTTTCAGGAACTCTTACCCAGAACGAGATGGTTTTCAAACGGCTCCATCTAGGCACGGTGGCCTATGGCCTCGACTCAATGGATGAAGTACAAAGCCACATTTTTAGTATTTACACCCAGGTAAAGCCTTCTGTTTTGATACCCAAACAATTGTTTTACATTTATTAACACCTAAATTGAGAAGAATTCATAAAACCATATGATTCACCCATAGAAATTGTACAGTTGCATGGTTTTTTTTGTATACTCAGAGTTGTATAACCATTACCACAATCAATTTCATCTTCTTCACCCCCAAAAAAGAAACCCTGTACCTATGAGCAGTCACTCCTCACTCCCCCCCACCCTACCTTTCCTTCCAAACCCCTGGCAACCACTAATCCTTCACATTTTGAATAAAGCTGCAGTTGAGGTTTTTCCCCATCTTCCTCATCCCCAGGTTTAATCTCCTGAAATATTAATGGATATTGGGGAAAACATAAGAAAAAATTAGTTGCTAATAACTGGTGCCAGAAAGAGCTTTGAGAACCTCATGGTTTGTTTTCCTTCAGGTTTACAGACAGGCTTACTTTTTCCTTTTCCCCATTTATGAGCCAAAGCAGCAGTAATTAATGGACTGCTTTTGAAATAATCACAGTATAACTGATCGGCTTTAGTTCCTCATCTCTTTTCAACTTAGCAACCTTGTGGAAGAAGTTATCAGAGATGACTGTCAGCTTATCTCCTCCTGCTTTTTTTTTTTCCTACAAAGTACTTCAAAACCAGTCTTTTTTTTTTTTTTAGGGAAAGGTATTACTTGTAAATGTCCCAAGAGTCCTAAAAAGTTAGACCAGTGGGTCCCTACCTTCATTGCTCATCAGAATTAGTGGTGATGTTTTAAAAACAGTAAAAACAAAACAAAAGACATTGACTTGGGTCTGATACCCTAGAGATTCTGACTCATTTAAGGTGACAGGAGAGTCTGGGTGGCTGTGTTATAAAAGAAAGGTGACAAAACAAACAAACAAATCCGTTGGTAATTCTGAGACACACCCAGGACTAAGATGGACTGCATTAGACCAGCTGTGTGTTATGACACTTGTTTGAGGACAGGAGAATAGAGGCCATATTTTGCTTAAATTTGTCCAAATAGATAATGATTTCATAGTCAGAAGGCCAGTTAAAAATGTATTTTTGTGTAAGGGTTCGAGGTGGACTCTCTCTAAATGCTTTGTAACACAATTATAGTCAAAATTTAATTTTCCAGAATATTTGCAGCAGGGACAGCTGAATTTCCAGGGTATCTCCGGGCAGGGGCTAAAGTGTGGAAGTGGGGGTAGTTTTTAAATGGAGTATAGTTTGTTCGATCCATGTCATGTCGTTACCTACTACCAGCCACAAAGCACTTGTCATTCTTCTAGGCTCTTTGTGTGGGCATCGTGGCTTGTCCTCAAATGTTCCATTGTCCTTTTTACAAAGATGGAGGTTAAGACTTAAAAAATCATGAGGCCTTGGTTAGACCAGGAGGAAAAGCCACAGTCAGCCCTTGGTTCTTTTCTCTCTCTCTCTGACCCATCTTCCTTTGCGAGGTGACGTGGTGTCTGTGCTGGGCCCCGTGTGCCACTCTCTAGGGGCCTCCCCTCTTTGCCAGCCTCTGTCGTCCTACCGAAGCTGACGGCTCCCATGTCAGTGTCGGCCCAACCTGGAGCTTTAGCCTGGATGTATACATCTGCACATTCGGCATCACGGCTTGTGGGTCATGAGGACAGTGTAACCACCATCCCGACATTCTTCCTGCCTCCCCTAGACTTGCTTCTCTAAGCCATTCTTGTCTCAGTAAGCACCACTTCAAGTGGTTAGCTCCGTCCAAGGACTTGGGAATGCCCCTGCTTCCTGCCCCATGACCACCCGCCTTCAGACCACTGCTCCCCCCAGATCACCTGTTTGTTTTCATCCCCTCTCTGCACGAGGCAGGAACCACACCCTCCCTGGCCTGGCTGCCTGCAGTGCCCCCTGCAGGGTTTCCCTGCCTCCCTCCCACCAGGGTCACCCTGGTGCTGGCAGCATCCTCGTAGGCTCTGAGTCTTCCATGTGGTCCAGCGTGGCCTGCATCCCCTCCCCCCACCCCTCCCGCTGTTCAGCCGCTCCTCCCGCTCACCCCCGTGACAGCATTGCCCGCAGTGTTCAGGGCAGGGTGTGCTGCCTCGCTTCTGTGTCGTGGAGTCGTCTTCCCTCTGGACCATCAGTCCCAGAGCCCCCCAGGCCCCTCCTGAGGGGTCACTGTGGGGATCGGCACCTGGCCAGGTCCCGCCTACCGACCATCACCTTACCTTCTGAGGCCACGGTGTGTGCCCCGACAGGAGGCACACCCTTGCCCATGCTGGTGGTATTTTTAAGAGCTTGTGATATTGACAGAAGCCATCTTTTCTCAGGATATTTGTATAGTTCAGTTTTCGTGGCCCATTTTGGTTTAGCACAGGTGACATTCCTTGTAAAGTCTTAAAAGTCAGAAATTTCTTACCGTGAACTCTTAGCTCATCACCCTTCCTTAGCGGAAGCTCATAAATTGATCTGCCCCCCTGGCCTTGGGTTTAAAGTAGCTGAGCGTGATGGGAGAGACCGAGGCTGGTGTGCACACCCCACCCCGGCGAGGCCATGTGCATCCTTCTTGAGAGACATCGAAAAGCCCTGCAGTAAACACACGAATACTTTTGTGATGACTAGTATGAAGGCGTTCCTGTGGTTTCTGACAGCTTTGTTGAGGTATAACATACATACCATGAAATTCAGCCATGTTAAATGTACTATTCAATGATTTTTTTAGTAAATTTACAAAGTTGTGGAACCAGCCCCACCGTCCAATCTTAGACCAAAACCCACCACCCCAAAATGATTCTCCCGAGCCTGTTACAGTCATTCATTTGCCCTTTAGAGTTTAATAATAGGATGTTATAACAGTGTTTCCTAAAATAGAGTATTTGGAACTTCTGGGTCAGATTGCTAGGGACAGAGTCAGAATCTCTAGGAGTAGTGCCTGGACATACAGTTTTAACAGGTGAACCAGGTGATTCCAGAGTTTGAGAATAGCTACGGCACATCTGAGGTTCACCCTTATTTTTCAGAATGTCAGTGTCTGAATCTGTGGACTCTGAAACAGAGTTTTCAAGGTTACCCATTGAGGTGCAGGAGGAAAAGATTAGAATGTCTATTCACATTTCATTTTCATCTTAAAAATTAAAGCAAAATTTAAACCTTACTAATAGCATTAAGATTGACCCTGGGACCTTTACTCCATATATCAGACGAACATTTATCAGGTACAGTCCTTGAGGTGACCTGCAAAAGGAGTTGAAATTCCACGATTATTTTCAGAGCGTCAAAATTCAGATTGTGTTTTATAAGTGTCCAGGCGACTAGTTTTAGGGATGTTCTTTAACTAAAGTAACCTCATAAAGAGGGCAGGTGGCTTTACAAGATTTCTGCAGGGGACTTCCTAGGTGGTGCAGTGGTTGGCAATCCTGCCAGTGCAGGGGACGTGGGTTCAAGCCCTGCCCCAGGAAGATGCCACATGCCACGGAGCAACTAAGCCCGTGTGCCACAACTATTGAGCCTGCACTCTAGAGCCCGTGAGCCCCAACTATTGAGCCCATGTGCCGCAACTGCTGAAGCCCACATGCCTAGAGCCCGTGCTCTGCAACAAAGAGAAGCCACTACAATGAGGAGCTAGCACACCACAATGAAGAATAGCCCCTGCTTGCTGCAACTAGAGAAAGCCCGTGTGCAGCAATGAAGACCCAACACAGCCAATAAATTAAAAAAAAAAAAAAAAAAAAAAGATTTCTGCAGGGAAATTCCAGATGATTTGTACAGGCCCAAGTAAACCACAGAGAAATGGCCAACACATTATGAGATAAACCCCAAGACAGGCTAAGGAGATGTGATGATTTTTCCTCTGGCTTATTTATTTACTTATTGGCACCTTTGAAAAATTGAGAGATCATTCACAAACCATAAAATTTACCCGTTAAGTGTACAGGTCAGCATTTTTTAGTATATTCTCAACATTGTGCAGTCATCACTGCTATCTCATTTCCGAATATTTTCACCACCCCAAAGAGGGACCCCCTATCTCTCAGACTCCCACCCCTCCCCCAGTCCCTGGTGACCACGCGTCTACTTTTTGTCACTGTGGGTTGCCTGTTCTGGACACTTCAGGTGAAGGGAATCAGTCAGTACCTTTGCACCCGGCTTCTTGCACTTGGCAGGACTTTCTTCCAGGTTGCAGCACAGGTCAGCGCTTCACACCCCTTTATGATGAACAGATCTGGCAGTTTAAATCTATAATTTTAAGTAATTTAGATAACTATAATTTTAAATCTATAATTCTCAGGGCCCCTTACCCTGAGTACATGTTTTTTGAGATATTAGCTAATTCTGTGAAATATGCTGTTTTCATTTTATCATATCATTTTTAGAATTTTTTGTTTTATGATACACAGGACAATATTTATACAATTTAAATATACATGTGCAGAAGGTACTTAAATTTTTTCTCAGCATGTTCAAGGTATTTTGAGACGACTAGTCTATATTACCTGGAATATGTAGTTGTCTATTTTATTTTACTCCCCCAGCAAGTGGAAGTACCTTTATTTGATTTTATTAATATATGTATCTGGGAAAAAAATGAATGTCTGTGGAAAGTGGGAGCCTTGTGTCCTGTGTCAGAGGAGACCAAGATCAGCGCTTTTGAGTGTTCTTCTAGGCTGTTTTGCGCATGTAAATTTTTATTTTTCAAAAAAACATAGTTCACATTATTTCATGTATTTTGATCTGTGAACTGTGATTTTTCACTTAATATTTTGTCTCTGTTAGTGTTTCAGGATTTGTTAGAGTGGGAATTTACTGAGCATTTTTTCCTTTTCATTTTAATGAGTATGTTGGTGAACGTGTGAGTTGGTGGTTTACTTTGCTGCACGAGATATATGCACACAGGACGGGACTTCCCTGGCGGTCCAGTGGTTAAGAATTCGCCTTCCGGTGCACAGGGGTGGGTTTGATCCCTGCTCAGGGAGCTAAGATCCCACATGGCCTCACGGCCAGAATACACAAAAAAACAGAAGCAATATTGTAACAAATTCAATAAAGACTTAAAAAAATTATAAAAAGATATATACACACAGGATACATTCAGTTGTCAGTACTTGCTGTGTCCCAGACAGTGTCAGTCTTGCTTTCTGCATCCATAGGAAACAGATGAGTTTGTTTTCTAGAGGGAGAATTTTTCATTTGTCTTTTTCTCTCTGGGACACAGCTTACTTTGTTTTTTACTTATTTAAAAAATTTCTAATACTTCTTAGGATACTTTCTTTTTCTTTTCTTTTCTTTTTTTGCTGCAGAAAAAAATAATATGGATAAGTACAAATAAAAATCATTGAAATCACCTGTATTCACATCACTCAGCAGTAACCAGTGTTAACACCTGGGTGTATAAAATGCTAAGCTATTTCTCTGCCTTTGTGTGTCAGTGGAGATGTGTACTTTGTTTCTCTCTCTCTCTGTTTCTTTTTTTCTTTTCAACAAGAAGGCATTATATTTTGGTAATTTTTTTAAACTAGAGTTGAGCGTCAAAACTGTAGAGTTTAAAAATAGGTATATGTGCCTGGGCCCTACTGTATTCTTTACGTGTCAGGGCCCCAAGCATATATATATTCCTTAAAACCTTTACTGGTTATTCAGAGAAGCTTTTCTGGTTAAGAGCCACCGTTAGAATCACCCTGTCCAGCTTCCTTTCTTTCACTCATGTCATGGTTACTACGGTCCTTTCTCATGGGTTTATAATAGGGCCCGGACTAGGTAGGGTTAAGGAGAGTGAGGCACACACCTGGAGAGCAACATTTATTGAGATGGGGGAAAAAAAAAAAAAACCCACAGCAATCAAGATAAATCATATTGTAATGCAGTACCTAAACAACCTCAAAATTAATGCAAAAATCCAAATCTTAAATTGACAGGATCAAATTCAGCACTCTCACAGCCTGGCCTCACCATTCTGACGGTGGCAGTTTTTTCATGTGCAGTTCTCAGCCTCAGCATATTGACAAAATGGGCTGGGTAATTCTTTGTTGCTGGGGCCGCCCTGGGCACTGTAGGACGTTTAGCAGCATCCTTGCCCTCTACTATCTAGATGCCCGTAGCACACTCCCCCTCCTCCCCTTGTGACAGCCCCAAGTATCTCCAGACACTGCCCAATGGGGGGCAGAATCTCCCAAGTTGAGAGCCCCTGTGTTATATGTGGTTCAGTTTCAACGGATTGAAATTCGTTGCCTTTGTCATGCAGAAAGATGTGTACCCTTAAACAGTAAATGTTGTATTTATTCAGTCACTTAGCCTGTAAAGTCAGTTGATTCACTTGGAAGTAGTAGCTCTGCGCCTCACTCTGTGGAGGTGGCCCTTTGAGGTTGATGAGTTGTCAGCTCTGAGCTGTATTTGGGGAGTGAAGGGGCCCTGTCGAAACAGGAATTCCTGCTCTTCGATAGTGTCTTTTTACTAACTGCATCCCATCCATGGTACCTGTGCGTAAGTGGTAATGTTTTCGTTGCGTTTGGAAAGAAAATTGATATTCACGGTGACGTGGCATTTAATTTCTGTATTACTGTTTCCTGAAATACAGGCTGGAGTTACTGGGAAATGCCCCTGACTTGGATTATTGATGAGAATTGGAGGCCTTTTTTTTTCATCGAGTCTCCATGTCCCATTTGCTGGCTGGGCTGCCCTAGGATGACTGAAACATCACATGGTGCGAGATACCCACCCAAGGGCCCAAGTCAGAGGCCTTTGTATACTGAGATCCTGATTCCTCGCCCAACTTCTGACCTCACGTGGGGCTATTTTGCCCTCCCTCCTTAAGAGGACCGGTGGTTTCTCCCCCAGGGCAAAAAGAGTCGTAACCTGCCTCTGTGGATACCACATCTGTTTTTATTTTCCCTTGGTATTTTTTAAGTAAGAAGAAATGTGTGTAGGTTAAAGGGCCTATAGGGAGGAGGCTCGAGATAAACACTGTACAATGTGAAACTCTTCCATATGGGGAATGTGAGGATATTTGAGGACCAGGCCTCAATACGAGTCCTAGCCAAGCCCCTGGTAATTAGCAGCGTCTTCGTGATATGTGTGGATTGCCATTTGGTGTGTGGATGAGCCTTTTATTTGCAAATTAAAAGAGAATTTCGGAATCAGTGGTTATGACCTCTCTTCCCTGAAACATCTTAGTAGGAAAGGGGGATAAGTATCAATCTAAGAAAGAAATGAACGTGGAGACAGTCAACCAGTTGCCTGTAATGTTGGTCTGGTTTAATCACTGTCATCTTCTAGTTTGTTGTCAAATGGTTCCTGACCTGAGAGTGAGGTCTCTGCAAAAATCTGGGCCGTGTTTCTCTTTTTTTGCCTTGCCCTGGTGTGGTTTCACCTGGAATGTAAAACCCCAAAGCTCTGTTATCCCACATTTGAAATATTAGTGGAAGTATTTGACTTCTGTAGACATAATCAGATTGCTTATAAAATCCAAAGGTTTGTGGAGGATGCCCTGAACTCAGCCTTTCATTTAAACCCACTGCTACTAAAACTTGCCAGCGAGAGCAATTACTTTGTCAAAGGTCTTGTTATTGCTCCTAATGTTAAATAATAATTTGGTCCAGGTGCTTAGGAATGTGGGCAAAAAAATGAAGACATGCGTCCATGGCCAGAACATAAATTACACGGCTTAGAAAAAAACGTTCTTGGTTTAGTCTCTCCAGGAGAGGGAACCTTTCTGTAAAGCTTCAGTCCTCGTTATAATTTTAGAGTTGAATTCTTTATAATTAAAAGCACTTGGCAAATAATGATTCATTTAAACTGTAGTTCTGATATATTACTCTAATTATTGTTACCATGCTGTGCCCTTTGGCCTGGAAGTGAAACTCGTGTCCTCTTGACACCAAAGGTTAACAGAGCAGGAAGCCAGAGCAGTGTGTGTGCCTGCATGACCAGAATAATTTAGTAATTGTCTAATTACCAGAGGAGTCTAATGCCGCTGCTAAAAATAGTATTAAAAAATTAAATGAAAGTTGTTTTCTTGTTTCTCATAACCCATCTGTTCTCTATTTTGGGCAACCATGTGTTCGTGGGTATAAAACGTGATTCATTCTATAAGGTCGGATTGTGTCTCCTCTGCTGGGTAAAATATGTTTTTAATGGAATATAGGATTTAGTGACTCCACAGGCATGCTAGTGCCAAGACTCAATTGTGGTGGCAGAAAGACCATGGTAGGTCTTTTGTCCCAAACTGTGACTTAAAATCTGGAACTGATGTTGGCCAATTTGATATTTATGTCTTTTTAGAAACGGAAAAAAAGTTTGTGTCAAATGAGGACTTCTCACTGTTATCTTAGGATTATTAAGTTGTTCATTTGTTCAACAGATATCTGTTGCAAGTTATCTACTGCCCTTGGTGCTAGAATTCAATAGACAAGCTATCTGTCCTCATGGTCTAACAGGAGAATATTTGGGTAAACGAGCCAGTTTTAGTAGGTGGAGACAGCAGCGCACATGGTAACGTGGAAGCATGGCTCCCAGTGGGGTGGGCACACGGGCAGCATGGATCAGGGGGTTCAGGGAAGGCGTCTTTGAGGAGGAAACATTGAATTGAGGCCTGAATGATGAGGTAGAGTGAGCTAGCTCTGCAAAGATCTGGGAGATGGTATTCTAGGCAGTGGGTCCTGCAAGTGCAAAGGCCCTGAGGAAGGAAGGAGGTTGGAGAGAGAGGCTAATCAGGTGGGTCAGGGGAGGGCATCTGAGTTTTGTTCAAAATTAACTCATAGACTGGTGACAAGTGGTCTCTTTCTAGTGGTCTTAATTTTTTTTATTATATTTTAAGGCAGGAGAACCCTTTCTTCAAAGCAAGGCCTGTATGGTACCTGGTGTGTAACACAGATGGGGATGGGGCTGCTTGTCCTCCACGTTTGATGGTGCTGGATTTCTCAGGATTCCTCTACATGGCACATGTGTTGAAAACCACCCCTAGCCCACTCCTCTCATTTGCAGGAAACTGAGGCCCAGAGGGCAGGGCAGATGGGACTTGCTCGAGGTCACACTGCTGTTCACACCCACCCGCGAATCAGGCTCAGCTTTCTCAGCCTTCAGTACTCTTTTTACCATGTTGCTCAAAACCTTTTCCCCAAGACTTAAACCATTAGGAGGCCAAGCCGTGTGCTGAAAGGTGTGAATGAAGGGGTGGATGAGGGCTGTGTAAACAGCGGAACCGATTCTTGGAAGAGTTAGGGTCCGCAGTCAGTGTGGAAGGCAAAGCTTGAGCACATTTAAGTTTACCCTTGAAAATCTACCTAAGTAGACTACTAGATACCGTTTTGCAGTGTGTTCAGCCAGCCAGGCTCCCTTCTGGTTGTTACTATGTTTTCTCTGGACCTGCCCTGGGTTGTGTATTACCCCTTAGAGCACCCCATCCGTGCTGTTGTCTTCAATTTTAAACCCAGAGGAATGTACATTCAAAACAGCGGTTCTAAACCGGGCATGATTTCGGTCTCCACGGGCATTTGGCAACATCTGAAGACGTTTTTCTTCTCCTGTTACACCTGGGGGGTGCTTCTGGCATCTAGTAGATGGAGGCCGGAGAAGCTGCTCGTCATCCCACCACGCGCAGGATAGCGCATGTCTCCCCCACGTGTCAGCAGTGCCAGGGTCCGGGAGCCCCGATCTGAAACGCCAGCATCGTTGGCAGTGTAGTGGGGCCCCCACTTGGTCAGAGGCCTCCAACACCACCCAAAGGAAGACAGATTCACACCTTCCCGGGTAGCATGGCCCACGTTCACGAAACTGTCATTTTTTCCCTGTGTTTATTTTGCTTTTTTTTTTTGGCCGAGCACCCATGACTGGATCCCTGAACCACATGCCCTTGTGGCAGTGTCACTGGAGACACCCCCAGAGTGACATGTATTAGAGCAGGTGAAAGAGAAGCAGCGACTCCTCAGGGTCCATCTTCCTCCCTCTCGAGGTCCTTCCGTGTCTCCGGCCATCTTCCTCATTGGTTTCCTCTTCCCGTAGCAATCCCAGGACCCGCCCGCTCAGAAGGGGCCTGCGCTCACCACCAAAGTGAGGCGGACCATGAGCAGCCGTGTGCACGAAGCTGTCAAGGCCATCGCGCTGTGCCACAACGTCACCCCCGTGTACGAGTCCAACGGCGTCACCGACCAGGCCGAGGCGGAGAAGCAGTACGAGGACTCCTGCCGCGTGTACCAGGCATCCAGCCCGGACGAGGTAAGCCCCGGACGTGCGGGATGCCCTGTCCGTTTCCCATCCTCTCCAGGTGGAGACCCCTGTCAGGACAGCAGAGCCAGGGTGATGCTGGGCTGTTAGGGAAACACGCTTTCAAATGCCTGCAGCCCTTGATCTTCTTCTAGGAGTAGCAGCCTTGGACTTGAGATACATCCTGAGTTAGGAAAGAGCAAGAGGTCTTGTTTGTGGTTCAGATGGCCAGTGCATAAGGGGCAAAGGTCCCGTTAAAACCACATTCCTTTAAAAAAAAAATTTATTAGGATATAATCCGCATACCATACAGTCACCCGTTTAACAAATACATACAGCTCAGTGGTTTTTTTTTTAATAGTATTTTCATGGAGTGATGCAACCATTACCACAGTTGATTTTAGAATATTTTCGTCACCCCAAAAGGAAGCACTCCATGCCTGTATTCCCATAGGTGCCCACCCTCCCTTCCTCCAACCCCTGGCGACCACTGGCCTACTTTCTATCTCTGTGGATTTGCCTATTCTGGATATTTGATACAAATGGAAACGTGCACACATATGCATTTTGTGTCTCACTTCTTTTACTTAGCATGTGTTTTCAAGATTCGTCCATGTAGTAGCATGGGTCAGTAATCCTTCATGCCTTTTTATGGACGAGCAATGTTCCATTGAATGGATACTACTGTGTTTTGTTTATCCATTCCTTGGTTGATGGACATTTGGACTGTTTATCTATCTACCTATATCTATCTATCTATCTGTCTATCTGCACACACATATGTATATATGTATTTGGCTATTATGCTGTGAGCATTTGTGTCCAGGCTTATTGCGCAGACGTGTTCATTTCTTTTGGTGTACGTGTAAGAGAGGGATTGCTGGGTCATGTTAAATTTATGTTTAAACTTTTGAGAAACTGCCACGCTGTTTTCTAAAGTGGCTGTACCATTTTAAATTCCCACCTTCAAGGTACCAAGGGCTCCAGTTTCTCTGCATCTTCATCGACACTTGTCATCCTCCATCCTTTTGGTTCTAGCTGATTCAGTGAGTGTGAAGTGAAATCTCCTTGTGGTTTTGATTTGTGTTTCTCTGGTGGCTGATAACGTTGAGCATCTTTTCATGTGCTTATTGGCCCTTCGTGTATCTCCCCTGGAGAAATGTCTATCCACGTCCTTTGCCCACTTTTACTTGTGTTAACGTGTCTTTTTGTTACTGAGTTGTAAGACTTCTTTATGTATTCTAGATAAAAGCCTCCTATCGGATATATGATTTCCAAATATTTTCTCCCATTCTGAAGGCTATCTTTTATGTTCTCTTTTTTAAAATTAATTTATTGGCTGTGTTGGGTGTTCATTGCTGCATGCAGGCTTTCTCTAGTTGCGGCAAGCAGGGGCTCCTTTTACGTTCTTGGTGGTGTCCTTTGAAATGTGAAAGTTTTAAATTTTGGTGAAGTCCAGTAAGCCACATATTTTTAAATCTAAGCATCAACTCTTGCTAAAGCTGAAAGGATTCATTTGATTCCATGTTCAAGAGCATAGGACCTGGTAATACAGTTGCCTCTGTAGTGTTTTCTGTTAGAAACCCATGACTGCTTTTTCTCTTAGGGTGCCTGCCACGTGATAGGAATGCCTTCTGCATATGTATAGGCAGAGAACTCCCTCACCCAGCATGAAAGTAGCATCATATCCTTTGCACCCTGACTTGAGTGTAGTTCAGATACGGTCTGTGTTTTACTAGTCTGTTAACATTTTGGGTTTTTTTTCTTTCCAGCCTGCCTGCCTGCCTGCCTGCCTGCCTTCCTTTTTTCTTTCCTTAAAGAAAACTTTTATTCTGATTATGGAAGCAATTTTTTGTAGTGTGGAAAATTCAGAAATTTCAGAAGAATATAAAGAGGGAAATGGATTATTTGCAACTTTACTCGTAAAAGATAAAATAGATAACTTCCCTTGAGCACTTGGTACATGTCAGGTCCCGTTTGAAGTGCTTCTGGTGTATTATCTCATTAAATCTTCCCAGCAACTAAGAAGTCCTGTGATGGTCCCCATTTTCAGAAGAGAAAAGTCAAGGACAGAGAGATTAAATATTTAGCCTGCAGTTCCTAGTTTGTTTTTTTTTTTTTAAGAGCTTGAAGTATAGTGGCTTTTCTATTCTCTTATTATTTTTTAATTGAAGAATAGTTAATTTACAATATTATATTAGTTTCATGAGTACAACACAGTGATTTCGTATTTTTAGAGATTCTACTCCATATGAAGTTGTTATAAAATATGGGTTATATTCCCTGTGCTGTACATTACATTTTCATATCTTCCGTGGATTTTTTTTTAGACTTTTAATTTTGAAATACTTTCAGATTTTTGGGAAAGTTGTAAAATTAACAAAAAGAAGTCCCCTCTACTAGAAATTCACTCAGATTCTTCAAATGTGAACACTTTTCTGCTTTTGTTTTATCTTTACTTTTCAAGAGTAAGCTTCAGGCATGATCCCTTTTTATTCCTAAATATTTCTTAAAAATGTTTTCCTAAATATCTCCTTACAAAACAAGGACATTTATCAGAATCAGAAAGTTAACATTGATACAGTGCTGTTATCTAACCTGCAGATCTTATTAAAATGGCATAAACTGTCCCACTCAGTTTTTTACAAAAAAAGAAAAAGAAATATTTTTCCCGGATCAGTAACCAATCCAGGAGTACAGTATACTGGAATAACCAATTCAGTGAGTAACCACATTCAGTTTACTGCCTCTGGTGCCTCTTTTATTTTTATTTATTTATTTTTTCTTTTCGGCCGACCACCACAGCATGCAGGATCTTAGTTCCCCAACCAAGGGTCGAACCCGTGCTCCCTGCAGTGGAAGCTCGGAGTCTTAACCACTGGTGTCTCTTTTAACCTGAAACAGTTCCTCAGCTTTCCTTTACCGTCATAACCTTGACTCCGTTGAAGGATACTGGTCATCTGCTTCGTAGTGTGTGTCTGTCTGACATCTTCCTAGGACGTTTCTCTGGTGCTGTCTTTGGTGCATGGTATCCAGAGATGCATGATGTTGGCTTATCTCGCTCTCGGAGATGCTAACTTAGCTTTCTTGGCGAAGGTGGTGTCCCCCAGGTTTCTTCCTGGTAAAGTTGCCATTTTCTGTAGCTGACTGACCTTACAACACCAGCTCCCTAAGTGACAGGACCAGGGCTTTAACCCAGGGAGTTTGTTTTCAGAGCCCAAACTCTTAATCCTTTTATGAAACCATTTTTCAAAGCCACTAAATATTAATTTTTATTAATTTGACCTGTAGCCCCTCCACTAGGTTTTCATGTATTTTTTTCTTAAAAAGAGAATTTTAACATAGGCATGGGTTTTGCTTCTTCCTTTTTTCACTTACTGTTTTATCATACCTGTTTCTCAATTTTCCTGAACATTAGTAACACATAGTTTTTCAGATTCACTGCCTGCAGTATGGACCCTAATATCTTTATTTGTTTGTTTGTTTGTTTATTTATTTATTGGCTGTGTTGGGTCGTCATTGCTGCACTCAGGCTTTCTCTAGTTGTGGTGAGCGGGGGCTACTCTTCATTGCAGTGTGTGGGCTTCTCACTGTGGTGGCTTCTTTTGTTGCGGAGCAGGGGCTCTAGGAACATGGGCTTTAATAGTTGCAGCACGTGGGCTCAGCAGTTGTGGTTCACAGGCTCAGTAGTTGTGGCTCGCAGGCTCAGGCCTGCAGGCTTAGTAGTTGTGGCACACAGGCTTAGTTGCTCTGCGGCATGTGGAATCTTCCCAGACCAGGGATGAAACCCGTGTCCCCTGCATTGGCAGGCGGATTCTTAACCACTGTGCCACCAGGGAAGTCCGACCCTAATATCTTTAACTGTTCTCATTTTATTGGAATTTGGGTTATTTCTATTTTTGAGCAACGGTATTTGTAAACATTTACAGTGAGTATCCTTACACCCGCTATTGCTAGAAATGGTACAGTTGGGTTCATTAATTCGCCGGGTATTTTTAGTCCCTCCCGTGGGCTAGGCACTGTGGAGTCTACGTTAAACAAGACAGCAGCCCGCGCCCCTCGGGGCAGCAGGAGTGAGACTGTTGAGCCCGTGAATCTTGGGTTCCCAGCTTCACACCTGGGTGGGGTCCTTGTCCTCACGGTGCATCTGTGACATGAGACCCACAAGAGGGTGTGGTGGGGCCCCTAGCAGGTGGTCAGTAAGTCTTTTTTTTTTTTGGTCAGTAAATCTTGTGGGTCAAACTGAATGAATATGTTTAAGGCTCATGATGTAAATTACCACAGTTCTTTCCGGAATATTTTTTTTTTAACCATTTTACTCTTCCATCAGTGTTGCAAGGACTCCCAATTTTTATTATTATTATTTTTGTTCATTTTAAGAAGGATGGAGGGGCTGCTCTGACACATGAAGTGTTTTGGAGATCTGGACGCACCGGAGAGTATCTGTGAGCCAGCGGTTTTGGAAGGACACTTAGTTGTGTCTTTCCTTGCCCAATCTCTTCTTCCTTCCTTTCTGGGGACGATGGAATGTGTCCCCTGGGAGACTGCTCCTTCTCGTCTGCTTGGTGTTTGTGGAAGAGCTCAAGCTGTGAAGCCCAGTTCATCCATGACCATTGATATTTGAACCAGGCTTTCTAGGGGTGAAAAACGTGGTAACCCTTGGCCAAATTCTGAGATGGGACTTGTGTGCAGAGAGAAGGGGGAGAGGGGTCTGTTTGGACTCGTGCCCTGGAGCCAACTAGGGTTAGTCTGTGTGATCTCGCTCTTCTGTTTGGAAATGGGAGGATGATGCCATTGAATGGTCCATGTGAGAAGGGACCAGATGCTTGGTAGTTATGGACTGGGGACCAATAGCTTGTGGGCATTTGATGGAATTTAAATTCAAACAAGTTCCAAATGTTGGTGGTCCAGTCAGCACGTGTGCCCTGGACTGCTGCTGGCTGTTGACAATGCCTGTCCCACACCCTGGTTCCCACTGAACTTGGATATATTTATTTTAGGGCTGTGCAAAGATTTTTCCATGAAGGTAAATCTAGGGAATGCTTTGTGCTTCTCAGCTCCTTTTAGTTGAAGAGAAGAGCCCTTTATCTCTGCTGTCCATTAATTGCCTTTGGATTAAGATTTGTTTTGTTTTTCTAAGATTCTGAATAGTGGTTTTTTTTTTTAAGGTTTATCTTTTTTGGTCTTTGGTATCTTCACAGAGGTCAGTGTTAGTTTCTTGGTTTCCTTTTCCCCACAACTTTATTATTATTTTTTTACACAGTTATTTCATGTTTATGATAGAATATATGAAAATGTAGAGATGAAAAAAAAAGTAAACCATAATCTTACTAACTAAAGGTGTGACCACTGTTAATATTTTACTCTCCATCCTTTTAAACTACTTCAAAAGGTGCTTACCTCAAAATATAAATCTGTTTATGTAAATATACCATCTGACAGAAAGTAGGTTAAAACTAGTTCCAATGAAATCTTTCAGAAGGCTGTACTGTTTCCAGATCCCTGTGGGATTCCATGTAGGAGTGGCTGGGTCTAGAGTCCTACCTTTGAAATTCTATATCAATAAAACCTCGCCGGTGCGGGCAAGGTCAGTTGACAGAATACATACAGAAGCCAGTATCTGCTTTACTTCGGAGCTGCTGGAGTAATTTCTGCCAGTTGGCCTAGGATTCATTTCCTGTAACAGAAAGCAGGATTTCCTAAATTTGTTTCCTGTGCACATTCCGCCTGGGAAGCCTTGAAGTGTCTTTATTCAGCTATTGATTACAGCCTGGGGGTGGGGGGGGCACTGGGCCCTCCCTGCCCTCACCCCCCTGCTCCCCACTCCAATACAGTAACTCCCAGGGGAAATGAAATAGATGTAATCTGGCCAGAGAGAAGTGGTCCTGAGAGGCTTGAGCACGCAGGCTTCAGCCTGACAGCATTGGAGGTGGGGGTGCCGTGGAGGCGGGTCATGGTGATACAGCTTTTAATGAATCTTTCTTGGCGTGAGTGGTCAAGAAAATGCTCTCCTCCAAGCAGGTGGACTCCACCCTGGGACTCATTCATTTGTCTAAGAAGTTGATAAACAACAACCTGTAATTCTCACCATGTAGTGAAACCACTGTTTGTGTTCCAGTATACAGTTACCCAGATTTTTCCTAAATATAGGCATGTATGTAGCAATACAGTTGTACGTTTCTCTGGTACAGAATCACACTATAGTACTAGGAAAGAAGTAAGGGGCGTGAAGTGGGTTAAGTAATATCCTTGAGAAAGTCAGACGGTTTTCCTGTTCCTATGGGATTTATGTGTGCGCGCGTGTGTGTGCGCGCACACATGTGGGCACATGTACATATGGGCACGTATGCGGGTGTGAACACGTGTGCACGTGCTGTGTGCATGGGTGCTGTTTGAGTGTATGTTGTGTGTGTGTGTGAGTGTGAACGAAAGTGTCCTGCTGTATGTGGCTATGCCTTGAGTAGCTCAGTGCTTTCAGAGTCCTTAGTTACAAGTTCTAGGTAGTGTGTCGGGTACTCTGCGTGGCCACCCCCTGCTCTTGGTGCATAGCGAGGAGTCTGTCCCATCCTCCCCTGAGCCCCCCCGACCTCGTTCTCACACTCTCTACACAGGCCCCTCCCCAGACCTCTGCCTCAGAGCCGCCCCACTGTTCTCGATATCTGGGTATCTTTGCAGAGATAATCTTTGCACATGTTAGAATTTTCCTCGTCCTTTAATTATTAACCTATTTAAAAAATTTAAGAGCACAATGGTAAATTATAGATTCGGTTTTGCACCTCACTTTCCATTACGCTTCCTTCTAAAGCATGTCTGTGTGGGTGGTGTCGCAGTGTGGGACGTCAGCTGAGTTTTACAAAAATGTTGGGTTGCTGTATGTTCTGTCGTCTCGTGATGGCATAAACGAAAGTATGCATTTCAAGACCTTCATTTCCACTGACTTTCCTGAAAGTTGAGGGCACTGCATTGCCCCTCCTCACCCCGCAGTGCGGCTGCGGGCTGTGTGTCCCTGCCAGGGCTGACTCGATTAGCTGTGCGACTGTAAGCTGCCCTCAGCCTCCTCGGAGGTAGAGAGGGGCCGATACATCACACTGAGCTCACCGCCCTTAGAGAAGAGAGGGAGCAGTGAGGGTAGCAGTGATGCTGCCAGCGGTAAGAACGGGTCACCTGTTGCTTATCTGCTTTGTGCCAAGCACTGCCCTATGGGCATCCCTTACAACTCAGGATTACTATGATTGTGCTGTTTGCAAATGAGGTACAGATTAGCTAAATTCCCAAGGTCACATGGCTGGTGAGATGGAAACCAGGCAGCCCATGTCCAGAGGTGGGGCTCATAACCCCACAGGATCATGTCCCTCCCACGAGATGATGGCTTGAAAGTGCTTTGTCAACTCACACGTGTCGCACAGAGTGAAGCACCTGTGTTTGGGGAGCTCAGGGCGGATACTGGGTGAGGTTCCAGAGTATCTGATTATTTTTACCTATTCTGGTTCCCTTGGGACACCTGCACTGAGCTCCCAAACTCGGTGGCACTTTTTTGTGTGTCCCTTCCCTCTCTTGTCATCCTGAGAAGCTTCTGAGCTTGGTGATGATAACCGTCCTCTTCCGGACCCCAGAAGCCTACCTTCCGGGTGTCTTGCCTTCACCGTCCATCTCTTCAGCATCCTGCCCTTAGAAAGGAAAACCAAAACGGATGTTTCCCCTCTAGTCCACAGTAACCTTGAAGTTGCCCCCTTGCAGGTAGCTGTGAGAGATGGGTGAAGAGCGAGTAGGTCTCTCCTCTAGAGATCAGAGTCTAGATGGAGAGCATTCCTGCATCCATTAGAATGTCACATGAGCTGGGAGTAATGCAGACAGGGGGATGTAAGGGGTGTACAGTGAAGGTGAAGCTAATCTAAAAGCAGATTTTATTTTAGTCCCCCCCCCCCCCAATTATAAGCGCAACATTAGCTTCTTATAGAAAAAGAGAAGGTAGAGGGGAAAAAAAGGCAAAAATATTTTGATGTGTTTCCTACCTATCTCTTTTATGTATATATGGTGTGTATATATGTGTATATGTACAGGTATATGATATATGTTCTGTGACCTTGGTTCATTCCCTTCCATTATCCGTTTCTGGTAACCATCTATGATAAGGATATTCTTAGTGGCTGCTCTATATTCTGCTGCTTTGGTACACCACTTAGATTATTTTTTCTGTCTCCCAAGCGTAACATTTAGGTGGACCCCCCACTTGTGGCCGTCATAAATAATGTCATGATGGAGAGCCTCGTGTTTTCAGTCCCTCTGCACATCTCTCAGCGTGTATGAAAGGTCCCAGTTGTCCCATTTTGCATTTTGTTAACCCTGTTGCAAAGAGTGAGGATAAAAACCATTGGGGAAAGGCAAGCACGTGGTGGCCTTGAGGCGGGCTGGCAATCTCCCAGTCCCTCTGCAGCCTGGTGGTTTTTTTCCCTCCACGACCACATCCCTTTTGGTCCCCTGAATGCCTCCTCGTGCCTGAGCCTCAGCTCCAGGCCTCGGATAATGCCAGCGTCCAGACGTGTGCACGATGGCGCGTGGAGTGTTGACTCAGAGAGATTTAGGAGGCTGGTGGGGCTCCACCTTCACGTTGCCAGGCCCTCGGACCCAAGGGTGAGGTCAGAGAACAGTGGTCGGAAACTTAAGGAAAAAACTCCCGCATCACTGTCATTTATTAACCACTGGGGTAGAATCTTGAAATAGGATTTTGGTTGCTTAGAAGAGAGGGGTCCTGTGTAAAGCAGGCCCATGGGATTTTCAGGACATTGTAGAAGGCTGTCAAGTGAGCCTTCCTTGATATAAATAAGCTCATCTGTGGCCAGACATGCAAAAGTTCTGTCCCATATGACACTATTGGTCCAGAATGGTAGACAGTCGTTTCTAAGAGGCTACCATTTTTATGGAAATAATGCCATTCTTCCTTCTCAAATACTTATTTTTCTCAGAGTTAAGTCATAGGAGGCTGAAATTCAAGTATGGGATCAAGGAAATTTGGATCAGGGTGTGGCCTTTTATTCTACCACCTTGTCCACTGATTCTTTTTTTTTTTTTTTTTTTTTTTTAAAATCACATTTTTATTAAAGCCAAAGAGAAATTGTAGAGTAAGACCCTTGAAAGTTTGCCAAACTTTATTGAGAAGCTTTTTTTTTTTTTTTTTTTTTTTTTGGCGCACGGGCTTAGTTGCTTCATGGCATGTGGGATCTTCCTGGAGCAGGGACCAAACCCGTGTCCTCTGCATTGGCAGGCGGACTCTCAACCACTGCGCCACCTAGGAAGCCCTGTCCACTGATTCTTAAATGTGGCAGCCGGTGTTTTGTTTGCTCCATGCTATGTTTAAAAAATATCAGCAATATTTAAAAATCACTTAGTGTTCTATAAAAATCAGCTTCTCCAGAGAAAGATTAGATCTGGAAAGACTGGCACCAGTTTCTACCTGGCAGCAGTCCCCCCGCCCCTGCCACACCCCACACCCCATCCCTAGGTGGCCTGCCCTGCCCCAAGCCGCTACCCGCTCTACTCCTGTCAACATTCGAACTGCACCCACCATGTGGCACATTTTGGAACCTATTTCTTAATTAAGTAAAGAATACCCTAGGTCTGTGGATACATTTATAATCTTGAAAGGCTGGCTTCAGGCAGACTGGCCACTCTTTGTAAGCCTGGGTGAATGCCACCAAAGAGCCCTTTTAATTAGATATCGGATGTATGCATGTTCTAATGTTTCGTATGTATCCTGCTTTTGACAGTAATTCAAGGCTCTTTAGCCTGCCTGGCATCATTCCCAAGCACACATTCCCAGGTACAAAGGGAAAATTATTAAAACCTGTCACAGGTGGCTCATTGCTGACCAGCAAATGATGAAAAAGCCCTTTCATTGACAGCTCTGGCAAGAATTCTTCAGATAGGCCTTTTTTTTTTTTTTTTTTTTTTTTTTTTTGGAGGTTTAGGGGGTGGGGAGTAGCAGGCTCTGTTTTGTTGATTTCCTGACCCAAACTAGAACATGCAGCCAATTCACGAAGCCCAGAGACCACCCCACCCCCCGCCCTTTCTTGGTTTCCAGCATTTGCATTTGCCTCTAATTTATTTGTTCATCCGTTTACCTGTGAGATTTCTTTTTCTGCTGCTGTTCTGACCTCCGGATAGTCTGACCCGAGGCTCCCAAAGACCCCAACTCTGGCTGTTAAGGATCGTGAGACTCAAGACCCTGAAACTGGGACCTCCCTGGCGGTCCAGTGGTTAAGACTCCACGCTTCCACTGCAGTGGGCTTGGGTTTGATCCCTGGTCGGGGAACTAAGATCCCCCACGCTGCATAGTGCAGCCAAAAGATAAAAAAAAAAAAAGACCCTGAAATCCTTTCTGATTTGGCGATACGGAATGATTCTTTTGAACTGAAGCTCAGACCTGCTAGGAGAAGCAGCCTCATTTACATCATCTTGTTTTGGGAAGGGGTGGAATCATCCCACCTTACCCCTGAAATGTTTGTCCCGCCGCAGTTGAGACGGGTTAGTGAGCCTCCCATTTCTAAACCACTCTCTTCTCAGTAGGACTCGGGGGATTTTATGTGTTCTGATAGAAAGCAGCTTTAAATGAAAGCTGACTTCATGTTAAAGTCGGAATAAGGTGAGAAAGAAAGGCCCCCTGCCGGGCTCATATCCTGTTGGAATCAGCCCCCCAGGAGACCTGTGAGGTTTTGATTAGGACCTTGGACCCAAGGGGTGGGGGGGTTGGGGGGTAGGGCAACAGCACAGTCAGAGTAGGTTCCTTAACTCCCTCGAGGGGTTTGCTGTAGAAGAAAGCAGAGGCAGAAGACGTTTCCATACAGATGTAATCTACGCTTTCCCGGGAACACTTGTCACTGTTGATTTCAGATTTATGGTTCAACTTTCCCTCCAACACAGTCCTGTGGCCTCTGTGGCTGGGGAACCGGGCTGGCCAAGGCCAGGACTGCCTTCACAGCCCCGAAAGCCACTTCCTGTTCTGGAGTTCCAGTTCCTCTCTTGATTGAAGTTAAGAACAGGCTTTTGGGGAATTAGTGTATCTCCTTGAAGCCCAGTATCACAGACTTTTCACATCTTTACAGAACAATTACATAACGTTTTTCAGGGGTGAAATAACAGCTGTTTAAAAACAAGGATGAGAAAATCTGTTCCCTCAGTTGTGTTGGAAGGCATCCAAGGAAGAATTTCCTTTTTCTTTGTTACTAAACTGGTATGTAAAGGAGGATGTGAATTTAGTGAGGCTTTTGGGGTTTGTGTAAACCTAGTTGTTTGTAATATCTTGTATTGTGTTGGGATATTTATTTACTTAATCAAAATTAAAAATAAAAGAAATGTATGTACGTGCTAAAATATTTAGTATATGAAGAGAATAATAAAAGGTAGAAGTAATTTCTCTTCATGTGTATCATCCTATAAGTATTTTAATGTGTGTACCCAAGGGTTTTTATGTATATGGGTGGGATTTTTTTTTAATATATACCAGTGTTTACTGATTTGTTCACTTTAAACTTTAAAAGAAGATTGTTAGCAGATAAGACAGGCCATATTGAAATTCAGAATGATTAGATTAAAAATATATGAATGAGTTTCCAAAGATTTATGCAGGTTAATAGCAAAAAACAAAAACAACAGACTTGATGAGCCCTTGTTTTGGAGGTGGAGGTCAGCGGGGATTAGGATGCGGGCATCTTTGGGGCCGTTAATGTGCCTGCCATGCTTCCCGTGAGCTTCCTAACAGTGACAGTGCATCAGGGGTGGCTGGGCACCCACTGGGGATGCGCCGATGTGTGTGCACCTGTGCTTAGAGAACAGGTGTTTGGATGGCCTGGGACTGGCACGTTCCCTTGGGCCTCTTACATGGGTCAGCTGGACCCAGGATTGGATCTCATCTCAGCCCATGGTAGCTGCCGGCCGAGAGCAGCTCATCTGGCCTCTCTCTCTGAGTCTGTTTTTTTCACCCTCGGGTAGAGCTGGTTGGTAATTCCTGCCTCCATGGGCTGTTCTGACAAGTAAACATGATGCCCTTGTTGTCCATACACCGGAGGCTCTTCATACTTACCCCTGCCTCCCCTACCCCCAGCGCGGCCCCACTCCTGTGGAAGTGAAGGTGGGGACCTGGTGGTCTCCCCTCCCCAGCTCCCCCCTCTGTCCCCACCTTTTCCACTCTTGTTTCCTTCTTTCCCTGAAGAGCCCAGACCAGATTCATCTGCAGACATATTTTCTTCAAGGGCCTTTAAAACATGCAGTTTAATTGCTTACCTTTAAAAGTGAGAGATCTCAGGGACAGGGTCAGGTTTCTGGTTTTTCTTGAGAAACTGGAAGCTCTGGGCCCACATTCCCGCGGGGCTGCCTCCTTCAGACGGGGGCTCTGGCTCCCACCTGCCACAGCCCCACTGGTCTGGCCCCTGTCTTGGAATTTGCATCCTCTGTGCCTCTGACAGGAGGTGAAGCAAGCCTTGCCCAGGCTGTGAGAAGGACCCAGCTGGTGACAGAACCATGGCCCCAGGACGTGCAGAGGGTGGTGGAGTGCGTGGCTGCGCACCAGGTGGAGCCAGGTTCCTGCCTACCCTGGCCGTCACCACGGAGCATCCCCCCAGGCAACTTAATGAGCTTGTCTGAGCCTCCGTCTCCTCATCCGTACAGACCGGCATTGTCACACTCATCCGTCCTGCCATTTGCAGTGGGTGGGGCAATTCTCTGTGGTGGGGGCTGTCCTGTGTGTTGTGGGATGTTTAGCAGGATCCCTGGCCTCTACCCAGGAGACGCCACTAACAAGTGTCCACCCGCTCCTCAGTTGTGACAACCAAAACTCTCCCCAGATGTTGCCATGTACCCCTTGGGGGGCAGAACGTCCCAGCTGAGAACTGCTGTAGGTGCCCTCCCGGTGGAGTGTTTGTGAGGTTAGCGGGGAGCCTGGAGGCGAGTCATCCCACCCTGGCGTCGTGCCCCTTTTTCCCGGTATTTGTGGTTTGCTTGGTGCAGATTCTTCCAGACTCCATTTCTGGTTGCACCAATCACCTTTGAGCCTGTGCAGTTCTCTCTGCCGCGGTCGGGCACGTGGCCTGCTTTAGGGCCCGGGCGAGAAGGCAGCTGTGATGTGGAGCCCCCGCAGGCCCAGAGCGGGGATGCGGGCCCGTCACCGGCCAGCGTGGCCTCCCCCAGGGATGCAGGCGCTGCTCACACCTCACCTGTCTCTGCTCCCCCGTCCACCTTTATGTTCATTTGCTTGACCTGTGAACCGGGACCGTTGGCTGTGTTTCTGACCTTCGACCCTTGTCACGTTTAGGTGGCCCTGGTGCAATGGACTGAGAGTGTGGGCTTAACGCTGGTGGGCCGCGACCAGTCTTCCATGCAGCTGAGGACCCCTGGCGACCAGATCCTGAACTTCACCATCTTGCAGATCTTCCCTTTCACCTACGAAAGCAAACGCATGGGCATCATTGTGAGGGTGAGTTGTCTTTTCTTTTATGACTTAAAATCGTTAAAAAAAAAACAAAACAAAAAACCCCACCTAAGTCTGCTGTGTGTGTCCCTGTGGCTGGACGTTCTTTCTTAGCTCTTTCTTTGCTGTATTATTGCTTGTCATTCAGACTAACAAGAGGATATGATTCCCTCAGCAGGAAGAGAATTAGTTAATCAATTGGACAGATCTCATATAGCTGCTCAGCTTTTGGTCAGCCCAGTTCCAGAGTGGAAGGTCTCATGAGCGTAGATTGAGCATCTCTTGGTAATAGTACATTTCTCTTTGTGTACTCTTTTGTTTAATTAAATACGTTCTTTTCTATTGAGGTGAAATTCACATGACATAAATTAATCATTTGAATGTGTAATTCATTGGCATTTAGTACATTCACAAACCACAACTTCTGTCAAGTTTAGAAACATTTGCACCACCCCAAAGGGAAACCTTGTACCCATTAGGTGGTTACTCTCCATAATGCCTTCCCTGTAGTCCCTGGAAACCTCCAGTCTCCTTTCTGTCTCTAGGATTTACCTACTGTGCATATTTTATATAAATGGAATCACACAATATTCCTGGCTCCTTTCACTTAGTGTGATGTTTTAGAGATTCATCCATGTTGTGGCATATATCCATACTTCATTCCTTTTTATGACTGAATGATATTTCACATTGGTTATACATTCATCCATCAGTGGACTTTTGGGCTGTTTCCACCTTTTGGCTATTGTGAATAGTGTTGCTATGAACATTTGTGTATAAGGATTTGCGTACCTGTTTTCAGTTCTTTGGGGTAGATACCTAGGAATGGACTTGCTAGGTCTGTTTCCCAATTGCTGGATAATTCTATCTTTTAACTTTATGAGAAACTGCCAAACTTTTCTACGAAATGCACCGTTTACAGTCTAGCAGCAGTGTATAAAGGTTCTAGCTTCTCCATATCCTCATCAATGCTTGTTATTTTCCTTCTTTTTTTTTTTTTGTTGTAGCCATCCTAGTTGCTGTGAAGTGGTATTTCATTGTGGTTTTGATTTGCATTTCCCTCATGGCTAATGGTGTTGAGCATCTTTTCATGTACTTATTGGCCACTTGTATTTCTTCCTTAGAGACACGTCTGTTCAAGTCATTTGCCCACTTTTTAATTGGGTGGTCTTTTATTGTTGGATTGTAAGATTTCTCTATATAGTCTGGATACTAGACCCTTATCAGAGATAGGATATACAAATATTTTCCCTCATTCTGTAGCTTGTCTTTTTGCTTTCTTGATAAAATTCTTCTGATGCACAGAAGTTACTAATTTTTATGGAGTCCAATTAATTTTTTTCCTTTGTTGCTCTTGACTTTGGTGTCATATCTAAGAGTCCGTTGCGAAACCCAACGTCACGAAAATTTACCCCTATATTTTCTTTGAAAAGTTTTTGTAGTTTTCTCTCTTTAAGTCTTTGATCCATTTTGAGTTATTTTTGTATATGGTGTGAGGTAGGGGTTTAACTTCATTCTTTTGCATGTGGATATAGAGTTGTAGCACCGTTTGCTGCAGAGACTATTTCCCCATTGAATAGTCTCGACACCCTTGTTGTAATTAAATATTTTTAATGATTTTTCATTCATACAGTCACAAAAATTATTGGAAAAAAGTGTCGTGATCACTCAGCATTGTCATTTTGGCATTAATGTTTCAGATTTTCTTTTTATATTTTTTGAAACTTTTATTGAAGTACAGCATACACAGAGAAAAGTGCAAACTTCATAAGTGTACAGCTTAAGTGTTTACAAAGTTAACACAATGTAACTGCCATCAAGGAACAGAATCCGACCCACCATCACCCCAGTGGCTACCTCGTGCCCCTTTCTGGTTACTGCATCCTTCTTTCCCACAAGGATATAACCACTGTCCCATTTCTACCATTGACTGATTTTGTCTCTTTTTGAACTTTATGTAAAGGAAACTATACAGTATATACACCTTTGTGTTTGAGTTCGTTTGCTCAAATTTATATTTCTGCATTCATCCATACGTTTGCATGTATTATACTTAAAATTTTTTTAAACAAATAAAATATTGTGCATTCAATTAAAATCCCATCTGCCCTTTCTAGATGTGCTTCCCCTCCATTCCTACCCCCAAGTTTACCATTCCTGTGACTTTTAAAATACTATTATCAGACATTTGGATATATATAATTTAAATTATGGGTTTCTACATTTTTTGTTTAACATTAAAAAAAACTTTATGTTGTTTATTTAGGCTTATTCATTTATTATGTTCACTTCTTTCCATCTACTGCCATTCCCTATTGATAGGCACTTAGGTGGTTGCCACTTTTTTTGTCAGTAGAAAGAGCACTGTGCTGTGTAGCCTTGTCTGCTCCAGTCTCCAGCGTACATGTCTATGTTTCCCTGTGGACTACACCCAGAGGCGGACTTGCTGGGTTGTAGGCTATATAGATCTTGAACTTTCCCAGGTATTGTCAACTTTTTCTCCAAAGTGCTTATACTAATCTTAGTCTGTTTTTCTGCATCCTCACCGACCCTTGATAGTATCAGACTTTTAAAATTTTGCCGATCTGAAGCATCAGTATTAGTATCTTGTTTTCCTATTTGCTCTTTTACTCACACTTTCCATTCTGGGAGGCCTGGAAGCCCTGTGTTCATAAGCTACTCGGCTCAGTAGTTCTTAACCCTGGCTGCTCATCAGAATTACCATAGGAGCTTGAAAAGCTGCAGACTACTTGGTCCCAGCCCTGTTTTGAGATGGTTCCCTGGTGTGTTTAAAAGCTCTTCACAGTGTTTGGCTTGGCTGGAGGACGCACTGCCTTGGGTCATGAGCATCCTTGGAGTAAGACTCTCTCATCTTTTCTGGATTTTTTTTTTTTTTAAGCAAATGAGGATCCCTTCCACCCTCTCTACACAAGGATTTCATACCTCAGGGATCAGAGTTGTAGATTCTATTATAGTAACTTAGCAATAGTAGTATTAGTAATTAGTAGTAGTAGTATTAGTAATTAGTAATAGGAGTAATTAGCAATAGTGCTAGCAGCACTAGTAATAGGAGCAGGGGTGGGAACAATAATAGCAACAAAGGTAACATTTAAATGGTGCTTATTGGGTGCCAGTCACTCTTCTAAATGATTTGCATAAAATAACTCATCTAATTCTCACGATACCATTCAGTTGGCATTTGTCAGAGGAGAAAATTGAGGTATAAAGAGAGAAATCTGCCCAAGTTCATATAGTTAGAAAAGGTGGAGCTGGGCTTCTACCCCAGGGTGTCTGGCTCCCAGATCATGCTCTTTACCACCGGGACCTGGGAGTTTGGGTGTGATGAGAGGGACGATGAGAGCACCCACAGTAACGTTGAGGTAGTGTCTTAATTACGGATGGCGTCATGACAGATTATCTTGCGTGTGATGGCTTAAAACAACAGGAGGTATTATCTGGCAGTTTCTGAGGGCCAGGAGCCTCAGTGCAGCCTTGCTGGGCCCTCTGTCTCGGGGTGCATCACAGGCTGCAGTCATCCCAGGTTCAGCGGGGGCAGGTGAAATCAGTGTTGTCAGCAGGAGTCAGTTCCTTGCAGTTGTTGGACAGAAGCCCTTAGTTCTGTACCAGCTGATGGCCAGAGGTCACCCTCATCCACTGCCCTATGGGCCTCTCTGTGGACCAGCTCCCGCATCAGCTGGCTTCATCCCAGTGAGTCCGTGAGATTATGAACAAGACTGAAGGCACATAATCTCAGAACCGACCTCCCATCACTTTTGTGTCATTCTGTTATTAGAAGCAGGTCACTGGGTCCAACCCCCAACTTGGGGGGCCCTGGGTCACCCAGGGGTGTGAACACACCAGGAGGTGGGGGAAATGGGAGCCATTGAAGAGGCTGTTTCTCCAGGTAAAAGTTAGAAACAGCTTCATGAGCTGCTGTCCCTAATGGTCCAGTGACTCACAGCATGAACATACCTTGAAAGTGACACATTTTAAGGGATTTTTGTGTCCCTGATGCCAGTAGTCCTCAGAGTCTACTGGACTTACATCCTTGGCAATTTTTGAGTGGAAGGAGGGCTTTTCCTTCCATGCAGCTGCTGCTTTTCTGCACCTGGCCTGCCCCATGCCTTCTAAACCGTCTCTTGAGTACAAGTCTGATGTCAAGAATATCCATGGCCTGGAAGTAGCCGCACGAATCCTGTGGGTGGTGTTTCCTGGAGAATTAAGAGTCATTATCTCCTATGGAATTACTTTAATTTTGTTCCAGCCTTTGTTTTTCCAAGGTCTAGGGCCATGGACTCTGTTGGAGCCATTTGATGGTTGAATCATCATCAGATAGTCCTGATATCAGCCGTTCTAGAATACGTGGGCTGAGTACGTCACCCTTCCTTTAGTTGCAGAGGACTATCATTCCTAGACATGCGTCATATTTTATGAGATGTGACCCCTGTATCTTCCCACAGCAAGAATGGGATCTATGTCTGGGAGTATGGGATACTGTTGGATGGGCCGATCTGTCATTACTTTAAAATAGCACTCCGCCCTTCCCAAATTATATTTTTAAAAAATCAGCATTCAGCGAAGGCATTCAGAACAAATAAATATGTAAAGAAGCAGATCAGAACCGTTCATCTGTATTTTCACCACCCAAAAACAATCACTCTTGGCTTTTCAGGGAATTTCCCTTCAGTTTTTCTCTAAGTGTAAATGAGTGTAAATAACCACACACATTTTTATAAAACTGGCGTCAGGCTCCACCTAAAGCTTTCTAAAATCCCATCCCCTGCTATTGCATTGAACAATAGGTTTCGTGAAAATGTTCTCGTATCCTTAAAACATGATTTTTATGATTTTAGTGTGTGTGTGGTGTCTTGTTGGAAAAATGTAGCATTATTTAATCAAATATTCCTTTCTTGGATACTTATGTTTTTTCCATTTCTCGCTACTAACAGTAAATCTGTATGTATCCATCTTTGTTAGGCTGTCTTTAATGTGATGCGTATCATTTTGCTAGTATTTTTGTTTTCTGACCTGTCTCCCTGTTTATCTTTGGTTTTGCTGGGTGCAAGTCAGTGTCCAGGGCCGTGGGGCTAGCTCTCCACTTTGCACAAATTTCACTGTTCTCCTTTCATGCAGTGGTTCTCATCCTGGGGTCATCTTGCCCCCAGGGGACATGGCGACACATCTGGGGACATTTTTGGTTGTTGCAACTCAGAAGGTGGTGCCACTGGCATCTAATGGGTAGAGGCCAGGACAGCCTCCTACCAGAGGACGTTCCAGCCCCAGGTGTTCATCGTGCCAGGGCCAAGAAACCCTGTTCTCATGTGTCCATCTTTTCTGCCTGTCGTTTGAAAGGAGCTGTCTAGTTCCCTGATGTGAGGAAGTTGTCCCTCAGTTATAAAACGGTTCTTGCCTTGGTTTAGAGATCGTGGACAGTTACAGTTTTGTTCTCACCTGGTTCATCAGCCCTCTTAAACATGTGTGAGCTTGTGGACGGTTCTGTGCAGCATCTTCTTACCCTCACCAAGCAAGCTCTGGTCTTTGCGTGAATCTCGCTTCTGTGGTCGGTGAGGTTAGAGAAGCCGGCCGGTTTTGTTTTTGTTGTGTAACAAGATGTTCCACTGCCCTCCCCACACCCTTCCCACGTGGCGTGCTGAAGTCAGGTCGTTGGTATAGATCATACCCTTGTCATTGTCTGAATAAAAGAGGCCTTTGAACAGGTGCCAGAGTCAGACCACAGTGGAAAAAGATGAGGCCCCAAAACAATGCAACACAACTGGCAGATCTCTGCAAATTTATAGCGTAATCTTGCCAAAATATGGGAACGAAGTAACCTTGTGATGAACTTGGTGGGAGGAAATGACTAACGGGAGGAGACAGTCGATACAGTATTTATATTGGACAAGATGTCTGGGTTCTCTTGAGCCCCTTCTGGAGTAGAGGAAGCTGGGGAGGGGGTCATTATTTCCCACAGCACCACTTGGGTGAAGGGTATGGGAAAGAAAAAAAACCTCAATTGCTTTCATGTTCAGACCCCACAGCTATCTTTGGCCAGAGACACGAGCAGGCCTAGCTGCAGTCCATCACAGAAGCAGCCTGCAGTTCTAGTGCTGTTAAAATCCAGGTGCCCTTTCATGGACGGTGGGTGCTTTTATGAGTAAGCATGTTGTTCCAGGAGACTGTCAGTGATCAGAGGTATTGAGAAGTCACTGTAGAAGATGAAACTGTACCACGGATTTGGCCTTGGGTATTTATTGCCTATTTGATGAAGCGCTTAGGGGCATGCGTTCTGGGCTTCTCGGGGTAGCAGAGTTCAGGCACGAGGTGGTGATGGCCGTGCTCAGTTACGCTTGCCTGTCTCCACGGCCTCCAGGTCCCTGTGATGCAGGTCTTTGAGGAAAGAGTCATGGGATAAGAATTGGCGATTTCACCATCATTCCTTAAAGCAAGGGTTTCTCAGCCTTGGCACTGTTGACACTGGGGGCGGGATGACTCTGGCATGGGGACCGCCCTGTGCATTGTAGGGTGGTTGGCAGCGTCCTTGGTCTTCACCCACTAGATGCCCATAGCACCTCTCAGTTGAGACAATCAGATAGGTGTCCAGGCATCGTTGGAAGTCGCCTGGGGCAAAACCACCCCCATTCAGACCCCCTGGGCTAAACCTTGTTTTCTACAAACAGTGCGACTGAGGGTCTTGAGGAATGACTGTCACCCCAGCAGGAATAATAACACTGGGTGAGCATTTGCTGTGGATGTTGGCCCTTTGCTCCCTGCTCTGTGTGGACGATCTTGTTTAAGGCCCAACAAGCTATGCAGTAAGAGTTGTTAGGATCCCGATTTTACAGAGAAGGAAACTGAGGTCTAGAGAAAAGAAGTAGCTTGTCCAGGTGCACACAGCTGGGAGCCGGTGCTGGGTCTGAGCATCTGGTGCCTGTGCCCTCATGTCACCCACTCCCCAGAAAATCTGGTCAGTGTGAACTGAAAACCTGGGTACTTTACTCTCTAGCTAAGTCCTCAGGTAAACATAAAGGTCCAGTGTTGTCTAGAGCAGTAGCTCTCAACTGAGGCAGTGTGCCTCCCCGGGACATGTGTTAAAGTCTGGAGACACTGTGGTTATCACCATGGGAGTTGATGCTGGCATCCGTGGGTAGAGGCCCAGGGATGCTGCAGGAGATGGTACAGTGCAGAGTCCAGCCGCCTCACAGCAATGACTTCTCCAGCCCCAAATATTAACAGTGGCAAGGCTGAGAAACTCTGATCTCGAGAGTTATCTTATTTCCCAGATCTTTCCGGCAGACCTCGTTTTGGCGATACTGGCAGCCCTACGTATAAATTTAAAATTATCGTATAGTGTGGGAGTCTGTTCCCATTAGAATCATAATAACTGTAAAAACAGAGTTCTTCAATCCTTTTGATCTTGCTTTCATCATTTAATGATTTTCCAAATGCGTCGAGTTTTCTTGTTTTCTGTGGCCTTTGCCCCAAAGTGAGGGCCGCCTCTCGGTTTTCATCTTTGGCCAAGTGAGAAAACCCTGGTGTCCGCTGAGTACACTTTGTGCAGCATCTCTCATGGGAGGTGGGCACTGGAGTGGAACACGGGTGTTCCTCTCGGGTGTTTATTCCTCCCTCCCCCTCCCTCTAGGATGAATCAACTGGGGAGATTACGTTTTACATGAAGGGAGCAGATGTCGTCATGGCTGGCATTGTGCAATACAACGACTGGCTGGAGGAAGAGGTAAGCGTGACTTGGGGCATGGAAACAGGGCCTCGGACACGTGTCCTGGAGTCTGTCCCTTGTGTGGAATAGTGAGGTGGGTCCCTGTGTGTGTTTTCTATGGCTACGTAACAAATCACCCCCCAAACTTAGCAGCTTAGAAGAACACATATTATTTCTTAGAGTTTCTGCAAATCAGCAATCCAGGCACAGCTTAGCCGGGTCCTCAGCTTGGGGTCTCTTAGGCTGTGGTCAAGGGGTCCCCCGAGGGGTCACACCCATCTGAAGGCTCAACTGGGGCAGGACCCGCTTCAAGCCCACTTAGTGGTCGTGGGCAGGATTCAGCTTCTCAGTGGCTCTTGGCTGGAGACAGCCACATTCCTTGTCACGTGGGTCTCTCCATGAGGCAGCGCACACATGGTCCTGGCTTCATCAGAGAGAGCAAACGCGGGAACAAAGGTGAAACAGAGAGAGGTCACCTTCTTGGAAACAAGCTCCCCTCATTTTGCCACATCTGTTTGTTAGGAACAGGGCATTGGGTCCAGTGCACACTCAGGGCAGGTGATCCTACGAGGGTGTGGGTACCAGGAGGTGGGCATCGTGGGGCCCCGACACAGGCTGCCTTATCCCAGTTTGTGGTGTGGTAATTGGCTGTGACAGGGAGGGAAGGAACTCTCTCATATATCAGACCCTTTCTGTTTTATCGCCTAGCTCCAGGTACAGAATTCACATTTTATATTCAGTAATATTGTATTTCCAATTAGTGAGTGACAAACCCACATGCCAACAGGGGCCAGGCAGGTAACTAAGGTGCATGAGACAGGCCAGGATGCGTTTTCTGACAGTGTCACACTTTGTGTGTTGAAAGTGTTGGAATGGTCTTCACTTGCCAACGGTGTTTCACGGGGCCCCGTGGAAGCAGCTGCCTTTCAGCATCGCTGGCTGTGGTCATTTAGGAAAGTGCGCTTGTCAGAGGTCCAGTATTTCTAGAGAGCCAGAATCCCGATTTTGCTCTGAGATCTTGCTGTGTTGGCTTAAATTTTGAAACCCCTTTGGAGGGTTTGCTCAGAGAGATGGCTCTCGGGGAAAGCAGCGTTCCGACGTGCCGTTGCACCATCTCCTTGGGAGGGGCTGTCCGCTTCAGCCTCCAGCCCTCCCCAGAGAGAGTCAGGGATGCGGAGATCTCACCGCAGCCCCCTGCTGACCGGGGTCTGCTTTTCAGTGTGGGAACATGGCCCGGGAAGGGCTGCGGGTGCTCGTGGTGGCGAAGAAATCTCTAGCAGAGGAGCAGTATCAAGACTTTGAGGTAAGTGGCTCTGTGACTTTTCTGTTCGCTTTTAGCCCCGCCCACCTCCCCATCTCCCCCTCCCTCTTTCTGCTCTGGCCAGACTGACGTCATTTCTGAGCACAGGTTCTTCTTTCTGCCTGGAATTCTCCTCCCTCACAGAGCTCCATGGCCCCCCTCCCTCACTTCCTTTGGGTCTCAGCTCAAATGCCACCTCCTCTGAGAAGTCTTCCTGGATCCCCCATCTAAGGCAGCCCCACGTCATTGCTGCCCACGGTCACCCTGTTGAACCTTCTTCGTTGCATTTATCACCAGCCATAAGGACTTTGTTTATGTATACGTTTTAAGTTTCTTTTTAATATCTTCTCTCTGGAATAAGATCTTTTTTGAGAGCAGAGACTTTATCAGTCTGGTTTGCTCTTGTACCCCCAACACGTAGGCTAGTCATTGTAAACCTTCTGAAAAATTTGAAACAAAACCTTCCAATTTGAAATTGTAAACCTTCTTGGAGCCCTAATTTTTTTAAGCTGTAAAAAATGTTGGATTTGAACTTCATCATTGACTTTCATGGCCAAAGCTTCCAGTATAAACACGTCTTGTTAATTGTCATCTCATCCCATGAATTGTGTGTTCCTGGTACCCCCAGTCCTGGCACAAAGCTGAGTGGATGTATTTACACATGACTGTAAGGGAAAGAGGCCAGGTTGGGGGAAAGGCTTTGGGGGCCCTTGTCCTGCTCCAGCCAGAGAAACCATGCTTGGGTCTGTCTCTTTTACGTGCTTGAGTTCTTTGTAAAGTTCTATTTAACAAGAGTTGTAGCCCTGATCAATTCTACCTTTATTTCAATTTTAAAGGCATATGCTTTGCGACAGCTGTATCTTTGTTAACACCGTAAAAAGAGGATTAAAGAGAAGGGTTGGGTCTGTGGTCTTTGGAAGTAAGACTTCATCTTTAGAAAAGTTGGTGGTCATGAGTTCTTGGTTACAGAGCATATGTTGTGTGGGGAGAACCTACTGTTTTTTGAGATATTGAGATGTGCTAATCCTTGTAAAAACCCAGTGAGGTTAGGGCTGTTATTGCCTCTTTATGGAGGAAAACAGTTGAGACTCAGAGAAGTTAAGTGACCTGCTAGAAGTTGCACAGCAGGTGAGTGTAGAGCAAAGGGTGGCGCTCCAGTCTGTCCAGCTCCAGCATCTGGACTAACGAACATGGAAGGAGGCTGGAGGGCTCAGTTTCACCCCTTTGAGGTTCGCCCAGGTGCTGGGGTCCCTGCCCTGTGCGGGGTGGGGCAGGTGAGATGAGACACTCCCGCTGCCAGTCGGTCTGCCTTGCACCTCCCCATCCTAAGCGATGACCCTGTCGCCTGGTGTGTCCCAGGCCCGCTACGTCCAGGCCAAGCTGAGTGTGCACGACCGCTCCCTCAAAGTGGCCACGGTGATTGAGAGCCTGGAGATGGAGATGGAGCTGCTGTGCCTGACGGGGGTGGAGGACCAGCTGCAGGCAGACGTGAGGCCCACGCTGGAGACCCTGAGGAACGCAGGCATCAAGGTAGGGCTAGCCTGCCCGGATCTGCTGCTGAAATAGCCCGCCTTGCGGCAGTGAATTCCAGACTTAGACCAGTGATCCCTACAGTGGAGGGTGAAAATTAGAGATGGGGCAGAGGGTGGGGGTAGTGACAGGGAACCAGGCTCGGACAGCGACCTGTGGCCCTCCCACCCTTCCCACCCTGGCAGCCCTGGCGTCAGAAGCCATGCTGTGTGTCCGCTTTCCCTGGCGGCTGCCCCTCTGTGTGCCGGGCTCCATGAAGGCAGGACCATGAGCATCTTCTTAGCTCTCAAGACCAGCTGTGTCCCGCATGCTTGGGGTGTTTGTCATATTCTTGTTGCGTGGCCAGCCAGCCATCTGTCTTTTGGTCTGCGCGAATGAATGACCACCTGACAGGGTGACTATCTGCCCCAACACACTGCCATCTTTACATTTTTGTTCCGAGCCACAAAGTAGACATCCAGTAGTTTAATCCAGAGAGACCAGTAGAGGGCGTCTGGGGAGCGGGCTCCATCTCCGTGGACCCAAGGAAGGCATTAGTAAACTCATTGGCTGGAAGCTCCCGAAAGTATGTAGATTAGCTGCCTGCCTCTGCCCAGAGCAGCTCTGGGCGGCATCTGGCAGGAGTGCCTGTGAGCAGGGTGATGCGAGCAAGAGGGATGAGGCCTGTGCCTTCCATGTCCCACCTCATAAAGTTACTGGGAAGGTACAATGCACAGCACTTAATGGGTACCTGGCACGGTGAACACTCGGGGAACCTTTGTGGTTATTTTTTTTCCTGGCACGTCCCCTGTTGCCAAGATTTCCTTTGTCCGATGATTCTGAGGCCCTCAGCCACTTTCCCCACTGTGAGCAGAGAGAACAGAGGGTTAACTGGTCAACCAGCAGAGTAGGAAGCACATTCATTTAGACTCTGAAGACCTGGGTTCTGGGCCTGGTCAGGACATGAGCTAGCTCTGTGGCTTTGGGCAAGTCACTACCCTCTCTGAGCCCACAACAGTGAGACGCAGAATGCTCTGTTATGAGGTGAGGGAGAACCTGGCACATTTACTGTCAGCGTTTTGTTAGGGTTAAGGCCCCTGAGATTGCATGGGGGCGTGTGTCCACATGGAAAGACCCTATGTAATGTGACAAATCAGTGTTTCCTGTGGGATGTGGAAGTAACCCTTCGTCCACGCAGCCTTCCCCTTCTTTGAGATGATTTATTGCTTTAAGAAGAATTCCCGGATCGGGGATTAGGAGGGCAGAGGCTGAGCTTCATGATGTCTACTGAAGTGTGTGGCCAGTTTTCCGAAAGTGCCACACCAGCTTTTGCTGCCACCGGTGGTGGACACCCAAGGTCTTGAAGCCCTTGAACTGGGGCCTTTCCTGTGGTTCACTGGGGACATCGTAGGCCTCAAGGAGGTCCATGGAACGTATCAAGTTCAGCTCGATGTGTTTGGAAACTCGGCTGACACAGGCGACAGGCTGGCCTCAGACGCTAACCACGGGGACCCCTTCCATGTGGTAATTTCAGGTTTGGATGCTGACGGGGGACAAGCTGGAGACAGCAACATGCACAGCAAAGAATGCACATCTGGTGACCAGAAACCAAGACATCCACATTTTTCGGCTGGTAAAGCATTCTCTGCTTTGGGGCCTCATGGGGGTGATGCTGCTGTTTGCCCTGTAACCTTATAACCTTGAGTGGGCCGCATGGGGGGAGGGGAAGTACATTAACCACCTAGGGTGGGGGAGCTCACATCGTTGGTTTGGGTGGAATTATTGAATGACCCAGGTGAGGCTAAAGGATTCCTGCCAGTGGTGGTGCAGGAGCTCCTGGTTACTGCCCCGTGTTAACCTGTGTTCTTAACCCAGTGGGGGCTGTGGTCCCTTTGAGAAGCTGATGGAAGTTAGGTACGATCAGCGTGAAGGATGCAGATGCGCTCATACGTGTGAAATTGTACGTACACGTCTGGGATTTCACTGAACCCTTGAAAGCCAAGTCCTTGGGTAGGAAATAAATTACAGATCACAGATACTGGCCTCCTCCTGAAAAACCCTTGAGGAGCCTTTAGGAGGAGACCTGTTGGGTGGCACATGAGGATTCCCTGCCCTGGGGCCAAACACTTGGCCCAAACAGTGCAGCCACGCAGAGCTGCTCCAGAGCTTGAAGCCAAGGACTGATTGGCCTTACTGAGTTGGGAGGTGAAGGGCAACCAGATCCTCTCTGGGGCCAGATGTGGCGGTGGTACTTATCTGCCATCAGAGCCACCAAGCCAAACTACTGGAGGTCATCTAGGTGTTTTGGAAGTCTCCCCCCATACCCCTGCCTTTGGTCTATAGCACTTTGAAGCTTTAAGAAATCTAGCTGTTTCAGGAATAGTACGCCCAGCATCGCGTAGAGGCAGATACAGGGGATCCTCGTTATTCGCGGATTCTGTTTTTGCAAATCTGCCCACTCGCTAGAATTTTTTTGTAACCCAAAAATCAGTACTCGAGGGGTTTTCAGAGTCCTATATGGACACAGGCACCTTGGTGGAAAGTTTGAGTCACCTGATGAGCAAGTTCCCAGCTGAGGTGGAGCAGGGCGACGCTCTGCCTTCTTGTCTCAGCTCTCGGACGGATGCCAGGGTCCCTTTCAGTCTACTCAGTGCTACATTTTTTGCATTTTTGTGGTTTTCTTGTTAGCAACTTCACTGTTTAAGATGGCCCCCAGCACAGAGCTGGGTATGGACCGCGTCCCTGAGTGCAGGAAGGCTGTGATGTACCTCCTGGAGATAAGCTTCCTCCAGGCGTGAGTTACGGTCCTGTTGGCCAGGAGTCTAGGTTAATAAATCAACTATAAATTTTTTTTAATTAAAATTTTTTAATTGAGGTATAGTTGATGTACAATATTATATGTTTCAGGTGTGCAACACACTGATTCACTGTTTTTAAAAGTTATATTCCATTTGGTTATAAAATACTGGCTTTATTCCCTGTGCTGTACAATATATCCTTGTGGCTTATTTTATACACAAGTTTGTGTCTCTTAATCCCCTACCCCTATCTTGCCCCTCCCTGCTTCCCTTTCCCCACTGGTAACCACTAGTTCTCTGTATCTGTGGGTCTGTTTCTTTTTTTGTTATAGTCACTAGTTTTATTTTTTAGATTCCACATATATAAGTGATATCATACAGTACTTGTCTCTCTCTGACTTATTTCAGCAATATATATTTTCAAAGATGTCTTTAAACAGAGAGACATAGAAAATAAGGCCATGTATTGACTGACAGACCAAAACACTGGCCAGAGGCTCACAGGAGCCTAGCCCTATATCTCCCCCAGGAGCAGTGGTTTAATAGTCATTAATTCACTATTCACAGCGACTTTACAGAACATAACTGTCACACATAATAAGAACACACTGTGTGCTCTAGAGTTCGGGGTTTGCAAACTGTGGCCCATGTGCTGGCCACCTGTTTTTGTAAATAAAGTTTTATTTAAACAAAAGACCTACCCATCCGTTCATGTATTGTCCGTGGCTGCTTCGGCACTGTAGCCGCGGAGTTGGGTGGTTGTAACAGAGTGTATGGTCCACAACATGTGTCATATTTAACACCTGGCCCTTGATAGAAAAGCCGGCTGCCCCTGCTAGATGCTTGGCTTCCGAGGCCTGCCCTGCAGTGGCCAGGCTGTGTCACTGTAGCCAGGCTAACAAGTCTTGCCCTGGGTCAAGTTTCCTTAGATGTAAAGTAGAACTATTATCATCACGCACCTGGAAGCGTTTTTGAGATAAAATTGGGGTGAAAATGCCTGAGAAGTGCTTAGCCCAGTGCCTGGCACAGAATGGAAGTGCATGGCTTTGTGCTCTTATTTTTGTTATGTGGGTCACAGCCACGCTGGGGGAAATGCGAGGGGATGGCTGGCGTGCAGGCCCTCCCGAGCCCCACGGTCACAGCAGACAGGACTGTCTGGCTCCGGTGGCCGGGGAGGTGCGGGGCGGGGGCGGTCCTGGGCCGCTGGCCATCGTCTTCACGAGGCTCCAGGAGGCCGCTGTTTGTTGTTCCACCAGCTGCGGAGAGCAAGGCCTCCTTCATCCGGTCTTTCCTTCCAGGTGACCAACCGCGGCGAGGCCCACCTCGAGCTGAACGCCTTCCGCAGGAAGCACGACTGCGCCCTGGTCATCTCCGGAGACTCCCTGGAGGTGGGCGCCGGGACCCCCACCAGCAGGGTCCTCCCGGGAGCTGCCGTGGCGGGAGGGGCCTTGGCCGACCCACCACCTCTCCCTGATCCCCGCCAGGTTTGCCTCAAGTACTACGAGTACGAGTTCATGGAGCTGGCCTGCCAGTGCCCGGCGGTGGTCTGCTGCCGCTGCGCGCCCACCCAGAAGGCCCAGATCGTGCGGCTGCTGCAGGAGCGCACCGGGAAGCTCACGTGCGCAGTAGGTACGGGCTGCCACGCCAGCACAGAGCCATGTTCCCAGGGATGATTGGGTCCTGCTGCGTGGTGGTCAGGTTCCCCAGGCCACTTTTCTCAGGCCCTGGCATTTACACCCCCCGCCGTGGCCCTATGTATGTTGTTGTGATTATTTTTTAATATCTTGCTTTGAGAAAGAGTGGAGAAGCATGCCGAGGGCTTTCTGTCTTACCTTGCTCTTCCTTTGCTAGTGACGTGGGACAGAGCGATGCCCAGGGGCGAAGACAGCACTGCGAGAGGGATCTGGGTCCAGTCTGCTGGTTTTTCCTAGCCGAGGGTGCCGGGGGCCTTCCTTTCCCTGGCTGAGCCTGTCTGCTCATTAGTAGAATGGAAGAGTAACAGTGGGTCCCACAAACTGTGCTTATGAGGGTTCAGAGGGGCAGCAGCATTTAAGAAGTGCTTGCTGCTGTCACAGTAAACGTCCCGTGAGTGCAACGTCTGTCATTGCTGATAATGATGGGACACCCACACCTTGGAGGCAGGGGGTGTGGTGCTGTAAACGCCCACATGGCATGGACACAGGTCCCTCGCTCAGTGACTCAATGGCCAGGACCCTCAGCCAGTCACCTGGTCCCTCTGACTCTCAGCTCCTCTCCCTGTAAAATAAGCACCTGATACTGCAGGTTGCTGGAGCCGTTAAGTGGAGCAGAGCAGAGAAGACACTCAGCAGGCAATGAAAAGCAACACGTGTGATTATTTAAAGTAACGATGAGAAGTGAGGTTATGTGTCTTGCCTCTCCGTCATTTCCTGGCTTTTCTCTCTGGTCTGTGTGACCCGCAGGTGATGGAGGCAACGATGTCAGTATGATCCAGGAATCTGACTGCGGCGTGGGCGTGGAGGGAAAGGTGAGCACGTGGCGGGGGGGCAGGGGTGTGCTGATTTCTGCCTAGTGGTCATCGTTAGGATGTTAAGTGGTTGTGTTGTTAGCTGGGAGCTGCTCTTCTCCACCAACTGGAGTTTCTTTTTCCTTCCAAGACACAGCTTTAATGCTTCTGGAAAGTCTAGATTAGAATTACACAGCATAAGGAATGATGTATCATAATTACCCAGTATTACTACCTGGAGGTCAGAGATCCATGTCACTGTATCTTACAGACAAGTGCTGAGTCTTTGCTTGCCAAAACCTAATTTTTAGTGTTTTGGTACATTCTTAGGGTGCAGCGAATGTACTTCAGACTCTTCCCTGGTAGTATTGTCAGTAAAAAGCATTAGTTATCACCCTGTGGGATGATCTCTTGGGGATTATGGAAGAATGTGGCATGGTTTGCCCCCTACTAAAAGGCTGTGGCAGCTGCAGTTTTTTAAAGTTTGTGTGTTCTAATGTAGTAGTTTTTCTCTTTTCTTCCCTGTCAACTGTGTGCCTGCCGTTTATAGTTTACGCTGCCCTCTCTCGTTTGTGATCTCAAGATGACTGTAGGCAAGAAGGTTGGTCGCCATGTTTGTTAGCACTGTGTGTAGAGTAAGAGTACAGAGGCCTTGAGTGAGGCCTGGAGATGCTTCCCTCTGCATTTTGTTCCATACATTCATTCATTTGCATTTTCCAAAAACGTCCTCCCCCCCCTTTTTTTTCTGGTTTTCTGGTTCTCATCCAGTTCATAGTTACTTGAAGTTGCAGAGCTAAATGATCCTTGAAGGAGATGTTAGGTCTGAAATCTGTATGGATTCCTTTAATGCAGATTTTAGGAAGCACACTTGAATTTAACAGATGAAATTCTCTACACGATGCTGATAGTACTAAAACATTTTCCCTTCTGTTAAAAATTATGTTCTGATTCCTTTGGTTTTTGGAGTATAAAAGTAAAAAATGCTCACTGTAAAACACTGAAACAATTTAGAAATGGATAAAGTGCGTCCTTTCTTTTAGATGGTGGTATCAAACTAGTAACATTGGTTATTGTTCCAGAATTTTTGTTTGTGTGTACAGTACTGGTTATGGGTATATATATATATATATATATAAAATTATACATACACACACATAAATACATATATACGCATACACACATATTCATACACGTCTTACACATGTATATACATTATTTTCACATATAATTTAAAATTTAAGACGTTACACTATGCTTTTTTTTAAAATGCACCTTGCCTAAATCTGTTATAGCTTAGATTTCTTTATATATAAGAACATGTAAATCCATCATTTTGTATGTTCCTTCGAACTTTTTATTTTGAAAAATGTAACTCCTTCAGAAAAGTTGAAATAGAACAGTGAGCACCTGTCTACTCTTTGCTGTAATTTACCAGTTAACATTTGCCACCTTCTCCCTCTGCCTCTTCCTCCCCCTTCTCCCTCTCCAGCTCTCTCAGAATCAGTTGAAAGTAAGTTGCAACTGTGTTACCCCTAAATACTTCAGCTTGGATCTCTTAAAACAAGGGTATTCTTCTACATAAGCAAAATAACAGCATCACCTCAAGTGTAGCATTGATAGGATAATATTATATAACATTCATGGTCTCATTTCCCCAGTTGTCCTCAAGATGTTTAAAAAAGAAATCTCCAGGAAGCAGTGAAGGCTCACATACTGCGTTTATTTTCATGTCTTCATGTCTCTTTACTCTTCTTTAGCAGGAGAACACTTTTCTCCATCTTTTTTTTTTGTATCTCACGACTGATATTTTGAAGCATTCGGGCAGTTGTAGAACATCCCATGACGTCTGTAGGTCAGATGGATTTGATTCAGGTTCTGTGTTTTCGGTGTGAGGAGCACATAAGGGGAGTTTGTGCCTTCCTGTTGCATCACACCAGGAAGCTGTGATGTCCATCTGTCCCATTAGTGGCATTTGTCATGTACCTTTTAAAATTAGAGAATCCCATAGTATGGCTGCACTATAAATTATGTCCAGTTCTGTGAACACGCAAAGCTGTATGTTCGGGAATGTTAGGTTTAGCATTGTTGGTAGCATCAGGGCCGCCGCCACCGCCGTGCCCCCCCGCCCCAGTATGTTTAACTCTTAAGGGAGCTGAGTGCTAAATGCCTATTGTTGAATGATTCTTTGCTTCTGACACACATTATGGGTTGGGCGTAACCCCCGAGGCTTAATACTAGATCCATTTGACCTCCCAGTTATGACTATCTGTGCTTTGGAATGTTTTTTATTTAAATAAATTCCTCTTTTAAAATCAGATTTAGACTCAGACCACCAACCGTGTATAGCTGGAAACCAAAGAACCTCTTGATTGAAGTTCTTCAAAGATCTCCTTCCAATGTCTTGCTTTTTCAATTGAAAAAAAAAAGAAAAACGTGTTTACCTTGACCTCTCGTGCTCTTGACGGTGCCTGATTTCTTCGGATTTTAGGAAGGAAAGCAGGCTTCGCTGGCCGCGGACTTCTCCATCACTCAGTTCAAGCACCTGGGCCGCTTGCTCATGGTGCACGGCCGGAACAGCTACAAGCGCTCGGCCGCCCTCAGCCAGTTCGTCATCCACAGGAGCCTGTGCATCAGCACCATGCAGGTGGGCGGCAGGGGGGGTCACGTGCGCGTGGCCGTGCACAGTGCCTGAGCACCCGTCTCCATGTGGAGCTGTTACCCCTGCCGGGCTGGTTTCAGTGCGCTCCCCCCATCCCACCACATTCCGGGCGACAGAGCTTGGAGTGGCTACCCTGGAGCCTTCCTGTGTCAGGGGCGAGGGCTGTGCGTGCTGTGCGGAGCAGATGTGAGCATTAGCCCGCTCTGGGCTTCAGTCTTTCCACCTGTAAAGTGGGCATCGGACCTCTCCATTACTCCGTTCAAGCATCTTGGCCCTTGCCCCTCGGACGGGACTACTTGGAAAAGCAGAGAGTTTTATAAGGCATCAGGTGCTGAAGGCATCCTGACCATCATTAATAAAAACAAAGCAGGCTCATGTGTAAGACAAAGGTGATCTTTTAACTTGTGGGAAAGGTGTTTAATCATACGTGAAAGACACCCTGCCTTAAAGGGTCGAGTGGTGCTGCCTGATGTACATGAGAATTCACCCTCCACTGGCTCATCTGTGCCTTTGTGGGGGGGGGGGGGGGGGGGGCGGGGCGGGGTATGTTGTTAATATCTATTGCATTTATGAGTGGAGGAGCCTTAAAGTGATTTTCATCAACACTATCCAAATGCTAACAGCTGCTACGGTTCATCAGATCACATCTGTACTTTTATTCTATGTTAGCTTGTCACCTGAACTGGATAATGTCATGGTTTTAATCCCTGGGGGATTAATCAGCTTGTCCCTGGGCAGACATACACAAGCTGGCCTGGATGAGCTGACTTCTGTAATGCCCGTATGTTACCATGCACATTGATTCAGAAAAAAAAAATTCTAGTATAAGGAATTGTTATTTGTGCTATAGAAATACACACACACACACCCGCCCACCCAGCCCTTTCCACTGTGCTGAAAGTGACTGGCTGAGAGAGAGCAAGTCCCGTTAGAATTGCACCTTGACTGTGGCCTCTTTTACATAGACGAAGATGCAGCGTTTTTATTTTCCACCGTGCTCTTTTCAGGGTGAAGGCTTTATGGTCAGTCTGGCCCTTTTAGAGAAAGAGGCTCCTGACGTTGATTTGCAAAACTAAACACCAGATTCTTGACGTTTTTATAACCATCCTTCCTGTGCAGCAGCCCAGCCTGGGTGAGAAGTCATTTGAAAAGTGGCTTTCACCTTTCAATTCTAAAATCATGGCCCGGGTGCAGCCAGGGCTGCCCATGACCGTGGCCCTAGGCGCCTCCTGGGTTCTGAGCTCTGTGCCAAGTGAACGCCCACAGCAGGTGATAGGGGAAGAGGTCTCTGGTTACACGCTCTTTCTAACCACCAGGCTGGCCCAGCCTTTTCCTCCGTGTTCAGTTTTTAAAAAGCCTTCAGGCAGCAGCTGTCCCTGGCCTCCCGTGGGTTTTATACTAATAGAAAATAGCTTTGAGGTCACTTTACTTCTTTTGGCTGGTAGGTGCTCAGAGAAGGAAGTTAACAGAGCATCAAGCCTGATTTCATCTCCCCAGCCTGTTTTTCACTGCCAGTAGCTAATGTTTTCCGAATCGGGAAGCAGACATTTCAGTAGGGGGTTGTAAATATTTTTATTGCTTTTGTTTAATTGCAAAAGTAGCAGATTATGGGCTCTTTGTAAAAATTTCCAGGAAGAGTAGAACATGTAATAGGAGAAGTGAAGCCTTCTCTGCAGTTCCACCGTCCAGGGTAACCGGTTTCCATACATGCAACCAACTTGTTTATCGATTGGACACCTGGAGAGGCGGTAATTGTGAGCTGTCAGGAGTGTGGGCTCTGGAGACAGAACTGGGCTTGAGTCCTTCAGGGCCGTTTATCTGCTCAGTTTCCCCCTCTGTAAAATGTAGGGGATATTAGGACTTGATCTCATGGGTTGCTCTAGAGATTCACTGAGATCGGATACAAAATATTCCCAGGTCCGGCTTGTGTAACTTAAATGTCCACAGAGGAGCTGAGAGTGGACTCTGGAGTTAAACTCTCTGGGTGACTCCTGGCTCTGTACCTTATGAGCTGTGCTGTCTTGGGCAAGTCACTTAACCTCTCTGTGCCTTACTTCCCTCATCTGTAAAATGAGGATGAGGACAGCAGTACCTCCTTCGTCAGGTTGCTATAGGAATGAAATGAGCTAATATACTTACAGCACCATAACAATGCAGGTGTAAAATAAGTGCTCTGTAAGTGTTGGCTGTTGTTTTTATTATACAAATATAAGGGCTTTGGTCATGGTTTTTGGTAACGTTCTCCTTTTTCCTTGGCACAGGCTGTGTTTTCCTCTGTGTTTTACTTTGCCTCCGTTCCTCTCTATCAAGGATTCCTCATCATTGGGTAAGGAAGTCCAGGCACAGTATTAATTTTTAATGAAATGCCACAAAAGAAGGAAGAAGCATTGTGTAAAGATCCTTCAGTCCCTAAGTCAAGGCAGGTCTGATAATCTGGTTTAGAACCTTCTTGAGTGAATACGTTTTTGAACTGGTAAGCCCTTAACCGGATTGCGGATGCAGAGTCCGATCTGTTTGTGGTCCATTTGTACCTGATGGTTGAAGAATGCTTGCCCGTGAGAGCCTGAGGTTGTCAGCTGATTGGCAAGCCAGGCAAGATGGAAGCTTCACAGACTCAGTGATTTCAGTGGGGTCTTAGGAAAAGTGGAAGGATATCTGGAAAGCACCGTCCCCTGCCATGGCTGCCCCTAGTGGACGTCCTGCTGATGGGTCTCTGAGGCAGCCAGAGCCTTGCTATCTGCAGGGTGCCCCGATAGAGCTTGGTCACTGCGTGCTGCTGACCTATGACAGGGTCCCTTGGACATTTGCTAGCATCAGACCCACCACCTGTTCCTGACCTGGAACTTATGATGTTCCTTTTGACCTTTTCAGAGGATGTGCTCAGTCTCTGAATTCCCCAGGTAGGTGGAGTTTGGTTACCACGTGCCCTCGTTAGAGATGCTGGCAGGGCGCTCTCCTGGTTACCAGGGCAGGAAGCACAGAGAGGCCGGCTGGTCCCAGGGGAGTCTTACAAAGTACACCTTCCATCTTCTTATGTTCAGTCTGAGAGTAGGCACTGGAATTCTGCCTGCTTCTAATTGGAGAAATGGCCTGTCCTTTGTCATGTCCTGGAAGAGTGGCAGAACACGCCTGAATAGAACCAGGGGTTCCCTGAGCTGTGCTCCACATCCCCCGACCCCGCCATCTGGTCCCCTCTTCCCTCTTGATTTTCATCTCCTCTCTTCCCCCTTACCCACTCCGCTCCAGCCACACTGGCCACCTCGCTGTTCTTCAAACAGGACAGACACATTTCTACCTCAGGGCCTTTGCACTTGCTTGTCCTGTCTGCCTGGGATGCTCTTCCCTCAGATGTTGGCATGGCTGCCCCTCACCTCTTGTGGGCGTTTTCTCAAATGTCCCATCTCTTGTCCAGCCTCTCTAAAAGTGCACCACCCTGTCTGTGTCTTATTCCCTCTTCCCGTTATATTTTCTTCCTCAGCACTTTACCTCCAACACACAGTATAATTTACTGAATTTGTGTTTCGACTCGCTGACCAGCACGGAAGCTCTTTGAGGGCGGGCGTTTTCGTCTGCTTTTCATCTTGAATCCCCAGTGCTTCCAACTGGCCCTGGCACTTGCCAGGTGCTCAGCACGTAGCAGTTGAACGAAGGAATGGAAATTGGGCTCCAGAGGCTGGGGGAGCACATGGCTCGTACTCCACTGGCTGGATCTTACCTGTGGTGATTTTTTTCCTCCCAGGTACTCAACCATCTATACCATGTTTCCTGTATTTTCTCTGGTCCTGGACAAAGATGTCAAGTCAGAAGTTGCCATGCTGTACCCTGAACTCTACAAGGATCTCCTCAAGGTTCACTGAGCCCCTTCCTCCCTTCCGTCCTCCCTCCCTTGTTTCTCCCTCCCTCCCTCTTTTCATGTATTTCACACAGACCCTCCATGTCTGTGAATGCACTTGAACTGGCGGCTTTCTTACTTTTGAGAGGAAGGTGTGGGAGCTTACATTTTTTTCTGCATGCACACGTGAAGAATATTAAACTGTACAGTGAAACATCATCTGAAAACAAGCCTCCTAATGCCTTCTCTAAAGCCCCTTACTGTTCCATTCTGTAGCTGCGACTTGTGTGTCTTCCTGGAAATGCTTGTGTGTGCACTCCAGACAGATGTATGCGTGTGTAATTGCATTTGTTTGTCCCCAAGGGGTTTTTAATAAAGAGCAGAGTTATTAGGTTGCCCAAAGAGTTCATTTGCTTTTTGGCCAACCCAGTATTTCCATCTAATGTCAGTTCTTTTTAAGAAATGTCATTTCGCTAATGCACTTCGCTGTGTGTGAGCCCCTGTTTTGATGGAAACAGGCAGGCTGCCTTGTCTGTCGGTGGAGCGCAGCCTGAAGGCGGCCGCGCCCTGCACGCTCCCCGCACGCTGACTGGCTGTGTCTGCCTCTCTCTCGTTCAGGGGCGGCCGCTCTCCTACAAGACGTTCTTGATATGGGTTTTGATCAGCATCTATCAAGGTAAGGACAGGTGAAGGCACCTGTTGTCTTATGCACTGGCCTTGGCCCACGGTCAACTTCACTGTCGTATTGTCCGTAGAACACAAAGAGAAGCAGCTGGGGTCCAGAGAGCGCAGGATTGCAGCAAGGGGTGTGGCATTGTGTCATCCTCCCCCCCATGTCGTGTGTGTCCCCCCCGCGGCACATGTTCTAAGGACCTGGTTGTTGGGCAGAGTCACACGGGTGAGGTGGTGCTGTCCGCTTAACTGAGACAAAGTCAGAGAAGAATACAACTAAAACGGATCAAAGCCTGCTGGGGTGTTCGAGTCATTGTAACAAAAAAGTGGTTGCTTTCTGGAATGTTCTGATACTTTTTTTGAGGTCAAGTTGTAGTTTTTGAACAACGTATTTACTTCCGTGGGCTCCAGCGAGGGTCCCTCAGACTGGAGAGGCTTTGTAAGGTGACGTACTGGAATAGGAGAAGGGACTATCAGAACCTCTCTTTGTATTTATTTTTTCCTCCCGCTTTGTAGAATTTTTATTTTTATGTGTGTTTTATAACGTACCTGATATATCTGTACCGGGGTCCTGCTGTCTCTCTGTGTCTGCCTGCACAGGTACACATGGATGATTTATAAATACACATTGTCCATTGGGGATTCACGCTTAGTGATTTTTTCTGACGGGATGTGTGGTCAAAAAATGTAAAGACCGCTGAATCTGTTGGCAGGAGGCTAGATTATCACTGGAACAATTTGAGGTTTTTTGTTTGTTTTTTTGAGGAGTGTAGCAAAGTGCCATGCATGTATCTGGTTGAAGAAGGCAGATCGTGCATGAAAGCTCCGCACAACAAGCAGTGGTGCTTCATTGCACCCCTCCCCCTGCAGCACTGTGGTAATAGGCGGTCACTGGAGGAGTCTGGGGATGTAGGGTCTCCTGGCTCTGCTTTTAAGCAATAATCTCATGTAGCTAGTGTTTTTGATCAGTGTGAGACATTACCCATTCAGTTCCTGCAATTCTGGATGGAAACGTACTTAGCTGGACTCTCCCTCACTTTCTCTGAGGAGAGAGGTGTATAATTCTTTGAGTGTCTCTCTTGGTTGCTTCTATCATTTTGTGGGGGGGGGGCGGAGCTGGGGTAAAGGAAACAAAGCATAAAATTTACCATCTTAACTCTTTCCAAGTGCACAGTTTGGTGTAATGTTCAGTATATTCACCTTGAAGTGAAACAGCTCTCCAGAACTTCTTCATCTTGCAAAACTGAAACTCTGTATCCATTCAGCAACAAATGCCTTCTTTCCTTCCTCCCCACAGCCCCTGGGAATCACCATTCTACTTTATCTCTGCCAATATGACTACTTAGGTTCCTTGGTTGGGCGGGGGAGGGATCATACAGTATTTGCTGTTCTGTGGCTGACTACATCTGTCGTTTTAAATGAGATACAAAAACGTCTATTTCTTGTTCGACCCAATCCAGATAGTTACTCTCTCGCTCTGCCTCTTTTCCTTTTTTCCCTATCTCTTCCTCTCCCTCTCTATCCAATTATAAACTCTATTATATAAAACCAAAGGGGAACATGAGAAACTGGAATGTGATGGCTCTTTCAAACCTGCATAAAGTACTGCTCATTAACCTCCTTTAACAAATGGTACCTTCCATGTCTGAATGTGGGGAAAAAAAAAATGGAATCAGACAAGACGCAGCAGGGTGAGCCTGGGGTGGGGAAGGGGGGCAGGCATGGGCTCCCAGCAGGGAGGGCCACGTGGGCTGCAGAAGCCCCTCCCCACCCAGGCTTCCCTCTGCCTCTGCAGGGAGCACCATCATGTACGGGGCGCTGCTGCTGTTCGAGTCGGAGTTCGTGCACATCGTGGCCATTTCCTTCACGTCGCTGATCCTCACAGAGCTGCTGATGGTGGCCCTGACCATCCAGACGTGGCACTGGCTTATGACGGTGGCCGAGCTGCTCAGCCTGGCCTGCTACATCGCCTCCCTGGTGTTCCTCCACGAGTTTATCGGTAAGAGGCCCCTGCACGTAGAGCCTGCCCGTCAGGCCCAGGGGTCTTATAAGCTATGAAGGGAGGCAGCCTCCCCAGCGCGCGTGTCCTGGGCCCTTTGTTCAGCAGGCCTTTGCACTCAGCTGCCTCCCTTTTCTCACTGGTGTCCCTTGGGGACAAGTGGCAGTTGAGAATCAGCCTCTTGCAACTGAGGCTGGCGGGCGTGATCTCAATGTAGAGTGTTTTCTTTAAAACCACACCATGCCTGCTGGCTTAGAAGGGGATTCGTTCAATTCTGCAAGGACGTGGTGGGCTTCTCCAGGGAGCTGGTTGTTGTGCTGGGCTCTGTGGGGCTGCGGAGACAGTGAGTGTCTGGAGCGTAGATGACAGTCCAGCAGGAGCTACCACTATTGTTAGCTTGAGAAACTGCCTCATCGTGAAAGCATCTTCCATCACACCTCTTCTTTGTCAGCAAACGCTCTTTAAGGAGGTTCTGATAAAGGGAAAAGAAGTATTCCCATGGAAAGTGAAGTCTTAGTACCACACTTCTTTGAAAAGTCTCTCCAAATGGGCTTTATGAGCACCTACTGTGTGCTCAATGGCTTGAGGCTGGGGAGTCACAGAGGCTTAGAAGATGCGAGCTCTACCCTCAAGAAGCTCCACTCCTCACCTTAGACGTGGACCAGGCACAGGGCTGAGCCAATGGGTGGGCCCCCGGGCTTGGCACTTAGTAGGTGCTTACTCAGTGCCCGCTGCATTTCCCGCAGCCTGTGCTCAAGAGGCGGGGAACGCGGCTGCCATGGCGTCCGCTCCTCGTCCTGTTGAAAATCACGAGTTGTCACTCCTCTCTTGCAAAAACCTCGGAACTGCAAGGTTGACTGGCAGCAGGAAGGGGAGCTCCCCACCCCCCCAGGTCACACTCTTCCTGACAAGGGGTCTCCGCCCCCCTCTGCACCACCCTCAGCCCGGCTCTGGCTTCTGTGACTATTGCTGAGGCGAAGGGGAAAAGTTGCTGGGAAGAACTGTGTGTTTGAGCGTCACTTTCTGCCAGGTTTAGAAAGAACTCCAGCTGTCAGATTCCAAATGAAAAACACCTGGAAGGGGGGTTTTTTGCCCATAGTTTTCTTTTCCATGTTGTTGAAAATAGCATTTCACGGATGATCTGGACGCTCCAAAAGCAGGTCAGAGAAAGGAGGACAGAGGCAGGGAGGTCAGACTGGCAGCCCGGGCACTACCAGCACATCCCCTGGGGGAGAGGAGCCCGCGTCCCCTGCCGTGGCCCTGCCGCCTAGTCGGCTCTGGATGGGACGTTCCTGCGCGCTCACTGCTGTCCTCTGTTTGCTTGCAGACGTGTACTTCATCGCCACGTTGTCTTTCTTATGGAAAGTGTCTGTCATCACTCTGGTCAGCTGTCTGCCCCTCTACGTCCTCAAGTACCTGCGAAGGCGGTTCTCCCCTCCCAGCTACTCGAAGCTCACGTCCTAGGCTGTGTGCTCAGGAGAGGACCCCGGGCTCTGCCCTTCTGGCAGACAGAGTTCAAGTTGCATTTCTTTTAACCGCCGCCCGTGGGTTGTGCAGTGGTGGCGCCCACGTGCAGTTCTGATGTGAAGAGGCTCCGCGTGTCCACAGAGCCCCGACACCAAATAAACAGGAGGGAGGCGCCTCAGAGGGGCCCACGCGGGCCTGGCGGTTCACAGTCGAGTGAATGTGACTGTGTGAAAACCGGTGACTCAGCCAAGAGATTTGTTCATGGGTCACTGTGCAGGCTTCCTTATGACTTGAATTTTGTTGTCATGTGATAAAAGTTTCTGTCTAGTTGAAGACTGTAGAGGGGTTTTTGTTGTTGTTTTAACCAGTCCTAGTGTGTGTGCACCTTTTACGTCTTTCTGCTCTTAAAAAACTGGTTTCAGAGAAAGATAAAGCTCTCGGTATAGGTTTGGGGGAAAAGACAGTGATATTTGATGAAAAGTTAACCAGAAGTAATCTCAGTTTGGAAATGCTAACGATCCTCTCTAAGGCAGCCCAGCTTATTGAAACGGCACTGGAGTCCTAGGATTATAGAAAAGCACGTGCGAAGAAAGCAGGAGAGAGAGAACCATAAACCTAGGATGTTATCCTTCCTCCTGTTCAGCATCTGCAGCCCTGGAGTTAATGTCACCTGCCACCTCGTAAAAGAATTTCAAAGGTGTTATCTTGCTGTGTTTGGACCTGGTAACAATTACAAAGTCTGTGACTATCTGAGGACACCCTGAGACATTTTCAGCAGAGTTGCTTTAGCAGGAAATGCGCCACTGGACGGCCCCTAAATGTGTCGACAGTGTGACAAGAGGCTCGGCTAATTCTTTAGACAACATAGCACATGTGGCTCAGACCCTCTTGAGTCCAAAGCGGAAAGGTCAGGGACTGGGGCTCTTTACATCCACAGAAATCTGTTTCCTGTTAGGAGGAATTACTGAGGACACGATGACAAAGGCAGAGGCCTCTGAGGGCACTGCCATTCATCGGTGGCAGCTTCGAGCGAGGAGCCCAGTGTGGGGAGGCCTGGGTTGCACGCAGCTCAGGGGTCTGGGCTCCGTTGCGCTGCCTGCAGATTTCAAGGGAACTGGCTGAAAGGCAGCCAGGAGTAGAGATTCCTCTCCTCACCAAGGGTGGGGTCCACGTGCACATGCATGCTTCTTATAAAGTTGTGGCTTCTTGTTTCAGAGGAAGAAGAGAATTTGCAAGCGCTGAACGTGGCCCGGCAAAGCTTTCCTGGGTTTTCAAGTCTGTCCTGGCGGAAGCCACATGTGCATGCCAGAAGGCTTAGGGTGGTGGATCTGCAAGAGCTGCTCATGCTTGAGATCTTAGGTTTGTGATTAATCCTTTATGAGCACATCCCCTCCAACCCTTCAGCCTGTTTCTTCTTCCCGTGCTTCAGAGATGTAAATTATGGCCACCACCCTAGGGTAAGCCTGCTCTTGGAGAGCTGGGAACATGACGTCCTTGACTTCGGAGCACTCAGTATGCTCATGTATTTCTGTTACCCTTTTAAAACTTTATTGAATGACAGTAAGTTGCAGGCACTGCGAAATTGGCTATGACATCACCTCTATTTTTGTTTTAAGATTCTGCAGTTTTGCAGGATTTTTCTCATTCTGTCCCAGCCATTTCTGCCACACAGAAAACATCTACAGGAGAGAGATGTTGCGTCGAATTAATGGTTATTTAGGAAGAGGATCTTTGTCCAAAGCTTTGAGAGGGGGAGCCGTTGTGACGTCTTTGCTGGGTGATTTTATGTGGATTCAGAGGTGGAGCGGGAGGAGGTGTGCTCAGCGCTTCTGCACCTGTCTGTCTTCTTGGAAGTCAGCCTTTAAAACTGAAGTTTAAAGGTACTTCTGCTCCCAATTCTCTAACCCTGCACTTGACCTTGTTCACAGACAGGTGATGGCTCCTACAGGTAGGTCTCGTGGAACCCTTGTTAGGATATTTTTAGATATTTCCAGCAGAGACAGGGAATGAAGACGGTCTCTTTGGTCTTTTCCTTAATTCCCAGTCTTGATTGAGGTGCTTGAGTTGACTTTGAAAGTCAACACCTAAACTCCTGCTTGGCATCTGGGAGGGAGAAAAGCATCTCAGGGGAGTGGGAGAAGCCGTGCCTGGAGGTCGCAGGTGCTTGTCAGCGCCATCAACAAACCCCCTCGTTCTGCCTCTTGATCACACCCTGGTGGAGGCAGCCAGGAGCAAGGAGGACCAAAATGCACGTGGAGACCATGGCCGCCTTGGAGAGCTACCCTGCCAGTGGACAGCCTGCTCGCACACGTGTGCTTCTCAAAACTCCGGAGACCCACAGGGTGGGAGCTGCGAGTCAGCTGAGAGTACATGATCCTGGCCTGCGCACATCAGACGTAATCCCAGCAGAGAACCTGCGTCCACGGGCACTGCCCGGGTTAGCTTCGCCGTGGGGAGAAGACAAAGACACAGGCAAAAAACCCCAGCCGTTTTACAGGAAACTCCTGGGTCCGTAAAAAGCATAAAGATTCTGTTCACCAATCGGGAAGGAACTTAGGAAACACGGTTGACACCTCGGAGGGCCCCTCGGCTTGGAACTCAGTGGCCCCAAGTCTCCTATACGCAGTTTAACTCGAGGCCAGAGGCCCCCTGGCACACAATCGGTCCTGTTTAAGTACTTTTCCTCAAAGTGAAAATCACACCTTCCCCTGCCCTTTGACAACACTAGGTATTTCTGTCAGAGTAACTTTTATTATTTGATGATTATTTTTCTTTTATTTTTTGGTGATGGCTGTGTGTGTGGTGAAGTGAGGAATCTGTTTGGTATCTCTTTTTCCCTCCTTGTTTCCTCCCTTTCTCTAGGAAAGTGACCAGACAAGCATCTCCATCGTGAGTGCTTTCTTGTGTCTGCCCATTTTGATGCTAATTTGAGAGCGTGCATGTGCACCTGTGTGTTGCTTATGGTGCTTGGTGAGACGGGCTGCACTTACTTGGGTTGCTTGGGGCAAAGGCCTTCACCCCAGAGCCATGAAGGGCATCCGAGGGAACATCTTGACAATGGAGCAAAGCATCTGTTTACAGCCACCTGGAGCTGGGAGGCCCAGAGCTGGGATTCCTCCGACTTTTAGCTTTATTATATCCACATCACAGACTCGCTTTCCTTAAGTGAAACCCTTTTTTGTAGCAGTGATCTTAAATATTAACGTCTGCTTACCCTTTCCTCCGTATGTTTTCCGCTGAAAATTTAGGTTACACTGACGATACTTTTGAATGTATTTTGGGCTTTTGTGAGCATTGGAAATTAACACAATCATGCCTAATTTTCTTTCTCCAGACTTTTGCTTTTATACTTTGTTTTGTTTTTCCTGGGGTGGGGATATGGGGCAGCATTTTAAACCTCCGCCAAAATTGCAGATGGGACCTATGTGTTCCTCTCCTCCATCCTATTTAAGGCCAACATCTATCAACCATTTTTATCTTTGACCTTTTTTTGCGTGCTTGAAATGTGTGTGTGTGTGAATATGTGATGTCACCTCAAGTGTTTTGAAGACATACTTGGTTTTCACTGCGTTAAAATCCTGTTATTCACGATTTTGTTTGTCATTAAGAAATACACAAAGAGTTTTGCAAAGACAGCGACTTTATTCTCCCTCTCCTTCTTTTAACATAAAGCTTTATTATTATTTTTTTGGTCATTTATATATGCTACTTAGGAAATATTTCCATTAATTACGTCCATTCTATCTTGGAAAAAAATATACATTATGTTTTTGGATGGAACCGAGAAGCCCGTGAGCAGCACTGCAGTATTTGGAGATGCGTAGCATCTTCTCATGCCAACGCGGCATTCCTGGGAATCCGTCTTCTCCATCACGGTGTAGCTGGAGGCACTGTCTGTTGGTGTTGCTGGGCAATGTCAGTGGATTGTGTGTTTGCTGGGGGGCAGGTGGGGAGGGGGCGTGGTATTTGCCAAAAACAAAAATTGTGGCTCATTTGTTATTTTGTTGCAGTGGAGCTGACTGTGAATTCCTCTAGGACTCCTTGACTTCCTCATTAGTAGATTATCTGTAATCCTCATGGCAAATATTCACCAGGACCGCGTTTTTTTGATTAGAGGAAAGCTCTGCTACAGAACTTTAATGTAGCAGGAACTCCCAGATGATTTAAATTCTTGATCCTGTGATGACACATATGCGATTCTGCGTGATTTTGAGCAGTTCTGTTTTCATTGTCTGCCAGCGTGGCCGATTGCTGTTGCCTAATAAAGCTTGTGTACTTTATGCCTTCGGGGATCATTTTAATTCGTGCAGAAACATGAAATTCTGGTGTCAAAATAAGAGCTTTTTAATATAATGCTCCTGTTTTGTGTGTATCTGGTGGTACATAAACTGTAAATAGCTTTTTCTCGAGGTAAAGAATTACTTGTTGCAGCAAAAAAACCTCCCAAACCCATGCATTATGTATTATTCTATACTGTTGTCTATGCCAGACATGTTAGAATTTCCAAAAGTGATCTATATAAAAAAAGGCAAACATATTTTATGATTCATATTTATATACACAGTCTGATAGCTTTGAAACTTTTTTTTTAAATTCAAGTGATAGAAGATTTAGGAACCCAGTCACTTATGTTTTTAGGGAAAAGGGGTTTTTTAGCTATTGTGTAGGATGCAGAGGACATGGTGTTTTCTTCATTTAATCCAGTGATTCTTAACCAGGGGTGATTTTGGCCTGCAGGGAACACGGGGCAATGTCTTAAGTCATTTTTGGTTGTCACAACGTGGAGGGGGGTGCTCTACTGGTATCTCATGAGGACAGCACAGGGGTGCCCTGTAAGGCACAGGGCAGCCCCACCACAGAGGCGCATCCAACCCAACATCAAAAGCATCCAGGTTGAGAAGCCCACATAAAATCTGTACACGTCAGTTTTGCCATTTGTTAAAGAGTCTGCCTTCATTTCCAAAGGAGCCCAGCAGTATAAACTCCTGTCTTAAGAAGCCGGTTATGCATCCAACTGGCCAGTGTTTTAATTAGCTCTTTGCCGTGCGGGTTGCTGGTTTCCTCTTGCTGACTCTACCCTGAAAGGGCCGTTTTCAGTTCACGGGCTAGAGAGGGGATTGTGCGTGCGCTGTGCCTCACTCAGCAGCGGCTCCCCGGGCACGTGGGGGACGCATGCGCTCAGGAGCAGACGGACAGTACTTTTCCTTGACCGCATGCCGGCAACGTAAAGGCTTCAGACAGCAGCGGCCTGCTGTGAAATTCCATGAATGTGCAGACACTCCTCCATCCGAGCCACTAGGGGGAACTTGAGGATCAGAAGACATTTCTGTTTCCTGTTTTCAGCAGCCCGGCGGGCCCGGCATTCCCAACTGTTCTGTTTCAAGACGCTGCTTTCATAGCTTCAGAATTTATTTTGTGGCCAATGGCTCCGTTAAAAACAGACATTTCTTTTTATGTTGTTGACCAGACTGTTTTGCTGGACTTAGCTTGAGAAAAAAAAAAAAAAAGATGGGAGTGGGGGTGAGATGAATATTTATTTGATCTCGGATATTTGCATTTTTGAATAATGGGCAACTGGGAAGCCTTGCCCTCCTCACTCTTCAGGCTAATAAGGTTTAGAGACGAAACGTTCCAACACCCCAAGTACTTTTAACCGTTTTTGTTATGAAACTTTTCAGGGTGACATGAAACCCTGCGGTATTTGTGAGCTGATCTGTAAATGATGGATTTGCTCACCTCAAAATAGACCTGTAGTCGCTCCAAACTTTCCACAAGTCGGAGCACAGTAACAGAATTCATTCAGGACTTGCTAATTTCCTACTTTAAATGGGTTACATAACAGAACAGTCCCGCCTTCGCGCCTCTCAAAACTACCCATGAAGTGATGGTGAAATGTATCGTTAAAAGCTAGAAATAGCTTTGCTAAACTCTGGGAAAAAGATGAGTTTTTTTTTTCTTCTCATATCCCCCCACCCCCCTTCATCCAAACATTGCATAATGTTAAAAAAGAAAAAAAAGTCAAATCTTTCCGTGGGATTTAATTTCGTTCTCCATGTGGCTGTGGTCGGAGGGGTAACTTAAGTACTTTGGGGGCTGGCAGATTTTTGGAGGATCACGCACTACTGGATCGGTTTTCATATGAAGCCTTAGCAGAGAAATACGCCCCATCCTGGGGTTTCTCCCCTCTCCTCCTGCTCCCCCTTTTGTGGATGAGTTATCTACAACGTAGCATCTTTTCAGAACGCCAGCCTTCTCGTAGGAATGCCAAAGCAAAGCCACCCTTCACTTTCCATACTGAGGTTTTGATTTTGAAATGGATTCCCCTTAAAATTTGGGGTAACTGAATCATATATGAAGTCACCAGCCCCACAACCTATGCTCAGTGACCAGCCAGGTCTCATTTCTTAAAACTCAATCTGCAGGTTCTATTTGCTTACACTGAGAACTTGGTGTTCCAAGCCTCTGCTGTTCATTTTTGAGAGATTTAAGAGAACATTTTTTCTTTTATTGGGTCCAGATAAGCCCAGAAATTTTTTTTTTTTTTTCAAGAAAGATTGCAGAATCCCGAAAGAAGAGGGATTGGAGTTGTGTGGAATATGCTGACGTTTTCATTCATTCATTCATACATTCACTGAATGTTTACTGAGCACCTACTATGTGTTGTATTGTTCCTTGGGCTAGAGGCACAGTGGAGAACAAGATGGACAGACCCTGCCCTCATAGTGATTATCTTCTTGTGTATGGGAGAGACAGTGGACAGACAGATACAGATTCTAATCTCTGAAGAAAGCAGGGCGAGTGGGAGGTAGAGAGTGATGATCTGGTTAAAGTGAGGATAGAGGAAGTGATAGGGGTCAGAGAAGGGCCCCTTGGGATGGACCACTGGAGCAAAAGCCTGAAGGATGAGAGGAAGGGAACTGTGGGAAGCTCTGGGGGAAGTGGCATTCGGGCAGCAGGGTATGCAAAAGCCCTGGGGTTAGAAAGGCTGGGTGTGTCGGAAGAGCAGAAAGGAGGGCACGTGGCCAGAGTGCTGAGACCAAGGGGGATCGTGGTGGAGATGGGGGGAGGCACAGGGAGGCAGGTAGGACCCGCAGTCCATGGCATTCAGACTGAGTGCTGTGTGAGGACCAAGTAAGCATTACTAACGTTGCCGTAATAACTATGAACTATGTCAGAATCTGCACTGTGTCCGAGGGGCCCCATTTTACCCTCTCACTGATGCATCCCTGCCTGTCTTTGTTTCCACCCCTGTGTCGCAAGGGGGTTCAGGTGAGACCCCCCCTCCTCCCATGGGAATCATCCCACTCCCATGCCCAGTATTTCTGCGTGACTTCTTTGGCATAAACGATACAAACTATTACATAAAGGAGAGAAGGAGTCGGTCCTTGGATGAAGTTTCTTACTTTTCCAGCAAATACTACGAAGGGTCTCTGTTCAGCCCTGCCTGGGGTGCAGTGGGTAGAGGTGATTGTTCTTGGGTGAGTCCTGGAAAGCCAGCCACTTCCAACATAGAAGTTGAGTCTGGAGGGAGAACCAGTAGAGAAGAATTAGTGGGTCCCGTTCTTCGAATCTGCCGCATTTCTAGAATATGCCCACTTGGGTCGGATTTCGAAGAGGAAGCGCTTTGCAGTCATGAACTGCGTGCGGGAACCCAGGCTGTGTTCAAATTCCTCCTGAAGAAAGAAAGAATAACGAGAACAGGCTGTGGAAAAGAATGTAGTTAGTGTCTTAAAGATGGGCAAATATTCATTCTCATTTGTCCTTTTATGTGAAACAGATTTTTTAAAAGGCAATGGGAGTAGCTAACGACATCCAGAACCCTGCTGACTCGAGTGGGGCGGGGGGTGGGGGCTCCAATTGGCCCAAAGGACTAATCAGACCCAAGGAAAGAGGTGAGCTGATTACCCTGGAAATTGCACAGGAATTCTTCAAAGACGGGGCCAGTAATTAGAATGTAAGATGCTACTCGCTATGCACATAACTTAGCATAATTTTATTAGGGAGCTCATCACCACCAGAATCAGAAAATCAGGCCAGAAAAAATCCGCTAGCCAGGCTGCCTGATGCGGACGTGGAGACTTTTGCTCTGAAATGGCTTCACACTTGAAGGAGACACCAAGAGAAAGCATTACCTTTCTTCTGGGCCTGATGGGGGACGGGAGTACAGTGAATGCGACATTTCAGGGGATGGCTGGAATTTGGCAGGGGCAACAAAGCGCACTGGGCCATGGACCCCGCTGGAATCGAGACGGACTTGGTTTGAATACCAGTTCCCACACCTACCAAGAGATACGGGGCCAATTCCTTACATTCGCTGAGCTTCAGTTCCCCGCCTGTTTTTAGGAATGGGAACCCCACCTGGGAGAGCCAGCAGCGGGGCTCATGGCACAGCTGTTGTCCTCACTCAGGGCCTCTGAGCGGAGGGCGGGCCGCAGATGGAGGGCGGCCATCTCCCCCACGCTCAAAGTCCTTCATAGAAATGGGTTCACGTGCGTGTGTTTTCCAAACGCTGAGGTAACCCGTCTGGATAGAGTCCTTAAAAGATTTCAAAATTTGGGCACAGAAGCAATATCCCACCTTGACTCCTTCCGCTCACCTTTCCTTGCCTTTGCAGGTGCTTTCCCTTTAAATTGCCCTGCTCTGAGTGGCTCCTCTTCCCCACTCCACCTCCTTCCCCCCCGCCAGTGCTCTGAGTGGGAGCCGGAGAACCTGCGGGCCTTATGCTGGCCTGGCCTGGCCTGGCCTGGGCATCCCTACCTGGGGCTCACACCTCTCCAGGGCTAGGGGTAGGTGTAGCCAAAGAAAGGAGAAAGAGGACGTCCCCCAAACTCCACTGACAACACGATTTGGGATGGAGAATGAGAGTAAGTCAGTTATTGAATTGGCAAATCATTTAACACATTTTTTTCACATGAAAACAAGTTCATTAATAGAGCAGAAGGCAAAATCTGCTTGAGTTTGAAAAAAATAAACCAAGAGAAGTGAAGGGGGAGGGGGTGACTGGAGCTTTCTCGTTGGTTTTGCTCTTAGGGGGTGCGGAGGGGAGGCATGGGAGGAGCTGACTTCCAGTTTTGTCCTCAGCCAGCCCAGGACCTGGCCCGTGGTGAGAGCTCAGTCAACCTTTATGACTTGGAATTCCTTTTTTTTATTGTGGTAAAGTATACACAAAGTGTACCACTTTAACCATTTGAAAGTATACGGTTCAGTGGCATTGAGTCATCGAGTTGTGTTTTTTTTTGGATTTTTATTGAAATGTAGTTGATTTATAGCGTTGTGGTCATTGAGTTTTAAGAGTGGATTCTGGAAGATTCAGGAACCTGACTTGGAAAAGTGGGCCTTGCTGTGTCACGGCGTTTTATGGTTGCAAAGCGCTTTCCCACCTGTCCCTCATTCTGTGATTATGAGATGTTATTACCCTCATTTTGCAGGTGAGAAAAGCATCACTGAGAGCCGCTGAGGCTGAAGAAGGGCCACGTAGCAACACAAACGTTCCTAGCACTATTCACAAGCACCGAAAAGTGGGAACAACCCGATGGTCCATTGCCAGAAGAGGCAAATCTATAGAGACAGAAAGTAGGTTAGTGGTTGCCTAGGGCTGGGGAAGATGAGAGGATAGGTGTGAGTTCTCATGGGTAGGGGGTTTCTTTTGGAGGTGAAGGAAAATGTTCTAAAATTAGCTTGTGATGATGGTTGCACAACTATATGTACACTAAAACACACTTAACTGTACACCATATATGGGTGAACTTTACAGTATATAACATATCTCAGTAACTCTGTTAAAAGACAAACCCCACTAACTGTGTCCGGAGGGGCTGCGCCGTTTCGGCATTCCACAGCAGTAACACAGGAGAGTCGTTCCAGTTGCTCCACATCTTTCTCAACACTTGGCATCCTTAGTCCTTTTGTTTTAGCCATTCTAACAGGCGTGCAGTGGTCTCTCTTCATGGTTTTTAATTATATGTTCCTAATGGTTGATGACATTGAACATGTTTTCATGTGCTTGGTTGCCACCCATGTGTCTTCTTTGGTGAGGTGTTCATGTCCCCTGTCCCCGCTGTTTAAATTAGTTGTTGTTTTTTATAAATTTATTTATTTATTTATTGGCTGTGTTGGGTCTTCGTTGCTGTGCACGGGCTTTTTCTAGCTGTGGAGAGCGGGTCTCCTCTTCACTGCGGTGCATGGGCTTCTCATTGTGGTGGCTTATCATGTTGTGGAGCACGGACTCTAGGCATGCAGGCTTCAGTAGTTGCGGCATGCAGGCTCAGTAGTTGTGGCGCACGGGCCTAGTTGCTCCACAGCATGTGGGATCTTCCTGCAGCAGGGCTCGGACCCGTGTCCCCTGCATTGGCAGGCGGATTCTTAACCACTGTGCCACCAGGGACGCCCCTGAATATGTGATTTGCACAAACCTTTTTCCCCACCTGTAGCTTGTCAATTCATTCTCTTTGTTGTCAATATTTCTCATCCTAGCCACTCTGGTGGGTGCATTGTGGTATCTCATTGTGGTTCTAATTTGCATCAAATCATTTCTTCGTCTGGTGTGTAGGGTCTTAGTTCAACAGCAGCTCTGGTTTTATGCAAAGTGCTTCACATACCGACTCTTTTTGAAGAGGGAGAGACTGTCGTTATCTTTTCTACTGGTAAGGTTTTAAGAGAGTCAGCAACTGGCTCAAGGTCACACAGCTCCTAGGTAAGAGGTGGGGCAAGCACTGGAACCCAGGTCCATTGTCTTAGAGGCAACTGCCTCTTTGGAGCTGTAATCTGCTTTAACCCTCAACTTCAAGTTTCCTGGTAAAAGCAACAGCCTCGCTTCTGTCCAGCAAGCTGCATTCCTTTATGGCATGTCATGAGAGGTTGAGAAATGCCAACGAAGATGACGAATGCTCTGGTTATCTGACTCCAGTCCTTCCCAAGGACCCTCCTTACCTCCATCCCTGACATAGCAGTTCCCAGGGAATTGCCACATTCTCTAGCTGCTGACATTGTGGCTCTTCCCACCTTCTAATTATGAACAGAGTCAGCCCTGGGATGGGGTAGAGGCCTCGAGTCATGAGTCATCTCAGGGATGTTGTCACCAGGGAAGAGAGCCCCTGAGCTGTCTGGAGGCACCATTTAACATCCACAAGCACTTACTGGGAGCCAGGCAGCTTCTAGGCACTGAGGATGTGACATTCATGGCCCCTGCTCTTGGAAGGACCTTCTGTCTTAGATGGAGGAGAAACACACAAGCATCATGTAAGTCTTTGCTCAGATGTCCCTTCTCAGAGGGGCCTTCCCTGACTGCCCCACTAACAAGTTACAGCCCTGCCACTCCCTAACCCCTTTCCCTGCTATATTTGTCCTCAGGCACTTAGTGCTATTAAAGGATTATTTTCAATATTGTCCACTGAAAAGTATGCTTTTTGACTTATTTGCTATTCTGGGCACCTAGAAAAAGGTGGCACATAGTGTTCAGTAACTGTGGAATGAATAAGTGAAGTAAACAAATAAGGTAACTGCATTTCATCATGATAATTACTGTGATGAAATTAAATCAGGATGCCATTAGGGAGACTGATTGGAGTGGGGTCGGGGTGAGGGGTGAGGACTGTGTGTGGCTATTTTAGACTTGGTGACCAGGGACGGTGTCCTTTAATAGGTGAATCTTGAGCTTAAATCTGAAAGATGAGGGGAACCAGCATTCATAGGTATGAGAAAAGAGTGTTTGAGGCAGCGGAAATAGCACGTGCAAATGCCCTGTGGCAGGAAGAGTTCAGTGTATCGAGGAAGAGAAAGAAGAGGATTTGTGACCAGCGCTGATGAGTGGCAGGAAGTGAGTATTGTTGTATAGCAGGAAGGCATCCATTTACCCCCCTGGGCCTGTCTCCACCATGCCAGAGCTCACTGCCTTCCAATCTTTCCAGGCCACCTTAGACGGTGGACCTGCTGGGATTCCCATCACCAGAGACAAGGCTGTGGTTCATGCCCCAGACCACGTTGCTTGCCCCAAGTATGACTGACTTATTTCTCCAAGTCCAGGGTTGTGGCTTTTGGTAGGTCAGTCCATGAGAAAGCTGGATCAATCCATGAGAAAGCTCTCTTAATTCTTGAAAGAATCTCCACTGGGCCCAGGAAATGCCTCTCAAAAAAGAGACTCGTGAGAGCCACATGGCTTCCAAATGGGAGTGTATGCTGTGTCTTCCACCTGTATTGTCTTCTTGAGTCCTCACAGTAACCGTGTGGTTTAAGTGGAATTAAACTCATTTAACAGATAAGGAAAGCAAGATACACTTATATTCCAGACATGGCTTATTAACTTACTAATTGTGAAATGCTGGAGAAATAATGTACCCTGAGCCTGAGGTTTTTCACCTGCGAAATGAGTATTGTCTGTGAGTGTACGTGTGCCCAGTCCCTAACTGATAATACTTATCGAGAAAAATAAATGTATTGATATATGTGAAATGCCCAGCATGGTGTGTGAACACGTAAAGTCATTCTGTATCAGTCACAGCTCCATGTTTGCATGCAACCAAAATCAGCACTGGCAAAGCTAAGCCAAGAATCGGCGAGGGAGAATTTATTGCCAGCATGCGAGTGACTCAGAGACTGGAACTTGGGCTTGGAACAGGCAAGGACCAGGATATGCTAGGGATACAGGTAGCAGGAGCTAATCCACCTCTAGTCAGGTTCCTGCAGCTTGTTTTGTTTTATCACCTCCAGCTTTTTAAATCCAGCCCCCACCCCCACTCCCCGAGTATCACTCCAGAGTCAAAATCCTGGTGGGAGAATCTCATGGTTCTTGGATCATGTGGCTGGGTATTTTGACTGACAGTTCCTCCAGATTGTCTGCCATGGGAAGAGGTAATTTTTCAAGGGCATTGTTTTTGTTTCCCCAAGAAAGAAAGGCAAATGGATACTTGGTGGTCAAAGACTGTGTCCATGACGGTAATAATATTGGCTTTGCCACTGAACTCCCCCATCAAGATGTTCCCTCTCCAGACTCCAGTTCCTACTCTGAAATGATGGCACTGAGTTGCACACCAGGGTGATTCTCAGAATCTCTGGTGGAACTTTAGAAAAAGGAGGACACACTCTCCTCCACCATCTCTTTTGATCAACTTTGAAACTTCTCCCGGAAGTCCCTCTTACATCTCATTGGCCAGTACTGGGATACACGCCCACTCCTAAACCAATCACTGGCGAGAGGGGAATGGAGGAAGACCAATCAGATTTGACCCCTGTTCTTCCCAAGCCAGGAAGAGGGAGTGGCGGTTGGCTGACCCCAGCGTGGTCTGCAGCGCTCTCTCTCTTTGTTGGACGGATTTCTTTGAACCAGTGGAGCTTGAAAGGTGGCGGCAAGGGGGAGGGGGTTCAGGGTGTCCTTTTCAGTCCGGAGGTGGCCATACAATTGGTGTCCTCATTGCTCCATGGAGCACCCCTAGAGGGAGGCCATCTATGACCTGCCAGGTAGCTCAGCCGCACCAGGTATGAAACCTACATAAAATGTGCCAAAGCCGGTGGCAAACCTGGAGAAGAAAGAAACAGCAGGTGGTAGCATCCAATAAATAAGGATTTGGGCTGAACTGAAAAAAAAATTTCACCTTGCCAGGCACGATGGCTGCACCGATGTTGACTTAAGGCAGGTTTTAATGATGATGCCAAGTAAGCTTGGCTGTGCAGGTTGGGGGCTGTCCCCAGCTCAGCTGTCAACTCTGCTTACCTTCCAGAGAGCTGACAATTACATGGTGGCACTTTTCCACTTGTGTGCGACCTAACACAGCCACTCTTCTCAAAAGTTGGTAACTAAATTTGAGGTGCTGAAAGAAATATTGCAATTGAAATAATGCTTTAGGGAACGTTTATGTGCCTTGGAGTGAATTAATGTCTCGGAAAAAAAAATAAAAAAAAGGCCCTTCTCTAAGCACAAATATATACTTTTCACATTCCTTTTTAGGCACCATGGATTTTAACAGCAATGTAAATCAGATTTTACAGGCCACATATTTCAAGTATGGAGTTCATTAAATGTGTGAAATTTGACATTTGCTTCAGGGCGTGGCTAGGGTCTCTAGTAATGAACCACAAATTGTGTTGGGCTTTCTGATCAAGTTCAAGATGCTAAAACCCCTGTGGAGTTGCACAAACAAAGAGGCAATTTCTGTCCAAGCCTTCCCCAGCCTGGTTCTCCCTAGAACCTTCCTTCAATGGACCAGGTACTAATAGGAGATGTGGTTCCATCATCTTTATTCAAATTGAGAAACATGGGTCACATATTGTTTAAATTGATTTCTGAATGGTGTCAATGCATTTATTCAGTGACCGTTTACTGGGCACCTACCCTGTGCCAGGCTCCATGTTGGCTCTGGGGCTGCATTGGTAAAAGAGACAGTGTCTCACCTGGTGGAGTTTGCAGTTTGGAGGGGAAATGAACATAGAATAATTATCTGCTTTTGCCAACAATTAGGAGTCGTCAACTGTAAGAAGTGTTATGAAGGAAAAGCCTGGGGTATTATGAAGCCCAGGAGAGACTCAGGACTCCCCCTAATGGGGAGACATAATTTTTTTTTTCTGGGAATATTAAGAAAGGCCTTTCTAGGCATGGTAGTTAAACTGAGACTTGAAGGATGGATAGGTCTTAGCTAGATTATCAGTAGAAGATGTGGCGTGGAGGGAGAGGGGATAGTGACGAGGCCGAGAGTGTGTCCTGCCCTCAGTTAATCAGTGACTAAATATCTATGGACCACTTGTGCTCTGGGTTAGGCATTACGATGGAGAGTAGGATGTGGAACGTGTACCTGCTGAGACTCATGGTTGCAAGTGACAGAAGCCTGATTCATTGGAAATTTATTGACTCACGTACCTAAAAATTACAGAGTATGTTCAGCTTCAGGCATGGCTGGATCTAGGATGAAATTGATATTAGGCATCTGCCTCTATCTCCTGGCTTTATCTGGTTCGATGTTTGCTTCTTTCCAGACAGAACCGCTCCTCCTGGTGGCCCCAGGAAGCCAGACGCACATCCCTCTAGTTTTCCAATCCCAGTCCAAAGAGTGGCTTCTTCTCGTTAGCTCCAGCAGAAGTTCTAGGCTTGACTTTCATTGGTCAGTCCTTCATCTAACCCTGAGACAGTCACTGTGGCTGGAAGTGTGGGATGCCCTGCTTGGCCAGCTCTGGGCCACATGTCATTATTGGAGCCAGAGAGAGGTGAGGTGAACTCCACCTAAACCACAAGAATGGGAATGGAGATAGAGTGGTTCCCCAGAGGAAAATGGGGGTACTGCTATGAAAAGATGGGATAGCAGATGTGGGGCAGGCAGAGCACCTGTCACAAAATCAAGGCTTCAGGTGAGTGAGTCTTGGGATGCTTCACTAGGTGGCCGTGAGGGCAAAATGCTTTCCTGGGCTTGTGTTCTGTGTCATGCATCGTGCTTAGAACTGAATGAGGACGTCTCCTTGTCGTCTAAGTCCCTGTCTCTGAGAAGGAATAGGAGGTGGACAAATGACTGGAATTCAAGGATGAGTGATAAGTTCTCTGAGAGCACTATAGGGACAGAAATCAAGGCAATGACAGCTGTGACATTCTCATGGAAGACAGGCTTGCTTGAGAAATACCTTAAAGAAGATTTAGTGTTTTGGTAGACAGTGATGTCAGGAGGGCATTTCAGGTCAAGGAAACAGCAGGACTAAAAGCACAGTGGCTAGAAGGTGGGCTACATTCCACTAACTGTTCATGACACCATTTTTTCAGAAGGATAAAGACGTAGGGAAATAGTGGGAGTACAGCTAGAAAGAAAGCTGAAACCATGTTGTTGGGTTGCTAGTGACAGAAACTCACATCATACTACTTCAAACTTAAAAAAAAAGAGGGATGTAGTGAGTGGGCAGCATTGGTTTCAGGCACAGCTGTATCCAGGACTTTAAGATATTTTAAAGACCACTTTTTTTCTTGATCTAACAGCTCTGTTTTCTCCTGAGTTGGCTCTCCCCTTGTGGTGGTATGATGGCCCTCAGCAGCTTCTGGCCTGCATCTTCTCAGCCTGGCAACACCAACACAGAGAGAGAAAGAGACAGAGAGTGCCCTTCTTTCTCTGTAGTTCCAGCCAGAAACCTGTTGTTGGCTGTGGTTGGCCTGAACTGGCTCACGTGGCCAACCCTGAACCAACTCCTGTGTTCAGGGAAACGTAGCACGTGCATCAGCCCAGCCTGGGCCACACAACCCCCTCCCGGACCGGGGACTGAGGGCAGCCCCCAAACCACATGGACTCAAAGTGGGGGATGTGTGACTCCTCCTTCTTCCCCCAAGAAAACCCAGAGTGGAGTTGCCAAGAGAAGAGAAAAGGAATGATGGAAAACCAAAGCAACAGACATCCACCACAGGAAGGTTTAACACCTTAGTGAGGAAGTTGGTATATATTTCAGGAGGCAATGGGGAGCCATAGAGGGTTGTTGAGCAAGGGAGTGATATTATCATCTGAACTATTCTTTGGGAAGATATCCTTGGCAGTGGTGGTGGGAGAGGGGTTGGCTGGAGTGAAGGGCTTTTGTGATGGGTCAGGTATGAGACGTAAGTCCAAGGTGTGGCAGTAGCTGCCCAAATGGAAAAGAGAGACCCAAGTAGGAGGAAATGGATGGGATGGGATCTGGGATGTGCTGGGCATAGGGCAGAGAGACCCAGGAGCCTGCGGGGCACTTGTTCAGGGCAGGGAGTTGGGAACCACCCCCTTGGAGGTGGTGGTGATTTGGGGAGGACGTGACCCCATGTGAAGACAGGGCTTTGGTAGGAGAACAGAGGGGCTCGTGTCTCTCTTCTGAGAGCATTTGGGGGCCACTTGTGAATCCCACGGGCATTTGCATTCTGACTCGGGGAAGGGTGGGTCGTCAGAGCAAGATGCCATTTTCCACAAAACTTTCCAGATGTTTGCATTGTTGGTTTGCTTTATTTATTTATTTTTAAAGTGGTAACAACAGAGAGGAGGAAAAAAAAAAACAAAAAAGAAGCAAAACCAAAGTTGAAAGTGAGGAGCCCTTGAGGAGAGGGGCCTTGGCAACACCCAGGAGGCTGAAAGTTGGAGGGGAGCCTTGCCCCCAGGAGCCGCCGGTGTCCTCCGCTCCCCGGGCTGTCTGGGTTCGGCTTGTTAGATGTCCCTTCTCTTACCCTGTGCCCAAGCCCTTGAAATCCCTCAGGGAAGGGAGCCACTGGGTTTTCTGTGATCCTAGCCACCATGACTCAGACGCCCCGGCCTCCTGCCTCTGTCCAGAGAGCAGCCACGAGGGCTTCCTCCAAAAGATCCTCGGGGAGCAGACCCCTCCCCAGCCCCCCCTGCTGAGCAGGGTAATCCCTAGAACCAGGCTCGGTAAGAAACATGGCTGACCCCGAGTGAAGCACGAAACCTCTGAGTCTCAGTTCACTCAGTTATGAAATGAGGACTGTAATTTGTTTACCTCCTAGAATAACGCCCTGGGGAGGAGGCAAGGGGATGCCTGGCTAGCCCTGATCCATAGGAGGCATTTCTAAACAGGAAGATGGTGATGGGTCTTTTTATTTTCCTGCATGGGGTCTTCGTTGTTGCACGCAGGCTTTCTCTAGTTGTGGTCAGCAGGGGCTACTCTTCTTGCGGTGCATGGGCTTCTTATTGTGGTGGCTTCTCTTGTTGCGGAGCATGGGCTCTAGGCATGTGGGCTTCAGTAGTTGTGGCGCACAGGCTCAGGAGTTGTGGCACACAGGCTTAGTTGCTCCATGGCATGTGGGATCTTCCTGGACCAGGGATTGAACCCATTTCCCCTGCATTGGCAGGCAGATTCTCAACCACCGCACCATCAGGGAAGTCCTGGGCAGTGGGTCTTTGCTTCCAGGGGTGGTGTCCTTGCTAACAGGAGAAATCACAGTCTGAAGGAGGGCAGTGGAGTCGTAGTGCAAATTCCTACTGTTGGGCCACGGGGCTAGTCTGTGTAGGGAGGCAGTGTCAATGGGTACCTCTGTGCCATTGTTGAAGGATATGGGGCTGCACATCAGTTAAGACACTCTTGGGTTCAAGTAATATGAAACCTGGCCCAAGCTGGCTAGTAAGGTTGCCAGATAAAAGACAGCACGCCCAGTTAAATTTAAATTTTAGATAAACGACAAATAATTTTTTAGTATAAGATTGTCTCAAATATTGCTTAAGACATACATATGCTAAAAATTATTTGTTATTTATCTGAAATTCAAATTTAATCCATGTCCCATGCAACCTTACAAACTGATTTAAGTAAAAAGAAGGAGTTTATTATTGAGAAGTCCTGAGGTGGACGTCAGGCTCAGTTGGATTCAGGGGTTCAAACAATGTGACAGGGATGTGGTTTCTCTCTCACTCTCTTGGCTCTGCTTTCACTACACTGATGGTACCCCAGCATGTCCCTGCTGTTGCCATGCTGGCCACATCCTTCTGCCCTCATTTCCAGCAGGAAAGAGTGAGTCCCTCCAAAGCCAGGTTGAAGGCCCTTTGTATAAATGCTGACCCTGATTTGGTCATGTGCTCATCCCTGAACCAATCATAGTGGTCAGGGGAGTTCCATGTGCTGATTGGTTTAGGCCCTGGTCACATGATACCCCTCCTCCCTCCCTCCCTCCCTTCCTCCCTTCCTTCCTCTTTTGCTTTCTCCTTTCCTCTGCCTCCCTCTCTCTCTCTGTTTTCCTTCCCCCCATCTCTCTCTCTTTCATTTGTATATGAAAAGACGTTATTATTTCACCATATAACATTTCGGTGACTACACCAGATTGCAATTTTTCAGGTGGCACATGGAGCATGGGCTAACATTTCTTTGATTCCCGAGAACCTCAATCTCACCTGTGTTTTGGAGAATCCAGTTTCTGATGGCATGTGTGATACCATCCCCAAGACTAATGACGGTGCTTCGTAGTGTGAAGACCATTTTGCTGAGTTGATCTGTCATGCTTGCTGCTCGGGGTGCTCCCCTTTCCTTCTAAGCAGGCCTACAGCAGGTGGCTCTGTGTTTCCTCGTGATGCTGTACAAGATCTGGTGGAGGGGTCAGTCTTGTGTGTTCTTGTGGCATGTCCCCAGAAGGCTGGGTCGCATCCTGGCGTCCTTCCATCAGATGTTGAAGCAAGCTCTACTTTGCGGGTCTAGTTGTCTGGAAGAGAAGGATGTGTGGACTTCTGAGAAACACTGTCAGAAGCTCCATCTGGAACTGGAATGAAATGTTTCGAGATAGCTCTCGTGATGGCACCCATTTTACTGCTGTTACTGCCACGGTGAGTCAAGATGGGTATCAAGAAGTAGGAAAAAAGGGTTTTGAGCGAAAAGGCTTTTAAAACCCACTTCTAGGTGCCCCAGTTCTCATCCCTTGACAGCAGCTCCCTGTGGGCCCACCAGGGTGCAGCTTTAAATGGCCATGAAGCTCTTCCAAGTGTATAGACTGAGGTGGAGGAATTGCTAGAGAGAGATTTGGGGGCTGTTTTATCAGAAGGTCAGTGAACCTATATGTGCTACCATGGACCTGGGTAAAGTCCTAGCCCCAGTTGTCCCCAGGCTCACTCTTTTTTTTTTTAAAATTTTTTTATTTTTTTAATTTTTTTGGGGGTACACCAGGTTCAATCATCTGTTTTTATACACGTATCCCCGTATCCCCTCCCTTCCTTGACGCCCCCCCCTCGAGTCTCCCCCACCCTCCCTGCCCCAGTCCTCTAAGGCATCTTCCATCCTCGAGTTGGACTCCCTTTGTTATACAACAACTTCCCACTGACTATTTTACAGTTGGTAGTATATATATGTCTGTGCTACTCTCTCGCTTCGTCTCAGTTTCCCCTTCACCCCCCGCCCCCTCCCATACCTCGAGTTCTCCAGTCCATTCTCTGCATCTGCGTCCTTATTCCTGTCACTGAGTTCATCAGTACCATTTTTAGATTCCGTATATGTGAGTTAGCATACAATATTTGTCCTTCTCTTTCTGACTTACTTCACTCTGTATGACAGATTGTAGTTCTATCCACCTCATTACATATAGCTCCATCTCATCCCTTTTTATAGCTGAGTAATAGTCCATTGTATATATATGCCACATCTTCTGTATCCATTCATTTGTTGATGGGCATTTCGGTTGCTTCCATGTCCTGGCTATTGTAAATAGTGCTGCAATAAACATTATGGTACAAGTTTCTTTTGGGATTATGGTTTTCTTTGGGTATATGCCCAGGAGTGGGATTACTGGATCATATGGTAGTTCTATTTGTAGTTTTTTAAGGAACCTCCAAATTGTTTTCCATAGTGGCTGTACCAACTTACAGTCCCACCAACAGTGCAGGAGAGTTCCCTTTTCTCCACACCCTCTCCAACATTTGTGGTTTCCAGACTTTGTGATGATGGCCATTCTGATTGGTGTGAGGTGATACCTCATTGTGGCTTTGACTTGCATTTCTCTGATGATGAGTGATGTTGAGCATCTTTTCATGTGTTTGTTGGCCATCTGTATGTCTTCTTTGGAGAAATGTCTATTTAGGTCTTCCGCCCATTTATGGATTGGGTTATTTGCTTTTTTGGTATTAAGCTTCATGAGCTGCATGTATATTTTGGAGGTTAATCCTTTGTCCGTTGTTTCATAGGCAATTATTTTTTCCCATTCTGAGGGTTGCCTTTTAGTCTTGTTTATGGTTTCTTTTGCTGTGCAAAAGCTTTTAAGTTTCATGAGGTCCCATTCGTTTATTCTTGATTTTATTTCCATGATTCTAGGAGGTGGGTCCAAAAGGATGTTGCTTTGATGTATGTCATAGAGTGTTCTGCCTATGTTTTCCTCTAGGAGTTTGATAGTGTCTGGCCTTACATGTAGGTCTTTAATCCATTTGGAGTTTATTTTTGTGTATGGTGTTAGGAAGTGTTCTAATTTCATTCTTTTACATGTTGCTGTCCAATTTTCCCAGCACCACTTATTGAAGAGGCTGTCTTTTTTCCATTGTATACTCATGCCTCCTTTGTCAAAGATAAGGTGCCCGTATGTGTTTGGGCTTACTTCTGAGTTCTCTATTCTATTCCATTGATCGTCCTTTCTATTTTTGTGCCAGTACCATACTGTCTTGATCACTATGGCCTTGTAGTATAGTTTGAAGTCAGGAAGCCTGATTCCACCAACTCCATTTTTCCTTCTCAAGATTGCTTTGGCTATTCGGGGTCTTTTGCGTTTCCATACAAATCGTAAGATTTCTTGCTCTAGTTCTGTGAAAAATGCCATTGGTAATTTGATCGGGATTGCATTGAATCTGTAAATTGCTTTGGGTAGTACAGACATTTTCACGATGTTGATTCTTCCAATCCAGAAACATTGTATGTCCCTCCATCTGTTTGGGTCATCTTTGATTTCTTTCATCAATGTCTTAAAGTTTTCTGCATACAGATCTTTTGCCTCCTTAGGCAGGTTTATTCCTAGGTATTTTATTCTTTTTGTTGCAATGGTGAATGGGAGAGTTTCCTTAATTTCTCTTTCTGCTCTTCCGTTGTTCATGTATAGTAATGCAAGAGATTTCTGTGCATTAATATTGTATCCTGCTACTTTACTAAACTCATCAATTAGTGCTAGCAGTTTTCTAGTAGAGTCTTTAGGGTTTTCTATATATAATATCATGTCATCTGCAAAGAGTGACATTTTTACTTCTTCTTTTCCAATTTGGATTCCTTTTATTTCTTTTTCTTCTCTGATTGCTTTGGCTAAAACTTCCAAAACTATGTTGAATAATAATGGTGAGAGTGGACACCCTTGTCTTGTTCCTGTTCTTAGAGGGAATTCTTCCAGTTTTTCCCCATTGAGAATGGTGTTGGCTTTTGGTTTTTCATATATGGCTTTTATTATGTTGAGGTAATTTCCTTCTATGCCCATTTTCTGGAGAGCTTTTATCATAAATGGATGTTGAACTTTGTCAAAAGCTTTTTCTGCATCTACCCAGGCTCACTCTTAAAATGTTGCCCTTGATTGCATCTGAGGGTCCAGGGACCGCTGCACATGGAGGGTCCCATCCTACCTGGCAGACCCCAGCCTGCCCTGCATGGAGCCAGCTGTGAGGGAGGAGAAGAAAATCAGCCACAGAAACAAAAGAGCATATCTGCCAAGTCCCTACTTGTTCTGTTGGCTCTGGGCTAGAGCTTTACATAGCTGGTCCCTGTTCCTTGCAGCCGCTATTTGAGATATGTGTGATCATCCCTGTGTAACATGTAAGAAAACTGTGCGTCACTGGGTACACTTTTGGCCCCAAGTAATGCAAAACCTGATTCAAACTGGCTTAACCTTCAGGAAGTATATCATCTTATTAGCAAGAGCTTTAGTGGTAAGGAGGGTTTCAGGAACTGCACGATCAAAGCTCTAGCTTCATTTCTCTGCATTTCCCTTGGCTTGTCCTTGTTCCCCTTCATGGTCACAAGGTGGCCACTATCGGCACCTGAGGCCCCATTTCCAGATTTCAAACTCCTGTGGATGGAATAGGAGATGTTGCAAATGACAGAACATCCAATTCAAAGTAGCTTACCTGAAAAAGAAATGTTTTCATAAATGTGAGAAGCTACATGAAGTTTCCTCTGGCTTCAGGTGTGGCTGGATTCAGGAGCTCAAATGTTGTCAGCAGCACTTAATCTCTTCCTATCTGTTGGCCTTCCTCTGTGTTCTTACATTTCTGACATCTTGCTACATATTTTGCAACGCACCAAGTTGGCTGACAGCAATTCCAGGCTTATATCCTTTGATCTCAGGAGGAAAGGCAGAAAATGTATGTGTGGGTGAGATTCTCTTCTCATTGGCCTGAGCCGGTCGCTCTGGATGCCGATAAGCTGGACTGGGTCACGTGACCATCCGCAAAGCTGGGATAGACTCAGTCCCTCCTGAACAGCATGAGCTGAGAGTCAGAAAGGTTTGATCCCCAAATAAGAATTGAGGCACTATTTCCAGAAGAAGAAGGAAGGGATGTTAAGGGATGGGGGCAAAGCCAGGGTGTATTTAGAGGGAGACTTCCCGCAGCAGGAGGCCCCCAGCAGGAAAGATCCCTCTCACCCTCAGGAACCTCCTCCCCAGTCAGGGTTTAGGGTCTGTCAGGACTGGGACCTGGAGATTGTCTGTCACCTCTGTCCCAGGCTCTGACTTTCCAGGTTTGGAAAGAGAGGCTGGTGGCAGACAGTAGCTTCCCGACAGCCTTCCATTCGTCGCTCCCATTTTGGTTTGTAATGAGTTTTGCTCTTAAAGCTGATTACAGTGCGTTTGTATACTGCCTGCCTGACTACAGACTGAGTCAGCGCCATGCAAAAGGCTCATTTTTAGAGAACCTGGTCCGCACATCTCATCCAGTGGATTGGCATGTCTTTATAGAAGGAAGGGAGGGAGGAAGGAAAGAAGGAAGGAAGCATGGAATGAAGGAAGGAAGGCAGGAAGGAAGGCTGGATATTGGTAAACATAGTTCATGGAATATAAACTCTCCCCAAGGAGTGACGGCATCGGCTTCTGCTCCCCGGGGCTCTACTTGACCTCCCTCTTCTTGACTCACCAGCCCAGGCAGAGCTCCCAGACGCTAAAGAGTGAGCTGCAGAAGAAGCTTCTAAAGAAACGTCAGGTGGTTCCCAAATGGGGCAAACTGAGGGATCTTCCGGAGGATGTGGATCTTCCCACACTGCCTGCCTCTGGGAGAAGTTGCCATGCACACATGGGAACCAGGCAGTTTTTGGGTAAAAAGATTGGGAAATTGGATCCATTTGGCCCTGAACACAAATGCATCTAAAGTAGTATTAAGTTTCACATTTCTTCTAGAGCTGCAGTCAGCAAACTTTGTAAAGGGCCAGATAGTCAATATTTTCAGCTTTGCAGGCCATCTGGTCTCTGTTGCAACCCATCGAACCCCTCTGCCATTTTATCAGGAAAGCAGCCAGAGATGATCCGTGCATAAATGTGTGTGGCTGTGTTCCAATAAAACTTTATTTATAAAAACAGGCCACGGGCCAGATTTGGTTATCGTTTGTCAACTCCTGACCTAGGCCAAAGAAATTATAGGGACAGTTAGTTGCCTGAGTCGGGAAGCTGGTATTTTTTTAGTCAATTTTACTAAATCATAATCTACCTGTGATGAAATGCACATTTAAAGTGTACAAGTCAAACAGTGTTGACCACCCCTCCCCAGTCAAGATGCAGAACATCTCTGTTGCTATTTGCTCTTGACCCACCCTCCACCCAGCCTACTGTTACTCTGACTGTCACTCTACAGATGTGTCTGGACTGTTGCAGCATTTCATATAAATGGACTCTTGCAGTGTGTTCTCATTTGGTCTCTGCAGAAGCTGATATTTGAAGCCCTTCTGGTCTGTTTAAGGAATCTTTTTGGTCACTGTCATGATTTTCAGTTGTATCTGTGAGTTCACTGTCCTTCAAAAGGCAAAGGCGGGGCCTCGTTCCTTGGCCCTGGAATGTGGGCTGGACTTAGCAACGTGCATTGTGCATTGAGGAGCAGGATGTGGTGGGAGTGATGGAAGTGACTTCTGTGATTGGTCACAGCCTCTGGTTCTGCCTGGTTCTCTATCTCTTCACTCTGAGGGAGGCCAGCTGCCATGCTAAGAGGATGCTCAAGCAGCCCAAGGAGAGGCCCACATGGGGAGGAACTGAGGCCTCCTGCCAGTACCTAGGACCTGTGTGCCAGCCATGGGAGGGAGCCTCCTTGGAATCGGATCATCCAGCCACAGTCAAGCCTTCAGAAGCCTGCAGCCATGGCCTTCAATGCAATAAAGGACCCTGTACCCAACCAAGCTGCTCTCAAATTTCTTACTCACTTTATGGGAAAGAAAAAATGTTTATTGTTGTTCGAAGACACTAAATTTTTGAGTGATTTATTATGCACCAACAGATTACTAATATAGTCACTGACACACTGAGTCCATCCATCCCTCCCTCCATCCATCCATCCATCCATCCCTCCATCCCTCCAACCATCCATTTACTTATTTATTTCTTCATTCAACAGATACTGATTTCTTTAACAAATTGTAAACGATTTATGAAGTTTAATGAAATTTAGAAAGATTTCTATAAAAATTGTTAAAATATTTTTGAGGGCAAATGCTTCCTTTACAGAGTATGCGTTAGTTATCTAACAACAATGATTTTTTTTGGATTTATTTTTTATTGAAGGGTAGTTGATTTACAATGTTGTGTTAGTGTCTGGTGTACAGCAAAGTGATTCAGTTATACATTTATATACATATTCTTTTTCATATTCTTTTCCATTATGGTTTATTATGGGATATTGAATATAGTTCCCTTGTTATACATTTTTGTCTATCTATTTTATATGTGGTAGTGGGTCTCTGCTAATCCCAAACTCCTAATTCATCCCTTCCTCCCCACCTTTCCCCTTTGGTAACCATAAGTTTGTTTTCTATGTCTGTGAGTCTGTTTCATAAATAAGTTCATTTGTGTTATATTTTAGATTCCACATATGTGTTATCATATAGTATTTGGCTTTCTCTTTCTGACTTACTCTACTTGGTATGATAATCTCTAGGTCCATCCACGTTGCTGCAAATGGTATTATTTCATTGTTTTTTATGGCTGAATAGTATTTCATTGTATATATGTATCACGTCTTCTTTATCCATCCATCTGTTGATAGACATTTAGATTGCTCTATCAACAATGATTTAATAGCTAACTCTGCACTGTGAACAGTTCTCTTTTGAGCATGTTCTTAATATTAACTTTCATTACTGTCCCCATTTTGCAGATGAGGAAACTGGCTCCCTGAAAGGTTGAGTCACTTGCCCAAGGCCCCATGGTCAGTAAGTGGTAGAGCTGAATTAGAACCCAGGGCCCACAGTCTTCATTACTGTGCTGTATGTGCCCCTCCCCACCTTTGCTTGTCCCCAGGGAGACATTAGCCATGCACCTGTGGGTCTACCTGCTTCCACATCTGTCACTCTGTAAGTCTTGTGCTCATCCAGGCCAGAGATCATGTCTTTTCTGTGTGGTACTGGACATCAACAACTGTGTGTTGGCTGACTGACTGACTGGCTGCGGGAGGGATGGATAGATGTGGTATGCGTTGCACTAGGAAAGCCCAGGGCACCCTGCACAGCAGTGGCACTGCCCCTCTGCTCTAGTGTGAGACTCTGTCCTCCCACAGAGGCAGACGGCCCCACAGTCAGCTCTCCTGGGCCGGATCACGGCTCAGAACGTAGAGAGCCCCAGAATAAGAACACTGCTCTCCCGACTTGGTGGCCTGGAGCCGGCCGACCGGGGTCCGGGATGAGCTGTGTTTACCTTGGAAGGCCTGACCTCTTTTGTAACATTCACTCATTGTTACCAGGAGCCCCAAAATACCTTTATTAATGGAAAAACAGGGATGGCTCCACAAAGAAATATTTTGACAAGCCCAGAGGAGCCAGTGGGAAGGTTTAGAGCACATCCTCAGGAAGCTGGGGCTTCTTATCTTCTAGGGAGCCCTGCGGGGTAAGGGCAGCACGCTTCTCCTGCCGCATTTCCGCACGGGGCACACAGGCGCGGCTTCCTGGGCTGGATTGTGCTGAAGTGGCTCCTGCAACGTGGTCTGGTTCTGCCCCACCCCACCCCCCACCCCACTCAGATGCAGCTCCCCAGGACCCAGTGGCATTATCCTTGGTTACTGCCCCATCCGGGCATTCTCCTTTGTGGCCCATTTCCCCTGACTGCAAATAAAGGATTGGAGCTGCTTCCAGATATCCTTCTGGGCTCTCAGGTACCTACTGGTGCCTCCTGGGAGAGGGAGGTTCCAGTTGCTTTTCTAGCTATTCATGGAGACCACAGGGCTCAGGCAAGGTGTGTCTTCCTACAGCTGCACTCACAGAGCCTGAGGCTCCCTACTGTGTACCAGGAGCTATTTGAAGCACCTTATGTGTGTTAACTCCTCACAACAGCTCTCCCATTGGGTAATAGTACTCCCATTTTGCAGATGAGGAAACCAAGGTACAGAGAAGTTAAGTAGCTTGCTCACAAAATTGAGGAGAGGCAGAGCTGCGATTTGCACACAGGCCAGCTGGTTCTGTAGCCTGACTTTTTTTTTTAATTTATTTTTTTATTTTGTAGCCTGATTCTTAACCCTACCCATGGCCATCTTTCTGAAGTGCATATCTGATCATATTACTCAGTGTCTCTGTACTTAATGTCTTTGTATTCTTTAAGTAAAATCCATATTGACTAGGAAGCAAGTTTAGCTGTTGTACTGAAGATCCACAAGTAGCAGGAGATTCAACAAGTTAGATATTTGTTTTTCTCTTACAAAACAACCTGGGTGGGAGGTCCAGGGTTGATAATGGAGATGCCATGATCCTTAGGGCCCTGAGCTCCTTCTATCTGACAGCTTTGTCTTCATTAATACAGTTTCTACCTCATGGCCCAAAATGGCTGCTTGAGCTCCTACTATCAAGTCTCCATTTTAGCAGGAAGGGGAGAAGGGAAGTGGACTGTATGTCCTATCTCTTTAAGGGTTTGATTCTAGGCTCTTCTGCCATGTGACCTATGGCAAGTCATTTAACCTCTTTCATCATCTTTGAAAAAAAAAATTTGAATTTCTTTCAAAGGTTATAAGGATTAGATGAGTTAATACATGTCAAACACTTGGAAAAGGGCAAAGTGCAGAGTAAACACTCAATAAATTTTAGCAACTATTACTATTGATGCTGTTTAGATGACACTGTTCCCAACATTTCCCCACCCCCGTAACTATTATGTTGCTCTCACATGTTTTGTGGCTCCCGAAGCCTCTCCCGTTGCAGCACTAGAACCCCACTTTGTAATGTGTGTTGACCTTTCTTGCCTCCACTGGATAGAGAGTTCCCCAAAGACATGCACTCTCTGTCTTGTTTTCTCACTGTATCCCCAGCAGCAAGTTCAGGGCTACATGGCAGGTGCCCAGAAAACTTGTTGAATGTATGAAAGAATGACTATCTCAACTGACAGCAAGTTCACTACCATAAAGGAGACTTCCTCAGGGCCTTTGCACATGCAGTTCCCTCTGCTCTCAATGCATTTCCCCAGCTAGCTGCATAGCCACTTCTCGTACTTCATTCAGTTCTGCTCATGTCACCTCTTCGGTGAGGCCCCCCCTGACCACCCTGGTTAAAACTGGCTCCTTTCTCCTATCCTTTTCTATCTTCTTGCTCCACTTTCTGTTTCTTCCTTGGCATATATCACCAATCAACCATGTTGTCTGTATTCGTGTTTTCACTTTTGGATCCCCCCCTGGTCTATAAGCCCTATGAGGACAGCATCCTACATCTGTTTTTCTCATGGCTACAGCCCCAGTGCCTAGAATTTTGCAGGTATATGGCAATATTTGTGAAACAAATAAACAAAGCAACAAGACAGGCCGATTGATTTTCAGAATATGAGGAGAAAAATTCTAGGTGTATGCACCTCAGTCCTTTTTTTTTTAATTAACAAAAGGCCTGAATGTTTCAAGTTTAGTTCTCAGAAGAAGGCAAACGAGATAAACCTTTCCTTCTCCCCGCCTTCCTCTTTCTTCTGCCGCAGAACGAGGAAAAAGTCAAGCTGATTCTCTCTCTCTCCACGTCAGCTCTCCAGCTTCTAGGAAAAATTTCCCCGTCTCTGTGGGCCTGGGGCATCCCGAGGGCTGCCGTTGGCCTCTTGTCACATCCCGGTTCAGCAGTGGAGGGAGCCCTGCGGAGGGGCAGTCTCCCTGGAAACGCGCTGTCAGCAGCCCTATGAACTGGCAGGGAATGTCCGGGGTTCTCTCCAAATGCCTCGGAAATCTCCCTGTTGGGTCACATTCCAGCTTGGGGGACCCTGGGATTACCAGGACTCTGGGTTGGCAGCAAGTGGCTGATTGGGAGGTAGCAAGATTCAGCACTTCTGAGTTGGAAAAAGCAGTGCTGGGTATTATTTTGGGAACAGTCAGTCATGAGAACCTCTAAGAGCAGATCAGAGAGGCTATTAAAAGCAAGACAATGTATTTTGAAATGAACCAGGCCGGGGAGACACCTCGCTCCCTGCCACAACCACGGAACTGGGAGTTCTTTCCGGATGAGGTGAACCTTTCCATCGCTTGGAAACGGGGAAAGCCTCTCCAGCTGCCCAGCCACCGCCCCGTTCCTTCTTCCCTGCCAACCCCAGCTGAGCATCTCATCCACCTCCTCAGCCATGTGATGGAGTGAGGGTCCTCCCCAGAGGAGCTGAGAAGGTGGCCAGATGCTCAGGCCTGCCTGCCATTCATTCAAAAAACCTTGAGAGGACCTGGGAGAACAGCTCTGAAGCCAGGCTGCCACTGTCCAAGTTCACACTCTGTCTACTCCTCACTGTTTGGTGACCTTGGGTCTCTATGCCTCAGTTTCCTTACCTGCAAAATGGGGATAATAGTAGTCTTCCTCCTAAGAGTTGTCATGAGGACCAAATTAATTAGTACATAATGAGGGCTTGGGAGGGAGCCTGTCACATAGGTATCACTCAGTATACATATGATAGGATTATTTACTGAGTACCCAGACATCATTCCAAGCCCCAAGTGAGACAGGCATGGTCCTCTTTTCCTAGTCTAGTGGTGAAATGAGTCGTAACCAAGTCAACAAACCGATGAGACAATTTCACATTCTGTTATTCACTCAACAAAGCTTTCTGAGGTCCAGCCATATGTCAGGGGTCATTCTTGGTGCTAAAGAGACAGCAGTGAATGAAACAAAGTCCTGCCCTTGTAGAGTTTATATTTTAGTTGGGAGGCAGGGGAGACATATAATAGACAAGTGAATATGTAATTTATTTGTGGTAAGTGGTAAATGCGCTACAGAAATACAGCAGGTGTTATGATTGAGATTTGTGTGGGGGGGTGGGCTTTAGGGCAGAGGAGCCGATTTTGGAGATGAGGGCCATCAGAGAATGTGTTTGTAGGGTGACATTTGAACTGAGACCAAGAGGATGAAAGAAACCACCCATGAGAGATCATGGGACGAAGGGTTCAAGGTAAAGGGGTGAGGAAGCGCAAAAGCCACGAGGGAAGGGTAGTGAGGCTGGAGCAGATGAGTGGATGGCAGAGGGAGGGAGATGAGATTGGACACGTGGGTCAGGTTGGGTCTTTGAGGTCATTGTGTTAGTTATCGGCTGGTCCCTCCAAACTTAGTGGCTTAAAGGAGCAAGTGTGTAATATCTCTGTGGACTGGGAGCAGCTTAGTTGGTCCATGTGGCTGCATCATCTGAAGTCTTGGTTGTTGGTAGGAGGCCTCAGTTCCTCACCATGTGATCTCTCCAAAGTGCTGCTCGGGTGTCCTCACAACGTGGCGGCTGGCTGCCCCAGGAGTGAGTGATCTGAGACAGCAAGGCAGAAGCCACACTTCTTTTATAACCTAGCCTCCGTAGTCACACGCCACCATTTTGCTGATGTCCTAGTGTTACCCAGGGTGGGGGAGACTGAACAAGAACAGGAATACCCAGGTGGGCACTGCTGGAACCTTCTTGGAGGCTGGCTGTGACAGCCAGGGTGAGATATCTGGATTATGTTCTAAAAGGGATGGGAAATCTCTGAAATGGTATCTTTGATTGATCTGGGTACTTGCATAACTGCACGTAGTGGCAAGATGATAGTAATTTTAGTACCTGTGTATTTATCAAGTGCTTCCTGTATACCAGGCACTGCACTTAGTGCTTCATTAGATACAATGTCATCAGATCTTCATGTGTCCCCAAGAGGTTGGTACAGCTCCATTTTACAGATGAGGAAGCTGAGACCTCCCCAAAGAAATGCTGTCCAGGGCAAGCCCTGGAGGCCAGTGGAATTACCAAAGTAAAGAGAGAGGAGCAGAAGAGAACAAACATATGGACACCAAGAGGGGAAAGCAGGGGGCTGGGGGCGGGGGTGGGGTGGGATGAATTGGGAGATTGGGATTGCCATATATACATTACTAATAAGAAAAAAAAATCAAATTTTACACTTAAAAAAGGAGAGAGAGAGAAGAGCGGAGATGGGAGGAGAGAGGATACAGCCTGCTGGAAGGCCCAGCAGTGAGGGAGGACACAGATGACTGGGGGCTCTGAGTATTTCTGGAGGCAGGAGCATGGAGTTCAACAGTGTCAGAGGTGAGCTCTGAGGCTGGAGGGGGGGGGATAAATTTCATAGGTCTTCATAGGCCACATATGAGATTCTGGACTTTATGCTGAAGGTAATTATAATCCAGTGGAGCAACTGAATTGATACTTGAGAGGCAGCGTCGCCTGATGGGTCAGAACCCCGGCTCCAGAGTCAGGTGGTTGAGGTTCAAATCCCATCTCTGCCACCTATGCTGCGCAACCTAGAGCAAGCTGCATAACCTCTCTGTGCTGCCGTTTCCTCCTCTGTAAAGTGATAATCCTAGGGTTGTTGAGAGGAGTCAGTGAGTTCACACCTGCCCCACAACAAGTGCTAGGTAAATGGTCACGTGATACGAGATCCAGACCCCTCACCATTCTGGTTTTCATCTGTCCCACTGTCTGCATTTGAGACTCGTGGGAGTCCAGACCATTTCTAACTGCTGTCTACCTTCCAGCCAGGACGGGGTTGGCGGTCAAGGTAACCGACAGGTGAGGATGACTCTTGGACTCTAAATGCAGCGAGAGGACCCGTGGGTGCTCTCCTCGAAGCTGTCCAAGTCCTCTTAAATATTCCTGGGGTTGAATCAGTTGTTTGGGCAGCACCAGTAAGTGATGTCTCAGCAGAAATACCTGTGTTTCTTATTTAGGAGGCTGTCGGAGGGAAGAGATTCTAATAAAAGTCTTCCCCGGTAATTCAAGGTCTCCTTCAGCCCAGATGTCTTGCAGTCTCCCTGGACCTTTCTCCCCATGGCCACCTGGACGCCTTCTATTTGCTTTGATTCCGCTTCTCTTTTGCTTTTTCCTCACATGCTGGCGCGTTCTCACCCCAGCTGAGAGCTTCTATTTTTGGGAGTTTTCGTGGATAATTTAGTGGGCGGAAGCTCCCCACCCGCCCCCCTCGGAGCATCCCTTAAAAAAAGGGAGAGTGCTCGAGAAAAGTGAAAAACAGTGGGTGGTTCAGTTCAAAAGGACAAAATATTTCTTGCCCTGGCACTGGGAGAGGAAAGAAATTGTCTGAGGAACCGAAGAGCAGCTAAACTAAGAAGCCAAAAGCTGCAGCCCATAAGGGCAAATTAGGTGACTCAGCTGCGACTCCCCCGGCTCCACTCCTTGTAGTATTAATGTGCTTTAAAAGGGAAAAATGCTTAACTGTGACTAAGAGTGGGCTCTATAAAAAGGCGGCTAATGCTGATTCTGCCCGGTTCTAAAGGCGTCCCCCTCTCGGCAGCGTCGGGCACCTGTGGAGATCGGGACTCGCCTCCGAGGCCTGAGCCTGGGTGGGACTGAGTCTAAAATTATCCCCGGTAACGAGTCTGGCAGAGGAGGGCCCAGCGTGCTCGTTTCCTGCCTCGCTTTTGGCCTCTAAGACCTCAGCTCCCAGGGAGGCCTCTGGGAGGCAGAGGCTGTGGTGCCAAGAACATGGGTTTGTGGCCATACAGAGGTGGGTTCTGATCTGGACTGACGGTGGACATCAACTCACGGAGCCTCAGTTTGCTCACCTGTCAGCAGGGCTCCCAGCATCAAGCTGTGTGGGACGGTGAGGTGGACTATATGTCGCAAAGAGGCTGCTTCGTGCCCTGTGTGCATCTGTGTTTAATATAGGGAAGCTTGGAGTTGAAGGGCATGGACTGCAGGGTCAAACAGTCTTAATCCTGGCTTAATGACCACTCACTCCTTGAGTGTAGGAAGGCTTAAAATATTGCGTTGGCCAAAAAGTTTGTTCAGTTTTTTCCAGAAGATCTTATGGAAAAATCCGAATGAGCCCAATATATGTATATGTGTAAGTATATGTATATATACATTCACACATATATACATTTTAACCATTTATTATATACCTTAGTGTTCTTAGCATCACATCCTGACATCAACCCATTTTACAGAGTGGGTAAGTGACTCTGTGGCAGAGCCAAGCATCTGATTCTACGGCCTGCCCTTTATCCTGCCTCTCAGGTTGCCTATTCTCCTGTTGCCCTATAGAAGTTTCTACAATGATGGAAATGTTCTCTTTTGCGCTGTCCAGCTTGGTAGCCACTAGCCACATGTGGCTTTTGAGCATTTGAAATGTGACCTGTGCACCAAAGAACTGACTTTTAGCTTTTATTTAATTGTTAATTAAATTTTAAGAGTCATGCGTGGCTAGTGACTACCCTAGCACACCACGCTGGGCTAACCCCGCCCAGTGTCAGTGTATTACTCTGCAGGGGGTCAGGGGGCAGAATTTACCGAGGACCCTAGCTCAGGGCCTAGCACCTGGTAGTAGGTGTTGAGTTAGGGGATGCTATTCAGAACATTACTACATATGGTGGCTGTCTTCAGAGACGATGGTTTGTAGCCTTGCTGCCGCTTGGATCACTATGAAAGGAAGTTGAGCGCTGTTTCACTATGTCCAGGATGATCAACTTGTCCCAGCATGCCCAAGACTGTCCTGTTTTAAAGCTGAAAGTCCTGCATCCCGGGAACCACCTCAATCCCAGGCAAACCGGGATGGCTGGTCACCCTGTTCTTGCCTTAGACATTGGGATGCAGAGTCCTCAGGGGATGGGGCTTCCTCAATAGGGTTCCCTGAAAAGAATCTCTTCCATCACCTTCAAGGCTCCACTCCAGTATCTGCCAAGGAAACCAACAGGCAAGCCATCTGCCTTCTTTGTGCCTCAGTTTCCCTTGTGGAAATTGGGGGAGAAGTCTCCCCTGCTTGTAGGATGGCTGCATGGAGTTCGAAATAAGGTAGCATGGCAGGTGGGCAGATGTGGCTGCTCTTTGGGGGAAGAGCATTACTTAAGCTGGAGGCCACCCTGGCTGAAACAGGCTTTAAAGTGAGGTGGGTTGGGGTGGGGGGCTTTGCAGGACCCCATCTCCAGCGGGAATGGTCCCATCTGAGAGCCCAGTGAGGCTCTTGTGGGTCAAGGCATGGAATACGAAGTGGTCCACAGATGAAGCCAGCTCCTCCCAATGCCTCTTCAAGTTCAAGTCTTTCTGTAAGAAAGTGGGGAGGGGCTGATGAGTCACCAGCCTTGGTGTGACCCACAGTTTTTATCAGAGCCCACAACTGTATCTGAAATGGCCATTATCAAAGCTGGCTTTATCTGGGGGCCCCCAATTTCCCACCCTGCCTGCAGGTGAAGTGGCAACTCCAGACTATGTTCAGAAAGAGCATTTTGACAGCAGCGCCACCCCACTCCCCGCTGGCCTTCCGGGGTCCATGGCCTACTGATGGGAGTCACGCGTGGCATCCCCCCGACCTCCTTCTGGAGGCTGTGCAAAGTTCATGACATCCCTTCCCTTTTATTTTCCTGTTTATTCAGAGCATGTGTAAACACATGGGTTGCCTGGTTTCCGCGTCCCTTTGGCCATTTCATTATTGCTGGAGCCTCTGAGCATCACTGGAAACCTTGGGTTTTCTAAATGAATCTAAAAATAGACCTCTTTGAGAAAAAAAAAATCTTGGAGAGTTGACACAAGGCACCGTTATTTATTTCTTTTCCCTCCTCCCCCCTCCTCTTCCCCCTCCCCCCTTCTCCTCCCCCCTCCCTCCTCCTCACCATCAGCCCCGAGCACAAAAAATCTGGGCAGCCAGAGGCCCTGAGGGACTGGGAAGGGCCCCTGGGTCAGTGTCCAGGGGTCTCGACCACCTGGGGTGTTGATTGGAGCCCTGGGCGACTTTCTCTGAGAGATGCCCCGTTGGAAAACGGGGGGCTTGGGAGTCTCAGGCATGATTTTTGCAAAGCTGCAGCGGGCTACGGAGGCGGCGGCTGGGGCAATCCTTGCAAACAGCCGCCTGGAGCTCCTGCAAGGCCGACTTGGACACTCCCACGCCCCCACCCCCTTCTCGCCGTCGCCCGCATCGCTCCCTCTCCCTGACTTTTCTCCCGAACAATCAGGGACTTGTGCTGGCGGCCGAGGGAGCCACGGAGCTGGCTGGCCGCGGAGGAGGCGACGTCATGGATTCCTGAGTGTGAAGTTTGCAGGAAAGCCCTTAGTTTTGGAGATGGACGGGATCCAGTGGTTTCCATGGCGCTGGATAAACAGGAGGAAACAGTGAGGGAATCCCGTTATTTTACTGCATTGAAAGCCTATAAACACGGAGCGCGGGGAAGGAAGTCGCGTTCCCTCTCGAGTAAGCCCGAGCGCCGAGCCGCGCCGACTCCGCCGCGCCGGGAGCCGGGAGCCGGGAGGCGGGAGGCGCGCAGCTCCCGGGCCGCTCGCAGGCTCCTCGGCCAGGGAAGCCCCGCGAGCATGCTTTAGAGAGGACGGCGGCCCCTTGGCTCCTGGTCGACCCAAACAGACCCCCTCTCACCCCGCGCGCCGAAACCCCATCCCCTCCAGATGCAGAGAGAGGCTGCGTTCAGACTGGGGCACTGCCATCCCCTCCGCATCATGGGGTCTGTGGACCAAGGTAACGGACTCCCCCTCTATTCCGGCCGCTTCCTCCTCCCGCCTCTCAGCCCTTTCCCTTCTGCTCTTTTCCCCGGCAGCACTTTCCGCTCCTGGCTGAGGTCGCGGGGAGGCCCGGGGACTCCGGTTTCCCAGGGCGCACAGGTAGCGTGGCCGGGGAGGAGAGGCGCCCTCGCCCTGGCCAAGGAGGGGAGACTGGGGAGCCGACTTTAGACCGCTTCGCGCGGGGGCAGCAGAGTGTCCCAAGGAGGGATTCCCCAGGCCAGTCTGTCATAAGGATTGTCCCCTCCGTGGGACACCGGGAGGGATTCTCGCTTCTAACCGCGGGCTTTGCTTAACTATTTCCGCGCTGGGCTTTTGACAGCGGCTGCCATTCCGCTGTATTATTATTAATTATTATTATTATTAATCATCGCCTTCATCATCATTTTTTAGCTTTTTTTTTTTTTTTCTTTTAGAACAGGCTTGGCATTTTACTATTTAGTAATCTAGTAATGAAGACTGCTTTTTAACAGAGCAGCAGATGCTCTGGGACGTTTAAACAATTTTCTTTCCCGTTTTTTGATGTGCCTGATGGATACAGTCCTCCAGCTCCCCCTTTAAAGTGCAATGTACCATCAGTTTGTTTTGCGATCTGATTACACTCTACTTTCCGTGTTTCTGTCTCTTTTTCCCTCCGCTTGGAGTTCGCCCTGGAATCATACTACTTGGATCTTACCGAAGGGGCTTAACGTATACGAATATGATATGAAAATATCCCATCTGGTTGGGATTGTGGAGGGGTTTAGGCTGTACGCTAATGAATCGGACTTTCAAAGTGGAAACCAGGCGACGTGATGTGTTTTTCAGAGGCTAGCCCTGTGAATAGCGGGGGGCACTGCCCAGAGGGCAGGGCTTCAAGAGTTAAATGAAATAAATATGCGTAGGAGGAGTTAGCCTCGTGTCATAAAATCAGAGTTGAATGTAGGTTTTGTGCTCTGCGTGGCTGATTAAAGTTCTGGGGGGGAAGAAATGACAATTTCAGTAAATAAACCTAAGGGGCTTTTTTTGAAAACCGGAGTGGAGCCAAATGCCTCAGGTTAGGTAAATGGTGTACTTTGCCACAGCGGACCTCACTGACATATATTTTTAGCTGAGTTGCACTTTTGAAAGCAAGACCCTGCCAGCACTTTGAGCATTTGAACTGGTACCAATTTATCCTGTCCTCTGCTAGTGGTCAAGCCTATGACATAATGACCAAAAAAATTACTAATATCGCATCACCTGTAAAAGGGATGCTCTGAGACAGGTGACAGATATTAAGAATGTAAATTGGTTTTTACAGCCGTGTATACTGAAACACAGTGCTTGATGTCATGACGGTGGGGGTGGGGAGACAGACTAATGCCATATTTTGGTCTATTTGGAAAGAGAGAGAGAGTTGGGAAGAGAAATTGGACCTCGGTTTTACTGTGTGATCTCACACAAGCTTTACCTTTTGTTGAGGCTGCTACACCTCTGCTCCAGGTTTTTGAACTTGGTCCTCTCTTAAGGTTTTGAAGTGTGTATATTTTGTGTGTGCATGTGCACTGCCTAACCTCCCCAGCCCACGCTCATGTGTGCAGGGATTTGAGAATGTGCGTGCCAGTGTGTGTCCACATGTGGAAGACAGGGCATCGCATTGTTCCCGGCGAATGACACTTGGCATGCCAGAGCAACTGGGCACACAGAATGCAATTCCAGGCATCAGAGGCAGCTGGCGTGAGAGGCACTTTGTGCCCTGCATTGGGGTCTCCTGAGGGAACAGCTCTTTAAACTTAAACACCAGCATGAGCAAGCGTAGGGGCAGATCTGAGGATGCATGCAGAGGGGTGGGGTCATTAAATAGAGAATAGAAATATTTGCATGGTAAGAAAATACTGACCTTGCTGTGCAGTTTTGGGTTGAGGCCCTGGGAAAAACTGAAGATCTGAAAGAGGTGTGTTCAGTTTTATCTGAAGTGGGATGATGGAAAGTATTTTAGGAATAAACAAACCCAGGGTGAGCTCTGCTCACTCCCAGACCCAAACTCCCTGCCTTCTGTCTGGGTTAGAATTTCTGCTTGGCTATGCTGCAGCTGTGTGATCTTGGGGCAGTAACTTAACCTCTGTGGGCTGCAGTTTCCACATCTGTAAAATGGAGCCAATAATAATGTCTTCCTTAAAGGAGGTTGTGAGAGTCAGTGAGGTAGCACACATAAAGCATCAAAAATGCTGCTGTGCTTATAGTCAACGCTGAATAAATATTAGCTGCAATTCCTATTAAAATGCAAAATGATAACATATTGACATAGAAAAATTCACAGCAGAAATTCTTTGAAGAGATGCAGTACTTTAAACCTCTCGAGGGACTTGGTAACTGATTGGAGCTTCACAGTGACACAGGTTAGGCTAAGATTATGGCTTGTGAGGCCTCCATTGCCTAGTCTGCAAAAGCGAATAATGATAGTGACATGTAATAATAATAATAATGACAGACCTCACAGGGCTGTCCCGAGCATCATATGAAATCATGCATATAAAACACTAACCTCTGTGCTTACCAGGTAGTTAACACACACTGGATATTATTATTTTCTGACAGTTGAGGACAAGAACCAGTTTCGCCCGTGGTCACACAGTAACTTCGTAGCACAATGCCTGGCACAGGGTAAGGGCTCTCTTGCTGTCCACGGGGGTGAGAGCAGCTGTATTATGAGCATTGATTGGGAGTGGCGGGGCTCAGTGTCTTTTCATCGTTAGGGCTGCTGTACACGGTAAGTGCTGTAATCATTGTCTCCTTCGCAGAGGAGGGGAGTGAGGCACAGAGAGGGGCAGTAACTGGCCGAGTGCTACCCAGCAAGGAAGTGGTGGGGGCTGTAATTCGAACTCAGGCTCTTGACCATATGCTCTGCTCTCTCTGGAACTTATTTGTATTATCATCATTTTTTATCACACCATTTGACAGATGAGGAAACTGAGGCAGACCAGACCCTCGTCCTGGGCTTTTTTGCCAACACCACATCGTTCCTTGACATACCCTAGAAGAGAAGGAAGTGTGCGAGGCTGTGCAGAGTACGAGCATCATTGTTAGAGACGGGGAAACTGAGGCAGCCAATGATTTGTCCTGAGCAGAGGGTGAGTCAGGGAGGGCTCCTCACCTTGCCTCAGGGAAACGAAAGCACAGTGTTTCCACTTCTGCTAGAGGAAGAAAAGTCCCCAGATGGCCAGGAGGCGGTAAAGCCAGCACTGCTTTCTGTCTACACAGAACGGAGATGCCCTCTAAGAGCCCCTCCTCCTGGCTGAGCTCCTCCCTGGCTACCCAGATGGCCCCTCCTCCAGCAAGACCTCCAGGACTCTCCTTCTCTTGCCAGAACTTCAGGGAGACTCACTCATTTTCCTCCATGCTCTTCCGACTGCCTTTATTAAGACTTTCCTTAGCTGGATTGTTAGTTTCCTGAGGACAGGGCCAGGCCTCCTGTTTCTGTGAATCTCCAATGGATCCCAGGTAATATTTCTACACCCACGACATCGGTAGCTTGAGATCTGAGTGAGAGGTTCAAATCTTGGCTCTGCCACTTGCCAAATTCATGACCTCATGCAAATACCTTCACGCTCCCGTGCCTCAGTTTCCCCACATATAAAAAAGTGATAGTAATATTGTCTGGAATATTGGTTAATATATTTAACAACTGAGTATCAACCAATCAGAACAGCAGGAGCAGGGTCCCAGGAGACTCCCCTGCTGGGCCAGGCTTTAACCCTTTATTTGCTGAATTGTAGGGAGGGTCTCAAGGCAGCAGAGGCCCTTGGGGGGGATGACAGCCATCATTTACCAATCTATGGAGAGTTTCAGTCTCTTAGTAAACAATATGAACCTCAAAGCACCCACTTAATTAATAAGTGCTGTTATTATTACTGTACAATTTCATTAATTCAATATTTACCTCCTCCCCCAAATCCAGCCTAGAAAAATTACCAACTGCCTCCGCACATATAGTCTCATTAGCTAGCTCTCACTTGCTACACACATGAGTGATTATTTCACATCTTACCTGGAAGAAGCCAGGCAGATTCCTATTTTTATTCCTTTGCTAGAACAGGAGTTTGAGACTCTGACCTCCCAGAATGGATGGGAGGCCGCCTCTGGACTTCCCGGGTCTCCACCCTGACGCTGCCCCGTCCTGTACTTGTCACACTGGGGGTCATTGCCCATGCCGTGTCTCTGTCTTTCTCCAGACTTGAACTCGGGGACCAGAAGCCACAACTGTCTTATTCACCCCTTTGGCCCCAGTGCCTGGAACAGTGCCTGATACTTAGTAGGTGCTCAGTACTTTTTTGTTCAGTGGATGAAGGGATGAATGAATGAATGAACGAGGCACAGTAGGGGTGATGTGACCTATTAAAGCCACAGAATTAAGACGTAAACGCTGGGGACTTCCCTGGCAGTCCAGTGGTTAAGACTTTGCCTTCCAGTGAGAGGGGTGCAGGTTTGATCCCTGGTGGGGGAGTTAAGATCCCACATGCCTCGCAGTCAAAAAAACCAAAAAACATGAAACAGAAGCAATATTGTAACAGATTCAATAAAGACTTTAAAAATGGTCCACATCAAAAAAAAAAAAACCTTAAAAAAGTTATTAAAAAAAAGACAAACGCTGAAGCACTGTGCCATCCTTCTGACGCACTCACTTCTGCCTCCTTTTGACAATGACAGTAGCTTTGGCTTCCATGTTTTCCCACCAAGGGCTGGTGATTTAAGCAGGCTTCCTTCTGGGTTATCCAACAGGCACCTGCTTTCATGTTGTTTGGAATGAGTCAGCCCCCAACAACAACCACAACAGCCGACAACAATGACCAGGACAGCAGCCACCACTTCTTGAGTGCCACCTTTATGCCAGGCACCATCCCCAGCCTTCCCATGGGCCACCTTGTTGGTCCTCAACCAGCCAGTTATTACCCCATCTTGCACAGGGAGGGGAAGCCACTGCCCCAGGGTTGCATCGCTAATTGCAAAGCTTGGAACCAATCCCATTCCATCTTGTTGTTCCCTGTTCGGTTGAATAATCACAGCAAGAAGGCGATCTGTTTTCCCTCCCAGACAGATCCTGTAGGGCCAAGCACTTTACAGATAAATCTCACAAAATAACCTGAAAGCTTGGTATTGAATGTGATCCTCCCATCTTCAAGAGGAGGAGACCAAGACGGGGCGTGGTCAAGGCATTTAGAGGACAGAGCTGACCAGGAAAGCTCAGCATTGAAGGGCTGCACGGTCCTATCTCTTCTGCTTCCTGCAGCAGGACCACCCAGCCAGACGGTGAGCTAGAGAGATGGGCTGCGGCCCCTCCAGGAGCCCGCCCTCCACAGTTTGCAGTGGGGGTTTCTCCTGCCTTCCCCCTTGCCTTTCTGGCCCACTCAGGCCTTTCTGGCAGCCTCCATCCCGTCCCTTTCTGGGAGGGACCTGCCAATAGGGCCCCATTTCCTCAAAGCCTTTCGCAGTGGCCAGAACCCTCCCGGGTGCTTCTCTGGCCCACCGCTCCATCACTCCCATTTCCCGGGTTGCCGCTGCTGTCGGAGCAGGTCCGCGCCTGTCCACTCACTCTTTGGCACCATCCAGTGCCCTCCTCTGCCCTGGTTGTTCCACCCGGGGTCCCCGCTCCCTTTTTTCACATCTTTCTTCAAGGCCCAGCTCATTCCCATCTCCTCTTAGAAACCCCCGGGACCGTTTAATTCATTTCCATCCTTTCAAGGGTCTGCTGTGTGCCACTTACCTCCCATATGCTGGGGATGAAGGGAACAGGACTGATGGTGTCTGCCCTCACGAGGCAAACATCAAGGGAGCAAACCAGGAATACCCCAGATAATGTGGAGTGGTGTTAAATGCTAGAGACCATAATCGGAGAACAGGGCTGCGAATGGCTCAGTATATACATGTATAGTGCGTGGGTGTATGAGTTTCCTGTGGCTGCCATCACAAATTACCACAAACTGAGTGGCTTGAAACAACAGAGATCTATTCTTTCACAGTTTCAGAGACTAAACGTGTGAAATCAAGGTGTCAGCAGGGCCATGTTCTCTCTGAAGGCTCTAGGGCAGGATCCTTCCGTGTCTCTTTTAGCTCCTGGTGGCCCCAGGGGGTCCTCAGCGTACCTTGGCTTGTAGGTGCATCCCTCCACTCTCCACCTCTGTCTTCACATGGCCTTCTTCCTGTGTGTACGTGTGTTCCCTCCTCTTCTTAGAAGGATGCCAGTCATTGGATTAGAGCCCTTAGTGCTAAGGACCTCATCTGAACTTGATCACATCTGCAAAGACCCTCTTGCCAAATAAGATGCCAGCACAGGTACCTGAGGTTAGGGCTTGCACATATTTTGGGAGAGGGACCTCATTCAACTCACAGTAGTAGGGATTGTAATTCACCCTGGACAGTCCCTTCCTTTCTAAAGAGGTGTCTTGTTCATTGACCTCTGAGTGGTGAGGGAATAGTGAGTCCAGAGGCCCTGAGGAGAGATATGTGCTTGTGATAGTCAACGAACAGCAAGACCAGTGTGGCTGGAACAGAAACAGGGAGAGGGGAGGTGTGACAGGAGACAGATCAAGGAAGCAAGCCAGGGCAGGACCCAGCAGGGTCTTGTGAGCAGTTTGAAGTTCATTCTCATGGTAATGGCGAGGCATGGGGGAAATCTGAAGCAGCAGAGGATGTGAGCTTATTAACCTTTTCTTAGGATCTTACTGACCATTATGTGGAGAGCGCCTCTAGCCAGGTAAGAGTGGATGCTATTGTGGTGGCCTGCGCAGGAGATGACAGGGGCTGGGACCCGTGTGGGGAGGGGTTGGTACTTCCCTGTCTGCAGAGCGGTCTCCTTTCCAATCCTCAAACTGTGTTCCCTTAAGCCCTGGGGTTCTGCAGGGATGGTCCTTGGCTTTGGCACCCGAGGGTATGCCATTAATTTTGTGAATAATGTGAACCACTTCCGATGGGTCTTCCTCCTGGCCCAGCCTGGATTCCGCACGCAGGCTCCTCTTTCCCTCTCTGCTATCACTGGGAGTCATAAGACTTCTCTCAGCGTTTCATCTTGGCCCAGAAATGTCCCTTAGTGCATCCACCCTTAGCTAATAAGCCAGGAACAGTGTGACTCAGTAATGAGTATCAGCCTGGTGTGGGACAAACCACTTCCGTGGCGGCATGTGTGCCTTCAAAAGTAACATCACAACCTACTCCATGCCTTAGTTTCTTCGACTGAACAGTTTCTTTAACTGAACAGGTGATAGTAATTGTTACACATGGCGAGTGCTTGGAGGTTTGAAGCATGACTGTGATGCTCTCAGTGTATATAAAGTGGTCAGTTCCTGCCATTTTCACTATTATTTTACTGCTTTAAATTCAGGTTGTTACTTTCCTTCAGCCTACTAACCTTCAAGAGTCCTTCCTGATTGGGATAAATCCATTCCCTACCAAATCTTTGGGGTTTTTTTCTGGTGACCTAGTTCAGTCTCAACCAATGAGTTCAGAGGGGTTTGTGGAGGACCCGCTATTGTAAGGCATCAGCTGGGTGGTGTGGAGAACATCCAAGATATGTAAGAAGTGCTCATTTGCATTTGAAAGTCAGATAAAGATTTTTTTTTTTTTTTGCAAAGTCAGATAAAAAGACACAATTGTATGTGAAGCCATTTACATGCAAAGGAACTAAAAGTTTCCATGAAGTCTAGTGATTGTGTTGGTAGAGGAATTTAAGAGAGAGGGGGCAAGAGCAGATGCCAGGTGCTTTTTGGGGGGTGGGAGATGCTCCAGTGTGTGGTTGTGCTAGAGGGAGGCTGCTGGAGGGTGGCTCTGAGATCCCCGAAGTCAGCTTGCTTGTCCCCATCACTCCTTGACTTCAAAGATTACGGAATCGACACAGATGTTCGAGTCTGCAAGACCAGGGCAGGAGAGAGGATGGAGAAGGGCATCACGATACTGGGGGTGTGGTCATCTAGGAAGACAGCCTGGGTGACAGAAGCGTGACAGTGGAGACAGGGAAAAGGTGGATGGTTGAGAAATAGTTGCGAGGTTGGGCAAAGACTAACCCATGCTCTATCCCCTAACTAACCCGCCCTCTGCTGCCTGCCATTAAGGCTCTGATTCAGTAGAAGATGAAGCTCCCCTGGCAGAGGGATGGTGGCACCTCCTGCTTAATTAAAGGCAAGGACGGTACTTTAAGGGCTAGGTGAGTGTGCTGACCGTGCTCTCCTGTTAAATATCAGTTCCATAAGGCGGAGGGGAATGTCCTATGAAGCAAGGAATGAAGAGGACAAACAAAGCCAGGACAAAGTAGGTGAGCAGGGACCAGGGAGAAGGAGTCAAGGGCCCGGAGACCAGGGTCTCAAGCTCACATGCTCATGGGGATGGATGAGGGCAGCTGGGTGGGGCAGTGATGACCTGAGAGCAATAGGATCGCCTGAAGGAGGCGGCCTCTACTCAGTCCCAGATGACGGATCCACCTGGCAATATAGACCCTGAGTATTGTGGCCTGATCTTCCCATTTGGGGGAGATATTGGACACTTGGATTTTTAAATGAAAGCTCCCAATTAAAAAATGTTAGTTCAGATTTAAAAACAATATTACAGGGCAGGCCAAACATAATATACCTGCAAAATGGGTTTGGCTGAGCTACTGCAGACCTGTGACAACCGCTGCTGTCCAATGGGGCGTCTTCTTGCAGTCCACACCTTGATTTGGGTTCTGGCTTTTAGTAGAGATTTAGGTTTTGCTTTCCCAGAGCTTTTTTCCTCCGTGCCTGCCCAGGGGACCGCCAATTTCAACAGACTGCCTTCAGTTTTCTCACAGCAGAGAAGTCCTGTTCAGGCTTAAAAGATGATGTTTATCATAGATTGGAGTGAAAGTCAGGCTTGAAACTGTCTTGTTGTTTCTCCAGTTCATAAGGAGCTCACTCCTGAAAAATGGCTTTGAGCGGGAGGCAATATGGAAGGGGTGCCAAAAAACTCAGTGATCAAAAAGAATAATATTTTCGTGTAATATTTTAGAAATCGAAATTGATGCAAAAAATACAAGATGAGCCAAAAATAGGAAGAAAAATTTTAAATAATGACGGGATCAGTATTACTCATTTCCCCTTTGCTTCGGGGTCCAGTGTGACTGTGCACGGCGCTGTTACTGATCCTGTCGTTATTCGAAGTGTAATGGTTTGCTCACCGTGGATTTTTTTTGCATTTATTTTGATTTTTAAAGAACATTTCGTGAAAACGTAATATATTTGATTTTTGAGGTTTTTGGTGCCCTCTTGAATTTTGCCTCACTCACTGGAGGAGTTGAATGCATCCATCTATGAATTAAAATGTTAACATCTAGTGTGATAACCCAGGATGTGCTTAAATTGAGGGGGGGATGGCTTTTTGGAATTTGGTAAAGACAAGTCCTGCTTTTCAGACTGAACATGTTTTAGTGCCTACTTATAGTCAGGCTTTTATTACAGTGGGGGTTATCAGGTTGTGGGGTTCCGGTTGAGAATGGGTGACTTATTTGTTACATACTGCTGTCCGAGCTGGCTATATAGTTTGCAGGGCCCAACATGAAAGGAAAATTTGCGGCCCCTGGTTCAAAGAGACTAAGAATTTTCAGACGGTGATGGTGGAGCATTAGACCTTGTGCGTGGTCCTCTGAGCGGGACCCTGTATGACGGCACAGGTTGTACACCTGTGAAGATGACCTTGGCTGCTACTCAGGTTAGCATCAAAGCATCCTTGAATATGAGAGCTGGAATGGGGCTTCAGGTATCATGTAATTCACTGCCCCCCATTTTACAGATGGAATAACTGAGGCACAGAAAGTTCAGGTGACTTACTTAAAAGTCACAGAGTAAATTAGAGGAAGCCCTTGAGTTGGGTCCTGGGTCCCTGGTTCTGTGATCTAACTTATTGTACCACAGGGTCACCGCAACCTTGGCCAAACTGATGTCTTCATGCCTATGGGTGCCACTGAATTCCAGGAAGGTCAGCTTGGAAGACGGGGCAGTGATCGGATTCAAATCCACTAGTTTTGTTATAATGAGCCCAAGAACATATTTCCTATAACAGAGCATATTTTCTACAAGTCATTTTTTTTTCTTTTCCTTTAAAAAAACATGTACAGGCAGAATTTCCCTGAAGCTGTTGAGTCAGATGAAATGTTTATATAAAAATGATTACAGGTGTTATAACCACGCTAGAGGTTGGGCCACCAATTGTGCAAAACACCAGATTTCCGGACATCCCTGTTGGGTCCCATTAAACTGAGGAAAGCAGGGACTCAGGTTCGCCTCTCGATGCAGCTTCCTGTTGTGAGTGATCTCTCAGGTGCGAGCTCTGTTGGGCACTGTTCTTTCATTCATTGCCTCAGCTGCTTTTTAGTGAATACCTACCATGCGCTGGGTAGTCTTCCAGGATCTGGGGCTACAGCCAGACTTGCCAGATAAAAATACAGAATGCCCAGTGAACTTTGATTTCAGGCAAACAAGGAATAAGTTTTTAGTTTCAACATGTCCCATACAATATCGGGGATATACAATACTTGGACTTAAAAAAAAGGATTCATTGTTTGTCCAAAATTCAAATTTAACTGGGTGACCTGTATTTTTATTTGCTACATCTGACAACCCTAGATACACCAGTGAACAAAGTAAATATCCTTGCCTTTGTGGGGTTTACATTCACGTGAGAAGAAGAGGCAGTAAAAGATGAACAGATGTACATATGAATAAAGTATTCACAGAGCCCGTATCTCTCTGCTGCAGAAACAGGGTGCTATGAGGAACATGAAGCAGGGTCAGGGGGCTGTTTTTATTGGGATGGTCATGGAAGTTCTCTCTGAGGAGCTGACATTTGAGCTGAGGAATGGACAAAGCGAGGAAGTAACAAATATCAGCGGGAATAGTAGGTACAAAGGACCTGGGGTGGAGTCTTGCTTGGCATTTTCAAGGAACAGGGTGTTAGAAGGGAGTCAGAGGAGGGAAAATGGCAGGAGATGATACCTAAAGGGAGCAGGGGCGGGGGCAGTTCATCTAGGACCTTGTAGGCCAAGGTGCTTGAATTTAACTCAACGTAACGGGATGCCCGGGGAGGTTTACTGGATGTATATTTTGAAAGGATCCCTTTTGCTGCTCCATGTAAGGGCCAACATGGAAGTAACAAGAACAGGGAGGAGGCTATGGTAGTTGTCTGGGCAAGAGGTAATGGGGGCTAGGATTGCTGGGGTGGGAGGAAGAACAGTGAAGATGGTGAAAAATGGTGGGGCTTGGGTTACGTTTTGAGGGTTTTTGATTTGCCGAGGGTTTGCATGTGGGTGTAAGCAGAGAGGAGAAAGGACTTACTCCTTGGATTTTGGTCAGAGAACGGGATGAATGGGAGGATGATATCTGAGCTGGGAACAGTGGGAGAGGAGTGGTTTCAGAGGATAATAGGGTTGGTTTGGACACGTGCACTTTGAGGTGCCTGTTGGATACCCAGATGGAGATGCTGGGCGGACAGTGGGATATGTGAGCCCAGATTTCAGGGGAGAGGCCCAGGCTGAGGCTAAAAATGAGCTTTATAAGCAGAAGGGGAAAAGGAAGGCCGAGTTATGTGTAGGGGGTCCTTCTAGGGCCAACTTGAAGGGGCCTCAGGACTCAGAGCCACCTGGGGTGGGGTGGGACAGGCCCAGAGGGCGGTACACCTCAGGTATTTCTATTCACCCGCGATCAGATTACGTTGCCTTTTAAGAGATAGCCTGGAAGAGGACGAGAGATAACTCAAGGATGGACCAAAGGATGAGAGTATGCATGTCTTTCGTGTGCTTCCACTGTTTTGTGTCTTGACTACCCTCACCATAGTCTACGCTCCATTTTCTCTTGCCTGGATGGCTGTATGAACCTCCTAGTTGTTCTTCCTGCTTCAGTCCTCACCCCCTGCAGTTTCTTCTCCACAAAGAACCCAGAGCAACCACTTAAAACCCCAAATATGATCTTGTCATGTACGTGCCTAATACGCTTCAGTCCTTCCTCATGGGTCTTAGGTCCAAAATTCTCCACAAGGGCCCCTAGGCCCCACTTACCCTCCTGGCCTTACCTCACACCATCTTCTTGTCTGTCCCTGAGTACCTGCCACTCAGTCTTTTTTCAGTTCCTCCAATACTTCCTACTTCCTCCTGCCTCAGGGCCTTTGCACATACTTTCCCAGTTGGCTGTTAGTTCTTCCCCTCACTGTTCTCTGGCTAACTCCTACTCAATCTTCTGTTCTCACCTTCAATATCACCTCCCTAGGGAAGCCTTCCCTGAATTCCCTGCCAACATCAGGTTTCCTTGATATCAGCTCTGTCGCATCTTCTTTCCTTTCATGGCCCTTATCTCAGTTTGTAATTATACACGAGAGTAAACGGTTTTGGATGGAGCTGAATTTCTGGGCCGGGGTCAGACGTGTGCTAGGAGTTTCAAAGTCTCACTAGCTTCCCCTTGCACTTTTGTTGGAGAGCCCAGAGGAAAAATAAAAGGCCAGGGCCTCTGCAAGGAGGTCAGTGACAGGACAGAGGGAAGGTTGACAGAGCTGCACTGTCAAGGCCTCCATGCCACCCTCCCACCCTCCTGGTGTGGCCTCTGGATGCATACAGGTCATGCATTCTGCTCCTAGCCCTTGCTCCTAACAGCACAAATTATTTATTTTGGAAATGAAAATATGCCTTCCCCCCTACCCAAGCCCCACCCCTCAAAGTGGCCTTTAGAGAAGAAAACCCTCTCACTTCCCACTGCTCTAGCAGAAACTCTGTTATGGGTCAGGGCCTAGTTTGAACCCCTTCCTTAAAGATCTCTGATTTGGTGCAGATTCCAGATCCTAGAAACTTTAAAAATACATCCAGTGTTCAGAGGAACCACTGAGGCAATTAGAGTATTATTTAGAATGTCCTGAACTGTTGTCATAAGGCTGAAGTTTTTGTAACAGTTTATCAGTTGTAAAGTGATTTTTACCTTTATTATCTCATCTTATTATTGGATATCTCAAGAGGATGTCAGCTGGGGGTAAGAACTTAGATTCTTGCCCAAACAGTTGGGTGGCCCGAGGAAGCCTCAGTGAGGAGTGCCCTTAAAGAGAAATATAAGGATCTTCTATACACAAGGACAGTCAAACTCTTTTATCCATCCATTCACCCACCTATCCATCCATCCATCCACCCATCCATCCATCTATCCCTCCACCCACCCATCCATCCATTTATCCATCCATCTATCCATCCATCCATCAACCATCTGTCCACTCATCCATCCATCATCCAAACATCCACTCATCTATCCATTCATTTATCCATCTGTATATCCACACATCCATTGTACATAAAGCTGTGAATGAGGCAATCATGACTCCTTCCCTAGTGGATCTCATAGGCTAGTGGAGATAAAATTCTCTGATTGGCCAAGCCTGGGTCATTTGTTCACTTCTTTGCCAGGGGAATATGGGACAACTGGGTTGATAATTTTACCAAAATTGTATCAAGAGTAGTTTCCCAAAGGAACACATTGGGGTGGTGTTATCAGAAGAAGTGGGGAACGATGCCAGGTAGGCAAAGTCAATAGATGTCCACTAGATTAGAGGCACTTAATCACGGGTGGAGGGATGAAAAGGGACACGTGAGGAGGACACCAGCCTTTCTCCTTTTCTGTATCATAAGGACTGGTTGGTTCCCTGTTTATCCCTGACCAAATTTCAGGGTTTGGATTTTGAGTCCTGTCATAGGGACCCAAGAGCATCCATCTCCTTCTAGAGACTTGGCTCTAAGTGTCCTAGCCTGTGTCACCTCCCCTTCTCCACCTAAATTTATCAGCCACTCCTAAGATGTTTGTTGGTATACTGGGGGTTGATATACTGGTTTACACCCAGTATACGTATGCTTATGCTTACAAAACAGAGGATTTGTTTACGCTCTGACAACCAGAAAGTGCTTCCCAAGACTCTGAAAGTTCATGAGTCTTGAGCCAGGCCCAGGACCCTGGAATGGAGTTTGTGTTTAAACTAGTGATTCTCACCTCGGGCCACACATTGGAAGCATCTGGGGAGCTTTTACACAATACTGATGCCGAGGCCTCAAACATTCTGACTAGAACTGGCCCCCCTCCTGTGGCCCAGCCACTTGAATTTTTTTTTAACAGCTCTCCAGGTGAGTCTAATGTGTAGCTTGGGTTAAGAGCCACTGGTCTAAGTGCAATTTGGAAAACCCTATTCATTGCTGTGTCTCTTTGCTAATGGGATAGAAACATGATGAGGGTAGTGGAGACCATGTCCTGCTGATGGCTGCATCCTCCAGATCAGTGCCAGGTACCTAGCAGGTGCCCAATAAATATTTGTGGAATGGATGATGATTGATAGCTTCACACAAACCCCTTAATGGAGCAGAGATGGCTCCCCCTGAAGAATGCATCTTTTCTATACTTCTGGCACATGGGGAAGCATTCGAGTCAGTCCCCATTTGAGGTCATGCTGTGGTTCTCAGGGAATTCCTGAACCTCTCCCACCTACTTTTCTGATCCAGTGAGTCTCAACACTGGCTGCCTTTAGATTCATCTGAGGTCATTAAAAAAACAAAAAACAAAACAAAAAACACCTTTGGAAGTTCTAGTTCAGTGGGTTTGGATTGAAACCTGGGAACAGGCGTTTTTAAAAGTGTCTCAGGTGATGCTAACGTGCCGTAAGGGTGGAAGCCACTGCTCTGCTCTCCTTTTCCACCTCTGTGAGTCTGTTTTCTGACTTTAGCTAACTTGGTCCGAGACCCCCAGAAGTGTTTTATAGGGGGTGGTAGTAGGCTTTTATATATCATTCCCCAGATGTACCTGTTCATAACATTCACCTTGGGGCCTTGCTTAAAAATACACATCCCTGAGCCTCTACTCCAGACTTACCAACTCAGAAGCTCCAGCGAGGGCCTGGGAATCTGTTTTTAAGAAGCGTCCAGGTGCACTTGTTACCTGGCAGCCACTCCACCTGCACTGCTCTCCTTGTGCATCTCCCACACGTGAACTCCTTCTGGCTCTTGCTTTCTTTTGGTTCCCACCGTGGGAACACTCTTTCTCCGGATCTTCCCATCAGTCAGGGTCATCCAAATGCCATCTTCCCAGAGAGGCCCAGCTGACCACGGAAGTGACCAAAGCCTCCCCAGCCCCGAGCCTTTACCCTATATCTCTGGTGAGTTCTCTCCTGACACCCTGCGGGAATGATCTTTGTTCCCTTGTTTATCTCCTTCCTGACTTTTCCCGCACCAGAACCTGAGCCTCGCAGGGCAACAGTGTCTGTTTCATGCTGGGTCCCCGGCACCTGGCACATGTCAGGGGGCCAAGAGATATAGATGTAAAGGTGGGACTTGTGCGCTGAGAGTAGCTGTGATTCTTTCCCAGGTCCTGGGAACTGAGTTCAGGGGCATGCAGGTGACGGATGTAGGTGAAAATCATGCCACAGTTGGGCACAGAGACGCCTGCAGACACAGGTCTGCAATAGAAGGGAGTGGCTGCACTCCCCCCAGCCCCTTAGATTAGAAAAGGAGAAAAAGCTTGGGATCGGCAGGTCATAGAGGGTAAAACCACAAGCGGCTTTCTCACGCGGATCCTGGGTCCGGCAGGGGCGCAGTCCGGGAGGGTGGGAGCGGCGGCCGCGCCTGAGCGCCTGGCGGTGGCCCCGGCCGGTTGCTACGCGCCGTGCCCGCGTAGAGCGGCCAGAGCCAGGGGGCGGCCTCCTTCCTCCCGGGCCTCCCGCCTCTCCTCCCCCCTCCCTCGCGGGTCCCTGGGTGGCGGCCCCGCCCCCGCCGGCCCGGCCGCGCTGTCCCCGCCTTCCCCCTCCCCTCCCCGGGCTGCAACAGGTGCCTCCCGGAGCAGGAAGCTCGCGCCGCCGCCGCTGCCTCTCAGCTACCCCGGGCGCGTCCAGGACCCGCTGCTCCAGGCGCGCCATCCCCGGACCCGGCGTGCGTCCCTCCGGAAGACAGTGACCCCGCCGCTCCACCCGCCTCTCCGCCCCGCTTCCTGCCCCTTTGCCACCCCCCCCCCCCCGCCCCCGGCAAGGGGCCCAGCAGACGACCGAGCCTGTCCTCGCCCCCGGCCCGCCGCCCTCCCGCCGCCCTGCGCGCCATGGACATCCCGGAGCCGCAGCCCGACCCCGACGGCGGGGAGGCCCCGGGCCACGAGCCTGGAGGCAGCCCCCAAGACGAGTTCGACTTCTCCATCCTCTTCGATTATGACTATTTGAATCCTATCGAAGGTCGGTGGAGGCTCGCCCCGGCCTGGCCCCCAAGCCCGGGCTGGGGCGTGGGCCTGGGCAGGGGACACAGGGCCCCCCCCTTTGCCCCACGTGTCACACTTCCTGGGGGGCCTGGAGGGGAGTGCCTCTCCCCAGGTGAGAGGGAGGGCGCGAGGCGTCAGGGGCTGTAGCCACCTTCAGGGGGCGGTAGGCTCTTTCTGCCCGGTAGGGCGTCCGTGTCCAGTTACTTCGCCCTGAGGGTCACTGGTAGCAAAGCAAAAGGGGGCAGGGGTCTCAGCTGGCCTCTTGCCTGCCGCTGGTCGTCCGAGGGCCGCGGAAGCTATTGGTTTGCCTTTGGCGGGAGGAGATGAGGAAGCCAAAGTATGGAGTTCGTGGGGAGGGGCTGATGCAAAAAGAGAGCAGGTGAAGCGGATCCTCCCACCTGCGGGCACCACCGCGTGCCAGCCTGCGTTGGGGACTTTGTGTTGACACTAAGGAAGAGGTTGTCTGTATCTAATGCTGGAGGGTGGTTTGACTTCATCTTAGGCGGCTGGCCCATTTCCTCCCTGGGTTCTGCCGCTGCGTTTGCACATCACCCCACATGGCTCAATCTGAGCTTTATCAAGTGGTCCCGCAGTCATCGTGGCTGTGTGGGGGGTTGGGGGGAGCCGGCCTGTGGATTCAGGAAGATGCAGGCTATTCCTGCCTCAGCGACCTGTCAGTCTGTGCCTTCAAGTGCGCTCTGCGCTGGGGGCTGGGGATTTCCCCAGGCTGGGCCGTCATTTCACGTGTTTAACAGTCGTCTTGGTCAGAAGGAGCAGGTCACACACCCAACCTCACTGTATTTTTCTGGTTAGCAGGTTGTCTTGGGAAAAAACAAAAAAACCAGCCAGGCTTCCTGATTTTGACAGCCTAACCCAGCCAGTGCTTATTGAAGCCTCCGGGCAGGCCTGTTGGTAACTTCCAGATGCACTTGGGCTTGGCTGCATCGGGAGAGCAGGAAGGGGTTGTGGTGGCTGGTGTGTGTAGGAGGCCTTTTCCGGACTCTCCCGGGCTTGCTGTTTCCCAGAGGTGTTGTATTAGGCAGAGAAGTTTTACCTTTCCTTCCATAGCGTCTTCAGGTGAATCTCCTTAGCTAAGGGGCTTGCTCTGACTTCAGAGATGCCCTTCACTTGGATACCAAGTGAGGGTGCTAATTACTAATTATTCTCTATTTTGGCTGGAGATGGAAATAATTAGCCAGCCAAAGAGACAGTCCTCTTGAGTTGCAATCTGGAGGCCATCCTTTGCTTTGAAAAGATACAATTAAGAATCTGCAAATGATCCCTCTAGCATCAGTGGTCTTGCTATTTGTTAAGATTAAAGTCATGTTTTGCAGGGAATACTTACACCCCTCCCAGATTCACAATCAACGATTTCTTTTTTTTCCTGCAGGGGGGAGATTTCCGGGGAAATAGTTTCCAAGCCAAATCTGATGGGAGGTGCTTTTTATAGTTTTTCTTGGCAAGGGGTGCTTGGTGGCTGCTAGATGGGTGTCTAAATGACCACAGTGAAGGCCTCGGAATTTTTTTTAAAAATAAACTTTATCTTTTGGAACAGTTTTAGATTTACAGAAAAGTTCTAAAGATGGTACAGCAAGTTTCTCACGTACCCAGGACCCAGCCCCCCACATGAAGAACATCTTACATTAGTAGATATGTTATAATTAATGAGCTGATATTATGATATGGTATTATGAACCTAAGTCCATACTTTATTCACATTCAGACTGTCCTTGTCTTTTTTTTTTTTTTTTTTTTTTTGATGAGCTTGACAGTTTTGAAGAGTACTGCTTAGGAATATTGGAGAATGTCCCTTCCGTGGGGTCTTATGTTTTTCTCATAAGACCTATGAGATGGGTTTTGGGGGAGGAAGACCACAGAGGTAAAGTGACCATTTCCATCACATCATAGCAAAGGTACCTACTATGAACATGATTTATCACTATTGATGATGGCCTTGGTCATCTGGCCGAGGTAGCCTTTGGCAGGTTCCTCCACCATAAATTTACTCCTTTCCAAACTGTGCTCTTTGGAAAGAAGTCACTGTGTGCAGCCCCACGTAAGGAGTGAGGCGTTATCCTCTGGAATCTGTAAAGTAATGACCCCTTGCTGGGAAATCGGCAGCACAGAAACATCATGGCTCAGGAAGAGAAGGGGTATCGTGAGCCTTGAGAGGCTAAAGCGAGCTGTTCCAGATGTAGGTCTGGCTCACCCAGCTATTAATAGCAGTCCCCTGTCTCTGCTTCCGCATGATGGAACTCACCAAGGGCCAACACTAACCCTTACCTTACTTCTGGGCTTTGTCCCAGGTGATAGTTTGTTGGTGATGCACATGCGGTGTTCTCCTTAGCTCTGGGCATGGGCTTGGCAAAAATCGAGTGAGGGAAGAGGACTGCTCCTGGGACAGACGTTGTCAGAAATCGGTGTCGGCACTTAGGGAATTTTGGGGAAGTCGAATGCTCATTGTTTGGAGCTTGAGCATGTGGCAGGTGTTTGTTAGCTTCTGTAATACCCCTCCAACCCTAGCAGGTGGGCACCGTTGTCACCCTCATTTTACAGAGGGGGACGCTAAGGCACAGAGAGGTGAAGGAGTTTTCCCAAGAAAGCAGAGCTGGTACCTGGCAGAGCTGAAATATGAACCTGGTTGTCCTGCGCCAGAGCCTGCTTTTTGATCTACTGTGTGAGGGTTCCTCATTCCCTCACTTGATGAGAGACACATGTAAAGCAGTTTGTTAGGGGCCTGGCACCTTGCAGGACTGGAATTTAAAACATTCACCCAAGACAGAGTGATCTTGGACAAGTCGTTTAGCCTCTCTGCATCTCTGTTTGCTCAGCTGTCGCATGACTGAAATGATAGTATCGATACTTGCCTCATAGGGTTATTTGCCTTGAATGGCTTAACTCATTTAAATCAGTTAACACAGAGTGTGATTTGTTACTAGTTTTTTACTAAACCCTTGATTTTGTTAATAGAGGTGCTCAATTAATGTCATTATTTACTCATCCATCTAACTATTGAGCACCTATGGTGTTTGATCCTGGGGATATAATAGGAAATGAGACCCAGTCCTCATTGAGTTAGAGCCTCTAATTGCTTTCTCTTGTCTAATTGCATTGACTAGTACCTCCAGTAGCATCTACATAGTAGTGGAAAGTAGGCATCCTTGCCTTGTTCCTGACCCTAGCAGGAGTACCTTCAGTGTTGGCTTTAGGATTGAGGCATATATATTTAATTATGTTAAGGAAGCATTCATCCATTTCTAATTTTTAAAATTTATTTATTTAATTGGCTGTGTTGGGTCTTTTTTTGCTGTTTGCGGGCTTTCTTTGGTTGTGGTGAGTGGGGGGTACTCTTCATTGTGGTGCGTGGGCTCCTCATTGCCGTGGCTTCTCTTGTTGTGGAGCATGGGCTCTAGGTGCATGGGCTGCAGTAGTTGCAGCACATGGGCTCAATAGTTGTGGCTTATGGACTCTAAAGCACAGGCTCAATAGTTGTGGCGCATGGGCTTAGTTGCTCCGCGGCATGTGGGATCTTCCTGCAGCAGGGATCAAACCCATGTCCCCTGCATTGGCAGGTGGATTCTTAACCACTGCACTACCTAGGAAGCCCCCATTTCTAATTTTTTTAATTAAAAAATTTTTTTTATTTATTGGTTGCGTTGGGTCCTCGATGCCGTGTGCAGCCTTTCTCTAGTTGTGGTGAGCAGGGGCTACTCTTTGTTGCTGTGTGCAGGCTTCTCATTGTGGTGGCTTCTCTTGTTGCAGAGCACTGGCTCTGGACATGTGGGCTTCAGTAGTTGTGGCACACAGGCTCAGTAGTTGTGGCACATGGGCTTAGTTGCTCTGCAGCATGTGGGATCTCTCCGGACCAGGGATCAAACCCATGTCCCCTGCATTGGCAGGTGGATTCTTAACCACTGCGCCACCAAGGAAGTCCCATCCATTTCTATTTTCATGAGAGTTTTGGTTAAGAATGGGAGTTGAGTTATGCCATAGACATTTTAGCATCTATGGAAAAATATGATTTTATTCCTCTGAGATCACTTATATTAATAGATTTCCTGATATTGAAGCATTCCTAGTATCAACGCCACTTGCTCACTGTGTATTATTTTTTTATGGTGGTGGGGCTGGTGTCTACTGGATAATATTTAAGATTTCTTTTAGCAGCATTCATGAGTGGTATTTGTCTGTAATGTCCTTTTGGTATGCTGTTAGGTTTAGATTTCTTTCCTTCTCTATGTTCAGGAACAATGTGTGTATTATTGGGACTATCCAGTTTCTAAAGTTGTGATAGAATTCCCTTGCAAAGCCATCTGGACCTGGTACCTTTTTATGGGGTTGTTCTGTGATAGCTTTCTCGATTGTGTCTATGGGAATTGGTCTGTTTACATTTTCTATTTCTACTGGAGTCAATTTTGGTAAACTTTATCTTTCTAAGAAATTATCCATTTCACCTATCTGGGTTTTCAGATTTATTTGCCTAGAGGCATACAAAGTAAACTTATTTTTTTCTGCTGAGGGAGAGAGCTAAGTGCGTAGTAATATTGATAGAAAGAATGGGAGCCCTGACCAGTGCTACTGAGCCCACCCGGGAGGGGAGAGGTGTGCTGGCTGTCAGTAGACAGATCAGAAGTTTAATTTCTTTGTGTGTGCTTATGAATTCGATGCATTCTTACTTCTCCCAGTTTGTAATACACTGGGAGAGACGGATGGGTCCTGAGAATCCCCCGTCACTTCCAGAGGTGCCAGGTCTTCTCTGGGCTGTGTCAGGACTGACACGTCATTAGTGCTTGCTTCTAGTCTGCCTCAGTGGGTCTGGCGAGTCCCTCCTCTGGTTCCCGGTAACCTGATACATGTGGCGTTAACTTTGACCTTTCGGAAAGGAAAATGGACTTCTGGCCATTGCTTGTAAAGTTTATTCTGGTGATTCTTAAACTTTTTGGGTCACATCCCTTTGAAAGGCTGATGAAAGCTACAGATCCCATACGCTGTAGGAGCACACTGCGCATGTGCTTACCCTCCTACACTGCTCCCCCCTCAAATCCCCACCACCCACACTTGTCCCCAGCCCCACACGCATCCCCCTCTGCCCCAAGTGCACCTTTTATACCGTTTTCAGGTAGAGTCACAGACCCTGCTGTAGCCCATTCCCTAATGTCACCTGCACTTCAACTCAGGGCCACCTGCTCTCAGCCCATTCACAGGGCACAATTAAAACCTCATTCTTTCAGCAAACACTCACTGAATGCTGGTTTTGTGCCAGGCCCTGTGGGGGTACAGAGACGAATGAGATGTGGTCCTGCCCTTGCCTGGCCCCCAGGCCAATGTGGGACACAGCCTGGTAAACAAATAGGGACAAACGAGGTGCTAGGATATAGTATCAGGGGTTTTTTTTTTTTTTGGTACTTACTAAAAATAGAGCTCTACCCTAAGCAAGCAGGTTTGCTAAGCACATGTGACATTCAGAGACGTTGCCGTCTGTGTCGAGTTAAGGACAGGCCTTAATAAGCCTGCTTTATACAAATAGTCTCCAGGTGCAGCTGGAAAGGTGAAATGAGGGCTGAACTGAGCCGTGGCCTTGTCAAGGGAGGCAAAAGAACGAGGGAGAAAGTTGCCTTAATCACTCTTTACTATTGAACACATGTTATCCCAGCTTCCAAATTAAAGGCCTTCTGTTCTTAAGGTGGCCTCAGCTTTCGATCGGGAATAGAGGCTCTTAAAATCTTAAAGCTGTGTTATCTGAGTTGCTTCCCAAGGCTTTTGAGTCCTGTACGGTGATGGGGTTGAATAGATGTGAAAAATGCAGCATCGGTGGCCAGTGGCCCTCAATCCTGGCTGTACCCAGGACCGGTGAAGTCACACTCCTTGAGGGTCAGTTAACTTTTGCTGAAAGTCATTGAGTGGTACATGGCAGAGCAAGCTTTGAACCCAGGCAGTTGGGGTCCCAAGCCCCTGCCCTTAGCATTACAGCTCAGTTAGAATCTCACTGACCCCAGCTCTCCTGGGTCCCATGTCCACCAGCATGGGGTGTGGTCACCCCTTCCATTTGATATTTTATAATTATCAATTGTATATTCACTGCTGTCCTAATGGGATTATACTCATAAAACATGCAATAAAAATCAAAGTGGGAAAGGACAGGATATAAGCGGGAGTTCTGCTGTTCCTATATTTCTTTCTATATCCCAGTGGATTGTCACGCATGCCTCCCAGGGTACGTGTTCCCCCCAGCTCCAGGGGCCATTACTCAGCAAGTCAGAGCACCAGGTCTGAAATCAGGAACTCCTGGCTTGAAATTCTAACTTAGCTGTGTGACCTTGGCTAAGCAAAGGTACCTGGCATTAGCAAGCATGCAATAAATCATTGTCAAATAAATGGATGAAAAGTTGCATAATTCCTTATTAGTGGTGTGCCTCAGGGCAGGTGATTTTGATCCTCTGCTCTTGTGTTTTCTCATCTATGAAATGGGGCTGGTGATGGCAGGTTCCCACGAGGCAGTGGGACTAAGCGCAGGCAGCAGGGCTGTGTGACTGTTGGAGGGCAGTGGTGGTGGGCTCTGGGAAATCTGGCTCGCCTGACTTCTTGAGAGCATTGGTTGCTTGGAGGAGAGAGTCTTTGCCTTGGCCTTTGGTGAATCCTGAGCCTCAAGAGAAGATGCTCGTTGGAGGGGAGCCACTGGCCGCTGGGCTTCAGTTGGCATCACAGCAAGTTGTCTAACTTACGTATGATCAGTTCTTTTATTTATTTATGTATTTATTTATTATACATCTTTATGGGAGTATAATTGCTTTGTAGTTTCTGCTGTACAACAAAGTGAATCAGCTGTATTTATACGTATATCCCCATATCCCCTCCCTCTTGAGCCTCCCTCCCACCCTCGCTATCCCACCCCTCTAGGTCGTCACACAGGAGCGAGCTGATCTCCCTGTGCTATGCAGCAGCTTCCCACTAGCTATCTGTCTTGCATTTGGTAGGGTGTATATGTCAGTGCTACTCTCTCACTACCTCCCAGGCTCCCCTTCCCCGCCCCTCCAACCCGAGTTCTCTAGTCCCTTCTCTACTTCTGCGTCTTTATTCCTGCTGACACTCTGTTCATCAGTACCATTTTTCTAGATTCCATATATATGCGCAGCATACAGTATTTGTTGTTCTCTTTCTGACTTACTTCACTCTGTATGACCGTCTCTAGGTCCATCCACCTCAAAAACGTTCATCAGGCCCCTGCCTCAGACCCAGAACTTGGCCAGCTGTGAAAGCTTTCTCAGGCTGCAAGGTTGCCTGTGGCCGCCTCCCTCAGAGAGGCAGGGCCTCCCCAGGTGTCCTGCCCTGGGCCTGTGGGACCCCCTGCGCCATGGCCAGGAATAGACAGCCTTGGAAAGTACAGTGTGATGGATGCCTGCGGCTTCCCCCGCCGCGAAAGGACTTCCTCTTTCCTCCCTCCCCAGCACAGGAAACAGCCACAGGCTCTGCAGAGCTCTGGCCAAACTCAGCTTCCCTGGGCTGGTGCAAGTTTCGGTTTTTGTTAATGGTTCCCAAACTGAGCTCAGGGAAGAAGGCGAGACTCAGCCCTGGGGCTCTTCCTGGGATGCGTCAGGTGCTGTCTGCTTGCCTCCCTGGAGCAGAGCCCCACACGGGTTCCCCCAAAGCAAGAGGAACTGCCTTTGACTTTTTCCTGAACTTTTATTATGAACCTATTCCACAATGTGGAAAAGTGGAGACAATGGTGTAATTACCTCCCATGTTCCCAGCATCAGCTTCAACAATTATGAACATAAAGCCAATCTTACTTCATCCTCACCTCAATGAAGTCTTTGCGTCTCCACCCCTGCTTACTTTAAATCACATTCCAGATGGTATAACATTTTATTAATAGATTAGTATGTAGCTCTCAAAAATGAGGGCTCATGAGAAAAAATCAAATACCATGATCAGACCTAACAAAGAATAATACTTAACTTCAAATGTCCAGTGTTTAAATTTCCTGCTTGTTTCACAAGTGTCTTTTGTTGGTTAATTTGTTTGAGCCAAGATCCAAACAAGATCCTCACATTATGATTGGTTGACATGGCCATTGTCTCTTTTATTTTTTAAAAATCCCCATCAGTCTGTTTTCTTGCCATTTATTTGTTGAGGAAGCAAGGTCATTTTTCCTGTGCTGGTCTCCACGTGATGGATTTTGCCAGTGGCATCCATGTGGTGTTGTTTTACCGTGTTCCTCTGTCCCTTGCATCTCCTACAAACTGGCATTTAGATCTAAAGTCCTGTGCCTTGGACCTTTAGTGCTTTTTTTTTTCTTCTGCAAGAGAAACAGATCAAAGGTAGACAGGAAGCTCAGAGAGATTGCTTTTCCTGAGTTGGCATTTGGGACCCTCTTTGCCTCCTACTCTGAGGTTTTGGGAAAGAGCAGTTTCTCAGCTGGGCCTGTTTTAGTTAATAAGACATTTCTAAAAGCCAGTCCTTCTGTGTGAATTTTAATTGAGCCACGCCTGAGTGAGCTTTCTGAAGGTAAGAAAGTTGCCTGCAAAGCTCAGGATTTGTAAAGGCCCTTATCAAAACAAACCTGCTTGGGCATGCTGAAAAAGGGAAACTGTTAAATGAGGTGGGGGGTGAGACTCTTTAAATCTGCAATGCCTACGAAAATTATTGTAAAGACTATAGAAAGGGGCTGTTTACCTGTGTGACCCTAAGAAGGTGGGCTGCAGGTCTGAAATCTGCAATAGGTGGCATCACCCCCATTGCCATGGAGAAAGGAGGAATGTCATTAATGACCAGGCTTGGCAGGGGCCACTGATGAAGTGTGCCCATCCGCCGGGAATATGGCACTGAAATGAAAGCTCCTGGGGACACGTGTAAATAAAGAACCCATCTGTCAATCAGGTATTAATTTTAAGTTTCTGCCCTTGGCCAAGGCTTATGGGGCCCCACCATCTTCAAGGGGAAATTTCTACTTGGATTTCAAGTTGGCTGAAAGAAAGGTGGAAATCAGCTTCGCAGGCTGTGCCAGGGGTCGTGGGACTCGATGAAGGGCACAGCTCTTTAAGGTGCTGGCATGAAGGTGAGGGGGCCTTTGCTGAGTGAGTTGGAGGAAGGAAAGCAGGGAAAGTGGCCGTCCCCCCGCCCACGTCCCTTGTGCAGGGCTTTGACAGAGAGGTGGGTTAGCCACGCAAGCCCTGTTTCTGAGGGAGGATTATCTGAGGTCTATTTCTGGTTAATTCTTCTGACCAGATCTTTCCTTCTCCTTTCGGGGAGGAAGTCACCCACGTCCTGCTCTATGTCGTGCACTGCGTGACAGATGTGGGGAGACTGTCTTCTCTTAGAGATGGATCCCCCTGAAGCACAAGTTCAATCTCAGATGGCCTTCTTGAAAAACAAAGGCAGTATGGTAAGGTGACCGGATAAATAAAGTCTGATGTCATCATTTGATAGAGTATTACACAGTGATGAAAAAGGGTTTGCAGCTGCATACGATGTGGTTAAATCTCAGACATAAGGTTGAGGAAAGCTGTGACATGTACATCCCATGTGTGACATGTACATCCCATATGTGACATGTACATCCTGTGTGTTTTAGGCAAACCCAGGCTAGAGTGAGAGAAGGCAGGTGAGTGGGTCCCCCTGAGTGAGGGTTATTGGCTGGGTGGGGTCACCAGGGAACCCTCTGGCAGGATGGAAACATTCTATATCTCGAATGGGGGATACATTTGTAAAAAGGCATGAGGTGCACTTCTAATACCTGTGCGTTTTATTGCATTTAAATGATGTCTCAATTTGAACCCTAGCTCTGCCCCTGATTGTTTTTGTGACTTTGGGTGAATCCCTGCATCCCTGAGCCTCAGTGGCACCCCCTCTGACACAGAGGAGTTGGTGGTCCCTGCCTCCCAGGGTGCTTGTAAGCTGCACAGAGAGAGAGAGGGAGCTAGTACATGGGAAAGCTTGAGGCGCAGTGAACGAATAAAAATAGGAAGGCCTTTGAACTTCTTGAAAGCACGAGGGCCCCATGGAATGAATTTCAACCTGTTCTTTCCAACTCAGTTTGAGGATGGAGGTGAGGTCTCATGTCTGCCAGATGCCTGGGCCCTGCTGCCCCCATCCAAAAGCTGACCTCGAGGCACATGGGTTCCAGATTCCATACATTTCTCCACTTCTCGCCAAAAGGAATACGTGTCAGCCTGCGGGTGCGTGTGTTTTCACAAACAGCCATGCCAATAAGGCTCGGTGCTTGCAAATTGTCCCAGGTCCTGTGTGCTGGGTCCTGTGTCCCAGTCTTATGGCAGGCTGCCTGGGAGGCAGGACCGAGCCCTCCTTTCTGCCCTGTCTGGTGAAGGCAGACAGCTGCCTTAGCTGCAGCAAGGTCAGCAAAGAGCATAGCGTTCAAGGTGGCTTTTTCCAGTGGTTCCACGTTGACGAGACAGGATGGTAAACTGCCTTCCTTCCCTTTCTGGCTTTTCTGGACCTGACTTATCTGGATGGAATTTCTCACCTCTCACGCCCTGCGTCTGTATGTGTCATCTTTGAATGACGGGTGTGACAACCTGATTCTCTGTCATTATTAATACACACGATTCATTGATTGGGAATCCAATTACTGCGTGTCTGGTGGGGGCAGTTGGGTCATGGTGGGCCCTTTGGAAAGTTTGCTAAGTGCTGACTTTATTACTTGAAATGCAATCTGTAACTTTTCAAAGAAGGTCTCTCCTATAGGTGGTGCAAGCCGCCAGATGAAAAATCCATCCACCCTCTGCTCCTCTTGGCATTTCCTGAAGCCCCCAACACACAGGAGGTTATGAGAGTAGTGGGATGGAGGGAGGCAGGATTCTTTCCCAACATCTTCTCACCCTGTCCTCCGGCTGCCTATGTGCGGTGCCAGGTTGTGGCATCCTAATGCTGCCATGGCAACAGACTGTGATGTCTCAAACCCAGGGCCTGGGACTCACACCACCTCGGGGTGTGGGCTCATTGAGTGGTGGGTCTATCATCTCAGACAGGGATGGACCGCAGCTCTGGGGCCCTGCTGCCAGCCCGAGGGGTGTCTAGCCTCTGGGCCATACCCTGGCTTCTTTCCTCTGAGTCGTTCAAGCCTGAGAGCACTGGTTCACGCTGTCCCTCCCCCTCCCCCAAAGGACAGATGCCTCATGTAGGTTCCTTAGCTGGGTTTCTATTTTGGTCATTCTATTCTGCTTCCTGAAAATTCCACCCGCCTGTAGTTCTAGGCGAAGATGTTCTCTTGCTGTTCCTTTTTTCAAAAGCGATCTGTTGGCTGGGGGGTTGGCACTGGCGGCTGCCTTAGACTTGGCCGTGTGTCCTTGAGGGTGAGCAACAGACTCGCCAGAGGCTCCAGGAGGGCAGGCGCTGGCAGAGAGCTCTGTGTGGCCTGAGTGGGATTTTTAAATAATCGTTGACTCAATCCTGGGGCAAATGGAGGGATTGTGAATACTCCAAAAGAAAGGAATCTATGTCTTTAGTTGTCTAGGGCAGCCTGCCTCATGATGGGGCTCTGGAGCAGTTCCTATTCTGGGGTTCAGGTATCACCAACCAGGAAATATCCCCTTCCATGAGTTTCGGGGGTGGAGGACCCTGGTGGGCTGCTTATGACTTAATATGGCTCTGCCACTTAGAAGCTATGTGACCTTGGGCAAATTAATCACCCTCTCTGAGCCTCACTTTCCCCATTTATACAATGAGGAAACTCTGTGACCTGCTTCTTAGGGTTTTTGTGAGACAAACATTAGTATATGTTAAATGCATACACATTCTTGGTATTAAAGTAAATGGTAGAGATGTGTTATAGAGAATCATTTTGGTTATTGCAACTAGCTCACTGTGTCACTGACACTTTAGTGAGATTTAGTTGATCAGCTCCCAGGTAGCCCAGAAGAAAGAGTATAAAGCATGGAGTAGAGGGGGTGTTAGAGGCATTCTTTACCTATTCCATGTATTTTCTGAAGGCTAGCAGAGAGAAATCCCAAAGTGCTGACCAATCCATTTTATTTTTATAAAAATTTCTTCCCTTGAAGGCAGTGAAAGCAGAGAAAGAGCAGAATTTTCACTTAAAAGATCATTCTTTTCATAATACTACTAATATACTGAAAAGCCCCGTTTATTGAGTGTTCATTTTGTGTGTTTTGGGCTTCATGTGGATGAAATGAAATATCAGGTGGGTATTGTCACCAACCTCAGCACTGTGTTATACATGAGGACTCAGAGGTCCCCCAAGTCACACAGCCGGGGTGGGGGGTGGGGGCAGTGTGGGGAGGCCGTGGAGCTGGGGGCCCCTAGCACTGTGTATAGACCGAGACCCGGATCTCAGTGCAGATGGCTTCCTGAGGCAGGGCTGGAGTGGCCTCCCCAGCAATCTTGTCTTGCGGTTTTGGAGAGTGGCCAGAGATCCCCCCAAATATTCATGGGGCGTAGATGTTGGGGCGAGTACCTGGGAACTTGATGGAAGGAAGGGCGATGGTAATTTGAACTTTCAGATGTCTGCTGCAGAAATGATTTATCTGCTAGGGCTGACGGGGAGCAAATATCTCATTTCTGGGGAGCAAATATCTCATTTCTGAATCAGTTCAGGTTTGACTCATGGACTGATGCTCCCAAGAGTCTTTTGGGCCTCGGCTGTGTGCAGGCCCTGGAGCTGTAGGGCTGAAAGCAGTGGTTCCCAGCTGGGGGTGATTCTGCCTCGCACGAGAAATTTGGCAATGCCTGGAGACATTTCTGGTTGTTACAACTGAGAGAGGGGAGAGGATGCTACTGGCATCTAGTGGGCCAGGGATGCTGCTAAACATCCTACAGCCCCACAGCACAGAATTTTTTAGCCCCCAGTGTCCATAGTTCTGAGGTTGAGAACCCCTGGTCTCAGGTCTGCTGGGTTCAAGCTGTGAGACCTCGGGCAAGTTAATTCACCTCTTTATGCCTCAGTTAACTCATCTATAAAAGGGGAGTAAACAGTGCCCATCTCATAGATTGTGAGAAGTAAATAATTTACTATATGTAATGTGCTTACCGTGGAGCCTGGCATATAAATTCTCAGCAAATCTTAGCAGCAGCAGCTGCTGCTGCTCTTGTTGTTATTATTAGTGACCTTTACCTTCAAAAAGCTCACTGTCTAGTAGGAAGACAGACAAGTGAATCTGTACTTGATAGACTTCACTACACGACTCTGTAGGTTCTGGCAACACTACAGAGTCTGTAGTGTCTGATCCAGCCTAGGGAATCAGGGAGGGCTTTTAGGAGGAGGTGGCCCAAGTGAAATCTTGATGGACGAATAGTGGCTTGCTAGGAGAAGTGAGAAGAGGAGGTATGGATGGGTGTTCTGGGCTAGGGAACAGCATGTGCAAAGGCACGGAGGCACAGAGCATCTAGAGTAGCAACCTCTGAAGCCCCATGTCTGCCTCCACCTTCTTCCTCTTTCTGAGGCATTGAGTGTGGACCAGGTACCTCCCACGGCAAGTAGGATGGTTTTATGCCTTTCCGCCCCCATGAGTACACTGAACATGAGTGCCATCCCCTTGACAGAGTGCCTTCTCTTTAGTCAAGAGTGAGGCCTCTGTCAGGTGCTACTGTGTCTTTAATGCCTTTCTTTCTGACACTTGCCCTTTCCTCCCCCCACTTCCAGCTTTAAAAAAAGGTAGACTCTCTGGGCTCGTGGAAATGTCCTGCATCTTGATTGTGGTGGTAACAAGGGTGTAGAACATTTGGCAAAAGTCACTGAACTCTACACTCAAAATCTGTATGTATAAATGATAACTTACTAAAAAAGAGTATTAAGGAGAAAAAAAAGTGGGCTTCAGGCTCAGAGCCTTTGGCTAGCAACAGTGTCTCGCTTGAATTTAGTAACTTTTATTTTGATTGTATTTTTACCCTACCTACTATTTATGGAGGTGACACTGATTTTCCATTTGTGGCAGTGGTGTAAAGTTTCCTTAAAAAAAAAAAAGTAATATGCGAATGAATTTAAATAGAAATATTAAGTAAATAGTCACTGTTGGTACAAGAATATAGCAAAGATCATGCAAGTTAGTAAGAAAAGCAAGCTTTTTGGAAAACCTTCTGAGAGAACTTGGTGCTTCTGAGATGAACTTGGCCCGGCGCTGTGTGGGCCTAGTGAGGGCTGCAAGGAAGCTGTCTGCAAGGGTGGCAGTTGCTTATGGAGAAATAGGGAAGAATCCAGCTACTTAAAGAAATATTTTAATGATGAGCCTTTTGTCCGTGAGAATTACTGTCAAATACCCAGGGGACTGAGACTTAAATGATTATAAATTACCTCCATATTCTTTGCTTGTGGGTAAACTTTCAAAATCTTGGGGAGAGAAAAGAAAAGCAAAAGAAACTCCACTGCTTGGATTAATTAAAACCAATGTAAATGCTTTACATGCTTTTGCTCAGCAAACTGGCCTTTCTGTGTTTCATTGCTGCCTGGGAGTGTGTGTGTTTTTATGGTCAAAAATTTCTGTGACTTGCACATCAGGCCCAAGGGGGTGTTTCTGATAAGATGTAATGCAGTTTTTCTGATAAGGCCGGAATTTTTGCTAAGAGGCTTTCTGTGTTTTGTTTTTGCTGGTTCGCAGGGCAATGGATTATCAGAATGTTGTCAGACATGGATTTGACCTGGATCTCTTCCTAGATTAAAAATCTATGCTCTGTTACCTTCCAGGAAGGCATGTGTGTGTGTGTTTGCAGGCACAAATACAAGTTTATATTGAACTGCAGCTTTGTAAGAGCCCTAGACCCTACATACTCTAGCTAGAAAAATGAAAGCACTTCAGAGCCAGAAGCAGCCAAGGAGACTGATCTGGTTTAACACTGTTACAAACGAGGTTGAGGCCTGGAGTGGGTGGGGGACTTTTCCAAGGTCACACAGCTAGTTAGTGGCAGAGTAGGACTAGAATGCAATTTCCTGCTTCCTAAAACCAGGTGTCATTACTATATATCATGTTGTGTCAACCCCCTCCCCTTTAAAATAAATAAAAACATGTGCCTTTTGGAAATTATCTATTTTCAGTGTAGTGCAGAAACCAGCCTCCTTTCTGCCTCTGCCCTAATTACTTCATTCTCACTGGAGGAAGTCATTGTTACCTGCAACTTCCAGAGAAAGCCTGTGCGCCCATAAGCATTGTGTGTATGTGTGTGTGTGTATACACTCACCCTCTGTTTCTATCCTATGCATACTGTGTGCATCTTTAACACTACCTTGTGGTCATTGTATATTAATGCAAAGAGAACCTTTCCCACCCTTTATGTAGCTGTATTGTATCTCACTATGTGAATGATAGAATTTAAGCCATCCCTTAATCCGTCCCCTGCTGACCGACAGTAGGTTGCTTCCAGTCTTTGGGGATTATAAGCAGGGCTGGACTAACTAAATTTATGCATACCTCATTTTGCACACTTGAGAGTACATCTGCTGGATAAATTTCTAAAAGTGGCATTGCTTGGTTCCAAGTATACGTGCGTTTGGAATTTTGATAGATATTACCAAATCACCCTCTCTTAAGGTTATGTCTTTCTACTTTTTGGTTTGGATGTTAGCATCTTTGAGTAGTAGTTTAAATATTTCATTCTTTACTCATTTATTCAGCAGACTGACACATCTTTTTGGAGGGCCTGCTTTGTGGCAGGTCCTGTCCAGTTGTTAGGAATACAGTGGGGGGGTGAGCGAGTCCTCATGGAATTGACTGATTGGTGCAGGTGGGGCTGGGAGTTGGGGAGGAGGCAGATGAGAAACAAGTAAGGACAGAATTACTGCATTAGAACTGTGAGAAATGCAGTGGAGCAGAGCAGGGAAGTGTGAGTGGGGTCTAATCTCATCAAGAAGGTCAGAAAGACTTCTGGGAGCACGTGACATTTTAGCCCAGTTCCAGCGAAGGAGTGGCTTTAGTTACAGAGAGAAGAGGGCTGGGTGAGGGAGGAGTTGTTGAGCAGAGGGAATAGCAAGTGCAAAGGTCCTGAGGCAGAAAGAAGCTTGGCACTTTCTGAGAAAGACAGCCACCTGGGCTGGAGTCCAGAGAGAGAGGAGAGGGTAGAGAGAGGCAAGGCTGGAGGGGCAGGCAGAGGCTCGACTGGGCTGGCCTAGTTGCAGTTGTTTATCTTTACTCTAGGACCTGTGGAAAGCCATTTTTGAGCTCTCACCTGGGGTGGGGTATCACCTGAACCCTATGAGATCAGCTAAGCTAAGCCAGATAGCATTTACTCCAGGATGGCCCAGCAAGGGCACCGAGGTAGTGGAGGATCACCTGTGTACAACCACCAACTCTGCTGTTATAGTGCAAAAGCCAGCCACGGGCTTATGTGTAAACAAATAAGAGTGGCTTTGTTCCAGTAAAACTTTATTTACACACACAATCTGTGGGCCAGCTTTGGTCCATGGGCTGCAGTTTGCTCCGGATCTAGCAGGATGCGATTCCCTAAACAGATAATACCTGATGTGATGCGAGCTGCTAACAGGTGTCAGTGGAGAAAAGATGGCAGGGGAATGGGGTGGAGAATGACACAGGGGTGGGGATGGAGACGATCGTTTTGACAGGCCAGCCTAAGGAGCTACTGCCTAAGCAAGTATGTGAAGGAATTAAGACAAGCAGCCAGGTGAAGATCTTGAGGGGAGAGTTTCCAGGGAGAGGGAACTCCACAGCAGGAGCTGCTTGAAGAATCATGAAGATGTTAGCAGGGCTGGTGCGGAGCCAGCTTGGGGGAAAGTGGCGACAGTGGGAGTAGTGAGGCAGGCAGGGCCAGGGGACCAGTGTGTTAAGGAGTGTCCTGGGGACATCTAAGGAAGCCTTTAAAGTGGATTTCACTTTTCAACGGGCATTTCAATAGATGGCTGTGAGAACAGACCAGAGAGGGTGAGTGTAGAAATGGGGGGACCAGGGAGGAGGTGACTGCAACAGTCCAAGTGGAGGAGGGTGGCAGGAGGGGGTGACACAGGAATTTGGTTTATATTTTAATAGAGCGGTCAGGCTTTGCTGATGGATTGGACGTAAGGGCTTGAGAGAAGAGTCAAGGCTGACCCGAGGAACAACAGAAAGGGTGGAGGGGCCTCTGTTGAGCTGGGGAGCTTGAAGGAGGAGTGGGGTGAGGGGTGGTGGGAGCAAATAGCTATTTCCCTGGCTAATTTCACTCTCCAGCCGTGGGTGCTTCCGAGGTGGCAGCAGAAACCTGAGCTAGGGGGCCATGATTAAAGAAAAAATTAGATCATTCTGTATCCACTGATTTTACTAGTTTGGGAGGCTCTGTAGCTATGGCTCTGTCTTTTGGGGGCCGAGTGGCATATCTGTGGGATTTCTAATCCTATTCATCCTGTATTTGGGTGAATTGCTTCCCCTTCCTGGACCTCAGTTTCCTCATCTGTAAAATGGCACAAGATGAGACATGGCTCAGGAGTCCTGGTTGTAAATTCTGCCACTTTTTGCATGTGGGCATAAACATTTGGGATTTGAACCCAGAGTTTCATGGTCTCCAGAGCTGGTGTGGCCTCTCCTGCATCCTGTAGCTGTATCCTACAGGTAGAACAATATGATGGGCCTAGGTCAGTGTTTTTCAAACTCTGGCTGATGACTCACTGGAGGGACAGGAAACCTGTTTACTGAGTTATGACCAGAATTTAAACAAAATAACCCGAGACAGGAGGATAGATAAGAGTGCATCACACGTAGCAGGGTAAGTATTGTTTGGGGAAGCTTTTGTTTCAGTTGTCAGTGAATATGATGGTATGAACTGAATTGTGAAGTAAAATCACGTTTTTTCTAAGGGTCGCACTGAAACAAAAGTTTGGAAGCCATTAGCCCAGCCGGCCTTCCAGGTCTCTGGCTGTTGCTGCATGGCTTGGACCGGCTGTGCTCCTGCACCTGCACTAAAATCCTTCCGCTTTGATCTCTCTGTTCAAGGAATCTGGGATGAAGTGGCCTCACTTTCCTTCTGTGAGGGAAGGAGTTTCTAGCTTTGGGGTCTGGTGTGGTGGGGATTAAACAAAATAATAACAGGAGACAAAACCCAATATGTGATTGCTCTGCTCTGCATCGGGAGTTGTGTTTTAGAGGCTTAAAAAGACCCCCTCCCTCCCCCCTTCTCTTTCCAGAAGAACCGAATGCACATAAGGTCGCCAGCCTACCCTCCGGACTCGCATACCCCGATGAAGTCCAGGACTATGGCCTCAAGCCATACAGCCCCCTAGGCAGTCTCTCTGGCGAGCCCCCCGGCCGGTTGGGAGAGCCGGATAGGGTAGGGCCCCAGAACTTTCTGTGCCCGGCCAAGCCAGCGGGGGCCTCGGGCCTGAGCCCTCGGATCGAGATCACTCCATCCCACGAACTGATACAGGCAGGGGGGCCCTTCCGCGTGAGAGACACTGGCCTCCTGGTGGAGCAGCCGCCCCCGCCGGGGGTGGCCGCCAGCCCGAGGTTCACGCTGCCCGTGCCCGGCTTCGAGGGCTACCGCGAGCCGCTTTGCTTGAGCCCCGCTAGCAGCGGCTCCTCTGCCAGCTTCATTTCCGACACCTTCTCCCCCTACACCTCGCCCTGCGTCTCGCCCAATAATGGCGGGCCCGACGACCTGTGTCCCCAGTTTCAAAACATCCCTGCTCATTATTCCCCCAGAACCTCGCCAATAATGTCACCTCGAACCGGCCTCGCTGAGGACAGCTGCCTGGGCCGCCACTCGCCCGTGCCCCGTCCGGCCTCCCGCTCCTCGTCGCCTGGTACCAAGCGGAGGCATTCGTGCGCCGGGGCCTTGGTTGCCCCGCTGCCCGGAGCCTCACCCCAGCGCTCGCGGAGCCCCTCGCCGCAGCCCCGGGACGACGGCGCCCCCGCCGGGTACCCCCCAGCGGCTGGCTCTGCCGTCCTCATGGATGACCTGAACAGCCTCGCTGCCGACTCGCCCTGTGGGATCCCCCCCAAGATGTGGAAGACCAGCCCCGACCCGTCGCCCGTGTCCGCCGCCCCGTCCAAGGCCGGCCTGCCCCGCCACATCTACCCGGCCGTGGAGTTCCTGGGGCCCTGCGAGCAGGAGGAGAGGAGGAACTCGGCCCCCGAGTCCATCTTGCTGGTGCCGCCCACTTGGCCCAAGCAGCTGGTGCCCGCCATTCCCATCTGCAGGTGAGTCTGGCTTTGAAAACGATTTATTCCATGGTCCAGTTTTAAGAGAAGGTTTTCTGGTTATAAGCATGGGATTCAGAATTGGCTAGACTGGTTTTAAATCCTGGCTCTCCATGTACAGGCTGCCAGACCTTGAAAAGGAAGTTAAATTCTCTGGGAAAAAAACAGCAACTCTGCACTGCAGTTTCCTCATCTGTAAAATGGGTGTAACAACCACTGACTGGGTGGTTGGTAGGAGGGTGCAGTTATAGGACGCATGTGATTGTTCATATGACGCTGAGCTCATTCATGCACTCACTTATTTAACAAGTATTTATCAACCACCTACTCTGTGCCAGGCACTATTACAGGTGTTGGGGAGACAGTGGTGAACAAAATGGGAAAAGAATTCTGCCTTTGTAGAGCTGATGGTCTAGTAAGCACAAAGCAAGCCTTAACACGTGGAATTTGCTATCTTATAAGAGGGATTGGTGTTTGTTGGCACCTGCTATGTGCCTCAGTATTACAAGCGGCAATATGGAGGCCCTCAAAAAATGTGGGAGCCGTAACCTCAAGGAGCTTAAAATCTTGGCAAGCTGAAGAGATGCGTGAATAGCAGCAGGTAGGCTTGGGGTCTCCAGGACTGGATCTGAGTCCTGACTCTGCCGCCTACTGGCTGTGTGATCATGGGCATGTCTGCTGCTGCCATCCTGCTGTGTCCATAACAGACATCACTAATCATGCAGGGCCCTCGTTCTCGTTGAGCATCTTTTTGATGCCATGCCCAGGGCAGACATTGCTAAGCCATCAGGACCTTCATCCTCATTGAGCACCTTTCTGGGCCTTGGTTTGTTCCCTGTAAAATGAAGATAATAATGGTACCTACTTCATGGTGTGTTTGTTTGTTTGTTTAGGATTAGGTGAGATTATATATATCAAACTCTTACCATAGAACCTATTCATTATATAAGTAAGAGCTCATGAAAGAGACAGCTGTTACTGTTATCAGGGAAGCACTTTGTTGCTTCCTCATTGATGAGCCATGTGCTGGAAGACTGAGCTCCCAATAGCTGTTAGAGTGATGACAGTGGCAATAAATCATCACCACTTCGGGATGCTTGCTGTGTGCCGGGCACACGTCTCAGCACTCTTTCTGGATTATTTCATGTAATTCTCCCGAACACCTGGTGGTTTGGGTATATATTTATCTTCATTTTGATAAGGAAAATGAGGTGCACATAGCTTAGGAGCAGATATTATTTTATTTGTTTTATAAGGTGACGAACCGAAGCCTTATGCTGTTAACCATTATCCCAGTGGTTTTCAAAGTGTTACTTGCTTTGAGCAAATGGATGCCTCCTTTTTTCAAATAAAATATTGAATGCCAAAACAGATAATGAAGAGCCGTTTTGATTGATGTGGGGTTGAGAGTCGTCTAGGACCCCATCCACTGGGCCTGGCTTACCTGCACCCCACCCCCCATTGCCCCCACCCGAAATTGACCAAATGGAGCTTCTGGTCTGACGTTTCCTCCAAAGCATGTTCTGAGAACACTCGTGCCATCGTAGGTCAGTCAGTGTCCCGTAAGGAAAGGAGTTTCTGGGTTAAATAGAGTTTAACAGATGCCTTTGTGCAGGGGCACTCCCAGCTGTGCACAGACTGTGTGGTGATTTCAAACGCCATCTGGCCACGGGGTTCTGAGACTACAGTTTCCTGGAGCCACCTTAGGAGTGTTGATCAAGGTCAACACCTGGTGCAGGTTGAGAAATCGGGGCTCAGAGAGAGGAAGTGACGCGCCCAGCTAGTGACATGCCCATCAACACCCATTCACGACCAAGTTGGAAATGACTTTGAGATTCCTGACTCTTTGTTCTTCCTGATCAACTCCTTGATCAATCTCCAAAACATGACATTTAATGATTGGGAGTAGGGAGGAACATTAATATAAAAAATGATTGTGAGGCATTTATCTGAGACTTTATTGTATGTAAAATCCTTCCCTTTCCATTACGTGGCTTGATCTGAGAGGTTCTGATGAGTTAGAGTCCTTTAGTCCCTGGCAAGTACCAATCTGTGCCAGCCAGTGAGGTATTTGCAAGAATTTTCTATTAGATCCAGAGGATAGGGCATTCAAAGAAGTCTCACGATGGTGTTTATTTCAGGGAGTTGTGGATAACTCAGCAGGGGACTGGAATTCAAATGCAGGATGTCAGACTGGCTCCAATGGTCTGGGTCTTAAGATTGTATTTCAGTTGTCGAAGACCTGTTCCACAATCAAACAAAATTAGAAGTTGATGCTTAGGGATATTCCACTGAATCTTCTATTCACTACGTTTTTTGATTAATACGGGGTGAGGTGACTTTTTAATGAACCTTATTTTGCTAACTTAAAATTTTAACTTGCATACGTGAGAGCAAGAGTATTTAACACATATGGCACCTTGGTTGTAGGCAGAGCTTGAAGGCATCTTGGAACTGTAACTAAGGTAGAAAAAAAGGCACTTTGGACACCCTGAGACTTCAGAGTTAGAGGGGCTTCAGGAGGCAATGTGGTTATAAAGAAGGGCTGGAGATTTGCTTGTATAGTGACTATGGAATTGTAAGTTGAATGTTCAAGTTCAGTTCTGGCACTGATGGAGTTTGTGGGGGTGCTGCCCTGCTCCATTCTCCCCGTGGAATTGCTGTAATAGAGAAGGGATAGAATTGGCTTCATTGCAAATGCTTAATTAAGTCCAGTTCGTAATGTTAGCTTCTAGCAGTTCTGGGCTTAGCAGGAAAGACTATCCTGATTAGATTAATGTTTTCTCTTGCATGTGAAAAATCAGGACATAGTGACACAAATTCATGCATTTGCAACTTCAAAGCTACTTTGAATATATGGGGGTTCTTTGAAATAACACTGCTTGTTCATTCATTCACTTATCCTTCCATTTATTCATCCACCCACCCACTGAATATTCACTGAGGACCTAGCAAATGTCAGGCATTGCTCTAGACTCATTCCATAAATGAGACATTTTCTTGGGCCTATTTTAAGTAAATAAGAGATAGTATAGAGATGTGGAAGGAGCACTAGACCAGGAGTCAAGAGATTTAAGTTGGAGCCTTGGCTGTGTCTTGCTGTGTGATCCTGGGAAAATGTCTTTAGGTTCTTTGGGGCTCTGAGTGAAAGGTCTAGATTGTCAAGACTTCAGTTACTTCTTCAATGACATAATTCTAACCTCACATCAAGTACTTGATGTGTGTGCTGGGTAGGGTTAAGACTGTATAATAAAATGAAATTTAATGTCATGCCCTCAAAGATTGTACAAATTCAGATGCAAAGGCATGCATATCCAATACCATTAATACTGTAGTCAGATCATCTATGGGAAGTAACTATTTATTTGAAATATACACTGTATTACATGAAAAAATAATTATAGCTGATATTTATTGAGCACTTATTGTGCTTAAGCTCTTTATATGATCTCAGTATCCCCATCTCACAGTTGAGGAGACTAAGGCCTAGGTATGGTGGCATTTGCTCTAAGTCACACAGGTAGTTAGAGGTGGAGCTGGGACCTGAACTTGGGTGTGCAACTCCAGTCATGCTCTTAACCTTTACTCATTTAATTGTAGGGAGTCTGAGTGGTTTGGCTCATGCATAACAAAACCAGAGACTTCTCTGTGGTTAGGTGTTCTACACTTGACCCAAGAAGTAATAACTGGGAATGGCCTCTCCCTAAATTTACTTTTAATTGAGATAATCAGACAGAGAAATAAAAGCTAGAAACACTCTCAGATGCCACCTAGGCCATTTGTGGTTATAGGAGACTGAGAATAAGAAAGATAAGTTGCATACCTAACGTTACACAGCAAGTTAGTGACACAGTGGGGCCCCTGATTTCTATTTCGGTATTCCTTCTCCCACACTTACTCCTTTGGAAAAGGAAAACATCCTAGATAAGGGATGTTCTTTAGAGGTAGGAGGTGATATTCTTCAAAATTTCCAGAGGAAAAGAAGTTACAGCAGTTCGAAACATGCTAGAACTAACATATCATGAAATTAGCTTCATAAACTGAGATACTACTCATTCTGTCTCCATCAAGAAGGAAGAGAAAACAAAGAAAGAGGATGAAAAAGATCTCTACTTTGTGAAGAGCCCCACCTATCATGTCTGAGAAATGTGTGCCTCCCAACAGCCAGCATTTTTTCACATGATTTTCAGGAAAGGGACCATTTATGTTTATTGTACAGGTTGACTGGTTATGATTTATTGTACACCTGACTGATTCTGTTTCTTCCTTCAGCATCCCAGTGACTGCATCCCTCCCTCCACTTGAGTGGCCACTGTCCCACCAGTCAGGCTCCTATGAGCTGCGGATCGAGGTGCAGCCCAAGCCACATCACCGAGCTCACTACGAGACAGAAGGCAGTCGCGGGGCTGTCAAAGCTCCGACCGGTGGCCACCCTGTGGTTCAGGTATGGACTTGAGTTCTCTTCCTTTTGCGTCCTCATTTGTCACGAGGTGGTTCACTTCTGCTGAGTGCTACTGCTTGGTGCTTATTAGATTGAGGTGTGTGTCTTCACCTCTTATTCCTCTGAGGGTTGGGAGATTTGAGACTGAGTATCAGAAGCTAATCCAGCTGTTCAGAAGCCATAGAAAAGTCTTCATGAGCTGGATAAGGATAGAAATGATATTCGTGCTCAAGCTTCTTCTTCCTTCTCTTTTTGATTGAGAAACTTCTAGAGTTTTGCAGAGGTTTCTGAATTGAAGGTTTCTGAAGCCATCATTTTGTGTTTAAATTTCAGATGAGAGTCCACTGAGGAAAACCAATATATTGAAAAGTGGGAAAAAATTAAAACTACACAGAGTCAAACTACCTAAAATAACTATTATTAGCATTTTAATATATTTCCTGTTGCCTTTTTTCTATTCACAAACATGGCATTGTCTGTCACTGTGCATTTATATACTTGACGTCATAGTAGTTTGTACTTTGATTTTTTTTTTCACTTTACGTTATACCCTGAGCATTTCCTCCTGTTTTTTCCTTAATCATTATCTTTTTATGTCTGTGGCTTTTGATTTAACCTCAGATTTTTTCTCAAAATAAGTAGAGAAGTGTTTGTTTTTATTTTCTCCAAAATAATTAGAGTTGAAATATTCTTAATTGTGTAGTCTGGTTAAGCAGGAACTGCTGACTGGTGCCTACCAACCAACTCAATTAACCAGTCCTTTAATAAATTTAAGTTATTTTAACTTTTTAAAAAATTTGCCTTAAAGTAAAAGTATTCTATGGTAAGAATCTGATGGTACATCAAAACCCTTTAGAGTAGTTGTTAAAAATGCAGATTCTTGAGCATACCCTGCAAGTACATGATATGAGTTCAATTCAGACAAAAAACAAACATACAAACCCCAAACCCTAAAATCTTCACAGGTGGCTTTGAGTGTGTACACCTGGTTAAAGACTTGAGTAATAATATTAGGAACTTATAAATCCTGGCAGTTGCTTTTTCTAAACCTAACATCACAGTCTTTTCGGGATTTGTTTCCATTCGTTGCTTCTTTTTGTTTACTGTAAGTCACATTTTACTATTTCTTTGCATGTCTAGTAATTGTTGACTATATACTGACATTGTGATGATGATGTGTACTGGACATTGTAGAGACTCTTGATTTTTGTTATCTTCCTCTAAAGGTAGTTGAGTTACTGGCTGACCACTTTGAACTTTTATAGGCTTGATTTTACCCTTTGTTAAGGTAGACCTGTGGAAAGCCCAAGGTGTTCCCCATACCCTTCAACTTTGTGGGGTTAGCCATCGAATTCTTTCTTTTGTGGATCTAGTTGAGGCTTGGTTTTAGACCATGTTAGGGCAGGTCTAAAGTAGCCTTTACTCTAAGGCATGACCTTATTCTTAAGGCCTAGTCTTTTCAGATGCTTTATGGGGAGGTCACTCCTCTCTGGTGGGTTGGAGTTCCAGTACTCCAACCTGCTTAACCTCTTGTCTCTCTGTTTCCGTTTTTTACCCCATAGCTGTCTCTCTCTGATAAACTATGCACATTCTTTCCCTGTGCTTACACAGCCCAGCCCTAGGCTAAGGACTTGGGGAGCACCTTCCTCCCCTAGCACCTTCCTCCTCTCTGATGCTTTACCCACAGAGTCTAGCTGCTTCTCCAGCCTGGGACTCTGAACTCTGCCTCCCCAACTTAGCAGGACCACTGGAGTTCTGCTTAAACTCCAGTCCCTGCATGTGGGAGGGAAGCTATCCCGAGTGGAGAGCTGCAGTGAACATGGGCCCACCTCCTTTGTTTCCTTTCCCTCATGGACCACAGTCTTATGCTACCTGCTGTCTAATGCCTGAGAGCAGTTAACTTATAAACTTTTGTCCTTTTTTATAGTTGTTTATGGTGGTAGGGCTGGTCTGGTACTGTTTACTCCATCATGCTTCAAAATTGATTTTTGGAAAAGAAAATCTCCATATCATTATCCATCAAGGCTTATCTGTTCTAGGATGGGAACCTCCTGGTCTGGAGGTGGTGTTAGTGTGTGTTGGAGTCAAAGCCTTTGGTTGTAATGGAGAGTGAAACTGATCCAAAGCAGATGAGAAAAAGGGGATTATATGAGGAGACTACTGGGGTAACATAATCAGGTCAGGAGATTCAACTCAAGAAGAACCTGGACTCGTGGTCATGAGTCCAAGATTTCTTTCTTTGCTCAGTCAATCCATTAAACAAGTGGATTCATTCTGCAAGTATTTGTTGACCACCTGCCTTTTGCCATATACTGTGCTTGATGCTGAGATATAATGAAGACTAAAAGAGAAGCTGTGGTCATCTTCTCTATGGAGCTCATGATCTAGGGGGTATAAAGCTACTGATGAAATAATCATACAAATGATGAAATTACAAATTGTGGCAAGTGGCAGGAAGGAAACATGCATGAGGCTCTAGGCGTGTAAAATGGAGGAGCCAGTGTAGTTGGGGGAGGATTTCGCTGAAGAAGACACTGGGGCTGAGGATGCATAAGGGAACAGTATGTACAAGTGCTTGGAGGCAGAAGGAAGCAAACTACGTCAGAGGAACTTGAGGAAGCCGGTGTAACCAGACTGAAGGGCCAGAGCGTGCAGGGCCTGGGTGGCCATGGGGGAGAGTTTGACTTTTATCCTGAGATGGGAAAAGCAGGAAAGAAACAAGAAGCATTAGGAGGCTCTGTCCATGGTGTCTATCCTTTCGGGGCTGTGTGATACCTTCGTTCTACGATTATTCAACAAACGTTTGTCGAGCACTGCTATGTACCAAGCATGGTTCTAGATTCCGGCATATGGTATGAACGAAATAGCCAGAAACCCTCACCTTCATGAACTTGCAGTTTAGCAAGATGATGTGAATAATAGTTAACGCTTCACGGGCATTTATTGCGTGTCAGACCCTATTCCAAGTGCTATCTGTTTTAACTTATTTAACCCTCGAAAAAGCCCTATGAAGTAGTTATAGTTAGGTCAAGGAGATGTCAAGGAACTTGTTCAAGGCCATAGGTCTTGAATGGTGAACCCAGGATTTGGACCCAGGTGTCTGGCTTTGCCTGCAACACAGCTTTCCCCATGTTCCACATCTCTCTGCAGACCAGCTTTCCTGGCCTCCTCATTCTCACCAGGCAGAGAAGTCCTCCTGGAAAAATGCCCACACCTCCCGCCTATCAACTTTCTATGCGGTTCCAATTCTAGCCCCCTCACTAGCTTGTTGGAGTCCAAATCCTGACCCTCAGGGAGATTCTAATTGGCCCTGGTTGGGAAGGGTGCCACACCCTGGTCCAGTTAGCTTGGCCAGAGAGGTCAGACCATGTGCAGTGCAAGGCTCTGCTTACTCATTCGTCAGGGGCCAGGGCCACGGAAAGTTCCAGAAAAGGGAGTGGGCTGGACATGCAGTTCCAAAGATGCCCCCTGCACTGTGCCTGACATTCACTCCCCTCTTTCCAACAGCTCCTCAGGACCCGCCCCTCTTCTTGTTCAAAACTTTGAAAACTCAGTGTATGACTTAAACGTTTGTAGCCATATCCTCAAAAGACACAAAGTGAAGTCTTTAAAAAAAAATTGTTTAATTAGCTTGGGTTCTTTTCAAAATGAAATGTGCTAACCCCTGATTTTTAACATAGGAAGTCAGTTTTTTAAAAACTTCTTTGAAAAATGAAGAGAAGAGGGGACTTTAAGAAGACAGGGGCCCTTAACCTTTAAGTAGGTGCGAAAACCCCTTTCGAAATTGGGGGGTTGCCCTTTCATTCCCAGAAGAGCGGCGAAGCCCTGTTTTGTACCTTGCTGAGATGCTTCTGCCGGTTTCTCTCTTGATCTCTGTCTCTCTCCTTATCTCTCCATCGGTTTCTATTTCTGAACTGTGCCCTGCCTCCCTTTTCCCCTCTCGATGATTGGTCCCCACCCTTCTCTTTTTTATTTGTTACACCATAAAACTTCACTTTTTTTTTTGCATGCCTAGTGGTTTTATGCTCCTCTTTACATGAAAATAAGATGAGTACACGATCATTGCATTCTTTCTTTACATATAAATTTTCAAATCTTAAGCAGATGCCATGTTCAGCTGTTTTTCTTTCTTTTTTCCTCTCTCTCTCTCGAATGTCACTTGGTCTTGGAAGAGAGTTTGTTTAAAACCTTAAATGCTTTTCAGATCTCGTGACTCACTCATTCAGTAAATGTTTTGTTGAGGACCTGCTGTGTGCTGGGCTCCATGCCAGGTGCTGATAATGTAATGATGGGTGTGAGATGGATGGAGTCCCTGCCCTGATGGAGCTCAGGGGGCGCAGGGCGTGCCAAGTAGACCATGATGGTTTGGTGTGACCGTTGCTGAGATGAGGGGTGGGTCAGGGAGGCCAGACGAGGGCCATCTAGGATAACACCTGGACTCCAAGGTAGGATGTGACACCTGCTTAGGAGTTCATCTGTTGGATTCACAACAAACAAACCATGCCAGGAAAGTACTACCTGGCTGACCTTCTTTAGAGGCAGGATGTCTCTGCGAAGGTGACTTATCAACAGGTGATTGAGGCAGCAAAGAGAGGAATGTTGCCCTTCCTCTCTCAGTCTCTGTCTCTTTTGGTGGTGATGGGAGAGTGTTCCTTGCACAAGGCACAGCGCACGCAAAGGTCCTGAGGCAGGGAAGAACTTGGTGTGTCTGAGAAGCCAAAGGAGCGCCAGTGTCACTTGAGTTTAGCTTGGAGGGTGATGATTGGCAGGACTTATAAGCCAAGATGAGGAACTAGGGTTTTATTTCAGGGCAGGGGGAAGGGAATGGTAAGTTTTGAGCAGGGGAGGAAGGTGATTCTGATTTAATACTTTTGGGATCACTTGGGCTTCCCTCTAAGGAGTGGGTTCCCCTAAGGGAGGAAGCAGGGAGGTGCATTTGATAGGCTGTGGCAGTGCCGGCACGGATGGAAGGTCAAGGTGGTGAGGACTGGGAGGTGGCGATGGGTGGGGAGGGGATGGATTCCAAGGCATGAGCTTCAGGACTTGGTGCTGGCTTAGGTGTGGGGGGTGAAGGAGAGCCTGGGTAGAGGGTGGTGTCATATGCCACATGGGATGACTTGGGGAGGAAGTCTTTTTCCTAGGGGAAGATTACCATTTCAGTTTGGGGTGGGAATTTGGAAGGGCTTTTGGGGCATCCAAGTGGTGATGGCAAGTAGGCAGTTGGGTATAGGAGTCTGGAGCTCAGAAGCAGAGTCCTAGACTTTCTAACCCTCAGGCTATCACCACAGGGCTTAGTGCATATCCTCGTGTAAGGATTTATTTCCCACACCCTCAATAGCAAGCTACATCTCTCTAGAAGCAGTGGGCTAAGGAGAGAAGCAAAGAAGAGAATGGAGAAACAGGATTACAAACTGAGAACTCATGGGGGGCCAGATGATGAAAGGAAATGACTGAATTGGCCAACCAGGGAGCAATAGGGAGCAGTGGGGAGCAGGGCACAGTACCTTGTCTTAAGGAGGCAGCCTCTACTCAGCCCCTCTTGGTGATGCCATGTGGGAACATGGGTCCAAAGTTGCCAGGTTTTACAGTTTTTATTAAGGGGAGCTAGGAATCTGAATTTTTATGTGAAATTTCTGATTTTTATATTTTGGTTATGAAATCAAAGTTTGGGTTAGATTTGGCTCAAGGCAAATATCCTCAAGTTCATGTGCTTTGGGGGTTAATTAGGACTGTGCTACTTCAAGGGTTATCAATAGAGAGGGAGATAAGAGAGAGGCTATACTTTATATGGTTTCTAAGAATTGTCCAGTTAGGGAGGGAGCTCTGTTTGCAGCCAGACCCAGGCAGTTGCTCCTCTAAAGCTCTAAATCCCATGGAACTAGAGCAAGTTTATGGTTCTTTCTGAGAAGCCTGGGAATCTTGGCTCTTTACCCTGACTTTGACCTGTGGGGATCAGAGAAAGGGAACCACTTGGTTCACCTAGAAAGAGCCACATGCCTTTTGGCGCAACCCTGCCATCATTTCCTCGTTCTGTTTTGGGACAGGAAGCAGTGGTCCTTTGGTGGACAAAACTGCCATTCAAAGGCAGCTTTGCAAGGTTGGGCTTTAAGTGTTTCCATAGCTGCTCAGCTTATGGGATCTCATAATACCCCAGTGGAGAGTTGCCTGTATAAGGCTATGATCATTTAATCCTTCCCCTGCTTGCTTCGAGACCCTTGAACCATAATCCTGCATAGAAATTCCCGGAAGAGGACACTTTGCTAGTTTCCTCATCCATCCTCGTGCTGGGGCTTTCGATAAACATTATTCTTACCACTCCCTGGGACGTGTTTTCAACTGAAAGAAGGATTGGAAAGCCATCCTTTTCATTATAAAGTAGTCAAAATCTGAGATTGTTTAACCACAGTACACACCTCCAAAGACAATACTCCGGATTCTTTCAAACAGCTGTTCAGACACATGGAAAAAACATGGGCTGTTCCTTTAGGAGAAATTCCTTGCAGATGCAGAAACCTGATCTCCATTTCATTCTGGGGAACAGTAACGAGCTTCGCAGGGAGAAGAGTAGGGGGCCGGGGCGCACCTGTCCAGGTTACTGCCTTCCCAACCCGGAGGAGGCCAGTAAAGTCTCTGAGCTTTCATCTCGTAAAACAGATTACGGGACAGTGATTTTCATCCTGTTGGATTCTGGCTTTGGTACTCTCTGCGACTCACCTTAAATTATATCTAAGACAGGGGAGAGAGAAGCCAGATGGGGTTTCCTCCCGATCAGGAGAAACTGGAGCCGTGCTTCTCTGGCAATTGGCTCGGCGTGTTGGCTTCCATTGACTAATAAAATTTTGTGCTGGGTGAAACAGGAAGCAGGTCTTGCTGATGCTAATTTGTCTTGATCAGGGCTGCTGCGTTTGTTTCTACAGAGGTTCAATCAGACCTTCTGGAGAAGCAAAGGAGAAGAGGAGTGAAACGGTGATCCTCAAGCTTCAGAGGAGGAGTGTGTGTTCTGAGATCATCGGGGGTTCGTTTTGCTCATTCATTCGTTTGTTTGAATTATTCACCCAGCACCTTCTAGGAGCTCGGCCCTGTTCCAGGTGCTGGGAATACGGCCGTGAACAAAACAGACAGAAATTCCTGCCCCCGTGGCGCTGACATTCTGGCTGCAGTGAGATAAACAGTAAATCTAATAAATAGGAAAATCCAGTAGTATGTTGGAAGGTGATAAGTACTGTGGGAAAAACTGCCAGGGCCAGGGGAATTGGGCGTGGTCAGACAGGTCTTCCTGAGAAGGTGGCATTTGACCCAAGAAGGAGCTGAGGGACTAAAAGGTGCAGGTTTCTGGGGATGAGTGCTTCCTGCGGCCGGGCCGCCTGGGCCATGCTGGGTGTGGTTGGGGAGCAGAGAGGTGGCCTGCATGGGAAGGGCAGGCTGAGTCAGGGCAGAAGAGGAGGAGGTGGAGGCCTAGAGGAAATAGGATGGGCAGACTTGGGCCTTGGACCCTGAATACTTTCACTCGCAGGAAGTTGGGAGCCAGGAAGATGGGTCTGACTTGGGTTTCAGCAGGATCCCTCTGGCTGACTTGCTGATGAGGACAGGATGTAGGGGGCTAGGGAAGGAGCAGGGGGATGTGTGAGGAGCTGCTGCAGTGGTTCAGGCGAGACAGGACCATAGCTGAATTAGGATTGGCAGGTGGAGGGCATGGGAAGTGGTTGGATTCTGGGTATATTCTGTATGTCAAGCTAATTGGATTTTTTGAGGGATCGATTATGGGCTAGAGGCTTGTGAGTGGTTGAGGTCTCAGGGAAGGCTGGAGTGCCCAGGGTTGAGCAGCCCTGCTTGTCCCACTGAGATTCTCCTGTTTTCAGAGGGAAGACATCTTCTAGGGCCAGCTTGACCCAGCCTTTTCCTTTAGAGGTGAGGATGGGGCCGGGTGGGGATGCTGAGGCCAACTTTAGGAGGACTGTCCTCCCTGGCCTCCCTTTGTCTACACCAGTCTCTTGATTATAACACTGGCCATTAATTAAAACATCTTTTAAAAGAGTACAGTCCAAACCAAGTACATCTCTGGGCCAGATGTAGCCCTTGTGTGTGACTTTGGCTGAGGCTGGAGAGGTCACAGAGGCCTTGTAAAAGCATGGAGACGGGTGCTGGCCTCCAGGGGTGAGCCAGGTGGAGAAGAGAGGGTGTCAGGGGGCGGGGCCTGCACAGGTACAGGTGTGGAGGGATGAGGAGGTGCAGGGTTGGATGGTGCTGTGTGCTAACACGTCTGCCTGCCAGAAACACGCTGAGGGAAGCAGAGGTGCTTTCAGCTCACATGAGAATATAAATTATCATGAAAGAGCACCAAACATTGCCTCCCCGCCCCCAATGTAAGCAGAAAACAGAAAACTTCCAGAATCTTGGAGGAATAATTGTTGCAAAAAGAGAGATTAACTCTGAGGCTTGCAGTGTGTCTGGCAACCAATGGGAACAGAGAGAGGACACTTCATTTGTTCTATGAACAAATTTTGGGTCCCTCTTACGGGCCAGGCACTGTGATGTAACAATGACAGGTACATTTACTGAGCATCTACTGGGTACTTTCCTTAGTATGACCTACTTAATCTTTGCAGCAGTGCCATGGAGTGTAGGTAGTAGAATTACTCTCATTTCACAGGCAATGAAATTGGGACACAGAGAGGTTAAGCAACTTCGCTAATGTCACCCAGCTGATGAGTGGTGGCTTTTATTTGGACAAAGGAGGTTTAAAGACAGGGCCCGCACTGAATGATTGGTCTGTGCTGTGTTTTGGAAGAGAAAGAGCAGGTTGTTTGGGGCAAGGCAGTCCTAGAATTCATTAGCTTTGCGACTCTGGGTAACTGACCGGCCAGCAGTTTCTTCAGTTAGAGAATAATGAAGACCTACATCTTTCAGATTATTTGTTTTGTTTTGTTAAGAGTCATTAGGAGTCTAAGCTAAAGTGCCCAGCGTGATCTTGGCACAAAGTGGGCTTTTAATCTACTGGTGTTCTTTTGTTGAGAGAGAAAGATTGACATGGATCTGGGGTGTTTTAAGCTCTGCTAGCCTAAGATTAGATCCTGGTGCCTGTTTGGGACTTTTCTGATTGAGTTAACCACCACATCTGAAACTAACTTAGGGTACTCTGAGGGTTGTTTATTTACATGTTGTTTGTTTGTTACATATATGATCTTATTTCATCCTTGTAACCAGTCAATGAGTTGGGGCTATTATTCCCGTTGCACAGATGGATAAAGAGGCAGGGGGGAAGCTAACATCACTTACCTAAAGGCAGGCAGCCCTGACTTTGGCCTTTAGCTTCTGGCGTCTCTTCTTGCCACACGCCTATTCATTCATCCATCATCTGTTCCCAGCCGGCTCTGCATCAAGCACAGAGCACTCCAGCTGGGGGTTAACATGAGGGTAACATGGGATGGGGCTCACAAAAGGCTCCCCTGTAGCATCTTTGGGCAGCACCTGCTGGCGGTGTGATTTGAGCCCCGGACCCAGCGCTGGGGCATCCGTGTCCCATCTTGGGCTTCAGTTTCTCCACCGAGGGACCTTGGGGGAAACGGAGACTCTCTCTGGTCCTGCGAGAAAGGAGGCATCTGCTAGAGGTGGATTGTAAGCACCTGTTAGCTCCAACATGCCCCGAAAGAGAGGGGAGGTGATGGCTTCTCACAAGGGCCCTGTTCCCCCCGCCAGAGCAGCAGAGCCATTCTCTGGCTACTAGGAGACAGCATGGAGGTTAAAGCTGCTTGTTTTGAGCCTCCTGGAAGACTGTGGGCTGACTCTGCCCATCATCGTGTCTGTTTATTGAGCACTTACTATATGACAAGCATGTCACCTGGAGTGGCTCAGGCTGGCATGCCGTCCCTGCTCTGTGAATGGGGCTTGGCCGTGTTGAGTGCCTTCCCCAGGGAGTACATGGTCACTAGTGACCCTGACTAAGCTTCCCCTGTGTGCCAGCTGCAGGAGCTTGTGGTGCTATTATTAACCCCATTTACAGATGAGGAAACTGAGGCTCAAGGTCACACCGCTTAGCAGAGGGAGCGACACTAATGCTTACTTCCTAGGGTCTTTGCAAAGGTAAATGACTTAAGATGGGAAAGTGCATAGAACGGGCTTGGCAGGCACCAAGCACTCCACGTGTGCACGTTGTTACTGTCTCCACGTGTGCTCGTTGTTACTGTCTCCTGTTACTGTTTCTTTTCCTCCGCACTGTCCTGTTAGGATACAAAAGGGAGACTTTGTTCTCATGTGGGAGTTTTGAGTTCATGCTGTCACCCCGGAGCCAGAATGGACATGAGCTGGATACTGATGACACGGACAACATGAGTGCCCGTCATTTACTGACACGTGCCCTGGGGAGGTCACAGGAATTGCTCAGGGTCGTGTAGCCCGGACGTGGTGGAGCTGAATTCTAAAGCACAACTATTGGGTCCCTTGGCTGAGCTATTTCCCCTGTTGGGTATGGTCCTCAGGCCCACTGCTTAAGGGTGGCTGATTCTGAACATTCTGACACAGGTTTGAAAAAGTTTGTGTGGGTGTATATATATATATATATACACACACACACACAGAGTTGCATATATAGATTATATATTTTTGATGTAAATGTATAAATAGATATATTTACATATATGTAAATATACACACGTGTATATATAGACACATGTATATATGTATCTGTGCACAGATATATGTCATATGTAATCATATATATGTAATTTTTGTTCAGTTATTTTTCTTGTCTTAGTATGTATTCATTTAAAAAATATGGAAAAACATAAAAAAAAAGCAAACAGCACCCCTTGTCACCTGGAGAAACTAATCTCACTGCTTTGGCATTTTCCTTTCAGTCTTTTCCCCAGGCTTGCACTCTTAAGCTCATGGTACCCAGCTCCCGCCCCCCTCCTTACTTAGGTGAGTCTATATCAGGTTATTCTCAAGACATTAGGGGGAAAATAGCGTTTATCAAGATCCAAGTGAGGTTGGGAATTGCTTTAAGTGCCTTCCATGTATAAATGGATATAATACGAACCATGATTTCCAGGCAGTGCTTGGAGGCACATAGAGATTAAGTAACTTACCTAAGGTCACACAGGAAGTGGGTGGGCCATGAACTGAACCTCGAGGGTCTAGCTCCAAAGCCTGCACACTTAACTAGTTCAGCCACAAAGGAAAAATAGAAATCTTTGATGATCCTGAGATGATTTCCCAGGTTGTGCCTAGGGGCTTCTGTGGTTGCTTAGGTATTTTGAAAAATTCAGGAAATAAATCTAGTCTATTTGAGCATCAAGGCAAATTTTCCCCTTGTCAGAGTGCTCAGGCTCATGCTGTCTGTCGCTGTTTCCGCTCCCCCCCACCCCCACGCCCCACCTCGCTTCCTTCTCTCCCAGGGTTTGACCACAGCAGCCAGCAGGCCCCCCCAGGTGCAGAACAATAGCTGGCCCGTGGGGCTGTGTGGCCTGGTGGGGGCCGTGGACTGCGGGCCTCTGTGGACACTCCTGAGCATGTCCTGGTGTGAGGCCTAGAGCCTAAGAGCCCAGGGAGGCCAGCGTGGCCTGCACTTGGCATCTGAAACCTCAGCATCTCCGGAGGGCTTGGTTCCCAAATGCAAAACCACGATGGTCACACCTGTGTTGAGCTGGGCACGGGGCCGACCTGGCCATCCTTGTCTTTCAGCCTGAGTTGTTCTCATCACACTGTGGTGTGACTGTGAATGAGGATCATCTGACCTCCTGGGGCCTCAGGGTCCTCAACAACCGATGGGACAGAATGTTACTTCTCTTTTGGGATCTATAGGAGATGAGCATGTGTGTGAGACAGTGCTAAGTGCAGGCCCTCTGGCTTCTTCTGTAACTTAATTTTGGGGAATGAAACACATTCACATGATGCAGAATTTGGAACATACAAGAGATGCACAGGTCATGACCTTCCTCCCTCCTCATACCCTGAGGCCCCAGTGTCACCAGTTTCTTGAGTGTCCTTCAAGAGAGGGTTTGTGTCTGTCCTTATGGTTGGATGCCATTAGCAGCAGCACTGTAATTTATAAAGGACTTGGCAGAATGCCCTGCACATTTAAAATTCCCAATAAATTATCAAGGCAGTTATTACTGTGGAGCTTAAAAAGACATTGCATTTTGATTTGCCAAATAGAAAGTGAAGCTGAGTTGATCTTCTTGGCATCATTTATTTAACCAAATAGACCTCTCCCCTGGAAGCTTGGGTTTTTGTTAAGGGAATCCCATCTTCCTAATTTGACCTGTATTATAAAACTGTAAATACTGATCTAATGAATACAAGTTTTGGAACCTGCCTCAGAAAAACATTTATTTAGCCTTAGCTTTACCTGACTTCAGGTCTAGTGATGTAAAATAATCCATCAGCATACACTGGCTGTATCCCACATCTATGCCTGTATCCTTCTCTCCATCAGAAAATGATACATTGAAGATAAAAGCAATGGATGGTACTAGCAAGGGCAGGATACCATGGTTACAAAGTAGCAAGAAAAGTGTGGAGTAGGATTGAGTAGTTTCCTGCTTCTCTCTTATTTATTCAACAAATACTGATTGGGCTTCCACCACCCACCAGGCCCTGTGCTGGGTGCTTCCCACTCAGTTTGGTCCACGGACCAGCAGCGCAGACCTCCCCTGGGGGCTTGTTCAAAATGTAGAATCCCAGACTTCTCCACAGTCTGCCAAGTCAGAATCTGCCTTTTACAAGATCCCTTGGTGATTTGTGTGCACATTGGAGTCTGAGGCACATTATTCTAGGACGGGGGGCTCCAGACTATGCCATCCAAGTCCGGCCCGCCACCTGCCTTTCTAAATAAAGTTTTATTGAAACAAAGCCATGCCCATTTATTTACATACTGTCGGTGGCTGCCTTTGTGCTACGTTGGCAGAGTTGCATCCTTGCGACAGAGACTATGTGGCCTGCAAAGCCTAAAATGTTTACTATCTTGTCCTTTATGGGAAGAGGTTGCTGACTGGAGACAGAGATAGAATAGCCAACAGTACAGACAAAATCCTGTGTTCTCACAGAGCTGGTGTTCCAGTGGAGGGAGATAGACAACAAACCAATAAATCTAGTGGTGCTAAAAAAGCAGTAAGAAGAAAAAAAAAAAGGCATGATAGGTGAATGGAAGATGATTGTGAGGTGGTGAGGATGCTATACATATTTAGGGAAGAAGAGATGATATTTAACCAGAAGTTTGAGTGCAGTGAGAGAGTAAGCTGTGTCACTGTCTTGAGGGAAAGTACTGGAGGAGAGGGAACAGCTAATGCAAAGGCCCTGAGGCAGGAGCTTTCTTGCTGCCCATTTCGAACATCAGTTCAGAGGTGGGTTCTGATTAGGAGTTAAGTATTGACAGTGAACTTTTTTTTTTTTTCCTCACATGACATTTGCTGTGGCATTTCAGTGCCTCTTATAAGACCATGGGATGTAGTCAGAGGTCCCCAACTTGCAGCCCAGGGAAGTCTTCTGTGTGTCATTGGGTACAGTTACACAGGTTGTGCACTGCCCAAGGGTACTGCATATCAAGAGGGCAACACTCACATTTACAAATTTATGAAGACAGTGTCCTGACACATGCCTTCTAAGGGTGCAGAGGAAGAGGTGTCTTCTCCTAATTTGTACAAAAGTGCCAGGCAACTTACAGTGGCCCTGGGGATATAATTCTTAAAAAGAGAAAAAATGTGAGCGTGGACGTCTTTAGGTTAGGGATTGCTCAGCTCATTTACATTACCTGGGCTTTTAAGGCATTTGAATTTAACTCCTGATGGCAAGAAAGGCATTTCTGCTGGTGTAAAAGATATCCCTACTCTGTTACTTTCTTTCTTGCAGATGGGGTTTTTGTTGCTTTCTCCTTTCTCCTTCCTACCTTCTAACTGACCAGACTGGCTGGGACAGTGCTGGAAGCCTTGTCAGCTTGCACCTCTTCCTGCGCCTGGCTGTGCAGCCTCAGCCCACACACTTCTCCTCTTTGAGCTGTGGGAACCTCGGCTCCAAAACAAGGGAGTTGTGCTCCGTAAGCTCCCTCCCACCACTAAACTAACACTAGTCTGTGACTCAGATTAATAGGTATCACCCGAGTAGAAGTGCCTACGTTTAGTTCTGCTCATTTGGAGGTGGGAGTTCCAGCTTCTTTTCACCTTGGCCTGCCTTCACTTGCATCATTTCCTACCTCCAGAGTTGACTCATTCATGGGCTTGAAGCTGACTTGTTTAGAGTTTGGGGATGACTGAACTAGAAGGAGACTTAGAAATCATCTAGCTGAATGACTCGTGTGTTGGATTCATGCCATTTTACTGAGGGCTTTGGTTACCATCTTACCGAGGGCTTTGGTTACCATTTTACTGAGGGCTTCAGCTACCATTTTATTGAGGGCTTCAGTTACTATTTTACTGAGGGCTAGACTGTTTGGCAAGCTAATGTCTCATTCAGTCTCACACTGAGGACTTGAGGTAGGTACCATCAGGATTGGTTTGCATTTATCAGATGGAGGCTCAGAGAGATGATGTGAATGACAAAGATTACACAGTGACTAAATTGGCAGAGCCGCCACTCAGACTGTTAAAAGCAGAGGTTAGAAATGTATTTGTTATCAAGCATGTACAACATGCCAGATTTTAAGTACCAGCTTGCATGACCCCTAGTTACGCTGCGAACTGGGTCCCGTTATATTATAATGAGAAAACTGAGCCCGCAAGATATGTGTGGCTTGCCCAGGGAAAGGCTTATGCAGGTAGTAAGTGGAACTAGTTCAGATTTCTGATCTTTTTCTCCTCCTCACGCACTTCTCTTTGCTTTGCGAAGTTTCATGTGCATCCTGTTTACCTGTTGGCATCTGTCACAGGTCTTTGTATCTGTGCCAGCGAGGGTGATGCTGATACTTTGGTGGCCCCTGGCTCAGCCATCTCTTACTGCCTTACCTCTGCTCCCGGAGCTGAGCTGTCATCTTCCCTTGTCTGGGGGACAGCTACAGCTTCCTAACTGGTTTCCCTACCTCCACGTGTGCCCCTTGCCCCACACAGCAGCCAGAGGATCTGTTTGAAATGTGAGTGAGTCTAAGGCGCTCCCTTGTTCTGAATCCTCCTGTGTCTCCCCTCTCGCCCAGTACACACAGACTCCTTCCCACGGACTGCAAGGCCCCATGTCGTCTGGTCCCCGCCTGCCTCTCTGCTCTTCCTCACTCACGCCACTTTCACTCTGCTGGCCTCTTGTTGTTCTTCAAACTCTCCACGTAGGCTTCCGCCTCTGGGCCTTTGCATTTGCTGTTCACGTTCCCAGATATCCACAGAGCCCTCTTCTCTGCTTCGCTCACGTCTTACTTCAGTCATCACTGCAAAGAAGCCTTCCCTGATTCCTCTATCAAAATAGCTACCCCTTCCTCTGCCATTCTATCTCCCTTTCTACTTATGGTATTTTTTTATAGCCTGATATATTCTTCCTTCTTCCCCTCCTTCCATCCCTCCCTGCCATGTATACCCCATCAACCCTCCATCACTGCTCCATTTCAGTCCCAAGTGCAATGCCTGTCACTTACAGGCACTTGATCTGTGCCTGAACGTCGGCTGAGTGGGGTCACTGCTGTTCCTTGGAGGTGCTAGTGAGCCCCAGTTTGCCTCAGCCTCTTGGACGAACGGTGCCCGGGAAGTTGGGGTGATGGGTGTGCTGACACGGGCGGCCCCTCAGTGGCCTTCCTGTGCTAAAGGAACTGGAGGAAGGAAGTGACAACAATTAAGGACCAATTCAGAGCCTGGGACGTGCCCGGGCTTCCGTGGCCCCTCGTCTCTGCCCAGTGTGACTTGGGCTTGCCCAAGGCAAACAGACGCTGTGACTCGATGGAATGGGCACAAGTTAGTTTTATAATGATTAAGAAGAAGAAGAAAAAAACCTTATTTTTCACTTTCCTTTTTTAATCAAGAAGTATGCCGTGGGTGTTTCCTTGTGGTTTTCAGTCAAAGAGAGGATTGTTGTTGAGCCCCGAGTGCCCCTGGGGGCTGCAGCGTTGCGTGTGTCTAACTTTAACTTTGAACTCATGCTTTTAGGGCTGTGCTAGGATTGGGGGTCCTGGGGTCCGGCGCTGAACAAGGCAACGGGCTTGTTTATTGTGTCCCGAGTGCCCTGTCCACACAGGCCGCCTCCCAGATCTCACCCCATCTTCTTCCTGTTCCGATAACCCCTCCACAGCCCATCCTGCCCCTGGAGCAGGGGTGAGGGGGGCCGAGTGGGTGGAAGGAGCTGCAGGAACTGGGCTCGCTCGGAGTGGATGCTCAACGCGGGGGGGAAAGCGGATGTCCGAATGTGCGCTTATGTGCGGGGGTTAAAGGTGGTTTCGTGCTCAGCCAGGTGTCTCTACCAAGGACTGGTTGTACAGAAACGGGATCACACCAAGTTCAGACAGTGTCCCCAGAGCCGCTGCGGGTGTGTACCTAGAGAGCCTGTGATCTTGCTGTTTCTGCCACACTCGTGTGCCTTGCTCCCACACATTCTTTTTCTGTGTGTTTATTTTTTGGTGAATGTGTTGTTTTTCTTGCCAGGGGAGCAGGACAATTGGCTCCTTGACTTTGGGTCCCCGGTGGGTGACGCGGTTAGGGAGGCACATTGCTGCCCTCCCCCCGGGCAGAGGCACAACCTTGGGAAGTGCATGGCCAGGTGGCAGGTGGACTTTGGGAGGCTGTGACTCGCTGGGGACCTGGGTGCGAGTCCTACCTTGTGGTCAGACCCGCGTCCCCTCTCAGGGCCAGGATGGGTGTGACGTTTTTCAGTGGGAGGCTTTTTGTCACCTCTTGCACCCGTGTGCCACCCCCCGGCTGAACTGCTGAGAACAAGGTACACCTGGATGCCGTGCATCCAGACAGCACCCTAACACCTGCCCCCAGAACCTTACAGGGGTATCTAGGAGGCCAGATTGGGCAGCGACCCTCATTCAGTCAGCAAATATTTACCATGTGTCAGCTGTGCACCCTGGATGGAGAGAGAAATCGATCAGTCCCTGCCTTTGGGGAGCACTCAGTCTGCTGGGAGAACCCGATATGGGAGTAATTGAGGTCAAGGGGGAGGCAGTTGAACAAAGAGGTTAATAATGGCGAGGAGCGGAGTAGAGCCAGATGGCCTGGGTTCAAATGCTGACTCTGCCATTTACTGGCTTGGCTGTGTGACACTGGGCAAGCTACTTAACCTCTCTGTGGCTATAAAGTGGGAGATAATGCTACTTGAAAAAGAGATGTCGACTGTCAAACATTAAGCAGAGCACCGGATAAAATGAGTCCCATAAATGTCAGGTTGTTTTTGTTTTTGTTTTTGTTTTCTGAGATAAGGGTCAAGTCAGCAAGGGGTGTGATAGAGGGAGGGGGTGGAGCGGATGGTAACAGTGGTCAGGTGCGGGGCGCTGGCCTCCCTCTAGACTAGAGCTGGGCTCCGGCTCTCCCCGTCCTACCCAGGCCCAGTTTGTTCATTCAAGTCCTTACTGGTTTCTCTGGGTACCTTGTTGGTGACCCCGGACAAGGATGTGTTACCGGTTTTGGGAAATACTGGAAAAAATGAACTCAGATCTCACTGACTTTAATGTCTAAGCATCTACTCAAAGTCATTTTTTTTAAATGTAAAAGTGAGACGTTGTTTTATGTATTTATATATTTTAAAATTATTTTATTTTTATTTATTGGCTGCATTGGGTCTTCATTGCTGTGCAGGCTTTCTGTAGTTGCAGAGAACGGGGGCTACTCTTCATTGCCGTGCGTGGGCTTCTCACTGCAGTGGCTTCTCTTGTTGTAGAGCACGGGCTCTAGGCGAGCGGGCTTCAGTAGTTGCAGTGTGTGGGCTCAGTAGTTGCAGCTCGCGGGCTGTAGAGCACAGGCTCAGTGGTTGTGGCACACGGGCTTAGTTGCTCCGCGACATGTGGGATCTTCCCGGACCAGGACTCGAACCTGTGTCCCCTGCATTGGCAGGCGGATTCTTAACCACTGCGCCACCAGGGAAGCCAGAGACTTTGAATTATAAAGGTGACCTTCCCTTTCTCACATTATTGTCCTTCATTTCAGTAGGAAGGAGGCAGGTGGAAATCTGTTTTGATCCATAGATTTTTCACAGGGATAACGGAAGGACAGTTGAAACCTGAATTAAATTCCCCTTCAGGTGACACACTGGGGTGTGGACCTGGCCAGTGTGGTTGATTTGAGTTCCTGTACCTGGGAGTGGGGATGGGTGCGTTTATCATGGACTTTGAGCTCAGAAAGTAGTGGAATTGAACTCCACAGACTGAGGACAGGGAGTCAATTTGCTTCCCTCAGCCCCTCCAAATTCCACGCTTGCTAAAATACGAGTGCTGCAGATTTTATTTGCATTCTGCCAGTCAGCAAAGGAAACCCCAGCTCAGAACTGGATGAGGCTGAGCCCTGGCCAGGATCCATACACCATACAGGACAACACAGCACTAGCTTCATCCCAGGCATTTAAGATGGAATTTGTCTCTTCTCTACCCTGAAATGATGAAGAAGCTGCATTCTCTACGAGGTGAATATTAGGGTCGCATTCAAATCCCCATGAGAAAGGAGGCTTTGGTGTAGGTGGGATTCTGGCTGCACAGACTTGGGTGGGGGCTTACCTTGCCCATCTGGAGGTCAGCTCTGACAACCCAGGGCCTGTCGGGTGGCTGGGTGTCCATTTAGGTCCCGGGCTGGCCTCCTTTCCAAGTGTGAGTGACTCGTAGGCGGCAGGCACACCCCTTTGCAGTCACATTCGGTGCAGTAAGTGACCGTCCTCTCCATCACCATCCCTCTCCGTTAACAGAGGACTTCAGAGTGTGGGCAGCCACCCAGGCCTCACTAATCCTTGAGGAGTTAGAGTGAGCGTTTCCTTCTTGCAACAAACTTCATTTCCCTTTCCTTCCAAAAGTCCTTCTTGGCAAACTGTGGCTTCTCGGCCTCTCACCTCCCTGCTGCGGGAGGTGAGAATCTCTCCCTCGCTGCGAGGTGACCCGGTGGGGGGTGTCTCACTGCTGGCAGCCAAGTTCCAGCCCCTCACTCCCCACAGGTCCTGAGTCTCAGGACTCGGGTGGAGCTGTGTTCAACTCTTGGCCAGAATAGGTTGTCGACAGAACGAACAGAGATCTGAAAATGGTAGCAAAGGAAAGGGCTTTGGGGCATGAAATAACAAACCTCTTAAGAGTGAAGTGTAAGAGAATCACTGATGTGTGCTGTCTTTCCACTTGAAAGTAAAAGGACGATTTTTAAACAAAGAGGAAAGAGGAGGAGCAGGTGTAGCAGAAAAGCAACAGGCTGGGGAAGCCTCTGGACTTGCTTTTGGTTCCCAGTTGTAACCCTTTCAAGCTGGGCGCCTTAGGCAGCTTACTTAGCCTCTCTGAGCTACTGTCTGGAGGTACAGTGCCTGGTGCTGGGCTTGGCATGGGCCACAGAGTGGGCCCCGCCTTTCCTCTCTCTTCTAAGGAGAATTCAGGAACCAAAGAAACGAATAATGACACCAAGCGGCCTTAGAGGAAGGTTTGATATTAATCATGATGCTAATGCTAGTGAGAGTGGCAACTCTGACATTTACTGAGCACTTACTATGTGCCCAGTGCCGTTCTAAGCTCTCTACATGTATTATTTAATCCTGATGGCAGTGAGGACACCCAAGGTGGGTATCTGTTTTTATCCCCCTTGTACAGATGGGGGCCAGTGTTCTGACGAATCTTACATCTGAGACACAGATGTGGCCTGAGAAAGCTGATGGTCAGAGTCACCATGTCCTGGGCCAGGCTCTTTGCTTGGTGTTTTTGCCCATCCCAGTGGGAGAGCATCCTGCCCAGGGACCCAGTGCTGACATCGGCACAGACGAGGGAGCCGTGTGTGGACTGAGCCGTTCTCTGTCCTGCCGTCTGCTCCCTGGCCTCTAGAGGGATTAGCACAGCTGGGTTTTTTGGGGGCGCTGGACCAGGGGGCTGTTTCTGCAGAGCTGCTTTGGATGGAAGAGCTGGCTTGTGTCCAGAGCCTGGCAAATGAGAATCACAAAACAGGAGGGTCTCTCCCCCTGCGAGGATAATAGATTCACTGTATTCATCTGGGACATTCACCCTGTGAGTGGGAAGGTGCGCAGAATGGCCTGTAAGACCAAAACAGTTCCTCTGGTACATCACTGATTTCACATCATGCAGATGTGACATGATGCCACCAAACCTCATTCTGTGCCCACAACAGCCCCTTGAAAATAAAATGAAGGTGATGGATAACGTTTATTGAGCACTTACTATGTGCTGGCATAGTTTTAAGAGTTGCATATGTAACAACTCATTTCCTTCTCATGAGTCTATGACGTAGGTAGTTGCTGTTTCCATTTTATACATGTAGAAGCATTTTTGGTGGGAGGAGTCTGAGTGGCTGGTCCCACGGTCACCAGCCAGTGAGTTCAGCAGCCGAAGTGAGCTTGGGTCTGCCAGGTCCCAACCCCTCGGTCTACACCCCTGGCTTCTACTGCTTAGAAATCTCTTCTTCTGGTTTCCTGATGACAAAACCAGGGCTCAGAAGGCTTGGGTGACTTTGCAGATGCCACATGACTAACAGAGGCCCAGGCTTGCAGGCTTAGTATCCTGTCCTCTTGAACAAGCTGAAGACGCCAGCACCAATGCTTCCAATTATGTGCATGCATGGACGCGATGGTGACCACAGGACACAGGGCGACATGAAAGGAACACGCTCGGCCTTGACAGGGGCCGAGCCCCGGCGCTCACTGGAGGCAGTTAAAAGGAAAGCTCCTGATAAGGAGATGCTTTATCACGCCTCTTGACAGGCTGCGCTTCCTCCCCACTGCTGCGTGAGCCTTAAACCTCTTCCAAGACCCTGGCATCGAGCCTCGGCCGCCTCCGGCTCCCACCGCGGGCTCCGGTGGGCGGGGGAGGCCATTAGGGGTGGGAGTGGGCCTGGGGGTGGGTGGGCGCCAACCCTTTGAAACCATCGCCGGGGGTGGGGGTGGGGGGCACGCCGCCCTTATCTTGGCCTGTTGGTGTTTCTGGACCGGAAAAGGGAAGTGCAAAGAGGAAAGGCTTTCTCCTGTGGCTTTTGTATTTGGTTCACATTAAGTGAGGCTGGGCCAGGGTTTTGTTGTTTGTTTTCCCACTTTTCAGCGCAAGGATGATGGATGAATCTTGGCGTTGCCGGCGGGTGCCCGGTTCTCTGGGGGTGGCACGCCACACGCCCAGCCACACTCACGCACACCCACTCCTGGCCTCAGTGCACCGTCTCCCCTGTGGCTCTCGGACAAGCCCGGGGCTGGGCCGGGTCTGAGCAGGGTCCTCTGGCCCCTGGGTTATCCCTGTGGAGCTCTGGCGAGAGCACGGCAGTGCCAGGGTGTGGAGGGCTGTGAATCCATTCACTCCCGGGCCCTGGCAGCCAGTGGCCATGTCTAGACAGGAAGATGTGTGTGATTGGATTGAAAGAGCAGACTCTAGCTCCTGCTGGGGTGAGAAGGAGCCTGGAGCATCGGGGCCAGGGATGCAGCCCAAGAGGAGCCCAGGCTGGTTAATTCTGGGGGCATTCGTGGCGCTGCCAGGGTGGGGGGGCGCAGGAGACTGGAGGAGCAGCAGGGAGATGAGGGGGCCAGCCTGTAGCAAGATCCTTAAACCTTTCACGGAGAGTGGGGTGGGAGCAAGCGTGTACGTGCTCTCATCAGTGGGAGAGGAGTGAGAAATGGACAGACACATACACGAGGAGATGTGCATGTGAACGGACGTGTGTAGAGACCCACGTGTACCCAGGTGTGTGCCCCTGCCAGTTTGTACTGGCTCACGGGAGCCAATTGTTAAATTTTCAGGAGTACTGCTGCATTTTCCTATCATCTACACCCCTGAGGTTTACATCATTGTCTCTGTACAGTGGAAGTAGTCCGTATGGTCCGCCATCGTACATCTCTTCCCAAATCCGCTGTCGTCATGTTGTTAGATTGGAATCAGCCATGGTGGGAGTATTTACACCACAGAAATTGGCAAACATTACAAATTAAGCTTTTTTCCCGTGGAAAACTGGTTGTTAAATGCTTAGCCCACCCCTGGAGACCCTGCAGTTGCGCACACAGAACAAGGAAGACAGACAGGCAGGTGGCTGCCTGAAAAATTGCCACTTTTGGTTTCAGGAAAATGTGTCAAAGTTTTATACATTGGTGGATTTTCTTTTTCCACTTCCTTCTCTGTACGCAGGACCCCTTTGCTAGCACAGGGGCAGGGCAGCGGTACTTTTTCTTCTTGTAGAGCCTCTCGGCTCCTTAAGCAAAAGGTTTGCTGAGCCTCTCCCGTGTCTGGGCACTGACCCAGGTAGTTTCTTCACCAGTCCTTTGATGATCACCTGGCTTGCAACCCTGGCCATGCTCTTCCCAGCACTGCCTGCGAGAGACTTGTGTGTCAGCCCACGTTCTTCAGACTGGGGTTTCCTGGGATTCCCTGGTCAATGAATTCTGTGGCACTTAGCATTTTAAAAAATGTTTGTAATTGTTTTCTTGGCACCATTATTTTATTGTGTATTTGTGTGCCCTTTGATTGCTGACCGATGATCCTGGATTCCTATGTGTGGTAGTGACACAAAGTTTAATTAATTAATTAATTAATTGATATCCTTTAAAAATTTTAATTTTGGAAGATGTCACATGTACATAAAATCAGAGAGAATGGTACAAAGAACCCTCTATATACCCATCACTCAGCAACTGTCAACATTTTGCCAGCATTGTCTGTGGAAGAGTTTTGAAGAGGGTTATTATATACCCAAATATTTCTAGTAGCTTTAACTCAAATTTATTGATTTTTTAAACTTTTTAAAATTGAGATATAGTTGATGTACAATATTATATAATTACAGGTATACAGTGTAGCGATTCACAATTTTTAAAAGTTAGACTCCACTTACAGTTTTTATAAAGTATTAGCTATACTCCCTGTGTTGTAAAATAATCCTTGTAGCTTATTTATTTTACACATAATAGTTTGTATAACTATTTATGGTATACATATATTATACATTATATAAATATTTGTATAGCTATATATTATGTAAAAAATGTAAAATTTATTTTAAAATAAGTTTCTATAAGTAAAATTACAAGTTACATTTTAAAGAGAAAGGGTTAGTAACTGATGGTTCAGTAAAAGCTCAGGAACGTAGCTAGAGAATGATCAAGGTTTGGGGACATTGTGTGGCCGCTTGTGGGTGTGCTGTCTCCCCCATTCTGAGGCAGCGGGAGCAGAATATCATACCGGGGTCAGGAGAATGGGCCTTGGAGCCAGACCTGCCTGCTTGGAACCCTGACTGCTCCCTTCCTGGCTGTGTGTCTTTGAGTAAATTGCCTAACCTCTCTGTGCCTCAATTTCCTCTTATATAAAATAATAGTATCTACCTCACAAGGTTGCCGTGAGGATTGCATGCGTTGATAGATATTGGCACTTAGAACAATACCCAATATTTAGCAAGTGCTCAATACATTATTAGCTGCTACTGTTGTTATTATTATGATTAATTATAGCATCCCCCTGTTATACAAATTTTCCCTAGTGTGGCTTTTTTTGTGAATAAAGAGTGCTCAACAAATATTTGTTGACTTGAATTTTAAATTTTTAGAAAGCTGCCAGGCCTGGCACCTTTCAACCAGGAAAAAGCAATTCGGAAAACCAGACAGAAAGTAAGCAGCAATTTTATTTCTAGCGAGCACCGTCGTCACCCCTGCGTGTGTCAGACAGCCCTTCTAGACACTCATTCCAATTGTGCGTAAGAGGGCGAGCCGGCTGACTTGGGTGACGTTGCCTGAAATGTTTCTGAGCAGCTGGATCTTCTGACTCTTTGTATATGGCAGTTTCTTTCAGATTCATGTTCAATACTAGTTCTTAAGAGAAATCATTTTTTTTTTTGAAGCCTTTTGTAAAGCAGACTTGTGCACCAATACATCTACTCTTTGAACCTTGAGTTTTTTGTTTTTGTTTTTTTTTAAATTGAGGCTCACTTAAGCATGGTCATCTTATTCCCATTGAGATGCAGTTGAGGGGACGTGAAGATATGGAGGAAATGATGGGATGGGTGGTGGGATGATGGGTCTTTCAGTTAGGCTTAGGTTTAGTTGCATCTATCAGTAACCCAAAATAACAGTTGCTTTAAACACCCAAAAGCTTATTTTCTTATGGAGAAAGTGTAGAGATGGGTCATCCAAAGTACTATGAAGTTATCAGGAATCCAGGCCCCTCCTCTCTTCCTGTTCCATTCAGAGTCACCTCATAGTCCAAAATGATTGCTGGAATTGCTGCCATCACCTCCATATTCCAAGCAGTATAATTCCAAGGAAGAAAGAAGACAGGGCAAATGGGGCCCACTCCCTAGCTGGGTTAGCTTCCTCTTAGGAACCTTTCTGCAAGTCCTCTCCACACTTTTGCTTACATCTCATTGACTCAAACCTAGTAACGTGGCTACATTCATCTGCAAAGGGGCTGGGAATTGCGGACTCTCAGCCAGACTCGTTGCCACCCAAGATAATTGGCATCCTGTTACTAAGGAAGGGAAAATGGATAACAGATAGAGAGCAGGTGATATCTGCCACAACAGATAACCTGGAAGAAATATATTGTAACAGTTTTTATAATATAATTTTAAAGTTTTGAGAGGTGTGGTCCTTCATTTATTATCTGATTTTCCATAGCCTGTGGTCTAGAGAGGTGACTATTAAACTTGTAGATGTAACAGGGCTTTGGGAGAGGTCCATGGCAGATGCCACCCAGTGAGAGGGCAGGAAAGGTCTCCTATAATGGATGGTCCCTGGGGAACTCTGAGATTCTCTTTTGAGAGCATATCTGTACCCAGAAGTCAGAATCCCCCAGCCTTCCCTGCTGCCAGTCTCTCAGTGCTGAGTTTCCAGCACCTAGAGCTCCACGTGGCACATCATAGGCACTTTATCTCTGGTTAGTAAATGAGTAAGTGAATCTGAGCCTTGGTTTCCTTATCTGTAAAATCCAGATGAGCACCCTGGTCCTTCTGGCCTTCATAGATGGAGCATGTTCTAAGGAGCCATGGAGGTGTCATGGGCCAGGGCCTTGGAAGTCAGTGCTCGCGAGAGTGGGCAAAGTGCAGCTATTATTACTTTTTAATAAGTTGTTTTTCTTATAACAAAGGTTATTGTAGAATGTTTAGAATATACAGATTACTCACTCATTAATTATTTATTAGGCACCTACTGTGTGCCAGGCTCTGAGTCCAGGTGAAGGTGAAAAATGTGTTCATTCCAATGAGGAAACAGATATTGAGCAGGTTAAATCATAAATAGGGTCATTTCAGATTGTGATGACGTGTTTTCAGGGGAAAAAGTGGATGACAGGAGAGAATGCCTGGGGAGGTGGTTTACTTTATATTGGCATTGTTGGGGATTCCTCTCCAGTTATGGGTTCATTTAAGTTGATATTTGAATGACAGTAAGGAACCAGGCAGGTGAGAACCAGAGAAAGAGCATTCCTGATAGAGGGAATAGCATGTGCAAAAGCCCTGAGGCAGGAGAGCTTGGGTGTCTGAGCACTGACAAGGAGGCCCATGTGGCTGCCTGCAGTGGATGAGGGAAGGAGCAGTAGGAGTTAAAGTTGGAGAGAGAAGAAGGAATTGGATGATGCAGGACCTTCTGGGACATGGAATTTGTACTTCATGCACCGGGAAGCCATTGGTGGGTTTTAAGTAGAGCAGTGTTGTGATCTGATTTGCCTTGAAAAGACCCCTCTGGCTGATTGTAGAGAATGTATTTAAGATGGTGAGGTGGGGAGAGGGCAAGAGAAATGGAGGGAGATTATCAAGGGGGTGGGTGTAGTGGTCTGGGCAAGAGATGGTGGTGGTGGGACCCAGGCAAGGTGGAAGAGAAGGTGAGAAATCGAAGGATTAGAGGTGCCTTTGAGGATTCTGTCAATTGCACTTTCTGATGGACTGGGGATAGGGTTCCAACACAGATTTTCTGCAGAAAAAGACCCTTCCCCACAGATGTCAGTGTAATGAAGAATGGTCCTCAGTGGGGTGATTTGGTCCCTCAGAGGGTGTTTGACAATGTCCAGAGACGTTTTTGGTCATCACAACTGGGTGGGGCAGAGGAGCAGGTTACTGGCATCTCGTGGGTAGAGCCAGAGATGCTGTTAAACATCTTACAGTGCTCAGGACAGGCCCCCTGAGAATGAGTGGGCCCCCAAATCACCCTTGGGCAATAGTGCTGAGGCTGAGAGATCCTGATTCGCTAGTTGTTTTAAACTCCACATCTTAAATAAATTATGGGATAATGATAATCCCAGATGTCATCATCCATCCAGAGAGGTACCCGATTCTCCACCATAGGGACATGTGGTCTTTGTTCTGAGAACAGCTTTCAGCCTAGCAGCCCTTCCCTGAGAGGCCCTCTGCTCCATGAATGAATAAATGAGTGAGTGAATGAGCTTGGAGCTGCCTCCAGAAAGAGGTGAGTCAGATCAGATTGGCCCACATGCCTCCATCATGTTATGAAAGCCGGTCCCGAGCGGCTCCGCACAAGAACGGGCTCCTTGTTCCTGGATGATGCGATTTGTTGATCTGCCAAAGGGGCCCGGCCTCTCCCCAGGTCACCGACAGAGGCCCGTCTCTGCGCTGTCTCGCCGTATGCACGGTACAAGACTTATGCAGAGCCCTCCAAAAACCCACCCTTTGAAACGAAAGAAATTGGATCTTAAAATCCCAAAATAGAGTGCGGAAAGGTACACATCACGTCTGCCTTCTCCTTTTTTCCCCTTTGTGGCAAAAGTGACTCAGAATTTTTGGTCTGGATCCAGAGAGACCTGCGTCGCCTTTGGGGGTGGGGGTGGGGGGTGTCATTTGATTGGGAATAACTCACCTTTTTAATGCCTTGACTGGCTCAGATGGCTGTCTTGCATTTCACAAGTCCTGGCTTTTCCCACCCCACCATCTCTGGGCTTTTGGCCCAAGGGAAAGAGGAGGGGCCAAAGTTTATGCCGCGCTCAGATGGCCCTGTCTTTGGTGGAACATTTGTGTGAGGCTGAGCTGCAGTTTCTTTGGGATGTTTTATCAAAGTGTTCAGAGGGGCTGCTGTCGGAGCTGGCTGTGGGATTCTCGTTCCAGCATCCTTGGGTGTTCGCATTGCCGTGTTAAGTACCACTGGTCAGGGTCAGATAGGGGCACAAGGTTTTCATGAGCTGCCTTCAGTCCTCAATGCCCTTTCCAGGAGGGCTCAATTTCTTCCCCTTCCCTTCTTCTCCCAGAGCCCAGGTCCCCTGGAGCCATCAGACCCTTTGTTCCTCAATATCAGGTCAGTGCCCTGAGTGAGAGACTTGTGGAAAAATGTTTCTGAAGCAGTGCTGATTTGTTGTTTGGTCTTTGGACAAACACACAGGTGGCTGAGGGCATTGCCCATGCCTCACCTTTCCTTACCATCTCCAAGAGGCTGCCAAGTCACTGCACTTTCGACTCAGTCTCTCCCTGTGTCCATCCCTAAATGCTGCTGGAGAAGAGATTGTACACTTCATTTTTCCAGGCTGAGCTTGTCTCCTCTTTGACTTCCAATGGGATTGGCCTGGTATAATATGTCTCTTTCATGGTGAGACACATTCCTGCAGACTGGCTCAAGTGGTAGTGAATTCAGGCAGACTCCAAACATGGGGATTCTCTTCTAGACATGAATAAGCCTCCTTTCTCAGGGTCACTGGAGGATGAATCACTTGGCAGTATGTTGAGCCACATAGGAACCTGAGAATTAATCTGTTCATTTATTTACTCAGCAAATATTTATTGAACATCTGCTATATGCCAGGTACTATTCAAGGTGCTGGGACACGGTGACGAATAAGTTTTCATTCTAGCAGGGGGGACAGACAACCAGCAAATGCATAAGATAACACATATCGAAGGAAATCAGCAGGAATGATGGAGGGACAGTGGGGAGGCTCTGCTTTAGCCAGGCTACTCAAAGAAGGCCCTGAATTTAGGCTGAGACCTAAAGCATCAGGGGGTTACCAGCCATGAGAAGACCTGGGGCAAGAGTGTTATAGGCTGGGAGAGCACAAGTGCAAAGGCCCTGAGGTAGGAGCAAACTCAGCCTGTTTAAGGAGCAGCAAGGAGGCCCATGTGGCTGGACCAGGGTGGGGGCGATGAAGTTGGTGACACGGGCAAAGGGCCAGGTCATACAGGGTTTTGTAGACTGTGATGAGGCATTTGGATTTTCTAAATGCACCTGAGGAAGACTACATTTTAGAGCTGAAAGAAACCTTCAAGATGATTTCTTCCAAGAGCTTAGACCAGAAGGAGGAATTTCATTGTCCGAAGTCACTCAGCCACAGGTGAAAGAACGTTCATGAAGTTGACATTTATTGAATGCTTGCAACTTGCTTTGTGTGTCACTCACTTGATCCTCCCAGCAACTCCATGAGGGTGTGTTGTCATTAGTCGCATTTACAGATGATGAAACTGAGGCCAAGAGAGAGAACTAACTTCCCTACGGTGACAGAGTCAGTGCCCATGCTGGGATGGAACCCCAGACAGTCTGGCTTTTCCAGGCTTCATGTTCTTCATCTCAGTGTTACTCTGGTTCTATCCAAGGAGGAGGACAGAGAGAAGATGTGAAAAGTACTTGTTTGGCTTCTTAAAGCAACAAAAAAACAAAACTCCTTCCAAAGGTTGACTCCGGGAAGGCTTGTATATTTCGGTCCAGCACTTCCCGACTCATCTCTTATATGACTCAGTCGCTCCTTGGCCGGGAGAGATAGTTGGTCAGGACGGAGATGCTGGTGGGGAGCTGTGGCTGAGCTGACATTTCTGAGTGGACCAGAAGCTGGGGGCTGAGAGTGCAGAGGGGTGGGTGAGACTGGAGAAGGGAAAGTTGTTGTCTGCAGCAGGGAGGGGACAAAGTGATCCAGTTTCTTTGTTCAAATACCCCTGGGCGGTGGCGGGGAGCTGCTGTGGGGAGAGGAGAAAGGAGTGCAGCATTGGGTCCTGAATCCCATTAGGCTAATGTGCCTGCCTCTGATCTCGCCACACTGTTTTCTATGGCTTCCTCGGGGTTTCAGATGTGGACATGGTAATTGGAAACAAATTTAGCATGTTTCAGGCCATCAAGCCTCTCTCTTCAGTCAGCGTGCTTGCTATGCGGTAGATATGTCTGTTTTTAATTTCCAGCAATGTGAGAAATGTAGAATGGCTTGATTCTTAATTTAGAATACTGAGAGGGACTGACTTGTTTTCAAGCCTGTGCAAAGCGTCTTATTCTCTTTTTAGGGCTCGCCATGTGATTTTCAAAATGTGGCCTCTTTGGAAGCGGGGAGGGGCAAGATGGGGTAGGGGATTAAGAGGTACAAACTACTGCATATAAAATGAATAATCTACAAGGATATATTGTATAACAGGGAATAGAGCCAATATTTTCTGATAACTATAAATGGACTATAACCTTTAAAAATTGTGAATCACTATGTCATATACCTGAAACTTATATACTACTGTACATCAACTATACCTCAATTAAAATAAAAAATAAAATACAATAAAATAGATGTGGCTGTAGCAGAGGCATCTGGTCCCAGAGGTCTCCTGCCAGACTGAAGACACATCTGGCCAGTGGGATCCCCGCTTGGGTGAGAAAGCAGACATGGGGCTCCTCTTCCATCACACCCTGGAGATGCTGTCACCTCTCTTTGGAGCAGGGGAGTCCAGGTGTCAGTGGTCCAACCAGCTGAGTCCTGCCCATGCTGAGCAGGGCACAGTGGTCACTACGGGGGAGGAAGAGAATTGCCTGATGCCAGCGTAGGCAGCATAACTGCCCTTTGTCATGGGGGAGGGGAAGGTCTGGAGGGATGGCAGCCACTCAAACCCCTCCGGTGGGGCTCCCCTCCCGCCTAGGGTCGCTCACGTGTTGAGCACCTGCATGGTGTGCTAGGTACTGCAGTTGCCTCTGTGAGCCAGACAGGTAAGTTGCTGATGCTGTAGTCGGGGAGGCAGAAAAAAAATCAAATGTATCACGCAGCATCAGGCGATGATAAATGGCTGTTGCAACATAAAGCGGGGTGGGTGGGTGAAGAGTGAGATGGGTGTGGGGTGCCATGCTGGGATGAGTGGTCTGAGAAGGGCTCTCTGATAAGGAGTCATTTGGGGAGAGGTTTGAGCAAAGAGGTGGATGAGCCCTGGGGGGATGAACACACAAAAGAGAGGGAGCACTCCATGCTGAGACCCTGAGGCTGGAGAGTGCAGCAGACGTGTTTGAGGACAACAAGGCCAGTGTGGCTGCAGTGGAGAGATGAGGGCGGGCGGGCTGGAGATGGAGGAGAGGGGTCAGATCATATAGGATCTTCTGAGTCATGTTAAAGACATTGGCTTTTTGATCCGAATAAGATGTTTGCTGTGGGGGCGGGGGGGGTGGGGTGGAGGTGGGATTGAGCAGAGGAGTGACAAGTTGTAATATCCAGTTTTAAAGATCATTATAGCTGCCATGTGCAGAAGATCATGGGGAGGGGGAGGGGAATACCTGGGCAAGGATGGAAGCAGGGAAACCAGGAAGGAGGTTGTTGCGACAGTCCCGGCAGGAGATGGGCCCAGTGAGGAGTTTGTTGCAATGGTCCAGGCAAGAGATGATAGCTCAGACCCTAGTGGTGGTAATAGGGCTTGTGAGAAGCAGTTAGATTCTCCCTGGATTTCAAACATCGAGCCACCAAGACTTGCTGCTCCACTGGATGTGGTGTGCGGTTTGCTTCTCTGTTGGTGTGGGCCCCATACCTTGAACTCTAAGGGAACCTGCTGGCACCTCTGCCTGCCTCTTCCTTTGCTGAAGGACTCCACCTTGGATGCCTGCTCTTGAGGTTTCCGTGGGTGAGTCCTGGGTCTTTACTTTTCTTACAGAATGGGATGGGACATTGCACATGCATTTGTTTTAGTTTTCCTTCTTTGTGGCCTTTAAAAGAAATGTCGAGGTTTCCAAAGACAGAAGCAGAGGGGGGTCAGTTTCTTTGAATGAGTATCTTGGCTTTATTTTTTATGTCATACATTCATTTGTGTTGAATTGTAACCAGTATATTGGGTTTAGGGGAGCTCTGTTGTCTCCTGGGACAACAGAGCTCCTTCTTGCGAATGATCAAAGTCCAGCGGACATTGTAAAATAAGGCCTGATTTCTTTCCTACTTGTATTTTGGACACACACACACACACACACGTCCTTTCTCCACCTTAAAAACACAAATAGATATATTTGTTCTCACGTTTATGGTATATTTTGGAGATTATTCTGTGTCAGTATATAAACAGCTTCCTTAGGGTGCCCCATATGGTTGCCCAGATTGCGCACTGCACAATTTCAGGGGTCATATTCATCTGGTCCCCAGATACTCATTCTTTTTTTTTTTTAATATATAATAGTGTTATAGTCTATAATATGCCACTACTGATTTAACCAATACTCTTTTGATGGGTCTTTAGGTTGTTTCCAATATTTTGCTATTTTAAAGAGTGCTGCATTGAATAACCTTGTCATTAGTGTTTTTCTGCACATCTACCAGGGCATCCATGGGATAACCCACTTACTAGTAGTGGAATTTCTATAGCAAAGGGAGTATACCTTTGTAACTTTGAAAGATAACTGCAAAATTGTCTGCTACAAGTTTGGGCACATCCTGTTTCTGTGGCTTTGCTCTTAGGTTTACGTATTTCAACCAGGTCAAGTTTTACCTGGGTGGCACCCTTGTTCTGTCTTTTGCATCTGTTGCACGTAGAGCAGATGAAGGAAATATTCCTCCTGCTGTCAGACCTGGGTTCAAATCCCTGCACTGCTGCTTGCTTGGTTGGGGACCTCATGTCTCTGAACATCCGTTTCCTTTTCTGTAAAAGGGCAGTTGAATTGTTGATGGAACTTTGAGAGCATGGAAAGGGGACAGACATGCAATGGTTAATTGGGCACTTAAGTATATCTTGCAATTATGAGAAATACAACAAAGAAGACTATTACTGGGAGGCCCTGCCTCATCCGGGGAGCAAGGAAAGACTTTTTTTGGGGAAATAATATTTGAGCTACACAGTGCAGAATGACTAGGAATTAACTAGGGCAGAGGTGGGGGAGAGCATGATGGGGGGGGTTGTTTTTGAAAGATCAGACACAGGGAACCCATGGTAAGGGGGTGAGGGCATGATGTGGGGTGGGGCCAGATCACACATGGTGGTGCAGCCGATGGGAGCTGGGAGTTTACAGAAGGTCATTCTGGCCACAGGGTGGAAAATGGTGGATGGGGAATGGAGGAGTTGCAGGGAAACGCTTTAGGAGAGAAAGAGTGGTAGTTTGGACTAGGGTGGAAGTGATGGATGGGAGATTTTGGTGGATCTGAGTGCACTTCAGGAAATCAAATCGGCAAGACTCTGAGGTGGATCCGATACGGAGGTGAGGCAGAGGGGAGGTATCATGAATGAGGATTTTTAATATGTGCTCATTAGATGGATGTGTAATGTTGGCATCACTGAGATAAGGGTAAAATCATGGACTAGTTTTCCTGCTGTGTATGTGTGTGATGGGAGTGGGGTTGGGATAGCACCTTGTGTTCTGCAATTTTTGCACCCAAAAATAAAGGCAGAATTTGTGATCCACATGAGTTTGTAAAAAACCTTCTCCCCACGTGCTATATGGCAGTTGGGAATGACAATAAAACATCCCCATGGGCTTTTCCCTTGTTTCACAGTGTAATCTTTGAGGACGGTACCAATTTCCTAATACTTCACATTCAACAACAAAAAAATGCTACTTAACATTGTTAAAGTTTGATTTGAGTAAAATTCAAAACAGTTTCCCTGGCCAGTTGCCATTTTGAAAATCAATCCCACATTTCAGGTTTGATGGCTGCCTCCTCCATCTGAGAGTATTTAAAAACTCTGAACAGAGTTGATAGAAAAATTATTTTCAAGGAAGTGTCATTTATGAGTTCTCATTGCAGCATTATACAATGGGGAATGTTTGAACAACCTAACTGCCCAACTGTAGGCGTTAAAGCTGTGGGTCCTAACATAGGATGGAAACAAGGGATGCAGGGGAAGGCAACATTTAAGGTAGCATTCACTTTCAGGTACCCAGTTTGCATTTGCACAGCCCTGAGAGCCAGTGACTCCTTAAATCATGTGCCTGGGCACCTCACCTGCCTTGTGCCAGTCTAAGCCCAGGGAAATACTGTGCAGTCATTTGAGATTGGCCCAGTAAACAACATTCAGCGACAAAGGGCAGTGGTCACACTATATTGTTAGGTGGAGATAATATCTGAAATAGAACCCCAGATGTGTTTCTCCAAGTGTCCAGAAGAAGAGTCTGGAAAGATATACACTAAAATGCTTATTTATTTTGAGGGAGTATTTTCTCTATAATTTGTGTATTTTTATATTGTCTATTTTTTCTACACTAAATGATGAACTCTTACTACTTTTATAAAAAGACAAAGGGAAAGCAAGTATCGATACGTACTGATGGCCTTTTACCTGCACATCAGGACAGTTCAATTGCTGCTAAGAGTGGGCAGAGCTGGAATATGGGGGTGAGGGTGGGTCTGATGAGCTTTCTCTGGGAAACTGGAGGGGGTGGGGTCTCTGAGATGTGGAGACCATTTCATCTCTGGGTTCTTTTGGCTGAGCTAGTGGGATGGACCTGCCTGTCCTAATATACACAGCCCAGGATCTGGGAATGTCAGGAGGCAATTGTGACACAGAGGAAGCAAATCTGGCCATGTCCCCGCGGTTCCACCTGATGGCTTTGGAGCTGTAGGGTCACGAGCAAGTCGCTTAACCCTGCTGAGCCTCGGCTTTCTCACCCCAGAAAGGGATCGCCCTGCTTTTCTTCTGTGCATTGCTGTGCAGATTAAATCAGCTCTGACACCCCTACCTGTACAGCAGACCCTTGCGATGTGTCCCAGAAGCACCCCGTCTTCCTGGAATCTTGTAGACTGCCTGGGAAATTACAAGAAGCAGAAAACTTTCATGCTCACCTTGGCTGCAGGAAGTGGAGCCTCTTCTGCTTTGGAGGCTGGCTGACCTTGAGCTTCTAGGTTGCAGTGGGCGGGCAGGCGGGAGTCTGATGTGGCTGGGAGGCCACCCTGCTTGCCATGCTCCTGAGATGACCTTATCTTTGGAGAAGCCCAGAAAGAGGACTTGAGACCCAGGTCTTCCTAAAATGGGGGCCACGGGGCGTTTGGGACTTCGGGGGCAGGTTATGCCATCCCAAGACATCAAGTTCTGTTTGCAAGACCCAAATCACTCAGTTTTGGAAGAAGCAAGTAGATAGCCATATGCGCATATCAGACCTCTGGAGAGCTGGCAAGGCTCCCAGAATGCATATGCTCTGGGCACCTTCTACCACCTTTGGGGAAGGGGATGGTGGGGATTGGAGGGGAAGTGTTTTTTCCATGCTAGGTGGTGTGGTTTCTTCCCGCGCCCTCGCCCTCCCAGCTCTCCACGTCAGGGGCTCTTCAGCTGCCTACAGGGACATGGAATGAGGGCCTGGGTTGTTTTTCACACTGAGTCTTTCATACTCATTGTTCGCTTCTCCATTCACTTCTGTCCTGTCACCTCTGTGTTGTGATTTGCATCATCCTTCACGACAAGGAGGATTCTCATTTCGTGGGCACCTGCCGTGTGCTGGGCTTTGGGGCCCTACCTAGGTCATCTTCCTTAGCCTGCAAAGCGCCCCGGGCAGTGGGAAGTGATGTCCCTATTTTATAGAAGCAAATGGAGGTTCAGAGAGGTGGAGTCCCTGCTCTGAGGTCACACAGCTGTTAGTAAGTAGCAGGGCGCGGATTGAGAGCTGGGTACATCTGACCAAACGTGAAATCCTTTCTCCTTCCTGCTATACCACCCACTCTGACAGCAAAGACCTGTCTCACCTGGGGGGGGGGGGCACTCATGAGGGTGAGGTGGGTTCCATCTGCTCACATGGCATCAGCTAGTCCAGCTCAATCAGGGGAGGCTCTGGGACCCAGAAAGTTCCTGCTTAAAGAAGCAGGTTCCTCTCTCAAGGGGTAGCGTTATTTGTTTTGGTTGCTGTTGCCTGTTTCTCTGCCTCCCTCCATCTCCCTTCCTCCTCCCCCGCCCCGTCTCTTCCCCTCTCTCTCTTTCTTGTTCAGCAGGAAGAGCACTCTTGATGTTATAATTTAGTACTTGCTTGTGTTTCCTTTGAGGACCTGATCTGCACTTTCTGACCCATAGCTGTAGATCAGAGAGCAGCTGTGAATCCACTAGAGGCCAAGGGCACAGACAGTGTGCTGGGAGTGAACTTAGACCCTGAAGGTCCAGAGTATCCTGGCTGTGCTCTGTACTAACAGTGTCCACTGGGGCAAGTTGCCAGGACTTTGCCAGCCTCAGTTTCCTCATCTATAAAATGGGCCCATTTTGTAGGATTGTTGTGATACGTTGAATGTGGTGCTTGGCCTGGGGGGCAGTGTACACTTAGCTGCCACCCTGTTGTTGATGATGACCATTGATTCCACATGCTTATTGATCATACTGAACAAAATAAACACGCTTCCTCCTACCATGGACTTCCTGTTCAAATGGGAAAGAGAGATACTAAGCAAATTAACAACTAACAAGAAAATTTCAAATGGTAACGAAGTAACTATTCCAGTGGCGTGTTAGTGAATGCTTAACATCCACTTCTCTCTAAAATAAAGAGCCCCGATTTGTAGCATTTGCCACTTTTTGTGTTGTGTAAATATTCTCATTGTGGCTGATTTCAGGCTACTAAAGTGATGTCTAATGGCTCCTAAAATTCCTGAAAATTTAACCAACTGACTCTTGCAAGGCCGAAAGAGCTGGCTCCAGCACTAGGTGTATGTAAATCATATGGTTTGGGAAAGACCTGAAGATCTGAGAGCTAACTGTACCAGTGGAAGAGCATGCCAGCAGAGAAGATGGCTGTGCAAAGGCCCTGAGTTGGAGAGAGCTTGGTGTGCTCAGGGAACAGAAGGATGGCTGGTTGTTGGCAGGAGCCTAATGGAGTGGAAGGACAGGAAATAGAAGCTGGGCTGTTGGAAGCCTCATAGACCATGGTACCAAGTTTGGATTTTATTCTCTGGCCACAGGAAGTCTTTGGAGGGTTGTAAGCAAGGGAACCTCTGGGTCCGATTTGCATTTTTTAAAGATCAGTGGGCTGTTCTGTTAAAGACCAGCAAGAGGTCAGTGAGGGAGCGGTGGTGGTCACTCAAGGGAGAGGCAGTGGTGGCCTGGACTAGCGTGTCATCAGGGGAAGGCACGGAGGTGGATGGACTCAGGTAGAGCCTTGGGGACGTGACAGATTTTACCTCCAGGTGTTCTGTGGCTGTTTACCCTGAGTACACGCAGCCTACGATTTCTGTTCTTAGATCACGGGAGGCGGAAGGAACCTCATACCATTAGGGTCACTGTCTACCTACCTACCTACCCGCTTCCTTGATTCTAAGTGATACTGTGTTTACCACTTCCTGGTAAATCCAGGACAGGAGGTGAGGAGGGATATTTATCTTGGGTCCAAATGCAAAGCAAGAACAACAAAAATGAAATCTCTTCTCAACACTGCCCTTCCTCCTTTGATTTTTGTCACGAACAGTACCCTGTTCTTCAATTTGCATGGGGGAGAAAGATAAGAGACTGACTTCATTTCCACCTTTGCCCAAGGGTGCCTCTCGGGTGTGTATAAGACCCGTATGTAAATGTTGCGGGTGTCAGCCTGACAGGTTATGAAGAAGGTTGCCATCTGGCTCTGCTCCACCCTTAGCTTGCCTCTTGGTCTAGCGTTTAGAGGGGCACAAGAGGACGCCGTCTTTCTGGACCCGCGTTGTCTGAAAGAACTTTTCTCGATGATGGAAACATCCTGTGTCTCTGCTCTTCATTACGACACTAGCCAATTGTGGCTACTGAGCACTTGAAAAATGTGGCTCGTGTGACTGAGAAACTGGCATCCATTGAATTTTTGTATCATTTGCTGTACTGGACAGCACAGTTCCAGACCACGTATGATCATCTATTGCCCCGGAGGCTTTGGTTTTTGGCAGTTGACTGGAGATCTTACTGAAATTTTGTAGAACTCAATGGAAGCGTGGGATCTCAGTGAGTTGTCACGTTTCATACCCCCACCCCACCCCCACCCAAGTGCAGAGAGAGGAGCAGAGGCACAGAAAGATGACAGGATTTGCCCAGCATTTCTCAGCTGGGGAGTGCCAAGGCAGGAACCCACCTTCTAACTCTTAGCTCAACATCCTTTTTTCTTTCCTTATGTATAATTTTCAAAACCAATGTTAAATTTCCCAAGTTTCCAGGCAGCTCTTCTGCCTATACTTTTGTGGATAAAGTTTGACCACCTTCTCAACCTTGATCTCCTCCTCCATTCCTAGAAGTGATCACCGTGTGGTCAGTTTGGAGTGCATCCTTCCACACCTTTTCTTATTGCATTTACATGACTATAAATGGATGGATTGAAAACATTCAGCATTAAAAAGAAAAAATAAGTTGTACCCTGCTATCCACATTTTTTTTTTTTACAAATTGCTTTTCTCTTTCAATAGTATGTCTTAGATCTTCTGGGGCAAGTTCATAGATCTCTACCATACTGGTTTTTTTAACTGTTGCAGTCTTTCATAGCCTGGACATGTCATATTACTCATAAGCCTAATTGATGAAACTGTGCACTCTCTGTTCGTGTTAGTAAACGTTTTTGTGCATATCTCCTGCACGCACAACATTTCATCTGGGGTACATATGAGAAGTGGATTTATTAGGTCATAGGGAATATGTTTTTTTAATTTTAATAGCTGCTACTCCAAAAATAGTTATACCAGTTTATGTTCCTATCAGCTATGGGAGAGTGTCTGTGTCCTTACAGCCTCCAAAACGCTTGATATTATCAAATATCTACATGGGTGTGCATCTAATGGTCCAAAAATGATATCTCATAGTTGTGTAATTTGTATTTTCCTGTTTACAAGGCAAGTTGAACATCTTTTCTGTGCTAATGGTCGCTTATTTTTCTGTGAATTGCCTGTTCAAATCTCTTGTCCACTTTTCTGTTGGGCCGTTTTATTAATTCATTCAGCGCATATGTACTAGAATGCCTACCGTGTGCCAGGCGTTATTCTAGGTGCTAGGGATTCTGTGACAAGTTAAATAGACATCCCTGCCCCCAACAAGGTGATAGTCTAGTTGCAGGAGAAAGACCTAAGAAAAAGGAATTGAGGAACTATATAGTATGTTTTATGGGATAAAAAGAAGGGAAAGGAGCAAGGGAGAGCCACTAGGGGTAGGACTCGATTTTAAATAGGGTGGCCAGGAATCTTGTCCTTTACTTACTCACTTGTAGGCCTTCTTTATGCAGTCTATGTATAAATCCTTTACCTATTATATGTTATACATGTTTTCTTCCAGTTGTTAATTTTCTTTCAGCTTAGATGATGTTACTTTTGCCTTGCTCTTTTTTAAAATTATAAAATCTAACTTGTTAATTGGAATATAGTCATATAAAAACCGAAAGTTCCTCCTTCTGCTCTTTCTAGGCAGCCATTGTCAAGAGCTCTGGTTTATCTTTTCCAATTATTTTCTCTTCTCCCTGTCACCCCCTGACCCCCCAATCACCAATGAAGCATAGTTTCTGGCTGTTTCTCCATAAATGCAATTCTGATCTATCACATTCTTTCTCACGGCTGCTTAGTATTCCATTTTAGAGAAGATCCCTGTAATTTATCCAAACATTCCCCTCTGGCGGGACATGCAGGTTGCTTCCAGTTCTCCGTGCCTCTAGACATAGCTGCAATCCTGTGTCCTTTCTGCTGCTCAGGAGCTCCTCTGATCATTTTTGTTGGTTACCTATAGCCAGCATACCCTGTATGGTATTTGGGCTGTAATAATTTGATTTTGTTTCCTTCCCCTCAGCTCCACGGCTACATGGAAAACAAGCCGCTGGGGCTTCAGATCTTCATTGGGACGGCTGACGAGCGCATCCTTAAGCCCCACGCCTTCTACCAGGTCCACCGGATCACGGGGAAGACCGTCACCACCACCAGCTACGAGAAGATTGTGGGCAACACTAAAGTCCTGGAGATTCCGCTGGAGCCAAAGAACAACATGAGGGCAACGTAAGGGCTGGGGGCCGAGGGCTGCGGGTCTTCACGGGGAAGTGAGTGGGGCCAAGTGGCAGGGATTTGGGAGAGGATGGAGTTGATGCAAGCAGCTATGGACGGTGGTTCCCAATTTGTGATGGGCCCACAGAGGCGTCTGTTTTAAAAGTTTCCGTTTTAAAAGTTCTAGACCTGGATATTTTTCATGTGTATTAAGAGGAAGAATACTTATACATCTTTGGATTATCTTGCTTGGGATGAGGCTAGATTTATTGACGTTAAAAATTTATTTGACTTAAGGCAAATTATTAAACAGCAATGCAGATAGGTCTAACCTCACAGAGCTAATATGCACATGGCTAAAATGTGGGAAACATTGCACCCGTGTGTTGGAGTTGAAAAAACTTTATTAGAGAATAATCTCAAACATGAAAACTGCAAGCATCGTACAAAGAACTCCTGTTACCCTCTTCGCTCAGATTGACCAGTTGTTAACATTTCCCACCTTTGTTTTATTACTGTTTTTCTCCCCCTCTATTTTTTCCTGAACCAGTTGAGAGTTAGTTGCAGACATCATGCCTTTTTACTTTGAAATGCTTGACCATGCATTTCCTAAGAACGAGAGTGTCTCTTACGTGACCACGGTACATTTATCAAATTCAAGGTATTTTATGTCCATACACTACTCTTACTATTGCGTAGTCCATAATCAGTTTTTCCCAGTTGTGTATTTGAGTTTTTCAGATACTTTTGAGAGTAGAAAAGTTGGCATGCAAAATCTCCCTACAGAAGTAATTTCCACTGGGCTATTCCGCTGATTGCTTTGTGTTTTACCCCCATTTTGGTCTCAATTCCTGGCTGAAATATTCATCTGTGTATTGCAATCCCCCCGCCCCTTGTGGGTGACCTTTCCTGCTCCCTGAGACAGTTGGTTGTCAATGGGGTTCTCAACTTTCCTGCAGCATCGACTGTGCTGGGATTCTGAAGCTGAGAAATGCAGACATTGAGCTGCGGAAAGGCGAGACGGACATCGGGAGGAAGAACACGCGGGTGAGGCTGGTGTTCCGGGTGCACATCCCAGAGTCCAGCGGAAGGATCGTCTCCTTGCAGACGGCATCGAACCCCATCGAGTGCTGTAAGTTGGGTTCTGGGCAGGGCCGGTCTTTGGCAAGTGCACTGTACCTGACCTTCCAGCCTGGGTGCTGTAGCCTGGGCAGGGTACCCAGCAAGAATGTATAGGACCCACAGGGATCAGCAGTGGCCCAAGATGATCAAAGGGACCAGAGACAGAGCACATTTCAGGGTTTCTCTCTGCTTCTATTTACTTGTGGAGGGTTTGGTGTAAAAAAAAAAATAATATGGCTGATAAGTAGCCTACATCTTGGTTTAGAAGATTTAAAATGTATAAATGTGCTGGTCTCAAAAGGGGTAGATGCAGTTGGGGTGAGTTCACTGTACTTAGTGTCCTCTTTTTTCTTTTTTTCCTCTTCTTTCAATAGAGTAATAATAATATCAGAGCAGCTCTCGCTTACTGCACTGTGACTCCAGCAGTCACTGGGCTAACTGCTCAGTGTGCAGTACTCTTTAAATACTCACAGCAGTTCTTGGCAGTAACTGGTGTCATGATGCCCATTTTAGAGAAGAGGAGGGAGAGAAATGAGGTGCTGGGTAACTTGTCCCTGCTGGGATTTGAGCAGGAGCTTTGGCATGCAGGAACCACACGTCCTCATCACCCTCAGCCCATCCCTGGGTGTTTACTGAGAATCTGTCAGTGTCTTGTGCTGTGCTGGGGGCCTGCAGATGAGCAAGATGTTTTCTCTGTCCTCAATGAACTTACAGTCTGGTGGCGATAAAGACACCCAAACAAAGATACAGAAGATTTTCAGAATCCAGTACAGAGTGGCCAAGGTCTGCTGTTTGGAAAGGCTCTGAGCAGAGACCTGGCCTAGCTCCACCAGGCTTCAAAAGAAGAAATCACTTTGAGATCATTCTTAGGTACTTTGGGCAAGTTTGTTGTTGGATTTTGTAGTTAGACATGACAGAGCTTATTGTCTGCTCAGTTTCTGAGAGCTTAGAAGTCATTTTTAAAAGCATAAAGAAGGAAAGAAGTAAACATTGTTCCAGAAACAAAGGCTGTTTATATTACTTTTAAAGTCTTGTTCTTCTAAGAATATTTTTTACATTGTTACAGTAATGTTCCATATTCAATTATGTTTCAGGGTTTTTCCCCCCCTTTTTACTGGACATTTTACCATAATTAGGTGTCACAAAGTCAGCTGCCTACGGAGACCAGGGAGGTCGTGGACATGAGTGGGGTGGGCTGGGTGGGAAGTAGTAGGTAGTGGTGGAGACTGGGACCCAGGATGACATGTTCCCCACCTAAATGGGCTGCTGTTACTCAAATCCAGCCACTGTTTCCATGTGGCAGTGTTGACTCAGTGTGGCCAAATCTTCTGATTTTTAAAAATTAATTTATATATTTATTTTCATTGGCTGTGTTGTGTCTTCGTTGCCGTGCACGGGCCCTCTAGTTGTGGCGAGTGGGGGCTTCTCATTGCAGTGGCTTCTCTTGTTGCAAAGCACAGGCTCTAGGCGTGGGCTTCAGTAGTTGTGGCTCACAGGCTCTAGAGCACAGGCTCAGTAGTTGTGGCGCATGGGCTTAGTTTCTCCAGGTCATGTGGGATCTTCCTGGACCAGGGATCGAACCCACGTCCCCTGCATTGGCAGGCAGATTCTTAACCACTGCGCCACCAGGAAAGTCTCTGATTTTTTTAAAAGATAAACCAATAATCTCCTGATTTTTAAAAAGTGGCAACAAATTCAAAATACTCTGTAGGTCAGCTGCAAACTGCCTGTGGCTTGGATTCATCAGAGGTAGTCTTAATCAGATATTAATGAGGAAACGGAAAGTATGAATATTTTATGCGGGAAGGGTTGAGGAGGACTGGCCCTCGACCAGCAGGGGGACAGGGTGGACCCGCTTCGGGAGAGAAGCCAGAACTTGGTCTTGGTTGGTCTTTGGAAAAGGATGAAGGAGACCTGTGATTTCTTCCAGGCCGGTGAGTCAGAATGGGGATCAGGCTGAATGTGGTGGTGAGTTTCTGCTCTAATGTTAGAGGAGAAAGACCCAGCGGCAGACAACAAGGGAAAACAAGTGTTCAAAAAACATCATCTCAGAAACACTGGAATTCCCCTCCTCTGCCCAACAGACCCCACCCCTGTCCCCCAAGTGCTAGTCATGGTGGCTGCCCCACCCTGGTCTTGGTTTTGAACATCTCAAGATGTTTGGGGAAGGAAACTCAGGCTCTTCCTCAGTGATTTGGGGGATTTTGAGAAGATAAGGTCTCGCCTTTCTGGCAAATGACTCAGTCTCCAGGATGGGGCTGTGGTTTGTAGCAAGGTGGGGATCAGGAGGCCACGGGAGGGACCGTGTACAGGAGCTCCTGTTCCTCTCTGTTTTGGGGTCCTTCAGGTCATCGTATCTCCTGTTGATCTGAGACTTTTAAGGATCATCACTGACTGCATGCACCTCCAGCAAGATCCTCAGGGTGTTAAAAAGTTGTTTGAACTTTGAACACAGTGGTTTTTTTTTTCCCCTCTATTCTTATAAAAAAGCATTTGGCTGATTCAACTACTGTGCTTTGACAGATAAGGAAACTGAGACTTTCTTGGTAAGGTGATTCACTCATTTTTACTTGGTAGGTAGCACAGGCAGAGTCTCCAACTTTCTAGTTCTGTGAAATATCTTCTTTTGGTTTCTATAACACCAGGCTTTCTGGCAATACCAAACGGAGCCAGCAATGGGCCCCTTTCCCTCTCACAGAGGAAAGACAGAGTCTTCAGTCATTTTTATCTCCTTCTTAGTTCTGTTTTCCTGGCTCAGTGCCTAGCAGTTCCATCAATATTTAAGGACTAATTGACTTACTGTTTGTTTGATCCTTAGGGAGATATTCGATATTTGTTGACAAATTAGTCCATGACATGTATTGACACAGTAGGTGTACAATAAATATTTGTTGACTAATTGGCTTTGTGTCCACCCCTTGGGGAAGATGGGTTGATAAGAAAAATACTCAGTGGGCTAGTGCTTATTTGCAAAGCTAACTTATTTGCTGTGGAGGTGTCTTTTATGTGACGTCTCAGGGATCAAGGGTGAGTTCTCAGAATCTAGTAGAAAAGTCTTGAACAAGCCACTGGGGGCCACTCTTTGGAAAGTGGACTTACTTTCTAGAAAGGCAGATTCCTTCTATTTATTTACCGTCCAGTGTGCCCAAGGTCAAATCTCACCTGTGCACGAAGGGATGCCACATGTTTTTAGCCTTCTATTTCTGCTAGATCTTTGGTGTTGCCAAGGAGGTCCTTTGAGTTCCCTCCCCTATTCTCAGCAGAGAGTATTTCAAACATTTTCCAGTCTCCCAGGCTCTGGAGGCCACCCCCACCTGCATCCCACTGCAGGCAGATAACCTGCCTCCCACTTGTAGGAGAACATGGAAGAGGTCAGAAGGGAACCACCCTTATTTTGCCCGATAGAAAACCTACACACGGTTGCAGCTGGGGGCAGCCTTTCATCCTCGGGGACCCTTGAAATGGGACAGTTCTTCTCCCCCGACCCCAAGCCCTGGGGTCCTCAGAGGTGTCAGCTTCAACTCCAAGATCCCCGTGATGGTAGAGCCCTTGCTTTCCTCTTGTGTGAGATTCCCAGGGCTGGCGAAGCCAATTACCACCACCTACGAGCCTTCCAGCAACAGAAATTGATTCTCTCACAGATCTGGAGGCCACAAGCCCAAAATCAAGGTGTTGTCAGGGTTGGGTCATTCTGAGAGGTCCTGAGGGAGACTTTTCCAGGCTCCTCTCCTGGCTTCCGCTGGTGGCCAGTGGTTACCGGCATTCCTTGTAGATGCGTCACTCCAGTGTCTGCCACCATCTTCACATGGCCTTCTCTGTGTGCCCTTTTTTTGTCTCTCATATGACACTCTCATTGGCTTAGCCGCCCTCCCCCCCCACCCCGTAATCTGGGGTGATTTCATCTCCATCCATATTTACATCATCGAAGGCCCTGTTTCCAAATGAGGTTACATTCTAAGGTTCTGGGTGGGCAGGAAGTTTGTTTTTGTTTTTTAATTGTACTTCTTTATTTTTATAAATGTATTTATTGGCTGTGTTGGGTCTTCGTTGCTGCGCACAGGCTTTCCCTAGTTGTGGCAAGCAGGGCACTACTCTTCATTGTGGTGCGTGGGCTTCTCTTGTTGAGGAGCACGGGCTCCAGGCATGTGGGCTTCAGCAGCTGAGACGTGTGAGCTCAGTAGTTGCAGCATGTGAGCTCAGTAGTTGTGGCTCACGGGCTTAGTTGCCCTGCAGCATGTGGGATCTTATTGCCCCGACCAGGGATCGAACCAGCGTCTCCTGCATTGCAAGGCAGATTCTTCACCACTGGACCACCAGGGAAGTCCCAGGAAGTCTTGCCAGGGGCTCAGTTCAACCCACTACACCTCCTCAGCTGCATTTCTTGGCTTCACTCTCGTCTCTGCTCCTCAATTCCCAGATCCACGGGGGTCTTCCTGTGGCTCCTAGGCTTTCACCTGTGCTGTCATCTCCATCCAGAACAGTCTTAGCTGCATGTGGGAATCACCTGGGGACCTTGAGGAAAAATACGATGCCCAGTTCCCACCCCAGAAGCACTGATTCAGTTGGTCTGCAGTGAGGTCTGGGCCCAGAGACTTTCAGAGGCGCCCAGTGATTCTGACCCTCAGAGAAGTTAGAGACCCACTGCCCCCGCCCCTCACCCTATCCTTCAGTTACTCAGTTAACCTCTCCTTATCCAAGGTCCCTGTTTAGATGGCCTTCCTCCAGGAGGAAGCTTGCCCTCACCCCGCAGGGTATGGGGTCCCCTCTCTGTGCACTGATACCCGATTTACTTGTCAGTCTCTCTCAGGTGAGGTTAGGGACCAGTGGGTGTCAGCCAGGGCCTGGCGCATAGCAACTGTCTTGAGAATGTTTGTTGGAAAAAATGAACGTGTGAAAGCAAGCGTCCCCAGGCTGTCCAACGGGAGAGAGAGGCAGCGATGAGACAGAGTGGACGTGTCCACAGGGGCAGATGCCTTGTCTCGAGACAACCTTCCAGGGGTTTTCTCCCTGCCCTGCAAAGGGGCCTCTCTGTTCATCACATTTCTGAAAACACCTAAGGCAATTTCCCACCAAGCCCTGCCCCCTCAGAGCACAGGGTGTAAGTTCACATCACTCGTTCTGCAGGAGTTGGTGGTGTGGGTATGAGGTGCGGACTAGAAAGTGGCTTTTCTCACATGCTCTTTTCAGTCTCTCCCTTTTTGTGAGATAGATATGTTTTCCTGAGATATAATTAAGATACACTACATTGCACAGACCGTAAGTCTTCCGTTCAGTGGTTTTGACAATTGTACCACCACTCAAAGCAAGATACAGGGTGTTTTCCTTCACTCCTGTAAGTTTCCTCCTACCCCTCAGCCTATGCCCCCCTCCTCAGCCCCGCACACAGGCAACCAGTGTTCTGATTTCTGTCACCATAGGTGAGCTTTCCCTGTTCTAGAACTTCATGTGATGGAATAAAAAAACCAGTATGGACTCCTCTGTGTCTGGTTAGTTTTACTTAGCACGATGTTTCTGAGATCCATCACTGTTATTGCGTGACTTAGTGGTTCATTCTTTTTTTTTTTATTGCTGAACAGTATTCAATTGTATGAATATAACAATTGTTTATTTACCACTGATAGACATTTGGGTTGTTTCCGGGGTTTGGAGATCATGAATAAGGCTGCTGTGAACATTCTTCTTCAAGGCCTTTGTGGAAAGATGCTTTCATTTCCTTTGGGTGAATACCCGGGAATGGAGTTGCTGGGTCATGGGGAAAAGTGTATGTTTCAATTTCTGTATTTTCCAAATCGTTTTACACTCTGTACAAGAGTTTCTGAAAATTCCACTTGCTCCCGTGCTCATCAATATTTGGCTTTGTCAGTCTTTCTAATTGTAGCCATTCCGCTGAGTGTAAAATGGTATCTCATTGTGCCTAACCGATAGTTTACATTTCCCTAAAGACTAAGGATGCTGAGCCCTAATCTGTGTGTTTATTGGCTGTCATATACCTTCTTTGGTGAAATGTTTTATCAAAGCTTTTGCCCGTTTTTTATTGGGTTACTCATATTTTTATTGTTAACTTGCGTTAGTTCTTTATGCATTGGGTATGACTCTGTTGTCAGATTTATATTTTATGAATATTTTCCCCCAGTCTGTGGCTTGCCTGTTTACTTTCTAAATTGTGTCTTATTAAGAGCATCAGTATTTTATTTGAATGAAGTCTAAGTTATTATTTTCTTCCCTTTGGGGATTATTGCTCTTTACGTTTCCCCAAGACATCTCTGCCTATCTGAAGACAGCAGACATGTTCTCTTCTGTTTTCTTCTAGAAGGTTTTCGATGCCGGCTTTTAGGTTTAGGGAAACAAACCATCTCAGTTTAATTTTTGTGTATGGTGTGGCAGAGGGTCCAGGTCCATCGTTTTCCATATGGAAACGCAGTTGTTTTATATGCCTTTTACTGAAAGCGAGAGCTTAGGAAACCATAAGACTGTTCCCTCCCTTACCACCTCCCCTTTACTCCTCCACTACCACCTCCTAAGTCTGACGTGGGAGATGGGTGATCACGCAGCAGTGCTTTATGAAAATCCTCAGAATTAGAACAGATGGGAAAATTGATTGTGCTTTGCTTCATAAATCAGAGATGCTTTCGTCCATCTGCTCCGGCCGGAAGCCAGAATGACCCGCATAGTTCTTATGGGCTCCTTAGCATCATTCGTTCAATTAAAACTGTGTTTGGAGTGCATTATATAGTGCTGGGAACTGGGGATCCAGCAGTGAACAAAACACAGTTCTGACCATCATGGAGTCACGTTCTAGTGGGGAAAACCCACAGTGAACAAGCAGGCAAAGACATCATCTCAAACAGAGCTAACTGTCGTGATGAAAATAACAAGGACCATGTGTTGGTGACTTTGCGGGTTGGGGAGCAGCAACCTTAGTTGTGCTGATCAGGGAAGAGCTCTCTGAAGAGATGGTATGTTAACCTGCACCTGAGTGATGGGGGAGCATGGCCCAGCTGGAGGGTAGAGCAGGTGCAAAGGCCCTGAGGCAGGGATAAGCTTGGCGTCATCAGGGAACAGAACTAGAGCCACAAAGGTTGTTCAGAGTGACAGGGGTAGGGAGAGGTGTAGGAGGTGAGGTCTGAGAGGAAGCTTGGGACTTTGGATTTTATTCTAAGTGAAATGGGAAGCCTTGAGTTCTACCTAAGGGACTGGTGTGATGTGATCTATATTTTAAAACTCGTTTAGCACAGTGCCTGGCACAGAGTAGATGCTGATAAATACTTGAAGACCGAATGGAGGAGGGAAGGACATGAGGGGGACAGATGGAGAAGAGGTAAAGGACAAGGAACAATTATCAATTGACTGCTGTGTGTCAAGCACTTTCTCTGTTGCTGCTGAATCACTGTGAGAACACCAGAAACTCAGCATCTGTTCCCATTTTATAGATGGGAAAATGGAAGCACAGAGGGGTTAAACTAATAACCTGTGGTCACATAACTAATAAGGGGCCAAGCCAGCTGTGACATCCATGTCCTGCTGGATCCCAGGACACCAAGGTTGAGCTTCATCACGAGTGACAGATTAATTTGGGCCAGAACCCCAAAGGGTGACATCATCTCATATAAACTGAGGACCAGTTCAACAACTCTCAGGGAACTGTGGGCACCCTCCCACCACTCTGCAATGGCTTATCTCCCTCGCGATCCTGTAGCAGTAAGTCTTGGTGAAATTTGGGACCTGGACAGAGGGCAGATAGGGCAGGCCTTTGTCAGCCCTAGCTCTCCGAGGTGACTTTTAAGCAATAACCAAGGGACCACATTTCAGAAACATCAGAAACCAACATGATGGGAAGAAGCAGGGTTAGGGTGATGGTTAGGACTGTGGGCCTGGGTTCACATCCTGCGTCTGCCACTTACTAGCTGTTTAGTCCTGGGGAAGTTACTTAGCACTCTGTGCCTCAGTTTTCTCATCTGTAAAATGGGGATGGTAATAGTACCAGTCTCAATACAGTAGAATAGTTCCAGTGCCTCTCTTGTGGTATGTTTCATACTTTCCCACTTGCAGCCCTCCCCACAGCTCTGCAAAGCAGACGTTACGTACCTCTGGCTGTCACTCTGTCACTGCCGAGAGCCCACAGCCCGGGCTGCAGTAGGTGTGGGAGTTTAACAAACACGAATTGTTTCAGGTGAGCTGGCAGCAGGCTGCATGCCCTGCGGCTAAGAGGAGCTTAGATGATTATCTGCCTGGTGTTGTGGGTTGGCTGGGTGGCGATTACAGGAAAGCTGGGTTTTTGGGGAGCCCAGGATTGGGGTGGCTTCTCTGCTGATTGATATGGTTACTTGGCCCTGTGACTATGGCGTTTTACGGAGCTAGTTTTGTGGGGCGGGGGAGGCGAAACTCCCCATGACTGAAGAGCTGCCACGTACCCCCAGCTGTCACATATGTTAACTCGTTTCCATCCTCATCATAGCCTTGGAAGACTCCTCTTGAAGACTCAGAGCTTATATCGAGTGGGCTGAGGCTCAGAAGGGCTGATTTGCTAGTCACATGGCTGGCAAGGGAAGGGGCAGAGCCGGAGGTTAAAACCCATGTCCTTTTCTCTGTCCGGGCTGCCTGGGTCCCCCAGTGACCAGGGAGCTCATTAGTCAAATGGAGAGTCATGGAGCCGCCTGGAGGGGTCTCGGTTACTGGAGATATGTGGGAATATTCTGCGGGGGCTCCTTGTTAGTCCAGTGGAGTGGGGAAGAGTAAGAGCCCCTCCTGTGGACCCAGCTCTGTGGGGACTGGACGAGAGGTACCAGTCTTGCAGGGCTGGTGTTCGTGCTCTTTTTTCCCAAGGAGGAAACTGAGAGCCCCTGAGGTCCAGAACTGAAGGTGGTCTCATGTGCCGCGCACCCCCTGCATTTGCAGGTACCACACCCCACTCCCGTGCTGTGAAAGCTGACAGGTCCCTCCCAGAGGTGAACCCCACGCTCGGGGAGCATTGAGTTCCTCTGTCCCAGCCTCCCCCTTCCCAGGAAAGACCCAGCAGTGGCCAAGGCGTGAGGGGGCCTGAGGGCCCTGCTGCCGGCCCCTCCCAGGGAGGCCTGAGTCAGCACCCTGCTCTGGGCTGGGCCAGGCTCACAGCCAGGGACAGGGGCCTGATGTCCAGGCAAGAAGGGTTTACAGCAGCTGGGGTGGGGGGTGGTCAGTGCTTGGGCCAGAGTGAGACTGATGGGGGCTGGGCTGGCTGGCGGCCTTCCCACTGGGTCCTTCTCCATTTTACTAAAAGGGTTCCCCTCTGGGTAGGGGAATCCCACAGTCTGGGTTCAAGTTCTGCCTGTGAGCCTTAGGTAGCTGGGAGCTCTCAGACATGTGACTTCTCTGGGAGACTCAGCGTCCTCCACTCCAGAATGGGAATCATTCCTGCTTTGTGGTCTCATGAAGTTTAGCGATAAAAATAGACAGACATTCATTGAGCTCTGACGAGGTGCCACACACTTCCTGTGCATTAGCTCATTTAATCTGCAAATGGCTCTCTGAAGTTGGCACTGTGATGAGTTCCATTTTATAGATGAGAAAACAGAGGCACAGAGAGATTAATGACTTGCCCAGGGTCCCAAAGCTAGGATGTCACTGAGCTGGGCTTCGAACTCAGGCTTTCACGTGGCAGCATCCTTACTTTGACCCATGACCGTAAAGGGCCTCATCCTGTGTATGCTTTATAATATAAACATATATAAGAAGTGCTGGAATCCAAGACGCTGTCTATGGCAGCTGTCATCATTCCCTGTTATTAGCAGAACCCACCCACTCTGCACAACCGAGTTTCCCTGACCGGCTTCTGCCTCGCTCCTGAGGTTCCTGGGTAGACGGTCCCTCTTGGCCAGGCAGCCCTGTGATGGGCCGATTGCAGACAGTCCCCTATCAGGCTGGCCCGGAGAACCCCTGCCTGGTGTGAATTCCCCTCACTGAGCCTGTGCTGCCCGGCTCTGCTCCCCATCAGCCACTGTTGCTAGTGAAAGTAAACACCCAAACTGGCTAAACCAACAGCGCCCTGTTGATTCAGAGCTCGTAAAACACAGGAGCCCCAAGCCACTTTATGACGTGCCAGAATCCAGGGGCAGGAGGGAAGCCTGGGAAAGTCTCCCCGGCTGCGAGGGCCACCTCGATGCTTAAGCCGGAGCAGAGGGTCTAGCCGCCACTCACAGGTGAGACCCGGGCCTGTGGGCTTGGCTTTCAGCTGGTGGCCCCCGGTTTGGTTAGAACACTGCAGGGTTTGGGGTTTGAAGGGTCTGGAGTCTCTAGTGGTCGAAGAGCCCAGTGGGGCTCCATGGGGACGATGGGAGGTGGTAGCACAGGCCTGGCTGGCCCAGTGGGCTTGCAGAGAGCCCTCCCATAGGTCCTGGACGGTGTCACCCCAATTAGTAGCCCTAGGTGTTGGAGGTTGCATCAGAGAGAGAGAGAAGGAAGTGGACCCCAGGAGGGTAATTTTGGTTGCTGTTTGCCTGTCTTCAGTTCCTCTTTCAGAGGCTAATTGGATTCATGTGCTTTGCCTCTGGGCTCTCTGAGGATGCGGGGCCTCCCCTGGAGGAGGTCCCCTTGTCCTCAGGTGGCCTCTTAAGTGTGGGACTTGGCTGTCAAACAGAATGGGTGTAGCAAGTCACCTGGAAAGATTGTTTAAATGCAGATGTCCAGCCTCCTCTAGGAGATTCTGGGCGGCCGCATTTTTGTTAAGTGCCTCCCCCAACCAGGTGATTCAGCTGCAGGTGGCCTGGGAACCTCACTTTGAAAAATGCTGGGATTCGGGGCCAAGAAACCTGGGGTTTGGGTTGAGATCCACCAAGAACAGCAGTGACAAGAGCAGTGCTGTGTGTAAACACGTGGACATGGTACACACTTATTTGGTGAAATATTTAAGACAGCAGTGGTTCCCGGCACCAAGCACAGGGCAACTGCTCAAGGAACTACAGCTCTCCATGTTGTTCGCCTTACTGGCTGGTATTTATTGAGCCAGATACACTTCCTGTGAGCTCTTCCATTTAACCCTCACAGTAGCCTGTGAGATGGGTCTGAAAATAGCCCCGTTTTTCAGACGGGAAAAGTGAGGTTTAGAGCTGGGAAGCCCCATGCAAGGATCACCTGGTGGGACTTGAGCTGGAACCAAGGACTGTCCAACATGACAGCCTCATTCTGGCAGGAGCTGCCCCTCCATGAAGCCGAGTTCTGAGCATCTGTCTTCCTGTCTGAAAAGTGGTAGAATTAGGGCCTGGTGTCGTCATTGTTTCAACTCCCCAGCTGATGCTAATGTGTAGCCAGTGCTAAGCAGTGCTTCTCAGACTTGAGAACTCATAAGAATCACCTGGGTTCCTTGTGAAGCTGCAGATTTGGGTTCCGTAGGTCTGGGGTGGGGCTCGAGGCTCTGCCTCTCTAATAATCCCCTCCCCCCCCCCCCCCACCCCAGTGATACTGATGTGTCTGGCCCACACTTCCAGTTGCAAGACTGGAGTCCAGATAAAAGCGTACAGGAAGCCAAACTGGACTCTTGTCTTTAAATTTTCATTAGAAAAGATAGTTTTCCTTCAGGTAAGGAGAAGGGGTGGGAAATGTCGATTTGGCAAAGGGAAAATCAGTTGGTTGCTTGAAACTGTGAGGCTTCGGAGGGAGAAGCAATGAGGCTGCTTCAGGAAACGGCCAGGTTTTGTTCACAGCAACGCACAGTGATTCACAGCCAGCCTCCCGCCCAGCACTGAGAGCTCATGGCCACGTCCAGTCCCCGGCCTGGCTGGCTGTGAGCCCTTGGCCGCCTTGCCCAGGAGCGATGACTCAGGCTTTCCACCTGCAAAATGGGAGGGATGGCTCTTGCCGCCTCCCCACCCATCCCTGGGACCAAAAGCCCCCACAAGCCCCCCAAACGCATCAAAGGCAGATCTTAAAAGGCGAGACCTGCTCATCTAGGGGGTGTAGCTGCTGTGTTCACTGCTAATAAATCTCCATTGGTGGCAGCTCAGTTAGGAAGTCATACAAAACTCCTCTATTTAAAGAAAGGAGGAATAACCCAGCCCATGTGGGAGAAATTAGCAGCTTCTGCAGAGAGGCCTTTTTAATATGTGCTCTTAACTGGCAGCCCCTTAGAACCGTGCTGGCTGGTGGGGGCCCTGGAAACAGAGAGCCTGGGCTGAGCCTGGGACGGGAAGATACCGGCAGGGGGATCACTGAGAGTCGTCGGGCTGCATTTTCAATGTCAAGTGTCTGGGAGCGTCTGGTCCACAGCAGACTCCTTAAATGTTGCCAAGTGTATGGTTGCTCCTGAAGGGACTGGTTTCGACGTGGCTCCAGGGCAGAAGGGAGGGGGTGGCTGGACCTGGAGGCCCGGGCTGTCCAGGAGGGCATGGTTAGGTTTGCGCCTTGGGCCTGATGCGGCTGCATCCCCGGCTCCCGGATGGGGAGGTCTGCAGGCCCCTGGCACGGAAAGGGTTGGCCCTCTGCCCAGTTCTCGGGCTCTGGGAGGAACGCCAGGGGCTCAGGCTGACTCACCCGGGGGAGGGCCGGCCTCTTCGGCTCATGCTGCCAAGGCGAGGCCAAGGAGATGGTCCCTCGTGCTGGCTGGGACTCCTTTCTCACCCTGCCCAGGAAAGGCATCTGGGGAGGGTCTTCATCTTTTCCTGCAGCCCTCCTTCCAGAAGAATCGGCTGGCTGAAGGGGCTAAAAGATGGGGCTCTGGAGCTGGACAGACTAGTTCTGGAGGGGTCAAGTCTAAGGGTCACCACATCTGGCTTCTCCTAGGCCTTAGTTTTCTCCCCAGTGGTGAATAATTTTAGTACTTGCTTCCTTAGAAGGTTACTATGAGCATTCAAGTAACTCGCTGTGGTTAAACTCTCAGCCTAGGCCATTCCTCACTGTAAATACAGATGAGGATGTAGAGATACTGAGATATGTATGTGTGTCAAGATATGCTGACCTGCATCTGTATCCATACCTCTCTCCTTTCTTCCTTCCTTCCCTCCCTCCCTCCTTCCCTCCTCCCTCCTTTCTTTCCCTCCCTCCTCCCTCCTTTCCGTCCCTCCTGCCTCCCTCCCTTCCTTCCTTCCGTCTGTACTTCCATCCATCCTTCCATCCATCCATCTCAAGCAGACCCTGCTAAGTCCTAGGCACTGTCCCCAGCCCTAGGCTCCCAGCATGCACAAAGCAATGTTCCTCCCTCCTGGGCTTACGGTCTCCTGGAGAAGAGACGAAAGACAAATGAACCAATAAAGTTACATGTAGCATATCTGAAAGTAGAAAGTTCCTTGGAGATGAACTGAGCAGGATAGAGCAGGATAAAGGGGAAAGAGAGGGAAAGACACAGCCAGACAGATGGACAGGGGGTGGTGGGTACTGCTGTTTAACTCTGAAGGGGAGGGTGGAAGCGTAGGGGTAAGGGAGCCTCTCTGAGCAGGTGACATCTGAGTGGAAACCTGTAAGAAGTGAGGAAGGCAGCCATGCGGGTGATTGGGGAAGAACCTTCCAGAGAGAAGGACTGAAAGTGCAGACATTCAAAGATAGCATGCTGTGTATGTTTGAGAGATGGTGAGGACATTCTAGATGTGTGACTGAGGCAGAGTGAGCAGGAGGGAGTTCTAGGAGATGCGGTCAGAGAAACGAGGGGGGAAAATCGTGTTCAGGATGGCAAATGAATTCCAAGGCGTCTAAACCTTCAGGAATCAGGTCCTAAAGTTTACATGCATGAACTCTTCGCGTGTTGCTGACATCAGGTGCAGGAGCAGAGAGTGCACACTAGCAAAAGAAATGTCTTATCAACAAGTTGATTTGCCCATCTTTTTGTTAAAAAAAAAATCAAATTCTTATTTCTTCTCTAAAAGGAGAACAAGCATCTGTCTCTTGATTCATGAAAATGAAACATGTTGTTAGGAGAAAATTAGCCCAAATACCTTTGGGCACTTTGACAAGACCATAACAATTGCAGAGTCACTGGTTGCCAGGGGTGAGGGTTCCACATTTGCAATGACAACAAGTGACAAAGCTGGGCAGAGGGCATCGCGTCCTGTTGCCATGCAGTCACTGGACAGTTCCGAGTGGGCGTCTCCCGTCATCACTGTGTCTTCTTTTTCTCTGGCCCGCAGCCCAGCGATCCGCCCACGAGCTGCCCATGGTGGAAAGACAAGATATCGACAGCTGCCTGGTCTACGGAGGCCAGCAGATGATTCTCACAGGACAGAACTTCACGGCCGAGTCCAAAGTCGTGTTTACCGAGAAGACCACAGGTCAGGGGGCCTTCTGAGTGCCGTACAAAAGTGACCATCTTTTTCTTCCCAATGGCATTGATTTGGGGGGGTAGATCCCATTGTGTAGAGTTTTCAGTCCTGCTCTCCTTACTCACTGTGAGACATTTCCCTTGTCTCCAGCGATCTTGATATCAGCACGGTTCACCGTTGTGTGAATCTGCCGTAATGTACTTTAACGCATCCTGGCTTGTTTTGTGGGATAATAAGGTTTTGCCCACCCCCTCTCTTTATTTTTAAATTATTTTTTCACATAGAGACACATTATTTTTCAGGTTTTTTTTTGATATTATCAAGAAGGGGGGACTAACAGCACGGTGATTAATCATGTGTGCTCTGGCCCTGAATATCCTGAGTTCAAATCCTGCCTTTGCTACGTGCTTGCTCTGTGATCTTAGGCAAATTACTTGACCTTTCTGTGCCTCTCTTTCTTTATGTATAGAATGATAATAACAAGAGTCATAAGGTTTTCCCAAGGGTTAAATGAGCTAATACACGTCAGGTAATTATAATAGCACCAGGTATATTGTAAGTCAATAAACATTGACTAATTATATTTTTATTATAAATAGTATTGTGGTTAATCTTGTTGTACTTGTAGGATTAATTAATTAATCTTCTTATACATGAATCTTCATGTGTATCATTTTTGTTTATTTAGGGTTTATTCCAGATTGGAATTTTGGATAGCCATTTTGAGAGCTTTAAATACTATTGCTTCTAGAATTCAAGTTACCTTCCAGAAATATACAAATTGGAAACTTCCACCAATACTGTGTAGTTTCACCCCATCCTAGAAGTGCCATGTTTTTTGTTTTTGAAAAAAAAGGTTTGCTGAATTGGTACTTTCTTGACTTTGCACTCCTTTGCTATGAGAGGTTTAACGTTTCTGTTTATTGGACACGTATATTCTTTCTTATACGGACTGTTAATGTGATTACCATTGAGGGCATGGTAAAAAGACAATGAGCTGAAGTAGGAAAAATATCAGGTTATATAATTTATTTGATACTTATGGGTGCTAGGCTGGGCTTTTTTGTTTTCTTCCTATGGACATGATTTCAGTAGGTTAATTCAGAGGGTGTTGATGTTTCTTTGTTTGTTTGTTTACTGCACCGAGGTTGATCCACAGAATATAACAGGCAGGTCATCCACTTGTGGGGATTTTGTACTGCCTGAGGGCACCTCCTCTGGGGGCTGCCGTCCTAACTGCATACACCATGGAGGTCCTAACTGCTAAGACGGCTTCTGATGGGAGGGAATGGAGTGTCTTGGGGGAATGGGTGCTTCTTCCCAATTCACACAAAGCCTCCTCTCGGAATGGGCTGGCTCTGTGACCAGGATGTGAGAACTGCTTCCTCATACTTTGGAAGCATGATAGAAGGCAGATAATTTTAAAGAGGTTTGATGAAGCCATTGCCAAAAAAAAAAAAAAAAAAGACATTGTCAGGCTGTGGCAGTGGGGAGGTGGAGGGATGGGTTTGAGTGGTTCAGAAGGCAGGTGGTCAGTCCCCGCGGGTTTGAGGGGTTATGGTGGTGTTGTGAGGGGAGAGGAACACAGATGTGTAAGTGGGGGCATTGCAGCTCGCATGTGGTTGTCCCGTACTTTCTTAACCATTCTCCTTTTATCAGGCATTAGGAAGCTTCCACCTGTGGGCTATTGTAAGTAACTCAGTGATGAACATCCTCTATATTCCTTCGGTCAGCTAGGAAAGGACTCATGCTCTCTAGCCAGTCTGCTTGTGTTCAAAGCCCAGTTCTACTACTGTCTAGCTGGGGGAATTTGAGCAAGTTACTTAACCTCTCTGGGCAACAGTTTCCTTCTCTGTATAATGAGAATGGTGGCAGTCTTACCTCATAGGGTGGTCATGAGATTTAGTTCATAAATGCTTGGTGCAGTTGTCCCTCAGTACCTGTGAGGGGTCGGTGCCAGGGCCCCCGTGGATACCAAACTCCACAAATGCTTAAGTTCTTTGTATACAGTGGTGTAGTATCTGCGTGGAAACCATGCACATCCTCTCATATACTTTAAATCACTCTAGATTACTTATAATAACCTAAGGCCAGGTAAATGCTATATAAACAGTTGCCAGTGAGTGGCAAATTCAGGTTTTGCCTTTTGGAACTTTCTGGAATTTTTGGGGGGGGCAATACTGTTGTCTGTGGTTGGTTGAATCCACGGATATGGAACCTGTGGGTACGGAGGGAAAACTGTATATAGTAAGTTCTCAATATGTGTTAGCCAATGCTGCTTGTTATTATTATTTCCTAGGGTTGAAGCCTACATGTGGTGTAGTGGATTCAGGGGGCATGCACATTTTGAAGCATCTTGATACGTTTTGGAGGCTTTATTTTTCAGGCAGTGGAACAGTATAAAATACTCTCTATGGCAAGAAGTTACTAGATTCTCATGAGACAGCAAATCTGTGTGGCTGGAATAGAGTCTGGTTATCAACAGGAAGTACTTTGATGGGCAGGTGAAGCCCAGAGCAGAGAGGTCTCCCAGTGCCAGGTAGAGACACGGCCTTGGTTTAGTCTGCACGCAAGTAAGGTAATAGGGAGTCATGGTGGGTTCTTGAGCAGGAGAGTGGCATGAAATATAAATGGCAAGTAAGCATTAGCCTCTCTAGCTTTGATGGATCTCCAGGACCAGGAAATCATCTTGCTGGCCTTCTGCTGACTTTCACAAGAAGTGTATGGCTTCAAGGCACCTCATTGACAGAGAGGAAGATGCTAGTAATATACAGACATCCTGTTCTCTGTGTCCAGGTTGGCAGTCTCCTTTTGGGGCTGCTGGAACTGTGCAGAGATGGCTTAGAGGCGAGGTGCTACCAAGTTCCTTGTGGAGTTAGGAGCCAGACAGCTTTCAGCTGTCCAGGGAGCTCATGTACTGCTGAGGCTACTCAAGGGCTCAAATAGATATTTGCTGAATGGGTGGGTGGATGGATGGATGGATGGATGGATGGATGGAAGGAAGGCAGGCATTTATTCTCCACCTTTCCTTCTCTTGGTTTTAGAAGAAATTTGTTTACCTCTTGAAGGGAGAAAAACCCAGAGTCTGTTTCAACTTTGAAAAGTCACATGTTAATAAGAAGAGGAATGATAATAGTTTCCTCGGATTGAATACTGTCTTTGGTGGCCCCTTTGCCTGCTGCTTTCTGCATCTTATCTCATCTAACCTGACACCCGTGGAAGGCAAGTGGCTAAGCCTGGAGAAGTCAGGAGACTCATCTGCAGATAATACCCAGCATCGTCTTGTTCAACTTTCCTGGACCTCAGATTCCAGTAAACTAGCTAATCTTTCCCTCCCAGAGTTAAATGTGTAAGCGAGCAGTGGGTACTCAGCGCATCGGGAGTGCTCGTGGAGTGTTCATTGTTATTTTTACGGTCTCTCCAACATTCTCATTGCTCAGGCCAGAGACATCGTTTATTGGACACACACTGCCCCAGGTGCGGGCCTGATGGGCAAACTTTGGGAGGCTGTAAGCTGCAGTGGTTACCAGCATAGCTCTGAGGTCATACAGGCTGGGTTTGAATCCATGATCTGCATTTGGTAGCTTTGTCATCCTGGGTAAGTCATTTCACCTCTCTGAGCCAGTGTTTCCTCTTTTGTAAAATACAGTTGATTTAAATCTGAGGCTCTTTGCATAGAGCTTGGCACATTGTGGATGCTCATTAAATGTTAGCTTTTATTCTTATTATTGTTATCATATTTAGGCTGTAGAAAGACAAGGACGGGTATGATTTTATCTCATGGAACCAAGAGACGTTGCAAAACAAGAATAAGTAGTAACAAACTATGTTCCAGGCCTTGTTCTAAGCACTTGAAATGTATTAATCAGCCTGATTCCTCATGTCAGCCCTACAAGATAGCTACTATTCCTTCATTTTTTTTCTGATGAGAAACTGAGCACAGAGAGGTTAGATAACTTGGTGGAGATCACACAGCTGGTAAATGGCAGTGCTTGGTTGGCCCCTAGGAACTTGGCTCTAGCGTCTGTATCCTTGATCATTAGCTGTTCTACTCTGAGAAGGCTAAGAACCAGGTTGATTTGCCTGAAGATCCTATAGCTGCTCTGGGCCACTGACTTGAACCACATTGTGGTGAGATAGACTCTTGGATTTTGCGGCAGGTCATGGAGGGCAGGAGGGTGCGTTTAGGGCTGTTGCGTGTCTAACGTAAAAGAATCTGGGGTGAATGTGGTTCCTGGATCGATGCCAACAGACAAGCCCAGGTGTCTGAGCTGCCCCTGGGCCCCCAGAGAAGTTTGGGGCTTCCCTGGTGGGATGTCTGGCTCCGGGTGGCTCTGACAGACAGAGGGGGGATTGCCTTGTACTTGCAGGGAACCGGTGCTGCTCTTTTGACCCCAAGCACTCGCCTCCCAGCCCAGGACCGCCTTCTGCAGGGGGAATCCCTGTTGCTCAACTTCTTTTTTCCAAAACGCAGCCCCGTTCCCATCTCCATGGACAGTTTGGCCGGCAGGGCTGCTGTGGGGTGGGGCGGAGTGGAACAGTCGAAGTTTTCCAAGGAAGGGGAACCCCAGCTGGTTCTCACATTAAGGAAAGGTGACAGGCTCCCGGGCTAATCTTAGCCCCCATGTTGGGTCATCGGCACCGCGAGCTCCAAAGTTCTTTTTATAGCCGTCGACTGGAATGGAATTGGCAGTTTCCACTCCCGCAGGATGACAAACTGGAGAGCGGTGGAAAAGCAGTAGGAGAGGGGTAGCCTGGTGTTTCTTAAGTTAGAAAAGCTCGGTGTTTTGGAAAATGGCATCTTATTTATAGCAGCAGTAATAATAATGACTATTGTATTGTTTTTATTACTATTTTAAGTTATTTGCATGACTTCCAAAAGCCTGTAGGAGCTGCCTCTTGCCTGTCCCTCTGGCTTCAGCTTTTTTGACTTGCCCCTTGCTCCTTCGGCTGTAGCTACACCATCTTCATTCTGTCCTCAAGAACCCCACACTCCTTTCTGTCACAGGACCTTTGCTTTTGCTGTTTCCTGATGGGTCGTGTCCTTCTATTCCTACAAGTCTCACCTCCGCGGTGACTTCCCTAAGGGGCCCCTCCTTGACCATCAGCTCTGAAGTGGTTCAGCCTCCCCCACTACCCTGTCCCCTTCCGTCCCATTGCCCTGCCCTGTTCTCCCAGCTCCACGGGAATTACCTTGCCTGTTTGCTCATTTATTATCCTGTCTCCCACATCAGAGTTCCTTGAGGGCGGGGACTTGGTGTTTGCTGCCGTATCTGCAGCATCTGGAACAGCCCCTGGTACTCAGTAGGTACTTATACATATTGTTGAATGAATGTGTCCTCTCCTTTCATAGTCACAATGGCCCCGAGAGGCAGGCGGCATTACTCCCATTTTACAGATGAGATGACTGAGGCTCACAGAGGTCAAGCCGTGGGCCCCAGGTCAGCTCACAGCTGGTGACAGAGCTGGAATCCCAGGAAATTTTATCATCAACCCCCTAGGAATCTCTCTTGTCACAGCCAAGATGACAAAGAGGAACCCAGCAGAACGATCTGCATCTTTCCTATTTACCATTTTCAGTAATTGCTGAAAAGGCTTCACATATTCTCTGAAATTTAAAAAATGTGTAACCTTCCAGGCGAAGGTCACGCCGGGAAGTCCAGGCTGTTCCAGACTTCAGCTGGTAACCCTGGCCCCTGGCCACCCAGGCCTCAGGCGGAGTCGGGGGTCCCAGCAAAACATTGCAAAACAGGAAAAAATCTAAGGACACAAAAATAAAAGTGATGTGGCAGCGGAAACCGGGTTGCCATGGCTTTGAGCGACTCGCCGCGCCTGGGTGGGATCCAATGTTTTGGAAGGTTCCTCCACATGACACAGGGTTTTGGAATTTTTCAGCTGGTAAATCTTTCTTAATTCAGGCCCCCGGCCCCAGCCAAGTAGCTCCCTGGCTCTCTGTGTCCTGCGGGGGCGTAGGTTGGAAACGTGCCCGTGTCGGATTACTCAGCTTTGAAACTTAAATTGTTTGAAGAGAACTTGTGTTTTGTTTTGTTGGACGATTTTCTTGGACCAGTCTAATGGCAGAGGCTCCTATCACCTGTTGAGAGGGCAAATTGATTTTTTAGAAAGGAGGCGTGGGTGGTGGAATTCCCTCTTTCCCACTGAGTCATCATATCCTAATGTGAGTCATTTTATGACTTGGAGGTTCCCAAAGGTTGTATTTTGGGCTTTGTTTAATAAATATAAATGCATATGCTTAAAATAAAATTTTTTTGCTAAATTAAGTACTTTTCCATGGATTAGTACCCTGGAAACATTGGAACTCGCTTAGAGAAGACACCTCCTCTTCCCACCTGTTTTTCTCCGTGGGTTTGGCTTCACTCGGTCTGGTGCCTTCTGAAACAATCGACCTGGTCTGGGAGTCTCTCTGCCTTGGACTTCCCTCTGGGAAAGGTCAGACTCCAAGCTGGGCTTGACCATGACTAAGGCTCTGTAGACCTTTGCCCTTGGTGACTCACGTCCACAGTGTCACTGGCCCCCTGGGCTGGAACCCACCACTTACACACAGCTGGCTGGGATGTGGAGCTTTCCTCCAGAGACAGAGGCCAGATCACTGCTCGGGAGCCCCATTGGAGATGGAGAAAATGCTCTTGTTTTCAGAGGGCTGAATATTTGCCCAAACTTCAGTCCTCTTGCGTGTGAGAACAGACTTTAGAGTGAAAGGATCCTGCTGTTTAAGTGCTTTAAAAAGAGGACACAGAGAAATGAGTTTTCTAATGAACTTGGGTCCTCGTGTTTCCACCATCAGAAATTGTTCTTGGTGCCAACAGACGTTCTGTAATTTGCAATTAGTAGGCTGGAATTTCCACCCCCGTCAAGAAAATCATAATATCAATGAACGGTCTGACACCCTCTTGTGTTACTTTTCTTCCTGCAGTTTTGGTTGCATACTTTTTTTTAAGTAAAAATTGTATGTATTTCGGGGGTCAGCAGGCTGGATTTTGGATTATCCAGCAGATTTGGCTTGAAGCCTGGATAAGCCTCATATCATGTGCTTTGCAACTTAGTCTCCCCATCTCTAAAATGGGATTGGTGGTATTTCAGCCATAAAATGAGATCAAGGATCTAAAAGTGTCAGGCCATAAATGTAGGTGCCCAGAAAATGTCAGCTGACCTTCCATGCGTCTCCTGGGAGCTCGATGACTTAACAGGGAAGGCAGGCCCGTGTTGGTTTCTTGTCTGGGAGAAGAGTCCTTCCTGGCGCGAGTGGGTCTCTCCCCTCCTCTCAGTCCTGAGCCATCAGACTCCTGCTGTCACGCCTGATACACTGGAGGGACCGTGGCTAACGGCCCGCCCCCTGACCCCATCTTACAGATGGGAAGCAGACTCACTGAGGGAGACTGGCAGACTTCCCTTGAGGTGACAGCACACGTCAGCAGGAGGCTGGGTCCCAGACCCCCACTTCCCGGTTCCCAGAGTGACTGTGTGAGCTGGTGTGGGGCGTCCAGAGGTGACAGCCCATCGCTGAGAGGAGGCGCCCGTGGGGAGGGATGAAAGACAAACTGAAATCCGGCCTCTAAGTAAATGACCTGTTGATGCTCTTTTAGCCTTGTTCCTCCACTCACTCAGCCCCGAGGACTTCCGTAGTTGCTCCCCAGATGTTTATTAAACCCCTAGTGTGTGCAGGTTCTGTGCTAGGCACTGAGGGCATATGACAGATGAGGCCTCTGCCCTCAGGGGATGGACAATCTCAAACCTGTTTATAAGCAGGTCACTTTGAGATGGGGCGAGTGCTGTGAAGACAGGGAAGCCAGTCCTAGAAGCAGGAGCAAAGGGGCTGGAGGTTAAGACAAAAGTATAGGATGCTAAGTTAAACTCGAATCTCAATTTCTTTAATATGAGTATGTCCCGTGCAATGGTACAGAGCTTGGGACATACTGGTAGTTAGAAAAGTATTCATCGCTTTCTGAAATTCAGATTTAACTGAACGGTCTGTATGTTTATTTATTAAATCTGGCAGCCATGGACAGTGCAGTCAGGAAGGGCTTCCCTGAGGAGGTGGTTTTGAGCAGAGCCCCTGAAGGCGGGAAAGAGGGAGCCACGTGGATGGTCAGAAGCGTGTCTGGGGCAGAAGGAACTGCCCTGTGGCAGGGTCCCAGCGTGGGGTTGAGCTTGGGGTGTTTGGGGAACTGAAAGCAGAGCCAGGCAGCTGGTGCAGGGTGCGAGTAGGTGGGAGTGTGACACCAGTCAAGCCTGAAGAGGGTGCCGGGGACGGGGTCAGGTCCTGCTGGACCATGCAGGCGTGGCGAGGCGTTTGGATTTTATTCCAAAAGCGAGTAGCTGCGGGAGGCTTTTAAGCAGGGGGGGATGGCATGATCTAATTTCCATTTCTGAGATTGCTCTGGCAGTCTGGGTGGAGAATGGACTTCGGGGGTGGGGGTGACTGAGCAGCTGCTGCAGTTGTGCAGGTGGGGGACAAGGTGGGGAAGCCCACCAAGCAAGAGGCGGGGCAGGAGGGCAGAGGGAAGGCGAGGCAATCAAGGCGCTTCCTCTCCAGCTCTCAGGAAATGCATGGGGCAGTGGTACCATTTTGGGTGGGTGAAATCCTAACGAAGAGGCCACTCCCAATCCCCCCATCTGCTCAGCTCATTAAGCCTGTGCATCCAGGGAGTGTGCGTTTTTCTGCTAGTTAGCAGTCGTAAAGAGCAGACCGAAATGACTTCAACCGTCTTCATCTAGCTAATTTTAAAAAGCAGAGCCAGGCCTGGGAAGCATCACACACGGTTTCCTAACCCAGACTGACACATTGATTTCCTCCCCGTTTGCCTCGAGCCCAATGGCACGCTCGCGGCCCCAGTGAGGACGGGTTTGCTTTCTTCCTCCTGAAAGGGTGCTCGTTTCTGCTGGGCGTGCTGACACGGGCCCGCGGCAGACACGAGGCGGACTGCTGAGACTCCAGCCCGGACCCAGCACCAGCCCTGCTGCTTCCTGAGGCTTTGCTCCATCGCAGGGTTCAAGAACGGCCTGCAAAGAGAATCCACTCAACCAACCCAAGCACAGGGGCCACCCGTCCACAGACGCACTGGCCGTTGAGGCATGTTCTCCTGGCACCGTGGCCAGGTTAAACCAAAGACTATAATGTTACTTGAGCCATGAGTGCCCCCCATCCCATTTTTTTTTCTCTCTTACAGAGTCTTGCTAAATCTTCTCTAGACCCAACCTCTTTGCCCAAAGAAGTTGGCTGTTTTTTCTTCCCTTCTGAGTAAAGACTTGGAAGAGCCTGTTTTGTGCTGGCTGCCAGCCCCTGTTAATTCAGGACAGGGGAAGTTTGCCCAAACATCTGCTAGAGAGACCGAAGTCCTTTATTTTATCTCAGCCCAGAGCAGTAGAAGCAGACTCGGTCTTCTTGAGCCTCTCCTGTTCTGGGCAGGTTTTCCGAGTCTCAGATCTGGGGTAGGGGTCGGGAGATAGATTATCTAGAACTCAGGCGGAGTGGCTCTGGTTGAGTTTGATTCCTTGTCTGCACCTGTATTCCAGGCTCCTTCCTTCTCAGTCAGTTCCTCCAAAAGGACTCTTCAACAAGGGCTCGGTGATTTCTCTTTGTGGGATCCTTTTGCTGGTGAGGCCAGTGGTCCAACATTTCCTGAGCTCTGGCTGTGGGCTGAGCACTGGGGAATCCTGAGGTCAGTTTGGTCACTTAGTCCACCAGTATTTTTTGAGCATCTATTAAGTGCCGGACATGTAGTGCTGGGGAGAAAGCAGAGAACAAGACTGCTGTGTGGCCCTGCCCTCTGGGAGCCCCCAACCTAGCAGGGGAGAGAGATGGAAAACCAATGGGCCAATAAAATGATGTCAGAGAGTGGAGGGTAGGAGTAGACAATGACAGAGGATGAGGGGAGCTCCCTGAGCTGGACCTGAAGAATGGGGAGGAACTGGTCCTGGTGAGATGTGGAGCAGGGCAAGCGTGGTCGTTGGAGGGATAGACGAGGCCAGTGGGTCTGGAGCTGAGTCAGGGGTCAGAAGCTGAGAAAGGAGGCAGTGTCCCCATCCCAGTAAAGGTGAGGAACCTTAAATCTGTTTCTCTTTTGAGCTCTGATGGGACCCAGGGCCCCGCCTCCTTGTCTGGGGACCCAGGAGGGCGTGTGTGGCTCGTGTCAAGGGCCCAGCAGCCCGAAGTGGGCCTGCTGTGCTATAGGAGCTGGGTCCATGCCTAGCCTCCATCTAAGATCGTGGCCCCAGGGAGCTCCTGGGAGACAGACAAATCAACAGGCAGTTGCCGTGTACTTTTTTCTTGAGAAACACGTTATTTTAAAAATGCACAAAAAATGCACATCAATTAAAATCACCCCGAGTTCTACCATGTTTCTTGAATCATGTGACGGGAGACGTGAAGGTCTCATCTCATCCATTCAGTCCCAGGCGTGGGGATGCAGCTTGCGGCGCAGGCTCCTTAAACATAAGCAGAGATGTTTATAGACGGTTCACAAAGTGACGTGCTGCGCGTACTGTTCTGCCACGCTTTAAAAATTCTGTTTTTTACATAGCAGGGACGCGTTTCCAGGACAGAAAACATGACCATCCTTATTCGAAGCTATTTCTATACCTGATATTCCATACCAAGTATGGATGGCCCCTCATTAATTAAGCCTGTCCCTATCAATGAGTACTTTCTATGGACACTTTATTTATTTGCAATGAGAAGTGTAATGCAAACAACTGAAATGAGAAACTGTGATACCCACCAGAATACTGGGGTCAAGATGGCCAGCCAACTCTTTCTTCTTAAAGTTGGACCTGTGTGAGACACCAAGTTCTAAAATAATAATAGGAATAACAGCGCTCGCTACAGGCCGGGCATTTTTGCTAAAGGATTTTACATATAATTTCTATGTGAATTCTGACCACAGCTTTTTGACGTCAATAAATTAACTTTATTGTTTGACCTATGAGGATAGTGAGGCACAGAGAGGTTAAGATACCATTCAAGGGCCACACAGCAAGGAAACGGCAGTGATAGGACTTGAACGCAGACAGAGTGATGCCAGGCTGAGTGAGTCCTGCCAGCATTTACTGTGAATTCCACTGCCTCCTGGAGGCTCCTTTCAGGGATGGGATTAGTATGTTCTCTTGGTGAAACCCCAGGACCTGTGAGCTGAGGTTTCATAATGGGGTGGGGGAATGGAAGAAGAGCCCAGGAAAACGGCCCTGAGGTATTTTGTAAGCCGCACGCTCCCCTTAGAGACCAGCCTCCTTGGTGTGTCTTCTACATGCTACGAAACATCCAGGACGCAACGGCAGCTTTCACTTCCCATCGAGGGCTTGTTTGTTCAGAACGGAATGCAGGGACCATGGGAGACGCACAGCCAGGCTAGATGCCTGAAGCTGCCCTTGGGGCTTTTAAAAAGTTGAGATAATGGTGTAAAGGCTCATTTTTGAAAGGAAAGAAACTCAAGCACCATGCCACCTGTCTCCTATAACAGACATTGTCCTTTTGTAAATTCCCTCCAGCCCATGCCTGCAGGCAAATGTATTTATAACTGCAATCAGCGAATTTTTTTTTTTATTATTTTCTGATCGGCAAATGCTTGTGGTTTTTTTCTTCAATATTAACACATCATGGAACAAACGCAAAAAATGATACAGGAGTCAATATTTATATAATCTGTTGGCGCTAGCCCTGCTCCTAATGCTTGCCAGTCTCTGTCCAATGTTTATAGTCTGCCTGGGTCTCTTCTCTTGGAATGAACCTGTGATGTGTAGGTGCTGTGAGTATCCCCATATTTTGGATGAGAGACAAAGAGAGGTAGAGCATCTTATCCAAGCTCACACAGCTAATTGGGGGCAACACAGGGATTCAAAGTCAGGTCTGTCTGCTCTGGAGTTTGGGGTATGTAGGAAGAAAACAGGGAGCGTTCTCATGACACAGAGAGGGGACGTTGGTTCTGGTCACGGAACATGCCCGAGAAGCTGGGGGTTATAGTCAACATGTCCCTGGGGGACACCAGGGTGAGCAGGCCTTTCCTCTTAAATCCCACGGCCGCTTTCCTGGGCTGATGTCTGGAGCCCGAGATGTGGCCGCCTGGCTGCCGGGCTGCGGCTCAGGGGACAGCAGTGGGAGGGCTTCTCAGCAAACGGGAGGAGGGACGACCCCCTGCAGCCCGTGCTGGGAGCCCTGTGTGGACGCTCCGGGGCCCTCCACGGGGCCCTCGCTGGCCCTGGTGGTGGCCAAGGGCCTCCTGGGCACGTGGTTCTGATTCTGAAGCAAAGAGAAGGTCACGTCCTTGGAGCAAGGGGCCTGCAGTCCAGGAGAAAGGGAAGTGAGTTGTTTTCCTGTCTGGCAGGGCCGGGGGCCTTGCTTTCAGGGTGGGGGGGTATGCGGCAGCAGCGTGGGACACGGCCTGAGATGATACTGGGCGGTGCTTTTCCTGGCCAAAATGTCATACAGTCATGAGAAAACCTCAGGCCCATCCCAGCGGAGGGCCTTTCTGCAGAAGCCTGAGCAGTTCCCCTCCCCACGGGGTGGGGGGAGGCACCTGTCTCTCAAAGACCCACCAAGGTGGGGCCCGGAAAGTAGATGGGAGTTGTGGGGGCCAGGGCAGGAGGGCTGTGGTGAAGTGGGGCCCTCAGTGCTGTCTGGAGAGGCTGCCATGGTCAAGTTCCCGTGTGGGTGCCCAGAATAGCCAGATCATCTGAACTGTGTGTTTTTTTTTTTTTAGGAACAAAATCTTCATTTTTAGGTGATGTCTCATTTTGAAATGACAGCCACTAATTAAAAAGCCTCGAAGCCACTCTATAGGCCACAAAATAAGCCAGGGCTCTGGGGTGAGGCCAGTTGGCTTTTTAAAAAAGAATTGTCTTAGAAAACACGTAGCATAATATAGATCATTTTAACCATTTGTAGGTGTATAATTCAGTGGCATTAAAATCCATTCACAGCGGTGTCTAACAATCAGCACTATTTTCAGAACATTTCTCTTTCCTGAAACAGAAGATCTGTACTAGTAACAACAAGTCCCCCTCCCCGCCTCCCCAGCCCCTGGTAACTTGTAGTCCCTTTTCTGTCTCTGTGAATTGGCCTATTCTGTGTACCTTGTATGAGTGGGATCATAACATATTTGTCCTTTTGTGTCTGGCTTATTTCATTTCATAATGTTTTCGGGGTCTATCCATGCAGCACATACCAAAATTTGCTTCCCCTTTAAGGCTAAATAATATTCCACTGTCTGTATAACCACATTTTGTTTATCCCTTTATCCATTGATGGTCACTTGGGTTGTTTCTACCCCATGCACCTCTGTTTTCTTTGATGAAGCACTTTTCTGCCTCAGCAGGCACTTAGATTGTGACAGTAACTTTTGCAGTGATGTAAATTCTGATCATGTCAGCCAATGGCTGAGTATTGGATATGGACTGAGGAGGACGTGGCCCCCGAGAGTGTCCTGGAAGATGGGGGAGGTGATGGGACAGGTGATGGTGGGGGTACCCAGGGTGCTATTGGAGCCCAGAGGGGACAAGTTTGGTCCAAAACAGGAGACCGCAGCTGAGTCTTGAAGGCCGAATCACCTGGAATGCATACACACCTCCATTAACTTGCAGAGGAGCTGCACGGGCTCAGGAATCTGGAACCACGTAATGTCAGGGGAGAAGGAGCGCTGCTTTGAAGCCAGGCTGCCTGGGCTCAAATCTGGCTGCCCCACCTCCTTGCTGTGTGTCCTTGGGCTAGTGCCCTTGCCTCTCTGTACTTGAGTATCCTCACCTATCAAATGGGGGTGATGATCAGACCTGTGGCTTAGGGTTGCTGTCTGGATTGACAGGTCTGTGCCCGTGAGGTGTTTTGAGGGATGCTTCATGTATAGTGAGCCCTCATAAGTGATAGCAGTAATTTCTAGTAGGAGAGGTGAGAATGGTCTCCAGAGAGGGTGGAATAGAGGTAGGAGCAAGGTCGTGCAGAGCCTTCAAGGTCAGTGTGGGAGTTTAGATGGTATCTGGAGGCACAGGGGAAGCAGGGAAATGTTTGGGAAGATGTGTGCAAACCTATGGATGTGACATAGAAAGGCTGTCCCTAGGTAGGACCTTTCTCCATCCTCCTGGGAAGCTGGTATCTTCTCTCTGCTTAGTAAACTTGAGCTGCTTTCCTTGAAAGCATCCCCTTTGTTATTGGACTGTGCCAGTTGTTGATTTAATAACTGTCTTCTGCATGTCTTTGGACAACCCCCTTCCATCTCTTGGCCTCAGTTTCACCATCTGATGGTGCTGGGCTGGCTAAGTTTTAAGGCTACTCTCTAGCGCCTGTGCCCTAGAATTCTTCAGCTGTTGGGTGGAGTCCTGTGTGTTACGTGTGCTCACCGGAGATGGAGAAGAGCATGAAATCTGGGAATAAGGGCTCCCTCCCATTTCTCTTGGGTCCTTAGACCAGGAGAAGAGACTTTGAGGACCCTCCTCATGGTGACACCCTTCTCATTGCACCATCATTTTATATTTTCTGTGCTTCCTCTCCCACTTACTGGTGTGAGTCAAGGAAGAGAGCTGGGGTGGAAGCTTTATGGACCTAGCTTAATACTTCCCCATCACATTTCTGGGTACTTCTCTCTTTCCTCCCAATTAGGAGATATGAAAATGGTCCTTTCTTTTCAAAGTGAGTGAAGCTCATACATGGTAACGATCCAGACCCAAAGAGCCATGGTACCATTGATGGCAGAACTCACTTCAGCCAGTGAGAGGCTAAGGAGGCAGGTGACACATTAGACATCAACACATTGTTCGTTGCCTCGATTAATTTATTACTTGAACTTCTGACTTAGTACTTGCACTGCAGTTAGTGAATAAGGGTGTGGTTTTTGGATGAGGACCCATGCTTAGCTTGTACCACCATCTGAGATGGGGACACGTGTCTGTTGGACGGCCTTTGACCTGTCTTTGATTAAGAAATGAGGTTTTTCTCTAAAGAGTTTTGTCCAGGGCTTCACACTCTGGAAGTACCCTGTCTTGATGACTTAGCTTCAAATTCCTTGGTGTCTATCCATCTATCCTTTCTTGCTTCCTTTTGAGCAGTGGCTGATGTCAGCTCCTGGCTTTTTCCTGGCCCCATCAGCAGCCTTTGGAGCTACTGACACTTTTGTACACTCAGACATGAGATGTTTACTAGGCACCTACAATATGTAGGGTGTTGGGGAGATGGTGATGGCTATACCTGGTCCTTCCCACAAGGATCTCACTATAGTGAGAGTGGGTGCACTAACCAGCTTTTCCTCTTCCCTTTGGACATAAACCTATGTCTTCCATAGTTATTTCAGGGATTGCACGAAATAGAACTGTAAGGCCAGGACTTGCAGACTGACTAGTTGGAGGGGGTTCCAGCTGGCTCAGTGCTTGTTCTTTCTTCAGATCATGTAGATTGCATCAGCTCTGGTAGCAATCACAAGACTTTTTATTAGTTATTGTTTTGGGAAGTATGCCCTATACAAGTTCAAATAATGCTTGGAAACCCAGTTTCTTGGGGTGAACCTTAAGAGCCAAGACTACATGGGTTCAGATTTAACCTTTCACAGAAGCTGCTAATAATAGTGCTTACAAAGAGGGGGGATTCTTTGGCCAAATGTCAGGATGTGGTACATACCCAGCCCACCATGGAGAGTTAATGCTACACCTGAGCAGATTAAAGGCTCTGAGAAATCCTGCAGTAAAGAAACCCACTTGACTCTGACTCCACCTTTTCCAAATGCTTACTAGCTGGTAGAACTTGCTTTCCTTTCTCATAAACCCATTTAATATTCTTCAGAGCCAGAGTTCCACAAAACACCCTGGAAACACTTGTGGAATTGATTTGTTTCAGCCGAAAACTGCCACGGGCCGATGTAGGTGGTCAGCAAAAGAAACCTATTATTTGCAAATGCAGAGTTTTGTTTGGCCCAACTTGTTGGCCCCAAACTGGGGAACCAGTGCCCCGCTCCAGGGAAGGAGGGTTTACCACGGAGTGAAACCTCTCAGCGCCCGCTGTAACGAGTCACGTGAGAGCCAGGCTGTCTGTGGACTGAAAGGTGAAGGGTGGGTGCTGTGTTTCCACCCACTCCAAGGCCTCACGAGCCAGGACATTGTTTACGCCTCTTAGGACAGAATATGTGAGCCACCTGTGTTCTCAGACGATGAAGAAGTCATGTCTGGGACAGCCAGGGATCAGTAATGGGGCCCCTGTGACAGTCTTGGCATATGCAGAGCATTTTGCAAATAGTCTTTGGTTGAACAAAGCATATTATAAAGTGTATAACAATGCTTGTATTTTAAAGAAAAAGATACGTAGACATTCAAATATAGAGAAAAAAGATAATAGTGTTGGGATGACGGGTAATTTCTGTTTTTTCCCTTCTTTTGTATTGTTGCCCAGTTTTCTGTTGTCAACGTGCCTTCCCTTTGCAAAAAGAAATATGCACGTATAGAAATAAAAATACCTATGTGTACATGTATGCATACCTAACGCAAACACGCAGGTGTACTTTACTGAAGTGATCTAATGTACAAGCCAAGATACATATAAGTTGGTGAGTTTTTTGACTTAAATCTTTGGTTGCTAATAGTTCCTTCAAAGTCTGTCATTTTTAAATTTTCCAGATGGGCAGCAAATTTGGGAGATGGAGGCCACGGTGGATAAAGACAAGAGCCAGCCTGTAAGCACTGGACACGATGGCCTGACACCCTGTCCTGTCTGCAACCTCCTGCCCCCCCACCTCCCTTGTGCTCTCTTTCCCTCTTTTTTCCCCTTCCTTCATCAAAGTCCCAGTGCTTTGAACCTAAAAGGCATTCAGTGGGTATTGAATTGACGAATGAATTACATGTTTATTGAGCACGAGGCCCTTTGATTTGTAACAGTGACATCTTAATAAATTTTAATAGAGTAAGTGGTAAGTCTTTCTTCAGTGCAGCTGAAAAGTCAAGTTCCCCATAATTAGAATTTTGCCTGTAAATGTACGGAACATGTCACAAGTCCTATTATTTTTATTTCTTTATTGAAGTATAGTTGATTTACAATATTGCGTTTGTTTCAAGTGTACAACAAAGTGCTTCAGTTATATATGTATATATACATATTCTTTTTTAAAAAATTATTTTCCATTATAGGTTATTATAAGATATTGAATATAGTTCCCTGTGCTATATAGTAAATCCTTGTTGTTTATTTTATATTGAATATGTGGTAGTGTGCACCTGTTAATCCCATACTCCCCATTTACCCCTCCCTACCATGAGTCCTTCTAGATGGGCTGGCTCACTGTGCTTAGGACCTTGGATGGGAATTTAGATGCAGTTGCAGTTAGATTACTGACAACTCCTTTCTTTCAGAACATGCTTTTTGTTGAGATCCCTGAGTATCGGAACAAGCACATTCGGACATCAGTGAAGGTGAACTTCTACGTCATCAATGGGAAAAGAAAACGAAGTCAGCCTCAGCACTTTACCTACCACCCAGGTAAGAAGTTCTCTCTGAAGCCCCCTTGTGTATGGAGAGGCACTACCAGAATGTGGGGGAGGATGCATTCAATCTGCTGGGCAACCTTGGGCAGATGACTCAACCCCTCTGAGCCTCAGTTTCCTCATCTGTCAAATGGTATCTTCCTTATAAGAGTTATATAAATCAAATGCGCATGAAGTGCTTAGGACGGCGCACATCAGCAGTATTAGCTGCTGTTGTTATGAACATTTTCTTTGCAAGGGCAGAATAAGAACGGGGCACGTGTAGACTTGTTTACCAGAAGGTGGCAAAGCTGATGACTCCTGTCCCTGTTTTAGATTTGATCACAATAGGGGTAGACGGTGAATATGCCCTAAAATGTGGAGTCTTAGGGACCTCACAGTTGGTGGTCACCTGGTGGCCAAATGGAGTTGCTGGGTGGATAACCAGGCCCAAGAAAGCATTTCATTCCCACAAAGTACTACAGGCCCAAGAAGGGCAACAAGAGCCATTTTTCATTCATTCATTTGTCCAGAAAATACCTGAGTGCCAGACACTGTTTTGGCTTGGAGATACAGGAGTGAACAAAGCAAAAACCCCTGCCCTCTTGGAGCTGATGTTCTAACAGAAGATACAGATAAAATATAATATTGATGACAGGGGATTCAAATAATAGGTAATATTGATATTCTTGCTATGTTGGGATGTGGTTAGGGTGCAGAAAGAGGCTACAGATTTCTGAAGGCTGAGACAGGCCTGCCAGCTGCCTTTCCAAGAAACCTACGATCTGAGAATGTCGGCCAGGGTGTAATTTCCATCCTGTGACAGTTTCACACGGAGCCTCTGGGCTGCCAGTAGCACAAAAGCGAGGGCCTGGCTCGGGTGCAGTGCGTGCATCCACAGGTTTGTGTGGCTCCTTGAGTGTCCCATCGTCCCAGGACTGGTGTGACATGCCGTGAGTAGCAAAGGCCTAATGGTACCCAGAACTGGGGGAGAATCTCTGGGAGGGCTCTAGACCACAGTGTAGTGATTCTTTGTAACATAGCAGTTTTCAATTATGTGTCACGCACTGTCGCCTCTCCCGTGTGGTGATGAGCCTCCCTGGGTCTGGGCATTAGCACTTAGCTGCCTGAACTTGGTTCGAGTGAGAACGCGAGGCCCAGGTGCCTGCCATCGGTCTTGGAGTGGCTTCCTGAGAAGCGATTTCTGTGGTTGGAGTCAAAGCTGTGTTTTTGCTGTAGATGCTGAACCTCCTTTGCCTCCCCCAGCACTCGGGAGCCCCCCAGTTTGATTACGGTCCTGTCACCGATTCATTTACTCCAGTAAAAAGAAAACTGATTCCTCAGCTCCTGGGCCTGGTGATGCTTCAGTAAAGGATGTCTGAGAAGTAGGAATTCTGGTGACTGTCCAGGGTGGGGAGAGAGGAACAGGGACCTCACCAGCACCAACAGTAGTAATAGTGGTAGCAGCAACAACAGCAAGCATTGAGCACTTACTGTATGCAGTCACTTTGCATACAGTGCACACACAACTCATTTACTCTTACCCACAATTATGGGGTGGGTATGCTTGTTCCTGCCAGTTAACAGATGGGGAAACTGAGGCCCAAACCAGCAGGCTTCATTCCCCCAAATATTACCTCACTAAGGAGGCCGACCGTCACCGTTTGGTCATTCCTTTGTCCAGAAAATATCTGAGTGATGATTAAGTGCCAGGTACTGTTGCAGGTGCTGGGGATCAAGCACTAAACAAAAAAGAAAAAAAAAATCCTCCAGGTAATAAGTGAGCACGTGAAGTGCACAGATATTCCAGATGGTGCTGAGTGTGATGAAGGACAGCAGGCAAGGAAGGGGGCAGAGCTGCTAGGGCAGAGGGAGGAGGCGGGGCATAATTTTACATCCAGCGTTCTTCCCCGAGCTCTCCCCCTGGGGATAAAGGCTGCGCGCATCCCAGGGCTAACACAGACCCACCAGACACTTTTCCACTATCAGAACGACCTATGGTTCAAGATCGTCACCCAGGGTAAGATTTCTAACCTAAGACAATTGCACAGGGAGCCTCTTGCCCAAGGCTAATAAATGACAGAGCCCAGATCTTTGATCCCACCCGTTTGGACTCCCAAGGCTGTGCTCCCAACCGCTGTCTGCTCATCCTCTGCGTACCCCTGTGGCACTAAGAATGGTGCAACCCGTGTGCATTTCTCTTCTCACAGTCCCAGCCATCAAGACGGAGCCCACCGATGAATACGACCCCACCTTGATCTGCAGCCCCGCCCACGGGGGTCTGGGGAGCCAGCCTTACTACCCGCAGCACCCAATGGTGGCCGAGTCCCCCTCCTGCCTCGTGGCCACCATGGCTCCCTGCCAGCAATTCCGCTCAGGGCTCTCATCCCCCGACGCCCGCTACCAGCAGCAGAACCCGGCGGCCGTCCTCTACCAGCGGAGCAAGAGCCTGAGCCCCAGCCTGCTGGGCTACCAGCAGCCGGCCCTCATGGCCGCTCCCCTGTCCCTCGCGGACGCCCACCGCTCCGTGCTGGTGCACGCTGGCTCCCAGGGCCAGAGCTCAGCCCTGCTCCACTCCAGTCCGGCCAACCAGCAGGCCTCACCGGTGATCCACTACTCACCCACCAACCAGCAGCTGCGCTGTGGAAGCCACCAGGAGTTCCAGCACATCGTGTACTGCGAGAACTTCGCGCCCGGCACCACCAGGCCCGGCCCACCCCCTGTCAGTCAAGGTCAGAGGCTGAGCCCAGGGTCCTACCCCACAGTCATTCAGCAGCAGAATGCCACAAGCCAAAGAGCCGCCAAAAACGGACCCCCAGTCAGTGACCAAAAGGAAGTATTACCCGCGGGCGTGACAATTAAACAGGAACAGAACTTGGACCAGACCTACTTGGATGATGGTAAGATGCTTGTTTTTCTCATTGCCCGTGAGTTCGGTGCCCTGAAGCATTCCCCCCTCCCCAGCAAGTTTACTGTATGGCCTGGGTATCTTCCTTCATCTGTTTGGGCCTCAGTGTCCGCCCTCTTTAAGGGAGTCGAATAAGATAACCTTTAAGGCCTCACTCAACTCTGGACATGAATCATTTCCCAGCAGGAGTGTGGGCTGGGTGGTAGGAGTTTTAGTTGCTCCCCCTACAAATATTACAACAGATAGCAAATGAGGGCACTTCTGGCCCTAGGAGTGTCCCCTGGGTCATGAACTGGGTCAGTTTAACTGCTTCCACTCTCTTTCCATTGGCTAAATTTAGACCAAGGATAGGGAAACAGAAAGGAAGGAAAGCTAACCTTTTATTCCTGGAGAGAAAAAAAAATAATCCCATTTTATAGCCCTCTTTTGTATATTTGGGGGTGGGGGGTAGGGTGGGGCCGAGGGAAGGAGAAATCTCATTGCAAAGCGGCTCTGTCGGAAGGGAGCATGAATGGGGCTTGCGGGCAGGCTGCGGGGGTCGCTCTGCCGTGTGCCAGTGCAACAGAGCAGGGCATTGACGGGAGGGAAGCTGGGCTTCTGTTGTGCGGAGCCCAACTGACGGGGTGGCTGGGCCAAGGAAAAGATGCAGAGGCAGCTTTGTGTGTCTGTAGGTGCATGAGTTTGTTGGCGGGGGGCCCAGCTGGAAGGTCGTCTTGTTGGAGCAGCAACGTGTGTGACATTGGTCTGTGATCGCATCGAGGAAGGGCCAGTTGTGTTGGCAGGACTCACTTGGGATCAGCCAGGTGCCGCTGGAGGACAGAGAGGGCGGGGCAGGCAGAGCAGCCTTCCCCTGGGGGTGCCAGAAAAAAGAAGACAGGTGGTTTGAATTTCTGTATGGGAGCAGGAAAGCCTCCACCGCTGGCTGCCACCCACAGCTCCGGCCTCCCACTTTACCAGCAGTGGCATCTGATATACCCTGAAACCCCAATTATTCAGGAAAATTTACTCTCAGGAACCCAGCCAGGAAGCAGGAAGTAAGGCAAAAACTTCAAAATAGCCACAGTAGTTATCGCAAAGAGCAGGTGCTAGATATCAGGCACTCCAGTGGCAGGAATCCTTTGGTGCTCACTCAGAGACTATTGACTTCTACTTTATGCAAAGTTTTGATGATCCAGGTTATCTGGGGGTTCTGTGACTTCTTGTAGTTTCCATGTCCTCTCTCTTGTAAAACTATCTTCCAAAAACATCTCCCAAATGCATCCAGCAAAGATCCTTAGAGCTACTTAGTGTAGGGTCAAATTGCTCCCCGTGCCTTACAGGGTGGACTGCTGAGTTAATAATTGATCTGTCTAATCCTGAATAATCAAACACAGGTTGAGTTAGGGGCACTGTGCTCCCTTTTAAAAGAGAGACCCAGGTGCTGTCCATTTTACACCCAAAATGGTGAAGACAAAGTTTTGGTGCTTACCTGAAAGGGGATTATCATGTAGAAAATTCAGCTAATACAGAATGCCTTATCCGAGGGAGAGGGTAGCTGAAATAGGGCTGTAACCAGACCTCTCTCCATGCGTGTGCTCGGGGGCTGGATAAGGGCAGAGGTGCTTCATAAATAAACGATGCCAGAGCAGGGACTGAAACTTTCCTCCGCTGACTATGTCTCTAGAGGGAGAAATGTGCCAGCCCCTCCCACCCTGTCTGTCATCCCACATTATAGAGCAATGGTGAGCATCTCAGGTAGAGAACGGGAGTCAGTCCTTGGTTCTCTGTGATGCATCAGGTTCCAAGTGAGCCTCACAAGGTCATGAGTAACCTTTGAGTACCTGTTGTAGCCCTGGGCCCACAGAGGTGCCTCCTCTTTTCAAGGAAGCTTGTGTTATGGAGAAAGCAGCTGAGAGTAGAGACCCTTTGGGGCCTCCTAAGTGTCTTTCTGAATACAGGCAGGTTCCAGGTCACGGTGAGGGTGATCTCTCAGAGGTCAGTAACACGAGTCGGCCCTGAAGCTGTCTCGGAGAACCAAGTACAGTGAAATTGCTTCTCCTGGTGGAGCTTTTTCTTAAGTACATGCTTCACAAGCCTGTTACCTGGGATTTTAGGAGGTGTGCTCTGAAATGAGGGTTCTGTGGCTGGAAAAGGGAAAAATACTTGATAAAACCAAGTTTTTAAAAAACGTGTTTACTGCAGGACTTCTCAAAGCCCTTACTGAACTAGTGGACACAACCAGTCTCTAAAATGAGGGGGGTGGAGCACTTGCCAGAATTACTTGATCACCTGCACAACTCCAGGGGGTGCTGTTCACATTGTATTTTATTGTACTCTGTGTGAACGGAGCCCTTGGAGTTGTGCAGCATGGCAGGCCTGGGACCCCTCTCCCCTGATGTTCAGGAGAAATAACATGAAGGAATCTCAGAGTTCAGAACCAGCACTGCCCCATCCCAGGCACTGGATTCAGTTTGGGGGCTTCATGTTCCTGGGGCCAGAGCATGACAGCCAGGGGAATAATCTCTACCCACCTGGTCCCCAAAAGGCAGCAGTGTGGCTGCTGGTTGGATGTTCTGTGCTTAACCAGCATTGTCCCCAAGGCTCTGCCCAGCCCAGGTTCCTCGGATGGGGAGGTGGTGTGTGGCTTGTGGCCAGTGAGCTGCATCACCACTACAGCTGCCAGGAAGAGGGGTGCCGCGTTGTCTCCTAACTGCTGGGGGTTCAGATCCCGCTCACAGATGCCTTCTGGCCTGTGCACTCATAGAACATTCTAGACGCCACTGTTGGCTTTATGAATGTGGGATTCAGACATCTCAGCTCTCCTGGCATTGCTTTCTGACAGGTAAACTGGAAATCCCTGGGTCATTTCTCTAGTCTTTTGGGGAGGCATCCTAGGTCGTTCCATCCCTTTCATCGATTCCCCACAGGAGGTCTCCCCACAAAGTACAACTCTGGCTGCCCAAAGTCCAGCAGAACATGCTTCCAAGATAGGGGCTATTGCTCACATGCCACTCATCGGCCTTGGGATTTTGGCAAACTAGACTTTCCCTGGAAATGTTGTGAGAGCTGGGCTTAAGTGCTTTGAAGGTCAAAGGAAGGTTCTGCAGCTGGAAAGGGAAGGGGCCCCCGGAGGACTCGGGTCCAAATGCAAACACATCGTCTTGGAAGCGGACTGCACTGCTGCACTGTGATCCCGGGGTGCCCCAGTGTTTGGTTCTCTTCCCCAACCCTTTGCTAATGATCCGAAGTGTCTGGTCTGGGCGTCCCACCTGGTTCCCCGCCCTCTTCTTCCCAAACTGCATTCCTGCACACAGACGCTGTCTGTCTTGGCCCCCTTTTCTCTTGGAACTCCAAAACGCAGCTTCTGCTTTCTCCTCTCCAAGGACTCCAGACGTTTTCCAAAAGTCTCTTTTTGAGCTAGCAAAATAAGTGATATTCCAGGGCAAAATGTATCCTCACTCCTCTTGTTCCTCTGCCCGCCCCAACTCAGGCACTCTTTCACAGTTCTTCTGAAATTCGTGCTTTGCACACACACTCACTGTTGTTTTTCTCAGTCCCCTCTGTAACCAGTTTCTGGTCCTAAAGCCCCAAGTTGTACTTGGGAAATACCCTCAGCTCCTAGCAGTAGCCTGATCCTGTGACCTGTGAGGGAACCTTTCCCTCCCTCCCCACCCCTCCCCTCCATCCTGACCCTCCTTCCCTCCCTCACCAGCCCCCCGCCCTCTCACCCACAGGCATTAACTGGTTGCCTTCTCCGTGCCAGGTACCCTCCTGGGATTCAGGGGTACACTGGTGAACAACTCAAAAGTCCTTGCTCCTGTGGGATGTGTTTTTTGGGTAAAGGAGGCAGACGTTAGCACGTAAGGTGATAAACAAGCCTATTTCAGACGGCGATAAAAGCCGTGAGGGAAAGCACACAAGGTCAGGAGCCAGAGTGTGGCTGGGTGGGGGTGGCGTTGGCCCCCTCAGACCAAGTGCACAGCAAGGCCAGCTCTGAGCAGGTGAGCTCTGGGGAAGATCTGAGGGAAGGGTGTTTCAGGGAGCGGGAACAGCAGGTGGCGGAGGCTGTGAGGTCAGCTGCCGGGCTCGTGTTGGTGGGTTTCTGGTTAGCAGGGCAGCGTGATTTGATTTACCTTTTAAAGAGATCACTGGCTGCATTTGGAAAATGGACAATAGGGAGGCAAGAGTTGGAAAACAAGGGGTTTACTTCATTTTAGACAGACCCAGATAAGAAGGCTGTGAATCCCAGGGCAGGAATGTTGGGGGGTGAGGGGCACATTTTACAAAAGGCTGCCTTGTGCATCCTTTCATCAGTGCGGTTATTTGAGGTATAACTGGAACGGCCACAGTGTGTTGAGTTCCCAAGGAGGTCTGACCCCCTTCCTTGCCTAGAACTGAAGGGTGGCTGTACCTTCTACAGCCCAGGGCGCCTGCGTGGAGCAGGTAGGGAGTATTTGTGCTGTGCTGAGGGGCAGGCAGGGAGAGGCACTGAGGAACCGGGACTCAGGGCACTCCTGCTGGGTGCCATGGGTGACACACTCTCTGAAGAGCTGGGGGTTCTCAGGTCACCTCTCCACGGGCTCTGGGGGTAGCGAGCCTACGCCGGCAGCCTCGAGACAGCCGTAGACGAGAACATCCAGAGACGGGGGTGAGGCCTGGGACTCAAAGGAGATTCTCCATGGCTTTCTGGAAATGCCTTAAGGAGAAGGATGAAGTCTCAGTGATGGCCAGAGCCTCTGCCAGTGGCTTGTAAGGATGGCAGGGGGTGTGTGTGTGTGTGTGTGTGTGTGTATACATATAGGAAGAGCACAAACCAGTTTGTTTTTGAATCTGCTCTTCTATCCTTCATATGAGCTACTTAAAAATCATTTATTGAAATACATTGAATAAATTTGAATATTCCTATATATTTAGATGTTGAAATATAGGCACACTCAGAAATCAGTCGTGTATTCTGCATTTCACCAGGCGGACCACCCATGTCGTCACCACCAGGACCATGTGTGACATGGAATCTTGTTAGCAACCCAGGAGTCCCCCAACATGTAATCTCCTGCCTTCTCCACAAAGGTGGCCATTATCCTGCCTTCTAACCCCAAAGGTTCGATTTGCCTTCTTGTAGAAACAGAAGCCACACAGCCGTGTTCTCTGGTATCTGCCTTCTTCCGTCAGCCCCTAGCTTGTGAGATCCGGCAGTACTGCTGGGGGTAGCTGAGGTTCGTTCATTCTCATGGATTATTCCATTGAGGAAATAGTCTACAACTTCTGGATGCGTGTCCTGTTGACGGACATGGGGGTTATTTCCCGCTTTATGAAGAAGCCTTCCGCGAACTCTCTTGAACTCTTCTTTTGCTGACCACCCAGAAGGTCAGGAGTGGAGCCCTTGCCAGATGGTTTTCCGAAGTGGTTGTACCAGTTTATACACCCACAGCAGTGCGGGGGAGTTGTACGAAGTGGTTTTAAGTGTAGTTCACTTTGTATCTTCTGACTTTGGGACCTGCCCTCAGTTCTAATGAAGGTGCCTAGTTATGGGGGTTCCAGGCTGCAGACGCAGGGGGCAGAAACCTGTTTGGGTGTCAGCTGCTCTGACCCCTGCTTGGACCAGTTACTTAAACTGCCTGAGCCTCTGTTTTCTCACCCAGGAAAACTACACCTCCTGCTCAGATACTCAAACTGCCAAGCATGCGTTAAGATCTGCACTTGGAAATAAGGCTCCTAAAAGACGTTCAATAATTAATATTTGCTCCGTTAATAGTAACGGTGATGATCTTGATAGACCTTCCCTTCAAGTGTCTTGTGGTACCTTCTCCAGCCTTGCCTTTATTTTGGCCACTTAAATATTTTGGCCTTTTTCGCTGATGAGAATACTCCATGTGGAAAAAAGGTAGGGAAAAGCCCCAGAGAAAGCACTGATCTGTGGCTCGCAGGGGCTGCCTTTCAGGCCACAGAGAAGCAGAGGGTACGTGCGCTGTTCACCTCGGGGCCCAGTTTCAGTTCCCTGCTGCGGGCTCTCTTCTGCCCTGGAAGAGAGCACGGCAGGTTAGAGTCAGCCCCAGACTCACCCATGGGGGTTAGGAGGCCACCAAGAGCTTTCCCTTGACCCTTGGAAACCACTTGGGTGCACTGGGAGGAGCCGGCCACACTTTTTGTGCCATTCTCTACGGACGTGGTTGCCTGGGGCTCCCAGGCGGTGGAGTCAAAGGTGCAGCTTGAAATGTGTGCAGGGCAGTGGTGTGCCCGCAGGCATTCTCTTTCCTCCATTTGGTCTTGTTTGAAGCTTCCCCTGCCTTGTTCCCAGTTCTCAGGACTTACTTGCCGTGTCTCCGTAAGACGCATTGGATGACGCTTTGAATATCAGTGGTCGTACTTACTTGTGACTGTGGGCAAGTGACTAGCTTCCCTGTGCCTCAGTTTACCCATCCATAGAATGGACATGACCCCAGCTCCTCCCTCATAAGGCTGTGATGAGAATGTATTGAGTTAATGCACATCATACCTTTAGAACAGGGCTTGGCCCAAAGTACTCCCTGACAAATATTATCTGCTATTTTTCTTTGTGAATTTAATTGACTTCTTATAGGACATGGTTCAGATTTCTTTACAATGTATCTGCACAGGAGAATAAGAAAAATAGCTCTCCTGGTCTTTGGTGATGAGGACCACTTGCCCTTGTGCCCCGTCTCTTCCAGTGGGGCTGAAGTAGGGGACAAAGCCCCAGGGCACGGGCTCAAGCTTTCCTTCCCAAACTTCTTTCAGGGACCTCGGGACACCTACTCACACGAGGGGGTGATGCCCTGGGCCCAGGGATAGCTGGGAAGCCCAGTTGGCGTGTCCCCTGCTGTGCATCCCTGGTGGAGCGTGGACTGTGGGCCCAAGTTTTGCTAGTTGTGCCATTGGCAGAGGGTCCCAGGGTGTCCTTTTAAAAGGCTCTTTACCCAGAGGCTGGATGTGCCAGAGTGTGAGGACAGGCCAGTGAAGAATGGACAGAGGGACGCACCCTGCAATGTGCAGGAAGTGGGAAAGGAACCAAGGGTGAAAACGCGATCTGTGACTGGCACGGCTTTGTTCAGCAGGTCAGGGATCTTTAACCAGGGCCGCTCAGTGCCCACGGCAAGCCTGTGACAAAGCAGCTCCTGTTTGGAGAGGCGTGCGAAGCCCACAGACAGCCCAGTGCTGCTGACAGCCGCCACGTGCCCGGCCGCAGCATTGGCCCAGGAGGGCTGGGCTCCCTGGCAGCCTCCCTGAGGGTGGTGGTACTGATGGAAGGTGACACGCAGGGATTCTCTACTCTGATGAGAACCACGCAAAGTGGTTGCCCGGCTCAGGGCACGTGGAGAGCCTGATTCAGGGGTTGCAGTGTGGGGCTGTGCGGGGCACCGGAAACCACCACTGCCAAGTTTCATTCACACGGCCGCCCTCAGTGGGCACCCACAGAGTCCAGGCTTCTGCTGAGGGTTTTGTTCAGCATTCTTTTTAAAGTTCATTAAAAACAAAAATTTTGTATTTTACACAGGCAATATGTTCATGTGCTTGAAAAAACAATATAATATGAAAAGATACCTGGCAAAGTCTTACTCCCATTTTTTGCCCTGCCCCTGATACTGGTTTTCTCAAGCCTAGAGTAGTATATCTTACTCTTTTTACCACTATTGCCAGCCTTTCCCCTCAGGCTCCTTTTTAGGTAATTTTTTTCCTAATCACCACCCCCATGAAATATCAGTCCCATAGATGCACTCCATACCTCTTTAGGTACCGGGGCTCTTTGCAGGCCACAAACCATTGTCATATGTAAGATGTTTTTTCACCCCCTAAGAACCAACTTTCATCCCCTTGAGGTGGTATCATCCCCATTGGGAATGCATGTTGTAGTTTCTGTCTGTAATCGTGAGCATATGCAAGCATGTCTTCTTATCTTCCCCCTTTATTCTACAAAGGGTAGCAAAATATACCCACAGGTCCCCCGTGGATGGGGAATTGGGTATCTCTTGCTATCACAAGCAGCACTTATGATCTGTCACTCAGTGAATGGGCAGGTGTGTCAGGGACCAGTTCTCAGGAATGGGATGTCTGGTCCAAGGGTCCAGCCTCGATTCGGAGCCTGCTGGGTGTAGAGATTCTGGAGTTGTCCTGCCTGGCTCTCAGCCTGACCTCACCTCTTCACTCTTTTGTGATCTCAGGCTTATGATAACACCCCCCCCCAACTCCGAGGGTTATTGCATGCATGAAATGGGCGCATCTTGGTAAGGAAAGCACTTTGACCAGTACCTGGCATGCATGGTGGGTGTTCAGTAGTTGCTCATGTACGTCTCTGCCAGCACCACCAGCAATGCCATCATCATCATTTCTGGGCCATTGCCATAGTCTGAATGTTTGTGTCTCCCACAATTTATATGTTGAAGCCTATCCCCCACAGTGATGCTGTTAGGAAGTGGGGCCTTTGGGAGATGCTTTGTCCTGAGGATAGAACCCATGCATAGGATTAGTGTCCTTTTAAAAGAGACCCCACCGAGCTCCCTAGTTCCCTCCCACCAAGTGAGGTTATGATGAGAAAGCAGCCGCCTATGAGGAAGTGGGCCGTGTCTGCCAGCCTTTTGATCTTGGACTTCTCAGCCTCCAGAACTGTGAGAAACAAACGTTTGTTGTTTATAAGCCGCAGAGTGGCTTTTTCGTTACAGCCGCCTGACTAGACTAAGACAGCCTGCAGGTAGTAGGGGCAGAAATGGGCTTTGGAGAAGAGCCCTGAGGCTGTCTCTTAGCTTGTGTCCTTATTACCCTGCTGGGCTACTTCTTGTTAATTCAGCAAAGGATGTTTTGAGTCTCACTGGAAAATGCCAGAGGCCAGAAAACTGCTTGCCTAGAGACAAGCCCACAAAATTTGCAAGAGCTCCTGGTTGAAGGTCACTTCACTGAGCCAGCAGTAGGTCAGCGTCCCTCTCCCAGCAGAGTAAACCTCATGTTGGTGTCTGTACCAGGGGCATCTTTGTTTTGCCTCTCTTGATGTTTCCCCACCTTCTAAGAACCTCAGATTTCTAGCTATGCCACTTAGCTGTCCTTTCCTCCTACATCGTGTGTACTCTGCATGGCTGGCTTATGTAAATATAAGGAGCCACCTTCCAGCTGCCTCCAGACCCAGGCACTCCTCGGCCATCTTTTTGAAATTCTACAAAACAGATGTTTTCAAAGGAACGCGTTCTTGCATTTCAAGGTCAGAAGCTACCAAACCACAAGAAAGTCCGTCTTCAGACTTGCTGTCCACTCAGCCCACATTCCAAAGCAGCCTCTGACCCACAAAGAGCAGACAGGGCCCAAGAAAGAGGACCAAGGAGACGTCATTTGGTGCTATCCAATGGCCCCAGCGTCAGCCCCCAAACCCCCACTTTTAAGGATTCTGAGTCATTTGGGCTGCCTTTAATTTCCGCCTCCAAAATGTGGTTATTGTCGGGGGTGGGGGGCGGGGTGTGTGTGGGGGGTAACAAGTAAATATCCTGGTGAAGGAGTATGGTGATCAGTTAAGCAAGGTGTATGGGGAGGTCAGCATCCTTTTCTTTCTCAAGGCCCTTTTAGACCTTCATTCTTACTAGCACAGCCTGCAGAAGCGCTGGGGCTCACTTCCTCCCTTAGTGGATGTGCTGGACACCCCGGAAACGTGGCTTGTTTCAAGATGATGCAGCAACTGGGTGAGAACTGTGAACATCATTTCATGCAGGACTGTACGTGTGATGGGCCCAGGCCCCTCGTCCCAGGCCATCACCTAACTTAATCCAGGACGTGTGTGTTAAAAAATACATGACTCCCCAGTATCAGCTCGAGCTGTAATGTGTTCCTCTCTAGAGATGTTAAACTTGACAAGCAATTTAGTTATTTGAGGCTGTGAATTAGATGGGGGTGACAGTTAATCAAATCTTATTTTAATACTAAATTTCTTCCTGTATTCCCTATCTTCTCCATCAATAAACCCATTTCAGACAAATAGTACAGTTTATTTTCCCAGAAAAAAAAACAAAAAACTTTAGTGAAATAGGCCTAGTTGTATTACATTCCGTAGAGTTGAGATTTGGGTGCATTTTGTCTTTTGTCGCCCCTGAGTATAGTTCTGGATTCTTTTTTGCCCTAGACCTATTCAACTTTATTTTAGCACCATTTTCTTTTACTTTTCATCCTTTCCAAAAAAAAAAAAAAAAAAAAAAAGAAGAAGAAGAAGAAAAGAGAGGGAGAAGGGCTTTGTTCTTGGGAAATGATGAAACCATTTCTCTGGCTCTTCTCCACCGCATTCCTGACACCTCTTTAATTTGTTGCTGACCCTGGGGTCTGGTTAGCTGAGACTGTGACTCTAAAGGCAGGACTGGCGCCTGTTTTGTTCATCTGTGATGTCAGGAGTCTCTCTCTAGGTGAAGTCAAAGGCAAACTGAGGGTTGGGTTTGAAGAGGGAGTCTGTTCAGGTCCTCAGCAACCAATCCTGCCACTTTCAGGTGTCAGGATGACATCGGCCTCATTCCTTTCAACTGCCATGACATCAGATCTCTGGCCAGGAAAGAGAAGCAGAGTGCGCTGTGGTCATTTTACAATGAGCGCCGAGTACCCCAACTCAATTTTATGATGGGATTGTCTGTTGCAAGCGGTTTGGACGTCAGTCCCAGGCATTCTGCAAACCAACAAATGGGTTTCAGCTGAAGCCTGTTAGTTCCACCATCCCGGGAAAGTTGAAAGGCCACTCCCTGGTTGTTAGTTTCCAAAACTCTGGACAGAGTGGTGGTTCTGTTGCATAAGCCGACTATGTGGGGAACGCCTTTGAAATGTTCCGCAGCCGGTTCTTATAGATTTCTGGAAGTTGATGGTGTCTTTTGAATTCTCAGCTTCATTGGAAGCCTAAAAAAGAATTGACCCAAAGTTGATGAATGCACCCTTTCCACTTCTTACAGATGGATTGAGTTGTGGTCTGCTTCAGGACTTGGCACAGGGGTAGCCCACTGGGGTTCCACGGGCTGCACTGAGCCTGCAGCTATTTTGTTTGGCCCACACAGTATTTAAAAAAATATTTGGATTAGATGCCAACGTTTAAAAACCAGGAGATTGCACATAAAAATACAGATTTCCGGCTTTCCTTGGAAAATCCGAGGATCTGGCCACCCTGGGCCCCACATTCCGCATGGCGGCTACCTGCAGTCAAAGTCAAGGCTGGTCCTGAGTAGAGACCACCTCCCTTAGACAGAGCACGTACTTGTCCATAGCTCCTCCCAGCCCCTCTTGTCTCCTGACAGCGGATGGAGCGTCCGTTGTCATTTACCAGCACGCTGGTACTGTTGTTCCTCTTATACGTAGTGGACCTCACTCAGCCGAGGTCTCCATCCAGACCTGCTTGGCATTTGCATTGGTTACCACTCTTTTGGACGTGCCACTCACATCTGTGGCCACCTAACGAGCACCTGGCACACAGTGGGGACTTTGGTGGTGTTAGCTTCCTCTTTCTTCCCTTCCCCTCCTTGTGGCCAGGGGTAAGATTTAAAAACACCTTTTGGGACGAAATGCTGTAAATATATATAAATATAGAGCAGCACGATGTACCCACTTACCTACCACTCAGCTTCAACTGCGGTCAACTCATGGCCAGTTGGGTTTCTTCTGCACCTCTGTCTTCCACCACCTCTATTTCACAATAACAGTTTGAAGCAAATGCTACACATCAAAAATCCTAGATACCAAACCCATATCACTTTGTGTGTAAATATTCAGTATGTATCTCTAAAAGAAAAGGATTCTGAAAATACTCATAATACCACTAACACATGAAACTTAATGAAAATTCCTTAAAATCATGAAATATCTGGTGTTTAAACTTCGTCATCTCATGTCATAAAGGTTTTCTCCTTCTTTGTTTTGTTTTTATTACTTTATAGTTTGAATCAGGATTCACATCAGGCCCACACACTGCATGTGGATGCCTTGGGGTCTAAGACTGTTGTCATCCAGAGGTTTCCCCTCTGGATTAAATAATAGAAACTTTTTTTTTTTTTGGTTTTATCATCATTTTGCAATTTATTTTTTGAAAAAACCAGATTGTTCACCCTATAAAATTCCTCACAATCTGGCTTTTACCAGTTATGTTCCCCTGGTGAGGTTTAGCGTGTTCATCTGTCCTCTGTATTTTCTGTAAATTGGCAGTCAGTTCTAGTAGGTTCATGGATTCAGGTTTGGGGCAAGACTGCTTCATAGGTGGGTGCATCTCTCTGTCGGGAAGCAAATGCTGTCAGGTTGCTCCCTTCTGGCTGATGTTACCACCCCCTTCAGGTGCTGATGGTCAGTGCTGAACTCCACTAATTCAGTGGTACATGAATTGCAAAGTGGTGATATTCTGTTCTAATTCTGTCTTCCCTTCCTCTTCTGTCAGCTGGAAAACTTCTATAACGAGAAACTTTCCTTCATCAACAATGGTAGAATTCATATAGGAAAAGCAGGGTGAATGCTTGATTCTTTCCCTTTATTTGCCAGTTTTTAAAATAATGGGTTGGTTCATTAACATCCTCCCATGGTGATCAATTCAGGGTTCTTTTTGGTACCATTATGAACTCATAAATTGAAGCATAATTGATGTTTTAAGATTTTAATGGGCTTTTTTGCTTGTTCCTTTTGTCCTTGTCATTTGATGGATGTAAATAAAATTACATGACTTCCTCTCCTTTTTTTTCCCCTAGTGTAGCAATACGCTCAGATACTTTGAGGCATCAGGAAGGAAGGAACCCTATATGTAGACTAAGGGTTGTATTCCCTACATGTGCAAAGGGGAAATCATAAAATAGCTCTTGAGTGCCAGCTGGCTGAGATATCCCTCGCAGCATTGAGGAGTCTTTAAGTGTGGTTTAAGAAGAGAGTTTGCAGGGCAGGGGAAAGTTATATATTGATGAGGATGTAGAAGGCTTCTGTAACTGAAACCCAAAGTAACAGTAGCTTAAACAAGATGATAGGTGATTTCTTTCTCATGTAACAGCACAGGCATAAACAGTCCAGGGCTGGGATACCAGTCCCATGGTGCCAAGACTAGGCTCTTTCTGTCTTATCACTCTGCCATTCTTAGGATGGTACCCTCATCTGCACTGTCCAAGATGGCTCCTGGATGCAGGAGAGGGTGGAGGAAAGGAGAAAAAAAGGCATGCCCTTTCCCTTTAAGGGTATAACCCAGAAATCTCATATAGCCCTGTATCTGATACCTCATTGGCCAACACTTTGGCATGTGACCACAGTGAGCTGTGAAGGAGGCTGGGAAATGAAGTTTTTATAGTTACCCAATCACGTGCAGCACTAAAGCCTATTACTATGAAAGACAGGGAGAATGAATTCTGGGTCTCTGCACAAGAAGCATGATCATAATGGGAAAATAGCTCCAAAAGGAGGTTGGGTATTTTGTATTGTTTACTATTCTTAGGAGTTTCTTCATTTATTCCACAGATATTTATTGAATGGTTCCTATGTGCCAAGAGCAATTTTTAGGTCCTAGGGACACAGAAATGCATAAAACAGGTCTCTGCTTTCATGAAGCTTACCTCCTAGTTAGGGAACCAAACAAACCGCTCAGTAAATATGGAGTCATCTCTCTGTGTCTACAGGGAATTAGTCCCAGGAGCCCCTGCAGATACCAAAATCCATGGGTGCTCACGTCTCTCATATAAAAAAAAAAAGGGTTTAGTGTTTGTATATAGCTTACACATATCCTCATGTATACTTTAAATCATCTCTAGATTAGTTGTAATACCTTATACAAGGTCAGTGCTATGTAAACAGTTGCCAAACTTTTGGAACTGTCTGGTATTTTTTTTTTCTCTCAAATATTTCAATTCACGGTTGGTTGAATCTGTAGATATGGTACCGCGGATAGGGAGGGCTGACTGTATCCTATAATGTCAGGCGGTTATAGTCTATGAAGAAAATCTAAAACAGAAGAGGAAAGAGGCCTTCCGTGTCCAGTTATTGCTGATTCTCCCCAAATGCAGGGAGCCCTTCTCCTCAGGCTCAGTCCAGGACCCCCAAAACAGTTTATTACCTTTTCTCCCGAAGCACGTCTCTCAGCCTCAGGGCTGTTGATATTTGGGACCAGCTCATTGGTCGTGGGGCCTGTCCTGTGCACCGCAGGACGTCTAGCAGCATCCCTGGGCTCTGCTCAACAGGTGCCAGTGGAACCCCAGCCCTCACATACCCCAGTGGTGACACTAAAAATGACTCCAGATGTTGCCAAGGATGGTCTGGGAGGAAGAACTGCCACCAGTTAAGAACCACCAGTGTGACGGCTTTAGTGCCTGATTCTGGTGGGAACAACAGCTTTGTAATGTGGAGTGCTGACCATAAAGGCCCGTTTCATAGACTGGAGAATTCTTGGCTCTCTCTGGGTGTGGGAAGCCACTAGGAACTTCTTTCTTGCTGTGTTCAGTGTACTCCCTGGTGAGTGCCCAGGACAGTGGCTTGAGGGTCAGAAGATATTGATGGGTAATTGTAGTCACCAAAGGAAGCTTGGCTTGGAGCCCCACGTTGCTTCTTCCTTGCTTGTGGCCTTGGGCGAGGCATGTGTGAAAAGCAATGTACAGACTGTCGTGTGCACCACAGACACTGGGGAGGGCCTCCTTTAGCGCGAGGTTGGCAGGCCACTGCCTCAGGGAACTGCCAGGAGGCATCTCGTCTGGGCGTTTGCTTTCTTGGTTTGCCTTTAATCAACCGGTGCCCATTCATTCATTCCTTCTTTGGTATTCAGTGGGCACCTGCTGTCTTCCAGGCTTTGTGCCAGGGGCTGGGACACAGCAGTGAATGCAATGGACCAAGGCCCTCGTCTGATCCAGTCTCTAGGACAGATGTTAATCAAAAGCCAACCGATGAGTAATGTGAATTTCAGATGGGGCTCAGTGTTCTGAATAAAACAAACAGGCGTAACTTCCGATGGGGCAGTCAGGGGCAGCCTCCTTAATCTGAGACCTGAAGGAGGAGGAAGGGGAAGGGAATTCCGGGTAGAAGGAACAGCATGTCTAAGCGCTGGTTTGTGTGGAGGACAGAACAAGGTCTGGGGTAGTTGAGATTCATGCCCAAGAGATGAGATTTTTGAGGGCAGGCCAGACCACGGGGGGAGCCCAGAGGCCACAGCGAGAGGTTAGGATTTGATTCCTAGAGGGAAGGGAAGCGGCTGGCAGGTGGAAGGTTGCAGTTTGGGGTGCGTGTTTGCCAGGCTGGCAAGTACAGGAAATAATTATAACATAACAACAATCCCTCCCACTTAATGAGCACCTCCGGAAGGCAGAAACTCTCATCTCCGAGTCGTGGCTGAGACCAGGCGGAGGAGCGAGGCAGTGATCTGTCTCAGGTCACAAAGCTCGAGGCCCAGGGGATGAGCTGTTGGAGACGCGTGTGTAAGAGAATGATCTAGATTCAATTCATAAACAGAATGGAGCATTTATCTTGGGCCTTTCAGTCCACACATCTGATGAGACACCAGAGAATTAGCTTTCCCTCCAGACCCGCCAGTCTGACTGCCTCCTGGACACCTCTGCGTGGACACCCTGGAGGAATGCCAGACTCAGCCAGTGCTAAAGTGAGCTCACACCCGACCCTGATCTCTTCCTATCTCCCCTCCCACACCTGTCCTGAGGAATTTGGGGTGTGGCCTTAGGCAAGTGACTTAATGTCTGTGACCTCAATTTCCCCATCTGTAAAATGGGGATAATAGCAGTTTCAGGTTTAAATGAAATGATATATGGAAAGTGCATGTAGCAGGGTCAGCCACATGGTAGGCACTCCCTAGAGTAACTGTCAGCTTTATCCTCTTCCTCACCATCATCTTCCTCTGTCCAGGGCTGTGAAAATGTCTTAGTCTCTGCATTTGGGACGTGCCAACCCTCCTTTAATATCTTCTCACCAGTTTCAGGTTGAGACCATCTGCTCAGGTCCCACAGTGAGCCTCATTGTCAGGGGTGTTGGCCCAGGCCTTCTGGACACCCTGCTGCATATGGGGTGTGGGAGGTCAACTGTAGTCTTGTTCATACCAGCAGACGGCCAGAAGCAACCTGAATATCTATTAATAAGAGCCATACAAGGTGGTACTGAGCAGCTAGGGACAGGAGTAGAAGGGGGACCGTCTCCTGTCTGTGTTTTTATGCTTTGGGATTTTTTTCATCTTTGCCATATGCATGTATTTACTTTAAAAAAATTAAGGGAGAAAGGTAAAAGAAAGGGAGACACTTCAGGTCTTAGCAGTGACCCTAGAAGCTAATATAAAAGAATGGGGATTTAGAAATAGGAAGCTTTTAGTTCTGCTTAGGGATGCGTCTCCCACCATTTGGATGTGTAATCGTCCTCCTCGTCCACCCCTCTGGGCTTCAAGTGGAGGAGGACACGCAGCTGTGCTGAGATTTTCTTGCCCCTGAACCTGGGCCCACGCCGTACCCTCTGCCTGGAATGCCCTCCCCTCTCTCCCTCTGGTGCCTTTTGAAATCTGATGAGCATTGCGAGGCTCTGACAAGCTCTCTCCTCCTTGCAGCTGTAGGGTTTTTCTCTTCCTCTGAGTAATGGAGATACACCTGGTCCCTTGCAGTTGCTGTTTATTACATATGCCTTTCAGGTGTTTCTGTGTATTCCCTGTCCCCGCCTCAAGTCCAAGTTTCTGGGTGGTAAGGACTAATGTCCGTACCCCAACTGCCCCTGGGCTGACTTTGCACATAGTAGGTAAGCCCTGAACAACATTTTCTAATGTCCCCTTTGTGCAATCTAGCCCAGCTCCCTGCACATAAGATACTCACCACATATTTGTGGAAATGAATGAATATCCCAGAATGAAATGGAGATATTTACTGCCTGGGTTTTAAATTATTTGAAACTATTCATCATAAAACCACAACAATACTTCTTTTTAATAATAATAGCAGCTAATACTTAGATGTTATTTATTGCATACCAGGCACTCTTCTAAGACATCATTATATTAACATATTTAATCTTCACAACAGCCCCGTGAGGAAAGGACTATAATTATTTCCGTTTTATAAAGGAGGAAACTAGTCCAGAGAGGTTAAGTAACTGGCGCAATGTCACACAGCCAGTGAGTAAATATGTACTTGTTCTTTATCTAGATTTTTTTGGAGGAAAGATGCCATGCATTTTTTTGGGGAGTTCAGGAGTGCAAATAAAAAAACCCTGGAGCAGCTTGCTGGCGAGGTGACAGCATATAAAACCTGGGGAGATGACCTGTGTCCCGGTCCTAGAATCAGGCCTCAACATGACGGCTTTGGCTCTGGGCTTTTCAAAAGGCCTGAAAAGAAGTTTGAGACATGTAGGGGGTCAGAGTGGAGGAATAAACTCCATCCAAAAAGAGAAGCACAGAATTGAAGTGAGAAATGTTTAATGAAATGCCTGTAAACTTAAGATGTCAGCCAGTCACCTTCAAACTGGAAATTACATTTATCGTGAGCATTGGGGGCATTTTATCGCTTGGCATCCTGTGGCCTGCTGGAGTGTTCCAATGTAAGTGTGCTGGGGCCCTCGAACGTCCCGCTGGGCCTCTGTGGGGTGGCAGGAGGGAGGCACATCCCTGTGGGAACAGCGCGGGGAGGCTCCAGCAGGTCGCTGGGCTCCCCCTCAGCGCCAGGCTCTCCAGGCCTCAGCCGGCCCCTTGGACTTGACAGAGGCAGAGTCTGAAGACCAGGCCGGGGCAGGCCTTCAAAAATGTGCTGGCTGCTGGACCCACTAGAAAATCCATTTCTCGCCTCCAGCCAGCAGCGCTGCCCAGCGCCGGGCCATCCTGAGGTTGTTGTGACAGCAAAACCAAGTGCCATGGAAACGCTTGTGCAACCCCAGGAGCACGCTGCCTGGAGAGCGGGGCAGCTGCTCTCTGCTGGGTCGGTGGTGCAGCTTCGATCTGCCCCCCTCCCTCCCGTTCTCCTTGTTATCCTGTTGTGCTTGGCCTGGGCTCGCTTTGGATTCAGAGGCGCTTTTTGTGCAGGGAGACCCACGAGCTCGCTCCCCCTTTTCATGCCAAGAGGCGGCCCAGCTGGCTCTCGAGCCCCTGCCTCCTTCCAGCCCCTGTTCCTCCCGAAGGTGCATTCCCATGGGCCCAGCTGGCGGACAGCGTGAGGTGGTGGCCGGGGACGCCCGGGAGTGGGCATCCGAGCTGGCCCGGGGCTTCCCTCGGTAAACAGTGCGGTGTTTGCATCCCAGGTCTGGTCAGGGCTCTCCTGGGCAGCGTGGCCTCCCTCCCGCTGTGGTTCCAGGCGTTTCTGGGGGCGGAAAACAGAAACCAGCCCTGTGTTTTCCAGGCTGCCAGGCTTCTGAGAAATTCATGCCTCAACCCAGAAATTCCCTGCTCCCCGCTCACCGCCGGCCCCTTTCAGAGAAGGTACTTGCTCTCCCCAGGCTGGCTCCCTGTTTTCTGATGAGGGATAAAGTTCTGGGGAAGGTCTTTGGCCCCATCTACGGTGGCCACCCCTTTGGTAACCGGCCCCTCCCCCACCCCAGTCCCGCTGCTCTTTGATGTCAGAGCGCAGGTGGTAGGGGTCACCCCGCCATAGGTTCTTGGCACCTGACTGTGGCCAGGATCACCCTGGAGAGTTTCCTAAATTCAGACTTTAGATTACAGCCCTGGGGCACTTACTTGGTGCCCTGAGGGAGCTGTTAGGCTTTCGGGGTTCCCTCTGTGGGGCTGGTGTTGGGGGTGCAGGAAGGAAAGCAATCTGTTGCAAGTACTTCCTGCTGAAACAAGAGTGACTGATAAGGTTGGGGCCCCCTCCTGTGGGTGCCTTGAATTCCCACGGGGGCTCATTCCTGCCCATAGGTCTCGCAGGGAGAAATGGGACGGGATGTTTCCACGCAGAGGTTGGCATCTCTCGTTTCTGTGTTGGAAGGTTGGGCATCCTGGCCCAAAGTCTTGCAATTTAGTCAGTTCTACTGCACACTTTCGCTCACTACCTACCTACTGTGTGCCAGGCAGAGAGCACGTCAAAGGGCGTTGATTTGCTAACTGGCAATGTGGTGTGTAATATGGCCACGTGTAAAGTGTGTGTGTGTGTCCGTGCGTTCCCAGAATCAGGCGTGCAAAGGAACAGCCCAAGAGCTAGGGTGGGCAGCAGAAGAAATAAGTTGGTCCAATCAGGTTCTCCTTGGACTTCAGCGGTTAACTCTGGTCATTTTAGGTCTGAACAAAAGGCTTCTGTCTTTACCATTAAACCAAGGTTTCTTGGCGAGGCAGGAAGGCAGGATAGAGTGGTTTCGAGTTTGCGCCCTGGAATCTCGCCTGCATTTAAATCCTGGCTTGGCCACCTGCTGGCTGTGTCACTCTGAGCACATCCCTGAGCTCTGTGAGTCTTGGTTTACGGAACGGCATAATAATAATAACCCCCACTCGGGGGGCCTTGTGGACACTGAATGGTTAATGTATGTAGATTTCTTAGACCAGGGCCTGGCCCAGAGCACGTGCTCAGACTGTGCCAGCCTCCAGCACCATTTCTTTTTTTTTCCCCTGAACAAATCAAACCATTTCTTTCTGATTTGTGCCGTAGGAATTTTCCAAAGTTCCTTCTCCCCTACCATCAATATCAAGACAGACCATCTCGTGGGTTCCATTCAACTGTGTGGCCAGTCCCCACGCAGCACAATTTCTTGACGCTTGAGGCCAGCCAGGCCAACTGACAGGTGCTGGGTGAAGGAGGGGTGGTCCCTGCCCTGTGGATCTTACAGTCTCATGGGGAAGAGGGATGATAAACACAGCAGAGAAATGTATTTCAGATGGTAAGAGATGAAGGAGAGAATCAGGTGTTGTGAGGGGAGACTTTGGTCAGGGTCATTGGGGACGGCCTCTCAGAGGAGGTGACCTTCAGAAGGCCCGTTCCCTGAGGGGCACGCTGTCGTTCCATTTCCTTCCCCACCTCCTTCCTTCCTTCTCTGCCCCTGTCTCCCACTCCCTTCCCTCCCTCCATCCTTCTCTCTCCCTCTCTTCCTTCTTTCCTTCCTGCCTTTCTTTAAATGCCAAATGGCTTTCATTAAACATATATAAGATACAAAAAATAACAATACAAACAAATATCATGTACCCACCCTGAGTGTAAAGAAAAAGGACATAACCATTACCTCTGCACTCTTCTGCCTTCTAAAACATCTTTTATTTGCAAATCTTCCAGTTGTGTTTCTCTGCAAGAGGACTCTTTAAACATTTTTCTCTGATTTTCTTTCTCACAGTGAAACATTCTTTTTAGGGGGCTTATTTTTAAAAATTGAAGTATAGTTCATTTACAATGTTGTATTACTTTCAGGTATATGACAGTGATTTAATTATACATATATATGTATATATATATACACACACACACACACACACATATTTTTTTTTCTCTTTTAGGTTCTTTTCCCTTATAGGTTATTGCAAGATAGTGAATAATATGGGTCCCTGTGCTGTACAATAAACCCTTGTTGTTTGTCTATTTTATATATAGTAGTGTTAAAATAATTCTTTAATATGAAATTCAATACTCAGATTTTCAACTGCCTCATAAAGGCTCTAATTTTTTTTTTTTCACCATTTGTTGTGACTCTGGATCCAAGGCAGGCCCACACAGTGTGATTGTTTGAAATGTGTTTTCCATTTCCTTCACGTGTCCAGGCCCCCTTCATCTTTTCCCCCTTTGCCACCTTTGAGTTGAAGAAGCCAGGTGGTTTGCACGCAGGCTAGGTTTTGTTGCTTGCAGCCCCGAGGGGCCATCAATCGTCGTCGCTTTGTCCTCAGCAGTTGCTGTAAATCCGTAGTGAGATGAGCGGCTGGATCAGATTGAGGTTGATGTTTCGGGCGAGGCTCCCTCATAAGTGACGGTGTGTTCCTCCATCGGAGGTGCCTGGGCTCTGCTTGTCTCTGTTCTGCAGTGTTCACAGCCGTGGTGCTCACGCCAGGACTGGGCACGGAATTTTGAGTGTATTTTCTTCCCTCCCACCTTGGACTAATTGCTGTCCTCAATTTTGTGTGTCACTTCCCTTTTTAAAAAAAATAGTCTTACCACTTGTTTGATAATCTAAAAAACATGCTGAGTTTTGCATGCTTGTGAACTTTACATAAGTGTAGTTGTTCTGTAAGTAGTTTTCTGCAGCTTGCTTTCTCCTTCAACATTACATTCTTGGCATTCATTAGGTTGTCATTTTTGTAGCTGAAATTCTTTCCTTTTCTCTGCTGTGTAGTAGTCCACTGTAGAGCTCATTTATCCATTCTGCTGGTGGTGGATATTTGGCCATTTCCAGATTTTTTTTTCCCTATGCTGGTACAAACAGTGCTTTCCAGAATGTTCTTTCTCTGCACACAGAGGAGTTTCTGTCGGGTTGTACTTACAACTGAAATTGCTTGGTCACTGGGCATACACACCCACCACACCGGCAGACAATACCAAATTGTCTCCCAAAGCGGTTGTACCAGCTTATACTCCCGTCAGCAACGTAGAAGTAATTACCTGGTTCTACATCCTCCCAACGTTTCATACTGTGTAAGATCGTTAACATGTTTGCAAAACTTGTGTGGGTGAGATGGTATCTTTCGATGAACAGAAACTTTTAATGTCATTAAATTTATTTTTGGAAAGGTTTGAGCTTTTTGAGTGTTGTTTGGGATGGTGCTACTGAAAATGTGTCATGGGACTGGCCACATCTGTGTCACTTGGGAGCTTGTTAGAAATGCAAATTCTCGGGCCCCGCCCACCCCAGGCGTGTTGCATCAGATATGTCAGAGTTGGGCCCAGCAGTCTGCGCTTTTACGTGCCCTCCAGTGATTCTGATCCTCCTCAAGTCTGAAGAGCTGGTTTAGGAAATCCCTTCCTACTCTGATGTCATAAAGAGAGATTCTTCTATATTGCCTTCCAAATATGTGACAGTCTTGTCTTTCACACTGAAGTTTGTAATTCACCTGGATTCGGTTTTTGTGTCCAGTATGAAGTAAGGTTCTAATTTCCTTGTTTTCCATGTGGGTAAGTAGTGGCCCCAGACCATCTATTGAGATGTCCATGTTTTCCCACGGGCCTGCAATCCATCGATGTTGTAAATATCGTTTCCACGTAAGTGCAGGCCCCATCCTGGTCTCTCGGCTTTGTTCCATAGAAGAATTTGTTTGTCCCCAGTTCTTAATTACAGCTGCTTTGTAGGTAGTCTGGCTTTCTGGTAGGTTTAGTCCCCAGCTTGCGGTTCTCCAGAATTGTCTTTTTGCTTTTCTGCAGACACATTGGAGAGTCAGCTTGTCAGGCTGCACAGAATGGCATCGAATCTTTACATCAACTTTAGATTGTTGTATCTTTCACTCAAATGGGGGAAAACAGACATTGTACAGTATTGAGTGTTTGTGGGGTCCTCCTAAAGCCTGCTGAAGGTCATCTTTTATAACAGAAGTAAAGCGAAAGCCACCGCTCACAGGGGCTTGCTGTCATTCTGGCCACTGGCCCTGCCACACAGGCTGGGTTGCACCTCACAAGCTCATCAGGATGGTCCCCAAATCCGCCTCCCCCCTCGAAGCTCAGTGGCCCCAGTGGATGCATCGTCAGGGTTGGGATGATGGAGGGCTGTAGGTGGAAAGGCTGACCCTCCCCTCTCTAAGTGTCTCCCGTTTCCTGAGGATATGCTGCTCTTAAAACCTGCCTCCTGCTAAGGTCTTTTCATGGACAATTTCTAGCCACCTCCCAGTTGGTGTATGAAATGGGCTTAGGATAGAGATGTTCACAAATGGAGAAATAGTTTCTCCTCCTTGAAGTTGGACTGAGTGGAAAACAAAGGGTGAGGGTCCCAGATTCCACAGTCGTGTCTTAAGCCCACTTGCGGCATGGTTTAACACACTGGCCGTGTGCCGTGCTAGGTGCTCTGGGGGGTGTGGGCCTTGTGGAACTTTGGAGCCAGGATTTCACTAGTCAAATAAGGAGCCAGGCAGGGGACAGCATGACCAAAAGCTCAGAAGCCCTGGCTTCTCCCTTATGACAGCAAAGCATGATTTCTCTTGGAATCTTCTCTGTAGAGATGGATGTTACTGTACCCCACATTTGGCCATGATGAAGTCAACACTGGGTTGCCAATACTTAGAAGCCATAGTTTGTCCATTTGTTCCTTCTTTCATTTAGTCATTCATTCATCCAACAGCTATTTATTGTTCAATGCTGGGAACACTGAAGGGAACACAAAGGCTCAAAGTGCCTGCCCTCTTTGAGCTCACAGTCTAAACATAAACGATAACACCAGGTAGAATAAGTGCTATGAAAACAGGTAACGCAGGATGGAGGGAATAGAGAGTGGTGGGTGGCATGAGGGCCTTTTGTCCCATAAGGGAAGCATCCCAGAGAAGGTGACATTTGAGCAGAGATCTTGCTGAAAGAGCCTTCTTGGTAGAGGGAGCAGCAAGTGCAAAGGCCCTGGGGTAGGAGTGTGCTTGGCACATTCAGAGTACAGAAGGAAGGCTGGGGGGACTAGAGGAGAGTGAGGAAGAGAAATGCATACTCTTGGATGTTAAAGGAATGGCTTTTCCCAAGGCCAAGTGGGATCCCTGGGTCCCAGCAGTGGGCTGGTGCTGGCTGGTGAAAGCCCATCCAAATGGAATTCTGACTAGAAGGCCAGCAGTGTCCAGCCGTGGATAGCCGCAGTCTGGCAGCCACTCACCTCTGTCACCCTCTGGGATAACCTGGATTTCCCCATCAGAGAGGCCCCTGACTGTGGAGGCTAAGATGGTTATACTTTCTTTGGAGAGAGGGTGCCTTTATGCCACCAGAGCCCAAAGCCAGAATCAGATTGACACCACGGGAAGGCTTGAGTTCCCTTAGATCTAGAAACACAGCTTGCTGGTGGTTTTGTGGGGTGTGAACTTCAACTTTCCCTTCTGCTGGAGAATACTGCCAACAGAAGCAAGCTGGGATGGCTCCAGTCACACCTGGGAAGCTGCCATCTCTCTCTGAACCCCAGGCGTTGGCTCTACTTTAAGTCTTATGAAAATCTAGCACAATCTCACCTCTTAGATGTGCACCCTGGGCTTGGCATCATGGTCCCAAGGGGCCAAGCTACTCTTTGCTTCTCAAATCTCATCCCCCAGGTTAACTAGAGTAAACATATATGTTAGCTCATCTCCATTTTTCCTTGAATACTATATGGGTGACTTCTACTGTGTAACCCTGATAAAAGTTGGGGTCTCCCAAGGACCAGTCTTTGTTCAATGTGGCATTCAAAGAATCAAGTTCTGACTGCCAGATGATAATTACAAAAGAATCCCCATCTTCAGTAGCTTGAGCCAGACTGGGTAGGTTTGAATCCTGGTTCTGCAACTTAGTAGCTATATAAGCTGGCTATGTTCCTTAATCTCTTTGTGCCTCAGTTTAATTATCTATAAAATGGGAACAGGTAATACCTACTCTGTGGGATTGCTGTGAGGATTAAATAAATATATGTGAAGTGCTTTGTAGAAAGTGCTATATAAATTAAATAAAGGTAATCATTATTCTATTACATGTATCAGGAGGTTTCATCTACAACTAATAGAAAGCTGGCCAACAACCTTCATACTAGGATTCAGACCAGCTCCTGGAGGCTGTCAAAAACCAGACTTAACTGGGCAAATTCTGGTTAAATCCAAATCAGTTAGGTGTTTGTGTTTCATCCATTCACTCAACCGTCTTCTCATGAAGTTTTTACTGAGCACCTACTATGCGCTGGCTCTGTCCTGGGTGCTGGGGTCATGACAGTGAATGAGAGATGAGGTCCCTGCCCTCACGGGGCGATGACAACCCAGTGAGGAGTTGATGTTACCATGTCTTGAGCTTCAAGATACAGCCTTATAGCCTGAGCTCCCCCAACCGGGATCCATCACCATGGTAACCATGTGCAAGGGAAAGGCGGGGTTCACCATGATCCAACTATAATGCTAGGCTTCTGTGAACACTGGCTGTGCCCACAGAACTGTCAATGGCCACAAATGAGGTGATATATGTCACAGCCCGGGCCCTGCTCAGAAGGTGCCCACTGAATATTGCTTCATCAGCCTGTGTCTCGCAGTCCTTTAGAAACGAACTTGGCCCCCTGACCCCCATCTTTCCAAGTGGCCAAGCTCCCCTGTCAATGTCTGGGGTGCAGCTCAGGCACTGCCCTGTCAGCCTGGATGGAGTCATGTTGCACGTGGATTTGGAGTTCTGCATCGTGAAGTCTAATTCGGGTGGAGGGTGGGCCTGTGGAGGGTGCTGGGATGAAGGCCTCAGGAAGCTGAGCTGGGAGGTGGGGCCTGTCTCGTGTTGCTGGATGAGAGCAGGACGAGTATATCTCCCAGAGGCTGGCTCAGGGCAGGGGACCTCCTCCCGCTCCTTAGGGCTTGGCATCTTCTTGGCTGTAACTGATCTGCCCTCCTCCCAGTTAGCACCTTGGCTTCTTACTCAGAACCGGAGCCTCAGAACTGCCATGTTTACTCATCCTGAAAGCTGAGGGCAGTTTGGGATGAGATGCGGCATTTTTCTCGTAAGCCCTGAGGTCTTGCTGGTAAGATGTCGGGGCTCCTGGGGGCCGTGCAGGCCTGCTGCCGGGGCTGGCTTCCGGAGGCCTCTGGTGTGCAGAACACTGGTGACTCAGAGGCTGTTGTGCATGTCACTAGCCCAGTGCAGCGTGTGCACTATGTGGGGTGGCCTGGGAGGGGGGCCCCTCTTGGCAGGATGTGAAAATGCATCTCTGGGAGCCAGGCTGACCTCAGACCCACCCACTCTGAAAACTCAGAAATAGCTTCCAAGGTGAAAGTGCTTTGGTGAGAGAAGGTGGCCTGGTCACCAATCGATTCAGTGTGTTAACCAAATGTTCTCTGTGGGGTGGACTAATATGTAGTAACAATGCTAACAGGAACGGCTGCTAACACAGGTTTTTTTTTTTGTTAACTTGGCATCGTTCCAGCTGTATGCATCACCCAATGTCTTTCTGGGACGGCACATTATTAGTCCCATTTTACCGATGAGGAAACTGAGGCCCAAGAAGTGAAATGATTGGCTCACATTCTGTTAGTGAACGTGGGGTGCTTACGTGTCAGATGCTGTTTACAGCACCTGTCATGGGTCGACTTGTTGATTCCCTCTAAAATTAAGAACCATCACTGTCCACTTTTTGCAAGGCAGGTGCAGAGGGAGTCAGGGCTTGCCTCAAGTGCGTAGCAGGGCATGGCAGGCTGGACTTGGACACACACACCCCAGCAGTCCGTGTGTTTGAACTTGGACCCCACCTGTGTGTTTCCCTGTGTTTCTACCCCGGGTGTGAGCCCCTTACCGCTGTGCTCAGCCCCTGCACTGGGCAGTCTATGGCCACCACCCTCAGATACTTACAAGCTTACCGGATACAGAAAGGCCGAATTTGTGAGGTCGGTGAGGGCGGGGAAGGGAGGGGGCTGTTGGCCAGAGGATCCTGGGCAGCAGTGGAGGCTGGATGTTGGCTGAAACATAGGATTTGGATGCACAGCAGGGAGATGGGGCTTTGCCTGCAAAGAGCCACATAGCAGGAAGGTGTGTGTGTTTGGGGGTGTGGCCGCAGCAGTGCCTGCTTCTTGTTTAAACCCTGCCCCTGAGTGTGACCTTGGGCAAGTCACTTAACCTTGGTTGCTTCATAGGGAGATGCCTGCCCTGTGAGCACACACCGAGATATTAGAGAGGAAAGGTCTTGGGCAGAGCAGTGCTTCCAGGACTGTCTTCACTCAGGCTTCCATAACAGAATTCCACTGACCCGGAGGCTTAAACAGCAGAAGTTATCCTCTCATAGTTCTGGAGGCCAGAAGTCCGGGCTCAGGTTCTCAGACTGTGATCGGGTCTGATGAGCTGCATGCCTTCGTGCTGGGCCCAGTGAGTGAGCAAACGAGCTCTCTGATGTCCCTTCTTACGAGGCACTGATCCCATCATGAGGGCCCCACCCTCATGGTCTCATCTAACCCGAATCACCTCCCGAGGCCCACCTCCAAACACTGTCACGCTGGGGGTTAGGGCTTCAACATGGCAATCTGGGGGACAGAGTTCAGCCCACGGCAAGGACTGTACAGGTGAAGGTTTGATCGAGGAGGGGGTGAGTGAGGAGTTCGGGCTCTGTCTGCATGTCCTGGCAGAGTTAAGGTATCTTAGGGACACCTGGTGTAAGGTCACACACACAGTCCTTGCTGCTCACTCCAGGCGGCCTCTGAGTGGAGAGCATCACTGCTAGGCCCGGGGCCTGTGAATCTCACATGGGGAAATATAGAGTCCGGTCCCTGCTTGGACCTGGTGGAATTTCTTTCCAGGCAACCAGCGACTTCTTGGGCCTGGAAGGGGTGGGCTGGGGAGCCCGGCAGGGGAGGGGTTGGCGTGTCCCAGGTTTATCTCACTGTCACTCAGGCTCTTGGCCCTGCACTGTCCTCCTCTGTCTCCCTCCCCAGGGTGGTGGGTGGGAGGACCGTCAGGTGGGCCCTGTGGTCAGGGCTTGCCGAGTGCACGTGGGGACAGTCTGCAGGTCAATCAGTTCTCACACCAAACTGGGCTGAGGGACTTGAGAGGGGGGCAGATGTTAAAATCTTTGGGGGAGAAATTTCAGGACACAGTGCCCAAGACCGACAGCAGCGTGAAGCGGTTGGGATGCCTCCTTGCGGGACGTGGGCTTATGCTGGGCTTTGGAAACATGTGGATGTATGTACAGATATCCTTGATGGGGTTGGGTGACACTGTGCTATGGGCTGGTCGTGACATATGTGGGAGGACATAGAATGATCTGGAAGGTGAATTTATGGAAGGGTGAGGTGGCGACTAGGCTAGAAGTTTCCAAAAATGTCCAGTGAATCTGTTCTAATCAGCAGGGGCTGTGCTACTTTTTGAAGGAAAGGTCTCATGAAGCAGACCTGGGATTTTGGACCTCTTCTCGGAGGCCTCGAGGAACTTTTGTGCAATTCTGTGACATGACAAAGTAGCTCAGGATGGAGATGTTTCTTCCTGCTCTGCGCTTCCCCCTCCTAACCCACCTGGAGTGTCTGACCAACCTTTGGTTCTCTTTCTCCTGCATAAGCAAGGCTAAGGAAACACAAATGTTTAATCCCTCCAACCTCCGAGGAGAAAGATGGCTTCCCAAACAATTAGGTATTGATTTTATCTTATTTGCAGTTGCAGACTGCGCTGTTGATTTGGGTCACTGTGTCTTTCGCAGATCTCAACTGGATGTAGCAACAAGTGCTTTTCTTCGACTTGGGTTTTATTTTTTAAAGGCAGCAGCTCATTTTGCAGTGCTTGCTTTGTGGCTGGTGCCTCTCAGCAGAGCTTTGGGGCTGAGGCCGTGATGAAGCGGCAGGAGGACGAGGAGGCAAGCCGTGGTTTGTTTAGAATGCTTTCCTGCCTGTGGTTGCTACCTTAGAAGCTGTGTGGTTGCTTGATAGGAGAGGTGCCTCTTAGCCGCATGTAATCGGAAGAAATTCTGCTGAATTGGAGAAAAAGGACAGGGCAGAGGAGCTGAGCTCAACTCAGGTCTGAGTTCATACAGTTAGTTAACCCTCCCTCATAGGGCAGCTTCGCTTAGAGAAAGTCTGGGTTGTTTCTCCCTAGATTGTAAGTTGATGTGTAATTATGGAAAAAGAGGAGGATGAAAAAGATGGTAGCGCGTTCTACACGGGTTGGGGGGAACCCCGGTGTTTTCATTGTAGAGCCATTAGAACGTACCTTAGGCCAGTCTGACTCTCATGATGCAGATGCACAGAGGTCATCTTCTAATGCCATCCCATTTAGAGATGTGCCTGCGCTCTCAGGAGGATGGAAGCTAGTTGTAGAATTTGCCAGGGTGACAGATTGTATTTTATCTGCTGACACCTTGTACTTTCATGTTAATTATCTGTGTTGATTAATCAGTGAACCATGTCCAATCCATCTCCTAAGTCATCACCTAATCCCTGAGACTAGCAGGACAGGGTTCACCGATTTATGCCAAGGATTGGAAAAATGCACCATCACTATATAGGTCTTCAGCAGTAGCCTCATAAAAGACCACAAAAAATGGGGCAGTGATTCTGGGACCAGAGGCCTCACTCCCTGTCTTTGGGCGGGTTTCTGGGCATCACCGAGGGAGCATATCGTAACTCTAAACGCTGCCTTCCGTCTCAATGGCTACCTCCATATTACTAACAGCTGATCAATGGAATGGACTTCCTCTTTAAACCATGCAGGGAAATAGAACTGTATTCTTGGTTATTGGACAGGATTAGAGCGGACCGGTCTGTCTCCTTCCGCATCTTTTTTCCTCATTCTTCCTTCTTTCTTCTCTATGGGTCCCTATTGCAAAGTTAATGAATACCTGCCCATGAATGAGCCAGCTACCACATCCCCTTCAACCCTCACAGCAGTCTCTCCAAGGAGTATTCTGATCCCCATTTTGTGGGGAAACTGAGGCTCAGGGAGAGGTCGCGAGACTTACGCGGATGTATTGACGGAGTGCTTTTGTGTCAAGCTCTTCCAATGCAAAACTGCATTTTAACTCAGCCCCCAGGGCAGCTTGATGATCTTACACACAGGAGGGAAGCTCTGACCTGGGACTAGCACCCATGGAGCTGGGATCATTCCTGGAAGGGTCACTCCATCTTTCTCTGCCTCAGTAACTTCTCTGCCTCAGTAACTTGACCTGAGAAATGGGCATCATAGCGCCAACCCCCAGAGATGACTGTGAGGATTAAATAAAGCACCTGCAGAGTGGGGTAGTTGGGGGGGGGGGGGGGGCAGGGTCTTAGTTGAATTTAAAACAGGCCCTTCCTCTATCTCCTGATGCCTGCCTTCCACCAGGGAGCAGACAATTAAAGAGTGAAACTTCATGACTAAACAGGAAGCTGCACCTCAAAAGTCTGCAAACTGATCAGTTTGATGCTTTATAAACTCTCTAAAGTCTTGAAAAGGGGGCGGGCGTGGAGCCAGAGCAGTTCAGGGCTTCCAGAGGACCAGCCGCTGGTATTAAGAGCCTGGTGCTCAGGGTTCCACCTCGATTCAAAGGTGCTGTTCCACGGGCGTGACCTTGGACAAGTACGTGACACCTGGTCTCCACTAAGTGCTACTTGAATAGGTACAGATAAAGTGCAAACATCTTGGCCATTTTAGCACCTTGGAGCTGGTTTTTTCCAGGAGTAACAAGCCACATGCTATACTTTAAAGTGCCAACAGAACCACGTGCTGTTGGGGAGAGTCCAGGGACCCCAGCAGAGACCAGGGAGACAGGTGAGGGCTAGTGAGCCAGACGGGAGGTGGTGGAGGCTGTTAGTTTCTGGGTATATTTTGAGGGTAAATCCAGAAGCATTTGCATATGCAGGGGGATGTGGGCTGTGACCAAGATTGACCCGAACAATCGGAAGAGGGGAGTGTGTATGTTTCCTACGATTGGACTAGTGGAGCGGAGGGTGGGGTGGGCGGAAGCAATGATTGTGACGATCAGGAGATTGGTTTTGACCGTGTTGAGATCCCAGTGGACAGTTAGATGTCTAAGTCTGACATTCAGGGGCGAGGTCTGGGCTGAAAACATTAATTTGGCCGCTGTCAGGATAGAGGTGTTATTTGAAGGCCCTGAGTGAGTGGTCACACGATCCTCTGCTCTTGGGTTTGGAACCAGCCAGTGTGTCGTAGAGTCAGGCAAGTAGGGGAGGGAGCTGCCTTTGGGCCACGAACACTTGGGTTTGCCAGTGGGCCTTTTTGCTTTGGGAGACGGCCTGAAATGCATGGTCCAAACTGTGCTCACAGCCACTACGGAGGAGAGGGGAGGTGCTTATTTTGTCCTGGGTGGCAGCAGCCGGTGACTAACCCCAGCCAGTCCCAATCAAACCAACCCTACTGCAGCCCAACATGTGGGAGTCTAGGCCTGTAACTGCAAACCTGCAAAAAAAGATTTCATTATTGAGTGTTCTCTGTCTCGAAGATGAGAGTTCAGGGAGCTCGTGCCTCGTGCCTTGTGAGAGGCTATCCTGGTTTACCTAAGGATGCAAATAAAGTCCTAGCAAAAGGTGGGATCACTCCCTGCAAGCAATTAATCCCAGAAAATATTCCTAAATCAAGCACTCAAAACGGACTCTGGCCTCCTAATTTGGCCATTTAAATGAGAAAACAACTGTTTTGAAAGCTGTATGCACTATACAGCTATAGAGTGGGGTTATTTAAAATTGAAGAGAAAATGTGATATAATTGAATGCCTGTAAAATACACAGCTCCTGTCTCCTTTCTAAGCGCCTTCAGTGCTCTGACTGGGTAGGGGCTATAAAAATAGCAACTTGTCAACCAGAGAAAAACAGGAAGAAAGTGTACAGCCTTATGAATTTGCGTGTCCACGGAGGTTGTATCACTCGTAAGAAGGAAGCAGGGGTCAAAGGAGGGAGGATTACATTTGAGTAGCCCCATTATGAAATTCTGATTTTCAACTCTGGTCTGCACAGATGCAGTGTTATTTATCTCCTTAGTTGACCATGATTTGAAACTGTGTGACATACCAGCAACTGAGCCATCTTGTCCTGCTGTTAAAAAACATAAAAGCCCAAACCACCATCATCTTGCTGATGAACTTTGTACAAACAGGGATCTCTGAAATCAGAGTCCCTCATCTCAGTGATTATTACCCTGGTTTGGGGTTAATTCTGGCACAGATGTTAAGACGATACAGAACTGGGGCTTAAACTGCAGCCAGAGGGTTGAGTTCTGTTCTGGGTTGTGCGTGGCCCTGGGTTAAGAGCTACTCATTAAATGGATACTAGCATGAGTTGGAAGCATAATAGAGGTCGAAGGTGATTTTTTTTTTTTCTTCTCAAAAATGGTTTTGCAAATCTTTTTCAGAGCTGATAGACACACACCTTAGCTGGATACAAAACATATTATGAAACAGAATGACTGTGATCTTTGATCCGAGAAATCAAAGTTAAAGGTAATCGATATCTTCTGCCTTTCCTTTTGTTTTCCAGCTGTGTGTTTCCTTAACTTGATTTTTTTTTTTTTTTTTTTAGTTAAAAGAAAACTTTATAACTTGAAGGCCCTCTCTCATTTTCCAACATTTCCTACTTTTAAGGGCTAGACCCCACCACTCTGTAGGGGGACGCCCCAGGGGGACATACCTGAGATTCTCGGAGGCTGGAGGTCGGGTGGGGAGTAGGGGGTGGCGATGAGGCTCTGGGGACCTGCATGCTCCCCCGGGGGCTTTGTCACCCTCTTCCAGGGAGCAGGCAGCAGTGCCGGGTTCCAGCCTTTGGAATTTCTGCCCTGTGCCAGCTCCCTTCTGGTTTTGTACACTTTGCTTGGTGTTTCCAGTTAAAGAAGGTTCTCTGTCGAGGCTGGGTCATTCTGCATTGGGGAAAGAGAGAGAGGGCAGGTCGATCAGACCCCTCTGGAAGTGCCCTGTGCTTAGATAATTTCCAATCTTGATCTCATCAACTCAAAACTCCACCTCCCCCCAGGGGCCTTCTTGTGCGCTCTGGAAATGGTTAAGCCCTGGCTCCGTTTCGGGATGTGAAACCAGCCTCTGGACCTGGACTAGAGCTGTGTGTGGTTTTCCCACTGAGCTCAGCCTTAGCTGCAAGCGGTAGTTCCCCTCTATCGACTTTGGGTTCTGGGCCTGCGCAGAATAGCCTGGGAGCCAACGCAGACTTGACTGTGCAGGGGATAGGAGGGTCCACGTGGGACAGCAAGGCTGTCGCTTTACCTTTCTGTGCCTCAGCTGTTCAGATGCCGCTGCTGTTGTTTCATGCTTTGCACATTGATTAGAATCAGGTAGCACGTGCAGTGCCCGGCACGTGATGAGCACTTGCCAGACGTCAGCCAGCATCAGGACTGCTGGCTCGCACGCCTCCTGCTGTCCCGCTGGGCGGTGGCTTTTGAACGGCTCATTTGACAGTGAAAGTGGGTTCGCCACATCACAGGCCAGACCCAGAGTCCTCAGCAGCATTGCACTGATGTCGCAGTCTGAAACTCCAGTAAAAAATAACCATCAGGTGTCACGTCCATTAGCACATGCAGTGGAGCTGACATCCCGAACCCTGGTTCCCAGAGGGTGGGGCCCGCTGAGAGGTACCAAAACTTCCCAACAGCAGCATGACAACAGCAGCATGAACCTGAGCGGGGGGAGGGTCTCCCCAGCACACTCTCCACCAGTGACTCTCAAACACCATCAACAGTCAAAACACAATCCTACTAGCAAACCTTGGCTGGATACCCACCAGGAGCCAGAGTCCCTCCTGAGAGCTTCGCATCTGGGGAATCAAGATGACAAAAATGCAGCTGAAATATCAGCGCTGAGACTCAGCCACTTAGTCAAAGGGCCTTTTTAATGCGCTTCTTCCCTCCCTGATGTTAGGACTTGGCAATGCTTCTGCCCTTGCAGGGGCCTGGGAACTCTGGCACGCTGGCTCTGCTCTGCATGGCCTCAGAGGGGATTTACCATCACGTAGCTGTTCAGAGACCACACCCACGGCTTTGGGCTACAGGCCTATCAAGGGGTTTTTGTCCTTTTCACTGAGCCTCTAAAGTCTGGCCTTTCTAGAAAGCTCTTGTCCACTTCCCAAGTGCCCCTGGAGCATGTGGGGATGGCTGGGAGGGGAAGAAAAGCTGGGGAGCTGCTTAGCAAGTGAAAAGCATTGTGATACCCAAGTCACAGGGGATGCCAAGGGCCACACCTTTCCTTCATAGCCCTTTTCTACGTGCTTGGGGGGGAAGACAGGCCTGGTGCTCAGGACACAGTTTCAGCCCTGGCGTTTATTGTTGGCCTTCAGAGTAGCTTTCCCTGAGAGCAGTTAGGACAAAAGGTAGAAGCACCCAGAGAACAGTTCATGTGCTTTCTGGTTCTGCCCCCCAAGTGTCCAGACACCTCTTGCCCCAGCACAGGTTCCTCGAGGGAACGGAGCAAGACGGGTGGCAGGGGGACCTTGCGCCCGTGTTAACTCTGATTCTTTCTTTTGGCCTAGAATGCTGCCTCCCTGGCTCAGGAGTCACCCTCTGGCCAGCCCAAGGCTTTCAAGGGTCTAACCAGACTTTAGAAAACACGCTTGAGGTTTGGGAGAGAAACAGGATGGGGCCCGTCCCCTCCTTCCTGTTGCTTCTTTCTCAGGGGTGAAGTTCCAAAGTCAGCAGTTAAAGGGGAGAAAGCCTAGAATAGTCAAGATTCCCTGGAAAGTCTTCAGCTGCACCTCCAGTCTATCTGTGTGGGTTTCCGTGTGTAACCCTGAGCCGCCCTTCTTCTGCAAGCTGAACTTTGAGAACCTCTGAGCTTGGCTGAAAGAAGGAAGTTGGCACACAGGTGCCCGGGCCCACAAGTAAACCAGTAAATTCCTGGGGCAGGGGAGGATGCTAGCAAAAGGCAGTTTTAAGAAATGTGACACTAATCAACCCAGAGCTGTTTGATGAACAGTCACAATAAAAGGCACTGGCTTCCCCAGATTGCCACCCCCAAAAAGTAGGGGAAGAAAACACTTTGCTTTGCTTTTCTTCTTTGTCATTTGGTGTATATATTAGAGGCTGGCAAACTATATCTCAGTCCGAATGTGGTCCCCAGCCTGTTTTGTTAAAGTTTTATTGGCACACAGCCATGCCCATTTGCTCACATACTATCTGTGGCTGCTTTCATGTTTTAAAAAAAAAAAAAAAAAAATCACAGCTGAGGCATTGAGTAAGGGGCTGAAAATATTTTTATCTGACCCTTTAAAAAGTTTGTTGACCCCTGGTATAGTCTCTTATGTCTGTAGCCATTTTTAGTAGAACAGTTATTGATTTGTAACACCTCTTTATATATGAATGACCTTTGTCATGCATACTGAAAATATTACAGATTTCTTCTTTGGAGTTTTAAAGAAAAATGTGTAATTTTTATATACTTACATTCGTCTGTTTTTCCTTTCTTTCTGGTTTCAGCCTTAGGTATCAGGCTTAGAAATCACCCTGAGGTTGTAGCCATGTTCAACATCCATGTTTTCATCACGGTGTCTCTCTGTAAGGGTAGCAAAAGGTCAGGGGTGCTTGCGGCAGACCGAACACTGCTGGCCTCGATTCTGTTCCAAGAAAGTGATGCTCAGTGACCACCTTAACCACTCAGCACACAGCCTTCTCTGCTTGGTAGCTTCACAGAGGCTGCTCTGGCCTTTTCCTGACTCACACAAAAGAAGCTGAGGTTCCCCGGGCCCCAGAAGAAAGGTGATGGCTAGCAAACTTCACAGCACAGTCTTTCTACCTATGTGGTGGACCCATATGACGTACAGGTTAATGAAATCCTCGTCCCTCCCCTTCACCTGCTGTGCCAAGTGACTGCCTGTCTCCCTTTCTCTGTTTCTAAAACGAGGATGACCGCATTACTAGGTTTGGTGTGAGACATAACTCAGTGCTTGGTACAGCACCTGGTACATTGTTAGTCCTGAAAAAATATGAATGGCTTATATTCTTTTGTGGAGAAAAAGCGCCAGGCAAACAAGAGACCAACAACCCACTTGTCAATTGGATGACAGAAAAATCAGCTTCCCTAACCTAAGTGACCTAGGCTGATGGTGTGGGGTCCTCGTGGTGGGCGAAGATGCATGCATTAGGCACCTGCTGTGTGCATGCTGCTGTACGTGGTACAGTGGGCACACAGGTGACAGATAGCGTGGCACAGGAGGGGCAAGCAAAGCATTTTGAGAACTCAGTGTTGGCTTCTGGAGGGAGTCAGGACCCCACAGTAGGAATGTGAGAAGGCTTTCAGGAAAAGGGGCAGGAAGGAAGTCAGGATTTGGACAAGGAGTGGAGCCATTTGGAGAACTGCCTGTGGCTCGATTTGGGAAGAGGTGGGAGAAACGGTGCAGAAGTTGGCATAGGACAGATGCTCAAAACACTTATTGGATGAAGGAAATACTGACGGCAGTGGCCTTGAAGAGGGGGTTTCAACACTCAGATCTCAGGGTCAGACCTGGGGCCAAATCCCAGAGCAGACAGTGTGACCTGAGGCTACTTAGCCCCTTGCTACGCTTCTGCTATCTCAATACATGTTACTGAGCACTTCCTGTGTACCAAGGCAGTCTTCAGAAGCCAGGGAACAAAAAAACCAAAGCACTGGACAGTGAGCTGCCAGGAACCCCTATGCAAAGGATAAGGAGACAGCCAGGCTGGGTGGGAGTGGGAGGGGCACTGCTGATTGTCCCCAGGGCCTGGGGCCAAGGAGACTGAGCAGAGCCTTGAATGAAGGGAGGGAGAACAGCATTAGAAAAGGCGAGGAGACCAGCAAGGGCAGAGGCTCTGAGGCAGGAGGGCGGCCTGGGGAGCACGTAGAACGGAAGCCAGTGTGGTTGGCTGCAGGGCGGGGAGGGGCGGGGAGGGGCGGGGAGGGCAGCAGGAGGCGTGGTCACAGCGGGAACCAGGTCAGGGGAAAGACAAGCCCAGAGCAGGGTTTTTGGATAAAGGAGACCTTAAGCATGTAGTGGGCCAGAGTGAGGAAGTGAGCCTAAAGAAGTGACAGGAGGCGACAGCGCTGAGGGGGAGACCACCTTTCCCTACAAGGGAGAGGTTCCACGGTGACGTCATGAAACTGATTCAGACAAAGGGCAGCGCGATGCCCCCATCTTCCCTTCCGCCCAAATACGCGAGGCTCCAGAGGCAGGACCCCTCGAGGCAGGGTGACGTGGTTGGCAGAGACCCTCTCGGGGAACTTGGAGCCCACGTTTTCAGACCCACGTGGCTGCCCTGCCCTGGCTGCCGCCCTAGAACTTTCTCCTCCTCCACAGCCAGGGGCGCGCACTCTGAGGTTTCAGAAAGAGAAGGTGCGTCTCCCCAGAGAGGCTGCAGTGGTGCGAGTGGGCCTCGCCTCGGGGCCTGACCACACGGCCGCCTCGCCACCCTGACCTCTCGGGTGTGGTGGGTGTGGTGCAGAGCGATCGCCGAGTTTTCTAGATTCGACCGTGGTGTTCAGAGAGCCAGGGTGCTTTCCATCCAAAGGGAGGGGGACGCTTGACCACCCCCCACCTCCCAGCCCCTAACCTGGCCCCCCGCTCTGAGAAGGGAAACGACCCTTTGGTGAGGGCGGTGGTGCCCGCAGCCCTGCCCAGCAGTTATTTTTAGGAAGTGGAGGCCGTGGAAAGTTTCCATTGAGGATTGACTCCTCTCGTTTCCTAGGCTGAGAAAACAGGAAACCCTTCAGAATCCGGGCTTTGAAAAGCTTCGCATGAAGCCGCACCAACCCCGCCTCCCCCTGGCACTGTGCTTTCACTCCTGCCTGGCTGTCCTCACCAGGGGCCCCCAGCCGCCCAGCCCCGCAGGGTTCCCGAGGCCGGGGCTGCAGGGGGGTTGGGTCCTGCTTCATGCAGCTCTGGTTTAGGGCTGCTGGGCATCAGCTGGTATGTGGTACACAGTCAGCACCCAATAAGAGCTGGTTAGCTGAATATATGAGTTCATCCTCTGAGTTCCTCTCAATGGATCTATTTCAACACTTTGGAACCAGTTGTTACTCTGATACATGCATTCTCATCCATTAACATCCATAGACACCGTCTCATGTTCTCATACACACATGCACAGACCACTCTCTGAACCAACATATGCTATACCCCGGGACTGTGATAATTTTCTCACTGTATCATCTCATCTAAGCTCCTCCACAACGGTAGAAGGAAGGTCATATTTTTGCACACAGTTTACAGATGGGGAAACTGAGGCACAGAGCAGTTATATCACTAAGGAGAGGTTCACCAAGCAAGGAAGCAGCAGAGGTGGGATTCTAGCCCCGGCCACCTGGCTCTAGAACGTGACCTCTCGAGCTTTCCCTTGTACCTGCTGTCAGCACACATCTGAAGAACAGTGAGCGACACCTGATTGGTTTCTGCCCCAAAACAGAGCCCCCTGGTGCAAAGCACGAGGTGTAGAGTCCACCATAAAGCGTGGGGTATCACTACCCATCACAGCTGGCGGCTACACAACACCAGTAACCTGGCCTCGTGCTGGGAGCCTGTGTATACATCAATGCCCAACGTCCTCACAACAGTCCCGGAGGGTACACACAGTGACGATTCTCACTGTACAGATGAGAAAACTGAGGCACAGAAAGAGAAAGTCACGCAGCCCGTTTAGTGAGGGAGCTGAGAGTCAACCCTGGCTTACCCAGCTCCAGAGCAGTGTGTATTTGCTCTCTTCTTATTCTGGGGGTTGCAGACTCATCCAGGCAGGGGTTTTCCAGGGAAAAGCACCCTGGACCTAGGAGCGCTCAGGGTGGAGGGACTCCGAGCACATCAACAGTTAACCCTCACTGCTCATCTTCCATCTCTGTAACTTTAGGATAAGGCTGACATGAGAAAAAGGAGGAGGAGCCTGTGGGAAGAATTTAGTGCCAGAACTAGGAGAGAGGAGATTTATCTACCTTTGATGGGACCCCTAGAGGGGTCTGCCTCCTCTTCATTTCTGCTCCTGGGACCAGTCCATACCATCCAGCTGCGAAACCAAAAGTGCACACACGCATTTTAGGGCATGTGCACACCCCTGCCTTGGTGCCTGGGCTGACTTGGATGGCAACTTTTCCCCAAGAACATTGAGGGAAGCCTTTTTGCAAGAGCCACTATTCTAAGACATTATTGCCTTGATTCTAGGAACTGGTGCCTCAGATAAGGATGGGAGAGGAGAGCTAGCTCCTTGACGCCAGTGGCTGGCATTGCCTTCTTGGTTCCCTACTAAATTCCAGCAGCTTTCTGGGGTTGGGGTAATGGAGCTTTCCAGAGCCCCTTGAGGACCCTTGGTAGCTGAGAAGACTCAGTGTGCTCCTTCACCAGTGGTGGTGGTGGTGGTGGTGGGGTGGGGGGATTCCTGGTTGTGCAGAAAGGGATGGAGATTATGTTTACATTGATGGCTAGGCGTGGTGGTGGTCCCGGCCACTCTCTTTTTAAAGGCCCCTCTTGAGAGCCGTGGGTTTTGTGGGTCAAGGAACTGTGTTTTAGTCATGGAGTGGGTATTTTCTGGACGTCATAATAACAGATGGAGTTTGGTATACAGTAGAGCACCTCAAGTGCATTCAGTAAAAAGGAGAGAGTGTTCCTTAAATCCTGCCCTGTGGCCCAGCTCCATTTCTCCCACAACAATTTTTAAAAGTTACCATTTGGGCCATTTTTACTAAGAAACCCACACCACGAAATAGCAGCATGGGGGATAGGGTGGGGGGAGTCACGATGTGGGAAGGCACTTCTTATGTTAAAAGTTGTCAAATGTATTCCCTCAAAGAACTAAAACATGTTTTGAAGAAGAGCCTGGTTGTATTAGGTTCTAAAAAGCTAACCTGATCCGTGTTTTTGGTGGTCTCTCACGCGCCTCTACTCTCTCTCTCTCCTTTTGTAGTTAATGAAATTATCAGGAAGGAGTTTTCAGGACCTCCCGCCCAAAATCAGACGTAGAAGAAGCCATTAGCAAGACATCATCCACACTGTTGACCCCGGAGCCTCCCACTGCCCCTTCACCATCCTCCCCAGTGTCCACCCTACCCGGAGGCTACGCGCGGGACCACATACCAGCCGAAAGCTAACCTTCCGTCCTGAAGCTCGCCTCCTCTCTCTGTGCGTTCTGAATTTTGGTCTAAATCCCAAAGAGCATCTCGGTTGACTTTCACGGTGTCCCATCCAAACCTTAAGTGCCTGCTGACCCCAAATACATTCTGAACAAGCCCACCCGCTGGAACGCACCTGAGAGCCGAGAGCCTGCAGCCAGGAGCTTAGGGAACAGAAGATGGGGATGCGGCGATTAAACCCCAGCCCTTGCCTTCGCTTTTTCGGGTTACAGATACAGCTCTTGAACCTTTTGAAGGAAAGGAGTTCTCCAACAGAGCAACCAAAGGAACGTGACCCAGCTTACAGGCTGAAGAAAAACAGAAAAGCTGGCCCATCCTCCCTAAGGGTCACCTGTCCACACCACGGATGGGACACAGCTCAAGCTTGATTTTTAAATGTTCTGCTTCTGAAGCAAAAACGGTCTTACTCATACAAGATCATCTGTTAAATCTTCTCAGCGTTAAGTTATGACATTTGTATACCTTTTTTCCTTCTCTGCTTCAGAAAGATGGCCAGAAGTGGCTGGGGTGGGGGAGGGGCAGGGGGACTTCTTGGCCAGCTGCCCTTCGGCCCCTGCAGTACGCGGTCACGGACTAGAGAAGGTCACCCAGGTTGCCAGGTGAGCACCCGTCTGCCGCAGCCGGACAAGCTTCACAGCTTTTTGACGTTCCAGTTTTCTTTCCTCTAACAGCCCAAGTGCTTTTCCATAAACTACAATAGTTAAGAAGAATCTCAAGCATGTGCATTGAATTTTGAGAAGGAATGGCAGAAGGGCTAAAGCAACCAAAAAAAAAAAAAGTGCAGGTATTTTTAAGTAAAACGGTTGCAAAGTGTGGCAATTGCCAGGCCTAAGTGTCTTGGTGGGTGGGTTCCCCCACAATAGAGGAAGAAGGCTGAATTCCCTCTCTGGCCTAGACTCAAAGTGGGACACTCAAGCTCAGGATTTGACCCCAAAGTTCATTGGTTATTTTTAACTGAACCCAGTGAAACCTGCCCCCACCCCCAGCCCCAAAGACACATCTGCATTAGCTGCTTCATCCAGCACAAAAGTGACCTGAATAGAAGCAGACCCACTCCCTCACAGCCCTTAGTTTGAATGCGCTCTGCTCAGACCACTTGCATGGGATGCGCGATGTACCCTTGAGTGTTTCTCTTCGCTGAGCGCACCCAAAGTCTGCCAGAGTCTCCCTCCTTTGGGGCAATCTTTGCAAACAAAACCCTCCAAGTTTTTGGCAGGTGAGTTTTTTATCACACAGATGTGTTTGTTTACATTTTATGCAGACGCCCCAGGACAAGCCGGGGATTCCTTTTTGGCCATTTATTGCTTCTTCATAATGAAACACAGAGTGTAAATATTCCTGGCACTCTTCAAAAGGCTGTACTCAGGCTTCCTAGGTGGCGCAGTGGTTAAGAATCCGCCTGCCAATGCAGAGGTCACGGGTTCTGATCCCAGCTCCAGGAAGATCCCACATGCCGCGGAGCAACTAAGCCCGTGTGCCAAAAAAAAAAAGGCTGTACTCAGGCCTTCTGCCTAGCAGAGTTGATTGAAAAGTCACTCTAAGAAGAGAATCATGGCAGTTAAGAGCCCACTGTGGGTTTTCCAATCCTGGCTTTGTCTGCCCAGAGGTAAAACCCTTTCTGAGAGCTGGGCTGGGAACTTGGGGCTTCAGAGAGAGGACAGAATGCCCAGGCTGGGGCCTTTGCAGCCATGTGTCTGTATCTTTTGGTCAGGACCTAGCATTTCTCCCCCCGCCCCGACCCCCCCCCCCCCCCCCAAGGACAGGAGACTTTTCTGCCCACCCCCAGCAAAGTTCAGCAAAATTCTTTTCAACAAACAGAATGCCAGTAAAAAGTTGACCGCCATCGCAAAGCTTCTGGAATGCAAAATGCTTCCTCATTAATAAACAGTTCCTTATCCCATCAACTTCACCTAAAGAACTTTGTCTCCAGCAATACTGACTTCACCGGGGAAGGGTTCAAGCGTTTGGTGAGCGATTTGTTCTCACTTGACCTGGCTGGGAGCCATTTTTTGCACATGAGGGAATTTGGCCTTTCCTCAGTTATCTGAATGTTTTACCCAAGTGCCTTCCTGCTATTGTAGCAAAGTCGCTCAGCTGCATTGTGCATGGGGTGAAAAAGGACTAATGCGTTTTCCATCACTATTCTAACCATGTTAGTGCAAAGGGCCTCCTCGTAGTTCAAATTCCTGTATGTATAGATGTACGTGTGTGTGTGTATAAGACACTCACGAATTTTTTCTAAGACATCCTAGCTGGGTATTATAGGAAGCACTTTCATAAACAACTATACCAAATAACAAAGGAAAGCAAAACAAAAGCATTAGTTTTGAGACATAAACAGGCAAGAGAATGTGTAGTAAGACTCGACGGCAGTCAAGGAAGTTTTGTCAGTTACAGATGCCAGGAGGAAGCTTTGCCAAGAGTAAACTGCTCATGAAATATTTTCAGTATGGGAAGAGGCAATAGGTCCTCAAAGAGAAAGAAAAAGGATGTCTAAACTGTCAAGGTGGGTGTGTTGCACGTGTGTTGAAGGATCTGTTAGTGGTGGAGGTTTGCACTTGCTACATCCGAGGTAATGTAAATATATAGCACTTCCAGCAGCAATCTGCCCTGTTGCTGAATGTAGTATATTTCCAAAGTTTGCAAGTCTTCCTGTATTGTACAAAAATACTGCTGCTTGATAATATATAATAGCAACCCAAATTAATGAGTATGGTATTAAATTTTATTTTCTTATCTGTATTTTTATGCTTTTTATCTGTCCTCAAAATATTGCATCCTCGTTGGAATTAGAAAATATTTATAAGTGGTCAGAAATCTTTTTCAAGTGTCTCTTTTTACGTATATGTTGAAGGTGTTTTTCCCCTAAGAGAAGGATGTATTCTTGAAGATTTGTTAATCATTCCAGGGGGAACCCCCCCCCCAAACAAAAGCCCACCTCCGAGCCTGTTAGTCACCTGTGTGCTAGAAGAAAGCATCTCTGGAGAAAGGAGGGGGATGGCTCTGTGGAAGAAGCAGGCACCTGTTTTTTTGCTCGAGGACGCTGCCAACTTCAGCTCTGAGCCTCCGTCTTGTCACTGAGAACTGGAAAGTTTAGATCCCCTCAATAAGGGACCTAGTAGGTGACTTTGATGTAACAAAATTGCCTGTGTTGTAAGGGGGAGTCTATAAAAGCTCATGTTCCTAGAACAGAAGTGTAGGCTAATGTTTACAGAGCCAACTGAATCCTGGTAGATTAAACCCCCATACACGTTACCCAAAGGACATCCAGAGTTTTCCAGCATAGACACAGCCTAGACGAATCAAGTCAATTCCTTCTAAGAACTGGGAAGCACTGATGTAGCCTTTCTCGTTTACATCCAGTGGCCAAGCCATCCCTCTCAGGAAGCCAGCCTTGGCCAGTGCGGGAGCTGTCACGTGTAGACAGATCGGAAGCTGATGTGTTCTCATTTGTCACTCTGGACTAAAGGGGAGGCTTGAGTTTGTTTATTTTCAAGTCAAACCCTTTCCAAGTGCTTTTTATTTGTTCAGAACTGAAAGAATGTCAGGAGTCTGGTTAACAACTTTGTTTGCTTTACGTTTACAAGAGGCACGGGGGTTGTGACATCCTTGACAAGTTGGGGTAAACCTTCCTGAACTCACTTTTGGAGGGCCAGACTTAGCAGCTACCCAACACATTGTAACCTTGGGTCTCGGGCATTAAATCTCATGGAGCCAAACCAGCCAACGCAGGTGGTTTTCCTGCATTCCAAATAAATGCTTAAGAAAAAAGAAGCATCACATGAAACTGATCACAAACATTAATTTCTCTCAGCTTTCCTGAGTGCCTTGAGTTATAGTCTTAACTCAATTTGTTTAGAAACAAACTTTTCTGGTGACTGGTGAGCTAGCGGTACTCCCTAAGCCAGCCCCCTGAAAGCAAACTGGAGTGTTGGGTGCTGGAAGAGAGGTTTAACGCCCTGCCTTTACGCAGCTGTTGGCCAACTAAAATAAACTCTACCTGCCTAATTCAGGCTTTGGATGCAAATGATGCTGTTTCTATTAGCGGGTGACTTCAGCACTCTGGCCCGAGCGGATGGAGACTGTGGTTGGGACAGGCTTAGCATCCTGACACACATCTTGTCAAAGAACCTCACTCACCCCTGTAGCCTCTACAGCCCTCAGAGGGGAGAAAGTGTTGAGAATGTCCTTGTTAATTGTCCAACAAATAGAAAGAGGTCTCTCCCATGGGGTGGTGCTGGAAGGCTTAGGTTTTGAAAATCTTGACTGTTAAAAGAAGTTTGAATACATCACATTCCTATGCAAAACGTTTTTAATCTCCAGTTTAATGTAGTTTATTTTTGCTATGTGTAAAGTATTTTTATACGGCTTGTATCATGATAGTTTAGCAATAAAACAGTTGAAAGCAATAGCTGCTTGGGTGTGTTTTTTCTTCTCTAGAGATGCTGTTCAAATATCCCTTCACTTTTTGAGTTCTTATAGCAAGGACCCCTTTTTGTGTGCACACCCACTGTGGGTTTACTGCTTGTCTCAGCCTTATGAGGTCGGCACTAGCCATTTTACATCTAACCTCTGATATTTCCATCTTACATCAGAAGCCCAAGGTGACAGAGCCATGAGCTCTCCCTGCTCCCTCCACTGCAGCTCTACTGCAATCTGCGTCTCTAGACCTCTTTAGAAGTAGCATCCAGTTAAGCAGATTTACAACGTCCACCTTGGGTCAGCTTGCAGAGGGTCCCCGAGCATTTACAGTGACCAGTGCGCTGAGCTGGTCACTTGGAAGGCAAAACAGTCTTCTGCTTGAATATCTTACAAAATTCTCAAGTTTCCCCCAATTATCTTTTACCATCAAACCCACAGAAAGAATTAGAAATGATAAATACTGGCTTCCTCCTTATAACAGCTTTTCTCCTTATAGCTAAAGCATCTATGAGGTTTGGAAAAAATTGCCATTTAAAGTCTTAACGTAATATGGTTCAAGTGTCATCCCAGTTTTCGGTGCTATCCTTAAGCCCCAGGTAAGCAGGGTCCCTGCCCCAGGCCCTGTGCTTCAGGGACCACTCCCCCCACCATAACCCTGCAATTAGGATAACTTCTTGGGGGTTTCCCAAGCCCCCTTCCGGTGCCTAGAATCAGCAGCACCACATGGGTAGGATGTCCCAAGCATATACAGTGTCCTGCATCAGTTCTGGCTTGAGATGCCCTGGTCCCTCTCTGGTGGGGCCAGCTAGTTCCCATTTCTTTCCTTCAGGGCACAAGGTCAACAGGGTACAAGATGCCCCAAAGAGCGCCAGGACCCACACCTATAGGGTCCCAGCCAGTTTCCAGAAAGCTTCCTGGTGAGCAGATTGTTCCTAAAGGCCGGCACAGGATTTTTATGTGGGACCATGTGAGATTGGGCCACCAGAATGGTGCTGCAACTTTGATTTGGGAATGACTATAGAATAACAAAGAAAGAATGACAAATTGCTTATAAAGGCAGGAGCCCCACAGAAATATTTCCCCAGGCCCTCCCACCCACTCTAGGGGCAACTCTGCCCCCTCGTGATTTTTATTGTAACTGTACGCAACCAGTTCTCTTTAAATCCACTCCCTTTCTGAAAACCTTATGCTGCTTTTCCCAAGACCAGAATCATCTTAAGCAGAAAACAAAATAGAAATATAAAATTATACAGATAAGACCCTAAGTCTGTGTTCTACATTTATGGGAGCTACACTTGCTACGTGCCACCAAATTCAGCCTGGGCCTCAGTTTCCCCAGATGTAAAATGAAGATAAAAGTCCCCACCTCACTCACAGACAGTAGGTGCTTAATAAATGTTAGCTATCCATAATCTCCCATCATGTAACTAATAGATTTAAGATTCACCCAAGGCTGGACCTCATTTTCCCAATATCTGGAAGGAAGCATTCAGAGCTTTGAATTTTTCTAACTAGATAACTAACTAGCTAAGTAGTAAATAGCTAGCTAGTTTGTAAACTAGATAGTTAAAGCCCCCAACAGGAGCTTATCCAATTTTCAAATCCTGAAACAAAAGGGAAACACACACTGGGGCATCCAACCTCTCCTCCTCCCAAGACTTTGCAAGTCTGTCAATATCCCTTGCTACCTGCAGCAGTGTGGTGTACTTTTGTTCCAAGGAGTAGATATATAACGCTGGCTTAATAATAAGTGGGAAATTACAAAGTAACAAGACTTCCAGGAGAAAACAAAATGCTGACTCCTACACAGCCTTTTCGGGTTCATAAATGGGAAGGAAACTGGTTTCTTGGCAAGAGCAGGTTGAATATGAAATAATCCCGTGAAGGAGGCACAGACCACAGGGACCATTAAGAAATGAAAGCGAAGTCATTTCTTTTGTTTGAGGAGCCCTGGGAGCTGTGATGAGCTGGACCAAGCTTTCTCCAAAAAGGGCTTCCCACTCAAAGCTGTCTCTGCCTTCACCCTCCCAGGAAAACTCCAAAGTCCCACTTGGTAAACAGCCCAATGTGGAGTTATCAAAGAGTTGGAAACCCCTGCCCCATCCCAGAATTTCCAAGAATTCTTGGTTTACTAGAATTTTTAAACTCAAATTCTGCACTGAACTCCAGACACAAGTACAATTGGATCTTAGCTTTTTTTTTTCTTTTTTTTTCTAGCTGGGAGGTAGCAGCTCAGCGCTTTCTTTGAGCTACTGATAGGGCTTCCCAAGAAAGGCCCCCAGATCACATGGCTGCTGATCAAGAGCCCTCTGTAATTAATACCATCAGAACAGCTCTTGAGGAAAAGCATTCATAGGATGACCTTGACACTGGATTTTAAACACACCTTCTCTTTAAATACACCTACTCCAGACTCATGCACCTGCCTGTGTGACTTCTCCACTCTGATAACCAGGAGGCAGCTCTAGCTCAACGTGCCCCGATCTTCCTAATTCCCAATCTCCTCTCCCACCCCTCAGCCCCAACCCTCTAGAACACCCCACCTTCCCCATCAGTTTATGGCAACACCATCTAAGCAGCTGCACAGTCAAAAACCTAGGAGGGACCCTGTCCCTCACTGTCCAGGCCCCACACATCAGTGAGTTTTTGTGGATCCATCTCTAAAATCACATCTCTTTATTTCACACCCACTGGACCACCTTTATCTTCTGCCTGGATGACAGAGCAGCCCCTTGGCTGCCCTGGTTCATGTCTACCCTCACTGCCCGCACAGTGACCAGAACATACCACACCCGTGCCTAAAGCCTTCCAATAGCTTCCCTTTGCATTAATTTTTTTCCATATTTATCAAGGTATGAGCAACAAAGTGTGTTTAAGATATACAACATAGTATCTTGATATATGTTACAAATTATGGAATGGTTACCAAAATTAAGCTCCTTAACCCAGATATCCTCTCAAACAGTTACCTTTTCTTGGTGGTGAGGACATTTGAGACCTACACTCTTAGCAAGTTTCAAGCATATATTTTTATTAACTCTAGTCGCCACGATGTATATTTGGTTTCCAAAATTTATCCATCTCAGAAGTTAAAGTTTATCCCCTCTGACAGAATCTCTGTTTCCACAATCCCCATCCACAGGGACCACTATGTTACTCCGTTACAGTAAGTCCCCTACATACAAACGTGTTCCATTCCGAGAGCACATTCGTAAATCCCATTGGTTCATAAATCCAACTTAGCCTAGGTACCCAACTAACACAATCAGCTAGATAGTACCCTACTGTAATAGGTTTATAATACTTTTCACACAAATACATAAAAAACAAAAGATAGAACGTTTTTAATCTCACGGTACAGTACCTTGACATGTACAGTAGTACATTACCACAGCTGGCACTTCTTAGCAGTACCAGTTACATTGGTGCTGCTTTTCCGCTTGCTTCCAGACATCCTGGGCTTGAAATAAAGATACTGTACTACTGTACTGTATACAATAAAGTACACAAAAGCACAACCACTTGTAGAGGATGCACACACATGACCATGTACACCAGACACGTGAACTAACAATGTGACTGGACATGTGAACGCATTTGCATCTTTGCAAGTTCAAAACTTGAAGGTTCTTATATAGTAGGGGACTTACTGTACTATGAGTTTGACTTTTTTCGATTCCACATGCAAGTGGGATTAAACAGTATTCGTCTGTCTCTGTCTGGAGTATTTCACTTGGCATAATGCCCTCCAGTTTCATTCGTGTTGTCTCAAACAGCAGGATGTCCTTCTTATGGCCAAATAACATTCCATTGTGTGTGTGTGTGTGTGTATGTGCATGCATGCCGCATCTTCTTTATTCATTTATCCATTGACAGATACTTAGGTTTCTTCCATATCTTGGCTAGTGTGAACAATGCTGCAGTGAATGTGGGAATGCAGATCTCAAGACCCTGTTTTCAATTCCTTTGGATATAGACCCAAAGGATAGCTGGATCATGTGATAGTTTAATTTTTTGAGGAACCTCCATACTGTTTTCTATAGTGGCTGTACCAATTGACATTCTAATCAACAGTGTATAACGGTTCACTCTTCTTTTTTTCTTTTTTTTTTTTTTTAGGGGTTCCCTTTTCTCCACATCCTCACTATCTTTGACTTTTTCACATTGGCCATCCTAACAGGTGTGAGGTGACAGCCCATCGTCGTTTTGATTTGCATTCCCCTGATGATTAGTGATGTTGAGCACTTTTTCATATATCTGTTGGCCATCTGTATGTCTTCTTTGGAAAAATGTCTACTCAGGTCCTCTGCCCTTTTTTTAACTGGAATGTTTTTTTTTTTTTTAATTTTTTTGCTATTGTGTTGTAGGAGTTCCTTACATATTTTGAATATTAAGCCCTACGGATATATGACTTGCAAACATCTTCTCCCATTCTGTAGGTTGCCTTTTCACTTTGTTGATGGTTTCCTTTGCTGTGTAGAAGCTTTTTGGTTTGATGTAGTCTCACTTATTGATTTTTGCTTTTTTTCTTTTTTGCTTTTGGTACCAAATTCAAAAAATCATTACCAAGACTAGTGTCAAAAAGGGTTTTCCCATGTTTTCCTCTAGGAGTCTCATAGTTTCAAGGTCTTACATTCAGGTCTTTAAGCCATTTTGTGTTGATTTTTTGTGTATGGTGTGAGGTAAGTGTCCATTTTCATTCTTTTGCATGTGCCTATGCAGTTTTCCCAACATCACCATTTATTGAAAAGACTACTTTTGCCCCATTGTGTATTCTTAGTGCGCTTACTTGAAGATTAGTTGACTATATATGCATGGGTTTATTCTGGGCTCTCTATTCTGTTCCATTGATCTATGCATCTCTTTTTATGCCAATACTTTACTGTTTTATTACTATAGCTTTGTCATATAATTTGAAATCACAAAGTATGGTGCCTCCAGCTTTGTTCTTCTTGCTGAAGATGACTTTAGCTATCCAGGGTCTTTTGTACTCATATACAGATTTTAGGGGAAAAAATCTTATTTCTCTGAAAAATGCCATGGGAATTTTGATAGGGTTTACATTGAATCTGTAGATCACTTTATGTAGTATAGACACTTAAACAATATTAATTCTTCAAATCCTTGAGCATGGGATATCTTTTTATTTGTTCCTTCAGTTTCTCTCATGAATGTTTTATAATTTGCAGTGTATAGATCTTTACACTACTTGGTTAGATTTATTCCTAAGTATCTTGTTCTTTTTAATGCTGTTATAAATGGGATCATTTTCTTTTTTGGATAGTTCATTGTTAGTATATAGAAACACAACTAATTTTTGTTAATTTTGTATTCTGTAACTTTATTGAATTCATTTACTTTAAAAAATTTGTTGGTAGTCTTCAGAGCTTTCTAGATACGATCATGTCATCTGCAAAAAGGGCAATTTTACTTCTTCCTTTCTGATTTAGATGTCATTTCTTTCTTTTTCTTGCCTAATTACTCTGGCTAGGAATTCTAGTACTGTGTTGATTAGAAGTGGTGAGAGTGAAATCCTTGGCTTGTTCCTAACTTAAGAGAAAAATCTTAAGAAAATTGTTGAGTGTGATGTTAGCTGTAGGCTTGTCACATACGGTCTTTAATATGTTGAGGTACATTCCTTCTATACTAAATTTGTTGAACGTTTTTAATCATGAAACAATCTCAAATTTTGTCAAATGCTTTTTGAGATAATTATATAATTTTTATCCTTCATTTTCTTAAAGTGGTATATCACATTTATTGATTTGTGTATGTTGAAACATCCTTGCATCTCAGGGATAAATCCCACTTGATTGTGGTGTATAATCCTTTTAATGTGCTGTAGAATTTGGTTTGCTAGTATTCTGTTGAAGATTTTTGCCATTTATGCTCATCAGGAATATTGGCCTGCAGTTTCCTTGTACTGCCCTTGTCTGGCTTTTGTATCAGTGTAATGCTGACCTCATAAAATGAATTTGGAAATATTCCCTGCTCCACATTTTTTTGGAAGAGCTTGGAAAGGATTGGCATTGATTCTCATTTAAATGTTTTGAAGAATACACCAGTGAAACCATCTGGTCCTAGACTTTTCTTTGTTGGGAGATTTTTATTACTAGTAAGGAGATTGAATCAGTAATCAGTCTTTCCAGATTTTCTCTTCCCGATTGTCTTGGTAGGTTGTATGTTTCTAGAAATTTCTTCTAGGTTATTCAATATGTTGGTGTGTGGCTGTTCACAGTAGTCCTTTATATTTCTGTAGAATCGGCTGTAATGTCTCCCTATCTGCAGATGACATGATATTATATATAGAAAATCCTAAAGATTTCACCAAAAAGCTATTAGAACAAATTCAGTAAACTTGTAGGATACAAAAATCAATACATGAAAATCAGTTGTGTTTATGTTAATCCCAAACTCCTAATTTATCTTTCTCCCCATCTTTCCCTTTTGGACTACTATATATAAAATAGATAACCAACAAGGACCTACTGCATAGCACAGGGAACTCTACTCAATATTCTGTAATAACCTCTATGGGAAAAGAATCTGAAAAAGAATGGATATATGTGTATGTATAGCTGAATCACTTTGCTGTATACCCGAAACACAGCATTGTAAATCAATTATAGTCCAATATAAAATAAAAAGTAAATTAAAAATCAGTTGTATTTATATACATTAACAAACTATCTGAAAGAGAAATTAATCCCATTTACAATATATAAAGAGGAATAAATTTAACCAAGGAGGTGAAAGATCTGTACACCAAAAACTGCAAGTTACAGATGAAATAAGTTGAAGATAATACAAGTAAATTTAAAGACACCCTGTGTCCATTCCACCCAAAGCAATCTACAGATTCAATGCAAATCCTATTGAAATTCCAATGGTATTTTTCACAGCAATAGAAAAAACAATTTTAAAATTTGTATAGAACCACAAAAGACCCCAGGTAGCCAAAGCAATCTTGAGCAAGAAGAACAAAGCCAGAGGCATCACACTTTCTGATTTCAAATTACATTACAAAACCATAGTAATCAAAATAGTATGGTACTGGTATAAAAACAGACACATAGATCAACAAAACAGAATAGAGTGGTGCTCAACATCACTAATCGTCAGGGAAATGCAAATCAAAGTCACAGTGGGATATCACTTCACACCTGTTATGATGGCCCTTATCAAAAGGTCAAAGATATTAGGTATTGGTGAGGATGTGGAGCAAAGGGAACCCTTATACACTGTTGGTGGGAATGTAAATTGGTACAATCACTATGGAAGATATTATGGAGGTTTCTGAAAAAATTAAAGATTGGATTGGAAGAATTGATATTGTTAAAATGGCCATAGTACCCAAAGAAATCTACAGATTTAATGTGATCCCTATCAAATTATCCATGACATTTTTCACAGAACTAGCATATTAAATTTTATATGGAACCATAAAAAACTCAGAATTGCCAAAGCAATCATGAGTCAAAAGAACAAAGCAGGAGACATAACCCTCCCAGACATCAGACAATTCTACAAAGATACAGTAATCAAAACAGCACGGTATTGGCACATAGTATTGGCACAAAAAGACATATGGATCAATGGAATAGAATAGAGAACCCAGAAATAAACCCACACACCTACAGTCAATTAATCTTCAACAAAGGAAGCAAGAATATACAATGGGGAAAAAGACAGTCTCTTCAGCAAGGGGTGTTGGGAAAGTTGGACAGCCACATGTAATTAATGAAGTTAGAACATACCCTCATACCATACACAAAAATAAACTCAAAATGGTTTAAAGACTTAAACATAAGACATGACACCATGAAACTCCTGGAAGAGAACATAGGCAAAACATTCTGACATAAATTGTACCAATGTTTTCTCAGGTCTCCCAAGGCAACAGAAATAAAAGCAAAAATAAACAAATGGGACCTAATCAACCTCACAAGCTTTTGCACAGCAAAGGAAACCATAAACAAAATGAAAAAACAACCTACGGAATGGGAGAAAATATTTACAAACAATGCGACCAATAAAGGATTAGCCTCCAAAATATACAAATAGCTCATACAACTCGACAACAACAAAAAATTCCAACTGAAAAATAGGCAGAAGAACTAAATAGACATTTCTCCAAAGAAGCCATACAGATGACCAACAGACACCCGAAAAAATGCTCAACACCACAAATTATTAGAGAAATGCAAATCAGAACTATAATGAGGTACCACCTCACGCTGGTCAGAATGGCCATCATTAAAAAATATACAAATAATAAATGCTGGAGAGGGTGTGGAGAAAAAGGAACCCTCCTACACTGTTGGTGGGAATGTAAATTGGTACAGCCACTATGGAAAACAATATGGAGGTTCCTCAAAAAACTGAAAATAGAGTTGCCAGATGATCCAGCAATCCCACTCCTGGGCATATAACCAGACAAAACTATAATTCAAAAAGATATACGTACCCTATGTTCATAGCAGCACTATTTACAACAGCCAAGACATGGAAACAACCTAAATGTCCATTGACAGATAAACAAATGAAGATGCAATACATATATACAATGGAATACTACTCAGCCATTAAAAAGAACGAAATAATGCCATTTGCAGCAACATGGATGGACTTAGAGATTATCATACCAAGTGAAGTAAGTCAGAAAGAGAAAGACAAATACCCTATGATATCACTTATATGTGGAATCTAAAATATGACAAATGAACTTATCTACAAAACAGAAACAGACTCACAGACATAGAGAACAGACTTGTGGTTGCCAAGGGGAAGGGAGGATTTGGGAGGGATGGAGTGGGAGTTTGGGGTTAGCAGATGCGAACTATTATATATAGAATGGATAAACAACAAGGTCCTACTGTATAGCAACTATATAAATATCGGGAACTATATTTAATATCCTGTGATAAACCATAATGGAAAAGCGTATGAAAAAGAATGTATGTATGTGTATATGTATATATATATGTATAACTGAATCACTTTGCTGTACAGTAGAAATTAACACTGTAAATCAATTGTACTTCAATAAAAAAACTAAAGAGAGAACCTACCACATGGGGACTTCCCTGGTAGCACTGTAGTTAAGAGTCCGCCTGCCAATGCAGGGGACACGGGTTCAGGCCCTAGGAAGATCCCACATGCTGCAGAGCAACTAAGCCCATGCGCCACAACTACTGAGCTATTGCATTCTAGAGCCTGCAAGTCACAACTACTAAGCCTGCAGTCCCTCCACAACTACAGAAGCCCACGTGACTAGAGCCCATGCTCCACAATAAGAGAAACCACTGCACTAAGAAGCCCATGCACTGCAGCTAAGAGTAGCCCCTACTGGCCACAACTAGAGAGAAAAGCTCAAGCGCAGCAATGAAGACCCAAGGCAGCCAAAAAATAAACAATTAATTTAAAAATGAGAAACTACCATATGTCCCAGCAACCCACTTTGGTGTATATATCCAAAGGAAATAACAGGATCCCAAAGATAAATCTGCACTCTCATGTTCCCTACGGTGGCATTATTCACAATAGCCAAGCTATGGAAACAATCTAAGTATCTGTCAATGGATGAATGGATAAAGGAGATGTGGTAGGTATGTATACACACACACACACACACACACACACGTATGTGTCTATATACAAACATGTGTACATATACATATACACACAATGAAATATTCAGCCACGAGAAAGATATCCTGCCATTTGCGACAACAGAGATGAAACTGGAGGACATTACGCTAAGTGAAATAAGCCAAACACAGAGATACAAATACTGCATGGCTTCACGCATACGTGGAATCTAGGAAAGAAAATAAAGTCAAACTCATAGAAACAGAAAAAGAAGTGGTTTCTGGGGGTGGGGAAAACAGTAAGCGGTTGGTAAAAGGGTACCAAGTTTCAGCTGTAAGATAAATAAGTTCTGAGGATCTAATGTAAAACACTGGTGACTGTAGTTGGTATTGCTATTGTGTAACTGAAAGCTGCTAACAGTACAACTTGAAGGTTTTCATACTCAAAAAAAGATCAATATGAGAAGTAATGGATGTATTAATTAATTAGATTGGGGAATCCTTTCACAGTTTATCATCTCATCATGTTGTACACTTTAAATATATTACAACTTTGTCTTGTCACACCTCAACAAAGCTGAAAATGAAATCAACGTCTTGTGGGAGAATGACGGTAGAAGACTCCTTCCGGTATCACTCTAATTTCAAAAAAAGGCAGCTCACTCAGGTCTGAGACAGTGCAAGAGCCTCAATGCCCCACCAGTCACAGGACTGAGACCTTCCCTTTGCATTTAGAATGATACAGATTTCTGTCAAGACTTTTAAAGAAATTTTATTGAGATATAATTGACATACAATAATCTGTATATATTTAAAGTGTACAATTTGATTTTTTTTTCTTATTAGTAATGTATATATGGCAATCCCAATCTCCCAATTCATCCCCCCCCCACCCCCTGCTTTCCCCCCTTGGTGTCCGTATGTTTGTTCTCTACATCTGTGTCTCTTTCTGCCTTGCAAACTGGTTGATCTGTACCATTTTTCTAGATTCTGCATATATGAATATACAATATTTGTTTTTCTCCTTCTGACTTACTTCACTCTGTATCTGTCAAGACTTTTGACGATCTTCCCTGCCTACCACTTCTCCAGACTGACCTCTGTTCCTGTACATCAGCCTTTCCTGTTCCTTGCCCAGTCCTAACCCTGTCCTACCTCTATCTCGGTTTTCCCAAGAGCTGAAACGCTCTGACCCCTGAGGTTCATGGACCTGCTCTCCCTCATCCCTCAGGTTCCCAAATCAAACATCTCATCCTCAGAAGACCTTCCTGACCACATGGACTGTAGGATCTACCCCCACCCTGCCCACACAGACACCCATCACGACATATACAGAATTCTCTTAATTGCAGAATTGTTTGTTTGTTCACAACCTCTCTTACACCAGTAAATTCCATGCAGGCGTGAACAGTCTTTGTTCGGGTTCAATGCCATATGTCCAGACCCTGCCCTCAGTAGGCCCTCCAGAACTGCGTGCTGAATGAACAAACATGTCCAAGTTTCATACACGCAAGTGACATTGGGAACAATGGATTCATCTGGAATGTATGGAAAATCATTTCCTAATATTTAACACATTTTAAAAAGCCAAACATCTGACTCAAGAGAGACCTTTCTTCTGTCCCATATGGCTCAGTTTATTCACTTCTAATTACACGTCCATGGATTCCAGGCTGTCTTATAGAAAGAACCAGCTCCCTTTGCGGCAGACAGCAATAAAGACCATCACTCCCTAGGTCCTGGGCCGCCAGGCTCTTATCTGCCTTCTGGCATCCTGCCGGCACCCGCGGCCCTCCCGCCTGTAAAATGCTGGCTGCTGGGGCTCAACAACCCCTCTGGGACAGGTAAGAGCAGGTCGGCCGGCCAGCTGCCATTTACAAGCTGAATGTGAACCGCGACCTCCCCGGGGAGTCTGTTTGACAAGGTAACGGGAACCTGCAGCGGGCCGGGCGCTTCTGCTCAACGAATTGTATTGTTAACGCGCTTTGGCAGCGGCTCTCCTCCACCTGGTCCTTCCCAGACACACCTGCGGCCCTGCTGCTCCCGAACCAATCTTCTCATTTACCCTCCAGACGACACAAAGGAGCCAGGGCACCCTGTGGGCTCTGCTGCCTCCCACACCGGTCCTTCTGACATCAGCGCCGTGGACACCTCTGCTGCCCCGACGGGGACCCACGCTCCCAAAGCAGATATGGGCCCCTCTGAGAGTGTGAAGTGGGGGGTCCCAGACGCCGCCCGTTCCCATCACCAACACCCACAGCCTCACTCACAGGGCTAATCACTTTGCTCTTTACTCCTGTTGGCGTCAGGCTCCCGAGCGGCCCCGCATCGCCTACTCGCCGGGCCCCTTGGGGCTGCGCAAGGCTCGCCTTCTGCCCCGCTCCCACCTCAACTCCCGAAACGCGGCAGCTGTTTCTCTGCCCTCCACGTCTCACGGCCCACTGTAAACAAAACCCCACGTTCTCAGTTTTTTCCTCCCAAGTGTGCCTGGTTGTTTTGCTCTGAACCCTACCACCCACCCAAGGCCCCCGCCTCCCTCGCAGACGTCTATGGTACATTACCACAAACAGTGGTTTACGGTGATTCAAATTCATTACCTTACGGCTCTGGAGGTCAGAGATCCAAAAATGGTCTCACTGGGCTAAACTCAGGGTGTCCGCAGGGCCGTGTCCCTTCCGGAGGAGGCTCGAGGGGAGAATCTGCTTCCCGGCCTGTGGGCCTTCCTCCATCTTCAAAGGCAGCAATCGCACTGCCCCCAGCGCCTCCCCTGATGCCGAATCTCGCATCTCCCCATCTCAGTCTCCGGCCTCTCTCTTATAAGGACGCTTGTGATTACACTGCGCCCACCTGGAGCATCCAGGCTACTCTTTCCATCTCGAGATTACTAATCACACCTGCCAAGTCCCCGCTGCAGTGTAAGGTAACATATGCACAAGTGCCAGGGATTAGTGCACATCTTTGGGGGTGCTGTTTTCCTGTCCTCTATGCCCCTCAGAGGGGCTGCCTGTCACCCACGGCCCGTATATCATTGGGCTCCGGGGTAGGTGTCTTCCTTACCGTTTTTTGCCACTTCTAGACTAGTTTTCACCTGGCCATTGCGCTCATTTCTTGGTGACTTTAGCTCCGGGGTTACAGCACTTTCTTCAGCTGTACCTGTCTTAATATTCAGCATTTTCATTTTCCTCAAACGATCCTTTTCCCTTCCCAACTCCTCAGTTTCTTAAATTTTTCTGATCTTGTGAAACTTGTCCTGCTCCTTTGGCTACTCTGCCCTAGAGCAGTGGTTCTCAAACCTTCATGCATATCAGAACACGGGGGGCGGGGGGGCGGGGCCTTGTGAGAACACAGACTGCTGGCTCCACCCCCAGAGATTCTGACTCAGTAGGTCTGGGGTGGGGCCAGAGAACCTGCATTTCCAGCAAGGTCTCAGGTGATGCCTGGTCCTGGGACAGCACTGAACACCGTGCCTGGAGACCTTGATATTACCAATAACTGTAGCCCCTCCCCAACAGTCTCGGTCTCAAGCACCCCCTCTTTGACACTGGCTTCTCTCTCCAGCATCTAATTCCACATCTCACCTGCCACCTACAATCCTTTGCCCTTCGACCTTTTTTTTTTCATTTTTGCCTTTCTCTTGATGTGCTCCCTCCTCCCCTTTCCCAGCTTAAATCCCATGGCCAAGCATCGTCCACCCGCCCAAGTTGGTTAAATCCAATGCTCAGTTTCCTCTGTGCCCACAAACGTGGCTACAGAAAAACAAATGCACTGTATACCTGGGACCACCAATGACACACGGGCTGCATCACGGGCTCCATCACTGCCTGGACACCAGAGTCCATTTCTCCTTGTCTTCCACTCTTGACTCTGCTGGATGGCTCGTTCACATCTTCTCTCCCTCCTTAAACTCCCAGTGCCTCTTCCCTCCTCCTCCCAGCTGCCATGAGCTCCTACCACCTGCCCCACCAGCAGCAGAGGCCCTGTGCTCGCTTGGCTTTGCCTTGCAAGACTTCAAAAACCATCCTGTTCCTACCTTAGACCACCCCGTCTCCATTCCCTCTCACCTTCTCAAGACATCGCCCAGCCTACTAGATAATTTCGATCAGAATACAAACATGCAATTATTTCTCCTACCTTAAAAATAATTCTGGATCCTACAGTTCCCCTTCAGCGATTGTCTTATTTCTCTGTTTTCCTTTACAGCAAAACTCCTTGAAATACTGCATGTACCCACTTTCTTCCATGTCTCCCCACTCCCATTCTCTCTTGAACCCACTCCCATCAGCTTCCACACTTGCTGACATCACCTTGTTAAAGTCACCAGCGACCTCTGGTCATTGTTAAATCAGCGGTCAACTGTCCATGGTCATCTCACTGGACTGGTCAGCAGAGTCGGCAGTTAAGCTCAATATGCTTCCTTCACGTGGCTTCCTCTGGGTCTTCTTCTTTTCCACTGGCCTCTCCTCACCATCTATTCCTGGTTCCCCGTCATCCCCCCAACACTGGGATACCCCTAGGCTCAGCCCTTGGACCTCTTTTCTATCTGCACCTGTTTCCTTGGTGATCTCATCCAATCGCATGGTTTTAAGTACCATCTGCATGCCTAGGACTCACATTTATATCACCTGCTTGGGTCCTTCCCTGAATTCCGGACTCAGTTATCCACCTGCCTACTTGACAAACTTCATTTGGAACTCAAGGCGGCTTCTGGCTTTGGACAGTGAGGAACGGAGGCCCTCAGTCAAGAGCCCAGGGAGAACTGAATCCTGCCAACAGCTGCTGATTTTGCTTGGAAGTGGGTCCCAACCAGTCACGTCTTGAGCAGACTCTGGCCCCTGCCAACTCCTTGATCACAGCCCCATGAGTAACCCTGAGCAGAGGCTCCAGTTAAGCTGCCCCTGGCTTCCCAACTCACAGGGACTGTGAGATACTAAACATGTGTTGTCTTCAGCTGCTAAGTTTCGAGGTAGTCTGTTATACAACTAACACACACAGAGAGGTCAAGTAACCAGCCTGAGGTCACACAGCTTGCTGGAAGGAAGTCAGGATCCAAACCCAGTCTGTCCCTTAGATCTTGTAATTTAAACTTCAAAGGATACCACCTCTCAGAATATTCAGCATCTTGAGTTATGATGGACATTTCCACCAGCAACTCCACAAAGGAGATGGACGCTTGTGAGTGCTGTCCCTAACAGGCTGATGGGCCTCCTCCACCCATTCACTCAGCTGCCAGATGCTGGACCACATCGCTCATAGATCTAAAGCCCTGTGACGACCCATCCATCCTGCCCATCCCTGCACCGCCCAGAGCTGGTGCCCACGTGTTTGCCGCACACGCCTCCCGCTCGCAGCCCACAGGCCACCCTGCGCTGGGCCCTTCCCCACCCCCCCCGTGGCCATCCCACCCCTGTTTTGCGATTCCGGAGGGGCCTCTTCCTCCCACTTGGCACCTTGGTCAACCCCTCCCCTTATCTTCACCTCCCCCTCTCCTGGCTCTCAACTACCAGCATTTAAACAAGCTGGGTGTCCCCTGTCTAAATAAACCAGAAATAAAGATAGAAAAAGCCATCACCCCACAGCTGCCTCCAGCCACTGGCCTGGATTCTCCCACTTCCCGGCCAAGGAAAGGGCTGTTCACGTGTCTTGTCTCTGTGTCCTCTCCTCCTGCTCTGCCCTGTGGCCTCTGCCCCCAGCACTCTGCTGAAACCAAGGTCACCAGAGCCCTCCTCCAGCTGAACTAAATGGATTCTTCTCGATTCTTCCCTTCCTGGGCTTCTCTGAAGCATTCGGCACTGTTGAGTGCTCTCCACCTCGTGAGCCTGTTCCTTTGCTCTTGGCTTTCTGGGCTCCCATGCATCTGCCTCCCTGATTCCGTCCATAAGCTCCTCAGCCTCTGCAGCCCACATGAAGTCTCCCCAGGCATCGGCCCCAGGTCCTCTTGTCTTCTCCTCCATGGGGAACCCATCCTTTGACTCCCATCCTGAGATGAACAACGCCCACATCCATTTGCTCCAGCTCAGATTTTCCCTCACCCACTGATGCCCCACATAGGTGGACCTTGCGTCCGTCATGCTGTCATACCCAGGATGGAACTCGCCACCTCCCTGCAGGCCTGCAAAACGTTGTCCTCCTCCTGTGAACCCCTCTCCATCACCATAACCTTGTTGCCAAACCCAGAACCCCAGGATTCAGCCTCTGTGCCCCTCCCCTGCCCCAGCCCCATATGGCGAACTGGCCATCCCTCTGCCACCCTCCATCTCCATACCCCACTGTCTTGTTTTTGGTCTAGTGCCTATTATATGATCTCTCCCCTGACTGTCCTTTTTCCCCATGAGAAGTCAGCTCCTTGAGGGCAGGGCCTGGTCTGTCCAGTCCACAGCTGTGCCCACAGGGCCAAGAGGGACCAAGCATGCGGCAGGCACTCCAATATTTGATGAATGAACAGATACAGTTTGCAGTCAGTTTTCTCTGGAATCCTTGGCTGCAGCCTGCCTTCGGAGATGCTCTTCCACTGCAACCTGCAAGGCCTGGGGGTGATGGCCTGAGAGGGGTGGGGGATGTCTGGGGAGACACAAGCTTTCTCCTGCACTTGACACAACCAGAAGCCCAGATTAGAACTAAATCTCTCCTTTGGTGTCCAGCCTGGAGCAAAGGAGAGAGAGAACCCACTGCAGCAGAAGTGCAGGGCCAGCAAAGGAGGCATCATGAGCGTGGTCAGCTGAATAGTGGTCCCCAAAGATGTCCACATCCTCATCCTTGGGACCTGGGAATATGTCACCTTACAAGGCAAAAGGGACTTTGCAGCTGTGATGAAGTTAAGACCCTCGAGATTGGGAGATTACCCTGAATTATCCAGATGGACCCACTCTAGTCACAGAGGTCCTTATAGGAGGGAGGTAGGAGGGTCAGACTCAGAAGACGTGATGACAGAAGCAGAAGTCAGAGTCATGTGAGCCAAGGAACATGGGCAGCTTCTAGAAGCTGGAAAAGGCAACCAGATTCTGCTCTAGAGCTCCCACAAGGAAATGGCCCTGATGACATCTTGATTTTAGGACTACTGACCTCCAGAAATGTAAGACAATAAATTTGTGCTGTAAGCCATTAAGTCTGTGGTGACTTGTTGTAGCAACAATAGGAAAGTAATACAAATAGCTCTACCTACTCTTCCCTAACAAGCTACCAGGTGGGTGCCAGCCACTTCAATGGGCCATGGTTATAAATGGAAAGCTCATGTTAAAATCCTATCCCTCAATGTGATGGTAGTAGGCAGTGCCTAATTAGGGGTAATTAGGTCTTGAGAGTGGAACCCTCATGAATGGCATTAGTGCCCTTACAAAAGAGGATCCAGAGAGCTCTCTTTCCACCCCATGAGGACACAAGAAGAAGTGGGCAGTCTGCAACCCCAAAGAGGGCCCTCACTGGGACCTGCCCAGGCTGGCATCCTGGTCTCAGACTCCCAGCCTCTGGAACTATGAGAAAGGAGTTTCTGCTGTTTACAAGCCCTCCAGTATATGGTACTTTTTTACAGCAGCCCAGACGGACAGAGACAGCCATCCACGGTATTCTGCAAAGCAGGCCCTCTTATCTGCATTTTATCCATCAGGAATCAGAGGCTCTGAGAGGTGACGTGACTTTCCCAGGGCCGTGTGGCTTGTTGCAGCAGAGCCAGGCTGCCAAGCCCTATCTCCTTGACTCCGATGCCTACATTCTCCCCTCTATGCCACACCGCTTCTCCAATGTACCTCCACCTCTTTGGGCTTCAATTTCTCCATTTGTCTCATGAATCCATTTGATCACATCAGCCCATCCACCATACATAAGCTTCACGAGTTGTTAGTAGATGCTACAGGGGAAGAGTTGGGGGAAGTAGGTTTACGGTACAATATCTTTGAAAGTGCTGCGTTGAAGTTAGAAAGCCTTTCTTGCTTTTTGCTGCAGGCCTTCTTAGCGCTTCCAGAGATAAAAGAGTACTGTGCCTGTTTAAGAGGTGGATAGTGCACGCGGCATCTCCTAACTGACTCACCGGACTGTTTTGAATAGAGCATTGCTGAGGACGAATTTGGGGGACATCCCACTCTGAAATGCTGATCTTGACGGTCCCTTGTCATTTACAAAGGGCCAGGGTTCTACGAGCTTTAACCCTGTCAGCAGGTCTGAGACTGATCCTCATTCTGCCAAGTTCTGCTCCTGTGAGGGCGGCCCAGGCCGAGGCTGCCATAGCACCGCCCTCCTGTGTGTTTCCTATCGCTGCACTAACTGCCACAAACGTAGGCCTTAAAACAACAGAGAGTTATCGTCTTACAGTTTGGGAGGTCAGAAGTCTCTGGGCTACAATCAAGGTGTTGGCAGGGCTGAGTTCCTTCTGGAAGCTCTAGGATTTTTCTGCCTTTTCCAGCTTCTGGTGGCCGCCCACATTCCTTGGCTCACGGCCCCTTCCTCCGTCTTCAGCGCCAGCAGTTGGCGGGTCCAGCCTTTCTCGCTGCCTCCCTCTTCCACTTTTAAGGGCTCCTGTGGTTCCACTGGACCCACCTGGATCCCCCAGGCTAGTCTCCCAATCATAAGGTCAGCTGATGAGCAAGATGGATTCCATCCGCAATCTTAATCGCCCCTCTCCCGGTAACATCCATTCACAGGTTCCAGGGATGGGGATGTGGATGTCTTCGGGGGGCTGCTACTCTGCTTCCCTCAACTCCTTTGCTCAACTCTGAACTCAGCACAGTAAGGACTCTCATTTCTGTGCTGCTTACACTCTCACCACAGCTCTCAGAGTGGCGGGCTCCCATCACCCCACCTGACAGGAAACTGAGGCTCGGAGGTGTGAAGTCACCTGCCGAGGCCACCCAGTGGGAAGGCAGGCGAGCTGGGACTCATGTTCGCGTCCACTGGTGTGCTCTTGCTCTGGGCCACCGTGAGCAGGGGCCTATCACCCACCACGGACCAGCTCCTCCCCCGGCGAGAGCCCCAGCTGCTTCACACGGAAAAGCGGACACAGTCCTAGGCTCTCCTCATCACTTACACTGGCCAGTGACCCCACGTCTCTGAGCCTCAGGGTCCTCATCCCTGACCTGGGCCTCCCTGCCTGGTGTGTGGGAGGATCCAACGTGCAGAGACCCCACTCAGGCCTTACTGGTTGAATCTGCATAAATGGTGGCTGCCCGCAGGGGCTGGGGGGCAGCAAGTCTCCTGACTGTATTATAAAGCCGCAGGCAACATTGGAAATCCAACAATTGGGGGAGTGAACTCGCAATGATGAGTACCTGGGCCAGGTGCTCACACACCAGTTTGCTCACAGGATCCATCCAAAGCCACACCTGGAAACTTCTAGTAGCATCGTCCTCCCTGCACAGCTGGGGAAACTGAGGCCTGGATAACTGGGTTAGAGCTCCCATTCACTCGTGCGTGCACTCAACAATATTTAGTGGTGTTGAATACGTGTCCTGCATACAGCAGGGGAGAGCTCCCATTCCAGCAGGAGGCAGGCTGTCAGCCGCAAACACAGACGGGGTGGAGGTAAGGGACAAGTGCCACGGAAGGGGGACGTGGTAGAGGTCAGCGTGGGGGGGACTGGAGGAGGCAGTGGGGTGGGAGCCTGGAGGGCGGCTGGTGTGATGGTGACTGTCAGGGTGTGCCTGGTGCCCCACTAAGCCCACTCCCGGGATGGTGTCACTGAAATCACATCCCCAAATCACAGCCACCCCACGGAGCATGTCTCCCCTCGTCTTTCAGGTGAGGTGGGAGGCTCCAGGAGGACCCCTGCTGACGAGCACACAGCATGAAGTGGCAGAGTTAGGATCCAAACCCAGAACTACGTGCGCCCCACGCAGATGTACCCATACCCCCTGCCCCTGCCCGAGACGGGATCACGAGGCCACACCACGAGGGGACGCTGCCCACGCGTCTCAGATCTTTGGGGTCACAGTGCTACGTCAGGACACAGCCAGGGGCTATCCTGGCTCCCCCAGCAAGAGAGGAGGAGGAGCAGGTGTCCCCTGAGATGGGTGCGGGAGGAGTGCTCAAGGAGATTCGTTTTGAGGATCTAAAAACGTGAACCTGGCCATGAACACTCGTGCGGAAACAAACGTCTTCTCCCTGTGAATATCATGAGCCTTAGAAGTCCAACTTCCTTCCCCTGCCAGGCTGGAGGGGGGTGAACGCCTCGTGGCTGGAACCCCAAAGTGCCCCCTAAGTGGGTACAGCTGTCGGCTTCCGTTTTTAGAAACATTCACGTGTTACCGTGACACTAAATACTTTCCTTCCTAATCAGCATTTCCCCCCAAACATCCGAATGTGAAAAGATATATCCTCTGAGCCCAGCCAAGGCAAAGTCTGTGCAGAAAGTTCCCTTGATGTGCTCTGTGGTGACCTAAATGGGAAGGAAATCCAAAGGAAGGGGTATATGTCTATGTATAGCTGATGCACTTTGCTGCACAGCAGAAACTATACAACATTGTAAAGCAACCATACTCCAATAAAAATTAATAATAAAAAAGAGACATTTCCCCTGATGCTGGTACGGAGGCACATTCGAAGGTGACGAGCATTTCCCAGCCTCTTGGAGGTGGAGACAGGGCCTCTCGGTGGAGCCCTACTGCCCCCTAGAGGGACGGATCCTGGAGGCCTGGGGGTGGGGTGGGGAGGAGGTGCGAGGATCTGGGGCCCGGGGCTCTCCCTGGGCCTCCTGCAGGTCCCCCTGCTTCTCTGCCCCTCCTCTGCTTCTCACCCCAGGACCACCTCTAGCCTGACCTCCATCCATCTGCTGAGTCAACACGATACAGGAGACCCCTGGCTCTGCGGGCTGGTCCCAAAGTTCCAAACACTCAGCTTGCTCTGCCCAAAATAGTGGCCACCATCCACCAGTACTGCTGCCAGGCCTCTCTGAAGATTTTAAAGCCCCAAACCCTAAAGAGAATAGGTGTCCCAGGTCCCCAACCTGATTCAAACAAGCCCAACATCAAGCTGTAAAATAAGAGTAAGGAACTCCAAGACATGCCAGAGTTTTGCATGATGACTACTTTTAGGTCTTTTTTGGTGTTGTTTTTAAAAATAAATATCCCCCAAATTATTAACAAAATTTTTTGGTGCATGGCTCTGCCTGGATGCTAATAATGTTAACATGAAAGTACTCTTTTTTTATTTTTATTTTTTCCCAGTTTTTTTTTTTTATTTGATCATTTCTTGCATTTGAAGTACTCCTCGATGACATCCTTGGCCTGAGACTCTTTGCCATAGTCCTTAACCACCACACAACTGCAACCAACCACTTTACGGGGTTTTCCCTCTCTGTCAATTTTACAGAGGCCTACCCATTCCCCCAGTTTCTTGTTGTCATCAACCTTAATCAGGTTGATTTGGTGCTCAGCACAAAGGGCCTCCACCAACTCGACATACATAGGCTCATCACAGTTGGATGCAAGCACACAGAGATGGGCTTGGCGCTTGTCTAAGGCTTTGGCAGCTTCGCGAATTCCACGTGCTAGGCCATCGTGGATGAGGGCGGTCTTCAGCACCTCTTGCAGAGCAGTATTAACGTCCATTACACCTCCAGCAGCAATGCCTTCCTCGGCCATGGCGGTGGGTTACGGGTAGAGCCGAATCTTGAGTGCACCCGAGCCTCCGCCTCCGCGCGACTCCGCGGCGGCAGGGAAAGAGGAAAGTACTCTTTTAGAAGGATTAGCTTTGGCTTATGAAGTGAGTACTAGGAACCCTGCAGCTGTGAAGTCTCCCCATGGGTTCACTCACCGAGGCCTCAGGATCATCCTAGGAGGTTGTGTTGTCACCGTCACCACTTTATATACAAGGAAACTGAGGCACAGAGGGGGTGAAGCAACTGGCCAAGATCACACAGCCAGGAAGTGAGGGGGAGGTTCCAACGTGGTCCTTCTCAGCATCCAGGGTCCAGCTTATGGGTCACACCTTCTGCGAAGCCGTCCCTGACCTCCCTGGCTGGAGCTGGTCCAGCCCACCCTGCCCCCAACCCTGCTGGTCTTGCCCCACCTGGCTTTCCTTTGTAGTTCTACCTGAAATGTGCGATGGTGTAACTGTGTCTGTTGGGTCTGCCTCTGCCACTGCAAAGTCAGCTCCGTGAGGGCAGGAACTGGATCTGTTTGCAGTGCTTCAGTCTCTCCAGGGCCCAGCACGGAGCCTGGAACATGGCAGATGTTCCCTCAATATGTGTGGAAGGAAGGAAAGAAAGGAGGGAGGAAGGAAAGGGGGGAAGAGCATAGTTTCCATTCTCAAGAAGCCCCCATTTAATGGGGAAACAGGTCTTACTGACTGTAGTAGGTTGAATGGTGTCTTCCCCTACAAACGTCCACCAGGAACCTGTGAATGTTACCTTATTTGGAAATAGGGTCCTTGGCATTGTTAATGATCTCAAGATGAGCCCATCCCAGATTACGGTGGGGGCGGGGGGTAAATCCAATGACAAGTGTCCTTATAAGAGGAGGGAAAGCCCATGTGAAGATGGGGCGCAGAGGGTGGGGTTCTGCAGCTACAAACCAAGGAACACCTGGAGCCACCAGGGACCAGAAGAAACAGTGAAGGACTCCTCCCTACCCAGAACATTTGGAGGGAGTGTGGCCCTGTTGAGCCCTTGATTTTGGACTTCTGGCCTTCAGGTCTGTAAGAGAATAAATTTTGGTCATTTTAAGCCACTTGGTTTGTGGCAATTTGTTACAGCAGCCCCGGGAAACTAACACACTGGCCACCCAGGGACAGTGTATCAATATTCAAACACCCCACAGAAGGGATCACAAGATGCAGGCAGGAGGGCCCCATCCAAGGAGCTGCTCTCACAGGGGAGCTGCCAGCGTAGCCCTCCAGGCCTTTGGGGCACTTGCCTCGCCCCCAGGCAGGGATGCCAGACGCCAGGCCTCTCACAGTAGGGTCAACACTGCTATGATCAGACCTTCGCAGCATTTTCTAAGCCACCTTTTGGATTTCCTAGAATTTCCTTTTCCCTCAGCTCACACCCCTGCCAAATGGAGCGACCCCCTCCCCCCACAGGTGTGTGACTCACCTAAATGCACAGGTGCTCGCTTCCCTCCTGTGCTGGTCCTCCCCTCCCACCCTGCCCAGCGCCAAAGATGCCTCCCGCTGGGAGCTTTCCAGAATGCCCTGGTCTCCCACTCCGTTTCTCCTAGCCTGCCTCTCCCAACATCCTGTGGACTGGGGGAAATGAAAGTTTCATGCCCACCTGTCTCCGCCCCCCACCTGGCATAGAGCGGAGGCCCAGCTGATGGCAAGCCGTGTCCTTGGTCAGCCACAGCTTTCTGCTGCCCTCCACCTGGGTGCAGCCAACCTCCTGCTTCCCTCTCCCGTCAACACGGACCCCCGACCCCCCCTCCCCCACACCGGTTCATAGCTTCTCCCTCAAGGCTTCGCATTCTTAATGAGACCTCTGACTCTACTCACTGGAAAGTCCTGCCCACGTGGGTCAAGGGCATTGCCCTTACGCTCTGACCTCCCAACTCCTGAACAGTACCTGACAATGCCACTCAGACTGCAAGCTCCGGTGGTAACCGCCTGACAGGATGCTGTGAGAATGGGTGACTCCCTTAAAACCGCACGGACCGCGATAAGGGCTCCATAACATCAGCCCTGTGATGTCATGTGGTGACGACCATGCTGATGGCAATCGTCACGATGACCCCCAGCTGGCCCTGCGTCAGCGTGGGTATTGGGCTTCTGACAGGGGGGTGGGGAGTGGGGGCGGCATCCCAACTTTAACTCAGGCAAGAGACACCGCCAAGAGCCGTGTGGGAGGGCCCTGGTCCTGGCCTTCGTCCGCCGTGTCCTGTCTCATTCTGAGTCGGTTCCTGTGGTACTGGCAGATGTTTTCAAAATGATGCGCGCATACTTCTGAGGTCAACGTCTAATCAGAAACGACTTCTAGACGGTGCCCTGGTTTAAAAAGAAAGAAAGAAGACATTGAGTGAATCATCATCCAAACCATTTGAATGAAACAAAGACACAACAAACCCTCTGCTTTCCTCGTGCGCCAGAACAGATTACCTCAGTCCTGCAGAGCCCAGCTGGAGGGAATTAGAGGCGATCTCCGGTTCCCCAGATAGGAAGGCGGCACAGCCGACCCGCCATGACTCACGGCGAGAACCGGTCGCTTCGGGCAGAGTCTGGAACCCTTGGAGGGGCCTGCAGCCGGGGCAGGGGCTCCAGAGGGCGCTCTGGGAGCCTGACACTGGTGGGTGGAGGAGCCGGGAGGCCAAGGGATTGCAGACTCGGGGAGCAGTGAAGGGGTGAGCGTGGCGAGGCCCCAACATTGCAGGGACGGCCACCACGTAATACCTTCCAGGGAGCTGGAGGATGCTGCCAGACCTGGGCAGGGTTTCACAAATGTCCCAAATGCCCCCTGACAATGATCTGACTTGTAGTGTCAGCAATTCCTCCTCTGGGTTCTCGCAGGGCCACCAGCCACCAGCCTTGCCCTCTGGGGGAAGGACAAACACAGCCATTTCCCAGGATTCTTGGGCTCCCTTTTGGAATGTTGTGTCTGCCAAGGTTCTGAGCTTGGAAGATGTTGCCAGACGGACTTTTCCTGGGAGTGGGAGGGAGGCTTGACTGGACAGAACTGAGGGGACGGGCTGAGCCGGCTACTAGAGATGGGCTCCAGACCCCTGCCATGACCGTTATTCCAAAATGCACAACTCCCACTCAGCGTTGTCAAGATGACTCAACACATTTAGAGAATTAATTTTTTGGAAAATTGGACTCGTTTCTAAAACGATAGCAATAATACATGTATGTACATGATAAAACATTTTTTTCAATAATAAAGAAAATTATTGCTGCAAACATGAAGACAAATGTAGTATCTCAGGATATAAATATGTGAAGAGGGACAAAAGTAAAGTATAACATAAAAAATCTTCCTCCACCAGAGTACACGAAGGCCCCTTCCCCAGGGGTGTCAATTCTTGGCTTGGGTTTTCTAGTTTTTCTAATGGTAGGGTTTACCTTTAACAATATGTCTGCTTTTACTTCTTGATTTGTCAACCTTAGACGGTATTGAAAAATTCCTTCCATTGAAAGATAAGGAAATTAGTGTAGTTACTCTGACTTCTATTGTTACCCCTTCCCTCTTATGTACGTTATATTATTTTTACTTCGTGGACCGTGAGGTCAGTATGTCTGAATTCAAATTCCACCTCTTCCGCTTTTTGCTGTGTAACTTTGGGCAAGTTACTTAACCTCTCTGTGTTCCAGTTTCCTTATCGGTAAAGATGGGGATAATGACAGTTTCTGCTTCATAAAGTTGTCATGCAGATTAAAAGTGTTAAGTCACGCTAAGTGCTTAGAATAGTGCCTGCTACATAATGTCTCAATTTTGTGTGCGTTACTATTATTTCTCATTATTCTGTTCTAGAATTTAGAACTAAATCTTCTTCAAACTGTCAATAGGTTGACTCCAAAAACTGAAAACTAATGACAGCACTGACAATGTCACCAAGTAAACAATATTCATTAACTGTGAATGAACCCATGAAGAAGGAAATGTGATTGCAAGTCATGAAACTTTTCCACTCAAAAGAGAATCTTCTAAGTGTCAGGTCTAACACATTGTCTTTTAGTTTCTTTCTAGTGTTCGTTGCCTATTCTGTATAATTGTCAACTGCCACTTTTAAATAATGTGTATGCCATCCTCTTTCTTAAATTCTTTCTCATGAGGTTGACATAAATCTTTGGATAATTTTTCCAAATAGAGTACATGGACTGTGAAATTTTAAATTCTTGAGTGTCTAAGAATATCTTTATTTTATTTAGCTATGTAAGGAACCCTAGATTGAGAATCTTCTACCCTCAGAACATGGAAGACATATCGTCATCATCTTCTGGCATCTGAGTAGATGACAAATCTGGTATTAATCTGATTCTCAGTCTTTGGTAGTTTACCACTTTAAAAATTATTATTTCCAAAAGCCTGTAGTGTAGCCTCTTTATTCTTAATTTTTACAATTTCCCCTGATGTCTTTGGGTATGTGTTGTAAATGGAATCAGGTGAAGTATGTAATCTGAGGACTCAAGTCTTTCCTGGAGTGCAGGGAATTTCTCTCATTTCTTTTATTATTTCCTTCCTTCCAGTCTCTCTCTTCTTTTGAAATTCCTGTTTTATAGCAGTTGGAACTCCTGGATTTGTCGTCTTTGTTGCAACTTTTCTCTTACATTTTCTCAGCTTCATCTCTTTACATTCTGGGAGATTTCTTCAATTCTATACTCCAGATCACTAACTTTATAATTGGCCATGTCTTATTTCTCAGCCCGCTCATTGAAATTTCCAAAATGTAATCCTACAAAGGTGATTTCTTCTTCTCTGACTACTCCATTTTTGCAACAATGTACTCTTGTTGGTGCAACAGACTCTCTAATCCTCCTGAAGATACAAAGTAGAGTGAAAATGATTTTTTTTCTCCTCCCTGAATTCTCTCTGTTTATTTCAGAGTGAAGTATTCCATTTATTCACTTTGATCCTTCCCTTTTGTGATGTTTATTTTCCCCAAATGTCCTGAGGTCCCTTGAATGTTGCTATGCATTTACAAATAAAGGATCAAGTTGGTTAAGGGCCGTAAAAAGTATGGGTTTCTTCTGCAACTATACATGCTTTCCTTCCCCAAGGGTCTCTCCTTGGGATTGTGGGATCAGCCGTGGGCTGCGTATATGTGGGCAGAGCACACCTACCAGTGAGCACCCTGATAATGTACAAGGGCAGAGAGCAAGCAGGCAGCCCAGGGAGACCCCAGATTGCCAAAGCAAAGAGGATTAAACAAACAAGGGGTTCCCATCTCTCTGCCTGAAGGATGTCTGCAGGTAGGCAGTCCACAGACTGTACGGCTCAGGGTTATCATCAAGGAACCAGGCTCCCCCGAATATCCACTTGTCATGTTCGACAGATGCTGCTGTGCCTGCAGAAAGTCCTGAGCTTCTGGTAGGAAGAGGAAGACCAGAGAAGCAAGAAGGGAGGGCATTTCTATCAGGAAGCTGAAAGCTGTTCCAGAAATCCCCAGCAGGATTCTGTTCACATTCATGGTCTCAAGGGAGACTGGGAGATTGAACTTTTTAGCCAAGTACTTTGACCAGAGCAGTGCTCCTCTTAGGAAGGAGGAAGGAGACTAGATACTGACTAAGCTATTAACTGCATGTGTGATGGGTGTTTCCATATCTTCCCCCCTGGGAGGGGCTGCTTATTCTCCCCTCCAGCCCCATGTCTTCATTTTCTCTCTCTCTCAGCCCTATGACAGAATCACTATTCATCTCCTAATATTAACATTCTTCTTCCTTTTTAGTACTAGGACTCCCATTTTTACTTGGCACGTGGCCACCTAGAATGACCACATTTCCCAACCCTCATTGCAGCTAGGGGTGCCCCTGTGGTCACGTTGCAGCCAATAGGATGGCAGCGGAAGTGAAGGCTCCAAATCCTGGGTGTGTCCATACAAGGAAAAGGGTGTGTGCTCTCCCCTCTGCCCTCTCCCATTGCTAGGCTGCATGTGTGGTGGAGGGTTGTGGGATGGCAGAGCATCAGGGCAGAGAGAGTGAGGACCTGATAGAAAGAGAGAAGAAGAGAGAGAGGGATGGGGGGAAGGAGAGAGAGAAAGAGATATTAACCTTGTCTTAGCCCCTGTTATTTGAGGCTTTGTTGCATATGTCTTAAAAAATGACAGTCCAAACAGCCACCTTAAAGGTGGCTTCTCAGGCCCAATTCCCCCCTTAAATCAGAATAATGGCCCCCTAAACATGTCCATATGCTAATCCGCAGAACCTGTGAATGTTTCCTTCCAGGCTAAAGGGGCTTTGCAGATGCGATTAAGTTAACAATTTTGAGATGAGAAGATTATCCTGGATGAATCACAAGGGTCCTTACAAGAGCGAGACAGGAGGGTCAGAGTCAGAGAGGGAGATGTGATGACAGAGATTCGATTAGAAGATGCTCCTGGCCTTGAAGATGCAGGGAGGGGCCCCAAGCCAAGAAGGCAGGCGGCCTTGGAGGCTGGACAGGCAAGGGAATGGAGCGTCGCCCTCAAGAAGGAACTTGGCCTTGACTTTAGGATTTCTGACCTCCAGAACTGTAAGATCCTAAATTTGTGTTGTTTTAAACCATGAATTTTGTGGTAATTTGTTACAGTGGCCACAGGGAACCAACACACTAGTTAAGGACTTGGCCCATAAGAAAATAAAAGTAGCCGTTTGTAGAGTGTTTGATCCAACACTTATAATGCAAATTCCTAAGCAAATGAGATTTGTTTACTACTCATTTAATCGTCACAACCCTGCCAAGGAACTACTCCTGTCTCCCCCATTTTACAGATGAGGAGGTTGAGGCTCAGAGTGGTTATGTAAATCAGCCAAGGTCACACAGCTCGTAAGTAGCAGAACCAGGATATGTTCCTGTGTGTTGCGCTTCTGCCTCTGTCTTCAAAACACTTAGGTTCAGAAGAGAACAGTACAGGGTGAAATCCATGACCTGTGGGTCAAACTGGGAAGTAATGACTTGTCAGGACATCCTTCTAGTCCCCAAAGCCTCCCTCTTCCAGTTAAAAAGTCTTGTCTCTGCTGAGGTTTGGTAGCTCAGAGACCCCTCATTTGCAGCTGCCCATGACCACACTTCAGCCTCTTCCCTCTGTTTGGGAAAACAGCTCTCCTGTGACGATGGAGACATGAGTCAGGGGTGCCTATGGGGGCCTGGGGCCAGGGGACCTGCAAGAGCAGCCACGCTCAGGAAACTGCAGGGGTGGGGCCTCTGCCAAATCTGAGAGACTCCCCACCCCATCTCAGCACACCCTGGGGACCCTTTGGGCATCTCCCCCATCAAGGCTACTTACAAAGGAGTTGGAGGGAGTTCTGATACCCAGCCCATGAGTGAGGGAATCCTTGCATCCCTTGCATGTTTCTTTTTTCTGTTTCTCTACCTGCAGTGACACCTCTCCCAAGGCCCAGCACTGCCACTACCTGGTTGTCTGCTCAGGGGCAGACCCCCTCCCCTCTCTATCTGTATTCCAGCCTCCCTGTTGTCTCTGACATGGGAGGCGGGTGATGAGAATGCAGCATGTCAGAGGTCCCTGTGCTTCCTGTTGGTCCCAGGTACCCAGAGGTTCTCACTTATCTCAGGCGAACCACGTCTTAGTTCATACTCAATGTCATAAATCTTCATACCCTCATCTTTAAAAGAGCCTACCTTGCCTGGAAATAAACACACACACCTGTGGTCAATTAATCTATGACAAAGGAGGCAAGAATATACAATGGAGAAAAGACAGTCTCCTTGATGAGAGGTGCTGGGAAAACTGGACAGCTACAGGCAAGAGAATGAAATAAGAACATTCTCTAACACCATATGCAAAAATAAACTCAAAATGGATCTCAGCAATATCTTTTTGGATCCATCTCCTACAGTAATGGAAATAAAACCAAAAATAAACAAATGGGACCTAGTTAAACGTAAAAGCTTTTACACAGCAAAGGTAACCAATAAACAAAATGAAAAGACAACCTACAGAATGGGAGAAAATGTTTGCAAACAATGTGACCGATAAGGCATTAATTTTAAAAATATACAAACAGCTCATATAACTCAGTATCAAAAACCAAACTACCCAATCAAAAAATGGGCAGAAGACCTAAATAGACATTTCTCCAAGATGGCCAATGGGCACATGAAAAAATGCTCAACATTGCTAATTATTAGAGAAATGCAAATCAAAACTACAATGAGATATAACCTCACTCTGGTCAGGATGGCCATTGTTAAAAAGTCTACAAATAATAAATGCTGGAGAGGGTATGGAGAAAAAGGAACCTTCCTACACTGTAGGTGGGAATGTAAACTAGTATTGCCACTCTGGAGAACAGTATGGAATTTCCTTAAAAAAATAAAAACAGAGTTACCATACGATCCTGCAATCCTATTGCTGGACATACATCTGGAAAAGACAAAAATTCTAATTCAAAAAGATACATGCACCCCAGTGTTCACTGCAGTGCTATTTACAATAGCCAAGACATGGAAGCAGCCTAAATATCCATTAACAGATGAATGGATAAAGAAGATGTGGTACATATATACAATGGAATATTGCTCAGCCATTAAAAAGAATAAAATAATGCCATTTGCAACAACATGGATGGACTTAGAGATCATCAGACTAAGTGAAGTAAGTCAGAAAGAGAAAGACAAATACCCTATGATATCACTTATATGTGGGATCTAAAATATGACACAAATGAAGCTACCTATGAAACAGAAACAGACCCACAGACATAGAGAACAGACTTGCGGTTGCTGAGGGGGAGGCAGGGTGCAGGAGGGATGGAGTGGGAGTTTGGGATTAGCAGATACAAACTATTATATATAGAATGGGTATACAACAAGGTCCTACTATATAGCGCAGGGAACTATATTCAATATTCTCTAATAAACAATAATGGAAAAGAGTATGTATGCATAACCAAATCACTTTGCTATACAGCAGAAACTAACACAGCATTGTAAATCAACTATACCTCAATAAAATAAACTTTTTTAAAAAGGAATTTTTAACTTTTTATTACATTTTTAATCTTTTATTAAAAGAAAAGGGATAACCAGCTTATCGCTTTTCTTTCCCCTTTTTAACAATAACGTTATATTTTTAGACTGTATAGCTGCTGAAGGTGTAGCTTATTCAGGATGGCCATGATCTCAGCTAAAATCCAGAAGTGCCATTATCCAAGAAGATGGAGAAAATCAATTTGGGGGACAAATAGCCATCTCTGATACACTGACATTTAAAAATGGGGATATTTTAGATTTGGGGGCACCTTGATTATAAGTAGAACTAACATGCATGGAGCACCTCTGTGTGCCCTCCTTGTATCAGCCATATGAGGGAGGTACTCCAGAGACTGTGGGCCGGCATTCGAACTCACCCCTAGGGATGGCAAAGCCAAGCTCTTTCCCCTGCCCAGTCTGAGTGCCGGATGGCCACGCTGGAGAAAGCTTCAGAATGGCCCAAAGAGTCAATGCCACAGCCCTGCCCCCCTAGAGGGTGACATCACCCCACCATCTGGAGCAGACAGTGTTCCTGCTCCCAATTGCTTTCCTCCTGATCCTTGAGGGCCCTCCAGGCACAAGGCTTCCTTCCAGAGTATGCTTGCTCCCATCTGGTCCTTGGTGGGGGAGGGGGGCACAGGCGGGTGGGAGGGGCATCAAGGAAGGTGCTTGAGGGTATGGCTAGCACCACCCCTCACTCAGGCCCTGGAAAGGCCACCTGTTGCCCTAGCTCCCCAGCCCTGCCAGCCCCAGAAGCCGAGGAGCGTTTTGGGGAAGCTGAGCTGGCGATGGTGAGGCTGTCCCTAGGGGAGGGCACTGGGCCACCTCAGGGCCACAGCTCCCGGCTGCTCTGACAGTGCAGTACCTGCCTTCCATCTCCCAGGGGGTCGTGAATCTCGCTGCCGGAGATTAGCTGGGCCCCATGCTCCCAGCTGCGGCTTCTCCAAGGGGCGCAAGGAAGGACTGAGTCACGGCCCCCAGCACTTTCTAAATTGGACTTAAAATGAAAAAATAAATAAAAGAGGGAAAGGGCCTGATTATTTTTAAGCGCAGAAGAATGAGCTTTCTTTGTGCTCGCACGTCTCCAGAAGGACCCCAGGGAGTGAGCTCAGAGCAGCCACTCCCCCTCCCCAAACTTCACCTTCAAGGTGAAGCCAGGAGCCAAAGAAAATATTGTGATAAAGTCTAAGTTACTGCTGATGCCTGCCTGGCCGCTTGATTAAGTGAATTGAGTGCAAACAAATCTCCCAGCTCCTTCCTCTCAGCAAACGTGGGTGCGGGGAGGCCAGGCCCGGGCTCAGAGCCAACCTATCCCCGGCCAAACACTGCTTGGTGCCCCGGACCATTTCTTCTCAGAGGACTCGCTACATAACCCGCGGGCCGCAGTGCAAAGTGAAAACGCAGGGCCCTTGTTCAAGAAGCAGGAAAAAAAGTGCTGCTACAGGTAGCAAAGGTACTAAAATGTAAAGTCTTTTTCCTTTCTTCTGTGGTCTCTCTCTCAACTTGTTATGGCGTTTTTTATTTGCCACTTAATGTTCTAAGTACAGGGAAACATTTTAATTTTAAGTTACTATATGAAATTATATTAAATTCACACGATAGTAAATTCATGGGTGGCGTGCTTTTTTGCCATTCTTCTTATATGGTACAATCCCAATTCTAAATACAAATAGAAGAGCATTTGCCCTGTAAGCAGAATCACTAAAATGATACAACTTCTGTTTCCCAGCTCATATATGCACGTTATTCCACCCTCGCCAGAAGAGTGGAAACACCACACGAAATGAACTCAACTGCTTTACAGTTGACCGTTGAACAACGTGGGTTTGAACTACGCAGGTCCACCTATATGTGGGCTTTTTTCAATAAAAAAAAGACCACGATTCCAGGTTGGTTGAATCCGTGGACACAGAACCAAGGATAGAATGGCTGACGGTGGGACTTGGCCATCAGTGGATTTGGGGATCCACAGTGGGTCCTGGAAACAGTCCACCCCAGATACTGAGGGGCAAGTGTCTTTCACTTTTTGGTCCACACATTCTACCAACTCTCTCTACCTTCCACTTAACGGTGAGAAAGGAAGGACTGACGGGAGAAGGAACTGTAGGTTTCACACCATCTTCCCCTTTCCTTCCAAATCATCATTTTCAGTGTAAATGGTGGACTAATCCAGGGAAGTAACACATGTAAGAAGGGGTTCCTTGGTCGTTCGTGTTTCTTTCCGCCTTTGTCTTCTTTCTGGATTCAAAGCAAGTTCGGGTTCTGGCAGAAAGTCCAGTCTCTGGGGGCTGACAGAGCCCCCAATATGGCTCAGTTATGAAGCTAACACGCTTGCCTTGGACTTGCTTTGAGTCTCACCAACCTGCCCCGTGTGGTGGGTACCCAGGGATTCTGACATCACGGGGAAAAGCGAACATGTATGGAACAGCCGAGCATACACAATCCTTGTCCCATTGGACATCACTTAAAAAATACAAGTTCAAGGAGAACATTATTAGGCATTTTAAGAAAACGAATGTGCCAAGGGCGGGGCCTTTCTGAGCACAAGGTCTTGTGCAAAGCACAAGGGGCACAGCCATGGGGCTGAGAACACATTTATGTTTCTGACTCTCAATATATGTATATTGTAGGCACATTAATAAGCACAGCCAAGCAAACTCTGAATGTGACCATTATCTTCCAGCAATAACGACCATTAACATTGGTTATGTAACTTTCTGGATGTTTCTAGAGGTCTGTGACACAAAATAACTTCTGGAAACCCTCCGATGGATTCTCCAGTGGCTTCCCGTCCGCCTCGACCACAGCGCATGCTCCCTGCCAGGCCAGCAGGCCCAGCACTGGCCCGCCTCCTGCCCCCTTCTCTGTCCCTCCCTCACTCTGCCCCAGGCACTGGGCCTCTTTCTGAGAACACAGCCTTTCTGCTTTTGCACCTGCCGTTGCCTGCACCTGGGATCTGTCCACAGCTCCTATGTGACGGCCTCTTCAGCCTTCAGGTCCCTCTGAAGGCACTGTCACCTCCTCTGAGAGCCCTACTCTGACCACAAAGGGCCTCCCAGTCATTCTTTATGACAGGTCAGACTGCAAACTCCCACCAGGACTATGCTTGGGGCTGATGGGGGTCAGACTGAGCTTCTGAACCAATCGTGATGGGGGCGGTTAGGTGTTCACCTTTGGCTTAGGCTGGGTGGGCAACGACTGCCCGTGGGCCACATCTGCCCCACTGGCTTTGTTAGTAAAGTGTTACTGGAGTGCAGCCAGGCTTCTTTGTTTATGTGTCACTTGCACTGCTTTCCTGCCACAACATCAGAGCTGATTAGCTGTGACACTGTGTGGCCTGCGAAGCCTTAAATATTTACTATCTGGTCCTTTACTGAACATGTTTGCTGACCCCTGGGTTCAATTAAGCAGAGCTTTCTGCTGGATCTAGGGGCAGGGTCAGCTTCTCCAGAGTCTCAGAGCTGCATCAGAAAGGAGTCAATGCCTAAACAAAGTGGAGGTGCCAAGAAGAAAGAGACAATAAAGACAGGTGTACAGTAACCATAAAGTGTGTTCCCCTTTAGGGCGGTGCTGTGATTTGTTTAGAAAATCTCATAAGAAGCAACATCTAGATTGTCACTAAATTTTGATCATTACAAATACCGCTATGATCTATACCCATACACATACATCTCTAGAACCCTGTCCACTTTTTCTTATCTAGATGGGTGGTTGCAGTAACGGGTCTGAGCTGTTCTCCTATGGTACCAACCTCCGTCATCTTCCAGGGTGGGTGGGGAAATCAAAGTCTGGCCTCATCCTCCAAGGTGAGTGGGAAGATACCTGTTGAGGTGCTGCGGAGACCAGCTGCGTGGAAGGCTGATGCTGGCGGAGGGGACCCCGTGTGGGTCACTGCAGCCTCACATCGCACTTGGAAGGTTGCCTGGCCCTTTTATTCCGAGGAAATGGAGGCTCAGAGATGAACAGTCACTCATTCAAGACCACACAGCCTGTCAGCGGCCGAGCAGGGAATCAGATTCGAGGTGTCCTGCGCTACGTGGTCATACTGGGAAGCTGGGGAAGGGCACTGCATTGCTGGACCAGCCCTTGAGACTCTGGGATGATCATAGAGGGTTTAAAACATGCCAAACACAAACGGCCTCTTATACCTGCTGGATGCCGCTGTGAACTTTTCAACCAAAAACCAAGTGTTTTGTCCTGCCCTTGGAGAGAAAACCACAAGTGTGCCTCCCCAGGAAGAAGCAACATGCTGGCTCAAGTTGCTAAGGTACTCAAGAATAGGATGGGGATGTTCTCTTGAGGGCCACCCTCCATGCGGCGGCAGAGGGGAGGAACTGGGGGTGCGTCCAAAGGCACCAGGATGGGAGAGAGACAGCCAAGCCCCCAAGACAGACGGTGCCCCTTCCCAGTGCAGTCGGAGCCTGCTGATAGCATTTTTCTGGCACCTCCTGGTGGAACGACTGTTTAATGACTGGGCCTGGCCACGTTGACCAGTGCCTCAGTTTCCCTCTTTTATAAATCCCCTTAAAAATATGGGTCACTTCCCAAAGTACCCGCAGATCTGTGTTGGGGATGTAGCACCACCCACACCAGTGCTTGCCAAATTCAAGTCATCGCAGCCTGCCCTTGGGATTTGGGCCACGTCTGAGTGCCAGCTCCACTATTATTTTATATATGTATAAATATATATAACACATTATATAAATATATATTACATATATTACTTAAACGTATATATACTTAAATTGACTCATTTTTTTCACTCACATAAATGTACTTTAAAGGAAACAAAATCATTACTATCAATAATAAATTAGCACCATTTGCCACCAGGGCCATGTGTCCGCCCTTGGGGATCCATGACTTGGTACATGCAGTGCCTCCAAGACTATACAGCACCTCCCAAACGCCCTCCAGTGGCCCCAGTATCTTCCTAGCATCTGCCCAGATTCTTCTCGCTTGGGCTTCCCCACCACCACCACCAGCAGCAAGCCTGGGTCCCAGATTTCACGGAGATTTTCTCCCAGCCCCTAGGGGAGATTTTTCTGGAAATGAAGCCACAGTCATCAGCAGCATGTGGTATGAATTAGGAGGAGCTGAGCCACTTGCCAGCCTCCTTTCTAACCCCATCCCATCACCTGGCACTGGAAACGCTTACCTCTCTGGGCCAGCAGCCTCCCGAAGGGCCGGCTGCCCCACGTGCACCTGTGCTCAGGTGTTCTCCTCCAGCAGCATCTGTCCCATGCTGTGTCTCCCTGGCTTTCAACACTCCCATGGCACCACATTGCAAAGGGAACCAGGCCCCAAACTCATCCAGAAATTCAGGGAAATTTAAGCCTGGCCCTGATCTGTCTTTCCAGAAATATCTTCCACTACTACTCACCCAAAGGAAGGTTGCTAGAGCTTTGAGGGCAGGGATAGGTCGGGGTCTATGAGGGTCTAAAGACAAACACAGGCGGATCTATGCCCTCTTCTGCACCCCTGCCTCAGCCCACGCAGAGGAAACATTTTCAGAACTCTCCTTCCTAAGGGAATAGGAGTGACACCAAATTGGTGGTAGAAAAATAGCTGAGTATTTATCGGGACTCTCCCTGCCCCATCTCCTTCCTCCCTCTCCCTTGTGGGGAAGGCTGCAGTGGCCAGTTCTGCCTGTGTCTGGGTGGACCCCTGAAATTCAGTGCAGGCAGCAGTAGAAAGAAGCCTGACTGTGGCAACATATCCAAGGCCTGTCCTCCAACTTCCATCATGCATTTGTTGTTGTTTCTCCTGTGTTCCACAGACTGTGATTGAACCTCAAGATCTGTGCCCTTCCTCTTCCATAGTAACTGAAGGTTTTCACTGTGCACCAGGCTGCCCAGAATAATGACTACATTTCCCATCTACCCCTATGTTTTGCCCACGTGACTAACTCTGCCTTCTCCTGTGAATTAAAGGGGCACCCCAAACTTCCTGATAGTAATTTGCAGTGGAAAGGGAACTAACTGTCTTTCCTCCAGCTGGCTTTACCAGAATGAGGCTGGGGTTTTGGTCCCTAACTGCGTTCTGTGTCTATATCCCACCAAGCTCAGGGCTTGAGGGAAAGAGTGTTTAAAATTTTAACAACGAACACTATCATAATCCAGTGTGAGTAGCTACCCTCCAAAGAAGTAAGCAGTCTCTACTCAGCCTAATAATAATAACATCAGCACCACAATTGATAGTTAATTATTGCTTCCTTCCTTCCAATCCATGAGCACAGCCCATGCATGATTGGTTTAATCCTGAGAGGTTGGTTTTATTAACTCCATAGGAAACTAAGGCTCAGAGAGGTTAAGTAACTTGGCCAAGGTCACACAGCTAGCAAAGTTCAACTCAAGATTATCTGTGAGGCCAATGCTCTTAATGACACTATTTTGCCTACTCCAAATAGCAACTGCTACCATTTTTTGAGTGCTTGCTCTATGCCAAGGGCTCAATAAGGCCCTTTACATATATTAACTCATAATCCTTCAGCATATTGACAAAGCAGGTATTCTCCCCCCAAGCCCCCTTTCCAGGTGAGGACACACTTATGGAGAGGGGAGGTGATGGCATCACCTTCTTTAAGAAGAGTTGTGCATCTCCCAAGGGGCAGCTCTTCCCTGCTCATGAACCTTCCAATGAGCTGACTTCTGAATCCAACTGGTACCCCCACCCCTCCACTTCCAAGACTATAGAGAAATGATCACACCTCTCAACTTCCTGAACCCACAGGCCGCACCCCCAGAAGCAGAGGCTCTTGCCTTTGGGAAGAGTAGTCAGGCTGGGTAAGGGGGTAGCTCCACAATGTCCAGCTTGGCAGTGGTCCCTGGGAGGGACCTCACTCTCCCCTTGGTGCAGGCCGTATTCCATAACAAATCGGGGTCTGGGCCCTGAGGCTGGCTATCCAGTTCAGGTGTCTGAAAATTACTGCCCAAATCTGGCCCATTGCTGGTTTTTGTACCACTCACAAGCTGAGAATGGTTTTCACATTTTTAAGTGGTTGAAAAAAATTTTTTTAAAAGAATAATAGTTCATGATGTGAAAATTATGTGGATTTTTGACTGCCTCAAACAATAGTATGTGGCAGAAGTGACACAGAATGACTTCTGAAGCCACGTGGCTTCTGTAGGTTTCTTTTGGGACATGTGCCTTTGAAGCCCTGAGCTGCCATGTAAGAAATCCAGCTGCCCTAAAGCCACCACACTCGACATACCATCAAGAGAGACCACCCACAGAGAAAAAGAGCAGCCTGGGGAGCCCCAGCTGTTTGAGCCCACAGCCAGCATCAGCATCAGCTTCTGCATCAGCATCAGCATCAATTTCTGCATCAGCATCGGCATCTGCATCTTCATCAGCATCAGCATCTTCATCTTCACCAGCATCAGCACCAACTGTGAATGAGTGAGCCTTCAGGGATTCCCGATGCCAGCTTCCCAGCAAGCCACCCTAGCTGACACCATGTAGAGCAAAGACAAACTGTCCCCGCTGAGCCCTGCCTAGGTTGCAAATTTATGAGATTAGTGAATAAATAATGGCTGTTTTTTAAGCCCCCAGAGGCTAAGTAACACGTTCAAGATCATCACCAGCTCGTAAGTAACAGAATCCCACCTCTGTTCAACTCTAGAGCCTCTCCTCCTTTTGCAGTGTGAGGATATATTCAAAGGGCTTAGCCCAGCCCCTTGCACAATGAATAAGGGCTGTTGTCACTGCTGTGGTCACGCTTACTGTTATTGTTGCCATAAGTTGCCCAAGGCCCCCCAACAATTTAGAGCCGAGTAGGTCTTCAGCTTAGGTCTCCTGATTCTTAGCCCAGTGACTTTTCTTCTCCTCCACCTCTGAAGAGAGATGAGGTGAGATGTTTGCAGGACATGCGAAATAATAGGAAAATATACGTATTGGTCTCTGCCCCTGGTTCTTGACACAGAGCTCCTAAATCCCTTGTAAACAGGGGTGCTAGGAGTGTCATTTGTTCTAGTGTTTGGTCTCTGATCCCAGTTCCTGGCACAAAGATCCGAAATCCCTTGGGATTTCCTGGGTGAAAGCAGTGTATTTTGTTCCAATGAGGTGAATCTTGGTGGGCTCCTGGAAGGGGGCCGGTCATCAGAAAGACCAAGCCACGATTAGAAACTTGGCACTTCCTCCAGAGAGGGGAGAGGGGCTGGGAAATGAGTGACTAACCATCACACCGGTGTGATAAAGGTCCACAAAAACCCCCAAAGTACAGGGCTCCGAGAGCTTGAGAGTTGGCAAACATATCCGCGTGCCAGGAGGGTGGCGCACCTCAGCTCCATGCGGATAGAAGCCTGGCACTTGGGGCCCTTCTGGACCCATCCTATGTATCTCTCCATCTGGCTGTTCATTTGGATCCTTTAAAGTATCCTTTTTAATAAATGGGCAACAGAAACTAAACTGTTTTGCAGGGTTCTATGAGATGCTCTAGCAAGTTATCAAACCTGAGGAGGGGGTTGTGGGAACTCCCATTTACTGCCCGTCAGCCAGAAGCACAGGTGACAACCTGGACTTGCATTTGTGTTGAAATGGAGGAAGGGACAGTCTTGTGGGAGTAAGCCCTTAACCTGTGGGGTCTGTGCTGACTCTGGTTAGTGTCAGAATTGAATTGAATTGTAGGACACACAGCTGCAGAAAGACTTGATGTGTGGAAAACCCACACACCTTGTGTCAGAAGCATTGTAAGTAGTGTGTGAGAGAAGAAACTGAGAACCGAGTTTCCTCCTGTTCAGTCTGGCATCTGGCTGCTCCATCAGTCTTAGCTACCATTTTTGCTCAGCAAAGTTGAAATGGAAATAGACACTCGGCCCACTTCCTGGCCCCCTGGTTTCTGCTCCTCCTTGGCCCCGTCTCTGCAAGCCAACTCAGTTTATTCTCATGTATGGATCCACATATGGTCACCCCAAACCTAGGGTCAGACGAGAGCCTTCAGACTCCAAGTCTTTGTCAGCCCAGCGTCCTCCCAGGAAGCTGGCTTCTCCCCAGAGAGGCTGGCTTATTGCATTTTAGCAGAAGCGGCTTACATCAGCCAAGCAGGCGGGCTTCCCAGGACAGAAATGCCCTGGGGCTCCCAGAGGTTGGAAGCTCTGCCATCAGCAACTCATTGTGTGACTCATCACTTTCCAAGGTCAAGCATCATTTTGAAGGTCAAGTATGCGTAAGGCCCTGGAAGTCATACCCTTAATTGGTCAAGTTTCAAGTCCACTTCTTGCCTTCCTTGCCTCCATCCCTCAAGCCCTGACTTTATCTGAGTTTCCCCAGAGTACACTCGACACTTTAATTAATCGTCTTGAGCTGTTAAACTCCGGAGATGCCAAGCTTCATCCCTTTCCCACCCAGCAATGCCCTTGAGGCCATGGGTTAGTCACAAGGCATCTGGAGTGACATTACCCCGGTGCTGGCACTAAAGTGGGTGTCCTGATGGGAGGCTCCTTCCTGGCTCCATCTCATGTAGTGTGAGTCAGATCGAGACGTGTGCAGAAACACCCTGTGTGTGTCTGAAGCACCACCCCAACCAACAGGGCTCTGCAGAAGGACCTAAAGCTGGATGTGAGTCCAAGCTCCGGACCCTTAAGTTGGCAAGGTGATTGGCCAATTATAAAACCGCCAGGTCCCCAGCAGACAGGAGCCTCCCAGGAAGGCAGCATCTCAATGGCAGTCCTGAACCCTGTACCATTCCTGGAGCGGCCTGGACCAGGGTGTCTGACAAAGCATGTGACAAAGCCCCTCCTGGCCACTTGCAATGGAATTGTGTGGGGATATTGCTAAAAATGTAGATGTCTAAGTCCTAATCCAGACCTAGTGAATCAGAATCTCAGTGTTACACATTTTTTTTGATAAATTTATTTATTTATTTATTGGCTGTGTTGGGCCTTTGTTGCTGCACGCAGGCTTTCTCTAGTTGCAGCAAGTTGGGGCTACTCTTCGTTGTGGTGTGCAGGCTTCTCATTGCCGTGGCTTCTCTTGTTGCGGAGCACTGGCTCTAGGCACGTGGGCTTCAGTAGTTGCGGCACGTGGACTCAACAGTTATGGCTCATGGGCTCTAAAGTGCAGGCTCAATAGTTGTGGCGCACGGGCTTAGTTGCTCTGTGGTATGTGGAATCTTCCCAGGGCAGGGCTCAAACCTATGTCCCCTGCATTGGCAGGTGGATTCTTAACCACTGCACCACCTAGGAAGCCCTTATGCATTTTTAATAAGCAGCCCGGGAGAGTCTTCAGCTCAGTAATGTTTCCAACCCATCAATCTAAGATGCAGAAGGGAATGCAGTCACCAAACACCAGCTAAGTGCTTGCAAGGACCACTTCCCAGGGGCCAGCTGTGGGCCAGGCACTGCCCTGACCTCTGGGGATTCATAAAAGAAAACAACATGTAAAGAGCAAAACAAAGAAATGAAAGATAAAAAGAAATAAAAACAGAGAAAGCCCCCATCCTCGTGCAAATTTTAGATTAGGGCATATGTGCACCTTGGTGTTAGGGAAATAGATGACAAAAAGCAAACAAAGAATAAGATTCTTCCAGAGAGTATTAAGTGCTGGGAGGGAGATGAGACAGGATGACAGGGCCCAGTGGGAGACAGGGGCCCTTTCAGACAGTGGAGGAGGAAGGCCTTTCTGGGCAAGGTTGGGGGGTACCAGGCACAAGAAAGGTCAGGGGAGAAGGTTCCAAGTGTGACAGCAAGGGTCAGGCACGCTGGGCACTTGACATACATCCCCCCCTTTGATGCTCACGGCTTCCCTGCACAGGACTTATTAGGGTCCCCTCCCCCACCTGCTTTTACACAACCCCCCTTTTCTCCATCTCAATCTGTGGCAAACCCATCTTTCCCATGTGTATGAGTTTCTTGTGGCTGCTGAAACGAGGTACCACAACCCAGGTAGCTAGAACAACTGAACTTTATTCTCTCCCAGTTCTGGAGGTCAGAAGTCTGACATCAAGGCGTCCACAGGGTTGGTCCCTTCGGGGGGCTCTGAGGGCGAATCCAGCCCGTCCTGCCCCCCCAACTTCTGGTGGCTGCCTGGCTATCCTTGGTGCTCCTTGACTGGTGGATGCATCACTCCAGTCTCTGCCCCCGTGTCCCCATGCCCTTCTCCTCCGTGTGTCTCTGTGTCCGCTCCTTCTCTTACAAAGACATCTGTCATTGGATTTAGGGTCCACCCTAATCCAGTATCATCTCATCCTGAAGATCCTTAACTTAATTACACTTGCAAAGAAACTTTTTCCAAATAAGGTCACTTTCACTGTGAACTGGAACTTGGGAATATCTTTCAGGGGAGCCACTATGGAACCCACTACTACACAGGTTCTCAGGTCAAAACATTTGGGGTCACTGTCGATGGTGACTCTCTGTTATGACCCACCTCCCATCCATCAGCCAATCCTACTGGTCCCAGCTTCAAAATACACCCCAAATACCTTCCTCACCCCACCTTCTCTCCCATCCCCTCCCACCTGGGCTCTTGGGGCTGCCTCCTTGGGGCTCCCTGCCCCCTCCCTGGCTCCCCCCAGTCTGTGCTCAGCATAACAGCAGAAGGGCTCTGTCAAAACCCGGTCAATCAAGTCCCTTCTCTGCTCAAAGCTTTGCAGTAGCTTCTCACCTAAATAGAAGTAGAGCGAAGGTCCCGATGACTTTCCAGAAGGCCCAGGTCTCTCCCCATCACTCCTCCCCCCTCCTCCTCCTGCTCCAGCCACACGGGCCCCCTCGCTGCTCCCGAATACTGGCCCTGCTTCTGCTCAGGGCCTTTGTTCTGTTCTGTTCCCTCTGCCTGGATCATTCTTTCTGGAAACATTTCCCAAACATTTCCTTCTCTCATCTGCTTCAAGTCTTTGCTTAAATAGACCCAGCTCAGTGAGACCAAATCCAACCAGAAATCCAGACAGGGGAAGGCCCGGTCCAACCCTCAAACCCTCCTAAGAGGGGCACTGCTGCAAGCTTTCGTGCAGCGCAGAAGAGGGTCCGAGTGGCCAGTGTTCCCACCACCCTCCTGCACATGGCTTGGCTTTCTAGGTGGAAAGGCATTTCCTTCTTGCTTTTTTTTTTCTGGCCCAGGATGGTATTCGCATAATCCCATTAGATTTCTGTTTCTTGTTTTTCAACTTTAGAATCAACCGTTTGCTTTCTTTGGAGTTGCAGGACAGGATGTAAATGTTATAAACCTCAGCAATCCCAATGTATATGTGAGTATTTCTTTGACTCAATCCCACTTTGCAAACTTGGGGGAGGTCTAAGTGCCACACTTTATGGGGATTACCTCTTCTCAGAAATTATCAGCTCTCAGAAAGCCCCAACTACTGCAGATGTGCAGGCAAGCTAGAGAGGGCAGGCGGCCTGTTCAAAGTCACAAAGTTGCCACCTGGCAGAGCTGGGATATGAGCCCAAGCTTTTGACATCAGAGCACATGCTCTTAACTATTAAGCTACCTCCTCTGTTCCCTCTAAGCCAGAATATCTCAGCTTCAACGCTATTGATATGCTGGGCTAGATAATGCTTTATTGAGGGGGGGCGTGATCTGCTCTGTGGGGTGTTTGGCGCCATCCCTGGCCTCTACCCTTTAGGAGCCAGAACAACCCCGTGACGACCAAAAATGTCTCCAGATATCACCAAACTTCCCCTGGAGGCAAAGTCGCCCAGGTTGAGAACCTCTGCTTTAACTCAAGTTCTCCCCTCTGGTCTTTGAGTCCCACTGATTCCCAATCAACTCCATTGTCTACCCACCCCCACCATGGCCATCCCACTTGCTCTCACTAAAGGAGACTCCACTTCCTCTGAGCCCCTCCCCATCCTATAGCCAACCTCTAGGATTCTAGAAAGAGCTGGTGAGGGATTAGGAATAACAGAAGGAAGGTAAAACAGATGGCAGACCAGCCGATATGTCAGCAATGCCACCTTGCGGGAGACAAAGAAACCCAAAGCAGAGCCTTGAGATGCTTTTCTATTGGGGTAGGTGGGGTAGAGGCAAATAGATGGTGAAACGGGGGGAGCTCAGAGTCTCAGCTACAGAGACCATGGCTGCCTCTGGGGCAGAGTCTGGAGACACACTCCTGAGAACAGAAGGAGATTGCTCCTTTGGTTTTGCTGAGCCAAACTTACCTAGAACCAATAAGTCACTCCTATCTCCAGAGCTGGAAGTAGGGAGTTTGTCCCAGGTAACGAAGACTTAGGGTCAATGAATGATGGAGGAAGCACTAGCGGACTCCTTGGTCCCCAGCACTGTTCTGGGTGATCAGAACTACAGTTCTCTGGGGCTGATCTAGTCATACTACATCTCTGATGGTGACAGAGACTGCTGACTGTCGGCCGATGTCCAAAGACTACATTGTTTAGCATTCCTTGCAGCTAGATATGACCACATAACTATGACTTGGCCAAGGAGACATAAAAGAAACTCCATTGAGGTTATTGCTAGGAAGGTTCTGTAAAAGGGAGGGTATGAGGGCCTTTTGGCTCCTCAGTTTCTTCTGGCTGCTGTCCTAGAAGGTAGATGTGAAGGCCGGAGCTGAAGCAGCCACTCTGAATCATAAGATGACCTTGAGGATGAAGGCCACATGCTGAAGATGACAGAACCAAAAACTGGTCATCTGGATCTCTGATCTTTTTATGAGAGAATAATAAACTTTGATCTTATTTAAGGAATAACATATTTGGGGGATTTTCTGTTATATTTGGTGAAACCTAATACTAGCAGATACAGTTGGTTATAGATGGAAATCCGAAGTTGTACCCATCCTCTGAAATTTTTTACAAAAGTGGCCCTATACATTTGGGATTGTTTGGACTTTCCAAAAACTCAAAGTTCTCTGTTTTAAGGGTACATCTTGGGACAAGGAGCAAAAAAGGGAACAGGCCTAGTACTGCTGTGTCGACAATACTAATTACAACAATTGTAAGTGACAAACAAAAGTGGTTTCTTGGCTGGCGGTGGGGATGGGGATGGGAATGGGAGGAAGGTAGAAGGTGGGGATGAGCTGGAAATGTATTCCACAGGTGGGGATAAAACTTGTGTTTATGGGATTTGCAGAATTAGTTGCGGGTCCGTGGCATAGCTAGGGTTCGTAAATAGCCTTCTAAGCATTCGCACATGTTTTCTGGTTTGATCAAAACAAAACATCATTAAAAACAGCTCCATTGCCAACTGTCATCTCTGCCATGGCCTTGGGAGGCACCCTCTGGTCACGTCAGGGTGGATGTAATTGGCTTTGAAGTTTGTATATGCGAAGTGCTTTGAGGATTGCAGACTAACAGAACTTTGGCAGAGGAAGAAATTTTGAGAGAGTCCATTTACCAATATGGGTTCAGCCTTAACTACAACAACATCAAGGAGTCATAAAATGCAGGCTTTGCTGAATGAACCTGAAAACAGGTTCAAGTGGGGTGAGCTCTCAGCCATCTAGAAAGAGTGAAGTCATCTTAGGATGCAATGGCTGGGAACCTGATTGTCCTAGGCTTGCGGGCCAGTGGAGTTAGACTAGCCAGCTTCACATCCCTGCTCTATCATTTACCAGCCACTGTCACCCTAGCCAAGTCACGTCATCTCTCTGTGCCTGAGTGTCCTATAAAATGGAGACAATATTAGTAGCTAGCACATACTGATGAAGTGCTTAGAACGATGCCTGGTTCATAGGAGATGTGCGATATAGATGAACTAATATTACTACTATTATTATTATTCCACAGTTTCTACTCCAAGTTAGTCCTCCTGAAAACAATTGTTTTTCTTAATTGCATGATGTTTAGTTTGTATGCTTTTATTATATTTATTCCATTAACAATTGAACAAAGAGAAAGTTCAGAGAGTCATTCCTATCTCCTTTTCTTATTTTAAAGCAGATAACACTGGAAGAAGTTTTAAACATCAAATACAAACAGATTTAAAATTTTAAAACAACTCAGCAAAATAGTCGCAGGCATGTCCAAACCTCTCACTTAAAAAAGAAATAGGTCAGGTTTCACCCTGAGTATGCTTTAGGATTAAACTGGTTTCATGGGTTTGTTTCCAAATTTAGGTGAGTTTTATGTGGAGAAAGGACATGCATGGAACTTTTGCTCTATGGAAAGCCCAGGAGGTCATTCCAGGGAAAAGGTGATGGGGTAGGGTGTGATGTCCGGTCGATATCAGGAAGCAGTTGGCATTGGGGAGATTGCCGGGCCCAGCTGGGCGCTACCCTTCCTGAAGCCTTCTGTCTTTCATGGGAATGCCTGGCACACTGACAACTGCTCACTGAAAAAAGAGAGCCAGCTGACAGTGTTAACCCAACATTCAGTTAAGTCGGGAAGAACTGGGGACTTGGGCCTTTGGGTTTTATGCTCAGTCACATGGTAGAGGTGGCATTGTTATTTGGGCTGTTACCTTTTGTAACAGCACCTTGATTTGCTTGGGGGGACACTTTCCCTCTGTTCTTAATCTAGATTGTATGGGTGGAGTCGCTCCTATTCCAGACCGGAGTTGCAGGCACATGACCCACGCCCAGCCAGTCAAAACACCACATTCCCATGGCTACAGTGATTGGTTCAGGAATGGATATATGAACCAGCATGTGCCAATCACAGTTGACCCCAAGACTTTTGCTGGAACTATTGGGAAAGAAATGCTGTTTTTCAGCTGAAGATTCCAAACTTGTTTATTGTGAGTCCAGAGTTGTTGGTGAGGATGGAGTAGGGAGGTTGAGCTAGTGTTTGGGAACTACTTGCTTGAGAATATAGCCAAAGTAGAGGAAATAAGATCAAGGGAGAGAGATTCCTGGAAACATTACATCCTGAATCCTGCCACGCCCTGACTTTTCTGTTACACGAGCTGATGCATTTCCTTTTTTGGCTTAAGTCCATTTCAATAGATTTCCTCTTACTTTGACCAAAAGGTTCTTGTCTCACCTAAGTGGAGAACTGAGACCTTAGACTATAGTTCCCCTTGGGAAGTGGCCACAGATAAGAAGAAGAAGTTGGCAGCAGAACAAGAAAAAACCTTACTAGGAGGTCAGAAGGCAGCTGGGGACCTGTGTAAGCTACCAAGGTGCCAGGTCATGAAAAAATGGTCACCAATGACGTTCGTCATGATGCCCCCGAAGGGCCATTTGTAGACACGGAGCTGCGTTTGTGACCTCCTCAGTGGCAGCATGGACTAATCTCAATCATGCTCATTTCCTCTCCAAGTCCTTTGGTCACCATCCTTCTCATACCAGCTGGAATGCCTATTATACTGTGCTGGGCACCTGTAACCAATGACAGCTGCCAGAAGTGAAGGGCAGAGATGGAACCAAGGAGTCAGAGCAAAGACTGTTTCTGTTGACTCCCGGCAAGGGGGAGGAATGAATGAATGAATGAATGAATGAATGTCACTAACATTTATTGAGCATTTATTGTGAGCCAGAAATGTTCCAAGTCCTTTATACATATCCTCTCATTTGATTCCCCACAATTTTACAAGGTGGGTCCTATAATAATCCCCGTTTTACAGATGAAGAAACTGAGGCACAGAGAGATGACCTTGCCCAAGGGCACACAGTTAACCAACAGCAATGTCTTAATCACTGTGGAATCAGTGAAAATTCACTAAGCTCTACCTACTCGATGCCAAGCACTGTGCCAGGTACAAGGGAAACAACTGTGTGTGACAACACACATAGACTCTGTTCACACAGCAGTTTTCATCATCTGAAGTTATCGTATGAAACATACTAATTTGTATACTGGTTTCTTATCCATCTTCTCCATCAGAATGTTCATCCCATGAGGGGAAGAACCTCACTGGTCTCATTCACAGTCTTACCTGCAGGGCTGAACAGGACCTGGTATACGGCGGGCACTCAGAATTTGCTCAACAAACAAGTAGCTCTAGAGCAGAGTCTCTCAATGTGGCTACTGCTGACATTTGAGCCTGGACCACTGCCTGCGGTGGGGGCTCTTCTGTGCATTGTAAGGGGTTTAGCAGCATCCCTGGTCTCCACCTTCTAAATGACAGTAGCGCCCCTCTCCACTCCATCGCTCATGGTTGTAACAACCAAAAATGTCTTTGGACATTGCCAAATGTTCCTGGGGAGGCGAAATTCTTGATGCTGAGAGTTAGAACGACTGCACAGATGACAGGCATAATCAGGAACTTAAGAACATCGGAGGGACTGACATAACACACAGGGTAGCTGGTACCTACGTCAAGCTCCTGAACCATCTGCTGTGTGAGCAAGCACGATTGGGCCTGAAAGCTAAGAAATGACTTGAGCCCACAAGTATGTCACAATTCCCCGTTAGCCCTCGAGACCCTGAAATCTATACATCTGTAGTGGTGAGATGGAACATTCAGACCCTGAATGATGTCAAGATGCAAGTGCGCTCAAACTGAATCGTTCCAAGAGGCATCCTATTTCAGAGGTTCTGCTGGTTTGAGGAGAGGCCATTGCTCAGGAGGGTGCCATTTGCAGATGGCAGCAAAAAATGTAATGTCGTTTGTCTTTGCCACAACTGGCAAAAGTGAGTTTTTATTGAGAGGGTTCTTATTTCCTTTGAGTGGCTTGTTTCTTCCCAGCGACAGAGCTGGAGAAAAAAAATTCCAAAAGCGAACATCTCTCTTGGTGCCCTTGTAGCACCCCAAACTGCTCCTTCTCCGGGGTGCGAATATATATAATATAAAACAAATAAGATACAGGGATGTCATGTACAACCCAGGGAACAAAGCCAATATTCTATAATCACTTTAAATGGAGTATAATCTATAAAAATATTGAATTACTATGTTGTACACCTGAAACTAATGTAACACTGTAAATCAACTATACTTCAAAAAATCACGTATATAATCTATAAATCATAGATTATATATAAATTATGTGTGTGTCTTGTTTTTTTCTTTTTTTTCCCCAGGAGTCTTTAGCCATTATCTCATTTTAATTTTTGCAACAGCCCTACTAGGAAGGATTCACTAACCCTACTTTCTTGACAACTAAGACTGAGGCATGCAGAGGCTAAGTCACCTGCCCGAGGTCATGCCTGTAATATTTTCTATTGCCAAAACCAGCTCCACCATCCACTGGATCACTCTGACCACAGTAGTGTCCCTCAGTGATCCTATTTCACTTCACGCACGCACCCAATCCATGGGGAGGTACCATGGGCTCTCCTTCCAAAAGATGCCCCAGGTCTGGTCATGTGTCTCCCCCACCCCAATGGCCAGCCTGGTCCAGGCCATCCCTGGCCCACAGGCCACATCAGCTTCCCCCTCTGCTCCTGGTTCTGGTCTCTGGCCATCCTCACTGGGCAGCAATCATCCCACTGAAGTGCCAGCCGAGGTTCCCACAGGCCCGAGGACGAGTCCAGGCTCAGAGAGGAGGCTGCCGGGCCTTGGCTACTTGCCCCAAGCTCTCTTCTCAAGATTCTTCTTTGCATTCAGTTCCCTTGACCACACATCCCGTGCATTTATTGAGCACCAACTGCATGCCCACCCTTCCCATACCCGGCACTGGGGATATGGTGGTGGGGTGAACAGGCGAAGTTCCCGACCTCATGGAACAGACATCTGCGGCCTGCTCTCTAACCCAACCATTCTCTCTTCCTTCTGGGCCCCTGCGCAGCTGGTTCCCATGCCCAGAACAACCTCCCATACTCTCTCTCTTTCTTTCTGACACACGGCTAATTCCTGCCCCTCTGTAAGTGGTCATCTGCTGCTGTATAACAAATTTCCCCAACAACATTTTAACTTAAAACAACAACACTTTAAATCTCAGTTTTCTAGGAGTCAGGAATCAGACACTGCTGAGCTGGGTCCTCTGGCTCTGGGTCATCCCAAGGCCTGAGAAGGCCCCTCGCTAACCAGCGTGACTGCACAATTCAGTCCTCAAGGGGTGTCGGACTGAGGGTCTCGGCTCCTCACAAGCCACTGGCTGGAAGTCATCCTTACTTCCTCACCATGTGGGCCTCTCCATGGCACCTGCAACAACATGGCAGCTGGCAGAGTGAATGGGCAAGAGGGCGCACCAGTGGGACAGAGGTCACGGAGCTGCCAACCTCATCTTGGAAGTGACGTCCCACATTTTAAATATTTCTTTTTGATGTGGGCCATTTTTAAAGTCTTTATTGAATTGCTTCCGTTCTCTGTTTTGGCTTTTTGGCTGCGAGGCATGTGGGATCTTCACTCCCCGACCAGGGATCGAACCCACGCCCCCTGTATTGGAAAGCGAAGTCTTAACCACTGGACTACCAGGGAAGTTCCCATTTTGCCAAGTTTTATTATCTGGAATCAAGTCACCAGGTCCAGGCCACACACGAGGAGGGGGTGACACAAGGATGTGAATAGACGAGGTGGGCAGGGACCACCAGGGGCCATGGCAGAAGCTGTCTACCACACCTTCTTTCAGTATTAAATGTCAATGCCTCCTCCTCCAGGAAGCCTTCCCTGATTCCTGGGTTAGAAGCCCCTTCTTTGAGCTCATACAACTCCGGAATCCCCACACGATACTTAATACGTTAGTCTGTGTGAACCCTGTTGATGAGCCCCTTTACCTTACCAGACTGGGGGTTTCTGAAGGGCAGAAACCCTACCTTATCAGCTTATTCTTTGTTGTACTCCCAGCCCCTGTCCACTCTGAGCACACAGTTGGGCTCAGTGCTTTTTTAAACCAAACATTTCTTCACTAGTTGAAAAGTAGTGACATATGTTAGTTCATATTCACTATTTCACAGATGCATATAACATTAGACTAGACAGAATTTAAAACAAGAATAATCCTTATAGATCATCTAATAGTGAGTATCTGATTTATTTTGTAACAGAATTCTGCCTGAATTCAAATTCCTCCCGCCTCCTCACATGGGCTATGGAAACTTGGACCCATCCACCCGTTTCCTCATCTATATAATAGGGATAATAGTTGACATTCATTAGACATACAGATGGCCAACAGGCATGTGAAAAGATGCTCAATACTGCTAATTATTAGAGAAATGCAAACCAGAACTATAATAAGGGACTACCTCACACTAGTCAGAATGGCCATCATTAAAAAAATATACAAATAACAAATGCTGGAGAGGGTGTGGAGAAAAGGGAACCCTCCTACACTGTTGGTGAGAATGTAAATTGGCGCAGCCACTATGAAGAACAGTATGGAGGTTTCTCAAAAAACTAAAAATAGAGTTGCCATATGATCCAGCAATCCCACTCCTGGGCATATATCCAGACAAAACTATAATTCAAAAAGATGCATGCACCCTTATGTTCATGGCAGCACTATTCACAATAGCCAAGACATGGAAACAACCTAAATGTCCATCAACACATGAATGCATAAAGAAGATGCGGTACATATATACAATGGAATATTACTCAGGCATAAAAAAGAATGAAGTAATGCCATTTGCAGCAACATGGATGGACTTAGAGATTATCATACTAAATGAAGTAAGTCAGAAAGAGAATGACAAATACCCTATGATATCATTTATATGTGGGATCTAAAATATGACACAAATGAACTTATCTACAACAGAAACAGACTCACAGACATAGAGAACAGATTTGTGGTTGCCAAGGGCTGGAAGAGGGATGGATTGGGAGTTTGAAATTAGCAGATACAAACTATTATATATAGAATGGATAAACAACAAGGTCCTACTGTAGAGCACAGGGAACTACATTCAATATCCTGTAATAAACTATGATAAAAAAGAATATGAAAAAGAATACCTGGGGGCTTCCTAGGTGGCGCAGTGGTTAAGAATCCGCCTGCTGATGCAGGGGACACGGGTTTGACCCCTGCTCCAGGAAGATCCCAAATGCTGCGGAGAAACTAAGCCTGTGCGCCACAACTATTGAGCCTGCACTTTAGAGCTCGTGAGCCACAACTACTGAGCCCATGTACTGCAACTACTGAAGCCCACGTGCCTAGAGCCCATGCTCCGCAACAAGAGAAGCCACAGCAACGAGGAGCCCGTGGACCACAACGAAGAGTAGCCCCCACTCACCGCAACTAAAAAGAAAGCCCGTGCACAGCAAAAAAAAGGCCCAACACAGCCAATAAAAATAAAGTTATAAAAAAAATACATGTATGTGTATAACTGAATCACTTCGCTATACAGCAGAAATTAACACAACATTGTAAATCAAATACACGTCAATAAAATAAATTTTTTAAAAAAGTTGGCATTCATTGAGCACCTACTATGTGCCAGATATTATTTGCATTTTATATACATAATCTCACTTAATCTACTAAACAACCTGATAAGGTAATAATACTGTTGCTACTCTCATTTTAGAACCAAGAAAAATGAGGCACAGAGAGATGGAGTCACTTGTCTAAACGGAAAGAGACAAGAATTTGAATCCAGTCTACCTGGGTCCAGAGTCCACTTAATGCATCAGATTATTGCAAGAGTTCAAAGTGATTATGTGCATACAGTTTTAGCTCAGTGACCAGCATAAGGCAAACACCCAAAAAACGCTGCTTTATAAGTTTAATATCAGCTGAACATAACAGAAACCAAAACACAGTTTTCAAAATGTGAGCTTCATTCCTTTCACAGAGAGGGCAGTACAGGGCTGGCACAGCAATGCTGTAATACTATTAATATCCCAGGCTCATGCTCAACCATCTCATACACGCTTTCATGTTCATTGATGAATCATGGTCCAAAGTGGCTGCCAGAGCTCCAGCCATTCTATTGGCATTCCAAGCAGGAAAAAGGAGACAAAGGGAGGGAGGACCAAAAGGGCTCACCTTCCAGTGAGTGAATAAAATCTTTATTAAGAGCCTTTATTAAAGCAGCACCTGGTGACTTCAGCTTATATCTCACTGGCTACCTCCACTATAAGCAGGCCTGGGATTGGGGTCCTTTAGCTAGACACAATGCCACACTAAATAAAACTAGGGTTTTGATAGTGAAGACAAGAAAAATGGATACCGAGTAGGCAACTAAGAGCCTGCCCTGTATACTTTACATTATCAGTACAAATAAGCAAGAGGAGACCTGCTTATTTACGTGAATACTACTAACCAGAAGCCCCACATATAAGAATGGAGTGCTCACTTAGAGTGGGGAGGAGTGGTTACCCTCAGCTTCCTCCATGCACCTCACTGTGACCTTGAATTAACCAGAGAGGTCCCCAGGAGAATCACACCATACAGGGTGAAAACTCCTGAAACCCCCAAACTCTTAACCTTGGTCAGGTTTTTTCACCTCTCTGCACCTCCATTTCATCACTTGGAAAATGGGAATGACAGAGGCACACCTCCGTAAGACAGGGATGAGGACAAAATGTGACCGAACAATGTACATCTTGGTCCAGTACCTGGCACAGTCCACCAAATGCTGCTCTTCTAACCTGGAGAGAGAGAAAGCAGCAAAGCCTAGCATCTGAGCCTGGGACTTCTCAAAAAGTGCTCTCTTGGCTTTTTTTTTTTTTTTTTTTTTTAAACCAATGTACTGAATCCCACTTGGTTGGCAGGAGGCCACGGGCAAATTTGGGGCAGCACAGAACACAGCAGAGTGCCAGGGTGTACCCCACCGCAGTATTTTTCCATAGACTCTGCCCGGTTGGCCCCGGCTCCCACTGGGAGCTGTGGTCCCCGCGGAACGGCGCGTCCCGGGCAGACCGCGCAGTGCTGCCCTGCAGTGACTCATGCCTGCCTGTGGGGAGCCAGCACCAAAGCCGGCGCGCCCCACTGCCAAGTGGCCCACGGCTGGTTCTGCTTCCCCTGGGGCTGGAGCTGCCCCAAGCTTCTTTGCTGATCCTCAGAACCTCGGGCGCAACCCGGATTCCACCCCGATGGGTCATTTATGGCCTGTGCTCAATCCAGGGCCTGAAACATGCCCACTTAACCTCCCACAACACGGATTCAACAGATCCCAATTCAAACAAAGAGCACCACGAAGGATAGTGGTTCCTCAGGGAAATGGACAGGCCCCCCCCCCTTCTTCCCTCCACACCCAAATTCCAGCTGGTTATTAAGACCACGGGTTTGAGGACCTGAGTTTGATTCCTGGCTCTGTCACGACCTGATTGTGTGGCCTTAAGTAAGTAATATAACCTCTGTGGGCCTCAGTTTATTCATCTGGCAAATGGGGATAGTCCCACTTGGTACAGATTGAAGGATGCAATGCAGGGGAAAGGCCATGCCTGGGGCTGAGACGTACCCAGGGTCACAAGCCACTCCAACCAACATCTCATCACAGAGCTTTCCATGCCTCACAGCTGGGCCCCTTATCATCTCTCTGACCTCATGTTTACCATCTTCCCCACTTCACCCGGTCCAGCCACATCAGCCTCTTTGCTGATCCTTTGACACACTCAAGCTCCTGCCTCAGGGCCTTTGCACCTGCTGATCTCTCTGCCTGGAAGACTCTTCCACACTGTTAAATCCTTCAACTCCTTTCAGTCCTTAATCAATTGTCACCTTCATAGTGAGGCCTTCCCTGCCTACCTTATTTAAAACTATAATTCCCTCCACCTCACCAGTCCCCTTCCCTGCTTTATTTTTCTCCATAGCACTTAACCTTGATCTGGCATTATTTTGGGCATCATCTGTCTCTCCCCACGTATTAGTTATCTATTGTTGCATAACAAATTACTCCAAAACTTGATGGCTTAAAACAACAACCACTGATTATCTTAGAGTTTTTATGGGTCAGGAATGTGGGAGCTGCTTAGTTGGGTGGTTCTGGCTCAGGGTACCTCCTAAGGTTGCAGTTAAGATGTTGCTGGGGCCGCGGTTTAATTCAAAGGCTTGACCAGGGCTGGACGGCCTATTTCCAAGATGGCTCCCTCACGCGGTGGTGGGTGGGAGGCCTCAGCTCCTCGCCCTGTGGACCTTCAGGCCGGGCTGCTTCAGTATCCTCACAACGTGGCAGGCAGCTGGATTCCCTCAGAGTGAGGGATTTAGGAGAGAGCAGGATGGAAGGCACCGTGTCTTTACAACCTCACCTCAGAAGCCACCTCCATCACTCCTTTACATTTGTGTGTGTGTATGACATGTCATTTCTATCCAGTATGGAAGGGGACCACATAAGGGTGTGAATACCAGGAGGCAAGGATCACTGGGGCTATCTCGGAGGCTGGCTACCACTGCCTATGAGCATGGAAATACCACGAGAGCGGGACCATATCTGTTCTGTTCACTGCTGTGTCTTCAGTTTCTAGAACAATGCTTGGCACATAATACATTCTTAATCCATTTTGTTGGATGACTGACCGAATGAATGGATGAGTGGAAGCAGGTGGAACTTAGCCAAAGCAGAACATACAGACTCCTCTGAGGAGGGTTGGAGCCTGGCTCTCCAACAAGCCTTTCCCCTGGGCAGCCTGTGAAGGACTCCAACCATTCGCTACAACTTAGGAATCATCAGGGGGGAAAAAAAGCAACAGCTGAACAAAAAGCTACTCCCTCACAGTACTCCCACAATGTTCCAACATGCAGGTGAGACCTGAGGCTGTGTTGTAAAGGGCGCTGGGTTAAATGTTAGAAGTTCAGGCATCGGGTCCTGGCTCAGGCACTTAACTGATAAACTACCAAAGTTTAGTCTGTTATTTTTAAATGGGAGCAACCACACCTATTCTGCCTAGTACCCAGGGATATAGTTCATTTCTTCACGTATGCTTGTTACTTAATCATCACCCCGGACTTCATGGATTCTAAGTTGAGAGAGAGACTCAGATGGGCTGGTACCTTCTGAAAACTGCACCACACAATTTGACACGGTTATGTGCCTTGATGAATTCAGCATCTACTGTATGCGGTCACTGTGCTAAATCTTGTAGATGTTATCCATATGCAGTAGGTATTTTTAATCCGCATTTTACAAGTGAAGCAATGCCGTTTCAGAGAGGTTAAGTAACTTGTTCTAGGTTACACAGCTAGTAATTCTAAAAAATAGAATCTAGGTTTTCTGACCTCCAACCCTTATCCTACAACACCAGAACTTTTTCATAAAAGTTTTAAATATCTACATTTAAACTGACGGTTAGGAGTGACATTTCTAATAAAAGCCCAAATCAATTCACTCACTGCCACTTACTCTTTGATGTAATACGTGGGGTGGATTTGGATTGTGTCAACTCAGCGAAGTTGCAATTCCCAGAATTTCTTCCCCTGCATAGTTTCTGGTTAGCATGGGCCACAGGAGACATTTGAGGCAAGATCTGGAAGGTAGAAGTGGAGAAGCAGATCTACAGTTTTTATGACTGGAGAGCGGGTGCAGGGGGCATCATTGTGGCCGCCCACAAGGATGCTCTTCGGCAGGCTTACCTGGGTGGCCTGGGGCAGCAGTAAGCCCGCAGCCTCCAGCGCCTGCTCATCTTCTTCCAGCTTCTCCAAATCCTGGGCAGGTGCCCGTCTGGTTCCATGATGAAGGACACCACCTTCTCTTGTGGGTCACTTGGGTGGGGCGTCTAGTCTGTCCCTGTGGCTTCCTCCTCGTCCTCACCTGCTCCCAGCTCTCATCCATCCTTCCTTTGCGGTGGCCACCCTGCTGACACCCCGCCTCACGTTCAAAGAAACGGGCTCACATATGCTGTTGAACCAGCTCCCACATTTCTATAAGGTCAGACTCCCAGGGTAAATCCCCCCAGTTGATTTTCTTTCTCTGATCAAACCCTTATAACTTAATTGGAAGCTAATTCTCATTTCATATACTTTAAAACAGAAAAATGTAAGCCCATTTTGCAGCTCCACTGTTTTCAAATACCTATATCCAAAATCTAAGAGCATGTAAGGAATACCTTACCTAACCATGTGCTACACATCATGGTTAAAAGCTCTGCTTAAAGTTTTTAAGAAAGATACAAGTCTGTCTGGAGAGGAGCAGAGGGGCTGGGGTGCAAGGGAATCCCTTTGCCTGTGACCCAGACTCTTCTCCCAATTTATTAGGCGGTTTTCCCTGGGGCCCTGGACTTGGCTGTGGCTTTGAGGGCAGGAACACCTCCGCGCTGGCTGCTGGAGCGTGCGGACCGTCTAGTGGAAAATCCTGATGCCAGCTTGAGCCTGTATTGTAAGCACGAGGCTAGACTGAAGGGAAGTGCCTGCTCACTGGGAAGTGATGTGTCTTGTTGGACAATGCCAGCGGGTACTATTTGATATTCATAAACTTTTCCAGACTCTCAGAGCAGAAGATGAGCAACTTCATTTTTACAACCACAAATAGTACATTCCTAAGCCTGTACGTGTGTGTATACATATATGCATGAAAAAGACTGAACTGAGTTAAATCACGGAAGATGAAAGCTCATTTTTCACCTCTTCCCTGATTCAGCTTCCACCAGCCTCAGGAGAAAATAATAATTAATAAATAATTCCCCATTTATACAAAGAAAGAAATACCATTCGAAAATATGCTGATACGCCTCTATTTTATTTAAAGGAGAAAAAGACAATTAGCAAATCCATGGAGGGATGACATTTCATTTACCCAAAAGAGGAAAGAACATTTTATAGAATTTTCAGTCATGAAATTTAATTAATTTTAAAATTATTTCTTTATTCAATTTTATAAAGGTGGAAAGACTGACCTGAACTGTTTATCCCAGGGGTCAGTGAACTATGGCCCATGGCGGCTGGCAGTTTTTATAAATAAAGTTTTATTGAAACACAACCATGTTCATTCTTTCACTTATCGTCTATGGCTGCTTCCATGTTACCAGAACACTGTTCATTGGTTGGAACAGAGCTAAAATATTTGTTATATGATCTTAATAAAAGTTTGTTGGCCTCTGCTTATTCTATAATCTTTGTGACCAATGAGGTACCCAAATACTTCCCTACTGCTTTCATGTTTTCAGTAAATAAATTGAACTTCATTAGCAGGAAATCTAACACCTCCTCCGAGCCTCTTGCTTCCTCAGCATTCCCATTGTCCAAGAATTCTGGGATTTACTTGGTCCAACAGGGGCCAGCCCTGCTTGCAAACAGTGGAACTGGTGAGTCTGAACCATACGCTACTTGCATTGATTCTCCTTGCCACTAGGGGTCACTGTTGAATATGGGCTTGCACATCCATCCCGACTCTCCTAGTGGTCAGCTGTTGATCCCAGACACAACTGTACTAGGATTGCTGGGGCCCGAAGGGATCCCAGCGTATCTACTTGCCCTATCAGAAGCAGCCCTCCCCAAAGCTCATTTGGGCTCTCAAACTTTGGCCAGGTGCTCCCGCCCTGCTGATTTCCCATGTGAGTTTCTCGTCCTTCTCAGTCAGTGGGTGTTAGGTGGGAGCTTCAGAGCCCACTGGAGTGGGCTTTCCTGACTTCAAATCTTGAGGCACAACAGTTGGGTATTTGAGCCCCTTCCTTCCCCAGAGTCCCTGGCTCCATGTGTCAAGCAATCCAGTCCCCCTCACCTCCACCCCAAGAACTAGGTCTTTATGGTGAGAAGCCTGCCTTTGTAGTCTCACGAAAGTTCCTTTACAGCCTCATTCAAGCAATGGGTGTCTACTGGTGCCCCCAGCAGCCAGTGAGGGGTTAAGGCTCTGAATCCTGCCAACAGCCACATGAGTAAGCTTGGAAGTAGGTCCATCCCCACTTGAGCCTTCAGAGGACACCCCAGCCCTGGCTGACACCTTGACTGCATCCTTTTGAGATGCTGAAGCAGTGGACCAACCAACCTGTGCCTGGACTCCTGACCCACTGAAACTCAGGTTGTTTTAACTGGGTGTTGTTTAAAGTTTGTGGTCATCTGTTATGCAGCAATAATTAATACACCCATTTCCAGACCATCCAGGCACCAAACACGTGGAAAGCTGTTAGGCTTTATAACGATAGCTACCTTTTAAGAGTTCTACATTTTTCAGTAAAGAGTGGCGTGCAAGTAAAAACAGTTCCCAGAAAAATAAAAAGCATGACCTACACAGTTAAACATTTGGGACTGCCCGACTGTGAATGTCTAAGCAGAGTAACAAATGGCTCAATCTTCCTCCTCAGTCCAGACGTTGCGTGGTGTTACAGATCAAATGTTTGTGTCCCCCCAAGTTTCATATATTGAAATCCTAACCCCTAGCATGATGATATTAGGAGGTGGGGCCTTTAGGAGGAAATTAGGTCACGAGGGTGGAGCCCTCATGCTGGGATCAGTGCCCTTATAAAAGAGAGGCCCCAGAGAGCTCCCTTCCCCCTTTCATCGCAGTGAGAATATGGCTGTCTATGAACCAGGAAGCAGGCCCTCTCTAGACACCAAATCTGTCAGTGCCTTGGTCTTGGACTTGCCAGCCTCCAGACCTGTGAGAAGTTAATTTCTCTTGTTTGTAAGCCACCCAGTCTATGGTGTTTTGCTATGGCAGCCTGAATGGACTGAGAGTCCCTTATGCAACCGAAGCTTATGAAAGCTAACAATGCAGGCACACCATGCGCCAGGCATGGGGCCAAAAGCATCAGCTGTGTTATTTCATTAGAGCACCCAAATCACCTGTAAGGTACTACTGGCTCTGGTTTTTCAGATGTGGAAACAGACTCAGAGAGGCTGTCGGACTTGCTCAGGCTCACACAGTGAGTGGGGAAGGAGTGAGTCTGGGATTTAAACCTAAGCAGTCAGATTCCAAAGCCCTTCCTCTTCACACTTCTCTCCTGCCACAGACACCTTTCATAAAATATCGCCTCGCCTGAGGGACAAAACCGTCATCCCAGGTTGCTCATGGTATCCACCCCACCTTCGGCCCCCTGTCAGTTTCCCCAACCCAAGGCGGGCACAGCTGTACCTGCCCCTGGTGCCCTAGTGTCCAGCTCATAGCACCATGATTTCTTCTCCGATCGTGTATTACATGTTCAACACTCACCCAGACATTTCTCCCCTCTTTATGGAGCACCCACTGCACCAGGCTCTGTTCCAGGCATGAAGACACACTAGTGAACAAAACAGGCACAAATCCCCACCTTCACAGAGCTGATGTTTTAGGGGGGCAGACAGACCATGAGTCAATCATCCAATACACGGCATCATGCCAGGTGACTACAAAGGCTATGGGGGAAAAATAGGGTAAGAAGCATGGAATAAAATTACGGGGATGGTGTTTTACATAGAGTGATCATGGAGGGCTTCCTTGAGGCGGTGACAACTGGGCAGAGACCTGAGACCAACGTTTCAGGCAGAGGGCACAGCCACTGCAAACACCCTGAGGTCCGGTGCTGGGAAGGAGCCTGAGGAACCTGAGAAACAGCAAGGATATTAGGGCTGAGGGGCCCAGAAGGCAGGCAGGGGGGTGCCAGGCAGGGCCCACGTTGCACAGGGCCTTGTGGGAATTAGGGTTTTATTCTCAGGTCTTATGCAATGATAGCTCTTTGTCTGGGGGTCTCGCCACTCTCCTCACACCTGGTCAGTGGGAAGGACATGGGTCCCTTTAACCCGGCTCAGGATCCACCTCTGTCCCGCGGGGCAGGCTCTGCTCTCACCCTACAGAGCAACCGCGGCGTGAGACAGCAGACTTGGAGGGGGGACAGGAGGCGGTGGAAAAAGTGACTCACTGCCAGTCCTGCAGGGGCCCCTCCCGCTGCCGTATCTGCTTTCCGTGTGACTGTGGAAAGCCCACACTCCATCGGGGACCCAGGCCTGCCCCCAGCACAGAGGCCTCATCTCTCTCTTCCCCACAGGCTGAAAGCCAGGGAATGCCGGGCCCAGCACCCTTCACCCCGTCCAGGCTTCTCCGTGGCGTGAATATTCTAGACCCAGAGCTTGAGGCCTGATAACGCCACACCGACATCGCCCAGATGGCTTCCACGGCTGCTCTCTCCCGGCCCCTCTTGGTGGGCCACCCCCAGAGCTCCGTGTACTTCAGGCTCTAGAAATGTTTATTTTTGCATCTGCCAGTTCACAAGGCAATTATCGGTAACGGAATCCACAGCCCAGGAAATCTGACTTCATCGGGACACCGAAACCCAGGAAGGGAAACACTTCTGGGCCCTGAACTGACCACAGACCCCGCGGAGGGGAGTTCTGCACCGTGGCATCAGGTGACATCACTGCGGCTTGTGTCCGAGACGTGACGTGAGGGCAACCCCCGAGGAGGCCAGACCCGGCATGTCTGTGGGAGGTTCCCCTCCGTCTGCCCACCAAAACCCCGGACGCTTCTATTTCTGGCATCAAGCGAAGATGGATTTGGTGGTTGTAGAAAGGAATTAGCTGCTAATGGACTTGCCATAAACAAAGATCAATTTCCGATTCTATGGATTTTGGGGTGGAGGGGGTTTACGGTAAAAGATTTATAAATGTATAAAATACGTCTAACAGGATTTGGTGGAGTCGTCGCTAGCACCCCAGAAGAGCATGTAACCAAGGAAACACCGGAAAAATGTCCACACCCCTCTGCGCAAACAGTATTTCAACTCTGTTCATTAAACACACACACACACACACACACACATCCAGTTCCTCTGAAAACTTTCTGAAATGCTTTCAGCAGAGGCTCAAAAGCTAAGGCACAGTGTAGCTAAAAGTCTGAAACCTTCAAATTTATCTCCTGGGCACTTCCATTTGCCAAGATATGAAATGAATTGGCAAGAATTCCGAGGTCCTAACTGGCCCAAAAGGGACAAGAGAGACTAAAATGGCTTAGAAGTGAAGGCGGTATCGTGCAGCAGGGCCGCGCTCGGCTAAGGACCCAGAGCCCTGAGTTCGAATCCCGCCTCTGCCCCTTTCCAGTCAGGTCATGCTTGGCAGTTTCCATCTTGTTTCCTTCTGGAAAATGGAGATAACAACATTTAGCTTTTCACGTGTTTCCGGGAGGACTGAATGCCACGGGCGTAGATGGATCCAGTGAAGTACAGTGATTATGAGGGTTGCACATTAGCTCACACAAAGAAAAGCTTTAACCTCCTCCCACTTCCTCTCACTCATGGCTCAGAGCACATTGTCCCAACGTCCAGACCCTGGAGACTTTGGGCGCAAGAGGTGGTGTCTGCAGGGACAGCTCTGAATGCCAGAGCCTCAGGCCCGAGTTCAAGTTTCTTACTAGTGGTATGTCCTGCAGCAATAGCCTCACCTCTCTGAGCCTTGGTTTCCTCACCTGTCACGTGGTAGGGATAATGTTCACCTTGGCCAGTGACTGCTGTGAGGATCCAACATGCTATTTCTTACTAAAGTGTGAAATCAGGCCTTAGGTGGGTGACAAAGCCAATGCTGGAATTTGTCCCAATAGTCCTTCTAGGGGCTCCAGATTGGCCCCCACGACCAGCTGTGACCCCATGGCAGCCAGTCAGGCTGAGCGATGGCAGCCCTGATAACATGATGGAGTTGAGCTGGGGTCTCCTGCAGACAGAACTACAGGGAAGCTGGCCTTTAGAATATGCTTCCAATCTGTGACAGCCCATTTGCATGTCTTATTTGAGATGTCAGCTTTTCCAAGTGGTTCCTCTTGCGTCCCTTTCCCCTCCCTTCAGCACTACTGGCGTTTGGGCCAGATCATCCTTGGCTGGGAGGCTGGCCTGTGCACGGTAGAATGTTTAGCTGCATCCCTGGTCTGCAGCCACTAGATGCCAGCAGCACCTCCTGAATTGTAACAAACAATCCCATAGCTGCCTTTATGTTTATGGAATATACGCTCCTATACATAAATAAGACATGCTATTGCCTTCCATGCTTCAAACTTCATATGAATAAACTTTATACACATAAATAAAATACTACACTTTTCTCATTCTAAAATGATGTTTTTGTTCTAAATGGTGAAAAACTGAAAGCATTCCCTCTAAGAACAGGAACAAGACAAGGGTGTCCACTCTCACCATTATTATTCAACATAGTTTTGGAAGTTTTAGCCACAGCAATCAGAGAAGAAAAAGAAATAAAAGGAATCCAAATTGGAAAAGAAGTAAAATTGTCACTCTTTGCAGAGGACATGATATTATACATAGAAAACTCTAAAGACTCTACCAGAAAACTGCTAGCACTAATCGATGAATTTAGTAAAGTAGCAGGATACAAAATTAATGCACAGAAATCTCTTTCATTCCTATCCACTAACAACGGAAGAGCAGAAAGAGAAATTAAGGAAACTCTCCCATTTACCATTACAACAAAAAGAATAAAATACCTAGGAATAAGCCTGCCTAAGGAGGCAAAAGACCTGTATGCAGAAAACTGTAAGACACTGATGAAAGAAACCAAAGACGATAAAAACAGATGGAGGGACATACCATGTTCTGGACTGGAAGAATCAATATTGTGAAAATGACTATCTCACCCAAAGCAACTTACAGATTCAACGCAATCCTTGTTAAATTACCAATGGCATTTTCACAGAACTAGAACAAGAAACCTTACAATTTGTATGGAAACGCAAAAGACCCCAAATAGCCAAAGAAATCTTGAGAAGGAAAGACGGAGTTGATGGAATTAGGCTTCCTGACTTCAGACTATACTACAAGGCCACAGTGATCAAGACAGTAGGGTACTGGCACAAAAATAGAAAGGTAGATCAATGGAACAGAATAGAGAACTCAGAGGTAAATCCAAGCACATATGGGCAGCTTATCTTTGACAAAGGAGGTAAGAATATACAATAGAAAAAAGACAGCCTCTTCAATAAGCGGTGCTGGGAAAATTGGATAGCAACATGTAAAAGAATGAAATTAGAACACTTCCTAACACCATACACAAAAATAAACTCAAAATGGATTAAAGCCCTAACTGTAAGGCCAGACACTATAAAACTATTAGAGGAAAACATAGGCAGAACACTCTATGACATCCATCAAAGCAAGATCCTTTTTGACCCACCTCCTAGAATAAAGGAAATAAAATCAAGAATAAACAAATGGGACCTCATGAAACTTAAAAGCTTTTGCATAGCGAAAGAAACCATAAACAAGACAAGAAGGTAACCCTCAGAATGGGCGAAAATACTTGCCAACAAAGCAAAGGACAAAGGATTAATCTCCAAAATATACAAGCAGCTCATGCAGCTTAATACCAGAAAAGCAAATAACCCAATCCACAAATGGGAGGAAGACCTGAATAGACATTTCTCCAAAGAAGACATACAAATGGCCAATAAACACATGAAAAGATGCTCAACATCACTCATCATTAGAGAAATGCAAGTCAAAGCCACAATGAGGGATCACCTCACACTGGTCAGAATGGCCATTATCAAAACATCTAGAAACAATAAATGTTGGAGAGGGTGTGGAGAAAAGGGAACTCTCCTGCACTGTTGGTGGGAATGTAAGCTTGTACAGCCACTATGGAAAACAGTTTGAAGGTTCCTTAAAAAACTAAAAATAGAACTACCATATGACCCAGTAATCCCACTCCTGGGCATACACCCAGAGAAAACCATAATCCAAAAAGAAACATGTATCATAATGTTAATTGCAGCATTATTTACAATAGCCAGGACATGGAAGCAACCTAAATGCCCATCAAGAGATGAATGGATAAAGAAGATGTGGCATATATATACAATGAAATATTACTCAACCATAAAAAGGAATGAAATTGAACTATATGTCATGAGGTGGATAGACCTAGAGTCTGTCATACAGAGCAAAGTAAGCCAGAAAGAGAAAAACAAATACTGTATGCTAAATCGTATATATGGAATCTGAAGAAATGGTACTGATGAACACAGTGACAGGGCCAGAGTGGAGATGCAGATGTAGAGGATGGACTTGAGGACACGGAGCTGGGGTGGGGGGTGAAGGGGAAGCTGGGATGAAGTGAGACAGCAGCACAGACACAGATACACTACCAAATGTAAAACAGAGAGCTAGTGGGAAGTTGCTGTATAACAAAGGGAGATCAACTCGATGATGGGTGATGCCTTAGAAGGCCAGGACAGGGAGGGTGGGAGGGAGTCGCGGGAGGGAGGGGATATGGGGATATATGTATAAATGCAGTTAATTCACTTTGGTGTACCTCAAAAGCTGGTACAAGAGTGTAAAGCAATTATATTCCAATAAAGAGCTCTAAAAAAATAAAAAATAAAATGATGTTTTGAGGGACTTCCCTGGTGGCGCAGTGGTTAAGAATCTGCCTGCCAATGCAGGGGACACGGCTTTGAGCCCTAGTCTGGGAAGATCCCACAGGCCGTGTAGCAACTAAGCTCGTGTGCCACAACTGCTGAGCCTGTGCTCTAGAGCCCATGAGCCACAACTACTGAGCCCAAGTGCCACAACTACTGAAGCCCACACACCTAGAGCCCATGCTCTGCAACAAGAGAAGCCACTGCAATGAGAAGCCCCCGTGCGCTGCAATGAAGATTAGCCTCCACTCACCACAACTAGAGAAAGCGTGCTCGCAGCAACAAAGAACCGACATAGCCAAAAATAAATAAATAAATAAATAAATAATAAGCAGCCGTAGGGCTTCCCTGGTGGCGCAGTGGTTAAGAATCCCCCTGCGAATGCAGGGGACACGGGTTTGATCCCTGGTCAGGGAAGATCCCACATGCCTAGAGCCTGTGCTCTGTGACAAGAGAAACCACCATGAGAAGCCTGTGCACTGCAATGAAGACCCAACGCAGCCAAAAACAAATTAAAAATAAATAAGCAGCCGTCATAGGCGCTCAACATTTAAAAAGTAAAATAAAATAAAATGATGTTTTGAGATTTGTCCATGTTAATAAATGTAGATGTAGTTCACTTTCACTGCCAATATGGCACAAGGCGTTTCTCCATCCTCCTGCTGATGGACCCTTGGATAGCTTCCTACGTTTCTCTGTCACGCGTGTGTGCCCACAACGCTGAGATGAACACCCTTGAGCATGGCTCCTGTACATGGGAGCAGGTTTTTCCAGGGTATGTAGGAGTGGAGCTGGTGTTTCATAGGATGTGTGTATATGATTTTATTCTCCACAGCAGTTGTATTAGAGTCACAGAAATTTGACACTGAGGAGAGTGTCATGGGCCTTCTGTCCAAAAGTCACAAACTCTCAGCCTGCGGAGCCAGTAGAGTCTGCAAAGGTTTGACTAATTAGCACTAATGTTCACAACTGGGAAGATTTTACACAAAATCTGGATTCACAGCTTTTTGTGAAAAATTGAAAAGCTTGGCAATTCTGGGCCCAGAGAGCTGCAGTGGTGCTTCTTGAGGCAGAAAGGGAAGAAATACCCTTGCTCCCCTCTTCCTCCCGTAGGGCCTCCCATTGGCCAAATCCAGCTGCCACGGGAGCCTGCAGGGGTCAGCCCTCCCCGGGATAACCTCATCCTCTTTCTGTGCCTCTTACACATTGCATGGTAGCCTCTTCTACTTGATTGTGAGCTTCTTGAGAGTAGGCAGATGTTATTGGTCACTTCTGTGCCTGTAAGACCCGCTGACAGCCTGGCTGTAGCAGGAGTTAGGTCAACTTGTTAATGAATGAGACATTAGGCCCCTGGAAGGAACATGACAGTGACCCTTAGCCAGCCCCTCACCTATGTTAGGCATTTAATGAAAATGTCTAATTGCAAAGATATAGAGAGTAGATGTTTTAGGTTTCCATACTGTCTCCAACATAACTCTTCAACTCTGCAGTTGAAGAGTGAAGACAGCCACAGTCTACAGTAAGTAAATGAATGGGTGTGGCTGCGTTGCAATAAAACTTTATCTACAATAACAGGAGGGGGCCGGATTTGGTCCATGGGCTCTGGTTTGCAGACCCCTGATGTGGACCACGATGTCATCAGCACCACCTGGGGTTGTGTCTTCCTAGCTGTTTGTGGGGACCCTGGAAGTCAGGCCAGCAGAAGGGAGCCCTGAGTTGCTCTGTGCTAAAGTACAGAGGAATTCAGAAGAGAGAGAAAGCTGCAAAGAGGGGGGAAGGGAGGAGAGAGGGAAGGTGAGCTGGGCAGTACAGCTGGGGACAGGAGGCAGAACTGGGAAAGTGGCTGAGAGCCTTTTTCAGAGGAGGGCGGTCCAGCCCTGAAGTGTCAGTTGACTTTGGTTCCTGAGATGTGAGTCCCTCCACTGATGCAAACCTTCTGCCCTGCTCTCAAATGCCTTTTGAGAGTGGTTTGTGTGTCTGTGTGAAAGTTAACCAAGAGTTCGGGGTTGCCTCCACGGAAGTGACCCAGAACAGCGGCAGGATGAACAAGGGGAGACCACCCTAAGCAGAGCGCTGTCATAGAGGCAGGAGATGCTCTGGAGACCATGAGCCTCAGGAAGTCAGCACAGGTGGAGAGAGGCAGGGGACCTTCCCCAAGCTGCGGAGCAGGGCCGGAAACAGGCTTTCTAGATCCTGTTAGGAGTGAGGTCAACAGTACCAATCTCACTGAACCTTACCCCTGTTTATGATGACTGCTTCTCCCCCCTCCCTAATGAGGACTTTTAGGATCGTCCACCACTGTCCCACACCCCCTTTCTGGCCTGATCCATGGGCCAGGTTTCTGACTTCTCACTGCACTGGTAGCCTTTCACCAGAACCCTTACTCTGAGCCACGGATGGTGGGGTCCACAGCCCTGCCCTATGTTCCCAATCCCCGCACGGATCTTCCTAGAAACCCTGACCCCTCCACGTTGCACCACAGCCCTGAGGTCAGAACTGGCACCCTCATGTCCTGGAATCCCAAGCGCCAGGCAGGTCCTCAACGCTCAGGGGCCCACCCTCAGTGTCGGCTGAATGAACCCCACTTTCTCCTCCAGCTGCCTGGGGAGGGGGCCATTATCAATCCGACCACAAAGGGGAAGAATTAGAAGTTCAAAGAGGTTAACCCAAAGTCACACAGCTCCAAAGTGGCAGAAATCGAAATCAAATCCAAAGCCCAAACTCCTCCCATTATTGCCCGAACGGGTGGAAATTCAAAGTCATTTCTTCTGATTTTGGAATGAGCTTCAGTGCATCCTTTGAACGAGGGCCGGGGGCTTGGGACTAACCTCAACCTGAGCTCTGAGGCCAGGTGGTCCAGAATTCACCTTGGGGAGGTGAGAGGTTTCCTTATCCTCATACTACCCCCCACCCTGACCTGGCCTCTGGCCCCAGGATGCCCCCACCCAGAGGACCTCGTTTGTCTGCAGCGGAGGTGGCCTTGCGTCTCCAAGAACTGGAAAGATAATGGATGCTGTGTTATCTCTGCTGGAATCCAGCACCTGGGTTGACACAATGCAGCTACTTGGTGCCCTTTATGGAGTGGGGAGAGGGGCCAGAGGGCAACTTGGCCTGGGCCATTTATTCGCAGAATTCCCCACCTTGGACTTCTGACACTATCTATAACTTAGATGAGTAATCATTGAACTTACGTGAAAACCATTCCTTTACTAAACACGAAAACCTAAAATCTACCACAGTCCCTACATTCCTTTTAGCTTTAAATTTTTAAAAATTTTAAATGGCTTTTGCCTTCCTCAGCCTCTGAGAGGCCCTGATGAGGTGTCAAAATCAAGATGTTTCCAGAGCTGAACAAAAGCTGATTTATGCAAGATCCCAGCTCATCACAAGTCAATTAGGACGCAAACAAGCCTTTGTGACAAGCGTTCCCTAATCAGTTCCATCCCCATCCCCCTCCAAAAGTCTTGAAAGAGTAAACATGACATCAAAATAATACGAAACAGAGGCTCTGTGACTTTGGGCTCCAACCCCTTTGTCTGTTTCATGGCTGCTCTGGGCCTCTCTCCAGGGAAATGTGCAGAGATGCACACGGCTTTTCATATCCAATCCCAGGGATTCCCAGACTCCATCCACGGACCACTTACATCCCCCAGAAGCCTCAGACAAGGTTTTTTGAACAAGCATGTTAAAAATAATAAGGAAATGTAATTCATGACACATGTGATTGTCCCCCAGTGGTAACAGTTGGGCTGTAGTCTACAGGCCCCAAATCCACTGGCTGGAAGTACAGCCTTTATGTGAGATGGATGTGGGTCCAATTCCTGTCCCTATGATATTGGGCAAATGACACCATTGTTCGAATGGAAACACACATGGTACCAACCTCACAGAGCTGTCAAGAGGATCGAGTTAATGTCTGTAAGGTGCATGGAGGGTATACCCTAAGTGCCCCATAAATGTTAGCTCTCCCCAGCATCATTGGTGCTTTTCCCCTTCCAGGGTCCAGGAGCCCAGGGATCAAGCCCAGCACTGGCCTCAGGCTCTCACCTCCTTGGTGAGGACACTGCGCTCACCTCCATGCAGCCACTAGAGGGAGCACTTGCCTTTCCTAACACGGAGGCCTAGCTCCTGCCGACCTTCCACTTAGACCCGCCAGACCCCTGTCTCCCTGACACAGAAACTTCCTGCCCAACTACAGCGAGGGATAGAGTGACAGTGGAGGTGGGGGGGCTGCCCCACTCCCAGCTGTTTACCCTGAGCGTTGGACAGGCCTCTAATTTACTGGCGAGTACCTGGGCCTGAGATTTCTTCTCTGCTAGAGTCAAGGCTGGTCCTCTGCCTTCTCACCCATAGAATCCTAAATTGTCACAACGGCTCCATGTGCCCAGCCTGCGTGATAAACCACGACGGGCCGGGGCCATCTTCCTCTCTGGACGCTTCATCTCCGAACCTGCCTCACAGCTGGGATGCCTGCCTGACCCAGTTCTGGTCAAGGGCATGAATGTGGGAGCTCGCTGGGGCTTCTGGAAAAGGTTCTGTTGCCTGTTTGCTTTACAGGCACCCTTCGGGCCTTGGATGCTGGCAGCCGAGGTGGCCACCTTGAGACTGTGAGGTGGCTGAGCAGAGAGACAGCCTGGGCCCACCGCCAGACCTCCTGGGCCTCCCAGGGAGGCTCGAACACCCATCGGCCCCTCCCAGGGCTGTCAGTTGCTCCAAGGATAAAATCCAAACTGAGGCCCTACCTCGACCAGATCTCCTGACCCCTCCTTTCTCCCTTCCTCCCCTCCATCTGGCCACACCAGCCTTCTTTAAGGCTGCTCTACAATACAAAGTCCATTCCTGCCTCAGGGCATTTGCACTTGCTAATCCCTCCATCTGGAAAGCGCTTCACCCAAATTGCCAACGGCTGGCTCTCATCAGTCATGCCTCAGCTCAGAGGTTCCCTGCCCAGAGGCACGTTCCCTGCCCTCCTGCTCCGCCACAGGCCTCTTTCAGTCTCTTCAGAGCACAAAGCACGCTCTGCAACTGCCTCGTTTATTCACGCGGCACCTGCTGACTGACCCTCCTCCCGACAAGAACCCGGAGGGCACGGTGTGTGACACAGAGGAGGCACACGAGCCACCCTGGAGGAGCAAATGAATATATTCTCTTTTTACTAGGATTCCTTTTAGTAGGTTTCTGTTCTTTGCAATTATGAAATTCTCAACCGAGAATAATGGGACAGGAAAATTAACCAAAAAAACAAACCACCGAACAAATTCTGCTCTGGATGCTGCAGGCTGAGGTCTCATCTCTCTCCTTCCCAACCTCTTCCCTGCCCTGCAGCCCACACACACCCCCCATCTCAGCACCCTGGGATGCTCATCGCAATGGAAGAAGCGATGGCTGCCCATGTGCCCTCAGCTCACAGGGGAACCTTGACTTCCCCAGCCGATGGCTTCTGGAAAAGTAGGTAAACAGAGAACTTTTGCAGAACTGAGACACGTCAAAGGGTGTACTTTTATTTATTAAATTAAAAAAATTTGGGGGCCTCCCTGGTGGTGCAGTGGTTAAGAATCTGCCTGCCAACGTAGGGGACACGGGTTTGAGCCCTGCTCTGGGAAGATCCCACATGCCACGGAGCAACCAAGCCCTTGCGCCACAACTACTGAGCCTGTGCTCTAGAGCCCGTGAGCCACAACTATTGAGCCCACGTGCCACAACTACTGAAGCCCACACGCCTAGAACCTGTGCTCTGCCTCTGCAACAAGAGAAGTTACTGCAATGAGAAGCCTGCGCACCACAAAGAGCAGCCCCCACTCTTCTTAGCCAGAGAAAGCCCGCACGCAGCAATGAAGACCCAATGCAGCCAATAAATTAATTTTAAAAAGTTTGAGCTCTTTATTGGAATATAATTGCTTTACACTGTTGTGTCAGTTTTTGCTGTACAACAAAGTGAATCAGCTGTATTTATGCATACATCCCCATATCCCCTCCCTCCCGCGACTCCTTCCCACCTTCCCTATCCCAGAAAGGGTGTCCTTTTAAAAGGGAAGGCTCACAGAGGAAATGTGAGTCACGGCCCCCATCATGCAGCTGTGTAAGTTCAGAATTTGCTCATTGGGGTTTCTGTGAAAACTCAAGCTAGCCATTGCGTTCACAAATAGCTCTGAGTAGCCAATGACCATCTCCCTTCCCTGCACCATGGCGAAGAGGCCTGGCCCGGTGGTCACACGGCTGTAAGAACAGGTACAACAATGAGTCAGCTGTGTGATGTCTGGCCAATCACTTAACTTCTCTGTGCCTGGGTTTCCTCATCTGAAAGTGGACGTAACAATTGGAGCTACCCGATGGACTTGTAGAGAGGATAACATGATCGCATGTGTAAGGTGGGCACATCTCGAATGCAATAAATGTTCTGTCTCATGGGGGTCATAAGAGGCTAGACTGTCAGAGCAGAAGCCTGTGTGGCTGTGTGGAATCTGTGCTCTCATCTGTCACTACCAGGTACCTGGGTGCCAACGGACGCCCAGGTTCCTCTCTTACAGGCTTGGCAATTCACCGGTTTGCTTTCTGCCCTCAGACCCCACGCGTGTGTGCAGTCAACAGATGTCTACTGAGCACCCTCTAGCGGCTGGACCCAGCTCTGCCAAGGGCAGCAGGATAAAGTAGTTACAAGATCTGAATGCTAGCTCCATTGCTCACAGCTGTGTGACCTTAGGGAGACACCCACCCTCTCTGTGCCTCTGTTTCTTTACCTTTAAAATGGGGATAATAATAGTACCTATCCCATGGGGATGTTATAAGGATTGAGTTGCTATTTACCCAGGACTTGGAACAATGCCTGGGACACAAAGAGTGCCATCTAAGTATTCCTTATCCATGGCTGTTTGTAAAGCATGCTTGACTTTCCTGAGGGCTGCACAGGAAGGCCTTTGAGGAGACCTAAGCAACTTGAGAACTGAAGTAGCACCAGTTAGCATCCACTGAGCACTTTTTCTCTGCCCACATGCTTTATATCAAGGGTTGATAATCTTTTTCTTAAAGGGCTGGATAGTAAATCATCTAGGCTTCACAGGCCAGAGGCAAAATTGAGGCTGCTATGTAGGTACTTATGCAACCATTTAAAACGTAACCATTTAAAAATAAGGATGAACGAAACATTCTTAGGTCATGGGCCTTAGAAATAGCAACGGGCAGGTGGACTGAGGTGGTCTGCAGGCTGTGGTTTTTTGAAACCTGCTTTTTATCATTCAATCCCTACAACACCACAAAGTAAGCAAGTACGATTATTATTCCCACTTTAAGATGTGGAAACATTGTCTCAGAGAGGTTGAGTGAGTTTCCCAAGGCCACACAGCTGGTAGATACAAAGGTAGGATTGGAACCCAGCACTCTGTGACTCCAGAGCCTCTGGGGGTTAACCTTCAGTGCTACATCAGCACCACAGCTGACCTTCTGCCTCCACCATCTAAGACCCATCACCCCAGAAGAGCTGCTTACTTCCTCTCCATTTACATTTCTGAAGACTCAAAGCAATTCTTATTACTACATGAGGGTAATGGCCCAGAAGAACACAAAGGTATAAAAGTGAATTATGCCGTGTGGACATAGCACAGTGTTTTTATCCATTCCCCAGTTGATGGAATTTGGGGCTATGAGAGGTCACTTTATCACTTCTCAGCACCAAACGTGCTCCTCTTTGCCCGGCTCTGTACTGGCACAAAAAAAGAAATAGAGATCAATGGAACAGGATAGAAAGCCCAGAGATAAACTATGGTCAACTAATCTATGACAAAGGAGGCAAGGATATACAATGGAGAAAAGGCAGCCTCTTCAATAAGTGGTGCTGGGAAAACTGGACAGCTACATGTAAAAGAACGAAATCAGAACACTCCCTAACACCATACACAAAAATAAACTCAAAGTGGATAAAAGACCTAAATGTAAGGCCAGACACTATAAAACTCCTAGAGGAAAACATAGGAGGAACACTCTTCGATGTAAATAATAGCAAGATCTTTTTTGATCCACCCCCTAGAGTAATGGAAATAAAAACAAAAATAAATAAGTGGGACCTAATAAAGCTTCAAAGCTTCTGCACAGCAAAGGAAACTATAAGCAAGACGAAAAGACAACCCTCAGAATGGGAGAAAATATTTGCAAACAAATCAACAAAGGATTAATCTCCAAAATATATAAACAGTTCATCCAGCTCAATATCAAAAAAACAAACAACCCAAACAAAAAATGGGCAGAAGACCTAAATAGGCATTTCTCCAAAGAAGACATACAGATGGCCAAGAGGCACATTAAAAGCTGCTCAACATCACTCATTATTAGAGAAATGCAAATCAAAACCACAATGAGGGGTCACCTCACACTGGTCAGAATGGGTATCATCAGAAAATCTACAAACAGTAAATGCTGGAGAGGGTGTGGAGAAAAGGGAATGCTCTTGCACTGTTGGTGGGAATGTAAATTGATACAGCCACTATGGAGAACAGTATGGAGGCTCCTTGAAAAACTAAAAATAGAACTACCATATGACTCAGCAATCCCACTACTGGGCATATACCCGGAGAACACCATAATTCAAAAAGACACATGCACTCTCAATGTTCATTGCAGCACTATTTACAATAGCCAGGACATGGAAGCAACCTAAATGTCCATCAACAGATGAATGGATAAAAATAATGTGGTACATATATACAATGGAACATTACTCAGCTGTAAAAAGCAATGAGGCTGGGACATTTGTAGAGACATGGATGGACCTAGAGACTGTCATACAGAGTGAAGTGAGTCAATAAGAGAAAAACAAATATCATGTGTTAACACATATATGCAGACTATAGAAAAATGATACAAATCAACCAGTTTGCAAGGCAGAAATAGAGACACAGATGTAGAGAACAAACATATGGACACCAAGTGGGGAAAGCGGGGAGGGTTGAGGGGAATGAATAGGGAGATTGGGATACCAAAGTGTACACTCTAAATATATACAGTTTATTGTCTGTTAGCTATCTCAATAAAAGTTATTTTAAAAAAAAGTGAATTATGCCATATGGACATAGCACAGTGTTTTTATTCATTCCCCAGCTGATGGAATTTGGGGCTATGAGCTGTCACTTTATCACTTCTCAGCACCAAACCTGCTCCTCTTCGCCTGGCTCTGTGACACGGGAGCTGGACCCCTGCAACACTTCTCCTTTGCAAGCTGGCTTGATGCTAGGCTTCAGGTGGAGCTGGAGCTGGAGGGGCAATGCGAGCCACAGTAAGAGAGAAGGCCACCTCATCCTGGTTCCAGGTCTTCTGATGGTTTGTGGCCTAGATGCCAACAGATGCACGTGCACGTCCGCTGCACTCACCCAGCAGCCCTCACAGACCAGGTCTGGCCCACATGCCCTGCAGCAAGTTTCCAGACCCTCCAGCAGGACCATCTCACCAGCACACCCTGGTGGCCGCACGTCCCCTGCAGCAGCTGCACTCTCTCCCCCTAGGAGAGGTCTGATTCCCCACCAGCGCCTCTGCAGCCTTCCTGCTGCTTTCCCTGTTCACGCTCCCTCAGTCCTACTTGCTGCTTTCTAGACTTGCCATTTCTGTATCCTTCAATCAAAGCCCTCTTTTACCCCTTCAGTAGTGAACTGCCTTCTCCTAGTTAACGCTCAGATTACTGGTGTTGACGAAAAGTGAATCCGTTGATCTAAGAAAGAAGTGGAAAATTTTATTCGAGCCCAATTTGAGGATTATAACCTGGAAAGAGCATCTCAGAAAGCTCTGAGAACCGTTCTGCCCATTAGAAGTCAAGGCACAGTTATACGCGGTTTTTTGAGACAGAGGGTTGTACATTAAATGATGTATGATTGACAGCTGACGCGATCCAGATCTAAGTGTCTTTGTGGCCTCTTATAAGCTCAAGGAGGAAGGTTATCTTTTAAGGAGTTGTCTTGCTGATGCTAAGAGAATATTGCTCTTTATGGCTGAGCAGGTATTTCTGCTGGTGGGGGAGGTTTGGTCCATGTATAATATAGATACACAATATACCACAGTGGGGAGAGAGGAGGCCAGAGAAAAATTTTCATGTTTAAATTTTTCTTGTCTTGCCATAAAATAGGAATTTCATTTCATACTGATGTAGCTTCTGCCCCCGACTGGGCCCTGACAGCTAGAGGTTGTTTCCATTTGGGGGCTATTGTGAGTAAAGCTGTTATACACATTTGGGTACAGGTCTTTGTCTGGATGTATATTTTCATTTCTCTGGGGTAAACACCCAGGAGTTGAATTGCTGGGGCACAGAGCAAGCGCATGTTGAACTTCGTGAGAAACAGCCAGAAAGCTTTTCTCCAACACTTGGTAATGCCACTCTTCATACCCATGAAAAACTACCTAGTGATGAAAAGGAAGGAAATGATGATTCGAGCAAGAAGTTCTAGAATGGACAACAGTAAACTATGGTGACAGAAATCAGACCAGTGGTTGTCCCTGCAGGGGGAGGGGCAGGAGGTTGACTGCAAAGGGGCATGAGGGACTTTTTGGGTGAAGGAAATGTCCATTACCTTGATTAGGGTGGTAGATACATTTGTCAAAATTCATTAAACTGCACATCACAAATATGCATTTTATTGTATGTTAAAGTATATTTCAATAAGATAGATCTTTCATTTATTTTTTATTTTTTTGCTGCACCGTGCAGCAGGCAGGATCTTAGCTCCCCGACCAGGGATCAAATCCATGCCCCCTGCATTGAGAGTGCGGAGTCTAAACTACTGGACCTCCAGGGAAGTCCCTTAGGATGTCCTGTTAAGGTGTGGATGCTGGGCAGTGGGCTAGGTTCACACACCAGCCAGGTGGAATGGTCCCAGGTGCGTTATTCAAATCCGTACTTCAAACATGTGACAATGGTTATGACTGTTCAAGATAGGGCAGAGCACGGCAGCAGGTGAATTCCATGTTTCTGATGTATATGCTGGAAAGTATGGGAAGTTCTTCATGTTTGAAGAAACTGATACAAGAAAAATGACCTCCTAAGAAGATTCCACTTAAAACTTGGATCTAAATTTCATAGTAAGTAACAACAACAAATGCTATGCTTTATTTTGAAATATGCAATATAAAATTAGGAAAACTGTTTATAACTTAAAAATTTTAAAGGTGTTTAAAGTTATGTGCTAAATTCTTAGAGTGAACAACAGAATAGTAATTTCTTTTGGAATAATTTTCCAAGAGACAAAATTTTTTACAGCACAACACAACATCCTTTACTGAAGATCTGATTTTTAAATCATGTTACAAAAGGGTCATTTCAAGGCTGGATTGATTTTCCCCAAAGGACACTCTTAACCTTTGGCAGTTCTTGTTTGAAGCAGTTAACCCTGTTATTATCTTTATCAATTTTTCCCTCCTTTGATTTTTTCAGTGGATTAACTCCAGTAGATTCTGGTTTATCAAAGTCTCTGGATAGAAACTGAGTAGTTTTCCAGCATCACTTTCATCAATTTCATGGAATCTTACATTTTGGGCAATATTTCCAATTTTACTTTGTAATTGACATAATATTGCCTGGTGTTAGCAACACTGAGGACAAGCTTGACTAACAAATTTGAATAGATAGGGACAGACAGCTGGTATGAAACAAGAAAGAATGGTTAATTAGAAGCTAATTTAGAAACGCCCAGTTCATTTGTGAATGTTTGTGTTATGGTAACTTCTGCTTCCCTCTACAAATTTATGCAGATTACAGGGATCCTGTGTAGGTGCACAGAGGAATGTATATGTGATGGCTAGATCTCTAGCAGTCATTTTGGAGCATGAGGAAAAGGGCCACATTCTAGGGATGTAAGCAGAAAGTTGGAAAGAAGCTGAATTACGGAAGTGTAAACAACTACATCATCACTGGAGAACCTGCCTCTAGACTTCTTTTCAGTGAATAAGAAACACATTTCTATCTTCTTTAAGCCAATAGCCCATTGTAACCCTAACTGACCTCAAGTTCAGGCCAAACCCAGCTCGAGGGCTCTGATGCTATAGTGAAAAGTTGTGGTGTCCCCAGTGAAGAAGGTCACCAGACCACTCATGGGATAATTTGGGGCCTGGATGAAATTTCCTTTAAACTCTCTCATCACTCAAGCAAGACCAGACACATGAGGGCTCATTGGCTTCCCAGGGGCCAAATGGGCTTGCAGGTGAATGCTATTTACTCCAGACAGTCTTAAAAAGATAACTAAATGGACAGGCCTTTAGGTGGGGTGTGATCTTGACAACAGGCTGAAGGTTGGTCCCAGCCCACTCCTCATGTTTCCTGCCATGGCCCCTGTAGACCTTTGAGTTTGAGCCCACCCTATTCCCATCCCAGACTCGTAGTACAAGGACTGTGTCTGTCTTGTTCGCAGTGGATCCCCATTGCCCGGAAGAGTTCCTAGCAGATGTCTAGACCTCAGTGGATTTTTATTAGATGCCTGAACAAGGGAAGTAGGATGTGAGGCATCCAGGTGGCTGACTTCCCAGATGGTGTTCTGATTAGAAAGAAGGACTCTATGGTTTGGAGGATGAATATACAGAAATTTAGGGAAGAGAGGCCTCTTAGAAACAATAGGAAGCTAGTCAGGCTATAACACAAACAAGGAGCCCACAAAATCTCTACTGGGCTCTGCCTGAGGCTAAAATAATCACCTAATGCCAGGAACAACACTAATTGATGAGTGCTTTAAAATGCTCTATAATGCTGTTATTTCACGTACATATTTAGTCAGTTCCTACTGTATGCCACCCAATACATTAGCGTGGGGAGAGGGTCCATAGGAATCCTGCGACATCACTTCTAATCTTAATGGGCTGGAAAGCCACATGCAACTGACCACATGGGGGCCCAGAGAGCCATGCAATGGAAGCACCTGTGTGATGTGCACCGCTTAGCAAACATGCCCAACCTCAGGGCTGTTGCACTTGGCAGTTCCCTTTACCTGGAGCAGGAATTGGCACGGTTTTTCTGTAAAGGGCCAGAGGGTACATATTTTAGGCTTTGTAGGCCTTATGGTCTGTCACAACCACTCAACTCTGCCCTTACAGCTTAAAAGCAGCCACAGACAATGTGCAACGAATGGGCATGGCTGTGTGCCAAGAAAACTTTATTTACAAAAACATGTGGTAGGCTGCATTTGGCCTGTGGGCCATAGTTGGCCAACTCCTGATCTAGAACAGGGGAACTCCCGAAAGCTGCATGGCTCCCTCCTTTGCTTCTTTCAGCCCTCTGCTCAGATGCCCACCACATCTAAATAGCTCCACACCTGACATCCTCTGCTCTTTAATCTTCCTTTACTTTCCCCCACATTATACGTTAATTTGTTTATTGGTTCATCACCTGACTCCCCTTTTGGGAATGTAAGAGCCACGAGGAGGTATCCACAGCTCCTAGAAGTGTTTGGTATACAAGTACGCACACAAGAAATATTTGTTGAATGAATGAATCTTAAAGGACAATAACAATAAATAGAAATAACTAATGCTTTCTGCACACTTATGTTCTAGACCCTTAATACACACGTGCAAAATATCATTTAATCTTTTAATAGCCCTACCATAGAGAATCTGCACGTACTATTCTAGCGCTTTTACAGATGGGGTAACTGGGGCTCAGACAGGTAAGTTACTTGCCATCATGGTGACACTGGCCATCAGAGCATGACAGCATGGACAGTTAGAGCTGGCTGGGACCTGGAAGATGAACCCAGCCCAGACCCAGCATCATGAACACACAGCAACTGGGATGTGGAAAGAGGGAGCCACATGCCCAAGGTCACACAGCAGGAAAGGGACAAAATGGAATGAGGACCAGGTCCTCGCATGCCAGCTACAAGGCCATGTGGGCTGCAGTGTGTCCTGCAGGTACAGGTGGGCCACAGACACTCCAGAGCTGCACTGTTCCCCTGCGTGATCTGCCCGTGGCGGGGCTGTGACCTGCCCGTGGCCAGAGGGACCACAGGACTAGAGCTTCCTTCAGATGGGTCACATCAGAGACAAACCACGTAGCCAGGCCGCCTCCCTGAATTATAAAATACAGACAAAGCCGGATCATCTCAGAATGCATTCGCCCCCAAGATGCTGAGATGTAAACTTTTATAAAGTGGACAATTAAAAGCTGCAGAGAAGCTAGCCCAGGAATACTAACCAAGATCTCTCTCCACCCGGCACTGGTTGGGTGCCTTCACCTCCACGCCCCCCACTTGCTCTGGAGGAGGGAGAGGCCATCTACTTCTCATGGGCCCTCGCTAGGACGAGGTGGACCACCCAGGCCAGTGTGCAAAACAACCAACAGGGAGACTGTGAAATGCAGGTTCCGGGGCCCATTCTGAGAGAATCTGCCTCTACAGGTCAGAGACAGGGCCCAGGAATCTGAATTCTAACAAGTACTAGGTGGGACAGAAATGCTGCAGTCCTGCACAATTAACCACAGTGGCCGTGGCTGTAGGTTGCCGTCATGGGCACTACCTGCTTGGCTTCTGGTCACTGTCCTGTCTCGGGGGATTCTCCCAACCCAGTAGCCCTGAGCTAGAAAATGTCACATCCCCATTTCCTCCTGAGGTACAGGAAATCAGGAGGGTTAATTAGCTTGCCAAAGTCATCCAGATAGTAAATGGTGCAGCTAGAATTGGAGCCAGACAGCCTCACTCCAGAACCTTTAAATCTAAACCTTATTATCAAGAGACTTCTGGTGACACAGAGATTCACAAAGCCATTTCTCAAAGCTTAACAGTTTGCCAACACTTGGAAAGAACAAATAAAAAGGAAACTAAGGCTCTGAGGACTTATTGCACTTCGAGTACTTTAGATACAATCTCCATCAATTCTCACAACAGCCCCGGGAGGTAGGGATGACTGCACCTATTTATCACAAGAGGACACCCCAGAAGCACAGAGGTTAAGGAACATGCCTAAGCTCATAAGGTTGATAAGTATAAGATCCTATCAGGGTCAAGCCAAGGTTGGTCTGGTCCCAACTCAATGCCTTTATCCCAATGCCACTGAAGCTCATTAATATCGCAGTTTCCCTGAACCTCAAAAGACCATAGGCTCTGTATCTGTCAGCTTTTGCTGTGTAACAAAACATCCCAGAATTCAGCAGCATACAATAAGCATTTATTCTCATACTCAAAGGTCTGCAGGAAAACTGACAAGGCTTTTCTCTCCATGTATTTATTCTGGGGTCCAGGGTGAAAGGGCAGCCATGATCCAAGAGTTTGTAATGCTCATGTGTAAAACCAGAAGCTAGCAGAAGGGCAAGTAGAAATATGAGATTACCTTTTGGTCTAGGCTCAGAACTGGCACACTCACTTTCACCCCCATTCCATGGACTGAAACAAATCACAAGGTCAAGCCCAACAGCAGTGCGGCAGGGAATATACTCCTTCAGTAGAGGCTTGGGGAAATGGGAAGAAAGCGAACATTTGCTGAAAACCAATCTAAAGGCTGATCTGGGGGATGTGAGAGCTAATGAACCCCTTTCCCTGTGATGTTTTCAGGTACTCTGATACGAGGATGCCAAATGCTTAGCCTCAATGGGGGAGAAGAGAAGACAGGAATTCTGCGATAGCAAGACAGGTACTATAAATGAGGAATGCAGACAGGATGTAACACAATAGGGAGTGGTGGGGACTGTGGCAAACTGGAGAGCATAGACCCTGCCCAAACTCCTGCAGACTGTTGACAGAGGCATAACCTCTCCACCCACTCTGGCCATCCTTGCCAGCTTGGTCCTGGCTCCCAAGCATCCCACCTGCCCTCATGGCAAAGGTGAGGCTCCCAGAAGCAACATTCTAGGAGAAACTTGCTGCCATCCTTGCTGTATTGCACAAAGAGACATTGCCAGCACTGCTGGATGTCTGCTCCTGGCCCCTCACTACGCCTCGCTGGGCTCCTTCCCCAGGAAGCGAGGATGCTCACACTGCTTTCCTCCCCCAGAACCTTTCGTTGCGGGGAGGGACTGCAGCACAAACCCATTCATTATTAGTGCAAAAATAGACAGGTTTGATCAAAAGAGATTCGAATCATAACTAATTGGCCTGAAAGTTCAGCAAGATTGCTTTGTAGGAGGAAGCGGAGGAGGCGAGAGTAAAATGCTAACCATGGATTAAACAGCCTTGAGCAGAAGTATGAGACTCTGGGGAATCAGGACTGGAAAAGGATCCAAGTGCCAGCTGCCTCTGAGCCCTGTGCCAACCTGGGGATGACAGGCAGGATCTCAGGCCAAAGTCTGGCTCTGCCCCAAACCTGTTCTCCCACCACTGGAGCGAAAAGTCCTTTGCATTAGGCACTGCTCCTTTGCAGTAGAATCTGTCCTTTTTCGCATGTTTAATAGCCAGTCCTCTTTTTAAAATTGAAACAGCACCCCAACATCTGGCGTGCCATCCCTCCCCAGCTGTCACTGTATGTGATCAGGTGGGGCTGGTTTCACTCCCAGTTCTGGAGATGAGCAGGAGGCTCAGGCCTGCGCATCTGAGTGGATGAGAATCTAGTTCACAGCTTCTGTTTGCATTTTATGGAGGAGGATGCAGGCCTGAGGCTGCTGGGGCTACGTCGGCCACCAGCAAGGGGAGCCTGCGGTCAGCACGGGGTCCGTCACAGCCTGTGCCCAGCTGTACTGGAGTCTGAGCGAAAGGCAAAACCACGCAGAATGATCCTGCTTTTGCTTCAGAATTTGATATCTTGCCTTGTGGATATTTGTCATGGATTTTTTTTTTTGCATTGATTCTGATTTTTTAAAATACTGCAAACATCACATCGTAATCACTGAACTTTTGGGTGCGCCCTCACATTTTGCACCCAAGGTGAGTGTCTCACTCTCCTCACCCTATTGCTGGCCCTGGTGCTTGTGATCGGAAGGTCTGGGTTCCAGTTTGGCTCTGCGGTTTACAGATCTGTGTGACCTGGAGCAAACTGCTTCCTTTCTGAGCCTCATAACTGAGTTCACCTGCAACACAAGGGTGGCCACCCCTGCCAGGCTGGATGAAATGAGATGGCACACGTAAATACCCCTTGTAAGCCGTGGTCACCTGAATACAGTGGACTCTTCCGGCTGCACATGCGTCTCCTCTTCCTCCCCACACTGAACATGAGTATTCATGTGGGGTCGGGCACTGGGCTAAGAAACTAACGTGCTTTCTCCCACTAAAGCCTGGCTACAGCCCCCTGAGATTTTGGCCAGAGGAAATAAATCCTATCGTTATAGTAGCCCCGCTTTCCAGATCAGGAAACAGGCACAGACAAGGGCCACCAGCAGTGAAATGGTCAGATCTGGGGGGAAGGGATGGACTCAGCAGGGTCAGGGATGAAGCAGCAAACATCATGCCCGAGACCGAGAGTCTGGAGCTGAGCTGACGTGATCAATATTCCTCCTCCCAGGATTTTGAGGCTCGTGAATCTGCTTCCCTTGTGCTGCTCCAGATCAGCTTTCAGAGCTGAAATGACCATGAATGGCCACAATCAGTGTTTGCCGTGGTTGTTAAGGCAGTGTGGCCACCCCGGCTGCTCCGTGACAGCCGTGCTGGTGTTGGCTGCTGTTCACATCCTGCGCAAATGGGGCGATGGGAGCTTGGGCCATCCCGGCCAAACCCAGAGCAGAGGGAGCAATAAAAACAAAGCCTTTCTCAACAGACAGGTGACACCCCCACGTGTTTGTGTCACTAAGCGAAGTCTGTCGGCTGCAGGAAGGACAACTGGCCTTGTCTGGACCATTCACTGCTGCTGGATGGCTTACACTTTCTCACCTGTTTACATCTTGTGGTCTGTTGAACATGTCACTGTTTTTTCCCCACCCAGTATTCCTCCCAGAAAAGAGGTTGCCCTTTATCTGTAACTGCACCCCAGCTTCCTTTCAGGGAGACAATCCCGCCTACTTTTGGTCTACAGGGTTCGGGTGGGGCTGATCCCACCTCAGGTCTGGGTGGATGCAGAACTCACACCTGGCCAGTCTAACTGAAGGATGCTAATCCTGGAACCAGAGCTGCGCCCACTGGTACTGATTGCGTGGGACTCACACTAACAGCCTCTTTGTCACTTGATGCAGAAAGCTTGCCTAAGAACTAAGCTAACACAGAGAAAGGCAGAGCCCAAAGACGGATGGTTTTTGATGACATTATATGAATGCCTAGATCCAGCTATGCCTGAAGCCAATGCATCTTTGACTTTTCATTCACATGAACCTATATATTTCTTTCTTCTTAGGTCAGCTTCAGTCATGTTTCTGTCCCCTTTCAACTGAAAGAGTCCTGATGGATACATCTCCTTGACTCAAGGACTTGAGGGTGGGGACGGTTTCTTATGCTTCCTAGAATCCCTTAGAAGGCCTAACACAATGCTTGACCCCTAGGAGGTGCCCAGAAAATATTTGCTGGTATGGCAGGCACAGTTAATGATCTGCCTAATAACCATTCTTTCTTCCTCGTTAACAGAACTCTCACTTCGTCAGGGAGGCAATGTGCTTAGCTGGAACGGTAGGCCATGATTAATTTAAAGCAGTTGTGATAATCGTCCCCAAATTCCCAAGATTCGCTTGCTGCTAGGGGTGGTCCCATGACTTACTCTGACTAATCAGACCTAAAAGGAAGTCTGATGTGGAGCCTTCTGGGAAAAGTTCTGTCATTTTGAAAAAAGGTTGATATGCTAAGGCTAGTCTTTTCTCCTTCTTGCCTTAAGCATAGATGTGATACCTGGAGCTGCAGGAGCCATCTTGTGACCATGAGGAAAAGAAAAAACAAAATAAACACCAAAACACTAAGGAAAGCAAAGTAAAAAGACATTAAAAAAAAAAAAAAAAAGAAAAAGCTCAGGTTCCTTATGTCATTTTTGAGCAGCTGAATCAACGTAAGCAATTACCTACCTCTGAACATCTTATGTGGAACAACAAATCCCGCCTGCACACATACATCTATTTAAGTCACTGTTGGTCAGGTTTCTGCTATGTGCAGCCAAACACAGTTCTAACTGATATAGCTAGTTGTTAGATTCTTGTGCTGTGTGTAATTCTGTTACTTGAGCAGTTTTTGCTTGGGGTAAAAGTTTCTGGTCATCGGTCAGTGAAAACCTTTCCACATATGCATTTAACGTGCATTTAATGTGCAGACTAACTTTCAAAACTAATTCCCTTATGCAATGAGACTCCATACATCTCCTTTAGTCTGTCCAAGAAACACATCTGTGAACACGGGCTAGGTCACAGCAGCTTAATATTACAACGGAACACAGTGAACTATCTGAAGAGAGGAGCAAATCTAATACATGTGCATCTGACAGACTTCAGCTGTAAGGGATTCTGGGAAATGTAGCTGGTAGCTTTCTTGCTGCTACGGGGAACAGCCAAGGGGGAAGGGGGAAGGGATGCTGAATTCACTCCATCTCCCACACTGCCTTATTGTTCCAACCCTGGCAAAAGAGGGGCCTCGGTATATTTCAGACATCTTTCAAATTTTAATTTAATGTTCAAGTATCTAGCACAAACAAAAACCCAAAAAACAGAAATAAAAATCTCTGCACTATCAGACAGCTCTGAAAGATACTTGCAAACCTTACCCCAAACTTTAAAAAATTGCCAAAAACTATAGTGTTAATAAACTCCCTAACTGGTCTCTGAGTTGAAGACATTAACCTAAATGTGATCTTTAATACTGTTTTATTACTTTTATATGGTTTATATATATTAAGTTTCTGTATAGTTTAATAATATAATACTAGCCAGTGGTGAAAGATTTATATTCAAAAGTTAAAAAGTTTATTTTAAAAAAAGACTGGAAAAAAAAAAGACTGGGATTTGAATACATGCCTCAGGTATTTATTGTGTGACCTTGGGCAAGTCACTGCAATTCCCAGCTCCTCTGTTCTTTTATCTCTGAAGTGGGCACCATGATATCCATGCTAGTTACTACATGAGGTTTCTGTGAAAATAAACTGGGATCATGCATGGGAGAGCACTTGGTAAGTGGTCCAGGGCCATACACATATAAAGAACTGGAAGAATCAGATCTATAGCTAAGAGTTGGGATCAGTATTTGGGGATAGAAAATAAATGAAAATAAGACAACTGTTGATCAAGGCAAAATATGCCCAGATATGGCAGAGTGGCTGAGAAATATGAGGCTAATTTTGGGGAGAAATGATGTCAGCATTTAAAGATCCTGGTAAACAACCCATCATTCTATAAGGCACATATGATGTGTTTTCAAATCATGGTCAAAGGAAACCAAGGACTAGAGGGAGACGGTGCTTTGATGTTTAGTCCAGCTGAGTCCTCTCCCTCCCACACGTGCCAGGCTCTGTCCCTCACCTCTAGACCATCACCTCTGCCCAGTCCTGGACCTAATTAGCTTTTGTCCAGAAGCCACCAACAAGCTCCTCCCTCAAAGGGTAGCTCTCCCTCTAATCTTCCCACTGCACAGAGGGTGGGGCAGACCTCCTAAAACTCAAATACGATCATTCTGCTCCCTCATTAGAAAACCCTCCAAGGACTTACCACTGCTTCCAGGCTCTAACCCAAACTCATCTTCCCTGCTGGCCTAAGTTCGCCCTCTGGTGCTCATGGTCCACCATATTCCACTATCTAGGTACAAAACATTGGGCATACTTCCCGCTCATGCTACATCTCTAAGCATCTCCCCTGCTACTCTCTGGTTCAGCTTCTACTCAATCCTCAAAACTCAGCTCAGTGTTCACCTCCTCCAGGAAGCCTTTCCTGAATCCCACCTGTAGGTCGAGTACCTCTCCTTCTGGGATCCTGGAGCTGTTTGTACTTGGGGCTTGTGTCCATCTTGCCATCAACTATACAACATAGAAATAATCCATTTACATAACTTTCTCTTTAAAAGTTGAGAAACCCCCACCCTCCCCACACATGTGCACATGCACGCACGTGCGCGCGCGCGCGCACACACACACACACACACACACACACACGAGGATTAAGATATAATCACCTCTGGAACAGTAATGCTGGCAAACACATCAGCTGCTTACCGTTTGCCAGTCCCAGAGCCGAACATTAAGTCCTCCTAACAATCCTTTGAGGCGGGTGATATTGTTATTCCTGTTCTGAGAGATTAGGGACCCTGTCAACACTACTCAGCTGCTAAGGGACAAAGATGGACAAACCTGGACCCAAGTCCATCAACCCCTAGCACCTGGCATGGTCCTTAGTCAACATTTGCTGAGTTGAAGTGCAATTCTGGAAATGAATAAGTAGAATGAAGGTATCTGTAAGAACATCTTGCTGAGTGCAACCTGGGAGCCCCTGTGTTAAAGCAAGGGAGGGGGCCATGAGAGGCCTCTCCCACTCCGTGGTCCCCAGAATCCTGCCCCTCCCTCACAACTGTCAACATTGTCCCAGCAGGGAGCCCTGCCCTTTATACTTGGAACATCCTTCTCAGGGATCTCTAGGGAGTAGCTGAACCTTGAAGAGATGGCCCCCATGGAGTTTGCGTAGGTGGGAAGGAGTGGTGTCTATGCTTTGTTCCCACCCTTCCTTCTTGCTGTGAGCTGTACCTCTGCCGCAACATGTAAGGGTGGGGTAACTCAGAGATAAAGTTGCTTTATACAGCCAGGATCCTACCAAGAGGTATTAATCAGTACTCTTGGCATCAAACTGAATGTATGAACTCACGTATTTAGTTCAAAATTTATTAGCTTCAGGAATGGCTGGATCCAGGTGTTCAAGTGATGTCATCAGAACTCCATCTTTCCCTCTCTCTCCTTCAAGGTTTAGCTCTGCTTTCCTCTGTGTTGGCCTCATTATCAAAAAGACTCACTCAGCTCTGGTTGCAGCAGCTCCTAGTTTGCCTCTTACCCATTCAGCCAGTTTCTAGTAGGACTCCTCTTTCCTTTTCTTACTTAAGTCCCCAATCTAAGTGGCCTGGCTTAGGTTTCCTGTTCATATCTGAATCATCAAGGTAAATCAGAGAGAGAATACATCCAGGCCAGGCTTGGGTAATTTGGCCACTCCTAAAATGTGCATGTGTGAGAGAGTAGAGGTGGATTTCATCCTCACCCAAAATGCAGGAACCAAGGGTAGAAGTGGCAGCAATGCCCCCAGGGAATCGAGGTCCTATTTTTAGAAGTGACTGGGCAGAAAAAATCAACAGACACCTACTACAAAATGTCTCAGTGAAATAGGAACTCCTTCTTCCACAGTAAATTCCTCAAGCCTGAGCCCATGTCAGGAACTCCAGAATTCCAGAATTCAGGATTCTTGGGAAGGGGCCCTAAAAGTTGACATAATGCAGAACACATGGGTTGTTTATGAGGGCAATCGTCCACTCGTCCTCTCAATGTCTGGCTAAGATGATATCAGCATTCAAATACCCGGGAGAGCACAAGCTGTAAAAAATAATCTTCTATTAAGCTCTGCGCCATCTCGACTGTGGTGGCATTTGGAAGATGAAACCAACACCGTTCCTTTGGAGATAGCAGCTACTTTCCAATTGCACTGATAAAAAAAGGAAGGCATGAAGTAAAGTGACATTTACGTGCTAGGAGAAGCATATTTTCTTTCCTATTCCAAAGCCATTTCAGGAGCTGGGGCGGAGGGTGGTCGTTGGTTATGCCACCCCCAGCACCTTTTAGGCTGTGGGAGCATCTGGCCTGGGGTGGGGGGCGGCCAGGTGGGGTTCCGCCTCCCTCTTTTGTGCTGTCCCCACCCCCACCCCCATCTGCTACTCTGCTACTGGCAAACTGCAATACCAGCCTGTTTCAGTTCAGAAATGTGGAAATTAAGAAAGGAAACGAGAGGCGGTGCGAAGGAAAGAGAAGCGATGAATCACTTTTGGATTGCTGCCTCATTCGCAAGCTGCATGGTAAGAGGCAGATCCGCGTAGGAGGAAGAGTTTGGGGGTTGAAAAGACCCGGGTTCAAATGATAGCTCCACGACAGGCTGGCAAGAGGCCCTGGGCCACCCACCCCTCTGAGGCTCAGTTTCCTCAACTGGAAAATGGGTATCCTTCCTTTTACAAGGTCATTCTGAAGGTTAAGGGACACAGGTCCATGGCAGCTGGTCCAGAGCTGGCTGAAGGATGTTGATCTTCCTTCTCTTTCTCCTCCTGTAAGGTGGGGCCACAGCCACGGCGGCTCCATCGCCATCTCCCCTCACCATCTAGACCAGCAGGCAGCAGTGTTCAATTCTTACCCAGAGGCCCTAAGATCCAAACTCCTTGTCCAGCTTTCCATGCTTGCCCCCTCTGCTCCCTCCCAGCCCTATTTTGGCTTCTAGTGCATTCTCTATCCCCAGGCTCCACCCATGTGCGCAGCTGGCTGTTTCTGCCCTACTAGGGGCTCTTTGCTACCTCAAGGCCTTCCCTCTCCCATCTCTACTTTTCCCAGGTCTGGCTCCTTCTCATCACTTGGTCTCTGCCCAAATGTCACCTCCTCCAAGAAGCCTTCCCTGACCACCCTGGTGAAAGTGACTGCCCACATTTCAGTCACTTTCTGGCTTATCTCAAAAATAATCTCGTTTATTTGTTTATCTGTTGATTATCTCTCCCCCAGGAGAAGAGGAGCATTAAGAGGCAGGGAACATTTCCATCTTGTTCATCTGTGTGTTCCTAGTGCCCAATGGCAGGACTGGCACAGAGCAGGCTCTCAAACATTTGGGGAGGGAGGGAGGAAGAAAGGAAAAAGGGAAGGAGGGAGGGAGGGAGGAGGGAGTGTGAGAAGGAGAAAGAAGGAGGGAGGAAGTTGGAGACCGCCCCCTCCCCCGCCCCGCCCCGAGCCTCTATTCCTCACACACCAGGTCTTGGGTCTTTCCACCTCCTGCTCCAAGCCCCTATACACACATGACCCCCGCCCCCACCAGACTCCAAGGCCTGGTCTATTCCCATGTAGATGGCTGCCTTACATATATGACTCCACCATTAGTACTTCTTCCTTTTGTGCCATGAGGACCAGTCCAGTTCACAGACAATATTTCCACATCACTATTCTGAGGTACCAAGCATAAGGCTATTCCCCAGTTATTTCTGCCTGCCCCCTGCACACCCCGTTCTGGGAACAGAACCTTATGCCACCTCTGGAAAACCATCCCTGCCCCACATGTAGCCCCATCCCCACAGCTCTGATGGAGCCATCCTGATCCCAGCTCCAGGGCTGGACATGTGACCCAGGTCTGGCCAATGAGAATGCAGCATCTTCCTGGCCACAGTGATTGGCTAGGAATGGTCACGTGACTCCAGCTAGGCCATTGACATGGAATCCAGGACTTTCCCTGCTTTTTTTTTTTTAATTAATTAATTTATTTATTTCATTGGTTGTGTTGGGTCTTTTTTTCTGTGCGCAGGCTTTCTTTAGTTGCGGTGAGTGGGGGCTACTCTTCGTTGTGGTGCGCGGGCTCCTTGTTGCCGTGGTTTCTCTTGTTTCGGGGCACGGGCTCTAGGCGCATGGGCTTCAGTAGTTGCAGCACATGGGCTCAATAGTTGTGGCTCACAGGCTCTAAAGCACAGGCTCAATAGTTGTGGCGCACGGGCTTAGTTGCTCCGCGGCATGTGAGATCTTCCCGGAGCAGGGCTTGAACCCGTGTCCCCTGCATTGGCAGGCAGATTCTTAACCACTATGCCACCTAGGAAGCCCTCCCTGCATGTTAATTAGCAAAGAGGTACTGTCTTAATGCTGCGAAGGCTAAGCCAGGTAGAGCTGAGAGCCATCTTCCCACCATGTGGGGACAGTCTGAGAATAAAGCCAGCACAGAGGGCAGCAGAGCAGATAGATTCTGATGATATCATTTGAGCACCTGAATCCAGCTTTACCTGAGGCAGATCTCACCCCTGAAAATTTCAGTGACCCGAGCCAACAAATTCCTCTTTGTGCTTAAGCCAGTTGGACTTGCATTTGTCACTTGTCACCAAAATGGTTCTGACTCATAGAGGATTACTCAGTTGTAGAACAGTCAAGACATGTGAGGCAGCTGGGGGACAGAGGGTAACATCCTCCACTAGGAAGGGGAGAAGGCAAACAGAACTCCAGGGCAGATTAGACCAGGAGTCAATCGGGGCTTTTGCCAGGAAAACCAGTGTCTCCCTAGTTCCTGAGCTGCTCTCTGCTAAAGGTATCCAGTCTGCTTTGAGGGCCCTGCTTCCCCTCACTCCAAGAATCAGACAGAAATCTTTCAAGGCAAAAAATAAATCTGAGGTAGTAGTCATATCTTTGGAGGAAAAAGAATTCCTCAGCCTTCCTTATGGTGCAAAGAATTTCCAGCACGCAGGAGGCCTCCCACTTGCCATCCATTCCCAGGCCCGTATCAGGCATGCCTCCTGGATGCTGTGTACACTCGAAATGGTACCTGGGGGTGGGCTGGGGCCCATTCTAGCTTTCTCCAACAGGCAAGCACTCACCTGAGCCCACAGGAGGAAACAACTCGAGCAAAACATCCCTATGGGGGTGCAGCCCAGCTCCCTGGAGCCTTGCTTCAGAGCAGAAACACAGCTGGGGGTGAGAGGCACCAGAAAAGTCCTCGGCAGTGTGACAGGTGTCAAGTCCTCAGGAAGAGTGACGGCCTCTAGTTCTCCTGGGATCTCTGACTCTAGGTAGACAGATAATTCCCTGATTCTGAGGCCAGGAGTAGGGCCTGGCTCTTTGGGAGATGGGAGGGATTTCGTTTGGTTCTGGATGCCCCTCCTGGCTGCAGCGACACCTGACACTCAAGAGGTGGTCTCGGGAGGGCAGGAGGAGAAGCGCAATGCTTGAGTAGCAAGAATGTGGGCTTTCAAAAACTCAGCTGCAGGTCTGAATCTCACCCCACCATTCAGTCCATTCTTTCTATGCCGTGGACATCTCTCTGCCGGGGACCCTGAAATCTCTGCCTACCAGGGCACACCTGGCCCTCCCCCTCCTGAGCTCCAGACCCATAGGTCCATCCTCCAGCTGAACATCTCGGCTGAAACATCCAACAGACACCTCAAACTCAACACCTCCCAAACTAAACTCCCCGCTCCCCACGCCAGCTGCTCCTCATCCTCCTCCTGTGTCTCTTAGCTCAGTGAATGTCACCTCTAACCGCTCCCCTAATTGAAGTTTTTCCCTAATTCTTTTCTCCTCTGCTCACCTCCAGATAATCAGTCCCACTTCTGTGGATTCCCCCTCCTGAATCTCTCACCCCACTGGGACTTTTCAGCCCAGGCTTCTCTCACCCAGATTATTTCAGCGAACTCCTAATAGGTTTCCCTTGCTCACTGCCAGGAATTCTCTACTGGAGCAGCCAGACTGGTTGTCCTGAAACACACATCCAGCCCCTGCAGGGGCAATCCTGCAGCCCAGCAAGGCTCAGTCCCTCATCACGGGTTACAAAGCCTTTCCTGATCTGATTTCCAGCCTGGCAAAAAGGAAGTATTCACATGTTCCCTCTAAACAGGACAAGCTTTTTCAGTAAAGGGCCAGATAGTAAATATTTTAGGCTTTGAGGGCCATATGGTCTCTGTCGCAACTAGTCCGCCAATGTAGTGGGAAAGCAGCTGCGGGTGTTATGTAAATGAATGGCCGTGGCCGTGTGCCAATAAAACTTTATTTACAGAAACAGGTGGTGGGCCGGGTTTGACCCATGGGCCATAGTTTGCCAATCTCTCCTCTAAAGGCATGAGCTAATTTCTTGCCATCTCCACATCTCAGCTGCCTCTAGAAAATGGAAAACATAATCCTCACATTGAAGAGCTGGTAGTGGAGTTAAAAGAACTTGTCAAGCGCCTGGTATAGAGTCTAGCACGTAGTAGGTGCTCCATTGGTGACCACTGTCATTAAAACTGTTATCAACCCTCTCCCCTTCTGCATGTTGAAGACTTGGTTGGCTATGACTCCATATCAAGGAGGTTGTAAGGATGGAGACCCTCCTTTTCCAAAGGCCTCATGATACACGACACATTTACAGATGTGCTGGGAAACTAGATAGCTGAGCACCTACTATGAACCAGGCACTGGGCTTCACGTTGCAGAGTGATCAAAATAAATCATAAGGCAATATTCACCCCAAGGCCAAGTCTTTGAAGTGTAAAGAAGTGGAGGAAAAACTGCAGGAAAGTATTTGTTTGGTAGCACGCCTACTATGTGCCAGGCCTTGTGTAGTACCAGGGCTGCCCGAAGAACAGGAAGCAAGCTCTGCCTCTAAAATAAGGTACTGCCTAGAGAAGCTATTTTCTCTTGGCTTTGAAATTTCTTGTCCTTGAAGCCACGTCTCCCACTCAGAGGGAGACAGAGGTGCAACTTGCCTTGGGTCCCTCCAGAGCTCTCCAGGCCAGGCCTACGCCCCTCCCATCTCCTTGATGGGACCTGGGATTTGATACTGAATGAAACTGGCTCCTTCTTTCACCTGGGCAGGGCCTCAGCAGGGTCCCAGAGTGGAGAGGTGAGAAGGAAGGGGGTTCTAGCTCCTGGTTGACTGAAGATCCCTGTGTTGGTTTGTGAACAAGACCTTCTCCATGGCCTTCATCTTCCTAATGGATGTCTCTCTTTGGACAAATCCCAGTTTACCTCCCGCCTGGGCTCTTTTTCACCCACAAGGCAGAGTTCTGGTCCTTGTCCCTGGAGAAGCAGAAGTCTTGGGCAGAGACTGCTAACTGTGCCCCAATAGCCATTCCCCACTTGTCTCTGCTACTGATGGAATCCCCACTTTCTGCCATCCAACTGGAAACCCCACTACCCTGTCTCCCTTGCTAGACATGGGTGCACGACTAAGCTCCAGTGGGATGCCTTTGAAGGAAGGTGGTGCCCTCTCCCTTCATCTCTGTCTCCCCCTCGCTCCCTGGAATGTGGCCTGTGCAGGTGCGAGGAAGCCATCTTGGGTGATTTAAATGAGAGGGATACCCGAGGCATCACGGAGCCACAAGAGGAAGGCGCCTGGGTCCCTGATGCCGCGAAGCCACTGTCCCAGCTCTGGTTTGCCTCATCCACACTGTCATGTGATGGACAATAAATTGCCTTGATTTGGCTACTGTTAATTTGGTTTCTTTGTAACAATAGTTGAATCTGAATCTTAGCTAATGTAAGTGTTGCACAGAGTGGCCTGATACCCCCACACCTCACCAGTGCACAAAGCACTGTGCAAACTAAGCAATACGTCATGGATTCATTAAACCAACATTCACTGAACACTTACTATGTGCTGGGGACGTCCTTGGTTGCCAGTTAGTAAGGAAAAAAAGAGTAGCAATGAAGATATACTGGGTACTTTCTATATACACATAATAGACCTATGAGATATGCTTGATAAATACCCCCATTGCACCGATGTGCAAACTGAGGCCTAGGGAGGTTAGGTTGTTTGCTAAGGACTGAACTGTGTCCCCCTAAAATTCACATGTTGAAGCCCTAAACCTACAATGTGACTATATTTGGAGATCAGATCTTTAGGAGGTAATTAAGGTTACATGAAATAATAAGGGTGGGGTCCTATTGTGATAGATAGAACTGTGACCTTATAGAAGAGGAAGAGATATCTCTCTGCCTCTCCCCGTCCCTCCCCCACCCCCTCAATCCCTGCCACGTGAGGACACAATGAGAAGGTAGCCATCTGCAGGTCAGGAAGAGCACTCGCACCAGAACTCATTCGTACTGGTGCCCTGATCTCAGCCTTCCAGCTTCCAGAACTGTGAGAAAATAAATGTCTGCGGTTTGAGCCATCCAGTCTGTGGTATTTTGTTAAGGGAGCCCTCACAAACTAAGACACAAATGCAAAGCCAGGCAGTCTGACTCCAACCTCTTCTCCATCCATTCTCCCTGAAGAGTATAAAGAAGCACATTACAGGCAGACTTGTCCCAATACCACCGACATCAACCCAACAAAACAGAACAGAGTTAACCTTCATGGAGCCCTCACTGGGAGCACGGGGCTACACTTAGTGTCTTCCAGGCACGAGGTCTCTTCAACCTCTCTACAGCCCTGGGAAGCACGTGCTGCTACAATCCTGATGTTAAAGATGAAGCAACCAAGGCAGAGAGGACAGGAAGCTTGCCCAAGCCTACGCACATTCACATGACACCGTGATGAGGGCTGAAGGGATTTCCATCTTCCTCCAGAAGGAAAAGGGACAAGGGGCTGGGAGACACCAGAGGTCCTGTCCAGCTCTGTGTCTTATTCCTAAGCCAGACAGGAAGAAACTCTCACCTGACCTCTAGGCTGTGAGCTCCTCAAAGCCAGGCCCTGTCCCTCATTTGACCCCTAGTCCCGGCACAGAGTCGGAGGACTGGTAGGCCTTCCTCAGCGTGTGCTGTGAAAATGGGCAAATCTATTTGTTTCCACTATTTCTGTTCATTGCCGTGTGCTATGGACACCTCTTGCTTTTCTCCCCAAGACCTCTCACCCTTCTTCTGGCAATAGCACCCTAATGTCTTAGGCCAATGGGACTCTCTCAAAAAGGTAAAACATGTGACCAAAGCCCAAATTAAACTCTCATAACCCTCACCCACCCACCCCAGCCACAGTGACTGGTCCTGGGATGGACCCTTGGGCCAGTGAGGTAGAAGGAGACACAGCTCTTTCCCACTTACTGGGAGCCCGTGGGGGTGTACTAGTAGCAGATGCTGCCGCCATCTTGCTCCCAGGCAGAGCAAGAGACGGAAGCCAACACAGAGGAAGGCAGCTGAGCGTAACAGAGAAGAGCTAAGATTCTGCTCATGTGTCCCTGAAGACAGAGCTACCCCTGGGTTTTTCTTTCACACACCAATACATTTTCTCTCCCTCTCGCTCTTTTTTCACTTAAGCCATTTTACAACCAATTTTTCTGCCCCATCAGAACCAAAGATGTCCTAATGGACAGTTTGTATGGGGCCTGTCTCCTACTTTCAATAATTTCCAACTTACCTTTTAAGGAAAAAACCTCCCCTCGTCTCCATGAATCTTTTCCCAAGCCCGGTTGGTCCGCATGGGTAGTTTTGACATCCACTGTTTGTCTCGTTCCTTCACAACAGCATTATAAGGTTGCTTCAAGGAGGAAGATGAAGTATGACAGCATCGTTTGCTTGCAGAACTAGCGCAGGGCCTTGGCCCCAGCTTGTCTCACATCTTATTTAGATTCAAACTCATGTGTCTCATTTTTCAAGGAGACTACATGTTCCATGAGGTAAGTCACGTCCTGTGAATTCAACAAACGATGATGAGGTGCCTGAGGCATCCTAGACACTGGCGAGAAGCTGAGAACACAGAGGATTAAAAACGGGTCACTGTCCTCTCCAAGGCACACGTGAAAGCAGAACAGTTACACCTACAGAAGTGCATCACGACAAGGTGTTTCTAGTTGCAAGTAACCGAGAAAGGCAACTTGCACTGGCTGGTGAAACCGAGATCTGTTTTGTGCAAATGGAAAGTGCACGGAAGATGAGGCTTCTGGGTTGGATGATCCTGAGGCTTAACAATGCCACCTGTGACCCAGGTGTTTCCTATTTCTCAGCTCTGCCATCTCAGCAACATCCTCATGGAGGCTGCCTGCATCCCACAGGTACACCTTTCCACAATCACACCCAGGGCAGGTGAGCGCAGGTTCAAACAAGGTGCACTCTGATTGGACCTGCTAGGTCACATGCTTGCCTGCGAACCAAAGACTGGGCAGGAAATACACCGTGCAGATCCCTGCCGGCCAGTCAGGGCCCACCGGTGGACCAAGGGGATGGAGTCAACTTTCTCCAAAGTGCTGGCTGCATGGGGGTGGGGTATTTACCTGAAGGAGATTCCAGGAGCTCTAGGAAGGAAGGAAGGAAGGGTTGATGGCAAACACCCACTGCCTGCTCTCAGAGATGAGAATCAGAGCTGACTCCCCCGAGCTGATATGGAAGCCTTTCCTCCAGCCTCCATCACTGGGCTGCGCTCACGTCCTTTACTCAGTATTACCCCGCGGTCACTGTAGCAGCAGCAGCAGAAGCAGCACCTGATGTTTATGAACCACTTCCTGGCGCCAGATACTACAGTGCCCCACATTTGCTGCGCATTGTCACATTTAAGCACAGCCTTAGGAAGGATGGTTATTCCCATTTTGCAGATTAGGAAACTGAGGCCTGGAGAGCTGAAGTGACCTACCCAAAGCTGGCCTGAACTGAAAAATCAAGGTAGCACCTTATTTAGTTCCCTAGTTGGAGAGGTGTAGTCACCCCCATGTGCTGGGTGCTTGGCTGGGGGGATAGGCCTTCAAATGTGACGGAAAATAGAAGTCGCCTCTCCACTGAGTATTAATTTGCCCTTGAAACAACCCCACACGCTTCACAAGGGCTGCCTCCAGAGTCCTTTGCAAATGCCCAACTTGGCAATCGCTGCTGCATTATTTCATTTCTCTGCAAACTGCAGGAAAATGTAATGGCAGCATCCCCTTCAGGCCTTGTGATGCTCTAAATTAAAGTGAATTCTGGGGACTTCCCCAGCAGTCCAGTGTTTAAGACTTTGCCTTCCAATGCAGGGGGTGTGGGTTCGATCCCTGGTCGGGAGCTAAGATCCCACATGCCTAGGGGCCAAGAAACCAAAACATAAAACAGAAGCAATATTGTAACATTCAATAAAGACTAAAAATGGTCCACATCAAAAAGAAATCTTAAAAAAATAATAAAGTGAATTCTCCCACGAAAATAAACACACTACCCTGCATTATTAGCACAATAACATTAGCCACTACTTTCTAGAATCAGCAAAATCAACACTGGTTGTTGATTTTCAGGGGGAGGGAGGCATGTTTCACCAGTTGTATCACCTCAGGACAGGTGAGCATGGCAGGCACGGCAGGGACTCGGTAGAGCCAGCGGCAGCCCTCTGGCTGGGCCTGTGTTTTCTACCTTGTTTCCCTCTCTTGTATCTGCTAGAAGCACCAGTTAGCACCCTGGGCTTGGAGAAGTTCTTCGCTGCTCTGCCTCAGCCAGGTTCACATCTTCTCCTCTGGGGACGAGGGTTCCAAGAAGCCCTTTCCCCTGCTCAAGGAAGACCCCCCTCTGAAGGGTGGGGGCCAGGGTGGGGCAAGGGTAAGTGTGGGAGAGAATGAGGAAGAAGTCACGGGGAGCCCATCTCCACCTAACACAACAGGGCACTTCGCATTGGAAGCTCATTGAAGCCTTGAGTCTGGAAGTTTCCATGTGCTCCCCTCCTTCTTGACTGTGTGCATGAGTTCCCTGGTACTTCTCCTGGAAGCAGCTGCCCTGCTTTCCTCTGAAATTCTGGAGCCCTTCATCAGCCTTGCTTCCTGGAACTTTGGATCTTCTCCTCATGCTAGCTTTGCTCCATTAAGATTCACCCCCAGCTCACCTTTGCTCTACAGAGGCCACTGAGGAGAAGCAGCTGGGCAAAGCTAGCAGCTCCACGCAGGAGGAACATGCCTTGGGGCACTGGAACCAGAGACCCACAGGAGCTGTGTGGCTTCAGAATGTTACTTCCTAGTCCTGAGCCTCATCCAGGGATGGAACAGAAGTGGCGCCCACTCCCCTGGAGGTGCGCCCCACCACCCCTGACATGGACAATCAGGTTTCCTCAGTCTTAGGTAAAGGGGTGTATAAACCTCAAGCCCCCTTCAGCCAGACTGCCATCCCTAACTCCCTCCCATCCCCAATTCCGGAGCTGCTGCAGATCTCTTATAAAGATATCATGAAGGTTAATGAGCAAAAGAAAATGTTTACCGCCATGTCTGGACCTCAGAAGCACCCAGCACATAGCCACAATTATTAGGGCCTGATGTTCATTTTTCAATATCTCTGTGCCTCGGTTTCCTTATCTGTAAAATGGGGGTAATAATAACACACGCTCTCAAGAGGCTCAAATGAGCTGTTGCAGGAAAAATACAGCACAGTGCCTGGCCCATAGACAAGACTCAGCAAAGGTTGGCTATTAGTTAAATATTAAAATTAGATAATTGAGAGGCAGTGGGGCATGGTGAGAACAACATGGTCTGTAATTTCACTTAGTCCACATCCAGGTTTTACCACTTATAAGCTCTTAGTAGAGAAGTTCTTCTCCCTCTCTGAGCCTTAGTCTTTTCTCCTCCATATGGGGATAATGATTGTGCAGCTTTGTAGCATTGCTGAGAGGGTTCATGAATTTTAAATGCCTCACTCTGCAAAAACCTGTTACCATAGCAGGTCTGGCTGCTGTCCTTGGATAGCTCTGCCTACGAAGTTGGCCCTTAGCTGGCATCTGGGAAGGTGGATTTCAGGAAGGTTCCCATCATTCCCCAATGATGTAGCTAAACTATTTGCACAAACAATGTGGTCTCTGCTGAACATTTGCTTCCCTTCAGGGAAATTTGGTACATGCCGGGCAGAGAGTGCCTATTTTCCAGCCCCAGTAAAGACCCTGGGTGCTGAGTCTCTAATGAACATCCCTGGTAGGTAACATTCTGCATGTGCTGGAGAAATTATGCCCGTCTTGTGACTCCCCTGGGAGAGGGCTCTGCACACTTGTGCATGATTTCCCCTGGACTTTACCGCATGTGCCTTTTCCCTTTGTGGATTTCCCTCCATATCCTTTTGCCATAAGAAGTCAAAGCCATGAGTTCAACTACATGCTGAATCCTCTTAGCAAGTCATCAAACCTAGGGATGATCTTAGGGACACCCAATGCACAAAGTACCTGCCCCATGGTTAGTCCTCAGGAAATAGAGTCCTCAAATATAAGTCCCCACAGTAGTCATGGGTTCAATGTCATTAACTGCAAGAATCAAACAAGAGAGACCCCTAACTTGTTTTCCATTTTTAAAAAAGTTCAAATAGATATTTATTGGCATGGACCCAGAACCTATGTGTGGCAAGAACAAAGATATGCAGTCATGAGAGTATTCACAGCCTCTTTCATCTTAAATTCTAAAGAAAATTCTATCAGCTTTGCCTTTGCTCTCTGGGAAAAAAACTTGTCTGATTGGCTATTGGGGTTTTTCTTAATTGATTGAAATAATCAATAAGGGAGATATGAAGAGGAGGGGCTAGTGGGAGTTCCAGTGGGGAAGGAGAGAGCTACCATGGGGAAAGAAAGATGGATTTGGGAAATAGGGAGAGAGATCAAAATCAAAGAGCCCCTGAAGGTTGAATTAGAGATCATTTTGTTTGTTTCATTTTGTTTAAATGTGATGGATAAAGAGGAGAAAATAAATCTTTGCCAGCTATCGTGTACTGAAGGAAGAAGAATTGAGAAAGACCTTACACACGCAAGGCACAAGATCACAGTTTCTTAAGGGAGAAGAACCTGAAACAGATTCTTAGAGGGCAAACATCTCATAGTAGGTTCTGGAATTAAAGACAAATTAGTAACATATGCATAACACGGGCTCCTGAAGACTCCTGAGTTTAGAAAGAATAGCCGCACTCTCCAAAGGAGACTGCCAGACTTATCCTCAAGGCAGAAGGTAATTTACGCAAATAAAAGGCATAAAAGGTTATTGGAAGAGGTACTTGACAAAGAAGATATCCAAAATGGCTATGAACATGTGAAAAGGAGCTGAGCTGCATTACTTATCAGGGAAACACAAGTTGAAACCATAAAGCGATACCAGTATGTACCCTCCTGAAAGGTTGATGTGAAAATGCCAAGCATTAACAAAGAAGTAAAGCAACTGGGATGCCCAGACACAGCTGCTAGTAGAGGAGAATAAATGGGTGCAACCACTTTGCAAAACTATTGAGCAGCAGCTTCTAAAACTGAACATATGTATAACTTACGACCCAGCAATTCCGCTCCTTGGAACGTACCCAGCAGAAATGTGAACATATGTTCACAAATCACATGTATAAGAATGTTCATAGCACTGTTCATAAATAGTCTCAACCAAAACCTACCCCAAACTCATCAAGAGAATAGATAAGAAATTGTGGTACATTTACACGATGGCATATTCTACAGCAGGGTTTGGAAAACTATGGCCCTCTGTTTGTAATCCAGGTTGCCTGTTTTTGTAAACGATGTTTTATTAGGACACAGCCCTTCCATTGGTTTAAACATTGTCTATAGCTGCTCTCATACGATAACAGCAGAGTTGAGTAGCTGAGACAGACATCAAATGGCCTGAGAAGCCTCCCATATTTACTGCCTAGTCCTTTACAGAAAAAGTTTGCTGAATACTGCCCAACTGAATGCTGCTCAATGCCCAGCATTGAGCATAAACAACATACAGCTGCATACAGTGGTCAGGCTGTGTGTACCATGCAATGTTGAATAACAGAAGCCAGTGACAGGACAAATTTGATGCCATTTTCATAAAGTTGAAAGCAGGCAAAACTAGCTCAGGGTGTGGAAGTGAGCAGTCCTGCCCTGGAAGACACAGCGACAGAAAAGGGACATGCAGAGACTTCTGTGGTGGCGCAGTGGTTAGGAATCTGTCTGCCAATGTAGGGGACACAGGTTCGAGCCCTGGTGTGGGAAGATCCCACATGCCACAGCGCAACTAAGCCTGTGCGCCACAACTACTGAGCCTGCACTCTAGAGCCTGCGAGTCACAACTACTGAGTCCTTGTGCCACAACTACTGAAGCCCATGCACCTAGAGCCCATGTTTGGCAACAAGAGAAGCCACCGCAGTGAGAAGCCAGCTCACCACAACGAGGCAAAGCCCCTGCTCTCCACAACTAGAGAAAGCCTGAGCACAGCAACGAAGACCCAACGCAGCAAAAAATTAATTAACATAAAGGACGTGCAGCTTCATGGGCGCTGATAGGGTTCTGCTTCTGGATTCGTAGACAGGTGGCCTGGCTGTGTTCTCTTGGTGAAAATTCACCCAGCTGTGCACTTATACACACATTTGTCCTACATATGTATGATATTTTAATGGAAAGTCTTTTAAAAAAATGTTTTTTTGAGCTCTCTGTACCCCACCTTAAAACTCCAAGCCTTCACCCTGCTCTTATTTGTATCTGCCTTTACGCAGGTCGATGGTTCCCTGGAGGGCACGCCTCCTACTCTTTAATGCATTACTAATGCACACTCCCACTTCAAAACTCAGTTCAGCTGTTCCCCTTCTCCAGGATGTCTTCCCACTGACAGTCCAGGGAAGCAGAGAGCAAGAGCCCTAAGAGCAGAACACTGATTTCAGGGCAACGTGGTAGGTGGTATCTTAAGCCAATTCTAAATTAATTTGGAGAAATAAAAGAAATATGACAGATTGAATCTTGCGTGTTTGCCACATTCGAAGCTAGGGTGGCAATCCTGGAGAAGTGCAGTTGTTTGTAGTTTAGACCAATCCAAGCTTAACCCAACTGGAGTGGCAGGCAGGGGGACAGCTTGGTTTGGTGGAAAGAACATGGAACACCCCTGGAAAAAAAAGATTTGTGTAGCATTCAGGATACAGTGAAGTACAAGTGACTAATAAAAGGCCAACCTGAACTGGCTTCAGCCAAATGAGGAATTCACTGTCTTGCATAACTGAGAAACCTACGGTGGGAGGAGATGGTTTCAGGTAGGTCTGGATCCAGTGTTGTAAATGATGTCACTGGGAATCTGTCTCCTCTCTCTCTTTTGGCTCTGCCTCCCCCTGCGCCTCCCAGGTTTCACCCTTTGACAGGTTGTCTGCCTGTGGTATCCAGCAGGTCCATACTTGCATTCTAATTCCAACAGAAAACCCACTTTCTCTTTCCCAATAATTCAAGAGAAGTCGCAGAACCAAGTCTCCTTTAGCTTATTTGGGCCACGGGCTAACACCTGACCAAATTCTTGTCATCCGAGGATGGAATGTAGTACTTATCCAGGCCTGAGTCAGGCCTCCCCCACTGGAGCCTGCGATGGGGAAGGGTCAGTGCCATCCAAACCTCACATAGCCTGAGGATGGGAAGGGATAGGCGCCCCCCACAAAGGAAAACAGAGGGACTGTTACCCTGTTACCAGCAGGGCGAGGACAGGAGGCTGAGCAGATCAAAACTACGGCCACCCCATGCACCTGCTTATCAACTGTGACCTTAAAGAATGATGTTTTCTGAGCTGTACGAGGGTGTGGCCGTCCCCACTGCACAGGGATGGGCACGGATCATGTGGTCCACCCTGGGGCCAAGCACCTGGAACTTAATGGGCACCTGATAAATGCTGAATCCCTCTGCACCATCTTGCCCTACACTCATGCCTGGGGCTGGAGACAAAGGTCAAGAGCACTGGGCACCCACCTGCAGCCGCTGTGGAGCTACTGTGCGTGTGCAGGGCCCTGCCAATCACAGCCACTTGACCTGATGGGAGAATCATTATGTTCCAGAGGAGATTCAGTATTCCTTTTCAATCATGCAATTGAAACAAATAAGAATCAGGCTCAGATTAATTTAGTACAAAAGTGGTTTTGTGATTTGCAAGTCAGATATGGGCTTCAGACTACACTTTCACTCCAGTTTAAAAATCACACCTTCCCGGGATTATGTGGAAAAGCAAGGGGTTAGGGGGCAGAAGACCTGGCTTCATACTGTGCTTCTGACACTAATACTAACCAATTAGTGTGACCTCAAGCCAGGTGCTGAGCCCCTATGGGCCTCAGTTTCTGCATATGTAAGATGGAATCAGTGTTGTTAAGATAACAAGCATTATCGAAGTTGTCAGGGTTCAATTGCAGAAACAAAGAGCCACTCTACTTTTTTCAAATGAGAAATTACTAGAAGGTAATAGGGCTTACAAAAGCCACTAAAATTTCAAAAGGAGCAGTCTCTGGGCTGGCTTTCCAGGAAAAACACAGCAGAACCAGCCCACCAAGGAAACTGGTACATCTACCTCCATCAGGAAAGTGCAGACCCAGAGGCAGCCGTCAGGACTGCTGGCTTCAAGAACACACAGCAGAAGCCACGATCCTGGAAACAAGAAGACTTCACCTCTGCTGAGACCCCTAAACCTCTCACATAATTGACGAATGGTCCCTGAAATGCAGTTACGGAAAAACTGGGTGGTTCCAGAACACCTGAGGCAGCAGGAAGACGGCCTTGGCCTCACCACCCTTCACATCTCAGCTGGAGGAGCAGAATTGCATCCCAAGTATCCCAGGCACAAAGGAATCAGGGAAGTGGCTTCTCTTTTTTCTTTCTAGCCTCTGCAGTACAGGAAGATGTAGCAGAAGGAGGGTCAATGGGATGATGACAGCTGAGAGCAATATGATATCAAGCAGGGCACTGGAGCGTTTGGAATCTGGCAGCCAGTCTTGGGGAGCAGCTGGATTTATCTGTGGCCCCGCAGAATCTCCTCTCAAGCCAGGCCCCTGAGCATGGATGGATCCTGAAGGCCGATCCCTCGGCCCCGCCCTGTAGACAACCAATCATCTGACCTCTCCAGGAAGCCCTCCTAGTTCCCAGCATCAGGCAGAGAGGGAAGAAGGCTGGCAGGTGAGCTGATTATTAGGATTATCCCTGAGCCCCTAACCTCTCTGTGCTCTGCCCTGTGGTGCCGGGCTGGGTCTCTGAAAACCACCTTCCTTCTCCACTGGCTGGTGGGGTTGGAGGACGGAGGAAAGCACATGTTCTCCCTGTCTGTTTCCTGGTCTGGCTCTGGCTTCAGCATCTTCCTAGTACATCTTCACTGTGGCTGGTATAGTCTGTTGTCATTTATAGTTTTTCCAAGAGTCCCACTGCCGGCCTCTCTGTGCCATGCAGGGCCACCAGCAGCTGCCTGCCAGCACCTGCTTCAGAGGCCCGGGGCCGAGCCAGTGGTGACCCTCCTGCAGGCTTCTAGACTGAACAATTCCAGCTCCTTCCCTTCTTCCCCCAGCCCTGGTGTGGCAGCTGTTCCAGAAGTTGCTTCCTCTGTGATACCTTCATGTTCTCTTGTTGTCTCTTGAGTTTTTAACACTTGTTAACAATCCTTTATACTAACTCTTTCTGTGAAAAAAGCTGGTGTGGCTTCTGTCCCCTGACAGGACTCTGTGACACACATGGGCTTTGGAGACAGACAGATGTGGTACCCAGCTCCCCCGTTCAGGAGCTGTGGGACCTGCAGCAAGTGGCTCCATCCTTCTCAGCCTCACGTCTTCATCTCTGTGAGAGGGATAAAAACAGTCTCTCCCTGCAGAGGTGAGGTGACAATTCATCATGTCCCTGGTGTTAAGCACGTCACGCTAGTATCACAGGGAGCCGCACCCTTCAGGTCAGGCCGTCTCCATAGACAGTCCTTACCACCTGTTGAAAGCCCTCCAGAATGATGCCTGGTCCCTCCTGTGAAAGCCCATCATGCAGATGCAGAAAGCCCATCACGACAGCCATCTCCATCCTCCTCCTCCTCCCCCTCCCCTGGCAGAGCCACTCCCTCCTAGAAAAGCAGAAAATGGCAGAAGCTCCGTTCCAGGGTCTCTTGCAGTAAAGCGCCCTGGCCCGTGGAAATCAAGGGAACGGTCTTCTAGGGCTTCTGGAAAGTGTTTTTCTCACTGAAGAGAGAATAGGCTGCATCAAGAGAACATATCCCTTCCCTTCTTTCCTATTTTGGACCTATTTGGAGAATAACTGTATTCTCACCTGGGGAGGGGGGAGATTTTGTCCCCCACAGGGCATCTGGCAATATCTGGAGACATTTTTGGTTGTCAAAACTAAGGGGGTTGGGCTACTGGCATCTAGTGGATAGAGGCCACATCCTACAATGCACAGGACAGCTGGCACAACCGAGACTAATCTGCCCCAAATGTCAATAGTGCCAAGGTTGTGAAAACTGCTCTGGATGCAGTGGTGTAAATAGATGACATGTGGACTGTGGCAAGTATTTTGAGACCATGAGGAAAGGTTTAGAGAATCACTGAGTTGACGAGGGTCCTGACATGAATGAGCTGCTGATGGAACACTGGAAGCACCATTCTTCAGGCTTCTTGTTGAGTAACAGAAACAAACTCCTCTTACTTAAGTTACAAATCACAATGAATAATCGGCCAAGACAGAGAAAATGGAGATAAATGGTGAAGATGCCCACTTCCATACAGCACTTTTTATTATTATCAAGTGTTTCAAATATACAGAAAACCACAGCGAATAATAATCTAATCAACCCCATGTGTATACCATCCAGATTTAATAAGTGCTAGAATCTGCTAAATGGGTTTCAAATGATGAGTACTGTGGCCGACTATTTGTCTCCCCCAGTTGTTTTCTCCTCTCTCCTTTTAGAAATAGAATGGTCATGTTTTAGTTGGGAATATAACTGCTGGAACAAGACTGCAATTCCCAGCCTCTCTTGCAGCTGAGTGTGGTCATACAACTGAGTATTGGCCAAAGTATGTGACTAGAAGTGATATGTACACCTTTGGGTCATGTCCTTAAAGGAAGCGCATGCCCTTTCCCCTTTATGACTGGCTGGCACACAGATAAAATGGAAATGGACAGAATGCAGATGTGATGGCAGGAGCTAGAGCAGCCATGTTGGGCCATATGATGGAAACTATGCATGGAAGATCGAAGAACAATAAAAGAGAAGGAGCCTGGATTTCAGACGATTGTGAAGCTGCCCTACCAGCCCCATATATTTACACAGACTGTTGCATGAAAGAGAAAGATAAACTATTATGTTGCAGCCATTACTATTTGGGGACTCTGTTTCAGTAGCTGAACCACTTTCTCAATTTTTACAAGTTTCCAGTGCTTTTATATGAAGATCTCATCTGTTCTTCATAACCAGACAGGGTTGAGAATGAAGATAATTCACACAATTTTCCCTTTATCCAATAACGAGTTTTGATTATCTACCGTGTGTCAGGCACTGCTTTGGATGTTAAGCATGGAGGGTGCCCAGATTTCTTCCACATTCCTGCTCCACTTACATCAGTCCCTTTGACTTTATCCTCTCCCATTACCTCTCCAGCCTGCTTCTTTCCACCTGTGATGCTGCTTGTTGGGAGCAGGCCATCGTCCATCCTTGCTACTCTCTTGCAGCTGTCTCTTGACCTGTCTTCCTACATCTGCTCCCATTTTTCCTTGATCCAAATCTTCTCAGGCCTCCCCTTTGCCAAAGGGCAAGAAATCCAAGCTTCTCAAGGCTGACAAAGCCCCACCCACTCCTCAAGCCTAATCCTTCCCCGCTCTGTTCCAGCCGCAAGGAACCAGGTGAAATTTTCTCCCGTGAGTTCGCTCAGCTCAGGTGCTCACACTGGCTGCTGCTCTGCCCAGCACACTGGCTCTCTCCTTGCTCAGCTCACTCGGAGGTCTTTCAGGCTTCAACTTTGGCTCTGGGTCTTTAGGGAAGCCTTTCCTGGTTTTGCAGTTTCCTCGGGGCTCTCCCAGCAGCCCCTCCCCTTCTTGTCTGTTCCCCCACCCACATCAGTGAGCTCCTTGGGGTGCGGGTGGGGGGATGGAGGAGAGGCAAGGCAGTTCCTGTGCCTCACTCACTGATGAATTTCCAAAGCCGACATAACACCTGGTACAAACAGGCTCCAAGGGCCGATTGTGGGAACGAATGGGTGAGTCCCTGCTTTCCAGGTGATAAAACTGAGGCTCAGAGAAGCTACAGCAACTTGCTTAAGATGAGGCTTGGATTTGGTTCCAAGTCTCCTGAGGTCTTGCTACACCAAGCTGCTTTGAAGGTAGTTCAAAGTCCAGAGTCCCCTGGAGATTGGCTTTGGGGCTATTACTGGCGGGGACGGAAGGTTTGATGTCAGATTCCACAAAGCAAGGCCCGCAGGTCTCCAGCACTGAAGTCAGCGGGGAGCTTGTGAAAAACCTAAATTCTAGACCCACCACAGAGCTACGGAATTGAAAGCTGTGGACTGAGGCCCATGTTCTGTCATTTTCTGCAAACTCCCAACCTGGCACTGAAGTTCACTAACATCGAGAACCTTTTGGGGGCCTGGAATGTGACCTGGAGGTTGCACGGCTGGCTCTTTCTTTCTCGTTTCCAAGTCTCTCCTATCACTTCCACCCGGCACCAGACCCTGGGAGGAAGAGGTGCAAGGCTGTTATTGGAGATAAGAGCACAGCTCCCTGCACATTCCTCACTTTAGTTTTTTAAGATGATTAAAAAAAAAAAAAAAGTAGTGCTAAAACCACACTGCCCACGAATGGCATTTTCACCTTGAACCATGTGTGATACTTGGAGCAGTTACTGTAAAAGGGAGTAAAAATGCTCACCCCTTACTGACAGAGAGGAAACCGGGAAGGGTCCTCGGGTCCAGCTTCTTGGAACGTCAAGGAGAGAGGCCCCAGCTCTGTCAGGGACCAGCGTGGGTTGAATCCCTGTGGAGCCTAGATCAAGTTCCTTCAACTCACCTGCAAAACAGGAGCAACAACAGCTCTGCCTCGGCATGGAACGGTCACGTGGCCACGGAGACACTGGTGCAGACGTGGGGCACCACTAGGGTGAGCATTTCCATTTGTTATTCCTACTTTTACCTTCAACACGAGGTGGAATATTGAGGATTTCTCAAAGCTCATTCAACTCTCCCAGAATTAACCTGCAGGGAGAGCCTGCTCTGAATCATGTTCTATTTCACAGCATGTTGAATGCTCGTTAACCTTTTACTCAGCATAACTCCTGTAGGCAGGTGATGTCTCGCTATTAATGCCTGTAATTTACCATTTCTAATAAACCACTTTTGGCTGGAGAGGAGACATCTCCCTTCCCACATTTGAGAGCACAAAGTGAACGTCCTGCCTCTGGTAGGAGAGTGTAAAGCAACAACAGCCAAGGTTAAGAGGAAACACTCTCAGACTGAGTCTCAAAATGCAGGCTTTAGAGTTCCAGCAGAGATCAAGGTCAAGAGAAAGGGCAAAAGCCAACGTTTGTGACCTAGCAAGTCATAAAAATAAATAATATATAAACCAAAAGAATCTCTAGGATGATGAATGATGATTTAAGAGGCAGTACATTTCCACAGAGGGGAAAAAAAATACCTTCTAAGACATATGTGATGGAGTGGAGTGTGTCTTTAAAACGACATGATTCCACAGGCTCAGCGGATAAGGGAAGGCTCAGAGAGAAGAACTAATTTGTCACTTAAAGGGACCCTCCTCTCCTCTGCTTCCATCAAGACCTGGGAGTAAGGTAGAGAGCGACACCACCTGAGAGCCTATGGACATGATGGGAAGTGACCGGAGAGATCCTGCACGTTCCCCTTCCCCCTACCCCCCCACCCCCCGCAACATGGCGGCTTGAGAGCCGGTGCAAGCTCCCATCTCCTGTGGCCCCGGGTAGCTCAGGGGGCATATGGAAGTCTCCCAAGCCCTTGAGGAAAGCATGGAGGTGGTAGAGATTCGATCAGTGGACAGAAAAGGGCTCATGGTGCAACAAGACTGGTGTTGGTCCATCAGCTGGAGACCAGTTAGAACGCAGATGCCAGTAGCCGTCATCAGTATGGGGGATGCTGAGGGCAGAAAAGCAGATGCTCCCTCCCTCTCATCTCTACCCAACACAAGCCCCTCCAAACACATGTGCCACCTGGGGACGCGGGTGAGGGAATCCTGAAACAGTTGCGTTTAAACCTGAAATGACCAAGAACAAAACCTGGAAGGGACTCCTTTGACTTGATTCCAATTTCCAATAGCCAAGACATGGAAGCAACCCAAATGTCCAACAGAAGAATGCATAAAGAAGGTGTGGTACATATATACAATGGAATATTACTCAGCCATTAAAAAGAATGAAATAATGCCATTTGCAGCAACATGGATGACCTAGAGATTGTCATACTGAGTGAAGTAAGTCAGAGAAAGAGAAACATCATATGACATCACTTCTATGTGGAGTCTAAAAAAAAATGATACAAATGAACTTATTTACAAAACAGAAACAGACTCGCAGACTTAGAGAACAAACTTATGGTCACCAGGGGGCAAGGGTGGGGTGGGGGGAGGGATAGTTGGGGAGTCTGGGATTGTCATGTACACACTGCTGTATTCAGATGGACAGCCAACAAGGACCTAGTGTAGAGCACAGGGAACTCTGCTCAATATTCTATAAAAACCTAATTGGGGAAAGAATTAGAAAAAGAATAGATACATGTATATGTATAACTGAATCACTTTGTTGTACATCTGAAACTAACACAACATTGTTAATCAACTGTACTCCAATATAAAATAAAAAGTTAAAAAAATTCCACCATTGGATAGAATGTGAGGTCGAGACCAACTGTAGGGGAAAAAAGTGTAAATTTTTTACACATCTGCATTTGTAGTTTGAAAAACTGGACTCTACATGAGCATCCAAATGAATGCAGGTAGATGAGACTTGATTCCACCGGCAGCCAACGTCGTCCCGTGGCTGGGTCTCGACTTACTTGCCTCTCTGTTTCCTCACCAGTGAAAGGATGTTCGCTGCTCTGCTCATGTTTCGAGATTTATTGTGGGGATCAGATGAGATCATATGTGTGAAAAGACTCTAAAAATATAAAGCCTCATGGATTAGCAGTGAGGTGACAGTGATGATGGCACAGTGGTGGCAATGTCTGCCAGAAAAGCCAGAAGAAGTCGCGTCTGCCTTCATCATGCTTGATATTTAAGAAATATGCAGAAGAGCTGGAACAGTTCGACAGTCATAAAAATAAAAAGCCCGACCTTGCTGTAAAAATATAGCCACAGCATACAGGGAGAAGCTGATGCTCGTGTGATTGACAAGTCTTCTTTGAATGACAAAGCTTGGAAACGGTGTCAGTCAACCTTTGAAATCACCGTTATGACATGTGCCTTTGACAGCTGTGTCAGGATATGAAATTCACCGAAAGTGAAAACGTGGCCTCGTCCCCAGAGCTCATGAGCTGCTGCGGGTGGCGGGGAGAGGAACCTTGTCACCAGCATATGAAGGAGCAGCTCCCAAGGGGTAACTGCCCACCCCACCCCACCCCCAGCCAGAGCTGAACACTATGCTATCAGGATCATAGGACCTTGAGCAGAGAGCCAGAATTCATTTGTTCGTTCAGCAACGAGTGTCTCTGTGTGTGATTTACTATGTCAGGCAGTGGGGACACCAAAAAGAATTGTCAGGCCCCAACCTTCAAAAACCCACAGTTCAAATGCAAGCCTCATAAGGATGCGAGGTAAACTAGAATTCTTATCTGTGGCTGATGGGGTGAGAAGCGGTACAACCACTTTGAAAAATAATGTGGCAGAAAAATCTAATAAAGCTAAACATATGCACATCCTATGTCCTAGAAATTCACTCCTAGGTGCCCACGTGGTGGAAATGTGAACAGAGATCTCTCCAAAAGACATATGCAAGGATGGCCATAGCAGCATTATTCCATAACCCCAAACTGGGAAGGACCCCAACATCCATCCACAGCAGACTAGGTCAATGAAGCGTGGTGCGCTCACACGGCGCAGCACTTTCACATAGCTTCTCAACCAGGGCTGACTTTGCCCTGCCAGGGACATTTGGCCATGTCTGGAGACAGTTTCATTGTCACAACTAGGGGTGCTACACGTCTCAAGGGTAAAGGCCACAGGTGCGGCTAAGTATCCCACAATGCACAGACCGGCTCCCCCACAGCAAAGAATGATCCCCTCCAAAATGGCAGTGGTGATGAGCTTGAGAAATCCCATTCTAAGCCTGAGAAGCAATGAACTAGGACCGCACAGACTACATGGATCAATTCAATCATAACTTTGAGCTCAAAGAAGCCAGACACAGAAGATCACATGTGTACGATTCCATTTGCATAAAGCTCAAAATCAGGCAACATAAATCCTTGGTTTTAGCTATTAAGAGTGCAGGGTGGAGGGGAACACAAGGGGACACGGGATCTGTTGCTCGAGCTGGGGGCTGGTTACCCAGCACTGGGTGCAAATTCACTGAACCAGAGACTTAAGATTTGGGGACTTCCCTGGTGGTCCAGTGGTTAGGACTCTGTGCTTCCACTGCAGGGGGCACAGGTTCAGTCCCTGGTCGGGGAACCAAGATCCCACAAGCCATGTGGCCACGCCAAAAAAAAAAAAAAAAAAAAAAAAAGTTAAGGTTTGTACAGTTTTCTTCAATATGTGTTTTAATAAAAAGTTTCTTTTAAAAATTCTTGCCCCAGTACCTGGGCAAGGTGCATAATCTTTCTGAGCCTCTGTTTACTCTGCAAAATGGGACAGTAATAACAGAATCTACTCCAGGAGGAGTCCTGTGGGGATGATTTGAGACAACGAGTCCAAGGCAACCACACAGTGACTGACACACAATGTGTGTACCATGAAAACAAGGAGAAGATTAGCCAATACCTATTGAGCCTGTTTGTTGAAGTAAAGTTTTCATACTAAGTCAACGTTTGGGGAAGAAAAGATCACCCACCAATCGGCCCCAGAAAGTCTGGGTGATAATGCTCTTCTGTGTGATCACAGGTAAATCTCTGAACCTCTCTGGGCCCATTTGCTCAATGAGAGGTCCGACCAGCCCAGACATTCTCTGATCTGCTCTCACTCCAGTTGCAACAAACATCTGTTGCTTTTGCCTACTCAGCTTCCATTGCTCCTTTTTCCAGTAATAACACTTCAATATTTCTTTGGCGCACCACCCATCCACTGCTGCACACAGGCGTAGTGGGGCTGTCAGTCAAGGCACCCGGCCCTCCCTTGACCAAGGCAGGACACGTGACCCAAGCTGGACCAACCAGGCTCTTTCCTGGTTGTTGTCAGGACCAAGATGCTGAAGCCAGTTCTGTCCTAGAGGAGTGCTCCAAAGGGACTGCCAGAGACTTCCTGCCACAGAGGCTCCTGGAGATCTCTGCTCGCCATCCTTGCCTGGACCTGGCTGCTCATCTTCTCATCGACTCTGTGAGCCACCCCCGTGTCCTTCAGTGAGGTCCCTGCAATGGACTGAATGTTGGTGACCCAGCACCCCCCCCCCCCATTTATATGTTGAAATCCTAATCCTGACGTAGTAGGGTATTTGGAGGTGGGGACTCTGGGAGATGATTAGGTCATGAGGGTAGAATCCCATGAATGAGATTAGTGTCCTTATAAGCAGAGACCAGAGAGCTCACTCTCTTTCTGACATGTAAGGATACAAGGGAAAGGCAGCCATCTACAAGCCAGGAAGCGGGCCCTCACCAGGACCTGACCATGTTGGCAGCCTGATCTCAGACTTCCAGCCTCCAGAACTGTTACACAATTGTCTTTTGTCTAAGCCACCCAGTCCACGGTTATTTGTTATAGCAGCCTGAACAGACTAAGATAGTCCCCTATTGTTAAATTAGCCAGCGGTAGTTCTGTTGCTTGCAAGCCAAGAATCCTGAATGCTATGTACTGGTACCAGTTGTAAATAACACAAACCAGTTGGTAACTCGTGCCCTGAGATACAAATGCCCTCCTGTCACCCCAGACCTGCCCCTGGTACCCCCAGACCTTCCCGTGATCCTGTAGGTAAGTGGCCAGTCCCTGGCACAGCTGGGGCCTCCGGGGCCTGCTCCAACCCTGAAGCTGACGGTTGCTAAATACTGAACATCACCCCTGCACAAACGACTCAGCAGGCTACCCTCATCTGCAAATTCCTCCTCTCCCGACCTCAGCTTAGTCATTTATAAAATGGGCGAACCAAACACACCGTACTGCCTCCTCCTCAGGATGAACGGGCAGAGAGAAGCATCAACAACACTTCCCAGATGTGAGGAGTTCTTTTCATTACTCAAGATCGCACCACACAGAGGTGACAAAACAAATTTCTCAGCAGAAAACGCCATCTCCCAAAACAAAGCAAGCCTTGCTTAGAGGCTCTGAAAGGGACCCAGAAGTGATAAAAACAGCTTCCAAAAAGTCAGAAGCTTTAAAAAAAAAACAAAAAAACAAACAAAAAAACCCCCACTGTATTTCTAAGCGCGAGCCTTGGGCTGCTCTGTCTCAGAAGCCTCTCCCGCGTTCTTGCCGGGGGTAGGCCGGTGAGGATGCGGGAGGGGTGAGAAGGTGATTTGCAGGAGTGACTCTGATGGGCCACTGCTTGTGTGGGGAGGCCCAGCTCTGCTGTGCACCCAGGTGAGTGGACAGAATCACTCACACTTCCTGTCCCGCGAGAACCCTGGAGAGTCCTCAGATGGTGACCATGAAGCAGCTTTCTGTCACCCACTGGCTCTTCCAGGAAGCTGCTATGACACGAGGGTGGGGGGTGGAAAGATGTTAGTTCTTTGAGGCAGAGCCTTTTTGCAGAGTCCCAGGGCTTGAACAGCCTTTTGGAGCTGGAGAGACCATTCCCTTTCTCACCCTGATGCCCCTACATTTTCCAGAGGGGAGACCACATGGGCAGGAGAAGTGCCGGGTCCCAGCTCATCCTAGCTGCGTGTCCTTGGATGAGCGGCTCTCAGGCTTCACGGAGTGGGTGTCTGAGAGCAGAGTCTCTGGCACACAAAGCAGGCAGCGTGGCCCCAGCACTGGGGTGAGATATTGCACACTAGTGGGAACCTTGCTGCTAGGCGATGCCCTAAGCCTTACTCCTGTTTAATTAGTTCATTTAATCTTCTTAACAATCTTCTTATTGCTACTCGGCAAGGAGGCTGGGAGGTCTAAGAGCTCACCCAAAGGCACACAGCTAGGAAGCAGAGCTGGACCTCAAGGCAGGCCCCCTGGCTCCAGGGCCACCCTCTTAGCCTGTCTGCCCTTCTGCCCCTCACACATGGCAGTAGGGGTACGGCAGGTGCCAGGTAGAGGCAGGTCCTCAAGGAAGTCCCAACACAAGATAGAGATGGGAGCCTGCCTTTCCACCCCTACAATCCTCCCCAAATCAAGCATCCCTTCAGAAAGTACCTGTCCAGGGCTTCTAGGTTTCTCTGTGACAAAGCAGACCCTCTGTCGGCAGACAGCTCTGATCCAGAAGAGACTCAAGGGACACCTGGGGCCTACAGGGGCCCAGCCTGCTGGTGCCTGTGGAAGGAAAAGGCTCAGGCAGGGATGGAATGACTGGTCTGTTTCCTACCATTTCCAGCAAGGCCCCCAGACCAACCCAGGAATACCAGCTCTTATTTCTTGCCCAGGGGAATGCACACTCAAAAAAAGAAAAGAAAAAGAAAAAGCCAAAATTTTCTATTTTCACATGAAATTCCTCAATTTGTAAATGCTGGAGACTTTTCAAAACTTTTTAATCAGAAAAAAAGTCAGTGTGATATAGCTCATGGGCCACCAGCTGTCCCCTCTCTCCAACAAGGGCACAACCTCTCTGACATCAGGTAAGGGATTTATCTGACAGAGCCTCCACTTGCTGCTTCTGTGAAATGACTTTATTCTGACCTAATTTAGGATGAGGGAAAATCAGAAACCGTAAACAAAAAGTGTTCAGTATAGAGGAAGGCACGTGTCTTAATCCACTCGGGCTGCTCTCACAGAACACCACAGAGTGGGTGTCTGAAACAACAGACATTTCTTTCTCGTAGTTCTGAAGCCTGGAGGCCTGAGATCAAGATTCTGGTCAATTCGGCTTCTAGTGAGAGCTCTCTTCCTGGCTTGTAGATGTCCACCTTCTCACATGGCCTTTCCTGATAGAAAGATGATGGAGATGGAGCTAAAGATGGAGATGGAGCTAAAGATGGAGATGGAGATGGAGCTGGAGATGGAGATGGAGACAGAGATATGGAGATAGAGATGGAGAGGGACATAGAGATGATTAATTCCACAGTCTCATGGAACTGAGAGTCACAAGTTGGAGGTCTGAGCTGCTAAAGCTTCCAGGAGCTGATGGTATAAGATCCCTGAAAGAAGAAAGGTACAGAGAAGTGAGCCCATCACTGTAAGGTTTTCCCTGAGGCATGTTTTGAATTCTTAAGCTGCACTTGGCAATGGTCCCAAGAAAACCACCTGGCCAGCAGAGCACAGTTAGGGGCCAGCTCCTAGTACTGAGGAGGCAAATCATTGAGTCCAGGACCTGTCACACACAATGTCCAACATTCAGTCAAAAGTCACCAGGCATACCAAGAAACAAGACCAAGGGGAAAAGGGGCATATAGAAACAGACCCTCAAATGTTCCAGATATTAAAGTCAGCAGATAGGAGTTTTAAGATAACATTGGTAGTATGTTCAAGAAAAAGTGTAAATGGCATTTAAAGACCTCTCTTCTCCTCCAGAGCCCTAGGCCCAGATGGTTTTGCAGGTTGAGCTCTACCAAACATTTAAGGAAGAGTCAATTCCTGTTTCATAAAAGTTCTTCCAAAAAGTTAGACAAAGTGAAGAGTTCCAACCAAGCTTATCAATGAGGCTAGAGAGGGAAAAAGGGTCAGGTGGAGAAAGTGAGTCAAGTCAGAGGTGAGAACATGGGGGAGGAGACAGGTCAGAACTAGGTTAAACTGGAGACAAGAGAGTAGAGAGGGGATATGGATGGGCTCCAGGGGTCTTCAAGATCAAGGGGAAGACGTCATAGACTTACGCTGTGGGTAACAGGAGGTGATTCTGGATTCTGACTAAGGGAATGACACGCACACCTCAGGTATTTCCTCCCCATCCCATCAAAAAGGCTCTGTCCTTCTCAAGAAGCCCCATTCATGGCAGGTGACACAGTACACTGTGCTGAAAAGAGAACCAAACAGAATCTCTCGCCTAAGACTCAAACTAAGAGATGCCAAAACTGTGAATAGATTTGGGGCTATTGGAGCTATAAGTTTATTTATTCATTCAGCAAATGCTGAGCACTTAATATGTGCCAGACAGTCTTCTAAGCATCTCTACCCCACTTCAGGGCGATTTTAGAGAGTCCCAGGAACGTCCCTTCTGTCCGCTGCTCTTCTCACTCAGGGGTTACTCCTGCTCCCATCCTACTTCTTTCATGTCACTGTGGCCGGAAAAACATAGAAAATGCAACTGCATGCCCAATGGTGTCTGCACTAAAAAACTGGGGTGGGATGGGGGGAAGAGAGGAAGCAGGACCAGGACACTGCTTGGCCCCAAGGGGTCTAATGGTGACATTTCAGGCAGCAGCAGGACACCAACTTGGGAGCTTGGACTCCTCTACTCCTCCAGCCTGACTAGCTACCCCTTATTTGGAGGACTGCCATAATCCTTAGATTTTCTTTTTTTTAGGTTCAAATAATTTCATACTCTCCACAAACTCCAGATCAATAGAAAAGTACCCTCTTCAAAAAGACATTCCCAGGGGACTTCCCTGGTGGTCCAGTGGTAGAGACTTCGCCTTCCAATGCAGGGGGTGAAGGTTCAATCCCTGGTCGGGGAGCTAAGATCCCACATGCCTCACGGCCATAAAACCAAAACATAAAAAGCAGAAGAAATATTGTAACAAATTCAATAAAGCCTTTAAAAATGGTCCACATCAAAACAAACAAACAAACAAAAAAACAAAAGCAAAGCACAGAGAACTCTAGTCAATGCTCTGTGGTGACCTAAATGGGAAGGAAATCCAAAAAAGAGGGATATATGTATACATACAGCTGATTCACTTTGCTATACGGTAGAAACTAACACAACACTGTAAAGCAACTATACTCCAATAAAAAAAAAATTAAAAAAAAAAAAAGACATTCCCAACTTCTAAGCAGGCATCTCATTCATTCTTATGCATGTTCCAGAAAGAACTTGGCAGATAGATCACTCCGAGTCCCCTCAAACTCCTCAAGAAGATCCCAGCATTGCAGTGATGAGCTCCATTCCTCCTCCCACCTCCAGGGGAAGGTGATGGAAGAGGCACCACAGGACCTCCACCCTGGCCAGGGTGCTGTCTTCTCCCACCTGGACTATTGCAGGAGCCTCCCTCCTGCCTGGCCCTCCTGCTCCCACCTTCTCACTGCCAGAAGGACCCTGTCAAACCTGAGTCATGCCACATCCCCCTTCTGCTCAGAGCCCTCCAATGACCTCCCAGCACACCTGGAGTAAAACCCAAGTCTTTGCCAGAGCTGCAAAGCCTTACTTGGCCTGGCCCTGCTGCCCCTCTAGGGCTCCCACGGAACCCGGGAGAGATGGGGCCTGTGAAAACAGTGCCAGCAGGGCCTGCTACAGCTGCGTGTGTTCTCCGGGCAATCAAACACATGAACAATTCTGTATGCAAACAACCTCCAACAAACCTTCCTGGCTTGCAGACTCCAGCAGAAAAGCTGTACGACCAAGGAGCTAAATTAGACTCATAAATAATGTGTCGGTTTGGGTCTGCTTGTACTAGGCTGGCAATAGGATTTTAGAAGCATGGCTAAGAGCTGATTCACGATTCAAGTACAACATCAAGTTCAGCAACACTGCAATAGGAGGAATAAGAAATCAGGCAAAATGAAGTATGGTAGGCTCTCCAAGATAAAAATAAATTTAATAATAATAATAATAATAATAAATTTGCAATTGTTCTTACTTTAGCAGGATAAATGTTTAGGAAGTGAGAAAGTCACCCAAAGTCAAACTTGCTACCAGCCTGAAAAGATGAGCACTGGACCCACGGCCCTCACCACTCCTCCTGGTCAGGGGCCTTCTTCCAATATGTGGATCTGGGTCTTAGTTTCACGCTGGTAATGCGTATGCCCCAGACATGCAACAAAGCTCCAAACCCAACAATCAAAACACTAGTGCCGGGCCCTCCCTGGAGGTCCAGTGGTTAAGGCTCCGTGCTTCCAACACAGGGAACGAGGGTTCGATCCCTGGTTGGGGAACTAACTAGGACCCCACACGTCATGTGGCCAAAAAAAAAAAACCCTTAAAAATAAATATTAGCCCTAATCAAGGGCATGCAACCTGTGTATGGATTAGATCAGAGATGGCGAATAGGGTCAACTTGCATGACAATTCCAATCTTTTGGGAACATCTATTGTAGAACTTCAGGACCTTCTCCCAACTCTTAGGAGAGGCCACTCTGATGAACCAAGTCTGCCTTCAGTATGGGAAGGGATGCAGACCGTGTGCACAACACATTTTCTATCCACTCAGTCCTTCAGCAAACACTGAATACCTACTCTGGGCTGGAAGACAGTGTCAAACCAAAGCATAAGGGGCTGCTCTCCTGGAACTTAAATTCTAAAGCTGTGTGGCTCAGTCTGGAGCCACAAGCCACATGTGGCTCTTGAGCGCTTACAATGTGGCTGGGACAATGGAGATGTGCTCTTAAGTATAAAATATACAATAGATTTCAAAGACTTAGTACAATAAACTATTATCTCAATAATAATGTTCATATTGGTTACATGTTGACATGATAATGGGGATTAATAAAATATGTTAGTAAGATTCACCCATTTTGTTGTTTGCTTTCCTTTTTTTTTCAATGTAGCAACTAGAAGATTTAAAATTATATATATTGTGATTTTTGCACTTGTATTATATTTCCACTGGACAGCACTGATGTAGAAGAGCTGATAAACAGTAAATAAGTTATAAGTAATGGGTTAAAGTAATTTCTGAAAGTGATAAATGCTCTGAAGAAGACACAGCAGGATATGGGATAAAGAGTAATGGGGCAGGATGAGGGCACTTTAAATAGAATGGTTAGTATTACGGGCTGAACTGGGTCCCCCCAAAATTCATATGTTGAAGTCCTGACCTGCAAAGTCCTGACCTCAAAAATGTGACTGTGTTTGTTGGAGTCAGATATTTGGAGTCTTTAAAGAGATCATTAAATTAAACAGGTCACTAGAGTGGGCCCTAGTCCAATATGATGGTGTCCTTATAAGAAGAGGAGATTAGGACACAGACACACACAGAAGAAAGACCATGTGAAGATGCAGGGAGAAGACAGCCATCTGCAAGCCAAGGCACCAATCCTTCAGACACCTTGACCTTGGTCTTCCAGCCTCCAGAATGGTAAGACAATAACTTCTGTTATTCAAGCCCCCCAGTCGGTGTGACAGCAGCCTGATCTGACTAATACAGTCAGGAAGGCCTTTCCGAGGTGGTGACATTGGAATTGAAGTCCCATCTCATGGAAACCTCCAGGAAGGTAATTCTAGGCACAGGAAGCAGCAAGCATAGAGGCCTGAGGTGCGAACAGCCAGAGAGAGGACTCCGTGCCACTGGCTCAAGGCAAAGTAGGGGGCAGACTGGGAGAGGGGGCCATGGGGAGACGGGGTCGGACCTCGGCATATTTGCAAGGCAGTCAACTCCCCTCCCCACTCCCATTGCAATACATTGCGCATCACTTAATTTAAAGCCTCCTCTACGGAATGGTCTCCAGGACGCCCTTAAGAAGGTCTGTATCCTGGAATCCACTTTCAGCACCCTTCACTTAGAATCTGTCAACCCTGCTGTAAACCAAATGCACCCAGGCAATCCTGTTTCCCAGGATCAGCTGGTGAGTCACTGTGACAGAAAGCCCCAGGGCCTCTAGGAACTGGGATCTGCGAATGAGGACACTCACAGGTATTTTTAACATCACCTGTCCTGCGGACCAGAAAAAGATTTCAAGGGATGGAAAAGGAGAGCTTGAAAGTGGGGGGGGATGGCGCTGGCCTGAGCCATAACACCCTTGGTGGGAGGGGTGGAGGGTGCCAGAGGGCTTGCCAGGTGTCTGTGGGGCCCCCCAGACTTCCACAGGATGAGGTGGAATGAGGAACAGCAGGGGGGGCCAGCAAGCCCAGGACCCCTGCTTTAGAGAAGGTCTCAGAGCTGACGGGAAATCTGGAGAATGTCCAGCCCACACCCACGTCTTCTTTTCTACTTTATTTTAAAAATCAACATTTAACTACCTGCTACGAGAATCCATTCTCCTTTAGAGTCATAGAACTTTCAGTTTCTTCCTTCCTCCTTAGATACTTGTTATTGCTTTATATGTATTTGCTTATTTTTGAGAAAAGAAGTACTATGGGTCTGACAACCAAAGACAACCAAAGTCAGGGGAGGGGGTGATGCTTTACTGAGTCACTGTTTTACACAGTCTAGTCTTTAGGAATTTTGACAATTTCTTAAATAAAAAAAATACAATTATATCAACAAGAATAGGGAAAACTCCTAAAACTGAATAAAAATAAAGGAACTAGCTGTATTTCAATCATACAATCACACAGAGATTGCTAAGCCAAGTAACTTCTAGACCTGCTACATGGGCTACAACCCTGTTGGATGACAAAAAAGGACTCCAATGCATCTTAAACTCTATTCAGCAGTCATGTTGTTGCAGTGGTTTGGGTACAATTCTGAAATGATTTTGTGTCTGTTGTAGGATTAAATAAATGAGTGAACATTTTGGTTGTGTTGAAAGCCAGGTTTCCCACGGTGGGAGATGGGAGACCCAATATGGAAGGCAAAGAGGCAAAGAGGAATGCTGTGGTACTAGGCTGGAATTAAAGATATTGGTATAAACTCATCTTAGATTATACATACACATGTACACATGTTGCTCTGTCCACTGAGAGGTCAAGAAGCTATGACATCCCGATAGCAATGGGTGCATCTAGAACCCCATCTTGGTTTCTAAATACCAGTCCCCACTGAAAGGAATCAGGGCTCCTTGAGAAATGGCTGAATCCAGGGTCAGAGCAGGACACTTACAAGGTGAGCCTGAATACCTTGCTGTGCAGAAAGTGAGGAAGTGTTCAAAAATGAGATCATATAAACAAGACTCAGATGGAAGACAGAGGTAGCTCATTTCAGGGCTGGTTCCCAGAGGAGACCATCAGACCAGTCCTGCTAACAAGACCCTGCAGGTCTCTATTTTTTCCCCAAACATCATGTTCCAACCTGTCTTCCATCCTGAGCACCTCCATAGTGTTCTAATTCTTTATGCAAAGTCACTCTCTGTTGCTTACAGCAAGAGGACCCTGCTTGATATGTCAAGTCTCCTTTCCCCTGTTCAGAAACATTTCAGTCTCATAAAGAAACATACAGAAAGTCCAGGGAGGATTTCCCTGGCATTCTTTGGCCAACACGCCTTCCTCCATCCCCCAGGCTGGGAGAATTAGGTGGACAACATTTCTAAAGAGACTTGAGGCTTATTACGGGATAGTTTCCCAGCTACCAGAAGATAACGGTGGCAGCCCCGCCCTCCAGAATTGCTCAGGCGCACTCAGGGGAGTAAATGTTCCGTTGGTGTTTCAATGGGGTGCTGGCTTCTATTAGCAAGAATGTGCTTTAATGTGCCCAGGGGACTCCAAACAACATGCGTGCCTCTCTCCAACTGGTTTCATTACAATCAGGAGGAAGGCAAGGCTTTAGACTCAGTTAACTCTCCCCAAATTGCTTATAAAACAACGGGAGGCTATGGAAGCAATTTCCTGGTGCTGCATGCTGAGTGCAAACATCCCACTGGGTTCAGGGTCCAGTGATGGAGGGAGTAGGGGTCTCTTCCTGGCTCCCCCACTAACTGGCTGGGTGAGACAGGGCCAGCCGCCTCGGTTCCCCAGCCAGAAAATAGGTGCAGCCAATCCTGCCCAATCAGCTGTGAAAAGCCGAAGCTGGAATAAAACTCAAGAGCACATCTGAGTAGCACCACATGCTGGAAAAACATCAGGGAGGAGAACCACACATGTTGATTTCCCTGCCTGCTCTCAGCATTCTCCCCCAGAAGGAGGAAACATACCTACCCCGGGAGAGCAGCAGACACAGTACGCTTATTTCACATAAGATACAGAGGCAGAACACACATCACGTCTTTCAAGAGAATGTGCAGCTGCTGATGTCTGCACGTTGTTTTCTGTTCGCCTGGACCTGAGGCTTTCTCAGTGCCAGGTGCTGTGCTGTGTGCCTTCCACACGTTAGCTGGTTGAATCATTGCAACAACTCTATGAACTGGATTCTTAATCCCATTTTAATGACAGGCAGACAGAGACTTAAAAGGGTAAAGTAACTGACCCAAGGTCATGCGACCAGAAATTATCAGAACCTGCATTTGACTCCAACGACGCCCAGAGGCCTTGCCCTTCCCCCTCCCCTCTTAAGTGGGCTGAACGGTGGCCCCCCAAAGACATGCCCCCATCCTCATCCCTCAAACCCGTGAATATTTCCTTACGTGGTACAAGAGTGAAAATTACCCGACATGGCAAAAAGTGTGATTGAATTCAGGCTCTCCAGAGGTGGCACTTGTCCTAGATGGTCTGGGTGGGCCCTAAATGTAATCGCATGTATCCTTATCAGAGAGAGGCAGAAGGAGTCTCAAGGAACACACACAGAATGGACAGAAGAGAGGGAGGCCGTGTGAAGAGAGAGGCAGAGATTAGGGTGATGTGGCCCCAAGCCAAGGAAAACCAGGAGCCCCAAGAGCTGGAAGAGGTGAGCAATGGGTTCTCTTCTAGAGCCTTTTGGAGGGAGTGTGGCTTTGCCAACACCATGATTGCAGATGTCTGGCCCCCAGAATTGTTATTTCTATTGTTTTAAGCTCCCTATTTGTGGCAGTTTGTTACAGCAGCCACAGGAAACTCAGACATCCTCTACATGGTTCTAACTCCCAGTGCTATGTGTGGCACGAGGCCCAGGCATGTGGCAGGTGCCGGCGTTCTGGGGGGTCGTGAGCCAGGCCATAAGCACAGATGCTTCTTTTCTCTGCATCCTCAGGTCTGCAGAGTGACTGAGGCCAGGACTGCAGGCCTGGGAGAAGCACTGAGCTCACGTAAGTGTTCTGGGACAAATAAGATTCTACCCTTCTCAGGATTTTACCTCGCTGCAGGGTAAAATCTTTACCTGGCCCTCTGCCCTCAGCCTGTTGGCAAAGATTCCTGGGCACAGGTGTACAGCTCCGTGTCCTGGGAGCCACCGCACACCCAGAGACCTGCTGGGCAGGTGGGCGGTGGGGGGAGGTGGGCTGGTGCACAGGGACTCGCTGCAGCCCATCATGGCCAGAGCTCTCGAGGTTTGCAAACGCCGGAATAAGCATCTTCACGTGAAATCTGCCCATTTTTAAACACAGACAACTGGGGACTTCCCTGGCGGCTTAGTGGTTAAGACTCCGAGGTTTCACTACAGGGGCGCAGGTTCGATCCCTGGTTGGGGAACTAAGATCCTACACGCCACGAGGCGTAGCCAAAATTATACACACACACACACACGCACACTGACAACGAACAACTTTTCAGAGCACCACGCAGACCCAACTCTCCTGTGGGTCACGTGGCAGTCCAATCCCTCCTCTGGATGAAACCAGCTCATCCAATGGCCTTGCCCCCTCCTCCCAGGCAGGACCCTTCACCAAGGAGTGCTTCAAACTCTATTCGTTCAAGCTGCATTTCGTCCCCTGATGAGCCTCTGTCCCCCTTCACCTGCCAACTCCGCAGTGTCATGGGGATGGAAGAGGACTGGGAAGGGAGTCAAAGAGAGCCTCCTCCCACCTCACACAAATGGAGGAAAGTAGAGAGCATCTTACCTGCCCGCGGGGACACATCCGTTCCTGCACAGCGTTGATCCACCAGAGATAAACACGAACAAGGTCTGATGACCGAGCCAGCGTGATTAAGAAGCATCACTAGGTGTGTAATGCAGGCCACCTGGCCAGGGACAGTCTTGGCCTGCCTGCTGCTCCTGCCGGCTCACACCTGGATGGAAGTGGATTCTGAGAACTTTCTCTGAAGCCCCAGATCCACTGGGAAAGCTGGCTGCCACAGCCAATTGTGTGGAGGTGTCCCCCCAAAGATGTCCATGTCCTAATTCCCCAAACCTGTGAATGTGTTACCTTACAAGGCAGGTGGGGGTAAGTTAAGGATCTCGAGATGGGGAGATGACCCTGGATTTCTGGGTGGGACCCACATAATCACAGGGTCCTTATAAGAGTGAGGAAGGATTCAGAGAAGGAGATGTGATGACAGTCACAGAGGTGAGAGTGAGGCCGGGCCAGGAGCTAAGGCATTTAGGCAGCTTCTAGAAGCTGGAAAAGGCAAGGAAGTGGATTCTGCCTTAGAGCCTCCAGAAAAAACACGCCTCTTACGCCCCATTCTGGACATGTGACCTCCAAACCATAAGAGAATGGACTCGTGTGGTTTTAAACCACCATGTTTGTGCTGATTTGCTACATCAGGCACAGGTGGCCTGCCTGCTGCTCCTGCCCCCTCAGCCCTGGACGGAAATAGATTCAGAGGACTTTCCCTGGGGCCTCAGAACCACTGGGAAAGCTGGCTGCCCTGGTCAATATGTGAGGTGACATGGCAGATGGCGGCTGCGGGCGGGGGGAGGTGTGTGTGTGTGTGTGTGTGACACAGTGAGGCACAGACCAGAGCCAGAGACTTGCAGACAAAGAGCTGTGTGCACCTTTCCACACAACCAGCAGTTTCCTTCCTTCTTCCGTCACTTTACAGAAGAACAGTGGGTCCACGGGCAGGATCTGGCTGTTGGGCTACACGCTTGCTTCCAATGATAACGTCTTAATAACAGCAACCAGAACAACACTAGAAACTACTGAGTTCTTACTGTGAACCAGGCACTGTTCTAAACTTTTTACATTGTTCTCATCTAATTCCTTTTTCTTAATTTTTATTTTTTTAACTCTTTATATAATTCTTAAAGGTTACTCTTCATTTACAGGTATTACAGAATATCAGCTCTATTCCCCGTGTTGCACAGTCCATCCTTGTAGCCTGTTTCACACCCAGTGCCTCCCACTCCCCACCCCTAGGTTGCCCCTCCCCCCAGGTAACCACCAGTTTGTTCTCTATACCTCTGACTCTGCTGCTTTTTCATTATATTCACTAATTTGCTGTATTTTTTAGATTCCACATTTAAGGGATATCATACAGTATTTGTTTTCCTCCATCTGACTGCTTTCACGTAGCATAATGCCCTCCAAGGCCATCCACGTTGCTGCAAATGGCAAATTTTGTTCTTTTTTATGGCTTAGTAGTACTCCATTGTATATATACCATATCTTCTTTATCCACTCACCTGCTGATGGACACCTGGGTTGCTTCCACATCTTGGCAATGGTCAATAATGCTGCTATGAACACTGCATCTAATTCTTAAAGCCACCATAGAAGTTATAGACTGTTAATATCTATAAGAACACAATATTTTTTTAAAAAAGAAAATTTCTCATACAAAGTTCACTTCTCTATCACCCCTGCCTAGGCTAGTGTCTGCATAATGGTAGGGGTTCCATAAACATTTGTTGAGTGAGTGAATGTATGGCCTGATGGGAGAGGCAGGTCAGTCACACAAGTACACTGTCATTCTGGTAAGTCCATGGTACAATCTGGGGGATGGAGTACACACCGGGGTGAGGGTAGTGTCTGGAAAGGAGAGCTTAATTCTAAAAGGTGAAAGGGGGGGCAGTGGTAGAAGCAAGCAGTCGGGGGACAGCACGGGGGACACCGTGGGGGAAGGAAATGGGAAGGAACTGGAAATTGAGAGAAAGCTCGTGTGGCTGAAGCATTAAAGTGACAGGAGCGGGGACTTCCCTGGTGGTCCAGTGGTTAAGACTCTGCACTCCTGACACAGGGGGCACGGGTTGATCCCTGGTTGGGGAACTAAGATGCTGCATCCCTCATGCCACACGGGGCGGCCAAGAAAAAAAAAAAAAAACCAGGAGGAAAGAAAGAAAAGAAAAAAAAGAAGCCCAAAGCAATAAAATCAAAATAAATGCTGCACGTTGTCCCTCTAGATAAACACTAGCAGGCACTGAGGCCCACATCTGTGCTGTCCCTCCCACTGGTCTCAAATCAGGCTCAAAGTGATAGGAGAGTGGGACAAAAGGAGGCCAGAGGGATTTAGGCCTGGAACTCTGGATGCGTTTCCTGCGGCTGCAGTAACAAGTCACCACAACCTTAGTGGCTTAAAACAAGAGAAATTTACTCTCCCACAGTTCTGGAGGCCAGAGTCTGAAACCAAGGTGCCACCACAGCCACACTTCCTCCACGCTCTGGGGGAGAATCCTTCCTTGCCTCTTCCAGTCTCTGGGAGCTCCTAGCAGTCCCTGGCTTGTGGCCACATCACCCCAATCTCTGCCTCTGTCTTCACAGGGCCTCTTTCCCCCTGTGTCCTCTTCTCTTCTTGTAAGTACATCAGTCACTGGATTTAGAGGCCTCTCCGGAAAAACATTATTTCAGTCCTTAACTAAATGACATCTGCAAAGACCCTGTCTCCTTTAAGCTCACATTCACAGGTAGCAGGGGGTTAGGACTTAGACATATTTCTTTGGGGGACACTTCAGTCCACTACAAACATACTCATGCTATGTTTCCAAAATGCAACCTTTTCCAGCAGCTGAGGGCCCTGGGAAGTCCCCCAGTATCACCAGGACTGAACAAGTAAGGAGCAGCCGTGAATGGACAGCGGCAGACTCCAGAAACGCCACTGAGCCTGTTCCACAGGCTCCTTCCTGCGTCTGGGGATATATTTAGGCCAGTGGGAATGTAATTCAGTCAAGGTCCCCCAAACCCATATGTTCCCCTCCCCCGGTTTCTGTAGCTGTATTTCACTTGGTGAAAACTGCAGCCAAAATGAGGATCCCAAAATAAGAACCTCCTTAGGATCTAGAATATTTGAATTGGAAAGCATCCTCTGTAAGAGTCTGGTCTCTGTCTCTTGTTACCTCTTCCTTACCACCCAAGAGACTCCCTTGCAGCTCTCCCTGACACCAACACTCCCCACCAGCGAGCCCGCATTGGGGGGCTTCCACCCTGGGGTGGGGGTGGGTGGAGGAGGGGGGCAGGGAAGCATGAATTAGTGGGGAAAGCATCCCGCCTGTTCTGAATGGTTCTCAATCACTCGCCGTCTTTTTCCAGCCTTTGCTAGATTTAGACTTCCTCCTCTCTTTCTCCTAAAGGGCCATGCATTATGGATGAGGGCTATTTCTTATTCAGCAGCTGAGAATCACTCTTCTATCAAAAACACCTCTTTAATGTGCTCTCAGAAATCAACGCCCGCCTCTGAACTCCAAGAGGTTCCTGGCCTGGCTCTGCGAAGGGGCCCGTTGGACGAAGCCCTTGAATGACAAATGTTTGAAATGTAAAATGCACACATGCTCGCCCTGCAAACACACACAATGTTCGCGATGGGGAAGGAGAAGCCACACCTCGCGAGTGCCCCTTGGGTTACCATCCTCCTCACCTGGGAGAGGATGGGGCTAATTTCAAACCTTAAGACAAGTGGTCCCTTTTCCAGGTGGGTTGAAAGGTACTGACATTTCTGTTTCTGACTTTGTGCTGGGCATGTTCCTTCACACACCTGCCCCCTCTTCTTTCTTGATGCTTCTGAGTCTGCTCTAAAACAGGGGGTAACCCAGGCCCTGCTTCACCTACACCCCACTCACACGACCGAGGCCCCAGTTAGTGATAGCTTATCAAAGGGGCCGTCAGGGGCGTGACCCTCTGCTGGTTTCCTTGGTAACTGATGAGCCCACCTGATATCAATTTCCCTATAGCTGGTAATCCCGCCTTCCCCTTGGGAGCGAAGACTCCCACCACGTCCTGCCTGCCGTGTGCCGCACACGCTGGGGTGTTGCCCCAGGACCTTGCTGCAGACACGTAAGCTCCCCCGTTCATTAAACCATTGATGCCACAAAAAAAAAAAAAAAAAAAAAACCACGGAGTAATCAAGCCAAAGCATAAGAGATGCTGGCCAAACCTTTCAGTTACAAGATGAATAGTCCTGGAGACCTAATGTACAGCATAATGACTAGTTAATAATAACATATCATATACTTGGAATTTGCTAAGAGAGGAGCGTTCTCACATACCCACAAACAATAACTCCGCAAGGTGATGGATACATTAGCTTGCCTGTGTTATCATTTCACAATGTACATCATCACATTGTGCATCTTAAATATGCAGTTTTTATTTGTCAGTCATACTGCAGTAAAGCTGGGGGGGAAAACTAGGCAAAAAAAAAAGAAGAAAAAGATCTGGATGCAAACTCAATTTGGTACGACCCTCATTATACATGCACAGAAATAAAGGCTGACAGAACTTGACCTCAAAAAATAAAAAAATAAAAAGAGAAAGAAAGAAAGAACCACCACTGGAAAAAACTAGTCCAAAGATAGTAAAAGTAATTAGGTGGGTAATTTTCTTCTTCCTTCTATTTCTAAAATAGCTATCATTAACAGATATGAGCTAGTTGTACTAGTTGGCTAGTTTCTTAAAACTGCTTTCAAACCCTATGCATGGAGACACGAAGACAAAGAACTGTGCAATATGTGTTAAATTGCTGCACTGTGAATTCTTCCTTTTTCCAGTAAAAACTTCCCAATACTAACCGTGCTAACTTTCACTTACTGAGTGTTAACTTTGTCCCAGATGCGCTTCTACATCCTTTGCACGTATCACCTCTTTTAATCCCGTGGGAGATAGATGTGATGACTATCCCCACTTTACAGACAAGGAAATTGAGGCACAGAGACGTTGAGAGACTTGTCCAACCAAGATCACATAGCTAGTATGTGTTAGAGCTTGGATTTGAAACCAAAGGCTCTTAGTTGACATCCCTTCCTGTTTCTCTGTTAAAGAGCTAAATGTATATCCATACCAATCAGATAAAATATACTCTTGCCAAAATATGAAATACTAGCCAGTCATTAAAAAACATGAGGGAGTTCTCTGCAAACTGACATGGAAAGTTCTCCAACATCCAGTGTTAGAGAAGGTGTTTGGGAGAAAACCCTCAGGCCATTTCCTCATCATGGACTGAAGTCTCTTGCTTTGCATAGAGCAACATGTGAGTTTTCTTATCAGATAGGAAACAACTCAGATTAGCCCACATTGAGGATTATCCTTAAATAATTTACAATCATGTGATACTTCCCAAAAGGCATTTACACAGATTGCCACATGCAGAACATGAAATGCTTACAAAATTCCTCTGAGGAGTCTCTCTTTCCCCAGAGACTGTGGCAGCTTGCAGTTCAATGTCACTATTCAGAGAGAGAGTGAGAGAGAGAGCGCGCGCGAGCTGTATGTGGAATTGGCCTCAACTTTGTTACTAACACAGAGACTGCCTGTTACTGCCACCACGCTGTCCTCCCAGGGAAGGTGATGCAAAGGAGAGACTGTCTCCCCCTCTTAAGCCTGATGTGGGGCATCTGTTTGAGTTGAGGGAGAGGACATAGATGTTCAGAAACTACTCAGACATTTGAAAAAAGAGCTGAAACCTCACCAGCAGAGGCTGAAGGCCATGGGGGTCATTTCTGGATCATGCTGAATACTGGTTTTGGGGGAAGGAACAGTTGTAAACCCTTAAAGGCTTTGTTGGTGTTTTTCAATGTCTTGAGCCTTCTGCATGTCGCTTATTTTAAAAGAACCAAAATTAGGCCTTTGGAGACACTCAATTTTGACAAGGTCATAATAGAGCATGATAGCCTTTATATAAAATGGTGTATCTTGATACACCACTTATATAACCTTTATATAAAATATGACGTGTCTTTCATGGGTGCACATAAAAGAAGTTTCTCATTGGTAAAACTGAAAGCCAAAACACTGGTTAAAGCAAGAGAAAAAAAAATTTTAGTGATACAAGCTACTCTAAATATTCTCCTTGTAAAGTTATCAATTTTACATATTCACCAACTATTCTGTGTAGGGCCAAGGCCTTTCCTTAGCATCTGTGTCAGTCAGTTGGGCCATGACATCTTTCCTGAGTAAATTAATTCATTAAGGCAGATCTGTGATTTCAAGCTACAGTGTTAGAGAGAGTGCAGCATAGTGGGTAACTGCCCAAGCTGGGTTCATATCCCAGTCCAGCTGTTATTAGCGTCTTAGCTGTGCAACCTTGAGCAAATGACTCAACCTCTCTGTGCCTCAGTTTCCTTATCTGGACAAAGGAGGTGACAACAGTCCTTACCTCAAAACTGATTATAAGAATTAAATGGCTTAATTCTTGTCAAGTGCTTTCCAGAAGGTCTGGCCCAGAGCTACAATGAGTGTGATGATATATGAACATTTAAATCCCCATTCAACCTCTCCTCCTTCTGGAAGCCCTTCTGTATTGCACCAACCCCATCTGCTGAGTCCATCCCTCGGCCCTTGTGAGTAGCAGAGGGTTCCCTAAAGCAGGCTGGGACCTCCCTTGGGGTGAGGCCTACAGCCATTTCTTTTGAGCAAGGACCTTTGCCTGGGATTTAGGCAGAGTCTTTGCTCCCAATGAGTTTCCACACTGATGGCTATGGAAGACTGTATTTTCCAAAACCAGTATTTCCCGCTCACGTGCTCTCCTCTCCAATGAGGATGTGGAGCCTGGGTCCCTCTTCCTCAACCCTGGGTGAGGTTCTGTGCCTGCCTCCAACAATGGTGTTGCCAAAGTGACACTACATGACTTTTAAGGCAAAGTCATAAGCGGCAACACAGCCTCTGCCTGGGTCACTTGCCACCTTGGATCCCAGCCCCCAGGCTATAAGGAAGCCCAGGCCACACGGAGAGACCATGTGGAGAGGACCCAGAGCTTGTGGCCCTCCTGAGCCCCCAGCAATGGCCAGGACCAGCCTGGCAGCCACGTTCTGGAAGCAGGTCCTCCAGCCCCAGCCAGAAGTGTCCCTGGCTGATGCTGTGTGGGACAGAGATGAGCCTTCCATGCAAACCTTGCCCAAGTGGCTGATTCATCAGCAAAATAAATGACTGTTATTAAGTCGCTACGTTTGGGGGTTTGTTGATGAGCAGTCGACAACTGGAACAGTGGCTAGATCCAGCCGGCCTGGGAAATCTTCATTTGCTTCCTGTTGGGGAGGGAACCTCTCTGCCCAGGGCAAGGAGCCTGCCCGCTGCTCTGAAACACATCTCTCTCAACACAGTCTGCCGGCTGCAAAGGTCCAGAGCAGCAACGCGCATTCCTCCCACGGAGGAAACTCAGGCCACAGCTGGACAGCGGTCAGCGCTCCGGGAGGCAAAATGCACAGCAGACGTCTCCCCAGCACCACTGTTAGATGGAGACGGGTGGGAGGATGAAGACACAGGTTGTCCCGCATGCACTGAAAGTTGCATCCTTGCTCCAAGATGTTTCCCGGTCCCCAGCTCTGCTGACAAGCCCCTCCATTCACTGGGCAAAGGTCCCCTCAACCATTACATCTTTCCCGTTTCTCCATCTTGACAACTCTTTCAAGTCAGACTTACATTGTACTCAACCTCTGTTTCTCCAAATTGGAACCATCAGCAAATCCTACCAGCCCCCCGTTCACAATGTATCCACACCTTTCCACCATGGTCCAAACCACCATCCTCTCTTACCTGGACCATTGCTGTCACATCCTCCCTGGTCTTCCTGCGTCTGCCCCCACAGTTTATCCTCCACAAGCAGCCAGAGGATCTATTTGAATGCAGGTTAGGTTATGTCACTCAGAGTTCTCTGGTGGCCCCATCTCACTCAGAGAAAAAGCCAAGTGTCCCCCAAAATCCTGCATGATCCAGCCCTGCATTTCCTCCCTCAGCCCCTTACCCATCTACTCCTGCCACACTGGATCCTCACTGCTTCTCAGGTGTATATGGTCCACTCCAACCTCAGGACCTTGCACTTGCCATTTCCTTTTTCTGGAATAATCTTCCCCTAAATATCTGCTGCGTGGCTCATTTCCTCCCTTTCTTCACATCTTAAGTCGACTTTTCTTTTTCTTTTTTTTTTTTTGATACCAATCACATTTATTTAAGGACATAATGTACTATTTAGACTCACGGACGATACTAAATTATAACCTTGTTAAATATCTCTAGGATATTTTATTTTTGCAAAGATAGGTCCTTAAAAAAACAAACAAAAACAAAAAAACTGGACAGATTAATAATATAACACATATCAAAATTAGATAAAAAATATAGGTCACTGCTCTCATTCACTCTGTCTCAGTGTTAAAGATGTTACAAAGATACAGAGAATATCACTTGCTGTTCTCTTTTGGGGAGGCTATATTCAAGTTGACAAAAAGTACCCCTACATTTACAGGCACAGGTGTTGTCAAAGGGGTCTTTCTCTGATTTTAGCAAAGAAAAAAAGTCCAAATTGTATTCTTTATACTATGTGATTTAACGATATCATGTTTGGCACATGGTACTATTATTTCTCCTCCTGGAGCAAGTTCTCGTTTTCTCAAAGCCTTTCCCCCAACTTTTCTAGAAATAAAGCTTAAACATCATTTATTTTAAGCCTTGAAAATAAAATGTTATGCTCATATATACATGTACCAGGTTGGTATATTCATATATATCTTTTCCAATTACAGGTTAAGCAAAGACATGCATTTAGAGCTGTACTAATGTATTAAAGCAAAAGACAACCCAACTTAATATCAAGAGAAATTGTGACCTTCCATCTAGTGTTTGACAGAGAAAACACGGATTTTGACACGTTGTCTTATTTCATTCAAATAGCCGTCTGCTCACACACGGTCCAAGGACACCCACATAATAAAGCAAATACAATGACATGTTAAAGATTGGTCTTCAAACATCCCAGCCAATGATGCCACACTTGCCTGTGATCTCGCCAACATAAAACCACATCCACACCTCAGTGACCACCAAACCATTCAGAAGAGCTTCCTTAACTGTAAGCTGTTTGAAGCTATGGTTTGAGCACTACTGATAATTTTTTTCAAGCTCTGAATAGCTGCAGGGATCTCAGCAGGGGTTGGAGGAACCAGCTCAACCTTGGCATAGTGCCAAAATGTGGCCAATCGAGGCTTCAAGTAAGTCACAGCAGTGTTGACCAGCTCCGGGGCCTTCTCCGCGAGGTTACGGACAAACTGGGCCTGGTTCTAGGACGGAAAGTCCGTCGCCCCGATTTAAGTCGACTTTTCAATAAGATCTTCCTTCCCACCCGTTTCAAAACTTCAACTCATCCCAACACTTCACATCCTTCCTTTTGCCTTATATTTTCTCCTTAGCGTTTACCCAATATGCTAGATATTTTACTTGTTCTCTTTACAGACCGTTTCCCCCACTAATACTTCAAGTCCGCAGGGGACAGTGATTTTTATCTGTTTTGTTCACTGCCGAATCCCTAGCACCTAGAGCAAAGTCTGGTACATAATAAATGCTCAATAAAGCTTTGCTGAATAAACGGAGACCTCCGAGACTCAGTCTGAGCCTCGCTTGTTCTATGGATGCCCACCCCACCCCCATCGCGGGGGAGGCACTTACCAGGACACATGAACCTCATCAGCATCCTCACCAGTGTCGTTACCACTTACCCTCCCTACGTGCCAAGCCCTCTGTTAAGCTCCTTATATTAGAATTGCCAGGCTAAATACAGGGTATTCAGACAAATCTGAACTTTATATAAAAATGCATAGTATTTTTTTAGTGTAAGTATGTCCCATGCAATATTTGGGAGATGCTTATTCTTGAAAAAAGTTGTTTAGCAACACATTAGGCACAGGTGTCCTAGATTTGTGTTTGCTGAATCTGGCAACCTTACTTAGCATATTATGTCATTTAACTGTCGCGAGGTAAGTATCATTATTGCTCTATTTTAGTTGAGAGGATGCAGCACAGGGGATACACGGCTGGGGGGGCAGGAGAAAAAGAAACTAGGAGAGACTTGTAATGCAACCAAATAGCTCTCTGTAAAACCTGGGAACCAAAAGACAAATAAAAATTTGGAAGCCCCTGCTATTTCAAATGAGAAAATAAAAAAGAAGTGACAGAGAGGCTTAAATCCAAGCAAAGAGAAATAAGCCCCTGCTTCTGAAAGATGAATGAAACGAGACTTTGGGGGAAATGGATTCTCTATTGTTGAAGATAAAAGGCACCTTCTCCGAGAATGATCCAGGCTCTGGAGAAGATGCGAGAGGTACTCCAGGCCATCAAGAGGACTCCAAGGGGAGCAGAGAAACGGACTTTCAGAGTCCAAGGCCAGTCTCCTCCAGGCCACAGCATCCCTTACAGTCACAGAGGCAGGTTGTCCTGCACAAGCTCAGGGGCGCCACCTGCAGGAGGGAGCACTGCACTTCTGGGTTATCTGTACATACCCCCTGGGAACCACCAATGAGCCATCCACCCATCCCTTACTAAGTACAAGCACCCTCCTTGCACTGGAAGCTCCCTAAGAAGTAAGTTTCCTCTTTCTGGTAGTTTTCATACTACTCAGCATTTTACTTTTTTATTTTATTATTTTATTTTCATCTTTCTCCCGCCAATAGGATGGACACTCCATACTAGCAAGGTAAAAGTATACTACTTTTTACTGGTCTTGTTCATTGCTGAATCCCCAATATCTAAAACAGTTTCTAGTATGTGAAAAATAATCAATACATATATGTTAAAGAAATGTATTGTATGTCAATTGTATCTCAATAAAATTCTTAAAAAAAAAAAAAGAAAGAAATGAATGAGTGCAGCTTCCAGCTGGGCCCTTAAGGGAAGAGGGCATGCCCTCTCCCCTCTTTTCTCTTCCTACTGGCTGGAATTTCACCCTGGCAATGGCAAGTGTCTGGTCTACACAGATGAAGGCACCCCCCCAGAATGGTGGCACAATAGGAACCAATAGGATAGCAGGCACTTGGCTCCCTGCTCCAACGAGCACACACCAGCCCTGCACTGCTTACCCCTGTAACATTACAGGAGTCAGAGGAGAAAATGAACACACCTAGTTCAAGCCAGAGCCGACTAACCTCCAATAAGCAACTGCAGCATCTGCATCCAGGGAGAAGTGAGCTCAGGGGCAAGGGCGCTGGGTTCTGCAGCGGGTGGGCACCAGAGAAAGCGCCCCTGGTCAGACCATGGTGATGGGGTCTTGACAAACAGACAAAGGGAGTGACAGTGGCCCCAGAAGAGGACACAGACCCTGCAGAGGCCTAGAAGCATGAGCGGCCAGGGCACGTTCAAGGAACAGCAAGTCGACAGGTACGCTGGATCATCAGGGCCGGCGGAGAGGTGAGGTGTGCTGCGGATGCAGGCAGGGTCTCGTTTAAAGTCCCGACCATGTTCTGCTTTGGGGGAAATGTTGTTTCTAGCTCCTGTCCTCTGGCCTGGGTGAAAGCTCTGTGGCCTCTGCCTTGCATGGGAAGCTAGTGAGCCCTAAGATTCGGGTTTGAGGAAAGGGTCTCATCTGGACCAGCCTCAGTTACCAGAGGAGGACCAGAGGCTGAATCACCTGACCCTTCCATCCGTAGGGCTTTGTCCCATACCTCTCTTGGGAAGCTACAGGTCTGGAGAACATCCAGGGACACCAGCGTCACCCAGCCATCCAATCACCAGGTATAACTTCAGTCTCCCTCTGATTTCCAATCCGTCTCTGTTAGCCTTTCAGATGTGTAAATTACAGGAAGGTGCTCAGCTAACCATGTGTCCTGACTCTGGTTGAGGAAATACAGTCACTCTACATATAATCTCCAGAAAGATATCCTGATGTTCTTAGAGTGGTCTGGGTCCAAGTTCTACAGCAAAGAGCCTAGGAAGAAGTTATACTCTGTCCCTAAAAATGAATGACCAAACGGCCCTGGGAGATGTCACATTAACAGCTCTGCCCAAAGCATCTTTTGTCCTTTTAAAATGTGCTTTCCAATGTATTTTCTGGGGGAGAATTGGCCTGGTTCCTGAAACCCTACTCTAATTGTATATAATTTTTATAAGTGTAGTAATTAGGACTCACTATGCCTTACAGTTTAAGTGGAATTGAATTTTTATGGGAACAAGAGAATTAGGAGGAAAGAATTCTAGCATCTTTTAAGTCACTGACCTCACTCCTAATGGGGAAACTGGCTGTTGGGACCTCAAAGATGTATCCAGAAACCACTGCTCTTTTGGTGGCCTCTTAGGAGCAGGAAAATAACAAACAAAACTCCTTCCATGGCTCTCAACCTCCTAAGTCCAAACTTAGAGAATGGACATTATAAGATGGTGGCCTATGGTCCATTTCCTACCTTTCAACAGATTCCATTTGTTCAACATTTTAAAGTGAGGAAATTTCACATAAAAATCTGAATTTTCAGCTTCTCTTTACGTCTTAGAGACCAGGCCCTGCTGAGCCTGCATTCCCATCTGAAAACAATGGGCTGAAAGGAAGTGGCAGCTGCATCCTTTAGACAAGGCGCACACTTTCCCCTTTACCACAGTCCCTGCTAGTCCTTATCTCCTCTCTAGTACCACCCATTTTCAATGCTCTTAGCATTCTGAAGATAGGAAAGTCATTCTCTGTACCCATGTTTCTATCAGAAGTGGGGAAATGTAAAACTGATGACCAAATGGTTCCAAGAAATATGGAATAGATCACATAAGTTTGTGGATATGAAGAAATTGGCCAAATCTTACTTGACTGGAAATATCCCTGCATCAATATCACCCAGAATCTTTACTTGTTTATGATGCCTTGCCCAGTCCTGGCAGGCATGGGAGTTTGTAATCTCTTCTTTTGTAGATTACATCATGGTTCCCGCTTCATATCACTCCCCCTGTCCATATGACTTTGCTGTTCCCCCAGCTAGAGGTAGGATGTACTTCCCCACCTTTTGACCTTGGGCTCAACCATATGACTTGTTTGGCTTATGGGGCTTGGGGAGATGCATCATGAACATAGGCTTACGTGCAGTTAGGTTTATGCTCCTGACCTCTGCCATTGCCATGAGAAGCACACACTTCAGGTAACCTCTGTTCCAAAAAGAATAATTTGGAGCCAAGTCCAAAAGAGCCCAGCCTCGATCAGGCAACCCAACAGACATGTGAGCAAGAAGAATTTAGAACTTCTTATTAGCCACAGAATTTGGGAATGGTATGTTATGCGGCAGTGTTACGGCATTAGGTGACTGATACATTTGCTATCATAGAATCTCATAATACCCCCATTGAGTTGGTGGCCTGGACTTCCCGAACCCCAAAACAAAACGTTTCTTTTCCAAGACCTCACAATATTTCCGGTGCATGTAATTAAAATGAACTGCATCTCCCCTCCATGAGATGTGAAGCGAGTCAGGTTAATAGTGGGCCTCTCAATCAGAGCCCACCAACCCCCAGCTGCTGCTCCCTCCAGCATCTCAGTTTGGAAGGCAACCAACTTAGTCTCAGTCAGGCAGCTTCCTCAGGATTTCTGAATGTCATCAGGGTTGGGGAAACAAATGGTATGCACAGATTGGCTTCATCTTGTTTTCAAATATAATATGAAAATGCTAAATGGAATCAATATAATGTGATCAATATGTACCTCTTGACAGTCAATCAACGAATACATGTGGAGCCCTCATCTTCAGGGAGAGCATGCTGGGTACTTGACAAAGCACAGTGATGTATTAATCACAGACCCGCATCTAAGACCTCAGCGCTGAGTCAGGGAGATTTGACTTTTACAAATGCAGATGGAGGACCTCAGGGCTCTCTCCCCGTGCCCAAGCTCTGAATGTCAGGGTTCACTGGGGCCCAGGCTGTGTCTTTTTTCCTGGAAACCTCATCCATCCCCAGGGCTTCAAACTGGGTCTCTATGCCTGTGTCCAGTTTCTAAGCCTAGACTCACAAATCAAGTACATATCAGACAGGCCCACTTTGGCTCCTTGCAGGCATCTCACACTTAATATGTCCAAGGTGGGTTTGATGACCTTTCTGTCCATCCCTGACTTTCCTCCAGTCTTCCCCATAACAGTAAAGGGGACCACCCAGTTGCTCCAGGCAGGAACCTGCAAGTTACCCTCGGCATCTTCCCTTCTTTCTCCTACACACCCCACACCTGATCAAAGTCCTGTAGGTGCTACTTCCAGAATCTATCCACTTCTCTCTCAGTCTCCATGGCCAGCACCAAGTCCAGGCCATCAGGACATCTCACTTTGATGAAGGCAACAGCCATTTCAATGGTCTTCTCACGTCTACTCCATCACCACCTGCAGCCTGAATGAGCACTTTGGAAATCTGGAAACGTATTGGTTGGCACGGTGATGGGAGTGCTCCACTGGTGGGGGGGGGGGGGGACAGGGATGCTAGATGACCTGCAATATTTGGGACATCCCCCCAAAAAGAACTGTCCCCAAACCCACACAATTTTAGAATGCCTCACCTGACTTGCACATGGGAGAAAAACTTGGAAATGAACTCCTAGAACTTAACTCCCGTTCACATATAAAAAAAAGGATTTTTTTGCGTGACTTTGGCAAATCCTGGATTTTCCAGGAAAGCAAACATCATATAAACGTAAATTAAATGAAGACTGTATCTCTCTCTATTTTAAACTTTTAAAAAGAGTTATTCACCATTTTGGAAAATCACATCACCTACAGAAATAACGTGTTATTCGAGTGGCCGTTATAATGTATCTGGATCATCCTGCATTTGCAGCTACTGTCTGCTGTTTCTCTAGGGCTACATGTAGTTGGTAGCACATAAATACTCCTTTTTTGTCTTCCAGCACTTATACAGGAGCATTTGTTTACTGACAATATATAGCATTTTACTAGAAATTAATTTCATTTTATTTCTCCTAATTAAATTAATAATAAACTAAATTACACTTAGGGCAACACACACTTATTTAAAATTATATGGATAGGTGGTACATCTATTAATTTTATCTCATGATGGTAAAAGAGGCCCTACAAAACATGTTATAAAGGGAATCATTGAATCTGCTAGGATGGGGAACCATTAATTTAGCGGAAAATATCTCTGGAAAGAGATAAGGAGGGTGGGGTGGGGTGGGGGGATGTGGGCTCCTGAGTTATGGGAGGAAATAGCGACTGTGAAAAATTAACAGATAGCTTGCAGCAAGAAGGCATTTACAAGTAAGGAAACGGGAAAAACTGAAAGAAAAAAAAATCTTTAGATGTTGAAATGATTTTTGTTCAAAAAATTAGAAAGAAAAAAACTTCCTTCCAAGGCAGCCGACTTGGGTTTTCATCTTCCTCTCAAAGGAGAGTTAACAATCCCGGGTGCTTTCCATCCTCTGGGGGATCTGAATGCCCTTAAGACACAGCCTCGGGGTCTACTTGGGGTCTCCACCCTGCCCCCCTCTCTCTGGGCTGGAAAGCAGCACCAAAGGAATAAACCTAATTTTCTCTGTTTCATCACTGAGTCAGAATAACCTGGAGGCGACCTCCATGGGGCTCTGGGGTGAGCTGGGAGCCTGCGGTTCAAGGAGGGAGTTTTATAGAGAAGCCCATTCAGAGGCTTAACGATGTTCCTCTTTTTTCCTTTTGCCTCAGGATTGCTGTCTGCAGAAACAAGGTATTTTGTTTCATTAAGAATCCACTGAACACAGAAATGTCTCAATTAATTAGCCTTTTATCCAAGACTGTCAAAGAAATCAGGGCACCAGGACTGCTAAGAAATGCTGATGTCAATGGCTCCCGTCTTACCTCAAACAGGCAAAACAGTGAAGGGGTGAATTGCACGTTGGGAGGAAAATATATAGAAAAATTATCGACAACTCGGATATAAGGCAGAAGGATCCTGCATGCTCTTTCAAAGTCACACCAGAACAATTCTGCCCAAGGACTGGCTATTGTTCTGGGGCAGTGGTTTTCAAAAATGTGGTCCCTGAACCAATAGCAATGCAAATTCTGGGGCCCCATCCCGGACCTCCTGAATCAGAAACTCTGGGGGTGGGGTCCAGCAAGCTGTGTCTTAACAAGCCCTGTGTTTGAACAAGGGGATTCTGATGAAGGCCAAAGCTTGAGAACCACTGCGGAGGAGAAAATGTAGCTTTGTTTGACTTTCCATTTCTTTCTTGATTGAAGCCAAGATTCTGGCTAGATATGAAAGAATACTTACTGTATGATTCTATTATATGAAACTCAAAAACAGGAAAAATGTATCTATGCAATAGAAATCAGAGAAAGGTCACCCTCTGGGGAAGTATTATGGACTAGGAAGGGGACAAACGGAGCTTTTGGGGGTGCTAGAATGTTCCATATCTTATCTACCCAGGTGTATACATATGTAAGTATCACCAAGCCGTGCACTTAAGATTTATGTACTTTTGAAATGTAAAAATATAAAGCTCCACAGGTGATTCTGATGTCCCACTGAGGTTGGGAAAAAATACCTATTCCACCCACACCAAAAAAGGCTTTTTACCCTGAATATTGCTAATTAAGAGCTAAAGCTTCCAACAGCTCAGCCTACTTTGTTCCAAAACCATAGTATGCAAAAATTGAGCTTTCTAAAATGGATGGATTATCTGGCAATTATTTGCTTTGCAGGTTTTCACCATGGGGTTCCTTCAAATGGCGGGCACCCTTAGGTACATTTGAAAATAGGGTCTAAGTTGCCGAAAAGCTATGTATTCACAAATGTTAATAAATGTTAATAGAGGAACAAAATGTTGATGACTTTTTGGTTTTGGAGTGGGTGGGTCCACATGGAAGGAAGGAATTCAGCCTTAATACTCTAGACAGAGGTCAGGGCTCCTCTGAGCAACAGGAAATTGCCATCTTCTTTCACACACACACACACACACACACACACACACACACACGTATATATATATTGGCTGTGCTTCAGGGCATATGGGATCTTAGTTCTCCAACCAGGGATCGAACCCACACCCCCTGCAGTGGAAGTGCAGAGTCTTAACCACTAGACCGCCAGGGAAGTCCCCAAAACTGCCATCTTCAAATGCTCATGTTCTGAGTATTGTTTCATGTGAGTGGAGGGGAAAACCCTTAGAGAACAGAGGGCAGGGGCCACAGAAAACTCAGCACCTTAAAAATGTGATGGGCTCAGTGTAGAAGGAAGAAGATGGCCTCAAGGCAGGAGGTTCGAACATCAACATGCATTGGAATCGCCTGCAATCTTGTTAAGATGCAGGTGCTGGTCAGGGCCTGAGATTCTGTATTTCCTCTGAGTTCCCAGGGGAGGCCAATGCAGCTGGTCTATGCACCAGACTTTGAGAAGCTTGAGAAGCAAGGACAGAAGATAGCTTCGGTGGATTATCTCGCTTCGTCCTCACAACCATGCTCTAAATGTATGCTATTATCCTCATTTCTTATAAAGAAACCGAGGCAGAAAACAGCTAAGTTGCCCAGGTAGCGGGTGGGACTTGAACTCAGGCCTGTCTGACCCTAGTCTTGCTGCCAACCAGTCAGGGATAGAGCAGACCTGGAGCAGACATGGCCTTCCTTCTCCACCCTGTTACCCACCACCTTCCCCCATCCCTTCCCCGTCTGCCACCCCACCTCCTGGCTCAGAAGGTGGACAATTAGCTAAGCCTCCAGACAGACCTCTGTCTCCAATTACATTCAATTACAATCGGAAGGCTATTCTGGGTGATGCATACATTAGAGGACTGTAGTAACATCCCCTCCCCTCCTTGCCGCCCTCTCCAGCCTTGTAGAAGCTAAAACTCCACAAGAATACCAATAATTAGGAATTGGCCGGAGACCACGGTGCAGAATTTACCTTCCCTTTTGCAGGCGTGACCTTGGTTCTTATTATCTGTGTTAGTCTTTTGTGTGTTTCCTGTTGAACCTTGGAAAGCTTCCCTTTCCCCTCACAGCCCACTTTGCAATTACACAGTGGGGTTTATGAAAGAGCTCCTTTTTTATAAAAATTGCATCTCCAGCTAATCCTCTACCTTTCCTCCAGTGCACACACCGAGTATCATTTTGAAAGGCGAGTTCCTGGTGGGTATCAAGTGCTTCAACTCCGAAGAGAGGTTAAAAATGCAGAATGATTAAACTCCCAAGACAGAGAAGCCTAGGAAGCCGTGGTGGCCTCCCACCGTGCCTGAGAAATTGAATCACAGACACAGGGCTGCAGGTGGCCACAGACCTCGTGCAGGTGCCTGCTCTACCAACAGCGCTGGGCATCACAGGGGCTCCCATTCCAGGTTCTCATCTTGCACTGGGCCTGGCTCTGTGCAAATATGATGACTACTGAAAATTTAGAAAAAGAGATTCTTTCCCCTGCCCCTCCCCAGGCCCTTTCCGTGGGCACATTAGAAATACCAGAAACTCAAACACCAGCCAAAAGCAAGCTGGAGTAGCTACGTTTTGTTGTTGTTGTTTATAAATTCATTCATTCATTTATTTATTTATTGGCTGTATTGGGTCTTCATTGCTGCAAGCCAGGGCTACTCTTCGTTGCGGTGTGCAGGCTTCTCATTGCAGTGGCTTCTTTTGTTGCAGAACATGGGCTCTAGGCGCTCAGGCTTCAGTAGTTGTGGCCCACGGGCTTAGTTGCTCTACAGGCTCAGTAGTTGTGGTGCACAGGCTTCGTTGCTCCGCAGCATGTGGGATCTTCCCAGACTAGGGCTCGAACTCATGTCCCCTGCATTGGCAAGTGGATTCTTAACCACTGCGCCACCAGGGAAGTCCCCAGAGTAGCTATGTTAATTTCAGACAAAGCTGACTTTAGAACAAAGGTTATTTCAGGGATAAAGAAGGGTATTGCATAATGATAAAGGGGCCTGTTGTCCAAGAAGACATAACAAATGCTGTGTCTGTACCTAACAACAGGACGTCAAAATATATAAGACAAAAAGTAACAGAAATAGTAGAAATAGAAAGGAGAAATAGACAAATCCACCAATGTAGTTGGATGCTTCAACACTCCTTTCTCAGTAATTCACTGAACAAGGAAGCAGAAAATCAGTTTGGATACAGAAGACCTACATATTACTACCCACCCAGTGGGTGTAATTAATATTTATAGAAACTCTATCCAACAACAGAAGAAGGCACATTTGTCTCACGCATGCGTGGAACATTCACCAAGAGGCACCAGAATCTGGTCAATAAAACAAACCTTAACAAATGTAAAAGAATAGCAATCATAGAAATTATATTCTTGGAGAATTGTTACGATCATACAAAAATTAAACTAGAAGCTGTCAACTGAAAAAACTGCACAATCTAAAGGTTGAGGATTACATTTTATTTGGTGGACAAAACTGAGGACTTAAGCTCTGAGAGACTATTCTGAGGAGGTAAGGGAGGAGCCAGGATATATAGGAGTTTTTGCAACAAAGACCAGGTAGTTGGAACTTCAAAAGATTGCTGTTAACTAAAGAAAACCAGGTATCTCAAGATAATGAATTTAGCACATTTCTATGTATGGGAAGAGCCAAGAGTCTGGGCTCATTGAAATCATTCCTTTGATACGTACTTTCTGGGGCCAGTGTCCTCTGCTTCCCCACCCTGAGTCCCCTCAGGTGCATCATTGTTGAGAGGGCTGCAGTGGCTGAGGGCTTGACAGCAGGCAGACCCTTTGTCTCCATCCCAAGTTTACGGGGGTGGGGGGCAATAATGGCTTGATGGCTACAACATCCTTTGTTTACTGATATGGGAGACAACATTTTTCATTCACAAAGCCAGCAAGAGAAAGATATCTGGAAAATCCCCAAATATTTGAAAATTAAACAACACACTTCTAAATAACTTGTAGATACTCAAGAGGAAATCTCAAGGGAAATTTTTAAATTTGGGGCTGAATGAAAATAAGAATAAAACACATTAAGATTTGTTGAATGCAGCTAAAGCAGTGCTTAGATGGAAATTCATAGCATTAAATGCTTGCCTTTGAAAAGAAGAAAAACCTAAAATCAGTAACCAAAGCTTCCACCTCAAGAAACTAGAGAAAAAAGCGTAAATTAAACCCAGAGCAAGCAGAAGAAAGAAAATAATAAAGATTAAAGCAGAAATCAATGAAATTGAAAACAGAAAAGCAATAGAGGAAAGTGATGGAGTCAAAAGCTGGTTCTTTGAAAAGACCAATAAAATCAATAAACCCCTAGGAAGACTGACCAAGAAAAAAAAAAAAAAAAAGAAAGAAACCAATTACTACCGATATCTGAAATGAAAAAAGGGTACATCACTCCTGGATCCACAGATGCTGAAATGATAATAAGGGAACACTATAAACACCTTCATGTTCATAAACTCAACAGCTTAGATGAAACAGAACAACTCCTTGAAAGATACAAACTACCAAAACTCACTCAAGAAGAAATAGATAACCTCAATCGTCCTATATCTATTGAAGATATTGGAAGTGTAGTTGAAAACTTTCCCCCCAAACCCCCAAAAACTCTAGGCCCAAATGGTTTCACTGATAAATTCTCCCAGACATTTAAAGAAACAGTATCAGTTCTGCAGAAGCATCTCCAGAAAATAGAAGAGGAGGAAATATTTATTTCCCAACTCATTTTCTGAGGCCAGTATTACCCTAGTATCAAAACCAGTCTTATTTTTGACAGAGATGCAAAGGCAATTCAACAGAGAAAGGATAATCTTTTACACAAATTGTGCTGAAACAACTGGACATCCATATCAGAGAAGGGGCTTCAAGATCCCGGATGTGGGGACTGAGAGATGCCCCAGGCTTGAGTCATCCTCAACTCTTGAAGGAATGACTGAAATCTGAAGCCAAGACACTATTTCTCAAAATGTATTTCTCAATACACTCTCCTCTAGGATGCCTTGAGGTCCTCCTCATGCCAGGAGGTCTTCCCTACCTCAAAAATCCATACTTATCCACCCATCCCCTTGTTCATTCATTTGCTAAATATCTGCTTCCTTGGTAATTACACTATGTCTGCCATGTTCTAGGTGCTGGGGATACAAAAATAAATCAAACGCTTTCTCTGCCCTGGAGGAAATCATGGTCTAGGAGGAAATGTTACTGACACTTATTGTGTTTTCTGGCTGTCCAGCTCCCTGTTAATCCCCTTCCTGTGTTTGGGGGAGTTTCTGCCTTTCCATGGCAGAAGCCAGAGGCTCAGTCTCCCAGCATTCCTTGCACCCAGGACATCATCATGTGACACAGGCTCCACCAATCAGACATCATCATGTGATACTTCAATTCAGAAGTCAACAACTGAAGACACAGAGGCCCAGAAAATCTAGTTCTGGGAAGGGTGTCTGGCTCTAGGAGGCATCAGAGGCTGTGGTACCCAGTGAGATTTTTCAGCTTTACTCCTGACACTGTAGCCTCCAGGCTACCTCTGGCCCTCCTGGAGAGTCTATGAGCTACCTCATCTCCTTTAATAAATTTTCTTCCTATTTAAATGTCTAGAGTGGATTCTGTCATTTGCAGCTAAGAAATCAGGCTGATAAGGGAGCAAAGATAGTAAAACAGTTAACTATAAAATAGTGTGACGCACGGCTGTAAGATGGAGCTATTAAGTTGTAGGTAAAGAAAACCTGCCTGCAAGGCACTATAGGAGAGGAGTCATGAGCACAGTTCTTGGGGCCCAAGTCCTGGGTCAGACTCTGGCTCTGTTATGCTTTAGCTGTGTGATGTTAGCTCAGTTGCTCAGGCTCTCTGACCCTTAATTTCCTTGCCTTTGAAATGGAGACAGTAATAGCTAACTCAGATGAGGGCTGTGATACTAGAATAACCTTTGTAAAGCAAATGCTATTGAGCAGGTAAAGACTTATTAAATGGCAATTCTGATCAGCATTGCCACCCACTGGGCCAGCCCTGCCAGGGGAAAGTCAGGGAGGGAATCTCGGAGGAGAGGGCATTTAAACCCGACATTAAAGGAATCAGCATGAGAATGGACCCACAACTAACACACCGGTTGTGCTGGATTATCTGGGAAGCAGAATTAAATGTTATCTCAAAAACGTAATATGGATCTTGACTGTGATATGCTGAGTGAAAGAAGCCAGATAAAAAGAGTCTTCTGTATGATTCCATTTGTACAAAATTCTAAAACAGGAAAAACCAACCTATAGTGACAGAAAGAGGATCAGTCATTTCGAAAGATAGGAGTAGGGGCTGGAGCTGGGGGGTGGGGCACTATAAAAGGGCACGAGGACACCTTCTGGAGTGATAGAAAAGTTCTATATCTTGATAGTGATTGTGGTTGCACAGGTGTATGCATTTGTCAAAGCCCAAACTGCAGAGGTAAAACGGGTATATTGTATTGTATATAAATTATATTCTGTAAAGTTTATTTTAAAGATGAGTAATATAGGGCATCCAGAGCTTAGAAGCACTGATGAAACTCAAAACCTTTTCTCCTCTGTCCTTTGACAACCCCGCCCAACATCCAGTAGTTATTTTTCTACTTCCCTCTTCTCTCCCTGTAAATTGATGGCTCCAAGCTACACAGTTCTCAGTGCATCATTACAGCTTGTTAACTTGGAGTCACTCAGACAAATTTCTTTCCCTCCCATCCAATTTTGAATTAAGTCAGGAAAAGACAGATTGGCCAAACACTACCAAACAGAGTTGGAATTTGTGACAAGCAACTAATTTTTCCAGACGCCTCTGCTAACATCTCCCTTCGGAGATGACTCAACAGAAGCACTCGCCCTCCATCTGGCTGCCCTCACGGTCTTCCCCGACGGCTCCCATCATGGTTCCACTCCACAGATTCTTTGTATGGCACCTACTGCATGCTAGACACTGGAGTCTGGGGATGCAGTGGTGAATAATGGGTGGTCCCTGCCTTCAGGGAGTTCAGGGTCTGGTAGGGTCTCAGACAAGTTAAAACTGAAATGACAGGACAGCATGGAGGTGCTAGGATAGAGTCGGCATGGAGCACTGGAGGAATGTGGGGGAGACGTGGGGGGAGAAAAGAAATCAGGAGAGACAACTGGAGGAGGTGACCCTTGGGACGAGTATAGAAGGAGCACTAGGAGCTCCACGGATCTTGATTGGTAGTACATATTAATAACTAGTCTTTGGTGAGCTCCAACTATGAACCAGGGTCTGGGCTCAGCTTTTTAGATATCTTTTCTCATTTCAATTATCCAAATAAGGAACCTAAGCCTCAGAGGCAAAAGGACTGGCCCAAGGTCACCCAGAGAAAGCATCATAGTAATTAGAGCTAACAGTCCAAACCATTTTCTCTTTGCCAGGCTCTGAGTTATTTTACTGCATGTTTTTGACAGTCCTACAAAGTAGATTTTATTATTAGAACCTGAAGAAATTGAAGCTCAGAGAGGTTAAGTGGTTTATCCTAGGTCACACAGCTAAAAAGTCATAGATCTGGGATACAAACGTTCTAAATCACGTGTTCTCAAGCAGGACAAGACATGCTCCAGGGCTTGTGCTCTCAGCCAGAAAAAGAATAGTCTCTTAGGAGGGTGATATGCAGGGTAAACCCTGGAAAGCTCTTAGCATGTGACGGGCACACTGCAAGCACCCTATGCTATTGGCCGCTCTTCTTAAGGAAAGATACACAGACACTAAAAGTAACCCATCCTTCCAACACATGCTTGCTGAGCGCCTGCCATGTACCGGGTGCATTACTGGGGATGCAGGAGTGGAAAAGACAAGGATCCTGGAGCCCACTGAACTTGCAGTTCGTAAAGGGCCTGCAAGCCTATTCAAAATGCTTGCATCTTAAAGGTGAACCAACAGCAGGAGGTACGAGTGTATTTGCGGTATGATCTCAAGTTATGTTTAAAAAAAAAAAAAAATCAGCCAAGAAAAAAGCCTGGGAAAAGAAATGCTTCAAAATGCTAATAGCAGTTGCCTTCGGGTGGCAGGATGATGGATGAAATTTTTTTCCTTTTAATGCTTTTCTGCACTTTACAGTTTTCTCTAAGGGAAAAATGTCAAAGAGGTGAGGAATGGTGATGGTCCCAAGCAAGGACAGCAGCACCTGGGGGCACATCCCTAAGTCTGCCCGACCCTCTTGGCCTCCACAACCCTGCTACCCAGCCCAGACCTTGGAGGGGCAGAGGGCCCCTCCCCACCGCCAGAACCCCCTCCTCCAGCTGTGGTGTGTCTACACACCCTCCTCGCGCTCCAGACACACTTCCCCACTTCCCTCAAGTTTTCTCCCCCCAACACATCCAATTTCATCCAGAAAAATATGAGACAAGGGTTCTAAATTGGAACGAAGAAATGACATTCCTATTCATTATTTAATCTGCTCTCAGACGTGAATGAACACTTCCAGGGGTAATTACCGCACGACTCCAAATTCATTTCTAGGAAGCAGTCGCCAGCGGCGTGAGCAGAAGGTAACGACACAATTCAATATTTATGAAGCAACATTTGCTGAGAATATCAGGCTGGAAGGTGCCTGGAAAAACTTCACCCAGTGAAGATGAAAACCATGTGCTTGTTTCCAGTGCATGCGTGTACACTCTCTCTCTCTCTCTCTCACTGATTTGGGCCCTTCATTAGCCTCCGCCCTAGAGTGTTAGAGGTCAGAGTGGGAAGCAGGCATTCAACACAGACCCCCAAATCAGAGAGAGCCCCGAGAACTCACATCCTCACAGATTTGCAAGCAAATCCCGCTCTGAAAGACTTAACCATTCGACCAAATATTTCCTGATGATCTACAAGGCAGACAGGTAGCAAGTTTTCCCATATGACACAAAAGCCTAAATCAGAAAAGAAAAATTGGATAAATTCATCAAAATTATGATCTTCTACTCAACAAAATCCCCATTAAGATAATCAAAAGGCAAGCCATGAACTGGGAGAAAATATTCAAAATACAGTATATCTGACAAAGGACTTGTATCCAGAATATATAATGAACTCTTGCAACTCAATAAAAAGACAAAAACCCAGTAAAAAATACACAAAAGATTCAAACAGACTCTTCAAAAAGGAAGATAGAGAAATGGCCAGTAGGCACATGCAAAGATGCTCAACATCTTTAGTCATCAGGGAAATGCAAACTAAAACCACAATGAGATATTACTGCAAATCCATTAGAATAGGGCAAGTTAAAAAATAAAACAACCTAATAAAACCAGGTGTTGGTGAAGGTGTAGAGCAACTGGAACGCTCATACATGGCTGGTGAACTGTAAAATGGTCAGTCTGTTTTGGAAAACAGTCTAGCAGTTTATTACACAGGTAAATATATACTGATCATACAACTAAGCAACTCCACTCAAGTATTTATGCAAGAGAATAAAAATTAAAAGACTTGTATGAATGAATGTTCATAGTAGCTTTACTCATAATAGCCAATTCCTGGAAACCACTTAAATGTCAATCAATAAGTACACAGATAAGCAATCTGAGGTCCAGTCATACAATGGAACACTACTTGGCAATAAAAAGGAACAAACTAATGACATAAGCAATAACATGGATTACACAGAAAAACAAAACTCTGAGCTAAAGAAATCAGACATAAAAGAGCCCAAATGGTGTGATTCCATTTGTGTGAAGTTTGAGAACAGGCAAAACTAATATATAATGACAGAAAATGAAGTGGTGATTGTCTGGACTGGGGTGGGAATTGGGGGCTGCCTACAAAGGGACACAAAGAGAACTTTCTGAAGTGATGGAAATGTTCTATATCTTAATTGACGCAAATGTTACAGGAGAGATTACACGTGTCAAAACTCCCTAAGCTGCGTGCTTGAAATGTGTGCATTTTATGGTACGTGCATCAAACTTAATTAAGTCAATTAAGTTTAAAAAGAACCATTTCCTCCACTTTCAAGCTTTTACAAATTCCACGACTCACCTAACATCCTCCTCTAAGAAAATCACAGAAGCAGCCTGCCTACCCAGACCAACACTTCCCAAGAGCACCCAAGCCCCAAATCCACATCTCTTTCCTCCATGAGCGTGTGTTAAAGCTTACTGTGTATGCTGTATGTCAGGAAGCAATGCGGCAAAATTATTAAGAGCACAGTTTTGGGGGCAGATGATTCTAAATCCAACCTGCTTCTAACAATGCTGGTGGCTATCGGAGACTGCTGGAGGCCCTTGAAGGTATGTGGTAGTTATATCTCCTCCCATGGGCACATGGCTTCCTGGAATGAAGACTACATTTCCCAGTTTCCTTGCTGCTTAAGGCAGCCTTGTGTCATCCCACTGGCCACGATGTAATGAGAAGTACAGACCTGTGACGTCTCTTCCAGGAGCCCTCCTTAATACATGGTGCACATGCCCCCTTGGCTGGCTGGCTGGCTGGCTGGCTGGCTTGCTTGCTTGCTTCCTTCCTTCCCTCCTTCCTTCCTCTCTCTATGCCTGGAATGTATGTGCCGCTGTATTGGATCCTGAGACCACGTGCAGCAGAACATCAAGAGCTGAGGCATCTAAATCACCGACACCACACAGCTGCCATGCCTCCCAGCTCTGGGCCCCTACACTCAGGTCATCATACGAGAGAAACAAGCATCTCTCTTGTTTCTTTGAAGTTTCTGTCAACCTAACCAAAACATGGCTTCCTGGAAGAAAGACTACGTTTCCCAGTTCCCCTGCAGCTCAAGGTGGCCTTGTGTCATCCCATTGGCAAGAATGTAGTGAGTCTCAGCAAAGTTGTACATTTAAACTCTGGGTTCATAAAAGCACGAAAGGGCTCAACAAGCTATTTAAGGAATTAAAAGAAGCTCAACATGTCTGGAATATGGCATCTGAGGTGGCAGGGGGAGCACAGGAGGAGAAAGGCAGTGGGGAGGCGGGCCGGCGTGGGACAACCAGGGCCCTGCAGGCCATGGGAAGCACTTGGGTCTGTATCTGAAAAGCAACGGGAATCAACCGAGGGGATTAAGCCCCACAGGAGCAGATGAGCTAGGCATTTTAGACCCATTCTTCCATCTATTCCAGAAAGAATCAGCTGTAGGGAGCCCAGGTGGCCTCGGCCAGGCCGGCCCTCATCTTCACGCTGTGTGCAGGTACCGAAAGACCTTGTTTGTGAGAGTCTCGAACCCAAAACCCAGAGGCCCCAGGAGAGGAGGCAGGTGGGATGTGGGACAACAAAGGCTGGGAGTGTTAGCAACTGGCCAGCATGTCCGTCACCCCCAGCCCCTGCCCACCCATCAGTTGTTGCGTGGAGATAGTCCTGGAGTCCCCGGGACTTCTGATTTTTCAGGAGAAGCTCAAAAGATGGATTTTTGCAAGGGAACCTAATGTTCTTTTAGGCAGGCAGACCCGTCCTGTGAATATCAAAACAAACCCGGCCTCGGGCAGAAGCTGCCTGGCAGGCTGCCAGTTTGTGGTCTCTGAACTACCTTATCTCTGCTCTCTGCCTTCCTCTCTCCGGGCCCAACACAGCATTTTAAATGGAAATTCTGTGACCTGTGCAGGCGGCAGGAGGGGGTTAATGCAGATGACACTTTGAGATTAACACACCAGGGTTCCCATCCGCTGGCTGGATGGCCTCTGGCCCTATTTAAACTTTATTTTTTTTTCTCTTCTACGGGATGGATGAGAGAATTTTAGAAAACAAATGCAATGGAGAAATTGGGACCTCCATCTGAAAAGCTAGGGACCCTCAGGAGCCATGGGGCTGTGCCTCCTGCCCCATCCGAGGCTTGGCCCCTGCGTCGGGGTCTCGCCCTGCCTCCCCGATGCTCTCAGCCCGAGAGTTCATCTTCACTGAGCTTGGTCATTAGAAGCCCTGCTTCTCTCTCCCCACATGGGTCCCTGAAGGCAGCTGGCTGGGGATGAGAAGTTGTTGCACTTAGTAAATACTTCATGATCTTTGGCAACTGCCTCTGGGACCTGCCTGCTCCAGCCTGGATGGATAACCCTCTTCTCCCTGACTTATTATGATAAAACTTAAAAACAATGACTCCTGGGAGATTTTAATCCAGTTTTGCAGACAGATGATGTGGCATCCCAACATTCCACAGGGATAGACCAGGGGTAGGAGAGCTACAGCCCATAGACCAAATCCGGCCCCCCACCTGATTGTGTGAATAAAGTTTTATTGAAACATAGCCATGCCCACTTGTTTCTGTGTCACCTGTGGCTGTTTTCCTGCTGCAATGGCAGAGACGAGTAGTTGCAAAAGAGACCAAATGGCCCGCAAAGCCTAAAATATTTATCATCTGGCCCTTTGTAGAACAAGTTTGCCCAGGTATGGAGAAAAGAATGAGCAGGTGTTGAGGGTCTGCTGTGTGCCAAATTACTGTGTTAGGGGCAGCACACACATCCAGTCATTTCCTCCTCGAGCATTCTTCAGAGGGAAGATTTATTTCCACCCCACTTTTAGTAAAAAGAGGTTCAGTGAGGCCAACTTGCTCAGGGACCCCATAGGGGGATCCTTCCACCTGTGTAGGGTTCAAACCCCTCACCCACATCTGTGAGTATCGATGGAGATGGAACTGCCCCCAGTAGGGCATTTTGGAAATTCACAGGGGCAGTTCAAGGGTACCTTTGGCATTTAGAGGGTGAGGACCAAGGATGCTGGCTGCCCTGCCATGCGCAGCACTATCCTGCAGGAGGAAGAACTGCCCCCATGTCCTGCATGCAACATCACCTGTGGTAGCTGAGTCACAATACAACACACCTGTGTTGATCTACGTTTGTGGCTGTCACGTTCACACAGGGAGTCTTGTGTGGCCCCATTTCTCTACAAAATAAAAAGTGCCAAAGCGATTCAAATGAATATTGTTTTAGGTACTAGGTGAAAGCACATGGCCCCTTCATTATGCTTTCCTTTAGTCACAGAACATTCACTTAAATACACAATATTATATAAATTATTTTCCTTTCATTTATTTCCTGTATGTTATGGTATTATGCTATTTTTTTAAACTCCATATATGTAAGTCGTATTATCTATGAACATCAGTTTAGGATGGCAAAAGGGGTGTTACCAAATACTTCTTATCAGAAGAGTCTATCGAGTCTGACAGTTGAAAACATGTCCCACATGATGTTCAGATAATTAACATAGTCCCATCATGCCCCATCATGCCCCATCATGCCCTGTCATGCCCGTCATGCCCCATCATGTCCCATCATGCCCCATCATGTCCCATCATGTCCCATCATGCCCCATCATGTCCCATCATGCCCCCATCATGCCCCATCATGTCCCATCATGTCCCATCATGCCGCCATCATGCCCCATCATGCCCTCATCATGGTCCACCAATTAACAGCTTCATCACTTACAAGTAACGGGGCTGGGAGCAAGCTACAACTTCCCTACTTGTGCCCTTCCTCATCTGTAAAATGGAGCTGATGTGCCTCCCTCATCAAAGTTTGAGTGTACATGACAGCAGTGAATGGAGTTCTTTGGGAGTATCCCAGAGTAACAAATAGTCAGATTTGGTGATGAACACAGGAGAAATGAGTGACATGTAAGATGCAGGGCTGAACTCCTGGGTGAAGGGGAGTGAATGTGGGCTTAAATGCAGCTGGTCTCTGAAGCACTATTTGTTGAACAACCATATGCGCCCTAAGCACGGGGGACCGGCAGTGACCATGAATGGCAAGAGTTCCCACCTTACAAAACTGACATTCCAGTGGGTGGACAGATGATAAACAAATCAGCAAGATCAACTCAAACTGTGGCCATTTCTATGAAGCATATACACAAAGGGATGCTACAGGAAATGAGATGGAGGAGTGGGAGATTTTGACGGAAAGGTTGAGAGGTCTTTCCAATGGTGACATTTAAGCTGAAGAGGAAATAAGATGTGGGCACGTGAAGGGATGGGACAGAGTATCCTGGGCTGAAGAAATAGCAAGTGCGAAGGTCCTGGGGTGGGAAGGTGCTCCTTTGTTGGGGGCAGGGGTTGTCTGGTGGTGGGGAAGCAAGCAGAGTACAGACGGCAGGCACACAGCCTTGAAGGGCACAGGGAGGAATTAAGTTTTATCCTAAGAGCAATGGGAAGACAGGAAAGAGTAAAAAGAACTTGGGGTGTTCAGAGGACAGTGAGATCAGCCTTCTATGAGCACAGAATGTGTCTTGGGGAAATGAGGTGGGAAATGAGGTGAACTCAGGCCAGGTAATTTATATTCTGTGCTGCAGAACCAAAGGCACCACCATATTTTAGCAGCATGGAGGAGGCAGTATTTCAATACTTCTGAGGCAGGATGAATAGGGGCAGGGAGAGCCTGGAGTCAGGGAGGCTGGGGAGAGGCCTCTATTAGATCAACTGTGAATTGACGGAGACCTGGATGTGGGGCTGGCAGGCCAGATGGAAGGCAAGCAAGGGAGCAAAGCATTAAGACAGAAGTGCAGTAAGGAACTGGGAGGAACTGAAGCCAGGGGCAGATCTGATTACACAGCAGAGGGGAAGGTCCCAGATGGCTGGGGAAGGAATGGGGGACAGACTCGAACACATCTGGAAACACAGAATCTCATGTCTCCTTTGGTAACAAAACACATACATCCACCCATATGCTCAGGAAACATGGGGCATTTGGGGATGAAATAAAGATTTTTTTAAAAATCTCTCAATTATTTGAAAACATCCTTTGGTGACAGGGAAGCCTGGATGGAAATGTTTACTGATACACTGTGAAATGTTATTTAAAATCCTAGGCAATTCCTTTCTCCAAGTAGAATATGTGACCGAGGACAATGATGCTGGACGCCTCTGTGGGCTGCATCCTCTCCTCCCCACAATGATGGCTTGGTGGCTAGTCCATGTCTCCATCCCTTCTCCATCCCTCCTCCTCCCATCCTCACTCTCCACGGATGGCCTCACTCACCACTGAGACCCACCTCTTCCTCCAGCTACCACGCCATTTCTCTGCTCCTGTTTACAGATAAACACCTTTACAAAGTTGACTCTATTTGCTACTTCCTCTTCCTCTCTCACCCTGTCTCTTGAGCCCCCTCCATTCAGATTCTCTTTCCCACCATCATGGAGGCAGCTTTTGTGAAGGTCACCAAGGGCCTCCAGGTTGCCAATCCAGTGACTAATTCTCACTTCCAATTCCACTCCATCAGCACATTGGCACAGGTGGACACTCATCTACCTTGAAATCCTGGCTGCCCTTGGCTTCCAGGACACCACCCCCGCTCCCCCCTGCACCCCTCTCTTACCCCCCTGGCCACTCCTGCTCAGTCTCCTTTGCTGGCTCGCTCTTTTCCCCCAATAGCTAAATACCAGAGGGTCCCAGGGCCAAATCCTCAGACCTCCTCCTAGGAAATCTCCACCAGCACTGTCTCTTTACATGGCATCTGATGCCCCCAAATGCCTACTTCCAGGCCAGGGTTCTCCAGAAATCTAACTGCGCCTCTGACATCTCCAGCTGGATGTCTCAAAGGATCAGATCCAAAATCAGACTTGATCTACCTCCTCCCCAGCGCTGATCTCAATGAGTCTCTCATCTCAGAAAATGGCAGCCCCAGTTGCTCAGGTCAAAACACCTTAAGTCATCCTTGACATCTCTCTCCCATCCCCCATCCATACCTGCCACCTCTACCTTCAGTATACAGTTAGAAGCTGCCCACTTCCCCCCACATTCACTGCTACATCTTGGCCCCCACCAGCTTCACCTGGACACACCCCTATATAGTCAATTTGCCACGTGGCAGCCTGAACTATCTTTTCATAATGTAAATAAGATGTCACTCTTTAGCTCAAAAGCCTCCAACAACTTCTCGTTAGGCACAAAGTAAAAGCCAATGGCCTCACCAGAGCCAGCACATCCTTCCCCTCTCTGTGTCATCTCCTGTCACCCTCTCCTCGGGTCACTCCCCTTCTCAATCACATCAGACATAGTCCCACCTCGAGACATTCTCTGTAGCTGTTCCCACCTGCAAACATACTACAGTTTCTTTACTTATGTTTACTGTCTCCCCTGCCCCCACCTCTGGACGCTAAGCACCAGGAAGGCAGGGATCTTTGTTTGGTTCACCGGTTCATCCCAAGTGTCTACAGTGGCACCTAGTACACAATAAGTGCTGGTGACTATCTATTGAATGAGTGAATGATGACTATACCACCAGCGAAAAAACCAAGACTTAAAGACTAAGTAATGTTCCTAAGAGCACACACTGGGAGGTGAATGAACAAAGCCTGTCTGATGGGGTGGCTCTCAGGCCCCTGTCCACTAGCCTCCAAATTCCAAACCTGCTCTGTGTCACTGGTTCAGACATGTGTGAGGAAATCTGCATACACACATGCAAACACCTAAGCATTCTCCACTTTCATCTCCATGAGCTCAACCGCACAAGGCTTGACAGCCCTGTTCACAGTGATCACAGCTAATGATCACTGAACTCTTACCAAGACGAGTCAGACGCTCTGCTATAACTTTACCTGTGTTATCTGTTAGGGTCCTTACAGCAAACCCATGTGGTGGTAACTATAATTATGTCCATTTGACAGATGAGGAAATGGAAGCTTAGAAGGGAGGGTCTAGGGGAGGCCTGGGGTCTGTTTAATTCCAGAGAACTATCCCTCTTATTCCTCATAGGAACCCTGTGAGGTGGGGCCGGCCCTATTCTTATAAATGAGGATTTGGAGCTCTGAGAGGTATAGTGACTAGTCCAAGGTCACACAGCTAGTAAGTAGCAGAGCCAGGTCTCCAACTTAATTGCTTTACCGTAATTTACCTCCCATACAGACAAATGTGCAATGGAAACTTCACAAGGAGCTCTGAGCTGATCACAGGGAAGTATGGAGTTGAAGGACTCTAGAAGCAGTTTGTTTTCAAGTACCCATTTGCAAAAGCAGAGGCAACATTTCTTTTATGTATTTACCAGGATTTCTCAAAAAAACAATGCTTCAAAGCAAGGGTGCTGCGTCCCGTGATCACTGCAGCATTATTTGCAATAGCCCGGATACAGAAACAACCTAAGTGTCCATATATACTGTATATATGTACACACCACATGGAATAATATCCTATATACAGTAGGATATACCGTATAGTATATTTTTCCACCTTCGGAAAGAAGGAAATCCTGCCGTTTGCAACAACATGTATGAATTTGGAGGACACTTTGCTAAGGGAAGTAAGCTGGACACAGAAAAACAAATACTGCATGATCTCACTGACATGCAGAATCTAAAATAGTAGAACTCACAGAAGCACAGAAGAGAATGTGGTTGCCTGGGTTGGGAAGGTGGGATAAATGGGAAGATGTCAGTCAAAGGGTTGGAAGTTTTAGTTATGCAGGGTGAATAGGTCGTCAGGATCGAATGTACAGCGTGGTGACCATTGTTAACAATACTCTTACATACTTGCAATTTGCTAAGACAGTAGATCTTAAGTGATTTTATCCCACCACACACACAAAGTGGTAACTATGTGAGGTGATGGATGTTACTTACCTTGAAGGTGGTGATCACTTCACAAGGTATACGTACATCAAAACATCAAGTTGTACATCTTAAATACATACAATTTTCATTTGTCGATTATACTTCAGTAAAGCTTAAAAAAAAAAAAAGCAAGTATGCTGGATTGAATTGTCTGCTCTAAATTCACGTCGCAGCTCTGATGCCCAATGTGACCGTATTTGGAGAGAGGGCCGGTGAGAAGGTGATAAAGGATAAACGAGGTCATAAGGGTGGGGCCCAAATCCCAAAGGGCTGGGATTCTTAGGAAGAGGAAGAGACACCAGAGCTCTCTCTCTGCCATGTGAGGACACAGCAAGAAGGGGGCTGAGTGCAATTCAGGAAGAGGATACTCACCAAACCTGACCATGCTGGCAGCCTGATCTCAGACTTCCAGCCTCTGGAGCTGTGAGAAAATAAATGTCTCTGGGTTAAGCCCCACAGACTCTGCTATTTTTTCCTGGCAGCCCAGCTGACTAGCACGGGTGCTCCCACAGGGCTCTTAACTGGCAAAAAGGTGCCTCAGAAGCCGGGAGCGCTCAATCAGACAGGGCCCTAGATAAAAGGATTCCTCGGGTCAAAGACATTAAGTGCTTATGAAAGTTAAGCGATTATTAGAATCAAATGACACCAAGTACTAATGGCAAGGAGAAATGTGATGCTTTCAACAACCTCAAACCAGTGGGACCCAGTGCCAAAGATCTTTTTGATGAGCATGTGATGGGGGAGGTGGATCATTTCAATTTACAGAATATGTCTTGGAGGCATAGCTCATTAACAGTGACAATTATACCCATTTTACAGATGAGGAAACTGAGGTAATACAAACAGAAGCCATTTGCCTGAGATTAAACACCTAGTGAGGTCCACGTACCTTGGAAGACAAGGAAGGGGAGTGACACATAATGGGTTAGATGCAGCTTCTGTCTCTAAGGAGGTTTCTGGCAATCTTGCCACAGTATAGGCAGATGATAACCCCATATGGTTCCCCCAATAATCAAATGCCATCACAGGCCCAACCTGTGCTATAGCAGAAAAAGCAGGAGTCAGAAGACTGTGACTCGAGTCCTAGGACCACTCACTGCTTCCTTGCTGTGTGACCCTGAGCAAGTCACCTTGCATCTCTGAATCTCAGTTTGATTTGTAAAATGAGATGCTAACACGGCCTTGCCTTCCTCATCGAGGGGCCTGTGACAGTCCAGGGAGAGAATGCAAGTGATGAATACTTAGCTCACCATCAAGTGGCAGATATGGCTGTTTCAATAATGGCTGTATCTGCTACTGTGCTCAGAACAGAAACTCAACGTGACGTCCGATGAAGTCTTGCCATCAGGAATTCCCCTGACACCAAAGCTTTATTCCTTCTGCAAATCCGGCCACACAGAGAAGGCAGGGCACAGGCCACTCCCCCCGCTCCTCTCTGGTTAATTCTCCAAGAGTCTCACTCCACCTCACCGCTCCCCACATTAACCTCCATGGAATTCCATCTTCTGAAAAATGCAAATGGATCATACTAGAAAGAACCAGCAGCTTGGAAAAGCCAAACTACTATTTTCCATTTCTTCTTTTTTAAAGGTCTTTGGGGAAATGGTTAACGAAGGCTAAGATGGGAGGAAGGGACAGAACTGAGAGCCCCAAGGCTTTTCCAGATTTTCTTAATGGGCTGCCTGTGACTTAGAACAAGGACCCGGCCCTGGACTGCCAGCAAGGTGTGATGCGTGACGCTGCTGCTCTGAATCCTTTTTTTTTTTTTATCAATTAAGATCCTGCTTGTGCCCTAAGAGCAGGGCTTGATGTATAGCAAGTGTATTAATGCCCTCCCCCTGCCCCGGGAAGGCCACTGCATGATTTAGTAAGTGGCTAAGCCTTCCCACCCACGCTGGCCGTTTGCTACTCATGTACAGACAGCGCTACAGAACGCTGGTCTCCGCCTCTCACGACAATGAACAGAACAAGAGTTCACTGAGCACCTACTAGGGGCCCAGTTCCATGCTAAGTGCCTACCATGCATTACTTTCCTTAATCCTCACCAGTTTCCATTTCAGGTAGGGATACCCCCATTTTATCGATGGGGAAACTGAGGCTTGGCGAGATGCAGTCAGACAGGGCCCAAGGGCACACAGTTACCAGGGCTTCACCTGGTCATTTGCTTCTAAAAGCCACACTGCCTTCAAGCCCTCTGCCATGGAGACTCAGACTCAAGTGCTCTCTGGGACAGGTGGGCAAAGTGAGTGCAGGCCCAGGGGGGACTGGGGAGGCTGGGAACACACGATCCCCTAACGGGGCAGCATCTACTCAGAGACACATGCAACACGTCAAGGAATGTCAGCTGCATCAGGCCCGTGAAAGGAGCAGGCTCAAGGGCCACATGCTGTATGACTTAATTTATACAACACCCTGCCAAGACAACACCATGGGGACAGACAACAGGTCAGTGCATGCAAGGAGCTGAGGGTGGGGAGGGTTTGACCATGAAGAGGCAGCAGGAGGAAATTTGTTGAGGGGGGCAGTGGAGATGCTCTGGGTGTTGATTGTGGTGCTGGTTACACAACTGGGTGTTTGTCAAAGCTCCCAGAGCTGTGTGCTAAAACAGGTGGCTCTTACTGTATGTAAATTATCTTCAACAAAATGGAAAAAAAAAATAAAACCAAATCTGTGGGCTGGAGTTCAGTGGTAGGCTGCCATTTTGTGACCTCTGCCCTACCCTACACTGGAAAACCAGAACCGCCCCTTCCACGTGGAAACACACAGCCAGCGACGATTACATAGACTGGTCCATGGGTGTGGTTGGTAAAGGGAGAGATGAGGGGAAGGAACTGACTGGCTGGGACTTGAACTTTGCTCTTCTCTTCCACTTACTGGTGGGGTGACCTTGGGCAAGTGGTCTCTCTTCACCAAGCTTCAGTTCTCTCTCTTTAAAATTGGGGCACTAATGCATTTCTTTATACTTGTCAAAATTAAACAAGATTCTAGAGGTGATGCCTCCTACACACAGGAGCTGCTCAATAAATTCTCCCATCCTTTGAGAACTCCTTGGCCTCTGAAGAGTCACATGGGCCCAGAAACTGTTCCCTCTTGTGGCCAGATTTCCCAAAGGCCCTGGGTCACCCTTAGCCCACTGGCCACACTGGGCAAAAGCAAGCTGTGGCTCACTCTTTCTCCAGCGATCACGCTAAAGTAGCCACCCACAGAGACCAGGATGGGACCCTTAGCCCATCCCCCCAGCACCACATTATTACAGGTGAGTTTATCAGAGCCACTGGGTGTGGCATGTACCAGGAAGGCAGAACAGCATAGTGGTTAAGAGCAGGGGCTCTGGAGACAAACAGATGTGGGTTCAAGTCTTGGCTCTGCCACTTCCTTCCTAGAAGATGTTGAGTAAGTGACTTAAGCTCCCTGAGCTTTGGTTTCTCACCTATAAAACAAGGATGCAAATGGCACCCAGCTCTCAGGCTTGTCGAGAGGATGGAGAGAGAGGATGCTGTCCCTCCTCAGCATCCAGTAGGGCTTAATTAGATGCTACCTGCTACTTCTAGATCTAATCTCGCTGATCATCACTCTCCCCAAGAATCCATCTTTTGATGAGTATTTTGTAAGGAGTAAATAAGATAAAGTTCTCAGTGAGGACCTGGGGCTTAATAGATGCTTGATAAATAGCAGCTATCATTATATTGTCAGTGTTACTATTGTTGAAAGATCACACCTCAGAGATGGCAAAGCAGGCACAGACAAGTACAGATGGGACAATGGATTCCTGAATCCAAAATGCCACAAACACACTTATTGCAGAAACTAAAAGTATCTGGGCCCCACTGTCTAAGACGTGAATCAAAAGAGACCAAGAAGACTCTTTAAACATCCAGAAGAAATTAATCATTGATCTACCCAGGAGCAAAAGGACAAAACTTTGGGAACAGACCAAACCCCTCTCGAGAGGTTACTGAGTAGGTCAGCAATGGAACCCAGAAAGGATCCAGCCCCCCAGCTGCTCCCAGATTGCCAAAGCAGGCCACTGCCCCTCTTCATGAAGGAAATCCATGGTCAAATGAGGTAGGATAATTAAGCAGTAGCAGAAAGGAACTTGGAGAGAAAGATCAGACTCTCAGCTATTCTGATGGCTAGGAAGGAGCTCTTCCTCCTCTCTGGCCAGTCATTCAGAAGCTGTGTGTTTCATGCAGGACACCCAGCAGGAGCCGCTCAGGGCAATAGAACCAAGATAGATTCTTTTCCTGCTGGAACAACATTATGCAGACTTGGGGAGAAGTTTCCAGGGTCCTTCACGGGGTTAGGACAATGGATGGATTCAGGTTTGGTTACTCAGAGTTTGTTGGCTGGCTTTTCTCCTCCTGGACCAGAGGAGAGGAGGGTATCACACTCTTCACACTCTTTCTCCCTCGTTGCTGAAGTTATTTCTGTCTTTGCAATAGCTGAGCCTCCGGCACTGCACACAGATGCACATGTACACACACACACACACACACACACACACACACACACACACACACACACACACACACACACACACACACACACACACACACACACACACACACACACACACACACACACACACACACACACACACACACCAGGAGGGAGAAGGCAAGAAGCAGACAGAACAACAACAAAGGCTGCCCAGCCCACAGGGGCTCCAGCTGATGCTTCCTCCATTTGTCACAGTCAGGTGGGAAGATAAGAGGTTACTTGGTTTTAAGCCATCATCCTCCCTCCCGGACCATCTGAAAATCCCCCTTTTTCTTGCTTGCCAGTCTCCTGGGCAACCCCAGGATGAGCTGAGCTCTTTGGACATCTCCTCTGTCCTTCCATCTTGGTCCCGTGCCCATTATCCAAGCTCCATCCAAGAGCCTTCTACTTTGAGTAGTCCTTCTGGACTGTTTCACTACTGATCTCATTTAATTTAAGGAATTAAAAAAATCATTTTACAGGGCCATAAGCTCTGTTTACAGCAATGAACAAGACACATCCCTGCCCACAAGATGCTTTCTGAAATCTGGGTACCACTGGTTGCAGCCCCTCACCTCACAACGCCTGATGTTGTCTCTACTTCACAGAGTCTTTGCAGGTGAGTGGGGGAGTCAGAAGACCGCTCTGCTTCCTCCCACCTGTGCAACTGTGAGCAAGTCACCCAGCCTCTCTGACCCTCTCTTCCTTGCCTGAAAATGGGGATAATAGTACCTACCAGTTAGGATTGTTGTGACTGTGGGTTAATGCAGGTCAAGTGCTTAAAATCCTGCCTGGTTTATTGTAAGTGCTCATAGTATCCTCCTGTTGTCATAGCATGTGCTTGATAAGTTATTGATATTTTTATTATTAAATTTCAATTTATTATTAAGGGAGTCTCTTCCTTTATCTTGTCAACTCCTTATCAGGCAATGTTTCTCTGTCCCCCACACTCCCTGTGAGCAGAGAACAGCTATTAGGAACTCCATGTTTGTTGATAGTGAGTGAATGTGCTCCAATTTAAAGATTAATAGCTGCAAACGTTTTCCCAACCATAGCAGCCAGCCTTTTTGATGTGGGTCAGTTTATCATGTGGCTTTTTTTGGGTAGACATCATGTCATCCAGCTCTCAAAGCCATCCTAAGCACTTGTTCCTGGACCCCAAGTACCAGGAACATCTCCTCCCTTCCACTCCCACAGCCTTCACTGCCTGGGCCTCTGGTGCTTCTGGAATGTTCCTGTCTTGCTTCCCCAACTCCTTAAGAGGTTAAGACCACACTCTCTGGAGTCAGACAGACCTGGTCAGAATCCAGGTCTAGTTCTTTACTGGCTGTGAAGAAGTCAGGTTATCTCTATGGGGCTATCCAAATGCCTTCTCCAAAGTTTACTGAAGGTTGAATGCCTTAACACACGGGCGAGGACTGGTTCATAGCAGATGCAGTAACTGTTAACTGCATGTCACCAACATGGCCCTTGTTGGCAATGTCAGCAGCATTAAGACTGTGCATTAGAGAGAATCCCAGTCTGCATGTTGACATGGCCCCCAGGGTGATATGTGTAGATTTGGGAGGTGCTGAGCTAAAGGCCAAGGCTGCAAACTCAAATGCCTGCAGTGGTTAAAGGCAGCTAGAGGAAATTAACCAACCCACCACTGGGGGCTCTGAACATATTAACAGTTCCCTCTGATTGGACTAAAATGGGTACCTGACCAAAAGGCAGAAAATCCATTGGCTGGCCAGGAGCCAATCAGATTGGGCCTGTTGTTCAAATACCAGAGAGGAGGAAAGAGCTGTTCTTGATGCCACCCAGGTGGGCACTGGGTTGAGTTGACTATTTTTGGCTCTGTGCTTCCCCACAGTCTAGGGAACTGAGCCCGAGGGAGGAGCAGCAGAGGTGGGCAACCACGTGACTCCCAGGCAGAGAGGAATTTCCAGACCTGAGATGGGGACATCTGATCCCTAGGAGTGTCCCTCTGTCCCATTCAATCAATCCCTCCAAGGTCTTCAAAACATCCTTCAGGCATGAGGATGCAGGGATTAAATAAATCTCTTCAATGGAAAATTATGCAGGGTTTAAAGTAAATAAGGTCAATCCACATGAACTGACATGGAAGGATGTCAAAGGCATATTAAAAGTGAAAAGCAAGCTATTAATCCATAGACATAGTAGGATCCCACTTTCACGTTTGAAAATGTATTTAAAGCAATGAACTCTATATGGCAATACGGATATATCTTGAAATCTAACGTCGAGGGAAAAAGAAACAGAATAAGATTTATAACAGAAAGTCATCCCTATAAATTAAAAGCACATAAACCCTAGAACCACAATAATATTTGACAATGTACACATGCCTCCAAGCACACAAATCACATCCATAATCCCCACTGACATCAAGCCAGGGATGGGGGTGGCAGTGAGCAGGGAATGTGCACAGGACCATAAGTGAGGTGGGAAACATATTTTAAAAAATAAAAATGAAGGGGCTTTGCATGGCAAACGATGCCAGCCTGCCTGGTAGCCCCAGTGAGCCCTGCCCCAATGAGTCCTTCATGTGATCCCCTCCCCCTGAGTGCAAGCAAGACCTGTGACTTGCTTCCAGCCAATAGAAGGTGGCAAAGGTGATAGGCTAGTATCTCCTCTAATTAGAATACAGTATATGGCAAAGGTGCCGGATAGCCAACTCTCTGAGGATGACATGTTATATAAGATTCCCTCTCAGCAGAATGGAGTAAAATTCTCCTGCTGGCTTTCAATACATAAACTGCCATGTTGTGACAGCCCTGCCACAGGTCATGAGAGGACGTGGCAAGGAACTGCAGAGGCCTCTAGGAACTGAGAGTGATCTCTTGACATCAAGGAAGTGGACACTTCAGTCCTACAGTCGCAAGGAACTGAATTCTGCCAACATCCACATGCATTTGGAAGAGAACCCCAAGCTCAAGAAAGGCATGTACCCTACTGACACTCTGAATCCAGCCTTGTGAGTCATGCAGAGGGCCCAGTTAAGCTATGCCAAACTCCTGACCCTACACAAATTGTGAGCTCATGAAATTACACTGAGTTAAGCTAAATTTGTGGTCATTTGTTACACAGCAATATGTAACTAATACAACATGCCATGAAATGGGGAATATGATTACCTCAACTGCCTGCCCCTGAGCTAAAAGAGCAAATAAAATTAAATGTATATTAGTATTACATTTTAAATGTTCTTTAAATTAGCTTTAGTAATTGAGTTACATTGACTTCAAACTCCTTCCATGCAACCCATTTTCCAGCCCTTTAATCATCTTGGCCACACCTCCCTGGACTCCTTCCAATGTCTCTGTGTTCTTTTTAGAATAATTGGCCAAAGCTGGGTTCAGAATTCCAATAAATGCAGGGTACGGGAGGACTTTCTGGCCTCACAGTCTTTGTAATGCCTTCCCATAATTATGCTGAATCATCTAGGGGACAGTCCCCACGACCATCATTCCTCCTTCAACTTGGGGGTGGATATCTGATCCACACTTCTCTATTCTACCTCTAGGTGGCTTTTGCATGAGTTTTGTTTGGGCTCTTTTCTGGGGACTTGAGGACAATATTTAAGCTAAGTAGCATTTATTGAGGACCTGCTATTTGCCAGGAACTGAGCCAGACCCTTCATTTGTATTAACTCATTTAGTACTTAGAGCAACCACACCATGAGAGGTAATATTATCTTTGTTTTACATATGAAGAAACTGAGGCTCAGAGAGTTGTGGAAAGTCTGGGAGTGACAGAGCCAGGATTTGAACCCACATTTCTCTGACTCCAAAACCCATGCCCTTCCTACTCTATGTGGAAACCACTGTTTTTGTTCATAAAATAGTATAAATTAATTTCACTCTGTTTTTTGAATACCATTTTCTCTAGTTGTTCAAAACTCTTTGAATTCTGTCTTCGAGGATACTCCTCCACCTCTTATATATTATCTACGTGTTTAGTAAGCATATTCTCAAATCCTTCACCCAGGTTGTCAACAAAGACATAAAGTAGAACAATTCCCAAGAGTTTTTGGAGAGTCATTTACCATCTGGTTGAGATTCTCAAACCACTTGTTTACTCACCTATCCATCACTTGGTACTAGTTACTGACCACTTACTATACCTGCCCTTGGATGTGTCAGGAGTAGCCCTCAGCTGCAAGAATCTTGAAGTCGAATTGAGCAATGCAATCCAGTTAGAACCATGCTTGCCCACAGAGTCAATGACAGTGACAAGGAAATACACTCACTGTAACATTATCGACAGTAGTAAAACCCTCTACCCTGTGTTCACAGCAGCACTATTCACAATAGCCAAGACATGGAAACAACCTAAATGTCCATCAACAGATGAATGGATAAAGAAGATGTGGTACATATATACAGTGGAATACTACTCAGCCATAAAAAAGAATGAAATAAAGCCATTTGCAGCAACATGGATGCAACTAGAGATTATCATACTAAGTGAAGTAAGTTAGAAAGAGAAAGACAAATACCATATGATATCACTTATATGTGGAATCTAAAATATGACACAAATGAATCTATCTATGAAACAGAAACAGAATCATAGACATAGAAAACAGACTGGTAGTTGCCAAGGGAAGGGGCTGGGGGAAGGATGGAGTGGAAGGTTGGGGTTAGCAGATGTAGGCTTTTATATATAGAATGGATAAACAACAAGGTCCTACTGTACAGAACAGAGAACTATATTCAATATCCTATGATAAACCATAATGAAAAAGAATATTTTAAAAAAAGAATATATATATATGTACAATTAAACCTCTGCTATATAGCAGTAATTAACACAACATTGTAAATCAACTATACTTCAATAAAAAAATAATAATAACAAACACTCTAAGTATCACACCAATAAATTATGATTTGCCTACCTAATGGGGTGTTAGACAGTCATTGTTACATGTTTTTATAAACATAGGAAAAATTACCAAATAATGTTAAGGCCACAGCATTATCTACATGGTGTGTTTTACAGGCAACTCCCATATAAGATATAATTAATATTAAGATGGAATTAATATTGGACAATGGTCAAAAGTGAAATGCTAAGGCAAAAATGTTAGAGGCAGATCATGAAAATATAAAGTACATAACATAAATAAATGCCTCTACATCTGTTTTTATACACATATCCCCGTATTCCCTCCCTTCCTTGGAATATGTATAAAAACAGATGATTGAACCTGGTGTACCCCCCAAAAAATAAAAAAAATTAAAAAAAGAATAAATAGAAATACATCAACTTGTAAAAAAAATAAATAAATAAATAAATAAATAAATAATTCAGGAAATGAAACATTTCAGAAAGTTCCAAAAAGTAAAACTTGAGTTGGCTGGGCCTGTCAACTATTTACGTAACATTTACATACGCTGTAGTAGGCATTATAAGTAATCTAGAGATGATTTAAAGTATTCAGGAGGATGCACATAGATTATATGCAAATACTACAGCATTTTATGTAAGAAATTTGAGCATCCTCAGATTTTGGTGTCTGTGGGAGTCCTGGAACCAATCTCCCTGAGCATACCGAGGGATGCCTGTATTCTTGATGTTCAAGACTCCACAATCCACTATTTAAACAAATATATCCAAAGCATGTGCTGTGTAATTTTTCAGGATGAAATAAACTTTTGATTCTTGCAGAAGAGTACAGGCTTTAAACATTTTTGAAAGTCTTCTTCCCTCTTAACACAGTGCCCAGTATTGAATATGTGCTAAATAAATATGTAATTTGAAAAAAATAAAAAAAAATAAAAAATAAAAAAAAAAATGCCTCTACAAACATTGAACATTTATAAAAAATGTGGTATAAAAATGTGTTGTTGAAACTTTGGTGAGATCAGATGTGTAAGTGGGCTGGACTAAGACTTAATATATCAACTCAATAAAATATGGACCAAAAATGTCTTCTTTTTCAGCCCAATTTCCCTGAATCAAGCAGAAGCAGCCTCCCAAAGCCCTTCCGTTTGGATTCATTGCATTCAAAGTTAGCATCAGCTGTCTCTAAAATTATAATGGCTGGTTCCACAGACCACACTTTGAGTAGCAAAGTTCTCTATAAGACAGAGTCTTTGGTCTTAATATTGTAATGATGACAATGCCACCAGGTATAATGATAATGAGGTCTTCTCCTATCATACTTTTAAAATCGCAAAATCCCCAACTCCTAACTCCTTACACAAGGAGTTGTGTTGTGTTTCCCTATAACCCTTATTGCCATCTGTCACACCATCATTTCTCAGGGCAACTAAGATGCCGTTTGGTGTGAGACACACCATTAGTTTATGTCCCACTAAAAACAAAAATAAATGTTGTCAATTAAACAACATGATGTCTTAACAATAGTCCTGAATCCATTACAAAATCAGTGACGCCAAACTCTCAACGTCTTAAATTTCCTTTATCTTTCCAAGGAGGTTTGGCTGTTTCTCTCGTCTTTACTGGTGCTGATGGGTTAATAGCAGGAGACCCTTGTACAGTTATTTCAATAACCAAACATAATACCGCTGCATTTTCCTCGCTGAGGGCCCATTAAGCACGTGAGTGTTGCTTTACAATAAAAAGTGGAATGATGACTATCACTCTGATAACGAACACGTTTGCTTCAGTAACATCAAAAATGCCCTGCTGTTCTATTCTTATCCCCTTTTGCATACATAATAGCAATGCAGAATCTGACAGAGTGTAGTGTTAAGACATTTGAAATGGAAATTAACTCAACACATGTCGTTCCAACAGTGCACATAATTCGGCAGAAGTGAGAGCTGTATGAATGGGTCTAATGATGTTTACACACGAACATGCAACGACAACCAGATCGGGATGACGCCTTCCCAAGAGCAAGCATAGAATAGCAGCTCCGTAGTCAGCTGCAAAATGTACCCCAGTCCCAAAGATATTAAAATGGGGAGGGGGCTGCATTTAAAGTTCAAGAAATAAGGCATTCACTTCACCTGTTTTCATCTGCTGCCCCAACTAGAATGAAGGCTCCTTGTGGGCTGGAATGTTTCTCTCTCTTGTTCTCTGCTCTATTTTCAAAGCCCAGAACAGCGCGTGAAACAGATCAATCAATCAATAGGTATTTGCTGAATGAATGGTTCTGCCCCGAACTTGGCCCAGTCAGAACTGTGTCTACACAGGTTGTATTCTGCAGACAATCCTAAATCCAAGTTTTGCTTCTTATTATGCAAATCTTATTTACAATAATTAGGCACACAGATACTTCATGAATCAGTTGTCTATGCAACATATGCCAACGTAAAAACTTTGACAGGAATATAAAACCTGAATTATTTTTTAAAAGATTCATTTGGACCTCAAACCCAATCAGCCACTAACATCTGCTGAATGCAGCGGCCATGACATTCAGGATGCTATGCTGGGTTCTCAGGGCGCAAAAAGGCAGGCCAGAGAGTTCAAGTGTGTTTGTAAAAGAACGAGGACTTGGACTTTTCCTGTTAATTAAGTGCGCACCCAAGTTAGGACCGACCACACCTACTGTCCTTGCTTTTCTCTCCAAGCTTGTGCCCTGGAGAAAGGACCCTGCGGCAACTGCTGAAAGTAATGTCTGATATTAACCAGACTTGTCTGTCATTTCTAGAATCATTTTCTTTAAAAAACTTCAAATCCATTCCACTGGAATCAAATTCCAGTCCCTTCCATTCTCCATCCTACATTTTGCCTTCTTCATTTGCATTTCATAATTATAAAAATGACACATGCTTGGGTGTCTATAATTAATTATTTCAAAATAAAAAGTTAAAAAGTGAAACACATTCATGGAATTAAAATTTTAAAATTCAACGAGCAGACAAATTTAAAATGAAAGTTTCCCATCTATCTCTCAGACAAAAACACTGTTTACAGTTTATTATGTGCCTTACCAGACTTTTTTCTACATTTATACCCAGATTGTATATGTATCAATTCTGCTTTTAAACAAGTTCCTATCATATAGCACAGGGAACTATATTCAATATCTTGTCATAAACCACAATGGAAAAGAATCTGAAATATATATATAATATATAACTAGAGTATAATATATATGTAGTTATATATAATTATATTTTACATATAACATATATATATATATATCGGAATCACTTTGCTCTATACCAGAAACTAACACAACATTGGAAATCAACTATATTTCAATTGAAAAAAAATCTGCTTTTATAAAAATGGAATCATTCTATAACACTATTGTGGAGTAAACTTTCTCCATTTATTGAGGACGTTGCATCCGTATCCAAACCTGTATCCACATCTATACTGTGTCTATCTCTATCTGCAGCCAGAGTTTTTAAAAGTTGTATAGTGTTCTAGTTCATGAATGTACTCCGAATTTATTCAAACAAATATTTCCTATGGGTCATTTCCATAAGAGGTAATGAGCGCGCGCGCGCGCACACACACACACACACACACACACACACACACACACACACACACGTAAATGTTGCCTCTCATGAGTATTTTTGTAGGATACATTTCTAGAAGCAGAATGTCTAGGCAAAAACGAGGTGTGCGTTTTTAAGTTGATGATACTGATACACGGCCCTCCAGCAGCAGTGCACCAATATCCATCCATTGCTTCATACACGTTCAGATATTAGTCAAGTACCTTCTATAGGCTGATCTCTCGTCTAGGTGTTGGGAATATAGCTGTGAACAAAACCCAGTTCCTGCCTTTGTGGAGCTTACAGTCCAGAGAAGGAAACCCAGACAATCAACAGATACACAAGCTACAATGTGTCACATGACGACAGGAGCTATGGGAACCACATAGCCGGATAAGGGAGGGAGAGTAGCAGGCTGAGTGGGATGAAGTAGTCAGGGGACCTCACTGAGAGGTAAAGGAAGTGAGGGGGCAATCCACAGAGACGGGGGAGGCGCGGATATTCCAGACAGAGGGAATAGCACTCCCACCAAAAACATAAGGCTCACCAAACCCTCACCAATATGGCTATTTCCTCTCTCTCTCTCTCTCTCTCTCTCTCTCTCTCTCTCCCCCCGCCCCTCCCCCACCTCTCTCTCATTCCTCAGCAGTCTGAGGTAAAATTGATATATATTTTTTGAGATCAAACATCTTTTCCCATGTTTACTGATCATGTATAATTCTTTTCTGTGTGAATTGCTTGGTGTATAACCTTTGTCCATTTTTCTCTAGCGCCGTTTGACTTTTCCTTACAGATTAGTAAGAGTGCTTTACATTTCGTTTTAAGGATATTAAGACTTTGTCAATTAGGGTGCAAATATCTCCCTGACTTGCAATTTTTCTTTTAACAGGATTCATATCTTTTTCCATAGAGAAACTTAAAAGTTGTATGTAGTTAAATTTGTCAATCTTTTATAATTTTGGATTTCACAGCTTTTAGAATGGACTTTCCCAATCCAAAATTGTATGAATGCTTTCCAAATTGGGGGTGGGGGTTACTTTTCTGTTTTAATATGTTTAAGACGGATTTGGGGAAGCATGGGGGAGGCAGGGGATCTAGGTTGTGAGGTGGGAAATCTCCCCCCGCCCCCACTGAGATGCCAAGTATTCTAGCACCATTTATGGCACAATAATTTGGCAGTTCAAACTTTGAGGTCTGAAGCTGGACTGTCTCAGCTAGAAAATGGCTCCACTCCTCACCAGCTTGGGGACCTCAGGGATGTCACTTAATCTCCGTGCCTCAGAATTCTCCTCTGCAGAATGGGGATGGGATCAGAGTCTGCTTCTTAGGGTGGTGCTGAGGACTGAATGAGAGCACGTGCAAAGCACCTAACACAGGGCACAGTACACAGGAGCTATCATTCCTCCACTGACTGTGCATGCCGCTGGGACCAGTTCCTAAATTCCCACAAGCCTATAGGACCTCTCTCTTTGGTCCCTTCCTGGCTGTTTTTTTTTTTTTTTTTTTTTTTTATTTTATTTTTTTTGGGGGGGTACACCAGGTTCAATCAACTGTTTTTATACACATATCCCCATATTCCCTCCCTTCCTTGACGCCCCCCCCCCTCGAGTCCCCCCCACCTTCCCTGCCCCAGTCCTCTAAGGCATCTTCCATCCTCGAGTTGGACTCCCTTTGTTATACAACAACTTCCCACTGACTATTTTACAGTTGGTAGTATATATATGTCTGTGCTACTCTCTCGCTTCTTCTCAGTTTCCCCTTCACCCCCCGCCCCCTCCCATACCTCGAGTTCTCCAGTCCATTCTCTGTATCTGCTTCCTTGTTCTTGTCACTGAGTTCATCAGTACCATTTTTAGATTCCGTATATGTGAGTTAGCATACAATATTTGTCCTTCTCTTTCTGACTTACTTCACTCTGTATGACAGATTGTAGTTCTATCCACCTCATTACATATAGCTCCATCTCATCCCTTTTTATAGCTGAGTAATATTCCATTGTATATATATGCCACATCTTCTGTATCCATTCATTTGTTGATGGGCATTTAGGTTGCTTCCATGTCCTGGCTATTGTAAAGAGTGCTGCAATAAACATGATGGTACAAGTTTCTTTTGGGATTATGGTTTTCTTTGGGTATATGCCCAGGAGTGGGATTACTGGATCATATGGTAGTTCTATGTGTAGTTTTTGAAGGAACCTCCAAATTGTTTTCCATATTGGCTGTACCAACTTACAGTCCCACCAACAGTGCAGGAGAGTTCCCTTTTCTCCACACCCTCTCCAACATTTGTTGTTTCCAGACTTTGTGATGATGGCCATTCTGATTGGTGTGAGGTGATACCTCATTGTGGCTTTGACTTGCATTTCTCTGATGATGAGGGATGTTGAGCATCTTTTCATGTGTTTGTTGGCCATCTGTATGTCTTCTTTGGAGAAATGTCTATTTAGGTCTTCTGCCCATTTGTGGATTGGGTTATTTGCTTTTTTGGTATGAAGCTGCATGAGCTGCTTGTATATTTTGGAGGTTAATCCTTTGTCCGTTGTTTCATAGGCAATTATTTTTTCCCATTCTGAGGGTTGCCTTTTAGTCTTGTTTATGGTTTCTTTTGCTGTGCAAAAGCTTTTAAGTTTCATGAGGTCCCATTCATTTATTCTTGATTTTATTTCCATGATTCTAGGAGGTGGGTCAAAAAGGATGTTGCTTTGATGTATGTCAAAGAGTGTTCTGCCTATGTTTTCCTCTAGGAGTTTTATAGTGTCTGGCCTTACATGTAGGTCTTTAATCCATTTGGAGTTTATTTTTGTGTATGGTGTTAGGAAGTGTTCTAATTTCATTCTTTTACATGTTGCTGTCCAATTTTCCCAGCACCACTTATTGAAGAGGCTGTCTTTTTTCCATTGTATACTCGTGCCTCCTTTGTCAAAGATAAGGTGCCCATATGTGTTTGGGCTTACTTCTGAGTTCTCTATTCTATTCCATTGATCTTCCTTTCTATTTTTGTGCCAGTACCATACTGTCTTGATCACTATGGCCTTGTAGTATAGTTTGAAGTCAGGAAGCCTGATTCCACCTACTCCATTTTTCCTTCTCAAGATTGCTTTGGCTATTCGGGGTCTTTTGCGTTTCCATACAAATCGTAAGATTTCTTGCTCTAGTTCTGTGAAAAATGCCATTGGTAATCTGATCGGGATTGCATTAAATCTGTAAATTGCTTTGGGTAGTTCCTGGCTGTTTTAATCACTATTGCCTTGTGGGTTTGGTCGGGGGAGGGAAGGGGTGTTTTCAAATTTTCAAATTGTCTTTAATTTCCTCTTTCAACATTTCTTAGCTATGTCACATTTTAACTTGTTATTTTCCATCATTTTATCAGGGTTTTGATTGGCACTGCATCCCACTTGAAGGTGATCGTGGGGAAATTATCGTGTTTGTTCTGTTGATTCTCCCCATCCGGGAGCAGAGGATGTCTTTCTGTTCGCTCTCTACTGCTGTGTCCCCAGGAACATCAGGGAGCTCTCTGCACAAGAGGTCTTCGAGTTGCTATCTGATTTATTCCCAGTTATTTTATAGGTCCAGATCCTGCTGTGAGACCTTTTCTATTATATTTTGTAATTGGGATTTTTATGCCATCAGTATGTTGGAAAGCTACTGATCGTAATTTTACATCTCGTCGTTGCTCTCAGTTCCCACGTTGTTTCTACTGAACTGACTCCTCTTTCCTTTGCTAGTGCCTTATGAGTCCATAACAATTTAGAATTTGCAAAGATTTCCAAACACATTCTCTCATTAATTCTCAAAATAACCCCAAGTGGTCAGCAAAGTATGATTTTCTTCTCCTCACGTTGTACAAATGTGAAAGGTGAGGGCTCAGAGAAGGAACAAAACCTGCCCAGGGTCCTCGTCCTGGTGGGTGATGGATGGAGGCAGAACATGAACTCAGGACCCCCTGACTCCAAAGCCTCACTCCTTCCTGCCCCTCCTTTCATCAGTATTCTGTCATTCTGCTGTTACCCAACAGTTTCTCATCACCACGAGCTTTCTTTCTGCCCCTCAAACATGCCACGATTGCTCTCACTTCAGGGCTTCTCCCCTACTAGCATGTGAGCCCCTGAGGGGAGACCCAGTCTGATTACGTCACCACTTTGCACAACACCTGGAGCAGCACCCAGCCAGGGCCAGCATCCAGACATGTGATCTGTACAGCCACATGGGCCCCGTGCTCAGAAGGGACACTGCACTGGGTTCAGCTTGCTGTCACAACCATAATGTTCTTAATAATTTTATCTTTGACCTTATGTAAGTGAAGCCTGATGGGACAATGGAGCAGGTGCCCGGGCAGCGGAGATGCCTGCAGCATGTGTGCTCCTCATGCCTTGCATGGAGGATTCAAACTGCCCCACTAGCACAGATTTGCTCCAAAATTGCTTCACGGGGACTATAGCTAATATTGTATTGTATACTGGAAATTTTTGCTAAGAGAGTAAGTGTTCCCACCAGAAAAAGAAAAAAGTATCTAGGTGACATGACAGATATGTTCGTGAAATTGATTGTGGCAATCATTTCACAGTGTATATGTACATCAACTCATCATGTTGTACACTTTAAATATGCACAGTTTTATTTGTCAATTATACCTCAGTGAAGCTGGGGGGTGGTGCAGGGGACTAGCTTCAAATACAGAAAGAAAACAATGATATCCTAAGAAACATCAACACCTAGGAATCCTATCACATTCTTTCTTAATGAACATGGTAACTCACATATTAGCCAACCATTGACTAAAAACGATGCCCCAGAAGGAAAGAGAAAAATAGGTCAACCTATTGCTCTTTTTCCTTCCAGTCCTCCCTTACTCATCAGTTAAAAAAAAAAAAAAAAAAAAAGTAGAGTGTTTGGGAGGATGTCCACATATCCAGAAGTGAAATAAAAGCAGTTGAGTTAGTTTTGTCCACTCTTCTGGCAAGAATGAAATATCTATTTCTGCATAGGCTATAAAATACAAATCACATAATTTCGATGATTCCACATACGAGTTAAATACTTATATTTGCATTCTAAATGCGCTTGCACGATATAAAGATGAACCATAAAAGTTGTGCTAATTTAACATTTAATTTTGCTTTACTTAGAACACCATTCAACAGCAAGTACAAAACACTATGATAATTCGAGAGAGACCACAGAAGAAAGGAATGAGCTCTATATTTTAGTACATTTAATGCCACTTTTTTCCTACTTTTTGAACCAGGGCCTTACATTTTTTATTTCACACTGGATCCTGCAAGTTATGTAGAAAAGTGACAAAGCACTGAATCGGGAGTAGCTGGCGCAGGTAGGGCAAACCTGTGCTCTTCAAGCATCTCTGAGCTGCACAGCCATTAACCCAGCTCCAATCCTATTGCCTGTGCACCAATCCTAGTGGGGCTGCATTTACTCTAACAAGAGCCTCTTCCATCCTTGCCCTTCTCTTTGCAAATTCCTGTAGGCAAACAGGAGCTCCTTCAGTGCTCCAGGGCTTAGGACACCTTCGGCTGCTACCAAGACCGACCCCCTTCTCTAAACTGCCTGTGCCCAGAGCTCTTTGCCCGCTTCCTGTCTCAGACACATCCCTCTGCAAACAGCATTGAGACAGGGATGGTGCCTGTGCATTTTCCAAAAGTCATGACTAAAAGCCACACGGTAGTATCTGCCAAGTTCATTGAGGAGCCTGGGGCAGAGGCTGCAGAGAACCCATGGGTGTCACACTTTCAGCCGTCTTCATCTCTAACTACAGTCCCTGTTATCAGTTGGCTTTCTGGCTGGGAAGCGCTCCCGCAGCTGTTTGTGGCTTACCTTCACTGAAAAGACTAAAGTAAAACTGTAATTCAAAAAGATACATGCACCACAATGTTCAATGCAGCATTATTTACAATAGCCAGGACATGGAAGCAACCTAAATGCCCATCGACAGATGAATGGATAAAGAAGATGTGGCACATATATACAATGGAATATTACTCAGCAATAAAAAGGAATGAAATTGAGTTATTTGTAGTGAGATGGATGGACCTAGACTCTGTCATACAGAGTGAAGTAAGCCAGAAAGAGAAGAAGAAATACCGTATGCTAACATATACATATAGAATTTTTTAAAAAATGGTATTGATGAACTCAGTGGGAGAGGAAGAATAAAGACAGCGGTAGAGAACAGAGTTGAGGACATGGGGAGGTGGGGAAGGAGAAGCTGGAACAATGTGAAAGAGTGGTATTGACATTTATATACTAGCAAATGTAAAATAGATAGCTAATGGGAAGCAACTAACACTGGGAGATCAAACCGATGATTGCTGATGACCTAGAGGGATGGGATAGGGAGGGTGGGACAGATGCTCGGGAGAGAGGTTCAAGAGGGAGGCCATTTGGGGATATATGTATAAATATAGCTGATTCGCGTTGTTGTACAGCAGAAACTGGCACAACAGTGTAAAGCTATTATACTCCAATAAAGACCGAAGGGGAAAAAAAAAAAAAAAGACAGAAAGAAAAAGAAAAGAGGCCGTGCCCAGGCTCTTCACTGGGTGGTTTTTTTCCCACCCGGGTGCAGAGGGGTGCCAGTTCCCTCCACCCCTCTCATTTTCCCGCCCAGAACTGCGCAGCAACATGCTTTGTATTCTTTCTATCCTCTATGAATTGAGGCTTTGGCCTTTCTAATCTCATCCTCCCAGAGCGGCGCTATTTTGTAATGCGCCTAATTAGCCAGGCTCCTTTCTCCTTCCTCTAGCACTCCGGTTTGCCCTTGAACTCAGCATCAAGCTCTGAGGTTAGCCAGCGTGGGTATCTTGCTACTCCCCTACCCGTCTTCCTGCACTCCCATCCTGGGGACCGCACGCCCACGCAGACGCATGTGCGCGAGCGCGCACACAGGTGCCTGCATAAGCATGAGGTTTTGCATTGGTCACAGCTGTCGTGAGCTGCTGGTTGCTTGGCCCCTCTACACCCATCATCTCATTTAACCATGTCAGGGGAGGGATTATCATCCCCAGGTCACAGAAGGCCAAACTGAGGCACAGAGAAGGTAGGAAGTGATGGTTCCTCGTGAATTTCGAGTCCTCTAACCCTAAAGTCCGCACTCTTCCCCCTGCGCGCGTTCTGCGCGTGAGGAGCAAACATGGATTGAGCATCCTCTGTGTGCCAGGCCCACGACCTCATTAACAGCATCTCCTCAATCACGTCCTTTTTGATCTCATTCTTTACCTAGTGACATTTACTAGGTACAGATTGAAGAATTTCTTTCCTTCTGGTTAGATTTTTCCTTCCCGTCCTATATTTGACGTGAATCATCTCCAGCACATTCCCGGACCCGGAAGTGCATCAGGATCACTCAGGCAGATCTTCCTACCCCAATAGGGGGTCCCTGGAGCCCCAGACCTACTGAGTGGAGGCCTCTGGTGGTAAGCCCAGGAATCTGCATTTTAAAGCACATCAGTGACACAGTCACAGCCAGCGCATTTGGGAACCCCTGAATCCTTCACCTGTATTGGTGTTACCTAAACTTCACTGTGCACAGGAATCACCTGGAATTTTATTGTAATGCAGGTTCTGATTCGGCAGGTCTGGGGCAGAGCCTGAGATTCTCTGTTTCTATACCATCTCCCAGGTGATGCTGATACGACAGGTCCGAGGACCACAGTACTAAGGGTTTAGGTCAGTGGTTCTCAGCCCTGGATAAACATCAGCATCATCTGGGGAGCTTTCTGAGCTACGTTGCCCAGGTCGCACCCCCAGGAATCAGGTACTTGACCTAGAATTAAATCAGAGTCCCTCAGGTCAATGACTTATTGGAGCTGACTTGCACTGATTTGCAAAAGCCTATTGTTAAGTTTTCAGGAATTTGGTGAGCAAGTTGGTAAACAGAGCCACTATTAAATTATATAAACTTAAATACATTAGATTAAAAACAAAAATAATAAATACTCAAAACACATCACTTCATAATTATTTTACTACATTTAACTACTTCTGTGCTCTTGGAGTGATTTACATCTATCGTAACTGTATGGTGGAAATACCGTGTAACAGTACGCTACTGCGTATTTCTTCCCAATGTTCAATGACATCAGCCATGGTAGGAACATTTACAGTTCTGAAATCTGCAAATGTTACAAAGTGAGCTTTAGTTTCCCAGAAAACTGGCTGTTAAATGTTTGCCAGGGTACCTGTAAGCCCTCAAATACCTGCATGTATCATAATCCCCTGGGGGGGCCTTGATAAAAATGCAGACAGCTGCAGACTCCTTAAGACTTCCTGAACCAACTCTCTGGATATGGGATTTGAAGGTCTGGGAATTTTTTTCAACTAGAGACCCAGGCAATTTCTTATCTACAATGAAGTTGCCTTAAAATATCAACTAAGTCTTCCTACTTTAGCAAATCTCAAATCGGATGAAGACACTTTCTCACTGGACCGCTTATCTTGTTAAGAAATTATTTTCAATGCATGTTGAGAAGACTTTGATCTGGGATCCAGTGAGTTGCTGTCTCATTCAACTTTGGGGCAGAGAACTTCTCCCCCAGACCCCAGCAGAAAGATTCATCAGGAAACTCAATGGAGGGTTTGTTCCTTAAGTATACTGGTTTCTGCCCCCAAAACCAAAGGCATCAGCCTCTGATTTTTCCTTTGTAAAGATGATGTGCTGCTCAGAATTTTCCATCCTCAAATGTCTCATCAGGCTCGGGTCCAAGTTCAGACCCTTTTGACATGGTTGCAGAGAAGGGTCAAGAAACTAAATGACTAGGAGGACATAAACAAAGTCCTGCCAAATTATATAACCTAAAGCTTTATTGAAATTTGCCAAGGTTTGCCCATCCCTGGGGTCATGGAACTGGGCAGATGTGGTCTTTGTGGGGATTGATTTTATAGCCTGTGTTCTAATTAACAGTTATTAAGCTTAATATTTCCCTCACATTAGGCAGGAACTTATGCTTAGTTCCTCACTTTTTCTTCCAGAAACTCTACAAGGATGTATTTCTGTTACCACATTACAAATGATGAAATGGTTAAAGAAACTTGCCCAGGTGGGTGACATTCCTCAAATCTTAATCTCTAACCATGTGTATTAATTTTTATGTGTGCATAACTAATTATCACAAACTTAATGGCTTAAAACAACCCAAATTTACGATCTCACAGTTTGCATCCATGTGTCTGGAGTCCAGGAAAGGATTAACTGGGTCCTCTGCTCAGGGTATCTCCAGGCTGAAATCAACGTGCAGCTGGAGCTGTAATTCTCATCTGAGTTTCTGCCAAAGCCAAGTACCAATTAAAATATTTACTTGTTTTTCTTTAAGTAAACTCACTTTATAAAATCTCAGTTTATCCTAAGCAATAATGTCCATAAAAGTCCCAGGTTTGATAGTCAAGTTCTCCTTTGTTCCTAATGATATGTTAAGACAAACATATGGTTATTTTTAAATGTTTTAAGCGTTCCATCTGAAATCGTCTTGTGCACCAACTGTACCCACATCACACTTTAGAACTCCTCACTGGACCACATCTGGACTTCTTGACACCGAGCCATCACTAACAGGTCCTGGGCACCTTACAACTAATTTCTCCTGTCAACCAGCCACACTGAAGCTACAAAGCCCAGGCTGCCAGACCCAGGAAGTTATTTTTTTCATATGAAGCCTCCACAAATTTGATACACACGTTATCGGCACCAGAAATGTATTTCCACAGCACGTCCTAGAGCATCCACAGATGACAACCTTAAAAAGTATCTTCTAATGCAATATATCACTTAACCTTCACAAACTATGAGGTAGTTCCCATCATCCCCATTTTACAGCTGAGGAAATTGAGTCTCAGGGAAGTGATAGGGCAGACTGAAATGCAAATATAGGTCCTCTAATACATTCGGCAACATTTTCCATAGCATCATCACTCTTTCCCAAACAACCTGCTAATTCTCCCCCAGTGACCATTGTCCTTTCTCTCTTGGTAATAGAGCTCACAAATTTTGTAGCTGAACATATCTTGCAGCTAGGAGTGGCCATGTAACTAAGCACTGGCCAATTGGGATGTGAATGGAAGAGACAAGGGCAACTCCTGGGAAGAGTCCTTCAAGAAAGTGGGTGTATAAGTTTTTGCTCTTTCTCTTTCCTATTGGCTGGAATGCAGCCATGATGGCAGGAGCTTCAACAGCCCTATTGGACAATGAGGTAACCTTGGGAAATGGACGCCATGCACAGTGAAGCCAGAAACTAGAAGGATCCTCAGTCTCTGGGGACTTTTTTGGAGCAGAACTGCCCAACCACCCCTGAACAACTTCCCTCTGGACTGTTACATAAGAAAGAAATCAACCTTTACCTTGTTTAAGCCACTGTTATTTAGGTCTCAGCTATTCACAGCCAAACCTTTTCACAACTAATATAAGTCACAGCAAGGAAAGGAAGCACCAAGGTCTCAATGTCCCCATTTTACAGATCAAGTCCTTCTTTTCTTGGAAGCAGAACACCTGATCCACAGTGGGGCTATGGCAGCAGGAGAGGTAGCTGAGTCACGGCCCACAGGTGGTACTTTGTAAACACTTATCCACTTAGGTGGAGCCTGAACCCAGTCCTCAGTACCTGCCACCTACAAGAAATCTGGTGCTGCAAATCCTTTCCTTCTGACAGCTTTGCTTAATGATGTGTTTCCTGTAAGCCAGCTCCTCATCAGGAATTTAAAAAACAAAATCAAAGCAGCCCCACCAAGCATGCCAGGCACTGACAAATAGTAGATCAAAGCCAGCCAGTTTGGCAAAACTCTGACACCTTCTTCCCTGAGCTCTTCGGAAAATGTGGGAAATGGCAGATGATGGTAATAGAGGGGAATCAAAACTTCATTAGGGGGTGGAGGGAAAATCTCCCTAAGCTAAACAATGCCCACCCAGAGATGGCCGGGAAAGAAGGAGTAGGTTTTGGCAGGAACACATTGGACAAGCACAGAAGGTATTGTGGACAGAGGAAGGAAAGAACTGTCATGTCTTGAAGCATCTCCAATGTTGACCTAACTCTATTGGGTCCATAGAACTGGTCCAGCCGCTGGAACTCTGCCATGACGTTTTCTCACTTCTTGAGTTGTTACTTCGCACATCAATAACAACTGGAGGTGGAATCCTTCCCAATAGAGCCGTCTCCAGCCCTAACTCCCCACTGGATTCTCCCCAAGTGGCTTCCAATGGTGCTGCCAATATGCAATTTCTGGATTATTGATTTTCACTATCCCTTCTCCTTTAGCTCCAACAAGGGAGACAAGATACTGCAGCCCTGGCAGAAGGAAAAACAATTAATTGGATGTCAGTCTCCAGAAATGGAGAAATAATGGTAACTATTACTACTATTTATTTATTGCCTACAATGTGTCAGGCATTGTGCTGGGTGATTTATATCTTTAGTTTAGTAATAATGGCTAACATTTATGGAATATGTACTCTATGCCAGGTACTCTGTTAAACATTTTCACATGTATTAGCTCATTCAATCCTCTCAAAAATCCTAAGAGGTAGGTAATGTTCTTATCTCCATGTTACTGATAAGAAAAAATGAGGCATAGCAGTGGTGAGATTTCTGAAAGTCACATAGCTAAGAAGTGGCAAAAGCTAGGACTGATCCAGTACAGAGCACTTTTGGTGAGGAAAACCTGGAGTTCATACACAGCTAGAAAATAGCTTTCTGCCTACTCTGCTTCTGTAAAACCTGCTTGCTGCACTAGAGTGAGGACAAAATACTTTAACAATCAACTGGAACCTAAAAGATGATCAGATAAGTATGGAATGTTCTGTTCCTGCCCCTGCTCGCCTTTGTTTGAAAACCCTTTGCATGTAAGCCCTAGCAACTCCCATGCTCTGTAATCACCTGTAACCTATGGAAACTGAATAGCCAATCAATTAATGCCAACTGTATCTATGTGTCTTAACCTATATAAGGAGAGAACTCATCTGAAATGGGGCCCAGAATTTTGGAGCATTAGCTCGTCTGGGTCCGCTGGCTCAATAAACCTGAGTTCTCCAACCCTCCAAGTGGTGCTTGGTTTCTCATGGGATCGATTTCTGCAACACGTTCTGTCACTGGAAGGATGAAAAACACGAGCAAGCACAGAATAAGCAAGACACGGGGACAATACGACATGTGCACGTTTCCATCACCACCTATCCCCCTGCCCAGCTTTATGTTTCTCCACAGACTTATCACTATGTTAAGAACTGTTCATTGTCACAACCTGAATGTCAGTTCCGTGAAGGCAAAGACTTTTTTCTCATGTCTTTGCTGCTATATTCCCAGCTCCTAGAACAGTGCTGAGCACATACTAAATGCTCAGGTAATACTGGAGAAAGGAAGGAAGCAAGGGGGCGTTAGAGGGGAAGAGGGGATATTCAATAGCATGGAGCACTGCTTGGAGAAAAAGCAGCTATGAGCACAGTATCCTAAAGGAAAGGAGGGAAAAGCAAGCAGGTTAAAGAATACGGTCCTGGGCCCAGGCTTGGGAAGGGCTCCAAGAAAAAACTCTGAAAGAGAATTCGATTGGAAACAAAAGCCCACAAGACCACACTGAAGAGAACACAGAGACAATGACCGTTGGCCTTAGTCTGGGGCAGACAAGAGAGAATGGTGTGGACAGGAGCAAACTGGAAAACCCATGTCCTCTTCAAGGGAGTCACGGGGGACGGGGAGACCACGTTTGACTCCACCCAGTTTCCGCCACATAGGAATACAGCCTGCAAACCAGATTTTTGTGAAATAGTCCAACTTCTTCTGTTGGCATCAGGTTCCAAGTTGTATTTTTGGCCTTATTGTTATTAAATACTGGAGGAATGGAATACGGCTTGGGTGGTCGAACCTCCCACATATAACTATAAAATCTAAACCGCATACTTTAAAAACAACTACCTGAAGGCTCTGAAGAGCAACCAGAAAGTAGAAGAGACTCTACCCTTCAAAGGTAGGAATTGAATATGAAGATTTGCAGGTTTGTGGCTTTTTACCTGAGGGCGCTCACCAGTCTGCAGGCAGCTCAGAGTGACCAAAAGCTGCAGCCTTACTGGCTTGAGGTGTCAAAGGACAGAGTTAAGGACTAGAAAAGCAGTCCAATCTGAGGACCAGGAAGACGAAAGATTGAAAAAAAAATGAACAGAGCCTCAGAGACCCGTGGAAAAATAGCACGCACCCTAAAATACATGTAGTTGGAATCCTAGAAATATGTTTAAAGAAATAAGCCAAAAATGTCCCACATTTGGTGAAAGCCCAGGAACCTCAACATACCCCCAGACAAGATAAATACAATGGAAACGCCACATACGTATGTTACAATCATATTCCCGAAATTCAAACATAAAGAGAAAATCTTGAAAGCAGCCGGAGAGAAACATGTTACACATAAAAAAAATAATTATATGAGTTATAGCTGATTTCTCATTAGAAGTAGTGACACCCAAAAGAGAATGGAATCACATCTTTATGATGTTGGAAGGGAAAAATTCTGTCAACCCACAATTCTTTGTTAAATGAAACTATTCTTCAAAAATGAAAGCAAAATAAAGACAATTCAAATAAACTAAGACAGGAAACTCATCACCAATAAACTTGTACTATAAGAACTGCTATACAGATTAAGATTTCTGTACTTTGGCGTGTAAATTTTATCTCACAAAAAGAACTGAAAACAAATACTTAACTTTAGCTAATAATATACATGCTGAAATAACCAGGGACTGATGAATATCAATGCTTGCATTAAAGAATTAAGATGAGTTGATGGATGAATAGAGCAATGGAAAGACGTAGATATTTGATAAAATAGAAGAAAATGTAAATTTTTCCAGGTGGTAGAAAAATGACTTCTACTCATTTTCTACTCATTCTTGACTATTCATTTTCTACCACCTAGAAAAATGAGCAGTCATCTAATTCTTTCAATTTTCTATATGTTTGGTGATGTTCATAACATAATGTTGGGACAAAATTACTACTTCTGTGTTTTTAAAATATGTGATTCTTCTAAGTCCAAATATTTCTCTCCTAAAATAAGGGGAAAGTTAGACTACCTTTTAACTCTATAAGTCCCTCCAGAAACATGATCAAATTGTCTTGTATCTACATAAAAATTTAAACCCAGAAAAAAAAAGAACTGCTATAGAAAGTTTTTCATGCTGAAGGGAAAGGATAACTCAAACCTACAGGAAAGAAAGATCACAAAAAGTGGGATGTGTTCTGAAATGTCCGGCTGGCATTATCTCATGGAAGATGCGAAAGAGCAAGCAGATGAGAAAGGATTATGTGTGCGATCTTGTCCATCAAGCGCACAGTAGAGGTCTGACCCTCTCTAGCACCTGTGAAAGCAGGGGCTTGCTGAGGATGGGTGGGAGAACTCCACGGGGGACTTTTCCTCTCCCTTTGCTTTCTGATCCCTGCTGAAGACCCATCTGGAATGTCCACACCCCCTGAGCAGTGGGGGTGAAGCTGGTGTAGGAAGTTTTACGGCCCCCTCTGTGCCTGCAAGCAGACTGAATGTCTTTCAAGCCCAAGGCAATGCACTGTGAATCTAAGAGGTAAACTGCTTGCTCTAAAGGAAAAGTCCCAAAGCGTTCAGGAGACCTGAGTTCTGGAATCTTCTTGACTCCCTGAGATGGTTCTTCAGCCTCTCCCTAAGTTCAGAGTAAGTCAAAAGGGAGAGATGGACTGAGAGAAGAAGAGCGGTCTCAGCCTTGCCTGCCATGCTGTGCATCGTGAGGTTCAGACCTGCAACTGCTCGTGGGAAATGTTTGAAGCTCTTTAAAAAAAACAAAGAATTATTGTGTAGAAAGGTCCTTCACTTACACATACTCCACTATTTTCAAGGTGTAAAAATCCAAAGGGAGGCTGGGTTTAAAATACTTAGGATTGGCAAGAAGGTGGAGAAGTTGGAACCCTCCTGCTTTGCTGGTGGGAACATAAAATGGTGCAGCTGCTATGGAAAACAGTACGGCGATTCCTCAAAAATTTAAAAATAGAACTACCATATGATCCAGTGATTCCACTTCTGGGTATACACCTAAAAGAACCGAAAGCAGGGACTCAAACATATATCTCTACACCTATGTTCACAGCAGCACTATTCACAATAGCCAAAAGGTAGAAACAACCCAGATGTCCATCAATGGGTGAACAGATAAACAAAATGTGGCATATTCATGCAATGGGATATTATTCAGCCTTAAAAAGGAAGGAAATTCTGACACAGTCTACTTACTACATGGATAAACCTTGAAGACATTATGCTAAGTAAACTAAGCCAGACACTAAAGGACTAATAGTGTATGATTCCACTTATGTGAGGTTCCTCAAGTAGTCAAATTCATGAAGACAGACAGTAGAATACAGGTTACCAGAGGCTGGGGAAGGGGTAAAGGGAATTTGTTGATTCTTGGGCACAGAGTTTCAGTTTGGGATGATGAAAATGTTCTGGAGATGGATGGTGGAGGTGGTGGCATAGCTGTGAAAGTGCTTAATGCAGTGTACACTTAAAATGGGTAAAATGGTAAACTTTAGGTTATGTATATTTTACCATAATAAAAATAAACTGTAAGAAAAAACATTTAGGAGCCCCCAGGACCCAATGAATTTTTTTAAACCGAAATATCCATGGAGCGTGGCATATTCTAGAGGCATATTCTTAATCACAAGTCTGTTGCCATCCTAAGACAGGCCGTGCCTCTCAGGAGTGAAGGGCCTTCCAAACACAGGTGAGTGTTTTGTCGTTGATTTATTTGGAACCTTTGTGAAGTCAGGCCTCATCAGAGATGCCACCCACTACAAGGACGCCAATGCCATGGCCGCTCCTTCATACTGAACACTTTCCGTGTGCCAGGAGCCATGTCTTTCAAGCCTCACAATACTGCCAGGTGGGTAGATGTTGCTCCATTTCACAGATGACAGTGAGAGCTCAGCGTCAGTAGCGAACTTGCCTGAGTCTACACCCGAGCTGGAGTTGAAAGCCAGGTGTGGCTGACTTAGACTCTTTACCCCTAAACCCAGCAGTTCTCAGCTGGGGCCTATTTTACCCTCAGGGGACACTTGGTAATATCTAGAGACATTTTCGGTTGTCTGGACTGAGGAGGGTCGCTACTAGCACCTGCGGGCATCCTGCAATGCACAGGATGGACCCCCACTACAGAGAACTCTCCGGCTCTGGATGTCAGCAGTGCCAGGCTGAGAACCCCGCCTCAACTCTAGGCAATGAATAAAAGCAGTGCAGGGGATCTCCGTTTTAGGTTTTTAAAAATTCCCCCAAAGTCTTAAAATACACACCTCGGCACGTCGACTGTGGCTATCTCTGGGTGGTGAGAATGCGGGTGAGTTTTATTTTCTTCTTTTGGCAAAACTGCGTTTTCTAAATTATCCTTGATGAATATGCATTAGTCTTGTAATCAAACGAATTTCAGCTTTTTAAAGAAGCCCAGGGACTCCAAGTTGGAGAACCCTTCTGGGTTGCCATTTCCTTATCTGATGCTGAGTTTCAGGAAGATGAGTCAGGGCCGTCTGCTCCGCCAGTTAGCAGAGGCTCACCCTGGGACTCTGCCTCTCTGAACCCGTTTCCTCGTCGGTGATATGCTGACAATAACCTCTTGGGTTGGTGCCACAGTGGTCTGTCTGGATACCTGGCTAGGCGCCGGACACTGTGGAGTTAAGCATTTCACACCCATGTGCTCAGTTCAACTCCCTACAAGCTCATGAGGTCACACATTGAACCTCAGGAAGGAAAAGTACTTGCCCAAGATCATGCACATGTAGGTGGTTAAACTGAGGCTTGAACCAAAAGATGACGGACTCCCAAAGGCCTGTTCTTGACTCCCACTCTGTACGACCCCACTGCTCGGCTCCACGCAGCCAGCAAGTTAAGGACTCGAGCAATGGCAGCTTCTGCTATTCCTGCCCCTGGAGGCACTTTGCCAAGACTGCCCTTGGAAGACAGCTGAAGAACTCTGCAGGCAGCTGGTGTCCTGGAACTCCTTGAGCACAAAAGGCTGTGCTGTAGCCATCACAACCAGCTCAATAATCAACATGGGATTGAGTCAGGAAGCTGCCTTCCTTAACTCCCCCAGGCAGGGGATAAAGGCCAGGTTGGGTCAGACCAGCCCTCTGCAGACGCAGAGCGGGGTGGGACAGGCAACGGGGAACCAGGAGAAAAGCCGATCGTGAGGCTCCCAGGAGGCTGCAGGAAGCTGTTCAGGCTTTTCTCCGCCTCCGTCTTGTTGTCTTGTGAAGATGCTATCCTGCCCTCATCAGGCTCAGGGCTGAGCTCAGGTGAGCCTGAAAGCACCCGGTGTTCCGCCAAATGCTGCCAGCAGCTCCAGCCTGTGACCCCGTGGAGGCGGGGCTGCCAGAGTAAGCAGATGTTTTAGTGCAAGTCTGTCCCATGCAATACTGGGGAGACATACTTTAAAATTCACTCGTTGTTTACTTGAAGTTCACATTTAACTGGGCATCCCGCTTCTTATGCGGCAACCCTACCTGGAGGAAAAGAGCTGAGGACTGCAGGGCTGGCCCTTATCATGACAACTCTGTTTGGACTGGGCCAGGGTGACTCTTGGTACCTATGCTGGGATCTGAATTCTCTCTGATTCAGCCTCTGCATCTTCTTAAAAGCACATTTTTTACTTCCTTTTCCTCCGTAATGTCCTCCCTTGGCTCCCCATTAGCCAGGGCTAAATGGCAAACTCTTTAGCCAAGTCTGTTCTATGCACTGTGGTACCCCAGGGCCTGGACGTAGAGGGGTACAGGGAACACCCCTGGAATGAGCAGATGCCCCATCTCAGAAGGATGGCCCTGCCTATCTACAGTCCCGTGTCTCTCTCTCCCTCCCTCCCTACCCCCACCCCACAACCTGCTGGGGGCACTCTGAGCTGCTTTCACTGCCCCCCCCATCACCTGCCTCTGAGCCCAACCCCCACCTCCTCCCAACTCCTACTCTTTCTTCAAATCTCAGCTTTCCCTTGACTCCACCCAGGGGCCCCGTAGTAAAGACAATGCCTAGCCTTCCTGAGCAGGCAGACAATGCTGGCGCTGCTCTAAGCACTCAGGTGTTTGTCAGTCTCCCCACATTGGAGTCAGGTGGGTGATCACCTTTTACACCCAGTAAGGGTGAGGCTAGAATCTCAAGCCACGAGGTCTGGCTCCCAGCCCCCGCTTACACCATCGCCCCTCTTAAGCGCCTGTATATGGAACTTTCCACCCTGGGTGGTGACTGCCTGTTTACTTGCCTGACCCCTCTGCTGCCCATGTGCTTCATGAGGGGACAGCGTCTTGTCCTCTGCTGAGTCCTCAGTGCCTGTTGTAGTGTCTGATAAGAATTAGAATCTAGATCAACATTCATTCATTGACTCCTTGCTAGGTTCCAGGCACTTTCAAAATGTTTCATGTTTCATTCAATTCCCATGGCAATCTCATGAGTTATAAGTACTATGGTTATCCCCATTTTACAGATACAGAAACCGAGGCACGGAGAGGTTAGGTCAGTAGCTCAAGCCTCACAGCCAGTGGCAGAGTTGGGGGTCAGACTTCAGCCATGCAAATGCTCAAGCCATGCATTTGTCTTTCCCCCTCTGACTTGTTTCACTCAATACCCTCACGGTCCATCCATCTTATTACAAATGGAGAATACTGTATGATTTCACTCATATGTGGAATATAAAAAACAAACAAAAATAAATAAAGTCAAACACGTAGATACAGAGAATAGAGTAGTGGTTACCACAGGGGAAGGGGCAGGGGGAGGGCAAAATGGGTGAAGCGGGTCAACCGTATGGTGACAGACGCAAAATAACTTTTTGGTGGTGAGCATGCTGTAGGGTATACAGAAGCAGAAATATAACGTGTACACGTGAAACCTACATAATGTTACAAACCAATGTTATCTCAATAAAAAATCAACTTAAAAAAACCAGCAGTGAAGTGGCTCTCCTAAGGCCCCCTGGCCTCTTGGTGACAGAGCTGGGATCAGTGCAGGCCTGTGCGTCTAATTATCACATCCACTGCCCTGATTTCATGGCCCCTTGAAACAAGGGTTTCTATCTATTTACAAGATATGTTGCAAACTTCTGCAAACGAAATTCCGTACAAGGCATTCCTCGGTGAGGAGAAGTTGCCCCCGTTTCTATCTGTGCTGCGAAGCAAACTTCCCTAGGGAGAGGCAGCCCCACAGCTTTCCTCTCTGTCCCGACAGACAGCCAAGGCTCATCAGGAAGCTGTATTTTTTACCGGAAGTCTTTCTAACAAAACCGATTTCCCTCTGTCCCATTCCACACTTCCCAAGACAAGGACTCAAGCCAAATGAAAGAAAAGTTCATTCATTGCTTTCTTTCATTAACTGATGGCCAGTGAACACCTGTGCTGGGTGCTGGGCACATACAGGTTATCAGGACCAGGTCATTGCTCACAAACTAGTGCAGGGAGAGAGTCAATTAGGCAGGAAAATAAACTGTTGGGCAGTGATGTACCAATGGTCTACATGCAGGGAGTTACAGGAGCCTAAGGAAGGCACCCCATCCCACCTGGGGGGAACAGCAGGTAACGGGGAACCTGAAGGATGAGTAGGATCAGCCAGGAGAAGTGGGGGTGGGGACAGAGGGACAGAACACGCAAAGGGGAGGAGGTGAGCGTGAGGGAAGCCCACCCTGAGGACCAAATACCTCAGCATCCCTGGAGCATGGATTGTGCGATGGGGAATTGGGAAAGCCAGGATGGTCAGGGTGAGGACTTGACCCTCAGGGCAACGGGAAGCCATGGAAGGCAGGCTCAGAGACACATCTACTGTCTCATTCATCCCTCGTTTCCCAGCCCCTAGCAGCTGGCTGGGGTCACATGACCACTTCTAGCCAATGGGCTGTGAGCAGAGGAAGTGAGATTGTGTCCCTTCCAGGCTGAATGAAGCATCTAAGACCCAGTGCATGGACCTACAGGCCTCCTACCTGCCACAGAGACGCTGGAGCCATGTGCAGCTAAAAGATGGAAGCACTGGGACATGGAAGGGGCCATTCCACAGGGAGATTCCCTAGAGAGGCATGAGACCCACAGCGGGCTTTGTGTGCGTGAAAAGCAAACAGTTGAGCCACTGAGACTCTGAAGCTTGTTTACAGTAGCTGGTGTAGAAAGTCCAGCGTGATTACATTGGTAGGTGGAGAACAAGACATACACGGTGACTCACGGTGGGGGAGGTGCTTTGGTTGAGCAGGCTTAGTAGGTATCAAATTAAAGTTGGATCCAAAATATTGAGGTTGAGTTCATGCCCATTGGACTTCTGTCCCAGTCTCTGTGCTACAGGCTGAAATTTGTCTTGTACATTGTGAGAACCTGGTGAGTAAGTGGTGAAACCAAGAGAGGCCTGGGGGCTGGGCCATCTCCAAGGCAGCCTCGACTCAGGTCCCCTGTGGAGGAGCAGACGGGAGGACCATCAGGGGGGCTCGCGTTCTCACTGCGTCACCACTGGTTGCCACCCACGCCCTGGTCAGCTCCTTTCTCCTCTGCCTCCTGGCACCAGGGTTTTCCTGAGGCTCCTTTGCAGCCCGGGGTGGCATGTGCCCCCATCCTGGCCAGTGAGCTGGATGCACAGGTGGGTCTCTCAAAGGCTACTAGAAAGTGGATCTTCTCAGATCAAAAGACATCCAAAGAGAGATCCTCTTGCCCGACCCTGCTTCCTCCCCAGAAGGAGGTCAGGACACGTGTCTGAAGCTTTGGCAGCCATCTTATGACTCTGATATGACAAATCTGAGGACAGAAGGTCAACCCAGAAAGGCGTCTGGGGAAAAGCCTGGGTCCCCAGTGACACTTGTATGGTAGGAGGCATCCTTTTACTTCTGCTCTCCAGACCTCTTGTTAAAAGAGCAAATATATTCTCATCCTTCTAGCTCCTCTTATCAGGGTTTTTGCAACTCACCACCTAACACACCCTAACAAAGATGCTTTTCTCCTCCACAAATGCAATCTGTCAGTAGTGTAAATGGTTAACCCAGCCCAGGAAGACGGGTCCCACTGATGACTCAGGAAAAAAGCCAGTTGTCTCTGTAGACTAGCTGTCACATCCACCTCGGATACATCCGGAATCTGAGGGACAGAGGAGCTGGAGCTGGTGTTTTTACATCTCCTTAGTTTAGGATCTTGGCATCTGTTCCTGCAGGTTGTGGGCATTCAAGGTCTATGTTAAAAACTTCACAGCCCCAGGCCGGTATCAGAGGCCCACCTGACGCCAACTGCTCTCGTGTTTCACATCTCCTTCCCGGAGCCCAGCGTGCAGCCCCACAGCCATCTGTGAGGGGAGCTTTACAGGCAGGCTTAATCATTATGGATGCTTTACACATCTGTGGGAGGCAGCCAAGCCTGTGCCCAGGCTGCTGTGGCCTCCTAAAGACAAGTCCCTGTTCCCCCAGCCAATCAGGTCTCCATCACTCTCCCGTCTGCCTCAGCAAACTACTCTGAGCCCAGCAGAGGACACGCCAGTGTTTACATCACTTTTGAAATGACGTTCTCTCATCACACAGATACCAATCTTAAATTCCTAGTGAGAGTAGAAGGGATCTGGGAGGGCAGTGGGCCCAGGGCATTCACTTTACAGACGGGAAGAATGAGGCCTGCACAGCAGATGGAGTTGGCCCAGGCCCATGCTATGACTTAAGAGACAAAGCCAGAACTAAAACCCAGGTCCCTGTGGGTATAGAAAAATCTCTTAAACATAAACTGGACACAAATACCTATATGCACACGCAAGTATTACAATAAAGTAGGATGTTCCTTTTGCGTTTTGAAATGAGATCACAAAGAACTTGTGGTTGAGTGTACATTAGACAGAAACCCTACTTAAAGTGGGTTGATTATTTAAAATGCTTATGGCCTCAGTAATCGAGAAGGCCATAGACACGCCCAACTTCATCCAGTAAGTTACGAAGTCTCCCATCTGGATGCTGCATCTCCTATCTGCCGTCCTCCACACTGGCTGGTGGACAGGGTCTCCCCATGAGGCGGCAGGACAGCCCTCAGCATCCCCAGGGTCACATTCAATCACCTTTACAAACCACAGAGGGGAGAAGGGGCCTCCCCAAGACCCAGGGCTGACCCTCCTCTGAACAGCTAACTGTGGCCAGGGGACTTGGTGCTCAACCTGCTCACCCGACCATCTGGACAGGAGTAGGCAGGGTCCTCCTAGAGTACCTCCACTTTATCAGAAGTGGAGAAGAGAGGTTCACAAAACACCAGATGCCCACATCAGTAAGGAATGTGCACTGTAGTCCCTTTGTTGCCCCTACAGACCCTAAAACATGACTCCTACATATGAATGAATGAATGAGTGAATGAATGAATGGTGTTTCATAAACATTGACTTGATGGACCATTTGTGCGCAGTACTTATGCTATAAAGCCTTGAGGACTTTCCAGTCTCTCTTCACACTTCCCCCCGAGTCACACCCCAAGTTCTCTGCAAGACACTGGAGAAGCTGGTGAGTAGGAAAGGCAAGGAGGCACCTATTTCGATTGCTCTGTGAATCAAGAAAGGCCTCCACCCAACCCAAGCACTCCCCACCATGACAGGATCCCTGACTTTAGCAGCACAAAGGACTATCACACAGTAAAGAGCATAGGCTTCTGAATCCGATAGACCTGGGTTCAAACCCCAGCCCAGCCCAGCCCCTCATTAGTTGAGGGATCTCCTGCACATTCCTCCCCTCTCTGAGGTCAGTGTTTTCAGAAGTGGGGTGGACATAACCACTGAACCTGCCTGCAGGAGCAGTCCAGGGCACGGTGCTTCTAACACTTCCTGGGTGACACTGTTAGCTAAACTGGGTCCCAGAGGGCCACTCTTAACCTCTTTGACAGCCAACATACTTATAAGCACTTGCTTTACAGGGAACAGAGCTCTCTGGGGACTGGGACACAGCTACACTTTAATAATAAGGGAGTGGGGAAAGGGTCCAGAGTATCTAAAAACAAACACATGGGGCCACCATCGTCTACAGAAAACTTCTGCAAACATTAACTCATTTAACCCCCGCAACAATCCTGACCGAGATCCTGCTATTGCTCCCCTTATACAGGTGAGGAAAGTGGAGGCTCAGATAGTCCAAGTCATCTGCCCAATTTACACAGCTAGTGAGTGACTCCAAGATCAGGGCTCTTTACACCATCTTTAATATATGGGACTGGAATCCAAGCACCTGCACCCACTCAGGGAGCCACACTTCTCCCCCAGAGAGGAACCCTTCAAAACGCCCCAGAAGAGAGGTTCATAGCACAGGACAGAGATCCTTATATAGCCAGATGCTGAGCTGCCTCCTTACAGCCCTCTTCTTCCACCATTAAGAGGATCTGCCACTTCCAGCTATGACCTGGGACAAGTAACAAAGCCACTCTGAGCCTCCCCTCTCTCACGGTAGTGATGTAGCATTGGCACCTTCCTCGTAGGCTGCTGTGAACTGAGGCAGGGATGGAGGTGACCCACCATCCTTGCCCCATCATTTCCTAGGGGAGCCCATTCCTGAGGCAGTGAAGCTGTGATTCAACCCTTCCGTCCAACAGGGAAGTAGCACGTGATCCCAAGTTCACCCAATTAGAGTGCCCCATCCGCCCTCCCACAGTGATTGGGGCATGGATGTGCACATGACCCAAAGACAACCCATCCGATCCCTGCAGGACCTTTATGAAAAGACCTCTTTCTCTGCAGGTGGAGCTAAGCTTGTCCTGCTGGAGGCTACGGCCTCCCATCTGCAGCTGGGAGTGGGGTCAGATCCAATGGAACCAAATGGACTGGGAGTGGGGGAGGGGAAGTTTCCCAAAAGGAAATCAAGATGCTGTTTCCAGAAGCAGAGGGAATGTGGGCTAGGCTGTCCAAAACAACAGATGGTCATCACAGACATTATCACCAGGAGGTTCCGGGAACTGCGCTGACCTGCTGCCAAGTATCAGACCATCAGTTTCCTGGTGATCCCAAATTACCCAGAGCATTCACCCATCAATTCCCAGTCCGGAAGGAGGGTCCAGGTCAGAAAGTGATTCAAGGACCCCCAAATGAGGCAGGGAGGAGTTGAATTCACTCCCCAGCTTAAACGCGAGACTCGGATTATTTAAGTTTTATCCGCAACTCATCACTTTCTTGCTGACACTAATTATTTTGTCAGGATGCTTCTCTAGTGCCAGGCTCTGCTTTTGCCCAGCAGCCTCCCTGGGGCTTGGTTGTAAACAGAAGGTTGGATATAGATGAGCCAGGAGCAGCAGAACTGCAGCGGTGAGATAACAGATGCAGCTGTGCAGTGAAAGCGGGATGAAGTTTAAGTGTCTCTCTCTGCTGGTGCCTCCCCATCACCTGCTCCCCACCATCAGCATTTGTTGAAAATGATCTAATACTATCTAGGTGTCATCCATCAGCCCCACCACCCGCCAAGCCAACTCAGCACCTGGTCCCATCCATTCTCCCTCCTAAATCTTCAAACTCCACTCTTTCTTACCCATCCTTTTCCCCTTTTTCAGCATTCCTCTCACTGGTCCTTCTTACCCTTGCCATACAGAAGCCACTGTTATCTCTTCAAGAAGCAAATATGGCCCTGGTATCCACTCCCCTCACTCATTAACATCCTTCCATAGCTCCCCATTGCCCTCAGGATAAAATCCAGGCTCCTTAGCATGGCTTGGAGGAATCTGCATGACTTGGCCACTGTCTAACACTTCTTTCTACCTTTCTGTCACTATCTCACAACGAGCTTTGGGTTCCTCAGGTGCACAAGTTCTCTCACCTCTCTGGAGCCTTTGCATATGGTGTTCCCTATGCCTGCAACATCTCTTTCCCTTTCTTCACCTGCTTAAATCCTAGCCATCCTTCAGTTTTCAGGAGAGAACCCATTGCCTGCAGAAATGTTAGTTTCCCCTCCTGCAGGCTCGCATGGCACCCTGCTCTTTGCTAATTGTGAGTAAGTTTTAATTCTTTATTTGCCATAAAAACACATATACACAGAGTAAGCACTTTATGGGAAGGGACCTTGGCTAATTTATTCAGTTTCCTCAGCACAGTGCTTGGTACATACAAGGCATCCAGTAAATTATTGATATTTGTTAAATGAAATGACTTTCCCAAATACTTATCCCTAGTTGACTTTTTAGTTTTTTACTGAGACATAATACACATGTAGAAAAGTGTGGATGCCATCAGTGTACAGATAGGGGTGATTACAAAACAAAACTGCTGCAAACTTTAGTGCACAGGTTCTTCTGTGAATATAAGCTTTAATTTCACTTAGGTAAATGCCTAAAATTGAGATGGTTGAGAAAAGCATATATTCAACTTTACAAAGAGATTTCCAAACTGTTTCCAAAAGTAGCTTTACCATCTCACATTATTACCACCAAAGTCTGAGAGTTCCAGTTGCTCTACCTCTTTGTCAGCACTTGGTATTGTCAGTTTCTTTTATTTTAGCTGTTAGAATAAGTGTTTAATGGTGTTTTATTGTGATTTTAATCGCATTTCCCTAATGCATAATGAAGTGAAGCATCTTTTCACGTGCTTATTTGCCATTGGTATATCTTCTTTGATAAAGTATATTTTCAAATCATTTGAGTTTCATAGTTCTTTATATATTATGTATGCAAGTCCTTTATCAGATAAGTAATTTACCAATATTTTCTCCCATTCTACATTTTGTCTTTTCCTTCTCTTAATAGTATCTTTCAAAGAACAGAGTTTCTAATTTTGATGAATTCCAATTTATCAATTTGTTCTGCAGTATGAAAACTTTCTCTGGGCAATAAGCCAAGACAATCAAAGAACTCAAACTGATTCCCTTCTCTCAGAGATAAATGTTATCACTATTATATATGATCATATGATATGTTATTTCTTTTTTTCCCTAATTTTTGAATAATTCAAAGGAGGGTAAATCCAGCCCATGTTACTTCATCTTGGTTTGAGTAAAGATCTCCACCAGTTCTGATACTTAATCTTTTCATTATCATTCAGTTGAAATTATTGTAATTTCTTCTCTGACATATCAATTATTTAAAGTGGGTTGCTTACTTTCCAAACATATGGGAATTTTCTAGTTATCTTTGAATTAATTTCTAGCTTAATTCTACTATAGTCAGAAAATACATTCTGTGTGATTTCAGTCCTTTGAAATTTGTTGGGACTTGCCTTATGGCCTAATGTGTGGTCTATTTTGCTAAATGTTCCATGAACTCTTGACAATAATGTGTACTCTGTATTTCTTGGGTGCAATGTTCTATATATGGTAATTAGATCAGCTTATTAATAATGTTGATTGACTATTCTAAATCCTTAGCTGCTTTTATCTTTTTCTATCAGTTACTGATGGAAGCATATTAAAATCAATATGATTAGGATTTATCTATTTCTCCTTTTAGTTTTGTTGATTTTGAGACTATGTTATCAGATACAAACAAATTTAGAATTGCCACATGTTCCTTACAGAGTGTGCTTTTTATCCTTATGGAATGTCCTTCTTTAACTCTAGTAATATTTTTACCTTAAAGTGTATTGTCAGATAACATTAATATCTGAATTTTATGTGGTTCTATTTCTGTTGGCTGTATCTTCTTTTGGTTTTTGTTCTAATCTTGGTTTGTTTTTGTATTTCTGCTTATTTTTTTTATTGTATGCTAGACATTGTAGGTGGAAGATGGAGAGGATTTTAACCTCTGCATCATATTTTCTTAGACTGGATTCTCCAGAAAGTAGAAGCTGAGACCTTGACCTGTATATAGATAGTTCATTTTGGGTGGTAATCCAAGTGCACAGTAGTGGGGTTCTGAGTAGAATATAACAGGGAAAGGGAAAAAGCCAATTCCTGGGTACCTCCTTGAGTTAGTCATTACCTTGGGCTACTGACAATTGATCCTGCCAAGACCTCCTAAAAAATGTAAATGTATCTCAGAATTTTCTTCCTGAAGAATGGAAGGGAGAAGCACTTATTCCCCAATTCACACCTCTTGTTGATCAAGAGTTGCTCTGTGAGTGGTTAACTCCCTTTTACTTGCAGGATGCATGTGCATGAATGAAAAGCAAGTTCTTATAGGCAGAGGCACCAGAGAACCCCTAACCTGGGAAGTTAGAAATGTGCAAAGCCTGAGGCAGTGTCATTGAGTGACACCTGCACAACGCTAACTCTGGCAGCTGTGGCTGGAATGAAACACAGGGCAATAGGAGGAAAAGAAGAGCAATAAATGTTCCAATCTTTCTCCAAAGATTTACCTTTGCTTCTGGCAGACACCTAGGTTAGGAAAAGATCAACTTAATCCAATCAGGGGTTGAGATGACTCATTGCTGAGCTTCAGTCTTTCTGTGAGAGGATCTGTTTCTACTTCTTCATCCTTACTCCTAGGGAGCAGCTTTCCATGGCTCCAACTCAAATCCTAGGGCCCCTCTTCCTTGGCAGGCCCCAAAGGCCAATGTCCATTGCCCTAGCTCTATAAATCTGCCAAGAATACTGCTCAGCCCATCAGCCTCAGCCTCTGCTTCCACATCAGCAAATGCCTCAAAGGGAAAACCGTTTGAAATATCAGGCTCAACCTTGGGAGCTTCTCTTCTTTCTGGGATCTTGGCCCCTCAAATCCTGGCTGCCTTAGCAGTTTTCTAAAGCCTTCAAAGCGATATTTTTGGTTTGGGTTTTCCATTCATTCTCACCAGGAAGACTGGTCCAAGACAAGCTAGACTGCCATTGCCAGAAGCAGAACACCCTTGGTTGCCCATGAAAATGTTATGGAGCTGAACACGGCACCTTGATGTGTTTAAAACAGCCTTATGAATAGAATCAGCTCAAAAGTCAAGTTTGAGCTCTACAATAATTAAAGGGTGGTTTCCTCCTTTGTCATCTCTGCTTTGCAGAACCCCCCCACCCCCGGGGTTGACATAATGCCTAGCATTTAGCACATACCCAGTATGTGTTAACTGAATAAACAACTTGCAAACAGAGTTGCTTTCTGTGTCTGTGGGGGTTGGGAAGAGCATCCTCCATCTCAAAGTCTGTCTCTTTGGGGCTGCTGAGAAGCTGAGGTGGGGGTTCACAGACTTTACCAGTCATTGAGAATCTCTTGCAAAGATTATGAAATCAGCTCATGCCTGGGTCCTACTCTGCAGATTCAAATTCAGCCCTAAAGCCAGTGTCCATTAAGAAAAGCTACCCAACGTGACAACGGCCCCAGCACTAATATTTGCTCAGGACCTGAAATTCCTGATTCAAGAACTCAGGTGAGGGACTCCCTTGTAGAAGATCTCCTGGCTAGAAAGATGTGGGGATGAAAGTACAGTATCTGCTGGGATGGTGTTCTCCAAAATGACGCTGGCTAGGGGGGACCACTTTAAATAGCATTGAATCAGAGAGTGGGTGGCTCCTTTTCTATCCTCCTTTAGGATAAAGACTCAGGATGGTGCTAGGATGTCTTTAACAGTCCTCTGACACCTGTCATTTTCCTTTTCAACAAAAAAGGGGCAGGTCCCAGGTTAAAAGCCTACTTAGGCAACAGTATGTAGCTGGTATATAATAACATTACTTCCACTGTAATTCTATTTTCTGGTAAATCCTATTTTTAGAACATGATCTTGGCTTTCTATTTACATAAGTTTCCTTTTAAGTAAACTCATGTGACTTTATATAAACAAAAATACTAAGTTAGTAGTAGCCTGAATCATACGTAAATATGGCAAAACTCATGAAGACTGTGTGTAAAGAAGTGAAATTTGAGGAATGGTGCACTTAAGGGGTTCTCCTTCATTGGGAATAGACAGGTAATAATGAGAATAAAAGATGTGATGTGGGGAATCCAGAGAACAAGAGACTCAAAGCAAGGGTCCTGGCCCTCTAGGTCACATCACCTAACCAAGGAGGAACCGGGTGAGTGGGACCAGGTGGTCAGGCTGCTTGAAGTGCCTCCCCTGGGATGTGTTCCACTGGGTTACGATGACCCACTTACCAGTGATCCTATTTCAAATATAAACACTCTTTGAGGAATCGAGCATCCTCACTAGCACCCCTGACTGCCCCCTGAGACTGAACAAGGACGTGTGTGAGCATCAGCACGGGGGCGGGGGGAGGTGAGAGCTTTCATGTGGGTGCCTGGGACCCAAGAGACGTGGGAAGAATTTCAGAGAAGGATTCAGGTGCCTTTTCATAAGCATTCACAAAACATTGTCAATAGGCCCTTGAACCTTCACAAAGGTGGACCTAATACTCACCGACAACGGGGCAAATCCTCCCACTTCCAGAAGTTTCTGAGTTCCTGAAATGAAGACCACTGATTGGATCGGTACAAATTCGCTGCAAAAAAATGTAAGGTCCATTCCACTCCTGGGTATATATCTGGAAAAAAAATGAAAACACTAATTCAAAAAGATACATGCACCCCAATGTTCATAGCAGCACAACTTACTGTAGCCAAGACATGGAAGCAACCTAAGTGCCCATCAACAGACAATTGGATAAAGAGAAGATGTAGTAGATATATATAATAGAATATTACTCAACCATTAAAAAAAATGAATGAAATTGCCATTTGCAGCAATGTGGATGGACCTAGAGAATATTATGCTTAGTGAAATAAGTCAAAGACAAATACTATATATCACTTATATGTGGAATCTAAAAAATAATACAAAGGAATGTATATGCAAAACAGAAACAGACTCAGACATTAAAAAAAAAAAAAAGAAAAAACAGCTTGTGGTTACCCAAGGGGAGGGGGAGGGACAAATTAGTAGTATGGGATTAACAGATACAAACCACTATATATAAAATAGATAAGCAACCCGGATTTGCTATGTAGCACAGGGAATTGTACCCATCATCTTGTAATAACCTATTATGGAGAATAATCTGCAAATACTGGGTCAGTATGCTGTACACCTGAAGCTAATATTCTAAATCAAGTAAGGTCTGCAGACACCATAGCCGTGAGGGAGCAGACAAAGCCAAAGGTCCTGCCCATCACATTGACCTAAGATGAACAACTTCTATTTCCCCCAAATCACTGTGACAGCAACGGAATCACCCCTAGCATCCACACTCACATTTAATTTCGCATCATGCAGCTTTCACAAATGAGTGATTGGGAGAGATATTTATCAGGGAAATCTTTTTGTTGATGTAGCCACCAAACTGATGGAACATTTTTCTTCTTTAATTTCTGTCTTGTGCTTACCGCAGAAACAAATAAGAATGAGTTAAGGAGCCTCTCCGGGAAAGGCAAAAAAATAAATATGCACATTTCAGAACGAGAAAACATCCCTCTTAAGGGATGGAGGCTGAAAAGAGAGGAGGAAGATGTGAAACGGCAGCCCAAGGGCCCCACATGGTTGGCAAAGCAGTGTGGTTTGGAACAAGCAGTGTGGTTGGATTTTTTTTAATGTTTAAAATAGGTAAAAATTCAGAGATTTAAAATAAAAAATCCAGCTGTCTGGCTTCTCTGGCAGCTCTGACCGCACTGGTAGGAAAGATGGCAGCTTCCCGGCAGAGTGAGATAACCAAGGTACGTGCTCTCCACTTGGCCTGCGCCCCTCCCAGCCCACTTCACTCATTAGGGTTCCCTCCTGAGTGATCAACACCCCTCAGTTTGCCCCAGATGGTCCTGGTCTTAAAACTGAAAGTCCCATGTCCTAGGAACCCAGCCAGTTCTGAGCAAACCAAGACGGTCGCCGACCTTACATGTCTGCCTGGTCCCAAGAAACATAGCAGACAATGCTCACATAGTTCGGGTTACATGCTAAACATAGTTCTAAGCATCTTAACCAGATTAACTCACTTCATCTTCAACCCTATGAGGCAGGTACCAAAACCATCCCCATTTTACAGAGGAGAAACTGAGGCACAGAGAGGTGAAGTCATAACCAGCCTGGAGGACTTTGCTATGAGGGGGGACTTCGGTCTCATTCCCTGTATGGGGTCTCTAATCCAGGTGAGCCAAGGCCCCTCATTTTAGGCTAATGTGAAGGAGGGCACATGACCTGCTTCTTACCTATGTATCCCCGTGGCTCTCTTTGTGGCAGATGTGTTCCTTGCTTACCCAATGGCAAGTCCCTGTCCTTCTCGCTCAGATTACAGAACCTCAATTTTGTGAAGGCTGAACATGTTCAGGGAAAGTAATGCCCTCCCCTAGCCCAAGAGGATGAACCTAATGGTCCCCAGGATGGTAATTTCACTCCCTGCTCTTGGTTTGATTGGCTTAGGGCTAGGTGTGTGGCCCAGTTCTAAAGAATGACACTCAAAGAGAGATATGGTGAGGTGTTCGTTCCTTAGAAGGTTTTTGTTCCCTGATAAAAGTAGCTACAAGAAGGCCTCCTCCTACTTACTGCTTTAATGACATCATGTGAAAGATGAAGTTCTTGGAGCTGTGGCAGCTATTTTGTGACCAAGGGACAAGCCTAAGAATGGAAAGTCACAGATTCAGGATGGTGGAACAGAATAGTCCAGCCATCAAACCACTCTTAGAGTGACCCGCCTCCAGATCCCTTTATGTATTGACACTATGAGTTCATTACATGGTTACTTGCAACGGAACATATCCTAACTACTGTACCATGGAACCCTCAAGAATACTTCTGCTTTTCCCATGAAGTCTAGAGAACCTTGCACCCTATTTTCCTTCTCTCTGTGCCCCACCATAACCTTGTAGGGATTTCCAAGGTTTAGGGGTACCTCCTAAGCAGGAGACACCTCCAACCAGTCTCACTATGCCAAGCCACATTAAAGAAAACAGGGGGAGGAAGGGAGTCAATTGGTTGATAAGCCAAAAGCTCACCATGTAGAAGAGAGCCAATTCAAGAGAAGAGACAGGTTTCCCTCCAATTCACTCAATAAGTAACAAGCTGAGTTTCTACCAAAGGCCAAGAACTGTCCCATTTGTGGTCCCTTTATGTCTCTTCAAAGCACCTCCCCCCATCACAGTGTCCTCAAGTCCTGGCTTTGACGTTCACTGGCTCTGTGACTTTAACAAGATGCTTCACATTTCTGTGCCTCAGTTTCCCCCTCTTTAAAATGGAGATAATCAGGGGACTTCCCTGGTGGTCCACTGGGTAAGACTCTGCTCTCCCAATGCAGGGGGCCAGGGTTCGATCCCTGGTCAGAGAACTAGATCCCACATGCATGATGCAACAAAAGACCCCACACAGCACAATTAAAGATCCCGCATGCCGCAACTAAACATGCTGCAGTGAAGATTCCATGTGCCACAATTAAGATCTGCTGCAGCCAAAATAAATAAATAAATATTTTAAAAATAAATAAAATGGAGATAATCATAATTCCAACCTCCTAAGGTCACTGGGATGATTTAATAAAATAATGATTTTAATGTTTTCAACAAAGTGCCTGGCACACAGAAATGCTCTATAAATGTCTGTGATTATCTCTGTTATAGGGTGGGAAGTGGCGTGAGAACAACTTGGGCACCAGTGTTTCCATTTTGTAAGTAAGGAACCTAAAACTTTGAGATTTTTCTCAAGGCACCCAAATAACAAGTAAATAACTAACTCTGAATTTCAACCCAGATCTGTCCAAATCCAAAACCTGTTCTACAGAGTAGATTATTTTGTAGTAGGTAATAAAGAGGAGAAAAACAAGAATTTTTAATCCATATTTGGGATCCTAATGATAAAAAAAGCAAAGCTGCTTTCTATATGGCAGCATAAATGTTTTTTACGAAGACTTTTGATTAAAGACAGTCATCTTATCTTTGGTGATAGGATAGCTGATCTAAGCATATCAAGAATGTTATCCCCAAATGACAAACAGAATGGAATACCCACTCAGCTAGTGCCAGATGGTCTCCGAAGCCATAGAACCACAGGACTTGATTATAACGACAAGAATCGGGTCATGGTCCCAGGCTGGAGGAGAACAAAATCCACTTTCAAACGATTCTCCAATGACTTCAATTAACTGTGGGCTAAACCAGACAGGTAGTTGTATAAGCATAGATCTCTTTGTGGTTTTAATTAAATTTCCTCTAGCATAAATGCTGCTTTGAGATTTTTGGAAGGAAAACACAACCCTCAGGAAGTGCAATTGGATCCGATCTGTGTGTGTTGTGTAATTAGAGTTCAGGGGGGCCTTACCCTCCTGGAAGCATGTTCCAGAGCTCTTTTGTTTGATGGTAATTATTTATAATTATTATTAGCAACATTCTCATAATACCCATATTTCTACTCACCTCTCTGATTCCCATCCATCCTATAAGGGTCAGCAAACGACAGCCCCTGGACCCAATGCAGGCGATGCTTGTTTTCGTAAACAGAGTTCTGGAACACAGCCCCGCCTACTTGTTTACATATTACCTATGACTGCTTTCATGCAACAACAGCAGAGTCGAGACCTTAAGTGGCCAGCAAAGCCGAAAATGTTTGCTCCCTGGCCTTATACAGAAAACATTTGCTGAGACTCGCAGAGACCGTAGGCAGAAGACCCACCGAAGGAGATTGTTAGCCATGCTTGGAGTTTGGACTTCACCCAGAAGGCGACAGGGAGCTGCTGAAAGGTTTGGGGGAGGCAGCAGGGTGGCCACTGAAGCAGATGCAATCGGTGCCCCCACCCCCTCCGCGGCCATTCACTCTACCTGGATAAGGCTGCTTGGTGCAAACACCTGTGAATCTACTTGAGCGCTGTTTCTGGCATGGCCAGCTTGTTCTGCCAGCGAGCAGGACCAGCCCCAAGGTCCCGGGAACAATGCTCCACGCCACCAGGCTGCAGCTCTCAAGCAGAGGCAGGCAGAAGTGGTGGAGAGATGCCCCAGCTCCCTGTCCCACACGGCTCCCAGCTGGACTGACCTCCGGGTGCCCACAGGGTAACTGCCCAACAACAGACCCTCTCGTGTCCTCTTCCCCTTCCCCACGGTCTTGCACTCAAACACTTGTCACAAGGTCTGCTTCTGGGGGAAACCAAACAAGACAGCTGAATCCCCATTTAAGAAAGGTCACTCTGGTTGCACCTCAGGAAGTGGATGGGATGGGGGCCTGGGAGTCTGGTTACTATAGAAACCACTGGCACCATCTTGGACCCAGCGCCCAGGCTGCCCGGGCCTCCTCCTCCTCACTCACCTCACCACCTCCCCCACATCCAGTCAAGCACCAAATCCAGACCAGACCAGTCTCCCTTCTGAATAGTTCAGGAATCCGTCCACTTCTGCCCACCTGCGTAGCAGCTCCGGGGACCCTGTCACCATCATCTCTCACCCGAACGATGACACTGCCTCCTCCCAGGTCTCCTCGCTTCTGCCCTTGTTTATTACGCAGCCGCCAGACGGGTCCTGCTCCTACCCTGCTCAGACCCTCCCATGGCTCCGGCTTTGCTCAGAATAAAGTGCAGCAACCTTCCCGTGACCTGTGCCCTCATCACAGCTCGACTCTAGCTCCCTCACCCACTCCTTGCTGTTCCCCAAACACACCAGGTTGGCCAGTCCCTTGGGGGCCGTGCACAGGTCTCCCTCCCTGGACCCCTCTGCCCCCAGATCCACATCACCTGCCTGGCAGCTCCTTCAGTTCTGCTCACAGATCACCTTCTCATGGAGCCCAAGCCCGAGCACCCTATTTTAATGGCATGTCCCCCTCCTGACACTCTCAACCCTCGTTCCCTGCTCAGCTTGTCCCCATCGCACTGGCCACCATCCGACATCACTGTGGCTCTGACCTGCTGGCTTTGCTGAGGGTTCATCACGCCCCACTAGAATATGAGCTCCAGGAGGACAAGAAATTGAGTCTGTTTTGTCCGCCGCTATATCCACAGAGCCCAGCAGGGTCACTGTGATGGAAGATTCTCAATAAACATTTATGCGAAGGAAAGAAGGGGGGAGAGGGAGGGAGGACTGTTCCTTCTATTCCTTGACCAGCTGCATCCACCTCCCCCTACTCTTCCAGGCCCAGACCCGCTCCCAGACAGGCAGGAAGCAGAAAGGTGTCAGAGAACAAGCAGCCCTTAGCCTGCGTCTCAGCTCTTAAAAGTGTTTCAGAGTGTGACAAAGTGGAGCAGGCACGGGCTAGACTTGTGTTCAAGTTCCAGCTTCTCCACTGACCTGCTGAGTGACCTCAAGCAGGTTGCTAAACCTCTCTGGGGCTGAAGAGGTGAGCAGGCCAACTTTTCAGGGCCCTGGGAGCCCTGTGAGGAGAAACAAGTTACAGAGCCTGAGTTTAATGTCTCCTTGTTTGAATGACAACAAGGAGAAAGATCATCAAAAAAGACTGTCTACTCACCCAAAGAACATCTTAAAAAAAAAAAAAAAAAAAAAAAGGTGTCCCCTTACCTCTGAAATCTTCCTCCAGGGCCACCAGTTTCGTGAATCAAAGTCTGTGGTTTCAGCCTAGCTTCAGGGTGTAAATAAGTTTAGTTCCACCTGCATCAATTTACTAGTAAATGAGGGTCTTTTTTTTATGATGCTTGGAGCCAAGCAAATTATGGTCTTCTTCGGGCAAGTCCACCAAAACGACCAACAGGAAGCTGTACAAATTTAGGGGATAGAGACCCATCTTGTTCGAATGAGAGCAAACCACACTTGAACCTGAGAACATTTAATTCTCTGCTCCAGCTCAATATTTGCAGTGAAGATTTTGAGAAATCAAATTGGATTTTGGGGACTGGGGATGCTTTTTACCACATGCCACCACAGCTGGGCAGATACAACTTGTTGCATCAAAGGTGCAATCTCCCAGCTGAAGAGCTCACAATTTATATGAACCTAAGCAAGGAAATAGACCTTCAGCCTTAAACAGAGTGTGGGGATTTTAGCCAAGGTCTTACAGCACTTGATTCCCAGGGACTCACGGCGTTGGGAGAAGTAATGTTCCAGCTCTCAGGAATATAGACTTTTGGTGCTGGAAGAGATTTTGGACATCACCTAGAGCACCTAGGGTTCTCTAACAGTGGAGCCAGGAGAGCTTTAAAGAGTAACAGAGCCTAGCAATCAGTTACACTGAATCCACCTGTTAAGAAAGTTATTCCTTTCAATCAATCCTTTTCACGGCATCTTAGAGAGTCTCTGTTTAGTTCTTTAACGATTCTTCTTGAGCCAATAGACCTTAGGCTCCCTGGCAATAGTTTCCCACTAGAATTTAAAAACAAAACAATGTATCTGTTTATTTGCAGGCCAAGAAGTCAGAAAATGTTTTCTGTAAAGGGCCAGAGAGTAAATCACTGAGACTTGGATGTCTCTGTTGCAACTAAACTCTGCTGTTCTAGGGCAAAGGCGGCCATAGGTGGTAAGTAAACAAATGAGTAGGGTGGGTCCCAATAAATCTTTATTATCGACACATAAATTTGAAATAGTCTGCTTCTTTTCATTTTTTCCTCCAGCCATTTTTTCAGAATTTAAAAATTAATAATATTCTTAGCTTGGGGATAGTACAAAATCAGGCAGCAGGCCAGATTGGCTACAGCTTGCCAGCCTCTGCTGTAGGACCTGATAGCGGTCAGAGCAGAAGCACTTACTTTGGGGGTCACCTGTGTGGTCCTGGAATCAGACCCCAGCCTTGGAATCCCAGCAACTCAATGTCTGTGGCTCTAGGAAGTTGCTTTGCTTCTTCAAGTCTCAGTTTCCCCCTCTTTAAAATGAGAATAATAATAGTACCTACATCATTAGGTTGATGTAAGAGTTGAGTTAATCCATGTAAAGTGCTTACCATGTTACACGGCGTGCAGCGTCAGACGTTAGCTCTGTTGTATTTATTTTTACAGTTACCTTCTATGTAGGGCAAGGGATGCTTATTTTCCAAATATGGTAATGATATAGTTTCCCTTTTCCATAAATCGATTTAAAGTCAATTTAAAGGAAAATATCATTTGAATGCATATAGTCTTATGCAAATATGGAAAAAGTCATCAGTGGGGCACTTGAATGACTAAAGTTTGAGAAGCACTCAGCTAGTCCCTTATCTTCATTATACAAAGTTGAGAAAGAGGTCGTAATATCAGACAGAGTCTTCAAATTAAAAGAGAATGGTAGCACATTTCACTGTGAATTTTAACTGTTAGAGTCATATGTGTAAATTGTCTCACTACCCCTGCTACACTGTGAGTTCTTTGAGGGTAGGGATGCATTATCCCTGAACCCCTAATCCTCATATGTGAGTCCCAGCCCATAGACAGGGACCAGCAATATTTGTGCTTTTTTTTAGATTAAGGTAAGTTAGATTATTCCATCTCAACCTTTAAGTTCTTTCCAGCCTCCCAAAAAGCCAGGAGTCCAACTGGATGGCTGGATCTCTTTATTCCTTCATTTAGCAAACATTTAAAAGCCCAAACCAAGAACAAGCCCTGTACAGAGAACCCCAAAATAAGTACACACGACCACAGCTCTTGAGTGGCTCCTAGCCTACAATGGTTGGTGGTAAACTTTTTTGATCATTAGCCTGAGTTAAAAAATTGCCAAACAGTCACCTTTAATACATATTAGTAATTAGTATGTGTTTATTATTATATTGAATATATGATTATAAAATATATACTTTATTGTAAGACAATCATACATTTATGAAATATTATTATAATTGATAAATTAAGTATGTTTATTGTTATATAATTAAATGAATAGTTTAATTATCTATGAATTGCACAAGGATGCCACTTTTCAATCATATTTTGCATGTTATAACCATGCAAAAAACTATGACATCAAAGTTCTAAGGTTTTCTCCCCACACCCTGCCCTCCCCCCATGCCTTCCATGAGCCCTGCTTTGGAGGGAGCCTGGGTCCAGTGGAGGACAAGGTCACATGTGCAAACAGTTATGATACAGGGATGAGCCCCCAGGAAAGGTGTGACTGTGTTTGCTGGTGAGGAAAGGTGGCCCACAGTGCTTGGGGACATTCTTGAGAGACAAGTGAGCCCAAAGTGGACAGATAAAGAGGCAGAAAGTCTGAAGGGATGAAGGAACAGTCCCTCAGAAGCACGCTCTCTGACTCCTGGGGGAGAGGCGGGAGGAGGGGAAGGGGTCCAGGAAGTGTGAGATGCCCACTCTGGGATGTTCATCCTGGCACATCCTTCTAGCACAGCCTGGACAACTCCCTCCCATCCTAAAGTCAACCTGAGGGTTTTTCCTTGTTCCCCACCTTGTGGGAAAGGAAGACTGCACATCACCACAAAGCCTCCCATTATGTCTTTCTGGCAAGGAGCCCGGCTTCATCATGACTGAGCACTGCCCTTCGGTGCCATGAAGATAAAGCCTGATAAAGCCTGACTGCTGGGATGAGGATTTGGGGGGCCGCTATAGCAGCAGGCCTGTGAACACTGAAGCCTTAAAGGGGCCCTGCCTCCTACAGAAGCTGGGTACACAGAAAGTGCTGGATAAGTTTCTGTGCAAGGAGGGAACACAGGCATGGATAAATGAATATTTGCTCAGGTCCTAGCTCCACTGTTTTCAGAACAAAAATAATCACAGGAGCTAGATTTTACTATTTGTAGATCTTAGAATAACTGCACAGCAGAGACTGTGTTACTGATGTGAACACGGAGGCTCAAGTGGAGGTGCCTCCCCAGCATCTCACACGACCAGTAAGGGGCAGAGCTGGATGCAGCTGCAGGCAGCCTGACTCCAGGCCAATCTTCTCATCCCCTTTGCTGGTGGCTTCCATCCGGGGACCGGAAGGTCAACCCGATCTGCCACACCTCTGCCACCTGTTCACCCAGAATCTGCTCGAATACCTCCAGGGATGTGGCTACCACTTTCACCTTTGGAAAGCTGGAAAACTCTTCTTAATTCGGAGCTATAATTGGTCTCCCTGTGCCTTCACCTATGGGTTCCACCTTCTGGAGTTTTAGTAAACAAGTCTGCTCTTTTAGATACAAGCCTAATTATGTGAGTGTGAACTTTGAGAGAAGATAGAGATAAAGATGGCAGGAAGGATGGAATAAAGGGAGGAAGGGAGGAAGGATTATGATATTATTCTACAGTGACCATGTATTTAGATCTAATTAGGATTTAGTGAGTGCTTGCTGTTTGCCAGGCACTTTGCAGACGTCACCCCACTTCACACTCACAGCACCACTGTGAAGTAGGGATCGTGAGATGCCCTTCCTCAGATGACAACGCCAAGGTTCAGAGAGCTGCCATCCCCTGCCAGAGCCCCACAGAGAAAACACGTCTGAGCAGGAGTCACCTGAGGCCCAAGATGACCTTGCCTCTCGGCCACCATGCACCCCTCCACCCTCACAGGCCTTACAGCCTGGTCCTTTGCCTCTAAAGACATTCCATTGGTGTCACTCAAGGAATTGCTTTCCATTTAAAAAAAAAAGCTTTAAGCACAGAATTCACCCATAATTCCACCACCCACAGATAACTATTATTAATACTTATATATATACTATATATATATACATTCACATATGTACATGGATACATTCACATCTATACATTTTTCATATATATAATCTGTATGTAGACAGATGGTTCGGTTTTTTACAAAACTGAGATGATACTATGCATGTTATTTTGTAACCTGTATTTTCTACCCAACAGTATATCTGGAACATCTTTCCATAGCAACACAAAAGCTCTGCATCAGTTTTATGGCTGCCTGGAATTTTGTCACATGGATATACCAAAACGTTTCTAACTAGCCACCTTTTGCTGGACATTAATCTTCTCCAAATAGAAACCCTCCAACACATCTTTGCACATACATCTTTGTGTGAATTTCTATTTCTCAGGTTATCGCCTATGAGGAAGATGGGTGGGGCTTACAGGTGATGCCCCCAAAAGCTTTGATGCTAATCCTGCCACTTCTACTAGCAGTATAGGAAGGGCTGGCTTCTCCACCCCCAACCCACATGGGATGTTATCTTTTTTTAATCTTGACCAAGCTTTCTGGCCAGGGAAAAATAATAAAACTACATCTTGTTTTAATGTGCTTATCCTTTATTACCAGTGAGATTGAATTTCTTCCAACATCAGACAGTTCCAATCTGTCTTAGGCATCCTTATGTTACTACGGCAACCCTAAGGGCGCAAAATGGGATGCCAACCAGCGCAGAATTTGGAGGCATCTACCCAGTGGGTCTCTGCATGTGGGGTTAACTGGTCCAACCAGGGCAATGCCCAGCTGCCAGGGCCTGAAGAGCTCCCAGGCTCCAGAGGTGGAACGAGACTGTCTGGTCAAAAGCTCCGGCAGCCCAGCCACCCGGGGGGTGGCTTTTGACACCCCTCTGGTTTCATTCAACTCTGCCTGGGCTAAACCACATGCCTGGCACATCACCCCTTCCCTCCACTGGCCCAGAGCAGCCGAGAAACTCCCTCCCTCCCAGGTTAGCTGCCTGATGCTAACTGCTCCCGAGGGCCCCGGGTGGGGGCGGGGGAGGACAGCAGGTAATGCCTGTGTGCAAACACACATAGGATTTTGCTTCCCTTCCTGCTGGTGATTTCAAAACCAGGAGTTAGAGAGGCTTCACCTTGGCTATCAATTCACTCACAAGGCTTAACCTGTTGCCATTTTACAAACTCAGGAAATTCTTCTCATTCAAGTGCTCAGTGTTGAGGGTGTGACATACTAAACCCCTCCAATGATGTCCTGAGTGTCACATGCGGGAGCATGAGGTATGCAGACATCAGCTCTTTCCACCTGCCCAGCTTCCCTCCAAGCCCTACTTCCCGTGCCCCACCTCCAGCCCAGGGAACAGGCTGAGCTCCAACCTGGGTGCATTTCCCACTCTGTCAGGTGCCAGATAAGTTACTTAGCTTCTCAGAGCCTCAGTTTTCTCATCACTAAAATGGGGCAATAGTAATACCTTCCTCCCAGCATTGTTATGAAGATTAAATGAGATCAGGTTAACATACTTTTATAACTACGATATGTAGAGCCAATTTCATTCATTTTTTTTTTTAACCAGGACTGATAGAACAGCTGGTTGCATTCTAGTATAATCACTCCTTGAATACAAGCTAGGAGTGGGAAAGCTCACAGAGAAGTTATAGTTTTTTGGTTTCACTGCCTGCCCCCCAGGCCTCAGACTTGGGCCCTGACACAAGGTTCACGATCACTAACATTTGTTGATTCTGGTTGAACCCAGAGCGGTAGGTTTGAACTACCGAGCTCCTATGGCTTGCGGCGACTCATGCTCCAGGACTCGGTGACTGTACATTGTCTTTTATTTGTCCACTCAGCAAGGATCGGTGAGCCCCCAATGTCGAGTTCTGCACTGAGGAAATTCCCAGAAGAGCAAGAAAGGACCTCCTTGTCAAATCGCTCATCACGCAACCTGGTACTACTGCTGTACAAACGGATAATGGCCCGACCATAGATGACACTAGAACCCCACACATAAGCTTTGTAGCCATCAGCCCAGAACGGTCAGGACTTAGTCAGTGACCACCAGCTTCCCGAGTCAGCCCTTGGGTTCCTGTTTCAGAGTCTCCATGTGACACACATTTCAATACAGGAGCCACCCAGCAGGAAAAGGGGTGGGAGTTGGGGGAAGCTTGGAGACAAAACCAGAGGGAGCAGTCTTACCACCAACAGCTATATGGTCTGGCCTGGGAGAGAGAGAGAGAAGGAAAATGAAGAGGAGAGGGAAAAACGTAAGCCCTAAATAAAGACCAAAACATTCTCTCCATGAACAGGGTTTGAACGAGCCACACCTGCTTTAACAGTGAAATTAACTCCCTCCAGCCAGACTTTGGAGCATGTGAATCACCTGGAAGCTTGCTAAACCATTGACCTCTGAGCCCCACCCCCAGGTCTTCGTCTGCTCCAGCTGCCCTAACAAAAGGCCACAGACTGAGGGGCTTCCACAGTGGGCATTTATTACTCACAGCTCTGGAGGCTGGAGGCCGAGGGCAGGAGCCAGCACTGTCAGCTTCTGGTGAGAGCTCTCCTTCTGGCTTGCAGGTGGCCTCCTTCTCACTGTGTCCTCATGTGGCAGACAGAGAGCAAACTCAGCTCTCTCTGGTGTCTCTTCTTAAAAGGGCACTAATCCCATCATGCAGGCCCCACCCTTAGGACCTCCTCTAACCCTAATCAACTTCTAAAGGCCCTGTCTCCAAACACCATCACCTTAGGGCTTCAGCATAGGAATCTGGGGGGAACACAGTTAAGTTCATTCTTCCCCTGGCCCCCAAAATTCATGTCCTTCCCACATGCAAAAGACATTCATTCCATCCCAATAGACCCAAGAGTCTTAACTCATTCCAGTATCAACTCTAAACTCTAAAGTCTAAAGTCTCACCTAAATATCATCTAAATCAGATATGGGTGAGACTCAGGGTACAATTCATCCTGAGGCACAATCTTCTCCAGCTGTGAATGTGTGAAACCAGACAGGTTATGTGCTTCCAAAAAACAGTGGTGGGACAGGCATAAGATAGACATTCTCATTCCAAAAATGAGAGGAAAGAATGGAGGTGTGACAGGTCCCAAACAAGTCTAAAATTTAGCAAGGCAAATTCCATGAGATCTTAGGGTTCAAGAATAATCCTGAACCTGTGAGTCTGGGCTGAGACCTGGGAATCTGTCATTTTTACCTAAGTTCTCAAGGTCCTTGCATCTCAGAGTGTGGCCTATGAACAGCTGCTTGGCTATAGTCTGAATTTGTTGCAGATGTGGACTCTCAGGTCCCACTTACAACCTATTGAATAAGAGTCTGCATTTAAAGAAGACCTACAGTGTTTCACATGCACATTAAAGTTTGAGAAGCCCTGCTCACGGTGATTTTCAGTGAAAGAATCCAAACACCACTTGGAGCATGATAAATAACAGCTAACAATGAAATAGGCAGGGTTCAAAGTGCTTAATGCCGTGCTTAATGCACAGTAATTCATTTATGGGTCGAGATAATCCTGCGAAGTAGGGACTATTATTATTCCCATTTCACAGTTGAGAAAAGTGAGGCACAGAATGGTGAAGTAATTTACCAAAGTCTCAAAGCTGGCACGTGCTGACGCTGAGATTCAAGCCCAAGCCGACTGGCAGCTGCTGCCCTTCCCCTTAGCTGGTGTGTTCACCTGTGCATAGACAAGCCCTGAACCATCCCACTGTCCTCCTGGACCGAGACCCCTCAAACAAGGCATCCAACACCTCTGCAAAAATGCAAGAGCTGCGCAGCCCTGGTATGTCCTGTGGCTAAATGACACACACAGATCACATCAATTCTCTGGGAAGAAAATGGCTGTGCAGATTTGGGTATAATTATTACATTTCTAAACTCAACCAATTTAGGGGGGAAAAAATCAGTGCATGCAAGCAGCCATGCTGGGGACTCAACGTGAGCCCCATGATTAAATCAATTCTCAATCTCAAATCTGCTCTGAAAATTACATTCCAGAACGTTCTGGGGCACAAATGGATGGCGAAGCAGGTAAAGAGCCATTCGTACTGGCCTCCAGACATAAGGGCTTGTTTGGACACTTTTATGTGGTCTGCCCTCTGGACCAAAACTATTTTATAAAACCAAGCTATGTTCTTTGAACTTAAAATGTCAAAACATAAAAAACACATAAAACAGGTGTGCCCCACTGCTGCCTATGAGCAGCTCTTCTCTTTGCATCCTTGTTTCTATTTAGAGATTCCATTCTCCCACCATTGCTGCAGCTGTGTTACTAGGTAGTCAAGTTCCTAAGTGAGATCAGCCCCAGGATTTAGTTCCATTTCCCCAAAGACAAACAGCCATGGGGTTATCAAAAGTTGTTAATGCCCTTTTACTAAGGAGAGGCCAAAAGTAGATTAATACAAGCAGCATATGAAGAGGTGGTCCCCCCAAAAGACTTCCCTGGGCACCATGCAGAGAATGGATGTAGCCATTAGCTGGTTACTCATAAATCAGAAGACTTTATCAATGCAAATAATCAATGCAGGCAAAACAAGGCTGGTAGGCAGACTCAGCAGTGGGAACCAGAAAACTGTAAGTCAAAGATCAGGAGTGATGTCCTAGCAGAGATGGACTATTAAGGATCTGAAGATTTCAGGACCTTAGGAGATTGTTTTTTTCCCCAGTTCCAGGACACAAGAAAGATAAGAGCAATAAATGAAATTGTCACACACGCAACCAGGAACAGAACAGACCATGTCTGGAACCCAAAGAAAGGATTCCCCTTTGATCAAAAAGGTTTATGTGTTCGTACATTTCAGTAGAGAGCAGGCCCAGCGTCCAAGGGGCAGAGAGTGAGCCCTAAGTCCACCCATCAAGGCTGAAATCCATTTGTCTCTCGTGTTGATGCAAGCATTCTGGCAAAAGCTGGGGCCAGCCAACCAGAAATGCGGCCAGCAGCCCGCCCTTTGGGATGGGCCTCTGAAAGTCTGACCAAGCGCTAACACAATTTTTAATCAAAGATAAAGAGTTCATTGCAACACTATTTATAGCAGCAACAAAAACTTGCATGATCAACAGGAGGAGATTGGCTAAATAAATGCGTATATAGCCAAACTGCAAAAATTAGATTCTCAAACAATATCTAACAAATCAGGGAAGCACTTGGGGTTCAATGTTAGGTAGGGGGAGAAAAAGCAGGACCCACAACATAAAACTGATTTTTCTGTGCCCACACAGATACATTTTTAAGAAAAAAAAAAAAAAGCTAGAAGAATCATCACCAAAAGTACTTATCTTTGAATGGTAGAAATATGGGTGGATTTTTTCCTTACAGCTGTCTACATTTTCTAATTTTCCATAACAAGCATGTATTTCCCTTTGAATTAGCAAAAATATAGACTATGCATTAAAAATATATTTCTGATGTTGTTTCCTAATAACAGTTACGGTTTACTGAGAGCTTAATACGTGCTTTACATATGTTATTTTATAGTTTAAAAAAGCGCACACAAGAGGCAGGTACTATCATTTGCCTTTGCTCTTGGGGAAATGGAAGCTTCCAGAGGTTAGATGTCTTGCCTGCAGCTCAGTTACCACTAAGGGAGGAAGCTGTTTCCAGTGAGGATGTGTCTGGTGCCAACTTCCATGCTCTTAACCCTGATGTAGGCCCAGAAAGTGAAGCTCCAGGTAGGGTTACCAGATACACTACAGGATGTCCAGGTAAATTTGAATTTCAGATACCAACAAGTAATTTTTTTTAGTAAAAGCAGTATGTCCCATACGATATAATTCATTGTAATTATTCATCACTCATTATTCAAACCAATCTACTGACACTGGGTTGTGGTGAAGGAAAGTGCAGTGTTTGTTGTAAGGCACGAGACAGGGAGTCTGGGACAGCTAGTGCTCAAAACACCCAAACTCCCTAATGGGTTTCAACAAAGCATTTTTAAAGGCCAGGTGAGGGAGCGGTGTCCTAGGGTATTTAATCAGCTCATGCTCAATTCTCTAATTGGTTGATTGTGCGGTAACAGGGCAGTGTCACAGGGGTTAACGTTATCAATCCTTAGGCTCCAGTAGGTCTGGGTACTATGTGCTCATGGTCATTAAGTAGTTAATTTCTTCCATTTGGTGGGGGTGTTAGCATCTGTAAAACAACTCAGGAAATGTGCATCAGATACTATTATCTGGGTAATTCAGAGTGGAGCTAAAGCATTGGACATGGGAGAGGGGTCTGTCCTGGGAAGGGCCCATGGGATCCTGACCAGTTAGGTTACAATTTGGGCATCTTGTTTGTTTTCTGTAGGGAAATGACCTCCATTTGCAAACAGCTGTGAGAGGCTTGAAAGCAATGCAGCAATCCTGAGGTTTTAGGAAAAGTCAGGTCAGGCCCCAAAGTTCCTCCAACAAGGATCAGGAGTAAAGTCAGCCCCCAGGTAGGCCCAGAGAAAATCACCATTTATCTTGTGTTCCCTTTTGTTACACCCCACTATGAAAGAGACTGGGGGTTTGCTGACTGATACAAGTTGGCTGCCTGCAACAGACAAGCCCATAAAAGGGAAAGTTTGCCTGGGATTCACAGACGCCACCAAGCAGTAGTGCCATGCCCCTAGATGCCACACCTCGGGGCATGCCCACACAGGGTGCTAAGCAGAGGCACTTGTCTGGTTTTGCTGTCAGTGGTCTGGGTGAGAAGTGACTCACAGCCCCCATCCCCATGCCCCTCCCTGCCCCACCCCCATTCCCATGGGGCTCATTGTGACAACTCCATGGTCTTCAACCCCAAACTTAGAGCAGTGGTTCTCACCCTGGTGGCCCATTAGGATCATGTGGGAAGTTTCAAAATCTACTGACACTCAGTTCACTCCCAGATATTCTGATTCATTTGGCCAAGATGGGCCCAAGGGTGGGTATTTTACACAGCGCCCCAGGTGATTCCAATGGCTCTGTGAGGGTCAAACATCACTGCGCTGGACCAACCTTAATAAACCAGAGGCTGAGGACAGTGGGCTTCATGGGGGTGGATGTCTGATTGATTTGTCAAACTGAGATGCCCACATAGAGCTTCCTGGATTGCTGAAAGAGTTAAACAAGATCAGCTCAGAGAGCATCCCACACAGAAAATACAGTGGCAAATGTTACTCCCTTCCCTAGAATCAAACACACTGGCTAACATTTATTACATACCTGTTAAACCATTTAGTCCTCAGAAGAGCTCTATAAGGTAGATATCACCATTGTCACCATTTGTAAGGTGAGAGAACTGAGGCAGAGAAAGGTGACATCTTTCTCAAGATCACCAGCTGGCAATGGTGGAGGCCAGGACTTGAACCCAGCTGTGCCCACTCCAGAGCCTCAGGCTCTCAATCCCTTCCTTGTACTGTCTTCCTGCTTAAAGGGCCCCTGTAGGGCAGCTGAAGCCATCTGCCTCCCCCATCCTGGCCCCTGCCGGCTGTCCCCCTGCCTTGAATACCAGTCTCTTCTCTGCCTACAAGTTGTAACCCGTCCAGAAAACAACTCCAGTCCTTTCTAGGCTCTTACAGACCTCACAGGGAGTGCCCATCCATCCATTCATGTATTCTTTCTGTTCTTAAACAGACATCTAGTGAGCATCTAGTGAGTACCAGGTACTGCACTAGACACTGGATAGAAATGCTGGGGAGTCCTGGTGGAGCCTGAGGTCCTGTAGGGGAGACCACAAAAACCCCACAAATATATAACTGCAAATTGCAGCACCTTCTCCAAAGGGAGCTTTCATCTGACCCCGAGCATGAGAAGGCAACCAATGGTTTTAAGCTGAGGCCTGGTGATTTGTCTTTCTGTCTGTGAGTGGAGGACAGATTGGGGGCTGAGGGTAGAGGCAGGGAGGCTGAGGAAAAGGCTAAGAAGGGGGAGCCTGAAGGAGGAATCCAGGTGAGACAGGAAGGGGCCTGGCCCAGCATGGGTGAGGATGGACATCTTCCAAAGAACCCTGCTGCCCGTTGGATGAGTGGTCATTACAACTTGCTTTGGCCCTTGTGACTTTCTGCAGTATTTTATACTGTGGCTTGTTTCACTATTGTATCAAATGCCTCCAGGGTAATATTCTAAATATTTAACAACTGGGAGCCACCAGGGGACTGACCAATCAGAACAGACAGCTCATCCGCTGGGTTAGGCGTTAACCCTTTCACTGCTGGATAATGGGGAGGTCCCAGGGCAGCGGCCTGGGTGGAGGAATAAAACAATTTGTTGACAATATTTTAACAACCAGTATTAAAACCAAGTGGTTCATACCAGCCAAGGCTTGCGTCCTCACTAGGTTTCCAGCTTCTAGGAACAAGGTGAGACTTAAGATGAATTAGCTAGAAATTAGTCATACAGGTATCCCCTTCCCAGGGGACATGCCCTGTGAAGACCTGGCCTGCGTGGAGCTGACGTGCAGGTGGACATTTCAGTCTTGCATTTCTGAGCTGAAACGCAGTATCCATCAGAATCATCCTGGGTCTACGAGGGCTGTGTGTCCTCTGAGCACAGGACTCAGGAGGAGCAGGTGCTATTTGTGGAGGAATTTGTTGCCAGTTCCTCCTCCGTGCGGAGGCTGTTCTGGGCAAGGGCGCACTGACTCCAGATGCCCAGCTCCTGGGAGACAGTCCCGGAGCCCAGCCGGCGAGGGCACAGCAGGGCAGCCAAGGGAGCCCTTGCCTCTCCTCCTCCTATTTGTCCTGCACTTTATCATGTAGAAGTTCTTACATTTAATGGTGGGGAAAAAAAGATCACGGTAAGGAACAAAGAGGCAAAGGAATCTATTTGAGTGAGCACCGGGCACATTCTGGCTGGCCCTCCCCTTACACATCCAAGGACTCAGCGCTCCACCTGCGAAATGGGTAGGATTACTTTTGCCCCTTTGTTCTTCAGAAGATGGATGGGATCATACAGACACCATTTACATGCGTTCCTCCCTCCATCCCCCCTTCCTTCTCCTTCCCCCCTTTCTTCCAGAGAGGTTTGTTAAGCGTTTACTGATATGGATATTGGGGGCACACAGACACAAATCCCGGCCATTGGGAGTCCATACTTCCCTAGCGGATTATTTCACTTCGTCCTGACTACCAGCCTGGACGTGGTGTTCTTCCTGTCATCCTAGAAGCGCAGAGAGGAGAACAACCAGCCATGGCCATGCCGCTGGTGACAGGCAGGTCTAGGATTAGAGCTCCATCTCTCTGACTCCCCAGGCCAAGTTCTTGGTCTGGCCAGAGACCATCACCACACACCTCCCCACAGGAGACCTGCTTTTTTTTTTTTTTTTTTTTTTTCAGTTGCCGCATGCGGGGTCTTAGTTGCAGCATGCATGCGGGATCTAGTTTCCCAACCAGAGATCGAACCTAGGTCCCCTGCATTAGGCGTGCAGAGCCTTACCCGCTGGACCACCAGGGAAGTCCCAGAAATCTGCTTTAAAAAAGATATGCCCCATAACTGTAAATCGTGGTCCGTCTAAACTGCTTGGAAGGGAAGAAAGAGTGTGAGATTGGACTTGGACCAACCTGAATTTGAGTCCCACCTCCCCACTTGCCAGCTGTGTGATCTCAGGCAGTGTCTAAACTCTCTGTGTCCTAATGCCTCTAAAAAGAACAAGGATAGGGTGGGAGCGGGATGAACTGGGAGTTTGGGGTTAGTAGATGCAAACTCTTATATATAGAAGGGATCAACCGCAGGTCCTACTGATGGCACAGGGAACTATATTCAATATCCCGGGATAAACCATAATGGAAAATAATATGAAAAAAACAATGTATATAGGGATATAATTGAGTCACTTTGCTGTAAAGCAGACATTATCACAACATTGTAAATCAACTATACTTCAATTAAAAAAAGAAAGAAAACAAGGATAGTCTGGCTTTGAAATATGGAAATAAAGGCTCCTTATTTGAAATATGGGGAAAAAAGGAAATAAAAGCCTGGAGCGTTCAGAAAAACAGAGAAGGCTTTGGTCAGCCCTGAAGTCCAGCCCAGTTTGGCTGCCTAGTAGGTGTGGGGCCTGGGGCAAGGTGTATACGCATTCTGTGCCTCTGTTTCCTCATCTGTAAAACAGAGATGATTGCAGCCTTGCTGCAAAGGGTGGGCGTGAGAATTAAATGTGGCCATCCACATCAAGTCCTGCCACCAAGCTGGGCTGGGTGTCAGTTCTCAGGAACAAGACAGGCTCTGGGCATCTTCAAAGGTCTCCCAGCATTTCGCCAGCAGGGCCAGCTCACATTCCCAGGGCCATCAGAACACCAAGTGGGGACGTCCCTGGCGCCTGACCTCACATGTGGTTAAGTGTGTGGGCCTGGAGCCAGATGCCCAGGTTTGAACCCTGGCTGTGCAGCCTTGGCCCATGACCTTGGCCAAACTGTCTTCCTGTGCCTAAGATATTAGTATCAACCTCACAGGATTGTAGTCAGAACAGAATGGGTGAATATATACAAACACCTTGGAACAGTGCTGGGCATATGTAAACACTCTAGAGGTGTTTCCTGCTGTTCTTATTTGTTCTCACTTCTTGTTTGGTGATCTCCAAAAGAAGTTGCTCTTTGCCAGGGAAGTTGCTCTATGGATGATGGCTTATCCTCACTCACCTGGAAGCACTGCCACCTTACCTGCTTCACCTCGTGCCTTGGAGCCACTGTGAGTTAGAAGTAATTCAGGTCGAACTGTAACTTTCCGGGTTCCACAGAGGGGATACCGTTCCTCCAAATGGAGTCCCTGGCTACGTGTCACTGGCTCTAAGAGGTTTCTTCCGAGGGCTACATTTCTTCCTGTAACTGCTCCACTGTGGGCTTTCCAGGCCTGCCCAGTATGTATAAATACACTTAACTTTTATGGGGTGTGTAGTGTTCTTGGCATAAACCATCTCCTCCATCCCACAGGATTAAGGGAAGGGCTGGGACCTGGCGGGGAACGTGTGTACTAGGCACCTCCCCAGCCAAACAATATTTCTCTGAAGCTTTTAAATCTGCCCCAGTGCATTTGTGGGGAGTAAGACAGGATGCAGGGGTCTACCTGATGTGTGTTTAAACCAGCAGCCCCCAGCTCTCTTCATCTCTCCCTCATCTGGACCGCTGTAGGGGGGTTCTTGCTCCAATTCCCCCCAAGTTTACACTGTGTTGCCCGCGGCACCCGGGTGAAATTTCACAGTGTGACCCCAACTAGTCACAGCCCCCCTGCAAAGCCTCAGAGGCTCTTAGAATTGCTCTCAGAATAAACCTCCCACCCTTGCCCGGCCTCCTGGTCCGACCCTGCCTTTAAACCTTAATGGACAAGTTGATCTCAGTAATAAATGGTTAGAAGTATTTTATTTCTGTTTCACAGATGAAGTAGCAGCTAAAGCCATCAGCTCTGGAGTCATACAGCTCATTCATTCATCAATTCAGTCAGTCCACACACACTCAGTGATGGCCCGCTACGTGCCAGGCTCGTTCCAGGCCCTGGGGGACAGCGTGAACGAGATGCAGTTCCTGGCCAGGGCTGCTTTCCAGGGTGTGCAGCCCGTATAGCAGCACAGGGGCCGGGGCTTACAGGGGCCCCATGCGCGCCTTTATGCTCTGCAGGGGCCGTCTCAAGATTCTCAGTCATTTTTGAACAAGGCCCTGGCTGCACCCGCAGGGCACTCACACTCCCGTGGGGAGACACGCACTAAATAGAGCCCTGATTTCCAGCCGTGAGAAGTGCTATGAAGAAAGTAAGCTGAGGTGTGTGCTGGGAGTGACAGGTGACCTTGGCTGGTGGCTGGCAGGGAAGCCCTCCCTAAGAAGGGGACAGTGGGAGCTGGTCAGCCAGGAGCAGGGGAGCTGGGTAGGAAGAACTTCCAGGCAGGAGAAAGAAGAGCCAGTGCTAAGGCCCTGAAGCAGGAGCTTGATCGCTGAGCTGGGAGAGCCCGAGGGCAGGGTGGAGCCCCCAGCCAGGTCAGCCCCTGCCCACACCCCCCCACCATTCCACCCAAAGCAAAGCAGAGGCTGTTGAAGACAGCCTGACCAGAGTCCAGAGCCCCAGGCCCCAGGCCCGGCCCTGCCAGATCTGAGGCTGATTCAGAACCACAGAACCTCCCTTCCCAACCTCACCCCTCCCCCTCCCCCACCAATCCCATCTCTGCAGTGAGAGGGTGCATTGGAGAACGCCCACCTCTCTTCCTGTTGAGTGAAGTTTCCTGAAGAGCACGGAGCTGGGCCCAGCCCAGGAGGGTCACTCTTGGCCCCAGGCCACAAATGCGATGTTGGGGGAAGTGGTGGCACCTACATCTTCCCCCACAAGGGTTGAGGGCCCCTGGCTCACCCGCACAGCGTTTGGGAAAGGAGCAGCCCCACCCACAGCCACCGGGTTTGGGGAGCGTGGCTGAGCTTTCTGAGAAGCCTTCCCTAACTTCTGTGGCCCCTTTCAGATCGAATTTGAGTCCCAGCCACATTGATCCCCCAGTTCTCTCATTCGAGAACCAGGTTCACAATACACTATTGTACTAGTATCTATTTTATTTTTCATGAATTGGATTGTGATTTTTTTTTCTTAAATGCTTTTAAGAGGAAACATTATATTGATACCATATAACACTTGCCATAAATAGAAGGTAACCACTGTGCAATACCCAAGTTATTAAATTCTAGCTAGATACTGATCCTGGCCTCCAGTCTCCTGTCTTTGTTTAAAAGGGAGATCATGGGACTTCCCTGGCGGTCCAGTGGTCAGGACTCCGAACTTCCACGGCAGGGAGCATAGGTTTGATCCCTGGTCAGAGAACTAAGATCCTACAAGCCACATGGCTCGGCCAAAATAAATAAATAAAAATAAAAGGGAGATCGCATGAAGGGAATCGTTTCACGATGTATATGTATATCAAATCGCCAAGATATATACTTTAAATATCTTATAATTTTATATGTCAATTGTACCTCCATCAAGCTGAAAAAATAAATAAAAGAGAGATTCACAATTATTAGAAAGAGGTTAAAGAGACTAAGGACGCTAGGAGCAGACTTTCTCCTAAATAACCAGAGAGGCTGAGAAAGGGTGGAGAAGGGAACATTTCACTCTGTGGTGCAGTTTTGTTCAGCAGCATCTTAAAGTGATCTTCCTTACTAAGAGACAAAACTCAACCCTGTCCAACTTAAGTAAAGACAAGAGTCTGATATGGGGTTACTAGGGAACCCACTAATACTCCAGGAGGACCACAAACTCAGGCTGGGACCACAGGGCCCAAAGCCTCCAAAAAACTGGGGAGATTCCAGGAGGCCTGCACTGGCTCAGCCGCTGTCACCATCAGGACTGGACACCGGCCCCTGGCAGTGGAACTGTGGTCATTGCCAGCCCTAGAAATAGGATGTAGCTGCTGCCACCCCCTCACTACCAGGATGGACCTGACTTCTCCATGTCACTAGCTTCCAATTAAAAACCTGGGCGGGTTCATTTGATTGGCGGGACTTGGGTCACGTCACTGTCCCCTCTCTGCAGAAACGGCTGGGGAAACGAGTGTTTGACATTTTCAGCTTCTATCATGAGAGGTGGATTTTCGTCTCAGAAGACGGGAGAATCCCCAGGCACGGAAAAGGGTTTTGAACACCCAAATGTCGAAGAAAGAATGAGAGTTGACCACTGCATGCACCACATGTGCAGAAGACAGTTTACACAGCAGCCTGGCTGCCCTCCTCTGAAAGGCCTGCCTGCAAGGTTGGCCCTGGGCTAACACCCGGGAACTTAGATGTGGGAAGGGGTCCCGCCCCATGAACGACAGCGGTGGCTCACTACACCTAAAGTGTTTGTACACCTGATGTAGTTTGTGCTGGACCCCTGCTGTCCTTCTGGGGCTCTGAACATCTGGTGCCAGACAGAGGCTGCCCATGTGACCAGCCCCCGGTACAAACTCTGGACACTGAGTCTCTAAGGAGCTTCCCTGGTGGGCAACACTGCATAGGCGTCATCACAACTCGTAGCTAGGGAACTAACTGCATCCCGGGGGTCTTCCTGGGAAAAGACCCTTGGAAGCTTGTGCCTGGTTTCCTCTGGACGTCGTTCCACATGCCTTTTCCCTTTGCTAGTTTTGCTTGGCATCCCTTCACTATAATGAATCACAGCCATGAGTATGGCCATGTGCCAAGTCCTCTGAGTCCTCCTAGGGAGCCATCAGGCCAGGCGGTGGCCTTGGGGACCCTGCACACCACCAGTGTCCCAGCCCACTCAGGCTAATGCGGCAGCCCTCAGAGAGTAGCAGAGTCCAGGCACACTTGGGATTTGTAACTTCCCAACAATCCTAATGACTCTCCAAGGCAGGAGGGGTGAGGTGGCAGTCTGGCTGGCCCTGTTCACAGAAGGGGAAAACCAAGGCTCACAGAGGGGAGCGGCCTGCCGAGACCTCAGGGCCAGCAAATGGAGAGCCGAGCTGAGTTCAGTGCTCTTGCCCTGGGTGGCTCCCCACAAAGCTCTCTCCAACCTCAGAAGCCTATGTGGGATTCGTCCTACCAGCTGAGCCCTCTGTATGGGGGAAGCATTCCAGGCAGCCTGAGCCGTCTTGCAAGTGGATATGTTATTTCAGTTGTGTCTGCACCAAATAGAGTGCGAAACTGGAAATTCCTCCACCACTGCCACCCTGTAATTAAACACGAGTCCCCCGCCTCCCTCCACCCGCCTTACATCAGCCTCTCTCCAGGTGGGGATCTCAGAGCGCCTGCATCTGGATCAGAATCAGCTGGCGTGTTTGTTTAAAATGCAGATTCCTGGGCCTCAACTAGCCTCACTAAAGGAGCATTCCTACAAGAGGAGCAGAACCTGTCTTTAATAAGCTCCCTGAGGAGCATGTATGGTCAGCACAGAGGCTGCCATGTCATACGCCCTCCGTAAATAAAAACAGGACTGGAGAAAGCACAGACTGCAAGGACTTCAAGGTATATGTCCATATTTCAGCCTGCAGTGCTGGGCCCAGCAGCATATTTGGGGCTAATTCTGAATATTGAGAAGCTGAAATTGTCAGAAATATCTAACAACTGGAAACTGTTCTCTTTCGGCTCAACTCAAAACAGGTGAAGTTTTGCCCTTTTGTTGTTGCATTTAATGTTTGAAACCTGACACACCTTCCTCAGTGGTGGTAGTGGGCTGAATGGTGGTCCCCACAAGATATGTCCATGTCCTCACCTCTGGAATCTGTGAATACTACCTTATTTGGTGAAAGAGTGAATATTACCTTATGTGGCAAAAGATGTGATTAATTTAAGGGTTTTGAGAGGAAGCACTTATCCTGGATTATCTGCTTGGGATCTAAGCCCAATGGCAGAATCACTCTTATAAATCCACTTACAAGAGTGGGACCAGGCAGGCTTGACAGATGGGAGGGGAGATGGTGATGCGAGGATGGAGACGGAGATTAGAGTGATACAGCTGCAAGTCAAGGAATGTTGGCAGCAACCAGGGCTGGAAAAGGCAAAGAACAGATCCTCCCCTCGAGCCTCCAGAGGGAGCATGGCCCTGCTGACACCTTGATTTCAGATTTCTTGGCTTCCAGAACTATGAAAGAACACATTTCTGTTTTATTAAGCTACCAGTTTGTAATAAATTATTACAGCAGTCACAGAAGGGTCATACGGCCATGAAAATTATTCCAGATTTTAAAAAGGAAAGTTAAGTCATTGAATTTGCCCCACCCCAGGGTCTTTGCACATGCTGACACTTCTGCCATCATGCTCTGTCCCACCTCACCGATACCCAGCTCCTTCTCACAATTCCTGTCCCTGCTCAAATGTCACCTCCTCACAGAAGCCTTCCCTGACCCCAGGCACCCAGTCACTCTCCAGCTCCTTACCCCATTTTAGGGTTTCCTTTTTATTTACCACAATATCAAATGGTCTGTTAACTGGTTTCCTTATTGATTGGAATCTAGTCTGTCTTATTCATGGCTATAGTCTCAATGCCAGGTACCTAATGGGGGCTAAATAAATACATGTTCAGTAAAAGAAATTAATGTTATTTTATACTAAAACAGAAATGCAAAGTCTGTATGATAAAACTTAATACTCCAAAGAATTCTTTAGCAAAAAAAGGTCTCCTCACTACATCCCAACCCACCAGGCAACACTGTCCCTCCCTTCTGCCTTAAGTTCACTTCGGTGGGAAACTGAGGACTTGAAGGATTTGACCTCTGCCCCCATCCTGCTAGCTATAGCTGTGTGACCTTGGGCTTATCATCTCCCTCTCTGAGCCTTAGTGACCTCCTTAGTAAAGGGAGGGGTTTGATTTACTATTGGCATTGGGTCCTATTTATGGAGCCATTTCTAACTGCCCAAACCGGTGCTAAATCTTTTCTTTTTGAAGTCAACTTATTAATTTCAGGTGTACACCATAGTAATTGGATATTTCTAAGATTACACTCCAAAGTTATTATAAAATATTGACTATTTTCCCTGTGCTGTACCTTACATCCATGTAACTTATTTATTTTATACCTAGTAGTTTGTACTTCTTAATCCCCTTCACCTATCTTGCCCCTACCCCACCCCTCTCCCCTCTGGTAACTTCTAGTTTGTTCTCTGTATCTGTGAGTCTGTTTCTCTTTTGTTATATTTGTTTTATTTTTTTGGATTCCACATCAAAGTGAAAATATATGGCATTTGTCTTTCTCCGTCTGATTTATCTAGGCACAATACCCTCCAGGGTCCATTCATGATCTGTGCTAAACTATTAACATGCACTCTCCCATTTGGTCCTCGTGATAATCCTATGGGGGGGGGGGTAATATCATGGACCCCATTAATGGATGAGGAAACTGAGGCACAAGAAGGCTTCATCACTGGCCCAGGGTTGCATAGCTAGTAAGGTAGAACCCAGACTCCTGAGTTATATACCAGGATGCTGCTCCGCTCCAGACACCCACAGCTCTCAAGCCTCTAACTCACTTTAAACAGTTAGCTAAGAGAGACTTAAATTGCAAACAAAGGCATGGGCACACAATGGCGCACCTGCTAGTCTTTAATCATAGTAAATGTCTGCGGAAATTGTTTTCTTGTTTCCCCTGCTCTTTAAAATATGTCGCAAAAGCCAGCATGCTGAAAGTCTGAACTGCTCTGCCCCTAATCAACGGCAAGTGCAAATCATCTTGCCCATCACACCATGTAAACATACATGGGGGAGAATGTTCTAGTCATCATGGCCCTTGCATTCTTTATTCTCCAGCTCCTGCTTCTCGCTCTACGGCAGGCAGAGAGACCAAGCTATGGACGGGGGAAATGTAAAGAGTACTTGAATTATTTACTATTAAAAGGCACTGAGCTGCCAGCTTCCTCTCTGAATTATTTAGCACTGTCATGTACAGTTATGTATGTGCAATAACGGTATGTTATATTCACATTAACTCTGTTGAAAGCGGCTTCGTTTGGTAGTGTGACAAGCTCCCCTGTCTCTTTGGCATCAGCTACTCTGTCCATCCTGAAGTCAGGAATAGCTAGTGGTGTTTGCTAGGGGCCCAGAGGTTCAGAATCAGGTCCATCAGGAGACACAGAGGGATTTATGCTTCCCAGCAAAGGGGAGATGACTGGGACCCCCTTGCAGGGAGAAAAGGCAGAGCAACACATGTAATGAGGTTTTAGCTGTCTATTTCTGAGAGCCCACTGGGGGACTCCCCACATCTTTCCCTCAAAATATAAGACACCAGCTTCTGCTTTTCCAGAAACTGCTATAATAGCTGGTAGATAAGATGTATGTGTAAGACAATTGGAGAAAAAGAGGGTTCATCCAAGCTCCACCACTTAAACCTGCTGATCTCTGGCTCTTTTCTTTCTTAGAATCTTCGATTCCATGTCTGTAAAATGGGAGCAATGTGCCTTCCCCACAGCGCTATGGTGAAGACTGAATGCGCTTATGTAGAATACCAGGTACATGTTCATCCATTTATACCTGACACAGCACAGGCATCAATAAGTATCTGGGGGATGCATGAAATGAATGAAAAGAAAGGCAGCTGGTGTCTGAGTGGATGGAAGGATGGAAAAGAGCCCACAATGGTCGAGCCTCAGAGAACATGATTTTGGGGACACTGGAAACCATTTTTCTTCTTACAGGTCCCATGTCTCTCTGCTGTCCTAAGCCCTCTGCAATGCCTGAGGGATGCAGAAATGCATTTAGTATTTATTGAGCACGTACTATGTACCAGGTACTGTTTTAAGCTGATGGGAGATAGCCAATGAATAAAATCCAGACCAAAATGTCTATACATTCTAGGACGAAGAAGATAGAATCACTGTCCTCAAGGAGCTTGGAAAGGGAGACAGACAGGTAAACAACTAGGAGCACAGAGTGTCATAGGTGCTGAGAGAGGGCTCAGGATAGGGAACAACGAAACAGAAAAGAAGGGGCTTGGGGCTGCGGGGGAGGTGTTCAAGAGAAGTGTCACAAAGGAGTTTGTGTCTAAGCTGAAGCTCAAGACTGTACAAAGGCCACCAGCACTATCTAGAGATGCTGAGGGAGGAGATGCTGGGGTTTGGCTAATGCTAGTTTTCTTGATTGGGGTATAAAAGGAGAGTTTCAAAGATGGGTCTTCATGCTGCCATTGTAGATGAATTTCTACGTTAACTTTAGGAGGTAATAAAAATTTTAATTAAACATGTGCCAGGTTACAAAAGTGCAGCCATCATGAAAAAATAATCTAGGTCATTTCCTCTTGAAAATGGCCAGTTTCAAAGATGGTCTTGGAAAACAAATGGGGAAAAGAAGCCTAATAAAATGCAAGACGGTGTCTTGGCCAGACTGGAGAGATTCAGCATGGAAAATTAGGAGACATTAGACACTTTTTTCTTTCCCCTCTCTCTGCATCCCCCTCTTGAAGTTATCTAATTTTTTTTTTAGCTGCCTCTGAAAAGAACTTGAAGTCAGCCCATTAATGGAATTCAGGCAAATTTCAGCACTTCTCATGCACTGGAGGGGGAGGGCTTGAGAGAAGCTTAAATGCTAGGGGCATCCAGGGGACCCTGAATTAGTCAGGACTCATTTGGTTGCAAATGATTGAAACTCAACTCAAACTTGCAACCTTCAGGCACGCACGGATGGATCCAGGTGCTCACAACATAATCAGGAATTTGTCTCTGGCCATGTCTGGTCTCTGTCATTCTCTGTGTTGGCTTCATTCTCAGAAGGCATGCCCCATGTCCTTGCACAATGGCCTCTACGGTCCCAGGTGTACACACTATCCGCTGAGCAAGCACAGCAGAAAGGACATCTCTTTTCAAGTAACTCCCTAAAAAGTCCTGGGATTGGCTTTGACTGGCCTGATCTCTAAATCAATCCAATCCCTAAATCATGCCAATCCCTAAATCATGCTAATCCCTAAATCAATCTGTGGCCCAGGAAACAAGCATTCTCATTGGTCATGTGTCCACTCTTGGCACCAAGGATCTGGAGTTAACCCTTATTTTATCTTTCATGATCAGTCTAAGTTATTTATTTAAGCCACCCCTTGCCATAAGCAAAGGGATGGAAGATCGGTCTACTGGTCACCATTTGTTACAAGTAAAGAAGGTGAGCTTAAGGTCCCGCACGCTTTTCTGGTCCATTTGGGGAGTAATGGTCCAGACCATTGGTGCTGTGGTCCATGCTCTCCTTATTCATCTTCATGGCTGGTTGGAAGCAGATTCACATGAGAATTATGGAACAGAGTGTGGTGACTGGACCTGGTGCAGAGATGGGAGTAGACTAAACTCAGTCACTCATGTCCTCTACCCTGCAAATTCACAAAGATGATCAGCACGGTCACTCCCACCCCAGGAAACACGACAAAGTAGGCGAGGGCCTTCCATACTCGAGCTGAGCCCTCCTTGCCGTGGCACCCCTCGACATAGGCTGGCCCAGCTGTGGCCGGGACCCACCTCACAGCCCAAAAACCCGGTACCCAGCCACTGCTGCCATTCTCAACCTGGACCACCCTGGAATCGACCCTTCTTGAACCACAGAGACTGAGAGTGAAGAACAGGTGGTTCCTCCGTAAACTACCTGTTTATAGTAAAAGCAAGGTTCCATTACCAAAATAAGAGGAAGGGATTTGGGGTTGACCAGAACCACCACCACCCAGGCTAGGCTCCTAAGAGAGTTCATCTCAAGGAAAGGATCGAGCTCAGCAGCTGAGCCTGGGATTCGAAGGGAAAGCATTATTCTAGGACAGCGTGAGGTCTAGAACTTGACCCCACCTTAATTAGGTGGCTTTGACCATGTGGGCTTAAAACAGCACATAAAATATTGACCAGCTTAAACTGGTTTTGCATCCTAAATAGGTTCTCGATTAGCCAAACCCTGAGTTACTTTACATAGACAGCATGGCGCACGTGCAAGTCGGGAACCCATGTCTCCAGCGTGTCTCCATGTCTCCATGAGCCTGGAACCGAGAATCTTCAGTCTACAGCAAGAATAGAAATGTTGCCACCAGAGCCCTTTACAAAGCAAGAAGCCCTTCCATGAGAAAAATCTGGCTTCCAGCAGCACAAGTAGCTTATGTGGACTAATTTGAGACTAGCCAATCAGCTTCCAGATTTGAGATTTCCCTAACCGCTTACATTTTGTCTCGAACTCAGGATCCAGAAGATAGATTTGAGCTCTGCTTCCTGCCCCCTTGCTGGTCAACTTGGCAATAACACTTTCTTTTTTCAAAAGCCAGTGCCACAGTATTGGCTCCTATGCACGTCTGGCAGTGAGCCCGTGCTCGGTGACAGTCTTCCCCTAGGAAGGCACAGGCTGTGGGGATAACGTGGAGAGACATCCCCCAGAGCACGGTGCACATTGAGGGCCCTGCAGCCCACTGTGACCATCCCCCCTAGAGCATGTCCCAAGAACAGGACCCATCCTCTCCTTAGCTGGGCTGACCGGTTACCATGAAGATGAAAAACTCTGGTGGCCAGAGAGACCAAAGGGACTTGCTCCCCAGCACAGGTGGGACCAGCAGGATTTAGAGCATCCCAGAGGATGCATCAAGAACCATGGCCACAGAAGCCACCCACATTTGGGACCACTGTGCACACACGTGAAGCCTGGATACAATCAGAAGCGTTTGATGAGACTACAAATTCAGGCCCGGGTAACAACAGTAACCGTGGTCCACCTCCTCCCAGGAGCCATGCTGAGCATCTTACAGGTACCATTTCCTTGAATTCTGACAGCAGCCCCATGACATAGGAATCATGATCCTTCTTTTACAGATGAAGACACTGGGGTTCAAAGAGATTAATTCATTTGCCCAAGGTTGAACGACCTGAAGTGAACGAGCTGGGATTTGAGCCCGGGTCTGCTTGACTGCACAGGTTCTGCACCCATCCCTTCATTATGTTACCCTCTTCCCAGCTGAATGTTTTGCACACATCCACTGGGGTGTGGGGATGCCGTGCATTGGACCATCCCGGTTACAGAGAAAATGAAGAATCACCCACAATCCAGAAGTCGATGTTCAGATCCCGGCTGCACCTGTTTGTAGCTGCTGGCCTTTTCGTAAATCACTCCAGTCCCTCTGAGCTGTTTTATCACCTGTCAAAAGGGGATAATAATATCCTGGCTGTCCCATGCGATGCCACATGATAGTGCACATGGATGTGTTTGAAAACTATAAAGTGCTGCACAGATGTAAATAATCATAATAATATCCTGCGAAGAGGAGGCCAATTAACGTATTAAATACTTCTGAGGGAGGAGATGGCGTGTGTTGATACACCACACTGTCTCAGCCTGAACAATGCCATCTGCCTGCAAATATTGTGATGTGGGAGGGAAGAAACAATCTTTATCCAATTATCTTCCTTATAAAGATGTGCTGGAGTACAATTAATTCTCTAACTATTCCATAACATTCTCTTAATTAGGAGTAAAAATAGGCATTTCTTCCTGATGCCTCTGCTATGATATATGAAATGCTGCTTCCCCATTTGTAATATGCTAGTAATTAAAAGCTTCAAGCTTCAAGATTCTGTTTAATGACTGCGTTTGGTTTGTTGAGGATAATTGCATCTTCTACCCACTCTTCTGGAGTTCCCAGGCAGCATCTAGGGGCATAAATGGAGCCCTTCCCCCTTGGGGTGGTCCAGACACAGCTCCTCTAGACTCTGAGGGGGTATAAGCTTGGAAGCTTTCCCTTCCTCCTTCCTAAAAGGGACACATTCTCGTGGCATGAGCGCTTGCTCCAGTCCTATGACTCTGGACTTAATACCTCACTCTCTCCTGATTTCCCAAGACCAACCCACACGCTGCAGACATCACCCAGCGCAGAACTTCTCAGCCTCAGCACGACTGACATTGTGGGCTGGATCATTCTCTGTTGTGGGGCCATCCTGTGCATCAGAGGATGTTTACAGTGTCCCTGACCTCCACCCACTAAAAGCCGGTAGCATTGCCCCCACCAGTTGTAACAACCCAAAATCTCTCCCAACATTGCCGAATCACCCTGAGTTGAGAACCAATGACCGAGTGTGAAAAGATTAAAAAACAATGTAAAAAATAAAATAAAACAGAACTCTATTCAGAGGGGATCAATTAAATAAATCATGGCGCATCCATCCAGTGAAACTTAGTCAGCCGGTAAAAAAGCGTAAGTCGGGGGACTTCCCTGGTGGCGCAGTGGTTAAGAATCCACCTGCCAACGCAGGGGACACGGGTTCAATCCCTGCTCCAGGAAGAGTCCACATGCTGCAGAGCAACTAAGCCTGTGCACCACAACTATTGAGCCCGTGCGCTGCAACAAGAAAAGCCACCACAATGAGAAGCCCATGCACCACAATGAAGAGTAGCCCCCGCTTGCCACAACTAGAGAAATCCCGTGTGCAGCAATGAAGACCCAACTCAGCCGATAAATATATAAATAAATAAAAAGAGTAAGTTGGTCCTTACTAGTTTTCTGTTCCCCTTATTTGCTTATTTGTGTATTGGATGCCATTAGAGGGGCACAAGAAGACGTGATGGTCATCACCTTCTGGGAGGATAACGGGCAAGCTGGACGTAGACGTGGAAGAAGATGCTCCATGTTTACATTTTTGTATGAATTTTGTGTCCAGGGCATGTGTTACTTAAAGAGTAAACAATTTTTAAAATAAACGCCTAGCTCATTCCCTGGCTTAGAACAGTCTCAATAAATTCTATTTCTGCTCCCTTCTCCCTACTGTCAAAGTTACTCTCTGAGAGCCTCAGACAGGATATTTCTTTATCTGTCACATTCCGTCTCCTTGAACAGTATCAACAATTCACATCTTGAGAGCAGTTGCCAAGCCCTGTAAACTGACACTCGCTGTGCCAGGAAGGCCACGTGACTTGGGGTTTCAGAGAGAGAAACCGGGCTCTGAGGCTTGGCGAGTTCAGGTCCCTGATTCTGTTATGGTTTCTCAGGTCCTCTGAGACATTCACACTCCAGGCTGATGCAAAGCCTGAAACATGAGATCCAGATACACAAACGATAAACCAGATTCTTTGCTTTGTAAAAAGAATTTAAACGGGATGCGTTCAAACAGTGAGCCCTTGACAGAACAAAAATTTGACTTTCCTGACAAGGAGCCTGACTGACTTCACCTTGTCTAGGCAAGTCTCTCAGGTGATAGACACTTATGTCCCACCTCATATAGGGGTCAGATTGTGGGTAATGACCCTGGGCTGAAATGATCAGTTTCTTCATTTGTCAACCAATACAGTAATTGGATCAAACCAGTATTTTCCACTATATTTGACACAACTATGAAGAAAATTAGGAAACATTAAGAAAGAGGCAGGGCCTTGTGAAAAAATAAGTTGGAGAAAACTGGGTTAAAGGAAGTTAGACAAGTTTCTTTATTGCAGGACTTCTCAGAGACTTTATTGAGAATGACAGAATAATTTTTCTTGAAAAATTAATTTGTGGCATTTTTTTTCCTTCCTATCTTTTGTGGGTCCTGTCTCAGGAAGGCACAGGAGATCTGTCTGTGCTTCCTGACTTTGCAGGGGTTGGGGGAGGTGCAGGGTGGGAAAAGGGGCAGCCTCAAAGCAAAGTCTCTTTCTGCCTTTAGTAAGTAGGGTAAAACTGCAGGGGAATGCAGGCTGTCCTCTAGCAGCAGAGGAAAGGAAATGGGTTTCAAAGGTGTTATGGACTTAATGTTTGTGTCCCACCCCCCAAATTCATATGTTGAAATCCTAACCCCCAATGTGATGGCATTGGGGGTGGGCTTTGGGGTGTTTAGGTTACCAGTGTGGAACCCTCATGAATGTGATTAGTGCCCTTATAAAAGAGACCCAGAGAGCCCTCTTGCCCCTTCTGCCATGTGAGGACACCGTGAGAAGACAGCCATCTGCGACCCAGAAGGTGGGGTCTCACCAGACGCTGAATCTACTGGTGCCTTGATCTTGGACTCTGCAGGCTTCAGAACTGTGAGAAATAACTGTTTGTCATTTAAGCCACCCAGTTATGACATTCTGTTACAGCAGCCCGACCGGACTAAACAGAAGGCAAGGAGAGAGATGAAAGAATCTGTGAAACTAGAGACAGAAGACATCCCGGGGCTTCAGAGCCCTGCAAAGTGGCAGTCCCCGCCCACTCCACGTGTATGGCAAGACTCCAGAAAATTAGGGCCCCTAGCAAAGAATTCCATTCCCTGGAGGCAGCAGAGCTTCCAGACAAAAGGAGGGATTTCTCAGATGATACCTGGTAATTAGGAGCGCCCCCTGCATACACAATGCCTGTTACTGAGACGCTCTGCCCAAGGTGAGAAAAAGCCCAAGGTTGACCAAGACCAGATTTCCCACTAGCCCAATGGAATAACAGCTCAGAGAGGGCAGAGGGGGTTAAAAATACATCATCAACAACAAAATGCAGTGTTTGGTACACACCTGAAGGCTGTGGGCTGGGATTCGTATTTCCGACAAGGGCTAATGGCAGAATGAGTCTCCAAGTTCCTGCGAGTGACACACAGCTTCCCAAATGCCTTCCCTTTCTGTCTGTAGATCAGAGGTCGTAATGAGTCCGTGAGGATGACACAGAACAAGATGAAGCTGCCAGGACTAATGGGACACCCGGTGTGTGCCCAGCCCCGCAAGGTGTGGTGGAGGAGGCGAAAAGAGAGGATGTGGCCCCACCCACTCTTAGGGAGAGAAATTGAGCTACTTAGATGGCACCCTGAAACGGAGGTGATTTAGCATTCCTATTAAGAGCCTCAAAAAATGTTGTGCCTTTTGGCTTAGTAATTCCCCTTCTGGGAATCTGTGATCAGGATTGCATATAAAATGCTGGGGAACTTTTAGGTAAAAATTAAATTATTCATAATTGGGGATGAGTGGGAAGGAAATAAACAGAAGTCCAAGAATTGGAGAATGGACAAGTAAATTACAGTACATCCATCAGGTGCACCATTAGGCAGCCATTAAAAGTAAAGTTTGGACTTCCTAGGTGGTGCAGTGGGTAAGAATCTGCCTGTCAATGCAGGGGACACAGGTTCGATCCCTGCCCCAGGAAGATACCACATGCCGCGGAGCGACTAAGCCTGTGCGCCACAACTATTGAGCCTGTGCTCTAGAGCCCGTGAGCCACAACTATTGAGCCCATGTGCCGCAACTACTGAAGCCCACGCACCTAGAGCCCATGCTCTGCAACGAGAGGCCACCGCAATGAGAAGCTTGCGCACCACAATAAAGAGTAGCCCCTGCTCGCTGCAACTAGAGAAAGCCCATGTGCAGCAACAAAGACCCAACACAGCCAATAAAATAAATAAATAAATATATTTTTGTGAAAAAAGTAAGTTTAATGCAAAGGCTTCAGTGATGTCAGAATATTTCTTGTGAGGTAGCAAATCAGGATACAAACTTGCACATCTCGAATATGTGAATAAAATGCATTAGAAAAATAACTGAAAGGAACTACATTAAAATGTTGCCTGGAGGAGGGGAGTGGGGAAGGATGGGGAAGGATGACGAAGTCGGGGTAAAAGATTTATAACAACCCAAGGTAGCATCTGAGGTGCAGGTGGGACTTTCCTGTGCTTTATGCCCATCCCTTAAGAGCCCACCTGGACAGGTGAGACTGGAGGGTCAGAATGAGAGGATGTCACGGCAAAAGTCTTCTCCCGAATTCTGAAATGGGACTCTTGGTTTGGTTTTCTATGTCAGCCATAGTGTTAAAACAATTTACTATCTTATGGTTTTTGTAAGTCAGAAGTCCAGGTGAGCTGGATTGGGTCCCTGCTTGGGGGTCCCACAAGGCCAAGATCAAGATGTGAGCAGGAATGCATCCCCCACTGAAGGCTCTGGGTAAGAATCCACTTCCAAGTTTGTCCAGGTTGCTGGCTGAATTCAGTTCCTTACGGTTGTAGGACAGAGGTCCCCATTCCTTGCTGGTTGTCAGCCAGGGCCAGTCTTTGCTCCTAATAGCTGCCTGCCTTCCTCCTCCTGTTTTTCATGTTGGCCCCTCCGGCAACAGCAGCTCACGTACCTCTCAGGCCTCAAATCTCACTGACTTCACCTTCTGCGGCATCTCTCAGACTCCAGTTGGAGACATTACTCTGCTTTTAAGAGCTCATGTGATTAGGCTGGGCCCACCCGGCTAATCTAGGCTAATCTCTCTTTTAAGGTCTATAACCTTAACATCATCACCAAAGTCAGATAATGCCAGATAATGTAACACATTGATAGGCTTCAGGGATTAGGCAATGGACTCCTTAGCAGGGCCATTCTGCCTCACACAGACTCCAAGACTCTTTCCTCTTAATTTCAAAACTTCTTTTCTTTTCCCCCCTCCCCTCACCATGCGGCTTGTGGGATCTTAGCTCCCCTACCAGGGACTGAACCTGGCCCTTGGCAGTGAGAGTCTGGAGTCCTAACCCCTGGACTGCTGGGGAATTCCCTCAAAACTTCTTGACCTCACTTCTAGATCACCTGACACCACACATCAGAATGGGCCTCCCATTCCGCATCCAACCCGGATGAGTCCCAGCTGACCCTGTCTCCAAATGTTGCTCAGGGCTGGAATGCATTCACCAACTTCAGCTTCCTGAACTGGGGGCAGTACAGAGGTATCTGATTGTTTTCTCCACAGGAAAACTGCATTCACAGAGAAACTCAATGGATTTTTATACAGCCAGTACCAAGTGGCTTCAACTACTCAAAGAAAACATGAATCAAGCAACTGTAAAAAATGTAAGAAAGAAGAAGGACATCTCATTTGCTGCCCTCATCTCTCTGCCAAACCTTCCCAGCTCGGAGGCGCGCTCCGCCAGGTGTGACCCTCAGAGGTGCCTGGGGAGTCCTCACCGAGAAAGGCTGATTCCTGGGGCCTCACCTCAGGCCTTCTGGCTCAGACCCTAAGCAGTATGGCCCTGGAATCTAGATTTTAAAAGTGTCCACCCCCTCGCCCAGGTGATCCTTATGCACCTATGTAAAGCACCCGTCTTCAACTTTAAAACCTGAAGGTGATAAAGGAGAAAGGCTTACATGCCTTGGGTGAGGGGGACCACAGGGTACTGGACTCTCCCTTGAACTCTGAAACTAATGACACATCAAGAGGATGACCTTGGGGAGCAATTAGGAAGGATTAGGAGGGAAAAGAAAGGCCAGTGATACAAAGCAAGACAAACAGGGTACAGCTGAGTAGAGATCTGAGCTCAGGGCAAGTGGAAGGATGTGTGGGCCTGTCTGAGTGGCAGTGATGGCTCTGTGTGGCTGACTTAGAGGATGTGCCTCCATCAGAGCTACAGTGGAAAGTGTGGCACAGCATCCCGGGAGCTACAGTGCCTGAGCACAGGGGCCAGGTGGCCCTGGCTTCACCAGGGTCACCAGCTGCCTTATGCTGGGAAATACATGGGGATTGTTTCCTTATCTGTAAAATGGAGATAATAATAGTCCTTTCTTCATTCTTAGGGCTCTTGGGTAAATTAGGGTGGTTTTTCACATAAGCCTGTTTAACTTTTAAGCACTTATATCACCTAAGAATGCTTTTGGCTGCAAGCAACAGAAAACCTATGACCAAAAACTGAGAGGTTGGTTCTTATTGGCTATGGTTCAGCAGCTCAACAACATCAAGACAGAGATCTTTGTGGTTCTCCAGGCAGGGCTTCTCAAACTCTAATGTACACACAGATCACCGGGAGAGCCTGTTAAAATGCAGATTTTGATTCAGCAGATCTGGAGTAGAGTCTAAGATTCTGCATTTCTAACAATCTGGCCCTCAGACCACACTTTGAATAACAAGACGCTTGGCCTTTCTCTCATGGCTACAAAATGGCTGCTCCAACTCCAGACATCACATTTGCAGGCAAGGCACAAAAGGGCATGATAGAAGTATATGCCACCCATGTCTACTTCTTTTATTTAAGAAAACGAAGCTTTCTCATGAGCCAGCAGAACAGACATCCGCATAGGTTTCATTGGTCTAAAATGGGCCTCGCAGCCATCCAAGGCTTCATAGGAAGATGGGAAAATGAGAAACAGAATTGTTAAAGTTTAAGCCTTAAACCAAGTATGATTCACCCAGAGCTGGGCACGTTGCCACACAGCATAAAATCCATTTTGTTTAGCAAGGAAGGAAAGGATGAATGTCGGGAAGCAAACAGCATCCTAGCAGCACTCCACACTGTTATATGAATAAAGCACTTACCACAAAGCGAACTCCCTCCAAATGGTAGCAGTTTTCTCACCCGCGTCTCATCAATGTGTATTGAGTGAACAAGAGGCAGCTTCCCTTCCACGTTCCCGTCACCCAGACCCCAAGCAAGCCCACACAGAGTAGAGGTGGGGCAGCTTTCCAGGGGCACAACATTCTTGGTTCCCTGAAGCTGGTCTCCTGAGCTGTGCAGAGTATCCAGGTCCCTGGGAACTGACTCGTAGGACCCAAGGAAAGTGTTTATACTCATGCGTGTGGAAGCTTCCTGGGACCAGGCAGGTACAGAGGTAAATCCCAGAGCAAATGGCCAGGCTGCCTCCCCTTCTTTGTAGCTCACAGCCATCCAATGGGGCAGGTTTCCAACTTCACCAGTTGCCTTCATCCTTGACCCCAGCCTGAGACTCATCAAAAGGCAGCATGGAGCCCTCATGACTCTGTTTCAAAGGAGAGGCTTCTGCCTTCTTTCAAGTTCTGCAGAGCAGGTAGACGCCCAGCCGATGCGCTTTGTGAATTTAGCTGAGAAAGCACCTCTTGGAAAAATCTGAGCTGCCTTCTTTCTTCAGGGTCAAAAAGGAGGACTCCCTGGAGAATCTGGACGTTCTGAAAACTGAACTTCACCTGCCAGCTTCTTATGGAAAGATACAGGGTAGAGGTCACCTCCTGTAGCAAAGCTTCTGAGCTTTCAATGTCAGTGGACAGTTGCCTGGTTGATTCTGACTTCCTTGCTGTCGTTTGGTTTTGTTTGTAACTGAGCCATGTTGTGTCACGGTCCTCCTCACAAAGTCTATTTTGCAGAGAAAAGCAGAGGACCCAGAAGGCGGGCTCTGCAAGTTCAATCCACAGTCATCTAACCAGGTCTAAACACAAACTATAACTTTGTGTTTAGACCTGATTACCAAGCTATCACCAGTACTGGGGGTTTTGTTTTTGGGGTTTTTTTTTTTGGTTTTTAAAAAAAAAAAAAAACCTCCCTCAGGAGGCAGCTGCAGGGCATAAAGAAAATTCAACAAGATTTCAAATCCTAAGGCCTGAGTTTAAATGCTGGTTTTTTCCACTTTGCAGTTGGGTGATGAAGCTGAGCCTGGTTCGCTGACTTCATCTGTTTGGATATTGGTGATGGGAAGAGATGTAAAAACAATAACCACCATTTAAGAGAGTATTTAGGAGGCACTGTTCTAATTGTTGTACAAGCATTAACTCATTTTGCAACAACTATGACATGCATATATATCTTTATCATCCCCATTTTTCAGATGGGAACTGGGGGCACAGAGAGATTAAGTAACTTGCCCAAGGTCACACAGCTGATACGTGGCAGAGTTAAGATTCTAACCCAGGCACTTTGACCCTTCTGCCCAAGCTTATTTCCACTCCGCACTAAAGAACCTAGAAACCTATAAAATGATTTTGATGATCAGGTATTATTATCCCCTTACACAGAAAGGTTAGGTAACTTGTCCAAAGACATAGAGACTGCCCACCTCCTGAGCCAAGGGAAACACAAGAAGGCAGCCCCTCTGTGAATTCCAACCTCCCTTCCCCCCTGCAGTGCAAGTCCTCACAGAGGCCCCCACGATGGAGCCATCCCTCCCCAATCCTCGGGGACCCCACTCACGCTGAGCACAGCCCCGTGGCCAATGACCTCAAATCAAGAGCACAAGCATCCATTCATCCCATGGGCAGGAAAACCATTTAAGCGTTTTGCTATTTTCATTTCTGCCAAGCCACAGGGGTGTTGCAAAGAACCATTTTTTTCTTTTTTTCTTTCTTTCTTGCATTTAATAATACATAATTACCTTTCTTCCATCATCCTGGTGGAATGTGTGCTTTTCAATCTAACACGGAGGCTTTTTAAAAAATGGGATGGGGGAATGGGTGAAATATATTTTCAATGCCCAGAAAGAACCTTCTGTGATTCCTGGGGGGGAGAGTGAGCAGAGATGGAGATGGTGTTTGCGCTCCTGACCGCTGTTCCCCGTGAAAGGCTGTGATGAGTGAAAAATACGAGGCAGGGGGTGGGGTGGGGAGCAGACCGAGCCGCGTACCTGCATGCTCTTCACCTGTTCTGAAGCCACTGGCCTAAGAAGCAGCCTTGGGTACCTTAATTAATCCATCCCAGTGGGTACAGGGCATTTGATGCCAGACTCAACTGCTGCAGCTGCTCTGGACCAGCAAGTTCATTGATATTCAGGTCTTCGTTCTAAAATGATGAAAGTATACACACTCCACAGGAAGGGGGAGAAAATACACAAAACAAATATTCCCCAGTGGTCTTAGCATGCAGATCTGATAGGGGCTGGCCCATGCAGCTGAATTTCAATCGAAGGAGGTTGTTTTTAAAAAAGGCCCCACTGGGAGATTTATAAGATGAAGGAAGAGAAACCTGACTACACAGTGTAAGTTTTAACAAAACAATGAGATTAATGATACATAAGCCTATGTAGGAACTCTCCTCTAGAAGCAGTGTGATGATGAGGAGGGTTAGTGAGAAAATATACAAACCATTAAGTGAGAAAAATATACAAACCACATTCTGCATCTGCTCAGCTGCATGTTAACTATTTCCACCGTCACTATGCCACCCAGCTAGCTAAGATGAACAGTTACTGTTACAGTGTAATCGAGTAATTAGATCATACCTAACATATACTGGAGGAATACCTTGTTAGGAGCATTTTATGAGTCTTCATTTCCTCTTCCAACAACCTGAGAGGTAGGCCAGTGAGGATACGGAGGCACGGACAGGAACATCACTTGCCCAGATGCCTCCACTAGAAAATGGCCAGTTCTCACCCAAGGACTCTGGCTGCAGAGCCCATGGTTTCAGTATCGATCAAGACAGCCAGGAGTTTAGTTCTGTGGCTGAAAGCACAGCCTTCGAAGTCAGACCCACCCAGGTTGAATGCCGGATCTGTGACTCATTTTTCCCTTATAGAATCATGGCATTTTAAACTTTGAAAAACTACCGGAGACCACCTATTTAAATTCCCTGATTTCATAGGAACAGAAAAGTGGGAGAATAGGGCGAGGCCGGCCTGGGTTCACACAGCTGGACCTTTGATGCCCGGCTGTGGGCTGAAATGTGTCATCATCGTCATCTCCGGCTCACCTGTCTGCGGGATGACTGAGAGGACCATCCCCACCCCTGAGGCAGCCCACTGCTCAGTGCTGTGCTTTTGCAGCCTGACTGCCCCGCAGACCTGGGAGGTGGCCTGGGTGCAGGAGGCTGAGCACAGCCGAGAACTTCCTGAAATCCCAGCCACTTGGGGTCCAAGAAATCTGCGAGTCTCCCAAAGAGCTTCCCTGAACTAAATCCAAACTCTTGGCACATGGGGTAACTCCCAAAGGCTCCACTTTGATTCTTGGTTTGATCAAAACTGTGCAGCCAAGGAGGAAACATAAAACAAAGTTACACACAGCTCACAGGAGGCTACTCATAAATTCCTTAAGAGTTTGATCTTTTAATTAAAAAAAAAGTAATCTCTCCCTCCTCAGTAGCCCATCATATGCAAAGTACAGTTTACCAGGAGGCCCTGGCTTTGTAATGATGGTTGATCCTGTCGAGTGCTTGTGCCATGCTGGGTATTCTTCTAAGGACCTAGTAAATATACCTTAACCCTCACAGCACACCTATAGCAAAGATTACCTCCTTCCCACCTCCCCATTTACCACTGTGGGAACTAAAACACAGACAGGTTAAGTCACTTGCTTGAGGTCAAACAGCCAGCAAGCTACAAAGATGAGACTTGAACCCAGACAGACTGGCTCCAGAGCCCAGGTATATAACCACTACATGCCTACATCTCAGCTGTCCCCTCCACACTCAGTGCCCGCTTCCTACCAAATCCATTCCTTTTTCCTCCTTGTTTTCATTGTTATATTTGTTTATTTTTTTAGAGGAAAAAAATTAATTCTGAATGAAACCAAGTTTAGTTGCAAAGAAAACTGAATTGTCCACAACTGAAAGCATGTAATTAGAGAATGTTAATCTCTGGGTGGTTTTCCACCCCCCCTCCCCCAACCCCAAAATACACTAACATTTGCAAAAGAGAATTCATCTTTACCTAAAACTATAATTAAGCGGCTGCTGGCGGTTACCTTGGTGACATTAAAGAAAAAAATCCTCCACTACAGCTCCCCACACTGGATAATACAAACTCGGCAACCAAATAAGTCAACAGGTTGTCCAGGAAACTGTTTCCTTGACAACCCAGGAAGATGGAGGGGGACAGAGAGTTGGGGAATGTCAGAGAAGCAACGCTGTATTAAAGAAGCAAAAGCCCCTTTGTCATGGCTGAGCAGCTTCTCCAACTTGTACCAAGCAGCAGAGCAGGGAACAGAAACGACTCTCTGTTACATGAGGAAGGTAGCTGGGGGAAATGTCAAAACCCACATCTCACCCACTGCGTGACTTTCCACTTGAGGGCATGGAACACGGGAGGCTGGGGCTGCAGACCCTTCTGACTCAGAAAAAAAGCCCCATTCATTCTCTCACTCACCAATGGTGCATTGAGCACGTGCTAAGTGCCACATGTCCACACCTCCTGGCTCTAGCCTGGGATGGTTTTCCATGCTTTGGAACCTTGGCCAGGTGGGCCAACAATTTGGGAAATGACAAATAAATTGTAGGACCATTTTTTGGAATTTTAATATCTGGGTTTCTCCTTCTGTAGTCACGTTCCTGTCCCCCATTCTAGCAAAGCCAGTTCTGTGCTTCCTTGTCTGGGCTGGGGTGAGAAGGGAGGAGGGGGAGTTTTCAGGAGGGTGAAAGCTGGAAGGGTCTGCAAGATGATCTCACCACTGGCTTTGTTTTAAAGGACAAACAGCTTGTGGAAGGGATTCAGTCATGTGACCTGGAAAATCAGGAGCGGACACGAGTGCCCCTGAGGAACTCAGGAGGGGAGTGGGGAGATGACCTCAGGGAATAAACAGATTTCTTAAAACTGTGGGCCTTTGACAAGAGCAGGGGTCTGGACCTTAGCCACGTTGAAGGTGTGAGGCAGTGTGTCGTGAATGGAATGGTCTCAGGGTCTTAGTCTGACCAAGAGTAGCTGGAAGGACGCAGCAGACATGGGATCAGTCGGCTGGGCTAACACGTGTGGACAGGTGACCAGGGGCCTGGCCAGGGCTTCCAGGCTGTATAACAGCCCCAAAACTTTCTCCACTCTGGAGGTGGCAGTGCGGGTGGTGCAGGGAACCCCAAGAACCAGTGAGGTGGGCTTGAAATAGATTTTTTTTAATTTTTCTTTTTTTTTGCATTTCAATGCTAACTTTATTTTTTAATTAATTTTTTAAATTGGAGTCTAATTGATTTACAGTGTTGTGTTAGTTTCTGCTGTACAGCAAATTGAGTCAGTTATACACACACATATATATCCACTCTTTTTTAGATTCTATTCCCATTTTGGTCATTACAGAGTACTGGTTAGAGTTCCCTGTGCTATTCAGCAGGTTCTTACTAGTTATCTATTCTATATATATTAGTGTGTATATGTCAATCCCAATCTCCCAATTTATCCCTCCCAATTTGTTTTTAAATAAAGAAATGCTCTATTTCTTGCCTCTTAAGTCCATGGACAGAGAGCCATACTTGCTGAGTGTAGTTTTCAATGCTGCATTTTCCAAACTGCTTGAAAGTTCCTGCAGCTGAATTCTGCAAAGAAAAGAAGAAAGGAATAAGGGGCAATCCAGAGGCATCTAGACCTGGAAATTCCAAACCTATTTTCCCTTCCACAAAACTCTTTCACCCTTGGCTGGCCCCACCAAGGGTTTTGCCTTGTTTCTTGTCCAAACGTGCTTTTAAGCAAATTATCCTCTGGTCATGAATGAGAAGGCAATACTGTACTACTAATCGTCATAGAGTGGACAGTACATTCAGGAGCCTCCTCTTTCCACGACCCAACTGACTCTGATAAAGAGAGAAATTGATCTGTCTACAGACGTGTCATTAACACATGCAGTGGTAGTACAAGTAACTCGGATCTGCATTGCACTTTCAAAACGGGCAATTTATTTGCTCTTTACAACTAATCCTGTGCTGCAGATGCCCATTTTACAGATGAGAAAACCAAGGCCTAGGAAAGGTAAAGACTTCTCCAGGGTGCCCACAGCCAATTCGGTCGTGGTGCCAAGAACCAAGGCCAGAGCTTCTGATCCCAACTCCCAATATCTTTCTCTCTCTGCGTTCACACCTCAACTTTCCTCTGTGTTGGTTTCACTCCTATGTCCCTATTTCTCCTTCCCCTACTGTTTTCCTTCTACCTTTTTTTTTTTTGCCCTCTCAAACACTCCAGCGGTTCTCAACCGTAGGTGACCCCTCCCGCACCAGGGGATATTTGATGATATCTGAAGAATTTTTGGTTGTCATTCCGGACAGAGGTGCTAATAGGTAGAGGCCAGGGATGCTGTCAGCATCTTAAAATACCCGGGATGGCCCCAAACAACACAGAACTTTCAGATCCCAAGTATCATTGGTGCTGAGGGTGAGTGAGAAACCTGGCCTCACAGGAAGAGAAAAGAGTCTATACGTGTGAAGCACATGCAAAAGCACCTGCCACCTAGTCAGCTATTATTATTTTGGTTAATGATATTGTTCACCACACTATTGCAATTGGGAAGTCCAGTTACTTACAATAAGGAAAGACGAAAAAGCGCTCTGAGTACTCAGGCACTTTGGTTCCGAAGTTTATTTATTTACTAAGTAGTCATTGACTTCCTTCCCTAGGAAAGGGCCTGCAGCCCTCAAAGGAGAGAAATGTCTTCTTTTGTGAACAAGGTCAAGCACTGGCCTTTAAGTCTAAATGTGCAACCCAGGAAATAATACTCAAGGGCACTGGGATGAGGGTCCCAGAAGACCTTTCAGGAGTCTTGAGATGGGCCTACCACTGGGTCTTTCTCTAGCTCTGGGATCGATTGGAATGTTGCTGAAATTCTTTCTTCCCAAATGCCAACTGGATTCACTGCCAAAGAAAAAACAGCATCCAGGAAACACAAATACACCCACAAGGCACCACTTACAAATCGAAGACTCTCAAGCCTCAAAAACAACCAAAGATAAATTATTTTGCTCAACCACTTTTTTCTTTTTTTTCCTTTACACCCACCACCAGGGAACAAAGAAAAAGCCTGGAAGGTGAGGTAGATGAGCGCCATCTGCACGCTTAACAGCCCCAAGGAAGGTGAGACTCACAGAACCAGAGATTATCATGGGAGAAGTATAACACGGAGAGGGGAGGGTGGGGAACTGTTCAGCTTCTAAATAACAGGAGCTAAAAATACCCCGGCCACATGTCATTTACAAATTCAAAGGGCTGTTTAGACAATACTATGATCAGACTGCAATTGATACACATTTTCCCCTCAGTGATTAAACAGTCTGATTTTTAAGTACCAAACATCTGCCTCCAGGTTCGTCTGGAAAAAACCACTCTTTAATTTCTATTTTTGATTGACACACTAGGGGGTCCCCATCACTGCTCCTTCATCCTGGTGCCTAAAATCAGATGGTAGTGGAAGAGGGGAAGGAGTAGCTGAAAGGAGGCAGAGGGAATAAGGGAAGAGAGCAAAAGCGGTCACAAAGGCTGAGAGGGGCGAGCACCCTCCACGAGGCTGCTCCCTCCCCAGATCGAGAAAGGTTGGGGGGATTGGAGGGAGGCCGAGGCAATAAAATGAGAACTGCCTGTGGCCCTGGAAATAATGAAATATCCCCTCTTCACATTGGGAGGCCGGGGAGACTAGATAGCTCAATATAATCAGGTGAAACTTTCTGGGACCTGGGATGTGAGCAAAACGCTTCTGCTTAAGTCTCACCTCCCCCGCCCCCCGCCCCCAACAAATACCCACGGGCCCAGCTGGCTGAACCAAGGGTGGTTTCTGTGGAAGCCCCGAGAAATGTCCAGTGTCTCTGAGTTTCCCTGGGGAGAAGAGGGGGCGTCTGGGTTTTCTTTTTAGGGGGATGGAAACGCTCTATACTTAGATCATCGTGATGGCTGTACAACCCTGTGAATATATTAAAAATCCAGTTGCACACTTTAAAATGTGACTTATGCATGGAAATTAAATTTCAATAAAGCTGCTCTAAAAAAGATAAGAATAGAAACAATCAGGAAATTACTCTAAATAAAAAGGTTTTTTTCCTTTAAAAAAAAATAGGAATAGGATGTAGACCCAAGGACTCTAGAGATTGAAATCTTGCCTCTCCTTACTCATAGCTGTAAGACTTATTCAGCCTCCCTGAGTCTCAATTGTCCCATCTGTAAAATGGGAATATTGAAAGTGGGGCTGCTGTGGGGACTAAGTGGGATGCTGTTTGTAAAAAGCCTGACCCAAGGGGAGTGCATCAAGCTCTGCACGAGGAGATGAATGATTGACTGATAAGAGGCTGGATGCTTAAAATGGGCCCAGGCAGGAAATGAGCCCACAACTTTCAGATAACAGGACTGGTAACCTTGCTGTGAAGAGTGTGTCTACCCAGACCTCTGCACCATCAGTTGACCAAGAGACATAGCACGGACAATAATAAATGCCATTTATTGAGCACTTACTAGATGGAAAACACCTCACATGCATTATCTCATTTAATCTTTATCTCAGCCCTAGGAGGCAGGTACTATTTTATCCCCATTTCGCAGATGAGGAGATAGACATAGTTTAGTGATTTACGCAAAATCACAGAGATAATAAGAGGCAGAGCTGGTTCAAATCCAGGCCTGAGTTGGACCCGCCCTGTTATCTGAGATGGACCAGGTGAGCTGCAGCTAGCTCTTATCATCTTGAGAAGGCAAGCTGTTAAATACCCAGGAATTCTGATTACTGCCTATGCAAGAATTTCACAATCAGGTTACTAAGCCATTGGTGGTAACCACAGTAGAAATCAGCCGTGATGTATTTATACCAAGGAAACCTGCAGTTGTTACAATGTGGGCTTTTTCTCTCCTCCTTTCCCCCCCGCCCACCTCACCTCACCCCCGGGCCACAGCCAGTTCACCAGCACATCTCTAACTACCAAACCAGCAGGATACATTAGGTACTCCTTCCTACACAAAATGATGAGAAGTCTGTATGTTTTCATGGCACTTTAGGGCTTATAATGCTTTTAAATTCATCAAAAAAAAAAAAAAAGGAAAAAAAGCCCACAACTGTAAAATAAGAACTATTTACATTGGTGATGATGAAAATGGGCTCCAAGAGGTGATGAACCCACGGGCCTAAGTGGACCACAGGCCTCCTGAGTTCTAACCAGACCCTTCTATCTTGAAAGGCAGCAGCCTCAGGAGTGGATGGCAGGTAGGGTCTGTTCAAAGCTATCTAGCAACTCCATGGCAATGGGCAGCTGTGCCCCCATGGACTTTGGGAAGCAGACCCTCCCCCTCACTCCACGGACCATGATTCCACGGGCCCCACAGCTCCGCAGAGGAGTGAGCAAAAAGCTTTTCATGGTTTCCACATGGAGACAATTGAGAGGCGGAATTAAGTGTGTGTGGATCTTAGAGCAAGTGAAACTTCCAAGCCAAGTTTGACGAGCCTGTGCTTTGCATAAGACAAGGACAATAAGTGTTTTGTCAATGAGTGAATGAGTGAATGAATGGAATAGTCTCCCCTGTCCTTAGAGATTTATAGGCTCAACCTCAAGCTTTAAATCAGGGCTGCGCAGTTGATTAGTTTTACCAGTGCGTTTTACCATGCGTGCATTCGCACATGTGCATACACACACATACACAAGCACACTTCCTACAACCAACCTTGTCAAAGTCCCTCACTTACAAGCCCTACTTGAAAGGGTTTCTCTTCTGAAGCACAAGGCTTTCTATCCTGCAGGGCCTTTCAAACGTCCCCCTGAGACCCAGGGATTCACTCACAAGAAACACTTAGTCTTGTCTTGAGATTAAAGGTTTCAAATTAAAGGCCTCCCCACATCCATACTCTTCGCCCCAACTTTGTTGTCCTTCCCTCTCTGATGCTGGGTTTGGATATATGACCCGCTTTGGCCAGTGGGATGCATTAATAAATACGATGCAAGCAGAGTCTAAAAAGCAGGTGGTCATCGCTGCTTGTCCTCTTTCACAATTGGGATGCTAGCTCTCTCTTGGACCACGGCCACCACCAAGAGAACATGCCTGCACTGTGGGGAATGTGGAGACACAGGGAGGACACTGAGTCTGAGTCATCCTAGCTCAAGCAATGCTAGACCACCAGCTCCCAGCCACCCCACCTGCTGACCACAAACACATCAGCGGCACCAGCTGAGATCAGGACAACTGCCCAGCTTATCCTTAAACTCATGAGAAATAATATTGATAAAAGTTGCTGTTTAAAGCCACTAAGTTTGGGGGTGGCTTGTTATGCAGCAGTAGCTACCTGATACAGGCTGCCTGCCCTGAGATTCACCCAAAAGCTCAGAAGTGCCCGCTGCCTTCTCCCCTCCAAATCTGCCACCCCATCAAGAATTCTGATGAAATGCTTCACTGTGGCTTCCTCTTATCTAAAGAGTCAGATACAAGATCATCCACAGTAAGGAGAACAGAGAAATCTGCCTTCAGCTAAATGAACAAAGACATTACTGAGCATCTCCACCCCCTCGGGGAATACAGTCCCCTTAGCTGAGAGAGATTCTTAAAGAAATTCTGAAGGAACAGCAGGCTTCATTTCCATTCCTGCTTTGAAAGATGAGTATTGTCTGAATCACTGCTAAGCTGTCCTCTCTCTCCTCTCTCCATTTGCAGCCCGATTCTCCACCAGGATTAAGACATCATCTCACACTTCTGATTTGGACGGCGTTTGGGCCTTACCCTTCAAATGGGATTTCTTTCTCTGGTGTGACATAAAGTCTCAAGATAGCCACCACCATGAGAATATGCCCGAATTGTGGGGAATGTAGAAACACATGGAGGAAGCTGAGTCTGAGTCATCCTAGCCAAGGCCACGCTACACAGCCAGCCCCCCGCTGACCCACCTGCTGACCACAAACACATCAGCAGGACCAGTTGAGATCAGCACAACTGCACTGCTGAGGTCTGCTAGAATCCAAAATATGATTTTCAGACTCTTTCCCAAGTGAGGCAAAATGAAGAAGCAATCTATAATCTCCCTACTCAAAGTGAGGTCCACAGACCAGCAGCATAGGGATCACCCAGGAGTTTGTTACAAATGCAGAATCCCAGGCCCCACCCCAAACCTACTGTTTCAGAACATGGATTTGAACAAGACGCCCAGGCGACGCAGCTGTGCGTCCAGGTTTGTGATGCACTGGTCCCTGCTTTCCAGCACTGGTCCCTGCTTCTCTGGGTGAATCTGAATCTCCCGTGCTGTCAAGGCCTCTGGAGGAGCCCCACAGGAGGCTTTCAAGCTGAACATCAGCCTTCATTCTCGGTATAACAAAGGACACCTTCACTTAGAAGAACACAAATTCTTCCAACCTCCAATGCATGCATGCATGCATTTACACAGGTGCGTGTGCACACACACACACACACACACACACACACACACGAGCACACTTCCTACAACAAAATCAGCCTATCAAAGTCCCTCACTTGCGAGCCCTACTTGAAAGGTTTCTTCTTCTGAAGGAATGTCCCGCTGAGACCCAGGGATTCATTCACAAGAAACACTCAGTCTTGTCTTGAGATTAAAGGTTTCAAATGATTCCCATCTGATCCCAACTGGATAGCTCCTTACCTAAAATACAAGAGCTTTGTTGGAATTAATCTCCATGGAAATCATTAACCCAATTTATTAACAAGGAAAAAAATCCTAAGGATATTTTAAACTTTTAAATATCTTTGCAAATTAATAACAATGAAAACAAAGCAGTTTGAAAATGAAAGAACCCCCCATAGCAGAAATTAAATTTGAACTAAAATGCTCTCTGAATTTTAACAATCCTATTTTAAGCTCTTAATAAGCCCTGGAAATCCAGTTAATTTAAATGGCCACACACCAACACTCTCCCTGAAATAATTCACACCTTCAATCATCTCAGGGACTATTCCGCCCCCCACCAAAAAAAAAAAAAAAAAAACTACATGAGATTGTTTATGTACTGCTTCTGCTGACATATGATTTTCTAAAAATCTCTCAACTTTGGGATGAAGAGGCAACTGAAAAACAGACCTAGGCTGTGTTTCCAAATGATTTTTTGTCCCCTGTCCACAATAACCTTTTCAAGAAGGAATTGGTGAGGCTGAAGGTGACTGTAATTATACAGCTACTAGCATTGAAAAGAAAAGGCTGTGCAGTGACAAAGATAAGACACGGGTTTAGAATGTTTTAGGTAACATGCAAATGTATGCTGATTCTTTTCAACTCCCTTCAGAAGGGGGAAAAAATCTTATTTGAAAGATGTTCTCTAGGTGAAACTGGTAGCAGATTAATTAGAAAAATGAAATGATTGGGAAAGGGAAAGTCTAACTGGCTTGCTCTCTCTCTCTCTTTCTCTCTATCCAAGCAGGGAAGAAGTGGGCTTTTAAGGTTCAGCCCTCTAATTTCAGAATGTGGTGAAATAGCTCTACTCCTGCAACTTGGAATCACCTACTGGAGTGACTGACTGGGGCCTGGATTGCAACCACCCCCCTTTTTTCTAGCTCTGCCTCCTGATTTTCCTCTACAGAAAATTTCTTCCCTCTCTCTGAGTCTGTAGGGGCTGGGAAGTGCAGACCTCACCTCTGACCCCATCTGACCCAGGCCTGGCCAATGAGCTCATTTCATTTCCCCAGGTCCCCGGTGATTTGTTCAGGGGTGGGCATGTGACCTAAATCAATGTAATTAGAGTCATTCCCAGGACTTTTCCAGGAACTATTGGAAAGCAGTGCTCTCTTTCCACTGGAGACACTTAGCTGGAAGCTGCAGAGGATATGGCTGGAGCTGCTGGAGCTTCATGAGAGGAGCCTGCCTGAGAATGAAGCCAACACAGTGGAAGGTAGAGCTGAGTGAGGGAAAGCAACTAGGCATTAGTGAGCCCTGGATCCAGCCATACCTGAAACCTCCAGACTTCTAAAATAAGAAAACTAATAGAAACCCCCCCTTTTATTTTCTTAACCAATTTTGAGTTAGATTTCTGTCACTTGCAACAAAAACCACCTATTTGATTCTAGTAAAAACCCCTCAGGGTTTTCACAAGAAAGTCAAGAGAAACAGCAAATTGCTATACCCCCCCCCCCAAAAAACACAAAAGTCTCAAGAGATCATTTATTCCCTTGTATATGAGCATGCAAGTGCTCTAATTTTTTAAATTTTATTTTATATTCTTAGTAATGATCACTTGCGACTAAGACTCTGCAACTTCCATTCTGATTCCATAAGAGAACACACTATGAGATGAAAATTTGAGCTTAAAGATGCAACATACGTCTGTAGGTGGCTCAGGAAATATTCCTCTGGCTGACAAAAAAAAAAAAAATCCACCAACAAAACCAAAATCCTAATATTAGATCTCATGTGCTACCAAGTAAACTTTTTCTCTTATAGAACAAATTGTTTCTATAGAAACGAATGCTTTTCTAGCAACCCAATCCCTATTAGGGTTGCTATAGGAACAGATTGAGAAAATTAGGAAACTGTAGAAAAAGGTAAATGACTGCTCTGTGTCTTTTTTTCCTGGAAACCCACAGAGGGCAAAAGCCTTTTCATTTCTGAATGCCTTGGTACTTGGGGCAGGCTCCAGGAACACTTGAGAATATAATTCCAGCTCTGTTGCATTCCCACTCCCCTGTGAGGATTTCATCAAGTCACTGAAATTTAATTCTGAATATGACAAATTTTACTAAGAACCACCTTCTAAGGATTGTTTTCAAGGACCAGGGGTAGGCAGGAGCATGGAATAAGAAGGTACAGGGCTGTGGGTGTAAGAAATGTAACAGTAAGTGCTGACAACCACACATGTGCTACAGATATTGTCTTTTGGAGAAAAGCCCTTCATTTGGGGAAACAGAAGTGCACACATCTTGTGAAAGCTTTGTTGTGAGCAGTAGGACTGTGCAGTGTGCTGCTTGGGTCTTATGGTGCAAATGATGAGCACACAGGTGAATGTTTTTCTTTCTTTACTGAAGAGTGGGAAAAGCAGACAAACACAGGCCCATGTCTATTACTTGGAATCATTCCAGTTTCTGGAATCATCTACTGACAAGTAGGGTATGACATCTGTGTAGCGTAGGGAGAATTCTCTCTCAACTCTCACCAACTACAAAGCCAGTAGTTGGGAGTGGAGAGAGATTTGAAGCCAAGAGTTGTAATCAGCAAGTAAGAACCACATGGCCTTGGGTGAGTCACTTCACTGCTCTGAACCAGTTGATTTACCCCCATCTGTAAAATGGGGTTAACAAGATCCCTATTTGTATAACAGGGATCCCAGCTGGTACAGAGTAGAGTTAGCAATACTACTGCACATGAACCTTCTGTGTCTTTTCAGAACCAGGTAATGGAAATGAGTGAAACTGACAGGGTGTGAAAGGCAATAGAGAGCAGTGAAGCATGTGGCAAAAACAGACAGCAGCGAGCTCCTATAAAGGAAATTCAAATATTTTTAACACCTTGTCTGCAGGCTAAACTCACCTTGGAGCCTACCCACTGAAACTTCTACATCGGCATCCCCCAAGAATTGTGGGGATTGAGGCTTGCCACGTGTGGGGTTAACAGAGATATACCTCAAATGGAACAGAGCCTCTCCCATGGGAACTTGATTGTCGGGGGAGGTGGGGGGAGGGGGGATACCGTGGCACCACTAAGAAAGCTTTCAGGGAGAGAAGGGAAAAGTCAGTCATGTCACACTAAACTGCAATTTCTCATGTCCCCCTCTGCCTCCACCCTGGTCCAAGCCCGGTCATCTTTCCCCTGGAAGAGGCATGCATTAGTCAGGGTTCTCCAGAGAAACAGAACCAATAGGATATATATATATATATATGCATAGATATATATAAAGAAAGAGATCTACTATGAGAGATTGGCTCACATAATTATAGAGGCTGAGCTCTGCCATCAGGAGAGCTGGTGGTGTAGTTTCAATCCAAATCTGAAGCCCGAGAAGTAGGGAATAAGTTCCGGCCCAAGTCCAAAGGCCAAAAATCCAGTAACATCCTTGTCCAAGGGCAGAAGGAGATGCATGTCCCCGCTCAGGCAGAGAAAGCAAATTCGCCCTTCCTCTGCCTTTTTGTTCTATTCAGGGCCTGGAAGGCTTGGATGATGCCCACCAGCACTGGTGAGTGTGGTCTTTCTCGGTCTACAATTCAAATGCGGATCTCATCCAGAGACACCCTCACAGACACACCCAGAAATAATGTTTTACCAGCTCTCTGGGCATCCCTTTGCCCAGTCAAGTTGACACATAAAATTAACCTTCATAAGGCAGTAGCCTCTTCACTCGTCTCCCTGCTTCCACTCCCACTCTGCACAGTCAATCCTCAACACACAGCCAGAGGAAACCTTTTAAAACAAAAGTCAAATCATGCCACTCCTCTGCCCCAAATGCTCCAATGGCTTTGCAGAGTCTTTGGAAAACAAACCAAAGTTCCAACAGTGACCTACAGGCTCTAAGTGATCTGCTCTGACCCTGGCACCCTCCACCTGACTCCCACTCTCTTCACCAGCCACACTGGCCCACTCCCTGTTCATCAGACACACCAGGCACGCTCCTGCCCCAGGGCCTTTGCACTTTCTGTTCCCTCTGCCTAGAACATTTTTCTAATAGATGTCCATATGGCTGTCTCCCCAGCTCCTTCAGGTTTTTGCTCCACTGTTACCACTTGTGACACCTTCCTTCACCACTCTCTATAAAATGACCACACTCCACTCCCAGAAATTAGATCCTTCCCTGCTTTGGTTTTCTCCACACCATGTATCATCTGCTGACATATTTATTTCCCCCCACTCTCATTAGAAGATAAACTCAGGAATTCCCTGGCAGTCCAGTGGTTAGGACTCTGCGCTTTCACTGCTGAGGATCCAAGTTTGATCCCTGGTCAGGGAACTATAATCCCACAAGCCGCGCGGTGCTGAAGAAAGAAAGGAAGAAAGGAAGGAAGAAAGGAAGAAAGGAAGGAAGAAAGGAAGGAAGGAAGGAAGGAAGGAAGGAAGGAAGGAAGGAAGAAAGAAAGAAAGAAAGAAAGAAAGAAAGAAAGAAAGAAAGAAAGAAAGAAAGAAAGAAAGAAAAAGAAAGAAAGAAAGAAAGAAAGAAAGAAAGAAAGAAAGAAAGAAAGAAAGAAAGAAAGAAAGAGAAAGAAAGAAAGAAAGAAAAAAAGAAAAGATAAACTCCACAAGCGTATGGATTTTTTTCTACTTTGTTTCTTGCAGGGTTCCCATGCCCAGAACAGCACTTAGCACAGAGCAGGCTCTCAGCAAGACTTTATTGAGTGACAATGGATGAAACGGGAGCTGAAGAGCGTGGAAGAGCGTGTGAGAGCCTGGGGAAGGTACCAGAGCCCAAGCTAGTCTGGTCCCTCGGGAGTCCAATATTCATGCACCGGGCCAGTCATTCCATATGCATGAGCTCCCATCACTTGCCAGGCACGACAGGCTGGAGATGCCAGAGGCAGGATGCCGTGAAGAGCAGGACAGGTAAGATCCCTGCCTCCCAGACAGCTTACCTTCTAGCGGGGTGGTCAAACAATAAAGAAGTAAACCCACAGGTGATGACATACGCCATAAAGAAAAAGTAGCCCAAGGTAGTGAGGAGTGGTGGAGAGAGAAAGGAGGCCTGACACTGAGATCCAGTGGTCAGGGATGGCTTCTCCAGGGAGGGGAAATGTGAGACCTGTGGAGTGAGGGAACCCACTGTATGGGGTACGGAAGTCATGTACCTGATGGACTCCTTCCATCCTTTCCTTCCTGACCCTCTCACATGATCAGAGCCCCGCCTCTGCAGGGGTGCCCTTCCTCTTTCAGACCGGGTTCAAGCACCACACCACAGGTGAGGTACCTGGCAGGAGGACTCTGTCTGCCCAGCTCTCTCCTGTCTCCCAGTTAGCCAAGGTGTTCCCTATAGAGAGAGCTACTGCCTCCTCACTTCTGAGTTGTGTACCCTGGCCTATTCTTCCCTTTTTTGGTATAAACTTTTTGTTTGGAAAAGCAATGCATCCAACCAAAACTTGACATTACCCAGCCTCCTTCCCCTGCCTTGTAGTCAAGCTGTCACCTTGTGATCACAAGTTCAGTGTTGTGCAAAAATTCTAGAATGCTCCTTAAAGGGAACTGCCCCAGCTGAGAAGGAGGCCCCTTTCATATTTTGCCCTCTTTGTTCCTGATCCCTGGAATGCAGACATGAGGGCTAAAGCTCCAGCAGCCATTTTGTACCATGAGGAACTTGAAGGAGGTACTGCAGAAAAACAGAAGTCCAGGGCCTCAAAGACCAAGGAGCAGCCAAACCAGCCTCAGACTGCCAATTTCTGGGCTTCTTTTACACAAAAGAAAAAATATACTTCCATTTTTTGAAGCTACTATCACTGGGTAGTCTAATTCCAGTAGATACATATCAGGGCTGTGTTATGACACATGGATCCTCAGCACCCATGCCTTCATGAGCTCCTTCCTCCATAAATGTATTTAAAATTACATTGTATGACTAAGTAGGTATAAAGACAAATATAATCTGGGCTGGATTCATTATTATGTATCCATTATTATTATTATTATATTCATGTTAATGGAAACATATTGTGGTCCCTAAGAGAACCATGGAGGCACTTCCCCGGTGGTGCAGTGGTTAAGAATCCGCCTGCTGATGCAGGGGAATGGGTTGCATCCCTGGTCGGGGAAGATCCCACATGCCGCGGAGCAATTAAACCTGTGCGCCACAACTACTGAGCCTGCACTCTAGAGCCCGTGAGCCACAACTATTGAGCCCACATGCCACAACTACTGAAGCGTGTGTGCCTAAAGCCTGTGCTCCGCAACAGGAGAAGCCACCTCACCGAGAAGCCGCAACAAAGAGTAGCCCCCACTCACCGCAACTAGAGAAAGCCTGCATGCAGCAAGAAAGTCCCAACGAAGCCAATAAATAAATAAATAAACATATATAAAAAAAAAGAATGGGTCATATGCCTTCTGCACCTAATAGAGACATCCATCCATCCTGATATTTGTGCCTTATCTTGCTTTACCCCAATAGAACCTGATTGTATAGGTACTATTAGTCTTCCTGTTTTTTAGGTCAGGAAACCGAAGCCAGAGAGGTTCACTAACTTGCCCAGATTTGAATCCTGGTCCATCCAACTCCAGTTTTAGGAAAGGAGGTATTTTTAGCTCCCAAAGGCAATTATTGCTAGAGCTATTATTATTATTAATGCAAACAGCTCTGACTACTTAAGAAAATAGACCTGATAGATGGTAACAAAGCATAATGGACATGTTGACCTTCTGGTAGCTTCTTTTTATTTTAATCCACAAGATAAACCCAGCGATGAGCCCATCTCTGCAGGAAATGTTTAAAATCTCCATCTTTTAGGGCTGGATTTACTCATCCAACTCCACAAAGAAAATAACTCCACTTAGCTTGACAGACTCCACAATGAAAAGTAAATTATTTTTCTGGAAATGACCCTAAAAATAGCATGGAATGGGCCTGCCTACAGACACCAGAGGCAATAAGACTGAATATGTTAGTTTTAAGGACACAAATGTGTTTTGAAGCACAGAGATTCTTCTGTGGTCTTGAGAAAAAAAAATTGATTTTCCAGAGAGCACGATAAATCATGCAGGGAAACAAATCTGGAGTAAAAACAACGTGAACTTTGAGAGGGTGGCAGAGCACTGGCTCCATCTTCCATGCCTCCCCCTCTACGGGAGCCAAGAAGTCTTTCCCCACAGCATCGCTCTGTTTATTTCTTCTCATGCCCTCTTACCACAAATTAAAAGACAAGGAAATGTTGATGAAACCAGACCAAAGGCTTGCTCAGCCTTGCAATCCACTGCCTCCCAGGGAGAGGTGTGCAAATGGCTGGTTCCTAGAAAAGAGCTACAAACTATTGCCTTTTAGGTAGCATTTTCTCTCCAAGGCAGGATCTGAGTAGACAACTTACACCTCAAACAACCTCATTTTGTTTAGTCATCCCTCCGTCCAGCATTCATTAAATGCCTTCTGGATGCACTGCACCATATCAGATGCCAAAGACCACTATGAGACCCCACCTTTGGAAAGTGAAGTCAGCATTCAGTGAGGGCTTGGAATATACAGAGTGGAATCAAATGTGTGACAATACTTTCCCAGACTAGAGGTTAAGAATTGGGGTGCTGGAGCCAGGCAGCCCCAGGTTCAAATCCTGTGTCAACCACTTACCTGCAGAAAAATTTGGGGCAAATTAACCTATGCCTCCATTTCCTCATCTGTAAAATGGGAATAACAAAAGAACCTTTCTCTTAGGGACTTCCCTGGCAGTCCAGTGGTTAAGACTCCACGATTCTACTGCAGGGAGCACGGGTGTGATCCCTGGTCAGGGAGCTAATATCCTGCATGCTGCACAGTGGGCCAAAAAGCAAACAAACAAACAAACAAACACCAAAAAAACAAATGCACCTTTCTCGTACTGTAAATGGGAAGATTAAATGAGATGATGCACATAAAGTACTTATGACACAATCAATGTTCCCTCAATATTAGCTGTATGCTTTATGCGGGAAGCACTTCTTCCTGCTCAGGGCACTGGTTACGTGAGCATGTTCACTTTGTGAAAATTCATTAAGCTATACGTGTATGACTTATTCACTTCTGCATGTACTGGAATAAAAAGTTTACATACAACAACAGAATACCTTATATTCAGTTGAAAATTTCAGCCCCATAAACCACATCCTTGTTTCCCCCACAATTTCTCTAAAGCCTGTTTTATGCAAAAATGCCTGGTGGGAGTGGGGTTATTCTGCAGGAAGTGGGAAGAAAGACTGACTGTTCCTTCTGAGTCGACCCCAAATTGGCACCATGTGGAATAAGGGGCAGTGGAGAGAGTTGGCCAGAAAGGCCAGAACCAACCCAACACAACAGAAATGAAAGCCTCCAGAGATGTCTCAGAAACCTGGGGCCAAGCACCAAACTGCCACTGGCATAAAATAGGGTTTGAGACAAAATTTAACTAGCTGGTAAGAGGTGTGGACACCACAGACTAGAGCTGAGTTATTTGAAACACACGTTGGGTTGACGGGCGAAACAGGTGGCATGATCTGACGCACAGACTCAGATTCCAGGCAGACCCTGGTTGCAATTTACCAAAATAGATGACTTTGAGCAAGTCCCCATGACCTTCAAGCCTCAGTTTCCCTGCCTGTAAAATGGGAGGTAACAACACCCACCCTGCAGGTGAGAATTACAGAGAGTGCCTGGCACCTGGATGATATGCCAGCAAAGGTAGCTATTATTAGGGAACTGAATTGAATCTGGCAGAAGACAGCTCCTAGGGAGCACAGACAGGCTGGAGCCAGTTGAAACAACTTTGCTCTTTTCCCATATTTCTGGCAGACATGTCCACAAGCAAAGACATGGCCTCTAAGTTGCTAGTTCAAGCAGAGTAGCTGTTCCCACACGTGCAGCATCCCTGTCCGCCCTGAGAAGTTGGCTGTGGCCAAGGGGATTTCATAAACCTGGGGCCACGGATGGCTGGGGCTGGAGCACACCAGGGTGTGTAATGGAAACATGGATATAATTGAGGAGGTTCATTTGTAATAATTATGCACTGGTTGGTTAATTCTTTCAAGATGCTGAACAGTCCTTCCCTGGGGCTGCGGTAATTGACTCTGTCAACAGCATCGCACACTGCTGTCTAGAGACTTCTGCTTGGACAACCTGCTGACATTTTAACACAGGCACACGCTCACTTTCTATGCTCCCTAACAGAGATCTGAGCAGGAGTGTCAGGGTGGAGATCCTGCTTGAGAGGAGTAGGGAGGAAGAGAGGGCTTGGGAAGGATTTAGATGGGAAGAAGTGCTGTCCACAAAGATGGCAACAGAGGGAGAAAGAGGAAGTGAGATGGGCTCCCACGCTGAGGTCATGAAGCAGAAGATAGATGGGCCCCAGGCTGAACAGCTGCAACCAGTCTCCTGCTGACACCTCAAGACAAGAGATGAGCAGGGGCAGAGCCCTGATTGGGTGAAAGGCAAAGCAATCATATTCTTCTCATTCTTGTGGTCAAGGGGATTTTCCAGCCCAACACATGTGCAGAGAAGGTCCTCAGTCTAGGGAAGGGCCAAAGGAAGGAGGAGCTGCCAGCCCATAATATGTCCTGCCAACCTCCCAGAAACCTTCCCGCTGGAATCCATCTTGACTGAGGGATGCACGTGCACCCACCAGGAAGGGCCCTGAGTCAGGCCATATATGGGCACAAGCAAGATGATTGGCTGGAGACAACCTGGAAGACTGCCCCCATGTAAGTGATCTAAGCCACCCCCACTGGACGCGACTCACTCCCCAAGTTTGCCCCTGTGTTCTTCCACACGTACTTTACTTCTAAAAAACACTTTATCTGCTTCACAATCTCTGTCTCTTTGCTGAATTCTTTCTTCAAAGAAGACAAGGACTGAGGTCCTGCTTCAAGATGCCACACCCCTCTCACCCCTCACCTCACCCCCCACCCCTGCCCCAAGATCAATCAGACCACCTGGATTCGAACCTGCTTTCACCGCCTACCAGCTGTGTGACCTTGACCAAGCTCTTGGAGCCTCAACTCTTTGTGAAATGGGGGTAAATACCTTCACCTCAAATGAACTGTTGCAAGGATTCGAAATAACATAATGGACAGTGCCTGGCACTGTGAGGGTGTTTAAGAAGCAAAATCAGAGAAGTCTGCAGCTGGTCCATAACAACCAGTATGGGCTCTGCCTGTTGCACTTGGAACCTGCTGTGTGACCTCAGGCAAGGTCCTTATCCTCTCTGTGCCTCGGTTCTTCTTTGGAAAATTGGAGTTATAATACTTCCCTGGGAGGGTTACATGAGGATGAAATGGAACAATTCCTCGCACAAAACAGATTCTCAAGAAATGGTGGGTCCGGGACTTTGTCCACCTTCAAATTTGGCTCTACCTGAAAGGCTGATCTCCAGGCACAAGTGGGCAGGCAGCTGCTTCCTGTGGGTTTCACAGGTTCTGAAAGTAGCAGTTGATTCCCAAGGAGCCCCAGCTTGTTCTGAATGTTTAATCAGCTCCACTGATTGCCCTTCCTGGATCCGTCTAGACTTCTCCTGACCTGGCTCAATCTGTCTTGGAAGCCAGAGAGGGGAGAAGAGCCTTGGTCAGGATCAGCTCCTGCATCTGCTGGAAGTAGGGGAGATTTCCCCAAACAAGCCCTCTTCTGGCCACCTGGATGACAGCTAGGGTGATGGAAGCCCTTTCACTGATCCATGCCGCCCCTGGCTCCCCTTCCTCATGCTGCACCTCGTGATGGAGAGAGGGCTGGCGTAACGGTGGGCACCTGCCATCCAGCTTCCTGCCCCCAGAGTTGGGGGAAAGGACAGGAATTAGCTTCCAGATGTATCACAATGAGCATGTATATCCTTCCAGCTCAGCCTCCCCCAGTCCACCACCACCGGTCATCTTTCTACAACACAAATTCCACATCTCATCCACTTGCTCACAAATATCCAGTAGTTTCCAATGACCCTCAGGGTAAAGCCCACAACCAAACACAGCTCACAAGGTCCTTTGTACTTTGATCTCTGCCAACCATCTTGCATTCATTGGCCTCACTCCCTGCCCCTCCCCCTGACGTCTTTCCCCGGACTTGCTACACAAATTACTCTGCAAGCATGTTGTGCAGTTCCACACCTTCATGCACGTGCACCTGCTCTTCTCTCTCCCTGAGATGCCCACCCTCGTCCTCCATCTGGAAAATGCCTACTCATCCTTCAGTACGTAACTGACATCAACTCCCTGTGTGACACTTTCCTCCACCTCCCCAGAGTCAGCTATTTTCTCTGCATTTCTGTTATGCTTTGTGAATATTCATTCTTTCTTTCTCTCGAGATTTACTGAGGCCCTGACATGTTCCAGGCACCGAGCAAGACCCTGAGGTTAGAGAACAAGAAGTACCAGCCTCTGTGCCTCAAAGCCACAGTCCAGCTGCTGGAATGGAGCAAAAAGCACAGGCATGCCCCAAAGTCGCCGAGGTACACGGTGATGACGGAAAAGCGCAGGGCGCTGAGCAAGCCTGGGAGGAGGGTCTCAACCTAGTCTGGGGAACAGCAACCCCGACCCCACCCCAAGGATATGATGTTTAAACTAGGATGTAAAGAATGAATAAGTGCGCTTCCCTGATGGCGCAGTGGTTAAGAATCCACCTGCCAACGCAGGGGTCACGGGTTCAATCCCTGGGCCGGGAAAAATCCCACATGCCATGGAGCAACAAAGCCTGTATGCCACAACTACTAAGCCTGCACTCTGGAGCCTGTGAGCCACAACTGCTAAAGCCCTCATGCCACAACTGCTGAAGCCAGCATGCCTAGAGCCCGTGCTCCACAATAATAGAAGCCACTGCACTGAGAAGCCCGCGCACTGCAACAAAGATTGGCCCCCGCTCTCCGCAATTAGAGAAAGCCCGCGTGCAGCAATGAATACCCAATGCAGCCAATAAATAAATTTATTTTTAAAAAAAAGAAGAATGAATAAGCATTAGCCAGAGAAAAAGGAGGAGAAATAGAGAGCAGGTAGCGACCCCCCAGCATAGATGCCAGGGTGGACTCGACACTCCTAAGCCACTGTCTCCTCCTCCCCAGGCCTGCCCTGCCCCCCCAGGAAGGCTTCAGGTGCAGAGATCCCTCGGTCACTGCGACATATCCATTCCAGCCCTCTCTGTCCAGGTTTTAATCAGCCATCCTGACCTGCAGACAGTGGCCCGGCTTCTGGTCAGTATCCATCAGTCGGGCTTTGGGTAAGTCCATGGGGCCAGCAGAACATGGTAACTTCTCTGCCCTCCTCCACTGATGCGTCTGCCTTTCTACCTGGCTATACGTTGCTCCTTAGCATTTATCACATTCTGGAATACACTATATTTTTTTATTAATTACTATTTTTGTCTACCTTTCCCACCCCTAAACCCAGTAGGTAAGTCCAGGGATTTTCATCCCTTTGTTCTCTGCTGTATCTCAGCATTTGGAACAGGGTATGGGGCATTGCAGGGGCTCAGTATGTATTCTGGAATGAAAGCTAAATATATGCACATGCGCCTTTTTCTGGGAAGAGGATTTTCATCAAGTTCTCAAAGGGACCTGTGCCCCAAAAGAGATCGTGAACAACCAACTTAGCAGACCATCTAGATCCCTTCCGGTTCCAGCTTCTGGGATTCTAGTGCCAAGGAAAGAGTGCTTTGCTGGAGAGTGGGGGATATTCAGTCCAAGCCCTAGGAGAAGACTGGTCCATTCAAAATGGCGCACCTGACCAGGGGACCACTGCTGGGAGGTAGGGACAGTACCATCCTAGGACTGGGTAATATATATCTATTGAATTGAGTCCTGATTTGAACGAATGGACAGAAATCGTCCATAAGCATCTGGATATAATCAGCCTCTCAGGAATCTTCAGTAAAAGTAGATTCACCAGCCCTACCATGTGCCCAGTATCGCCCTTACAGTTAGGGGAGAAAGGTCCTGCTCATAACAGCATGGAACAGGCAGACGTCACAACGGATGGAGGTGGTTAAAGCTTCAGAATCCATGTCTCCATCCTGTGGATGATGCTGCTTAACCAGCCCAGGCACAAAGCTTTAATGAAATAAACAATGTCACCAGGACTTGGTGAAGTGATGCACGGCACGCCGTAGAGAGCTCATCACAGCTTGGGGGACATCTGAACAGGATAGGGTTCATCCGCTGAACATTTCAAACCAATTAGATTTATGTCATGGTATCAGATAAACAGACTGAGGATTGTAAAAATCGGATAAACTTGGAATCACTGCAAATGATGACCCTCGCACACTCGCCTTCGTGGCCGCTGAGCTTGCTGACCTCTGAATTATTTAGCAAGGAAAGAGATGGTACAGTGTGTTATGGTGTCACTGGAAAATAGCTGGAGGTTTCCTGAAGCCACGTACGAGGTCTAACTCAGTTCCAAAGGAACAGCCGAAATGTCCCCTCTCCACCCCTCCCTACCACTCTTCCAAAATGCTCTTCAAAACAAACACCTGCTCACAGTCCCATTGGTTCCTTCTGGGTAGCCTCAGAACACTTCCAAAAACAAATGAAGAGGCTCCCACAATGCAATTCCCACTGTTTCAATTTACTCTTCCAGTTGAGATGCATTCAAAGGAGAAAATTAACATTAAATGTGAATCTGGGTAGTTGCTTTCTGACTCTAGATTCCTCACTCGGTTTTCCCCTGTCAATTTCACCTCCCCTGGCCTCACTGTAGTGAGCTCACTCTGGGCTGTCAAAGACCCTTGTTTCCACCCCCCCCCCCACACCACCGCAATGAGAAGCCTGCACACCACAACGAAGGGTAGCCCCCGCTCACCACAACTAGAGAAAGTCTGAGGGCAGCAACGAAGACCCAACGCAGCCAATAAATAAATAAATAAATTTACTTTAAAAAAATAATCACAACCCCACAAGGTAGACAAAAATCAATCTTCATTTTATAGACAGGGAAACTGAGGCTCAGAGGAGTGAACTCTTTAACTGGGATATAAACATGGGGTTGCATCCTAACACCTGAATCCATTCTTTATCGTTTGCCAGACAGCCTCTTATGACAGCCATCCAAGCACTTTGTCCTCGGAACAGCCTGCCTTCCTCGGATGAACAGGGTGCAGATAAGAATCTTCTATTAGGAATTTAACAGCAGATGTCACACTGCTAGTAGCTGGATAAACGAGTACAGGTACCAGCAGAAAATGACGATATCTGCATTTTGTATTTAATACTAAGGCTATTTTATCAAAAAGTATAGGGAATTGATAAAGTTTTTTAAACCACTGAAATGAATCATCCACTATAATTTGAATACATAAATGTATAAATATTACAAAATGTCAAGCACCACAATAAGCATAGAAAATATGAACAGTCCATATTACACATTTAATACAAATTATTGGCAGATAAAATTTAATAAACTATTACAAAAATGACATATTCAATACTGAATAAAAATAAAAGGAATTTTTAGTAACTGGGATATTTTAAAATAAAAAGTTATGATTCTTTAAGTGCAATCATTAAAAAATGAAAGTGTGTATCAACAATGTCACAGTTGAGCCCCGAGCATTTTGTTGTGAAAATTTTTCAAGATGTTAAAAAATCTACTCAGAGGAATGGAGTGAGTTAGCGAACCCAAATATTTCCCTCTGACACTTTCATATTCAAATAACTTTGAGATCTTTTGGAATAACTGATTTCTTCACAGGGAGTATGATTTTTTATTGATAGGAGCCTGGAATTTTGTTTTAAGGAAATTGTTACCAGCTCACCCTCAAGTTCTTTCATTTCTTCACATACAGTTACAGAATCATTCAGCTGTTGCTGCAGAGTTCCCTGTATCAATTTTGAAGCTATCATGTTCACATCCCACTTATGTGGAGAATTTTTGTTAGTAGTATCTTTGCAACACAAGCTTTGCTTTGTCAAAAAAATATTTTTTTCCTTCTCTTGAGGATAATGGAGATGAGAAAGATGTTTTCTAAACAAGTGATCTTTTGTTCAATTAGAACTTTCAATGCAGCATAAAGCTCTCTTAAAATCTCAAGATGTAAATGATTCAGCTTTCAGATTTCTTAAAATACCAAAATAACAGTATTACATTTTTTAAAGGCAGTATTTTGGTATTTAAAAATAGCATAGTATACCGGAATACAACAACAAAAAAATTTACTGCATTCATTAGCCCAGTTGCTAGGAAACCTGTGAGCAAGCCTAAAGCTAGGGTATAGGTAGGTAAAAGGGTACTTCTTCAAGCAAAATAAGAAAAACCAGAATTAATTTTAGCAACCATGGGTAATAAAGAATGCAAGATGATAAGATGATACTTAATTGTATTGAGGGGTTTGTATTCCTTTAGAACATGCTCTTAATTACATCCTCCACTGAGTAAATATAAATACTAATCATTAGAAATAGACATGCTTGTTGTTCTTCTAAATATTATCTTTATTTTCAAACAGTACATTCATATTTTCATTCTCCATGGTTAATAAAGACTCTGTGGTTGGATCCATCCCCACAGTAAAGGCACCATGGCCAGAGGAACAGACAACTTGAACTGCAAGTATTTTGAAGTGCTAGCCATGTGCATCTTGACCTATAATATACCACAAGTAAAAGAGAAGCCAGTTCTTGACATAGAGGGAAAAGCTGAAAATGTTTTTGAAAAATCAGTTCTGCTTCTTGCTGAGTAAGCTCCTGTTGGACTTACTCCCCCACAAATAACAACTACAAGGTCAGGGGACAGAGATCACAACTATATGAAGGCACTGGGAAGTCAGCCAAAGCAGGCAGATTTTAGGGAGGAGGTGACATTGGAAGAAAGAAATGGCAGGAGGTAGGTTTCCTGATTTTTTATGCTTTTTAGCCAGAGGTCTGGCCACAGTCAGTGCTACATGGGAAGATAAAACTCTGATAGAAAACCCACAATCTTTCTGGTCTGAATTACTGAAGGCAGACTTCAAAGCAACTACAGACACTAGGAAGTGACGAGTGTGGGGAATGCTAAAAGCGATAGATGCAGAGAGGAAAAGCCCCAAAATTATGTATATAAACTTTGCCCAAATCTCTGTCTAACCCCTGAATAGCATCGGGAAGACTCCAAGAAGCCTGGATAAGGGTTAAAAAAAACTAAACTGAGATATTAGCCACCACTCAAGAGACAGATGTTACAATTTTAGTTTGAACAAGTTAATTGCCTGCAAAAAACCCCAAAAACCAAACACTCTTTGGAAAAGTAGGACAATCTTAAGTCTCTATGGTATAATACTCACAATGTCTAAAATATAAAACAAAATTACTCATCACACAAAGAAATAAGAAAATGTAGCCCATTCTCAAGAGCTGCTATAACTGCTCAAATATTTAAAGGAAAATATGATCATAATAAATAAAAAGATAGGAAACTTCAGCAGGAAAAGAAAATGCAAAAAAGAAATCAAATAAACCTGTCCTCTTTCTTACCCCTGGGTAAGACCACCACAGGTCTTCATGCAGACCTCTGCTGAGCAGAAGTTGCTCCTTTTCCTATGGTAGCCACCATATGTAAAGACCCCGAAGTGCCTGGACTTGGCGTCATAGAAGTACCTGAGCTTGCGGGCCTTGTAGGGACTCATGTAATGAGGCTGCAGACAGAAGGCAGGCCGAGAAGCTCCTGGGATGGGAGTTTCTGGGTCAGTTAAGAGGATGGTCATCACAGGTCGGTCTACAAGGTCACAGCTGAAACCACCAGTTTGTTTGCCTTAGAGAATGTTAGGGTTGTGGGGGATGGTCACATTGAAAAGGCCGTTTGAAAATCTGTTTTCTGGGACATTATTTTTAATGTTGCTAGGTGTGACCATAATATGGTAATTGTGTAAAAATCTACATTTCCTTCATGAAGTATTTTAAGGTTGATTGGTATGATGTCTTTGATTAGCTTCAAAAAACCCTCCCAAAAAAAAAGGGGGGGAGGTGGTACACAGGTAAAATATTCTCCGTATGTCAATAATTATTGGAACTGGGTAGCTGGGTTTTATAATACTATTCTCTGCACTTACGTGTATGGTAAAAGTTTTCCATCATTAATAAAAAATGTGAAGACATCAGGCTGTAATGGAAAAAGGCAGGAAAAAAAAAAAGAAACCAAATAGAAATTCTAGAACTGAAAAATGAAATATATGAAATAAAAAACTCAGTGGACAAGTATAATGGCAGAATGGAAATGACAGAGGAAAGAGTGTCTTCTGTTGAATATAGGTCAACAGAAATTATCCAATCTGAAGAACATATGGGGAAAAAATTTTTTTTTCAAAAATAAATAGAACACCTGAAACTTTCAGAACGATACTAAGAGGCCTAAGAAAATCACTCAGGCAGTCTAGGAACAAAAATCCTGGATCCAAGAGAATGGATCTCACAGCCATGTGGGCACAGTGACTAGGATGTTAGTCATGGGTTTGTGGAAAGGAAATACCAGATTCAAGAAACTTTAGCAAGAAGGAAACAGTGTCTTCACAATTAGCTGAATAAAGACATGCAAAAGAAAGAGAAATCTCAAAATTAACCATACTGTTGTGAGACTATAAAACCAGGAATTAAAATGAAGTATTATGACTACAGTACATTTTTTAAAATAAGCAAATTCAAAAGATAAATGAGAAACCAAGAGAAAATATTTGCAGCTAATTTTTCAGCTAACAATATATTACAGATGTGTGTATGTGTATGTATATATATATATACATACACATACATGTATTTAAAGGACTAATCTCTCAACTATATGAAGAACTCTTAAAAATAGAGGGGGGAAAAAGACCTAAAGCCTGTTGGAAAAATAGGCAAAGGACATGAACAGTTAACAGAAAATAAATATAAATGAGACAAACATAAGAAAGATGCTCAAGTTTATTCAAAATAAGAGAAATGCAAATTAAAACTACACTGAGATATTTTTCCCCTATCAAGTTGGCAAATTCAAAAGCTTAACATCAAATTCTGCTGGTGAGAATGGGGGGAAATAGGCACTTCATACACTGCTGGTAGGAGTACATAAAAGTACAATCACTAGGGAGCGAAATTTGGCAATGTCTAACAAATTCACATATGCATTTACTTTGTGACCCCCTAAAGCCTGCTGTTAGGAATTTATCCTGCAGATATAACTCCATAAATATGAAAAAATGTGCACAAGGCTATTCATTTCAGCATTATTAGTAATAGTAAAACATGAGAACTCATCTAAATTTAAATGCCCATCCATGGGAGAGTGATTGAATTAAAAAAAAAAAAAGAGTCAGCCTGTGAGCCGATATGGAGTTATTTCCAGGATATATTGTCAAGGGAAAAAAGCAAGGTGCAGAACAGTAGTGTGTGTGTGTGTGTGTGTGTCTGTGTGTGTGATGGTTCTGGCACAGCAAAGGATGGGAAGAAAAATCCAGAAATTAATGAAAATTATTTGCTATAGGGTGTAGATGAGAACGGGGTCAAAGGTAGAGATGGGAGGGATATTGCTTTGAGTATAACTTTTTATATAGTTTTGCTTTTGAACTATGTAAATTAAATTAAAAGGGGTAGAAAGAAGCAAACCCTAAAATTGAATACAAGCAGAAACACATAACTCTAATTTACAGCAAATAAATAATGTAATCCACAGAGAAAATAATTGATTCAAGTAACTTTTAGACACATAATTCTAACTGGATACCCTGAGTGGGTGGGACAAAAAGAACTGCAAAGAAATTCTAAACTTGATTTAGTAGATTTGTGGTAACAGGACAATAATTCTGTGAGTATTCTATGTGTGTTGCTTAATAGATTAAATAAGTAAATATATTAAATTTTTTAGAAATTAGGGTTCATACTATGGGAGAATGAAGATATAAATATGGAATGAGGAGAGATGAGGAAAAATTGATAGTATCACTATGAACTCATGATGTAAATATATACATATCCTAGCTCTCCACTCAAAAGATCTAGAAGCAATAACACTCCAGTATCAAAAAAGCACACCTAGCACCCAGATCCTGGTTTCTAAATACCACGCCCCTTCTAAAAGGAGAAATGACCATTTTCATTTCTTTTACTTTTTTTTTTAATTTAATTTTATTTATTTATTTACTGGCTGTGTTGGGTCTTCATTGCTGCACACGGGCTTTTTCTAGTTGTGGCGAGCGGGGGCTACTCTTTGTTGCAGTGCGCAGGCTTCTCATTGTGGTGGCTTCTCTTGTTTCGGAGCACGGGCACCCAGGGCTCTAGGTGCATGGGCTTCAGTAGTTGTGGCACACAGGCTCAGTAGTTGTGGCTCACAGGCTCTAGAGAGCAGGCTTAGTAGTTGTGGCACACAGGCTTAGTTGTTCCACAGCACGTGGGATCTTCCCAGACCAGGGATCAAACCCGCGTCCCCTGCACTGGCAGGCAGATTCTTAACCACTTTGCCACCAGGGAAGTCCTGATTCCATTTCTGGGGCAACATCTTGTTCTGTCAGAGAGTAAGGAAGTGCTCAAAACTGATGGAGGCATGTCACAACATCAAAGGAGCCACTGAAGGGATTCCCACTGGCCAAATCTTATGGGGAATGGAGAGACTCTGTAAGACCACAATGATACTGAAAATAAGAAACTTAAAGGTGAGTGGGACGGACAGGCAGATGGAGTGCTTCTTTACCTAAGAACACCAGATAATAAATGTAGAAAGAATGACAAAATTAGAAGATTGTAATTGCCAGTATAATAATTGATTTAGGCAAGGATCATCAGTAGATGCTAAAAACCACTGAGGGAAGGCTGTTTAGAACAGAATTGTCACACGGCCTCAACTGTTAATTATAAAAGGAAAGAAGTACCTTTACTAGCAGATACAGCCTTGAACAGTGCTCAAATGTAGTATTACCAATAATGGATAGTAACTGACATGATGGACCTCCCAGTGGGACCCGCTGGGAAGTGAAAAACATTCCTTGTGTATGACATTTGCCAAGAAGGTATATCCTAAATCTAATCATGAGGAAAAAATCAGACAAATCCAAGTTATTGGACATTCTAGAAGACAGCTGACTGGTTCTTCAAAAAATGCCAATGTCATGAGAGGTGGAAAGAACAAAGGCTAGGGGAGGGGGATGTGGGGAACATTCTAGATTAAAGAACTCTAAGAGACCTGACAACTGAATGCCAAGTGTGATCCTTGACTGCGTCAAAGAAGAAAACAAAAATTGCTTCAAAGAACAATAAGAAGGTAATTGGGAAAATCTGAATATGGTTTTTACTTTAGATAAAATTATTATACCAATTATTAAATGTTTGCGCATGATGACGGTATTGTGGTTATGTAGGAGAATGTCCTAGTTCTTAGGAGATGCAGGCTTCTAAAAGATGAAGGATCATAATGTCTGCAATCTAATTTCAAACAGTTTGGGCAAAAATGAAAAATGTGGCAAAAATGTCAAATGCCAACAATCAGTGAGTCATAAAGCTGGTTACTGTACCATTTTTTTACTTTTTCTATAGGTTTGAAAAGCTTTGAACTAAAAGTTGGGGAAAATGAAGAACTGGTCATGAAAATCCAACTACGTGTGTGGATAAAGAGAGCCCTCTTTCAGCAATAAGTGTGAACGTTGTTAGAATAACAACAGGTAAGTGGTTAATGGCTTTGTTGTGAAAAACTGGTTACTCAGCACATCAGTGGAAAATGCCCTGTTAATTTATTTGGGGGAATGGAGAAGCAGGAAAGAAAACAATTTAAAACCAAGTATTGCAGATGAATGAAACTCCACCTGTTTCTACTCAGAAAGTGAAAAATTAGGTCTTACTGATGTTTGATTTCTGTGAAGCCACTCGGCAGAACTTTTCAAAGCGCGTGTCTGCAATTATCTCCACTCACCCTGGTTCTTGAAACATACGTGGCAAACCCCACACTTGCCCAAGCTGACACAGTTGCCATCTGTGTCTTTTAAGATATGCTAAAAGGCCAAGGCACACAATAAAGAGTATAGTTTTCTGCCATTTGTACATACAGATACACTTGTGTCCCCGCAAAATATTTCTGGAAGGAACTAAAAGAAACTGGTAACTGTTATTCTCTAGGGAGGAAAACCAAGTTGCTACCGTCTTGGGCTTACCTTTTATTCTTCTGTTCTATTTGAATTTGTCCATGTGAATGTATAATATTAAATATTCAAAAAAAAGTTTTTTAATTAATGGTGAAGAATGGATGGATGGATGGATGGATGATGAGTGGATGAGTGGATGGGTGGATGGATGGCTGAATGGGTGGGTGGACAGAAAAATGAGTCTATGCACAACTCCCATTGCAGACATTTGCTCCACAATATCCCTCCTTGGGCTCTATGCCCCAACCACAAGGATGGGCTGCTCCCCGGCTAATCTCTGATTTGAGGGTGGCTGGCTCTGTGCCCTATTTTAGGTCTTTAGTTTATGAGACACAGCTTCTCTCAGTACTGCCTCTCCCCTAATTCCAAGAGCTCTCCCCCACCCCCTACACCTGGAGACACTTTCTTCTAGCCCATTGCAGTTACATCCCTAGCCAAGGGGACTTCATCTGTCAAATTCTAACACCCATCCACCTTATCTGCAAGGACAGAACCAACTTGCAACAAATCTCGTGGACTGGAATTGCTCGACCTCTAGCACAGAGAAGAATTCTATTCACAGCCCTGGGAAGCCTTCTGATGACTTGCCAAGGTCCTATGCTTCCCTGGAGACTGCAACCTTTTCTCCGTCTCTGTGGTAATGTGCTTTTTACAGTGATTTCTCTCACATCAAGCAGCCACCAGGATCTCACTTTCCGGCCTCTGTGTGGACAATGTTTCTGGCTGCTTTCATTTCTAGCGAAGGGTGAGAAGGACCGTGCAAAGGGCTGAGACACCTTCTCATCTCCGCTGTCTGATACCGTCAGGGCAATGGAAACGAAGAAACATCGACTCCAAGTAGATGACGCCACTGGGAGGGCTGGGCCGATCCATACGCCAGCCATTGCCGCGGTCCCAGGCTGTGATCCCACAAGAGTGTGCAAAGAAAGAGCAAGGACCACCATGCCTCAGTCTTTTAGGAATGAAGTGCAGAGGGTCCTGTTGGTGCCCGCCCCGATCCCCTTTACCAGACACGCACCCACCCCTCCCTACTGTGGATGAGTAAGGATTGGCTTCTAAAGACGCCCAGCTGCCCCCGATCCAGCGAATTACCTTCTTGCACAAGGAAGCCCCCACCTGCACCCCAGGAGGCCGCCCAGGAGCAACCCCTGGCTGCCACAGGGTCCCAAAGCCTAGCCTCTTGCCATCAGGCGGGGCCGATTCTGTGCAGTTCACACACGAAAGCCCCACTCCCCCTCCCACCCCCAGTGGCAGTGGGCGGAAGCTCGGCTGAAGCTGAGACCACAGCCTTACTCAGTTCTTCCCCTGCCACCTCCTGTTCCCTCACCCCCTTTATTGTGGGGGTGTGCCCTCAATAAATCACAGGTGCTGCAGTCCCCTCTCAGGCTCTATCTTTGGAGAGCTCCACTAAGAGGCAGCATTCTCCTCCATCACCAGCATCCTTGCCCTCGGTCGAGCTCCCACCGCACATCTGACACCCTGCTAACGCAAGCAGCATTATCAGATGAAACCCTCACAGCAGTCCCATGAGGTAGGGCGATTATTAGCCCCATTTTACAGGTGATACCACAAAGGCTGAAAGCGGTGAACCCACTTGCCCAAAGGCAGACAAACATAGGTGGTGGAACCAACACAACTGTTACAGATGCCGGCTGTTCCTGTCACACTTAGGGAAACTGAGACAAGAAGACGATAGAACATTTGTCATCCTCAGACCAGACGTCCAAACCCCACTGCAGTGCTCCTTCCATCATGTCAGACCTTTTAGCTTCTAGTCAGGATTATATCTTTAAGCATAAAACCAAAAGACTCATGTTAACACACACACACACACACACACACACACACACCCCAAATTGGATCTTTCATTCCAAACAATCCAAAACAAATACAAACCAGTCTGTGGTTTCCTTAATCCCAAGCAAGGATTCCATGAGCCTGGATCCTGGGCCATGGCAGCCATTTCAATAAGCTGATTACCATCAATTACGAGTGCCCCTCGTGGAGAACAGGCAGGACCACAAAGCTCTGATTTTTAGGGAGGCCCAAGAGCTGCTGTTCCTGAGAGGACATCAAGTCTTTCTTTTAAAGATTTATTCTTTGTTTGGCTGGGCTGCACAACATGTGGGATCTTGGTTCCCTGACCAGGGGTCGAACCCACGTCCCCTGCATTGGAAGCACAGAGTCTTAACCACGGGACTGCCAGGGAAGTCCCAGGACATCGAGCCTTTCAACTAAGCAGAGTGCGGTCCATGGGTGTGATCTTAGGGGGTTACCGGCTTGCCCTATGCCACCTCCCAACTCCCCCCACCCCAACCCCCACTAGCATCAATATGTTGCTAGGATTTTTGGATCGCTTAGTATATGCCAGGCACCAGGCCAAGTGCTTCACCTGCATCTTCCCTTTTAACCCTCATGGTCCCCTGTGTGGTAGGTACAACCATTTGACAGGTCAGAAAACTGAGGCTCAGAAAATTCAAGTAACTCGCCCACATTTACGCAGCTAGAAAACCAGTGTTGGCACCCGGGGCAATCCAAGTTCAAAGCCCCACTCTCACACCCTAATTCTGACGCTAGGTCTGCCTAGCCCCTCTGCAGCTGACCCCAAGGTGTTTTCTAAACGACATGTCCCCAGGAAGACAAAGAGAGAAGAGATGGGACCACTGGGTCCATGCACAAAGATGAAGCTGAACTAAAACTCTCGGCCTGTGAAGTATGTCCCTGTGCATCACTGCCAGAAACACAGAGGAGAGATAAACAGAACTGAGGCTGTTCGCAAACCTATCAGCTACTTCCATACGAACACAAAGACACTGAAGGGAGCAAGGCTATTTTTATTATTTTTTTCCTTTTTCTGAAAGGCCATTGGTGGATGATTCTGCCCTTGCTGGTGATAAAGCGTTCCTTTAATTATCAGTTTGGGGCCGAGTCCAGAAAGCTATTTTCCTGCACTATTGTCACAAGGAAATGAAAGGCGTCAGCCTCCCAAGCGGCTCTCGTTTGGGGCCACGGGTGGTGGCAGATACGCTGCCTGCCCAGGAGTGTGGGCTGAGTGTCGTGATGGAGGCTGCTGTAGTGACCACCCAGCTCAAAGGATACTACCCTCGGGTCTCTGGGACTGTCACAGGAAACAGTGCCAGTGCCTTGAGTCAGCCTGGACTTCTCCCTGCCTTCCCTCTGAACATTTATTCGTCCTCAGGAAGTGTGATAGGAAGGAGACCAAGCTGGTATTTCTTTTTCTACCTTTGACTTTCAGCTTAACTCCTGAGAACATTCCAAGGTCTTGCCAGCATGATCCAGATATCCCCAAGCCCCACCTGGCCACTGCAGGCTGGACTATGGACATTCAACTCAAGAAGACACAAGCTTTCTCTCTCTTTTTTTTTTTCTTATTTATGTATTTATTTATTGTTGGCTGCATTGGGTGTTTGTTGCTGCACAGGGGCTTTCTCTAGTTGATGTAAGCGGGGGCTACTCTTCACTGTGGTGTGCTGGCTCCTCATTGTAGTGGCTTCTCCTGTTGCGGAGCACAGGCTCTAGGCGCATGGGCTTCAATAGTTGCAGCACAGGGGCTCAATAGTTGTGGCTCACGGGCTCTAGAGCACAGGCTCAATAGTTGTGGCGCACGGGCTTTGTTGCTCTGCAGCATGTGGAATCTTCCCAGATCAGGGCTCGAACCCGTGTGCCCTGCATTGGCAGGCAGATTCTTAACCACTGTGCCACCTAGGAAGTCCGACATAAGCTTTCTCTTATCCCACATCTTCCCCCACCCCCCAAAAGCTTCCACAGTTTCCAATTGCCTTCATGAAAAGGACCTCACTCCTGCATCAAGCATTTAAGGCCACTGTGATCTAGACTCTAGAGACACAGAGGGGATGATAAAGAGAATTGAGCTGAGAATTAGTACACCAGGTTTGGGATTGTAGCTGTGTGACCTTGGACAAGTGTCTTCACCTCTCTGAGCCTGTTTCTGTATTATATATTGCTGCATTTAAAAATTACCACAAGGGGGACTTCCTAGGTGGTGCAGTGGTTAAGAATCTGCCTGCCAGTGCAGGGGACGCAGGTTCAATCCCTGCTCCAGGAAGATCCCACATGCCGTGGAGCAACTAAGCCCATAGCCACAACTATTAAGCCTGTACTCTAGGGCCCATGAGCCACAACTACTGAGCCCGTGTGCCACAACTACTGAAACCTGTGTGCCTAGAGCCCATGCTCCACAACAAGAGAAGCCATCACAATGAGGAGCCCGTGCACCACAATGAAGAGTAGCCCCCTACTCGCCACAACTAGAGAAAGCCCCTGTGCAGCAACAAAGACCCAATGCAGCCAATAAATAAATAAATTTTAAAAACAAAAACAAAACAAGACAAAATTACCACAAGGGACTTCCCTGGTGGTGCAGTGGTTTCTTAACCACCTGCCAACGCAGGGGACGCTGGTTCGATCCCTGGGCCAGGAAGATCTCACATGCCACGGAGCAACTAAGCCCACGTGCCACAACTAACAAGCCTGTGTGCCGCAACTACTGAAGCCCACACACCTAGAGCCCATGCTCTGCAACAAGAGAAGCCATTGCAATGAGAAGCCTGTGCACCACAACAAAGAGTAGCCCCCGCTCTCAGCAACTAGAGAAAGCCCATGCATAGCAACAAAGACCCAACGCAGCCAAAAAATAAATTTAAGAAAATTTTTTAATAAAATTGCCACAAAAGTTAGAGACTTAAAACAACACACACTTGTTACCTCACAGTTTGTGGGGATCAGGAATCTAGGCATGGCTTCGTGGGGTCCTCTACCAGGAGGTGCGGGGAGGGTCTCTCATGGGCTGCAGTCTCAGTGTCAGCCTAGGCTACAGTCTTACCTGAAAGTTCAACTGGGGAAGGATTCACTTCCAAGCTCACCACTCTGGTGTTTGAAGCATTCAGTTCCTTGGGAGATTCTGGAGTAAGAGCCTCAGCTCCTTGCTGACAGCTGGCAGGAGCTGCCCTGAGTTCCTGGCCACCTAAGTCCCTCCTGCTTTCTTCATCAGAGCAACCATGTGAGAAGAGAGCAGAGTCACTTACATGATTAGGTTATAAAAGAAATCCATCTTTATAACCTAATCTCAGGCATGACATCTTATACCTTCTGCCACATCCTATTCGTTAGAAGCCAGTCACTAGGTCCAGACGACATTAAATGGGAGAGGAATACACGAGTCATGAACACCGGGGCTGGGGATCACTGGGGGCCACATGACAAGCTGCCCACCCCAGTTTCCTTCTCCCTAAGTGCAAATTATACAGAGTCGTTACAAGATTGAATTATGTAATGTAGAGAAAATGCTTAATACAATGTCTGATAGATTATAAGATTTCAATAAATAGTTCTCTGACTTTTTTTAGATCAGAGTTTCTTGACCTTTTCTTATTATCACTCCCACTCCAAGGATCCTTTTGGACGGTGTTTTCCTAATTGACCCTCTCTTCCTCATGAAATTTAATACCTCATATATACCACCTAGGGTTGAGTTCTGGAGGACCATTAATCATTGTAATACCTAAGATTTTTCACTTTCTGCAAGAACTAATTTTTTTCCCTGTTGGTGATATTGCTTCTGTGGCAAATACATGCTCTAGATTCACCTCTTTTTCTTTTCTCATGCCTCCTCATAACCACAGGTGTGTGCACACAGGTGCCATGCAACAACACGTGTGTGCAAGCACACGTACAACCTGATACCAGCCACACAGGACACTGCTTTCTCCTGACGCTGAGCGCTTTCTTCTCTATCTGTGCTTCTGCTCACTGCTTCTCTCTGCCTAGAACACCCTCCTGACCCTTATTCACCTGATTAACTCCTGGTCACCCCGAAAGTTTCAGCTAAAGTAACAGGCAGCCTCTAGGACACCTCTTGAGGATTCCTGCCTCCTGGTGTTCACGCCCTTGTGTAATCCCATCCCCTTGGCGCAGGCTGGAGCCTCTGGCTCACTTCTAATAAACAGAATATGGCAAAAGTGATAGAATGTTACTTCTGAAATTAGGTGACAAGAAGACTCCGGTCTCCATCCTGCTCACTGTCACCTTCGCTCACTTGCTCTGTTGGAAGCCACCTGCCACGTGGTGAGATGGCCCATGGAGAGGCTCATGTGACAAGCAACTGAGGGTGGGCTCAGTCCTATAGCCCACGAGGAACTGAGTCCTGCTCTCAACCATGTGAGGGAGCTTGGAAGCCAGCCCTTCCCCAGCTGAGCCTTCAGGTGAGACCCCGCCTTGATGGCAGCCAGCTCCCGAGTAAGCCCTGGTTTCTGACCCACAGAAACTGTGAGAAAATGTTTGCTGTTTAAGCCCCTAGGTTTTGTCACTTGTTACACAGCAACAGATAGTGAATGCAATCAGCTCCTTTACGAGGACTTCCCTACCGTTTAGCCACAGACACACACACTTAAACACACATATTCACACACCATAATCACACGTGCACACCTACTCACGCTTTCTCACACACACTCATGCACTCTGCATACGCCCTCACATCCATGAATGCCTACGTCTCACATCCACGTGCTCACATATACTCACACACCCCTAAGCATGAAACATCCCTTCTCTGTAACATCTTGTTCTTAGAATTTATCACACTTTCTTGTCACTGCGTTTTGCCCACTGTGAGCCCCTGAAGTCAGGAACTGAGTTCTTGTCTGCCTATATTTAGGGTCTAATACCTATAAGCATCAGTACATTTTCAATAAATTTTGTTCCTCACTCCCCTTTGGAAGTGAGGGTCAGTAACTCACTCCGCCTCTTGAGTTGGCTGTATCTCCTTTCCCCTTTTTTCCAAACAGAAAGATTGTCTTTTTAAGAATCCTTTACCATCAGGCTGCTTCCACTGATGACAGGAAATTACTAACCCTCTGTCCTGGGAAACAGCCTGCAGATTGACTCACAGATGATAATGAGACAAAGACAAGAAATACCAGGCACCCGCTATCCACCTAGAACACTAGGAAAGGAAAAGACGCAGCATCCTTGGGAAGAGCATCCACCTCATTGTGCATCAGAGTCGATGCCAGGTGGTTTCTGATGATGCGACAAAGTGAAGAGTTCAGACAGCAACGGGGCAAGAGCAGGAGGGATGAAATTCACACTGCGAACTGCTTGAGTTTGGAACCAGCTCTGCCACTGGACAGTGTATTAACTTGGAGCAAGTTACTTCACCTCTCTGTGCCTGTTTTGTCCTCTTAAAATGTAAATAACCATAGTGTTTTCCCCAAAGAGCTTGCGTAAGGAGTTTTAAAGGTAATATAGGTACCACACGTGAAACTATTATTTATTATTAGTATCATCAAGTTCAGAAAAGAAAGAGATAAGAAGGAGTAGGAGTAAGCAGGGAAGGCTTCCTGGAAGAGGCGGAACTAAGGTAGGAATAACTAAACGGATGGGATGAATTAAGCAGAAACTACTGAAAGTAATAACCCTGGTAGAAGAAACTGCACAAACTGAATGGAAGGATGACCACTGGGTTGCTGGTATTCACGTAAAGGAGGGGACTTTTCGAGAGACACAGGTGGTGGAGCTGGAGTGTTACTATTGTGGCTGTGCTTCCGCCTTTCAGCAGGTGGGAGCAGGTGATTCTGCCATGTTCTATGGGGAGTCACTGGGCACAGCTAGAGCAACGGAAGAAGAGGGAGATCGTAGGCGATCGTGGACCTTGGCACAGGAGACTGATCCCCTAGCCCAGTGAAATTAAACATGTTAATTAAGACTAACCGCGGGTTCTTGCTGGAAGTGGAGAGCGGCTGGTCGCAGTCGCGAGGTGAGGCAGAACTCTGAGGTGGTACATTATGGCTGACATGCAAAATCTGGTAGAAAGACTGGAGAGAGCAGTGGGCCGCCTTGAGGCAGTCTCCCAGGCTTCTGACACACACTGTGGGTATGGAGACAGTGCTGCAAAAGGAACAGCTCCATATGTGCAAGGCTTTGACTCACTGCTGGCCGGTCCTGTGGCAGAGTACCTCGAGATCAGTAAAGAGATTGGGGGAGATGTGCAGAAACATGCAGAGATGGTCCACACAGGTCTGAAGTTGGAGTGAGTTCTCTTGGTTACAGCCTCTCAGTGCCAGCAGCCAGCAGGCAACAAGCTTTCTGATTTGTTGGCACCCATCTCCGAGCAGATCCAAGAAGTGATAACCTTTCGGGAGAAGAACCGAGGCAGCAAGTTGTTCAATCACCTGTCTGCTGTCAGCGAAAGTATCCAGGCGCTAGGTTGGGTGGCTATGGCTCCCAAGCCTGGTCCCTATGTGAAGGAAATTAATGATGCTGCCATGTTTTATACAAACTGAGTCCTCAAGGAGTACAAAGATGTGGATAAGAAGCATGGGGACTGGGTCAAAGCTTACTTGAGTATATGGGTAGAGCTGCAGGCTTACATTAAGGAGTTCCATACCACTGGACTGGCCTGGAGCAAAACGGGGCCTGTGGCAAAAGAACTGAGTGGATTGCCGTCTGGACCTTCTGCTGGACCGGGTCCTCCTCCCCCCCCCACCAGGCCCACCTCCACCCCCAGTCCCCACCAGTTCAGGCTCAGATGAGTCTGCTTCACGCTCACCACTGTTTGCGCAGATTAATCAGGGGGAGAGCATCACACATGCCCTGAAACATGTATCTGATGACATGAAGACTCACAAGAACCCTGCCTGGAAGGCTCAGAGTGCTCCAGTACGAAGTGGCCCCAAACCATTCTCTGCATCTAAACCGGGAGTCAGCCCATCCCCCATACCAGTCATAAAGAAGGAGCCAGCTCTACTTGAACTGGAGGGGAAGAAGTGGAGAGTGGAAAATCAGGAGAATGTTTCCAACCTGGTGATTGACACAGAGCTGAAACAGGTGGCTTACATATTCAAGTGTGTCAACTCGACATTGCAAATCAAGGGCAAAATTAACTCCAGTACAGTAGATAAGTGTAAGAAACTCGGCCTGGTGTTCGATGACGTGGTGGGCATTGTGGAGATAATCAATAGTAGGGATGTCAAAGTTCAGGTAATGGGTAAGGTGCCAACCATTTCCATCAACAAGACAGATGGCTGCCACGTTTACCTGAGCAAGAATTCCCTGGATTGCGAGACAGTCAGTGCCAAATCTTCTGAGATGAATGTCCTCATTCCTACAGAAGGCGATGACTTCAATGAGTTCCCAGTCCCTGAGCAGTTCAAGACCATATGGAATGGGCAGAAGTTGGTCACCACAGTGACAGAAATTGCTGGATAAGCGAAGTGCCACTGGGTTCTCTGCCCTCTCCCTCACACCGTGGGATAAATCTGTATCAAGACGGTTCTTTTCTAGATTTCCTCTACCTTTCTGCTCTTAAACTGCTTCTCTGCTTTGAGAAGCACAGCTACCTGCCTTCACTGAAATATACCTCAGGCTGAGATTTGTGGTGGGATAGCAGGTCATTGATCTTCTGCAGGAAGGTGCAGCTTCTCCATATCAGCTCAACCACACCGCCAGTCCATTCTTAAGGAAGTGCAGATCAGGACAGGTGTGTTTTCGCTTTCAGCCTTTGGGGGTTATTTGACCAACAAATAGTCTTGGGAAGAATAAAGCAGTCCCCAGGAATTAACAGATCAGAATGTTCACACAAGTTAATCTTTTTCTAACAATGAGCGTGAAGGTAGCAGAAGCTGGTGTGATCCTAGCTGGTTCTTCTAACAAACTAATTTCACTGTTGACAAGTGAGGTAAGGGTTGCACAGGACCAAAGGCTGAAGCTTGGCCATCTAGCATTCCAAGCAAAATGATTTCCTGTAAGCATTCCTTTTCTTCTGCATTCCATCCTGCATCTGCCCGAACCTGAGATCGTACGTTGTCCTGTGTTAGCTGCTGTGGCGGTGCCCTGCACCCAGGCCAGCTAAAGAAGTCTTGGACCCTTCCTCTCTCTGGGGCCCCTGCCCAGCACCTTCCTACAGAGATGACTTAGGAAAAAAAAGAAAAACCACACCATTCCCAGGAATCTGGCTTCCCTTGCTCCTTCCATGCTAGGTGCCCATCATCCATCTTCATTGCCTCCTTTGCCCTGTCATGCTCAACAGCTTCTGGCTTCTGTCTGGGCACCTGAACAGAGGAGTAAAATCTCCACTGCAGGCTGGTTTTAGGTCTTGTGTAAAAATCTTGCACAGCATTGCTAACGTAAATTTCAGTGCTTCCTCTAGGACAAACACTTTACCAAAATATGCAACTTTTTTTGGTGGGAAGAGAGATTGTCCTGTGATTTCTACCCATTTCCTGAGGCCTGTGGAAATAAACCTTTATGTACTTAAAGTTATACAGAAAATAGAATAAAATTAATACCAAACTCCCTTACTAAAAAAAAAAAAAAAAAGACTAACCGCAACCCAACAGCATTGATTTGGCCAGAGTTCACCTTAGATACACATCCCTGTGTGCACAAGGAGACATGTCCAAAGACAGTCACTGCAGCATTGATTATAAGTAAAACCAAATGGACCAGAATTCTATACAGCAGCATAAAAAGAACGAGATGAGTTAAACAGCGTGGCAGCTCCCCCAACAAATTAAACACAGATCTACCACAAAATGCAGCAATTGTACTTCTAGGCACATACTGCAAAGAATTGAAAGCAAGGACTCAAACAGATATTTGTACGCCCACGTTTACAGCAACATCATTCACAGCAGCCAAAAGGTGGAAGCAACACAAGCGTCCATCAACAGAGGGGTGGATCAACACAATGTGGTATATCCACACAATGGGAGGTATTCAGCCTGAAAAAGGAATGAAATTCAGACACATGCTACAGCATGGACGAACCTTCATGCCATTGTACTAAGAGAAATAAGCCAGACACAAAAGGACTTTGGATTCCACTTCCAAGAGGTACTTAGAACACCTAACTCATAGAAACAGAGAGTAGAACGGTGGTTGCCAGGGGCTGGGGGGAGGGGAGAGTGGGGAGTTAGTGGCTAATGCCTCGAGAGCTTCAGTTTGGGGTGATGAAGAAGTTCTGGAGGTGGATGGTGGTGATGGCTCTGCAACAATGTGAATATAATGTCACGGAACTGTCCACTTAAAAATGGTTAAAATGGCAAACTTTATGTTATATACATTTTACCACAAGCACCGCTACAAAAAAAAAACGAAACAGACCTGCATGTAATTAACACATACGTTTACTTTAAAGAGAGGATTAGAGAGGAATAAGTAGCGAATGGTACCATTGTAAATACAGATAAAGGGCTGGGCACATTACCCATATCTGACAGTGGTCATTACCTTGGCGGGAAGAGACTGCAACTGATGGGCGGAGTGGGCAGAGGGCCCGGTGAGTCAAGGGGCTGCTCTCCACAGGCAGGAAGTAAAAAGCACAGGCTTTCAAGCCACACCGTCTACATCCCACTGAGAAACTTCACCTTTCTGTGCCTCTTGTTTTTGCAACTGTAAATAAATAAATAAAATATCAATAATAATAGATCTACCTCATAAGTGGCTAGGATTATTAAATGAATTAAAACATGGAAAGCCCTTAAAATAGTGCCAGTCACATAATCCCTTGATGAATGCTAGTTATTATTATTATTATTATTATTATTATTATTAGCCTGAGTCCCAATAGTTGGAAGAATAAAGAAAGCTGTTCCAATAGATGGGGTTTGCTTGGAACAGGGGCAGGTAACATAGGTCCCCATTGCCAGGCTTGCAGAGGGAGTCTTTCCTCCAGGACAAGAAGCCGCAGCAGGTGCTGAGTCATGATTCACCTCACAGAGCCGCTGCCCCAGGCCAGCAGCAATCTCACGGTCCGTGGTCTTCCTCTCCAACCTAATTATTTATCCTCACTTCACGGTCACTCCGCTCGCCCATCAAGACCCTCTAATGGTGCTTAATTGTGTTTACCTTGCCTTTCCCCAGCCTCTTATCAGCGAGGCCCCTGGCTTCCCTCAGTGTTGAAACAAAGCTGATGAGTCCAGATGGACTAAGTCACACTCGGAAGCACGGTACCCAGGAAGAAGGGCCAAACTGGGGCTAAATCAGCACAACTACCGACTGGAATGAAGACGGCTTTGTGCACTTACTCCTGACGGCAGTGTCTTCTGGAGTATGATTCAGTGCCTAGTGGCTCAGTCCTGACTCCAACGTGTCGCCCCAGGTTCACATCTCACCTTGGCCCCCATGCAAGCCCCGTCTGCCACCTTGCAGGTCACCGCATCCCCCCAGGCATAATAATAGTGCCTGCTTCACAGCTGTCAGGCTGATGAAATGAGCACGCCCCCTTACAGGCCCTAGAACCAGGCCTGCTCAGAGTAAGCACCCCATAAACGACAGCTACATTACTGCCAAATTCAGTCATTTGGGTGAAAAAACACACCAGAAAACCAGTGGTTTCACAGGACAGATAAAGTAGTTAGTGGGGCGAGCTGGTTTCCATTTCTAAATTATTCAATATACAGTTATTCATTTGTCGACAGAAAAAAATGCGCCACCTAAAATTTGAGAATTATGTCTTATCTGGCAGCTATCGCCTGGGATCACAGCCTCTCAGATAGTTCTGAGCAACTGTTCTAAGGAGGTAACAGAGGAGCCAGGACATATAGGAGTTTTTGCTGGAAACAAAAACAAAAACAAAACCCTGTGTAGTCAAAGATCAAAAAATTACTGCTGGGCTTCCTAGGTGGCGCAGTGGTTAAGAATCCACCTGCCAGTGCAGGGGACGTAGGTTCAATCCCTGCTCCAGGAAGATCCCACATGCCACGGAGCAACTAAGCCCGTGCACAACAACAACAACAAAAAAAGAATGCTATTAAAAAAAGTTACTGCTAATCTTAAAACACAGGCATCTCAAGTTAATGATTGTAGTCTGGGCTCACTGAGATTATTCCTTTGACATGCACCTTGACTATCTAGGGCCAGTATCCTGCTTTTCTCCATCCTGAGTCCCCTCAGCTTGCCCCATCAGAGGCAGCCGCAGTGGCCAATGGCTTGATGGCCGCAACATCCTTTGTTTACCGAAATGGCAGGCGACAGTCTTTGTCCACACGCTCCATAACGTACACAGCAGGTAGGTAGCAGGCTGGGATATCAACAGTGTCAAACCAGAGACCCTGTGCTGAGTGGGATCTAGCCATAGCCCCCTGTATCTCAGTCAGACCCTTACCCATTCACATGACTGTCTTTTCCCTGTCGTCATCCAAAGTTGCCACCCCTGTAATCACGCCCAGATACACAGAAATGAGTCACAAGTGCTTCCTTACCCAGGAAGCTTAGGAAGAGGCTGGAGAAACCCTCAGAGGTACACAAATAATAACGTACAGTAGAGCACGTGACGAGATTGATCAAAAGCAGTAAACAGACAAGGAGTCCGGGAGTCTTCCTGCAGGAGGTGACTATTAATTCAATCTGGAAGGATGAAGAAGATTAAGAGAGGAAGGCCAGGAGGAAGGAGTGACAAGGACAAAAAGGCCAGGCACGGGAGAGTGGGGCTGTGTGCATAGAACAGAGTGTACTTGTTCAGTGAGCAGCCAGATGAAAAGATGAGGAGGTCAATCTTAAAGAGGCAGGTCAAAAACATAGCGTGGAGAACTTTGAATGCTAAACTGAGTTCAGACTATTTTCAAAGGGAAATTGAGAGTGACAGAGTCCAGGAGAAGAATCTGAAAGTATCCTGAGAAATGCACTTGGTTCAGGGTGGGAGGCAGCATCAGAAAAACAATTGCAATAATTCAGCAACAAGTTCAGGGGGAAGAGGGAGGATGGGCAGGGTGAACTTTCTGTCAACCATTTGAAAGGTGTTGGAATCTCAGGGTGAATTTTACAGGAAACTACAGCATTAAGAGTTTTCCAGAACAAGAAAGAAAAAACAGTATATAACTTCGGACACAAACAGGCTGATTCAGTAACATTGATTTTTCAGAAAGTCCATAACTTGCAAAAGTTAAGTAAATGTGAATGCTGAATGCAGAGTAAATTACTGTTGAAAGGGATTATTGGATTCCTATGTTCACAGTGAAATATCTTGGGGATTATGATAGAGAAATGTTTCATAAACTTAATAAGGAGGGGAAAAACATTGCTAACCAGAAAGCCACACTATATTTCATAGTGATTCTCCTCTAAGTATGGTGAACTGCTGAGGAATAATTAGGCATAATAATCATATTATTTATGTCTAACTTCTAGACCCACAGGCAGCATTTATGAATCTTAGGTGGTCTTAAAATGTTTTCACTAAGTACGATTTTTCCCTTCAGTGTTTTCTAAGTGCAGTATAGGTACGACGGTGGTGCACAAGGTGATTTTAGGTAGCACACAAATGAATATTTTGTTTTAATTTAATAACATTAGGGAATCTTTTATTTCATTTCTATTTTTGCTATTTTTTATTTATGCTGAGTGATGTTGGTTTTCCATTTACTGTAATGATGATATAAAGCTTCTTTTTTTTTTTTTTATAAATTAACTTATTATTTATTTATTTATTTTATTGGCTGTGTTGAGTCATCATTGCTGCACACGGGCTTTGCAGTGAGCAGGGGCTACTCTTCAGTTTGGTGTGTGGGCTCCTCATTTTGGTGGTTTCTCTTGTTGTGGAGCACGGGCTCTAGGCATGTGGGCTTCAGTAGTTGTGGCACATGGGCTCAATAGTTGTGGCTCAGGGGCTCTAGAGCGCAGGCTCAACAGTTGTGGCGCATGGGCTTAGTTGCTCCAAGGCCTGTGCGATCTTCCTGGAGCAGGGATCCAACCCATGTCCCCTGCACTGGCAGGCGGATTCTTAACCACTGCGCCACCAGGGAAGTTCCATAAAGCTTCTTTTTAAAATAAATCCACTTAGCCAAAAAAAGAATAAGTTAGTTAAAAAAAAAAAAGAAAAGCTTTGCCAGTAATAGTACAGATATTGTACTATGGCATGGACATGGTAAATGAATATGACAAAAATAAGGTTTGCAGAAAACTAAAGTTTGCAAAATTTTCATTCTTAAATAAAAGGGAATTTTGATGGAATCTAACATGCAATTTCTTGGGTATTGTTCCCCTCTGATTTTATTTTTAAATATTTTCCTACCATTTCCAGCATATTGGCAAGGCAGGCTCTCATACACATTTGTTGGATAATCAAGTGAGAATCACTCAGTAGAAGAAACTTCCCATAAGACCTACAACATCATCCCTGATTAATTCAGTTAACAGTGACAGTAACAAAGGCATTTACAATACATTGAATATTTGTTATATTCCAGACCCTTAGTCATATGTTTTACATATATCATCTCATTAAATCTCTACACCAACTTTGCACAGTATTTATTCTTCCCTTCTTACACAACTGTAAGAGACAGGTTAAGTTGCTTGCTCAAGTTTATCAAGTATGATCTAAACTCTAAGGATATTTGAGACATTTAACCAGAGGCCTAGAAATGGATGTTTCCAGGGTTTATTCAGTGGCTCACCAAGGTCAGATATCTCTGTGAGTCTCCTGACTTACCTCATAGTCACAAGACGGCTGCCACAGGCCTATTTATCACATCCCCACGGAGGTGCTCCAGGCAGGGAGACTATAGGGTCTGACACCAGACAGCTCTCCTCTCCAGAACACCTCATGAAAGGAGCAATCTCTTTCCCAGAAGCTCCCAGCACATCTTCCCTTACATCTCATTGGCCAGAACTGTGTCACATGGCAACCTCAAGCTGCAAGAGAAGCAAGAAGGATCTAGCACTGGGGTGTATACACGACTGGCTCAGACCTGTCACAGTTCATCTCTGTGGCTGGTAAAAGACTAAGCTCTCTGAAGGGTGAGGTACCTTAGAAGACAACAAGAATGGAGAGGGAAGTTACATTTAGAATTAGAGAAAGAGAAAGAAAGAGAGTTTCCCAGACTGTGAAGTGGTCAGAAATCAGAAAGCTGGGAACATAGAGGCTTGTAAGTCTCTAAAGCAGAGTTTCTCAACGTCAGCACTGTTGGGGGCAGGATAATTCTTTGTTTTGTGGGGGGCTGTCCTGTGCCTTGCAGAGCATTTAGCAGCGGCCTCTACCCACCAGATGCCAGGTGTCACAACCAAAAACGTCTCCGGAAAAATATCCCTAGGAGGTGGGAGGAAGGGAGGGAAATTGCCCTGAGTTGAGGACAACTGTGCTAGGATGATACAGTGGGAGCCCAGCCACAGTGAAGATACCTATACCCCAAACACGGATCAGAAGCCAGGGCTTCCCCGCTGCTCTGGCACTGCCAGGTCCTCGGCACACCCCTGGTAGTTTGGGGGGGTGAGGGGGATAGAGAACCCCAGTAATGAATGAGACTGAATTTGCCACCAGTTGAAGTGAAAGTAGAGAAATGTGCTACTTCCTTGTCCTGGCCTGCCCAATTTTTATGGACTGAGAGTTATAGCTGCTACAACGACCCCTGAAAAGTCCCTGCGAGACAAATGCAGAGGTCATCGGACCAGTTGGGGCCCCACAGTATCCCACTAGAATGACTCAACATTCCCCAGCCAGGCTGTTTACCTCACTCTGACCCCCTGTCACGGCTCTCCTGTCTGCAAGGCCGGTCCTGGTGGTGCCTGGTTATTCCACCTGCCTGTGACCAAAGCGGCTCTTCCTCAGGTGACATGGGCCAATGTGCGGGACCCAAATTATAAATCCAGGTGCCAGCAGCTCGGCCAGACGGAGGTCTGCGTGAGGACACGCCTGCACTGGGAACCTGACACTACAACCTTGTATTTATTATAATGTAGTGAATGTATGTGTGTATGGATGGGGAATGAGAAGGGTACGCTTCCTTTTTGTCAATGGTTTGAAAGTGTTAGAAGCGTGCGCCGAATTTTGCAGGAAACTGAAACATTTAGAGCTTTTCAGAACAAGAACGAGAACACTGTTGATAACTTGGAAAATAAAAAGGCTGGTTCAGTAACATTGATTTTTCAGAAAGTCTGTAACTTGCAAAAGTGAAGTAAATGTGCATGCTGAATGAGAGTAAATTACTAATTCCTGCTTCAAGTCCTTACGTCATTGTGATTACTATTACTAGCATAATTGATGTAATTATTATTATAATTTCTTATGTTCTAATGCTAGAGAGGAAATGTGAGGATCCTGCCCACGGCGTGTTTCCTGATCTCACAAAATGTCCTGAGCATTTCGAGTTCTGGGACAGCCTGAGTCACGTGTAAAGATGTCATGTGGACCTGGTAATGCTCTTTATGGCGCTAAGGGCAGCCAGGAAGATCTTCAGGGTTCATGCTGGGGGCCAATCAGCAGATCTCAGGGTTTCCTTTGGGTCTTTGGAGAAGTTAGGAGGCCTGGAGGCATTCAGAGGGATCCCCGGAGCAGGCACGGCGCACCCCGCCAGCCCTAAGCCTGCTGGGAGGCACGACCCTGCCAAGACCACCGGGTGGGCTGCATGGGCGTGTGACCAGTGGGCCGCCTGTGCTAAAGGGCCCTGTGCTTGGGTGAATGCTCTGCTGTTGCCATCTTAAAATTCTTCATATTTTTAAAATAAGGGCCCACATTTCCATTTTGCACTGGACCCTGCAAACTCTATAGCCAATCAAGAAGACCACCCACCACAGTGGCCAGGTCTGGTTCACTGGCCTCCAGGTGAGGCCAGGGTGTGGTCTGCAGGGTCAGCTGCAGAGAGCGAGGCAAGTAAGCACCTTGGCTTGGGAGGTAATTTACCTGGATTCACTTTCTGCCTCTGCCAGTCGGTAGCGCTGAGACCTTGGGCCATTGCCTGAGCTCTGCCCCTCAGTTTCCTCACTTGAGTCAGCAGAGTGATAACTCAATGACCTCATAGGGTTACCATGAGGAATGCATGAGATGACAGGTAAAACACAAAGCACCAGGCCTCGCTTATGCTAGGGATGCAATAGTTGACAACACGTATTGGCATAATCATCGCTGCCAGATATCATGTGCTTCACAAATACAGTTTCACACTGTTCTTTTTAAAAAAATGATGCTGGGACTTCCCTGGTGGTCTGTGCTCCCAATGCAGGGGACCCAGGTTCGATCCCTGGTCAGGGAAGTAGATCCCACATGCCTCAACTAAGAGTTCGCAGGCAGCAACTAAAAGATCCCTCATGCCGCAGCAAAGATTCCACACACGGCAACAAAGATCCTGAGTGCCGCAACTAAGACCCAGCGCAGCCAGATAGATAGATAGATAGATAGATAGACAGACAGACAGACAAATAAATATTTTTAATAAAATAAAATAAAAATGATGCTGAAGGTACAATTATCCTCATTTCCCATGAAGCATCTGAGACAGGGCAGGTTAAACAACTCACCCAAGTCCTCAGAACTAAGGGAGTGTCAGAGCCAAGATTTGAACCCAGCACTATCAGGCTCAAAGCCAGTCATCTTTCCGCCATGGTACCCTGCCTCGCACCCTCCGTATCCATCCAACGACTCCTGCTCCCTGAACACAAAGAGCTGGATCAGGCTGGTGGGTGTAGAAGAGCTGCGGGAAGGGTGAGACAGCGGGCACAGGAATTGCCCGTCAGTTTGCAGCGGGAGCTGAGTCCTGGCTGGCCCCGCAGCCGCTGCAGATGTGACACAAGCAACCATCCCAACCTTCAGCTGCTGCCCAGGTTCCCAACTGTGACAACCCACAGCACAGCCCGGCTGATCGGTCTGCCAGCTGCTCATATTCACAAGCCTGCTCTTGCTGTTCCCTTTATTGATGGGACATGCTCGCAGATTCGACTTTCCAGCCTGATAAAATTAATGTTTACCAAGTACCAGTGAGGTGCCCGGCGTGGTGCTGGGCGTTTGATAGAGTGGCAGTGGCTGAGAAACAAAGAAATGGGAGATGTTTAGCCCTGCCTCAAAGAGCTCATCTTCTTCCTGGAAATTCTGATATATTCACTCATTTTCTCATTCATTCATTCACTCACTCAACGTATTCAATACAAATGTAATTGGAACAACTCACAAAAAAAGAAATGCAAATGTCTATTAACCATAAAAAAAGATGTTCACTCTTGCTCATAAGAAGAAAAGTGCAAAATAAAACTACACTGGCACACCTGATACTCACACAACATTGTAAATCAACTGTACTCCAATATAAAATAAAAATTAAAAGGAAAAAAAACTGTACGGGTAAACCATCTTTCCTCTGTGAGACTGGCTCAAATCCAAAGATTTATCCAGAAGGTTTGGGGGAAAGCAACCAGCCCTGCTGCACATTGTAGGTGGTGGTGCAAAATGCTATACCCCCTGTTAAGGGCATTGACCATATCTGAAATATTGCATATGCATCTACTCTTTGATCCAGAAAGTCTACCTCTAGGAATCTATCCCAAAGATACACTGGCAAAAATATAAAAGGACATATGCACGCAGCACTATTTGTATCAGCAAAAGACTAGAAACTATCCAATGTCATCAAAAGGAGCCCAATAAATAAAATACAGTACTTCCACACAATGGGATTGTCTACAGCTGTAAAAAAGAACGAGGAATAACTATACACACTGCTATGGCGTGAGCTCTAGAATATACAGTTAAGTGAAAGAAGCAAGGAAAAGAAGAACATGTGTAGAACCTATCGATCTAAAAAGGGCATACAAAGATATATGCATTTGGTTATGTATTTATACAGTTGATTACATATATATGTATATACACATATATATGTACATACACATATATATGTATGATTATATTTCTTAAACACGGAAGGATATGCCATAAATATACTTTAAAGATTATAAGGGAAGGATGGAATCGGGTGGAGGTGGCAGGAATAAATGCTAGACCTAGTTTTCAGAACTATATGAGCTTCCTATGGCTGCTGTGACAAATTACTATGAGTGGCTTAAAACAACACAAACCTATTCTCCTACAGTTCTTGGGGGCACTGGGCTAAAATCAAGGTGCTGGCAGGGCTGTGTTCTTTTGGGAGGCTCTGGGGGAGATCCGGTCCCAGACTTTGCCAGCTTCTAGAGGCCGGCTGCATTCCTCAGCTTGCAGCTCCTGTCTCCATCTCCAAAGCCAGCAGTGTAGTGTCTGCTCTCCTCTCTGACCTCTGCTTCCATTATCACATTGTCTCTCTGACTCCCCGACTCCTGCCTCCCTCTATAAGGACCCTTATGATTCCAGTGGGCCCACCTGGATTATCAAGGATAATCCTCCCATCTCAAGATCCTTAACCCCACCTGTAAAACCCTTTTGCCATGTAAAGTAACATATTCACAGGTTCCAGTTCAGGGATTAGATTGTGGAAATCTGGGGCCAATTTGGGGAGGGAGGGGACACACCTATCATGAGAAACCATAAAAATGTTTTATATATTTATAAACAAAGTTGAATTTTTCACAAAGCAATACTTGAAAAAATGAAAACAAATTAAAACAAAAGGCACTATGTATCCAGCTGGTGGTATCACCTCACAGAGAGGAAGTATACCAAGTGACTTTAAATGACAGCATTTTGACTTATATTATTCTAAGGACAAAGACTGAGAGTAAATCTTGAACTGCCTTTGGTAATCATACTGCCAACGGTAGTGCTGATGTTGCTCTTCTGAGACTGGTGTGTGTGCAGTGAGATAAAGGAGATGAGCAATGGTGTTTGTGTTGAAAGAATGAGGGCTTAGGCTTGAGGGCAAGAAGACAATGTAAAATCAACGAAGTTAAGTTAAAACCCTGTAGTTCCTGAATTTGAAGTACGAAATCATGATTTATGTATTTTTAAAGTCGTATTTCCTAACTCTATCTTCTGGAAAGACCTAGGAACAATAACCAACCCCGTAGCAATGAGCATGCTAGTGACTAGATTGTGGTCTCTAGGTGCCATTTCCTAATAAAAGAACCAGAGCCCCCTGGAGAAATGACTGACTCTAGGTCTGGGGCAGGAAGTATACAACATGACTCTGGGACATCTTGTCACGATAGAAACTGAAGAAGCTACCAAAGACTACTAGTGGTTGCCCACCAGGAAAGGCCTCTGAGGAGAGGTGGTTTTTGAGCTGAAATACAAAGAATAAAAAAAAGGCAGCCGTGGAAAGATCTAGAGGGAACACCAAAGGCAAAAGCCCTAAGCCTGTTCAAGATGAAGAAAGAAGCTGGGAGTAGTATCCTAGACAAGGCAGAGGTGACAAGACAGGCTGGAGAGGGAGGGCAGGAGCTCCACCAGACACCCAGGAAGGAATCAGGATTTTTCCCCCTAAGTGCAAAGGGAAGCCACTGATGAATTTTAAGCAAGTGATGACATCATCTGAATTAAGTTTACAAAAGATCCCTCCAGCTGCAGCGAGGAGGATGACCTGTAAGAGGGCAAGAATGGCAGCCCAGTTGAAAGGGTACTACATTCCTCCAAGCAGGACATGATGGTGGCCTGGGACCATGGCGGAATGAGAAGTTGGAATAAGGATTTGTTTTGAAGGGAGAATCAATATGACTGGCTGATGGACTAGATACGGGATGGGGGGAGAGGAGAAAAAAAGGAAGACTCCTACGATTTTAGGCTGATAACATTAGGGTGAGAAAGATGTGAGGAAGATGGGACGAGAGTGATCTGGGGAAGGTTGGGGGAGAGAGATCAGTGGTACTTTGTTGCCTGGAGATCAAAAGAGAATCAATGCTGTAGATATAAATTTAGGGTCCATCCTAATGTAGATGGTATTCTGAGACTTGGGACTGAATACGATCACGTAGGGTCTGTATGCAGCTAGAGGAGGGGAGAGACACAAAAGCCAAGTCATGATTTACTCCAATATTCAAAAGTCAGGAGGAAGAGGAGCAGCCAGCAAAGGAGGCTGGGGAAGAATGTCAGGGAGGTAGGTGGGAAGCCAGGAGAATGTGAGGTCCCCAAAGCCAAGAAGAATGTAGCTCAAGGACAACGCTGACTGTATCAAAAGTTGCTGAGAGGTTGTGATTCTCTTGAGCAGATGGAGTGGTTCAAAAGACAACAGGCAGGGAAGGAACTGGAGAAACAAGTATATACAACTCAAGGGTGTCGCTGTCCAGAGAAGCAGAAAACTGGAAGGGCAAAGGCTGTAGGCAGAGGTTTTCCTACAATATTGAAGGAGGGGTGGGGAGAGAATGCAAGAGGTGGGGGGGAGACCAATGCAGGAATAAAGTCTGCAAGGAAAGGGGGTGGGTTCCAGAGCTCAAGTGAAGTTGGGGGAAGATGGAGGAGGGAGAGAAGGGGGGGGAGGCTATAGATGCAGGTGTGCTGGGGGCAAGGGGAGAGGTCTCTTCTGCTTGCTTCTGTTCTCTCAGGAAAGTAAGAAACCACATCATCAGCTGAGTGTAAGGAGTGAGAGAAATTGAGGATGCAGGAGAAAATGCAAAACAGTAACCTGAGTAGAAGGAGGAGGATGAACAGACTGAGGAAGTGGGGAGGGATGGTCAGCATTGCTGAGGGTCCACTGAAGGTTTCTGTATGCATGGATTTCGAAATAGACCCTCGACTCGGCACAACTGTGTGTTTCTTTGTTGTTGTTTTGTCTAGGCAGTGTCCAGTGGGGTACAGCTGGGGACAGTTGGATTTAATCAGGATCGGGGGTTTGCTGGAAGGATTCAACAGAGGGAGAGGGACCGGAGAGCTGAGGCTGTGCGCACGGACCAGCAGTAACCAAGGAACTGGAATTTAAGATGAGCCTGCTCTTCCCAGGGTTGTTATATCAGAAACTGGGCTTGATTCTCATCGGTTTATTTCAAAGACTCACAGAGTGGCAGGGCTGGATCTCAGTTCTCCTTGGCCATGACTGACTAACCAGTCTTGGCCTTTGCACCAGATTGAATGCGCCCCCCCAAAAAGATATGTTCAAGAGCTAATGCCCTGTGATTGAGAATATGACCTTAGTTAGAAATAGGGTCATGGCAGATGTAACCAAGTTAAGATGAGGTCACACTAAATTAGAGTGGGCCCTAAATCTAGTGTCTTTGTAAGAGAAAAGAGTGAGAGATTTGACCCAGAGATACAAGACGGAAGGAGGCCATGTGATGACAGAGGCAGAGACTAGAGGGAAGCCTCCAGGAACTGGAAAGTGAAAGAATGTTCTCCCCTGGAGGATTGGAGGGTGAGTGTATGGCCCTGCTGATGCATTGATTTCAGATTTCTGGCCTCTAGGACTATGAGAGGATACATTCCTGTTGTTTTATGCCACCTGTTTTGTGCTACTTTGTTACCACAGTCACAAGAACCTAATCCAGACTTCCAGTAAGATTACTTACTCCTCAATAAATTTCACAAAGCTTAGGAATTCAAAGGGTTTTCCCCTGCCTAGCCTCCATCCATTCTGAAATCCCCCAAAATATATTTTCTACTCCTATCTCTGGATATGTTACCTAACGCTTAATATGCTCTGGTTATATTACTTAATTACTTAAGGTGTTAAATTTCAAAATCATTAAATACGAAAATAAATTAGGCACCAGGAAGCACTCCACCACATCACCTTTTTAAAGGTGAGATTTGAAATTGCCTTATCACTTGTGTGGTTACACGAATATGGTCCCCTTACCCGCAAACTCCCCCTAGAATACAGGCTTGCATGTGGGTAGGGACAGGTCTGTCGGGTTCAGTTTCATGTTCCCAGTGTCGGGCACATAGCACATGGTCTTCTATAGATTGAGAGAGACGGAAATAACAGCAGCAATGACAAAAACGTCTCCTCCACAGTCACATCCTCGGGAAACACTTCCCACAACCTGCAAAAACGTTTGGCCTACACCCTAAATCAATAGTCCTTAACCTAACCAGGTACGATTTTGCTCTCCAGGGATGTTTGTTACCATTTTTTATTGGAGTCCTTTTTGTTTGTCATGACTTTCAGGGTGGGTGCTACTTGCATCTAGCGGGTAGAGACCAGGGATTCTGTAGACACCCAACAATGTACAGGACGGCCCCCCACAACTCAGCATGCTCCTGCCCCAAATGTCAATACAGGCAGGCCTCAGAGATACTCTGACCCCTTGTTCTTCAGGACGTCTAGAATGGTGAATCCTTTCCAGAAGGTTTTCAGTTGACTTTGCCCAGATCCATCAGAGGAATCACTATCTATGACAGCTATAGCAAGCCTTATGAAATGCATTTCTTTTTTTGTTTTTTTTAATTTATCTTTGGCTGCATTGGGTCTTCGTTGCTATGTGCAGGCTTTCTCCAGTTGGAGCGAGTAGGGGGCTACTCTGTTGTGGTGCACAGGCTTCTCATTGCAGTGGCTTCTCTTTTTGTGGAGCACAGGCTTCAGTAGTTGTGGCATGTGGGCTCAGAAGTTGTGGCACACAGGCTCAGTAGTTATGGCATGCGAGCTCTAGAGCACAGGCTCAGTAATTGTGGCTCACGGGCTTAGTTGCTCTGCGGCACATGGGATCTTCCTGGACCAGGGCTTGAACCTGTGTCCCCTGCATTGGCAGGTGCATTCTTAACCACTGAGCCAACAGGAAAGTCCCATGAAATGTATTTCTTAAAGAATTAGAGTTCAAAGTCAAAATTACTCCTTGATCCACGGGCTGAAGAAAGATGTGTGTTAGCAGCATGAAAACAACATAAATCTCGATGTCCATCTCCATCAGAGCTCCTGGGTGACCAAGTGCATTGTCAATGAGCAGCAATATTTTGAAAGGAATCTTTTTTTCTTGAGCAGTGGGTCTCAACAGTGGGCTTAAAATACTCAGTCAACCATGTTGTAAACAGACATGCTATCATCCAGGCTTCGTTGTTCCATTTCTAGAGCACAGGCAGAGTGGATTTAGCACAATTCTTAAGAGCCCCAGGATTTTTGGAATGGTAAATGAACATTGGCTTCAGCTTAAAATCACAAGCTGCATTAGCTCCTACCAAGCATCAGCCTGTCCTTTGAAGATCTGAAACAAGGCACTGACTTCTCCTCTCTGGCTATGAAATTCCTAGATGGCATCTTCTTCCAATTGAAAGCTGTCTCCTATACGTTGAAAATCTGTTGTTTAGTTCATGAATTATCTCAGCTAGATCTTCTGGATAACTTGCTGCAGCCTCTACATCAGGACTCGCTGTTTCCCCTTGCACTTTTCTGTTATGGAAGCAGCTTCTTTCCCTAAATCTCATGAACCAACCTCTGCTGACTTCAAAATTTTCTTCTGCAGCTTCCTCACCTCTCTCAGCCTTCACAGAATTGAAGGGAGTTAGGGCCTTGGCTCTGGATTTGACTTTGGCTTAAGGGAATATTGTGACTGGTTTCATCTTCCATCCAGACCACTAAAACTTTCCCCATGTCAGCAGCAAGTCTGTTTGGTTGTATTATCACTCATGGGTTCACTGGAGTCGCCCTGTTAGTTTCCTTCAAGAACTTTTCCTTTGAATTCACAACTTGGCCAACGGTTATGCACAAGAGGCCTAGCTTTTGGCCTGTCTCAGTTTTTGATGTGCCTTCCTCACTAAGCGTCATCATTTCTAGCTTTGATTTAAAGCGAGAATCACGCACCCCTTCCTTTCACTTGAAGAGTTGGAGGTCACTATAGGATTATTAATTGCCCTAACTTCAATGTTGTTGTGTCTCAGGGAATAGAGAGGCTGGAGGAGAGGGAGAGAGGGGGGAGCGGCCAGTCAGTGGAGCAATCAGAACACACATTTATCGATTAAGCCCCTTGTCTTATATGGGCACGGCTCGTGGTGCCCCCAAATGATTAACAATAGTAACATCAAAGATCGCTGATCACAAATCACCATAACAACTACAAGAGCAATGAAAAAGTTTGAAATGTGGCAAGAATAACCAAAAGGTGACCCAGAGACATGACCTGAGCAGATACTATTGGAGAAATGGTGCCGACAGACTTGTCCCATGCAGGGTTGCCTCAAACCTTCAATCTGCAAAAAAAACGCAGTATCTGTGAAGCGCAGTAAAGCAAAGCACAGTAACAAGAGATGTCCTGTGCTGCCTGGGCTTAGAAACTCTGCTTAGAAACACAAGGTATTCAAATTGGAAGAAACCTCACATATCACAGTACAACTCCCTCATTTTACTAAGGGGTGAACTGAGGCCCAGAAAAGGAAGCAACTTGTCCAAAGATGGAAGAAGGGAGTGGCAGAGCTGAGACGAACACTCAGATTTCCTTTGCCTCCGGGCTAGAGTTCAGGCCGCTGAACCCTGAGACCCCATCACTGGAAACCAGGATAATTCAACAAACTGACAAATGGAGAAAAAAGGGGCCTCTTTCCCCACCCCCAACAACAAACACAATTATCATTATCAAAGGCGGAGACTGGCAGCAGGCAGCAGCACTGGCTGAGAACTGCCTCTAACCCTGGCGCTTGGCACAATGCCTGTTCCCAGCACTGAAGGCCAAATCACAGCAATTAGCCGCGTCGTGCCCACCAAGCCGACTCCACGCTGGGCTAGTGGCCCAGATTGCTGGAGAGCCGCGCCCTCTGCATCTAAATGCCTTGGCAACCACAGCAATGTTCTCTGCTCTCCTTGGAGAAGGGATCACAGGGCTCCAGCCCTGGGGTGTCTCCTACCTGCTATAGCCTGGCATGTGAGTCCCGGAACAAAGAAAGAGGGCAGGCAGTTTTCCCTGCCCTCTTCCTGCAGGTTTGCACACCACCCTGCCATCGTCCCTCACCCCCGAGAGGTGTTCCCTCGGGCCGGAAGGAGGGAGGGAGGAGGGAAATAAACTGATCACTGCCTGAAGCATTTATTAAAAGCTGGAATCAAGATCTTCTCTACACGCCCCCAGCAAAAACTGGGTATCTTGCATACCGATGGGTAACAGAACTGCTACCCACACCTGGGAGTTTAAGAATTTTGTGGGTTTTTCCATCAGAAACCAATTTAAGTGAATCGGCTGAGCTGGAAACATCTGTCAGTACCCGGTCCTCAAGGTGACCAGTAACCCATTTTGCAACTAGACTTGGAATTCCCGAGTCAACAAAGGCAACACGCTGGCGGCTGAAATCAAAGCGACCAATTTTGTCCATGACTCTGCCATTTGCAAAGCATTTCCACGTCCTGAACCTCAATGAAACTTCACAACCATCCAGAGAGGGGCACGAGCGGAGATTTTTAGCTGCATTTAACAGATGAGGACCTGGGCTCAGAGGGTGCAGTGATTTGTCCAAAATCACATACCTGGTCGGTGGGAGAGCTGAAGTTCAAATTCAGGCCTTATAATTCTCCACACACGTACTGGTGGACATGTTGCTGGCCTGACCAAGGTTCAGTCCAATGGGTCACCCCTTACCCACTGTGATGGCCCCCGAACTCTTCAATAAAAGCCTAGGGCTCCAAACAAGAGTTCGAAGGCCAACCCCCCTGCAGATCACTTTCTCCGCCCTTCTCTGTGCCCTTAGAGGCCGACAGGTACCTACCTCCATCTTCTGATTGGGCCTGGTCAATGGGGAGCCTCAGAAAGACCAGAGGGAATGAGGAGAGGACAAGCTCAGCAGGCTGCCTGGTCCCTCAACTGAAGCTCATCAGTTCTCTCCAGATGGCCATCTCTGCTCTCTCCCCTCATCCCAGAGGATCAACATCTACACTGTGTCAAATGACAAGGAAGAGGAAACAGGAGGGAGGATGGAGACGTCTCGGAGTAGGGATGGGGTGGTTGTATTTTTAAATAGGGGGACCAGGAAAGACTTCACCATAAAGGTGACATTTGAGCAAAGACCTAAAAACAAGTAAATGATCAAGCTGTGCGGATATCTTGGGGAAGAATTTTCCTGACGCCTGGTGTGCTGGAGCAACGGCAAGGGCAGCTGGAGCAGATGAGCAAGGGGTGGTCCAGGGCACTAGTGGACTGACGACCCAGGTGATGGACGGGATTTAGGAGAATGCAGCCAGGGCAGGAGCCAAAGAGAACGGGATGAGGGTGACAGTGGCTCAGCACAGCGAATCCCTGACTCACAGAAAAAAGAACACAAGGGACAGACTCTATGGAGAAAGGATCTGCAGCGCAGCTCTACGCCCTTCAAGGAGCGATTACTGAGTGAGTGGAGTGTACTCAGTCCCACACATGACTTTCCCAGAGCTGCCCCCATTGCTCTTGAACCCTCACCACTTTACTTGCCACCCTTCGTTTCCCATTATCTACAATTTCATATGTATTTTTTATTATTTACTGTCTCTCTCACACACTAATATTTAAAGTGCATGGAGACAGAGATCTTACCTGTCAGGACCAAAGCCATATCCTCAAGAGCCAGTAGAAGGCTTGGCTCATAGCAGGTGCTCAATAAATGTTTGTTTCAAGATGAATAAATGAGTGGACCAATGAATGCACAAGCTACTACTACCGCTGACAGCTAATTTTTTTTCTTTTCCCCAAAAGATTTTTCATTCCAGTCCCTATGAAATTAAAGGTAAGAGCTACCAATTTACCCCTAACAAGAAAGTATATCTTATAAGCGTTCAGGGTCCACGAGTCAACAAAGCGTTTGGCATACAGTAGGTGCTTAATAAATATTCAGTAACTTGGTCAGGCATGTAAGCTGAAGTAATGAGAAAGCATTAACCTGGGAGCCCCCATTCTGCCCCAAACCCATCCTACAATTTCTAAATGCCACAACGGACTCTCTTGAGATATGAGTCTTTATGTTTCTGTTGTCTTCCCTGCCCATCCTTCCCAGCCAAGACTCTGCCCCGATAAGTCAGGAGGATCCATATTGTGTGAATGAGAATTAAAATTGTTTCAGCAGAAATAAAAGGAGAAATTGATAAGGTTCCTTTTTTTCTTACTTCAAAAGGAAGCTCTTGAAAATAAATGAGAGGCCCCAAGGGGAAATAACATTAAGCGTGTGCTGTAATAAGGCTATGAAAAGGGAACAGAGAAATTACCAGAGACCTCCATCCCAGGGGTGGCTGGAGGGGACTCGACTAGGCTGGGAGCCTGAGGGACCAGACTTGGGGAGACCAAGAACAGGATTTGAGTCCCTATCAAGAGAGCCATGAAAGCCAAGCCCACCCCTGCAGGCCACCTGCCGCCAGTTAAGTAACCCCTTGGGCTGTTCAGAGCCACACAAGGGCCTTCCACCCGCAGCTGCTCAGAGGCCCCCAAGGATCACCCAGCAGGATGATGCCCACCTACGCCAAGCGCTAACAGGTGGGTCGACCCTCTTGTCAACAGCCCACCCCCACCCCACCCCCCTGACGTCCAGAGGGCTGCTGGTTGTACAAGGAGGCAAAAGCCCCAGCACCTGGACTGGCCAAGCCCAGGGCCGTTACACGTTCCCTGAGCCTCTGTTTCCTCTTCTGTAACATAGAGAGGGTGATGTTTGACCCCCACACGCAAACACCTGGTAGGGCAAGAGAGGTGAGGCTTTGTCCCCCCCCTTGAAGTGCCCTCCGCAGCATCTGTGCAGGAGAAGCTTGGGGGAGGGGAGAGGGAGGAAGATGAGAGCCAGCCTGGCAAAAAGCAGAGATGGGGCCGCAGCAGCTGGCCTCCAAAGAGCTCTGACAATCAGCCAGGCCGTCTATTCCCGAGGAAGAGATGGTGGGATCAAGGCAACAAGGGTTCATTCACTCAGCCATCCAGCCATCCATTCTACAAATATTCATTGAGTATTATTCTAGGTATCACTGTGCACTGTGCAAGCCCCTGGGAATAAAGCTGTGAACAAGAGAGCGTCGACGAGGACGTCAAGATCCTTAAAGGTAAGTGCTGAACTACTCACTGTTGTCAAAAGTGCCCCAAGGGAAAAAATACACAGATCACTTTTGTCAAGAACGGTGAAGGGTCTGAAATTGGCCCTACTTGCAAGCTCGCAGATTAGCCTGTTGTGATTTGCTGGGTGCCAGCAGGAAACATGAGACTCCTGGGTCAGAGACCAAGGATAGTTCTTTACTCACAGCAAGAGCAGAGGCTAGAGGGTCAACATTTTCTTATATGAGTTACCCAAGCCCCAGTTCCCATAGGGTAGTGCAAAGGCATGCAGTGAGTTGCATTACAGGAGAGGAACCCTGAGGTTAGGAAACCCAAATCTTTCGTGTGTCTGTGTGTGTTAAAAACACACAACATAAAATGTTACTATTTTAACCATTTCCAAATGTACAGTTCAGTGGCGTTAAGTGTATTCTCGTTGTTTTGCAACCAATATCCAGGACTTCTCCATCTCCCAAAACTCTATACTATTTATTTATTTATTTTTTTATAATTGGCTGTGTTGGGTCTTTGTTGCTGCGCACATTCTTTCTCTAGTTGTGGAGAGTGGGGGCTACTCTTTGTTGTGGTGCACAGCTTCTCATTGTGGTGGCTTCTCTTGTTGCGGAGTACAGACTCAACCACTGCACCACCAGGGAAGTCCCAACTCTATACCCTTTCAATATCTCCCCACTCATTCCCCACCCAAGCCTCTGGCAACCACCATTTTTTTCTGTCTCTATGGATTGGACTGCTCCAGCTACCCCATATAAGTGGAATCATATAGTATTTGGTTTTGTGTGTGTGACTGGCATATTTCACTTAGCATAATGTCCTCAAGGTTCATCTATGTCATAGCACGTGCCAGAATTTCGTTTCTTTTTAAGTCGGACTAAGATTTGGAAACCTAAATCTTTTATAATGGACAGTAAACATACCTGTCCTTTGCTCTGGAAAGAAACACTATCTCAAACTTCCCTGGTGGTGCAGTGGTTAAGAATCCGCCTGCCAATGCAGGCGACACGGGTTCAATCCCTGGTCCAGGAAGATCCCACATGCCGTGGAGCAACTAAGCCCGTGAGCCACAACTACTGAGCCCGTGTGCTGCAACTACAAAGCCCACACGCCTAGAGCCTGTGCTCCGAAACAGGAGAAGCTACTGCACTGAGAAGCCTGTGCACCGCAATGAAGAGTAGCCCCCGCTCTCCTCAACTAGAGAAAGCCCGCTCAGAGCAATGAAGACCCAACACAGTCAAAAGTAAAAATAAATAAATAAAACTTTTTTAAAAAAAAAAAGAAACACTATCTCTATCTTCCAAGACTTTTCCCAACACAAACATCCTCTAAAATGTGGTGTGAAGGAAAACAGTTTGTGCCTCTGCTTACAAGACATGCAGAAACACAAGACACCCAGGAGGATTATGTGCAAACAACAAGCAATCCAGAAAAGACTCAGCCCTCCACCTACTCACCAACGCTGGGTAAGGACCAGCTACTAAGCAGAGTGTTCAAATAACACTGCTCTGGGCCTTCACACAGTTCACAACTGGCTCACACCTCCAGACAGAAGACTCCAGCTCAGGGACATAGTCTATTATTGTAACTGAGGAGGTGGGAGTTTTCACCCAGCAAGCTCACTGCTAGGAATTTACTAAAAATGGGTGCATGTCCACAGAAAGACTTGTACAAGAACGTTCATAGCAGCTTTATCCACAGAAGTCCCTACCTGGGAACACCTGAACGTCCAACAAGAGGGAAACGGAGCAACAAAATGTGGTGTGTCCGTACAACGGAACACTCCTCAGCAATGAGGAGGGACAAACTAGTGATATTTGCAACGACCCACCAAGTTCAAAGCTGAGCACTGAACTTTGTGCTGAGCCTAAGAAGGCAGACACAAAAGAGTACACTCCGTACAGTTCCACTCACATGAAATTCCAGAAGACGCCAAGCTAATCTATGGTGAAAGAAATGGAAACAGTGGTGGCCCCTGGGGTGGCAGGACTTCCGGAGGGGGGCCTGATAAAAAAGGGGAGGGAACTTCCTGGGGTAATGGAAGCACTCTGTATCTTGGCAGGTGTGTCAGTTACACAGGTGCATGCATTTGTCGACTGATCAAACCACACATTTACAATCTGCAGCATTTCGCCGTATGTAAATTATACCATCATTGTTTAAGTAGTTTTTAAAGAACGTGAGCTTTGGAGTCAGGCAGACCAAGCCCTCAACTTATTAACCACATGAACCAATGGCTTCTCCTTTGTGCTGAGGCCAGTTTGAGAAGAATCCCAGCGAATCCGGGCTTCTCCTCTTCTCTGCACACCCTGCACCTTGCACAGGGCGTGGCACAGCCGTGGAGCTCAGCAAATAGTGTCAAATGAATCAATAAATGTGAGGCTAGATGTATGGCCTTGAAGCATTTTTAGGAGTGGACTTTGTTTCCACAAATGAAATCTTAGCCTAAACCAAATGAAAGTGATTCTGCAGACATTTAAGTTTTCATCGCTTACCGATAACTGTTTCCTTGTTTAAGGATCAGCTGAAGTCCCTGAAATCCACCTGGATAGGTTTATTCCTTTGTTCTCTATATAGTTATGGAACACCTCTGGTGTGCCAGGTGCTTGAGAGAGAGCCGTAAATAAAAGACACCAGACGGTCCCTGCCCCCACGGAGCTTGCATTCTGGTGGGAGAGACAATAAAAATGTAAATGGCACTCTGTTAGGAGATCATTATGGGTACCACATCAGAGCCCTGAGGACAAGAAAATAGAGGCTGTGAAAGAATGTGATGTGGGGGAGGGGCTGGTCCAGATGAAGGCTTCAGAGTCGGCCTCTCTGAGGAAGAAACACCTGAGCTAAAACTAGAGGACAAGGAGGAGCAGCCCCACGAAGGGCTGGCGTTAGAGCTTTCCAGATGGTCGGTGCATAGGGAAGGGAGCTCTTGAGGTATGGCCTTCTGAGATTCCAAAGAGGCCGGCTCCTATAATGTAAATGAGCTGGAGCCTGTCAGTCTTGCTCTGCCACTCACTTGCTGTGCAACTTCCGCAAATCTCTTGCCCTCTCTGGGCTTTGTTTCATCATCTGAACACTGAAAGTCTGAAAACAATCTCTCAGAGCCATTCCAATTATGATGATCCAGGGGTATTTGACAGGATACTTGCAAAGCACATGTTGTGATCTCCCAAGATTTTGAGTCCAAAAGGACAAAAGACCAAGGGACAGAGTCCACCAAGGCAGTGGCCTCTAGGACAAAGGGATAATCATTGAGGCTCTAAGGCTGACAGCTTTGCTGCTGCAAAATAAAGACGTTCTCCTGTCTCCCATCCCTGTCTACAGCAACAAAACAAGGTGGCAAAAACCCAGAGTACTCCGCTTAACTGTCGGCTGCCCTCCGACTGGCTGCAGTCTTGGAAATAAATGGTCCCATCAGTTCTGAGGAGGGTGAGCTCAGGATTTCAGATGAAGATGAAATAAGAGGGAACACAGCCCAGAAGCAATGCAAAGTAACGACAAGGGCACTAAAATCTTCCACTGCAGCAAGGATGCTGAGAGCAGTGCAATGGGGCGCTGACCTCACACTTGGGGACACCAGAGGAATGAGCTCATGCCCTGGGGCTGGCTGGTAGGGCCTGTGTTTCTGGGATTCAGGGGCTATCTGAGGGGACCTGGTCTGAGCTGGTAAGGCCATTCCTTTCCTGCCCCACCCCCATCCCATCCTCCACTTGCTAAAGCCTTATCCTCCTGCATTTCTCCAGATCAAAGAGCCTCCAGGAACCGGCCTGCAGGGCTGGCTAACTCCAGCCCTGTGCCAGGGAAAGGGAGCCTCAAAGCTGAGAGACTCCTAGCAGGAGGGCGGCAGGTTCCCATCCCAGAAAATGAGACCACACAGAGAAGACAGTGATTTTAAAAACCATCATCTACCAGCACCTCCAGTCCTGCTAAGGTCAAAGTTCCACGGTCATTCTGTGGACGCTGCAATCACAGCTTCTTGTTTCTGGCCATGTCATCCTGAGCAAGTTATTTACTGTTCCCTTGTCTCTAAAGCAGGGGAAATAATAGTATTGACCATGCAGGGTTATCATGAGAATTCAATGTAAACATCTGAGCACAGTTTCTGGCACATAGTAAGTGTTCTCAATAAGTTAATTTTAATTTTTACATTGTTTTATAGTCACATTAAATGTCTCTATATGTACAAGTAACGCAACATAGTACCAGCCAAGCTCAACACCCATCTAAGTTCACTGATACTAAGAAACTACAGCCTGGATTCATCGCAAACAATCTCCTGACTCTCCCTCCCCTCCATCAACCCAACAATCTTTAGCAAGGACACCCAGCTTCCCTCTGAGCCTCGCTAAGCCTCTGCCAGTGCACAGTGTTCTGATGAACCATCTCTCCTCTAAGAGGAAAAAAGTTGCAAGCAAGGGTTAAAATCTCAAATGCCTGCAGGGCCAGGAAGGTAAAGCAAGATGAGTAAAGGGAGCCCAGGGTTAGACATGAAGGAGTAATGAGGACTGTGGCAAACTGGAGAACCCACGCCCCATCTGAAGGAAAAAGCTGCTACCAGTTCTAGCCAGTTTTTGCCAGGAAGGAATGTAGGTCCAGGGTTGGCACATCTTTTAGTCCTCAAGGGAAGCCAGAAGTCCAGATTTTTATGTGAGATCGCCTGATGTTCAAACACTGGCACACAATTCATTATTTTTAAAACATGGAAGTCCTAGCAAGACTCATCTGTTTGCACCCACTGAGTGAGGGGCAAAGCCCTCCCAGCTATTACTGGCTGCCGGGCAAGTGCCCTTTCCCTGCAAGAATCAGAACGTCCTGGCTGGGCTGAAGCTACAAGGAACTCAAGACAGATCTTAATTAAGCTCCAGGAGGAGCGCCTATTAGTTGATAAAGGCTTTGGAAAAGAGTGAAGGGAAGAGTCCCCTGAGGATGGAGCCACGGAGGAAAGCTAAAAGGAGGTGGGCTTTGAAATGGGCTTTGGGGGCTGCCGGACCAGGAAAAACTGAAGAACAAAGGCACAATCCAGAGAAGGGATGGAGGGAGATGGGGAATTAGGAGGAACTGAAAGCTCTGTCTCAGAGCTTTGCCAGCTCAAGAGTGAATGCAAAATGTCACACTGCAGCACTCTCAAGAAGATTCTATTAGGAATGTGACTGTACACTGCTCCGGGTTGGTGGCACCTGGAGGGAGCACGGAGGATGCAGGAGAAAGGACAATGCCCAGTTCTCTGGATGTGGCCTTAACTTAGCTAGAAGTCCTCTACCCCATGCAGACCTCACCCAGCACACAGATCTGCTTATGTGCAGCCTCCTTCACTAGAGCTAAGCTCTTCCAAAGCTGGAAATGTGACTTCTATATGCTGGGCGTATAGAGGTCCTTAATGAGTGTGTGTCGAGGATCCACTGAATGAAACCAAAAAACAAGAAGCAAGACAACAAAGAATAGGGTGTGCACCCACATTTCCAGAACTGAGCATTTCCCTCGGGGAAAATGAGCAAAGCATCAGTGCTCACCGTATGCAGCAGCCACAAGGACCTGGTGTTTGTATAGGGAAACACCTCACATGGGGTGTCGGGAATAGGACAGTGGCAGCCCATCATGACCAGAGTCAGTGAGACTTACAACACCCCAAAGCCCCCAGGAGATGGACATGATGCACAACCCATCAAAGCTCTAGTGGGTATCTTGGATCATTCTAGAATATATTATAAAAAATTAACATTAGCGTATCATTTTAAGCCCTTCCCTGGATAGATGGTGCAGCTGAGATGCTCAGGGCGCCGAGGGGAATTGTGTCCAGTTACACAGTGAGTCTAGGGGCACAGGCTGGACCAGAGCCCAGCTCTGACTCCCATTCCAGAACACTCTAGACTAGGAGCAGGGCTGGGACTGGGGCAAGGCAGGGGAGACCCTCGCCTGTAAGGAGGGGCCAAAATCAAGGTAAGTAACATTTTGATGCAATATTTTTAAAAAAATCAAAATCAGTGCAAAACAAATCCGTGATAAGCAACATAGCAACTTTTAAAATAAAGACAAAGTTGCACCCTTGTGTGCCTCAATCTCCCCCTCTCCACCCTGATCTCAGTCCGGACTAGGAGTCCTGAGGTGACAATTAACTAAAACATGGATAAAATAGTTGTGTGGAAATCTATGGGAAGATCATTCCAGGAAGAGGTACAGAAAAGAGGCACCACCCCAACTTGCAGGGCAGCATTTTTCCTACAACAAGCTGTGTGCCAGGAACACCCAGCTAGACCCCCTGCCAGGAGAGCTCAGGGAGAAAATCCCACCCCGTCACCCCCCTCCCTAAACCGCCCCCCTTGTAACTCCAACCAGTTGTCTTGCAAATCTTTTTCATCTCAAGGGGCAGATGGATTAAAAGGTTTGGACAGCCCTATTTGCCATGGAAAAACAACCCAGAACTTTATGACTTACTGACAGTGGGTTATGAATGGGAAGGAAAGCATATCCTTAATAAACCACTGACAGTAACTCCCTTTTAAGGTATTTCCTTGGAACCAGAGATGCCACATCTTCCTCCTGCCCCTGGTTCTAATAGCAGCTTGTTTTTCAGTGACAAGCTTGGGCTTTTCCAGCCAGGCCTGGATTCAGAGCCAGCTTTGCCATTCCCTGGGTGGCCCTAGACACCTTTACCAAGATGAAAGGACAGCAACTCATGCTTCCAGGGGTCCAGGGGTAACTTAAAGGACATGATGGGGGCTGAGAGGCAAACCACAGCCAAAGTGGGCAGGGCACAACCCAGCACCAGCACACCACTCACAGGAGGGATGTCAGCCAGATCTCCCAGTGTTTCAAAAGAAAAGAAAATTATGTGAAATCTCCCAATTTTTACAGGTTGGCCAACTAATTCAAATCTTTTGAAAAGATGTTAAGGCAGCAGGGCCAAATAAAACAGGTCTGCGAGCCAGAGCTCACTGACCAGCCCAGTTGGTGCCTCTGACATCCACAAATAACCCAGCAACCTGCCTAGCACCTAGTAGGTGCTCAGCAAACACAGACCCGTTTCCATCTTTTCAGGAATCTGTCCAGGCGCCATCAACATCCATTTCCACACAACAGCTTGGGAAGGAATGTTTCTCGGCAGGAAAATGAAGATATGAAAAGAAGAGCTGAAAATCTGGAAGGCTCCAAAGGGAGGGAGGAACTGCCGAGGGAATTCCTTAAAAGGATTTAGAAGAATTTTATTGGACTCAGTTTAGCACAAGTCAGGGATAAGTTCAGGCAATAATTTAACGCCTGAGCCCAGCAAGCGAGTCTGTGTCTGTGGGGGTGGTTGGGGGGTGGGGAGGGAGGAATTGCCCTTACTGAGGTCTCCACCAATGTTTCAGGTCCTCTGCCCAAAGGTCACCCCAACATCTGAAGCCAGCGCACAGTGTTCTGATAGGCCCACCCTCAGGGGCAGCCCCTCCACAGAGGTGCTCATAAGGTCCAGCTGACCCTACACAATAGGAAGCACGGCTTCCCCAGTGGATCTGGTCACTCACATTTGAAGTCAGACCCAGATGGGTTGAGTTTTAAGTCTTCAACATCAGGGATTCTCAGAGCGTGATCCCCAGACCAGTAGCCGCCCCAACAGCAGCAGCAGCAGGGAACCTCTTTGGAGGGTCCCACCCCAAACCCACTGAAACAGAAATTCAGGGGATGGGGCCAACCACCTGGGTTTTAACAGCCCCTCCAGTAGATTCGGATGCACAATAAGTTTGAGAACTCCTGCTTTCCATCGTTACCCTGTGGTCTTCAGCAAGTCCTGTGTCTCACTGAGATGATCAAGTCCATCCTATAGGACCTGCCCTGAGCATCCCTCCAACAACTATTTCAGATGCCTGGTCTGTCTGTGCCAGACAGCGTGGAAGATGCTGGGAGGACAGCACATAATCCTGGCCCTAGTGGAGCTTGATCTCTAGTGGGGAGACAGATAATAAGCAAGGAAAAAAGATATAAACGCCAATTTTCAGAAGGGAGAGGAAGGCAGAGGCCTGATCCTCCACACAGAGCTGTGTTTCTCAAAGCACACTTCAGGGACCACCTGAGCACCAAAGCCCACACAGCCAGGCAGCCCTCCTTTCCTACATCCCCCAATACCCCTCTCCGGTGTCCCTGCTGTTCCTCAAACAGGCTTCCCTCTCCCCTGCTTCAGGGCCGTTGCCTTTGCATTTACCCGAAAAGCTCTCTTCCCAGATCTTCCAAAGATGGGCTCCATCTCCTTGTTCAGGGCTCAGTGTAAATGTCACCGCCCCCCCAGGTCTAGGTAAAGCCGTCTCTCCCCTCACTCTGTACCCCCAGCACCCCGCTCTGGCTTCCTCCTTGCCCTTCTCACAGCCTCCAATCCTGCGCCTCAGCGGCTTGCTGGTTCTGCCTCTCTCCCAGCTGGACGTGAGTTCTTGCGGGCAGTTTCATGTGGCGTTCGCCTCTGCGGCACCCGTGAGCCAGGACACCCTAACCCTCTTCCTCTTCATGCAGTCCCAGAAGGCGCGGGCGCCCCCAACTCCGGAGCCTGCTCCCCACCCTTGAGGAGGAGGCCACAGGCCGGGCCCAGGGCAGGGTTCCTTCACGGCCTTGCCTGGTTCTCTGATGGTGGGAAAGGGCGTAGAGACTGGAAGGAAAAAGAGGAAAGGGAGGTGCGAGGCCAGAGACCCTAAAAGGCCGCTTCAGCGGTGGCGCCCTCTCTCGGGCAGAACCCTCCAACCCCACCCCCAGCAAAAGCGCGACTCCTACCAATTCCGAGGCGAGGCGTCGCTCTCAGCCGGCTCGGGACCCCAGGGCCCGGTCCGCGTGCCCCGTGTCGGCGGGGGGTGCGGGCAGCTGGGCCGCGCGGATCCGGGGCGGTGGCGCACGGGGACTTGGAGGGAAAGGCACCTGGCGCGGCACGTGCTGTCCCTAAGAAGTTGACGCCGCAAGGCGCGTGCAGTCCCTGGCCCGCAGTGGCACGAGGGGCCCAAGGGCAACGGCGCGCTCGGACCTCCCGGGAAAAGCACAGGACCGGGGCAGCGGAGCGTGGGGGCTTTACGTGGCACGTTGGAGCCTTGGGCGTGTGGCGCCAGGGGTCCGGGACCGGCGGGGCACTTGAACCGCCGGGGGAAGCACGTGACCCCCGGAGGCTGGCGCGTGGCGGGGCGCGTGCAGCCCGAGGGCAGCGGAGCGCGGGGACCACGAGCGCAGGCGGGCGGAGGGGCGCGCAGGCCGGAGGGCGGGGCAAGAGGGAGAGCGCGGCGGCGGGACCCTCGGCGCGGGCGGTCAGGGCCCGGGCTTGGGAAGGCGCCCGACGGAGCGCTGCGCATCCGAGGTCCCGGGCCGGCGCCGCGTGGCCCCCGCGCTCCCCGCCGCCGCCCGCGCTCCCCGCCCCGCGCGCCGCCCCTCCCTCCGGCCCGCCTCCCGCCCGCTCCCTCCCTCCCTCCCTCGGCGGCTGGCGCACGGCGCTCCCGGCGCACTCGGAGCCCGGCGGGGACCCGGAGGCAGAGGCGGGCGGCCCTGGGTCCGAGTGCCGGAGCCGAGCGGGGCCCGGGGACCGAAGTTTGCCGGCGGCTCCGGGAGGTGGCGCGGGTGGCTTCCCGCCCCCTGGTCGCGTCCTCGCCGGGACCCACCGGCAGCCGGCGGACGCGAGCCGCGGCCCGGCCAACTCCGCGGTGGGGACGCTGTGCCGCGAACTTGAGGTGGGAACTTGGCGCGCCGCAGCCTCTCCGGGCACCGCCGAGCTGGCGGACTCGGGCTCGGGTGAGGGGAGATGCACGTGGCCGTGGCCCTGGCTCCACTGAGGGGACCCGGAAAGCCGCTGAGGGGGCGGCCGGGGCGACAGAGGACCCGGGAGAAGCTGCGGGCGGCGGCGTGGAGCGCGCTCGCCAGGGTTCTGGTACGGGTCCAGCTTCTGTGCTTCCCCGGGGCCCCCGGGGTGCGAAGTAACAGGGCAGGAGGTGGGGGGCACATCCCGGCTGTGGCGGAGGTTTCTCGCCGTCTCGCCGGAAGGTCCAGGGAGGAGGGAATGTTGGGGGGAGGTGGTACGGGGGGCGTCTGTCACTCGCTTATTCACTCCATCCTTAGGCACGGAATGGAGCATCCCGTCAGTGGGCTTTATTGAGTCATTCATTAACACCACAAGCTTTTCCTGGCCCACTGTGTGCTGAGTGCTGGGGACTCCGAGAGCCCTCGGTTCACTGGAGGGAAAGGTCGCCTCCTCGGCCTCAGGGGCTCCCTACCCAGAAGGGGCTCAGCCTGGGTGGATTGGAGTCTTTGGGTGAGGAAGGAAAAGAGAGAAGTTCATGCATTCATTCATGGATTGGACAAAGATTGGCCGAGCACCTACTATGCACAGCTCACCATTTAACCGTTATTGAGGCATTGTGCTGGGGAGAGAACCGTGAAGAAGAGGGATGGGATGGGGGCAGGATAGGATGGAAGCCAGCTAGCAGCTTGGAGAGCACCCCCTCCCCATGTGTATAGGCGGGAGGTCACTGGTCAGGTACAGAATGGCCTTTCCTTGTCACCTACGGCATTCATTCTCAAGGGGAGGGGGGAGGCTGGAATAGGTTGTTGGATAAGAAGGTCTTTAAAAAGCTCCTTAGGGGAGGGTGGTAGGCGGGGAATTGAGTAACACTGATCTGACCACACATCGGTGGGAAGGCGTCTCCCGCCGATGGGGTCAATTAGTTCAGCTGTACATTCAGCAGGCATTTTCTTAAGCAGTTGCTGTTCTTAAGCACGTACAGAGTGCCAGGCACCAAAGTCACCAAGGTGAATGAGAAGGACACAGACCCTGTTTGCTGACCCCTCAAGACAAATGCAGGGGAGGTGAGAGGAGGGAGCAGGAACTTCTCTGATTCACTGCATGTGTGTTAAGGTGGGGGGGGGGGGTGCTTCTGATTCTATGAATCTCAGCAGCGGTTTATTCACTATGATGTGTGATACCCACACACATGACTGTAGTCAGAGTCACTTCGGGGAGCCTCACCGGAGCACATTTCCCAGGAAAGTTTGGCTCTGCTGCGACCCAGCCCCAGTGCTGGAGCCAGGGGAGGGGCAGGTAGCCAGGGCATGCTGGCTCTCTTGAGTGGACTTCTCAGGATCTGTCAGGCCTGAGCTTGACCCTGTGTCCTCTGTCTTGGAGCTCTGCAGAGGCCCCTGCAGAGTGGAGAGGGAGGGAGGGTGTGTCTGAAAGACAGGCGAGGATGGCCCCTGGGGAGGCCCTCATCAGTCATTCCCTAAGCTAGCCCATTCCAGTGGAAAGATGTCTGTCATGGAACCCACTCCAAACCCACAGGGGACCGTGAGGGTGCTGGAAACGAGACAGCCTTGATTCCTGTCCCGAGCCTCGAGAACCCCAGCTGCGGGAGTCCTGGAGTCTGACTGGGGCAGATCTGGGAGCTAGGCTCCTGTCCCACTGCCATTTTGAATTCTCTGCACCAGCTCCGCAGCTGGGCTCTGGCAAGAGGTGAGGGGGATGCCCGTGGGAACAGCAGAGCAGAGAGATGTGTCCTGGATGTCGGGCTGAGAGGCTCAAGCCAGGACTAAGGAATGAACCCCCAGGGCCCCTAAAAGGTATCTTGACGGGCTGTCTTTTCTCCACATCCCCTTTCCAAATATGTGAGAAAGAGTCAGTGGTTCTGGCTGCCAAAGATACAGGGTCTGGGAATCCACTCTTGGTTGGCTCATTAAACCCAGAGATGCAGCCCCTGGCGGAAAATGGCGGCTGGAGAAGCCACTCTAAAGACAATTAATATAAAGGGGGAAGCAAGAAAGTCTAGCTGCAAGCACTCAATCCTCCTTGGCCATTTTTTTCCATAACAGACACTATTTGACTAACAAAGTCAGAACAGAGTCAAAGTATTTGACTAACATCGTCAGAGTGACTGTTCTCCAGATAGGATCCAAACAGTGCCTCAGCTCTTCCCCTGCCCTGTGGTCACAGCCTCACATCTGCACCTCCCAGGCGGGCACAGGGCATACAGTGCTCTCCCTCGTTCCTCCCTCACCTCCCCGCCGCAGCTCACCGCAGACACGCGGCCTCAACACTTGCTAAGGAACGAGAAACGAGGGATTGTTTAAGCAGGTGTCCCCTTCCTGCTGCCCCAAGGTCCTCACTGCTCCCCAAGCCTGTGCCTCTGCTCACACCTGTGTTCCCAAATTTGGGGGCCACGAGGAGGCAAAGAGAAAAGAACCTTCCAGCTCCCACCCCAAAGCCCCTCGTGGTAGAAGGCAAACCGTTATTTTGCCAGAAGCAGAGTAGGGGGCTCCAGAGGCTGCCTCTGCCTGAGGGGGGCGGGGGTCGCTGGCATGTTCTCTCTTTGGGGGCAAGTGGGGGTGGAGGAAAGAGCCCAGCTCCCAGCAAATATCCCCACCCCTACCCCAGTGACTTGGGCCCGCAGGAAGCAGGGCTGAGGTCCAGCACGGTTGGATTGTAACGAGGGTGGACAGGAGGGAGTCAAAGAAGACGGATTCCCCGGGCAGGCAGAGCATCTCACAGGGACCCAGCATGCCAGGACCAGGGCCAGCCTAATGGCCACATCCGTTTTGATTAACATTTTAATTGAGGAGTAATGACCGCCTCTGAGTCAGCCCAGCCAGGAGCCCTAACCCTGACAGATGAAGCTGCACCGGCTGGGGAAGGGCTGCATGGAGAGATGGGTGGGGAATGATCTCTCGACACCCGATCGATCGGGGTTAGGGAATGACACAGGTTGGCAAGGGGCGGCGGGGGCGGGGGGGGGGAGCAGAAAGAAACCAAAGCCCGAGGAGCTCGTGAAAAAAAATGCTTTTTTTTTTTTTTAAAGAAAGTTGCATTGCACTTGCTTCATTTCTTACTGCCACATATTACCACCATTTAGTGGCTGAAAGCAACACAAATTTATTATCTTGCCGTTTGGGGGGATCATAAGGCCAAATGCATCTTATTGGGCTAACATCAAGGGGGCAGCCGGGCTGTGTCCCTTCTGGGGGAAAATCCGTTTCTGCCTTTCCCAGCTTCTGGAGGCTGCCTGCTTCCTTGGCTTCTGGGTTCACATCATTCCAACTTCTGTCATCACATCTCTGTCTCTGGCTCTGATCCTCCTGCTTCCCTCTTATAAGGACCTTATGGTGACACTGGGCCCACCAGTCATCAGATGGCTCATCTCCCCATCTCAAGATCCTCGATTTAATTACAGCAACACAACCTCTTTTGCCATGTAAGGTAACTTAGTCACAGTTTCCAGGGCTTGGGATGTGGCCGTCTTTGGGAGGCCACTGTACTGCCGACCACAGGAGTGTGCCTGGTCACTTTTTGTCACTGATGGGGAGACTGAGGCCCAGCCGAGTGAGTGCCAGGTGAGCAGGACAGCCGGCACTGAGGTCCAGCCCTCTGGAAGGTGTTGTCTGCTTCACATTCCTCTGAGAAAGGAAATGCAAAGGGAGGAGCAGGCAGGGGAGGTGCCAGGTGTGCTGTGCAAAAGCCATTCTAGCAAACACAGAGCCCTTCCAAAGTGCCAGCCACGGCTCCAAGCACTAAGGAGGCGACTGTGATGGTCACCCCAGTTAACAGCTGAGGAGACTCGGGCACAGAGAGGTGAAGTTAATTGCAGAAAGCTGCACAGCTGGTAAATGGTGAGCCAGGCAGCATGGTCCAGAGGCCACACCCTCAGCCCCCGCTGGTGCCTGTCTACACCACAGGAGAGTTCCTCTGCCCAGAGACCAAAATGGCAACCCAGACCTTGATGAAAGCAGGAGTTGCGTTGATTTCTTAATCTGCTCTTGTGCACATACACAGTAGGAATAAAGATGTTTCCCCAGCTATGGGCAGCTGCCTGCTTCTCCCCACCCTCAAAGACTTTCAAAAGCTTGTGCATAGAACATAGAGACAAGAGACCCAGTCCCTGGCTTGCTCCTGGTGCTGGACACCCTCCCGCCTCCACTGGGAACCAGCAATGCTGGGGGGCAGTAACATGCAGAGTCAAGGGGGTTTGCTTGGAATCCCACAGACCTAGTTGGGGTCTGGCTTCATCACCAGAGTCATGAGTTTTCACTTCTCAAAGCCTCAATTTCCTCATCTGTAAAATGGGGGTGTTAAGAGTAACACCTGCCTCCTAGGGAAGGATGTGGCTCACACAGTGAAGGCTCTTGCACAGTGCCTGGTGCCTAGTGTGTGATAATGGGAGCCTGTGACGGGTGGTGCTTACAGCACTGAGGGGTTAGCGCTCCTCTGCATTCCCTGCTCCCGCTCAGAAGAGGGACAGAGAGCTCTGTCCTGAGGGATGGGCCTGGGACTGGAAGAGTGGAGTTGAGGGAGGACAGCAGTTTGTTAAAACCCTGGAGAGACCTGGGAGGTATTTTAGCAGTTGGGATCAGTACATAACAGTTTGTGGAATCCTTCCTGTCCTTAACGGGATGTGGCCGTGGGGATGAGAGATCAGGTGGCAGTAATCATACCTGCAGCAAACCTCCATTCACCAGATTATCTTAGCAGCCTGGTGAGGTCGACACACTTATCCCCACTTTACAGGGGGAAACAGGCCCAGAAGAGGACCAGCACCTCAGTGAGTGCAGATGGCTGTATCCGGCCGAAAGGTTATTGCAGAAGCAGCAGTGACAGCCAGGCAAGCCTGACTTAGACCTTCCTCCCACCCGGCTCCTCACTCCTGAGTCGTACCCCCCAGGCCCTGCACCCCACCCTCAGTCAGACGCTGACCACAGAGCAGCCTGATGGGGGGCTGCCCCTCAGAACTCTTTCCGGTTTAAATGATCATTTCTCTTCGGAAATGCATGCTCAGCCCTCTGTCATAGCTCACCAACATCATCTTTCTCCCAGGAGGAAGGAAAAGAAATTGCAGGGGGAGTGTCCGCGGATCTGTGGGCTCACGAAGGGGCATTTGATCAAGGCAGCCCCAGTGCAGAAGGTTCTTCTCTCAAACCAGAGGGTCTCCACTTCCCCAGTGAAACTCCCGTAGCATGGGACCCACAGAGCCTTCCAGACCCCCAAGCAGATTGAGAAGTTGGGCAGGGGCCTCCCTGCCGAAGCCCAGGGCAGCTAGAGGGGCTGCAGACTTTCCTGGCCCCTCCTTTCCTCTCCCTCAATCATCAGCAGGCTCTCAGGGAGCCTTCAAAAACACCAATTCCTGGGCCTCCCCCTTAGGGATTCTGATCGAGAGGGGCTGGGGAGGGGCCTGGGAATCTGCATCCACTGAATCCAGGGAGATGCTGAACCTAGTGGCTTGATCTTTTTCATGCTCTTCTTCTTTTTTAAACCTGGATCAAAACCCAGGGTTGTGTGAACCACACTCTACTTCATACCGCTCTTCATCACAGGCCTGTGCCAAGCCGGCTTAGTCCCTACTCCCTTCATTCTAATCCCCAAGCTTATTCCCCTCCCTCTGCCCTCCCAGGCACCCTCCCTGTGGTTGATAGAGGTCCTTACATGTGCTCAAGTCTTTGTAAAATATGTAATGTTGTGTGTGTGTTCATTTACATAAATAGCATAGTGCTATAAACTTCTGTTTCTTTTTCCACTCGGCACCATGTTTTTAAGATCTAAATGTGTTGCCAAACCTACATCTAGTCCATTGCTTCTAATTCCTGTGCAACCTCCAGGCGTCCGCCGTCTGCATCGCTTGTTCACTCCCCCCGGAGGGACACTGGGAGACCTCCTAGCACCAAAGCAACACAAGCTGCACGTTCTTGTGCCCTGTTCCTCGCTTAGATCTACATCCCCAGAAGCAGATCCTGAGTCAAGGATTTGAGTATAAATAATAGTATTTTACGGACAATGTCTATTACAACCCCTGTGGACCCCGGTCTGGGGAATACATCCGAGAGTGGGATAGCTGGGTCATGAGGCACCAATGTCCTTCATTCCCCTTGGTAACCCTGCTGGCGTTTCCAGAGGCTATACCAGACTGCACTCCCTCCAGCAACGGGCTCGGGGGGGTCAGACAATGCTGGGTTCAAGTCCTGCTGGATCAGGTCAAGAAAGGAGTCACCCTTGGCTGGTGGAGGTGGGGGACGACAGACCCCCCTCATAGCTACTAATAATACAGCAGGCTCACTAAGGGTCCACTGTGTGTCAGGCATTGGGCCAAGCACATCACCCATGTCATTGGCTTTAGTCCTCACCATAACTAAGGGAGGTCAGAGCAACTTATATCGCCATTTTACAGATAAGGAGACTGCATCTTAAAGGCAGGACATGACTTGTCCAAAGTCACGGGAGAACTTGAAGACAGGTCTCCTGACTTCAGAGCCAGTGGGCTCTTCTGCTTCCCCACCTTGGGGTAGTCAGCATGTAGCCCCCCCAGGCTGGAGTCTAACCAGCTTTTTCTCAACATCCCCCGTATTTGTTTCCAATCACTACTGTAACACATCACCACAAACTGAGTGGCTTAAAACAACACGAACTGACTACCTCATACTTCTGGAGAACAGAGGTCTCAAATGGGCATTACGGGACGAAAATAAAGGTGTAGGCAGGCTGCGTTCCTTTCTGGAGGGTCTAGGGGAGAGTCTGTTTCTTTGCCTGTCTCAGCTTCTAGAGGCTGCCTGCTTTCCTGGGCTCGTGGCCCCTTCCATGTTCAAAGCCAGCACTGGCCAGTCGGGTCTTTCTCGCAGTGTTGCATCACTCTGGCACACCCTCCAGCCTCTCTCTTCCATCTTTTAAGGACCCTTGTGGTTGCACGGGGCCCCCAGAGAATCCAGGAAAATCTTCCCACCTCAAAGGAAGCTGATTAGCAACCTTATTTCCATCTGTAACCTTGACTCCTGCTTGCCACATAATCTAACATAGTCACACTTGCAGGGATTCAGATAAGGACACGGACATCTTTTGGCCGGAGCAGGGTGGGGGTGGGGGGATTATTCTGCCTACCATAGTCCCCCTAGTGGTGTCCACCCGCACTGACCACTCGGGTCTGGGTGGAGTGCAGCGTCAGCAGGGGAGTGGGTGCTGGGCACTGAGTACAGGGAATACTGGCCTCGGGGCTTCACCGTATCTCTGCTAGCCTGGCCCTCCTGCCTGCTCCAGCCCAGCCAGGTCAAAGCTACCAGTTAATACCATCCCCTCCCCCACCACACACACATGATTATCAGGTCAGCTTTGGTGGTCTGACACCACCCATCCATCCATGTGGGAGGCCCCCATTCCTGCTCTCTGTCCCTGATTTGCCCACACCCTCTCCTGTTCATCTTCCCACAACCAGAAAAGGCTGCCTCTAATTCGGGCCTCATCATAGCGCCACCTATCGGTCATCTGGGTAAATAGCACCACTGAAATCATCCTACAGCCTTGCCTCTCCCCCTCACCACACTCCAGTCCCGCAGCAAGTCCTGTCAGTTCTTCCTCCAAAGTCCACCCCAAATCCATCGAATTCTCCAGACCCCTCCACTAATCCAAACCTTGATGGTCTCTTTCCAGAATGACTACAGGGCCTTCCAGCCTCATATCCCCAGCCCAGCCTGAATCTTCTCCTGAGGGTGCCTCGCCCACGGAGAAAAAGCCCCAGCCCTGTCTGGTGCCTGCCAACCCCACCCCCTACACACACACACACACACACACACACACACACACACACACACACACGCACTCATCTTCTCCCACCTTCCCCTCACTCACTCTGCCCGGCCACTCAGGCTTCACTGTGGTCTTTGACCATCCAAGCCCATCCCCAGGTCAGGGAGCAGGCTCTTCTCATTCCCTCCACCTGAGACACCTTCCCCCAGGTCCTCCCAGGGCTGGCTCTGCCCCAGGGTCCCCTCCTCCGAGAAGCCCTCCTGGGTCCCTCCATCTACCATTGACCCCCAGACATTTCCCACCTGTCACCTTGTTCTGTTTCCATCACAATACTCACTACAGCCTGAAATTATCTATGTACTTATCTAGAGACTGTTTCCCCCACTAGAACGTCAGCCTCCATGAGGACAGGGCTGGGTCTGTCTTGTCCACTGCTGTGCCTCCAGACCTAGCCCAGTCCGACACCTGGTAAGTGTTGACGGAATGAATAACAGCTCCCTCAGGACTCCTCCTCCTCATCCCCACCATCGGAGCCCCTTTCTCCTCTTCCCAAGCAGACATATAGACCCTAAGTGGCAACATCACTAAATTCAACCATGCTCTAGAACTGACAGACGAAACACTGTAGGGAAATTCTAAAAGATCAGCCTTTTTGTGAGGGAATCAGTCTGGATAAAAAGTAGTCGTATTTTCCAGAAGCCAGACTTTGGAGCCTGTTTGATCTATGAACCTCACTCGAGACGCTAGCATGCAGAACCATCACCCCCACTCCCATCAGACTGGGTTACCCCAAGACCAAAGGCTCAGGAGAAGTGTGCCCAGCCCTCGTTTAGCAAATTCCAGCATCTGGGCCTCCCCAGGGCCCTCTGGCCCTCCGTGTGTAAGCAGCCTGAATGAAGCATGGTTTTTCTCTCCTCTGCATATTAACCGGTCTCCTGAGACAGAACAACTTTCCACACGGGAGGCTGAGGCTTTAACTCACAACTGACACAGGTCATGAGAGAAAAAAATGAGGAACTGCTAATTGGAAGAGCTTCCCGCTGGAGGGAAAGTGAGGAGGGCTGAAAGAAGAAATTCTGCAAGAAAAGAGGTGATTACAGACGTGGGGGGTTCACAAGAGCTCTCCAGGGCTTGCAGGATGAGAGGAATGTTCCTTTGCCTCCATCACTGTTCTTGCCAAACGGAATGTCGTTTTCCCTCTTGTCTTTGGTAGCAAAGATAAAACAGCAGAGCTGAAAAGCAGTCGCACTAAAAAGTGATGTTTCTCCTCCAAGGGATTCTGTCAGGCTTTGCCTGAGGAGATGAGTTCCAATTTTAGGTGAAGTTAAAAACAGTCTTTAACGCTTTAAAATCAAATCATTTTTTTCCAAACACAGGTGTACCCTAGTTTTCCAAAACCTGATCTGTGAAACTATAGCTTGCCCCAAAGATAAATGAGTGGAGTGATGATTTGCTTTTATGAAAGAATTTCTGTTAGGAAGGTGCCCCTCTCAGGTGTGGAAACCTCTGTGGCTCCTGTTAAACACGGCTTCTCATCCATGCAAGGCTGTGTGTATGCGTGTGCACCCGTGTATGTTTCCCTTGAACATTTCTATAGCACAGATGGACACTCATATCAGAAATGGATCTCCATTTGGAATTTATAGACCTGGCTGGTTCCATTTGCATCCATGGGGATTGAGCTGGGGTTGGGGAGGGATGGTGATTTTTAAAGCAAAGTATTAGACTCTTACTAGTTTTCCAGATTAGCTTAATTCTGGAGAGCTCTGTAGCTGTCATCTAGGGGTCTTACGCTCAAATGCCTACGAGGCCAGGAAGGAAATATACATGAGAGAAGTGAAGTGGATGTTAGGAAGACAACAGGGAGGGGTGGGAACTGTGGTGGATTGTAGCATGCATGCCCTGCCTAAAGAGGGCAGTCATTTCTCAGCTGGAATTTAAGGCAAAGGTTGCCAGATAATCTCATTTTCCCAGAGAAACCAACATATATGAATTTTTACATGAAATGTCTCCATTTTCAAAATCTTCTCCAAGCCAGGCAAAATATTTGTGAACCAAACACAGCCCATGAGCTATGAATGAATAAGCGATCTCACTGTAGTAGCATAAACCCTTAGCTTTGAGGGTTGGGAAAGAAGTCTATGGAAGCTGAGATTTTGACTTCAGTTTCTCAGAAGTGCTCTTATCATGTGGGCCTCACCGACAGGAAATGTACTCACATGTCACAAATCTCTTGGAACTTTTACCCTGCTGGGTACAGGGATTTAGAAATGAGTAAAGCACATTCTTCCCCTGGGAGCAAGCAGTCTACTTACTAAAAGAGCAAGGCTTGCACACAGATCATTCTAAAATGGGTGGCGAGTGCAGTGAATATAAATGGGGATGGGGTGGGGCTGACATTCAATTTAGCTGGAAGAGCCAAGAAGGGCTTCCTGGAGGAGTGAGCATACCTGTCCAATTCACTCCTGTGTCTTCAAAATGACATGCTGATGTATGAGCAAACATGGCACTGTTGTGATAATTGTGCATTGTCTCTGATTTATGGCAAGTGATATCAGTTCTCCATGTATGGAAGAAATACAAGATGTCCCTTTGAGTTAAATACTAATAGTAATAGTAGAGAGCAAGTATTGAGTGACACCTACCATGTCCCAAGCACTGTATTAAGTGGTCTTAGGTACATAATTCATTGAATCCTCTCAGTAATCCTGTGAAATAGATCATATGGTTATACCCACTTTACAGATGAGAAAACTGAAACGCATCGAGGTTGAGTAACTTGCCCAGGCCATGTGGCTCCAAATCTATGCTTGTAACCACAACAGCAGAGCTTCTCCTCCTCGGCACTATGGACGTTGGGGGCTGGATAATTCTCGGTTGTGGGGTGTGGCCTGTGCGTCACAGGACTTTTAGCAGCAACCTTGGCCCCTATCTGCTTGATGCCAATAGCATCACCCAGTCACGACAATCAAAAATGCTTCCAGACATTGCCCTATGTCCTCAGTGGACGAAATCAGCCCTGGTTGAGAACCACTGGTCTACACTAAACTACCTTTCCAAGATAAACAAGTACAAAAAATGTTGAACAAACCTGACTTGTTAAGTAAATAGCAGTACAGAGGTTGCATGACAGTCCCCTAGGGTGTGAGCTTTGTGGGATCGGGGAACACATCTGATTCTGTGCATGGCTGGGAACCCCCAGTGCTTAAAACAGTGCCTGGCACATGGTAGCACTCGTACCTTTCTATGGCTTAAATGACGTGGATATGGAGCAATGGTGATGTTTAGGAGATGCTGAATGATAATTTGCTATTTTCACTCTTAAATGAATATCTTAGCGCGAGCTGCTGTAACAAAATACCTAGTGGGGGGGGGGGTTCATAAATAACAGACATTTATTGCTCACAGTTCTGGAGGCTGGGAGTCTGAGATCAGGATGCCAGCATCATTGGGTTCTGATGAGGGCTCTCTTCCTGACTTTCAGGTGACTGCCTTCCCACTGTGCCCTCACATGGGAGCTCTGGTGTCTCTTCCTCTACTTACAAGGGCACTAGTCCCACCATAGGGGCTCCACCCTCATGACCTCATCTAAACCTAATGACCTCCCAAAGTCCCCACCTCTTAATACCATCCGGTTGGAGGTTAGGGCGTCCCCTTATGAATCTGGGGGAACACCATTCAGTCCATATGCGCAAATATCTGCAGAATCAGCACTGTCAGCATGGACTCAGGAGTCACTGAGGGTCTTTCCTCCCTTCTCCCCCCAGGCCCGCGAGGGATGTGAAGGCCCAAAATGACCCTCCTACCGGGAGACAATTCTGATTACGACTACAGCGCTCTGAGCTGCGCCTCCGACGCCTCCTTCCCCCGGGCCTTCTTCCCCCAAAGCCAGTCACTCAAGGGCGTCTTCTACCGGCGGGCCCAGCGGCTGCGGCCGCAGGACGAGCCCCGGCAGGGCGGGCAGCCCGAGGACCGCCGGCGGCGGATCATTATCAACGTGGGCGGCATCAGGTACTCGCTGCCCTGGACCACGCTGGAGGAGTTCCCGCTGACGCGGCTGGGCCAGCTCAAGGCCTGCACCAACTTCGATGACATCCTCAACGTGTGCGATGACTACGACGTCACCTGCAACGAGTTCTTCTTCGACCGCAACCCGGGGGCCTTCGGCACCATCCTGACCTTCCTGCGGGCGGGCAAGCTGCGGCTGCTGCGGGAGATGTGCGCCCTGTCCTTCCAGGAGGAGCTGCTCTACTGGGGCATCGCCGAGGACCACTTGGACAGCTGCTGCAAGCGCCGCTACCTGCAGAAGATCGAGGAGTTCGCCGAGATGGTGGAGCGGGAGGACGAGGACGACCCGCTGGACAGCGAGGACCACGACAGTGAGGGCCCGGCCGAGGGCGAGGGTCGCCTGGGCCGCTGCATGCGGAGGCTGCGCGACATGGTGGAGAGGCCGCACTCTGGGCTGCCCGGCAAGGTGTTCGCCTGCCTGTCGGTGCTCTTCGTCACCGTCACCGCCGTCAACCTCTCCATCAGCACCTTGCCCAGCCTGAGGGAGGAGGAGGAGCAGGTAAGAGCCCGCAGCTGTGTTGGGGGGTGGGGGAGGGGGGAGCTGCTACAGGGGGACCGTTCTCCTCTTGGAAGTGCACGGCCTCCTCACCTGCACTGTTGCCTCCTCCAGGAGGCCTTCCCTGACTGCACTGGCTGAGTAGCATCCCAGTCCATCATTGTGTTTACATGTGTGTTGTCCGTCTGCACGTTCAAACATGAGCTTCATGCCTGTTCCGGTCTGCACTGTGCCCTACCCCCTCACCACCCCTCAGAACATTGTCCAGCAGGGAGGAGGCACTCAGCCACTCTCTGTGGAATGGATGGGTGAATGGGTGGATGGATGGATGGATGGATGCGTGGATGGATGATGTGCTGTAGGATGTGCCTGATCCCAAACTAAGCACATGACATATACCATCAAAATTTATTTCACCAACTTGCATCCTTTCTCAGCCTTCCCAATTCCCTTGCATCAAAATATCCCAGAAAGCTTTTTTGGGTCCTGAATATGATTTTTATTGCTAGATGTGTGTGTGTGCACGCGACCTCAAATAGTGAGCATTTCTTTCTGCTAAATGAGAGCATTTCCATAAAGTGTTTACTCCAGGGCCTGACGGGATGTGTGCCCAATTCTCAGGGGCACCACTTACTTAGCTGGCAGTTACTAGGAGCCAAAGGCTGGGCTGTCACTCTCCTTGCATCTTATCTTCTCAGCGAACCTTCCAGTATCCCAGTATAGGAGGTGTTCTCACACCCACTTGACAGCTGAGAACACTGAGGCAACACAGCTTGCCCAGAGCCAAGTCTGACTGAGCCCCTCATCTGGGTTTTTTGTTGTTGTTGTTTTTGGGGGGGTTGCCCCTGCTGCGTGGCATTTGGGATCTTAGTTCCCTGACCAGGGATCAAACCCACACTCCTCGCAGTAGAAGCGTGGAGTCTTAACCACTGGACTACCAGGGAAGTCCCCGAAGTCTGAGTTCTTGAACACGAAGTAGCGGTCCCACATGGCAGCCTGGGACCGCATCCAACCCCACAGTTCAGCCTCCTCATGTATGAGGCCCTCGGATCTCTGAGTTGGGCCCCTCTCCCCACACATGGGGTTCTGGAAGCAAGTCTCAAGACAGACCAAAAGGTTCAGACAGATGCAAATTTTGTAGGCATTGGAGGAAAAGGTATGATAGTACGAACTCAACATAAATATCATGCCAGCCAGCATTTATTGAGCACAGGCTGTGTACCCTGCATGTGCTAAAGGCTTTACATGAACTCTCTGATCGAATATTAGAACCACTCACCAGGAAAGGGTTTTTCCACACACTTGTATTGTGGAAAAAGTAGCAATGGTGTTTATAACTCACAGGGAGTTTCTGGAACTTCTTTTTTTAATACACAGAATTTAAAAACCAATGGTAAGAAAACAGCACTCAACCAGTAAAATGAACTTTTGAGAAGCATAAGGGGTAGTGATGAAGGGGGCGGGCTAGAGCCAGACAGCCTGAATTTGAATTCCACTTCATCCACTCTGGCTGTGTCTCTGTAGACAAGTTACTTAACCTCTCTGTGCCTCAGTTTCCCGACATGTCCAAGGGGCTGTGAACAGGCCCACGTCACAGCACTGTGAGGGTTCAGTGAATGGGTCTATGGGAAGTGATTGGAATAGTGCCTGGCGATGCATGGGCAGGATGCGCTCACTGTGAAGATTATATGCACCCCAAAAAGAGAAAACGCCTGTCACCTGAGACCTGTCTGGAAGCACCTGTACTTTGTATGGATTTCTTCTTGGCTCCAACATACGCAACACTGATTTTATCAGGAAAATACTAATAAAGCCACAGTTTTATTCAACTTCTAATACTTACTCTTAAAAAAAAATACCCAGCCTTTTTCATGACTCAGTAATAATGCTACTCCTCGACTTCACCTGGGGGACCAGCGGGGTTCACTGTTTCACCTGAGAACACGTTTGAGTGCCTACTGTATTCAGGCTCCACAGGGCAGGCAGGGGGACCAGAGCGAGTCTCCAGATTCAGGGAGTTCAAGCCCAGGTGACAGCCCCGTGACCATAAATATGAGGCACAAGCCGAGGGGCTTCTTATGAGAGGCCCACCAACTGTGCTGGGGCTACTTGGAGGGGACGCACTCCAGGAAGACTTCCCAGAGGAGGGGGCTTCCTGTCCCAGAGGTCTGAGACCTCAAAGCCTCACCAAGTATTGGTTCATCTCTCCAGCCTCTCACGTATTCTTAGAGAGAGAGCTAGTACAGCAGGTCTGGTAGAGCCCAGCTGTGCCCAGGAACCGACAGGGCTCCCCAGGTAGAACCATTTGTGCCTTCCCTCTCTGCCGAAGGCCCCTTTGATGTTGAGGTCCAAACCCACTGGGGACAGTCCATCGTCCAGTTATACTGCAGACCATAGCAACAAGCTGGCAGCCCACATGACGAGTGCAGCGCACAGATGTTTGAGTGAACCATGGAGTGCTTTCTTTGTATTGAGTTGTCACAATATTTAAAACCCAGGAGATCGCATGTAAAACTCCAAATTTCCAGCTTCTCTTGAAAAATTCTGTGAGGCAGCCTCAAGACTGAATTCTCCCGGGGCAGCCATCAGGATGGCCGCGCTCCTCGGCAGGCCTCCACCCCGCCTGGGCCACCTCCCCTGGTTTCCCTTTGCCTGCCTGGCCATGACTTGGCACCCCATCTAAACACCAAGCCAGGGCTCTCCATCCATCCTGGCAATGAATACGACTTGATCACCTGCCGCGTGCTGCGCCTTTCCAGGCACTGGGGTCCTGCGAGTGAACAGTACACAAGCTGTCCTCCCTTGTGGGGCCACAGTCTTCTGGGGCAGGGGGCAGGGCGGCAGGGCTGAGACAGGCAATAAACATGGTAAATATTAAGTTATAAAGCATATTAAGAGATGAGCATTACGATTAAATAGAGCAAGATAAGGGGAATTGGGGTACCGGACAAAGGGAGGGGGATTTTTAAACATGGCCCGTCACAAAAGACCTCTGTGGGAAGGTGATAGGGAAGCAAAGAGCTGGAGAAAGGAAAGGAAGAGCGATGTGGGTGTCAAGGGAAGAGGAACTGTGCAGGGAAGCACAAAGTCAAGGCTGAGCGGGGAGTGAGTCTGGGGTGTTGGAGGAGCAGTGGGGAAGCCTGCAGGGCTGGAGCAGGAGAACGAGGCAGGCAGGGGGCGAGGAAGTGGGAGAGGTGTGGCCTGGCCACGCGTGCCCCTGGGGGACTTGAGCCATCTCTCTAAGCCATGGAGGATGCTCAGCAAGGAGGGACAGGATTTGGTTCATGTTCTGAGTCCTTCTGGCTGTGTGTGCCAAATGGACCGCTGGGACCAGGGAGGAGATGCTAAGACTGTCCAAGTCAGAGATGGTGGTGGCTGGACTAAGATGGGGCAGTGGACATAGTGAGAAGTGATTTGATTCTGGAATCATTTTAAATGAAGCACCAATGGGATTTCATGAGGATTACACAGGAGGTGTCAGGATGAGGCCAAGTCTGTCCTGAGCAACCGGAAAAATGGGATTGCCAATCACTAAGAAGGGAATCCACAGGTGGGCAGGTGTGCAGGCAATCAGGAGCGCAAAGAAACTAGACTGTAAATGTTCTCAACACAAAAAAGAAATAATAATTATGTGATGCGATAGAGGTATTAGCCAACACTACAGTGGTATTCATATTTCAATATATAAATGTATCAAATCAACTTGTGCACCTTAAATTTGTACACCATGTTACATGTCAATTACATCTCTATAAAAAATAAACTTTAAGAAAAAGAAATCAGGAGCCCGTTTTGGGACATGATGCATTTTAGACACCTAACAGACACCCCAGGAGGCAGCCCATCTGGGGTCAGAGGTCAGGGGTGAGATCTGGGCTAGAGAGGGATTAGAAATGGTCAGTGTTGAGATGGTACTTCAAGCCCTAGGTCTGCACGGGATCCCCCAGGGAGCAAGCATAACCACAGAAAGAGAGGACCCAGGACCGCAGGGCAGGGACAAGCATCATGCCCAGACCACCTTTCACCCAGGTAGCCCACCCAGGACAGAGCCCCGTGCTCCTTGCTGGTGGGACCACTGACCTCTCCCCTCTCTCCCAGGGCCAGTGCTCCCAGATGTGCCACAACATCTTCATCGTGGAGTCAGTGTGCGTGGGCTGGTTCTCCCTCGAGTTCCTCCTGCGTCTCATCCAGGCACCCAGCAAGTTCACCTTCCTGCGGAGCCCACTAACACTGATCGACATGGTGGCCATCCTGCCCTACTACATCACCCTGCTGGTGGACGGTGCCTCCGCGGGCCGCCGCAAGCCCGGCACGGGCAACAGCTACCTGGACAAGGTGGGGCTGGTGCTGCGGGTCCTGCGGGCGCTGCGCATCCTGTACGTCATGCGCCTGGCCCGCCACTCCCTGGGGCTGCAGACGCTGGGGCTCACGGCCCGCCGCTGCACCCGCGAGTTTGGGCTCCTGCTACTCTTCCTCTGTGTGGCCATCGCCCTCTTTGCCCCCCTCCTCTACGTTATCGAGAACGAGATGGCCGATAGTCCCGAGTTCACCAGCATCCCTGCCTGCTACTGGTGGGCCGTCATCACCATGACAACTGTGGGCTATGGAGACATGGTACCCAGGAGCACACCCGGCCAGGTGGTGGCGCTCAGCAGCATCCTCAGTGGCATCCTCCTCATGGCCTTCCCCGTGACCTCCATCTTCCACACCTTCTCCCGCTCATACCTGGAGCTCAAGCAGGAGCAGGAGAGGGTGATGTTCCGGAGGACCCAGTTCCTCATCAAAACCAAGTCACAGCTGAGCAGCGTGTCCCACGATAGTGACCTCCTGTTTGGAAGTGCCTCCTCGGACACCAGAGACAACAACTGAGCCAGAGGACATACCCCACCACTGCCACCAACAGGACACCCCCAGCCCTGCCCGCCCTCTGAGGCGTAAAGCTATCGCCATCACTACAGAAGCCTTCAAAGTCACCTGCTGCTTCTGAGTGCAGCCCTGGCCGAGGACTGAAGGAGCCACGCCCCAGGGAGGATGTCCCGACATCCGCAGGGGGTCCCTGGTCCTCCAGGTCCAGAAGTGAAGGCCATCACACAGCCCTGACGGTTCCCCCACCCGTCCCAGCCCCCATGCCTGTTCCCTAATAAGGAGATGGCTTGTTCTTTCCACCATGTAAATAACATGCCCAGCAAAGACTTGCTTCCTGGGGCTGCCTAGAGAAAAAATACAATCAGCAGCTACAAGTCTGTCTTTAGTATGGATCATATGCAATTAAAGAAAACCGGTGAAAAAGAGAGAAAAGGCCTTCCCTGGGGCTCTCTTAAGAGAGGAAACTGCGCATCCCAGCAAGGCCAGCCAGTGTGGGAACCAGAAGTAAAAGGGCCTATTTCCTTGGGTCCTTTGCACCTGGTGGGGCTCCCATGGGGTTGGAGGAAAACAGATAGGGCAGGTACCTTTGGGAAATTGCTGGTAGAGACTGCAGTCCCTTGCTCTTCTTTCTCTTTGATTCCTCCCACCTCCAGGCCCCTCTTTCCCTCCTTTTCCTTCTCTCACATCTGCTGTTCTCTGCTTTTGCACCTTAAGGCCTATTTCTCAAATTTTTCCCCTAAGGCACCCCTAACAGCCAAGTGGACACCAAGTCAGCATTGCTGACTACAAAGGTGAAATCATTTCATTTTATCTTTAAAAGAAGTGTGGATTTTTTTTTGGGGGGGGTAGTATTCTATGCCATATTTATTTTAATTTTGGGGGAAAAAAATGCATCAAACCATTTACCTGAATCTAAATGTAAACCTAGATTACATTAGATTGATGCTTTGGGAAGGAGGACCACAGTTTCCTGGGCCGTCTGAAAGCATAGCCTGAAGGCCTCTCAGGGCCCCTGAAAGACCTACAGAGCACGCACCTGCCCGGGAACACCTCCCGACCTCATGTAGTATGAATGATGCCGGGTAGAGAGGGAACCACAGGCCAGCCCACCAGATTTACTCTGCTTGCAGGGTTCAGAGCCCCTTGGTGCCAGTCAGGGGAGGGGCTTCGTGCCCAGATGGCAGTCACACGCCTGCCTCCAACTGCCTGCTGCACTGGTCCCAGCCCCTCCCCTTAGCCAGCTGCAGAAAGCAAGCTCTAAAACGAATCTGGTCCCGTGGCTGCCCTGCCTAAACCCACAGCAGCATCCATCACACTGGGAATAAGGCCCAAATGCCCGGCATCGCCTGCCCCCCGCTCCAGCCCCATTTCCCACCTCTCTTTCGCTCACTCATCCAACCACACTGGCCTCCACACTGCTCTTTAGAAGCACGCAGCCCATTGCCGTCCCGGACCTTCACACATTCAGATCCCTCTGCTGCCAGGAATGCCCTTTCTGCAGAACACTGCATAGCTGACTCCTCCCATCACCTCTCTGACCACCTCCCTATAGAATCCCCTCCAGCAGCCCCACCATCTCCATGTCTCCCTCACCCAGCTTATCTTCTCCATCCACTTATCGGCCTCTGGAATTGCCTTATGTCTCCCACCCAGGGAGGCCCATGCTGTTGTGGCCGGGACTCAGCAATAGGGCTCATGGCCGATTCCCAGCACCTAGCACAGAACCCGGCACCCAGTATGTACTCAACAGACATTTGTGGAATGAATGAAAGAATGAGGGGAAACAAGAAAAAGGGCCAGAAAGTAGAAAGGCTTTTGCTTTTGACATTGGGTATCGGGACCTCTGAGCACCTCTCTCTCTCTCTCTCTCCCTCCCCGCCCCTGCTCAGTGGGGAGGCAAGGGCAGGGCTCCCTCTGCACAGTGTACATGCGGTGATGCAGACTGGAAATATCATGCAAGTCACGAGGGCCTCGTTAAAGGCTCTCCTGACACCTGCTTCCAGTGACTCATGCCTGAAAAGTAAGTTTTCTGACTAATTAGCTCTACCTTCCCCAGCCCGGTGGGTGTCACAGTGATCGGGCACCGCCGTCTCGGTAATAACACCTTAGATTTATGGAACGACCTTGTCCCCCCTCCAAAGTGGCTAAGAGAGACGGAAGACAATTGAAAATGCCAAATGGACAGAAACGTGACACACAAAGAGCCTTTAAAACTCCAGGGAGGGGAAAGGAAATACCATTTGGGGTGGAGGGGAGCCCAGAACGGGCCTCGCTGGGAGGGGAGCCATGCCCCCACCACATTGAGGGCAGAGGAGGAGCTGGGGGTCACTGAAGTTCCGGGTTTCTGGCATCTTCTTGCCCAGATTCTTGTCCGTGCTTGTGGTTGAGGTGGAGGCCCAGACACGGGCACCTCTCAAGACCACCCTTGAGGCACAAAGGCGATCGAGATACTGACCTTCACATCCAGAGTGGGGCTTAAGGATCCTTGGCCCTAATTAAGCAACCGGAGGCCGCAGGACACCTAACTAGCCACTTCTAGGACCATCATCAACTTGACCATCGTGGCTTTTCCACTTTTTTTAGCAATATGAGATCCGATGCTGAAGCCCAACTATAAATTGGATTGAATAAGGGCTGTTATGATTGAAGTTGGGGGCAAAATTCTTCCCCCAGCCCTGACTTCATACAGTGAAGATCACAGTAAGTGAAAATCACTGCTCTAGGGGAAACAGCAAAGCAGACCTTTCCCAAATTTGTCTTATTTTTTAGGTCACATGGACAACCCCCAGCTGAACAATCTCCAGTTGAGCTCCATGCTTCCCTAAGACTCACAGTGGGGGTTAGGAAAGGCTGATTTCACGTTACAGATTCTCAGGCCCAGAATCACAATACAGATTCTGGGACCTCTCACCTGGGGCACAGGATTTAAGGGGAAGTCAAAAAAAAAAAAAAAAAAACTCAGTAATCAAGATAAATCATATTTTAATGCAGTATTTTTTTTAAATCAAGATTAATGCTAAAAACCCACGATGAACAAAATAAAGGCAGGATCTGCCATTGCACTTGCATAACTCAGACCCACACACCTCTCTTAGTTCCAGTCCTGTCTGGACACCCCCAGCATGTCCTGCAGGACAGCTCCAGCCCGCCAAGCCAGTCTCCCAGGAAGCGCAGGTGGGAGCCTTTAGCACCTGGCACCGCAGCTACTGGGCATGGAGGGGATCCCCACTGGAGGGGATCGGAATGGCCACCAACCCCACCTCCTACCCCAGTGAACATTTGAGAACCAGGTCCCTGCCCTCATGGGGCCCACGCTGTGATGGGGAGAGAGAGAGACAGTGAAATAAGAATTAAAGAAAATAATTTCTGTTATTGGTGAGCACAGGGTGACCTGGCAGACAGAGACTGGGACCAGAGAAGAAGTGGAGAGCAGTCCCTGAAGAGAGTCAGGGAAGGACTCTCTGAGGAGGTGACACTGAAATGGGAGGGGCAGCCATCCCAGCAGAGGGGACAGCCAGTGCAAAGCCCATAGGTGGGGAAGCCCCAGACATTCCACCAGCTGTCAAGGGAGCCTGTGGGCACAGAAACATGGCCCTGCTGCGAGCATCCTTCCTCCCAGGGAGAAAACTCGGATCTACAAAGTTGAAGCTCTTTGAACAAACATTTCCAAGACCTTACTCTGAGCCCGGCCCTCTCAGAGCAGCTGGGAACAAAACAAACAAACAACAGAACTGGACTCAGTCCCTGCCCCACAGGGGCTGATTATTTAATGGAGAAAAAAGACACGTGAATAAAATATTTCTGCACAGGTGGGATGATGGGGGTGTGGGCACAGGGAGCTGCAGGAGCATGGAGAAAGACACCAGTCGAGAATTCCCTGGAAGTCAGCTGGTTAGGACTTGGCACTTTCACTGCCAGGGCCCATATTCGATCCCTGGTCAGGAAACTAAGATTCTGCAAGCTGTGCATTGTGGCAAAAAAAAAAAAAACACCCCAAAAACAGCCAACTAAAGGAAGCTTGATTTTCACTCAGATTTGCATTCGCTAAAATGACCTCTCATATGTGTTCCTCCAGAAAAAAAAATTAAAAGTATTCCTCTGAACACTGGTTCTATCTCTCCATCCAGTCCTGTTAACATATCAGGAATCTGGCCACCTACCCTCCTGCAGTGGCCCAGCCCCCATCCTCCTCCACGTGGATTATTGCTAAAACCTTCTCCTTGGTTTCCCTGCTCTCCTGCTTCCCCTCCCACCTGTTCTCTGCACAGCAGCAGAGGGGACCTGGAATGCAAGTCAGATCATACTCATTCTCTGCTCAGAGTGTCCCCCTCAACCTCGTGACATTACCTCCCACTCAGTCAAAGCCAGAGTCTCTCTCAGCCCCACCTCCTTGTTTCCTCCTTTTCTCTCCTTTCAGCTACACCAATCTCTTTATTCAATGAACAGCCCAAATGCAGTCCCACCTCAGGACCTTTGCACTTGCTGTTTCCTCTGCCTGGAAGACTCTTCCCTAAGGTATATCCACGTGCTCCCTCTCTTCCTAGGGTCTCTGCTCAAATGTCACTTAAACAGAGAGGCCCTAGATGACCTCCTCCCCACAGCCTGTAGAAAAGACCACACTCCCAGCATGCTCCCAGTGTATTCACCACGACTTTTCCGTATTCTGATGCTTTGACATCCGGGGACTTACAGACCCTGGAGGAACTGCTCCTCCCAGGGATGGCCAATTCACCACTCACCCACAAGCGTGCTTTTCAAATACAAACCAACCAATCCGGATTCCATACCCTTACCCACCTCCTCCCACTTCCCTTTTTGGGCTCTCACACACCAAGCCACTAACCACCTGCCCTCATCACCCCAGGGCCAGATGAGAAAACCAATGACAGGGCTCGCTGAAAGTTTTCAAACTAGCCAGTGCTAACCCTGCTTCCCCTGCCTCACCCACTCCTTCCCTTGAAAACCACAGTGAAGCTCTTGCCCACAGTTCCCCTGCTTCCTCTGCCTCTGACCCGCCCTGGCACGTCCCCATGTGGTCCCCCACAATGGGGCATGCCCCCTTCTCTTGGGAACTGTGAGTGAAACAAACTGTCTTTTCAATGGCAATTGTCTACTGATCTGTTGGCCTCGCCATACCTGAATAATAATAAAATCTATATTTTAAAACGCCTAGCCCCTTACCCTGCTTCATCCTTCTCAAAGAACCTTATGGTCACCCAATATCTTACATATCTATTGTTCATGGGTTTTCTCTCTCCACTAGGTGGTCAGCTCCACGAGGGCAGGGACCTGCACAACAGCCTCCCCGTCTATGACAACACCTGGCACATGGTAGGTCCTCAATAAATATTTGCTGAATAAATGAATCTGAATCCCTTACTTCTAGACAGAGTCCTTCAAAATACATACACATTATCAATCATATTTGTTCACACATATGGTAGCATGACTCTTATTGCAGCCTATTCCTGTATATGGGCACCGCAATTAAGCAGTCAAATAACCCACCACTACCACCCCGCAGGTCACCCGATGCTTTCTGCTTGGAAACCACTTCCACCATGTAAATGTATTTATTTATTTATTTTTGGCTGCACTGTATGGCATGCAGGACCTTAATTCCCCGACCAGGGATCGAACCCCTGCCCCCCTGCATTGGGAGTGCAGACGCAGGCTCCTGCCTTAGGTGCATAGAGGAGGCTTGACGGCCCACTCCAAGTCTTTGCTAGATACCATAAATCTCGGTGTTTGGGGATGTGCTTTCAGCTGGGCCTTTCTGTCATTTTAACTGACTGATACATACCTGAATCTGAATTAAATGTCCAGGAAGAATCCTGTGAAGTTTAGCATCTATCAAGATACCTTTAACAATAATAAGAGCATTTTCAAGATGAACTGAGCCCTTTAGCCAACCTGTCACACTGGTCTTCAGAGGAGTGAATCCATATAGTTTTCTCTTTTTTTAAATAAATGTATTTATTTATTTATTTACTTTTATTTTTGGCTGTGTTTGGTCTTCGTTGCTGCGCACGGGCTTTCTCTAGTTGCGGAGAGTGGGGGCTACTCTTCATCGCAGTGCACGGGCTTCTCATTGCAGTGGCTTCTCTTGTTGCAGAGCACTGGCTCTAGGTGTTCGGGCTTCAGTAGTTGTAGCATGCGGGCTCAGTAGTTGTGGCACACAGGCTTAGTTGCTCTGTGGCATGTAGGATCTTCCCGGACCAGGGATCGAACCTGAGTACCCTGCATTGGCAGGTGGATTCTTAACCACTGCACCACCTGGGAAGTCCTATATAGTTTTCTTAATTTGAGTGGAACACCCTAAAGGAGCAGGAAGGGCTGCAAGTCCTAGGACAAACAGAAGGAACTTGGGCTCTGGAGCCAGAGAATCTCAAGTGCAACTCCCTGAGAAGCCACTGCCTTGCTGTGTGTCCCTACGCAAGTTACTGAACATCTAGTTTTTTTTAAAACAGTTCATCTCTGTTTTTTTTTTTAAAAAAAGGAGTAATAACACCCACCACACTGGGATGACAGGAGGATTAAATGAAATAAAAAATGCAAAGCACCAAGAACAGAATCTGGCCCATAGTCAGGGCTCAACAAATAGTAGCTATTGCTGTTATTGTTAATTATTCTCCCCAAACTCAGCCAGCAACAATGAAAAGGGTCTGATAAATTAATAACATACACAAGGTAATGGAGGTATGCTTTTGCCTGATTTTTTATAACATTTCAAGGGACTTTCGCACATGTCTCATTTGCCTGCACAGCGGCTGCTAATTACAAATGCATGTTCGCACTTCGTTCCAAAAGACTTGGCAGAAGCACAATTTGGAGATCTTTTCATTAGCAGAGAATGAATGTGCGGGAGCTGCTTTTTTGTACAATTACTCGGGGATCTGGATTTGACCCCTGCCCTCCTCCGTGGCTACTGTGGACCCCCTCTGCTGTGATGCTCTCTGGCCACTTGAGAAGGTAGACAACTGCCTCCATTCTGCTGGGTCTGCCATCTTCTTCCATCACTGGGTAGCTGGCTGGCCTTGAGCTAGTTACCTACCTTTTCTGACTATTGTTTTCCTCACCTGGAAAATGGGGATAATGATAACACCTTCCTTCCTCCAAGGGCTGTGAGAGGATGAGGAGAGGATTAAATGAGAAAATGCAGTAAAGTGCCTGGCAAAGAGTAGATATTTAGTAATCGTTTTTTTCTAAAGCCATTTTGTAAAAATTTAAATGAGTATTCTATCAGGCAGGACTGCTGTTTCTAAATAGCAGAAAATCCAACTCAAACTGGCTAAAGGTGGGGGAGGAATGTGGTGGTGGAGGAAGGAATGCAGATAGAGGACATTTATAGGCTCGCATCATTGAAAAGTCAAGGTCACAGCTCAATGCCATGAGGAGTCTGTTTCTCCCCATCTTACAATCCCCACCTTGTTGGCTTCACTCTCACGTTCCCTGTGACAAACACTCCCGTTCTGCCTGGCAGCTCAGGACTCTCCCCTCCTGGTGACAACATGGCTGCAGCAGCCCCGCCTCTCATCTTCTCTAGTTCAAGTCTAACAGGAAAGAGCAAGGTCTCTTTGGAGTAGCTCCTGCCATAAGCCCTGAGGTGCACTCTGATTGGTATCTAGACCACCTGCATATCCCTGAGTCAATCAGTGAGGCCATGAGGAGGCAGTGCTCTGATTGGCAGAGTCCTGGAAACCCTGCTGTATCTCCTGGAATGAAAGTGAATGAGGGATGAAACAGAAGCAGAGCAGCAGTGTCCCTCTCACACCCTCTACTGAGAAAGCTTCGCATTGCACTCACTGCAAATGAGATGCTGAAAAGGAACTCTCCATCATGGCAGAGCAGGTATTGAAGGGTGACTTTGGAGCTGAGAAGCAATCATTAGTAATTGGCAAACATCCCAGGGCTGGAGCTATAGAGGCAACTGCTTGGCAGGAGCTGTGGTCACAGAGAAATGCACAGCTGTGGCCTATAGTAAGGAGGGAACAGGTAATAAATAATGACACCTGTCTTCTGCAGGTACCTTCCATTGCAAACCCAACCCAAAGCTAGAAGACAGGATGCCCAAGGGTTGCAGTCCCTAATGGTCAGCCTCTCAGGACAGAGAATGGGTCTGGGAGTCAACAGGGAATGCCCAGCTCAGCAGGCACAGTCACTAACCCCATCTTACAGCTAGGATAAGAAACTTACCAAATTCACACACCACCCAGCTCCACTGTGCATAACTATGCAGCCCTGGAGCCATTCCATGTAAGCAGCAGCGAGAGGGAGTAGGGGTGATGGCAGTGCTATAACAGAGACTCTTCAAAAAAGCATTCCTAGAAGCTCAAAGTTCAATGTTGTCCCTTCCAGCAGTTTCAACAAACCTGCCTCTACTTGCACAGGAAGAGAGAGAAAAAAATATCTTTATTTTAATCTCTTTCAACAGGCTGAGTTCTCAGAACTCTAGCAAGAGTTCTCATCTTCCAGGGGACTGTCTTTCATTTGCACACTCACCCAGGCTGCTGTGGAGTGAAAAGTACGAGAGATAAAAGGAAGAGTTAGGGGGAGAGAAAGATGCAAAATGCAGCCCCACTGCATCCAAGCAGGAGGGACCCAATAATTGGAAAGCAAACCAAACAGTGCCTGTGATGGGCCCTGCCTGTGAGAGGTGTGCATTGGATTTTAAACAAAAAGTATATTCAGCTGCTAAATTTTGCTGCAAACCTGAGGCTTGGACAACCTGGTAGAGAGGGGACTGGATTGCGATTGCCTTGGGAGATACAGATGTGCTTTTTGGGTGATCATAGCCTCTCTCTCCTAGTTGTGGTTCAAAGTAGCTGGTTTACTCGTAGCTGAGTGTGCTTTCAACCCTTTGCTACTCAAACGTGGACCTGCACCCCGATGCCTATTAGAAATGCAGATTCTCAGGCCCAACCCCAGACCTGTGGTATCAGAGTCTGCCTTTCAACAAGAATCCAGGTGATTTGTATACATGGTGAAGTTTAAGAAACACTGGTCGAAACCCACATTGGTGGGACCAGGAGCCTGCAGGAATGCTTAGCTTCTAGTAGAGCAACCAACCATCCCTGTTTACCCAGGATTTTCCTGGCTTTAGCACTCAAAGTCCTGAGCAAACCAGGACACTTGATTACCTTAGCTGCTGCTCCAAATCACCTCTACCAGCTTGTGGAGCCCAGATGCTTTTTAAAACTCCCAAATAAAATATCCCAGGGCCCTCAGGCTAAAATCTAAGAGGTATAAGGTGGTCTCAAGCCCTCCATTGCATGGCCCCAACTCCGCTCCCCAGCATCCTCCGCTTTGACTCCTCCATCCTCTCTTGGAAGCTCCAGGCACATAGGAGTCTGCAACCAGGAACATGCGCAGGCAGAGGAAGGGTGGGGCCAGGCTCAGGCAAGGCTCAGCCAGTGGCATAAGGGTTCACGCTCAAGCCTTCCAGGTTCTCTCGACGCAAGACTTTTGTGCATGCAGAGTCCCCTCTGTCTGGGATGCCCTTTCCACCTGCCTTCTCCTGACTCCCTACCCCCAGCCCCCAGCAACGCCCTGTGACAGGCTATGCCTCTCTTTACCTCCACTGCTGCCTCCCAGCACCTACCTTGACCCCTGCTCGGTACCCATTTGCAAAGAGGCAGAGCCAGTCTAGTGAGGGGACAGTGTGTAATCGGGACTCATCACACTTAGCGAGTCTAAGATCCTTTCTTAAGATATCCAGAGGTTCTCAGCTCTGCTCACACTTGAATCTTCTGGGGCTTTTAAAAATTATAGCTACCTGGGCTCAATGCCAGAGATTCTGGTCAAGAACCGCTCAGATGAACCTGCAAGATATTCTCCCCTCAACTCCACGCCAAAAAACTCAGAGATCTGGGCAGGGGTGGGAAACTCAAATGTAAAGCTACAGAGCCCAAACCGGCAGCCTGCAGTATGAATTAGGTATCAGACAACAGAGGGTGGCAGGGCTTGGAGAGTACACAGCCCACTCAAAGGGTAGGCACATTCAGTGGATGACACTACAGGTGGTTAAGAGGGAGCAACTTCCCCTTTCTGAGCCTCAGTTCCCACCTCTGTAAAATGGGTATGCTAATGACAATACCTCTCTCATAGGGTTTTGAGGATAGAATAAGTTACTGCATCTAAAGCGCTTAGAATATTGCTTGGCCCATAGTAAGTATTCAATTAGCATTGCTCTAATTACTATTATCTGCCAACCACAGCTCATAGTCTGCAGGCTGCCAGAAGTTTGCATCCCCGGGGCTGCCAGGTTTATAGTTAGGGTTTGTAGTGACCTAGTTTTTGTTTTGTTTTGGTTTGTTTCTTTTCTTCTGAACTTCCTTCCAGCACTGAGGAATCCCCAACTTTATGGTGCAGAGCCAGCCTCCAACTTTCGGACTCACTTTCCCAGCCTCCCTTGCAGCCAGGGCCCAGGCGCATGACATGGGATCCACCAATCAGATGCAGCTGCCAGTGAAGGTCAAGAAGAGGCAGGGACTGCTCAGAACCACTCTTGGTGCCTGCTCTGTGCCTGGGCTCTGTCTTTAGAGAATCCTTCTAAACAGTTTCAGCCATTAACACCAACACTTCCATTTGTAGGAATAGTCTCATTCAAATCCAGGCTCTAACTTTCCAGGAAGGTGACCTTGACCAAGTTACCTGTCTGAGCCTCAGTATCCTCCTCTACAAAAAAGGGTGCAAAACCTCAATAAGCTGTTTTGAAAGTTAAATAAGACAGGACATGGAAAGCACAGCACTAAAACAGGAACCATGGACACCTGCTCATAACAATGGTTTTCAATGCATGAAATAAAATGTATAGGATTAAACAGAAACCCATCATACTGAAACACAGTTATTAAACATTTTTAAACAAATAGGTGGTTCAATAATAAATGAGCTTCTTTGTTATCCATGAATTAATAAGATATAGCAGTGGTTCTAATAATTACCATAATTTGGAGACATTGAAGAACATAGACAATGTTTCAAGATACCTGCAGCAAATGTAATATGAAAATATCGGAGATTTTCTCTGTGATAGATGTAGAGGAGGAAGAAAAGCTTTTTCCTTTCACCCTTCTGGGTTCTCAAGTGGGCTCTGTAACAAGAATTAGATTAACAGGAGAAAAGCATAAAAATTGATTTAATAAAAGTTTTATGTGGCATTTCCTCATAAGGACATGGAGACTGAAAGAAGTGGCAAGTGCTCATATACTAGGTTGAAGAAAGAGCAGCCATTACAGAAAAGTAACTAGAATTATGGGGAGACTAAAGGAAGATAAGGTCTTTTAACAAGGTCTGTTTGTACAGATTTTTCTCAGCCTCCTCATCTTTGGTGATAGGAGTGTTTCTTTCCTCCTGGTACAGGGAGAGCCTCTTTCACCTGGGAGTTTATCTCCTGTTTTCAGGAAGAAAAGGGGAGGCCAGAGAGCCCTTTTTGCACCTGCTGTTTTTTCTTTTTAATTTTTGTTATTAAATTTATTTATTTATTTATTTATTTATTTATTTTTGGCTGCGTTGGGTGCTCATTGCTGCACACGGGCTTTCTCTAGTTGTGGCAAGCGGGGGCTACTCTTCATTGTGGTTCGCAGGCTTCTCAGTGTCGCAGCTTCTCTTGTGGAGCACAGGCTCTAGGCGCGTGGGCTTCAGTAGCTGTGGTACACGGGCTCAGTAGTTGTGGCGCACAGGCTTAGTTGCTCCGTGGCACGTGGGATCTTCCTGCACCAGGGATGGAGCCTGTGTTCCCTGCATTGGCAGGCAGGTTCTTAACCACTGCACCACCAGGGAAGTCCCACACCTACTGTTTTGCAAGTTCAACATTATCAGTATGCCAAAGCAGCACATTTGGAGGTGGCACATTTTGAATTCCTTCACAGGATGGAGCTCACATTCCTGAACTCCATCCTAGGCCATGGACATGGCTAATACTATGGAGGTTTGCTACTCCATTCACAGTGGGAGAAAATACTAAACTTCAGTTAGAGGTTAGTGAAATAAAGATGGATATTTTTTCCCCCATCTGAGTGCTAACTCTGCATCCTCAGTAAAAAAACAACCCTTGAACCAACACAAAGTAACACAACGATTAGCTACCCCCTCAGCATCAATTAGTGGCCTCTCTACCTCCCCTGATGTGTAGTTGACCTGAGTGAGTTAAAAAAAAAGTCAGCTTGGCCATAAATGAGGTGGAGAACTTGGCCAAGTTCCTTAAGACCTCTGTGCTTATCTTTTATTCATCCGTAATGAATGCCCAATGTTCAAAGTGAGGTCCAAGGCCCTACAGCATCAACCTTACCTGGGAGCCTGTAGAAATGCAGACTCTCAGGCCCCACCCAGGCCATCTGAGTCAGAAGCTACATTTTAAAGAGCTCTCCGAGTGACTGGTGTGCACAGTAAACTTTGAGATGCACCATCTACACTTCATGGCTGTGCAATCAGGATGAGAGAAGTTCAGGCCTAGAGAGAACTGAGAACCAAGCCTGATCTATACAGTAGGAAGGAGGAAGGAGGAAAAGGTTTGCAAGCAAATAAGCTTGAGGTTCCTTGGCCCATAACAAATGCTACTTAAATGCTCATTAATTTCCCTCCTTTGGAGTTCCCATGTATCCAGACGTTAATGTACCAGAAGCTGGCATCCGTGTACTCCTGAGCTACACTCAGGGAGTGATTGATTCAACCTGAACTGCAGCCATGCAGACGCGATGGCGTACTTACTGTCTGTTTATTGTCCTTCACCCCCACCTACTGGTCATGCTAAGAACTACAAGCAGGTGTCAAGCACTCTTTCCACTGACCCTGCTTGTAAAGGTCCGGGCCTGTAAAGTTCTGCAAAGGAGGTAAGAACCCTAAAATATTTATGCATCTGGAAGAAGTTCTCTCCAAGGCTCCCTGTTTGTTCCCTATATTCTTCTAGACCCTTCCATATTGGCAGAGGGAAATCATTCAGTCTGTCTCTAACATCTGTTGCATGTCACGTAGGCATTTTGTGGGCTCTCTTCACAATAGTTTCATGGTTTCAACCTCAGATTAGAAATCAATCCCAAAACTTGGATAATGTAAGCATGAGAAAAATATAATCTTTTCCCGTATCTTTACATGTCTGGCTACGTCTCATTCTTTAGTCCTCAGACTCAAATGCCACCCCCTCTCGAGTCTCACCCTGGCCATCCTTTTTCAAGAAGCTATCACCCACCTGTCCACCTAGTCCCTCCTTATCACAAGGATTGATTTCCTTCACATGTAAAATTATTTATCACTTACGTATGTTCTACCTGTTCATCACCTGTTTATCCAAGTATAAGGTAGGCATCTTTCTATTTTGGTCTAATTTGACACTCACTACCATTTTTGGGGACTAGTGTTGTTATCGAGTCCAAGTTCATACTGCTCACCACATGACAGGCCAATAAAGCAAAGGATGAGCTGTGGGGTCAAGGAATAGTGACTTTATTCAGAAAGCCACAGACCAAGAAGATGGTGAACTAGTGTCCCGAAGAACCATCTTCTCCAAGCTAGCATTCATTGAGGCTTCTTTCACACTAAAATGGGAGGGAGTGAAGTCCTGGTTCCAGCCAGACTCTGGAAGGGGTGTGTTCATTTCTTCCTGCCAGCAGCCATTCACAGGTGGGCCTGGTCAGGATGTATACTGTGAGCTAAGCAAAGGTATTTTAGCTTAATGCTTGTTGCCTGGGAGACTGGTTTCCCTGAGCTGGGCTGTTATGTGTAATTTAAGTTTATAGGCAACATCCCCCTAGTGATTAACTTGTAATAGAATACAAAAGTTTCTTCCCTGTTACAGTGTTGCTATTATAAATATCCTTTTTTATGTACAGGCAGTAACTTTTCGTGGAAAATTGAGATCTTTGCCCCAGCAATTCAACTTCTAGAAAGTTATTTTACAGAAATAAGTAGGTATATGTACCTAAATGTTCATTGAAGCCGTTTATAGTAGGAAAAAAGACTGGAAACCAGTTTGGGGTCCTTATCCCAGGGTCCACAGACTCCCAGTGTATCCATGGATAGGTATTTATTTCCATGTAATTGGTTTCCCTTGTGTTCCTATGTATCTTACTCTATGCTCTTAAAAACATTTTTTTCTGAGGTGTCCATTAGTTTCACCAGCCTGTCAAAGAGAACTATGGTGGAACCGAGCGGGACCCTGTGGGGTCCTCCTGGCCACATTTCTTTCCCAGTCCCCCATTTCCTATTTGCAGGATAAAGGCTTCAGCCTCCTAGACGTTCCCTGAGTACCAAAGGGCATATTCAAACAGTTACTAATCAGGGAAGGGAGGGAATACAGAAACAGAGGAGGAGCAGCCAAGAAACGATAGCGCAGTGACTAAAGCCCGATCCTGCTTCTTCCTCGCACACGGCAATATCTTTGCGCTCTTCTGCTGGAACTAAGGCCCCCACCCAGGTGGAGGATGGTAACTTCAGGCTGAGCACAAGATTCCTGGAGCACCATCCTGTTACCTCCCCACCAACCAGTCTGAAGAAAATCACACATCCTGCAGCCTTCATCCCAAATTTTGCCTGTAAAAACTTCTCCCCCAAAACCATCAGGAAGTTCAGGGGTTTTGAGCATGTGTCACCCATTCTCCTTGCTTGGCCCCGCAATAACCTTGCTCTGCTCCAAACTCTGACATTTCAATTTGTGTGGCCTCACTATGTGTCAGGCACATGAAGTTGTGTTCAGTAACAATGGCACAAAAAAAGATGAAGAGCCCCTCATCCAAAGAGACTGGTTGATTTGACTGTGGTACATGCATAGCCTGGACTAGTCACTGAGCTGTTTAAAAGAAGTAGGTTATCTACATGTACTGATTTAGAACAATCTCAAAAGGACATTGTTAATGGTGTGGAATGATGTGTATTATGGTCACATTTATATTTAAGAGAAGGGTGTTTTTACATCTATATTTGTGCACACACATACCATCTCAGGAAGGAGACACAGGACACTGATAACCATGGCTGCTCTGGGCAAGGGAACTGGGGATCTGAGAGTTGGGGTGGAAATAATAGTTCCTTTTTACTATATATCATTTTGAATTGTTTGGATTTTTTAAAACATTGCAAACATCTTTTTTAAAGTTCAATTTGCAAAGTTTAAATACATCTGAGGCTTAATCTTTTGAAGCCACAACACTTAATAGAGTCTCATGACATTTCTTGGGAAGAGATAAATAAATAAGTGATAAAATGACTACAAACTTACATTAAAAAAAAAAAAAAAAGCCATACTAGGTTAAGCTCATGGTCCACCATCCTCTGAATCCTCTCCCAGAAAAGCCTGTCACAAGGTAGTTGGGGAGGTCCCCAATCTCTGTGCTCTCCCAGGGACACTATGCTGACACACACCTTTCTTCCTATTGTCCTTGAACCTTTATTTTGTGTTGGAGAATATCTCTGTGACTGTCTATGTGGCCGGACCTTGAATAAGAAAACAATTATCCTGTCTACTTTTTTTTAAAAAAATTTAATTGTGGTTTTAAAAAGCCACATGCCATAGAAGTTACCACCTGAACTGTTTTTATATGCACAGTTCATTAAGTATATTCACATTGCTGTGCAACAGACCTTCAGAACTTGCAAAACTGAAACTCTACACCCACTGAACGACTCCCAACTTGCCCCGCCCCCATATCCTGGTAACAACCATTCAACCTTCTGTTTCTATGATTTTAACTACTCAAGGTACCTCATATAAGCCTTGAAGCCAATGGCCACAGTGGGACCCAGAGCAAGTCAGGTAACTTCTGCCTCCGTTTCTTTATCTGTAAAGCAGAGATGACAATAGGACTCACCCCACAAGCTTGTGCGAGTTAAATGAAGCCCTATTTATAAAGCTGTTCGAATGCTGCCTGGCTCACAGGAAGTACTATGTAAAGGATTGCTATAGTCCTGATGGTTGGAATGTATTTATTTTCATGTCTATCAGGAAAAAGATTAAACCAGTACAGCAAACCTATGCCTTCATGGCTAGAATTGCTTAAAATGAGACTGAAGTATGTTTTAAATTTTTAAAAGTTCATTTAAAGAATGTCTCATTCTTTTCAAAGTGCAAGTGTACAAAATGACAAACTTTTTCAAAGTGGTCTAGCGCCCCCTCCTGGTACTGGGGCAGCCGCATCAGGCTGATCCTCTAATTGTGAAGCAGAAAATGAGAAAGGCAGACAATGTCCGCATGGCAGCTCACTTTCTTAAGAGACTGCTGTTCACTGGTAATCAAGGGCTGGATGTGGCCCAGGTTGAAGGTGACCCAGGCTCGGCTAGCCACCCTGCACCCACCCCAGGACCCGTCTCTGGTTCCCCAGTATGGTACTGCCCTGGACAGCCTGGTCCAGGGAATGTCTGCAGGCTTGAGGAAGCCAAGGGAAAGCCCACCAGGAGGTCTTCCCGCTCCAGCAGCGGTCTGGGCCCCGCCAGCCAAGACACTTCAGAAGGAAGGATTCACCTTTCCTACCCTTGTGCTCTTCATACATCATGGCAGTTAGCGCTTGGTAGGTCCATAGAACACAACCCAAATTTCTCACTGTGCCCTCCAAGTGCCGATGTCCTCTGACCCTGAACTTATCCTGTCTCCTCCCCTCACCCCCTCCCACCTCCAGCCACACCAGCCTCTGTCCTCAAGCGCACAGAGCTTTCTCCCACCTTAGAGCCTCTGCGCCTGCTGATTCCCCCAGCCAGACGTTCACATAGCTCACTCCCCACCTGCGGGTCTCTGCCTGGTGCTGTTACCAAGGCCAAGCTCACTCTGCCCGCTGCGCGACAGGCCAGTGAATCAGACAAGGTGCTGAGTCAAGGAATACGACTTTATTCAGAAAGCCTGCAGACTGAGAAGATGGCAGACTAGTGTCTCTGAAAAACCATCTTATTGGGGTCTGGATGCCAGTTTCGTTTTATAGAATCAGAAGGGGAGAGGCTGTGAGGAAGTAATAGAGAAGGCAGAATAGAGAGGGAGAGGCGGTGCGGAAGTAAAATTAAAAGGGCTATGAGTCTTGCAAACATCTCCTTAAATGACCAGCCTCGGTGAGGGGATGTATTTTTTTATATATATATAAATTTATTTATTTATTTATTTATTTATTTATTGGCTGTGTTGGGTCTTCATTGCGGCACATGGGCTTTCTCTAGTTGCGGCGAGCAGGGGCTACTCTTTGTTTTGGTTCGCGGGCTTTTCATTGTGGTGGCCTCTCTTGTTGCGGAGCACAGGCTCTAGGCGCATGGGCTTCAGTAGTTGTGGCACATGGGCTCAATAGTTGTGGCTCACGGGCTCTAAAGCGCAGGCTCAATAGTTGTGGCACGCAGGCTTAGTTGCTCCGCGGCACGTGGGATCTTCCTGGGGCAGGGCTCGAACCCGTGTCCCCTGCATTGGCAGGCGGATTCTTAACCACTGCGCCACCGAGGAAGCCCGGGGATGTGTTCATTTCGTCTTTTCTGCAGCCACTTACAGGTGAGCAGGGTCACATTGTCTCCCTATGAACTGAACAGAGGCACTTTAGTTTAACATTCAGGCAGAAGAGCAGGGTTCCCTAAGGCAGGCCCTCATGAATGATTATAATAACAAAAGCAACAAAGAGCAAAGATCAAAGTCAAAGAAACAGGTTGAACATGGAGTCCGGTTTAGCTCTTCCCAGTTACACTGCCATCTCCTCCCGACCGTCCTGCTGATACTGGCCCCCAGCCCGGCTGACCCCCTCCAACTCTCTGTGCCACTATCCTGTTTAATTCCCTTCATGACATTCTCAGTAGAGCAAGTATTGTCCCTCTTTCCTCACCTATTTTTCATTGATACCGAGCAGGGCCCTGTGGGGCTCCTGGGCACAAAGCCTTTCTGTGTCCCCTATGTCTTTGATGATAAGGAAACAGCCTTCATTCAGTCTCCATGACCTTCCCTGAGTTCCAATGGGCAGATTCAAGCCGTGGGTAATTAGGGAAGGGAGGGGATGGTGCATAAGACCTGGGAGAAACAGGCAAGAGCAGCCTTGGGGCAGGTCCTGTTTCCCCGTCAACAATACACACAACAATATCTTTGAGCTATACTGCAGACGTTGAAACCCCCTCCAGGTGGGAGAAGTTAATGATGAACAATGGTCTGCTGCCCACAGGCATGGAGACCCCAGACCAGCTGGACTTGAGGGTGGATGATGCGGACTCCTGCTTACCTCACCACCGACGCATCAGAAGAAGGCAAGACGGTTACAGCCTTGATTCTTATCGCCTCCCCCTGACCACGAGCCCTGACTATGAGACTGCTCCCTCTTCCCCAGGGAGGAGGGCACAGCTCTTGAGGCACTAGCCACTGTGTTCCCCCTTTGCCTGGCAAAGTCATAAAGCGACTCCTTTCTACTCCTCCAAAGCTCTGTCTCCGTATTTCTATTCGGCATCCGTGAACAGAGGCCAGGTTTTTTTTGACAACATCATCTACATCTTTCACCAACTGTGAGCTCTTAGAAGACAAGTACCTGTCTGGTGGGCTCACTCAACATCTCCAGCCGCTACTCAGTGTTCAGTGGATATTAGTTGAATGAATGAATATTATCCTCACTTTACACACAGGGAAACTCTGAGGAGTGCCTTGCCAGACAGAAGTGTCCCTGAAGGTCAAGCCTTTGACCTATGCCACACTGCCCAGGTCCAGCTTGGCTGCACCCAAGTGAGGGAGGGCATCCCCCGTGAAAATGCTTTTCCCTTTTGGTGAGGGTCAGGGGGTCATTCTGACTCTGGTGACATCACGTGGGGGAGACTTAGTCATTGAGTCAACTCAGGGGCCAGCTCCGTGGAGCAATCCCTCAGCCCATGACTCACCGCCACTGACATTTTCAAAGAATGTGTAGACACAGTATCAATGGAACTTTTCATTTACAGGGAAGAGTAATCAGTTTACTCCTTCCCTCAGCCACCAAATTATCAAGTGAACTGCCTCTGAGAGCTGTGGACAAAGGGGGACCCTCATGCATTCTCAAAAGACACATCATGCAGATTTTTTTTAAACGAGTCATCAATAATTCCAAAGCTCTATTCAGACCAATAAGATGGTTGCCACAGTGATTCAACCAATCATTTGACAAATATTTATTGAGCACCTACTGTGTTCTAGGCACTGGCATACAGCAGGGAGCAAAGCAGACACAAATCCCTGCCCTTACAGAGCTGGTGTTCTGGTGACGCGTCAGATATAAACAAATAAACAAGGGCAAACATGCAATATGTCAGAGGGTGACATGCCATGGAGAAAAACAAAGCATGGAAATCCAACAGGAGATACGATTTTAATTTTTTTTTTTTTTTGGCTGCATCAAGCGGCTTATGAGGATCTTAGTTCCCTGACCAGGGATCAAACCCGGGCCCTTGGCAGTGAGAGTGTGGAGTTCTAACTGCTGAACCACCAGGTAATTCCCTAAAATTGCATTTTTAATTTTTAATGTTTTAATTTAAGTGAAGGCCTCCCTGAGAAAGTGACATTTGGGCTGTTGACCTTAAAAAAATACACAACGTAAGAGTTGCAAATTTAGTTTTATTTGGGGCAAAATGAGGACTGCAGCCTGGGAGACAGCATCCCAGATAGCTCTGAGAAACTGTTCTGAAGAGGTAGGGGGAAGGTCAGCATATATGTAATCTTGGTGAAGGAGGAGTACAGGCAATCAAACACATATGTTTGTAGCGGTTTCTGCTAGTCACGGGGAGCAGACATCACCATGAAGGGATTTAGTGCTTTTCTAGATATGAGGAGATGCAAGGATTGGCTCACAAAATCAGCTTCTGAAAACATCTATCTGTAGACCTGTTCCGCCCATTTTTCCAAAGCACAGAGCGCCTCATCCCCGATCTCCACCCTGAATTCCCTTCAGGGCATGTGGAAGGTCAGCAGCTGCAGCAGCAGTGTGATTTAATCCTTGTAGAGGTAGATGGCAAGTGCCCATGGCAAGTGCCAATTTGTAGTTGACAGGGCAAAGCAGAAGGTTTAGCCTATGCAAAGGCCCTTAGGCGCAAGTCTGGTGTGTTGACGGCACAGCCGTGAAGCAGTGTGGCTGGGGCAGTGAGCAGGAGAGAGCATAGGAGACCAGGCCATAGAAGTGAGAGGGCAGCTGGCAGTCCTCTGGACAACTTGGTTTTTACTCTGAGTGAGATGGGAGCCAGGGAAGGGGTTTGGCCACCAATGTGGCAGGACACCACTTGGGTGTTAACAGATTCCCTTTCGCTGCTTTGGGAGGACAGATTGAGACAGGCAAGGCAGGAGCAGAGACCAGGGATGCACCATTTGGGGCCAGAAGTGATGGTGCTTGGACCAGTAGAGGTGGTGAGAAACGGGCAGATTCTGGGTTTATTTTGCAGGTAGAGCCGGCAGGGTTTGATGGCAGATGGGATGAGGGAATAAGAGAGAGAGGAGGCAAGTATGAGTATAAGCTTTATGGCCTCAGCACCTCGGTACCACTTTCAGAGCTGGGAACTCTGCTGTAGGAGAGGTGGGTTTGGGAAGGCAGGTTTGGGGGAAGATCAGCGTAGTAAACCCAACTCATCTGGACTCATATAGATCAAGATGATCCCAAAACAGCCGCTCACAAAAACCCAAACACCAGTCCAGCGCCAGGGAAACTGCTCAGTTCAAGCAATTTACAAGTGGCAGAGAAAACTGTTGAATTCAGTTTTCAGAAGCTCCTGCTGAAAGAAGCTGAGAGATAAAATGGGCTGCTAGAGAAAAGAGAAGGATGATTGCTGAGCACAAAAGCCTCCTGCTGGAGGAATGGGGTGCACGTGAGCCCCCTCCCCACACAGAATCCAGGACCCCAGCTCCCCCCTGCTGCCTCGGTGTTACCCAGTCCAAGCACGTGCTGCTCGCCACACGACAGGCCAATGAATCAGAGACAAGGTGTTGAGGCAAGGAATACGACTTTATTAGGAAAGCTGGCAGACTGAGAAGATGGCAGACTAGCATCTCCAAAAAACCATCTTATCGGGGTCTGGATGCCAGTTTGTTTTATAGAACCAGAGAGGGAGAGGCTGTGAGGAAGTAAAGTGAGAGGGCCATCAGTCTTGCAAAGCATCTCTGGGAAAGACCAGCCTCAGTGAGGGAATGTTACTTTCTTCTTTTCTGCGGCCATTCACAGGTGGGCAGGGCAGATTGTCTGCCTGTGAGCTGAACAGAGGCACGTTAGTTTAACCTTCAGGCAGAGGGGCAGGGTACCCTGAGGCAGGCCATCATGTATGATTATAATAACAAAAGCAGAGAAAAGCAAAGGTTATAGTCAAAGAAACAGATCGAACATGGAGTCCGAGTTAGCGCTTCCCTGTTACATCGGTTCATCAGCTCCCACTTCTGCCATGATTCAACCTCAAAACCACAAAGGAGGCGCTTTCTAATCTGCAGCTTCTTATGAATACCCAGCTCCCTTGGGAATGAGCTCTACACATAAGGAGGTGGGAACAAAAAGGGCCCAGTTTCTTAAACAGCCCGAAGCGTCTCAAAACGAATGGCAGGTGCCCTGATGGTGCGTCTCTCACTTTGTCCGACGTTCATGCCTCTGAGGTGACTGACAATCCCGTTACCACCTGAAGACAAACATCTCACATGGCTCAGATCACCCCCTGCTCCTGGCAACAGCAGGCACAATTTCTGGGTGGCTTTAAACAAAACAAGAGGGCCTGGTGCCAGGGGAAGTGAGAACCACGGCCACTGTCAACTGTCAGCTTTTCCCCACAGTGATCCGGAATGAATGGCGGTAGCAGGTGTGGCCCCGAGGACCCAGTGACCTGGGGCTGAGAAGCGTGGAGAAGCCTAGACATTTTGTCAGGGATCCCAGGACAGGACTAACCAGGAGGCCTGGGGGTGCAGTAAATCCCGGTGACAAAGAAAGAGCGTCCCTGTGGGAGCCCAAGGATAAAAAATTGACAAGGTAAGCAGAGTCCTAATTTGGGGTGAGAACGGCTGGAATTGTATTTCTGTAGTGGGTCTTTTGTTTCTGCCTACCCAGCATCTGCCTCCACTTCTGGCCACAGAAATTGGATATTTACTTGGAGAACTGTATTAATTACATCTTTTTATTGTGTACTTTTGATGCTTTGACATTTGGGGGCCTTGCAGACTCTGGAGGTACTGCCCCTCCCAGAGTTAGTCAATTCCTAAAGATGGTAATTTTCTTGCCCAGGAGCTTACTTTTCCTATGCAAACCAGCCAATTCAGAGCCACACCCCAACCACCTCCTCTACTGGCGCTCACACCCCAGGCCACTACCTACCTGCCCTAAACACGCCAGGCCCAGGGACCACGACACTAGGGACAAACGCTCTGCCCCAGAGCCCACTGAAATTACTCAAACTAGCCATTCCTGAAGTGCTTACCCTCTTTCCTCGTTGCCTCTCATGGAAACCACCAGAAAGGCTCTTGTTGATGTTTCCCCCACCCCCTCACCCGACCAACCCCAGTGACTGCCGTGTGGCTCTCCCATGGCCCTCCCCCTCTTGGAATCTGTGGGTATAAAACCATCTCTTCAGTGGCAGCCTTCTCCTGATCTGTTAGCCTCATCATTCTTGAATAATAATAAAACCTGCATTTGAAAACAAAAATGACCTCTCCCCACTTTTAATCCATGGGACTGGATGGAGCTTACCCTACCCCCAGCCCCATTTCAGGGGTGGGTAGGTGACCCAGACCTGGCCAATCAGAGTATTCCATCCCTGCTTGCCATCGTTAAGTGTCCAATGAGAGTCATTCCTGAGCTTTTAGTTAGAATGACTGGGAAACAGTGGTTGAGAGGGTGATGTCTCATCTCTGCTTTGCTCTTTGGGCTCAGCTCTCAAGCAGGACCCACTGTACTGAACAGCAACACTCGTCAGCATGGTGGTGTTTTCTCCTGCTACATTGAGCTGCACAGGAGCAGGAGTAGACCAGAAGGCTGGATTTAATTAGGGCTGGGGTTTTGCCAAAAATATATAACATAGCAAAAGGGGCAAGGGTGTGGAGTATATTAGAAAGTGGTTACAGCAATGGAAAATAGAATCTAAAATGGGTTAGAGGAAAGTGAAAATATGGGGACAGAGGAGCTGAGGAGTACGGTAAAAAGGTTGTAGAGCCATGGATTTTGTAGAGCCTGGTGGGCCAAAGCATTGTTGGAATTGAGGCACTAGAGGGAGTTGAAAGGCTAGGGATGGGGTGGAGCCAGGCTTGGGGTCCCTGGTGCTTATATAATTTAGGGACCCTCATTAAGAAAAAGATTACAGGCAGTTCCCTGTTGGCCTAGTGGTTAGGATTCTGGGCTTTTCTGTGGTCCGGGTTTTATCCCTGGTCAGGGAACTGAGATCCCGCAAGCCAATCAGCATGGCTGGGGGGGAAAAAAAAAGTTACAAAATTAGTAGATCTCATCCAGGGCTTTGAAAAAGGCCCAGGCAGGTGAGGGGTCCAAAGCTTAAGCTTTATTACCTTCATGGCAAATCCACCATTGGCTATGACCTTGAAATTTTTTATGGAGGGCATGATTGATTATTGGTAATAATCAGGTCTGGGTCTAGGTTGTGATTAGGTTATAGGTGACCATCTTTTGGTTCCAGTAACACTTCACCTCTAAGAGAGAGTTTTAATGACAAGTAGTAGATTTTACCATGACTTTCAGCCAATTCTGCAGGCTAAGATTCTCAGTTGCATTACAGAGGGTCTGGCCGTAAATAATAGCTGCCCGGACCAGGTAGTTTCTACCTTACTGGCTGCCCCGAACTGTATTACTATGTTGAGGGAATTGTTGTTTTTAATGGCTTTGGGTACTGAGAGAAGAAGCTTCTGGAATTCACATGGCTGGTTCACAGGCTCTTGAGGACACCACCCTCGATGTGTCTCCTGGGTTTATCAATTATAGAACTATGATCGTGACTTTAGATATTGTGGCTTCACCCACCGACAGGTGATAGAGTTTACTAATAACCAAATAAGGAACAAGAGGCTTATTATAAAGGTCATATGCCAACTTCTTAGATGGAAGCAGAGAAATAGTTTGATGAAATGAAGGCAAATCCAAAGTCTGAGAAGACCATGAAAATGGGTTTTGCCCGGAACTCTGTTTCCCAAAATCAGATTTGATCAGGGAATCAAAGAGGAATGAAGGTGGTTTGAAACGTATGAATTTCATTCCTACTGTCAGAGCAGGGACAGTGGAAGAATGAAAATCAATGCAGGTCACCATTTTGCAAACCCTAGCGAACAAATTAGCGTAGGCAAGGGCTATGTCCATTATCAGGGCTGCTAACACAGACAGACACCCAGGCTTTATCCATCTCCTGCTAGAAGAACACACCACCACCTGTAAAGACGACTTGCCTAAAAAATCAGTCCTGAATCTGATCCAGCCACTAAATCTAATGACCAATTTATAGGAAATATGGCTGTTAAACTACACCACAGGGCTGCGATCAGCAAAATCCAGACTAGGAAACTCTACAGGACACACAACCAAGTTTCTTCAACAAACATACTGCCAGTGAGAAGGAAAAGTTGGAGGATGACGTCTATAGATTAAAAGATAGATGACATATATCAACCAGTCTGAATCTGTGGACTTTATTTAAATCCTCATTCAAACATTTATTAGAATTCTAATATTTATGAGACAATTGGATATTTGAATACTTATTGGATATTTAATAATATTAAAGAATTATTACTCTTAACATACAATAACGGTATTGCAGTTATTGCTTTTTTTAAGTACTTACTTTTTTTAATTAATTAATTTATTTATTGGCTGCACTGGGTCTTCGTTGCTGCACAAGGGCTTTCTCTAGTCACGGCAAGTGGGGGCTACTCTTTGTTGTGGCTTTCAGGCTCTAGAGCGCAGGCTCAGTAGTTGTTGTGCAAGGGGTTAGTTGCTCTGCAGCATGTGGGATCTTCTGGGACCAGGGCTTGAACCTGTGTCCCCTGCATTGGCAGGCAGATTCTTAACCACTGTGCCACCAGGAAGCCGGACCCTCACTTTTTTTTTTTTTTTTTTTTTTTTGGCTTTACCATGCAGCTTGTGGGATCTTAGTTCCTCGACCAGGGACTGAACCCAGGCCCACAGCAGTGAAAGTCCAGAATTCTAACCACTAGGCCACCAGGGAGCTCCCCAAGATCCTCACATTTTAAATCTTGGCAAACAAACAACAACAACAACAAAACAAAAATCTAGGGCATACGTGTAAATGGATTTTCCCTCTAAATATAAATGCCTGGTGCCAAAAGCAATCTTTTGGTGAGATAGTTCTTCTAATTAAAGGATCAGCCAACTACAACCCACCATCTGTTTTTGTAAATAAAGTTTTATTGCAACACAGTCACGCCCATTGGCTAAGTATTTATTGTCTCCGACTCCTTTGACGTTGCAAGGGAGACAAATATGTCTCACAAAGCCAAAAAAACTTTACTTTCTGGCCTTTTACATAACAAGCTTTCTGTTCCAACTGGATTTCTGTTCATTGCCTGTGATGTCCGCACCTTCAGTTTGCATCCCCATGAAGCTGGTACCTATGTTATTTTCTGCTGTCATTAGCAACAATAGCACAAGTCAGGATTAGACCAGGAGGCAGGTGTGGCAGCATCATTGCTTGGGGGCCTGCTGAGGGCTGGAATCGGCTTCCTTAGAAAATATTGTGGGCTCGGGGCTGGGGCTGTCATACCTTTGTTTCACTTTCTCTCTTTCTGCGACTAATCCGGGGTGGGGGTCCCCGGGGCGGGGGGTCCCTGGCGACTAATCCAGCCTCTGAGATCCTGAAGGAACTGCACCTGTTCACAGGGAAAGACCCCAGACTGCGGCTCCTGACGGACCCCCTACTCCACCTGGTATCCTTACAAGACCCCACAAAGCTGAGTTTGAGCAGAATAAGAAATGAGGGCAGACAAATTTGGACCCTAATTGCTTTAATCTTACAACTCATAAGGGCCAGTGGATTTGAGCCCAGCCTTTCATTCCTTTCAACTTCAATCTACTTGCACCTTCAGTTACAAGGAATCTTTGGACATGAACTTGTCCCAGAGACTAGCATAAAGACTTTATATTCGCATGTGAGGCAATATACTGTTGGCTTGTATTATGGGAGTGTAGGTAATCTCGTGACCGTGCCTCTGATTAGCCATGTTGGATAACAAAGCTGGACATAACTGGAGATGCGAAAAGAATAGGGAGTTCATTTTCAGTGGGGAGTAGGCTTGTGTTGATTTAAAGACCGTGTTTTTCCCAGCCCACTGCTGAGCCATCGTTCTAGGAGGATTCACAAGAAGCACTGGCTGGTATTGAGGTTCAAGAAGGCAGACCCAGGACCGGCCTGAAAGACTGCCATCTCCGCAGGGGCCAGCCCACACCCAGTTGTCCACAGGCTTGAGAGTTGTGCTTTAGGGTCAGAAGAACCAAAGGTGGCAGGATGTGCGAGGAGGATACTTATTTCCCACTCTGTTTCCTTGGGTCAGCGGTTCTCACTTGGGCTAACAGGCTTGCCAGGATCAGCACATAAAAATACCAGATGCCCCAGTTAACTGCATTCCAGATAAAACAACAAATATGTTTGTAATGTAAGTATGTCCAGGCAATCTTTGAGACATTACTTGAACTTAAAAAATGTATTTGTTGTTTATCTGAAGTACAAAGGTGACTGGGCATCCTATAGTTTATCAGACAACCCTGGGAGGGGAGCTTTAAAAAATACCAAGGCCTGACCCTGTCAATCCCAGCTTCTCTCAACCCTCATTTACCCTCTCCCGCCTCTCCGGGGAGGATGACTGATTTATCCCACTGGTGAGTTGAAGCGAGGGAAGTGGGCATATGTGCTTCGGCTTCTTCTTGTCTCTTTTTGAGACTGGCAGGGGTGAGGGGTGGGGTTGTACTCTAGTGAGCAGTAGGGCATCTTTGTCCCCCAGCTGGGGCAGTAAGTGAGTGGTGGGGGTGGGGCGGGGGTGGGGCGGGGGTGGGGCAGGGGTGGGGCAGGGACAGTGTATTAGCAAGGTTGGCTGAACCTAAGCCCAGTCTCTAAGTAGCTTTCTTTTCTTTTCTTTTTCTTTTAAATTGATTGAGTGATTGATTGGCTGCATTGGGTCTTCGATGCTGTGGGTAGGCTCCCTCCAGTTGTGGAAAGCAGGGGCCACTCCCAGTTGCAGTGTGCAGGCTTCTCATTGTGGTGGCCCCTCTTGTTGTGGAGCACAGGCTCTAGGCATATGGGCCTCAGCAGCTGTAGCACACAGGCCCAGGTGCTCCGAGGTATGTGGAGTCTTCCTGGACCAGGGCTCGAACCCATGTCTCCTGCATTGGCAGGCGGATTCTCAACCACTGTGCCACCAGGGAAGTCCCTCTTTTTTTTTTTTTTTAATAAATTTATTAATTTATATATATTGGCTGCACTGGATCCTCGTTGCTGCACACAGGCTTTCTCTAGTTGCAGCAAGCAGGGGCACAGGCTCTAGGCACGCAGGCTTTAGTAGTTGTGGCACACAGGCTCAATTGTTGTGGCTTACAGGTTCCAGAGCACAGGCTCAATAGTTGTGGCGCATGAGCTTAGTTGCTCCGGGGCATGTGTGATCTTCCTGGAGCAGGGATTGAACCTTTGTCCCCTGCATTCGCAGGTGAATTCTTAACCACTGTGGTACCTAGGAAGTCCCCCTAAGTAGCTTTCTTAGTTATAGAGGTAGAATTTTCACCTTCGTGTCCCTAAATCCCATGTCTCTTCCTCTCTTAGTTTTGAACCTCCCTAGAGAAGAAAAGGATGTTAAGAATTGACCCGCTAAGACCCCAACATCTGCCACCTCCTTTCCTCCAGGGCATATGCGGTCTTTATGTTTTAGCTCAAAAGGACTTTCCTCCAAGAAATCTTCCCCAGACCAAGGCAGATCCTCTGGCTGTATGTTTTCATAAACACTTCTGCATTTCTTTTTCTTTCTGGCCCATGTCAAGATTGTCATTGACTGAAACAGGATTTCTCCACCTTGACACACTGAAATTTGGAGTTGCATAAATTTTTGTTGTGAGTCTGTCCTGTGCATCAAACATATTTAACAGCATCCCTGACCTGTACCCACTAGAGGCTGGTTGACCCACTCTCCTACCCATCCCCAGGGTAACAACTAAAATGTCTCCAGACATGCCAAATATCCCACACATGGTTTACTGTTCTTCTGTCTCGGTCATGAAATTCTTAACAGTGTTTGAACAAGGGACCCTGCAAATTATGTAGCTGGTTCTGTATGTGTACCTCATTGTTTCAATCCTGAACAAGGGACCCTGCAAATTATGTAGCTGGTTCTGTGTGTGTACCTCATTGTTTCAGTCCTTCTCTCCCACAACACTGGCTTAGGGAGCAAAGAGTGTGTCTACCTTATTCACTGCTGCACCCTCAGAACTGGCACAAAGAAAGTGCTCGAAAAATAGGTGAGGACAGGGAACAAGGGAGAAGCTAAATGGAGGCCCTCCCCCTACTGCCACTTCTTTCCCCGGCCAAGGAACAGAAGGAAATATAACCTCCACCGACCTGACCTGCGTAAGTCGCTCTATTCAATAGCCTTCCTTCCCAAGGCTGCCGGAACATTCTCCCAAGCTCCTCAAGCGTGTCGAGCAGCAAATGCACCCTGTGTGGTCCGTGGGCCTTTCTCGCAGCCTCCATATGCTGTGTCAGCTGGACGGAGCCCTAATCCCCAGATGTAAGAAGATAAGGGCCAGGGTGGGAGCCTTCACACTGAATTTCTGAGCTCCACCCATTCAAAACAGGCCTTCGTTTTGTATTAATTCTGGCCAATTTAGCTTGTGCTCCCATCCACAAAACGGAGTCAACCTGGTTACAAATCTTATAGCCAGATGAGTTGAGGACAGCAGGCCCTAGTGAGGCAAAGTACAACCAGCACTAGAAAAAAGCGCGTCTACTTAAAATGGGGACCTGGCTTTAGGATAAATAGTGAAGGGGAAATTTTCAGAGTAAATAGTTTGGGGCTTAATCCTCAAAAATGAAAGTAAAATTTATAAAAATAAGTCTATGTTCACAGCAGCTTTCTTTATAATGGCCCAAAACTGGAAATAACTCAGATCAATTATCAAACTGCAGTGCAATCCACACCATGGACATTACTCAGCAATAGAAAGGAACAAACTATTGATACACACATGCAACAATCTGGTTGCCCCTTGTATCAGTTTTCTAAGACAACTGTAATGGACTAACATGAATTTACTGGCTTAAACAAAGCAGATATTCTCATGGTTCTGGAGGCCAGAAATCTGATACAAAGTGTTGAAAGGCCTGGTTCCTTTTGGGAGCTCTCAGGGAGAATCCTTCCATGCATCTCTCCTAGCTTCTGGTGGATGCCAGCAGTTCTTGGCTTGTGGCTGCATCACTCCAATCTCTGTCTGTCTTCAGGTGGACTTCCCCTCTGTGTGTCTCTGTATCTCAGATCTCCCTCTCTTTTCTCTTATAAGATTTTCTGTCATAGGATTTAGAGCCCACCATATATCCAGGATAACCTCATCCTGAAATCCCTGAATTAATTCCATCTGCAAAGACCCCATTTCCATATAAGGTCATAATCACAGGTTCTGATGATTAAGACTTAGACATATCCTTTTGGGAAACACTATGCAACCAACTACAAACCTCAAGGGAGTTATTCTGAGTGAAAAAGAGCCAATTGCTAAAGGTTACATACTGTATAATTCCAGTTATATAACATCCTTAAAATAACAAAATTACTAGTGGTTGCCAGGGATGAGGGAGAGGTGGATATGGTAATTAAAGGGAAGCTGGGGGAAGCCTTGTAGCAAAGGAATAGCTCTGTATCTTGACTGTGGTTATTTGAATCTACACTTGATAAGATTGCATACAGCTACACACACACACACACAAATTCATGTATAACTGGTGAAATCTGAATAGACTCTTTGGATTGCATTAATGTGATTTCCCTAGTTTTGATATTGTAGCATAGTTATACAAGATGGGGACCTGGTGGAGGGTACCAGGACTGGTGTCTGTACTTTTTTTTTTTCGCAATTTCCCGTGCATCTATAATTACTACAAAATAAATTTTTAAAAATACTTTTATTTAATGGAAGTTAGGTTATTGCAAATTATGACCTCGTTCTTAGAACAAAGACTAGATCAAGAACTCAAGAGTAGATCTTTTTATATAATTTTATTATATGTGGGAGTTTCTAATACCAAAACTCCAAAATTACCTTGGACCTGGAAAAGTGTTAAGTGCTAAAGCTATTATCCCTGTATATCTGGCTTTCAGAAATTCAACCAAGGAAAAATAGTTCCCATGAAATGCTTGCTTCCAAATCAGGAAATTCAAGTGTGAAATTGTATTATAAATATGTATACAGAGTATTTATTAACAGAGAGTATGAAATGAAACAGTCTACGCAACCCATGCATTGGGAATAAAGAATGTGTGTCAGAAATATCTGTGCTGAGCTAATGGTCTAGGTGTCCCAAGTGCCCTGAATCCAGCCATATGCTCTGAAAAGAAGACCAAAGTCTGCAGGGAAGTGCGTCTGACCCCATCAGGAGACCAACAATGGACCAACAGCGGACAAGCTTCATAGTGGCCATTCATTGCACTCACAATGTCCCACCATGGCTCCAAGTTGCTGAGGATGATCAAGACACATAAAATACTTTCGAACAGATGAAAAATTCATCCAGTCTACAATAGAAACTTTTCTAAAGTGCTATACAGGGATAAGAGAGCCTCATCTCATTAGTGACAGAAGGATTCCACTTTGAGGACAAGGCTCCCTGCCAACTAAGTTATTTCAGGGAAATCTATTGTTGGTAAAAATATATATGAGGAGTCTATGAACAAGAGAGAGTTACTGACTTTTATCTCAAAGTTGTTGAAGGATTAAATCAAATAATGTAGGTGGGAAAGGGCTCTGCAAATTACGCTTATAAAGTTGAGATACGAACGCTCAGAAGGCAAGCCCCACCTCCTAAATATCTTGTATACCCAGAACTTGGCCAATGCCTGGTGCATAGTTGACTTTCAGAAAGTGTATGCACAACGAATAAATTCAAAACTCTTTTGCTAAGGAATACAGATTTTTTTTCCCTAAGCAGTCTTTCTTAACTGTATATATCAATAAGAACATACAGCTCATAGAAAAAATAAGCTAAGAACAAACAGAATTTTTTATTTGGAAAGACTTTTAAGCACATGAAAAACTGCTCAAACATAATAAAAAATGAAAAATAACACAACATTTTTTAAAACGATATATCAGATTGGCAAACATCTAAAAGTTTGAAAATACTATGCTGGCAAAGGTGTTGGGAAATAGCCTCTCTGAGACATGTTGGTATGCATTAATACAGCCCCTTGGAAAGGGAATTTGGCACCACTCAAAATCTGAACTGGACATACTCTTCGTCACAATACCATTTTGAGGAATTCATCCTACAGATATTCTCTCACAGGTACCTCTAGAACTCTGCTGGGCACATAATAAGCACTTTATCATTATTGTTAAATGTATTTGTACAAAGATATAAATATTAAGATATTCTTTGGAGCACTATTACTAATAGCAAAAAGTGAAAATCCTAAATGTCCTTCAATGGAGGCACTGGTTAAAGAAAATACAGAGCATGTTTATGGCCTTCTAAATGTTGGCTTAAAAGATTGAGGCTGATCTATGTGAACTGAGAGGAACTGGAACAGTGGACAATACACACTACTTTAAAAAAACAACAACAAATATAGGAACAGTGTAAATATCACTTATCTTGAAAAAGTGTATCTACAAAAATGCATGTATAAGGCTGATTATGGAGATTGTATCTAGGGAGGCATCTGAAAAGGATGGGAGTTAGTAGTGGGAAGCAAGACTTGCACTTTCTTTATACACTGTTTTTTTGTTTTACTTTTAAACTTTTTATTTTTAAATAATTTTAAAGTGCAAAGATAGTAAACAGAGTTCCTGTATACTGTTCACCCAGTTTCTCCTAATGTTAATATCTTATATATCCCTGGTGCATGTGTCAAAACTAAGATATTAAGTAAGCTAAACTATTGACTCTATTCAAATTTCCCCAGTTTTCCCAATGATATCCATTTTCTGCTCCAGGATTCAACCCAGGATACCACATTACACTTAGTATATATACCTTCAAGCTGTTTTACCATGAGCATGAATTACTTTTTTAAAACTAAGCATCTTGGGGGACTTCCCCAGCAGTCCCCAGCTTCCCTGGTTAAGACTCCACCTTTCAGTGCAGGGGGTGTGGGTTCGATCCCTGGTCAGGCAGCTAAGATCCCACATGCCTTGTGGCCAAAACACCAAAAAAAACATAAAACAGAAGAATTTGTTACAAAATATTGTAATAAATTCAATAAAGACTTTAAAAAAAATAAAGTAAATCCTTATTTCTTAAAAAAAAATTTTTTTAAAAGCAGAGTATAATCATAACATTCATGTGATATTGATGCTTCTTTAAATTAAAAGTAAATGTTTTAGAGGATAATAAAACCTCTTTCTCAGATATTCATTGTGAATCATCTGTCTTTCAACTCTTTTTTTTAACAAAATCCATTTACTGCTCCTTTTCCTGATGTTATTAGAAGTTCAGTTATGGGGACTTCCCTGGTGGTGCAGTGGTTAAGAATCTGCCTGCCAATGCAGGTGTCACAGGTTCGATCCCTGGTCCCGGAAGATCCCACATGCCACGGAGCAACTAAGCCTGTGTGCCACAACTACTGAGCCTGCACTCTAGAGCCTGAGAGCCACAACTACTGAGCCTACGTGCCACAACTACTGAAGCCCAGGAGCCCTAGAGCCAGGCTCTGCAACAAGAGAAGCTGCTGGACTGAGAAGCCCGAGCACCACAATGAAGAGTATCCCTCACTTGCCACAACTAGACAAAGCCCACACGCAGCAATGAAGACCCAACACAGCCAAAATGGATAGATAGATAAATAAATAAATCTTAAAAAAAAAAAAGTTCAATTACGGGTCTAATCCAGCCAAAAACACAAGTGCAAAGTATCCAGGTATCAAATGCAAACTCAAATTTTCCATCACTACGCTCGTCCATCTTCACTCTGATTTTCTATTATGCAGGTACGTTTTTCTAAAAAGTTGCATTCAATCACCAATTCACCAAAATACCAGGAAAAGCAAAAGATAATGGCTGATAGTGCATGTAGCTCCCCAATTTCAATTTTTCAGTCTTTTTGAAAAATATCACAAACTGTTTTACATATTAATTTACATGACATTAAAATGAGCAAAAAGTATACTTTCCTTCAAAACTTTAACCACCTAAGATGATTGCATTATAAATACAAAAACAATGAAAAACATAGAATACAGGTGTTAACTCTTTTAGCTTTCTCCCATGACTCAGTAAACTCCATGGCCACCAAGTTAAATAAGATGCAAATCACGTGTTTCAGGTTTTTTGTTTGTTGGTTTGATTTTTCCTATTTAAGCCTAAAGGCTCTATCCAGCCTCCTGTGGGTATATTTCAATAGGAAAAGAGTTTAAGAATTTTAAAATTTATTTTCAACATTTTAAAATTGGGAGATTTCAAGGAAAACTCCAACTGTTCATATTTTCTTAAAGCACTGAAAGATTTGTCAACACTGTACCCACATTCCTGCATGGCAAAGTGAGCTAGCTGCATAGTGGCTTTCGATGGGCCACGTGTTTCTACTTCACCAGGTCCCTAGCTGACTACCCTTATCACTTCTTTACTTGCCTGGCCCCTGGAGTTATTGAGTTTGCAAATCCCTTTGAGCTCTGTGCAAAGTAGATAGGTCTCGTTCATAATGTCATTAAGAGAAACGTGATGTAAAAGCCCTGTTTTCCTTCATAGGTCTCAAGACTACCAAAAGGACATTTTGAGGCCAGTAGTCCCTGCTGTACACAGGTACCTCTTTTGTTATTTTAAGACCTAAGAGTGAAACTTGGTTCATAGTACTCCACAGTGCAATTGATAGTGTGTTCCTAAAAAGTGATACATTTGATGGAGAGAGGCTTGATTAGGGTAGCAGCAGTGGAGAGTGATAAGTAGACAGATTTGAACTGTATTTGATGGAATAAATTGTTTAGAAGTGCAGATTCTTCCAAAACTGTAGGGGAGGCTGGGAAAGGGGTCTGACATTTTTAGCACTGTCAGGAAAAAGAAGGTGCGAGTGGGCAGGCTGTTGGGTAGACAAATTAGTTTATTCCAGATGACTAAGTCAAGATTGTAAAAGCACTGCTTCCCTTGGTTCTTACACACAGCAAGCCTTGCTTGGGAGATTTCTTCTACTTGAGAGTCAACTGTTTCTACTCACCTGACTTTTGGTCTGTTAAATTCCAATTGGTTTCAGGCCTCCCTCATCTGGAAGCACTGGATAGGGAAAACACCGCTAATTAAAAATAACGCCCAAAACATGTTCCATCAGTGTCACCCTACTCTGGCACCTTTTAAACCAAGGTGCAACAAAGAGGGGAAATTTTAAGACCAACTTTTTTCTTTTCTTCAGCAACCTGTCCAACAAATGGCATTAATAGGAACAAAATACCTGGATAAGTCACAATTTGTTGTTTTTTAAATTCTGAATAATTAGACTAAAGATTAGAAACCAGCATCAGTGTCAATATGTAGGACTTCATAGTAAATTACAGTAAACGCTATATATACTATTTATCACCCAAATTCTGGGCTGATTTGATTAGCTCTCTCCCACGTCCTGAGTGCTTCAGAAATTATAGTTCATCAAAGGTATGAATTAATTCTTTTACTGTTCTATTTGCAAAATATTTTCCCATTCCTGCACTGTAGTAGTCTTCCTAATATCCCCAACCAGCTCCAGAATTAGCCTGAATCTTCAGGCAGGTGCATGATTTCTAGTGATGAGATTTTACTCTTACCTGGACAGGTCTACATTATGCTACATATGGAACCATGAGAAAATACAACCTATGAAAATAATCTTCTCCTGAGTAGAGCAAACTGGGCCACATACCTGACCTCAGTTTCCGAGGGGACCCTCTGCTTTTGTGGGAGGTAGCAGCTAATTAAAAATAAACAAGCTTAAAAAAAAACAAAAACCCCTCCTCTTCCCTGGGAACACTCTCAGGTGACTTACTGCCCTTTTTTTGACCCCCCCCTCCTTGGCAACCGTTCCATTTACCAGCTGTGACTCCTTACGTTGAGACTTTATTTCTCACTCCCCCTGACCAAAGTGGCTCCCGATTAACTGGACATGGCTTAGGTGACACATGAGTGTCAGAAGGCTCCCAGGGATTTCACTCTGGGGTTCCTTCCCTAGAGAAAGGTCTGCAAACCAAGTGCATCAGAGTACTATTCTGTTGCATCTGAAATACAAGCTCTTTCCATTCTGTGATTCTCAGGGCATACATTGTTTTTCTTTTTCTTTAAAGTTTTTACTTTTATTTTTAATTAATTAATTAACTGGCTGCATTGGATCTTTGTTGCTGTGCGTGGGCTTTCTACAGTTGCAGCAAGCGGGAGCTACTCTTCATTGTGGTGGGCGGGCTTCTCATTGCAGTGGCTTCTCTTCTTGCGGAGCACAGGCTCTAAGTGCATGGGCTTCAGTAGTTGTGGCACGTGGGCTCAAAAGTTGTGGCTCACGTACTCTAGAGCGCAGGCTCAGTAGTTGTGTGTACGGGCTTATTTGCTCCGCGACATGTGGGATCTTCCCAGACCAACCCAGACCAGGGCTCGAACCCGAGACCCCTGCATTGGCAGGCGGATTCTTAACCACTGTGCCACTAGCGAAGTCCCCATAGATTGTTTTTCAAAAGTGAAAACATATACAATTACAAAGCTCTCACTGGGAGTCAGCATAGCATACTGCTTAGGGCATGAGCTCTCCAGCCAGATCACCTGGGTTCAAATCCCAAATCACCAGTAAGTGCTCAATAAATGTTATTTTGCTTAGAATAAATACTCCTATTATGGTCTACAACCTACATGGTATATTCCCTCTCTTGCTAAACCTCATCTTGTTCTACTCTCCCCAACTGTTCACAACTCAACCTGCCTCTTTGGTTTCTCGAACATTACAAGCTTATTTGTCTGAGTCTTCCTGCTTGTCTTCCTTCCAGTAACGGATGTTCTCCCAGATCTAATTGGCTTCTTCTCACCACTCAGGCTTTGGGTTTCATGTCAACCCTTCTTTGAATCTATCCAAAATAGCTCCTCCTTCCCCCCTGCAATGCATCCCACAGTTTCATTTCTTCTGTGGCACTTGTCACTAACTTACTTGTTGACTTCTCTCCCCCCGCCCCCCCAATTTAAATGTAAACTCCATAGCAATAGGAAATCTCCTGTTCAACTTTTTTTTTCAGCTGTGCTGCGCTTGCAGGATGTTAGTTCCACGACCAGAGACTGAACCCATACTCCCAGCAGTGGAAGCGCCAAGTCCTAACCACTGGACTGCCAGGGAAGTCCCTCTTGTTCATCTTTATCCCAGAGCTTAGAATGGTAACTGGTAGACTCCATGTTCAATGAAAAGGAAAGAAAGTTATCTAGTTCAAATCCCATTTGATTGTAAAAACCTAACCACAAGAGAAAAGCAAATGTCAAAGAATAAAAAGATCTGGGTCCTGTAAAGGATACCTATCATACTCTTAACAGCCAGTTGTCTGAAAATTCTTCCCTTAATTTGAGAAAAATCCCGGGTTATGAGTTCTGCCTCCTTACCGTAGACGTCAGAATTCCCACCGGCTCTTGCAGCTAGAATACAGGCATGTGACCAGGCTCTATCTACCAGACCCCGCCCCCCCCCCCCCCCCCCCCCCCCCAAGACTGACTCAGAAAAGAGCAATGGAAAGCAACTCTGCTCTCTGGCCCCTGAGCAGTGGCTGAGTTGTTGGGCTTTCTGGGACAGTAGGGAGCCAGGTCAAATGAGTTTGGTGAGGCTGTGCTGGCAGCTTCCTCTAGTACTACATGTGGCTGCACAGCATAGACAGGGTTCTCAGGTCAGTTCTGTGCATGGTTTTGGGCATCGTCCCTGGAAGTATAGTTTCAAGTCTGTCCCCCAAATTCTCAAAAGCCCCTCATATCACTTTAATAAGCCCTTTTCTCAGTCAGTGTCAACTTCTGTTGCTTGTCCTACTGACAACCAGGTTTGCAGGAACTAGCAAAACTGCCTAACTTTAGGACATGTCTTTACAGAGTGAACTAATTCCTACTCTGTCCACTTGCTTGTTTCCGGATACATATCAGAATCAGCTTACTTCCCAGGAGTAAGGGGTGCAACAGAAGCCAGCCATCTTTGTTCTCTCTCCAGGTGTGTCATTTATTATTTCTACCTCTCCTTGGGAGCAACAGTCATAAGAAACCCGCTTTGTCATTATAACAGAGAAAGGCCTATCATACTTTAAGCATGCCTATTCCAAAATGAGCTATGTCTCACAGTCAAAAACTGATGCCTATCCTGATTTTGAATTTGATTGTTAAATAATAACATCCTTTTATAATGAAACAAGAGTCTGTGTCAGAGGTTGCAAACTGGTGAGAAATTCTGACCTGCAGAAGGTTTTGTCTGGCCCACGATGCTTTTAATCTTTAAAAACTGTACTCAGAGATCCGAACATTTTACATTTACATCTGTGATTTCTGATGCTTATAGGCCTGCATCCAACAATCAGCTGGAGAATAGAGGCCCCCTTTTGACATGTCATGGATTGTTCAATTTGCTTCTAATATATACTCATATACCAAATTGTTGCTTTTAACTCTGTTCTATATGTTGGAAGTTGGGCGGAATACCTGCCGTTTCATGAAAATGCTGTTTAACAAGTAAACAACCATAAAAACACCAACATTTTATACTGCTATAAAACGCTGGAATAGATTCAGTAAGTTTACTACTACACGTTTCCAAGCAATCAAACGGACAATTTAAAGAGCTTTTAACTTCGGAGATTTAAAAAAAAAAAAGAAAAAAAAAGGCAGTACAGGCAAATGATCTGCAGTTCAAAACACAAAGTCCTGTCACTTACATTCTACCTCACCTGTTCAAGACACCATCCAAGCGCTGCAAACACAAGACAGTTCACAGTAAGTGTTAGGACCCCTTAAAAACTACATCATCCCAGAAATTACAATTAAAAAGCTCCTTACAAAAAGAAGTCCACGTATTCACAGATAGTGTAGAATCCCAGGCTCTTCCGTACATTACTGGGAAAAAAATGCAAATACATTAATAAAGGCAAAAAAACCTTTAGGTAACGTGACAACCCACATCTTCCGCTGGTCAAGACTCTACCAGCCACCTCAGTACTGCGGAAATGTTCCATCGATTTTGGCAGCCCAGGCCATGAGGCCCCCCACAACATCTTGAACTGTTAAAGAGTCTAAGTCTGTCCAGGACTGCAGGATCTTCACGGCTTTCTGGGAGTCATTGCCCAGTTTGCAGATCACATAAACGGGGAGAGATGCCCCTTCCGGTGTGCCCCGCCTCCCTTCCCGGATTGCTTCTCCCAAGAGTTTCAGGCTCTCCGGATCCCTCCGTTCCAAATGTTTCAAAGGGATGTGCAAGGCATGAGGCAAACGACAGATGTCCACCTCCACTTGAGGCCTGACGTCCAGCAACAGGTGGGGTGACCCAGAATCCAGAAGTCGCTTATAGCCGGTGACAGAAATTCGCTCCTCCGGGCTCAGCAACTGTAGGGAGCGGCACTTATCGGTGGCCGACGAGCCACAGAAGCCTTCGTAGTCCTGCAGCTCAGTCACGGTGGGCCGCTCCCCGCAAGCTGCACAGTCGGCCCTGCGTCCCCGCAGCCGAATACAGCGGAAATGACCTCTGAGGGCCTCAAAGAGCAACAGGCTGCCGCTGTAAGAGGGGCCCAGACCTGCAGCGATCTTCAACACTTCCAGCGCCTGCAGGCAGCCCAGGACCCCAGTGACCACGCCAAGCACCCCGCCGTCCGCGCAGTTGGTCACCGTCTCCGCCGGAGGCGGCCGGGGGAACACGCAGCGATAGCAAGGCCCGCCGTCACAGTGGTAGACTGTGAGTTGGCCCTCGAAGCGCAGGGCGCTGGCCGACACGAGAGGCCGGCCGGCCAGCACGCAGGCGTCGTTCACCAGGTAGCGCGTAGGCACGTTGTCGGAGCAGTCGGCCACCACGTCGTAGCGGCGGACGAGGTCCAGCGCCGTGGCCGGCGTAAGCGCCCGCGCGTAGGGCACGCACTCCACCGCCGAATTGAGGCGACGCAGGGAGGCGGCGGCCGAAAAGGCCTTGGCCTGGCCGGCCAGTGCCTCGCCGTGCAGCACTTGGCGCGGCAGGTTGCTCACTTCGACGACGTCGTAGTCCACGAGACCCAGGCGGCCGACGCCGGCCGCTGCCAGGTACTGCGCCAGGGGGCAGCCAAGCCCCCCGCAGCCCACGACCAGCACGGACGCGGTGGCCAGGCGCAGCTGTCCCCGCACGCCCAGCTCAGGCAGCACGAGCTGCCGGCTGTAGCGCAGAATCTCATCCCGGGACAGGGCGGCCTTCGGCGGCAGGGGCGACACCGGAACCGACCGCTCTGACTCCTGCTCCGCCAGAAGAGCCGCCGCCAACCTCTGCTTCAGGGAACCCAGCTCCTCCTCACGCCGCGCGACTTCAGCCTGCAAGACGAGCACCTCCTCCCCGGCCGCCATGGCAGCCTCTTCGGGAGGTGGTCAAAGGCACTTCCGCTTCCGGTTTCCCCTTATGTTTGCGACTGGGATAAACTAAACAACTCTATGGAGCTTGGGAAAAGGTGATAAATGGATATGTGTTTCCTGAAGCAACCCTCAGATGCAATTTCAAGGGTTCACAAGTCCTGACTGTTTCCAGTAGAACCATGCAGAGAGCCTTAGGAGGGCTAGAACTCAGCCGCACAGACCAACCCCCCCTCCTTCTCCCGGGTTTGGTACGACCCGTCCCCTTCCCACGCCGCGCTGCCGTCATTCCGCTTCCGGCGTCTCGCGCAGTTCCACCATGGCCGCCGAGGAAGCAAGTCGTAGCTCTGCTAGGTCTCGGCGGGAGCCAGAGCGGCGCACCCCGCGGCAGGACAAGTATTCGGTGCTTTTGCCCACCTATAACGAGCGCGAGAACCTACCGCTCATTGTGTGGCTGCTGGTGAAGAGCTTCTCCGAGAGGTAGCGCGCCCGGCTGCCCTCCCCGAGGAATGAGATGAGCTGGCTTCCCCGGCCTGGGTGTCGGCAGTTGGCTGCGCCAGGCGGCCCTGCCCGGCCTCCCTTCGGCTCCCGCTGGAAGCCTTGGGCAGGAAGCCACCCTGCGAGGAAAGAGGCGGATACTTCTAGGGTTCTCTCCGTGCCTCGGGTTTTTATGCCTGCCCTTGGGTTTTGTGAGACACTCCTTTATTATACACTCCTGGATAACCACCCCCCCCCCCGCCTTTTTCTTAGAAGGGCTGGCCACCGTTTTATTAACTTACGTTTTTTATTTTTTATTTGGCCGCGCTGCGCAGCTTAGTTCCCCGACCAGGAGTGGAACCCCAGTCCCCTGCATTGGGAGGGCGGAGTCTTAACCACTGGACCGCCAGGGAAGTCTCTTGGCCAGTCTTTTAACTACTGCGAGGCAGGAAGCCTGACCTCACTGCTTCCTCTGTCTAGGTAGTCAGGATCTGCGGCAGGAGCCAGGACTCTAAGTGAGCCCGCTCACTCCCGCCCCCGTGCTGAGGGCTTATGTAAGCATGAGGTTTCGGCTCTGAGTTAGGGAGCTGCTGTTGGGCTGGATAGCTTTTCTGGAGAGGGCAGAAGGGTAGATTCGCTGGTGGATGTTTGATGGGATTGTTAGAAACTGGGAGGTTTTGGAGTTGAATTTGAAAGTGTTATACAGTTTTTCTTTAATCTTCAGAAAACCCTGGTATCAGTACGAAGTAACTTGTTTTACAGTTACACCAGTAAGATCACATGTAAATCTTGGAAGATCTTTCCATATCAGCACTTTACAAACTTAGCAAATTATTTTGAACATCAGATAATATCATATGACTGTGTTATACTTTCTCTAACTGGGTCATGGCAGTGAACACGGATTATTTTCAGAGGTTTTTGTTTCTTTTTCTTTTTTTTTACTTTTGCTTTACAAATCAGAACGGGAACTTTGTTCACAACGTATTTTCTAGCATTTAGAAAAGTGCTTGACACATAAATAGTGTTTACACATTCTTTTACTAGTATATCGTGGATAAAGTCTTCGCGGTGGAATTGCAGAGTCGACAGAGATGTGCTTAAGATTGATAGTGTTAAATTGCTCTCAAAAAAGATGGTACCGGCTTAGGAGCCTCCAACATTCATCAGAAAGGGCCTATTTCCCCATCAACCAGCCAACTTTATTAAACCTACATTGTTGGAAAATGCTAATTGGGGAAAAAACACTGCTGTTTTGATTATAATTCTTTGAATGAAATAACTATCCTCACATTCACGGGTTTTCAAAGTTTTTTTTATCCATAGCTTTTACTTTTTTTTTTTAAATTATATTTTGATTTCTCAAGCTCTGTCCAGATTAGAGAAATTGCATATAGCTGATCTTGATCTGGCTTGTTTTCTGATTATACAATATTTTTTTCTCTATTCTTTAATTTTTTGTGTGTGTAGTGCAGTTTATCTTTCAGTAGCTTCTGGGTGGATTTTTTTTTTTTTTCATCAAAATGAAGTTTAATGACGGAAACAACTCTTTTCTTTTCAGATGGCAGTCAAATTACCTAAAGTTCGCTCAGCTTGATTCCTTTAAGCGCCTTCACCCTCAGGTGGTGTGGGTGCTTTGAAGTGGAGAGGGGAGTGATTTTGCTTATGAATGACTCCATTTGTTTACGAAGTATATCTCTTTGAGCACAGCAACTGGAATCAACATTTTAACTTTTTTTTAGTCTTTATTGAATTTGTTACAGTATTGCATCTGTTGTATGTTTTCCTTTTGGGAGGCATGTGGAACCCTAGCTCTGAGGCACCCCCTGCATTGGAAGGTGAAGTCCTAACCAGCCGACTGCCAGGGAAATTCAGCATCTTAACTTTTTTTGGCTTGTAAAGCACATACCGAAATTTAATCCACTGTGGGAAACTCAAGTCATCTTATCTACTCTTAGAGAATAGATAGGCTGGGTTTTGCTTTCTTCCAAGTTTAGTGGGGCTAACTTTTTTTTTTTTCTTTTAAAGCCTTTAACAGTGGAATGTGTTTTCTGGTTGATTTCCTCTGTTTTGTTTCTTAAAGCAGGAGCAGAGGAAACAGAATGTTATGGGGGTTTGTCTGTACCTCCTTTTCTTTCCCCTTAAGTTTCCCAATAAAATTAACAAAAAGAATGCCTTCTTCAAAGGGAGGTGGGGGGAGACATTGATGGTGATCACAGGTACATCCAAGTATTGTGCTGGCATGTAAAGTACTGTCAACATTCTCAAGTTGGTTTTTTAAGGGTGACATTAAATCAGATTTATTTCCTGATTGTTATTTAAATCTATTTGGGATTAAATTAAAAAGAATAATCACCCACAGCTACTCACCTGACTTGATATCTTTTAAATGTATTTTTGAAATATTTTATGCAACTATGATTTGATATTAAAGTTCCACAATTCCATTTCCCAAGTGGGTAATAAAATTTCATATGACATTCTATCATATATATAATATGTGATCACTGATTTTTTTTAATGAAAGGGTATGTTTTCTGTGTGAGAATTTTAACATCTCGGGAATGTATAATAGCATTTTCCGGTAACATACGTAGTTTGGAGATGACATAGTAAATACTTGACGTTTATTTCATTTGACAAGTGAAGTTTTCCTCAGTGATTAACATGGCAATAAATTTCCACTTATACTGGGGAGGAATTAGTGATTTTAAAATTAGTTTTTCATTTCTGACTACTGTCTCCAAGCAATACAAATTTAAATTTTTTTATTTTAGTGGCTTCAGCTATGAAATTATAATCATAGATGATGGAAGCCCAGATGGAACAAGGGATGTTGCTGAACAGCTGGAGAAGATCTATGGGTCAGACAAAATTGTGAGTCATTTTTTCTATGATATCAGTTACATTTATATGGGGGGAAAGATGATAAATGAACAGTGCTTAAATTCAGTCTGTCTAGAAACTAGAAAGATAAAGAGCAGTTTATACACTTGGGATTTATGCATTTTCATTGTGCTTGAGGTTTTACATGGCTTTATGTTGAGTCACTGGTAGGTTTACAGCAAAATAGTGAGCCTTTGGATGAACTCTGTTTTTATGTCTGACTCTGCGAATCAGTTTCCTTGAAGGGCAGAAGTAAAGCATGATGCTGAATTGAGAAGGAATATTATAGAACTAGGTTGCAGTTAGTAATGTGTGTCAATCTTTCTTGCTTGCTTTCTCTAGGTATTCTTCTGCTCGCAGTAGAGAATACTGCCTACAGCTAAAAGCTTTTAGCTGGAAAGGGTGACTGATTGTTTTCATGTGAAACATGATTTTTCCGAGAACTTGATATTTTTATCTGTAGAACTGTCTTGTGGAAGTATTTAGATTGACTTTCTGAGTCTTAAACTTTAGATTTTCCCACTGTACCTTAAAGCCTGTTGTTCTTCTACAGGAATAACTTAGGCAGATGTAGAGTTCATTTTATAATAGCTTTGTAATTTTTATTTTTGCTCACTGGTTTGGCTTTATGAATGTTGGAGCATACTTGTGAGCTCACTTCAGCTAATTCTTGGCCCAAAAGCATACAGTTAAATCCAGATTTAATTAGAAAACACATTCTAGGCATTCGGTATTTTGTAATTTGTATAGACCAGAATATCAGCACTATTAACTTTGGGACCTGATAGATCTTTGCTGTGAGGGACTGTCATGTATGTTGTAGGATGTTTAGCATCATCCCTGGACTCTACCCACGAGGTATAGCAGCAACCCCCCTCCTTAGTGTGGCAACCAAAAATACTTCTGAATATAATCAAATGTCCCTTTGTGGGCAAAATTGTCCCCTCCTCCCAACAGAGAACCATTGATATAGGCATAAAGGAGTCTCTTGGAATAGTCAGTACATGGAAGCAACCTAAATGTGCATTAGCAGATGAATGGACAAAGAAGATGTCATACATATCTACAATGGGATATTTCTGAGCCATAAAAAGGAATGAAGAAGTTTCTTGGAGAGACTTTATTAATATTTGCATTTCAAGAAATAGCAATTAAGCATCATTAAAAATTAGTCTCTGGGTCCAGATATTCTTGATTAATCCCAATGATGAAATAATTTCTATGCAGTTGGAGGAGATCTTAGTTGGTGAGAAGAGTTTAAAGGAAGTCTGTTACTCTTCTGTCCGTGGTAGATCTGTCCTGTTCTTTCCATCTCACAGATGAACAATTCACAGAGCTATCATACCTCAATCCTCTGAATGTCTCCAGATACACAAGTGTACAGAGGAGATAAAAACTTAGATTTTCATCCTTCTACCAGTGACTTCCAGTAATGCTAGGTTCATATTTTTGGCTAACAGTTCCTCCGTTTTTCTTTTGTAAGTTCTGGGCCAAGGCCACTGACCCACATAATGTATAGAAGACTCCCATTATGCACTTCCATTTAGTCTGGAAACATCATCACCCTAACCATGTTCTGAATACTTTTGTCACAGAACCTCGGCCTTGAGGTGTGATTGATTGATCTTAAGGAATGCCTGCTGAATTGACCTTCTCAAATTCTAAAACAACATGGTCTTCAAAGAATTCCACTTTTCCCATCAATCCAATAAAATTTAAAATAATGAGAAAAAAATCGCGTTTGCTATCATTTCTGTGTGGAACCGGGGAAATTCCCTATTCATTATTTTATCACTTTTAGGTCATTTAAACTAGAAAATTAGTTGTGTGTGTGTGTGCGCGCCAGTAACAAACTATGCCAGAGGTGGCACTTGCTTTTTAGGTGACATATGTATATTTACTTGGGGGAAAAACTGAAGAAAAATTAGGCACCACCTTACAATACCTCATAAAATATTCACAGATGCTTTGAGAGCTAGCCTTTCAAACTGGTTGAAATGAATATTTCAGAAAAAAAGCTAAAGAAAAATATTTAACTCTCGAGGTGAAGAAACAGACTAGAGGTTAAGTCACTTTCCAAGGTTACATAGCTAATTAATAAATGGCAGGAGTGGGACCATAGGAAAATTGGAGGCACATATTCTGAACTGTTAACAGTGATCGCAGGACGGGGAGATCTGAGGTTTGGAGGGCTTCTGTTGTGTTTGATGTACATGACTTGTTTCTTCCCCCAACTTGAGATCAGGTAGACTCACCTATATTTTGTCATTATTTATTGTTTAGTATTTTAAAAAATTGTTTGATAATAAAATGGAACACACATTCGTTACTTTTAAAACATCAAGCATAGGAACTTCCCTGATGGCATAGTGGTTAAGAATCCACCTGTCAATGCAGGGGACACGGGATTCTATCCCTGGGCTGGGAAGATCCCACATGCCACAGAGCAACTAAGCTGGTGCACCACAACTTCTGAGCTTGTGGTGTAGAGCCTCTGTGCCACAACTGCTGAAGCCCGGCGTGCCTAGAGCCTGCACTCCGAGCCCCCACTCTCCACAACTGGAGAGAAAGCCCTCAAGCAGCAACAAAGACCCAAAGCAGCCAATAAATAAATAATGTCTTAAAAAACCAATATTCTGTTTAGCCCCAAATGCCAAAGTATTATCTCTGACAAAGAGATCAATACCCTAATTAAATGTACAGAAATAAATATTCATAAAAACAAGGACTACAAATGGCCAAAAATGGGGAAAAAAAATATGATGCTCACTGATAAGGAATTGCAAAATAGGAGGGTACCAGAAGCCTTTTCTTAGCTACAGGTTTATTTTTATTTTCTTCTTCCAACCTGTTTTCAAGAGTATGGTGAAACAGGTCCACTCAAATGGTGTTGATCCTAGTGGAAATTGATACAGTTTTCTGAAGTGTCATCAAGGTTTTCTATGATAAAGATTTTTACACAGTAAGTTTTTTGTCAAACAAATCATAGTGTCACATGGTTTTTTGTAAGCAGTTGTGGTAAGCGTTCTTCAGAGAGTACGTGCCCGGTACCCTGTCTGAATTCACAGCTTGTTTTGATGACAGCCGTGTGAGGTGAGCTCTGTGCCCTTTGCTGCCCGTGGTCACACAGCAAATTAGGGAGTTCCATAGTCATCTGCTAAGCCATCCTGTCTCATGTAGGAAAAAGCAGTCACTTTGATGTGAGGAGGGGAAAAAAGGAGAGGGGTGGAATTAGGGGTCTGAGAGTAAAGCACAGTAAATGAAGCAATTTGAACTTATTGCATAAATAAACAAGTATATTCTTGTAAAAATGAAAATATTGCCGGTAAAACTGAATTGGCCTCTGATGAGCATTTCTTGATCTGCATCCCAGTCCCTTCTCCAGGGGGGGAGACCCCAGTCCACGTTTTGGTATATGTTACCCTAGACCTTTTGTGTGTATGTGTGTATGTCTCCATCTGTAGAACTAGGTAATGTGGCTTTGTATGTGTTTCTGTTTTTAAACATAAATGCAGTCTTCCTGTATCATTCTGTTACTCTTTAATTATATCTTGGTCATCTTTTGTCACCAGATTCCCTGATTCTTTTAACTGCTCTGTAGTACCCTATCTATGTAACATGGTTTTTATTTTATATAAACTTTTGAACATTCTGAAAATTATAAATAACAAAATTATCCTTTGCGAAAAAAAGATTTTTTTTAGCTAAAACATAGGGTTATAGAAAATCTGAGATGAACTTAAAAGGATTTGCTTTTTCAGGGCAGATAGCAGATGAGGTCAGTGTTTTGTCAGTAGTTGTCAAACACAAAATCAAATAAAACCTGACATGTCTTGTTTGATTTTGTTCAGTGAATTTTAATTATTATAGATGATTGTCTAGTTCTCTATACAAGAACTTATCGAGTAGGAATGTATTTTATCTATTTTTGTTCCTCCCCTAGACCTACAGCAGCTTGCATGTAGTTAAAAAAGAAAAGAAAAAAAAAATCTATCCTGCTTGAATTAAACTGAAAATACTTTGGAGATTTGCAGTCTGAGGCAACCTGCTTACACACTGGCAAGTGCAAGGGGGGAGGGTAGGAAATACTCAGTAGTGAATCTTCTTCAGCCCCCTACGTCAGAAACTTAGTGTCAAAACCTTGGCATTCTACTTTTCCAGAAATTTAGAAAAGGAAAAAATGAAACAACTGAGTCAGTGTTTATATATGAAGCAGAAAGTGTAGAAAGACTAATTGACAAACTGTGAGGAGAGAGAAAGAATTTAATCTTCTTAGGAATATAACCTGAAGTCATGTCATTGGACCAGTAGAGAATGAGATGAGGTCATCCAAGCATAAGGTCAAGATAAGTCGATGGAATATCAACATTTAAAATCACAAAGGGAATTGAGAAAACAAGCATGGCTATCAAATATTCCAAAAAGGTATAGAATAAGTGAGTTAAATACTCAGTTTTCCTGGGAAGGAATCGATAGATATTGCTTAAAATGATAAATCAAGTAATAGACATTAAAAAATACTGGTTTTGGTGGATAGCACAGTGTAGGCGGGGTGCTGGAGTTTAAGATGTGGTCTGTGGGGTTTGGGTGAAAGAATGTTAGTTTTCCTTAAAAGCTGTTAAATTATTTGATTTGTTACTAAACATTTTTTTTTACTTTGGCAAAAAATGTTAAGCATATTGTGCTTTAAGGTCTAACTAATGCAGATGCATTTCTGTTAAAATGACTGAGCACTTACTAAAAAAGAGTTTTTATTGGTCAGATTTTCAATTATATGTGTTAAAATGCCATTTCTTATTCTTACAGCTCCTAAGACCACGGGAGAAAAAGTTGGGACTAGGTAAGCAGAACCTCTCACCACCCCTACCTGTTCCTTGCCTTGGTAAGATTACCCAGTGTGTATTTTCCTAGTTTGGAACAGGGCCAAATGCAGTGACCTCCTGTGATGGTTTTTAACAATCTTAATGATATTCAGAGGGTTTAACTTGAATTGCTTGTATCAGGCAAGGCCCACTTAGGAAAACAGAAACCACTCTAAGTCTTTCAATATAGGGAATTTAATACAGAGAATCTGGTTACACAGGTGAAGGAATTGCTGAGAAGCCAAATGGAACAGTGAGGCTACTCAGAGATTAGTAGCAGCTGGAGGTCACTACCACTCCTGGGCTAGAGCAACAATGGAGGAGATGGTGTTTTTAGAGCCGGGAACCCAGAGGAGCTAGAATAGTGGAGTCAGGGATACTTGGCAGAAGCGGGAGCCATGGAGGGAATCTGGTCCATGCTGGGAGACAGAGTGAAGGGGAGGACACTTGGACTTTTCCCCTCTCCTTGAGATCTTCCTTCTTCCTGTGCCTCCCAAAGCTGTTTGGAAACCAGATGACAAGAGAACAAATATAATACCCTGCAATATAGAACAGAGAAGGGATCTAGAGCCAAACATTTGGACCAGCACACTACCTTAGCTGTAAGTCTTTGAACATTTATGTAGGTTATAAGTTTTTTAAAAATATTTATTTTTTAAAAAGAAAGCTTTTCCAGCTTTAAAATGTAAGGGGTTATAGAAAATCTCATTTGAGCTCAGTCATTCCGAGATGAAAATCTTGAATGCCTTTATTTCTATTGTTGGTCATGGTTGCTTTATGTTGAAAAGTTGTATAATTTTACTGAAAAATTGGGGGAGCATAGAGGAAGCACAGTTCTTGAAAATTGAGTATCTGCTGTCCTAAAGGCCTTCAGTTTCATGGCATGATCAAATGTTCTGAGTATCTAAATCCACAGGTTTCTTTGGGATTGAAATAATCTTGAAACTGCTATGCAAGCCACCAAGAATTACTAACCAGTCAGTGGAAATCCAAAAAGCTGTGGATAGTCACTTAACAAAAGAAGTCAGAAGAGTTCAGCCTTGTGTGGTGGTTTGGGGCTAGAGAATGCAGGAATTCCCACACCCTGTTCCTGACCAGTCACCCTTACCTGCCAAACCCCTAAGGAACTTTTAGGCATGAAAGTGGCTAAGTACTTGCTAGCTGCACCTTTGGCCCCAGATACAAGTACAGGGCTCTAGTGTACCAGGCTGACAGTGTAGAGGACTCTCATGGGTAGCTTTTGTGGGACAGGAGTGAGGGGAAGAGCAGAAGCAGGGAGACTGGTTAGGTAGGGGGATCCAAGCATCAGAAGATGGTGTCCGCGACTAAGGTGAAACTGGAGACGAATGAAATTGAGAGATGTTTTTGATAAATAATTAGGATTTAATTATAGTTCAGTGTCAACTTTAAAGTACTGATGTATGCTTTTCAGCAGTACTTAGCAATTTCTTCCCTGTTTAGATGTATACCTAAGCATTTCTGGTGATTTCCTTTAATGGATATAAATATTTTCATTTTAGGAACTGCGTACATTCACGGGATGAAACACGCCACCGGGAACTACATAATCATCATGGATGCGGATCTCTCACACCATGTGAGCGGTGTGTTTCTTCAGTAGCTGTTCATGATAGTCTTAGCCTATTTTACTGACCTACTGTTTATTCTTTTTAAATTGCAGCCAAAATTTATTCCTGAATTCATTAGGTAGGTATTTCTAATATTTGAAAGAATTAGGATTTAAATCATTTGTCTTTTATTGATTTTGGACTTATTTTCTTTTTTCATTCATTAAAAATATCACGCTGTTTTAAGTTTGGTATCAAAAATAAAACCAACATATAGATTTGAGACACATAAATGTAGTTATGTGACTAAATGCTGTATTTTAGGAGCCGTGAGGAGACTAATCAGTAGATAATTCCTTTGTTACCTAATTCTTCCAGGCTACAAAAAAAGATGAAAAGTAGCTTCCTGTTAAATGGAATTTTAAATGGAATTTTAAATGGAATTAAGCCCTGCGTCATAAGAGTAAAACACCATGAATAGATGGGGTTTATTCCTGGAATGCCAAAATCAGGAGTCCGTCAAATAATTCATTTATCACATTAACAAAGAAAGCCGCATGATTAAGTGTATAGATGCTAAAGGGTATTTGGTACAATTCACTGGCCATTTCTAATTAAAATTTTAATGTAGAAATAGAAGGAAACCACTTAAACATACTAAAGACAACGTAGTCCTAACAACAAAGGTCTTACTAAATGGTGAAATGTTGAATCATTTCCAATAAACTCATCAGTGATTACAGTTGTACCAGCTCTCATTAAACATGGAGATTTTAAGTAATGTTGTAACACAAGAATTTAGTATAAATACTGATAAAGGATACAAAATTATATTTATTTGCAGGTAATGTGATTATATTTTTAGAAAACCCAAGAGACCATGAAACCTCTCAGAATAAGAATTTGGAAGCTGTCTGAATGTAAGCTAAATATACAAAAACAGGATCAGATCATGTCACTCACCTGTTTAGAACACTTCCCGGAGTTTCTGTGAACACATGGGGGAAAGTCCACACTCCTTTACTTGCCCCCAAACCACCTGTGATTTGGCCCCTGCCCTGCATGCTTGTGCCCTCCCCATTGCCTGCAGTGCTCTCTCATTGCTCCTTAATGGCCAGCTACCTCTCCTCCTCTGATCTCTGCATAAGGTCACCTCAGAAATACCTTCTCTGCTTAGATCTCTAATACACAAATGTTCCTTTTACCTTATAAGGCAGTGGAACCAGTGGAGTAGAAACTGGGTGAAAGATACAAACAGGACACATGTAGAAGAAATCCAAATGGCTAATAAACCTAAGAGAAGATATTCACCCTGAGATATAGTCAGGGAGATGCAATTAAAATAACCTCATGTTACTATTTTACTACCCATTAGTTTTTCACAGTTAAAAACCTGTAGAGCAAATACATCCAGCACCAATAAATAATATGATAGAAAATGGACACAGACATTGCTGGAGGAAGTATGAGTTGCTACAACCTTTTTGGAAAGTAATTTCTTGTGATATCTGTTAGAATTGAAAATACTCATAAGCTTTGCTTTAGCAATTCTATTGAAAGCTCAATGGCTTTTTGTAATTGACAGTTAATTTTTTTTCTACAGGAAGCAAAAGGAGGGTAATTTTGACATTGTCTCTGGAACTCGCTACAAAGGAAATGGAGGTGTATATGGCTGGGATTTGAAAAGAAAAATAATCAGGTATATATATGTTGCTTGTGATTTCTCTTTTTTAGTGTAACTACTAGAAATACGTTTTTAACAGGTATTTGGATTAAATTACATGCTGCTTTGAGGTTTGTGGGATCAGATCGTAACTTCCAAAAAAATATTCCCAGATAGCTTCTTACCTACAGTTTTTCTTATGTTAGAGTATTTTATTTTGGATGTTTTTCACTTAGGAAAAATCTGCGTAAACCTTTGAACCTTTCGTAGAAATGGTCTAATTTAGGAAAATTTATTCTGCTGGACCTTCAGTTTTGATTTAAGTGAACTTTTTATATTTTTGGTACATATTTTTTAAAATAATTTAAGTAAGACACTTCATGATTTCTGCTATTACTAAGCACAAAGTAGTGAGGCTTTGGAAAACTGACCTGGGTTAAAATCCTGATTGTGTCATTTAATTACCTGTGTCCCCTTGCATATTTTACCTCTTCCAAGCTTTACTTTCCTCATGATAAAATGGAAATAAAACAAACTTTCAGTTTTCTATCACAGTGTAACAGCAGTTTATTATTCCTCACAGTTCTTTGGTTTGAATACTGGCTCCTCTGCGGACTTCACCTGGGCTCATTTATGCAGCTTCCTTCAGCTGGAGGGTCAGCTGTGCTGGTAGCTCCAAGATGGCCTCATTCATACAATTGGCAATTGGTACTGGTTGTTGACTGGGCCATCTCAGTTCTCCTGCATGTGGCTGCTCACCTGGGAAGCTACATCACCTTCTTTACATGGTATCCTAAGGGCAGCACCCAAAAGTACCAAGGCTGCAGCTGCAAGGGCTCTTGAGTCCTAAGCTCTGGGGCTGAAACTGCATTAATTTTTGATCACAAGCAAGCCCATAATCAAGGGGTGGGGAGGTAGAATCCACCTCTAGATGGGAAGACTCGCAAAGAATTTTTGACCACATTTAACCTACGTCACCTATGTTGTTGGGAAGATATGTTTCTGTCTATAAAGGATCTGTATAGCTTATTGCTTTTTGTGTAACAACATAAATTTATATAAATTCTTACTGATAGTATTTTTTATCACCCACTTCATTCCTATCGAAGGTTCTGATAGGTTAATATCAGTTTTGCCTCTTAACTGTGAAACCTTGGGCAAGTATTTGAAACATGAAAGAGCCTCAATCTTCAGTGCAATGAGGGGATTAGAAAAATCAGTGGTTTTCAATCCTGCTGAGCACTGGAGTCATGTAGGGGCAAAACTGTACACAACTGCTCCCTGTTTGTCCTCCCTTCTTGTGCACACACACTGCAGACCAGTTGAACGGATCCCTGGAGGTGGTGCAAGAGCCTCAGTGTTTTTCACAGGCTCCCACATGATCCTGTTGTGCAGCCAAGGTTGAGACCAACAAATTAGTGATCTCTCAGGCCTTTCTGAATTTGGTCATTAAAGCTGTTATTTAAAATCAGGCAGTCCCAGTCAGAGACAATTTACAACATTTAGTTGGACCATTTAGTTGTATTGAGTTTTTCGGTCATTAGTTGTTAATGTCTGCACTGACTTTATAAAATCCTGAGAAAGATTATGTATCACTTGCTCGAGGTCTCATTTGTATGGTCCAGAACCAGAATTTGAACCCAAGTTTGTCTGACTCTTGCTGCATTTTAATTAAAAGACCCCAATTTTAAAATGCATTACCTTGAATAGGTGTACAAATACATACATACACACACATACACATAAATACATATACACTCACATTTCTTTGATTAAAGCCATTTTGGAAGTAAACTATGGCCTGGAATTTTTTTTGTAGCTATTAGAAGCAAATAGAAGGGGCAAATGTTTTTGTTAGCCATTATCCCAGCTGTATCCCCAACCATGTTATTTGTATGAAATAGACACTGCTGGGACTCCTTGGCGGTCCAGTGGTTAAGACTCTGTGCTTCCAATGCAGGGGACGCGTGTTCGATCCCTGGTCGGGGAACTAAGATCCCACATGCCGTGGTACGGTCAAAAAAAAGAAAAGAAGCATTCCTAAGGAGTGCTTTGATGATTACCCTGGCTTTGGAGAGAAGCTCTTTTCTCCAGGCTGCTTACCCTGCTGTACCCACCCCCCCCCCCCCAAAAAAAAACTTTTTCTGAATTTGAGCACTCTAAAATAATCTGAGCACACTAAAATATAGCTGCAATACCTAAATTATTTTTTCCAAGTGTATTTCACATCTTTTTGAAATGTTAATAATAGCTATTAGTCAGTAATAGCTTATAATTGATTGATACTTAATTGTGTTTGAAGCACAGACCCTAAAGTCATTGTTATGGACTGAATGTTCCCACTAAAATTCATGTGTTAAAGTTTCTTACCCCCCCGGAGTGTTGGTATCTGGAAGTGGAGTTTGGGGTAGGTAATTAGGTTTAGATGAAGTCTGAGTGTGGGGCACTCTTGGTGGGATTAGTGCCCTTTTAAACCAAGAAAGCTTGGCCTTTCTCCCCCTCCCCCACGCTCAGCCCTTCTGCCCTTCCGCCCCTCTCCATGTGAGCACATAGCAAGAAGGCACAATGTCTAGGCTACAAACAGGATCCTTACCAGGAACCTTGGTCTTGTACTTTTTAGCCTCCAGAACTGTGGAATTGAATATCAATTGTTTAAGCCACTCAGTCTATGGTATTTTGTTACAGAAGCCCAAGCAGACTATAAGACAGTCTCAGAATGGAACCTTTGGTCAATTTCCAGAGATTACCAAAAACCAAAATCCTCTCCCACCTGCACACCTTAAAAAAAAAGGCGTTTTAATGCAAACTGACCTATTACACGGTTGGAAACTGCCATCCTTGGTGATTTGAATCTGAAAAAGAAACTCCAAATCCCTGATAGATCACTTTTGCTGTCTTGACAGATGTTTGTAATTCTAAGTCATGACTGTTGGCAAATATGTGAGTCGAGTTAAAAATCTATTACCATTCTTACCTAGAGTTTGGAAGAATGATTGTTTTATAGGTCACCTCTAAATGTCACATTCAAAGAATAAAAATCCCTCTTTTCAGAAAAATGAGAACTATCAGATTTCCTTTCACTGACAAATAATTTCTCTTTGTTCCATAGAATTAACATTTTTGTGGAATAGTGTTGCATTTATGAAATTAGCATTTTTAGCACTCTGCACTTGGATGTATTTCTTTTTATAAATTTTATATAGAAAATCTTCTTCTTGACAGCCGTGGGGCCAATTTTATAACTCAGATTTTGCTGAGACCGGGAGCATCTGATTTAACAGGAAGTTTCAGGTACAGTAAAAACTTCTCTGTTTTCTACTATTTACAATTTCTTGCCTAAATTTCTCGCCTTATAATGACTTATTTTAAAGAAATACTTTTCATTTCTACCCCATTTTTGTTTTGGAACACCAAAAAAGGCAGACTGAAGTTGCTTAGAATCTGCTAATAAAGCCTAAGCATATTCTTAAGGGAAAACATTGTACTTTGTAAAGAGCATGGAAGACAGGTTAGTGTGCTTGTTAACATTAGTGTCACTGCTCAGCCCCTGCGGGGCCGAAGGTGACCACTGACTGACTGCTCGTTCAGAATGTTGCTGTCACTGATGATGTGCTTCAGAAACAGTACCTCTTGCAGTAATTTTCTGCAGTTCATAGCATTGTCCACAGAAAAGTTTAAAATATTTAATTTTTTGTGGAGCTTTTTCATTTATCTTGTTCTTCATATGTTTTTCATTTTAAAAAATTCTTGTTTAAATGGAGCAAAGCCTCCTGCTGGGTCCCTGAGGATTTTTTATTTTTGTTTGTTTGGGGCGGGGGTGGGGGGGGTTAATTTTAGACTTGCTACAGTAGATGAATTGTTTTGTATGACCATGCCAAATGACTGCCAGATTTTTTTTCTCTGAAACTATAAAGTGTTCATCTACTTTAAGGCCCAGACCCCATGCATTACTTAATACTTTATATTACTTGGTATTTGCTTCTATCCATTACTTAATGTTGATTCTCCCATCCTTCATTAGAACACACAAATTAGGAGCTGGTCATTGAAGGTAACTAGTACCTCTAGTGCAGCTACAAGTCTGTAGGATAGCAGTTCAGAGAAAATAAGACAGAGTCAAAGGTGAAGGGAGGAGCCATCACAAATCAGAGGTCAGATAATGAAAATGAAACCTCTCTAGAATTAAAATGTAAATTATTTTGAAAGCACAATATGGTGTATAAAAGATAGGGACCCATAAATAAATCCCTTCGGTTCCGCACTTCAAGGCAAATAAATAATGTGTTATAAAGATCTGTCATTTCCATGAAGCAACAATGCAAAGAATAGTGGCACGCAGAATCTCTGCAGAGGCAGTGGCCAGTGTGGACCTCACAGGCCACAGGTGTGATGATTTTGAATGAAGACCCAGGGTAGCTCCATGGGTTGTGGAGATAAGGGGTTTTGTTTTGGGGCCTAGTTACCCCAGTTACTTCATCACAGCGCCCCTTCACCTTTTGAAAGCTCTGCGTCCTATCCGTATTTGTAGGGGCAAGGACACGTGTGTGGTGAGCAAGGGGGTTCGATTTAGATTCAGTGCCTGCTGTGTGTCAAGCACTGAACAAGAGTCAGAGTCCCTGTCGTCATGGATTTACACATTCTAATGACATGAGACTTACAACCACATGAAGTATATGCAGCATCACGTGGGGATTGTGCTGTGGAGAAACGCACCTCAGGAGAGTAAATAACGGGGTGGGGGTGCTTCGATGCCTCCAGAAGCTCGTGGGGATTAGAGGAGAGAGTGAGGATGAAGGCGGGCCTGGAGCTCTGATTTCCTGGAGTAAGAACAGTGATTGGGTGTATTCTGTGCAGATGACAGAGCAGCCACACACAAAAGTGAACCTCTTGACGTAACGATTTTTTAAATAGTTAAAGCTCATCGTCTTTTCATAAGAGCAGTGACTTATTAAACATGCGTTAAAGTTCAACTTCTCATTAAAGTTCGTTAATTGTCATTAGATCCCTAGATTGAGGAGGCATGTGCCTTTTACAGAACAAGAGGAATCCCCAGAAAACTAGTTTCTGATATAAAGTCATTTGATAGCAGAGACCACTTGGATCCTAATTATCCTGTTTATTGGCTCATACAGCTTCATGTATATAATTTTAGATCATTAGCCATAGTTTTTAAAACTGGTGGAGAAAAAAAAAGATTGTAATTTTTTTTTTTAAGATATTGTGTGGAGGAGATATGAGGGTGGTAGTGAGGAGACTAAATCTTACAAAGTGACTTATGGGAATAAAGTGACTCTTAAGGGAAAGAGTTCATAGCCTAATCCTAGTTTTAAAGGTCCTGCTGAAACATTATCCCATCGTAATCATAGTCTTTCCTAATCCCAGCCCTCCCTCCCCTACTTAACATCATTTGACATAATATCTTTAGTTTCTGCTGCGAAAATCCCAAAACATGAAAAGGCGCCTGAAACACAGTAGGTTGTTCAATAAATGTTGCTGAATGAATATTACTACCATCAGAATCTCCTTGCTTCATATTTATTGCAAACTTACTCTTTTGAGTTCTTATGGAGACTGTGTGGGTAAAGGAGTGCATACACTAATCTCCCTCAGGTTCCTCTAAGGACTGCTTTCTGTCATATTGTATCCACCTAAAAACTTGAAAAGGGGAAAGTTGGGATAACTTTAGAGGAAGCCTGAGAAAAAATTTTGAGTTCTGGATATAAAACCCTCTAGCATTATGGACCCAGGTGGCCTTAAGCTGCCAAGAGAGCAAAGTTACTGCCTCTTCTAGCTTTCTCAAAAACAAAAAAAGCAAGAAAAAAAAAGAGACAGAAATTGCTGCCTTTCTACTCAGTGAGGCTCAGGGGTTTTTTGTTTTGTAACCTCAGTGACTCTGAAAACAGGAAACTCCTGAAGAACGTGATTGAGTTCACCCATAGGACTTCCCAGCTCCTGTGTTTCTTTGTAAATCTGATGAGCTTTACCTTTGGCCTGCAGTCCATCTAAAGTTAGGATGTGCATTCCCCCAGTAGAAATGTCTGTGACCTCAGTTGCTGATAGCTGATTCCCACCGGGATTGCCTCAATCCTGTGATCCATACTTCCTGTCTTAACTTAGCCTAACCACGCTCATCCGAGAGGGACTTAGTTGATCCCAGGAATTTGTTTAGATCTCAGGAAATAGAAACTTCATAGACATTTATGAGTAAATACCACTTAACTACTTCTTTCTTGCTATCTAGTTTATATTGTTGCTTCATCATCTATCAACTTTGTTATTCCAGTATTTGAAACAGTTTCTCCTCTTTGAACTTTGGAAAGTAAATTTTAAGAAAATTTTAAAAACTGCAAACAATGGGTGGTTCTGCCCCACATGATTCAATTTACATACCTTTACAATTTCTGATAGTGATAGGAAGATAATTCTTTAAAAGATACTAAGAATTCATTTTCAAAATTGTTGTGAATTATTTACCAGATAATTTTATGGCCTTTCCAGTTCAGGACAAATGTATCATAGACGTCAACTGTGAGAGTTTTTCTGTATACAAATGTCCGGTGAAAATTTAAGGTTTATAAAGACCAGTGAACTCTTTGAAAGGTCAGGATACAACTAGGCATGTGTATTTATCCAGGTGTTCATATACATTTTAATTTCTCATAGGTTATACCGAAAAGACGTTTTACAGAAATTAATAGAAAAATGTGTTTCTAAAGGCTACGTCTTCCAGATGGAGATGATTGTTCGAGCAAGACAGCTGAATTATACTCTTGGCGAGGTATGGTAAATAGTGTGTTATATTCCTCATAAAGAAAGAATGAGGTTTAGACTTTTTATAATAAAAAGGTTAGCTTTCATAAACTAGTAAATAAATGTGGAAGGCTTCCAGGTGTCCATGCAAAAGGGTGAAAATTCACATTCCTTTAAAATTAATATATTTGACTTAACCAAGATTTAAAGCATAACAAAGGCAGCATTCCCTTTTAAATAAATGAAAGTTACTGGTATCATCTTCATCCTTGCCCTTTGTTCTGACCACTCAGCATTGTGGGATGAGCCTGTCTGTCACTTCTCACTTTGTCTCGGCTATCAGCCACCCTACCTAAAAATGCGTGGTGAATCCCTTTTGCCTATTGCCTGTGAGTAAATGGGGGTTTGTAATATTTACAGCCAGCTAGGAAGCTCTTAGGGAAGACTCTCCTCCTTTAACACTAATACTCTTACTCAGAGCAAGAAAAATAGCTAACTAGAATGCTACTATCTTGTGGAAGTTACAAGATTTTTAACTTAGTGCCAAAACAGTGACAGCTAAATTTGATGGACTACTGAAAAAAATTAGGTGAAAGGCCATTTTACTTCTGGAGTATAATTTTTCTGTGAAGTATGAATAAATCAACTTAATATTCAGGATCAATGCTTTTCAAAACAGTTATACATTTGGCTCATATGACCTGTTTTTAGATAATAAAATGCATGTTTAATTTTGAAGACTTGGAGGTGCACACAGTTACTGTAAGAATCCCATAATTATAACTTACCTTGAAGGACTTGCTATCAGAGGACTAATCTTGTTTTGTTTGTATTGTATGAGTAATTGTATGCCTGCTATGCTTCCTTTCTAATAATTTTTGAAGACTCACATAACATATATTTCTTTAACTAGGTTCCAATATCATTTGTGGATCGCGTTTATGGTGAATCCAAGTTGGGAGGAAATGAAATAGTCTCTTTCTTGAAAGGATTATTGACTCTTTTTGCTACTACATAAAAGAAAGTTACTCATTTATACTTAATCATGTTCATTTCAATTTAAATATAAAAAAAGCCTGGTTGCTGATTTTTATAAAATGTACTCTTAGAGCATAAATCATAAGGTAAGGTCAATTTCATGCAAATCTTTTTTCCAGAGAAACTCCATTTTATATGTCAAATTAAACTAGAAAAATGAGCACTGTTCACAATTTTCATTTACATTTTGCTGTACTAAAGTAAAACCTATAAATAAATGTATATGTAATTTTTGCATAAAAATATTGCTGCTTTCATTAGAGTATGCGAATGCAGGATTTCTTACATGGGGAAGACTTTGAAATATTTATAAAAACTGGATTCATAGCTCTGGATTCATACCTAATACATGTCAGAAGTAAGAGTGCTAATTATATTCATGAAATATATATATGGCTGTTTCTGTATGAACCGAAAAAGAAATACACACCTCTGCCCTTTCTTTAAAAGTGTATCCCAATTTTTTAAACCAGATAATACATTTAGAGTTTGGTTTTTTGTAGCTGTTGACTTGATAAAGCTTTTCACCTGTCAAAGCAAGTCTGTTTAAAATATATATTGTGATTTGGAAACAACTTAACAGCAAGTTGATTGCATAGCTGTTTTTTTTCTCTTCTGGGCAGTAACTTCTTTCAGTAAGGAAAAATATTGATGACATTAAGGCATAAATTTAGCTGCTGTAGTTTGGTGGTGGTGGTGGTGGTTTTTTTTTGCAGTACTGTGCATCTTGTGGGATCCTAGTTCCCTGACTAGGGGGTCGAACCTGGGCCCCCAGCAGTGAAAGCACTGAGTCCTAACCACTGGACTGCCAGGGAATTCCCAGCTGTAGTAATTTTTAAACAACTATGCTTTTTTCCTCAAAATATGTTTTCATGTTATTTCAGGACCCTTAAAGCATACATCTTTAGTAATATGACTAAACCACTTATAGCTCTTCTGTTGAGATGACTGTTCTGCCGGTTAAAATGTTGTTCAGTGAAGCCAGCACAATATTCTATTTCTCCACCTTAAGTAGGTATTGCAAAAAAAGATTAACTTCCAGCTATAGCAAAGCTTTTAGATCAGGGTCCCCACTGGTCTGAGGCCTGTTAGGAATGGGGCTGCACAGCAGGTGAGCAAAGCTTCATCTTCCACTGCCACCCCCCATCGCTCCAATTACCACCCGAACCATCCATCCCCACCCCCAGCCCAGTCCATGGAAAGATTGTCTTCCACGAAACTGGTCCCTAGTGCCAAAAATGTTGGGGACTGCTGTTTTAGATCATGCAATATCTTTTAAATTTTTGAGTAAGACATAATTTGAGCAGGTAAGCTTAACATCAAGTTGACTTTGCAAGTAAAAGGAAGAGGCGTCTCTAAATCATTTAATAAGCATATTTAGTGAAGAGTATTCCTACTATTACATTTTTCCTGGCTTAATTTGGCTGCTAAAGAAATTTAAAGTCTGATTTTTCCATTTGTATTTCTAACAGTTCCTGCCAGAAATGTACACCAGAGTATAAAACCTTTGGTGTCGTTTTGAACATTACTTATTCTCATAGTTGAATCCATAGGACACATTCCAATACGGGCCTCTACTGTTGTTTCCCTTTTATGCAGAGCTGAACAGGTGGCCCACCATGGACCCACCCCCTTCCTTGGGGAAGTGACTTCTCTCATCAGTAATAACTAGAAAATTTATCACCACTGATGTAAAATAATTTTTTTTTGAGTATTTAGATTCTTTTTCATCTAAAGTCAAAGTTAAATTTTTACTGTCAACTATGTGGAGCAGAGATTAAATAACCACCTCAGAGAACCCACTACAAAGTACTGCCTTCTCAGACCTCACTAGAGTAGGTACCTTTTGCCTTTTCTAGTCTTTTGATTCTCATTCCCACAATCATTACAACACTATCACTATTGGAATTCACAGCAAAGTATTTGAGCAGTGAAAACTTTCACCATTTGGAAGTTATTTAGAAAAGAATCTGGACTATTTAGATGCATTTTTGTAGTAAATCTGGTGACTTAAACACTAAAATCTTTTTAAACACTTACATGTGAATCCAGCATCCCTTTTTACTTTGCAAATGGGGCCAAGGATGAAATCCAGATGTTCTCCCTTTGTATTGGTATTATCTCTGTATGAAATCTAAGTATATCTAAGGAAAACTAAACTTAAAATTATTTTGCTTATTTCATATTAGTTCTTGCCTGTCTCCTGCAATATGTAATTAGATTCTTCATCTTTGTTTCTCTAAATTGAATGTCTTGGGTCCCCTCCTCCTTTTTTACAACTTTTTCTAGCTAATATTTTTCTTTGAAATACTGATTTGGCTTTTTAAAGATATATTTTATCACAGTTTCAGAAATTAATGGAATACTCTGCTGGATGAAGCAGCTTGTTAAACCAGCTAACTGAAGCCTTAGACATTGAGCTATATGTAACCACAACTTGTACTGTTTTCAGTTAAGTCAGATTCTTCTGGGATTTACGTATGATTTGAAACTATTTTAACTTGAAATTTAGAGAAACAACAAAAGATAAGTATGATGTACAGGAGCACATCCTAACAGGTTTGGTTAATCCTTCACAATTGACATTTATTACTTTTAAGTGTGTTTAGCCAATGGTAGACACTCATATGTGCTCGACTATAAAAGGTGGGTTCAAGAATGTTGAGAAGGTAATGTGTCGGTTGGGGTTGACCTACATTTACAAAGGTCAGCGTTGTGTCCTATGCTGTCCAAATTGTGGCAGCACTAAAAGTAACTGTCTCTGGGACTATAGCCTGTATGGTTTTTAAGGATCTTCTGGAGGCCCCCTGGCAACATCATTTCTCATCCCTGGGCTTCACTAGTCCAGTCGCCTCAAAACGCTAGGTATCCCACTTGTTTTCTTCAGGCCAAAGAGAAGAGTCCATCACCGATTTCGAAGAATGTCCAGTCCCAGAGCAACAGCCAGCCTTCTGTAAAACGCAGGCCTGTCCACTGAATAGCCCACCCCACCCGCAAGGGGTCAAGCATTCATGGGCTTGGGTCTCATCTCAAGTAGGTGTGTGAAGCACGAGGCCCTCACACCTCATTTAAGCGCAGGAGGTGTCGGGCATGACTGGCCAGGTGTCCCTGCCCTTCCTGCTGCTGCCCAGCCCCTGAGAGCGCGGGCTTCCCAGCACGTGGAGCCGCGGGGCTGCCCGCACGCCCCCTCCCTCCAGATGTAGTCCTGGCCCAGCTGGGCCCGCGCAGGGATCCCCAGCACGGCCACCTGACTGAGTGCAGGGTGTGCTGCGGCCCGCTGCTTGTGCCTCCGCCGCCGGCGCTGTGGCCAGAGGAAGGCGCCCGCCGTGCACACGGGCCATGGAAGCGCACTGCGGCCATTATCCGCGGCGCCTCCTAGTGGGTCAATGGCAAATCCTCTTGCTTCTCGCGAGAGCTCCCCCTCATTGGGGATTATATAATTTCCCTCAGGCAGGGATGGGGGTGCTGGTGACATCCTCGCTCAGAGAAAGTTAGGTGCAATCACAAGTGGGAGTAAGAGTCGTCTGTGGGGGACATGGCGGGGAAGGGGTACTGTCCCCCACTGCCCCCCCCCCCAGTTAGCTGGACAATGAGTCCTCTTATGCTAATGAGATACTTGCGTCACTTCCGCTCTTTCTCGGCCGCCATTTTGGCTAGGGCAGTTTCGGGGACTCGCTGTGAGGCGCTTGTATTGTCTGCCGAGGGGAGACGCGGGATCAGCCCCCTCCCCCGCCCGTTGCTGCCGCCGCCTCCGCCGGCCCGGTCTCCCCTCCGCCGCCCGCCGGGATCCATGAACTGAACTCCCGCCCACCCCCCCCGGCCGCCGCCATCTTGTGCCCCCTCCCCCTCCCGCGGGTAGCGCTAAGGGGGATTTTGGCGTCTCCTCAGACACAGCTCCCTCTCTCGGTCCCCGCTGCTGAGGAGCGAGAGGAGCGCGGCCGCCGCCGCCCGCCTGCCCGCGCCGGTGAAGCCGCCTCTCCCACACCCTCCGTCTCCTCCCTCCGCCCCTCCTTTGTCTGCACCGCTCGACGACGCTGCCGCCGCCGCCCGCGCGGGGACTGGAGGGAGCCGCTCGCGCCGCCGCCGCCGCCCGCCGCTCTGCTGCGCCCGCCGCGCCCCCCGGCAGCAGCCGCGGTCGCGGCGCGAGCCGGAGCCCGCCGAGGCCGCCGAGCCGGAGCGCGACGAGGCCCCGGGCGCGCCCTCGCCGCCGCCAGCGCCGTGCCGCCGCCATCCGCCCGCCGCCGCCGCCGCCGCCGCCGCCCGGCCCCCGAGCACGCCGGCCCCGCGCGCGCCTCGAGGCCGAGTCAAGGTAAGCCCGGCGGCCGCCGCGCGCGGACGCACGGCCGGCCCTGCCCCCGACCCTCGGCCCGCGCGGCTCCCGCCGGCCCACCCCACGGGCGCATTGTTGTCGAGGCCGCCAGCCCTCCGGCCGCACACGCTCCTTTGCGTACTCCGGTGCTGACGGAGCGCCCGCCTCGGCGCGGACCGCTATCCCGGCTCCGCTCCGGGGTCCGGGCGCCTCTTCCTGCAGCCCGACCCCCCTTCCCCGCCCTGTGAGCCCGCGGAGGCCAGCGGCCGCCCCGGCTGCCGGAGCTTTTGCCGCTAGTGGCATCTCCCTCCACCCCGCCCCCAGCAAGATCGAGCTTCTCCCATCCCTGCAACTAATCCCTTCCTCCCGCCCCCCGCCCCAAACAAGCCCCCCACGCACACCCCCAATCCCTGGGAAGAACCTTCTGCCAGGTCTACCCACCTTTAGCTGGGAAGGGGGGGAAGATTGGGGGGCGGGGAGCATGCATGGCACGGAGTGAAAGTCTTTGCCTCCCCTGTGCAATCCTTCCTCCCCAACAAGCCAGCTCCCCTCCTATCCTGACCACGGATTCCTCCACCACCCCCTTTTCTGAATCGCAGCTGCCTGGTCAGCATGACCTCTTGCGAGCATTCTGAGCCCCAACTTTGCAGTAAGATGGTAAAAAATGGAAATCCAGAAAGCTGCGAAAGATTTTTTTTTTTTTTTTTTAGTGCAATGAATGGGGAGTAGTTCTTTGAGCACCCTTTTATTCACCTCTTCTTTCCTTTGGGCTGCCTGCCTGCCTTCCCCTCCCCCCAAACCTGGATGCCTGTCTGCTGGAAAAGGCGCGATTGCTTCTCTTCCTCTTCTGCCCAAGACCAGGCGCTAAGGTCTAATATTCTTTACAGCCACACACATACCCACACTAAGTCTTCTTGATATTCTTGCATTCCTCAATTCCTCTGGACAGTTCTTGCCATAACCCCATTTCTCAGACAAAGGCTTAGGAGGGGAAAAGAACCGAACTGTTTCCTGTGTTTGCTGTTTTAATGCTGTCCATCCCCACACACTCAATCCCTTTCCCTGATGCTTCTTGTGCTAGTGTCTTGAACCTTCAAAATAAAAACAAACAAAAATCTCCTGGGTAGCTTGATACAGTTTCTTTATAAATCTGCATTGTTGCTTCTGGTTTATGGCCATGAAGAAAATACCAGCCCCCACCCAAAATGCACCGCAGCCAAGTCGGCTAAAGGCTATGAATGTTGAAGTCAGTAGGGGGCGCATTCCCTGCACTGGGTAAGGCTGCAGAGGGGGGAAGGGCCCCAGAGCTAGAACAGGATGTGCTTCACAGCGCCTTCTACAGACCATGGGAAAATGGACCCAGCAAGACACACTCGCACACTCTTAGTTGGTGAGCTGACAGCAACATGGTGAAGGATCAAGTGAGTCAAGAGCAGTGATTTTATTTCTTTTAAAGAGTCCACCTTGCATTTTAGAAGTTCTCTCTTTTTACTTTTTCAAAACTGTTGACCCTTAGACAATCCACATTTCTTCTTGACGAATCATCTTGGCACATCCTTGGTACACAGATTTCCCCTTCTCTGGAATTCTTACACCTTAAGCTTTGAATGTGTCACCATATCTTTCCAAGGTCAGATGGTGAAGGGAAAAGTTTAAAACCTGAGAGGAACAGGTTTGGAGTTATTGCTGATTACATTCCTTCTTCATGGCCCCAACCTTTTCAACTCTCTGAGAGTTAAAAATCCTTGAGGGATGTGAGATTCTAGTGGGGTAGTAATTTTCATAAGCATGTGGATGGGTGTCATGGTTTGCAAAGCCTTGTTGGTAGACATCAAGCCCATGGTTGAGTTGTTCATTGTCAAACTCAACAGAGTTGATTGTAAAATTTTCTTTCTTTCCACCTTTGGACTTGCGGTTGCCATTCATTATCTCAGTAGCCAACTGCCTTTGCAAAAGTGTTGACACCAGTCTTCTGTGAGCACCCACCTTCTTAGGGTGTGTTGATTTCTATAGATTTTACTCCTCTTGTTATTTCCATAGGTGTGAGATGCACAATGCGAAACCTAGGCCCCAGCTTTTGCACCATGATGCGCAGGGTTGTACTTTTTGTACTGAACTGATAGGTGGCCTAGTGGTTATGCCCTGTACTACCATTTTGAGGATCTGGACTCCGTTCCTGCCTTGCTCTTTGGACCACATTGTCAATTCACACCGGTGGGTATATTCATTTTGGAGGGTGGGAACTGCCGCAACAGGGAAGCCAGAGACTTTTTCCTCCTTGGTCACCACCAAAGCCAACACTTCCAAAATTTCAGCCTAGCCACATTCCTCAAGGAACCGGTTAGAGCTGGTTGGTTAGAGCTGGTTGCAGATTTGGGTTCTGAACAGAGAAATAACTTGTGACTTAAGAGAAAACTTTAAAGTTGCTAATATTGTTTTAATCATTTGCATTCTGCACTCTTGTGTATAAAGTATAAGTATTCAATTACTGTTATTTTGATGACCCAGTCTCAAGAGTTGCTAAGCTTTTAGAAATTTTAAAGATTCTCTGATCAGAACAGGCCTTTCCATGAACATGTACTTGCTACCAAAGATTGAGACAGTGGTTGTTGATACTCAAGGGTACTTTTAAGACTTTGTTGCAAGTATTTTATAAGGATACACCAAGATAAATTTATGGGAAAATAATGGGTGTATTCTTTGATACATAGTTAACCAGTTGGTGCTTAAGGGAGAATTTGCATTGGACATTTGCTACCAAGTAACATTTTGGTGAGTGAAAAGGAGGCAGTTTGGTTCAGGTATTCCATTAGAGACTTGACTAATAGTTTTTACGATTTGCTTAGTAATTAGAAGAATCAGATATATAATCTAAATGGTAATGTTTGTAATTTTTAAATACTATTTAGTATTTATTACGTAGATATAATTTTGACCTGAATTTGTGTTTGATATAGAGTTATATGACTTTTTAAATGAGTATTTGAATACAGTTTCTTTAAGGGTATGTTGGAAGTGAAGTTTGTGAAAGTGATTTTGTTTGATTAAGCAAATTATACATAAGATATTATGTTAACTGATGTCCTTAGCGATAATAGCCATTTTCCCCCTACAGGAAAACTGCTGTGGGCTCTTAAAAAGCATATATTCTGCAATTTCAAAGGTTTCCTGATTTTGGCCCCCCCCCCCCCCCCCCCCCAAAAAGTGAAATAATTGGGCTTGAAAACTAGAATTTAGGTAAGCTGTGAGGGTTCGTTAAAAAGCCTCAATTAACTAGAGGGTGGGGAATGGGTATCCTATTTAATTGAACTTTAAGTAGAAATCCCTTCTTTGTCTTGGCCCTTGTTGAAAACTTCCTAACACTGCCTTATTAGAGGCTGCTGTACTTTGAACTAACTGAATCTTTGCTTTTTGGCTCTTATAGTCTCTGTATAGGAAATAGAGGAGATTGGGCTTTGAATCTCTAAAGACCCTTGGTCCTGCTTATTCTGAAAGTCTTTGATTTTTAAACATATCCATTGTGAATTTGTTTTGCTTAAATTTCTCTTTTTTTCCTTAAACCAGAGTGCAGGAAAAGTTCTAATACTATTTATATTAAAAATAAAACGTCACCATGTTGAACAGACTAAGTGTCAAGTAAGTTCTTGATTATTGTTATTTTGATGACCCAATCTCAAGAGTTGCTAAGCTTCTAAAAACCTTGAACATTCTCTGATCAGAACAAACCTTTCCATGAACATATACTTTATCCCAAATAATCAGTAGGTTTTTATCAAGTAAAAATGGCTTTTTTTATTAGTAACATACATGCATATACTTATTTATATTTGATTGCTAAAAGAATAATTGTTTTAGGTACATTATATATTGAAGTATAACTACTTGTAAATTTTGGAAAATATTAAGAATAACTTTTAGTGTTATAAAATTTTAAATATTTAACAATCTGGTGGTTAATATATTTAAGATGATGTGCACATTCTGTGACTGCACATTTTATTGTTAAAATTACAGCTTAATAAGGAAGATAGAGCTATTCTGTTATAAAGGAGCAAGTAGGGATCCCTACTTGGGTAGAGAAAAAATAAAAGAAAAACTTAAGAATTGAAGTAGCATTTTTTTTTTCTGAGAACCATGCATAGGTAACAAATTGCCTAATTTGTAGTAGACCTTGGCAGATTGATTTTATTAATGGATGGGTGGATATATACATAAAATACAGTTCATTTTTTTAGTGTTGAAATGACATATTAAATACAAATAAAAAGTCCAAATATTGGACATAATGTTTGGAAACAGTGCATTTAAGTGCAGGGAAAAAAATCAGAATTAAATGTTGGGTTTTGGTTTTTTGTTTTTTTTAATCATGTGAAAGTACAAAAGTGTTTTTGAAATTGTTATAAAATTAGAAGCTAATTTGTAGTTTACATCAAGGTGTCCAATACTGTTATGTAATAAGCTACTTGTTCAACCTAGACTTTCAAAGAACTTTCACTTTTAAAGATTGTCATAAAGTCTGTTATGTCTTCCAGAAGGTAAAATATTTTCCACAAGAGTGTAACTTTCATTTACTTGCCCAAGAGGCATAAACATTAAGAAAAATGTTGCTCGCCTATGAAAATAATTTAATTAGATTCACAGAGCTTGACGTGTTGTTATTAGCATCACGTAAACTTACAAAGTTTTTCCTTCCCTAGTTTTGTAAGAACTTGTGGTATTAAGTCTGGAGCAAATGCCATATTTTGCTGATGTGCATCACTGTTAGTTATACATTTTGTGTTGTTAGTTTGGAAACTTGGCATTTGAAACTGGTGTGAACCAAAGCCCCACGCTAATTAACTGAATTGATATTTTGAATGTAGAGGCTGTTTCTTGTTTACATGTTGGCACTTTCCACCTTGATCATTGAAACACTTTATAAGAGCAGCCACCCATGTTTTGCTCAGCATGAGTGGCCGCAGTTCCATGTGGCTGCATTTTTTTTTATTCTTTTCCTGATCCTGTTCATTAGAAAGTGGGAGGAAGGATGATTACACTCCCTCAGTCTCTTACTGTCTTAGTACCCTTTATACCTTTTTTTGGTCATGACCTACCTTTGATGTTATGCCAGTTTAGGGGTCAGCTTAAATGAGAATCCATACTCTGTTTCACTGAGAAGAGAAGGCTCTCTACATATTATCAGGCCTCTCAAATTGGGATATGTGTATCAACTTGATTTTATGGGGATATGTGTGTGTATATATATAGGAAGTCACAGATAAAATGTGAGCCAACTATGTAAAGTGAGTTTTGATTTGGGGTGCATATTTTGTTCTCATAAGTGTAAAATGCAAAATCCTTTTTACTAATTCAGTTCTTGATTCTCTCATCTCCATGTATGTGTTCCTGTCCTTTGCCTTTAGGACTTTGAGATGCACTCAGAAACCTCTTTGGTTTTATTGATTCCTAGCTTAGTTCCAAGACATCAGCGAGAGAAATCCTGATATCTCAAAGATTTTAGCAGTGTTCCAAAAATAAAGGTTTGGAAATTAAGAGAAGAGCATAAAAAACTTTGAATAGAACTACCAGGGGAAGACTGCCCTGAACATATGCCGCAGTTTAAGATTGAATTATAGTTCAAAAGCATGCACATAATGTAAGAGACTCCTGCATTGACCATCCCTTAGAATTAAAAATAAGTCCCTCCACATTCTAATTCTGTCTCCAGTAAGGGTATAGATTTGTAATTGAGTCACTTAGCTTTGGGTTGTTTGTATTTATGTCACTTTTCATGTGACTTGGTTGATGTCTTGAAGAAGGATGATCTGTAAGTGTAAAGACCCCCTTGCCGGCCTTTGTGGTATTATAAAATAATAATATTGGTGTCGTTTTCTAAGCACTTTATAAACCATTCTCAGTCCTCTCAGGACTGATTTCACAAGTAGGGAAATCAAGGCAGTACTACATGCAGTGATGAAGTGAACCATGGAATATGTCTGGGCTGGTTCCCAGGTCTATTTGGAACACAGGCTTTTATAGCGCCCCTGTGAGCTCTTTGGCTAATGAAGGCCCAAATGAGTGCTTCATAACTTCATAGTGATGTTTTGTGCTTGGATGTCAGCTAACAGCCAGGGATCCCAGGCGGGCTCTGCAGTTAAAGCAGCTAGCTACACTAGCTTCTTTACTGGTGGGAATTGTGCTGGTGGTAGTTGAAGTAGCAGCTGTGTAAGGTTTGAAGTTACCTGTATAAGGATCTTAAAAGAAAGTGTGTTTATGCTCCATTGCTTTTCCTAGTGTTTTGGTTTAGGGCAGTCTTGTTCCTTCTCTCCTCTGAGCAGTTATTTTTGCTTAGACAGATAATTGCTGGCTTTTGCCCTTCTGCCTTTTCTTTTTCTGAACTGTCTATGCTCCATTTAAGAGCTTGTGAAAACCTGTACTTCTCTTGAAAATCTGTAAGGCTTTCCTTTTCTGGTGGGAGCTGGCAACATTTGAGGACCTGTAGGAGTGGTCTCTTGAAACCTGATAAATCTGAAGAAACTTCTATCTAGTGGAAATGTGGAATTTATTAAAAGTTAAAATTGGTATTGTACATTTAAGTCAACAATTAGAATTCTTGCCCTTGTGAAAGGGATGAACTGAGACTGGGTGTGTCCTAATGCAGGGAGTGCTTAGAATCCTGGTTTGAGATCAGAAAAATATAAATAAAACTTCTGCAGAAAGTATGAGAATTGAGCCATCAAGTGGCAAAATCTGCTCTAAGAATAATGCTTTTGCTTAAGCCTTGACTAGGAGATAGCTTAGAAAAATGTGAGAAGGTGATTCAAATAAATTACATATTTTGTTATTCAAGAATAGTGAGAAAAATATATTTCCCATTACTATGGGAAGATTATTTTGAGTAGTTTCGATACAGCATGGAAAACTTATTAAGGGGTTGAAAATAACCTACTTTTTATTTTAGGCCATTTAGATGTGAAGACCAGTAGCATGTTTCTGGAATGATCATATGGAATATCTCGATGTCCTCTTAGGCTTGCTTGTTAATTAATTGATTTCCCTTTTTCACGCTTCTCTTAAGCCAGGCTGTTTGCCTGTATTGACACCAAGCAGCTCAAACCTGTGGCGTTTTATTCTTACGTAGGCAGAGTGGTTTTGGCATCACCCTCCACAGTATGTCTTGCTGGGATGCCTATTTAAAATGGAGTAAATTGGGATAATGCTTCCCATCTCATATTCTCCCTGAAGCTAGATTGGGATGTTAGAGACGTTCTCAATCATTTTTTCTTTTTTAAGCAGTGAGGCATCTTTTCCCCTTGCAAGTAAAATTTTATGTAAACTCTAGTATATAAAATTGGTAAAGGGTCAGCTTTCGTGTTGTCACTCAGACGTCATCTTCCCCTCCATCTGTATGTATCCCTTATAGTCTTTCAGCACACTCTGAGAAGTATACCCTGAAGACCATTGGTTCCATTGGTGTTCTAGAAATTCTGGTGGTCACAGTCAGGGTTCTTGCCTGAAATCTAAATACACAGAAGTAACGGGATAAGCAGCAACCATAATAACAGTTTCTAGTTGTGGGCACTAGTTTTTCAGTCTGAAAGCCTTCTTAAAAGAGGAGTAACCCCAAATTTTATATAAATATATATATATTTAATAAGCAAACTCTAGATCACACCTTTATATTTCCAAGTTACCTAGGTATATTTTGGGTACTTGCAAGTGTTCTGTTGCATAACCACTGTAAGAGCCACAGAGCTTGTAAAGGTAATATACTAACTCTAACATGAATGGCTCACACAAATGTAAAGTATTATATAAAAACACTATTATGTGTAAGTATAAATGCACATTATAATGTGTACAGGAGTAGATGTATGGCAACCACATCTGATTCTCAGGAATAATGATAGTCTGTGCTTTTTAAAAGATTATATCCTGGTATGAATTCATAATTTTCACAGTGATTCTTCCAGTATCTGGTCTGGTTTAAGGTAATGATAATAACTGATTTAAGTGTTAATTGGCATCATCTTATCTAATCCTTCTGACATTTGAACAGTGGAATGGTGTTATAGTGGTTATACCTTAGGAAACAGACCTCCAGAGGTTAAGTAACATTTTTAGAATCACAGCAAGTGTCAGAGCAAGGATTTAAACACAGATCTGTCCAGCTCTGTAGCTGCATTCTTTATCACTGCATTGTACCATCTTTCTTTTCTAGCAGGGGAAAGCTTTACTGTACTACGTCACTCTACTTATTACAGAAATTTAAAATTATGAGGGAAAAAATTTTTACATGTGGCTGATAGGTAAGGTAAATTTTTGTCCATGAAACCAGTGTAGTTTTACTGAAAAACACAAATTTTGATGTTGGCTATAGGCTTTATACTTGAACTTTTTTCCCCCATCCTTTTGCTGTCACTTCAGTATCTTGTTATCCCTAAAGCTCTGGCTGTTTTGCAGACCTTTCAGATTGAGTAGGTAGGTTTAGAATGGGTGTAAGCTCCCTCAGGTGATTCTGACAGTAGGTAGGTCTGGTATCCACTCTTCTACTTCATCTACTTCCTCCAGACCTTTTTTAAATGGGACCTGCCAAACACAACCAGTTTAATTCTCTCAAAGAGAATTGTATCCCTTCTCTACTTCGGTACCTGCAGCATCTGCTCAGTGCCTACCAGACATGGCAGCAGGCTCTAGCTTCATACTCAAGGCCTCCATCCTATCCCCACTACTTTTCCCACCTTGTCATTCATTACTGCTCACAAGCTTGACATAGCAGCCATTCTGACACTCGACATTACTTCCTAAAACTCCTTGCTTTTCCACTTCTGGAACTGTGCCAGCAATTTTTATTTTATTTTTTTTGCATTGAGTGCAGATTCTCCACCTAACATAGTGGCCTCAGGTCAACAGCTACTCCTACCCTCTCCTGACCACCCCTGCTGAGAATGAACTGTCTCTGTTGCAAAGCCTCAGAGCATTTAGTTTGTGACACATCTGACACATTGCCTCTTTTCCTATATATATTTATGGGATGTAATCTCTATAAGCCCTTTGTAGGCAGGGACTGTTCATTCATTCTGCACTTACTGAGTGTCTGCTATGTGCCAGCCACTGATGAACATGTTAGAGATACAGTAGGGGGAAAAGCAGCCAGGGTCCTTTTAATGGACATTTTTTGCCTTGAATAGTGAGATGGCATCTTTGTCCTCCCATATATTTTAAGGGTTCTATTTAGCTTATCAGTTGAGATCAGGAAAATTAATCTCTGCTGAAAAGTGATTCATAGTAATTCTAATTTAAAGACATAAATATCTCTTTACCAGTTGTATGAATTATACTTTCAGGTGTGTTTCTATATTTTACTAAATCTCCTGAGATCACCTGTGACAAGCGTTTAAAATAAATTAAAACTTAAGTCACAGTGTGATTGTAATTTTGGAGATTGATAATGTGGTGAGCCAGGCTGTTTATTTCCCATTAGATTCTTGGTTTGGTATTAATGAGCCAACTGTCATGAAAAAAACTTGCTTAAAAATGCTAAAATTAAATTTTTCATCTCTCTGTTACCTTTGAAAAGGCTTTCTGTTTTATTTTTCGTAGGACCTCTCCTCTTTTACAGTTCTATCCTGCAACTGTTTGAAAGAAACTTAAGGTGATTTGAAAATTTAATACATGGAAATTCTGTGAAAATCATTTCTGTACTACTGCTTCATGGTCTACAATCATTTCAGTTTTGCAAAATGAAAAAATAATTGAACTTCTCATTAAAGTAACCCTAGCTGGATTAAACTGTTAAGGCCTTTGAGTGAACTTGGGCCTTTGACATTGACAGAAGTGATATATTCCTCTGTTCCTGGCCTCTTGGAGCAGATTTGCCAGGGAAGTGAAATGTCTACTAAGATTTTCTTTAAGTACTTAACAGTTTGGGGGCCACTGATATATTACCATAGAGTCACTCGTTTAATATTGTCCAGAATGGCTTGGAAATTTGTAAAGGCCAAAGTTCTCCTGTTGCATCCTGGACTTGCTGTAGAGGATCTGTCCTGTTCAAAGGAATCTTAAACAGTCTTAACAGATGCTTAATATTCATAGTTTTGGCTAAGAGTCCCATCAGTGATAAATGTCTCTGATTTTGAACCCAGACTGCCCTGCTGATAAAATTACAAGCAGTCTTATCTGGTTGCATATTCACTACTCTTGTTTTACATTTTTCTAGTAGCCACTTTTTTTTTTTTACTTTATTTTTAATTGTGGTAAAATATACATAACAAAATTTATTGTATTAATCAACCACTTCTAAGTATACAGTTCTGTGACATTAAATGCACTTAACGTTGTTGTGCAGCAGTTACCACTATCCATCTCCAGAACTTTTTTCATCTTGCAAAATGGAAACTCTATCCCCATTAAACAGTAAATCCCCATTCTCTCCTCCCCACCAGCCCTTGGCAACCACTCTTCTACTTTCTATCTCCATGAATTTCATTACTCTTAGTATCTCATATGCGTGGAATCATGTAATATTTGTCTTTTTGTGATTGGCTTATTTTGCTTAGCATAATATCTTTGAGGTTTATCCATGTTTCCAGTAGCTACTTTTTTAAAAAATAAAAAGTGAAATTAATTTTAATAATTTTTAATCCAATATATCGAAAGTATTGTCATTACAACATATAGTCTATTTTTGGAAGGGTATTTATGAGATATTTTGCATTTTTTTCATACTAAGTCTTGGAAATCCCAAATATATTTTATGCTTAAAAGCATATCTCAAATGGGCAAAGATCTATAAATGGCCCAAAAGTTCATGAAAAGATAGGTGCTCAACATCACTAATTATTAGGGAAATGCAAACTAAAACTACAATGAAAATATATCTCACACCCGTTAAGATGGTTACTGTCAAAAACAAAAAAAAAAGAAAAAAACAGGTGTTGGTAAGGATGTGAAGAAATTGGAACACTGCACTGTTGGGAGCATAAATGGTAGAACCAGAGAATTACCATGTGACCCAGCAACAGTGTCTCGAAGAGATACTTGTACACCCATGTTCATAGAAGTATTGTTCAGTTCACAGTAGCTGAAAGGTGGAATAAGTGTCCGTCAACAGGTCAATGGATAAATGTGATGTATGCATACCATGGAATATTATTCAGCCTTAAAAGGAAGGAAAATTTGACACAATGCTACAACTGGATAAACCCTGAAGGCATTATGCTAAGTAAAATAGTCACAAAAGAACAGATTCTCTGATTCCACATTTGTGAAGTACTTAGAGTAGTCAAAATCATAGAGGCAAAACAGAAGGGTGGTTGCCAGGTGCAGATGGGAGGGGAGAAATGGGGAGTTACTGTTTGGTGGAGATAGAGTTTCAGCGTTGTAAGGTGAAAAGAGTTGTGGAGGTGGATAGTCGTGACGGTAGCAAAATAAAGGTTCAAAGCACCTGCGTTCGGTTCAGACTAGCCACAGTTTAAGGGCCTAATAGCCGTTGTGGCTAGTATCTGCTGTATTGGAAAGCATAGTTCTTAAAAATTAATTTATAAAATTTTCAAACAACATTGACTTTCTTGCTGCGTGAGTAAATGCTGAGATACATCGATTCCTTTTTTTGTTGAAGGAAAAGTGTGTGTGCATAAAATCTGGAAGGGTGCGCACACCCCGGAATCTGCCGTTGCGTCTTGTCTCTGGGTAGAATTGTTGATGTTCTTCGTCCTGTCTGCACTTTTGTGATCCTGTACTAGGCCTAGTTGCCTTTTTTTTTTTTAACAGCTTAAGATATCTTTCATATACCATACAGTTCACCCATTTAAAATGTATAATTCCGTGTTTTCTAGTATATTCAGAGTTGTGCAGCTGTCACAATTAATTTGAGTGTTTTCGTCACTCCACAAAGAAACCAGTGCCCATTAGCAGTCACCTTCTATTCCCCCACCATCTCCTCCAGCCCTAGGCAACCCTAACGTCTGTCTGAGATTTGCCTGTTCTACATATTTCATGTAAATGGAATCATACAATAAGTGGCCTTTTGTGACTTTTTTCACTAGGCATAATATTTTCAGGGTTCATCATATTGGAGCATATATCAATATTTCACTCCTTTTTTAATGGCTGAGGCATATCCCATTTTATTGATGTACCACATTTTACTTAACCATTTATCAGTTGATGGAGATTTGGGTTGATTTTCCTTCTTGAATATTATGAATACTGCTGAGAACGCTGAGAACATATGTGTACAGGTTTTTGTGTGGGCATATGTTTTCATTTCTCAATTGCTTTTGTAACAAGAATGAATGGAATTTGGCAGGGGAAAGGAGACTAAGAGGTAGTTGAGAGCAGACTAGTCTCTGACTTACCTCTGCCCTTTAGGAAAAGAAAAAGATCACCAAAGCCTCTGCTTTTTCCAAGCAGTTTTCAGAAGAGCATGCTTTGAGTATTGATAATGGATAACTGGTCCATTATCAATAGGAGAGACACAGGATACATCTGGTTTTTGAAAAGCTGTTTTATTTAAGGATTCCAAAATTGTGGTTTTCATTTTGCAAGATATTACAGGGACGTCCAGTGGTTAAGACTCTGCACTGGCACTGCAGGGGCATGGGTTCAAATCCCTGCTCAGGAAACTAAGATCCCACATGCCATGAGGTGCAGCCAACATTTTTTTTAATATTTTAAATTAAAAAAAATATATTACCATTACAGTTTGGACAGAAATCTGTCAGATGTGACCATCAAGTGACTCTTGGCATCCACACTGATGTTAAAGGTGCTTCAGGGCAAGTGGTCTCAGAGCTGAGTTCATGTTTCACTTCTTTGGATGTGATGGGACCATCTGGCCTGAGATACATGTATGTGTATTCTTAATCTCCATGTCTCCACTTGAGCTGGTGTGGCTCAGTTATTTATGGTTATTTCAGTCTTGGGTATTAAAGTTGTGGCACTTCCAGAGGTGTGTATATAACATGCTGTTGTTTACTTTTAATTAATGTCAGAGATCAGAGCTTCATCTGCATGGGTAATGGGAAGAACACTGCATTCTAGATCTGGAGATCACCTTGAGACCCAGCTCTGTCATTGACGCACTCATCACCTTTAAGCCAGTTGCTTCACCTCAGTTGCTAATCTGTAAAATGAGAAGAGTTTAGATTAGGCAAAACCCCAGGTTCTCTTCAGTGATTCAAAGTGCTGCTTTTTTATAACTCATTTTGATTGGAATATGAATTGCAATCTCTTGTCTTTCCTAAGGCCTGTACTTTGTTCTTTTTCTTTTTGGAATCAGAATGTTCGTGTCCCTTCAATTGAGAAGATACTTAAAGATTGTTGTTACTTCTCTTCTAACCAGACATGGATTCAGAATAGAATATCTTTTTCTTATCAGCTAAACCAGCTAATACTGAAAAAGGCAGCACATAGGCAAAACAAAAACAAAAAAATTGATTGTAGTCATATGTGTAAAGTGGCTGCCACCAACACAAATATACCTTTTAGGAGCATTAATTTTAAAAATATCCGGAATTAGAGAAGTGTTGTCCCACTTGACCTGATTATGTCACATCTGGAGTAACAGTTTTTTCAGGGCACCAGAGATTGACCAGTTGGAGATTGGCTTCCGCGATAACAGAAGGAATGGTGAAAAGAACTGAGCGTGGTTAACTTGGAGAAGGGGAAGCCTTGAGAGGGAAGGAGGAAGTTGTCTTAAAAACTTGAAAGGCTGTTAGATGGCTAAGTAATTAGACGTCTGTAGCTGGACTGAGAGTTGTGGGCAGATTTCAGAGCACTGTCAGGAATAAGCTTGTAAACAGAGCTGTCCAGTGTGGGACAAGCTGCCTGGTGGGGTTTGTGCTTCCCTCACACAAAATAATCGGGCGAAGAGTCCCTTAGAGCAGGGTTGTTTGTGGAAGGGATTCACACATTGTTTATAGAAAGTGGCCAAAAGTATTCTTATGATAAAACATGTTTGTACAGGATGCTGTATTTAGGTAAACACACTCATTTTGCCTTGCGTAAATACAGTCTACCTACCAAAGATATAGTTATGAAAACTTAATTATAAGGAATTTAATAATTGATTTGGCTTAAAACTTGAAGAAAATCTTTTTTTCCTGAAAGTTTTGTGTTTGACATTTTACTCAATTAATTGGGTTTCTTTATTAGCATACTGAAAATAGTAAAAAATTAGTGCAATTAATAGTTAAGAACAGAAGAAAAATTAGTTCTGTTTCCTGCCTGCTTCTTGTCTTTATTGACAGTGTTCTAATATGATTATCCTAAGCAACATAATTGATGTTCATTATTTAAATTTAGCTTTTGGTGCAAGTGTGTCTTCATTAGCAAAGTAGTTTCTCTTTCTTATCCTCCTGGGCTTTCCAAATACTCCCTTTTTTAGCCTCAACACTACTGAACATTTTCTGGTGAGATGGAAGAGAGGGAAGTCTTTTCTTACCTCTGTCATGCTGCAAAGTTTTATCTGCTAGTCCAGAAGAGCATTCTGCCCCTGGATAGTCAGCCAATTACTTGTTTTTGTGGTATTTGGGATTGAGGAAGAGGGGAAAAGGAGACTGAGTTGCCTTTATGTGAAGAGCCTGTGGCATCTGGAAGGTCTTTTACCCAGGCTTATAGGAAATTGAAAGATAAGCTGCTTCTGTTCAGGACTGTGTTTTAGAAAAAGATTGAGTAGGGTGATTGCTTCCAGACTGAATGCAGGCTCTAGGCTCTCGATGTGCTCACTCATTGGAGGGTTGTTCTAGAAAGGCTTTACAAGGTTCATTTTTTTCAAATACAGATATTACATAAACCTTTTTACATCTGGTTTAATTTAAATGTAGGGCTAGTGACATCCTAAAAAGCAAATAAGGTGTCTGTGTTCACCTGTTTGGATCCCACAATAGTCAGTTGGTTATAAAAAGAAAGTGTTTTACAATGACCACACTTTCACTCACTGAGTGATATTGACAGGTATTAAATATGTCACTGAGGGGGTGGCAGGAGGAAAAAAGTACAGAAACATGGGAATGATGTTTTCTTTCTGCCTAAATAGTTTTTAACTTAATGGGTCCAACATGTTTCCACAGAGACATCACAAATTTTTTTTTTTAAAGCCATCATGGGTAGCAGTGAAGTAACTGATGCTTTGATTCTCTTTGTGAGAATCTTCTTAAAATGCCTACACCTCTTAGAAAATAGCATAACTTAATATTTTTAGTTATATCAGTAGTTTAAAGAAATTTCAAATATCTGACTCTTAAACCCCAGTGTGGGTTATACAAATACTTGGACCAGCATTAAGTGGAATGTAGTTTTAAGTATTTAGGATCTGAATTTCTCTCTCTCTTTCTTTCTAATATTTATTTATTTATGAGTCTTCGTTGCTGTGCCCTGGCTTTCTGTAGTTGTGGTGAGCAGGGGTTACTCTTCATTGCGGTGCTCAGGCTTCTCATTGCAATGGCTTCTCTTGTTGCAGAGCACAGGCTCTAGGCATGCAGGCTCAGTAGTTGTGCACGGGCTTAGTTGCTCCTCAGCATGTAGGATCTTCCCAGACCTGTGTCCCCTGCATTGGCAGGCGGATTCTTAAGCACTGCACCACCAGGGAAGCCCCTAGGATCTGAGTTTCTTACGTATTAATTTGGGTTGATGATGTACCAAAAAAGAAATTGTTGATATTGTAGTGTTTTGAATGTCTTCCTAATTTTTTATTAACTTAGAAAATATCACTGCCTTTTTTCTTCACTAGTAATGACATCATTTCCAGCCTTTGATTCTCCCCCACCCCCTACCAAAAAGGCATTTTCAGAGTGGCTGTATTTTTCGTTACAGTTTTAATATAGAAATGTTTAAAAAAACAACAGTATAAACTATGTTCTAATCCTTAGGCTTACTGTGGGCTTCCTATAACCATATTCTGATCAGACTGTAATTTTATTTAGGGGAGATTTTCAGTAAACTGTTGGAATTCTGCTATAGCCATCAAACTTCATGCTTTGGTTGACTCTCCACTTGGTCCAAAATTCTACATTTCAGTAGTCTGCCAGCTTGGCATAAATTTGCATTGTGAGCTTAGTTGAGACAAGTAACTATTTCAAGGAGCTACTTGGAAATAGAGAACTTTTCCTTCTTCCTCTTTCCATCAACCTGAGCCCCTCCCTCCAGTTTTTATCTTTTTTATATTTCAACTAAGATTTCTTTAAAAACAAGAATTTCACACCTTTAAGGTCAGGTGGAGTGGTGGAACCACTGGTTTAGTCTAAGTAACTTGTGCTTTGGTTTTACCAGGAAAAAAAGTACCTATCCTGGTCTGGCTTTCAGTACAATGTTAGAAACTTTTTTCTATGAAAATTCTAGATTTGCATTCACAATATAACTGATGCAGTAGTTGTCATTCTGGTATATGTTCAAATTTCAGTTCCCAAATACTAGAAAGTAGCAGAGTTAATGCTTGCAGGTGATGGAAACTAGGACAGACACACTATCATATTTACTTCTGTATTTTCTGGCATGGTAAATTAGCACCATATTTTGTTTTGTTTTGTTTTGTTTTTTTGCCTCACTGAGCGGCATGTATGTGGGATCTTAGTTCCCCGACCAGGGATTGAACCCCCGATGCCCCCCTGCATTGGAAGCACAGAGTGTTAACCACTGGACTGCCAGGGAAGTCCCAGCACCATGTGTTCTTATTAGAAACTTGAAACATATAAGAATGCACTTAAAACTATGAAGAATTTGTATACTGGAAAATGCCATGCTAGAGCCATACTTGCAGTCATTTAAAATACAGTCTGTAGAAGTTTGATTTGGAGACTTTTTTCACCTGGCTTGATTATCTGTGCCTAGTCAGAGGTTTAAGATTGTTTTGTTTTAATTAATTTTTTTGCTGCACTGAGTCTTCCTTGCTTCACATGGGCTTTCTCCAGCTGCGGCCAGCAGGGGCTACCCTTCGTTTCAGTGCCTGGGCTTCTCCTGTTGCGGAGCACAGGCTTTAGGCGCACGGGCTTCAATAGTTGTGGCACTCAGGCTCAGTAGTTGTGGCGCACGGCCTTCATTGCTCTGCAGTATGTGGGCTCTTCCCAGACCAGGGCTTGAACCCGTGTCCCCTGCATTGGCAGGCAGATTCTTAACCACTGCGTCACCAGGGGAGTCCAAGATTGGGTTTTATGGGGGGGGGGGGGGATTGTTGTTGTTTTTACTTTCTTATGGTACAGTTACAAATGCTTTTCTTCTACCCCTAAAAACAGGGACTAAATGATGCCATCCTTGATATGGTGACTTTGCAGAGGGACTGCGACACACAGACAAGCTCCTTTGACTATTGCTATATTAGGTCCTGCAAATCTTGCCTTCAGCCTGCTAAACTAGCACTGTCATCTATTGGGTTCCCCTCCATCTTCCTGACCCAGATGAGCCTGAGTACAGCACCTGACTAGATTCAAGCCTTTTGGCAGAGCTTTTGTTTCGTAAATGATTATGATTATGCTTCTCAGTTAATGACCTCTTTGCCTAAATAAAGTTCACAGTCATTGACATATCAATCATCCTTGTACAGTCCTCTATAGTTTCAGCCTATAGATATTTCCTCATGAGATTGGTTCTCGCTGCCTTTATTTTCCCTCTTTGTACATGGTATAAAGGAGTATTTTTTTGCTTTTTATATTTGGTGAGAAAAGAGGTACATGTATTTGATCAGTCTTATGTATAGGTATAATTTATATGATTTTAAGTCATCATGGCTACAAATCTCAGATTTTCATTTCGGCCATCTGATGCTTGCTTTCTGAGTGGGAATTTGGCCAGGATTATGAGTAAAACTTTAATATTTTGGCCCTGATCAGTAGCTGTGGGTATAATTTTGCAGAGATTGATAAGGAATGTGGCTGAATTATTAAACAGTGAATTTAAATACTTCTCAATAATTGACGATTTAAGTCTAGTTCATCAGGTAGCATATGCTTAACCAAAAGTTACTTAACTTCAGTTAGTAAAACACTTGCAAATGTTAACTCCACTGTTAATGGGTTTGAGCTTTCCCCCAGATCTTTTAGAATTTACAGTGTTTCATTCTTTCCATACAGTGTTTTTGTTTTTGATTAAGGAAACTAGGGCCCAATGCCTCCTTCAGTATATCTTCCTGACAAATTTCCTATTCTTCCTACTAGTTCCAATTCACAATTATTTTGCATAAAATTCCCCATCTTCCCTCTTTCTTATTCACTGCCTCTTCTGTGTCTCAGTGGGTCTACCAAAACTTTTGGTTGCAAGTAACATGAGCCAAAACTTAAGAAAAAATGATCGTGTATTCTTGTTTATAAAAAGTTTGGGGAAAGGATGGTTCAAGGGGGCTATCTTTCAGGCACAGCTGGATTGAGGACCTTAAGCAGTATCAAGAGAAGTATTTCCCTTTCTGTGCTTTTCTCATTCTCACTCTCAGCCCTGTTTGGGGTACATGTCCAAGTCTGTACTAATCATTGTCTACAAGAGATAGAACACTAATTGGTTAACTTGTGTCATACACACTCTGCTCTAATGGAGGAAGGGCCTCTTAACTGACAGCACATCCACTGCGGCAGGAGTGGTTCCAAAGGGAAGTTGGGCAGGGAGAAGCAAGCATCTTCTTGACTCCAGTGACCCAGTGCCTGCTGTATACCCTAGAAGCGATGGACTGTTGAAGGGGAAGAACTGTGTCCTGGTCAGCTTTCTATTTCTAGCACATTAATGGGCAGAGTGCTCCAAAAATGATTGATGAACAGATGAACAATGGTTTTGTTTGTTCAGTTGGATATTTTTCCCTTTTTTGTGCCATGAGCTGAGAAGTTTATGATTTGGCTGAAGGGAGCTCTCCTTGGTATTGGGAAAATGGTGCTGACCTGGTGAAAGTGGCCATTCTGATAGCCAAGGAGGCTCAAGAGAAAGGTTTAGCCACTGGGGACAAATCTGGAAAGAAAGCCCATCCCTCTGCATTCCTTTCAATGCCTGTCTCTAGACAATTTTTGACGTTATTGTAAGGCATCTTCCTCCCTCAGTAATGATTATGTTTGTTTTCAGCTCTTTATATTGAAAAGTGAGGAACACTCCTTAATCTCAGGCAATCAACTTCCTATTTACTCTGTCCTTACCCTTCAATTAAGAACAGAGTAAATACGAAGGTGTGGGCCCCTGGTCCAGATTTCAAACTCAGCGACTTCGAAGGGGCAAGGAAGAGGCCAGTGTCTTGTAATCATTTTTTAAACAAGTATCAAATAGATAACATCAGTGAACACTGAAGGCAGCTGTTGGTTTGAAGTTGTTTCTTAACAGCAAGTGGTGGGCTGAAAGAAGAACAACATAGGGCCCTTGAGTTCTTTTTCTTATCACTCATAATGATTCTAACATTAACTGATAAGAGTTTGTTGGAGACTTTCAAGGAATCTTTGGCTTGTTAACAGGCATAGAAAAGCTCAGGTATACATAGGAAATGGGGAATGGGAGTAGGAGGGGGCCTTCTTTGTTTAGTATATTCCTATACTCTATACCAGCTTTATATACTGAGAAAAGTGCTTTACTTAATAAGCAAAAAAATCAGAATAATCTTTAAATGCTTTTGCGGATGCTAACACATGTGAATGTGTTATTCTAGCTCCAGATGGACAAAATCTTGGAAATGGCCTCCGTGGAGGGTATCTCCATCCGGGGAAAGGGGCAGGTGATGGAATTCCCAAGATCATTAGAAATGTCAGAAATCTGCTTATGAAGACAGTTAAGACAATTATAATCTTAACTCAGAATATTCTGTATCTTTCAATGCACTGCACACACCTGGGAGATCTTAGTTCCCCAACCAGGGATTAAACCCTCACCCCCTGCAGTGGAAGCACAATTCTTAACTATTGACTGGACTGCCGGGAAAGTCCCGCTGTAACTTGGGTTCCTCTTATCTAATTATAGAACAAATAACCATTTTTTGTAGCATTTTCCAATAAGCAGTGTCAGTATTTATAAACCTGTTTAATTCAACTCAAGTAAACTCAAGATTTATTCTATGGCTGAAATATCCTTTTATAAATAAGTTTTTTTAACTAAGCTCCCTTATGAGCATATTCTTTCTTTTTCAGAACTGTGGGTAAATAAATTGGGTACAATGAAGCAGTGAGGTGCTTCACTTGGAGGTCTTAAAACAGCTTTGTTAGCTGTGGGTGGGCACTTAGAACACCTGGTATTTTCCACAGGAAACTGGGTTTTCCTTTATCCTGAGCTGCAGTTTGACTCCCTAGGATGTTTTGTATGTAGAATGGTGGCGACATTTCCAAATCTTTGTGTGTTTGTTTTCTTGAGATGTTGAGCTGCTCATCCAGGAGGCAGGGAAAACCAGAAAGGGCTGCCTTTGAGGCACGTCTCTGCTCTGAAGTGAAACAGGATTAACAGGAGAAGTTCCAAAAGAACTGGATTTTGGCCCAGGGAGAGTTTGTGAAATGAATGGAGAAACAAGATGTCTCTTCTCAGAATTGGGTGTTTATGGACATTCATGTTGATGCCTGGTCTCTTCAGAATTAGCCTATAATTCTTCCTATGTTTCTGAAACATTTTTCTTACATTTCTGAAACATTTTCCTATCAGGTCGTTCTCTCTAAATGACCTAGTTTGTGGGAACCTAGTTTTTTTCTTTTTAATCAATTTATTAAGCAACTGATTTTTTTTTTTAGCCATCAAAAAGATGGTCCAGAACAATTTAGCAATAAAATTTCCACAAGGAATAATGGATTTGGCCTTGAATGCACATAATTTGTATCAGAACTGACTTCTAAATCTGTTAACTAAATAGTATGCAGATTGTTAGATGGCAGGAAGTGCAGAGGGCACCATAGCCATGCTTCTTTCATAACTAGGAGTTCCATCCTGGGGATGTGTCTTTCAGTGAACTGCAATCCTCTTTTGGCCTCAAGTATACTAAGTTCTGGTAACATATCCAGATTTAGAATTTCTAGAAGTTGCTGGGGGGTTTAGGTAGGCTTCATTTTTGGGGGTTTTTTTGTTTGTTTTTTTCCCCTCCATTTTTCATAGTTAGTATTGATTTTTGGATTAGAATAATAAGTGAGGTAATATGATATCTTATTACATTTGGATTAGTTGACTTTATGATTGTGGTTTACAGATGGTAGTGGTATCATAGAGTGACAGCCTTTATTAATTAGAAAACCAGATTTGCATGTATTGAATACTAAATTTTAAATCCTGATGCATTGGCTTTTGTTTCTGCCTGTTTCTGATTTTTAGAACTACTTTATGTCCTGCAAAATTTATTTGGGTTATTAAGCCAATGATAAGTTTTTACACTATTTTGTAGGAAACATTTATGGTCACATTGGAAGCCATACAAATTCTCAGCTGCCCAAGTTTTATTAATTTTATTTTCTTAACCTCTGTTTTTAAGGAACTTGGGAAAGTGGATCTAAATTTCTACTTTAATGTATTGGGTCATTTAAATAATTTTTCAATTCCCTCATACACACATAAGCTTTTCATTTTTCAAAAGGATCCCCTAAAATCTATCACAGTTATTTGCTCTGACGCTGAGTGTCCAGCTTTCCCCATCTCAGCATTCATTCCATGGTATGAGTTGAGTGCCTTCGTCCACGTGTATTGATGGCTGGGGGGCAGGTTACACAGCCATTCTTGTCTTTAGTTTGGGTAGTGTGCAGAAACCTAAGGATACCATAGCAACATGCAGGATAGTTCCCAGACAACAAAAACTTATTTTCCCTGGCACTCAATTATATGGTAATGATGCTGAAATGGTGAACATTTTTCTGTTTTCAGAGGTTCAGCATCACAAGAAGAAAAGCACTCACACTTGATTTTAAAGTAATTGGTTGGTATATAGACCTAATTCTCAACTTTGTATAAGTCCATTACCAAACTAGTTTTTTAAAAGTCTAATCAGAATTGTGCCACACTAGATTCATGTTATCTATAACATAAAATGTCCTGATAAAAATAGAAAAGATCAGAGAGTACTTATTTTGCCTGCCTGCTTTAAGTATTCAGAACATACTGGATAAGGATATCTGCTTACCTTTTTTGTCAGACTGGGTCAGGGTTTGTGATCCTACCATCAGTGGAATTAGTAATTATTACAAGTTGTACATGTTTTGACTTGACTTAAATTTTTTTTTCCAATAGAAACTATGTTCCAACTTCCTGTCAACAATCTTGGCAGTTTAAGAAAAGCCCGGAAAACTGTGAAAAAAATACTTAGTGACATTGGGTTGGAATACTGTAAAGAACACATAGAAGTAAGTAGCATGTCATTTTTCAATTTTACATGACTCAGCTTCTGATCCATTATTTTGTGTCAGTGGCCAGGATCGTTAATTCTTAAGTGTGATTCTGAATTTTAACTGCAGCATTAGCTTTGCCAGAGCTTTCTCAATTAGCCTAACTTGTTCCCTTCTCCCTGAAATGGGCTTTTTCATCTTTGCATCCTGAAGCAAAAGCAGTTACCACTGAGAAAGTAGCACATCAGTCATTTTTTACTAGGTGCTTTAAAATGGTCTCTAAATTCAGATACTTAAAACAATCCCTGGGGGATGTAGGAATTCTTATCTCCCATTTACAGATGAAGAACCAGTAAAGAAGTAGGTCCACCTCACAACTGAGCATGTGGCAGGGTCTGTCTGTTGGACTCCATAGCCTGTTCTCATTCTGATGTGCCTGAGTGTTCTGGCTGACCTTCTGACTGTCGAGGCATGGTGGTTTGGGTGCTTGTTGTCTCTTTCCTTGGGATTTGAGCATTTGTTGGCCCTTTTGACCCATCGTAGGTTATTATCTTCCCCGGTAACAGTTTGGACTTTGCAAGCTGTTTTTCTAGCCTTTTTATTCTACGAGCTTTATTAACAGCCCTGTGGGATAGCCAGTGCAGTGGTCTCCTCTTCTAGATCTCATTACTCCAGGTCTTTGTGGTTAGTTGATCAGCAACCTCTGATTGGAAAGAAATGTTAAAGCTTTTTTCCCCACTAGCCTTTTAAGTTCCAGCTGGCCAGGGACCATAACTACCTTGTCCATCTCTGTATCCTCAGCACCTAGCACAGTGCTGGGCACATAACAGGCTCTCAGCAAATGTTTGGATGGAATTGAAAGTAAAAAAGCAATTTCCTTCATGCAGCAGGTTTTCTTTTCCTGGTTCCTTCTAATCCTACTCTAGAGGTATATCATGAAGACTGAAGCTTCTCAGAAGTGGGTTTCTCTAGTTGTGTTGTCCCTGGTGTGGAAGTTCACTCCAGTCCCTCAAGTTCAGGTAGATCTGCCTGATGGAACAGTCCATTTACTTCCCATGCAGTGGGGTGATCTTCACAGTAATAAAAAATGCAAATGTTAAAGGTACCTTTTCTGTCCTGCATTTGATTTGTTCCTGCCATTACCATACCTACGACATACTCTGGAATATATGTGTACTTGATTTTCCACACTAAACTGTGAACCTTTTAGGAATAAGAGGAGTTTTACCATAAAACTTTTTGTGTTCCTATCTCAGAGTGGGGGGAATCAAATTTTTACACAAGAGTGTAAATTTAACATAATACTACTTGCTTTCTTTGAATAGCTTTCCTCTTTTGGGGGTTTAGAAATCCTGAGTTTTCGTTCCAGTCCACCCCAATCCCCCATAAAAGATTTTTCTTGCACAGAACGAGCATATCACATCTGTAGTACTATAAGTGAACGTTGCTCTTGCCCTCCATTATTCTAATATTACGACTGAGAATTACAGTACTTATACGAAGGGTGCTTTGATATTAATATGTGGCTGAATTTTTTACTTAGAACTTCCAGTGGTTTCTTTGGACCAGTAGGAGGATGTTTAGTTGATATAAAATATTCAAAGTAACATCCACATGGCCTTTTGTATTTCCTAAGAACCTTATCGCTCCTAGTTTAGTTCTTGGTGGTGTAGACTTTCCTGTGCATCTCCCCAACCCTAGTTAGAGATCGGATTTGTATGTAAAGTTGAGCTAGACTTGATACTATGTTTTTGAAACTTCTTTCACTGTTTTCTAGGACTTTAAACAGTTTGAGCCTAATGACTTTTATTTGAAAAACACTACATGGGAGGATGTAGGACTATGGGACCCTTCACTTACAAAAAATCAGGTAAGTGGCACAGGAGACTTCTCCAAAAGGCAGCATCCTCCCTCTTCAGTTCTAGATCTTTCATAGTGTTGCATTGTTTGTAGGCAACAGCCTAATGTGGGAAGTGTTAAAATTGATTGTTTCCTATTTTCCTAAAAGGTAGGGAAAACTAGGAAGAACCTTTGGTGTTTTTTGTCACCATATTGAAACTTCAAGTGTAAGAAGAATAGGAAAGTTTGTTACTTAACAGTTGTGAAGCCCACTGCATACCAGCATTCCCCTTTCCTCCCCTAACCCCCATCAAAAATATTTTGTTTCTTCTAATTCTAAAATGTTCCCTCCAGCATTCTGTTCATTTAGAGTATTCATCATTTTTGTGTATTACAATCCTTGTTTTTTCTAGAGAGGGGAAGACAGGACTCTTTCTTCCATTCAAGTTTTCTTACACATCTGTGTTGTCACCCACCCTCTATGGGTAGCCTAAGCCAGCATGTGGGGGGTGGGATAGGTGGCTCTGTAGGATGGCAGAGTGGTGCAGCTTAATTTTTACAAATTAGAATTTAAAGCAGTATTAGGTAAACAAAGGTGCCAGCAATGCCAGCAAGTATCAACAGGCGACGATAATAACAGAAATAGAAGGAGTTACAGGCCATGCTTTTTTCCACAGGGAGAAGTGATTGTCAATTCAAACCGTACCATTATTTATTTCAGTAGTGATTGTAATTCTGGATTATTGATCTGTTCATCGATTGGAACATACTTGGCAGGGAGTCAGTACTTTTAAAATCCACCTCAGAAATTTGATAATATAGTCATCTGGTTCTTTCTTAGTAATACCCCAGGAAAAGGATATTAACCATCAGTCTTAAAATAGGAAAGCTTTCCAATGGAACACATCACTTAGTTAATTCAGTTTTACAAATGCTAAAGAAGGGTTGAGCTTTAAGGAAAAGCAGAGTATTTCATTTTGGTCCAAACCAGTATCTGAAACAAGGTAGGTTTCTAGGGGAAAAAAGATCACCTCTCAGCAAACTTGTTTCACCTATCTTCAAAGGACCAACTACACAGATGTTAATGAGCATAGTTCTGTAAGTTGCTCTTTGATACCAGTATATTCTCTAATGCTTTACTCTGTTGGCTTTTTAATTCCTCGCATTCTTCACAGTCTGTAGGAAACTTGTATTTAATTTCTTAATTTGCATCAAAGCAGCTGTCACTTCAGTACTTCTTTTGAAGCTGCTCTTGCTTGAGAAGAAGGAATAGCATGACTTGTAGAAGAAAGCCAGCTTTTCAAATCAGTAGTGTTTTGATCTCAGTGAAACCTGAATATACACTCTGCTTCAATCAGAGGGGAAAGATGTTTGAGATTTTTGAAGATGTGCCCTTTTTTCTATGAAAATTTTTCCGTAATGGGGAGGATCAACCATGTGTCTGTACATCATACTGCCTAATTGCACTAGAACATTATGGGCCCTGAGTTTTACTATATAGTGAATCTGAAGCCTTCAGCAACTTACCAATTCACAGAGTAATTGTAATGATTCCACCTAGCTTATCCTTGTCCTTTCTAACTATAAAATGTTTATCTTGAAGCCATTTGTCTTTGGTTTCTCTAAAACCAATGAGCAAATGTGACTCTGGTCTTTTCTAAAAACACTGAGGAAGAACTTTGGAGTTTTTATTTACACTGCAATACCAAAACAAGTGTTTAGTTTAAAACAGCTTTCTCATTTGAGTTAATATTTTATACATTTACTTTGCCTTTTGCAAAAGGAAAAAATTATACTCAAATCAATGTGTTACACAGTTTCAGTTTTAAAAATAGCATTGTATCTCTTAAAGACTGTCTGGGGGAAAAAGATCTAAAACCTATTACTGCTTATCTGAAGTGACATTCTGATTCCAGTTTTTGTCTTTTCTTTAGGACTATCGGACAAAACCTTTCTGCTGCAGCGCTTGCCCATTTTCATCAAAATTTTTCTCTGCCTACAAAAGTCATTTCCGGAATGTCCATAGTGAAGACTTTGAAAATAGGATTCTCCTTAATTGCCCCTACTGTACCTTCAATGCAGACAAAAAGACTTTGGAAACACACATTAAAATATTTCATGCTCCAAACGCCAGCGCTCCAAGTAGCAGCCTCAGCACTTTCAAAGATAAAAGCAAAAGTGATGGCCTTAAACCTAAGCAGGCTGACAGTGTAGAGCAAGCTGTTTATTACTGTAAGAAGTGCACTTACCGAGATCCTCTTTATGAAATAGTTAGGAAGCACATTTACAGGGAACATTTTCAGCATGTGGCAGCACCTTACATAGCAAAGGCAGGAGAAAAATCACTCAATGGTGCAGTCCCCTTAGGCGCAAATGCCCGGGAAGAAAGTAGTATTCACTGCAAGCGATGCCTTTTCATGCCAAAGTCCTATGAAGCTTTGGTACAACATGTCATTGAAGACCACGAACGCATAGGCTATCAGGTCACTGCCATGATTGGACACACAAATGTGGTGGTTCCCCGATCCAAACCCTTGATGCTAATTGCTCCCAAACCTCAAGAGAAGAAGGGTATGGGCCTCCAATCAAGAATTGGTTCCCTCGCTTCTGGAAACGTCCGGTCTTTGCCATCACAGCAGATGGTGAATCGACTCTCAATACCAAAGCCTAACTTAAATTCTACAGGGGTCAACATGATGTCCAATGTTCACCTACAGCAGAACAACTATGGAGTCAAATCTGTAGGCCAGGGCTATGGCGTTGGTCAGTCAATGAGACTGGGTCTAGGTGGCAATGCACCAGTTTCCATCCCTCAGCAGTCTCAGTCTGTGAAGCAGTTACTTCCAAGTGGAAATGGAAGATCTTACGGACTTGGGTCAGAACAGAGGACCCAGGCACCGGCAAGATACTCGCTGCAGTCTCCAAATGCTTCGTCTCTCTCAACGGGCCAGTTAAAGTCTCCTTCCCTCTCCCAGTCACAGGCATCCAGAGTATTAGGTCAGTCCAGTTCCAAACCTACTGCAGCTGCCACTGGCCCTCCCCCACCCAATACTTCCTCAACTCAGAAGTGGAAAATATGTACGATCTGTAATGAGCTTTTTCCTGAAAATGTCTATAGTGTGCACTTCGAAAAAGAACATAAAGCTGAGAAAGTCCCAGCAGTAGCCAACTACATTATGAAAATACACAATTTTACTAGCAAATGCCTCTACTGTAATCGCTATTTGCCCACAGACACTCTGCTCAACCATATGTTAATTCATGGTCTGTCTTGTCCATATTGCCGTTCAACGTTCAATGATGTGGAAAAGATGGCGGCACACATGCGGATGGTTCACATTGACGAAGAGATGGGACCTAAAACAGATTCTACTCTGAGTTTTGATTTGACATTGCAGCAGGGTAGTCACACTAACATCCATCTCCTTGTAACCACGTACAACCTGAGGGATGCCCCTGCTGAATCTGTTGCTTACCATGCCCAAAATAACCCTCCAGTCCCTCCAAAGCCACAGCCAAAAGTTCAGGAGAAGGCAGATATCCCTGTTAAAAGTTCACCTCAAGCTGCAGTGCCCTATAAAAAAGATGTTGGAAAAACCCTTTGCCCTCTTTGTTTTTCAATCCTGAAAGGACCCATATCTGATGCACTTGCACATCACTTACGAGAGAGGCACCAAGTTATTCAGACGGTTCACCCAGTGGAGAAAAAGCTCACCTACAAATGCATCCACTGCCTTGGTGTGTATACCAGCAACATGACCGCCTCGACCATCACTCTGCATCTGGTTCACTGCAGGGGTGTTGGAAAGACCCAGAACGGCCAAGATAAGACAAATGCACCCTCTCGGCTTAACCAGTCACCAGGCCTGGCACCTGTGAAGCGCACTTACGAGCAAATGGAATTTCCCTTGCTGAAAAAGCGAAAGTTAGATGATGATAGCGATTCGCCCAGCTTCTTTGAAGAGAAGCCTGAGGAGCCTGTTGTATTAGCTTTAGACCCCAAGGGTCATGAAGATGATTCCTATGAGGCCAGGAAAAGCTTCCTAACAAAATATTTCAACAAACAACCCTATCCCACCAGGAGAGAAATTGAAAAGCTGGCGGCCAGTTTATGGTTGTGGAAGAGTGACATTGCTTCCCATTTTAGTAACAAGAGGAAGAAGTGTGTCCGAGACTGTGAAAAGTACAAGCCTGGTGTGTTACTGGGCTTCAACATGAAAGAATTAAACAAAGTTAAGCATGAGATGGATTTTGATGCCGAGTGGCTGTTTGAAAATCATGATGAGAAGGATTCTAGAGTCAACGCTAGTAAAACTGCCGACAAAAAGCTCAACCTTGGGAAGGAAGATGACAGTTCCTCAGACAGTTTTGAAAATTTAGAAGACGAATCCAATGGAAGTGATAGCCCTTTTGACCCTGTTTTTGAAGTTGAGCCTAAAATCCCTAATGATAACCCAGAGGAACACATACAGAAGGTAATTTCTGAGGATGCTTTAGAATCTGAGAAGCTAGACCAAAAAGAGGAGGATGGTTCAAAATATGAAACTATTCATTTGACTGAGGAACCAACCAAACTAATGCATGATGCCTCTGATAGTGAGGTGGAACAGGATGATGTTGTTGAGTGGAAAGATGGTGCTTCTCCGTCTGAGAGCGGCCCTGGTTCCCAACAGGTGTCAGACTTTGAGGACAACACATGTGAGATGAAAACAGGAACCTGGTCCGATGAGTCTTCCCAGAGTGAAGATGCAAGGAGCAGTAAGCCAGCTGCCCAAAAAAAGGCTACCATGCAAGGTGAGAGAGAGCAGTTGAAATGGAAGAATAGTTCCTATGGAAAAGTTGAAGGGTTTTGGTCCAAGGACCAGTCACAGTGGAAGAATGCAACTGAAAATGATGAGCGCTTATCCAACCCACAGATTGAGTGGCAGAATAGCACAATTGACAGTGAGGATGGGGAGCAATTTGACAACATGACTGATGGCGTAGCTGAGCCGATGCATGGCAGCTTGACCGGAGTTAAACTGAGCAGCCAGCAGGCTTAAGGGCCAGGTTCTCTGGCACTGGCGACAAATGCTGCAGCCTGGAACTCTGTTCTCCTTTCAGTATGACTGCAAAGCTATATTCTAACTGGTACTGCCTTTTGAGTGCTGGGTCATCAGGCTGTGGGGACATGTGGCCACTCCGATCCCAGTGGTTATTTCTAAGTCTATAACACACGATTGGCTGATCTTGCTTTAGAACGTGCTGTGACAGACACGGTAACTAAATGTGAAAAACCAATAAGCTGGTGGCTCATGAACGCACACGAGAAAAAGCAGAGGTTTATTTTATCTGCCTTCTCAACATTTTTCCCTCTGTGAAATGTGTGGTTGGATGTCCTTGAGAAGCATTCTCCTGATTCAGATGGTAGTGTAGGGCCAACATACAAGCTACCAGTCCAATGTGTATAGTAGACTTTGGGGAAATCAATTTTTTTTTCATGTATTCATTCTGAATAGTTGAAATGTATATTTGTACAGTCTTTTAGACCTATTCAAGTGATGCTTATGATATTGTTATTGTGTACCCATCATAGATTTGTTTCTTTTTTTTAGTGTTGCCCTTGCTGTGTTAATAAGCGCTGTATCTAGTTGACCTAGCAAAATCCTGAAACTACGCTAGTGTGGACCTCGGGACAGACTTAGTTTTTGCACATAACCTTGTACAATCTCGCAACAGAGGCCAGCCACATAAGATATATATCTGGACTCTCTTGTATTATAGAATTTTTCTTGTTCTGAATATCCTTGACATTACAGCTGACAAAAAACTGGTATTTCAGATGTTTTCTGAAATCTTTTAAGCTAAAATCACATGCAAGAATTGACTTTGCAGCTACTAATTTTGACACCTTTTAGATCTGTATGAAAGTGTGTTGTGTTGAAGCAGCAAATCAATGAGTGCTGCCTTTTGGATATTTAGTTTTATCTTTAGTTCAACACCACCCTGGTGTATTCATTTATACCATCTAATATATGACACACTGTTGTAGTATGTATAATTTTGTGATCTTTATTTCCCTTTGTATTCATTTTAAGCATCTAAATAAATTGCTGTATTGTGCTTAATGTAAATATTTGCTTTATTACACGTTATAGTCCTGTGTGTCCGTCACGTGTTATGCTGGTTGATGCCATGGCTCTTTCTTCAGAGATGGAGGCACAGCCACTGAGGAGACGTGGAAGACCAAGGTTTGCCATTGGCGTAAAGAATGCTTTCTCTCAAGGCACCTGTTGCAAATTCTTTGGTTTGGTTTGGTTCTTGTCTTTTTCCTTTTTAACTGCTAAAATAAACATCCTTGAGTTTTTTCAGTTCCCGTTTGGTTAAGGAGCAGAGCCTGCTTATATATGTAAATGTCTCTATGATAAAAGGATGTAAACATAAGATAGCATCAGTTTGCAAGCAGAATCTTAATGCCCTGGTGTTCTTTTGTCTAAATGAAGTAAATGTTAGTTTTCACTTTATAATGGGAACAATTGTACTAAACAGGCAACTACTCCCTGCTTTTGTTATAACTCTCGACCATCTTGCTATTAAGAAAAAGGCTTTGGAGATCACACATTTGGAGGGCTGTTGGGATGCAAGGAGCTGGTATGGTGTGTTGACTATGCATAGGTCCCCAAGAGCAACCCCGTACTACAGAACAGAAAGTTACAAGGAGGCAGAATTAGGCCAGTGTTTTTGGCAGTTATAATGGGGTGGATGCTGCAGTCCATGCAGAGGCTGGTAAGTCACCTCTCAGGGACACGGGCCTGAAGAGCTTTCATGTGGCTGGTTTCCATGATTGCTAAGACCCTTCCCAGAAGGCTCATCTTGTAAATGCTTTTGTTCCCCAGGAATAAGTGTTTGACCAACCTTCCCCTAGAATGTAAAGTTGTGCCTCTCAAAAACAATACAGGAGAAAGCACAAGAATGGACTAGAACCTTTAGGGTGTTTGGGGTTGGCATGGAGCTATTTTATATTTTAAACCCGTTACACAGATTATAAATTCTGTGGATAGCAGCTAACATTTAGGACAGGATGTCCGCAAATTAAGATGCTACAGATTACCAGATCAGAAAAACCGGCATTGAGAAGGTCTTTCTCTTGAGGATAGTAATGCCAGTTGCATTCAAGCCACCTCACATTTGTTTTGAAATTGCTCTGCCTAATTAACAGGTAGGAAGAATTTAGCCTGGGCTTGAGTCCTACTTGGAGTACTAGTGAGACTTGTGCAAAATAGTGGGGCAGGGTGGGGGTGGGGGCATTCCAGGTTGGACGTTTGAACAAAGATCAGTATACTTCCTTGCTAAGGTGGTGTGAGTGGGCCTTGTTGGCATACAGAAAAGAGTTTAGCCACCTAAGAACTGGAAATGAAGATTTCCAAGTAGAAATGTTGCAGAAACCCTGAAAGTATCTCAATAAAAGCCATTTTAAAAAAGAATGTTGTTGCTACTGTTTGCTTTTGGAATAATCTGGAAATAAAAACTGGCGCTCTGCCATCTAATTAGATAAGGTGTGTAACTGTAGACTGAATAATCCTGTAGATTCTCTTTTGGGTGAGGAAAAACAAAATTGCTGAGAACTTTCTGCCCTTCAAATTTCCTGTGGCCATGAGTTCCAGACTCAGACTGAGTAGCACTATGGTTTCTCTCCCTTTTCAGCACATTGAAGTATTTTCTTGTCCCATCTTTGGTTCCCTGTCATTGAGCAGTACAGCATCTTCAGCAAATGGCCCTTTTGTCCCCTCTTAAATTCCAAGTAGAAAGGATCTGCCCCCTTTCTCCCCTGTGGCTGTTTGTTTAGTCCAAATGCCTACCCACTTGTAAAGACACACGCTACTTCAGAAGGGGACAAAATAAGTGCCAGATTTGAAAATGATCTATCAAAGACCTGGGGAATGCCTCACCTGAAACACCTCTAGAAGCCATTCAACTTGCTTTTGCCAAGTGAGTGCTGCTATATGGAGAGGTGGTTCCCTACTTTGTGGACTACCAGCACCTAAACCTTGAGGTGGGGCTCCCAGACCATCTAGGTGATTCTATGCCACTTGAGCACCACTTAGCTTGAGTGATGGAAAAATGTACTGTTTTTACCAACGAGATTAGGTAGAGCATACTGAATCTGGATTCCACAGAGCAGCAGGTCAGCCTTCTTCCCCTCCCTTAGGCAATGATCTTTTCAACCCATTGTGAGCCTTACTTCTAACCCACCCTGTAGCTCACTGGCCTGGCACCAGTTGCAGGCATGTTTCACCAAAGTGTAGAAACATTTCAGACTCCTAAACCCCTAGAGCAGAGGCTCCTCTCATCATTCTGAAATGCATTCCAACATACCAGTTATTAATTGGCCACCATGACGTGGTCTAGAAAAAGATTCAACCGAGATACACAGGCAAGTTAGAAAATAAAAAGGTGTTTTCTACCAACTACTACTAGAAGGTTGGCTCAAAAATGGATGCAAACTTGCCTCAAAGGAGGATCACCATTTGGTAATTATTTGCATCCTGCTACTTCCCATCAATTTACTCCACTTTAAATAATTAACATTCACTATAACTTGAATCCTAGTGGAATTAGAACTTAGTGGAGTTGTGTTTAAAAATTTGCATACAAGGCAAAAACTGCGTATGTCCTGAAAATCTCAAGTCATGATTTCAAAGTGCTCCAGCTAAGAGGACACAGGAGGGAAGGCCCCTAGTCATTTCCAAGACATGCTCTGCGCTACATAAATGAGTTGTTATGGTGTGGGTTTTTTTCAGTGTAAGTACAATGCTTGTGCTTCTGTGATGCAAACCAACCCCCACCCCCACACCAGCAGTACGCCTTAGAAAAGTGTAAGTCCATTTAAACCTAAACTGGTTTTTGCAATAAAAATCTTGCTGTACATTTATTAATGTCTTATTACCAAGTGAAGCAAAAATGGATATATCCTAATAAGCAAATTGTTCACCTTCTGGAGACTGATAAAGCTAGAGGCTAGAAATGAAAGGGCTTTTCCAATGCACTTGAAGTTAAGTGCCCTACTGGCTGCCATCTAGACTGGAGCAGAATATGACAGCTGTGTACCTGATGCAGCCATCTGGGAATCTAAAAATTAAAAGTAAAGACCCTGCCTTGTGAACCGCTGGCGGGAAAATCGCTGCGCGACTCGCCGGTGGCCGCATCTGCTGGCACAGCTCTTCCGGGCTTCCCCAGGCAGAGGACTCAGAGAGAGGCTTCAACACAGAGTCCTCCAAGGAGGGGAACTCCAGACCAGGGGGGAGATTGATTACACCTTTCCTAGGAGTTCGACACTTCATAAAAATGTCTGGAGCTCACAAAACATCCTGAGTACATATTTACTCAACAATTACTTACCAAACATCACGGAAGCATTCCTGGGACTAGTAGGGCACTAGATCCTCAAAACAGTCGTGACCCAATTTCCTAACACCTCCCCCCACCCCACCCCGAAAAAGAAGTCCTGTAAAGGGAGTATTAGTACTAGGTTTCAGGTTTCAAGACATGAAGTTTCAGAAAAGCCAACTTGTCCCAAGATTCCAGGGGGCAGAGGGGAGATGCTGACTTGGACCCAGGGTATCTGAGTCCATAACCCTAGAATACCCAGCCACACCATCCAGCCTTGATCTTTGCTGAAGACTACCCTCTTAAGAAAGGCTTTCCCTGCTATGAATGCAAAGACATGTGAGCCCCGGTTTCTAAACCAACACATCATACTTTCCCTGGCATAGCGTTTCCCAAACTACACTCGTTCACACTGCCATCTTCGTCATTTTTGCCACATCTGCCTAACAGCTGCTTTATATACTTAGTATATTTCAACTCCCCTTCTTAAAAGGGAAAACTGTATCTCTACAAAAAGGACAACGGCATAATTTGCCATTAATGAAGGTGTCCCTAAAAATACATACAAAACGTTAGACTAAAAATGTGCCACCTGTCTCTGCTTGCTGAGGACTGTGAGCCTGAGACTTGCTCTGTTTTTAAAAAAGAAAATCAGAGGGGTCCAGGGCACACTAGCACCAAGATGAGACTTTTTCTTCGGCCCAGACGAGACTGGAAGGAGTTAATGTTTCTCCATGGGCTCGTGTTACCTGATGTATGCCTGGTGGCACCAAACCATCTGTGAGGAGATGGCTCTGGTTCAGAGTGCTTCCCAGGGAAGTCTCTGCCCATCAGTGATTACCCAACTCTTCTTACCTGTCTTTAGACTGCTTTTTATGAAATAGGACTCTCATTGGCAGTAACGGGAACCCCAACTCGGATTGGGCTTAATAAAGGGAACACACAGGTAACAGCTGTGGCTGAGGAGGGCAGGCTGCTTAGTGATGTCAGCAGGGTGTCAGGTCCTCCGTGCTTCCATCCTGCCACCCACACGGTCACCTTCCTCCTAAGCAGGCACCATGGTGTTTATATTGCTTCCCATTCACCTGCCCTGAGAGAGGGTTTCCCCTCCCTCACTACTGAGCGAGAGTCCTGAACTTGGAGCCAATTGGACCATTCTGGAACCAGTTTCTGCAACTTGTAGGCTTAGACCAGAGCTACCTCGGTGAGTCACTGTGAGCTAGGATTACCTGATGGGCTTAGATTAGGCAGTACCCATCTCAGGAGCTGGGGTGGACTCAATTCAACCCAAACCAGAAACCAACTCAAACCCAATTCTACCCACTGCATTCAGGAGGGTGTGAGACAGATATTGAGGCCTCCACATTCTTCAAAGGAAACCTCTTGAAAAATCTCTTAACTGCTATTCTTCAAAAGCATGCATTCCCAGACCCATCCGCATCTTGAAATCACTTGGGGATTTTTAACACCTGTAGAGACGCTGAGGCCCCTCCCCCAGAGAGTCTGACGCAATTGGGCTGGGCTGCGGCCCAGCTGACTCCAATGAGCAGGTAAACCTGAGAACCCCTTCTAAAGACACAAGTGCACTAGGCTACAGCATGAGCCGTCCCCTGATTCATGTATTTCCTACAAGTGGTCTCCTGTTCAAGACCATATATTCTATTTCTCTCCATTCGACAAACACACTCATGCCGGACAGCCTAACAAACCCCACCTCTACACCCAGAGATGCAACTTGTGTGTAGAAAGCAATATTACGTGTGAAAGCTAATGCCCTGATGTCTCCGCTTGTCCCCAGGAGCAATGAGGAGACAGCGGGCCTACATGGGTCCCCCGTACTCCTGGCGGGGTCACCGCAGCAACCACTCCCAGCCCCATCACCGACAGAAGAAAAGCACAAACCTCGCTGTCCGGGGCACTCCTCCAGGCCTCCTCCCTCTCCTGCCCCTCGGGCGTGGCTTCCCCAGAAGAGCCTTGCTGATGAAATGCTGAATGTTACCTTTATAAGGGAGCTGCTCCCTGGAAGACCCAATGAGAAAGTCCTTCCGGTTGAGGGGTCGACCTCCAGCAGTCAGGCTTGGCTGGCCTGGTTCTTTGAGGGAATCATGTGATTATCCTGACCAAGTACACCTGCCCACTGCAGTCTCTGTACCCCCCTCCTCAAACTCAGCATCCCGGGCAACCAGCAAAGCGCACTGGGCAGAAGTCCCAGTAAAGAAGGCAGAAGCAAGCCTCAGGCCACTGCCCCTCCTCAGCTTCTTGCAAGCCTAAAATGCATCCCCATGGTGCTTTGATAAGAATTTTGATGCTTTTAAATCTACAGCTAGCACACTGGCCTCACAGAGGGAATTCTGTGACAGCTGCTCGGAGTCAGAATTGCTTTGAATTCTTTCAAACCCAAAGATGGTTGTGCTTTTGACCATAAGGCAAACCAGGATTTTACTTTAAGATGGGAAGGAAATGACTTGATGCCTCCAGGTGCCTAGGTCAACAGGTCATCTCAAGACAATTGGTAATCCTGGAAACAGACCCCCCTTTGGGGGTGTCTGCCTAGCTTCTAACCTCTTCTCTGAGAACTCCCCTTTCCACCCCAAGAAGGAGAGCTTTTATCATGAATGAGGTTGGATTTTGTCAAGTGCTTTTTTCTTCCTCTATTGGGTTTTTTTACTTTTATTAATCCAAGTGTGTTGCATTGATTGATTTCAAGGTGTTAAACCAACCTTGCATTCCTAGGAGAGAGCCCGCTTGGTCATGGTGTGTAAGCCTTTTTACATGCTTCTGGATTCAGTCTGCTAATATTTTGTTGAGGACTTCTGCAAATGCAAATACCTGTGGGGCCAGGCATGTAAAGACATCAGTGAGATAATTTAGATACAAGAGAAACCTGGAGAGCACGGCCCTTCTAAAGGGACTCAGCTTTAGCTCACTGTCTTGCAAGAATATGAACCCAGTATTGCCATATTTTAGTTTTTGAAGAGAAGCTGGAAATCCAGTTCTTAATGTGAACTGTCCTGATTTTTAATTGCTGGCAACTGATCTTACTTGAATTTTTTGAATAGGGAAACACCAAAATATCAAAAGGTATAAAATAAAATGAAAAGTCCACTTCTCACCCCAAACAGAAATTCACCATTCTCAAATATCTGTTTATCCTCACAGAGAACTTTAATGCTTTTCTTTCTTACACAGATGGTAGCATATCATGTACCTTTTCCTCCACTTTGGCTTTGATGATACCTCCATACCACATCATAAAGAACTCCTAATCCATTTTTACATCTTCATAGGATTCCATCCATCCATGCATGTATGTACTGTAACTGAACCAATCTCTAATTGATGGATGCAGGTTTCTTCCAATCTTTTACTAGTTCAATGCACAGTGAATAAAATTTTGCATTTATCATTTCCCTTGTGTGCGTATTTTGGGAGGCTAAATCCCTAGGGGTGGAATTGGGCCCTAGGAGTCGAAGTGTATACACATTTCTAATTTTGCTAGGTACTGCCCATGGACCACCATGAGAATCGTGTCCCAACACCAATGTATGAGAATGCATGTTTCTTCAAAATTTTACCAAGTGTCATCAAAAACATTTTATTTTTGCTAGCATGATAAGTGAAAACTGAGTAATTTCAGTATTCTTTCATACTTACAGATTGAGGTTGAATATCTTTTCATATCTTTAAAACACCTTTTTGAATTTTCTGTGAAATACCTATTCATATCTTTTCTCACTTTTCTGCAGGTTTTTCCTCTTATTTGTAGGAGATGTTTATATGTTAGGGAGATAATCCCTTTGTAATACAAGCTGCAAATATATTTTCCCAGTTTATCATTTGTCTTTTTGGTCACTTGTCTTTTGAATTTGTTTAGGATTTTGTTGTTTTGTTTGGGGATTTTTTCTTTTTTGGTTGAATTTTTCTGTTTGTTTTTGCCATGCAGAGGATTTAAAACTTTTAAATATAATCAATTTTTTCTATCTTTTATGGCGTCTGGATTTTTTATGATTGTCCAATGTTCCTGCCTCCTTATTCTATAAATTCATTTTACACATTTAACTCCTCCTTAATCCATTTGGAATTTTGGAACCGTTCCTGGTGTACAGAGTGAGGTATGGAACTCAATTTTTTCCAGATGGTTACCCAGTTGTCTCAACATGAAAACAATTTTAAAACAGTTCAGGGCAAACCACACAGTTCTGCCAACCTGTGGGCCACCGTCTTGAAAGCTCTTGCTTTGAACAGACATGAAGTTCACATCCACGGAAAAAGTGGGAATGATCGACCAAAGGGCCTCGCTCTTACGAAGACTTGCAATAGCCTATGTACGGGCGCCCCTGTCCAAAAACAGCCACCAATGAAAGAAAAAGAAAAAGATCACCCTTTCCTAGGCTGCAAACTGACCCTTGCCATGGGCTTAGGGTTTGACCCTCTCCAGCCAGCATCAAGGCTTTCGTTGACTTGCTAGGACACACATCCAACACTTGCTCTAAAGGGGACACCCATCAGGTCACCTGGCACCAGGACAGATCACCAGCAGCTCAGAGGACTGAGGTCAGGAATTCCTGGCAGACTCTGTGTGCTGGCTTTCCCTCCCCCTAAGTGCCTCCAAGTGTCCCTAAAAGTTCATTGTTTGGCACTGCAACTCCAGGAAACTTGGAAAGGCCAATTCTAGCTCATTAGTCACCTTTTCCCCATAGATGTTGTCATGCAACCTCACCCCTCCTTGCTGCCTTGGGGGGGGGTGTCCCCAAAAGAGTCCCAGGACAGCAAAACCAGAGAGTGCGAGTTGGACTCTGGCAGCTCTCACTCTCCTGTGACTCTCTCTTAATCTGAAACGTAAGGCAGTTCCTAATCCCCTCACTGCTGAGGCTCTTGGATGCCATGAGCCAACTGAGAAACACAGGACAGTCTGCCCTTCCCCCATCCAGCCTGGTCCCCATCACCAGATCCTGACACAAGTCATCTCATTTCCTTCTCATTACACCCCAACAGGCAGGTGCCATTATTCTCTGTATCTTACTGTGGAGGAGGCTGGGCTCAGAGAGGGTAAGCAACTAGCCCATGGTCACACAGCTGAGATGTGCAGGAGATGGTGGTGCCACCCAGGCAGGCTGACCTCAGAGCCTGTAAGCTCTTAGCCACGGTCCTGTAGGGCTCTCTTTTAGGACACTTCAGTTACTGTGGTTTAATCACGTGACATTCCTATTCACCTCTCCAGGGCCCTTGGTTCAGCCTCTGGAAGAAGAAAGAAGCCTGGGCATCTCTAGCTATCAACATACACCCAGTTTTCCAAAAATTGATGTCCTCACCACATGTCTGAAAAAGGAACTTTCCATCAAATCTCCGCGCTCCCTGAGCAGACTGGGGCACGGGGAGGATCTAAGCTTCCTTCATTAAAAACAGTCCCAATCAGTACAACACAGTGATGACAGTGAACGGTCAGCAGCCCCAGGGACGCCGCCCACAGGCTCAGTGTGGGCTGGGGGCAGGCACGAAGTCTAGTGCACACACGCCACTCCGCCTCCAGTTCCAAGGTACAGAAGCTGGCGACACCGGCACCGTCTGCGCTGTGAGATGTCAGGGTGGTGTCAGCTCAGGTGGGGTGGGCACTGGCTGCAAAGGAACACGAGGGGGCTTCTGGGTGCTGGCGATGCTTGTGTCTAGATTAGAGGGAGGGTTAAGCAGATGTGTTCAGCCTGTGAAAATTCAGTGACCCCGTACACTTAGGTGCGCCTTTCCGTCTGCAAATTATACTTCGATAATTTAAAATAACATCTTGACATGCTTAAAAAATATGTTTACAACAATTATCTCCACAGAAAAACGCTGGCTGTACTTGAAACAAAGGGTTCACGTCTATCCTCTAGTTCAAAAAATTGTCCTAAAATTGGCAAGACTAGACTTTTTTCTTTGCTTTGCTACCACTATCTCGCCTGATTCATGATGTCAGATTTCCTTGAAATTCGAATGCTGGTCTGCAGTACAGGGGGGCGTGTGCGCGCGCGCGCGCGTGTGTGTGTGTGTGTGTGTGTGTGTGTGTGTGTGCGCGCGCGCGCGCGCGTGTGTGTGTGTGTGTGTGTGTGTGTGTGTGTGTGTTTTCATTCGTTCTTTCTTGGCTCTGGGAGGGATTCCAGAAAATAGAAATATCCATCACCAAAGTGAGGAATCCGGTGTTTCAGGACAATAGCAGGAAATTCATCTGCATGAGAAGAAACAAAAGCAAACACACCTTGGAAGACCCCAGGAAACCCTACTGATCTCTGAGTTCTGCTGGGATGCGAAGGCCAGCGCTGCACCCTCCCTCAGGTCGGGGGCTTTATAATAAGCAGATTCTGAGGATGAGGCTTGACCAGGTGGCAGGAGCACCATCAAGGATACATTTCCACCCAGGTGACCTCTTGACACCTTTATTGAGACGGTTCACAGGGCCAGTGGGCACTGGGGTTCAGACAGACCAGCCAACACAGATGGACCTGGAGCCAAACACCCTGGTGGCACCGCGCGAGCCCCCCACGATTCCTGTGCAAAGCCCTTCAGAGGGAAAGGGAAATCCGAGACCCCACAGCCCATCACCCAGGGTGACCACCTTGTCCATAATACCAGGCAGGCCAAACACTGGTGGAGAAGGCCTTCTCCAGCTTATCGCTGAAGCACTGCCCACCTGTGGGTTCCAAATGCTTCTCCAAACCCCATGGGCCCAAGTGAAGCAAGGAGGAAAATTCAGAAAAGGAATCCACGACAATAAAAAACAAACAAAAACAAACAACAAAAAAACCAATCTGCTCTGCACACAGATGTCACTTCCTGACGTCCCTGACGGCAGGACCGCAGGGCTCACAGACGCCGTTGGCCGCTGGGGGCTCGGGGCGTTGCCTCCCCGGCGTCCACAGGAAAATAGTCCTCAGTTCTGTACAATGCGGGCAGCTCAAACGTCGGGGCCGCCGGAGTCCACAACTTCTGGAACGACAGAAACCCAGGCACCCCATCAGCCACGTGAAGCCACCTGCTCTGAGACCCAAGAACTCCAGTTGCAGGAGTTCATCCTGCAGGGAGAGTGGTCCAAGTGACCAAAGATTCCATGATTCTTTGGTGACACTGCCCGTGACCGCCAAAGTCAGCCCATCTGACACCTGACGGGGCATCCTCCACAGCGTTAGAGAGAACCCGGCTCTGAGGGAAGATGACTGAGAAAGCCAGGTGTACCTCATGCCACCGAGTGCCAGGAAGGGGCACGAACACCTGCAGCGGCTCCAGCCCAGACAGGGCCGCTGGGAGAGCTGGGGTCGGGCTGATGCTTCTTTGAATGTGCCCACCTGTGCTGCCTGAAGCCTGGGCCATCTGCATGTGTTGCATAATTTTTTAATTGAACCATTTTAGGAAGTGCTTACTTATTTCTGGTGTGCATTTTCGTTGCAGGGAGGTTGGAGAAGGGAGATTTTGCATCAAGCAACCCTCCCCAAGTTCTAGTAACCCTGTAGGTGACACAGGCATCTTGAGGTCAAGCCAGTTTTACAGAGGACCGCCTCAAACAGTGCTTCTCAAACATGGCTGCACGGGGAACCACCCCCGGGGGGAGTGGTTATGGAATGCTTATGCCAAGGCCCCGCCCCCAAGTCTGTGTGGTCTGGGTGAGGCCTGGCATCAGGGTATTTATTTCAAAGCTCTCAGGTGAGTCTCACGTAGAGCCAGGGCCGATTCCAACGACTGTGACCTGCTCGGAGGAGGGAGGTCTGCAAGGCTCCCGGATGGACCACAGGAAGATGGGTGGGAATGTGGGGCTCCACAGGGAGGAGGCTTCTCCACCTGGGGTCCTTCTCACCACCCTTCCTGCCCTCCCCGCTGTAACCCCCTCTACAGTTTGATCTACAGGCCACCGCTGCCCCCTCGGCCCAGACCTAGCTCTGCCCCAGCCTTCTGCTGCGGCACAGGTGCCAGCGCACGGGTGTGGGGCTCTAGCTCGTGGTTAATAACAGCTCGCCCAAAGCCCAGCCTGTCCACCAGCCCTGCACTGGGCTGGGTGCGTACTTACCTACCCCCATCCTTGTTCCCCACAGCAACATTGTGACCACCCTCCCCACTGTGGGTCGGGGGGCAGGGGAAGCCCAAGCTCCAGGAGGTGCCTGACCCATCTCCCACATCTCCAAGCGTCTGTCCCCTCGACCACTACCTTACTGAGTGCCCGTACTCAGCCAGGTCCTGTTCTGCACCCTGAAGTCACAGCTGCGAACAAGACACAGCCCCAGAAGCCCCAGGGCTTGCTGTCTATCTGGAGACAAAAGAACCAATGGAAAAACACCACCAACGCGTGATGAGGGCTATGGGCGGAGGCACCAAGGCCCCCAGAAGATGCCCATCTCATCCCGGACGGGTCAGGAGGTATCCAGAGACTAAGTGCCTACGACCCCAACCACCTGACTGGAGGGGCTGTGTGGAGGGGCAGCGGGAGGGGCAGTGGTCCAGGCTGCGGAAGCCCTGTGCACAGTCCTGGGTGGTGTACTGGGCCGCAAGCACCGAAGCAGCTCAATCTGGAGTCGGGCCGAGTCCGTGTGTGGACAGGGATGAAGCTGTAACCAGGACCAGATGATGTGGACTCCTGGAGGTTGTGCAAGAACTTTATCCTAAGAGACCAGGGAGAGGGAGAGAGGGAGAGGAAGAGAGTGTGTGTGTGTGTGCATAAAATAAGTATTTAAGAAAGAGCAGAGACTAGACTGTAGGTGAAAGAGGGGAGCAGAGTGGAAGCTGATGCAGGTAGGCGTCCCTTAAAGGTGAGAGCGGCTGGATTTGGGGTGAGAATGAACTTGCCCTGCCCCGCCCCCAAGCCCTCTCTCTGCTGCAGGATTTCAGATAAAGTAGAACGCAATCGGGTGTGCAGGAACCGCGTACCTCCCTGAGTCACCACCCCCATCTGGAAAGCAGGATGAGCGAGTCACCTTGGCCAAGGGTCTGCCACACAAAAGGGCACAGGGAACATTTAACCCGTCAAGCCCGGGGCAGCACTCCTGGCTCAGCCCACTTAGGGGACACTTGGGACTCACCTGCCCCCCAGCACCTTCCCAGGGCTGCCACCCACCTCTGCAGACTGGATTCGAGTCCTCTGATAGCACCGCGACCAAAACACAACTGGGAAATGGCCCCAAGATGCATCTCACAGCCTGAGGGATGCGGTTTACGGATAAGCCATCATTTTAGAATATCTCACCCCGTTCCTCCTGAGAACTGGCCGCGGTAGTATCTAGAAAATGCAACATTCAAGTAATGACAGTTCAAAGACGAGCTCCCTTGTCCTGACACATGACTTGGGAGCCAAAGTGCACTTGGTGATCCTGAAAAGACAGGTTCCTTCCTCTCCTGATCTCAGGACCCAGGCAAGGCCTCATGGGCCCCATGGGTGAGTGGCCAGGTGGGGCCAGAGCCAGTGTTCCTCTCCTGGAGATCCTGGGCCTCTTGACTCCCTGTTCTTTTTGAAATGGTGCTACCAACAGGGATGGGGCTTCTGCCTCCTCCCTCAAGAAGACAGGCTTCCAAAAAAAAAGGAGAAAAACAATATAAAGGAACCAAGGAGGAGTAATCCTGAGAGACTCCTAGCAGCTTTAGATATCTTTAGTTCCAGCAAGATCTAACGCAAGAAGTGGTGGCATCTTCGCTGGTGATGGAGGGGAAACGTCCTCCCTGCATTTAGAAAGCAAGGAGAAGGGGGACTTGCAGAGGTGAGCCTTCCGTCGTCGCCCAGCCAGGCAGCACCGTGGATGATTAGAGAGTGGCTGTGTGTGCTCACAAAAGGAAGGCGCTCACCAGGACCCCAGGGGCTCAGGAGAACCAACCATTCCAAACAAGCTTGCTTCCCTTTTCAAAGGGGCCCCCAACCTGGAAGATAGCGAGAAAGGCCACGGAGGCTGGTGCAGCTCCACGTTGGCCCTGGACCAAGCCCCTGACAACATCTTGGAGCAGGTGGAAAATTTGTGGGAAAGTGACTCACAGCTCGTTGGAGATCTGGGCCTGCAGTCAGCCAGGAAGGGGTGGCCTGGGCTGAGCAAGGGGGCTCCGAATGTGGCCGCATCAGCCCCAAATGCTGCTCTCGGAAAGCGCGTGGGCATGTGAGAGGCATAGGATGCTATTTCAGCCTGTCCAGCCTCTACTTCCCATTCTGGTATCAGCATCTTTTTTTTTTTTATTGGCTGATTTGGGTCTTCGTTGCTGCACGTGGGCTTTCTCTGGTTGCGGGGCTACTCTTCATTGTGGTGTTCAGGCTTCTCGTTGCAGTGGCTTCTCTTGTTGCAGAGCACAGATTCTAGGTGTGCAGCCTTCAGTAGCTGCAAGCATGCGGGCTCACTCATTGTGGCACGTGGGCCCTAGGGTACACGGGCTTCAGTAGTTGTAGTGTGCAGGCTCTAGAGCGCAGGCTCAGTAGTTGTGGCGCATGGGCTTGGTTGCTCTGCTGCGGCATGTGAGATCCTCCCGGACCAGGGATCAAACCTGTGTCCCCTGCATCGGCAGGCAGACTCTTAACCACTGCACCACCAGGGAAGTCCTGTATCAGCATTTTGATTGTCTTGCGGGATCACTGGTGCCAGCTCCCCATTGGTGCTGCTCTCTCCACCCCCACAGCTGAAGGAGGAGTGACAGGAGGCCTGACCCACCTGGGCCATGATTGGTCCAGAGGTGAGCAGGTGACCCAAGCCCATCCAATGAGAAAGTCTTGGGACTCTGGCTATTGGGACAGGGATGCTTCCTGCCCCCATCGCCCCTTCCCAGGTTCCTGTGAGGATGGGCCGTGAGACTGACAGTCACTTCTGCCACCACACTGGGAGGCCTGCCAGAATATGAAGCCAACACAGGGAAGCAGAGTTGGGAGAAGAAGTGACAGAGTCCTGACAATATGTGAGCACCTGAATTCAATTTTGCCCGAGGTTCGTGTTACCTTGGGACTTTTCCTGTTCATGGGATTCTCTTCTTTGCTTAAGCCAGTTGACCTGCACTGTTGTCACTTGCAACCAAGCATCCTGCCTAAAGCAAATAATAAATCCACAGTCCTGCAGGCGAGCGCCTGGAAACCACGGCGGAATTAGCAGGTGAGGGCTGGTGTGTGAGGCTGAAAACAGCCCCAGGTGCTGTCAGGGTGAGCAGGACCACACCCCGGAGGCCAGGCCCCAGCCACAGGCACCCCAGGATGCCAAGGAAACCCAGCCCTTCCACGTCCATTTTCTCTTGGATTCTGAGGACTACCTGCACCAGGAGGGGTGGTCCCCGTCTCAGAGGAGACAGGACCCAGGAAACCATGGAGCTGGGGTCCACTCAGGCCTCCCTAGCTCCATGTCCAGCCTCTGCCCATCACCCCACTGGGCTCCTGCCTTGAACCCAAATCCTGGAGAATCTCAGAGGGGACTTCAGAGAGCTCCCCCTCCCACCCCTCGCCTGCAGCTGGTACTAAGATTCTTCTCCAGGGGCGGCCAGGTAAGCAAGGAGGACTGTCCAGCTCCCTGGCACTTGCTCCCCCACCCCCGCCTGCAGCCAGGAAGGTTCCACCAGCCCGGGACGGGATAGCAGGCACGGAAACCTGACACCACAGGTCCAGGGCTCTGCCACCCTCCCTCCCAGTCCCCCACCCCCCACCAGCCGGAGCTCCCAGCTGGAGGAGGGCCTCTGGAGCTGGGGCGCTGGGCCTGGCCTGCTCTCCCGGGTCTGCACAGCCTCCCACGTCTTCTTCACTTCTACCCCGGACCCCCGAGCTCCCAAACCTGCAGCCCACACACCAGACGGGTGTGTGTGCTTGGTGGGCTGCATGACTTTTAAGAGCTGGAATTAATTGCAAACGTAAAAAATCAGGAGATTTTGCAGGAAAACCAGACCGCCAGCTAGCTTCTTGTGGAAAATCAGGTGATCTGGAAGCTCCCGGTGGTTGGGCTGAGGAGCTGCAGGTGATCCCCTGTGCACCCCAGGCCCCACGTGGCCTCGTCACCTTTCTGGAACCCGCTGCTTCCAGCGGGCAGGTGCCTTGGGGTCGGCCCCCCTGGGCAGTCTGCAGCTCCTTTCCTGACAAAGCTCCCAAGAGGCCACTGCAGCACGTGGCAAGGGGAAGCCTCGGGCCAGCCTAGGTTCAGGGCCTCTCCTCTGAAGCCCCCCAGTCAGATCACTGTCTGCTGAAGCCACGCCCACCCCCCTTGGGGCCTGTGCCATCCGCCCACTCCTGTTCCCAGAAATCCCCCACGGTCCCTGGTGTGTCCTGGCCCACCTCGTATCTCCCTCTGGGAAGTGCCAGCTGCATACTCCTAATCGTGGACTGCTTTCTGTTCAGGCCGGGGTCAGTACACTTGTTCTGCAAAAGGCCAGACAGTAAATATTTGCAAGCCCCATGGTCTCTGTCACAGCTACTCAGTTCTGCCCTCCCAGCACCAAAGCAGCCATAGACAACGTGTAAAGAAACGGCATGGCTGCGCGCCAATAAAACTTTACTTACAAAGATGAGGGCAGGCCAGATTTGTTTTTTCAGTTTGCCCCTGAATTAAACCTGTCTTCCTAAATAGAACAGGAATAACAAACCCATCCCTGTTATCTCACATGCAAGCAGGCACTAAATGATAGGTCACCAGACAGGCTGCAGGATTCAGGCCCAGGCCCACCTTGCTGACTGTCCCCAGGCTGGAGTGTTATTTGATCAGCTGCTCTTGGGTCATCACTGCAATGCCAGCCTGTATGGCTCACTAAGCCTCCTCCACCTCAAAAGAAAGGCCACACCACCGTCCCACGCGTGGGCCGGGTTCTGAGGTTCTGAAGTGTGGGTCAACCTCTGAGAGGCTGAGGCGTCAGGCTGACCACAGGTGGAAGCTCAGGTAGCCAGAGACTCACCCTCATCCCCCAGGTTACCAGGCATGTCTAGTCCCAGGGAACTTGGGAGAGGCCCATCCTACCGGGAAAACAACAGTACCACCTTCTGTGGCCCAGGTTACACACATTATCTCTAACCCTCACAGCACTCCTTCAAGGTAGAGATTTCTCATCCTCTTAAGCCTCACTCTCCTTTCTGTAAAATAAGGATAATACCATTGACTTCACTGAGTCTGGCCTGAAGCACAGCAGTGATGTTGGAGGTGCTGCAGCCACCTTGGGACCATGAGGACAAAAGCCACAGGCTAAGGATGACAGCGCAGTAGCCAGGAGAATCAACTAGCCACTTAGGACTTCTTGTCATATGAGGGAAAACACAAACCTTATTTGGTTAAACCACTTTAGCCAGGTTTCTGTTATGCAGCCGAACACAGCCTGATGGACACATGCTGTTACTCTCATTACCACTCCAGTTAACAGTGAGTTGCCCAAGGTCATGGAGGTAGAAAATGGGTAGAGCCAGGACTCCAAAAGGTAAAATGAAATTTCAAATAATTGACCTAGGCATTGCCCCCTCCATGAACACCATTCTTGAGTGGGAGGCTGAGCATGGTGACTTGGTTTTATAGAGTAAGGAAAGGGAGGGAAAGTAGCTGCCCGGTGGAGACACCTGGTAAACACTGCCTCGGCCAGATGGTCAAGGTCAACATCATCAGTGCTATGTCATGCTGACAGCATGTCCCCTGGATCTGATGTGATGAGAGGGGCATTTCACCTCTGTGGTCTTCCTCTCCCAAACCCATAACCCCAATTTAACCATGAGAAAAACATCAGATCAGCTCTAATTGAGGGATAGTGTACAAAATACCTAACCAATAATCCTCAAAACTGTGAAGGTCATCAAAAACAAGAAGAGTCTCAGAAGCTGTCATAAACCAGAGGTGGTTAAGGAGACGTGACTGAATATAATACGGAACCAAAAAGGACATTATGGAAAACCCGGCAAAATGTGAATAAACTGTGGAGGGGACTTAATAGCGGTGTATCAAGGTGGGTCCTTTAGCTGTGACAATGTACCACAGTAAAACAAGATGCTAACAATATGGGAAACTGGATGAGGGGTATATGGGAACTCTCTGTATTTGCACAGCAACTTGTCTCTAATTCTAAAATAAAACACTGTATTGGGTGGGGGGGGGGGGGCCGGGAAGCAGGCAGAGAAGAAACATTTCTGTCCATCAGCACAGAGCAAGCCCCCAGCCTCTCTCACTCCAACCACAGTGACCAGGTAGTGAGCACTTTCTGAGAGCCCAGCCCATGGTGGGCCCTGCAGGCTCACGGCCCATGCATGCCCACAGGCACTGAGAGAGGCAGGTGTCCCTACTTCCATTTTCCAGAAGGGGAAACGGAGGCTTAGAGAGACACTTGCCCAAGATCACCCAACTGGGAGCTGGCAGAGCTGAATTTGAACCAGGACACAGGTGGCCCTCGGGCTGAGTGGGGCTGGAGGCTGAGCTCTCGCCCAAGACCTGGGATGTCCCTCTAGCATCTGCTTTCCAACCTCGGGATCCTCAGGAGTGCCCCTCTTAGCCTATTCAGAGATGGCAAATGGGCGGCCTTTGGCCCGTGCGTGACTGGGTGGGCTTAGGCAAATTTAAAAATGAGTTACCTGCCAACATGGAAGAACCAGGATGGTTCAAATCAACATCACATTCCTGTTTCTCTCGAACACTGTACCGGCCGCACTGGGCCCGTACTCCTGTGGGGCGTGCTGAGCTGGTCCCTCCAGGCAGGGCACGTGCTGTCCGGTTCGCCACTGTCCCCGCCTGGCCTGACTCACTTGTCTGCAGGACCTGCCGAGCCCCGTGGGCATCTGAGCTGGCAGTGGCTGCAGGCTCACGTCCCTGTGGGGCCGCCGAGGAGCTGGAAGGGCCTCCTGGGCCGACTGCTGAGACCAGCGGCTGCTGTTCTTTACCCCTGGTCCCCTCCAGGGCGCGCCGGGCCCGTTTTGTGGAGGAGAAAGCCTGCTTGGAGGGGACAGCGTAGGTCACATGCCCAGGGTCACACAGCTGCTCAGGTCAAGGCGGGGCATCAAGTGGGCTCTTCTGAGCCCCTGACACCAGCCCCCACCCCCGCCAGGCCGCACACCCTTCACCCCTGGTCCCCGCCTCCCTCCTCAGTTCCCCTTCCCGGCTTTCTGTGCCTCAGGCCACGCCTGCCTGTCCTGCCTGCAATGTCTGTGTCTGCTCCAGGGCCCCCAGACTTCCAGAACGCTCTGACCGCTGTGAGCAGAGCCCCTCCCATTTCTCTTAAGCAGCTCCTGTGTGTCCAATCCTGCCCGTTGGGTTGGGCTGGCCGGCCTCACGGTGGCTGCACGGGAGCAGCTCCCCCCTCGCCACTCCGAGCCCTGCTGCCTGGCCCAGCCCCCAGCCCCGCCTCTGCCAGCCCCGTAACCACAGCCTCGGGTGGCGGCGGGAGGCTGCTGCGGCCCTGGCGACAGGAACAGCGCTGGGGGCTCCCAGACGGGGCAGCCCCTGCCCAGGAGGACCGAGCAGCAGGGACAAGCTGGTGCAATCTTGCTAGAGGCAATGCTGACCCTGGCAGCAGCTCTAGACAGCTTCCAGATGCCCGAGGGTTTGTTTTTAGCTGGAGGAAAAGCGTTAACACTGAAACTAGCAGAGGAGGAGCCCCCAGAAGCTCTGCCAAGATACTGGCTACTAAACCCACACTCATATGGGGTCTGGGAGGAAAGATGGGATGCCAGGCAGGTGGAGTCACGGCATGGCCCCCTCCAGAACTAGGTCTCTCTGGGGGCCCCCGCTCCTGACCCAGAGTCTGATCTCTCCAACCTTGGCCCCTCTGCCCACCGGGCCCTCTGCCATCCGGGCACCAGCTCTGGGAGGAGGGAGGTGTCTGACCTGGGCTTTGCTTCTCACCACATGGCCACTGAGTGTAACTGTCTAATTACCATGCACTTATATATATATATATTTTTAATTGAGCATCTGCTACATTCCAGAGACTCAGACCTGCAGATCACAAAGGCTCATTACAGACGAGGAAACTGAGGCTTTTGGGAATTCCCTGGTGGCCCAGGTTAGGACTCAGTGCTTTCACTGCTGAGAGCACGGGTTCAATTCCTGGTCAGTGAATGAAGAGTCCCGCAAGCCACGCGTGGCCAAAACAAACAAATGAACAAACAAACAAACACCTGAGGCTTTCAGGGGTCAAGTGACTCACTGTGGGCCCACTCACTAACCGGAACCGCTATCAACCCAGGTTGCCCAAACCAGAAACCTGGCGGCTGACTCCCCCCACCCCACATCCAGTCCATCCTCAATCCGCTCTGCTAATTCCTCCCCAATCCCTCTCCCCATCACCACTGCCACCCCGTCTCCCAGCCTCTGCTCTTGCCCTCAACTCATTCTCCACATGGCAGCCTGAGAGTCTGTCTTAAAAAACAAGTCTGATCCTCCAGTTAGTCCCTCACTGTAGTTAGAATAACTCCAGCTCCTCAACATGGTCTTCAGGCCCTGCCACTGTGGTCCCCGACAAGCAGTCCTCCGGTGTGTCCTGCTTGGCTTCCACTGGGCTGAATTTACTAGTACTATCGTCTGTTGGGTTGCTGGTCTGCTCATGTTTTTGAGTGGAATGCCATTTCTCTTAAAAAAAAAAAAGGATCTCAAGCTTCCCTTAAAAAAACCCCAAAGCTCTGACCACTGGGCAGTGATGGGCAACTGGCCCCCCCTTTCCAGGAGATGAGTGCTCTCAACTGCGTGGTCCCCAGGCCACGTCGCTCATTTCTGCCAGCTGCCTGCCCCCTTGGAACTGGGGGTTTTTGACCCCAGATCCACATGACCCTGCCTGACTCTCTAAACTCAGTCTGTCGCCTCCCATCACTCACAACCCTCCAGCCTGGGGCCTTCTTTCTGCTCCCAGACCTTACCAGGGTCTGCCTGACGGGGGACCTTTGTACCTGCTGCCCCTCCTCGAGGCCTTTCCACAAGGTCATCTTCTGCTGGTTCCTTCCTCCCTTTGGACCCTCCTAAGGGACCCCCAGTTTCATCTGTGTCACCTTCTCTCCTTCAAGGCAGCACTGTGGAGCATACCCCATTTACCTCTTTCCTTGGTTACCACCCATCTCTCCACCAGGCCGAGCTCCATCAGGATAGGGACCAAGCCAGTCTTATAGGGCCACAGCCGCAGTGCCAGCTAAAGCCTGGTGCACAGGAGACACTCGGGCAACGAGAAATGAATGAATCTGCTCCCCACCCCAGGTGGAGCAGGAAGGGCCCGGGGGCCGGCCTTTCACCAAGTCAGGGCCCTGTAGCCTGAGACCAACAATGACAATCACGTCTCCAGACAAGGACGCCTGGTCAGACCCATTCTGGAGTCTCTGGGTGGCTCAAGGCTGGCGACCCTACCCTGACCAGGTCTGTGACCCACTTTGGATATGCGAGGTCATGTTAAAAATAAAGCACACAGGGACTTCCTAGGTGGCGCAGTGGTTAAGAATCCTCCTGCAATGCAGGGGACACAGGTTCAGTCTCTGCCCTAGGAAGATGCCACAAGCCACGGAACAACTAAGCCCGTGAGCCACAACTATCGAGCCCATGTGCTCCAACTACTGAAGCCTGTGCGCCTAGAGCCTATGCTCCACAACAAGAGAAGCCACCACAATGAGGAGCCCGTGCACCACAATGAAGAATAGCCCCTGCTCGCCACAACTAGAGAAAGCCCGTGTGCAGCGAGGAAGACCCAATGCAGCCAATAAATAAATAAATAAATGTATTTAAAAAAAAAAGCACACATAGGGACTTCCCTGGTGGCCCAGTGGGTAAGATTCTGCATTCCCAATGCAGGGGGCCCGGGTTCGATCCCTGGTCAGAGAGCTAAGATCCCACATGCCATGTGGCATGGGCAAAGTACATAAATAAAAATAAATAAATAAATAAAGTACACAGTGAAAACAACGCACTGCCCTGGAGGGGAGCCAGGAAGAGAAAACAGATGAGAAAGAAAAATCTGGTAAAATCCAGAGTCTGGGGTTCAGTGAATAGCATGGACCAATGTGGGGGTCTTGGTTTTGACAGCTCTCCGAGGCGATGTGAGATGACAGGAAATGGGGAGACAGAGTAAGGGGTGCACGGAAGCTCTCCATAGTACTGTCTTTACAAGTTTTCTGCAAATCTAAAATTATTCGAAATAAAAAGGTCACTTAAAAATAAATAAATAAAGCGCACCCCCGGCAGCATCTGAGGCGCTGAAGGGAACAACAAAGACAACGAGCTATGAAATAACAATAATACTAATGTCACTAACACTGATAATAATAGTAATCACGGCAGCTAAACCTTACATTATCTCAATCACTGCTCATGACAACCCTGCGCAGAGAGGATAGGGCTGTGAATCCCATTTTACAGGTGTGGAGACTAAGACTAAGCGCAAGATCCACTCAAAGCATGACACCTGCAAGTGATGGGCAGGGTTGGCCTCACAGCTTGGTCTGATGATGCTCTGCTGTCATCGTCTTGAAATCCTTAGTAAGTTTTTGTTTGTTTGTTTTAATACATTTATTTATTTATTGGCTGTGTTGAGTCTTCGTTGGCTGCACCCGGGCTTTCTCTAGTTGCGGCCAGCGGGGGCTACTCTTCTTTGCAGTGCGTGGGCTTCTCATTGCCATGGCTTCTCTTGTGGCGGAGCACAGGCTCTGGGCGCGTGGGCTTCAGTAGTTGTGGCACGTGGGCTCATTAGTTGTGACTCACAGACTCTAAAGCACAGGCTCAATAGTTGTGGTGCCTGGGCTTCGTTGCTCTGCGGCATATGGGATCTTCCTGGAGCAGGGCTCAAACCCGTGCTCCCTGCATCGGCAGGCGAGTTCTTAACCACTGCATCACCAGGGAAGCTCCCTTAGTAAATTTTGACAAAGGGGCCCCGGATTTTCATTTTGCACTGCATCTACCAATTCTATAGCCAGTCATGGTGACAGAGAAGGATTCCAAACTGGGAACTGTGTTCTCCATCCTCAGAAAGGTCACTCACGGTCAGTTCTGTGCACAGCGCGCAGCCAGTGCTCCTGGCTAAGAAAACATCACGGGGCAAAGGGAGGCCGCAGGAGCAATGGTAGAGTCTGGGGCGGACACCAGGGGGTGGATTTGACTGGAGCTGGGACTGTCCTACTCTTGGCACAGAGCAGGGAAAGGAAGATCCTTTTCCAGGCTAGGGCATCAAACTGCTGCCCACACCCAGCGGCAGGCTCAGCCGAGTGGCCCCCCTCTCGAACGGAGATCCTCCGCGTCCGCGTCCGCGCGCCCACACCGACAGCTAGCCAGGGCCCAGCAGCGGGCGGCTGTGACGCCAGAGCCGCACACCCCTCACTCTGACGCTGACTGTCAATACAAGCCTTGGGGATTCGTTGGCTGACCTTGAAGGTGGTTGACTCCACAAAAGAATGCTGGAAATAGTACCAATTAGCTCTGGGGAGCAGAAAGCAAACACAGACACAATCGACCATTCTGTCGGGATCCCTCCCGTGGGCAGCGGTTCTCCGTTAAATAAACAAGCCACCAGGGCAAAAGCAGAGGCGTCCACCAGGACCAGCAGGTGTTAAGAAGTCACCCACGGGCCCACCTCACTCCTGCTCAGAAAGACTCTTCACCCAGAACCACAGGAACCTGCTTTCGAAGCAAAGCCAGACTGTCACCTGGGCCCCTTCTCCCCGACTCCAGGCACCTGGGTGGCCTCATGAGCCTCTTCCCAATCCACTCCTTTCTCAGAAACCAGTGCCCTCAGAGCTCCAGTCTGGTCTCAGTCCCAGCCCGTCCTTTGCCACCGGGTGGCCTGTGAGCCTCGGAAGACCACCGTCACTGCACTGATCCCATCCTCAAGGCCCCAGAGGCCCGGGCACTGATCTCACGAAGCCCCTTCAGAGGAACTCACCTCATGTGCTGTCCTGGTCAGATGAGGATATTTTATGCATTGGGCCCCCTGAGCATGAAAAGGGATGGTTTCCAAAGTCTGGGAAATAACATTTGAGAGCGAGAGGAAGGAAAAGTGGGAGAGACAGAGAGAGCTTGGTGGAAACAGAGGTGAAGATCATTAGAGCCAGGAGAGGGAGACACAGACAAGGGTAGGTGGAGACACAAACAAACAAACAAAGGAGAGAAAAATATAAAAGAGAGAAGCAAAGCAAGAGAGAGAGAGAGATGTGGAAACTAGATAAGGGAGGATTCAGAAAGAGAGAAAATAGATGGGAAGGAGGAGGAAAAAGATGGAGGAAAGAGGGGAAAATGAGGAGATAAGAGAGAAACGGAGAGGGAAGCACTGAGCAGCCCTGACAGAAGAGTGAGGCGGCCAGAGGAGGCGGTGGCAGGGGTGGGGAAGGAGCATGGGCTGGGGACCGGGAGGCAGGGAGCATCCTGTGATGGGAGCTGCGGTATCGGTCCATGGTCTCAGGGCCTCTCCAGTCCTAAACCTGATCCGTGTGCCTGGCAGGGACACAAAAAGCTCCCCACCCTCACCCCACCTTAAACCCCATCCCTTTGTCGAAGAAATAATAACATTCTGAAAGGAAAAAGGCCGTCTCAGAAGACAGGTCAGTCTCTGTTGCATGATCTCCATCTGGCCTGAGGGGCAACACGTTGCTCGTCTCTCATCTTACTCGGGACTCCTGGAGACCTCTGGTCTATACCCTCCTCCCCAGGGTGGAGCTCTTGGCCTCATCGGGGTCCCCGCCTTCCCTGGCTGCAAAGCAAGAAAAGAGGAAGAGAGATCCTGAGCGGCTCCCAACCCCCTACACCCAGCCTCCAGCCCTGCATCAGCCCGATGGCGTCCCCCCCCCCACCCCCCCGCCACTCCCTGCAGGGACCTCTTCCTTTTCGTCCATGGCTACATCCCCTCTGCCTAGAACAGTACCCGGTACACAGTAGATGCTTAATCAATAAGTGCCTCCCTGGGTGACCCCATTCAGCCTCAGGGCTTAGACCTTGGGCTCCATGCTGGACACCTCCAGCCCTGAACCCCACCCTCCCATCCTGGCTCCACCTGCAGATGCCTCCAGATGGACTCGATTCACACGGCAACGTGGATGAATCTCTAGGGAATTACGCTGAGTGAGAAAAGCCGATCCCAAAAGGTTGCTCACTGTATGATTCCATTTATAGAACATGTTTGAAATAGCAAAATTTTAGAAATGGAGGACAGGTTTGTGGCTGCCAGGCGTTGGAGGGAGGGGGCACTGGGGGAGGAAAGGTGAAGGTGGTCATAAAAGGACATGAGAATCCCTGCAGAGTTGGGACTGTTTAGAGCCTTGACTGTGGTGGAGGAGACAGGAACTGAAATAAAATAAAACTGTACAGAACGGATACTATTGCACAGAACTTAAAATGCACACAAGTGAGTCCAGGTAAAACGGGAGATCCCAGTACCAGCAACGCGCTGTATCAAGGTCGATATCCGGGTTGTGATGTGGTACCACAGGTTTGCAAAATGTTACCACCGGGGAAAACTGGGCAAAGAGTACAAGGGCACTCTCTCCGGATTACTTCTTATAACTGCATGTGAATCTATAATTGTCTCAAAAAGAATTTCAAGTAAACACACACACAGGACTTCCCTGGTGGCGCAGTGATTAAGAATCTGCCTGCCAGTGCAGGGGACACGGGTTTGATCCCTGGTCCAGGAAGATCCCACATGCCGCGGAGCAACTAAGCCTGTGCACCACAACTACTGAGCCTGTGCTCTAGAGCCCTCGAGCCACAACTACTGAGCCCACGTGCTGTAACTACTGAAGCCCGCGCGCCTAGAGCCCATGCTCCGCAACAAGGGAAGCCACTGCAATGAGAAGCCCGAGCACCGCAACAAAGAGTAGCCTCCACTCGCCCCAAATAGAGAAAGCCCACGTGCAGCAACGAAGATGCAACACAGCTATAAATAAATAGATAAATAACAACACACACACACATTTCTCCAGCCCCACCCTTGCCCCAAGTCCAGGCCACCAACATTTCCCTCTGGACCATCCCAGCAGCTCCAACCTCCCAACCTCCCTCCTTGCACTCCCAGCATCTTCCTCTACATCTCGAAATCCTCCAGGGCCAGGTCCTTGTGCAGGCCCCACGACCTGCTCCATCCATTCCCTCCAGCTCCAACATGCTGCCCGCCAGGCCTCACCACTCCCCTTCCTGCCCAAGACACCTGTACACTCTCCTCCCCACCTCCTCCAGGGAGCCAGCCACCTCATCGTGCTCCATGTCACCTTCTCAGTTCCCTGACCACCTCCTGCCCCCAGACCCACCTCTCCCTGCCCTCCCTCACCTTCCTCTCCCCCCTGGGGCACTTCATATGTTATACTAGACTCTGGGCTGCTGGAGGGCGGGAACGTTCTCTGTCCTCCCTGGGTTCCGAGGATCTGAAACAGCACCTGGCCCCTATAGGTGGCGGGGGATAAGTATTTGTTGAATGAATGAATGAATGAAAAGAGGGGTGGTGGGTGGAGAGTTGGCATCAAAGGAGTTAAGGCTGGCCCAGGGGCTGGGGAAGGAAGGGGTAAAGGGCTAGGGTTGTGCACGTGGCAGTTGCTGGAGTAGCCAAGAAGGGCTTAAGGGGAACGCAGGGGGAGGAAGAGGCCAGTGTGCGCACAGTACAGAGGGCGATGGGCGGTGCTATCCTCCAAGCACAAGAGCTCTAGGTCTCCAGGAGCAAAAGCCCAGGGTACCAAGGGAGAGCAGCCAGGGCACACGCTCCAGGCCGGGCCATGCTTCCCACCCCACCCCCACCCCGTGTGCTCTCAAGAGAATCAGAAACAGGCGCTGGGGTAGAGGCTGAGCTCACTTTCTCGGGCCTCCTGGGGGCCCAGGGGCCAAGCTGTGGAGGCTTCCCACTGTCTGCCCACTCCCTCTGAAGTGGCCCAAGCTGCTTGTAGGAATGAGGGTGGGAGTAGAGGCAGGGGTCACAGAGGACCTCAGATTTGCACTCTTCACATCCCCTCCAAAGCCCTACGTGGAGCCGCCAATGCTGAGAGCAGGGTCCCTTTCTCCAGCACAATAAATGATGTCCCATTTCCAAATTCCTCAGATGGCAGTGGTCTCTCTGTCTGGCTGTGTGACCTTGACCAAGTTACTGAACGTCTCTGTACCTCATTTTTCTCATCTGGAAACAGGGCTAATAATAGTTTCTACCTCATAGGGTGTTTTGCCCAAATAACCCTAAAGTGCTTAGAAAACAGTAAGTGCTCAGTGAATGCTGACTAATTTCATTATTATTACGGCCCCCTGAATTCTTTTAAACAATATCATTAGCTTGTGAAGAGCCCACGTGTGCAATTTTATAACACTGTGTTTTTAGTAGTAAATGCATTCAGTTTCAAATCATGAACGTTTAAACTAAGTCACAGTTGTGGAAGCCAGTTCCGGTACTGCTTCGATTTTTAATTCCCAAGGACCTTCAAAAATCATCCAGAACAGCCCTCAGTCCCTACGAGGCGTAGCTCAGCATCAGTCAGGCGGCCAGGCTCACAGTAGATGCTCAATAGCACCTGCTGGCCAGATGGTGACAGATTACAGGGGCCACACCGGGCACAAATACGCTGGCAACCCGCCCTGACAGCAACCCCCTCGCCTGTGGCCTCCCATTTCTCTCCCAGCAATGAGTGCTGTCACCTGAGCCCCACCTGCCCACACCCCTCCCCCACACACAGTCCTGGGGGCACGGCCTGTGGCCTCTGGAGCCAGGTCCAGGCCAGCAAAGAGCTGCTGGACACGAGAGGGGAGCAGGCAGCACTGGGGCCACAGTGCTGAGCTCCCCAGCCCAGGTCACCACGGGCACCTCCCAAGCGGTGCTCAGTGATGTGCATCCCAGACACAGGCACCTCGCTGCTCTGGCTTCTCACTCCTTGTAAAAGCCAGGATTCGCCCCACTCCAACTGGATTTCCCAGGTTAATTATTAGGACTCTCCAAGTAATGGGAACTTTGGCCTTGACATTACATCTGGCAATGTGACAAGGTGTGATGGTATCAGTCGGAACAGGCACCTGGATGAATTTACTGCTTAATGAGACAGGGTTTATTTTCCCGGCAGAAAGCTGACCATGAATGGAGCCAAGTTCAAGAACGTCCCAGGCTCCTTAGGTAATAAAAGGATCAGACTTTCTCCAGATGCCCCAACCCCAGCTACAGGCATCACACAGGTTTCTGCACTAAGGAGGGACCCACCTCCCTCCGTTCATCCTGTCACCTGGAGCCTGCCATCGCTGACAGGAGCTGCTGGTCCTCTGCCCGGCCCTGCCTTGCTCAGGAATGCCGTGCGACCTGGTGCCAAGCGAGTAGGTCTTGGTGCCAGCATCAGGCCACCATGTCCACTCCCACAGTCCTTTCCTGGCCTCTCTTCTCTCCCTTTTATTTTTTATTTATTTATTTATTTTTGGCCATGCCATGCGGCACGCAAGATCCAGTTCCCCATGCAGGGATCAAACCTACGCCCTCTGCAGTGGACGTGCACAGTCTTAACCACTGGACTGCTGGGTAAGTCCCACTCTTCTCCCCTTTTCTGTCGTGCACAGGAGTCAGAAGTATGCAGCCCCCCTCATAATTATGTGCTGTAACGCCTGCCTCTGAGTTGACTTTCTGGGGCGACCATGGGCTTGGGCAGGGACCCGTCCCATCACTTCTGCATCCTTCAGTGCCCAGCTCACAGACATTACTACTAACGGCTCCCACACCCCGAGTCTACTGCACACGAAGCATATCCTTGAGGGCACCCTCCAAACTGTGGGCCTGCTTATGTCCAACGAGGACACCAGGGTTCCGAGAGGGGCAGTGAGTGTCCCCGGGGCCACCAGCCCGCGGACACAGTCCAGACTCCGACCTGGCCTGCCCTTCCACTCCCCACAGGGAGGTGGCCCCCTCGGGCCCACAGCCTTTCTCTTTCCATCTGAGGAGGGCGGGGGTCCCAGTGAGAGCCCTGAGGGGAGCTGGAGAGACGCAGGGCTGGGGAGGGGCTGGGGGCAGGGGCACAGTGAGGGCTTGTGATTGTGACACAAGGAGAGACACAGGCAGAGAGACACGGAGACGGAAGCCCAGAGGCACAGGGAGAGGGGCGGAGACTGGCAGGGGAACGCGTCAAAGACGGGACCAGAGGAGACGCAGGGCGACGGGGCTGAGATCTCCATGGGGCAGGAACCACAGGCTGGGACCCTCCACAGGGTGTCAAACCCGTGGCAGGAAGCAGAAGAGGTGGGGCTTGGAGGGGACCCTGGGGTGCCTGTCCCCTCAAGACCCAGCAGCACCTGGGATGTCCTTGGGCTGGGCCCCTGCTGAGGAAACCCGCCCCTAAGCCTCCGCCTCGGGCAGAGTGGCCATGGTCCTGGTGGGAGCAGCGGGGGAGGCTGCCCCAGGGGGCACAGTGGCTCAGGGAGAGTGAACGGTCTAAATGCAACCCCCACTGGCGGGATCTGCGGTGACTCTGCACAGCACGCGGGGGTGGGATTATCAGCCCCTCCAAAGGGCACCTTCTACCAAACAAACTGCAGCGGCCATAGGCATCGCGCGCCAGCCGTGTGCGCACCGGGTTCCAGGGGCAGTGCCGAGGGATGCTGGGGATGTGGTTGAGCCAGACAGCTGGGGGGCATCTCAGCCGCCCTTCTTCCCTCCTCCCGCTGACTCTGGGCAAGCGATTCCGCCTCTCCCTGCCTCAGTTGCTCTTCTGCAAAATGGGGCCAGTGATGGCAGCCGAAGCAGAATAATGAGTGCCAAGGTCAGCCCCAGGCCCTCAGCGCGGCGACTGCTGGGTAGACATCCCCCGTATACCTGCTCCTCTTCCTGTGATCCACAAGCCTCAGCACCCGCACCAGGGCCCGCGGCAGGGCAGGTGCATGACAGAAGCTGGCCCAAGAGAGAGGGAATCATGCACGCCCAAACCCTCAGCCTGATCCGCTGGGAGACCCGCCTCCAGGCCACGGAGCTAGCAAGCAACACCGCCGAGGTACAAACCCAGGGCTGTTCAGCTTCAGGATCCATGCTTTCATGTATTTTTTAATGTTTTATTCTGGAAATTTCCCACAGTTATAGGACCTGAGCAAAAGCCAAGAGGGGGTTCTGATGGTCCCGTGTGCTGTTGCCTAGTTTTGACAATGGTCGTTCATCGGGGCCAGTGATGGCTAACCTGGGGCCACCTGGCCCCCAGGGGACGTTTGGTGATTTCTGGACATCTTTTTGGTTGCTGCAACCAGGAGGATGGTGCTACCGGCATCTAGTGGACAGACACCAGGGATGCTGCCAAAGATCCTAGAATGCACAGGACAGACCTCAGCCCAGAGAATGGTTGGCCCCAAATGTCAACCGTGCTGAGGTTGTGACACGGCTTTGAGGCCATGCTCTCAACCAAGGCCTCTCCAAGTGCTGCAGGAGTTTGGTCTACACACTGTGAGAAAGGGGAGGGGCCTACACCATGATATGGGGACCTAGGAGGGCAGAATCTTTCTAAGAAGGGTGACCTTGAGGGTGATGCTCTGGTTAGAAAAGTGAGGATTGGGAGCTGCATTTGTCGACACTTCAGTTAAGACCGAGGAAATTTCAAATCCTCAGAAAATGCAGATGCCTGATGGAGGGTATTTGGAGAGGAGAGAGCCCCACCAGCCGCCTCTGCTGGCACGGCCTCCGGGGAGCACCCCTTTGACGAAGAGAGCCCGTGGCCAGCCCTGTGCCCTTGCAGCCCACACATCTGCCTGCTCAGCACAGCGGGCAGTTCTCCAGGCCAATCCCCGCTGCTGGGATATCAGCCCCCTCTCTCCCTCCTTCGGGAAAGAGGCATTGAACCCACCATACACTGTGGTAGACACCAGTTTACCGCAGATCGCTGCCAAGACAGGCCCCCTAAGGAGATCTCTTTGAGCCTCTCAGATAAGTATTCAAAATCGATTGATTTCACATAAAAACCTGCATTCCCAACCTCACTTCTTTAAGAAAGGGCAAGGTCAGGCCACTCTGAGCCTTGTTCCCGGCTGGAGGTGAGGGCACCTGCCTATTCGTTGGCCACAGTCCCCACCCAGCCCCCTGGCCTCACTCAGGGCCCTTCCTGATCCCAGGGGTCAAAGTTCGACCCCTGGGACATGAAGAATATGGGGCTCTGAAATCAAATGGGGCCAATGCCTGGCTCAGTTAAAATGTTCTAACTTCTCTGAGCCTCAGCTTCTTCATCTGTAAAGTGGGAATGGTAACCGTGCCTATATAACAGGTGGGCGTGAAGATGAACCAAACTAGGGCAGGTAAAGTGCTGGCTTGTGTCAACCCAAGGAAGAGCCCAGAAAACTGGCTGCTGGCACCAACATCGTCATAAGTACTATTAGTGAGTCAAAGATAAGACAGTCCTTACCCTTGAGAAACTCTTAGTCTTGGGGAACAAGTGAAAACACAGATTACTCCCTAAGGTGCTGGGCCAACAGGGGAATGAACAGGGGATTGGGGGGCTCAGAGGAATGTTGCCTGGGGGAACTCAGGTGGCTTTCCAGAGGTGGTAACATTCAACTTAGCCTTGAATGATGAATAAATATTCCCAGGCAGGGAGCAGGAAGGGTATTCTAGGCAGGGGACCAGCATGTGCAAAGGCCATAGACAGTGTCCACCAGATCCGGGGATGGCAGGACGGGACTTGAGGATGCTCACAGGGGGTGCCCCTGACAGTGGCGGTGCTTGGAGATGTTGCATTGTGTCCCGCCAACCACGGAGAAGTTGGGATGCTCCCACACAGGCCTCAACAGTGCCCCCCAAAAGAAAAACTCCTCCTTGTGGAAAGGAACTTCCTCCCCGCTCAAAATCTTAACAAAAATGCAACACTTAAAAAAATCTGATTCCCAAACCAGCCTGCCAGGGGCCCTCTGTCCCTCCCCTGCACGCAGGCCACCAAATACCTGGAGTCAAACAAATCTGTTAACGTGTGAGTGCTCAGTAACCCCCTGAGAGCCAGGCTGGTGGGGGATTGGCAGGGGGGCTGGGGACCCAGCACCACTCGGCCTCCATCGTGGCGCTAATATTTGCCATCTGCTCATGTTGCATTTTTACCGCAAGGGATGACGGGGGCAGAAGGAGAAGGAGAGGCCGCTACGGGGCCGGGGAGAAGGCGCCACGGAATCTCCTCTGCCTCCTTTGTGTTGCCTCTTGCTGGGCCTCCACCACCGAGATAAAGCCCCAGCCAGGCTGTGCCTCCTTCCTGGAGACACCCCTCCAGGGGGACTGGGGAGAGGGAGAGGGAGAGGGAGGGGGAGGCGGCCCAGCCAGGCAAAGCCCCCCTCCCTGCCTGGGCTGGGCTTGGCGGGGAGCGGAGGGGAGGGGAGGGGAGAGGAGGGAGCTGCGGGGAGGCGGGCACGCAGGGTGGAGGGGACGAGGCGCCGAGCCTGGCACTGACGACTCCTACAGGCCGAGCCTGGGGAGGGCAGCTCCGCCCACAGCCTCCGTTACCTCCAGGAAAGCCCAGGAGGTGGCCCCGAGCCGCTGGGGAGAGAGGCCGGCATGGACATTCATCCCAGGTCTCCACTGCCTGGAGACCACCTCCAGAGAAATCCGGGGGGGCAGGCAGCTTCCAGGGGCCCTGGATGCCTTCAGAGTATCCACTGATTAATATTTATTGAACACCTACTACGTGCTCAACCTGGGTAGGAAACTCAGATGCCCACAGGCAGGTAATGACAATGGGTGACCTGGGCCAGCTGGTGGCTCAGCAGGGGTGCTGCTCAGGATCCCAGACCTCTGCTTTTTCAAAAGAAGCTAGAGGTGTACATTCTTCTGTGAAATTTGCTTTTCTTAAATGCTGGCAACTAATTCATATTAAACATAGACATATACCCAGCTGGCCAAAGAACATATGCTGCTGTGGCAGACTGGGCCCAAGGATCTCGAGTTTGCAACCTCTGTCATCAAGGCTGTGGTTCCTGCACTCAGGAAGATCACAGAGGGAAGGGAGAGACACTGAACAAGATCAAACCTGGATCAAATCCTGGCTCTCTTGCCCATGCTGTGTGACCCTGGGCAAGTGAACAACCCTCTCTGAGCCTCAGGTCCCTTTCTTAAATGATATCATTTACCTCTAGGGTTGTTACGGGACATCGAGACAAGGCACAGAACATCCTTCATGAAGGTACTGAATACAGCTACCGTAGTTGGAACAATGTAGGTGCACAATAAAACCACTGGCCATTAGAACTACAATCTGTCATACATAGTGAAGTAAGTCAGAAAGAGAAAGACAAATATTGTATGCTAATTCACATATACGGAATCTAAAAATGGTACTGATGAACTCAGTGACAAGAATAAGGATGCAGATACAGAGAATGGACTGGAGAACTCGAGGTATGGGAGGGGGCGGGGGGTGAAGGGGAAACTGAGACGAAGCGAGAGAGTAGCACAGACATATATATACTACCAACTGTAAAATAGTCAGTGGGAAGTTGTTGTATAACAAAGGGAGTCCAACTCGAGGATGGAAGATGCCTTAGAGGACTGGGGCAGGGAGGGTGGGGGGGACTCGAGGGGGGGCGTCAAGGAAGGGAGGGAATATGGGGATATGTGTATAAAAACAGTTGATTGAACCTGGTGTAACCCCAAAAAAAATAAAAAATAAAAAAACAAAACAAAACAAAACAAAAAAAACAGATGATTGAACCTGGTGTACCCCCCCCAAAAAAAAAAAAAAAAAAAAAAAAAAACCACTGGCCATTCGTCCCGCTGCTCCAGAATGCTGAGCACTCCTGCTGGGCCTGGTGCAAAGCAAAGGAAGACGCCACGCGCTTTCCACTCTTCCCTGGTCCCAAATGCCTCTGCAGGGGTGGGGCCTGTGGGATACAGGCCATCAGCCTAAGATCCAGAGCTGGGGAGTGTGCTGGGTGTGACTCGGGCACAACAGATTTTTTCCCCCAAATGTTTAACATTTAGAAAAATTAGTTGGTGACTTTTAGACATTAGAAGATTCATATAAAACTCCACATGCCCAGCTTTCTCCCCAGAATAGAAAAATCTAGCCATCCTTGACCCCATTTCTGCAAGGCTGCTTCTGGAAATCTCTACCCCTATAGATAAGCCAGGGGCTCTACAATTTGCCACAGTCCCCACCACGCCCTGCTGTGTCACACCTGGCAGACGCACTCATTTATGTTACCAGATCGCCCTGTGGGCATGCGTGGGGGGAAACAGGTGGCCTGGCAGGCCCAAGTCCAGGCCAGGCCACAGTCCACCCCGGCGGCCGGCTCTGTGCAGTGTCAGGACTTGGCCCCAAGTGGTTCTGCTATTAGCCAAAGAGCCTTCCTTGGAAAGCACCATACTGCTATCCATCGGAAAATTAATCAAAATGACACCTCGTGAACAAGATGTTTTGGCTCAGCAGAAAACAAACAGTGGTTTACAACAAATTAGCGAGGCTGTTCTGTGCCTCTGGGCGCAGGCGCCGCGTGGAGGGCCTGGCGTGGTCAGAACACCCAGCCTCTCAGCCGCAACCAGGCCTGGACCAGGGGACACGGTGACACCTGACACAGTCTCCATGCCCCTCCACGGCCTGCGGCCCAAACGGCTCCAGCTCCCTCTCACTTTCGCTTCCACATACGCCTGAAACCATCTCCAGATGTGAGGGCCCTCTGTCTGCAGGCACGGGGCTGCCTCCTCAGGCAGGGCCTCTGGGACCCAGACATGCACCAGGAGACCTGGGCGCCCCACCCAGAGCCCCTTTTCCCTCTTTCAATCGGACAAAGGCCCAGAGACCCGGGAAGGCAAGGATTTGGGTGAACTCAAGGCACAGCATGAGATGTGTCCAGGCTCAGGAAACGCACTCCTAACAGCTGAACTCGGAGGCTTGGAGGGCACCCACACACCCTGCTCGGCTCTCATGGTCAAGTCTAAACAAGACATCCCTGACCCCGAATGCCAGCCTTAGCTCAGGGTACAGAATGAGCCCTGGAAATTCCCCAAGCAAAGCAAATTTAGCAAGTCCCTCCCCTGCTACAGACCCTCCCATAGCTCCCCAGTGCCCTTAGAATAGTGTTCAGTCCTTCTGTGTGGCCTGAGACCCCTGCCCACCCAATCTGGCCTTGACCTCGGCTGCTCCCACACTCTCCCGGCTCAGTCCCCACGCTGGGCTCCTGCTGTTCCTCAGGCACCAAGCTCAGTCCCACACCAGGCCTCCGCGCCTGCACCCCCGCTGCTGGAAACACCCTTTCTCTTGACCTCAGGCTGTTCTCACTCACTATCTGGGTCTCAGTTAACGCGGCCCCTCCCTGGAGGCCATCCTGGCTCCCTCAGAGCAAGCCAGGGCCCACTTTAGAGATGACTAGCTACTTAATTTTCTTAGGATTTGGTCATTGCCTCTCTTCTCCCACTGGATACATGCTTCCTAAAGTAAGAGATCACAGCTCTCTCCCAAGGCAATAAGGGGTAGAGTTAAGAATGTGGGTTCATATCCTGATGCCCAGCTGTGTGGCCTTGGCTAAGTTACTAAACCTCTCTGTGCCTCAGTTCCCTCACCTGTAAAATAGGGATTAAGAAAAGCACCTCCCTTGTGGGGTACTGAGGGTTGAGAATAGCGCCTGGCACTGCAGAGCTGGCTCTGTCACCACCACCACAATACCTGCTCACCACTAAGGGATTAGGCAGTCTGTCTTGAAACGTTATTTAAAGGCAAAGCTGGCTTTTCAGACCCACCAATGCTCAGAACCCTCCGTCTGAGAGTTCTGGAGTCTTTTTCTTCTTTTTCTTCCCACTGCTGTCGTGGAGGAGGCCCTTTTCATCTCGCATCAAATCGAAACCAGTTTTCTAGCAAGCAAAGTCTTTCTTGATCAAGCCCATGTCAGCTGACAGTTAAGCTTTCTGAGGCCTGCAGAGGCTAAGAGACTAACCCACAGTCACACAGCTAAAAAAAATGCCACAGCGAAAGAGAGGTACAATTCTGAGTTAAAATCTTGGAACATTGTAAGAATCAACGTAAAAGTACAATTGAAAACTTTTATGCAGTGCAGCATGGAAATGTGGAGCTTCATACCATGAAAATACGTATGTTAGCATTAAAATTGAAGCATGGAAGCGTGTACATTTTTATGTCTGGGCGGAGAGGGCCCAGGGCACCAGGCCAGCCCTCACCCCAGTTTGGGCACTGACTGCACGCTTCTCCGGTAGCTCAAGTCAGAGGCCAAAGGCCTGGCCTTCAGAGGCAGCTCGTGACAAGGAGGTACACTCAGGCTGGCATCCCGGGCTGGCCCAGGCCTCGGCCAGCGCCAAGTCACACGGGCAGAGGTGGGTCTGGGCCTCTGGTGCTGGGTGGAGTTGGGGACGGGGGGCTGCTTCCTGGCCCCACTTCTGGTATGTTGGGAGACCCTGGCCCAGGTGCCCCGCGCCCTCCCTGGGCCTCCCCACTACAGGTGCAAAGTGAGGAAGAGGAGAGAGGGAGGAAGGAGGCCAGGAGGGCAGGTGGGTCTGGCAGAGTTAGAAAAAACACAGACGCGTTCTCTCCACTGCTCCCCCCTCCCACGCCCCCCCAGCCCAGGAACTCCTGTTCCAGCTGATGGAAGAGCAGGAAGGATGAAAAACACACCCCCAAAGGCCCCTGCCCAGGTCCAGGGGTGAGGGCCTCCTCCTTGGGTCCCATGAGAGAGTCCTCACAGATCCCCCGGCTCTGGGAGGGCCTGGGGGCAGTAATGAGTGGCCTGTTTACTTTGGGGGGATGGGCTTCCACAGGAATGGGGACAGGACCCCTCGGCCCAAGAGCCCCTGCCCCAGGCCAGCTCCCGGAGACACAGGAGGGTGGGTGGGGGCAAGAAGATGGAATCCCGGCTTGTGCAGGGGGCTTCTCACTGCCGGGGGTGCCTGGTGTGGACTCTGAGAGTGAGGGCAGAGGTCAGTGACACGTCCACCTTGGGAGGACACTGAAGGGAACTGACTGGAGACAGTGCAGAATCCTGGCTGGGTGGCTTCCTCCAGATGGAAGAAAAGGAGACCCACCTGGGTGTGCTTCGAGGACCCCACCCTCCAAGACTGCAGCTCTGGTGGTCAGAACCAGGCCCAGAAAGACCCAGCAGGGCCAAGCAGTGCAGAGTGCCAGCTCCAGGCCCAGGCCTCACAGGTGCAAATACCAGCTCCACCATGTTCTGGGGGGGGCAAGCAATTCGACCCTTTGGTGCCTCAGTTTCCCCATCTGTAAAATAGGGATGATGACTAGACCTACCTCACAGGGTGGGATGTGAGGTGCCTGCTGGGTCAGGGCCCCCATACAAGCCGTGACAACCATTATTCTAGAAGGGTCCCTCCAGTTTGCACCCCTGAAACCCTCGGGTCTGCACACGCGTGTGCACACACTTGCCTGCTCCACACAAAGCCCTCCCGGGGCCAAGATCAACACGCCGGGTTGCTGAATGACTCACCACCCCTGGCTGGGAGGCGTTTCCTGGAACAAGTCACCACAGGTAAGGCTGAGGGGCCCCGAGTCTGGTAGAGAGGAGAGGGTGCAGGTCCCGGCGTGCCTGGCCACACCCCGATGGGATCCTGCAACAGGAGTGGGCAGGGGACCCCATTTCACAGCCCCACGGACCTGAGTCCAACCCCAGCACTGACCTTGGATGCACGACTCTCCCCCTCCAAGCCTTGGCCTCTGCCGCTAAATGAGGACACTAGAGCCAACCACAAAGGGACAATTGTGCAGGTTATAGAAAAAGACTGTAAAGTGCAGAGACCAAGGACCCAGCAGGCCCCACTGTTAGGATACCTGCTGCAGACAAGGTCCTCTGTCCTTCCTCCCCCACAGTGCTTCTAAGCCATCAGCGGGCAGAGCACTGTGTGATTGGGGGCTCCTGGTCACCCTGGAATAGTCATCATAACTCAAGGAACCAAGGAGGCAGCTCCTGACTTCACTGGAAGGCAGGAGAGACTGCATTTGGCTGGAGAGGGGGCAATCCCAGAGGGCTTCTCAGAGGAGGTGGCATTAACTTGGGTCTAAAGGATCAATAGGAGTTCTGAGATCACGAGATCTGTGAGGCCACTGTCTAGCTGCTACTGGCCTTGGGCAAGTCCCTCACCTGGAGGCAGGCACGTAAGCAACATATGCCTCAGGTGTAAGACAAGATGGAGCAGTGGGGTCCTGGCAGGGACTGAAGAGTGATGCCTAGGCAGGCACCCTGAGTCAAACAGAATGAGTTCACACGGGGCCAGAGTGGCAAGACTGCAACTACTTTCGCTTCCTCATCTGTCAAATGGGGGTAACGTTCATCCCCAGCGCACCCAATGGCTGGGAAACGTAAATGAATCAACGCACAAGAAATGCCCCAGCAGTGCCTGGAACGGTGTAAACGCTCAATATATGAGCCTTGGTGACAACACTAAGTGGGAATAGGGAAGGCAGGGGACAGGCAGGAGGGACAGAGAGAACAGAAGAGCAGAGGGGGGCCCACAGGCAGGGCCCAAGGAAGAGTGAGAGACCCCGCTGCGGGGCAGGACAGAGCAGCTGGCTGAGCAAGACTCCTTTCCTGGGAAGGGCAAGACCCCGGAGACAGGCCAACCAGGGCTCCAGTCTGGCCATCACTGGAGGCGATGTGGCTTTGGACAAGTCCCTTCACCACCCTGAGCCTCGATCTTCTCGTCTGTAAAATGGGGTGATGATAAAAGTACCTTCTTCCAAAGACTGGCGTGAGAACTAGATGCCACATGCAACAGCACATAAAGCGCTGAGAGCAGACCTGGCATAAAATTATCAAATCCAGCGTAGGGCGGGAATTCTCAACCTCAGCACTACTGACACCTAGGGCTAGATAATTCTCGGGTGTGGGGGGCTGTCCTGTACACTCTCGGGTGTTTAAAAGCATCCCTGATTTCTATCCATTTGCCTCCAGTTGTGACAATCGCAGCATCTCTGGACACTGCCCAATGTTCCCTGGACTAGGGGATCAGTAACCTGGAAAGACAGAGGTGTTTTAAACACAGAAGTCTCTGCAAGGCAGGATCAGTCTGGCCTCAGTTTTTCCATCAGTAAAAGGGACACAATGATCCTTTCTTATAGGGAGGATCCCAGGGAAGCAGCCATATGGGAGGGAGAGGCCTTCGCAAGTCGCAGGCTGGCTGTTCCCTCCCACCATCCCCTCCTTTCTGGTCTGCTCAGGGCTGACTGGTGCCTCGGGAAGGGGGACTCTGCCTGAATTCTAGAAGTCACCCTGAGCACGTCCTTAGGTGTAGAAGGATGTGACAGGAGGGCTGGGTCTGTTTCTATTTACCATGGTAACCCCGATGGACCCCAGTGCTTGGCAAACAGCAGGCACTTACTAAATGGTGGATGAGGAGGTGGGCAGTCACTGCACCAAAGGGCGTGGCCCAGGGTAAGCAGGGGTGCACAAGGGAGGGCCTGTGACTCCCCAGCCACCTGGCCAGCCCCCGCCTTCCCCTCCCCCCCACCCCGGCCAGCCAGACACCCGTTTCCTGTCTGCAGAAGCCAGACGTGCCCTTTGAACTCCTGTTTCCTGAGCCCCTCTCCCCGCTCCAGGGTCTGGGAGGGGGTAGGGAGGTGGGGGATACTCACGTTCCCGAAGGTGGGGAGCCCCGAAGACCCCAGCCACTTCCGCAGGGTCTGAGAGAGAGCCCCGTGGTCCCGCTCCGCCTGAAGCACGTGGGCTTCCAGGAAGGAGACGTGGTGCCCAACCATCTTGACAAAGGCCTGGCGGGAGAGGGGAGAGCGGTGATACCACATCTGCTCAGACCAGGCCATGTTCCTGGCCGCCTCCCTCTCACCCGGCCCCATGGCTCCCAGAGAGTTCAGGCAGCGCCTGCCCAGCTGGGGGCACCTTCTGAAACCCTGACAGTAACAGTGATACCTCTCCTTGTGGCGGGGGGTGGGGGGAGGCCTGGCCTGGCCGAGCCCTCACTCGTGTCCTCTCACCTTCACCCTCTAGTGAGCCTCTATTTAGACTCTCTTTTACAGAGGAGGGAAACCGATGCTCAGAGAGGTTGGACCACCTCCCCAAAGTCACACAGCCAGGAAGTGGCATGCAGGGGACTCAGGCTGCACAGCCTTATGAAAAATGGATTTTTTCAGTCATCGCTCACTTTCATATTTGATGGGTATCAGGGGAGTCAAGCTCAGATGGTGCCAAGGGGCAGGCAGGTGACAAGTGGGTGAGGTAGGCTGAGCGGGGACTGGATGAACTGGAGGCCCAGGTCCCGGCCCCCACGGGTCCCTCAGCTCTGGGTCTCTAGTGCAGGACCTCCAATTTCAAAAGAGAAGAGAGAATGCTGGGGTCAGACTCTCTGGACTAGAACCCAGGTTCTACCACTTACTAGCTGTGTGCCTTTCGGTGAGTTACTTCATTTCTACCATCCTCAATTTTCTTATCTATAAAATGGGAATAACAACAATATCAACCTTGCTCAGCAGTTAGGTGTTTAGGGCATATCAAGAGCTCAATTAATGTCAGATAACATCATTTAAAAATAAAAAAAGAGGACATTCAGATTTTACAAAACGTGTCTAGTCTTTAACGTTAGCAATAAGTCCACAATTTTAACAGGTACAGTGCAGGCCCGGTGACACTCGTTTGTGACTTCTGGTGTGCCTGTGTGTTGTGTGCATGTGTGTCTGCATGTGTACCTGTGTTTGCATGTTCTGCGCATGTGTCTGTGTGTGGTATGTGTACGTGTGCATGTGTCTGCCTGTGTGTGTGCACTGCATGTACACCTGGGAAAGCCGCCAAAGGTGGCGACTCCAGCGCCATCTCAGACAAGCCCCTTCTGCGGGTCTCTCTTGTCCTAATAGTAAAACACAAGAGATTTTCTTGCATTGGATCAGAGGCCGGAGACCCTCTCAGTGCTGGGCCCCATGAGAAAGCCTCCCTTCACTGGATGGAAAGCCCCGCTCCTCCCATCCAGCAAGGCCCACCACCACCCAGCCCTGCCCTCTCTCCATGTCCCACACACAAGCCGCACAGGCCGCCCTTTGGTTCTTTGAAAATTCCAGGCCTCACTTTCCACAGGGCCTTTGCACCAGCTCTCTCCATGCCAGCGGCACCTCTCTGTTCTCGAAGGAGGAAGCCTGCTTGGCTCTCAGGCCCTGGATCCGCTGTCTGCTCACCCCCCACCCACCCACACACACAGAGGCCTTCCCCGACCACCGAATCTAACACGCCCCACCTCACTGCAGAGCCACCCCGTTTCCCATCTTCTCAGCCCCCCTCTCCCTCTGAACCTCCTGTCGGCTTGTTCACGGTCCACCTCCCTCTAGAATGTGAGTTCTGGAAGAGCAGGTGCTGAGTCAGTGTTGTTCACAAGGCCAAGACCAGGGCCTGGTCCGCGGGAAGGGGCTCGGCTGGATGGTGGAGGCACGCACGGCTGCAGGCATGAGCGAATGAATGAAAGCACACACGAGTGCGTGCACGTGTGAGCGGATGCACGCAGACACACATGAGTCCATGCACACACAGGACTGAACACATGTGCGCAGGGATGAATGAAAGCATCCTTAGCAAAGAGACACTGGATGAACCCAATATGGTGGCACTGTTGTGCCGCCGCCATCCTGTGCTTCTGGCAGGGGCAGAGCTGAACAGCTCTGAATAAGCCACATCGCGCGCGTGCGTGTGTGTGTGTGTGTGTGTGTGTGTGTGTGTACGCGCGCGCATGTGTGTGTGTTGGGGGGCGGCTGGAAGACAAGGAGCCACGGGCCTGGCAGCTTCCCCTAGTCTTGCTGGGCCCACACATCTGGTTGTACGACACAGAAGAAAGTCCTGCAGTCCCTCCTCCAGCGGATTCCAATTTTACGCTCCCTGCGTTAATACCGATGTGGTGGGAGCGTGAGGGACGCTGAGGAATGCGTGCTAGGGAGCTGGGAACCGCCTCCAAGATGCCTGCCAGGGAGGGTAGCCTGGCCAGGCCTCAGCCAGGGAGAGGCCAAAACCTGGCCGGGAAAGCTGATCCGGGGAAACAGGGAAGACATGGACACGCATCCACACAGAGAGGGGAGGAGAGGGGACAGAAGGGGGGCGACCGCTAATCGGGACGCCCTTGGGACTACAGGTGACTTATATATACTCTTCTCTACAGTGAAAATGAACCACTTTTATTAACAGAAGCAAGGGAAGGAAGGAGGCGGAAGGCAGGGAGGGAGGGAAGGAAGGAAGGAGAGTAGGAAAGGAGGGATGAGAGAGAAAGGAAAGTCACATTGTTTTAAAATATATTTGTGAGCCCTGATGTATCTGAATCCTTGTGGCAAAGGCCCCCAGCTTCAGAGCAGGGCCTGGTCCAAAAAGGGTGCCAACACCCAGCACTGAGGAAGGGTCATGAGCACAGACTTTTGCAATCCCAGCTCTACCACTTCCTAGCTGTGTGACCTTGGGCAAATGACTTCACCTCTCTGTGCCTCAGCCACTGTCTCTATGAAATAGGACGAATAATGGGACCTTCTTCCTGGGGCTGCTATGAGAGGTAAGCAAGTTCTTTCAACTAAAGCACTTAGAGTCCCTGGCTCATAGCAGGTGCTCAGTAAATGTTAGTTTTTTCTGGCCTGAGAGGTCATCCCCATGGTTCCCAAGCCTCCCCACAGTGGGTCACACTCATCTTGGGTTCCCTGGAACCCCCACTCAGCTGGGCCAAGTGATGAGCAGGCTTCGTGGATTCGGGCTCTCAGCCTGTGGGAAACGGCCACCACCACAGTGATAGCTTGTCCTCAGCGAGCACCTACAAGATGCCAGGTGCTGGCATAACACCCTCACAACGACATATTTGCAATTTGCAGAGGACGAAACTGATGCTGAGAGGGTGAGTGAGTTACCCAAGGGGCAGATCTGAGGCCCAGGCTGTCCGGCTCTGGAATCCATTGGCCTCAGAACAACATTAGGTTCTGTTTGGGTCCTAAGTTTTATTGTTCTCATGTCACACACAGCTTAGTGGGATATACGTCTTCTCCCATTTGCCTTGAAATCCATGACCCTCTTGGACTAATTTAGTTTTTCCTCTTTTTAACTGAGATCCAGTTGCAGAGAAATATCCTTCTACTCAAAGGAAAGCAGCAGCCCGGCAGGTTGACAAGAGGCAAATGCTATTTAGCCTCGATGCTGGGGAGACTCTAGGGCAGAGTGGGGACTGTGGCAGCCGAGAGAGTCACACCCCACTGAAGGAGATAGTCGCTTCTCAGCTCCAGCTGTTCCCAGAAAGTAAGGGAGGTGGCTTGGGGTTGGTCTTCTAATCACTGACTGCCCAGTACAGTCCTGGATCCTGTTGGCATCTAAGTTTACAATCTCCATCAAAAGCTTACAATAACTGCTGGTGGGAGAGTAGGATGGTGTCAACACTTTGGAAAATAGTTTGGCAGTTGCTAAGAAGAGTTACCACATGACCCAGCAATTCCAGTCCTAGGTGTTTACCCAAGAGAAATGAAAATGTACATCCACACAAAACCCGGACATGAATGTCCCCAGAAGCATTATTCACAATAGCCCCTACGTGGAATCACCCCAAGGACGGATACACAGAATGTGGTACAGCCATCCCTCCAATGGAACACTACTCATCCACGAAAAGGAATGAAATTCTGACACATGCTACAACCTGAAAGAACCTTGAAAGCATTATGCAAAGTAAAAGAAGCCACACACTGCAGGCCACATATGACATGAAGGGTCCAGATGAGGCAAATCCATAGACTCGGGGTAGACTAGTGGTTGCCAGGGGCTGGGCTGGGGCACGACGGCTAACCACTGAACTCTCCTGCTTCTTCAGTGGTTTCCTGTTCCTCAGGGAAAAGGCCAAAATGCTGACCTTGGAGGGGACGGCCTAGGCAACGGGCTTCCTGCTGCCCGACTTCCCCAGCCCTGCTTGGGTCATGACGCCCCTCATCCCTGTAATCTGGCCGTCCCAGGATCATGCCGGCATCCCCATCTCCTTCCTGCTCCAGAGCCCAGATCCCACCCACCTCTGAGCCTCTGCCCGAGCTGTGCCCCGTCCACCCCCCCCCCACCCAGCACAGCCCCTGCCACTCACCCTCCAGGGGCCAGAAGGTTCCACTCTTCGGCCGCTACTTCCCTCCAGAGCACTCACCTCCCTCCCAGTCACCCTTGGTGAATGTGGTCAGCAGAATCATGGGCCCCAAAATGTCCCCTCCTCATTGCCAGAACCTGTGACGATATCACCTTCCGTGGCCGAAGGGACTCGGCAGGTGTGAATAGGGATGCTGAGCCTGGGAGACTGGATTATCCAGGAAACCGCGGGGGTCCTTATAAGATGGAAGCGAGGGTGCCCCGGGGGACAGAGTCTGGAAGATGCTACACTGTGGGCTCTGAATGTGGAGGAAGGTGCCATGAGCTGAGTGATGCGGGCGGCCCCCAGAGGCTGGAAAAGGCAAGAACGTGAGTTCTCCCCCCAGAGCCTCCAGAGGAACCAGCCCTGCTGACTCCTGCTGACACATTTTAGATTTCTGACCTCAAGAGCTGTAAGATGCTAAGTTCACGTTGTTTTAAGCCAGTATGTTTTCCTTTTTTTTTTCTTTTTTGGCTGTGTTGGGTCTTCGTTGTTGCACTGGGCTTTCTCTAGTTGTGGCGAGTGGGGGCTATTCTTTGTTGTGGTGCATGGGCTTCTCAGTGCAGTGGCTTCTCTTGTTGCGGAGCACAGGCTCTAGGCGTGCGGGCTTCAGTAATTACAGCATTCAGGCTCAGTAGTTGTGGCATGTGGGCCCTAGAGTGCATGGACTTCAGTAGTTGCGGTGCGTGGGCTCAGGGCACGCAGGCTTCAGTAGTTGTGGCACACAGGCTTAGTTGCTCCATGGCATGTGGGATCTTCTAGGACCAGGGATTGAACCCATGTCCTCTGCATTGGCAGGTGGATTCTAACCATTGCACCTCCAGGGAAGTCCAGCCTTTATGTTTGTGATAACTTGTTAGAGCAACCCCAGGAAATGCTACAGTCATGCCTTGCTGCTGCTTCTCCTGGCTGGAACACGGCCTTGGACTCTGTCTTTCTCACTATGAAAGCCCCCAGTGGTGCATAGTAGGCCCTCAATAAATGCTAGTGGGCTGAATGCTAAGGAGAATATTGGGCTTGAGAGTTGGAGTCAAGTAAGGCAAGAACCAGGGCTACAAATCTTCACATTTTCTTTCCTCTTTCAAATATGTGGAATAAAATGCAAATGAATCAGCTATTCCAAGGGCAAAGTTTTAATTATATTCCTGCCTCATTCTCTGCTGACAAGAATGTTAATTCTCTGCTAACTCCAGGGCCCACTGCCGGGCTCCTTTCCTCCACAGCTCAGAGTGGTGCACATCCCCTCGGTCCAGGCGACAGCTATTAAATCGCAGGTTCCTCCAGCCTCTCCTGGTCCTTCACTGTGCAAGGAGCCAGGAGCCCAAGCCAAGGGCCCCAGTTTGAGTAAGAGCTTAGGCTCCAGAGGATGTGAACTGAAGTCCCAGCTTTACAGAATTAGCTGTGTGACCCCAGGGAAGTGGCTTACCCTCTCAGATCTCGTGGTCCTCCTCTGGGAAATGGGATGGTGAGGGTACCGACGCTGCAGTGCAGCCAAGAGGAACAGAGATACCATGCACCTTAGCCTGGTGCCCACACAGGTAAAAGGCAGGTGAAATAAGGCAGCAGTGAGGCAATAGGGCATGGTGGGGATTGTGGTGAAATGCAGAGCACATGCGTCATTTGAGGGGCAGCTGCCACCAGCGCTACCAGAATACAGCCTAGGGGATGGAAATGTTCTATTTCTCAGTTTGGGTCACCTTCACATGGGAGTGTAAAAATTCACTGAACTGTACACTTACTATGCATGCACTTTATGTATTTATACCTTAAAAAATAAACAGAATAAAGAAAGGTGGGTCTAGGGTTATGAAAGCTTCTGAATTTCCAAAAGCAGCAGAAAATTCAGATTTTCATATAAAGCACCCTGAATTTTAAATGAGATCCTTTATATACATTCATATTTGTCATGTTTTAAAATACTGTGTTGGCCCCTTTTTGGCCACCACCCCCCTGCACTGGGTCTAAGGTCTGACACTATCAAGGCCAGATCAGTATTTTGGAAGAGAGGATGAAAGAGCCAGAACAAGTCCGTGATGCTCACAAAGAAAGCTCATTATCCTGGACTCACCTCCAGCTGGTCCACTTTGGTGTAGATGCCACGCATTTCCATCACCTTGGCCTTAAGGAGGGGGATGTTTTCCTCCAAGATCTGTGAAGTGTCGCTCCTGATCTGCAGGGAACAAGATAGCTCATCAGGCCCTCTGCCCTGGCTCCATGTGCGCCCACCTGCCCTGGGGCCGGCCAGGCTCTGCAGGGATCTCACCAATGTCTGAGACACCAAGTGTCATCCTGCCCCAGGGACAGGCCCAGGAACAATCCAGAGTTCCAGGTGGGGACCAACCTCAATGCCTCTTGGGACCCAGACTCAACCAGTATCACTTACCGAACTGCAAATTAATTATCCCCACCCCCCAAACTCCCAACACCACCAGCTCCAAACTAAATATCTTTATTTTTAAAACCAATGAGCTGGTTTTCCAAAACCAAATGTAAAGAATCAAAATCTCTTCTCTAAACTGAAGTCAAGGTAAGTCGAGTTTCTGTAACACTGGAACTAAGAATATCAATGAGAAGAGTTAATAATAACCATTAACATCAATGATGTTAATGAAAACCACAAATCTCATTGTCACGGTGCTTCCTACACGCAGCCACTGCGCTAAGCATTTCCTGCGCATTACGCACCTGGTTAATTTTAAGTTTCTTCTGCTTGGAAGGACCCCAAAAGCGACTGTGAACTTTGTGAAGCTACATCTTTCCCTTGATCACTGAGATCGGACACTTAAGCCCCCATTTTCCTTCAGAGACAAAAGGACCAAGCCTAACCCTTAAGAGTGTGTGTGTGTGTGTGTGTGTGTGTGTGTGTGTGTGTGTGTGTGTGTGTGTGTGACAGAGAGACAGAGATTCTATTTCCACATTACCATGTCCTGACACACAGAGAGGCAGCATCCAGATCCCCTGGAGGAAGCCTGTCTAATGCTGATTTCCAGGCCTCTCCGAGGCTGGTCTAGCTTGTGTGGGGTCAGCTGGCAATCTGTTTTCAGCCAAGCTCCAAGGCTATGTTGGAGTGGGCATCCGGGCACAGTCAGAGAAACACAAGTGGGCACAATAGGACTCAGACTGGAGTTTGAATTTAGCTCTACCCAGCATGAGCTGTGTGGCCTTGGGCAAGTCACTGCACCTCTCTGAGCCCACCTTTGCTTGTCTGGACAGGGAAGCAGTCACGATGGTCCTTGCTTCCTTGGAATGTGGTGAGGACAGAACATTCAGCACAGTGTTTGGCATGGCGTGTGCAGGCAGCTTCTGATACGGTCCTCAATGAGCCCCACCTCCTGGAGTTCAAGCCCTTGTGTGATCCCCTCTCCGAGACTGTTGCCTGGACCTAGAGATTGGCTTCTAATGAAGAGGAGTCAGTCAACGTGAGATGTGGCCCTCCTGAGACTAGAAGACTGTCATACTGTCTTGTTGGTGGTCTCTCCTGCTGCCTGGTTCATGCATGCTCCCCGCAGCCCCTCTACTTTCTCACTTGCCCTCTCCCACCAGCTGTGATGAAGCAAGTTGCTGTAATGGAGAAGCCCACCTCCAGCCAACAGCCAGTGAGGAACTGAGACACTCAGTCCAATGACCATGAGGAACTGGATCCTGCTCAGAACCACCGAATTTGCCTGGACATGGTTCTGCCCCTGTAGAGCCCTGAAATGACAACCGTCCTGGCCAACACCTCAATAGCAGCCTGTGAGAGACCCTGAGTCACAGGGCCCAGCTAGGCTGCACCAGCGTCCTGACCCACAGATACTAGCACATAATAAACATCATTGCTTACATCGCTAAGTATGGGGGTAATTTGTTATGCAGCAATAGCTAACTAATACAAGGTGACAACTCAGTATAAAATTTTAATTTTAAAAATGTTTTTGAAAACTGTACCCATTTCCCCTCTTCTTTCTGCCTAAGAATATGAGACTTGTGGTTCTCCTGCCATTCGGCTCCCATCACTTTTCAGGATGACACCTCCCCCCTTGCCCTGGGTTTCCCAGAAGCCACTCCATCGCTTGCATGTCTAAAACCAACCTCTTCTCTCCTGGCTCCTCTCCTCTGGTCAAGGCAGTGCCATCTCCCTGGGCACCTGGCTCCAAGCCCACTGTCCTGAGATACACTCCTTCCCCATGCCCTGACCCCATGGGGCAGAAGAGCAGCTCTGAGAGGGTGGCATCTGGCATCAGGCTGCCTGGCCTCAGTCTCTGCCCTGACCTCTCTGTGCCTCAGTTTCCTCATCTGTAAAATGGGGATCAGACTAGTGCTTCTCTCAGAAGAATGCTTTGGGGATTAAACAACATCACCCATGTCTGCACGTGGCCCACATATGCGGCTCATTTGGCCCCCAAAGTGTTTTCGTTTTTAAATTTGACTTAGTTTCCAACTTTAAAATTCAAGTAGGGCTCTGAGGAGAAATGGCTGATTCTAGGGTTGGGGCAGGGAAAATATAAAAGCCTGAAGCATCTTGTAGTGTCAGAAAGTAAGAAGATGTTAAAAATAAATAAATAAATAAATGAATAAATAAATAAATAAAGGATGGGGCACATCAAAGGAACACAAGAGTCAACCTGAAAGAGCCAAGTGGCCCAAAGTGGGACAATTTGAACAAAATAATGTAACATAGGAATATAACCCCAAGTGTAAAATAAATACACACGAGTGTGATAGGAACAGGAATTGAATGGGCTGTGGAAATGGGGAAATGGTGATGTTACCGTGGAGCCAGGCCACCAGCCCAGTGACGGCGTGTGGGTGTCACGTGCCCCTGATGTGATGTGCTGTGCTGTGATGAGAAGGAACCTCGGCTCTGGGATTCTCTCCAGAAACTCACAACTTTGTCTAATCACAAGAAAAACATCAGACAAACCCAAATTGAGGGACCTTCTACAAAATACCAAATACCCCTCACAACTGCCAGTCAGGAAAAGTCAGGAAAGAAAGGAATTGTCACAGACTGGAGTGGCCTCAGGACACCCAACAACCTAAGGTATGTGGTGTCTTTGATGGGATCCTGGAACAGAAAGAGGATGTCAACAGGAAGCCGGGGAATCAGATGCAAGTGTGGAACTTAGTGAGTAGCCATGGACCTCTGTTGATTCCTTGGTTTTGACAAAGGTACGGAGGTGAGGTTAACAGTGGGGGTAACTGGATGAGGGGTGTCTGGGAACTCTCTGCACCTCTGCAATTTTTCTGTAAATCTAAAACTATTCCAAGATAAAATACATAGATACGGCTTTAAAATATTCAAGTGACTAAGTGTGGATTTATAACTTCTCTCGAAAGTCAGTAGCTCTAGAGCCCGCAAGCCACAAGTGTTGAGCCCACGTGCCACAACTACTGAAGCCCGCCCGCCTAGAGCCCGTGCTCCGTAACAAGAGAAGCCACCACAATGAGAAGCCTGTGCACCGCAACTAAGAGTAGCCCCTGCTGGCCGCAACTAGAGAGAGCCTGCATGCAGCAACAAAGACCCAACACAGCCAATAAATAAATAAATGAATAAATATATATTTTTTAAATGGAAAAAAAAAATTCAGCAGCTTAGGCAACACTGGGCCTACCTCTCCCCAGGCCCCGCAGGCTGGGCTAAGCAGCAGCTGCTTCCTCCCGCTGGGATGTGAGCACCCAGTCTTCACAGTCACCACCCGTCCGTAGCGCCCCACTCCGGCCCCCTCACTCCCGTCCTTATGCCGCCTGGCTCCTACAGCACCTGCCTTTGTTAGCTGGGGTAAGGAAAAGTGCTCAACATCCTCCCTTGTTTCCCCACAGGCCAAATTTCTAGAGAGAAGCCCATCCCTCAACAAGGCTACACTCGGGAGAAATTGCGGTGATGAAATGAAGAACAGAAATTCATGGCAAAGCCAGAGCACTGGGGATCAAATGCAGATCTTCTCTTTCTGTTAACTTTTTTTTTTGGCTGTGTTTGGGCCTTCGTTGCGGCAGGTGGGCCTTCTCTAGTTGTGGCGAGCAGGGGCTACTCTTTGTTGTGGTGTGCCAGCTTCTCATTGCGATGGCTTCTCTTGTTGCAGAGCACAGGCTCTAGGTAGGCAGGCTTCAGTAGTTGTGGCTCACAGTCTCAGTAGTTGTGGCGCATGGGCTTAGTTGCTCCATGGCATGTGGGATCTTCCCGGACGAGGGATCAAACCTATGTCCCCTGCATTGGCAGGCAGATTCTCAACCACTGCGCCACTAGGGAAGTCCCTCTTTCTGTTAATTTCTAAAGAGGGGAGGGACTTCCCTGGTGGCACAGTGATTGGGAGTCCGCCTGTCAATGCAGGGGACATGGGTTTGAGCCCTGGTCCAGGAAGATCCCACATGCCGTGGAGCAACTAAGCCTGTGCACCACAACTACTGAGCCTGCGCTCTAGAGCCCGTGAGCCACAACTATTGAATCCATGTGGTGCAACTACTGAAGGCTGGGGGCCTAGAGTCTATGCTCTGCAGCAAGAGAAGCCACGGCAATGAGAAGCCCGCGCACCACATGGAAGAGTAGCCCCCACTCTCCACCACTAGAGAAAGCCCATGTGCAGCAACGAAGACCCAACTCAGCCAATAAATAAATAAATAAATTTATTTAAAAAAAATAAAGAGGAGAGAACAAGTGAGGATCAGGAGGGACTGGTCTTAGCAACCCACAGGGGTGAGGGGAGCGTGGCAGAGAGGAGATTCACGGAACACTCCCCGCCTTCCTCCAGATCCGCAGGCACTCGAGGTCAGTGGGTCTGTGGACCCAGTGGGAAGGTCCCTCTCTGCAGAGGCTTCTCCACTGGTTGAGACTGAGGGCAGAGGGAACTCTCTACTCCTGCCCAGAAGGCAGCCTGCAGGTCATCGGGGGCGTGGGGGGGGGGGTGGCGGGGGGGAGAAGGTAGTCCCTGGGGTCTGAATCACCCCCAGACCTTCCTCTTGGCTCCCTTAAGAGCTGGGAACCGAAGGTAAAAATCAGGGTATTTAATGAGAGCCGGGTGAGGAGAGGCAGGATACCAACACCTGGGAGCGTTCGTCACGGGCTGGGAACAGACCCTGTGGTACAGGGACTGTTTTCTCTTCAGCCTTGTTTTATAGGTGATGAAACTGAGAAAAACGAAATGAGCTGGGCAAGGTCACAAAGCTACAAAGTGGGAGATGGAGGATTCTAGTCCAGGTGGGTCTGAGGCCACCTGCTAATACCAGAGGTCTGCAGACGTGTTCTGTCAGGCCCACGCAGAGCCAGCCTCATCAAGCCTAAAACCCCAAAAGTATTACAACCAAGCTAGGTGCCAAGATCTAAAATTAAGGATATTTCCCTTAGAAACCCAGATTTCTGGCTTCTTGTGAAAAGTCAGAAGACCTGGCCACACTGGGCCTATGTTCCATGTGGCAACAATCGGTTGGAGCTGGGTGACAACAGCCCCCTTTGGTTAACCGTAGTCCCCACCACTCCCAAGAGTCTCCCCAGCATGGCGTATGTGGCCACCCCGTGCACTGTTCAGCTTACAGGGGAGTGGAAGGAAAGGGACACATTTCTTTTCTCACACCCAACCCACTTCACATCATCACATCACAGGCATGTGAGCCTGTGCTTGTGCCCACTGCTCAGAAGAAGAAAGATATCAGGGAAGAATCAGTGCTTTTTGAGCCTCTGCGGGGATGAACCTCCTGCCCAGAGACCCTTCCCCAGCCAGTCCTCCCCGCTCCCCGGAGCTGGTCTCCGGAGCCCAGAAGTCTGGGCAGTGGATGCAGGGGGGTTATCACAGAGCACACACGGCCGTCCAGGGTGATGCAAAGCCCAGAAGAAGAGCCAAATGCACTTGACCTAAGAACACACACCAATGCCAAATGCAACTGCTGGGCCGAGGCCAACAGGAAATTTTCTCCATTTATGTGAGTGATGGGAGAGTCCGCTCCCTGCCAGAAGGTGGGCCCGAGGCCACTGGAGTTTCCGAGGGCCCAGACAAGCTGCCCAAACCCCCGAGGGCACTGAGCTGGAAGGCCTCACAAGTCCAGTTTCGGTGGATAAACTTATCGATGTTGTGACCCTCTGGTGCTTGGATATTGATATTGACGACCTCAGCAGCTGCTATTTATGGGTCACTTAATACATAGCAGGTACCGTGCTAAGCGATTCTTTTTAACTGAGTGTAAATGACACACAGTAAAGAGCCCAGGCCTTAGCGGACAGCTCAATGAACTGGTATGTGTGTTCACATCTGTGGAACCACCACCCAGACCAAAGCACGGAACACCCCTTACCCCATAAGGCTCCCTCTGGCCTCCTCCCAGTCATGACCCCCCTCCCAGAGCTAACCTCAAGCTGACTTCCATCACATGGACTGGTTCTGCCCATGCTTGAACTTCATACATGGAGCTCCACACAGGAAGTACGCGTGTGTCTGGCCTCTTTCCCTCTACAGCACGTTTGTGAGAATCACCCGTGTTGCTGTGCATGGCAGGTCATTCTTTTCCACTGCTGTGCCTTCCAGCATATGAATAAGCAACAATTTACCTACCCCTTTCTACCACTGATGGACACTGGGGTTGTTTTCAGTTCGGGGCACGATGAACAAAGCTGCTGTGAACATTTGTGTGAGTGTCTCTGTGGATGCTTGTTTTCATTTCTCTTGGGCAATTATCTAGGATTAGAATTGCTGGGGTTCAGGGTAAGTATATGTTTGACTTTGCAAGAAACTGCCATGTTTTCCACTTGGCTGTCCCTTTGTGTATTTCCACCAGCCAATGAAGGAGAGTTTCAGTTGCTCCACATCCTCATCCACACTTGCTAATGTCTGTCATTTTCACTTTGGCCATTCTAGTGGACGTAAAGGGCACTCATCCCTGCCTCATTTATTCCTCGTGATAACTCTTTGGAGATGGGTACCATTTGCAGTGGATGAAAGATGGTCACAAAATCTGTGCATTCCTTCCAGGAAGAAGTGGAGTCTATGTCCTTTCCCCTTCGATCTTAGTGGGCTATGTGGCTGCTTTGACCAATAAGATACCACAGAAGTGACACTGTGTCAATTGGCATAATGCCTCCAGAGACTTCTACTTCCCATCTGTTGGAACACTTGCTCTGGGAGGCCAGACTGCCATGCTATGAGGAAGCCCAAGCTGGCCACGAGGAGAGGCTGCATGGAGGAGAGTGATGCCAACTGGTCCCCAGCCCTCCAGCCCTCCCAGCCCAGACATCAGACAAGTGAGGGAAGCAGCCACCCTGGACGTCCCCATCCCAGTAAGTGCCACGTGGCTTGGATGAGCCACACCCTCTGGGCCCTGTTCTGGCCCACATAATAAATTGGTGATTGTTTCACACCACTAAGTTTTGGGGTAGTTTGATGCTGCAATAGATAATCAGAATCATTATCTCCATTTTACAGAGGAGAAAATAAAGGTACAGAGAGGTGACATGTTATGCCCATGGCCCCACACTGGGAAGAGTCAGAGCTTGACGTGATGGCAAGAGGCATTATATCTAAGATCAGAACAGGTCACAAATGCTGGTCATGTAGAATGATCTGGAACAGACTGGCAAAGGACTTAGTACATCACACTGGAAGCTGGACTCTCATTTCCAATAGCCTGATTTTATCAGAAATAAAGCATTTCTCTCTGGACCGTGCACCAGGAAGCCCAGCCTCCTGGGACCTCTAACTTCATCAGTGTTTCCAAAGACCAAAGCAGGGCCCCAGGAACAGTGGTCCATGGTGTGATATCACTTCCTCCCAAAGGTTCCCATTCATCCCTAGCTTGGATCTCAAGCCAGGGCCAACAGCTGTCCAGCTCTCGGTGCTATAGAGCCCACAACACCTGGGTACAGACATACTAGATAAGCTGGGCAACAGCTGCTGGGACCAAGAGGATTTCTATAATCTAGATGACATCAGCACAGAGCCTCACTGTAGGAACTGCAAACTCAACGCCTCCATGGGCCACAAAAGCATCATACAAGGCACATTCTATTATCAACATAGACATGGTCATTCGCACATAAACACACTGAAACAGTCTTCACTTTCAAGGAATTGCACTCTCTTCCATTTCTTAAAACACCGGACTCTCTCGATCTGGTTGATATTTGCCTGCTTTTAGTAGGGCCTGAAGTACAGAGAAATGTTCTCTACCATAAAACAAATCTGGACAGCACAGCATGGGTGCACCTGGCAGGTGGCCGAGGGGTCGGGGAGGCTCCCGTGGGGAGCAGCAGGGACACACGTGCTCTCCACAGGGGGCGGCCACCGTGCAGCTGCAGCTGATGCTGGCCGGGTGAGGACAAGCACCCAAGGGGCGGAGGGCAGGGGGTGGGTGGCAGGGGGGTTGCAGGTTGGCAACAGATCGATGCTTTTCCAAGAGAAACTGGAAATCCAGATTTTTTTGCATGACATTCTATAAATGTTAGCAGCTCATTCCCTTTTTTTTTTTCACCAGAAACATCATCCAACATGTCTGCAGGCAGGATAGGGCCCATGGGTCACCTTGCGACTTCAGTATTAAAATTTTTGCACAGATGCATCTCAAGGCATTGAGTTGGGCAAGGACCTTCTTGATGCTGCATGCAACCTTGAGCCTCCTGGCAGCACAAACGCAGACTTTCCACCATGGGAAGCCTTGAGGTTTTTAAGGCAAGGAAAGCCTGGGCCCCTCTCTGTCTGTCCAGGCTGACTTCTGCCCAAAGCTCTCATTGTGGGTAGATGGTGGGTATCCCTTCACGGGAGGAGGAGGGGCTGAGATTTGAGAACAAAAAAGTCCCAGGACCGCCCATCCCCACCATCTTCCCAATCCGCCCCCTGTGTGGGCCAGCACTCTCCCACTGTGCCCAGCATGTCACCCCCACAGCCCAGCCCCTCTGCCTGGATGCCGCCCACTCCACGCCCTCCAACTCCTGCAACTGAATTCTTCCTGTCCCTCTTTCAACCCCTAAATTAATCACCACCTGTTCTGCAAAGGCTTCCCGATTTCCCAGGCAGAATTTAACAACTCTACACTTTTTTTTTTTTTTTGAAAGCAAACTGAGTCTTGGGATTATGTGCCCAGTTCCTTCTAGAACCTCTTTCCCTTTTCAAGACCTCTACAGCCTCCCTTTGCACCTGGAACACACCTCCCGGCCAGCGCTTTGACCCTGGAGGACAGCGGCTGGTACACGGAATGGTCTCCCCAGCAGTCGGGGGGGTCGGGGGACAGGGGGATAGAGACAGATCTGTCTCTCTTTGCATCCTCAGGCTCACCAAGGGACTGGTCACAGAAGGTGCCCAAAGTTTGTTGACGAAGAAAGGACTATTCAGGCTGTTCAAAGTCAGTCTCATTACCCAGCTCCCACCTGGACCCACATCTGAACTAAAAAAATTGGCTCTCAAGAGAAAAACACACATAGGTCCTTGTGGGAACGTTTGCGTCTTGTCCACTGCAGTGTCCCAGGAGCTGGCACAGGGAGGCATTCAGATGCCTGTTGAATTATGGGGATAAAGTCATACCCATCATGGTGGATTGCTCTGAGGTGAAATGGGAAGATACGTGAAGAACGCTCTGTACGGTGTCCGGCACAAAGAAGATGCTCCACAGACGTCACTCCCTGGGGCTCTCACAAGCGTCCCTCCTGACACCTGGTACACATCTCCCTGGCTGGGCCCAGTGGGGCTTCCTGTGCTCCAGGGAGAGGCAGGCCTGGTCCCAATATGGAGCTCTACCCTTTGGGCCTCCAGGCAGAAGCCATAAACCCTAGCTGCCGGTGTGCCTTTAATAAGCTTGGCAACTTCCAGAACATTCTATCAGTGCTCCTCAGGGCCCCACACCTGTCTGGCAACGATCCTGGAGACACAAGGAGGTGTGGAGACCTTGTCTTCCAGACCTAGGGAACCATCCTCCATGTTCCAACCCACCCAGCCAGGAGGATCCGCTCCCGCAAAGCAGGGCAGCAGCAACTGGGGAGCGAGCGAAGGACTCAGGAGGGCCCCTGATGCCCAAGCCCGCCACGGGCCAGGGCCCGGCCAGGAGGCTCCTCCTAGGCCTCCCAGGCCCGAAGCCACTTCCTGGCTGCCTCCACGTTTGCCTGGCGAACTGCGCAGAGCGAGGAAAGTTAAATATAGTCTTAACCATCCCCGCCGCACGGCTCCCCGCATCGGGGCCGAGAGCGCCACCTGGTGGCACAGCCCCGCCTCCTCGGAGGAATAAAGGCATCTCCGGGGAAGGGCGTTATCAAGATGGCCGACTCAGGGAGCCTGGGGTGGAGAGAGGCAGAGGGCGTGAGCTTCCCCCACGGCCAGCCACTGCCCCCGCCTCCTGCTCGCGAAGCCACCACCAAGATGCTCCCCAGGGAAGCCCAGGAGGGCCCTGAAGCCTGGCCTGGGCCTCCACCCACGCCTCCCAGGCAGGCACTCACCATGTCGGCCAGGCTGCAAAACTCTTCCAGCCTGAGGAGCAAGCCCTCGATGGTCTCCTCCACCTCCTTTGCCTGAAAAGAGACAATATCCCGGAGATTAGCAAGTGGTTTCCAGGGAGACAACCGCCCTTCATTTTCTTTTCTTTCTTTCTTTTTTTTTTTAAAGCAAACTAAATCTTAGGATTATCTGCCCAGTTCCCTCCAGACCTACTTTCCCTTTTCAAAACCTCTCTAGCCTCATTTGAAGTCGAGGTGTGCTGGTGGTAATCTTGATGCCGTGGACACCTTTGTTTAACCTCTCTGGTTAAAGCCACCGTGGACCATCCACTCTATGAAGTTCTCAAAAGAGGCAAGATAAATAAATACTAACAGGAGATAACAAAGTGACCCTTATCACCTCTATTGTTCACATGAGGAAACTGAGGCTCAGAGAGGTCAAGGAACCTGCTCAGGGTCACACAGCTAACAAGCATTGGGGCCCTGTTCTCACCTAAGTTTGAGTCCTGGCCTCAAAGCCTGCTCTTATCAATGCTGAGAAATGCCTCTTGAGAAACACCACGGAGAGAAAAAGTGAACTGCAGGAGAGGCAGAATATAAAACTATCCTTGTGCCAACACCAAGAAATGCACATGCTTCAAGAGAAAGGCCTGGGATGATATTACCAAATGCTAATAATTAGGGGATTTACTTATACTGAAAAAGTATTTGTTGTTTACCTGAAATTCATATTTGACTGGGGTTCCTGTAGTTTATCTGGAAACCCTATTGATAGTGCTTACTTAGCCGTGGGGAGTAGGGACTGGTGAATGTGCTCTGATGCGGGAGCCCTGAATGTCTTATGTCATCTGAAGGGTCCAAACCTCAAACGTTATCAAGTCCCAGGCAGTAAGGTAAATGAATGCAAAGCAGGCCACTGGTGCTTGGGGTGATCTGAAAAGCACTTGCCCAGTTTTAGAGCAGTCAGCCACTAGCAGCCACCAGGAAACACAAGGCCAGGGTTGCCAGAACCTTCCATTTTCAAGAGAAGCCAGAAATTCTAACTTTATGGGAAATGTCCCAATTTTTAAATAGTGGCACAAATTAAAAAAAAAAAATTTTTTTTTTTAATGCTCTATGGGCCAAACAAAACAGAACGTGAAGAGTCTGCCTCCTTTAATCACTTGTGTAAAAATTAGTTTGAACCCTTTTTCCCCTCAAGCATGTACCTTTTTCATGACTTAAAAATACCTGTATCTTTTTTTTTTCTAATTACCAGGCATCTAGGAAGAAAGTTTGGCTGGAACATGAACCACTCTCTCTGGCTTACCAGGCCAAATCATTCTCCTCCAGGGAGGTGTCCCCAGGCATTTCTGGGCAGGCCTGGCACCTGCCCCCCTCACCTGAAGGCTGCCCTCACCGCCCACTTGTCCCCGGAGAAATGTTTATACAGTGCAGGAGCCTGCCGCCTGCAGCCTGGGCCGTCGCTACCACAACCAAATAAACGGCTGCACAAAAAAACATCTTTCCGGCTAGAGTATAAATAGTACAGAGCTGCAATTTTAAACTCTGGAACCTTCATCTCACAGCTGGGACTATTTCTGTGCCTGACTGGGGGAGGCTTGACAGGGGAAGGGGACCACAGTGGAGGGAGGACTGGAAACACACAGGAAGTCCCCCTCCCACCTCCCAAAAAGTAAAAGCGTGGTTAAAAACAAAACAAAACAAAATGTCCTTAATGCACTAAGGGAGAAAGAAGGAGCCACAGGCCACTGAGATGGGAGGGAGGAGGTTGGTGGTTCCTTCTGATCCACAGGAAAGCAAGAGAGATGGGAGAGGGCACAGATGCCCTGTGCTCTGTGATGGAGCACAGGGTAGACAATCTACACCCCAGTCCCAACACCTCTGGGGAGACAAAACCGGCTAGAGGGGCACAAAGGACCATGCCCCAGCTGGCTGGGCAGCCTCCTTCCCGAGATACATGTGCAGCTCTTGGCTCGTCGGAAGAGCCTCTTGACCTCTCCTAACACGTTCAGAAAGGAAGTTAGTCCTGAGTTCGAACCCCGTCTTCTCTTTTGCCAGCTGTGTGACCTTAACCCAGTGGCTTAACTTGGGCATCTGGGTTGGCTCACCTGCAACAGGAAGTGCCACACCCATTTGGCAGGGTCGTTAGGTTAACCTCACACAATAGATGTGGCTCAGTCCCTCAACAGGGCGCAGGCACACAGCAGGCACACGTAGACGGGTGCTTCGTGGCGTGCTGTCACTACATGACAAAGGCTAAGCGCTGCGTATGGGTTATCTCATTTGATTCTCACAAGAACTCTCTACTGTAGGTGCCATAATTTCCCCCTTTCTATGGACTGAGAAACAGAGGACCAGAGAGCTTTGGTCACTTGCTCAAGGTCACACAGCTAATAAATACTGAAGCCAAAATTTCACCTCTCTGACTTCAGAAGTTTGTAACCACCAAGGTGCTCTCTGGGGAGGGGAGAAGTGTGCCCACTTTTCTGCTGCCTGGCAACTACGGTCACCCCACCACCTCTTCCCTGTACCTAGGGTGGTGGCCCAAAGCAGCAAGGAGGGAAGAAAGCACCTGCCGACTGCCTGGTCAGTTAAGGGAAGGACAAGTCCCAAGACATTCCCAACCATCAGGAAGGATCAGCCACCCCACTGGGCCCACAAATCATTCACAGGACAATTTTCTCTCAAGATAATTCCCAAAGTGGCCTCAGAAATACGAGTCCTGCAGGCTGCAGCCCACACGCCTTTTTAACCAGTGCATAAGCAAAATGAGTGCCCTCACCACACTGCAGCTCCGTGGGCAGAAACTGTCCCACTCCGAGGGGAGGGAAGCAAATGGCTTGCTTTACGTGACATTCGGGGCATGGCCGGTGGGCATGGCAGGTGGGCATTTTTCAACACACGTGAATCATGGCATTCACAGCCTTCTTCCACATCCCCTGCTTTCTCCCACAGTGCCAATCCAGGCTTCCCAGCTGGGCGTGTCAAAAACCAAAAAGGGGCTGGTCCTGTCCACCAGCAACTGGCACAAGAAAACACAAAATGATCCTCCACCATCCGTGGTCTTCTCCAACTCAACCAATGGAAACTCCATCATCCAGGTGCTCAGGCCAAACACCTGGGAGCATCGTTGACTCATTTTCCCACCCCCCAGCCCCCCACCCCATCCAACCTCTATGAAAACCCTCTCGGTTCTGCCTTCAAAATATATCCAACCACTTCTCTCCACCACTCCGGTGCAAGGCACTGCCCTCCCTCGCTGGGACCATTGCAGTAGCCTGTTACTCACGGGTCCCCTGCTTCCTCTTTTGCTCCCCTTCAATCTACTCCTCAGAGATTCTGTTAAAACCAAAGCCCTCCTCAGCTCAAAATCTTCCACTGTACCTTGTCACAGCCACTAGGATGGCTATGATCACAAAAATGGCAAGCGACCAATATTGTTGAGGATTTAGAGTAACTGGAACCGTCATCCACTGCTGGTGGGAATGTGAAATGGTGCAGCTGCTTTGGAAACCAGCCTCAAAAGGTCAAACATAGAGTTACCCTATGACCCAGCAGTGTATCCAAAAGAACTGAAAACAGAGGCTCTTACCAAAAACACTCGTACATTATTCATAATAACCAACAAGTGGAAATAATTCAATGTCCATCAACTGATGAATGGACAAATGAAATGTGGCGTGTACCTGTGATGGAATATTATATGACCATAAAAAAGAATGAAGTCCTAATAATACATGCTACACCATGGATAATCCTTGAAAACATATGCTAAGTGAAAGAAGTCACATATTACATGATTCCTTTTATGTGAAATGTCCAGAAGAGGCAAATCCACAGAGACAGAAAGTGTATTAGCAGTTGTCTCCCCCATGGAATGGGGGGAGGGGAGTAGGGAATAACTACTGATGGTTATGCGATTTCTTTTTTGGGTGATGGAAATGTTCTGGAATTAGGTTGTGGTGATGTCTGCACAACATAGTGAATATACTAAAAACCACTGAACTGTATACTTTAAAATGGTAAATTGTATATTATATGAATTATATCTTAATTTAAAAAAACGTCCTTCCCCATCTTCCACCTCAATCAGTAAACGCCGACTGGAGGCCTCTCCAGCCCTACACCATCGCACCCTCCACCACCTCTCTGACCTCATCACCTCCTGCTCACGCCCCACCAACCACACCAACCATGTCCTCACCCCGGGGCCTTTGCACCTACGGTTCCCTTCACTGGTAAAGCCCATCTCATACTTCCTTCCAGCCTTTGCTCATATGATTCTCCTTAGTGAGGCCTTCCCTGACCCTGTAGCTTCCCTACCACGCCCCATTCTGCCCCAATTTATTTCTCTCTTTAGCCTTTACCACCATCTAACTTACTATATATTTTACTTGTTTCCTGTCATCTCCCGCCAACAGAATGAAAGCTCCTGATGAACAGGGGTTTTCATTTCTTTTATTCACTTTTGTGTTCCCAGGGTCTAGAATAATGCCTGGCACGCAGTAGGTACCTGTGCTTCCTAAGATGGCCTTCCAACTCTCTCCCATCCCACATGTCCTTTTGCAGTATGACCTTGCCACTCTGCCCACGAAGAGACACAGGACCATTTCTTTCCACCCCTGAGTCTAGCCTGTGACTTGCTTTGACCAATAAACTGTGGTGGAAGCAACGCTCTGTGACTTCCAGGTCTAGAGACCTTGCAGCTTTGTATTCACCCTCTTGGAAGACAACAGCAGGCAATTATGGGGGAGATGCCACAGGGCAAAAGAGATCCGGGAGGACGAGAGGAGAGGCCGTGCAGGAGAACCGAGGGGCCGCAACTGCCAGCACCAACTGCGCAACACATGAGTGAGGCCACATTGGACTTTCGGTGGCTGCCAGCCCTCAGCTGAACACAGCCCCGTGAGGCAGCCCCACCAACACCCCAGGAGCAGAACTGCTCAGAGGAGCCCCACCAACCTGCAAAATCATGCACTATAAAATGGGGATCGTAGGACCTCCCTGGTTGCCTAGTGGTTAGGAATCCACCTGCCACAGGTCTGATCCCTGGTCGGTGAAGATCCCACATGCCACAGAGCAACTAAGCCCGTGTGCCACAACTACTGAGGCCACACTCTAGAGCCCTCAAGCCACAACTAGTGAGCCTGCGTGCTGCAGCTACTGAAGCCCACACGCCTAGAGCCTGGGCTCCGCAACAAGAGAAGCCACCGCACTGAGAAGCCCGTGCACTGCAACTACGAGTAGCCCCCGCTTGCCACAGCTAGAGAAAAAGCCCGCGCACAGCAACGACGACCCAACACAGCCAAAAATAAAAAATAAAATAAAATAAAAATTAAAAAAAAAATGTCCCCACCCAAAGGGACCTTGTGCATGATGTGGGGTGGGGAAACTAGACAATGAACATAATAAATGTGTAACAACATAGAGTTTTAAAAAAAACGGGGGTCATTTTTAACCGCTAAGGTTGGGGGTGGTTTGTTACCTGGCAATTGGTAACCAATACAGTGCTCAATGAATATTTTTTGCAAGAAAGGAAGGGGGGAGGGAGGAAGGAGAAAAGAAAAAGGCCAAGGGAAGGAGAAAGAAAAATGTTCTCTTAGAAGAGCTACAGCCTGAATATAGCAGCCAGGGTGGCGCCTTAATCCCACTTTTGCATTCATGCTGTGTGGTCTTAACTATACCTCTGACCGTCTCTGTGCCTTGGTTTCTCCATTTCAAAGCTGGGGCGGGGGCCAGGGATTCTCAGACTCTCTCTGTTTTGAGATGGAAGCTGAGGAGGGCCAAGTAAGTTCTTTCTCTAGGTTACTCCTGGCGAGATGCTCCACACACATAGGAGATGCGGTCCTGTTTGAGACCACACTATCTGAGACCTGCTGGAGACCGACTAGGGTCTCCAAACTCAAAAAGACACAGAAGCCAAGCAGGAAATGAATACAAGAGAAATGGGCCACACTTAAGAATGTTTTCTTCACATTGCTTATTTCAGTTACCCACTTTTGACAGAGATATTTTACTTTTCTCTGAGAAACACAGAAGCCCAGCAGGATAATAAATGGCAGCTTGGGACTTCCTTGGTGGTGCAGCGGTTAGGAATCTGCCTGCCAATGCAGGGGACACAGGTTCGATCCCTGGTCCAGGAAGATCCCACATGCCGCGGAGCAACTAAGCCCATGCGCCACAACTACTAAGCCTGCGCTCTAGAGCCCACGCTCCGTAGCAAGAGACGCCATCGCAGTGAGAAGCCCCCGCTCGCCACAACTAGGGAAAGCCCATGCGCAGCAATGAAGACCCAACACAGCCAATCAATCAATAAATAAATTTATAATACATAAATAAATAAATAAATAAATGGCAGCCAACCCCCAGGCAGGGAGACAAGAGAGAGGAGTGGGGACTGTGGTAAACGGGAGGCCCCTTGCCCCATCTAAAGAGGACACCTGCCGCGTGGTTGCAGCAGGTCATTCCAGGTGGGAATGCACCCAACTGGTTTTATTCAAGACAAATGGTCTTGATCCAGATAGTTATGCAAACTCTCCCAATTTGAAAATGTTCAAAACTAACCTAAAAAATTAATAAAATATTATAACGGCCAAACAAATCTGACTGAAGGCTGAATGTGGCCTTAACACCTCCGGCCTATCGGTGTCTTTAAAACACAAACATGTATGAAATGTCCAGAACAGGCAAACCTTTAGAGACAGAAAGTAGATAAGGGGTGGAGTGAGAGCTAAGGGGGACAGGGTTTCTTTTGCAGGTGATGAAAGTGTTCTAAAACTGACTGTGGTTGGTGGCCGTGCAACTCTGTGAGGGAACCAAAAGCCATGAAATTGTACACTTTAAACAGATGGATCGTATGTTATGTGAATTATATCACAATAACGCTGTTTACAGATATACACACACATTCTCTCTCTCTCTCTCTCTCTCTCTCTCTCTCTCTCTCATCCTTCTAGAAACCACAAGGTCCATGCAGCCCAGGCACAAGGCCACCGAAGACCTGTACTATTTATTTATTTATTTATTTATTTATTTATTTATTTATTTAATTGGCTGTGTTGGGTCTTCGTTGCTGCACATGGGCTTTCTCTAGTTGCGGCGAGCGGGGGCTACTCTTCGTTGTGGTGTGCAGGCTCCTCATTGCTGTGGCCTCTCTTGTTGCAGAGCACAGGCTCTAGGCGTGTGGGCTTCAGTAGTTGCGGCACATGGGCTCAGTAGTTGTGGCTCACGGGCTCTAGAGCACAGGCTCAACAGTTATGACACACGGGCTTTGTTGCTCTGTGGCATGTGGGATCTTCCTGGGGCAGGGATCAAACCCATGTACCCTGCATTGGCAGGCAGCTTCTTACCCACTGCGCCACCTAGGAAGTCCAAGACCTGTACTTTTTGTTGCAACATTTTTAAAGAAGCCAAACATTTGGATTTTTATGTGAAAACTCCCACTTTTTGAAAGTTGGCATCTACTTAGCATTTTAAAAATCAGATCACCGTGCCAGCCAGAGGACACCCACATGCAGCCAGATCAAGTTCAGGGTTGGGGGTGGCTCTTGCTTGATACCTGGTGCTGCAGCCTGACCCTGCCCCTGCTTCCTCCAGCCAGGCTGGACCAGGGTCCATCAGTACAAGATGGGGCAGGGGGTGTGTGTGTGGGGGGGGTGTGTGTGGAAATGAAGCAGGCCTAAGGACTGTGAGGCCTGCCCACACCCAGGGCATGTAATTAGGAAAGTCACCTCTTCTCCAAAAGTGCTCCTGGCGGCCGGTTCAGACAGTGAAAGTCAAGGTCTCCTGGATATCGGTGTTTGTCCTTCCACCAGCCTGGCGGGAGGCAGCAGAGGCAGCCTCACCTCTGTGCACAGGATGAAAGGGCTGGACTGAAGGCAGAAAGACCCCAGGGGCTGGGGCAAGCCAAGAATGAAAGGCTGGAAAGAGCAAATGAAGGGATTCTCCAAACAGCCTTGGGCTGGAATTGCAAACGGAGAAGGACCTGGCCTTTAGAGGATAACCCAGGAGACACAGGAACTCCTTCCTCCCAGGCCCCCGAAGCAGTGCAAATAAGAGTTCCCAACCCCCAGAGGGACCCCTGACCTTGAGATCTGAATGTCTAGAAGGGCTGACTACTCTATTTTAAGAAGGTTAATTTGGCGGCAGCAACCAAAAATTTAAATGCATGTATCCTTGGGCCCAGTAATTCCCCCACTAGGTATTTATCCTCCAGACATATTTGCACAAACACAGAATGATGTACGTACAGAGATACTCATTGCAAGAGACTTCGTGAGAGCAAAAGAATCCACGTAACCTAAATGTCCATCAATAGAGGAATGGTTACCTAAATTATAATTCAGACAGACAATGAGATTCTGTTTAGCATCTAAAAATAACTTGGGGGGAGGTGGGGGGGTGGCGGCAGGGGACACAGGCATGGCCCGCAGCGGCCTCCGCAGAGCAGCAGGAGCTGAGGACCTGGGCAGGATGGGGCCTGACTCAGCACTCTGTGGCCACCAGGACCTTTGGACTTTGTAACACGTGCGTGCATTTTTTATTTCTAAAATAAAACGTATTTTAAAAGCAAAACCAACTCCAGTTCACTTAAAAGAACCCGCAGGCCAAATTTCTACCACACTTGCACCAAGGAATAAAGTCAGATCCCAAGCGAGCTTAAGAGAACCTGGGGCTCATGGGGACCGCACATGCAGCAACTATGTTTTGCAAACCAAAAAATGGAGTCTGTGGTTGGCCTCACGCACACAGAGACTGAAAGTTAACACTGGACTTTCAGGCCTGCACGAGGTCGTGCGAGTGAAAGAAAATTTGTGATCTTCTGCACAAGCGAACGGCTGAAATCACCCTCTTACAAACACTGTATAGAATTATCAGCGTGTGTCACGCCCACCCTCCCACCTGTTCTGAGAGCCCTGAAGGCAGCCGGGCCTCTCCTGCACTCTTGCTTCCCAGCGCCTGGCCTGGGGTCCACAGCTGCTACCTGCTCCATAAACACCTACAGAATGAGTACATGAATAATCGCAGCTAATGTGCCAGATCGCTTACTATGGGCCAGGCCCTGAGCCAGGTGTTGCCCATGGATCATCTCATCCAATCCTGCAGCTGGAGAAGAAAAGGCAGAGAGAAGCACAAGCGCAGGGCTGAGATCTGAGCCCAGGCTGTACACCTCCAGAGCTGGTCCTGCCACACTCAGCCTGGCCAGGAGCAGGGGATTGGGGGAGGGGCACACATCTGTAAAGGAGGTTTCTTCAGTTGTTACACGAGGAGTCCAGGAGCCAGTGCTGCAGACACAGCAGCTGGTAGGACTGACAGGTTTTCTGCCTTCCCAGGGCAGCTGGGAGCCGGCATTCCCAGGCAAGGGGCAGGGCCCACTCGCACTGACAGGAGCTGTGAGCCCCTCACCAAGCTGGGCATGAGAATCTCTGGAGGGGTGCTTACAAGCCCAGAGCCCCAGGCTTGGGGTGCCTCCCGGGTGCCCCCAACAGTCAGCAGCCACAGTGACTGTCCAACAGACTACTCAGTCTTGGTCACTCCTCCAGGCTTACAACCCTGCTGGAGCGCTTTCAGCATCCCAATGCCCGGATGGCACCCATAGCAATGAAACCAGAGAGTCTGGGGGTGGGAGCCAGGCATCAGTGTTTTTTGTTGCTGTTGAAGATTCCAGATGACACTGATGTTCGGCGAAGGTTGGGGACCATGCCCTACAGCAGTGCTCTCACCTTGGCTAGGCTCTACTCATCCCACCCCATCAATCTTTGTTTTTTTAAAAATTTATTTATTGCCTGTGTTGAGTGTTTGTTGCTGCGTGCAGGTTTTCTCTAGTTGTGGCGAGCAGGGGCCACTCTTCGTTGCAGTGTGCAGGCTTCTCATTGCAGTGGCTTCTCTTGTTACAGAGCATGGGCTCTAGGCACACGGGCTTCAGCAGTTGTGGCTCGTGGGCTCTAGAGCACAGGCTCAGTAGTTGTGGCACACAGGCTTAGTTGCTCTGCGGCATGTGGGATCTTCCCAGACCAGGGCTCGAATTCGTGTCCCCTGCATTGGCAGGTGGATTCTTAACCACTGCGCCACCAGAGAAGTCCCCATTAATCTTAAAGAGATTGATTTAACTCAATCTCCTACTTACAGATGCATGAAATAGGTGTTTTCTGCCTTTAAAGTGTTTATTTACGCTGCACACACCTCTGTGCATCTTGCTTTTTCTCCCCTGGCTCTGGAAAGGCGCATTCAGAGCTGACTCACATTGCAGCCGCAAGCCATCTACTGTGCAGAAGCATTGCTATGTGACCAGCCCGGGCTAGTGAGCACCAGGGTCACTTCCCATCTTTGGGAACCTGTTTCAAAGCTTCTCGGTTGGTTCTGAGAGTCAGCCAGCTTGGGAACTTTTAGCCAAGGTTCCTAGGTGACCCCCCCACCCTTCCAGAAGCCCAGATGTCCTTTGATAAGAGATTGTTCAGAACCAGGGATGAGTCCTTCCACAGCTGCATAGTTCTCTGCAGGGAGAAACATAGGAACTTTCTTCTGAGAAACGCTGCCCCTCTCTGGGCACCCACCTTGACCTTGGCTCTCATGCCCCCAAGGGTTCTGATTCAGGGAGCCTGGCCAGCTCTGTCCACGTCCATATGGACATATGCATCCGCGGTCCCCTTGTTGCCACACCAGCCCTTCCAACACGTTCCAGCACTGCAGCCCAAAGTCTACAAATCTGATCCTGTCTTTCCCCTGCTCACAGCTTCTATCCATGACACCCTAAAATCGAATCCAGACTCCTCCCCTTGACCCCAGGCCCGGGTCTGGCCCTGTCTCTTCTCCCCTTGATCACTGAGGTCCACCTGCTCAGGAACCTCTTGGGGACTCATCTTTCCCTGCCTCCAGCTGCACACGTGATGCCATATCTTTGCCTGGTAGTTCCTTCCAATCCTCCCTGTGTGTCTCTATCACAGCCCATCGGGTGTCTCCCTTGTGACACTTGTCACCATTAGTTCCTGTTGGGTCACTCCTAGATGGCTCATCTCCCTGACTGCAATGCCAGTCCTTGAGGGCAGGCACTGCAGGTGCCTCTCCCCAGTGCCCGGCACACAGCAGGTCTGCCATCAAGTTCCGAGGAATAAATTCATACAGAACTACATCTTGAGACACAGTAGACTGTGCCCCGGAACCCACCTATAGACTTAAAATCTGAACATCACAAGAATAACACACGTGCCGGGGTTCCCATAGACACTTGGTGTTTGCATGTTGGACACAAGAAAATTTTCTTTGCCTCCACAATGAAACAGTCTCTTCTACATTTTTTCTTGAAACTCAAGGGCATTTTTGGCTAATTTATGTTTTCCTATTTCAGTCCAGACACATGGTTTGGAGATACAGTTCCCTTTCCTCTTATAACTACAGAAAATTCAAAGGTTCACGCACAAGGGTACATGGTAACTGATACCAACTTCAGTATGAGGGAGATAATAAGGAGGAGTGGGGACTGTGGTAAACAGGGGACCACAACTAGGAAACAGGGACTTAGGATTACCAGACTGTCCATTATTTTAAATAAACAGAAACTCAGATTTTTTTCATGAAAATTCTCCACTTAAAAACCCCTATGTGGGGCTTCCTAGGTAGTGCAGTGGTTCAGAATCCGCCTGCCAATGCAGGGGACACAGTTTCGAGCCCTGGTCCAGGAAGATCCCACAGGCCACGGAGCAACTAAGCCCATGCACTACAACTACTAAGCCTGTGCTCTAGAGCCCGTGTGCCACAACTACTGAGCCCACATGCTGCAACTACTGAAGCCCGTGCGCCTAGAGCCTGTGTGACTAGAGCCCATGGTCCACAAAAAGAGAAACCACTGCAATGAGAAGCTCGCGCACCACAACAAAGAGTAGCCCCTGCTCGCCACAACTAGAGAAAGCCTGCGCGCAGCAATGAAGATCCAACACAGCCAAAAAGTAAATAAATAAAAATAAAAAATAAAGTAAAATAAAAACCCCTATGTGAATTGAACCCCTCACATCAGGATTCAATGGATTCAGCCTCTGGGCCACTTGGCAACCCCTGACCTAATCCAGGTGTGGTTAACAGGTGCTTTCCCCCATCACCCTCTGCCCACTCAAGCAAAGTCTGGAGGTGTGAGAAAGTGCTGGTTCCCTTTATTTCCTTCTATGTTGGCCATTAACCCCACCTGTGGGCCAAACCGGTCCTGCGTTCCAGCCCAGGGACCGCATGCAATTCTCAGAGTCTGGTCAGGAATTCACCCTCGGGTGGGTATCAGGACTCAGCCATTTGAGAGGGCCCTGAGCTCCCCTCCTTCCTAAATCATCCAAGAGGCGAACATCTCTCTCTCTCCCCCTGCCATCTTGAAGCAGCTTCCGGAGACCCCGCCTGAAACCTCCCCCAAAAGAGGAAGTTCAAACGAGAAAAAGAGAGAAAGTAAAACACAAAAAGCTGGTTGGACAGAAAATCCCAAAGGCACTAGAAATAGTAAAACGCTCAACCTGCCAACTCTTCTCAGCATGCTGCCCTTCACTGGCTCCTGGATCTGGGGAGACAGTGCAAAGTCCCAGCACGGTTTCTGGCCCCCTCACTAGCGCCACCTCCCACTGCTCCCCCTTCTACCTGCTGCTCTTCCATCCTGATGACCACCCTGCTTCATCCCACCCCAGGTCCTTTGCAAGTTCTGGTTCCTCTGCTTGGGATGGTTTCCTCCTTCCTCTCAGCCTAGCCAGCTCCTATTTATGCTTCAGAGCTCAGCCTAAAATGATGTTGCCTCAGGAAAGCCCTCCCTGAACACTCCCGAAGTGGGGTCCCTCTGCTACTCATCCTCCTGGATCTCTGGTACTTCCTCTTCCCTGCACGTTCCTCAGGGGTTACCACTCAGGTCTCAGCTTTCTTGGAGAGGCCTTCCTTCCCCACCCCATGTCTGCCAGACACACAGACACCCTCTAGCACATCACCTATGCCATGGCATTATTCACAACTTAGAGGTTTTGTGTGTTACGTGTTGATTGTCTGACAGTAGGACAATGAGAGCAGGGGCCCTTGTGTGTTTCACTCCCGCACATAGCAGGGGTTCGAGGTGTGAGGCCCACCTCCCTAGGAACCCCAGGACATCCCTAGGACTGGAGCCGGCCCACCTCCCTAGGAACCCCAGGACACCCCTAGGACTGGAGCCGGCCCACCTCCCTAGGAACCCCAGGACACCCCTAGGACTGGAGCCGGCCCACCTCCCTAGGAACCCCAGGACACCTCCCTAGGAACCCCAGGACACCCCTAGGACTGGAGCCGGCCCACCTCCCTAGGAACCCCAGGACACCCCTAGGACTGGAGCCGGCCCACCTCCCTAGGAACCCCAGGACACCCCTAGGACTGGAGCCGGCCCACCTCCCTAGGAACCCCAGGACACCTCCCTAGGAACCCCAGGACACCCCTAGGACTGGAGCCGGCTGGTCTGAGACTCCTACTGCTCCATTTAAAAGCCCAAAGTGGCCCTGGGACAGGGGCTGGTGCAGGAGGCACCGGCTGCCCACTCGTGTTGCCAAACCAGACTTCCCCTTTCCAGCTCCTTTGCCCATCTGCAAATAACCCCAGCGCAGCGAACTGCTAATGAATTAAGCTTTAAGTAGAGGCTGCAAGTGACTCTGCTCTGGCAGTTTTTGCTTCTTTTGGTAAATAAACTTCAGCAAGAGCTCCAAGTGGCTTTATTGCTGCATGGAGCTACAGGGAGTTCGGCTCTTCATTACGGTCCTTACAAATGAGCGTGAGCCAGCCTGCGCCTGAGTTAAAGAGAGCCCCGAGTGAGCAAATGAAGTTAATACATGCGGCTTCTCCTGAAGGCTGTCCCTAATCGAGACAAAATGAGGCAGAGGTTGAGCCGCTGGGCACAATGACATCTTGCTGCTGAGAGCAAGGGGGAGAAAGAACACGAAAGACACTCAGGTTACTCAAATCCTTAAGCAGGTACCCAACCTAAATGCCCATCCCTGGGGGCATGGTTCAGACATTACAGGATATTTATAGGCTGTCGCTTATTCGGCAAGGGCCTCCGTTTTCACAGTTATGAAGTCGACATAACAACATCCTAGCCACTGGGTCACTGCCAGGATGTGAAGACGTAATCCATGAACAGAATGCAGCAGGCTGCTGGCACACAGTATGTGCTCAGAAAATAGGAGGAATTATTATGTAATGGTGGGACATAAGAAAGCCAAGGAACGATGAAGACCTACACTCTCCAATACGGAAGCCGCTAGACTCTTATGACGATTAAGTGCTTAAAATGTGGCTGGTCCACACTGAGATGTGCTGTAAGTTCAATATTCCAAGCCTGATTTTGAAAACTTAGTTCAAAGAAAAGAATGTAAAACTCTCATTAAACTTTTTACATTGATGACATGTTGAAAGGATATTTGGGATACACTTATTTTAAATACATTGAAACTTGTACACCTTAATCTTATAGCGTTGTATGTCAATTAGACCTCAATAAAAATGGAAAAAATTAAATATACTGAAAATAATTCCCTCTGTTTCTTTTTCCTCTTTTATATAGCTCCTAGAACATTTTAAATTACATGGATGGGGACTTTCCTGGTGGTGCAGTGGTTAAGAGTCCGCTTGCCAATGCAAGGGACATGGGTTTGAGCCCTGGCCTGGGAAAATCTCACATGCTGGGGAGCAACTAAGCCCAGGTGCCACAAGCACTGAGCCCACACGATGCAACTACTGAAGCCCGCGAGCTTAGAGCCCGTGCTCTGCATGAAGAGAAGCCACCACAAAGAGAAGCCTGCGCACTGCAATCCTCACTGCAACTAGGGAAAGCCTGTGCGCAGCAACAAAGACTCAAAGCAGCCAATAAATAAATGTATTAAATAAATAAATTACATGGATGGTGAGGCTTCCTTAGTGGTGCAGTGTTTAAGAATCCACCTGCCAATGCAGGGGACACGGGTTCGAGCCCTGGTCCAGGAAAATCCCACATGCCGGGGAGCAACTAAGCCCATGTGCCACAGCTACTGAAGCCCATGTTCCACAGTTACTGAAGCCCACGTGCCCTAGAGCCCGTGCTCTGCAACAAGAGAAGCCAAGGCAATGAGAAGCCGGCACCCCACAGTGAAGAGCAGCCCCCACTAGCCACAATTAGAGAAAAGCCCACGCGCAGCAACAGGCCTAAACACAGCCAAAAGTAAAAAAATAAAATAAAAATTAAAAACTTAAAAAAAGAAACTAAGAGTTAAATCTATTAAAAAAATAAAATAAAATAACATGGACAGGGGACTTTCCTGGTGGTCCAGTGGTTAAGACTCTGAGCTTCCAATGCAGGGGGCACAGGTTCGATCCCTGGTTGGGGAATTAAGACCCGGCATGCCACACAGTGCAGCCAAAAATAAATAAATAAGTAAAATTGCATGGATGGCTCACATCTTTGGCTCAAATTATAAATTATATTTTGATTGGCCAGATCCTATAGATACATTCTGACACAGAGATATGGCCATACTATGTTTTAACTTGAGATATAATTCATATACCATAAAATTTACTCTTTTAAAGTGTATGATTCTGTGGTTTTCAGCGGAGTCACAGTTTTGCAACCATCAACACTAATACCAGAACACTTTCATCACCCTGAAAAGATGCCTCACACCTTACTATTAAGTCACTCTCCATTTGTCCATGCTATTTTGAATAAAGAAAAGCAAGTTACAGAATATTATTCTAATATCAAGAGAGGTTTTTTGGTAAAAACTAATTACGTATAATTATTAGTATATATGCATACCTACATTTGTAAATGGATTTTTAATATGTTTAAAATAATGCACACCAAACTCTGAAAGATCTCTGGGAACTAGAATTGAAGTGAGAGAGAAAAAGGAGAGGGTGGTTACCCTTTGTTGTTGTTGTTGTTGTTTTTACATTAAAAAAATAATTTTATCAAAACCAAATTTCAATCACAGTTACGTATGATCTTCCGTTATTACCCTTTGTCTTAAATACTTCTGTACTGCTTCTGAGATTTAAGAGGATGAGTTGACTTTCTGGCCCTAAATAACTCCTGGTGAACTTGGGTAAATAACTTTTTCATGCAACTGTCAACAGACTGGCTTCAGCTGGAAGATAAAGAGTCTAGTTTGAGATTTACTTTTTATTCTGTGCCTTTAACATAGAAAGTACAGCCAGAGATGAGGTATCTTCCCTCCTAGCAACAGAAGCGGACCGAGGCCGGGTGCATCCTCTCACAGACGCAGGCTGCCCGCCTGCTCCCGGCATCTGCCATCAGCTCTGAGCAGAGCAGGCCGGCCGAGCGCCCGGGCAAGGGCAGGACCTGGGGTTAGCCTCCCCCGGGGCCCTGGCTGGCAAAAGGCGGCAGCTCCGAGCGCGCCTCAGTCTGGCGTCTCGGAGGATGCTGGGGGTCTCAGGTGGGGATGGGAAGCGAGTCTGGGCCCCCGAGAGCCGTGTCGGCTGGAGCAGGGAGCGGGCGCGACCTAACGCGCATCTCTGGGCGACGCTAAGCAGCCACCACTCCGCAAAGAAGGGGCCCCTCGGACCCTCAGTGCGGGTCCGGAGCCCCAGCGTCAAGTACGAGAGGATGCTGCGGGGAAGCCGAGGGTCCGGGTCCAGTGCGTTGGGGGACCCCATCCGTCCACTCCTCCACTGGGGCGCGCGGGCCCTGATCCCCCCAACCCCGAGACCCGCCTCCCCCACTTCCAACCCCGTCCCCTACCTCGGCCCCGGGCTCGGGGGTGAGGAAGAGCGCGAGCTCCCGCGCCCCGGTGCGCACGGGCTCCGGCCGATCGGCGTCCACGAGCAGCATCAGGAGCGCTGCAGGGTCCAGCTGGCGCAGGCTGCCCGGGAACCCGACGCCGCGTCCCGGCCTCGGAGCCCCGCCCCCGACTCGCTGCATGCCCCGCGGACCGCCTGGCGGAGGCGGGGCAGGTGCGCACCCAGTGACCGCGGCCCACGCCTCTCGGAGCGCCCGGCCGAGTGGGCAGCGCCACCCAGTGGAGCGCGGTGCTCACTGCGCCCGGCCCCCGCACCACCTGGTAAACCAGAGAGTCTCAAACTCACTTTCAGATTGCGATCACCTGGGACTCCTAAAGGAGTCCAGGCCACACACAATCTCTGAGGTTGGAACCTGGGCATCAGTATTTTTTGATGCTCGCCAGGTGATTCTAACATACAGCCGAGTTTGAGAACCATGGACCACCCTTTTTCATTGGAATCCGGTGCAGCAGCGGTTCCTAGCTCCTTACAGCACTTTAGAATGCCCCGTGGAGTTTCTAAAAGCCCTGAAGCGAGGCCTCACCCCAGGTGGATTCAGCCAAAATCTCTGGGGGTGGGGCTTGGGCATCAGCAGTTTGTAAAGCTCCCCAGGGTGGTTCCAGCGTGCATTCAGGATGGAGAACAGCTATTTTAGAGGATGCTTTCATTTAAAGGCCACCCCCTCCCCCCTCTCCCCCGCCCACAAGGCCTCTCCTAGGGCAGCATCTTGATTGCGCCAGGCGGACAGTCCTAAAAATTAGGGAAGTGGGAAGTCGGGTGTAGCGATTCTCTTCTTCCCAGGGGCAGCTTTTAAAGTAAGCTCCCAGGGAATTCTTAAGCACACTAAATTTGACACCCTCCCCCCCCCCACACACACACCCCTACACCGCTAGGAGGCTAGTCTAGACCTCTTAGAGGCTGAACAGGGGGCGTCCAAAGCAATGCTAATGCGAAGAGCTCTAAAAATGGTAGAGGTATAGAGAGGTCTAGCGGTCTAATTTTTCCTATGATTTCTTTTAAAATGTTAAATTCGTTTTAAAACATCGGGCACGGCTTAGGGCTGCAAATAAATATACAGGACTCCCCTGACCCCGGTCCTGTTAAATCTGAATTTATATTTTATCTGACAACCTTAGGTAGGGGGCGTGAGCATACGCTTCCCCTGCCTTTTGGGTAATCCATCACTGCACACTGCCGCAGCTGCTCATTTCTCGACATCGCCGTCCAAAAACTTTCAAGCCTTCAGGCCAGAGTAATTTTCTGGAAATTTCTTGGCAAAGATTTGGGCCTCAGGTGCTAAGGAAAAGGATTTAATAGGAACTCACTGAATCCGCACTTGGCCATCCTGATGCGTCTGATGCTCAGGGCCCTTCCGCATCACACAAGCACCCAGAAACCCAGCTCTGACCTTCACTCCTGTCGGCTGGCTGGGGCCCTCCCTCGGAAAAGCCCAGAACCGGCCTCAGATGACCCAAACAGTCCAGGGCACAGCAAATTTCCCCTGGTGGATAAATCTCAAAAACATAATGCTAAGAAAAGAAGAAAAACAAAAGGCAAGTTTCAGAAGGCTCTGTAGGGCACGCTGCCATTAACAAAGTTTTTAAAACTTGCGAAACCGCGCTATATATTGTTTATGGATACAGACATATGGCGTAAAAGTATAAAGCCGTGCACGGGAGTGTACACCACATTCGGGAAACTGGTTGGGGAGTGGAAATTGAGGGATCCCAGAGGGGTTTCAATTATATTTGTAAAAACTTCTTCTGCTTAAGTTTGTGACAGTATTTAAACTTTTCAAATGCCCAATATGACTCATTGGGAAAAAACCAAAAACCAAAAAAACCCCCGGGATATTAGCTAAAAGTGCTGCTTCCACACCCGCTTTCCCTGGAGATGGGGTGTCTGGGGAAGAGACCTTCGCTCTTCACCAGCCTCTCGGCGATTCATACCCTGGGCCAAGTTGGCCGGCCAACAGTCCTTCTATTTCTAGTCTTTTTTGAAGGTAATGGTGCCTTAGAATCGTTTTGCTTAAAATACAGATGCCCGGAACCCCACCCTAAGTTTCAGAATCGGAGTCTCTGGGGCGAAGGCGAGCTGGGCAGGGGCAGCTTTTAAAGCTCTGCCGTTGACTGTGCTGCAGGCAGCACTCCGCAGGCTGAGCAAGCCCCCCTCCGGGCTGTGCCGGCGGGCTGCAGCCGGGGACCCCGTGGGAGGCCGAATGAGTGATTTTAAACCAAGACGTCTGAATTTAAAAAAAAAAAAAAAAAAAAAATCTCCTGGGCCTCTCAGAGGCGCTTGGGGTGACCCTGGGGCGGGCGGCCAGCCCGAGGCCTGGAATGCAGCCCGCCCGGGCCGCACCCTGCCCAAACCAGTTTGAACCAGCTGCGGGGATGGAGCCGTGGCGCGTCCCCACGAGCTCCCTCTGGCGCCCAAGCCGGGCTCCGAGCGGCTGCTGCGGCCTCCTGGCCAGGCGTCCTCCGCGGGGCCAGGCAGCCGGCCCCCTCCCAGCCGGGCGCGGGGGCGCCCGTGGCCGCCAGGCCCCGAAGGCCCCCGGGCGCCGTCGTGTAGCCCCCGGCTGGGCCCCGAGGCCTCACAGCCTTCCACCCCTCCAACCCGTCAGGCTTCACCTCCGGCTACAAAATGGTTGCCGGCCTGTGTCTTTTCAAGGTCACCTCTGCCAGTTCAGGCCTTACACAGGTTCTAGATTAGCATGGTTCCCAAGCTCCGCTGGGCACTGGAAGCTTCCAGAAAGTACTGACGCCCAGACGGCTCCCCAGAGATTGGGATTTAATTGGTCGGGGGCGTGGCCTTGGTTGGGCGGTTGAAAGGATCCCCCAGGTGATTTTAATCTGTTCAGTACAATCTGCTTAACTCCATGGGCCCCGTGATCCTGCAGCAACCGTTTCCAGGGTCCCTTGGTCTCAATGAGAATATGTCTTGAAAGCTTACTAGGTGCCAGACTCTGTCCTAAACTCTCCACATAGATGCCCTCTTTGAATCTCCACCACCCCCTGTGAGGCAGGGAAGCTCGGCTAATGCCCATTTTAGAGAGGAGGAAACTGAGACACGGAGAGGTTGTCACTTGCCAGGGATTATAGTTAGTGGAAGAACCCAGGTCCTTCCCTGCCACTCACGCTACCCTGCTTCCTACAGGATAACCCTTCCTTTGGTTCTGTTGCTGCCTCCCCAGCCAAGCCTGGCCTATTGGGAGAGCTGGTGACCGCCCTGCCCCCGTGCCAGCTCCTCCCCCGCTTCATTGCCCTCCCAAAGCACCATCTAGCCATCCCTCTTGCTGCTTTCAATTCCCCAGTGCCCACCAAGTGAAATTCAAACACCTCCCCTCAGCCCTCCCTTGTCAATCTTTCATTGCTTTTCTCTTTGAACCCTATGATGCAAATGGGAGCTAGCAAAGCAGAGCTGGGACCCACGTGAGGCCAGAGACACTTGGGGTACAAACTGTTAAGCGGGTTTCCCGTCAAAATCGGCCCCAGGGAGCCAGGGTCTCCTTTCCATGTGCTCCCTGGGCATCTTGCCCGAGTCCTGGCCGTGCCATGGAGCCTGCCACTATAGACCAAATATTTGTGGTTCCCCCAAACTCATACACTGACAATCCTAAGGCCAAGGTGATGGTCTCAGGAGGTGGGGCCTTTGGGAGGTCATGAATGGGAGCCCTTATGAATGGGATTAGTGCCCTTATAGAAGTCACCCAAGAAGACCGGGCTGGGATGTCTAGTCCACAGGAAGACCTGTACCCCCATCACCTTGCCATGATTAACTCGAAGACATAGAAGCTTTGGAGGAAAAAATAAAATAAAATGAATATATATAAAAGAAAAATAAAGAGACCTCAAGAGAGCTCCCCTGCTCTTTCCACCATGTGAGGACACATTGAGAAGTCAGCAGCCTGCAGCCTGGAAGCAGGCCTTCACCAGAACTTGACCCTCCTGGCACCCTGATCTTGGGCTTACAACCCTCTGATCTGTGAGAAATAAATGTCTGCTGTTCATAAGGCACGCAGGTTACGGTAGCCCAAACTAAGACACTGCAGGTGTATTAGATTTGAACATCATGCTTAAATACCTGTATCTTTCAACATGGTGGTGTTTTACAGTTCATGCAGACATTCAACTGTGGCTTCTCTCGACAAGCAAGATCAGGAAACTGTCAGCCTGCACTGTGGCACAGCAATTAACAAGCTGCCCCAGTGTGCATGGTCTTCCCCACGTGCCCCAGTCTCTCTCTGACCTCTTGGTCCGTGAAAGTGTCTGGGTTCTGCCTCCGGGGTCCCGCGAATATGCCCCACGTCTTCCAGGCTCCACATTGACACCCAGCATTTCTGTCTGGGAGGCCCCATCTGCCCTGGGCCGACCACCCTCCCTGCCCTCCACCCAGGCTTCAAGGTCTCTCTTCCATGGCCTTTTTCTGACCCCCAAACAGATGTGCCCTTTAAGTTTACCTTCTAATACCTTCCACCTTCTGCCAAGTTGTAAGGCCACCACCAGACAGAAAGCTCCTGAAGGACAGAGCACACGTCTCGGGCCTTTTTGGTGGGGGAGTGCTGTAGAGGCTCAGCGGGTGCCTTTGCACCTAGAAGTCAGTCCTCAATAAACATGTTTATTTAAAATTTGAAGTCATTCTCCTGCTTAGTGTCTCTGTTTCCCCACCAGCAAAATGATTTAGAACATAACCCCTCTTGATAGAAGCATAGTGAAAACTCGGGTTTTAAAAGCATTTTCCTATCACAGTTTTGAAATGATCTCTTTATGGTAATAGGAGACAGCACATCCCATTCTTTCCTTGTAAAAGAAAGCTTCTAATTCTCCTCAGGAATTTGATCCGTTTTTCTCTGCTCCTTTTCTTTCCACAACAGAGCTACACAAAGGGTCTCCTAGCTTTGGAGGCAAGAGGCCAAGGGTCACAGTTCAAAGTGCTCCCTACATGTCGACATTAGGCTTTCCAGCTAGAGCTGCTCTGGTCCTGGCATGTGAGAGGAGAATCACAGGTTTAGAGGAAAGAGGCATTTTTTCCCTCCAGCTACTGAAATGTGGGTCCCAGGCTATTTGCCCTGCCTCCGTCTAAACAGACACTGGGGGACTTCCCTGGTGGTCCAGTGGTAAAGGCTTCACCTTCCAATGCAGGGGGTGCAGGTTCCATCCCTGGTCAGGGAGCTAAGATCTCACATGCCTTGGGGCCAAAAAAACCAAAACCAAAACACAAAACAGATGCAATATTGTAACAAACTCTATAAAGACTTTAAAAATGGTCCACATCAAAAAATCTTAAAAAAAAAAAAAAAAAAAAAAGGTGAAGAGGCAGGACTTCAGTGACCCAGGCGTGAGCTTAGCACCTTCTGTAAATTCTCATGCAGGCTTGGGCTGCCCTGGTGTTACACCCCTAATGGGAAACCCTTGGGGCCAGATGTGTTTCAGAATCAGAACTCCTGGGTTTGGAAACGCTAATACCAAGTACATGGGACACCTGAGGTGACAACTCCAGGGCAAGCAGGGGCAGCACCCTGTTATTGAACTTCTTATTTCTCAGCAGAATGTGTGAATATTCACCTTACATGAGCTAATTAAGGGTCTAAATAAAACTCGTGCCAGTTCGGCTCAGGTCAACGCATTTTGCCGGTCAATGCATGACTGCTGGCCCAATAGGGAAAAAAGCAATTGGTTTCCAGTTTCCTGGATTTCAGAATTACAAAAAAAGGAGTTATGGGCTTGTTTTTCTGTCTCGCAGTTGGGGAAACTGAGGCTCAGGAAACTGTGGCCCAGGCCCACATGTATAATTGAGTGGAGTTGGGTTTCAAGCCCATGGCTCTTTCTATTACATCACATTGAGATGGATCAGAAGATGTCAGAAGATGTTAGAAAATAGTTAAATGCCCTGGTAAAACAGTATTTGTTAAACTATTTGGAACGTTGGAATATATTTGTTTTCTTGCTGCAGGAACTTGTATCTCTGTTCACTAGGATTCAAAGACCCTTTGCTGTCCTTGGAGTACATGGTACAGCATTGTGTACACAGTAGGTGCTCCATAAATGAGATCCTGCTCAATGTGAAACCTGCAGGCATATCAGCAGCAAACAACAAGCTGAGGAGGGCCTCTGGTTCTAACAATGGCCAAAAGCAAATACAATGAAATTTAGCAGGAAAAAAAAAAGCATTTACTTTTTTGAGGATTATTGAGGATGTGGGAAACACTGTCTTCAGCAGTTCAAATGACAAACACAGAGAATTTTAAAACTGATATCGCGTTTAAGACAGTGAAATAACACAACAGCTAAGAAAGCAAATGAGAATGAGGATGCTTTAACTAAACAATACAGAATGCAGCACAAAGGACTAGAAGTGGAATATCTTTTAGCCCCCGGAGGGTCCTTGCCGGGTACAGAGTATAGCTTTGGGAGGCAGCAATGCACAGTCACAAACTGCACAGGCTCTAGAGTCAAACTGTCTGGGTTCCATCCACCTAAAAGCTGTGTGACCTTGGTGGAGTTACTTAACTTCTCTGTGCCTGAGTTTCCTCCTCAGTAAAATGGCGTGATACAACTCCACAGCATTGCTGAAAAATTTCAATGAGACAATCTATGTAAACTGCTTTAAACACTTGCTGGCATTGAGTAAGTGCCCAATAAATCCTACATGATAAGTGGAATATTGACAAACTAGAGTATTTTCAAGGGAGGACAAAGAAGATGGCCAGATAGGTAGTATAGCTGATGGCGGCAAGGTTTTGGTCACCAAGAATGCATTCAGTAAGTGTCTGTTTATGACTGACTTTATGTTCATGTGATATTCATGTGAGTTTATGACTGACTTTATCTTCATGTGATGTGCATGTGACTTTATGACATATGATGACAGCTGGAAGGAGCTGGAGCTCTTTTGCCTGGAGAAAGCTTGGATTATCTAAAGGAAGACCTTGAGGAAGGGGGTCAATGGATTCTATGGGGCTGTTGAGAAAAGAATGACAAGTGAGCCAGGGACACGAAAATCCAGAAAAACCCCACCTGCCTAGCTGGGCAGGCTGTTTTGTTGCAAAACTCCAGGACGCCACTCACATGAGGACAGGAACTGCACCCTCTTGTTCAATGCTGTGACCCCACTGTCTGCCACAAAGTCCACATGGCACAGTTGATATATTTTGAATGAATGAGGTTTGTGAATCATTTTTTAACAGCTTTATTGAGCTACAATTCACATACCATACAGTCCCCCTACTGAAAGTATACGGTCAATAGTATAGACTCAAGTATAGTCACAGGGCTGTGCAGCCACCACCACAGTCCATTTTATTTTTTTAAATTTTTTTAACACAATTTTTCTTTTTCTTTTTTTTTAATTAATTAATTTGTTAATTTATTTATTGGCCATGTTGGGTCTTTGTTGTTGCACACAGGCTTTCTCTAGTTGCAGAGAGTGGGGGCTACTCTTCATTGCAGTGCACAGGCTCCTCATTGTGGTGGCTTCTCTTGTTATGGGCTCTAGGCGTGTGAGCTTCAGTAGTTGCAGCACATGGGCTCAATAGTTGTGGTTCATGGGCTCTAGAGCACAGGCTCAATAGTTGTGGCTCACGGGCTTAGTTGCTCCATGGCATGTGGGATCTTCCTGGACCAGGGATGGAACCCGTGTCCCCTGCATTGGCAGGTGGATTCTTAACCACTGCGCCACCTAGGAAGCTCCACACAGTCCATTTTAGAACATTTTCATCACTCAAAAAAGAAACCCTACACTCCTTAGAGGTCACTACCCAATCCTCCCACCTCCTCCCACTCCCACCCCTAGGCAAGCACTAATCTAATATTCTGGACATTTCGTATAAATGCAACCGTGAATTATGTGATCTTTTGTGTCTGAGCGCTCTCTCATTTAGCATGATGTCTCCAAGGCCCATCCATTTGGTGGCACATAGCAGCGCTTTACTCCTTTTTTGTGGCCCCCAAATATTCCATTATATGAATGTACCACAGTCTGTTTACTCATTCCCAAGTTAATAAACACAAATATATCAGAAGTAAAAAATGAATAATTACTTAACCTCAGAGGGTAAAAGCATGTCTTATTTTGACACAAAATTCAGAAGCCATAAAAGAAAATTTCAACTATAGAAAAACGAAAAGTTTCTGCATGGCAAACACTATTCTAAGCATATTCCAAAATAATATAAGAAATGTTCTATATCCTGATCGTGGGGTTACACGGATATGTTATATTTGTCAAAATTCATTGACTTGTACATTCAAAGTACATTGTATTGGAATAAATTATACCTCAATAAAGTGCATTGTTAGGAAAAATAAAATGACAAGATGGGAAAACATATTTGCCAACACATAGTCAAGGTATAATCTTCATCTATGAAGGACTTCTGGAAATTGAGAAGAAAAACATCAAATGAGCAAAGTATATGAAAAGATAGTTGGAAGAAAAGTTAATTCAAGTAGATCATGACCATGTGAAAAGATGTTTGACCTCCCTCATCATAAGATACATTCGTCAACCATCAGATAGGCAAAAATTTACAGGGTTGGCAAGGTCACGGGCAATCCCTTTGTCAGCTGGATTATATAAACTGACACACCCCCAGGGGGACAAACCAGCAGATGCTATCACAGTTACAAATGCATATGCTTTTTGCTCAGTGATTCTTCTTCTAGGTATTTACCTTACAGCTGTACTTCGGCATATGCAAAATGACTTATGAATACAATTATTCATTGCCACATAACTGCAATGGCAAAAGAATTGATACAAATTAAAGGTCCACCAATAGGGGATTGTTTAATATATTAAATTGGTTGCATATTATGGAGCGGCAAAAGTGAATGGGGATTAAGTGCAACGTGGTATCCTGGACTAGATTCTAGAACAGAAAGAAGACATTAGTGGAAAACTGGTGAAATCCAAATAATAAAGTCTCAAGTTCAGTCAATAGGACCTCCCTGGTGGCGCAGTGGTCAAGAGTCCACGTGCCAATGCAGGGCACACGGGTTCGAACCCCGATCCGGGAAGATCCCACACGCAGCAGAGCAACCAAGCCCGTGTGCCACAACTACTGAAGCCTGTGTGCCTAGAGCCTGTGCTCCACAACAAGAGAAGCCACTGAAATGAGAAGCCCTCGCACTGCAACGAAGAGTAGCCCCTGCTCACCACAACTAGAGAAAGGCCGTGTGCAGCAACAAAGACCCAGCACAGCCAATAAATAAATAAATAAATAAATAATTTGTTAAAAAAATTCCAGAATTAAAAGTTTGTATTTAGAAAAAGGAATGGATCTAGTGATATGGAAAGATTACCAAGATAAATTAAATGAGGAAAGCAAAGGGTAGACTATTACTATTTTTATATAAGAAGAGAAGACATAATATATTTTCATACTGTCTGATTTACATTAAAAAATCAATGGGAAAAAAAAATCTATGGAGATGTAAGCAAGAAACAAATCATAATTGCTACCTGAGGGAAGGGAATGACAGTTGGTGAACTGGGGACCAAAAAAAGGAGAAAATGTTTTCACTGTGTACCTTAAAAAACTCTTTTTTGGTTGTTGAGCCACATGAATTTATTTACCATTCGAATAACTAATTTTGTAAAAATTAAAAAACAATTGTGGAAGAAGGAGAGGATTTGATCTAGAGATACTTAATTTTTTTTAAAGCTTCAATAATCAAAACAGTATGAAATGCTTCTAAAGCAGATGAATAGATTAACAAATCAGTGATTTGGCCAAAACAAACCCAAGAACATCTAAGAAATTAGCAAATGATAAAGGTGGAATTTCAGTTCACGTGGGAGAGTAGTGTCTTATTCAATACATGATGTCAGAACAATTAACGAAGCATTAAAAAAATCTCAGATCTCTTACTTTTGCCTGATGACCAAATAATTATCAGATGGATTAAATATTTAAATGTAAAAAAAATCATAGCAGTATAGTAATCAGGATAAAATCTGGGTAAACATTTACATAATTTGAGAGGAAAACTACTAGAGAAAAGAATAAAGGATTTTACCATAGAAAATAAGAAATTCCTACAGAATAAATACAAAAGCCAACGATAAACATAGTAAGGACCACATGACTAATTAGGAAAAAATGATGACCAAATGTTGACTTCCTTAATCTATAAAACACTTCTATATAGTAAGAAAAAAACTAATACCTCAATTTTTAAATGTTATCCAAAGGACACACATTGAGAAGCTAATAAAAGAAGAAATACTAATGAACAATTTTTTAAAAGCCCTTCAAACTAATAATCAAAGATATACAAATTAAAATAGAGATTCCACTCCCCCCAACCCCCCCCCCACACTAAGTAGGGAAAGCATCAAAATAATAAATCTGGTGTTCTGGAAGAGAAAATGACTCACACATACCCCTGGTGAGGATATAAATTAGAACAACCTTTCTGGAAGGAAATTGGATATATTCATGAACCACTGACCCCCCCTCCTTCTCAAAAAAAAAAAAAAACAAAAAAACAGGCATATGTGTTGACCTAAGGATTCCTCTTCTAGGAATTTATCCTAAGGAACTAACTGAACAAAGAATAAAAAGATGTATTTACAAAGCTGTTCACCACAGCACTGTTTATAATTGTGAAAAAAAAATGGAAATGGGGAACAATAGGGAATTTATTTTACAAAATGAGGGTTCATCTACATAATGAAATATGATAAAGCCATTATAAATGACGCAGAGCTGTCCTGACAGAGCAAAGACATTCAGAATATATTGTCCTCTGAAGAAAGCAAACTACAGAATAATTTATATGTATGTAAGATCCTGTTCTGTCAAAATACATATTAGGTAATATATATTGATGTGCATATGTACTGAAAAACTTGAGTGGTTATCTCTGAATAGTGCTTTGGGGGGTAGGGGTGACTTTTATATATTTTTCCCTAAAATTTCTCCTGAAATCTTGTATTACTTCACTGAACACACAGCTTCCTTAGCCAGTCTAGTTTTCATAAGAGACTATATATATATATATATATATATATATACACACAAGTATATTTTTCTCTTTCCCAGGTTGTCTCTGAAGCTTTGAGTAAACTGTAAGGACCAGAAATGAATATTAAAAAAACACCTTGCCTCCAATTTTGACTTTTGATATTGATGAAAAGAATATCTAGGAATGAATACTTCAACAACAACAAAAACAAATTATAGAAACAATTAGGCTTAGGAAGAAAAGAGTAAAAATAAGCATAACGTCAATGTGCCAAGGAGACATTGTGGTTCTGAGAAGTCCTAATTGAGAGCAAACTATTGGGCTGGAAATGAGCAACTCAGGAATAAATTATGCATGGTCACTGGTAAATATTTTATCCATCCTTAACCATTATTTGTCTTCGCAAGGCTGGAAGAAGAAAGCCAAAGAAAATACCGAGATCGTACGCATTATCAGTCTTGTCATCTTTCCTCCATCCTAGAAGCCATCGACATTCAAGCGCAAACCTGCAAAAGAGGAAAAACTCTAACCAAGATTAAAATAAGCCATCAGCAGGCTGAACTTGAACTTCAAGACTTGATTAAGGGATGTCAAGGTGACCTCACCTTCTGTGTCCAGTTTCTCACATCCCTCAAAATCATGAACATTTTGCTCTGCTTAACATGCTGTTTTAAAAACCAACGTTTATGAATTCTTGGAGACAGCTAGGCAAAGGGGTTTTGTGTTCCCCTGGTATCCATGCAGCGAGCAGGAAAGGACAGCGAGGATATTTGAGGAGCTGTCAGGAGCTGATGTAGCCCATTCAGCCCTTTGCCATTTGGCCAGCTTCCCAGCCACTCTGCCTCCTTTCCTGGCTCTCTCGCTTCACTGTTGATTTCCTCCTTCTCCCCTGTCTGCTTGGCTGAGGGAGGCACATGCCAGCCCCACTGGGCACCAACCCTGTGAGCTCCAGCCAAGGCCCCGTGGGGGTGGAGGGAGGACACGGAGGCTGGCTCACTACAAAAACCCTTATGGGTTGCAACTGAATTGTGAAGGTTTTGCTGTTGCCTTCCATGGGGGACTGAAAAATTACTACGAAGGCCGTTTTTGGGTGAGATTTGTTTGGAATCATTTTTCGAGTATTGTCTGGCATTTTGTATATGTGTGTGCCAGAAGTGTACATTACGTTAATGTTATCCATTTTTTCGGGGGGGGGGGCCCTGCACTGGGCAGCATGAGGGATCTTAGTTCCCCATCATGGATCGAACCCCACGCCCCCTGCAGTGGAAGTGCAGAGTCTTAACAACTGGACTGCCAGGGTCCCTTTTTATCCTTTTTAAAACATTTTTTTTGCATTACATCAATTTTGCAGGCTTTCTCTAGTTGTGGCAAGCAGGGGCTACTCTTCATTACGGTGCATGGGTTTCTCATTGCAGTGACTTCTCTTGCGGTGGAGCATGGGCTCTAGGTGCACATGCTTCAGTAGTTGTGGCACTTGGGCTCAGTAGTTGTGGCACATGGACTTAATTGCTCCGTGGCATATGGGATCTTCCCGGACCAGGGCTCGAACCCGTGTCCCCTGCATTGGCAGGCAGATTCTTAACCACTGTGCCACCAGGGAAGTTCCCATTACATTAATGTTAATTTCACATTCTGGCAGACCAGATTTGTGTGTGTGTGTGTGTGTATAAATACATGTACCCAACTTAAAAATCAACTAATTAAAAGTTGTCCGTATGTGTGTTTTTAAACCAAGAATCCTTTTCCACATTTTTCTGCCTTTCCAGACAGATTCAAACAAATGAAATCTACATTCTTGGTAAGCTACCTGGTGTGGATTCTTGCTCCTGAGAGTGACTGATTGGAGATTCTGATTCCAGATGATTCTGGGTTTAGTCACAGATCCACCCGAGAAGCAACACTGACCAGGAGTGCTGTTCCCATGCTGTCATCATCATGGTATTGTCAGTAGGTCCACACTCTAAAGCCCTCTCCTTCAAGCTCCCTTTACCCGTGCTTGGCAGGTATTCACCAAGTTAATGATTTAGTTTCTGAGTCACTAAGCATACAGATTTTTGCCTGAGTCACCCTGGGTACATACCTGAGACGGCAGCTGAAGGCCTCTGGGAATGTTGGGGAAAACCTGATTTGTAACTGACTCCCTACCATAGATTTAAAGCTAGCATGCGCTGGCAGGACAGAAAGCCTGGGAACAGAACTCTTATGTTGTATAAGAACAGTGCCCTGTTTCATTTGAGTGGAACCTGCTCCGGGTCTTAGTGGAACAATGCCATGAATGCTACTTCCCTGTCGTTTCAGGCATTGCTAGGAGATGGGATGGAAAAGGAATGCTGTACTGATACGATCTGTGTTGTACTATGCGTCAAATTCTAACCTTTTTTGTCTTCTCTTTTGGTGGATAGCCTGGCACAAAAGTCCAGCCCAGAGTTCTCAGAGGCTTATTTTCTACACACTTCTGATGATTTGTGTGGGGAGTTACTGTATTCGATCAACACTACAATTCTAGAAAGTCAGATTATACTAATTTAAGGAAGTGGGGTCCCTCGCACAGGGGGCTGGAGACTGAAGCTTACTTTTGCCAAGTTAACAGTACTGTGTACACCAGATGAGTAGGTGAAGGCTTTCTGTACATCTTTACAAATTTTAGAACTTATAAGCCATATTTATTAAAGCAGTTCTGCTAAGAGTAGAGAGATACAGATGGATTTCAGAACTCTTCAGACTGTAATGTGCACAGGAAGCACCTGAGGAGAGCTTGTTAAAAACGCAGATCTTGAGACTTTCCTAGCAGTCCAGTGGTTACGGCTCTGCGCTTCCACTGCAGGGGGTGCAGGTTCAATCCCTGGTCAGGGAACTAAGATCCCACATGCTTTAAGGCGCAACAACAATAAAAAATGCAGATCTCTGGGCCCCACCAGCAGAGTCTATTCAGCAGAACCGAGGTGGGGCCTGAGCATCTGCATCTCTAACTTGCATCCAAGTGATGCTGAAGCTGCTGTTGCCTGGGGACCACATTGTGGAGTCACATGCTTGGAGGACTGCTTTGGGCCAGTCACTGAATCCCTCTGGGCCTCAGCCATCTCCCTGACAAATGGACAGAACAGCTGACACTCCCTGGGCACTTATTAATCCTCAGGCACTGTCCCCAACCCTCTGTATACATTGCCTTGGTCAATCCTCACAGTGACCTTTGAGGAGGTGGTTTCACAGTAAAGCAGTGAGAACTGTTGATAGCCTATGGTTCTGAGCTTTTGAGACAACACTAGCAAACTGGTAGCCTGCAGGCCCGCTGGGGCTGGCTGATCCTTTTAGTCTGTCTCACGAGTTGTTTTACAAATGAGGATGTTTCATGGGAAATTCTGGATTTCTGATATCTTCTTAAAAGTTCGAAGAGCTAGAAATGCTGGCCCATACATATCCAAGTGGCAACAACACAGTGGTGTGTGCACACACGTGTGTGTAAAGGGAGCCTCTGGTTTACCAGCCCCACCTGCCCTACCCCATTCCAGCCCCTTGGGCATTACATTTACCCATTGCTCTAAGACCACGATTCTCTCATTTCTAAAAGTAATAAAGTAATAAAAATTGAACTTTCTGCTGTTTTTCTGTTTTTTTGGCTGCGCCACGTGGCTTGCCAGATCTTATTTCCCTGACCGGGGATCGAAACCGGAGCCGACAGTAAGAGCCCCAGGTCCTGACCACTGGACCACCAGGGAATTCCCTCTGCCATTTCAGATTAAAGTTTTTATTGGATTTATATACTCTTCTTATATTAGATTTATACCAGATTTAGTTATGGTAAACAATCAACATAAACAATAACACCTGAAAACACAAAACCAAATGTTGTCATTATTATGAGACAAACTTTTCCTTCAAATTCAGAACACATCACTAGACCCCAAATTTCATTTCCACTTTTACCATTTTCCTTTGACAGAGGACTGCTCTCTGTCCCCATTTACCTTTTGCATACACAGTACCTTATGCTTTTAACTCTCTCCTTTATGAGAAATGTACACCCAAATACTCATAAATAAAGCTGCAAGTGATGTCACTGTGTTCACTTTCCTTTGCAGGGTCCTTTTATGAGACGACGGCACCAATTCTCTGATTCTTCTTTGAGGAACCACCCCTCACCAACCCAGCCCAGATGTGGGCCCAGGACCTAGACAGGACCAAAGAGAGTGGGCTCTGGGGCTTTGGCTGTGATTAGTGGGGAGAGGAGGCTCCCTTCCCGGTGGGTAGTTAATGACAGAAGGCACAGGAGAGTTGCTGGAGGCCATTTTTGTCACCACAAAGGGGTAATTTGCCTGAGAAAATAGCAAGCAGGAAAGCAAAGCAAGAAACAGAGATTCCAGCCTGTGTTGTAAAATACAGCAGCCACTCGATCCATGTGGCTATTTAAATTTAAATAAATTAAAACTATTTACATAGAGTTAAAAATTCAGTTTCTCAGTTGCACTAGTCACATCTCAAACACGTGTGGCTTAGCGACTCCTGTTTGGACTGAGCAAATATAGGCCATTCTCCTCATTGTATTAGGTTCTACCAGCCGCATTGTTAGACAATATCTGTGCTGAAGTTCTAGGCCCGATTTTCAGCTGCGTGAGCCAATAAATCTCTTTTTAGTGAAGCAATTGGAGTTGGGTTTACAGTATTCATAATCCGAAGAATCCAAAGGCAGAAGCCTCCAATTAGCACTCTCGAGAACACGACCACAGGATTTAAGTTTCATTGGGCTGGTTTCCTTCCACTCAGGTCAGTGCCAGAAAAAATAATCACTGGGTCCACAAATGTACTTAAGCAAATGACACTCAAGAATATTCATGCCATTTCACCATTTCCTATTGTTCCTCCAATTCGAAAATAATTAAGATGTAGAACGAATGGATCTGAAAACAGATGCCCTCCATAAGTCCCCATTCACGTTTATCAGCGTAAGAATAATTAGAATGGACAACACACAAGAATACAAGAACAGTTTCCCCCCACTGAAAAGTGTTTTAACGTCAACAATATTGAAATAAAATGACACGATGTGCCTCCTGACATGGTACAATGAGGATACAACATCATATCCGTAATATTCTTGCCAAAAATGCATAACTGGAATCTAATTATGAGGAAACAGACAAACCCAAATTGAGAGCCAGTCTACAAAACAATTTGTCTTTACTTTTTAAAAATGTCAATATTATGCAAGACAAAGGAAAGCTGAGGAACTGCTCCAGATTAAAGAAGACCAGAGACGTGACACCTGAATGCAACGCATGATTCTGGATTAGAGGGAAGATTTTTCTGTGGAGGACATTATGGGGCAATTGGTGAGATGCTAGTATGGCTTTTGTGCAATATTACTGTATTAATGTTAAATTTTTTGAATTTGAAAACTGAAAAGGAATGTATGAGAGAATGCTCTTGTTCTCAAGAAAATATATGCTTGTCTTTAGAGGTTTAAGGGGCTGTGATCTCTGCAATCAATTCTCAGATGTTTCAGGAAAAATAAAGCACATGTGGGTATGATCTGGGGAAGGGTATAAACTACTTTTCATGCAGATGTTTTCTAAGTTTGAAATTATTGCAAAATAGAAAAGAAAGCAGGCAATGCAGTGCTTTTCTCCCCCTTAGGAAAAAATACACTAATACTTCCCATGGCAAATTTCTCAAGCGGAAAACAAGGTGCTTTACAAGTCTTTTTCAAATAGTGCACCCTGAAATTGTTTTGGGATGGTCCAATAAACATTTTAAAAAATGGAATAGAAAATCAGAGTTTTTTTATGTAACAGTTTCACTTTGCGAAACTTTCAGTTATACATAGGTGTATATTATACCCATACATACACACGCATACACATCTGTGTACTGGGTCACAACATTCAATGCATTTCTTGAGTTGCAGTTTTTAGAGAACTCTCTAAGAGAGCTTTTAAAAATGGGAAAACACCTAAATACAGCTTGTAAATAAAATACAAACTCTATTTAATATTAATTTATAAAATACACATTAAATGTTGCAAATGTGTTGTAATATAATGTTGTAAAGTTAAGTTTATAAAATACACATCAAATGTAATGTGTAATGACAAACACATTTGCTTTTAAAATATCTATCTAAATCTTGTTTTTAGGGAAGAACTTGGTAGACTGCTACACACTAAAGGCTTTTAAATGATTAAATCTAACAGATTAATTTCCTTTCCATTTACCTTGTAATAGCTAGTCAGACACCCACCTAGTTACAGCACTGAAGTAGCATGTAATATAGCTAGAGGCACGACTAATCTGTGCTTAACCTTAAAGGTAAGTCACCATCACCAAATTATACGCTGTCACAAACAACAACGTCAAGACTTTCCACGTCTTCTAAGCAACGTGCTCCCCAAACTGTTGAGAGCGCAGCTGCCGAAGTCACTGACACACACACAACTCTTAAAGCTTTGTCACCCACGATGAAACCTTTCATCAATCTAAACGATGGGAAAATCAGAGCAAACAATAACCAGTTGCTGCTAACCATTAATTCAAGCACCTTAAGGCAAACGACCAGAACAGGGCTAGCTTTTCCTTGTACATTTCTATGACTTCAATTATTTTTTCCTCAAGATTAAATGTAATTTTTTACCCAGGCTGGAAACCTGGAAGCAGCAGGGATTTAGGATACAAACAGCCTGGGGGTCATACTTGGAGATGAAAGGGATGCTTTAGTTCCATCCCATTGTTTTACGCATCCTGAAACTGAGCGCATCAGGTAGAGTGCAATATGGTCTGCATCAGTGGATGACGTGAAGGGTCTATGTACACGGCGTTGAAGTTTTACTCCGAGGACTTTCGATCTGTTTTTAAATTGGGGGAAGGAATGGGCTAGTATTCTGCACACTGGCTGGCAGAGGAGTTAGTGCAGAGGTCAATTTAGCCAATATCAGAGTGACTAATTTCGGATTAGAAATGGCTCAGGAAGAGGTCTGTTTTATTTCAGGCCTTTTACCGTGTTCAGTGTAAATTGAATTCAATCCATATAGGCAGTACCTATACCTACGGTGGTAATAAAAAGTATAACGAAGTGAGTTTGAATTCAGAAGAGGGACTGCCACTTTACAAACTACTATTGTCTTATTTCAAATAATCTTAAACAGTGTAAGTGATAATCCTGGGTGGATATGATGCATAACCTCTCACATTCTCAGAATTTAACTACATTTTAACTGCTCTGACCCTAACCCGGACCCTCAGCAGGGAAAGTGCAGAGTCCTAACCACTGGACCGCCAAGGGATTCCCAGTGTTGATCCTTTTAAAATTAAGGAAGCCAGGATCTTGTTATAACTTGGCAATTTTCTCTCTACCCATTTTCTATAATGGATGCTTGGTAAATATTTGTTGGGTGATTTTTCATATACTTGCAAACAAGAAAATAGCCTTTATACAAGTCTATCTTTATTTGTAAAAAATAATATACAACTAAAGCTAATTTGATTTTTAAAATCAAAGTTCATTTAGTGATAATGTACATTTTATAATAAAATTGTAGTAAAATACTGACATCTGATAGTTTAAACAAAGTATCATTCATGTAAAAATCATGTTGCATGTAAAATTTAATTAGAAAATCCATAGTTCACAAAAGTACATATATTTTGTTGATAGCTCATGAGGATATTATCATAAATTTACTTAAGATACAGAACAAAATTCACAGTTAGCCTGACATTTAGTACTATAAAATTTTATGCTGAATCCACTGATATTTCTGTTAATAAGGTACACTTGAAATAATTCAGACTACCAATGAATCGACATTTTATTGTATAACCAAGATCTATTGGTTTTACAATATGTCTAGTAATCAATTATTTCACCAATAATTTAAATGAGAGATCCAGTGGAAAAGACTGTTGACATATACCCTTAATGGGAAAATTAAAATAAAAAGCACTAGCAGCTTTGATTTCCATTTTCATGAATACATATAAGATAAATCTGTATTTTACAGTTAAAAGTTGTACAGAAAGTCAAGCCCTGAAGTATTTCTTCCCCTAAGAGAAAAGTTCTGATGTTAAAACTTTGTTAAAAAAAAAAAGAGAGAGAGAGAGAGAAAGAGAGAGGTAGTATGTGAAAGTATTTTTAATTAAAATGTTGAACCCCTGCACCACTTATAATATAAATGAAATGTAACCTTTAAGAGTCAAATTTATAAAACTCAATAGAATGTTAAACCTGGAATGCCATTAAAAAATAGTGGTTATATAAGTGGAAGAACTTCAACGAATTCAACAAAAAGTACACTGTATTATATAACGTTGTGCAGTTAATAGTTTAGTGATAGTATGTTTAGTGGTAAAATGCGGATAAAATACATTGAAGTATTCTGAGTCAAGTGATCTTCATTTAATCAACTTTACTTCATATATACTTTTACCATATAGAGAAAATATCCTTCAAAACGGAGTCATTTGATTCTTCACTGTTTTAATAGCACACAATTGTCATAAGGTATCCACTCTAGCCCTACCATAAAATTAATCAATAAATAACTCTGAGAGAAATATCCATAAGCCACAGGGAACTCATGTAGTTCATATTATCCTTAGTCTCTATATACAAGCTACTGTAGTGCCTGTGCACCTCATACAATGAAACCAGGCAAGGAACAAAAGTTAGCAGCCTTACTCTTACCTTGTTCTAAGTGGATGCATCGGAAAGTAATAAATAGCCTCATAAAATTAATCAAGATACACTCTACCTGTCAAAGGTGAATACTACATACTTTTCATAAAGTGTAGGCAGTGTTCCTAGAAATCCCATTAAGGAAAACCCAAAATCTTCATATAAAAAGTGCACAAGGTTGTCCTGTGTGTAAAAATCTTAGTTTGGGTGCATTTTTTTCTAAACGAAAATAATTCACACTACTCAAATATATTAAAAGAGTATAAAGGCAGACCAACAAAACACACACACAGACAACAAAAGGAATGATTTCCAATGAGATTCAGAATGACAAGAAAAGGTTATGGGAGAGAGTCTCCCATTATCAACAGTCGATGGGCCTGCCTTTCACAACGTAAGTGATGCCCAAATGGAATGCATTTGTAAATATGAAAGCTATAGGATGGACAAACACGGATATGAACAACTGTGAAGAGTTTCTTAATTCAGGAACATAGCTTCAATGCTTTATAACTTAGGAAGCAACCCCTAAAAACAGTCAATCGGTTTGATTTCTTAGAAATTAAGGGAAAAAAAGAATTTGGAAAAGTTACTTGTTACAATTAGCAACAGAGGAACAATAATAAAAAAATCAAAATAAAACATGGGGAATATAGGAGCCGAGGTCCCCAAAGTACAGAAAGACAGACTCAGACTTCTTCACATTAGAATTAAAAAATATACAGTTAAAGGAAAAATTAACCAGGCTCTGCACAGCAGGTTAAATATGCAACCATTCCAAAAGGAAATGATCTAGTCCTCATGTGTGGTTCTGAGAATGTGCTCTAACATCCAGTTCTCTACAGACAAAATAGCAAAAGCACATTATTTCATTAGCAAGGCCCCTTTGTTTTAGACTTAAATTCACCTCTGACCCACCAAAGTTTATATTAATTATCAAACTATTATTTTAATAGCATTTTAAGCTTGCAATATTTTTCTCATGCCTATCCCAGCTCACTGGTTCGGAGGTATGTACACTTTACACCAGCCACATTTACAAGTCTCCACGGCGTCCTCATCCTCCAAACGCAATGGTTTCACAGTGTTATGATTGTTCCATCTTCTTCTAAGAGTTTCTGATCTGCAGCATGCGTTTCAAATTCTGTATTTGTGCCACTTGCTGCAGGTGCGAAGCTCACTTCATCAGAAGGAATAAAACCGTTCTGTCCAGATTCAAAACTGAGTTCTATCTGTGTCAACGATTCCAGGCTCTCGGTGTTACGAACGGCCTTAGGGATCTGCTGTGGCACACCATTGTCTTCAATAATAATGTCATCTTCGTCGCTGTCTTCATCCTCTGGCTCAAAGCTCGGCTCGATCTGCTGTGGACAGCCAGGAAGGCTGTTGTCCGTAGACTGGCCGGAGCTGCCGGAAGTCCGACTGTTCCTAATGACGTTATTCCTCTGGTTTGCTGGTCTCACGGTGATGATGAGGTTGCGGCTGTTTGCAATCATCATGTCCGTTACTTGATCAAGACTCTTCCCTGAAACTTCTATGCCATTAACTTCTAAAACTTCATCATTAACAGCTAACAGTCCTGTGCTTTGAGCCAGCCCTCCTGGCACAAGCCTGGATATAAAGATCCCTGGGACCTTCTCTAAGCCATGCGGTGTCACCCTGACACTGGAGCCATCCCGGATGTAGAATCCTAGGGGTTTCTCAGTACCATATTTGTAAAGACGGACCCTACGATGTGTTTCTGGGAGGATATCCACGTCTATGATAGAAGACACAGGTCTGAAGTCCTGGGGCATGCTAATGACTATGTGTGGCTTTTTTCTATGGTTGTCAGGACGCAACACATTGGTTAAAACATTCTTCTTCTTTATTAGTGTGTCTGTACCAAAGGCACTGTAGTCTGCTTCTTCTGTTTAAAAATAAAATAAAATATAGAAATGCTGTAAAAACACCCATGTATCTATAATGGAATCTGTACAAAAGAATAACTCAAACATATTTGCTACATAAACTCGTTAAACATTAGCCTGTTCCTATCAGATGAAAATGCAGAGCTGTAGTAAGACATGCTATACCAGAAAAATCCACTAGGTGGCCCTCGAGAGCACTCACCATAAAATTACCAAAAGTTGAAGTTAAATTTGATAAAGGTCAATGACTAAAACAACATTAAATATGGCAAATGAAATTCTGATAAGGCTCACACACACATTCTTAAACACCATTTGAAAAAAGTTATTTACATTGTATTTTCCCTACCTTTGTTTAAAAACCTCCAATTTGCAGGTTCATCATATTTGACTCAATGACATGAAACTGGACACTTTTGAAGCTCAAATACCTGTATTAGAGGCTAGGCAGACAGTGTACAGGCAGGCCTCTTTTTATTGCGCTTCACAGACAATTGTGTTTTTTGCAAATTGCAGGTTTGTGGCAACCCTGCACCAAGCAAGTCTACTGGGGCCATTTTCCCCAGAGCATTTGCTGGTCACTGTGTGGTCTTGGGTCACATTTTGTTAATTCTTGCAATATTTCAAACTTTTAAATTATTATACTTGTTATGATGAGCTCTGATCAGTGATCTCTGATGTCACTATTGCAAAAAGATTACAACTTGCTGAAGGCTCAGGTGATGGTTACCATTTTTTTAGCAAAAAAGTATTTTAAAATTAAGTATTTTTTTAGACAATGCTATCACACACTTAATTTGTGCAAAAATTCATGTGACTTGCTTTCTTGTGATGTTTGCTTTATTGAACCCATAATATATCCAAAGTCTGCCTGTAAATAGATGAAATGGATAATACACATAAAGTGAGCATACAACTAAATGAATGCATATCAAACACAGGGATCTTGGTCTCCTGCAAACATACTCTCCCTCAGCTTTCTTGGGGAGTTCTTAATCTTTCATTTTCCGACTTTTGAAAGAGGCTGAAGTATAAGACAGAGACAACAGGGTGGGAGCGGGGTGGTGAGGATTCTGGCAAAGCCAAGAGCTCCTGCTGCATTTAATGGTATGGCTTTTCTCGCTCCAGGCAGCTCTTCTTCATGGACTGTAGGAATCTGTGTGGCCAGTCCAACTTGTCAGAGGGTCTTGTTTTTTAGGTTAAAAAAAAACAACAAAAAACTTCCCATTTTAAAATGCTGACACCTAATTAACAACAAAAACCTGTCTGAGCAAAACAACACCTGGGGGTTGAATTTATTCTTCAAGCCAGCAATTTATAATCTCTGATGTAAACCAGGGAAAACAGGGCACTAAAACTCAATCTTAAATTGCACAGCTGGAGGTAGACAGTCCACAAACAACACATCTCATCAGAGGATGAGGAAATGGAATTAACAGCAGGCACAAAAGGTAAAATCATGTTTCAAAAATAACTGGAATGAGGATAAACTAAAAAATCAGAATCTCCAAGGATGAAAAAAATATTTAATAAGAATAAAAAAGACAAAAATGCTCCGACCACCCCAAGAAACAGTTTAATGTCCTAGTCTCAACCACTGCTACAGACAACAGTAACATCACCACACTGTCTGCACAGGGCTTCCATCTGTAGCTCTTGTTCCCCAACTCTTGGCTGCCCTACTGAGAAGTATTATTACCTTTACTTTATAGACCAGGAAATTAAGGGTACAAAATACGTCACAGACAGAAGACTGGCCCCAGGGTTTCTTACTGGGCCAATACAGCACACATTCAATTCACACAGTGAACGTTAAGTGTCCACTGTGTGCCAGAATCTGGAGAACTTCAGTATTCTTTTCTCATGCTGCTTGAACACTCTTCCAAAGCTAGTTTCAGATACATGTACAAGATGAGGGGTACCTGATTTTTTGGCACTTCCCCCTTTGGGGATAATTTTGCTTTATTTGTGAAGAAAGCACTTACACTGTGCTCTTATAAAGGCAGAAATTTACTTATAATTTGGCTTGGGAAATAAATCGACTAACAAAAGAATCTCTTGGGCAAAATGTAGCCAAAAATCTATCAACAATAATCTTCTACTGAATGTGTTTATTCAAAATTATACATTTCATTTTACCATCAATTAAGAGAGCTCACACAATCTTTATATGGGAAATTCCAGACCATACAAACGGAGAACAAAACTAAGTTGCCTACGTACCTATTTATGGGAAACCTGACCAAAAAACCTCCAAATCTGCATAATTTGGCATGGCATCCAGACTCTGTTTGAATGCTCTCTGCTAAATTCTCAAAAGCAATATGCCCCAGTACAAAGGCACCTTTGTTCTCTCATCTAGCTAATCAGTTTCCAGCCACTGGGAAAAGAAATATCTTGGCCGAAAGCCAGGGTGCAGGGTGTCAGTTTAAAGTGTAAAGGTGAACATCTACAGGGAACAGGGCCGACGTTCCACCTGAGCACGTCTATCAAAGTACAAAACTCAGAATGAGACGGAAAGTTGGAAACCTGGCTCATGGCAACCTTTCACTTGTACAAACTCAGGCTTGTGCAGCAGTATGTGACACAGGCTGGTACAGCACTACCTCACCTATCCGGAGCCTGACAATCTCAGCTCACCGAAACAGACGAGGATCTACTGCCAGAATGCCGCGGAACAGCCAAACTGGATGTCTCACTTCCTTACACACAAAAAGCTCCTGTGCTTTACTCACCAGGAAAGGAGCCCTGCAGGCCCTCCCTCTGAGCCTCTTACTTTTTAAACACGAATTCCCCAAACCCTGGCTATCTCATTCCTCAGCTCACTCATCAGTCATTGGGGATAAGGTTCTACTAGTGAGTGGCAGGCACAGACACAAAAAATAAAAGCCTACAGTGAATAAAAAGCAAACCTGAAAACAAACAACAAAACAAAGCCTTCTATAAATCCCAACAACATCTGTGTACAGCAACAAAACAGTAACAGTTCATGGTAGAGTCACCAAGAAAGTTCAAGATTATGACCCATTTCAAGTTCAGCAGGAAGACAGGGAAGAATGAAATAATTTTTAAATGTTCTCATCAAGGGGTGGACAACCTTTTTCTGCAAAGAGCTGTACAGTAAATATTTTAGGTATTGCAGGTCACACATCTCTGGTGCAGAAGCAGCCACAGGCAACACCGCAAGGCGTGAGCGTGGCTGTATTCCGTGACAACTGTATTTACAGCAACAGCCAGCAAGCCCAAGTTCACCAACCCTGCCCTAATCCAAAATGGTTAAATGACGTCCATGTGGCAACTTCAAAAGGATTACACATCACTTAAAGCAATATTCAAATTCTGCAGATCCCTTCGCTTCCTAATACAAGAAAAATCAACCACTAGATATTTCAGAAGCACCTACTCCTATGTGGCTAGGCCTTGTGCTCTGTGCTGCAGGTCCAGAGCACAAAATAGCTAAGGTGCTTGCTTTCATGGTGTTTACAGACTAAAAGAGATGGCAATTAACAAAGAACATGAAACAATTATTACAAAGGCATCCAGAGCTGTGAAGTATCCTGGGCTGCGGGGGTTTGTCAGTGGCAACCAGGCCAGGTCTGCAGGGCAAGACAAGGTGTCTCCAGGGGAGTGAGCACAAGACTGGAAAAGAAGCCAGCAGCTCATCAGGTAGAAGGGAGAGAAGAACTTCCAGGCACACATACAATAAATACCCAGCAGGGCGGGCAGGACGGGGTTACTGGAGGAGACCGTGGAGGTGGGGCAGAGCTAGAGCCAAGTCTGCACAGCAGGGGCCCTGCACACAAACAGGGCCTCCCTGGAAGTGCCAGGATTAGGGACTTCAGCCTAAGGGCAAAGGGAAGAAAACCAAGGATTTTGGGTTTTCTACAAAGCTAGCTCTGGCTGCAAGCTGGAGAAAGGACCTGCAGGGGAAGATATTCAGGATGGTACCTGGCCTGGGGCAGAGGCAGCGGAGATGGGGAAATAAGTTTGAAAATAATTGGAACACTTTTAATAAGCTTAGTGACTGACTGAAAAGAAGGTATGTGTCAAAGGTGACACCCAGGTTTCTGTCATGAGCAACTGGTGTCATATTCTGAGATGTTACTCCACAATATCTTCTTTTTATTTAATTTTTTATTTCTGGGGCCATACCTTCTGTTAAACTATTCTTTACTATTTTACTATTAAAATGTATACCCCTTAGACCATTTCTAAATTAAACCCTGACTCAGTAAAATATAACCTTAAACTACATCTCCCAAATAACACCCACTGCACAGTGAAGTTCTAAGAGACGGTTTAAGTGGCCACCCAGTACCAGGTGTCTCAGCCACAAGGCCATGTGCTAAGGCAGACAAGGCTTAAAGTAAGGCCTTTCTGGTGTTTCCAGCATACTCCTTTGAATACACCCACGATGCAAGTGTGTCTGTCTGATGGCACACAGACAGAGACTGTGATACGGCAAGACGTGGCAGTGTAGATATTCTGATCAGATCTGGCGAGGACTCTAGGCGTGTCAATGGGCCTCAGACTTGGCTAACCATCACGACAGGCTGGGAAGCTTTTAAAAAACACATATTTCCCTGGCTGTACTCCAAACCTACAGGAATGACCTGAGTACTTTTCTTTAAAGGTGCAACCTTCAAGTATTTTCTAAGATTGTTTACAGTACAATAACAATCTGAACAACAAGAGTAGGAAAACTCTTTTTCCCTCTAATAAATGAGGAAATTCTAAACTCTGGTAGGGGAAGAGGGCTGGCAAAAGACCTAGGAATCCTCTCCAAAAATAACTCTTAAAATATCAGGTTTTTTGTTTTGTTTTTGCTTCCACGATAACAGCCCTGGAAATATAGAGTCTGGGGTTTTCCCTCTAATAATAAATTATTGTAAAACATAAAAATTTTCAAGATATGCAACTATGATACCTCCAAGTTCAAGCTATGAAGTGGTTTATGCCTTCAATCCTGAGCTTTCACTTCAAAGAAGCTTTATTTGGTAGAGTGTATCAGATTGTAAAAGGTCACATGGTTAAAATTTAAAATCCTTTTCATATCTGTCTTTTAAAAAAATCACTTGGTGCCACAGCAAGTACAAATTGGAAGCAACAGGACAGGAAAACAGAAAATATGTTACCATTAAGTAGTAAAATATAACTATACTTAACATCATTTTTGTATTAGTTTCCTGAATTTAATGTTCACTAAAGTTTATGTACAATCAGCTTTCTACTTAAGCATCTGTTGAGCTTTCTTAGTTTAAAGGAAAAAAAGTAACCACCACGAACTACAGGGCACTGTGTAACTCTGTAAGACAGACAACAAACACCTTAACTCTTCCTAAATAAGGTGATTCCAGGTGCCCAGAGGGTAATCTGGCAAAGGTGGGGGGGGGGCTAGCTTGGGTGGTCAGAAGGGGCCCCTCTAAGACAGTCATCTGAGCTAAGATCTGAGGGATGAGGAGGCGGCCATGGGACCAGCTGCAAGAAAAGTGTTCCTTACAAAAGGAACAGCAAGTGCAAAAGCACAGAGAGCAACAAGCCCGCTGAGCCCGGAGGACAGAAAAGAAGCCAGTGTGGTTGCTGTGAGGGGGGAATGCGAGAGCGGAGGAAGGGGAGGCTGTGGAGTCCAAATCAGAAAGGGTTTTACTATGGATGAGACGGAAGCCACTGGAGGGTTTTAAGCAGGACTTTTCATTTTTTTGCTTAAGTCACACTTTTAAAAACAAGAATGTATTAAAGTTACATTTTTAAAAACAAAAATTTTCTGTTGAACACACCATCTTATTTCTGAATCAAATTCTAAGCGCTATGAATTGTATTGGACATTTACCTCTACAGCAAAGAAAACTTCTGTTTACATATAAACATACTTGAAAAGGAAATAGCAGAAGATAACCACCCTTAAAAGATGTTAGGATTAATCCTATGATCACGTAAGTGTTACAATTCCAGTAACAAAAACATGTGGCAGTATAATCCAACGCCTATAATCTTTCTAACAAAGGGGATAATCCAACAAGTTTGTCAGATGGCAGTAGTTTAAAAATAGTCATTCTACATTCCACATTCCACATAGCAACTAGATTTGTAATGAAAATTACAACTGCTAACAAGAAAGGCCTTCTATTCAACAATAATGATTTAAATTACTCTGCTTAAAATCACAAGTTCCACTCAAATGTTTTGTCTTCTTCTCCTCTACTGCTGCTCTTCCTTCTCCAACATTCTATACATAGCTTTCTAACAACTATCCCTGGGTGTCATCTCAGCTGGCCCTTGTGTCTACTCCCCAAAATTTCAACTATCACTTTTCTGCAGACTTTAGACTCTCTGATCAGCTTCTAGATTTCCACCCTAAGTTCCAGCCCACCATTTCTGATTTCCTACGTGACACGGTTGAAACTCGCCAGCCAGATAAGCTTTTCTTGTCCTAAAACCAAACCAATTTTCTTTCCAAGTCGATCTCTCTTCCAGATTGTGCCTGTTTTATGGCCCTGTCCCAGCTATCAGGCTCAAATCCAGAAAGCTATTTTCCTCTGGACTCCTCTTCAACCCTCTGCCCTCCAGTAGGGAGTGCAGTGACTCTCAAATCCTCCCCTTTATCTTCCTCACTGTCTCCTGCTGGGGCAGCTTCTCAGAATCTGTCACCCGCCTGCTCCTTGCTCTCTCCTCTAAGACTGCTCTGTCCACTCCAGCTCATCCTGAACAGCCAAATGAGTCTTTCTGAAGTAACACCCCAACTGTACCACACCCCTGCTATATATCTAGGAAATCCATCTCAGGGGTCTTTGGGAAAATGAATTTGTGTGTTTTTAAGTATTTTGCAAATAGTCAAGTGATACAGACTAAGTTACCCTACCCTTAGAGATTTATTTTGTTGGTAGACTTCAGTTCCTCCAAACCCAGAAGCAAAGATACACAATCAGTGGAATTTCAAAGCCCTGGGAGTGGTCCAATGCTTATCAACTGATTGGAAATAGTTTCACCTTCAAGGGTAATCTCTATCCATTCTCTCAAATTGCTTTCTGGGTTGGTTTACAAACAGTAAGGCTTTAATTATCCCACCAATACTGGGCTTGCGTCTCGCAGGCTGCCTTTCCAAAGGTCTTCATTTACCAAAGACAAAGGAATAAATGGCGCACACTACCGCCTGTCTATAGGCAGACACAGATACAAAGAAGGCCACAAAGTTAAAAAAAAAAAAAAAAAAAGGTTTTAGGGCTCAAAATACATTTCAATGCTTGCCATTATAGAATGGTTGGTTATTTAAAATGTTCTTTTGCAAGACCAATATCAATGTTTACATTCCTCCAAAATAATGACTTGCTCTCTGATTTTCCAGATAATTCACTAGTTTTATTTCTGTGAAAAATACCTTAAAAGGAAAGAAAACATTTACTGGAGGCATACTACATACCAGAGCACTGCACTGAGCTCATTTAAACTTCCTAGTAATCCTATGAGATAGTATGTTCATTCTATAGATAAGAACATTGCAACCCAGGAAGAATGACTTTCCTTCAGGTACCTATTAAGTAGTAAATGCAGTACTTCAAAGTTAGTCGCCACCAAAAAAGTAGAATGTTTCTCTGACTCCAAAGTCATACTCTTTCTACCACATCTTTCTGAATGGACAAAATTCCATTCAACAAAGTGAAGATTCAATAAATTCCTAGTTTCCATTAAAAAAAAAAATCTAAGAGATTATAAAGTAATTAAAATCACAATCTTTCTAAAGTACACTTAGTGAAGTGTAAAGGTGTTAATTAAACCAATAATATTATAGATGTCTTAACTCACTTGTTAGTTAATATGGGAAGAAGATTCACACAAAATGTCTATTCATTAAATTTGTGGCAAGTTCTGTGTATCCTATCAATGAGGAAAATAAACAATTTCTAATTCTAAAACAATTTTTCCAAACATTGTTACTTACCCTTCTTTTGTATAAAAATCCTCAGCAGTGGATTAGCCGTAGAAACAGCTTTGTGATAATTATCATCGTTGTTTATAGGCAGTAAGTCTCCGTGGATGTCTGCGTAGCCGACTAAAACGTCAACATTGGGTATCTTATGAACATGCTGCAGTAACCCATAAAACTCCTCAAACTTTCCAGGTTTTGATCTTTCCAGTGAAAACCGACGAAACTCAGCTCCAAACTATAAATAAACACATTAATTTGAAAAAAGGTAACAGGATCCAATCTTAAAATGCATGACATAGAAAATTCACAGGCACAGTACTTCCCTTAATGAAGAAGACAGTTCCAATGACACAGTCTAGTGCCAGAAACCTCATTATCCGGAGATAAAACAACATAAGAAGGCACAGGAATGTGCCTGCTCACTGCTGCTGCATCTCTGAAGGGCATTCCCTTCAAGACATGCAGGCTCAACTTAATCCCTGGGGTACCCAGGCCTCACTGGGGACTGTCCAGCAGTGACTCAGCTCAAACAAACCTTGTCTGGATCCCAGATCCTGACAGCAGTATCTCCTCCTCACTCTGGCCACGGGGGTAACAAAGATGTTCCTAAGTCTTTATGGTGACTTTTAGCAAAACACATCTAAGTTTCCTCCCCTGTAAAAGGAATTATAATTCCACAGGAAGTGGCAAGAATTAACAGCAACATACACAAAAAGGACTTTGAGCTTCTTGGCACTAAGGTACAATACAAAGGGAGGTATATCATATAAGAAACAGGTCTAGAGATAAGAAGTCTCTTCCCTATGTTAATCTCAAAAAAACAAAAAGGTTTATTAATACATTAAGTATATGTCCTACAACTATCCAATTAACACAAATGTGTTTATGTGCTTGGCACAGTGCTAGGCCCTAGAGAATGAAAGGCTCAGACCCGCACCAGAGCTCAGCAATTAGTGGGGAAAGAGAATAACTGTATCCGAGGTATTAAGGGATCACACAAACAAGGAGGACGACACTCCCATCATACCCGACACTCCCATCATACCCGGTATTTATCTCCACGATTCTGGTTCTCAGTTCTGCTTCCCTACTCTAGAATCAGATCTCCGCTCTCCAAATGCCAAATTATTTAAGTGGTTCTTATTCAACATGAAGGACTGGCCTCATCTAGTCCATAATAAACAGGATCTGTGACTTACTATGGGACTAGCATGCATTTTCTCACATGTGGAAACCTAAGAAAGGTTCATCAGCCTTCCTCAAAAAGTACCCAGTCACACAAGTTTGGGAAATGCTACATAACTATAATCACACTCTTGGGAATCACTGTGGAGACCAGATATTAAAGGCTCAGTTAAATCCTGTGGTTGGTCAAAACAAAAAAAAAATTTTTAAACAAATGTTTGCCAAATGTGTTTGAACACTGAACTGGTTCTTCTTCTAAATATCTATTATAATGGTAAGAAACACTAATGTACCACTAAAACAGCCTTAAGCATCATGCAAAGAAAGTCCCTATGGGAATAATTTGAGCAGGTTACAAATGTGTCAATTCACTTGCCCAATCATCTGATGGGCTCTCTGGATTCACGCTTTTGCCATCTTGAAGAAGCTCACCTGCCTTGCTTATACCCACACTACTCACTGGTTTTAAATTAAAATAAAAATTTACTAAAACCACCTCTAACCTCTAATAAATTAAAAGTTTCCAAAACACATTCCTGAAACATAAACACTAACATTTGTCAAAAAAATAAGGTGACTCATACCTAAAGCGTTCAAAAAGTTTAGTCACACCTTCACACGTTTCAAAGTAAATAAAAACTGGGAACACCCTTTACATCAGAGTTACTCTTATGATGTTATCAAAAGTCATAGTTTCTCCTCCATTTTCTTTATTCTGGTATAACATCCTAGTGCTTTCTGATTCGCCGCAGGGTTTTATTACTTTCCCTGATGAATGGGAGTAACAACTAATAATCGAACATTTTAGGGCTGCAATGTTTTTGCTAAAGCTTGTGGATAAAAATTCTTTGCTCAACATTTTTTTCTCTTGCTTAAATGTTATGATAAAAACAATAGAAAATTGTATGCCTTCACAGTACATGTGCCCTTTTGCAATGTTAGCAGAAAAAAAAAAGAGAGAAATTGTTATGCTTCTTGCAGAAAAACAATAGGATTAACAGAACTTTTTACTACATGAAGAAAAATACTAAAATAGAGATAAAATTAAGACCCAATCAACAACTATTATAACTTTTTTCAGCCTGGTCTAGTTTGCCCTGGTCACCCAGAATGTGTATGGACACCCGTCTCCCAGCATCTTTTGGTACACTCTAGAAATGCGAACTTAATTTTAATAGTTTGTCCATGAATAATAACTAGGAAATGTACAGCTCAAAGACTGTTCCAAGTCTTTAATAACCTAAGGTTATTAAAGGACCTCACCTTGGCTATTAAGAGCTTTCCCAACTCTGGAGAAACAGAAAGATAAATCAGTTACCAAAGAAACGTCACATGGTAACTGGTAACACAACTTAACTATAGTTATATTTGCATTATCCATTACTTTATTTGTACCATTTTCCCCTTCCACGAGCAAAGATACGAAGTCGACATTGTTTTCTATGCAGAAGAAAAAGAAATCCTGGAACGGGGATCTGCACATCACCAAGTTGTGGTTACAACCTCTTGGCGATCAACTTTGTAAAAAACTGTGATAGCACCAAAGCAGTGAAAAAGGAAGTACTGTTTCACACATCTGTCCAAATATTTTTTAACTGGTAAAGATGCCAAGTGTTTTATTTAATCCATTAAAAATAAATGTATATTTAAAACATGAGGTGTCACAGACACACTAGAAACAGCACCTCTACTGTGTCTATTTATCAGCAGCTAGAACACTAGTGGGACCTCACTTTATGAGATGCAGGTTCTCAGAATGCCTTGATTCTATTTAAGAGACACAGTTCACTAGAAGTCCAGTATGGCAGGTCAAATATATAATGGGTAGTATGGGAAAGATTCACAAACCAGTTGACATAAGGGCAGAAAGCCTGAAATTCCAGTCCCCAAGTGCTCAAGGTTTCCTAGTCCAAGAGATAAATTACCATTTAACTGTATTTATCAGAGAACCTAGAATCCCTATTCATTTTCTCCTATGATAAAAAAAAATTAAGGACTTGCTACCAAGATTAGACCACAAACTGAATTTTAAGATTATGCAATATCATAAGTATTTTTCTTAACCTCAACTCCCACAAATCCAAACTAGGTTTATAACAGAAATGCCATGAGAAGGCTCAACCATTGGGCGTGGACCCACTACCACCACTATACTGCTAGAGGAAAAGCCCTATATATTTTGAGTTATCTTAACCCTTAGTTCAAGCATATCACTTCAACTGGCTATGGCAATTCCATGGAGGACACAGGGAAGAGCGTATTCCTTAAATTCCTATAACCACATTTCTATTCTTATTAAGCAGAAGGGTTTCTGAAACTAGCGCCTATTCTGTCACGAGTTAAGTCAAAAATAACATTTTTAAATAATGTTAAAAATTAATGCAGATATTCTTGATGTGATGATCTCAGTTACAGCAACTTAGAAAACTTTGCTTATCAACTCCAGGTAATAAAAACCACTCTACCCACAGGCTCCAGAGAGCCTTCCTTACTCTACTCACTGAAAAATCACTCCATGATTTTGCATTTTCCCCCCTCCCCCCACCACAGTCTTACATTCAATGATGTTTCATTATTTTTGAAGTTGATATGCTTTTACTTTTCTTCTATTCTTTCATGTGTTTTGATCTTCCCAACACTTATTTTAAATGTTCCCAGGCCCCAGCCCATGTCCTCTCTTTTGTATTCTATTAAGCCTAACACTGATTTTGTATAAGGACTTTAAGGTTTTGTCACAAAAAGCAGAGCTTGTCGAAGTCATAAGCCCCCTGTCTTCTCGGAGAATCAGAGTAGATTATCTAAGTCCCTCTGGCTCTTCAATTCATGAAACACTTGCTGAAATGTTCCCGTGGCTGCGGATCATCTTCAAATTCCAACTCACCCTCCCTCCCCCCCCACCCCCGCCTTGGAAAGCATTCCCTCACTAATCCCTATACACCATTCTGCTCAGGGAGCCTCGCAATTTAGAAATTCAGTGGATACCCACGTAATTATTAGCAGATGGGCACCCCGTTGGTCAAGAATGAAAACACTTGATGTGAAAAGGTAGCAGGATGGAATGAAAAGAGCATCCAGGTTCAAACTGTGAAGTGCTACTCAAACGAAAGGCGATAGTGTTAATTTTACAGATTAAATGCATACCAAAGTTAGTACTAGAAAAATCCCTAGCACGAAGCAAAGCTAACTTTCAAAGGGTTCTTTAGTGCCCTAGGCTCTCTCCTTCACCACTCGATGCACCCTTGAACCGCACAAAAGGGGTAACATTTTGTGAGCACGGGTGTTCCAAGTACTCTTTACTCATAGGCTAGGAGGCAGAATTCCTCCAAACCTTTTACCAGGCTGCGCTCAAACGCCTCCCATCCTCGGGTACACCTTGGCCATCACTCCCAGCCTTGAACAGGAATGATTTTTCTTAAGGAAGGAGATTAAGCGCTCAGCTCTCCTCCTTCCTACCTGGGGCAGGAGCAAACACAATGCCCCCACTCTCGCCCCCTTCTCAGCAAGTTTATTACCCACCATCTCCTAACTGCAAATTCCGCTACCGCGCCCGCCACGGTCCCAAACACCGGGGCAGCTCCTAAGGCCGTCCCCGGCCAGCCCCCGGCCTCCCCCAGGCCCGGTACCACCGCCCCCCCACCCCAGCCCCACCCCAGGCCCTGCTCCCCCGTCCCCAGGCAGCCGGCCGCTCCGCCCAGCCCGGGCCCCGCTCACCTTGCTCTTCACCTCCATGGTGCCCAGGCAGCCGCTGCCCGCCCCGTGCCGGTGGCCGCGGTTCATCCTGAGGCCGGGCCCGCAGCGGCCTCCTCCAGCCGGGCCGCCCCTCGGCGCGTGGGGAGCGAGCGTGCGGCCCGCGGGCTGGGAACGCGGCTGCGCCCCGGGCGCCTCCTCACAGGCACCTGCAGAGGGGCGGCCGCGGCTCGGGTCTCGGCGCGGAGCTCCGCTCGGCTGGCTCCTCACACGGCGGGACCGAGGGTCGGACTGGCGTCGCGGCGGGCGGGGACACGGCTCCCTCCCTCCGGGCCTCGGCAGCAGCCGCGACCGCGGAGGAGGAGGAGGGGGCGGAGCGCAGGGCACAGGCGCCGCAGCCTTGCTCTCGGCCACCTCCTCCGCGAGCTCGCGCGCGCGCGCACCCGAGCCGGGCGGGAGCCGCGGCGCGTGAGCGCGCTCACCTGCAGCGTCCGTAGAAGCTTCGGCGGCTCGCGCTCCGCCCACACCCAATGGGAAGCGCGCACCTGCGCCCTCAGCGCCAACCAATCGATAAACGCCTCGCGCGGCGCGTGGGCGGGCCGCCGTCTAGAAAATCCCGCCCTTCGCCGTTCGATTGGTCCCGCGCTGAGAGGGAGGGGCGGGATCACCTGAAGCCGCGGGCCTCCTGACCTAGCAGGAGAGCTGGAAAGCGCATGCGCGGGCCCTGGAGTTTCCGCCCCGGGAGGGCCGGCCGGAAGCGCGAGCGCACCTGGAGACGGGCTGGGGGGGTGGGGCTTGGACTTTTTGCGCACGCGCAGGCCCGCGCCGGGTTGCTCCGGACAGGGTCAGAGCTTGCCCCACGCTGGGGAATGGGACGCGCGCCTCGGCTGGTTGAGCTGGTGCGGTGGGGCTGCTAGGTTTCTGCCACCCTTCCCTTCTTTGCACTTTGGGGTCTGCAGCGTGCAACAACGCCACCTTCCCCCCCTCATTTGCGTTGTTTAGTCGTCTGACTGCAACTCTGCAAATTTCAAGTTTTCCCGCCTCCTCAGCAGTCACTGGGGAAGAATCTCAGGGCTCTACAGGATTGGTTTTGCGGACTCTTTCTGCAGTCCGTCAGGTCCCATGGGGTCGAGTGGGCAGAGGCCCGGGATGGCTCTTCGAAGGTCCAGCTTCCCCGAGTACTCCTAGACCGGCCCTCCAGGGCTTTCTTTTCTTTTTAATTTGTTTTTAACCTCCTAAATCCTCCTCTCCCTCCAGCCATTCCTGGGCTGTTTGGTGCGTCCACCAGCGGCTGCGTCCACCAGCGACAGCCTCCGGATTGTGTCCATCTCCCTCCCTCCCTCCAGTGTAATGACCAAGCTCTGTCCCTGATCTCAAAAGACTGAATCCTTCTCTCTAAATGCCCCAGAGCCGGGTTTCTCCTCCCAGGAGCCCTTGTTCAGCCCTGGCAGTGCTGGGGAGGTGAGGGGACCCCCAGGGTCCCCCCACCCACCTGAAGAGGGGCTCATCCTGGCGCTGCGGCTCATCAAAGAGCTGTGGAACCCTCCTGTGAGCTGGACCTGGGCCTGCGGGCCGGGTTTCTAACCTGAAACGGTGAAGACGAGCTGATTAGGGTGCTGCATTCCACCTGAAGCCGCTGCCTTCCTCTTCTTATCTCCTGCCTACAATCCCTCCTCGCACTTTGCATCCCTCCTTACCAGCACTCGGGTCAACTTCCAGTTTCCCCAGGTGTTTTGGGAGTAACCGCCCCTGCCCCAGAAGGACGGCTCTGAGAAGCCTTTACTTTGCTCACCGTGGAGATGTGTCTCTTCTGGGTGCTGGAGCCAAGGAGGATGGTTTCTCCGTATTAACTTTGCCGCCCCGGGTTCAAAGGTGAGAAACCCATTTTTCCCCGTGAGGGGTTCAGTCCACCAAATATTCGTGGGGGAATTTAAAGTTTTTCTGGACATTGTGGGTGGAAGTCCAGGTGGAAAGGATACCATCCCAAGCTGAGTAATGATAAAACTGCCTCTTCTACCCCCTGTTCAAAAGCACCTACTACGTGACTCAAGCCTAAAGTGGAAGTGAAGTGTGGTCCTGTGATGGGGTGGCGTGGGAGTTTGTTCTCAAGACTCCTTTAATTACTCTTAAAATGGAGGGCCTCCAGGTATTGTGTTTATGTGTGCTATGTCTTTCAACAGTCATTGTATTAAAATGGAAACTGAGAAATGTTTAAAACACAAGAATACACAAGCACACGTTCCAGTAGTCATCAGGGCGATGATATCACCACATGGCCCGTCTCTTCTGGAAAATTCCATTGTATACCTGTGTGACGAGGGTGAGAGGAGCAAGTGACATCTTAGTATTGTGAAAATAGTTTGGGCTTTGAGAATCCACTGAAAAGATCTCACGGACTCGCAGGGACTGCTGGTATCTCTATTCTCAGCTGTTTCACGATCCCCCCCCCCCCCCCCCCCCCAGCTGCCAGGGCCACGTGCTGGGCTCTAGTTCTGTGGGAGTGATTGCTGGGTGGTTGAGCTTTATTACTGTTACCAATATTTATTTATCAAGCCCTTTTAAAAAGGAAATTTGTGGGTGCCAATACACCTGCGTGGGCCCTGCATTCCTGGAGGTGTCGTCACATCCTCTCTGCCCTCCCCCGGGGTGTGGCATCCCTCTTGGACTTTCCTTTCTAGAAGGGAGGGCCAGGCCCGAGCTTTCTGCATCTCCTAAGTGGAATTTGCTCTGACCTCTGCGTCACAAGTGCGCCTGGGCTGTGTAAGGAAGGAATGTGGAGAATAGTTTGAATTTGATAAAGGTGTTGTGGAGGAGGGGAGCCCTTTCATTCCAGAGAGGGCTGCTCTGGGCATAAGTTGGTTCGCAGGACCTGAAATTCAGCCTTTCTCTGGAAGCATGAAGCCCAGAGAAACAGCAGAAACAGAGAAGGGTTTATGTTTCTGTACTTTTGGTTTGAAGACTGAATCCTAATCTCATTTCTCTCCATCCTCCCTCTCCACCCCCAAATCCTCAAGCTAATGCTGATCAAGACCTGCTCGGGGAAGGAAAAGCTAGTCCCAGGCCTGGGAGAATTAATACTCAGTGAGTTAGGGAGCTAAGCAAGGTGAGTGGATGACACAGACTCTATAAATTACAAGTTCACACAATCAGTAGTGCGGAATGATGATGACACCCTCACACTGTCAGATCTCCCCAGCCCATCTCCACCCTCTGAAAGAAGCTAGTGAGGGTTCCATTCCTGCTTTATCCCTCTTTCCAATACTTTTGGTCTTTAGTTCTTCTACAACTTCACACAACTGTTCTGTTTGAAATTTACCATGTGAGGTGGAAGGAGTTGGAAACTTACCACAGTTCATTTTATTGATTTACGTCTTGCATCATGATGTTTTTTCTTTCCTTCCTCCTCTTAGGGGAGGAAAAAGAAAGGTGGCAAGAAGTTACATATTGTGGTGGTGAGATTTTTTTCAAGAAGTTTCTCTTGCCAGCTCTTTTTCTCCTTGATTACTCAAGTGCCAGTTTTGATGGAGCTAGTTAATAATTCCTTGAGAGAGAGGTGAAGTGTGCATTTATGAATCTCAGACTACTCACCAAAGCATTTTAAGCCCTTTAGTAGAGTTGGAATTAAGTTACATGATCTGTTTTCTGGTTAATAGCTTATAACACTCACAGCTCAGGAGATGAATGAATGATCTCCTGTAGCCTGTAAGAAACTAAATGCCATTTTATGTAAAAACCCATCTTCATGGGAGACAGCATGTGCCAGGCACCGTGTCTGAGCCCTGCCCTTGTGGAGCTGGCTTTCTGACCTTTTCTGTTTCGGAGACTCAATTTCTCTATCTGTAAATGCAGGCATGGGATGAGATCATCTTCACAATCCCTTCCAGCTCTTAACATCCTGTGGTACCCTGGGGATAACGGAGATTGATCATTATTTCAACATTACCAGGGATGAACTAGAACGAAAAGGGTAATCTTTCCATCAGGATCAGCAGGCAGGCAGCAGTCATCCACTAAAATAGTCCACTTCCTGGGAGGTGTTGATGAGGACGGTGATAACTGTTTATGAGGGTCCACCCTGGTGCTGGGAACTGTGCTAAGTGCCTTCCCCATGAATTATCTTATTTGCTTTCAAGGAGCATGGAAGAGCTTTATACTTGGAGGCCCTGAGAGCTTAACTTTTTTTTAAGTAATAGTTGTTAATTTGAGCCCTTGCTCTGCCCCTTGCTGGCTGGGTAACCTTGACCCTGTTCATTTAACTACTCAGAGCCTCAGATGAGAAACTATACATGAAACTGCTCTGCAAACCATCAGGTTCGGTGAGAACATTGGTGGTTATTCTTTGGCACATAATATTGCCTACCAAGGCTTTTGGTAGAATTTCAAGGAATTCTTTGAAATTAAACAGAAATGTGTAATAAATCGTTCTTCTTGTCTTCACACAGGGCAACCTTTTAGTGGCCATCTCTTAGAGAGGCCAAGAGGCAGCCTAGAGGAGTCGTTAAGAATGTGACTCCCTGGATAAAGAAGATGTGGCATATATATATACAATGGAATGTTACTCAGCCATAAAAAGGAATGAAATGGAGCTATATGTAATGAGGTGGATAGACCTAGAGACTGTCATACAGAGTGAAGTAAGCCAGAAAGAGAAAAACAAATACTGTATGCTAACTCATATATATGGAATCTAAAAAAAAAAAAAAAAAATGGTACTGATGAACCTAGAGACAGGGCAAGAATAAGGATGCAGATGCAGAGAATGGACTGGAGGACACAGGGTTGGGGGGGCAGGCGGCGAAGGGGAAGCTGGGACGAAGTGAGAGAGTAGCATAGACATATATACACCACCAACTGTAAAATAGATAGCTAGTGGGTTGCTGTATAACAAAGGGAGATCAATTCAATGATGGGTGATGCCTTAGAGGGCCAGGACAGGGAGAGCGGGAGGGAGTTGCAGGAGGGCGGGAATATGGGGCTATATGTATAAATACAGCTGATTCACTGTGGTGTACCTCAAAAGCTGGTACAAGAGTGTAAAGCAATTATATTCCAATAAAGAGCTTAAAAAAGAAGAAGAATGTGACTCCCAGATGCCTATATTCAATCCTGCCTCTGCCATTTCCTAGCTGTGTGACCTTGGGCAAATTCTTAAGCTCTCTGAGCCTCAGTTTCCTCACCTGTAAAATGAGGAGAAAAGGAGCATTATTTGTCTTTATTCATGTACAAAGTATTTAGGATAGGACCCAGCACAGAGTGAGGACTCCTTAAATGTTACCTGTTATTGTTTTTATTGCTGTCTATATTTATTACCTACTGTCATAAGAGAATTCATTAGTGTAATAAGTATTTATTAAGCCTCAACTGTGTGTACAATATGGTCCTTGGCATGGATATAAAGAATTAAAAAAAAAAAAGGAATGAAGGTATGATTTCTACCATCTAGAACCCCACAGTTCACACAGACATTGGCTCAGCAAGTATCCTTGAGCTCCTACTGAGGATCAGGCAAGGAGACAATACTGTGAATACGATCAAGTTCTTGCCTCCAAGGAAGGAGCATCTAGCTGAGAAGTCAGACATTCGGAGACATGTCTCCTGAAGTGATGTGCAACGTAGTTAAGGGGCAGGGAGGTTTGCTGGAATTACCATTGGAGAGCTCACATCTGGCTCCGTCACTAACCCACTGTCGAACTCTAGGCACAGATCCTCACCTCTCTAAAGACCGCTTTCCTAGGGAGTGAAATGAAGATAGTGAGAATATCTACCTCCTTTGAATTAGAAAATATTTATTGAGTGTCTATTTTGTGCCAGGCCCTGTTCGAGATGCTTAAAGATACAGGAGTAGGGAAGACATGACAGAATCCCTGCCCTCCTGGAGCTGACATTCCAGGAGAGGAGAGAGACAGACTACACAAATTAATTCGTTACAAGATACAGTGTGTTAGTGATAAGAGCTATGGAGAAAAATAAAGCAGGGAAGGGAGATGGGGAGGCCTAGGGAGCCTGAGGGTGGGGTGAGGTGTAGAAGGAAAACAAAATTCAAACGGTGGCACAGGTGGCCTTTCAGGGACGCTGGAGTTGAGAAAGCAATCCTTGTGCTTCTCTGGCTGGTGGGGGTGGGGGCTGAAGGTTGGGGGAAGCCTTCCAGGCAGGGGCTCGGCCTGGGTGTGATGACTGAAGGAGATAAAGCTCGCTCGGTGCCTGGCACACAGCTAGTACTCAGAAGACACCAGCTGCTATTTTGAGCCATTACTCAGTGCTAAGGCCAGAGGAGGAAAGAAGGGGTGGGAGGAAAGAAGAGAGAATGACTAAGTCAGCCCCCGGGGTGGGGGCGGGGGTGGTGGGGGGTCTGGAGTGTTTCACGGGTGAAGGGACTTTCGTTATAGCCAGGGCAGAAGAATGAGTAGGAGTTTGTTAGAGGCGGTGGGGGGGGGGGGGTAGACAGGGCGGGGGAGGAGGCATTCCAGGGAGAGGGCGCTTCGCAGCAGAGGTGTGGGGGCGGGGAAAGAACACGGTGTGTCCCCTGAGCCGCTGTCGCGTGGGGCGTGGGTGTGTGCCGGGTGGGGGCCGTCTCTGCGATGGCGGCTGGCGGAGGAGGTGGGAAGCTGAGGAGGTGGGCCTCGGAGGCCGCAGTGGGGAGTTACTGCTTTCTCCAGTGGGTGCTCGGAGACTCCTAAAACCTTTAAAACGGGGCGATGAAAGAAACAGATTTGTGTTTTAATAAGCTCTGCAGAGGAGGCAGGCACTGGGGCAGCGAATTCATGGGTCTTGCAGGGACGGGTGTAATTAAATGGCAAGACGAGTGGCGTGGCCTGTGGGGCTTAGGGGGGAGGCGGCCGTCCAGGTCCAGCCGTCAGCTCTTCATTCACTCAGCACGTCTTTATCGAGGCCCAGCTGTGTGCGGGGCACGGACTAGAGGCGGGGATGGAACGGGGGAATGAGACCATCTCTTCGCACAAGGGAGCCAGATGATAAGCAAGTGACCCCAATTTTTTGGGGGGAGCGGCACCCGCGGGACTGCTTTACGGCCCAGGCAGGGGGCTGCGGGAGCTGCGGAGGCCGGGCAGGGCCTGCAGAGGGGAGAGCCCCCCCCCCCAAGTCAAGGGCTCGCCCCGCCCAGCCCGTGACTCTGTACGAAGGTGGGCTTCATAGTGGCAGGTCTCCTGGTTCTTTAAGAGAGGCTGGACATTTTTATGTGAAACTTCCTGATTTTTAAATGTTGGAAAACGAGCATGTGCCAGGGATCAGGCAGGGAAAAAGCTTGGTGTGTCTGCGGATTTCAACCGAAGCCATGCCTGGAGCTTTCGGAGTGAAGGAGAAGAATGGCTCTCAGCGAGACCGGGAGTGAAAGGGGGGCAGGGCAGGTCATGCAGGGTCTACCAGGCCATGACAACTTAGGATTTTCTTCCAGGTTCATTGAAAAGACAGCTCTGAATCGTTAGCAGTCATTCTAAATTCTGTAGCATCTGAATCTAGGTCTAGGAGGGGGAGGAAACGCAAAGGAGGAAAATGGCAAGAACAAAGTCTGTGGTTTTCAGTCATCTTGAGTGGAGGATGGTTGAGTTGAAGGAGAGTGAGGCAGGCAGAGCACTGGAACGAATTCCAAGACCCTGGAAAACCTTGGGAGATGCCATTCCAACAGGGAGGTTGCTGCCACTTCGTGGATGTCTGTGAACCAAGATCGTTGGTGTCTTCTGCATTTCATCCTGTAGGCCAGAGTGTCCCAAACATGCCTGAGGATGAAAGTCTCTTGGGTGATGATTAAAAATGCAGATTCCAAGGTTCCCTTCTGTGATCCCATTTCTGGAGGCCTGCAATGGGGCCCAGGGAACCTGTAATTTTAATTTTGGGATTGCATCCCCTCCAGTAAGTTATGGAAACGGTGATGCAGGCACTCAGGTGTCATTGCCGGTTTCCAACCCGGAAACTGGGAACTGGTGTTTTCAGATGGATTTCAGGAAAGAGTTTGCAGACAGAAAGACCGGTGAGGAGGCCCTTACATTTGTCAGGACACAAGACTTGAAGGTCTGAACTTGGGTTGTGCCAGGGGACTGTGGTAGTTTTCTAGGGCTATTGTAACAAAGAGCCACAAGCTGCGTGGCTTAAAACAACAGAAATGTGTTCTCTCCCAGTTCTGGAGGCTAGAAATCCGAAATTAAGATGCCGGCAGGGTGGGCTCCTTTCAGAGGCTCTGAGGGGCAGTCTGTTCCAGCCCCTCTCCTGGCTTCTGGTGGGGGCCAGCGATGACCGGCCTTCCCGGGCTTGCAGGCCCGTCATCCCAGTGTCTGCCTCTGTCATCATGTGGCGTTTTCCTCCTTTTCACCTCTAAGTTGGGTGTTGCCTGAAAGTTGAGGAAGATGAAGGGAGGGAAAAGACCACAGGGTTTGTTGAAAACTGCCTACCTGACACGTAATCACTTCTCTCGATACCGGTCCCGGGGATGTAGAAACATTTGTTGGAGACTTTGGGGAATGTAAGGTCAGCAGAAGGCACGTGGGAGGGCCCTGCAGGTGGATAATGGGGAAGAGAGGACCACGGCAACAAATGACGCGGAGTGAGATGGTTGCCCGAGGTGGCCACGAATAACAACAGCTAAGGCCACAGAGCGGTGAAATGTGCAGGTATGTTAAAGTGTGTACGTGCCTCCTCTCATCTCATCTCAGGTGACCAACTCATCCCAGTTTGTCCAGGACTTTTCCAGTTTTAACCCTGAGAGTCCTGGAAAACCCCTCAGTCCCTGGCAAACTGTTTCATCTTCACAAACATATATGGATTTAGGTACTGTTATCACCTTTCTTTTACAAATAAGGAAACTGAGGAGCAGAAAAGCTAAGTAACTCGCCCAGGCTCACACAGATAAATGGCAGAACTGGTACGCAAATCCAAATTGTTGGATTCCAGAGTCTTCTAGGTTGCCTTTTATAGGGTCAAGTACATTTCAGTGATGGGTTTACAAAATCTTTCTTCCTTGATGAAATACATCATCTTGTTTGGAAGCAGAAAGCCTGCCTGTGTCCTTTTCCCCCTTCCCTGAGACAATCCCACAGGTGAAAATTCAGCTAAGAGTCAGGTTGCAAGACTTGTTGCCTTCTAGGAGCCTTCTAGAAACACGATCGCCTCCAGGGGATCTGCCCCACAGCCCCAGCATCTGATCAGAATTCCTCATGGGATTTTTTTCAGGGGGAGGGAGAGTGGTTCACTATGGAGAGGAGTTTCCAAAAGGAAAATAAACCAACAAACAACCCAACTTGTTAATGGAGATCTAGTGACTCGGCCTTATTAAGTTCAGCGTTGAGGAGGAGAGAACTGAATCATTTATAGAAACCTTTTTCTCCCTCAGGAGATATTTAAGAACTGAACATATTTTTTTTTAAAAATTTAAAGGAATGCCAAGTTTATGTAAAATTATACCAATGATGAAAGAGGCTGGAGAACAACAACAAGGCCAGCCAAAGTCAATGCCCACAGTCTTAGGCTCTTGGGAAACACAGAGGCAAACAAGAACAAGGAAGCCAAGAGCGTGAGAATGGGGTGATGGGAACACAGCTGGGGGGCCTGTTTCCAAGCCTGGCTGCTGTTCCCGAGCTGGCTGCGCTGGGACAGGGGACCTCGCCTACTGAGCCTCGTTTCTAAAAGGAGATCTGGAGTAGGTACCTCAGAGGGTTGTGTTGAGAACTCCACCAGATTACAAATATGTCACTTACCACTGTTTCCGGCTCATGGCAGGTATTGAATCAATAGTACCTGTTACTGCTCAGGACTCTCTTGGGTTCACACTTTGGTGTGTGATTAGAAAGAGCCCCCAGGTCAGTGTTTGAAGGCTCGAGCTGGGCCAGGCATGAGCTGGGTGTGCTACGTACATTCTGCTATTTAATCCTCACGGTAACTTGGGTATTGGTGTTACTCCACTTGCAGATGTGGAGACTGAGGTGGAGCGGGGAGGAGAACTGGTTTACCTGAAAGATTGACACAGAGAGGAGGGGATTGGGACCCAGGTCTGTCTATCTTTTTTTTTTTTTTTTTTTTAACCCCTCCCCACCCTAAGGTCTATTCTGACTGTTTTCTACTATACAACTTTACAGGGAAAAATACCAAAAGAAAAAAAGCAGGTGTCATTTTTCTAGTTCCAGGTCTCCTTAAGTATAAAGAAGATCTATTTGTTTCAGGAAAGTGCCAGTGGGGAATTTCAAATGGGGCAAGGTGTGCCCAGCAGCCTTCCGGATGGGGGAGTTTTTGCTTAAGCTCAGAGGCAAACTTTTCAGGCTCTAGGTGTTTCCCACACAGTGGAAGAGCTTAAGGCAGATGCCCCAGGGCTGAACGCAGCCTGCTCCCCAATTCATCACCCCGAGGTGAATCTGCCCTAAAGCCTCCACCGAGATCCTTAAAATAGGATCATGTGCAAACGGCCTGTGCTTCCAGTTACTTGTTCAGGATGGTAAGGAGATGGTTATCTCGGTTACTAATCTCGTCTGACTTTTGTAGTCAGTAGCAGTGCATGTAACTTTTTATTTGTACGTGGGCCTCTCTGGCAGGTCAGTTCCATGACTTGGGGGGAAAGGGTCTCCCAGCTCCATCTTTAAAATCAGGAGAGTGAACTCTCAGTGATGCTCATCTCGAGTCTGGCCATGAGCTTGAAGTCCTAAGCCCTCACCCTTTGCATGGCCCTAAGTGAGACACCTCCATCCTGGGTGTTTTGCTTCCTGTGGCTTCTGCTTGGTCTCTCCTGTCGTCCATCATTCAGTGATTTGCTCATTCATACAGCAATCCTGGAGAGACTGCCGCTGTTTAGACAACTGTCTCCTCTCCAGGAACTCAGTTCTTTTCAAACAGGAGTGCCGAAGGACCTGTTTTTCAAAAATTTTCCAGTTGTCACAGATGGACACTTTTGAAAAAATAGGATAAAATGAATTACCAGAAAAAATGAAATTTAAAAACACCAGGGACCCACAAAACACAGGCCCCAATTTTTTAGTGTAGGATTCAACAGACCACACTTTCCGTAGAATTGTGCTTGAGGACAGAATCACAATGCAGTGTGACAAATGTCTTCATGGGTCTGAGATTCCCCAAAGAGAGGAACATAAATCGTTTTGCAGGAACCCAGAGGGTTCAATCATATGTGTATTAGAAACAGCCTTGAAAATCAGGGTCTCTGGGACTTCCCTGGCAGTTCCGTGGTTAAGGCTTCATCTTCCAATGCAGGGGGTAGAGGTTCGATCCCTGGTCAGGGAGCTATCCCACATGCCTCCAGGCCGAAAAACCAAAACATAAAACAGAAGCAATATTGTAACAGACTCAATAAAGGCTTTAAAAATGGTCCACATTAAAAAAAGAAAAGAAAATCGGGGTCCACAGTCACAGTTTCCCCACATGTCAAATAGCTCCACCAGATTGTTGGGTGTAGCTGTAGCACAAAGGCGCAAGATGCGCCCCAGTCTTAGGAATATTCATTGATTTCTTTTGGTAGTTCACGAGCTCAGACTGCTGAGGTGAGAGCCGTATAGATATACCTATGTAGCACTCTACAAATTAAAATATTCTAAAGTAATTTTTATCATAAAAGTCAAGCATTTTGTGCTGTTGCTTATATGCGGAATCTAAAAAGTACAGCGAACTAGTGATTATCACATCAAAGAAGCAGACTCGCAGACATAGAGAACAAAGTAGGGGTCACCAGTGGGGAGGGCGGGGAGGGGCAGAACAGGGGTGGGGGAGTGGGAGGTACAAACGATTGGGTGTAAGATAGGCTCAAGGATGTATTATACAACATGGGGAACAGAGCCAATATTTTGTGATAACTGTAAATGGAAAATAACCTTTAAAAATTGTATAAAAATATATATATTTTTTAAGTCAAGCATTTTGTAGGGGAAAAACTTTCCCTTTTATCTTCTAGGTCTTTTATTATATACACACACAAAGACAGCAATGGGTTCAGACCATACCATAAATTTAAAAAATATATATTTTTTACAAATCTTGCTTGTTTCACTCAGCAGCACATTCATGGTGATATTTTTCCACTTACTATTTACATACCTTCCCCATTCCTTTTTCCTGGCTGTGTGAAGGCTGAGTGTAGGTATGCCAGGCCTTATTTAGGCAGTCTTGTGACGGTGGACCTTCAGGTCACGATTACTCAGGGTTGCAGTGAACATCCTGTGCGTACGTCCTGTGCACTGATGTGTGTATTTCTCTAGGATAGATTCCAACAAATCTGTCAGTGGGTGTGCACATTTGAAATGTTGTCGGTTCTGCCAAGAGTGTCCTCCTGAAAGATAGGACCCATCATCGTCCGATTTCAGACTTGGAACATATGCACTTGCCCCTCCTTTTGCGGATCAAGAGGCTGAAAGGGGGGGAAGAGCTTGATCGAGGTCACATGTGACTTAAGACAGAGCCAAGAACACAGCCTCCTGACTCTCCAGTGTGGTTCCAGCGTCTTTATCTACTTCTAACAGCCCGATGGCCATTTACCTTGATTGGGCAGGTGTCCTGCACAGAACCAGGAATGAAAGCTTTGAATAATTATGTTCTTGTCCAATTTGAACTTCAGTTCTTAAGATTGTGTCTTAAGTCCCTTAAGAAAGGGACTGTGGGGACTTTCCTGGCGGTCCAGTGGTTAAGACTCCAAGCTGCCACTGCAGGGGGCACAGGTGCGATCCCTGGTCGTGGAACTAAGATCCTGCATGCTGCTTGGCACAGCCAAAAAAATAAATTTTAAAAAAAGAAAGAAAAGGACTGTGACTTGCGGTGCCTTGCAGCCCCTCTAGGAGGAATGTCTGATTCCCATTTGACCAAATCACCCTTGTCATGTATGGGGACAGAACTTGGCCTCCAAGCTTAGCTCTGCTCTGACTTTGTGATTTAGGGTGTGGTGCCTAGGCCTCTCTGTGCCTCAGTTTTCCCATCTTGGAAGGAGTAAACCCCCTTGCAGAGTAATCGTGATGACAAAATCAGAATAATGTATGGAAAAGGCTTGGGAAGCTCCCAGGAAATGTCGGTTTCCTCCTCACATCCTTCTCTTGTGGAGTTTAAAAGCATCAGGATTTGCGGTTGCGGCATCCAACAGAGGGCACTGTCTGAGCTGGAAGTGGGATTCTTCTCCACACAGAGAGAAGCACTAGTGAGATGCTCCAGTGGTGCTAATTTATTCCTGGAGTTTAGATTTAATTAAGGTTAAAGTCATTTTTACTTGTCACTGCTGAGTTGCTCTGAAGAGGTTATTTAAGGGCGAGAAGTGGCCACATCCCCAAATTCCACACACACTCCCTCCAATCTAATCCCTCCCTGAACTCCCTGTTTCCTAAATATCATCATCTGTCTTTGCTTCTCTGTCTTCCGTGTAACCCATTCTGTCAGTGGCATCACTGTCTCTCGGGCCATCTAGGACCGTAATTTTATTTTGGACTCTCTGTCTCCCTCACTCCCTGTATTCATGTAGCTGCCTGATTCAAAATATCTAACACACTGGTCCTTCCCCATCGCCATGCAGCAGCACCCCGGGGCCGACCTTCACGACCTCCTGCCAGGACTAGACTTCACATCCAGAGAGATCTGGGAAGCCCCAGTCTGAGTGACGCAACCAGAGCCATCTGATCCGCCTCTCTGGAGCCTGGCTGGCTGGGTGACCCCCTCCCCTCCATTAGCATGACATTCAGGGCTGGGCAGGGCCTGGTGGCCCCAGCCCTCACCTTTGGCTGCCATTTATGGAGAGCTGACTGTGTAAAGCTAAGGCCTTTATAGACCCGGTGTCATTTAATCTCAGGAGATAGGAAATATTATTATCCTCTGTTTATGGACAAAGAAACCAGGAGCCAGCAGAGTGTAGAGACCTGCTAAAGGTCACACAGCCAGGAAGTGGTGATGCTGGGATTTCAAGCCCTATGTGTCTTAACTGTTTTCCCAACGGTGGTCCTAATACCCCCCAGGGGTGTGTTAAGAGTGTCCCTTGGGACTTCCCTGGTGGTCCAGTGGTTAAGACTCCGTGCTTTCACTGCTGAGGGCCAGGATTCAATCCCTGGTCAGGGGGGAGGGGACTAAGATCCCACAAGCCACAAGCCGTGCAATCTGGCCAAAATAAAATAAAATAAGGTCCCTTGAAATGTCAAAAATGGCAATGGTTCCTGGCTAATTTTTACTTTAAAAAGATGTGTGGAGTAATTATTTTAAAATTTCCCTTAAAACACCTGGCAGTGTAGGACCTTTGCTTGCCCAGTGAGTCCAAAGAAAAAAGCCTGATTGTGACTTGGCCACTTGCTTTGTTTCAGTGACACTTCTTGAGGACCGTGCAGTCACATGGTATTAAATTGCTTTAATTCTTAGACTATATTGCATCATTTATATCCTAGCAGAACACTGCTGTTGTAATCTGATAAATTAATGAAAAGCCCATGTTATTGAAAAATCAACATTAAAGAGAAAAATATAGCAATGATTCTATACACATCTGTACTTTCTTAGTGGAGCAGTGCTTACAAATTAAAACCTGAAACGATCTCTACTCACCTCTTAGAAACAAACACAAAAATAAAACAACAACAAGTAACTTTTTTTTTTTTTTTTTCGAGTTGTGGCACATGGGCTTAGTTGCTCCATGGCATGTGGAATCTTCCCAGAGCAGGGCTCAAACCCGTGTCCCCTGCATTGGCAGGCAGATTCCCAACCACTGTGCCACCTAGGAAGTCCAACAACTAACTTTTAAAAACACAAAATGCAAGGATTCCAAGAGAAGTAAGGTTCAACAACAGGTGGCTGTTAGGACCATGGTCCTTTTACTAGAAAAGAAGCTTCATGAAGTCAGGGACCATGTCTTTTATTGTTGGATGACTAGTTCTTGGCACATAGGAGACTGTCAGGAGATGTTTGTTGAGTAACTGAATGTCCATCCTACGGTTGCACCCAGACTAAAATGTGAATTTCCAGACTTGGTCCCTTTAGAAAGAGCTGAACGATGACCAAGATTTTCTGCTCTTTATAGTTTGTGGCACTCTCATCACAGTCTCATTTGAGCCTTACAGTCACCCGTGCGGTAGTGTTTCCCACTTTTCAGAAGTGGTTGGGAGAGGTAAAATGTTGAGTTCATGGTCCCACACTAAGGGAACAGGGCCAGGTCTTTTGAATCTATATCCAGTTCTCTTTCCACTATCCTCCACCCTCAGCTGGCCGAGGAGATCAGAGATTGGTGACTAAATTAAGCAAGGTTTAGATTCCTCCTCTGAGAAGTGGAAGCTTTGATTGGCATCCATGTCTGCTCTGTCTTTGGACCTCTCTCTTCTATGACCCCTTCCCCCGGTGCTATCATCCAGTGTCACAGCTTTAAATACCACCTATGTGCTGATGGCCTTCACATGGATATCTCCTGCCCCAGACTCTCTCTGGAACTCCTTATGTGTGTACTTAGTTTCCTCTTTGGCTCCTCCATTATTTGTGTCTAGTAAGCATCTCAAACTAACATGGTCTAAACTGAACTCCTACTCTCTCCATGCCCCTTCTCATCAAGAAGCTTCTTCCATCTCAGTAGATGGCAACCCCATCCTTGAACTTGTGTCTTCCAGATGACTACCATTGGCGTTATCCTTGACTCCTCTGCCTCTCTCACACCCCATCTCCAGTCCTACTGGCTTAGTCGCCAAAATATATCCAGAATCCAACTGCTTCCCACCACCTCCATACCTTTTACCCTGGACCAAGTCAGCATCATATCTCGCTTGGACTATTGCAGTAGCCTCCAGTCTGGTTTCTCTGCTTCTGCACTTGTGCTTCCACAGTTTATTTTCTGTACCAAGCCAGAAGGATCCCAGAAATCCTAGGCTTACTCCTGGCCCTCAGACAGGCTCCCTCTGGTTGTCCCAGATTGCATAAACACTCAGGGGGAAAGCAAGGTGGTGCCTATCCTGGGCATTTGTCCCAGTTCATTTTCCTCCCTTTCAGAAGTCCCATCCGTCTCCAACTTGGTTTGTTTGTACTAATTCTTAAATTCTGATAATTGTAGCTTATATCCCTGTCACCTCCCTCCTGCCCCACCTCTTTACCTTTAAAAATATTTCAACACTTTTTCCACGGCTGCTAAAACCATAAGGTAAAGATTCAAGTGTATTTAAAAAAATGCATTACAAAGAAGAACTGATTATATCTCAACAACTGGAATCCAAACAGAATGAAACGAAAATTCAGCAAATATGCATTTGTTTTTCTTACTTATTGCTCAGAGCAAAGCCAGGCAGTTTAAGTGGCAGAAAGAACACACATCTCCTATTTAACATTAGGCAGCTGTCATCGCCCCCTTGATACAGCGTTCACAGGTTATGGTTTGTCTGGCACTGAAATATACACACCATACCTCCCTACACAGAGGTGTCAGGAGTCCTCAGTCATCTCCTGCGCTACGGTGGATTACATGTTCCAAACAATGAGCACAATTTCTCCCTTAAGGAAACTGGTTATCGAAAGATTTGAGGGATTGGAATGTATAATACAAAACAGACATGCAGAGAAGAATGAGTTTCATGGTGCAGGACGAGAAGGACTGACTTTATTGGCTATAAAATAAAGTCCACATGCTACAAGTTGGCCTGAACCCACCTTGTGCGTTGTTTTTTTCAAATCGACCTGAGGTTAAACCAGCCAGCCCTTTCCTAGCTAGGGGACTTTAGGGATAAGCCCCTTAGATCTTTCTGAACCTCAGTCTCCTATGAAGAGGGGCCAATACCTCCCAGGGAAGTTGTGAGAAACGGGAGGACACACTCTGCTGGCCAGTATCGGCGTGTTCTGGGTGGGATGCAGGAGAGTTCTACCCTGTTAGGCAGAAGTATAACCTAGTTATTGTCTCCATTAGGAGATGAAGTATGATTCAAGGAGACGCATGTGGGCGGCAGGTTGACAAGGAGTGGACTCCTGAGGATAAGCTTGATGTATTAGATTAATGGACTAAGGGATGCCCAGGTGGCTGGTAAAACATTCTTTCTGGGTGTGACTCAGGGCATTTCTGGAAGAGATTAGCATGTGGGTCAGTCAGTCATCTGAGAAAAGATGAAGAAGATTGCCCTCCCCAGTAGTGATGGGCATCCTTCAATCTGTTAAGGCCTGAATAGGACAACAAGGCAAAGGAAAGGCACATCTGTCCTCCTGTTGGAGCTGGAACACCTGTCCTCGCCTGTCCTTGCTCACAGGTGCTCCTGGTTCTCTGGCCAGGAGACCTGGATTGAGACACACACCATCAGCTCCCCTGTCTGCAGGCCTTTGGACTCTGGCTGAATTACATCACCAGTTCACCAGCTTACAGAGGACAGATCGAGGGACTTCCTGGTCTTCATAATTTCATAAAACAATTCCTATCATAAATCTCCTCGTGTGTGTGTGTGTAATTTATAAGTACCCTGTTGGTTCTGTTTCTCTGGAGAACCCATCACCATAATTTTTGTTTCTCTTCTGACTGGGCTAAACAGAACCCCATCAAACCTGGGCCTGCTGGCCTCCACACCTTTGCTTACATGATCCCTTCTTCCTAGCAGGCTTTTAGAGTCTTTGCCCACCCTAAACCAGCTGCAAGTTCTGCTCAAAGGCCGCCTCTTCCCAAACGTCTTCCCAGATGCCACCAGTCAGAAGGAGTTTCTCCCAGCTCTTGTCCCCTCACAGAGGTGACGGCTGTTCTAGAAGACGGCTGTCAGCGTGGCGGTCTTGCTGCATCCCTGAGGGCGGGGTGGGGGTGAGGGAACACCTCGTCAGCTTGCTCAGGTCTGAAGCCAGGTGTGGTTCCAGATACCTGGCTCTTCATCACCTTCAAAGCTGTCCATCTTTGCCCACCTCCAGCCCACTCTTGACAGAGACCTTTCTCAAGTGCAAACCTGTCTTGCCATGGTGATGCCTGAAAGCTTCCGTGGCTCCCATCAGTCTGAGGCTGAAGATTTGGGGCCATGCTGCCTTGAGTGGGGACCCTGTCTATCTCTGCAGCCTCATCTTCTTGTTTTGTTTGAGATATAATTCAAATGCCATAAAATTCACTCCTCTAAAGTGTACAGTTCCGCTTTTTTTAACTCTATTAACAGAGTTGTACAATTATCAACACGATTTAATTCCAGAATATTTTCATCACCCTCCAAGGAAAGCCCAGACCTATTAGCAGTCACTTTCCATTACCTCCTCAGCCCCAGCCTCTGGCAACCACGACACTTCTTTCTGTCTCTGTGGATTTGCCTATTCCGGACATTTCATATAAATGAAATCATACAATATGTGGCTTTTGTGTCTGGCTTCTTTCACGTAGCATAAGGTTTTCAAGGCTCATCGACATCACAGCATGTATCAGTATTTCACTCCTTTCTATGGCTGAATAATATTTCACTGTATGAATATCCCACTTTTTTGTTTATGCATCCTCCAGTTGATGGGCATTTTGGCTGTTTCTCCTTTTTGGCTAATATGAATAATGCTGCTGTGAACATCTTTGTTCAAGTTTTTGTCTGAACAATATATTTCCAGGTCTCCTGGGTCTATGCCTAGGAGTGGAATTGCTCGTTCAGATGCCATCCCATGTTTCACTTGAGGTTCCGCCAGACTGTACCACCTCACATCCCGCCAGCAGCATCTGAGGATTGTGGTTTCCCCACATCCTCCTCTAGCCTCTTCTGGTACCACACTGCTCCTGGGTCTCTGGGCTCTCACCCCATACTTCCTGTTAGTTCTTACATCAGCCTGACTCCCTGTCCCACAGCAAGAGGAGGGTCTGAAAGATGCCTGTGGTTCTAACCTCATCAGACACAGTTGGCTCATTGTTTACCCTGAAATGAAATTCACAAATAATATAACCCACCTACTCATATATTGAAAACATGCACGTGTAATTCTCAAACTCCAAAACAGAGGAGAATAAGTGGAAAGTAATTTATAAGAAAGTCATGTGTATTATAATGCTGGAAGTCCCGATGAAGTAGCCAGGGGCTTGAACTGAACAGGTAGGAGCTCTGTGAAGGTGACAGCTGCACACGCAGGTAGATCTAGGTGTGGGGCGTTTGCCACTCGTGCGCCGCGAGCACATCGAGTGGAGTGCTGTCGCCGGTGCTGATCTCCAGAAGAGCGACCAACGTGGACCCCCAAGCAAAGTCCAGTTCAGCCTCTCTCAATATACATGGTCACTGCATTCCAGGAAAATTCAGTACGTACTACAACCATGCCAAACCCACTCTGTGTTTAAACGTAACACAGAGTTGGGCTCTAGGTGAACCTAACTGCTCCCAGTAAGACCCACTTCCATATGCTCTTCCCTCGGCCTGGAACATTCTTCCCCTCCTCTTGGCCAGGTGCTTCACCTATTCTTTCAAGTCTCAGTTTGACAGGTGCTTCCTGGGAGTTCCCTGGCAGTCCAGTGGTTAGGACTCTGCACTTTCACTGCTGGGGGCACGGGTTCGATCCCTGGTTGGGGAACTAAGATCCCACAATCCATGCGGTGAGGCCAAAAAAAAAGAAAAAAGAAAAAAAGAAAGTTGCTTCGTCCAGTAAACCTTTCTCGCCTCTTCTCACCAGACTAGTTCTCTTCCTGGACATTCTAGGATGCTTCTTCACCGTATTTAACACCATTTGCAGTCATACGTTTCTGTGTTTTCTTTTTATTAACGGCCACCTCCCGGCTAGACTCCGCCCCCATGAGGTCTGGCTCTGTGACTTTCCTATCGTATCCCTAGCAGTAACATAGTGCCTGGTATGCAAATATTTGCTGCACGAATACAATAGCGCTTTTGTCTACCTCCTTTGTCCTCCTGGGAGTTCTTAGAAGACATTATTGTGCCAGATTTATCTGTGTCCCAGTGCTAAAGATAGTTCTTTCTTTTATGTGGAAAACAGTGGTCAAATATTTAATGAGCAAATAAAAGCAAAAGCACGATTGGGCTTCCGATGCCCTAATGAATGAGCTGAGGACGCAGTAAGAGGTGTTTCGGTAAATCCTCCAGAAACTGCTGTCATCCTGGTCGTGCTGGAATCCTCTTTATAGCTGTGCTTTCAATAGAGAACTTTTGTTTTAACTGTGTTAACAGTGATTTGAGCTCCAGCCGTTGTGCAACAAACCACCCCAGACCTTAGCAGCTTCATGTAACGGCGAGCTGGTTCTGTCTTACGATTCTGTGAGTTGGCAGTCTGGGTAGTTCTGCTGGCCTCTCTTGGACTCACTCATGTGACCACAGTCATCAGACAACTCGATGGGGACTGGAGGGTCCAGGTGGCCTCACTCACGCACCCAGCAGTGGTCTGGCTGTCAGCTCGGGGGCCATGGTTCCCATTCACGTGGACTTGCATCTTCTGGGAGGCTAACCCAGGCCTCTGCACCATTTGTGGTCCTGAGGTTCCAAGAAAGTGAAAGCAAAGACAGAAGGTGCAAGGTGAAGACGGGTTCCAAAGCTGGAGGGCCATCACTTCTGCCTCAATCTGTTGGTCAAACACGTCACAGATTCACATGGCTATAGCGGCATCAGCTCCTTGCAGGGGGCAGTGGGTCCAGGTGGCACATTCACTGGGACACTTGTTCTCACAGTCCACCCTGGCAATCTCTCTAGAGGACACTCTTCTAGTTCGTTGTTCTGGAATCCAAAGGGCAGCTCTGGGTCTTTCTTGTGAACCAAGGGTCCTCTGGGACCCTGAGTCACCCCTCCAAACGTGGCATCTCCTTGTCGGGGTCTGGAGATAAAGTTGGAAAAGGTGGAGGAGATTAGGTTGAATATGGTCTTTTCCAGATTTTGTTTGGTTTCATTGGGGGAGCAGGATCTCAGTTTTGCTTTGGTTAAGTCATGATCTCATTTTATTTTCCTGCCATTTGCCTTGTTTCTCTTCCAACTCAACTGCAATAAAAAGTCGAGTTAATGGAGCATTCTGGCTAGTTCTGCAGATTTTACTACAAAAGGAGCTCAGGGTGGAGAGCCTTGATTCTAGAGCAAGACTCCTTGAGTTAGAATCCTGGCTCTGTCAGTTACCTGCTGTGGGACCTTGGGCAAGTGACTTCACCTTCCTGTGCCTCGGTTTCCTCTGCTTAACACAGGGCTTGTGATGCCTAGGGTGGTGGTTGTGAGGATGGAGTGAGGTGGTCAGTGCAAATCACTCAGAGCAGCCGCCACCCCAGCAGCTGGAGAAGAGCAGGATCAGGCATTTGCACACAGGTCAGGCAGAGGGTCTGCAGCTTCTGCCACAGATGTTTCTCTTGGAGTGGGGGGCTTGGGGGGTAGAGATAGGGGATGAGAAAGGAGAAAGTGGCTTCACTAAAAAGCAGATTGCAGTCTCTCTTAGCATATCTGTTAGACAGCAAAGCCTCCATGTGTGGTTACTTTTGCTCATAACTGCCTCTCATTGCAGCCCTATTACAAGGTATTTGTGCTTTCGGTATAAATTATAAATCTAAACACATGCAGGGTTTGTTTTCCCCCCAAAGCAGATTCCAACCAGCATGAAACCAGCCAATCCAAATAAATTGTGCGCTTAAGTCCACTGTTTCCAGCAACATGTAAACTGCTGGGTTGTAAAGAATTGCTTTGAAGAAGGCGCCCCATTAGTGCTTCAAGCATCAGGGTTCAATTTAGGCTGTGCATTTTTTTTGAAGTGTTTACTAGAAATCTGTGGCAAAGAAAGACACGCATTGGAGTGAGTGGGGGAGAAAGGGTTCTTATCAAATTATACAAGATGCATTAAGAGGATGTTGTCAGAAAAGCACACACACACACAAAAAGCCACAGCCCTGAACTCCAAGAGAAATGCAGAATTCCTCAGCTGGGGAAGTCATTCTGGGAATGCAAAGATTGCTTCCAATGCTATGTTTGTAAGGAAATGACAGTCACCAAGTGGAGAATGTCAGGTCCTCCAAGAAACCCTGTGGGCACTCACGTGCAGAACGCTATTTACTTAACTGGAATTGGTTCGGAAAATATTTGACTCTGGAGGGTCCCTAAGGGAGTACAGAGGGCGTCTGGGACTTTCCTTCAGGTCAGGACTTGGCTTTTGCTAATCCCCCCAACGGATAAGCCTCCCAGATTTCAGGGCAGATTCATTCCTCTGCTGAACCAAGGTTTATGGCCCTGGCTGAGGCCAGAGGGGGGACCTGTCACTCCAAACGCTTCCCCAGCTCAACAGAGCCAGCCTCCACCTGACAAATCAGTTGTTTGTCATGGTGGAGCAGAGGTGCCAGGCACAGGGCTCTGAGTCAAGATGGTGGAGGAGAAGTGTGGCAAAGACGGATGGGGATATTTATCTCCAGGAAGAGTCCAGCAACTGGGTGTTCTCTTTGGTGCTGAAGTGTTGATAAAGGAGGAGAGTTTCGATGCCACTACCTGCAGGAAAATGATGAGTCTTACCAAGTGGGATGAATTTCCTCTCGTCAAGCTCACTCCCATCCAGCTCACTCCCATCCCTTCCCGAATGGGAGACCCCTTCGCCATCCAGACTTTGTTCCTTGTGTTTGCACGAGGCTAGGGGTTTCAAAAAAGCTCAGCCGGGAGTAAAGCCACTGGGTTCCAGTTGGACTTTTCATGAAAATTAGACAATGACTTAATCCAGCCATCATTTATCAAGTGCCTGCTCTGCTCTGGGCACCGAGTTTGCAATGCTGTGCCCGGCAGTCATGGTCTTTCCTCCCGGGTGGAGAAGGGTGAGGAAACAGCAGTCCTGTGAGATGAAGATGCCAACAGTGATGACAAGCACATGTACTAAACAGGAGCCAACTGTGTGCCAGGCAGGGTCTATGTACTTGACAAATAACGTCTCAGTGCTTCTCAAATTCAATGTGCAAGCGAGTCACTTTGGGATCCTGTGAAAAGGCAGAATCTGGTTCAGAAGGTTGGGGGTGAGGCCCAGGACTCTGTACTAACAGGCTCCCAGGTGATGAGGGAATGGAGAGGTCGGTGACTTGCCCAAGGTCATTCAGCTGGGAAGGAGAGGAGCCAGGATTGGACGCCGGGGCCTGTGGGCTTACACAATTCTGCCACGACGAGGCAGCGAGGCTGCCCGGGAGAGGGGCTTCACACCAGAGGCGAGGTTCGGAGAAAACGTTGGAGAATGTGGCTCCTCAATGGGTTCCAGCAGGTTAAGGGTTAAGGTATTAACCAGGTAAAAGCCAAGAGGGTGGTGGGAGATGGCCAAGGGGAGAGAGTTCTGCTGGGGGAAGCACAGGAGAGAGCCAGGCACATTAGAAGGAGAAGGGGGCAAAGCAGGAGAGGGGTAGAGTCCCCTCAAGGCTGCCGGTTTGGCCTTCCCACGGGGCCAGAGAACAGAGGTTCTCTAGAAGGATCCCTCAACCTTTCTGTTTACTCCTCCTTCCCTGGTGACACACCTCCCTGGGGTATCCCCTTCATTCTCCAAGGCCCGGGGTAGGAGGCCTCTCTCACTGCCCCACCCACCTGGCACTTACTACCTGGGCTGAAATTAGCACTTGTCATTGTAGGTTTCTGTTTACATGTCTGTCTCCCACTAGAACATTTCCTCCTCCTTCTGCTCTGTCCCCAAAATCCCCAGCCTGGCACATGGGATGATAACACTTGCCCTGCTGACATCACAAGGATGCTATGACAGGTAGAGATGGGGAAATGGTTTGAAAGTGTTACGAATGCTGTGTCATTGGAAGGTGTGTGCCTGTGGAGGCTGCAGAGAAGATTCCGGGGCAACAGGGAGCGAGTGTGGTCATGCCGGGATCAACTCGGCGACTCGAGGTGAGTGACGGGTGCCGCAAGCTTGAAGAACACACAGACACAGACTGAAGAGAAAGATGGAACCGGGGGACTCAAGACCTCAAGGATCAAGAGCCCCGCTGACTCATCCCAGGCTGCTTTTATTGAGTTCGTGGGCTAACATTCTCAGGTTACACTCATAAACAATCAAAGGCCTCACATGACTGAGGCAATTATCTTTGTTTACTTCCTGGGTCCGAGTTGAGCAGGTGTGGATTTGAGCTGGGGGTGGAGAGCAAAACAGCCCTGGGGGCAGGAGACCTCTCTCAGATATTGGGGGTCTGTGCCCCACCCGTGTTGGCCCCTCTGCGACGGTGCCTGTCTTAGGTTGTTCCTCCCTTGAGGAATCTTACCCGTCTCTGGCTAACCAGCCATCCTTCAGGACCAAACAGGGTGATATGAGTCTCCACGCCCCGCACCCTCAGCTCCTCCACGGCTCAAGCAGGACATTCTGAATCCCATCGCTCGGCCCACATACGTCAGCATGTTCAAGGTTTCAGAAAGGCTCCCGAGTGTCTTCCCACATGGTCACTCAGGGACTTGAGAGGGTCCTTTGGAGTCATTGCAGATCTCCCTGCCACGCCACTTCTTAGCCTAGTGTCCCCAGTGCCAGCCACTCAGCACCACCGTGACGACTTTGGCCACATTCATTTGCCACCTGGGCTCTTATGTACTAAATATTTTTCTTTATGTTGATTTACTTTCTCCCCTAACGTTTTGTTTCAACAATTTCAAACTGGCAGCAAAGTTAGAAGAATAGCTCCTAGAACCCCAGTCTCCCCCTCAGCCAGACTCACCAGGTGTCAACATTTTGCCACATTTGCTGTTTCTCTGTTTCTCTCTGTTCATATATTAAAACAACAACGGGACTTCGCTGGTGGCCCAGTAGTTAAGACTCTGCGCTCCCAATGCAGGGGGCCTGGGTTCGATCCGTGGTTAGGGAACTAGATCCCACGTGCATGCCGCAACGAAGAGTTCACATGCCATAACTAAGGAGCCCACGTGTCGCAACTAAGGAGCCCGTGAGCAGCAACTATGGAGCCTGTCTGCCACAACGAAGACCTGACACAACCAAATATAAACAAACAAACACACATATATAAAAGAGAGCTTCCTTATCCTTAAAACAACAACTACTACAACATGAGACCACAAATAATGAGGGCTGGTGAGGATGTGCTGGAAAGGGAACACTTGTACAGTGTTGGTGGGAATGTAAATTGGTGCAACCACTATGGAAAACAGTATGGAGTTTCCTCAAAAAACTAAAAATAGAACAACCAGATGTATCTGAAGAAAATAAAAGCACTAGTTCAAAAAGATACATGCACCCCAATGTTCAGAGCAGCATTATTTACAATAGCCAAGATATGGAAGCAACCTAAGTGTCCATCAACAGATGAATGGATAAGGAAGATGTGGTGTATATATATATGTACATACGTAGACACACAATGAAATGAAAAGAATGAAATTCTGCCATTTGCAACAACATGGATGGACCTAGAGGGTATTATGCTTAGTGAAACAAGTCAGACAAAGAAGGACAAATACTCTATGTTGTCACTTATATGTGGAATCTAAAAATTGAAACAAGTGAATGTAAAAGCAAAACAGAAACAGACTCACAGATATAGAAAACAAACTAGTGGTTACCAGTGGGGAGTAGAAAAGGGGGCGGGGCAAGATAGGGGGAGGGGATTAAGAGATATAAGCTACTGTGTATAAAATAGATAAGCAACAAGGATATGTTGTACAGCACAGGGAATACAGCCATTGCTTGGTCATAACTTTAAATGGAGTGTAATCTATAAAAATATGGAATCACTGTGCTGTACACCTGAAACTAATATAACATTGTAAATCAACTCTACCTCAATTAAAAAAACCAAACAACCACAACAACAAAACCCATGGACGTTTTTTTTTTCTGGGTCCATTAACCACATTTAAATAAACTTTCGATTTTATTTACTTATTGTTTTTTCAGCTTTATTGGGATATATTTGACGTACAGCACTGTGTAAGTTTAAGGTGTACAGCATAATGATGTGACTTCCATATACCATGAAATAATTACTGCAGTAACTCCAGTGAGCATTCATTATGTCACATAGACACAAAATAAACAAAAAAAGAGATAGTTTTTCCTTTTGTGATGAGAACTCTTAGGATTCACCCTCCTAACAACTAACACATATAACATACAGCAGCGTGGGTTATATTAACTGTTGTACACTACATCCCTAGTACCTATTTATCTTATAACTGGAAGTTTGTACCTTTGACCACTTTCATCCAATTCCCCCCTCCCTTACCCCCGCCTCTAGTAACCACAAATCTGATCTCCTTTTATATGAGTTAGTTTGTTTTTTGAAGTATAATTGATCTATAATCCTATGTTAGTTCCTGTTACACAACACAGCGATTCGATATTTCTACACATTACAAAATGATCACCACCAAACTTCCAATCTTGGAATAGTTTGAAATTTATGGAAAAGCTGCAAAGACAGTACAGAGAACTCTTACACACCCTGCACCCAATTTCTAATTGTCCCCCTGGTTGTCATCTTACGTTGCTATGGTACCTTTGTCATGACTTATGACCCAATACTGATACATCATTATTAACTAAACTCTGCATCTTGTTAAGGTTTCGTTAGATTTTTCCTTATCTGATGGACTCCCTTTTTAAACTTAAAAAAATTAAAAATAGGAAAATGAAAGACAGTGGAAACCCATGATCACTTGCCAAACAGGATTCTAGCTGGATGCTGTTGGCTGCTGGCTGACCTGAGCCTGGAGTCTGCTTTCTCTTTGTCAGAAAGAGAGATTCATAGGTGGTCGATGTGTTAAAGACAGATTAGCACAAAGCTGAGACTCTGTCCCAGGCCACATGGGATGGGAAGAGAACCGCCACGGGAGTAAAATGACGTTCCCACCACAGGGGCAGGGTTGCTCAGCGCCCACTCTGTGTGTCACCCAAAATCACCTTGAGCACTGACCCTAGGTGCGCCCCACTTTGGCAACTGTATGGTCTTGCTCTGCCACACCCTCAGACAGCTGGGAACCCCAACTCTCAGACTGCCGAGCTCCAAAGCTGGGACTCCTTTCTGCCGTGGAGGACGAGGTGGAGGGGCCGGTGCCCTCACTGGCTTGGAGCTGTGGGGAAAGTCATTGGTCTTCTCTGTAGTAACTCCCCAGCTGAATCCCCAAAGCCGGCCGGCGTTGGGCAAGTGAGGAACAGAGAGCGTTCTGGAGAATTCCATCACATCACAGCACGTGGCAAGCATCTTGCGTGGAGTACCAGGCGCACCTGCCTGTCGTGTCTGTGAGACGTGTCTGTGAGAGGTGGTCGTGCATGTGGTCGGTGAGCAGGGGGGACATGGCTGAACTGAAACTGTGCTTCTCAGCAGCCCTTGTGTTGTCTTGATGTCTGAATTTGTTCACATTCATTCCTTTAAAATGCTTCAAAAGGGTTTTCATGTTTTATAAGTTAGAGTAGGTGACCGTTTCCTGAAACCAAGCCTTCACCTTCCTATACTTTGCTTTCAAATATAGATCTGCTGGCCTCCTTTCCAGGAGACCTAAGCCCACTCCAGAGTCTCTCGGACTGCTCCCTGGCTCTTAAGGAATTTCACTCCGTGAAAAGTCACTTTCGGCTCGGTCCCAACACCTGACTAGAGGTGATCAGACTGGAGTGTTTGAGAATTTCTGGGTTCACTCCTCAGGACTGCTGTTCAGTTCTCAGCTGACAGATTGTAGAATTCTTTGAGTTAGTCCAAGGAGGCAAATGGGTGGAAGAAATTTTCTCTAAGTATGGGATGCAGGGTTTCTGGTGAAGGAAGCTGGGTGGGATACAGATAATAGATGAATCCATTTTCACTTTTCCAAATGAAGCCACTACAGGTGAGAGCACCACCCTTAAACTTTTGCCTCTCTCCCTTCCCAGAGGTAATGACTCAGTGTGGTTTATATTCTTCCAGACTATTTTCCTGGCTTTCTATGTGTTTCCATAGCATTTCATTTTATGTGTGTGTAAGGGTGGAGGGTTACACAATCAGGATTATATTGAATGTATCATTCTGACTCTCTTTTCACTCAATAATATGTCTTGGAGACCCATCTCCATTGTTACATAGAGATGCAGCTCACCCTTTAAATCCCTGCCTGGGATAGTACGATTCTTCCATGTTCTATTTTAACCAGTCATTTCTTTTGATGGATATTTATTTCCAATGTTTCCTATGATAAACATTTTTTTTTTTTAAGCAAGGCTCTGTGTGCGTGCCTCCTTGTGGATGTACATTAAGTGATGTTCTGGGTGGCAACTTATGCTCATTTCTGGCTTTTAAAGTTCTTGCCAACTTACCCTTCAGAGTACGTATGTGTGTGGCTGTGGAGAGGGGGGTCAGTTTCTCTTCTTTGAGGCTGTTTATTCCTGGTTTCTTGTCTGCAGTGGCTGCAGGGTGGCAGGGAGCAGAGGGGTGGCAGAGAGAAATTCATCTCTAGGTGTTACAGGCTGGGAGGCACCATGGCTGGGGGGTGGGGAGGGGTGGGAGGCTGGGCTCTCCGTGGTGGCAGTCAATGGGGGCTTTGTTACTGGGTCCATCCCTGAGCAGAATGCAAAAGCCGAGACGTGAGGAGGTGACCAAAGGAGCTGTGTCTGGACCCCACCCTTGACTGGGAGACACCATCACGTTCGTAGGAGTTCTACACACACATGTAATGGGGTTGGGGGGGGCAAACCCTGAAATAATTAGGTTGTAAAAAAAAGAAAAGAGGCAGTAAAAGAGGCTGACCACTAACTGTAAAGATGTAAAGGGAAAAGGCCAAGCTAATTTACATCCCAGGAGAAGGGGGAGGTGCAGAGGGGGTTGGGGGGAACCAGGACCAGAGGAAGGGGTGTATGGAGGATCGGATCTGGGACAGAGGCAGGGAACAGATGGGAAGGAGGGAAGAAAGGAGGGAAAGGAGAAAGAGTGAGGAGAGGGACTCGAAAATGCAAGGTAAGAGGAGGGAAGAGAGGGCCGGGGAGGAAGCGGGAGGCTGCGTCCTGTCTGTTTGTGGTTAGCACGAAGCCTGGTGCAGAATGAGTAAACAGAAACTTCCAGGCGTCCCCACACCCCCCTCTGAGGCAAAGCAGAAATCAGATGCTCCGTGATTAATCGTGGAGAGTTCAGGACACGACCACAAACGCCGTGCGGACTTGAAATTAGCTGCCTTTCCCCGTCCCCTTGCCAAGATGGGAGTGGGGGGTGGGCCGTGAAGGGGTGGGGGCCCCGCCTGCTGGGGGCCAGCATGGAATTCTCCCTGGCAGGGCTCAGAGTGACACTGACGGGCAATCGGCCGTGGCCAGAGCAGCAGGCAGCATCCGGGGGGAACGGGGCCGGCCGGGGGGCCCCAGGCGGGCTTCCTGGAACCCCGGCTCCGTGGCCGCCTGCACCCTGACACAGGCCCGATAAGAGCCCGGCTGCTTTATCGGAGCCCGGCGGCGGCGCGCCGTCCCCACGGCACCACGAGGAAGACCGGGGGCAGGGGGTCCTCCGAGGCCTTCTTCCGAGTGGCCGGTCCGGACAGGCTCGTCTCCTGAGTCCCGCAGCAGATGGGAGCCGCCGCTCGCTTCAGCGACGGAGAAAGCCGGGCTGCCTCCAGAAGGACAGCGTGACACGGCCCTGAATGTCCAGACCTGCTGGATGGTGAGTGCGAAGCGATGCTCCGTGTGCGGCTGGCGTGGACCAGATACTGGGGGTGGGGGGGTGGGGGGTGAGGAGGGCGGCATGGCGGCACGGCAGCACATCCCACCTGGAGCTCCCCCAGCGCTGAGGCTGAGATGAGATGGCAGTATCTTGCTGTATGGCCTTGGGCAAGTTCTCTCCCGCTTTGGGCCTCCCTTTGTCCATCCCTAAAATGGGTGGTTGAACAAGGTGATCTTTAAGGGACTCTTAGTATGACTACTGTTTTTTTCCTTGTTTTTGGCCACACTGGGTGGCTTGTGGGGTCTTAATTTCCTGCCTAGAAACTGAATCCGGGCCCTTTGCAGTGAAAGTGCAGAGTCCCAACCACTGGGCGCCAGGGAATTCCCTGTGACTGCTATGTTTTGTGGGTCTGCTGCACACCAGGCACTGGGCCAGGCACTGATGAAGCTTCAGCTGGGAGAATCCCCACAAGCCCCTGGCAGGACAGGGATTATTATTATTATCCTTGTGGCACAGTGAGCAAATGCAGGCTCAGAGAAATGAAGTGACTTGCCCAAGGTCACACAGCTGGTCGGTGGCAGAGATGAGAATCAGATCTCAGTCTTTCTGATTTTACTTTCGCTAAGCTCTCCCCACCTCCAGGGGTAGTTGGGACTTCTGTCATCTGTATTCTCTGAGTCTGTGATCATCCCAGGAAGCAGAGGTGAAGGAGGAGAGGGTGTCGAGGGAGCGCTACGTATACGTGTATACGAGGGAGGCAGAACAGTCGGTCAGATGAAGCCACAGGCTGAACAAGCAGCCTTCAGCTGTTTGGAGGGTATGCCAGCCCCCGGATGGGCAGGGGCTCCTGACTTGAATGGAGAGGGCCCGATGCCACTTGCTGGATTTGCCGCCCTGTTGCAGGAGGCTCCCGGGGCGTGAGAGAAGAGGGTTAATATTAAGCAGGGGTGGAGAGAGCTGGGGGTGGGGAGAGTGGCACATACCTCTACGAGGTTTTGTTCCAATTTTATTTTGCCTTTTCAAAAATCTGTTTTGAATCATTCTGGGCCCCCACTGCTCCTCTGGCCGAAACAGAATTGTGAAACTCATACAGTGCTTTCCACATGCCTCCCCTGGGGGGAATCACATATTAATATTATTGTAGGCTATTTGCATACACATCCCTGCAGCTGTGGTGACAGCAGCCAAGAGATAAGAGGCAGATAAAGTCAGCTAGTGTCTCCCTGGCAGCGACAAGGAAGATGCATGTTACAGCAAGGGCTGGGAAATCCATGGCAGGGCTGCGGCAGGTGGGGACTCCCTCGGGTGCCAGACATCTGGGCAGAGCTGGGAGCCCCAGCACCCAGATGTGGCCTCCTCATTTCTCTTCCCTTGGAATATTCCATCCAACAGCAGCTCTGTACTCACTCCTTTTCTTTCTGCGACTGGCCCAGACACTCTGCCTTGGGCTTGAGTTGAGACCCAACTGGTGGTCCTAGCTCAAGAGTGACCAACTTGTCCCAGTAGATTCCCCAGTCCCTGGCAAACTGGGTTAGTTGATCACCCTCCCCAATCCTGCCCTTGGTTTTTGTAACCTTGAGCAAGTCACTCCCCTTCTCTCATCTATAAGATGAAGGGATTATTTTAGGAAATCTCTAAAATCTCTTTGCAACTCTAAAATGCTGTGACTCTGGCTGGAGAGCACTTACGTTCTAAACGTGGGTGAGACACAAGCTTAAAGAGGAGGAAAATCTCCCTGCGAATCCCCCCGTGCATTAGGGAAGGCTCCGGAGGAGGCTGGAATTAAGATGTGCTTGAAGAAGCGACTGCTGGCCTGCAGTGCCCCGTGACTTCTGTCAGTGAGAACAGTCCTAGGGCCCCGCAAGCTTCAGAAAAGCCTCGTGAAATGCTGAAAGCCCAGCTCGGTCCTGCAGCTTAGGTTTGGCACAGAGTGATTTAACCCAGATATCTGCTGGTTACAGAGCCCTCACCTACTTGTCACCGGAAGCTCAGCACCCCCAGGTCCACCAATTCTTTCTGGGGAGCTCCAAAGGGATATGTGACATGGGTTTACAAACTGGTCTCTCGCCTCTGCCCCCCAAGGCCGCTTGGAGAAGCTTCACTGTTGCCAGCCCCATCTGGTGGGGCTTGACTCCCACCTCTGAGTGCCTGAGCTGCTGTGGGTTCTGGGAAGAGGTGGAGGGAAGGGCTTCCTCCCCAGCCCGTGACGCTGTCTGCCGTGTGGGCCCTGCACGGTGATGGGCTGGAGGCAGTGTGGACCGGCTCTCAAAAGCCAATTGTCAGATTTTCAGGAACTCGGTGAACTCATTGCTAAGCAAAGACATTATTAAAAATTAAGCTACATAAACTTATAAAAATTATATTAAAAGCAAAGGTTGTGAATCCTCAAAACTCATCACTTTTCCATTTTTTAAACTGCATGTTACTGATGGTAGTGCCCCTGGGGTTACTCCCACCTACTGTACCTGTCTGGTGGGAACACCCCATAGCAGGGTGCTACTGCAGATCTCTTCCCAGTTCCGTTTTTTGTGACTTAAGTTGGTAGCCTGACGTCGGCCATGGTGGGAGTAATTACACTATGCGAATTGGCAAAGAGTATAACTCAGGGCTTGATTTATCATTTCGTCGATTGTCTAGATCAACAGACAAAGGGATCTAGAAAAAGAAAGGGAGGGAGAAAAGGTTGATGCAGATTAAATATAGAAGTGTGTTATCTCTCTACTTGTTGCAGTGGGAATAGCACCAAAAATCAGGGAAGTTGCTCACATTGTTGACCAACCAGGAAGTTCTGACCTGCTCTTTGTTGTATCATTTTTGTCTCAGTCCTGAAGGTAAAGGCAGATAATCAGCCAACATTCCGGAAAGAATTACGGTCACACGTCAATTATAACCATAGGTTGACAATGGATATAAGGGTTGGGGGCAAAAATCAACAAAAATATCCTGCGTGAATCAATTGAGTATGTGAAATTTACAAAAGGGGAAGCTCTTGTACATGTCATGTTTATCTGTAAGTTGTGTGCTACACATCCTTTACCTCAATACAAAAATCCATAGTAAACCTGAGTCTATGTGGATATATGTGTGTGAGCATGCGTAAGTGCAGATATTTGTACACACATGTGCATGGGCGTACACACACATATACTTTCCCCCTGAAAGCTGGTTGTGAAACATTTACCAACACACCACTGGCCCCACAGCATATATGCTTGTGCCCAGGGTCTTAGAGACCGTCCTCAGCTCTGACCCAAAGGGTTTCAAACTCTAGGCACTGGGCCTTGGACACAATGCTTCAGCTTCCTTCTCTGGCTTCCAGCAAACCAACAGCCAAACTCCTCTCTCCTGCCCCAAGTGCTGGAATGGAGGCAGAGACTGGGAGAGGCAGAAGGTGGTGTCTGCACTGGCTTCATCTGGGGCCCCAGCTCAGGCAGCATAAAGGCCCTGGGCCCCCCTGCATTCACAGTCCCCCACATTCGCACTCTCCCACCCCCCACATTCAAGGCCCACCCTGCCCCGCGTTCGCAGGGCGCTTCCAGGTCCCATCAGGGGCAGCCCCCTGTAAATGCCATCCCGTTGCAGGTCTCGCTCCTGCCAGCCTTGATCTTCATGCACGACATGTGACTCTCTAATGAACACGGCATCTTGGAACATGGAGGAGGAACAGCTAAGCCAAACCTATAGGAAATTTCAGACAGCTTTCTATTTTTAGGAAGCCTAGGAGCCAGGTGGGCCCTTTCCAGTCTCCCAGGCCGGCAAGCACGAGAGGAAAACATTTCTCATTCCCCTGTTCCGTCTTCTTACAGTCCCGGCCAAGGAGGAGGCCCAGGTGGGGACACTGGCCGTCTAAGAGAAGCGAGGCTGGGATCGCAGGAAGCGAGCCCTGCCCACAGCAATTTTAAAAAGAGCTAAAACCAGGGTTTTTTTTGTTTTATTCTTTTACTTTGCATGTAGGAAGGGCAATCCTGAGTTTAAATCTCAGTGGGTCCCACTCCAGGTAACCTCTGTCTATTCTTCCAGACCATTCATTCACTCATGTAATTTTAATTTTCAAAAATAAGGTCATTCTTACATTTTATTCTGCATCTTCCTTTTTTCACTTGACAATACACCCTGGGTGTCTTTCCCTGTTAGCATGTGAAGACCTAAACCACTCCTTTCAGTGCCTGCATAACAGAAGCCCCAGGAAATTGTGAGAAGGGAGCCGTTTTGACAAGCACATCTCTATTTTCAAACCAGGTCTCAAACTTTCTTGACTGCAAAACACATGAGTAGAGCCCAGCTGCTTCCATTTTTCTTCAGTAAAAAAGACATGCTATTGGCTCTACCCTCAACCTGTCTCCAGAAGCTGACGGCTTCCCATCACCTCCACTGCCCCCACTCTGGTCCACACGGCCATCATCCCTCTCTGGACTGTTGTGGTTGCCTCCTTACTGATGTCTCTGCTTCTCCTCTTGCCTCTCTGATGGTCTGTCTACACCTGCAGCCAGCAGGTCTTGTTAAAAGGAAATCAGATCCTACCCCTCCTCTGCTCAGGACACCCTCCTCCCTGCAGGCCTGGCTCTCCCCACAGAAAATGGACTTCATCTCCCCTGCCCTCCCCCTCGCCGCACTCGCTGTTCTCAAGTGTGCCAGGCATAGTACTGCCTCAGGACCTTTGCACTTGCTTTCCCCTCTTCCTGGGACATGCATTCTCCAGATCTCCACGTGACTCACCTCTTTTCATCATCTAACACACTATATATTGTTTTTCTTTTTTGAAATGTCCTCTACTAGAATGTGTTTCCTGAAGGCAGGACTTTTTTTTGGCCTGTTTTGTTCAGTGCTGTATCCTGTAGTAGGCATTCAGTTAAGACTTATGGAAATATTTGCTTTGCTATAAGCAGTCAGACTGAATTAGGGTCTCGGGAATCTCTAGCCGCACACTGCATTTATGAATACCACAACTTAATAGACTGTGCTAGGGACTTCCCTGGTGGCTCAGTGGTTAAGAATCCACCTGCCAATGCAGGGGACGTGGGTTCGATCCCTGGTCCGGGAAGATCCCACATGCCTCGGAGCAACTAAGCCCATGAGCCACAACTACTGAGCCCATGTGCTGCAACTACTGAAGCCCGTGCGCCTGGAGCCCGTGCTCCGCAATAAGAGAAACCACTGCAATAAGAAGCCCATGCACAGCAACGACTAGTAGCCCCTGCTCACCATAAAGAAAGCCCGTGGGGAGAAACAAAGACCCAACACAGCCATAAATAAATGAATAAATGAATAAATTTATTTAAAAAAATAGAGTGTGCTAACTCACCAAGTGGCCACTCCTTTGCATAGCAATGCGAGTCTGTGGAATTTTGCATCCTCAGATGTGCCCATCAGACCAACCCAGGGCCAGGTTCCGGGCTCTCTGTGTGGCCTCTGTACCCACCCCTCCTGTCTGTCTCAGGTGGGCTTGGAGGACCCTGTAAACAATCCCGTCTTTCTTACCTGAGTTCAGATAAACCCGGGTGTCAGGCAGGTGACAGAACGCGGATTCCATCACGACTGTGTGGCTGTTAAGCACTGTCCCTTGACTTGAATCCCCTGTCCCACCACCCAGCGCTGCTGGCAGCCCTCCACTGAGGAGCAAGCCCAGCTTCGCCCTCCAAACTCACTCCATGGGGGAGAATGAGCGAGGGGAGGGGAAGGCCCTGCAGGTGGAGGCATGAGGAGGTGGGCTTAGTGGTGCCTTCAGGCCATTGGATGCCCCCACCCACCAGATGCCAGATGGGCTGATGCCTGGTTGACAGCAGCGGGAATGGCCCAAGGTCTTTCCTCACTTGCCCGGTGGCCCCCATTAGATCCCTGGTCCCCAAATCCAGGTCAAAGAGCTTTCCTCTTTATTTAAAAATGGACCTCAGGTGACTTGAATTAATCACAACCCAGATGAAAGGGGCACCTGAATGGCCCCATCTACCCTCTCATCTAACAGGGTCACTACGTCTGTTTATAAAATTTAAAACACCTGTATACCCACCCCCCAACCCACGAACAAGAACTTTGACGATTATTTATAACCACGTATGTGCTCCTTTCCACTGTGGCAGCTACTATCTTGAATTTTGGGTTTATATTTCCCTTGGTTTTTAAAAAATTGTAGTAAGATATCCATAATATAAAATTTGCCATTTTAACCATTTTTAAGTATACAATTCAGTGGCATAAATGTAGTGCATTCACAGAGTTTTGCAACCATCACCATCATCTGTCTCCAGAACTTTTTCACCATCCTGATTTCTCTTGTTTTAAAAAAAAAAAAGAGTATTATCACTCACATATTCATGCCATAATAATATATTGTTTACTTTTACTTATTTTTGAACTTTATAAAAAGGTATATGTTGTCTTGTGGCACTTACGTGATCTTAAAGAATTTTACTACTAAAATTCATCTACGGCTGCATATAGCTTGCTGTTGGTTCATGTTTGCTGCTGTATACTAGTCTGTGGTATGCCGGAATTTGTTTTCCAAGCCTATGGGCCTTTGGGTTATTTCCACTTGTCTGTTTGCTCCTATAAACAGGACTGCTTTGAGCATTCTTGCACTTGTCCTAGTACATTCATGCTGGCGTGTGTCTCAGATGTGTACCCAGGAGTAGGATGGCTGGGTCGTAGGAAAGATGAAATAATACACTGAGCTATTTTCCAAGTGGCTGTACCAGTTCACACCCATCCTCCACGATGTGACATCTGTCAGATGCTTACTCTTTTGCCCCTTGAATGAGTGGAATTTCCCCTGGATCTCGACCACCAGCGCATAGGCAGACCCAGCTGCCAGCACCCCTGTCTCTCCAGATCTGAGGATGCCCAAACTTGAGCAGGCTGTGGGTTCCTGAGGTGCCACGTCTTTCTGGTATGACTGCTCCTAGGGGGAACTGAGCCTGACAGCTGTGCCACAGGAAGGAAAATGTGGGGTAGGGACTAAAGACCTTGCCTTGATAGCCTCGACCTCTCCTTCCTCCCTCCCCCTGCCTTTATTTAGTCTGATTCTCACCACGTGTGGGAAACAGTGCGGCGAGGGGAGGGGTAAGTCCTCACTGTGAGACAGGCGCTGTTCCACACACTGTACACGTGTTGCTGTAAATTCCTTCAGCCCTCAGATCCCACAAGTGGAGGTGCGCTTACAAGCCCCACCTCACAGATCTGGAAGCTGATGAACAGAGAGGTTAAGTAACTTGCCTGAAATCACACAGTAAATGGCAGAGCTGGGTTTGGATCCACCTCGTCTGGCTTCCTCTGGAGTTTATGCCGCCTCTTGGTAGAGCTTAGCAGTTAAGCATCGTGAACTCTTCAGTCCTACAGACTGGGGTTTAAACCCTGGCTCTCCTACCACTGTGCTGTGTGACTCTGGGCAAATTACTCCACCTCTCTGCACTTCTAAAATGGCAAGAGCTCTCTTTTCCAGAAGCCTCATGAAGTGTTCCTTTCTTGTGCTGTATCGTTTCTCGTCGGGTTGTACGCCCGTTCCTGAAATATCCCTGGAATACGCTCCTTGGTGTAAGCAACTGACAAGGTTCATCCTTGGAGCTGAGGGGGACCAGTTCCACCTAAACCGGTGCCGCAAATCAGGACCTGAGGTGCCCCAAAGCCAGCTGCTGTCGGGAGGAGGGCGGGGCTGCTGGGCCACAGGCGTGCCAATGTCCACTACAGGCTGGGCTGGTTTGGCCACTGACCTTGGCGACCATCTTCTTGCCAGAAAGGCCAACTGGGATGCGTGGTGACCGGCACAGGCCGCCTCTGGCCTCATCCACGTGAGGCTGACGGGGCGCTGCACACGCACGTCTGGTATACCTATTCTGAAGGGTAATTCCCAGGGAGAAAGCATGTGAAGACTTTTTTGGGGGGAGGGAGTGGAATTCCATTTCTGTTGCCAATTAGTTCTGCTTGAGAACAGCTTTTCTCAACACCAACATGTTGGCCGCCCAGGCTAGAGTTCTGTTGATTAGCTCAAAGTGGGGGAAAAAGAGTGATTTTTCTTTCCTTCCTCCACCCCCAACCGTGATACCCGGCTGTTAGCGATGAAAGGGGTCCTGTGGCTCGTTTAGTTTTCCTTGTCATGACTTCAGGAAAGGGTATAAAAATCATCAGTGGGCCCCGCCGGCCGTAACTGGCTGGAGGGGAAGTCAGCTACCATAGCAGCTGCGTTGTCAGAATCCGCTTCAGGCCAGGACGCCTCAGTTAAGCCTCATCTAATTGCACTTGCTCCCCAGGCCGGCGCAGGGCGGGCAGTGCTAAAGGGTGCATGCATGTCTCTCTTCCTTTCTGGGTCCCAGGAGCTCCAGAGAGAAGCTGGGAGGCTGTGTGGCAGGCTGGTCCCCAGCCAGCCTCTGATGCCCGCACCAAATCCCAGCTCTGCTCTTCGTAGCCACAAGCTGTGGACAAGGGACTTGAGCTCTTTGTGCCTCAGTTTCCTCTGAGGATGGTTGTGGACTTCCCTGTTGGTGCAGTGGTTAAGAACCCGCCTGCCATTGCAGGGGACACAGGTTCGATTCCTGGTCCGGGAAGATCCCACATGCCGCGAAGCAACCAAGCCTGTGTGCCACAGCTACGGAGCCCGTTCACCACAACTGCTGAAGCTTGCACACTAGACCAAACTGTGCAGGAAGAGAAGCCACTGCAATGAGAAGCCAGTGCACCACAACGAAGAGTAACCCCCACTCGCCGCAACCAGAAAAAGCCCGCGCGCGGTGAAGAACACCTAATGCAGCCAATGAATGTCTTAAAAAAATAAAAATAAAGTGATGGTCGTGGTCCCCCCTCCTGCAATTGCTGTTAGGACCACGTGACTGGATACGCTTTTAGAAGAGGCCCTGACCACACACAACGTCCTTCCTAAACATCAGTTTTTATTGTTGACTCAGGACGCTTGCCTTGTTTCTCCTCTGACACTTGAGTTGTAAGTGGTTGTGCCAGAGTATCTTACCCCAGTCCCCCGGTGATAGACGTGCAATCGGTTCCAATCTTTTGTGACTGCAAATCATGCTGCACTGAATAACCTGTAGCTGTGTGTATCCAGCCCTCCCTACCGTATGTGAACCCCAAGATAACCTTGGCTCTGGACTTCCCTCCCCAGGGCCTGCAGAATGAGGAGAGGTGTGTGGCTAAAGGGCCAGCCCCGGCCTGGCATGCAGACCGACCTGTGGGGCAAGGCAGGGGCAGGCCCTTCAGAGCCGGGAGGGACAGATTCCTTCTGAGTCCCTCAGAGGAATGAAGGCATCCGGCCCCCAGGTTCCTGGCAAATGCCCGAGCTGGTCTGAAGAGAGGAAATCTGTGCCATGCAGGTTCTGCCCACCTTTGCAATCCTCTTCCTCCAGGAAGTCCACTAGGATTTCTGTTCCAATACTCTTGGCTGTCTCTGCATGGATTTAGTACCATGGTGTCTGGCTCCCTCTTGAGGGGGACAAACCTTAAGATGAGGAGTCGTCGGGAAGGCCGGATTTTGGCCCTGACTCCTTGGCCCTTCCACCCATGTAACCCCCGGGGCCTCGGTGTCCTCATCTGTATGAACCGGATAATAACGATATTGGTAACAACTCCTCAGGAAGGTCTTGGGAGGTCTCAGCGATTTGACATTGGTGGAATGTTTAACCCTGTGTCGGGCACGAGAAACATAAGCTCAGGTTAGGAATGTCGCATCTATGGGCAGGGGGTGGGGGGGTCCAGGCTCACCTTGCCCATTGGGTACTTGCAGGCAGCAGCATCCTGTCTGGAATCGAGTATAAACAGAGTCCAACCTAACTTGTGGCCGTGGGCAAGTCGTCCTCCCTCTGGACTGAGTTTTCTCTCAAAAAGGGGGGTTCTGATGATACCTGTCTGGTAGGTTTGTTTTGGGAATTAAATGAGGCAATGCCCAGTAAACAGTGGCCATTGCTGTTAATGTTAACCTTCAGTGTTAACAGTTGTAAATATCCTCCCAGAAACCGGCACAGTGTCGTACGTCCAGTGGGTACTTCGAGAATCAAATGCTTTGACTGACAGGGCCAAGTCCGCTGGTTATCGAGTAGGGTCTGGGGGAGGCTCTGATGGAAGACCCCATTTCTCGTATTGTTGACCCCCTTAGAGAGATAGAGGAAAACTGCTCGGTACGACCTGACCTGCAGTTATGCCATCTGCTGGTGCTTAATTCTGTGGGATGCTAGACCGGGTGTCACCACCCCATTTTACAGATAAGAAAACTGAGGCCCAGGGAGGGGAGAGCCTCACCCTGTGCCCCACAGCCAGCACGCAGGACAGCAGGGGCTGACCCACTTCTCCTGACCCTCAGGGCAGTGGTCCTTACCCTACTCTCAACCCAGTGCAGGAAATGGACTCTGGGGGCGAGCTACGTTGTCCCTCTGCTGCTAGAGCCCTTGCACATTTCTGACATTTTTGCATCTTGGGACAAAGGGTGAAGAAACTCAGATGAACTGTTCTTGTTTCCTGGTAGACAAACACTCCTGACCCAGGGTAAGGGACCTTCGCTGCTGGATTGGATCAGAAGTGTGGTTTGCCCCTCACCCCTATACTTGACTGCAGGGTGACTGTGGAAAACCCAGGGAGGCCAAATCCAGGGATTACTTTAGGGATTGTTCCAGGGTATCTGAAAGGCCAGAGAGCCCTCTGCACTGTGGATGCCGGCGGCCCCGGGTCCCCGCCTGGTCTGCTGTTGGACCTGCCCCAAACGAGAAAACAGATGAACGAGCAGATGTTCGCTGCCTTCACCTGGCCCTCTTTCGTGTGTCCTCTCCTCTTATAAGGACACCAGTCATTGGATTTAGGGCCACCCTAATCTAGTACGACCTCATCGTAACTAATCACATCTTCCAAATAAGGTCACATTCTAAGTCTCCGGGTAGACATGAATTTTGGGGGGGACACCATTCAACTCACGACACTACCTATTAAATATTCTCCACTGTTAACCCTCCCTTCCCCACCTACACACCACGTGCCGGGTGCTTCTCTGAGCTTTTATTCCTTCTCTGAAGCCTTGTGAAGTGGTTCTATGATTATCTCTGAGGCCCAAAGAGGTGAACAGACTTGCCCTAGGTCACACAGCTGCTAAACAGCAAAGCTGGGCTCCAGACGCTTTTCTTTCTGGCTCCAAATCTGGCAAGATTTTGAGACCCTCCAATCCCACCCCGAGAGCTTGGGGTTGCCGTACTTTCCTTCACAGAATCCCAGTATCTGAGATAGGCTTGCTCCCAGCCCGCACCTCTCTCCAGAAATATCTCCCCCAGAGAGGCTATAAAGGGCCAGGGGAGGAACCTTGTCTTTGTCTTGGGAACATGAGGTTGTGCTGTGCCTCGGGTCGCCGGTGCCCGGGTCTGTGGGTAGGAAGCTCGCGTGCCCCCGTGCGTGCGAGAGCCAGCCAGAGGCACACACGTCATCCCTCACATCTGGGAACATTTTAGGAGTCTTGACTGGGGGCTACAAATTGAAAAATGGTCCATTAAGGTGTGACGTATTCATCATTGAGACAATGCTATTCAATGCTTGCAAAGTGATTCACTCTGTTCGTTCGACAAGCCCTGACCTCTCAGGCCCGGCCCAGCCACAGCCTCCCAGTGTCTGTGGGGCTTTCTTTGATGGTGGTGAAAGTGAGAGGAGAGCGGGGCCTGGCAGGGCTGGGATGGGGCCCCGACAGAGATAAATGAGCCCGCGGCCAGATGATGCGCCGCGGTTCACCTTTGATCACGTCTGCCGTGGAAAGAACTTGCTTTGGCTCATGGGAGACGTGTGCAATTAGGAGTCAGCGAAGAAAAATGGTGATGTCCCACCACTGGGGCTTTGAGGCCAGGAAATAGTTGCTCTGTTGGCATGGAGAGAGGGATCAGGTTGGAGACCCCTGGGGAGGTCAGGGGTCCCCGAAGGACAAAGCCAGCCTGCAGCACTTTGTGGGGGAGTTGATGGGGCTGATGAGAGGGTAGGGGCCGGACACAAGGCAGAGAGCACTGCCCCAAAGCCAGGCTGCCTGGGTCCCAATCCTGTCTCCCCCACTGACCAGCCCCTTAGACAGCCCTGCTGTAAGCTAGGGATTATAACAGGCCTACCTCGGGCGCTAGCGGGGATGCTCTGAGCTACCGGCTAGAGCGAGTTCTCATTAACACCAGCATTGTTGTCAGGACCGTGATAACAGGGGGGGCTGGCTGAGTATGGAGAAGACCCGCGGCTAGCACAAGAGGCTAGCAGCAGCTCAGGCTTCTGGCTGTGGCCCCAGGGCCAGGCTCCTAACTTGCCTGCTGCACCCGGACAGGAGCCTTCCTGCCCCTCAGGGCAATTGGAAGACCAGTGTCTACGTGGTCATCACCCAGCTTGGGCGGCCCATGTGCCCAGCATCCAAGAAGCTGTGGGATCAGCTGGCCCAGGAGGAGGGCTGGAGTTACCCCCAAACCACTACCTGCCACAGCTGAGTTGCCCGTGGACTGCCAGACCATCTCCACGCCTGTGGACCTCGAGGGTCTGATTCCCATTCCTGACTCTGGGACGACGGCAGGACGGACAATGGCCACGTGGCCCCTGTGGCTCCAACCCCGGATGCGGAGAGAACGGACGTGCGTCTCTCTATGGGCAGTCCGCCTGGGGCAGGGGTGGGGGGTAGGCCCCGCGGCGGGTCCAGCTCTGGGGTGGGGATCACGCAGACCTGGGGTGGGGGTGCTGGACATCGTCGTCATCGAGGCCCTCGGGTCCTGGGAGGTGCATCTGGGCTGAAAGTCTCTTCTCTCGACCTGGCGTCAGGCATCTGTTACCACATGAAGGCTGAGGCCTGACCCTTCCCCTTTGTCCCCGTCACCTCCAGGTCTGACTGCCCAGGGGCCGTGGCCAGGCCATGGCACTTGTGCCAGCTGGCTGCGGCTCTCCCATCAAGACCAGTTTCTGGAGTTTTCAGATGCTGAGGCTCTCGCCTTGTCTATCTCCACGGTGCCAAGCCTGGCCAGCGTTTGGGCAACAGCAGCCCTGTGGGGAACGTGATGCACGAAGAAGGGACAGCAGAACCCAGCCTGGGGGCGGCTGGGGAGGGTACAGGATGCTGGGCGCGCCGGCTGTAGGCAGCTCTGAGCACAGTCCTCTGAGCCCCAGGAAGCCCTGGTTGGCAAAGTGAGGATGGAGGTAAGGCTTCTCTGTGGCAGGGGACCTTCCCCAGGGGACAGCTGGGCACTGACCTTGTGACAGCTGCTCAGCAAGGGCTCTTCAAGGCTTCATTCCCACCCAGCCTCAGGCTTTATTCCCCGATTCTGTGATCTTTTCACTGCTCCAGCCAGGGGTCCCATTCATTCATTCATTCACTCATCCATTTTCTTAGTCCTCACGATGAACCTGTAAGGTGGGAGGTACTATTAAATTACATGCATTTTTGGATGAGGGAGCACACATAATGTTTAAGTAACTGGTTCCCAGGCACAGAGCTAACAAGGGGCTGTAACACACGGCCCCAAACTTAGCGGCTGAAAACAACACATGTTTGTAATCTCACAGTTTCTGCAGACTGGGGGTCCAGGCCTGGCTCAGCTGGATCCTATGCTTCAGAGCCTCTCACAGGCTGCAGGCAAGGGGTCGGGTGGCTGCAGTCACCTCAAGGTCCAACTCGGGCAGGATCCATTTCCAAATTCTCTTGGCAGTGCAGGCAGGGTGGTTTCCCCACAGCCGCTGGCAGGAGGCCCCCAGTTCCTAGCCACGTGGGCCTCTCCAGCACGACAGCTTGCTGTGTCAAAGTGAGCAGGCCAGGAAGGTGAGTGTGTGTGTGTGTATGTGTGTGTGTGGGTGTGTGCACACGCGTGCAGTTGAGTCACTGTCTTTTATAACCTCATCTTGGAGATGACATCCACCCCATCACGTTTGCCATATTCCATTCATTAGAAGCAAGTCACTGGGCCAACTCATGCTTAAGAGGACAGGGTGGCCGCCAGGAAGGGTGGGTCACTGGGGGCCGCTTCAGAAGCTGCCCACCACCAGGGCCAAGCCAGAGTCTGAACACAGTTGGGTCTGATGCCAGAGCCTGCCCCCCTCATCCCCCCCAAAGGAAGCTGAGAAAAGAGTTCTTTCTTCCCCAGTCCTAGAGACTGGCCACCTGTCCGTTACCACGCTGAGTCAGAATTCCCACTCATGTATTCAGTGGACATTTCCTGAGCACCTACTACGTTTCAGACACAGTACTAGACAGGACAGGTGTGGTTCCCGCCTACAGGAGTGTCCAGCTTGGGGACTGACATTGGGTGGCTGCACATTTCCTCACACTGTCACGTGTGTATGCAGAGAAAATTGTCTTTATTTCCTGTAACTGAGCTGAAATTTCTCGCAAACCCCAGTCCTAGGGCAACAAGAAAAAATGCTAGATTTAGTCTAATCTGATAAATTTAATCTGATCCAGGACTTCAGGCCTTTAGGTAATGCTCTGTCTCAGGTTCCCTTCTGCTCCCACCTCGGCCCCTCTCTCAGTGGCATCTGTCTGTCTGTCCCGGAGGGATGCTGACTGACGAGGCTCCCTGGGGAGGGGAGGAGGCGGGGTCTCCAGCCACGTCTGATGCCTGGATGACTGCTTGCCTTCCTGGCACGGTGGCTGAAGCTGGCGGCTGGAAGCACTCACGCTCTGGGCCTGGAGCCCTCCCTGGCTGGCTTGTCTCTACCTTGGCTGAGACCCCCCCATCTACACTTCATCTGGCCCCCTGCCCACCGCCCGCCTCTGCTGCGGTCACTCAGCCCCTCCCCCAACAGCGTGTCCCCCACTTGAGTAGGGATGTGTTGAGCCCCATCCTGGCCATGGGAGGACCCCATGTAGCTGGGGAAGGTGGACCTGGGGCTTCTTTCTCTTCAACCTGCTGCATCTCCTGGTTCCCCACCCCAACTCGTGTGCGGTGGTCTCAGTGCAGCTTATTCCTTGAGCCTCCAGCGGATCAGCACAAACCCCTGCCTTTGGAGCTGACCCTGCTTGTATAAAAACACCAAGAAGTAGAAGCAGCTGACACACAGGGTGCCTGTTACTCAGAGGAGTCTGTTTTAAGCACTTCCCACATGAGCTCATTGCATACAACTCTGTGAGGAAGTACTCTTAGTCCCATTTTACAGACGAGGAGCCTGTGGCACAGAGAAGTGAAATGACTTCTCATGATCACAGAGCTAGTAAGTGGCGGAGCTGGGTTGTGGCCCCAGGTGCCCTTGAGGTCATGCTCTTCACCACTGGCCTCCTCCATCTCCTGTCCTCTTCGGGCTGAAGCAGAGAGGGACAGAGGGGTCCTCGCTTCCTCCAGGTAAGCTCCTTCGGCCGTTGTTAGCAAGCTCCGGGGCACGGCTGAGGGGAGAGCTTCTCTACTTTCTCTATGATTTGGGAAGTTGCTATGACTTTGCTATGCTTGTTGGGAGCTCAGGGACTTTTAAAAAAGTATTTTCTCAAGTGGAGGCTTTTAAGTCTACTGTCTCGTGAGGCACTGAGTCTTGCCATGGTCCTGCTCTTTACTTCTCTGTACGAATCTACATCTTCGCCGGACAGATGGATGTCTGAGGACCAGGAGGGGAAGGGCTGTTTCCCTGCAAAGGCAGAGAGGAAAGTGCAGTAATATTTTTCAAACTATTGCCTGTTATAGAAATGATCACACACTTAGTCACAGTCGTGATAAACGTGCCGAAAGAGAAACACACACAGCAAGGTGGGTGTGTAACGATTGTCTGAGCCCATTCAGGCTGCTGTGACAAAGTGTCAGAGGCTGGGTGGTCAGAGCCACCGTCACAGCTTCAGCTCTGTCACTAGACTCCGCGACCCGGCAGAGGCCCAGCCTCAGTCTCCTCACCTGGGAATGACGAGATCAAGCTGTCACCTCTGAAAGGGTGGAACGGACAGGTCTCCAGGGGGTGACCTGGGATGCTGAAACTAGGGCGGCCGGGGAGAGCAGGTCAGGACCGCCCAGGGTAGAATGATGCGGGAGTGCTGAGGGCTCCCGAACACGCCCCCCATCCCTTCTCCACCCTCCTTCCTTCCCACCTCAGCCAATCTAAACGAGAGTGCCATGAATACTAATACTCTGCTGTTGACTCTGCCAGCACTTGGGCAAGCGTTAGAGACAGCCCTACACAGGGAGCAGTAGTATCCCCATTTTACAGAAAGGAAAACAGGCTCGGAGAGGTTAAGCAACTTGTCTGTGACGACACAGCGAGAACGTGGCAGGCTAGGATTTGTCCCCAGGTCTGTCTGACTCCAAAGCCTTTGCTATCCTCCCACTGCTGCTGTGCCAATCAGGTCTCTGGATGGGGGTGGAGGGAGGGAGAAAAGTATTTGCTCCAGAAAAAAACTTCAAGAGCCAGACTCCAGAAATGCCTGAAGGAGCCAGGCCAGTGAGCTGAGCTGTGGAGAGGCTATGTCAAGAACTTAGAGCAGAAACCCAGTTTTGAAATGTTCTAGAACAGGGCAGGGAAGGGTCCTTTGGGGATGGGGTGGAGGTTCCAGTCCACTGAACTGGAAGAGAAGGGGGTGGAGGGACATTAACTTTGCTGGTTGATGGTTAAAGTTTCCTCCCAAGGGAATGTATGATTTATGCCGATGTTTTAAAACAAAATTCAACCAAACTAGACTCAGTGCCTCAGGAAGCTAAGGAGACAGCAGTCCCGAAAACTTTGGGGGGGAATGAAAGGATATTCCAGACAATTTGTCTCTTTTTTGACTCTATCATCCAAAGCAGAGGCCCTCTTTTCACAGAGAACCCCTGGTAGGGGGGTCTTCCAGGCACCTCCATCTGAAGGAACTGGTGTCCTGTGTCTGCATTCTAAGCCTCTTGTCTTGGCTGGATCAAAGAGAAAAGACAAACCCCCAGGTGTTCCCACTGTCATACTAGCTAAACCCACATTGGTCCCCATTCTGGGGCCTGTCTGGGAAAAAGAAGAATCTGTGCATTAGGAATCTGAGTTACACGTGACGAAACCCCAGTTCATACTGGCTCAAGCAAAAAAGAGAACGCATCGGCCTACAAATTTAAAAGTCTAGGATTAGGTGTAACTTCAGGTATGACTGGATCCAGTGGGGTGGTCGGGGTTGGGGATCTTAGGGCTGATTTTCAGTGACCTGGCCTGGAGGAGATTTCCTTGGCTGAACCAGTCACGGTGGCTGCAGGGATGTGGAGGTCTGAATGGGCCTCAGTGGTGTGCACTGAAAAATGGTAAGGGATCATTCGTCAGGAGACACCTTTGGTGCTATTAGAAGGAAACTCAAGTCCACAGAGAGATCGTCTTAAGTTCTGTGTGACCCAATGAGATCTTAAGAATCTGAACCATTCTAAGCTCTGAGGAACCTTCTAGAGCATCTGGGTTGGGGTGGCAAATGCATGTGCCACCAAAATACCATTCTTCCCCCTCCTTCAGTTCCTGGCAGACATTGCTAATGGATCGCAGCACCCTTTCCTAGTGAGCCACAGACTCCATCTCAGTATCTCTTCGGAAACAATCCGTATCAACCAGTTGGTGTTAGAACAGGAGCCGAAACGATTTGCAATATCTGTTCTAAGCCGATGGAGAAAAGGAGACCAAAGCTCTGAGAGCTGTGGTGATTTGCCCAGCGTCAGGCAGGAACTCAGAGACTGAACCCGCCTGACTCCGGCCAGGCTCCTTTCCTGTGGGATTCTGCCTGATTTGAGCACTGACAGGAGGTCTGTCCCCCAGTGGAGATTTCCACTGCAGACAGCTGCTGCACGTGGTCAAGAAACAGACTTGGGGTCAGAGGAAAGCTAGAAAGCTCGGCCACTGACCTGGACCCTGCTGAGAATATTCCCTGGAGCTGAATGCAGCATGGCAGGCAGGACCATTCATGGGGAACCTGCCAGTCAAACCATTTGTCCACCCACAGAGATCTCAACGGGCTTTTGGGTCCCTACCTTGCATATAATAAAATCCGGGAGCGTGCTCTGCTAGACATGCATTCTCCATGGGAGGCGATGCTGAAGTTATTCCCTCCTGGGTTTGGGGGTCAGGGTCATCTTAGAGAGGAGGAGAAATGGCTGGGAAGCCAGAGAGCGGAGACTGAGTCCTGACATAGCTATTATTCTCCCAGCTCAGCCTCACCCAGTCGGAGGAAGAAAGCACGTGCCAAACAACCAGCTGATTATCTGGCCGTAGGAAGGTACGGCAGGGGGTCCTGACCTCAAGGAGCCGACTGTGATGTATGGGTTATGAACTTAGTAATTTGTGTGACTGACATTGGGCTCGCCGTGTGCCTCTCACAAAGCCAAGAGCTTTGCCTGCAGTATCTGCACTCAAATTCAGATGACACCTGGGAGGAGGAGGTGGAGATTTTCCTTATGAACAATCGCTGAACCGGAGGCTCGGGGAGGAGCCGCGGTGCCCTCAGCCGCCACTCTTGAGTGAGGGCAGAGCCAGGCTCCCGGTCAGCCTGCCTGATCAAGCCACACACCATGGGCCGGCAGACGTGGTGAAGAGGGACAGAATGGAACATGTGAGCCACTGGAAAGCCATTCAGCCTGTTGCCCCCAGCAGCAGGGTGCAAGGTGCTGATTTGCTCAGGGAAGCCTACGGTCATTCAAAAAGCACAGGTGTGCCCTTGGGAAAACATCACCGGGACGGCTGGGCAACATAAATAAATGCCAGTCATGACATTTAAGCTCGTGGCCCACAGAGAGCTGCAGTTGGTTTGAAACCTTTCAGTCTAGGGGCTTCCCTGGTGGTATAGTGGTTAAGAATCTGCCTGCCAGTGCAGGGGACACAGGTTTGAGCCTCGGTCCTAGAAGATCCCACAAACTGCGGAGCAACTAAGCCCGTGCACCACAACTACTGAGCCTGTGCTCTAGAGCCCTCGAGCCACAACTACTGAAGCCCACGTGCCTAGAGCCTGTGCTCTGCAACAATAGAAGCCACCGCAATGAGAAGCCCACGCACCACAACAAAGAGTAGCCCCTGCTCACCACAACTAGAGAAAGCCCACGTGCAGCAAAGAAGACCCAATGCAGCCAATAAATTAATTAATTAAAATTTTTAAAATTAAAAAAAAATTTTTTTAATTTAAAGAGAACTTTTAGTCTAGAACAAGCCCCCCCCCCCCCCCCCATTGTACAGGTGAGAAAACTGAGGCTCAGAAAGGAGAACTGACTTCCTCTAAGTTGCAAGGCCATGAACAGTGGGGCCAGGACTTGAATCCGTATCAGGGTCCCAGTTGAGCTTACTCCTCTGGGGGCCCATGAGAGATGATAGGAACCAAACCGTGGCAGGACAGTGATGCAGCCTCCAAGAGGAGTGTGCTGGGGGGGCCCGGATGGGTAAACACCTAAGGGTGCTGCACCTCGCCGCCTACAACAGATCTGCTGGGGGAGGGACAGCAGTGATGACGGCAGTGCCTATGATGGCCACTACCTGGGCTCAAACCCAGGCCCAGGACCTGGTACTTAACAAGCACCCGATTTCACAGATGTGGCCAATTATTATTGCTTCTTTATTTCTTTTGGAAATTTACTTTTAATAGGTTTTGGCTTTCCCCATCCTTGAGGGGGTCTGGCCCTAATCAAGGCAGCCCGACTGATGACTAAAGCAGAGGCTCCCAGGTAGGGTGGACACACCCACGCCTCCGGTGGGTCTGGCAGAGGGTGGAAAGAGAGTCAAGTTTGTGGCTAATCGCTTTCTCATCAGCAGTCAGCACCTCGGAGCCTGTGGAGGGACTGCTGATTGTGGAACCAGCTGGAAGAGAAACGCGAGGGCAGATGTGGCCACAGCTAAAGGCCCACTGTCGGCAGAGCTTCGCTGCAGCATTTTGGAAAAGGTGCCACACCTGGAGCCCATTAGATGCGGGTTCGCATCCCAGAATCACCACTGACCGCCGGGCGGCTCTGCCTGGATGAGACTGGGTTCGCCCCCAGGAGAGGCCTGAGCTCCTGGGCACTGCCTGTTGAGCGACCGTCATTTGTCCCCATTGTCAGCTAAACTTACTGTGGACAACAGCTGTGCTGCGGGGGCCCGAGGGAAATGGAAGACATATTTCTGCCCCTTCTCTCCCAGGCCCCTGACCTGCCCTTCAGCCTCAGGAGTTCCTGGCTTCACCCTTTGTCCAGAACCTTCAGAGAGATTCTGATAACAGCAGTTTTGAGGCAGCTGTTAGGGGTCATTGTGAGGACATTGTGTTCCTGCAGCAAAGTCCTAACCTCCTTGCCCCTCCTCCAAGTGCTTCAGACCAGAAAAGGGGAACTTGTCATTTGGGACATGCAGGGACATGGCTTTGAATCCTAACTCTCTCAAATGGTTTCTGCCTGCTTTGGTGTAGTGTGTTTGGCTTCTGTGGATCATAACTCTACTCTAAAAATTCCAGGTAAAAAGGGATGCCTTGGAAGGTTATAGAGATGTTCCTTTTGATTATACAAAACAAAACAAACAAATAAACACCAAGCCCCAGAAAACCTAATAAAACTAATTTGAAGAAAGATTTGTTGGCTCATGTAATGGAAAAGTCCAGTGGTGGGGTGGGTTTCAGGTGAAGTTTGATCCAGCCACCCAACACAGTCACAGGGCTCCAGACTGCCACAGCACCTATCCCTCTTCCATATACATCTGTGTGCATGTGCTCCCAGAATGGCCATTCCAACTCTAAATATCCAGGACCCTTCAGCCCAAGTATCTGCCACCAACTGAAATGTCCTTCTGTATCTCTTCATTTGTATTCCTGAGGGAGGGAATCAGATGTCCAGGCTTATCCTTTCAGGCCAAGCACCAGAAGTTGTTTGTTTCTGGCCAGTGAGTGAATGGTCTCTCCTGGGTCCAATGTCCAATGCTTGTTCAGTAACCAGTGGCCAGACCACAAGGGTCACATGCTTGCTCTAACGTGATGGAGGCAGGATGTCTAAGAAGTAGTCTTGGACCAGTCAGCTTCCCTGATACCTTCCCAGAAAAGTGGGGACCCACAGGCTGAGTCCCATGAGTCCTCAGATATTCAGCAATTCCTCCCTGGCCTAAAGACTACCTGAAGAGCCCTTTGTTGTTGTTGTTGTTTTGTTTGCTTTTTTTTAAATTGGTGTATAATTGCTTTGAAATGTTGTGTTAGTTTCTGCTGTACAATGAAGTGAATCAGCTATATATATATATATATATCCTCTCCCTCTTGGACCTCCCCCCATCCCCCCATCCCACCTATCTAGGTTGTCACAGAGCACCAAGCTGAGCTTCCTGTGCTTTATAGCATGTTCCCACTAGCTACCTATTTTACACATGGTAGTGTATATATGTCGATCCTAATCTCCCAATTCATCCCACCCTCCACTTCCCCCGCTGTGTCCACTTGTCCGTTCTCTATGTCTACGTCTCTATTTGTGCCTTAAAAATAGATTCATCTGTACCATATTTCTAGATTCCACACATATGCCTTAATATACAATATTTGTTTTTCTCTTTCTGGGTTACTTCACTCTGTATGACAGACTCTAGGTCCATCCACATCTCTACAAATGACCCAATTTCATTCTTTTTTATGGCTGAGTAATATTCCATTATATAAATGTACCACATCTTCTTTACCCATTCATCTGTTGTTGGACATTTAGGTTGTTTCCATGTCCTGGCTATTGTAAATAGTGCTGCAATGAACATTGGGGTACATGTGTCCTTCTGAATTACGGTGTTCTCAGCATATATGCCCAGTAGTGGGATTCCTCTTTTGTTCTAATTAGTAATTTTAGGAAAATATTAAGATTGTTTCTGGTTAAAATTTTTTTCCCTAGCTATTTCTTGAGGCTGTGTTTCCGGTTCATTTGGGAGGAGAATTTCAGACTTGGTTCAGGAAATAGTGTTAATTACCGTTTCTGAGAAATTGTTCAGTAACCACATGTGTCCACCATTAGCAAGCCCAGGATTATCCTCAGTTGGATGTTGACAGGCAGCCAGGCTGCTTCTCCAAACAAACTCTGCATTATTGTATTACTTTCATACCAGGAAAAAGATTTGATCGTCACAACAATGCACCCACGTCATCGGTTAGCCTGGAAGAACTTGTTTGGCCAAATTTAGAATCCACGAGAAGGTCAGAGAATAAATTTAGAACTGAACTCTGAACGCTGAGGGCCAGCAGTGCCATCGGGCGCTGGATACCTACTAACTCCACCTGCTGCCTTGAGTTTGGTTGAATTTTTCCCTTCGACTCTGCGTCCACAGAGTTCTCGTAGGATATAGCCTGTCTCTACTACTTCATAAGCTGTGTGACTCTGGGAATGTGTTTAACCTCTCTGAGCCTTAGTTTCATCATCTTTTAAAGAAGCGGGAAGGCTAATAATAGCATTTACCTCATAAGATGTTATGAAAATTAAGATTTTTGTGTGGTAAAATATATATAAGACAAAATTTGCCATTTCGACCTTTTTTTTTTTTTAAATTTATTTTTGGCTGCATTGGGTCTTCATTGCTGCACTTGGTCTTTCTCTAGTTGCAGCAAGTAGGGGCTACTTTTCATTGTGGTGTGTGGGCTTCTCATTGCGGTGGCTTCTCTTGTTGCAGAGCATGGGCTCTAGTGCTCAGGCTTTAGTAGTTGCAGCATACGGGCTCAGTATTTGTGGCCCATGGGCTTGGTTACTCTGCAGCATGTGGGATCTTCCTGGCCCAGGGCTTGAACCCATGTGCCCTGCATTGGCAGGCAGATTCTTAACCACTGCACCACCAGGGAAGTCCTGGACCATTTTTAAGTGTACAGTTCCGTGGGATCACATACATTCACACTGTTGTGTGCAATCATCACTGCCATTCATCTTCAGAACTGTTTCATCTTCCCCAGCTGAAACTCTGTACACATTAAACAATAGCTCCTCATCCCGCCTCCCCCAGCCCATGGTAACCACCATTTTAATTTTTGTCTCTATGGAACTTTAGGAACCTCATGTAAGTGGAATCAGACAATACTTTTCCTTTCGTGACTGGTTGATTTCACTCAGCACGGTGTCTTCAATGTTATTCCATCCCGTAACATGTGTCAGAATTTCTTTCCTCTATAAAGCTGAAGAATATTCTACTGTATGCATAGGCCACATTTTGTTTCTCCATTCATCTGTCAGTGGACACTTGGGTTGCTTCCACCTTTTGGCAACTGTGAGTAAATGCTGCTATGAACACAGGTGTACAAATATCTGTTCAAGCCCCAGCTTCCACTTCTTACCCAGAGTGTGATTAAGATATTTTATGAAGAGCCCTTAGCCCGTGCTTGGCATACAGTAAGCTGCAACATATTGTAGCTGATAAAATCAGTATTAGAAAAATAGTGGGCAGGACTTCCCTGGTGGTGCAGTGGTTGAGAATTCACCTGCCAATGCAGGGGACATGGGTTTGATCCCTGCACCGGAAAGATCCCACATACTTCGGAGCAACTAAGCTCGTGCGCCACAACTACTGAGACTGTGCTATAGAGCCTGCGAGTGATAATTACTGAGCCCACACGCCACAACTACTGAAGCCCGAGCACCTAGAGCCCGTGCCCTGCAACAGGAGAAGCCGCCACAGTGAGAAGCCTGAGCACTGCAACAGAGTAGGCCCTGCTCGCCACCACTAGAGAAAGCCTATGTGCAGCAATGAAGACCCAACACAGCCCCTGTGCAGCCAATAAATAAATAAATAATAAAATAAACCTTAAAAAAAAAAAAAGAAAAATAGTGGGCAAAATTTTTAAAAATGCAAATTAAAAAATGAGGTGACATATTTTCCTGTCAAATTAGCAACAACTAAAAGGTAATAATCCTCAGTGCAGCTGGGACAGGGTGAGATGGAGTCTCTCATACACATCCGCGGGTAAGCTTTCTGGAAATAACTTGCAGTGCTAAATATGAGATATTGGGGTTCTCAGAAGTGTTCATACCATTTGACCCAATAATTCCATTTCTGAGAATTCATCTTGAAGAACTTCAATTGCAGACCAAGATTTGACTCTGGAGAAGTGTGTCACCGCAATGTTTGTAATATTGTGGAAGCATCCTCTATTTCTATTCGTAGAGAACAGTGAAAAAAATAATGCTGGTGCAGCTCTGCAATGGACTATTTTGTAGTCATTAAAAATGCTAATGGGACTTCCCTGATGGCACAGTGGTTAAGAATCCGCCTGCCAATGCAGGGGACATGGGTTCAATCCTTGGCCCAGGAAGATCCCACATGCCATGGAGCAACTAAGCCCATGTACCACAACTACTGAGCCCACGTGCTGCAACTATTGAAGCCCACGGCCTAGAGCCCATGCTCTGCAACAAGAGAAGCCACCACAACGAGAAGCCCGCGCACGGCAATGAAAAGCAGCCTCCACTCATCATAACTAGAGAAAAGCCCGCATGCAGCAACGAAGACCCAACACAACCAATAAATAAATAAATTTATTAAATTTATTAAAAAATGCTGATGAGAATAGTGAAATGAGAAAATGTATATGCTGTACTCTTTCACAAAAAAGAAGATATAAATATTGTCTATGTTGATTCTATAAAAATAGGTACCATTTATTAAGCATTTACTATGTGCTGGAAACTCTGCTAAGTTTCTTACATAGTTTCTTGTTTACTCCTCCCAATAGCACCCAAAGAGGTGGGTACTATTATTACTCCATTTTACAGATGAAGAAACAGGTTCCAAGTGGTGACGTGACTCTTAGGGTCACCCAGCCGACAAGCGGCAGAGCTGGGATTCCAACCCAGGCCCCTTGGCTCCAAAGAGTAGAAAAGGAATGGAAAGAACATGGTGCTCCTTGGAAGAGCAGGAGGGAGTGAGTTTTACTTTCTTCCTCATGCTTGTCTGTACTTTTTGCCCCAAACCAGAGGGGGTTGGGGGGAGAATGTATCAGATAAAAAGGGAAGGAAAGAGGCAATTGCCTTTTGCAAGCAGGCATCTTTGAAGATAAAACCTCCAGGTCTTGTGTCTCATGCCACGATCTCAGTTTATGTCCATTTTTTTTCTAGTTAAAGTAGAGCAGAGAGTCCTGGCTGTGTCTTCTGGCTGATTGCTTAATAATCGTGGACACACACACACACATAACAGAAGAGGAGACAAAAACCAGCAGTAGCCAAAACTCTGCTAGATCGATGCAGACTGTTACAGGCGCAGCTTTCCAAAAAGCGGAGCTCAGTGAAATAAATATTTTTCCTGTGAGAAGAGGCTTAAGTCGGCGGTCTTAACAACACCCCAATTCATTCCAGATCCTCTCCGAGTGGCTCACGTCAACGCACCCATCTTGATGTACTTAGGATCACTTAGTGACTGCAGCGTGCCTGAGTGTCTGGCTGGCTTCTCCAGCTTGGCAGCATGCCAGGGGCATTGGGCAGGGGGGCAAGGAGGGATTTGGCCCTGGGGAACGCTCTCCCCACTCCTTGAGCTCCCCACAACTTCTTGGGGTCCCTGACTTTCTTTTCCTGGTAAACCATCACTATTTAATCTAAACCGGAGGCCTGAGAAATTCAAACTCTTTTCTTGGCAAAGGCTCTGTTCCTTTAGTCCTGGAGACAAGCTGCAGGAAGAATTTAGAATCAGGGACTTTGAAAACACATACACACAAAGAAGTCTGGGTTATCTCAAAAACTGAGAGGTTCATCCTCCAGGCAAAAATGTATCGATGGATGGATTCGTTCACTCACTTGCTCACTCAGCAGTTTTTTGTTGGGCCATCTCCTATGTGTAAGATTTGATACAAAGCTAGTGTAAGACAGAACAAAGCTGTGGAGATACAAGATTCATCCAACCATCTGTCCATCCACTCACCCAGCAGATATTTACTGAACGCCTCCTGGATGCCGGGCACCTTCCGGGGCTGCTGGGCCGTTAGCAGGAAACTGCTTCTTAGCTCTTGCATTCTAGCTGGGGTGACAGACAGACAAGGAAAAGGTAGCATATGGGATATTGGATGGTATTAAATGCTAAGGAGAAAAGTAAAGCCAGGATGGGGAATTAGATGGGGGGGGGGGCAGGGGTGATCCCACGTAGATGAGGGGCCAGGAAAGGAGGTGTTAAGTCACAACTTGCAGGAGATGCGGGAAGATGATTCAGGATGCACAGAAATTGAATAACAGTGACTTACAGATCACATGTAATTCCCTTTTCAAGTATCTTTCAGTCCCAATTATGCCCAACAAGAAAGTCTCTAGTTGTTAATATGTCTTTGATGCCTCTCTAGGGCCCACTAACCTCCCCCCTTGAAAGTTCAGAGGCTTAGCAGGCTAATGTGCCTACCGGCCCTTGAACTTGGCTTTGTGTTCAGTGTGAATATTTTGCAGTTACTGTTTATATTACTATTGATGACAAATGACACTGGCTCTTCATTTACAGTTATGAGAAGCATCTTTCTAAAATATACATATTTTTTGAAAAGTGAGCTGATTTTAAAAAGTATTAAGGAGCTTATGATACAGGTAATACTCAAACATGGGGGAAATTGTAAAGATGATAAATGAATGAAATTTGGGACACAATGAAATCAGATGTGACCCTTCTCCCCGAGTTTCCCAGAGCCTGACTCAGGAGATGAAAACACTTGATGTGACTCAGCTGGTGACCGGTGCCTCTCTTTAAGGGCTTCTGGAAGGGGACGGCGTTCCCTAAGGCTCTGATGGGTCGGGGAGAGCTGGATGGAGGGGGAGCTGCTGGGGGTACCCTTGAAGGCAGGGACAAGTCTGGACCTGCCGAGGGAGGACAAGCCAGGCATTCCAGGCAGAGGGAACAAGGAAGTTGGGCAGCGGGGGTGGAAAGATGAGGAGAGTCAGCCAAGCAACAGATGTATAAGGGGGCAGAGTTGCTGGGGGACGCAGACCATTGGGAGACCACCCCACTTTATACTACACTTTATACTACTCCCAGGACTCATTCTAACACTAATTCAACTCCTTTTTTTTTTTTTTTAAACAAGGAATATTGTATTTATTTATTTATTTCTTTAGGCTGTGCCGGGTTCCATCCCTGGTTGGGATCTAGTTCCCCTACCAGGGATGGAACCCGGGTCCCCGGCTCTGGGAGTTTGGAGTCTTACCCACTGGACCACCGGGGAAGTCCCGAATTCCATTCTATGAGCACTGCTTTCCTACATTTTCTTCTGTGATCTCAGCAGACCCACAAGGCAGCACTGTGCTTAGTCCTATGCCGCAGATGGGGAATTGTGGGCTCAGGCCAAGTCACCTGTGCAAAGTGATGCAGCTAGTAAGCCACTGTCAGGACTTTAAAAAAAAAAAATCTATTAAAAAAAATCCAGATAGAATTCACATACCATAAACTCACCCTTTTAAAGTGTACAATTCAGTGGTTTTTAGCCTTTTCACGAAGTTGTACAGCCACTGCCACCATCCAAGTCCAGTGTCAATGCCCCACAAAGAAAGCCTGGACCCATGAGCAGCCATGCCCGCTCTCCTCTGCCCCCCAGCCCCTGGCGACCACAGATCTAGCTTCTGTCTCTATGACTCTGCCTGTTCCGGACATTGCATGTAAATGGGGTTGTAGAATATGTGGCCTTTTGTGTCTGGCTTCTTTCACTCAGCATCATGTTTTCTAGATTCAGCTATGTTGTAACATATATCGGCACTTCATTCCTTTATGTGGCTGGAAATACCCCATTGTATATGAATGTACCAAATTCTGTTTATCCTTCACCAGGTGATGAACATTTGGTGGTTTTTCCTTCTTGGCTCTCAGGAATAATGCTGTTATGAACATTTGTGTACAGGCTTTGTGTGGACATATGTTTTAATGCCTTGGTGGATATATCTGGGAGTGGGATTGCTGGGTCATATGGAAACTCTGTGTTTAACCTTTTGGGGGAACTGCCAAGCTGTCTTCCTAAGCGGCTGCTCTGTCTTGCGTGCCCACTAGCAGAGTCCGAGGGTTCCAGTGTCTCCACACCCTCTGCAGCACTTGTTAATGTCCGTCTCTTTGCTTACAGCCATCCCAGTGGGTGTGAAGTGGTATCTCACTGTGGATTTAACTGGCATCCCCAGCAGTCAAGGTGCATTTAATTGGAAACTTCCGGACTCCATGGCCCAAGCTCCAGCCTCCTGTGGCCAGAACTGGGGTCAGTGGGAACAGAGGCGGGAAGACTCACTGAGGCTGGGGGAGGGGAGGCAGGACTCAGCAGCTGCTCTGGGGACAGAAGGGAAAGAGAAGGGCAGTCAAAGGGGCCCCGGGGTTTGGAGCCTGGAGAATTTGGGGTTGGTGAGGGCAAGTGCCAGGAACAGAACTGGGAGACTGGACCCACCTTTCCTCCTGGGTCAAGGGTGAGCTTCTTCCTCACAAGGACAGGCCTTGGCCTTGGGCTTCATTGAGATGGAGGGAGACAGAGTGAGGCAGCAGGACTCCCCTCCAGGGAAGCCAGAGCAAAGGGGGTCTTGAAGAGGGAAGTATCCCCAGGCCTGCGCCAGACTCCAAGTGGGGCCCAGAGCTCTAGGCCTCACTCCACCAAGAACGTTGGGCACATACCACCCACTGTCTCCAAGGTTGTGAGTTTCAGGTCCTGACACCAAGGACATGGGTTGGGTCTCATTCCTGTGCCCTTGGTGTGGGGGCGGGGCTCTGACGACCACAGGCCCCCTGTTGTTAGTTGTCAGCTGCCAGCTGATCTCTCATCAGTAACATGCACAATGTTCGTGTTTCTTGAGCATCTAATATGTGCCCTTATGACATACACTGATGCTGTAGATGCATTTAATTTCCATCCCCATTTCACAGATGAGCAAACTGAGGTTCTGGGCTGTGAGGGAGGTCTTGTAGCCAATCCCCCACAGTCAGCGAGTCGGACAGTCAGGAGTCCAACCTCGTCTCGGTCCAGGCCACGCTGGGAGGGGGATGATGTAGGAGCCTTCTGGTTTAAGGCCTTCTTCACGGGGGCTGGTCATTTTTCTACTGCTAGGTAACAAATTGCCAGAAAGTCAGCATCTCAACGCAATCACATGTATGAGCTCCCAGCTCTGGAGGACAGGGGTTGGTATCTAAGATGTTGGGTAGACCGAGTTCTTGTTTGGAGGGTCTGGGGACAAATCCACTTGCAAGACCATTCTCATTGGTGTCATTCAGTTTCATGTGGTTAGAGGGTAGTCCCACTTTTTTAGTAGCTGTCAGCTGGGGCCACTTTCAGCTTGTAGAGGCTTCCAGTTTCCCAGCCACGTGGCCCCCCATATTCAAAGCCAGCAATGGAGACTCTCTCACACCGAATCCTCCCCTTGCTTTAAATCTCTTCTGCCTGGAAGAGGCGGTCCTGTTTCAGGGCTCACCTGAGTAGGTCAGGCCTGCACAGGATAATCTCCCTTTTGCCACAAAGGTGACATACTCCCGGAGTCATATCTCCTGATATTCATAGGTTCCATCCACACTCAAAGGGGACAGGATTTCATTCAAGGTCAAAGGTCCCCGGGGGTCATCGTAATATCCTGCCGGCCATGGAAGATCTTAGGTTCTAATAATAGCAACAGCAATAGCCACAGGAAGGGTGGTACTTGCTTTTACTTGCTCAGAGCATCATGGTTTCCAGACCGACTCTACATCTGTAATCCAGTTGGAGCCCAGCAGCGATGCTCTGAGGTACAAGCATTATCCCCGTTTTACCCAGGAGAGAGACGGACGCCTAGTTAGCGTGTCTGGGGCTCGAGCCCAGATTCTCTGACCCCGAGCCAGCCCAGGGCTCTTGGCGCCCACAGCACCCCTGCCTGCCATCAGAACCCTCAGACCTCATTACCGTCCTTGGAAAGGGCGAAGCATCTGTTTCCAGCCAGCCCAGCCCTCGGGGAACGCTTCCCTGCAAACTCACCACATTGGGTCATCGAAACTCCAGCATTTACAGGAACTGCCACTGGGCTGGGTGAAGCTCACCTCATTAGGCAGGAAAACGAGTGAAGACTGAGGGGGCGCAGAATCAAAACAGCATGTGTGCAGGAAGAACCCCGCAGCGGGGGAGGGCGTCTGCCCCAGGCCGTGACGCTCTGGCTGAAAGACAGGGGGCCACGCTGTCCAGAGGGCCACGTGTCAAGTAGCGGTCACCACTTCCCTTGTCTCCATGCGCCAGGCACGGGACTCATGTGGGTGCCCCGAGCGGCGGCCCCTGGTGCCGACATCTGTCAGGCTTCTGGGTACCCCTCCTCTTCGTATTAACCAGAGCCTGAGACCCCAGTGGGAAATCCCTGCCCACCACACACTATCTCCAAGGATTATCGAAGGCCTTACCATTTCTTCTAAATAGCTTTGTGGTCATGTGTTAATTTAAAAAAATTTGTCATTCTTCTCCTAAAATTGCTGTGTTGCCCCCTTTCATCTCATGCTGGATGCTCCAATTCTTTTGTTTTTCCTAAAGTTTTGCTGCCACAAGGCTGCTGGGAGAGCGGACTTTGGAGATATCTGTGGTGAGCGAGTGCAAAAGAAGCTGGCTAATTTAAGCTGAGGGGGTCTCCTGGAAGTCATGGGGGGGGGGTCACTGAATGGATCCAGAAAAGCAGGGCTGGAAGTGGCCTGAACCAGGGGCTCAGGAACCCAAGATGGTCTCACAACAGACACCACAGTCAGGGACTCACTGAAGCCAGAGCGAACGAAACCCAGCGTGTTCTGTCTCCCGTCCTTTGACTCCAGTTTCCCTTCCCAGGGAAGCCATGTCTGCTGAGCCTGCCGAAGCTCTTGTCCTCTCCTTAGTGAGGGGATGGTGGCGCTCTGGGCTAGTCCCAGGAGAGTGAAGGCAGTGGGTTAGAAAAAGGGAAACACGGTGCTGTCAGGAAGAAAGTCCACAGATTTGGGGATAATGGGAACCCAGGGGTAGCACACTTGGAAGTAAAGTCTAGAATCCCCCATCCTCAAATCCCATTGCCTGGAAAATGTCCCATGTTCTGCCCTCCCCTCCCCTCCCCTCCCCCACAGCCTTCCCCATCTCCAGCTGTCAATCATCAACATGCACATACCTGTGCTTTCTTACACGGAACAGTCTAGCATCTCTTCTCCGACTCCACCAATGCCTGGAGCCCACCTTAGCACATCCCAAACCTCATTCAACTGCTGGGCTACACGTAGTGTCTTCGACCTGCTATGGGTTGAATTGTGTTGCCCGTGCACAAGATATGTCGAAGTCCTCCCCCCTTGTACCTGTGAATGTGAACTTGTTCGGAAATAGGGTCTTTGAGATGTAATCAAGTTCAGATGAGGTCTTTTGGGTGGGTCTCCGTCCAATGATGATGTCCTTGTAACTAGAAGGAGATGCCTTGTGAAGACAGAACGCGCAGGAAAAGGCCATGTGATCCTCAAGGCAGAGATTGGAGTAGTGCAGCCGAAAGCCAAGGAAGGCCAGGGATTAATGGCCAGCACCAGAAGCTGGAAGAGGTGAGGAACGACTCTTTCTTAGAGGCTTTGGAGGGAACGTGGTCCTGCCGACACCTTGACTTTGGACTTTCAGCCTCCAGAACTGTGAGACAATACATTTCTGTTGTTTAAATGGTCCTCTGCTACGGCAGCTGCAGAAAACTAAGATACTACCTCAGGTCTCTAACCTTAGCAGCACAAAGCTGTAGGCAAAGCCATAAATTATAGTTTGGTTTTTCCTTTCAGTGAGGAGGGAAAAAGGCACATCCTGGAAACTGTAAAGTAAGGTAATTGATTTCAATGGTTTCTATTTCACAGACGAGGAAACTGAGGCTCAGAGTGTGTGACTTGTCCAAGTCACAGAGTTAGAAGGAGGCAAAGGCTGGACTTGAACATGAGTTTTTTGACCCCAAGACTTGTACTCCTCACCCTCCCTGTGAATGTGTGGCTGTGTATCTCGCAGGTTATTGCAGAGTCCCCAAATCCTAGTCCCCAGATGTCACTTTTCTTTAATACATGAACTGTCAACTTCGTACTAGCTTTGTCCTTACGGGCACTACCTGTTCCAGCCACATTTTCTGTAATTTAAGCCTCTGTAAAGCGAGCCCTCTTTCCCTGGTGATTTTCATTACAAAATTGGAGATGCATTCCCACCAAAATCATCTCCCTATAGACCCAAGAAAGAATGTTTGGCAAAGAAGGAATTAATTGATAAACAGCTTGTAGTATACTAACTCCAGTGTCTGCCTGGAATGTTTTGCAACACTTTTGGGAACTCCAGGGTTATGATTTCAGCACAATCTGTTTATCTCAGGCTATTAAGCCACATGCATGTTCCTCATGCTTGGGGATCCAGGGGCTTCACTCTGAGCGGCAAGAACAGAGACCCTCTCTCACTTTCTGGGCATTTGTAGTGGTTGGTAGAGCAGGGTTGCAGTCCCTGGGGAGTCCAGCAGGGGTCTTCTTCCAACAGGAAATAAATTGAAGGTTGACGATTCTTGAAGTTCAAGGCCTTGGGGTGCTAGAAAATATTAAGTCTGTTCCTTTGGGAGGAATCTACCCTCCTTACAATGTGGGTTAACCAGTTGGCATGAAGTCACTCAGTCCTGAGAATGGGGCAAGAAAAGGGGTGGGAAAAAAATCTGACTTTTCCTGCCTTCTTGCCCCCGGGGAGGCAGTGGAGCTGAGGCCAGGGTGCCTGGGACAGTCTCTGTCTTCCCAGTCAGCACCAAGGGGAAAAGGACCCTGCACGTTCGCACTGTTGAAAGGAAAACCAGAACAGCAGCCTGGCTTGACTTTTCCCCTGTAAATCGTTTACCTCGGGACAACCAGATGGCTCATCTCGTGTTGACCCCGTGACCATTTCTCGTGCTGTTAACAGCCTCTGTTTGCAAGCAGTCCTGCCCCACCGGCCCACGTGCGTATGCAGGAGTCCCAGGGCCTGCTGGCTGGGGGAGCCTCGGGCATTCCAGGAGGCTGACTCAGTACCGCTGGGCTACGGGTCTTCATCAGGGTGCAGGGGCTGGTACTTCAGCTGTAAATGGGGTGTGGGGCTGCCTTACAGGGTAGAAATAGGATGGATTATGTAAAGGCTTTGCAATCCCTCCCACGCCCCAGCCCCTCACTCCCCAACCTCCCGCCCCGCCTTTACCATGACAAGACCTGGCTGTGATAAATGTTTGAGGGGTGGGAAGGAGGCCCTTGCCTTCCTGGGCAGCGAGCTCTCCGGCGGCCCTATCTGGGTTCCGTCCTTAGGCACCGCCGCCTCCCGGCCTTGTGGGTGTGGTGTGGGAGTGAGATTTTAATCCTAAGAGTTCCCACAAGGCCCGCACCTGGGGTGGAATGTAAGACAGATGGGCATTTTAAAAAGCTCACTGGTTTCCAGGTGGGGGCATACGGCAAGTGGAAGCAGGGAGACCAGAGGAGACCCAAGAGGCAATGGGGGCTTGGTCGTGGGGTGAGGGTGGAAAGGGGACAGATTCAGGGTGTTTCTGAGAAGCAGGGCACACAGTGAAATCTCTTGACCAAGGAGGAGGAGAGAGATGCCCTTAAGGGTCTTACGGCCCCACTGCCTGGAAGGGAAAACTCTCATTCCAGATCTGAAACAATTTTAGAGGTGCAAAAAGCAGGTTCTAAACTCTAAAACGTAGAAGGAATGTTCACAGAGCCAGACACATAAATATTTGAATCTTCTGTTACACACACAGGCACACACACGCAGGCACACATGCACGCACTCCCCATTAAGAACAAGGTAAAAGGTGAGGGGTTAGGAGAAAATCAAGAAAAGATCACCAATCCAGGATTTATAAGTAGCCCCTGGAAATCAGTGAGATCAAGCGAGATAACTGGGGAACCTCCCTGGTGGTCCAGAGATGGTCCAGGGGTTGAAAGTCCACACCGATCCCACATGTGCTGTGCGCTGCACAGCTACAGCTCAGCCTGAAAAACAGATAACTATACAGAGATATGAATTTGTGAGCCACAGAAACAAGACTCTAAGGACAATGCACACGTGGAAACATACATGAGCTCGCTAAGACACACATTCAAACATGACTTCTGTCCAAATACTACTTAACCCATTTTAGAGATCTGGCCATTGAGGTCTATGGTTGACAACCCAAGGCAGAAACCAAGGCTCAAATTGCTTAAACCTGTGTCAGAATGGGACGAAGTGAAACCTGCAGTACCACATTTCACTGAGGGTCAAATGAGCTGATTTGGCTCAAGTGCAAGATCCAGCCTGGCTCTCTTAGCTCTTCCATCTTGGGGGTCAGGTCCAGTGGAATTGGGAGAGGGGAGGGGGAGATAACACTGAGAAGAGGGAGGCGGGCAGGAAAGGTGAATCTTATTTGCATAATAAAGATGTGTGAGAGGGACCTGCAGAGGGAGCACAGGGCTGGAGGTGGAAGGACTGATCTAGAGGAAGACAGACTGGAGGCTAGGAAAGGGCCAAGCGCTGGGCCAAGTGATGACTTCCGTGCCACTGCCGCCACCAGCACCTTGGCCTTCCAGGGACAATTCCTGCATAAAAAATATTAAATAGTATAGTATATTATGACTGGTATAAAGATGGATGTATTATATAATAAAATACATTTTATTAATATATATATAACTAATATAATTTTACATTATATAATAAAACATTCTCTTTGACCTAAAAGTTCATTTTTTAATCTTCTGATTTTCAAAAGTAATCCTCACGTGTTCGTGGGGCCTGTGCACTGTGCCCCTGTCCCTGGTGGAGAAGTTGGCCCTAACTCTTCTTCCACAGACAGCAGTCGGAAACAGAGTTCTTTCCCAGTCCTTTTGGCTGGTTTGGAGAGAGACTCCCGGGCTCTGATGTCCAGCTGTGTGGTGGGGGGAGGGTCTGTGTCCCCAGGATTACTGAGAATTCCAGGCAGTTCATCCAGGGCGGACTGGTTGGCCCATGTGGCCGGCAGAGTTCTGCCTGCCTGGGTTTGAATCCAAACCCTACCCGTGTTGAGCTGCCCCAAACCAGTGCGTGCGTTCATCAGTGGTCAGGCTCTCTGGGATTAAAAAGGTAAGTAGCCTTTGGGTCTCTCCTGGCCTCCAGGTGGGGGGTTACAATGAGAGCAGTTCTCACGCAGAACTCTGATATAACAGCAAACACCCCCCAAGGAGGAGGCGAACCTCTCCTCCAAGCTCAAGGCCTCGCGCTCAGGCCTCCAGACCTTTGTCTGTGCCCTGATGTGTGTGTGCGTGTGCACACGTGCGTGTCAAGGGTGGGGGTGGCAGAGGCCCAGTGGGAGCTGTAGGACCAGGGCTCCTTCTAAAGATGCCAGGCTCCTGGGCCCCCCAGGTCCCCACACCCTATTCATGTCAGCAGAAGGAGCCTGAACAACACTTGTAGCCAACGGAATACAGTATCGTCAACACGACTCCTTCTGCCCGTGAGAAATCGTTCCTGACACGCGGCAGGCCAATTCACCAGCCCTCTAGTGCAGGTGTGACGCGCTGCCTGTAACCTTTAACCTGCTGGTTGCCAGGGGTCACCATTCTGTCCCCTGGGGGACAGCGCGGTGTCTGCAGACGGTCTCATTTGTCCCAGCTGGGGGGTGCAGAGCCATGCTGCTAAATACGCAGCACACCCCCTGCGGCGAAGAATGGCCCTGCCCCAAAGGTCCGCGGTGCTGAGGTAGCGGCCCTCCCATGGCTGCTTCTGAGTGGGGACCCTGATTAGTGCCATCCTCCCAACACCAGTTCACCCCTAGGATGCGGACTAGGTCTACCCACACCTGGGCCACGCCGTCCACACGCAAGCGATTTCAGGTGAACTATTGAAGACCTGTTGCCTCCACGTGTTCATTCAGGCCATTTCAGTTCTACCAGTCTCCGCTTCCCGGTCTGTAAAATGGGGTGGTAACAGTGCCCACCTCAGAGGGGTGCTGTGGGGAGATGCCCCGCCCCTCCTGCCCAGCCCTGTTTTCATTCCTGGTCCTAAGCAGACCAGGGTGGGGGTGGTGTTCCCAGAGGCTCAGCTTCATCACCCCCCCATCTCTGGGCAGCCCCAGCCTCCTGCCCCCACCCCACCCCTGTGGTGGCCTCAGGATGCTCCTTCCCCCAAGAGTTGCTGTCTCTTCCAGGTGGCCCCTGGTTGACCCGCTGATGGGAGTGTGTCGGTGGTGATCAGGGACCATTTAAATTAAAACACTCCCTGGATATTTCGCAGAAATTCATGAGTCATCTTTGCCTCGTAAAACCCCACTGGAGTTGGCTGGGAGTGTGGACAATATCTGTGGACCTTTAAACAAAAATTTTTTTAAAAAAAGAGGAAAGTTTCTCCTTTGATCCCAGGTTCATCCTGAAAAGCAACGTTCTCTAGGTTGGAGGACACGCCATCAGCTTGGCGGCTTGATTACTGTGCAACTGAGGACAGCTTAGTCAATCTCTCGATTTTCTTCACATGAACATTTTTTTTTTCTAATTATGAGGGAATACATGTCCATTGTAACACATCGGTATTGTTTCAAAAATAAAACATGCTGTATACAGTTTACATCTTGCTCTGGTTTACTCACATCTTATTTCAAACATTTGCCCATGTCATTATTCCTCAAAATCATATTCCTAATGGCCTCACAAATTTCCTCATATGGGTTCTCTAAACTTTCTCTTGCACTTGACCATTTGTGGCTGCACCCCCAGTGTTCCCATCTGTGAAATGGGCACAGGTGTGCTGTGAAGTCCAATGAGAGGGCCTGCCTGTCCTCTGCTGTGACTAGTCCTTGACGAGCCAATGGGTTGGAGTTGGAGCAGGACAGGAACTCCTCCCAGGCCTGCCCTGGGCAGGAAGGACAGAGAGGGCCATGGACTGCGTAATACACTGAGGCCAGGGGCCCTCTTGGATCCTGGATCCTGACTCCCATGCCGGGTCTTGAACCATCTGGCCGTCAGGAAGTTTCCATTTGCCCTGCAGCTGTGGGACAGTGAACTCTGGGGCGGGGGGGGGGGGGGGGGGCAGTTGGGGCTCCCCAGGGAGCTGCTTGCTCTTCTCTTACAGCAGAAGCCAGAGCCGTCAGCTCATCTGCCTCCCTGAGGCCGGCTGGCTGTCTGCAGAGACACATCTAGGGTCTCCAGGTGCCACTGGCTCCAGGTGCCACTTCCACGGTGGCCCCTGAGAGCTGGTGGCAGAACCCAGGAATCTGGGCAGCCTGGCAGGTGGGTTCCTACTTGCTCTGTTTAAGCCAAGGGTCCTTCAAATCCGTACTCTCTTCATTTAAACACACTATTAAAAAAAAAAACACTTTAAATCATACAGAAGACCGTTTGCTCTAAATGGAAGGTTACCTTAAATGAAATTCAACAAAACAAAACAACCTGAATACATTCAAGCTAGTCCTCTGCCCGCCCCTGGCTCTGTGCCCGGGCGCCGGCTCTGTGCTCTGTCGAACAGGAAGGGTGACAAGTGTCAGAGAGCCGGGGAGGCAGGATGAAAAGGGGACTAAAGACTAAAAGACTAAAGAGTAAGATAACTCTCCCACGGAGCGAGGCACGGGGTCCACTGGGCATCCTTCACTTGGCCCAGAGTGTGCTGTGCTTGGGGGAAGCCTGAGTTCTAGCCCAGTCATCCCATTTTACAGACCGGGAGACAGAGGTTCGGAGGGGTGGGAACTTGTTCAAGATCGCATGCAGCTGGAACCACATTCTCCTATTTCTCTAGGCACTTCTTCCCAGCCCCATACAACCTGGCTCAGGAGGGGCTCAGCAGAGAGAGGGGCACCCAAGAGGATGTACTTCTATCCTGGGCGGGGCCACAATGGGAGTTTAAGTGGGCTCCAGTGGAGCAGCAGGGCACTGCGTTTTGGCAGGGACAGGGAGTTTGGATTCTTCTGGATCTTCCATTTACCTCTGGGTGATCCGGGCAGGTTGTCTGACCCCTCTGGTCTGGGTCTGGCCATCGGTAAGATGAGGGAGTTGGACTCTGTCCGGTGCGGATGGTCTGGTTCCCAGAGCAGCCTCCTCAGGACTCCCTTCCCTCTTCTGTATAAACTCACATTCCTCATCCTGGGCTATTTTGCCATATCCTTTCATGCTAAACCAAAGGGCTATTTTGGAAACTGCTATAAGCAAACTAATCCCTGGCTGGCATTTGAGCGGATATAAAAGAGCCCTAAGTGAGGGACTCAGGCATAAACGCTGCCCAGCCCTGAGAGCCCACGCCGCTAAATTTAGAAGCATCACCTCCAAATGAGGTGAAATTGCTGGTTCCCTGTGGCCGGCGGGCAGCTCTGGGCAGCGCCGAGCAGGACAGATTTAGCGGAGCAGGACCCTGCTCCCTCCGGCCGCACCTGGGGGGAAGAGGCCCAGGACGGTCCCCTCAGTGTCTGGGGAGCAGCTGCTGGGCAAGGAGCCCTTTCAGCCGACCTGCCCGACCCGCGCTCCCCAGCTGGGTCCAAGCACCTGGTGCTGCCCGGGTGCCAGGCTGGAGAGAGGCAGCGAGGGACACGCGGGGAAGACGCAGTCCTGTCTGCCTCCGAAGGTTTGGGACCTGCATGACTTCTGTGCTTCTCTCCTCTGCCCAGGGGTCCAGAGAGGTCCCCGTCCTGTCTCTCATGCCCCACAGACTGCCGGCTGCCCGCGGCTGCCTTCCCTGCCCACAGTCCAGCCGCTAAAGGGTAATGCCGGCGGTGGGGGGGAGGAGGAGGGGGAAGGTCTTGGAGGAGGAGTGGGGTCTCCCAGGTGCCCAGCCTCCGTTCTCAGTGGTCAGTGCCGCTGTTGTGTCAACAGCTAAACATGAAGAGGATGACCCTTGGTCAAAGGTGGCAAACATCCTTTGGGATGTGTCAGGAGCCCACTGAAGCCTCCTGGGATTCCTAGGTCTCTGTCCCGCCAGCTCATGCCCAGTCTACCAGAGAGGGGACTGTTTTGCAGCCGGCTGGGTGAGATCACAAGGGTCAACCACAAAGGATCGGCCCCACTAGGGACTGGCCAGCAGGGGGTGCTGCTGGGATCTGACAGTGGTCCAAAGGGACCTCAGCTCCCGCACTCTGAAGTCTGCAGGGGACAGGGGACGGGGCTTGAGGTTTCTTGGCCACCATGGTGCTACATATCTATCTTGGCAGGTCCCGGTCATCCTGCTTCCATTCTGGGGCTCCCTCCCTCCCCCCCAGGCTCATGGGAGGGCTGTGTGTATCCTCAGCACAGACCCCTCGGAGGCGGGTGCAGCCTAGCTTGATGAAGTAGCATGAAGTAACCAGGCTTTGGAGCCTGTCACGAACAGGTTCAAATCCCAGTTCTGGCGGTTCCGACCTGTGTGACCTTGGATGAGTCATTTCCCCTCCTCTGAGCCTCGGTTTCTTTATCTGCAAAATGGGAATGATAATAATAATATTTGCCTCATATAGTGTTGGGAGTATTAAATGAGATTTTAAGCCTTTAGAGCAGGTAGCAGGCAGAGTGCTGGCCACCCAGGGTCATCCATCAATAGCTACTGCTTTTGTGAATAACGTTTTAGTGGAACATAGCCAGGCTCATTCATTTGCATATTATCTGTGGCTGCTTTAGCACAGATAAATCGGTAGAGTTGAGTAGCTGTGACAAAGACTATAAGACCTGCAAAGCCAACAAAAATTCACTATCTGGCCCTTTACAGAAGACATTTGTCCACCACAGCCTTGGAGTCCAGCACATAGTGGAAGCTCTTATCTTTATCCTATTCTTCCACTGCCTGCGCCTTGGGCTGCACAGCCTGCTGAAGCAGCCTCAGCCTTCCACTCCTTGTCCTCTGGTCCCATAAAGATGTGCTGTGAATTTTTCAAGCCCTGGAGAACGCCCCTGGCCCTGCCTGCAGGGAATTCTCTGTCTAGTGGGAGAGGCAGACAAGTCACCATTCACTGTCCACTGTAACTAAAGTGAGCCAGGGACTCGGGGGAGGTCCAGGAAGGCTTCTCGGGGGAGGTGACATCGAGGCTGGAAGAGGAAGGTTGAGAGTCTAGCCAGGAGGCCAATCCCCACGTGGCAGCCAGACCTCACATTGAAAAATCTGCTCCCTGAACCAGCCTCTTTACCTCTTAGAGCTTCTTTCTTCCTATGAAAGTGGGGTCACTGAGCCTCACGGCCCTGTTGTAATTAGTCCGCAGCCAGGTGCTGGCACATTGCATGGGTCTGCACCGAACCTTAGTTCTCCTCCTCTGTCCTCCTTTCCTAACGCTGGGCAGGAAGAGGGTGGGGTTTGTTCTAGCAAGCTGCGAGCAGAGGAACTGTTTAGCAATTATCTTTCTCTCTTATCTTGAAGTGGCGGACCGGGGAGGCTGGAGGAATGGCCCAGAAGGCCTAGGAGCGAGGGTGGTGGGGATGTGGAGGGAGAGGGTGGCGGGAGGGGCTTCTGGTCCCCCCACCCCGGGGCTGGCTCCAGAGTTCACCGCTGACCTTGGGGATCTCCCTGCCTGCTCCCTCCTCATGCCCTTGGCTCTGGTGGAGGGAGAGCGTGTTTAGCAGGTTGAGAAGGTTCCAGTGCCACCCAGAGCCTGTGCTGATAGGGGTGGGGGCAGTGGTGTGCTGATAAAACTTTAACAATGAGCAGGAAAAAAATGAAAAAAAAAGAAAAAAACAAACAAACCCAAACCTTCAAAGCCTAATTCGCAGCACTTGTCCATTTCCATGCTGTACCTAACTCTATCGTGGCTGATTTCAAGCTATCAACATTGCTGAAAATTAACCATCGGCTCTTGTGAGCTGGTCCAAGCCGGCAGCAGGACAGCCCAGGTGGGAACTGGGCGGGGGGCCGTGGGGGTCCCTCCCATGGGGCTGGGGTGGACCCCTGGAGTGAGGGATGCCTGACCATGTACCTGAGAAGTGCTGGCATTGGCAACAGTCACACTCGGGTTCTCCGCCTGGCTCTGCCGCTTCCTAGCTGGGTCCCTGAGCTTGTCTTGTTACCTCTCTGAGCCTCAGCTCATCTATTGAATCAGGTTCGCAACAGCTCCTACGCTTCAGGGGGATGAGTGGATCAAATAAGATAACTTACATAAGGCATGTAGTAGTGGACAGCTGGCCTAATCACAAGCACTCAATAAACGATGCCTCCACTGCCAGATTGCATCGATTTCCCCATCCGTACACCAGGCTGCTGTTCACGGATCTACTGCATGGGACAGTCCCTGGCACTGGGGCTCGCCACACAGTGGGTGCTCAGCAAACACTCGCCGCTTCCCCCGTCAGGGCCAGAGGTCGCGCCTCGCTCATCTGCCCCAGCAGCTGGGGTCTCCAGGCTGGGGTCTTGGTCAGCCAAGGGCACAAAGACAATCAGCTCTTTCCCGTGTCTATTTCACAGTATGTGCTGTCAGCACACTGTCTCCTTGGCCCTTTTCTGAATTTCCATTTTACAGATGTGATCACCGAGGCCCAGAGCCAGTGAATGCCTGCAGAGGGGGTTTGAGCCCAGGTCCGGCTTTCTTGTTTCTAGCGCTCACCTATGCACAGCACATGTGGGGCTGTGGGGTGTGGGAAGTATGGGAGGAGGAGGAAGCATGTGAGGGCTGTGCCGGGGGGTTCAGAGTGAGGGCTCTGGAGCTTACGGTGGGGGCTGACGACAAACAAAACGCGGGACTAGACACTGGACAGATGTGGCTCCAAAGAGAACGTTACTCCAGGCAGAGGCCCCAGGGTGGGCAAAGGTGTGGAGTCTGGACTCAGCCGCTGGGTGAGGGGATGTGGGAAGCAGGGGCCCCACTGAGTGGGAATAGGAGGGAGTTGGCAGAGTGCAGCTTTCCCAGGGCAGTGGGGTCCCTGGAATCTTTGTACTGACACCACCCTGGCTGAGGAGCGAGGTATGAAACTGTAGCAGCAGAGATTTAGGTTAGATATGGTGGAGAACTTTCCTACTGTGTTGGAAGACATTGGGTGATATTCCCAAGGGATGTGGTGGCACTTTTCCAATCTCGAGATGGTTTGGAAAAACATAAAGACAGCCAGGTTCTAGGCTGGCCTCGCTGCAGGCTGGCTCAGAGATGGGGCAATGGATCGAGGGCCTCTGCAAGCCTTTGATGCCTGCAGCCGGCCTCATGTGAGATGGGCTTGGTCATTGCCTGCTCAGAACCTCCCATGGCTCCCAGTTACCCTCAGCCAATTGCAAGGCCAACGTCCTCCCTGGGGCCACCAAGGCCCCCTGACTTGCGCTCTGCCGGCCTCTCCAACTCACCTGGAGCCACACCCCAAACCACTGAACTTCCTTCTGTTTTTGGATTACACCTTGTCCTCTGCACCTCCAGGCCTTTGCTCATGCTTTTCCCTCTGCTTCAGATACCTTTCCCTCTCCTCCCCTTCCCCTTCTTCCGTCCTCAGCCTTTCCTTCTCAGCTTTTGGTCGCCTCCTCCATGGGTGGGTCTGGTACCCCCAGCGTTTCCCTCTGGACTTCCTACTATAATGGTGGCTCGTCAGCCTCCTGCTGGACCAAGCCCTGGAGGCCGAGGGCTCTGCCTGCCTGGCTCAGTGTCTGGCAAAGAAGGTGCTCAGTGGAGGTTTGTGGAGGCGTCAGGGTTACTGGCAGGGAGGGATAGCTGAGGGGAGGTGAGAAGAGCTGGTTCAGGGGTTGCTGGATTCCCCTGCACGAGGACTCAGCATCGCACAGGCATCAAGGACCCGAGCACAGATTGCAGAGACCTGGGTTCGAATCTCGCTCCTGTCCCCGCCCCAAGCTCCCTGACCTCACCAAACCTCAGTTTTCTCATCTGTGAGCTGCGGACAGCACCGGCCGCCCCCTCTCTGGGGCTGTTGTAGGGCCCTTGGGGGCCATGGTGGAGGGTGGCCGGCCTGCGTTCAGCACTCGCCAGGTGGCAGTGCAAGGCTGACTGTCTTGCCCTCTCCCTGCAGGTGACAGCCATGTCGGTGAGGGTGCGGTTCCTGTCCTCCGGAGACACAGGGGCCGTGGGGGGCATGGGTCGGAGCGCCTCCTTTGCAGGCTTCAGCAGTGCCCAGAGCCGGAGGATCGCGTAAGTTCTGCCAGGGCTGTGTGCGGGAGGCTTGCTTGAGGGCCAGGGATGGGGGACCAGCAGACAGGGCACCCTCCTCCAGCGCCAGCGACCCTGAGGCTCGTGCTCATGCCAGGCCTGCAGCCCAGGCAGTGTGTCTGTGTGTGTGTGTGTCTGTGTGTGTGTGTGTGTGTGTGTGTGTGTGTGCGCGAGTGAGACTCTTGGTGTTGGGAGAAACCTGTAAGTTGCTTCAGGTCTGAACTGGTATCACCCCACATGTTCCCGGCAGTTGATCCCAGAAGTTGACCTGCTTGAGTTTATCAGGTCCAGCTGGCATATCAGACAACTGAGACTCAGAGAGGTGGAGCCGCTCACCCACGGTCACACAGCAAGACTGAGTCAGAGTTGAACTTAGTCTCCTAGGTGCGGGCTTAGGATGGAATGTTCTTCCTGTTTGATAGAACAGGAAATAGGGCCACCTGTGACCTGGGGCAAGTGACTTCACCTCTGAGTCTGGTTTCCTCATCTGCGAGATGGGGATCACAAATGGCCCTCCCTCACGGGTTTGTTGTGAGGGTACAGTGAGGTGACCCATGGCGAGCCGCCGGCACACGCCGGCACACAGCAGGGGCTTGTGGGACGTTTCCCAGGGAGGAGGAGCGGCCTCTGCAGGAGTGGGCCTGGGCAGTACTGACACTCCGGACATGAGTGCAGGGCCCCAGCCAGAGCAGGGCCCAGCCAGAGCAGGGCCCCAGGCAGAGCAGGGCACAGAACCAAATGTCACCCTGGTGCTCCCCTGCCTGGAACCCCCCAGAGGTTCCCATTCCACTGGGAGTACAGTCCGTCCCCACGTGGCTGGGTCTGGCCGGCCAGCCTCATTCTGAACCCTGTGCTTTAGCCACGTACGCCTCTCTGTCCTCCAGGCCTTTGTACAGGCCGTGCTCTTCCCCTGGAACCTTCTCCGCGCCTCTTCTTCACCTGGCCTGGTCCTGCTTAATCTCATCAGGCCTCGGCTTCCACACCACGTCCTGGGGGGTGGGGGGACCACCTGAGCCTGACAGGCCCTCCTCACGCTCTTTCCCTCGGGCTCCCCAGCTGTACATTAGAGCCCCGTCCCCCTGCCCCCACCACCGTGAGGCAGGGCCGGCGGTCAGAGCCTCCCAGCTCACGTGCCTTGTCTCCAGGCAGCTCAGTTCCTCAGTTCCAAGGTGTGCAGGGAGGAGTGGCATCTCAGGGATGAAATCCTGGCAGCACCTTAGGAATCCCTAATTCATTCCGCAAGTGTTTATGGAGTATTCATCCTGGTCGGCCCGTCCTGGGCTCTAGAGACAGAGCCAGGCCCCCTCTCCTTTCAGAACTGAAAACAATAAGCCAGTGATAGTCAAGATGGACACAGCTGGTGGCAGGTGCTGTGAAGGAGTTAACGCAGGGGAGGTAGGAGGGCAGCAGGGGGCTCGGAGGGGCCCCCAGTGAGGCAGGGGAGCTGTTAGGCGGTTAAGCGAAGGCAGAGAGAAGGCGGAGAGAAGAGGAGCCCGATCCGGATCACATGCAGACAGGGTGCGGGCGTGCAGAAGGCTTCCAGGTGGAGGGGACAGCCCTGAGGTGGGAAAGAGTCTTGAGGGACAGAAAGTGGGCGGGTGGCCGGCCTGTGGGACAGTGGTGTAAATGTCCTGGACCCCTCTTGGGGCTCCTCGTCCTGCCCCGCCCCAACCCTGCAGGGAATTCTGGAGGCTGCCGGGCTTGGACAGGTTCTGAGATTCCTGAGTAGCCACCACCTGGCCTTGCCCTCTGAAGTCCCCTTGTCCAGGGGTGAGGAAGAAGCTGCCCATGATGGCAGAGAAGCAGCACATCTATTTTTAACTTCCTGTCTCTGTCCAACTCCCAGGGGTCTGGACCCTTGGCTCCGGGGCTGGACGATCTGGATTGGGTTTCAGGCCTCACCTCCTGGCCTTATTTCCCAGGTAATCCAACCAGGCTGAAACACGGCTACATTGCCAAGGCACTTAGCAGCAGGGGCGGATCAGGCAAAAATAACCTTAGGAGAGCAGGAGAGCCAGGCTCCACTTAGATGTCCCCAACCCTCATCCCTGCCCTGGCACCTGAGATCCCTTTGACTCTGGACAGGGTTTGTTTGTTTTTTTTTTTGCTTGTTTGTTTGTTTGTTTTGTTTTGTTTTATTGCATAATCAAAGAATTCACTTGGGGAAATAATCTGGTGAGGAAATTTTACACTAAGGTGTGAATGACTGCTATAACAAGGTCATATACAATAAATACATAATAATATAAGGCTATATACAATAAGGTGGGGGGCTGAAGAAGAGGGCCAGGCTCCGACACTGTCCCATTCTGCCCTGACTGATAGGCACGGCTGCTCTTCACCCCTTCCTGCCACTCCTCAGCCAGGTCTCCCCTCCCTCAGGCTGTCGGGCAGGGACCCTCCTGAGCCAGGAGCCCCTGCGATGTCCTCGCCATCTTGGGAATTCCTCACTGGGGAGGCTGGGAAGTGTAGGTGTGAAAACTAAGCAGCAGCCTTCATTTTCAAGGAGAGGAGGCTAGACAAAGAGGACAGAGCGGAGGGCTCGACCTCAGAAACATGTATCAGGAGAAACAGGCTAGGACGCGTGAAGCACGTGGAGCAGAGCTGGCCCTTTGCAGGCTCCGTGTGTGTGTCTGTCATCATCCCTGGGCCTCTGGTACCACCAGACACAGGAGGAAAGGTGAGCTTACACTCAGCTTTGAGTCCTCACCTGAAACGTGTCCAGTCGGCCCTATTATTTACTGCCCCATGCCCAGCCCCGCCTACCTCCAGATCCCGCACCTGCAGTCGTCATGCACCAGGGCCTCCGAGAGTATCTCCCAATGACACCAGGTAGAAGGACTGGCCTGGTCGCCTCATGTGAGAGCTGGGGCTAGTGGGTCGCACGTGCCCATCTGGAAGCTCGTCTGGCATGCCGGGGGACGTTCAATATTTACTGAGTCCTCCCAGAGCTGCTGTAACATCCGCCCTTGGACATTGCTCCCTGCCCTGGCAGTTGGGACACCAGGCCAGATATGCAACCTGATTTCGCCATCTGGAGGCTGAGAATACATCGCCGTCCCTGGCGGGGCCGGCCCTTGGAGGGGCCACCACACCTGCTCTGTTGAACATCAGACAAGAGCACTGGGCTCAGAGCTTGCCCAGGCCAGCGCTTTTAGGCACAGCTGCAGAGCAAGGGCGAGGAAGTTTCCAGGTAGATGGAAGTGCGACCCAGCCAAGGGCACGCACCTGCCGGGGACTGTGGGCCGCTGGGAGCTGGCAGGTGAGTGGGGCTCCTGCAGCCCTACCTCCAAGCTGCTCGCCCACCCCACCTGCCTACCTGCCCACTTGCCAGGGACCCTAGCCTGTCTGAAACTCACTTCTCTCGAGGCTGCAGCCCTGCCTGCCCCTGTCGGCCTGGAGATGGCAACTTTGTGGAGGGTGTGTTCCAAGAGGTGAGTGATGTGGCCTCCGGGAGAGTGGGGGAGGAGGGCGCATAGCCCTTTCCTGGGCTTTGCAAAGTGTCACTTGACATATAATATATGAATCACAGCAGCAGCTGGTGTAGGGGTGAGCGCTACTGATGTGACAGGCTTTGTCCCCAGGGCTCCACGCACGTTACCTGGACTCAAACATCACTTGATTAGAGGAGCCTTCCTTGTTCACTCTTTAAATTCATTACCCTGCCTTTGTTTTTTTTTTCTCTTGGCACTAGGCACTATCTGATATATAATTTTTAAAGTTGAAGTATAGTTGCTGTACAATATAAGTGATATGTACTTTTTTAAATTACCTTATTAACTTTAGGACATATATGGCACTTAGTCTTTCCTGGGAACTGCTTGACTCTCTTTACATTTATTAACTCATGTAACTCTCACGGCAACCCTTTCTCTGGTCCCCATTTTACAGATAAGAAAAGTGAGGCACAGAGAGGTTCAATAACTTACCCAACGTCACACAGCTTATAACTGGGGGAGCTGGATAGAGACCCCAGGGTCTGGATCCAGAGTCTGTGCTTGCTACCACTTCCCACAGTCTCCCCCAGCTGGCACGGCAGCTCGCAAGAACAGGGGTTTTGTCTCTTTTGGTCACTGTTCTACCCCTGGCTCCTAGAATGGCATCTGGTGCATAATAGGAGCTTAGTAAATATTTGTTGAATGAATATCTCATGACAGCTCCATGCGGAAGGCCCTCTTTTTATCCCCCTTTTACAGATGAGGAAACTGAGGCTCTAGTAGGTTAAGTTCCCATGACCTCTGGGGCTAAAATTTGGGCATGGGCGGCTGACCAGGAGCTTGTGTCCCATGAAATGATATGAATTCCTAGCTTGGCAAGGCCCCTGAGGTTTCCAGGGTGGGGCTCTGGATCCTTCCCTGATGCAGCATCCTTGGGACCCAGTTCTCAGTGTGCCCAGGCAAGGCCTGGGATCTGTATTTCTGGCACGCTGGCTTGTAATGGGGCTGTGCATTCATGTTGGGGAACCACAGGGCTTGAGGCTTGGTCCCCGTCAGCAGGGGTGGACAGGACAGCTCTCCTGAGTCAATCACAGGTCTCTGTGACTGTGCCTGGAATGTGCAGAGTCTGGCTGGGCTGGAAATACAGCCCGGCTGTCTACTGGGCCTCTCGGGGACCAGGGCTTGGTGATGGCCCAGTGGCCCCTCTCCCAGGCCTGGTGAAGGAGCTGGAGCTGTATCCCACTTGCCCCCTGCCCAGCTCTCCAGACCACAACCCCAACCCTGCCCCCCATGGACTGTGAACCCTCGAGGGTGTGACTCTGGCACCTTGGCTCCCGTCACAGTGCCTGACTCAGAGAAAGCCCTGCTCTGTGAGTGTTTTAATGAATGAATGAGCCTGTGCCCTTGATTTTAGACCCTAAAAGGGGAGCAGACTGTCAAGGGCACCCAGGGAGACACAGAGCTGGGTTTTTAGCAGGAGAACCTCTCCCGAGTGAAGCAGAAAAGGTAAATCCCTGAGAAAGTGGTCCTCCTACCGTGGTCTGAGGACCAACAACATCAGCAGCACCTGGGAATACGTTAGAAATGCAGATTCTCAGGCCCCACCCAGACCTGTCAAACCAAAACCTTTGGTGGGGAGGCAGTTGGGGGAGGTCAGCAATCTGAGCCTAACAAATCCTCCTGATGCTTCGATGCTTTGAGGGACCGCGAGAGACTCCTGCACCCTGCTCCCAGTGGGTGGTTAAGATTCCAGGCTAAGGACCTGGTGCATGCGGATTTGGGTCCCAGCTCTGCCATCTTACGTGACCTGAGGCAATTCACTTACCTGAGTCTTAGTTTCCCTATTTTGTAATGGGTTAATACCTGCCTCTTAGGGTAGCTGTGAAAGTCGATATTTATATAAAGCTCTTAGCAAGCGCCAGGCAGTCACAGACACTCAGAATGTACCTTCTATTGCTGCCTTATCACTCAGCTCCCCCGTGGTGCTGGTGGATCCAGCAGCCCAGTAGCTGTGGCTAGAGTTTCATTTCTCTGCTGTGTGGAGATCTTAGTTGCCATTGTCAAGGTCTTTGAAGCTGGAATTTCCCTGGGACCTGATGCTCTCCTCCCTGCACCCATCCTAGGATCTCAAAGGTGGGCAGGGCCCCCGTGTCCAGTCTCTCCAGCATCTTCCAGCATCTCCAGCATCTGCTTTGGTCAAACCTTGTCCTTGCTGTCCACCCACCCCCATCACACATGACTCTACAAGCTCCTCCTCTCCACCTTTGCTCACTCAGTTCCCCAACTTGGAATACCCTTCCTGGGGGGTCCCTTTTGTCCAGCTCTTCCTTCAAGGTCCAGCTGAGCACCTTGGGCCCGTGGATCTCCTTTGACATGCTGCATTTCCCTCGTTCACTTTAGCTCAGTATTTACTGAGTACCTACTGTTTTCCAGGCTGTGGTACAGGGAAAGATACAGATAGGATATGATTATTATAACAATAACAGACATTTATTAAGCAGCTACTAAGTGCCCCCATTGTGCCAAATGTTTGACCTGATATCTGATAGAATTCTTAACACCACTCTCCGATACAGGTTCTGTTGTTTTCCCATTTTACAGATGGAAAAACTGAGGCTTGGGTAGTGTATTAGGGTAGAAGTGAAGTTGCTTGGACAAAGACCCCCTCCCCCCCAAAGTATAGGGACTTAAATAAGATCAGTTATTCCTCCCTATTTCTCATAACAGTGTAGAGCCAATGGATGGCCTGCTCCACAGGCTGTCCGAGACCTTTTCTCTTGTTGCTCAGCCATCCCTTTGGGGGACCCCAGTGCACATGGCTGAAGCTGGCTCCTCAGTGCACCTGAGAAAGATGAGGAGGGAAGGGGGAGAAATTCTTTTCCAGGCAAGTGGAATATGTTGACTAACCCAGGCCTGGGACATGGGTTTGCCTCAGAATGCCCATGTATACGTGTGTGTGCATGTGTGTGTGCATGCGCATGCATGCATGTGTGTGTGTGTGTGTGTGTGCGTGTGTGGTGATTTGTCAGGCCACCTCCCTCCAAACTACATGTATAATGAGCAGGGTTGGGGAGATGCCTCCAGAGGAAAACTGAGGTGCTATTAACAGAGGTATGGGAATGGATGCTGGGCAGGCAAAGTCAACAGGTACCATGGGTACACCACTGGACTATGATTTGGCCTCCCATGTTGCTTTGCCTGCACACAGAGCTTGCTGCAGAACACAGACAGACAGCATTGGCATTTGGGCTGCTTGATTGTATTTCTCATTGTAAGTTAATTTCTCACATCAGGTTAGTATTATTAATATTATTCTTTTAATCATCAAATCCAAGCTCTCATTTTACAGATGAGGAAACTGAGGTCCAGAGAGTCTTAGCAACTTTCCTGAGACCAGACAGCTTGGTGGTAGTGGGGTGGGCCTCAGCCAGGTCTCTTGATTGCCTGGGGCTCTGGTCACTATTCCCAAAGTGCTGCCCCTGAGAAGGGCTTTGTCCAGACCCCTGCACTGATCCTCCCCATCCCTTCTCACAGAAAATCCGTGCACAGGAATTCAGTGAGGTCTCAAACACCTGCAAAGTCCTCCAAGATGTATGGCACGCTGCGGAAGGGGGCTGTCTGCTTGGACCCCAAGCCACAGCAAGTGAAGAAGATCTTCGAAGCACTGAAGAGAGGCCTCAAGTAAGGGTGGCTGTTTGTTCCCTTAACAAATGCATTCTTTGTCCTTGTCTGCTTGCTCCTCTCTGCCTCTTCCTGGGGAACATGGGTGGGTCTTGTTTGTAAGAGGTCACAGAGGGAGTTCCTGGTTATCTGTTTAGTCAACAAGCATGTCCTGAGTGCAGCCATGTGCTCGGCCCCGTCCATGGGTGCTGTGGGCACAGTGAATACAGCAGGGGGACCCTGGTCTCATGGAGCTCATGGCGTGGAGGGGGAGATGGCAATAAAGAAGTCATGTGACCAATACTGTAACTTCCATAAGCCCTGAGGGTGGTGAGGGAGGTGATGGAGAGACAACACATTGAAGGCCTGTCACCAGGGTGGCCCAGAGAGCCTCACTGAGGAGGTCCTAATGGTTTCTGAGAAGGAGCCATCATGCTTGCCTCTGGGGGACAAGCATCCCAGGAAGAGGGAACAGCATGGGAAAGGCCCTGAGGTAGGAGCTTGCACAACAGCTGGAGGTCAGGGTGGCTGGATTTGAGTGAAGAAGAGACTGACTGAATAACTGAGCAGAGGCTGGAACAGGAAGATTCAGTCACTTATTCCCCATGTTTTTACTGAGGGCTTATCAAGTGCCAGGCACAGGGTACAGGAGTGAACAAAACACAAAAACCCCTGCCCTGACATCCTAGTGGGGGACAGACAGACAATAAACAACATAGGAAAGTAGCATATAGAGTGTGTCAGAGGGTGGTAAGTGCTATGGAGGAAAACAAATCAGGGTAGAAGGTGGGTTGATTTTAAATAAGGTGTTCAAGGAAGGGCTCACTAAGAAGATGATGTCTGAGCAAAAACCTGAAGGGGTGAGCCCTGCAGGTAATGGGAGAACGTTCCAGGCCAAAGGAGCCACACGTGCAAAGGCCCTGGGGCAGGAGCATGATTGGGGTCACAGTGGGCAGGTCAGCATGGGAACTGAGGTGGGGGGGGCTAGTGGGCCATGGTGAGGACTTCACGTTCAGTCTGGGTGAGCTAGGAGTCATGGTGGGTTCTGAGTGGGGGAAGGACATGATGTAAGTCAGAGGTTAACAAGGTCCTTCTGGCTGTATGTGGAGAGTGGACTGCAGGGGGCTAGGGCAGGAGCAGGGAGGCCGGTGAGAAGGTGACTACAATGGTCCGGGCAGGAGATGATGGTGGACTTGACCAGGTGGCAGCTGGATGGGCTAGGGGACAGGGTCATCTTCAGGAGACATTTTGAAGGTGGAGGGATGGGGTGTTGGGGGCACAGGTGGGCAGGTAGAGAAAGATCGTCCAAGTGGGGATGAAGGGAGGTAGCTGGGGCACAAATCTGGGGTTCACGGGAGAGGTCTGGGCTCAAGAGAGGAAGTGGTTTAGGCTCAGTGTCCTCCCATGAATAGATTACGTGCACTGGGCCCCTTGAAACCATTCAGACGAGCCACTGCACACTCTCATTTGTTCAGATGGCAGTGTGCTTACTGGCCCCGTCGTGCCTCCCTAGGTATGCGGGCTGGAGTCTGTCCCCCAAACCCTACCAGTAGCCCCTCCTCAATCTTTCTCATCTCCATCCTTCCTCCTCCCCTGCTGAGGACAGTTCAGGCCACCTCCTCTCTCCCTCGGTCTGTTTGCAGCAGCCTCCTTGCTGCTCTCACAGCCCCACCCCCACCCCTTCTCCATTCCGACACTCCCTCTGCTTACGTGTCTGCCGTGGCTCCCCATTGCCCATGGAGGGGCGGCATTCAGGGTCCTTTCTGACTTTTAACCTTTCTAGACTTTCATCCTTCCCTCCCTGCGCCTTCTTCTTCATGTGCCTGTGTCTGGGCTCTTGCTAGACAGCCCTCGCGCAGTGGAGTTAGGGGAGGTTGTGGCACCCAACGGCTTTAGTCCAGCACGCGCACTTGCTGAGTGGAAGGCTGTTCCTTCTTTCTGGGGTGCGCTGCCCTGCCCTCTACCTCCTGTGATCCTGCTCGTCCTCCCTCACTAATTAATAATAACAATAATAATAACAGCAGCAGCAGCAGCAGCTACAACTTGTTTGGTGCTTCATATACATTGTGTTCTTGATGCCCTGAGAGAATCTCTCAGCCTCCTTTTCCAGGCGATGGAAATTGAATCCCAAAGACCCCAAGCAGCTTGTCCAGGATCCCACAGCCAGGAAGCAGGGAGTGGGGCTCCAGGGCCAAGGCTGCCTGTCCTGCTGTCCCCTGGGCTTAGGGTAAACGTCACTTCCCTCCATGCCAGGGCCTGGCTTCCCATGCAGGGGGCCTGCCTTGCCCTCCTCCCATGGTGCACCCAGCGCTGGTGCCGAGGGGGAGCCAGGGGTGTGCCTGGAGGATGGGGGCCTGTCTCCAAGCTGCCCCTCTCCCGGGACCGCTTCTGGTGATTCCTGTGAGGACCACACATTTGGGACTTGTCTGGGGTCAAGGGCATCCCCTTCTCCCTGGGAAGCCCAGCATTGAGGGGGCTGTGGCCTGGCAGAAGGTGGTCTAAGTGGGCCCAGAGAGGGTGAGTCACCTTCCTGGGGTGAGCCAACAGATCTGTGATGGAGCAGGACGGGGCCTCCACCTGACCCCCAAGTCCAGACCTCGGGTTTCATATCTGAGTCTCTTTGGCTGGAAAACACAACATGAAAAGTCCCCTCGTGCCCAAGGCTTTTTCTGTGCTTTCCAGACTGGGTTTGTCAGGCCCCTTTCTGGTCCTGGGCATCCAGACAGCAGGATGGCTGCCCTTATCTGAGGGAGGCGTGCTCTCACTGACCTCCCCATGGGCTAGGGTGAAGATACTGGCCTCTGGAGGCCACTGCCTGGTTTCAGACCTGACTTCAGCCGCTTCCCTGTTGCGTGACACTGTGCTGAGTTGCTTCAGGGTCAGTTTGGCCATCTCTAAAATGGGTATATTAATAATAGCTCCTGTGTGCAGGGCTATTTGGGAAATTACCTAAGGGAGTCCCCATTTCGCACAGCACTGGGCACACAGCCCTCGGTGTGTGGGATCTGGAGGCCGAGTGAGCTGGAGCTGGACTTCCAGGGGATGGGCTGACTCTGCCCTCTGCCCCCTGAGCCCGCTGAGAACCCCCTGCCAGCGACCGGGGCTGCCTCTGCCCCAGAATGCTGCTCATCCCCCTGTTTCGTTCCTTCCTATGCTCCTTTTCAAACTCCTTTTCCTTGTTCTCCTCACAGGGAGTATCTGTGCGTGCAGCAGGCCGAGCTGGATTACCTGTCAGGACGCCACAAGGACACCCGCAGGAATTCCAGGCTGGTGAGACCCCTCTCCAGCCCTCCCCAGGCGAGCAGCCTCGGCCAGGGTTCAAAGACAGACCCTCCTTCACCCCGCTGCCTGCATTACGGGTGTGAATCTCAGTCTCAGAACTCAGAGGCCTAGGGGTGGACTTTATTTTCAATGAATGAACCTCCCTTGGACCCTGATGGATTTCACCTCATGGGCTGGTGGGAAGCTCCTCCGCCGCCCCCACCCCTCACATGGTGCAGCAGTGCATACATCTTAGGGCCACCTCCCTCCTCCCTTTAGTTCTAGAAGTAACTCTAAGGTAGGTGGGTGTACAGAGAGATGTATACGTTAGAGGGCCCTATTCTGTAGGTCTTGGCCACCTGGGCCCCTTGCAATCAGGGTGGCTTATGCGACGGCAGGAAATTGGGTCAGGCATTGAATCCAGGGTGTGTCACAGTGGCCCTCACACCGTCCTTGATCCACCCCTCATGTTCCCACAATGTCCAGTGGCTCTGCAATGTTGCTGCCATCGGACTGGCACCTTTGAGGCTGCCCTGGGGCCTGTCTAGCCCGAGAGTCACCTGTTCTGGGCTCTTGCCACCCCCTTAGCAGAGCCAGATTTAGAAAAAACAAAAACACAACAAACCTCACAAAAAACCAGTACCAAAAACAAACCAAAAAAATAGGATGCCCAGTTAAATTTGATTTTTGGATAAATAACAAATCATTTTTCAGTATAAGTATGTCCCATGTAATCTTCAGGACAGAGTTATACTAAAAAAAATTTTTATTCATTGTTTATTGGAAATTTAAATGTAACTGGGTGTCTTGTATTTTATCTGCTGGCACTGCCAGGACCCCACTGCCGGTACCCGAATCTCTCCACTGGGGAGGCTTTCTTTCTGGTCTTGGGGAGTCCTTCCCAGCCCCCTCTTCTCTATGCAGCTGTTGCCTTGTGAAAACCCATCCTTAATGAAAATCCCTTAATGGGATTAGACGTCTGGAAGTGGGAACCAGGAGGCCTTCTGCCTGTGGCTTTCTCTAGCTCATTCCAGCATCGCTCCTGCAAAGCACCAAAGCATAGAACAGGCCATCGGCTTGATGGAGGGACTGCAAACACAGGGAGAGGGGAATGAATCTATCAAAATCGTGTCTCCCCACCTCTATATCCTGGCCCCAGCAGAGAAGACCTCGGGGGTGGACAAGGTGGGAGATGCAGGGCCCCCAGCCTCACGAGTGGATGGGCCCACCGGGGAAGAGAAGGCCTGGTGGATCGGTTATGCCTTGTCCTTGGTGGGCGCCTGGGTCAGCGCAGAGGCGGAAGGAGGCACTGCCAAGATCCCACCCCAGTTCCCAGCCCTTCTGAGCACTTGCCACGCCTCCCTCTCTCATGGGTATGGCTGTCCTCATGTCCCCCGGCCTCTATCTCTTTGTTCTAGAAGTAACCCCAAGGGAGGCAAGGTTTGTGTAAAGGTCTGTATGTTTTAGCTGCTCCCATTTCATAGGTGGGCACACTGAGGCAGGGAAGGGGCAGTGACTGCACTGGGGCCACCCACATGGTATCTGGTTCTCAGTTTCCGAGAAGTGAAGTTACTTTTCCTTCCAACCTTGGAGACTTTCCTATTTCTTAATTTCTTACATAGAGTTTTTTGTTTTTTTAAATCTTTCTTTCTTTCTTTCTTTTGCCTGCACCGGGTCTCAGTTGCAGCATGCGGGCTCTTAGCTGTGGCATGCATGTGGGATCTTTGTTTCCCGACCAGGGATCAAACCTAGGCCCCTGCAGTGGGAGCATGGAGTCTTACCCACTGCACCACCAGGGAAGTCCCCGTACATAGAGTTTTGATTTCACAATCCTACACGTATGATGTCACATAAATGCACACATAGGAAAACAGACTTTTTTGGGGGGGGGTCATTAATCCATCTTTTCCTTCTTGCTCAACTAGCCCCTGTCCCCAGTCTTCTCCGTCCCACCCTGTTTAACCCTTGAGGACAGTCTAGTCTTCATCTTTCTGTATTTTCCTCCCTGGGTACATAATCATGGAAATATACATCCTGTGTATATAGAGGGGTTTGGTTAACAGCTGTCTTACAAAAATGGACGCACAACTTACTCTCCCACATCTTACTCCTTCTCCTTAGTAGATCGCCAACCTTGGGGAAATTCCTCCAGGCTCAGATATAGTGACTGTAACCCACATGGGCAAAGCAAGGCTTGTTTTGGAAATAAAGTTTATCTGAACACAGCCACACCCATCATTTACGTGTTGTCTGTGGCTGCTTTCATGCTCCAATGGCAGAAAACATATGGCCTGCAAAGCCTGCAATATTTACTGTCTGGCCCTTTATACAAAGATTCCCCCACCCCGACAATATATTCCTTTCATTGGCCACACCGCTGCTTGTGGCGTGGATGGACCAGTTCGGATTTGCAGTTTCCTTAGACCTGAACTCCTGGGTGGTGCCAGCTGCCTCTCCCCACTCTCCATTCCTCTGCTACTGGCTGAAGTCACCCCTTAAATAATCAAATAGCAATGGTCCCCCTCTTGTTGAGTGTTCACCCTGTCCTTTACTCCTCATAACAACCCTATGGGGTAGGTGCTATGGCTACCCCGCTTTACATAAGGAAATGGAGGCTCAGAGAGGCAGAGAAACTTGCCCCGGATGCACAGCTGGCAAACAGTCAGGCCTAGAGTTGCCTCACCCAAAGCCCATGTGTTTACTCATTCTTCCTGCTTGGCCTGGACCACAGCTTGCTGACTGCAGGCCTCAGAGGATGGAGTGGCCGCTGGCTTCTTGTCCTCTGAGCTCAGGTGCCCCTGGGATGTAGCCTCACGGGCCTTGGCGGAGCACTGGAGCCCTGACACCTCCTCCCTCCCTCCTCTCCCCCGCCACAGGCTTTCTATTACGACCTGGACAAGGTGAGGGAAACTTCTGTCAGCACATGGTAAGCAAGGTGGGCAGAGGCTGGGCCTGGCTGGATGAGAATAATGCCTTTGCTCACATCCCATCCTCCTGGTCATCCTGTGGGAGGAATACTTGGGTTTCCTCCCCACTTTACAAATGGGGAAACGGAGGCTCAGCGATGAGTCCTCTTCAGGGATGGTGAGGGGGGTGGCCTGTCGACGAGTCCACCTCTGTGTGTCAGGACCTGGAGGAGGGTGGCAGGGGCTAGGGGTGGGGGGCCCTGGCTACTTCTAAAGCATCTTCTCTTCTTCTGGGAGAAGCAAACACGCTCTGTGGAAAGGCACATTCGGAAGATGGAGTTTCACATCAGCAAGGTCAGCCTGGCTTCAGGGGTGTCTCTTGGCTTGCTGGGCCTCTGCTGGGTTAGCAGTGGGGGGTTGGTGGGGGAGGTTCTCTGGGTGCCAGGCAGCTGGAGAAAGCCAAGGAGGAGCAGAGCCTGCAGGGGCTGAGCCCCGAGATGGGGATCAGGGGGTTGGGATTAGAGGGTTGGGAATGTTGAGTCCAACCACCCAATTGTACAAAAGGGGTTGTAGAGGCCCAGAGGGGGACAAGCATTGGCCCAAGATCGCACAGCAAGTCCCTTAAGCTTAAATTCTACAAACTCTTCCATGAGCTTGCTCTACTCCCCCCAGAAGCCCAGTTGGGTGGACAGAATATCACAAACCCATCTTCCCTGTTTCACAATTGAAAAATCGGGCTGGGAGAGCGGGGAGCGATGCATCCACCTGTCCAGTTTGCTAGTTTTTATTGTGCACCCGCTGCGTGCCAGCCGCTGCCAGGTGCTGGGGATGCGGAGCAGATAAGACAGACGCGGTCCCTGCCCCGTGGGCTCACATTCTACGGGGGCGGGGCCAGTACTACTGGAACACCCCCCCCACCCCCATTCCCCATCCCCCCACCCCAACCCCCTCCATTCCCCATCCCCCCATCCCTAACCCCCCCTCCCCCGCCCCCATCCCCGGCAGGGGCTGGGGTGGGGTCGGTAGCTCAGGGGCAAGTGAGAGGCCCCGCCCCTCAGCGTGGGCCGCTCCCACCGGCCCTCGCGCCCGCAGGTGGACGAGCTCTACGAGGGCTACTGCATCCAGTGCCGCCTGCGCGACGGCGCCTCCAACATGCAGCGGGCCTTCTCCCGGTGCCCGCCGAGCCGCGCCTCGCGAGAGAGCCTGCAGGAGCTGAGCCGCAGCCTGCAGGAGTGCACCGAGGTGGGCGGCGGCGCCGCGAGGGTCGGGCGGTCTCGGGGCTCCCGGGGCCCTGAGGGAGCCCCTCTCTCTGCCCGGGGGCCTCTGTCTGGCAGGGTCTGGGCGTCCCCCGTGGCCGAGCCCGGGGGCAGGGGGTGAGCCACCTTTGGTGGTGCCTTGCAGGACATGTGGCTCATCGAGGGGGCCCTGGAGGTTCACCTGGGCGAGTTCCACGTCAGGATGAAAGGTAACCGAACAGGGCTGGGAGTGGGTGGGCAGGGCCAGTGTGGGTGGAGCATCAGGCCTTCTCAGGGACACTGGGACTTGTGCTGAGGATGGGGGGTTGGCCAGAATCCCAGCGGTCCAGGCCCAGCCCGGGTTTCCACTCCTGTGACTTGTGACCTCCGGCAAGTCCCTTCCCCTCTCGGAGCTGAAAGTGAGGGCCCAGGCCTGTGTACTGTCGTCATGATGGCTTATTCCCTCCCCCCGCCCCCAAGCTGATACCCACTCTGTGGGGGGGGGGGCTCCCCGTGTGAGGGCCCGTGACTCACGGAGCAGGGACAGAGGTGAGTGGAGAAGAGATTAGCCCGTCTCTGTGTTCCAGGCTTGGTGGGCTACGCACGCCTCTGTCCAGGAGACCAGTATGAGGTACGGCCACCCTCCGGGATCAGTCCTCAGAGCTCCCCACCAGGCCTTGGGGGCTTGGGAGCTGCTGGGAGCCAGGGTCCCAGCTGGGTTTCTGTCCCCACCCCAACCAGTTGGCAGGGAGGGCCCCCGAGCAGGTAGCAAAGGGGCGGCTGACCCCTCCCCTCTTGGGCCTGGCCCACAGGTGCTCCTGCGCCTGGGCCGCCAGCGCTGGAAGCTGAGGGGCCGCATCGAGACTGACGACAGCCAGACCTGGGACGAGGAGGAGAAGGCCTTCATCCCCACCCTGCACGAGAACTTCGAGATCAAGGTGGGTGGGGCCTAGGGGCGGGGCCCAGGCGCCGGGGGCTTGGCTCCGACACCACCCATAACTCCCCATCCCCCCAGGTGACAGAGCTTCGGGGCCTGAGCTCGCTGGCCGTGGGCGCAGTGACCTGCGACATCGCCGACTTTTTCACAACCCGGCCGCAGGTCATTGTGGTGGACATCACAGAGCTGGGCACCATCAAGCTGCAGCTGGAGGTGCTGTGGAAGTGAGTCGGGGTAGCCGCCTCCCCCTGCCCAGGCCCACTGCTCTGTTCGTAGGCCGGCCCCAAACTCCCACCCAGAGAGGAGAGAGGAGGGGCCTCGCCGGCTCCCCCTGGTGGCCTGACCGCGCCCGAGCAGCCACCTTGGGCTGCCCTGCCTTCATCCTGCCCCGCAGACAGGCGAGGGCCCAGACTCTTCTCGGCAGCCCTGCCCACCCCACCGCCCCTGCCACCCTGAGCTTTGATTCCCTTCTTACTTTTGACCGAGTGGCTACTGAACACCTGGGCTGGGGACTTCCCTGGTTGTCCAGTGGTTAAGACTCCGTGCTCCCAATGCAGGGGGCCCGGTTCGATCACTGGTCAGGGAAAAAGATCCTGCATGCCGCAACCAAGACCCCACATGCCGCAACCAAGATCCTGCATGCCACCACTAAGCCCGCATGCTGAAACTAAAGATCCCACACGCTGCAGCGAAGATCCCATGTGCCACAACTACAACCCGGTGCAGCCAAATAAATACATATTGAAAAAATAAAATAAAATAAAAATAAAATAAAATAAAATAAAAAAGACCTGGGCTGGCCAGGACCCTTTACAGCGGCCTCCTGGGCTGGGTTCCTGGGAGAAGCCTGACGCTGTCCAGGAGGACTGGCCTTCCTACTCCCACCATCTCATTCCCCACTGACCGCTGCGGCCCACCCGTAGTGCTGCGCAGTCACCTTGCGTCCCCCCGGGCCACAGCCCATAGCTGCATGGATGGGGGACACTCCATCCACGAGAATGACCCTTGTCCACTGTGCGTCACATCTCAGTGATAGCGGGTGGTTTCCAAATACTTTGTTTTTGGTAGAAGAGCTCTTTTTCCCAAATGAAACCTTGTGTTTTGAGGAACTTTCCTTCTCCTTATTCTCCAGGGCAGATGCTGCAGTGGCAAAGGGGCTGAGATGCACTTCCTCTACTCTGGTGCTTGTTCTGACCAGTTGGGGCCAGTCCCTCCTCTCTCCCTGGGTGGGGTCCAAGCCGGGGTCACTGGAGCCACTGCTCTCTCCCCAGTGAGCTGCGTGAATTTGGACAAGTGACATCCCAGCTTCAGTGTCTTCATTTGTAAAGCAGGGCTGAGCGCACCTCTCAAGGGTACAGAGCAGGGGGCAGCCCAGCACCATGCAGCCCCAGGCCGGGCAAGTCCAAAGACCCGGGTGTCCCACTGGCCTGCAGCTGCCCTGGGCAGGCAGGGAAGGCTTCCAAGCAGTGCCCCTGAGCCTCAGGCCCTCGTGGCCAGGCTGGGCCCCAGATGCTGTGAGCCAGGCCTGTGTGCAAACAAGCGAGTAGGTTTCCATGAGGCAGGGAGGGCTGACCCAGACCTGCCTGCTCCAAGGGCAGGTGAGGGCCAGGCTGAAGTGTCACTTCCTCTCACCGTGCATCTGCAGCCTTCCCTGTGACTATGACTGGCGCCCCCTGACCAATGAGGAATCTGAGGTGGGGGCAGTGACACGGTTTACCCAGAAGATGGCAGAGCTGAGTGTTCACCTCTGGTCTGCTGAGCTTCTCAAAAGGCCTTTAAAGGGGGGTGTCATTCATATGTGTAGTGGCCTGTCGCTGGCCCTCGCCATCTGGCTAAGGGCCCTCAGGGCAGCGGGCCTCTGAGAGACGTTTCCAAGAGGGTTGAGGACGTGGACCTGGAGTCCCTCAGCTGTGCCTGCCCCTCCCCAGCCTCCATCTCCTCTTAAGTCCCCCGGGTCCTGTCTGTCCTCCAATGTCCTCTGGCCACCGATGACACCCTGGCCTCTGCTCTCCTCCAGCCCGTTTGATACCGAGAGCTTCCTGGTGTCGCCCAGTCCCACAGGCAAGTTCTCTGTGGGCAGCAGGAAGGGCTCCTTGTACAACTGGACACCTCCAAGCACCCCCAGCTTCCGGGAGAGATACTACCTGGTGAGTGAGCCTCACAGGGCAGAGATGCCGTGGTCGCGCTGGGATGGGGGGGTGGGGGGGTCCCCAGCAGCCAGCACCTCCAGGTGTAGCAAGCTTTGGGCTCAGCCTCCCTCGTTTGGGGGTTATCCTGGGTGGGGTTTTCTTGTACTTTTTCTTCCTCAATGCCAGCTCCTCCATTCTGGGGCCTCTGGATTTGGTTCCGGGCTTGGCTGGTTCTTCTGAATGCCTGGGTTCTCTCGATGGTTCTACCACCCCAGCCAGGGCCTTGGCCTCCAGTCTGTTTTACACTTTAGTATATGTTTCCAACAGGTAATACCTTGACATTGTGTACAGTAAAATAGCTCTTTCCTGCGACCTCCAGGGACCTGGGTCCCCTCCTTAGCACCAACTACTCTTGTCACCTTGCTCCATATTCCTCCACAGATCCTCTGTGCTGTCTGGGAGCAGCTGCATCTTCCTCAGGCTTTATCCCACAGCACCCCTTAACCTAGTGACATACTGGACTGTCATTCCCAGAGGGCTCCCCGTTCTTTGTTTGCACGGTGCAGCATTCCACATTTGGCTAAAAAGCATACTTTATTTAACAAGATATTGAGGTTCCGTTTTTTTGCTGTTACCAGTGACAGGGCAGTAAATAACCTGGTACACACGTCATCCTACATGTGTTCAAGTATCTTCCCAAAGCAGTGCCCCAGTGAGGGCCCAGGGACAGAGACAAAAACAAGGACATTCTGTCAAGCCCAGAGGGAGGGTGATGCTAAGCTGGCGAACCTGTCTCCCGCCTCTGGACCTTAGGTGGGAGGGCAGCTTTATATGAGATGGCAACTTGTGAATTTAGAGGAAACTTGATTTGCTGGCCAGGGTGGTCCCAACATATTTTGGTTAAAAAATCATCTATGGTCAAGAAGAGCATGGACTCTGGAGCCAGATGGCCTGGGGTCCAAATTCTCTCTTTGCCTTTCACCTGCTGTGTGACCTTGGGCAAGTCACTCAACCTCTCTGGACTTCAATATCTGTATCAGAGAAATGAGAATAACAGCGTCGCCCTGAGGGGTTTTGTGCGGGTTAAATGACAATAAATGAGGAGTGCTTATAAGAATGCCTGGCAAAAACAGATGGTGCTGTAGGAACATCAACCATTATTACTGGTCTGGTTGACGAGGGTTTGTGTTGCTCGCCGGGATTAAAATTCTCGCACTTTGATCCTCGCTTGTATGGCCTGAGGATGAGCTGGTGCCCAGCCTCTCTGAGGTTAGAACAGTGCCATCCTTAGGGAGGTGTGGTGAGGGTTAAATGAGATTGACTCAGAGGCTGGGGCTGGAAGGAGGGCGTTACAGGGGTGATGAGGGATAAGGGCAGAGAGGTGCCAGTCACCTTGGTGGACCTCAGTCATCCTGAGAATGTGGGTACACAGAGCACGGGTCTGTGGGGGAAGCCCTCTGGGGGCCTCGCTGTGGTCCCTGGGGCAGCTGGTGAGGCTGGTCCTGTATCCCCCTTTCCAGTCTGTCCTGCAGCAGCCAGCACAGCAAGCCTTGCTGCTGGACAGGCCGAGGGCCACCTCCATCCTCAGCTGCCTGTCCGACAGCGACTTTCGGGGCCCTGGCCTATGGAGCCGGAGTCAGGAGCTGCCAGAGATGGACTCCTTTAGCTCCGAGGACCCCCGAGACACTGAGACCAGCACATCAGCATCCACCTCGGACGTGGGCTTCCTGCCCTTGGCCATTGGCCCCAACACCTCCATTGAGGAGGAGGCCCAGGAGGACCCCCCGCCCCTGGGCCTCCTGCCAGAGATGTTCCACCTGGCAGAGGGCTCATTTGTGGAGCAGCCTGGTTGGAGAAATTTGGGAGTAGAAAGCCCCGACCTCCCGCGGGGCTCCCCCTTCCACAACCACATGATGCCGGGTAGCCAGGAAGGCCACAATGAAGGAGAAACCGAGGACAGAGTGGATGGTCCCGGAGTGCCCCTCGAGAGGCCCCTGCAGGATGTCCTGGATTTACTGAGGTCCACGGACCCTGCTCTGTCCCAGCTCCGGGAGCTGGAGTATCAGGTCCTCAGCTTCAGGGACCGGCTGAAGGTATGTCTACTCTTTGCTGGGAAGAAGCCCTACATTGCTGATGGTGTAACGACTGGGAGTGAGATCTTGGGGTAGGAAGCCTGGACCAGCATCCTGGTCTCACCCCGGTGTAACCCAGGTGGGCTATGTCTCCTCTCTGGGCCTCAGTCTGCTCATCTGTCCAATGGGTTAACAACAGCCCTCCGTGGGCTGGGAGGAGGATTATAAGAGGAAGTTGGGGCTCAGAGTGGATAACCTGCTCCACATCTGGCCAGATCCAGCCTCATCTCACATCTTCTGACCTGTGCGCCTGGGGCTGCGGCTCAGCTTCAAAATCCACAATTTGGGGCATTCTCAGGGTCAGAGCTGGCACTGTGGAAGGCCCCTCACAGCCACACACCCCACACCGAAACTTCTTCACAGGGCCTATGCCAGGGACTGTTCTTGGGTGGCTCTCAGAGGTGCTGGCCTGGACAGATTATTCTGTTTGTTTGGTTTACATATACAGGTGTACATAAACTAAAATGTATACTTATACAAATACATACAGCACATATATACAGCATATATATATATATATATACACACACGTGTGTGTGTGTGTGTGTGTTTATAAACAGCACCTACTTATACATCAGTTTTTTATTTGACCACGCCCCATAGCTTGCGGGATCTTAGTTTCCCAGCCAGGGATCGATCCCGTGCCCTCTGCAGTGGAAGTGCAGAGTCTTAACCACTGGACTGCTGGGGAAGTCCTCATACATCAATTTATGAAACCGCTATCTTTTGTGCAGGACACACACTGGTTCTCTACAAAGTTTGTTTTGGTTGTTCTGTCCCTAACCCCACCCCCAGCATTACAATTCAGCACAGGAGAAAGAAAGTTTAACTTTTCATTTTCTATCTAGTAACTTTTAAAAACACATTCGCTGTTTACCACTGCTATGGTCTTTAAAAAGGACCTGCCAGAAAATTTCAAGAAAAAAATTTAAGAAGTAACGTCACCTTTTTCGTATTTCTTAGCAGCATTTGTACGTAGAACCTTTTGAGTCAGCATGCATGCAGCTTCTGTCACATACCTGTATTTTGAAAAATTATACACACTTTACATAAACAACCTAAAATAATACAGCAATAGGACAATAATTTTAAACATCTTCGAGGAACTTTTTTTTTGGCAAACTGAGTTAGAACAATACAAATGATTATAGGGTATGGTTTTTAGTTTGACTTTTTCAAGAGGAATTATACACATAGGTATATGTGTATAAATACATGTATTTACATACATGTATATATGTGAGGATTTAATTTTATACATCTCCACATATACGTGTGTATATGTATTTACATACACACAGTTGATTCTCACTATTCATGGACTCTGTTTTTTGCGAATTCACCTACTGCCTAAAATTTCCTTGTGATGCTTTCACAGTCATTCGGGGGCACGTGCAGCGGGGCAAAAAATTGGAGTCACCTGATGTGCACGTTACCAGCTGAGGGTGGAGACAACACTCTTCCTTCTTGTCTCAGCTCATACTGTACCCAAGTGTCCTTTTCACTGTGTTTAGTGCTATGTTTTCCACATTTTTGTACTTATTTTTGGTGATCTCGCTGTTTGAAACAGCCCACAAGTACCGGGCTGAGGTGCTGGCCATTGTTCCTGATGTGCTTTATGGAGGAAATATGTGTGTTGGATAAGCTTTGTTCAGGCTTGAGTTAAAATGCTGTTGACTTTGAGTTCCGTGTTGACACATCAGCAATAGTGTCTGTATTAAATAAGATGTCTTCAAACAAACACACACAAAATAAGGTTACATATTGATGGGTTGAGGAAAATGTTGACCAGAGGTTCACAGCCTCTGCATCTCCTCTGGGAGCAATGGTTCAGTTCAAATGCAGGGGTCACGGTGACTTTATACACCGTAACTACCATGAATAACAAGAACCGACTGTGTGTGTGTGTGTGTGTGTGTCTGTGTGTGCACATGCATGAGCATATATATACACACACACATGTTTCCCCCCTCCATCTGGCAAGGAAATCTCTGCAACCAGCCTTATTCTTCTCTTGTTGCTCAAGGTTTTCTCTTTGGGCTCAACTTTCAGGAGCCTAGTTCAGGCTCTTGAGGGCAGTGTCTGCTTGGGCTGTGCCTTGGTGCACTTTGTGTGAGACAAGGCCCCTGGGGATGGGAATCAGCCACAGCAGACCGCCCCTGGGAGGCTCTGACCACTTGACTACCCCCCCACCCCCACCCCCGGCCTCCCTGCAGTCAGGGGCTGCCTCAAAACTCCTCCCCTCCCACGATCCCTGGGAGAGGAGACACCTGGAACCAGAGGCTCACCTGGCCGCCTTTGGCCTGGGTTGTTTGGAGTTGTTTGGCCTGACCCAGGCCATATTTAAAAAATAACTTGGAATCAGTTGTCGATATTTAGAACCTGGGCGGCTCCCCACAAAATCTAGGTTTCCAGTTTTTCTTGGAAACCTGAACAATCTGGCAACCTCAGGTCCCACCCTCCGGGTGGCAAGTGGTCCCCTTGAGGGAGGGCCCTGCTCTTCTGCTCGCTCCAGTCACTTGCCCTGTCCCTGTGGGTGTTTGTGACCTGTGAGATTTTTCAGATTTCCCTCCTTCCAGCTGTCATGCCAGACCTTGTCACAGGTCGTGTGGGAGGGACCTCGGGGGATGGCAGCCCCGCTGAGGGACAGTGACCAGGAGCTGTTACGGTGGGTGTGCTGGGCAGGTGGCTGGGCTGCCCTGAGTTCTGGCGGTCTGTCTGTCTGTCTACCCGTCCGCAGCCCTGCGGAGCCTGCCGGGAGCACGCCTCTGCGGAGAGCCTGATGGAGTGCATCCTGGAGAGCTTCTCCTTCCTCAGCGCCCACATCGCCCCGCACCAGCTGGCCCTGTTTGGGGACTCCCAGGGCCCCCGGTGAGTGCGCCCCTCACAGCAGTGACCCAGCGACCAGCCTCGGGGCCGAGCTTCCTGCCGGCCTCCTGGCCCGTTGTCTCCCACAGCCCCGCCTATGTCTATTTTCTTTACTGTGGCCACAGCCCTACCTGGCACAGATCAGGTCCTCAGTGGCCACTGAGCGAACAAGGATACCTCAGCCTGGCCCTGAGCCTTCTGCTCTGAGCGATGGGCTTTTTTTTTTTTTAATCTTAAAAAATAACAATAGCACACACAGGAGGACTTCTGACCTCTGCGGAGCAACCACGCAGCAGGGACCCAGCTTCCCATTCCTCCTGCACAGCTGCCCGCCCTCACCGGCAACGCCAATGTCCTTTTTGGTGGAGTAGCTCCCACTTGCCCGCTCGCACCTGCCTGTGGCTTCTCCTGCACCCACAGCTCAGCAGCACAGAAGCACCTGAACAGGCTACGTTTCTCCTCTCCTCTCACGATCCCACGGGGAGGGTGTGGTATCTCCACCCAATGTTACGGGGTCATTCTCACCCCCCTCAGGGCTCAGGCTCTGCCTCTGCCACAGGGCAGACATGGTGCTGTGTACGGTTGTGTCTCGCTCACCCCTCACAGCCCTGAGCTTGGGGTTCCTGCCCCCACTTTACAGATGAGTAAACCGAGGCTAGGGGAGGCCGACTTATCCAGAGTCACAGAGCTAGGAATTAGTTGGAAACTTAGGCTTCTGCTGCAACTTGCACACCCTGTAAGGTGGGGGGCCTATGCCATCCCAGTGCCCATTTTGAGTTTTGCTATCTTTTGCTGCTTCTCCTTTTCTCTTAAGTTTTCAGTTTAGCTCCATCTCCCTGGGACCTGGAGTGGCCTCCCTGATCAGAACTCTCCAGGGAGGGAGGGTTTCCTCTACCCTTGGAGGGAGCTGAACTGCTAACCCAATGGTCATCCAGTTCTTCTTAATTCAACTCAGAAAGGACAAGACCCCACCTCCACCGCCATTGCTGAAAGCATCGTCCAGGGAGCTCACGGCTGGTGCCCCAGAGCTGGACACGCTGCTCACGGTTCACCTCCAAATCTGCAAAGCGCTGCTGCAGGTGGGTGAGGAACTGGGGAGAGTGGGGTGGGGCTGGGGGGTGGGGTGGGAGGTTCAAGGTCGGGGGGGTGGGAGTGGGGGGCAGTGAATAGTCATGTGGTCCTTATGCAGCCCAAGCCCTAAACTGAAGGCAGTGGTTGCGACTCTTTCAGCGGCAGATGCCAGAACTCCAATCCAAACTGGCTCAACCAAAAGGAAATTTTTTTGGCTCACAGAATTGAAAGGCCCAGAGGTGGGCTTCAGGCCCAGCTGGATCCAGGGCTTCAAGTGTCATCATGACTGGGTCTCTCCCTCTCTCAGCCCTGCTTTCCTCTGTTGGTTGGCTTCACCTTCTGGCAGGCTCCTGGTAGCTCCAGCCTGCATCCTATCATCTCAGCCCCCCTTGGCAAAGGAGGAATCTTCAGATGACAGGGAGCTACCATTGGGATAGAAAGGATGGGCATGGGGCAGGGGGGAGCCACAGTCATGGTGGTTGACCTCAGAGGGCAGGTTCTGTGCTAACCTGGAGCGTCATGGGCTGCTTCCCAGAAACTGGACTCTCCTAATTTGTCGAGGATGGTCCAGGAATGCCTTCTGGAAGAAGCTGCACAGCAAAAACAGGTTCTAGAGACACTTTCTGTGCTTGATTTTGAGAAGGTCAGCAAGGCGACATCCATTGAAGAGAGTAAGTACCTGCCCTCCACCCATGCGCTGCCTGTATGAGTGGCATGGAGTAATGAGGATGGAAGCCCAGGGGCGGCCTTCTCTCCCTTCCCAACACTGAAAGTTAAATGGAGCCCAGGGCACATGAGTGGGGGCAGTGGCTGGGCTGGGATCAGACCCACCCTGTGGGGGCCGGAAGGGAGACCAGCTAGCCTCAGTCAGCTGTGTGACTCTGGGCAAGTGATTCACCTCTCTGAGCCTCAGCTTCCCCATCTGTATAATGGGGAGGTCAATGAAGAAAAATCCCTAGGACACATTCAAAGCACATGGCGTTTGGTCAGACAGTAGCTGTGACCCCAGTTCTGCCTCTGCCCCCTGCTGTGGGACTTCCTCTTGTCCGTAAGGAGCGGCTGGGGACAGCAGCAGCCCCAGGGCTGTCGTGAGGGCTGCAGGTGGTGACCCCGATGACGTGCTCCCAGCCACAGCTGCTAGTCTCTGCAAGTCACACTGAGACGTGGGAAAGGGACTCTGCGTTAGGCCAGGCCGTCCCTCGCCTCCCTGAACTCCCGGGTCCTAGTGGCAGGAAATCTCTGGGCATCCTCGTTGCCTGCCCTTCCCCACCGTCAGTCAGGCTTCTGAGCCTGGGCTTTCAGTCATCCCGCAGGCCACGCGGAGGAAGGGGTGCCTGAAGCTGTGGAGAGGCTGCACAGAGCCCGGCACGGTCCTGTCCTGCCCTGGCACGGTGCTGCTGGACCAGCTCAAGAAGATGTTCCTGCACAGAGTCAGAGGGAAATACCCGGGACAGCTGGAAATAGGTAACCCCCCGCCACCCCCCGGCCACCCCCGAAACGCGGGGTGGAGCCTCCGGGGCCTTCGGCATCGCCACAGCAGGCTTCACTGTAGCCCCATCTCCACCTGTGCGAATGCCTTCTTGGCATCAAGTGGAGGCGTTTCTGAGCTTGACAACAAGGCATCTCCTTTTCCTGGGGAGTGGAGGGAGGAGTCTGTGAAGCCTGGAAGCAACAGACGTTAGTGGGCTGGTGCGTCTTTCTGAAGACTGATTCCGTAGCTTCCACCGGAAGCTTAGAGGGGTTGAGAAGGAACCTTTACGGGAAGGTAGGCAGGACTTTATCTGCCTGATAGTGGAGTCTTAAGTCTTGGTGGGACTCTTCCCCAGAACTGTAGCGTTTTTCTCTGTTGCCAGCTGAAGGGTGACAGTCATGCTCCAGGCAGTGGCTCTGGACCTTACGCAATTTTAACCACCTGCACATTCCCAGGTCTGGGGCGCAGGGCACATGAATGCACCGTGAGACTCCCCCCCTCAGGCCTGCGGACACAGGGGGCGCAGGGAGGGGTACCCGCCCACGTGCCACCAGAGAGCCTTTCAGCTGACCTGGCCAAGCCCGGCTGAGCGGCGCAGAGGGGGCGGGCCTCGGTCTCCCCTCACGCCTCCTCCGCGTGTTGCCAGCGTGCCGCAGGCTCCTGGAGCAGGTCCTCAGCTGCGGCGGGCTGCTGCCTGGAGCCGGGCTCCCTGAAGAACAGACCGTCACCTGGTTCCAGTTTCACAGCTACCTGCAGAGGCAGGGCGTCTCTGACCTGGAGAAGCACTTTGCCCAGCTCACCAAGGAAGGTAGGGGCTGGGCTGGGGCGGGGCGGGGGTGGGGTGGGGGGTGCGCAGGGGCCTCGAAGCAACACAGTAACAGCAGAGGGACGTCCGTCGTGGAGCCCTCTGTCTCGGCTCAACTCTGGGAAGCCGGTTTTTCAGCATCCCTGCGTCTTTCCCCTCCAGCTGTTCTTTTCAGAACCAGATTTAATTAGATTCCACATTCAGCCCATGTAGACACGCGCTCCCGGGGTAGGAGGCACAGAGCAGAGGTCAGGACTGGACAGGAGGGTGTTGCTGGGCTGGCTGGGATCCCTGAAACATGGGCTGGGGTGTTATTAATTTTCAGGGTGTATTTGATCCCTTGCTAGAAAGCCTTCCTGGAGATTCTAGGAGGCCCCTTTGAGACCAGTCCAGACTGGGCCTTGGTGGTCACCCGGGCTTGTCCTGAGATTTGCTTCTCCAAGGCTAATGGACGACCTGCAGCCATCCAGCTCGGCCACAGAGGGGACCCTGGGCTGCCTTCTTCTGTCTCTTCTAGTAACACTCGTCGAGGAGCTACAGTGTGCGGGCCAGGCCAAGACAGTCAGGAAGCTGCAGGGGAAGCGGCTGAGTCAGCTCCAGCCCCTGCCCCAGACGTTGAGGGCCTGGGCGCTGCTCCAGCTGGACGGGACCCCTCGTGTGTGCAGGGCGGCCAGCTCTCGCCTGGCCAGCGCAGCCAGGAACAAGAGCTTTCGGGAAAAGGTACGGTGTGGGAGGCGGCAGCCCCTGCTGCAGGTGTGTGAGTTGGGGGAGGTGGAGGAAGGCAGGCTTTCTCTCAGAAAAATACAAAGCCGTGAGTGACTGGGGGCTGCATTTGTGCTGCCAGGTATTTTGATTTAGAGATGCTCCAAGCATGAATACAGCCTTCCGCATGCCCTGGCCGTGGGCAGCACTCAGCCCCGGGGAGGGAGCTGGGGCTGCCAGGCCATCATAACCGCATGCCACATGCTTACCACCTCCTTCAGCTCAGTGTTGCTAAAGCAACTTACCTGTTCGGTTACTGAGATGTCACTTTCTTAGAATTCTGACAGTCACCCTCATTCACTTTCAACTAATACGCGTGACTGGCTAGTTCGCTGTGTTTGGTTCACTTGAAAACCAAGAGATTGGACCCCCCTGCCTTTTAGGTTCCTGGACCTGTGACCACTCTAGATTTTGGGTACCAGCTCCCGAGGTGGGAGAAGGGCAATACTGGGGCCTCACCATAGTCTCGGGCTTACCCAAGTGCCAGGCACGTTCCCACTGGCCCCCTCTGGTGCTTCCTATTAGCCCTTACAACAGTTCTGCAAAGCAAGTGCCAGCTTTATTTTCCAGCTGAACTGACTTGGCCATGGTCCTGTGACTGACAGGGCAGGGTCAGGGCTGTGACTGGAGAAGTGTGATAACGGGAAGGGATGCTCCTCCTTCTGGCCGAGGCAGCAGCCTCCCCAAGGCTCCCTCTGTGTGTTCAATTCTTCTGCTGTCCCCGCTGGACAGCAGGTTTCTCTGATTTAGCATCTTAAACAGATGACAGTTTTGGAATGCATTTTGTAAACATTATTAGATAATAAGAGTTTTCTTATTTCATTACTCTCAGCGCAGGGACCAGTGTTTTTAGATCAACTGAATACCGTAGCCCACAACTCGACACTGTGCACACGTGCTATCGGCATCTGGAGGATGAGCCGTGGGCACCGTGGACTGTGCTCTCACTAGCCCCCCATTCACCCGACCTTATCTCCTAGGCTTTGCTCTTCTACACCAACACCCTGACCGAGAACGACGCGAAACTCCAGCAAGCCGCATGCGTGGCACTAAAACATCTCAGGGTGAGTGTAACCTGTCCTCGCTGGTGATGGAGAGAAGCCTGCTTGTGGTTAATGCTGAAGTTAGTTCATTTCAATATGATTCCACTGGGACCAAAAAAGAAAAAAGAAAATCACTGCCAGTGAAAGAGCACCATAAAGAGCTGGCTGTAGAGGAACGATCACCAGCTGCCCTGCAGAAGCTCTGGTGGCAGAGGCCCTCAATGATAAGCGCCCATGTGCTCTGGCCTCACGTGAGCAAGCAGGTGGCCCCGGGGACGCACTTCTGAGTTCTTGAATTATATGGTTTAATAGCCTCAATCAAACACTTTCTAAAAGCACAATAAGCTCATTGAAGAAAGTGTAAAAATACAGAAATGCAAAAGTTACACATCCTAATACTTGAGCATCTCGGTGCATAAAACTTTTAAAATTTACGTAGAGTTCTGAATTGCTTCCTTAGGCTAGACTTAATGTTATCCCAGGGTCAGGAAATAGAAATGTTCTTGAGATTCTTGATACAACACGCATTTACACACCCGAAAGCAGACATGAGGGGATGCCCGTTTTACCTCAATCTCATCTTCATTTGTAACTCTTATTTTTAACAAATTTCTGCCATTCTGCTAGTTAAAAAGTGGTCCAATACAGACTACATTCATTCTGGAATGTAGTGACAGGAAATTCTACAAGGACCATCTGGTTAAAATCAAATAACCAGTGAATGTTAAGGTGCCCACTAGAGGGAGCTACACTGCATTCTGGTCCTTGGCCCTGGAGAACAGGTGGAGTCAGCAGTGCCCGAACCAGTTCTGGCCTCCTCTCCTGGTCTGACCTGGAGGGGAGGGTTGGGAGAAGCAGAGGTAGAAAGGTCCAGGGGAAAGCTGGTCTTCTCATTTTCAACATGGGCCTTTCAGAAAGTGTCAGGATTGAAAAGATGAGATGCTGCCAACAGCATTTCGATGGAAGCCTTCAGAGAAGGGGCTGAGGCCGCAGAGACCATGCTAGGGCTGGTCCTGCAGGGTTTATAGAAGTGGATACCTATTCCTTAAAATGTCCCCTAATGGACCCCCTTTCTCCCAACCTCAAACAGGGCATTGAAAGCATTGATCAGATCGCCAGCCTCTGCCAGTCTGACCTGGAGGCCGTGCGAGCGGCAGCCCGGGAAACCACGCTGTCCTTTGGTAAAGTACAACATCCAGTGTTTGGAAGTGCTGGGGCCCTTAGAAAGGTTGTGCTAGAGAGACCACAGCCAGCTCTCAGAAGACGCAAAATCGCACATGGGATGGGCCCTGTTAGCGATCTGCTGAACTGCATTTGGCCAAGGCAGCCTTCCTTTATGACTGAGGTGGCAAGAAGTGCTTTATTAACCTCTTAAAACTTCCGTTTACGATCCTTGGGAATGAAAGCCAGAGCAAGGCAGGATTAAGGTTCAGAAGACTCTGTCCTAGACAGAGGTGCAGGGCACTGGGTCCACGTGCGCTGGTCCCAAAGGCTCCCCACCCTTACCCTTTACGGCGGCCCCGGAAGCCTTGGCACCTGGAAGTACTGAGGCCGCCTTGGCTCGCCAGAGTAGAAAAGAGCAAGGCGGGGGGGGGCAAACCAGTGACAGATGACTTTAATATTTCAGGTGAAAAAGGACGCTTAGTTTTTGAGAAGATGGACAAACTTTGCTCCGAACAAAGAGAAGAAGCCTTAGGCCAGGAGGCAGATGTTGAAATCACAATATTTTAAAAGCCTTAGAGGAGGAGCTCAAATCTGACATCTTTGTTTTTGCTGCTGCCTGGCCTCGACACAGGGAGGGCTTCGGGTGGGGGGACACTGTGTGCTCCCCTAGAAGCATGAACTGGCCAGAGCTGCTCCCGGACTCTCCGGACCAGTTATTAGAAAGCCCCAGGGCACAGGAGGGACTTCTGTACAGGAGCAGAACAAGGGGATGCGCAGCACTTTGGGGGCCGCACTTCAGTCCGTCAGCCTTCGGCTTTGAGAACCTGCCTGACCTTCCCCAGGGCGAGGAGCTGGGTCAGGGCCAGCCAGCCACGCCACGAGGGGGCTGAGGCCAGGCAGGCTGAGGCCTGGAGTCAGCAGGTCAGCTGGCTCAACACTTCTGGTTCACTAAAGACTGGGACCGAGGAGGCAAGCAGACCGCCAGCCCTGCTGCGAGGACGCGGGTCGAGTCACTTCCACAGCAGCAGGCTGTCACTGGGGAGCGCGGGGAGGTGGGAGGGCAGAGCCAGCACCTGCCAGTTCACGCCCTCAACCTGGGCTGCGGCACAAATGCCACAGTGGAGCCGGGTGGTGGCCTGCTGACCATGGGCCTTACTTTCACTGCAGTTCAACAGCACAGAGGAAGCAAGAACATGCCATCAGCCGAGAAGTCTTGAGTGTCATTTGCTTTGACCTCACTAATCAGAAAGGAATCCATTTTTTGAAGCAAGTCAACTTCGGCCTTGTTAAGTAAATTGCTTCACAAACCATAAGCTGGTTTAAAGAAAGGTTTCACTGAACATCATGCTTAAAGAAAGAAAATTAATTTCCTATTTAAGTCTATTAAAAAAACCCCAAACGTGTCCTGGGCTGTTTCTGTGTTAATAATGCAGTGGTACCCTGGGGTCTGGATGGAATCCACAACAGCAATGGAAAGTTCTGTAACTTAAACACGCTTTTACATTTCCTGTGTATATGTTGTGCTTTTTGGTTTAACTCAGTATTTATTTGCCTTGTCCATATGTTGTTTTCTGAAATTGCAATTAAAATAAATTTTTATTGGTGTTTCACTCTACCTTGAAAAAAGTGGAGGGTAGTGGTTGTCTTCCCAAATATCCTGAGGGAAGAAATGACCCCTCTTGCCCCTCCGTGCTCCCTTTCCAACATGACACAGATGCAGGGGTAGAGGAGGGAGGCCTCAGGGCAGGGCACCCCTTTGATTCTCCACATGCTGAGGGACCCCGAGTCCCCTCTCCTTGCAGACACGAGGCGGCATGGCCCTTCTCTGGCCTTGGGCCCCATCTGGTTTCTGCTCAAAGTTACAGATTTAGTTACTTTTTTCCACACTGACATTCCACCTCTTCATGAAAGCTTAGATGCCATTTTTCTTTGTATCTGAAACAACGACTGAGGTGACAGTGGGTGTGACACCACCATCCGGGTCCCCACTGTCCTCGTTGGGCGTTGTGTGGTCACGTGACCACAGACCATCTTTGTTCCTGGGTCTCATGGATCCTGCTGAGAGGACGCAGCATACAGTTTACTCAGCAGCCAGCTTTGAAACAGCCACAAAACCTTGAAGGATATAAGGGAATTCTTTGTAGTATCTGCAGCATTTTGCAAGTCTGAAATTATTTCAGAACAAGAAGTCAAAAAATCACCTTAGGGGTTAAATTAAATTTACATTTAACTTTGTACAAGAAAAGAAGACTACACAAATTGTTTATACTTCACTGTTATGTCTCCGTCAGTTCCACATCAAATGTGACTCGGCAGAGGTGCTGAGACGTGGCCACCGTGTGTCTTACAGGCAGCCAGCTAAGGGACGTGTTCTTGAGGTTTGTGCAGTTCTTTAGACAACTTGTATAAATTCATTAAGTTATCCAAGGGCCCTAGTACATTGGAAAGTTGAGTTTTGTTGTTGTTGAAGAAAATGGGTTGAGGCCTGAAGTGCTGAGCAAATGCACCAGCAGAGAAAGTGCCCCCAGCCCAAAGGCACCCACAACTCCAGGAGGCCGTCGTAATCCTCAGATGTGGAAAAACTACAACGCCTGTTGACTGACAACATCTGCTTCATGTCGGCAGGGATGGAAAGAAACAGGAGTTGCCCAGCCTGGTTTAGGCCCATTAAGCAAAGAAATGGGAAGCACCCCAAAGCTATGTTCTTTAAAAAAAATTTTTATTGTTGCAACTAAAATGCAAACCCATCATTTATATGGCAAGTTGGAAAACTGTACAGTTTGACAGTTCTGTGAGGTCACAGAAGACCCTGAGACGCGCCCCCCCACCTCCCCCCATCATGCATCCACGTATACACACGCCTGAAAAGGTATCATAGCAAAACACCTCGCTTTTTTTGTTTTTTATTTTTGTAAAAATGGTTTATTCTGTGGCCATCGTAGAAAATAATGGCCCGAAGAGTAAATATCGGCTTAAGGCATAAAGCAGAGCAGCTCGCTACTTTCCTAACATACGTGTGACAAGATGGAGAGCCATCTGTTTTCCAAGGATAGGAGGTTAAACCAGTATATCCATTTCGAAATGCTACTATATATACACACCAAACTACTACATACACATACAGGACTTAAAATAACAGACAGACAAGCCCAACTCAAAAATGCCTACAGCCTGGCACTTCAGCCTTACCCACACCTCACCAAGGCTCTGAGGGGCGACGCCTCAAATGTTCCCACCACAGAATTTCTCTGCACGAGCTTCTAACACGTGAAAGGCAAAATGTGAAAATGCTGGCAAAAGAGCAGCTCGTGAGCTACAGCTGCCTTTTTTTTTCTTGTTAAAAAAGCCACTTGATGTGGAGGTCTTAAGTTTCCCTCGCAGGAAGAGATGTGAGCACCATCAGTCCCCAGGGTCCAAGGGCAGGAGCAGACGCCTCTCTTAGCAAGGCCCCCGGACCTAAAGGGCCATAGGCTGACTCGAAGGGACCGTCGTCCAGGCTGTTTCAAGAAGTGTGGTTTCCAACAGTCACCTTGGTTCCAAATCATGGTCCTCTTAAGGAGAGTGTGAACTTGGGATGGTGGAGGCTGATCCCAAAGGTGTGTGTTGGGGGGGAACCCTGCTTGTCTAAATGTCCAGAGCGCGAGGTGTGACTATGGCTTCCCTTACCCTTGGAATGTCTGAGTTACAGTGGGACCCAGCTGGACCAGGACAGGCAGGGCCTCACCAGGAAGTCACCAGAGTGTCATGTCAGGAATCAGGCAAGCATCTGTTACTGGAAAACGTCACTCCACTGCTGAGTGGTGACTATTTCAGCAACAGTCTTAGGAACTGCAAGCCATGTAATGATCAGATCATGCAAAGGTAGATGGACTTGTACTCGGGGCACATTAGTAAGCAGAGATCTAAGTATTTTAAGCACGTGGTATCTGATCGGGACACAAGGAGACCGTACATGCATCCTAATACACACAGGGAGAGCGGTACTGAGATCAAGCTTGGAATAGATAACCGGGGAGGGGAGGAACTGGGCGGGACAAAATACTCTCACGCCGTGTGTCTTAAGTAGCCAAGTGTCCACTATATATCATCCCCTTGTTCTATGAACACAGGCACACCTCTTCTTGCGTTACCCACGAAGTGACGACTGCTTACAGCCGTCCTCCTTGCTAGTACTGGTCTGATGCAGCAGGCTCAGGGCAAAGTCCTCTGTTCCCAGCACCACCTGAGGGTTTATTATTGTACTTTTTGATAAAGCCCTTGTTGCAAGGCTGACATCAAAAAACTTTAATACATTATTGGTTTAAGAGGATGCTGCTGCACTGTGGATGCCTTTGGGGGGAGAGATTTAAAAATAAATATGGAGTGGAGAGGCTCACTACATGCAGTCTCCGTGGAGGGCTGCCGGGAGGATGTCGCGTGCCGCCCGCCAGGGACACACCAAGGGGGCACCGCGAGAGGCTCGCCCCTCCACCTGCACAGGCTGCCTTGCTCTGCGCCACCAGCACAGTGTTCTCCTGTGGCCTCCTCAGAAAATGGGGTGTGGATCTAGTACTCAAAGGAAGGAGAGGGGGAGAAAGTAAAAGGATGGAGGCGAGGGAGGGTGGCTTTAGCGCAGAACCAGCGTCTGCCCGGGCACAGCTGGCTACGCTGTCCATCGGCCCTTACCCACAGTGGCTGCCTGCCAGGTGGGTGTGGGCTCTGTGAGCAGAGACGGACAGTGGATGGAGGTGGGTCAGATTATGTGTTGCTGTTGAACAAGAACTGGAATGAAACCAGACATTTCCAGATGAGCCTGGCCCCACCCCTGCAGAGCTACAGACTCACACACCACCCCCGCGGCCAACACCACTCCAGCCTCCCGTATTTTTTTTTTCACAATAGCTCCCCCTTTCCAAAAATCACCCCCAAGGAAAAAACTGTTTGCATGTTGCTAAACCACTGGATGCACTCAAAGATGGTTGCTTAGAAAGAGGTAAAATATTTAAAATCATTAAAAAAAAAAGTCTTGTGAGGTGATTTCCACGACCAGTTTTGAGGCTAATCCTCCCTCTTCTCCTTAATTTTAACAGCAACACATTCTACTGTTTGGATTTCTACTGAAATGGCATTTAAATTCCAAGTGAAGTGCAAACCGCTCCTTCTGGATCTCAACAGCTGGGTGAAAAGCCAGGGGCCAGGGGCCCTGAGGAACCCTGTCTCTGTGGATGGAGCGATGGGGGCAGGATGTGTGCAGGACGGCTGTAACGAGAGGGGCTGGTGGAGAAACAGACAAAGGGAAACCAGCGGGACACCCTGAGCAAAAGCAGAAGCCGGGTTCTATTTTCTAGAGATGGCCTTTTGTTGTTTTTCTTCTTAAAACGGGAAAGCTCGCAGGCACTGTCCCAGCTCAGTGCACGCACAGCAGAGGAAGCACCTGAGCGAGATGGTGTCCAAAACCCTCAAACCCTCTCCTCCAAAGGAGTTTACATTCGTAAAAGTGTAGGAGTCTTTCCCTGGGAAATCAAATAAAAATTGTGTATCTGGTTACACCACCTAAGAGTACAAGTTTCATAAGTGCCTAGTCTTTTTTTTTTTCCAGAAAAAAACAAAAAGCTGCTTTTTATAAAGGTTAAAAACAACAATGTGTTGTAATTCTATTATTTTTTTTTCAAAAACAAATGAGCAAAAACAGAAAAAGAGAGAGAGACGTATTTGGCATTTTCTCTACTTACTCCTGAATAGGTTAAGGCCCTGAGATTAGACTCTTCTATTCTTGGGACCACAGGGCTCCTTAAGACCCCAGTGCATCAATCCTCAATGCTCTCTCGTTAGCCCTTCACAGTTCCAGACTTTGAAAACCTTTGATCTGTTTCTTCTGAGACTGGCTCAGAGCCTCCAGCAGCACTGAGCGCTATCGCCGGGCTGGCGGCCAGGGCTTTCTGTACACGCGGCCTGGCCAGCACGTCCGTCAGTGAAAACATACCCTGTAGCAGAGGTATGCGCCGGCTGTGAGGACTGTGGCCACGCACACATTGACCAGGAAGGGCTTCCAGTGAGTCAGCGCCTGGTCCTGCTCCTCCTTGGGCGGCGACAGCTCCCCTTGGGCAGGAATGGCCCCCACGACCCGCCTTCGGACTTCAGTGTCTTGACTTGCACTGAGGAATGAGGGGGGCAGAGGTGGGTTACTCACTCGGGAAAACAATGGCAAAGGTGCTATTATTACGGGAGGACTTCTAGGAAAAAGTGAGCCATGTGAAAGTAGAGCTTGGTGATACTGATGCTGGCCTGTCACCACCTCCTTCCCAGGGCCTGACAGTCGGGCCAGGGTAGGGTTCCCAAGACCTGGAGACTCCTTGGTGACAGAGGATGGGTAAGGGTCTGAGGGGAAATACAGCCACTGGTACAAACAGAGGTGCAACTTTGTCCTGGGGCTGCTTGTAGAATATGTAGAATGTGGCCACAGGCTTCCACTCCCTCCCCAGGGCCCGACAGACGCTGATAGACAGAGACCTTTGTTGTTGCGAACATGTGGACTATCACGTATCTGCAGTGTGGACCCTCTGCCCTCCCCGCTGCAGGCCCATCCAATCCTGCCAGTAGGCCCATTTCCCAGGTGTCCTGTGTGCGGTCAGCTGACTACCTTGGTGGCAAGCCAGGGCCACCCCGTGGGGCTGCCCCTCCCAGGGCCGTCAGCAGAGACTGTGTGGGCCTGTGTGCAGTCAGGCCCTGCCTCTCCCCTCCCCACCTTTCCCAGGCCTTTGCCTTCCAACCCTTGTGTCCACTGAGGCAGCGCTGGCCACAGGAAATCCTCCCTCCCATGCGTATCTCCATGGCCTTCCTGCCCCAGCAGCATCCTGTGTGACTGGAGGGACCATTCAGAGGCACCACCTGCCCAGGAAGACAGGAGGAGGCTGCATGAACCACCCACTTCTCGGCGCCCACCTGGTGAGCCGCCAGCTGCAGGGCTGAGGTCTGTGTGCACGTGGGCTCCTACCGGTGCCCAGAGGCACTTAGGTTCCTGGCCCAACTCATTTTTTCCTGGAACCCTCTGGCTTTCAGCTTCTCAAATCCACACCTCCCTGCTCACCACCTTCACCCACAGAATGTGAAAGGCACCTCTCTTTCCACTGTTTTCATGAATAAAGAAACAGGACCCATGACACACATCTGACACAAGTTGCGTGCCAGCTCCCATCTCTCTCATCCTTGGCACTCAGCAAGCCCTCAGAGGGAGCATGCTGGCTCACCCTGAGAATGTCAACTGAGGTCTTGGGAAGTGGGGCACAGTCTCACTTGCTCAGCACCTGCTCTGGGAGGCCCTGGTGGACAAGTGTCTCTTGAGCCCCACACCAGATCTGGTGTTCCTGTTATGAGGACCAGTTGCACAGAAGGCCCTGGGGTTTAGGTTCATGGGTCAGGACTGGGACCTCAAGACCAGCATTTAGCAAAGTGCCAGGGGAAGAATTTGATGATCAATTTAGCCAGAAGACCCAGTGAGGCACACACCGTGTGTAATCTGCTTTCTCATGCACGACAGTTCCAATGTCCAGTCACAATAGTACACCCTGATCCCATTCTCCAATAGTTGTAGAACATCCAACAAAGGGAGAAAGCACAACTTTTCTAATCCCTGGATATACAATCAGCTCATCTCTAGTTTTTCACCATTACAAATGATGCCACCACGAACACCTCTACCTATACATCTCTGCACACTGCTTGAGAACTGCTGCAGGCTGAATTTCTAGGTATAGACAAATATGGGGTCAAAGTTTACACTAATCTTAAACTGCTCTCCAAAAAAGCAGGCACCAAGGGCACTGCCTCCATGGTCTCAGGCTTGAGCTAACTCTGCTCATTCTTCAAGCTTCTGCACGATGCCACCTCCTACAGGCAGCCTTCCTTGACCACCCAGGGAAGGCTGGGTGTCTCCTCTCTAAGGCTGCCCCCTCAGCGTGCACCTCCATCACATTCCTGTCCATGGGCCCCTACCACAATCGACTGCCCATTTCCCAACAGTATGGTCTAGAACACAGACCAGGGGCCCCGGTCCAGTTATCTCAGGGTTTCACACGCATCACGAGGTGCTCAGTAATCTTTGTCAAACTGTAGGGAAGCAAAATGGCAATCAATTCAATCAAGGCTACGTGAAAAGGTTAAGTTCCCCAAAATCATTCCTGGGGTTGAAGGTACGCAGTCAAGCCTGAACATCGGTTTCAGGACTGGCCTGAAGCCCAGGGCAGGCTTCCGTCCTCTGTTACTATCATCTCTGAGCTGAAAGACCTGACTCCACTGCAACCAGACCCCTGATTCCAACAAGCACCACCAGGTGGTGCTAGACCCCCACTAAAGCCAGTCACTTCCCCGGGGCCAACCTGCAGCTCAGTCCAGAGGCTCCTCCAGCCAGGGCAGGAGCAGTGGTGGTCCAGGCGCCCCATTCCCCAAGGACACAGAAGCACCGTCTGTCAAGAGGAGGCTGGGTCCACAAGGTTTCAATATCCACGTGTGTTTCTGGAACAGGAGGTCATTTCCCCTTGTCCCCGGGAAGCCAGCACCCTCTCACATTACCTCTCCAGGCTGCAGGGGACATTGAAGGGGGTTCTGGTTTCCTCCTTGACCGGGCCATCTTCTTTATCCTCCTCAGTCTCATCCTTTACCCACTGGTGATTTGGGAAGAATTCCTTGCACTTTCCATTGTGTGGCTCCAGGATTCGTTTGGGAGGCCGGGGAGGTGGGGGGACGTGCTCAGGTGGGGGCTCCAGGTCTTCGTGGGAGAGTTCTTTCCATTGTTCCTTGAAAAAGCAGCAAGAGGAAGTCCTATGAGATTTCACGTTTGGCTGATGTGTCAGGAAATCTGCTTCCCTTTAAGTGAGCAGAAGGTGAGGGCTAGGCTAGGTGAGGGGCCCTGTCACTTTCTGGGGTCTCCAGCCATGTCCTTGGAAGATGAGATCTTCTGGAAATAAAGTCTATTCTCCCTATTAATGCTCTCCCTATTAAGGCAGAAATTGGAACATGGTGAAAATTTCCACAACTTTCTAGCTATTTAAACAAGAAGCCTAGCTATTTCCTCTGACATGTGACACTGTTTCAACTTTTATGATGAACAGCCTCCTTCTTTAGAGGCAAAAATTTAAAACCAGCACACCTGGATTAAAGCAAAAGCACTGCTGACCTGAACTGAAGAGTCTCCCATGATGAACTTGGCACCTTCGATTACAGCCAGGTAGGAGAAACGGAGCTGGTCTGCTGTCTGGATCAGCCCCATCCGAAACTTCCGCATTTCTAACAGAACTTTCTTGATGTCGACAGAAGAAGGGTCTTTCCTTTTGTCCATCTGAAAGCCGAAGAGGAGACACAGCTCAGTGAGGTTTGAGTCTCAAGTACAATGTGACTGTATATGTCCTGGAGGAACATGCCAGTTCCTACTCAGGTAAAGTCATAGTGAGGAAGGCAGAATTCTAGAAAATCTGGCAAAATTGGGGAGCGCCCAGCGGAGAAATGAGAGGTAAGGGGATTCTCTGGATCTTCCTGGCTGCCACAGTAAATTAAGAGCATCCCTCTAAACGAAGCTATTTAGGGTAAAGCTCCTTTCATGGGAGAGAAGCTGTTAAAAAGTGAAGATCAAAGCTAGTTTACTGCAGAGACAATAATAGAGAAGCTGTGGCCAGGCCAGACTAGGGGTTAAAATGGGCTTCCTTCTCTTCCCGGGGTCTTTAAGGGCCTTCTTACCAGCAAGAGGCAGGTGTCAGCCAGACAGAAGGTCCCCGACCTGCCAATGCCAGCACTGCAATGCACCACGATGGGGCCGTACTCCACGCTGAGCGACCCTGACTCTCGGACTTTGAAGAGAAAGTTCAGAAACGAGGCTGGCGACTCGGGGACTCCAAAGTCAGGCCATGTGGTATAGTGGAAATGTAAGATCTCACGAGTTTCTTGAGACTGAAAGAGAAATTTTCTCATGACGATGCTAAGAGAATCACCTGTACAGAAATCATGAATTCCAAGTAAGCACAAAGTGCCTTTCCACCCACCTAACTCCGAGAGTGGCCTCACTTCTCAGATTTTCTCCCTGGGTCCACAAACCACTGAACAAATACCAAGCTCCGCAGGGACCCCAGGTTGCTCCTGCTTCAATGTCCCCTCCTTTAGGCTGGAGCAGTCTTGCCCACAAGAGCCCATGTCTCCGATGTTCCTCTTACTTCTGCGTCTTTATGGTTACAGCCGATTTCTCTCCAGCCCACAGTCAAAATGATGCTGCACTGTCACCCACAACGATCTTGTCATCTAACGCCTCAGGGTATCGCATGAAAGAGTGGAAATATAAGTGCGTGTGTGGGACACCAGCTCTGGGTAACTCGGGCCTTTACGAGACTATCTGGACACCTCAGAGGATTGTCCTCTTACAGAAAAAAGTTACCAATCCAGTCTCCAAAGACTGCCATGTGTGGCTCAATACCCAGCTGAACAGATGGTCCACGAGAACGATGCTGATAAGCCCAGCTACACTGGCCCTACAAGCTGTGTTCACCACGTCCAGCACTGGACACGAGCACTCAGTGAGTTCTCAGAAATCCCTCGAGGTGTACAGTCCAGTTCCTCCCATTTTCCAGATTAGAAGACTGAGGCTTGGCAGCCAGCCCCCCACTGAGTGGGGGAACAGGAGTTTAAATCTAAGCTTGCTTGACTCCAGAGCCCAGGTTCAGAGCCTGTCACAGGAACTCTTGAAAGGCGGACCCTGGCCCTTGTCCCCAAGTGTTTCTCCCCCTGGCCTGATCTGCTCCCAGTGGAACAGAAAGAACAGCCTGTGATGCTGTTTCCAGCTCTGCTTCTTCCTCTGAGCCTCCACTCCCAGGGTGGACGGCTGGTTGCCAGGAGCAATGATCAAAATGCAGTTCTTGCTGAGAAGAGCACTCAAGATTTTACTAAGCTAAGAGCCCACAGCCATGGGGTAAGCAAGGCCTGCAGACAGGCCAAGGGCCAAGTCAGCGCGTAGGTCACCTGGACAGTAGCTCATGATGAAACACTTTGGGTCGGAGACCTGCTGACTGACAATGTCTCCCTTCATTTGGCAAATCTCCTCAACGTGCCTCCCATGTACCAGGCACAATGAGGCAATGACTCCGCCCTGCCCTCCCAGAGCTCACAGCTTAGTTACAACAACCTTCCCTGACCCTAGAGTGATGCAAACGTGTGAAAGGACCCACAATAAACAGCAAGGACCTAACATCAGCAGAGAACACACACGTATCACCCTGCACCAGCTGTTACACATGCTGGCATCTTTCTGCAGAACTGGAAAAAAATCTGCTTATGACATTAGGATAATTTCTAGAACCACACCAAACAATTCCATACTTTCCTTCCTAGAAAATGACCTCCTTATACACTTTAATGGTTTACAAGAGAGATGCGTCTTCTATTTTTTTGGAAAAGAAAAGCACTTAAAAATATACTTTAAAAAAAAAAATGGGATAAGAAACCATGCCAAAAGCAAGTTCCTTCTTTTAATTCTTAAAAAGGTTTGTGGGTTATCTCCTGTTTACTCCCTCCCTCATGCCTGCCCACCTCTTTCTCAAGGAATTCATTCCAGACGTATGCTCGAACAGATACACATGTCTGAGAAAGGACTTTTTCAAAACCAAGTCTGTTAGAGCAAACAGATCTCCCCCAAACCTCCAAGCTGCTGCCTTTGCTCTGCCACACAAACAGCACAAACCTCTTCTGCTCTGTCTGAATTCCGTTTCCCTCAACAAGCAAAATACATTTTCTCAAGAGTTTACCAGAAGTCACTCGTAATGTCAGGCTTGGAAATGCTCAAAAGCATTTAAAAAAGTCTACCCCCAGGCACATTCCAACCCTCTGCCAACATTATTCCTGAAAATCCTCCCTATCAAACCCTCCATAAATCACAGCCCGAGAGCCCGCGTGCTGGGCGGTGGGGGGCCGGACCCACTGCGCGGCTGCGTTCCTCCAGAACCACGCGATTTTAACCTCTTCTCCACCTGCAGTCACCTGCACTAAGTCTCCATCTTACTTCGACTTCTGACTATGAATCCCACCCCAGGTGTCACGTTGACTATAAAAGAGTAAAGCTGAGAAAACTAAGATGCAAATATAATGAGGAGCATTTGCCTCCTCTTCAGCCCAGCCCCGCAAGCCCCAGCCCTGGTCCCACTGCCCCTGGATAAACCCGTGCTCCTTCGACCCCACAGAACCTGTGCACCCTTTCCAGCACATGTTCTGAGCCTGTGCTGCTCTCACACTGCACATGGACCACCTTCTGGAAGCCTTTCAAAAGCCCTATCTGACAGGGGAGCAGACTGAGACGCAGTGAGAACGGGTGCCCTTTGCCTGAAGTCTGACAGTTTGATATGGTGAGGCCGGGAATCAACTCCAGGCAGTTTGATTCCAGAAAGCAGTGGCTGACCATATTTGAGGGTGCCCCCAGGAGTTGCCCTGAGCTTCCGTCCACTGTTCCCACTACAGGCATGGGATCCCCAGAGTGAGGGCTCCAGGTGAATTATTCAGCATCCCCCCTCGGGCAGGGTCTTCTGTGGTGCTGCTTCTAGCATAGTGCCCAGACAATGTCCCAAGACCATCATTTAATGATAGCTGGCAGCTGGTGTTATAAATTCTCCCCACACAAACAAGCCCAAGACTTCATCTAGAAAACTTATACTGACTATACACTGGGAGGCAGCCCCAGAAGGACCCTCTTCCCTCACTTCAGACTAAAGAGAATGAACAACTAGAGCGGCCCGTGTGCTCTGCTGGTATTCAACTCCCAGGCCATCACGTCAGTCCCTCTGCAGTTGCAAAGGTAGGAACAGGTAAGTTTTAGGTAAGAACTCCCTTTTCCCTAAGAACTGGTGTTAACTAGGGTTAAGAGAGAGCTCTGTGGAGAAGGAGGTAGCTAAAACCCGTCCCCCCACCCCTAAGTACCTCTGGTCACCTAGTAAGTAAGCAGGTAAGTTCTACTCACCATAGTGCTAAAACCACATCTTGCTCAGAGCATAGAAAAACACTGGCATAAACAATTGGTGTTAAGTAATATCACCCAAGTGAAAAGACATCTCAACCAGTAACCATCTGAAATATTTAAGCACATGCCATACTCACTGTGAGGTTTTCCAATTCTAGTTGTCGTACTGTGTAGTATGACTTAATATCTTCAGAGATCAATGTCAATTTCAAATTTGTGTCTTCAAAGATCATTTCTTCTTCTTCTTTTTGTGGCCAGTACTGTGCACATTTTAACTAGGGGAGAAAATAACACTGAATTATTGTGAGCAATGACTGTCTTCCTATGGAGGTTTGAAGTACTGTCCACGAGCTTTATGATAACCCAAAGACTCAGGGTTTTCTGACCTTGGAAGTCACTTTCAATGTAACCTGCCTGCCTCCAGAGGAGACGGGGAGGGGCCTGTGAAGATCTAGACCAGGACTAGTTGGGCAGACAGGACTTGCACTTCCAAACCCAGCCACCCTGATTACCCACATAGTGAAGGAGTCCAGGGGTCTGATCCTCTCCCATCACCAACGAGGGGAGCCAGATTGCACACAAGGTTTGGTCTCTCACAAACTACTTTCTGTAGCCATTTCAAAGGTTATTGAGAGCCTGATTGGTGCTCCTGGCATAGCACAGACTCCTAACCTGGGAACGTTGACCAAGACTAGAAGAGACCACATGCAACACGTGAAAAGCTTGAAGGGCTGTAATCAAACGCAAACCAGCATCCAGAAGGCTTGGAGGGGTCCCTCCAAAACTGGGGCTCACCCACTGCCCCACCCTACCCTTTCATTCTGGTTTGGCTCAGTTCAGAAAAAATCCTGTCCTACTTTAAGAATTTCAGAAACTACCTGATACTCTTGATTTAAACGTAGCTCATTAACATTTATTTAACGCAAGTAAACTCCCAAAGATTTGGTTTCATTTAGAGTTCAAGAAAGAAAATTTGAGTCAAATTTAGTGGCATGCTTTGCTTGAGCCAAGTTTCTAAGCCAGCTATTTCTGGCTGCTGATGACTGTTCTGGACAAAAATGGCAGGTAGATGGGGGCTAAGCTGCCAGGTCTATAAGCCAGAAGAACCGACATGGCCCCAGACAGAGGGACTCTCAAAGGTGGTACGACTTCTATCAAATGAAATATCAGTGTGTGTAAACAGCTCTTCGGGAAACGGTACAAGTTCAAGACACTTATAATTCAACACTCACTGACTCAGAGGAGCCAGGAGGCTCTTGAAGAGGCTGAAGACAGAACAACAAATGCCCACTGGTCCTGCTTTAATGAAATCAAAGCAACAGAAAAAAGGGAGGGAAACAAATTAAGAAACACCACATTGTGATGCCAGCACAGCACCAAACTTTATGGTTCCCAAACAGAAGGCCAATAGGCTTTCTAAAGAGCCAGGACACAAGTCTGTCTGAAAGTTTTAGCCAGTTTCACCCATATCACCTCCCTGCACCAAAGATGAGCACCAGAGATGAACGCCTGGGACAGAGCTCATCTGTCAGCTTTGAAGTGATCCTGCCACTGAGGACACAGAAGCATTAATGGCATGGCAGGATCCATGCTTAGCCAAAGTGGGCGAGGCAGATGAGAACAAGACTTTGGAAGACGCTTAAAGGATGCATTTATTCCCACACGTCACATCATTAGAACTGTGCAATGCCTTGAAACCCCAGAAACAGAGGACTGCCCTGGTAGGTCCAAAGTCACGTGTGCTGGAGTGGGCACCCAATGCAGTGAGCAAACTAAGAGTGAAGCAGAGAAGCAGAAATGCAGGATGGTCAGTTGCTACCAAGGAAGAGGCCAATGTTTTCATGTCTCATGGGCAAGAAAGGCAAGTCTTTTAAATCTCATCTCCACACAGCAAACACTCACTTTCTAAAGTGAATATAAAGCCTTACGAATCTCTGTAATCTGGGTAAAGACCAAGGCTTTGGAACTCTACAGCTGAGGAATTCTGGCACACACTAAGTGTCAATCAACCAATACTTATTTAAAAATAGGAGCTCTTAAAAGAACTCTTAGACATCTGTAACAACATGCCATGGTCTGCTCTCTGTCATTTCCTGTAGAAATTTTTATTGTAAACACACAAAACAAAACAAAATAAGCACAATATCAACTACTTCCTGTCATCCTATTAAGTTGAAATATAGTGACGGGAAAGGGAGATTTATTTTATTAGAAAGCAGTCCTTCACCACGGTTAAAACTGAGGCCTATCTTGGGTTGGCACCAAACAGCCATGTGGTAGTGCCAAAGTGCTGGTATCTGTCATAGCTGCTGTTACCACCATGAAGGCAGAGGTGAGAGAGTCCTTGGGTCCTTCTAAAACAAACAGGTAAGCCATCTTGAGAAAAATCTATGGAAGTCATCTGGGGTGACCCTGTGACGGGTGATCTGGCTGAAAGAATCATGAACACAGACAACTAAAAGCAGAATATGAAAGATGGACAAAGCCTAAAGCACCTATGATACAAAACCCAATGTCTCAGGCCTGAAAGCAGTTGAAATCAAATAGCATCTTTAGTAGGGATTTCAGGGGAGAGACACAGGCAATGCGTCTGGTTGAACATGGCCTTGTTTACGTCCCCTGCCTAGACAATAAGCCTGGCCGCTACACACATATGCACGCTACCTCATCATGTCTAAATGTAATTTTTAAATTGAATGAATAAGAACTTTGGTCATTTGGACGACCTCGGTCTAACACACACAATCATTTTCTGCATAACTATTTTCCAGGAAGCACAGGGTCCCAAGAGGGTAACGGGGCAGGTCTGCCAAAAATACAGAGAGAACATCCTACACTATTTGGCAAAAGAAGGAAACCAGAAAACAAATACGCATTACATGGAAACACTCTGCAAGCTGGTTTTTAACACGGGCTGTGTGGAGAAATTATAATTAGATTAGTTGAGCAAACAGACACTGCAATTTCTTACAATTTTCCTCAGTCAGCCCTTATGGGGGTGATAATGTTGATGCTGAATTAAAAATGTTTATCCCAAGGAAACTTTAAGAACCATAAACCAAACATTGTCTTCCATGCCAATTTGCACGCCCCAAAGACCCACAGTAAAATGAAGAGCTGCAAAGGAAAATGGGGACTACTGTCACAACATCACAGTGAACTACAATAAAAACCAAGCAGTCTTTTTTTTTTTTTAATGGCCAACATAGCAGTCCAAGGGGAAAGGTTGTCACAGTGGATCTGTGGTCCATTTATGGTCAGCCTTGGGTGGGAGACAACCAAGAGCAGGACGTGTGACTGTAGCACCTGAACACCACTCCTTGTGTCCTGTGACAACAGTAGCTGAAGCAAACTGCGTGCAAACAGCAAAGAGGTTTCACCTGAACTTTTAGCAACAAACAAAAGGCAAATCCTACTATATCTGATTATTTTTGAATAAATAAGTCACGATTTAAAATTCTCAACCCTCCATACCACTGAAGAGGGATTCTCAACTGAGGACAATTCAGCCTCCCAGGGGACACTGGACAATGTCTGGGGACATTTTTGATGGCTTCAACTTGGGGCCAGGGTGCTACTGGCATCCAGTGAGTGGAGACCAGTGACGCTGCTAAGCACCCTCCAACGCACAGGCCCCCCCGCCGCCACTCCTGTGACAGAGAGCAATTTGGCCCAAACGTCAGCAGCGTTGAGGGTGGAAGACCCTGAAGGCTCATCTGTGCTCAGCACCTGCACTGGCCACCATGTTTCACTTTCCCTTGCGGAGCACATGTGCTGCAGGAACCTGATGTTTTATTTCTTTATTCAAAACTGTTGACAAAAAAAAAAAAAAACAAAAAAAACTGTTGACAAGAATGGTGATGGGTGAGGGTTTGCTTCACATTTGCAACTTCACATTTTACTAATCAAGCCACTGTAGGGAAAATTAAAAACCACTTTCACTGAAAACAGTTTTTTCTAAGACGAGGCATTACTGCATCAATTGAACACTCGGGTAAGCTCTTTATCTGCTACTGTGGAGAGAATATTTTCTTTCAAGAAAAGCAGGCAGAAGCAAAAATATGATTTTAAACATGTGCTGTCGTAAGACGGCCATTTGCTGTAACCAAGACCGTTCCTTACTGTGTAAGGGAGGGAAGAGGCTTTGTGGCGAGTGCTTTACTGCGTTGGGTTTTCACTGCTCAAGTTTCCTTTGAAGTGTTACTTTTTTGCACTTGTCTTTTTTCCCTGCAGGGCCATGACGCCATGACTGTGCTTTCTTCCGAGGGGTGACTTCTCCGGAGCCTTCATGTTCTTCTGGCCGCATCCCGAGGCAGCCAGGACAGCCGTGACAACAGTGCCCCCGCTGAGCCCCAGAGAGAACAGTGCCAGCACCTGCCAGGGCTGGGCCACACATTCCTACAGGTCTCCATACTCCTCAGCTCACCTTCTCCTGGGGCCTGCACCTCAGAGGCTGTGGAGCCCCGGTGGTGCTGGCAGTGAGAGCGGGGAAAGAGGGCGGGAGCCGGGGGGCGGGGATGTGGCACCTCTTCTGCACAGAAGACCACACGGTGCCCTGAGGCATGCGGGAAGGGAGAGCACAGCACTTCCAGGGGGTGCCTGGAAGTGGGGTGAGTGTGATTCGGATCATTAGCCCAGAGAACTGGCAAGAAACTTAAAAAAATTTTTTAAATAAAATAAATAAAAGTCTGTTCCGGCTGGAGTCTGGAGATGGAGGAGGGGGGAGTGGGGTCCAGTAGCCACATTACGCATATCCTGGGAGGCAGAGGGAGGCCCAGAAGGGTTTCAGCTGGGAAGAGGTGTGGCGAAACTTGGTTTAGAAAGATCATTCTGGATGTAGGATGCAGGAGAGACTGAGGAGAGCCAGTTGAGGGGCAGGAGGTGACCTGAACAAACGCACACCTCGAGTCCACGTTGCAAAAACCTTGGAAGAAAGGAACCCACATCCTAAAGTAAAGCACAAGCAGACAATGTTCACATTAAAGAGGTGTGGCCAGGAGTCAAGCGTCTGGGGATTTTACGGAGGCAAATCCAGGGTCCAGGTGCTCCCACAGCTCAGCTGCGCAGAGGCACACTTACACCAGCCAGAAAAAGCAGACATAATGAAGATATAGTAGGAACATGCTTCTCAAAATAAAACTCTGCTTACACATCTCCACAAGGCAAGCACAGCAGCACAGGTAGCACAGGTGAGAGGAAAGCAGTGCACATGCATCACATGCTGGAGAGAGGCTGACTGAGGGGGCGGGGTAGAGAATAGGTCAAGGGCAATTTGACTTTTTTCCCTCTTTTAAATTCACCTACTTATCTGACTTGTTTACAATAAACATGTATTTGTATATTACTTCTTTATATTTTTCTAACAGAAATATAAAAACAACTCAAGGAAATAAACATGGACAAATGTCGACTCTGCACTGGCGTCCACACGGCCAGTGATGCACACAGTGGATGACTCTACGACTTACCGAGCCTTTCTCCATCACTCTGTTGAGCATGACCACGCCCCTGCTTTTCTGCTCCCACACCATCTCCCAAAAGTGACCACAGGTATTGGGCAGAGGGCCCTGCAAACACAGAATTCACAGTGTATGCATTTTACACATAAACACATTCCAGTGTGAGCTCACTGCTGGCAGTGAGTGGATGACAGCACCCTCAGGCAGCATGGTGGCCATGGCTGGGACAGGGACCCGCCTCTCCCTGCCTAGTGGTCAGTAACCACAATTCTATTTTCTACCACATGGTGAAAGGTCATTTCCGCATCTCAGGGCTGGTTCAGAACTGCGCGGTGGAGGAGAGAAAACATAGATTCTGCTCTCCAGTTTGGGCTGGCTGGCTGAGGGGCTCCACTGAGAACCATGCCTTAGGGCGGGTAGAATAGCAAACAAGACTCCTCGCTGCAGGTGAGAGGTAGTGTGGGGAAGGGGTCAACAGGGATGCTTCTGACAGCTCGGTCCCAGCTCTAATCACTTACCATCTGTGTGACCTTGGACACGTCACCCCACCTCTCCTCGCCTCAGTTTCTCCACCTATCTCACTAATCAGAGCACCTATTCATAGGAAGATTAACTATGTTCATACACTTATTAGGCCTTACCACAGTACCTGGAACACTGCAGACACCCATTAAAATGTAACCTATTATTATTACTATCAATAACGGCTAACCTGACCACAGACAGCCTTCATCCTTGGACCAAGGAACATAAGAGATGTGGACACACAAAGGGTCAGGCAGGTGGCCCAAGTGGTACGGTGTCATCGGGGCATGGGGGGCGGGGGTGCCTGCCAAGCAGCTGGCCCATCCCACTCCAGCCTCCATGGCAACGGGCACAGATGTTTACTGGATACAGGGTATGAATGCTTCGAGTTTGTCTCAGTTTTCAGTACCGCCTGGAAGGGACATCACCTATCACCTGCACGACAGAGCAGGTCGCATCCTCTGGCCAGCACCACTTCTTCTAGAATGGTTTCCATTCATTTTCATCCAAAAATCTCCTTATTCTTTACAGCTTTTCCCTTTAAGTCTCACCGTACTTCTCTCGACCACAGAGCCTTCCGTGTCCTCTCACTTCCTTCCCTGAACTTACCTGGGATTTGCTGCCCAAACCTGACAAATCCTCGCTCCTCACAGACCCTCAGACAATAGTGGATTCCACACTAACCCTTTCCAGCCAACTGACAGAAAAAATGTAAATCTCAGGGCAGAGGGAGCCCATGTAAGGAGTTGGATACATCCACGTACAACCTGACAGACAGACCTTCGGATGTGCCAAGTAACTGCTAGGGCAGGGGGGTGGGGAGGACAGCGGTCTAGAAGTTTCCATGGTGATTTCCTAATGCTCCATTTGACTTTATATACCCTATCTTTGCTTTGGACTTCCTGACCCTACACAAAAGTTGAATGGCTGAAATTAGGAAGGAACTCAACTACTTCTAAAAAAGAGAAGTTTCCAAGAAGCCACTTTCGCCTCAACCTCTTCCCACCAGCTTGCCACCACCAAGGTCTCCCTCCTTCTCATCCCAACCCCAGAAGTGCTGGGAGGACCATGGGCTGAGGGCCTGGGGACTGATGTTCCATACACTGACTGGGGGGCGTTGGGGCCGACTTTGGTCATGTGTGGAGAGGAACCGGGAAAGGACAAAAGGGACAGTTAGAGAAGGGCCACCAGGGATGCATCTGCCCCAAAGCAGACTTTGTTTGCTGTGTTTTCTGGCTTGTCATTTTAGTCTCCAAATATTAAGCAGAGTTATGATGGTCACAATCACCCTGTAACCCAAACCCGATATAAGACTGAAAAAACTGATATGCAATGAGAAAACAAACATTAGGATTAAAAAAAGAGAGAGAAACTTAGACTGTTTTAAACCAATTTACAGGTAACAGATTAAGACTTGAGAAAATTAATTAAAAAAACTCCTTTAATCCCTTTCCCAAATACCCATGGTCTTTGGGTCAAACCAGTAAGTGTTTCACAAAGGGTCAATTATTAAATCACCTTTATGATTTTTCCCCCCATAAATATGCCAAAAACCAATGGGAGCTTCAAGTGATTCTGCATGCTTGTACACATAATATAACCCTATCCCACCCCACCACCCCCAAAGAACGAGGACCATGCAGAGGAATTCTGAACGGCCATCTGGATAAAGATTCCTGGTCTACTGCTAACCCTGTTAGATATCCATAAGCAGCACTGGACACCCTGAGGCAAATACTTAAGCACTCCACACAGGTACTGCTCTTCTCTAGCTGCTGCCTCTGTCAACAGACCACAGGCAACTCTGGCATTTTATTGCTGTTTTCTATAAACCCAGCAACGCCATACTTCCCAGAAAAGATTCGTGTCACAACCAGACTGAATCCCCAAAGGGAGACTTTTTCCTTCCTTGTTGCTTTTTTGGGTTGTTTAAAACCTGATCTTCTAAAGGATGTGGCAGATCTTACTTGAGGTGTAGATAACAGTACTCTGAAACTGTAACATCAACACCAATTAAGGCAAAAACCATAAGCGAAAAATTCGAACAATCTGTTTACCTGGGTGAGAATGTAACTCCTCTGGGCTTCTTCCATTTTTATCAAACTAGCATTGATGTAGTCGTTATCTTCTTGATGAAGTTTAATCCGACTGTGGTCAACTGAAAGGCAAAGCAGAACTCAGAGGTTAATCCTGGAGGACCCAAGTGTCCGTACAGGCACTGAACCCCACGGGGAAAGCAAAGAAGGTGAGTTGGTGGCACTAAGGGTGTTTACATCGGCTGAGGCCGAGCTGTTTTAATTGAGGTTAGTCATCAATATAGGAATGACTAGTATTTAAAGGTTTTTGGAAGTGTTTGAAACAACACAAAATAGCAACAGAGACAAACTACACTAAAACACAGATTATGTCCTGTTCGGGAAATCTGTTTTTAGGCTGTGTTGTCTTATGGTATTTATTACTGTCTCCACAACTCATAGGACTAGGGGGAGGGGATGTCAAGGGATCTGTTCTCTGATGCCTAATATATACTTTTAAAGGGTAAAAAATACATTGGCTTCAATCTTTAAAAGGGAACAAAATCCACCAAAAATTCCACCCAGTCCCCAGAGCTCTAGTTGGTACAATGAGCTAAGTAGGTAAGATTTACGATCACGCCTCAACCTATGCCTAATGGTTTGAAGATTAAATGCCCTAAGTATACAACAGTGTGAAAAGTCATACCTTGAATTCCTTGACACAAGGTTTTTTTTCTTCTTTTTTTTTTCAGTTCATGTATAACATAAATGTCATGATAAAAGACACTCAAAAGGGAGTTTAACTGGAAAAAATAAACTCTGAATCCAAAATACTGAAAGTATATTAAATGTAATTTTCAGAATAGTTTTTAGAAATAAACTTGCATTTGGGAGGTCTGCCAGGTTTCTGAAAAAGCACAGCCACTTTTTTTTTCCCCTTTTACCATAACTTTGTCACAAAAGCCATGTTTCCCTGAGGGCCACTTTCCTTATCCTGCTATTGCAGCTAACAAGAGCAAGTGGGTATTTTTATTTCTGGTACAACATAAAAGACAGTAAAAAACTCAGGTGACCATCGATAAATAGTTCTCCCCCTGCCCAGTGGGAAAGGAAAAGTTAATGGAGGTAAGTGGTTTGGGGCTTTCTATCAGAAAGGATTCCAAAGAGATGTTTTAGGAAATGAGCCAATGTTTGGAATAATGTTTCTCATCACAGAGGGTTAATATAAACTGAAACACTTGGGTAATATTTAAGTGGGTCATGGAGATAAGAGATCTCAAAAAAAAAATTTATGATGGGCACTGGTGGTTATGTGAGCGGATTCAAACAGCACTGGGTGGTGACCCTGGGCAAACAACTTATCCTCTGAGTGCTGGGTTTTTTTACCTGCCAAAGGGAAGATAACAAGATCACTTTCTACCTTGAAACATTCTCCCCATTTCCTCTACAACCTTAAAGGCAAATTACTTTTTCTTCTGAAGAGTGGAGGTAGGGGAGAAAAAGAAAAATATAAGGAGTGAGACTGGGTGAGGGTGAAAAAGTCTGGGAATTGTATCTCTGGAAGAATACTTTAAATGCTGTTTTTTTCTCTGTAAAACTGGTTCATAAAACCATTTAGATGAGCACTGATCAAAAATGTAGAAAGGGAATATTAAAGACAACATTATTGCCTAATTCAGAGCAAGAACAGCAAAGGCTAGAGACCAAGGGCACAGCTGCACTGTGTGAAAAGTGCGAACAGTGATGCTTCTTTCCAGCTCAGGGCAGCTGGCCTGGGCCTCAGCAGCATCACCTGAGGAGAGGCCATTAGTACTATTTTTAAATAAAACCTATGAGGTGCCATAGCCTAGATGTGCTAAACCAAGAGTACTGGGCACTGGGGCAAAATCATGTGTCACCTGACCTAGACCTGTACTTCGGATGTTCCTGGCGGGCACCTTCAGTTAGTGACCATCTCAACCACAGCCAATGTTCATGAGTGAGACACTGGGCTAAGTGGCTGATGTTACTTTATTTCATCTTCGCATGATCCTGAGATCCGAGTGACTCCTGTTTTACTGAAGATCAGAGGAGAGGGCAACTGGCCCAAGGCCACACAGCTCCAAGGGGCAGGGACCTGTGGCAGCAGTCGGACACAGACTGCTCTGTGCCAACCCAGGTCCGATTTCGCTCCCTTCCCAGGAACCTGGGCGCTGCACAATTCACTGCCGATGCTCCTGTAGGAGGGCACCGAGAGCTGCCACCTACAGCCACGCACAGTGAGCTTCGGCAGGGCCGCGGGAAGTGCCAGGCTGGGAACTGACCTGCTGCATCCTCGATGTCCCTGGCAGAGAGCACTGCCGTGGGAGCTGCCGGCAGCCACAGCCCTCACTGACTGGCAACAGCCACATGGAGGTGAGTCAAAAAGTTCTCTGTGGCCTAGAGGATGTGGCAAAGTTCACGTGCTTCACTCAGCTCCAGTTTTTCTTACTTTATACAAATTCAAACACATTTGGTTATTTACCTTCGAGACATTAATGGATTGAGAGCCAATTACTCAGAAGGCAGAGGAGGCTACCAGGAGGCCCACTGAGAGCTAATGGCAGGAAAGAGCTAGAAAAATGATGATGGTGGCAGGGGGTGGGGTCATCAAGCAGAGCTGACTGCTCTTTAGTTGAGGGGGTGAACCGCTCCCACTCTTTAATGCCTGTGCAGGGCATCGTTACAGCTCAGTACAATGCTCGGGGTCTAATAATACTGTTGCTGAGTCACCCAGAAGGGGTTATATTATGCATGCTATACCCTGCTTCAGCTGGTAGGAAAGTGATTCATCATTAAAATAGTCAAAGCTAAAAAAAGTGCTTTGAACTTAGCTGAATTTTCCAGAAACTGAAACCATACCCCTTCGACAAGGGTGGAAAAATGACCCATTACTATAAGTCTCTAATGCCTTTATTATAGGAAACAATCAAGTCATAAACCTTTACTGCTATCGATTTATTACCGAACCCTGGGGCTTAAAGGAGCCTTGACTGAGAGGCCCTGCAGCTGAGGAAGAGCCAACGACGCAATGGAAGCAGAGTAACAGCGATGTGAATACTTACAGGGACTGACATCTCTGTACCTGTTTCGGTTTTTGTTCTTAGGAAGCTTGGCCACTCTACATGGGAAGTCACTGGCTTCGTGTCGGATATCCTACAAAAAAAGGATAAAGAGTTCTCTCTTGAAATTTCTGGCATCAGGAATTCATCTAGAGAGTTAACTGAGTGTGGGCCATGTGCCAAGCAGGGAGGAAAACACAGCACAGAAACAGAAATCAAAGGGAGCCACGCAGTGTGGGAAATGCAAGGTGCTAATTCAGAGGCATGTCCAAGGTCACGGGAGGAAAACAGAAGGACAACCATACGGCTGGGGTGGGAGGGAGTGGCATGAGACTGGAGCTGGAAAGACACAGAAGGGGGCAGGGAGACAGAAAAGTGTTGGGGTGGGGGTGCGTGCGCGTTTGACTCTGGAACCCCCAACACAGCAAAGGCACGGGGGCTGGAGTTCACATCTTACGCAGAAACAGTGAGTGGGCCGGTGGGAGGAACGACAGGGCTGGGGCATACAGGTGGGCACAAGCCAGACCTTGGAGTACCTTCCAAGTCAGGCCTGGGAGTTCCATCTGTAACCTTCTGTAAAGCTACAGTTATCAAGAGCAGATAAAATGCCCTTTTATACCAACAATCCAAATGCTTTCCTAGGAGATGGTAAACAAATCCCATTACAGCAAACTGTCACAAAGAACAAGTACCTGGACTAACAGAAGACGCTCATGATGCATCCTGCTAGGTGCATCACGCAATCTAACTCTGCTCTCCTAAATCAACACCACTATAATGCCATCTACAAATCTTTTCCTTTAAGTCTGTATTTTACTATATATTATTAAGAGACAAGCTCACCCAACAATGTGAATGCACTTAATGCCACTAAAATGTACACCTAAAAATGGTTACAATGGTAAATTGTATGTTACGTGTATTTTACTACAACTTAAAAAAAAAAAAGACAAACCCACAACAAGAGAACAGGAGAGCAGACAGTAGCAACACAATTTTGGAAGCTGGAAATCAGACGGATTAGTAGTTGGCAAGCCTGAGAAAGCTCAATTACCAGCCTGCAGTGGGGAAAGCAGAAAACCGTCCTGATTTCCACCCCAGAACCCTCCAAAGGCACAGGAAGTGCACTTCTCTGGAAGGAGGGGTGGGACTCAATGCAGGGGAGGGGGGAGGAGCTGTCTGAGGGGGGCTGGATCTCCACCTCCACCGCCCTCTTCTGTGCTGCTGGGTGACTACTGCCTCACACCTCTGCAGAAATCTGGAGATTTATCTTCTGGAAGATGTAAATCAGGGGGCAGAGTGCTCTCTAGATGATCTGAACAGACAAGGAAAGACCAAAAGATGCCATCTCGGCGGTATGCAGACAAGGAAAGGCCAAAAGATGCCATCTCGGTGGTATGCAACTAACAGCCTACCCGCACCTAGAGGCCCAGTGGCCAGATCTGTGCTGACAAGCCCCCTATACCTGAGAACTCGCTGTAGATTCTGTAAGCCCCTATAAGCCCCTATTCTTCATCGTGCACACACCACTGATTACAAGATGTCAGAGGAAAGAAAGCCTCTAATACAAAAGAGATTGAAAAGGAAAATAAAACAGGGGAAAAAAGCCCCTTGGAGGAAATAAACTGCAGAGAAATGAAAGCTTAAAAGATATATATTATTAATACACTCAGATAAGATACTGTATCCATGGATTAAGAACAAGATGGTGTATAAAATAAAAATGTCTCTTGGAACTTAAAAACAAGATGGCAGAACTGATAAGCTTAAGCTGAAGAGTCAGAAGATAAAGGCAGAAGAAATCCTATCTTTCTAGAAGACAAAGCCTAAATAAATAAATAACAGTAATGGAAAATTAGGCAAAACAAAATATAAGAAAAGAATACATTAATAATAGTTCAAGGAAATCTCCCAGACACATCAAGTGCTCATCAAAATGATAAAAACAGATCCATACTGAGACACGCTAATTTGCAATTCCAGAACCCTGCAGACAAAAACAACATTCTGCAAATTTCCAGGAAGAAAAAATCACTTACTTTCAAAAGATAAGGTGGTCAGATTCTGCAAGAACACTGAAAGCTGAAGGGCAATGGTGCAATACCTTCGAAATTCTGAAGAACAATAACGTCCGACTTAGAATTCTATACACAGCCCAATAATCATCAAGTGAGAAGAGACAAGAAAAACATTTCAGATACGCAAGGTCACAAAAACTTTACCACCCCTGCTACCTTTTCTCAGCAATCCACTGGAGCATGTCTTCCACCTGAGCGAAGAAATAAACCAAGAAAGAGAAAGATGTAAGATATACAGGGGGAAGAAATGGATCCAACACAAGAGCAAAGGCACAGGAAATTTTCACAAAAGCTGTGACAGGAGGAGACCCCAGGATGACAACTATGTACCAGCCCTACAGGGCAAGCAGCCAGATTGGACCAGAACGACTCAAGAGACGGACGTGTCAACAACATGCCTTTGTCCACCGTACCAACCACGACTGAATGAAACCACCAGAGGGAAATGAGAAGACCTGAAGTCCAGAAAACAGTGAATCCAACTCAGAAGCAAAGCAAAGAAGTCTCAAGATGGTAGCTGTGTGACAGCCTACAGACCAAGCAACCTAGACGGAAGAAGAGAGGTCTCCAGTAGGGATGCCTCCAAGACCAAAACCGAAGCTGACGAATCACCTGAAACTGCTCTGTCCAATACAGCGGCCACGAGCCACATGCAGCTTCTAAGAGCCCTTGAGATGTGACCAGTCTGAAAAGAGATGTTGTAGAAGTATAAAAATACAACTCAGATTTTGATGACTTAGTACTAAAAAAAGAAAGTAAAATATTTCAAATACCTGATATATTGACTCTTGGTTGAAATAACATTTTGAACATATTGGATTAAGCAAACTATACTACTACTTTCATCTGCTTCCTTTTACCTTTCTTACTGTGGCTACTAGGAAAAGCAGAATTATACATATGTGTTGCATTGTATTTCTATTGGATAGCGCTGACAGCTTGTGGAAAACTGTTCTGAGAGGCTATCAGAAGGTATGGGAAGAATTAGCAACAGGTAGAAAGAAAACTATGCAAATGAAAAAAAGGCAATTATTTACAGGAAAATCTATTAAGAAGGGAATAGTACGGTACAGCACTATCTGTGACTATGTGCATAAGCAAATAATATAAACAATGAATATGATTAACCAAAAGCATAACATACTGGGAGAATGGGGAAAGGGAACCAAAGAGGAGGGAAAGCAGAAGGAATGGCTGTTTAAGAAAATGAAGTCCTATACCTTAGTGAAGATCTCAATTAATGAATCAAAAGACAAACATTTTCCTTAGAAATATGGAAGTAAATATAAGCTAAAATCAGTGGCTCAAAGAGTTCAAAATAGTCATCCATGACGAGAAAGACTGGAGAACAGGGAGGTGTGGGCAGCAAACAACTGGATTGTATTATAAGCCAATCATGGTACTGTTTTTCTTAAACCATGTATACAATTCAACTTGGATTGGAAAAAAAAAAGAATGCCCATATTCTGCTACTCTACTTATTAAAAAACTACAAAATGACTACATTTTGACTCATACTGGAGACCAGATAATAATTTAATACCATGATACATTATAAACCTACCTGGGATTAAACAAATCAGTCTAGTTGGAGCATATCCATCACAGCTTCTATGGATGAGATTAAGCTTTCAGAGAAATGCTACACAGCACAGAAAAATGACTTGAAGGGAAAAAAATCTCAGTTTTAAACTGCTTATTCTACTTGTTATTCAAAGTGTTTAGCAAAAAGGCACGAGTTTTGCCTTGTGAGGTGAAACAATCTGATCAGTCCAGCTGGCGTGACTGGATGAAGATGGAAGAAATCACTGATATGAATAAATCACTGAACTAACAAGTATTCATTTTGAGGAAATACGGGCCAAAATAGCAACAACAGTGTCAACTGCTTTTATTCAGCCAAATGATTTATTAATCTGTACTTTTTTGGTGAGAGACAACACAGCAAAACTTGGAGATACCTAATGAAAATACTGGGAAAATAGGAGTTATACACAATATTTTTAAAAAAAGAGATTCTAAAATTAAGGTATACTCATAGAGCAAAATGCACAGATCTTAAGTGTACATATGGTTCATTTAATTTTTCTAACCAACTTTGAGGGATTTTTACAAATAATAAAATACATCCATTTTAAATGTTTCTCTATTTTAGAATGGCATATGGAAATAAAATAAAATAAAATAAAATAAAATAAAATAAAGGCCTTAAAGCTGATGATGAGAAGATGAACACTGGGTAAATCTGAGTCAGGCCAAAAAGGAAATAATAAACTTGCCATGAAACATTCCTAGAAGCATCCCCTAAAAATACCCACTGAACATTCAAAGTGTAGCTCATAATTTCAGGGATGGGATCACACTGAATTAGAAATGTTATTAGTGGGAAATTAAATACACCAACAAATAGATGCCCTATATCCATATCCTTCCCTCCGACAGTTCTTTACTGGCTTTTTAGAACCCTACTTCCTATTCTTAGTGTAGGTTTCAGAAATGTGATAGAATAAAACATCATATGTAATAGATGTCAAACGTTCATACTCTCTTAAGGAATAAATCTAATAACGTGCTATGGAAGCAGGGCTCAAGTTTGGTCAAAGCTTACAGGCAAACGGTTTCAATTACACTATCATTTTATACAGGCACTGGGCACCCAAAATGATCTGACTCATCTCTATAATGAACCATTTTCATGAGAGGATAAAAAGCAAGTTCTTCCAAAATTATGATTTAGCTGGGCTAGAAAGCTGGGCTACAAAATGCCTGATAAAGTTTAAATAAAACACCTGACTGGAAATCTTAAGAGGCAAGGAAGTGAGCAGGGGAGAATCTGACATTACCTGAATAATTTCTAAAGCTACATCTTGATTTCCCATCTTCCCACACTCACTGAACAAGATAACAGATGATCTTCCAGTGAGCACAAAGGAATAATGTCCTTATAAAGCTCTGGTAATGGAATGAATTAGGGCCCAGAGTGAATCAATTTCTTTATTTACAGGAAAGCTCATTATCCATTATTCAAATATCTCCCAAATCCAATTAGGTAAAAAATCAAACTTGGGAGAAAAGCTGATAATTTTTTACTCGAGATTTCTATTTTTAAAGCACATCGGCATAAAAGCCATCCAGCCTTGCAGAAGTACTTTCATGTTTATAGCACTTTGTTAAGTTAAACCTAGCAATTTTGACTTAACACCCTTTTCTCTTCAGTCCCACAACAGGGTGAATCTCTTATTGGCTCCACAGTAAAATGCATTATTTCTCTTTAAAATAATTCAAGCGTGATGAGGCAGAGCCGGCATCTCCTTAAAGCTGGGAGTCTGTTGTGAAGGGCCTAGACCCTCACCTCTCCCACCCCTCCTAGTACCAGCCCAGGCCCAGGGCAGGCTCTCAACCTGATTCTAATGACAGAATTAAGGAATGATTCTAAAGGCCCCCAAAGCTCAAGGAGCCCTTAACTCTAAACCAATCTGCTTCATTTTATGGAACATAAATGTTCTTGAAAGGGAATATGTTTAAGCAAATGTCTGGTCCAATCCTGCTTTCCAATCATTTTTATTATTATTATTATTATTATTTTGCTGTGCAATTGAGTCACACAGCCTCCTGACAAGATAGTACCAAAAGAGTTACTAAAACACGGACTCAAAAGCAAAAAGAGTTATTTCTAGATGGTTTGGACAGCCATCTGTTTTAAAAGTTTAAAGGAAGAAAAAACTCCAGTGGTACCTCTCATTTGCTAGAACTGCAGTGAGCTACAAGTCCCCTTAGCACCTTCAACATCTATGCTCCCCGGAGCCCACTTTTTACAAGTGGTTGCCTAATTCGATTGTTCCAGCAGTTACCTAGTATTTCATGGAAGCTACTGGCTCTCAGACATAGAGCTGGATTGAAGGGAAATGCAGAAGTACAGTAAAGGCAATAATTTAAAATGCAATAAGTGAACATAGAGGGTGTACATTTCCTGGAACTCCTGCAGTAGTCACCACTGAATAGGGAGATATATATAGAAATGGGGGGTGGGGGGGTGGCTAGACTAAAATTTTAGCAACCAACTCTTCAAAGTAAAGTGTTGAACAAATTTCGTTACTCACAAATCTCATTATAAATGAGAATATAAAATTTCTGTATAACAAAATATACTCTGAGAAATACACAAATTATCAAAGTCAGAAGTTCAATGTCTTTCAAGTTGGAAGCAATGCTGTATTCTTTATACTGGTTAATGGAATAATATAATTTACTACAAACACCTTAGGAAAATATTTTATTATATTTATCCATTTCTATAATCAATATGCACGAAGTCAATATTGTTAAATTTCAAGATAAACAACAATGCTTACATAATAAAGAAAAAGCTTAAATTTAGCTAACTAGTATCAAGCTTGCTTTGGTTTAAAATTTAAAATGATTATGTACCGAACAGAAAAAGATGCTGAAAAGTAAACCAAGAACCTAAGACTCTTATGTGGTAGTTGAAGGAGAAAGAGTTCGGGAGGGAGGAAGGAACAAAGCTGGCCAGTATTTAAAAGGCAGCAGGATATACAATAATCATCTCTGCCAGAGCTTGAGGAAATGTTGGGTCATCTTGTACACTAGTCAGGGGTGAGGTTAAAAGATAATGGAGTTACAAATCACTACCAGAACAATTATGTACATTTGGAAAACGACATGGAAAAAAGCATAATCAAATTGTTTTACAAATTCCCCACAAATTAGAGGATAAGGGCAGGCATGGGAAGTACGGAGTACCTTTCACAAAGTCGGCAAAGGGAACCATCTGGTGGAGATGGTGAGACCAATTTCGCACTCTGATGTACACCCTCTGCTCTGAACACAAAGCGAGGGTCAATTAAATATAGAGAAAAGCACAAAGGCACAGCTAGGCTCAAAAACAGAACAAGAATAAAAAAAACAGGCCTCCCACTCAAAATGATCTGCAAGCACGGCACCAAAAAAAACCAGAAGATGACTAGTTCTGAAAAAGATAGCCAGCAAATTAACTAGAAAAATAAATCTATTCCACTCGAAATTTACTGCTAGCCTGTCAGGCACTTTAAAGACAAATATATTTAAGATGAGGGATAAATAAAGGAATCATGTACAAAAAAGATGTTATAAATAAATCTAGGGAGGAATGAAGCCAGAGTAAATGAATTGGAAAGAACAAATGAGAAATCTTGGAAATGAAATTGACAATCATTGAAATTTAAGCAACAACAACAAACCTTAACAGATGAAGATAAACTCCACACTGAACACAAAGGATGGGTACTTTGAAAGCTAGTATAGAGGAACACAGCATGGAGAAATAGGAGATGTGAAGGAGCAGCTCAGAGACACAAGACAGAGAGGCCCCAGCACACCCCTAAAATATAAATCAGTACCCATATGTTAGAGTCAGAGTAAGCTGCAGAATATTAAGGATAAAAAATCTTCAAAGTAAATTATAATATCTTTTGGAAGCTTAATAGAATGTTAACACGGTCATTTACTAAATTTTTACACAGCTGAATAGTTAACAAAGAAGTATAAAAATTGCATTTTCAAAAACTGCATTTCAAAAATTGACTTTAAACCTTATTTTTACAATCAAAGTTATCTGTTTTTTGGGTTTTTTTGTTCTTTTTTTTTAATTACTTATGTTTTCTGTTACATGTCATAAATTTCACCTTGAGCAGAAATCAATAGGCAGAAAATGAATCAGACTTACAGTAACTGATGTCAATAAAACATATTGGAACAAGTATTTTTTTCAAATGCTGAGAACCACAAAACCATTCCTGTAAGAGAACAGTCTAAAAAATTGAATCCACTTTCACTTCTGTTTTGTTTACCTTCTGCTTTCCACAAGGACAGTTTAAGTGTTCAAGCCCTGGGGTTTTGGCACTTTGCCGAGGACAGTGGTACAGTTGACTAAGGACACAAGCAGTTGGCAGACATCTGAAAGTGGAAGGTTTACACCTTCCTTTACAGGGAACCCGACTGTCAACCACCAGCTTCCTCCCTCCATGGTTAGTTTCCCTAAGCTCAGTGGTCACAGGGAGGGACCTTAGGAATTCACACGATATTCCTACGCTGAAATAACTGAGAACCATACTTATGAAACTGATGATATTCTGTGTATAATTTGGGAGTGTGAATGGGAGGGAAACAGAATGTTAAAATGAAACTAGCTTTGGTTAAGAATTTGTTTAGTATTCCAATAACAGCACAAGATTCTGTTACCATAACCAAAGAAAAGGCTTTTGCATTATTGTTATCAACCAAATGAGTTTTCGAAATACTTTCTAGATGTAAATGTACTTTCCTACACACCACTTCAGGGATTAGGGATGATAAAGGAAGACATGACCAATGCTCAAAACATTATGAAGTGACAGTTCTTTAATGAAGTCACAAAAATAAAATGACAGTTTGGGGAAGAGAGGATGCAGGTGACAAGCTCTTCTGCCTGGCTTTCCAAAGAACTCTGTGTATGTGGATTAAGGAAGCAAGGCTTAGATTCAATATTTGAGTCCCTTCAATTCATCCAAATATTTATTTAGCTCTGACTATGTGGTGGGCAATAAGGACATGGAGATGAACAAGAAAGGCAAAGTCCTGCCATCACGGACCTTGTGTTCCAGTGCGAAGACAGCCAGACAAACAGACGCTAGGTTCTGAGCTAGGTGCTGTCACATGTAACTCACACAAACACATCCATGACTATCCACCGAGGATTAACAGTCAAACAGAAGGACTGAAGTGGATACTCTACCTACACCACCCTCCCTACCACCTGATCATTCTTGGAAAGGCAGAATGAGTGGTTCAGAAGCCCCAACCTCTATCTGCACCTGCATTTCTTTTTGCTTCCTCCTGTGGATTAGATTAAGGGTTCTAGCACTGAACTGTGCCTGAGAACAATGGTACTAGGCTGTACACATAAAACCACATGCACCATACATTATGGGTAAATTAAAGACAACCTGATCTATACAGATTTATTATCTTCTTTTAGACCTGAATCTATGAGTGAGATGCAGCTCTACTACATAAAGCTAATTTAGGATGTTGCTGAAAAAACAGCAATGGTCTTAAAAACTTTAGGGCCTCAGGAGAAAAATCTCTTTGGGCCAATTTGGTGAGAGAAGACTTATTAATAAAAAAAAACTAAAACCATCAGTTTAGTGAATGCTTGCTACTTACCACGTCAAGACACGCTAGTCTAATCACAGGGTTACAGAAGACAAAAACCCACGTCAGCCCATAGCCTGTGGCTTTTGACCTGTTTTCTCCACTAAGAAGTCATGCAATTAATACCCAGGGTTACTTGAAATTCCTAATTAAGGAATTGAATGCAGCAAGTGAAAGTAACATTCTGTGAATGACTTTACAGCCACTATTTTTTTTTTAAGTAACTTATAACATCAGCGCTGCTGTCACATGTCACACCTGCTTCAAGACATCTGGAAAAGTGGCAACACCAGGGCAAGATACTACTACTGCAGGCCAGAGGAGCCCTTGAAGTGTTTCAAAGAAGGTTCACTCTTTGTTTTGTACATTCTATGGACTTTGACAAACGTATAATGGACATGTATTCTCCATTAAACAGAGTATTTGCACTGGGCTAAAATCCCCCCGTGCTCTACCTATTCATCCCTCCCTTTCTCCACCCACACCCCTCGCAACCACTGATCTTATTACTGTTTTCACAGTTTTGCTTTTTCCAGAAATGTCATATAGTTGAAATGATATCATATGTAGCCTTCGTCCACTTTTTTCTATTAGGCTGTTGTCTTTTTGTTAGTGATATCCAGCGTTCTTTACATGTTCTGAGCACAAGTTCTTTGGTGATCATACACACTGCAAAAGCCAACTGATACACATATCTAACCGCCCCAAAACATAGGGCTTACAACAATTACTTATTTGCTCATGATTCTAGAGGCTGACCATTTGGGCTTAGCTGGGATGGTTTGTCTCTGTTCCATGTGCTGCTGGCTGGGCGCACCATCTGCATTTGTGATTACTGGGGGCCCACTGGCCTCACTTACAAACCTGGTGCTTGGCTGGTTATTGACAAGGGCGATGACAGCAATCAGACCACGTGTTGTTCATTATTTAACAGACTAGCCTGGGTTTGTTCACACTGTAGAGACTGTAGAATTCTCAAAAGCAGCAAGAGAGGGCAAGGCCCAATATGCAAGTACAGAGACACTGCAGGTTCAGTTCCAGACCACAGCAATAAAGTGAATGTTGCAATAAAGTGAGTCACATGAATTTTCGGTTTCTCAGTGCATATAAAAGTTATGTTTATATTATACTAGTTTATTAAGTGTGCAAAAGCATTATGTCTGAAAAAACAATGTACATACCTCGAATAAAAAATACTTTACTGTTAAAAAATGCTAACCATGAGCTGAGCCTTCAGTGCGTTGTAATCCTTTTGCAACAGTGACATCAGAGATCACTGATCACCACAACAAACAGAATAATAATGAAAAAGTTTGAAATACTGCAAAAATTACCAAAATGTGACACACACACAAAGTGAGCACATGCTGTCAGGAAACTGGTGCCAGTAGACTTGTTCGACATAGGGTCGCCACAAATCTTTAATCTATAAAAAACACAATAAAGCAAAGTGTAATAAAATGAGGTACGCCTGTATTTTTTCAGGCCTCTGCTTGTGTCATGATCGCCAACATTCTATTGGCCAAAGCCAGTCATGTGGCCAAGCACAAATTCAAAAGTGATTGTCCACCTCTTGGTGAGAGTCACACTCAGGAGGGGCATGAAGACAGAGGTGGGAGGAATTAGGGGCCACTTCTCTAAACCACCCAATGTTAATGGTGTCTTTTGATGAAGAGAAATTTGTAATGTAGTTCAATTTATCAATCTTTTCCTTTATTGTTATTGTGGGGTGTCTTTAAGACACAGTTGCCCATCGCAAGTTTATAAATACACTCTTTTACATTACTTTTGAAAGTTCAACTAAAGAAATATGTTTTCCATACAATTTCATTTATATATTGATTATGCCTCAAAATGTTGGAATAAAACATACAGACAACAATAAGGCATGTCTGTCCCTTCTAACAGCTGTTTTTGTGCACAGTACTTTAACTCAGCGTCTGCTGAATGATGCACCCAGAGTCACTGTCTCTGTCCTTTGTCTACCAATCTTTGAGAATATTAGTGTTTTTCTTACTTATATAAGCTCTTTACATATTTTAAAGCCCTCAATTCTTTGTCTATGCTGGAAACCACTTTTCCAATGTATTTGCACATTTAAATTTAATTTCCCCTACATAAAAAAATTTTAAGTGTGGGAGGATGATCATAAAATGTCATTATAGTAACAACTGGGCAGCCAATTGGCAGAATTATGGGTGATTTTTATTTTCTATTGTTTTCCAATAGCTTTCTACAGTGCACATGCATTACCTAAGTAATAAAAAGTTTTAAAGTAGTTTTAAATTTTTAAGTATTTAAACCTATTGACCTTTTCCTCTGCAATTTCCTTTATTGCTTCTAATGATAGAAAAGTCTTTTTCCTCAATATGGTAATGACACTTTAGAAAAAAAAATTAATCTTAATCCATCTGGTTTATATTCCTTCTACAGTTTTCAACTATATCAATTAGATTGCCTTTAAATCTCAAACTATGCTAAAAATAGGTGTTTCTTCTGGTTCTGTCAGCTTAATGGTTCCACTATGCTAATCTTTGTGTTTGCATATTACAAGTAGCTCAAATTGTACACTACAGAGTGCTCTTCCTCCCTCTCCCTAAACTTAAATAGTAACAAAATGCAGCTGCATCTGATCATTCAGATTTCATAATGAAGAAATCACTATTTTTCAGAGAAAGATGAACCATCACAACTAGGTAGGGTTTTATTTTTGTTTTTTCAAGATTAATCCAGGCTAGATTAATTCTTTGCAACTATTTAGCAAATTAAAGATCAAGCAGAACATAGGAGATTAAAATATAGGGAATTTAAAAAACCCACAATAGAATCTCTGTAGTTAAACTGCATACTGTTTGTCTGTAAGAAAAGAGTAGGCAGGATGGCTCTGGCACAAAACTCCCCCCGCCCCCCCCCCATGTTTATCTGGTATGTATTATTACATGTATAAACTTGTAGTGAAACACAAGAAAAAATTAAAACATTAAATTATTTCTGTTCACCATATTCATAAGCAGACTAGCTTTTAAAAAGCATAGTTCTCCATGTCAGTTACCTGACTTCTAACTTAACTTCTGTCAGAGCAAATTTTACTCTATTAAGTATATTTAATTAAAAAGCAAATTTCAGAGTAACTACTTCAAACAAGATCCAGCATAAATGGCTGTATCTCAGCAAACTGAATTAGAACATCTTCCCACCTCCTCAACACACTCAGGGAGATGGAATTGTTTTAAAAGGGTTTTGTCCCTTCCTCCTCTCCAGTCATAAGCCTTGGACAACAGCTGCATGATCCTTTGGTCCTCTGCCTTCTTAGAACTGGATACATAAAAAATACATTTTCTATACAATAGAAGGAGGCAGTAAACCTCTGCTAATAACACAAGATCAATTCTCAGAAGCTTTTGAAGGCTGACGGATGCCAAATACTTCCTCAAGAGGATTTGCTCAGTATCTCAATGCTACAACTAAAACTATATGGGATTACTCAGCTATAAAAAGGAATGAGATGGAGCTATATGTAATGAGGTGGATAGACCTAGAGTCTGTCATACAGAGTGAAGCAAGTCAGAAAGAGAAAGACAAATATTGTATGCTAACTCATATATACAGAATCTAAAAATGGTACTGATGAACTAGGTGACAAGACAAGAACAAGGACGCAGATGCAGAGAACGGACTGGAGAACTCGAGGTTCGAGGGGGTGGGGGGTGAAGGGGAAGCTGAGACAAAGTGAGAGAGTAGCATAGACATATATATACTACCAACTGTAAAATAGATAGCCAGTGGGAAGTTGCTGTATAACAAAGGGAGTTCAACTCGTGGATGGATGATGCCTTAGGACTGGGACGGGGAGGGTGGGGGGGAGTCGAGGGAGGGAATACAGGGATATGTGTATAAAAACAGATGATTGAACTTGGTGTACCCCCCAAAAAATAATAAATAAATAAAACTATATGGGAATCAAAATCCATATACATGTTGCTAGATACAGACCTGGGATCACTATTATTACAGAAATAACTGAAGCTATTGTAGAAGTAATATCCTTTAAAACTATTAAAACAGCTAGACACTCTTCTTCCCAAGGCTCACAAAAGGATGACATCTACATTGGGTTAACAGGAAAATAAATCCCTAGGACCAAATAATTCAAACTTTTGCAAAAATCAGGATAAAGAACTTTAGAGACATTAAGTCTAGTGATATTTTCACGTAACAGCAATGCCTAAACTTGAAAAAAACTCACCATTAGAATGTGTTTTCTTACAGCGCTGGAAAGCAACATTCACAAGATTACTCAGAGCAAACAGTGTAAAGTTTCAATGAGATATGTTCCTTAGAGAACAGGATATTTAAAAAGCCAGAACTGTAAAATTCTTTTAAAGGTAATTGTTCTTACCACCCAAGTTTTTTTTTTCCTTTTCCTTTAAGAACTTTCATTGAGATACAACTGACATACAATAAACTGCATATAAAGTGTACAATTTGATATTTTTTTGTATTAGTAATGTATATATGGCAATCCCAATCCACCCAAGTATAGTTTCTTAAGGCAAACCCTTACATGATGCCAAAGTCAAGTTTTGAGGATCACCTTTAGAATCAAGACCACACTATTGATATCACTGTACTTGCAGCCAATTTTTGTCCTTGCATTTCAAGTTGTGGCAAGTAAGTATTGATGGGGCAGGTGGTTCTGTCATGGTCCCTGTCCTCAATGAGTTCCCACTCAGTGGGGGAAGACCACCAGTGGAAAGTCCTACTCAGAGGAAAAAATCTATTCACAGGAAGAAGGGCAAAACATCAAGACGAGCTGGTAAAAATGAGAATGGTAAATTCAGAAGTAACTGGAGCAGCCACATCTGGTGCAGAGGAAAGAGAGCTCTCCCTGGCATTGCTGACCTGTCACCTCCCCTTACTGACTTTGGCTGACATTAAAGGGAGAAGATACGCCATACAGCTATACCCAAGCTCTTTTGCCTAGTCTGTTCCAGCACTGTTGCTTGAAAGGAAACCTCAGCAATGAGGGCTGGGGTGGAGAAAAGATGGCCATTCTCGACTGGAGCAACCCCAGAAGCCTGCTGCCTGTGTCACGCTCCAAGCCCCTGCCATCACACCAAAGGTCAGAGAGGAGAGAGTGGGCCCACACCTCATGACAGTGGCCTGCAACCCAGGTCTGTGTGCCCAGACTCCTGGGGTGCCCAGGGCACACACATGACACTGTCTACACTTGCCTCCACTCAACAAGGCTGGAGAGGTTTTCCAAGAGAGACTGCTGCCTGAGCCGCCTCATCTCAAAGGAGCAGGCCTAGCTTGTTCAGTTGTGTAAAGCATGACTCCTGCAGACACAGGGCCTTCAACAAGGATCCAGTGAATGAGTGGGCTAAACAGGTCAGAACGAACCAAGGTGAGAGAGATGAATTTGGAATTAAGAAAACAGAAACAGGATGAGGATGGCTGTGGAAAACAAATAATGAATGCAAGAAGCACCAGTGACCCAACTAACTTTGAGAACTCTGCACTCTCTCTGACTTCCTCAACAGAAGGGTCAGGGGTGATTTGCCAGTAATGAGTAATTTCCTGCTATGATACCCAGGGAATGGCTGGGTGTGAGAGAAACATTTCTTGAAAGGATGTGCCTCTTCCCCTCTACTTCTCCCGTAAGCAGCACGATTTTCTGATGTGGTACATTCCTGGAGAAGGCTACATTCCATCCAAGATGGAATCTAGGCTCCGTACATCCTCCCTACAAATCAGGGGAGGAGCAGCTCAATGGCTGGAATATCAGGAAGGCTTTTACATGGAGTCCCTGAGCCTGGCTGAGGAGGGACTGAGCGTGGTACAAAGCATTCCCAAATCAAGACCCACCGGGGCCCTCTGCTGCAAACAATATTCAGGCAGGAATGGCAGGTGCTGTCTTCCTAGCTCCTTGTGCCTAGCAGAGTTCGCCACAGTGATCAGCTCCCTACAGACCGTACTCTGAATGTACTTCCAGGCTGACAGTCCCTCAGCCCAGACCCTGGGTGGTAACATCAGTTTTCCTTGACATTTCACTTTCCTTTCCAAGTCCAAAGTAGATAAGGTTCTTTCTGACTCGTCTGATCCGAGTGTTCAATTTTTTTAAAAAAGGTTTTGTCGTGCTCCTGACATTCAGTGTGTCGGCTTCAGTGCCATGGCGCCCTCCAGGAAGTTCTTCGTGGCGGGGTACTGGAGGATGAACGAGCGGAAGAACAATCTGGGGAACTCATCAACACTCTGAACGTGGCCAAGGTGCCGGCCGACACCGAGGTGGTTTGCGCACCCCCCACCGCCTACACTGACTTTGCCCCGCAGAAACTAGATTCCAAGATTGCTGTGGCTGCGCAGAACTGCTACCAAGTGGCTAATGGGGCCTTTACTGGGGAGATCAGCCCTGGCATGATCAAAGACTGTGGAGCCACGTGGGTGGTCCCGGGGCATTCGGAGAGAAGGCACGTCTATGGGGAGGCAAATGAGCTCATTGGGCAGAAAGTGGCTCACGCCCTGGCAGAGGGACTTGGAATAATCGCCTGCATTGGGGAGAAGCTAGATGAGAGGGAAGCTGGCATCACTGAGAAGGTTGCTTTCGAGCAAACCAAGGTCATCGCAGATTAATGTGAAGGACTGGAACAAGATTGTCCTGGCCTATGAGCCTGTGTGGGCCATTGGTACCGGCAAGACTGAAACACCCCAACAGGCCCAGGAAGTACATGAAAAGCTCCGGGGATGGCTTAAGTCCAACGTTTCTGATGCAGTGGCTCAGAGCACCCGCATCATTTATGGGGGTTCTGTGACTGGGGCAACCTGCAAGGAGCTGGCAAGCCAGCATGATGTGGATGGCTTCCTTGTCAGGGGTGCCTCCCTCAAGCCTGAATTCGTGGACATCATGAATGCTAAACAATAAGCCCCATCCATCTCCACTACCCCTCCTGCTGAGCCAGGGACTAGGTAGCTCGGAACCCCAATAACTGCACCACCCCCTGACCTCCACACATGCTTCTGATGGTGTCGCCTGCCCCCTCTCGTGGCCGAATCCAAAGTGCACCTCTTCCTTTACCATTTCCACCCTACCCTGTAATGGTTGGGACCAGGCCAATCCCACCTCCACCTACTGTACCAGTTGGAACTAAACCTGTCACCAAGGTGGTTTTCCTTGACTGAGAGGTGGGAGGAGTGGCTTGCTCGTGGACCACCCCCCTCAGCTCCCAGTGAAGGCAGGAGAGAGAACCCGTCCTGTCCCACCTCACGCCATGAGACCAAGGGCTGAGAGAAAGCCCTGTCCTCCGCTGAGGCCGGGGTGCTGCCCCCTCCCACAGTGCCAACGCCTGTGTGTGTTGTGTCTGAGCAGTCCCGCATGTGGGGGAAATAAACACCTGGCACTGAAAATAATATAAATAAATAAATAAAATAAAATAAAAAAGGTTTTGTTATGATGCTTGGATTTACATCAAAATAAATTAGACCTGGGAGGGGTTAATGCGTAAGGGGTACAGAGGGGGAAAAAATGAGCCATGAGTTTATAATTATCAAAACTCGGTGACGAATACATAGGGGTTCATTACACTAACCTCTCTATTTCTATGCTTGAAAGTTTCCATAAAAGATTTTGGGGACTCAAGTTTTTTTTTTTTTAAAGTAGGGAGGAATGGTATAATCAGATATACGTGTTTTTTTTAAATTTATTTTTAATTAATTAATTTATTGGCTGTGTTGGGTCTATTGTTGTGTGCAGGCTTTCTCTAGTTACGGTGAGCAGGGGCTACTCTTCTTGCAGTGCACAGGCTTCTCAGTGTGGTGGCTTCTCCTGTTGCAGAACACGAGCACTAGGCGCGCGGGCTTCAGTAGCTGCAGCACGCGGACTTCTAGTTGTGGCTTGCAGGCCCTTTAGAGCAGGCTCAGTGGTTGTGGCACATGGGCTTAGTTGCTCCGCAGCATGTGAGATCTTCCTGGACCAGGGATCGCACCCGCGTCCCCTGCGTTGGCAGGCGGATTCTTAACCACTGCACCACCAGGGAAGTCCCGAATATATGTTTCTGAGCGATTACTTTGGCTTTATAATTCTGGGAAGACGGTGGAGGCAGAAGCACAGTTTTTCACTCCTCCGAATCCCTCATAAAAAACAGAGCGATAGGATGGCAAAACCAACACAGACAACCCCTCAGACAACTAAACGAAACCAGAGACAAGGCATGCTTATGATTCTGAAAGTACAAGGAAGTGCGGGACAGCCAGTTATTAAGACCATGTGGTATCAGCCTTTGTGTGGGAGGAAGGAGAATCAAGGGAACAGGGGATTCTAATGACTGCAATCAGGAGAACCCAGATCATCAGGTCTCACTGGAATTGTGACCAGCCAACTTGTAAAAGCAGCCAAACTAGGAGCAGATCCTGCAGGCTCCAATTCACAGACATTGCCAGGCTCCCGCTCCCCAAAGTTGCTGGGGCAGCCGAGGCCCTACAGACTCTCAAAATTAAGACCTTCTAAGACAAAGCCTGCATTGAGGAGAAGCTTCTGGGAGTAGAACAAACTGAGCAAGATAGAGACAAAAGGGGCAAAGGAAAGAGAAGGTTGAGATAATAGGTAAAAATGGGAGGAACAGGGGAAGGGGATCTTAGAAACACAAGGTGGTTTTAAAAATCACTTCACAAAGTCAACTAAAGAGGGAACCTGAGAGCCCTGGGCTAGAATGTCTCTCTGACCACCCCTTCCTTCCTAAAACTACCGGGAAACTGTTCACTTAAAAACCGTCAGTAGACAGGGAACAGCTGAGTTCCACACAACATTAACATACGAAAGAGAAAAAAAGACAAACAATATCCCTACAGAAAACAAAAGCAAGCTAGAAAGATGCCCACAAAAGATGAAACTAATCCAACAAGCTAAAAGAAACTAAGAAAATTGTAGAAGCTATGGAAGAACAACATAAATGAGACTAAGAACTCCAGAAACAAAGTAACTGGAAAAAAGAATGATTTGAAAAGAGAAGTGAAAGAAATCGGGGAAGAATTAAAAAGAAAAGAAGAATATATTTTCAGAAATGAAGTCAAAACAAGGAGGAACACAAGAGCAAATAAACACGTTTAGTGCCTTAAAGGAAAGAGAACACAGGGGAGTTTAAAAAAAAAAATTCAGAAAGAAATAACCAAAGAGAAACAGGTTCCTTGTACTGTTATAATTATTCTGTAACTTTGAAACTGTATTTTTTAATTTGAAATTATATTTTAATAATTTTTCACATGTTTAAAGCAAATTAGAAAGATTTAACATTTTTTGAGAGAAAGTGATAGAAGTAAATGATAGCAAAGAAGAGCAAACATACACACAACAAGCTGAGTCCCTGGAAAGGAAACCAAAGCAATGTAACAAAAGAAATACTGAAAACTCGAATTTAAGACTTCTCTGAAATTAAAAAAAGGTTTGAAACTATATATTGAAAGAACATACTGATTTGGGGGAAGAATGACCCAAAGTGGCCAAGAGCAAGATACGGTTTAATAAATGATTAAACTTTGAAATAAAAGATTAAAAAAATCCTTTGGGAATCTAGCAAAAAGACCAAGTTACTTTTAAGGGCAAAAAAATTAGACCATCAAACATCCACAGCAATGCTTTATACCACAAGACAGTGGACTAACACATTTAAATTACTTAAGGACATAAAATGTGATCCAAAGATTTTTTTAGATACAGACAAAATGGCCTTCAAATATTAAAGCTGCAGACAAACTGTTATGAACATGCATTGTTAACTCACAGAATACTGTTTCTATAAACCACTCCTGAAGAATCTAGTAGAGAATGAGGATCAGGTAACCAAAATGACTAGAGAGATTTAGGGAACAACTGATAGTGAGCATTAATATTTACTAGTAGGTCTAAGATAAAAGGATGGCTGTAAGGGAGACGGTATACTACGTAATGTAGAGTACAGCCACCAAAGAGAAGGCAGAACAGGAAGAGTTTTTGAAAGAGAGAATAACCTTGCTAATAGTTTTATGGATATTAACTGAGACTCCTCATGTATCGATTGAGAATACTTCAAATCAGATGCTGGCGGAGAGGTAAGAGAAGAATAGTTGATTACTAGGTAACTTCAATACTGCTCACAGAAGGGAATCATGGTAATAGTCAAAAACTGAGGGCACTAGGGGTATATAATAAAGATATTAGTATAGAAGGAGTCATTAGAAAATATAAACATTCCTAAATACTGGAAGACTTATTTATAAAATTCCTTCTCAAAAATTATAAAAATAACATGTCCAGTGTATACAATACAAAGATGTAATGAAAAAACTTAACCAGTGTTAAGAGCCTAGTATTGTCTACTCCTCCAAACATGAAAAATAAACAATGAATTCTTAAATAATGAATTCATCATTTATGAATTCTTACTAATTGTTTTTATATAGATAGGCCCACATTATACATATTGTTCTATGATATAATCTTGTTACCCAGCCATCTAACCTACCTTCATTTACTCATGTAATTTTTTTTAAACTGCATTTTCTATGTTTATCAATCACATTGGCAAATAGAATAAATCTGTTTCTGCCAATTGTTTGGCAATAATTTAATTTTCTTATCTTATTTCATCTAGAGCCTCCAAAATAATGTTCAATCACAGCTGAGTTAAGTTAAAAATAACTTCAGGATTTTAACAGGTTTGAGAAACATTCTCTTGAAGGAGCTTCCACTTATTCTTATATTATTAAGTTTTAATTATTAAGAGTTGCTCAATAAAGCCAGCTAGAACCCAACAGCTATTTTTCATCAGTGAGAGCCTAACCTCCACTAAGAGATCCTATTCTGGACAGAAAGAGCTCCCTTCTCTCACTATCCAAACTCTAACCTGACAATCACGCCTAACTAGTTTTTCTTCTCATGTCCTTTCCATTTGCTTGGATAGAGTCCCTTGGCAGTTATCTACTACTTCTGAATTTTTTCAGGCTGACTATCTATCTGGTTGATGTGCTTTTAGAGACCCCATGCAGCTTGATGACTAGCACCAATCATCCTGGCTTCTCTCCTACTCTATTCACGCTTTCTGAACTCAGTTACAATACTTAAAACAACTTTCTTTTTACTTTTCGTAGGTCTACTGTTTCTCTTCTTTTTACTCCAAAATTGAAAACTGGGAGTGTTTTCTGATTATAAAAGTGATCTATTCCCGTTGAGAAAATTGAAGCAACACTGAAAACTAGACCACATATGAAAATCATATGACCATCAAAAATCAACTGACCACACGTGCAGCAACCAAGTGGTGGTTATCTTTTTTATTATTTGTCCCACAGACGGTTCACTCAATAAATAAAAGCAAAGATCTCAAAGCCTCCTTTGTTACCCGTACTTTCCCTGTACATGTTGATTCTTCTACTTACTCTGTTCTGCTTAAATTACAGGCAACTTGACATTTACATCACTGTCTGGCCCTTTTAATACACTGCTGATACTTTGGTCTATTTTGAATGGCACCAAATGGTTCTCTCTCAGTTAGAAACCACCCAGAGTATCTTTCGGCAGCAAGGCCAGAGACTATAAACTGGCTAAACTGTCTATAAGCAGTCAGTAAGCTGGTAAAGTACATTCAGACTGACAATTCTGTTCTCAATCTATTTCTCTTACAGGTTGCTGCTTTTTAAAACAAGTTTAGAGAAAATACACAAGGGCATGAAAGGGATATAGGATTAGAAGAGGGGATGCTTTTTGAGGGCAGAAAAGAAAAAAACTAGAATGAAATCACATAAAAAATAGCATGACTAATACAAGAGTCTGTAGGAAACACATAATGCACACACAAATGAGCACAAGTAAAGCTGAGGAGATCTGATAAGACGGATACACTGCGATCCACGTGGAGGTGCTGGCTGTGCTAGTGCGCTACAGTTCTGCACAGCGCTACCATGCTGGAGGAAACTGGGCAATGGGCACAAGGGATCTCTCAGCATTGCTTCTCACAACTGCACATGAGTCTACAATCATCTCAACAAAAATTTCAATTAAAATACGATTGGCAGAATACAGACAAAATGTTTATAGTACTTATACTGTGCAGTGATGGGATAAAGAAAACTTTTATCCTTTTTTGTTTTCCATAGTAAATCTATCACTGTATAAGGAGATACAGTATAAATTACAAAAAGAATTCTTAACAAAGGTTGAAAGGACATAATCAAGACTTCAGGTATTTTAAAAATATTTTATAAAATTTCAAGGAATATGAATCCCAAGGAATACAGGACTATTCAACAAATCATGGGATTCTAGTATAAAGCAAATCCTTAATTTTTAAAACACGTATAAACAAAGGGAAAGTACTACTTTCTGCCAGTGAATAATTAACTTCTGGGAGTCATTATCTCAGGAGGTGACATACATACTCTGGAGACCAATGCGTGGGCCATGCATGCCTTCCCTGCATTCCTGAAAACTGCTAAGCCACTTCTAACCAGAGGCTCGCCCACCCCATCCTATAGGCCTCGCTCAAGCATTCACTGACCCCTTCACACCAGCTTAAAGCCCCTTCTTCAACACTCTCCTTGTAGCTTTTATTTTCTTTTCATGGCACTTCCTCCACAATTAATAGTCTGTGTGACTGTTTCATGTCATCTCTCTCCTATGACTATTAAAGAGACCACAGGTGTGTGTTCCCGACCACCCTCACCCCTGTACTTCTCACTGCCTAGCACACTGCCTGGCATCCACAGGCACCCAATAAAGTTGTAATGAATTAAGTGCCAACATAATTTATATGAATGTGTAGATGACCATCATAATGGTTTCTAGGGTAAATTACAACTCTTCTGTGCAAGAATAATTGTTAGGTAGATTACTCTTAAGTGCTGAGTCCTTAATACGGTTTATTTAATTCCACAAACCTTTCTGAAGGGTGTAAAGGGCTATCCCATCTCATACGGCAACTAAATTCTATAGTTACCTATGAGGCAAAAATTGCATGCAATTAAGATTACAACCTTAGAAAAAATACCTTAAATTGTCAGCATTGAAGCTTTAGATATTTTAAAGCCCAGATCTTAACTTCTTTTGTTTCTCTTTCACCTGTAGACTCCCTTTCCCTACAGAGGATATCAAGGTGTGGTCTGAAAGGACAATGTGGTATTTAAAGGAATTTCTCTTTATGGTTCATGGCAGTATGTATAGTTTAACTAAGCAAGGTTAAATGTGTGTATGATACTTGTCCACAAGGTGACACTAAGCCAGAAACTACAGTACACTTAGTACTGAGGACACAAAGATCTGAACGGCACGATCCCATATTCTCAGAGGGTTCACATTCCAGTGAAGAAGAAAATAGTATATAAGCAATAGAATAAAAATATTAATTCATATGCAATGTTATTAAGTGTTAAAAAGGAATAGCACATGCAAGAAATGCTATTTGCATGTCAGTAGCTGAATATATTCTTTCTCAGCAGCTTTCTTCCTGTAACCAAATCCTCATTTTCCCGTGGAGATGGTTTCCTCAGGTGGATTAAGGAAAATTAATACGTTCACAGAGGTAACAGAAAGCATGTTAATAATATTTCCCATAGAACAACAAAAAAAGGGAATTTAACAGAAAAGTCAGCTCAGTGTCGGGTGCGGGAGGCACGTGCTACCTGTGAGCTGAAAGGAGGGTAAATGGTGGCCTCTCAGCAGACAGAAGATACAGCAACCATGATGGCCCAGTTTGGAATGTGCAGGGAAGGGGTCGGGGTGGGGGGGGGGGGGCTGGCCAGCAGAGCTGGGCCAACACCCTTACCTAGACCTACTTTAAGCACGTGCGTTAGGTGAGGCCAAGGAAACTGGAGACTACAGTCCCAGCAACAGGGAGCCACTTGAAGTTTTCAGGTAGGACAGGGACATCACTTCTTGTCCCATGAAAGAGAGGCTGGAAATGAAGGGCCTGAACCAGCTGAAGGTGACCATAAAAGGCCAGAGATGAGGAGGGCCTGAAGGGAGGCAAGGGAAGAGGATAAGGAAAGAAGGGAAGAGGTTCAGACGCATATTTCAAGAATGAAGAATGGAGGTTGGAGGACTTGGCAATCAACTGGAAGTAACGGTAAATTAAAGAATTGAAGGGTACTTTAGGTTTTGAGTTAGTGCAACTAAGGACAGATACACATATTAACTTGTAAACAAGTGTCTACTGATTTTATAATTGCTTAATGGATTTCACGATACAGACAAAAAACGCTCAGTGGTTAAAAAAATATATCAAGCTTACAAGACAAGATAAAGCAGTGCTCTACGTTACAAAATATATTCTCTAAACAAAAGCATGAGAAAGTCTACAGAAACCTATTTAATATAAAAAGAATGCACTAGAAAATAAAATCTTACAGGTAACCTATTTCTGATCTATTTTAAAAGAATGTAACATATTTGCACAGGTTAATAAAAAGGCTTACATGCTTCTGGCAAAATAATTAGACATTTTCAGAACTGCCAGCAAAGAGAAAAAATCTAAAGTCTCATTTGGATAAAACCTGCTAAAAGCAGAAAGTGTTGTTTAACGTGACAGTGTCCACGGCCAGGCAACCCCACTCCCCCATCCCCTTCTGTGCTCATGATTATTAAGAGGAATAAAATGCCAGAGACTTCCACCACACTATGCCAGAATGCACTTGTGGAACAATCTGTAGTGCTGGGGAGCAGCCACGTTCCACCTCCAGCCCCACCTGACCCACCTTCTTGTTTGCAATGATGCCAGACCTAAAACCTTGAGAAGTGGTGCATCAAACCTTCCTTTCTGGGTGGGCGTGGGTGGGCACAGTGTCCCTTTGTGCTGAGAAGTGAAACAATAGCCGTCAAGTCAGGGACAAAAAGCTGAACGTGAACTAGCAGGGAACCTCCAGCCCTGCAGCTCTCTACAAGCCAGTTTAAAAGCTCCAAACTGCTTAACAGAAACACCCAGGCCAACTACTACCCTCAGCTAAGAGCCCAATGCCCCAGCATTTCAGCAGTGCTTGGCTGAGAACAAAAATGAAGTGCAAGTTGGGTGCCTATGGGTTCAGGCAGGGGGATGTGATATTTATGGGAGATGATAGCCCCGGATGCAAACCGTTTTTCACAAGGCTGCCAGGTCCAGGCCTGCTGTGCCATTCAGATGCTCTCCTAGGTCCCATCTGCTGTGACTGGCTTATGCTGCCTGTCCTTGCCCTAAAAGACTTCCTTGTACCAGGTGAAGCACAAATCAAGCCATAAAAGACCACAGAGATCACCTACCCAAAGGTTTATCCAGTCTCCTGGCAGAAGTCACCTTGGACTATGAAATACTGCTGTGGACAGTTTCAGAGGGTTTAAGTAGGAAGCACACTGTACAGTTTTGTGTACTGTCATGAAAAGGTCTTATTTGAAAACAAATCTTAAACAAGAAATATAATCAAGGGAGGCAGTATTAATTATAAAAGCTATTATTTTCTGCAATGTGATATACAACACAGGAGAATGAAACTGAAATATAGGGGCAGTTTATAAAGACTGGTCATCTGGGATTCTACAGTTTCTCACAGCAAAATTAACACCGGATAACTCTGCCACAACATTTAATTTTGAAAAACCTCAAAAAAACTACACATTTATTTCAAAAACAGGAGACCCTGATAGGAAATTCAGTTGTAGACAAGAGGCAAAAACCTTGGTCCAAGTGAAAAAACAAAAAACAAAAAAAACCAGTAACCAAGGGAAAAAAGGTCAATGCCTGGGGACCCCAGAAGAAAACAAAAGGGGGTAATGAAGAGAGAGCCAGGCCTAAGAAGTGTCATGGAAGCTGTCATTGTTCTCTAGCCCCAGAAACGCTAGCCTAATGAATTCCTCACGGCTCTAACCTACCCTCTGCATCTTTGAATCCAACCTCTCCTCCAAAATCCATGAGAGTCCATATTACTTGGAGGTGAGAAGAAAAACCACTTCCAGTGCCAAGGTTGCATGAGAAGGGGTACATTAATACACACCCATACCCCCCCACACACACTAACCCCCAGATGGAACCCAGAATGATTTTTATTCATAAAATCACGATTACGTGTAATATTAAATATTATATATAGCAGTCATCATCATATGTAATAATCCTATGGGAAAATCACATATTAACAGGAATACTTCAGGTATATTACAGATTAAATAGGTACCAGGGTAAGCCTGGAACTTAACCACCATTCATAGCACTGATTCTATAGAAAATATGTTCAGAGTCCCAGACAACTAACTTTCAACCTTTTGAAGCAGACATTTATGTATTAGGGACTGTCTGTACTTTCTTGCTTGGCTACCATTTGACTCTCTGCCAGCCAGAAAAGTCCATCTGAACATTGTTCCTGTGAACTGACCCAAGTAGAATTTAAGGGGACACTCTGGATAGTCATAAACTTTAAGCCTCATAGCCAGGTTCTCCATGACACACAAGACTGGCCATAGCTTTTTATCCAAGGCCTGTCAATTTAAAAAGGACAAAACAGGGATATTAAAAACCAAACAAAAACAAAAGTCTTGAACACAAAATTCTGCCACAAACTGAGCCTGTTGTGTTTTATAGGTTGTTGTAGTTAGTTTTCCGGCTGTTTATTAACACCTCTTCCAACTTGCTCAAGCATATGCTTGCTTCTACCATCCATCCTCTTCAACTGGCGTTGGTAGATTAGAGATGTACCCTTAAATACAGAGATAGAAAGCAACTACAGATTAGATAGCAGAAGAAGCAGTTTATTGCTAGTCTGCAGCCAGTCAAACGTTACGAGGCACACAGTGAGAGAACCCGCAGAGCTTGGTAACGACGTATACAGCCAACACCACTTGCCCCACATCCTTATAGGGAAGCAGCCTCGAGATCCAACATGTCGGTAATTGCTAGTGGTGGTTGTGGTGGCCATGAGGGGAGAGGGTGGTGAGGAGGGGAAGCTAGGAAAGGGGAAAACAAGACAAAGAATACGACTGTGGGTGGGGACTCGGTAACACACAGACTACAATGTGGGGACCGAATAAGTACGTCTGAACCAACATACTGGAATATAAATGCTTACTGCTTCCCATACCATCTTCAATACGTTTTATAAGACTCCTGCCAACAGCTCTGGCTTTAACACTATTTCTACTTTGTTCTCAACTGTTCTACCTCTGGCCTTCAAACTTGTTAAAAGGCACTTTTATGTTTAAAAAAATCTCAGTAAGTAACACTGAGGATCCAGAACCTCTGCTCTGCAACCAGCAGAATGAAGGCAGGTGAGCGCTACAGCCCAACAGTAAACCTCTACTGCCTTTAGTCCCAGACACTCTGATGAAAGGTATTCCTAGGGTTCTGGGAAAGCAGAATGTCTGGAGGAAAGGACACACGACCAGGAAGAAGAGAATCCTCTTTGGGTCACAGGTCTGCTCTGCGACCACTTAAGCATGCCACATCTCAGTTCATTTGAGAAACAACCCTTGCCCCAAGTCATTCACCACAATGACTTGTATTTAACACAGGTAACAGAATTGTGCCTTGCAAATTGTGAAACTGAGTTTATCTAAATTTGATTACACTCACAGAAAAATTCCAGTGTGAAAGACAAACCTTAAAAAAAAAAAAAAAAAAAACCAAATCTACGAGAAGCCAAACCAAACCGAAATATCCCTTCTTCACCAGACTAGACATGTCATTCTGCTCCAAGCTACTAATATAAGCCAAGCTTGCCTAGGCAAGAACAAGGCTTTTACATTTATTTTTATTCCTCTCGTCCTCTTCTCTATTTAAACAATACCACTCATTTTGTAAGAATCAGAAGATGAGAGAAAAGTTGAGATCCACAGAAAATAGAATAACCTTCAGGGCTGAACCAAGGATAACGTTAAGAAAAGCGTTGAAAACAAAAACAATGATTTCATTTCACATGCAAATGCTTCACCTGCCCAGAATTTGGTTTTGCTGGAAACTTTCTGGCAAGATCAAAAACTCAGGAAATTCCAAACAAATGAAACTCTAAAGGCAAATTACTTAGAAAAAAGGATCTAACTTCAGACCCAAGCACGCTCCTCCCATTTTTGTCCAGTTCTTTACTTTTATAGAGGAGCACCAAAGCAACCACAAAATCATATGCTAACAAGAGCTCTGCATCCTGCAAGTTGAAAACTCTGGCTTTTAATAAATGCCTCTATTTCCTGTCAGCATTGGTCAGTCCCAACTACCAAACCTATGAAACGTCAACGAGGGAGACTCTCATACCACTGACGTCTCTCATACTTGGCTAGCACGCTGGAACACAAGAACAAAGAAACCACAGGGAAACTGCCCCTACAGAGTGGCAGGGGCTGTGCACGGCCCCGAAGCAGGACCAGCTGAGGAAGACAAGGATGGCTTATAGATGAGACTTAGTGCCACTGAGAGTATACAGTAAGTCCCCTATATACGAACCTTCAAGTTGCCAACTTTCAAAGATGCATACGTGTATTTGCATCTCCAATCACAAAACGCGTGAGTGAAAGTGCAGCTTGCCCTCCATCTCCTCTTGCTGACGATCCTTCAGCTCTACCATCTCCCACTTCTTTTCCCTCCTCCAGTTAGTAACTCTTCTTGCCTGATCACTTGATGCCAGCCCTGGTATGCCAGCTCTTCTACTGTACTACTGTACTTTTCAATGGAACCATACGGTAAGATTAAAAATGTTTTATTTTTGTGTTTGTTTTGTTTTTTATGTATTATTTGTGTGAAGAATATCATAAATCTATTACAGTACAGTACTATGTAGCTGATTGTGTTAGTTGGGTACCTAGGCTAACTTTGTTGGACTTACCAACAATTTGGACTTGCAAACGCACTCTCAGAACGGAACTCATTTGTATGGAGGGGACTTACTGTATATGTGTATGTGTGTCTATCTATCTGGGGTTAGGCCCACTGAAATGAAGTTCAGCTACATGCAAGGCTCAGTGAGGGAGACACCAAGGATTACACACAGTTCCTGCTCAGACGAGCTTCTAGTTTCAATGGGGGAGGGGGCTGCTCCACACATAATATAAAGGGTAAGAGAGAAAACAAAGTGTGTGCTAAATCCATGATGGGTCAGTAACACATGGTTTGCACAATACTATAAACTCGATGCCTCCTTATCAACCAGTTTCTAATTCATGAACCCAAATAGCATAGCTCATCTACTCATTCAGGAACTGCTTATTGGGTACCTTTATATGCCAGGCACTATACTGGATAGTAAGAGACAGAAATGACTCAAACAAAAGCAATCCTGCCCCTTTTAAGACTCACAGGTTACTTGGCAATAGGTAAGTAAATAGGCAATTACAGAACAATGGATATCATCACGGCATAATCACACAAAGTGCTATAAAAGCGGAAGTACAGGGGCTAGGGAAGATCTGTAATAAGCACCCACCTGGGGAAATCTGAGAAAGCATCCTAAAAGAGGATGCCTAAGATGGGACTGGAAAGAAGAACAAGAATTAGTGAGGGAGAATGTTCCAGGCAGAGGAAACAGTAGACGCAAAGGCCCTGGGAAGAAAGGGAGCCTTCCATTTCAGGAATGAAAAGTGTTTTGGAAGCTGTACCAGAGTGCAAGAATAGACATCTATGAGCCCGCTCTGAATTCAAGGGCTGTTGCTACTTCTGAGTGAACAACTGAAACAGCCCAGGAAGAACAGTCTGATGAAAGCAGCAGCGTGGGGAGACCCTCGGGGAACTCCCCCAGCAGAAGCCCAGAGAAGCCCAGGAGTGAGAGCTGCGACTAATTAGCTAGAGAAGGAGAAGATATAAAAGGAAAGAAAAAGGAAAAGAGAGAATTATGGAAACTGCGGTAAGAGAATATTCAAGAAGCAAACAGAGGCTGACCATGTTAAATGGTGATACGATAAAGATGCAAAGAATCTGCTGGATTCAGCAACAAGGAAGCTAACAGTAACCTTGTGAAGAATTATTTTAGTGGCATGGTAGGGTGGAGCCTAGCTTCCCTAGGTCGAGGAGTGACTGGGAGGTGAACAATGGACACAATGACCTATTTATTTCAAACATTTCAACTGGAGAGCAGTGATTAGAGGGGGAGTCGCCTGAAAATGTTTAAATGGTTCAAAAAAGATGGTAACATAGATGGAGGGCTAAGGACACATACCTAAAAGAGTCATTAAGTGTTAGAGCAAGAAGCCTTGAACAGGTGGGATGGGAAGGTGTGAAGAGCACAGACACAGGGACTGCCTTAGCAGGAAGAAAGGCTCCTTTTTCCTTGTGAGAGAAACGAGGCAGAAAGGATGGCAGGCAAACTTAAGATCTGACAGCCAAGAGCTGTGGGAGACAGATGTGAGGCTACTGAGCAGATTTCTAGTGGCTCAATCTGCAAAACTGGGAGATTTTCTCCAGCAGCACTTAGGAGCCTGGGCCCAGACAGAGAAAAGCAGGTGGCTGGCCTGGTCTGGGCAGAGCTGGTCTGGTATGCTGATGGCAAGCAGATGGACAAGAGGGCTGGGTGGGGATACTGGAGAGGCAGCATTTCAAGGGACTGGCTGGCTGCATAAGGAGGGAAGGGAGGACTCGGGCTGGAAAGGAGAAGCTGGAAATCGGGCTGAAGAAGTAAACCCAGAGGAGGGAGGTAATTGAGTGAAGGGAGTATGGAAGCACAGGAGGCTGTGATCAGAGAGTCAAAGGTCTGAGTCTAATGAGATGGCAAAGACAGAAAAGGTCCCAAGGGCCAGGGCATGCCTATGGGATGGAGATAGCAAAAGGAGAGGGACGTGAAGTTTCCAGGGGATGAGGTGAGGGTGGTGGGTGGACTGCCCAAGTGAACACTGACGTGGCCCAGGGGTGACAGCTGTGGAACAGAGGACACATTGTGAGCCAGGTATATTAAGGCGAGAGTGAGGGATGCAGAGGGGCCCACTTAAAATATAACCAGTGTAATACAGGCAAGTAATGAAACAATTCCCCAAATGGCAATTTATTGACTAGGAATACCTGCTGGAATCCTCTCTAAGATTCATACCCCCAACCCCCAACACACACATATCTATAACTCCCCCCGAATCCCAGGTGTTTTCGCTTTCTTCAGCAAATCTGAAGACAAAGCATAATCAATGAACAAGGGTCTTATCCAGAGTTTGGACTTCCATTAAGGATCTATTTTTATAATGCTTTCTTATTCACTTCCATCTTAAAAAATGGTTGCTCCCCCCCACCCCCGCAATATTCTGCCCATTTAATAGCTATGTTTATTGACTGCCGAGAGGCCTGTGAACTATTGTTTTTCTACTCCACACATCTACTTCTGCTATGGATGTTCTACAATATCCATTCGGTGACATGTAAATGACTCCAAAATAAAACCAAAAGAGGAAAAACAAAAACAGACACCATATTTAAACATCCTCCTTCACCATTAAAAGAAAAACAGTCAAAGCTTCTTTTACTCTGTCATCCATTGATAAGAAAAACTCTCCCCTTTTCAACTCTGTAATAACTACTAATCAACAATTACTCTTTAAAAAATTGAATACAATACTACTTCTATACATGATCTTCATAGCTAGAATTAGAAAAGGGAAAAAAGAGAAGACGTTTCACAACCTTAATGGTTTGCAGATACCTAACCCTGACCGCTCCTACACAGCAAGAAATGAGTTTAGTAAGTACGTGAATGGAAAACAGGCAGCAATCAGCAACTCATTCAGAATTCCTCAAGATGATAACTTTTGTGTTTAAATGTAAGTAATCATGAAGTCTCAGAATCTGCAATCATATCCAAAGTGTTAAAATGCCTAAAAATTAAAGCCTATCACTTAGTCATTTAAAACTAGGATAAATTATCTGTGAACTTAAGTTATTTACAAGGTATTTGACTAGAAAGACTCACTCAAACAAAGCCATTTATGTATAGAGAACTGCTAATGAACAGACCACATAATGGGATAAGCCAGCCAACACCATTAAAAATATCCTTTAAAATTCACAATGAATAAATGAGACCTTTATTCTTATACTGTCATCTGCAAATCAGGGGGATAGCCACCAATTTTCAATCCATGCGTAGTGAGTCCATGCTTAAAGATTGTTTTTAAAAAATAGTTTGTGTACCAAAATCTAATTCTGCTTTTTGTATAGACTGAAGAGTATCTGCCTACATGTTTGAATAAGAAAAATAAAACTCTATATTCAACACTGCACCACCTGCCTACTAAGTGTAATGCACTGTTACCCTTAACACACGGACGATAACACAAACATCATCCTGCCAAAGACACCTACACAGATGACTTCACTACTAACCCACTCTATTAGAAGGATTCTGTGAGACCATTATCACAATCAAGGTGAAAAGTAATGGCAGAGGAAACAAAAGGAGGGAGAGAGGAAAAAAATATATATTAAGAGAAAAAGAGGCAAAGCATATGAATTATGGAGGGGGAGGGGGTGGATGGGAGGCAGAGGGTTAAGACCAAAGAGGAAGAGAGTTGAATATGCGCCCATGCTCTCAAGCTTAGGTAATTTAACATGAACAGAGAAGGGCAAGGAGGACTGAACCCAGATTAGGGGACTGGAGGACATAAGGGGCTCACTCCTGCCTGCCCTTAGAATCTCCATTTAGATATTACTTTTTTAAATTATTTATGTATTTATTTATTTATTTATTGGCTGTGTTGGGTCTTCGTTGCTGCACTCGGGCTTTCTCTAGCTGCGGCAAGTGAGGGCTACTCTTTGTTGTGGTGCGCTGGCTCCTCATTGCTGTGGCTTCTCTTGTTGCAGAGCATGGACTCTAGGCGTGTGGGCTTCAGTAGTTGCAGCACATGGGCTCAATAGTTGTGGCACACAGGCTTAGCTGCTCCGCAGCATGTGGGATCTTCCTGGAGCAGGGATCAAATCCATGTGTCCCCTGCATTGGCAGGCGGATTCTTAACCACTGCACCACCTAGGAAGCCCCAATATTACTTTTATAGACTATCTTTATTTGACAGTTCCTCTGCCTGCTTTTCCTTCTCCCAAATGCCTCTTCCTAAGTGTCCCCAAGTACCCAGGCCTACACCTATGAGAGCTCTTATCGCTCTGAACTGGGATTGTCTCTACTCAGCCCCTTTGCTGGCTGGACCATTAAGCTTCTTAAGAGCAAGGACCGACTGTGTCTTTCTTGCTCACCACTTATCTTCACTGTGTGGCAGAGCCTGGCACCTAGCTCATGTACTTGAATGAGTGAATGGACTCTACCTGAAAGGAGCTCACTGTTATAGAACAGAAGGGGCAATAAAGGGTAGATGAAAAGCTTCACGGAGAAACTGATCTTCAGTTACAGATTTTAATTTCATATATACAAAAAAGTATTAAATGGCCAATGCCATCATGTCACATGAGTCAAGAATGCTAAAACACTAAGTTGGTTCTGTCCTCCTGGGATTCAGCTTTAGGAGGGGAAAAGGTACAAAACTTTGAACAAAGACCCTGATTGTTTTATAATGGTAAAGAATCTTCCCTATTGATTGCTTGTTTTAATGTGTCATATAAAACATACTTTTTTGGAAGAAGAGATGTTCAAGAGGGAACAAAGGAATAGCATCTTCTACAATATAACACACACTTCTGTCGCTAAATAGGGATAGAGACCTTTCACACATATTCTTTGTAACCCACATGTATATATATATTTTTTCTAACCATGGCTATCACTTATTTCATCCTTTGATAGAGAGGATAAGGTTGAGAAACCATCTAATCATGAATTGAGACACACAACAAATGGTATAATTCCGAACCAGGTCACAAAGCAAGCAAGTCACACTAGTTCTTAGATATCTCAGTGCAAACTTATTTGAGCAAGTCATTCTTCTTATCAAGTCCCTATGGACCATCCAATTTAATTTCCAAGTTGGTCATCAAAAATAGTTCATGGAAATAATTGAACATGGGACAAAAATACAGTCACACTCAGTTGCTTGAGGTGGAAAAAAATGGTGGCAGCTTCCAACTTCCTCAAAATAGCAGAAGGGGGCTAAGGATGACAAGGAAGGGGGAAGGGCAGGAAGGAAAGAAGCACCTGGCTAATGATTTTAATCCTCGATTTTAATGTCAAGGGCACTCCCTCAGGCATTTTCACACTAGCCACCCTATCTCCAGCTAGCCTTCCCTTGCTTTGATTTTATCTAATGATAGTAATCAACTACTTACAAGCCTAAACATCTTTTTAAAATCATCTTAATTCTAATGCTAATAAAAAACTCCAAGAAAAAAACCCAGCCTGGAGTAGAGGCTACAAACTCATGTGTCCAATGGCTGGGTAGTTCATATAAGTGAGAATGGGGGGACCTGTTGGGGAGCTGTGGTAGACAGAACACACACGTGCCCCTCAGCTCAGCGGACCACTGCCATGGTGGGCTCAGACAGTGTGATCTTCAGTTTTCAAGAGAAGCCAGAGAAACAGATTTGTATGTGATTTCTCCTGATTTATAAATAATGACAAAAATTTAAACTCTTTTTTTTTTTTTTTAAAGCACTGTGTGGACCAAGCAAAGTATAACTGGGTGGCCAATTTGTGACATCTAGGTAAGAGGTGAGAAATATGGGCAATAGTCAAAATCTACAAACTCTTTCTTCCTATGCACTAACCAGCCGGGAGGCGTAGCACAATGTCTTGTCTCTGCAGTTGTGTATCAGTGTGAACGTGGCCACAGTGCTGTTGTAAAGCTGGATCCAGGACACAGGAGACCTCAGGTAAAGAAGAACACTGAGGCTCTGACACCTAATTGTCCTCCTAAAACATTTCCTGCTATTAAAGACCAATTTATGGTGTGTAATAAATGGTACTGCATGTAAAGTACTTTGCACAGTGCCCGGGGCACATAACAGAATTCAATAAATGTTAGCTATTATTGGGTTTTATTATGAATGAGGGTAGAACATGCATCAGACTGTGCACTTCTCCCTTGAATGGGAGATTTTAGTCCAATTACAAAACCCAGTAATTCTCTTTAGACATGAGAAGAATTTCAAAGGAAACTGCATTCATCAATGTGGCATTCAGTCATTTTACAAAATAACTGATTTACTCCCACACAGGCTGCTTTATTTTTTTAAGGACATAATGGGTTTTTAAAGTTTTGCTTGGAGTTAATATGAAAATTTAAAGTTCTGTCCCACTTTCTGATAAGGGGGATTCATAGAACATATAAGGCTACCAAATCTAGCATAAGTAGGACATGAAGCCCCAATTTTTCCAACAAAGTTGCCCCACTCTCCTGGCTCCTCGTGTGACCACCTACTTGTAAGATGTTAGATTCCAGTCATGCTGTAAGCCTATCTGGTCTAATCACCACATTTTACAGAGTTAAATGAATGTTAACTTCTTCAAGGTCCCACAACAGCCGAAGGCAGATTCAGAACCCAAATCCCGTCCTCTTCTTCCATCACCTCACAAGTCCCTGGGGGCAGATATATGTTCAGGATTGTTGGTTAAGGGTGAGTAGCAGGGCAGCTTGGGACTAGGACTTTGAAACAAAACTTCTGTGTGAAACTAACCAGTATTGGAAAGAGACAAAGGCCCAGCCTTTAGAAATAAAGGGCTCTATCAACTAAGGGGGCAGGGTGGGAAAGGTTTTCTCAACACAGTCAATCAAAGCCTTACTTCAGTACATCTCAGGGTCAGTCAGACTTTTAAAAATCCTCTATCAACCATACCCCTTTAGCCACTAAATTGGAACAAGAGTTTCAAGCCGCTATGAAAGAATTTAACTTACCTGCTGGAAAAATAGAGACATCACTAAGCAAAGGAATCAATGATTTTAAAAGAATGTTACTATGTTTCAAAGTGTCCAACTACCAAAGTACTGAGAAAATATTTTTTTAAAAACATAGCCAAGTATAGAATATAAACTGAGTCCTACACTCAAAATTTGTCTTTCTAGAAAGCATGTTTCAATGTCTAAGGATATAAAGCAAGCTGTGAACAAGAGACTAAAATTAGCTCAAACCACAAATAACCTAACATACTTATCACTTCCTTATGATCAACCTACAAAAATCAAACATTAAAAGCATTAACAAAACTAAAGGTGCGATGCCAGTTTAATCCTTTAGCTTCAGCTGTATCCTTTCTTCCTTCTACAATGCACCTGGCATGTAAATTTTACCAAAGAATGACATTTTATTCGTTTGAAGGCAAGTAACAAGGGAAACCATCAGAGCTAAGTTTTGCCCTGTAAATAAAATAGCATGTACCGTGCAGTTCTTAAGTGGTTAGAATGGTAACCACCTCCTCAAACTGAAGATAGGAAATTTTAGATGATGGACCACACCCATCTCCAGCTGCGTTTCACACAGAGAGCTGGGGACATACCAGACTCCTATTTCAAACCAAAGCTTGCCTCCATCTCCTCAAGCCATTTATTTCCTACTTTCAAAAGCATCACCTTCCAATGAACAAAGCCTGTTGGGAAACACAAAAGTTTTTGTCATCAAGTGGTGAAACGTTGCAAAAGGAAGCTCAGTTGACAAATATGGGTTCATAAAAAAAAGTACTAATTTGTTAAACTTCAACTATTTTTACAGTGATTTTCTCTGCATGATACCTACATTTTGGTAAGTTTTCTAGGGAAAGTTCAAGCTCAAAAAGGATGGAAACAAGTGGTTACGAAAAGATGAGTATAAAGCCTACCAACTGCTACCGTGCACTCTTCAATACCATCACGCAAACTCTCAAAAGCATTCTTATCAGTAAGTAGAAAAACAAGGGACAACAGTAGACCTGGGTACTATGATGAGAACAGATGAAATAAAATACTGCTACTGACACTAATATTCCTAGGATATATTACGAAAAACTGTTAGTAGGACACAAAGGAATATTCAAATACACTTAGAAATGGTACCATGACAGGTACATAAAGGATCCATTAAAACGCAGCACAACATGGGGATGTGGATTCTCAAGGAATGTTGAAGAGAGATGTGGACCAACTGACCCTCAAGCATGGCCAAATCACCCGGTGTACTGGGGATTGCTCCAGAAATGTGGCTTTGTGCCTGTCAACCTGATGTGGCTTAATGCAACACCCTGATCTTGCACCACTCTGCTTCACCCTCTCACCCCACCTCCGAGGATGATCTGAAAGAGCCTGGCAACAGGGAGGTGGTATCCAGGTGGTGAACAGTAATGGCAACACTCTTAACTCTCAAGATGCTGTCAAAACACAGTTCAAATCAGGGGAAAATATAAAGCAAAACAATAAGAACAACAAAAAACAAAAAATAAAATTATCCTCCCTCCGAAAGACCTCTGAATATCTTCTTAGAGGCCTCTTCTCTCTGTGCAAAAGTGAGCCACACAAATATTTATGACCCAGTGACGCATGCTTTGCCTTTATCCTTGTAGAAGCAAACTCAGCCCTGACTATTTGAATAGTGAAGCAATACAAAACCTAAAAGAGATAAATATAACAGTGACAAATGTTTAACCACCAAGGGAATTTAAAGCTAATTTACTGTATTATGCTAAATGCAGCTTCCCTATTTGTTCTCCTGAGAGAAGTTATATTCAGAAGTGATTTCATGCACAGACTTTTTAAGTAACACCCTGTTCTTCAGAGAACTCCAACTATTTGGAGTAATTACTTGATGTTCACTTTCCGTAAGCAAATCACAATAGTGTATAATTCTCTGAGTAATCAGTACTTAACAGAATAAAAACTATCTAAGCTGTTCCCTGGAACTTAGCATGGCAATTTTTAAATGAGATTCTTCAGAAGGAAGAGATACACCAGAAAGAGAGCCACAGGTAAGAAAAAAAAAAAAAGTCAGGGGGGAAAATGTTTCATAACAGAGTAACAGAGATAAGGGAGAGTTTTCCTTCTCTAATCACTAACTAATAAATTTAAAAAACACAGTTTTGGAAACCTAGTTTTGCTACACTCATCTGATCTCTGCAAGTGGTGTCGCTTGCCCACAAAAGCCACAAACACAGCCGAGGCTTTTCCTTCTTCATCTGTAAAAGAAAACATGCCTCACTCAGTCTTTGGGAAGAAAGCTCTGCAAGTAAAAGAGAAAGGAGCCCAGGATACAAGTCCACTTGAGCCCAAAGGTTTGCTTCAAAAAGCAGTTAACTCTCAATAAGGACTCATAATTTCCTGGCACAGTACTAGATTAAGAGTAGTAGGGAATATGTATATTTTCCAGAGAAAAATACAGACCTTAAGTGTCCCTTTGATAATAAGCCATGTTTACTTTGTGACTGCATGCTGTATAACTTCTTAAGCACCAATTCTATCTAATTACCATGGGGTATCTGTAAAACTTTACATACAGCCTTGGTAGAATCATAAGCATTCAGAACTGCAAACTGAATCAGGTCACAAATTAAACAACAAAAAAACAAAAAACTGAAAATCATTTATCAGTAGTTATTTTTGTCTGCAGTGTGACTTGTACCACATTCCCAAGATCAACTGATGGAGGGGGAGGGCGCTTGACTTTTCTCCAGCTATTTATTTCGGGGGGGAGAAATCTTCCATGGGAAATGGTCTTGTGCCTAGCTTTCAGACATTCAAAATTTACAAACTGTCAGTAAGACACTTGTGATTATGTCAAGCTGCCTTGAGGAAGGAGAGGGCAGCAGCTAGGAAACTCTGAAGCCCACTTCTACAGAGTAAAGCAGTATGTCTAATATGCTGGAGCCTTAGGTACTTTCTTCTCAAACATGGCAGCTGTGTATATACCATCATACTCTTCAAATGAAGTTTAGACCAGATGTAGGTTTCTTTCTAAAATTACAACATAAAGGGCAGCTATTCTTCATGCACCTAGCTGGGGTTGAATCTTTCGTAAATTCTCAAGAATCAGTTCCTCTATCTTTACAGGAAAAACCACCCAATTGCTACTTAGAGAAAAACTGCAAGCATAACTCATATGTCAGTGCCACTCATTTTCCCACATTACTGAACCAAACGAACCCTACTTATTAAAAATGTTCAATACCTCTTGGGAAAAAAAGATTCAATTCTTTTGAATCTTTAACTAAAACTCCTATACATTTTTGAGCCTAACTGTACCCACCGACACCCACACACCTTACAAAATTGAGTAACCACTGAAGTGTTTACAAGGATTACTTCAAGAACATTAAACTCTCTTTGTGAGTACATTAAAGACTTTTATTACTTGATGAGAACCTAGTGATCAGTTAGTCGAGGATCATTTTTACAAAGGAAGGGACTGAAGCCCAAAGAAAGGAAGGGACCCATTCAGTCTAGTTACTGTTAGAGCTGAGACTAGAGAAAAAGCAAAAAGATTAAACCACTCTCTTGGCCAGAAGGGTGGTCTGGTCAAAGGCCAAAAATGTTTGCCTCTCCCTTTTATACTTTGAAAAAAATCACAGATTTTATGAGGGTTGTTACTTTATGGAGAATCATATTTTTAACCCCACAGTCAAAAAATATTTTACAAACCAGCTACATGCAAAGCTCTTCTAGAAGGCATGTGAGAGCAAGTCAAGAGTGATGAGAACAGAGTAATTCAATAATTCTTAGAGAGACATATATCACCTCCCAGTTTCCTATTAAGTTCGCCTCAGACCAAGTACAAATTTGTTGTTAAATTTAAAGTTCCTATGACACAAACTGGTGGTATTAACTCCTAACTGGCTAAGAATCCAAGCTTTTCTTCCAAGCCACCACAGCAGGCAACTGGTTTTCTCTGAGAGCAGCCTCTGCTGTTAGCACTAACGCGGGCTATTCTACTTGTGTCCACCATTCCTCCTCCCCCACAATGGGAGCTGGGAACCATGACTGGTCTTTCTATCGTCAGGGCCTGGGGCAGAGTGCTGACAATCAATTCAACCCCGACATTTCTTAGACACTTGTGCCCGGTGCAGAGGACATCAAGATGAATGAGAAAGATGGACGAGCTGACTTGCACAGTTTGGACTCGACAGGAGCTGGACTCAGATACAAAGAAACAGCTCCCATGAGAGCAAGGCTTTAAAAGGGCTAGGTATGAAGATATTCGGAAGCACACAAGTGAGAGGGCCAAAATCTAGCTCAAGGGGGCACATATTTGAGGTGGGAGGCACAAGCCAGAATGAGTGGGAAAGGCAGCCTGAACAAAGTGTTGAGCCAAGGTACAGAGGAATGAAAGAGAAGGATGAGTTTGGAGAACACCGCACCTTCTAGTGTGAGTAGAATAAAAGGTACATGGGAGGGGATGGTTGGAACCTGGCTGCCACACCAAGGAGCTTGGACCTTTCAGATAAATGAAAGCATAGAAGTAAACAGAGGAGTGGCAGGCTTAGGTCTGTTTTCAACATAATTACTCTAGTGATAACGTGGAGAATATACACGGTGGGGTAGGGGGGAGATGTGGAAAGATTGTTAAGGGACCTTATTAATATGTTTCTGGTTTCACTAATTTCTGTAATGTGAAACCAGAAACAACAGCAATATTATCAGCAAAATTTGAGAACCTAGACCACTGGGATGGTAGGAAGGATGTCATGGTGACCAATCAATGAGATGTGGTGGAGGAAATCAAGAACCACTGCAAAGTCCCCAGCACTCCTGGATACTCAAAACATGCACCAAATGACTGGTACCAAACTACACTGTCTTGGACACAATGACCCAGCTGGACTTCCCATTTTCCTGAACGTGGGCAGTACAAAGAAACATGCCCCGCCTATGTGCACTCAATACTAGTTGGTTACCATGAACCAATTAACATAAACACTGCAGGGAGGGATGCCGGCTTGTGCAAAATACATATGAGCTCAGGCAGGCTTATGAAAAAAGTACCTGCAATTAAAAGCACAGCCTAGGACAAAAACTGCCAAAAGGATTCTGCAATCTAAAAGATCAGAGAACAGACAACTCAAAAAAAGAAAAAAGGGAAAAAAGAAAAGGCACAGTTATTTTAGCAGTTTAGAGTTTGAAAAAAACCCCTATAGGAAATTTTAAAATTTATTTCTATCATGAAATTCAGTATACATTCAATTACACTACTCAATACCAGGCTTTCTTTTTTATTTATTTATTTATTTATTTTTTTATTTATTTATTTATTTATTTTTATTTTTGGCTCTGTTGGATCTTCGTTGCTGCATGTGGGCTTTCTCTAGTTGCAGAGAGCGGGGGCTACTCTTTGTTGTCTTTTTTAAATATATAGGTTTGAGGGAGCTACTCACACTAAAGTGCAAAATGCAGGGACTCCCCTGGCGGTCCAGTGGTTAAGACTCCACGCTTCCAATGCAGGAGGCGAGGTTCGATCCCTGGTCTGGGAACTAAGCTCCCGCATGCAGTGCAGCACAGCCAAAAAAAAAAAAAAAGGCAAAATGCACTGGAGAGGCCTTGGAGCCCAATGGTAGGTAACGAGCAACCAAAAATCACTTGCATTACCATTACCCCTCAGCTGACTCTTCAGAATCAACTGATAGGGTTTACGATGTACTTCCAAAAGAACCAAAGTATTCCTGTAAATATGCCAGTGATATCAAACAAATAATGATCACAAGAAGTTCTTCCCTCCACGATTTCTACCTGTGCCCCCAGTTAAACTAATATGAGTCCCGACAATTACAAACGTCTCTGCACCATTTCTAAAGTGGTGATCAGATACCTAAATTTAGTTTCCTCGAACCAGGTCTACACAGGAACATTTAGATCTAATGGGTCACTCAAGATGACAAGAACTTCCCAACCTCTCCATGTCATTTCCGTTTGTCTTTCTTTTTCCTAAATGAAGTGAGTCATAGTGTATAGATTTTTCTCCTCTGCACAAAACACAGTTTTTCTCTGAAGAGAATGGCATTTATATAAAAATTATTGGGAAATTTTAATATTTATGTTGGACTATAACAACATAAGCTGTATATAGCAATAAAGAGTTTTAGTGAACTACTGTTATAACATGGTTTTAACCTAGACAGGCATTAGATCGTATTTCATAATGAAAGCAGCTATGAAAACAAATGTCAATTGGAAGAGTGGCCCGTTTTACAAAGCCTGCCTCTAACAGAATAAATCTTGCCTTCAAGTCACAAGCTATTGTTGCAATCTCCTTTATCTGAAACAATCAAATCATTCATACTGAAAAGTAGTGAACAGTGTCAGAGAATCAACAATTAGCTATGAGAGAAATAGCGAAACACCTGACCCAAACCTTAAACTACAAATGGAGGGTAGTTTTTCCTATTTTCATTCATTCAAGCCCTCCCTTCTCTCACTCTAGCTTCAAAAACCAATCCCTTTTCCCTATCTGTGTTTTCTCTTCTCTTTTGGGCACTCCAGGCTTGCTAAGTGTTACTTCCACTTTTCAAACCAGACATAAAATTGTTTAAATGATAGAAAACAATTTTAAAAAGCCATCTACACATGCTATCAAAGCTGACTTTTTATAAACCTAAATGCTTATTAGTATCTATGCTATTGATTAGCATTCACAACCATATAAAAACAGTTATTCTCACATTATCAAATTGAGCTAGCAGAGAACCTTTGCCTGAAACATTTTTCTAAGCCGACACATTCCTCGGCATTCAAAAGTCTACTTCATCCTTTGTTCTTTTCCCAATTGTTTGCAAGTTTTTACATTTTTGTGTTCTAGTTAGAAGCTGGTATAGTGAGAAAGAGATGCACTGCTTTGTTCACAAAATGTTAAGCAAAAATTACATATTATTTTTAAAATCACAATAGACTAAGCAAGCTCATAATGACTGTTTAAGGCTGCCTTCGTTGTGACATGCTACAAAATATTGTTTTTTAACTTCCATTTTCTACCAACCATAAACACATTCTTTGAATTCCTGAAAAATAATGGTTTTCGTAAATTGACACACACTTTGGAAAATTTGCCACTTCAGACGCAAGGTCATTTCAATTTCTACATTTTTTAAAAAATGCCACAGTTGGCCACTTTTAACGTCAAGAAGGAAAAGAGCTTCTGATTTCGGTTTTGTAAAAGAAAAATACCTGTACTGCAGAGGTGAGACAGCCCAGAGTGGATAATTCTCTAAGATTAAAGAAACCACCTCTAGAAATGTGGCAATCCATTCAGGATCTAGAGATATCTCAACGTACAGCAATCTCAACTAACTCTACGGCTTCCGAGGTGGAAGACAAACAGAACAATGAGAGAAATTCATTGAAGACCATGCTCCATGCTAGTGACTCGCTTAACAGAGTTTTCACAATGCTTGGGTGACAGGTCTCCCACTCCACCCTATAACAATCAGAAATCAAATTCAACCCAGGACTTTTCATAATATGAATTTGTTGTTGCCAACTGAGTCAGTTTCAGTATAAAAGATTTCCCCCAGTACCTCTTGGAGGCCACTCCTACTTGTGATGGGGTATATCATAATCAACTCCAATACTTGAGACAAAGAATTTTTTCATTTAAAACCACTTTAGACTCTACCGTATTAAATCTGATGCAGAAAATTTGTCTACACATTCTCAAAGTCACTAGTGGAATTCATTCAATTAACTCTGAGAGACTAGACACAGAATACAAATTTTATATATTGATCGATCATACTGATACAGATTACAGTGGTTATAAATATTAGTCTATCAGAAGCTAATATACATTACAGTGCAAGTAGAAAGAATCTTGTCAAGTAAGCTTGATGCAAATCCACATGCAACCAAGCCTGCCAAAAAAAGGCTTTTGTTAGTCAAGCATACCAAAGAACTGCTTAAAGCTTTTTTCCTTTTCAAGTGGAGCTCAAAATAGATTTTAATACTACCAGCTGATGGGTCTCACAATTTGCCTTTTGAGCCTATAAGATGAAAACAGCCCTCTCCTTTTTCACAAGTAACATCTCTCTATTCTGTACATCGTTTATTTAAAACACCGAGTGTGGTTTTCGTTAATCCTCACAACCCCCGCAATGACATTTAATCGGGAGCACATATTTTCTTCAGAGGATTTAGCTGCTTGTGAAAGCAGACCTCTTCATCTTTTTAATCTGATGATGTAGAGATATGTGAGAAACCCCACCTTCCTAACTTTTTATTTATGAACCACCACAACCCACAAGCAGATGAGGACTGGGAAGACACCATCATCTCAACCATGACCAAAGGGTAAGATGCTCATGGGGAGAAAGATGCTATTGTAGAGAGGGTAAAAACGTTAACCTCGCCTGTTGCCTGCCTGACACGGGGTAACATTCTGGCCCCAGTGCAGTAGGTGCTATAGCCCTCCTGGCTGGAAAGCTCTTGAGCCTGCCCCTCTCAGGGCTTAGCTCACAGAGCAAATGTCTCTTCCTCTGACAGATCTTCCCCGATCGCTTTCTCTGAAGCAGCCCATCTTCCCTGAAATCACTCTCTATCCCGTTATGTTTTGTTTTCTTCACAGTACTTGTCACCACCTGAAATTATCTGCTTACGTGTTTGCCCTGTTCGACGGGGGGTAGGATCCTGCCTGTCTTGTTCAGCAAACACTACCTCCAGCGCCTCATCCATTAAATGAATGAACAGGAAGGGGGAAGGGACTGTCATCCTTGGGACTCGACGCACAGAGACCAGAGGAAAGGAAATGTAGAGGAGGGAGCGGGGAGTAACCCTTTCCCCCGGGGAGACAAAGGAAGACAGCCTGAGGTGGTCCCGTCTAGAAAAGGAAGCCGTGGGGCTGTCCCATCCACCCCAGGGCACAAAGAGTGGACAGGCAGGGGGGCGGGGTCGGGGTGCGAGGCTTCGCGCTGAGACCGGAGACTGGCGGCTCCCAGGCTCGAGAGGTCAGCCGGGTTGGAGGACAGGAGGTAGGCGGGGGATCAAAGGGGACTGCGAGGCCGGGGAGAGACGCAGGCCCACCCGGGGGACAAAGAGAGAGGGCGCCGGCCTCTGCCGCGCCGGAGAGAATCCCCAAGGAGCAGGGCCGAGGCGGAGGGCGGGACCCGGAGGGAGAGCGGGGCCTGGGGGTCTGAGGGGAGGGTTCGCGAGGCCTAAGCGAAGGGCCTGCCGCGCTCTGGGGCGCTCCCGCACCTGGTAAATGGCCGCCCAGCTCCCAGACTTGTCGATCTGCTCGAACTCCTTCTCCATCTCCATGACGGGCCAGGGGGGGTTGCTGCGCCTCCTTCTCGGCCCACTGCGCCGTCTGCCTCTCTAGGCCGCGTCGCGCTCTTCGCCCTGAGTCCCACTGCAAGCCTCGACTCCTGCCGCTACCGCCGCCCTAGCCGCCGCTGCTTCTTCATGTCAACCCGGCAGCCGGAAGTACGCACCGCGCTGCCGCGGGCTCCGCCCCTCAAGCAGAAGGACCAGTCAGCGCTCGAGAATGTCGGCTAGCACTTCCGTGGGGCGGAGCCGGGGGAGGTGCTGGGGGAAGACATCTTGCAGCGTGCGCTCCCTCCTCCTCTCCCCTCCCGGGCTACGGGCTTGGGCGTGGCGCGCGCCCGTTGCCTAGGCGACCCCGGGAGCCCCGCCCACGGCGCGTGGGTTTGCCAGGCCCCCACCGATCTTGAATTCAAGCATCCACATGGTCCGATGAGTCACAGAGTGAGCTTGAAGCAGTCATGAGTCTTTCCTGCAGCACCGGGGCCGAGGCCTCAGGCTCCAGTGGGAGTATGGGGCGGGGGTGCGGGGAAGGAAATGGGGGTTACATGCTCCCCTTCCAGGCTCCCGGCTCTGGCCAGATGCCCACCCTTGTTTCGTGGAACTTAGAACTTCAGGACTTACCAGGCTGCTAGGGAAGGCCCACTACTCTCTGAATGCGTGAGAGTGAGTCAAAAATTATCCGCACTCTGGCTGTAGAATTTATTTTAATTAGCTGTTAGAAAAGAAAAATACATTTTTTTTTTTTTACATAATCTCCTTTCTTTTCAATACCCTTCATCCATCTGTCAACAAGCTTTCGGTATTCCCTCATTAAAAAATGTTTTAGGCTGAGCTGTGAGCCACGAATGCACTGCTGTCTTCACATCTTCATCAGAAGTGAATCTTTGTCCTCGAAGCGTTGCTTTCAGAGGACCAAATAGGTGAAAGTCTGATGGAGCAAGATCAGGACTATAGTGAGGATGCTTTAACACCTCAAAGAGTGTCAACAACATAGGCAGAGTGTGTGGACATGCATTGTCATGTAAGATCACAGTGCCCTTGGATACCAGTCCTCTGCATTTAATCCAAAGTTTAGCCTTCAGCTCTACAATAAGCATCTCACTGTAACGAGAACTGTTGATTGTTGAACCTTTTTCCTGATAATGTTCCAATATTGGCCCTTGGAATCCCAACAAACTGAAAGCATCAATCTTCCAGCTGATTGTTGACTTTTGAACTTTTTCTTGGTCCACGATTGAGGATGTCTCCATTACATACTCTGCCATTTACTCTTAGGCTTGTAGTGATGAATCCATGCCTTGTCACTAGTAATGATTTTCTTTAAGAAACTTTCACCTTCCTTAGAGTAACGGCCCAAATTTTGTTTGCAGATATCCAAACGCTTCTGTTTATGCTCTTCCATGAGTTGTTTTAGTACTCATCTCACATAGACTTTTCAAAACCTAAGTCTGTTGTGGATTACTTCGTTTTGAGGTGTTAGAGCATCCTCCCTATAATTCTGATCTTGCTCCATCGGACTTTCACCTGTTTGGTCCCCTGAAAGCAGCCCTACGAGGATGAAGATTCACTTCTGATGAAGATGTGAAGACAGCGGTGCATTCGTGGCTCACAGCTCAGCCTAAAACATTTTTTAATGAGGGAATACCGAAAGCTTGTCGACAGATGGACAAAGGGTATTGAAAAGCAAGGAGATTATGTAAAAAAAAAAGATGTATTTTTCTTTTCTAACAGCTAATTAAAATAAATTCTACAGTCAGAGTGCAGATAGTTTTTGACTCACCCTCGTACTTTCCGTTTGGGGTCTCCTATCCTGGGCACTGCAGAAATGAATGGATTGGGGTCTTGGAATGATTTTCAATATTTCCCAAAGTAGCAAGGAAGTCCCGCTCAGACTGGACTCAGTGAAGCACAAATTCCATGGTGCATTAGTGTTAAGTAATGGTAGATTTCTGGCCCTACCTCCAAAGGATTCAGATACAGGAGTCTGTATTTTTCACCAGCAACCCCAGCTAATTCTACACTCATGAAACACAAATGAGAAGGGCTGCACGGGTTGCCTTCCTGTAGGTTCTACATTAAGCCATCCACCTTTGGGTGTGGCACATTATATGGAGATTGTGAATTCCGTGGGGTCAGAGACCCTAGAGGTCAGAATCATCTCTGTTCACTCTTCCCATTTCAAGCCTCCCCAGAGCAGCAGTGTTGAATTCCAGCTCATTCCTTGAGTGCTTGTGGCAGGCACTGTGCCTGGCATTCCAAGTACATTTTCTCATTGAATCTCTACAACAACCCTACAATATAGGCACTTTTATCATTCCCATTTTATAGATGAGAAAACTGAGGCGCAGAGAGGCAAAATCACTTGCCCAGAGTACCTTTGCATATTGGTATGAAAGCCAGGATTACAACCCAGTCTCCAGTGCTTGCTTTGGCGCCAGGCTGCCTGAGTCCAAATTCCAGTTCGACTAAATACTAGCTGTGCAACCTTGGCCAAATTACCTAACCCCTCTCTGCCTCTGTTCCTTCCTTTGTAAAATGAAGATAATAAAAGTACCCACCTCATAGGGTCATGTGAAGATTGAAAGAGTATATATAATGCTTTTAGTCTACTGAGTGGATCAATAAATATGAGCCCCCATTATTATATACCTTCAATTAATAGCGAATGGGAGGTAAATTCTTGTTGAATAAATGCAATTGGTTTGATAGGCAATGTCTTTAGAAACTGAGTATTCCATGGAGGGGGAAATTAACAAAAGATGCCCCTTTGGGTGAAAAGTTTGGGAACCCCACACTTGGAAGCTGCCTAATTTAAGTCTTAGCCATTTAAGCAACTCTTCAGGTTCGTTTACTCTTTCTGCCCTTGTTTCCTTGAGTGCTAGTTTGTCTGGAACTCACAGAACTCAGAGCTTCTTGCGGGGAACAGAGAACAAGTCTAGTTCATTCCTCTTGCTGTGGGCTGAGCTAAATAAGTAAATAAATCAAATGCCTATCTGGAGCCCAAGTGACCCTCATGCCTGCAGGGAGTGCCACCCAGTGACGAGCGGCCTTTGAGAGGGGCCAGTGCTATGCACAGGATCTCGGTGAAGGAGTCGGGGCGGCGGGGGGGGGGTGGGGGGGGGGTGGGGAGAGCGCAGCGTGCAGGGTCCATGCGTGTTTAGTGGATGTATTAGTTACCTAGGGTGGCCATAATAAGTTACCACAAATTTGGTGGCTTAAAGCAAAAGGAATATATATTTGAACAGTTCTGGAGGCCAGACGCCTGAAGTCAGTGTGTTGACAGGGCCACAGTCCCTCTGAAATCTCTAGGGGAGAGGCCTTTCTTGCCTGTTACGGCTCCTGGTGGTTTCAGTTGTTCCTTGGTTTGCGGTAGCATAAATCCAGTCTCTGTCTCCGTCTTTACAGGGTTTTTTCCTCTTCTCCTCTTCCACTGTCTAATCTCCCTCTGCCTCACTCTTTCAAGGATACCTGTCATTGGATCTAGGACCCACTCTAATCCAGGGTGATTTTGCATTGCCAGGTAATCCCAGATGATCTCATTTTGAGATCCTTCAATTAATTACATCTGCAAAGGCCCTTTTTCTGAATAAGATTATATTCCAGGTTCTGGGGGTTAGGACTTTTTGGACCTATCTTTTTGAGGGCCCTCATGCAACTTACTACAATGACAGAGGGTAAAACTTTGTCACACTATTGATCCTGAATGAAACCCCTAATTTCAGGTATCAGCGAATCACTGTTATATCCATTCTTCACATAGCAGCAGCCAGAGAGCGCTTTTAATTTTTGGATCATGAAACTCTTCTATGTAAAACCCTCCAATAGTTTCCCATCTTTCTTAAAATGAAACCCAAATAAGCCCTAACCCTGGCCCACCTCCCCAATCTCTCTCCTTTTCTTGTACTCTAATCCAATCTTCTAATTTATTGAATGAGTTTCTACCTGAGGACCTTTACACCAGCTGTTCCTGCTGCCTGGATCACTCTTCTTGCAGATCTTCTCACCATTCAAGTCTCAGGTCAGATGTCACCTCTGCAGACAGGTCTCTGACCATGGTCTCTAAAATAGCCCCCAGTCACGCTCTACCAGTGACCCTGCTTTTTGTGTCACAGTGCTCATTTCTGTCTAAAAACCCCCTCTTTATTTGCTGGCTTGTTTCCTTTTCCTGCCCCCACTACAGTGTTCCATGAGGGTAGGGACCTCGACTTCTTGCCTGTGTCCCAAGCCCCTGATATTGGGTTGGGAGGAGGGACTTGAGGTGCTGGACTCTTCCGTGGCTCTCTGAGGCTTGGCTTTCATCTGTAACGCTCTGCTAGTTCCCTGCCAAGGCCTGACCTAGAAGCAGCCAAGCCTTGATAAGCCCCAGAGATGTGATGGTGGTGATTGGGAATCTTTTAGTGATGACTAGTTAGAAAATAAACAAATGACCATGTATCATGATAGCGAAAACCTTTTCCTGGCAGGCCTGCTTGAGGAATGGTCTCAGGCGGTTTCCTGGGCCTTTCCTTCACAGATTTAGCTAATGGAGGAAATCAATGACCCATTAAACTTTAAAAAATGTCCTAAAGAGTTGTCAGTAGAGAAGGATGGCTGTTTACCAAGCCTCGGTTGGATCATTGACTCCTAACTTAGCAGTGTCAGCAAGTTTCCTGGTAAAAATGCATCCTGGTCTTTTTTCTGGGAGATAGCATGGTGTTAAGAGCTTGGGATTCTGAGGGAGACCAAGCTAGTCTCTGATGAGATGTCACTTCCTCGGAGAGGCCCCTTCTGTTGCCCCCTAATAAACAGTTCCCTGCATCTCTATCCCTTTTCCTTCTTAGAACTCATCAGGCATTTGAGGACATATTTTCTCCCTACTGTTACCCCGTCGTTTTATGTCATGTATTTGTTTTATGTGTTATTGTCTGTCCCTACAGACAGATGATAAATGTAAACGTCATTAAGAAAAGTGACGAAGTCAGTTTGGTTCAATGCTGTCTTCCTTGAGCAACAGGTCATTCCCAGATCGGCCCACGAGTCCTTGGAAGATTTCAGAAATCAAGATGACAGGGCTTTTTTCTATCTCATAGACTCAGATCTCCAGGGTCCTCAGGGTCATCCATCCAGCTCCCTCTGTCTACTAGTGGGGACACACAGCCAGGAAAGGAAGTGGCCCTTCCTGCTGACATTTACGCCTGCTCTCCTAACAAAGTTTGGGCGTCTTGAATGGTTGGCTGATTTGGGGTCAGCCAAAGACATCCCTGAGGTGGAATAACTGACTAGGGACAAAACCCAGGCCCACAGTCCTGGAAACTGGATCCACAGAGCTTCAGCCTCTAGCCACAGACAGCGCTAGGTGTGATCTCCCATTTTGTGTTTCCCAACAGCCCTGCAAGCCTGGTGTTATCCCACTTTGCAGATGAGAATTTGGATAAAGAATGCTGGTCTGGGTACAGAGGGTTAGAAGCTTCTAAACCCTGATCTGCTACTTACCAGCTTTCAGGCTTTGGGCAAGTTGCTTAACCTCCTAGTGTCAGCTTGTATGCTTTCCAGTGAGAAAAACCCAACTGAAAGTAGCTTTCACAAAATGGGGAGTTCACCGGCTCATGAAACTGGAGGTCCAAAGTTGGCTTGCTTCAGGCACAGCTGCATCCAGGGGCATAAACAATGTCATCATGCCTCTCTCTTACTCCTGCTCTCTAAGTGCTTCCCTCTGTGTTAGCTTCACTCTCCTCCCCAGGTAACCAGGATGGCCCTGGCAGCTCCAGGCTCACATCCTGCCAATTCGGCAACCCGATGGAAAAAGTGCTTCTTTTCCCTGTGGTCCCAGCACAAGTCCTGGCCTTGAATCTCATTGGTGCAGTTGAGCCTCATGGGCCATCCCTCAGCCAGTCGCTTTGTCTGAGGGAAATACTGGCAAATAAAGACACTGAGGCCCAGAGAGTTCAATTTCTTAACCAAGGTCACACACCTATAAGTATGGAAGTAGGATTTAGATAAGAGGCAGCATCTGTGCTCTCAGCTACGATGCTACACAGTCTCTCCAAAAACTCTCATGAGCTCTAAACAAATAATAATAATGAAGACATAATATTAGTAATAATAATTATCACTTACAACAACATGGTGAAGCCACTACTATTATTATCCCCTATTTGAACGGAGGCACAGAAAGTTTCACAGCTTGCTTGTGGTCACGCAACTCAGAAATGGTGAGGGCAGGATTCGAAAGCAATGTCGCTCTACATGCTGCTTCTAGTTCTGAAATTCTGTGAATGTACATGAGTTCTGCACTGTTTCAGAACTCACAGGGAGATGAGCAGCCCCAACACTCCTCACTCACATCCTCACTGGGCCCTTCTCCAACCTGGTGAAGACTCTCCCACCCCTCCACCCCCAGAAAATATTTCAGACTTTACTCCAAGCCATTAAAAATAAAAACAACAATAAAAAGAAATACATACATCTAATTCGGAGCTGCTTCTCCTGCAAGGTTGAGTGCCCAGGGGTGGGAGGAGCAGGCACTCAGGGGGAACTAGGGGGAATCACGTGGGTTCTGAGAAAGGAGGGTCAAAGGCGGGGGGGGGGGGGGGGGGGGGGGAGCGGGCAGGGGCAGGGGGAGGGTGAAGCAGGGAACCTTCAAGCAGGGAAGTTTGACCCAAAGATGGAAACTAGACCTGGCCCCATGCTTTCAGCAAAGGAGGGTTTCCAGAGACCACTGCTTCCTCCACCCTCCAGTCTAGGTTGCACACCACACAATGATTCTGGGTGTAGGTTCTGCAATCTGGACGACTTGGGCTTAAGTGCCCTTGGACAAGTTACTTACCCTGTCTGATTGCCAGTTTTCCGTCTTTTACATTAAGACAGAGATGTGATGGTTGAATGAGATGGTGTCTGCGCCTTGTTTCTAGTTCAGAGAAAGGACTCCATCAATGTGGCTGTTGTTATTACAATTGTGTAGGTTGCTGAGTAGAAAAAGCAGGCTACCATCTGCCTCCTCCAGATGTTTTCACAGTACATATCGCAACCTCCTATTTTACATCTCTAATTTTTGTCCTGCTGGTGGAGGTGAGCAGAGCCAGCTTTGTGGGTGTGTCTGTAATCTGTGCAGCTACACAGGGCCTTGGGCTCAGTAGGGCCCTGCGCTTGGTTTAATGCTCTGTGCTCTGCGGTCACCATCCTGAAATCCTTAATAATTTTTGAACCAGGGGCCTTGCATATTCGTTTTGTACTGGGCCTTGCAAATTATGTAGCCAGTCCTGGAAGTGAGTCTAGATTTTCAAATTCTTGAAGTGGGTTAGAAGCATTTTCTGTCTTTTGATGGAAATGGTTTTCCCCCTTTATTCTGGGAGGAACTACTACTCTTGGGGGAAGTCTTAAAGCAGTCACATTATTCAGATACAGATTCCCCATGTTGAGTTGTTTATTATTGTTTAGTAAGAGTAATTACAATTGCTACATGTATTGGATATTAACTATGGGCCAGGCTCCATGCTAAGCTAGCACGTTATCTTCATCCCTCTAGATCTTCCCAACAACCCTGTGAGAGGGTCTGTTATTAACCTCATTTCATAGATGAGGAAACAGAGTGGTTATGTAATTTGTCCACTGTCACCAGCAGTGTTGGCATAATGTCTGTGGGTTCAGTGGCTCTGTAGCAAGATGACAGCCCTTTTAGAGAAAAGGAATTAACTGCTAAGCTTACATTTAGATAAAAGTGTTCTTGGAGTCCTTGGGAGAGAGGTGTGTCTTTTTGATCAAGTATTTGCTCCAGTAGTTTTTGTATTTGAATATGGAAATGGTTTTCCACTTGAGAACTGACTGTGCAGAAAGGTGGGGAGGGGAGGCTGGCCTGAACTTCTCCTTTCCTGTGCTGGAGGGAGACCTATGGACAGGACCCACACTTGGAGTGACTGAAAGCAGAGGGACCCAGACTTGGGGGAATGTGTTCACAACTCTCAGGCTGCCCTCCCCTGGGCCATGGGGAAGCACACAGTGGATGGAGCTTTCCTCTGAAGGACCTGGCTACTCCCACTGCCCATATCTGGGGTAGGTGAGGAAGAGTAAGACTGTAAATTCTAGAGGGAAAGGGTCAGGAAGCCCCCTCCATGGGAGGTAGACTGGCTCCCACAACTGTCTGGAGCAAAAGGAGGATGGAGACTGGCATGAGGGAAAGCAGGATGCAGGTATATGGCCTCTAGAAACGATTTGCTTACAATTTCATTTTGTGTTTTCCTTTTCTACATTGTAATTCCCACCTGTTATCCTCAAGGCTTCAATAAAATGTTGTTTCCTGCTACAAGCTCATCTTAGGTTTGGGGTCAGATACTAATTAGTATCAATTCTCCTCTTCTTTCATAGGAATAGGATTGTACCTGGGCCACGGCTGCCCAGCTAAAGACTACATGTTCCAGGTTCCCTTGCAGCTAGCCATGCCATGTGACTACATGCTGGCCAATAGGATATAGGTGGAAGGGATGTGGTCCACTTCTAAATGATGCCCTTAAAGGCCCAGGGGGTGCTGAGCAGAGGGACAGGAAAAGTTAATTCTTTCACTTTTTACTCTATCCCGCTGCCTGGAATGTAGACATAGTGTGTTCCAACTTGAACTGTGCAGACAAGGGCAACATACAAGGGATGGAAGAGAACAAGACAGAAGGAGCCTGCCCCATCGCACCTAGACTGATCACACACAGACTGTTATGTGAGAGAGACATAAAAGGGGCTGATATTCAGCTGATATGCACAGGTCTAGTCACCCTGGTTGCTTACCAGATGTCATTCTTATTGTTAAAAATAAACTTCTGCTTTGTTTAAGCCACTGTTCATGGGAGTCTCAGTTACAGTAATTGAATCTATATTCTAATTAACCCAGCCATGTTTTAGGGGGCTGAAAATGAAGCGGGCTGTGTACTGCCTCTAGATTAAGATGGCACTGGGCACAGGAGCAGCAAACCAATGTACGCAGTTAAGAGAAGGCAGACAAGGGCAGTAGAAGTCCTGGGAGAGGCAGCTTACTATGGTTGCCAAGCAGCCACAGGGATGGTCCATGGAACATGTGAACATCCCCCAGAGATTCTGAGTAATATCCTGCTGAAAGAACCTGATAAAAAGTTTGGTCTTGCTAGAGTCATGGGGTCTGATTGTTAGTTAGATATCAAAGGGGAAGCTGGAAATTTTGGGGACAGCTAGGGTTAGAGCAGTGCCTAGAGAAAGTTAATTCCCTTCTGAGGCAGATACTTTTTGGTTGCCTATCTACCCCTCATACCGTCCCCTCTTCTTGGCTGACCGAGCCCACCCATTATAACAGAGGCTGAAAAAGTGAGCTATTCCTTTTCCAAGCCACCTTCGCAGTTAGAGCCTGGATGTATAACTCAATCCCAGCTAATGGGATGCAAGGCAAAGACTGCCCAGCAGCTTCTGGGAAAGGTTTCTCCCTCTTGTAAGAGAACTGTGGAAGGAATTGTGCCTCTTCCTCAAGGCTAAGGCTGGAGAAGCACAGAGATAGAGACCTCCCGAGTCCTTGGCAAAGTACTGAACTGTCCCTGGAACCACCTAGATTTTAACTTGTTTGTAAAGACCATAAGCTTTGTTTTCTTCTTGAAGCTGCTTTGGGTTGTTACTTGTACCCAAAAGCGTGCTAACTGATACACTGTCTTTGTCTTCTGTCTCTACCTTCCTCAAGCCCAATGGGTCTCAAGTTTAGCCTCATTCCTTCCACAGAGTCCCAGTTGCTTTGGAAGTCAAGATCCTTTGGAAACCACCTGTGTCAACTTGTCACCACTTTTCTTCTGAATAAGAATCTCCCTTGTCACTTCTTACTTCTTCATTTCAGAACCAAGATCTGTATCTGGGTGGGGTGAAAGCAGAACTTCAGCCTTGGTGCAAACCTCTATTTTGGCACGGATCGATACTCTCATATTGGTCTTAGTTCAGATGTGTGTCTCCCTCAGCTGACCGGGAGCTCCTCTCAGGCTTGGATTGGAAAGTATTCATCTTGGTATATCCCTAGGGTAGCTCACAGCTGGGCAAGAGGAGATGCTCCCTGAATGCTTGTTGAATGAATATATGAACAAATGAATCATCTAAACCCAAGTTTATCACCTCCCTAAACGGAGCCAATTTTCCTCCCCACTGCCTTCCTATACTACTCTAGGACAAGACCGTTCTTGCAGAGGTAGAGCCAGGAAGAAGTTAATCCAATTGTCAGTTCCACAGCAATGTCTAATTCTTCTCTCCTTAAATTACCTCTAATCCACTACTGTCAGCCTTAGCTGGGGTTCAGCACTGACCTACCTCTGACCCAGATGGTCTCCAAAAACAAAACAAAACAAAACAAAACACACACACACACACACACACACACACACACACACACACACACACACACAAAGGAAGAAGAAAGGAGGGAGAGAAGAAAGGAAACTGTGTTTTTATTTAAATCATTTCAAGAAATGTGGAAGAACTAAAGAGAGAAACGATTCAAAGTGGGCATTCTCTCCACTAAGAGTTGTAAATCCTAGCACTGGAGGTGGGACCTCTTTTTCTTTCTCAATTCTTTTTCTAATCACAAAAGTAGTACTTGTTTAATGAAGAAATCTTGAAAAGCACATATGAAAGAAAGGAAACACTGTTTTAGTCTCACCACTCATGATGGTGACTTAACATTCTGGTATGTGCATTTCCACATTTTTTTAGTTTCTCTCTGTCTCTTCTTCTCTATCTCCATCTTCCCCTTTCCCTTAGGCTCCTCTTGTTCATTCGTTCCCCTCCCTCCCCACCCCCACCCCACCCCCATCTTCTCTCTCTCTCTCTCTCTCTCTCTCTCTCTCTCTCTCCAGGTCTCTTTCTCTCTTTCTCAAACATAAATGCTTCCAAATTCTTCACCTTCCAGACTGGGTCATTCCCCCCCCCAAACACACTTTAATAAGCACTCAGAGTGATCTAATTCCCATCTCATGATGCAGCAGGAAACCCAGTCCCCTCACCTCCGCAACACTTTCTGAGAAATCTAAATACCTTTTCCTTGAACTCTGCTTATCACTTGTCTCGTCTCACTCTAAATTGTTACTTCAGTCTACTCTCCAGCTTCCCCTGCTTTTCCCACATCAGTTGGGAATGCTTTTGGCTCTAAGTAACACTCAAGCTGAAGCAGATCAGAGTTTCTTTTCCCCACAGAATGAGCAGTCTGGGGACAGGTGCTCCCCTGTCATGCTGATGGCCTGCACAGCCCCGCAGTGTTCACACCCGCAGCTGCCCGGCTGAGAGCTTTCTCTGGCCACCGGAGTGGGCTCAGTGGGCTCAGGGTCAGGCCAGGAGCGCGTGCCTTCAGAAGCAGCCCTCGACCAAGGGCAAGTGGAAGTTGGTGGCTAAGCAGCTCAACTCCTTGCCCAAGGTGGCAACCTGCTCCTGAGCATCCTTCCTGTTCCTGTCTCATTCCCCCACTCCTGGACCTGTTCTCCCTAAGATCTCCTCTCAAATCACTTGCTTGCATTCAAAGCCTTGCCTCAGCAAGGAGGAGCTCCGCCTAAGACAGTAGACTTGGCTTTTCCTTCTGTCTAACCAAAAGGCCACACATAGAAGTGTCGTCTTCCACCTAGTATGACTCCATGAATTTCTGGCATCTTTAAAAGAGCACTGCATCCCCACTTCTAGTCCTCAAGATATCAAATATATTGAGTTTCCATCTAGGAGGCCACCCATTACATACACATGCTTTGCACCAGGCACTTTACATATACAATAAAATGATGAAGGGGTCCTCTGAGTTACTCAGTCTAAATTCAGAGGTCATCTAGCAGATGGGGACAGTCACTTCTCTTCAGGGGTCCCCGTGAAGCCATTTCAGTGGAAAGGCACCCTCCTCCCACTCCTATCCACCCCACCCCCCTACTTCCAAGCCCCTAGAGCCATAAGTCTCGCTTGAACTCGGTGATGGAAGGGGGGAAGGTGTAGAAGAACTTTGAATCAAATTCTAGATTGAAGTTTTTTCAAGTAAATTTTTACAGAAACAGAACACACACACAGAAAAAAAAATCAATATATATCATAAGTACACAGCTTAAAGAATTTCCACCACCTGAACATGCTCATGTAGCCAGCATCCAGATGAAGATACGGAACTCTACCACCCCCCAGAGAGCCACTCTGTGCCCCTTCCAGTCCCATCCCCTCCTCAAGGGCTAACACCATCCTGACACCTAACACCCTGGGTTAGTTTTGCTGGTTTTGAACTTGGCGTACCTGGAGCCACGCAGGGTGTGCTCTTTCATGCCTGCCTTCTTTCGGTCAGCATCACGGCCATGAGATTCATCCGTGCTGGGTCTAGCTGTAGCTCACTGGTTGAGACCGACATTTTAAATTGAGGAGTTTTGAGTTTTAAGGACTGAACGGAGACAGCTTTGGTACCTAAAAGAGCCTGAAATATGGAATTGGAGAGAAGTGGTTGAGAGAGCGCACCCCTTCAGAGCTGCATGACTTTGGGCAAGTGACTGAACTTCTCGTTCCTCTGTTTCTGTAACGTGGGGCGGATACAGCCTCCTGCCTCACAAGGTCACGGTGAGGATTTGGTGAATTCGTGTCTGCAAGGTGTTTAGAGCGGTGCCTGGCCCATGGGGGGCGCTCTGCGGGATGCTGCTGCCGCCTCCACTACCGCCCTACTGCGAGTACTCCCTCCACTCGGGTGTTTTTATGATCACCCAGAGGGAAAAGGGAGGCTTCCACAGAGGATATCTGGTAGTAGTTATCACAAAAATAAAGTGATTTCATAGTAACACCTCAACTAGCTGAGACGTATCCGGGAACCGGTTAGGTGTGCGTCTCAGGTAAAGCGCACGTCAACCCTGAGAAGTTGGTGTAGACCACACTCAATTTGACAGACGAGGCAGCCAAGGTTCGGGGGGAGAAGCAGCTTCCTCGGCGGCACAGAGCAAGTTGGGGGTGGAGCCCGGGCCTCTCTGACCAGGGAATCCCGCTCTTCTCTTTGCCCCTTTACCTACTTCTCATCTCCCGCTAGATCTAGCAGTCCTCAGGATGCACTGGGGTGACCCTATTGGGATGCCCTTGGCATGACCACCCCCTCCATGTGGTGCCGCCTTTAGAGCTTACCGGAATGTTTTCTGTATTGATTTTCTTATCGACCTGTTCCCCTGAGGCTCAGTCTGTCTCGCGGGTCTCATAAGCAGCACTTTGTGAAATACCAGGCGAGTCAGTCATACTCAGCAAACAGGTTCTAAGGTAGCCCCGTGGTCGTGGTGCGGTGGCTGGGAACGTTGGTTTTTATGGGGCTGACATTAGTCGACTGAGGTAACAGAATTCTACTGCAAATTACAAAAGTGGTTCTGGCCAACAGGAACAGGAGAGGAATTTGTGAGAAGGATGTAAGGCACTTTATAGGAATGGAGAGAGACAGTGCCAGAAGCAAGTTTGAAAAGGCCTGAGAACAGGAAGCCCTGGAGGGGCTTGGTTGCACGAACTGGCAGGTGTCCTCTTCAGCTCTGATGACGTGTCACTTAGGACTCTGGCTGCAAGTAACAGAGAACAATGACTCAAACTGGCTTAAGCAGTAAGGAAGTTGGTAGGCAGGGCAACTCTGAAGCTGGTTGACTCAGAGGTTCAAGAATGTAATTGAGACCCCAGGTTCTCTCTCTCTTCCCTCTACCATCCACATGTTGGCTTCAACTGAAAGCAGGTTCCCTCTGTGGCTGCAGAGTGGTGGCCAGTAGTAAGCAGGCTATAAAATTGTTAACATCCAGTGGGGAAGAAAGAGAGAAAGTGGCTTTCCCTGGCTCTGTCTGAAGAGTAAGGAAGCGCTGTTGCCAGGAGTCCCCGGGGAAATCTATCCTGGTGTCTCACTGGCTCAACTGGCTTGGCCTGTTCACTCCTGAACCAATCCTCAGCAAGAGGCATACGAGGTGACTTTGGCCCCCATTCGGAGGACATCTGGCAATGTTGGGAGACATTTGGGGGTATCACAACTAGGGGGGTGTTAGTGGCAGCTCATGGGTAGAAATCAGAGATGCAGCTAAATATCCTACAACGCCCAGGAAGGCGCCTCCCCACTTCACGCACTACAGACAATGATCTGTTCTGAAACATCAACAGTACAGGGGTTGAAAAACCCTGGCTTAGAGTAATCAGGCCCTCCCTGCACCTGGGGTGTCATAGTTGGTGGGGAGTCACCTATAAGGTCCACTGCAAACTTTATTCAGAATTTGTCTGTCACTCTGCTGGAGACTCCAATTTCAGAGAGTTTGTTTGGCTTGGCCTGGATCACTTGGCCACTCATAGGCTAAGAGAACGCGAGGCACCGTGGTTGACCAGTAGTTCCCCCACAGGAAGATCCTAGCACAGGAAGTGGGAAGGGATGTTAAACGGGCAGAACAAAACAAAAAAGCCCACCTCAGTTTCTCTAAGAAGCTTAAGCTCTTGATGCTGCTGGAGGGGACACGTTTCCTGTCTTAACTGGAAACCCACAGAACAGTATGTGCTTTTGCACTGACCCTCCCCTCAGAGAAGAAAAGGGAGACATCCCGGAATGAGATAGGGGAGGGGAAAGCATGCAACATCCTGGGATGATAATGGGGGAGGAGTGGGGAGAGAAAGAGTAAGATACATGGTAACTTGACTTCAAGGATGGCTGTCCTTCATTCTTTCCCTTGAGATATGCTTTCTGCTCTTCCACCCCCTTGAATGTGAACTGGCTTGGACCTTGTATCTGTTTTGACTAGTAGAACATGGTGAAAGCGATGCTGGGCCAGTTCTGGGCTTCCTGCCTCATGTAGCCCTGAGGCACCAGGGAGGAAGTCCAGGCTACTCCAGTGGGAGAGCACTGAGAGGCCATCTTGGATGTCCAACCCAAGTCAAGATAACATCAACCCCAGTAGCCATCTGCTTGCAATGGCCTGAGAGAACCCAAGTGAGAACTGCTCAGCTGAGTCCAGTCAACCCACAGAACTGTGAGCGAGAATAATAAACCGTTGTTTTCAAGCCACTAAATTTGAAGGTGGTTTGTCATGCATCAACTGATAGCCAGAACAATATATAAAGATAATATACATGTGTAATTAAGATATTTCAATTTTCATATTTACTAACAGTTTCATTAAAATACTTTATTATAAAAGTCATATGAAAGTGTTACCAAAAACGGACAAAAGAAACACCACCCTTACGTACATCGATTGAACTCCAATCACAACCACTATTAGCACATTACTGTGTGTTCTCCCAGTCTTCTTTCCTGTGGAAGATTTTTATACGGCAGTTTGAGAGCATCTTTTTTCCCCCTTTACCAACATGTCATCATCATGATTCTACACTGCCATCAAGTTTTTGTAACCAGAAAACTATACTAACAATGCTATCAACAGCCACTTATAGTAGACAGAGTAATGGTCCCCCCAAAGATGTCTGTGCCCTAATCCCCTGAACCTGTATATGTGTTACTTTATGTGGCAAAAGGGACTTTGCAGGTGTGATTAGGTTAAGGATCTTGAGATGGGGAGATTATCCTAGATTATCTCAGTGGGCTCAATGTAACCACAAGAGTCATTTTTAAAAAAAAAATTTATTTATTTATTTATTTATTTAGTCTGTTCCAGGTCTTAGCTGCAGCACAGGGATCTTTAGTTGCAGCATGTGGACTCTTAGTTGCGGCACGCATGTGGGCTCTATTTCCCTGATCAGGGATCAAACCCTGGCCCCCTGCATTGGGAGCACAGAGTCTTACCCACTGGACCACCAGGAAAGTCCCCACAAGGGTCCTTATAAAAGGGAGGCAGGTGGATCAAAGTCAGAGAAGATGATGTGAGTAAGGAACCAGGGTCTGGGAGAGTGAGCAGAAGATGTCATGTTGCTTGCTCGGAAGATGGAGGATGTGCCACAAGCCAAGGAATTCGGCAGCCCTCTAGAAGCTGGGAAAGGCAAGGGAACAAAGTCGTCCCTGGAGCTTCTAGAAGGAAAGCAGCTCTGCCAACACCTGGTTTTTAGCTCCATAAGACCCCTATTTTTTGGACTTCTGACCTCAGAACTATAAGATAATAACTTTGTGTTGCTCAAAGCCACTAAGTTTGTGATAGTTTGCTACAGCAGCCATAGGAGACTAATCCATCCCCTTATTTAGCATTTAACACATGGTGTCTTATTTTAATTTTCACAACAGTCCTATGAGGCAGGTCCTGTTACCATCTGCATTTTAGAAATGAGGAAGCTGGTGCTCAGAGGGACGAAGGGACTTAGGCCACAGAGCTACTAAACGGCTGAGCAGGGACAAAGCTGGCCCTGCCATTTATGGTGATATGTGTAAACACCACGAGGATGGGATGCACTCGCACTCCTGTAAACATACAGATGTTGGCCTAAGCCTTTGTCATGTCACCATCACTTTTTTCACTGTTTGTTCCTGTATTAACACTGTGACTTTTGTGGAAGTCCCCACCAGCCATATGATGAAAACCACAGTTTTGAAATTGCACCAGCCATTGACTCATGGGTTTTTATTGTTATTGGCACTGAAGTGTCTCATTTAAAACGATGAAATCCCACTTCATTTTGGGGTTTGGGTGGACCAGAGGTAATGTTGAAGGTTGCCTAAATCTTAACTGCTCTGTCAAACTTCTGCTTCTGAGACCAACTAAAGAAGCTCTGAAATGGAGCCCGAATGCATCTATAATCTGAAGATAGCCAACAGTTTGTGCAAACAAGATCCTTTTCTGCTCAGTGGCGTTTCCCCTTCTTTCAGCAAGGTTGGTCAATCCATGAGCTAAGCTCACACCGACTGGTGTGAAGGCCAGTAGTCAGTAGTGTTCCCCTGGACTGCTTTTACATTGATCTGTTTGGAACAATCTTTTTTTTTTTTTTAATGTATGGAAAACAGTCATTCCTCACATCCAACACCAAACGCTTGCATTCCCATAAAGATCTCCCAGTTGCTTGCATGTGAGTTGGTCCAAACGGTCCTGGACACTCACTCCTTCTCACACAGTCCCCCACTGGAGTCGAGATTTGCTTCAGAGTTCTCACCAAGCTTGATGTACCCCCAAATGTCTAATTGATAGTCCTATTTGTAGAGTCTTCTGAAATAATATTTTTAACTTTTTTTTTATTAAGATATTATCTACAGTAAGATTTACCCTATTTAGGGTACAGTTCTACAAGATTAAACATCCTACAACGCACCAGACAGTCCCCAACAATGAAACAATCCCGCCCAAAGTATCAATCGGGCTGATGTTGAGAACCTGCATCACAGCTGTGACCAAGTAATTTCCCTTTATTGGTGGCCTTCCCTTCCCCCTCTCACTTCCCCACTCTAGGGTCCATACTTCTGTTGCTTTCCTTATGTGTATTTAGCTGTTTAATGTCTCTTTTCCCTCCTGTAATATAAACCCTAAGGGGTAAGGATTTTGTCTGTTTTGTTCTCACCACATAGTAGTTGCTTAATAAATGTGCTGAATGAATGAAAAGTGCAAGTGAAAACTATCTTTCATAAAGCGTCTTTAAAACTTGAGGACACCAGGAGGCTTCTCGTGACTTTAGTCTTGATGACTCTAAATATACGAGTAATTTGGGAAAAAAGAAACGTATGGGGGTGGGGGGAAGCATTGACTAAATCTGAGCTGGAATTCTAGCACTGCCACTTAACTGCCACCTTACCAAGAGCAAGTCACTCATCTGTAAAACAGGAATTATAAAAACAAGACCAAATGTGCTAATGGATGCCAGTGCTCCGCACTTTGTAAATGTTGGTTTTGTACCTTCTTCTCTGTTTCCTCCTTCTCTTGAGTTTCCAGGCCAGCATTGGTGCCCATGGTCCTTCTTTTCAGCCCACCCTGGGGGACTGCCTGCAGCTTGGTGGACAGCTCTGTGCGTGCCTATGGCTTCCAACCTTCTGCATCTGCGTCACCACCATGTGTTTGGTGTGTAAACAGCAGGTCACAAGGGAAGTGCCCGGGAGTTGACAGCCCCAGGCAGTACCTTCAATCACTGAGAGACAGGCATTGCAGATAAATGTCCTGGCTTCCTCACCCCCTCATGGGACAATTCTGAAGTGTATGCTACATCATCTCCCAGAGGTCCACACTGAGACTGAGCTCCAGTTGCCCATAAAGGTAACCAGCTCATTGACACACCCTTCATTCCAGTCCTGCCTTCCCTACCTCATTTTCCGCTTCCTCATTATTTTTCCTGAGGTTGTTTCCTAAGTAAACTACTTGCACCTAGGGAATAGCAGTTGCTGTCTGTGAGCCTCAGATGTTATCATTTGTCCAACATCATCTGCCCAACGTCTAGCTGCTGGATCTTCATCTTTTCGCATGAGTTTGTCTTCCTGGCTGTTGGAGTTCAGCTGTTCTGGAAAACTAATGTTTTCTCCTTTCCACCCAGCAGCTATCAACCTGTGCATGGAAGGAGGTGGTGTATAAAAACCCCAGCTCCCTGGTCCCTCAGGTAGAATAACTCTGAGACACATGTTCTGCACTGGGGGAGGGTAAGCTCCAGTTGCCCACGGTAGTAACTGTCTTGATAACTTGCTTAATTTTGGTTGTTCTCCCTTCCCTTCCTTACTTTCCTCTTCCCTATTGGTATGGCTTTTGCTTTTCAAATAAATTACTTGTCCTTGAATCTTTGTCTCAGGGTCTGCCTCCGGGGAAACCCAAATTACGATACAAGCTCTGCTATGGGGGGGTTTCCAAACTAAGATATCAATTAGATCCGATTGCAGTCTTGCTTTGAATCTCCCCCAAAGAACAGGGTGGAACATGCTATTGTTCAATTAAACAGCACTCCTGTAATAATGCCATTTGGAGCTGAAGCAGATGACTCCTATTCACTAAGTGGAAGGACCTCATCTTTCCCCTGGCATTAACAAGCCTCACACTCCACCCTTTGGTACATAATCGCCCCCTGTATTTCACATGAATTCCTTTGTTGTCTTTCACAACGTTACTGAAACACAGAAGATGCTCTGTTGGTAGCTTTGGAAATGTCCCTTGGGTCTCCGGGGGTGGCGGGGGGTGTCTCTTGCTCATATTTAGTTACTTTCTGGGGACAGTCACAAATGTTGAATGTTAGCAGCAGTTAGTCTGGCTCAATACTTTCATTTGCCAAACAAACAAACAGAAAAATTTGCAGAGTAGATAATTGAAAACCCCATAGCAACGAATCCCCCGCACTCCCATGACAATTTATGTTATTTTCTAAATTTTCTTTCTTTTCATAGTGGTGAGTGTGAAGGATGTTTTCTAATTGGGGGCCCTTCTGCATCTACTGCATTCTCTTCTGTGCCAAGCACCCTGCGTTTCCATTGGCACAACCCCTTCTGCAAATTCTCCATCCGGGAGGTTCCTGGGTCACTCCTCCTGACAAAGAGCATGTGACTTAGCACCAGCCAATCAGTAAAGAGCATGTGACTTAGCACCAGCCAATCAGTGGCCACCATGATTGGTTCAGGAGTGGGCATGTGGTACAAACTGGTCCAATCAGAGTTCACCTCAAGATTTGTTTGGTAGCAAGTAGGAGGCAGTTCTGTCCTGCGGTCTCTTATGAGCTTAGAGTGCTTGGGTCACTGACAAATGAACTTGGCTTACTGAACGTCTCAATTCCAGAGGAATTTTAGATGGTAAAATATTTTTTTTCCACCAAACACTGCTCCTTATTGTATTATGTTAAATCTCCCTGGAGAGCAGATTCCTTACCAGTATTTTTGAGCAGAGTCTATAACTTTCTAGTCACTTTTGCTTGTTTTTAAAAAGCTCAGCCTAAAATAGTTCCAACATCTGAACAAATACCTGAATTAGATCTTGTCCTGGTCAGGTTATCAGTCCAACTGCAGTAAATAAAAGCCAAAAGAACTGGCTTGAAAAAAATGAAAGTTTAATCTTCTCTCATGGAACAGCCCAACAGTTAACGTCCTGTTGGCCACGGTGGTTCCACCTTGTGTGGGATTCAGACTCTATCTCGTTGCTTGGCACTCTTTAACATGTAGCTTCCACTTTGTGGTCTAAGAGGGCTGTTTTAGCTCCTACCATATTCCTTCCTGCCAGTGGGAAGAGGAAAAGGGGAGGGAGAGGACCCTTCTGTTCCGGAATGGCACAATCCAGAAGCTTGTCGTCATGGAGATGGGGATGTGAGCCCTGGTCCCCAGCCTCCTCCTCCTTCCTCCAACCTTCCCTACTCTGCTCTGTGACCTATATGGACAGCATTAAAGGGCTCTTTTGCCCTCTGGCTTCTGATTGGTTTGACCAATGAGAGACACTGGCAGGAGATGGAAGGGAGCAGAGTGGATCTGGTTATTTATTTTCCCAGCTCTCCTGTTGGGACCCTGAGCCACTGTGTCCTTTAACTGAAGGCCACAGCTCCTTCAGATAGTCTCTTCATAGGTCTCCTTCACTCCAGATCTGGCAACCACTTCCATCTTTGCCCTTTTCAGCTTAGGGTGATAACACCTCCACTGTTACTATCTGGGGGGTTGGAATTCCCCCCCCCCCCGCATTACTACTACTCAGTGGTAACACCCCCTCTGTTACTAACCTTGGGGCGTTGCAGCATCTGTGGGTTCTACACCCTGCCCACTTTGGGCCCTAGGCTGGTTAGGACCTCTACAGCTTCATCCTTTCACCATTGAATAGAGGCCTTTTCAGTGTTTTCCCCTTCCTGTCTGTAAATTGCTGAAGCCACAAAGCACATTTTTGGGGATCACAGAGGGTTGGGATTCCAGGAAGGCACTTGTGTGATGGTTCCATTCACCATGGGGTTTCCTGACTTGCTGCATTCTCAACTTCTAAGAAAAAGAACCAAATGGAAAAAAAAAAAAAGAACCTTTATAAACAGTTCATTCAATTAGCTCTCCTCCTGCTGGGCCCCTGACTGTTGTGAATCCTCCTAACAGTCAAAGGCCATAGATGTTTTCATCATCATTCTTATTTTATTTATTTATTTATTTATTTTATTTTTATTTTTTAACTTTAAGAGCCATCCCTATTTTATAGGTGAGAAACTGAGGGACAGAGAGGATAAGTGAGCTGCCTGAAGTCACAGAGATAGTAAATGGTGACACCAGCGTTTGAACCAAGGCAGTCTGGCTCCAGAAACCACATTCTTTATCACTACATGGGCCTTAACTTCTTGAAATGTGAGGAGAGAAGGACTGGGTTGTGGATCATTCCCCAGGTCACCATCAACGTGTTGAGGGCCTCATTTCCTCATATTTTTGGTGAAGGGGTTGGGCCAGTCCAAGAGTTACAAACCCAAATGCCCAGGGAGGCCAAAAAGTGACATAAACACTGGGTCATTGCCACAAAGAAATATGCTTTCTCTTGTCTTACTTTAAAGATTTGGCCCTCTTGCCTATCTTTCCTTTTCCTCACCAGCATAGAGAACTAGGCACAGAGATAAATCATCTAGCAATTGCACTTGGCTGACAGTAGTAGTTACTTGACTGCAGCAATTTAAACAAATTAGAGATTCATTTCTTTTACATAAAACCAGTCTGGAGGTCAGCATTCCAAGGAGGTAGCTCCATGATGTATACCAGATGGAAGGATTCCATTTTCTTCCATCTTTAGTATGGAACCTCTCTCTTTAAGGTCACAAAACAGCTACTTAAGCTCCAGCCATCATGGTTGCATTGCAGAGAAAATGAAGGAAGATGGCAAGGCACCAAAAAGCTTTCTTGGAAGCCTCACCATCAACTTTCATTTGCAGTGCATCAGCCACTTAACCTCAGCACTATTGAGATTTTGGACTGAAAAATTCTGTGTGGTGGGAGTCTGTCCCGTGCATTGCAGGATTTTTGGCCGCATCCCTGCCTCTACCCACTAGATGTCAGTAGTACTTGCCCTCTCTAGCTGTGACAACCAAAAACATCTCCACACATTGCCAAATGTCATCTGGGGGACAGAATTGCCCCTGATTGGGAAACATTAGAGCACTCTTACATTTCAAGAGAAGCTGGAAAATGTGATTTTTGAACATATTACCACCCCCAATAGTGTAGGGGAGTAAGTGTAAGGAAGAAAGAAAGATTAGACATTTGGATGGCAAATAACAGTCCTTGCTCCAAGAGATCTCATTCAATTTCCTCTTATTTCTATTAAAAGAGAAACAGTGATCTAGGAGCAATGATAGGCAGTCTCAGTGTCAGGAGTAATAGAGAATGGTGGGGACTGAAAGCAAAGGTCCCATCCAAAGGGGGTGCTTTCCAGCTGCTTCCCAGCTTTGTTACCCAAAAGGATTGTGGGACCAGAGTTACTAGAGCTTCCAATTTCTCAAGAAAAGCTGGAAATTGAGACTTTAATATGCAATCTCCCATTTCTAAATATTGGCAACCAGTTCAATTTTTATAAAGATTTCTGTGAGTAATCTTTGACCCACAGGATGCTAGTTTGCAGCGACTGGTATACAGGATTTTAAAAATATTTATTTTAAAACATATACAAAAAAATAGAGAGAAACATAATAAATACCTGGGTAGCCATCTTCAATAATTATCTACATTTTGTCAATTTCATTTTATTATCTCCCTTCAAATTACTCTTTCTTTGCCAGAGTATTTTATTTTATATATGGATTGATTGATTGATTGATTGATTGATTGGCTGTGTTGGGTCTTTGATGCTGCGTGGGGGCCTTCTTTAGTTGCGGTGCGCAGGCTCCTCATTGCCATGGATTCTCTTGTTGCGGAGCACAGGCTCTAGGTGCGTGGGCTTCAGTATTTGCGGCACACAGGCTCAACAGTTGTGGCTCACGAGCTCTAAAGTGCAGGCTCAATAGTTGTGGCACATGGGCTTAGTTGCTCCGAGGCATGTGGGATCTTCCTGGAGCAGGGACCAAACCTGTGTCCCCTGCATTGGCAGGCAGATTCTTATCCACTGTGCCACCTAGAAAGCCCCCCAGAGTATTTTAAAGCAAATTGTTGGCCTCTTGTCATTTCACCAGTAAATACTTGATAATCACTTTAAAAATTAAATCGCCATGCTATTATCACACCTACCAAATTTAACAATGAGATCTTAGAATGGACTAGATGATTTTTAAGGGGGCATCCATCTTTGCCATTCTAAGCTTTATTAACTGATTCGCCTCCTTGTCTCTTGATCACCCTCCCTCTCCCACCTGTGCCTCTTTTTACACACACACACACACACACACACACACACACACAGATGTACCCATGGAAGAACATCGACAACACACAAATGCAGCTGTACACACAGATACACAAACATACAGACCAATTCACAGAACACCACAGACATTCCGCACACAGACACACACAGACACCATGCACACACACACAGACACACGTGCACTCCTCAACCACTTCTTCAAGAATAAAGCACACGTCTTGAACTTAGGCCTGCAAGCGTCTTACGCGGGGCTGGAACCAGTGCCTGCCCCATTCCCTCCCACATCCTACATCTCCCTCGTGCTGACTAATTTTTGACCCTGGACTTGTTCACTCACCCAGGCCTTCATTTTCCATTGTGCAAAACAGGGAGAACAATTCCAACTTGCCTCCGATGATGCGGGGAGGAATGTAATTAAAGGATTGCACACTCCTTGTGCAAATGTTAAAGTGCTTAATAATTACTACAACAATAGCAGCGATGATGAGGCAACTAAAAGCCCCAGCGGAAGCAGCAAGTAAACAAAGAGGCCTGGAAAGGGCTCTCATGGTCTTCATCTTCTGACTCCAAACAATTTAAGACCCACAACCCTCCTGTTCCTGAAGCCTTACACTCGCCTTCTATTAATACATGAAGACGTTTTGACGGCCTGGCAAGAGAAGAGGTTCAAAATCCAAATTCCCAGCTCAAGCTGTTAAAAGAGAAAGATACTTTGCAGCTTGGTTCCTAAATTAGAAGGTGATTTCTGGGTGTTTAAATATCTCCCTTTATCTCTGTACCACTTATACGGCTGCTGACACAGCTCTGGGGCCTGGGTGGGGCTTGGGGTCAAGGGGAGGCCGGGTGATGCATTCTTTAGGTGCGCCCTTGGAGGAGATGTCCAAACAGGCCCCTGGTTCCTGCCATGCTCTGCCAAGGACACTCCCAAAATATCCAGGGGACAGATGCTATTTTTGAGGTTCAGCTTAAAGGCTACCTTGTGCCCCCCCAACATAATCTGATTTCACTCTGAGTTTGCTTTTAAACAGAGCCTGCCTTGCCGTTTGATCTTCCAGGAAATTTGTTTTCTCTTGGGGTCTCTTGAGTAAAACGTGAATTAGCCTCAGTTCTTCTAGTCTTTTCAGGAGAACCAAACTCTCTTGATGTTTCAAAAAATTTTTTTCATAATCCCTTGCTGTTTCTTTCCTATTATTGAGTAGAGAGGATGGCAGCTAAGTGCTTGAGGTTAAAATTTCAGATGCCAGCTCTTAAAATGCAGTTCTTCCTGAGAGAGTACAAATTTATCATTTCCAAGGTCAGTTTCTGGCTTAGAGTCAACAGAAAATGAGGAATTTTTGTTTCCTGTTGTTCTACTTTTTAAATACATATTTGAGGCTGGCACCCTTTGAAAATAATTTCATTTGCAAATATTATAAAGTTGAGAAGCGGCCATTTTTATTTTTGCAAAATGGTCAAGATAGTAATGATGATGATGTGATGATCACAGGAGCACAAGAGCTGCTTTGATGTGAGCATTCACTGCGTGCCAGGCACTGCTAAGCTTGTCACTAGTGCACCTCATTTAACCTTCTCCACAGCCCTATGAAGTAGGTACAGTTATTATCCTCATGATGAAGATTTCCACCTCTTCCAGGAAGCCCTCCCTGACTCCCACCCCATACCCTCACCCTAGGCTAAGTGCTCTGTCCTTTAGGCCATTGGACTCAGTGATCTTTGGAATTACTTGATTTCATGTCCTTGAGAACAGAGCCCGTGTCTTTTTTTTTTAGATGGATAAATAAAAAGTTTTTATTCAACAATTAACTTACTGAGGTTCTAGGTACTATTGTAGGCAGCGGTGATAGAGCAGTGAGGCAAACCTTCGCCCTGATGCAGAGCCCAAGTCTTATTCAGCATTTGTATCCTAAGGGGCCACAGCATGGTAGGTATACAGTTAAGACTTGTTGAACGAATTGAATAAAGATCTTGGGTAAATTGCCCAATTTCTATGAGTGCCACTTTTCCCCTCTCTAAAACTGGGTTAGCGGGACTTCCCTAGTGGTCCAGTGATTAAGGCTCTATGCTCCCAGTGCAGGGGGCTTGGGTTTGATCTCTGGTTGGGGAACTAGATTCCGCATGTCGCAACTAAAGACCCCACACGCTGCAAAGAAGATCCCACATGCCTGGCCCAGCCAAATAAATAAATAAATAAATATTTAAAAAAAACAAAAACAAACCAAACTGGGTTAGCAACAATAATAATAACAGCTGATATTTATTGAGTCCTCATGTGGCAGAGATGACTGACTGCTCTCCCAATATCTATTCCTTATTAACAGACCCTGATTTTGTTCTCGGCAGCAATGTGCTTCCCATGCAGCTAGGGGAGAAGCAAGCAGAAGTTGCTGGGTGGAGCTGATAGTTGGTGGGTACCCAAATTGTGCCCCTCTTCTTGCTCTCCTTCTTCCTGCCTAGAATGTGGACATGATGGCTGGCACTCTGACAACCATTTTGGTCCTTGAAGCAATCTTAAGTATGGTGTAGCAGAACAATAGAAGTCTAGGACCCTGATGATTGTCTATTCATCATTCTAACCCTGGATGTTACACCTTTTGATTTCTTAAGTGTGCACAGGGAAAGAGGGTGGGGGAAAGAAAGGGAGAGAGCTCTATTTTGTCGCTTACTTGGGATTTCTGTTTTATATAGCCGAATCTAATTCTAAGTGACAAGACTTGGCCAGGCCCACGTTAAGCGCGGATTATGTACCTCAGTTAATCCTCCCGATAGTCCTTTTAGGCAGGCATTATCATTATCACTTCTATTTTATAGATGAGGGGACAGAGGCTCAAAGGGATTAAGTGACTGGGATTTGAAGTAGGCAGTCTGTCTCCAGAGCCAGGGCTCATAGCCAGTACATCATGCTGCCTGCTTTATTGTGATCATGTAGGGGTGTGTGGAAGTGCTATAGACACTGTAAATCACTGGATACACAGTCACTCTCTTCTTCACCTACTCATTCACTTATTATTTATTTATTTAATTGGCTGTGTTGGGTCTTTTTTGCTGTGCGCGGGCTTTCTTTTAGTTGCGGTGAGTGGGGGCTACTCTTCGTTGTGGTGCACAGGCTCCTCATTGCAGTGGCTTCTCTTGTGGAGCATGGGCTCTAGGTGCGTGGGCTTCAGTAGTTGCAGCACATGGGCTCAACAGTTGTGGCTCACGGGCTCTAAAGCGCAGGCTCAGTAGTTGTGGTCCACGGGCTTAGTTGCTCCGAGGCATGTGGGATCTTCCTGGAGCAGGAATCGAACCCGTGTCCCCTGCATTGGCAGGCGGGTTCTTAACCACTGTGCCACCTAGGAAGCCCACTCATTCACTTATTAATTCATTTATTTAGTCAACAAACATTCACTGAGAGCCAACTCATAGGCTTATATTAGACTCAGGGGCTATTAAAAGAACCAAGATGGTTGTCTGCCCTCCAGGAGCCCCTCCGTGAGATTGCTATTGTTAATTTCCAGGGGCAGACAGTGGGTCATGGTCCCAAATATGGTGATGCAGTGTGTGACCCCAGGGGCACCATCTACACAGACCTCAATATGAAGGGTACCTCCTAGAGTTGTGCTGTCCACAACCTGCACAGCTGCAGCCCAGCTAGTGACAGAACTGGGATGCAAATCCTGGTCTCCAGTCTCCTACTTGGATGCCTTTCCATCTACTCCCTGCAATATCTTGGTGTGTTCCCAGATGCCTTTTACTGTTTGCTGATGCTAGTCTCTGTCTTTCACGTTGGAATTGCTTCTCAGATGTCAGGCACTCTTTGGAGCTCTATTCATATTTTAGAGGGAGGCACTAAACAACTATTTGGAAGCTCCATGTGTTTCTCTGTAATGTGGCTGGGCAGTGAGCCAGCTTTTTCATTCTGGGACCCAAATGTCATCACCATCAGTCTTTTTGCCAAGGAGGTCCACTTCCACTTCTCCGTAGAGGACGCTCCAGGGCTCCTGTGGGGGTCCTGCCTGAGCCAGGCTGCCTGTATTCTGGAAGCCAAGGCAGGGAAGGGAGCTGGGTCTGACAATTTTTTTTTTAACTTATGTTTTAAAAATTAATTAATTAATTAATTAATTGGCTGAGTTGGGTCTTTGTTGCTGTGCGCAGGCTTTCTCTAGTTGTGGCGAGTGGGGGCTACTCATCGTTGTAGTGCATGGGTTTCTTATTGCAGTGGCTTCTCTTGTTGTGGAGTATGGGTTCTAGGCATGTGAGCTTCAGTAGTTGTGGCATGTGGGCTCAGTAGCTGTGGCCTGCATGCTCTAGAGTGCAGGCTCAGCAGTTGTGGCACACGGGCTCAGTTGCTCTGCGGCAGACCAGGGACAGAACCCGTGTCTGCTGCATTGGCAGGCGGATTCTTAACCTCTGCGCCACCAGGGAATTCCCAGACCATTTTGTTTTTAGCTCCTCGCTTCATCCCCGGCCTCTGCAATGTCCACCTCCTCTCTAACCCAATGTCTCCAGAAAGTTACCCCCAGACCCCTGCCAAGGTGGGAAGGGCAGTCACCTGGCTACACAGGTTGGCAGGGGAGATTGAGGGCCTTCCTATCAACTTCCAGCCAAGGCCCCTGTCCTCAGCCCTGCCCTGTTCCCCCACCCTAAGAAGCATCTGGCACCATCAAGAAATTTTTTTAAATGGTAGATATGACTGATTGAAGAAAATATTTAAGTTTAATTTTACAGGGGAAAAAGAAATGAAAATGAAACTGAAGGAATTTTCAAATTTCAAGTAAAAGAATGTTCTACCCCAAAAAGTATTAGTTTATTTGAAATTTTTCCCTAAAGTTAAGAAAAATGATTATGGGGATTTCCCTGGTGGCGCAGTAGTTAAGAATCCGCCTGCCAATGCAGGGGATACAGGTTTGACCCCTGGTCCAGGAAGATCCCACATGCTGCAGAGCAACTAAGCCCCTGCGCCACAACTACTGAGCCTGTGTGCCACAACTACTGAAGCCCGTGCACCTAGAGTCTGTGCTCCACAACGAGGAGCCTGCGCACTGCAATGAAGGGTAGCCCCCGCTCGCCACAATTAGAGAGAATCTGTGTGCAGCAACAAAGACCCAACGCAGCCAAAAAGTATATGTATATAAATAACTTAAAAAAAGAAAAATGATTATGAAAATACTAAGATGCTTGAAGCATTATTTTTGTTATTTCAGTTTTTAAATGAACATGTTGATTTTTGTTAAGATGATGAAATTAGTCTATTCTTTAACAATATTTTAAAACTGAGGTATAACATAGGTACACTGAAGTAGCTAAAATGCTTTTACATATGTTTATACCTGGGTAATCACCACCCAGGTCCACGTTTAGAACATTTCCAACCCCTCCTCCCCACTGCAATTTCTCCTGTTTCCTTCCCGGTCTATCCCCTTCCACTCCCCGACCCAAGGTAACTTCTATTGTGACTTTTATCATTGTAAGTTAGTTCTGCCGATTCAAGAACCCTATATAAATGGAATTGTACAGTATGTATTCCCTGGTGTCTGGCTTCTTTGACTCAGTACAATGTCTGTGAGATTCACTCACGTTGTGTGTATCAGTACTTCATTCTTTTTCATTATTTTAGCATATACCTTCTATCTATCTATCTATCTATCTATCTATCTATCTATCTATCTATCTATCATCTATCTATCTATCTATCTATCTATCTATCTATCTATCATCTATCGCAATTTATCCACCTGCTGTTGAAGAACTTGAGCCATTTCCAGGTTTGGGCTATTATGAATAAAGCTGCTATGACCATTCTTGAACATGACTTTTGGTGGACATATGTCCCCACTTCTCTAGGGTAGGCATGAAGCCCCAACTTGGAATCCACACAGGATCTGCCCTTCTTACTCTGTTTACATTGTCTCAGTTCTTATTGGCCTCTCCCACTGCAGGCTCAAGCACCCAACTGGCTACTTGATGTTGCCACTTGGATGTTTTACTGACCTCTCAACCTTAACACACCCTACCCTGGAGTGTGTTACCCCATCCCAAGCCAATCCTAGTCCCCATCTCCCGAGTCCTCCCAATTCAGTCAACACTGTTGCCACCCACATGGTACCTGAGCCAGAACTCAGCCTCCAGTCTTCCCTTTGCTTCACTGCCCCTCCCGGTGCCACATCAACCCATGGATTCCAATTTCAAACTTTCTTTTAAATCCATTCTCTTCTCACCATCTCCACTGCCTCCTCTGGGTCCAGCCCACTTCATCTCTTCCTTAGATAACTGCCCAGCCTCCTGATTGGTCTCCCTGTTTCCATCTTACTCTCCTCCAATAGTTACTCCAAATGACAGCAAGATGCTCTTAAAAATGTGAATCGGATCATATTCTTCTTTTGAATGTCTTCCTACTGCGTTTGGGCTCAAGACCAGGCTCCTAAATGGTGGTTTACAAGGCTCTGTAGCATCTGGCCACCACCTGTCACATGTCATCTTTCCCAGGCACACTCCTAGTCCTTGGAATTTACCACCTTTTTTTTTTTTAAACCTGGGGGCCTTTTGCATATGCTGCTCCCTCCAGCATTGGGTTATTAGTCCCTTGCATAACCTTTAAGATATTTTTTGCATTCTAAGCAAATATTAAAATATATTCTTTTCCTCTCCACCCCTTTAAAATGTCACAAATGAGTATGTGGTATACACATGGTTCTGTACATTTTTTTTCTTTAGGAAGTCCTGGCACGAGCTTTACTCACCTATTTACGCACAGCTGCCTCCTTGTTTTGTATCACTGAATATTATTCCACTGTATGGATGGACTGCCATTTATTCATCCTGTCCTTTAGCAGCAGACATTGGTTCCACTTTTTTACTATGAAAAACAGTGTGATAATGAATAACCCTGTACATGCCATTTAGCATATGGATGAATAAACCTGTAGGGTGAATTCCTGAAAGCAGAATTAACAGGGTAATAGGTAGGGGCATTTAAATGTAATGAAATTAACAAAGTCGTCTCATACTCACGTCACTTTATGCTCACACTAACAACGTACGAGAGTGCTCATTTTCTGATACCAACATAGTGGATTGTCAAACTGGAATTTCTGTTAATCTGCTGAGGGGGGTAGATGATCTCTCACCTCTCCTACTCTACATTATATTGATCATCTCTTTATATGCTTAAAAGCCATTTGTTTTTCTTTCTCTGTGAAGGATCTTTTTTTACCCATTTTCCCACTGAATTGTTGATTCTATTCTTATTGATTTGTTGGAACACTTTACCTATTAGGTAAATTAGCCTCTTGTGATTAGCCCAATTTGTCTTTCGGCACTTAACTTAGTAAATCTTTTTAACCATATAGATTGTTTTTAACATCTTTATGTTGTCAAATATAAATATCTTTCATTTTTGGACATTTAGGTTTTGTTTCATTACTTAAAAAGTCTTTCAGAGTCTGAAGTTATAATAGACTCATTTTATCTTACTACATTTGTGGTTTCACTTTATATGTTTAAATCTATGTTCTATTTGGAAATTGTCCTGGTTTAGGTGTGAAGGAGGGATCTATCTTGATTTTATTCCCCCAGGGACTACCTGGTTGTTTTTTCTTATCTTGTCTCAGTTTAAATGTCTTTTCCTATCTCAGTCCATTGTCTGTGTCTTTCACAGAACTTACTGCAATTTGTAGTTTTAAAAACATTTGTTAGTTTGCTTTTAATTGGTCTTCCCACTAAGATGTCAGCACCTTGAGGGCTCGGATGTCTGTCTTGTTCACCATCATAACCCCCACAGCTTGCACAGCGTCTTGTACTTACTAGGTGTTTATGGAGGACATGTGATGTTGCTTCTGCCTTCCAGCATCTGTTGTTCTTTCTTTTGTTATTTGCACTCCAATTTTCCTTTGAGAAAATCACACCTCCATTGGTGCTGGACCATGAGGCTTGGATAGTGTAGACTACTCCCCTGGCTTCAGGTGTGGGGCATGACCAATCTCTGTGGTCCACCCCTGGCAACAGTGATTGGCTGAGATGGGCACATGACCTAAACTCAACCAATGAGATACAACCTCAGGTCTGATAGGCATTATTGAGAGGGGAGCATCCGCATAGGAAATCCCTTACAGGTTTTCTGAGGCCCTTGACTTTATGGGACAGAGGCACCAGCCTTCTCACCTGAAAAAGAAAAAGAGAAAAAAAAAATGTCCTGGCAAGGCAGCTTTGATCTCTCTCTTGTTGATCTTGAAAACAAAAGAATATTCTAATTCCATATCTGGGGTCTTTGATGATTCAGTTAAAGAGAAGCTTTCATTTCATTCAATCCAACAAACACTTCTTGAATACTTATTTTTTTAAATTAATTAATTAATTTATTGGCTGCATTGGATCTTTGTTGCTGCACACAGGCTTTCTCTAGTTGCGGTGAGCGGGGTCTACTCTTCGTTGTGGTGCACAGGCTTCTCATTGCCGTGGCTTCTCTTGTTGCTGAGCACGGGCTCTAGAGACGCGGGCTTCAGTAGTTGTGGCTTCGGGCTCTAGAGCGCAGGCTTAGTAGTTGTGGCACACGGGCTTAGTTACTTCTCAGCACGTGGGATCCTCCCCGACCAGGGATCAAACCCATGTCCCCTGCACTGGCAGGCAGAGTCTTAATCACTGTGCCACCAGGGATGTCCCCTCTTGAGTACTTATAAAGTGTTTAAGACGAGCTGAATTCTGGGGATGACCTCAATTCTTAATGGTGATTTTTTTTTGCAGATACAGTATGCTTCTAAATTTTTGGAATGAAAATAACAGATATTAGAGTTTTTGAAATACGAAAAATATGAAGGGAAAAAAAGGCCAAATAACCCCTACCCACATTGACAAAATAATAATTCAAGTACTACTTGTATGTGGTTAGGAAAGTGAAGTCATTCAGAAAGTTTCAAAATATAGCAAACAGGTGTGATAAACCACCCCCCACATTCAGGGAATTAAAAGTTAACATTTTTTTTTAAGCTCACAGGCAAAAAAGTGGCACCGAGTCTACCCCCCCGTTAACAGTTTCTTGTGGTTGCTTGTAGAAAAGTTTTATACATATACAAGAATATTCATATGTATATGCCAAAATATTGTTTTGCTTTTAATTTACAAAAGTGGATATAATAGGCATCCTGTTCTGCCCCTTCATCTTTCATTTACTAATGTCACTAGGAAAATGGATAAGGGATATGAACACACAGTTCTCAGAAAAGGAAATACAAAGAGCTCATAAATACATGAAAGGATGTTCAACCTCCTTTACAATAAAAAATGCAAATCAAAAGTACACAGAGAGATCATTTCTCATCTATCAGATTGGCAAAAATCCAAAGTGTGATAACACTGTGTGCTGGTAAGTTCTGCAGGAAAAGAAGCACTCTTGTACCGTGTTGGTGGAAGTGGAAACTGGCACAATCCTTTGGAGGGCACTTTGACCATATCTATCTAAGTGATAAATGTATATACTCTTTGTTGCAATAGCCCTAGCTTCTGCAAACAAAACCTTCAGATATTCTTGCTCAAGTGTAAAATGACATATGCCTGGGGTCATGTTTCAAATAGAAGTTCATTATCAGGGAAGCTCTGTGAGGGCAGGACCTTGTTGGTCTTTCTCATCTCTAAGTCTCCAGCTCCTAGAACAGTCCTTTGAATGTAGCAGATGTCACAGGGACAACACAATGTAGCAGATGTCACAGGGACAAGGCGTACTCAATAGCTCCTTTGCCTCTCTCACCCTCCTTAGCAATCAGGTTGTAACTATGTGACTCATTTCTGCCCAATGGGATGTGGGAAAGTGCTGGAAGCCACTTCCAGCCTAGTCCTTAAAAAATCCCATGCAACTTTCTAGCTGTCTCTTTGCCTGCCATGTACGTCTTTAAGATGGCACAGCAACAAGATGGAGAAGGGCACTCTCTGCATCGTCAGGCAAAAGTAAGAAATAAACCTTTGCTGTATTAAGTCACTGCGGCTTGGGAGACTGTTATGCTGCATAGCCTGTAACGTGTAGGTGCTCAGGAAATGCTTGCTGACTGAGTATATGCTGCAAAGAACATTCTAGTGCACATAGCTGGACAAATGAGGGCCATCTTAGGCAAAGTTTTTAGCCACCATGTTGCTGGGTCAAGGAGGACACATTTAACCTCTGGGTAGAGAGTGCACATTGTCCTCCTGAGAGTTGCATTATTCACTCTCTCACCAGCAGGCGCAATACTAATACATACAGATCTCACTCTGTTCCGGGCACCATGCTAAGTGTTTTGTCGGTGCGGAATGAACTCACCCTCACAACAGCCCTATTGTGGCAGGTGCTATTACTGGCCTCATTTTTTGGAAGAGGGAGCGCAGGGAAGTTAAGTTACTTGCCCAAGGTCACACAGCTGGTAAGGCGGGGAGTATTTGTAAATTATAAATTCCTCGTATCCTACGTCGTCAAATGAACTGGCCAAGAAATCTGTATTTTAAGAAGACTCCCCAAATGCTACGGATAGTCAGCCCGGTTTGGGAATCAGGAGCCTGGGGGACTTCAGTTAAAGGTGCCAAAGGGTAGTTTTGTTAAAGCAGCTAAAATATAAGGGCACCCTGGGCAGGGTGTCTTCCTTTACATACATAGTCTTCAGTATTTGTGGAACAGGAATAAGCTGATTTAAGAGAATCAATATTGTGTATTTCTTTCTGTTTTTTTTTTTTTTAAAGTATTTACTTCATGCATATATTTTATGCAATTTTCCAAGCCAGACCCACTTCTTTAGAAGTGTATTATTTTGAATATAACTTCATTTGTGGGGTTCAGAGACATGAGAGACAGAAATACTATAGAAGTTTCTCTTTTGCCCTGAAGCCTGAGTTGGGGTGGTGACTCCAGACTGTGAAGCTGTTGGGGGCGTGGGCCCCATCATCATCAGCATGTTGCCCCCACCCCAAAGGCCAAATGGCTGACCACCATGTTGGCTTTCCCATGTTCTGTTCACCTCCCATTGACCATCCCTCAATCACATGGCCACTCCCCACTGCAAAGGAGGCTGGGAAATGTAGTCTTTATTCTGAGCAGCCATGTGCTTCTATGGGGCTTCTATCAATGTCAAAACCAATATTGGGGGACAATTCTCAAACTCTACCACTGAAGGCATTACTAAAGAGTATAGAATTTAGATCCTGGAACAAAATAGATTACTCATTCCCAATAACAGCACTACACCATATGGTTTCAGAATTTCAGCTGACCATGACTGCCAATTTCAGGAGGCCCCACTTGGCTGGTCATTGGGGTTTGTGGTATGCCTTATGGTTCTATCATGCAATGAGCACATGTGGGTCCTCAAATTAATCAACAGTAATAGATTTGAGCCAACAATATTTATTTTTAAATTTCTTCTCAAGGGTGTCATCCTTAGTGTCAGAATAGAGATTAATTAATATTTTGCTGATTATGTAAGAAGTTGCATGTAGAAAATGAAGATCTTTCAGCAGTATTTTAATGCCATGGATACACTGGTGTCTAGGGACTGCCTGAATCACCTGCTCCTATTCTAGCTCCATCTCTGGTATTAGCAGAGTTCCCTCTACCTCACCTCCCACCCGAATTCAACTTGATCCCAAATAAGTCTCCACATTCATAGAACTCATGCTAAGTCCTAGGCACTCACCAGGTGAATAATTTACCTTTGGGGGTTTGCGTACCTAGCAGCCATTTCCTCTTTTTATGATAAGAAGATCATGGTTTCCTTACAGAACACTCTGTCTCACTCAGAGCTCACGTGGTTTATGCGGGGCTGAGCCTACTCCTGGACTTAAATATGGGCATATGAGCTAGGCCTGGCCAATCAGTGTGTTCCATTCTTCTGGCCACAGTGATTGGGTCAGAGAGACATGTGATCTGAGGTAGTCAATGAGACTCATGTGATCTGAACCATTGGGAAAGAGAAGTTCTTTATCAGCTGACTTAAAGGTAGTATGATGTCCAATAAAAAATAAAATAAAATTTAAAAAGAAATAAATAGGAAAAAAAAGATAGTATTATGTCCTGGGCCTAATGATGCTGGGGTTTACCTTTGCCATCTTTTATTCATTCCTTCACCCAGCAAGTACTTTCTGAGCACCTACTATGTGCCAGATGGTGTTCTAGGCACTGGGGCTACAGTAGTGAAAAAACAGACAAAACTTTGCCTTTGAGGAGCTAACATTCTAATGGGGGATACAGACTATAAACAAACATGTGATGTGTTTGGAGGATAACAGGTGATATGGAGCAAAAAACCACGGTAAGGGGGCAGGAGAACGGAGGGTTGCTATTTTTGTATAGGATGGTCTGGGAAGAACTCTGAGAAAGTAATAGTTAAGCAGAGACCTCAGGGAGTAAGGAACTGCCATGTTCCTATCTTGGGGAAGGGCATTACAGGTGGAGAGAATATCAAATTCAAAGGTTCTGAGGCAAGAGCACGCTTGCCATGTTTGAAGAATAACAAAGCAATCAGTGTGGCTAGAGCAGAGAGTGCAAGGGGGAGAGAAGGTGGGATGAGGGGACAGACTATGACAGGCCTCGCAGGCTATGATGAAGATTGAGGACTTTATCCTGAGGGCACAAGGGAGCCATCAAAGAGGTTAGAGCAGGGGAGGAACCTGATCAAATTTATGCTTTATAAACTCACTCTGGCTATATGAGGGGAGGCAGACTGGAGAGTTTGAAATCTGAATTGAAATGTGTTTGGGGGGCTCTGAGATGAGCCACCTGCAACCTAGAGTAACAGTGTTCACATTTAAAACCGCACCAGAGTTTCTTAACTTCAGTCATCCAACCACCACCTTCATTATGTGTGTCCCCTACTGCCTGCACCATCATCTTACTTAATATTTTTCTTTAAACAAACACATTTATTTTGCTAAAGTGTATTTATTTTTAAAGGAAATGTTTTATTTCTACTGTATCAGTCAACTCAGGCTAGATTTTGCTGCAAAAACAAACAACCCTAGAATCTCAGTGGGCTGGCAAAAACACAGGTTTATTTCTCATTCATATTTCATGTTGGTTGCAGGTTGGCTGCAGCTAGGGTCCATGTGTCATTTTCACTCTGGAATTCAGGTTGAAGAAGCAGCCCACCCCCTTCCCAACTCACCCACAGTGGAGAGAAAAGAGCAAGTGGCAGAACCACGTGCTGGCTCTTAAAGCTTCTCCTTGGAAGCTTAGCTCACATGCTATTGGTCAAAGGAAGTCACACAGGCAAGCCTGACATCAGTAGAGAGAGTTACCAGGGAACTGGCAGTAGCAAGGACTGATAAACACTGACAATAACACAATCTACCACATCTATTGTACATGGGAAACCTGCACCACTTGCCCTCAACAAACGGTGACCACAAAAAAGTAAATATTATGAAAACATTTAACTTCATTAAATTGTGGCCAAATAACCTTGCCATCTGAAGGCTCTAAGTCTGAGGCCCACACTCTTTTTGTTGAAAAGGAGGATGGGTAAGCATTAGAAAGGCATTAAAGACACATCACTATCAAACTGTTACCTAGACATCATCAGAACTTTCGAAAGAAAATGGAATGGAATGTTATTGGATGGTGCAGCCCTGTTCCCGCTAAAACCTTCCAATGAAGCACCACTGGCACTTGGTCTGTACTTTAGGGGAATCTGGTTTAGAATCACTCTGGGGGAAGATGGAAGGAAACTGGAAGTTTGAGGGAGGGATGATAATGAGAGCTGCGTGCTCCCAGGTGTTTGCCGTGTAAGGTAGCGGCCTGGAGATGACTTATGTCCTCATTTACTCCTCACTTCTGCCCTATCACACAGGCAGCTTTATCTCCATTTTACAGCTGAGAAAAATGAGATCCAGAGAGGTTCAGCACCTTGCTCAAGATCACAGGTGGAGGTTCGTAATAAACCTGAGACCCGAAGGTGTCATTTCAGGCTTGGCCACTTGGTGTCACTCTCGCCAAAGTGTCGGAAGACTGCCAGGCTGAGATGGGCCGAGTACCGGGGACTCTGGGCAGAGCTTGCAAACTGCTCATGAAGAAGGCAAAGGGCCCCTATCCTGTCCTTCCCTTGGGTGCAGAATTCCTGACTGTTCCCTTTTCCCACTGTGCATGGAATAAGAACTGGGTCTCACTCCGCGTCCACCCTGAGCTACGTGCTTGATGGGCATTATCTCACACGAGCCTCCTACCAGTGCTATGGTCTTCCCATGTTATGGATGAGAAAACTGAGGACAAGAGAGTTGGAATGATGTGCCCAACTAATAAGTGGCAGATTCAAACCTGATTCGAGCCCAGATTTCAGTTGGAAGCTTAAGAGTTTTGATGCTCATCAAGTGCACAGGATGACGATATTAATCCTCACTTTCTCACGGAATGTATTTCCAATCACCTAACTTCAGACCCCACACTGTTCTTGGCAATGAAAATAATCTGACTATTAAAGGGAGTGCACATTTTCTGCTGTTGCTTTTCAATGCAGAAGTTAATTTTCCTTTGACTACCAAGAAAACACGGAGGGCCTACTTTTAAAGAATTTTTTAAGCTACCAAACATCCTTTGACAATTATTTTTAAAAATTAGAAAATCCATCTAAGTAAAAAGAAGAAAATAAAAGTCACCCCAAATTCCCATCAGCCACCCACCGATAAGTGCTGCTGCTGACACTTTGGAGCACATCCTTGTGGGTATTTCTCTCTCTCATCTATCAGTATGCATTAAAAACTTTAAAAAAAATTAATAAGGAAATATTTACATGAAAAGTAACTGAAAAAGTACCACAAGATTTACAGTGGATATTCTCCCTCTAATCCTTAACCCCTGCCCCCCAGCTCCAAATCTCCAAGCTTCCCCCTCCGGAAGCCATCCTGGTTATCGTTTCTTGGGGATCATTACAGAGATGTCCAGAGGGTAAATAAGCAAACACGTACATGGATTCCTGTAACTGTTTCTCTAAATAGAAGTATAGTCCACACCCTGTTCTGCACTGGTTTTGTTTGGTTTTTTACTTAACAATATACCTTGGAGATCTTTCCAGATCAGCACTAGGAGAGCATTCTTCACACATTCTTTTTTCTGAATATAATAATTGATCTAACCAGTTCCCGGTGATAGTCATATAGGTGATTCCAGTCTTTTACTGCAGCAAACAATGCTACAATTAGTATTCCTTTCACAGGAGTCTTTCCGTGTATGTGGATCTATTTCTGTAGGGATAAGTTCTTAGCAGCTGAACTGCCCAGTCACAGGGCAGGTGCATTTTTAAATTTTAACACTTATTGTCTAAACGCTTTCTAAGGTCATACCTACCAATTGATATTCAGACCAACAACTTACGTGAGCACTGCTTTCCCCACACTCTAGCCAAAGCCAACTATTATCTGACCTCTCGATTTTTGCCTTGCTGAGTGGGGAAAAATGTGTTCACCGTGGTTGTAATCTGCATAGTCTTTCCTTAGGGTGGAAATTTTAAAATATATCTGAAGGCCATTCATATTTCTTTTCTGGTAGCAAAGCATTCATGTCCTTTGCCTATTTTTCTGTTGAAGAATTGTCTCTTTTTTCATCTACAAGAGCTCTTTATATACTAAGAAAATTAGGTCTTTGTTTCTCATAAATGTTACCAGTGTATGTATTTTAAACTACAGATATATCAAGCAAAAATGGGATCCCCCGTTTATAATGTTTTTGAGGCTTGAGGTTATTTGACAATATATTGTAGATCCCATTCCACATCAGTAAATATGCCTTTGCAGCAAAATTATTTACTTGAGACTTATTTTAAAATTACTCTAGGTATATTGGAAGTTCATCAAATGTAATTGGGTATGGATCTAGGTGAACACCTGTGTCAGAGAGGAGGATTATGAAGCATCCAATATGTGCCATCTGCTTATGTATATTACTTAATTTAATCCTACCAACAACACTGTGAAGTAACATTATCCCCATTTTACAGATGAGGAAACTGAGGTCCAGAGTGGTCATAGGATTTGTCCAAGTTATCCCTGCTGGTCTGTGGAAGAGGTGGGATCCAAACCCATGTCATTTTGTCTGCCAAGCTTTTGCTGTCGTCTTTCATTATCTTAAATCCTCATGTTCCCACCGAGTCTGGATGAAGATGGCCCTGGATAAGTCCCCATTCTCACCACCACCACTCCAGGCTAGAGAGTTTCATGCAGTTTAGGGATGAGGCCACCGGGAGGTGCTAGGGACACATCCCTTATCTAACTGGCTGCAGCCTGGAATGGGACATTATGACAGCCCCAAATATCTTTAGACGTTGCCAAATCTAGACATTGCCAAATGGCCCTGGGTTTAGAACCCCTGTTGTGGACCTACAGGGCCCAGGCAAGTCACACAAAGTGACCGAAGGTAGTCCTGGCTAACACAGAGAGCTTCACATATAGGAACTTGTTAATTAACACCCTGGAGGCTGGGACTGACACCATCTCTGCCTTAGAGATTAGGAAACTGAGGCCCAGAGAGGTTCAGTAACTTGCTCAAGGCCACACAGCAAGTATGCAGCAGAGTTGGGGCTTGGATCCGGTTGTCAGGCTCCAGCACCTGTGCCCTTAACCACTGTACTCTACTGTCCCTCAAGAAAGTATGCATTGTTTAGGCATCAGATCCACAGTAATATTCTCTTCTTCCACAAAGAAATACTTTCTCCCCCAGTTTTCTTTTTACATATTTTCATTTCCCCACTTTCAAAGGAAAGTCGGGTACAAGAGATTTTTCATTTTCATTGTACTTATACTATGAGACAAACGCCAGCCCGAAGTGCCATGATAAATGGCAGTTGACACCCTACCTCTACATCAGAGAGGCACTGGGGAGCGGTGGGGACTGCAGTGCCCAGATAGCTCAGCCCTGTCAGTCAGGGCACTTTGTTTCCTGGCATGTGCGCTGGCCCAATTTTGCAAGATAAGCCAGAAATCTAGACTTCTCATGTGAAATTTCCTAATTTTAAAATAATGGTGATTAACTAAAAAAATTAAAAACTCTTTGATGACCAAACAAAACATGTTTGAAGCCTGATTGAGAGCTGCCTGTTTGCAACCTTCCTGAAGGGTGTATTCAAGGTCCAGGAACAAACACACATCCTCCTAGTGCCCTCTGCCTTTCATGATCATCTATTTAATTAATTCTTTTACATATTCAGCCATGCATTCATTCCATGTATGCATTCCACCCACCCACTCACCCATTGATATCTATCTATCCATCCATCCATCCATCCATCCTCCATCCATCCTTACACTCATGCATTTCATCCACCTACTCACCCATTTATCCATCCACCCACCCATCCATCCATCTATCTATCCATCCATCCACCCGTCCTCCATACATCCTTTCACTCATGCATTTCACCCACCTACTCACCCATCCATCTATCTATCCACCCACCCATCTATCCATCCATCTACCCATCTATCCATCCCCCATTTGTTAATTCATCTACTCAATCATTATTATCAGGCCCGCATGTCCTAGACCCTGGCCAAGCCCTGGGGACACAGTGAAGCCTGAGAACCCATCGCTTTCCTCTAGAAACTCATCATTTGGTTTAGTAGAAATGAGAAGAAAGAGGCCAGTCATAGACAAGGATGGAACCAAACGGTGTTAAATTTAGACTGCCATTTGTCAGCTAGGCAACCTTGGACAAATCATCAAACCTTTTGAGCCTCGGTTCCCCCTCTGTGAAATGAGGCTAACATAGTGACCTTATGGCTTGCTCATCCACAGGCTGTCAGAACCACGCCAAGCTAGGTAATGTACGTGAAGAGGGGCACAGACACAGTGGTGTGATACATGTTGGCAGAAGGGAACATGGGGCTGTGGCGTTAGGCGGCGTCGTTGGCCCAGCCTGGGGTCTGCGGAGGCTTCGGGGAGTGGCAGCGTCCAAAATGCCCACCATGCCCCGTGCTGGGAGAGGGCGTGCTTTGTCATTACTCGCGCAACTTCCTCCTGGTAGGCTGACACCTTCCGCTGGCCCAGAACGCGCTGGTTTTCCCACTCTTGCTTCACTTCTAAAGGGCAGCTCTTTCTCTGACCACCCCGCCCCGCCCCACCCTGCCCCAGTTTGTGGGAAAACTCTATGGAACAGAAAAGGCTTGCGGGCTCCCCTTTCTCTAGACTTGTTATTTTTTCCCATTTAAATTGAAACCATGCTTATTAAAGAAGATTAGAAAAAAAAAAACACAACAAAGAAAGAAGAAAAATTATTCTTTGTCCCATCCTTCTAATACAACCACACGAACACTCTGGATTTTTCTCTCTTTCTCGTCTGCTAAGGGGGGTGCGTGTGTGTGTCTGCATAGTTGTAAATCATACCACTCAACTATTTAGTGTTGTGTTTTTAAAAGCTTTTCCATTATATCACAAGCAATTTCCCCCCACTGCTCATCTTCACGAACATATCTGAAGGGTGGCATTAATTTATCCAGCAAATGTTAAGTGAGCACCTACTAAGGTCTGGGGAGGGGGGGGAGAGAGAGAGAGAGACGGTGTAATAACACTGAGCACGAATTCTGTGCCAGACACTGTTTTCAGCACTTAAATTAAATCACTTCTTCCTCGCAGCTGTCCTGGGCGGTGGGCGCCATCATAACGCTCACTTTCTAGATGAGAAAACTGCAGCCCAAGGTCGTACAGCTATGAGGGGGAGCCCGCACTTGAATCCGGGCAGGCTGGCCACAGAGCCTGCACGCTGGCCATGCTGGGGCACGTTGGCCACCCACGAATGGTGACCCCAATCCAGAGCAGTCAGAGCTGAGACAGGGAGTGTACAGGGGGATGAGACAGCCCTGAGGAGGCTCCAGACCCATCCCGGGCATTGAGGAAGGCTTCCTGGAGGAGGAGGTGACATCTCGGCTGAGGAGGTGGGAGGTGAGGTGCTGCAGGGAGAGGGAGCAGCACTCTGAGGACCTGAGGGAGGCGCAGCGTGGGGGGTTGACACGCTGACAACGAAGCGGACCCAGGCTGGGGAGTGGGTGGGCCCAGATCACGCAGCGGCTGCGGGCCCTGGGGATCCTGGGAAGCCCTGGGGAGTCCCAGGTGGCTGTTCAGCTGGGATGTGTCACGATGGGGGAGGCCTTCCCCCACCCTAGGCCCGGCGGTGCCCCCGCTCTGGCCCCCACAGCCCCGTCTGTGGCACCCTGGGAACTCCTTGCCTGTTTGTCTCCTTTCTGTTATTCTAGACTGAAGAAAGTTCTGGAAGGTAGGAATCTGGACTAATTTGTTCACGTCTGTGGCCTGGGACCTAGATGGGTGTTGGGCAGGTAAAATCCCCGGAATGAGATAAGAGTTGACAGCGTGTGGTGATTCTGTGCCACGACTGTGCCACATCCCTGGAGACTGGGCCCTTCCATGGCCCCTCAGGCCCCTCAGCGTGCAAGGCTTCTTGATGTGCCCGGGTCTTGAGGTTTGCCAGGACTTTGCTCTAACTGGCCCGTGGTGTCTTGTTTGGTTTCTGAGAGGCCCCGGTCAATAAGCCAACCCTTGCCGGGCCCACTCCGCACTGCTCTTGAAGGTCGCGAGGAACTGGGGAGGAACAGCCTGTGTGCCGCCACCACCCCCCCGCCCCCCCCCCCCTTTCCCCAGCCCGTCTGGGCCCTGGCATGGGTTCAAGCTCCTCCTGTCCACACTGCCTGCTGCTGGAGGTGGGCCGTGGCCCCTCTTCTGCTGGGGCTGAGGGCCTCCAAGGTAACTATTTGCTCCCACCCCCCTGCGCCAAGCCCACTATCTTATCAGCTCAAACACTTCAGAGTTCAGGCCAAGAAGCCAAAGTCAACTTTGAAAAAGTCTTTAAAAGGCCAAAACACAAACACCCGGGAGGGTGTTTGGCGGGGGATGGAGAGGAGGTTGGGGAAGGGTGAGCTCTTGGGTTCCTTTCACAGACTCAAAAGGATTCCCGTGACTCTCTGGGCCCCAAGATGTATGTTTGAGGACAGTCACTGTTTTCAGGAGCAAGTGACTGAATTCACCTGCGTCCACGAACAGGCGAATGGATAAATCACGATATGCCACACAGTTTCCAAAAAGAGCAAAACCACTCCATACGCAGTAATAGGGAAATTGATTGTAAAGTGGGAAAAAGAAAAAGCAAAGATATAAAGCAGATCTGTGTATAATTAGATCCTTTTTGTGTAAACAGAAAAGGTGGGGATATATATCCCTACATGCCTGTTTATGTGTAGAAAATTTCTGGAATCATTTACCAGGTATCTGGAAATGTTAGGTGCCTCTGGGTCAAGAGTCAGAGGTAGACAGACTTCTTATTATACTCTTTGTATCTTCTGAATGACTTAATATCATGTTAAAGTAATATTATAGAAATAAAATAAACAAGAATATCAGTGATTTTGTTCCAGGCAAATGGCCAATAGCACAGAAGATGAGGGAGGAAATGGCTGCAGAAGGTATAGTGACTTTGAGCAGAGATCAGATTATTGAAGGTCTAGCTAGAGGGGAAACCTAAGCTTATTTAGAGTCCTCTCAGTAATTGACCACATTCAAACACGGCTTTCAAAGTTCTCTCACGTTTTATAAACCTGGATGCTTAAAATGCGCTTTCAAGACATCATCTCATTGAACCTCTTGAGGATCCTATAAAGTAGAATCAGATCACTATGTGGAATGATTAACTCATACAACAAACAGTTACTGTTTCAGGATGCTGGCAATGAACAAAACTATCAAGATCCCTGATTTCGTGGAGCCCATGGATCCAGAGGGAGTGCCGAAAAAATAACCAGTAAACAACAGCAACACACAAAAAAAACAAGTATGACAATTTCAGACAGAGACGCTGGGAAGAAAAATGAGACCAGGGAATATAACTGATGATGGTTGGTGTGGGAAGTGGTCAGCGAGGGGCTCTCTGAGGAGGTGATACTTGAATTGAGACATGAATGAGAAAAAAGAACCAATCACAAGGAAATCGGGAAGAGGATAGTAGCTGGAAAAGCTAGTGCAAAGGCCCTGTGGCTACACTAAGCTTTGCTTGTGGGAAGAACAGAATGGCGACCAGCATGGCTGGAGCGTAGCCAGAGAGCCAAAGAGGGTTGGCAGATCCGCTTGCAGAGGGTGGCAGGGGCTGATCTTGTGGGCCTTGTGGGCTTGGTAAGGAGTCCAGATGAAGAAACTGAGGCTCAGAGAGGTTAAGTAATTTGCCCAAGGTGACGCATTTATCAGTGGCCAAACCAGGATTCAGATCCAGGTTTGCCAACTCCATATCCAGTCCTCTAAGCAGTCACATATGTCTACATGTGGCAAAAATATGAAACATATATTTCCGTACAGTACAGCCCATGTTTTGAAAACACTGCTGTTTTTTGTTATTTTTTGCACAGAAAAGTGCACACATCATGCAGAGAATTTTCACCAAGTGGACAAACTCAACTAATCAGCATCCAGATGAATGTTCCAGAATGAAACAGAACATTCCAGAAGCCCCCTTCATGTCTCCTCCCAGTAAATCCCCCCCAAGGTTAACTAACCACTGTCCTGAGTTCTAACCCCATGGCTTAATTTTACTGCTTTTGGACTTTATATAAATGGAATCACACAGTATGGGCTCTTTCCTGTCTGGTTTCTTTCACTCAACATTACAACTGGAAGATTCATGGTTTTTCAGCAGACTTTTACTGTGTTACAGCCCAGACCAAGACATCACGTGAAACACTCGAAAGCTTCGCTCCTACAAAAAAGGCCACGAGGAAGCAGCTTACATAGGAAGCAGTTCAGGTATGTCGTTATGTGAAAAATACAAGTACAAAACAGTACGTGTAAAGCAATCCCATTTTTGTTGGGGGAGAAAAGTTCTTTTATGTAGAGCCAAAATGATCCTAGAAAATAAGTTAAATTTTCTCTCAACCATAGTGCACTATGAACTCTTTGTAAATCAAAATAGCCACTGGATGGAGGGACTGCCTTGTGTTTGGGGACGTGCTGAACAAAAGATTGGATCTGCCAGCTGGACTCACCTGAGTTATTTAGGTCATTTCTCTTTCCCACCCGCCCCCACTTTGGCCCAGTGTTCATGGTGAAATCGTCTCAGTTAAATGCCTGTATCATGTGATTCAACCCTGGAGTCTAGTGTTTCGTGGAGATTCTCCCTGTATGCTGGGGATGACAGGTGGATTTTATTTTTCCCTATTTGTTTATTCTAACATTTGTAAAAAGAATAAGAACTCTTGTGTTTTAAATAATAACCATGGTAGCAGAAACAAACAATCTGACAAACAAAAAGAAGGCATTTCCATCAATGGTTTATGTTGTTGCCAGAAGGTCAGCCTGAGAAAGGGGGTGTCACCTGATGCACCGAGTCAAATGGGACCAGGAAGGGAGCATCGACCCCCCACCCCCACCCCATCACAGTCTGAGGTATGGGGCAGCACACCTCATAAAGGAATCATAGAGGGATGACCCTGAGGGCAGATAGACTAGGGTTTGAATTTGGACCTTGCCCCTTGCTAGCTGTGCATTTTGGTTACTACTGCTGTGTAACAAACACCCCCAAACTTAATGGCATAAAACAGCCATTCTATTCATTTGGGTTTATATCTCTTGGATCCCATGGGTCAGGAATTCAGACAAGGTACAGAGAGATGTACAATCTCCATTCTATGATGTTAGCAGTCTCAGCTGGGGTGACTTGAAGACTGGGGGTGACTTGGTGCCTTGGGGGTCACGGGTATCATGTGGAGAGTCTTCACTTGCATGGCTGGCAGCTGGTTTCTCAGCGGGGCTGGCATTAGGACACCCTAAATGTGGTGTGGTCTCTGCACTCGGGGCTAGTTGGGCTTCCTCACAACATGGTGGCTGGGTTCCCAGAGAGCAAGCTGGAAATGCAAGGCTTTTTTATGATCTGGGCTCGGAAGTTATGTAGGATCATTTGCTCTGCACTCTGTCAGTTGATGCAGTCATGAACTGATGCAGTCATCCAGGTATCAAGGGGAAAGGACAGGAGAGGATGGAGAGACTTCACCACTCAATGGGAGGAGAGTCAAGGTCACTTTATAAGAAGAGCCTGAGGAGGATGTACAGAGCCTAGAACCTCACACAGTGCCAGTGAGAGTTTAGAATGGTGCAGACACTTTGGAAAACAGTTTGGAAAAGCAGTTCCTCAAAAGGTTGAACATAGAGTTTCACCAGCAATTCTATCCCTATATATATATATACTCAAGAGAAGTGAAGACATATGTCACGTGAAAACAAACATCCGTCAACAGATGAATGGATAAACAAAGTGTGCCACATCCGTTCAACAGAATGTTATTCAGCCATAAAAAGGAACGCAGTACTGACACAGGCTATAGCACAGATAAACCTCTAAGACATGCTAAGTGCAAGAGGCCAGTCACAAAACCCCATAGATTGTATGACTCCATTTGTATGAAATGTCCAGAAGACACAAGTTCACAGAGACAGAAAGTAGGTTACTGGTTACCAAAGGCTGGGAAGGGGAAAATGGGGAGCTACTGCTAATGGGTACAGGGTTTCTCGATGACAATATTCTAAATTAGATAGTGCTGATGGGTCCACAACTCTGTGAATATACCCAAACCCACTGGATTGTACACTTTAAAAGGGCAAATTTTGTGGTATGCGAATTATATCTCAATAAAGCTATTTTTTGAAGGAAAAAAGAAAAATCATGAGGGATGGGAGAAATGGCTGTGAGCCTCTTTAGAAAATACACTGAGTGAACAGGAGCCCATCTTCCTATGCCTCAGTTTCCTCATCTGTAAAATGGGGCTATTTAACAATCAAATGAACTCATAGGGTCTTTGGGGAATTAAAAGACACAGCCCCTGAGGCTTTATCATGCAAGGACAATGTGGCTGGATCAGAGTGAATGAAGGAAGTTTCTCATAAGTGCTAAAAAAGCCAGGCTGGAAATACAGTAAGTATGACCAGAATCCAACCTATTCTCCCACCTCTGTGGCCGTCACCCTGATATGGCCAGCATCATCTTCTGCCTGGATTACTGCAGTAGGTCCTCACTGATGTCCCTGATTCCATGCCTGTCACCTACCCCCCCACCCCCCACACACATATACACACCGTCCATTCCCCTCATGCAGCCAGAGGGAGTCTATCAAAGCCTAAGTCCAACCATGTCCCTCTTCTGCTCAGAATCCTCCATGGCTCCCACCTCACACAGAATAAAAGCCAAAGATCCTATGAGGGCTCCAAGATCTGTGCCCCTGACACCTCCCTTAAGTCATCTCTCACTCTCCCCCTCACTCACTCCTCTCTAGATGCACTGGCTTCCTCACTGCTCCTCAGACATATAAGGGACAGTCCTGCCTCAGGGCCTCTGCACTTGCCATTCTTTCTGGCTGGAACATTCTTCCCACAGATATCCTCAAGGCTTGCTTCCTCACCTGCTTCAGGTATTTGTTCAAATACCACCTTGTCAGTAAGGCCTTCCTCAACCACACCTAACAGTCCACCTCCACATTTACTGCATTATTTTTCTCTGTAGCACTTATCTGGCATTTTATGTATTTTTCCTTATTTTTGGCTTCACCATCTGTCTTCCTAACTGGAACACAAGTTCCATGAAGTGGGGAATTTTTTTCTGTTTTGTTCACAGCTATAATCCCGGTGCCTGGCACATAGTAAGTGTGCAATAAATATTGCTTGAGTGGATAAAGTATTAAAAAAAAGAAGTGAGTGAAGCAGTTCTGATGGAGAGTAACAGGGAGTGGTAGGGACTGCGGCAAACTGGTAACCCTTGTCCCATCTGAAAGGTGCAGCTAACACTTGGCTACACACAGCCTAAAGTTCCCATGTGGGAATATGGGTCGAGTATGGCTAAGCTCCAAGTGTTTCAAGGGAAGCCAGAAACTTCTATATTTGTGTGAAATGTCTTGATTTTTGAAACCATTAAACCACTGCTGATCAAAAATCCACATCTGCTGCCTACCTAGGTGGGAGGCTGGCCATTTGTGACCTCTGACCGAGGTCAAAAATGCTTCCAAATGGGTTTCACAGAACCCCAAATTTCTGGGAAAGCTGACAGGAGTTCTGAGAGTGGGAGTTGAAGAAGTAAACTTGGCCTGTAAGTGTTTCTGTGAAATGAATGGCATTTTCTTATTTAGGTTCTTGAGATGATTTTATTTCAGGGTGAGTTCCTTTCTCCTCTCATAACTCCCAGTTCCACCCTCACATTTATGCTGGGCCTGGGCATCTTTCCTCCATGCTGGAGCAAAGATCAAAAGTAAATATTGGCAGAACATTGGTTTTACTGTGACCCAGATAAGGAACAGCCTAAAACGGAAATAGCGAGATTTTATTGTTCCTCCCACAACTTCCCCCCCGCCACCCCCAACCGGACTCCCTCAATAATTACTTATTAATTTCACTTCATACAAAGTCTTGGTGTTAATTTTGTTGCCAACAGGGCTGCCACATGGGAGGGGGGCCTGCACAACTCCAGGGGCTCCAGGCTATAAGGAACCCCACGAACAGCACCCCCTGGAGTTGTGCCATGGTTGCTTCCACGTGTTTATTCAGATCATCTCGTTCTCATTGACTGTGGCATAGGAATCCAAATGTTTTCTGCTTTGTAAAAGGAACATGAGCACATGGAGAAAAATTCAAACAGTGTAAGAGGGTTGTGGGGAAAACTGTTTTCCTTGTGCCTTCATCTGGTCTTTCCCAGTTCCTGTCTCCAGAAGCACCAAATGTTGCCAGTTTCTTATGTGTCCTTTTAACTATATATACAAATCTCTCATTCTCTCTCTCACTCCCTCTCTCCAAACATATAGTATATCACGCACACACCCATATATATTACATACATACATACATATATATATGTAATGTAGTCTCTCTCTCTCTCTGGTTTCTGTGTTTCTCTAACATTTCTTTTTGCACCAATGGTTTATACAAGGCATCAGCAAACTATAGTTCTCAGGATAAATCTCTCCTGCTGCCTGTTTTCGTACAGCCTGCAAGTTAAGAATGGTTTCTACATTCTCTTACATTTTTAAATGGTTGAAAAAAATCAAAGAAAGATAATACTTTAGGGCAGATGAAAATTATATGAAATTCAATTCTCAGTGTAAATAAATAAAGTTGTACTGGGACACAGTCCTGTGCGTGTGTTTGTGTGCCGTGTGTGGCTGCTTTTGTGCTCCGACAGCGCACTTGACTTGCAACAGGGGCTGTGTAGCCCACAAAGCCCTTTACAGAAAATGTGTGTTTATACTGTACACATTGTTCTGCTTTTTTCTCATAATCATAGATCCTGGAGATCTTCCGCTATCAGCACATATAGACGGTTCTCGACTTAGGGTCGTTCAACTTATGATGTTTTGATTTTACGATAGTGTGAAAGCAATAATGCGTTCAGTCGAAACTGTAATTCAGATTTTAAATTTTGCTCTTTTTCCAGGCTAGCGATATATGTGGTCCAGCTCGTGAAGCTGGGCAGTGGCAGCAAGCTGCTGTTCCCAGTCAGCCCCACGGCCACAGGGTGAGCAGCCAATATACTTACAGCCATCCTGGGCCCAGACAACCATTCTCGTCCTCATTGTTAGTACAGTATCAATAGACGACACGAGATATTCAACAGTCTGTTATAAAATAGGCTTTGTGTTACTTGATTTTGCCTAACACTAGGCAAATATGAGTGTTCCGAGCACGTTTAATGTAGGCAAGGCTAAGCTAGGATGATAGGTAGGTCAGGTGCATTAAATGCATTTTTTCTTTTTTTGGCTGCGCTGCATGGCTTGTCGGATTTAAGCTCCTCGACCAGGGATTGAACCTGGCCCTGGGAGTGAAAACACCGAGTCTTAACCACTGGACCGCCAGGGAAGTCCCTTAAATGTATTTTCTCTTTTTAAAATTATTGGCTGTGTTGGGTCTTCGTTGTTGCACACAGGCTTTCTCTAGCTGTGGAGTGGCGGGGCTACTCTTCACTGTGGTGCGTGGGCTCCTCATTACAGTAGCTTCTCTTGTTGTGCAGCACAGGCTCTAGGCACATGGGCTTCAGTAGTTGTGGCACATGGGCTCAATAGTTGTGGCACACGGGCTTAGTTGCTCTGTGGCACGTGGGATCTTCCTGGAGCAGGGATCGAACCCGTGTCCCCTGCATTGGCAGGCAGACTCTTAACCACTGCACTACCTAGGAAGTCCAGCTTAAATGTATTTTCGACTTAATATTTTCATTGGGACGTGACCCCATGGTAATTCAAGGAAGGTCTGCATTGATTTTTACTTCATTCCTTTTAACAAAGGCTCTAGCACCTCTCATTGGATCACTGGGCCGTAACTTATCCAGTTCTTAGGATGGACCCCTGACATTCTTGTTTAAATGAAAAGAGTTCACGTCTCAGGAGATTTTGAAAATTCCTGTCCAGGACAAGAAATCTCAAGTGGTCACTCTGTTTATTACTTATACTTGTTCTTTGAGAAATAGGATTTGCGGCAGCTTACAACAGGAGGGGCAGACCCAATAAAATCGTGAAACCACTAAGACAGAGGTGAAATACCAGGAAAGGACTGGAGTCAAGATGCCTGCCCCTCCTGGCTGAGGAAGCCTGGATTATATTTGAGCTCGAGGCTTTATTTGAATCATATTTGCAGATGATACACAAATCTTTGTGGATGTTTATTTTCCTCGAGAAGGAGGTTGAAGGCAGAATGCCTCTGAGAAGCTGGAAAAAATTCCAATCAGGGTAGCATAGAACAGTGTTTCTTTAACTCATATAATTTTTTAAAAGACCTTAAACACCGTTGTTTCATCTGGAGAAACGGTGTCCATGAATTCATGGTTCTGAGAGTTAGTAATATGTGTTTTTTTTCAAATGTGTATTAATTTGTAATAAACACTAGAAGTTTTTAAAAAGCACAACTTCATCCTATAATAATCATCCTTCATCCTTCACCACCTATAATAATCTTGAAAACCAACTTGGTGCCTCTGCTAAACATTTAAAAATACTGGGGTGTCAGACACTGGTGGTTGCCATGCCAACTGCCATTTTCTCCTTCCTTTCTGCTGACGGAACCCTGACTTTGTTCTGCTGGCCATGTGCCCAGACCTGGGAAATAAATCATATTTGGTTTAAAGCAATCATAGCTATTCTATTCTCCTGGACCTGCGATTGGTCTAGAGGTGGTCATTTGACCCAGTTCTGGCCAAAGGGAAACTCAGCTGGGAGCTTCTGGGAAAGGATTTCCTTCCTGCCTGATAAGAAAGAGGCACATGAGGAGAGACCTATTTGCCTCTTTTCTTCCTCTCCTGCTTTGGACATAGTTGTGTAAAGAGGTGATGAGTGAGCTATGGCAACCACTTTATGACATTAGGTGACAAGCCTATGGACAAGGTGCTGACTTGCTGTTGAAGGCAAGGAGCCTTGGTCTTTTATGACAACCTTGAAATGCCAAATATACCTTAGGGTCTCCAATATCCAGAAGTCTTTTAAAAAACAATAAATGTTTTTATAATCTAAACTGTTATTGTGGAGCCTCTGAAACTACATGGATCCAGTTGGCTTTGTCCGTTAGAGCTGGACTCAAGGATCTAACAGATTCATGGCCATATTCCAGCTCCACTAAATACTCCTAGCTCTGCTACCCTGACAAATGGCTTAACTTTTCTAAGCCTTAGTTTTTCTGTTCATAAAATATAAATTGTACTACCACTTATCTCAGACAGTAATTATTGAGAAAAAATTAAAATTCATTTAAAGTACTCAGAATATGAAAGTGCTGTTAGTATCAGTATTACTTCTTTAGTATTCATAAATCCTCTAAAAAGGGGGAGGGGTGTGGAAGGAACATGGACAGAGACAGGAGGTTGACAACACCTAACTAAAGACCACCAGCCTGGAACAAGAAAAGCAGAAGATGATCTGAGTGTCAGAACTGACCACAAGCTGCAGATGAGTCAGTGCTTCATTGGACAAGCTCAGTGGAAGCCTTGGGGACTAGACTATGAGTGCGATAGGCAGATTCCTGGCTGTGAACTTTCTGCTTCATGATTTGTGACTCACACTTTCCAGGAGCATAGATTCTACGTTTGGTCATCTCATCTTTTTAAAGGATGTGGGAAGCTGTCCTGGGTCCAAAGGCTTGGAGGCAGTGGCCTGGGGGCTATTTACGTAAGAGACTGGAAAGATTCAGGGGCAAGGTCGTCACTGCCTTCTGTTTAGTTTACAGAGCAGCTGTTGGCCGTGTCTATAGCAGCCCGAATGAAAGGAAATAGACCAGGAGGTATAGCATGAGCAGAAGGAGCACTGGATGGTGAGTCAGTAACCTTGTGACTCCACTGTGTGACCCAGGGAAGTTTCCTCTCAGTTCCAGAACTCAGTATCTCTATATGTACAGTGGGGCTCCAGAGCAACCTATGGTCTTGAGGAGGTGACCGTGACAGATAGAAATGGATTTGGCTGCAAGTAGCTGGAGATCCAAGTGACTGAGGCTCAAATAAGCAAGGGTTAACTTCCCCCCATAATAAAAAGTTCAGAGAGAGGCAGTTGTTGGTCTTGACTTAGTGGCTCAAGAAAATCAGGGGTCTTGTTGGCATCTCTGCAGGTCTCTCGGCTTGCCTGCCATGTTTCAGGATAGACGCTTAGTCCCTCTAAATGAGAGGAAGAAGAAGGGCGGCACCACCCACTTCTGTCCTCCTTCTCCCAAAGTGAAAGCTTTCCCCTAATCCCCAGAGCTCCCTTCACATCTCTTTCGGCAGAGCTGATCATGTGACTGATCACACGCCTGACCCAGCTGCAAGGGACGGTGGGAAAGTGAGGATCTGGTCACTGTTGCGAAAGGTGAAGGGAGAAGGGAATGGGCATTGGTTTGCCGACCACAGGGTCTCGGGGTTGCAAACCCCTAATCCTGGCCCCTGATGTCTCGGGCACCTAGAGCCACTGTTGTCCACCTAGGGCCCTTCCAGCTACAGAGGAGGCTGCGAGAACAAGACCTGAATTTGAATTCTGCCTCCGGCACTGGCTCTCTGTGGGACTGTGGGAAAGTCACTGCACGTCTCTGAGATGTCATGTTTCAACAGGACAGAAAATAAAATCCAGCTCCTAACCGGGGCTCGGGCCCCTGTGTAGTCACACAGCACCCCACGCTCCAAACAGCCCTGCACTTGGTTTAACGCTCTGCTGTGGCCATTTTAAAATCCTTAATTTCAGAACAAGGGCCCTGCATGTTCATTTTACACCTGGTCCTGCTGATCCCATAGCAGGGTCTGCATGCTTTGTCAGGCCCCACGTGAACCGCCTCTCCGCTCCACTCTGGCCTCACTCTCTGCTACCCTCTTCCTCCTCCTCCCTCCTCCCAAACGCTCCAAGCTCACTCTCCCCTCAGAAGGGCACAGCCTGGGTACGGGGGTTGTCTGCAGCTGAGGCCGCCCCTGAAGGAGCTGGAAGCATCTGCTGACCACTCTCTCCATGGCAGAGAAGAAAGGCCCTCCTGGAAGGGACTCTGAGCGGCATGTCTCCATGTCTACCACTTTATGTCTGTCTTCAGCTTTCTGTTTACCATCTCTTGGTAACACATTTGGGGACAAAACTTGAGAATGTTGGCAAATGTGGGAATGAGGCAGTGCAGCGGAGGGGTGAAGAGCTTGGGTCTTGGAGTCAGCACTTCATCATCTAATTGCTCTGTGGCCTTGAGCAAGTCACTTGACCTCTCTGAGCCTCAGTTTTGTTTTATGTAAAGTAAGGACAATAGAATTTATTCTTGGTGCTGTTATGAGGACAAACAGGCTGGGAAAAGGCTCAGCACAGGGCCTGATACCTGGTAATCATTCAGCAAACGGTCATTGTTATTAGAATATCAAAATTCCAAATGAGTGATGAACGTTTGTGGAATGAAAACAAAAAGTTGCCTCTTCCTTGAAGCCAGTTCTGCTTTTTTCTCCTCTCACTTTTCAGAGCACCTTACATAAATTTCTCATGGTCTGCTTTTGCCATAGCTATTTGTCTTCCAGCCTAGAAATATGTATTTACCCTCTTGTACAGTCCAGGTCTTTTGGTTGAAAATGACAGAAACAAACCCAAATCAAAATGGCTTAAGAAAAAAAGTGTGTGTGTGTGTGTGTGTGTGTGTGTATGTATTGGTTTATGTAAATTAAAAGTCTTGAAATGAGTTCAGCTTCAGGAATGGCTGGATCCAGATGTGTACCTGTTGTTTGGGAACCATGCTCCTCCCAACTCTCAGCTCTGGTTTTTTCTGTGTCAGTTAGGATCACCCTATGTCCTCAGCATTCCAGACTTCCATTCTGCCAGGTCAGCAAGCCAAATGAATAGAAGCTGACTTTTCTATGTATTCCTAGCGTAAGTCTGGGGTTGACTCAGGTTGGTCTGATTTGGGTCACATGCCCATTCCAGAACCAGTCCCTGAGGCTGGAGGATGGAATATGCTCATTGTCCAGGCCTGGTCCACCTACTGCTCTTGTTGGGGAGATAGCCTACTTCCTCTTGAGCCACAGGGAGTGATACTGGGGAAGGAGTCATTCCCTAGAAGATGGGGGGATGGACAGTGGCCAGGTACAAAGAAGAGTTGGCTGTTGAATGCCCCCCTCAACTGTCCTACCACCTCTACTCCAGGACCTCCTTTGGACATGCTTGGTACTCAATAAATGTTTGTTAAACGAATGAGTGACTGTACGAAGTAAACTACTAGAAGAAAAAATTCATCTGATCAGGAAGGGCGTGATCTTAGGGATAATTTCTCAGTGGGCGTAATGCAGCTTCTGGTTTTCCATGTCCTACTCATTTTTACCCTGTTCTCCCAGGTTGGCATCATTTCAAATTTCAAAACCTCGATTCTGCCTGCTCCAGCGCAGAGCGAGTCTGCTTCACGGGGCCGAGTCCCACAGTGGGCCCCCGCCCACCGCAGGCCCGGGCAGATGACGGGTGAATCAAGAATGGCTCACTCCACCCCGTGGAAAATGCACAAGGAGGCGCCAGCCCAGGGAGATGGTGAGCAGCGTCTGATAAAGGCTGGCGTCACCAGGTCTTTATCCTCCCCTCATTGGTCGGCTTCAGCAGGTCGCACTTTCACCTAATTCGCTTTCTCATCAAGAACTTCCAAAGAATCCCCTTCATGCCTGAGTCACACGCAGGGACCAGGCAGGTAACACCTGGAGCAGAAAGACTCAGGTACACATGCTCCATCAAGGGGGGGGGGGAGGCGGGGGGCAGGGTCCTCATTGTGCTCTGGTGAAAAATCTGGGAGCAGTGTGGTCAGATCTTCTGATTTTTTAACAGACGGTTTTTAGAGGTTCACAGCAACATTAAGTGGCAAGTACAGAGAATTCCCAGACCCCCCGCCCCTACCCTACTCCATGCTCAGCTACCCTATCAACCCCACCCCCCCACAGGGGTACATTTGTTACAATAAATGAACCTAATGGACACCTCATTAGGGACCCGCCCAGAGTCCATAATTACATTAGGGTTCACTCTTGGTGTGGTACATTCTATGGGTTTGGATAAATGTATACTGACATGTATCCACCATTATAGCATCATACAGAACAGCTGCCCAGCCCTAAAAATCCTCTGTGCTCTGCTCATTCATCCCTCCCTCCCCTCTAACACCTAGTAACTACTGATCTTTTTAATGTCTTCATAGTTTTGCCTTTTCTAGAACTTTTTATTTTTTTTATTGCTTTTCTTTGCAATAGCCATGGCTTTGGCTGGGCCGCCAGCCTCCACTCTGAACAGTAGATGCCCAGGCCAGCTTGGTTAAATATTTTGCATATTATTCCTGGAAATATCCCTTTCTTTAATTCTAATTTTATGAAAACATCATGCAGGCCAAATCAAATAGGTTGAAGGTTGCATTTGGCTCGTGGGCCACCAGTTTGAGACCTCAGACGTGGGGGATTAAGAAGGGTAAAGTTGGAGTCCAAAAGCCGTAGTCTTGCTCTGCCACTTCTTAGCTGTGTGACCCTAGGTCGTCACTTTGCTTTCAGTCCATCTGTCAAGTGAAGGCCTTGAGCATGTGATTATGCAGGAAGGGACCCCGAGTCAGTGCCCATCTCTGAGGCTGGATGCCTTGGCATTTTCACAAGTTCCCTTGGATTGCAGTGAGCGCAACAAACCAAGACATAGATGTACTGCTCTTGTCAAATCTGAAGACAGTAAAAACATCAAAAATCCCATAAGTATATAGACGTTGGGGTAGATAGAAGTGAGAGACCAGTGGAGGGATGCTTGTTGCCTGCTCAGCTGGGCCAAGGGAAAAGCAATTTCTCTGCATCCCAGAAACTCTCCATTACAACAACCATCCTGATGAGGGCTAACATTGATCCAGGATTAGGAGCCAGGCTCTAGAGCCAGGCTGCCTGGGGTCTAATCCTGGTTCTCCTGTGTACTAGCTGTGTGACCTTGAGCAAATAACTTAACCTCTCTGTGCATCACAGCTTCAGCGGTGCTGTTCTTGTCATGGTCTGTGTAATTGGCACCCCTGACCTGGGCAGCACATGGCCATCTCTGGTGGCCCTGAGGTTCTTGTCTGGAAAACAAGGGCTAAATGAGTTAACACATGGAACGTGCATAAAGTGGTGGGTGCCCGGTACGAAGTAATAGCCCCCTAAGCATCCACCAAGAGAGATGTTACTGTCTCTGCTCTATGCCATGTGCTTCACCTGCATCCAGCTCTACTGTACTGTAATCACCCCATTTTAAAGAAGAGAAAGCTGAGGCTGAGAAAACAGTCTCAGAGAGGGTCAGTAACTCTCTCAGGGTCACCCAGCTACTAAATGGCAGATAACAATAACAAACAATAAAAGCAAGAATGTAACCAGATTGGAAACATCTAATACTGACCCAGCCCCCCTTGTCTCATGCTGGGCCCACTGTTTTAAGCACATTATCTCAGAGTGGCTCCAACACCCTTGCCCTGCTCCCCCACCCTGACCCCTACCCCTGCCTTAAGAGGGGCTATTTCCCACTGCTCCTAACCTCCACTTAGGACGTGAGAAGGACTCAGCTCCAGGCAGGGCTGCCAGAGCCAAGTCTAGTTCTCAGGGTTCATGGATGGGTTCTCAGTGGGGTGCCCTGGCCCTGTGACCAGAGCCTCACCTCTTCTCCCCCTTTAATCCTCAGATTTCAAAGCACTTTATACTCACACTCTAATTAGAGAAGACACCTTCCTGTATTTGTAATTAATGGCCACAGGGCACGAGGTCTGCAAACACTACTAATTCTAGGATATACTCACAGGATGCGGCCAGGACAGCCTTGACCCAGACTACCTGATCCAACGTAGCCCCCTTTTCTTTCTCTCTCCTATACCTGCTCTGTTTCTGTGTAGCACTGATCAGTTATTTTATTTTTTTATTTATTTTTTAAAATTTATTTATTTATTGGCTGCATTGGATCTTCCTTGCTGCACACGGGCTTTCTCTAGTTGTGGCAAGTGGGGGGCTACTCTTCATTGTGGTGCACAGGCTCCTCATTGCAGTGGCTTCTCCTGTGGAGCACAGACTCTAGGCACATGGGCTTCAATAGTTGTGGCACATGGGCTCAGTAGTTGTGGCTCACAGGCTCTAGAGTGCAGGCTCAATAGTTGTGGTGTATGGGCTTAGCTGCTCCTCGGCATGTGGGATCTTCCTGGAGCAGGGATGGAACCTGTGTCCCCTGCATTGGCAGGTGGATTCTTAACTACTGCACCACCTAGGAAGTCCCCTGCTCAGTTATTTTAAATTGTGTATTTATTTAATAGCATATTGACTTAAAATAATAGCAGCAGCTACATTTATAGAGCAGCTACTATGTGCTGGTCCTGCACTTTGCTTGTACAGTCATCTTTTGGTATCCACAGGAGTCTGGTCCAGGACCCCCATGGATACTGAAATCTCTAGATGCTCAAGTCCCTTCTGTAAAATGGCAGAGTATTTACATATACCCCACTTTAAATCATCTCTAGGTTACTTAAAATACCTAATACAATGTAAATGCTATGTTAATGGCACACAGCAAAGTCAAGTTTTTTTGTTTTGTTTTGTTTTTTAGCTGTGTTGGGTCTTCATTGCTGTGCGCAGGCTTTCTCTAGTTGCAGTGAGCGGGAGGCTACTCTTCATTGCAGTGTGCAGGCTTCTCACTGCAGTGGCTTCTCTTGTTGCAGAGCATGGGCTCTAGGCATGCACGGGCTTCAGTAGTTGTGGTGCGCAGGCTCAGTAGTTGTGGCGCATGGGCTTAATTGCACCACAGCATGTGGGATCTTTCCGGACCAGGGATTGAACCCGTGCCCCCTGCATTGGCCAGCATATTCTTAACCACTGCGCCACCAGGGAAGTCCCCAAAGTCAAGTAGTGCTTTTTTGGAACTTTCTAGAATTGTTTTTTTCCAGGTGGTTTCGATCCTTGGTTGTGTGAATCCACAGAAGTGGAACCTGCCTTAGAGAAGGCTGACTGTATCAACCTCCTGGGGCACAGAGAGGTTAAGTAACTTCTTCAAGGTCACATAGCTAGTGAGAAAGCTGTATTTAATTGCTTATTTGCTTATTTATTTGTTTGAGTGTTGTGTTTGTCTGCTCCACTCATCCATCCATCCCTCCATCCACCCATCCAGTCATCTATCCATTCCTTTATTTAACACATTTATTAGCAAAAACTACATGCCTGGCTGGGCTTTAGGCCCTGGGAACACAGAAGTGATCTTGTTCATTGCCGTGTCCCCAGTGCCTCATACAATATCTGGCATATAGTAGGCACACAATAAATGCTTGTGGATTGAATTAACTGAGGATCCTGTGCTCAGCCTGTGTGACTGCACAAGTCTTTGCGTAAACACAGATGTCTCTTTCTGTGCCCCACGCAGAAGGAAAACCACATTGTTGGCTCTTTTCTGGTTCTCATGTTTTTTCACATCTCCACACCTTTGCTAGAGCTGTTCCCTCTGGTGGCCTGTCCTTTCCCATCATATAGATCAGGGGTTGGTACACCATGGCCTAGGGGCCACATCTGACCCAGAACCTGTTTTTGTAAATAAAGTTTTATTGGATCACAGCCGCATCTGTTTGTTTAAGTATTATCTATGGCTGCTTTTGATCTACAACAGCCGAAGTGAGTAGTTTTGGCGGAGACCTGTGGAGTCTTTTATTATCTGGCTCTTTGCAGAAAAGGTTTGTTGGCCCCAATCTAGCTAACTTCTCCATATCTTTTAAGAATGGGTTGAAATGCCTCCTCCTCTAGGAAGCATTCTGTGATCTCCCAGGCTGGTTTAAGGGCTTCTAACTGTATTCCAGTAGTCCCACTGTCCTTCTAAAACAGGATTTCTTAACCTTCCTCCACTTCAGGAGCCTTTTTAGATACTTTTTTCCTAATTTGCAACTCCCCTGCCCCCCCCCAGGAAATTTTAATACACAGATAAACTGTATATTTGTTTTTGTACTGCAGCTTTTTGGAGAGCCACACACCATGGTAATCTTTAAATTTTTTTGCCCTTGTTGAGAATGCATGCGAACATGACTCATTGCCCTGTATTCATTCAGCTGAACAGTGTATTGAGCACTTACTATGTGCCAAGCCCTGCTCTAGGCACAGAGGACACATGGTGAGAGTAGCAGACACAGTCCCCACAGCTATTCATCTATTCATGGGAATGGTCCCTCACCAGACTTTGAGCAACAGGGGGCGGGGGGTGGGCAGGGAGCCAGCTAATTCAACTTTACATAAGAAAAATTTCCTGGAGCTTGGCTCATAGCAGGCATTTAATGAATTTAACAGCTAGCTGATATGAGTAGTTTTGGAAATGTAGTCACTGGATGGATGGGGTGATTGGGAAAACTAAAACCACACTGGAATAGAGTCAGGGATTATTGGATTGATGATGGTGTTTTGGAGATTTTCAATGTGCCCACTGCTGGTCACGCAGTCACTCAACAAACATCTATTCATTGGGTAATCTGGACCGGCAGGCCATGGTGGTCCTTCCCTAGTCTCTGTGATGTAGATGTCACAAACTGCCAGTCCCAACTATCAATGTGTAATTTGATCCTCACAGTGTTAAAAAAAATAACACAAAGAAACTGAATTGACTGCCAACGTTTAGAAATTGGGAGATTTCACATAAAAATCTGAATTTCTGTCTTTGGAACAAAAGGGAACAATTGGGTAGCCCTGAACCTGTATTTCCTCCTTGGCAGGAATCACATGGAAATGAGCAGCAGCTGGACTTTAGATGTGACACTCATCAGTTTGCCCCAGTCTCCACCCCTCCCTGCTGTCTGCTTGACCCGGAGACAAGAGTCAGGGGTTGTTCGGCACCATGTGGTTGCCTTACACCTCACCCCCTTCACTCCTGCCAGGCTCCCCAAGCCTTTTGTTTTTGATCCTCAGGGTGTGATGCCAGGAGGGTCATAGTGATCACAATTAGAGCCTGAGGGGCGTGTCTGTGGCAGTGACAGCTGTTGGTCCTCAGATCCAGTCCTCTACCCTTCCCTACTCTGCTCTGCATCACAGGAACTGCATTTCCCCTCTTCCCTGCCCTCTGACTTCCTCCAGGGGCTGGCCTGTGGGAGGCAGCATTGGAGGGTATAGGAGGGGAGGGGGAGGCAGAAGCAAGAGTATTTCTCCCCTTCTCTAGGCCTCGGGCATTAGACATGCTCCTCTGGGCGCAGCTTGCACCCGGTGCACTCTCCCTGGTTCTAGCCCTCACCGCTGGCTAGCTTCTGGGCTTCAGCAACACCACCTCATCTTCTGTCCCTCCAGCCCCAGGGACAGCTTCCTGCTGCTGTTTTGCCTTGGCCTCCTGTGGCCTCTCAGCTTCTCCAGCACTTGTAACCAGTCCCCATGTTAAACTCCCTCTGTGGAATACCTGAGTGTACCTGGAGGCAAGGGACTGCTCCCCTCTGGGGGACAAAAGGACATTGGGCCCAATGGCCTCAGAGTCTGCTGGTCATTGCCAGCTGCTGAGCACTTTAGGGAAGTGACAGCATCTTTGACCTGCACGGTCCCAGCTGGTGGACCCTGCTGGAGGCCCTGGTGAAGCAGGAGGAGAAGGCCCTTCCAGAGTCGCTAGTGATGGACACTGGGTGAGACGGAGCCACGGAGTGGGATCCATACTGCTGTGGCCGCACAGGAGAGGGGAGGCTTGAGTGTCCAACTGGAAGCTTCTTCTGACTTCTAGGTGGGCAAGACATGGGCCCCAAACAGGGAGGTGGGGAGGTAAAACCTGGTCCCTTCCCAATACTCAATATAGAGCCCATTAGATGACTGAGCCTGGCTTTGGCTTTTGCCAAACTGGAGGGGGGAAGGAGAGGAGAATGTAAACGGGCATATCCACCATCACATAAGGGTGTGGCCCTGTTTCACTCTTTCTTGAAGTCAGGGAATTGCAGCCCTGTGCACGGCATGGTCGTGCTGCCTGAGGAAGATTAATTACATCATCGAAAACAAAAAGGATCTATACCGAATGTCCTATTCATCTGCCTTTTAAAAAAATAAATTATTTATTTATTTATTTATTTATTTTTTATTTATTTATTTATTTATTGGCTGCTTGGGTCCTGGTTGCTGCACCCGGGCTTTCTCTAGTTGCGGCGAGTGGGGGCTACTCTTCTTTGTGGTGTGCGGGCTCCTCATTGCTGTGGCTTCTCTTGTTGCGGAGCACGAGCTCTAGGCGTGCAGGCTTCAGTAGTTGCAGCACATGGGCTCAATAGTTGTGGCTCACAGGCTCTAGAGCGCAGGCTCAATAGTTGTGGTGCATGGGCTAAGTTGCTCTGCGGCATGTGGGATCTTCCTGGAGCAGGGATAGAGCCCATGTCCCCTGCATTGGCAGGCGGATTCTTAACCACTGCGCCACCAGGGAAGTCCCTTCATCTGCTTTTGATGGACAATTCTGGGAATTCTTCATTGGTTGTGTGTGTGTGTGTGTGTGTGTGTGTGTGTGTGTGTGTTACATGTGTTTCTACCCAGCATCCAGCTGGGATATTTTAAAAAATGAGCATCTGCAGTGTGATGTAACATGAGACTCTGTAGGGCAACTCAGTCTTTGGCAGCAAACATCTTCCCAGCTCTTTGGTTATTGTCTGTCCTCCCCATCAGATTGGCACCTCCAGGAGGACAGCAACATGCCCGCTTTGCTCCCCATATACTCATGAGCCTAACAAACAGTAAGTGCAAAAGTATTAAGAAGTCTTGGTATACCATATGCAAAGATTAACTCAAAGATGGATTAAAGACTTGAATGTAAGACCTGAAACCATAAAACTCCTAAAATAAAAAATAGGCAGTAATCTCCTTGACATTGGTCTTAGCAATAATGTTTTCAATTTGACACTAAAAGCAAAGGCAACAAAAGCAAAAATAAACAAATGGGGCTATATCAAACTAAAAAACTTTTGCATAGCAAAGAAAACCATGAACAAAATGAAAAGATAGCCTACTGAATGGGAGAAGACAACTTGCAAATGTGTCCGATAAGGGGTTAATATCCCAGTTATACAAAGAACTCATACAAGTCAACATCAAAAGAGCAAACAATCCAATTTAAAAAAGGGCAGAGGATCTGAATGGACAATTTTCCAAAGAAGACATACAGATGGCCAGCAGACACATGAAAAATATTCAACATCACTAATCATCAGGGAAAGGCAAATGAAAACCACAATGAGATAGCACCTCACATCTGTCAGAATGGCTATCATCAAAAAGACAACATATAGCAAGTACTGGTGAGGATGTGAAGAAAAGGGAAAGCCAGTGCACTTCTGGTGGAAATGTAAATTGGTGCAGCCACTATGGAAAACAGTATGGAGGTTCCTCAAAAATTAAAAATAGAACTACCAAATGATCTAGCAATTCCACTTCTGGGTATTTTTCTGAAGAAAACAAAAACGCCCATTTGAAAAGATATATGCCCCCCCACCCCCAATGTTTATTGCAGCATTATTTACAATAGCCAAGATATGGAAGCAACCTATGTGTCCATCAATAGATGGATGGATAAAGAATACATATACACACACATATGTAATGGAATATTACTGTCATAAAATATGAAATCCTGCCATGTGTGACAACATGATGGACCCAAAAGATATTATGCGGAGTGAAATATGTACAGACAGAGAAGGACAAATACTACTTAATTTCACGTATATGTGAAATCTAAAAAACAAAACAAATGAGCAAACATAACAAAACAGCAGTAGTCATAGATACAGAGAACAAACTGGTGGTTGCAAGGGGGAGGGGTGGGGGAATGAGTGAAATAGGTGAGGGAGATTGAGGTACAAATTTCCAGTTATAAAATAAGTTACGGGGATGTAATGTACAACATAGGCAATATAGTCAAAAATATTGTAACAACTTGCTATGGTGATAGATGGTAACTAGACTTACGGTGATCATTTGGTAAGGTATAAAAATATTGAATCATTATGTTATACACCTGAAGCTAATACATGTTAAGTCCATTATATGTCAATAAAAATTTTCGAAAATAATAAACATAAAAAACACTAATTCAAAAAGATATATGCACCCCCATGTTCACTGCAGCCTTATTTACAAAAGCCAAGACATGGAGACAAAGTAAACGTCCACCGGCAGATGAATGGATAAAGAAAATATGGAATGTGGTGTATATACATATACATATTCAGCCATAAAAAAGAATGAAATCTTGCCATTTGTGACAACATGGATAGAAACTGAAGGCATTATGCTAAGTGAAATACGTCAGAGAAAGACAAATACCATATGATCTCACTTATATGTGGAATCTAAAACAAGGACAAAAACAACTTAGCTCATATAGAGAATAGATTGGTGGTTGCCAGGGGTGTGGGGTATGGGGGCAAAACAGGTAAGGGGGATCAAAAGGTACACATTTCCAGTTATAAAATAGATAAGTCATAGGGATGTAACATAGAGCATGGCAACTATAATTAATACTACTGAATTGCATATTTGAAAGTTGCTGAGAGAGTAGATCTTAAAAGTTCCAATCATAAGAAAAAACGTGTAACTACGTATGTTGACAGATGTTAACTAGACTTATAGTGGTCATCATTTCACAACATCTACAAATATCAAATCGTTACATTCTATACCTAAAACTAATATAATGTTATATGTCAATTATACCTCAATTAAAACAAACAAAAAAGAAAAGTCTTGAGTCTTAGTTGGTTTGTTCTCCTGCACGACTCTGGTGTGACCTCTGGGTTTCACCTCTGGGCATCTGCGTGTGTTTTTCCTCTGCCTAGATAGCCCTTCCACCACTTTAGCCCAATTAATATCACATCCCCATTCACATCTCAGCTTCAATGTCACCTCCTCAGGGAAGTCTTCCCTGATTTTCCAGACAAGATTCAGTACCCTCTGTCGAAGTCCTTATATCATTCATTCATTCATTGTTTCTTTCCTTCACTTAAACATTCAACCACTTATCCAACAAACATCCACAGAGCACCTACGCTGCTCTAGGATTTGTTCCAGGCACTGGGGACATGGTCCCTGCTTTCACGGAGCCCACATTTGGGGATCATTCAATAAACAAGTAAACAGATAAGGTAACTTCAGACTGACGTGTTATGAAGTAAACAGACAGGGTGACGTGGTAAGAGTGTGGCTGGTGGAAGCCTCCCTGAGGAGGTGATGTTTGAATCAAGATTTGAATCAAGAAGAAGGAGCCAGCCATTGGGAAGATCTGGGAAAAGCAGGGAGAGGGAGCAGCAAGTGTCAAGGTCCTGAGGCAGGAACATACCCAGCACAACTGAGAAATAGCCAGGAGGCCACTGTGGCTGGAGCACAGTGGGAAGAGGTGAGCTCAGAGAGGTAGGGTAGTGGCAGGTTGTCCGGGGCCTTGAGGCTATAAGGACTCTGGATTTTGATCCGGGAGCAGACGACAGCCATCAGAGGCTTTTAACAAGGTTTTGTATTTCTTCACAGTCTCAGCCCTCACCACCTTTTGCACTTCTGCTTTTGCATGACATTTGGAGTGGTGTCTGGCTTTTGGCTGTGAGTTCCCTAAGGGGGCAGCCATGTCCCTTCTGATACCCAAATATCTGTCCATCTGACTCATAGTACATGTAGATCTCAGGCTGGGTGCCCCCGGAAGCAGACACTCAGATAAGAATTCAGGTCTCCCGTTTGTTTGGGAGGTGATCCCAGGAAATAAGAAAGCGGGGACACGAGGCAGAGACGAGAAGGCAGCCAACGCATGGTAGGTTTTTGAGCAGGTTACTGCTGTGGGCGGTTGGGGCTCACGCCTGCTGGGGAACACCGGGACCAGTGCAGAGCACGCCTCCAAAGTAACCCCACCCAGGAGCGGGGGAATGGTTTTTTATCTACCACCTCCCATGTCATTGGTTGAGGGCTGCTGCCAGGGCATGACCTTTTGGGCACTTCTGGCCTGTCCTGCATGGGCTTAATGGGCTCTGGTGGCCAGAGAGAGCCCTCCGCAAAGAGATGCAGGTGCTGGTAATTGGAAGCTATTGAGCGGCGAGCAGAGGGGCACAGTCTATATGAATGACAGCTGACCAAGAGAATAGCCGAGAAAAAAATGCCTATGAACACGTTAGCGTGGGCACCACTTCCTCTCGAATTTTCAGCAAATCCCCAGAATTCCTCAGGGGGTTAGCTTTTGCTCCAGTCTCTTGGTTTTTGTGTGGCCAGGATGGAAGGTTCTGGAAGCCTGCCCTGCCTTCCCAGGAGGCTGGGGCTCACCACATCCTGGGAAACTGGAGAGGAGAAATTTGGATTTTTCTCTAGGAAGTAGTTTCCTCAACAGTCCACAAGACTTTATCAGTGTTCAGCCCTCTCTTGTTGGGCAGGCAGCCCTGATGGTGTGGGCCCTGCATTCCAGGAGCCAAAAAAAAAGAAACCTTGCCCTCCTTACCCCGCCTGGGAAAATTGGGCCGCATTGGGATGGCACCGTGCCCTCCGCCCACCACCCGGAAACTGGCCTGGCTGGCAACAGGGTGGGTGGGGAGGAAGGCAGAGCTGTTTGGACATGTCCCTCACTGCCGCGGAAGGGGTGGGAGACGGCAGGGGTGAGCTGCAGAAACGTGATGAGGTTCGAGTTTCCCCTTGATGCAAATCCTCTCACTCCAGAGTGGGCATGTGCAGACAGAGAAGGTGAGTGATATAAAGATGTGGTGGGGCAGAGAGACGCCTTTCAGATGAGGAAATCAAAGAATTCTGCCCATTACCTGGAACCCGGAGGCCTCCCACCTGCCCTGGGCACTGGGTAAGTGGTGGGCATCATTCCATGAGACCAGGGTTCCTCAGCACGGCACTGTTGACATTTGGGGATGGATACTTAACTCTCTACAGTGGGGGTTCTGGCCTGTGCCTTGTAGGGTGTTTAGAAGCATCCCTGGCCCCCACTCACCGAGTGCCAGGAGGAGTTCCCTATTTCCCGTCATGACAATCAAAAGCGTCTCCAGACATTACTAAACGTCCTCTAGGTACTAAATCGCCCCTAGTTGAAAAACACTGCATTAGACCCACAAGTACTTACAGGATGGCTTATTTTGTTCCAAGCCCTGTGTTCAGCGATTTACGTCTCAATGCATTAAGTCTTCACAACAAACTTCTGAGGCTGGGGTTGATGTGGTAGCTCTACATTGTTGTGCCCAGGCTGCTAACCCTCCCCTCCTTACGGTGTTGCCATGGTCTCATGGTACAACATACCTTGATCCCACATCCATATTACAGCCAGTGGGAAATGGAGAGGGGAAACCTGGAAGTTGTCCAGATAGCTTAACACCACATCCTATTGGCCAAAACTTGGTCACATGGCCACATCTAACTGCAAGGAAGGCTGGGAAATGTAGTCATTACAGGAACAGACCCATGCTCAGCTACAAGTCCACTGCTATGGAAGTAGGGGAGGATACTGAGGGAAAACTAGCAGCCTCAACTGTGTCCCACTTCATAGATGGGGAAACTAAGGCATAGAATGGTTAAGTACTGCTCCAAGGTCACAAAGAGGTTAAAAAAGAGAATGGATATAAAGTGTAGGTGCTCAAAGCCAGCCTTTTCCTCCCCACATATCCTTTGAGTATTATCCATTGTAACTTATCAGGGTCTCCTTTACAGGAGGACACTGAAAGTTTTCCTGTATTTCCAGGACTGATGAGTTTCTTTCAGCTCCTGAAATCCACACCCTTTAGGTCATCCAGGTGCAATCCTAAAATAACCCAAAATTTTTAGAATCACTTATCTAGCAGAGCAAAGGACCTGTGGCCCTTGCTTTCCCACATGTGCAGGTGGGAGATTTGCTGAGGCAAGTTCTCACCCAAAAAGATTTCCCTAAACTGCAAGGAAACTGAGGCCCAGAGAGGGGAAGAGACTTTTTCAAGGCCACACAGCTGGCTCCTGGCAGAGCCAGGACCAGGACCCCAGATGAGGAACGCTGGCGAAACACTGTCTTCCAGCTTCCAAAACCTGGGAGGCATCACTCCTCCTCCACCTTCTCATTGCCTGTTCTCTGTCCTGTGCATTTGTTCCCTTTCCTGTTTTAATCCCTTTACTGCTGTGTTAGTGAGATTTCTGGAAGAAGCTGAGGTTTACACTTTGGCGACACCATTGTTGTCTACCCAACAGCCAGGCTCTCTTGTCTTCAAAAGCAGAACCCTGATTTTGCTAAGGAGTAGGAGGTGATAAGTCCAGCCCCAAGAGGGGGATTAAGATTGGGCTAAATCAGTCATATTATCCCATTCCTCTTGGCTGCAGCTCACTTTCTCACCCTCCTTTGCAGTGTGGAACACATGTGACCAGTTCTGGCCAATTCAACGTGAGGGAAATCCCTCCAAGAAGACTGTGGGAAAGATTTTCTTCCCAGATTAAAAAAGCCCAATGAGAAAGGAGAGTCTCCTCTTCCCCTAACACTTTCTCCTGTCCTGAACTGTATTAAGGATGTGATGCTAGGGATTGTGGCAACTATCATGTGACCATGAGGTTTCAAGACTAATGACAAAAAGCCAACACACAGGATGGCTGAGTGGGAAGGTTAAAGTGGCTGAACACTGGATGATATTTTGAGATGCTGCCTTGACCCTGAAATTACCTACCTCCAGACTTTTTGTCCTCTGAAATAATTAAATGCCTTTACTCTGTAAGCCACAATTAGTGGATTATTCTGAAATTTGCTTCTGAAGGCATTCCTACCTAGTATAATTATGTTCAGTCCACCATATTTTGGCCCTGGAGTTTCTACCCAAATCCCAGATGGTGGGACCATCACTTATTTTCATGAGTGTCTGACACCCCTCTTTTGCCTCCTTGGAAGCTGATGGAGAGCAGCCCATTCAATCTGCTTGGATCCTTGCAGGATGGACGAGGTGTGAAGAAACATGCGCAATAATTCTTGGGAGACTTTTGAGATGTACTCAAAAGAGTACAACATTTGCTTATATTTGGGGGCTTGGAATCTTTAATGTATTATCAATGCTCAGAGTTGCACAGCATTTGGGGAATTTGGGGCTTAGTAAAATGTCTGTATCAATTAGAAATGCTTGGATGCTGATAACAGAAGAATCATAATGATTAACAGTTATATGCTGAATATAACTTGGCAGGCACTTTAATAAGCACTTCGCTTACACTAACTCGTTTATTCTTTACAACCCCACAAAGAGACACCATCTTCCTTCCATTCTCCAAATGGGGAAACGGAGGCACGGAGCTAGAAGGTGACATAACTGGGATGCGACGCCAGGTAGCTGACCCCAGAGTTCATGCTCTTATCTGCCACTCTTTAGAGCCAATTAACAGTGACTTCACCCATAAGAACTTCTGTCATTTACTTAAAAGGACGCTTAGCATGAAGTCCTCTGACCTTGCCCTTTGCCATCCTCAGCACGCTGGCTTTTACCACCTAATTGGCACAGGATGGCAGCTGAGGTCAAGCATCCCCATGTCCCATGGCTGTGTCCAAAGCAAGCAGGGAAGGCAATGGCAGCATTGCCAACCCTCCTTAGCGGGAGAAAAGTCTCCCTGGAGCACTCATCCAGCAAACTTCCTGTTGTGTCTCATTGGTCAGAAGCAGGTCACATGCTCACCTGGGACCAATCACTGGCAGACTGAAACGGATATGCCACGATTAGCTAGCCCAGTCACATTTCTCCCCTGGACATGGTGTGGCTGGCACAAATTGGGCTTCAGTTAGCAAGGAAGAAGAGGGATGGCTGTTGGGTAGGCAGCCAATGACATGGATCCCAGCTGCTGACATTACTGAATGTGTATGCACAGTGAACTGGGCTTTGCCTTCAGCTCTTTACATATATTGTCAAGTCGTCATACTATTATTATCCCTGTTTGTGATGGACAGTTTGAAGTCCAGAGTACCTAAATTGACTTGCCCTAAATCACCCAGACAGGAGATGAGGAAGCTGGATTCAGATGCAAACCCCTTAGAGATCCACTCTCAACTCTTCCAGGTAGGAGTGCCAGACAAAATAAGGGACAAACAGTCAAATTATAATTTCAGATAAAGAAAATATTTTAGTATACATTTGTCCCAAATATTGCACGGCTTATACTTATACTAAAAAAAATTATTGTTGATCTAAAGTTCAAATTTAACTGGGCATCCTGTATTTTTATATGCTAAATTTGACAATCCTACTTAGGGTCACAGGGTAGGAAACCTAAGCAGTGGGGTGGGAGCTTAGCCACATTTTGTTTGCATAATAAACACTAAGAAAATTCCACAAAGAAATATGCATTCTCCCATTTTTCATGAAACCTGATCCCTCTGGGTTATTATTTGTTTCCTTCTTTTCAAGAGTGATATGGGTACAGAGAAAATGTCCCTGCCCTCAGAAAAACAACTGTGTATGTATTGTGATAAATGGCAACTGGTGTGCAGTCTCAGGGCCAGGGAGGTAGTAGGGAGAGGTGGGGAGTGTGGGGCACTGGGGAGTCCTTTCTAACATTCCTATTCCCAGTTGATTGTTGCCAGGAAGAATGTGGGCCTGGCACAGTCCAATCTTCCAGTGTTTTAAGGAGGGTAGGAATCTGAGTTTTTATGTAAAATCTCTTTATTTGTGAACATTGGCTCAAATTGTATTAAAATGCCACATGGGCCAAAGGAAACATAACTGCAGGCTTGTGGGCAGCCAGGGAAAAACCTCTGCTGTTTAGTTTTGGGAGATGAGGCTGCAACTTCTGCAAGCAGGGGAGCAGAGTCAGCCTTGGCAATAGGAGAGTCCTGTGGGGTGAGGAACTATAGCCAGAACTGGCTTCAAATCTCCTCTTTTCCAGATAACTGCTGTGTGATGTTGGGTAGGCTGCATAGCCTCTCTGTTTTCCAAACCATTCCGAGGCTGTAACTGTATTCATCTTACTGTATGGCCGGGAGGGTTCCACTGATGGAGCTGATGTAGGTAAGGTGCCTGGCACATGGTGAGGGTATGCTAATTCCTTTCCCTTCCCTGGGAAGGGCTCACACTTAGAAGTTTGATTTGAATATTACTTTTTATGCTCTTCCTTCCTTCCTTCCTACCACTTTTCCTCCCTCTCTCACTCCCCTTCCTCTTCCTCCTCCTCCTTCCTTTTTAAATTAAACTGTGTGAAGATTTAAGGGCAGGCGTCAGGAGACCTGGGGTCAGGCCCTCGCTCTATGCCAACCTTGAGGTGAGACAAGGGGAAGAGTCTCTTCCTCACAAAGCTTCGGTTTCTCCCTCTGGGAGATGGGCAGGTCTGATTGGAGATGTAGATGCTCTTCCAGGGGGGCCAGGGTCATGCAATTCTGTGCAGCCTTCACAGGGAGGGATGGGGGTAGGGATGGTGGCCTTGGCAGTGATGGGAGCGGTGGCTGGAGGAGGCTGAGTCAGAGGGCACTCTCTGGGCTGGGAGCAAGAGAAGAACATACCAGCACATAGTGCCCAGTGACTCGCCAGCCACAGGAAGGCAGCAGCCTCTGTCATCAGGGAGCCTGTAAACACCCTCCAAGGAGAGCTAGGTCCCTGCTTGTCTTGGATCCAACCACAGGCCCATCCCAGGGATTTGGGGTCAAAGCTCTTAACAGATCACCCTGCCTGGAACACGGAAACCCTGAGCCCCTCCTCTCGGCTTTCTGAGATCTGACCTCTGCTCACCTCCCCACTCACCCTCCTCCCTCTAGCCAGGTCAGAGTCTGGTGAGTTTCTCGAATTCTCGAACATGCAGTTCTCTTCCTGAGCCTCCAGGCCTTTGCACAAGCTGTTCCCTCCACCTGGACTGTTGTCTCCCTCTTTTCTAGGCCTCCCCAAGATCACGCTTCCTTTTGGTTCAAGTGTCAGCTCAAAATCACCTCCAGTGGGAAGGGTCTGCTGGTCTCCAGGTGATCTCAGGCCCTCGTGTAGCCCCGTTCATCTTCTCCTCAAAGCGCTCACAGCTATCTGTGAGCTGTATCGCTCTGCTTGTGTGTTTGCTCAGTCTGCCTGTCTTTCTCCTGAGGGTGGGGACCAGGAGGGTCATTTCTGCTACGACAGCCCATGCACTGAATGAGTAAATGAGTGAATGAATGAAAGAACAATTGAAGCTCTCCCAAGAGAAATCCCCCAAGGCCAGGGAGCTCAGTGTCCTCTCAGAGGGATGTCACAGTAGGTCAGGTCATCCATCAGCATCAACCCTCCTGTATCTCCCCACTGTACTTGTGAAGAAATCCCAAACTCCACCCGGGGCCTCCTAGTGTCCCCCTAGATCTAGCGCGGCTGACCTCTGTGACCTCAGCCCCTCCCCACTGTGCCCCCAGCCCCAACCCAGCTCCAGCCACACTGGCCTCCTTTCTGTTTCTCCACTAACCAGGCCTGTGCCTGCCTCAGGGCAAGCACGTTCTGTTCCCCAGAATGCCGGGCCCCAAGCCTTCTCCTAACTTATGTCCCACCCGTGTCACCTCCCAGAGGCCTTCCCCACACACATTCTCCCTCAGGTCACCCTGTTTTGTTCCTTCACAGCATGTATCACTATCAGAAATGATTTTATTTATTTTCAAATACTTGATCCATTTTCAACAGAGTTCATGGCTGTGCAGAATAAAGATAGCTTTTCCCAGCTTCCCTTGCAGCTAGGTGTGGCCATGCAACCAAGTTCTGGCCCATGGGTTGTAATTAGGAGTGTGTGTGGCAGTTCCTGGAATCTTTCCTAGAGATTTAGCTGCTGCTTGCCTTTTACTCATCATCTTTCCCTCTCCATTCTGCCACCTGGAAGGCAGAAGAGAAGGCTGGTGCTCTGGCCTCCATGTTGGAATGTGAGAAGGAGGACCACACCCTGAGGATGGCAGAAGGGGGAACAGGATGGAGCCTGGGACAGTGAGGGCTTTGTGGAGTATCCAAACCAGCCCTGAATTGCCTGCATCTGGACTTCATTCACATGAGAGAAAAATAAACTCCACTTTTTATTGTTGATTTTTTCAAATTAAGCTTGTTATATTTTATCATAACTACATTTGTATGTCTTAAGCTGTAGAGTGTAATGAAAAATAGCTAGAATATGTGCTAGGTCTTTTTATTTTAACACGTGCTCTATAGGGCTTTGTCTACTCCATCCAGAATTTTAGTTGGAGTTACTGGAAGAGCCCTGGGCCAGAGAAGGGAAACCACTTGCCTGAGGTCACACAGCAGGGGAGGGGCAGAGCTGGAGTGTGACCCCAGGGCCCTAGATCCTAACCCCCAATCCTCTTCCTCAAAGGCCCCCAGCTTGAGGTGCTGCTGGACTTCCCCCAGGACAATGGGCAGAGTGATTTACACCCTCTCTGGCTTTTAGGCTGTTAGGCCAAGAGGTCCTTTCTTATCTCTCAGGGGCCCAGAGCAGGCTGGAACTGTGAGAGAAGATCCTGCATGTGGGGTCTGATCAGGGTTGACTCTGAGTCCTGCTGCTGGCAAGCTGTGCACCGGGAGGAAGACCCCAGCCCCTCTGAGCCTCAGTTTTATGATAGTAACACCCCAGGGCAGGTCGGGTGCACTGCAGGTTCCCTGAGGTGCCGTATTAGAATGTCTGACACCTCAAGAAGGATGAAGCGCTACATCCTACAGGGTAGAAATTTCTGGAGCGCAGCTGGTGTCACTGGTGTTGAGAGGAGGTAGGCAACTTAGTGCAAACTTTGGAATCAGTTCCGGGTTCAAATCCTGGTCCCACACTTAGCTACTGTGTGGCCCTGAGAGAGTCACTTCCCTTGCTCTGGCTTTCCTAGTGTCTTCACTGGAAAACATAGGTTCGTTCAACACGAGCGTGCTGAGCACCTCTCGGGCCAGACCAATTCTAGGTGCAAGATTCAGCTGTGAACAAGTCAGACAAAGTCCTGCTCGTGGGGCTGATCATTGAGTGAGGAACAGAGCCAGGCAGCAAAGAAACAAACATGTAGCACAAAGATAAGACACAAGAAGCAAACTGAAGAGTGGGAGAAAGAGACGGTGGCAGGGGCTCTCTAAGACAGGGTAGTCAGAGAGGCCTCCCTGAGGAGGTGACATTGGGGCAGAGACCTGAATGGCGTGAGACACAAGGTTCTAGGGCAGCTGAGCCTCATCCCTCCCGTTACCCTGTAACTATTCCTGGGCGTCCCCCAGCTGAATTCTTCCTCAGAGCAGGAACCGTGTTGTGGCCAACTCTGTGTCCTGGGCACCAGCCCAGGGATGATGGGGTGAGCCAGAGACACTGGCTTTCCCTGCCTCCTCCCCACAAGCATCCAGTCCATCAGCAAGGCTGCCTGTTTGGGCTCCTAAAGTTCTCTTGAACCCATCCACTTCTCTCAGCCCATGCTCATTTCCTGCCTGGACTATCGCAGTAGCCCCCCAGCCCTGGTCCCCCTGCTCCCACCTCACTCTGCTATAGTCTGTCTTCCCCACAGCATCTGCATTAGTTTCCCATGACTACTGTGACAAATCATCACAAACTTAGTGGCTTAAAACAACATGCATTTATTTACTTACAGTTCTGGAGCTCAGAAGTCTGAGATCAGTCTCTGGGCTGCAGTCAAGGTGTTGGCAGGGCTGATTCCTGCTGGAGGCTCCCAAGGAGAAGCTGTTTCTTTGCCTTTTTCACCTTCTGGTGGTTACTTGCATTCCTTGGCTTGTGGCCCCTTCCTCCATCTTCAGAATGCATCCCTTCAGTCTGTTTCTGTCACTCTCTCTGCCTTCTCCTCTTCCCTGCTCAAACCTCCTTCCACCTCCATCTTAAAAAGACTCCTGTGATTACATTGACCCAATCAGATAATCCAGGATAATCTTCCCAACTCAAGATCCTGAATTAAATCATAGCTGCAAAGTTTCTTTTGCTATATAAAGTCACACTGAAAGGTTGGGGGATTAAGATGAGGATATCTTTGGAAGGGGGGCATTATTCATCCAAAGGGATCTTCTTAGAACCTAAGTCAGGTCCTGTGCCTCTTCTGCTTAAAATCGTCCCATGGCCCCCAGCTTCCTCAGAACACATGCAAAGCCCTTACACCGGCCACAAAGTCCTGCACATCCGTGTGCTTGTTACTTCTCTAAGCTCCTCTCCAGCCACAGGCCTCCTTCCTGGCCTCAATAGTCCATGCACGCTCCTGCTTCCTTTATGTGGGCAATTCCCTCTACCCAGAACTTTCCACCCTGCCTCTTTCCCAGACTAGTTCCTTGTCATCCTTTAGGTCTCACCTCCTCAGAAAGTTACCCTTGGACACCACAACCCCCGTCATAGCCCTTCCCTCTCCCCACAGTCTGAACACAGCCTGACATTTTCTTGACTGTTTGTTTTCTCGTTGATTATCCACTGTCCCCACTAGACTCTTAGATCCTAAAGACCCAGGAGGGATGGTCCTTCTGGTTCTCTGCTCTATCTCCTACACCAAGGACAGGGCCTGGCACCTAGCAGGTGCTCAGAAAAGCCTTGCTCCATGAATCCCTGTGTGGCCAACGTCCAATGCTCCTTAGTGCATCGTTTAGCCTAGGCAAGCAAGGACGTGGAAGGGCCTGGAATAGAGGCAGGGATCCCCCACGGGCAGGAACCATCAGGAGTGGCAGCGGGGTCTCATGGGGAAGAGCGGGGTCACGGAGGGAGCGCTCGGGGAGTGGTGCTCCCTGTGTCTCGGGCTTCCGCATCTGCAAAATGGAGATCATAACAGACCCCGCCTTACGGCAGGGTCCTCAGCCTCTGTGCTGTTGACATTTGGGGCCGGATAACTCTCTGAACAGGGGGCTGTCCTGTGCACCGTGCAGCATCCCCGACCTCTATCCGTGAGATGCCGGTAGCACTTCCCCGGTTGTGACAACCCAAGATGTCCCCAGATGTAGCCTAAAGTCTCCTGAGGGGCAAAATCGTCCTGGGCTGAGAACGGCTGCCTCAGAGGATCATCCTGGGGGTTGAAGGAGATGATGGGGGTAAAGCGTCTGGCACAGGGCCCGGCACTCCACAGCTGCGTGGGAACAGGCGCTGTCACCTGGTCAAGAGGGTGGCCGGGTTGGAATCTTGGCTCTGCCACTTAACAAGTTAGCAGGTGGCCTTGGGCAAGGGACTGTAGCTCTCTGAGCCTCCGTTTCTTCATCTGTAAAATGCAATAATAACAGCGCTCGTCCTCTTGGGACTGTCAGGGGGATGAAGGACCATGCCCTGTGCACAGTAACTGCTTAATAAATGGGAACCCTGAGGATGAAGATGAGGATGATGGAGGCTCCAGGGAAAAGTGGGAGCGAGAGAAAGGGCACCTGGCAAACACAACCCGGGGTCCCTAGAGGGGGTGCCCCTGCATTAACGAGGGACACACAGTGATGACTGCCCACTCCTGGGAGGGCAGCTGGCTCCGACCCTCAGCCCTGCTGGGCCACTTAATAATTAAGCTGGATAAGGGGTGACAAGGCTGGAAGGCCAGCAGCGAGCGGGCCCTGGCCTTGTTTGGCTTTGGTGACGCGATGGCCCTGGGATCACGGTCTTCTTGAGCCCATAAACAGGGGGTTGGGCCCCGAGACAGGCAAGGCCAGGCCAAGGTCTGTGCCAGTGGCCTTGTGTCCGAGTCATGCAGGGGGTGGGAAGGGGGGCACTCGGCAGCAGAGGGGAAGGGGGCGCTGTGGAACGAGGGCTGTTTTCACGGGGTCAGCTCTCGCCTCCGCCCTTGCTCTGTGCGTCCCGTTTCTCTCTTTCCTTCCCTAGCACGCCCCTCTTTTACGGAGCACTTATTAGCTGCGGAACTCTGCCAGAGCACTTCCTGTGGATGGCCTCCCAGCACCCCCGTCATGCTCTGCCCCCTCCCCAGATCCCCGGATGAGCAAGGCCCGTGGCCGTGAGTCCCGCTGCCCAGGTAGGGAATCCCAGGCTTAGAGCGGTGAGCCACTAGCCCACCGGGGCAGAGCCATATCCCAGCCCAGGCCGGGGTCTCCCAAGCTTGCGCTGAACCCCACGCCCTGGCCCATCGCCTCTGCACCTCTTCCTCTGTCCTCTCCTGCCTGCCTGTCTGTCTGTCTGTTGTCTCCACCCCACCCCACCCCCAACCCCCAGATTTCTCTGAACAACTTTCTATTGGTGTTTTTCTGTATCTCCATGTCTCTCATTTTTCACCTCAATTTCCCCTTTTCGCGCCCTGGGTCCCTTCCTGCCCGGGTTTCCTTCTTTCTGGTTCTGTGTTTCTCTTCTTCACCTCTCTGAGTCTCTGCGTCTCGAACTCTCTGTCCCTCTGTCTGTTTCTCTCTCTTTCCTGTTCTCTCCCCCCTCCTCCGTCTCCCTCTGACCGCCCCGCCTCCAGGCCCGTCTCGCTGCAGCCAGCCCTTGTCCCCACGCCAGCACATTATGTCCCCGGTCAGACCCTGACGTCAGGCGGGACCTGGCGGGCGGCCACCAGCCAATGCCGGGCAGGCAGAGGGAGTGCACGCTTTCCCGGTCCCCACCCCGGCCCAGCCCCACCGCCTGGGGCTTGGGTTCTCCCCACCTGGCCTCCGCCGGCCGGAGAGTGGATAGCGGTGCTGGGCGGCCACCTGGCCTGTGAGCCTGGGACTACAGATCACTCACCCGTTCACCCCCACCCCAGGGCCATAAGAGACAGCTCCTGGCCCTGACTGGTCCCCAAAGGGAGATGGTACAGCATGGGGACAAGACCTGGGGCCGAATCCTGACTATGTGACCTTGGGCAAGTCACTCAGCCTCTCTGAGCCTCATCTCTGTAAAACAGGGCCACTGAGGTACCTGCCTCTCATGTCTGTAGGGAGGATCACCTCTTGCAGAGTGGGAGAGAGGCCCAGCCCACCGTGGGAACTCAGGGTCACCACAGGGTCCCAGCCAGCAGTCCTCAACAGGAGAAGCCTCAGAGAGGTGCAGGGGTCCAGGTGACACATGACTGGGGACACAGCTGGTATTTAGAGGGTAGGGACATGTGGGGGTGGGGGGTGGGGGATGGCCAGGCATGATGAAGGAACACCCCACCCAAAATACAAATAGTGCCCCTGCCGAGAAACCCAGCCCAAACCCAGTCAGTCTCCCCATCAGAGCCTGAATAAGTGGCTAAAAAAATGTCATATTTCTTGTTTGGTTCGTTTGGTTTTCTCCCCTTCTGATTTTCAAAGCAGCGCAATTTCCTTGAAGGACATTTTGAAGGGCACCTGAGCATCCTGGTTTAAAACAGACTTTGGGGTTAGACAAACCTGGATTAAATCCAGCTGTGTGACTTCTGGCCAGTGGCTTCACCAGCTGAGCCTCAGTTTCCTCATCTGTCAAATGGGATAATAAATATACACATTAGAGGGTTGTCATGAGGAGCAAGCAAAACTATACTTACAAAGCACAGTAGTCTTTATCCTTGTCTTTTTTATTCTTCTAATTTTAAATACAGAAGATACAGAAAAGTACAGAGAAGAAAACAAGAAGGTCCCCCAGAGAGAAACACTGAAAGATTTTTGTGGAAATTTGGCTCAGTTAACTTATTTGTCCTGAGATCCTACTCTTGCCTGCTTTTTCATTTTTCATGAAAATAAAACCTGATTTGACATTTCATTTAAAAACATCTTTGCTTATTTTATTATTATTGTTTTCTTTCTTTTTTTCATACGTGCACACCGAAACAGTTTAAAGGGCATCCAATGAACTGCAAGGCTCTCTCCCACCCCAGTCTCTGGCTCCCTTTCCCGGAAGCCCACACAGTTAGCAGATTCTCACATGTCCTTCCTTCCTTTCCTGGGGTTAAATCATCTTTGGACACATGACTTCCAATCCCTCTATTCATTTTGGTTTTGTTTGTGTTTTTCAATTCACTTAATTATAAAGTATGACTGTTTAAAAAAATCAGAACACACAGGCAATCAAAAGAAAGGGGAAGATAAGAAAAGTGGAATCACCTGAAATCTCACTCCCCCTTTAACATTTTGGAGTACATCCTCACAGGCTTTTTTCATCACCTGATGTCTGTGCACATTCTCGTAGTCCCAGGTATCTTTTCTTCTTAGCACTGATCAAAGCTTGCAATGGTGTATTTGCACTTGATGATTAGATAATCTGATCATTATCTGCTTTCTCCACTGTGCCTGTGTCCCCCACAGCCTGTGTCCCCCATAGCAGCAGGGTGCCAACACACAGCAGGCCTGTAATGAAATTTTCCCAAATGAGTGAATGAATGGATGAATTCCCTAAAGGGATTCTACACTATATTACACTATCCTGTGACCTATTTTTTTCACTTAACATATCGGTACATCTTTCTACATCTCTAGCTAGACAGCAAATCTCCATTTTTCATGTCTGCATGGAGGCACGGCAATAAACATCTTTTTGATGCTGGCCAGAAGCTTCTGCCCCTAACTGGGAAATTCTTTTTCAAACACAGATCTGTTAACAAATTCCATATGAGCCACCCATGCCCCAGCCCTTTGGCCGTTTACTTTCAGCCTGACACTTCACTGGTTTCACGGGCCCATTGTGTTTTGGGACAAGTCAAGATTTACTGTCTGTCCTTGACATCATGTTTTTCCAGAGGAGCTTAAGAGTGAAGAACTCATCCAACCCCCATTCCACTGTTTCCGCCAGTTGCCAGTTAAGTGTCCTGTAGGTTTGCTGAAGTTGGAAAACTTGGTATAACCCTTGCTTCCCTGGCTGTCTCATTGCAGATAGCACACACCAAGCTCATTCCTACCTCAAGGCCTTTACACTGGCTGTTCCCTCTGCCTGGAACATTCTCCTCTGGGATATTTACTCAGCTTACCTATTTCAGGTCTCCTCTCAAATGGCCCCTTCTAAGACAGGACTTCTTGAACCATTTTTCTAAATTAGCGTCTCTAAGTCACTAATCCAGTTTTACATTTACTTGGTATCAATTATATCATATTGTGCTATGTTATATGAATATTTGGGGGTTTTCTTTTCTTACTTATTGTCCATCCCCCCACCCGACTATGAGGACAGGAACGTGGTTTGCTATCTTTCCTACAGTATCCCCAGCACCTAAAACAGGGCCTGGAGCATTGTCGGCATTCAATATTGGTTGAATTAACATGTTAATTCCAGGATTCCAAGCTCCCTTCCAAGCCCGAGAACTGACAGCCCTTATTCATTCATTCATTCATTCATTCATTCATTCATTTATTCATTCAAGATTTATCTATTGAGCATCTACGGTGTGCCAGGGCCTGTCTGGGGGCTGGGAGTACTACAGCAGGGAATGTGGTCAGTGGTCAGGGAGACACATCTACCCCTGGATAATGACATCCAGGTTGACTTGCTGGCCTCTGGTGATGGAGTGAGAATGGGGCTTGGGTTCTGACAGACGTGGGTTCCCAGTTCTAACTCAGCCCTTGCAGCGTTGAATAAGCACAAGGCTGGCACAAACAGGAGTGCTATCTTGTTGTCTTTATTTCTGCCTGCTGTTCCTTCATCACAGTGGCGAAGAAATGAAAAAGTGATGCCAGAAACCTCTTTGCATTCCTCCTACAGGCCCAGCTGGGGCTTTTCTTATGGAGCTAAGCTTTGCCCTACTTTCTGGCAGCCCCACACCTTGCATCCCCTCTTCAGGGAAGTTCCTACCCGAGTAGCCACAACTTCCTGACATGGATGCCAGAAAAAGCGCATTCTCAGCCTCCCTGGCAGTTTGGTGCAGGCATGGGACTTGGGCTCCACCAGTCAGACATGCCTGCTAGAGATGTGTAAGTAGAAGAGAAGGGCAGGCAGGACAGGAGGTGTGGAGGAGGATGGACCTGGCCCTGGAGGATGCAGTGGGAGGGGTCCCTGGAGAGCAAGCAGGTTCACTGGGACAGGCCTTCCATAGGACCTGGACCTTGTTCCTGGCTATATAGCCCCCAATTCTAACCCAATGGCCTACCTGGGATGACAGGTATTAACAGGTGTTAAGAATATTCATGTTCTTTGACCCCCAAATCCCTCTTCTGAAATTCCATACTGAGGAAATCATCACAAAAAGTGAAAATGGACAAAGATGTTCACAACAGAATTATTTAGAGTAGTTAGGAGTCAGAAACTACCTAAATGTCCAATGACCAGGGAATGATTCAGTTAATTAGGTGATCTTTCCTAAAAGAAGGTTAGAGACAATTCCTCTGTCAAAATATTGGTGTAATATTCAGGATTAGGTACATCTTTGAGTGGCTGAAAAACCCAAAATAACAGGGGCTTACATGAAAGAGAAGTTTGTTTCTCTCTTACATGAAAGAAGTATGGAGGTGTTAGTCCCGGGCTAGTAGGGTGGTTTATACATTCATCAGGGACATGTGTTTCTTTACTCTTATGGTTCCACCATGGCCCAAGATAACCACTCAGTTCTGGCCTCACATCTGCATTCAAGCCAGCAAGGAAGATGGGAAAAAAGAGCAGGCACCCTCTCACTAAGGACATTACTTGGAAGTTATATCTCATTGGCCAACACTTGTACATGGACACACCTAGCTGCAAGAGAGGCTGGGGAATGTTTTGTTTGTTTGTTTGTTTTTCTGGGTGGTCACATGCCCAGCTAAAATTCGGGATTTCTATTAGTATAGAAGAGGGAGAGATCAGAGAATTGGAGAGAAGCAGGGGTCTCTGCCCCAATAGCAATAATTAAAATAATGTCCCAGAGGATTCTATAATAACATGAAAAAAACATTGTATAGTTTGGGAAGAGCAAGATTTGAAGATGTAGGTCCCATGTGATTGCAACTGTGTAACAAAATTCCAAATGAGGGAAAGCTACTTGAAGGACAAAACTGCTGGAAAGCTAGCCTTTGTGGGGAGGCCAATAAGAAACGTCATTTTTTTCTTTTTATTCTGTATTTTCCAAATGTCGATAACTGAACAAACTTAACCTCCCAAAAGAAAGAATCCCTGTGCAGATTATAGAATCTACTTGAGCTATAATTCATGCTGCACAAGCTCTTTCCTCGAATGTGCCAAGGCAGCCAGATGGGAAAAGAAGAAATGATCTCTAGTCACAGACAACATGCTTATGAATGGAGAGAAATCCAAGGAACTACAAAATGCGACTAGAAGAAGAGGGACCTGGGGCTTCTCACAGGTTCAAGTCACAGCTGTGTTGAAATTCCAGCTCTGTGGCCTTGGACAAACCACCAACCTCCCCATTTCTGCATCTGCGCAGGGGAAGGAAGAACAGCATCCGCCTCTGGGTGTGATGAGGGCTAAGAGGAAGCGGCTCCCGCGAAGCACAAGCAGCAGGGCTCTGCACAGAGCAAGCTCTCCACCAGAGGTTCTTAGTGGTGACGTTGTCCCCCTGGGGATATTTGGCAATGTCTGGAGACCTTTACAACAAGGGGAGGGAAGAAGCTACTGGTATCTGGTGGGTAGAGGCCAGGGATGCTGCTAACTTCCTACAATGCACAGGACAGACTCCCTCTACAAAGAATACCCAGCCCCAAACGTCAATGGTTCTGAACTGAGAAACCCTGCTCTCAACACTGCTCTCATTAGCTATTACCATCATCGAGCTTGTTTCCTGGCTTTTGCCGTCAGGAACTGCACAGCAGTGGTCAGCAGGGTCACATGCCTGTGGACACGTGTGTTTCTGTAGGATGTATCTCTGGGCACAGAGTTGCTACAGCAGCCCTGCTCTGCACTTTCATATACTGTAGCCTCCTGAATGCCCCCAAGAGGTCTTCTTCATCTTATCTCAGGCTCTAGACTAGGAGGTTGAAATGTGTCTGCACCCAGGGGAGCTGGGAGAAGGAGCAGGATGACCGCTGGCCACCAGTACAGTGATGACATGGCTGTGACTGCTGATACCAGCACCACCTGCACGGTATCTCCCCGGTGCTTCCTACCCCGTGGACACTCTGCTTAGCTCATTCCATCCACCTGAAAGCCCCTGAGGTAGGCACCGCCATCACCTCCATGTCAGAGATGAGGAAACAGGCTGCAAGGCAGAACAGGAGCCAGGTCAGCTGACCCCAAAGCCGGGATGCTCTCCCCAGACCTTGCTGCTCTGGCCTACGGGGCCTTAGCCTGACTGTACATCAGAATCACCTGCGGATTAAGAAACCCCAGGTCCCCATGTGCCCCCGCTGGCCCAGTCAGGTCAAGCCTGGTTTTGGAATCAAACAGATCTTAACTTGAATCTTGGCTCCTCCACTTTCTGGCTACGTGAGCTGGGGTCTGTGACTTTACCTCTCTGAGTCTCAGATTTGTCTTCTGAAAAAAGGTAGCGTTAGTTACTCCCTTAGAGGGAGGCCATGGGGATTCAGTGAAACGCCCTATATCACAGGCTGAGCATGGGGCTTGGTCCACAGTAAACACACATTGTGTTGGTTTTTATTTTTATTTTTGGACTAGGGCTTAGGCACCTGTATGGGGTGTGTGTGTGTATGTGTGTGTGCGTGTGTGTGTTTAAGCTCTTGAATTAATTCTGTTGTGCCTAGTTATCTATCCGTTCATCCATCATCCGTGCAATCATCTATCCAATCATCCGTCCGTCCACCCACCCACCCACCCACCCAATCATCTATCCATTCATTTATTCAACACATTTATGTAACACAAACTGTGTGCCTGGCTGGGCTTTAGCCCCCGAGGACACAGAAGTGATCAAGATCAAAAGCCTCTCCTCATTGAACTAACAATATCAGTGTTGGGAGAACAGACTAGAAAATAAATGGGTAAATATGTTTGTAAAGTCATATGTGAAGAGCATGGGATGGAGATGCTCTTCCAGATGGAGTGAGAAGCTGATGTCTACTCTTTGCCCTCCCAGACGCCCTCTCTAACCTGCACTGTGTCTCAGAGGAGATCTGTGTGGAGAGCACCACCCTGGGGAGCCCACGCCTCCCCAAGGCAGACACAAGAAAACTCACTTTCTTCGCCTCTTTTGCAGCTTGGGTGCAGGTGTGACACCTGTGTTTGGGAAACAGCAAGGAGGCCTTGGAGGCGGATGCGGGAATTGAGGTTCAGACAGGGCAAGGGGCTTGTCTGAAACCAAGCAGGGGGGGCATGGAGGAGGCAGAATTTGAATCCAGGCATACTGGATTTCTCAACTTGAGCTTTTCACTGGTTTATGGCCATCACTGCAGGAGAGTTGCATTGTATTGAAATGAAGGAATGGAAAAGTTAAGAAGTTCAGCCAGTGTCACACACTGAGGCCAACCTCACTGTTTATCAGTTACATACTGTAATCCAGGTCTGGGCTCTGTACTTCATCAGCATGGGCTCGTAACAGCCCTACAAAGCAGGATGAGTACATCTGGGTTCAGAGAGGTCAAGAAACTTGCTTGAGGTCACACAGAGAAGGAATCCGGATACAAACCCTCTGTTCATCTCTTTGCTCTTTGGAGGCCACCCCACTTCCAACAAGAAGACCCACTGACGATGTAGCGCCGTATGTCTGACCCTCTGACCACACTCTGAGCACCTTCTCACATTTTTTCGCCTCCTAAATATCCCTCACATGAAAATGCTAGCTGACTCATTCTTTGACCTCATTTAGTTCTAAAATGGTGGCTTTGCGAGGTGGGGGGTGGAAAGCAATATTTTCCACATTCTCAGCCTGGACTGTAGCACTTATCTATCCAGGCTTCCATCTATTCATGTATCTATCTGCCATCAGTCCATCCACACACACTTCCATCCACCTGTCCTGTTCATGCTATCCAACCTTCCATTTCCATCCAACCTTCCATTTCCATCCAACCTTCCATTCATTTCTCTGTTGATCCATAAATTCAAACATCATTCATCTATCCATCCATCCATCCATATCCGTCCATTGATCCATCCATATTCATCCATCCATCCATCCATATCCATCCATCCATCCATCCATCCACCCATATCCATCCATCCACATCCATCCATATCCATCCATCCATATCCATCCATCCATCCATCCATCCATATCCATCCATATCCATCCATCCATTCATATCCATCCATATCTATCCATCCATCCATATCCATCCATTCATCCATCCATCCACCCATATCCATCCATATCCATCCATCCATCCATATCCATCCATCCATCCATCCATATCCATCCATATCCATCCATCCATCCATCCATAACCATCCATCCATCCATCTATCCATCCATCCATATCCATCCATCCATCCATCCATCTATCCATCTATCCAACATATACATACCAAGTATCTCCTTTGTGCCAAGCCCTATGCTAGACTCAGAGACACTAGAAACAAACAAGACTTAGTACTTGACCTCACAGAGCTCCCAGTATAATGGGAGAGACAGATATGATGGATGATATAGGAAGGACTCATTCATTCATTCTTCCTACATGTGTTCCATGCTGCCTCCTATCTGTCAAGCAGACCCTGGAGAACAAGGATAAAGCAATGGGGTCTTGGGCTCCCATCCTAGTGATAGATACAGAAGTAAATACGAACCAAGGCAGGAGGTGCTCATTCAATAATCATTTCATTCATTCAGCAGGGGTTCATTGATGCCTCCCATGTGCTGGACCTGGGCTCTGAGGACACCAAGATATAAAAGACTTGGCCTTAACCATCTGGACCACAGTCCAGTGAAAGAAACAGTCCAATAGAGATTCTCAGCAGGGTGTGATATGAGCTGCAATTAGGGTAAGAGCAGTGGTCCATGGAAACAAAGAAGGTCACCAAGGGAGCTTTCTGGAGGAGGTAGCGCCTGGTCTGAGCCTGAAGGATGAGGTGGGGTCTGCTCAGTTAGCCCCCCTCCCGGGGATTCCCACAGCTTTCTTTCCCTGCTTCCTGCAGGACAGGAAGGTCAGACTCAGGCCCCCCCAGGATCCCCCCCCCCTTCCACCCAGGCAGCCCTTTTGAGGCTAAGACTCAAACCCTGTCTCAGGACAAGGCCCTGGGCAGCTGGCCGGCCGAACCTTGGAGACTGTCCCACAGTGACCAAGGTCCACTGGTGACATTGAGGTTGTTTGTACAAATGTGCTCCATTTTCTAGGCAGTCTTCTTCGCAGAAAAAACAACAACAGCTCTGCTGGCATGACGCATGGTGGGGTGTGGAGGGGGTGGCTGAGAATGTCTACCATGCATGATGCCCTGGGGAATGGTGACACGGGTGCCAGGGGGAGGGGAGAGAGGGAAGGACAGAAGCAAGGCTGGAGATAGATGGTGGCTGGGGCCAGATCACTCAGAGCCTCACAGGCCTTAGGAAGGACTCAGGGTTTGATCTGAATGGTAACGGGGACAAATTGAGCTGGATTCAAATGGATTAAATTATAAGATTCAAAACCTCCAGGTAGCTAGTGAGTAAATCATTTGCATATTCATTCATTCCATCAAGATTTGAGCACCTACTCTGTTCCAGGCACTGTTCCAGGCACTGGAGAAATGGAGGTGAATATAACAAGCCCGGACTCTGCCTTCCTGGGGCCAGAGGGGACACAGACCCTAAATCAAATTATCACACGATTAAGCACAGGAATAAGCACCACCAGGGAAGGTTTCTCCAAGATGAAGCAAAAGCAGCTGGTTTAGTACTTTTTTTCACCAACATACATTGAGTACCTACTGTGTCAGACACTGTGCTGGATGCCAGGGTGCAGGATAAGCAAGACAGACCCTGTTTCTGCCCTCAAGGAGCTGACATTCCAGTGGAGGAGACACACCAATAAGTGGACAGCAACAGTTTAGTGAGGTAAATGCACCTGGGGTACGTGGAGGGAGCCAGGAGGGCTTCCTGGAGGAAGAAGGTGAGCAGGAATTAGGTAGAGATTGTGCGTGGGGTGGGGGAGGGGCAGGTGTGGTGTCTCTGGTGAACTGCTGGGCTCAGGAGGCTGTGGAGAGTGGTGGGAGAAGATGCAGTAGCCTTGGGAGAAGGTCAAGATCCAGTGAAAGGAGACCCAAGGCTATGGACACAGGAGGGCAGAGGGTATCTGCAGGACTCCTCTGTCTCTCCACCTCTGTCTCTCTGTCTCCTCTCTCTCTCTCATTCTGTCTTTTTCTCTCCATCTCTATCTCTGTCTCCTCCCCCCACTCCATGATCTGTCTCTGTCTTTGTCAGTAACTGACATTCTCTCAGATTCTCTCACTGTCTCTCTTGGCCTCTCAGCTTCTCTTTCTCTGACTCTCTCTTGTCTGCTCTGGTCACCTTCGCAAGATGTCAGTAAGAGACAAGGATACTGGGGGAAAAAAACCCTGGGAGGGTGGGCAGGAAGCGAGGTCAGGGGCACAAGGACAGCTGAGCACAGGGACGGGTGGTGACTGAATGTTCTGTTTTGGAAAGACAGCTCTGGTCAGGGGCGAAGGTGGCTGACCACGAAACTTGATAACCTGGCCAAACTCGGGTTCTAGCCAGCCCTCTGGCCAGCAGCCCCGTGACCCCATGGATGCCGCGCAGAATTTTCCCAGAGGGAGGGAGAGATGGGGAAAACGGCCCATGGGCAGTTTCTCCTCTGGCCAGCGGGAGTAACAGGAAGGGGTGGAAATAAGGGAGCAGTGAATTCTCAAGCGAGACTTCAGTGTGGTTTAGAAAGGGAAAGCCCTGCTTATCTCTACATCCTTTTCAAAGGTTTAACAATTTATTAGGCACTTATCGTGTGCCAGGCACTGTGCTAACCCTCTCATTGGAGCACTGCGGTCCAAGACCAAGGACTGTGGAGCCAGACTGTCTGAGTTTGAATCCGGGCTTTCCAAACTACTAGCTCCGTGACCTCGTGTAAGTTACTTAACCTCTTTCTTCGTGTGTAAAATGGGAAGAAAGCAGCACCTGTCTCATCCATCAGAAGTCAAGATTAATATTGGTTAATATATGCAAGGTGCTCGGAATAGTGCATGGCACATAATCAGCGTTTGAGAAAAGTCTGAGCTGCTGTGATTTCAGCCTCGCGACGGATGAAGTAAAGCTAAGGGGGCAGAGTAAGTCAGGTCCGAATCCCTGCTTCATTGCTTCCTAGCTCTGTGACCCTGGTTAAGTCTCATAACATAACGGTGTCCGTTTTCTTACCTGTTCCAATAAAGATGATCTTAGCGCTCACCTCACCAGGGGCTTGAAGGCTTCTCTGTACGTGTAAAGTGCATGGAAAGCATTCATTTCACAGGTAAAGAAAGTGTCCAAAACATTTCATTAATTTTTTTCCCTATATGTCCAGCAGGTCTCACACCTCCAGAATATCTACAGTGTGCTGGGTCCTGTGCTCTTCCTGTCCTAAAAGACAGCGGTGGTCGGTTAGAGATGGAGCAAGGCACCTTGGCCCCCCAATGTTAGTCCTGATAAGAGCCTTCTGATGCAGGCATTATCAACCCATTTCACAGGGGGTGGAAACTGAGGTCTGGAGAGGTAAACAGGCTGCCCAAGGCAAAAGGTTTGTGAACACCTACTCCCCTGAGCTGCTTTTGATCTGAACCCTTGGGACAACCCCACCATTTCCTATGCTGTCAGAGCCATGTAGTGATGCTCCTGCCTTGGTATCCCCCAAGCCTGGCCCAGTGCTGGCCTCAGAAATGTTGGCTGTATCAGACAGAATCCACACGCCCAAAGAGCTGCACTGTTTCTGAATTACCTCTCCACATCCTCAGCCTGCTTCCTCATTCTCTGCCAACCAGCTGGAAGGGAACTCAACACGGCCACCACACCCCAGAACACTCCCTTCACTACCAGGGCAAGAAACAAGTGAGGCCCACAGGCCGTGCGGAGGAGGGGACAGAACAGGGTCCGGAGACCCAGAGCCTCAAGCTCTCACAGCTCGGCTATATGACTTTGCACATGGCACTTCCTCTCTCTGAGCCTCAGTTTCCTCATCTGTAGAATGGGCACAATCATCATAATATCCCCCTTTTCAGTTGATGTGCAGAATAGAGCATGGGTACAACACTAGGCATGGGGCAGATGCTCAGAAAATGACAACTGTCCCTGCTATGTGGGAGGGGCAGCTGAAGCCCTCTCCCCCCATGCCAGTCCTTCAAGCCCAGTTTGGCTCTTCATGGTCAGTGGTGAGCTCCTCATCAGACAGTACAGTGGTTAAGAGCATGAGCTCTGGGCTCAGCTGCCTGGGGTCAAATCCTGCCTCTGCCACTTGTCAGCTGTGTGATCCCAGACTTAAGTGACAACCTCTCTGGGCCTTAGTTTCCCCATCTGTGATGTAGATGCAATAATAGTCCCCACCTCTTTGAATTGTTGTGATGATCAAATGAATCCACAAATGTAAAGCCTAGGATCCTGCCAGGCACATGATGAGGTCTCACAGAAGTGTTTGTTGCTGTTCAGGGCTCGAGGGGCAGAGGGGACCTGGTGGCTTCTGCACAATTTACAAGGAGCTCAGGGCCAGGGATGGAATGGCGGAGCTGGGGAAGAATCCTAATCGGAACTGGAGGGGATTTCAGGAAGCAAGGCCACTGTACCGGGGGAGGGGTTTGCACAGGCCCCACGTGGTCCGGGAAGAGCTGCTCCACATCTCAGGAAGCAAGGCCACCGTACCGGGGGAGGGGTTTGCACAGGCCCCACGTGGTCCGGGAAGAGCTGCTCCACCTCTGTCCCCCCCTGCAACCCAGCACAGTGCTTGGGCGTCTCCGTAAGGGGGAAGCTCCATCCTTCCGGTCACTCAGCCCAAAACCTTGGAGTCACCCCTGATTTCTTGATTTCTGCCACATCCAGTCCAGCAGTGAGTCCTCTCCACTTTAGAACAGATCTAGAATGTGACACCATGGACGTCCCCCCAAGTCCCCACCTGCGATGTCCACCCCTGGGCCTGGTCATCACCATCTTTTGCCTGGACCTTTGCAGACACCTCCTCTCTGGTTGTCATCCTTCCTCCCTCTCCCTGGGGCTCTGACAGTCCCTTCTCCACATACAGTCAGGAGGATTCTTTCAGAACCTAGGTCAGACCAAGCTGACCTGCTCAGGACCCTCCATGGCTCCCATCTACCCCAGAGAGAAGCCCAAGTCCTTCCTACAATGTGCAACACTCTGCCCCATCGGCCCCCTCTCTCTGTCCTCACCGCCTCCCACGCTGCCCCTGCCACACAGGCTTCCTCGTCATCCTCACACCTGCCAGCACGATCCAGCCTCGGGGCCTTTGCACTTGCTGTTTCCTCTGCCGGGAATGCTCTTCCTCCAGGTATCCCCATTGCCCAATCCCTCATCTCTTTCAAGTCTGTCCTCAAATATTTGCTCAGCGAGGCCTCCCCCAGCCCTGTTCCCGCATTTAGAGCTGTTCCTCTCTGAGGTGCTCCATCCCTCTTCCCTGGTTTATTTTTCTCCTTAGCACTTATTGCTAAGGAGACTCATCTGAAATACAATATATTTAATTTACCTACTAATGTGTATCCCCCTGTCCGCCCCTAACTCCAAAACGTCAACAGGAGGAGCAGGTTTGCCTGCTGAAGCCCAGACACTGTTCCAGGGACTCGAGACCCAGCAGAACGAAACACTGAGCCCCTAACTGCTTGACGCTTCAGCCTCAGGGGTCTGAAGGCCAGCGCTGCCACGAAGCGAGCAGGAAACTTTGAACCAGTGAGCGCATGGCTCCCTGGCCTCAGTTTCCCCATCTGTGAATGGGACGACAATCCCTCCCTCCCAAGGCCATTGTGAGGCTCAGCGAGCAAATGTCTCAGAAGCGCCGCGCACCCAATGGGCCCTCAATCAGAGCTTGGTCCTCCCCTCTCCAGCCCCCGAGCTGGCTGTCCCCCAGGGGACTGTGCTGGGAGCGTTATTTTTAACCGTGGCTCCGGCGGGCTGGGCAGTGGCTCTGAAGGCTGCGGGGAGACCACAGGGCGAGCAACATCCCGGCTCTCTCGACGCCAGGAGACCGCGGCGTGGAAACATCAGAGGAGGACGCCCTGTGTTCACGCTCTGTCCGGTAACCCTTTATGCGAAATTATGTCATGTCACCCGACGCTGTTTATAAACTTAGTGCTGACCTTTCACAAGCAGGGTGCTGGGGGAAGGGGCTACACCCCAGTCTCCCCGCTGCTCCACCTCCCCCAGGAGCTGTTAGTGGCCCCTCCTGTTAGCCCACATTTACACCGAGCAAAGCTGGGGGGCTGGCCTCTGGCCAGACTGTGCCCGTTTGTTTCAACACCTCCGAGTGCTCGCAGCTGACCAGCCCTGGGTATTTTTAAACCTTGGCCTGGGCCCACCTCTTTGTCACATTCCGGTCGGGGCTTGGACGGAGTGCATGCCCCAGTTAGGGGAGCTGAGGGTTTGGGATTCGTTTGACAACAAACATTTAACCAAATTCCAGGACTTAGACACCTACTGTGTGCCAGGCCCTGGAGCAGGAATGGAAACCCCAGGGGGTCTAACTCACAGAGCCTGTCCTCAAAGTGGCCTCAGCCTGGAGGGGACACTGTGACAAGTGCTAGCATGCAGGCTAAGACGGCAATTACAACTTGAGGATCTACAGGGCCAGCAGCTTGTGTAAATGAATGAAGTGGGCCTAGTGTGAGGCGACAGGGAGCGGTGGGGACTGCGGTGCACTGCCAAGCTCATGCCCTGTCTGAAGGGGGCAGCCGCTCCTCAAGCTCTGACCTCTGTCATCAGGAGGGAATGAGGCCCCATGTGCCCAGAGCTTCTGAATTTCCAAGAGAAGCTGCAGATCCAGGTTTATGTGGAATTTCATGCAAAAATCTCATGACTTTTAAATGTTGGCAACAAATTAAAAAAAAAAATGTTAAAAACATTCCAAGAGCCAAATGCAACCCATTTGTAGGCTGGACTCCGCCCACAGAGTCAAGTTGATCAGGGCAAACAGATTGTGCTTTCTGCTGCAAACGGATGCATTATAAAATGTTCACCAAATACGGGCTGAGCACCTACTATGGGCTCCTTCTACTGTTCTAGACCCCAGGGAAAGAGCTGGAAAGAAGATGAACAATGTTCCTGTCCTCATGTTGCTTATACCCAGTGAGCTGGAGCTGGCTTGTACTGGCTGGCGAATTCTACAGAGCCATCATTAAAAATTAAATTTTTTGAACTTACAATTAAATAAATTATGATACAAATAAAGGTAACAACTTCTCAAAACTCATCACTTTCTCACTAATGTACTGTTTGCTATGTTCTTGAGGTTATTGATATCTATTGTATGAGATTGCATCATACATCATATTTCATGGTGGCAATAGTATCTGATGGCATGACACTGAATACATCTCCTCAGCTCCCCGTTCAGTGAAGTCAGGCTGGGAACTTAAAGTCGGCCATGGCGGGAGTGTTTACGCCACAGAAATTGGCAAATGTAAACATCAGAGCTCCCCCCTTGCCAAGAGCCTATCCAACATTTAGCAGCAAACTAGATTAAAACAAATATACTGATAATATGTAATATGTCAGATAGCAGCAACCACAGTGAAGGAAAATAGAGTAGGTTGAAAGACGGGTGGTGATATAGGGAGCATTTTATGTGGGCAGGTCATGGAAGTCTTCTCTGAGGAGATGATATTTGAGCAGAGACCTGAATGAAGTGACAGAATGAACCAGACAGATATCTGGCAGAAGAAGGTTCAGGCAAAGGGAACAGCAAGTTTCTGCCTAGGGACAGGAACAAGCTCTCTAGTTCAGGGACAGGGAGGAGGCAAGTGTGGTGGGGGCAGAGTGAAGGAGGGAAGAGGGGTAGGGATGAGGTTGGGGAGGTGGACAAAGGTCAGATCATACAAGGTCTTATAGGCCACTGTGGGGAGGGGGATTTTTATTCTAAGAGGGAAGGGGAGTTTTAGAAAGTTTTGAGCTGGGGCATGACCTGACTTAATTTATCTTTTAAAAAGGTACCTCCTACTGTGATGGAGCAAAGCTGGAAGCCAGGAGACTAGGGAGGAGACAACTGTCACAGTCCAAGTGGGTGAGTATGGTGGCCTCCTGTGCCATGGTGGTGGCTACAAAGGTGGCACAAGAATATGGATTCAGGGTGTATTTGGCAGTTGAGTTCACAGGACTTCTGCTGGATGGGATGTGTGGGGTGATGCAACAGGGAATCAAATATGGCTCCTAGGTTTTGTCCTGAGCATCTTGGGGAGGGGAGGCACCATTTACTGAAAGGAGAAGACCAGAGGGAAGGGCTGGGGTTTTAGGGGGGGGAGATGGGAGGTCCTGAGGTTCTCTGTGACCGTTGAGGGGGTCTGTGTGACACCCATGTGGAGGTGTCCACTCGCCAGCTGGAGTACAAGGTAGTTTTGGAAGCAGTGTCTCTCTGTTGCTATGGCAACCCCCAGCCAGGGGGACAATAATGCTGGGGGATTGGGAGGGGGGGTTCTGGGAAGGCCTCACGGTGAAGGAGTTGTGAGGATAAGGAGAAGCACCTGGTGGGTGGAGACAGGAGGAACTGCACCCCAGGGGGAGGGCAGAGCAGGGGCAAAGGCCTGGGAGCAGGAAAGCAGAGCCTTTGTGGAAGATGGGGTGGGAGGGGGCCCAGGAGTGGGAGAGAAGGCTAGAAAGGCAGAAGGGCAGGTCTCTCAAAGGCTGCTTCTCTCAGCCGAAGGAGGCGCAAGGGGAAGCATGTAAGCAGGTTCAGGTCACAAAGAGCACCCTTAAGAAGGAAACACTGCACCCACTCTGGCCTGAGGTTGTGCAGGCAGAGGAGCTCCTGCCCTCCCCTCCCCACCAGCCCCCCCCAGCACCCTGCCCCCAGCAGACACAGCAAAATGCCCCTCTTAGTCAGCCTGGAACATTTGCTAACCAGCCAGTTTCTTGGAGATTTTTTTTGCCGACAATCCAAGAAAACAAAATAACCCTGAGGGGAGGGAGGAAGGTCGAGGGAATATTCTGGAAACTTTGGTTTCTGGATTCCCATCAGGTGGAAGATCCAGGAGGTCTCTTCCCTGGACTGAGGGATGACTGAGGTGAACATGGCACGGCAGGGACTTGGGTGTTTACAGGAACTTTTGTAACCAACCTCAGGTATAGGCGTGGGGGACATGGGGGTCTGGGTTCAAAGGTGGGCTTTTCTGCCACATATTTGCAGTGTGATCTTGGGCAGGTCTTATCTTTCTGAGCCTCAATTTCCTCATCTGTACAAAGGGATAACAGTGGCACCAGTAATACTGTCACCGGCCCCCTGGAATTTGTAGGGGATGAAATGAGATAAAACAGATCAATAATTTCGCCCAGTGCCTAGCTCATGCCAAACTCCCAGTAAATGTCAGCTGTCAATCATTATTTGCAAAGTTATTAACTATTGAGCACTTTCTGTATGCCAGGCTTTGAGCCATATGCACTATCTCATTTAAGCTTCCTTCCCTCCCTGTGAGTGAGGGGTATTATTGACTCCATTTTACAGACAGGGAAACTGAGCCTCTGAGAGTTGACCTGGCTTTCCCAAGGTAAGTTGTCATAGGGAACACAGCTGGGATTTGAACTTACATCTGATCTTATAACCCATTCCTGTTTTCATTCTGGGTTCTGTCTCCTGTGAATCGAATCAGGCTCCAGAATTCTGGTAAACAATAATCCACGTGACCCTCAGTATCTCCCCACTCCAGCAGGGACCCCTGCCTTTCCTGGAGCCAGCCAGCTCAGGCTGCACCCTGGGCCTGGGGTGTGGACAGGACACGGATGACAGCTGCCCCGTGGCAGCGCAGGGCGTGGAACAGCAGAGCCATCCTAGGCCAGCCTGCGGCCTTCCTCTCGAATCAGGAGTCCAGCTGGGCACCCGTGTCCCATCAATAAACGAGCCCCAAAATAGCTCGCTGGGCCCAGCCAGGGCAAGAGGACCAGGACGTCCTGTTCCCACTGGCTCTGGCCAGAGAGTGACTGTGTACTTGGCCTTCCCCTTTGGAGGCTGCTGGAAGGGAGGGCAGAGCTCATCCTGCCTGTGGACTGATGGGAATGAGCAGCCCCTGGGCACCAACACCCCCAACCTGGGACACTGGGATGCTTCCCAAATGCACCGCTGGTGGAATAGGGCCAATGGCTTTTATCTTAGTAAACAGTCTCCCAGGGAGGTTAAGAAATTGGAGTCTGACTGGTGGGGGTTCAAATTCTGACTTAGCCATTTCCTAGCTGTGTGACTTAGGGCAAGCGACCTCTGCTCTCTGAGCCTTGGTTTCGTCACCTGGAAAATGGGGATAAACATTTCAGAGGATGGTTGCTGCTGCTTCAGCGCGTTTGTGTATACACAGAGTGGGTTGTAGGCTTGGCACGTTTATTTATTATCGGCTCCTCTCCCTACCTCGCCCCTGGAATGCGAGCTCCACCAGGCAGGAATCTTTATGGTTTACTGATGAACTCCAAAGCATTCACAGCTATTTGTTGAATAAATGGATAAGTGAATGAATGAATGGAAATGCCAGGCACATAGCAAGTGCTCAAAGATGCTTAGCAATTCTCACTGTCTTAATGTGCCTTCGAAAAAGAGAAACTCAAGGATCACATGTGACTCACCATGAGGACTGGTCAAGATGTGGAGAAAGTTAAAGTGAGTCAAGGGGAAGAAAGACAGATGTCACACACAAAAGGGCCGGAGAGAACTGGAGGGGACAAAGCCGGGCAGGTGGGCTGAGACTGCCGAAAGCTGGGAAACATGGGGACAGTGGCCACTGGTCTGGAGTTCTGAGTCTGGGAGTCTGGGATGGTAGGAGCACCTGCCTCTTGGCGTGACCTCCTCCTGGGTCACCTCCATGCACGTGAATGTGGGGGTTCCAGGGCTTCTACATCTGAGGAGCTGGACGCAAGGGAAGAAGTGAGTAGCTGGGCGGCTCGTTCTCCTAATAATACAGCAACAATACCGATTCGGGCTCCTGCAGCCTGCCCCATGCCAGGCTTCACATGCATGAATGCACTGAATCCTCGGGACAGCCCTAGGAGATGGGTACTACTATCATTACTCCCATTTTACAGATGAGGACACTGAGGCCCAGAGAGGGGGTGTGGGCCACCCAAGGTCACAAGGACAGTGAGTGGTCAAGCCCCTCCCTGCAGCACTCTGGCCACATGCAACCTCGAAGAGTCCCCCGAGCACATGGGCTCCTCTTTCCGGGGGCCTTCCTGAGCTGTCCCTCACTTGGAGCACTCTGCCCGGTTGTTCTGCTGGGCCAGTGTCACACTTCCTCGGGCCCCTCCTTGGGGGGACCTCCCCTGATCTCCCCGCACCCCCAGCTCCTGCTGTCTCTTGCTGAGCTGTGACAGTTACATATTCATCCGTCCTCAGGATCTCAGGGGCAGCCGAGGGCTCTGCATTTTCTCTGGGACACGGTACCCAGCACAGAGTGGCCACTGCTGGAAACTGTGGCACAAACACATCCTTGGGTACAGCTGTGTACCAGGAGCTGTGTCCCTCAGAGCCTTGAGTCCAGGTTAGTACCTGGGACAGGTGGTGGGTGGAGGGGACGCCAAGACTGCTGAGTCTCAAGCCACACTCTGGGGCCTTTAGCGCTACTGCCTGGTCTGTTCACATACAGAAGCAGCCCTGTTCAGTGGTCAACGCCCCAGCCCCAGGGCCCAACAGTGTGCATGCAAATTCTGGCATAGCTACCACCCTTCCAAGGCACCCTGGGCCAGTGATTTAACCCCTTTGGCCTCAATTTCCCCACCTGAAACATGGGGAAAATGACGGGGTCGTCGTGAGCATTCAATGAATTGAATATATGGTTAATGCTTAAAGTCGTGCCTGCCACATGCCAAATGCTGGACGAGTGTGAGCAGTATTACCATCGCTAGGCAAGGTGGATTATGCCACACCACAACTAAGAAGTTTGGACGTAATCCTTGAGGGCTGGGTAGCAGGGGTAGATTTTTAAACCTGCTCTGAGCTGGTTTCGATGACACTGAGAGAGATGTGAGGGTGATGCTAGAAGATCTGGCATCCGGAGCTGCCGGGCTGTGCTCTGTGCTTCAGTACGTTGTTGACTGAGGTCTCACAAACACACCAGAGGGAGCGCCCTTGCTACCCCTTTTCAGGTGGGGAAACTCTGACTCAGCAATAGTCAGTCACCTGCCCGAGGGCACACGGCCAATTAAGTAGCCAAACCAGGATTCAACCCAGTTTTAAGTTTCCCGCTGCTACTATAACAAATGATGTCAAATTTAGTGGCTTAAAACAACATAAATTTGTTATCTTATGGTTCTGGAGGTCAGAAGTCCAAAATAGGTCTCCCAAGGCTAAAATCAAACACAGGCTTGAGGTTCCAGTTCTTGCCTTTGCCAGCTTCTAGATGCCACCCACACTCCTGGCTCACATCACTCCAACCTCTGCTTCCATCAATACCTCCCCTTCTCTGACTCCGACCCTCCCGCCGCCCTCTTACAAGGACGCTTGCAATTACGTTGACCCTTCTGGATAATCCAGGTTCATCTTCCCACCTGGAGATTCTTTATTACATCTACCAAGTCCCTTTTGTCATGCGATGTGACATAATCACAGGTCCCAGGGATTAGGACGTGGGCATCTTTGGGGGAGACATCATTCTACCTGCCACAAACCCAGGATCCAGGCCCAGCCTCTTTGGCTTCCCCTGCGAGCACCCCAGACTGCAGGACCAAGAACGAGAGGATGCCCAGCGTGGTGGCAGGGAGTGTGCGGAGCCCAAGTCTCTGTGGCAAGTCTGGGGTCTTTGTGCAAGGCGGCCCCAGGGAGGGAGGGCAGGCCCAGAGATGAGTGAGGTGGGCTGGGCTTGGACACAGGGACCAGAGAGGCCCAGAACACTACCCCAGCTGACCAGAGAAGAAGTGGGCCTATGTGGCCCACGTTGCCAATTTTCCAAAGGAAGCTGGAAATCCTAGTTTTTATGTGAAATCTTCAGTTTTTAAATGTCAGCAAATAGCTCAAACTTATGAGAAAAAAAAACCCCTACAACACACACATGCACACACCCACACTGTGTGTAAGGTCACACAGAACACATCTGAGGTCAGATAAGGCCCACGGGCTGTGAGATCCTGACGGCCGGCCTGCCTGGGAGAGAGGGTAGTGGGTGCCGCGCCGTCCTTGGAGGAGCCTGAAGGGCTTCCCCCGGCTTTGCCATGTGGGGAAGACTGGACGGGGAGCACCATGTATTCTATCCTCAAAATCTAGAGATTGATGTTATTAGGGCCCCCATTTTACAGGTGGAGAAACTGAGGCCAGGACACACAGGTCACTTAGCTAGCAAGGGGCTGTGGTGGGAAGGAACCCCTGACCCCAGAGACTATTCTCTCAGCCCCCCTGCCTTAACCTTTAGCTACTTATCAGTCCCTAGGGAAGCTTAAAGCCATCAGCCAGGGCATCCTTGGAGCTAACGTGGAGGAAATGTCCTCCCTTTGTGCTACACTCTGTCCGGAATTACCTCTTCCCAACTTCAAACAGGCTCCAGTTCCTGACCTTGTTGACTGCATGGCCCCTGGGCGCCTTGAGAGATTTCAAACAACTGATACTCTTTTATCTTTCTGGACTCGAGGTCTGGGCATTTTTCCATTTCTTCGCCTGAGGCTGTCCTGGGACTCCCTAAGCCATTTTACCATGTGTCCAGTTATTGGACCTACTATGTGCCAGGCACTTGATAGGCATGACCTCATTTAACCCTTAACAATTTAACCCTTAACAAGGCAGGTGCCAGGGCTGATGAGGACACCGAGGCTAGATGGGGTGTAGTCACTTGCCCAAAGTCACACAACCATGAACGGAATGGCTTCAAAACTGCCCTGTGAAGCCCTGTGCCACGTGGCTGCTCTCCACCAACTGCTGGGTGGGGAGACTTTTCTGCCCTTCACCAGAAACTTCACACTCCCTCGGCCCAGTTCATTCTCAATGCCTGAGAGCTTCATTTCTCATTCGTCCCCAAAGGGAGGGCTCCTGCCTGGGATCAGGGGCTGGGTTGCTAATGTGTTCCGAGGCCCCCTTCCCAGCCCCTGTCTCAACTCTTGTGTGGGGTTCCCCAGTGGGGAAGTCTTCCCATCTTTCTCCCCCTTGAGTCTCCATTGCTGGGAAAAGCAAGAAGGGAATGAAAGGTGGACGCTGAGGGCAGGATGCAGGGACAGGCTTTAGGGTCCCAGATGCCAAACACCCAGGGAAAGTCCAGTCAGAAGGGTGGAGCTGCCCAAACCAAATTTGGCTGGTTCTTATCAGCTGCAGAGCTCTTCGGACAGGCAGTGTGGAATCAAAGGAGGCTATTTGTTTACTTTTTTCCCTCCTTTTTGGCAAAAGGAGATCAAAGAAAATCTGCTCTGCCCAGCCCCTCCCTCCTTTCTTCCTCTTTTCCTGGTCTCTTTTAGAAGCCCGAGAACTGAAAACCCTAAATTTGAGAGGGAGGGTTTGTTATCACCACCTCATTATCCCTGGCGTGACTCTGCACTGAGCCCTAGGTCGAGCACTTTACGGGAACAATGGCAAGGATTCCTGTAAATGATGAGTAACAGCTCATATGATTCCCCCGGCAAAGGAGGAAACCGAGGCACTGAGAGGGAAAGTCACTCTTCGGAGGTCACTCAAGATTCTGACTCCCTGGTCCAGGCTCTCAAGCCACATCCCTCCTCCAAATCTGTATCTCCAACAAGAAAAATGCCATGAGTATACAGGGGGCTAACAGCAGAAATCCAGCCTCAAAGGCTCCCTGAGTCTCTCTGCTGTGCCTAGCCGTGATTTCAGGGGCTACAAACTCCTGGGACTTTAGTGTGCAGGCAAGACACACAGATGATTGAAGGCAGCTGGGTGGGAGGCAGCAGGGAGTGGTGGGGACTGCGGTGAACTGGAAAGCCCCGGAATTTCAACTCAGCACCAGCCCACGGCTGCCTTAGAAAAATAAGGGCCCAGTATTGCCAGGGTTTTCAGGCAAGTCAGAATTCCAGATGTTTTATGTGAAATTTCTGTATTTTTAAAAATATGATAGAAGATGAGAGTCTATTTTTATTTTAGTGATAAATAGAATAAATTGATAGTACACTACGCTGGCATCCTGTACTCAATATTCTGTTTTCCCAGTGAGTTGAAATACCACCTTTGTCTCCCACCATTCTTCTATTTCATACGTTTCCTTATAAACTCCAAGATGATTTTATCCAATTAAAAAAATCCTGTGGGTCACTACTTAAAATTATATTAAGTTTATATATGTTGGCAGACTTGTCATTTGAAGGATGTGAAGTCTTCCCGCCTATTTATTCTCATCTTATTTCTTGCCCTTTGGGAAGACATTTCAGTTTTCTTCCAAAGTCTCTTGATTTTTAAAGGATGGCGAAATTCCAAGGTGTTGGAACTGCGTGGGCTAAGTAACACTTCTCGTGGGCTGCGTCTGGCCCAGGGCCCCCTGTTGCCCCCTGAGATTCTGGGCGGCCTCACCCCGGAGGGGTGGGGGGTGGCTGAACACGCTGTCATTCAAAGATAACCCTGTCCCAGGCGGAGAGATCTCCGGGGCCAGGGAACTCGTGGCAGGCTGGGCTGGGAAACTCTGGGATGTTCACCACTTAACCCACCCTGTGGAAAGGCAGGGTACCCACTTCCTTCATGCTCAGCCAGATAAGGCTGCAGAGGCGACGCTTTCCTGCAGGGCTCCAGCCAGCTCATTTTTTACCAGCACTTAAAACATCAATTAAAAGTAATCCAGATGGTTTGTTTTTTAAAAAGAAAATTTTTTAAAAATAAGAAGAGGAAAACACAGTCAGTTGGTCAAGGAATATCTATTGAGGCCCCCTCACGCTGGGCACTGCTCAAGGGGCTGTGGGTAGGGGTCCAGCTTCATGGATCTTATGCTCTAGTGGGAAACACAGGCCATAAACTAAGAAACAGATGAAAAACTAAGGTACATTCCAGTGCTGCTCAGTGCATGAAGAGATGAAGTAAGGTGATGGGAGGCCAGAGGACCTCCACAGACAGGGGCTTGGGGAGAGTCTCTCAGCAGAGGTGACATTTTGCTAAGACCTGAGTGATGGAAAAGAGACAGCCGTGAGATCACTGCCCTGGCTATCCTGACCCCCAGAGAAACCACTGTGACATTTGGGTGTATATCCTGCCAAAGTTTTTTGCCTAATTTTATTTTTATATTTGTATGACTAAACTAAAAAAATAATTTTTATTTTACATGTTTACATTTTCCGAAAAACAAAAGTGGCCACATAGTGGGGGTACTGGGGGTTTTGTTTGTTTGTTTTTTCACATAGTGTTTTACAATCACCTTCTTTCCTACTCAAAGTCTCAGTTTCCCCAGCTGTAAACCAGAGTTGACGTTAGTAGCTACCCCACGTGAGGGTGAAACAGGTGGGTGTGAAGATTACCCAAGAAAATGGCCTATGGCACGTGACTGATCCAAAGATCAGCCATTATCGGTATTTTTTAAAAATCACGTTTCAGTAGCAGCCCTGAGAGGTGGATATTATGGTTCCCATGCTGCAGGAGAGATTTTAAGGCTGAGATGGGAGCCAGCTGGGGAGAGGGCAGGACGTCACTCCCCGGTCCCCAGCCTCTGCCCTGTGAAACCTCAACCAGATAGCGCCCCTTCCTCCCCAGAGAGGAAGTTAAGGCTGAAACCAGGGGCTTCTTTTTGGTTGTTTTTTTCCTCTCTGTGATGTTGTTCATTTTTGTGAACATCGCACTTATCTGATGTCACAGGTTTGGGGAACCCAAACCGCAAACACAAATACGCCGTGTTATTCTTTGAAGGATTGTGTGGCGAGATAAGAGAGCTTGGTGCTGGGGGGATACGGCATGCAAGGAGGCATGGCTTGTTTCTGCAGAATGAGGAGCGTCAGGGTTTGTTCTTGGGTACAGAGTTGTCAGCATCTTTGGTGGGAGCTTGGTTACTGGTCACTGTTGCCTGGGCCACACTGGGTGTGCTGTGAGACTTACCCTTCCCCAGTGCTGCCACAACAGGCAGGTGGCGGATGCAGGGGAAACCCAGAGGCATCACCTGCACCACAGCATCAGCATCTCTTGAGGATGCTGCTGAAAAGCCTGGTGGCCCAGTGGTTCCTGAGGCTAAAGCATGCTGGGCCCTTCCATCTTTTGGTAAATTCTGAGATAACCCGAAAATCCTGTTTGGTTTTCCTGTGCTTTTTGAGAATGTCACTCGAACACCTGAATTCCCTCTCTGACCTAAGTGTCATGAGGCCTGCAAAACCCTGCTTCCTGCTTCCACCCTGCAGACTCTTGTTCATATGCAATCAGTGGGATCCTGTGAAAACCCAAGTCAGGTCACATCCCTCCTTTGCTCAGAACCCTCCTGTGGCTCCCACTTCACTGAGGGTCAAAGCCAAGTCCTTACTGTGGCCTGCAAGGTTCTACCTGCCCGATCTTCCCCTCCCCTCCTCCACCCTCACTCCTTCATCTCTCCCACTCACTGCACTGGACTCCACCATGCCCCTTTGGGCCTCAGGGCCTTTGCACTTACTGCTCCTTTACTTCCTTCACTGCAATACATTCTTATCAGAGAGGCTGACCCTGATCCCACCAAAATGGTGTCTCTTTCCCAAAATACCTATCCTGTACCTGGCTTGATTTTCCTTCCTAGATCTTTGTCACTACCTGACATGTCAGATATTTATTCTTCTGTTTACTGTCAGTTGGACCTAAGTTCCCAGGGACTTTTGTGTTTCTCTAGTACCTAGAAACCTCCTGGCACCTTGAGTTAGCTCAGTCATTTCCTCTTTTGTGTGAGTAAACTCAAGAATCTTGGTGTCAACTACTTCAGACCAAGCGGTTTAGCTCAGGTCTTCAGGACAATGAGAATCATAAAGGATTTTAAAGTGGGGACTTCCATGATCGATTGGTTTGGGAATGACCACTGAAGCTTCTGAGAGAGGCTACATGCTCTACTTGTTGGGCACATATGTCGGGGGGTGGCGAGGGGGGGAGCGGGGAGCAGCACTGATGGATAGTGTTGTGTGGAATACAGACAACTTAATACCAGCACCTCCCTCCTCTCAGGGATTAAATCAGATGATATGTGTATGATGCTTAGTCCCATGCTTGGCACGTGGTAAGTGCTCAGCAAATGGTCATTATAAGTACCAGCCATAGCACAAAGGGTGGAGCATGGAGACAGGATTAGCTGACGTCCAGGGTCCTGGATTGAGTGGCTGCACCAATGGGTATGCACGAGACTGAGAATAAAGGAGGAAGTCTGGGGTATGGTTGAGGCCAAGGGTACCAGGGTCAGGGTGGGAAAAAGAGTTGAGGGTCTGTGAGATGTCTCAGTGAACATGTCCAGTTGGCTGAGGGTCTGTGAGATGTCTCAGTGAACATGTCCAGTTGGCAGGTGGACTCAGGTGAGAGACCAAGCCTGGAGTTACAGATTTGGGGATTATCAGTGCAAAGATGGTGACTGAAGACCCAAGGATGGCCCTAAGTCAGAGATCATGTGCAGAGAAGGAGTAGGGGTGAGGATGGAACCCTTAGGGATTCCCAGTGGCCCTCTTCTGCTCAGGGCTTTGTCCTGAGACCTGACTTAGCTCCTCAGGATGGGGAGGGGGCCTCCCCCTTGAGCACATGGACTGATACCCCCTCAAATAAAACAGGGTTCTCAGACAGGCAGAAGAGTTGACAATGGCTGTGGCTGGGCAACTGACACACTTCTATTGACTAGAAATTTTGTATCCATCCTCTTCTCTCCTCAACTCACCACCATGTTGTTAACATTCTCACTACATGTATTGGTCATCTATAGCTACAATAATGCTACATAACAAACCACCCCAAACCTTTTATTCTCTTGAATGTGGAGGGAGAGAAGGGAGAGAGACGAGAAAACCATAGATGAGGCTGAAAAAGAGAAGCCAATGAGGTAAGTAACCAGCAAATAGAGGTGATATCAGAGCCAAGGAATTCTTCACCATTCCCTGGATCCACACCTCTTGACATATGACCTGTGGTTCCTCCCACAGAAGAGGTGCAGCATATTTCCTCCCCCTTGACTTGAATTCAGCCACATGATTTGCTTTCACCAACAGAATGAGATGAAAGTGATAGTGTGTCAGTTGGATACTAGGCTTTAAGAGACTTTGCATGTTTCCACCTGGCTTTTATGTGTCTGTCATCACTGTAACCAGACACATCTGAAGAAGAGAGGTACATTAGGCAAAGCGAAGTCACACCAGCCGGGTCAGCCTAGGTCAGCTGACCTCCAGCTGAACAGTAGGCAGATGGAGGGGTCCAGCCAAGATCAGCAGAGCCACCAAGCCAAGCCCACACCAGATCAATTGAACTGTAGCAACTCCATATTCAAGAGAATAAAAGGTTTGGGGGTGTTTGTTATGCAGCAGTATCACAGCCGTAGATAACTGACACATGCTGTGAGAACAGAAGTACGATTGTGGTGAGTTGAGGAGAGAAGAGGAAGGGATTTTTAAAATTTTGGTTAATAGAGGTGTGGCACACATGGTCAACTGTTCAACCACAGCCACTGTCAGCTCTTCTTGTTGGCTGAGAGAACGCTCTTTTGTTTGAGGGGTCATCGGCCTATGTACTGAAGGAAGGGGGTTGTCCTCCCAACCTGAGGAAATAAATCCAGTCTCAGGACAGAAGCCCACACACTGCCAATGGTAGAGTAGAAAAAGAGAAAAAACATGTGTCCTGGATAATGTCTCTGAGTCTTTGTATTAACATCCCTTGAACAACTTGTGGCAGATATTCCTCGGTGCCTACCCAATACCCACCCTTCCTTTTATCCTTGTTTACAGAACCCTGATTTTATTGGGATGGCAGCAGGCTAGGTGAAAGCGCTCAGTCTCCTAAAGTCCCTGACAGCTAGGAATGGCCATGTGACCCAGGTATGAGCAATGAAAATTAAGCAAAATTTGCCAAGTGGGGCCCCTGGGAAAGCTTTTTGAAAAGGGACAAACATAGTGGGCATTCTACCCTCCCCTATCCTCTTCCTCCTGCCTGTAATGTGGATATGAGCTGGAGACAGAATGGCCATCTTAACACCATGACCAACCATGAGGACAAAAGCCACATGTTCAAGCTGGCCAAGCAAAAACCAGGAAAGAACCGGGCCCTTGGTGGCATCACTGAGTCATCCTATCAGCCTGAGATGCCTACCCTTGAATTTGTAACAGGAGACAATAGAAATTGGCCAGTGGTAAGGTTTTGTGTCACTTGCAGCTGAATGCACACCTAATAGATCCACCCCACTGCCACTGGATTTCTGAACGCATAAGAAAGTACATTTCCCTAATGATTAAGCCATTTTGGGTTGGGTTTTCTGTCCTTGCAGTTGAATGCATCCTAGTGAGTCCTGAATTTTGCAGTGAGTTGATTTCTGGTAAACTGAGATATGCCTGATCTTGGACCTGAGTGAAATGGGGGTGGGGGGCAGGGGTCACTTTCATCCTCCTAGAAAATCAGATGGTGAGAGATAGGCATTCTGATCTCCTGTGCATCCTTCTGCCAGGATCAAAAGGACTAAGGACTCAGAATTTACTTCTACTTTAGATACTTGTGAAGAGTTCTTATGAGTCTAGTTGTTTGTTTGGTTGGTTGGTTCTTTGCTTTTGAAGGAGAAAACTAAGGTTCAAGGAGGCAAATTTACCACCTAAGGAAGGCACTCAGCCAGAGCTAGGTCTGCCTGACCCTGGGATCGTCTTCTTTTTTTCTCCTTTCTAGGTCCCTGTCTTCTCATCGGTAGAGATTACTCAAGAACAAAGCTTTTAAAACATTTCATTTCAAAGTAGGCAAAACTCTTTTACAGCTGAACTCTAACTTGTTGTCCAACCTATAAAAAAGATAAAAGAGAAACTGCTCAGAATGAGGAGGGTGAGGAGGCCTGCAGCCTCCTCCCCAAGCCCCACAGCCCACTGGCACCTCACTGCAATCCCCGGTTAGCGGGAGGCTTTTAGGAAACGCCAGCCTAGATTATCCCAAGGCTTTTGGGAAAATCTCTGAGTCCAGGAGGTGAGTCTCTGATCTTTCAAACATTGCTAAAGTGTTTCGCAGAAGACAGGCATACACACAGCAAAACCAAAACCAAAAGCTCTCTAACAGTGCAAAAGGAACGGAAAATCACCTCCCTCTCATCTCTGACTTGCCATTCTTCCCCGAAAATACAGAGCCTTGTCTCCCAGAGAGATGGTCTGTGCATCTCCCAGTATATATATGTACACATATTGCCCCATCTTGCCTTGCACCACACACAGACACAGACACACACAGACACATAGACACACACAGACACAAAGACACACAGACACACACTGTAGCATCCTATAACCACTGTTCTGCATCTTGATTTTCTCGTTTAAGGTTACATCTTGGCAGCTTTTCCGAATCAGTACTCAGAGGTCTGCTTCATTCACTTCAGTGGCTACATGAAATACTATTTAATTTATTTGGCTAAAAAGGCCCTTATTCTGACTAAGAGGTAGAAACTACTATGTATAGAATAAATAAGATACAAGGATATATTGTATAGCCAGTGAATATAGCCAATATTCTATCATAATTTTAAATGGAGTATAATGTATAGAAATACTGAATCACTATGTTGGACACCTGAAACTAATATAATACTGTAAATCAACTACATTTTAACTTGAAAAAAAACAAGAAAAGAAAAAAGCAAAGAAAATGGGATACTAAAAGAAAAAAAAAGTTTCTTATTCTTGGATACTCAGGTTGCTTCCAGTCTTTTACTGTGTCAAAGAATCCTGCAATGAAGGTTTTTAGTTCCTTATATATGCATCTTGGTACACATGTGCTAATTTAGATTCTTGGTTTGTTTTCTCCCTCTCTATCTCTCTCTGTCTCTGTCTCTCTGCTTTTTTGCTTTATTTATTTATTTTTTTGCTTATTTGCATTTTTCAACTTTTATTCTATGAGCACGTCTCATCTGTGGAATAATTAAAAGGATATGTTTACAGGCGCAGGCCTCTAGCTTCAGCCAAGTTAGATAAACAACCCCATGCATAAGCACAATTGAGAAAGAAAAAAAACCATGCAGCCTCAGCTGCTGAGGTCTGTTTGGCTGGGAGGCTGCATATCTGGGGAGTTGTGTGCCAAGGCCTTCCCTGCCTGCTGCAACACGTCCTGGAGTGTAGGGTCTGGGTTCTGGTTTAGGCTGTGTCATTAACTTGCCGGGTGGCTCTAGGGAAGTCACTAAACCTGGCTGGGCCGTCAGAACAGTGTTTACCATGTGCTGGGCTCTGAGCTAAGTGTGATATAGCATCTGGGAGGTTGGTATTATTATCCCTACAACTCAGATGAAGAAAAGAAACTAAGGGAGATGAAGCACTTGCCAGTCTCCTAGGTCAGTCAAGGAACCACCATCCACCCAGCCCAGGAGTCGGTCCTGATTCCTCCCCACCTCCCCTGCTAATATCAGCTCACCTTTAAGTACCCTCAGTTCTACCTGCAAAATATATGCCTGTCTCTCACTGAATCCTCACCACGCAGACTTTCAGGCCTTCTGTCATCTGCCTCACCACGCCCCCACCTTTCTAATTTCATTTCCCACCCCCACTCTTCCCCAGCTTTCTCTGCCCCATCACACCAGGCTCACTCCTAACCTCAGGGCCTTTGCACTTGCTCCTCTACTTGGCTTCTTTCACTTCCCAGCAGGTCCAGGACTAGGTTGAGGCATGTAAGGTGTCCAGGGTGAAAACATTAAGGAAGCAACCTCCTCATATGCCAACCTGCCCCTGAACAAACCTGAGACCAAGCCTCCCTCACATTTTGAACTCTGGGTCACTCGTTTATCTCACCCTCACTTTGTGCTGCTTCCCAGACTTTCTTCTTCTCATCATTTGGGTCTTAGCTTAAATGCCACCCCCTCACCCCCGGCAGAAGGACCTCCTGACCTTCTTAGCTAAGGGTGTTCTCATCACTATCTAGTCCACCACACTGTCTCATTTTCATTTATTTTCATTGCTCTTATTATACAATTATTTGTTTTGTGCCTATCTCTGCCCACTAAGTTCCAAGCTCAGCGAGGGCGGGGACTCATTCTACGATACTATTAGGTATATTCTCCCATGTATCCCCAGCACGCAGCTCACAGCGGCATTCAGTTTATAACATACCCAATAAATATCCATGGGATGAATGAAAGAATGAATGAATGAGCTGGTTAGAGGCAGAGTCACGATTCAACCCAGCTATGCCTGACGCCAGTCAGTCCTCCCATCCACGACTGAGAAACAAGGGCCAGGGCACTCTTGACTGTGGCTTGTGTCACAGCCTGTCCTGATAGGAAGCCTGAGTCCCCAGGACAGGCTGCCTGAGGAAACTTCCAGGTGGGGAGGAGCTTGGCCACAATCACGGGGGCTGCTGTCAGCCTCGGGCCTTCGTGAGGCCAGCTGTGCCCCACCCCCCTCGTTCTAGTTTTTATTTTTAGAGGCGAGTTTTTGGGCACAGAGAACTCTCCTTAGGAAAAGTCCAGCAAGAGGATGAGGGAGGAGGTTTTGAAATCCGGTGGGAAAGTAGGTCAGGCTGGGTTGCTGGCTGGAGTCCAGACGATAAGGCCTCTGTGGAAGTTTAATAACGTGAGCGGCCGTATCCATGACATAATTCATAACTGAGAGGAAATAGTAATTAAGGGACAATTGTGCAATGTGGGACAAGCCTCCTTCACAGCTCATAAAAGCAGGAGGAGAGAGAGGTGATGCTGTCACTCTGGGGGCATGGGGGCCGGGCAGGGACTGGGGGCCGCGTTTCTACATAGGGGGGGTTTACACCCATCCTCTCCCCCTCAGGCCTCAGGGAACTAGGAGGATGTAGAAAGCAGAGAGTCCCTTCAGCAAGCACCTACTACGTGCCTGGCTGGGCTCAGGGCTGGGGAGAGAGCCGTAAACATGGCATTTTGCTGAAGTTCAGAGATTTGGATGCAGCTGCACTGTTTTGAGGCTGCCTTGCCAAATGGAGAATGGCTTTGATTATGAAGTGAACTGTACAGCAGACACTCTGATACTTCCTCTATCTCCCCCTCCCTCTGCTCCCGTTACTATGGATTTTCAGCTTCCCCTTTATTCATTCTCTATTGATTGATCTTTCCAGGAGCGCTCTTTGCTTTTATATAATCAGTTAAACACACACACACACACAATTAAATCCACATTGGCACCTTTTCTCTTTCTTGAATAAGCCAAGCATGTGCTCACCTCCGGTCCTTTGCACTTGCTGTACCCACTGTCTGGAATGCTCTTCTCCTAGGTATCCCTATAGCTCACCCCTCACCTCCTTCAGGTCTTTACCCAAATGTCACCTTCCCTTTGAAGTCTTAGTTGACCAACCTTTTTAAAGCAGCAAACCCATCTATTGTTCTCTATCTACCTCTCCAACTTTATTTTTATCTACAGCACTTACCACCAATTAACCCTCTCCATCTGCTGTTTTTTTTTTTTTTTTTTTTGCCTACTTGGTCCCACTCGTATGTTAGCGCCACCAGCAAGGGGACTTTTGTCCATCTTGTTCTTGGCTGCATCCCGAGTGTCGGGAACCACGCCTGGAACACTGTAGGTGCTCAGGAAATATTGGTGGATGAATGAATGAGTAAATGTTTGCTACTATTATTGACTGATAAAAAGGCTGACCATTTGCTGGCTTGGTTTGGGGGCTGCGTCAGAATGCCCCCGGATCAAGCCCTTCTCAGATACTGCTGATGGGATCAGAAGTTGGGGTCACCAAGGCTGGTTCAGCTGGCCCAGGTATTGGCATCTGGCAGCTGTTCTGATTGGTCAGTGCTCAGTTTGAAGATCACACCTCCTCCCTCCTCCCTGGGAACTCCTTGGCTATTTTAAACTTAAGATTCTAAATGCATCTACCCACCGACCCCACCCATCCATGAACATTCTCGTGAAGGGGGCGGAGCTCTGTATGCAAAGGGCTTCCTTGCAGAACTTTTCACAATAGTGAAACACACACACACACACAAGTCAGGGATACACATGCTCCCACGCACATATTCAGACACACCCTGATCTCGAGATCCAGACCTGGGGACACACACACACACACATGCACGCATGCACACACACACACACAGTTGATCCCCCCAGACAGCCTGCCTGCCCTTCCTGCAGGCCAGGGTCCCCTGAGCCGGTCCTTGGCTGTGTTTAGAGGACTAGGGACTGACCACGTGCCCCGACCCCCGCCCACCCTGGATCTCTCCACTCTGACCCCCGGCTACCCCGAAGCCACTCAGCGGGAGCACGCAGGGCCAGCTCCACAAGCGGCGGCTGCATGATGACCACATCAGCCCTGACTGTGCTGCCTCTGGGCACGTCTGTCCAGCTCATCTGCGCCCCAGGCACCCGCCCACTTCCTCCCCATCAGAGGGCGGGCCAGGCTGCTGACATCAGGCGGTTTCTGAGCCTGCCTGGCACCTAGAACAGAGGAAGGAAGCGATCTGTCCCAGCTGCAGGGGCCGACCCGTGGAGCCCAGGACGTGCCTGGTGGCTCTGTGACCCAGGGCCCCTGAGGCTGGGTTGCCCACCCCTCCACCCACAGGGGCAACGTGATCTGGGCTGCGGCCACAATTCAGGGGACTGAACTCTCTGAATTAGCCCCCAAGGTTGCAAGTACCTTTCCTTCCATCCCTGAAAATAAGGACAACAATAACTGATATTCACGGAGCACTTACTGTGAGCCAAGCACTGCCCTAACTTGCCGTGGAGTATCTCTTTAAACCCTCAAAACACCAGCCCTATTGACTGGTGTTGTCATCATCTTAGTTTTACAAATAAAGAAACTTGAGCTGGAGGACTAGCCCAAGGAGTAGGAATTGCACCCCCGCACCCCCCCACCCCTCCCCCGGTGATCTGTCTCCAGACACCTGCTCTCAACCACCCCAGCCTCTCCCAGCTTCTCTGTGTCATTTGTTTGTTTTCCTGAGCCTCCAATACCCACAGGCCTCTGGACCTCACATCTCTGTGAATCCTGGCAACAATCTCACAAGCAGGGCACCAGTATTAGCCCCATTTAACAGATGAGGAAACCAAGGTTTAAATGACCTGCCTGAGGCAGACAGCAAGGAAGAGGCAGGTTTGTACCTGGGTCCAAGGACTCTTTTTGCAATGCCAGGCCATCTGTCTCATGTGCCAGAGGACTTTGACAGGACCAGAGGTAGGGAAAAGGGGGCTATGGGGGGGCGGGGTTCTTAGTGGCCATACAACTGAGAAATAATAGTACATTTATGACAATGACCACAAAATTTTTCTACCTTTTAAAATAAATGGGAAATAATGAACATACAATAAAATGCACGGATGTTTACAGGGTTCCATTTGATGGAGATCTGACAGATACACTCAAGAATCACCCACCTAAAACACGATACAAACATTTCTAAGACCAAGTTCTCTCATGCTCCTTTCCAAACAACCCTCCACTGCTTCAGCCCCAGGTAACCACTGAGCTCTGCGTTGTCATCATAGGTCACCCTGTTTCACATCATAGGTTAGTTTTGTTTCACCTAGAGTTTCAAATAGAGGAAATTACACAGTATGTGCTCTTTTGCACCTGGCTTCTGATACTCAGCCTAACACCTGTAAGATCCTCTGTGCTTTTGTAAGCAACAGGAGTGGATTCCTTTTATGGCTGAGAAGTATTCCACTGTGAGATTTTCCACGGCTTGTCTATCCAGCCTCTGGGGGATGGGGTCTGAGTTTCTGGCTGCTGTGAACGTCTGTGCACACTGAGCACTGACTCTGAGCCAATCACAGTTCTAACCTAGTGCCCGTCCCAGGCACCACGCCTGTTAATCCCCACCCCAGGCCGTTATCACTGATCCCACTTTGGGGCAGGAGGAAATGCAGGCTCGAGGCAAGAAACCCAAAGATACAGAGCTTACAACGGCCAAGGCAGGCAAGCAACACCGAGCAAGGGGCCGATGGAGACACAGTGATGGCAGGAGGCCCTGGCCCTGGGAGTGCATGCTTAGTGGAAACCCAGCCAGACCAACAGCAGTGATGACCATGGCCTGCATTTATGAGGCACCTGCTAAATTCCCAGGCCTGTTCTGAATACTCTGCATGAGTCAACCTGTTCAGTCCTCCCAACAACCTCTGTTATCCTCTTTCATAATTGGGGACACTGAGGCACAAGCAGGATGCTTCCTACCTCCAGGGCCACACAGCTAGTGAAGAGTGGAGCTGAATTTGGACTCAAGTGGCCTAGCACCACGTGCTTCTCTCTTAACCACAAGTCTGTATTATCTCATCAGCCCTCCTTCTATTTACTTGGGGCCCCTAGTCAGGCAGGCTCGGGTCCTATCTCACCCGGAGGCATTTCCTCTCATGGTCATCTTCCTGCTCAACTTGGAACCTCCCCCAGGTTGATCAGTTTAGGACCCAAGGGCCTGGTGCTGGGAATGCAGGCAACAGGAGGGAAGGTCAAGAGCAGGACTCTAAAGTCAGCCTTTGAATCCTGGCTGTGCCATTAGCTGGCTGTGTGACCTTGGATCAGTCACCTAACTTCTCTGTGCTTCCATTTCCTCATCTATAAAATCAAGGATGGTGACAAAGATAGTGACCTCACGAGGATTCAGTGAGATGGGTATGGAATTACTAGAACAGACATTTACGTGCATTTTGCTACCTGCCTAGGGCCTCTCAGTGCTTAACGCAGGCTCATGGCAACCTTGCAAAGCAAATGCTGTTTAATCACCACCATTTTACAGATGAAGAAACCGAGTCTCTAAATACCATCTCCATGCTAAAAATCTCCAAACGTACATCTCCTGCCGGGATGTTTCACCTGAACTCAAGCTTGAATATCCAGCTGCGACTCGACATGCCTGATTGACAACTCAGCCTGCAGGTAAAAAACTGAACTTCACCTCCCTGCACGGCCCCACCCCTCCTGGAGCCTTCTTCACTTCCGGAAAATGCCACCTCTGTCTTTCCAGGGACTCAGGCCAAAAACCTTAGATCCTCACCGACTCCTCTCTTTCTCCCACCCCCACTGCCCCGCTTTATATCCATCAGCCTTCAGAAGGCATCCAGATCTGATCACTTTCCCCCACCTCCACAGCCCCACCCCAGCATGAGTCACCAAGCACTTGCTTGGATTATTGCAGTGTCCTCCAAACTATCTCCCCTATTCTGCCATTTCTCCCTACCAGAAGGAAGTCAGATCACATCTCCCCTATGCTCAACACCCTGCCATGGCGCCCACGTTACCCAGAGTAAAAGACAAGTCCTGGCAGTGGCCCGTACATCCTTCACAGTCGACCCCTGCCTTACCTCTGTGATCACTCCCCTTCAGCCACACTGGCCTGCTCCCTGCTCTTGGAACACACCAAGCACTCTGCAGCCCCAGGGCCTTTGCACTTGTTCCCTCTGCCTGGGACTCTCTTCCCATAGATAACCATGTGGCTCTTCTCTCACCTCCTTCAGGTCTTTGCTCAGATGTGAATGTATCCAAGGCCTTCCTTGACCACCCTGTTTAAATGAAAAAGACCCTCCCTTCATCAGCACACCTTGGCCCCCTTCTCTCCATGGCACCCATCACCAACTGACAGGTGGAATTTTATTACTATTATTATCATTATTAGTTAGAATATCTCCACCTACTGTGCCCCACAAGGGCAGGACTGCTTCTGGGTGTCCATTGCAGATCCTCAGCACCTCTGGGTCTGGGGCAGAGTGCTTGCTCAATAACTGTTTACTGCATGCAGGAATGGGGATCAGGAGGGCTTCACTGACTTCCCCAGGCCACCAGGTGAGTCGAGTTGGAGCCAGGATTTGAACCCAGGAGTCTGAGTCCCAAGCTGTGTCCTTAACCTTCCGGGGCTTGGTTCTAGGTCAGCACCCCAGGGATGGTGGCTGTCACTGTGATGACTTTTAAGGCAATATGCCCATCCTTCCCCACCTGCAAGAGAAGGCTGGGGGGTGGGGGAGGGAGCAAAGGGAGAGGTCAGGTCGACTGTGGCCTCCAACTAGTAGGAGATGACTCATCAACCCCATGATGACAGGTGACATTCCATCCCCTTCCCTGGGGGACTTTGGCCCAAGATAAAGGGAGCACCCTGCTTCTGGGAAGAGGAGGACAAACAAGTGGGAAAGCTGGCCAGGCCACTGCCTGGGGGGTTGCATGTCTGGGCTGGAGGGCCACAGGGTTCAGTCGTGAAGGGGGGACAGCCCAGACTGACCCCTGAGCCTCCCTTCCAGGGTCAGAGACACAGCCTGAGTCCTCTTAACAGAAAACTGGAGCTTTCTCTACGAAGTCAACACCCCAGCCTCTCCCTCAGGTCATCAGGGGAAAGCCTCTTGGTGCACCTCCATTTCCCCGTGGCATTCTTTCCTACATCAGAAGAACTTGAGCCAATCGGCAAACACATTTTGAAAAGGCACATCAAGGGGCAGTAGACTCTAGCCAGATGGGCTATATTTGATTTATATTTTAATTTTTAAAACTCCTAATAATAATACTTAAAGACAGTTCTGTTACAAAAGACTCAAGCAACACACTCCCTATGGTGAATTAACTATCTCTAGGATTGGGTTTGGCTGCAAGTAACAAGTAACAGACTCCAGTGGCTTTGCTGGCTAGAGGTTCCATTTTTCTTGCGTAAAATGAAGTCCAGAGGAAGTCCAGAGGTGGACTCGTTCAGGGACAGCACCAATGACCAACTTCCTTGAATGCCACTTTGGTAAGTGACTTTCAAACTCATGGCTCAAGAGGGCTGCTTCACTGCCTGGCATCCTATGCTCAGCCCAGGAGGGGGGCAGAGAAGGGGCAAGATATGGACCAAACCCCACCTCTTAGATCAAAAACATGGTGGCTTTCTCAGAGCCCCACCTGGTAGATTTTTATTTATCGATACACCTCACTGACCAGAATAGGGTCACATGGCCACCCGACTGCACCTGTGTGCCTGCAGGGGGGCTGGGGATGTGATAATTTTGCTTTGGCCCATTGCTTTCCGTTCAAAATTGGGGTCTTCTTAGTGAGAAGAAGGGGTGATGGATGACGCCTCAGACATGTTTTGTGTGATCTGAATAGAAACAGATTATAAGTGTGATTTCTCTCGGCTTGTTTCTTTTTTTCTTTCTTTTTTTTTTCACCTACAACTATGCATTTAGAGATCTGCCTTGTCATTATTGCAATCTGCTGCATAGAACTCCATAGGATGGATGTACCAAGGTTTATTTACCTCATCCCATGTTCATGGACATTTAGCTTCCCCTAAAAACGTCCACTATTTGAAACAATGCCTCGGTGAACGTCCTCACAAAGCTCTCCTCATGCCCGTTGTGCATTTCTACAACGTGTAACCGGAACCGAGGGTAGACGGGTGCGTCTATTTAAAACGTCAGGAAGTGTTCCTGAGTCAGCACTAGGGCTTTGCCGGTTTACATTCCTCCCACCCTGTATGAGACAACCTGCCTCCCTCACACTCACCAGACAGGATATTATCACTTAATTTTTTGTTCCCGTATGATGGGGAAATAATTAGTATTTGTGTTATAATTTGCATTTCCCTAATTAGTATTGAGGTGAAGCCCCTTATTTATGTATTGGCTATTTGTATTTTCTGATGTGTTAATTTGCCTTTTAAAATTATCTGGCATTGTCTCCCACTGATTTGTTTTTTTTTTTCCTTTCTAATTGGTATGTCCTTTTCCATTTGGGCTACAAATCTTTTTTTTTTAATTTTATTATTTTTAAAATTTTCTTTGCCAGTACCACACAGCATGGGGGAATCTTAGTTCACCAACCAGGGACTGAACCCAAGCCCCCTGCAATGGAAGTGCAGAGTCTTAACCACTGGACCACCAGGGAAGTCCCCAAATCTTTTGTTTTTAAATCAACATTATTGAGGTAAAATTTGTGTATCATAAACTGCATCTATTTAATAAACTGCATCTATTGCTCTGACATTTGGAGTCAGATAATTCTTTGTTTGGGGGGTGGTCCTGTGCATCGTAGGATGTTTAGCAGCATCCTTGGCCTCTACCCCTAGATGCCAGCTGCACATTTTCCCAGTCATGACAACCACAAAAGTGTCAGGACATTTCCAAATGTCTCCTGTGGCAAAATGATCCCCAGCTGAGAGCCTCCAATTTAAAGTGTACAGTTGATGGGCTCTGATAGATGTGTGCACCCAAGAACCTACTAATACTGTCAAGATTTTTGTATTTAGTTTGCAAATATTTCCCCCAGTCTGAGGCTTGGCTTCAGATCCAACACCTGCCCCTTTCTACTGGAGTGACCTTCGTAAAGCCATTTCTTTACTCTGAACTTCAGTTTCACCAACTGTGAAATGGGGATAATAGTTTTGACCTGGCAGTTATGTTGTGAGTCTTGAAGGCAATAGTGAATGTGGCTGGCATGTAGTAGGTGCTCAATAAAAGCTAGTTCCCCACCCTTCCTCACCTCGTAGGTACTCACTTAGTCAACAAATACTGAGCACCTCCTATGTGCCAGGCCCTGTGCTATGCTCTGGATACAGTGGAGAACAACACAGACACGGTCCATGTGCTCAGTTGGAGGAGACAGAGGAGAAATGAGCAAACAAATGAATGCCCAAGAACAATGTGCCTACAATGATGCTGATCAGTGCTGGGAAGTCAGATGGCGCAATGTGGTAGATACTGACGGGGGGTGGTGGCTCTTTGGGAGAACAAGGAGGTGACATCTAAGTGGAGAGCAGAAGGAGAAGCTGAAGCAGAAGGAAAAGCTGGAGCAGCAGGGAAGGGAGATCCAGGCAGAGGGAACGGTAAGTACAAAGGTGGTGAAGCTGGAGCCCGTCGGATAGCTTTGAGGAACAGCAAGGAGCAAGAGTGGCTGGGACACAGTGATCAGGGGAGGGGCAGAGGTGAGACTCAGGAGATGGCGGTGGACCACGCTATGCCTTGGCCGCCAAGGATAGGAGTTCTACTCTATTCTAACGTGCAGTGAGAAGTCAGTGGACAGGTTTTAGCTGGGGAGAGACATGATTCCTCCACTCACTAAACACGGAGGTCTCACTCTGCACTGAACCCTGCAGATGCTACATTGGATTAGAGTTTGCCCATTTCTCCAGGCCTCTGCCTGCTGGTACCCTATAAATCAGGGGTCCCTAACCCCCCGGCCACAGACCAGTGCCAGGCCGCACAGCAGGAGGTGAGCAGCCAGGCAAGCCAGTGAAGCTTCATCTGCTGCTGCCGTTGCTCCCCATCTCTCGCGTTACCGCCTGAACCATCCTCCCCAACCCCTGGTCCATGGAAAAAATTGTCTTCCATGAAACTGGTCCCTGGTGCCAAAAAGGTTGGGGATGGCTGCTATAAATAACACTGATCTTAACAACACTAAAAACCAACTTTTCTCTACAGGACCCAAGGCCTCAAAGTCCCTTTACATCCATTTCCCCATTTGAGTCTTATACCAACCCTGAGAAGCCAGCCTGGGCTATGGGTGCCCATTTCACAGATAGGGAAGCTGAGGTGCAGCCTCACAGCTGGAAAGCATCAAGCTGGGACTCCAATCCTGGGCTCTTTCAGCTAAGCCTGCTTCTCCTTGATCCCAGGTCACAGCCCTTAGGGTGGAGGGTCAGGGGAGCATTTTTTCTCTTCCTACCTAAGATACCCCTTGATGCTGGGACTCAGATCTACAGTGTTCCTATCAGGCCTTTCCCACAGGGAGGCTCCTGGGTTGCCCCCAGGGAGGGAAGCCCCATCCCTTGCCCTCTCTCAGGAGAGTAGGGAAGGCAAGTGCTCAGGGCTGGGCCCAAGGCCAGATAAAGTTGGCGCAGGGCAGGAAGTGCAGTGGGACCAGGGCCAGGTGGGATCAGGATTCAGGACCTGCCCCACCTGTGGGCACTCATGGGGGCTCCTCCCTCTAGCTGGGGACTCTGCCCTGTTTCCGAACCAGTCCCTGGGACTCCTCAGCTCCCCCATCAGGAGGGGGTCTTGCAGGTACAGACCCAGTGTTGGCTGGGACACTGCTGGGCCAGGCCAGCCGCAGCGCCCTCTGGCCACCTAAACCAGGTTGTGAGCCCCAGGGTCTTCTGTGTAATAGGTGCCCAGGAAACGTGTGTGGAACCAAACTGGGGCCTGCCTCAGTTTCTCCAGCTTGCACTTCAGCTTCTGCTGCTCATTCTCATTTGCCACATGCCAGGCACACTGCTAGTTGCTGGAGCTGCAGCAATGACCACCATACATGGTCCCTGTCCTCAGAGAGCTTACAGTCTGGCTGGGCTGATGCATGAGGAACCAGATAACACTGTGCTCAGCGTTGAAGATGAGGGTGGCAGGGACTACCAGTGTCCATCAACCTCCATCATCTTTTTCCTCATAATGAGAGGATTTGGGGGTGCTATCAGGGCACATGCTGCCTAGAGAGTGATTATATTTCCCAGACTCTTTTGCAGTCATATGACCAAGTTCTGGCCAATAGGATATAAGTAGAAGTCATAGGAAACCACTTTTGGGTCATGCCCTCAAAAGGAATAACCCTTTCTCTCTTCCTGCCAACTGGAATGTAGATGTGATGAAGGAGCTGAAGCAGCCATTTTGGACTTCACTGGAAGCTGTGGAATGAAGATAGTAGAGCAACCAGATAGAAGGAACCAGGGTTTCTAGAATGAACTTGCAGAACTAAACCAGCCCACTTGGACCTTCTACCTCTGTGCTGGAATTAAAATTCTGTCCCATTGAGCCACGGTGGGTCTCCATTATAGCAGCTCAGATGTAGCCTGACTTATACAGAGGGGTAAACATATGTTGTTGGGGAAGTCTCAGAGGTATTTAACCCAGCCTGGCAGGGGTAGGTGTGGAGGGCTTCCCAGAGGAGACAACTTTTAGATGGAGGCTTGACAATGAGAAGGATTTTTCTAGACAAAGTTTCCAGGGAGATGCGTAGCATATGGGTAAATCTAGAGGCGAGAGAACATGGAGCTTTCAAGACACCTAAAGGAGCTGACGGTGGCTAGATCAGAGGGAACAATGGGGGCAGGTGAAAATGGGGCTGGATGGGTGGCAGGATTTACCTTGAAGGGCCTGGAAAAACCATGTTAAGCCCTTTGAATTTTGCCCTGAGGGTAAAGGAGAGCCATTGGAGGCTTGAGGCAGGAGGGTGAGGTGATTAGATTTGTTTCTTAGAAAGATCTCTATGGCTACAGGGTGGGAAATGGATTTATTCATTTTTTTTTTTAAAAACACAGACTGTGCTACGTGCCAGGCACTGAGGATTATCAGTGAACAAAACAGATTTGGTTTCTATCCTTATGGAATTTGCAACCTAGTGGGGTGAGACATGAGTCAAATAACCACGTAAATAAACACGAAGCATGATAAGGCCAATGCAGGGAGGTATGCATGGCTGTGAGGAGATATAAAGTGGGGGTTGACTCTGGGGAGTCAGAAGAGCTTTCCCGGGAAAGGTGATGGAGGAACAGCTGTGGGAAAGGCTCCAGGCCAAGGGAATGGCAAAGGCATAGGAGCCCAGACAGCCGCAGGGAGAACAAGGAGGGTCAAGCAAAGGTGATGGTCAAGATGGAGAAATACAGACATGGATGGTGAGGAAAAGCAGGGAATCTCTAGGGCCAGCCAGCTTCTGGCTTGAGCAACGTGGGCAACAACAGAGAAGAAATGAGGCTGGGGAGAGAATTGGAAGTGAAGACCCTGAGTTCAAATATGGTATGTTAAATGTGAGGTTCCTATGAGCCTTCCAAGTAGAGATGGTGAGTGGGTGGTTGGATATAGGGGTCTGGCTGCAGAGGGGCTCCCTGGCCAATTATAGCTGTGGTCATCGCACGCATGGACTCCCAGGCCAGAGATTGCCAAATGCTGGCCTCTACTGTATGCCAGGAACTAGGCTCATGATAGACATGGTACTTTCCCACTCATATCTTCTCAGCTAGCAGGGTCCAGTTTTGTTGGATGTGCATCTACCTAGGTGCTCAGGGACAGTTCCCCTCCCCAGTGTCAGACTGAGTTATTATGGGTCTAAACCAGTGATGGTCATTCTCACTTCCCTCGTCAGTGATTGGTTTGGAATTGGGCATATGATGCAATCTTGGTCAACTGGAAGCCTTCAGGGGGGCTTCTGGGGAAAACTGTCTCCCTCATAAAAGGGGATACATGGAAGGAGATGCCTTTCCTCTTCTTTACTTGACGTTATCATGTCTGTGTGTGTGATACCTGGAGCTGCAGCAGCCATCTTGAAACCATGAGGACAGCCATCAATAAATTGCTGAGAATGACAGAGCAGGAAGATGGAAAGAATGTGAGTTTTTATTTACATCTTCATGCCTTCAAAGTAAACAACCATTATTAGATGAAATTATGAACCACCACCACCCCCTCCCCTTTTTTGCCATTTTCATTTACATTCTAGTCCTTGTGGCTGAACACATTCTGACTAAGAAAGTGCTTCATATGTATTGTTTTATTTAATGTTCTCAATATATCTCTGAGGTTGGTATTACTATTAGAGCCATTTTATAAGTGAAGAAACAGGCTCAGGGCAGATAAGTGACTTCCCCAAGGTCACAAAGATAGTAAGTTATAGAGCTGGGATTTGAGTCAAGGCTGGTGATTTGAGAGTGCAACTGGGCTAAAGCCACAATCTCCGTTTAAAAGTCTTTCCCTTAACACGTTTTTAGTAGGAAACCATAGCCCTGTTCTTATTTTTCCCTGGAAAACTGTTATTATGGTTGGTGGGAAATTTAGAGTGGGCTGCATTTCTTTGTACACAGTTAATGGCTTTGATTATATGTTTCTGGCTTCTTCATTCTGAGAAAGCCTTCCATTGGTTGTACAATATAATCAAATCATTTCTTATGTAAACAGCCGTCTGGCATAGAGTCAGTGACAGTTCCATCAGCGGGAAGGTGAAAATGAAACTGTGTTCCCAGCTCCGGAAAGCAATCTGCTATTCAGCAGGAAAAGATCAAGGGTTAATGACACGGAGTTGGGCAAAGGCTGCTGCTGTGGCTCTGAGCATTATCAGGAGGCGGGAACAAAGAATCGTTGTTAAATGGATTTGTTACAAAAGTTATTTCCTAATGTAATTCATGAAATGCTTGTCAGAACATTAAGCACATCCTTCGAAAGCACAAGAGAACTTTAAAAAGAAGAAGAAGAAGAAGAAGAAAAACAGAAAGAAAAGCGGCTTCTGAAGTCAATTACAGAGCTCTTAGAGAGGGTTAATATCCTTAATATACAAAGAGTTCCTGCAAAACAATAAGAAAAGGTAAACACCTTATTATAAAATTGACTATTCACAAGTGAAGAAATACAAAAGGTGGGCATATGTATGAAACAAGATCCACTCTGCCAATAATCAAGGAAATGCAAACACAACCTACAATGATTTATCATTTTCCACCTATCAGACTGCCATAAAATGACTGGGCATACCACGATGTTCAGTGGGCAGGTATTTTAAAGCACTGCAGAAATCTAATTTTGCAGCACTTATCCTAGGGCTGTAATACGCCAAGCATTCTCTATGGACAAAAATGTTCACTGCAGCATTATTTATCATAGTGAAAAATTGGGGAAAAACCCAGAAATGCCAAACTACAGAGGATTCATGAAATACACAATAAAATACTATATTAAAATTAAATTGTATTAAATAAATATTAAAAATTGTATTAAAATACTAATTAAAATGGCAACATAGAGAGATGCCACAACATATTGGACAGAAAAAATTTTTCACACACATGATCTAACGTGTACTAAGTTGTATGTGCAATTGAATGACTATTAAAGAGTGTATTCTGAAGGATGTTTACCAAAATGGCAGCAGTGTTTATTTCTAGACGGTAAAATTCTCAGTAGTAATTTTTACTTTCATTTAAGTCAGTTTCTCAACCTTGGTACTATTGACATTTTGTTTCGGGGGACTGTCCTGGGCATTGCAGGATGTTTAGCACCACCCCTGGCCTCTACCCACCAGATGCCAGTAGCACCCCTGACCCCACTCCCAGTCATAACAACCAAAAATGTATCCAGACATTGCCACATGTTTCCTGGGGGACAAAACCGCAGTCCTTTGAGAAGCACTGTTTTAAATACTTTTCTGCATTATTTAAATATTTTAACAACAAGCATGTATTGTTATAATCAGAAAAAAACAAACACATTAAAAAAATATTCAGTAAAGTCATTTGTGGCTTTGTGAATTGGCTGTGGGTTCAGGCCATGGAATTCAATCAGAGAGCAGAAAAATCTGTTATCTTCTTGCCTTTGATACAGGGTTCTGGTGAAATATCTAGGCATTTGGCAAAGTTTTCCCTGGATTGGTCTTTGCTCAAAGAACAGCTTTATTCTCCAGACTTTAATATAATTAAGTTCTGGAATGGATGTTTTGACTCTCTTGCCACCTCACTCTTCTCTTGGTGACAGCTCCAGTTTGGGGGAGTGCCACGCTTCTCTATTACAGCCCTCCTTTTGAGGGGAGCTGACTGTCCTCCTGCCTCCAAACCCAAGCTAATTTTCTAAATCTCACTCTCTGGTAGTGGCTACTGGCTCAAGGATGGACATGTAACCAGTTCAGTTCATTGAGTCTTTAGAGGTAACTCAATGCTGTGGGCTTCTGGAAGAGATGCATTCCAAGCACTCTTTAGAAGCCACTCAAAGAGACCTCCTGCATCTGAATAGACGGAGGCCCAGGATTGCTGTACCCATTTTAATACCACAAAGAAAACCAGCTAAAGGAACACATCAACACACAGAAGCAGCAGAACCAGGTGAAACACAGAGGAAAAGACTGGAGCCCCAATAAACCAAGCCTGAAGCTTACCCTTCTGCTAGGTTTTTAGTTTATGGGAGCCAATAAATCCCTTTACGGTTAATCTAAGCTTCTATTACCTACAGCCCCAAACTAACTGATGCAACTCCCTTTGATGACAAAAATCCCTCCCAAACTCTACTTCCACATCATGTCAGCAAATATGTATTAGACACATACTGGATGCCAGGTCCAATGCTCAATCCTGGAAAAGCAAAGATGATACAATCCCTTCCCTGACAAACGTGCAGCCTGGTTGGATGGGGAGAGAGATGGAGAAAGGACAACAAATAGGCAATGTGATCTGTGCTGTGACGACAGGGACACAGGGACACAGTTCCAGGCATGGAGTGGGGAGAGGAAATCCTGACTGAGCCAGTCTTGAAGGGAGAGTGGCGAGAGGGAACAGGATGTTTGGACAGGGGGAGAGCATGTTTGCCAGCCTGGACATTTGAGAGATTGTTGTGGGCTCAGGGCAGGGAACCACCTGAAGAAAGGGAAGAACTGTTGGGGGAGGGGAGGCATGACCCCAGGGCACATCAGGGGACCCCCACATAAAGGGGGACCAGGCAGGGGCTGGGTCCCCAGAGAGATCTCTGCAGCTTTGGGGCCTGGACCCTTGCCTCCCCCACCCCTTGGTGCAATCCAGCTGTTGGCAGAGAAGGTAGGGGGTTGGGGAGAGGGCACTTAGAGCCCAGCTTTTCCATTCCAAGGCTGGAAAAACTAAGGTATCAGTAAAGATGACACTTTATGACAAAAATTCTTTCAACAACATTCATTCCATGCCAGCTCTAGTATGTCAGAGGGCAATAATCAACCTGGGCTATGGCCTGGTGGGAGAGAGATAATCACCTAATGATTTTGAAAAATATTAACTGTTGTCAACTGTGCTCTGGAATCCTTTGTTGAAGTGTGTGACATTCCAGGGAAGTCAGGGAAGTCTTCCTGAAGGAGGTAGCACTTGAGCTGAGAGCTGAAGGGTAATAACAAGTTAGTTCCCTTGGCAAAGCCAGGGAAGAAGGGGTTTGCAGAGACGGAAATAGCTTGTGCAAAGGCCCTGTGGCAGGAAGGCATGTGTGAGGATGAAGGGCTGGTAGGAACAAGTCCTTTCCTTTACACTGTGCTTTTCATGGGTCCTGGCAGTAACCATGTGCTCTTATCATGCTGTAAAGTAGGTCTTGCTATTACCATTTTATAGATGAGGAAACAGGCATAGAGAAGCAAAGTGCCCTGCTCAGGGGCACACAGCCAGGAAACAGTGGAAATGGGAACTGAACTCATGTTCTTAATCTTACCCTGGCACGGCTTTTGTGAGAGTCAACCAGGAGAGGAGATTTTTCTTTGAGAACTCAGCAGTTCTCAAAGTGTGGCCCAAGGATCCCCGGGGGTCCCCAAGACCCTTGCACAAGGTTCACAAGATTATTTGCTTTCTTCACTCTCATCCTCACAGGAGTGTAAAGAGTGTGAAAATCTCATCATAGGTATTAAGATTCCACAGTGCAACTAAACTCGAAGAAACCGCCACTGGCAAGTTTTGGTGTAGCATTAAAGAATATTCACAATAGTACAATACTCCCTCTTTTCCAAAGATGTGCCTTTGTAAAGCTGCAATTTATTCTTCAGATACTTCAACCAAAACAAAAAATCACAACAGATGGAACGCAGCAGCAGATATGAGATCCAGATGTCTTCTATTAGGTTAGCCCTTTGAGAGAGCTGCAAAAATGTAAACAGTGCCACTAATGCCACTTTTCTCAGTCCATTTTTTTGTTTTGAAATCTATAGTTACTTATTATAAAAACATGTTAATTATATGAACATGTACTGGAATTATTATTAAGTGAATAAAATAAATATTTTCTAAACTTCTTACTTTTCATTTATGATATGAATATCAATTGATATAATCCACATAAACAAAAGCTCCTTGGGCTTTTCAATAATTTTAAAAAATTATTTTAAAATCCTGAGACCAAATGTTTGGGAATGCTGCCTTCACTGATAATTCCTTCCTCTTCCCCCTCACCCTGACCCCTGGTTTTCTTCCTGTCTCCCCTGTTCCCCTCCCCCCTGGAGGGCAGCCCTGGGCCAGTCTGTGCTCAGTGCCTCTGGGAAGGGGTGGGACACCAAATACTGGGATCCCAGGAGGTTTCCTGGCTTTGGAGTTTCAAAACCAAGGGGAGCAGGAAGAACTCATATTTGGAAAAAAGCATCTTGTAGAGAGCAAGCCTCCCCCATCCAGAACCAGGGGCAAGGTTCCAGGGTGGGGAGAGAGAAAGGAGTGGTGGGGGTGGCCCCCTGCCTGAGGTTGAGTCCAAAGAAGACAGACTTCAGGTAGGAATGGCTTCTCCAGGATTCTGGAAAAGGTAGCTTCCATCCAGCCCTTGGGGGTAGCCAGGAAACAGCCAAGCGACCCCAGGACATAGGCGTTGGGGAAGAGACAGGCACAGCACCAAACGGGGCCTCACTGATGGGAAACAGCCCATCCCAGACCCATGTCCCTGCTCTCACTCCTGTCTCCAACACCTCGGCCTCACTAAATGAAGGCTAGGAACCCAGAATGGGGAAGTGGTCGGGGAGAGCTGGGAATCAACCGCCAGATGGCTTCCACTGGCCTGCCAGAATGGTGGCACAAGGTGGAAATTTAAGTTCAGTTGCAAAAAAAACCAAATCCACACAGCTGCAGTTTGTAAACTGGGACTCACACCCACTGCAGGTAAAAGCCCTGCTTATATAGGTTGTGATTTCCCAGCCAGGCCTCTTTCTTTGGGCATCAGAGAGGTGGAGTCACCTGTTCAAGGCTGCACAGCAGGAAGGGGCAGCTGGGATTTGCACTCAGGCCTGGCTCCAGTCCCCATGCCCTTGACCACCAAGCTATGCTGCTAAGCGAGGTTGTTCATCCCCAAAGCCTGGGCAGCCCCTGCCAGAGTATGGGGCTCAGAGTCTAAGGCTGGGCCTGGGGTTACGGCCCCTGGGATTGGAGGTTTGGACCCCAAGAGCCCTGGGGGAGGGCAGAGGACTGGTGTAGGGCGTGAGGGGCTGGGCCGGGGCCTCTTGCGCAGGCCTTGCCCCAGGTGGCCCTCTGCCTGCTGAATACCCGGGAGGGGCGGGAGGGGCTTGTGAGACAGGTTCTTCAAGGTTCTCTGCCTGAGCTGGTGGTGTCCCGCCTCCTCATGCTCTTCCTGGAGCAGAGGAGGCGTAGATGCTCCGGAAAAAGGCCCGGAGAGCCCAGGAAATTGGCCAGAATCACGCAGGGGGCTGTGGGAGAGCCACGGCCACCCCTGAGAGAGGCTGAAGGGGAAGCAGAGGCCTGCGGGGCAGAGCGGGGTCCCTGCACCAGCTACCCCCATGGAGGCTTCCGGGGGATGCAGGGCCAAGGTTCCAGGTGGGTGCCTGACCCCAGCTACTCGGTCTTGTCCTTGATGCTCCCCCTCGCACCCCCACATCCAAACCATCTAAACTGTCAGTTTTAGGCCCTAAACATCTCTCATATCAGACCACATCCCCTCACCTCCACGACCCCCCCCCCGAGCCAGGTCACCATCCTCTCCTACCTAAGCTGTGACAGTGACCTCCTCTCTGCTCTCCCTGCTTCCTCCCTTGCCTACAGACAGTCTCCCCTCCACGTGCAGCCAGAGGGATCCTCATAGAACCCGAGTCATATCCTGTCCTTCCTGTGTGTACAACCTGCCACGGCTCTCAACTCACTCAGGAAAAATACAAACCCCTGACTGTGACCACAGGTTCCTGTCTTATCACCAGTGTCCACCACCACCACCTGCCCCTCCAACCTGTGGCTCCAGGCAGATGAAACAATTTGCAATTTCTTAATACTCCACGCTTCGTCCACAATCATGTCAGATTCTTTTCAGTATCTCTGCCACCCTTGGACTTGGGATGTGTTTGTTGAGGGACTAAGCAACTGTCAGGATAAATGGGGACAGAGAGGCAGAGAAGGGGTGAGGTAGTGTGAAATGTGGACTGAGCCCCTACTCCATCAACAGACAGGCACTGCGCCTGTCCTTGTGAAGTCAATGTCCTGGTGCAGTTGTGGGGACTGCGGGGGACAAGCGGCCTGACAATTATAAGATGGTGTCATCCGGTCAGTGATGGCAGGTTGTGGGAGCACCTAGAAGACTCCTGACCCCACCTGGGGCTGGGAAGGCTGCTCATGGGTGGCATCAAAAGGGACCTGAAGTACAGACAGGAGTGAAAGGATGAGGGCAGAGGGCTGGGAAGGCGTGTTCTCAAAAGAAAGAACAGCGGAAACAAACGCTGAGCCCAGTGGTTCCCACCCAGGGTGACTTTGCTCTCCCCGGGGAATTTGGCAGTGTCTGGAGATATTTTTGGTTGTCCCAACCGGAGAGGGGTGTAGTGGCAGAGGCCAGGGGTGCTGCTAAACGCCACAGTGCACACCCCCACGACCAAGAATGTTCTCACCCGAGGCTGAGTAACCCTGGCCTAGAGGCTGACACTTGGGGGAACTAGAAGTTGAGTCCAGCTGGAGCAGCTGATGCAAGAAAAGCTCAGTAAGAGGGAGGAGGGAAAGAGATTCAGGCTGCAGCGGCCTCGTCTAGGGATGTGTACTCAGGGATTGTAGGGAGCGGGGGCCAACCGAAGAAAGGATTTAGGCAGGGGAGGACTTCGCTCAGGTTCAGGGTTCAGAAAGCCAGCTCTGGTCACAGTGTAGACTGGATTGGATTCTAGGGGCTCCCAGGGTGGAATGTGGGAAGAACAGGGTGTACTGCCTTAGATTCTAACAAGATGCCTGTGACTGCACGTGGAGAACGGATCACAGAGGCGAGGGCAGGAGCAGGGAGGCTGCTGCAGCGGTCCAGGTGAGCAGGGATGGGGGCTGGGCCCAGGTGGAGGCAGGGAGATGGAATAAATTATTTAGAAGGTGTGGCGCCAGGGTTGATGGCGGGTGAGGGGCAGAGTGATGGAGAGCGGCTCAGAAACTTCTAGCTTGTTAGAGCACCTGGACATGAGTCTCCATGGGTGTTTCTTGTCACATCGTGGCTCCTGAGGGCTGAGAAGAGAATGTTGCTGGGGAAAGTCCCAAATTCCAAAGCCATTTCTCAAAAGCATGAGTTTCTTCTGTCTGACGGGCCCGGGTTCAAATCCGACCTCTACCACCACTCAGCTGTATGGCCTTGGGTGGGTCCTTCATTGCTCAGAGCCTTGGGCCCCTCATCAGTCAAGTGGGCATAACAGAGGCTTCTCAGAAGGTTCGTGTGAGTTTTAAAATAAGATAATACGCGGAAAGTCCCTGGCACATATTTATAGCATTCAATAATTAATTGCCTGTTAACATTCTTATCATTCGAGATTTATTATTATTATTTGGGCACAAAAAATAATTCACTTCAGCTCCCCTCCTCAGGTAGAAGAGCTGGTTTTGGCTTCAAATCACCTGGGGATATCAGAGCCAAAGCAGGCCCACAAATAGAACCCAGGGCGAAGCTCCCAGGAGAATCAACCAAGGGGATGCTCCTGTCACAATGGACAGCTTGTGAAGACTTGTGGTTTGCAGGGTGCTGGTGTGGAAAGGGGAGGGCTTTGGAGCTGAAGGAGCTGAACAGCGACCCCGCTCCCTCATTCAGATGCTATGGGACCTTGGGCTAGCTCGCAAGCCCCTCAGGGCCTCAGTCTCCCCATCCATCAAATGGGAACTTTCTAACTTCCTGCACAGGTTGCTAGGAGGTGAAATTGTACCCTCTCTGTTCTACTCTTGAGACACAGAGGTGACAGCCTTCTGGGGATGGCATCCTGGCCCCTTTGAGAGTTGAGGGCTACTTGGTGCCAGGCACTTGCCACTATTGTCTCATAGCCTGTCCCACTGACCCTCAATTGTCCTCCCCACTGCAGAAGAGGACGCAGAGGCTTGGCCTCACAGCGCCCAGCCCGTGCCAAGTTTGGCGCCCTCCCAGCCAAGGTGCCTCTTCAGACTTTAGAGACAGTCACTGGGCCCCATCATCCCAAGTCAGGAAGTGGGGCCAGATGGCGGCAGACCCACGGGTATGTGTTGCATGGTCAAGTGAGGGTGAGAAACATTGTTTGTAATTAAACAAAGGAACCAGGACAGCAGCGGCCCCCACACAGCTGGGACAGCAGGGGGATGGGGAGGCTGCCCCTCTAGCAGCCTGGAAGATTCTGGCTGGGGTGTGGGGGCACAAAGCCTGCAGAGGTCCCGGCCCCTGTGTGCTTCCTCCATACATCCCCAGCCCCACCTCTGCCAGCTGCCTGCCTTAGCTCTGGCCCTTCCTCTCTTTGTGCCTTGGCTTTCCAGTCCGCAGGGCTTGACCAGTTCTGTCCCGTCAGTGCCCACCCCAGGGCCTTTGCACTGCAGTTTTCCCTGCCTGGAAGTTGCTTCCCACACCTAGGTCTTCCCAGGAAGACCCCTTGTCCTCCTTCAGGACACAGCTCAGATGCCTCCTCTTCCTAGACCCCTCGCGACCACCTGTCACTGTCCTGTCACCCTGTTCTATTTCTGCACAGCCCTCACCATCTGAAATCATCTTGTTTACCTCTGTGTTGACTCATCTGTTGCCCGTCCCTGCACTGGAATGTCATCAGCTCCCAGGAGACAGGGAATTTGTCACATTCAATGTTGTGTCCTCAGTGCCCAGCACACAGTAGGTGCTCTATAAGTTAAATAAATAAAGGCCCCTGTGTCACTTTGTTGCCTTTTATCTCAATCTTTTTGTGCCACAGCTGGGGAGCCATTATACAAATGAGAAACACTGAGGCAGGTGAAATGGGACATACCTTGTCAGGGACAGTTTCCACAAATAAAGCAGCTACTACACGACAGCCACTGAGCCTTAGCTCATAATCCACAGTTCTGGAGCTCTAAGGGCAGGCTGCCTGGGTTCAAATCTCAGCTCTGCCACTCTCTTGCTGGGTGGCCTTTGATAAATGACTGTGCCTCTCTGCACCTCAGTTTCCTCATCTGTAAACGTTAGATGGTTATACTTAACTTCCAGGGTTATTGCTGAGAGGGTCAGATGAGTTAATATATAAAAAAGTGCTGAGGTACCAATAAATGTCAGATATAGTGTTCCATAAGACATTTGTTGAATTAAGGTGGTGCGATCGTGGTCCCATTTCATGGATAGGAAAACTGAGGCTCAGGGAGGTGAAGCTAATTAAGCAGTGGAACTGGGTATCAAGCCCATGTCTATCCAACTCTAAAGGCTACCTTTGGGCAAAGGAGGTAATGCTTGGGGGAAATCTAGGTCTCAAAACTCCCAGGTCATGGAAAACCAATGACAGAGCCTGGGGCCTCTCCCCAGGGGGAGGCAGGCACTGGAGATGACTCCATCACAGCCCCCATAGGGGGATGGCTGTGCTTGGCCAGCCCCTGTTTACTGCTGAGAAGCCCCTCTCCACCATTCTCAGTCCATGGAGTTTGAGTAGAGTTGATCTCATCCATGGCCTGAAAGATGGTCACATAAACCTTGTCACAGATCCTGGCCTTGGCCACAGGGTTTGGTTCAGAGAGGGCCACACAGCCCCCTCTGAGTGAGAACCGGTCCTGGGACTTTTATAGGAAGAGTTGAGAAAGAGCACTCACTTTTTCTGGGTTACTGCCCTGACAAGGTAACAGTAGTAGTAGTAGCAGCAGTAATAGTAGTAGTAGTAGTAATAAAATAATAGCCAATATTATAGAGTATTGGGTGTATTAGGTGCTGTTTAGTGCTTCACAAACATCAATTCATCTTCCAGAGAGACATGGAAAACTGATGATATCATTCAAGTACCTGGATGCAGCTACGTCTGAAGCAAGGGCGCCCCTGAGGTTTTTTTTACATGACCCAATAAATTCTCTTTTGCTTAGACCAGTTTGAGTTGGGTTTCTGTCCCTGACTAATCCACCTGCCTTCCGGACATTATCTAAGCTTCTATCTCTCCATCATTACTGTAGCTGCAAGGGCACGCCCATTAACTGTTTTATGCCTGTCGCTGACTCACAGATTTACACTGTAGTCCCTCCTGCCCAGGCAGAGGCTGCGGGTCTGCCCCCTTTCCCACGTGCCCCAAGCGGGAGACTGGGTATGTGGGTGATACACACATCCTTGTTCCAGGAAGGAGCTCTGTGGGGTTTCCTTGGCCCCAAAACAGACCTCATTACTAGTGCGATGACTGAATAAGTAGTTTCAGCTCCCGCGCCAGGCCAGCTGCTTTGCATCCATGGTGATCTCATCCAGCCCTCCTGACAGCCCTGCGAGGCAGGCACTATCATCCCCATTTCACAGATGAGGAAAATGAGGGTCTGAGAAGCAAGGCCTGAGGCACACAGCTCCTGAGCCGCAGGGCCCACCCTCCCAGTGCCACAGCTGTGCCCCTTCCAAAACACGAGGCTCGCTGCCCCTGCTGTTAGAGCTCAAGGTCGACAGGGTTTATAATACATGTGTTGAGTCTGTATGTATGGGAAATACATATATGTAGGTGCTATATAGGTTTGGAATCTATAGGTGTGTAATATGTGTAGATTCTACACATGTGCATAGTATGTATGTAGAACTACATGAATGTGGAATATGTATGTGTATATGTGAAGACTCCATACATATGTAGAATACATCATGTGTGTATATAATGTATGAAAGGGTCTATATGCATGTGGAATATATGTGTAAAATCTCCATATATGTGGAATATATGTATGTGTGTATATATGTATAAAATCTATATGTCTGTAGAATACATGAATATATGTATATAATGTATGGAAAGGGTCTTACGTATGTAGAATATATATATGTATATATGTATAAAATTTATAGGAATGTAGAATATAGGTATATGTATATATGTGTAAAATCTATGTGTATGTAGAGTATATGAATATGTGCATATGATATAGGTGTGAAATTTACATTATGTAGAAGATACGCATACATATATAGAATCTATACGTATGGAGAGTGTGAGAGTGTGTGTGTGCATGCGGGTTTGGAATCTCCTTGGTTCACCTGTCTTGTGTCTCTGGGCACCAGGCAGGTTGTACAGTGACCACCTCCTCCCAGCTCTATCTCTACTATCTTGGGACACGGTCGCCTCCCCTCTGGACGAGTGCAGTTGCCTCCTCCCTGGCCTCCCTGCTTCTGCCCTTTCCCCAACCCCACAGTCTATTCTCTGGCTTTGGGCCAGAGGCCTGCTGTTAGAACCTAGACCGGATCAGGGCTCCATCTCATAGTAAAACCAAAGTCCTCACCAGAGCCCCACAAGGCCCTGCCTGGTCTGGCCCCTTGTGACGTCCCTGACCTCATCAATGTCCCTCCTTCGGCACCAGCCGCAGTGGCCTCGATCACACCACGTGCGTTCCTACCTCAGGCCCTTTGCACTTGCAATTCCTCTGCCTCATATATGACTTCTCTCAAGTTTCAGCTGAAATGCCACCTCCTCAGAGAAGCCTTCCCTGACCACCCCATCTAAAACACCACTCTGATTCTCTCCAGTTCTCACCCTGCTTTGAGGTCCCTGCGGCGTTCTGAGCGGGGTGTATGGCTTAACCCTCATGGCCTGTCTCTCCCACTAGAACTGTGCCTCCGTCCACCTCACTGAGCATACTAAGTGCTCAGTCCATGGTCCACGGTGAAGGATGGTTACCCACAGGGGTGAGGCAGGGAGGAGGAAGGGGGCAGGAAAGCAGCCCCCACCCCCGCCACACACATGCACCGGATTCTAGAAACTTCACAGATAGACACAGTGGAAGGTGCTGGGCTTGGTCTGCTGGACTCTGGAGCTGGTCTGAGCCACAGGCTCTCCCAGCTCTATTTCCTTCTCGTTTGGGGCTAGAGGTTAACAAACAGAACTTTTCTCCGCTTGCATTTAATTGTTTATTTTTAAAAGGAGCAAAAAAGGGAAGTGTCCAGAGCAACCCCCACTCCAGGGCTGCTGAGCCCCAGGAGGAAGTTCTGTCCTCTGGGGCAGTCCCGGGATCTCTGCGAGAACCCGGTGCTCCAGGTAGCTGAATATCCGGGTAGCTGAGGATGACCTCCTCAACCAGGGAGCGGAAGATTGTGGCCTGCGGTTGACTCTGACCAGCCCAAGGGGCTCTATTAGGCAAATGATTTTAAATTATAACAGCTTTACTGATATATAATGTACATATCATACAATTCACCCACGTAAAGCGCACAATTCTATGGTTCCGAGGATGTTCACGGAGTGGCGCAACCACGCCCACAATCCATTTTACCCCGCAAATACCCCAAACTCATTAGCAGTCACTTCCCGTTTCCCCTCCCCCCCAGTCCCTGGCAGCTACTGATCTACTTTCTGTTTCTACAGATTTGCCTATTCTGGACATTTAATATAAATGGAATCATACAGTATATGGCCTTTCGTGTCCGACTTCTTTCACTTAGCATAAGGGTTTCAAGGTTCACCCACACTGTAGCAGGTGGATGCTAGGTGGTATTCCATTGGATGGCCAAACCTCACTCACGGACCCGTTTCTCAGTTGGACATTTGGGTCGCTTCCACTTTTTGGCTACTATGAAGAGTGCTGTCATAAACATTCACATGCGAGCTTTTGTGTGGACACGGGTTTTCTTTTCTTTTTTCTTGCTTAACATACAATAAACTGCATATATTTAGAGTGTACCATTTGGTATCCCAATCTCCCAATTCATTCCCCCCCAACGTGGACATGGGTTTTCAATTCTCTCAGGGATATACCCAGGAGTGGAATTCCTGGGGCATGTAGTAGGTAACTCTGTGTTTAAACTTTCGGGCAAGCGCCAGACTGTTTTCCAAGGTGGCGGTACCATTTTTACAATCCCTGCAGCAGAGTAGGAGGGCTCCGACTGCTCCACATCCAAGCCAACACTTGCCACCATCCGTCTTTTTGATCATAGCCATCCTAGAAGGTGTGGGGATGGTAGGCCAATGCTCTTAATTAGTCAGAAACATTTAAAATTGAGAGAGTTGATATAAAGATCTGGATTTCTGACTTCTCTTGAGGGCACAATGGCTTTCTGGCATGACTGGGACGCATTCACCGTGGAAGCTGACTCACGGTCATCCCTTCAGGTCACCACAGTCCTCACCTAGCCACCTCCCTTGCTGAAAGGACCACAGCTCTTCTGCCAGTTAGGTCTGTAATGCTCGTCTGAGTCCAGCTGAGATTTACAGACAATGAACTTTCATCATGCAGCCTTTCTGGAGTCAACCTCCCTCGAGCCAACCAGGAGGTGAACTGCAGATGCGTTTTAACTCATAGTATTTGTTGCATCAGCATGATGGTCCTGAAAGGATTCACTGTCCCAATTTCCAGATGAGGAAATGGAGGCTTCCAGAGGAGAGGGGTTGTGATCTGAACTGGGTCACACGCTGGTGAGGCCCAGGGCTGGGGCTTGGGGTCTGACCAGGGTCTCCTGTGATATCAAGAGATCTTTCAAGGTCCTTTGGTCTTTCTCCTCACATCCTAACAACCTAACTCTTCAGGGGGAGACCTTGGGTCAAGATCTCTTTCTTGAAAGAATTATATTCGAGCAGAAAAGCCTAGAAAAAAGGCCAGTCTTTCCACTGCAGAGTCTCATACAGTCCTGATCTGTACAGGCGCTGGCAGCGTTGAGTTCATGTGTCAAATTCTCGACTGACTGCCTGTTCACTGGACCCCTGGTGTCTACAGGGCGGGGACCTGACCTGTTTGTCTGCTGCCATGTCCCCTGTGAAAAGCATCAGCTGATACATGGTATCTACTATGGAAATATCTGGTTGATGAATGAATAAACTGATGATTTTTTTTATATATATAAATTTATTTATTTATTTATTTCATTGGCTGTGTTGGGTCTTTTTTTGCTGTGCACGGGCTTTCTTTAGTTGCGGTGAGTGGGGGCTACTCTTCGTTGTGGTGTGTGGGCTCCTCATTGCCGTGGCTTCTCTTGTTTTGGAGCACGGGCTCTAGGCACGTGGGCTTCAGTAGTTGCAGCACATGGGCTCAATAGTTGTGGCTCACGGGCTCTAAAGCGCAGGCTCAATAGCTGTGGCGCACGGGCTTAGTTGCTCCGCAGCATGTGGGATCTTCCCGGAGCAGGGATCGAACCCGTGTCCCCTGCATTAGCAGGCAGATTCTTAACCACTGCGCCACCTAGGAAGCCCCCAATGATATATTTTTAAACAGAAATTCCCATTTTTCTCTTCCTAACTTTTTCTTCTACAAAGGTACTTTGTGAAATATCTAATTAAATATGGTCAAAGTTCCATACCAGACTGCTTGAGTTCAAATTGTGGCTCCTTCACCCATTAGCACGTTATTCAGTCTCTCTGGGCCTCGTTTTCCTCATTTAGGAAATGGGGATAAGCAAGGTGTCTACCCCAAAGTTAATCCATGTACGTGCTCAGGATACTGTTAGAATCAGTAGCTATCACCACCACCACCACCGTCATCATTTCTATTTCCAACGGGCCAGGGGCTTCCAGGACCAGGGTGAATGGAGGTGCTATCTCAGGGTGACTCAGGTTGCCGGCTGCAATGTGAAGGGTTCACAGGAAGGGACACAGTGTCCCCTGAGACATGACAAGGAACTAACTGGTTGATGAGTAGGAGGGGAAGTGAAGGAATGGTGGTTATCATGAGCTGGAAAACGCATGCTTGCCTAAGTTGCTTAATCCATCCGGTGACGGGGAGACCCTCCGATTCCCTGGGAGAGCCAGGTACGGGTCCTGCGGCCAGAAAGCTGCTCAGGGCACAGTGTGGAGGTGTTGGGGAGTCTGGCCAGTGAGGCAGGAGGCCCCAGGCCTGAATGCTGGAGGTGTGGGAGAGTGTGGGAGGATCCTCACGACTTCCAGCTCTGGAGACCCCGAGCAGTGGTGATGCTGCGGAGTCTTCGGGGGGAGGAGTGAAGGCCACCGTGGCTGCTTCTGACTTGATACCAAGGCGTTCCTCAACCTCTCACCTTCCTGAGACCACTCTCTTTTCATTTACAAGGAGAAAGGCACTTTTCTCTCGATGGGGATGGTGGTGGCTCCCCTATACCTTGGGAGATTCTCAGGGGCTCATGCTTCTCCTTGAAGTTTCTTTACCTGCTTTGGTTGAATCCTTTTTTTCCGTCCCAGTCTCACCTCTTGAGGCTGCCAGTCTCATTCTGCACCCGCCATCCATATTGGGTCAGTCCAAGTTCTTTCATCCCTCGCTCCAAGTAATAATAACAATGGCAAGAATAGCCCACATTTACTGAGCACTTGCTATGTGCCTGGCCTTGTGGCTGTTACTTTATGGAAATAACTCATTTCATCCATCCTTATAACACCCTGTGAAACAGGTGGCCCCATTACCACCCCCAGTTCACAGATGGGGAAACCAAGGCCCAGGGAGGCAAAGTCTGAACTCCATGGAGGAACTGGCAGGTGGTCTCCTGGAGGTTCTCCTGCCTGAGCCCTGAGTACATCTCCAGGCCACAGAGTATGTCTGGCAGCCAGATGAGGACCCAGGTGTCCGATATCTCTGGCAAGAGTGAGTCCCTCTGCATTATTTAGAAGGCAGGCAGGAAATGTCAAGAACAATTTAGAAGCAACAACTTCTCTATGGGGTTTGGCACACTGATCCAGTGCTGCTGGCTACAAGGAATAAAAACTCAATCTAAAGAGGCTTTGAAAACAAGGAAATTGTTATCTTGTAGATCGGAAGTTTGGAAGTGATGGGGAATCAGGGATTGGTTAATTCAGCAGTTTAATAACATCAACAAGGACCCAGGTCCTGGGACTTGGGTTTTGCCCTCCAACTGGCTCTCCTCATTGACTCCAGATGGCTGCAAACATCATGACCTCTTCCCAACCACACCAGAGGGAAAAGAGCCGGTTCCTTTTTTTTCCCCCTTTATCTAAGAACTTTCACATATAATTTTTTTTAATGTCGGTATCATTGGGAACTCCACATAATGTTGTTTTATAAATGCTCTTTTTTATTGTAGTGAGAGCATTTAACATGGGGTCTATCCTTTTAACAAACATTTAAGTGCACAACACAATACTGTTAACTATCGACACCCTGTTGTAGAGCAGATCAGGAGAACTTAATTCATCTTACACAACTGAAACTTTATATCCGTGGAACAGGAACTCCCAGTTTTCCCCTCCCTCCAGACCCTGGTCAACCACCATTCTACTCTCTGCTTCTATGAGTTTCACTACTTTAATTACTTCATATAAGTGGAGTCATACAGTATTTGTCCTTCTGTGACTAGCTTATTTCACTTAGCATAATGATTCAGCAATCCCACGGCTGGGTATGTATCCAAAAGAACTGAAATCAGGATCACAAAGAGGTATCCACACTCTCTCGTTCTTCACAGCATCATTCACAACAGCCAAGATGTGAAAACCACCTCCATGTCCCGACAGGTGACTGGATAAAGAAAATGTTATATCTGCATACCATGGAACATTATTAACCTTAAAAAGGAAGGGACTCCTGTATTATGCTAAGTGAAATAAGCCTCTGTCTCTTTTGAAGAGCAAGGAAACCTCTCCCAGAAGCTCCTAGCGGATTTCCTAACATGTATCATTCACCAGAATTACGTCCCATGCCCTTCCCTGAGTCCATGAGGTGCGGGACAGGGAGAGTACTTGGGCAAAATCAGCACAGTGGGTCTGTCAGGAAGAAGGAAGTGGAAGGAGTGGCTGAAATGAGGACTAGCTTGTTATGGCTACCAGCACATCGACCTTGCACTGTGTGGACTCTCGGAACTGCCTCCATTTCTGTGCTTTTTGGACCTTGTTCTCCCCCTTCTTCATAAATCCTGTAAGCTCGCCATGCTCCTCCAATAAATTTCCTTCCTGCTTAACTGAGCCAGCTCTGAGCCTCACTGAGACACCTGAATTTCCTAAATGACCCTTGGCACCATTATCACCACATTATCATTGCTGGTATTTACTGAGTGCTTGCTATGTGTGAAGTCCTATGCAAAGCTCTTTGTCTCCACCAGGGGTTCTCAATCAGGGGTGATTTGCCCTGCACGGGGCATTTGGCAATGTCTGAAGACATCTGTGGTTGTCACAACTTGGGGCATGGAGTGCCACTTGCATCTAGTGGGTAGAGAAGTAAGGGACGCTCCTAAACAGTCCCGCAACGCATCGGCCGGCCCCAGCAGCAAAGAATGAGCTGGTCCCAAATGCCAGTAGTAAGAAGGCTAAAACCCTCTCCTAACCAATTCTGGAGGGAGGAATCCTGATTACAGTACTTCAGAGAGAAGTTCCAGTCCAGAATGCCCGTCACACCCAGGTTGAAAACCCTTGCCTTACACTACCAAGCAGAGAATGGCCAAGAAGCACTGCTGTGTGCCCAGGACCATGCTGAGCAGCTGTCAGGCCAGAGGCCCAGCCTTAGCCCTCAGAAGCTTGAGCCCATTTTACCTCTTTAGGTTATTCTGTTTGCCCCGTGCCTTGTTCCAAAAGTTGCTTGAGGCAGCTAGAACCTGGGATCATTATCCAGGAGAGATAAAAGAGACAAATGCTACATCAGCTCCATGGATAACTATTCAAATCAGTTCTTCAATGAGGGAATTTCACTTGGGGTCTTGGAGGGATGGGCAGTGAGATGATAAGAGATTTATTCAGAAGAAAGCTCATGTATTTCTCAGGAATTCGTATAGCCGCAAGCAATGGAATGCAGCTATGCTCACCACTATACCACCAACGCTGCACCACAAGCAATGGAAATCCATCCCAAAGTTCATTTTAAAAGAGAGAATGAGAAAGAAAAACATATTGACTATCTAACTGAGAAGTTCAGGTCTATGTGAGCTTCAGGTACAGCTGGATCCAGGAGCATCCATATTGTTTTTAGGACTCAGGCTGTCCCCAGCTCTCCTCTCTGCTTTGCTCTGTGTTGGCTGTATTTTCAGGCAGCCTTTTCTCTCATGGTGGCACAGTGGCCATGGCTGCTCCAGGCTGAGATCCCACTAGCTCAGCCACCTCAGGGCAACAACATCTTCTCTTCTGTTCCACAGAAGTGAGTTCTCTTGGCTTTGACTGGATCATGTGTCTACTCCTGAACCAATCAAAGTAGCCAGGGGCCTGGGAAGTTTTGATTGGCCAGGCCTGGGCTGCAAGCCTACCCTGGGGGATGGGGCCAGCTCACCTGATGGGGTGGTACACCCCAGGGAGAAAACCAGAGTGTATTCTCCAGAAGAAGGGGGAATGGGTGCTGGGTGGGCCCAGGCCACTGGGAATGGAACATCTTCAACAGTTCACCCACTGAATCCGACAAGGATCTGCTTTGAGCCTGGCATCAAGCCCAGAAATAAATCTGGCACCTTCCTGCCCACTGGGATGAGGGAAAGATATAAATAAGTGTAATTCAAAGCACTGTGTGATATGTCCTGGGAGAAAGAAACAAACAAGAGGCTACAAACACTAGAGGCAAGGCCTTTACACTCATCCCTGAGGTCAGAAAGGGCACTCGGCTGGCCGGAACAGCTTAGGTGAGGCTGAGGAGGGGGAAGGGACAGGCTGCATTTGAAGAACCAAGGGTCATCCGCTCATTTGGCCATGTGAGGGACAAGGCTGCAGAAGTCAGGGTAGATGGTGCAGGGCTGGAATAACCCAGGTGAAGCTTTTGGACTTAATCCAGGCAGCAGCGGGGAGCCATTGATGATTCTAGAGCAGAGAAGAGACAGGATCTAGAGTTCTGATTTCTGAAGATGAACAGGTGTGGAAGAGGAGGGCCTGGAGCACAGAAAGGCTGGGAGAAAGATTAGATGGTTGTCACAATTCTCTTGAGGCAAGTACTGAGCCTTGGAACCAGGACAAGGGCCTTGGGGAAGTGGTAGGCCATGGCTTTCCTTATTCATCTGCTCACAAAATACCTCAACTCAGTGCACCCTCCCCTGAGCAAAGCATCTGCTCCCACATCCCCATTACAGAAAGTGGTCCCACCAACCTCCCAGTTACTTGGACCAGAAATCCTGGAGTTGTCTAGACTCCTCTCTTTCCTCTGTGACCCCCCACAGCCCCCAGCAGGCCACGCTGTTGGCTCCAACTTTCAAAATACACCTGGATGCCACTTCTCACCACCTCTGTGCCCAATGCCCTGGGTCAGGTTGCTCGTGCCTGGCCTCCATCCTCACCCTTGCTGCCTCCCCACCCCCCACAGTGTATTCTCCCCAGAGCAGCCAGAGGGATCCTTTAAAAAGACAAAGCCCCGTTTGTAACATGAATTCAAAAGGCATTTCCTGCACTGTCCTGCTCAGAGCCCTCCTGTGGGACTTCATCATGTTAGAAGGAAATCCAAAATTTCCTGGCCTGGAGGCCCTGCACCATCTGACCCCTTGACTCCTTTGACCTCCCCTCCTCCACTCTCCCCTTGCTCACCCAGCTCCAGCCACACTGGCCTCCTCCCTGTTCTGCAAACACACCAAGCGATTCCTTACTCTAGGCCTTTTTGTTGTCCCCCAGGGATGGGGCACATAGTAGGGTGCTTAATAAATGTGGGGGGAGGGGTGGTGAACGGAGGACAGAGAGAAGCCGGAACCCTGACAGGGGCGTGAGGAGAGGGTGGGGGCAGACACCAAGGTGTCCAGTTATGCTGAGCAACACCTGACCTGGTCCCCGAGGCAGGGACCACGAACACCCCAGCCAGCCCCACACCCCACTTCCACTGACCAGCCCCAGTGCCCGCCAGGTGCCCCGGGCCAGGGCTGGGAGTCAGGAGAGAGGAGGAAGGAAGGGAGAGGACAGAGGAGCCTTGTTCTTTGACGGGCTCAGTCCCCCTCTCCAGCTCCTGGCCCTCCTCGGGAGGCAGGGACATAGGGTGCAGGGGAGACAGAGCTGATGACCAGGTGGCAGGGGGCTGGACACAATGACCTTGTGAGGTCACCACGCCACCCAACTGGTCTCTGAGGTCTCCAAAAGGTTATGAAGCCATCTCCTCGACAAACACGAGGACTTGACAAATATTTGCCCAGCGGCTCCTTGTGCCATCAGTGGGACATTTTTGCCAGAGCTGCCAACTGGACTCCCCCCCCACCCCCCACAATGAGAGAGTTCTGCTTGATGGTACCATTACCAATAGGGGGACAGGGATCCTGAGAAATGGGGTGGTGGGACCCCAATATTTTGGGAATGTCTTGAGGACACGGAGACCATTAAAGTTGCTGCATAAGCCAGGAGGGGCAACGAAGTCACTGATTCCTCACAGGGGCAGGGAACCACCAGCGCACAGTGTCTGTCGGAGCCAAACTGACCTTGAACCATGGAGACTAAAGACAGGAGATGCTGGGGCCAGCGAGGGCTCAGCAGATCCAGATGTGCAGGACCAAGGGCAGAAAAGGGAATGGGACCCCAATTCCTGGGCAGGCTGCCCGGGCTTCTGTGCTTCCAAACACTCATCTCCAAGCCCATTCCCAAGTTAACAATAACAGCTGACAACTCATGTTCCTAGTCCAGTGTTTTATACCCATTATCTGGTTTCATTCATTCGACAAAAATTTACTGAGAACCGACACTATTCTAGATATTAGTAATGACCAAAACACCTCAAACTTCCTGCTTTCCTGGAAATGACACTCTAGGGCCACAACAAATTAATATAACATGTCGTGTGTCAGAAGGTGGTAAGCGTCTTGGAGAAAAGTTAAGTAGAGGGGGAATCCTGCTGTGGGGAGGGTAATCAGTGGCATCACGCTTTAAAGGTGAGTATGTCATTATCCCCATTTTGCAGATGAGGAAACTAGGGGCACAGAGAGGCTATGTGACATGTCCAAGGTCACACAGCAGTTATGTGTCAGAGATAGATTTGAACCCAAGCCCTGTGGCTCCAGAGTCCTGGTTCCTGAGAAGATGAGGATGCCAAGTCCTCTGTCTGTAGCACAGCCACCCCCATAGCCTTGGAACAGGAAGGGACTTGAGGAGGGACTGGCAGCCAAGGTGGGGAGGATGAGAGTTAGCTCTGACGTTGGACCAGCTCCCAAACTTCCAGCTTTGGAAGGCATTTCTCCTCCCTGGGCCTCAGTTTCCACTTCTGCAAAATGGAGAGCTGTCATTTCTGCCTCGAGTGGAGGCAACCCAGGGTGCCCCCAGCAGCTTTCATGCTTGCCCTGCAATCTTTTCTCTACCAGAGGCATCTCCATAAAAGACCTTGTTGCTCCCGAATGCAGACACCACATGGCTCCATCTCACTCAGAACAAAGGTTCCAACTCCAGGCTCCCGCCCACAGGTGGCCCTGGTGTCTTTTCCCCTTGCTCCCTCTGCTGCAGCCGCCCAGGCCTCCAACTGCTTCTGCCCATGCCCCCGGCTTGGTCCTGCCTCTGGCTGTTCACCTGCATCCCCTCTGCTTGGAACCCCTTTCCTTACACATGGGCAACAAGTGGAACTTGGCCCTTACCCTAAAGCCAGGGCTTTGCTGTCTCCTTGGTGTCAAGATGCTCCACAGACAGACCCAGATGGAGAAGGAGACGCTGACACTTACAGATAATGGCAGCCTCACTCGACACACTGGAGCACCCGCCAGGTACATGGAACTGGAGACATACTCTGCAGGCAGATTCACAAACGGCTGCAGATACGCCCAGGAAGGCACGCTTGGACAGACACAGTAGACGGGGAGAGCTACAAGCCTGCTCAGACACACTGCCACCACGTGTAAGGCGTGCATGGGCACATTCAGTGATGGTGTCAGACACACGTGCCCTCTGTACACACATGCACACGTGCGTGCACACACACACACTCCAGCATCACACACACAGGTGCGTGCACACACCTCCCTCAGGCGCCCGGAACAGCCCTGTGCCAAGTGTCCTGGGACGGGGACCGCCTGCAGCCAGCCATGGCGGGAAGGTGTCCTGGAGAACAATGCGTCCCCTCCCCTACCACCCGTGCAGACACAAGGAGCCATTGTTAGGCCAGCGCACACCATGGGGCAGACTCTCAACAGGCTCTCCTGGCGGCTGTGCCTGCCTGTGGGGGCGGAAGGCTGGCGGCTCCCCGGGCCCACCTGTTCCCATCCACGCACCTGGGACCCTACCTCCTCCACAGCCTCCTGCCCGGTCCTGCAGACCTCAAGGGGCCTAACCCCCCGGCCTACCTCCCCTTTGGAGCTGATTAACTCTCCTCAGGGAGAAATCAAGAGTTACAAGGGTCAGGGCTTGGTGGTCCAACGTGTGGAATGTAGACCAAACACACATGCTGTGTGACCCTGGGTGAGTCACTTCACCTCTCTGAGCTTCAGCTACCTCATCGATAAAATGAGATAATGCCCCTGGCTACCTCACAGGGTTGGGAGGATAGTAAACTGAGTCAGAACATACAAAATGCCAAGGCAGTGGGTGCAGCCTGAGATCCGGGAGGCCTGGGCTCCAGTGCCAGCCCTGCTGCTTCCTGGCCACAAGGCCTCAGGCAATGGATGCCCCCTCTGAACCTCAGTTTTCTCACCACAGAAGTGGGCGTTATCATTGTCCCTCCCTCCGAGCTGGTGTGGACACCAGCTCAGGGTGGGTCTGGCACACAGTAGGCACCCAATCAATGCTGGCCGTGATCCATTATCTTACATGGACAGGGGCTTGTTTATTCATTGATCCTGTTCCTTCATTCGTTTGACCAATATTTTCTGTGTACCTACTATGTGCCGTGACTGGTGCCAAGCACCTCAGCCTAAAGTTGCTCTGTCCCACTGGGCCACGGTGGGACCGTAGGTGATGTTTGTTGACCGACTGAATGAAAGAAGGCAATTCAGTGACCATCATGCCCTCCAGGCACCCCACGGACACCAGATCAGAGTGGTCAGGTGGCCTGGGTCAGCCTCTTAGGGGCTTGTGACATCCAGCCAGGATCCCTCATCTGTAAAATGGAAACAGGACCACTGATCCCAGCTCCATAAGCAAGGCTGTGGTGACAAGCAGGGTGGAAAGAGGGCAGATGCTACTCAGTGAGCAACTACGATTTGGGGCCACCCTGCCAGGGGCACCCCAGTCTTTTCAGGACCTGCTCCTTCTCATCCTTAGGTCTCTGCTCAAACGGAACCACCTCCTGATCCCCACTGCCACACTGATTCGTGTCATCAGAAAGCTCTCGGCACCACCGGACTTCAGATGATGCATTTATTGGCTCGTTGGGTTTACTGTCTCCCGCTACACCAGGGTTTCTCAGTCTCAGCACTCCGGACATCTGGGGTCAGATCATTCTTTGCTGGAAGCACTCTCCTGTGCATGCTAGGACTGGCTCAGCAGCACCCCTGGCCTCTACCCACTGGATGCCAGTAGCATCCCCCCTCGCCACCCACATTGGTTATGACACCACAAATGCCTCAAACACTGCCAGCGTCCCTGGGGACAAAATAGAACCCAGCTGAGAACTGCTGTCTGAGATAGTGAGCTCAAGGAGGGCAGGGATTTTTATCTGTGTAGTTTCCTGCTATCTGCCCCAGTGTATACAGTAAGCACTCAGTACATACTCATTGAGTGAATCTCGGACAGATAAATCGCATGGACATATGCTCTTCTCTTTCTCAGAATGCTTTTACACCCCTTTGTCTGGTGAACTCCTACTCATACTTCAAGACCCTGGTAGACAATGTGCATGAGAAAAGTGCGCTGAGCAGGAACTGGAATGAAGAAGAGAATATCTACTACCATGTGCTGCTCTGACAGGGGCACATGACCCACTCTGGCCTTCCTATGCCCTGCAGGAAAGTGGGCCCAGCACAGCCAGAGAGTCTCATTTGTCAAGAGAAGCCAGAGAGATGGATTTTATGTGAAATCTCCTGGTATTTCGAATGTTGGTAACTGATTCACATTTTTAAAAATTACACCACAGCCAAACCAAACATATTCCTGGGCTGGATATGGCCTGTGGGCAGCAGCAAGCTCTGCCCTGAGGGGTTTAGGGGATACAGCCACCTTTGGGTATGATAAAGTGTTAGAAGACAGTTCTTCCTCATGTCTCATTGCATCCCCTTTGCTTTAGCAGTGTGGAAGGGGTCCTCATACACCTGAGGCAGCTTTGATGGGCAGAGGCAAAACCCCCAGCAGTCAACAGGATTCACAGGCAATTGCTCAGCCCACCCTAGACCAGCTGGAGGCCCAGCTCAACCCAGAGTCTGGGGTGGAGATGCAGGTAGACAGTCATATCCTGGGGACTGTGACCGACCAGTTTGTGGCTCTTAAATTTTCACATTCCAGGCCTCGTGCTGGGGCTCTTCACCCCCAGATTCCTAGGCCTCTCTAAGAAATAAAAACAGGGAAATGAAGGCGGGGCTGGGCTTCATGGAGACCTTGGCTTGTCATCTCTCAGGCGAGCTTGGAGGCAGCCAGGAGGCAGACTCCTCTGGAAAGTCCCTCTGCTTCGGGAGCTGGCTAGGTGCCGGGGAGAGAGGACACATGGGGTCTCCTAGTCTCTGAGGCTCCAGCCGCATCCAACAGCTCCTCCAGCATCTGCCCTTCCTGGGACAGAAATTTCCAGAAACAGAAAATTGAAAAAGCCCCTCTCTGCAAATCCTAGGCCCCCTTGATGGGAACTACGGGACTGCAGGGCAAGGGTGTGAACCCCAGTCCCAGGGCCCCATGTCCCCTGAAGTCACAGCCAGCATCCCCTCTGCCATGGTCCTTTCAAGGGCATAAAGAGACCCACCAGCCATGCCCCACAGCCAGACCCTAAAGCAGCCAGGCCTGGGTCGTATCAGACACTGTCACCACCATCCAGGAGGCTGAGAGTCCCGCGGACCAGACTGCAGAGCCTCACCCTGCTGAGTGAGCTTGGGCTCTCCAGCCTTGGTTCTGCATCTATAAAAGGCATCCTTCTGTTATAGGAAGTCAAGCATGTGGCACATGGTTGGTGCTGGGAAGGGAGAAAAGGAAGTAACGTTTAGTGAACTCTGCTGGTTTGAACAATGTACACACATCACTCTTCATCCTCACTACATAACCCTGCACCTGTGCAGTCAACAAACATTTGGTGAGCACCCGCTATGTGCTAGGCTCTGAGGATTGAATAGAGAATAACCTAGAACTGAACTCTGCCCCCTTGGAATTTATAGTCTGGAGGATGGGGAGTAATAAACTCCCCAAATCATGTCAAGTAGTGGGGAAAAATTAACATAGTGTAGAAGGATAAAGAGTAACAGGAAGCAACTTAAAAGAAGAGGTCAGAGTTGCCTCCTGGGGGCATTTCAACAGAGCCCAAATAGGGTGAAGGAGGGGTATCTGGAGAAAGGATGGTGTAGGCAGAGGAAACAGCAAGTGCAAAGGCCCTGAGGCAGCAGTGTATTTAGCATGTTGGTAGAACAACAAGTTGCCCAGTGTGGTTGGAGGGGAGGGAACAAGGGAAACTAGGAGGAGAAGAGGTTGTAAGGTGGAGCAGAGGGGAGATTACGTAGGGCCCGGTGGGCCAGGGGAGGACTTTGGTTTTTTGCCCAAGTGAGGTAGGAGCCACGTGAGGATTCTGAGCAGAGGAGGGTCATGACCCAACTTCCTATTATTATCCCCACATCAGAGATGAGGAAACTGAGGCTCACAGAAGTGAAGTCACTGGCCAAGGTCACGTGGCCAGCGAATGGCACAGGTGGAATTTGAACCCATATCCGTGTGACTCCCAGAGTCTTCCCATCTCCTGACTGCTCCTGGTTCTGGTGTGAGTCAGGAGGACAGATCAGGCGGGGAGTGAAGGGGCTTCTCAGAGCTGCTCTTTACAGTCTCCTGCCTCTGCCCGACACATCTCCTCCTCACTTAAGCCCTCTCCCTCACCCCAGTCATCCTCCAACTACCCGGGCCCTGGGTGAGCGCCTAACATTTAAGACCATCCCTTCCCCGGTACAGATTGGCTTCTGAGTAACAGACAAAAGGGGCCATTCAAAGGATCCCAGCACTCACGGAGGGGTGACAGACAAGGACCTAGAGCTTCTGGGGCCCCTGTGGCTCTGCCTCTAATGCGCAGAGTGGCCAGGGCAAGTCCCTGGCCTCCAAAGTCATGCTTGCTTCGAGGACAATCACTTTCTTTTTCTTGTAAAAAGAAGAGAAATTGTCAGCCCTTCAGTTTCACTCTGAGCTTGTCGATGTCTTTCCAGTAACTGAAGGGCAAGGGGCTGGGCCACTGCCCGGAGGCAGCCTGTGGACGCCTTTGGGGGCTGTGGTTGATGCCACCTGGCCCCCCTTGCATCACCCCTCTCTCCACACGCCTCCCGCCTCCTCCAATAATTGTGGTATTTGGTTTCCCTTCAACACCAAATGCAAAACTCTGCTGGAGGTAATGCAGAAGGGAATCTGTGTGAATCTCTGAACTGTGGTTGAATGGAGGTATTCTTAGGCGCCTGCTTGCAAGGGTGGTGAACTTCTGGTGCTAAAAGCAGAATTGCTTTTCAGTAAATGTTATTACTCAAAAGGAAGTTGTCACCGCCACCACCACCTCAAGCTCCTTCCAACGGCCACACTGTCTGTCAGGCCCGTGGAGGGAGGGGGGGGTCTCTGCAAGTCTCCCCATGGCCCCACCAAGCCCCCAGGGGAAGCTCTGGCCATCTCAGCTGACCCTGGCCATGAAATGCCCACAGACTGCCTTGGCATCATATCTCAAGGTACCAACTCTTTGCTTACTCAGCAGTTAGGTCTCCAAGCTTGAGTGGTCTTGGCTGTGCTGAGCGGGCGATGAGGATGGGGTCAGGGGCACAAGGAAGAGCTGTCAGTTGACTGTTTTTTCAAGAACTTGAAACTCATCTTGGCAACTCATCCCTCTTAATCTTTGTTTCCTCTTCTCTAAAATGGGGAGGGGACTTCCTGGGTGGTGCTGGGGTTAAGAATCCTCCTGCCAATGTAGGGGACACGGGTTTGATCCCTGGTCAGGGAAGATTCCACATGCACTCTGCAAGAAGAGAAGCCACCGCAATGAGAAGCCCACACACCCCAGCAAAGAGTAGCCCCCACTCGCCACAACTAGAGAAAGCCGCGCGCAGCAACAAAGACCCAACACAACCAAAAAACTGAACTGAAGTGAAATGAAATAAAATAAATAAAATAAAATAAAATAAATAAAATGGGGAGGGGGGGATGATACCCAGCGTAAAGAGCTAAGCATAGTAGTTGGCCATAGTGGACACTGAATAAATAATTATTAATAGTCAAAATGACACTAAATTTAAATCAGACTAGGGCTCAGCTCCACCATCTACTAGTTACATGGCCTTGGACAAGTCCATTCACCTCTCTGAGCCTCAGCTTTCTCCTGTATAAAGTAGAAGTAATAATAACACCTATTGCACAAGATTGTTGGGAGACTTTGATGAGCTGGAGCATGTAAGTCACCTGGCACACAGTAGGTATGCAGTGAGCATTACTTCCATTCCCTCTCGTCACTGCCTCAGAGAGGCCAGCTCCTGGGCTGTTGTTTCCCCAGAGCAGCCCAGCCCACAAGAACCAGCTGTGTCCTTCATTCATTGAGAAAGGTCCATGAAAGTGTGCACCCGAGTCCAGAGGGCAGACAAGAACCAACCAGATCAACCTCAGTGCAGCTGTTCAGTACACACCCCGCTGTGAGAAAGGAGTCAAAACAAACCTCAGGATGGCGGGTCACCATCCCAACCTAGAGAACTAGGAGAGGATGCCCTTGAGGTCTGTTCCCCCATCTGCCACAGCCCTGACATGTGACAAGTAATTTACAGAGCAGCACCTGCACTGGAGCCCTGTGCTCTGTGTGATTCACAAATCATCTCCTGGGAGTCTCCACACCAAGTCCTTGAGGCAGGACCTCTCGTCGCTCAGCCACTTGCAAGGGTGGAAACCGAGGCTCATGTAGCTGAGAGGTCTGGTCGACTGAGATTTGAGCCCAGCCTGTGCCATTGTCAAACCACACACTTAACCACTGCACTACATCCGCTGTTTGAGATTCTGATGGTGCTTCCATGTTACCAAAGACACAATTATATTCACAAGTGTCTTGAGTAGAAAAAAAAATTGTATTTGTATTCTTTCTTAAATTTCTTATATTGAGATTAGTGTGGATTCGGGGGCAGTTGTAAGAAATAAAGAGAGATTCCCATGTACCCTCTCCTGCTTTTCCCCCAGTGATAACATCTTTAAAACTACAGCATAGCCAAATGCTGGCGGTGATACAGCCAAGATGCAGGACATTTCCATCACCACAAGGACCCATCGCGTTGTTCTTCCACAGCCCTGCCCACCTCCCACCCCCAACTCTGTCTTTTCCCCGGCAACCACTATTCTAGTCCCCATTTCTATAACTGTGTGAATTCAAGAATATTATATAAATAGAATCAGATGGCATGTAACCCCTTGGGACTGACTTTTTTTACTCAGCATAATTCCCTAAAGACTCATTCAAAGTATTGCATGTATTAATATTTTGTTCCTTTTTACTTTGAGTAGAATTCCGAGGTATGGATGCAGCAGTTTCTTTATTCACCACCGAAGCACATCTGGGTTGCTTCCATGTTTTGCCTGTTATGAATCAAACTGCTATGTACACGTGTGCACATGTTTTTGTGTGAATCGAAGTTTTCATTTCTATGTCCAGGAGCACAATTGCTGGGTCATATGGTAGTTTTTAAGAAATTGCTTAACTGTTTTCCCAACACTGTACCCTTTTACATTCCCACTAGGAATGCACAAGTGATCCAGTTTCTCCAATCCTCGCCAGCATTTAGTGTTCTCATCATTTTTCATTTTAGTCATTTGGATGGGTGTGTAGCAATACCTCATTGCGGTCTTAATTTGCATTTCCCTAATGGCTAATGACGTTAAACATCTTTTCATGTGTTTATTTGCATTTGTGTATCCTCTTCCATGAAATGTCTGTTCCTGTCTTTTGTCATTTTCTAATTGGATTTCTTTTTCATTGCTGAGTTTTGAGAGTTCTTGATACATTCTAGATACTAGTCCTTGGTCAGATATATGATTTTCAAATATTTTCTCCCAGTCTGTAGCTTGTCTTTTCATCCTCTTAACAGGGCCTTTCACAGAGCAAAAAATTTAATTTTGATGAGGTACAATTTATCAATTTTTTCCTTTTATGAATCATGCTTTTTGGTGTTCAGGTCTAACAATTCTTTGCCTAGCTCTAGATCCTGAAAATTGATTTTCTCATACTTAAAAAAAAATGAATAAATGTTTTATAGTTTCATGTTTTATGTTTAAGTCCATGTTCCATTTAATTTTTGTTATAAGGTGTGAGCTTTGGGTCAAGGTCAAGGATCTTTTCTTTTTTTTTTTTTTCTTTTGCCTATGGATGTCCAGTTGCTCCAGCATTATTTATTAGAAAGGTTATCCTTGGAATTCCCTGGTGGTCCAGTGGTTAGGTCTCCACGCCTTCACTGCCAGCGGCCCAGGTTTGATCCCTGGTCAGGGAACTAAGATCCTGCAAGCTGCGTGGCGCAGCCAAAAAAACGGTTATCCTTCCATTGTAGTAAACTTTAATATTGGGTAGAATGATTCCTCCCACCTTGTAGAAAATTGTACATCATATTTTAATTCCTTGATAAATAGGTGGAAAAGCTCTGTTCCTCATTTTACTTGTTTAAAAAGAGACTATTGAAGCAGAGATGACCAAGGGTCCACCAAAGATTTATGCTCCTCCTCTAAAGGGTAGAGTAGCTGCCAAGCCAAAGAACTATATTTCCCAACTGATTTTGCATCTGGGTGGAAGCATGTGAGTAGTTCTGGCCAATGGAACGTGGGGGGAAAATATGTATGTATGTCACTCTGGGCTGATGGGTACCTTCTCTACCATCTCCTCTTTCTGGCTGGATGCTGATTCCCAGGGTGACTTTGACCTTAGTCGAACCCCCAGCAGTCAGGATACCTAAGTGACTATGTGAATCAGAGCTCCTCCTCCCTGTGGCCATCCCAACAAACAAAAATATCTGCATTTATAAATGAAATACTGTTTAAAATTTAACAGTGTTAAGTTTTAAAAGTTAAAATAAAAAATACAACTTATAAAATGTCCATCCATGTACAATTTACAACCATTTCACACACCTCTGGCATACTCACAGTTTGGGAAACATACATCCTAACCCTGTGTTAGAAGTTAGTCCACATTCCTTCTACAGATAGAAAAACAAAGGCCCAGAGAGGGAAGAGATTTGCCCAAGGTCACACAGCAAATCCAGGGCTGAGCCCAAGTAATTCCACTAGTTATGTATAACTGATTTCCATGAACCTTTGATTCCTTCTTTTAAAGGACAGACAAGTCTGAGCATGTGTCATCCGAGACTCGAAGTGGCCAATTATAAAAACAAATCATAATTAATAATTCCTTCTGAAGCAGGTCAGAGAGCTTCCAGGGCAGGGTGGCGCCTCTGAGGGCTGGTTTTGGGGAGCAGTAACTTTAGGACTTCCCGTCTTTCATGGGGGGGATGGGGAAGCATTTAAAATAAGCCTATTAAACATGGCCCATGCAGCTCTGACCCATGGAATGAAGCTCTTGCCTCCAGAAGCCGCTCAGCCTTTATGATGTGGGATTTGTCTGTGTGCTGAGGTCAAAGAAGGAAAAAAAAGTCCACAGGGGATTTATGGGGGAAGAACAACATCAACAACAATAATTTCTTGTGGAACTGAGTGGGTCAATTCCTCGCGGTTGCTAGACGAGTGGGTCAAAAGGCATCAGGAAGAGCAACTTTGGAGGAGGCAGGAGCGCAGCAGGCAAGGGCTCTGGTGTCAGGCTCGCAGACCCGGGTACAAACCCGGTCTGCGGCTGAACAGCTGTGAATCCTCAGCCAGCTGTGAAGCCCTTGATTTCACCTCTCTGTGCCGCAGCTCCCCCATCTATGAAACGGGGATTGTAAAAGTACCTGCCACCGACGGCTGTTAGAGACTAGAGTGAGGCAATGCATCGGAAGCTCCTAGCACAGTGCCGCTCACACAACAGGCCCTCAACTCATGCGTGCCCTCATTCTATCATGACTGGACAAATGACCCTTGCAGGACACAGAATTGCGATAATCATACTCCTGGGTTTCATGGTGCTCCACCTGGGCTTCACATTTTAAAAATATTGGTTCCTGGAACCCACCGCAGAGATCCTGCTGGGGTGGTGTTGGGGGTAGGGGTGGCCACCAGGTTACCAGGTGATTCTAGAGGGCAGGTTTGAGAATCCCCACCTATGGGACAGCAGAGTCTCGTTGCGGATCTGAGTAAATGCACATCATACAGTGATAAACCATCGTTCTGCATTTTTCCCTTTTTTCACTCCGCACTGTTTGTTTTCCAGCTCTGACCATATGGCTCCCTATATATCTAGTTTATTGCCTCAAATGTCTAACTTCTGCATCCTCCCCATTTCTCGTGGCCCTCTTCTAGCATAGACTCCAGGTTGTACCCCCACCCTCTCCACCTTCATGTCTGACATTGTGTTCAACTCTTCTTGAACACCCCTGAAGTGGGGGGTAATTTCTCTGAGCTTTCTTATTACCATTAAAGTTTAACCAAGTAGCTCCAATGACTGAATCTGAATCTCTGGTGTGGGGTCTCAGCCCCCAAAGTTTTCTAAGTGCTCTCCAGCTGATTCTGAGGAGAAATAATAAGGATTGAGACCCACTGACTTAACCAAAATCTCCATAATCAAAATACCAGGAAACTTCAGGGGAAAGAAGAAATGTCAGTGAACTAAAAATGTAATTTCAATCCCTTTGCTCATACATTTACTGAGGGACCAGTAACAGCCAGGTCCTGGGGATGCGGACATGGTGACCAGCATTAGCTTCAGAGAGGCCAAGAGACTGGAACTCAGGACCTCGTGACACCAACCAGCATGTTCTATATCCCAAGATGTAGCCCCTGCCTCAAGTTGTTCACTTCCTAGTGAGGCAGCCACAATCCACTGTGACAAATGCACATGTTAGAAGTGCACGCAAGGAATGGGGTGAAGTGATTGGCTGATTTAAGGGGGTCAGGGAAGTCTTCCTTGGGGTAGTGAAGGATGGGTTTTAAAGGATGAATAGGAGTCTGCTAGAAAAAGATTAGGAACCAATAAACATTTGTAGCAAACGCTGTTGGTATCCACCCACATCCCCTAGATGCTCACTCATGCTCATTGCAAATACCTACGACCCCTTGCTTGAGAGCTTTGGTCTGGCTGTGGACATGTACATAGCCAGAAGTTTCAGAAAGTTGATGTCCCTGGAATTAGCCCTCAGCTGACCACTGATGGGGAGTTGGAGGATACATGGCTGGTTTCCTCTCCCCTTGGTTGGAATAACTCTGGGGTGCATGTTCTACACTGGCTCCCTGGGTGGGTTTGAGATCCAGCTGCCCACAGCGGTCACTGGCCTGATAACCACATGTTATTTGCTTCCTTCCCTATCTCCCTCATTCACTATGCGATGAGCACTTCCCGGCATCACTTCCCAAATATACTTTTCACACTTCTTCTGCTTCTGGAAGAACTCAGACCAAGACAGCATCCTCAGTGGAGGAGACAGATGGGCAAAGGCAGAGGCAGGAAACCACGTGGTACGTGGAGACTATTCCCAGCAACTCGATGCACAGGATGCAATTTGGAGAAGAGGTTGAAGGCAGGAAGCAGCCATGTGGGCCTCTACTGCCACACCAAGATCATGGACTTCTTCCCACGTTCTCTGCTCGGGCTGTGGGACCTAGGCTCCAGAGCAGGCAGGGAAATGAGCTGATCGTTCAGAGTCCACAAGGATGTTCCAGTGAGGTTGGCAGGCTAAAGGGTGCCAGATTCTCCAATCACTGCTTCCATGATCCACTGACCTTGGGGTTCATTTGAATAACATCGAAGTCTGATCTGGACAAAAGTAGGAGGAGACTGGCCAAAGGCCACTGTCTTTGATTGGCAGAGACAGTCCAGTTGGGTAATGACTGCCCATCCATCTGGCTTTCAACTGGGTGTGCTAATTAGTCTCTCTGGGCCTCAGTTTCCTCCTCTGTGCAATGGGGACTGTAATAGCACCACCCTCATGGGACCACTGTAGCACTGAGGTTCCCTTCTCTTGCCCCTCTGCCCTGTGGGGACAACTCTGGGGGACAAGAAGAAACACTGCCCCAAGCCGTCTATAGAGAGCCCAGAGCTAACTTCATCTTGTAACTCCCCTACCCATCTCAAAAAATCAACCTCTCCAGAAAACTCTGGGGTTCCCCTGGGTGGGAACCATCTCTGTGCTTTGGCCACAGTGTCCCTCATCACACACCCATTATGCTCAGCTCTAATATGGACCACAGGAGCCCCTGGGCCCAGCTTGACAGGTTAAGTCTCAAATTAAGTTAAGTCACTGACTTGCCAACAACTTCCCACCCTGGGCTATAGAGGGGCCAGGCAGGGGAGGGAGAACAAAGGCTTTTGTTTGCCCAGCCTCAGAGAAAGATGAGAAACAGCAACTCCTGCCTGATCCTGTGGAAGCCCCCAGAGCTGCCTGCTCAGGCCAGGAGCCAAAGGAGGCAAGTCAGAATAGCCAAGTGAGAGACCCAAAGCCCAGGGTTGGGAAATGATGTTGGGAGAATTGTCCACCCATTCACCCAGCCATTCATCCATCACCACCCATCTATCTATCTATCCATCACCTACCTATCCATCCATCCATCGATGACCCATTTATCATCCATTCACCACCCATCCATCCACCCACCCATCCATATATGCATCATCTATCCATCTATCTGCCCATCCATTCCACAAGCACATATTGAGCATTATGGGGCCCAGGCCTGGGTTAGGCACTGGGGAAACAGCTGTGAATAAAGTCTCTGTCCTGCAGGGGCTGATATTCTAGGCAGGGAGATGGACAATAAACAATAATGTAAATATTTAATATAATGATGGAGGGTAAAAAATACTAGGCAGAAAAATAAATCAAAATAGGAAGAGTGAGTGCAGGGCTGCTGTCAAGGAGTGGTCAAGGAAGGCAAAAAAGAAGCGGTGGACCAGATCTGATAGGGGGAACAGCAAATGCAAAGGCCCTGAGGCAGGATTGAAATTGGCATGTTGGAGCAACAGCCTAGAGGCCAGTCAAGCCATCATGAAAAGAAGGAAGGAAGGTAGAGGGGAAGAAGGGGGTAAAGTTGGAAAGGCCCTGGGAGCAGGGAGACCAGCTCCAGCTCTGGCTCTGTATAGTCAGGGAATGGTTCCTTTTTCTCTCCAGACCTTGGAATTTCCATCTATATAATGAAAGACTAGATGGGATTGTCCTTTCCCATCTGGGGCTTTGTCATTTAAAAAAAGAGGGCCTTGCTCTTGCCTTGAGAGCTAGAGGAGCGGGGTCTAGGCTGCAAGGGTGAAGAACGTAGGCCCTGGAGTCAGGGTACTTAATCTCTCTGAGCCTCAGTGTTCCCAGCCATAAAATGGGAATAATAATACCCCCACTGCCTGCCCCAGGGCGCTCACCAGGATTCGCTGGGATGGTTCAGGGAAAGCATCTATTTGGGGCACCTTCCCTTGCCACTGTTATATTATAATTAGGTAACCAGACAGTGATAGTAGATTTTGCTGACCCTCCAACTCAGAGGCAAAGAGTGTGAAGCCCTCAGATGACCCCCTGCAGTGCTGCTGGCCTTGGCTGGCAGGACAAGGTTCACACAAGCCTGGGGGCTGGGTCTCCAGGGCTCGGCTCTAATCATAGAGAGATTACTGGAGAGGAGTGTGGATAAAGCCCTTCAAGCAACTCAGAGGCCTCCGCCCTAGACAGGCAGCTCAGCACCAGCAGCAGCGCAAAATGCATCTTGGGACAGGCACCGGAGGCTCCCACCTGGCTGCACTATGTCCAGCGCTGTGCCCTTGAGCTATCCTGTTCCCTCTCTAGGCCTCACGTTCCAAAAGCACTACTTGGGTTCTCATTCCACCTCATCTGATCCATTCCTACCTCAGAACCTTTGCACTTGCTGAGCTGGCCACCTGGTATGCTCCTTCCAAAGCCAGCTCCTTCTCCTCCTTCAGGACTCAGCTCAAATGTCACCTCAGAGAGGCCTTCTCTGACCATCAATCCAACACACCCCCACACCCCCATTTATTCATTGTCTCTGCTGGTTTGCTTTTCTTCAGAATACTCCTTAACGCTCTCTGAAATTACCTGCTAAGTTCTTTGTTTGCTTCTTTACTGCCTGATTCCTCCACTATGATGTCACCTCCACAAGGATAGAGGCTGCCCATCTTATCCACTGTATCTCCAGCAATGAGCACATAGCAGGTGCTCAGTCAATATTTGATGAATGAATAATGGGAACTTAACGATTCCTTTATTTTTTGAAAAAAAATTTTCCCACTTAAAAATTAACTTTAATTACATAATTAACGTTATTACACTCTTTAAAGTTTTTTTTACTGTTACAGCTTATGGTTAAAATTCCCTTTGACCTCCATCCTGGATACTCCCTGAGGTGGTCATGTAACAGGTTTGGCTATATCCTGCAGACTTATTCCTGCGCACGTGCACACACAGAAATGCATAACACTGCTGTTGATATTGTGTGTGTGTGTGTGCGTGCATGCATGCATGTGTGTGTGTTTATGTAAATGGTGCATTAGACTGGGCTCCAAGTTGCAAACAGAGTAAACGACTCAATAATTGGATGGTTAAATTCTATGTGTCAGCTTAGCTAGGTTATTGTGCCCAGCTGTTCAGTCCAACATTAGTCTCAGTGTTGCTGTGAAGGTATTCTGTAGATGTAACATCTACACTCAGTTGACTTTAAGTAAAGGAAAGTATTCTCGATAATGTGGGTGGGCCAAACGGCTAAAGCCCTTGAGAGTGAAAACTGAGGTTTCCTGTAAAAGAAAGAATTCTGCCTCCAAACTGTAACATAGAAATCCTGCCTGAGTTTGCGGCCTGCCAGCCTGGGCTACAAATTTCAGACTCGCCAGCCCCACAAGTGCAGGAGCCAATTCTTAAAACTAAATAACAGACAGATAGATAAATAGATAGATGGATAGAAAGATAATCTATTGATTTTGTTTCCCTGCAGAACCCTGCCTGATACAGTAATGTAAACAAAAACACAATGTATTGAAAGTACTTTAGGAACAAAGAGACAATCAATCCAATAGACAAAAAAGGCAAAGACTGAGCATGCATTTCGCAAAAGGAGATGCCAAATGACCAACAAACACACAAAGGGGCTTAACATCATTGATCATAAGGGAAACGCCAATTAAAACTACAGGGGGTTAGCATTGTACACCCACTAGGATGGCTACAATGAAAAAGATGGGACATACCAAGACCTGACGAGGAGGTGGAGCATACAGAAAAAACTCATACGCGGCTGATGGGAATATAAAATAGTGCAGACACTTTGGAAAACTGGTGATTTCTAATCAAACGAGACATGCACTGACTATATGACCCAGCAATGGGTCTATACTTAACAGCAATGCAGACAGATGTTCACCAAAAAACGAATGTTCACAGCAGCCTTATTCATAAATAGCCTCCACCTAGAAAATACCCACATGCCCGTCAGTAGTGGAGTGAATGAATGAGCTGAGCCACATGCAGACAATGGAATCCTGCCCAGCAATAAGAGTGAATGATCTGCAACCACATGCAACAACATAGATGGATCTCAAAGACATTAACATTAAGAGATGGAGCCAGAGACAAACACATACCGTTTGATTCCACTTAAGTAAAGGTCTAGAGACAGACACACTACCCTCGGTTACCCTTGGGGAAGTTGTGACTGGCAGAGGGCACAAGGGGAGCTTCTGGGGGACTGGAATGTTCTGTTTCTTGATGTGGGGCTGGTTACACAGGTGTGCTCACTTATGAAGAATCATCAAATTATCACTTATGACCTGTGCATTTTTCTGTATGTATTCTATACTTATGTAAAAAGTTCAAATTAAAATGAGGGGTTGGGGGCTTCCCTGGTGACACAGTGGTTAAGAATCTGCCTGCCAATGCAGCGGACACGGGTTCGAGCCCTGGTCTGGGAAAGTCCCACATGCCACAGAGCAACTAAGCCCGTGTGCCACAATTAATAAGCCTGCTCTCTAGAGCCAGCGAGCCACAACTACTGAGCCCACACCCTCCCAACTATTAAAGGCCGCATGCCTAGAGCCCGTGCTCCACAACAAGAGAAGCCACAGTAATCAGAAGCCCGTGCACCACAACGAAGACCAGCTCCCTCTCTCCACAACTAGAGAAAGCCTGTGCACAGCAACGAAGACTCAACGCAGCCAAAAATAAATAAATAAATAATAAAATAAATCTTAATGAATAAATAAATAATAAAAATAAAATAAAACTAGGGGTTGGGGAAGTCCAGGAGGGTTGGAGAACCAGATTTCAAAGACAGCAGGGACAGTGCCCCAAATCACACCACAGGACTGGGTCAGGTAAGAGATCTCTGCTGACTCTGGACTATCCCTTATTCCAAGTTTAGGTGGGTGGGTCTGATTGGTGGAGCCCAGGTCATATGACCACCCCCTAGCTGCAAGGGAGGCTGGGAAGCACGAGCGTTTAGCAGGTTCAGCATCAATGGTGGAGGTGGGCAGTCTCTGCCTCAAAAGACAGGGAGTCCTTAGACCACTGCAAGGTGTTTAACCCTTCCCCAGTTAATGGATATTTAGGTTGTTTTCAATAACCATCTTGGCACATACTCCTGTGCCTGATGTTTCTCTAAGGGAGACGCCAAACAATGGAATTGCTGAGTTCTAGAAAATATGAAATTACAGTTTTACTGGATACTATAAAATTGTCTTCCTGAGAGGCTATTCCAATTCATACGTTGACCAACAGAATATGTGTGGCCATTTCTCCACGGTCTCCTGAATACTCTACATTATCAATCTTTTATTTTTGACAAACGGAGTCAAAAATGTTATCTAATTTTTTTTTTTTTTTTAGTTTATATTTGCCTGATTACCAGCAAGGCTGGACATCTTGCATGTCTATTTGCCATATGTGTTTCCCTTTTCGTAAACTGCTTGTTCCCAGCTACTACCCTGTTATTCTAGTGGGTTGGGGTTTTTTTCTTATTGCTCTGCAGGGATTCTTTAGATGTTATGGAAATAAATCATTTGTATACATTTATGTTGCAAATATTTTTACCCAGGTTGTCATTTGTCTTTTAATTTGGAAGTGAACACAAGCTGTTCCCTCAGGCTCACAACTTTTCTGAGGCTGGGAAATCAACATTGAGGCGAAGGGGGTGGAGATAAAGAGGAAAGGGGATCTTTCTGACCTTACCCCGTTTTGTTCCCACTAGCCCTGAGGACATTTTGTAATATCTCTACCAGTCATCCTTTCATTTCCTTGTTCTTATCACCAATAGGAAATAGTATTAGAGCCGCAGCCATAGGACTACTTAACTGTTACTTTACAATTTTTTTTTTCAAGCCAGAAGTTTACAGCACTTGGTGTGAAGAAGAGTAATTCTCAGGGCCCTGAGCACTCTCAGGGTTCCTGGTGGGGAATCAGCCAGGCTGAGAACATGAGTGTCATTCATTTATTGACTATGTGAATAAAGGATTTAGATTAATGCCAGGAATTTGCAAATTCCTTCAGAAGCTGTCACTAGCAGACAAAAGGGTAAACCATGTATGGGGCATGTGTGAGCAAAAGGTCTGGAGGTGAAACTGAGCAATGGTTGAAAGTATCCTTGAAAATCCTTTGCTGTTCATAAAAAGGCAAGAGAACATGGTTTGGTGAATATGGATATATTTAAAATGCACAAAGTCAGCAGTCCACAGCCCTTGGGCCAAATCCGGCCCTCCACCTATTTTTGTAAATAAAGTTTTATTGGCACACAGCCACACCCATTAGTTTCATATTGTCTGTGGCTGCTTTCCAGCTACCACAGCAGGGTTGAATAGTTGCAACAGAGACCACATGGCCCACAAAGCCTAAAACATCTATTATGATACCTTTATAGAAAGAGATTACCGATCCCTGAACTAAGTAATTAAAAAGACGTTATAATTTCACAGTATTTTTAGATATAGAAAACAGAAAAATGAAAAAATGATTTTAAAAAGTGTTTGGCCAATCATGTATGGTTGGACCTTTCTAAGTTAAATGCATACAAGTTGTAATCCATTAATAACATGGTTAAGAGTAGGAGTTTGGGTCCAGATTTTTTTTTTAAATTCTGCTGCTTCCTAGCCAAGTAATCTTTGCCTATGACCCTAGCCCTCTCAACCTCAATTTCCTCATCTGTAAAATGGGAGTGATAATAGTACTGACCTCATAGGGTGGTGTATTTAGTGAGATTCTTAGAACAGTGTCTTAGAACATAGTGAATGCTATATAATTATTTGCTATTATTATCATCATTGCTGCACACAGACAGATTGATGTCCTGACTGTGCTACTTCCTAGCTCTATGGCCTTGAGTGCATGGCTTCCCCTCCCCAGACCTTAGTCTCCCCATCCGTAAATGGGACCACAATTGTTTCCATCATGTAGAGTTGCTGTAAGGGCTGTGCTTAGCACAACATCTGGCATACAGTAAGCATTCCACACATGGTAGATGTTATTGCCACTGTTCCCATTATTCTGACTTCCTTTCTGACCCCAAAGCCTCCGCACTGTCTGGAGCTCAGCCCTCCTCCTGCTGTGCAAGGCAGGTCATGGCTCTGGACCTGCTGTGTACCAGCACTGACTGTTTCCACCCAGCGGTTGTTTATTTAACTGTCCTCTTAAGTAACTCTCCAGCCATCAAAGGGCTGTTTACAAACCCCACAATTAGCTTTCCTGGAACAGCAAATAAACAGAAACCTAATTAGGTGTGTTTCTCCTGGCTCAAGGCACAGTGATCTGAAGGCTTGGACACAGCAGCCATCAGTTAAATAAACATCTGTGGGACGTATGGATGAATGGATGTATAGAAGGATAGATGGATGTGTGAATATATAGATGGGTGGATGGATGAATGTATAGAAGAATGTATGGGTGAGGGACGGACAGATAATGTTTAAGATGATGGATAGATAGAAGAATGGAAGGACAGATAGGTGGAAGGGATAGAAAAATGGACAGGATAGGTGGATGGAAGTGTGGATGGATGGATGCATGGATGAATGGAAGATGGGTGGGTAAATGGATAGATGAATGAATGGGTGGGTGGAGGTTAGTGGAATGCTAGAGGGAAAATCTAATGTGAACTGCAGTTCCAAGCTCTTTCTGACATCTGTTCTTCACTGAGATGCTATGTCACCATGCTATAGAAGGGACTGTGGCCTCATGGCATCAGAACAATCCTGGGTTTAAATTCAGCTTATGCTATATCCTAGCTCTGTGACCTTGAGCAAATCCTGTTACTCTCTGGGCCTTAGTCTCCTCCTCTATAAAATGGGTGCTAATAACTGTCCCCAGTGCACAGGGTTGCTGGGAAGTTAATGGGTTAAGTGTCCAGGCCATGGTCCCTGTTCTGTATGTGTAAATTCCCTTTCCGTCATTGTTGGTGGATTGCCCAGACCCTGTATTCTGAGGATTCACCTCGATGGAAGGACCAGCCTATACCCTGAGAAGAGGGGCTGGTTCCCACTGTGGGTGAGGGGCACTGAGACAGAACCCAGGACTTGGGTTTCCTCCCTGCCCAGCTCCCTCAGGGGCCTCCAGTTGGTTCTCCAGGTCTGGGAGATGAGAATGGTGGCATGACATCCAGACTGTGTAGGTTCAAATCCCTCTTCTTTCACTTACCAGCTGGTAATCTTGGGCAAGTTTCTAACCACTCTGTGCCTTGGGAAAATGAAAGTCCTTAGCTCATAAGGTTATTGTGAGGGTTGAATGAATTAATACAATGAAGTGTTTAGTACAGTGCCTGGCACATGGTAAGCATGGCTAGTTACCACTATTACTATATAATAGGTATTATTATTATTATCACCTCTCCCACCACCCCTTTGCCCTTTGTGGGAATCTCTGACGTTTCCCACCAGAAGACGGCCCTCGGGCTCGACTTGAAGGAACAGAAGGCTCCAGGCAGAAGGGCACTGCCAGCCAAGGCACAGCTTGGGCAAAGGCGCAGAGGGGAAAGCTCCCCAGGAGCAAAGCTGGAGCATCTTTGGCCAGAGGGAGGTGTGACTCCCAGTGCAGAGGCTGGGTGGGGTGAGGTGAGTCAGTGTTTGGCCCAGCCAGGCTCTAGCAGCGCTGTTTCCCATCAAGGGGCCGGGCGGGGTGGCTGCGGCTCCCTCTGGCCAGGGGTGAGGGTCTGAGTCAGCCCAAGTCAGGTAAGGGGAGGAGGACAAGGGACTTTCCCACCTGCACCCTGGAAGCCTGTGTGAGCTGGGCAGGGTGCCTCCCACAGCGGGCAGGCGGGCAGAGGCCTCTGCACCAGGGACAGTTGGGTGCTGCCTGCCTCCACGGCTGACCCCGGGCCCCAAGTCCAGAGAGAGGCCCGGGAGCCTCTCCTCTCCCGAGATGCGGGGCGGGGCCCAGGACCCCAGCAAAGGGCCTTTCCTAGGGGAGAAAAAGAGCTTTGGAGTCCAGTGAGATCTGGGAAGCCAGGGAAAACCTCCCTGAACAGGGAATATTTGAACCAAGGCCTGGAGGAGGGCAGGAAACGAGCAGCGGGTGGTATCTGGGGACGAGTGTCCTTGGTAAAGGGAATAGCAGGTGCAAAGGTCCAGAGGTGGAGGCCTGGAGTTGTAAAGCAACAGGGAGGAGACTACCATGGCTGGGGCCAAGAGGGGACCGTGGGGGGAGACGAGGGCAGAGAGACAATGGTGGCAGTGAGGGTGGGGACAGATCATACAGAGGCTTGTGGGCCACAGGGAGGACTTCGGTCATTACTCTGAGTGATACGGGAGCCCTGGGAAGGTTCTGAGCAGGGGAGGGACAGGATCTGACTTAGGTTCTAATGAGGTCCTCTGGCTGCATGTAGAGAACGGACTGCAGGTGGGGAGTAGAGGACAGAAGCCAGGGGACCTGAAATGGTCCAGGTGAGTGATGAATGGGGCTGGACAGGGTGGGGACCGTGAAGGTAGAGAGAAGAAGCGGGACTCTAGGAATTCCTTCAGGCGTCAGTCAACACTGACTTAGGGACTTACTGTGTGAGCCCTGTATAGGAACTGTGGATATAGAGTTCACAAAGGCTGAGCCCTTGCTTACAGTTCAGGAAACAAGAGGCAAATAAATCAATATGATGTGATCAGTGTTCTGAGCCAGGTGTGAATCCAGGGCACCCACTCTGCACCAGGCCCTGTCTGCTGGCTTTCTATGTAGTAGCTCAACCTTGTGAGATAAGAATGATCATGAACTCCCATTTTACAGATGAGGAAACTGAGGCCCTCTTGGGAAGGTTAAGCAACGTGTCCAAAGTTAAGAGACTCCTCCCCGCTAATAAGATTCACACCAAGATCTGAAAAGCTGCAGAACTGGGGCCACCTGACCACTCTGGTTACTCTACTGGCCTATGTGATCAGGGAGGGCTTCCTGCAGAGCTGAGATTATGCCTGGGTTCCCAGGGCTGGGCAGGATTCTGTCAGTGAGCAGAGGGGGCATTCCAGACCTGGGCAAGGCATGAGCCAGGGCCTGGAGGTGAGATCAGTTCTCTTAGCCAGTGTCTCCTGAACCTCACTTAAAAGTCATCTTTAAAGCCATTCATACTTTTTATTAAGTTAATTGATTTTTTGACTTGCTTGGTTGGTTTTTTAAAAATAATTTACTGAGGTGAAATTCACGTAACATCAAATTAACCATTTTAAAGTGAACAATGCAGTGGCATTTGGTATTCACAATGATATACGTAACATTGTGCAACCACTACCTCTAACTAGTTTCCAAACATTTCCATTACCCCTAAAGGAGACCCCATACCCACTAAGCAGTTGCTCCTACTCCCTATCCCTCTACCCCAGTCCCTGGCAATCACCAATCTGCTTTCTGTCTCTATGGAGTTATCTATTCCGGAATCGTACAATAAGTGACCTTCAGTGTCTGAATTCTTTCACTTAGTCTAATGTTTTGGCGGTTCATCTTCATTGTAGCATGTGTCAGTAAAATAATTTTTAAAGGGAAATGTGTACTGTTACCAGAAAGAGAAAACAAGTAATCATTTCTACAAATGGAAAGTAACCTTAAAAGCAATGATCACAAAAATATTACTGAATTCTAGCTGGATTCTGGGGCTGGCTGAGGGCTCTGGGCTGAGGTCTGCTCTGCCTCATAATGGGAGATGAGCAAGCTCTGGAGAGATGCTAAAGGCCTGCCAGCACCCACGTGCAGCTCTCTCCATGGGTTAATCAGAAGAATCAAAGAAAACTCCAAAGGGAGCAATGTCCTGGAGGCCTCTGAGATTCCAGGGTAGACATGGGGTGCATGTAGTCCATGAGGGTGAGTCTCCCCAGTGCCATGGCAGGTGGACCAGAGGCAAAAGCCGAAGACAGGAGCCTGTTGGGAAGCCACTCCCCCGGCCCAGACCCATCCAGAGAACTCCATGCTCACTGATGTCTCCCCTTTCCCCAAACACTTTCACATCCAATAGGCAGGACAGATGACACCTGGGCTAATTTCTGGGCTCTGTTCTATTCTCTTAATGTATCTGCCCACTTTTATGCCAATACCTTACAACTTTATTTTGTATACCTCTGCCATGGATTCTAACGTCTGGACAAACAAGTCCTCCCTCTAGCTCTTCTTTTTCAGAATTGTCTTGGCTGTTTTCACACATTTACTCTTTCACCTGACTTTAGAACTTACCCTTTTCTTTTTTTTTAAGGTCTTCATTGAATTCATTACGATCTTGCTTCTGTTTTATGTTTTGGTTTTCGTTTGTTTGTTTTTGGCCTCAAGGCACGTGGGATCTTAGCTTCTCCATCAGGGATGGGACCCATACCCCCTGCATTGGAAGGCGAAGTCTTAATGACTGGACCAAGAGGGAAGTCCTCCAAACCTACCCTTTTAACAGACAGGCCTAGAGATGTTAAGTGACAGACCCCAAGTAGAAAGGGCTTCCTTCAAGCGTGATGACCCATTTCCAAGATTCCCAGGAATCCAGGGAAGTGTTGGGGTGGATGTGCTGGGAGGAGGGGGGGGGGGGGTCTCTGCATCCCCATCCTGGTAGGTCACCATGGAGACGTGTCTGCTTGTTAAAGGCCTTGAATGCCCTTAAAAGTAGCAGAGTTTGCCACATTCATGTATCCCCTATACTATTTACTCTTTTTCTTTAAGAAAACTCACTTTTTAAAAAATTTTTTTGTTTTATATTGGAGCATAGCCGATTAACAATGTTGTGTCAGTTTCAGGTGTACAGCAAAGTGATTCAGTTATACATATACATGTATCTATTCTTGTTCAAATTATTTTCCCATTTAGGTTATTACAGAGTATTGAGCAGCATTTCCTGTGCTATACAGTAGGTCCTTGTTGGTTATCTATTTTAAATATAGCAGTGTTAAGTCAACCTACTTTTTAAATTTTTATTTAAACTTCAATTTAAAGGAAACATTTTATCTCTGCTTTAAATGAGAAACCACTATCAAGTATGAGGCACTTGCTGTTGGTGCCTTGCCCATCTCCCCTCCTGCTTACTTTCCACGAACACAGACCAAATTCCAGCTGCCAGCACCTGCCTCCTTTACCTGTGGGCTCTGCCCGCCTGTGGGAGGCTAGAAGTGCTGGGAATTAACACTCCAGGGAGTTACCTCCAACCAAGGACTGGCAGGAGCAGATGTATACATTCCTCAGCGGCCTGGCCACCCCCGCCTCTGCCGCACCCGCAGTGGATAACTCCGAGGTTATCTGCACCTTCTATACTGCACCTTCTATACTGTTCCTCATAGTTCCACAGCAGGCTGAGCTTCAGGTGCCCACAGCAGTTACTTGCTTGACAATATTCTCTGCATTGGAGGCCCTCCCTTCTGAGTCCTACTTCCCCACACCCCTACCAGTGTTTTCTGGGATCACCTCCCAAATGAACTACTTGCCTTTGAATTATTTTCTTAGGGATCTGCTTCTAGGGGGACCCAACCTAAGGCACTTGTTGTAAATTAAAGATATTCAGCAAATTATACAAAGAAGTGAAACAGAGGCAGATATTACTGCTGCTGATGGCTTGACATTAGGGTCTGCTTTGTGTTTCTTAAAATGAAAGAACAGGTAGTAGGAAGATGATAAAGACACACAGGTCTGAAGTGGAGTCTTGCCTTCCCCGTGGCAGAACCAGGAGGACAGAAAGGGAGTTGAAGTGACTCTCATGGTGAGCTGATGGGCTTCCATGCAGGGTCCCTGGAGCCCACATAACTATCTCCAGCCCCTTCCACGGCCCATAGTTGGTGAGGTCCTGGGGAACAACATCCAAGGATGGTGGAACGTTCCCCTAGGCTGGACGGCTGGCAGGACACAAGCCTGGTGGACCCCGAAGGCAGCAATCAGTGCTAGGCCGGCCACAGGGGCAGGTGGGGGCCAGGAGGAAGACGTGGTCCCGCCCTGAAGGAGCCCAAAGGGCCATTAGCCTGACACATGGGCTGAGGGGCTCAACTTTGCTTTGAGTGCACCTTGAGAAAGGAGACATCACTCATTCATTCATTCATTCATTCAACAAATGTTTATTGAGCATCTAATGCACAGGCATGGGGAAGAGAGAGAAGGACAGATCAAAATCCCTCACAGGAGGGTGCTCTAATGGGGACAAAGACAATAATAAGTGAACACACAAACTCTGAAATGAGAGTCCTTGGTGCTACCAAGAAAATAAACAGAATTGTAGGATAAATAGTAGAAACCAGGGCAGCTTTTGATAGTATGGTCTGGGAGGGCCTCTGGGGAGGGAGTAGTTTAAGATCAGAACCAAATATGGAGGAGGAGCCAATCACACAAGAGCTAGAAAAAGAGGGTCCCAGATAGAGGGAACAGAAAATGCAAAGACCTGGGGGTGGAAATGAGCTTGGTGTGTTGGAGGAACAGAAACAGGCTGCTGTGCTGTAGTGAAGGAGCAGAGGAAGGGGGTGGGGGGTGGGATTAGGGTGAAGTGGTCACTGGGCCAGTTCAGAGCAAAGAAATGCCTGGCAAGCGTTTGTGGGATCAGTGAGTACCAGGGGAGGCATCCATGGGCACTGGATGGGGAGCAAAGAGGGGAGCTGAAGGCACTGGGTTTGGAAGGCTTTTTCTCTTCGTATCTTTGTCAGTGGAAGGGGAGGCCAAGGAGAGTGACCCTGGTGTGCATAGTGCCAGCCTGGACTACAGCAGGAAGGGGCTTCAGGCCACTGCACCTAGGTAGAACTGGCTGATTTCAGCCAACTGAGTCAGCAAACCCGTCTTTGGCATCTCATAATAGTACCTACTTCATGAGATGCTATTTATTGAGAACCTAAGCACCAGGCACTATGCAACCTGCTCAGAGGCTGCCAGACATATCCCCTTACCAGGAAGATGCTCACAGAAACAGAAAATTACAATATGGTATAGTGAGTATTCCAGGGAACACTGGACAAAGGAAGGGTCATTCGAGTTGGCTTTTGAAAGATGAAGAGGAGCTCACTGGAGAGAAACCATCACCAAGAGGGCAGAAACTCTTCTTCTTGTTTGTCTCTGTGTGCCAGCACCTAACACAGAGATTGGCACATAGTAGACACTCAATTCACATGTGTTCATGGAATGAATTGGAGCTGCCCACGCTTTGGTTACTCAAGTACCTGCCTTCATGATTTTTGTGCAGTCTGCTTTCCACTATTTCTACTATTGCTTAATATTTTCTTCAAGTTGACCTACCTTCTTATCTAAATAAATTTATTTTAAAAGGAAATATTTGATATGATCAGTAGATTTGAAAAAAACAACAAAGAATACTTGCCACAAATCAAAGATAACCAGAAAAACCATCACAGTGAAAGCAAAACAATGTTATTAAAGTCTGCCTGTTAAGAAAACAAAAAGGCCACAGGCTGGGAGAAAGTATATGTAAATCACATATCTACAAAGGACTCACTCGTATCCAGAATATATGAAGAACTCTCCAAACCCGTTAATAAGAAAATAATCTGATTTTTAAATGGACAAAAGGCTTAAATAGACACCACACCAAAGAAAATACAGAGATGGCAAATAAGCACATAAAAAGATGCTCAACATCATCAGTCACTAGGGAAAGGCAAATTAACACCACAATGACATACCACTGTACACCTATTAGAATGACTAAAATGTTTTAAAAACTGACAATACCAAGTTTCATTTGCTTCCCATCATGGCAAATGAAACTTTGATGCACTGCTGGTGGGAATGCAAAATGTACAGACACTTTGGAAAACAGTTCAGCAGTTTCTGATTAAGTCAAACGTACAGTTACCATATGAACCAGCCATTCTATTCCTAGAAATCTCCCCCAGATAAATAAAAATTTATGCTCACATAAAAACCTATTTGCAAACATTTATAGTGGCTTTACTTATAATCACTAAATCTGGAAACAGCCCATATATCCTTCAACTAGTGAGTGGGTAAACAATCAGTGGTACATCCATACAATGGAATACTATTCAACAATAACAAGGAACAATGTACTGATAACACACAACCAAATGAATGCAACTCCAAAGCGTGATGGTGAGTGTAAAATAGCCAGACTCAAAAGGCAATGTGCTGCAGGATTCCTTATATGACATTCTGGAAAAGGCAAATTTATAGAAAGAGAAAAAGATCAAATTTCAAAAACAAGTGACACTGATCTATGGTGCTAGAAGTCAGAATAGTAATACCCAGAGGAAGGGAAGTAACAGAGGAGAGAGAAGGGTTCTGTGGGTAGTGATGTTCTGTCTGTTTGTTTGGGTGCTGATTACACAGCTGTGAAAATTCAAGCTAAGTACTTCTTTTGTGTATGCCATAGCTTAATACAAAGTTTTTTAAAAGTCTAGCTAGATAAAACTGTGTGCCTCAGGTACGGAGCCTGAGATCTGCTCTCTCTTCTTCACAAAGGGAGATTATCAAGTATTTGGTGTTAGGAACAGGTTAGCATCAAACAGAGACTCTCTATGATGTAAAGGGAGGGCTATAAAGATTTGCAAAGGAAGTAACTCTAACAATGTGACCCAATGTGAACTGATGCTCCATGCATCCTATAAAATGAAGTTGGGGACTTCCCAGGTGGCGCAGTGGTTAAGAATCTGCCTGCCGGTACAGGGGATATGGGTTCGATCCCTGCCCCAGGAAGATACCACATGCCGTGGAGCAACTAAGCCCGTGTGCCACAACTATTGAGCCTGAGCTCTAGAGCCCGTGAGCCACAACTATTGAGCCCGAGTGCCGCAACTATTGAAGCCCACGTGCCTAGAGCCTGTGCTCCGCAACAAGAGAAGCCACCACAATGAGAAGCCTGTGCATCGCAATGAAGAGTAGTCCCCCGCTTGCTCGCAACTGGAGAAAGCCCGTGTGCAGCAACAAAGACCCAACACAGCCGGTAAATAAATAAATAAATTTATTAGAAAAAAAAAAAAAAGAAGTCGATTTTGCCATTTTCATCTCTGTGTTCCTTGGCACCCAACACAAGCCTGGCACATGGTTAGTCTTCACTAGCTAGTCACCCCTCCAAGCTTCCACACTGGTTGTTCTCTCTGCTGGAGATACTCCCTTCTTCCACCTTGACCACCTGACAAACGCCTAAACTCACCTCAGGGATGACTCTCCTTCTTTTCCCTGTTATCTGAATATCCCTTGGCATTGCTGTTTCAGGGTTACTATGCATGCTATTTCCTCTGCCTGGAGTCTCTTCCTTTCTCCCTTCCCCTGGGTCAGTTGGCACATTTTGAGTGCAAGTGATGGAAAACCAGCCCAAACTGTTTTCAGCCAAAAATGGGAAATGTATGGCTGATGAAACTAAAACATCCTCAAGTGTGTCTAATTTCAGGTATGGCTGGATCCAGGGGTTCAACCCTGTCCAGCTCTATGTTGATCTCTCTCAGGCAGGGTTTCCTCTTATGATGTCCCCTGATGCTCCAGGCTTTCACCTGCTCACTCTCAGCCCAATGGAAAAACTGAAACTCTTTTCGCAAATAATTCCCAGCAACCAAAGTCCCAGGATCGAGTTTCATTGGGCAGGCTTAGTTACACCCCCATCCCTGGACCAATCACTGGAGCCAGACTTGGTCATATGTCCACCCTTGGAGACAGGGTCCTAGGACACCCCACCCAAACCTCATGGACTGAGGTGGGGGAAGAGGAGGTTCTCCAGTAGGAAATTGGGGTGCTATTACCCCAATACAGGAGATGGATACTGATCCCACCTTCTCTTGGCAAACTCTAGCTCATCCCAGCATGCTGTGTGGCCTCAAGTCAACCCCTTCCCCTCTCTGGGCCTCATGTTCCTCCTCTGAAAAATGGGCAGGAGGCCGTTTGAATTCCAACATTCCAGAATTCTGGGACAGCTTCCAGGACTGGCGGCTGCTCCCTAAATCCCAGGAATGTTCCGGTACTTCTGGGGATGGAAGTGGAGTGTCAGCCAGAGCCCTTCCTGGCCCTCCGGCCTGGGAACATGCTTAGAAGATGACAATTGGGCTCCCTTCAGCCGAAATTCCACTCCCGTGGGGGCCTTGCCAAGGAAAACAAGCCCAAGAACTGGGCATTGAAGGTAAGCATATTTGACAAGTTTTAAGATGACAAATTATTTACACAGGTGTGGGAACCGTCCCCTTGCACCCTGCTTTCTTTTCTTTCTCTTCCTCCCCTTTCCAAATTCTTTCCCCCAAGGGCACTGACAGACATGCCAAGGGAGGGGGTGGCTGGTCGTGGGGATCTGCCTGGAGTGAGTCCAGAAACCTGAGGCAACAGGGGAGGAGATGGAGCAGCAGGAAAGAGGGCGTCGGAACCAGGTGGGGGCTCGTCTCCCCTCACCTACCTTCTTGCTCTCAACTCCCATTACCTGGGGAGATATGAGGCTGAGGTCCTAGCAATTTCAAAGCTACCTGAGTCCTTTAAGAGAATGGTGCTCAATCCATCCTTAGTTGACAAGCGGGTGTGAGGGAAAGCAAGGGACACACAGCCCGTTAGCAGTTGACCCTGGAGCTAGCAAGCAAAGAGGTGGAGAAAGCAAAAATCATTTCTTACACATATACTGTGTACCCTGACACTGAGCTGAGCTCTGAGAATACATGGTGAATGAAATAGATAAAAACCCCTGCCCTGGTGGAGCTGTCAAGGGAACAAACAAGGCAAATGACGAGTTACCTTCATAAATACTTTAAGAAAATAAAACAGAGTGAGGGGTTGGGGCAGGGCAGGGGGGTGGGGACATTCTAGGTTTAGGAGGTGATATTTAGAAAGCTGAGAAGGAGCCTGCTAGGGAGAGATCTGAAGGAAGGACATCCAGGCAGATGGCACTGCACATGCAAAGGCCCTGAGGTAGGAAGTGGCTTGGGTGTTCAAAGAACACTGAGGAGGCCAGTGTGGCCAGAGTCTGGGGAGGGAATGGAGCTTGATCAGAGGTCTGCTCTGTGCTTTCTGCTCAATACAAACCCAGGAGGTGGGTATGATCATCCCCACTTTACAAGGAAGACACTGAGGCCTAGAGAAGGGCAGTGACTTGCCCAGGGTCACACAGCAGAGCCAGATTCCAGCCCCTTCCATCCAGTCCAAGCCCATGCTCCTTGCTTCTGAGAGGTGAGAGGGTAGGAACAAGGAATGTCCAAGACCTGCCACATCTCTCACCTGCAGCTCAACCCCCAGGGGAAGGGTGTTTGGGGGCAAGCCCTCTGCTTCCTGTGGGAAGACAGTGGAGACTGATTTAGCTGCTGAGTCATGGGGGTACAACAGGCTCCCAGGCTGCAATGGGCCCTGCCTCAGTTTACCCACCTGTAAAAAAAAAATGGGTTTAATAATATGTCTGCCTTCAGTACCGACTTCAGAGGGGTGTTATGAGGGTTAATTATTGCCTGGCAAATCCAGGAGCCTTGATGAACGGTGGCAGGAAGCGGGTGCTATTAACCTGGGTGGGTAATTACTCCCAGCCTGAGGGAGGAAGAAGAGGGGTCACACCTGGCCTGGTTCAACCTCAGGCCAGTTTCTTTTCCAGACGTGTAGGAGCCCAACATGCCATGAGCATCTGGCTTTGATGGCCATCCTGGCCCCAAGTCCCCCAGCACCGGGTGGAGCTAGGACTGTGTGCAGTCACGAGCCACACAGGCCAGGGCTGAAATCACATCTCTGTCCCTCCCCTGGCGGGGAGACCAGCACAACGCTCCTCCCCTGTCAGGGCCTCGGTTTCTTCGTCTGCACAATGGGGGTAAGAACCTTGCCCATCCCACAGGGGCTGTGGTTGTTTCTCACAGGTACACAGACACTAATTTTTATGTCATCTCCCAGCTGCATGTCAGGCCCCAGCCTCCTGCCCTGTCAGCCATCCTGACCTCCATGACCTGATGGGAAAGGGTAAAGGACTTTTCTAGAAATAAACAAATGATTTTTAAAACACTCTTCAGAATATTGATTGGGCCTCATGTCGTCGCACCTCTTGGGCCCCAGAACAAAGCTCCATCCACCGTCTGCCCCGGAAGCCCATCCCTCCCTCCAGGATGGGGGAGAGGAAGCAGGGACAGATACTGAAGCCAAGCCCCCTCTTCCTCCTTTTAGTTATTTATTTTTTTATTATTTTATTAAATCGAGATAATACTGACATGACATTTTATAAGTTTCATGGGTACAACGTTATATTTCTGCATCTGTCATACCCACAGTGTGCTCACCACTAAAAATTTATTTTCCATCTGTCACGCTACAGTTGATCCTTTTTATCCATTTCACCTCCCCTCTGCCCCCGCCGACACCCCCTTCCCCTCTGGTAACCACTACGCTGTTCTCTGTATCTATCAATATATGTTGGTTTGGTTTGTTTGTTTATTTTGTTTTTGTTTGTTCATAAGTTTTCTGTATTGCACATATGAGAGAAATCATATGGTATTTGTCCTTCTCTGTCTTCTTTATTTCACTGAGTATACTACCCTCACGGTCCATCCATGTTGCCGCAAATGGCAAGATTTCATCTTTTTTTCTGGCTGAGTAGTATTCCACAGTATACATCCCTGCACGAGGCAGGACTGTGCCCATCTCACAGGAGGGCACACTGAGGCTGTGGGGTGTAAATACCAAAGTCCTGAGTACGAAGAGGCAGACCTGACCCAGGCCCTCAGCTTTCCCGTGAGGCAATCAGAGTCCCAGCTGAAGCCTCAGCATGGGCACCGGGCTCTACATGGTGACGCTGGAGGTGAGGTTTTTCATGTGAGTGGGCCACTCCTGGGCCTGGGGCCCACAGCGAGGAAGAAGCCAGGCCCTTGTCAAGTGGCTGGCCCTGCAGGTGTGGGTCAGGCACCGGGCAGCGCCACTTTCAGGTAGAGCCCAGGGTTCAGAGAGCTGGTCCAGGGGGCCTGTGCCCACCTCACCAAGCTCCCCTCACACCCCTCTCCCCCTCACTCCAGCCACATTGGCCTAGCTGAGCCCCCAGCATGCCTTGATTCCCGTCAGTCTTCGCACCTGCAGACCCCTCTGCCTGGAGCACTGTCCCTCCCGTGCCTTTGCACGCTGGCTTATTCTCCTCTTTGTTTGGGTCTCTCTTCAAAGATCACCTCCTCAGAGGAGCCCTCCCAGGCTTTCTTCATCACAGCTCCTGCTCTATTTCCTTCAGAGCCCTGATCACTCTCTGAAATGATCTCAAATTTCTGATTCCCTCACTACAATATAGACTACGTGAGAACAGATGGGTTTTTTGTTTTCTGTTTTATTCACTGCTGTATTTCCGGGACTCAGTAGAACACAGTGGTGCTCAGCAAATATTTGTTGATGTAATAAAGCAGTTTTTGAAAATAAGAATAATTTGTGTCACGAGGAGAGGGGTGGGTGGATGTTTGGCGCAGTGGGGGGATGTCTCCCAAAGGACTGAATAATTTCTCCGGGGTCTTAAAGAGTGTCATCAGGAACTTTGACATCACAACAATAACAATGTTTGTCAGGCACTAACTGTGCTCAGCCCCAAGCACAGATCATCTCACTTAATCCTCGCACTGGCCCCATGAGGTCAGTCCTATGATTATCCCCATTCTCCAGATAAGGAAACTGTAGTTTCAAGAAGTGAAGGGACGTGTTCCAGGTCACCAGCCACCACCACACCCTACCCTTCGCCCTCCGGAGCCTCCAGGTCCCCTAGCGACGAGCCCAGCCCTGGAGTCCCAGTGCAGCCTAGAGAGGTCGTGCGTTCTGCCTGACGCCCCCGCCCCAAGCTGGTCAGCGGCCCAGAGGGATGACCCCTGGCTCCCCGGCAGCCACTCGGCCCATCGGGAGGGAAGGCAGGCTTGGCGGCTGTCCTGTCCTGGGGACGCCGGGCAGCCAGGAGTTTCTCTCCCCGGACTTACTGTACATGATTCAGCGCCAGCCCCAGTTGTGAAATCTGGGAATCTTGTGGGCAAAGCCAGGCCCGGGGGATGGCTGTCTGGGAAAGGGAGGCCGGGAAGGGGTTAAGGGGGGCCATGTGGCCCCCCCTGAGAGGCAGCGGGCCAGGCCAGCAGAGAGCACACCATTAGCACTGGGCTGGCCACCACTTGCGGCCTGCCTCTGACATCACAGCTGCATCAGCCCTGCCTGCCCCAGCCCCCCACTTCCTTCCCTCCCTCAGCTGCATCTCCAACCACCTCTCCAGCTTCACTGTCCTCTCCTGAGAAGCAGGCAGCACCCAACCTTCCCTCCTGGGAGGGAGCGGGAGATGACAAACATTACTTTGCATATAGGAGGCACTTCCTAAGTGACAGCTGGGATGGGTTTGAGCCAAACCATAATCCCATAAAGAGCTAGACAAGACAGGCAAGAAGTTCTCATACCCACTGCTGAGAAGAAGAGACCGAAGGTCTGAGAAGAGCAGGGACTTGCCCAAGGTCACCCAGCGGCACAGTCCTCATTACTTGAAATGTTAATATAATCATGCTGCTGTTCCTCTGCTTTTTATTAGAAGCATGTGTATCTCTCATCGCCCATTGGGTTGCAGTGAATGTCTGGAGGCTAGGAATCTTCTTTCTTATCTCATTTGTGGGTTAAATTCAATTAAACCAAAGGGGCATTTGTTTGACTAGAGAGACAATAAAAAGGTTTCATAGGAACTATACACAGATCAGTGATGACTTATGGTGTTGTGTTAAATGAATTCTACATTTGAAATCTTAAAAAAAGTCACTGAGTACATACGCTGCTCCGGACACCATTTACGCATACTAGACTCACTTAATCCCTACAGAAACTCCATGAGGGCAGCAGTGCTACTACCCGTCTCACAGAGGAGAAAACTGAGGCACAGGGAGTCCCCACAGCTGGTAAACAGCAGTAATAAATGATAATAATAACTGGCATTGATAAGGCGCTTACTCCATGGGCTGAGTGTAACATTCACATCATCTCACCGGCTTCTCTTATCACTCTAGGAGATAAATACTGTTATTCTCCCCATTTTACAGATGAGGAAACTGAGGGGTTAACTCACCTGGAAAACATAGCTGCTAAGTGGCAGAGTTGGGATTTGAACCCAGGCCTTCTGTCCCTACCCAGGCACAGACCTGGGGCTGGACGCACAGTGGGTGCTTAGGTAACTCAAGGACAACCAAGTTGGAAACGCCTGGGGCTGCCAAGGGATCCGTCCCCCAAGATATCCCTGGCATCAGCTCAGGCTCACCCTGTGTGGGCCTGGCATAGCCAGAAAAAGATGTGCGTTCACATCTTCTCCCAGGATGCCATCACTCCCACAGTTGTGACAGCCCCCTAATTCACAGACACCACTGTCTGAACCACGTATGAGGGGGTTCATTATTCTCCCCACTTTACAGAGCAGAACGAACAAGGCCCAGAGAGGGCATGTGACTTGCCCAAGGTCACACAGTAGGCATGAGTGGGCTACAGTTAGCTAACAGAGGCCTGGGGTGTATTTGGCGAGGAGGGAGATAAGGTCTGGCCCTCCCCAGCCCCTCCTCGGGAAGAGGACTTCCTGTCTCACTCTTACTTTTCTAACTCCTAGCTCAAGTGGGACTGAGCCACACATGAGCTGTGTCACAAAGTGAGGACAAGAGGGGCATTCCTGGCAGAGGGGCCAGCACAGGAAAAGGAGGCACAGCTCATAGCACAGTGGAGGAAGAATGCCTAGTAAGGCTGAGGTGGAGAGAGTGAGACACTGGAGGTAGCAGTGATGAGGCCACATTGGGGAATGGGAGCCTTGAACATCAGGCTACAGAGTTTGGACTTTCTCCAGGAGCAATGGGGAGCCATGAAGCCTACAGAGCAGGGGAGGAACATGACCACTAAATGGAGGACTGACTATTGCAATAGCCACCTCTCCTGTTTTTCCTGCTTTTGCCCTGGCTTCTACTGTCCACTTTCCACTCACAGCCAGAGGGATCCTGTGAAAACCCAAATCAAACCATGTCCCTCCTCTGCTCAGAACCCTCCATGGCTCCCACCTCACGTGGAGAATCAACGATGCACAGCGTGCTGTGTGTCCTGCCCCCATCCCCTCCCTGCCCTCACCCTCCTTCTCCTGCTCGCTCTGCTTCAGACATGCTGGCCTCTTCCACACTCACCCCACCTCAGGGCCTTTGCACTGAGTGGCTTTCCCACAGCCTCTTTCTCCTGACGGGTCCTCCCTCACCTCTCAGAGGTTGTTGCTCAGATGTTACCTGCTGAGTGAGGCTGTCTCTGGCCCATCTGTTTAAACCCCCAGCACACCCCATCGCCTTCTCCCGCTTTATTTCTCTCTGCAGCACTGGTCCTTTCAAATATACAGCTTATTATTTTTGTTTATCGTCTGCTCATCCCACAGAAGTGTGAACTCCATGGGGGCAGAGACCTCTGACTGTCTCGTGTCCTGCTTTGTCCCCAGCGTCTGACACGCAGGAAATGCTCAATAAATATTTGTGGAATGAATGTTCTTTTCCCTCAGAATAATTTTCTGAGGGTTTAGCTGGAACAGAGCTTATGACCTTTGCTCTGGGGTCCACAGAAGTGACTTGTCCAGGGTCACTCAGCTCACAAGTGGGCAGTTGATCTGGCCCCAAAGTCTGTGATTTTTTTTTCTTCTCCATTGCAGGCTGCCCCTCTGGGATTTAGGCCCCACATCAACATATTACTGCTTCTGGGGGCTCTCCTTGGCTCCACGTTAAGCTGGAGGCTCAGAGTGGTGAAGTGACTAGGCCGAGGTCACAGAGCAACTAAGGGTGTGAATTCAGGTCTTTCTCCCTCTGTGTTTTGCACATTTTCCACTAAAAAAGCTCTCTCTCCCCTCCTCCTTTCCTCTTTTCAGCCAATGTGTTTGCAGCTGAAATAAATACCAGGCCTGCTGCATGCAGCCTTGACATGCACCACATCCCAGGCCTGGCCCCGCCCGCCACCCTGGCCCAGCCGCAAGCACAGCGCCTGGTCCCACATGCCTCAGGGATGAGCTACGGAGAGTGTGACCAGGCCCAGCTGACACATCTCAGAGCAGATGTGGGTCTGCCTCCCACGGGTCCAGTGGGGCCCAGCCAAGTCTCAGCCCACCACCCATCCCCCAGGACGTGATGCCGGGCCTTGTGGGTCAAGGGGAGAGAAGAACAGTGACCCTGGAGAGTTCACATTAGGCAGAGATTAAGGGGCTCAGGGCTTGAACCAGGGCCAAGGCCTTGGTGGTCATGGATGGAAAAGAGACAGTTTTTCAGGGCTGAAAACTCAGTGCCACCAGAGGCCAGGCAGAAATTTTAAATGAGTGAAGAGGGCCAGAGTAAGGTGATAAATAGTTATTATTCCTTGGCCTCAGTTTCAGAGATACAGGAGGGAGTGGTGGGGACTGGGGCATGCCCTGTCTAAAGCTGAGTGAGTGTGGCCCCTTGGGAATGGGGCCCCCACGCAATCAGATCCTGAGATCCTCTGATTTTCTGGGGGGAGCCAGAAACGCAGGTTTTTAATCTAATATCTGCAGGTTTTTTACTGTTGGCTCCATTCATTTATGAATTCAGTTTGGACCAAACATAGCCAACCCAAGGGCCAGATTCAGTCCCCTGGGCCTCCGGTTTGTAACTTCTGCTTGGCCAAATAGAACAGCCAGAGAAGGAGCAGATCACAGCCTGATCCTGAGTCAGAATCTCAGGGTCGGGACGGTGGCCAGAACCCAATGCCAGCAGCTCCGAGGGACTGTGGGAAAGGTTCCTGTCACCTGGTCCCCCTCCTCCATCTCACAGGCTTGAGCATCCCCCACCCGCCTGCCTGCTCCAGCTGGCTGTGGGGCGGAAGGGAGACAGCGGGGACTGAGATCTCCTTTCCCACATGGGACACAGCTGTGGGTGTGTTTTCCAGGCGGATCCCAATTGCTTCTCCTGTCCCCCATGGCCCTGCAATCCCAGGAAGTAGGTGACTCTGTGCCCCAGGTCACCCCCCAAAGCCATGCCCTCAGCAGTCTGTTCACATGCCTGCCCCGCGTCCCCGCCGCCCCTTGCTCCAAGCCACTTGCTTCCACAGCCATCACTTTGAATCTGCACTGCATCCTTTTATGACCAATTTTCAGATGAGGAAACTGAGGTTCAGGGAGGGAAAATGACAGGCCCAGGGCCCTACCATGAGCATGCAGAGGAATTGGCGTCAAGTTCAGGTCTCACATACTGGATCACGGGGGCCTCGCCACATCTCTTCCTGCTAGAACCCAGCTCATCCTCCAAGGCTCAGCCCCAGCCCTTCCTCCTGGTTTATTTAACAAGCAGCCAGGTCCTAGACCAGGTGCTGGGTATTCAGAAATGAACAGACAGGGTTTGTCTCAGGTTCCCCCATAATGTTTGTTGAATGACTATTTCACTCACTCTCAGAGAATCTTGTTTTCCCAAGTCATGGGCCCTGTCCACATCCAATCTGTTTGTCTCAGCCCTGGCATCTCGTTTCTCTGACCACATGTCTGCATGCTTCCCAGATGTCTACCCCTGAGTGGCCCCCAGGGATCCCTCAAATCAATGCACCCAAAGTGAACTCAGCAGTTTCCCCCTAAAGTGCTCCTCTGCCTCCGTCTTCCTTCTCATAGAAGGCCCCACCATCTGCCCAATGGCCAAAGCTAGAAGCCCGAGCATTGTCCCTAATATCTCCCCCTCCACACTCTCAACTCAATTGGTCACCAAGGCTAGGGAGTCTTGTCCTCAATGTCCTTCAAATCCATCTGCCTCCCACTTCTTCCTTGGCTGACTGCATTCTTCTCCTCACTATTTTCCCTGCATGGGAACTCCCTCTTTCCCAAATCCAGCTTCCCACAGCAGCTGGGTGACATTTACTATTTCCTGCAGCTATCAGATGTAGCTCCCCTTCACCTTCAGAAGGCAGTTCAAATACCTCAGCCAGCATAAAACCCCCGCTCGATCCAGTGACCTCTCCCCATCACTACACATTCCAGCCAACCTGAACTCCTCTCACTTTCCCAATATACTATGTTTTCTCTCATCTATGAGTCTTTGCAAGGCGTGTTCCTTCTGTCTGGAGTGTTCTTCCCTCCCTACCCCTATCTCTTGTCCAACTACTCCACAAACGCCCTGCAGAACTCAACTTAGCTGTCACGGGCTTCATAAAACTTCCCTAACCTCCTAAGCCTCGTTTAGGTACCCATCGGGGTCCTACCACCCCCCTCTGAGCAGATTACAGCCACAGGAACCAGAAACCGCTACAGTTATTTTACACAGAAAGGATGGAATACAGGGAATTGGGCACTCACAAAATCACTAGAAAGGCTGCAGAGGTTCCAGAATGACAGAGCAGAACTTGCCCATCAGAGGAGCTGCCACCTCAGCCAGTCAGGATGGTGGGGAACCAGCAGGCCACCACAGGACTGTTGCCTTTCAGAACACACCACCGTAGCAGTGATCCAGAGATTAGGAGGCCACTACCACTGCTTCTGGACCCCTGAAACTGATAATCAGGCATGGTATATTGCTACCAAAAAACACAGTCATGACCACATTCATCAACAGAAAGAGAGTGAAGGCAAAAAACCAGATGGCCTCTACCTTCTGAATATCACAGAAGAGCATCTGATTGGCAGAACTTGAGTGTATAGAACTCTATCTGCAGACAAGACAGGGAAATGTGGCTTGTAGCTTTCCAGTCTCTGCATCCTCTAGCTAGAAGGAGATATTAACAAAAATGGATTCTGAGTTCCAATGGACCCTAAAGGTGATGTCTTAGGATTCCCCACCACAGCCGCCATCAGCCTGTGTTTACTTGCCTGTCTTTCCTACCAGGCTGTGAGAACTTTAAGGGACACGATGGTGCCTTAGATACCTCTGGTTCGCCAGCATTTATTGAGCACTTACTATGCCCTGAGCACTAGGCTATGTGCTTTACCCACTTGTTTACATATTTGTACCCAGTAGGGTAGGGATTATTGCTATCTCTATTTTATACATGAAGAGGAGGCCCAGAGAGATGAAGTAATTTTCCTAAGGTCACTCAGCCAGTAAGTATTAGAGATGAGATTAAAAACAAAATCTGGGGACTTCCCTGGTGGTGCAGTGGTTAAGAATCCACCTGCCAATGCAGGGGACACGGGTTTGATCCCTGCTCCAGGAAGATCCCACATGCCACAGAGCAACTAAGCCCATGAGCCACAACTATTGAGCCCACGTGCCTAGAACCCGTGCTCCGCAACAAGAGAAGCCACTGCAATGAGGAGCCTGTGCACTGAACAAAGAATAGCCCCCACTCGCTGCAGCTAGAGGAAGCCTGCATGCAGCAACGAAGACCCAACACAGCCCAAAAAAAACAAACAAAAAACAAAAAAAACCCAAAATGTTTGACTTTACACTTTAAATACTTGCCACTTGGAGAGACAGTTTTGTCTTCTCACAGGTCTCTTCTCCCAAGCATCCAGAAAAGTCACAGTAATGCTGTGCAATGAACAAATGAATCCACAAGTGACCCCTCCATTGGACAATCCCTGTCCCCATCTCAGCCACCTTCATCCTTCTGGGCCTGGGTTCCTCTCCATGGACAGGCCTTGAGAAATAGAAAGAAACTAACTGTGCTGTGCTGGAGCTCCTCACCTAGGGTCTGTAGATGGCTGCTAGGCTTGATGGCCACCACTGTCTTAAAATTGCTTACATTTTGTATCTGTGAGTAGTTTTCTGGAAATATGGGTCATAGCTTTCATTAAACTCTCAAGCTCCAAAAATTTGACAGATTGTTATGCCAGGGAGGGATGGAGGGATCTTCCTGCCATTCTGACCTCAGTTCAGACCTTCTGACATTGCATGCATTCATTTGTGCATCCATCCATTTACCTACCTATCCATCCACTCCCCCACCCACCCATACATTTTTACTCCCACCCATCCATTTATCCATCCACTCATCCATCCATTTATTCGTCCATCTACTCTCTGACCCATCCATCCATTCACTTTCTCATTTCCCCATCCATCCAACCATTCATCAATCTGCCCATCCATTCTTTCATTAAATCACTATCTATCAATCCATCTATCCACTTATCCTTTTACGTGTTTATTTATCTAGCCATCTACTAATTTGTCCATTTCATTTATAATATTTATTTACTCATTTAATTCTATGTTTATCTATTCATTCATCCAGTATTCACAGTATTCAACCATAAAATCATCTACAACACCCATCTCATAATTTGTCATCCATTATCTGCTTATTCATTCAACCATCCCCCCCATCCATCTATCCATTTACCCACTAATTTCTTTATTCACCCACCTATCCATCCATCCATTAAGTCAGTTCTTCATCATTTCATTCATTGATTCATCTGTTTATCTATCTCTTCATCCATTTCATCCTTCCACAAACAGTTCCCTCATCCATGTACCCAGGTACTCAGCCATAAATCATCCATTCAACCATCCACCCATCCATCAAAACATCACTCATCCTTCCACGCATTAAATTCTCCATCCACATTCTGTTCCCTGTGCTAAAACCTAGAGATGAATCAGAACCGGCCCCTCCCTTGAGACGCTCACAGTCTAGTGATAGGAACAGATAGTTACAACTCAAGGTGGAAAATATTAGGAGGTTAAAGGGAGCTCCAGGCAGGTGCCTTCACAGGAGGGGACTTGGGGCCATCTGGGGATTCAGAGAAAGTTCTTGGAAGAGGTGGCATCTAAACCAGGACTCATAAATACAAGAAAACAGTGAATAAGTTCCCTTAGATATCTCAGAGGGTTACTTACAGAGCTGAGCACAGTGCCTGGCACACAGTAGGTGTTCAATAAGCATGTGTGAAAAGAATGTTGAAAGAGTCACTCCAAAATGACCCCTGGTTCTTAAGCTCTCCCCATTCCCAGTGACCCCTGTATGACCTCAGCCAACTCCACAACTCCCAGACTCAGTTTTTCAGCCTGGGAAATGGCCAATAAAATCATCTCAGTGAGACTTATGCAGGAAGTACATGCTTATACTCAGCTTTCATTACAGGCTCTGTCTCAGGATGCAGTTCTGACCATCCCGCCACTTCCTCACACAGGCAAGTTGAGTTTCCAGCCAGCAATGAGAACTTTGGGCCTTGCTGAGCCTTCATGGCCGAGGCTGGAACATACCTGGAACCCGCCTGAGTCATCGCACAGCGTCCCTGCCCAGCCTGATGGGGCACGAACTGGAAATTCCCTATAATATTGCTAATTAAACGATTCCTCCTCCCTGCTTCTCCTTCCATCCTGGCCTCCCGCTCTCCCTTACTCAGCTTCCTAAGCGCCTCCAGAAACCTCTGCAAAGGAGTTCAACTGGTTCAGGGAGGGCTAGGCGGCTACTTCTCCTTCCCACCGCCCACTGGCCTGCCCATTGCCTGGAGCCCAGGCCATCTGACCTGCCGGGAGGTGTAGGCTGTGGTTCTAGAACACAGAGCCTGATAACCACACCAGACAAAGCGGCCACTAAGTGCCTCCTCGGCCCAAGCCCAACCCTTATGCAATTCGGATCTCTGTTCCATGGAGACAGTCACAGGCATGAGTGGATATGTTTATCTGATGGGGCCACGAGGCCTCCAGATCATTCCAGGGGCTATTTTTTCAGTCAGTCTTTGGACTCCTCGCTGCCATGCAGCTGTGCCTGCTCTTTCCCCACTTGGGCATGTCTTCCTCCTCCTTCCAGTCGTTCAACACTTATCAGGCACTTCTTGTGTGCCCGGCCCCGTGTTGGGTGCTGGGGACATAGAGGTAAACAGGACAAAGCCCTGCTCCCATGGATCTCACGGTCTGATGGGGAGGGGGGTAGACCCCTGAAAAAATAATGTTCGTGATAACATGGTTGAATCTCAGAATCGCCACACTGAACAAAAGATGCCTGACAAAGAAGAATACACTTAGGATTCCACTTACAGAAAATTCTAGAGAGCACAGGCTAATCTACAGCAACAGAAAGTGATCAGCAGTTACCTGGCAGACGTCGGGGGGGAGGTGCGGCAGGGGGGCGGTAGCTAGGAGGATGGATGACAAAAGGACATAAGGAAACCTTTGGAGGTGGTGGATATGTTTACCATCCTGGCTGTGCTGATGGCTTCATGAGTGTGTACATATGTCCAAACTCCCCTAAGTGCACACTAGAGGATGTGCCACTTACTGTGTGTCTGTTAAGCCTCAATAAAGCTGCTTAAAAAGATACTTGTGGGCTTCCCTGGTGGTGCAGTGGTTAAGAATCCGCCTGCACGGCTTCTGTCCCTGCTCCAGGAAGATCCTACATGCCGCGGAGCAACTAAGCCCGTGCGCCACAACTACTGAGCCTGAGTTCTAGAGCCCGTGAGCCACAGCTATTAAGCCCGTGTGCCACAACCACTGAAGCCCATGTGCCTAGAGCCGGTGCTCCGCAACAAGACAGAAGCCACCACAATGAGCAGCCCGTGGACCACAATGAAGAGTAGCCCCCTCTCGCCGCAACTAAAGAAAGCCCTAAAGAAAGCCCATGTGCAGCAATGAAGACCCAATGCAGCCAATAAATAAATAAATAAAAAGATAGCTGTGAGGCGGTGTGACCACTGCAGCAATGGGGAAACTCAGGAGGGGCATGGGAGAAGGACTGGGAGGGTGGTCAGGGAAGGCTTCCTGGAGAAGGCGGCTGTGGAGCAACGTGTTGAAGATGAAAATGAATCCCATCAGGAAAGAAGAAAAGAGAGTGGTGTTAAGTTCCAGATGGCCTGAGTTCAAATCCTGACCCCTCTGCTTATGGGCTATGTGACTTTCAGCAAGAGACTTGCCTCTTCAGACTCAGTTTCCTCATCTGTAAAATCTATCCCATAATAGTATTTATCTCATAGGGCTGGTGGGAGATGTAAATTACAGAAAGCCCTTGGCTTGGTATCCATTGGTCACAGTTTCTACAAAAGCCCTGAGGCAGGAAGGGACAGCGACCCAAATGATCGTGAGGAAGTCCAAGAGGCTTCATCAGAAAGAGGGAGAGAGAAGCCTCAGGGGCCAGGGCCGCAGGACATCTGGGTCATGGTGAGGGTTGCAGCTGTCTCCGGAGGACTGGGGAGCCAAGGAAGGGCTGGAAGCAGGGGAATTTCATCACCAAGCCTGTCCTCTTATCAACGTCACCCTGATTATTTAAAAAAAAAAAAATTTACAGTTGGGAAACTGAGGCTTAAACAGAGAAAGATTGGGCCAAGTTCCTGTGGAATCACAGCCTTTAAAGGGAAGTGGTCTCTCATCCATTCAAACCCTTGTAAGCAGATGAAGAATTGTTATCTAGGTCTGCTTGTATTCTTTCAGTGATGGGGAACTCACTATCTTAACTGTTAGGCAGTTCTTCCTGTAGGGCTCAACTAAGAGAGGCCTCCCACACTGGCCCCAGCTTTTCCCTCTGGCCCTTCCCAGACACCAGCTGCTCCTCTGGCCAGAGTCACACTGAGAGGAGCCCAGCGGACAGGAGAGGAAGTGGGAAGAGATAAGAGTTATGACAGAGACTTCCTGGGTGCTGCCACCAGCTCCCTGCCACGAGGCCCCGGGACATACCCTCTCCTTCTTGGGCTTCAGTTTCTATAAATGGAGATGTTCATTGCTCCACAGTCTCCTTTCAGCTCTTAGAAATAGATTTGGCCCTGCACAGGTGCCTGGAGGGAGCTGGGGCAGGCCCAGGGGGTTCACCTGTCCCACCCATCCACTCCTATCTGGGGGGCCAGGGTTGACCTCGGGGCAGGAGGGCCCGGCAGGCCTCTCTGGGGATAAAGGCAGGTGCCCCAGGGTGCAGCCAGCTTAATAACAGGCTCCAGGATCCAGGGGATTTGAACCCAGAAGAATAGGTTCAAACACAAATTAAGCAGCCCACGTTCCTGTGTGTAGCTCTGAAAGCCGATGGTTCCCACACCCAGTGGGCTTGGCCCCCACTCTCTTCAAACCCATTCACCCTGGGGGTGCCCCCTTCTGTGTGCCTACCATGTGCCAAGATTCTCACTGTACTCACTCCTGACCCTGACCCTGGCCCTGCTCACATCTCCTACCCGCCTCTCCTCAATCACCTCTGTACCCAGGGCCTCCCTGATGCTCCGCAAACATGCCAAGCTGGTGCTGCCTCAGGGCCTTTGCACTGGCTGTTCCTCCTGCCCAGAACGCTCTTCCTCCAAATCTTGCCATGGTGGCTCATCCTTCCTCAGCTTCAAGGTCACCTTCTCAGAAAGGCCCTCCAGGACCCCATTCTGTTGCTCTCTCACCATCCTGCATTATTTTCCTCCACCAAAGGCTTCATTGGGATGTCTCGTCTCCGTGGTTTGGTGTCTGCCTCTCCCTGGATTTGGAGCCTCAGGTGATGGAGCCTATGACTGGCCCAGGCTCAGGCTGGGCGCAGCCTGGCATCCACCTATTAGTGTAGGTTAAATGAACAAGTGAAATGGATGTTGGAGATTTGGGGCCCCCTCTGGGGGCTGTCAATGCTTCGTCTACATAGACCCTCTGACCTCCACATGGATGTGCTAGAAGGATGCCTACACCAGATTCGCTGTGCCCCGTGCACACCTGCACACATGTGGATGCACACATACACATACCAGCAACACCAACACCACCACCAGCAGCCAGCACCCCAGCACCCCAGCCCTTGGCACCCAAACATCTCAACTTTCTTTCCTTTCTCCAGGCTCCAGCTGGCCCTGTGCCAGTTCCTCTCCCCCGACCTGCCTGCCTGCCCTGGGCACCAGACTCGTAAAGGATGAGGAAGGGCCTGGGGTGGGCTGGCTGGGTGCCATGTGAACGCAGCCCCTGGGGCCCTTGCCTCCCCCTGAGCTGCCAGACACCTGCGTAATGAGTGTCATTACTAGGGACCCGCTGGGCAGGCCCTGGCTCGCCCCAGCCACCCAGGCTGTGAACAGTGCTGGGCACGGGGTTTGGGGAACATGGGGGGCAAGGGGGTGGCGGGGAGTGCCTCTGCGCTCCCCGGCCCCAAAGCTCAGCCCTGGATTTCAGGATCAGCAAAGACAGCCTCCCATTTTCCACACAGACTCTCAAACCTCAGGTTCCTATCATAGTTCAAGCTCAGCTCAGAAGGAGACAAAGTAGGAAAAACACTTATTGAGTACCTACTGTATGCCCACCTGGCACTAAGAGCTGGGACTTTCACTTCCCGCTTTAGACACCATCTCATCCATTCACCCATCATCTGACTGCTTATTGTCTATCTCCCCCAGTTGAGCACAAAACATGGAGAACATTTATTGAGCACCTACTATGTACCTGCGCTAAACATATGTACTGTAATTATTCCATTTTACAGATAAGGCTCAGAGAGGTAAGGCAACTCACCCAAAGCCACACAGTTGATAAGTGGTGGGCCAGGAGCTAACCCAGGCCATCCGGCTCAGAGACCATGTTCTCAACTGCTTGCTACTCCACACCGCCTCTCCCATCAGAGCAGGAGGTTCTGTCAATGCTGTGTTGTCCCCAGTGCCCAGTCCGGTGTCTGGCATGTAGTAGATGCTCAAAAAATAGTGACTGAGTGAATGAAAGAATAATCTCACTGAGTTCTGACAAATCTTTCCAGGTGATGTTTACAGATGAGGAAACCAAGACTCAGACAGGTCACAAGTGAGGACACCCCAGAACTGAGATTTGAACCTCAGATGTCTTTTGTAAAAGCTCGTGCCCCTCTGCCCTCCTGCCCCCTTGTAGCCCTGATCCCTCTCTAGGCTGCCCCCATCTCTGGACAATGGGGCCCAGGAGGGAAAACATGTGTCTGACTTGGTGTCCCTCAGGTCCAGCCTGGGCCTGGCACATAGCAGGCCATCAGATTGAAACTGCAGCTTCTCCCCTTGGCTCCAAGTCCTCCCAGGATCCCTGACAACATCACCCTGTCACCTCTCCCATCTCCTAATTCCTCGGCAATGATGAATTTCCCAAACACACCCTACTCTCCCCTACCTCTGGGCTTCCCTACATGCTATTCCCTCTACCTGGAGCACTCTTCCAGTACCTCTGCCCCAGCCTCAGCTTAGAGGGCACCTCCTCTGCCAGGAAGCGTACAGTACTTAAGGCTTTGCAAGGGCTCCTGCTCTGCTGACCCAGGGGCCATCTACTCCTCAGCCCATGTTCTGACTTCCCTCTTCTTAGGGGGCATTACCCTGAACTGGCTGTCCAACCACCTCAGTTTCATCCCCACCCTGCCACTGACCTTCTGATGGAACTTAACCTGGGCCACAGTTAGTTCATCTGTCAGATGGGTAGAAAATTTGAAGCGAAAATAGTAAGTGAAGGCTTGCTGTCCATCACGTTGGGTCATGTCAGTCCCTTCCCCACTCACATCCCACCAGTGGCCTTCAACCCACAGCTCCCTGCGTGATCGGCCCCTGCAGACCTCCCTAACGTCACTTCCTTTCCCCTCCCTCACTCCCCTCCGGCCCCCTGGCCGCCCTGCCTGTCCTGGAACATTCCAAGCCCCAACCCACCCCAGGGCCTTTGCCCTTGCTGTTACCCCTGCTGGAAATCCCTTCCCCCAGGGTCTATTCCTTCTCTACCTTCAGATGTCTCTCCAGGTCACCTCTTCAGAGGAGCCCTCTCTGACCCATGAAGCTCCCAGACACCCCTGTTTATTTGTGTCATGGAACTCCTCGCTGGCTGAAATTATCTTATCTACTCCTGTGTTTGCTCCCTGATCCTCCACCAGAACGCAGACAGAGACCTTGTTCACTGCTGGGTCTCCTGGAGTCCGGTAGACAGTAGGTACTCAAGCAACAGTTGCGGAATGAAAAGATTCTCAAAGAGCCGCCCCGCCTCTGCCCACCCCTGGCCCGCAGCCCAAAGTTCAGGGGCTGGCAACCAGGAGGCCCCACTCCCGCCACGGGCAGGTGCCCCTTGGAGCCCCAGAGCCTGTCTGGTTCCCAGCCTCAGAAAAACCACCGCCCTCACCTTGCCCTTGGGCAGCAAAGGGTGAAGGAGGCGGATATTGGGCCCAGAGGCTGACCCCAACCTGGCTTTGGAGAAGATACAGACTCGAAAGTCAGTGTCCACGGAGCGCTTTCTGCGCCTCCAGGTGAGGTTTAAACACCACACCACAGCCCCTACGGCTGCTCTGCCAGGTCAGGACGTCCACAATCGCCCTCTACCAGTAAGGAAACTGAGGTGCAGCGGGTGAAGGAGGCGGATATTGGGCCCAGAGGCTGACCCCAACCTGGCTTTGGAGAAGATACAGACTCGAAAGTCAGTGTCCACGGAGCGCTTTCTGCGCCTCCAGGTGAGGTTTAAACACCACACCACAGCCCCTACGGCTGCTCTGCCAGGTCAGGACGTCCACAATCGCCCTCTACCAGTAAGGAAACTGAGGTGCAGCGGGGTGCGACCACGCGCCCCAGGCGGAGCCACCAGAAAAGGGCACCGTCGGGATTTCAGTGCAGCTCTGCGTGCCGCCAAAGCCTGCGTGTGCCCCCACCCAGGCTGCTCAGTGTGTGGATACGACGTGAGGGCTAGCGACGTGCCAGGCGCCGCTGGTTGAGAGCACGGGCCCTGGAGGCACTCAGCCCCTCTGTGCCTCAGTTTCCCCTGCTGTGAAACAGACTCCCCCCCCCCCGCCCCCTCCTTGTCGGATTGTTGAAGGAATGAACGGAGATCACGTGAGGTCCAGTAGAGTTGCTTGGATTTCTTGCTGCCCCGCACGGCTGCGTGCCCTTGGTCCTCTCTCTGAGCCTGTTTCCCCCATCTGGCATAGGCTACTCCACAGGGTGCTTGTGAGACGAGGATGAGATATTTGCGCAATGCCTCGCACACAGTAAGTGCCTAATAAGTGCTCATTGTTATCAATATTTGCTCCAGACCTCTGGGCCTCACCTTCCCTGGCTGTAACTCCAGAGGGCAGTCCTGATCACCCAAGCCCTCTTCCAGGTCACTGGGGCAAAGGTCCAGGGGTCCTGGGGTGGCCGTGGTGGGGGGCGGTGGGAGGTAAGTGGGGAGGTAAGTGGGGAGGGCATGAGGATGGGGACGGGGAGGCGGCAGAGCGGCCGGCATCAGGAAGCTGCAGCAGGCTGGAGTGACTCACCGGCCAGCCGGGCTGAGGGGCTGGGCCGCGGCCCCCCACGCACCCCTCTGGGCCCTGCCTCGCGCCCAAAAGTGCTGTGTCATGCTCTGTCATGTGGCTCCGGGTCATTAATACCCGAGTTCTGGGAAGCTTGGGCTGAGTTCCCGGAAGGGGTCAGCCAGTTCAGTAAACAGATTGGCTGGTTGGTCGTCACAGCTGAGCCAGGCGGGCCTGCAGCTCGAGAGACAGGAGGTGGGGACTGGTGGCCAAAGGGGCACAGGAGCCACCCCATCCTAATGCAGGGCTGGCATCTCCCAGGGCAGCTTGGCCCAGGCTCTGCAGATGAAAGGCAAACCTGATGCTCAGAGAGGGCAAGGTACTTGCCAGAGGTCACACAGCGGGTCCAGGGTTCAAACCCAGAATTCTGGACTCACTCTCTAGTGCTCTCAGCATCTCTCTGACTAATAAGCAGAAGGCTCTGCATCCTCTTCACCCACAAATCCTATCCCAGACTCTAAAGCCAGTTTGTTGGATGAAGAGAGAAACTAGTGGAAGGCAATTTGGGAAGGAAGCAGGTTGGAAGGATATCAGGCTGTCCCCTGTGGTAGGTCCTCTAAAAATAATAACACCTTCTAGCATTTCTTGAGCGCCTCCTATGTGCCCTTAGACACATAAGTGCTACGTGGGCACTGCTCTAAGTGCCTTACATTAATTCACTCATTTCATATGCAGCCACCTTTACACAAATAATCACAGCCATCATTTTTAAAGCACCTACTAACTGCCAGGTACTGAGCTGGGTGATTGATATGTACCACCTCTGATCCTCACGTGGAGCCCATGAGGTGGACATTGTCCTCACCCCCCTTCATCAGATGAGGAAATAGAAGCCTGGAAAGACAAGCAGCTGTGTCGTTTGCTGGAAGGAAATGGGCTCCACAGTCAACTGAACCCAAGGATTCAAACCTTGGCTTTGCCCCTTCCGGCTGTATGATCTCACTCAAGTGACTCCATCTCTTAGAGCCTCAGTTTACCCTTCTGATAAATGGGATGATTGTGGTACTTGGATCACGGAACCAGACCTGGTGGGAGCACATGAGTGTATTACAGAGCAGCAGTAGGGCATGGACTTTGGGCTTGGACAGGTCTGGGTTCCAATCACACTCTGCTGCTTCCTGGCTGTGTGACCTTCGGCATGTTGCTTAACCTCTCAGGACCTCTCAGGGCCTCCACATGCTCCATAAAATAGGGATCATAATACCTCCCTCATACAACGGACAGGAGGGATGAATAAGCCGACACCCCAGAAGCCCTCCATGCAGGGCTGGGCATTCCGCAGGCACTCAGCACGGGTGATTTGTTCTCATATTCACCGAAGATGACTCTGCTGGGATAAGGGGAAAGGTTACTAGGCTGTGGACAGAAGGACAAGATACCCACAAGCTGCCCTTCTGCACCCACAAGCAATTTGCACAAAGGAGGTCAGTTCCCCATTCTTCTTCACACGCTGTTTTCTCAGGCCTAGCTGCGCCCCCTGACCTTTGCTTTTTGGTTCTCAGAGTGTTCACCATCACTAGCCCAGCCCCAAAACCCTTAGTCCAAACTCGCACCACATTATTCCCAGCTTCACACTTTTGCATGAACGGGGCCCTCCACCAGGTAGGCCCTCATTACCCTAACCCACCCGCCTGGTCTACATCTCACCCAGCTTCCGCCACTTGGATTCCAAACCACCTCCTTCAGGGAGCCTGCCCTGATCCTCTCCTTGAAAGCGAGCTCTCCCGGACTCTCTCTAAACCTCACTTACCCCTTTCTATCATTACACATCAGCTATTTTTGTATGTCACCTCAAATTTTGGCTGCTGTGAGGTGGAAAACTTGCACGGGAGATTTGGAAAAAAAAATTGTCTTGCCTCTAAAATACTTAAAGAAACCTGCTAAGTAGAAATTAATAAATCCTTTCATTAATCCACTCCAACTTCACAATTAATTATTAAATTTCTAATTTAGTATTTACGAAAATCTTCACAGCATTTTAAAATAATCTGCAAACGAGAATGTTCCTTGTTGGGCAAACACTCCCTGGTGTACAAGGGGATTGCCAAGAACCCGAAGCCAGTGGTAAAATAAATGAGCTGCTTGTTGCCAAACAATTTCGGAAGTGAAATTATTAATATTATTAAAATCCTTCTGTGATTTTTTCCAGCCCTGCTTTCAGTCTGGCCTCTTCGTTTATTTCCCAGCACCATCCCCGCCCCCCAGGATCACGGCTCCTCCTCTTCTTCCCTGATTCCATCTCTTCTTATCTCCCTCGACCTCAAAAACAGTCTTCATATCCCCACCTCTATGCCCTGGCTCACACTCCCCCACCTCCTGGAATGCCCTCTCCTCTTTTTTTTTGTCGGAATCTGACCCTTCTTCAGAGCTGAGTTCAAGCTCCTCCTCCCTCCCGGTGCCCTGCCCGCCCTAACCCAGGAGAATCCGCCCATCTCTGGAGCTGCTACACTTCTGACTCTGCATCTGCAAAATGAGAGGGCTAGAGTGGAACAGAGGTGTCAAACTCATGGCCCTCAGGCCAAATCTGGCCTCTATATTTATAGATTGGCCCCAATACTTAAAAATCAATCCAGGTTTACAGTGTCTCATGAAAAACTGTAAGCCCAGGCATTCCACGTGGTGACATTGGGCTGAGACTGAGTAGTGCCCATGCTTTAGATGGGCCTGCCCCTCTCACCAGCCACTTCGCTGTTTGTGCTACTTTCCTGGCCCTGGAAGCACCTGAGTTTGCAACCCTTATACTGGAGTGGAAGCCCTGAGGCTTCCTCCAGTCTCAGAGCCCCTTCTTGAAACATGTTAGGTGGAATCTCCTGATCTGGTTGAAGTGAAGGACCCCCTGCCCACTTGTCCCTGTCCTCACTCCTAGAAGAGACACTCCACTGCCTGCCATCAAGGTATGTCCTCTGGACACTTAAATTCTTTGAAGCACAGTTTGAAAAACTCAGCATCACCTAAGTCCAGGTTGGGCTTCATCCCAGACCTACTAAATTGGCATCCAGGTAAAGAAACCTCCCGATGTAGCCCCCCAAATCAAACCCCCACTCAGTAAAAGACAGCACCTTCACCCACCTCCGCCTGGGCCAATAAATCCTGCTGACTTCACCTTCAAAACAGTTTCAGAATTCAGCCATCTCTCCCAGCCCCATTCCCTCTCCCCTCCTGGAATCCCTATATTCCACTCTTCCCATCACCAGCCAGAGGGGTCCTGGCTGGGGATGGGGACCAGTAGTTCCCAATTCAGGGGTGATTTTTGTGCCCCAGGGTGCATTTGACAATGTCTGGAGATATTTTTAGTTGTCAGGACTGGGTGGGAGAGGGGGGTGCTACTGGCATCCAGTGGGGGACAGGCCAGACGTGCTGCTCAAATCCCTACAATGCACAGAACGGCTCCCACAACAGAGAATCATCCTGCCCAAATGTCTTTAGGGCCCATAATCAGAAACCCTGTGTTCAAACCTAGGTCAGACCCTGTCCCTCATGTGCTCAGAGCCCTCCAGAGGCTCCCACCTCACTTGCAGTCAAATTCAAACTCCTCCTGCCGCCCACAGGGCCCTGGGTGATTTTGACCCTGTTGGCCTCTTGGATCTTGTCTGCCCGCAACCCTCCCACAGGCTCACTCAGCCAGACCGCTCTCCTTATCGTTCCCCTACAATGCAAGATTTTTCCTACCTCAGGGCGTTTGCATCTGCTGTTCCCAGCATCTGGAACACTCTGCCCCAGACATCTGTAGGGCCAGGCCCTCCCTCCCCTCCAGCCACCTGTCTCTTCTGTGACGGCCCATATGACACCGCAGCCTCCATACTCCTTGTCCCCTCCTCTTTCCGTTCATTTCACTATCTGACATACTCCATCTTATTTGTTTCTTGACTGTCTCCCCTGCCCAAACATAAGTGCCATGAAGGCAGAGTGTGCCCATCTTGTTTGTCCATTTCGTTCACTGCTGTCTCCCCAGTGCTTGGGACATAAGAGATACTCAATAAATATCTACTGAGTGAGCATGTGACTTGGTCTACAGGCCTCCCACGCATTCGAATTCTAGAACTGCAGGGGCTTAGTCGACTGAGAGCCAGTAACACCTTTGCCCTGGCGGGAACAGTTCTGCAGTCCAGGACTCCATGATGTTAAGTATCTGCTGAGCTTCCACTCCAGGTCAGAGCACTACCAAAGGGTCACCTAGGTCCTGGCTTAGAGAGAGAAAGACCAAAGGGCAAGAGAGAAGGGGAGGCAGGGGCCGGGTCAGGTTAGGAGGCTGAGGCCACCCTGGTGGCGATGAGGGATGGGCCCCAGCTTAAGAGGGCGTCCCCAGGCTGCCCAGCACGGGAGACCCTAGTCCGCCCCACAGAATGAGAGCTGCACCTGGGAGTGTGGAGGAGATCCTGGAGACCTTGGGCAGGAGCTCGGAACATCAAGGTGGACAGTTTGTTCCAAGAAAAAGCCACATAAAGTGAATTCGCTGAGAATCAGAGCCAAAACCTCAGAAAAAAAGATCAACCTTAGAGAAATTTGCCTGGGACCTGTCTTGCAAAGTGAAAAAAGAAAAGTGCAAATAAACTAATTTTCTCTTTGACCTAACACAATAATATAATTATACGAATTCTTAGGATGATCACAGGGAAGGGAGTGTTGATATAGTCAAATATATTTAAACAAAACTGCATGACAGCACAGTGTAATGTCTTTTTCGTTGCATGTGACCAAGCGGACATCATCATGGAGAGAGTTATTGTCCGCTCAGTCTGCACTGTGGCCACCCTGGTCACTGCCCCCATAAATGGCCCACCCACAGTAGCTTCTGGAAAAGTAGAGGATGCTGTGGCCCGTCCCACCCCAGAATGGACTCCTGAGTACCGCCCCCCCTTAACTTCCAACTTCTGATTCATAAAGCAGGCCCAGATGCACCTGATTGGTGGGCACTAGTCACATGGCTACAACCAAGCTTCTGAAGAGCAGCCCTCAGCCCCTCCTTACCCCTGGTTGGGGTCCTGCCTTCCTTCCCTCCCACAAAGTTCCCACTTCTCAGCCCCTCGCTGGGTCCTGCAGCCCATTCCGCCCCCAGGAGGGGCCAGCCCAGCACCTCTGGTTTTTGAATGACTAAAGAATTATTGTGCCCCATTTTAGAAACAAATAACAAACCAGGAAACATATTTTTATGATTTTTAACAATTAAGGGGCTAATTTTCCCATTACGAAGGGGGTCTCAAATAAACAAGACAAACACTCCATGGAGAAAATAACATAAAAACGAAAGTAGGTTGGGTACCCACGGCGCCAGACGCAGGGAATACAAAAGTAGACGAGGCCGATGTCCGCAGCTCGTTGTCCGTGGGAGAAATGACGAATAGGCTGGTCCCCAGCACTGCGGTGACCAGCGGCGCCCAGGGGGCTGTGGGACAGCAGGGACACACCCACATTCAAGGAATGGTGAGGAAGAGGAGAGAGCGCTCTGGGAAGAGCGAATTGCTCAGGCAAAGGTGTGGAAGGAGAAAGAACTCCGGCCACAGCTTCTAGAACCTTCCAAACCAGAGGTGTCCACCAAGTTGGGTTCTGTGTGTTGTTTTTAATTCAGTTCGTTGGCCAACATTTAAAAATCAGGACTTTTCACACAGGACCTCGGATTTCTGGCTTCTCTTGATAAACGGAAAGATCTGGGCCGCGTGCCGGCTAAGGAGCCGCTGTCCCCTGAGAAGGGCCTGTTCTCTGCAGTTCACTGCAATCACCACCCAGTCCACCTCACTCATCACGTCGCCTCTTGGCCCCAAAGTGTCTGCGTTTTTGACTCCCTGTTCTAAAGCTTGCCAAGGAGGACGCTGGGGAATCGCGCCCAGAGAGCTTAAACAACTCTCCCAAGGTCACACAGCACACAGAAGAGGGCTACAACCTGAGGACTCAGGACATCAAGTCCCACTCGGGACACTAGAAACACCTCCCCCCAGAAGGCCCACGGACCCCACCTCAGACCTCTGGGAGCTGCGGGCCCCAGCCCTGAGCCCCGAGAACCAGGAGGCCGGGCCGGGGAAGGCCCCGTCCTGTTTAGGTTTTGTGGTCTCGTGAGTAACCGAGTGGAAAAAAACAAGCTTGAAAAGATAACAATTACAACAAAATTAAATCAAATCAGGCCCGTGACTCATTTATGGAGCCGTAAAAACAGAAAACAAAAACAAGCTGGTTCTGGAGGAGGGAGGCCGGAATAAGGAGGGGAGAAGTCAGGGAAGGGAAAAAAAATAAAGCAGCAGCAGCAGCAATCTCCTGGGGCTGTCAATTACCACAACAAGGAGGTAACGCTGCCAGGCCCCTGAACGGCCAAGGGCCCAGGGGCTCGGGAGCCGGGGAGACACAGGGGAGGGGCCAAATACCCCAGATGCCAGTGGAATGGCTGGTCTTGTCCCCCCAAACACCCCCGTGAGCTGGGTACCATTGACATGCCACTCTACAGACAAGGAAACTGAGGCTCAGAGGGACCAAGTGACAAGCCTCACACCACACAGCCAGGAAGTGGGAGGATGAGATCTAAGCCTGGCCCCAAAGCCTGTAGGAGGTTCAGTCTTGACATCCGGAAAACAGGCTCCTGAGCCCCAGTCCTGTTCGGGGGGATGAAGGAGCCAGGGTCCTGGAAGCTGCCCTGGACATTTCAGGAGCCCCGAAGTCCAGCCACCCAACATGGCAGCCCACCTGTAGTCTCACTGTCCCCATTCACACAATAACGGGGTCACTTCAGGCAGTGATGAAGGAAGGCCTAGGAGCTTGGTGGGTCTGACCCAAGGGAGCTTCAGAGCCTTCCTTGCTCTGCCCATTTCCCAGAAGCCTCTGCCCCTGGGGATGTAAGAGGAGCCAGAGGCAGAGCCTGAGGGAGCCTGGCCCGCAGGCCTGCGATTCCCCAGAGGTTGCCCTGACCCAGGGACAAGACGGCGCGGGCAGCAGAGAGCTGGGCCAGGGAGCTGGGCCGGGCAGAGAAAGCAGGAGCACTGAGATGGTGAGGACAGGATTTGAAGGGGCTGGGAGGGAAGGGGCGCTGGAAAGCATCTGCCAAAAATAACACCATTCACCACATTAGGACATTGGCTATCAGGTGTTTACTATGGGCAGGGCACAGTGCTGAGTACTTTACATTCATTCATTCAATCATCCATCAATTCTACGAGTCTTTATTGAGCATCTTCTTGTGCCAGGTGCCATGTTGGGGGTTGAGAACATAAGAATGATCAAGAGAGACAAAAGTGGAGCTGCCATCCTGAACGGGGTAGACAGACAAGCAAAAACCAGGATGCACTGGCAAGTGGTAAGAGGTACGGAGACAAAGGAAGCAAGGAAAGGAGTGTCAGGAGTCAGTGAAGGCCTCACTGAGCTGTGACATTTAAGCAGAGACCTGCAGGAGTGAGAGCAAGCCATCTTCAGGAATGGTGTTCCAGGCAGAGGGAACAGCAAGTGCAAAGGTCCTGAGGCAGGAGCATGCCTGGCATGTCTGAGGAACAGCAAGAGGGCCAGTGTGGCAGGAGCAGAGTAAACCCTCCCAACAGCCAAGAGGGCGGGTACCGCTATTATCTCCTCTTACAGAAGAGGAAATTGAGGCTCAGAGAGGGGAAGTGACTTGCCCAGAGTCACATAGTCAGGAAATGGCAGCACAGAGAGCAGAGCACAGTCGGGCTGTGTGGGGAGGTGGGAGTGTGTGCCACAAGGCAGCAGGGTCCAAGGGTGACTCCCAGAGAGCATGTGTCACCTGCCTCGGTCATAGCTGTGGAAGCTGTGATGGTGCAACCAGAGCCCTGCAGGGAGCCTTAGCCCCGGCTTCACCCTGCCTCCCAGGCCCACTGGGTCTAAGGGGCACTGGGTAGCCAAGGGATTGGCAAACTTTTTCTGTAAAGAACCAGATAGTAAATATTTTCACTTTTGGGGGTAGTATGGTCTCTCTCACAACTACTCAACATGCAGGGTGCAGACAGTAACAAACGTTAAGTAAATGAATAGGCATGCTGTGTGCCAATAAAACTTTATAAAAAACAAGCTGTGGGCCAGATTTGGCCCGAGGGCCATAGTTTGCCAACCCTTGGGATAATGCATGCAAATCAGAGCACATAGCACATAGTTAAGTGCTCAATAATATTTGATGAATGAGTGAAATGAGGCTGAATCTCACTTTCTCCACTTCTTAAAAAGAAATCATTACAATTAGCTGTTTATTGAATGCCTCCCTTGTTACCTGGGGCTTCAGGAAGCCAGGAATGGACCTCATATCATTCCTCCTATAAAACCGTATGAGATAGGAGTGTCAATAACCCCTTTTCACAGAAACTGAGGCTAAGTGACCAAGGCCATGGAGCTGGGACATGACAAATCTGGAATCCAACCTGGGTCTTCCAAAACTGGGCCTGGGGCTCTCTATACGCTGAAATTTAGAGACTGAGACCAAGACCCTGGGGCCCGCACTGGGCCTGGAACAGGGTCTGGCTCTAGATCCTCAGCTCAGTCCTCCCAACACCAGCGGTCTGCTGCCCACACTCCCTCCTGGGCAGTGGGTCAAATACATAAGGGAGGGAGGGAGACACAGAGACAGAGAGAGACAGGACAAAGACAGAGACAGAAGGATCCAGGGAGACACAACGAGAAACAGAGAGACACAAAAAGAGATGGAACTCAAGAGGGGTGACACATCTCCCATCCCTCCTTCCCCCCCGGGACCCCCTCCCAGGCCCACCATGCTCTCCATTGCCACCGACTCCTTCCAGGGAAAATATGATCCATCCACCACACAGTCCTGGCTTGGAATCCCAACTCTGACACTGACCACTGTGTGACATTAGACAAGTGACTCCCCCTCTCTGAGCCTCATTCTCCCCATCTGTGAAGGAAGATGATGCTGACTTTGACAGTTTCATTGGCTGCTGGATCAGATGGAGCAGGGTTGTCTGGTACCAGCAAGCACCTGAGGACACCAGGCACCCCCCTCCCTGGGCTAGGGAAGTGGGATGAGAACACACTTTCGGAGCTCAGGGCCTGTATTCCCTAAGGGGTCACTATTTACTCATTCATTCTTTCGACAAATATTTATTGAGCACCTACCGTTTGCAGGAGATGCAGCAGTGAAGAAGGCAAACGTAAGTCCCTGGCCTGGTAGAGCTGATGCTCTAAATGGGAAGGCAGCTGAGCAACCAACATGCAAGTTAAGACAAAGGGACCAGGTGGTGAGGAGGGCAATGGGAGTAATAACTCAGGGCACACAGGGAGAAAATGCCCCCTGGGGTGGGGGGCTAATTATTGAGTACTTCCTGAGTGCAAGGCACTTTCATCAATTTTATCACACAATCTCCTCAGCAATCCCAGGAGATATATACTCTTACTGTCCTCATTTCCCAGATAAGGAAATGGGCTCAGAGAGGTAGAGTGACTTGCCCAAGGTCACACAGCTCTAAAGAGGCAGAATCAGAATTCAAATGAGCCCCAAAGTTCTAGGGACAATTAGAGGGGTTTAAACCAAGATGGGATGAGTCAGTACCACCCCTGCAAGATACCAGAGCAGAAGCTTGAATGGGGGACAGTCAGACAGAGAACAAGACTTGCGTCAGAGGCCTCAGCAGTCAATAGGTTAAAGACCCAGGAATCTGGATCCTTGGACTCCCTGACAGGGCTCTAGCTCCAGCTCCAGCCATCACCAGGCCCCGGATAGGGTGACAGCCACACCCAGGCTCAGCCTCTGGCCCGCGCCGCCTGCTGGGAATACACAGTCCTCAAGACTAGGAGGCTCAAAATAGAAAGCTCGGAACCTGGGTTGGAGCCTGGAATGCCCGGGCGGGCAGGCTGGGACTCCTGGACTGGCCCACGCACCGCCTGGCCTGGGGCTGGCGGGGCGGCAGAAGCACCAGGATCCACCGCGAGGGTCTCGGTCCCGCCTGTTATTCTCCTTAAGCAGCTTCCAAGACACTGGCTCCAGGATCAGATGAACCTGGGCTCCTCTCCTGGCTTAATCTTGGACTCGCTGTATGGCCTTGGGCTGGTCACCTACCCCGAGGGACCTCAGTGTCCTTATCTGCCAACAACACATAGAGCTGTTCAGCAAATGCCTGTCAAGCACCTATTATGTTCCGGGCACCATGCTGGGACACTGGAGATCCAACAGAGAACAAAACAGAAAAAACCCCTGCACTTGTGGATAAAGAAAATCTACAGTGTGTCAGAAGCTGACGAGCACCCCAGGGGAACATAAAGCTGGGATGGGGACATGGAATACGAGGTAGGGAGGGGAGGGGGAGAGGGCCCTGTGGACACTTGGGAGAAGAGTGTTCCAGACAGAGGGACAGCCAGTGCAAAGGCCCTGAGGCAGCATGAGCTTGGATCATTTCAGAGACACAGGGGAAGCCCATATGTCTGGAAGGGTGAATGAGGAGGAAGGCGAGGGAGAGGAGGTCCCTCTGATACAGGGCCTCGTGAGCCAAGGGAAGAACTTGAGCTTAATTCTCAGAGCATTGGGGATCCAACTCTGTGGAGGAGTAACGTGGGCTGACCCACAGTTTTACAGGACCCTCTGGCTGAGTGTGCAAAGGGAACTTCCGGAGGGACGGAATGGAGGCTTCTGTGCCAGTGCGCTTGAGAGGTGATGGTAGCAGTGGAGGCAGAAGGAAGGACTTGAAGACCCCTCTGGCCCTCAGGAGGCCCAGCAGGAAGTTGGCAGACAGGAGGCCCAGCCTGGGAGGCCGACTGGTTTGTCTAGCCTAAGACCCCCACCCCCAGCCTGTGCTGACCTGTGGCAGCCCTAGGGCTGGGAAATGTGCCTGGAATGTCAGCCACGAGGCCTGGGCCGGACAGTGCCTGTGGGACCTGCCGGGAGGCCAGGCGAGCACCCTGACCACAGCCCTGCCCACACATGGAACCTCTCAAGCTCATTGACCAGGGTAAGTGGTAATTACAGGCCCTGGAGCAGAGGGGGAGGGGACTGCAAGCCAGAGACTCTCCCTCAGCCAACCCCACTCCTAGTTACTAAGCACCTATTATGTGCCGAGCCCTCACCACACACCAACCCATCCCACACACCTCAATCCTGTGCTGCTGAGACCTTCACGTGACCCGTCTTTCAGATGAGGAAACTGACTTGCCTACAGTCCCACAGGACGAAACAAGACACGCAGGAGCTGAGATTTGCACTGTGGACCCCAAACTTGGCAGGCACTGGGGTTGCGCTGGCGACAAACTGCTCCACAGACCAAGGTGAGTCAGGAGAAAGAGCACTGGACTGCGAGTCCCCTGGGGCTTTTTCTGGGCCTTAGCCCCATCATCTGTCAAAGAACCATTCATTCATTCATTCACAAATGCTTACTGGGCACCTGCTCTGCACAGGCACTGTGCTGGGGGCTTAATGTACAGCAATGAACAATACAGACAAAACTCCCCTTGAGTGATGGTGGCATTCCAGTGGAAGAAAACAGACAAGAAATGGGATAGACAAGCAGGGAAATCTTCTAGGATAAGCTCTAAATCCTAGGAAGAAAATAAAAGAGCATGAGGCGATAGAAATGAGGGGCTATCCAGGGAAGTCCTCTCCAAAGGATGACTTTGGAACTGAGGCCTAACTGCAGAGGAGTCGCCAAGGGGACAGCTGAGGGAAGAGGGTTCTCTATTCGAGAGGAAAGAGCAAGTGCAAAGGCCCTGAGGCAGCAACATAATTGGTATGTTTGTGGCACAAGCAGGAGGTCAGTGTGGCTACAGCTGAGCAGAAAATGGGGGAGAGTAAAGTTAGAAAGGCTGAGAGGTGGCAGGGGGTGGGGTGATCCCCTAGAGCCTTGTGGGTTGCTGTAAGGACTTTGGCATCTGTTCTGAGAGCAGTGGGAGCCATGGAGTGTTCTGAGCAGAGGAAAGACAGGGTCTGTCTTGGGTTCTAAGGGAATCCCTCTGGCTTATGAGGCAAGAGTGGAGGCAGGAAGACCAATAAGGAGGCAGCCACAAAGGTCCCAGCGGGAGAAGGCGGTGCTGGATCAGGGTAGGGCAGTGGAGAGGGACCTCTGGACATTTGGATGAGGTCGCTGGTGGACTGGCCATGGGGGACAGGAGAGGGAAACCCGGGTCTGGAGCCTGGGCAGCCAGATGGCTGGGGTTGCCATCACTGCAGCAGGGAATACCCCCAGTTTGTGGTGTGGGGAAAGGGGGCCCTTCTGAGCATAAGGACCTACCCAGGGTAAAAGGGGGCACCTAGTTCCCCAACCCCTGCCTCAAACATAGAAACAGTGAAGAGCACATGGACAGGTAGCCCTGGAATCTGTGACCCCAGGAATGAGATGCTGTCTCCCTGGTGAGAGCCTTGCAGATCTAGCTCCCTTGACTCACCCAACTTCTCACCCCACAGTAAGTGAATTCACTATTCTTTGCTGTGCCCTAAGCATCCCACTGGGCTCCCTGGAATCCCAGGAGGCAGCAGGGAAGGGATGGAACAGGCTGTCTGTCCTTCCCACCCATCCGCCTCCCCTACCAGCCAAACAGGGCTGAGGAGGACTCACAGCCAGAACTTCCCCTATGCCTCTGTCCAGGCTGTTCCCTATTCCCCCATCCCCTGCCCACTCATCCCACCCCAGAAGCCCTCAGAGATGGCACCCTGCATCACCTATGGGCCCTGCAGCCGGAAACTCAGCTCTGGTCCCCATCACCTCACACTCCCCTGTCCATATCGTCATCCCTTGGTTCTCCGGTCACAAGTTCCCGTTTCATAGATGGAGGAACTAAGGTTCTGAGAGAGGGGGCAGGTTCCCAAGATCACAGGCAAGGTCAGCGGCAGTGCCAGGTTTCAAATTCACATCTGTCTGATTCCCAATCTCTTAACCTCAGAGTGGTACAGCTGCTGGCTTAAGTGGGCAAAATGACCCAAGACAAGGATCTGGGGGCAAGCCGTTTATTTGGAAGGTGATCCCAGAAACATTAGTAGGGAGTGAGACAAGGAAGGGGAGTGAGCAAGTTGCCTCTGTGGGCTCAGCCCCCCGGGAACCTGTGAGAGAAGGAGCAGAACATGCCCAGGGTGAGGACACCGGGGTATTTACACACCAGTTCCCACCTCTGTTTGTGAGGGTCTCACACTTTCGCCCGGCACTCCTGCAGCCAGAGGAAGCCCTCAGGCAGAGAGATTGAGGACAGTGACCACAAGTGTTACCTCCCAGGTGGGCACTGCAAGTCCCTGGGACTGTGGCCATCCCCGAAGTGTCTTCTGGTCCTCTTTCTTCCCCACGCTGCCTACCATAGCACTGCCCCAGACCTTCTGACCCACAAACATAAGCCTGAGAAACCAGAGCTGGTACAGGTGAGAAAACAGGCCCACAGAGGCCACCTACATGCCATGGGCTGCCCAGGTGGAGAGTGGTCAAGTGCACCTCCCTTCAGGGTCTCCCGACTTCCAGAACAGTGCTGGCCCCAGGATGTAGACAATGCCCTTCAGGGGGATGCAGCTGAGCTGCATGACCATGGGCAAGACCCTCCACCTCTCAGAGCCTCAGTTCCCTCATCTGAAGAATGGGATCATTAAAATAAAAAAGCTACCTCACAAGGCTTTTGTGGGGATTCAACAGGACACTAGATATAAAGGGCTTAATACAGCACATGCAAGTAGTAGTAGGTACTTATATAAATATTTGCATTTCAGTGAGATGGTGCCTGTGTCACAGGCATTCAATAAATGGAAACCACTGTTACTATAGTTGTTATGGTTGTTTGGGACCCTCTTCATAAGGACCAAGCCCAGGCCTGCTCTGTTGGGACAAGATGTTGGCTGGGTGCCTCCCCAAATTTCCTGGGCCCCTCCCCAAAGTTCCTGGGTCCCCCAGCCTCTTGCTCAAGGCTCCCTGAACTTTGGGGAAACAGAGGAGGAGGAGGAAGGGGTGGGGGCTAGGCCAGGCCTGCTAGCGGTAACTGCGGGCAGTGACCCTGCCCGAGAGGCCCCCGCTCACCCGTCCACCCATCCGCCAGAGCCGCCTGCCCATTCCACGCAGGGGACGCCTCATCTTGCACAAGACAGGAAGTGGGAGGCCCGGGGTGGCGGCGGGTGACGCCAGGACCCCGTGTCCACCCGGCTGCAGACAGGATGGGCAAGGGAGGCCCCAGCCAGGCTTCCTGTGTGCTGAGTACACTGGACAGAAAGGAGAAGTGGGGTCCAGGGTCACAGGGAGATCCGGGCAGCATCTTCCCCTCCCCAGCCCAACTGTTCCGCCCTCCCTGACTCAGGGGCCCTGAGTTCAAATCTCAGCCTTGCCATCTCCCAGCTGCATGACTTTGGACCACTGCAGCTCTTAGCGCCTCTGTTTCCAGTCACTGCTGGGGAGCTGGGAAGCCTCTCCTCTAAGCCTCCTACCCTCTTTGGGGCCTTGTCATCATCAGCCCCATTTCACAGATGAGGAAAGCACGTCCATGTGGTGTTTTCAAACAGCACCAATTATACTTGAAGATTTAGGGGCACAAAGGGAGAGGGCAAGCCTGAGGATCTACTATGTGCTGGCGACACAAAGATAAAGCCAACACGATCCCTATGCTCCGTCCTGGACCCACAATAGGCATTATTAATCAATTATGATTCTCCCTCCTAGGAGCCCAGGTACAGCCTCAGAACCCTGCTCACTACAGCTTTCCAGCCCCTGCCAATCCAAGCACCTGAAGCCTGAGTAAGTAAGGAGAGTATGTCTGCTGCAGCATTTCAGCAGCAGTCTGGACCAGAGGAAAACTTTCCCAAGAAAGAGGCTACCCTCTGGCAAGCAGTCTTCGGGTATCTCTCTATTATCAGGGACCCTGGAATATATATCTACCCCTGTCGGCCCAGACTCTCAGGGCCCTCCCTGGAACAGCATATTGGGGGGACCACAGGCAAAGCCTGGGCTCTGAGGGAGACATTAGCAGAGTAACTGGGGCTGGGCTTACCCTTGGAGAGGAGGGGTTGGGGTCCAGGGCCGGGCAGGGAGGGGACTGGGAGGAGGAAAAGGCCAGATCACCAGCATGCTGTGGTCTCTACCAGCAGTGCTAGGGAAAGTCCAGTGACCCAGAGCCCTGGGGTGGATTGTGTAAATAGGAAAAATGAAACCGAATGCAGAGCCCCGGGCCTCCCGCCAGCCCTGGCCCTCTAGCCCTATATTCACTGCCATCACCTTGGTCCAAACCACCATCAACACTCGCCTGGACATCTGCAGTTGCTTCCAACCTGGTCTCCCTGCTTCACCTTTGTTCCCGACACAACCTTTCCACATGGCAGCTGGAGGGATCAAAAATATAACCCCAACCAAGTGACTCCCCTGCTTCAACCCTCCAGTGACTGCCCATCACATTTAGGATAAAATCCACATGCCTGACTCTGGCCTCCAAGCCCTGGGTGTCTGGCCCCTTCCCCTTTCAGCATCATCTCCCACTTCTCTCCCCATCACTCATGCTGCCCAGGAATACCCCGGAATATTTTCGACTCCTTAAATAAGACAACCTTACTCCCACTTGCAGCCTCCATCCTTGCTGTTCCCTCCACCTATAACACTGTTCCTCCATATGTTCCGTTGGTGGTTACATCTCATTAATCAGGTCTCAATAAATGCCACCTCCTCCCATCCGGGTCACCCCATATGTCTCCTCTGTCACCCTCCACTGCACCCCTCTGCTTATGTCTTTATAGCACCTACCCCTGTCTGGAAGTGTCTACTGATTTGTTCACTTGTTTGTCCGTCTCCCTCACCAGAACGCGAGCTTCGTGAGGGCAAGCGTTGCGCCTGCCCTAGTCACTGCTGTGTCCCCAGCACCTGGCACACAGTAGGTGCTCAATAGATATTTATTGAAATAGACTGAAAGGAAACAGCATAAATCACCTAGGGGGTTCTCACTGGGATCTTCCAAGTCCCCATTCGTGTCCCTCCCGGGGAATGACAGGTTAGTCCCCCTCAATTGCCACTCCCCACTCCAGACGGTGTACAGCGCTGGGGAAAATTCTGATTTCAGTGGAAAGATGATCAATTAGTGATGTCTGCCACAGACCAGGCAGGGCAGGGCACCTGCAGGCACTTGTGTCTGGTCTGTTCTTTGCTGTCTCCACAACACCCAGGACAATGCCTGGAACATAGTGCTCAGTAAATATCTGCTGAATGTCAAATTCATGGGTTCTTTGTCTAATTGGCCACTTTTTTCAGGAAGAAAAACATCTTTAGCTCCTCTAACTAACAATCATTGGCCAGCCATTCCGTGGGGCCCCAATATGTGCTAAACCTGAGATAGTCTGGGGAGAGGTTCTAATCCTCTGTTTACAGAGGAGGAAGCCAAGGTGACAAGATTTGATTGAAGTCACCCAGCTGGGTTTAGCTGATCCCCAAGTTCTCTAAGAATCCAGTCTTGCAGCCTGGGGGAGGAGACAGAGACCTTGTCTGGGCTCCTGCCCTCCCCCAGGGCATCCCGAGCCCCCTCCCTAGGGTACAGGGGATGAGGAGAGGCAGCCTCTGCTTCCCTTTTGAGGCATGTCACAGGGCTGTGGTTAAACGGAAGCAGGGCCCCTGCCCATCCCGGGCGCGGACCTCCAAGGGCCCCACCCTCCCCATTCCCAGACAAGACTCTTTCCAGCTGACCATGGGGGTGTCTGTTCCCTGTTCCTCTTTTCTCCGGGCAGGAGGAAGTGGGTGGGGCCATGAGAAGATCCAGAGACTCAGTTTCCTCATCTGGCAAGTGGGCTCAGCCTTCAGGAGTTGGCCTGTGGTGGAGATTCAAGGAGAAAATTCCTGAAAGATGTTGAGCCAGGGTGTGACAGATAGTTGGGCCGGAAGGCAGAGTGGGCAGAGGTGCCTCATGACACTGTCTCCCTGCTCAGACCCTCCCACAGCTCCCCACTGCCCTCAGTGTAAGGGCAGGCCACTCTCCCCAAGGAGCCTGTCCAGCCCAGCCCTCAGCCTTCCTCACTCCCCACTCCCTGCACCTCACAGCTCCAGCTACATGGTCTTTTAGATTCACTTACTCACTCTGCTCTGTCCCACCACAGGGCCTTTGCACATGCTGTGCCCCCATTGCTGAAACATCTTGTTCCTCCCTTTCTCATCTACTTGGCCTCTGCTTACTCTCCAGTTTTCAGTCCTCAGTTCAGTTCTCTTTCAGCTTCCTGACCTCACAATCATGTCAAGCCTCCTGCACCATTACAGGCCCTGAAATCACCTCATACTTGTCAGTCACAAATGGACATTTCTGAGAGTGATTTGGTTAATGTGCATCTCCCACACTGGGCTATGAGCTCCCTGTGGGCAGGAACCATTGTCTCCCCAATGCCTGGCACAGAGTAGGTGCTTCATTAATATTTGCTGAATGAATGAATGAATGGCAAATGCAGAATGAATGGAGCAACAGGCAAGTCACACCCTCCAGATGCCCTCTCCCACATCTTGCTCTGGCCTTGGGCCCAGCCCCACCTCTGCCCTGCTCAGACCCCCTCCTCTAGGATGGCTGCTTCAGCTACCCCCCACCTAGTCCCCAAAGCACTGCCTCCCTCACCTCTAAGAGCCTTCCTTTCCTGGATAGAAACCAAAGGGATGGACCTCAATCATGGGCTTCCCCTGAGCCTGGTATTCTAAGGATGGGCCTTGGGGTCACCCTGGAGCAGACGTCAAGGCCAGGAGATCTCCCATCCCAGACATCAACCGGAACAGACCTCCCCCCTTTACTTATGTTATATTCGGAACAGTTACAACTTAGGCACTTTAACAGGAATTCAACTACATGTGCTCAGCAAAAAATAAAAAGTCTCAGAGAGAAGAACCAATCGCCTGGTAGAAACCCAGGACGGGGAGATGTGGGTTAGCAGTGCGCCCATAGTCTGAGTCCGCTCAGATGCAGCCCTGTTCCCACACTGCGGCCCTCAAACACAAGCCAGGCCTCCCCCAGGTGGGACCTGATGCTGGAAAGATGACAGGCCGAATTTATGGAGACCGTACATCTGCCTCAGTTGGGGAGGGTTGTGTCCTTCCTGTGGAATTCCCAAGGGGAACTTGGCCACGGTCGATCTTCACCTTACAGGCCAGATTTAGAGCTTGCCCTTGGGTGATGTGGGCCACTGCCATGGGATCTTCTTTTGAACAGTGGGTACCGCAGATCAGAAAAAATGAAAACCATGGGACAAGATGTTCCCAAAGGGAGCACTGAGGGTAGATTGAAAATTCCTAAATTCCATTCCTGCTGAGTGTCACCTCCCAGGCTCTTGAAGGCTCCACGATGCTGGGATGAAGGTCTGGGCTCTGTTGCCCTTTGCTCTCAGCAGGATGGGGGCTCAGAGATCCTCTTCCCATCTCCTGGTACACTCCCTCACCTGCCTCCTGCAGGTTCAGGCAGCGCGCCTGGGTTGAGAGGAACCCATCAGCTCTCAGCTGGGGTTACCTTGGCACCCAGACAATGTCCCCACGGGCTGCATCCTTGCGAGGAGCTGCCAAGACTGTCACCAAACACTGTGTTTTGTGCACCTACTGTGTGCCAGGCCCCACATGAATAAGACAGATCCCCACTTGCTAGAGCTCACCTTCAGGGTGGGGTCAGGGTGGGCACAAAACACTGAACAAATGACCAAATAAATGGGGAGAGAGAGAGAGAATGACAAGTGCTCAATAGAAAAATAAATCAGGGTCAGGAACAGAGAAGAATAGAGGGGCTACTGCAGGGGGTGGACTGGGAAGTCTCTCTCAGGAGCACAGGCCTGAGTGAGGTCACAGAAAGATCCAGAAGAACTTTGTGTTCCAATGTTCCAGAGTGAAAGAAGACAAGGGCAACGGCGGGAAAAGGATGGGAAAAGCTTGGTGTGTTGTTTAAGGAGGCACGGAAGTCAATATAACCAGAGGGGAGGCGGGGGAGGGGGGGTGTGGGGCAGGTGCAGGGGCCCACCCTGCAGGGCCTGTGGGGGCGGGGAGGGAGCGGAGGGCTCTGGGAGGGCTTTGAGCGGGCCGTGGGTGAGCTGACTGAAGTTCTAACAGGATCCCTCTGGTGAAGGTGGCAGCAGGGAGGGAGAAGGAGGAGGATGGACCAGGTGATGGCAGAGCAGGGGAGAGACAGTCAGATTCTGGGTACAGCCAGAAGGCAGAGCCGATGGGATTTGCTGATGGAGTGGAGGTGGGGTTAGAGAGGGCGGAGTTGAGAATGACTCCAGGGTCTGAGGCCTGATCCCCTGGGTTGGTCGCACTGCCATTTTCTGAGTTGGGGAAGACACAGGGGTTTAAGTGACATCCACATCTCTGATTTGGGAAACTGAGCAAGAGAGAGACCTGGGAGGAGGAAGAAGCTGGGCTCAGGCAGACCGTGTGGACTGAGCCACCAATGGTCACACTGACGGGGACCGGGGAGCCCTTGTCAAGCTCTGTGTGATTGAGCTTGCCAGGCATGGGGTCAGGTGAAGGCAGGAGAGGGCTCCACCCCACCTCAAGGGCCATTTGTGAGGCCTGAGAGAAAACAGGCAGGGAGGACAGAGGAGAACCAGAAAGACCAGCCTCTGGAGCCCTGGTGCTCAAGGAGCGGGAAGTGGCCCAGGGGGACAAGTGAGTGAAGTCCCGGCAAATCCAAGCCCACCTGTGCAGCGTAGATGTGAGATGTCAGTGACACTGGAACTGGTGGCCAGCCCAGATGAGTCCCGGTCACCTTTAGAGCCCAAATTTCTCTGGGGCAGATAGAGAGGCTGTGTCCTGATTGGTCTAAGTCAGCCATGGGAATTCCTTTCTGGTTTAAAGGTAAACATGATTCCACTGTCACATGGAACACCAGGGGAAGTCTACTGGGACATTTAGAAAATATTTTCCTGTTTGATAAAGGAGTGAGATTCTAGATGAGAAAGATCCTTTTCCTGCACAGCTCCCCCGCTTCCCTCCTAGTTAGGCTGTGGTCATGTGGGATGTGATGTCTGGTGCCACAGCAGCCACTAGGGCCCATGAGGAAAAGAGAAGGGAAGAGAAGTCAACCTAGAGCCCAGCTAACTGATCCTGGAACAGCCCCACATCCAGACTCTTGTTATAAGATTTAATTACATGGACGAAGGCCTAATTAGGAAAAGAGGAAAATCGGAAGGAACCCTGAGATGGGAGAGAATAGAGAGGAGGAGGGGTGAGAAGGCCTTAAAATAGACTTTTAGAGGATTTCATTTGGGGCAGCAAGTTCCTGGGAGAAAAAAAGTAGCCTTGCAGATACTTAAACCCTCACCTGGGATGACACTTAAAACCTCATTCTAGAAGTCTAAGATACATCTAATGCTACAGATGGGGAAACTGAGGCCCAGGGAACTTAGCAGCTGCCCACAGCCACAAAGCAGAGAAACACTGGCTCATGCATCCAGCCATGCTGACTGCCTCCCACGTGTGTCCTCATCTGCCAATAGAGGTAAGAAGAGCACATGTCCATTCGCGATGTCATGAGCACTCAGCAAAGTGGCTGAGACACAGTGAGTACTCAAAAACATCCAGGCACAGGCCCTGGGTACATGGCAGGCTCCAGAAGTGTGAGCTACTATTTCTGCAAATAGTACATGCTCTCTGAAGGGTGCTCTCATTCACTGAGCACCTACTCTATACCAGGCACATTTCTAATCCAGAGGGCCCATTAATTCGTTTAATCCCCACAATAGCCCGAGGCCTCATTTGCTCCCCAGCGTGTAGCTTCCCTGGCCCCATGCTCAGTGAATCACCCTCAGGAAGCCCTAACTCCCCATCATGTCCCCCCTGACCCCACTGAGTTCCCTACCTCTGCTTGCATGCATCCCTGCCTAGCTCACTCTCTGATGGGCCCCCTCTCCAAAGTTCTTGGTCCCTGTGTGGCCCTAGGCAAGGATCAAGGGCCTCTCTGGGTCTCACTTTCCACATTTATAAAAGGGCATTAATCACAGTCCCACCTCCTAGGCTGGTTGTAAGAACCCAGGAAGGCCGCTGGCACCGTGCCTGGCCTGTAGTCTGTGCTCAGTCAACATGAGGTATGGTCATGAGCCATTGCTGCAAGGGGCTGCCCTGCCTCCTGTGTCCTGCCTCCTGCCGGAGCCCTGGCTTTGTCGGGTTTGGGCACTAAGGTGCCTGGAGTGACCCCGGGTCCTGACCCAGCAGCTAGAGGAAGGGGAGGGAGTCTCCAGGGCCCGCCTGCTGCCTCGCCCTGCGGCCCTGGCTCACGCCCCACCCAGGGCCACCACCGTCTCTGAGGACCCATTGTTCCTGTCTGGCTCAGCTCCAGGGCCCTGGTCCTGCCCAGGCTCCCACTTCCTTCTAGGATCCCCCACCATCCCTGGGGCTGGGACCCCGCTATGGGGCCTGAATGAGGGTACCGGATGTGAGAGCAACTCAGCTGTGGGAGCACGGGTTCAAATCCCAGCTCTGCCATTTCCCAGCTGTGGGACCTGAGGCACTCTGCCTCTCTCAGCCTCAGTTTCCGCCTTCATTCAGTGGGGTGACAGGACCTGACTGCTCTGTAGTGAGGAGCCTGTGACTTTGAGGATGGCAGGGTGCCCAGCATGTAGTGAGCCTGGGGGAACATGGTCCCACTTCCTCTCCTCCCCACAGGCCTGGAAGATAGAGCCAGGAAGAGCAAATGCAGGGGCGAGGAGAGGGTGACTGGCCCTGAAGCCGGGGGCCAGGGACTGTGAGCAGAGCACTGGATAAGGAGTCCAAGGCCAGGGTCCTGTCCCCAACCCTGCTGTGTGACCGTGGACAGATGTGGACATCTCTGGGCCCCAGAATTAGAGAAAGAAAAGACTGAGATCCTCTCTCCCCAGAAAGCAAAGGAGAGGGGCGGAGCCCAGTTTTCTTTTCTTTTCTTTTCTTTTTTATTTTCCCGCACAAAGGGCTTGAATGAAAACCAGCTGCAGAGACAGAGAATCCTATTGTGAAGGCACCCAAGACTCCCGGGCAGGCGGAAGAGGCAGCTCTTGGGTGTTGGGCTGGGTAAACAGAGGCTGGGGTATTGGCCAGTGACACTAACAGGCAGGGGACAGCTACCCCTCCCTCAGAGTACTAACCTGGGAGGCTGGGGCCCTCCCTCGGGCATCTCTGGCTCAGCCACCATCTCTGCTTCCAGACACGGGCCAGCCTTTTGCCTCTCAGAGCCTCTGTTTCCTCATCTGCAAAATGGGTACAGTAACAGCACTTCCCTTCTAGGTGTGTTGTAACAGACTCAGGACAGCCTCCTCGGTCAGACAGTCTTGGTTTAATCCTGGCTATGCCTCTCACTGGCTGTATGACTTGGTGTATCCACTTTAACCTCTCTGTGCCTCAGTTCCCCCATCTGTGAGATGGAAACAAGAACAGTACTTACCTGCTGGGAAGGTGAACTGAAACAACTCAGCATGGAACCCGGAGCATACTAAATAATAACAGTTATTATTATTATTTTCTTATTATTATTATTGGCTCATGAGCTCAACCTGCTAAGGCCCCATCCTTAGAAAGCCTTCTTTCCTGAGTACCAATTCATCTCAACAATTCCATCATGTATCTCTGGAGTGCCTACTATGTGCCGATCTGGGCAAAGCCAACATTCCAGAAGACAGATGTTAAACGCAGGACTTGTATGTGAAGGGCTTTGCACGTAACAGGTGCTCAGTGATGCCATTCACCCAAAACCTGGGCCACAGGGCTGATGTGTGAGGGGTTCTTACTGGGCTCTGCGGATGCAGCCCTCATGGGGGGTCCCAGTCAGAGGGTCCAGGTTGGGGTAGGAAATTGGCATGTGGAAGAGGCAACATTCTACGACGGAGGAAGCCCAGGTGGCCTCGGGAGCCAAAGGAGGTCAGGATGGGCTTCCTGGAGGAAGTGGTTATGAATAAAAATAACATCAATTAAGTATTATCTTTATGTGGAACAGCTGGGCACTGTTCTCTTTACACTAGCCCTCTGAGGAAGGTTTTCTTCTCACACACCCATTCTACGGGTAAGAGCCTGAGACCAGAGAGGTAAAGTGACCTGTCGGAAGTCACACAGCAAAGATGTGATAAAGCTGAAATTCAAATCCCACAGTCTAACTCAGTCACTGCATTGCTTCCTAGGCAGTCTCTCCAGCCTCCAGACCTTTGATCTTACTGTTCCTTCTGCCCAGACCATCTCCCCCCTGGCAGAAATCACCCCAAATACAGCCTCCTCTGAAGCCTCCCCTCACTCCCTGCAGGCCCCCTGAAGACCTTTGCACATCAAAAAACAGGTGGTGGGTGAGGGAAGGGCGTTCCTGTACAAACTCCCTAAAGGCAAAGCCTGGCCCTTATTCATTCTGGTAAAAAGGAAGGAAGAGAGTGGGCATTTTCTGAGTCCTCCCTGTGTGCTCACTCAATTTCACAACAACTCAATGAGGTCAGGTTATCCGCACTTTCCAGAAGAGAAAACAGAGGCAAGGAAACGAGGAGGCCTCTGTGACTCCAGCCCCTGCCCCAGCGCACCCCCACTCTGCTGAAGGAACGACGGGAGCAGCCTCGGGGTGGGGGTGGGGGCTCCAAAGCGTCTCCGAGCCTCAGCGTGCCTATTTACGACGTGGGGTCTGCGTCTCAGGGCTGCAGAGAGAAGCGAGGCACCAACGGACTTGCTCACTAGGGGCCTGGCCTGCGGGAAGCACGCTGCAGGCTGGCGGTATTACCGCTTTTGTTACTATCACAGCGACACGCCCCCTCAGGCCTGGAACCCCTGTACCTGCCGTCCTTCCTGTAATGAAACCCTCCTGCCAAGCCCTCAGCCAGGGGCCCTGATCGCTCTTTTAATTATAATCTTTGGGGAAAAGCAAACACCCCCACGGGCTACCAGGGGGAGCTGACTGTGTGGCTGCAGCCCATTGGGGTAACCTGACGCCCCTCGGCCAACCAGCCCCCAGGCCTTTGTCTGAGTCCTGGCCAGATTACTCCCCTATTTTTCTAACCCCAAGCCTAGGCTGGCGTGAACTCAATGCTCCGCATTGTCCTAGGACCAGGCCCCCCAGGCGCCCAGGGCCGGGCCTCATCCTTCCTCCACCTGGGGATCCGGCCCCCAGGAGGCGTCTCAGGGGAAATCAGAAACCCAGCAGGGCCTCCTGTGTGCCAGGTCCTAGGCTTCTTGCACGTCAATTCACCAAATCTTCACGACTTCCCTGCACAGAGGGGCTCACACTGTGCCCATTTTCCAGATGGAGAGACTGAGCGCTGGAGAATCAGATCATCCCTCAAGTTGATGCAGGTGGAAGTGGCAGAGCCCAGGTCAGGCTGAATCAGGACTCTTTCTCAGGAGGGAGCCTGGGTACCCTGGACCCTCAGCTGGAGCCAGGCATCAGGAACTTTCTGGGGGGGTTACATCCCGTCAGCAGGAAGCTCTCCTGGGAACTCCACAGAGTAGAGATAGAAGACACCTGAACCACAGGGCAGAGGATGTCATGGCTAAGGGCTGGGATTTTCCCAACAAGTGCTCCAAGTTCAAGTCCAGCTCCCGGCCCTGCCTTGCAGAAAAGCTTGCTCCTCTCCGAACCTTGCTTTGCTGAGCGATAAAACAAGGTGGGAAAGAAACTGGCAAGTAGACTGCAGAGAAGGTAAATTCCTTTCTCTCCCGTAGGAAGTTTCACATGGAAACTGGGATGATTGGCTTGGGAGAAGGGGTTTTTCTCTGAGTCTTCTCAACTGCAGTAAAACCATATCTTGGTTTCTCAAAGCTAATATAGAACATTTCCCTTTGTAAAGCTCAAATTCAATCTCATTCTCAAACCTCACTGGTCAGGACCCTCAGAAGTACATTAAGTACGTAGGGAGTCACTGAAGAAGTTAGAGGTATGAATATATGGACTCACTGAGCACTTAAGTATTCTGAGTTCTACGTTCTCTGCTCAGTAGTTTCCATAATATGCCATTAATTCCCACCCTGTGATATAGGTCTTTATAATCCTCATTTTAGAGACAGACAAACTGAAGGGTTAAGACATTACACAAGATCATATTGCTATGTGACAAAGTTGGAATGTGAAACTTTTAATAACAACTACAATCATAAACAGCAATTGATACATTAAAAACAAAAAACAAAAACGAGGTGGGGAGAGGATTCAGGCTATCCACTGTGTGAAACACTTAGCAGGTTAAGTGCTCAATTAACAGGTGCTTAGACACCAGAGCTTAAAAATGACAAAGGTTACCAGCAGGCACATAGCAGCTGCAAAAAGGGAACTAAGACTCTGTGAAGATCCCCCCTCCAACCACATCACCCGCATCCCAGGGGCCAGAACTGAAATCAGAGCAACACCAGGGGCTACCACGGACCACTGGCGGGGAGGAGGGTGTAAACTGACGCCCATGCCCTCTTTTGTTCCCTGCAGATCGCAGCCTTCCCCACCTCAATCTGTGCCTGGGAAGCTGACCTGGGTGAAAGCCACCCACCCGGCTCTCAGCTTCCTGTGGGGTTCCTGAATGGAGGAACCACCAGCGACCCAGAGGGGTGGGCGAGGAGAGTGGGGACAGCTCCCTCCCTGCTGGATGTCCTTCCCTCCCATAGGTCTCAGCTCCTGCCAGGGCCCTCTCTGTGCAGCCCTTCCCTGCAAACATCAGCTCCCCACTGAGGCCAGCCCCACTCTGCACCTTTCCTCACTAGTTCCCTTAACTCTGCCCACACCCTTGAAAAGAGTCTCTTTATTAAACCCTCTCCGGGGTGCTCCATTTGAGAGGGGTCTGTTTCCTGCCAGACCGTGACTGTTACAGATCCAAAATAAATATGGCACAATGCTAAGATCTGACGAAGCCAGGTGATGGGGACCTGGGGCTCATTATACTCTCTCTCATGATGTTCTGGGCAGTTGAAATATTTTCTAAATAAGTGGTGCTGGGAAAACTGGACAGCTACACGTAAAAGAATGAAATTAGAACACTTCCTAACACCATACACAAAAATAAACTCAAAATGGATAAAAGACCTATATGTAAGGCCAGACACCATAAAACTCCTGGAGGAAAACATAGGAAGAACACTCCTCGACGTAAATAACAGCAAGATCTTTTTTGATCCACCCCCTAGAATAATGGAAATAAAAACAAAAATAAATAAGTGGGACCTAATGACACTTCAAAGCTTCTGCACAGCAAAGGAAACTATAAGCAAGACGAAAAGACAACCCTCAGAATGGGAAAAAATATTTGCAAATGAATCAACAGACAAAGGATTAATCTCCAAAATATATAAACAGTTCATCCAGCTCAATATCAAAAAAATAAACAACCCAATAAAAAAATGGGCAGAAGACCTAAATAGGCATTTCTCCAAAGAAGACATATGGATGGCCAAGAGGCACATGAAAAGCTGCTCAACATCACTAATTATTAGAGAAATGCAAATCAAAACTACAATGAGGTATTACCTCACACCGGTTAGAATGGGCATCATCAGAAAATCTACACACAGTAAATGCTGGAGAGGGTGTGGAGAAAAGGGAACGCTCTTGCATTGCTGGTGGGAATGTAAATTGATACAGCCACTATGGAAAACAGTATGGAGGTTCATTGCAAAACTAAAAATAGAACTACCATATGACCCAGCAATCCCACTACTGGGCATATACCCAGAGAACACCATAATTCAAAAAGACACATGCACTCCAATGTTCATTGGAGCACTATTTACAATAGCCAGGACATGGAAGCAACCTAAATGTCCATCAACAGATGAATGGATAAAGAAGATGTGGTACATACTTACAATGGAATATTACTCAGCTGTAAAAAGCAATGAAACTGGGACATTTTTAGAGACATGGATGGACCTAGAGACTGTCACACAGAGTGAAGTGAGTCAGAAAGAGAAAAACAAATATTGTATATTAACACATATATGTGGACTATAGAAAAATGGCACAAATCAACCTGTTTGCAAGGCAGAAATAGAGACCCAGATGTAGAGAACAAACATATGGACACCAAGTGGGGAAAGCAGGGGGGGGTTGGGGGGGGGGAACGAATTGGGAGACTGGGATACCAAATTGTACATGTTAAATATATGCAGCTTATTGTAAAAAATAAAAAAATAAAAAGTTAAAAAAAAAAAAAAAGAATGAGATAGCAGAGAGAAAGCAAGCTCAGCAGTCAGGAGGCCCCGCCCACCCGGGATCCTGGGTGTGTGCCCTGAGGTCAGCAGAGGTCACAGGGTCCACACTCACCCACTTCTCTCTCCTTCTGGGCCCCTTTCCACTTTTCCCTTGGCTTGTACCTCCCTGCAAGAAATGGGAACCACACGGGGATCACGGCAGAGGAGCCCCCAAGTAGGACCACGCATCCCTCACAAGGACCCACAGATCCCAGTCAGAGAATAAGCAGCACTGAGGGAATCGGGCTCCAAGGGGACCTTGCAATTGGGGGCAGGGGGTGGGGGGAGGGGGACACACTCTGGAGAGCAGACTCCTGAGAGTACCATCTTCTCTTCAGTTTCTCATCTCACCAGGCCCCTGTCCAACCCTTTCTGCAAAGAAAACTTCGGGGTTCTTTTTTTTATTGTTTTGTGTTTTTTTATACCAACATACACAATGACTCAATGTGTAACTTGTCACACATGCCTAAATAGAATTATTTTGTGTGCACTGTTTTGGTTTGGCGTCTGGCCTTCTTTTTTTTTTTTTTTTTTGGTTTTCCTTTTCTGCAAAAGTCTTCTCTCTCCCCAAGTTGACAGTTGAGAATGGGTTTTTGCATATTTCTCTGTAAGCCTGAAAATTCTATGCAGACTCTGGCTGGAAAAGGGATTTCTTTATCTGTCATTTCTTTTACAAATCAGGATCACATTGTACACCCTTCTCAGCATCTTGCTTTTCTCATTCAAGAATACCCACACAAAATAAGAACTTGTGCTTGGGTATTCATAGCAGCGTTATTCATAACTGCCAAAAGGTTGGAAACACCTAAATGTCCATCAACAGATGAATGGGTAAACACAATGCAGTATACCCACACAATAGAACATTATTTGGCCATGGAAAGGAAACAAGTACTGATACATGCTACATAAACATCGCAAACGTTATGCTAATTGAAAAGCCAGACACAAAAGGTCATGTATTGTATGATTCCATTTATATGACATATCCAGAATAGATAAACCTATAGAGACAGAAAGCAGATTAGTGGTTGCCAGGGACTGGGAGGAGGCTGGGATGATGAGCGGCTTGTTTAATGGGTAGGGGTCTCCTCTGGGGGTGATGAAAACGTTTTGGAGCTACAAAGAGGTGATGGTTGCACAACAAAGTGAATGTACTAAATGTCACTGAATTGTACACTTTAAAATCGTTAACTAAGAATGATTAATTAAAATGATGACATCTTTTGTGAACTGCATCTTAATTTCTTTAACTATAAAAATATGAATGTATATATTCCTCCCTTTTAAAACAAAGGTAGACTACTATATATACTGTATTTGCCCCTGAATTTTTTTCAGTTAAAAATAAACCCTAGGGGAAAAAAATACCTGTGTAAATTAAGAATGTTTAAAAACAAACAGAAAAGATTAACCACACAAGGCACCTGAGAAAACCGTGAGCCATTCTTTTAACGGCTGCATAACAGTCCATGGTGCAGCCAGACCAGAATGCACTCGCCCATTTCTGCAAAATGATGAATGACGAGTTTTCATTTGGGTTCTTTGTTTTCCTCCTTTTTTTTACACATAGGATTTTATTTCATCTTTACTCCAATTCTAAGTTTTCTTTAATTTTTCCACTAAGAAAATTGAGGCCCAGAAAGAAGCCAAGAAGTGACTGAGCCAGAAATCCAAACCAGACCCATCTGAACCCAAAGCCACACTCCCTGGACCCACCCCTTGCTGGGGAAACAGCGAGGAACAATACTGACTGAAGGACCTGCCCTGGGGGAGCTGGCATTCTAGTGGAGGAGACAGATGAGAAGCAAGAAGAATCAGGAAACTGTGTGGCCTATTCCCAGGTGTCAAGATTATGGGGAGAAATAAAGGAGGGAAAGGGAGAAGGGGTGGTGGGGAGGTTACAATTTTAAATAGTGCAGTCAGGGAAGGCCTGGCTGGGAAGGTGACATTTAGGCAAAGACCTGAAGGAGGTGAGAGATGGAGCAGGCCTTGCAGCTTTCATCCATTTGGGGGAACAGTGTTTCGACCAGAGGGAACAGCAAGTGCGAAGACTCGGAGGCAGGGAGCTATGAGGAGCTGGGTATTGCTGGGGTGTATAGGGAAAGAGGCAAGGTCAGGCCACAGAGGGATTATAGGCCAACTAAGGAGGCTGGGCTTTAGTCTGGGAGTAATAGGGAGGCACGGAAGAGTCTGTAGCAAGGCAGATTGGAGGTTAGATGTGGGTTGTGAAAAGCTCCCTCTGGTTTCTCTGGGTGGGGCGGGGGGGACAGGAGAGCATGTCAATGGTGGCTCAGGTGGGGATGGTTGTCATGGAGATGAAGATGGAGAAAAGCTGCCTGGTGCTGAATGACTGGTCAGGCGGCTGGGGAGAGGCCCTGCCCACCTCCCCTCTACCTTTGCACTTTCGAATTTAATCCCCCTTGTAGGAAGCCAGCTCCCAATCTCACCAGAGCAAGTGCCAAGAGAGGAAGGAGAACTTTGCTGACTCATGGGCCTAGGCTTCCCAACTTCCCTTGGAGGTAAGGGGTGGGGGGGGGAATCTAAGCTCAAATGATGGGATGGGGAGCCCTGTGGGGGCTGAGAGCAAATAAATAAAGTAGTTACAACTGTGGTAAGTGATGGAAAGTATTTAACAGGGTGACCTGGCTTGTGGGGGTGTCATCAGGGAGGGCTTCCTGGAGGAGGAGGTGTTTGAGCCAGAATCAGAACAAGAAGTAGGAATTTAACTAGGCCAAGGATAGAAGGAAGAGCATCCTAAACAGACGACACTGCCGAGGCCCTGAGACTGGAGGCAGCCTAGTGAGTTCAAGTTTCTGAAAGGAAGCCCGGCTGGGCAGAAAGTACCCTGCATGCTGAGTCCAGGACAGACAGTGGCCTAAGCCAGGGAACATGCCCAGCCTGGTCCCACATGCGGTCAGCTCCTGGCAAAGGAATGCTCCTGCTGCTGTGGAGGTTGCGTTGGTGAAGATCCCCCACCCAGAAATGTCTCTGAGCATCACCAGGAGCCAATCCAATAATAAGCAGATTTGGAAAAGAAAGAAAGGAAGTCCCAGAAATTGTTATTCTCTTCAGAGAGACAAGGAAAACAGGGCCCAGAGAGCGGAGAGGTTATGGACTTTGACAAGTCACACCATGAGAAGGCTGCTGAGAGCTTCCACGTCCAGCACCAGCCTCCCTGGCTCCCTCCCTGCTCCTCACAGGACCACAGGACGGACCAACTTTGTCACACTTGGAGGGGGCCCCTCGGTGGGCAGATGGCAGCCAGAAAGGCAGAAAAGCAATCTACAGCAGGAGCTGGCCCGCTGCCCACGGAGACTAGAGGACGGGATGACAGAGAGAGAGATACGGGGAGAGAGAGACAGACAGACAGAGGACAGAGATAAACAGAGAGAGAAAATAGAGAGGAGAGAGGAAGAGGAGAGAGGAGGGGAGGAGAGGGAAGAGGAGAGAAAAGGCAGATAGAAGAGAGAGACAAATACAGAGAAAGAGAGAGATGAAAACCCACAGAGAGATGAAGAGAGGGGAGAGACAGTGAGAGGGAGGGGAGCGAGACAGAGACAGACAGACACTGAGACAGAGAGACAAAGAGGAAGACACAGAGACGGAAAGAAAGGCAAACAGAGACAGGCCGGCAGGGGTGGGGGGGTGAGTGCAGATGGACCCCAGCGCCGCTGAGTCTCAGTGCCTCTGAGTCTCGAACTCTCCACTGCTGGAATTTTAAGAACATTGCAAAGATTCCAAGGTCTGATTTTAAAGCACTAATGCTCACTCATTCTCCAAGCACACACTAAGCACCTACTGTATACTGCATGCCAACACTGTTCCAGGCATTGGGGTACAGTCCCCAGACCCAGCCCACCCGCCTGGAGCTGACACCCTGAGGGGACACAGGTGTCTTGAAGTGAGCAAACCCATGGATGTGTTTCTCCAAACAGACATAAAGGGTTTGGAGGGTGGAGACAGGGAGCCTCGAGCAGGTGTCACAGGAGGCCCCACTCCTGAAGGGTAGGCAGGGCAGGCTGCTGGGAGCCAGCTGACCCCCAGGGAGAGGGGGAGGAACAGCTGTGTGTATGTGGAGGGCACAGCGGTCAGAGAGCCGGAGCAGGAGTCCTTCATGGAGCAGCAAGGAGGCCAGTGCACTGGAGTCAACAGGGCAAGCTGGGGATACGGGGGGCAAGCTCAGAGTGGTGATGGGGTCTGATCACAGCAGGCCTCGTAGGACCTGGTAGAGCCTCTGAGCGAGGTGGGACCCTGGGACGGCTCTGAGCAGAGGAGGCACGTGGTCTGACTTAGGTCTAAGGGGATCCTCTGGCTGCATGTGGAGAACTGAGGGGCCCAGGGTAGAAGCAGGGCACCCAGGGAGGGGGTGACCACAATGGTCAGGGCAGGAGATGAGAGGGTGGACCGGGCAGAGTCTCGGGAGGTGGGGAGATGGGAAGGAGCCCGGAAGACAGTGAGAGGACTGCAGGTGGGACCAGGACCCTATTTTAAGACTCATCCTCAAGCACCCTGTGAACCCCCTCACCACCACTTTTCTGACACAACGAACTTCTCCTCCCCCCAGCCCCCACCCACATCACAGACTCCAGAGAACTCACACATTCTCAATGTCCCTGAAACAAGACCTCCCAAATTTGGGTCCTTCCTTCTGCTGGAGAGTTTGCAGATGGAAAAGAAGAAGAGAGGGTGTGGGTTGGGGAGGAGAAGGAAGAAGCACCTGCCCTTGCCACAGATGCACAAACACCCACCCCACACACTCACCTTCCAGAAACCCTCAGAATGATGGGGCAGGGACCTCCCTGGAGGTCCAGTGGTTAAGACTCTGCACTTGCACTGCAGGAGGCGCGGGTTCGATCCCTGGTGGGGAAAACTAAGATCCCGCAAGCCATGAAGAGTGACCAAAATGGAAAAAAAAAAAAAGAATGATGGGGCAGAAGAAAGGCACTCCACTGGAGGTGTTACCTAAGGCTCTGGTAGCAATCATTTTGAGACATATAAGTATATCCAATCAACACGTGATTCACCTTAAATTTACACAGTGTTATATGTCAATTATATCTCAATGAAGCTGAAAACAGAAGAAGAAAGTCATGCCACAGTGGGATAAGGGCTCAAAGATCCGTTGCCTCTTTAGGAAACTTTAGAAGTGATTCATTCCTACCAGAAATGAGAAGAAGAAATGACAATAATAGCAGTCACTGCTCCTGCATACCAACATGCCAAGGGCTTCCCAGATATTATTTCTATTTTTATAAATCATTGTGTATTTGGATTACAAAACTAAGATACTCACTATAAAAAAAAATGAGAGAGGAGGAGGGGAAGGAAAAGTGGGAGAGAGGGAGAAAAGGAATTCTAACATTACAGAAATATATGTCTCACTCTCCTCCAGTCATACTGGCCTTCTCACTGCCCCTCAAACATCCCAGGCCTGTGCCTGCCCCAGAGCCTTTGCACTTGCTGTTCCCTCTGTCTGGAATGCTCTTATGTCAGAGAGCAGCATCAGGATCACTCCCTCCCTGCTCACAGCAGCACCTCTACCACGCCTGCAATTCTTCACAGAGCTTAATGCTACCTGACACTCTATTGGTTTATGGTCTCTGAGCTACCACTAGAATGCCAGCTCCAAGATGGCAGGGATTTTTGTCTGATTTGTTCACTGCTCTATCCTCTGTGTATACCTGGCACACAGTAGGTACTCAATAAACATGTGTTGTACAGGTGAAAGAATAAGTAAATGAGTGAACAAGTAAATGAACATGCACACGAAGCGAGTCTCTCCTCAGCAAGACCAGGAAAAGGAGTTCTGTGAGGGTAGCAACCAGGTCCCACATGTGTCTGGCATTTATGGAATGAACAGATGGATAGTGGGGTCGTTAGGAAATGAGAGGTGTCAAAGCAAAGCAAACAAAGGAGGAAATCAAGGAAGAAAAGGAAATATTTATTGAGGCTCCCTGAGAGCATATCCTGTCCTAAGCCTACCCCATGTGTTATCTCACTTCAGTATCACAACCATCCCATGAGGTTTATTTTAAGCCCATTCTCCAGATGAGAAAACTGAGGCTGAGTGAGAAGAAACATTTTTTTTTTCCCCAGGTTCCATAGCCAGGAAAGGGCAGGGCTGGCACTGAAAATTAGTCCTGTCTGCCTGCAAAGCCAGGGTTCCAAGCTGAGTGCATTTGGCCTGTTCATGCTGTCAACAGCAGCCAAGAACCTACTACGCGCCAGGCATGGGGCTGAACCAGCTGGTGGGGATGTGAGCTCAGTGCTGCCAGGCTTTCAACGTTTGTAAGAGAGGCTGGGTGTCCACATTTTTCCATGAAATCTCTTGCTCTTCAATGCTAGCTATCACATCAAAATTTTAGAAAACACTGTGCAGGCTAAGGAACACGTATCTGAGGGCCACTAGTTTGAGACCCTTAGCCTAGGCTTAGAATTTCAGGGAACATGGACATCATTGAGGGTGGGGCAGACAGGGAAGGCTTCCTGGAGGAGGTAGAATGAGACTGGCCTTGGGCCAGAGGAGGGAGGGGCCAGCCTGAGAGGAGGGAGCCGTGCGTGAGAAAAAGCAGGAGGGACCTTGGGCTGCCCTCAGGCCATGCTGAGGGTCAGGGCAGGCTCCTGTCCAAGACTCCTCACTGAAGATGCCCAGCAGGTCAGACCAGATTGACACCAGGAACACCTGGGGGTCAGAGCACCAAGGCTTCCCGCCCCCTCCCTTCACCCATGCTTCCTTTCCATCTTCCTTTGGCCCTCTGGGATCTGAGCTGCCTGGACATGTTTCCCAGAAGGTTCTGTGTCCCTGAAAGTTTCCCATGGGGCCAGCTGGAGGGAGGCACTGAGAATGGCCCAGCAGGGTGGCTGGGTGGACGCCGTTGGTCATTAGAGACAACAGCACCTCAAGCAGAAAATGTCTGAGATCCAAAATATTGTATTAGCTTCAAAGGAAATCATGACATTTAAGTTAAATGTCTTTGAAATACAATACTATATCAACCAGTCAAAAGTGTAAGGCAATGTTTCTTAGTGTGTATATATATATATATATATTCAATGTATAAATTCTCTTTAATGCAAGATGTAGATGCATTTTAACATTTGACACAGTTGAGCCAGGGTTTCACACCAATTTCACCACTTATTACATGGGAGACTTTGATCAAGATCTTAGCTTCTCTGTGCCTCCAATACCTCATTGCTAAAATGGGGTTGAGGGGAATAACCAGGGTCTAGGGCTGTCATGTAGCTTAAAGGAGATAATGCTCGTTAAACACTTAGAAAGTACTTAGCACATAATAAGCACAAAGTGGCAGAGATAATTATGGCTATCAATATAGTGACACACCACTATTTCAAATCACATTATAAAATATAATGGACTCTGGAGATATCAATATGAACTCATTCATGTTTAGTGAAATATAGATATAGATGTTTACATATAGAAATATTTGTAGACAGAATCATACACATGGGTTAGTAAATAGACATATATACACACTTGTATTTCTTTTTTTCCGTCAGCTGAAAAGGCCTAAAACTCACTAGCAATGGGCACACCTGCCACCCAGCTTTGGTTTCTAACACCACTCTCCAGAAAGGAACCAAGGCTCAATGGAGAAATGGCTGGTTCTAAGACGGGGGCAAGAAATACACAAGATTAGTCTAGAGCATCTTGTAGTACCAGAAGTAAGCAAATGCTCAAAGAAAGAAAAGAAGAAGAAAAAAAAAACCCTACATTGATGGGGACACGTCAATGGGCAAAGGAGCCAACTCAAAGAGCTCCCACTGGCCAAAGTTGCCACAATTCAAACAAAATTAATTAAAATTGAATTACAACTCAAAGTATGAATAAAATAAATAGCCATGAGTCCACATTGATATGATTGAATAAATCAATGAATAAGGGAGAACAGACAAACCTGGCCAGAAGAACTCTGAATCATTTGTACGGCAGAGCATAACTGCCTACTCCTTAGGTGGGGGCTACCCTGAGTGACTTCCTTCCGAAGAGGACAACATAGAAAGGGGGAAAGAGCAACTTCATGGTGGAGAAACCTAACAAACACTGCCTGAGCCAGATGAGCAAGGTCAACATCAACAGTGATACATCCTGTTGACGGTATGTACTCTTGATGTGATATGATACCAATGGCACTTTACTTCTCAGAGCTTTCTCCTCAAAACCCGTAACCCCCACCTAACCATGACAAAAAAGTCAGACAAACTCTTCCAGTAGAAGAGCAGCCTATGGAAAACCTGACTGGTACTCCTCAAAACTGTCAATTCACCAGAAACAAGGGAAGCCTGAGAAACTGTTATAGTCAAGAGGAGCCTAAAAGGACACGACAACTAAATGTGATATGGAATCCTAAATGCAATCCTCGAACAGGAAAAAAAAAAAAAAGGCATTAGGACTTCCCTGGTGGCAAAGTGGTTAAGAATCCGCCTTCCGATGCAGGGGACACAGGTTCAGTCCCTGGTCCAGGAAGATCCCACATGCCACGGAGCGACTAAGCCCATGCACCACAACTACTGAAGCCCGCATACCTAGAGCCCATGCCCCACAAGAGAAGCCACCGCAATGAGAAGCCCATGCACTGCAACTAGAGAAAGCTAGTGCACAGCAACAAAGACCCAACGCAACCAATAAATAAATTAATTTTTAAAAAGCATTGGGTAAAAACTTTAAAAATCTAAATAAATTATGGGCTTTAGTTAATAATAACACATCAACACTGGTGCCTTAACTGTAACAAATGTACCAGACTAACATTAAGGTGTTAATCATAGGAGAAGCTGGCTGTCAGGTGCTACCTTTTCCATTTTTTCTGTAAATCTAAAACTGTTCTAAAAAATAAAGTCAATTCTTAAAAACTAGTATCTTTGTCCAATATGCTTTCTTACACATTCTTATAGGTCATGGAATGACTTTTTCCAAACCCAGCTGATGCGTCTTCAATATCAGAACCTTTATTGTTCCACTATCCATTCTTTGAGCTTCAGACCTCACGTTTCCAGATCATGGTCCATTCGTCTCCACATGAAACCTGTTTGGAAAGTGTGTCTTGAGCCAAAAGACCTATTCTCCTGACATTGGAGTTCTTTGGTTAATCCATCCCATTGTCTACCTCAGCATCCAGCAATTGCCATTGTAAGGTTGAACCCTCAGGAGTCATTATTCATTGAGTTCCACTGCTTTCTCCCTTCCCTGTTGCTAGTTCTCTGACTTGCGAGGCAACCCCATGGCCCTATTTCCATCTGAGAAGTGGTCCGAAGGCTCCACACAGAACATTCCCCACGACAGAGAATGATCTGGTTTAAATGCCAGGAGTGTTGCTAAAGAGAAACTCTGTGATGGAGTGACAGGTGGACTCCAAACCTCTGGACCCCTGCTCCAAATCTCCTCCCTGGCCCCGAGGGCAGCTGACACTGTCTGGGAGGAAAGAGCAAAGGGGAAGCACATGGCAAGACACCCATTTCTCAGAAAGTCTGGTTTGGAAGTCAGGGGGCCTGGGTTCAAGTCCTGCATCTGCCTGTGACTCATACTGTCACCTTTGGCCACTCACTTCCCCTTGTCTGGACCTCAGGTTCCTCATCTGGGAGTCAGGGGGTTGGACCAGCTGATCTCCCAATCCTTCCCCATTTGACATGGCGCTGTTGAAACCAGGGCAGGTGATATTATTCCCCTTCCCCAGCCCACCCTACTCTCCCAATAAGCATGAAAGTCCAGAGACTATGGCCACATTCGCAACTAACAAACGCACATTCACATATAACAGATTGCAGTGACCTGTTACATTTGTATTTCTCTAAAAAAGAAAAACTGCAGGGGAGCGGTGTGCAGGTGCCTTTCTTTAAGGTGCCAGATCCAAAGGGTTCTGGGCTGGACATGAATCATGATGAGTCTGCACTTTGTATATTGTAGTCACTCATAACTTGGGCCTCTATAATAATCACCGTTGGAATGAAATTCAAATTCCTCCTGCCTCTGAGCCCCTGAAGGACCCACCCCCACCCTCTTTCTCTGACCCTCTCCCTCTCCCTCACTCTGTTCCTGTCACAGTGGCTGCCCTCCTATTCTTTGAACCCCCAAACTTGTTCCCACCTCAGGGCCTTTGCATTTGCTGTTCCCGTCATCATCAACTGTCCTCTTTCAGGTCACAGCTGCTTCTCAGGTAGGCACTCTCCGGCCACTCTCAGTCACACCTCCCTGCTATGTTTCTCCTAAGCCTGCACCATGGTTTGAAATGATGTCATTTGTTTACTTGTGCACTGTCCAAAGGTGTGGATTTTGTCTGTTCTGTTCTGTATGTGACTGCAACCTTCTGCCCAGGGCCTGACACATAGTAGGGTCTCAGTAAATCCTGGTGAAATGAATGAGTGAATGAAACTGGGATCATAGAAGTCCTCTATAGTGGAGTTTGCAGCTGGAATAGCTGGCGTTTAGTGAGCATCTATTGTGTGCTATTGTTTCAGCCCTGGGGCGGGTGGTTTATGGTCTCCATTTTGCGGATGAGAAGACCAAGATGCCCAGGTTTCAGGGCCTCAGTAGAGCTGGCCTTGAACCCAGTCTGGGGCTTCCAGTGTTTCCATTCCATCCTCCCCACTAGGTTCCCCAGTGAGAGAGACCACAGGAGGAGAGCCGAGCCCTGCCCCCCATACACATGTACCCCTTGTCTAAGGCAAAGCCTCCTGAGCACCTCCCTGTCCCCACCACCTGGTGGAGCCCCTGGGACCAGGATGGGAGCCAGGTGTGCGTGCAGCCTGGCCTTGTGCCAGTCGGTGCCAGGAACCAGCTTGGGGAGCAGAGTCTGGACCAGTCCAGGGGCAGTTAATGTGGGCCACTTGCCCCAAGTGAACTCCTGATGTTCACTGGCGCTCAGAGGGTGGCAGTGGGTAGAGGGTGCTTCTGGGAGCCCAGGGGCTCAGGTCCCCACCTGCCTTCCCCTGAGGGTAGAGCTAGTCTCCGGGGTTCTTAACTAAGGAGGGCAGTGAGGAGGGCAGGTAAACAATAGCCAAAAGACAGCCTGTAAATCCCCAGTGCAGATCCCTCCTTGAACACTTGCTAGCTGTGTGTCCTTGGGTAAGTCTCTTAACCCCTCTGGACTGCCATCTTTGGCAGGTGGGTGGTGCTGCTGATTCAGATGGAGGTTCCCTGTATTCAGGGTCTGCTCCGGGAACAGGGAGGAGAGAGAAGACAGTTGGAGGGGTTGAAGGACAAGTTCCTCCTCAGGTCAAAGAAGTCCCCAGTCCACCTCCCACCCCCAGAGGAGGTGCCTGCCCGGCTAGACCTGGAACAGCGAGTGGGAGTTTGGCACAGAGAAGTAGAGAGAAGGGTGCTCCAGGCAGAAGGCACAGCCTGGGCAGACAGCAGGCATTTTGCCCAGTGAGCCTCCTTCCTCCCCTTAGGTCTCAGCTCAAATACCACCTGCTCAGAGGGGCCCTTCGGCTCCCTCAGTGGGAGGGAGCCCTCACCCCCTGCCCTCCATCAAAACAGCTTCTTTTCCTCCTTGCACTTAGGACAATCTTATTCGTTTGTTTATTATTTGTCTACACCACCACGCTCCCCCAGGGCAAGCACAATGTCTGTCCTGCTCGGTCCCAGAGTCTAGCACAGCACCTGGCACACAGTAGACACCAAATAACGTGCACTGAGCATGACTTGAACAAGTTAGCCCCCGTTCTGTGCCTCAGTTTCCTCATCTGTGAAATGAGCATCGTAACAACACATGCCTCACAGGGGTGTTGTAAGAATTAAATGAGTTAGTATTTGTGGAGCCCTTAGAACAAATCCTGGCCCACAGTAGGTGCTCTGCATAAGTGCTTAAATAAAAAATTCAATAAATGCATAAGTGTGTGAGTAAAATACGAGAATTACAGATGCATAGTTTAGAAAGTCATAATATGGTAGATCACCAAGTTGTATTATCTAATAGGCTACAGTTTTTGTTTACATTTCATTCCCTATTTTACTTTTCCCCAACTTTTTATTTTGACAAATTTCAAACACTTAGAAAGTAAAAAACAAACAAACAAACAAACAACAGCAACAACAAAACAGTACAATGAAAGCCTCAGTTCACCAGTCACTGAATTTAGCCTCATGTGCTTTCCCTCTCACTAGATAGAACGAGAAAGATGAATATTTATACTTTTATTTTCTTGCCTTATTTTTTCATTCTGACCCATATGGGAGCCAGTTGAAGATGCCAAAATAATTTATCCCTAAACTCTTCAGCTGCTGTGATTTTTTTTTTTTTTAATCTCTCGCTCAAAGCATGTCTGAATTCTCTGGAACCAATTATAACCAGTTCCCTGATCTTACACATCTGTAATTCTACAAATCTACTAATCCATGAGTACTTGAACCTGGAAACATTTGGTTCTAGAAACCATCATCTGCTGGTTCTCAGAGTCCACACATGCTTGAGGTTCTACCTCTCGCTCATCTGGGATTCCCGGAGCCCTGGTCCTGTGGTTCAGGAAATCTGTAGGGCGTTTGTTGCTCCTGAGGCCAGATTCCCACTTCCCAGAAGATGATGCCTGGGACTGAGCAAGGGGAAAACCCAGCCAGTCCCACTCGCGACACAATGCCAAGCCCCAAGGATGCCAAGTGGCACCGGGGCCTAGGTCACAGGCCCAGGGGTGACCCTGGTCTGGCTGCACCCAGTGGCCCTGCAGGGCTTCCTGGGGTGCCCAGGCCCTCCTCAGGCCGGCCCGGTCAGGGGCAGACGCGTGGCCCCCACCCCCGCCCTGCTCATGGAGCAATCCTCTGAGTCACCCCCACCTCATGACTTGCCTGCCCGCCACCACTGAGGCCTGTAATTAGCCTCCTCCGAGGCTGGGTCTTATCGGCCCATCGGGGCAGACCAGGGAGGGGGACGCCCCAGAGGTCCCCCACAGACGCGGCCCATCCTGGGGCTCGGTGGCACGCGATCCGGGTGTGCCTCTGCTGTGGATGGCAGCTAGCCCCAGGTCCAGAGGGGCACTTTTGGCTCCCAGAATTTCCATTATCCATTCCCCGAAACTCTGCCTCAAGGTCCACCATTCAAGCCATTTTCCTGCTGAAATGTAAACTGATCGCTCATGTTTCAGAGTGAATTTTCCTAAGTCCAGCTAGGGAACCAGCTTTGCTAGGCACCCGAGGGGGTCAAGGAAGACCCAGTAGAGAGCCGCTTATGGTCATCGCTGTCAGGCAGGCCTTGCAGTGGGTGCTGGAGAAGCAAGGACAGAAAGGATGTCTCCTTACCTCCTCCCCTTGTCAGCTGCCCCAACCCTGGAGGAAGTTACTCTGGTGCCCATTCTACAGATGAGGAGATAGAGGTCCAAAGAAGCTTCAAATCAACTCCCATCCTCTGGGGTGTGGGACCGGGGGCTGTGCTCATGTTGGGGGAGTGGGTAGGGGCATTTTCCAGGGCAGGGGGATCCCTCCACCCCCAGCAGAGAGGACAGTGAGGGCAGTCTAGCTGCGATCAAACACGCTGAGTTCAAATCCCACTTAAACCCCCTGTGCCTCAGTTTCTCCAACTGTGTCAGCTGCAGATGAAAAGAACACCAACCTTATCTGGTTGTTGAGAATTAAATCTGGCACACAGTGAGATGCCTCCTGAAGACAGAGTAGACTCTTTCCTTCCTCCTCTTGATATCAGCAGATCCCTCCTAACCTGGGTTGATGGGAGGCAGGGAGGCCACGGTGTTCTCAACTTGGGGAGGCTAACTCTGTATTTCCCATCACCTCACCCCCACACACAGGCCCCTGGGAAGCTGCAGCTCACCCCCAGGCTCCCCTGACTCCAGGATGGGGTCCCCAGAATTAGCACCCCAACCCCACACCTGCAAATACACACACAGACACATCTCAAGGCCTGCAGCAGGGCTGGTTGCTTTGCAATTATTAATAATTTCCTCCCTCCATCCCTCTCCCAGACCTGCTCAACCAGTCTCCCCACAGGCAGCAGAGCTGGTCTGACATTTGAACTGACTATTATCCTCTCACTTCTGGGAGAAACATGGGAGAGGAAACATGGGACCTGTGTCTTGATCCTGGGGCTGGGGGAGCACCCGGGCCATCCACAGGTCCCCCTCAATCCCGAGGCCCTGGGCACAACATTCAAGCTCCCCAGAACAATGGGCTTGTTGCCCTTTCCTGAAGACCAGGTAAAACAAAGAGATTAAGCCCCTGCCAGGGTGCAGACCGGAAAACCCTCTTGAACAGGGGCAGGAGTGTGGGGTAGTGAAGAGTCAAACTCAGGGTCTGGATTCACATCCCGGCTCTGCCCTTGACTCACTGTGTGACCTTAGACGAGTCATTTGTACTCTCTGAGCCTCCATTTTCTCATCTGTAAAATGGGGTGATGAATCCCCACATTGCGGGGTCAGTGGAATTTGAAAAGCCCTAGACCCAGTGCCCACCTGGTTCTCTGGGGCCAGGGTCTGCTCACATTGTTTCTTCCTGGGAGCCCACCTGAGACAGAGTCCTAAGGCCTAGGGGCACCAAGACCTCGAGGTCCAGGCCCATCTCCAGCCACATCTGGAATCCACCAGTGGGGACAGGCCGGGGTACGTGCCCCCTGATTATTCCCTTGCTCCATAATTAGCATTCGTGGCCTCTTCCTGACAGTTAGGCAGCTCCTGTAGCACCCGGCACACAAGGCCAGACCCAGAAAGGTCTGGTGCTGCCCAAGGCACCCACACTGGCTGGAAGAGCAGAGGCTGGCTCAGGGCAGTGTGTCCTGGGGCTATGGAACCACTGAAGGCCTCTGAGCAGGGGCAGGACCTGAGCTGGGGAGGTCAGAAGGTTAAGGTCAAGCATCCAGGGCCTCACCAGCTATCCCTCTTACCCTCATGGAATATTAGAATGGCCAAGAGCACAAGCTGCCTGGGTTCAAATCCAGACTTCAGTACCTCTATACTCCAATGCTGTGTGGCCACAAGCAAGTTACTGTGCTCTGCACCTCAGTTCCCATCTGTAAGATAGGGGTGATAATAGCCTAGAAGTGTGGGAGTTTACATACAACAATAACTTTTGAGCGCAGCACCTGGCATATAGTAGGTGCTTCAATAAATGGAAGCTGGTAGTCATTTCTGCATCTAGCAAGTGATTTCACTCTTCATGTTGTTCCCTCTGCCTACTGGGCTCATCTCCATATGTCTCATATGAACTCCTATGCATCCCTTAAGGCCCCACCTAAATAGTCCCTCCTCTGAGGGACTATCCCTGACACCTTACACACACACACACACATACACACACACGAAGTCCTCTCCTCTGGGCTCCCTGGCACCACACGTGGGCACCTCCTCCAGCAGCCTGGCCACACTACAGGCAGATGAGTTGGTACTATGTCGTTCTTCATTAGATCACCAGTGCCTGGCATGGAGGGATGTGGATGGAAGGTGTCCTTTCTCTCTCTCTCATTCGCTCACTCTTGCTCGCTCTCTCCCTCTCTTTCTCTCTTTCATTTCTTTCATAATTTCAAACAAAACAGACTCAAAAAATTCCCTGCAGACATGGGAAAAGCTTACAGTTTCCAGGCAAACTTTGAAAAATTTTCTCAGGCCACCACCAGAGCAAAGGACAGTATAGATTCCAAAGAGTTAAATTCAAGATTGAAAAGCCCTTTAATCAAATTATAGATTATTAAAAGAAAAAAGAAAAAAAAGGAATACCATGTGGCAAGGTAAGAAGAATAGAACAGATCTGCGTGTGCTGATCTGGAACAGTGTCCAAGATAAGCTGTCAAACAAAACAAAAATAAAATAAGGGGCAGAATGAGGTATGAAATACATTGGCTACCATTTGTGTGGGTAGGAGGGAGACAGGAAAGGACAATTTACATATTTGTTTGCATTACATAAATTAGCTCTGGGGAAAAAAATTGGTAAACAGTGGCTAATTTGGCAGGAGAAAGTTGGAGATTGGGGGTCAGGAAGGGTGGAGACTTACTTTTCACTCCATATTCTTTTGTACTTTTTGGATTTTGGAAGTTTTGCTCACAGAAGTTATTCAAAAATAAGCACATGAATAAAGTTTAGGGCTTTGGAAGACACATACTCCAGCACCAGGCCCCACCTGATGCAGGAACACTCCTTAGCACCTCTGATAGGCTATCCTGCCTTGAATGCTCCCAGTGATGGGGAGCTCAGTAACTCATCAGCCAGCTAATCCATCCTGGAAGGGTGGGTTTGGGTTCAAGGAGAGAAGGCAGAAATGTGCCTCTGGGGCTGCAAATAGCTGCCTCTCTCTTGTCCCTGAAAGTGGGTAGAAATGTGAGTTCCTGACTAGGGACCTGCTCTGAGGGCCTGCCTGCTCTGAGGCCCAGGCGGGAGGTGGGCAGGGTGGCAGGGTGTGCTCTACTGTGACTCAGGCCCCACGGGTGCCCGGGGCACAGACAGCTTCCCAGGACACAGGGCTGTGACTCAGGGCCACACAGCAGGGCCAACCCAGGTGGCAGCTGGCGGGCTACCAGCATACCCGCGCCCTTCTCAGCCTTGAACCCCAGCAGGGCCTCGGTCCCAGGCACGCACCACCTGGCTCACCGCTGTCCCCTTGGCAGAGGGTGGGATGGGGAGATTAAGGCTCTGGCACCAGAGAACCTGGGTTTAAATCCTGCCTCTGCCATTCATTGGCTCGAGCCTCAACTTCTCCATCTGTACAGGGGATAGCCATACTGCCCTGCCTCCTCACAGGGCTATTACAAAGATGCTCTGAATTCACCAGGTACACGCCCTGATCAACCCCAGCACCAAGTCTGCACCAGGTAAATGTCAGCCATTACTACTGTGGGTGCCCAAACTGATGTGGGAGTCACTGACACTGGAGCCTCACAGGGAAGCTTGGGTACCCCCAGTTCACCCTGCATGGCCTGATGAGCAAGCCCAGAAGGAGCTGGCCTCCAGAGGCATCTGGCTTCAGAAAAATCTTCCAGGCAACCCCGAGGGAGTCCTAGGTCCCCTGACAGATTGTCAGTTCTACGAGGGCAGAGGATTTCCTCTGTTTCATGAGCTGTGTCCCATGCTTGGAATAGTGCTTGGCACACAGTCAGGGTGGGCTTCGTGGGCATGCGACCCAGGGCCTCAAACAGGGCCCCACGTTCAGAAATTTCCATGCTGGCACCATCTTGAAATTCTTAATTTTGAATGAGGGGCACTGCATTTAATTTTGCACAAGGCCCCTAAAATTCTGTAACCAGTCACGTACATAGTCGACACCAGTATAGACTTTTGAATAAATGAACGACCAAATCAATGCTGCCTTGTGGCATCACTTTTCTCCTTCTACCCTGAGAGTCGTGAATTCCAAGCCTCCTTTTACAGACGGGGAAACTAAGGCTCATGGAGGGGAACAGACGCACCCAAAACCACCCAGAACTAGAACCCAGGCCTGTGGGGCCCTAAAGCCCTGGTGCCCGTGGCCACCTCAAGAACAGCAAGGTGGCTCATCTATGATGGGGGAGGCCACAGCCCTGTGGACCTCAGGGGAAACTGAGGCTCAGCTCAGGGTAGGAGCTGGCCCAGCTTGGCGAGGGTGCCTGCCCGGGAGGCAGCCTGGCCAGGTGCCCAGTCAGGGGGCGGGGACCTCTGTGAATCGCTCCTCAGTCCCCGCCGACCACAAGCGGGCTGGGTGAAAGGCGGCTGCTCCCTGCCTGCTTCCCCGCCAACGTGGGCCCAAACAATGGGCCTTTGTGCCTGGCGTGGGCGGGTTGTCAAGGTGCGCAGCCCTGGCCCTGAGCCCTGGCCTCGGCCTCCATGGGGGCAAGGGGGCCGGGCCAGGGGGTCTGCGGGGGCCCGGAAATCCAGCAGACAAGGAAGCAAAGCCTCCCTAAGACAATCACAGCAAAGGAAGCTGGGGCACAGAGAAGGTGCACCAGGCACCCAGAGCCACACAGCACATGGGCACAGGCAGGTGAGCCACCTGGGACATCAGCCTCCCACTCACTGTGGCCTGAGTGTCCCCACTCTGCAGCAAGGGGCTTGGATATTCACGCTACTGAAACCCGCCCTCAGGGACTCAGCAGAGCCAGAGTCCCCCTCCCTCTCTCTTCTCACTGCGCCCATGTCCCCTTCCCAAAGAGGCTCAGACAGAAGTGACAACCCTCCCCGCCCCGTCTCTGGGAGTGCCCCCAGACTGCATGAGCCACAGCCCTGCTAGGGAGATGTTGCCCCCTTGGGGCCCCACCTGACCTGCTCTAGAGCTCTTTTTCCTTTTAAGACCATATGCCTGGCAGGAAACCGCCTGGTCAGGTAGGTACTGCCATGAGCCCCATTTTACAGGAGAAAATAGAGGCCCTGAGAGGAGGCTGGGCTCGCCCAAGGGCACTCACCCAGGATGCAGCAGGAATGTGTAGTTAGACTCCAAATATTTCCAATGACCTCTGGGAGGAAGATGGGGGCAAAAGAGCAGACCCTGCCCTCCCAGCACCTACCATCTAGTGGGAAAGACAGAAGTCAACGACATCGGTAATAATTACAAGTAGTTACCAGTCATTGAGCATTTAATAAGTGCTTTAGGTACAGAATCATTTCATTGTTGCAAAATAACTGAGAGGCCAGTATTATTCTTATCCCCTTTTTACAGATGAGGAACCTAAGAGGCTCAGATGAGGCAATTTACCCAAAGTCAATCAGCTAATAAATAAATTCAAACCCTGACCGCTAAATGGCTCTGCTCACTCAACCCTTGCCAGGTAGGATGAATGAGCCCAAATGACAGATAAGGAAACTGAGGCTCTGAGCAGCAAAATGACACACCCAAGGTCACACAGCCAGACAGTGAGAAGAAGGATTCAATCCCAGGCTTCTGGCCCCCAGAATCCCAATCTTGTATCCTTCCTCCTCCACCTCAACCAAGTTCCCTAAACTGTCCCTTGAAACCATCTGCACAAGCAGCCCCTCATCCTCATCTCCCAGCTGATTGGATGCAACAGCCCGCCCACCCCCACCCTCGCCAGCCTCACTCAACACGTAACAGATGCTTGCGAAAATCCGGAAAGAGAACCCCAGTCAGGAATAAGCTAGACATCCACAGGCAAGAGCTTAGAGGAGAGCGCTGTGGTCTGTTCACAGGACAGATCCTACATCAAGAATAAATAGACACAGTCGAGCTGCTACACCAACGGGGACGGATCTTGAGAACAGAACACTGAGTGGAAAAAAAGCAAGTTGCAGAAGCAAAAGTACAAGTGACACCATCTGTAGAATTACACCCACAATCAAAACAGTGCCCCAAATCTCTAAGGGACGTGTGTGTGTGTGTGTGTGTGTGTGTGTGTGTAAAAGCATAAAGATGTTGTTCAAGCACTCTCAGAAACTGCCCATAACTACTAGAACTAAATATGTGCACACTCCATCATCCAACAACCTCACTCTTGAACACATACTAAAAACTGCGTTCTTGCGTCCGTCAAAAGACATGTATGAGAATGTTCATAGCAGCACTATTCAAAATACTAGAAACTGGAAACAATGTATATCCCCATGGACAGTCGAGTGATTAAACTGCGGCCTATCTAACTGGACTACTACATAGCAGTGAAAAGGGATGAACCACTGACACAAACATGGATAGATCTCACGGGCACAAGGCTGAGTGAAAGTTCCAGATACAAAAGAGCACACACAGAATGATTCCATTTGTATGAAGTTCAAGAATAGCAAAACCAAAGGCTAGGAATGGCCTGTGACTCAATCTGGGTGGCGATGCCATGGGCCATCAAATTGTGCGATTAAGATTTGTGTATTGTACTGTGCGTCCTTTATACCTCCATCAAACAAACAACAGAAGAACAAAGACACCCATGGAATCATGAACACCAGATCCAGGTCTGCAGTAACTTCTAGGAGAAATATAATCGGGAAGGGGCGTGGAGGGTTGGGGGTGGCGGGCGGGTATCATCTATCCTGGAGTGTTTTCTTCTTAAGCTGAGTGATGGCTGCATGAAAGCTTATGATATTATCCTTTAAGCTTTTTTAAATGTCTAAAATATGTCATTGAAAAAACACACCAAAACCAAAAACTATTTCTGCGGCTTCTCCTTCTCCAGAAGGCACAATGGTCCCCTGCTGCCTACAAGCTGAGGCCCACCCTCCTTTCGCATGCCATTCAAGGTCTCATCCTGGGCCTCAACCTGTCTTTCCAGCCTCCTCTCTCACCCCTCCCCACCAGCCAAGCTCATCTCCTCACTCTTCCCCTAACACGCCTTAAACATTCCCAGCTCCACGCCTTTCCTCCCACCTGGAATGCCCTCCCCATTCCTGTCTCTCCTTGCTCTGTGCCAGGCATTATGCCGAGTGCTTTAAGCTATTAACTCTTGAAATCAGGGGCTGAGCCATGGGGAGATTGGAGCATTGCTTTCCTCCCCAAATAATCTCCACTGTCACCCCCAAAAGCTACCTCAAATAATCCAACCACAAAGGGTAGTCCTGCTGTGCCACGGCTGCAAGACAAATGCTCCTACATCCCACTTCCTGAGCCCCTCCAACAGAGAAATTCTGGCCCACAACTGGATTAATAATCTTCACTCACCCTCAAGGGCTGGGTCTTTATCATTCTCATTTTACATTAGGGGAAACTACGGCTCAGAGTGGGCAAGTGACTTGTTCAAAACACTCAGCAGAGAGTGCCTTGTTCCTGAGATCTTTTCCTCCCCTGAAAGCTTGCAATCATGACTGGCCCCAAGCTTGTTCCTGCCTCAGGGCCTTTGCACTTGCTCTTCCCGCTCCTGGAATGCCCTTTTCCTAGATCTTCCTATAGCCAGCTGCTTCTCATCATTCTGGTTTCTGAATTCAGGTCAGAATTGCCTTCCCAGATCCCCTCTCCCACCCCAGTGAAAGGTACTTCCACCCCGATTTTTCTCTATCACACAACCATATTTTATTCTAGTCACATAACTTAGCACCATCTAAAATTATTCTGCATACTCATTCATTCACTTCTCTGTTATCTGCCACATGCACACCCCCTAGGATATAAGCACCACAAGGCAGGGGTTTTTTTTTTTTAACATAAATTTCGTTATTTACTTATTTTTGGCTGCATCGGGTCTTTGTTGCTGCGCATGGGTTTTCTCTAGTCACTGCGAGTGGGGGCTACTCTTCGTTGCGGTGCACGGGCTTCTCATTGCCGTGGCTTCTCCTGCTTCAGAGCACAGGCTCTAGAGCACAGACTCAGTAGTTGTGACACACGGGCTTAGTTGCTCCACAGCATGTGGGATCTTCCCAGACCAGGGCTCAAACCCGGGTACCCGGCATTGGCAAGTGGATTCTTAACCACTGCGCCACCAGGGAAGTCCCAAGGCAGGGTTTTTGTCATTCAATGTTGTGTACCAAGCCCTGACATAGTAGGTGCTCAGTGAATGAGCTATAAGAACACAAATCACTGATTACTCCTCCCCAGGATCAACGCAGCGAGGATATGACAGAGAACGGATTCAGTGACCATCTGGGGCCAGGATCTTTGCTCTACATCATTCAGCTCTACCCAGGGCCAAGGCTGTAGTGGGTTCAAACAAGCAAGAAAGAAAGGTGATGACGGGCTGGGCTGTGCAGCCTGGCAGGCCCCACCACAACCCAATAAGCAGGTTGAAAGGGCCCCACATCCCACTGAAAACATGCATTTTTTTGCTGTTGATATTTCTGAGTTTGTGTAATAGTATGATTTTGCGCTTACATTATTGTTAATTTTTAGTTTCCTCTTTGTATTTGAGCCCCATTTTCCCAGGTTTTTAACATTGTCATAGATGTTATAAAGCCTGTATGGCCCCATAGGTTAGAGGTAAAAACAGAGTCAGAGAGAGACGCTGAGAAACGGGGAAGAGACAGAAACGAAAGGAAGAACACTGAGGCAGTACAGGCAGAAACAGGGGGACGCAGAAAGACAGATGCAGACAGAGGGAGACAGAATGATGATGACAGAGACAGAGAGAGAGAGGAGAGAACAAAAGACAGACAGAAGGACCTGACTCCCACATATCCTTACATAACTTGCACCTCAATAACAATGACAATATTTATTGAGCACTTACTATGTGCAAGCACACGCTACACACCTTTCATGTGAATGATCATGTTGGATTCTCACAACCACCCTATGAGGTGAGCGTTACTCTCATTCCTGTTTTAAAGATAGGACACTGAGGCACAGAGAGGTCACCCAGCTCACTCCCAGTCACACAGCCAGCTGGTGGGGAAACCAGGTTTAGCCTCAAGTCTGCCCCAGACCCAAGGTTGAACCACTTCCTCCAGTAATGGATCTTGGGGTTTCTGGATTTGTTTTAGGGCAGCTCTTCTCAAAATCGGCTGTGCCAGCCAAATACAAGTCCTGATTCGACAGGGACTAGGTGAGGCCCAAGACTGCATTTCTAACAGCCTCCCAGGCAGGCCCACTGCTGTGGGTCCCAGACCACATTCTAGTAGCAAATGTTTAGAGGAGTCTGCTACTCTGAGGATCTGATGGGCAGCCACTCCGATCACCATCCATCCCATAGGTCCCTTTGGGTCAATCCTCACTTCTCAGCACTTCCTGTTGCTCTGCCCTCAGATTCCCGGGAATTCCCCATAAGCTGACTGTTCCGGCCCACAAAGACAGCTGCACAAAGATGTTCATTGTGGCACTGTTTATGGGAAAGACAAATTGGAACCACCTAAATGTCCACCAATCGGGGACTGTTAAGTACACTGAGATTCATGCAGCCATTGAAAATGGTGGCAGTGCAAAGCTCAAAATATGCATGACAACTGACCCACAATTCCACTTCTAGGAATATATCCTACAGACTTACAGATGGGCACAAAGATGTTTGCACAAGGCTATCTGTTGCAATTTGTAGTGGCGAAAGCCTACAAGTACCTCGATATCCATAAATAAGGAACTGGTTTACTAAACAGTCCATTTCCACAGGGACTACCACACGGACTTAAAAAAAAAAAAAATGACGGTCCTTATGCACCTATGTGGACTCTCTCCAAGATCTACTGTTCAGTGAAAATAACAAGGCGTAGAAACAGTGTATGTAGTTTTCTAATATCTGTAAGGAAAACAAGAAGGAAGAAAACATATGTTTTTGCTTATCTATGTCTAGAACCCTCTGGAAAGCAAAACAAGAAAACATCTCAGCAAGGAACTAAGGGAACAGGGGTGAGAGAGAGACAGACTTTTTACTGTACGTTTCTTGTACCTTTGGTATTTGGTACCATGTGAATCTATTATCTATCAATAAAAATTAATAAATGCTAAAAAAAAGTTTAAATGATAGAAGAGTGCTACCTTTAGGGATGTGGGAAGATGCTTATGATAAACTATTGAGGGGAAAAAGGAGATGACCCAATTTATATAATATAATATTCACAGACTTCCCTGGTGGTGCAGTGGTCAAAAATCCACCTGCCAACGCAGGGGACATGGGTTTGACCCCTGGTCCAGGAAGACTCCACATGCTGTGGAGCAAATAAGCCCGTGCACCACAACTACTGAGCCTGCGTGCTGTAACTACTGAAGCCTGCGTGCCTAGAGCCCATGCTCCACAACAAGAGAACCCATCGCAATGAGAAGCCCACACACTGCAACAAAGAGTATCCCCCACTGGCTATAACTAGAGAAAGTCCGCATGCAGCAAGGAAGACCCAACACAGACCAAAAAAATATATATATATACATATATGTATATATAATATTCACATATATCCATACATGTAGGTATAGAGAGAAATGTCTGGAAGAACTGTCACTAAACTGTTAACAACCAGAGTCGCTGCTATTTAGGCACTATGTGTGTTAATTCATTAAACCTCACAACAATGGCAGGAGGTGGCCGGACTGATATTGTCCTCATTTCACAGGTGGGGAGATGGAGGCCCAAAAGGTGAGGTGTCCCGGCAAAGGTCTCACAGCCAGGGGAAGGCAGAGCGGGATTAGAGCCACAACCACCGGGCTGCAGGGCCCTCTCAATTCAAATTGGGTGATTTTTACTTTCTGCTTTGAATTTGTCAGTGTTGTTGGAAATTGAAACAATGAACCTGCTTATCTGTCTGTCTGTCTCGCTCTCTCCCTTCCTATCTCCCTCTCCTTTTAAACAAAGCTTTTTTTTTTTTAGAACTTTTTTTGAGATATAATTGACATACAATAAACTGCATGTATTTAAAGTGCACAATTTGATATTTTTTTTCTTATTACTAATGTATATATGGCAATCCCAATCTCCTAATTCAAAAGGCCCTCAGGACACCCATGTCCTCACATCAGCAGCACCTCCCCTGGCACTCAGGTCCCCCAGGGACTTGCCCTTGAGCCCCAAGTATGGAGAATCATGAGGGCAGTTCTTAAAAAGAGTATAGTATGTATCAATCCAGGGCAGAGAGAATGTTCCAGATAAAAGGACACCAAAGAGACCCTATCAAATGCAGGGCCTGATCCTTGATTAAAGTCCAGACAAGAAAAATAAACACTCACACACACACACACACACACACACAGAGCTATCGAGGATACTTTGGAGCAACCTCAGCAATCTGGACACAGGCTGGATATTAGGTAATATGACTGGTCAATGCTAAATTTCTTGGACATGATAATGGCATTGGGGTTGTGTCTGAGAATGCCCTTGTTCTTCAGAGGTGCTGGCTGAAGTATTTAGGTTGAAGGGTCAGGATGTCTGCAATTTACAAACATTTCAGCAAAAATCATGGAGAGAGAGAGACTGAGAATGCCGGTGGGGCTGAGTGTTAATAGTTGGGGAATCTGGATGAAGGCAGCAGAGCAGCTCATTGGAAGTCTTTTGTACTTTTCTAGAAAGTTTGAAAATTTTTAAAATAAAAAGTTGGGGGAGATCAGTGGTCGTCAGTGACTGGTGGTCCCAAAAGAGATTGACTACAAAGGAGTACCAGGGAACCTTCTGGAGTGGTGGAAATATTCTATATCGTGATCAGGGTGGTGGTTATGCAACTGTGTAAGTTTGTCAAAATTCATAGAACTGTACATCAAAAGAGGAGTGAAATTTATTGTATGTAAATTATACTTCCTAAAAGGTGACTTTAAAAAAAAAAGTTGGAGAAGACAAAGAGCTCACAGAGCCCCAACCCACACGGGCTCCAGGTTGTCTGAGCCCGTCCCACTGTGGACCCCAGGGGTTCAGCAATGAGTAGGGGGCTGGCCCTCCAGGTCCTGGGACCCACAGCCTGGCCTCGGGGAGTGTCCAAGCACCAGCTAGGAGCTTCCTCCCGAGCCTCCTCGGCCTGAGCGCAGGGCCTCCATCTCCCCAGGGCCAGCAGAGACACACTGAATAGCTCCCTTGTGCATCCTGGAGAAAGCAGGTCTGGGTGTCCCTCCTGAGGTATTCTCAGTGGAGACAGAGTGTCAGCAGGAGTGACCACTCATCATCACTTGGTCCACCCCATCACCACTGGGTACAGAGGCCCAGAGGAGGGAAGGAACTTGCCCAAAGTCACACAGCAAGTCAGGTAGCTCTGTCTAGGATGGAGCAGTCCTAAACCAAAGCTTTGAGCCAGAGGTCATCAGATCCAACCACCCCAATTTCTCAGACTGAAAGACCAAGGCCCAGGACTGTGTCAGAGCACAAATTAATAATGTCTTGGTAACCCCAGACCCTGTTCCTGTGGCCCTATTTTGTTTCCACAGGCTCCTCATGGGGGAGGACAGGGGGTATGGGAGGTGGCATGTGAGCCTCCAGTCCGGACCACCATCCTCTGTCATCCTTGCTGTCCGCTCCCAAGCTTTCTCTGCTCCTACCCCATAGCGGCATAGGGAGGACAGGGAGGAGCCAGGGGTCCCATGCCCACCCCCCACTGCCCCAGGGAGCGCCCGCATGGCAAAGAGCCACGGATTCTGCCCATCCCACGAAACTCACCTCACCCAGAACCTGTTTCAACTCCTCCAGCTCTCCTTGGCAGCTGTGGAGGCCTCATTACATGGTGCCAGCACCTCCCACACACCACCTGAGGAAGGGGACGGGGCACACAACAACCATGGAGCCCTACCGCACCTCCCCCAGAGGCCCCCAGCCCCGCAGAGGGCAGAGGCGGCACAGAGCCCTGCCAGGCTGGGCCTGGGGAGCAGGGGCCTCGCTGCGAAACAGCCAGACCACCTTCTCCCCGGGCAGGCCTGCATGGGTCCCGCAGAGTTGTTTCACCTCCTTAATTAACCGCCAGTGATTAAGAGGCCACCTTGGAAGGCCCCCAGGGCTTCAAGGAAGGCTAGGGGCCGGGAACGGGGGGCAGGGCCCCCCAGCCATGGCAGGCTCAGAGGCTCCCCACTCAGTGGAACAGAGAAGAATCCCCCAGCCCACCCTAGAGAGCTGGGGGCAAAACTGCCCATCCTCCCCACACGAGCGGTGGGGAAAGTGGCCTCACCTCTCTGTGCCTCAGTTTCCACTGCGAGGAAGGGCAGGGTGGCGGTAAGCCTTGATTAATGACTGTTTGTGGAAAGGTCCCAGAGATGCTGCTGATAACAGGCCCGGCTATTATTCTGGGAAGGCATCGAGGAGTGTCGGAGCCCATAATTACCGAGAGGATGAAAACAGTAAGGAGCGAGGAGGCCTCGCCCAGTCCTGCCCACTGCCCCCCACATCCACCCTCCTGCCCTGGCAGGGCTCCTTCCCAGGACAAGACGACCTAGAGAAAGGAGGTGTCGGACGCCAGCCTGGGCCCTGAGCCTTCAGTTCCTCTTCTTAGCACCAAGATTACTAAATTATGTCCATCTACTCCTTCACTCATTCAATCATTCCACAAATGTTTATTAAACACTTACTATATGCCAGTCAGTACAGCAGCAAACAAAATACACATGGTCGTGCCCATGAGAGCTACTAGGGGAAGTACATGATAAACAAATAAGAATCCATCGAAGGAGCAGGATATTTTTTTAAGGTGATGTGATAAGGAACAATTGGCAGAGACTTGAGCTCAAGGGCTCAGGGAGAGCTTCTCTGAAGAGCTGAGAACCAAAGGATGAGGTGGAGCCACCATGTGAAGAGTGTTCCAAGCAGAGGGAAGTGCACATGCAAAGGCCCTGTGGTGAGAAACTGGTGTGTCGGAGGAGGCTGGAGCAGGGAGAGTTGTGGGAGGTGAGGTCGGGGGCGGGGGCAGGATGGGGAGTGGATCAGGCAGGGCCTGATGTAGGGATGAGCCTGGACTGCATCTTCAGGACAGTGGGCAGTTATGGGAGAATTTTAAGCAGGGGAGGGACCAGGGTGGGATCCTCTCCTGGTGCAGTGTGCAGGGTCTGCTTAGTGTACACGTGCAGGGGAAATTAAAATCCAAATGGCTGAAGACCCTAATGATGACTACCTTACCTGTTTGTAGAACACTTTCCTATTTGGGATTCAAAACTTGGCCCTACTACTTCCTGGCTATGTGATCTTGGGCCTCATTTTCCTCTCCTGTGAAACAAAGATAACAGATTCTTCCCTTGAAATGGGGACAGGCACTCCCAACTCAAATGGACACAATAATTTAAACCCCCGTAAACTCACAGAGCAAGAATCTCCTGAGCACCTATTGTGTGCAGTGAAAACCTGCAGGATGGACCTGCCGTGGGAATTTTGAAGGGGACACCCAGCTGCTCCTGAGAGCTCTGGAGCATCAATGCCTGAGTTCAGATTCCAGCACTGCCCATTAGAAGCTGTGTGCCTTGGCCAAATGCCTTGGCCTCTCTGAGCCTCAGTTTCCTCAGCTATAAAATAAGGTTAATAGTAATACCTACCTCATGAGGTTGTTGGAAGGATTAAATTAGTTAATATATATAAGACAGAGAGACAAGGCCTGGTGCAGAGGAAGTGTTCAATTCCAGGTCATTTTTCGTTATCCATTTCCTAAATTCTTTCCTTAAGCTCCTCACCTGTTTGCCCCCCACCAACACCCCAATGCTGGGTTTCTCAGCTCAGTCGCTGCCTAATAAGTCCAGTCTCACCTCTGGACTGTTTCCTCCCAGCAACAGGAGGGATCCTTTAAATCACATTTCTCCTCTGCTCAATGCTGCAGTGGTTCCCCACTGCCCCCAGGCCAGAGTCCCCACAAGGAGACCATGCATGTCCCCAGCCACCTCTTCTACCACCCTCATCCTCCCACCTTGCTCCCAGCCCAAGCAACTTCCAGTTCTCTGAATGTCCTGACTCCAGCCCTTTGCACATGCTGTCCCTTTTGCCTGGAATGTCCTTCTCCCAATATTCTGCCAGAGCTAACCTTCTTCCTATGGGAAGTCATCTGGGGCTCCCTAGGGCTGCCACATGCTGCCCTCCCTCAATCACAGCACCTGTTGAGGGACATGTCAGAGCCCCCAGCTAGACTGGGAGGATGCTGGCAGCAGGAACCAGGTCTGAGGCATCTCTCTTCGGCAAGGCCAGGAGGGTGTTGGGGGAGGGGGCAATGGCAGATGGAGTGTTTAAGGTGAGTGGAGGTGGGTGACTTGAGCCAAGACAAGCTGACTGCAGTTAAATCAAGCTTAGACGAGGTGAGTGGAGGAGATGAGGAGAGGTTGAGCTGAGTTGAGCGCTGAATTGAGCTGGATTGACTTAAGTGAATTGAAGTGGGTGAAATGGAGGTGAGTCGAGGTAAATTGAGCTGAACTGAGAAACTGAATTGAACTGAGGTGGGATGAGCTCAGTTAGGATGAGTTGAGTTAAATCAAATCGAAGTGGGTTTTAAAGTGAATTGAGCTGTATTGAAGTGAGGTGCACAGAGCTGATGAACAATGAGTTAAAATGAGCTGAGATGAGAGGAATTAAACAGAGCAAGTTTAACTGAACTGAAGTGAATCGAGTTCTGTTGAGTGAGTTGAGCTGAGGAGTTGAGTCACATCAAGTTTAGGTGAGTTTTAAACTAAATTGAGTGAAACCAAAGTTAATCAACTCCTTTTTTTTTTTTAATTGCTGTCCCCTAAGGAGCACTTTTAGACAGTTTTTCCTAATTGCCTCCCATGAAGTTTTGATGCCTGTTTTTTTAATTCACTATTATACATGTGCTTATTTTTTTCTATGTATATCTATGCTTTATACATAAAAACATTCAGAGTTTTTCACCCCACAAGAATCAATTTTCACCCTCTTGGGGGCAATATCATCCCCACCACACCCACCCCACTGCCCTTGAGAATGTGTAAGCTGAGGTGAACAGTTTCAGCTCTTTGAAGGGGATCTGTCTTGTCTTCCTGGACACAGGAGTCTCTGACAAGGGCTGAGACCCCTAGAAGGCTCAGGCAGAGGCCAGGCCAACCTCAGTCCCAACTCCCCTTCCACCCTGCCCAGTTCCCTTCAGCCCATTTCCACACCTGCGTAAAAGAAGGAAAGATAAGCGCACAGGCCCTGAAGCAGGTGTGAGCTCAGTGTGTTGCGTTTAGCTGAGGGAGAAGTGAGGAGGAGATGGATAGGAGGAGATGTGGTCCTTGTGGGACTTGGGGAGGAGTTTGGATTTTATCCTAAGAGCAATAGGGAGCCATGGAGGATTCTGAGCAGGGGAGGGACATGACCTGCATGGAACTAGAGCCTCTGGGTGGAGACAGAATGACCTCCCCACAGGTCCGGGATGGTGTGTCTGATTGGCTGAGCCGAGTCACATGTCCATACTGTAGCTGCAAGCGAGGCTGGGAACCTAGCCTCATATTCCTAGCATCCTTTGTGGAAGGTAGAATCTCCTCATAGAGCAGGGAATTCTCCGAACATTAGAAGGAGATTCAGATTCTGGACAGTCAGAAAACATGGCCCAAAGTGTCCAAAAGTAACAAATATAAATAAAGTGCTATGGGGCTGGTTGGGTGGGAGGAGAAAGGCCCAGGCTAAGCCTGGTAGGGGCTGCCCCTGTTCCAAGACCCCAAGTCAGCCCTCATATATGCAAAGCCAATCCCTGATCCCCAGCCTGGGACAGGGACCCATACCACTGGATCCCAGAATCTTGGGCCAAGAGTTGCTACTTTCACTGCTTTCTTTAACCATTAAAGGCTGTCCCATCTGTACCCATGGTGACCCTAAGGGGACATACACCCAGCAATGCACATACCCAGAGACACCCCCCCACACACAAAAAGAAAGGCTCTAGAGCCAAGCAGACTAAGGGTCCAACATCTGGCTAATGACTTCACCTCTCTGAGCGTCAGTTTCCTCACCATGAAAGTGGTAGAAACATCCCCACCTCACAAGGGAAGGAAGTCCCCTCCCACCTGGGATGTCAGCGTGGTCTCACAGAGGTCATCAGGGACACAAAGATCCCAATTTCATTCCCACTGATCACGCACCTACTAAGTGCCACACGTCAGACTGGACACCTTACACCTAAAGCCCTAATCCCCACAGCAAGCCACAGAAGCAGGGCTGGGACTCATACCCAGGGCTGCCTGACACTCCATGCCTGCTATAATGTATTGAGCACCAGCTGTATGCCTGGTTCGGCTCTAGACACTTTATCTGTATCATCTCACTTAGTCCTCACCACACTCTCTGAGGGGAATGCTATGATTATTATCTCATTGTCCAAACGAGGAAATGGAGGCTCAGTGAGAGATGTGAACTTGGCCACATTCACACAATGGGAAAGGGGCAGAGCTGAGATTCAAGCCCAGGTGAATCTCAGCCCCAATGTCCAGCCCTCATCTCCCCTCTGTATATGTGGCTCAAGAAATACCTCCTCCACAAATCATCTCCCAGCCCAACCCCCGCCACCACCACCCTTGCCCCCACCACCACACACCCCCTAGCACTCAGTTTGGCTTTCTGATGTAGTTGTTTGCCATGGACTGTGAGCTCCTTCTTTCCTAGAATTCTTCCTTTGACATCCCTCTACCACCCCCAGCTCCCCACCCTCCTGGCCTCCCACAGTGGGCCCTGGACCAGCCAGAGCCCCACCTGCCCCATAACGATTAATTAAACCCCAATTCTGCATTCTTGGTCCAAGCCTTGTGCCTAGTGACCTCAGCTGGGCGTGGTGAGGGTGGGAGGGATGGGGAAGCAGTGGAGACATTCTGTGGGATGATGGGGTCTCCCCCCTCTACCCAACGCTCCCTGAGAGGACCTTTGGCAATCAGAGAAGGCAGTGGGTTTACCAAGAAAAGGAGGAAGAAAACACAGGCAGAAGGCAAGAAGCTCATGGCATGGGTGAATCAACACCCAGTGGGCGGGTGGCGGCCTGGAGAGTGGACTCCGTGGAGCTGCTGGCCGAGGAGGGGGTCACCCCAGGGGAGGGGCCAAAGGCATAAAGACTTCAACGGAGAGAGGAGGGGTACATGTGTTCTGAGCACTACTGTGCAGCTGTTATCCACTCAGACATCCCTGACTCCATCCAGCAGCCCTGCAAGGCAGGTATCCATGTCCCTATTCAATGTAGCAAGACACAGAAGATTGGAAAAGTAAAATGACTTGTTCCAGGTCACGCGGCATCTAAGTAGTACAGCTGGGATTCAAACCAATGTCTATGGCTCAGAAAAGGGGTTAAAACAAAAGCCTTCATAGTCAGACCTGGATTCCAATGTGGGCTTCCCTGCTTGTGACCATGTGGCCTTGGGCATGTCACAGCTCCTCTCTCTGGTCTCGGCTTCTCGATCTGCTCAATGGACGTGACGGCATGCCAGCCTCATCGATCATCAGGTGACATCCTTGAGCCAGCACAGAGTTTGCCTCAAATCAGAGAGGGGTATTGTGGGGCTGGTGGCGTGCGCCCTATATGAATGCCCCCATTGCGGGAGAGCTCAGTCCCTTACAGAACTGATTGTCTAGCCATAAACTTCTCCTTATTTTGAATTTAATAAAACCTGCCTTTCCCAGGACCATCCCAGGCTGGTTGTGGAGTCCTCCCTGCCCTCTGCTCCTCTTCTGACGAATGACATGAGACAGCTGACCTTGCAGAGAGGGCTCAGTCACTTGACAAACATTGACTGGGCTCCTACTGTGTGCCAAGCATGGGTCTTGGCACTGGGGACACAGAAGTAAACAAGACCAAGAAAGTCTCTGATATCACAGGGCTGACGTTCTGTGGAGAGGAGACAGACAGTAACCACGTGAACCCTTAAGAAATACAACCACGAGATAATTACTTATTGGACACGTCTAAGAAGCATCCATCCAAACAACAGAGAATATTTAGAATTTATTTTTCTGATCCTTTAATTTTTAAAAACAACATCATTGTAGGAATCAGATGATAGTCCTTCTCGGCTCAAAATCTTTCTGTGGCTCCCACGGTCTTCAGAATCACAGCCGACAGCGCTCCACGCCATCGGGCCCCTGCGGGCCTGTCTGATCTCTCCCTCTTGCCCACTCTGCTCAAGCCACACCGGCCTCCTCACTGTTCCTCGAACGTGCCAAGCTCTTTCAGTTCTCAGGGCTGCCGCACAGGCTGTTCCCTCCACCCCGAAGCTCTTCCTCTCACTCTTCAACTGGCCAACTCCTCCTCAAGACAGTTGCCAACCTGCACCCCAGGGAGACACATCTGGGTCCAGTCTTGCCTGTAAGTTTGGCTCACTTGGCCTCCTTCCCTCTGCCCCTTCGAAAATCCACGCAAAACGGAAAGAAAAATAGCCAGGAAAGAGCGTGAGTCATTTGTTTACAGGCTAATTAATTACTAAGCTCAAAAACTTGATTTCCATTCTTCCTTTTTTCCCCCTCTCTGCCCTTTGAGAATGTTTGGAATCCACATTGTTTCCCAACGCAAAAGTATGTCAAGTTTATTTTTAGCAAATGCACATGATGGCTGGGACTGTTATTCATCCCCCCGCGTCAGTGGGGAGCCGTCCACAGAGTGTGAGGGCTGCTTAATGCTCTTCACGTGTGGCTCCTGGGAGGCCAGCAGGTCCGCAATAGCCCTGGTGGCATTGGGGTTCAGTGGGACCTAAGGCAGGGCCAAGGCTGAGGGACTGGGAATAGAGGTTCCAGGCTGCAGTTTCTCCTCATGACCAGGGCTGGTGCCGTAGTGAGGGGGTAGGAGGAGTGATTCCTCCCAAACTGGTGGAGCAAATGCCTTTTTCCTGGACTAGAAGGGGGTAACTTGGGTATTCCAGCAACTTGTCTCTCCACTTCTCGTTTGAAGAGGAGTGGGAAAAGCCTCACCGATTCACTCAGTCAGGGTGGACAAGTCCCCCTATTCTGTCTAGCCCATACTACTGTGCCTTCTCTGCTCACTTCCCCATCCCCCACCCTTACTCCCATCCTGCACCCCTGTCAGGCAACCCTGGGCACCCCTCCTGCTCTCTGAGAGCCCAGGTTGAGAAGTAGGGGAGCCTCGTTGCGGGAACTTTTCCAAGGGCTTCCTTCCAAGATGGCTACTTCCAGGTCCTGCCCCGGGACGGAGCCCAGCAGCTATGCGAAGTCTCCTTCCATTCACCTCAAGGGAATAAGAAAGGACCTGTCTCCAGCAGATGCTCTTACCCAGCAGTAAAGGTGACATTACAGCTGTGGGGCAGAAGATGGTCACCTCCAGAAGGCGGGATGATATCTACCATGGTCTCTGTGTCCCCGGGGCCTAGCACATAGTGGGTGTTCAGGAAAGATTCACTAAACGATTGTAACGCAAGTTCCAGGCTCACTGTGCGAGATCAGTTAGGTCACTTGCTTTTTCTGAACCTCAGTGTCCCACCTTGCAAATGGGTAACTGACCTCTAACCCTAGAGCAGGGGTTGCAAACTCAGCTGCCTGTCAGAGCCAGGCAGGGACACACAAGTGAAACAGGTCGGGGGTAGCTGTGGCCATGAGTGGTCTGAGACCATGCGTGAGGGCAGCCACTCCTCAGCTCCAACACACAACACTGACGAGCCCGGGGCTCCTGGATCTTTTCATTTCTTAAGGGAAGCCAGGAATCTGGATGTTTGCATGCAACATCCTAAATTTTCAGTGTTACCAACTTATTTTGACTCTCAGCAAAAGCACCACATAGGCCAAACCCAACGCGCCTCGAGGCCGACCCAGCCCACGGGCCACCAGTTTGAGTCCTTGGTGGTTAGCGTTTGTGGCTCACTAGGCCTTGAACAGGCCTGTCACGCCCGAGCCTGGGACAGGGGGTTGTGATGGAGAAGGCGGCACAAGCCTCACCCCATGTGGGAGCAGTTATTATCCCAGCTTATGGGAGGGCCGGGCCGGACTCGTTGGTGCTGGGGCTGTGGGCATTGCCTACAGAGCTCTGCCTTCCACTTAATTAAGGAAGCCGATAATAATCTAGGTGGAGCGTGGAGATAGGTCGAGAATGAGTTAGCAAACTATGGCCAATTGATTGTATCTATTGTCAAAAGCCCAGATATAATATCAGATTAGTACACTTTGTGTGCCTATTATAACACCGTGTCATTACGGCATGTGTTATAATTAAGGCCCCACGGGCCCCCTTCTCTCCCTGACTTTGCAGGTCCAGGCACAGTGGCTCCTCTTAACTCCTTCTTGGCCACAACTGGCCCTGCCAATGAGGTTTGTAATGCAAATCTTGGTCAGCCAGGCACCAACACACATCCCAGGTACCAAACCCCACGCTGGGTTCTGGGGAACAGCAGTGGAACCGAGGCAGATGGGGTTCTGTTCTCACAGAGCTCAGAGTCTGGGGGGAGGAGGGCCAATAGTAGATACAAGCATAAACAAAATAAGTCAAGTTCACGGTGAGTGCTGTCAGGGAGCTAGGTAGAGGGCCTGGTGGGAGTTGGGCAGTCGAAGGGCCGTTTGACAAGGGTGGCCAGGGAAGCCCCCTCCAAATGCAAGCTGAAAGAGGGCAAAGCATGCTCACTGGCCAGAGAAAGGGGAGCCAGGGAGGTTTGCTGAGCCGTAATGGAGGCTAACATGGCCCCTCCTGCCCACCCATTCCCTGATTCAGCAAACCTTTTTGGAGCACCTACTGTGTGCCAGGCCTGGGCTGAGTACCAGGGAAGCACTGAGAACGTAACAGACAACAGTCCCTGCCCTGAGGAAGGCGATATTCTAAGAAAGGAGACAGAGATTAAACAAATAAACAAATATATGATGGCGAGTCAGGAAGAAAGAAGAAAGGGCTGGGGTGACAGTAGAGGTGACACTTCAGCAAGGTAGCCAGGGAAGGCTTCTGTTAGGTGGTGACATTGAGATGAGATCTGAATGAAGTGAGGGATCCAGCTGTGTGACAGAGCTGGGGGAAGAGCTTTCCAGGCAGATGGAACAGCAAGTGCAAAGGCCCTGGGGTTAGATCATGCTGTGTGTTGGAGAGAGAGCAAGGAAGCCACTGGACTGGAGCAAAGTGAGCAAGGAAGAGAGAACAGTGGAGATGAGGTTAGAAAGGCAATGGGGCCAGATGAGGCAGGGCAATGTGCGCCTTGTAAAGACTTTGGCTTGTGTTCTGGACATCAGCCATGGAAGGTTCTAAGCAGAGGGACAAGATCTGACTTAGGATCCACCTGGATTTGACAGGATCCCTTTGGCTGCATGGAAAACGGTGAGATCGGCAGGGAGGTGCTTTGAATCAGACGTAGAAGTGGAAGGAGAAAACCTGGTTGGGTTCTGGATGAATTTTAAACATAGAGCTGACAGAATATCCTACCAATTATTGGATATGGGACACGAGATGAATTGAGTGACCCCAAGGTTTGAACCTGAGCACCTGCAAGGATGGAGCTGCCATTTCCTGAGACTGGAGAACTATGCATGGACCCAGAGCCCAGGTCTGTCCTCTGCTCACTCCCTGAAAGCCCCCTGCTGACCCACACCCCAGCCTCTGTTGGGTCAGGGCCATGGAAGGAGAGAGTGAGGAGTCAGCTCCACCCAGGCCTCCAGGCAGGAAAGGGGCGCCCAGGGCCTGGCCGCAGGATGACACAACACTGAATAATTTTGCTGCTGAGTTTTGCAATGGGCACTCTTTATCGACTGGTAAAGGGAGTGGGATTTTGCAACCACCCCAACGGGTGATAGTGGCTAATGCCAGGCCAGAGGGATATTGGACCAAGCCACGGGCATCTCCTTCACCCACAAGGACTGATTCTCCAACAGGTCTTTCAGGGCTGAGCCATCATACTGGCATGGAGGGCCAGCAGTGAGCTCTGGCCTCAGAGCCCACTAGGTTCAAATCTCAGCTCCTCACTTGGCTGGGGACCTTGGGCAAGTCACTTCTCCTCTCTGGACCTCAGCTCTTCCTCTGAAAAAAGGGGAGCAATTAAAGGGATTATTTTTAAATTACTTTAAAACTGTCACCCAACCTACCATTTAACATTCATTGAGGGCTTCCCTGGTGGTGCAGTGGTTAAGAATCCACCTGCCAATGCAGGGGACACGGGTTCGAGCCCTGGGCCAGGAAGATCCCACATGCTGCGGAGCAACTAAGCCCGTGCGCCACAACTACTGAGCCTGTGCTCTAGAACCCGCGAGGCACAACTATTGAGCCCACATGCTGCAACTACTGAAGCCCGCATGCCTAGAGCCCACGCTCTGCAGCAAGAGAAGCCACCACAATGAGAAGCCCGCGCACCACAACGAAGAGTAGCCCCCGCTCTCCACAACTAGAGAAAGCCCGTGTGCAGCAATGAAGACCCAGTGCAGCTAATAAATAAATAAATTTATTATTAAAAAAAAACAACATTTATTGAACACTTACTCTGTACCTAGACCCATGCTAGGCACTTTCTATACATCATCTCATTTAATCTTCATGTCCTTTAAATCCTTTAAACTACTCTTTCCTATTTTTACAAATGGGGAAACTGAGACTGAGAGAGAGGCGGTGACTGCCCTCAGGTTGGCCAGCCTGTCAGGTGTGAAGTGGGGCCTGTCTGACTCCAAACTCCAACTCTGTTTTAGGAAGTCACTGCAGTTCTCTGAGGCTGTTTCCTCATCTGTACAATGGGAATTAAAAATGAATAGAATTAAGCAGCGCCTCCCTCATTGGTTGGTGTCTGGTACTTGGGGAGCCCTCAGAACACTGTGACCATTGCTGTTATTACCAGAATCGTTGTTTCCGGCCAGCGCCACCCCTAGGGGTACCCAGCAGCTAGGATACACCCCCTCCCTGCCCCATCAGCCCTGTGGGGCACAGACAGGACACAGCCTTTAGAATCACAGCCCAGATCCCTCCTGCCCTCCTGCTGTGGCCCTGGGCACATCTCCCCTGTCCACTGGGGCAACAATTTCCAACCACTCCAGGCCATTTAAAGGCCAAAGGAGGCCACTGGGTCAATGATAATTCTGGTGTGTTGGGTCCTCTGGACAGTCCTGTGAAATAGGGTCATTTACCCCATCTAGCAGAGGAGGACACCAAGGCTCAGGCTGGCATGTGACAAGCCAACAAGAAGGGGACATTGTTCCCACCATGACAGGGCCTCTAACTGCTCAAGGCGCTGATGCAGAAGCCTTCCTGGCAAAGTCTCTCTCTGTTTCTCTCCCTTCTATACCTCCCTGTCTCTCTCTTTCCCTCTGTGTCTTTGTCTTTCCCCTGTGTCTCTCTGTGTCTCTCTCAGTGTCTCTGTCTCTCCATTGTCTCTCTCTATCCTTCCCTTGGTCTGACCCAGGATGCCTCTTCCCTATATACCCTCTGGGCCCACGCACCTCCTCTCCATTCCTGGCTCTATAAATATTTACTGAGGTGAAGGTGTCTGGCTGCCTAATTTGCTGGAAACCCTCACCCAGCCCTACCTTTCCTCTCCCAGCCACCACCCAAGGGCTCTCTCGAGAGGGAAGGCAGATGGGGGATGTAAAGCCCCAAGGATGCTCAAAAGGCCCCCCGTTCAGGGGTCTAAAGCTCGAGGCCAGACCTGGCCAAGCTGGATTCCCTCTTACTGGGCAAGGGCAGACTCTGCCCACTGTGCCCTGAGGGGCAAATGCTGATTGGCCCAAGCCAAGCATGGCCCTCTCTCCCTCCCCTTACCATGACTGGCTGAGGCTAGGCATGGAATGCACCTGTGGCCAGTGAGATGGGGTATTCTGCCGAGGAACTGCTGGGAACAGTTTCTTCATTCTCAATAGGACACATGAAGGCCCTTTCCTGCCTTGGCCATAGCTATGCGAGGAAGAGATGGCAGGAGCTTTGGCAGCCACCATGGAGCTATGAGGAACTGGGATGAGACGAGACAGCAGAACCACGAGGTGGGAAGAACCTGAGGCCTCAGTGATGTCCAGCCCACCCCAACCTCCAGCTCACCAAGCCATTATTCATTCACTCATTCAACAAATATTTATTGCACGCCTACTGTGTATCAAGCCCTGTGATGGGCACTGGGAATACAGCAGGAAACAGAGCTGACGTGATTCCTGCCTTGCATTCTAGAGTAGGAAACAGACCTCAATTGAATAATCATCTGAGGAAGTGAAACAATATGGCCGTAAGGAGGGCTGCAAGGAAAGATCCATGGAGATGAGACCAGCAAGGAGGATCAAGGAAGGCACTCTAGCAGAGTGAGTGAAAAGGGGAGTGGCGGGAGATGGGGAGAGAAGGGTCAGCCATCAAGCAGCACCTGCAGGTCACGATTAGGAGGCTGATCCTCATTCTGAGGGCAGCGGGAGTCACAGGAGACTGTTGAGCAAAGGAGCTGGACGGTGGTCCAGCTTACTTTCTTTTTTTAAATTGGGGTATAGTTGTTTTACAATGTTGTGTTAGTTTCTGCTGTACAATGAAGTCAATCAGCTGTACGTATACATATATCCCCTCCCTCGTGGGCCTCCCTCCCGCTTCTCAAGGCTCCACCCAGCAGCACGTGGAGAACAGACGCAGAGATGAGGCTGGGAGCAGGAGACCATTCAGAGGCTGTTGTAATCACTCAGGGGAATCACCCAAGCCTGAACGGTGCTGGGGCAGGAAACACGGAGAGGTGGGATGGCGTAAGGCAAGACTTCAGCAGGTGATAATGGTACTCGCTCCCCCCAGCCAGGCGCTGTCCCAAGCATTTCACAGAGAGTGTCCCATGTAAGCACATCCCTGTGAAGTAGAAACTCTTATGACCTCTGCCTCACCAGGAGGAAACTGAGACATGGTGGGATCAATGCCTAAGAAACAGCTCAGGTCCTCAGTTGCCAGCACTTTCCGCCCCACCTCAGTGGGCCTCAGGGCACTTGTAAACCTCAGGCACCCAGGGTACCTTTGTGCTGGTCAGTTACCCTGGACTCTGCCCACCTGCAGCTGGGGACACGTGGGAATCCCATCATGTGTCACCCATCACTTTCTCATTTCACTCTCCTTGAGAAGTCACTGTTATTATTACATTCAAGGTCTCCCAGCCACGGATCCCATTTCCACCCAATTCCTCACTCTCTCCTATGGGGCAGGACTCCACCCTGTGTGACTTGGCAACCCAGAGAAAGGCAGGGACTTGCCCAATGCCACCTAGCATGTCCTTGGTGCAGGTGCCTACAGCCAACGGAGGCCACCGGGCTTGTGCTGTTATCTGCGGCCAGAGGCAAGAGGCCCAGTGGGACACCTGGGGCCCCTGATACGGTGGCCTGTGGTCCCAGCCCCAACGCTATCAGGCAGGCCACGCTCAGCCCGGAGATAATCGAGATCGGATTCTGGCCAGTGATTCATTACAACATCAGGGCCAGGGCCATCCCATGGCTCAGAAGACTCAGAGGCAGGATCTTCTGAGGCTGGGACTGGAGGAGGGGTGGGGACAGTGCAGGGAGGTCCAGGAGTTCCTCCCAGGTCCTTCCTAGGAGGTATCCACACAGCAAAATGTGTCCAGCCACTTCCTGATGGTCACTGGCTGGCTCATGGAGTGCCTGCCTTGGGTCAGGTCTTATAGGACATGGTTGTGACCAAGCAGACCTGGTGCCTATCCCCAGGAAGCTGACACTTGCATGGAGGAAGCAGGCATCAAATCAGGAGTCCCACTAAAAGAAGGGAAGGAGAGGTGCAGGGGAGGCCTCCCCAGTGAGGTAGCTTTGAGCAGAGGCCTAAAGGATACATAGGGAAGAACTCTGGGAAGAGGCAGAGGAAGTGCATACTAGGAGATACAGCATATGCAAAGGTCTTGAGGTGGGCCTAGTGTGGACCGTTCAGGGGTAACAGGGTGGAAAGGGAGGGCCAGAGTGATGAGGCAGGAACAGAAACAGATCAGCAGGCGCCTCTAGGCCAAGATGAGGAGCTGGGATTTTCGCTTACGGGCCATCGGGAGCCATGGAAGTCTTTAGGCAGGGGTTAGGGTAGAGGTGATCAGACTGGAATCCAGCGGATCTGCTCTACAGGATAGCCTGGAAGGGTCTGAGCAACTTCAGGTTCTAAGACCCGAGGCTCCAGGCCTCCTGGATCTTCCCCCTTCCAATATTCAGGGCTTTGGCAGCCAGCAGACAGAGGCCCGGATGGGCCAATCCCAGGTACCCATGGGCCCCTGGCTGCCTGCCCCCACCTGGAGCTCCTAGGGAGCATTACAGGCAGCGATTATCTCAGTTTTGAGCACTAATTAGCCCAGTTTCACCTCAGGCCTTCCTAGCTCTGCTGTGAGAGGACCCCCTGGGGAGACAGCCCCCAGGGACAAGGTCCCAAGGGAGGGCTGGAGGGGCAAGAAGGAAGCCCCCCGACCCCCACCCTGGCCACAGCTGGTTCCTGGGAACACTCAGCACTGCAGCTGCAACCCAGAGGTGTGGAAACGCCCTGCTGGGGACACCTCCAGCACCCCCTGCCCCTGCCCCACACCCTCCCTCCCCTGAGCACTCTCGTACCTTGTCCAGACCCAGGCACCTGGCCAACCCCCACCTCCACCCAGAGAGCTCCACTGTCTCCTCCTCACTCTGGTTCTTAGCCGCTCTCAGCTTGCACCTGGCTCTATGTGTGTGTGTCTCTCTTTCCTCTCTCTGTCTCTGTCTCTGTTTCTCCCTATGTCTGTCTGTCTGTCTCTCTCTCTTCCTCTCTGTCTCTCCCTGACTCCTTGCCCCCAACCCCAGCTCAAAGCCCAGTCATTCTCCTCTTCCCCCAGCCTGAAGCACGGGTGGGGGGATGCTCTTCTGGTCACAGCCCCTCAGGGGCGCGGGTGGAAGTGAGTGTCCCTGAGAGCCTCCAGGCAGAGGAGTGAAGATGGTGCCTGCACAAACTGCTCCAACCCTGCCGGTTTTTCCAGCTCAGCCCCGCCCTGGACTGGGCCACCCCCTCCCCGGGGACTCACCCTCCCTGGGCCAAGTGGGACTGCTAGAAGGTGGGGCCTGACCAGGAGCGTCCTGGAAAACAGAAGGGGAAGCAGGATCAAGTTGCCTGGGCCCTCCAGCCAGCCCAAGGCAGAGCTAGAAACTTACAGCCCTATAAACGCACAGGGAAACCGAGGCTCAGAGAGGCCTTAGGGCCACACAGCTAATTAGGGTCAGAATTTGAACCTAGGACTCAGAAAAGGATTCAGACATAACCAAAGGTTCCCCTCTAGCTCCTGGTCCCCCAGTTTCCTTCCCCAGAGGCCACCCTGATCCCAGTTTCTTATGTCCTTCCAGAATCATCCATGCATATCCATAGTTCTTTTATGAATGTTTTAACACAAGTGGTGAAACAATAGACACTGTTCTGCATCTGCTTCTTCACTTAACCATATCTTGGAGATCTTGTCTTATCAAAGCCTTCTTCCTTGTTTCTAACACCTGCTGGCTCCTCCAGGGAGTGGACCAGCCTTCGCTCCTCTGCCTGGAGGCTCTCAGACCCACTAATGGACATCCTGGTTGTTTCTAGTCCTTTTTTCATATATACAGAAAAAATGTCACAGCAACCCATCCTCCCAACACACACATGTGTGCACACACGCTCACACACACACACTGGGCTGCTGACCTGTAGGATCCATTTGTCCAGGAAGGGGGCAGTGAGTCTCACCCAGGAATGAGCTCAGAACCGTGGTGAAGAACTCATTACAACTGCAGACTTCTGGATGTTCCAAAGGACCTGAAGTGGAAGCCTGGGTGGAAGGACCCTGGAATCTGCATTTTCAGCAAATACCCCCAGAGAGGAGGGACTCATAGAGCCAGGGGCCGTGGCAAAATGGTGGACCATCCAGCTGTGTTTTCCAGCTGCGTTCCCAGCTCATAGGGCCCTGGGGGATGCCCTGCCCTCCATCTCAGCACCTCCCTTTTGTTTCATTCATGTGAAGCTCTGGAAAAATGGGGGGGGGGGGGCGGTAAAAAGGGCTCTATGCAGTGAAATATGAGCAATAACAAAGCTGAAAAAGCAATAAATGGGGAAACAGAGGCAAAGAGAGGAAATAGGACAAACTCAAGACTCCACAGACCCTGGTGTTGATATGCAGCCAGGCTGAACTTGACCCCAGATCTCCTAACTCTTAGGCTGCGAGTTTTCTGTTGCATTCCACCCCACCCTGGTCCGGTCTCCTGTCAGCCCGCCATTGCTTATCCACCCACCCACCCAAGAGTCTGCCTACCAGCCCATCCCTCCTCCACCTGTTCGTTGTTCACACCATCACCCAGCCCACCCTACCCATCCAGGTCCATCCATCCATCTGTCCATCCCTCTCTCTGTCCATAGACATTCATCCAACCATCCATCCTCCAGCCTCCATTCAGGATTCAGGGCACCTACTAAGTGCCAGGTGCCATTCTAAGTGCTGGGAGCACAGGATCAACATGATAAGCCTGTTCCTGCCCCAAGATCCCAGCGCCTACGGTGAGACTGACCATGGACAGATTATCACAGAAATACAGACCCCAAATGGGGTCCTGGCTGTGAATACCATGCACAAGAATGGAAGGGAGCAAGTGGAGGGTCAGGGAAGTCCTCTTTGGGTGAGGACCCTCTCCTCTGAGAATTAAGTAATGAGTAGGCATGAACTTGGGGGAAAGGGAAGGGAAAGACATTTGTTGAAGAGAAAACACCATGGGCCAAGAGTAGAAAGAGGAATAGCAAGCTGGAGGGATGGGGGACAGTCCGAGAGCAGGGAGGGTGGGAGATGAGGCGGGGGTTGAGCAGGGACACACTGGCCACAGTGAGGACAAGTCTGACTGCAGCCCCAGCAACGGGGGGTGGGGAAGAGGTGGGGAGAGGATCAGAGCGCCTGGGATAGATGGCACAGAGCAGAGACCACCAAGCCAGGAATCGGACTCCTGGGAAGCCCACACAGGAGAGGCACTGGGAAGCTGGGAAACTCCTCTCAGGACTAAGGTCTGCTTCCTGCCTCTCCCCCCAGGAGAACCAGCTGCAGCCTGCCCACTCAGTTAGAACGTTCTCCGTGGAGCCCCTGCCAGTTCCCAGCTCCCTGCCAGCCCTGGCCTGGCCACCTCCTCCCGCTCACCTGCCACTCCTGCCCCACTGCAGGGGGGTCTTCCCCTGCCCTACCCTCCCAGCTCATCAGGGGGCACCAAGCCTTCCACTAGGGGTCCCCTCAGGCATCACCCAGCCTGCAAGCAACCTATTAAAGCTTAGCAGTTCACTCCATTCGAAGCCTCCACACAGCCTCTACAGTAACGTGATGCTATTTATTGAGTGCCTACTGTGTACCCGACCCTGGGCTCAGCACCTTCCACCAGTTCTTTCGTTCTGGTCTCTCCTTTCCCTGGCTACCGCCATCCCATAACCCTAGGAGGAAGAAGTCAAACCATACCCCTACTCCCTGCTCAGAATGCCACCTCTCCATGACCACGTCCACCCACCACCTTCCCCTCACTCACAGCCATCCGGCCACACTGGCCTCCCTGCTGCTCCTCAAACAGAGGAAGCATGATCCCACCTCAGGGCCTTTGCACTTGCTGTTCCCCAGCTCTCCCACCTCCTTCAGGTCTTTGCTTAAATACAGGCTTCTCTCACTGAGACCCTCCCTGACCTCTGTAGTTAAATGCATCACACATACACACACACACAGGTGCACATGCACACACAAGAACTCCTTCTCTCCTTCCTCTTCTTTTTTTTTATATCAAAGACTTTTATTCATGATTTGGTTTGTTTTTTTTGTTTGTTTTTGTGGGTTTGTTTGTTTGTTTGTTTGTTTTGGCCACACCAAATGGCTTGTGGGATCTTAGTTCCCTGATCAGGGATCAAACCCAGGCCCTCAGCAGCGAAAGTGTAGAGTCCTAGCCCCTGGAGTGCCAAGGAATTCCCTCTCCTTCCTCCTCTTTATTTTTCCTCACAGCACTCATCATCTGACCAGCTGATTCCCCCACCACGAGGATGTCTACTCCGTGAAGACAGGGTGTGGGACGATCTTGTTTTCCTGTATTCTGGGGCTTAGCCCAGTGCCTGGCACATGGCAGGTGCTCATTCCTGAAGCACATCTTTGAGAGTCTTGTGTTTGCCAGACTCAGGATCACAGACACAGCAGAGAACCATACAAAAACATTGTGAAAAGCAGCATCAGAGGCTCTGGGCCCAGGACCTCATGCAGTCACTTTCCAGTTGTGGGACCTCAGAAAAATACTGGAGGCCTGAGGCATAGCTGATCCCACAGACCAGCACCGTGCCCCCCTCCCCCCATGCCATCCCAACAGCTCCTTCCAAGGACCCTGTGACATCCACAGTGCCGTTATTCTTCTCTGGAAAATGCTGGGCTCCGTTATTGCGGATATCATATGGTCTGTCTTTCACAGGTTTCACAAGAGACGCCAATTAGCCAAAACCCACCTCAGCAGGACCCTTAACGATCCAGAACTGGGGTTTGTTGTTGTCTGTTTTTTCCTTTGGTTTCCATTAGTTCATTAACCAGCCATTTACCTATTGGGCACCAAGCGTGTGATGAATTTGGTGAAAATGTATCATCTCTTCTGGACCCAGGTTATATTTCCATAAAAGGTTTATCTTTTAGAAAAATATAATAGAAAAAAAGAAAGGAAGAAAGGAAAAGACACATTGGCACACAGATTGAAGTAATGCACAGACAATGGTCTGGAAGTTTGCACCCCAAAATCATAAAACCTCCCGATCAACTTTGGCCTCATCAGAAATGTTTTTGTGTTTTAAGAGAATGAATGTGTGTACAGTATTACTAGCATCATTTGAAATCACAATTCAATCATTAAAAAAGGCAAAAAGACAGGTCAGCCAGGGAATCAAAGAGCAGCTTGTATCTATTGAGCACCAACTGTGTGCTCCAGGGGCACATGGTTAGGCTCACCAAGTCCAAATCTTCCCATGTTTCACCTTAGCTCAGCCACTGATGGAAACTGGGAACCAGAAGGCTGGGTTCCTCCTTGTCTCCCTGTGTCCTTGTACAAAGTCCTTCTTCTCACTTCCCAGATGAGGAAACTGGGGTCAGCAAGGTTAGTGATGGGGACACCTACACTCAAAGAATGTTCCTAAACATCTAAGGAGAAACTCAGGTGAAAGCACTTGGTTACCTCGCTGGATGCCACAGGACCAGTTACTTGAAAATGTGGAGACCCTCGTTCTGAAATCACTAAGAATCTCAAGACACAACAGCAGAGCATCAAACCAAGCTCAGGGTCCTTCTGAGGACAGGGGCCTGTGCACCTGCCCAGGCTGCAGGCCCGTGAAGCCCGCCCTGGTCCTGCCTTAGCTTACCAAGAACTTTTTCAAAACTCAGAGTGGGAATTAAGAGAATTTTCTGGGTAAACTTCAGGCAGTCTGAAAGCTCCTTTCTCCAAAGCTTTCCATTCCACGCCAGCTGTCTTAACATGCTGGTATTTGTAAGGCCTAAGGGCAACATGGGCTCCCCCCTTCCCACAAGTAACAATAACAACACCAACAATAGCAGCTACTATTATTGGGTACTTGGAACGTGCAGGCATTGTGTCAAGGCAAGTGCACACATGGAACTCCTCGGGTCTGCTTATCTGCACTATTAACTAGATGCTCTCATGGGCAGGCTCTGGAAGTGGAAACTGAAGCACAAATTGGGAGCCGCTCAGCCCAGGTCACATAATCAGACGGGGACAGAGCTGGGATTCGCACCCAAGCCTGTGGTGCTACAGAGCCCACATGCTGGCTCAGGAAGGAAGGCAAAGGCCGGTGGGAGGCGAGTGGAGATTGGCAGAGCCGCCCCAAGCCAGGGAACAAGGCTCCAGGGATGGGAGTTGCAGGCAGGACTGCCCTCTGTCCCACTGCCTCCCCTCCCCACTTGGAACCCTGAGCTCTGGACTGGAGTGGCCTTTGCCAGGCAGTGGTTTCATCACCCCCTGCCAGGCCCTGGGGAGCCTCTGCGAGCCCAGCAGGGCCATCCAGCCCACTGAGTCCAGGCCAGAGCCCTGGGTAAGGAGCACACACTGGGGTCTCCCAGACCCAGGTTCAAATCTTGCCTCTGCCACCCACCAGCTGTGTGACCTCGGACAAGGTAATCCCCCGCTCCGAGTTCTTATGTCAGTTTTGGTTTTTCTTTTTGAACCTCAGGTATTAAAGGCCAAGTTATCCGAGTTGACTCCTCAAGTCACAATGTTGTCACCATTGTCCACGCCAGGCTCCTTTCTGGTTTCATTTATTTATACCCCTTAACCCCACTCTCTACTCCATGCCTACCTCATTCTCCTGTGTTCAATGTGTATCTTTAAGTTTTATAATTATTTTACTTTTATTTTGAGTTTCACTTATGTAGGATAAAGTGCAGAAAAGGAATTTAATAAATTTTTATCTCAGTGAATTTTCATCTCAATGCCTATTTATATATGTATAAATCCATGTGATCACCACCCAGATCAAGACAGAGAACTTCTGCAGCAGCCCAGAAGGCTGCCCCAAGCCCCTTCCCAGGCAATAATTCTACCCACAAAAGGAACCCATTATTGTGACTTCTAGATTTGTCTGACGTGTTCTCGAGCTTCACATGAGAGGAATCACACAGTATGCGGTCTTTTGTGTCTGGCTTCTTTCCCTCCACATGAGCTTTTAAGATTCATCCACAACATGCATGAATCAATAGCTTACTCCATGTTATTGCTGAATAATATTCCATTTCTAGATGGATTACAATTTGTTGACCCTCTCACTTGCTGAAAGACATTTGAGTTGTTTCTGGTTTGGGGCTGTTATAAATAAAACTGCTGGGAATATGCTTCCAGGTCTTTTTGTGGACATGTATTTTCATTTCTCTTGGGTATACTGAAGGTCAGATTTTATCATTTATTTTGATGTAACTTTTGAACTTACAGAAAAAATTACAAGAGCTACAGGGACTTTGCACCCAGGATACAGAATATTTTTCAGCCAAATTGTTTATATTTTGTCCCACTTACTTCAACACTTCTTCTCTATTTATGTTTCTCTCTTACCCTGAATTATTTGAGAGCCAGTTGTAGACATGATATCCTTTTATTCCTAAACCCTCCAGCCTGTATCTCCTGACCCCTCATTACACACCAGGTACTATTACCAAATTCAGGACACTTATCATCAATGCAGCACTGCTATCGAATCTACACAACAATGTGATTTTCCATAATTGTCCCCATAAAGGTCTTTATGATTTTTTTCTGGTCCAGGATCATTCCTAGCTTCCCTAAGTTGTATGTAGGCTCTTTCAACAGTTCCTCAGCCTCTCTTGGATTTTCTCATCCTGCTTTGAGGATGACAGGCTAGCTATTTTGTAATATGTCCTTCACTTTGGATTTGTCTGATGAGTCCTCCCAGTTAGATTCAGGTTATGCATCTTTGTGGGGAATATAATAGAAGTGATGCTGTATTCTTCCTGTGTGTCCTGTCAAGTGGCTCACAATTGTGATTTGTCCTATTGCTGGAAAATAGGGATAATAAAAGCTCCCACCTCCTAGCTGTTCTAAGGATTAAATGACACAATCTAATGCCTGCTTTTGTAATTATTACCTCTCCTGCATTTGGAGGGAGGGCCAGGCATGGGGCAGAAGAACAAACATAGGGCTATCCCCACCCAGGCCTGTCTCCTGGGCCCTAATCCTCACCCTGCCTCTGAGAACTTGCAACCAAGATGCACAGAGAGACAGGAGCACACAGGAGCCCAGAATTCTAGTCAGACCAGACTGGAGGCCCCTTCATGCTGTCGCAGCCCGATCCCCTGAGGGATGCGGACCCAAGGCCCTGAGAGTACAGAGAGCTTCCCCAATGTCACACAGCGAGCCAGGGGGTACTCGGTCCAGCTGTTGCACCCTCCACACTAGGGGTTTTCAACCCAGGGTGATTGTGCCCCCCAAGGGACACTTGGCAATGTCTGGAGATATTTTTGGTTGTTACAGCTGGGGGCAGGGATACTACTGGCATCTAGTGGGTAGAGGCCAGGGATGCTGCAATGCCCAAGACACTGCCCCACAACTAAGAATGATCCTGCCCTGCACGCCAATAGTGCCAAGGTTGAGAAGCCCTGGTCCACAGTGAACTAATGACACCAGGCACTGAGTGAGCCCTGGCCAACTTATGCTGTCTACTTTCCCCCAGGGCCCAACTGGCTGCAAAGAAAAGGCAGTTTGGACCTTCAGCAATGTCTAGGGCTTAAAAAGAGGAGTCCCTATTGCACCGATGAAGGCTTGCTGCCTGAGTCTGTGTTTTCCTGAGTCCACAAAGGTTCAGATCTCTGCTGCTGGAGAGAGTTTGAGGATGTCACAACCTCTGGGGAGCTGGGTGGTAGGGGCTTACAGGGGTGTCAGGAGCCCTGGCCTGGAAATGCAGGGGGGTGGATCTTAAACCCCCCATGGTAGCCAGATTGCTGGGTGGGGGTGAGATCCTGGGTGGTGACACCCTGAGATCCTGTCATCATTTCCGGGCTCTGATTTTATAGAAGCTGAGGCTCCAGGTGGTTCTAGTTCTGGGCAGAGAGAGACAACGAACACTGGCATGTAGCAGATTCTCAGTAAATGATTTGTTGGCAAAATCAATTGTGATAATAGATACTTATTGAATATTAACTATGTGCCAGGCACTGCTCTAAGCATTTCACGTGTATGATCATATTTAATCTCACCACACCTATGAAGTAGGTATTATTATTGCCATCTGTATCTTGCAGAAGAAAAAACTAAGGCACAGAGAAGTTGTCACTTTTGCCCAAAGTCACAAGCTATTAGGAGGAACATGAATGATGAAAGAATGAATGAATGAATGAATGAATGAAATGAATACCAGTCCCCATTTATATCAGCATTTTTCCTTCAAACATCACTGAATCAAAAGTCTGGTTACAACTCTTCATGGGACATAACAACCCCAGTCCAACCCCCCTGACTCCCTGGTCCTCTCCCTCTCACTATCTTAAGGGATTGTGTCCCCAAATCTGAGCCTAAGGTAGATAGAGACTTATGCTACAAAGGCCTGTGGCCCCAAATTTAATGGTACCTTTTTGTTTATCAAGAGCTTATCTTTTACTAAGCCCCATGCTACACAACAGTTCAGAATGTGAGAGACCCATTGCACAGATGAGGAAACTGAGGCTTGAAAGGGGGAGGTCATTTATTCCAGGTCAAATATCTAAGTGACAAACACCTAGTGACCCGTACCTATCTGATTCGTGAGCCCCACAGGGAGACAGAAGGAACAAATGCTGATAAGGAAAAACTGACATTGGCAGGGGGACCATGGAGAGTCAGCCTCAGTTCATCCCTCCATCACAGACTCCCTAAACTCCACCTCAGTATCCAGACAACCTAACCTGTACAGAGGCACATTCAATGACATCATTACAGTGTTTGTGGCTTGAGGACTTGGAGGCCACATCAGTGTCCACCATAAGGGAAAAAGTACATTAAAATGTGGCAGATACATCAGAGGAATGTTATGCATCAGAGTAAAAGGCAAGAAAGGGACACAGAGCAGCATGGAGACATTGTTAAAACATAGTCTCCCAGGAATGTATTTGATACTGCTGTCCACTGTAGTACCGTCTGAGCTAGTAAAAGATCGGAAACAACTTAAATGTCCACCAAAAGGGGACTGGTTAAGTGATTATGGTATATCTGTGCAATGGAATATTGTATGATCATTAAAAAGATTGAGGCAGCTCTACAATACAGGTACGAACAACCTCCAAGACACACTGTTGAATGAAAAAGCAGAGTACAGACCACGATGGAAAGCAGTACCAGGTGATGTGTGTGAACATAGTGTGTGTGTGCTCCAGCTCCACAGACCATCTGAAACAAGAAACACTGCTGGGAACGGGAGGAAGGGAGCTGAGAGCGTGAGGGCTGAAGTGGGAGGAGGACCAACATTTCACTGCAAACCCTTTCATATCTTTTGGAATTCTGAACAATGAGCATATATATTAAATATTTGAATTAAATAAAAGTTAAAAAGGAAAATGCATAAAGGCCATGGGGGAGTTGAACTGAAATCATCCACAAAAGAGATGACACAGTGTAGGGGCCAGAGCAGGGTAAGGAGGGCATCCAAACTGGGGGCGGGGCAGGGGTGGGTGCATTGAGCAAGAGTGTGTGTGCAGAGATAGGAAATTGGTTACATGTAGGGGACTGTCAAACAAGTAAATATTGAGGATAATGGGAGCCAATTTTCTCACTGTTGAAAAGAGAGTTCCTAATATGGAAACAGAAAATTAGGATAAATGTTGTGGTGCTGGACTGGAACCAGAGTTATCAACTGTAAACTCATAGTCTTCTAAATAGATGATAGATGATAGATGATGATGATGATGATAGATAGATGATAGATAAATAGATAGATGCAGAAATAATATGGATGTAAATATGTGTCTGTATACATATATATATATATATATTTACAGCCCCTAAGAGAGTCTAGGAATAAGGACACCCCAGCAGCAATGAGCACACTTCCTGCCAAGATACTGGCTTCTAAATACTGTTCTCTACTAAAAGGAGCCAGCGCTCCTTGCAGAAATGGCTGATTCCAGGGCTGGAGCACGGAAAGCACCAGCTGAACCTGGAACACCTCCTGCCAGAAGGTAAGAAAAGTGCTCAGAGAACGATGGTGACACATCAAAAGGGCAAAGAAGCTAACAAAAATAAATTAATCATTGAAAGTTTGATGCGGAACGGGATATTTACATGGTTTCAAAGTACCTCCCTTCAAACAGTTATTAATTGCCAAGTGGAAAAAAGTAACTTTACAGATGTGAATTCTGGCAGAATCTCTTCAATCAAGTGACCAAAGTGAACATCACCATCCTCACCACAAGCATAAAAAAATTTTTCAACCGTGTGACATGATGAATGTTCATAAAACTTATTGTGGTAATAATTTCATAATATATACATGTATCAGATCACTCTACTGTACACCTTAAACTTACACAATGTCATATACCGATTATTTCTCAGTAAAACCGGGGGTTGCGGGGGGCGGGGGTGGGGGCGTAAACACCATCAACAATAGGACAAAGAGAAGAACACAGCATCACTTCTGTGATTTATCTGCATGACCTGAAGATGCATGACCTGAATCTAACCACAAGGAAACAACAGACAAACCCAAGGTGAGGGACATGCTACAAAATAGCTGGCCTGTCAAGGTCATGAAAATCAAGGAAAGACTGAGAAGCTGTTCTAGATTAAAGGAGACTAAAGAGCATGTGATTCTGAATTAGACCCTTTCACTGAACATTATTAGGGCAACTGGTGAAACCTGAATGGGTCTGAGTACATAGCAGTAATACAGAATGTTAATTTCCTGATTTTGATGGTTATATTTTGGTTCTATAGAAAATATCCTGTGTGTAGGAACTATATATCAAAGTATCAGGGGGTGATCAGGCAACAGGTCAACAACTGATTCTCAAACAACTCAAGAGGAAAAAAATGTTCTTTGTACCATATTTGTAACTTTTCTATAACCTTGAGATCTTTTTCAAAATAAAAAGTGCTATAGACTGAATGTTTATGTCCTCCAAGATTCACGTGTGGAAATAACCCAATGTGAGGGTATTTGGAGGTAGGGTCTTTGGGGGGTGATTAGGTCCCATTAGGAATGGGATTAGTTCCCTTATAAAGAGACCCCAGAGAGCTCCTTGCCCCTTCCAACATGTGAGGACACAGCATCTATGAATCAGGAAGCGGGACCTCACCAGACACCAAATCTGTCAGCAACTTGATCTTGAACTTTTCAGCATCCAGAACTGTGAGAGAGAATTTTTGTTGTTTATAAGTCACTCAGCCTATGGTATTCTGTTATGGCAACCAAAATGACCAAGACAGAAAGTTTTTTTAAAACAGAAAAAAAGTGAGAAATGGAATAAGATCTAGAATTGAACATGATTAACAGGAATTAAAACACATACTCATAGCATTTCCTATGACTCAGCAAGGCACTCCTAGGCACCTAGGTATATGCCCAACTGAAATATGTACGTGTTGACCAAAAGACATGTGTTCTAGAATGCTCATCACAATTCTAAAGACCTAAAAGCTGAAAACAACCTAAATGTCCCTCAGCAATCAAATGGGTAAATATCTTGTGGTATATCCATGCAGGAACAAAAAGGAACAAACACAGAAACTTACATCAATGTTGTAGTTACAATATTGAATGAAAGAAATCAGACTCAAAAGGATGCAAGGCAAAATTAATGTTTGCTGTTAGAAATCAGGAGAAGCATTTCCCTTAGGTGGTGGGGTGACTAGAAGGGGCTTATGGGGTTCTGGAACGGTCTGTTTTTGGATCTGGATGCTGGTTACACGCATGGGTCCACACAGGGAAAGTCCATTGAGCCATATTGGATACCTGTGTTGTGTGCATTTCCCTGTATGTGTCCATTTTACCAGGAAGAAAAGACATAAAATAATGAGGTGCATAAATAAGGACAGATATCAACCACACTGGGGTGGGGGCTGTGAGAGGTGGGTGGAATGGATGTGGGGAGTCAGGATGAAGGCAGAATATAAAACAAAATGCAACACAGACCTTGAAAGGACTGATGGCAATCTCGTCCTAAGAGCTGGGAAGCGTGATTAGCTAATGTTCTACACCTGAGTTTCAAGACAAACGGAAGAAAAGGGTCCCCATCATCTGTATGTCCCTCACCAACCTGCAAGAGCATCAGCAAGGTGAGCTTGATGACCGGCTGCACTTGGCATGCGAGGACTGAGGCCCGGCTTAGGCAAAGCAGCCCAGGCTGCCCTGACTCCTACCCCAGTTCTCTCTCCTCCACAGCCTACTGACCCCCACCCATCAGTTTCTCTGAGGAGCCATCTTCCTCCCTGGCCACCTCCAACCTCCCGGGCTCCAAGGGCTGGGGTCTGTGAGGCAGGAATCTGGTGACAGCTATAAAAATAAAAGCTCACCCGCCCAGCTCCCTGGCCTACAGACTCACCTTGCAGAGATCCCAGCTGGGCTGGCCCCAGGCAGGCTGGCCAAGGTACCTCCCAGTGCCGACAGGCCAAGGGCTCAGTGGAGCAGGTGGTGGCAGTGGCAGCACGGGGCAGAGGGGTTATTTGGGGTGGTGTGGGGTATCTGGTCCCAGCACAGCTGCCAACATGCTCTGTGAGTTGCAGCAGGGGCTGACCCTCTCTGTTTTTAAACTGAGGGCCTCCTTGTGGATCACATACGGAGAGTGGGGAGCAGGATGTGAGCTGGGGTTAGCAGAAGAGAGTCTGTCCATTCCCAGGCCCTGATTCAAGCTTGTTCTGATAGACACTGAGATTTCAGAGTCTCAGAGGAGACACCCGAGGACAGGCAGAAAACGTCCATGACAGAATATCTTCATGTATTACTTCTGTAATTAAAATGAATGGGAAGAAATCCTTCCACCACATCTGATGGAAATTATTCTTCCTAAGCAAAGAGCAAGCCCTCAATTTGAGCTATGTGCAATAGTATCAGTAGAACATTCTCAGACAAGGAAGCACTGGGGCATCACTAAGAAATGCAGGTCACAAAACAGCTCACACAGGTTGATTCCGTTTTGGCAAATGTATCAGTTAGAAATAGATTCGGCTGCCAGTAACAGGAAGCCAAAATGTCAAAGACCTCAATAAGCACAGATTTATTTTTCTATCATGTAAACAAGTTCACAGCAAGGCAGACAAGGACTGGTGTGGCTAGTCCATCACCATCAAGAACCCAAATGCCTTTTATTTCTGGTTTCGCCACTCTCAGCACGTGGCTTCCATGTTTCAATGTTTGCCTCATGTTCAAAACGGTCCTTGAAGCTCCAGACATCACATCTGAGTTCCAAGCAGGGAGTAGAAAGAAGTGGGGGTTGGGGGGATTGCAGAGCAAGGAGGCAAAGGGAATGTATCTCACAGCTGAGTCAGCCCATTTTAAGGGACTTTCCTGGAAACCTCACCTACAACCCTCTATTTATATCTTATTGGTTACCCCCAGCTGCGAGAGAAGCTAAGAAATGCGGTGTTAGTAGGGCATTTGCCCCCAACAATAGAGACAACCCATTGTTAGGGAGGAAAGGGGGGTGGTGAGTGAGTATCAAACAGACATTAGCTACGTTGAAGGAAAAATACACATAAAACAAAAATTCTGGAAGGAAATAACTGCTGCATACAGAGGTCTCCCTCTACAATCACCCTGCATGAAATAACCTGTCAGACCTTTACAAAACACTATAAAGAATTTTATTCTCTTCTTGTTACAGATGGGGAAACTGAGACACAGCAAGATAGTCACTTGCCCCCATCACATAGCCAGGAAATGGTGACTTCGTAACTGGAACACAGGCAGTCAAATTCTAGCATGTGGGCTCTTAACCCACCAAGATGGTAATGATGTTCTTAATAACAATGATGATGGCTAATTCTTACCGTGTGCTGGCCTTGCTCTAAATACGTTGCATGGATTAACTCATTTAATCCTCACAACAGCTTTATGAAGCAGGTATGATTATTATTCCATTTTATACACAAGGAAACTAAGGCACCAAGAGGTAAACGGACTTGCCCTAGGCCACACAGCAAGTGTTAACAGGGTTTATTTCTAGGTAGTAGAGTTATGGGTGCTTTGTATTCCCTTCTTTTATTGATACTCTGTAATCTCCAACCCTCCCACCATGAACGTACACTACTTAGGAAATCAAATAAAAAGAAAACACCTCTCCTGGAGCCCAGCCTCCTGCCTTCCTCCTAGCCGCCTAAGACCCCACCCAGAGGCCTCAAGGAGGCTTGGCCCCACCTCCCTCCCCAGCCTCCCCTCTCTCCCTCCTCAGTGCCCTCTCCCCTGCAGTCCCCGCTTCCCAAAGAACTCTCCCTCTCTTGGCTCTCAGCCTTTGCTCCTCCCACACGGACTCCTGGCATGCCCTTCCCCTCATTCCTGCCTGGTGAACAGCTCTCTGTGGCTCCAGGCCCTGGGTCAGAGGCTCCTCACCCACAAGGTCTCCTGGGTCCAGGCAGGCAGCCTCCCTGCGCTCTTCACCCACTGCGCTTTGCCTAATCCAGGGGCCGAGGGACACATTTCATCCCATCGACAAACTCATCAAGGGCTTCCTGGGTGCCAGACCCTGGCAGGGACACCTACTCATTCATCCTCAGAACAGCCTCTCTGAGCCTCACCCTGGCCTCCACCGCCCTGCATGAATGACCCTGCCACCCCTCTGTCCTCCTCTCCCCACTCCTCCCCTGGCTGCCTCTACTCTAGCCACACTGGCTCCTCACTCTTTCCCTGACACACTGAGCTTGGTCCTGTCTCAGGGCCTTTGCACCTGCTGCTCCTTCTGCCTGGAATGCTCTATAAACACTCTCCCCAGTCACCCTCTAGCACTTTCCCCAAAGGCCTTTATCACAGTCTGAAATTAGCCTGCTAATCCATCATCCATCTCCCCCAGCAGAATGTCAAGGGCACAGGGACCATCCTGGGTTCACTTGATGCTGGCTGAATACGTGAATGGAAGCTGGTACTGCTCTTTGTTCATGGGTGAGGAAGCCCAAATTGGCCCAAATTGGTCAAGCATCTTGCTGGAGGTCACCCAGCAAATAAGGGACAAATCTCAGAGTTTTTTTGTGTTTTTTTTTCCCCGCATCTTACTCAAAGATGGGTCAAAGAGTGCAAAATCGAGGTCTGCCCATCTGTCCCCCCACATATAGTAACTAGCCAACAGGAAAGTGGCTTAGCCTGGGTCTCAGACAGACGTGGATTCGAATCCCAACTTTTCTGCTTTCTGGGCAAGTGATGTCCCTTCTCAGAGCCTCAGGTCCCTACTCTTTGAAACAGGACTCCTACCTCTTGGCCTCAGAGGGCACCTGGGAGGGGCTCAAACTCTGGCAGGTTAGAGCCCCAGAAACCCCCTGATTCCACCGCCCACCCTGGCCTCCCTCACCCCCACTGCACATGGTCACGGCCTGTACAAGGCTGAAAATCCCGAATGAGGGGCGTCCAGCCGGGCAGCCAGCTAGGGCCACTGGGACTCCATCACTAGTCACCCAGGGGGTCAGCCAGGCTGAGAAATGACTAAGGGGGTGGGGGGCAGGAGAAGACAACAGAGCAGATGAGACGTGTGGGCTCGAGGAGGGGGAGGCAGGAAGAGAAGGCCTCGTGCTAGTCACTCACCAGCCATTGGGCCAGTGCCTTCGCCTCTCTGTGCCTCGGTTTCCCCAACTAGGGAAGGAGGATGATAAACAGCACCCAAGTCACTGGATTATCGCAAGGCGAAAAGGCACGCAGAGCACACACGATAACACCTGGCAGAGAGTGAGTGCTCAGGAAACCGAGGCTCTTCCCCCTCACACCTCACCTGGCTCAGGCCTCTGCTCAGACGCCACCTCCCAGGAGGGGCCTTCCTGGACCTCCCCACCCCTCCCTGCCCTACTTTCCTTCCCTCAGATCCCTTGTCCCCACCTGTCATTATCTTATTCTAGTTACTAGATACTCACTGTCTGTCTCTCCCCATAAATTATCACCTCCATTGTGGTCACCACATGTCCCCAGCACCCAGCATAGGGCCTGGCACGGAGCAGGTGCTCAATAAAAAAAATAATAACTGGAACAAATAAATATCTCAGAAACAAGGACAAAACAGTCCCAGGGAGGTCTAGACAGGACTTTGGGGAGGAGGACACATTCTTTAGGTGTTTAGATGGGGAAGTCCCCCTTCTCTTTCCTACCCCAACTTCTACCATTCTTAGCTGTGCAACTTTGGACAGGTCACTTTCCCTCTCTGAGCCTGCTCGCTTGGCAGGAAAATGCCAATAACAAAAGCCATGGCCTCCAGGAGGCTGATGAGGCAGCACAGCCTGAGCACAGAACCTGGCACCCAGCAGTGTCTCCAACCTTCATTTCTGACATCCACTTCCATCCTTCCAGGCTGTGGGGCAACTGCTTAAGTATGATGAGGTGTGTGTTCTGTCAACTCTCCTGTCCTCAGCAAACAGTGGCTGGGATTCCCAGCCAGCCTCAGTGGTCAACCCCACTAAATGGGTCTGTAGTTAACATGACCAGCCTTCCTGGGCAGCTGGAAGAAACCAGCAAATCCACCTGCGCCAAGGTCCTGGCATGCTGTTTTGCTTATCGTAAGCACTGAACTTGCATCCACTATTATTCCTCCTCCTCAAGGCACGTCCCTGGTTGTGCTTCACCCCCATCCCGCTCTGTTTCCCAGCGTTTGAATGGACTGGTCCCTCCTCCCTGCGAGCCTTTAGCCCTCCTAGCCTAGTGATCCATAGGGTGGTTGTCCCCCCATTTATGACATTTCCCCAAGTCCTTTGGACACAGCTCTGTTCACAGTGCTCCCACAGACCACCTGGAATCACCATCAGAGCACTCAACCTGTTAACTATTTCTCCGAGCCCTCTTCAGGGGTAGTCAGATGGGATCGGGTTCTAACTCCCTTAATGTTGCTTCCAAACCGTGAAACCATAAGCAAGTCACTTAACCCTGGCACTTGGGGTGCCTGAGCTGAGGACAGGGTAAGGAGCCCTCCAGGCAGGGCCCATGATTTGGGGTAGGGGCTGGGATTACCAACCAGGCTCTCAGCCCCAAGCTTTCCCCAGAGACTTGGAGGCCGGCCTTAGCTTTCTAACTGGCTCTCCACCCTTGTTCTACCTGAGCACTAACCTCACTACTGTGGGCCTCAGTTTCCTTTTATAAAACTCGTGTAGCACCTTTCCTGGTTGCTTATGTAGATTATAGGAGGGTGTGAGTGTGTAAAGAGCTGCACTCAACACTCATTCTGCAGCAGCGCTCAGGAAAGGGAAGCCTGGGGGAAGCCTTTGACCAGGCTGCTCCCCTCTCACCACCTCTGCATCCTCTGGTGACACAAAGGGTGAGCAGCAGCCACCAGCCAACTCTCCATGACCACAGGCGTGGGGATACGAGGGGTTCGTTCCTAAATTGCAACGTCCCTCCTCACCCAAAGACTGAGCTACCGCCTTCCCTAGGTCCAGCCACCCAGGCTCTGACCTTCAGCAGGAAAATCCTAGAGGCAGTTGAGCCGACGTGCTGGTGCTGATGCTGCACTGAGTTTGAGGTTCCAGGTTCCCAACAGTCATCCAGCCACTCAGGGTAAAGAGACGTGTCCAGGACCACACTGGAGGCCCAGGGCCAAAGTGAGGCTATTTGTGCCCAGCACTCTGTACAGCCCTCAGGCCACAAACAGGAGGCACTAGGGTTAGGGAGGTGGCGTTTGCCTTGATCATCAGCTCCATAACGGTGGCAGCTGAGTGTCTCTGTTTCCCATACCCTGGGCTTCCCACAGGGAAAGAACAAACAAGTACCCAAAGGGAAAGGGAGATGAAAAGCATTTCCCCTACTCAAACCACAATATCAGCAGCTGCTTCCAAGATCCCAGGCTGCCCCAGGCCCTCCGCAAACTAATCTATGAAGCCCCCCCATTCCACCGTCCCTCCATCCCTGAATTCCCAGAGCAGGGGGGCCCCCAAACCAGTTCCTCACCCTTAGAGATGTGACAGCCAAAAGGCTGTTCTATGGCTCTAAAAGCAGGCCTTGAAATGGTAGCAACCTCTCCAAAGGTTGTTGTGAGGTTTAAATGAGATGGGGCAGGTCCAGGGTTTACTGAACACTGGCCCCTGGCAAGCACTGGCCACACTCGCGCTGCGCTGAAGACTCAAGTGCCAAATGCCAGGAGCCTCCCAGCGAAAAATAATAACAAGAGCAAACGCTTATATAACACCTCCTGCGTGCCAGGCACCGTGGGACGCTGTACGTGTATCCACTAACCCCTCCGTCTACATCCTCAACTCTCAGGAATGCCATCCAGGGCTGGGATGGGGGTGGAGGTGCAATGCGAAGCGGCGGGTGGGAGGGTATCAGGGGGCAGGGAAGAAGCCTTGCTCGGGGCCATTTCTGTCCCACAGAATCAGGGACGGTAGCCCTGAGTTCACACCTGGGCCCAGCCACCTTGAGCAGGTGAGGCTGGGCCTCAGTGTCCACAACTGGGCCAAGAGGACAAGTGGTACATCTCTCACTCCTAGGAAAAGGAGTGGGAGTATAGGAACCCTTCCCCCTACTTCCCCTACCTGGCCGGGATTCTCACCTCCTGCCAGCCAGGGACATGCAAACACAAGCTCACCCACACACCCAAGCTACTCTCTTAAAAATACACATACACACACATACTATTTTCTAAATAGCCTGCCCCACTTCACTTTCCAAAAGACTCTGCCCGAACTTGGGCTCAGTAGGATGAAGACCTCTACCCACTCCTCTTTCAGAGTGGTCCCTAAGCACTGTGCAGAGGTCAGAGCCCTCCAGGCCCCTCTAAACCCAAACCTAGCACCCAGGACCAGCCAGAGGCCCTGAAGACCCTCCCCAAGCAGGGCTCCTAGTCACTCCTCCCCAGCACCCAGCAACAATGAGTCACCCTAAAGGCCTGACCCAGCACTCCTCTGCCCCTCCCCCACCCTAGGCCTGGTACCCCCCCCCCCCCACCAAGCACAGGCCCTGGGGGGAGTAGCAGAGGAGAAAAAGCAGCTGCAACACCCCCACCCAACCACCTAAAAAGCCAAAAATAACAGCAGCTCTCACACACACAACAACCCCACACACACCAGAAAAGCAAATATAAAATCATAAATCCAAAATAAAGGGAAAAAAAAAATCAAAGCCAACTACTGCCCCCAAAAGGCTTTTTAACCATTCTCAAAAAAAAAAAAGTTTATTAAAAGTGTTCTTAATGCTTGAACGGAAAAGATTCCCAAATATACAGATGCCTCTTTTCTCATAGAAATAGATTATTTTTTATAATACAAAAAAAAAAAAAAGACCAAAAAACAACAACAAAAACAAAAACAACATCAACAGAAACAACCCCGTAGGAACATCTTTAAGCAATTACTCAGGGCCCGGCTGACAGTTACACGTGGGTTGCGTCAGTCCCGTGTACACACGCGTTCAGCCATGTTTAAACCGATTGCATCAACTTCGAAACCGGCCCGCCCGCCGGCGCCTGGAGAGCGGGCAGAAGGAGAGGCAGAGTTTATCATTCATCTGTACACATAGACATCTCTTCTTTAAATAACACCACGGGCGGGCGGCCCATCTGCACGTGTGGTTGGTGTGGACAAAAATATAGATATATATAATAAAATATTAAAATTACCGACGAGCTCCCCGCGCTGCCAAGCGCCCCAGTGCCAAAGTTTTGCCGGCGCCACCAGGGGCGGGGGCGGGAGCGCGAGCGCCTCCCGGAGTCTCGGTGGCCGCGACGCGCCCGGCAGCGGGGAGGCCGGCCGGCAGGGGGACGCGCGCGGGGGCCGCGCTAGCAGTGGCCGGAGGAGGTGAGCAGGGGCTCGGGCAGCTGCTTGAACAAGTTCCGCAGGGTGCTGAGCTCGCGCGACAGCTGCTCCACCTTCTTCTGAAGCCGCTCGTTCTCGGCGGTGAGCTCCAGGACCTTGTGCTGCGTCTCCAGGTTGCGCATCTTGGCCTTGTCGCGGCTCTTGCGCACCGCGATGTTGTTGCGCTCACGCCGGATCTTGTACTCGTCGCTGTGCTTGTCCACGGTCTTCTTGGCCTTGCTCTTGACCTGCGAGGGCGCCGGCGCCGCCCCCCCGTAGCAAGAGGCCGGGGGCGCCTTGGCGTCGGCCGGGCTCGGCGTGCTGGGCGGGCTGGACGACGAGGACGTGGACAGGCTCCCGCTGCTGCCGCTCGGCACCGCCTGGTAGCCGAGGTAGGCGCGCAGCGCGTACGGGAAACCAGCCGCCATGCCTGCGGCGCCGCCGCCCGGCGCCCCGGCCTCCTCCTTCCGCTTGCAGTCCGCGGGCTCGAAGCCCGGCTCCGCCTTGAGCTCGGCCGGCGGCGGCGGCGGCGGCGGCGGGGGCAGCGGGTGTAGGGGCGCGAAACAGCCCGGGTGCAGCGCGCCCTTGGTGGCCCCCAGACGCCCCAGGCTCACGTAGCCGTATTCGGCCGCCTTCTTGCAGTTCTTGCCCCCGTAGTCGTCGGAGAAGAGGTCGGAGAGGAAGTCGTGGTGCTGCCCGGAGGAGGCGGGCGCGGGGGCGGGCGCGGGCGGAGCCGCCTCGAAGGTGTCCGTGGCCGTGGCCGGCGCCGGGGCCTGCGGCGCGCCCAGCGGCTCCAGGTACGGGCTGAAGTCGATGGCGCGCTCGTGGTCACCGATGCTACCCAGCTCGCCGGCGGGGGGGCGCGGCCCGGGTCTGGCCGCGGGGGGCGCCGCGGGGGCCGCCTTGCCGCCGTACGCAGCAGCCAAGCAGTCCGCCTCGTAGTAGAAGTTGGCCACTTCCATGGATTTAAAGGCAGAAGGCGGCGGCAGGGGGAGACATGCTGGGTCCCAGGCCACCAGGCGTTGCATGAACGCGGGTGCCCGGGGAGGGGGCCTGGGGCTGCCCGCTCCGGCCGGCCCGCAGGTGGCGCGGCCTCCCGGCTCCGAACGGTCGCTGCTGTGTCCCTGATGCTGTGGCCGCTGCCTTCGGGGTGGCCGCTATTAGTGCGGGGGCTGGCGGCTGGACCCTCGGGTGGGTCCCCTTCCCGGTCCCGTGCGCGGCTCTGACTCGCTAAAGTTTCTCCTGAGCCCGGTTATTTATAAGGCGGGCCATGGCAACGGCTGCGTCACGCCTGGCGCCCGCCCCAGCCCCTCCCCGGGCACGCAGAGGACACGCTGTGGCCGCCCGAGACCCCCGGGAGGGCGGCGGTGGGGCGTGGTGATCAGGCTGGGCACCCGGAGCGCGCCCTCCGGGGTCCCCCGGCCCGGGGGCTGGGGGGGCGGCCTCACGCCCCCTGCCCACTCCCACCCGGCGGCCCCGGGATTGGCAGCTCGGAGAGGCGCGAACCCGCCCCCGGACCGCCCCCTCTGGGCTGGAGGCTGCACTAGAAAGGAGGAGGGAATCCAGGGAGGCGACAACGTGATTTTCTTCTCCCACCCCAAACACGGCCGGGGCCCGCCCCCTGCCGGAGGCGGCGTCGGCTTCAGGACCGGCGGCAACCAGTCCGGACTCCCCGCTGAGGGGGCGCTCCCCAGGCGGGCTGCTGGAGACCCCAGCTCTGGCTCCCGGAGAGGTGAGCCGTCTCCACGGCCCTGCCCTGGGTCCAGCCTCGCCCCTAAACTTGCCCCCACCCCCAGATCGTGGAAGGGGGGGGATTTTCACACCTGTGGCAACTTCCCGGCAACTTCCCTTCTTAAATACGAAGACCTGGGTTTGGGGGCATGAGGGGTGCAGTCCGGGGCGGACTCCTCTGGGGTCTCCGCCCGGGGTCCACCGCGCCGCTCCCCTGGCCCCGCCCACCGCACCTGCCCGCCCCCCTCAGACCACACCCAGGTCTTCCCCAGCCCCACCCCCATCCCACAGGGCCCCCGGGAGGGCGGAAGGGGGCGGGGATGCTTGGCTCCAACACACTGTGTGACCTTGGGCGAGTCACTTCACTTCTCCAAGGTTCAGCCTGTGAAGGTGTCCCTACTGTTATTATTATTAGTTGTACTACTGTCTCCCAAACATAAGGCTTACAGCTCTGGGACGCACATCGGAAAGAAGGGCCTCCCCCCAGGGTACAGAGAGGCCCAGAGGCCCACAGCACACCCGAGATCGCATGGCCTCACTGTCCCCCACTATTCTCAAAAGAAAAGCCCTTGTCCAGGCACCCTCAGACCTATTTGCCACTCGAGGCCAAAACACCTGTTTCTGAGTCTAGCGGGGTGAGGGCCATGCAGGGGAGAGAGAAGGGAGTTCCCCTGTTTTCCCCAGGTCCCTACTGTGCGGTGAGGGTGGGCCTGGGCCCAGAGTGTGCTTTTTCACCCTGCCAGGAGGATGCCCTTGCTGGCCCTGGTTCACAGACGGGGAGACAAGATGGCCCCCCTGGATCTGAATGTAGGCCTGAGGCCCTCCCTGCCAAGTGGGCTCCAGCGGCCCCTTGCCCTCTGCTGCACCATTCCGAGACCATTTGGGCAGCTCCTTGGGCCCACCCCTCTGCCACTCCCGGCTCAGGCTGCCCAGGCAGGAGCTCCCAGCCTGCCTGGTGCTGACCCCTGGCCCACTGACCCCAGCCCTGGCCCTAGCGGGCAGGCGGGCATTGCTCAACCTTCAGCGTTATCTGCTGAGCTGGGGTGACCTCCGCCCCGGAGAGCTGGAGAAATGACATCTCTGAGTCCCTTGGGGGGTGGGGGGCAGGGAGGGATAGGATGAAACACTGGCCCAGCCTGCTGGCTTTCTAGGCCTTCCCAGCAGCCTCTGGGCCAGGGAGGGATCCAAGGCCCCAGGGCCACCCAGCCAGGCCTCCCAAGCTGCAAAATTGGACACTCAGGGCTGAGCTTGAGGGCCACTGCCTCCAAGAGGAGGCCCTCCCTGCCCCACCTGCTGGTGAACTTCCTTCCCAGCCTTATCTCCAGCCACCATTATCCTAGTTGTCTTCTCTGCCTCAGTCCCCCTCCAGGCTACCCCCTTCTTGAGCACTGGCCCCCAAATATGGGAACTCCTGGGTCAGACATGCTCAAAATTTACCAGGGAATGAATGCATTTGCTGTTACCTCTGGACCGAGAACGCTGTTTCCCCAGCTCTGCCCAAGGCAGCTCCTCAGGCTTCCCTGACCTCCCCATCAAAAGTCCTAGGCCCTTGATCACTCCTTTCACATCCATCTGCTTTACCACTCTCAATTACAATCAACATTATCTCAACTTCCAGGCTTGATTTCTGTCCCCACTGCCCCCTCCCCCTGTCAGCTCTACCGGGGCTGAGATTTGGGGGGTTTTTTGGTTCACTGCTGTTCCCCCAGTGCCTAGAACAGTGCCTGGCACACAGGAGGCACTCAGTAAATGGAGGAGGCTGAGAAGAAGGTGAGGTTCTCCCCACCATTAGCTGGGCTGTGTGACCTCAGACAAGATGGCTCCCCTCTCTGAGCCTCAGCACCCACCCCCATCTTTCACAATTCTAGGGAGATGCCGTGAGACCTGGGGAGTCTGCAGCTAATTGAAGGATTTGTGTGTGTCCTCAGGCCAATCTTTCAGCCTCTCTGAGCCATATTTTAAGCTCTTTGCATATATTAACTCATTTAATCCTCCTGATAACTGGTAGGAAGCAGGTCCTACTATTATCTCCACTTTACAGATGAGGAAACTGAGGCCCAGCAGAGCTAAGTGTGTCTGTTCAAGGTCACATTCAAGGGGTGGGAAGGATTAAAGTCTTTCCAGCCCAACCTTCCCCTTTGGGTTTGTAATAAATCATAATGGGTCTGGCCGTGTGAGCCCCATTTTCTGAATGGAAAAGCTGAGGCTCAGAGAAGGGCAGTTGGGGTCACACAGTGAGTCAAGGGGCGACCCAGACCCTGGGCACAAGCCCCCGAGGACCAAACTCAGCCCCATCAGGGTCTTGCCCTTCTGTCCTCACCTACCAAATATTGAGCCTTTTGCTTCCCACCCTGCCCTGGCCTGACGGTGAAATCAGAGGCAGTTCCCACCCCAGTGCCACCCCAGGTGTCCTGTAGGGAGGCTGCATGCATGGGTGACGTAAGCCCTTGTTTTCACAAGGCTTGTTGCTCAACAGGCTCTGCCTGCTGCCCCACCATGAATGCTCAGCCTTTCCCCGAGGAGTGGGGTGATGTGAGCTGAACCACTATGGCCCAGAGGCCTGGAGCACGCCCCAGTGGCCCTGCAGGCAGCGAGGGCCCAGTAACCAGGATCCCCCGACACCACCCACAGTGACCTCTCCCAGTTACCGTCTGGCGTAGGTGTTTGTAGGAACCTGGGGCAAGGAAGGGTCTCAAACTGGCAGCCAGCAGCCAAATCCAACCCAGAGACGTGTTTGCCCATGGTGTTTTGCTTCAGATGTTTTGTTTGCTTGTTTTGTTTTTTAATTAATGTACTGCCAACATTTAAAAATCAAGACACTTTGCATCAAAATTCAAAATTCCAGCTTCTCTTTTAAAACCAGAAGCCGTGGGCCGGGCACACATGGCTACAAGTGGTGGGCAGGAGCCTGGCGGGGACTGTGGAAGAACACGCTCTTTCCTACCCAGATACATGCCCTCCTCTGCCCCCAAACTGCTTTCAGAATTCCTTCGCCCAGTCTCTGCAGCTTTGCTTTAGCCCCATTTCCAGGAGGGAAAAAACAAGGCGCCTTGCCAAAAGGGAGTCCCATTTTTGCTTCCTTGACAGAGAGCGGTAAAGGGGCTGAGAAATCAGCCAGTAGGTCGAAAAATAAGGCTGAAGGGGGACCCATCAGAGATGGTCCATGGAGACTGTCTCTAGCGGATTCGGAGTTGGGGGGTTGCGCGGTTGGACTTTTGTTTCTGCTCTGTACCCTCCTGTCTCTGGCACTCTCGTGTCCCCTCTAGACCTCAATCCCTGATCTATTAAAAGGGGCAATAATATGCCCTCTCTCGGGCATCTGGGCCTACTGTTCCCCCTCACAATGACCTGCCTGGACGCATGAGAGTGAATTACCTCCCCTTAGCACCACAGAGGGCCTGACCACGCAAGTCATGAAAACCTCACAAAGCAGGCACGTGGGAAACAAGGCCCAGCGCAGGTTAGGACTGCTGCCCAGAATCACAGTGAACTGGTAGAAGAGCTGAACTTAAAAGCCAGATTTCCCCTGATTCCTATGTCTAAGATTTTTCCCACCATGCCTCCACTTTGGGACCTTACTTTCTCCATCTGTCAAATGGTATCTAGATTAGATCCCTGAGGGCTGCCAGGTCCACTGTCCTGAGATCCAGAATTTTGGAATCTTGGGAGACCCTCGGTGCTGGCTAGTGAAACTTGCCTGAGTATATGCTGCCACCACGTGGCCAGCTCTGGGAATGCAGGGGTGATTTCAATGAATCTTTTTGATGGGTACTTTGCTTATGGGATACAGAGATTAGCACCATGGATATAATAGATGCTCAGAGGACATGAGCAAGTCATCACTGAAAGAAACAGAAATGTCCAGCAAACAGCCGAAAGGTACTCACCTTATTTAATCATTCATCAAATTTTTTTTTGGCACCTACTGTGGCTCATGCCCTAGACACATATTTATGAACAAGACAGAAGTGATTCCTGTTCTCATGAAACTGATATTCCTCTTGGGGAAGACAAACAATAACCAAGATAAATGAGTCAAGTATACAACGTGTTATATTCTAGTAAGTACCATGGAGAAAAATACAGCAGAGGAGGGGGATGGGCAGTGTTGAGGGATTTTATTTTAACTTTAGACTGGTCAAGGAGCCTTCATCGAGGTGACAGGAGAGCAAAAACATGAATGCAGTGAGGGAGTGGGCCATGCACATAGCAACAGGGAGAACAGCAAGTGCAAAGGCCCTGAGGTAGAAGCATGCCTGGCCCATGTAGTTGCTGTGGGTGGAATACAGGGGAAGTAGCAGGAAATTATCTCATAGAAATAGTGGAGGCCGTATCACACAAGGCTTTGTGGGCCATTGTAAAGACTTTGGCTTTTACTTTGGGTTAGTGGGAGCCATGGGGAGTTCTGAGCAAAGGAGGGACAGTATCTGACTTAGGTTCTAATAGAATCCCTCTGGCTGCCTATGAGGGATGGACTCAAGGGCAAAAGCGGGAAGCCCAGTGAGGAGGTAACTGAAGTCATGAAGGCAGGTGTCAGGGGACTCCACCAAGCCATGGGGGTGGTGAGAAATAGAGTCTGAACCTATTGTAAAAGTAGAACCTAGCATTTCCCTGGTGGTCCAGTAGTTAAGACTCCGCACTCCCAGTGCAGGGAGCCCGGGTTTGATCCCTGGTCAGGGAACTAGATCCCGCATGCTGCAACTAAAGATCCCACAGATGGCAACAAAGATCCCACGTGCCACAATGAAGACCTGGTCCAGCCAGCAGCCAAAATATAAATAAATATTTTTCAAAAAAGTAGAACCTTCAGGATCTGCTGATAGATCATTACAGAACAACCACACAATGGACCACTCTAGCCATTTAATGGGACAAGGTATACGACACAAAAAGTACTAGCAGCCAACAGAAAGAAAGGAAATATATTTGACACATTCAAAATTTAAAACTTCTTGGCAGTAAAGGACAAAATCAACAGAGTGGGAAGACAGCCTACAAGATAGGGGGAAATATTTGCAAGTCACATACCTGATAAGAGGTTAATATCCAGAAAATATAAAAAAACTACAACTTAACAACAGGAAAATGACTCAATTAAAAATGGGCAAAGGCTTGAAGTGGACATTTCTCCAAAGAAGACACATGAATGGCCAATAAGCACATGAAAAGATGTTCACAATCACTAATATTAGGGAAATGCACAAAACCACAATGAGAGACTACCGCACACCCACAAGGATGGCTACCGTCAAAAAGGAAGGAAGGAAGGAAAAGAAAAGGAAAGAAAGAAAGGGAGAAAGAAAGAAAGGGAGAAAGAAAGAAAAAAAGAAAGAAAGAAAGAAAGAAAGAAAGAAAGAAAGAAAGAAAGAAAGAAAGAAAGAAAGAAAGAAAGAAAGAAAGAAAGAAAGAAAAAGAAAGAAAGGAAGGAAGGAAAAAAGAAGAAAGAAGAAAGAAAAGAACAGAACAAGTGTTGTGATGATATGGAGAAATTGGGACCCTTTTACATTGTTGGTGGGAATGTCAAATGGTACAACCACTGTGAGAAACAATAAGATGGTTCCTCAAAAAGTTAAAAATAGAATTACCATATAATCCAGCAATTCCACTTCTAGGCATATACCCAAAAGAATTGAAAGCGGGGTTTTCAAAATATGTTTGTACACCCGTGTTCATAGCGGCAATTATTCACAATAGCCAAAACATGGAAGCAACCCCAGTGTCCACTGATGTATGAATGGATAAACAAAATGTGATCTATACATACAAGGGAATATTATTTAGTCTTTAAAAGGAAGGAAGTTCTGGGATTTCCCTGGTGCTGCAGCAGTTAAGAATCGCCTGCCAATGTAGCGGACATGGGTTCGATCCCTGGGCCGGGAAAATCCCACATGCTGCGGAGCAACGAAGCCCACGCACCACAACTACTGAGCCTGTACTCTAGAGCCCATGAGCCACAATTATTGAGCCCATGTGCCACAACTACTTAAGCCCGTGCACCTAGAGCCCGTGGTCTGCAGCGAGAGAAGCCACTGCACTGAGAAGCCCTTGCACCACAACAAAGAGTAGCCCCTGCTCACCGCAACTAGAGAAAGCCCTCACGCAGCAATGAAGACCCAATGCAGTAAAAAATAAATTTTTAAAAATAAAATAAAGTTCTGACACAGGCTACAATATGGATGAACCTGGAGGACGTTATGCTAAGTGAAATAAGCCAGCCACAAAAGGACAAATACTGTCTGATTCTACTTATATGAGGTACCTAGAGCAGTTAAACTCACAGGAGCTGGGGAGAGGGGAAAGAGCGTACAGTGTTTCAATTTGGGAAGATGAAAAGCCCTGGAGATGGATAGTAGTGATGGTTGCACAACAGGGTGAACATATAATACTTAATGTCACTGAACTGTAGTTAAGGTGGTAAATTTTTTTGAATTTTTTTATTGCTGATCAATTTTAACTATTTATTAGTAACATTTTTAGGTTACAGAAGAGTTGTAAAGACAGTACAACAGTCCCATAAAGTCTTTGTGCAGCCTCATCTAATACTAGCATCTTACATAAACATGATACATTTATCAAAACTATTGTATTATAAGACTGTACATTTTATAGAGCTACTATATGATCCAGCAGTCTCACTCCTGGGCATAGATCCAGAAAAAACAAAAATTCTAATTCAAAAAGATACTTGCACCCCAATGTCCAGAGCAGCACTATTTACAATAGCCAAGACATGGAAGCAACCTAAATATCTATCAACAGATGAATGGATAAAGAAGATGTGACATATATATATACATATATGTAGAATAGAATAGAATATATATGTATATATAATGGAATATTACTCAGCCAGAAAAAAGAAAAGAATGAAATAATGCCATCTGTAGCAACATAGATAGACCTAGAGAATATTATACTTAGTGAAGTAAGTCAGACAAAGACAAATACTATATGATATCAGTTATATGTGGAATCTAAAAAATAATATAAATAAATCTATATTCAAAACAGAAACAGACTCACAGACATAGAAAACAAACTTATGGTTACCAAAGGGGAAAGAGAGCAGGGAGGGATAAATTAGGAGTATGGGACTGATAGATACAAAGTAGTATTCACATAAAATAGATAAGCAACAAGGATTTACTATATAGCACAGGGAACTATAGTCAATATCTTGTAATAATCTATAATGGAAAATAACCTGAAAATATGTACATATATATGTATATATAAAACTGAATCACTTTGCTGTACACCTGAAACTAACCCAATATTGTAAATCAGGGACTTCCCTGGTGGTGCAGTGGTTAGGAATCTGCCTGCCAATGCAGGGGTTCGAACCCTGATCTGGGAAGATCCCACATGCTGTGGAGCAACTAAGCCCACGAGCCACAACTACTGAGCCCATGTGCTGCAACTACTGAAGCCCGCACACCTAGAGCCCATGCTCTGCAACAAGAAAAGCTACAGCAATGAGAAGCCTGTGCACTGCAATGAAGAATAGCCCCCACTTGCCACAACTAGAGAAAGCCCGTGTGCAGCAACGAAGACCCAATGCGGCCAGAAAAAAAAATTATAAATCAACAATACTTCAGTTTTTTTAACTGGTAAATTTTATGCTATGTGAATTTTGCCACAATTTCTTTAAAGGACAAGATAGATCTTCGTACATCAACATGGAGAGATCCCCAGTGGCATTGTGAGGTGAAAGAAAGGCACGGCAGAGCAGTATCCTGGTAGAGTCATGTTTGTCTTGAAAACCTTCGCCATTAGCTAAAAGAAGTTTTAATTGTGAATTCCACGTAGTGTTGATGAAGATTTGGGGAAACAGGCATGCTTACACACTTTTAGTGACTTTGCAAAGTGGTTCAACCTCTAGCACTTTGACCATAGCTATCAAAATGGGAAAAATCATTGGGCTCAGAAATGCAGGGCAAGTGTACTACAAAGACATTCACACCTTTACAAAGACAAATGGACATTGCAATAGCAAATCTTGTGATATAACATCAGTGGCTGTTGTTTCCAGGAAATACTCTGCAGCTGCTAAAAAGAATGGGGCAGGGACTTCCCTGGTGGTCCAGCAGTTAAGACTCCACGCTCCCAATGCAGGGGGCCCAGGTTCAATCCCTGGTCAGGGAACTAGATACTGCCTGCCGCAACTAAGAGCCCACATGTGCAACTAAAAGATCCTGTGTGCCACAACTAAGACCCAAGCGCAGCCAAATAAATAAATAAATAAATATTTTAAAAGAATGTGGCAGCTCTGAGAGGATCCAGACCAGCACTGTTCCACAGGACTTTCTGGAATGATGGGAATATTCTACATCTGTGCTGTGCCATTGGGAGCTGCCAGCCACATGAGGCCACTGAGCACTTGAGATGTGGCTAGAGTGAATGAGGAACTGAATTTTTTATTTCATTCAATTTCTTTTTTTTTAATTAATTTTATTGGCTGCGTTGGGTCTTTGTTGCTGCACGTGGGCTTTCTGTAGTTGCAGAGAGTGGGGGCTACTCTTCGTTGCAGTGCTCAGGCTTCTTATTGCGGTGGCTTCTCTAGTCATGGAGCACAGGCTCTAGGCACACGAGCTTCAGTAGTTGCAGCACGTAGGCTCAGTAGTTGTGGCTCGTGGGCTTAGTTGCTCTGTGTCATGTGGGATCTTCCCAGACCAGGGCTGGAACCTATGTCGCCTGCATTGGCCACTGCACCATCAGGTAAGCCCTTCATTCAATTTCAATTAAATTTAAGTAGGTTCCTGTGGCTAGTGATGACTGTATTGAACCGCTCACATCTAGGACCACCCCCAAGGTCTATTTTTAAGAGAAAAAGGCCAAGCGCGGGCCAGGATGCGTGGCGTACAAACCCCCACTTAAATGAGGGGAGATACAGAAATGTACCCACGCATTTTATGAGGATGTAGTCTCCTGCTGGAAGCAGTGGCAGTGTAGAGTCCGGGGTGCTCGGAATGTTGTGTAATAACACACCCCAAAACTTAGCGACTTAAAATAACCCCCACTTTGTTTGCCCACAATGCTGAGGGCCAGGAATTTGGACAGGGCACAAGGGGACAGCTTGTCTCCGCCCCAGGGCTGGCTGTGGGCTCGAACGTCCAAGGTGACTTCATTCCCACGTGTGGCACCTCAGCTAGGTTGGCCTAAGTGGCTGATGGTTGCTGGAGCATGTCTGCCGGTGAGTTCTTTTTCCTGTGAGAATGGGGGTTCTCTATTATGCACTTTCTCCCTCCACACGTGGCCTCTGCAGGTGTGTTACTGTCATGTGGCTTTCTCCATGGCCCCTGCATGCGGTCCAAGCTGTCTCTGCTGGTGTTCTCTCCTGTGGCCGCTCCAGGTGGCCTCTCCTTGTGGTCTCCCCATCACAGTAGCCATACTCCTTACATACCAGCTGGCTTCCCCCACAGCACAGAAGCGAAAGCCACTAGACCTTCTTAGGCTGAAGCCCCAAACTAGCTCATCACCATTTCTGTCACGTTCTACTGGACCAGCCAGATGCAAGGGCAGGGGACTGCACAAGGGCATGCCCACAGGAGGCTGGTTCACTGGGAGCCCCTGGTACCCCTAGTCCACTGCAGCAGGAGAGTGGGGGTCCTGAAGTGCGAGGTGGGAGGAAGACTCACCCGCTTTTCTAACTTCAAAATGTTTGCCATGGATGTGTATTACCTTGTTACTATTTATTTGAGTTCAGAAAGCCATGCGTGGCATGGTCCTGCCTCCACACCTTTGCTCCTGCTGTTCTCTCTGCCTCTAACACCCTTCCTTTCTGCCTCCAGCAAAGAAATGCCCTGAGAAATTTTCCCTGAATGCCCAAGTCAAGTTACTCTCTGCCTCCTCTAGGATCTCATTCTGCCCCTACTGGAGTTAGTTTTGTGTAATCTCCCTCTCCTTAGAGTCCCTCAAGGTCAGCCCAACATAGGTCATCCCTGTACACACACATACACACACACACACAGAGGACTCATGAAGGTGCTGAGTAGGTGCTCAGTGATTTGGGGACACAACTCAGGAAAATACACACTTGCCTGACCCACAATCTCCCCACCGGGCTGGGCTCAATGCTGGCACCTCTGGTTGCATTTGTCTAGAATCACCACCAGGTGGTGACTGAGCCCAGCCTCCACCCGCTGCAGCTTCTAGGAATAGACAAAGCAGGTGTAGATGAGGAACTTGAGCGGTCAGATACTCCAGGGCAGGAGACTCAAGCCCAGCTTTGAAGAGAAATTTCCCATCCTCGTTGCCCAGCCCCCTCCTCCTCCACTTCAAAATTTGCTTCCCCCTCAAGCAAATTGACTTCAATCGTAGGCGTGTCAACCATTCATAGGTGCAAAACCTGGTTATCTCTAAAATCTTGTGCCAAGTGAAAAGCACCAGACACAAAACAATATGTCCTGGATGATTCCACTTTTATGAAGCTCTAGAATAAGCAACATTAATCTGTGATGGAAAATAACAGAAGAGTCTTTGTCTCAAGCTGGGGTGTGGGCAGGATTGAGTGGGAAAGTACGAGGGTACTTTTGGGGGTGATGGTAAATGTTCTGTATTAGTTTCCCAGGGCTCTCATAACAAAGCACCACAAACTAAGCAGCTTAAAACAACACACGTTTATTCTCCAACAGTCCTGGGAAGCCAGAAGTCTGAAATCAGAGCCATGCTCCCTCCGAAGGCTCCACCCAGCTGCCGGTGGTTGCCAGCGATCTTTAGCATTCCTCACCTTGGAGCTACTCACTCCACTCTCTGCCTCCATCTTCACGTGCTCTTCTTCCCCTTAGGTGTGTCTGTATCCAAATCTCCTTCTTTCTCCTATAAAGACACCAGTCATTGGATTCAGGGCCCACCCTAATCCAGTATGAGCCCATCTTAATTTGGTTACATCTCCAAGACGTTATTTCCAAATAAGGTCCCATCCACAAGTACCAAGGGTTAGGACCTGAACGTTTTTTTGAAGGACACAATTCAACCCACTTAGTGTTCTACATCTTGGAAAGCATTTGGATGACAAAGGTAGATGCACTTGTCAAAAATAATCCAAAGTACACCTAAGATTTGTACATTTCACTGAGCCTCAGTTTTACAGACAAATATTGAACTGTAGCTTCTGGCGTGCATGCTGAAGTGTTTAGGGGTGAGGTATACTGGTGCCTGCAATTTACGCTGCATTTCATTGCCCTACCTCTTTTGTCTCCTTTATTGGGGAACAGTTCCTCAGTCTGTCTTTCCTGAAAATTCATGACCTTGACACTTTTGAAGAGGCCAGTTATTTTGCAGAATGTCCCTCCTGTGGCTCTGTCTGAAGTTTCCTCATGGCTGGACTCAGGCACCTTGGTCAGCAACCACACAAGTGGCAATGTGTCCTTCTCAGCGTTTCCTGCCAGGAGGACCTGAGAGCCACTTCTTCCATTACTGGTGATGTTAATATTGATCACTTGGTCAAATGATGTCTGCCAGGTTTCACCACTGTCAAGATACTGTATTTTCTTTTTGTAATGAGTAAATATCTTGTGGGGAGGTTTTTTTGCTTTGTTTTGTTTTAGTTTTTTTTTTTTTTTAGGTTGTGTTGGATCTTTTGTTGCTGCGCGCGGGCTTTCTCTAGTTGCAGCAAGCGAGGGCTACTCTTTTTTGTGGTGTTCAGGCTTCTCATCACGGTGGCCTCCCTTGTTGCGGAGCATTGGCTCTAGCCACATAGGCCTCAGTAGTTGTGGCTTGAGGGCTCTAGAGCACAGGCTCAGTAGCTGTGGTCCATGGGCTTAGTTGCTCCGCGGCATGTGGGACCTTCCTGGATCAGGGATCAACCTGTGTCCCCTGCACTGGCAGGCGGATTCTTAACCACTGTGCCACCAGGAAAGTCCCGAGGTATTTTTAAACTATTTAAATATACTGTTATTCCTCCAACTTTCACTCATTTTTCACTATTTCACTCACTTCAGCATCCATTATGATGTCTGCCTCAATCCATCTATTGCTATGTAATAAACGACCCCAAAACATAGCAGCTTAAAATAATAATCACTCATTTTTTCACTGGTTTTGTGAGTCAGGAATTCAGTAGTAGTTTGACTGGAAGGTTCTTGCCTTAGAGTCTCTCAGAAGGTTGCAGTCAAGTTATTGGCTGGGACTACAAGTATCTGAAAGCTCAGCTGGGGCTGGAGCATCAGTGTCCAGTAGGAAGAGTAGAATGTGAGCCGTAATGGGAACCCCATATTTAATGTTCTTTTTTTTTTCTGGCCACACCTCACAGTATGTGGAATCTTAGTTCCCCGAGCAAGGATCCAACACACACCCCTACCCCCCACCCCCCTGCACTGGAAGCGCAGAGTCTTAACCACTGGACCGCCAGGGAAGTCCCAATGTTTAATTTTCTAGTAGCCACTGTTTATAAAGTAGAAAAGGGTACAGATGGAATTCATTTTAGTAATATATTTTATCTAAACCCAATATATCTAAAACCTCATGTCAACATGTTCCCAATATAAAAAGTTATTAATGAGATATTTGACATCTATGGGGGGTTTCTTATAAATTTTATTTATTTTTATTTATTTATTTATTGGCTGCATTGGGTCTTCGATGCTGCACACTCTTCATTGTGGTGTGCAGGCATCTCATTGCGGTGGCTTCTCTTGTTTGCGGAGCACGGGCTCTAGGTGTGTGGGCTTCAGTAGTTGCGGCACTCAGGCTCAACAGTTGTGGCTCACGGCATGCTCCTCGGCATCTTCCTAGTGCAGTGTCCCCTGCACTGACAGGTGGATTCTTAACCACTGTGCCACTTAGAAAGTCCCTGTGGGTTTCTTTTTGTTGTTGTTCATGCTGTCTTTGAAATTCAGTGTGTATTTAACAGCACATTCCAATTGGGACCAGCCACACCCAAGCATTTAATAGCCCTATGTGGCTAGTGGGTATCGTAGCGGACGGCTCAGTGCTGAGGGATCTGCTTCCAAGATGAGTCCCTTACGTGGCTGTTGTGGGTGGCCTCCATTCCCCACCACGTGGGCCTCTTCCTGAGGCTGCTTGTGTTTCCTCATGACATGGAAGTTGTCCTCCCCAGAGAGAGTGATCCAAGGGAGAGAGCAAAGAGAAAGCACAACACTTTTTATTACCTAGTTTTCCGATACAGCATCCCTTCTGCCATATTCTACTTATTAGAATCAAATCGCTGAGTCCAGCTTGTACTCAAGAGGAAGTGAATTCGAGTCCACCTCTTGAAGAGCGTCAAAGAATTGGTAGCCATATCTTAAAAGCACTATGCGCGCATGTATTTGTTCATTCACTTATATCAGTGTGGACTCATGGATTTTATTTTATTCCAGGGATTATAAATCCATCACTACCATTATCTGCTTTGATGCTCAAATTGGCCCTAATTTAGCCAGTGTCAGCCCCTTTCAGCCGGCTCCTGTGTCCTTTTACCACATCCCCTTCATTCTTGGAGCATGTCCTTATTTTCTGACACAACAAGATGGTCCAGGCTCAATGTCCACTTTTCTTACCCCAGCCCTTGTTCCTTTTGGTGGTGAAAATCTGGGTGCTGTCCAACTGTAATTCTTACCAATCTAACATGTAAAGTGATAGCTCCTGGATGCTGTAATTTGCATTTCCTATTACTAGTGAGCTTGAGTCTTCCTCCCATGCTTGTGGTTCTCTTGTGTAAGTTGTTCTTCACATCCATTGCCCTTTTTTCACTGGGGCTGCTGTCTTTTCTGTTGTTGTTTGCAGGAGTTCCTCATATACTCTAAGCACTGCAGTTTTAGACATTGCAATGTCTTCACATGTAACATCTGTCTATTAACTTTGTCCATAGGGTCCTTTGATCAGAATTCCTTCATTTTGATATAATCAAAATAATTTTTATTGGGTTTTTTTTTGCCTTTATGTATTTGTGCTTTTTTATTGTGGCAAAATATAGAGAACATAAAATTTACCACTTAGTCATTTTAAGGGTACAATTCACTGGCATTAAATACATTCACCGTGTCGAACAACCATCACCACTGTCCACATCCAGAACTTTTTCATCATCCCAAACAGAAACTCTGTCCCCATTAAACACTAACCAGCCTCCCATCCTTCTCCCCACTGCCTCTGGAAAACTCTGATTTGCTTTCTGTCTCTATGAAGTTGACTACTCTAGGTATAAGTGAAATCATACGATAGTTTTCCCTTTGTGACTGGCTTAGTCCCCTTAGCGTAATGTTTTCCAGGTCCATCCATATTGTAGCACATGTCAAAATTTAATTTCTTTTCATGGCTGAACAGTATTCCATTGTGTGCATATAACTTCTACTAATTTTACACTTTTGTACTTCACGTGAAGTCATTAATCCATCTAGAATCCACCATTGTTTTCAGTAAGAAATATCCAGTTTTATTTGGGGCCACTTTCCCAACACCATCTTCTGAACAATCTCTCCTGGGTTGTGGGGCTGCCGTTATTGTGTCTTTATTTCTCATGTATCCCCAGACTGCTCCACCGCCACTGCTCTGCCTCGTTGGTCTGTTTGTCCTTGCACCAGCACCCCCACAGCTTCTAATATAGAGGCATATGTCTTTCAACTGCTGATGGGAAAGTCCCCCCTTTACTATTCTTTTTTAAGGTTGTGACTAAGTTCTTTCTATGCCACATCTCATCAAATCCTCAAAACAGCCCTGTGTCAATGGGTACAATCCTTATCCTCACATGACAGGTGAGCAAGCTGAGGCCTCAGGTAGGGAAAGTGACTTGATGAAGTTTACAGAGCTGACAAATGGCAGAACTAGGACAAAGCAAGGCGTATCTGACTCTAGGGCTGCCCTTTGATCCCCGGCACCCAGCTGCCTCTCCCATCTGTAGTCTGCCGGGTTCTTATCTGTAAGAAGGGGGAAAGGGCTGGAAAGGCCTGCTGGGCTGGCCACTTGCCAGTTTGCTTTCATATCAGGAAGGGAAACCACTTGTATCAGGAAAGGAAACCACTGAGCATTTAAACAGAGACTTTCCAACAGCGAATTGGTTACAAAGATGATGGAGGAGCCCAGAAGCCAACCAAGAAATTGTGAAGAAGCTCAGAATTTGCAGCAGCAGAAAGTCATTGCCACATCTAAGCTGGAGGGACCAAGGGAGGAGGTAACATTACAGTAGCCCGGGGCCTGTGGTCACTCAGCAAAGCTGGAAATACAGTGGACCGTCATGCGGGAGCTGGAGCAGTGGAGGAGACTCAATTGTTGATGGAGATGCAGCCCAAGGTATAAGGAGACAGGGGAAAATACTCTGGCTTCTCCCTTCCTCAAACCTCCAATCTCCTATCAGGACCTCCCATTGGCCAATGGGAAATGCAGCCTACAGAGGTCAGCCCCTCTGTAACTCAGAGCAGAACCAGGGAAGGGCAGAACAGGCATCTGAGGGCAAGGAGGACCAGTCCCTCCCCACAGGACCTCCCTTCCTGGTCCCACTCCCCACCAGGCAGTCCCCACCATGGTTCCAGGCCTGGCTTCTCGGATCTAGTGATACCACACCCACATTCTGTCCCTCTGGCCTCCAGCTGCAGTTCATCCTGGGGTGCCTCCTCCTGCCCTTTTGGCATCTCAGCTCTTCCATCTTCTGTATAAGCAATTCCTTGTATTTCATTTTCTGTTTGAAATGCCTAGATTGGTCTCTATTTTCCAGACTGGATCCTAATGCAGCCACACCATAGTTCACAGAATGGCCACAGTGCTACACGCGAAGTTTGTGGATTGGCTGAATAATGAACCAGAGGGAAGGGCAGAAATTAAGCGAGCTGAGTCTCCAAGGCAGGGCCAATCCCAGGCAAAGTGTGGGCCAAGTCACAGAGGAACCACGACAATCCCAAGGCTGACTCTGGGTCTACAAAGATGCCAGGGATTCACAAGTCAGGACCCAGGCACAGCTGAGAGGCTCCATGTGGCTCTGGGCCAAGGAAATCAGCTTCTATCAAGGGCCTCCTGTGTGCCTGTCTGTATTCATATGTCATCCCATGTTAGTTAGTTTTCTAGGGCTGCTGTAACAAAGTACCACAGACTGGGTGGCTTAAACCACAGACATTGTCTCACAGTTCTGGAGGCTGGAAGTCCGAGATCAAGATGTCCGCAGGGCTGTTTTCTTCTGAGGCTTCTCTCTCTCTCTCTCTTTCTTAGCTCATGGGTGGCTGTCTTCTCCCTGTGTCCTCATATCCTCTTCCCTCTGTGCATCTGTGTATCCTAATCCCCTCTTCTTATAAGGACACCAGTCATAGTGCATTAGGACCCACCCTACTGACCTTGTTTTAACTTAATCACCTCTTTAAAGACCTTATCTCCAAATACAGTCACATTTTGAGATGCTGGGGGGCCAAGACTTCAACATATGACTCAGGGTAGGGGGGAGCACAATTCAGCCCATGACAATGCCCAATCTCACAAGGTGGGTGTTATCAGCCCTGTTTTCCAAACAAGGAAATGGCGGCCCGGACAGTGATTTGCCCAAGGCCACGCAGAGCTGGGTCAGCTCAGGTCCAGGATCTTCACCTGTCAGGCCCCAAAAAACCTTCTCTCACTCTGTGATTGCCTCAGACCCTGGGAAATGGATTCCAGGCTTCCCTTTCCTTTCCTTTGTGTCATAAGACAGTGACCCACCACGTATTGAGCGTGTCTTGTGGACCAGGCTGGCATTCTGTATGTCTGGCATCCTGTATGTCTTCTGTCTCCACAAGATGCCTCTCCTTCCAGCCTCTACTCAAACCTCACAGACGCCCCTCCAGAGCACCTTAGTTGTAACAGTGCCTCCACCCATACAGATACACCTCCTGCTTTATTTTCCTTTACACTGTTATCAGTACCTGAAAGTATTCTGCACGTGTGTTTATTTTTTTATGGTCTTCCCCCAACTCGACTCCATGAGGGCAGGACTCAGGTCTTGGTGTATCCCTAGTGCCGAGATGAGATTCATTATAGGTGCTTAATGCTAGTTCAATAAATAATCAAATGAATGAATGTTCTTGTCAAATCCTCACCAGACATTTGTAAGATGAGGGCTGTAGGATTCTCACTTTATTGAAGAAGAAACTAAGGCTCAGAGAAAGTCCCAAGCTCACCCAACTAGTAGGTAGTGGAGCTGAAATTTGAACCCAGGTCTTCTCAGCCTCCACACCCAGGCCCACCTCCAAGCCTTGGCCTTCCTTCTAAAGCTCTCCTTGCTCTGTGGCTTCCCAAATTACCCTCACAGCTACCCTGATCCTCTTGTTCTGGAAATTCCCAATTCCTCACTTAGCTGGGCTGCAGTATCATTTTGTGTCAGCAGGTGTCGCCAGAGAATTCCTCGTGGCCACAATCAGCTGTCCAGCACTCCAGAGGATGAACCTGCCAGAGTATTTAATCCCCTTTAAGGATATTTCCAATTTTTACTCCATAAACCAGTAGAAGTCAACCTCTTTAAGGGCAAAAACCAGGGGGTTTTGTGCCACTCTCATCCTATTGGCTGAATTTAGTCATACATCCTATACTGCTGCCAGGGAGGCTGGGAACAGGAATCATTAGCTAACATAGCTGGGCAGCCATCATGTTTTCTTCCAAAACTCGGGGCTCTATTACCAATGAATATATTGTCCGTTTCTCTGACACTCATACATTTTCTGAACACCTGCCATGTGTGGAGAAGGTGCAGAAGACTGGAAAATAGCGTAAACTTTGGAATTTGACTTGTCTTCGGTTTAAATCCCAATGTTGCCTTTCCCAGCTTGTGTCATGACCTCTCTGAGCCTCAGTTTCCTCATTTTAAAAATGGAGGAAATACACTACCAAATGTAAAATAGATGGCTAGTGGGAGGCTGCTGCATAGCACAGGGAGATCGGCTCCGTGTTTTGTGATGACCCTCTGTGAGGGGTGGAATAGGGAGGGTGGGAGGCAGGCTCAGGAGAGAGGGGATATGGGGATATATGTATACATATAGCTGATTCACACTGTTGTACAGCAGAAACTAACACAACATTGTAAAGCAATTATACGCCAATAAAAATTAAAAAAAAAAATAGAGGCAAGAGAGTAAGTGCACTCATCCCAAGCAGGAGTTTTGTGAGAGTCACAGTGTAGACTCAGCATTGAACCTGGTATACAGTTGGCACTAACGAAATGGCAGCTGCATCAAACTCCAATGTGGGGACTTCCCTGGTGGCGCAGTGGTTAAGAATCCGCTTGCCAGTGCAGGAGACGTGGATTCCATCCCTGTTCCAGGAAGATCCCACATGCCACGGAGCAACTAAGCCCTCGTGCCACAACTACTGAAGCCCATGTGCCTAGAGCCTGTGCCCCGCAACAAGAGAAGCCACCGCAATGAGAAGCCCATGCACTGCAACGAAGAGTAGCCCCCACTTGCCATAACTAGAGGAAGCTCTCGCGCAGCAATGAAGAGACACAATACATCCAATAAAAAATAAATAAATAATAAATATTTAAAAACAAAACAAACAAGAAACTCCAATGTGTATTTTGTGCTTACAGTATATCTCAGTTCAGACTAGCCACATTTCAAGTGCTCAGTAGCCACTTGCACTGTACTGACAGCACAGGTCTAAACCATCGAATAAAAGGATAAATGTTTTTAAAGAAAGAAAGAAAAGACAAGAGGACTTCTCAGGTGGCACAGTGGTTAAGAATCTACCTGCCAATGCAGGGGACACGGGTTCGAGCCCTGGTCTGGGAAGATTCCACATGCCGCGGAGCAACTAAGCCTGTGGGCCACAACTACTGAGCCTGTGCTCTAGAGCCTGTGCTCTGCAACAAGAGAAGCCACCGCACTGAGAAGCCCACGTACCGCAATGAAGAGTAGCCCCCACTCGCCACAACTAAAGAAAGCCCACGTGCAGCAACAAAGACCCAACGCAGCCAAAAATATAAATAAATATATAAGAAAAGAAATGGCAGCTGCTTTTAAAATCAGCCATACCCTGAGCCACACTCCCAGGGACCAGAGGTGACTCAGCAGAGGCCCTGCCCTTGAATCCAATGGAGAGACATTCCAGGGTAGCCTCCTGTCGATAAAAGCTCAGAGGCATGTCCATGCATAATCCCAATGCATCAATCATGCATGAGTCAGAGCGGTTATGACCATAAATCATAAAGCAGCAGCTGGGCCCAGGATTCCTGGCATCCTTCCAAGTCCATCTCCCAAACCCCATTTTACAGAGGAGTAAACAGAGTCAAAGGAAGAGCTGTGAGCATGGCGTGACTACACTGTTTCATTTTATGAGCACGTTGTGACTACACTTTCATTTTATTGGTCTCCTCCTAATGGGGCACAGGGGTTGGTGCCAGTTTGGAGCCATGGTAAACAGAATTGGCTGGGCCTCCCTATGCCTGTAGGAGCAGGGTTTTCCAGGGTAGCTGGGGAGAAAGAAATGCTGGGGTGAACTGTAGATCTGGGGGGTGCTCCAATTGCAACAGAGGGAGGCATCTCTCCCTAATTTACTTATGGGTCACATTTTCTCAACCTCAGCACTACTGACATTTTGGGCCAGAGAATTCTCTGTTGTGGGGGCTGTTCTGTGCCTGGTAGGATGCCTGGCAGCATTCCTGGCCTCTACCCACGAGATGCCAGTAGCATATCACCACCCCCAGCTGTGACAACCACAAACGCCTCCAGACTTTGCCAAATATCCCCTGGGGGGCAAAATCATCCCCAGTTGAGAATCACTGCTCTCAATGCACAGAGCCTGCAAGCAGGGTTCATAAGCACAGATTCTTTAAACAGATTCATGGATGTTATTGATGTTCTTCTCTTTGGACAGGTGCATGTTTTATCTCTCTGGAAGGGATCCATGACCTTGGTAGTCACTAGTTTAAGAATAAGGATTTCAGATCATTATTGGGATAATTAGTAGGATTTGAATATGGACAAAAAGAATGACATTATAACATTATATCAGCATTAAATTTCCTAATTTTGAAAACTATACAGCAGTCATGTAAGAGAATGTCCTTGCTCTTAGGAGATGTACACTAAAATAATTAGGAGTAAAAAAGACATTGTATCTTTTTCTGTGTAACTGACTCAAATGCTTCAGAAAAATTACACACACAGAGAAAGAATGATAAATCAAAAGTAGCAAAATGTTAATTGCCGGATCTGAGTGAAAGTGATATATGGAAGTTTATTGTACTATTCTTTCAACTTCTCTGTAAATTTAAAAATTTTTTTAGAAATTATTATTTTAAAAAGGGTTTTAAAAATCATCTATGCTTGGACTTCCTAGGTGGCACAGTGGTTAAGAATCCACCTGTCAATGCAGGGGACACGGGTTCAAGCCCTGCTCTGGGAAGATTCCACATGCCACGGGGCAACTAAGCCTGTGCGCCACAATTATTGAGCCTGTGCTCTAGAGCCCGTGAGCCACAACTATTGAGCCCATGTGCCGCAACTAATGAAGCCCATGTGCCTAGAGCCTGTGCTCCGCAACAAGAGAAGCCACTACAATGAGGAGCCCGTGCACCACAATGAAGAGTAGCCCCCGCTCGCATCAACTAGAGAAAGCCCGTGTGCACCAATGAAGACCCAACACAGCCAATAAATAAATAAATAAATAAAATGCAATATAAGTTTTTTAAAAATTGCATTGTTACCTTATTAAAAAAATCATCTGAGCGTGTGAAGTAGACGGTGGTAACGCGGCTCTCCCCGCTGTTACCGAGGAGCGACGGCCGAGCAGACGATCCCGGCCTGAGGCGGCGGGGAGAAGCAGACAGGCAGTTTGCTGCGACACCATGGAGGGCGGCGGCGGAAGTGGCAACAAAACCACAGGGGGGTTGGCCGGCTTTTTCGGAGCCGGCGGAGCAGGCTACTCGCACGCGGATTTGGCCGGAGTCCCGCTAACTGGTATGAACCCTCTGTCTCCTTATTTAAATGTGGATCCACGGTATCTCGTGCAGGATACAGATGAGTTTATTTTACCAACTGGAGCTAATAAAACCCGGGGCAGATTTGAACTGGCCTTCTTTACCATTGGAGGATGTTGTATGACAGGGGCCGCATTTGGGGCAATGAATGGTCTACGGCTAGGATTGAAGGAAACCCAGAACATGGCCTGGTCCAAACCAAGAAACGTACAGATCTTGAATATGGTGACTAGGCAAGGGGCACTTTGGGCTAATACTCTAGGTTCTCTGGCTTTGCTCTATAGTGCATTTGGTGTCATCATTGAGAAAACACGAGGTGCAGAAGATGACCTCAACACAGTAGCAGCTGGAACCATGACAGGCATGTTGTATAAATGTACAGGTGGCCTTCGAGGGGTAGCACGAGGTGGTCTAGCAGGACTAACACTTACAGGTCTCTATGCGCTATATAATAACTGGGAGCACATGAAAGGCTCCTTTCTCCAACAGTCACTGTGAAGATTTGCTAGCTTATGAAGGGAGGACACTGTGGGAGTCATCCAGATCAGTTTATAACTCAGTCTGGAGTCATTTACTCTTCTACCTACAACTAGTTTGAGAAATTGGAGATTCCAGTTTGCTGTGATGAAGATCATGGATGGTTGACCAGGACTGGCACTCTTTCCAGCCATTAATGAGTTGAAGCCAAAACCCTCTGGCGGCTGAGTAATGTGGTTCTCTTCTCCTTTAAAGAAGATCTTGCACCTGTTTTCTCTCCTACCCCCTGAACTGGAAAACGACTTACTCCCAGCGTTCAGGTCATGCTTGTCAATACTGTATCACATTTGTTCACTGAGTGATCCAAGACTGTAATATTGCCCTGTAGTCCCAATAAAGGGTGAAAATAGAAAAAAAAAAAAAATCATCTATGCTTTATTGTAGCTTTTGAAACATGGCTTTAATCTGTTATTCCCACTTGCTCCCAAGAAAAGGACACATGACTGTGCCCAGGAGCCGGGCCCCATTCAGGTCACAGTCCCAAATCTCCCAGAAAGGGTTCTCTTTGCTTTTACGTGAGTCTGTAAAATGCCCAGAAAGAAGCTCCACCCAGCATTAACAGTGGTTACTAATGGCCCCTACCTATCCCCAGTTTTGTTCAAATGTCCACTCCTTTCTCAGGCAGCCAGGAAAGTGACCCCATCCCCAGATCCTTAGAAGGCCTGATGGGTCTAAAGGGAATCTTTTCCCCCTGCTAGTGACTGGTCCAGGAATGGTGCATGTGATGCAAGGGAGCCAATGAAGAACAAGGAGCCTCCAGGCTGGTTCCGTACTTGGTTTGATGAATAAAATGAAAGTGAATTACAAGACATCTGACCCTAGGACTCCTGGATGCTGCCCTGATAACAGCATGTGAAGAAGCCAGTCTAGCCTTCTGGAAGATGAGAGGCCACAGACAGAACTGAGATGCCCTGGCCAACAACCAGCACCCACTGCTGGATGTAAGAATGAGCACAGCTGGAAGCTGAATGAAGCTGCAAGAGTGAGACGAGGTGAGACCAGCGGCAGAACCACTACCCAATCCACAGAGTTGTAAAGAGAAATAAACCAACACTGTTTTAAGCAATCATTTGCGGGATGATGTGAAGATTCAGTGAGGTTATAACATGACACAGAAAGTGCTCACAGAGATGCTGGTCATTACTGCTGACCACGTATTACTGTTCTCACCCCCATGCCAATCACTCCCTCAGTTTTTCTCCACCTAATGAAGTTCTCCCTACCATCCTCCATCCATCTCTTACCCTGCTTCATTTCTCCACATCACCTGTCCTTACCTGACGTTTAGATTATCTTTTTACCTGTTTGTTGTCTGCCCCTCTTGCAACCAGGAGGGCAGGGACCACTGCTGTATGGCCAGCATTTTACACAGCATCTGGCTCACAGCAGGTCTCAGTAAAGGTTTGGTGAGTCAGTGAACGGAGCAATCTGGATCAACATGATCCATCCCCCAACACAGTGACACCTTGGAGTGTCCAGGTCGGGCAGCTTTGCAGCCTGGGTCTCAAAGCCAGGAGGAGCTGGAGAACAGAGACCTAAGGAGAAGGGGCCAGCCACCTGACTCTCTGGGGAGTTCATGCACCAGGAAGCAGGTACAGTAGGGGCAAAGGCCCAGCCCCGGGATGACGGTGGGAGATGTCAGGAGAGTCAGCAGGGCCCTGACTGTCTGGTGAGGGTGTGGATCTCACCCCAACACCCTCACAGTCAAGTGTAACAAACGTTTCTGCAGGGTCTCCTGCCTGCCAGGAACCCCACCTCTCACTGTGCTCACTGTGAATCTTACAAGCCTACGAAGTGCTGTTCTTTCCATTTCATAGAAGGAAAATGGGCGCACAGAGGCTCAGAAACACAGCTGTGAGACTCCAAGCTTCAAAGGCCAGGCTCCTTCCACTGCCCGTGGCCGCCCGTGGCCTTTGCCCCCACGTTAGGTGTGAAATTCCTCCTCTACCTTCCTTTCTTGCTTTACTCTAACTTGATGACCAAAATCATTTGTCATTCTCTAGGTCAGAAAAACCACTTGAAGCCACTGGACATCTCTACTTGGGGCATCCAACACACGCCTCACATACAGCATGCCAAAACAGAACTCCTGGTCTCCCCCTCCCCGAACCTGCTCCCATCTTGTTCCTCCCCGGCTCAGTCAATGGCATTTCCATCTTTCCAGTGGTTCAGGCCAGAAACCTGAAAGTCATTCTCAACTTCTCTCTCCCTCACCTCACATTCCATCAACCAGCAAGTCCTGGCCGCTCCACCTTCAAAATGCATCCAGAAGCCACCACTTCTCCCACCTCTACAGTCACCCTGGTCTGGCCCTCCAATTCTTCCTACCTGGACTACTGCAGTCACCTCCTCTCTGGTCTCCTGCTTCTTTCTGCATGGTCTCTGAGTCCACCTCCCACACGCAGCCTGAGGATCCTATTAAAATATAAAGTCAAGGTCACTGTACAATTCTTTATGGGAATTGCCCAGTAGAACTTTCTGCGATGGTGGGAATGTTCTATATCTGCACTAATTCATTAGCCAGCAGCCACATGTGACTATTGAGCACTTGAAATGTACTGAGTATAACTGAAGGACTGAAATTTTCATTTTACTTAATTAGCCACTCCCCATTGGCAAGACTGTGGGAAACAGGTGCTCTTGAACACAGCTGGTGGGAGTATAAATTAGCATATGATTCCAATGGCAATATCTGCCTACTTCCCTACAGATAGGTTTCTCTATATCCAGCAAAATGACAAAGCAGTTAACATTTGTCAAACCAATCCCACTTCAGGAGTGAGTCTGATAAATCTAACTTCACATGCAAAAATGACATTAAGTAAAACATCTGTAACATCCAAAGACAGGAAAGGACCCAAGTGTCCATCAATAAACAATAGTTAAATGAATTATGGTCCAGCCACACAGTGGAATACAATGAAGTTATTAAAAAGAAAAACAAAAAAGAATGAGGAAATAATGACCCCCTAAAGCACAAAGAAAAAAATAAATTAGACTTCATCAAAAGTAAAAATATTTTTGTGCCTCAAAGGACACTATTAAGAAAGTAAAAAGACAACCAACAGAATGATAAAGAAATTTGCAAACCATATCTCTGATAAGGGTCTAGTGTCCAGAATATATCAAGAACTTTTACAATTCAACAATAAAAAGACAACCCGATTGTTAAATGGGCAAAGGATTTGAATAGTTATTTCTCCAAAGATATATACAAATAGCCAATAAGCACATAAAAGATGCTCAACATCACTAGTCATTAGGGAAATATAAATCAAAACCAAAACAGAAAATAACAAAGGTTGGCTGGGAGGTAGAACAACTGGACTGCTCACACATTGCTGGTGGGGATGTAAGCTGGTACACCTGCCATGGAAAAGTTTGGCATTCCTCAAAAAGTTAAAGTTACCATTTGATCCAGCAATTCCACTTCTAGGTATATACCCAAGAGAAATAAAAACATACATCCACACAAAAATTTGTACCCAGTGTTATTTATAACAGCCAAAGGTGGAAACAACCCAAATGTTCATCAATTGAATGTGTAAACAAAATGAAGACTATCCAGGGCGTGGGTTTGATCCCTAGTTGGAGAACTAAGATCCTGCATGCCTGTGCAGCACAGCCAAAACAAACAAACAAACCTTAGAGGGAAGAGATTTCCCAGCTCATTTTAAGTAAAAACCAAAAACCCTCTAAATCCTTTCAAGACCCTACCCTATCTACCCCTCTCCCTTCCTCTGACCTCACCTCCTCTCACCTCCCCCCCCCCACCTAGTTCCTGTCTCACTGGCAGCCTTGCTATTCCTGAACATGGCAAGCATGTTCCTGCCTCAGGACCTTTGCACTTGCTGTTCCCGTGGCTTGGAAAAATTTGCCCCCAGATATTTGCATAGCTGGCTCCATCTCCTAAAGGTCTTGGCTCCAATGTCACTTTCTTGAACAGGCCTCCCCTGATCTGCACCCCACCTCTGAGGAGACTCTGTCATGTTCCCTTCTGTTTCCCTAGAACAACCTGGGCCAGGTTGGTGCTTAACAAATGTGTTCAATGAATGAATGAATGACCTGTCTGACCATCACGCATCTTGTGCTGGCCACTAGGGGATCTCCAGACGCCAGCAGTAACCAGCCATCTCAGCCTGCTTGGAGGTCTGGGACACATGCTGAGAGCTTGAAAGGGTGTTTCACTGAAATCTGAGATCCAGCCCCCACCAAACCAAGCCATCTTAATCTCTTGGATTGAAAAATGGAACTGTGTAAACTAAAAAATAAGGCACGGCCATCCGGTTTTGCCAGAATTCACCAGGATTTGGGCTGCAACCTGTCCCTGCCATGGGAACACACTTCTCTTTCCTGAAGGCATGGAAGGAAGAAGGGAAGAAGCATGGACCTGGCTGGGGGTAGTGGCCACCCAGGGCGGGAACACCCAGGAACCACACCTGTGGTGACCCGCTTTTCCTAGCAGCCGAAGAATCCAGGGCTTAAACCCTTAAATCCCAGAACAGGTGGAGCCTCCAAAAGACATTCCAGAAGGGTTCTTACTTCCCCACCCTGCTCCCCCTGGGCACCTCTAGGGTCCTTCACACAACCTCTAGAACGGCTCCCATTTGGTGACACCGTATGCAATGTATGTAAGCAATCACTGTGTACTTCGTAGTCAGCTTGACCGGGTCATTTACCTGCTGAGGAAGTAAAGTCAGTGGGCTGAGACTTAATTCCTTCAGCAAGCATTTTACTGCGCCCTACGCGGATCCAGACACGAGGGTTCAGCTGCGAACCGTGTTACGTCCCAGCCCTCGGGAGCTGGTTTCCTGGTGGCGGAGACACGATCTGGATGTTCACCGCCTACGACCAAGCACTGCGAAGACGGGGTGATGTCACAGTGACCGGAGGAGGGGCACCCCTGGGCCGCGTGGTGAGGCGGGGCCTCTGAGAGGAGGCAACACAACTCTGTGCTGCGGTCTAGCTCTTGGCCCGGGGCCGAACAGATATTAAGCGCTCACCAAATCCCACGGTGACTCTCGTCAGTTTACTGCCCTGTCCCTCGGGAGAACAGGGCGCTCCCGGAGGGTCAGTCAGGCTCGTCCCCGGCCGCAAAGGCGGGGCACGCTCGGTCCCCGTCGCCTCTGCACGCGGCAGGGCTCGGAAGTCGGCGCAGGGGAAGTCGGCCCCGGCCAGGGACACCGTTCAAAGCGCCCACCGAGCGCTCGCTCCCCCGGCCCGGCCAGGCGCGCTCGTCTCGAGCTCCCCGCACACACCCGGCGCGGGACTGTGCGCGCTGAAGAGACGCCCGCTTCTGGTCCGCCGGCGCAACGCCCCGGCCCTTTGCTTGCCGCGGCGGGTACACCGAGCCCCAGCGGGGCGTCCACACAGGTTCCGCGCCGTCGGGCGACGAGACCGGGCGGGAAGGCCGAGCGGGACGCGCAGGGACGCGCCGACGCCCCCCGCTTCCGCACCCAGCCGCGCCGGCTGCGGGCCGCCCCCCGCGCGCCTGCCCCCCGCGCGCCGCTGTTGGCTGCGGCTCGGCCGTCGCTGATTGGCCGGCGTGTCCCCGGCGAGGGCCCCGATTGGCTGTGACGCGCGGCCGGGCGAGGCCCGCCCCCCCCCCCCCCCCACGCCGGCGCCGCGGCCGCGCCCGGCGCTGGGCGGTCTTTGGGCGGTGTGATCTCGCCGCGATTCCGCGGCCCTGCAGCCGCTGCCGCCACCAGCGCAGCACCCGCAGCCGCCGCCGCCGCCAGCAGAGCGCACCGGGCTGGCCGGGCGAGTGGCCATGGCGGGCGCCGAAGACGGGCCGAGCCAGCAGCCGGAGCTCGACGAGGACGAAGCGGCGTATTGCCGGCGCTGGGGCGCGCAGCATGCCGGGGCCCGCGAGCTGGCTGCTCTCTACTCACCAGGTAGGACCTCCGGGCCCCCCTCCGGGTCTCTCTCCGGGCCTGCAGCCACCAGCCTGGGCTGCGGACAGGGATCCCGGGTCCCCTGTATCGGAACCCCAGCCTCAGGCCCGGATGCAGAACTCCAGCTGTGGCTTCTAACTTGCAAATAGCGCCCGTAAGTCCGAGGACCCCACCCCAGCGTCCTTTCCAAGCCCAAGCCAGAATCCCAGCTTCGGGGCTTTCTGGATTCAAAGACAGTCCCCACATCGAGGAACTGCCGTATCAGCTTCTCGGACTACAAACAGCTCACATCACACTGCCAGATCCGGATGCTAGCTCGGGGTAGCCGCGGCTGCAAAGAGCGCCCCTAGTCTTAGGGACCCCCACCCCCCCCACCCCGGGATCCTGTCCAAGCCGAAGGCAGCCCCTCAGCCACATGCACTGTTCCCGGTGCCGGAAAAGTCACACCCTATCCCAGGTTCCCCCGATCCAAAATTCACGCTCTAGGGCCCCGTCTGCGCCCCACCGAGGGCCCTGGGCTGTAGTGACCTCACCCCCCAAACCTGGGCATTTCAGGTCCGCTGCTCTGGGAACCCCAACTCAGGGGCCCCCAGCTACCGAGTGCCCCAGACGCACTTCTTCCGAAGCCCCATCCTAGATTTGTAGCTTCATTTTACAGACCACCATTCCCCCACCGCATTAACTCGTCCTGTGTTTTGGAATCCCCAGTGGTTAGGGCACTGCAGATCTTCCAGTTTAAGCTCCTCTCATATACAAGCCCCAATTCCAGCTGTTTCCTTCCCCCAAGTAGGTATATTAGTCCCCTCCATTAGGACTTGGGGGTCCCCAGACCAGACCACAACTTAGAGACCCTTGCTCTGGTTCTGTCCCCAGGACAAGGTCCCTGGTTTCTTCCTGCTGGGCCTACCATTTCTGCTCCAGCAAGCACCGGCCTCCACCCCCTTCTCTGACTTCCACTTGAGCCTCAAGAATCTCATTGCCAGGCCCGCAGCAGAGCCAAGTGTCCCCAGGGGTTAAGGAAGTGCCATTGAGAACTCCAGAGTCAGGTGACTGGGAGGCCCCTCTGCCTGGGTGTCGCCATCACATCAAGCTTTGTTTTTCAAACATTCTGACATCTTTCCTTTTGCCAGGGAGCAGCCACCATGCACAGCCCTTGCCTGGGGTGGGCATGGGTCCACTATCACTTTTGGCTTTCTGCCCTGACTGTCCTGGGTTTGCATACCATCTCTGCCATAACTGTCTGTGTGACCTTGGGCCGTTTGCTTTCTTGTTGTGTCCTAGATCATCAGAGGTCTTTGTGGACTTGCAATTCCATGTTCTGGGTATGACTTTTTTCATACCTGACTTGGGCATCTGGCCCAGGCCGCCATGGTTTCTTCAACCTGTTCCCCCAACACCCAGCTTGTGGACTTAAAACCTCCTGTACTCCCTGGGACAGGCTGGATTCTGCTTCTTAGCTCTGTGACCTGGGCCAAGGCGCTTTCCCTCTCTGAGCCTCAGTTTCCTCACCTCTAAAATGGGTACAAGATAAAATTGATCTGTTCCTTAATGTCACTGGGAAGAGGAAATGAGATTGTCTACCTTGGCGCAGTGCCTGGCATACAGTAGGTAATCCCTGTTATTAATCCAGTAGTCTGACCCCTCCTGTGAGTCTTGGGGTAAGCTGCCTCACCTCTCTGGTCCTCAGATTCACTACCTGGGAATCAAGGATAAGGATTCAAAGGCCTCCTCCTTTGGTGTCCAGCTCTGTCCACTTGAGTAAACCCTACCCCTTTCAACGAAATCATACCTGGGCGTTTTGAGCCTACCCAATGGACCGCCATCTCATTGCACCATGATTGCATCTTTGTCCAGTTCTGGTTTCCCCAGATGCCCCTCACTCTCTGAAGAACAGCCACTGCAGGGATTTAAAGCTGCAGACGCTCTCCTGGTGCCCCAAGCCTGCAATCAGAGGTCTTATCTCCTCCTGACCTAGCGTTGGGGTGGGGTGGGGGGAGTGCCTGGAGAGGGGGAGTGGAGGAGGTTGAGACTAGTTTCTCCAAATTCCACAGACCTCCCTCTGCCTGTCTGTGTCCCTTGGCCTTGAGGAAGAACCTTGATCTCTCTGGGCCTGACCTATAAAGTAAGGGGCCAGGCTGAATGCATATTGAGCACCCTTGTCCCAGTCTCTGTTCTAGGCCTTGGGGGCAAAGCGATGAACAAAACAGGAAACATGGAGCTGGCCTTTAGTAAACCCAGTAAATAAGGGAAATATCTTACTTGCCCAGTGGTGGCAAGTGCTGTGGAACAAATATATAGCAGAAAAGGGAGAAGTGAAATGTTGGGGACAGTGACATTTTAGAGAGGGGGCAGTTAAGGCCTCACTGAGCAGGTGACATTTGAACAGAGACCAGAAGGGATGGATGCATGAAGATATTTGAGGAAGGGTTGGTCCAGGCCAGGGACACAGCAAGTGCAAGGGCCCTAAGGTGGGAGCAAGCAGCACACCAGGGAGGCCTGTGGGCTGGAACAGAGTGAGCCAGGGGAGAGTAGGGAAAATTTCTGGGTTCCACGGCCTTCCCTGAGGCTTAGCAAAGAGTGGTGACCTGCCCATGGTCACACAGGACAGTTAGCAGGGCCAGAACCAGAACACTGGTCGGGGTCGTTCTAGGTTCCGTGTTCCGAGTCTTCGCTGTGGACATGAGCCGGCCCGGGGTGGGTGTGTGGGAGAGGGACGAGGTCACCAGGGTCAGCAGAGCAGTATGCGTGCGGTGCTGGCGGCAGAGCCGCTGGGCCTGTGAGTTGTCTGATCAGGCCAGCTTCAGCCCGATCCCATGGACCCTGAGTGTCTGACCCATGGACTCCCCTGGGTCCCGGGAGCCATAGAAGGTCCAAGGTTGGGTTTTGCAGCACCACCTCACCCTGTGCCAGGTGCCAGCACCAAAGGATCGGTGGGCTTGGCAGGCTTCCCCCAGCCTCATGGGCAAGCCCCGAGGCGAGGCAGGTGTCCAGCTTCCTGGCAGGTGCCAGCTGACCTCTGGCTGTGAGGACCCCACTTCTCAGGTACCTGGGTACCCAGGAGTGGATCTTGGGGGGTCACTAGAGCCCCTGTTCACCCACCCCGGCTAACTACAGATGCCCTGCCTTGTGGGACACGGGGACTCTTAGGGTGGGGTCAGGGGAAAGGTGGAGGGTATCAGGACCACTAGGTAGGGGTCCTGGCCTGTAGTCCCAGAGCTGAGCCTAGATTCGGTCCCCTCAAACAGGCCTCCATCTGAGACCCCTTCCCTGGCCAGGCCTCATCACTGTCACGCTTCTGGCCCAGCTTTCTGTCTGTCGTTCCTCAATCAGTCGTGTTCTTTTTCCATTTCTTTGTCTGTCCTTCTCTCTGACCATGCTCATGTTCACTTTGTCTCCCTGTAATCACTCCCTGTCTCTATCTTTCCTTTTCTTCTCTCTGTTTCTCATCCCTCTGTGTCTCTGATTCCTGTTCTTTCCCATTTCTGTTTGTCTCTCTCTCTCTCTTCCTCTGTGTCTCTCTGGTCCCTCCCTTCTCCCTACCTCCTATCCCACCTCCCTGAGGCTAAGGGTCTCCTGGTGGCCAAGGACCATCAGAAGTGCAGGTTCCAGGGCTCATATGACTGAAACCAGAAGAGTCGGGCCTGGCTACAGCGATGCTGTAAACCACATTAATTTGTCTGATTCCCCAGACAATGGACACTAAGGTTATTTTCAATGTTTCACTACCTTCAGCAAAGCTGCAGTGAGTGAATCAGCTTGTCCGAGCTCACATGCTATTAAAAATATGTGCCAAGATTTAGAGAGATGATTTCACACCTACATCCTGATTCCTGGCTTCTCTTGAGAATTAGAGGGTCTGGCCTCCCTGGGCCACCCCCCACCCCCACCCCCCAGCAGTAGCCAGCCAGTCAGCGGCTACTGCTTTAGAAAGGGCACATGTGCTGAGGTGTCCCACCTCACGCCTTCAGATCACCTGCCTGGCCCCTGGAGATGTTAGCGTTTGAGACACCTTATAGGCACTGCCTCTCCTCCCTGTGGCTGGAGCCCTACAGGTGATAACCAAGGCCTGTTTCTCTTGAATTCCTGACTCGTTGCCTGGAACCCTGCTTGATGGAGATTGGGCAGGGTCGGAACCTCCATGATTAAAGGCCGTTTGTAGCCTCTGCCTCCAAATAATTGCCTATAAAAGGGGACAGGTGATGGGATGATGACAGTTAAAGAAAAGCTCATTAAAATTCCTTCGCGTGTCTCCAGAGAGAGCCCAAAGGGGCCCAGGAGACCAGCATTCTGGTCCTGTCTGCCAAAGAATCAGCATATGCAAGGCCAGCTTCATGGGCATCAGACCTGTGCACAGGGACCTGCACTCAGAAGGGCCCCTCAAACCAGAAGGGCTTGGTTTAACACAGCCAGCCCTGAGTGTCTGACCTGGGGCAGGCCCTTCCCCTTTGGGCCTCAGTGACGTCGTCTGTGAAATGGGCAGGCAGTCCCTGTGTTCAGCCTGTGGTCAGCACTGCAGACTCTTGGAACACAGTCGAGGAGCCCCTGTGGGCCTGGCTCTGCCTGGCTTTGATCCTTGATCCCTCAGCCTTTGCCACCCAGCCCGCCCTCACCTCTCCCCTCTCCCTGCAGGCAAGCGCTTCCAGGAGTGGTGCTGTGTGGTCCTGTGCTTCAGCCTCATCGCCCACAACATGGTCCACCTCCTGCTGCTGGCCCGCTGGGAGCACACGCCCCTCGTAATGCTGGGCGTCGGTGAGTATCCGCAGCACTGCTGCCTGTCTCGGCTTCCCCAGGGCCCAGGGACCTACCTAGTGTCTGCACCACTCTGATGGCGACTCACATGCCTGTGTGTGTGCATGTGTGCACATGAATGGAGTACAGCCTGTGGGAACCCTGCCTCCCATCTCAGTCAGTGGCATCTGTGTCCTTCCTGTCACCTGGGCCAAAAACCTGGGCATTATCCTCAGTTCCTCTCTTTCTCTCACATGCCCCATCCAGACCATCAGCAAATGCTCTTGACTCTCCTTTCAAGATGCATCCAGCATCCACTACTGTGCACATCCCCTATCCCCTCCCTGTTCAAGCACCATTCTCCAGCCTGGACCATGGCGGAAGCCTCCTCCCTGGTCTCCCCTCTTCCACCTCTGCCCCCCACTGTCCATTCTCCATAGGCAGCCAGGAGGATCCTATTGGATCTTCCATGAGGTCACGCCACTGGCCTGTTGTTCCCTGTATACTTAGAATAAGACACCAACTCCTCAGCACTGCCTGGCCCCTTCTCACATCATCTCCTTCCTCTCCTCTGGCTCACCCTGCTCCCGCCACCTGGCCTCCTTGCTATGCCACCACCAGGCACTGTCAGACACCCCAGCTCAGGGCCTTTGCACATGCTGTTCCTGTGCCTGGAACTCTGTTCCCACAGAGACCTGCATGGTTCACTGCCTCATCCAGGTCACCTCCTCAGGGAGGCTCTCCTGCAACAGTAGCAGCCCTGCCATACACCACCCCTCACCCTGCTCTGTTATACAGTCTGTGTATTTATTACCTGTCTCCCCCACTCAAGTATCAGCTCCCCGAGAATAGGGATTTTTGTCTGTTTGCTGCTGTGTCCCCAGCCCCAAGCACAAGGCCTCATGCAGTAGGTACTCACTAAATATTTACTGAATAGGTGAGTGAATGAAGGCGTGAATACGCCGCAGTGTGTTAGTGCCTGCTGAGTGTTTTCCATCGGTCAGTCTTCACAATTCCGCAATCTGAGAGGTGGATGTGCAGTTGTCATCGTTTTCCAGATGAGGAGACCAAGCCTCAGAGAAGGGACTGGCCAGAGTCACATCTCAAAACAGCACAACATAGTTCTTAATTCACTGTCTCTACTCCCAGGTCCTGAAGTGACTCAGTTCCTTCCCCTCCACACACCACTCCTCCCCTTTTCCCTCTAACTCAGGCGCTCATCCCCTCCCCCACCCTGGACTCCCAGACAGAGGGGGCGGCGGCTGTGCCCTTGGTCTGCCTGGCTGGCCTCATGTGTTCAGCTTCCACAATCTCATTAAAAGCATTCTGGCCCCCTAAGCCAATAGCGCTCAGGCCAGCTAATTGAGCCATCTGGGTTTCTGGTGGGGATAGGTACATGCTGGGGGCGGACCAGCTGGAGGGGAAGGAGGGTAACACATCTAGTGCCAGGGAGCCTGGGCCCCGCCCGCAGGAGCCAGACATGCCCCCTCTGCCCAGAGGTGAGAAGGACCTGCCTCTCCAGCCTCTCTGCCTCAGAACGGCACATTCGAGGGCAGGGATGTAGACGGTGTGAGCCCTGACGCCCCATCTAGAGGTGGTCACGAGCAGACCCCTACGGTCCTGGGTTCAAGTCCCAGCTCTGCCACCTCCTGGCTGTGTGGCCTTGGGCAAATGTCTTGCACCTCTGAGCCTCGTCTTCCACATGTGTGAAGAGGCTGCTCACAGTCCCTGCCTCCTAGGGCCATTCTCAGGGCAAAATGCAGGTGTGCATCAGTGCTGAGAGGGCCAGCGACGGAGCAGAGGAGGGGAGGGGACACCAGCCACCATTCCACTCCCCAGGGCTCAGGCTTTCCGCCTCAATGGTCAGTTTAACAGTGGATATTTCCCAAGCCTACCGTGTGCCAAACCCCATCCTGGGCTCTTTGAACTCTTGGTGGCGACTGAGTGAGACAGTTCTGATCACCTTGCTCTGAGAGGCCAAGTGACTTGCCCATCGGCTCTCACTCGGGCCGAAGCAGAGTCTGGGATTGCGTATCCAGACCTGCCCAGCTCCTGAACCACAGGCTCCCTGACTGGGGACTGTACAGCCTCCAGTTGGCAGTAGGAGGAGAGGGTGTTCTAGGCAGTGGGCCCAGTATGGGCAAAGGATCAGTAGCACCAGAGCCCCAGGTGTGTGTTGTGTGAGCCAGGAGGGTGGGCATCCCAGGCAGGTCACCACCTCCTCCCCTGGTGGGGACCAGATCTTCCAGGCCTGGAATAGCAGATTTCTCACCTGCTTGTGATACCAGCTCTTCCATCCCACACCTTTGCCCCTGGGCTGATAAGAGCAGACAATCCCCTGATAGTGGTGTTTGCACAGTTTCTAATCAATTTAAGTAGCCGCCCTGATTTATGTGTTGACACGCCGGAAGTAAGGGCACCATGCCAGCCTACAGAGCCCACCCCCGGCCTGCTCCTATCTCCCCAGGGGTTCTGGTGCCCTTGGCAGGCCCCAGAAACCAAGGGAGATGGAAGCCCTGAAAAAGTGCCCAGTGAATAAATACAGACAGATGACGCAATTGTGGGTACCAGAGTCAAGAAAGGGAACTGGCAGGGAAGAGGAGAGGTAGGAGGTCAGGGAAGCTCTCTAGAAAAGTGACATTTGCACAGAGACCTGAAGGAGGTGAGGAACGGGGGCAAACAGTTATCTCTGGGGTGTTGCAGACAGAGGGAACGAGTGCAGAGGCCTTGAGGCTGGGGTGAGCCCTGAGCATTTGGAGGATAGAGAGGAGGCCAGTGTGGCCTGAGAAAATTGACCAAAGGGAAAGTAAGTGGTGGCAGCTCAGAGGTGCAGCAGAGGCAGGTCAGGTCAAGTAGGGCAGAGGTCCTCAACCCCCGGTACCTGTCTGTGGTCTGTTAGAAACCGGGCTGCCCAGCGGGAGGAGAGCGGGAGGTGAGCGGCAGGCGAGCAAGCGAAGCGACATCTGCCACTTCCCATCGCTCCCCGTCACTCGCATTACCGCCTGAACCATCCATCCTCTCCCCTCCCCTGGTCCATGGAAAAACTGTCTTCCATGAAACCAGTCCACGGTGCCAAAAAGGTTGGGGACTGCTGGTGTAGGGGCTTGAAGGCCACGGTCTGGACTTGGAGCTTTATGCTCCAGGCCCTGAGAAGCCACTGGCCGTTTTTCGAGGGTGGGTGGGGCAGGGAGGACCCGAGAGGAGGTGAAGGTGGTGGCCCAGACCCCACGAGGGCAGTGGAGGTGGTGAAAAGTCATCGAACTCTGGGCGAGCTGTGAGAGGGGAGCCACCAGAATGTGCCAACAGGTTAGCTGTGGAGGGCAGTGGGGAGGGGTCAGCGGCCTGAGTAATGGGAGGGACGAGGCTGTGAAGAGGTTAGAGGAGCCTGTGCAGGGGGAGATGCTTGGGATGCCTGCCTGAGGGCCGAGGGAAGGTGTTGAGCAGGAAATTAGAAATCCAGAAATCTGGGTGTCCTGGGAGTAGAGATGGTGTTGGAAGCCCAGAGGCTGGTGGAGGCCCGCAGGGTGGGCAGTGCACTGTGTGTGAGCAGAGAAGAGGCCCAAGGCCTCCGGGGCTTCCAGGATGGGGAGAGGAGGAAGAGCCAGCCAGGGGGAGGACGGGGAACTGGGCAGGAGTGCACAGGCCAAGAGGAAAATACGTTTCCAGAAGACTCGGGGGTCAACTAGTAGCAGCCACCAAGCAGAGCAGCAAGATGGGGCCGCGAGGGGACCACCGGATTTGGCCACGTGGAGGTCTTTAGCGACCTTGACAAGGACAGTGTGAATGGGTAACAAGTGAATGGCCCCCAGAGCCCCGAGCCGTTTGCTACATCTGGGGAAAGTGGAGGAAAAGTGCCTGAAGGAGCGAGTAGGAGTTTCTGGCAGACAAAAGGGCAGGGAGCGGGGGTTCCAGGTGCGGGGCCTAGTGAGTGCAGAGGTCAGCGAGGAGGTCGGCAATGCAGGGCCTCAGGGCCTGACCGGCCTCACAGCTCAGGTGCCAAGTCTCCGCGGGGATCTGAGCCAAAAGGCGGTAAAGACAAGGCTTCGGCCCCAGGACCGTGGGGAGCAGCCCTCAGCAGTGTCTGCTTCTGTCTCAGCCCCTCTGTCTCCACACCAGGCTTTAGGTGGGCAGGGCCGGGTGACCTGTGGGGAAATGGAGGCCCCAACGGGCCCAGGGACTGTCTCAAGGTCACCCGGTGAGTCAGGGTAGCCTGGAGTGAATCGTCATCTCCTACCCTGTCCCAGTGTCCTGCAGGCTGGGTAGTGACCAAGCCGAAGCCACCCCCGGGGTGAGCCAGCCACTAGGCACTGACACCAGCGCTGGAACAAAGAAGCTTCTGTGTGCCCGTCTCTGCCACACCTACCCCCATTAAAGAGGACTCAGGCAGCAGGCCTGGAGGCCTGGAGTTGCTGTTCTAGAAACAGCCACTGCCTGTAGATCACAGAGCCATTTCCTCCCTGAGGCAAGGGGAGGGCTCTGTCTCTCCAAAAATAATTCCTGACATCTGCCTAAAGCCCACATCCCTCCCCACTCAGCAGCCTGACAAGGCCAGGGGCTGGTCATTCGACAGATGACACGGCTGAGGCTCAGAGAGGGGAGTGATATTTCACCACTAACTGTAGCTCCATTTGGGGAGCACTTATGTCCCAAGGACCTGCATTAGCCCCTTGTTATTAACTGATTGTGGTTGAAGTGAAGTACGTACCATTAACATCCCCATTTTCCCAGACCTGGACGTGAAGGCTCAGCATGGTCATGAACGGCCCTTGTGGTCTCTGGCCACTCACCAGCAGCCCTGACCACCCCGGGGCAGCCCTTACCCTCTAGGTCTCATTTCCTCCTCTGGAAAGTAGAATGTGTCGGGGCCTATCACAGTGGACGTGAAGTGAGATAATACACATGTTTTTTAAATGGACTTTATTTTTTAGAACAGCTATGGATTTACAGAAAATGAGCAGATAGTACAGTGAGTTCGTACATAACCCCTGCCCCCAGTTTCCCCTGTTATTAACATCTTATATTAGTATCATACATTTGCTACAATTAATGCACCAATATGGATACATTATTATATATGTAATAGTTTATTCAGATGTCCTTAGTTTTTAAAAAGCTAATGTCCTTTTTCTGTTCCAGGATCCCATCCAGGATTTCACATCACATTTAGTTGTTATGTCCCTTGAGGCTCCTTAGCTGTGACAGTTTCTCAGGTTTTCCTTATTTTCGGTGATCTGGACAGTTTGGAGGAATGCTGGTATTTCGTAGGATGCCCGTCTGCTAGAATTTGTCTGGTGTTTCTCTTAGAGGGTTATGTGTCTTGGGGAGGAAGCGCTCAGAGGTCAAGTGCCATTTTCATCACATTGGAGCAAGGACATGTACCATCAGCATGACTTAGCACCATGATGTTGACCTTGACCTCCTAGCCCAAGTGGTATTTGTCGGGTTTCTCCACTGTAAAGTTACTCTCTTCCCCGCCTTCCATACTGTATTCCACTTGGAGAGAAGTCACTGTGTACAGCCCATATTTAATCTGTGGGGAGCTATACACCCAATAATGGACTTTTTAACACCTTTGACAAAGCACCCGGCACACAGGAAGCACCCCAGTGTTAACCCTGATCACAAAACAGTTGTTTTTCTAATATTGTTTTTATTATCATCCTTGTCATCTGTAAGGATTAAATGCTTAGGACGATTAAGGAGATAAGATGTGTAACCGGCTTAGGACTGACCTTGGTACAGTTTAGGGATTAAGAGAGATAAAACATTTAAGGTGCTGGCACAGAGCCTGGTAACTATAAGTGCTCAATAAATGTCAAGTAGAAATGGATGGATGGATGGATGGATGGATGGATGGATGGATGGATGGATAGGTAGGTAGGTGAGAAGATAGCTAGCTAGCTAACTAGCTGACATATTTACCCAAAGAATATGAGGGCATATGTCTTCACAATGGCTTGTGAATGAATGTTCACAGGAGCCTGAGTCATACCAGCCCCAACCTGGAAACAACCTAGTCGTCCAACAGCAAAACGGATAAATGTGCTGTGGTACATCCAGATGGGGGAAATACTACCCAGCAATGAAAAGGATGAATTCCTGATACACATAAGCACGTGGATGACTCTTGAAGCGTTATGCTAGGGAAGGAAGCACATACCATAAGAATCTAGAAGGTCATATAAAGGTCTAGAATTGGCAAAACCAATCTATAATTATGGGAAGCAGATCTGTGGTTGCATGGAACAGGGGTGGGGAGGGAAACTAGGGGGCACGAAGGGGAGTGCTGGTGGGGCGGGGGGCCTACATTCTCCTGAAGGCAGCATTTAGTGGTGGCATTAGTCCAGGCTGTCGGGATGGGAGCTCAAGAGGCACCTCAGCTGACCCTTCGCTGTCACAGTGAAGATGCTGAGGCCCAGAGGGGGCAAAGGGCTTGCCCAGGGTCACACAGCAATATGGTACCAAGATTTGAGGCCCCCGACTCTTGATCTAGCTCCCCCTGAGCTCTTGGCCACAGTGCCTCTAGTCCCTCCTGGTAGACACAAGGCAGTGTGTACACAGCATCCTGTAGTATGCAGTAGGAGCTCTATTAATGCCCCTACACCTGTTGAGGTGGTTTAAGAGCATGAAAGGGTGCTGATTTTGGAGGCTGGTAGACCTACCTCTTCACATCCCATGGCTGCCACTTCTAAGCCATGGGACCAGCGGTGGTGGTTCAACCTCCCTGGGTCCCTTTCCTCATCCAAGAAGTGGGGAAAATAAATGAGGCTGTCACCTCAGATGGTGACAAGTGCTTTGAAAGAAATAAAGCTGGGAGATGTGACCAAGAGCACCTGCCTGGGAGGATGGCTTTAGCCAGGGGGTTGGTAGTGTTTGCCCTGAGCTGAAGGCTGAGGAGGAGCCAGCCACGCGGTGATCTTCAGGGAGGGGTGGGGTGCCAGGTAGAGGAACAGCGAGAGCAAACACCCTAGGCTTCCCCAGCCTTCCCCAGCCCAGGTCTGCCCTCTCAGCACTGTCCCTAAGCAGCCTGGGCCGGGCCTTGTGTGTACTGGCCTTTGAGCCCTGCCAAGCCCTCCCCTCTCCCCAGCCCAGCTACCCATGCAGTGTCACCCCGTTCCCTGCCCTGTCCTTTGGCTTCAGCATGCCAGGACGTGCTGTATGTTTCCACCTGGCCACCCACGCGTCACCAGGAGCGTGCAGTGCGTGCAGCTGTATCTCCCCTGCCCCCGCCATCCCTCTCATGTTTGGCACAGGGTGGGTGGATGCTCTAGGGCCTCTGGAAAGCCTTCACTCACAGCCGCCCCTAACTCGGGCCCAGGCGTCAGAGCTGCACATCCACGGTGACCCACACACTCACTCTTACTCCCTCACGCATGAGTCCTGCTCTCCAGGGAGGCATCTACGGGCTTTTCTCAGCCTTCACAGTGCCTCAGAGCCCTGGTCCGCTGTCACCACAGGGCTCAGGGACCAGCAGAACTCAAAGAACCTTTAAATAGCCCAGCTGGACCTTGGACAACCAGTTCACACCGGGAAACTGACTCAGTGCAGGCGGGGCAGTTCCCCAAAGTCATGTGACCCAGTGGGCCACATTTACCAGCACTTAAAACTGCATTTGTTTTCTGTATTTGTTTACAGCACTGCCCCACCCCCACCCCCACCCCCCCCACCCCCCGCCGCCCCGGCCAATATCTCTTTGTCCCGATGACGTGAGCTCAATGTCTGATGCATCTCTGGCTCTGGAGCTTGGCACACAGTAGGTCCTCGCAGAATGTCGCTTGATAGACTAAATGACTGAATAACAACAAAAATAATAATATGTATTGAGGGCTCACTGTGTGCCCCACCTGTACGTAGTGCTTTACGTTGATTCCTTCAACGGATGTTTACAGAACCATATTATGTGCCAGCAACTGGGAGGTAGCCATAAACGAAAGACTAAAATCCCTGACTTGGAGGAGCTGACATTCTTGTAGGGGAGACAATAAACAAACAGAAATGAAGCTCAAGGTGGTAGGTGCTTGGAGAGGAAGAAAGACGGGAGGTAGGAAATGCTGGAAGATGGGGGTGGTTACAATTTTAGATCAGGTGTCCTCAGAGGCCCTTTGAGGCAAAGATCTGAAAGAAGTGAGGGAGTGAGCTGTTACATCTTGGGAAAGAATGTTCCAGCAGAGTGAAGAGCAAGTGCAGAGACCCAGAGTCATGTAAGGGGGTGTAAGGGAAGGGGAATATGCCTGTAGGGCTGAGACGCAGAAGGAGGGGAGCATGATGGGGGTGGCAGGGGGGTGTGACCTTGGACAGCTTGCTGGCCACTCTGCCTCGATTTCCCCGTGTGGACAGTGTCGTGGTGCGTACTGCTGTGTTATATTTGGACCTCAAGGCAGGTTAAGAGCAGCTCTGCCACTTGCCGTCTATGCGACCTCAGTCTAGTTATTTCTGTTCTAGCCTGTTTCCGCTTCTGTAGAGTAAGAATAAACATGGTACCAACTTCTAACAGATTGTGAGACTTCGTTAAGATCAAGCATGTAAAGCACTTGTGTCTGGCACTGAGAAAGTGCTCGATAAATGGTAGGTGCTGTGGTTTTTTCACATCATCATTCCTATCCATGTAGAGGAAACTGGGGCGCAGAGAAATTAAGTAGCACGCCCAGGGTCACACAGCTAGTGACAGCTGGAATGTGAGTCCAGAGGTAACCGCACTTAACCTCTGTATTATACTGCACCCTCAAGTGAGCAAATGATTTGGGGGTCTCTGAGGGGGCTCCACTCCACTTTTGAACAAATTCAGAACAAAGACAAGAGATTGCTGGAGGCCAAATTATCACATTTATTGTTGATAAAAGCTAGGTTGCAGGGGACGTGACTTCTCTCTGGACCTAAGGTACTTCCTGACACCAAAGCCCAGAAGGACATTTCCATCTAGTCACCGGCAGCACTGAAGCAGAGTGAGCTCCCTTACATGGAATTATGGGGGGTCAGAGAGAAAGGGACAGTTGGCTCCTCATAGGGAAAGGTCGGGCTGATCTGAGCATGCCCGATGTACTCTCTCCAGATTCACCGAGCACATGAGGCCCCACATCTCCCTGGGGAAGAGCAAGTAAAGGGACAGATTGAGACCAGGAGTATTCTTCCCGAGGTTCCACGCACAGGGAACAAAGCGTCCCACGTAGAGAAGGGATGCCCTCTGCCCGAACCAATGAGTGAATAAGCAAGCAAGAGAGTGACTTCCTGATTTGGGGTGGGGAGTGGGCAGGGCTGTCCCTCTTGTCCCCACGCCCCCAGCTCACCCTCCTCTTGTCCGCAGTTGCAGGGGCGCTCATCGCTGACTTCTTGTCCGGCCTGGTGCACTGGGGAGCTGACACCTGGGGCTCCGTGGAGCTGCCCATCGTGGGGAAGGTGCGTGTGTTACCCAGCCCCGAAGCCCAGCCCTTCTTCTCCAGGAGGAGGTCGGGCTCTCTGACCTTCAGTGAGTCCCCTTTCCTCTCTGAGCCTGTTTCCCTGTCTGAAAGATGGGAACCGTGGTTCCAGCCTGACTCCCATTCCCTTCCTCTAAGACTAGAACAAGAATCCCCTGGGATTTTCTGGAAGCATCGGGCATGGGACAGAGAGCTTTGATACATGTTATCTCACCAGAACCCCTTAAACTTTGGGACCACGCCACATCTTGTTCTCCTTTGCCTGCCCTGCTGCACCTCACGGTTTGTTTTCATTGAACTTTATCTTGCGAGTGCAGTCATACTTGTTCGATTGTGATAGAAAATCTGGTACACACTTAAGCAAAGAAAGGTACTGATTCATGTACTGAAAATGTTAGGAGTAGAGCCAGTGTAGGGCATGGCTGGGTCCGGTGGGACGGACAGACCATATTCTTTGGACTCAGTTCCTCTCCATGTCTGTCTCTGCTTTCCTTTGCTGGCTCCACTCTCACGTAGACTTTCCCCTGGTAAGGTGGCTGAGCTGGCTCACAGCCACCTAGACCCCCATCCTCCCGGCTCAGCGCCCCAGCCGAACTCCCCTTCCCCATAGTTACAGCCAGAATCCCATGGCTCATTCCTCTTGGCCCAGCTTGGATCACAACCCTCATCCTTCAGCCAGTCACTGTGGCCAGAGGGATGGGATGCTCTGATTGGCCAGGCCAGAATCCCATGCTCACTCTTAACTAGGGGGTGGAGAAGTCCTCCTGATTGGAACAGCTTGAACTAAGAGAAGAAGGGAAGACTGTTACCAGAAGGAGGGGCTTGGATGCTGGAAAGAAAGAAAGTGTCCTGCCTGTCTCTGGGTGGGGCCTCCTCAACTGTCTTAGGGTAGGAAAGGAAGATGGAGATTGTCTCCAACCCGCTCCCACAGCCCAGGTCAGGAGACTGAGGCCCACGGGGGGGGCAGTACCAGCCCGAGGCCCCCACCAGGTCATTTCGACTCATCCTCTGCTGAAGCTGTCAGACCCAGACCCTGAAGTCTGGGTGGGATCCGTAGCCGTGACGTGGTGGGACAGTATCTCAAAGGCAAGGAGGTGAGCCCGCCGGCGTGTGCGCAGGCGGTCAGGGAGAGTGGCCCACCACCACGGGCTGCCTGGTCTGACGGGTGCTCCCTCCCGCCCCCCACCCCACACAGGCTTTCATCCGGCCGTTCCGGGAGCATCACATTGACCCGACAGCCATTACGCGGCATGACTTCATTGAGACCAACGGGGACAACTGCCTGCTGATGCTGCTGCCACTGTTAAACATGGCCTACAAGTTCCGCACCCAGAGCCCCGGTAAGCCTGCCAGCTGGTGGTGGGCCTCCAGGGCCCCCGGGGACAGGCACACGCGCACCCTCCCAGGAGCCTCCTGTAGCTTGTGTGTGTGTTTGATGTCTCACAGTGGTATAAAAAATTTTTAGTTAGTTGCCCTCATATAAAATTGGGATATTTGACACAAAGATCTGTGTTTCAGCTTCTCTTGAAGAATCCAGTCTGGCCACCCTGGGTCCTTGTTCCCACTTGGCTGTACTGGGCCAGAGCTGAGCTGCAGGGGTCCCCCTTAGACAAAGACGCACACGCGCCAGTTTGCCACAGTTCCCACTACTCCCTGCTGTCCTACACCTGGCCCACCTTGCTCATTTGAATGACCTGCCTGGCTCTGAGGGCTTCTGGTTTTGCTGCCTGGGCGTAGTGGAAAGAATATATTTAGCCCGCAAAGTCAGTCCTGAGTTCAGATCTTTGCCCTGCCTACGTAGGGGAGGAAACTTGTCCCAAAGCTAGTCACTTCACCTCTCTGAGCCTCAGTGACCTCGTCTGTCTGGTGGGAGATGAGGCTTTCCTCTGCCAGGTCGTGTTCTAAAAACCTGGCACCTTGCTGATCTTTCAAGAAGCCACCCTGTGGGGAGATGTGATGAGTGTGGTGTCGTGGGTGCTGTCCCGCCCACATCCTCTTCCCCAGCAGGTGCACTCGTCCCCCAGCTGCTGTGAGGGGTGGCAGGCCCCGAGGGGAGTCTGAGCTTGCCTGAGTCCATATGGGAGGTTGGAAAGAGGCCTGGGTGCTGTCCTGGGAAGGGAGCTGCCCAGGGGCCAGACTGGCAGTGGGCTCCCACCCTGTGTGACAGCTGTATGAGGCCTGTGGGTACCCACCCTCTCCCCACGCTGCAGAAGTCCTGGAGCAGCTGTACCCCTGGGAATGCTTCGTCTTCTGCCTGGTCATCTTCTGCACCTTCACCAACCAGATCCACAAGTGGTCACACACGTACTTCGGGCTGCCGCGCTGGGTCGTCCTCCTACAGGACTGGCATGTCATCCTGCCTCGTAAACACCATCGCATCCACCACGTCTCACCCCATGAGACCTACTTCTGCATCACCACAGGTGCGGCTGTGGGGTAGCACGGAAAGGGCTGCCCCCACTCCAACTGCAGCTCCATCCTTAGGGTCGGGGGCAGAGGTCACCGTGGGAGGTGGTGCAGTCCTGTAGGAACATTCTCTCAGAACACACATTTCTTGAGCACCTGCTACATGCCAGGCATTCTCTAGGTGTCAAGGACACAGCAGTAAACAAGACAGACACGCACACCCTTTACAGAGTGGTGATTCCAACCACCCAACCATCCAGCAGATATTTATTGAGCACTTACTATGTACCATAGCACTGAACAAAACAGGCACGAACAACAGACCCTACCTTTATAGCATTCACATTCTAAGAGGGGACATTCCAGGCAATAAAAAACAAGTGCTATATCTGATAATCCTAATTGCTATGGAGGAAAATAACACAGCGGGTAGGAGAGGGAAACGGGGAGCTTTGCCCTTTAAATAGGGTGGTCAGGGAAGGCCTCGCTGAGAAGGTGACATCTGAACTGAGGGAGAGTCATGCAGATCTGGAGGAAAAGCTCTCGAGGCAGCAGGAGCAGCAGGTGAAGGGCCTTGAGGCAGGAAGCACATGCCTGGTTTGTTTGAGGAGCAGCAAGGACGCTCGTGTGGCCGGAGTGAGGGGTAGAAGGGTAGGAGGGATGGGCAAGTCCAGGTGAGAGAAATGCTATGGGGGCAGACAACGCAGGATGAAGGGCAGAGAGTCATGGGGAAGCGGGGTGTAGCTGTTTATAAAAGAGATCAGAAATCTGGAAAAAGTGTGGAAGGGGCCCTGCAGATAAATAGGGACAGATCGCTACAGGCAGAGGGAACAGCAAGTACAAAGGCCCTGAGGCAGGAACATGTGACCCAGGAGTAGTAAGGAGGCCCACAGGCCATTGGCAGTTATTGGGTCAGTGCCAAAGAGGTGCGGTGAGGTGAGGCGAGGCGAGGCGAGGCGAGCAGGTTTCCCGGGGCCAACTGTGTGTCTTTTTAATGTTAAGTATACTGCAGGTGCTGTTAAGTCAGGCCAACTTGGATTCAACCTTCAGCTCCTCCATATGTGACTTTTAGAGGTTCACAAGCCTCCTTAGTTATCATTTTTCTCATTCACAGGATGGGGCTATAGCCACCTCCTTCAGGTACCACCTCCCAGGGCTGGGGTGTGAATGGTAAGATGGCAGATGCAAAGTGCTTGGCCATAGTACATACCCAGTAAGCTACAGCTACTGGTTTGGAGGCAGGGGTTGGGGTCTTTGGTTTGGTTTAGTTTTGGGGTGGGGGGGGGGTGTTTTGTTTTTTGTTTTGTTTTTGGGTTTTGTTGTTTTGTTTATTTGTTTCTTGCCTTTCTGGAAGCAGAACTGAGAGCCACAAAAAAAATTTTTTTGTACATCCTAAAGTCATGCTTTTTAGGAGCAGGTGGGGGGGTTAGAATTTAGGCTGTTTTGGAGATCATTTAACTACTCAGCCAGGACTAGGATCAGTCTTGGTTTGGCCATATACTAATCGGGAGACTCCCCTCCAAGACTCAGTCTTCTCATGTGGGAAAGGGGACTAATAATAGTATCTACTTCAAGGTTCAGGTGGGAGACTGTGATACAGATTAAATAAGATTATGAGCACCGTTCACTGAGCACCTGCCACATGCCAGGCATCATCCTAGGCAGTGGGATCAGCAGTGAAAGAACATGAGGTTCTGCTGTTCGGAGCTGACATTCTAGTTGGGAGTTGGGGATAAAAACCAACACGAAACAGAGAAGTGGCAAATTAATGAGAATGGTTACAGGTTATCGTAAAAGCTGTAAAGAAATAAGCCTGGAGTGCTGCTACGTGGTAGTTAGGGAAGGCTTCCTGAAAGAGGTAGCATTAGAGCCAAATGATAAGAAACACTGCATATAGTAAGCACTCAATGAGAAGGTGAGTGAGGGGATGAAGGCATGTCCGAAGGCAGCCCCTAAACCCATTGGGAAGCCCCTCTCCCCAGATTCCTTGTTCAGTTCTTGTCCCCTGCCCCATTCCCAGTTCCTCCTCTGCCCCAGGCAGGCCAGCTCTCTCTCTCTACATCCTCTCTCTACGTCCTCTGTCTACGTCCTCTCACTGCTCTTCTCCCATTCAACCCCTCCCCACACCCCCTGCCCTGTTTCCACTGCAGGCTGGCTCAACTACCCTCTCGAGAAGATGGGCTTCTGGAGACGCCTAGAGGACATTATCCAGGGCCTGACAGGCGAGAAGCCTCGGGCAGACGACATGAAATGGGCACAGAAGATCAAATAACTCCTCCGGGCCACCACCTCGTTGCCAACCTTCCCCAGTTCCCCTAAACCGAAGCCATCTGCCAAATTCCAGCCTCCTTGCGCTGGCCCCTCCAGGTGGAGAGGACACCTCCTGGGCTGGGCCCGGGCACCCCCAGCCCACCCCTTGTGACACAGAATACTTGAGCCACTGATTTTTTTCATTTCCTTTTTTTTCGTTTTCTTTCCTTGGCCCCTTCCCAGCCACTTGAGCTGCTCTGTCTGCCAAGCCTGACTCCGCAAAAAAAAAAAAGAAAAAAGGAAAAAAAAGAGCCCCACCCTGCCAGCTATCCCTTGGATTGAGGAGAAGCTCACCAACTCCCCACACTCCCACCACCCCCTGCCCCACTGGGCAGCCCTTCAGTGTGGCGGGTATTGGGGCACTGAGTCGTCTTACCCGTTCCTCTTTGTCTGCCCGCAGTCTAGGAGCCCCAGAGCACACCTAAGTGTCCCTGGAGTATTACCCTGCCATGGCCCTGCAGACCAACCCCAAAGGCCTGAGTGGATAGACAGCCCCAGTCACTACCTTCAGCCTAACTGGTCCACCCAAGGAGGGCAAAGTGCAGCAAAGGGTCTGGGGGCAGCCGGCCAGATGAGGCTGGGGTTTCCTGATCAAGTGTGGACCCCGCTTCTCCCCTACCCCTCCCTATCTGCCCATGTGATTCCAGCCAGAGCTGATGTTTCTCATCAGAGGATGTCTTCGAAGGGCACAGCCCCTGCAAAGGGTCTTGGTCATTTGAAAGGGGACACTGTCCCCTCTGGCCGGGGGTATGTCAGAGAAGGAAGAGTGGGGCTTTTTTGTTTCGGTTATTTTTTTTTTTAACGGTGCTTGCTTGTTTAATGTAAATAATAGAAAGCCTTAATATCTTTTCTGTAACACGGAGTAATATTTTAATGTCATGTTTTGGATGTACATAATATATTTATAACAAAGCAGCAAGAGTCTACTTAACCTTGGCTGCCTCGTGTTTCCTGGTTGGCTGGGGGAGGGGAAGTAAAGAGTCTGGAGGGTGAGGCCCCACCCCTACCCCATTCCCAGCTTCCCTTGCAACCCTGGGCTGAGGATGGGGGCTTTGTCATCTGAGACCGTGAATCAGTGTTGACATCTGCTCCAAACACTTTTGGAAGGGACCCATGGTTTGGTGAGGAGTGGTCTTCATGCAGGAAGTCTCCATGATAGAGTAACAAAGGTTGATCCCTATTGGTGAATTCCTTTGGCAAATGTTTATTGGCACCTGGTGTGTGCCAAGCTCTGGCATGGACACCAGGGCATGGGAGTGAACAAACAAGGACTTACCCTGGTGGAACTGACCTCCTGGGGAGAGAGAATAAACACAAATAAATGCACATGGACATTCAGATGGTGATTTGTAAAGAAAATCAAACATCTTGGGATTACATCGGAAAAGTAGGGTGAGGCTGCTTTGGCAGAGTGATCAGAGAGGTCCTCTCTGAGGAGGTGACATTCGAGCTGAGGCCTGGAGGAGGAGATGGAACCAGCTGGGGAAAACTGGGAACTGGATGAGGAAACTGAGACACAGTTGGGGAAAGAGAAAAGCCTTCCTGGCTGGACAACAAGTGCAAAGGCCTTGAGTCAGGAACAAGCCTGGGGTTTTTAAGAGAGTGTGGCTGGACGGGAGTGAGCAAGGGGAAGTGGGAGATGGGATTTGAAAAATAGGGACTAGGCATATGGAACCTCACAGACAGGCAAGTGGGGAGATCGAACATTTTAGACAAACAAGTATCTTGTTCATTTATTCACTAAACAAGTACAAGGCACCTCCTGCGTGCCAGGCAGTGGGATTCAGTAGTGAACACAACAGGTATATACAATCAATATCTAGGCTGGGCTAGATAGTTTCTATAATATCAATCAGGAAAAACACCTGTTGGGGACAGAAATGATAAAAGACTCTTCAGAGCAGTCATAGATAAAAGTTTTTTTTAATGTGACCCATAACTTCATTTTAAAGTCTGCCCACCACTACACTTGATTTGTGACTGAGGGGACCAGAAAAGGAAGGGTATTAGAGTTCATCAACTCTAAACGACAAAAACCATAACTTAAGGAAAAATTAATAGCTAAAATAATTTTATTAACTCACATAACTGAAAAGTTCAGAGGTGTTTCTGACCTAAGGTTTGGCAGGACCCAGGGCTCACATGATTCATCAGAACTTGATGTGTCTATCTAGCTCTGTTTTACTCCAAGCTGAGACTTGACATTGGACCAGCTCAGTATCTCAGTAGAAGAAAGTCTCCCTTCCCAGTAGTTGCAGCAAAAGCCCCAGGGCAGACTCTTCCTGGCATGGATTGGGTCATGTGCCGACCCCTGAACCAAACTTTTTGGGATGGTGAAGTGTTCTAATTGGCCAGGGCAGAAATATCCACCTGGAGTTGCAAGAGTGGGATCAATACTTTCCAAACCACAGGATGAGAAGAGGGAGGGATGGTTCCCAAAAGACAAATTAAGGTGTTACCAAAAGAAGTCTGCAGTGAGTGGGGCAGACAGCCAAAATCAAGGCCAAATAAGCAGCTATGGGGCTGCAGGGGTTGCTTTCCCATTCCCAGGCCATTCTGGGGGTATATTTCTAGGCCCTACCAATGTGTTAGTCCCCTAGAAGCCAGCAAGAACAAACAGCGTGAGTCCAGAGAGGTGAAGTGACTTGCCCAAGACCACACAGCTAGTAAGGCAGAGCCAGGCCTCACACTCGGACCGTCTCGCCGCTCCTGAATCCCAAGGACTGGAAAAATAACTTTTCAAAACCAGAGGGAGGTATGTTTTGTGCGCAGGTCCTATTGAGGACCGGGCAGTGGGAAATGCTGACTAATACCTACTGGACACTTACCACAGGCCAGATGCGGGAAGCTACGTGTGTGGGTCCCCTCAAGCAGTCCCTGCAGCTCTGAGAGGTGAGTATACTTAGCTCCGTTTTTTGCAGATGAGGAAACCGAGGCACAGAGGTCAAATATCATACCAAACATCACACAGACGGTGGGTGGCAGGGCTGGAATCTGAGTCCTGATCTGACGCTGAGCTCTTGCAGCTTCCACACACACCTGTAGCCCCAGTAGAGGGAGGGAAGGGAGGAGGCAGGTGGCGGGTGAGAAACGTGTCTCCTGTGAACTAGCAACACAGCAGGATGAGAAATAGCAGCTAACACCGAGGACTGGGATGCCCTGGAGACATCAGGCCCCAGAGGGCAGCTGCTACACACATCAGTTGATTAAAGAGGAACCGGAAAATCCAGACTTTTAAAACGCTGGCTCTGTTCTTTAAACATACCGTGGACCAAATAAAACGTGTATAGGCAGACTTCTGCCCATAACTTCCCAGCGGGTGCAGGGACGGCCTGATTTTCGGTGGATTTGTGCTGCTATCTGGTGGTGGAGTGGGGCAGATGGCGCTGTGGAGCAAACACATGGGTTTCCAGCCCCACTGGGAAACGTCATGCCTCCCTTCCACGCCGACTTGTCCTTAGAGGGGGTCTGGGCAGGGCACCTGCCCCCAACATTAACCCCATCCCCTTTTGATAAACCTGAAAATTTCAAGCTACTCTTTTAAACATGATTTTGTAATAGGTAATGCATGCATAAGGTAAAGAATAATAACACAGGGGTCAGCTGACCATGGCCAGTAAGCCAAATCTGGCCCATCTGTTTTTCTGCTGTCCCCATGAGCATTTTTTTTAATAGTGGGGGGAATAAAGAATATTTTCTAACACATGACATTCAAATTCAGTGTCAGTCATAAGGTTTTACTGGCACACCACACCCATTCATTTGTATTCATTTGCTGCTTTTTCAATACACGAAGAGTCAAGAGACCAAATGACCCATAAAACCTAAAATATTTTTATGTTCCCCCAAGCCCTCAGTCCTCCTCCCCAGAGGCCATCATTTCGATAAGACCCTTGTAAGTCCCTTACATAGGCACAGAGGCAAGTCCCTTACATAGGCACATCTCCCTTCTTTTCACACAGTAGGTCAAATATTACACACACCGTTCTGTACCTTTCTTTTCTTAAGTTAATATGTTTTGGAGATAGTATTATATCAATGCTTCCTTATTCCTTTTTACAGCTGTATAACATTCCAACTTCAGGGTGGGCCTTTCTTTTTTAACTCATCGCTCGTTGAATTTTGAGATCATTTTCAGCGTGGGGGTAATACAGACTGCTGTTGCGTGCATCGAAGAACCTAAGGCTTTGCTCATAAGGGCCAGCAGACCTAAGGGGTCAATTCCTGGGGATCAAATTGCTGGGTCAGGGATGTCTGTGTGTTACGTTTTGATAGCTCATGCCAAAATTGCCTTCCACCAAGTCTGTGCCCATTTAAACTCTCAAACTTTTGAGAGTGCCAGTTTCCTCACACCCTTGCCAACACGGAGTGTTATCAAGTGTTTTGTTCTTTGCCAATCTGATAGGTGGTTTTAATTTGCATTTCTCTTACTGTATTTCATTGACTCTAAGATATCATTGATTGTACCATGCATCCTGATTTCAGAGATGTTTGAATATAAAAATTTGCATCTTACAATCACTGAAGTAAAATATGTTGAGTGAGATTTGGTATCTTATCTCACTTCCTTACTCCATACATGTTCTTTTCTGATTTGGGGGGAGGGGGGCAGGACAGTAGTGGTTAAGAGTTTAGGGTTCAAATCCCAGCTCTGGGGATTTCCCTGGTGGCACAGTGGTTAAGAATCCACCTGCCAATGCCGGGGACATGGGTTCAATCCCTGGTCCGAGAAGATCCCACATGACTTGGAGCAACTAAGCCCGTGCACCATAACTACCGCCTGAGCTCTAGAGCCGGTGAGCCACAACTACTGAGCCCACACACCTAAAGCCCATGCTCCACAACAAGAGAAGTCACCAGAAGTCCGAGCACCACAATGAAGAGTTGCCCCCACTTGCCACAACTAAGGAAAGCCTAAAGCAGCCCCCCCAAAAAAATAATAATAAATTAATTTTTAAAAAATCCCAGCTCTGCCACTTACAAGCGTGTGACTTTGGGCAAGTTATTTAATCTTTCTGTGTCTCAATTTCCTCATCTGTAAGATGGGTACCTACCTCATAAGGTCACTGTGAAGATTAAATGAATTAATATATGCAAAACACTATGTTTCTGGAACATACTAAATGTTCCATAAATGTTTCATATGATTATCATCTTTCCTTTAGGATCTCTTTTTCTTAATGAGTTTCAAGGGCTCTTTATAAATTTTTTAATTTAATTTAATTATTTTTCACTGCGTTGGGTCTTCGTTGCTGTGCACAGGCTTTCTCCAGTTGCAGCGAGCAGGGGCTACTCTTTATTGTGGTACGTGGGCTTCTCATTACGGTGCCTTCTCTTGTGGCGGAGCACCGGCTCTAGGTATGTGGGCTTCAGTAGTTGCAGCGCATGGGCTTATTTGCTCTGCGGCATGTGGGAATCTTTCCAGACCAGGAATTGAACTCATGTCCCCTGCATTGGCAGGCAGATTCTTAACCACTGTGCCACCAGGGAAGTCCTAGGTTCTTTATAAATTAAGGAAACATCCTTTCAGTTTTCCGCTCAGCCCAGACCCCTGGTTTTTATTCCTTTTTCCTTGACCATGAGAGTAACAGATGATACGAAATTCAGACATCACAGAAATGAATTGCATAGGAAGAAGCCAATGGAAATGACCCAGACGTCCATCAATACAGGAATAAATGAATTGTGCCATTACCCCCTACCACCCACTCCTACACCTTTTTGGTTGTGTCTTTCAGAAACTACATCAAACATTAAATATCTTAATGTTATACTTCAGACAGACCCCAGGGGAACATAACTCCGTGTATGTGCCATGAAATGCCACAAGCAACTGTGTCACATACCCCACCCACCACACACCCCTCCCCACAGGTTCTCTGTCTTCTGGGTGCCCACGCCCCTTCCTGTCAACAGTTCCTCAGCTTTACTTTCCGTAGTTTGTATTACAAAAGCTATAGCTTGAGTTTGGGGGGGTTCTTAACTATAAATTGGAAATATAAATATAAAACTGTACAATGTTATCCACAACCTTGCTACGCAAAGTGTGGTGTCAGCATCGGCATCCCTTGGAAGGCTGTTGGAAATGCAGGATCTCAGCACCCCTCACCCCCAAGAATCAGAACCTGCATTTAAACAAGATTGCTAGTAGGACTTCTGTAGTGGTCCAGTGGTTAAGACTCTCTGCTCCCAATGCAGGAAGCCTGGGTTCAATCCCTGGTCAGGGAACTAGATCCCGCATGCTGCAGCGAAGATCCTGAAGATCCCGCAACTAAGACCTGGCATACATCTTTAAATAAATAAAATATTTAAACAACACTGCCAGTGATTTACCTGCACATTAGAATTTGAGAAGTATTGCTCTAAAAAATAATATTGTAGGTCTTGTAAAGTATACTGCATTTTGAATATACTTTTTCAAGCTATTCATGCCTTTCACATCTCAGAGATTCTAAAACTGCCCAGATGTTTTCCAGTCTTGTTGAGAACAGTGTTTTTGAGTGAATGCTGCGGAACGGTCCAAGTCCATGTATCTCTTTCTTGGAACACTGTGCCAACTTCCTTGGCTGTAAATAACAACTTACCTTTAACAGCAGCTTAAGCAATAATGACATTTATTATCAGGTCTTAAGAAGCCTATAGGGGGACTTCCCTAGTGGTGCAGTGGTTAAGAATCTGCCTTCTAATGCAGGGGACGTGGGTTCGATCCCTAGTCAGGGAACTAAGAAACCACATGCCGTGGGGCAACTAAGCCCACATACCACAACTACTGAGCACTTGAGCCACAACGACTAAGACTGCACACCACAACTAAGACCCAATGCAGCCAAAAAAATAATAAAATAAATATTAATTTTTAAAAAAGCCTATAGGTAGGCAGCCCCAGGATTTGTTCAGCTGCTCAACTACATCATCCAGGTCCTACCTAGCTCTTGCCATCTTTCCGTAATGACATCTTTGGTGTGTTGACTTTTCAGCCTCAGGCTTGTGCCTCATGGGATCTTTATGACTGCCACAGCTCCAACCATCACAGCCTCGTATCACAGGCAGGAGGAAAGGGGACAAAAAAGCTTTCTCCCCAGCTATTTTCAGAAGAGGGAAACTTTCCAAACACACCACCTCCCCAACTCACTGGCCAGAAAGAACTAGGTCACAGGCACACCCCTGGACCAACCACTGGCAAAAGGAAATGGCAGTGCCTGATTGGCTTGGATTCACACCTAGAAACTGGACCTTCGGCCCTTTAAACAAAACCAGGCTTCTATGAGCATGGAAGGACATGACTGGACTGACAGTCAACAGTGTCCAACACACCTCCTCTCTGGACTCCTCACCTCCAGTCTTGCTGCTGCCCAATTCAATTCCCTTGAGGCAGCCAGGCTGCAGTTTGAGCCACTAGTTTTTTTTTTTTTTTTTGGCACACGGGCTTAGTTGCTCCGTGGCATGTGGGATCTTCCTGGAGCAGGGATCGAACCCATGTCCTTTGCAGTGGCAGGCAGAGTCTTAACCACTGCGCCACCTAGGAAGCCCCAGGCTGCAGTTTGTAAAAATGCAAACCCGCCCACTTTTGCTTAAACCTTCCCGGGCTTCAGCTCCCTCACCATAGAGGAAACATCGTGTGGAAGAGTGAAAAGAACTGGATTCCAAACCTGATTTTACTCCTTTCTTGTTATGTGACCCTGGGAAAACCATCTTACTCCACCCAGTCTCAGTTTCCACATCCGACAAATGCGGAGATAACAGCTACTTTGCAAGGGTCATTGAGGAAATAATAATAATAATAATAATAATAATAATAATAATAATAATGGCAACTGCTAATACTTATATAGCACCCGCTCTGTGCCAAGCCGTTTTCTAAATCCTTTAGTTCTATTAGCCATTTTAATCTTCCCACGAATCCAATAAAACAGAACTCACATCCGCATCAGCTGAAACTACCAGCTCCAGAGCAGAGAAGGGATGGAGCGCAGGCGCGAAGGAATCCCGCTCTGGGGACTGGCTGCGACCTCCGGGGAGGGGGCGGAGCCTCTCTGAGAGCGCTTTAGCATGGGGAGGCAATCCTTTCACCTCTCTCAGCCTGTTTCCAGATCCATATAAGGGCTTCTCAGGGACTTACCTGATTGCGCAGTGGTTAAGAATCTGCCTGCCAATACAGAGAAAGTGGGTTCGATCCCTAGTCCGGGAAGATCCCACACCAGAGCAACTAAGCCCATGAGCCACAATTGCTGAGCCCACACGCTGCAACTACTGAAGCCTGCTCACTCTAGGGCCCTCGCGCTGCAACTACTGAGCCTGCGTGGCTAGAGCCCATACTCCACAACAAGAGAAGCCACCGCAATGAGAAGCCCATGCACCGCAAAGAAGAGTAGCCCCCGCTCTCAGCAACTAAAGGAAGCCCTCATGCAGCAACAGAGACCCAACACAGCCAATAAGAAAAAAAAAAAAAAGCTTCTCAGACCATTAATGATAAAGGAGTCACTTCTTGGATTTAACATTTGTGAAACTATACATCTCCAGGGCCTTTGCACATGCCATTCCCTCTACCTCCTTGTCATCATTCAGGTCTCTGTTGAAATGTGACTCCCATAGGAGTCACTCTCCCTGACCACTTCTTTCCTTGTTTACTCTATATCCTGTTATAGTTATGTTCTTTCCTACTTGTTTATTTACTACCTGTCTCCGACTAAAATGTAAGCCCATGAGAGCAGGAGCTTGCTTCTTCAGGGATGTATACCCATCCCCAGCACCTATGACAGCATCTGGCACATAGCAGATGCTTAGTAAATGTTTGTTTGATTGAATGAATGGATTGAGTGAATGAATGAATAAGTGAGTGAATGCTTTCCCTGCCACCTTAATGCCCCAAATAATTTAGCTGCCCTTCTACAAGCCCCTTCTGGCCTGGGAGCATCTATCTTGGAAGCCAGACATCTGGCTTGGGTTCAAATTCTAACTTAGTCATTTAACAGCTGAGTTTAGATGAATGGCTTAACCCCTCTCGCCTTCATTTTTCACTTTAATCCAACCTGGTAGAGATTTTGTGGGGATTCAACTAGATAGGAAAATGCCCGAGGCAAAATAGGTGCTTTTTAAAAATATTATAAACTTGCATCCTATTTACTTATTTATATTTATTGAAGCATAGTTGACTTATAAGATTGTGTTAGTTTCAGGGGTACAGCATAGTGATTCAGGTTTTCGTTTTTTGGTGGGTTATTCTGCATATTATATTCCATTATAGATTATGACAATAGGCTCTTTTTAAAAGCTTTCTTTTTCTTTCACAGTCATACCCTTCCAAGTCTGATCACCCTTGCCCTCTTCACCAAGCACCTCAATACCTCCCTCGCACCCGAGCCTGGAGGGCCTTGCAGGTTGCTGGGCCCTCACGCACGCAAAATATTTCCTCTCTCTAAAAGGGCAGAAAAAAAACCTTCCCGGCAACTGGTCGCGCGGTCTGCGGAGCGGGCGTCAGCGGAGGCGTTTGCGCGTGCGCACACGCCTGCGCAGACGAGCCCGGGGAACGGGTGGGGGGTGAAGAAGGGGCCGGCCTTTGAGCGACAGCGACGCAAGATGGCAGCCACCACGGGCTCGGGTGAGCGGGGGCGCCGGACCCGGCCGGCAGAGGGGGGCACGGGCTGGGGCCGGGGGCCGGGGACCCGCGAAGGCCCTTGCTGCGGGCCAGGGCCTCTGCGCTGCCTCTGTCCGCTGGGCTCCGCGGCGGCGACCTGGGCGGCCTGAGTAGGGAGGAGGAGCAGGCGGTGGCCGGAAGCACGGGCGGGGGCCTGAGGGGCCTGTGGGCGGCGCGGCGAGGCCCAGAGGCTCCCCCGGGCGGCGTGAGGGCCCTGCTAAGAGGAAGGGCCGGGGCCCCGCGGCGCTGCAGAGCTGCCAGAGCGGGCGAGGGGCGAGCCCAGAGGCACTCCCGAGGAGACCGGGGCTGGTGGCTCCTTAGGGGAGATCGAGGGGTCCCCTAGACGACGAGGAGGCGCCCCAAAATGGATGAAAGTCCTCTATGGGGTGCTGGGTGTCCGGGCGGGGGGAGGAGCCGTGGCATGTCCGTTTGGCCTGGACTTCAGAGAAGCACCTCGGGATGGGTGAGGGAAGGAAGCAGGATCCTGAGGGGTGCCTGAGAGGATCCCCCATTGGTTAAGGGCATGGGTCCAGTGTTAGTCTGGGGAATTGGGTTAGCTGAGGAACGCTTTAGGTTGATGAGAAAGGGGGAATCTTGGGGTGGCTGCTTTATGGGGGGGATTAAGGACATCTCCGTAGGATACGTGAGAAGGGGAAAGGGATGTCTCAGATTCCAGAGGGATTTCGTTGGAGCAGGGGAAAGTGAAATGACCCCTATTTGAGGAGATAGATGTTAGGTTTTAGGAGGTGAACTCCAAGTAGGGCGGTTAGTGGAATTTTGTGATATTGGGTGAAGAACAGATGAGTTGGGAGCCCTGGAGGTGTCTATCTGGGGAAGGGAGTCCCATTCATTGGGTGAGAGTGGGAAAGGTCAGGTTTCAGAGATGTTCTTTTCACAGGAAGAAAAAATCTTTATTGGGTGAGGGACGTGTACCCTAGGAGTGTCTCTTTTATGGAGACTTTCTTCCCCTCTTTTGGGTATTGGTAACATATGGGGGGTTCAGCTCAGAAGTTCCCCAGCGGCTGGATGAGCATGGGGAGAGGAACAAATGAAATAGGAAGTCTTGGGTGACTGGAGAAGAAAGCTGAGGTGCAGGAGGGAATGAGGGGGCTGCACTTTGGGCCAAGGGGAGTTCTTCCAGGCCCTGGTAGGTAAAGGGAAGCAGCAATTATTTTGAGATTGGATTCCCCACTCTGCACTCGTAAGATGTGCCAGAGGATCAAATCCCGAAGGATCTGTTTCAGAGTTAACACTCACAGTTGGGCATCAGGGGATGGACTCAGATGGCCTTCTGGAGGAGGCAGGGTGACAATTGTCTGGGGAAGGTCCCCCAGAGGGGCCGATGAGGCAAGAGAGTCAGATTCTGGAAGTGGAGGATTTGGGAGTGACAGAGTGTCCCCCTTTTGGTGAGGAGGGTGTCCCCTGAGATGCCTGGCAGTGAAATTGGCCAATGAAGTCCTCCCAGATGTGGTGACAGTAGGTGACCTCTGATGGAAGAAACAAACAGGACTACCAACGTGGGTACTGAAATCCTCCAGAGGTTTAAGACCGCAGCAGCACTGTTAGGAGAGGGTTGGTGACCTAAAGTGAGCAGGGTGAGGGGACTCTGTCTTTTCAGGATGTTACTCCTTTAGTATCCCAAGGAGCCATCTTTGTGTGATTGTTAGGGTGCAAATAGAAGAAATTGGAAGTAGGGGATCTGACTGAAGTCACCGACCACAAGCTGCCTTTTACACTTAAAGCAGTGGGGTCTTCCTGGAGAATAGAGGAAACCACACATCTTTTTCTTAGCTTTGGTTTCAGTTGGAACAGTGCTGAGTCAATTCATTTACCAAGAGACTGCCACAGACATTCTCAGAAGAGAGAGGCTGAGTCAGGCCAGACTGCTGTGGGAAACCTCTCACCAGAATAACAGCCCTGCCAGGTTGCTGTGGGGGTACACTGTGCCCATAGCAGCCCGCGTTATGGTGGGATTGCAACTCAGACCCTTGGCAGTCACTTGAGATTGGCCACCTATAATCTGGTTTAACAGCTACTTAATTCTAACTTCTTGAGGCCCTGCCAGTTGAAGAGTGCTTCATAAATGCTGTGGTGGTCAGATAAAACATCGTCAGCTGCTGTCTAGTGGCATACAAGAGCACTTGGCATGGTTTAGATAACATGGAACAGGTTTTGAGGTGTCCAAAAATGGGCTTCCCAGAACTGCTTTGTTTGTTTATTCAACAGGTATTCATTAAGAATTTGCCATTTCCCATTGTGAATAGTGAACAAGATGGACATAGCCCCTATCCTTGAGGAGCTTCTCTTCAAGTCAGGGAGAAGCCCATTAAAGGAGTAAATAGTTAAGATTTCAGATAGCAGTAAGTGCTGTGAAGGAAGTTGTGTGATGTAGTATCTGGACAGGTGGTCAGGGAAGGCTTTTCCAAGAGGAGGGGGTATTTGAACTGAGACAAATGATGGAAGGAGTCAACAGTGTGTGTCACAGGCACGGGAGGGGAGCACAGTGAGTGGAAAGGCTCTGGCAGGACCAAGCTTGGCATGTTGAAAGAACAAGCTAAAGGCGTCAGTGTGCAAGGGAGGCTTGTTAAAGAGATGAGTTCGAGCGAGATGGCTTTGGATTTTATTTAGTGTGCAGGAAAGCCATTGAACAAGTACCTGGTCTGAAGTAAACATTCAGTAAATATTTGTTGAATGAATGAATGAGAGTCTTAAAAAGAGAGGAATGACAAGATCTGACCTGTGCTCCCAGGCAGTCAGAGGAGTGCAGAGTACTAAGGGAGGAAGCAGAAAGATCATATTTGGGTTAAACTAAAATGAGTGTACAGGCTTCTCTGCTTTCTAACCCTGAGAAGTCTTTCAGGTGTGGTCAGGGGCCCTGAGGCCTTCCTTAGACAGGCTTAGAACAAGCCTCTTGATTAATCTGTGCCCCTGGTTGCCAGGAAACAGCTGTGAAGCCTTTGAGTTCCTGTAAGGGCTGAACTTAGTTTTTTTGTGGTCACTGCTTTTAGCACTTGGCGACAACACTTCCCACCTCCTTTGCTTCTGCAGTGTGTGATTTCCTTATAGATCTTAGAGGGTGGAACTGTAGAAAACCCACCAGAATCCTCAGGATGCTCGTGTTGTGACAGGTGACTTCCTCCTGCCTTGGCCAGGATTGCAGGGCCTCAAAGAGTAGCCCTTGGCTGCCAGATCTTTCCTCTCACCCAGTATCCCACAGACTTCCCTGACAGTTAACCAGAAGCAGAGTGCCAGAAGAGTAAGCCCTTTACATTTTAAATTCGCATACGTTGGAGTGGCCTCATACACACACTCCTTATGAACATTTAACCAAATGGGCAGTGGAGGTTACGTAGTCTTCCATTCCATTCAGAGGTGTTCCCTAGAAAGAGCTGGACCTGGGAGATGAGAACCTATAGTCTCTTAGCTGGTCTCGTTTCCGTGTGTCTCACTGTGTGAGCATCTTGTGCCTGTTGTAGCTAAGTGCCTTTTGTACAACATGGGCCCTGCTTTCAAGAGAACTTCTTCATGTGGTACTCAGCTGGAGAAACAGCAGCCTGCTCTAGCAATGGAAGGGAAACGCTTTGTTGGGGCACTACAATCTATTATTCCTCTTAGGGATTGCCAGGGTTAATGTAATCCTGATTTTCCCCTTCACAATAACTTTAAAACCACCCTCTTCCCCCCACCATATTCTCTTCCTCCCTCCCTCTCTTTCACCTAAAATGTAGCTCTGCAGTAGTTTGATAAGGTAGAATAGAAATATATAGTGGTTTAGAGGTTTCCTAGTACTTTGACTTTCCTGTTATGTCATCTCATCCAACTCTCCACAACTTGGTGAGCTCACCAGGGGAAGTATTGGCCCCACAGTATTCCTAAGGGAGATTGGTGGCTGACTGAGGAGTGGTGACACTCAGATTAGAGCCCAGGGAGTTTTGACTCCAGTTCCTTCCCCAACCTGCTCCAGTACCTTAGGTAGGGAATGGAAAGGCATGAATTTGGGCATGTGCTCTTCCTCAGTCTTGGCCTGTTTAATCTTGATAAGAGAATGGGCTTTAATGAGTAGCTTCTGCCACCTATAGCAGGAACTCTTTTTATAACATCCCCAGCCACTTTTTAGGCATTCCGGATAGTGTGCTGTCTAATGAGAGTGAAGGCCACTTCTTGCTCTTGCTTAAACTTTACACCCGATAACTCAACACTCGTTGGGCTTAGGGCCCCCTCATGTCATGTATAAAGTCAGTCCTTGTCTTCATTTACATGCACACCCTTCAGACTTCTTTTTAAGCTGTGCTTCTAGGGCTGTGTTACACACTGTATTAAATACATCATCTTGCTTCTGACAGCAACGCTTTGAAGCAGATATCTGTTCTGAAGGTGAGGAAACTGAGGCTCAGAGAGGAGAAATGACTTGCCGGAAGCTCAGAGCCAGGGACTTGCAAACCAGCGTACAGAACTGGGACAGCTCTTCTCTAGGACATATGCTCTTGGCCATATTAGCATTTTTCCAGCTCCTGTTGCCTGTTCTCCAGCTAGGCATCTCAAGTTCCTTCAGCCACTGGCAGGTTTGTTGACATTTCTGTCTTGGCGGGTTAGTTCTTTCATGGGTGGATAGTAATGACACCAAGTATGATTCTTTCTTCATCGTCACATTCACCCCGTGCGAGTCCAGTAGATGTAACCCCAAAATAGACGCCAAATCCTCCTTCTCTCCATTGGCATTATTGTCATTCTTGTCCTACCAGAACCACTTTCTCTTGCCTAAAAGACTGCAAAAGCCTCCTGCTTCCAGTCTTGCCCTTTTCTAATCCCTTCTCTATAGAATGATTTTTTACAGACAAGAAAACAGAAACTGCCACCCCCTGCAGAAAGCCCTTCCTGCTACACTTATAATAAAATATATGCATCTCTTTTCTGTGGCCCACATGGCCTTCCGTGGTCTTGGCCTTGCCTACCCCTGACCTCGCTTGATATGCACACCTGTGCTTGTTCTCTTCCCCTTTGGGGAGTGCTCTGCCTGCATGTGACTGCCTGCTTCTCCTTCTTCAGGTCTCAGCTCCCCAGAGAGTCGATCCCTGCCCACCCCTTTCAGTGTAGTCTTCCCACTCATTATCACATCTCTGTTCTCTTCTAAAGTGCTTAACCTTATCTGAAGATTTTTTGTTTGTTTGTTTGGTTTTCCCCATATTTTCTGTGATTCTACAGTAGGGGAGGATTCTGTCTTGTTCTCTGCTATGTCCCTAGCACCCACATAGTCCCTGACATATAGTAGATGCTCAATAAATATTGGATGTTGCAATGAATTAATGCAGGGTCTCATCTTGATATAGCCAAATATATAAATTTGACATATATGAAGAAACAATGTATCTGATAAGGCAGAAGCAAAAGTGCCTGTTCAGCTTTTCAAAAAGGAAAGCGCTTGTCCTGATTAGTTAGTATTTATAGAGGGACTTTAGCATAGAATTAACTAGTTAGTATTTATAGAAGGACTTTAGCATAGAATTAACTCTGTTCTCTCCTTCCCTAACTGTCCTGAGACACCACACCTTCTTCTTCTTCTTCTTCTCCTCCTCCTCCTCCTCCTCCTCTTCCTCCTCCCCCTCCTTCCCCTTCCTCCTGCATTGGGTCTTCATTGCTGTGAGGGCTTTCTCTAGTTGTGGCAAGCAGGGGCTGCTCTTCATTGAGGTGCACGGTCTTCTCATTGCCGTGGCTTCTCTTGTTACAGAGCATGAGCTCTAGGCACGCGGGCTTAGTTGCTCCGTGGCATGTGGGATCTTCCCACAGACCAGGGATCGAACCCATGTCTCCTGCATTGGCAGGCAGATTCTTAACCACTCCACCACTAGGGAAATCCCCACACCTTATTCTTTGTCTCCACCCCTTTCAGAGAAAATTTGATCTTTGGCCTTGGTCACCCTCGGAGCAGAGACGCACAGGGTGTTGCATTTTGTCACCAGCTGCTGTTGTCACATTGTCTGGACTGTAAAGAATAATAGATTGCTAGTGTTTCTTCCCCCAGATCAGTGATTCTCAAACTAGTAGGGCTTGTTAGATTGCTGGGCTCCACCCTCAGTTTCAGATTCAGTAGTTCTGTGGTGTAGTGTAGTGTTCTGGTGTATGGCCTGAGAATTCACATTTCTAGTGTGTTCCCAGGTGATGTGCAGCCTGCAGGTCTGGGGACCATACATGGAGAATCATTGTTGTAGAGAAGAAATATGCTCCTCTGGACAGGCCGTAACTAGGCACCCAGACTGCACTGTACTTGCCAGTTGCTCAGAAACAAAAGTTACCTGCCCCTGACTTTATGTCACTCTTCAGGAACATTTAATCCAGGTGCATCACCTTCCAGGCCTCCTTATTTTCAAAATGGTAGCAGCACACCAGACTCCTAGCTCAATTCACTATCTTCCCTGAATGGGCAACCAAACCAGTTTCAACTAGCAGCTTTCTTTCCAGGAGAAACCTGTGAGGCCCTGCCATTTTAAATCAAGACCCATGCCAGGCCAGGGTTTTCCAAGATTGGCATGCTGTAGTAGCCGCTGCTTTGATTTCCCCCAAATCATGGTTTTCCCAAAAAGATGTTTAAAAGGGCTTCAAAATTCTTTTTGTACCACAAATATTTTAACATATTGCTGTTTCAAATTACTGCGTTAAATGTTTTACTAGGGCATGGTGTAAAACCCTATCAAATATTCATGCTTTTTTAACCTGGTTGTCATATTTTCTTTGTAATATCCTGCAGCTGCTGACTTTTCAGTTTATATTTAGCCAAGAGAATAACTGGCTGACTTTTGATACTGACACAGATCCAGGAAAAATCCTTCTGGAAAGAAGAATTCTGAAGTAACAGGAACAAGTGTTTTCTTTTTAAAAATCTTGGATTACTGTGTTATTTTAGCACCTTGGTAAAGTTATGTTAACATTTTCATAGTTAACCTTTTAATAGTTATAGTTTATTAAGATTAACAAGAGTCCATTTTTACATCCTCTATATTGTCTCTTGAAGCTGTTCCTTCAGCTGCCTTTCAGGTGTCAGATTAACACAGACGTTTTAGGAATCTTAAAATTTAGATTGATTCAGTGGATTAAAATGCCACAGGAAGAAAATATGTTAGAGTGTTACTGAGTTTTTCTGATCTGTTATGCTTCTGGTTTTTGACACATATGGATTTAATTTTCAATATATTCACTGAAATCTTTTGTTTAAATTAATGTATCTTGATTTTGACTTTATTCTCTCCATTTGGGATGGGATGAAGTCCTCCCTGTGACTGATACACTCACAAGGTCTACAGGATCTCCGAACTCCACCAGTATTTGGATTTATGTCCTGGGGTAGCCCTGAGGTTCTAGAACAAGGGTGTGGTCAGGCCATGTGGAATTAATTGCTCTTGCTTTGTAGAAAATATTGATGTATTAACTGTGTATGCAGTTTCTAAATGGTTTGAAATGTCAGTAACATGCTTTTATATATATTTTATGAAACAAAGTTCAGTTTGTAATGAAGAATCCTTGACTTGTGTGGTTTGGGGGAAAAATAGTTTTCCCTCATCTTAAAAAAGTCTTGATCATACTTCATTAAAAAATAAGACTACTTATCAAATTTTAATTATCTCAAAATAAAGAACCTTAGGTATCTCAGTTATATGGTATTGGTGTCCAGTATTTTGGCCACAGTAGGCCATATTAGAGGTTACAGTAGGGAAGGAAGAGGTACTGCCTTTTCTTCAATCAGGAAACAATTATTGAGTACCATTACATGCCAGGGAGCATACCAGGTTCTGGGGAGGTAGAACTGAATGAGTCACAACTCTAACTTGAGAAGCTCCAAGAGTGAGTCAGACAATAAAAAAGAAAGAAAATGAAATTTAAAGAAAAAGAAAAGGTACAGCACAGACATGTGAAGGTAAAGAACCTGGGGTGGGGGGGTGGGGGGCGCTCGGAGGACCTCTGAAGACTGCCCAGCTCCTAATTGAAAGTTCGTGTTTCTTCTTAAGATCATCGTATTCAAAATTTAATGTGTCACTTTTCTTGGGCTATTTAAGATCCATACTAAGCCCCTTTGATAATCTTTATTAGACTCCCTTTTAATAGTGCTGTGAATGTTTCCCTGCTGTGTTTCCAGAAATAAACCAGAGTTAGAATTTTGTGACATCGCACATTATTCATTCTGAAATACCATCCCTAGCTAACACCCAGCCACCCATTCATTCATTCAGCAAGCATTTGAGTACATACTTTGTCAAAGCACTCTTTGACGTATTGGAAATTCAGCAGTGAACAAAACAGTTTTACTCTGAGGGAGTTTATGTTCACATGGGAGAGACAGACAATAAACAGCTAATGAAGTGGAAATGAATACTGTACATTTAAAATGTCAAATGGTAATGATGCTGTGAAGAAAAATAAAGCAAGGTAAGGGAATGGAAAGTTGGATCTTAGATGAAGAATAAGGGAGCCAGCTGGCCATTCCCAGCTCTGGGACAGAGAATTCTGGGGTGAGGGAACATCAGATGCAAAAGCAGAGTCAGGTTGGCTATTCAGGGACTTCAAGAAGGATGGGATGGCTGAAGGAGAGTGGGGGAGCAAGGGAAAGGGTGGCAGGAAATGATGTTGCAGAAGCAGGTGGGGCTCTGCAGATGAGATAAGGATTTTGGATGCTAGTTGTTAGGGGAAGCCAGTTGGAGGGCTTTGAGAAGGGGGGAGTGATGGGCTCTGACTTATCTTTAAAAGGCTCACTGTGGAAAATAGCTTGTAGGCAGAAACCAGGTAGACCAAGAAACCAGTCAGGCAGCTGAGGCGGCTTGGGCTACAGTGGTTGCAGTGGGGATGGTGAAGATGATCGCGTTTGCGATATATTTGGAAATGGGTTAGATATGGGGTGTAAGGAAAGATTTCTTATCATAACTCCAAGTTTTCTAGCCAGAGAAATCTGTGCCATATACTGATATGGAAGAGTGGGTGCTTTTTGTTTTTTGAGGAGTGCAGGGGAGTTTTGTTTGGAGTTGTTTTAAATTGGAGAGGCCTGTTAGGCATCTAAATGGAGATGTCTAGCAGGCAGTTAATGGGAGATATCAATTGGAGAGTTATTAGCGTCTTGGTCTGGGTAAAATCACTTGTGGAGTAGACAGAAGAGCAGCCATCAGTGGGCTGTGCCCTGAGGCCTGGCAGCCAGTGTTTGAAGGTCAAAAGGTGTGGCCGATGATCAGCGAGTGAGGTAGAAAGAGAGCCTGAGGCTAAGGGAAGAGAATTATAGGAGGAGGGTGCGGCTGAGAGCTCCGGGAACTTGAGGTGGGAACTGAGAGTTGACCACAGAATTTGGCTAGAGGGTGCTGCTTGGTGCCCCTGAGGAGAGCAGTTTGGGTGAGTGACTAGCTAGGAAAGGCTGATTGGAGTAGGTGCAAGTAAGGTGAAGAATTGCAGACAAGGAGTCTAGACAGCCCTTTTTGAGATTTTTTGCTAAAAATGAGCAGAGAAATGAGGTACCTAGAAGAGCACATGGGATCAAGTGAGGGATTTTTGTTTTTTATACTGTGATGGATAATACAGTGCTGATGAAGGTGATCCAGTCTCTGTGCCAGGTAGGACACAGAGTGCTTCTTTATAGGTTTTACCTCATAGGTTCTTCCTCACCACTTGTAAGAGGCAAGGAGTGTCAGGATCCCTGTCATGCTGAGGGTCAAGGTAGCTTGCACAGTCACCCAGCTAGATTGCCAGAAAGTTGTGGAGCATGGACTTGAGCCTAGATCCGTGCTCTTAATCCTCTGCTGAGAGATTATAGGATTTTCTCTAAAGTATATTCCGATTCTTATTTGTGGGAGGTAATTTCACCATTACTGTGACCAGCCTTTTTAAAATAGAGTGGTCAACCAGGTATCCTTACATTTGTGATTCTACTTCCATGGCATCTAAAGGTCATTCATGTGAGTATACACATGCGGGGAAGCATGGGTTGACTTTGTGTTTATCATTTATAAAATGGACTGTGCCTACCTTTTTATCCTTTGCTCAGTTTTTTAATTTTTCAACACATATTTAATTAAAGCCTACCATATAGAGGCCAGTTGTTTTAATGGGTTTTTTTGTAAAAATGGGAACCATCACCACAGTCATGCAAATTAACACGTGCTACCTTAAACCTCTTAACATCCCACCTACCTCAGCCTATAAGAAGTTCCATAATCTGTTCTGTTGTCACAGTATTTGCTTTAAGCAAGTGCTTCTGGCTTTGTATCCTGAGATGTTAGTAGTAGCACATCCCTAACTTGGCCTCTAATCCTTCAGCTCATCCTGAACATAAGGTGGGAAATTTGCCTTATCTCTTGTCCTGCTCTGAGTCTTTTGCAGCTCCCCACTAATTACCCTCAGGATAAAGTCCAGTCTCTCTTAGTAACATGGCCCTACCTCCTTACCTTTCATCAAATTCGGAGGGGTCCATGACCTCTCAAAGGTTAAGAAACATTGCGCTATGATTATATTTCTCTCATAAGTTTTAACAGCTTTGTTTTATTGAACTTTGTATCTGTATATCTTGTTTCCATAGTGAGCTTTTATGCTCTGATTGGGAGGCTCCCGTTTTCATTTCTTTCATAGCCCCTGTAAGGTCTAGCATGGTGTTGGGTAAGTGTTTGATAATTATTGTACTGAAAGAAGGTGTGTGTACATATGTATTAATAACAAATTTATGGGAGGGAAATTTTGACAAACAGGTAAAAAGCCTAGCTAACTTTTAAGAAAATTGCAGCCCTGAAATATGTGGATTTTGCTTTTAAACATGGAATGAGCTCGGTTTTACACACATTAAACATGGTGAACCCTAGATGGTTCCTTACTACATAGAGTTCTGTATACCAGCTAACCAGGTGCTAGTCAGCCACTTGTATTTAAATATCAGAAAAAGCTAAATGAATCACTGCATAGTTTGTAAACTTTTGCAATTTCTTATTTCTACTAGCTGTTATTATTCCCCAGACTTCGATTTTAATCAATTTTTGAGTGAAAATAAAAGTTTGTGGCTTAGGAAAAATGAATTTAAAACTAGCGGGCCTCTTTAAAAACTATCCACTTTGTGGACTTAAATTCTTCAAGATTTAGCTAAATAAAGGTTAACTGAGTATTTAACTGACAATGCCAGATTACAGCGTTTATCAGTCTTTCCTTACCCTTACCCTCAGAGGGTTTAAAATATCCCCTGAGCTAAATTTAGGATGTTAGGGCTCAGAGGGATTTTTGAGAACAATTAGGTGACCTCAGATGTTGCAAAATGGTGGTCCCTAAGCAGAATCTGACCCACAGACATTTGGCCAGAGCAAAGGAGTGACTGTCCCTTTTAGACAGGAAGACTTGTATTCTCCAGCTCACTTCAGTTCTTAAACTTCCTGTTGTTTTGAGCCAGACAGTAAAGAAATTTGCAAAGCCATACCACTCTTCTCACTAATTTAATTTTCTTCTTTGGAAAATATAGTTGTGTGTTATTTATCTTAACACATAGTGGTTCATTGTGGTTAGTCGTAAATGAATGAAATATTTTTATAATTTCTCAGTTTTAATTTTCTAATTTGGTAAATATCAATTGCTGTATCCCATGTAAACAAAGGCGCTTTGAACTCCTCAGTAATTTTTAAGAGTGTAAAAAGGTCTTGAGACCAAAAAAGCTGAGAACTGCTATTCAAATGGAATAAATGCTTATTGTAATTAATCAGTATATAGTACAATTATTCTGATATTTATATGTACATTCCAACTCCTGCTTGGAATATTTCTCGACTGCTTGGCCAGTCCAGAGTTTTTCTTTTATTAAGCTGTTTTGATGCCTGTTTTATAATTGAATCAAATTGAATCATCCTGTAACATCAATATGGAAGTAACAACAAAAAGCTGACTTTGTCCTCTGGTGCTCAGTTACTGTTCCAGATACTAACCTAAAATAAGTTTAACTCACTCATTTTTTGTTGTTGTTCAGTTGTGTATATGGGCTTTGCATGCTTTGTTTTTAAGTAATTGAATGTCTAATCCAATGGAAATACCTGTTGGAAGTACAAGATTCATTACTAATATAATATTTTCCCCTACTTCACAAGTAAAAAAAAAATCAAGCATCGGAAAGATATAACTTTAATTCACTACCTGTTTTGAAGCTAGTAGCAATGAGCTTGTGATATTTGGATTAAGATTTACAAATCAGGGGGACTTCCCTGGTGATCCAGCAGTTAAGACTCTGCGCTTCCAATGTGGGGGGCGCGGGTTCGGTCCCTGGTTGGGGAACTACAGTCCCACATACCGCAACGCATGGCCAAAATATTTAAAACCTGAAATAATTAATCCAACCTGACTTAAAGATCTGACAAAAAATAGCACATTCTTGGGAATTCCCTGGTGATTCAGTGGTTAGGACTTGGCGTTTTCACTGCTGGGACCCAGGGTTCCATTCCTGGTTGGAGAGCTAAGATCCTGCAAGCCACGGAGCAACCAAAAAAAAAAAAGCTCATATCTTGCCAAAAAGAGCAACTTGAAATAGAGGTTACATATATAACTTCATTCAATAATGAAGGGCTTAGCCATGGGAGCTGTTGTATTGATACTTTGCTGTTGATCATTGGACTTGAACAGGTTTTGGTAACACTAAAAAACAGACCGCTTAAAGTTAGTCACTTAGGGCATACCATTAAGTGAGATTCCCACTCTCAGAAAATCCTTGATCCTTATTTCAATCAGGTGTCATATAACTGAAGCCCTGGAGAAGGTGAGGGAGCATGACCGACTTATCTGAGGGAAGAGTGTTCAGGCAAAGCGAATAGCAAGTGCAGTTTGGTTGACGTGGTTCCTAAGTGTTTTGTTGATCAAATAACACAATCATGGTTTTTTTGAAAAATCAAAATATGGAAAGTGGGTTGGAATCACCATAATCCTTGTACCCAGAGATAACCACTGTCACCATCTTAGTCTCCATCCTTTCCTGGTTTCTTAAGATGTCACTTAGCATATGTGTTAGTTTACTAGGGCTGCCATAACAGAATACCACAGACTGGGTGGCTTAAACAGTGGAAATTCAGAATTCTGGAGGCTGGAAGCTCAAGATCAAGGTATCAGCAGATTTGATATCTTTTGGCTTGTAGGCCTTCTCACTGGGTCCTTACATGGTTTTTACTCCGTACAAATATGCATACCTGTTGTTCCCTCTTCTAGTAAGAACACCAGTCAGATTGGATTAAAGCCCACCCTAATGGCCTCATTTTAACTTAAGCACATCTTTAAAGGCTCTGTTTCCAAACGTAGTCACAGTCACGTTCTGAGATGCTGGGGGTTAGGGCTTCAACATATGAATTTGAGGGGACACAATTCAGCCCTTTACACCATCTGTGAACAAGTACCTCGGATATTTATCAGTCTTCCTATCAGTACAGTTCCGTGCTATTTGGAATTCATTGTTATTTGTGCAGGCTTATAAATTAACCAGTAGTAATGCACAGTGATTTTGTTTTCCCCTAAACCAAATTAGGATTATTAAAGATTTAACTCTTTCTAAACAAAAGACATTGTATTGTCTGGATTTTTGCTTATAATATCACAAACATCCTTCAATTTCATGTTTGCTGAAGGAGACGTAATCCAGTATAATTGAATAATCCAGCTGGCTCTTCTGTAGATGAAAAATGCCAGTGTTTTCCAAATGGACCATTCAAGAACGCTTTCAGGTTTTTCCTGTTCCCGTTCAAGTACCATCTGTGCTATTTAAAATTTTTCTTCAGTCAGCTGACTCTTTTGCTTATATTTATTTTAAAAGGAAAATTTCAACATAATCATAAGTGGGAAATTAGTATAATATTACTTGTCCTAAATAAGTTATTCTTAAAAATAACTACATGACTGTAAAATGAAGTGTTCACTGGTGTACCACCTAAAAAAAAGCCTGGGAGCCATAGCTGACTCCTCTTTCTCCCACGTTTCATAGGCAACCTGACAGCAAATCTTAGCAGCTCAGACCACTGAAACATCTAAAACTGCTACTTCTTACCCCCTTTGCTGCTGTCACCCTCGTCCTTCACTGCTAACACGTATGATCTTTTGCTGGGATTATTGCAGTAGCCTTCTAGCTGTTTCTGCCCTAGCTCTCTTCGCTGTATTCTTTATACAGCAGCCAGAGGGATCCTGTTAAAAACAAGTCAGATCCTGTCATTCCTCTATTCAGAACTGCAGTGGCTTTTTAACAGTTGAAGTCCCTAATTTCCTACTGTTCTTCCGTCTCACTGATTTGGTTTTAGCTGAATTGGTATTTTGCTGTTCTTTGACACTCTGGACAAGGCTGTACTTCAGGGCCTTTGCACCTGCTGTTTCCTCTGCCTGGAAGACTCTTCCCCTATGTCATGTTCCCTGTTTAAAATTGTAACTCCCCCACCAGTACTCTCTGCTCCAGAACACCACCATCTGTCATACTACATAATCTGCATAATTTGTATGTTTCCTTCTAGAATGTAAGCTCCATGAGGGCAGGCATTTTTGTCTTGTGCATAGCTTATTTCCCGGTACCTAGAAAAGTGTCTGGTTTCCTCAGATAGTCCAGTTGAATTAATAGTAACGTGTGCCACACTTTGGGAAATATGAGGTGTACTGAGAACACCTCCCACAGTCTTGAGTCCCTCCAGTGGGTCTTTCTTCATAATCATATGTTAAGTGCTGCTTGGCTCTGAGAGTCTGGCCAGTAAAGACAGCTTGGGGGCTCAGTAAAGAAAGCTTATAACTTGGCTGGATCCTGAGTTTTTTCCTGAGGAAATAGTCTAAATGCCAGGGGAAGAGGGGAGTGGGGTGGTGGTAGGCAGGACTGGTTGGGAGAATAACATCCCCATCTGGCCACAGTACCTAGACTATTCTGGAAGACACTCAGAAGTGATGCAAGCCTCAGCCTGAACTCGGGTGCAGTGGCATGAACCTGTGAGATGTTTGTGTGCTTGCTCCCATGAGCTACCTGCCAGGCTTTGGGATTTTTGGAAACAGGTAAAGCAGAGAACTGGCTACCCTCTTTTAGCTTTTTCACACGTTAAGAGAGAAACTATGACTTAAATATTTGAAATTTTTCATCCTTGCCGCCTTCTGTTGACTCAGTTGATCAAGAGGAGACCGTTGCTTTGTGATAGGGCCAGGGCAGCTGTTCCTCCTAAGGTAGTTTGAGAGTCATTCCAATAAATGAGCACACGCTTAGACTCAGAAATGTAGAATAAGAACAGAACAAAAGAAAGCGCCTCTTTTCTTCCAATGCGCTTTTGTTAGCACTTTATCAGTGGTTTTCATCTCAAACTAGTGGGCCCAAATTAATCAACATTTCAACTTGTAAACCCTGTATGAAGTTTGTCAGAGCTCCAGGGGTGGGGGTGGGGTGTCTTTCCAGATTTGGTCATTTAGCCCTGGTGTAGTCATCACTTCACCTGTAACAACGCACGTGCCCCTTCCTTCTGGTTGTGCTGGTCAATACAGATAGCTTCGTAAGCCGCAAGCTTGAGGTACGACAACTTACAGCAGTTTTTTGCATGTCAGCATCTTTATTCTCAGGTAGTGGTAATGAGCAGCTAGCTCTAGGCTTACGAGTTCCCCTGGAGTTGCTAGTATCTTGAATTTCTTTCCATTTATTTTAGGAGTAAAAGTCCCTCGCAATTTCCGACTGTTGGAAGAACTCGAAGAAGGCCAGAAAGGAGTAGGAGATGGCACAGTTAGCTGGGGTCTAGAAGATGACGAAGACATGACACTTACAAGATGGACAGGGATGATAATTGGGCCTCCAAGAGTAAGCGTCGAGCTACGGCTATAAATGTCAATGTCTTAAATTCACTGTGCCTCCTTTTAAAAAATATTAGTCTTATCATGGAACAAGCTCACCAATGGTATATTATCTGAAATGTGGCTATTCTTTTTTGACCAGTTTCAGTTTATATATTTGAACCTCCTCTGATGCTGTTTAATCCCTCTAAATGGTAAGCAAAAACCTGTTTAGACTCATAGTGTGAATTTACATGACACTGTAGACAGTGAGGTTTGAGGTAATTGTACCCTCAGATGTAGTTTAGAACAAACTCATGGGCTTATCAAATAACAAGCCTCCAGATACAGCCAGCATTCCTGAAGACAGTATCCAGCTGAACTTGGGAAAACCTTCACGGTTGTGGTTTTTATTCATTGTTTCCCAGTCCTGCTGTGCGTCTGTATCCTAATTCATTGGGCCATTCAGCAAAGGGTTATTCCCTGTCTGGTCTGCTCTGGTCTGTTCCAGGCACTGTAGGGCCCAGAGATCTTTGCAAAGAAGACGAAGACAATGGGGATGGGGGATGTGACCTCTCATTTTAAAATTTTTTTAAAATTTATTTTTGTTTTTTTGTGACCTTTCTTTCAGAGCTTTGTGATTTGCGAGTGATCCCAGTCTTCATAATGCCAGCTAACCTTTTTTTATGGCACATAGTAAACCCCCTAGAAATGCCATTTAATTCTCACAAGAGCCTGTTGTAAGGTGCTGCTGTTGTGTGGTTGCATTCCATTTTACAGATGAGGGAGCAGACTCGGAGAAGTCATGTTACTTGCCCAGAGTCGCATAGCTGGTAATTCCCAAACCAGGTCTCACTCCAGAGCCTGTGCTGCTAACCAGTATGCTGTATTGTCTCTTTCCTATTTATATTTTGAGTTTTCGTCTATTCTCATTATAGAATTATCTGGTGTTAAGTAGTGATTTGATGTAGGAGTGAAGAAATAGATGCCAATAAAGTGACACTTGTTTCAGCCAAGCAGGAGGAGATTCTGCCTAAGTGTAGCAGGCCTTTCCTGTGTCTGCTTGTGCTTAAGGCTGATGGTGTTCAGTCATTGTCTTCATGTTGTGCGAGGCTCTGCGCTAGCTCTGTGGGAGATAGAAGGACACATGGGATGTGGCCCTGGCTCAAAAAAGGAAGTGTGGTGCTGACTCTGTTAGGACCATCTCATGTTCATCTTAGACTGTCATAGACACTCATGGTGAGTGACTGGCTTTGCTATTTAATGTTACTTTTTGAGTCATTTTTGTGATCCTATAGTTTTGTTTGGGGGGGATTTAAAAAATATTCAATCTGTTTTTATGCATTTCTTGATCTTTTTTTATTCTGTGAAAATCAGGGTTTTCTGAATCTATTAAATACTGGGAAGGACCTGGTCTAGAAGGCTTGTTTCTTCATATAGATCATTTCTTGCTGTCACTGAAAGTCTGCTGTGTAGTGATGGCTTCCTTCACTGCATTCTTATCCTCCTAAGAATGGTTTAGGTTTTTTGAAGTTGAGAACTATTCTTCCCTCCTCTTTACTCTCCAGAGTACCTAGAAATGACTCAGAATGGGATAGTTGTTCAATAGACTTGTTAATCAACAGACCAGCTTTCAGGTTCTAACAATCTAAGAATGAACCAGTGTACAACATTGTGAATACACTGAATACTACTGAATTATATACTTAAACAAACAAATGAACAAATAAAATGAACACTAATTTCTGTTGAAAATATCCTATTCCACCTAAAACACTTCGGACTACCCTGAGTTTCAGTTTGCCTCTTTCCAAAGGGGGCTAATTATTAATGAATAGCTACAGTATGCAAGGTACTTTCCATATATCCTTCACATCCTTTTTTTTTTCTTAATTGAGACATAATTCACAAATCATAGAATTCATTTACCATACAATATACTTTTAAAGTGTACAGTTCAGTGGTTTTTATTATATTCAGAATTGTGCAGCCATCACTAATTTCAGAGCATTTTCATTACCAGAAAGAAACCCTGTACCCTTTGGCAGTCACTCCCGTTCTGCCCCCTACCCCCTTACTCCTCACCCTTGAAAATCACTGATTGACTTTCTGTATCTATTAATTTGCCTGTTCTGGACATTTTATGTAATTGGAATTAATATGTGGTCTTTTGTGACTGGCTTTTACGTAGCATAATTTTTCAAGATTCATTCATGTTATAGCACTTATCAGTAGTTCCTTTTATGGCTGAATAATATTCTTTTGTATAACATATTTTGTTTATTCGTTAATTAACTGACGGACATTTGGATTTTTTCCACTTTTTGCATATTATGAATAATACTGCTATGAACATTTGTGTGTGCAGGTTTTTATGTGAACAGATGTTTTCAGTCCTCTTAAGTATATACATAGGAGTGGAATTGTTGGATCATATGATAACTCTGTTTAACACTTTAAACAACTGCCAAACTATTTTCCAAAGTGGCTGCACCACTTTACATTCCCACCAGCAGTGCATGAGGGTATCAGTTTCTCTGTACCCTCACCAATACTTGTTATTGTCTGTCTTTTTACCCATATAATTTCTATTGCCCTGGCTCCCCAAGGTTAAAAGCAAAGTCATAAAAGGAAATAGCTGCTTCTAGGTGCTTCCTGTGACCAATCTATTTTTTGGTTAACATACAAGGTATATGCTGTGCATCTGGAATATCAACCTAATTATTAAAGCATCTAAATAGAGCACTAACTCATCTCCCTATTGTATTTTTGTTATTGTATTACTCAGAATCCTCCACCAGTATGTAAAAGGCGTATAGCATAGGATCCAGCAATTCTGCTAGGCATTTACTAATTTTTTCTTGAATGTGTTGCCCAAAAGCCTGTATGTACAAAATTATTTCATGCAGTGTTTTCAGTAGTAGGAAAATATTGGAAACCACCTCAGTGTCTTTCAGTAGACCATATTATGTACTGTTTAGCTTTTCAAAAGAATGAGACAGATTTATACGTGCTGAAATGGAGTGATCTCCATGATATTTAAGTGAAAAAAGGTACAAAGCAGTAAACAGAATATTCTGTCACTTGGGGTGGGGGTGGGTGAGGGAAGAGAAGGAGGTCATGCATATACTTGTGCCTTTGTGTGCTTAGAATACTTTTGGAAAACATAAAAGAAGCTGATGACAGTGGTCGCCTTCTTCAAAAGGAATTGCTGGCTCGGGCCAGGATGGAAAGGAGACTTATTTTTCACTGTATATTTTTGTACTCTTTGAATGTGCTTTAATCATATGTGTGTGTGTGTTAGCCATTTGAAAAAATATATATGTATTTACATATATTTCCAATATATATAATATATGTATATATATTTTTTCAATATATGTATTCAGTATATTTTTTTCAATATGTATAGTGTGTGTGTGTGTGTGTGTGTGTGTGTGTGTTTAAAGCAAGTCCTCCAAACCTAAAAGTAAAGCTTCGCATCCAAGTGCCCCTTGCAAACGTCTGACTGTCCACAGCATTAGATGTGGAGTATTTCTACTCTGACCACGAGGTGGTAACAATAGCCAGGTTATAGAGCAGAGTTTCTCAGACTTGGCACTATTGACATATTGGGCTGGGTCATTCTTTGTTTTGGAGCTGTCCTGTGTGTTAGAGGATGTTTAGCAGCATCCTTGGTCTCTACTCACTAGATGCCAGAAGCACCTCCCCAACCCTGTTGTGACAGTCATAAATGTCTCTGGGTGTTGCCTGATTCCCCCCACTTCGGGAGTGGGACAAGGACAGAAATTGCCCTGGTTGAGAAGCACTGTTATGCCTCTGGGGTTCTCCAAGACAGTGTTTTTATGTGCGGGTTAGAGTCTAGGTGTGTATTTATACACACTTATCTAAAAGTATTGTATGCATGCTTAAGAACAAACAGAATGATAGGAGTGTGTGAAGGAAAAGGAAAGTGATCCTTTCCCCATTTCATTATACTCCGCACAGAATAAAAACTGATCATTTGGTGTGTGGTGTGTTTCTACTGGCATTTGCTGTGGGTACACAAACAAGTACATCTTTTTAAATAAAAATGAGACCTTGCTATGTTTAATGTTTTGCAGATTTATTTATTTTTCCCCTTAACAGATGGTGGACATCTTTCCATATCAGTGCATATTGACCTGTCTCTCTTTTAAAAGCTTTACGTTGTATGTCTGATGTATGAATATATTCTGGTAAAGTTTTTCAAACACCACAGAGTAAGCAATTCACTTTGTTCGCTTTTATTCTTTATGTCAGTCAGGAAAAGAGAAACCATATTATATATTTCAACAGAGAGAATTAATATAGGAAGTTGATCAAATAGGTGTTGGACTGAGAAAAGCTAAAAAAGCACACACTGGGGAACACAGAGATAACACAAAACAATAACCACTGCCTGGGCCTCAGAGGATGGGTCACGGGAGGCTGGGGCCATCAAAACCGAACACTTGGAGGACAGGTACCCTCTGCTGTTAGTCCCTGTTGGGGGCCAGCAGGGCTGGTTGGAGGAGCACTGAAAGACCAGAAGCTGGAGGCCAGAGACAGCTCTTGCTACCAGGATGAGGGTCTCATGCCAGAGTGACATTGATGGGAACAGAAGCAGATGGGAAGGAGTGAGTGCCTCCTTTCACCTTTTTATTTTCTATTAGGATTGTATGGTCAACTCAGCAATGTAGTCTTTAGGCTGTAGAATATTCAGGTGGTACTATGATTGAATTAGAGAAATGAGTAATTAATGCCTTCAGAGGGGACGTATGGCCCACTCAGAAGGATACCCTGATTGATGGAAAGAGAGTTTTTGTACAGAGGAAAATTGTGTCTAGAGGGGTGCGTGCAGGTGCTGGTTAGTAAACTACAAGCCCTACTTTCCCTGCTCTGCTTTGGATCCTGGGGCTGACAACCTACAAACTACACTTTTCCTTCGTCAGCCGGTTTCCTGTTAGGCTCCACCAATCAAGACACGAGAGAAGAGACTTGTTCCTTCCTGTTTGCCTCTTGTTCTATCTGCACCACTCTGGTAATTGCCCTTCATCCTGGCATCAGTGGTGGGTGCCAGCCTCCAGCTTTTGGGAGCACCCCCAGCATCAGCCTTGCAGCACCCCCTCCTCAGAGATCTGGGTTCAACTCTGGAGCCCTCTTCCTCTGACCCTCTAGATCTGATCAACTCCAACTTTGTTCCTTTGTCCCTCCAGCCTTAAGGGGAAACAGGGAATAAGCCTAAGCTAACACAGAGATACCTGCTTCCTGCAGTTATTACTTCTGTTTTGGTTCAGGTTCCTCTTTTAAAGTTTTTTTCAGTCCAATGATACCTGTTTAGCCAGTTCCCTATATTAAATTCTCTGTTAAAAAACTAGTGTGGTGTCTTTTTTTCCCCAGCTTTCCCCTAACTTTCAAATCACCACTTTCCTCTTCAGATTAACTCATGAATAGTAGTTCCAATGCATCTCCTCTCTTACCTCTTCCTGTACATTTATTACCTGTCCATGTCCTAAGTCATTGAGATCTTTCCAGGCTCTACCTGGTCTCCCTCTTTAGAGGGCCTGTCCTTTATTCTAACATAGCATATGCCCACATTGTACATAAAACATACTTTTTATATAACTACATCAGGTTTGAACTGAGTAGTGGTTGTCTATTTCACCTAATGTCACCTTTCTTTTATATATTTATTCAGATTTTGTGCTTTGTGTATTTTTGCAGCCAATACCTTTTTTCTTTTCTCATTTCTTATCTTAAAAATACATTTTAAAAGAATGAAATTTTGCCATTTGAAACTACATGGGATGGGCCTGGAGGGGGTTATGCTAAGTGAAATGTTAGAGAAAGACAAATACTGTATGTTATCACTTTTATGTGGGATCTAAAAAATAAACGCATGAATATAACAAAACAGAAATAGACCTACAGATGCAGAGAACAAACTAGTGGTTACCAGTAGGGAGAGAGAAGGGAGGAGGGGCAAAGTAGGGGTAGGGGATTAAGAGATATAAACTACTGTGTATAAAATAAGTAAGCTACAAGAATGTATTGCATAGCACAGGGAATGTAGCCAGTATTTTATAATAACTTTAAATGGAGTATAATCTGTAAAAGTACTGAATCACTGTGTTGTACACCTGAAATTAATATTGTCAGTCAGCTGTACCGCAATATAAATAGCTAAGTAAGCAAACATTCATTTTATTTTATAATACTTGCAGATTTACAGAAAAGTGGCAAAGGTGGTGTAGAAAGGAAGCTTTGGTACACACCATCCTCCCCCACTTTCCCTTATTGTTAGCATCTTAGTACAGTACATTTGTTAAGACCAATGAACCAATGTTGATGCATTATTAACTAAAGTCCATGATTTATTCAGGTGTTCTCAGTTTTTACCTTGTCTATTTTCTGTTCTAGAATCCTGTCTAAGACACCACATTATATTTTGTCATCATGTCCTGGGCTCCTTGTGCCTGTAACAGTTTCAGGTTTTTCTTGGTTTTGTTGCTCTTGACAGTCTGGAGGAGTACTGGTCAAATATGTTGTAGAATGTCTCCCTGTTGGAATTTGTCTGTTTTCCTCATGATTAGGCTAGGATTATCTCAAATATATATATATATTTTTTTTAAATAGATTTATTTATTTATTTATTTATTTATTTATTTATTTATTTTATTGGCTGTGTTGGGTCTTCGTTGCTGCACACGGGCCGTCTCTAGTTGTGGCGAGTGGGGGCTACTCTTTGTTGCGGTGCACGGGCCTCTCACTGCAGTGGCCTCTCCTGTTGTAGAGCACGAGCTCCAGGCGCGTGGGCTTCAGCAGTTGTGGCACATGGGCTCAATAGTTGTGGCTCACGGGCTCCAGAGCACAGGCTCAACAGCTGTGGCGCACGGGCCTAGCTGCTCCGTGGCATGTGGTGTCCTCCTGGGGCAGGGACCGAACCCCTGTCCCCTGCATTGGCAGGCGGATTCTCACCCACTGTGCCACCTAGGAAGTCCCTCAAATATATATTTTAGGCCTAAGAAAAGTTTGTAATCTCTAGGCTCCGGGCATGTAGTGACCAGTGGATGAAATAGCCTATGTTACACATAAATACTGTATACCCAGAGTTGGAGGGAGTTGTCTGTGTACTTTTATAGGTTGTACATAATCTGCAACTTGCTGGCTATACCAAGAGCTATGTCTTGGCAGCCTTCACGCGTGTGTGTGTGTGTGGGTGTGTGTGCGTGTGTGTGTGGGTGTGTGTGCGTGTGGGTGTGTGTGTGTCTGGACCTCAGCCTTTGAAAAGGCTACAGAGTATCCAGTTATAGGAGTATGTTTTATTTGTTTAGTCAGTCCCTTGCAGGTGGACATCTAGATTGTCTGCAGTAGCAAAAATAACTAAACAATGCTTCGGCTTTTTGTATGAGTCTGTCTGTAGGAAATTCCTAGAAATGGTCTTGCTGGTCTGAGGACGCCTGTTTCACAGGTTGATAGGCACTGCCCAGTTGCCCCATGAAGCTCAAGCCATGACAACAAAGTTGTTTCATGATCAAATAATGAATCTTAAAGAGCAGTGTTCCTCAGAGACAAGAATGTTCTAGCAGTTCTCCTTCAGGCGCATTTCCTTTCTTCAGTGGAACCTTTTAGCAGGTCCCTGGAGCACTTGTAAACAGAAGAGAAGAAAACCAGAACCTTATTTTCTATAAAAGTCTTGCTTTGGGCTTTTTAGTGACCCTTCAGTGTCTCTGCTCACTTGACTTGAGGCACTCTTCACTGTGTCCCAGTGAAACTGCCAGTTGAACGTCAGTGGTCAGAAATTCAATATTTCTCTTTTTCTAAGAAGTTAGTGTGGATGTTTTTAAATTAGACTTTCGTAGTGTCAAGAATAAGGTTAAGATTTAATCTACGTAATAATCAGAATCCTGTTACTAAACTGCCCACTCTCTTAACCATTTTGATGCTATTTTTAATGGAACGATCCGTGACCTCTTATCAACACTGATAAGCACAAACCATGCTGGCAGGTAAATAAATTGGTGCCTCCAAAATGTGGTCTTAAATGTTTTAAAAGACTGTGATTTTGGTAATTACCACTAACCCCCAGGGACTTTTTTATGTGAGGCGATGTCTTTGAATTGTGTGAGCGAAACCAGTGAGCATGGATGCAGGACACACCCAGAGGCGAATTTGGGATGCACGCGGTCAACAGATATTTATTGTGTGAGACTGTGCTAGGTGCTGAGGCTAGACCTTTTACCATATTTTCCATAAATCTGTGTGGAAACCATGCCCCTCTTCACTTCCTGCTTGTTAGGTTTACTGAGTGAGTTTTTCTTTCTCTGAGGAAACTCCTTAATTGCAACAAGGTGTTTGTTTTATAAAAGCTTGAAGATCAACATTCATTCATTCAGCAAACAGTTGAGTACCAGTTGAGTTGGGGCCCCTGCCCTCCTTGTTCTGGGTTTAGTGAGAGGTGTCTGATGGGAGACTGGGCGTCAGTCTTCAGATGCGGGGTCAGGAGGACTCTGAAAAGAGTTGAGCTGCAGGGTGCAGAGAAGCAGCTGGTATCAGGGCCCCAAGGAGAGGTAACTTGAAGAGTAACAACGAGAAGGCCAGGGGGCTGGATGAGGAGGGAGAATAAACGGAGAGGAAGGCAGGGGTGCGCAGGGTCCGATCCAGGAACTGGGGCTTCCTTTCTCAGGTCACCAGGAAGCCCTTGGGGAGGCTAAGCCACAGGAACGGTTTCCGGTTTTAAAAGGTCAGTCAGGCTTCTGTGTGGGGAGCAGATGGTAGGGGAGTGAGAGAGAGGGCAGAGACTTGGGTGATTCAGATGAGATGCAGTGGTGGAGGAAGGTGGCTGGGTGTGGGATCTCTTTTGGAGGTAGAAGTCGAGACTTCGTGATGATTGGGAGGTAAGAGGTGAGGGAAAAGGGAATCATGGCTGGCTGCTAGGTTTTTGCTTTAACTGATGGATGGTGTTGCTACTTAGGAGGGAAGAAGAGAGGGGGAGCATCTTGAGGATGGGTGGAAATCCAGAGTTGAGTTTTGATTTTGTTATAGGTTGGGGTCCCTGTTAAGTGGATGTAAAAAGTTTCTGTGGGTGTATTATGACTGCCTCTGAATCTTAAAATATTAATATATGTTCCAGTTTTTAAATTAAGGATGGGCTACTCTTTGGACATAATGTTTTCAAGCATTTAAATCGCATCCTTAATTTATTCTCCCCAAAGACCGCTAGATGTCACTGTTTACACAGGAGCCGTTTCTTGTGCAGCACGCAGTGAGGAAGGGGCACTGGTGCCTGAGAGGGGAACCCAAAGTGGGGTGGTCATTGCCGTCATGGGGGCCAGTCTGATGGGGAGCTGTCACCCTTTGGTGTGGTCTTCAGACACGCAAATGATGATAATGCAACTTCATATAAGACAGAAAACTGAACTGGCCTTCTGTTTTATATGATGTTTGAACTGGGTCTTAAAGGTTGTGAAGTAGTTCAGGTGAGCGCACGGCACTCTAGGCAGAAGGAACAGGCTGGAAAAGGCAGCACATTCTGCTGCTCATTGGGTGGAAGTTAAAGGGAAAAGTTCATTGCCATGGGGGCAATGACTTTTCCATTGTTTCTCAACAGAGGCACAGTCGGCGTTTGAAGAAGGACTGTTTTTTTCTATGCAGGTCTGGCATCTGTGGTTCCCCAGCTCCCCTCCTAAATGCCAGTGATCGCTCGGGTCATTATAAAGGCAGCAGGGAGAGATGGTGGTACATACAGTTGCGATCCCTTTCACAGAGCACAACCCCAAAGTGGTGATGAAGGGAGAAGCAACTCTCGTGTCTGTACCCAACCCCCCACCTTGAGTTACCTATTCTGCACATGGAGGTATTTAAGGCATTGGCTGATGAGCCTGGCATGAGTAGACATTGAGTGTGACTTCCCAGAGTGAAGAATGCCTTTACACATCATTTTCCCGAGTGTAGAAAAATGAACATAAAAACAAGTCCATCTGATTGGGCTTAATAATACTAACTTAAAACTTCAGTGATGCTAGCTTAAATTTTCTGCCCTCTTTACATTCCCCCGAGGCTAGAATTTGTATACACTGGTGTAGGGACTAATTACAGCTAACTTACCAAATAACAAGTAGACTTTGTGTAATGGAAGCAGATGCATCAATTCTGCAGTCAGGAATAAATGGGGTTTCAGAAGTTCTGCTTTTTTGAATTCTTTGTAATTGCCTGACATGGCTATACCCTTTTTTTTTTTCCAGACAATTTATGAAAACCGAATATACAGCCTTAAAATAGAATGTGGACCTAAATACCCAGAAGCACCCCCCTTTGTAAGATTTGTAACAAAAATTAATATGAATGGAGTTAATAGTTCTAATGGAGTGGTAAGTTGTTTTTCCTGCCCCTGCTTGTTCCCTGGGGTTCTCTGAAAAATGCTTTGTACTTTAATATCAGGGCCACTTTGGGCCTGATTCCATATGTTGCTTGGTTATTTGATGATAAAATATATTGCAGTACAGACATGTGCAGATTTGGGGTGAGGGCCTGTTTCCCAGTTGTGTTTAACCACAACTTATATGGCATTAACTCTGGCCTGTGTTGCTCAGCACTGTGCCAGTCACTTTGAGATAAGAGCTCATTCAGTCCTCCTGGTATACCCCCAAGAGGTAGAGGTGAGGAAACCGAGGCACAGAGGGGAAAGATCTTGCTTAAAATCACACTTTTACCTCATGGGCCTTATTTGTGGACCACTGGTACATAATAGTTTTTTCCTTTAATGGCCTTGCCTTTTTAACTTATTTTTACCACCATTTGCACTACCATAAATGGAAACCAGTCTCATGTGTCATAAGAAGGCAATAATGGCAATAGTAAATATTACAAAAACAAAGCAAAGCTGGTAAATTCTTCCTCCATATGTTGCTCACCAAAGGCTTTTGAGCCTCAGGCCTGCTGTGTTGTTCAGAGAGGAGATAAGCAAGTATTAAAGGGTGCTGCACCTGATATCTATCGCATGAGGTACTCAGAAGACTTGAGAGAAAATTGAAAAGAGATGAGCCTTGTTACTGTGTTCGGTGTTTAGTGTTGTCTCTGAACCCAGGACTCAGCTCACACTTTGGGAAATTCCTTTTGGGCGATGCTGCACTACCTCAAGAGGGTCTGACTCTGAGGCAGGGCTTGTCATTAGAGCCTGGGTCTGGGCCACCAGTTGCCTGTGCTCTCGCTACTGTGCTGTGCATCTTCATCGCCTGCCACCTGGGCATAGCGTTGAGAAAGGACAGGCCCTGAGCAGTGGCAGCAGCCAACCCAGGAGCAGGTCAGGTCATTGTTTCAGAGCCAGGTGGGTTGATTCTCACCAAGTGTCAGTGTCATTTCTCTAAATGTGACTTTACTTATCCATAATTTCCTTCTCCCACACAGAGTTTGGGGGACAAAAAGGGGAAAACAGCCTAACTGGAGGGAGGGGATCCTGTGGGTATTCTGTGTGTCGGATACCGTTGTGTGATCAGCATCTTCAACTTGAAAATGCATGTTACTCACGTGACTGCTGTGGCTTAGCTCCAGCATACAGCTTTTCTTTTGTTTGAGAGCCTGACAGTAATTTGTTTGTTGTTTGCCTTTCTGCAGGTGGACCCAAGAGCCATATCAGTGCTAGCAAAATGGCAGAATTCATATAGCATCAAAGTTGTCCTGCAAGAGCTCCGGCGCCTAATGATGTCTAAAGAAAATATGAAACTCCCTCAGCCACCTGAAGGACAGTGTTACAGCAATTAATCAAAAAGAAAAACCACAGGCCCTCCCCTACCCCCCATTCGATTTAAGCAGTCTTCATTTTCCACAGTAGTAAATTTTCTAGATACATCTTGTAGACCTCAAAGTACTGGAAAGGAAGCTCCCATTCAAAGGCAGTTTATCTTAAGATACTGTAAATGATACTAATTTTTTTGTCCATTTGAAATATATAAGTTGTGCTATAACAAATCATCCTGTCAGGTGTAACCACTGTCCACATAGTTGAACTTCTGGGATCAAGAAAGTATATTTAAATTGATTCCCATCATAACTGGTGGGGCACATCTAACTCAACTGTGAAAAGACACATCACACAATCACCTTGCTGCTGATTACATGGCCTGGGGTCTCTGCCTTCTCCCCCTTCCCCTGCCTCCTTCCCTCCCTGCAACAGCCCTCCAGCTTGGGGCGGCTTGTTAGAGTAGATGTGAAGGTTTCAGGTCACAGCCTGTGGGACTACTGCTGGGTGTGTGGGGGTGCTTCGTCTGCATCCCTGGTTTCTTTCTTTAAGTCTTAAATGATGCCCACTTCCAAGCCATCATCCTCTTCCCCACTCTCCACTACCACCCTTGGCCGAAGCATAGATTGTAACCCCCTCTGCTCCCCTCTGAAATTGGCCTTTGGTGAGGAATTCAGGGCTTTCCCCATGTCTTCTCCCCCCACCTTAATCGAGGGGTGCTGCTTTTTCCTTCCTCCTCCTCAAGTCCCTTTTTGCACCATCACCACCCAACACTTTCCATAACACTTCCTTGCTTTGGCCAGAAGCCATCAGGTAAGGTTGGAAAGAGTCTCTGACCTCCCTCATTTACTTTTGGAACCACAATTTATTTACTCTCCACCAGCCTGGGAAATGATATGGGTTCTCAGCCCTGCCACCCTCTGCTGTCATCGTCAGCTGATGCGTTTTTTTTAGCTCAGGTTTTGATAAGGTGAAAAGAACAGTCACCAGGGTTACTCAGACCTGCCAGCTCTCAAAGTCCTTGGTGGTTAAACTTGGAGAAAGGCCACAGAAGACACTTGTAAGCACACACGGTCCCTCTGAATGAATTGTTTTCTTTTGCCTGTAATTGCTTTTGCTTTTAAAAATTGAAGAAGTTTTAAACAGGGCTCTCATTTGGTCATCCTTGAAAAATCCATTTGGGTCTAGTTTGGAATCTGACAACTGGAACAAAAAGAACCTTGAATTCGGTGCATACTTTGGTTTTGGTGCTGCTGCTTCTCACGGTCCTCAGCAGGGATTGAGAAAGAACTTGGTGTGCACGGCAGATCCCCGAAATTCCTGGCAAATTGCTGCGTTTTTCCACTTTTCTGTTCAGGACCACTAAATGCTGAGATGTGGATGCATACCGAAATAAAAGCAATTCATCGTGTTCTAAGGTTTGTTTTTTTTTTTTTTTTTTTTTTTAATTTAGTGTTTGTGTAAAACCACCTTTTGAAGCAGCAACTATCAAGTCTGAAACGCAATTGGTGTTTCCATTAATCTTTTTTCTGGGGAAAACCTTAGTTCTAAGGATTTAACGTCCTGTAAGTAAAGTTCAACATAACAGTATTCCATAAGCAGCCTTTTTATTGTCAGACCATTGCCTGATTTTAATATAATAAAAAGAAGTGTGCGTTAATATTTAAAAAGCTGTGCTCTTCTTCCTCTTGGCATAGAATTTATTCAGGAATAGAATTTAATGTCTTTGGGATTCAATTTGACCTCCTAAAGCAGGGGTCGGCAAACGTTTTCTACAGTGGGCCCAAGTTAGTAAACATTTAGGCTTTTTAAAAAAATTATTCTTTTGGCCATGCCGCACAGCTTATGGGATCTTAATTTCCCAACCAGGGATTGAACCCAGGCCCTCAGCAAGTAAGAGCACAGAGTCCTAACCACTGGACTGTCAGGAAATTCCCAAATAGTTAGGCTTTATTGTCCAAGAGGCTAAGTCAAAGAAATCAAGTGAGTGTTTATTTAACAAGAGAAAACAAACTTCCACAATTTTTTGGATGAAATTCAAAATATCATAATTACAGTTTTTGTAATGTTACAGGTATACTGAGAAGAATGAAATGCTTTTTTTAGGGGATAACATTTAATTGGGATTCAAAGTTAGTATTCCCTATTACCAAATCCATTGCAAATGTTCATCTATAAAAATTGTTCTTCATTTGAGAAGCTGTAGACAACTGGGCAGTGGGCCAGATTTGGCCCATGGACCATAGTTTGCCAACCCCTGCCCTAGAAGCTTGAGTAAAAAAGGGGTGGGGTCTTTCCATCTTTCCTTTGATTTAAGTAGCTTTGTGGGACCCGAGCTATTAAGTCTTCACTAGTACCTACTTATTGGCTGGATTTAGTTGTCCATTGGATGTGAAAGAAAATAACATTTTCACATATATTTCTAGTATTTGAAACGAGTTGATCTGATTGAGAGTTTGTCTATCATCTACTGTGTGAGGAGTAGAAACATGTCGGTGGCTGTTTTTACTCAGGATTTGCACTGCCATGGTCCACACCACCAGCAGGCGCCACCTTGGTGTCCTGTGCCAGGAGCCAGGTCACTCCTTGTGGCCGATGGGGCCAGATCAGATGTCAGAACCTGACTGCGTGGAGGGAGTCAGGTTGTTCGTAACAGGCCACCCTTCAGAAAGCACTGCCAGAATGTCTGCCAAATGGTCCTTGTGAGCCTGTCCTCTGTAGTGAATTGCTGCTTTTCGAGCTCCCCTGGAAGGGGATTAATTGGACCAGGAGCACTGGTGGGCTCTTCACCCTCAGTCAGTCCTCGAGAATGAAGATGGGAGATGCTAAAATTATTTAAAAACGCTGCTGGAAAACCCTAAAGCAAATCAGGGCTGAATCTAAAAGTGGCAGCTCTTCTGTGCAGTGACTTCCAGAGAGGAGACAAGTCCCATCTAAAATCTGAGACTCTGCACCTGTTACCTTCTTAGCGGGCTGCAGGGAACTGGGCCTGGAGCTTCAGGAACTCAACTAGAACCTCCTGTGACAGCCGTTTGAATCTTTGGTCTGTGGTTATGTCCCACAGTCGTGTGATTTGCTCTTCGTCTTTGCTGGTGCATTCACAGGTGGCCTTAAGTTTATGGCCTAAGGGCAGAGAAGAAGCAGTTGTATCAGGTGCAGAGAGAGCACTTCTTTTGCCAGGTGGCCTCCCATCCCCAGCTCCTGCCAGGTCTTTGCTTTTGAGAGAAAATATTTCTACTGTTACTCTTCACTGTATAGAACTACCTGGTGCAGGGAGGTTTTCATAGTGACCTGACAATGCTGGGGGGAAGCACCCCCTTCTGACTGACCAACAACAAACCAGTGAGCGGTCTCCAGTGCCCTCTGACCTCTGACCATGACGTGGTGAGGGCAGCACCCTTGAGCTGCTTCTCTGCTGAGAAAGTTCTTAGGCCCTTCGGGTGGAGGCACCACTGATGCACTGCTGCCTCCGGGTGTGATGCAGCAACACGGATGGTGTCGAGTCAACAAAACGGGCCTGCTGCGTGTCTGGGCCTCCGCCTGGCAGCCAGCCTGTCCATGCGTGGTCTCTTGCCCTCCCCCACTCAGTCATGTACCCTTTCCGTGCCTATGCCTGCTCCACAGAACCCCGTGAAGGACATGGCATCAAGGGTTTCAGCAGAGGGGGACATTGTAAGGAAGGACAGCTTGTGAAAGCATCTCTTCCTTCCATTTGAGAGAAGTAAAATGCTGGGGTGGGCTGTCTGGACTGCACAGGGCTCTGAGCTATAGGGTTGACAACTGGACGTACCACAAAGGCTTTCTTGTGGGGATTACATGAAGTCACCTGCTGTTTTTAGAGCTGTTGGCACATGGGCTGCAGGTGGCCTTTGAAGAGGGGAGGTCTTAGCACTTACCACCAGCCACGCTGCTGCCAGCCTTGGCACAACGAACAGGAAAACACCAGCCACGTCTTCAGGGTTCCAGCATGTGTCTCATGAAGATGCTCCTTGGTGCTGGGGATGTGGGTTCAGTGAATGCCACATCTTTTTTTAAAATTGAAATATAGTTGATTTACAATACTAATATATTAAATTTAGGTGTAATCTTTCTGATTCAGATTTTTATGTGAAATCTCCCAACATTAGCGTGTCAAACTGACACACTTTTTTCATTCCCGTGTAGAACAGGGTACCATCACAGCTTGCAGGCCACAGTTGAGGCCTCCGAACATAAGGCTCCACCACCAGCTGTATCTTGTCCTCCCAAGGTTGTCATCGTGGCAGCCTTTGACCTCTGGGAGCCCTGCAGTCCTGGAAGCTCTGCCCAGGGATGTGCAGTGGGTCCCCAGAGCTTGGGCAGCACCACCTGTGGCCCAGGTGGAAGGTGCTAAGTAACACGGGATCCCTGGGAAACAGACCTACGTTTCATCAAGTCTGAGATGCAGTCCGCTGTGAGAAAAAAATGCCACCAATTATAAGGGTAAGAAGCTACTGATTGTAAGGAATATCCCAGTTCCAGAAATGTTAAGATGTGAAAGTGTCTATTTTGGATTTGGCAAGAAGTAGGGTGTCTTGTCAGTTGTGATAAGGACAGAGGTGGCGGCCACCTGGCAGTGAAGGACGGAGACCACATCACATCCCCTGCTAAAAAAATTAACCTGCCTCTTACACTGTGATGAGAAATCTGAGCTGGAGACCCCATTTTTATTTTTACTAAAGAGAGACTACATGAACCTGGACAGTACTTCAAACAGCAGAAGGGAAGGACTTTCCTGGTGGTGCAGTGGTTAAGAATCTGCCTGCCAATGCAGGGGGCATGGGTTCTATCCCTGGTCCAAGAAGATCCCACATGCCAAGGAGCAACTAAGCTTGTGCACCACAACTACTGAGCCTACGCTCTAGAGCTCGGGAGCCACAACTACTGAAGCCCACGAGCCTAGAGCCCGTGCTCTGCAACAAGGGAAGCCATGGCAATGAGAAATAAATAAATAAATAAATCTAAAAGAAAAGAAAAGCAATTCTATTTGAAAAAAATAAAAAAACAATAGCAGAAGGGGATAGATGGAAGATGAAGTTCCCACCCGCTTCTGACCCATCCTCTCAAGAAGAGGCCCTGAGTGTTTGGGTCTCTCTGAGGTCAAGCCGGCATGTGCTAGCCATGCCCCCACCCCCTCTCCTCTCACCCACTGTTTTGTGGGGTTTTTGTTTTGTTTTGTTTTTGGTTAACGTAACTGGGAAATGTGGCCCCCACTTTGCTTTTTCCCCAGACCTTTTTCTCCCTAACAGAACCTCTCAAGGCCCCCTGCAGAGTAGCGCCTAAGGAACCGCCCTGCAGTTCTGAACAGCTGCTGATCACCCAGCACAGGGCATGCCACCCCCAGTGACCAGGGCCTTACTGGTGACGCTGAGGTCTCGTCTGACGTTTGTGCTGCTCACCAGCCTCAGGGCACACGTGTGCGTCCATCAGTGGAGTAAAGTCCTGGAAGTGGATTTCATCCAAGGACACTGGGCATTTTTAGTTTTGTCATTTTCAAGTTGCCTCCAAACTAAGAAGTATCAACCTACCCTCCCACCAACAACGTAGGACAGGTTCCCTCCCCTCCCTTTCTCTATGATTGAGCTTCATCTGCCCATCTTTGAGCTGAACATGCTATTTCATCGTCTCATGTGCATTTTCTTGTGTGAGGCTGTCTTTTCTCAAGTTGAAAAGCCCCTTTTTTCCCCTGTCAATTATGTCATCTTTGTTACTTTTCCCTCCTGATTTGTAAGAGTGCCTTCCATAAAGGAGTTCTCGCTGTCTGAGATGGTCATTTGAAGCATAAACAGGTGGCTCTTGTGTGGCTTGGCAGGGTCACCTGATGGGTAGCCACCTTCACCACCCACCGAGGGCCCTGTGGTACAAGTAGCTCAGATCAGAAACCTTCCCTGTAGTCCGCTGGGAGGTTTTCTGTCCCTCCTCGAGGCCTGTTCACTCCAGAGTCCCATGGATGAGTAGGGTTGAAGACAGGCATGTGGCCAGCGGAGTGGCTTCCTGACACCACCCAGGGCTGGCAGGGTGACATTGGTGTGTGTTCTGCTGTGTTTTGATGTGTACCACCCCCCTGGCAGGGCTTTGAAAAGCACGGACCATGTGCCAAACCAGCCAGCGCATTAAGTTGATACTTTAGAAAGCTCTTGCATCCAACAGCCGGTTCTCATGTCCACCACCACCTTCCTGGCCCAAGTCCCCATCACCTCCCTGGGCTTTCAGTTCTGATCCCATCCCCCACAGGCCACCTCCCACACATAGTGAACCATGGCACCCTCACCCCCGTCTGTTCCCTTGGCCTAGGACGTTCTTCCCTCTCTGGGGCTGATTCCCATCCGTCAGAATGCAGCTCGTGTGTATCCTGAGAGAGGCTGGGCCCCATCTAAAGTAGCCACACCCAGTCTCTCTGTCCTCATTGCCTCATTGTGGGGGGTGTTTTGTTCTGTTTTAATATTTATTTATTTGGCTGCTCCGGGTCTTTAGTTGTGGCATGCAGGATCTAGTTCCCTGACCAGGGATTGAACCTGGGCCCCCTGCATTGGGAGCATGGAATCTTAACCGCTGGACCACCAGGGAAGTCCCCTGATGGTGTTTAGTTCCTGGCAATTATTAATATCTAACAAGCTGATTTATTGCGTTGGTTATTCCTCTTTCCCTCGTTCGAATGGGCGTCATGCAGGCAGGTGCCTCACCTGGCTCCACCTCCAGTGCCAAGAGGATGTGCTCAGTGAGCACCTGAATTATTCTCCAGAGGGGGCCTCACCCTTCCTCTCCAGGCCATTGGCAGTGATGAGGGAGGGGTCCTGATGGCGCCCCCATATACTCACTAAGTGACAGATGGACTGTGGGGTAGACAAACAGATGGAGTAGCTAAGGAGTCTGGCAGTTCCAGGTGAAGCTTGTGAAGACATGAGTGAGTGAGCGGAGGTGAAATCTTCACGGACTCTCTCAGGGGATCTCAGCGCAGGACCCGGAGTCAAATGCGCCAACCCCAGCTATGCCTGTGGTCTGTGTGGCCCCGGGCAGGTTCCTTAGCCTCCCTGTATCCTGTATCCACTTCACAGGATTGTTCTTTCTTTTTTTTTTTCTTTTTGACTATGCCATGTGGCATGCAGGGTCTTAGTTCCCAGACCAGGATTGAACCCGTGCCCCCTACAGTGGAAGCATGGAGTCCCAACCATTGGACCACCAGGGAAGTCCCAACAATACTATTCTAATAATTACGTGAGGTTTTACGTGTAGTGAGATTCCCACAGTCCTCGGCACACAGCAAACCCTTTAAGCTACTGTTAAACCACCCCATTCCACCCGAGAGAAACTCCCCAGGTCTCCGGGCACCAGCGTTCCCGGGCGGGCTCAGGTCTGCGCGCCCTCTCTGGACCAGCAGAGGGCGCTCGCGCGCTGCGGACTGATGCGCCGAGGGGTGGGCAGGGCTGGAATGGAAGAGGGGACAGATGTGCCCTCCGGGCAGGGAGGCACCACTTCTGAGCTGGCTCTCAGGCGTCTGGGTGTGTGCATTTGGCGCAGGGGGACCCTGCATGAGACCCGGGGAGGGGTGCACGACCACCCCCAAACCCCATACCTACCTGGAGGACCCAGTGCACCTGTGCTACCAGCCCCCTTTCTACCCAGGATGTTCATGGTGGGGTCCCGCTGCGATGCCAAGGCTGTCTGGCTTCAGGGGTCACAAACTCAAATGTTTCAGGGGCCTGATGAGGGCTGCTACAAACTAGGAAACTGAACTTTCTGCTTCAGGAATGAGGGCTCAGGATGGCCACATCTTTCAATTTTTTGAGAGAGAAGCCGGACATCAAGATTTAGTAAAATATCTCAGTTTTCATGGTGTCAATGGATTAAAGGCTTTTTAAATTTTAGCCACCATTTACCACCTCCAAGCTACCTTTTAACCCTCCCTTGGAGAAAGGCATGTTGGGACAAAACCATGTACCATGCTTGCTTGACCTGCCCACACTATCCCCCTCCATCAGGTCTCAGTTTACAGGTCACCTCCTCCATCTGGGGTAGGACCCAAACCCTATCCCTGAGCTTTCCCAATGGAACTTTCATTCATTGGTTTGTTCATTCATTCATTCATTCATTCAACAAACATTTAATGAGTGTGCTCTTTCTGTGTCCTGGTCTCTGTGCCAGTCACAGCAGAGAACAAACCAAATCAAAGCCCCTGCCTCTTGAGCTGACACTGGAATAGAGGAGGCAGAATAGACAAAGTGAATTCACAATGTCATTTCAAAGCATTAAGCACGTACCTGAAATACCCCAGGAAGAGAACAGGATGGGAAGGCAGCACTGACAGGGAGGGCCTTTCTGAGGAGGTGACTCCAAATGTGCGGAGGAACTTCTGTGCCCAGAACCTGGCAGCATGGACAGTTCTGGGTGGAGGGAACCACAAGAGCCAGGGCCCTGGGGTGGGAAGATGTGTGTCACATGGTCACAGTAGCGGTCCACATCATAGTCCCATAGCAGCCCATAGCAGGCACTATGTACAGAAGGATGTGCTGTGCCAGGCCCCATGCTGAGCACCAGGGAGGCGACACCTGATGAATGAGTGAATGAATAAATGAATGAACGAATGAATGAACAGACCCAGGGTTTGCCCGAATCCAGCTGCTTCTGCTCTGGTTTCAGCAGCTTGGTCCCAGGCCTCTTCCTACATGCTCTGACCTTATACACCGCCTGGCTGGAAATTTTCCTGTCCCATCTCTGGCTGGAAAAGCCCCCGTACAGCCCCAGATGCCTCCCCCCAAATCTGGCTTGAGCCCCCTTTTCTGTGGCCTAGAAACCAGCCCAGAGTCCACATGGCTTGTCCAGGGATGTGGGGTGGAGAGAGAAGCTGAGCTGATATCTGACTTCCTTGGGCTGGGGTTGGCAGGAGGTTCCAGGAACATCAGACCTTTCCTCAGAGGAAGACAGTGGTCTGGGGGCTACAGAAGCCCCCACTCCACCTTTGCCCTGGGCTGGGGTCTAGTGTGGATGAAATGAGATCTTTCTTGAAGGGTGGCAATGTTGGCACATCTAGTCATGAACAGCACACAGAGAGAGGACACATCTGTCTGTCTGACTCTTACTCATTCAACAAATATTGTGGGGACCTCCCCTGTGCCAGGTACTGGGGACGCAGAAATGGACAGGACAGAAAATCTCTGCCGTCATTCCAGGCATGGGATACAGAGAGTACGGAAATAATGAATAAACAAGATAATTTCACAATTTCATTCCAGGGCAATAAAAACAGTACAGTGAGCTATGTGGAGAGAGGAGAAAGGGTGGGCGCTCCTTCACACGGGTGGTCAGAGATGACCTCTAAGGAATGACATCTGAGCTGAGTGCTCACTGGAGAAAGAATTGGTAGAGGGAGCAGCAGGTGCAAAGGTCCTGAGGCAGGCACGGGTCTGGTGGGAGAAAGGAACAGCAAGGAGGTCAGTGTGGTGGGAACAGAGTATGCGAGGGTGTTGGCAGTAGGAGTGAGGAGGATGAGATGGAGACAGACCCCTCAGGCCCTTGAGGACTGCTGTGATGGGAAAAATGATAGTGGCTTCCTCATGGGGTGATGTGACAGTTAAATGAGACAGTACAAGAAAGTGTCTAAAACACAATATGAGCTATGATTATTTCTATTATTGCCAATCAGCATCCTCCTCCTCAGGTCTGGGCCTTGGGACCATCCTAGGAAGGGCTGTCAGGTCTTGCAGGTTCTATCTGTGGCTTGTAGCATAGCGGTCCCCTCTGTTGGCCTGGTTGCCCCCACCAGGCCTGGGGGATGGGAATGAACACTGCCTGGCACAAGGTCATGCCTCAGCCAGCTCCAGGGGTTCTTGAAGGGCACCCCAGCCTAGGGCAGTGGTCGCCCCTCCCAAGGAGCCATACCCTGGTTGCCATGCCCCAGCCATTCACAATTTGAGGGCATCTCCCCCAGCCTGGTCTAAATCCTAGGACCGCTGATGATTTGACCTCTCTGAGCCTCAGGCGGGGCCACCACCTGCCCAGGCCAGCCCTGCCCCCCACCCTCAGCCCCTACATTGGCTCTGGCGCCCAAGCCATGGGTTCTTTGGAATGTGATTATTTTTCTTCCCAGATAATTCAGACCAGAAGATGGGGCTGGCCACTTCCGGCCACACTGTTCTCACTGCTATCCCAACCTTTCTCACTCTGCAAACTTGACACTGTGGTCAGAAGCCTAAAGCCAGACCCAGGAGCACCCATGCCTCCCCCTCTTGCCTGGGCCCCTGGTCAGTGCCCAGCTCTGGGAATCTGACTATAAACACCCAGGACCCTCGGCTGCCTGAGTCCCACACACCCCGACCGAGAACATGCTTACCCAGCCGTGGGTCCCAGGGAGCATCCCGCTCTATAGTTACAGGCTGATTCCAATCCATAGAGCTCCCTGGAGCTTCCCAGTTAACCCAGGGACACGTCAGCATCCACACTTCCAGATTCATTCATTCAACAAGTATTTAATGAGCACCTACTGTATGCTGGTCACTGCCCTAGGCCCAGGGGATACAGCAGGGAAGAAAACAGGCAGAAACACCTGCCCTCATGAAATTGACATTCTGGATGTGGTAATGGTGGACAGAGTAAGGAGAAACAATAAACAAGTGAAAATTCAGTTATGTAGAATATTGGTTGGTGATAAATTCTATAGAGCAAACTAAAGCAGGGTGAGGAGTGCTGGTGATAGGAGTAGGGCAGGGAAGGCCTGATATTTGAGAAGGTGGCATTTGAAAATGGACTTGAAAAAGGTAAGGAAGTGAATCATGTGGACACCTGGAGGAAAATCTTTATGGCAGAGCAAACAGCCAGTGCAAAGGCCCTGAGGCAGGAGCATGACTTATTTATTGGAGAAACAGCCAGGAGGCCAGTGTGGCTGGAACAGAATGAGTGAGGGGGAGGAGGGAGAGGATGAGGTCCAGGAGACAAGGGACAGATTATGCTGGATCTTGTAAAGATTCGCCCTTTCCTCTGAGAGAGATGGGAGCTGTGCAGAGGAGGAACAGATGTGACCCAGGTTTTCATGGAGTCCTTCTTGCTACAGGCCGGGGGGAAAGGGTAGAACAGGTGACCGGGGAAGAGATGGAGACAGACTCAGGCAGCGCAGCGGGGAGGAGAGGATGGCACCACCCCAGGCATTCCCAGGAGAGCAGTAAGAAGTGGGTGGATGCTGACACCGTATGTCATGGACTATAGGATGTGAGTTTTTTCATATTATACATCTCTCAAATCATTTTCCACAGCCTCTTTGATTCAGTGAAATGCAGAATGTTTACAATGAAGCCCACAGGACTCACTCGTGGGGTGGATGCGGGGTGTGAGAGGAGAGGAGCAGGGGGACACCCCAGGCCTGGCCCGAGCCCAGGAAGTGGCCTTTTCCTGCCCCAGGGAAGGCTCGGGAGGAGCCAGTGTGGGAGGTGGCCGTGCAGTGCTGGGTGTGAGTGTTACACCGTGAGACCTACAAGACCCCCGGACAAGGGATCGAGGAGGCTGGCGGGTCCAGAGCTGAGCAGAGAGCTGTGGGGGGCCGGACACCAGACTGGGGGGTGCGGAAATGGAGTTTAAGGCCCGAGTCTGAGCTCCCCTGGGGCAGCGTGGATGGAAAGAGAAAGGGAGGCCCATGGAGCCGTCTCCTGCTCATGGCTTCCAACTTAGGAAGAGGTCCCCTTCCTGCAGGTGTAGCCCACCTGGGTGAGGGACCTGGGAGCCACTGGTACCCTTTGCCTCTCCTTGTGGGTTCGAGCTTACAGCAGGCACAGAGCACAGCCAGGACTGGACTCCACATTTCACTTAGCCCTTCGCTGCATGGCCCTGGGGTCTTCTGATGTTAACAGGATAAACTTGAGGCCCAGAGAAGCTGAGTGACTGGCCCAAGATCACACAGCTCTGAGCCACACAGTGCGATTCAACTCTGACCAGTGTGGCCTCGAATCAGTCACGCTGCCTTAACGGCCTTCCCCTCCCCACCCCCCACGAAGGTTATCAGCTACTTGACCTGCTGGCAAGGTCAATTTACTCAGCACTGACTAAATAAAGTACCTGAGTGCACACCCAGAATCTCAGGTTCCTTCCCAAGCACCCTATGATGTGGTTGGTGTCCCCATTTTACCAATGAAGACATTGAGGCTCAGGGAGGTTAAGTCACTAGCTTAGGGTGGGATCTGAACACAGGAGTGTCTGGGTCCAGAGCTTTCCCTCTGTGCCCCTCTTGGCAGGGAGAGAGGTGACCTAGGGATTAAGAATAACAGTCAAGACTTAACGAGCGTCTTCTGCATTCTGGGCACGTTTATGGAAACACTTTCCCACAGTCCTACAAGGCAGGGGGTGCTTATCAAACCCATTTTACAGAAGAAGAAATTGAAGCCTAAGTGATTGTCCAAGGGAGTCCGCTGACCCCTGCGGCCCCTGGTGTCCCCACTGACCCCATCCTTCCCGAAGGCCCCAAGATGGTGGGAGAGGCTAGTGCTAGGTGACCTGGGGCTGTTTGCTGGCCCCTGGGCCTCAGTCCCCTTGGCCTGACCAGAGGCCATGACTCAGAGTCCTGAGTTGCCCCTAAAACCAAGTCTCAAGAGGGATACTTTAACCCCCTGCTCACTCCCAGCTCAGGACTAGACCCATTAGGCTGACGTCCTGACATTTTTCCCCAAGGCCAGTGCTTCCTGTGAAATTATAGATATGTGACCCTCAAGCCTGGCAGAGCCGTGGCCCTGGGGGGCTCTGAGCCAGGCCCAAGGAGGCAGACTCCAGCCCGCCAAGCGCCTTCCTGGCCCAAGTTTCCGGAAGCCAGCAGGACCCTGGTGCGGGAGGAGGGGGGTGGGCAGGGACGCGGAGGCTCAGAGAGGGATGCCATCGGCCCAAGACACACAGCTGGTAAGTGGCTGACGGGGGCTCGAATGGAGGCCTGAGCATCTCAGGATTATCTGCTCCGTGGCTGGGCTGCAAATCAGCGGCAGCTGCTGCAGTCCTGACCCCTGGGGAGCCCTAGAGACGGGTGTAGGGGTCCTTGAACCTGAAGAGCAGCCAAGAACGCCGTGTGTGTGTGTGTGTGTGTGTGTGTGTGTGTGTGTGTAGGAAAAAATTCAGAAGGAAATACTCCCATATGTGAACACCCTCACTCCAGCCAGTTCTCAACCTGGGGCTGCCCCCTCCCTGGGACACTTGCCAATGTGCAGAGACGTTTTGGTTGTCACAACTGTGAGGTGCTACCGGCCTCTGATGAGTAGAGACCAGGGGTGCTGACCATCCTACTGGGCACAGGGCAGCCCACACGGCAGACAGGGAGCCGGTCTACAATGTCAGTGGCACCAGGGCAGAGCAACCCTGCTCCGGCCTGTGTGAACGCTGCGGGTGGGGGTATCTTTCTTCCCTTTAGCTTGTCCTATTTCCCAAAGAGAAATGATTAAGAGTATGAACTGTGTGGCCAGGACTGGGGTTTATATCACATCTCCCCAGCTGTGCGCCCCTGGGCACGTGTCCTTACCTCCCTGATCACCAGCTGTGGTGCGGGGTACACGCGATGCCCACCTCCAGGGGCTGTGGGGAGATTCAGTGAGACGATGGCTGGGAAGGGGCTGGCTGTTCAGGAGAAGTTAGTGTTTGTGTCATTAGGGAAAATAATAATAACATGCCCAGGGGCTGGGCCAGCATGTCACATAAAGTCACATGGGTCGTCCTCACCTGCCCCTTTCAGGGAGGGATCATTTTATCCCTTATTTGACAGATGAAGAAACTGAGGTACAGAGAGGTTAGGCAACTTGACCGATGTCACACAGTAAGTGGCAGAGCAGGGACTGGAACCCTGCTTCAGGGCCCAAGTCCCCATCCGCCAACCACTGGCTCCCTCACTGCCTCTAACGTCAGGTAAAGGGGGGGGTTACAGTTGAGTTTTCCCAACTGTCTTCTCTAAAACTTGGGACGATTAAGTTTTTGTTGGAACTCAGATCACGGCTAGAAGACAGGTGCCCCTCGTACCTGGCCACTACCCTCCTACCCGGGGCCCTAGACACCCTGCTTTGTGGTGCATCTCAAGCGAAGGACCAAGACCCCTGGGAAGTTCATGCCCCCTCCTGTCCTGTGCCGACTTCAAAACCCTCTGTGTCATGAGCCCTGCTTTGATTCCAGGCATTTTATGGGCATGAAATCCAAGCCTTGGTTCTTCTGAAGACATGGAACTCCTTGGGGGTGGGGTGGCCTTGTAGGGCCACTGCACAGGCCACGGGACAGGGGTTAGGCTTGAAAAGGATCTGTGGGAAAGTCTAATCCCCCCTTTAAGGATTTGGGGCCGTGTTCTGGGAGAGCAGGACCGCAGGCCCGCTCCTCCTAGTGCGCACCTGTGGGCCAGGTGCCCTGCCAGCCTGGGGCGGACTGCCTCTCATCCACTCTCCACAGCAGTTTCCACGAGGCCAGCGGCGCTCCCCCAATTACAGGTGGGGAACCTGAGGCTCAGGCAGGCGCAACCACTCACCCATCACTCAGCACAGAGCCAGGTTCTAGGCTCTTTCCCTTGCATCCCGCCACCTCCCTCCCTCCAGAGGCCACAGCAAGAGGGACTAAGGGCAGACAGGTGAAGAACTTCCCTCCCGACGTCCTAGGTTCTAGGCTCTAAGGGAAGGTGCCGAGAGTCCCTGGATGGACATTCTGCAGAGTGTCCAGGATGTGGGGACCAGCGCTGGCTTCAGGATATCTGAAAGGCATCAGAATCGTGGGGGGTGAGGTCCCCAGAACCCCAGCCCCAGGCATCCAAGCTGGGTGTGGGTGTGAGTTTCTGGGGATGGGGGGGTGGGTGGGGGGGTGGCACCTGCAGAACGTGATTTCCTTGTCACCTCGGCCCGATGACTTCAACGGCTCCTCACAACCACCCCCTCGCTGGCTGAAATGCCTCCAGCTCCCCCAACCCCACCATCCAAGCAGGCACCCCGGTCATAAGGGGTGAAGGCAAACAGTCACCTGGCCACACCTGCACGGCCCTGGACCGCCCGCTGATGCCGAGCTGCTCCTGGCTCATCCTCTGTTCACGTGACCAACCGTGCGCGGAACCTGTGTGTATTTAAGAACACGTACGTATGTCCTGGGCCCACCATAACAAACTGCTACACACGTAGTGGCAATGTATTCTCTTACAAGAGACGTGTATTCTCCCACAGTTCTGGAGAATTCTGAAATCATGGTGTCAGCAGGGCCATGTCCCCTCTGAAGGCTCCAGGAAAGAATCCTGCCCTGCCGTTCTGATGCCTGGGGGTTCCCAGTGTTCCTTGGCCTGTAGACACAGCCTGCTAGTCTCTGCCTCCATCTTCACATAGCCTTCTGTGTGTTCGTGTCCTCTTCCCATAAGGATACCCGTTGTTGACTTTAGGGCTGCCCCCAGTCCAGTATGACTTCATCTTAAGATCCTTGACGGATGACATCTGTAAAGATCCTATTTCCAAATATAGTCACATTCTAAGCTTCCAGGTGGACGTGAATTTGGGAGGGACACTATTCAACTCACAGCAAGTGCCTACTGTGTGCTCCGGGCCCTGGGGACAGAGTAGTGAACCAGGCATGGCGGGCTCAGCCCTCAGGCAGTTCCATTTCAGAGGTGGGTGGGGGAGAGACAGAAACGGATAATTTCAGAAACGATGCTGCAATAAACTCCTCCAGGAAACGCTGGACTTGGGACACGCATGACAAGAGGCGGAGCCTTCAGCTGGGCTGGGGCCAGACCATCAGCGTCCCCCCAGCCAGCCGGCTGCCTCCCAGCTCTGTGCTATGCCCCTCTTCCCCCCTCTTAGTCCCCTCCCACGCATCCTGGGGCCTCAGTTCAGGACTCACCTCCTCCTAGAAGCCTCCCCAAACCCACAGGGGCCCCCTCTGGGCTCCCAAGTCCCCCTGAACTTTCTCCTGACATCAGTAGGTGGTGGAGTTGTGTTTCTTTTTTAACTTGGGAATTCTTCAAGTCTATTTATTTACAAAAAGAATGCTTTATGTAAAAAAAAGAATAAGCAACAATAATAATAATTGAACGCATTGATAGAAAAATGCAGAGACTTTCTCCCCTTCGTAAGTCCACTGTATGGAAATTGTCTTTCTTGGCAGGTGGATGCACTCAGCATTGTCAGTGGTACACAGTAGGTGCTCCATAATGTTTGAATACATGGATGGCCAGTGCTAGGCCCTGGGGACAGTGAGATGATTAAGTGACAGCCCCTGGCCCCCAGGAATTCCCTAGGGTACAGTCTCTATGCTGTCCAATCAGTCTAGAGTGGGGCATACAGTTGGTGTTCCACGAATGCTGGCGGTGGTTGGGGAGTTGCCTGTAAGGTCCCTTTCATCTTTGCTGCTTTCCCTGGTGATCAGGGTGAGGTGGGGCTGCAGGGATGTGGGAAATTCCAGCCCATGGCCTCGGGGAATTTCCTTCTGGGCTTTCACTCCTCTAGTAGCCAACTTTCAACATCCGGGTCTTCTGTCCACAGCCGCTGCCCAGACATCAGGAACTTGCAAGAAAGGGTCCACTGGTCAATCTATGAGCATTTATTGAGCACCTACTGTTTGCCAGGGACTATGTTACATGCTCAGGGGTAAATAAGATCAGCCCTGTCTCCCCCTCATGGAGCGTGTGTTTTAGGCTGGGGGGCAGACACAGATAAATCCATAAAATATCAGGAGCCAGTGCTGGGGAGAAAGAAGGCAGAAGGGTTCAGGGAGTGGCAGATATTAAATAGGCAGATCAGGGCAGCTTCCTGGAGGAGGTGACATTTGACAGAGAGTCAGAAGGGTTAGGGTGGAGAGGAGAAGGGAGTCTTAAATGTCTGGGAAAGAACATTTGGGAAAAGCAGAGGAAAGGCCTGTGGTGTGAGGTTGCCTTCAGGTCCAAGGAAGAGGGAGGAGCCCGTGCGGCTGGAGCCAAGGGCGCCAGGGCGGGAGGGAGGGGAGGCGATGGGACACTGTCCCATGGGGCCTTGTGGTCACTGAGGACTTTGGCTGTTCTCTGGATGAGGTGGGTGGGAGCCGTAGAAGGTGAGAGCACAGGACAGACATGACTTGGATCTCACACAGGGTCCCCGTCCTCGGCCCTGTTCGCGTTGGGATCAGATTGTTCCCTGTCGTGGGCCCGTCCAGGCCCTGGAGGACGGTTTGGCAGCACCCCTGGCCCCCACCCTCTAAATGCCAGTAGCGTCCCCTCTGCCAGATGTGACAACCAAAGTGTCCCCAGACATGGGGGTGGGGGACAAATTACCCTGTTAGCCTGTATGGAGGGACTGTCAGGGAGCCAGGCAGGAAGCGAGGAGACCCGTGAGGAGGGCTCCGAGACAGTCCAGCCAGGGAGGCGGGTGGGGGGTGTTGGGGAGAAGCAGTCGGTTCTGGATCTAGTTTGAAGCAGGAGCAGACAGGAGGTGCTGACAGGTTGGATGGGGGTTTTCTGGCTGAGCCACTGGGTCAGCACGAAGCAGGGAGCTGTGTGATCAGTGTCGGGTGAGAGCAGAGCTGGGTCTGGACGGTGGGTCCTGGGAGTCATCGGGCTGTGGGCCTTGGTGGAGCAGAAATACTATACCAGACCTCACTGGAGGGGGGCAGGGGGGTCAGTGAGAAAGTCCTGGATTTGGCTACATGGCTGCAGGGAGAACTTGCCACAGCCGCCCCTTATGAAGCATTTTATGTTGGGTCACCCCTTACCCACGTGACCTCATTTGATTCTCACAACAGCCTTTCAAGGCTGGAGCCCTTGGTAGCCCCAGTTACGGATGAGGACGCAGGGGCCCAGAGGGACTGAGTGATTGCCTGAGGTCACACAGCAAGTCAGACATAGGGATGGAGAGGAAGCCAGCTCAACCCGAGGCCCAAAATCTGGTCTGCATCCAGCCCCTGATGGCGGGCTGCATGGGGGTAAGGGTGGAGGTCCAGGGGAGGGAGGCTTTATTTTCTAGGCTTGCGGTTTCTTTATTTTCTAAAGTTTCTACAGTGAACGTTTCTCTTTCGCATTCGAAGAGAAACAAAACCAAGAAAGGGGGGTCTCGGCTTGTTTTTTTAGGCGAGATCCCTTGTGAAGCTGTTTCCCGCTCTGCCCGCAGAACAGCTGACTGGCTCTGGGTCTCGGTTTCCTTGTCAGCGGCATCGCTGGTGGGCTGACACAAGGAAACAAACTTCAGGGAGGGCAAATTAGTGTGGCTCTCAGAAGAGTAAATAGGACTCCTCTGGGATTCTTCTAAGAGCTAATCATCTATAAAATACTAGCTGGGGAAAAAAAAGAAGAAAGAAGAAAGAAGAAAGAAAGAAAAAAGAGAAAGAAAAAAAAGAAAGAAAAAAGAAAGAAAGAAAGAAAGAAAGAAAGAAAGAAAGAAAGAAAGAAAGAAAGAAAGAAAGAAAGAAAGAGAAAGAAAAAGAGAAAGAAAAGAAAGAAAAAAAGAAAATATTTGCCTAAGTCTCCAAAGACATGTATGGGTGTGGGGTCCACCACCACCTCAGTGTGGTCTGTGGTAGCAAACACAGGCAATACCCTAAAAGTTCATCAAGGGGAGCCTGGAGAATAAGCCAGGGTGCCTTCCCAAGGTGGAATATTATGCAGCTGTGAAAAATAGTGAGGCTGCTGGGAGGTGCCAGGGATATATCGTTAAGTGGAAAGAGCCTGGCACTGCACAATGTATATCTTGATACTATTTGTAAAACAAACACAACATAGGAAAGAGACGTGGATTTGTTTGTGGATTCTCAGAAAATCCCTGGAAAGTACCGGAAGATACTCTTAACAGGGGCAGGGCTGAGGGTTAGAAGCAGCAAGAAGTCTTGGCTTTCTTTTTTTCTTCTTCAGTTATTATTATTTATTAATACAAAATAGTTCAGGCCAACAAAGAAAACATAAAGACTAGCATCCCCACCACCCAACCCAAGAAAGAAACTATGGAGAGAACTGGGCCCCCGCGACCCCTCCCAGTTACTGCCCTCCCGCTGACAGGAGCCGCCGCTCTGAACCTGCAATTTATCCTTCCCACGAGTGTTTTCACATTGCTACTCACTTAGCACCCCTTGAATCTGACTGAGTTTTGTACTTTGTTTTCTATGTGGGTTACCTTTCCCCTCACAGACGTAGAAAATTAATTTAAAAGAAGTTTTCTTGCATTGTCACCCCTCCAGATTGCTCCTGGAGTTTCGGTTTCCTGGAACACGGGGCTGCACAACCTCGTCCGGGCCCCCAGAGGCCCGGAGGAGAGCGGAGGAGCTGGCGGCGGAGCAGATCAAGCCCTGGGCACGGCAGCCCCAGCTTGCTCGCCGGGCTTCTGCAGGCCCGGGGCGTGGAGCCAGCAGGCTGGAGCCAGGCAGCCTCCCGGGCCTCCTCACAGCCGCTTTTGATAAAGCCCCTCTGTGCACGGGGTGGGGGGGCCCGGCCGGCTGGAGCCAGCTCACATCTGGAGGCCAGCACAGGCCCGGGGCAGCCGGCGCGGCTGACAGCGGCGCCACCCCGAGCCACACGCCCGGCACTGGGTAAACAGCCCCGCGCCCACCCAGCGGCTCACCTTTCGCCCACAAGGCTGCCTTTCTTCTCGGACCCGGGCTGAAGCCACCACGAACTTTCCTCCCGGCACACGGCAGAACGGGCCGCTGACCTCGAGGCTGGGCGGAGATCTGAATCTAGGCGCCAGGTGATGGAGGGGGGGGATGGGCATGGGAAAGCACCTACTGTGTGCAGGGCACCGAACTCTTTACAGGCTCATTGCTGCCCTGGGAGGGGGAACAGGTGGTTGCGAGTGCGTGCGCAGGAGCAAGAAGACCTGGGTTAAAATCCCAGCTCCTGCTGTGTGACCTTGGGCAAGGCACTCAACCTCTCTGAGCCTCTGTTTCCTCCTCTGTAAAATGGAAATTATAATAGTCCCTCCCCCACTGGGTTATGTGACTATTAAAGAAGTCACCCTATGTTAATTGCTCAGAAGAGTACCTGGCTTATGAGTGCTTGATATCATGACTTCTCAGTCACGTATTCAACAAAGCTATACTCAGGGTGTTCTGTGCTGGGTACAAGGGTTAAGATGGTAAAAAACAGGGGGTTCAGCCCTCAAGGAGCTGCATCCCTGCTCAGCTGACGAGGCTCTGCCCAGCACCCGAGGGACATCCAGGGCCAGCCTGGGCTCCAGGCTGCGGTGGGAGCAGATGGTCAGGCCAGGGGTCCACACCCCTTTCTCTGGGGATCACGACCCACCTGGGGGCAGCAGGCCTGGGGCCTCGCCTCCTGTGCCAAGAGGTTGGTGAGTAGGGGAGGAAGCAGCCAGGTTTCCTGACTTCGGACCAGGTGAAGCCTCTCCCGTGCACACCCGGTTCTGCCTGTTCCTGGCGGTGAGGCCCTCACCTTGTCCTGCTGCCTCCATGACCCCCGTTTCTTCATCTGCAGGGATGGAGGGGTAGGGGCAACAGCACAGGTACCACGCGTGCAGTGGACGGGGGAGGCTCTGTGAGAGAGGCCACGGGAAGGACAAAGTGCCCGGCACAAAGGCAGAGGTCCGAGTGGAAGTCAGGGTGCTTCCTGGAGGAGGCCATCATGCTCCCGGGTGGGGAGAGAGGGGTGGGGGGATGGGGGAGGAGAAGCAGGAATCAAAGGAGGCTCAGGGAGAGAGAGAGACAGAACTGAGCACCTGCAACGTACACAGGCCACACTGCCCAGCGTTCAAGGGAGCCAGGTCACTGTTCTAGCAATCGGCAAGGTCTGTGCTCTAGCCATCCCCATTTCACAGATGAAGAAACTGAGGCCCAGAAAGCAAAAGTAATGTTTTCCCTCAGGGACTAAAAGCCAGAGTCAGAATCTGAACCCGGGGGGCCACAGTCCCTCCCTCCCTCCTGCTCCCCTTCCTCCCTTTCTTCATGGGGTCTTTACTGCGACCCACTGGGTGCTGGATTCACGGAGACAAGCAAACCCAGGGTCAACCGTCCGGAGCCCCTCCCTCACGTCTCTGTCAACCACCAGCCTGGAACCATCTCTTGCCCCTTCTGGGCCTCGGTTTCTCTCCTCCGAGAAATGGGTTCAACCTCTACAGCTCCCCTGGCCCAGTGTCCTGACTCAGGGTGGCGGGGATGAACGGCAGCCGAGGCCGGCTGGCAGGGGCCTCCCTACCCCAACGAGGCGGGGTGGGGGTCCTCCACCTGCTGCTGCCCCCCAGTCCCCCGTGAACCTGCTCGCCAGGCTGGAGCCAGCCGCCATCTGGAGCGACGGGCTGTTTATGGAGCCCGGCGGCGGCGGCCCTGGCCCTGACCCGGCCAATCTGGAAGCGATTAGCGGCCCGGGCTGGGGAGCATTTGGAGTTCTCATCAGTGGGTTGGGACCCCCCCCCCCACACGACCCCCCCATCCCGCACCACCCAGAGCCAAGGCCGCTCTGGGGGTCTCCGAGGAGCCCCCTTTCTTGCAGGGCACTCCAGCTCGGACCTGCTCCAAGGCCTAGAGCTCTGAAAACCAGCGGCAGAGGCGAGACTGGGCCACACACAGGCCAGGATGCGGGGGTGGGTGGAGAGGGTGGGGGTGGGGAGAGCTGGGACCTTCCTGGAGGAAACCTCATGCAGAATTGCTTTCTGGCATGTTTGGTTTTGAATATACATACAAGTGCACAGAGGAAACACACACACACACACACACACACACACGCACACACAACTCAAACAGCACAGAGGGTGTAAAAAGCATCGAGTGAAAAGTCAGTGTCCCTCCCTTCCTCCCGCAGGTCCTCACGCCCACCCCCCTCACCAGACGAATCCAATGTTGCGGTGTCTAGGAGCTCCTTCTGAGATGGTGTGAGCATCTGCACACACATCCATCCAGTTATTCTTCTTGCCTTTTTCTGCAACTGGCAGTCCACGTTATATTGTGTCCTGCCCTTTCTCCCTTGGATTAATCCATATTTCTACCACTATGACTGCTAGTAATCATAATGTAATAATAATAATAATAATAATAATAATAATAATAATGGCAGCAAAGGTTTCTGGAGGACTCACTGTGTGCTGGGCACAGTTCCAGATGCTTTACATGGATGAATTAACGAACCATAAGGGTGAAGGGCTCCTATTGGGAAGTTCTGTTATTCTCATCATCCCCATTTTGTAGATGGGGAAACTGAGGCACAGAGCAGCCCCCCCCCCCCCCCCCCCCCGCCCTGAGCCACACAGCAGTGACTGACAGAGCTGGGATTCAGGCCCAGGCAGTCGGGCTCCCAGGTCTGTGCTCCGAAACGCTTCACCGTCCCGCCTCTCCCGAGGCTCGGACGTATTCTGCTGTCTGGGTGGATCTGGTGGTTTTGATGAGGGCTCGGGTGATGTATCATTGGGTTGTTTCCATCTTGGGCTGGTGCTAAATGTGCTATGGACACCCTCGTGGGACGTCATGCCACACAGAGCTGGGGGAGGTCCATTCTCAGAAAGGCCTGGCCAGTCCCAGGGGTGATCAGGGCGAGGGCCGAGGGCCACTGCCCAGCTGTCCTCTGTGGTGGATGCAGGTGATGCTGAGGCCTGCTCTAGCTCCCTGGAAGAAGGGAGCAAGCCTCAGCTGCTGCATCCCAGGCCTGTTTCCAGGGAAACCGAGGCCCCACCAGGCACACCTGGGGTTCCTTGGTCTGCAAAGCCTGCCCTTCTGTTCTCTGATGCGTGGACAGGACTCCAGTCTCCCTTCCGGTCTTCCCACCTCCAGCCTCACCCCTCCAGTCCCAGTTCCGTGCTGCAGCTGGAGCAAACCTTGTGAAACCTAAATCAAGTCAGGCCTCTTCCGGCTCAACCCCCATCATCCTCCCTTTCCCTCCCCTCCATCCAGGCCAAGCCACAGGTAGGTCCCCAGATTGCCATGAGCTCCTCACCCTTTGCACAGGCCGGTCCCTGCCCCTGGAACACCCTGCCCACCCTTCATCTGGCTAACTTTCTCCTTATCATTTCGGTCTGAGCTCACAGCCTTCCCCAAACCCCCAGACTGAGGTAGGCAGGGCCTCCCCTGATCCCTGCTGCCTGGGCCCCTGTGAATCTTAGCTTGAATCACACTGTTGTCTGATGACTGTTTCTCCTGACCGAATATCAGCTCCAGGAAGACAGAGATTTTTGCCTGTTTTATTCGTTTCAGCATCCCTGGAGCTTAGAGCAGAGACTGGAGCATAGCAGGTGCTCAAAAAATTCGTTGAAAGCGTGAAGGTATGAATGAATGAATGAGTCAGTGGAGAGCGATCTGTGGGCAGAATGCCTATCCTGAGGCGGGTGGGGCCCAGGCCTAGCCCTGAGGGGAGGGAGAGGCAAGTACAGCTGGGAGAGGAGGAAATGAAGGCTTTCTAAAGCACCTACTGTACTCAGGCACTTTTTAATTCCTTGGCCCTGCAAGGCCCATCGTACAGATGCAGAGACGGAGCCCCTTTCATTTGCTCCCCAAAGCCATCCTTCCGTCTCCAGACCCTGGGCTGGGGCAGGGTGACAGCAGAAAACACGCCAGGCAGAGGCTCTGGTTTTTCAGAGTTGGTGGGAAAGGCAAACCCAACAGGAAACGGAACAGAATGAACCAGAAGTAGTGCCTGGGCACCTGAGTGACACCCCTGCACAGCCAGCTGCTGATATGAGCTCTGGCACCACCCTGAGTGACCTTGACCCAAGTGACGGCTCTCACCTCCTCTGGGTGTTCAGTGGCGATACTGATTCTAGCCGCACTTTCGTGGAGCTTCCTGTGTGCCGGGTCCCCATCTGAGCACCTTACACGGACAGCTCCTTATTCTCCCCAGTCCTCCAAGGGAGGGACCGTTAGCAACCCCAGCTCACACGTGAGGAAACCGACGCCCAGAGAGATTCAGTGACGTGCCCCGGACACACAGAGGTAGACCCGGGAAGGTAATACTGCGAAGTCACACACAGGGTCACAGTTGCCAAGTTCAGGATGACGTCACCTTTGGAGGGAGGGCAGGGGGATGCACTGGGGTCTCCCCCAGTCTCTGCATGTTTCATGTCACTCTTGGAGTTGGGCATATGGATGTTTTGCAAGCCAAAAGCAGTCCACAACAGCACGTAGCCTCGCAGCCGCATTACGTAGAGTGACTAACAGTGGACACGGGGCTGACCTTTGACCCAACTCTGTCTGACTCGGGGCTGAAACCAGCCTGGATGAGGGGGCCCCTCGTGGCACCCCCCTTCAGCCTCCGGGCCCTCCAGGCTCTCCGTGACGCAGCTGTGGTGGTGTTTGGCAACCCGGGCTGCCCACAGTTACGAAAGCCCCAGCTTCTGCCAGCGGGGCGGGGCACCCCGGGCCTGCCCCTGCCTCTGCCAGGGGACCCCTCCTCCTGGCAGCCCCTCTCCCGGCTCCACCTTTCCTCATAGTCTTCTGCAGCTGACATCACAGTGGTTCACACTGACCAGAAAGTCAGCGCCTTGAGGGCAGGAATCCTGTCTATGCTGTCACCACTCTCTCCCCAGAATCAGCATACAGCTGGCACTCAATAAGTACTTGCTGAAGGAACAAATAGGAGACTGGATAAATGAATTGCAACCCCTCCTTCCCTGCCTCCCTTTCTTCTTTCCTTCCTTCCTGCCTTCTTTCCACAGATAGTTATTGAGCACCTACTATGCACCAGGCTCTGTACTCCAGGCACTGGGGATGCACCAGTGAATGAAACAGGCAAAGATCCCCAGCCTCAAGGAGCTGACGTTCTAAAAGAGGATGTGGGACTTCCCTGGTGGTCCAGTGGTTAAGACTCCATGCTTCCAAGGCAGGAGGTGCGAGTTTGACCCCTGACTGGGGAACAAAGATCCCACAGGCTGCACGGTGAGGCAAAAAAAAATAAGTTAATTTAAAAAATAAAATAAAGAGGACGCTAGTCACCAATGCGGTCATCCTGCAAACAAAGTGCAGAATCGCAGCTGGGCCAGGGGCCGGGGAGAGTCTCTGGGTGCTGTGGGCACCTGCGGCAGGTGGCTGGACCTCCAAGGGGCGGGAGTGTCTCTTGGAGGAGGTGACCCTGCAGCAGCTCATTGGGCAACACAAAGTCTGCGTCTCCTCGGGAGGCTCGGCAAGGAGAGCCGTGGGAGTGAGTGGGACACACGCTACACAAGAGGAAACCCTGGGGCACTGACCCTGCCCTCCCAGCCCGGAAGGGTCCCTGAGGAAGCGACGCCCTGAACACGGAGCTGGAGCTGGATCTGTGGCAACCATGAAGAATATTCCCTTCCTGACAGGGGCACCAGCCGAGCAAAGGCAGGAAGGCTGCCACACCCCTAGGAAGCTGGAGGCTCTGCACGGAATGCCCCCCATCTGGCCTGACTTTCTCCTTTTGTGGAGAGGGAACAGTACCCACACCCCAACAGGCAGGGATGCTGCAAGGTTTTCTGGGAGCCTTTTAGGGGCTGGGCAAGGCTCTTGATCTAAATCCTGCAGGGTTTTTTCTCCCTGTCTTCCCCGCTAGGTTGTGAGCCCTGCGGGAGAGGGCCCAGCAGAGCCTGTGCACAGTAGGTGCTCGGGGTGCGTCTGTGGAGTAAATGAGCCAGTGAGTGTCAGTTTCCTCATCTGTGTGATGGGGTAATGCTGGTGTGGCCACAGGGAAGGAATGAACTGCTCTTTACAGCTTGTATTATTTCCTCTCCCCAGTTCCTGCTGGTGGATCAGGCCTCTGTGGACCCCCTCGAATCCTGGAAGATGACCCTCTCTGGGGCTGGGGGAGACAGAGATGGGAGGGTGGACCGAACAGCTCTCCAACTCCAGACTTTGAGTCAGGATCCTGAGGTGCTTAGAAGGAAATGACAAGCAACCTCATTTACAATTGGAGGAAACTGAGGTACAACAACAAAATAATAAAATCTAATGCTTACTGAGCGCTCACTCCAAGCCAGGCACTGTGCGAAGCCCTTTGACCTAAGTTCTTGCATTTAATCCTTCCAACAATCGTCATTGTCAGAAGCTAATACCATGACCCCTGTTTTACAAGTGCGGAAATGAAGACTTGGGAAGGTAAGTCAAGACCGTGCCTCCTGTTAACGGGGGATCTGGGAGGAGCTTGAAGATCTGGCTTCAGAACCCAGAATCATAAACTTGGCACTTCCTGTGGGGAGGTGGGGGTGGGAGGGAAGGAATGAGGGACACCTGGGAGATACTGAAGATAAGCCCTTTTCTGGGGGCCAGGGCAGTGGAATAAATAATTGCAAGAGTGAGGGACCCAGGGTCAGTTCCATGTTTGTCCTACCTTGGATGGCCCAGGGCAGTTTGGAGAAGCCCCAATTCCAGCCCACCCCAGCAACCTCGAATTTACTCTGCTTCATTCATTCATTTACTCATTTAATCATTCAGACAACAGAAAACAAAACACAGGATGACATAGACCAAAGTTACCCCTGCAAACAATAAATGTAAATGGGTTGAATGGATCTATTAAAAAACAAAGACTCATATTAGATCAAAAATAAAAATCTATTCATTTATTCATGGGACAAATGTTTATTAAATGCCTAAAATATTCAGTGTCCTGTTTTAGATTCTAATGATAGAACCTAAAAATACAATTTCTGTTAAAGAAGGGAAAATACCGGGAAAAGGTGATCCTGAGAGAGAGACCTGAAGGTGCAAAAGCTGCGCGTCTGCAACGAGTTGGAGGACGGAGAACCTGAAAGGGGGCTGCTGTGGTTGGAGAACAGCACTAGTAGGGGGGTGAGTGAGGGGGACCTGCCAGGTCAGGTCCAGAGAGCAGAGGCAGCACCCAGGAGGGCCGAGGAGCCAGATCCTGCTTACCTAGAGCTGTGGGGCAGCGACTACTCCTCCCTCTCCCAGCAATCCCAGCTGGACTCTTGACCCTTCCCATCCAGGGGCCCTTCCCCCACTGAATGCAGCCAAGATGACCTCCCCCAGCCCCTCTCCAGGAAGAAGACTTACCATGAATTGTAGGCCTACTGGGTGCCTGGCTCTGCCATTGGTGGTTTACATGACTAATTAGCTCATTACGTCTTGCCATCAGGTTAGTTTTCTCGCATTGTGCAGAAGAAAACACTGAGCCTCAGAGCGGTAGAGTGACCAGCCCGAAGCCACACAGCCATACAAGGGCAGGCCCGAGGTTTGAACTCAGAGGGTCTGACACTAAGATGTGCCTTCTTGGCACCGCATAGCTGCCTTCCAGGAAGTGGCAGTGGAGAGGTCTCAGCTGACTGTGGCCTCACGTGGGTCTGCTGACCTCTACGAACTCAGTCCTCCATCTGGGAACCCGCACGCCAGGTCAGTGTCAGGACCTTGATGACTTCCTCCCTCTGGGTGGTGGAGTTCCCAAAGTGCTGAGCTGGCATTTCTGATTCCACCCCCACAATGACTCTATTTGACAGAGGAGGAAACTGAGGCTCAGAGGGGGAAGTGATTCTCCAGGGTCATGGCCTTGGGACTCCCAAGGGCCTAGGAATTTTGCTGAGTCTGTTCATTGGATGATAAGAATGGGGACCCCCAGGATGCAGAGGGGGGACAGGAACAAGGACACATAATAAAGGAGAGGAGGCCTGGAACCCAGGACACCAGCTCCCAGTCTCTGCCCCTCACTGCATTCTGGGGAAGGTGGGGGGTGTCCCTGGGTCCAGATTATTTCCTGAGAAGGGGGAGGGGCCACAGGAAGTCTCCCCACATCTCCCCACTCAGGCCCTGCCCAAACAGGAAATGCCAAGCAGTCCCCCCACCCCCACCGCAAGGCCGTGGGAAAGCTTTGCCTGGAATTCCAGTGCTTCCAGCTCTGGCCCAGCCTCAGTGGGGATCTAGATCCCAACAGGGCCTGCATGACCTTGGACAAGGGCCTCAGTCTCCTGCTCTGTGGTCGTAGATCTCTGCCACCTCCCAGCTGTGTGACCTCAGGCAGGTGGCTGTGCCCCTCTGAAGCCCAGCTCCCTCTTCTGTAAGACAGGGGACAGTGCACACAGACTGTGCTCCACCCACTGAGCCATGATCACCCCAGGCAAGGGTGTGACGGGAGGCCTTTGAAAAGATCCCTGTAGCCCTCTGGGAAAGACGTCCTGGCTTCCTTGGACTCAGGACCACACCCGGTACCTCTCTACATCTCACTTTCCCAATTTGTAAAAGAGGCAGAGCCGTGACAGGGGCTGAATCACAGGGATTGAATGGAGGAGAAGGGATCAAGGTGGGGGAGGGGGCACTGGGTTTCAGGCCTCAGGGGAAGGTGAAATGAGGCAGCGTCTAGAAAGGTACCGATGCTGGCTTTCAGGGCCTGGAGGATGTGGCCTCCTGATTATTTCCTTCTCTTTCGCAGTGAGAAAAGGCAGCCAGAATAGTGGAGGATTGGACAGGTGGACAGGGCTGGACCCCATCTCTTAGGGGCTTGCAGAATTCTAATAGGGGGCAGGGTGGGAAGGGAAACAGTCCTGAGGCAGGGGTGAAGGTGGCTCTGTTGCTCCTCCTGGTCCTTCCAGACAGGAAGCAGGTGCTCCCAGCTGTCAGGCTTTGGATGGGTAGTCCTCACGCCTTCCCAGCCCAGAGCCTCCTCAGCAAACCATGACTCCATGGAGTTGGTTGAGGCTGGCAGCTCAGAGAGGCACAGCAACTTGCCCTAGGTCACACAGTAGAGTTGCCACTGCTCCTTCAGGCCCTCCTTAGACAAAGCAGGAGTCCCAACTATGAACAGGAAGGAAGCCCCCTGCCAGTTCCACGTTGGGGAGACAGCCTGAGCCCCAGACCCTGAAGAGAATTAGGGAAACTAGAGGTGCTCTGGTTTTGAGGCACCGAATGTGCAATGGGCTTTTGTGTTTCGGCCTCTACACCTCCCAGTGCCAAGCATGTCCTGGGGCAGAAGAACATGGGAAATGGGCTCAAGCTCTCTCATTCCATCTTAGAATCAGTGCCAAATGACAGCACTTCTCAAAAGTTGGTTTCTTTGTTGTAAAGTATAATAGAAGGTGTGGTAAAGATGAGAGATACCGGATATGAAGCCAGTTCCCAGAGCATAGCTCAGTAAACTGGAGCTATTATAGCTATTATTGTTAGGTATCCCTTAATCCCTTGGTTTCCTCATCTGTAAAATGGGTTTAACAGTCCCTACTACAGAGTTCCCCTGTGGATTCCAAGAGTTATCCCATGTAAAGCATTTACCATGTGCCTGGCTTTTTCCTTCCACTTCTACTCCAACATCCCAACACCTGGCACATAGTAGGAGCTCAATATATCTTAGCTGTATTATTCTTATTTACTATTATTATTTTTATCACCCTGTCTCCAGCTGTCTGAGATCTTGGGCAACTCGCCAACTTCCTGCCTTGCTCAACTTCACTTTCCTCCTTCATAAAATCGAAATAACAATAGCGCCTGCCTCCCAGAGCTGAATGAGGATAAATTCACGGATTCCACAAACACTTATTAACCATTTTTTTAGGAACTGGGGATATAGCTGGGAACAAAACAGAAAAAACAAAAACAAACAAACTCTGCCCTCGTGGAGCTGACATGCTCGTGGGGCAGACAGACAACATAAATCGGTATTTTATATAGTGTGTTAGAAGCTGATAAGAGCAGGGGAAGGCAGTCTGAGCAGGGGCTTTAGTAGTTTTATGTGCTGAGGCTGGATGAGAACGATGGGGAGGGATAGAGAGGGTGGCGGGAGGCCACGTTGGGCCTGTGAGCTGTGTGTGTGTGTGGGGTGGGAGCCCTGGAGGGTTCTGAGCAGAGGAGGGATGTGCTCTGCCCCAGGTTCTCTAGCAGAGTATATTGTCAGGGGATAAGGGGGGATGCAGGGGGATGGGGGGGATGCAGGGGGATGAGAGGGGATGAAGGGGGATGCAGGGAGATGAGGGGAGATGCGGGGGGGGGGTTGATAGGGGATGCAGGGAGCCCCAGAGGAGGAGGTCATTGCAATAAGAGGATGGGGCTGGACCAGGAGGGCAGCAGGGGAGGAGGGGAGACATGGTGGAATCCTGGGTCTGTTTTCAACCTCATATCTTCCTCACGTGGATTTTTGCATCCCTCTTTGGCAGCTGAGGAAACAGAGCCTCAGAGAGAGCTGGTGAGAACCCCGGGATTCCAGAGCCAGGCTAGGCCCCAGGAGGCCCCGAAGCCTGGGAAGTACTGTCTGGGGCCTTGGGCTGTGGCCCAGATAAGCTGGAAATCCTCGTCTCTGGAGCCTCCCCTTGCCCAGAGCTGCCCAAAAGGAGCGGTTGAGGGGCCCAGACCCTCACCTTCTGCTCCTCAAACCTCTGTCAGACCTGCTGCCTGGAACACCGTTTCTCCACTAAGACACCTGGAGGTCATCACCGTTATCATTAGATAAACAAGAAACCATTGTCATAAATTACATCAACAAACTCCATGCTCTAGGATGCTGAAGTGGATCCTATCATTAACCCCATCTGAAAGCTGAGGATAGATTTGGGAGGCAGGGTCACCACCTGAGGTCACACAGCGGCAGGACTGGGACTCAGACTCCCAGATCTGTAATTCCAGAAGCCGAGCTCTCGTCAAAGACGTAGAATGAAACAGGCTGTCCAAAGGCTCCGCTCAGCCCCCCCTTGCAAGATAAGTGGGGAAACTGAGCCCTGGACGAGCTCAGGGACCTGCCCTTAGCCACACGGAGACCCCAAAGCAAGTCTGAGAGGCTGCTTCCCACAAGCTGGGCGGCTCTGGGCCCTGCAGGAAGTGGCCAGGGCTAGGACAGGCCCGCTGCTTTGATCCGCTTTACGAGCCACGGCTGTTTACGGAGGCCCAGGCGCCCACCCGCTGCCACCTGGGCCTGGGTCTCGTCACCGGCACTCGGGATATGAGCAGTCTCAGGAGAGTCTGTCCACCACGGTCGTGGCCCCATTTCCTGCAGCCCGGCCCTTGCCCTGCCCCTTGGCCTCAGCCCCTGGGAACAGGGCAGGAGGGTCCCCTCAGGCCCGATCCCCTCACGGAGGGGCCTCCTGGCAGTTCCTCTGCAAACACAAAGCGAGCTCTCGGTCCCACCTCAGGGCCTTTGCCCTTGCGGTGGTGCCGGCTGCCTGGAGCCCACCAGCTCTTCCTGTACCACCTCTCTTCCAGGTCATTCCTCCCAGGCACCTCCTCTGAGAGGCCTCCCTGAGCCCCCTCTAACACAGCCTTCATTTAACTCTTCAGTGCCTGTATCACTGTCTGGAGGGGTGTTTTGGGGGGTGTGGGGGAGGGCCACACTGCACAGCTTGGGGGGGTCTTCGTTCCCCAACCAGGGACTGAACCCAGGCCCCCTGCAGTGGACGCGTGGAGTCCTAACCACTGGGCAGCCAGGGAAGCCCCTGAAGTTTTCTGGCTCATTCTTTCGCCTCTGGCTTTTCTGCCTTCTCCCCACAGGACAGGGACCTCATCTGTCCTACTCACTCCTGTGTCCCCAGCACACACGTGGTTCTGGCCAAAAGCGCCCAGTAGCCTTTTCCTGGGTGAAAAGAGTGAGAGGCTCTTTTAGGGGGCTGAGCTGTGGGCAGCCTGAGGCCCCAGGGCATGTCTCAGAGCCCCCCATCCCCCACCCCTCACAAGTGCCTGGAAGAGTCAAGGGCACAGTTGCTGCACACAGAGGGGAGGTTCAGCCCTGCTTTAGGAGGAAACAGAGGCTCAGAGAAGCGACATGACGTGTCCAGTGTCCCCAGGCGAAGGGGCAGGACTGGGATTCTAGGCCAGGGCCCTCTCCCCCAACCCCTCTCCTTCCACACCCCTCAGGCCCCTCCCACTTTCCACCGCCCCATCCTCCCATCCCCCTCGACCCACATCACCCTGGGCCTGGCTCACGTCAGTGACGGCTCCTGACAAAAGCATCAGACGACAGGTGTCTGACCAGCCAGGCCGGTTCTGGGGCGGGCTTGGGGGCAGCACTCCCTGCCCCCACCCTGAGGGATGCCGAGGGAGGACAGTGGACGCCTGCTCCCACACCTGCCCCTGCCTCCTCACCCTCACGCAGGCCCTTCCGGTCCCCCAACACCCACAAGGCTACCATGGACGGTGTGTTCTCAGAGACCCCAGGATGCCCGCGCCCCACCCCCTCAGCTCCCCGGCCTGTGCTCTGTGACCTGGGGCAGGTGGACCCCTGCCCTGGCCTGAAGAGAGAGCAGCAAGTGGGAGTTTTCCGTCCTGCGCACACACGCGGGCGGGCTGCTTCCCTGCTCACCCTGGCCAGCTGGGGAACCGCAGGGCGCAAGGGCGGGGAGGGGCATGTGGGCACCTGCTGAGGGCGGGCGGCTTCTGGTTTTCAGAGTTTACTAGGCTTCCCAGCAATCCTGGAGGCAGTCTGTGATCATCCTTTATTCTAGCTGGAGCAATGGAGGCCCAGACTCAGAGAGGGCAGGGCACTTGCTCCAGGTCACACAGCGAGCAAGACTGGAACTGTGTTTTCCCTGTTCTTCCGATTAGTCCCTCCTTGGATCGTTAATGTCACTACAGCCTTGGCTGAAAACCTACTATGCATCAGGCATTTAGCCAGGTCCAAATTCATTGAAAAACACTTATTCAGCAGATATGGGTTTGTCAGGCACTGGGCTGGGTCTGGGGATAGAGCAGAATGAGACAGACACAGCCCTCGGAGGCTGACCTTGCAGTGGAAAGACAGAGAATTAACAAGCAAGGGAAGAAACCAACCCTATAATTCAGACATGATAAGGTGACAAATGGAAGGGACTTTAGAGTGAGGTCGCCTGCAGGGCACTCTGATGAGGGGAGCTTGGGGCTGAAACCTGGAAGAGGAGGAGCGGCCAAGTAAAGAGGAGAAAGTGGGTCCCAGGCAGCTGGACCCCCAAATGCCAGGGCGCTGAGATGAGGGAGCACCTGGTGTGTCTGAGGCACAGCGAGCAGAGGGAGGGGGAGGGAACCAGAGAGGGGGGATGTCTGAGAGATGGGGGCTCATGCAGGGCCTGGGAGATAGAGGAGGGGAGAAGGGGTACTACCCAGAGCAAGATGGGCCTCAGTTTTCTCATCTGAACATTAGGTTGAGCTGCTCCTGTGGTGACGAAAAGACCACAGGCCTTTAAAGAGGGTGGGGCCTGCCATTCCTGATGACTGTGGGGTCATCAGACTCCCTCCTGCTCTGGGGGGACCCTCTTGTGCCTCTCCCTCCCCAACTTAAGAAGGGTCAGGCAGAGGAGAGAGCCTGGAGCAGGAGGATCTGGGTTCTGGGATCTTGGGTGAATCGATGCCCCTCTGGGAAACTCAGTTTCCCCATCTGTAAAATGGGCACAGCCTGTTCCCCACCTCCCGGGGCCGGTGGCCAGGTTTCAGAGGATGGGCTCGGCACTAAGCAGGTGCTCCGTTTAACAGGGCTCCGATCTCCTTCCTTGGGGGTGGGGTGGGGCATTGCTTAACCCAGTGGAAGCTCAAACCTGCTAGGTGACTGGACCTGTGAGCTCAGGCCCTGCCCTGCTCCTAGCTGGGAAGTTCTTAGCCCTGGTTCAGGCCCAGAGAACCAGCCCCTCCGCTGCCTGCTGGGGTGAGTTGCCAGGTCTGGGACCGTCAGAGTAGTCACCCCTGAGATCCAGGGTTGGAGAGCTTCAGGGCCAGTCACTGCCCACCCAGACAGGGGCATGGGAGAACCCAGATTCCCAGGATCCAAACTGCCCCATCGCACCGATGAGGAAACTGGGGCTCAGAGAGAAGTGACTTGTCTGAGGACTCAAAGAGACAGGCTTTTGTAATTTATTCCACAAATATTTATTTAGCACCTACTATGTGCCAGGCAAAAATAAATAAGCAGGGATCAAACAGACAAGCTTCACTTTTGTGGCCTCCACAGTCCCATGGGAGAGACAGACATTGAACCTTTCAAGAGTCACGTGCACCTCGCTTTGCAGAAATGCCTGGGTTTAACCCCGAGTTGTCACTTGACAGCTGTGTGACCTTGAACAAATGACATCCTCTCTCTGCCTGATTCCGCGTATATAAAATGGGAGATAATAATAACACATACCTCATAAGGTTGCTCACAGTTCTTACATAGGGAAGATGCTCTCTAAAATGCTCTCTCTCTTTTTATTTTTTTATCTTTTGGCCATGCTGTGCGGCATGCAGGATCTTAGTTCCCTGACCAGGGATCGAACCCACACCCCCTGCACTGAAAGCATGGAGTCTTAACCACTTGACTGCCAGGGAAGTCCCAAGCTACTGTTTTCTGTTCTTTCCTTTTATAAAAATTTATTGAGTGCCTACTGTGTACCAGGCTCTGGTCTGGGAGCTGGGAACACAAATATGACCAAGATGACATATTCACTGACCTTGCAGGGGTCTAGTTTGATCCCAGGTATCTGACTCCCAGACCAACACCTTCCAGCCTCACCACCTCCTCCAGGAAGCCTTCCATAATGACCCTGGCCTGCTGAGAGCTGCCTCCTTCTGGGATTCTGTAGGCCAACTCTGACACCGGCCCCTCCACCTACCAGTACCCAGAGCCACTTGTCTGGAGCTGGCGCCTGTCTCAGGATGGAGGGGTGGGCCGAAGCACTGGCAGGATGTTTTATCCATTAAGGTCCTGACAGATGCCAGGAGACGGGTGGGGTGGAGGTGGTGGTGAGAAATGACTTATACAGGCAGGACAGTGCCTCCCCTGTCCTGCTCTGGCTCTCCCCTGGGCAGTCCCAGCCCTCCACCACGTGGGTCCTCCTGTAGGCCCAGCCACAGGGAACTGAACACAGAGAGGCCTGGGACTTCTCTAGGGCACATAGCAAGCTCCCAGCCTCTGACCTCAGCCAACGGGCAGAGACCATAAACTGGGGGCCCTTGGACCAAGCCAGACCCACAGAGGGACACAGGAGTCATTTCAGCTCCCACAGGGTTTGAAACAACTGCAATTCCTTGCCCCAAATTTCCATCAAACTCCAAACTTGCCATTTCGCATGGCCACAGGTGAACTTTCCTGCACGACAGTGAATCCTGCCCACCACAGTCCCCACCAAGCCCTATTGCCCCATCCTTTGCTCATTTAAGTACCTGCCTGTGCACTTATGTGTCTCTGTGTGCGTGTGTCTGGCACTGCACACACGTTTGTCCCTACTTACACACGTCTATCTGTGCCCACGTGTCTACCCTGGAGCACACACACTTAGCCTTCCGTACGTGTGTGTCATCTGTGCACACGAGAGCGCGTGGTCTCCTCCCGTGCTCTGGTGTGAACTAAGCACATGTAGTTGCCCCCACCACGCATGTGCACTAACCCAGGTCTGCCTTGTGGTCCAAGGAGGCCAGAGCTCCCCATGGCCCTCAAGCTGCTCAAGCACTCCCACTTCCAGGCCTGCGAATGTCCACTGTCCCCCAATTGCACACCTTCCATGGGGGCTTCTGATCCCACAGGGACCCCGAGAGGCTTGGAAAGGGTGGGTGAGCTGAGCCCCGACCCTCGTGCTGCCCCTGAGGCCTCCTTCTGCTGCTCTGGGGCTACTCGGGTGACGTAGAGGAGTGGGCTTGTGGGGGGCACTCAGCTGCCTGCCCTGGGGATCAGACTGACCCTTCCCCACCCCGACCTATCTGTTGTGATGCAGCGGTGTTGCTGCTGCTCTGGGGTGTGTCTGCCATGGCCTTGCACCCACACGAACCCAGACACTTGTCACAGACCAAAGAATGATCACAGGAACACAGGCTCTCCTATTACACTCATGCACTCAGCCCCCCCTCCCCAGATACACAGCAGGCACACAACACTCTGCACATACCTGACACCTGACCAAAAAAAGACATACGACACCCATACACAATCACACAAAATCCCAGACACACAACACACACACAGACACACTGCAAGCACCCACAGACACCTATGAATACAGAAGCACAAACAGCTCGAAATCAGACACACAACACAGATGCACGGATGGACACACAGATACACAGAAATATACACCACACTCGGACACACCCCCCAGGTGCCTACATCACAGACACGTGCTCACACAGGCACCTGCCATTCAAGGCCACCCCAGCTGATTCACACTCCCACCAGCACCACAGGGAGCTCTGTCCCTCCCGTTGTCTCCTGCCTGGCATCTGCCTCCTCCAGGAAGCCTCCCCAGATGGCGCCCAGCCTGCCTGTCTGACATCACCCCATATCCATCCCTCCCCTCTACTCCTCCAACAGTGGATACCCAGGTTGTGCTTGCAACAATTTATCAATTAAACTTTTTTTTTCACACCTAACAACAGGACAAACTGGAGAACAAGGCCCCTCTCTCCACACCTGATGACCAGCCCCAGTGGGATGCATTGAGAGGGCAGGACTGGAACCAAGTACCCAAGGACAAAGCCTGGTTCTGCCCATCCTTTATTTCCCTGTGCCTCGGTTTCCCCAGCTGTGAAATGGGGACAGTAAGAGTTGCTGTAAGAATGAATGAGCTGGGACGTCCTAGGTGGTGCAGTGGTAAAGAATCCACCTGCCAATGCAGGGGACATGGGTTCAATCCCTGGCCTGGGAAGATCCCACATGCTGCGGAGCAACCAAGTCCATGTACCACAACTATTGAACCTGTGCTCTGGAGCCCGTGAGCCACAACTACTGAGCCCACGTAGCACAACTACTGAAGCCCGTGCACCTAGAGCCCATACTCTGCAACAAGAAGCCACTGCAATGAGAAGCCCACACACCACAAGGAAGAGTAGCCCCTGCTCGCTGCAACTAGAGGAAGCCTGTGCACAGCAACAAAGACCCAATACAGCCAATAAATAAATAAATTTATTTTTAAAAAAAGAATGAATGAACTGATTCCCATAAAGACTCTGAAAAGGGGTGGGCCCTCGGTACTCATTGCTGTTGTTGGAGTGGGTATTCCCTCCCTCTGCAGGGGCAGCCCGTGTTTGCAGCTTTTTCTGGGATCCTCCATCAGGGCTTCCCCTCCTGGACTTCTGAGCTCCTCATGGCCAGGGACGGTGTCTATCTCGCTCCTCACTCTTCCAGCTCAGTAAATGCTGGCGGAATGAATGAATACGTGAGGGGAGGAATGAAGGAAGGAATGAACCAGTCCCAGGCCCTGTTGCAGCTGGCCCAACTCTGGAAGGCAGCAGGAAGACCCTCTGGCAAGATTAGGCCCCAAACAGCAAAGGCTTGGACCAGAATACCAGCAGACACATCTCAGATGGTGAGTTTGCTGCTATACATGTCAGGAAAGGCAACAATATTCTTGGAAACCTTCAAATTGCTTGACATGCACAGAAGACTTGCTCTCCCATCCCATCTCTCCTGCTGTCCCCTTCGTTATCTGCTCTAGCCACACTGGCCTCCTGGCTATTCCTTGAACACATCAGCCGCATTCCTGCCTCAGGGCTTTTGCACTTGCTGTTCCTTCTGCCTGGAATGCTCTTCCTGACCCTCAGATAATCGCTGTGGGGCTCTCTCGCTCACCTCCTTCAGGTCTCTGCTCAAATGTCACCTTCTCAGTGAGGCCAGTCTTGACCCAACTCCATCCCACTGCTGAGCGCAGCCCCTCCCTGCTGAGCTCTGTTTTATGACCTGTCTTTCGGCTGCCACTCCTCTCCCGTGCTCTCACCGCTACCTCATGCTGTTCTTTTGTTTATTGCTAGTCTCCCTGTGAACTCCCTGGGGCAGGATCTTGCTTTTTTCAAACTTGTAACTCTAGCACCTGGAACACTGCCTGGCACAGAGTAGGTGCTCAATAAACATCTGTTGGATGACTAAACAAACACAGTAGAATACAAAGGAATGGAAGGCGCTGAAACAGACTGGAACACACAGTAGAACAGAAACTGCAATGAAATGGACATGATACACCATGACAACCCAACACAACACAGAAGAGCCAGGCTGCCCCTCAAGGCTTCAACAGCACTGGGTGGAAGAAGCAAAACTCCCTCTTCAAACTATGGGAACCACTGGGGGCAGGTGGCTGAGAGCTGCATGTGGACTGGGGGGTCTTACCTCACTGCCTCCCCCCAGCTATCCTTCTCTGAGGGCTTTTCCGCCCACTAGGTCCCTGTTCCTGTCCAGCTGCACAGGTCAGGGGTGGTTTCTGGTCTGGGCACCAGGGTACTGGCTCCTGTCTGGGGTGATTCCTGCTGACTCACTGGCCATGGCTTTGGACAGCATCCCATGGGCCCGATCATGTTGGGGGTGGGGAGACCATGGCCAGGGGAATGAGACGCTAAGTCTGTGTGTGTGTATGTGTGTGTCTGGGGAGTTGGGGGTTGGGCTGGCCACAGGCTGCTTCTCCCCCTCACTGGTGGTTTCTTCTCCACCTCTCCCCGCTGCCAGGCCCTGAAAGGGCCTGGCCCCCTCCCCCCAGCCAGACCAGACCAAAGCCCTGGTCAGCATCCTGGTTATGAAAGAGAAGCAGAGGGTCACTTCCCCTCCTCAAAAGACTTCCATAGGGGAAGGCTGACTGGGGAGAAGCTGCCCTCTGCCTAACACAGACTCAAGCTTGACCTTGAAAACCCCATTTCACTTGTGGGGTAGGGTCTTGGTCCAAGGCTTGGGACTCATGTCAGGACAGGGGTGATGTAGGGGGATGCTGCCTGTCTGCCTGGAGGGGTGGGGGGTCCTGATTCCAACCTAAGCATTTTCCTGGCACCTTCCTCTCCCTAACCTTCTCCCTAATCTGTCTCCAAGACAGGACAGTTCTCCCCCTAAATCTACCTGGAATCTGATCACGGCTCACCACGTCTGTTGTCCCTCTGCTCAGAACCCTTCAGGGGCTCTCACCTCACTCAGAGCAAATATCAAACCCTCACCATGGTCTGCTTATCTGCCCACCCCGTTCTCTCACTGACCTCATCCCACCAAGCCTACTCTGCTCCAGCCACACCGGCCTCCTTGTGCTCCTTGGTTATGCCAGCCATGTTCCTGCCCCAGGGCCTTTGCACCTGCTGTTCCTTCTGCCTAAAACTCTTTCCCCAGATATTCACATGGCCCCTTCCCTTACTTCCTTCAAATCTTTGTGGCATCACTTTCTGAGAGAGACCTGCCCCACCCAACGTGGAGACCACTCCCTCTGGCATCCTGGCTCCACCCCCTGTGCCTGATTCTTCTCTCCTGACCCTTCCGATGGCCCATTGCACTGCACGTTCATTGGTGCTGGTCTGTCTCGCTTGGTGGAATGGCAGCTCCAAGAGGGCAGGGAGGTTGTCTGCTCCGTGCATTACTGTATCGCATGTGGCCAGAGCAAGGTCTGGCCCACAATAAGTGCTCAGTACATTGGGGGCAGATAAATGAATGGATGGATGAGCGCGAGGAAGCAGGAGGGGAAGAAGGAAGAGTACACTTGAAAGTTCAGGTGGTCAGGGAGAGCCTCTCTGAGGAGGTGACATCTAAAATAAGCCTGGGGTGGGACTCCCCTGGTGGTCCAGGGGGTAAAAATCCACGTTCCCAATGCAGGGGGCCCAGGCTCGATCCCTGGTCAGGGAACTAGATCCTGTATACATGCCGCAACTAAAGGATCCCACATGCCGCAACGAAGATCCCATGTGCTGCAACTAAGACCAGGCACAACCTAAATAAATAAACAAATAAATAAATATTCAAACAAACAAACAAAAGAAACTAAGCCTGGGGTTGAGAAAGAGCCAGTCCCTTGAAGTGTTTGAGGCAGAGGAAACAGCAAGTGCAAAGTCCCTGAGGCTGGAAACTGATCTACAAATTCAAGAAACAGAAAAAAGGTCATGAAGCTGAGTGTAGTATGTGCGTATGTGGGGGACGGGGGTTAGGACATTTGGGGATTGAGTTTGTCACCTGTGACCCAGGGGTTGCAAGGATCCCACTCCCCCAGGACCCCCTTTGTATCTGACTTGCTCCTGACAGATGGTTTTACTCTCAGTCCCGCCTCAAAACAGCCACAACTGGGATCTCAGCTCTCCGCCCACTCCCCAGGCTCCCCTCCCCTCCCCCCGCCTCCACCCACCTCCCCCCTTTCCCCTGGTGCTGGCAGCAACGGGAAACTGTGACTCAGGAGTCTGGCGGGATAGGGGCCTCCCTTCCCCAACGTCCGTCCCGGCAGGCGGCCGGGCAGGAGCCAGCCTTGGCCGACACCAAAGGCCCTCCCACCTGATGTCCTACTGGGCTCGGGCCAGGGGTGTCCTCCCCTCGGCAGGGCAGACACTCCACGTGGATTCTTGCTGGCGGCAGCAGCAGGAGTAAGAGCAGGGGCCCCAACCATGTAACCCTCCCAACTGCATGTGGGGGTTATCCCCACTTTCCAGGGGAGGACACTGAGGTTCAGAGGGGCTATTACACTTGCCCAGGTCACAAGGCAGAACTGGTACCCTGGGGATGCAGTGCTGGCAGTGGTGGTGCCCAGTTGGCAAGCCTGGGGCAGGAGGCTGGGTGGAGTCGAACCTTTGCCAGTGTAGACAGACTGCAGGCTTCCCCAGGCACCTCCCAGGCAGGAGGGACCCTGGGCTGCAGACCTGACCTTGGATCCCAGCACCCCTCAGCACCAGAACCAGGGTCTCCCTTCTCTCACTAACCCCCCAACCCACACACACTCTCCAAGAAACAGCCAGGCCAAGAGTCCAGGAAGGAAAATACCCAGCAGAAGGGACACTGGGCACTTCCTGGGGTGTATTTATCCCCTCCCCATTTCCTCCTCAGCAAACCTCCCCCCCATCATCCAGTGACCTCAGCCGGACACAGTCACTTCAATTTGCAGAACACGAAACGTTTTTCCCAGCCTTCCCTGAGGAAGGCTGTGGTGGGTCAGAGTGTGGGCTTCATGCAGTTCCTGACTGTCTGGGTTCAAACCCCAGCTCAGCCTCTTCTTAGCTGTTCAACCCTGGACTGGTGCCTCCACCTCTCTGAGACTCACTTTCCCCATCTGTACAGCGGGGCTTACAATAGAACCGCCTCCCCGAGGTTGTTTTCCGTGTGGAGTGAGTTGATGCACACAGCATGTGCTCAGTAACTGTTCCTGAGCATCTCCGACTTTGCACGCCCGAGGCTGTGCCAAGTTCAGCAAAGAGGCTTGGGGACCCCCAACCCCATGCCTGCACTGAAATCTCGTCTCCTCAGCCACCCTCTCCGTCCCGTTAGAGTTACACACCCAAGTTAGATTTTTATTCTCTGGCGTCCACACAACAAGCTGAGTTATTATTATTTCTGGCCTAAAATGCGTTGTGGTTATGGGGAAGTAATGGACCTAGGCTACGTTCTCTTCTGGTGAGGTGGCGTCCAAGCATTTCTGGAAAACTGTGCACTGTTTTCCCATCCGAAACATTCAGCGTCACCATGGATGTGGGACTTGAAGGTGGACGCCGCTTCCACCCCTGGGCCGCCCAGTCCTTCCAGCCCTGGGGCCTGTTGCCCTCCAAGGCCCTCTGGAGAGGAGATTCTGGGAGGCCCTGACTCCCTTCTGACCCCAGCCCTCCCCAAACCAAGAGCATGAGATCTCAGGGTTGGAGAAACCTCTTCCCCTTGTGTCAGAAAATAACAACATTCATAATGGTAACAGCAGGGGCAGGCTTCTTATTCCATCCTTATCACTACCATCTGAGGGAATTTCTCCCTGAGCACCCTTGAATGGGGAAGCAGAGGCCCAGAGAGGTAAACCAGCTTGCCCTAAGACACACAGCCAGGAAGGAGCAAGGGGGATTGGAATCCGAGCAAGTCTGATGGAGAAACGCTGCCGTTTACTGCTTTCCTCGGCTTCCTCTGTAGATAGACCAGAGACAGCCCTCTTCTCTCTCTTCTCCCTCCAATTGCAGCTTGGTTTTGAGGTGGTTTGGAATCCAACAGGCCCAACTTCATCAGTTCTTATCAGTGTGACCTTGGCTCATGAATTCCACTTTCTGAGCCTCAGTTTCCTCAACTGCAGAATGGGGGCAGTGCACAGTCTCCCTCATTAGCTTGTTGTGAGAACTCCCCAAGGTTACGGACGCTTTAAAAACTGCTGAGCTGGCAGTTCCTCGATAAATTAAACATAGAATTACCGTATGACCCAGCAATTCCACTCCTAGGTATAGACTGAAAAGAATTGAAAACAGATGTTCAAACAAAAACTTGTACACACATGCTCAGAGTAACACTGGTCACAAGAGACAAAAAAGTGGAAACAAATATCTATCAGCTGATGAACGAATAAACAAAATGTGGTCTATCCGTACAATAGACTATTATTCAGCAATAAACAAGACTGAAGGACTGATCCACGCTACAGCATGAATGAACGTGTGAAAGAGGCCAGACACATAAGGCCACATGTTGTGTAAGGACATTCACATGAAATACCCAGAGAAGGCAAAGCCATAGAGACAGAAAGTAGGTTAGTGGTTTCCAGAGGCTAGAGGGAGGGGGGAATGGGGAGCGACTGTTTCATGGGTACAGAGTTTCCTCTTGGAGTGATGGAAATCTTCTGGAACTAGATGGTGGTGATGATTGCACAACATTGTGAATGCACTAAATGCCACTGAATTGCACACTTTTAAGAGGTTAAAATGGTAAGTTTTGCGTGCCTTTTACCACACACACACACACACACACAAAGTGCTTAGCCCAGTGCCTGGCGTACAGCAAGTATCCAATGAGAGTCAGCCAGGATTATTATCTTATTTCAAGAGAATCTCATTTTACTCAGCGCTTGGGTTCCAGAGTTGGCTTGTAAAGCTTAAATCAAGTCAAAGCTACAATCCACAAAACCCAAGAATTGTTTTCCCTGCCATCCATCAATGGCACCCATGCTTGGGTCCTGTGGCCACATTTTCCATGCCATGTGGCAGCCAATAGGCAACTCTGGGTAATTCTGCCCAGCTGACATTGCAATTATGGAAAAAGAAAGACAGCACATCCCTATACACCCGATAAATAGAGACTCTGATGCCACATAGCAATGAGTGTTACGAGAAAGAATGAAATGAGGGCTAGTTTAGCCAAGGTCATCAAAGAAGGTTCCTTGGAAGAGGTTACTCGGGAAGCCAAGAGGATCTCTAACTGTGACCTGCTCAGCTCTGCATGATTCATCCCCAACCCCTTCAGCCCCACCAGGATCCCTGGGGTTCACTGCATTCTAGCAACACATTCTCTCAGAGTCACCTGGCTTGCTCTGCTCCCAGGACCTTTGCACTTGCTGATCACTTTGCTGAGCCCTTTCCCCATATCTGTCCTGGACCAGATCACTATCTGTATCTTTTCTCAAATGTCACCTCCTCAGGGAGGCCCTCCTGGACTGCCCTGCCTCAAGAGGCCCCCAGCAGTCATCTTCTGTCACTTCCCCTTGCTTTATTTCTATTCTAGTACTTTTCCCACTTGAAATTATGTTTTTACGTGTCTATTATCTGTCTCCCCCCGTTAAACCATCAGCTCCATGACAGCAAGGCTTTAGGTCTGTCTTGTGTTCTGGTGTATCCCCTTATGCCCCAGGTCTAGAACCATGCCTGGCACATAGTAGGTGTTTGAGACATATCTGTGGAAGTAAAGCACAAGCAAATGCGTGAATGTGTGAGTGAGTGAATGAATGAATGCCTCTTTGCAGAGAGGAAGGGGCTCAGCCCGGGAAAGGGCCAAGACTTCCCCAAGGGCCTGGAGTGGGGAGAGTGACTCCAGTGGTCCCCTCTGGGCTCAGGTCTCACCTGGGAGGTCAGGGAGGCCCTGCATGTTGATGAGGGGCTGGGGCCAAGGTAGCTCCGGTGACTGCCGCGCCATCTGCCTTCCCCCCTCTGGACACCCACTCTGCCCACACAGCGTGGGGGCTCTGCCCGTCCAGTTCCCCTGCCCATGCCCTGGCTGTGACAGCCTCCAGCCCTGGGTGACCCACAGGGATGGCCCCCAACAGGTGAAGTCTGGGGCAGGGACAAAGTGCTGGGCAGTTGCCAACCTGCCCTTGTGTTCCCGAAATTGCCATCCAGGAAGTGAGGAGGAGGTGAGAGAGGCAACAGGGCTCTGCTGAGCCGCTCCCCACTCCCCGGCCCTTGAGGCCTGGCCCTCGGTCAGGACGCCTGGCCCGAGTGATCCTGGGCTGGTGGACACACTTCTCGGAACCTCCAGGTCCTCACGCGTAAACACGGGTGATGATTCTTGCCTCACGGGGCTGTGTGGGAAAGAAAAGGGAGCATGTGAGGACGATGTCTCACCCAGGGCCTGCCGTGGGCCCACACGGGATATACGCACGCTTAGACGTCGCACAAGATATACGTATGCTAAAAAATTATTTGCTGTTTATCTGAAATTCAAATGTAGCCGGGCATCTTGAGTTTTTTGTTGCTGTTATGGATCCTAGTTTTGTTTGGCTAAATCTGGCAAACATAGCCTGGCACGAAATGTGTTCAACGATGATCACTGAACGAACGCATGGAGCTAAAATGTATCAGCGGAAAGCATGAACATGTGAAGGGGTGACTGAAAGCCCCGCTGCACAGGCATCCTTACTACAGTTGTCACTGTTTTCTAACTTATGGTTCGAAAGTTCCTGCCTCTGAGAACATTCCCAGCCCTGTCCCAGGCTCAGGCCGTGGGGGGATGTTGGGGCTTGCAGAGCAAAGTGACTCACCCACGGCCCTCAGGGCCTGTCGCCTCTGAGGCCAGGCCATCTGCACCCCCAGACAGCGCCTGTCCTCCATATGGTGATAAAACCCAGCCCAGCTTGGCACACGTGACCCCTCCATCTCCGAACAGCCCCACCAGGCTGGGACAGCTGCCCTCTCACGGTGCAGATGAGGAAACTGAGGCTCAGAGAGGGGAAGTGACTCGGCCAAGCAGATGGGGGCAACTGCCGGACACTGCTGCTCATGCGGGGGCAGAGCCTGGGGCCCAAGAGCCGCAGCTGGCGGAGCTCCAGGCTCAGCTAGAGCTGCGAGTCCCACGGCCCCACGCCTGCCCTCCCAGCCGCCGCTGGACGAGGAATTACTCAGCCCCGGCTTAACTTCATGAAGGAAATGCCTCCCGCTGGCAGCCTGCCCACAAATCCCCAGCTCCACGGCCGGGAACTGCCTCCCCCAAGCCCTCTCACCTCCTGGCAGCGCCAGCAGATGTGGAAACCCAGGCTTGGCTCGGAGCTGGCAGACAGTGGGGTGGCGGGCGGGGCTTGTGCCAGACACGCTCCGCCAACGCAGCCAGCTCTGCCTTTCACTCAGTCATTCAACAAACGGAGGGGCCAGGCACTGGGCCCCTCTCTCAGGTTGGCTGGGGGCGGAAAGCGGGTCAGATGATGAGTGTTTAAAAAGCCCAACACACCGCAGGTGCTCAGTATCTATCCTTCTCCTCTGAGCACCTACTGTGTGCTTAGCACCAGCCATAGCCCTGTTTGGCCTGTGAGGGAGACAGAGGAAATCAGAGTGAAGAGGAGACTAGGAGGCTACTCAGACCGGCTGATGCCCTCAGAGCCCGTTCTGTGGGGCTCGGTGTCCCGGTGTTATCTCATGGGATCCCCCTAACAACAAGTGGTAGGACTCTTACCGGCCCTGTTACTCAAAGCAGGGCGAGGGGACCAAGGCTCCCAACAAGGATCAGAGCTCACTTTAATGTCTCCCACATTTAGGGAGAATAAGCCATTACAGAGCACCTATTAATTGAGTCAACCCCCTTCAAGGGGTGATCATTTCTTCATTCCACAGATATTTAGTGAGACCTACCATGGGCCAGGCACTGGGGACACAACAGGGAATAACACAAACACAGCTAAACGTTGATACAGTGCTGGTGAGAGCATAGGGTCTGCAGCAAGATGCCTGGGTTTAAGCCCCAGCTCTGCCACCTACCAGCTGTGTGACCTTGAGCAAGGAACTTGACCACTCTGAGCCTCAGTTTCATTTTCTGAAAAATTAACAAGAGTAACAGTATTCACCTCCTGGGGTTGTGAGGACTGAATAAATTTCTCCATGCAAAGTGCTGAGCTCAGGGCCTTGTATACACTAACAGTTCAGTACATATTGTCTTTTTCTTTTCAATCTTCTTTTCTCAGATGAGTAAACCAAGCCTCAGAGAAAGTATGGCACCTGCCCAGAGTGAAAAACTAGTTGAGGTGGAACTTGAATCCAAACAATCAAAGGACTGAGAGGGCCCCCTCCTTCAGGGCCCCAGCCTCAGTCCACTCAGTTCAGAGGGGTCTAGCTCCCTAGCCCCCGAACCCTCTCCTGGCATAACTCTTAACCTTGATCTTCAAGGCCTTCCAAGGGCACCCTCATGCCGTGTCCCATGAATCACCTGCAACCGAATCTCCACTGGGTGTTCATTACCACTGGCCCCACCCCCCGGGTGCAAACATGGCTGTGTCCACACAGGGACCTAGGGTCTGCATTTTAATGTGTTGCTGATGGTTGCTGTCCTGCCGTCAACCTGGCCTGGAGCAGGGCTGAGATGGAGGTCATGCAGGCAGAGGTGAGAGCATGACCCAGGTGTGAGATGGGCTAGAATAAACATGTTTTATTCCAGACAGGAGGGAGGGGGTGGGGAGGAAGGAAGGAGGGAAGGAAGGAAAGGGAAGGGGAAGGAAGGGAAAAGAAGGGAAGGGGAGGGAAGGGAAGGGAAAAAAGAGAAAGAAAGAAAGAAGGAAAGAAAGAAAGAAAGAAAGAAAGAAAGAAAGAAAGAAAGAAAGAAAGAAAGAAAGAAAGAAAGAAAGAAGGAAGGAAGGAAAGAAGGAAGGAAGGAAGGAAGGAAGGAAAGAAGGAAGGAAGGAAGGAAGGAAAGAAAGAAAGAAGGAAGGAAGGAAGGAAGGAAAGAAAGAAAGAAAGAAAGAAAGAAAGAAAGAAAGAAAGAAAGAAAGAAAGAAAGAAAGAAAGAAAGAAAAAAAGAAAGAAAGGGAGAGAGAAAGGGAGAAAGAAAAAAGGAAAGGAAAGAGAGAAAAGGAAAGAATTCTCATCTGGCCAAGCTTGCCCATACTGAGTTTGGGGCCAGACCACAGGGCTTTCATTTCTCCCCTGATTTCTCTGCCAGAGGCAGGAAACATTCTCCCTCGGGATGATCAGAAATAGCTGAGTTCAAAAACTAGGCTGGGTGAGAGAATTCCAGGCTAGTGGGGAGGGATTTACACCAAAGGGCTCCGTGGAGTCTCGAGGTTCAGGGCACGGCCGCTGGCGCCAGTCGGCCTGGGTTCAAATCCCTGTTCTGCCCCTGCCTGGCTGTGTGAGCCTGGATTTGGCCTCAATTTCTCACCCACAAAGTGGGGACCATAATGGTACCAGGCATGGCTGCATCTAGGTATTCAGAGTTGATCCTCAGCACTTGCTTTCTCTCCATTTTTCCTGGCTCCATTCTCATTCAGACTCCCTGCTCATAGAAGCAAGATGAACTCCATGCTCCAAGCTTCCACTCAACCAGCAACCCAAATAGAAAGCACTTCATTCTTTTTGGTTCCAGCTAAAATCCCAGGTCTGCCTCTCACTGGCTGAGAGGATGCAGTGCTATGATTGGTCAGTGCTGGGTCACAAGCCCCACCCCTAGAGGAAGCATTGGCTCCACCCCAAATCCCTGGACAGAGGATCAGAGGAGGGGATGGGTGCTGGTTAGGGACCAATGACAACCATCCTCTATAGGGGCCCATAAGGAATAAGAATTCAAGAGAAGGAGGACTTAACACATGTTGAGTACCTAGCATGTGCTACGTTACTTACAAGATCCTGTTAAGCTTCCAGACAATCTCCTTTGGAAACTATCCCTTTTGGGGAGGCTTGGAGAGGTGAATAGACTGGGCCAAGGCTACCCAGAGCCGGCCTCATCTCCTGAGCACTCCCCTTCCACCCCTGCCCCTCTCCCATCTCAGCCTCCAGGTGAGGAAAGGTAACAGGGATGACTTACAGGACACTTGCCTTGAGAAGAATGGTCCAGTCCATTGTCTCATCTCTGAGCCTGGGAGGGAAGGGCAATCACCTGAGGCCCCGAGAGGTTCAGGCACTTGCCCAAGGTCACACAGCAGGGAGAGGGGAGCCAGGGTCTGGACCTGGTGCTGCCTCAGTCCACTCAGGGCCTGGAGGCAAGCTTAGCTCCTACCAATGGGGCCAGGACAACGGTCGGGGGAGCTGGGTCCCCAGAAGTGTGGCTTGGGTTTGAACTCAGTTCTGCCTTTAATTCTTTTTTTTTAATTAATTAATTTATTTATTGGCTGCCTTGAGTCTTCATTGCTGTGTGTGGGCTTTCTCTAGTTGCAGAGAGTAGGGGCTGCTCTTTGTTGCAGGGCACAGGCTTCTCTTGTTGCAGAGCACGGGCTCTAGGCACTCGGGCTTCAGTAGTTGGGGCATGCAGGCTCAGTAGTCGTGGTGCACGGGCTTACTCGCTCTGCAGCAGGTGGGATCTTCCCAGCCCAGGGATCGAACCCGTGTCCCCTGCATTGGCTGGTAGATTCTTAACCACTGCGCCACCAGGGAAGTCCCTGCCCCTTAACTCCTGTGTGACCCCAGGTGAGGTGAGTGCCTTGGTTCTCTGGGTCTCGCTTGCAAAATGGCCCTAAGCCCAGGAGGCACCCCCTGGGGTTGCCTAGCTGATGCTCACAGCTAGCACTGACTGAAAAGCTGTGTCCCACGACTCTGGAGCCCCAAGCCTGGCTCACACAGTGTGGGACTGGCCGCTGTGGTGACCACGTTACCTGGATGAATCTTCACGACTGCCTGCAAAAAGGGAGGGGCTGCTGCTGCTGTTATGATGATGATTATTACCTCCATTTTACAGAAGAAAAACTGAGGCACAGAGAGGCGTGACTTGCGCGCGGTCACACAGCCAGGAAAGCGCAGAGCAGGGATTTGAAGCAGGGCCAGCCTGGCTCCCGAGCCCACCTTCTAACCATTACCCAGGGCCCTCACGCCATCAAGGCTAGCTACCACGACTGTTTTCGTCGCAGTTACTGTTGGTATCTGCCTAGCTTTCTGCAGTTATGGTCCTACCCTGACTTGAGAAATAGGGTCGGTCCAAACTTCCCAGGACCCCCTCCCGAATGGCCCCCCTGCTGTGACCCTGCTGGGGAAACGGGGGCATAAAGCAGGCGTGTATGGTGCCCAGCACAGCTTCTCAAGGCAGCCTCCCTCACAGCCAGCATCTCCTGGACCACCCCCACCACACACACACACACACACACACACACACACACACACACACACTCCCCCGTGGGGCAGGGGCTGCCTCCCCCGCCTCCCTCGGCTCCACGCTGGCTGCGGGACATTTGTTACTGTGTCAGTTCCAGCTCCCGCCCTGATGGGGGGCCGGCAGGCAGGGGGCTTCCTGGCGGCTCTGGGAGGGAGGAATGCGCCCCCGCCCCCAGCCCCATATGGCCTCCATCCCGGCCCATCTGCTTCCCATTGCCCGATGCAGCCACTGCGGGGCCGCCAGAGCCCGCCCGCAGGGGTGTGAAGTTTATGTGGCCGGGCCTGGAGCCGGCGGTGACAGGGCCACACACGCTCACACAGACACACACCGGACACCCCCCACCAGCGCTGATGTGCACGCACACACACTCCATGCTTCCATCCACCCCCAAATACACCCACGTTCTCACACACATCAGCTAACAGCAAAGACCCCCAACCCGAACACTCCAGAGACCTCCAAATCCCACACAGACACACACCAGAGCCTCCACCAAAGCCCGACACACACACAACAATCCACTCCCAGAACTGACCCACTGACAAATACACACACAGACACACATGCAATCACTCCACACTCCCCACCCACTAAAACACACACACACACTCCCAAATATGCCCCCCCGCACAGACACACTCACACCTACACACACATCCTGCTCTGACCCAGATGACACCAACACAAAACAGTGACTCACCCACAGGCCCTGGTCCCAGAGAGGCTGCAAGACGCAGAACGGCCGCTTCCTTCTTTCAGAGCCCTTTCCACCCCAGCATCTCCCAAACCTGGGAGGTTTTATGAAGGCCCAGACCCCCGTGCTGGGCATCTGACACCTACGATCCTGCCCCTTCTTCCCTCACAGAGCCTGCTGAATTCGGACCCAGACCCCGGGGGACTCTGCAACCAGCGCCTTCTCTAAAACACCTGAGGCTGTCCCCCACCAGACTCACCAGGGCACCTGGACCATCTCCAGGAGACCTCATCACTCACCACCACTTCCAGGGGCCCACAGTGGAATTCAGGGACCCCTGAACTTGGACTGGGAAAGAAAGGTACATCTTCAGTAACCCACTGAAATTTGGCATTTCCTGGTCTTACAGGTGGACTTGGGAAATGAACCTTAGCAGGACCATGGCTTTGTCCTTCAGAAATCACATGCAGTCGCATGTCCCTCTACAGGGTCACAGAAATAGCCCTTATCCTTTTTTTAACTTCAAAATTACCCTAGTTATTAAGCCCGATCTTATCATTAAATTTGTTAGCAAAGAAGTACAGCTGTCACTGTATCAAACATTTGACTAGTTCAATATCATTGGTTTTCTTCTAATCCTATACACTTTAATTTATAAATTTGAATCTAAATTTATGAACATAAAAGGGCTCCATGGCATGAAAGCAGATAGGAGCCCCTGAACCAGGTCCAGGGTCTATATTTTATTATTTCACATTTTTAATATTATTATACTTTTTATGGTAAGGACCACAGTGAGTTTGAGTAGCTGGCCCAGGATCACACAGCTCCAAACAGCTGAGCTGGGATTTGAACCTGGGCAGCCTGGCTCACCTTGAGCTCTATGCTATCCTGTCTGTGGAAACCCAAGGTCCATTCCCCACCCCCGGGAAGAGGATCCCACGGTCTAGGAGGCCTCACCAGATACACCACCCAGCCCGGGGACCCTGGGAACCTCCCGGCCAGCCCAGGGGAGATCCAGCCGGCTGCCCCAGCCAGAAGGGAGCCTAGCTGCCTTTACAACGTGTGAGATTTCTCACCAGTGGCAATGACAGGCAGAGCAGGCTCCCAGCTCCTAGCCTGCTTGCCGCTGGGGCTGCCGGAGCAAGTTGAAAACGAGCTTCCCTCTGCAGGGCCCCTGGAGGCGGAAACAGCCGGTGGGCCCTCGAGCCCCCTGTCCCCGTCCCTCTATTCACCTGACCCTCTGTTTGCCTGCGTGCAGCTCAGGAAACCTGTCCCCTAAAAGCCAGAAACAGTCACCAGAAAGAAAGGAGAGGCTTTCTTTGTCCTCCACTGCCTGGCTCTGTCCATTCATTTATTCATTTCTCAGTCATTTATTGAGCAACTACTGTGTGCCAGCCTGGGAGCAGAGACTACGGCTGTGAACAAAATCCCCACCCTCAGTGAGCTGACGGGCAAGTGGGGAACTCAGACAAGAAATACGTGAACAAAAAAGGTATATAATATAATAACAAGATATAAATCAGGGCCGGGGGGGCGAAGAGAAAGGGCCGGAGTGGGGGTGTGTTTAGACAGTGTTCCGGGAAGCCCTCGCTAAGGAGGTGACCTTTGAGTAGAGGCCTGGAGGAAGTGGGGGTGGGAGCTGTGGTGATGTCCAGGTGGAGGAAGGAGTGGATGAAAGGCCGCCGCCATCTGGGTGCCCTGAGCTCTGCTTTCTGCCTTCTTTGAGTCTGAATCTGAACTGGGCCTTCAGGAACTTGCCCTCTCTCCAATTCCCCTACCCAGGGGTCACCTGCTCCCTTCCTCTCTTCATCCTCCCATTCCTCCCTCCCTCCCTGTCTCTCCTTCCACTCTCCCAGGGTGTTAATTACATAAGCACCTATGTGACTATTTGTTTCCCTCTTTCGAAGGAATCCCTCTTCATCCCCACTGGAGTGAAAGCCCAGGAGTCCAGAGGCCGGAGGTCCTGCTCCCTGCTCTTCCCCAGCACCTGGTACAGTGCCTGGCCCGTGCCCATTTGACAGACGAAAAGACTGAGGTTTAAACCAACACCTTGGCTGCCTCAAGCTTCGGCATGGCAGCTCTGTGGCTGGGCACTCAGCTGTGTCAGACTCCAGGTCCTGCCCCCGTAACCTTAATCTGATGGCCTCTTCTTCAGGGACTGCCCCCATTCCAAGCCTGGCTCCAGTCTCACCGCAGGCGGTGGCGCACAGCCCCCAAATCCAAATGTGCCGAGGTCTCCTGAATACCTCAGCCTCAACTTGCGGCTGATGAAATCATAAAGTTAATGGTACCCATAAATTACTAGCTTTGCCCAGGGCTTCCCATGTGCTGGACACCATTGCATCTATCAACCCATTTCATCCTCCCACCCTCAGAGGGCAGGGCCCATTTCACGGAGGAGGAGGTCAAGGCACAGAGCAGCAAGGCGCCTGGAAGGGAGGAACGGCCGGGGCGGAAACGAGCAGAGCCCAGGCGCACGGCGCTCCCCGCCCCCTCCACCTGCCGGCCACGGCCACGGGCAGCGCGGTCCCGGGGGGCCCGGGGAATGCGCGGGGGTGGAGGGCGCCCGCAGAGCCCGGCTCACGTTTCCGGCCCGGCCGGCAGCCCCCTCCGCCCCCTCGCCGCCGCCGCTGCTGGCGGCCCCTCATTAAGGCCTTCCACCTCCGAATTTTCCACGCAGGGTTAGCCTGGCGACGCGCTGTCTGCGGGCCCCATAAAGGCCGCCGTGTGCTGCATTCGTCTCGCTGGGGGCCGGCGGGGGAGGGGGCCGCGGCCTGGAGGGGCGCCCGGCGGCCCGCGGGCGGGGGCTGTACCGCGGAGGCCTCGCCTGCTCCTTGCTGCAAGGGCCCCCTTCCCGGGACGGGACGCAGCCTCGAGAATTCCACATTCATAAACATCCATTTCAAAAAACCAAACAACAACCAAAAAACCCAGCCGGCATTTATGCAGCCCTGCTGAAAGGACCGAGAGAGCTTCAGAACCAGCGCGTCCCATGAGACCCTCCTAGCAAACTCAAGGTGGAAAGGCTTCTCTGAGCCTTTTTTTGCAGGAGAGAAAACCGAGCCCAGGGAGTTGAAATAAACAGACCACGTTCACACAGGAGGGTATGGGATCATTTTAATGAATCTGAGCACAGCTCAGGCTTCTCTGTGGAGCACCTTCTACGTGCCAGGCACTCTTCTAGAGACTGGGATACAGCGGTGAACAAAACACAAAACTCCCTACCCTCCTGTGGCTGACATTCCAGTAGGGGAGCCAGACATTGGCAAATAAACACCTAAAATAAAGTGTCAGATGGTGATGAGTGCTGTGGGGAAAAATCAAGGAGGAAGGGGGGTTGGGGAGTGAATGTGGTGGGGAGGGGCTCTGTGGGGGCGGGGGTGGAGTGCATGAAATGGTTCATAATAGGATGGTCAGGAGAGGTCTCTTTGAAGATTGGAGTCATGTGGACTTCCATTAGATAAGGGGTGTTCCTGGCAGGAGAAACAGCATGTGCAAAGGCCCTGAGGCAGGAACATGCTTAGCCAGCATTTCTTGATCATTTACTATAGGTATCTCTCATGCAGTATTTTTTTTCCATTCCTTTCAACTACTCTGGCCAGTCCAGGAATCTACATATCTCCTTTTCTAGCTGAGGAAGTTGAGGCTCAGAGAGGTTAAGAGGCCTAGCTAAGGTCCCTTAGCAGGTCGGTGGCCAAGGTGGGATTTGAATTAGGATCTCTTGCACTCATAATGATGTGCTACCTTGATGTGACATGGGCACAGCCAGGTCTGATTCCCCATCTTTTAGCACAGGGACTGGCCAGGGCAGTGGGGGAGGGACAGAAGGGAGGAGGAATATCAGAACTGTGTCCACCCTGCCCCATCAGTGGTGGGATTCCTCCTGGTGGCTCATCTCTGTGCGAAGATGCATGCAATAAATAATACCTAGATGGTCTCAGAGGAGGGCAGCATCTGGATGAGTTTGTCTGAACTGCCTGCGTCTGGTACTTACAGGGTCCTGCAATCTGCAAGGGAATTCAGAGGACAGAAGGACAGAACACTTGGTAAGTGAATCTGTCTGTCTGCCTGCTTTGTTTATATCCACATTCGTTTCAAGGGCGCGCACCACATTCGTTTCAAGGGCGCGCACACACATGCAGAAACACACCCCCCAGCCCCCCCACACTACCCTCCATTTCTGTTGTCAAGAGGGGTCGGGTGTCCTGTGAGCTTTGAGTTTCTCAACCATGTCTGCATCTGAAGAGAGTGGGATCCTCCCATGAAGGGTCCCCCAGTCCTGACTCCCCAAACTACATGTCAGTCTCAGCCAGCTTCTCACTCTCCTCTCCAAGCATCTCAGAACCAAGAGGCAACTCTTTACCAGGGACCCCCACATACTTTACGTTCCCTCCACCAGCGACACCAGCCTCCACTGCACAGCTTCACATTTCCCTCTCCATGCCAGCCAGGACGCCAGCAGAGTCATTTTGCTCTACCCAGACTTCCCCTGGGCATACTTCAGAGTCGCTGCACTCATCAACAGTATTTTTTTTTACTCCCATCACCTAGGAATTCACCCCCAGCCCTGCGAGAATCACCCATGCCACCCAGCTACTCTCCAGCCTTCCCCAGATTTCTGTGTGAGTCACTCCATCACTCAGGAAACCCCTGTCGGCTCAGACCTCAGGGGGATACTGCTTCTGATCCCCCGTTTATATGGCAGTGTCTCCCCGATGTCCTCCAGTTCCCACACTCATCATTCCGACTTGACACACCCGGGGCCTCACAGCCACGCTCCATGATTCTCCTTTTACTCCAAGGTTTGGGCCAGCATGAGCCAGTGTCTTGCCTAGTTCTCCATGTCCCTGTCACGGTAACACACCCACCTGCCAAAGGGACCCTCCTGCATCCCACCCTCACACACACTTGCTTTCAGAGGAGACCCAGTTAACAGCTGGCTTCACCACCCTGGCCTTTGTCACCCCTCTTCCGTATAGCGGGACCCTCCTGCCTGCTGATGTCCATGCCGGTGTGACCCCCCAGCTTGCCTGTGTCCTTGTGGGTGACACTGCAGATGGTGGGGACCCCGTCTCCCCAGTGTACCTGCATCGCTGCTGCAATGATCCCCTCGCTTACATATGAGCAACTGCTGGAAAACAAGACCATTACTGAATCATCCTCTTCCTTCCTTCACACCACCTCTCAGCCTCCCAGTGTCTCTCAACAATTTTAAACTGTCTTTCCCTCCTCGTTTGGTTTCCCGCTGTCTGGCCATTGCCCCCTCTTCTGTGCTCTGCCCTCTCCCCGCCTTTGCCTCTCTCTGATGTCATCCATCACCGCTTTTGTTCTTCCTCTCTGGAGGCCAGGCTTTCCTCTGTGCTTTCCCAGGAAAGGGGCTAAAAGCCCAGCTCTCTGTTTGTGCCCTACTCTGTCCTCTCTCCCTCTTTCTCCCTCTTTCCCTCTGTGTCTGCGTCTCCTCTCCATTCTGCCTTCCAGCTCCAGCCTCTCATGGAACACGTTGTCTCTCTTCATCTCTCTCGGAGTCCCTGTCTTAGGTTCATACCTCTTTCTTCTCTTTTCTCCCTTTCTTTTTTTTTTTTTAATTTATTATTTTTTGGGGGGTACACCAAGTTCCATCATCTGTTTTTATACACATATCCCCGTATTCCCTCCCTCCTTCTATCCTCCCCCTCTCCAACCGCCCGAGGCCCCTTTCTCTTCCCTGTTCCTGCTCCCTCCATCTCTTGCTCTTGAATCCTTTCCCCCTTGTATCACTCACCCACCCCATACCCCAGGTCTTCTGGTCCCCTATTCTCCTAAAAGTCCCCTTTACTGAGTCCCACCCCTTGTTCTTTCCATTAAGCCCATCATCGTATTTCCTTCCTCCACCCCATGACCCTGATCCGTCTCCAGAGCCATAGATATCTTTCTTTTTAAGATTTTTTTTTTTGATGTGGACCATTTTTAAAGTCTTTATTGAATTTGTTACAACATTGCTTCTGTTTTATATTTTGGTTTTTTGGCCATGAGGCATGTGGGATCTTAGCTTCCTGACCAGGGATCGAACCCACACCCCCTGTATTGGAAGGCAAAGTCTTAACCACTGGACCACCAGGGACGTCCCCATAGATATCTTTATGCCCTTTATCTCCCAAATTTATATTCACCCTGGTCCTCCCTCCACCCATGTTTGGCCTTTATCCAACCCCACCCTGACTTTCATCTCTGCACCAGGTCTTTGCCTGTGAGCTCCGTCCCTTCGAGAGCCAACCATCCCGCTCTGCCTCAGCCCTGTAGAGTCCTCCCCGCACTGTGTGCTCTGTCTCCCAGCCCTGCTCAGACCCCCTATGAATTCCACATCTTCTGCCACCTCCCTTTTTGCTTTCTGTCCCTGGGTCACCTTTCTGCCCTGTCCTTCTTATCTGTCCTTCCAGCTACACGCTCTCCCCTCCTAACTCCATGTATATATTTTGGCTCAATACTAAAATTCCTGAGGGTTAAAATCTCTGTTTTCTGGACACTGACTGAAACTGAGTATCACCACCATGGAATGCGTCTGAAAGACAGGGGAAATGTAAAATCCTATCAGACAATTTAAAATTATTGGTCCATTTTATTATTACTATGATTAGTAGTCAATTTTAAACTTTGAAATCATTGGGAAGATCAAATTCTCTTACACTATCAGCCACTTGGGGACCCCTTCCCGGTGTCCAGGGCACCGCACTGAAGAGACGGCCCCTCTCAGCAGATACATGGAAGGTGATCACTGGTTCCCTGGGTCCAGGGCCATGAATCCCTACACACACTTTTCTGTAATATGTTCTCAAGATGGAACTTTTACCCAGGATTCACAATTTGGGCAAATTTCAGCTACTGAAGTAGTTGCATGAACAACAATAACCATAGCACATTGCTTGTACAGTATTGTAGCCTGAAGACAGGAAATAGTATAGAAAGTATGTACTGAAAGCTCTTGCAGGATATCCACGGTTCTGAAGTTTGATTGGTGAGGATAAAGGACTTTGTGGGTTCTTCATTTTCTCTAAATCTTCCTTCATTTTCTAAATATGCCCAAATAAGAGTTTTTCCTAAAAGACTCCTAAAAGAGGAAATGAAATAACTGAAAAATATTTCATTCTTAAAGGTTATATTCTCATTATGAATTTTGTGATTTGTTATGAAAGCTAGCAAACCACGTAATGGTACAAGTATTAGAACTAATGCTGCTGCTCTGTTGCTGTCGTTTAATTATTTATAATCATTTGCTTGAGGAAAAAAACGTTTCACCCACAGTTATTGCTTTTGTATTAGCCATCAATTTATTTCCTTAGTTTTGATTGCTTTGAAACTTCTTGTTTTAATACAGTTGGCCACATTCACAATAATTATTAAAATAGGACCATGTTTTGCTCCTTTATAGTAAATATACATTTATAGTTCTAGTGACTGATAGACTTTCAATCAATAGAGCCCACGAGAAGATATTCACTCAACTGTCCTGTAGGCTTTTGCCGATTTTTTTTTTTTTTTTTTTGTGGTGCACGGGCTTAGTTGCTCAGAGGCATGTGGGATCTTCCTGGAGCAGGGATCGAACTGGTGTCCCTTATATTGGCAGGCGGATTCTTAACCACTGCACCACCAGGGAAGTCCCTGATGATGACTTTTAGAAGCAACCAGTAGGGACTTCCTTGGTAGTCCAGTCGGGGAACTAAGATCACACATGCCACGGGGCAACTGGGCCCATGCCACAACTAGAGAGAAGCTGGCGTGCCACAACGAAAGATCCCTCATGTTGCAACTAAGACCCGATGCAGCCAAAAATAAATAAATAAATAAATTTTCATTTTGAAAGAAGCACCAGTGTAGTGAAATACAAGCCTTGTTCATATCCCTGATGAGATGTGACAGTGGCAACATGATCACATATTGGCAGGTCAGGCCAAGTGTGGCTGAAAATAACCAAGAGAAAGGCGCTTGGTTCTTAGGACAAACAGGGCCATTGTGAGCTTTTGCTTAAGTGTGAATTCATGACAGAGAGTTTCTTAAAATAATTCTCATCTTTAACACCAGAGGGACACAGCTATAGTTCTGTCTATTCTTTATTCTATTTTACTTATTTTATGTATTTATTTTTGTTTTGGCCCAGCTGTGTGGCATGTAGGATCTTACCTCCTCGACCAGGGATCGAACCTGCACCCCCTGCAGTGGAAGCTTGAGTCTTAACCACTGGACTGCCAGGGAAGTCCCCTATTTTACTGATTTTAAACAATGCTCCAGGGGCTTTCCTGGTAGTGCAGTGGTTAAGAATCCACCTGCCAATGCAGGGGACATGGGTTGGATCCCTGGTCCAGGAAGATCCCACATGCTGCGGAGCATCTAAGCCCGTGCACCACAACTACTGAAGCCCGAGTGCCTAGAGCCCGTGTTCCGCAACAACACAACCCACCACAATGAGAAACCTGCACACTGCAACAAAGAGTAGCGCCCACTCTCAGCAACTAGAGAGAGCCAGTGTGCAACAATGAAGACCCAATGCAGCCAAAAATAAATAAATAAATAAACAATAAATAAATAAATAATAAAATAAATCTTTAAAAACAAACAAAAAAACCCCAAAAAGCAATGCTCTGTCTCACTTGCCTTTGATCATCGACTCCTGCCTCCATGCCCACTCTCACTAATATTTTGAGTCCTAATGTGTCACCCCATTTTGGTGCCTCCTCAGCCCCCAGACGGCCATGGAGGAGATATGTACTTTCCCAGCATGGGCTCCACGGCCAGGCTCTGATGTGGGTCCCAGAGGAGGCAGGTGAGGCCATGAAGGACCTGGGCCTTCAGCTCCTCCTCTGTCGAATGTGGTGATTAGCTCTGATCACTCAGAGCTGCTGTGAGGATTAAGAAAGATGATCTGGGGACTTCCTAAATGGCGCAGTGGTTAAGAATCCACCTGCAAATGCAGGGAACACGGGTTTGCTCCCTGGTCCGGGAAGATCCCACATGCTGCGGAGCAACTAAGCCTGTGCGCCACAGCTACTGAGCCTGCGCTCTAGAGCCCAGGAGCCACAACTATTGTGCCCATGTGCCACAACTACTGAAGCCTGCACGCCTAGAGCCTGCGCTCCACAACAGAAGAAGCCACTGCAATGAGGAGCTCACACAGCACAATGAAGAGTAGCCCCTGCTCACCACAACTAGACAAAGCCTGTGTGCAGCAACGAAGACCCAACGCAGCCAAAAAATAAATAAATTTACTAAAAAAAAAAAAGATGATCTATGTGAGGGGACAGGATGATGCTGGCACAGGGTCACTGCAGCCCCACTTTTATTCAGACAGACTCGCTCCCTCAGCTCCACCAGCCACAACAAATCAAAAATCTGACATTGCATTGAGCTTGTCTGACTTTCATTAAAATAATAATAGTAATCATAATAATATCTAATTATTTTCCCAGCCTTTACTCTGTGCCGAGCATTTTACCTGCATTCAAGTACTCATATGAACCGCTTTATAGATGGTGAAACTGGGGCACAGACAGAAGGTCCCCCCCCAAAGTCAGGCAGCCAGGGAGTAGCAGAACTGAGATTTGAATCCTAACACTTGCACTCTGAGCCACAGTGATGGAAATGATAGCAGTAAAACTGCCAGCCAGTGTTCCCAGCGTATATTACAACTGTCTTTCGTCTATCTGCCAAACATATCTGATAAAGAACTTGTATCCAGAATATGTAAAGAACTGTCAAAATTCAATAATAAGAGAAGAAGCCATATTAAAAACGGACTAAAGATCTGACTGTTGTATATCTTCTCTAATTAAGATTTAGGGATTGTAAATAAGTGCGTGGAGAGAGGTTCAATGCAAACTTAAAACCACAGGAAACCAGTAAACACACAATAGAATGGCTAAAATCTAAAAGACTGACTGTACCAAGTGTTGGTGAGGACGTGGAAGAGGTGGAATCCTCGTGCACTGCTGGTCGGAAGGCGAAATGGTGCAGCCACTTTGGGACGTGGTTTGCCAGTTTCTTAAAAAGTTAGGCACATACTCATCATTCAGTCCAGCAATTGCGCTCCTGTGTGTTTACCCAACAGAAATGAAAACATGCCCACACAAAGACTTGTCCATGTCTGTAGCAGTTTTATTTGTAATCCAGCCCTCAGGTTTCTTCCATAGAGGCCACCCAAACACAGATGCTAGCCATGTCTGCATTAATGCTTGGAATGCTGTAGAAGAGCTGCTACCTAAAGGAATTCTTTCCTGCCTCATTGGGCCCCCATTTTTTTTTTTTTTTTTTGCCAACTTAAAATTTTTTATTTTTCTAAGAAGGCTTTTTGAGGACAAGAAAGATTAGATAAGGACCTATGCAGTCCAACAGGTCTGGGTTCGAATCCCTGCTCGGCCATTATCACCTGAGGGGCATGTTGGACAAATGCCTCCTCCCTCTGGGACTCAGGTCTCCTCATCTGTAAAATAAGGATGTGATAGTAAGAGTGTTTGCATCTCCCAAGGGCTGCTGTGATAACCTTCATTCCTAGGCTCTAGAACCGGTTGCTCCACCTTGGTCAAGATCCCCGAGCACCTCTGCCCTTCCACAGGCCTGGGTGAGGAGAGAGAGAGTGAGTGAGAGAACTCAGCCTCCCTTCCTCCAAACTCCTCTCTGGCTCCCTAGTACCATACTCCCCACCAAGGTCATCCACAGCCTTCTCTAATTAATTCACCACATGTTCCTGAGAGCCTGCTATGTGCCAGGCGCTTTACCAGGTGCTGGTCCTGCCCTCTCAGAGCTGTTGTTTGGTGGGAGAAGCTCACTGAGGAGGGGGGTGGGGCCAGGGGAGGGAGCTGGGGGTAGGGGGAGTGCAGGGGGCTGTCCATTTGGTTGCTAGTGTGAGGCATTAGAGGTCAGGGCTCAGGCCCGAGAAACATGGAGGTTGGGGGGGTGGGACTCTAGCAGAGGTGGCTGGGGTAGGATCCAGCAAGAAGAGAATTCTAAACAATTCCTCCGTCTTCTCTCCACCACCCCTCTTCTCCAGCCAGCGGTGCTGGCATCCCTCCTCTACTCATCCCCTCATTCAGTCACTCTCCAACCCCGCCCAACCCACACACAAAGACACCTCCCACCCATTCTTCCTCCTCTGACTCTCCAGGCGGAAGCCACAGCCTGCAGGTGCCTCCTCTCTTGTCTCCCACTTCCTTTCAGTCCCCTCAGTCTCTTTCCCACACACAGCCAGGGGGAAGTCTCTTCTCCGCATAAAATCCCCTGGCAGCTTCCCATGGCTTAGAATAAAATCCAAACAGCTGGCCCACACCGCCCTGGGGGGTCGGCCCCTGCCCACCTCTCCCACCCCCTCTGCCATCTCTCTCCCCTCCAGCCACACCGAGCTCCTTGCCACATCATGAACACACCAAGCACATTCCCACTCCAGGCCCTTTGCACTTGCAGTTCCCTCTGCCTACAACTTCCTCCTGCCACTCAAGTTCTCTTGGCCTGGCTCACTCCTACTTTTTCAGCATCTTGGGGTGGCTCCCCAGATGCCCCCACAGCCCTGACTGAGCTGTGCCCTCCTGCTCTCTCACGGCACCCTGCACCCTTTCTGGGCAACATCTCTCCCCCGCTAGCCCCCTGAGAACAGACCTCGCCTATCTGTTCGCTGCCCGGAACGGGGCTTGGCGCACACGAAGCACTCAGTGTGTGTGCTGAATGCAGGCAGGATGGAGCTGCAGTGGTGGGGGGCTCACGGCTGGAGCCACAGACCTTCTGCAGGCCTGCCCTCTTCTCAGAGAGGAGACTCCGATGGCAGAGTCAGGACTGAGGCCCATTGGGGGCACCCCAGCATCTCCTTTCCAAGGCAGTGGGTCCCGCCAGCAGAAATCACCCTGGCCTCGGGGCGGGGCAGACCTGGGTTCAAATCCCGGTGTGTCAACAGAGTTACCACATGACCCCAAACTCCTTTATTTCCCAGGAGACTAACTTATCAAAATGTGTACGTTACACCTGGCCATTTATTGCATGTTAATTACATCTTGAGAAAACTGTTACACACAGACACACACACATTTATGCACTAAAATGGCTAAAATAACAAAAACCGATGATAACAAAATGCTGGCGAGGATGTAGTACAGCTTGAACTCTCCCATGGATTTGCTGCGGCCCACACGAGACCTGCGCAGGAATGTTCACAGCCCTTTTCATCAGAGCCAAAAAGTGGAAAAAACCCACATGTTCGTCAACAGATGCATGGATAAACAATAGATGGTATATCTATCTGTGGAATATTATAGGGTCATAAAAAGAATGAAGCACTGACACACGCTATAACATGGGTGAACCTTAAAAACCGTCTGCTAAGTGAAAAAAGCCAGTCCCAAAAGGACGCACGCTGATTTGTACAACCATTTACATAACGTGTCGAAGAAGGCCAATCCATGGAGACAGAAGACAGCTTAGTGGTTGCCAGGGGCTGGGGAGGAGGAAATGGGGAGTGGCTGCTCATAGACACAGGGTTTCTTTTTCCGGTGATGAAATGTTCTGGAATTAGATGGTGGTGTTGGTTGCACAACCTTGTACGTGTACTAAAAACCACCAATTGTACCCTTTAAATGGATGAATTGCGTGGTATGTGAATTATATCTCAATGAAGCCGTGGCAAAAATTAAAAATCCTGGTGCCGCCAATTATCTCACAGCTGTGTGTCCTTGGGAAAGTCCCCTGAGCTTTCTGAGCCCAGGCTCTGCCCCTCTCACTCAAAGGATTGACCAATTCACAGCCGGTAAACAGCCCTGCACAGTAACCATCCACGCTCTCGGTGAATAACAGCCCCACTGGGGCTGGAGGACGGGCTGCCCACAGATGCAGAGGCCGAGGATGAATTCAGCTCATGGGCAGTGCCCAGGGTGGGGGAGGCACCAAATGGCACCCAGACATCACCCTGCAGCCTTCGAGAAAGTGACAGGGTGGCTGTCATCACCAAGAGTGACTCCCTTCACCTGGGATGCTGCCAAGTCTAAGAGTGTCCTTCTTCTGTGTGTGGGCGTGTGTGTTTCTGTTTAGAAAGAAAAACACATGCTCATTATAGAAAATTCTGCGATCTATAAAGAAGAGAATTGAAATCCCAGCAACCCCGCCATCCAGACAGAACCACTCTTGACCCCCAGGGCATACACGTCCCGATGTGTGAAGGCAAAGATGGATAAATGTGGAGAAACATTTTTACCCAAATGGGACCATCTTTTTTCTTTTTTTAGGCTGATCTGTGAGACGCTTCTTGTGCATGTTGGCTCCTTTTCAAGTTAACTTGTGAGCATCAAGTTTATTCGTGAAAATATTCACTGATGGACCATAAATCAAGAGGTGCTCACCAGGGGAAACAACAGTAAACACAGCAGTGGAAAAAGTTAAAAATGTATCAAGTGAAATGCCCTCCTTTTCACCAGTACCTCCACCTTGCCCCTAGAGACAGTCACTATGAGCAGTGGGTATACCTCTTACAGATCCTTCTTTTTCTTTTCTTTTCTCTCTCCTTCCTGTCAACAACTATTCAGTGAGGGCTAACCACTCATGCATTCATTCATTTCATCATTCGAGAAATATTTGAAATGCTTTCCGTGGGCCAGATATTTATCTTTCTCTGCTCACATGCTACCTACACAATATATATTTTAAAGAACGTATGGACATTTACAGTAGCTGCAGAGTTCTCAGGATATGCAAGGACCCCAGTTAACGCATCCAGTCCCCTCGTGCTGGGCATTTGGGCTGTTTACGGCGTCCTGCTCTTCTGAAAAGTGCAGGGCGGAATGTGTTTATGTACTTTTTATTTTATGATTGGATCAAAAGTTTAACACGTTTTACTGATGTGCAGAGTGAGGGCTAGAGAGGGCAGGGACTCATCCAGGGTCACCGAGGGAGGCATTGGTGGCACTGGGACCCACAAGGCAAGGACTGAGGCTCATAGGAAACCCCCTGCCTAGCCCCAGGTCATTTCCCTAAGGTAAAAATGGGTTTCCTGGGGGGATTGCAGCCCCAAGGACCCCCCGGGTGATACATGGGGTTCCTTTCTCCTTGCTGTCACCTTTTCAGCGCCACTAAAATGTTTCTTTCGGGCCATAGCACCAGCTAAATAGAATTGGGTTTGGGAGCGCTGGTTCCCCTCACCTGACGCCCATCCAGCTTGTACCCACAGAAGGGTGGGGAACGCAGGACTTCACGGAGGGTCTTCAGCTCCCCTGGGCTCTGCCACCTGGCTACTCAAGGCTCCAGGGGAGGGACTTCCCTGGTGGTCCAGTGGCTAAGACTCCAAGCTCCCAATGCAGGGGGTCCTGGTTCAATCCCTGGTCAGGGAACTAGATCCCACATGTTGCAACTAAAAGTCCTGCATACTGCAACTAAGACCCAGCACAGCCAAATAAATAAATAAATATTTTTTAAAAATATAAATAAAAACATTGCAATATCTTTAAAAAAAAAAAAAAAAGGCTCCAGGGGACACAGGACACCAGACCCTGGGAGTCAGCAGGCCAGCTCAGGCCTCGGACTTAAGTAAGGGCCAGGAGACACAAAAGACCCAGCAACATAGGATGATCCTCCGTGTGACCTTGGGAAAATACTCTTTTGGAGCCTCAATTCCTCTGTCTGTAAAATGGGCATAATGATAGCCAGTGTTTACAGAGGATTTCCTCTATGCCAGGGCTGAAGCCAAGCAATTTATGTGTATTCATTCATTTAATCTGGACAACAACACCCAGAGACAGGGGCTTTTCTTCAGATGAGGAAATGGACACAGAGAGGTTGAGCAACATGCTCTAGGTCACACAGCAAGTAGGCCATGGAGGACACATGTGAACCCAGGCGGTCTGGCTCCAGAACCTTCTACGTGTATGGCGTAGCGTTGCTGTGCAGATGATATCAGGTACTCTGTGCAAACCAGATAGTGAACCATCGTGAGCTGTTTACTGTTATTATTGTTATTATTATTATTTGCAAGACTGGCTGCTCAATGCGTCTTTATTTCCCTCAGTTGCTGAAAAATCCGGACAAGGCATTATCCTTGCCCCCTCCCTCATTCCCAAATATAATATCTCTTCTCTCCACGGCACCGTTTCCTCTGCCTTATCTGACACCAAGAGGGCAGGGGGTCCGTGCTGCTGGCTTTGCTCCCCACACAGCTGCCCATGGGAGCTTCCCAAAGAATATACACACTTCTGTTCCTCCCCTGCTCAAACCCTCCCACGCCCTCCTGAGTACCCCCAGGGTAAGTCCAAAATCCACCCCCAGGCCTCCATGGCCCTGGCCCTAATCCCAGCAGACAGACCTCTCCCACCCGGCTCCTTCTATTCCCCTGCGCCCTCACACCGTAACTTCTGAGATCAGGGGTGGGCATAGCTTTTGCCTAAAGACCTCTCTCTTCCAAGCGCCACAGAGACAAAATCCAACTCCCTAAATCTCCTCCTAAGGGTCCGCCTCCTCCAGGTGGTGAATGATAATTTTTGGATGAATAATAAGAAGCTCCCAGATCCATTCCAGGCCCTGAGAAAGATTTGTCACACCCTTGGCTGTAACCACCTGTAGGGGGTTAAATTGTGTCCGCTTCCCCCCACCAAAAAAAAGAGGCATGTTCAAGTCCTAACCCCCAGACCTATAAATATGATCTTATTTGGAAATAAGACTCTTTGTAGACATGATCAAACTAAGATGAGGTCATACTGGATTAGGTGGGCTTTAAATCCAGTGACTGGTGACCTTATAAGAAGAGGAGCAGGCACACACCTGAGAAACAGAGGCACAGAAGAAGGCCAGGTGAAGATAGAGGCAGAGACCAGACTGATGTGGCTGCAAGCCAAGGAGCGCTGAGGCTACCAGGAGCTGCCAGAGGCTGGAAGAGGGGAGGAAGGATTCTCCCCCAGAGCCTTTGGGGGGGCATGGCCCAGTCGACACTTAACTTTGGACTTCCAACCTCCAGAGCTGTGACAGAATAAATTTCTGTTGTTTTAAACTGCCCAATTTGTGGTAGTTTGTTTATTTGTTTATTTATTTATTTATTTTTATGTATTGGCTGTGTTGGGTCTTTGTTGCTGTGCATGGGCTTTCTCTAGTTGTGGCGAGTGGGGGCTCCTCTTAGTTGTGGTGCACAGGCTTCTCATTGCGGTGGCTTCTCTTGTTGTGGAGCACGGGCTCTAGGAGTACTGGCTTCAGTAGTTGTGGCACATGGGCTCAATAGTTGTGGCACACGGGCTTAGTTGCTCTGTGGCATGTGGTATCTTTCCGGAACAGGGCTCAAACCCATGTTCCCTGCATTGGCAGGAGGATTCTTAACCACTGCACCACCAGGGAAGTCCCTTGTGGTAGTTTTTTTATGGCAGCCACAAGAAACTAATTTTTCACCCAACTGTGTGCACCCAGAGTGGGTCTAAGGCGCAGGGTACAGAGGGAAGTCCGGCCAAACAAGCTCTTGCTAGGTGGGTGGACCTGCCCTCATGGAGCTCCTACTCTGGAAACTTCTCCTGGTCTTCAGGGACTACACAAGATCCCCCACCCCACCGGGTACTGTTGGGGACTGAACTCTCTTTTCCTGGTCCTACCCCACCCCCTAACTACACACACCTTTGGCTGCCTACCTGGCTGGAGAAGGATGCGTGGGGTTTCTAGAAAATTGGTTAAAGGACAGAACGGGCCCCTCTATGTGAGAGAGTCTAGACAGGCGAGTGTAGTAGGTAAAGCCCCAGATTCTGTTCTACTTCAATTTAAAAAGTTTTAATTACACCCACCCCAAAGAGAGAAGGAACAAATTGACAACAGTAATAAAAGAACTCAGGGTTTCAATCCCAGCTCTGCTGCTTACTTGCTGTGTGACTCTGGACAAGTTACTTAACCTCTCTGGGTCTTGGTTTCCTCTTTCTTGAGTCAGTTGTGAAGGTTTAATGAGTTAATCTATGCGAGGCACTCAGCGCAGGGCCTGGCACCTAGGAAGTGCCCCGTAAGAATGGTGACAACGTTGTAAAAAGGGGCACACATATAGCCATTCAGCATTCACTTTCAAAGTTTTACCGAGTGTGCACCTCCTGCAAGAGAGACGCGAGGCACCAAGAGATTGGACAATGAGCACAGCAGACAAAATTTCCATCTGCATGGAGCTGACATTCTAGTGGGGAAGACAGTCGACAGAGAAACTGTGGACAGTGAAATATATGGTGTGTTGGCTGGTGACAAGTGCTATGGAGAGAAAAACAAGAGGGCCAGGGGTGCAGGCTGGAACGTAAAGGGGAGAGGGATGGTGGGGGAGACCAGCCGTGTGGCTTCTCTGGGGGCTGGGTCTTCCTGGCAGAGGAACAGCAAGTGCAAAGGCCCTGAGGTAGCAGAGGACCCCGCGTGACTGGAGGGAGTGAGGGCGATGGGGAAGGGGATGAGGCAGAGGTGATGGGGCCAGATTGTGCAGGCCCCTGTGGGCTGAGGTGAGGATTTTGGCTTTTCCTGTGAGTGAGATTGGAGCCATATGTGCACATATATATATATGTTTATTTTTTTAATCTAGAAGATATAAACTGAGTGCTTCACAGCATCACACTGGAGAGAGTAAAGGCATCCAGATTGGGTGTGTTGATCACCCATCACTTGAGCCTCATATCTAATCTCTTCATTATTTTTTTTAATGAAAGAATAAATTTCCCTAACATTTGTGGAACTGACAATTTGAAAGCAAAAAAGAGCAAGGAGGACCCAGATCCCTGCTTGCCAGAGTACCCCCCGATCCCCGCTCAAGGAACATCCGTGAGTAAGCCACCAGATCACTAATGGGGCCCAGATGTGCCCAGAGGTGGCCCTGGCCCCAGACCTGCCTGCCTGGACACTTGCACGGAGACTGGCTTTACAGCCAGTTTATTTCCTGGACTCATTTTAAAGAGAAACCCAGGGGAGGATCTAAGGGCCCAGCCAGACCCTGATGCTCCCCAGCCAATCTCTCGCAACCCACAGCTCTGAGCTGCTGCCCAGAGGACGGTAGTTCTTCCCTACAGTAGAAAGCCAACCAGTAAAAATAGAAGGGATGATGCAGCTAGAAAAATCACCATTTGGCAACCACCATAGCAATAATTGATTTAGGCAGAAATCACCAGCGAGGGCTAACCCTCATGGGTGGAAGTTTGGGGAGTAACAGGATATTCACGTGGTCCTGGAATGTCTCCCCACAAGATACGGATTAAGTACAAAAGGGGAAAAAGAGGAACTTTATCCAGACGAAACCTGGCAGACACCACCTTAACCAAGTGGTCAAAGCTGACGTCACCAGGAATGGGACAAGCTGACGTCATGTGCCCCATGATACCTTGCACTGAGAAGGACACAGCCCCACCGCTGTGGTTCTGCCAAAAGTGTACAGATTTAATCATGAGGAAGCAGCAGGAAAGTCCACATTGGGGGACATTCTGTAAAATACCTGGCCTGAACTCTTCAAAAATGTCAGAGTCACAAAAGACCAAGGAAGGAGCTGTTCCAGAATAAAAGAGACTACACGTAAGCAACTATACCCCAATAAAAAAGAAAAAGAAAAAAGAAAGGAAAAGAGGGACTTCCCTGGTGGCACAGTGGTTAAGAATTTGCCTGCCAATGCAGGAGACACCAGTTCCATCCCTGCTCTGGGAAGATCCCACAAGCCACAGAGCAACTAAGCCCATGCGCCACAACTACTGAGCCCGTGTGCCTAGAGCCCGTGCTCCACAGCAAGAAGCCACTGCACTGAGAAGCCCACGCTCCGGAACAAAGAGTAACCCCTGCTCACCGCAGCTAGAGAAAGCCCATGCACAGCAACAAAGATCCAACACAGCCAAAAGTCAAAAGTAAAATAAATAGACAGGACAAGTAAATGTAACAAGTGATCTGGATCTCTCCCCACCCCCACCCCTAAAGTGCTATGGAGAACCTCACTGGGGCAGCTGGGGAAACTTGATTATGACTGTGGATTGGAGAGTAACTTTGCATCAGCGCTAAATTTCCCGATTTTGATCATTGAACTATGGTCATATGAAAGAATGTTCTTGTCCTTAAGAAATACCTGCTTAAATATTTAGTGGTAAAGGGGCGTCATGTCTACAACTTACTCTCAAATGGTTCAAGAAAAAGAAAAAGTGGGCTTGTGTATGTGTGTATACAGAGAGAGAAACATGATATAAAGTTATTTTGAAGAATCTGATCGAAAGATTCCGGTTTATTGTACTTCCCTTGCAACTCTTCTGTCAGGTCAAAACTATGTCAAAATAAAACGTTTTAAAGAAATCTAAAAAACCTGTCTCCCCGCTCTCTCCTGCTGTCTCCACCCACCCCATTCCACCCCTGCACCCCCCTAGAGACAGCTTTGTTTTATTGTAAATCCTTGCAGAGTTTCTGTATGCAAATACAGACAAGAATGAATAACACACTCAATTCCACCCTTCTTCCTACAAAAGCGAGCATGGTCTGCCTGTTATTTTTTCACTCAGCTAAATGTGGCTAAGTGAGGGCTGATCCACATCAGAACACAGAAAGCATCATTCTTTGTATTCCGACCCCCGCCACCAGGTCCAACATCCCCTTTAGGTAATCCCAAACAGTGCGCACCCACCAGCCCTCAGGTGTGCCTGGCACAAGGCCGGCGGCACAGCTGCCACAGATTCTTCAACCCAACCTTTCCCTGAAGGCTTCACCCCTCTGGGCCAGGCCAGCATGTCATCCTTCCGGCCTTGGGCCTTTCACTGGCTCCAAGCTCTTGTTTCTTTCCTCCTCTGACTTGCCTAACTCCATTCTCTACTAGGATGGGGGGATCAGTGTGAAAGTAAAGCAGGGCCCGTGGCTCCCCTGCTTAAATGCCCCCGTGGCTGCCCTCTGGGCTCAACCAAAATGCGACTCCTCCTTGCCATCTACACAAGTGCTGCAGGATCTGGACCCGCTCGTCCGTCCTGCCCGCTCCCCCCAGCCTCTCTGCCACCCTGGTCTTTTTCCGGTGGCAGCGTCGGGGCAAGCTCACTCCAGCCCTGGAACCTTTGCACTTGCAGCTCGCTCCCGAGGCTGGGGCTCTCTCCTCCTCCAGGTCTCTGCTCTCCCGCCTTCTTGGAGGGCGCCCCACCCCATCGCTCTCCAGTATGCGCTCTCTTTAATTCCATCTTGGCATGTCACTGTAGGAAAGCGGCTTGTTTAATCACTTGTTTGTTTTCTGTCTCCCCCGCTAAAACATTAGTTCCCTGAGTGCAGGGACTGTCCATCTGCTCAGGGCTGTAACCCCCGGGGCCTAGAACAGGGCCTGGCACACACACGGGGCTCGTCAAAACCCACTGAATGGACATCCCTTGACAGTCTCCAGAGAGGAGGGTGCTGTCATCACCCTATTTTAGAGGCAGAAGCTGGGGGTCCGAGGGAGAGCCTTGCTCCAAGGCCCTGCGAGTCAAGGGTGTGTGAGCCCGTAGCTGACTCCCAGGATGACTGGAGCCTGATGCATTCACGTTGAATGCTGCCTGGGGGTTTCCATAGGCCCATCCCTCTGGGAGTGTGTGAAATCATTTATTCATTTGCCATCAATGTCAGCACCCACTATGGGTGGCTGTATGTGGCACCCAGGGACACGGGACACAGTAGGCCTTCAGCAAATTGACGCCCAACCCCCCACCCTCCCACCCCCAACTCCCTAACTTCCCTTCAGGGAGGCCTGCTACAATTTGGCGATTGTTAGAGAACTTTTTTTTTTCTTTTGGGAGGAAAGCTGCAAGTCATTAAGGGCTGCTCCCGGCCTGCGGGTCACCATTTCCTGTTTAGAAGAAAGAATCATCTCTCCTTTGGAACACGAAGCTCCCCCCCCCACCACCACCCCGGTCTGACTCTGGGGCTCTGGGACGCCTGCGACGCCCCGCTCAGCTCCCCGCAGGAAACTGGCACCTTCAGCACCTTTTGTGCTCAAAAAGGACACTCATTTTCTCCTGGCCCCATGAGGGCCCCAGAGGTGAGGTCACCACGACAGCCAGCCGGGAGTGAATTATCTCAGCCCAGGACGCAAAGCTGACTGTCTTCCCGTCCTGTCCTGAGCAGGAAGCAGAATGACCCCTACCCTTTGGCCTGGCTTCTCACCCTCCTGGCTCCAGCCAGCCAATTTCCTTGCATCAAAGGCCATTTGGTACCCAGCGGTCAGACAGAGGTGTGGGTCTGAGAGGGAGGCCGGAGCGGGGGCCGGAGCCCGTGGAAACAGGAAGGACGTCCTCTGTCCCCTTCTTGCCACCGCATTCCACTCCCTCACCTGGGAGCACCAGCCACTCCCTCCCCAAAAGACCTGTGGTGCTGGGGAAGGCCCCACAGCAGGCCGAGCTGATAAGACCCAGGGAGCCAGCTTCCCACCTGTGGGCCAGGCCGACTTCAAAACAGGAGAACGAGAGAATGAGTAAAGGCCACAGTGTAGAGAGTATAAGAAACTTGCACAAACAGCCCTAACGCTCCCTGGCCCACAGGTGTTTCCCAACCTCTGCATCGGACAGGACATCCAGGCTCCGAGGACGACCCATCTGCACAAACAAGGTCCAGAGCCATGTGATGTTTGAGGCCAAGAGTTAAGGCTGTGTCAGGACTATCTAAGCTCCACCAATCCCTGCCCCCTCCTCCCTCCCTAAAGGCCCTTTAAAATACCCACTCTCCTATACAACCAGGTAGACTTTTTTATATATAAATTAACCACTTTATTGAATATCAATAAACCATACATATAACTATACAAAACGTTTCCTTAGTACAAAATGTCGCTTGCAATATAAATACCAGTGTACCTTTAAAAATGTAAACATCTTTCTCCCGGGCCCACCTGTCGGGCCCCGAAAATAGTTCTGGGAGACACATTGGTGGGGCTGAAGTGCCCCACTTGGGCCCCCGACAAGTGAAGGCAATTATTCACAGTCCCTTTGGAGACGTTGTTAAATTGCCCGTGAAACAGGTGCCACCATGACACACAGGAGGCTGAAATAGCTGCCCAGGCCCTGGGGCATCCTGGGGTCTAGACTCCTTGTGTCAGGGTCCACGCCCGCGGGTGCACCTGGGGGTGGATGCTTGCATAGTGAGTCGCACCTCCCGGAGGGGTGGCCTGAGGGCTCCTGTCAGGGAGGCTGGGGTCCCCCGAGGGGGGTGGGAGCTTCTTATCAGTCTGCCGGCTTTTGTCTTGGAGCTCAAAGCAGCTGTATCCAAACAGCTCTGGATACACAAACCCACGCGGAAAGGCCAACTCCAGAACTCTCCGGAGCAGCGGCTGCCAGGAAGGGTCTCTGCTGCAAGCCACCCTCCCATCAGCCGTCCACAGAAAGGTCCCCCCCGTCAGAGCCTGGTGAGGTGCCCAGAGCAGAGGACTGGGAAATGGTCCTCAGAGTTCTGTGGGGCCAATGCAGCCAGAAGGCGGAAGCAGGAGGGAATTCTGTGGCAGCGAGGATGCCGGGTCCTTCCTTCTGGAGTCCAGAGAGGCTGCTGCGGGGTGGGAGGAGGGCCTGAAGAGGCAGAAGGAGCCTTGAGAGTCAGCGGGGCCCCCCTGAGCAGCCCGACTCTTGGTGCTTGTGGAGCAGGGACATTCGAGAGAAGGTTCTGGAGCACGTCTTGCACTGGTACTTCTTGACATCCGAGTGGGTCTGCAGATGGGCCCGCAGGTTGGAGCGGTCGGCGAAGGCGCGGCTGCAGTGGGGGCAGGAGAAGGGCTTCTCGCCTGGGGAGAGAAGACAGGAAGGAGTTGAGTGAGGCTCAGTCACTTGGGAGAACAGCTGATGTCTATTGAAATCCCCACCCATCCCCAGCCTTTATAGCCCGGCTCACCCAGCCTGCCTGGAAGGACTCCCATGACCGAGAAAAGCCAGGCCATACAGTGTCCCAAGTGTCCTGGATTTGGCAGGGAGCGTTGCTGCCTCCCACCATGTGGCCCCGAGCAAGTCAGCTGGCTTCTCTGAGCCTCCATTTGCTCATCCGTAAAATGGAGTTGTTCATCCCCCAGTCACAGGGGTTGGGCATTGAGAGAAGGTTGAATCAAGTACTTTTCCTGCCCTGCTGGTAGGAAGTGCTTAACAATGATGACAGTGATGACAACTGTGTTTGCTGAACACTTTGTGCCAGGGACAGTGGAAGCACGTTACACTATCTCATTTCACCTCACCTTCATCCTGAGTTTAGAGATGGTGAATCTGAGGCGCAGGGAATATACAGCGTCTCAGCAAAAACCAAGGAGCCTGACTCCAGGGCCCCTGATTTTAACCACTACACAGACTGCCTCTCAGTTAAGGGAGCTGTAATGGGTGTTCCTTATTAACCCCTGGGTTTACTTCCTCCAGGGACAAAGCTTAAGAGTCAGCCTTAAAGCCCTATCCCCACCACACTAAGCAGGTCACTCCTTTACCCTGCTTCCCAGCAACCAGGATCACAGGGTAGTTTCAAGTCTGTCCCCCAATCAGACTGAGTCCCATGAGGGCAGGAACACCTCCCCCCAATCCATTCCAAGCTTCCAGTCCCAGGCCTAGAATCCCTGAGAGGCTATAGAAACCTTTTACCTTATGACTTTTTTTTTTTTTAAACCCCACCTGTGGCCTTCATGCCACCTGCCCGGCCAGGCTGTATTGGGAAGAGTCTTGCCCTAGGGGCTGGATACACAGTAAGAGCTCAATAAGTGTTTGTATAACAACGTCTTTTTTTTTTAAGGTCTCAAAAGAGTCGGACTCCTCAGTCACCGCCAGAAAACACCATTCACCAACTTTTCCAAATTCCTGCCCCAATCCAGAGAATATAACTCACATTCCAGAAACAGCAAATGCTGTGTTTCGGTTTCTTCCTGGGGCTGCAGCATTTCCCAAATAAAGTCAGAAGAGTAACTCATTAAACAAATACTAATCAAGCTCCTGCCACATGCCAGGCACTGTTCTATAATACTGAATATTCTTTTCCCCCCAAAACCTACATTCTCCTACCCTCCCATTCCCAGCCTTATATGCCCCTAGGCCAAGGTCCACTAGTTAAATCCCAGCGCTGGAATTAAGAGCTGGGAATGAATGAATTCCAGCAGGCTCCTGGCTGCCTGGGGCACTGCACTGAGCAGGGAGGGCGGGGTCCAGAAGCCAGATGCCTGTGGCCCACGGTGGAACCACGTTCATGGGCTCCGTCTCCTGGGGCAGATACACAAGGAAACAGACCGCTGGCAGCGCGGGGACCTAGCCAGAGGACTGGGGAAGGGATGCCTGAGTCATCTGCTCTGCCATTACTGAGCTGCCTCTGCATACCAGGCCCGAAGGGTTTGATGACTGCATTCTACAAGGTCCAAAGGAAGTTCTTCCTCATTCACACACTCCTTTGTGAACTCAGGGCCTGCGCTATTCAGATCTGGAAAAGGGCATGGAGTCCTGTATTCCCCACGTCCCCCTCACCCCCTTGGCTGAGGTGAAGGAGCCCTGGCTCCAGCCTACGAGCTGTGACTCGGGAAAGTGACTTCCTTCTCTGCCTCCGTTTCCTCACCTGTAAGATGGGGATGATGATGGCACTTCTCTCATAGGACTGTTGGAGTTGCTGCCTTGACACAGGTGAAGGGAGCCCTGAGCACCGCGCCTCCCCGCCTCGGGTGCTGCAAGTGCTCAGTGAACTTGTTATCTTTATGTTACAAGCAGGATTAGACACAAACCTGAACAAAGCCACAGGCTTGATGGGATGTAATGGGTAAAAGTCTGAGCAGGAGGCAGAGGACCTCCACCCCTCACAGATCCCCCCTCCCCGCCCCAGCCGTGTCTTTATGGTGCTCCTGGAGTGTGAAATCGGCACCAGGCCGGCGGGGACAAAGGCCGCCGAGGGGGGCAGTGTACATGCGATACTCCCTGGATTAAAGGGGCCTGACACACTGTGGGCCAGCAGCTGCGGCCCGGAACAGGTGCTGGGCACCGCTGCCCCGTGCACCTGCTCCACTCCCCAGCCCCCGCCCCCTGGGCGCACCATTAAGGCACATAATGGGAGTCGATGAGGATGGCGATGGTGCATTTCAACAGGCTTTTTGTGTCTGAGCCATGCCTTTACATTAAAATAATGTCCGACTGGGAGGGGAGGAAGCTGGGGGGCCTAGGGGAGCATCCGAGGGCTTCCACTCCCCCCAAATAGAGACCCCATCAGCTGGGCAGACACCCAGGACAGAGGCCAGGCAGCTGGACCTTTACACGTTAAAATCAGGGCTGTACTTGTGCACCAAGTAAAAGAGACTTGGGTAGTAGCCACAGTCTGCAAGCTGTGGAGGGTGCCTGGGCCCCTCTGGCAGGAGTAATGACGACCTCAATAATGCCTGCAGAATGCCAGGCTTCACAAACCACCTCACTGACCCTAGGGACTCAGAGGTCAGCCCCCAGACCAGGAAATGCCAGCACTGAGTCTCCAACCTGGCCAACCTGACCCCCAAAACCAACAGTCATGACCCTTGAGCCCTCTTCTCTCCAGCAGACACTCTCCAAAGAGCAGCCCCAAGCAGGGTGGCCTCCCAACGTTCATGTTCTGAAAAGGTGGAGTGGCTAACCTTTTCTGCATTTCCAGAAAGCTAAAGGCTAGAACAGGCTCCATTTCACAATTTTCTACACCTTAGAGTATCATGTTTTTGAAACACCAAGACATAATTGTGTTTTCTGCCAGCAAAGGTGATCCTGGGTCTGCATGATAGGATTAAGTTTATCTATTCCACAGTGTGAGTGGGGGTGGGGAGAGCAGATCTGAGAACCATGATGATATTATAAAGTGATTAAGGAGCCACTATAAAATGCTGTCATAACCCACCCTGCAGGATTATGTTATAATCAGAGAGGCTCAGAGTTAAATCACTTGCTCAAAGACACACAGCATGGAAGCAGAATAAATACCAACTACCATTTGTGTGCGTGCTGACTAGTACCAAGCACTGTCCCAGGTGCTTCCTGTATGCGTTCTTTTCATCCAACCGGCACAAAAACCCCACAAGGTGTTTTTATGGTCATTTCACAGATGAGGATACTGAGGCTAAGAGAGGTGAAACATCAGCCCAAGGCTGGGGAAGATCCCAAAGCAGGATTCAGAGGCAGGTGGGGAGTCTGACAACATCCTGTCTGGCTAGGGTGGGGGTGGGCTGGGGAAAGGTGGAGCAGGGTGGGCCCCTTCACACCTGGCCCCAACAGCAAGGTGTTGGTTACACCTTTCCCATATCCAGCTCCAACCCATTTGGCTGAGGAACTGAGCCTGCAGAGGGACTTGTAAAAGTTATCTACTTAGCCCATCTGCTTAGCTGATGAATGAAGGAATGTTTCTGCCAAACTTTTCAGAGCCAGGCCCCTGAACTCTTGGGCTAGGAGTCAAGAGACTAGGGGGCCTCCGTTTCCACTGTCTGAAAATAACAGCAAACCCCATCTTATAAGAGCTGGTAGTGAAGGCAGTGGGATGGTAAGAAGGGCAGCAGGCCTGCAGGGCTGACTCACCGGTGTGGGTCCGGACGTGGCCCTGCAGCAGCCAGGGCCTGGAGAAGGCCTTCCCACAGGTGCTGCACACGCAAGGCAGCGTGTGGCTTCTGATGTGCATCTTGAGGGCGCCCAGGCTGATGTACTCCTTGTTGCAGTATTTGCAGTTGAAGGCCTTGCGAGACTGGGGGTCCTTGGCCACGGAGAGCCCAGCCAGCTGCTTGGGCAACTGGCCCAAGCCTGGGAAGGCAGCATAACCCTCGGCCTCCAGGGAGGAGGCTGAAGTGGAAGAGAAGGACGAAGGAGCCGGCGAGGGTGGGCTGGGGGGCTGGGAGCCTTTCCCGCTGTCCTCGTCAGACAGGGAGGTCAGCTCAACAGCCTTGGGGATCTCCTGGGGCAGAAGAGAGGCCCAGCCAATCGGCTGGGCTTGGGGTGCCAGGAGAGAGTCCCAGATGAGCGTAGGTAGTGAGGCCGTGGGATTGAGGACCTCGGGCGGCGGGATGGCTGCCAGCAGGTGGGCCTGGTCGTAGGGCTGCTGAAAAGTGAACTCTGGGGGGAGACAGAGAAAAGGGCAAGGTCAGGCACTAGATCATTCAGTCGGTCAGCAAACATTAGCCTGATGTGGGCCAGGGGCTGAGTGGGGCTGGCACGCAATGCTTATTAGGTGAATAAAAGATTCAGGACCAGGACAGACAGATTCCTGCCCTGGCAGAGCCCCCCTCCTCACCCAGGTCACCTGATTTTCCACCTCAACCTCCAGATTTTACAGGAAGGATCCCCCTCCCCCAGCTCCAACTCAAGGAGGTCGTTCTCAGGTCTCCTTCCTCCCCAGCTGCCCAAGTACCCAGCCTGAGGCAAGACCCCCAGTTTCCAGGCCCCTAATCTGCCCCCTCGCAAGGGACCACCTCTGTCCAGTCCCCCTTCCACACACAGTTCTTCTCCCACCCCCTCCCCGAAATCCTCTGGACTCCGGACTCTTTCCAGCCCGTGGTCGGCATGTATCCAGACACAAGCCTCCTCCTCTCACTTCTGCGCTCTCGGGGCAACCCGCTTTCTCGGCGGCTAAGAAATCCCCTCAGCCCAAGACCACTGCCCTCTAAAAGTCCTCTCCCAGTCTCCTGGATCCACCTGCCCCAGGCTGTATCTTCTGACTCGACTTAGGGCCCTCGATTTTGTCCCCAAGCCCCCTGGCCCTCAAGTGCCCCCCATGCAGCCTTCGCCTGCCTCCTCCAAACGCCCATGGGGTCCAGCGCCCCGTCCACTCACCTGGAGAAGAGTCGTGCAGCTCGCTATAATTGGGCCTCCGGCGGGAGCAGGCGGACTTCCTGACGAGGAAAGAGCGCGGCATGATGGCCGAAGCAGCAGGGGTCGCCGGGTCGCGCTGGGATCGCAAAGCCCTCCACCCGCGAGGCCGTGCCGCTGCGCTGTGAGTGGGGACTGGCAGCTAACTCCCTTAAGTACGCCAGCCGCGGGTGGGCGGGGCCGGCGTCGGCCTCGCCCCTTTGTCACCTCCGCGCCAATCGGGGCACGCCTTCGCCGGAGGCCACGCCCCAAGCAGGTGCGCAGGGGCTGGCGGGGCTCGCGCCGCGTGGCGCTGGGAGCCGGGAGGGGCCGCTCGGTCGCTGGGCCTCTGGCTCTGCACTCTTCGCCCGGCTGCGGGCTGCCGGGGGCGGGGCGCCGGGAACCCCTGACTAGGCGGGACCCCCTTCGGGACCCGAGCGCCCGCCAGCTCGACGCGGCACCGTCGCCCGCCTCTGGCGCCCCCTGGCGCCGCGCGCCGCCGGTCTGGGCACCTGAGCTCCGACACCGCCGCCGCCTCGGGTTTGGGAAGGGGGTGCCTTCGCCCGGAGGGTGCCTCGCAAAGAGCGTGGGATGGACAAGGGACAATACACAGTTTGGGGCGGGGGAAAGCGATGCACTCCTTCACGTGGTTGCAGGCAGTGTGCAGTGCCACAGCCTTTTTTTGCAAAGCAGACGGGCATCATCTAGAAAAATGCATTCATTCCCTCAATTAGCAAATGTTTACTGAGTGCCCACCAGCGTGCCAGGCACTGTTTCCGGAGCTGGGATACAGCCCTGTACAAAACACTCAGGGTCTCTGCTAAAGGGTAGCTCCCCCTCCGGTGGAGGAGACAGACGAAGTAAACAGACAATTCCAATGCAAAGGGAAGTGTGCTTTGATGGGGGGAGACCACAGGGCACTGTGACAGTCTAGAGGTGGGTCACTTGACAGGGGGTCGGGGGCAACTTCCCAGAGGAAGTGAAGAAATGCCGAGGGGAAAGGCCTGGGGTTAGAATCAGTAACTATTTCAGAGCCATTGAGAGCAGCTCTCAGGGATGGGGGTGGGGTGGGCAGGGCAGAGGGGTCAGATCGGCTGGGCCGCTGCGGCCTGGAGGAGTGTGGACTTTGCCCCCAAGGGCACTGGGGAGCCAAGGAAGAATTTTCAGCTGAGGAGGGACCTGTTTAGAATTTGGCTGAGAAAGATTACTCTGGGCAGGTGGGAGAAAGAAGAGGGGGAGGGTGGGGCTGAGGTGGTCTCCTCACTTGTCCAGGGTCATCAGTACTATGTTTAAAGGACCTGATGCTGGCTCCAAAGGGAGCACTGACTGATTCAATGTGTGGTGGGCCCAGGGGAGGGACACCTCACCCCAGCTCTCCTGGGAGACCACCAACTTTGAGGGCCATGCCAGGCCTGGAGTGGGGGTGGGGCAGAGAATTAAATCCACAGGTCTCGCCCAACTTGTTTCCACCTGTGAAGCAAGGACTATGAAAACCTGTATGTCCCTCTACTCACCACCTAGAATGAGGGCAGGGACAACTGTCTGTTTTGCTTATTAGGTGCTGGGGAAACAGCTGTGAACTGGACAGTCATCCTTACCTCGTTCTAATTGCTGAGGTGGGGGTAAGGTGGGGGAGACAGGCCATACACAGTCATTACAAAGAACACAGCCTCTTCTATATCTGTTTACTTCCAATCATGATTTTCCACTTGCATCCAGAATGAGGAGTAAGGCTGTGTCCCTCTGCTCAAAACCTCCCATGTTCCTGTCTCACCCAGAGTAAAAACCAGTCCTCACCACCTCGGTGCTCCACCCTGCTGACCTGACCTCTGCTGATCTTGTCTTGAGCCGCTCTCCCCTCACCCCCTGCACAACGGTCCCTCCCTTCTTTCTGTTCCTCCACAGCCCATCCACAGGACCTTGGCACCTGCCCTTCATCTTCCCTGCCCCCGAAATCTCTCTTCCCCTAGATCTTCACCAGGTTGGCTCCTTTTCTGTCTTTGTTTCAGCATTAACTTCGCCAACTTCTCAGCCTCATTAGTTATGAGAGAAATGCAGATTAAACCCGTAGTGAGATACCATTTCACACCCACCAGAAAGATAAAAAGTTAAAATTTGGTCACTAGCAAGTGTTGAGGGTGTGAGGGCAGCAGGACTTTTGTTCCATGCTGGCAACCGTGTCACAGGTACAAGCCACTTTGGTAAAGTTTGGCATCAGCTTGTAACAGGTGACTCTCCTAGCAATTCTACTCCCAGGCCAACTGCATCCCAGAGGTTCTCAGCTCCCAGGGGGCAGATTAGATTCCCTCAGGGAACACCCTAGCCTGGGCCCCACCCCCACAGCCGTCCTGATTTGATTAGACTGGGTGGGACCCTCTGGTATTAGCATTTTTAAAAACTCCTCAGGTGATTCTAGTGAGCAGCCAAAGTTGAAAACTGCTGCCCAGCCCTAATCCCAGAAGAAACAAGAGAATATGCATTGCACCCTTGCTCCTAATGGCAGACAAAAAACAAAAAAAGCAAAAAAAGTGGAAACAACCCTAATGTTTATCAACAGTACAAAGGATGCATAAACTGTGGCTCATCCCCACAATGGAATACTATACAGCAATAAAAACAAACTACAACTCCATGCAACAGGGATAAATCTCAGAAACATAATGCTAGGCACAAAGAGTCAACTCAAATGCATAGTTGGATTTAGATAAGGTTCAAAAGCAGGCAAATGAAACCCTTTATTGTATAGGAATGTATATGCAAGTGGTAAAGCTATAAAGAAAAGCAAGGAAATGTTTAATACAAAATTCTGGAGAGTGGTTAGCTGGGGGGGGGAAGGTGCTTCTAGAGAGTTCTTGCTAATGTTCTGTTTTAAGCACAGAAAGATATGTATTAGTAGCCTTGAAACTGTAGACAATTTAAACACTTTTGGTAAGAATGGTATATTTAACACAAATTTTAAGTCACCTCAAGGGAGGCTTCCCTGACCATCCCAGCCAAAGTAGGCCCCTGCCCCACTCACAACATCACTGTTTATTCCATTACCCTACTCAACGATCTTCAAGGCACTTAGAAGGGGCTCAAGTACTTGGTGAATGATTACTGGCTGTACCACCTCCTGGGTCACCCTGTGCGAGTTATGCAGCCTCTCAGTTTCCTCAGCTGTAAAAGGTGGGTGTTCTGTGTCCTGGAGATGCCGGGATGGGTAGGGTCCAGAGGCTGCTGGTACTCAAAACGCCATTGCCTGGGCCTCCCGGGCTTTCCATTTCCCTTCCGTCGGTCACCTGCGCCCTGGGGGAGGTGTAAGGTGGGGGAGGGGCCCTTCTCAGATCTGGGCAGTCCCCTCCCTTCCGATTGAATTGTCCCGGCTGCTTCTCCTCCCGGTCACCCTCACACCCCTCCCTCCAGGAGGCGGCGGGGACAGCGAGGTGGGAGGGGGCTTTGGGCGAGGCGAGGCCCAGGGCCGCGAGCCAGCTCCCGGAGGTGCGGTCCCAGCCGCCTTGCAGATAAAGGTGAGGCGACACTTTTGATGCCGTGGTGTCAGGCCCTCCCAGAAACGCACGGGTTCTGAGGCTGGGCTGCAGCGGACCGGGCCGGCCCGGCCCTGCCTCCCCGCCCCACGCCCCGGGGCGCGGCTCTGTGGCGCCCTCTGCTGGCCGTCACGTGGGGCTGGGCGCACCCGCCTTTAATGAGGATGAAAACTGGTACTGCTGCCTTGTAGAGCAGTTTGGGAATATCTTACATGGCCAGGAAAGGCGTCATTTGAATAAAGGCCTGCATTTTCCACGGGTGTCCATCTCCCACTACAAGAACAATAACTAAAAGCGTGATTTATAATCCAACCAACCAAAAAGGAAAGCGTCCCTCTGTCCCAGATCTCCATTTCCCTCTGCAAAGGTAACTAAATATTTTTACCAGTATCTTGTATGCCGTTCCAGAGATGGTCTTTATAGAGAAGGAGATATATACATATATGAATATAATATGTACCTCCCTTCATTATGTAACACATATGGGAGCCTATACGCTAGCCTCCTTGCTTTTTCCTCCCAAGTAACTATACTGTGTGTCTTGAAAGTTATTCCATATCATTACATCTGTTGCAGGACTGCAGGCTTTCCCATTGTATAGATTATACCATAATCACACAATTTTTCTAGCAAGGGGACTTGTGGTAGGCATTTAGATGAGAATATAATTTTTCCTACTACAAACAAGGTGGCAATTTCAATGAATGTCTCGTACACACAACTTTGACCTGAAGTGCAACGATATGTTATAAAAAATGTTGAGGGAATTCCTTGCTGGTCAGTGATTAGGACTCTGTGCTCTCACTGCCCAGGGCCTGGGTTCAATCCCTGGTGGGGGAACTAAGATCCCACAAGCCATGTGGCGAGGCCAAAAAAAAAAATAAGTTGATACATTTGTCCAAATGTCCTCTTAACGAGGTTAAACTAAATCGTACTTCCACCAGCAGAGAGGTAGGGGCCCTTCTAAAACCTTGTGGCGGCAGGGTATTGTCAATTTTTTTTAATCTTTTCCCATCTGATAAGGGAAAGTGAGATCTCCTAATTACAATTTGCATTCACATGACTGGAGCACTTCTTACACACTCCAAAGCCATTTCCTTTTTTCCCTGTCCTGAACTATCCCTGTGAGTCTGTCCTTTGGTCACTGAGTTGATGAACTTCCTAATCAATAAAAACTCTTTGTATATTAGGCCAACTGGCCCTGTTGATTAGATCATTAATCAGTGAGTGGATCCGTCAGAGAGGATCAATCATAGAGTTAAGCTCGACTGGGAAGAAGACATTGTCCATGGAAAGTTCAAGGAATGAATCAAGGCTCAACCTCCACATTGATTTAAAAATACAAAACCTCTTGAGTGTCTCCCACTTGCCTGAACACAAACAGTGATTCAGCTTTGGGCCTGACTCAGAAGGCCCTCTGTAAATGAATTGATGTCACCATCCCAGGATACAAAAAGCTTTCAAGGGAAGTTTCTGGGTCCAAGTCCTTTGGGTGTGGCCCAGAGTTGGGGGCTCTAAGAAAAGATGGATAAGCCCTTTTTGTTCCCATTTGCTGAGCACCTGCTGTTTGCCAGGCTCTGTGCAGGAGCCACACCCACATAGGTGTTCCTTTAGCATCCTCAAGTGGTATTTGATGCTCCTGCACTGGAGTCAAGGCCCACATGGGATCAGTTAATACATTACAGTGCAGTCAGATTAGCCACCTGTCAGAAAGGAGAAAACTCTAGATGTAATGGATGTGGAATCATATCAAGACATGAAGTGGTAAAAAGCAAGGTACAGGGACTTCCTAGGTGTCACAGTGGTTAAGAATCCGCCTGCCAATGCAGGGAACACGGGTTTGATCCCTGCCCCAGGAAGATACCACATGCTACGGAGCAACTAAGCCTGTGCACCACAACTATTGAGCCCGCGCTCTAGAGCCCGTGCTCCACAACAAGAGAGGCCATCACAATGAGGAGCCCGTGCACCACAACAAAGAGTAGCCCATGTGCAGCAACGAAGACCCAACACAGCCAATAAAATAAATAAATAAATTTATTAAAAAAAAAAAGCAAGGTGCAGAACAGCACGCACAGTGTGATGCCATTTGCATGTAAAGAGGGAGAAATATGTGGGTTTTTTAAAAATAAACCCTATGTGGGTATTTCTTAGAGACACAGAAACAATCATTGGAGGGAGAATTAGAAACTGGTCCCAGGGGACTGTCTCTGTGGAGGGGATCTGGGTGGCAGCCGGGCAGTAGTAGGAGGGAGATTATTTACTACATGTCCTTTCCTGTGTCTTAAAAAAAAACTTTAAAAATCATTTGCAAGTATTAACCCCATTAAAATTTTATTTTATTTATTTATTTTTTGGGCCATGCCACACACTGCATGTGGGATCTTAGTTCCCCAACCAGGAATTGAACCTGTGCCCCCTGCAGTGGAAGTGCAGAGTCTTAACCACTAGACCACAAGGGAAGTCCCTAACCTCATTAATTTTTCGTAGGGTAGCAAAAGTTGTCCATCATGCAAAACTTATTCAATATGTAACAGTCCAATCAATGGAATATTTTGCAGCTTTTGAAATGTCAAAGCCTGTCTATGTACATATACATGCTCCAAGGCTCCCATCTCTCTCATAGGAAAAGCCAAAATATTCATGACACCATGAGGGTCTGTGGGACTGGGCCCCTTGTGGCCCCTCTGAGCTCACCTCCCCAACGAGGCTCCAGCCACAATGGACCGCACCAGGCATGTCTGAGCGACTCTGCATGTCATGTTAATACCTCCCTACCCCTCCCACCCCTGCCCCTGCAAGGCCACCAGGCTCACCTCCTCACCTCAGGGAAGTCTCCTCTGGCACCACTCCATCCCCCACCCCACCCCCAGCCTCTCACACTCCTTACCCCTCCTTCTTGTTTGACTTTTCTCCCCCTGTACTCAACACATATCTGACATCTTGTATATTTTACTTATTTTGTTGACTGCCCTTCAGACCAGAGCTTGGCAAACCACAGCCCCCAGGCGAAATCCAACCTGTGGTTTGCTTTTTTATGGCCCTGGAGCTAAGAACAGCTTTTACAGATGAACATTTGCTATCAATTTGAGGAAAGGAAACTCTACCCGGGCAGGAAGTACCTGCCTTGTTCACTGCTGTGACATAAGCCTGGTTTATAGTAGGTGCTCAGTAAATATAAGCTGAATGGACGAATGAACTTTTATACTTTTAAGTGAAAAAAATTCAAGTGAACAGAACATCTCATAGGCTGCCTGTTGTGCAGAAGTTAATAAGTTAATAGCCACATGTAGGCCCAGACTAACAGTTAGACCTAAGAATCTGGTTACTTCTGAGGAGGGAAGCAGACAGGGGTGGGAAGCAGACTTCTTTTCCTCCAAACCATTTTTGAAGCGTATGTATGTTTTATTTCAGATGCATGTATCACCATTTCAAATAAAATACTTTTTCATGAAAAAAAAAAAACCAACCACAAATCCCAGGCAAATATTGACTGCCTGCCACTAAGACTGGTTTCTTCATTGAGTAAATTAGGCTAATAAGTTGGGTGAGGAACTGTCCCGGCTTGCCCAGGACAGAGGGAGTTCTGGGATGGTCCTGGGCAACAGGGAATAGGTGACCTCCTTGGTTAAAAGGCAGTTGTCCAAGGCCTTGAGGGTAGTGGGTGGATGTGCGGGGGCTGAGGGGGGCCCTGAAGCTAGATCTCTCCACACCTGCTGGGCCGGCATTGCACCTGGAGGTCCACTGATGCTCCAGACCTGGCAGAGCGCTTCTTGCCCGGCTAACCTCCATGCACTTGCCACGGGCCAACACCCGTTATCTCGCAGACTATCTCGCGCACTAATTTGCCTTGGCAGCCTGGCCCCTGGGACAGCACTGATATCGCCCTGTTATCTCCACTTCCTGGCAGAAGGCTGAACCTGTTTCCAGGAAAGGCCCCAGGGCCTCCTCTCTCCCTACCTGTGCCCACCTTTCACACCTGGAGACCTTTGTGCATCTCTGGACCAGTGAGTGTAGGACATATTGCCCAGGAGGGGAAAGTAAGAACAAACTTTATCCTTAGGTCAAAGTTACCTTAGTCTTGGACTCAAAATAAAATCCAAACCCTGCTCTTGGCTTGCAAGATGCTATCTAACCTGGGGCTCATCTTCTCCACTCTCTCAGCTGTTCACCTGTTCCAGCCTCAGTGAACTTCCTGCTTCTTCTTCATACAGGTTCTTTCCCATAGCAGGACCTTTGCCCTTGTTGTTCCCTCTGCCCACAATGTCCGTCCCTGCATCTTCCCAGAGAGGTTTTCAGTTCATACATCACCTCCGAGATGCCAATGCCATCTCCCTTTCCCACTGCTGCCACATTGGCCCATCTGACCCCCACAGCAAGCCCTGAGTGGTAGGCAAGATGATCAGCCCTATTTTACAGACAAGCAAACCGAGGCTCAGAGAGGTGACATGCTAACATGCCTGAGTCACAGTGAACAAGCGATGGAATGTCCCTGGCCTAGTGGGCTAGGATATTGTAATAAACCAGCCAGACACAAACAAGCCCCTACACCCGAGGAGCTCACAGGTGAGGGAGGAAGAGCGGTAACGGGCAATTCGCCAACCCTGAGAGACCCAGGTGAGTCAGAGGAGTGAGACCCTGAGTGACTCCAGGCTGAGGTCACAAGGATGGGCAGGGGAGAGAGGGAAGTGAGAAGACATTCCGGGCAGCAGTGACCACCATGATTCAGAAGCCCAGGGGCAGATGAGTGTTCCGGTAGGCTACAGCAGCTCAGATGGCACAGGCTCTGGGGCTGAGACAGCCCCAGGGCCCTTGAGCCCGCCTCCTCCACGAGGCTTCAGCCACAGTGGACCACACCAGGCACGCTCCGGTCTCAGCGGCTTTGCATGTGACATTCCCATTCTGTCGAATACCTTCCCCCCAGATGGCCCTTGCGGTTTTTGAGATTGCCAGTCTTTTTACAATTAGAAATGTTCAAATGGAGCTTAGAAAACTGTGGTCTGTTTTTAATATTTTTATTTAATACATTAATACTTGGGACTTCCCTGGTGGTCCAGTGGGTAAGACTCCATGCTCCCAATGCAGGGGGCCCGGGTTCAATCCCTGGTCAGGGAACTAGATCCTGCATGCCGCAGTCAAGAGGTCTGCATGTGGCGCAGCCAAAATAAATCAATAAATATTCAAAAAAAAAAAAACACCCAAAACCCTTTAAAACATATACACACGTTACTGCAAAGCATAAAGCTGGGGTCCTGCCTAGCCCTACCACCTGTGGTTGTGTGATCCTGGATAGGTTCCTTCCCTTGAACTACAACTGCCACGTAGGTCAGGAGCTAGAACCTGGATAAGCCACCTCAGAAGCCCTCCTTTCAGGCATGTGTACACACACACACCCCCTCTATCTTGACTTCACCTGGCTGTTCTCACTGATTTTGGAGATAGGGTTGCCAAATAAAATACAGATACCCAATTAAACTAGAATTTCACATAAACAACAAATAAGCTTTTAGTATCAGACTGCATGGGACAGACTTAATTCTCTATCTGAAATTCAAAGTTACTGGCAGCCCAACTAGCACTGAGAGCACAATCTATAACCAGTCCCCTGTTGATGATGGGTGATGAGGTTGCTTCTCACCTTTTGCTTACCGGGAATGACAGTCCCATGAAAATCCTTGCACAAAGGACACTGACCTCATCTACAATTGTATCTGTAGGGTGTGTTCCTAGAAGTCACTTAGTCATTCTCTGCCTGGATTCCTGTGGCCAGGCTGTCTCAGACGAGCTCCCTCTTTGTCTCCCTGGAGAAGCAACCCTTCTCTCTCCCAGTCTCCCTCCACCTTGGCTCTTTCTCCTTGTCTCTCTCCATCTGTGTCTCTTTCCCTCTCTGTCTTCCCAGACCCTGCCTGTCTCTGTCTCTCTCAGTTTTTCTGTTTCTGCCTCTCAACCTCTCTCCATTTGACCCAGCAGCTCTGTATGTAAAATACTTAGATGAGCAGGCAAGATATATTTGGAAGGATGCTCTCTCTAGCACAGTCCATAACAGACTTGTGAAAATTATTAAAGGGAAACCTCACTAAAATGGAGTTGGGAGACCAGAAGGGGGAGCTCTCATGCACATGCCACTAGAAGTCAACACAGATCCCAACAGATGTACCTTGCATCTCTGGCAGGAAGTGACACTATTTTACAATTTTCTCCTTGCTTGGCAGTAGCTTGGCCATTGAGAGACTTTCACAATGCAGCCAATGACAAAGCACTATACTTCAAACTCCCAGTTTCCTCCAACGGACTTTTTGTTTATAACAGCCCCTCCCAGCTTCCCTTTCTCCTCTATAAAAGTTTCCTCTCCTTTGTTTTAACCAGATTTGCATGCAGTTTGCCATAGCTGCATGTCCTGAGTTGCAACTCTTTGCTGCTCCTGAATAAACTCATTTTGTTGGTAAAATAACTGGCTGTGTTATTGTTTTAGGCTAACAGAATCAAACTGGAAACAACCCAAATACCCATTGATACAGTATGGTCCATCCTCACCAGGAGCATCATGCAGTCATTAAAAATAACACCACCATGACAGGAAAGATGTTGAGAGATATATCATGGAGTGAAAAATGCAACTTATAGACAAGAAGTAAAGCAGTCGCCCGTTTCAAGTTTCTATCAAAAACATGGTGACCCAAGTACATGTATTTTGTCATTGAAGAAATGACAGACTGGTTGTCTGTGGGGTGGGATGAGGAGTGGTTTCCACTTTCTTTTTAGATTTTTCTGCTTTCCCTGGCTTCTGTTATTTTTTTAAGCAATAAGCATTATAATTTTTAACATTGTGCATACTTGCTTTATCATTTTACTTATTTATTTATACACAAGCATACACTATTGTTTTCTGAACCATTTGTTTGAGAGTAATTTGATATGCTCTTCCATGCCTATCTCCTAAGAACAAGGACAGTTTCCTTCCCTTCTTATGTGACTGTGGTGTAACTGTCAAAATCAGGAAATCTAACACTGAGAAAATCCTGTGACTTGTTCCACAATCCATATTCAAATGTCAGCAACTGGCCCATTAACATCCTTCAGGGCAACCCCTATCCCATCAGGGAGCCAGCCTGGGGTCACGCAGCATTGCAGTTGGCTGCTTGCCCCTTTAGTCTTCTTTAAATTGACCTTGACGTTTTGGAAGAGTTCGGGCTGTTTTGGAGAATGTCCCTCAGTTTGGATGACTTACCTGATGCTTCCTTATAATTAGACTCAGGTTAGAGTGAAACATTTCTCTGCCAGGAACCTTGGAAGTGCTGCGTCCTCAAGTGTGTCCCATCAAGTCACCCACGGTTTGTCCCATTATTGATGATACTAATTCTGATCCGTTGGTAAAGAAGGTGTCTGCTAGGTGTCTCCACTACAAAGTTACTAATTTTCTATTTGTAAATAATTTGTGGGTCTCATTTGAGACCAGATAGTTCAAATGATTTTTATAAACTAAAGTCTTATAACCTGTAAGAACTGAGCTTGTCCACCTGACTCTATAATCAATCGAGTGGCTGCCCCACCCCAGCTACAGTAGATGTGTTGTAACACTAGCCCGTTTCACAAGATAGAATTTCCTATGCTAGCCTAAGGATGCGTTTTACCTGAGGCTCCTTTTAAAAGATTCCCAGGCCCCACCCACACCTGCCAATCAGAATCTCCAAGAGAAGGGGCCTGAAAACATATTTTGGAGCAACTGCCTCCCAGGCAACTCATGTCTTCAGGGCAAGTTTGGAAAACACTTCACTTAATAGGAGTATTTAGTCATCAAACATTTACAGCTACTAGCTGCTTGGGTGAGGCTGAGCACAGGGTGGTCTCAGGAATGGAGGAGAAAAACACTAGTGGCATTGGTAGCTCACATTTATTAAGCACTTATTTTGTGCCGGGCCCTGTTCTAATGCTCGATGTGGATTATTTCATTAGTTTTCCCACAACTCTATGAGGAAGACATGTTTTTATTAACCCCATCTTACGGATGAGGAAACCAAGGCACAAAGAGATTAGAATAAGTTGTCTAAGGGAATTCCCCGGTGGTCCACTGGTTAGGACTCTGCACTTTCACTGCTGAGGGCCTGGGTTCCATCCCTGGTTGGGGAACTAAGATGCCACAAACTGCATGGTGTGGCCAAACCAAAAAAATGTTGTCCAAGGTCACACAACTAGTAGTGTAGATGCTGGGGACTGTGCAGTGTGCCTGAGACCATGTGTCTAACTCACACACTTGTGCTGTACCACCAAGTCGTTCCTGTTGGGCTTGGGCAAATTACCCTTCCGGGCCTCCACTCCATCATCTGTGTAATGGGAATGCTACTTGCACCCCTCCTGCAGGGCTGGTTAAGAGGATTCAATGAGACTGACTTTTCTGCGGTTTTGATCACCTTTCAGGAGCTAAAGGAGGGAGGATTAAATAAAAAGTATTTGAGGGCAGGCACTGTATCAGGATGCTGGGATGAGAATGATTATCCACTGTCCTTAGTCCTGTACTCATAACGCCCTGCGGAGCCTCACATGGGGCATTTGGCAGATACTGCGTAAGGCCAGGGGATGCTGAGAGAGGAATAAAGGCAAGAGAGCATCCAGGGACCATGTCGAGGGCCTCGGCAGGGCAGGTGCCCACCTGGCAGCAGCCCTTTTACCTGTGCCCAGTCTCACTCCCTCTGCCGGGCAAGTCCTCGCTCCTGCGCTTCCAGTTTGAGGACCTGCCTCCCCGCGGTGATGGACAGCGGGGCCAGCTTCTTCGAGGTTCTTGTCACCACAGTACCGGCCCCTAATTCAGGCTGGAAGAGTCACCACGGAAAGGAAGTATCAATGTAAAAGGGCTCCCTTTAGCTCCATTTCAATTCTAGGAATATTTATTGAGGCTACTCGGGGCCAAGTATGCAGGACAGTGGTGCACCAGACAGGTATGGTCCTTGTCCTCAAGAGTTCAACGTATTAGTGTGGGAGGCAGCCATTAACACAAGTTAACTGCACAAATGACCCTTTAATGAGAAGGTGTGAGCTGCCAGGTGTATAGCAGATGTTCAGGACATTTATTCTGCTAATACACACTGAGTAGGGTTTCCAGACTTAATGGATAAAAATACAGGACACCCAGGGACTTCCCTGGTGGTGCAGTGGTTAAGAGTCCTCCTGCCAATGCAGTGGACACGAGCTCAATCCCTGGACCGGAAAGATCCCACATTCCGCGGAGCAACAAAACCAGTGCACCACAACTACTGAGCCTGTGCTCTAGAGCCTGTGAACCACAACTGTTGAGTACGAGGGCCACAACTACTCTAGCCCACGTGCCTAGAGCCCTGTGCTCTGCAACAAGAGGCCACCTCAATGAAAAGCTCATGCACTGCAACGAAGAGTAGCCCCCGCTCACCGCAACCAGAGAAAGCTTGAGTGCAGCAATGAAGACCCAACACAGCCAAAAAAAATATTAAAGAAAAAATACAGGACACTCAGTTAAATATGAATTTCAAACATTTTTTGAGTATGATTATTCCTGGTGTTCACTTCCTAACTTGGGCAAATTACACTCCCATGTAATAGTAAAGGAGAGGCAGAAGGCACAGGTGGAGAAAGGATGAAAGGTCTATATGCTTTTGTAAGCCTTTGGACTTCTAGCTTCTAGTTTCTTTATAAAGTAGCAGGTATTTACTATTTATGAAATAGCTACCATTTATTAATCCCTTACCATGAGCACCTAACAGTTTGTAATTATACATCTGATTACTGTGTGAATCCCCAGTGGCTAGCACAATCCTGGCACATAATGGGTGCTTAGTAAACACCATATATCCCTGAATATAAGGACATCTTCCACTTTTCCAACAAGGAAATTAAAAGTTTTTTGGCCAAATTGAATGTGAGAGCTTTTACCACTGAAGATGAAATACTCTAATGCCTACTTATTTTTTTTTATAAATTTATTTATTTATTTATTGGCTGTGTTGGGTCTTTGTTGCTGCACACAGGCTTTCTCTAGTTGCTGCGAGTGGGGGCTACTCTTCATTGCGGTGCGCAGGCTCCTCATTGTAGTGGCTTCTCTTGCTGTGGAGCACAGGCTCTAGGCGCGTGGGCTTCAATAGTTGTGGCACATGGACTCAACAGTTGTGGCTCACGGGCTCTAGAGCACAGGCTCAATAGTTGTGGCGCATGGGCTTAGTTGCTCCGTGGCATGTGGAATCTTCCCAGAGCAGGGCTCGAACCCGTGTCCCCTGCATCGGCAGGTGGATTCTTTACCACTGCGCCACCTAGGAAGTCCGTGCCTACTTATTTTTAGTTACTTACACTATATTTAAAACAAATGTAGAACTATTTTGTGTAGTCATACATTTTAATAGTCTGATCCACATCCATCTTTGTCATCAGAGTGACTGACAACATCAGAGAAACTTTTAAAGGAATTTAGGTGTCCCAGGTACATCCTAGTCCTATTTGAGCTGCTTGAGAGCTGACACTTCCTGTAACTTGTGCATGATGTTAGAACTTCAAGTCTTATCCCAAGTCCTAGGTACCCATTCCTAAAACATCCGATTCCCCGACAACTGCTCCTCTTGGAGTCTTCCCTTCAATTCAGAAAGATAACTCCACCCCCACCCCCACCCAGTCATTCAAGCCCCAGACCTTGGTGTCATTCTCTCCTGGCAACTCCTTTCTGGCTTTCACACCTCACTCTCAAAAAACATCTGACCGAATCAGACAACTTCAGCACCCCCATTACTACTACATGGTCCCAAGCAGCCACTATCTCCCACCTGGAACCTGCAGCAGTCGCCTCCCTGGTCTCTGCTTCCCCTCTTTCCCCACTATTGTCCCTTCTCCACATGCAGGAGATAGATCCTATTTAAACCTACTTAAATCAGGAAGGGGAAGTATCTTCCGGAAGTCCCACAGCCAGTGGCAGAGTGCAGAACTGAAACACGCCTATGACCTCAGATCTTCATGTGTGGAACCCTCCACTGTGATGTCTCAGGGCTGTTGCTAAGGCATCCGAAGTCTTGTTTCATGGAACATGGTCACTTCTCACCTCACTGGAGCTCCCAACTAGGGTGGGGAGGGGTACGGAGGGGAGTAGGGTTCGCTCTCCAGAGAAGACAGGCCAGTGAAGCCAGCTGGTGAAGTGTCAGAGCTGAGATCAGAGCCAGCTGAGACTCACTCGTGATAGACAAAAACTTCCCCTTAAAAAGAGCAACAATCTTCCGGTGGCTCCCCAAGCCCAGACTTCAGCAAATGGTGGTTAATGAAAACACGCATTACAGCTTACCAGTTGGATAAATTATGAAATTTATTTATATTTCACCTTTTAAAAGCCAGAACATAACAAATGTCACTTTCTGGAAAGTCATCTTATTAGAAATACATGAAGTGCACTTAATATAAGGAAATCAGTTTCTTGGTATCACCAGTGAGACCACCATCATCGGGTCCCTCAAATGAAGGTTTTGTCAAATTTCCCTCTAAACTGAGACCGAGATGAACTTTTTCCAGAAATTAGAGTGAAGAAGCTGACCATAATACCTGGGCCCTCCCAAGCAACAGCACATCAGAAAAAGTTACTTTGCCCCCAAAGGGCCCCATCTTTGCTGGTGCCTAGGCATGTGCAGCTCTCACTGGCAGGCAGGGCGAGGCCCACGGCAGCAGTGTAGATGCCCAGAGCCCCCCGTCATTTGAAACCTCAGCCACTGACCAGAAGAAATGTCCATATTCAGACAAGAGGTCTAACAGGGAAAAATGAACCTAAACCTAGATGCCTCCTGGTGGATCAGAAGCTCTGCTCTACCAGATTAGAAAGCCCTTACTTAGCCTTGTGTTTATTAACATTCGTGCAACATGTCAAACTTCAAGCTTCTCGAGCTGTTAGCAAAGCCAGTTTCCAGCGGACAGTTTCCACTACTGAATGCTCCCAGGAAGCACTGTGCCTTCTGAACAGCGTGCCTTCTCACAGCAGGCGGTGATACTGGATTTCCCCAACCCCTCTGCTTTAGAAGGCAGGTCTTCACACACCAATTTACGTATTGAAACCAGTTTTGTAAAGAAACCATTTGTGATAGAAAAGCAGCACTCAGTTTAATCTAAGTTATCAAATAAAAGAGGAAAGAACTAGTATCCAATGGAGCCCCAAACGTCTTCTTAATCATTTGAGGACTCCTTTTTGTGCTTCAAGAACAAGAACATAAGCAGGCTCCCAAACAGAGAGGCAAACATGACTAAGTTGTTGGAAAATACTTCATTAGTTTGAAAATCAGAACCAAAAAGCTATAGCCCTCCCATCTCACCTAGCTGACCCTCCTCCCCACTTATCGATAAATGGAGTTTAACTTTCCTAAGCCAAAAACACTTACTTTCACTAAAAATATGTGGTTACACCTTATCCTAAAAAGGCACCATGCAGGCATTTAAGATTGAACCAGTTAATCCTAAGGGTGTGCAGGAATGGTAAGAAAATATCACTAAGAAAAACTTCCAGCATCAGACCATGTTAAGCCCAGAACATTCACCCCAACAGGACTTGTGAAATGTTTCGCATGAGGTAACTCCAGCTCTGGCAGCTGCTGCCAAAGACCAACTAACAGGAACTTGCACAACACAGAAGGCGCTCCATCACTGACCAGATGCACTGCCGCCAGAGTTCACACATCCGAGGACAAGGAGAGGACACGGTTGTCTCATTTGTGCTATTCATGACCCAGAAAAGGTCCTGGCTGGCTCGGAGGACCTGAGAGATCAACACCAAACAGGAGGCACAAACGTGAAACAAGGACAGGTGGAGAAGCTGGGTTCCCTTCCAAAGAGGAGGAAGAAGAGGCAGCAGGAAGTGGCTGAGAAGTGATAAAAGACCAGACATGTGACAAACAGGGTGAACAGTAAGGGAAGAGCCCAAAGGAAAGGAGGGCTCTGACTGGGAGACCTGTTCCCTGTCGGAAGTGACCCTGTCCTAACATCCAGGCTCACTTCCAGGCCTGTTGTACACTAGGTGGATGCGTCACCCGTTCCGCGCTGAGCACGTAATGGAAGCGCTGGGACGCGAGCCCCCGCAGAGCCCGCTCACTGGTCGAGGATGGAGCGCTGTAGCACCTGGTTCATCATGTCCTCCTCGTCCACGTCGTAATCCTACAGGCAAAACAGATGCTCAGCCTCAGCAACTACGTGCAGTTGCAAGGATTCACTTTTGGCCGGAGAAGCAGGGCTCTGGAAAGGGGCCGGGGCCCAGCTCCCGGGTCTGCGATGCCTCGGCTGCCTCATCCTGACGACGAACATGACGGCGGCTCCCTCAGACGGGACGGTGGGGACCAGAGAGCACCTGAGTGAAGCCTGGTACAGACTAAGCGCTCAGACCTGGAGCGCCCCGGAGTGAAAGCAGCCTTTTTGACTCAATGAGGCAAAGCTATCTACTTGGGCTTCACCTGGGAATCATATTCATCTTTAACAAAATGACAGTTATTTTGAAATCTGATTCAGACACTCTATTAGGCCGAGAATAAATACCCTTTATGACAACTCAGGAAAGTCATACTTTCCTTCTCAGGTCATGAGACACAGCCATTAAGACTGAATACGATTCTAAAATCCTAACTTGACATCTATATCCGTAAATAAAAGGTTTACTTTAAACAGCTGGCCAGATTTATCTGCCACTATAATACCAAGACAACAGTGTGCCCTTCAAAACCACTCAGCTCTAAAGAAAGGATGTAAATCTGATGACCATTTGGCTACTTGGTGTGTTCTGTTTGACCTGAAGTAATTAAAAAAATAAACATGGGATACTTCATATGAAATTCTGCATTTCCAGCTTCCTGGGGCTGGGGCAGGGAGGAGCCAGTCTTTCCACATGATGACAATCAGCTGGAGGCGATGGCTGCGTTACAGGAGTCGCACACAGGCCAGCTTGCAGTTCCTTAGAACAACCGCTTCCACTACCTGCCTGGTTCCCCTGAGCACCTGAGCTTGAGGATCCCAAACCAGGTTCTATAACAGGTAGAAACCACATACCAAAGTAGACAAAAATTTTGGAAAATATAAAATAAAAGCAAGCTTACTAAGTCTCAGTCTAGATGACTGGCCAGTTCATCGTCTTAAATACCACACAGCTGTCACTCCAGGGAGCCCATCAAGAGAGTGACAAAACTCACCAAGTGGGCCCACAATTCTCCAGGTGAGAGAAGGGAGGGAGCTGTGCTGTCCCCTGGGGGAAGGAATGAGAGCCCAGGCTCCAGACTCACCACGAAAGTGTCATAAGAAAACTGGTGCCGGCGCTGGATGTGCTCTATGAAGTTGGCGCTGCGGTAGTTGGGGTCTCCCCAAGGCATCGAGGCACATATTGGACAAACCTTTCAATAAAGAAGCACAGTGTTAAGTACTAGACATCTGAGCTGACATTAGCCCTCTGTGGCCTGTGTCTAGCCACTTTTCTTCCAGGATAGCTTTCCTGACCACCAGTTCAGAGCCTGGTCACATCTTCAAGTGCACATTCAAATCCCAGAAGACAACATCAGCCTCCTACTCGAGTCGAATGACACGCAGGGCAGGGTGTGGGTGGGGGTTAAAGGCTTAGCCCATGATACCACCCATTTCTTTCTTTTTCTTCTTTAAGAACTTTTATTGAGATACAACTGACATACAATAAACTGCATATATTTAAAGTGTACAATTTGGTATTTTTTTTCTTATTAGTAATGTATATATGGCAATCCCAATCTCCCAATTCATTCCCCCACCCCGCCCCGCTTTGTGTCTATATGTTTGTTCTCTACACCTGGGTCTCTATTTCTGCCTTGCAAATGCATTGATTTGTACCATTTTTCTATATTCCACATATATGTGTTAATATACGATATCTGTTTTTCTCTTTCTGACTCACTTCACTCTGCATGACAGTCTCTAGGTCCATCCATGTCTCTACAAATGTCCCAATTTCATTCCTTTTTACAGCTGAGTAATATTCCATTGTATATATGTACCACATCTTGTTTATCCATTCGTCTGCTGATGGACATTTAGGTTGCTTCCATGTCTTGGCTATTGTAAATAGTGCTGCAATGAACACTGGAGTGCGTATGTCTTTTTGCATTACGGTGTTCTCTGGTATATGCCCAGTAGTGGGATTGCTGGGTCATATGGTAACTCTAATTTTTAGTTTTTCAAGGAACCTCCATACTGTTCTCCACAGAGGCTGTATCAATTTACATTCCCATCAACAGTGCGAGAGGGTTCCCTTGTCTCCACACCCTCTCCAGCATTTACTGTTTGTAGATTTTCTGATGATGACCATTCTGACCGGTGTGAGGTGATACCTTGTAGTTTTGATTTGCATTTCTCTAATAATTAGTGATGTGGAGCATCTTTTCATGTGCCTCTTGGCCATCCATATGTCTTCTTTGGAGAAATGCCTATCTAGGTCTTCTGCCCATTTGATTGTACCACCCATTTCTGATCCCCTACTGAGGTGAGAATACTGTGTCAGCCCCAGAGGGGCCTAGACTTTGCCTTCCAACCCAGCACACAAAATATGTAAAAGCATAAAGAAAACCAAGGAAATGACAGATGAGCAATGTCCCAAGAAAGTAAAACACAGCCTTGTGTGCTATTTTTATAAAGTAAATGCTCAGATGAGGGGGCTCAGACTGAAAAGCCTTCATATGAGAGGCTGATTTGGGCTTTGAAGAGTGGGAGGTATTTGGAAAGACAAAGAGTACATGGCACACAGCCAATTAGTCTGGCTAGAATAGAAAATTCATGGAGGGGACAGAGAGGAGTGGGAGAGGGGAGAAGCAGACATAAGTGGTCTGGTTTGGCGATGGAACCACACCTTCTACAAGGAAGATATGGTGACAAGGGGGGCTGACATGAGACAAATGTGAAATGGTGAAGGAGCTGTACAGCAGAGCATGGTCAGGACCAGAGTCTGGGGAGGAGGAGGCTTCCAACGGGAAGGGCTGAAACACCGACAGTTCAGGAGTTCTGCAGTAGGAGAGGGCAGAACAGAAGGCCAAAGGCTGAAGAAAGAGACGTTTCAATGAAGACAAAATAATCAGAGGGATTTCAGGAAGCCAAAGGAGGGGGAAAAAAGGACAGAAAATGAGGTTACAGTACCAGGTACCATAGAGTAGTTTAGCAATATCTATCAAAGTTATGAGTGTACTTAACCTTTGACCAAATTAATCCATATCTAAGATTTTATTACTATTCTTTTTTTGTCAGGAAGTAGGATTTACTGATGGGCTTTAGTGAGGAAGAGACAGGGCCAAGACTCTCATGAGTGCATCTGTCCAGGGGCCATGATTAGCAATGTATCGGACCTCATAGCCATTTGGCAATGAGCCACTTTTCAGCCACCATGTCTTCAAATTCATTTGCATTAAACTTAGTAAATCCCCACTCCTTGGTGATGTGGATTTTCTGGCAGCCAGGGAACCTGAACTTGGCCCTGCATAGAGCCTCAATCACATGCTCCTTGTTCTGGAGCTTTGTGTGGATGAGGATGATGACTTGGCCAATGTGGATCCTGGCCACTGTGCCCGTGGGCTTTCCCAAGGCACCCTGTATACCTGTCTGGAGCCTAGACTGGGGACAGCATGAGGCCAAACACAAATGTCCACTGGAAAGGGCTGTCTCCAAGGTCCCTTAGGACAACCCATACAGGATAACAGGCTGCATACACTACCAAGGAGGCTACTCTTTGCAGCCACTGCACACCAGGCCCCCACGGGGAAAAGAGCACGGTCGGCTTAACTGGCTACAGTCTAAGACTTGATTTTATAGACATATGGGCAAAAATATGTTAAAATCTATGGTAGCCTCTTAAAATGTACTATGAAAAACTTCAGAACTGTAGGAAAGTAGTTAATAGTTTGATAAACAGTCCCTTATCTCCAACACCTAGATTTAAGTTTGGCATACTTACTTCAGCAATAAATGAAGCATTTAAAAATAAGACACAATTCACCCTGAACTGCTTCAGAACAGTCCTAAAAATACGTTTCCCTTTACAAATACAATACTATTTCTTCTCTCACCCACTGATCAACAATAATTTTTTCAGTGGCATTTAACATCCAGTCCTTAACCACATTTTCTGATACTGTCTGGAAGTAACCGTGACGCTACCAGTTAAATCATGGTACAGACAAGTAATGGAAAACTGAGCAGCTCATTAAAAAAGAAGCAGATCTACAAGTACTGACGTAGACAGATGTCTACAACACTGGTTACAGTGCATAGAATGTGCTGTCACTTGCATCAAAAGGGGGACAAAAAAGGAAGACATGCATGAATCATACACTCGAAAGCTAGAAATGTCTCTGGATGACATAATATTGTATTTTCCACTCACAGAGTTGAGCACTACTCAGAGGCCAGTGAGCACTCCACAGAGGTGTCTCTGATGCTGTGGAGAGAGAACTGGTTTAGGAGCCAGGATACTGGGTTCCAGTACTAGTTCTGCACTAACCAGCTTCACAATGTGGGCAATCCACTTAGCGTGGTGGCAGAAATAAATGCAGGGCAGATGGTGGTAGGAAATGAATTTGAGTATCTCTATCATTTGACTTAACATCCATTTTAGTTTTCATAATTACCAAAATAATTGAGCTTATCTGGCTAACTTTAAAATGGAAAATGGGTAGTGGGGGCAGATGGTGATATTTGTGTGTCTGTGTCTAAGCTCACCTGCACTTTCAATTAGTAATTAGTTATTAAGAACCATAACTAAAACATCTTGAAGCAGCTGAAAACTTGGCATTGGGGTGTTTTTCATAGAGCACATCTCTTATCCTGCTTAGTGCAGACAAAGAATGTGTACTGAGCAGCTATTCTGGAATCAGAGGAAAAGAAAAACAGCAGGTGCAATGGCCATTCCAGATTGGCATCTGCCTCAGAAACCTCAATAGTCATCTAGGTAATAAAGATATAAATGTTAGAAGGGTGGATATCAGCATCAAATGAGGCTGTTTATTTTTGAGTGAAAATAATCAATTCTTTGTGACTGATCTCATGAAAGGCTGGCAGGCATGGTGTGGTGTTTTACTTTTATATAGGGTTTACTTCTATTATACAAAAATAACAAGTTGTAATATGATGCATATATCATATCCAAACATAAAATAAATTGCAAGAATATAAAAAACACTCAAACAACTGATGGTATAGAGGGAACCAGGAGACTAGGGGAAGAGGCCAGAGTCTACTTCTTATACAAGGAACTGACTACATACAAAGAAACAAATTTTAAAAACTGCAGAGAGGTGACAGAAAACAAGGACTTAAGAAGACCAGTTGGGTCCATGGAGAATGTGACACCAGCAGGGGTGGACGCCGGACTCTAAAGGAAAAAGGAGAGGACACAGAAGGGACAGCAGCAGCTGACAAACCACAGGCTTGAAGGAAAAGAGAAACTGCAGGCTACACAGAGAAAGCAGTGGATCAAATATTCCTCCCACCAATTAAGACAGGGAAGACGGGGCATGTCTGAAGGACAGCAAGTGTTGGAAGCAGGCAGAGAGAAAAGCTGAAGGTGGTACTTCCCTGGTGGCACAGTGGTTAAGAATCTGCCTGCCAATGCAGGGACAAGGGTTTGAACCCTGATCAGGGAAGATCCCACATGCCGTGGAGCAACTAGGCCTGTGCACCACAATTACAGAGCCTGTGAGCCACAACTACTGAAGCCCATACACCTAGAGCCCGCGCTCCACAACAAGAGAAGCCACTGCAATAAGAAGCCCAGTACTGCATGGAAAGAGTAGCCCCCGCTTGCCACAACTAGAGAAAACCCGTGTGCAGCAATGAAGATCCAACACAGCCAATAAAAATAAATAAATAAAAGCTGAAGGTGACAGGGGAAACACGATAGGGGAGGAAGCCTCAGAAGCAGGGAAAGGCCCTAGTCTCCATCCTCCGCCTGCAACTGAGGACGCAGGCAGAGAAGAGAAAGACTTGCAAAGGAGCCTTTTCTTCAACACGAGGGGATGATAAGGACATGGAACAAGGGGCGCACACTCAAGTGTTCACAGGTAGCTGGTGGGAAAGGCAAACACACACAGCAGGATGTCTGTGAGCCATCCCATCTAGAGGAGCCAGCACTACTCAGAGCCGGCCAACTCTCGCCAGAACTTCTAACTTCTCAAATGTAGTGGATCAAGACTGAGAAATCTGCCAATTTTTAAAGCTTGGGGAGATGAAAATGTGTATGGGCCAGACATATTCCACAGGTTGCCAGTCTGTGACCTCAGAGCTAGATCAGAGAGGCCCTGAGTTGGAAGGAAGAGAGAAGAAAGGAACACACACCTGGTACTGGAACTTAGTGAAAAGCAGGACTCAGCATTATCTGTGGAAAAGATGGGGACAGTTCATGCCAGGAACTTAATGCAAACAGAGTGCCCAGAATAGCCACCAGACAGTGTGTGTACCTAGTGGCAACAGGGCCTAGCTGAAAATGGGGTACACACCGAGCCACGCCAGCCCAGTGCCCTAGTTTGGGGAGTTGGGAAAAGCAGACAGAGAGAGGATTCATGTGTCGAATCTGTCACACCACAACATTAAGAGTCCTGGGAGCCCAGTGTAAAAAATAGCAGTACTGACTAGATTTGGACTTGGCAAGGAGTTCAATAAAGTCAAAAAAAGATTTAATTGTTGTATAACAAAGGGAGTCCAACTCGAGGATAGAAGATGCCTTAGAGGACTGGGGCGGGGAGGGTGGGGGGGACTCGAGGGGCGGGGAGTCAAGGAAGGGAGGGAATACGGGGATATGTATATAAAAACAGATGATTGAACTTGGTGTACCCCCCAAAAAATAAAAAAAAATAAAAAAATAAAAGATTTAGGGTATTCTCAGATAGACCAGCTGAATCTTAAGATTTAAGACAGAAAAATAAAGAATGCCATCAGGCTTAATTCTACCAGCAAAAACTCATGCAAATTCTAAAGTCTGTGCACCACCTTTTACAGCAGTGGAGCTGAAGATCTGCTCATAAAACTAACTAGGTACATAGTGCAAGAGAAGCAGTGTGAGATAAATGGGAAAACTGAAACAAAACTATAGAGAAAGTTGTATTAAGACCTAGTCTGTCAATCACATTAAGAGGGAAGGGTAACACTGCTGAAATGGGCCAAATTCAACCTTTTTTTTTTTTTTTTTTTTTTAAAGAAAACTACATGTCAGCCTTGATATTTAAATTAAATGTCAAAAGACTGATTAGCACTTTCCTAATAATTTCATCTAAATTCTCTTTCCCCACAACTATGAAGAAGCTACTCAAATGGAAAATGGGCAGCTTTATGCAGACACCAGGTGATCCAAGTTAACAGTACCAACAATGGGAACAACAGACATCACATGACCCCCCCGATGGGTACCCAGAGGATGGAGCATCCCAGCATGTAACCATGAAGAAACAGACAAACCCAAATTGAAGGACATTCTACAAAACAACTCGCCTGTCCTCTTTAAAAAATGTCAAGGTCATGAAAGACAAAGAAAAACTGAGGACTAAAGAGACATGACACCTAAACATAACACACAGATCCAGGACTTGGGGACCGGGGAAGACTGCTATGAAGGATACGAGAATTGGTAAAACTTAAACATGAATTCCAGAGTAGGTATTAGATTGTATCAATGTTACAATTCCCCAGTGTGAAAATAAAACACACACAAAAATGTGGGCTTTCTAAGATATACTTCTTCTTAGGAGATATGTGCTGAAGTATTTAGGGACAAAGTGTCATGATATCTGTAACTTATTCTTGAATGGTTCATACAAAATATGTATATAGAGTATGGTTAAGCACATATGGTAACATCTTATTAACCTGTGAATGTAGGTGAAGGGGACATAAGAATTGATTTAACTAATCCTGTAATTTTTCTGTTAAGTTCAACTTTTTTTCCCATAAAAATGTAAAAAACAACAAAAACCCACAAAACAAAAAACTCAGAGTTACCCTTACCACAGATTTAGTGTCCGTGCTATGGAATAACTTGCAGTGCTCCACAAGTCCTTCTTGATCAAAATTCTTCTCAGGACAGTAAGGACAAGGAAAAGTATAACGGTTTGGGACATTTCTGGAAGATGAAAGACAAGAAAAGAAGCAAGCTCTCTGTGAGTACCTTTCCACACAATTTCAACCACTGGATCCTCCCAAAAGGAGCAAAGTTCACTCAAGGTGTTATGACAGAGATTCTGATGGTCACTTCTGAATCAGGTCAAATGTTTTGAAAATAACAGCACAGCTGATATTTGAAATGAACACGAGAGTCCTTCTCCACACCCACCCCAAAACAAAAACTTACATCAACCTTAGCCAGCATAACAACTAAACCTCCACTTTCCAAAACTCACGAAGAAAGATGTCCACCTAAGAGAGTGACAGAGTCACTTACCTTGGCTGAAGGGACGCATCCTTGGTGGTGGCCTTCACACCTTCCATGATGTAATTCTGGTATTTGGAACAGGTACTCACATGTGCCCGGATCTTGGATAGGAAGAACTTAGGTAGGAAGAATCAGAGCCCACAAGTTAGTCAGGATCTTGTACCCAGTCCAACATGTTGAGTCCAACATCCCAAAGCAAAGGCAAGATGAAAACTAGACCTATACCACCCTGGCAAACAATCTCACCAGACTCCTGGCTATGGTGATAGGACTGAAATTCTGACTGTTGAAGGATTTCTGTTAATACCAAGGCTGATATTTTACTTCACCAAACCAGGATATCTGCTTCCACACTAACATCACTCTCAGAGAGGTTTGCTTTATTCATGATATGCTCTCTGCTCACAGAGACACTCCAAACCTGGTGAAGTTTTTAAAGTTTTCCACACTAGCACTTAAACTAGTCTCCTTATAGCAAGCCAATAACCACATTCCATTATAAGTGCAGCAGAGAAAAGTGATGATTTATGTAAAAGAGATAAAGGCTAGTAATCCTAGTTAAATCATATTCTATCACCAGATTTTGATAAATGATCTTACCAAAAAAACCCCTGGAATCTGAATTCTATTTCTCTAATATAATCTAGTCTTTGCAAGATAGAAAGAGAAAAGAAAACTCAGAGAAGAGTGCTTCATCATAGATGTTCTAAAAAGAAAGAAAAAGTGTAAGGAATGAAGAAAGAGGAGGTCAAGGGAAGATAAACATTTTTGGAGGTATAATACACCTCCCATATAATTGTATTGGCGATATAATACAATCACTAATCTATAAAATGAAGAAAATCAAAAGCATACAGAAATTTTTAAAAACTCATCATGCATGCATAAAGAAAAATGAAGGTAACAGGAAACTTTATTTCAATATCTTCAGTTTCTAAATCAAAACAAACAGCAAGGAAAATTGTGTTTCAGTATTTGAGCTCTGGCTTACCGTGATGCTTCTTTCTGTCTTATCTCCAGCTAAAGAACTTGACCTCAAGCTGCCAATCAAAGAGCTCCCAATTAAAAGGGATAGGAAATAGCCCTATTCAGAACTGCAGCCACTGTATACCCCTAGTGCTAAATCACTCTGAAAGGAAGGAAACAGTACAGTATATCCATTCTATGGCTATCCATACTAAGATGTTAAAGTAATGAAACTGATGTGCAAGGATGTCCAATAAGTCATTAAGTTAAAAAAAAAATTTCAAAAGTGAAAACAAGTTGTAGAAGTATATATTACAGTATGATCCTATTTTGTAAAAATCCTACATCTGTGTTTATAAAAATCCCACACCTGTGTTTGTCAAAAGGCAGAAAAATGTTTTGCAGTTTTCCAACCTTCTAAATTGAAGCATTTTTAAAGAGGTAACCTCTGGAGTGGGGAACAAGTCTATATTAGTTTATATTTTTGTGTTGTCTGCAATTAATAAAATGATAATGATTTCAAAAACCAATAATGCTGTATATATCTCTTTGAAAATAAAACAATAGTATTTCTCCTGTGCAGTTATAATGGATGTCGAGATAAGTATTCTTGACTCTAATATGGTCATACAAAAGAGCATGGATGCATTTCAAATGTTCGATATTGCTATATATATAATCAAAGGACTTCACATTGACCTTTGTACTACAATTCCTCCTTGCCAAGTGCTAAAAAGTTGAACAAGTTTTATATCTGTAGTAATATACATTATAAAATTTCCCCTCAGGACTTCCCTGGTGGTCCAGTGGTTAAGACTCAGCGCTTCCACCACAGGGGGCGTGGGTTCCATCCCTGGTCCAAGAACTAAGATCCTGCATACCATTTCCCCTCAAACTCACTGCAGCAGGTAACTTTAAGTCACTGACTTCATTTTATATTTTAAAAAATTAAGAAATATCATTCTGTCATTATATTCTAATTAAAACTGTGCATGCTGCGTTGGGAAAATGGGTCTTTTATAGGAAAAACTGGGATAACTGATTTCTCTGGCTTTCAAAGCTAAACTATGTAATATACTAAACCAATCCTTAAAACAAAACAAAACAACCAATAAGGTTACCAAGATGCAACAGCACAGCCACTGCCACAGATAACCAGCATGTTCACGTGCTGTTAGTCACTTAGTCACACTCTAACTTCAGAAACAATATGGCAACAGCTCCATATTTTACCCATCTTTTCAGAGAAAGACACTGACTCTTCTGTTTTACTTCCACATACATTTTTACGGCAGCCATGGCAAGAAGTCTCTGTGCTCTCAATCTGCCGCTCGAGCTCCACGGCTCGGACGCCAGGTGCCAGAGTGCTGCGACACACCCCACAGACAGGCTTCTTCGGCTTCAGGCATTCCTGCAGGCATGCAGAGCAAAAGCTAGAACAAGACACACAGAGAACCTGCGTCATGCACCGTGGAGACAAGACAACAAAAATGGATAAACTTTTAAAATGACATCAATGAATAATGAATAAAAAACAACTTGCTCCCTGCTCTTGATTCAAATACTGAGTCCTTCCGGGCAAGAGAAATGGGGGTGGGGGTGGGGGGTGTTCCTTGAAAAGAACACACAGGTCCAGCAACAGAAGTAAAAGCAAAGCAAACTACCATGACAGGGCAGAAGGGGCTATGGCACAGTCTTCAAATCTTAGCTCCTGCCACTGAGGGATCTTGGTGGGATTTCCTGAACTCCAATTTCTCCTCTGGGAAGTGGAGATGGTAGTACCTACCTCTAGGATTGTTGGGAGGGTGGATTATGTATACCAGACTTTCAGGATAGTGTCCAGCACATATGAAATGCACCACAAACAGGCACAGCTATCATTAGAGGTGAATGCAAAGCACCATGGAAACACAAAATCAAGAGCAACTAGTTGTGACCCAAGAAGGACAGCACTGGAAAGACTTCAGAGGCAGCGTCCATGAAAGCCTTAAATGAAAGAGTTCAGCGGTAGAGGAGAGGAAGAATATTCCCAGCCCTTAGACTGAGACTTTTATTTCCTCAGATGCATGGTGAGTGTTTAACACTTCTCCTCATAAGCAGTAGGGAGCCTGGTGTTTAAAGCAAGGTATTAACCAGACCAAATTCAAGTTTTAGAAAAATAACTCTGGGGTTATTGTGCACAATAGAGTTGCTGGTTTTAAAAAATTTTTAGATGAGAAAAGACTTGATGTAGAAACCAAACAGATGGCCAAAGGCAAGAGATTGTGAAGCAATAAAGAATTCAGGAAATGATTCAAGGATGGAATCAGTAGGACTTGGTAATTTACTGAATTTGGAAAAGAAAAGAAGTCAAAGATGACCAACTTTCTGTCCGAAGTCTAGACAGGTGGTGATCCTTAGGTAAGGTACAGAGAAAGAAGGAATAACAAGGCATGAAGATACCCTGGCTACATACTCAGTCTGACAGATTTAAGGCAAGATAACAAAACCTGCCAGGAAGAATTCAGGACATATAATCAAAGGTAATCTGCGCATTTGACAATTTTTTTACTGCCTCTGAAAAGTGTCTTCCTTTTTGTCGCTTAGCTAGATGTTAATGCTGCTAGGCAAAATTCTCGACCAGGCTGGGAGAAGGTGAGGGGGTCTACTGATTCACCACCGAGCGGACAGTGGTGAACTCAACAAAGCGCCTGCCATCATGATGCTTATGCTCCAGAGCAGAGGAAAACACAAGTGTTAATTTCAGATAGTGATTAAATCTATGAGGGAAATAAAACAAGGCAAAGAAATCAGCTGGGATGGGGGGGTGGGGGAGTCACAGAAAGCTTCTTTAAGGAGGTAACAGTTGAGCTGGGACCTAAAATTATGAGGAGAGCCACACAGACCTGGACGAAAGAGTTCCACAGAGATGACACCAAGTGCAAAGCAGGAACCAAAAGGTAGAAAGGAAGGTCTTTGAGGCCATGATGTGGTGGACCACGGGGATCGGATAATGAGGAGGTTTTAACAGGCAGATGGGGTCTTATGGCCATCACTTGTTGTACCTCTTCTCAAAGGCAGATCAACAGAGTAACCCAAGAGAGCATAGAACGTCCCAGAGCACATAATGCAATCAAACCCAGCTTGCAGATAAAAGCACCTCAAAGCCTCCCTTCAAGCACACACGGAGATAAAGCTCAGAGATCAATGTTCACAAGGCACCTGTGCCTGAGTCATGCTCAACAAACAAGCCTGCTTTTAAACGGCCCCTGAATCTTGGACTGGCTTTTAGTTTCCATTTCCTATTTATGGGCCTTTTTCAAGTTCAGCCTTCTAGATGTTCCACTTCTTGTTATAATGCTACATAGAAAGTCCTTCTCTTGGGCACCCAACCACCTGCCATTCTCCAGCTGTATTCCACTAAGTTGGAGGCAGATGTAAAATTCAGGGCTTGAAATAAAGTTTTATAAAAACTCAATGCCCCGTGCAGCCAGAGCTGCAGTGATTCTCGTTTCCAATTACAAGTTAGCAAATATCAACCAGGCAGAGCAAAAAGCGCTTGACTGGAGTAAAGGGAGACTTGGCTGCCCTCACAGAGGTGCAGCCATCTGTCTTCAATCAGCACTGAACTGATGAACACATGGAGCTAGTATGGTGAGTACAGAAAAGAGCCAAGGTTTGAATCCCAGTACTGCCCCTTGAACTCTGACCTCGGAAAGGCCCATCTGGCTCAAGGAAACCTCAAATTTTGCTGCACTTCAGTTGGTAAATTGTGCTGAGTCAAGCCTCTTTATAAATGTTAATTGTAAATGAAATCCACTGAATTAATCCAAAATTAGGTAAACGTAATTAGGAGGACTGATCCAAGGAAAAGAGGACTCAATAAGAAAGCTACCTAGGCTCCACTTCAACTCTCACAAAGTTTGCTTCCACCACTACTTTCTTAGTTCATTCGTCCCTTACCTGATCACTGCCCCTGCCACCACCCCAGGTTTGATCTCTATAATACCTTCCCATTGCACAATGAGTTTTGACAATAGTGTGAATATTGTTAGTATTTATTTATCACCAATTCACTGGACTGTGAACTCCAAGGGCAGAATCACCTTGTTTCTTACTATGCCCCCAAATCTGACAAACAGTGGGCATACAAATAATTCAGCCAGTTGAATAAGATTGGAAGATGGTTGCTCAGACACTATGTTGGGCACTTGGGACAGAAAGAGGTGCAAAACAGACATGATCATGGCCCTCATGATCCCTAAGCTTTGCTCTGTGCAAGGTGGGAGAAAGAAGCCCCAGAAGAGAAGCAGGAAGGTAATTTAAATGGGGATGGTGACAAGGGAGGTAACTTAAACAAGGGATGGGACTTAAAATCTGAAAAGGATCTGGGGTAGTGACAAGGGAGGTGCAGATGGGCAGGAGAATTCCAGGCTAACTGAACTGCAAGCAGGAACAGCCTGAAGCTAGAAAGAGCTTGGCGTACTTGAAGAAACAAAAAGCAATAGGTGTGACTGAGGAGCCCTTGCCAGGTGCCAACTGTTCTCCGGGCTGGCAAACAGACACCTGCAGTCCATCTGGGAAGAGCAGACAATGGTGAACCTGCCCTAAGTGAGCCTCAGTGCCCTCACCTGCAAAATGGCCGCCGATCCTCTTCCCCCTGCAGGACTGCTGCAGAAATAAGAATGCCAATGAGGCCCACTAGGTGCCTACTGACCAATAGAGGGGTCCTAAGACCAATACCAAGGCGATGCCCATGACAAGCACTGGGGGAAGCCCACAGAGGAAAATCCAACTCCCAGTAGCAAGAGGCAGGTGGCCACATTTTCTACAATTCTTTCAACTTAAGCATTTCGTGTGTCTGATGGAATATGGCTTAGATTCAAATCCGGCCAACCTCAAAACACCTACCTCAGAACCTGCACTGGACATTTTCACACACATCTCCTTCAGTCGTCATAAGCAGTCTATTAGCAAGTGGAGACTTTTAAATTCAAATACAATGAAACAAACCTCGTACATAAGCAGGAATGCTAGCAATCCCTATCTGCCAACTCCCGACTTCTTTCACAGCGAAGGGCAGACTGGTCAGATCTACATCAAGACATCCCTTTTGTTCTTTTGGTCTAGTCCACCGTTTCTCCAACTTTAGCGCACATGAGAATTTACTTGGCAGAGCTGGACACATGATGCCAAACACAGTATACTTTAGGGGCCAGGCACAGACTGTTCAAGGCAAACTGGCTCTCCAAGAGCAGACTTTAGACCCTACCAAACCCCCAGCAGGGTGCGACTCCACCCTCACGCGTGGGAAGCAGGCTGGCCGGCCACCTGTAACACAGGACGCGCTCAACAGAGGAGCGGGGTACTTGGGAGGAAGCAGGGCGGAAGAGAAGAGCACCCCGCCGACGTCTACGGGCCTCCAGGAGCCCCGGAGGCCGCTCGGAGAGGCGCCTCCAGGCCTGTCCTCTCGCTCCCGCCCGGAGACCCTCCCTGCCGGGGCCTCGCTCCTCGGCTCCATTTTCCTCCCAGTCAGGCGCCCCCAGACCGGCTCCCGACCCGCCGCTTACACGTGTCCGCAGGGCACCTGCACCGGCTTCTCGTACACCTCTAGACACACGGGACACGTGAAGCGGCCCAGGGGGTCGGCCTCCGCCGCGGGCCCCGCCAGCTGCGTACCACCATCACGGTCCTGTGATTGCGCCGCCATCTTCCCGCCGCGAAGCGCAGCGCAGCGCAACGGCGGCCGAGGAGGAGGAGCCCGAGGGGGAGGAGCCCGAGGGGGCGGGGCTCGCGGCCAGCCGGGGCGGGAGCTGTGAGGCGCTCGCGGGGCGTGGCTTATGGGACGTGTGTCCGGTTGGGGGCCGGCCTAGTAGTTGGGCCACGCCCCCTGGCTTACGACGCGAGGGAAATCTGGAAAACGTGGAGCCAGATCCAGAGACTGGTACAATTGGAACAGGCTTTGTGCCTCGGTCACTGTTTCCCAAATTTAAATCGTTATTACTGTTACTTAGTATTTACTTATGCACTATTACTGAATCTTTCTCTTCACTCGAGTTGCTCTTTCTTTAAACTTCAGCAAACAGATTTTAAAGGGAGATCTGATATCACTCCCAAGCTACAAATAGAAAATCAACATCACATTTCTACAGGGCACTGGAAAAATACAATGGAAACAATACACTCATAAATTCATGCTGCATACCGTTGACGCTGAAAAGGGAGATTAAGCATGATTAGAGAGGTGTTGAAGACAGGCTATCACCACACTGAGACTTCCTAGTGAAAGCAGAAGTAATCTCTATCTCCCTCTGAGTCAGAGTATTTAATGTTGTGTTCACATGCCTCTTGGCCATGGGGTCCGGCTCCAGCTCTGTATATGATGGGGAGCCTGGTCTTTGAAGAGATAGATTAAACCTCAATCTTGAAAGGAGCGGGCCTAGAACCCAGGTGATTTGAATCTCAGCTTTCTCCACTTTCCACTGCACCAAATTGGCTCTTTCATATAGCCCCTTTAACAAAACCTACATCTTTTTAAAAGGCAGGCTCTGCAAACCAGCCTGTGTGGTTTTCTTAACCAGGAAAGTCAATGATCAATTAAATTCCATCCTGAAAGCCAAAGGCCTCACAGTAAGGAGTCTGCACAGGACAGATAAATCATGTTTGCTAAGCCAGGTTAATTGAATGCAAATTTGCGCCTCATTTGTCCCACTCCCAGACCTCTGGGTTGATTTTACTTGACCTGCTGGCAGCAGGAGGATTATTTTTAGCTAGCCATGTGGGCATCTCTTCACAAATGAATAACTTGGTGTGTAGGCAGCAGCCCAAGAGGACCAATGCTTACACTTTACCATTTCTTGTTCTTGTTCCTATGCCAGGCACCTGTGCATCTGACCGCTTCCCAGCCATGAGTGCCCTTTCTCCCCTTCAAGGATGGGCGTGCTTTAGTGGGGGCAGAGGTGTGTTGTGGGTATTTATAAGCCTTTGTGTTGACCTAGTAGCTACCACCCTGTGCTGAGAGCAGGGAGGGTGGTGAGGGTAGGGGAGTCTCAGACCCGGGCTTCAAATCCACTGAGTACCTCCAGTTTGGGCTCTTAAAATGAACTTTCCATGAGCTCATACACTTAGTCACAGGGACAAGAGGACAGGATTGAAATAATAGTATATTAATGGTGAATTTTTTGGGTGCTTATTATTCTAAGCACTTTACATGAATATTCAAGCTATGACTTAGGTTCTACTATTCACATTTTACAACTATGCAAACCAAAGCGCAGAGAGATTAAATTACCTTTTAACACAGATGGAAAATGGGAGTCAGGATTTGAACCCATGCAGTCTGGCTTTGGCAGTGTGCATTTGAGTGCCAGTCGTTCTCAAACTCTCGTGTGCATCTGGGTCACCTGGAGGGCTTCTGAAAACAAGAGTTGCTGGGGCGGACCCCCAGAGTTTCTGATTCAGCAGGTCAGTAAATCCAGGGTGTGGCCTGAGGATCTGCATTTCTAACATTTTTTCCAGGTGATGCAGCCACCACTTTGAGAACCACTAACCTACATTATACACCCCCACCCTGGCCCCAGCCCCAAGCAGTGCTGAAACTAGACTAAATGTGCACCGTCCTTTCCTGTTTTTTCTAGGCATTCTCCATGAAAATGTCCCCACTCTCCCTTTCTTAGTTTGCAAATGTATTGCCAGCCCTCCCTCATCCCCACACTTATACTTGCTATTTTTCAACAACAATCAACCTAATAATGTGTGTCAAATGAATGGACCTTTCTCCTCCCATTTTCCCTTAATGTTCTTGAGGAAAATGTTTCCCACAATCGTGTCTTCCTATTCTTTAGTTTTTGGCAGCCTCTCTCAGATGGCCTACATCATCTAAGATCCTCCTGGGGTTCCCATGAGAGCCTGGAGTGGGGAAGGGGTCCTGCTCAAAGTCTTTGCAAACTTGATTTTTACTGCCAAGGGAGACTCATTCATTCAGGCAACAAAGAGTCCCTGAGGACCTACTGTGTACTGGGCCCTCTGGTGCTGGGGATACAGTGTGAGGGAGAAAGACATTGTCTCTAATAGGCAGTGAGATAGGTGGGTGGCGACAGATGGTTTAAAAAATTATTCAACTAAATAATGATCCTAAGGAAAATCACAGGGAGGTCTGCTCCCGTGTGAGGTGATCCAGTTCCACCACGCCCACACTCCTCTCCCACAGAAACTGTGGGATAGTGTGTGTTGCTTAACCTGCTAAGCTGGTGGTCTTTTGTTAGGCAGCAACAGGTAACTAATACAACCTCTCAGTGGGCGATTTACCTATAATTATCCAAGTTACAAGAACACACATCTTTTGATTTATCTTCTCTATTTTCTCCCATAGACCTGTATCATCCAATACTGTGGATGTTTACATTTAAAAATTTAAATTAAAAAACAAAACTAAACATTCTGTTCCTCAGTCTCACTAGTCATTATTCTTAGAGCTTAACAGCCCATGTAGCTATTGGTTACATACTGGACACAGCAGATAGAGAACATTTCTGGCATCACAGAAAGTTCTGTGGATGGTGCTGCTATAGACCAACTCACACTGACGTGCGGGAAAGATACGTACACACAAATGTCCAGGACAGCATTGGTCATAATAGCAAAGTGAGTAAATAAATACAACAGATAATTACTGGTATGTTAACTCCATGAGGAAAGGGATTTTTGCCCATTTTGTTTACTACTGTATATTCAGCTTCTAAAACAGTACCTAGTACATGGTAGGTAACTCCATAAGTATTTGTTAAATGAATATATATAGCTGATATATATATAAATGAATATAGCTTATAAAGAATGATCTTTGAAATACAGTTTTAATTAAAATAATACCAAGATGCTGAGTAAGGCAACTGATATGTGTATTTGTGTATGATGAATAGATGTCTCTGGAAGGTAAGGTGACCACCCATCCCAGTTTGCTTGGGGCTGAGGGGTTTCCCAGGATGTGAGGCTTTCAGTGCTAAAGCTGGGAAAGTCCCAGGCAGAGCAGAATGAGTTGATCACCCTACTGGAAGGATTCCAGAGAATCTAGTACAAGTGGCTATTATCAGGAAAGGAAACTGAGGGCCTGGGGCCTAGGTTCTAGGCCTGCAGCAAGACTTACCTGCCATTCTCTTCCCTATTGTATTGTCTAAACTTTTCTATCAAGTTCATGCATTACTTTTTAAGTAAAAAGTAAACAATGGTGCATTAGGCCCTGTGGGAGAATAGTTGAGATGAATTAGACAGGACTCCAGCCCTCAAATCAAGAAACCCTCAGAGTCCTACCTCTCAGCCTCAGGTCACATTTAAAAGTTATTACTATGCTTATCTAAAGTAGGAAGAATTTACACCAGTATGCATTTCTACATTTATTAATCTATGGGTAGATAATTTCATCTCAATTTCAGCCAGTTCTTCAAGATGGCCAAATGTCTGAGAGAGAGCCCGGAGGAATTCCCACCTGCACCACTAGGGGGCGTAGGAGTACCTCACAGGCTCACCTGGCCTGGCCCAACTAGGTGAACATGGCTTCCTCTGTTCTTTACAGTTCCTTAACATTTACTGCCCCTACCCCATATGGAGTACTGTACTTAGCATGGAAGTAAAAACCGAAAAGGAAAAAAAAAAAAGAAAAGAAAAGACTGGAAAAAAACCCCAAAAACAAAAAGGACATAGTCTCAGATTGCAAGGCGTTTTCACATGAGTGACACTGGCAATGTAAATATCTCTTTAACCAACAACTTCTATGTGTCAGGTATCCTGATAGGTGTTGGAATTATGGCAGTGAATGATTTGGATATAAACAGGAAAGACACAGGGGGATGACCACGTAAAAAGGCTGCTTCCAGAAAACTGTGGTTCATCAGTTACTCCACCAGCTCATTGCTTTTCCACAGCATTTTACAATTTGTATTATATCAAGGGTCAGCCATGTAATAAGGTACCAACAATGTTGATCCAGTAAGATCCAATAAGAACTATAACTGAAAAATGGGTATTACAGTTGCCCCTGGTAATGTCTAATCTACTTTCTGTCCCTTTGAATTGGCCTATAATAGGCATTTCATATAAGTGGAATCACATAATATTTGTCCTTTTGTGACTGGCTTCTTTCATGTAACAATGTTTTCAAGGTGTAGCATGTGTCAGAACTTCACTCCTTATTATGGCTGAATAATCTTCCATTGTGTGGATATGCTACATTTTGTATATCCACTCATATGTTCTTCTTCTTTTTTTTTTTTTTGGTGGGATCTTCCTGGGGCAGGGGTCGAACCTGTGTCCCCTGCATTAGCAGGCAGATTCTTAACCACTGAGCCACCTAGGAAGTCCCTATCCACTCATATGTTGATGGACACTTGGGTTGTTTCCACCTTCTGGCTATTGTGAGTAACACTGTTATGAATATTGGTGTACAATATTCTGCTCAACTGCCTGTTTTCAATTATTTTGGGTATATACCTAGGACTAGAATTGCTAGGTCATATATGGTAATTCTGTTTAACTTTTCAAGGAACTACCAAACTGTTCTCCCCAGCGGCTGCACTATTTTTCATTCCAACCAGTAATGTACAAGTTTTCCAATTTCTCCACATCCTTCCCAACACTTGTTATTTTCCTTTTTTTTTTTCATTATAGCCATCCTAGTAGGTGTGAAGGTGTGTCTCATTGTGGTTTTGATTTGCACTCCCCTAATGACTAATGATGTTGAGTGTTTTTTCATGTGCTTATTGGCCATTTGTATGTCTTTGGAGAAACATCTATTCAAGTCATGTCCATTTTTAAATTGGGTTGTCTTTTTTTTTTTTTTTCCTGTCCCATGTTATGTGGGATCTTAGTTCCATAACCAGGGATCAAACCCATGCCCCCTGCATTGGAAGCTTGAAATCTTAACTGCTGGACTGCCAGGGAAATCCCTAAATTGGGTTGTCATTTTGTTGTTGAATTGTAGGAGTTCTTTATATATTCTGGATATTATAAATTCTACTCTTCTGAGCAACATAAATGCAAGGTGCCCAGGACTGAGCAGAATGACATCAAGCACAATTATGCTGCCCAAACATCTGAGGCCTACGGTATACTGCAGCCTAGCAAGCCCCATGACTCTGAGTCAAAAATAATCTTAGCTAGCTTGTGTTGAACTACCACTCTGCAGTGGCACCTTGTATTAGCTCATTCAATCCTTGGGGGCAATTAGTTCTATTAATCCCATTGTGCTGTTAAGGAGACTGAGGCCCAGAGAGATAACCAGTTTGTCCAAAGTCACATATAGTTGGAAAGTGGCAGAACTGGGATCTGAACTCAGGCCTTTTGGCTTCTTTTCACAAGTCCCATTTTTCTTTTGGCACTTCCTTACTTTCTGGCTCAGTAAGATGTTCCAGCCTCACACTGTAATTTCCCTGCCCAGCTCTGAGAATCAGCTGTTTCTCCAAAAAGCCCTGGTTCATTTTAGTGGAGACTATTTAGAAAGCAAGATCTGGGTGCTCAGTGCTTGTTGCTACAGCAGTGTTGTTTCTTCATTCTTTCTTTCTTTTTCTTTTTCTTTTTTTTTTTGGCCACATCGTATGGCTTGTGGGATCTTAGTTCCCCAACCAGGGATGGAACCCTTGCCCCCTGCAGTGGAAGCATGGAGTCCTAATCAATTGACTGCCAGGGAAGGGAATTTTTTTTTACAGCGGTGTCATTTCTCATAGGCTCCCTCAGTAGACGGAACTAGGAAGTATTGATATATTTACACAGTGTTTATAATTGCGAAATTTCACTTAAAAATCTGGATTTTTAGCTCCTCAGAAATCTGAATGTCTGATAACGATTAGCTGGGAAATTGGCAACAATCATCTGGAGGACCGCAGGGGTTCAACAGCTTTTGTTTTCTCACTAAAGTATTTATTAAATGCCTACTGTGAGCCAGCTACTATATTGTATTATATTACTGCTAATTTCTGGTACTATAGAGTATGAAACGATGGTACTCTAGTACCTAGTTACGCCCACCTTATATGTTTGTAGGCCGTTGAGTTTCGATTTCCAGTCCTTACTTTTGATTGCTTTCTTCCCTCCAGCTGGAAGGAAAGCTGGACATGCTTCCGTGTCCAACTCACTCAAAGCCCAGTGCAAAGGCCACCTCCTCCTTGAGACTGTCCCCAATTTGCCATCTCAGATGTCAATTCTCCATTCTCTAAGCTCTCTATCCCTCTCATAACATTCACCACCTTCTATCCTGCATTATTGGGTTTTAGTTCATCCTACTCCCAATTTATTGTCTTTCTGATAAGGAGACTGTACGTTCCTTGAGGGCAAGGGCTGTATCTGTCTTGTTTGTGTCTGTCTATGCCCCTTAAATCTAACATCAATCCTGGTACACTGTAGGCATTCAATGAAAATTTCAATTAGAAACAAATGCCTCTGAACTCTCTAATGGGTGTGGGGTAGTGTAGTATAGCAGGTAGTAGTAATATAATTGTGAGTAAAACATATACTAGTTTTGTCCTCACAGAGCTAACTGACTTCTAGGGGAAAAAGATATTAATAAAAATATAATATGTATTTGCATAATGATTTAAAAAACATGATCTATATTTGCATTATTGTCCCCAGTTGGCTTCATACATACATAGGCACTCTTAGAAAATATATAGTATCGGTTCATGTTTTGTTTTCCATTTCAGGGTATGTCTTTCTTTTTTCCTTCCAAAATCTGTCTTGCAAAGTTATGTAGGTTTACATCATCCTTTTAAACTGATACATAGTAGTCATTATGGCTACTGTGGCTACATCATTCCCCTGTTGATGGACATTTACAATGTTTTTGGGTTTTGGTTCTGCATTACAAACAATAATGCAACAAGTCTCTTTGTGCACTTAGGCTTTTTCTCTTCCAGATTCCAAGAAATCAAATTGATGGGTCATAGGCTTGCTTTTCTTTTTCGTTTTTGTTCTGTACATGTCTGTCATTAGAATTCATGCAGTACATTTGTGATTAAAAAAACACTAAAAAATAGAAAGAAGTAGGTAGATGGTTCATGTTGTTGGCTCTTAGAGAGTAGAGGTGCCTAATCATTGTCACATGACTGTTACATAATCTGCTAATCATTATGTAATAAAATCTGAAAACAATGATCCCGTGATTCCACGTCACCAAGCAGAGAAATCTCAGGCCTCCAGCCCTGTCTAAAAGATGAGAAACATGGCTCCCTTCAGAGACTTTGGTATTTTTCTGATCAATGATCAGGGTTTCCTACTGGTAAAGCCTTCTTAAAAATCTGTTTTCTTTTTGGCTGTCACAGAACCACAGAGCTGTTAGGGACTTATTAGCAGCCTCATGCAGTCTTGCAACAGTTTTCAAAGGACAATTTTGAGTTGTTGCAAAGGCACAGAGTTTGGGTGGGACAGTTTTTCTCATCTGGAAGTCCTGTAAACACCATCACCTTACAGGTGATTAAGACAGGCGCTTAAACATGAGCTGATAACAGCTGAAGTACATGAAGACCTTAAGTGATGCTCAGACAGCAACAGATAAATATAGTAATTGCTGCTGTTTGAATAGCAGGTTGCTGGTTTTCCAAGTGCTCTCCCATGTATTATGTCACTGACTCTTGAGATGAGACCCACTGACTTTAGCTGGGGACACCAAGGCTGAGAGACAGAATCCTGCAATCAAGCAACATCTTTTGGGCACCTCCTGATCAGACATGTGTAGAGCTCAAGGGAAACACGGATAAATAAGGAGGTCCAGGACTTGTGGGGGTGTCAAGCTTAAGTATATATATATATATATATATATATATATATATATAGTAAGAGCTGAAAACAAATTATGAAAGACAGTGTTATGGGGTGGGAAACCAGAGGAAGGTGTGTCTTTGCCTGGAGAAATCAGAGAAAGCTTCATAAAGGATGTGAGGACTGAGCTGGGGCTGGAAGCCAAGAAAACAAGGAAGGGAAGAGGTGAAAGGAAGAACACGCATACCCAGGGTATAGCATATAGAGGCACAGAGCCCAGAGGGGTAGAAGACTATGGTAGGTACAGGGAGCCAAGATCATGCTGGGGAAAGACACCTTGGCATGGAGTGGGCTCTGAGTCTTCAATAAATATCTGGGGTAAGTTAGAAAGACAGAATGAGTGGCTCAATGGTAAATATGTTCAACAAAGTCCTGAGTATGTGCTAGTCACTTGGCAAGCAGTAGCGATTCAATGAGCTGTGAACCACCAAAGCAGAGTTCACGGCCAACGTGGTGGGTGGGAGGCAAATCCATGAAGTGAAGTGACAAGCCACCAGCATTTATGCCAGTGTAGTTTACACTGCAGGTGTCTGGTGAAATCACAAAGCAAGGAGGCAATATTTGGTTTGGCCTTCCCCAAGGCTGGTTTCCATTCAGGGAAGTTGAGGGCTGAGAGACATTTCCTTTGACTTAATCAGATTTTATTTTATTTACTTATTATTTATTTATTTTTGGCGGTGCCGCAGAGCTTGAGGGATCTCAGTTCCCCCACCGGGGATTGAACCCGGGCCCTCCGCAGTGAAAGCGCTGAGTCCTAAACCACTGGATGGCCAGGGAGTTCCCAACTTAACCAGACTTTAAAAACAAAGTGTATTTAGATTGTTACCATAAGCCAACTACTGTAATAAGCGGTTTCCATACTCACTTGATTCTCACATGAATCCCAGGAGGCGATATATTATTATTGCATTTTACGGGTGAAAAAGCTGAGGCTCAGAGAAGTTAAATAACTAGCCCAGGGTCATGCAGCTAGTAAGTGGCAAAGGCAAAGCTGGAACCCTCGCTCTTAAATACAGCCTGTAACATCAACAGTTCTCTCAAGGCTGGATTCGCGCGATACTGGGCACCTCACTTGCCCTTTTTAAGCCTCGGTATTTCCGCCTGTAAAATGGGAGAGAGGGACTGAACTGTCAGCTTCTGGTCAGGCGCGGTCGGGAGCTCAGCTCGCAGATCATCTCGACGAGGGGCAAGACCGGGAAGTGGAGGCCGTGGGTCGCTCAATCTGAGATCGCAGCTCCGAGCTACCATCTCCCCACTCCAGACCGGTTCCCATGACAACCCGGCCAGCCGCCATCCTGGGACCGAGGGCGTGCGTCACTTCCGGCCCGTTTATTTCCGGGTCTTAGCCCCAGCCGCGGCAGCCGACCTTTAAGCCCCAAAGCGGGATTCTGGGGCCTGCCTGCTCACTTTTCTACCTCCCGCTTCTTCCTCCACCGCCGGCGAGCATCGGCCTCTCCCTAGCTCAGCGCGCAGCCGCGGCCCGGCCTCCCTTTGGACCCGCCTCCGATATACGTCACTTCCTGGTCGAGTGTTTCCGGGTCGCCGCGGCTCCGGGGTACTGGTCTGGGTCCCTGCAGCCGGCCGGAGCGGCGAGAGCCCAGCCGGGCCCGGCTCCGGCGGCGGCCGCGGCTCCTTATTGCTCCCCTCGGCCGGAGCGTCCTCGGCGGCAGTGCTGGGGTGAGTGCGGGGCGGCCGAAGGCGGAAAAGGCCTCTGGGGCTTTCCCGGGCGGAGGGGGCGCCCGGTTCGGCGGGGCTCGGCCGGCCCGGGAGCGGAGTCCCTTCGCGGCCGGCAGGGGCGACGGGCGGGCCCACCTTTTCGGCGCTCTGGGGGCCCATTTAGTCCTCAGGATCCCCACTCCCTCAAGGGCTGCCTCGCAGACGCCTGGGACTGGCTATGGGTGGCTCAGGGCAGCTCGGGAGGAACACCCCCTCTTCAGCGACTAACACGGCAGGAGGACACCCCGATTCCACCGTGAAGCAGTTACCTCGCGGTGGTCCCAGCCCAGGCTCTGGCGGCAGACCGGAGTTTGTACTCACTGTGTGACCTTGGACAAGTCACTTCATCTCTGAGCCTCAGTTGCCTGATTAGTTAAATGGGGAGTGAATCTGCCTGTTAGTGCCATGGTGGGGATGAAGTGAGATGCATGTGAAGCACAGTCTCAGGCATACCGCAGGTGTCCAATAAATGATAGCTGCTGTTAAGTCATTCACAGACCCGTAGGGAGGGCCTGAGTTTGGGACTAGGGTGTTTTTCACAAGTGATGTGGTGCTCAGAGGCTGTAGGAATTATCAGGCTGGGAATAGCAGTCACCAGCCTCTGTCCCTGCGGGGAGGGGAACCTCCTTGCTTAAGAGCCCCTCTGCCAGTGGCAGCTGCCACAGGGGAAGCCCAATTTCAGCATGGCTGAGGTTATTTTCAGAGGTTTGGAAGCCTTCTCTCTGAATTTCTCTGGAATTGGGTGGGGGTGTGGGGACCCTCTGGCGTTTCACAGCTAGTGGAAGGTTGCCTAGGATGTGTCTCGGGGCCTCGGGCTCCGAGTGCAAAGGAATGGAGTGCGGAGGTGGAGGGGGTTGATCTGCCCTCCCCTTGTTGCTTTTTGGAGGCCAAGGGAACTCTGAGCTGCCTGAAGCTAGACCAGGGATCTGTAAACCTGTGGACTGGGGCGATGCCGGGACCAAAATAGCTTCTGCCTGTGCAGGGAGGGGGCGCCTTCAAATGCTGCTTAGGGAATGTTTCTGCTTGAATGGGCCAGCTGAGGTAAAGCCAAGCTCATGCCTTGCTATCCAGAATCCTTTCAATTCCACTTAGTGAGGTTTTAAACAAATACAGCTTTCCTTTGCGGTGTTTAAAAAATAATAATTAAAAAGCCACCACCTTCCTGACAGCAATCTTTCTCTCTACATTGCTTTGCTTTTCAAGGGGGGCCCAGATTGTGGGTGCAGGACGTGCTGACCAGGCCTCTTGGCTCTGAGCACCCACCTGATTCTGTTAGGGATGTTCACGGTGCCTTTTTTTTTTTTTCTGCCAGACTGGCACGTCTTGGCGTTCCAATCCTTGGGTTGCTTGGAGAAATTAACGGCTTCTGTCATTGCGCTGCCTTGGTCTCCTGTAACCACGCTGTTTTTGCAGAGAGCATGTTTTTTGTTGTTCTTGCAGAGTGCTAGGAATAAATTGCTTGCTCTATGCTCAGAAGAGAAACCAGCTATGACCAGCTACAATGCAGCCTGTATTCTCAGAAATGAATTCAGGAGGGATGATGTCAGCTACTTTACCACTGGCCGGTCTCTTGGTCAGCCTCTCCTCTTGGCCCTTGAGCTTACGTCATAAATAGATTTGTGGCTCTTCCAGTCCCTTTCTGTGTGAGAAGATGTGAATCTTGCTACTACAGGAATTTTTAGAACTCAACTCTGCTGGCCCTGCCATAGGACGTTCTGAGTTAGCCGAGCCCTTTCAAGAAGAGCTGTCCAGCAGCAGGACAACTCTGCCGAAAAGCAGCGCAGCTCAGAGCTTGAGTCAGGGTTTTGACATCAGACCTAGATTCAGATCTCAGAGCCAATTCTTCCTAGCCTTGTGACTTAGGGCAAGCGACTTGGCCCCTCTGAGCCTCAGTTTTTTTCTTTTTTAACCTTGGGGTTGTTGTGTGGATTTAGTTGATTTTCATTTAGCGCTTAGCAGAGGGCCCTTATGTACTAATCCCTTGATGAATGGTGCTAATGATAACAACAAATGAGCGAGATAAATGAGAAAAAGCACAGGCTGCAGGGCCTGCCAACCCAAGTTCAAATTCCAGCCCTGACCCTTTCAAGCTCTGTTGGGCCGGTTGTTTAGTGACTGAGCCTTGGTTTGCTTCCTCATAGAATTGTGAGGATTAAACTGGGCGATGCAGTTGTAGTGGCAAGCCCAAAGCTTAGCACATAGTAGGGCCTCAATAATTGTTAGTTTCTTTCTCTCCTTTCCTTAGTTATCTTTTAGCTTTCATTTTCTGTCACCTGTTTCCTCACCTATCTAGGTTGGTTCAAGATTCTTCTTACGTTCAAGATTCTTCTATCCTTGACTTTAGGACTTTGAATACCATCTGGGCTATTTGGATCCCTTTTCCTTGTTTATTTGCCAGCCACAAACAAGGGTGTGGACTGTGGTGTGATTACAGAGCAGCAGACGCTGATCTTGAGGGTAGCTGACTTTGTTAAAAAAAAAAAAAAAATCAGTCTCTATTGGCTCAAGGCTGACTTCTTTGGAGAAAAATCACAGCAGTGTTTAGGAGGCTTGATGACCCTCTGTTTAAATTGTTCTCACATGTACTTAAAAACAGTCCCTGGGGCCAGAGGCTGGATGGAAGCTTCTTTTGGATAAATAAAAACTAGTAAATGCATATAGGTTTTTTTTGTTTGTTTGTTTTGTTTGTTTTTTTTTTTAGCAAGGACAGTGATGTCTTCTCTCAGTTTGCAATGCAGTTTTATTTTTTTTAAGAGAACATACATACTTTGATACTCGGCATAAGCCCTTTCAACCAGAATTCAGGGCAGAGCTGTATCTTCTCAACTGCTGTGCCCTACTGTCCCCTACCCACTGCCCCCAGGCTAGGGCCTGGCACAAGGTAGGCGCTGCATACTTGCTGAGCTCAGGAATCATGGGGTGGTGGGAGGGACACAGGTTTCAAGTCATGAGGTCAGGCTTGGAATCTGGGACCCACCTTTTCCTAACCCTGAGCTATATACAGCAGGTCACGTCATGGAGCCTCGGTTTCTTCTCGTTCCCACTGGTCTCCCAGAATTCTGGGGAGAGCTAAATGAGAAACTAAAGCATCATGCATGCTTACATGTTTTGCATTATTTGTTTTGCCTGTTTTATCAAACACCTACTATGTGCCAGGTGCCGTGCTAGGCATGATGGTGAACAAAACAGACACTGTCCTTGCCTTTGTGGAGCTTACTGAGTATTGGGGGGAGACAAAGAGAGGAAGCTAGTAAACGAATAAAGTTGACAGTTTCAAATGGTGATTACCCCAGGAAAATGTAATAACAAGGGCCAGGGCAAATGGGATTTACTGAGCTGGGGCTGTCAGGGAGAGCCTCGGAGGGATGACGTTTGAGCTGAGGCCTGAATGATGAGAGTGAGCCAGCGACGGGAGGAATCAAAGGTAGAAGATGCAGAAGGAACACATGTACAAAGATCCTGAGGTAGAAATGGGCTTGATCTGTTTAAGGAGTGGACAGAAGGGTCCTTCCCTTAGAGGGAAGGGAAAGACTGCTCTGAGGATCACAGAGACCTTGGTCAGGAGGTAGAATTTGATCCCAAGGGGATTTGTTTGCTCTTCAGGCCTATTCTTTTTGTTCCTGAAGCCTTGGGCTTCCTTGGCAGGGCAGTGGGTGGGAGAAGGTGGCCTCTCTGTGTCCCTAATTCTCCTGCATGTCTTACCCCTCAACCTACGGTTAAGACCCCTGGGTGTCTCACCAAAACTGTGGAGAAGCCAGAGGAGTGGCTTATTGAGACATGGGTGATTTTATTGGCTTCCTGATAGTTGCCAGGCTCACAGGCCCTAAGAACTTCTTTATTTATTTATTTATTTATTTATTATTTTTGGGGGGGGGTACACCAAGTTCAATCATCTGTTTTTATACACATATCCCCGTATTCCCTCCCTCCCTCGACTCCCCCACCACCCTCCCTCAAGTCCCCCCCATCCTCACCCTCCCAGTCCTCTAAGGCATCTTCCATCCTCGAGTTGAACACCCTTTGTTATATAACAACTTCCCACTGGCTATCTATTTAACAGTTGGTAGTATATATATGTCTGTGCTACTCTCTCGCTTCGTCTCAGCTTCCCCTTCACCCCCCGCCCCCTCCCAAACCTCAAGTTCTCCAGTCCATTCTCTGCATCTGCGTCCTTATTCTTGTCACTGAGTTCATCAGTACCATTTTTAGATTCCATATATGTGAGTTAGCATACAATATTTGTCTTTCTCTTTCTGACTTACTTCACTCTGTATGACAGACTCTAGGTCTATCCACCTCATAACATATAGCTCCATCTCATCCCTTTTTTTTTTTTTTTCTTTTTTTTTTTCATCTCATCCCTTTTTATAGCTGAGTAATTTTCCATTGTATATATATGCCACATCTTCTTTATCCATTCATTTGTTGATGGGCATTTAGGTTGCTTCCATGTCCTGGCTATTGTAAATAGTGCTGCAATAAACATTATGGTACATGTTTCTTTTGGGATTATGGTTTTCTTTGGGTATATGCCCAGTAGTGGGATTACTGGATCTTATGGTAGTTCTATTTGTAGTTTTTTAAGGAACCTCCAAACTGTTTTCCATAGTGGCTGTACCAACTTACAATCCCAACAGTGCAGGAGAGTTCCCTTTTCTCCACACCCTCTCCAACATTTGTTGTTTCCAGATTTTGTGATGATGGCCATTCTGATTGGTGTGAGGTGATACCTCATTGTGGCTTTGACTTGCATTTCTCTGATGATTAGTGATGTTGAGCATCTTTTCATGTGTTTGTTGGCCACCTAAGAACTTCTGAGCTGAGCTCAGATCTGCTAAAGGACTCCACAAGTCTCGCCCATCCCACTGCAGCTTCTTTTTGGTCCCTCACCATTTCCCACAGCCAGGAGGGCCACCCCCCAACCCCCCACTCAGACAGCAGGTATTTATGACACACGTACCCTGCCCTGGCACTGTGACCCCTATGGAGTCATTTGGTCACAGTCCTTGCACCCATGAGCTTGTGGTCAGGAAAGGCAGGACAGGCGAGCGTGAAAATGCATATCCACCCCCTAGTCTGAGATACTTGCCTTACTCTGATCTTACCTCCTTGAGGATGCTTGAAGGGTACAGTACCTTCAGACACCAGGAATGTCCACTTGTGTGTATCAAGGGCTTACTTTGGGCTGGCATTCTGAAGCGCTTTCTATACTGATGGCATATAATCCTTCCACCAACTCTGGACTATAAAAACTATTATTAACCCCCATTTTCAGTTGAGAAAACTGAGGCCCAGGTGGAGTATAGTTTGCCCAAGTAACCTAGAAAAGCAGATCCAGGGTTTACACCCAGGAGGTCCAGCTTTGCAGTCTGTGTGTAACCCCAGTGCTGTGTTGCCTCCCCTGGCCTGGCAGGATCCCTCGATGAATCCAGATTTGCTCCCAGCATCATAGCACTAAGAGTATCGATAGGTCTGTACACATTCTACTAACATGTGGCCAAGGAGACAGCAAGAGTTGTAAATCTTGTGTGTCCCAGCTCACAGTGTTCTATCCTCTCCCGCCAGTGAACCATAAAAAACAAAGACAGATATGGACTTCTCTGGTGGTCCAGTGGTTAGAACTGCACACTTCCACTGCAGGGGGCACGGGTTTGATCCCTGGTCAGGGAACTAAGATCCCACATGCTATATGTGCTGCAGCATGGCCCCAAAACACAAACAGAAAACCAAGGCACTCTCCAGGAGTCAGCTGCCAAAGTGGTCTTTTTTTTTTTTCTTATTTGCTACGTTGGGTCTTCATTGCTGCACACTGGCTTTCTCCAGTTGTGGCAAGCGGGGGCTACTCTACATTGTGGTGTGTGGGCTTGTCATTGGGGTGGCTTCTCTTGTTGTGGAGAATGGGCTCTAGGCGTGTGGGCTTCAGTCGTTGAGGCACGCAGGCTCAATAGCTGTGGCTCGCGGGGTCTAGAGCACAGGCTTAGTAGTTGTGGCACGTGGGCTTAGTTGCTCCATGGCATGTGGGGTCTTCCCGGAGCAGGGATCCAACCCGTGTCCCCTGCATTGGCAGGCAGATTCTTAACCACTGCACTACCTAGGAAGTCCCTAAAGTGGTCTTTTTTTAAAATTGCAGATACAGTCGTGTCCCTCTCCCCCTTGCTGTGAACTCTTCGGGGGCTTCACGTGGCTCTTTTAATAAAATGTACAATTCTTTGAGACCTCAGGGATCTGGATCCCACTTATGCGGGCAGCTTCATCTCCTGTGACTCCCCTCCTCTCCCTGCTTCAGCCACACTAGCTTTCTTTGTGTTCACATGCCAAGCTCCTTCCGGCCTCAGGAAAGCCGGGTGTGGTGGTTAAGGGGCTGGACTTGGGAGCCAGCCTGCTTCAGTCTCAGCTCTGCTTCTTAATAGTCCTGTAACTTTGGGCAAGTTTCTTAATGTGTCTGTGTCTCCGTTTTCACATTTGTAAAATGGGGAGAACAGTAGCACCTACCTCCTGGAGTCGTTTAAGAAGACAGGGTGAGTTAGTCCACGTAAGCACCTGGCACATGTACACACTGATGGTGTTAGCTCAGGGCCTTCCTCCCTGCCGAAGCCTCATCCTTTGGGTCTAACCATCACTTTCTCAGGGGCTTTTTAACACTCCCCCATCCCCATGAAACCAGGTTCGGTGCCCCTAATCCTATTTTTTCATTTGTGAGCTCAGCAAAGTTAAAGACCTTATCTGTCTTGTTTCCCCTACAACACAGTGCACCTATTCAGTAAATGTATTGAATGAGCAGAAAGGGCCCTGGGCTGGTGGTGCTGGGGTAGCTCCGGCCAGCTCTGTTTTTTGTTTGGCCTCAGCAGCCACAAGCTGGGATGTGGACCATTTTGAGGAATGATGTGTTTCTTGTTCTTCCCCTTCCAGAGCACTCTGCTGGTCCAGGCAGGCGACATGTCACTGCTTTTAGCAATGTCCCTGCCTCTAACTCAGAAGCCATGGAGGAGATAAGGTAGCCCCCGTCCCTGGATCAGACTGGATGGAGAAGCACAGTTCAATGGATGCAAAATATAAGGATGACTTATTTTGGAAGTACGTGCAGTTCCATGAGGGCAAAGTGGACACCACCCCCAGCAAGCAGCAGCCTGGCAGTGATGAGTCCCTGCGGGTTACAGCCTCGACCCTACTCAGCCTGCACAAGGTGGATCCGCTTTATCGATTCCGGCTGATCCGTTTCTATGAGGTGGTGGAGAGCTCCTTGCGCTCGCTGAGCTCCTCCAGTCTGCGGGCTCTGCACTGCGCCTTCAGCGTGCTCGAGACGGTGGGCATCAACCTCTTCCTCTACCCGTGGAAGAAGGAATTCAGAAGCATCAAGGTAAGGTCCGGGGTCGGGCCTCCATACCGGTCTCCCGTCTCGCCCCTTCCAGTCCATCTGGAGAGGGTTTCTGCCAGTTTAATCACATCCTTCCTCTGCCCGTGGGCCCTTCGGGTTCCCCACTGCCTTTGAGATAACGACGGGAACTGCCCCCATGGCTGCCCACCTGGCCCCTCTGCCTGGTGTTATCTCTTAAGTGGTTCCCCAGCCCTGGCTTCTCACATCTGCAACTGTGAGGTTGGAAAGGTGGGCAGCATGTGGCTGTGAAGGGCCTCGGAGCCCAGGGCAGAGGGCTGCGATTTATTCTAAGGGGGCTGGGAAGCAGGCAGTGCTGGGGTCAGGTTTACGTTGGAAAAGAATCCTGGTTGCTGTAGACTGTAGGGGGGCAAGAGTTGGCTGGGGAGGCACTAGGAGGCTGCTGCAGGTGTCCACGCAAGCTGAGAAAAACAGGAGGGAGGAGGATGAATTGGAGACAGAGGTTCTGAATCATTCCAAAGGCGGTGATGGCTCAGGGGAGTTTCTAAGTCAGGCAAGTCTAACATATTCTTCACACCTTGGTAGAAATGCCAGAAAGGAATATTCTCATTGCTCCTGGGTGTCTTGCCTCGAATCCAGTCCCCTTTCTTCACCTGTGTTTGCCCTGCTCCTCTTCAAGGAGCAGAGCCGCTGTGCCCCATGTAGAAAGCTTGTTCCTCACACTGAAGAATGCAGCGCGTGTCACTTCCCTCAGGCTTGTGCGCTGAGCTGTTGGGAAGCATCAGCCCCTGCCTTCCGCAGTGAGACGCTGCTGCGGAGACCCCCCCCCCCCCCCCCCGCCACGCGCTCCAGTCCAGACTTGACGGGATGCACCCTGATGCAGTCTCCATTGTACGTCTCAGAGACAAAAACCCGCCTCTCTTTTTCTACCCACTTCCTTCCCCTAGACCTACACGGGGCCCTTTGTTTATTACGTTAAGTCCACGTTACTGGAAGAGGACATCCGAGCCATCCTGAATTACATGGGCTATGTGCCCGAGTTGGGGACTGCCTACAAGCTCAAAGAGCTAGTAGAGACCCTCCAGGTGAAGATGGTCTCCTTTGAACTCTTTCTGGCCAAGGTGGAGTGTGAGCAGATGCTGGAAATCCACTCCCAAGTCAAGGACAAGGGCTACTCTGAGCTGGACGTGGTGAGCGAGCGCAAGGGCAGCGCAGAGGACGTGTGCGGCTGCTCGGACGCCCTTCGGCGGCGGGCCGAGGGCCGGGAGCACCTGGCAGCCTCCATGGCCCGCGTGGTGCTCCAGAAGTCGGCCAGCGAGCGGGCAGCCAAGGACTACTACAAGCCCCGCGTGACCAAGCCCTCGAGGTCGGTGGACACCTATGACAGCTACTGGGAGAGCCGGAAGCCGCCCCTAAAGGCCTCTTTGAGTCTGCGGAAGGAGCCTGCGGCAGCAGACTTGGGAGACGACCTCAAGGACGAGATCATCCGCCCGTCACCCTCACTCCTGACCATGTCCAGCTCCCCCCACGGCAGCCCGGACAGTATGCAGTCTGCCTCCCCCAGCAATGGCCTTGGCTTGCTGCGTGGCCCGTACTTCTCCGCTCAGGATGATGTGGATCTGTACACAGACTCGGAGCCCAGGGCCGCGTACCGGAGGCAGGACGCCCTGCGGCCAGATGTCTGGGTGGTCAGAAACGACGCCCACCCCGTCTACCACAAGCGCTCGCCCCCTGCCAAAGAGTCCGCCCTCTCCAAGTGCCAAAACTGCGGTCTGTCCTGCAGCGCCTCCCTCTGCCCCCGCTGCGACAGCCTGCTCGCCTGCTCCCCAGCCTCCAAGCCCAGCGGCTTCCCCAGCAAGGCCTCTGCCCACGACAGCCTGGCCCACGGGTCATCTCTGCGGGAGAAGTATGTAGGCCAGACTCAGGGCCTGGACCGGCCGCCGCATCTCCACTCAAAATCCAAGCCCTCCCCCACAGCCACCTCCCGCTGTGGCTTCTGTAACCGCCCAGGGGCCACCAACACCTGCACCCAGTGTTCAAAAGTCTCCTGTGACGCCTGCCTCAGCGCCTACCATTATGATCCCTGCTGCAAAAAGAGTGAGCTGCACAAGTTCATGCCCAACAACCAGCTGAACTACAAGTCCACCCAGTTCTCCCATCTCGTGTACAGATAGACTCGAGCTTTCACCTCCCTGCTACAAGGGCTACACCACTGACCTTTCTGGATTCACGGGGAAGAAATGTTAATGTATTGATCGTGGGACCGGCTGCACCATGTGGGAGTTCCCTTATTGACTCAGATATTTCAACTGATGGCTGCTTTGTCGCCTGGCAAGAGAGAGGGTGGCACTTCCGTTCAGATTCATTTTTGCTAATCTCTCCACTCCCTATTCCTTTTTTTTTGTTTTTGTTTCTTAAAGAGGATTTCCATCTCTGGGACTCTTGCCACGCTGACCACTCCCATGGCAGAGCCAACTTGGACTGGGAAGGGCCCTCCAGGTCCCCTCCAAATGCCCACCTGGAGCGGAGAGCTAGAGGCCTGTTGGCTTGTGAAATGAGCCCTCCTGCCACACCGGGCCTCATCTACTGGCTCATCCCTCTACCACCCCTTCCCAAACATGAGGATCTCCACCGGCACCTCCCGCCCAACTTCCCCGCCTCTCTACCTGTTGAAAGTGACCGGAATCCAGGATTTGCTGAATGTCATCCTGTTGCCTCCACAGCTCAGTTCAGCCATGGGGTTTGTGAACTTTGCTCTCGTGCTCTGAAGTGTGGACCTTCCACAGTGGGACTGACTTTTCCCTCCTTTCTGTTGTTTGCACATCCTTCTCTTACTTTACTGTAAATAGATATTTTTGAGATTTATTTTTAAATAAATATTCAACTTGCTGTGTGTTTCAAAGTGGTTAAAACATTAATGATGTAGCTATTTATAAAAATGCCCCAGGTTCTTTAGTCTTCCAGGGGAGGGGCTCACGCCCTTCCACTTGTATCCTCCACTTGTATCCTCCACGCGCCACAGCCCGAGGGTAGAGTGGAGATGGCAGGGGCAGAGGAGGAACAGAGACACGTCCCCTGAGTTGGTGGAGAGCCACTGTCTTCCCTTCAATAAATCTCTAACACCTACCTCCAGTGCGCACTTAGGGGGTTAGTCCAGGCCGAGCGGTCTATGCGCCTGCAGACTGTGACAACCTAGTGACGATTCAGGAACCTCGCCCTGTGGATCTCCAGCCTGGTCTGTGCTGCTTGCTGAGCGGGAACCTCGCACTGCAAACTTCTTGAGTCTCAATTCAGAAGGAAAATCGTTTGGGATTCCCACCACCCCTCCATCTCAGTCCTCTTCTCTTCACCTGTTTCCAGAACTCCTCTGACATTTGCAACCTTTTTTGCACTAAAAGTGGGCAGGAGTCGGCGTGCGCCCATCAGACACGTCTCCTGAGACTCTTAGCCGAGCCTCAGCGCTTCCAAATCCGAAGCCCCTTTAAACTCCTCATGTGAATTACTGACCCTTTTGGGGTGCAGAGCAGGAGTGGGGCAAGAATTTGAAAATAAAACTGCTTCTGTGTGAACTAACAATATATTTTAGCCATAAGTGTTTGTGATGTACAGAATGTCATAGGGATTTACATGCAGTGGATTTTCTGATAGAAGGAGGTATTCAGCTCTTGAGCAGATTTAAATCTAGCTGAATTCTGAGGCCACTGTGAATTTGCTGATGTTCCAACTCAGTTGAGAGATTTTAAGGTTTTCAAAATCTTCTATGGCTCTTTTTTCTATATATCTAGTAGATCACATGTAGATATTCAATGTGTATATAAAGCTGAATTTCAACCAACACTATTACTGAGGCCCATCCATTCTGAGGCATTCATCTTTGATGTTCTTCCTTTTCACATTTCAGAAGTGTCAATGCCTATCCTACTCCTGAGTTTTCTGGTTTTCCATTTCCAGACTGCTCTAGCACTACACAAACTTTTAACCAACCGTGATGCCACGTAACTTACACAGCAGACAAAAGCAGGAATAACTAACTTGTCCTGGAAGAGAAAGTCCCGTGTGTGTATCATCACGGAAATACTGTGTTCGTGGACTGGAATAGGAAATGCTATCACCATGCTCCTTGGTGTGTACCTTATTGTATGAGGTTGCTGTGACTGAGATAAATATATGCTAATTTAAAAATGCAGATGTTTTGCATTTGATTTCCACCAAGAGTTGAAATGTTGAGAGTTGATTTAAAAAAATAATAAAGTGTCTTCCATTGTTAAATGAAGTGCTTGGGGTTCTATGTCCCTCCCTGCTGCTTTGAAGTTTGGGTTGCTTGGGTTTTTTGGTGGGTTTTTGTTGTTGGTTTATTTTTTTTCTAGCCATATTTTGTTCTTTAGTGACAGGACTCACATTTTCTCCTCCATGGAACTGACAAATATTAACAGCCAGTATTTACGTGCTTATCCTGTGAGCCAGGCATTTTATACACTGAGACTTTACATTCATGATTTCATATAACAGTCTCAGTCCTCCTAGAAGATAACATAAATCTGGTTCTGATCCCTGTCTTACAGATAGGGAAACCAGAGTGTTCAGGGTTCCACCATGTTTCCCAGGAGTGGGACTGCAGACTCCAGGAGAAATGATTGTTGGTGGTGACTGACAGGAGTTAAATAACATTGAAGGATGTTGTGAAAGAAATTAATCCTGTTAAAAATTTTTTCGATCCATTTAAATGCCTCAAGGAGGGACTTCCTAGGTGGCACAGTGGTTAAGAATCCGCCTGCCAGTGCAGGGGACACGGGTTTGAGCCCTGCTCCAGAGAGATCCCACATGCCTCGGAGCAACTAAGCCTATGCGCCACAACTATTGAGCCTGCTCTCTAGAGCCCGTGAGCCACAACTGTTGAGCCCGTGTACCACAACTACTGAAGCCTGTGCTCCACAACAAGAGAAGCCACGGCAGTGAGGAGCCCGCGCACCACAATGAAGAGTAGTCCCCACTTGCCGCAACTAGAGAAAGCCTGTGCACAGCAACAAAGACCCAACACAGCCAATAAATAAATAAATAAATTTATAAAAAAAAATACCTCAAGGAGGATCCTGGTCAGTGTAATGCAAGCTTGTCTCTAACAGAGAAAGCAGGCGTCAGGCTCAGAAGCTTTGGCAGAATCTTAGGTTTTCAGTTCCCTTCTATTTAGGGCAGGTCATGCTACTTTTCCAATGATAGGGGAGTACTTGAAAAATCAGTTTAAGGTGTTTCAATATTTTTTATTCTTTAAATTTACTTATTTGTTTATTTATTGATTTTTTGGCTGCCTTGGATCTTCATTGCCGTGCTCGGGCTTCCTCTAGTTGTGGCAAGTGGGGCTACTCTTCGTCACGGTACGCAGGTTTCTCATTGTGGTGGCTTCTCTTTGTTGTGGAGCAGGGGCTCTAGGCATGCAGGCTTCAGTCGTTGTGGTGCGTGGGCTCAGTAGTTGTGGCTTATGGGCTCCACAGTGTAGGTTCAGTAGTTGTGGCACACAGGCTTAGTTGCTCTGCGGCATGTGGGATCTTCCTGGACCAGGGCTCAAACCCGTGTCCCCTGCATTGGCAGGTGGATTCTTAACCACTGCGCCACCAGGGAAGCCCTAAGGTGTTTTTAAAAATGAAGTTTCCTGAAACTAATATAACATTGTAAATCAACTATACTTCAATATAAATAAATAATAAATAAATAATGAAAGTTGACTTAAAAGCAAAATATATGGCAAAAGCCTTTGGGGACTTCCTAGGTGGCGTAGTGGTTAAGAATCTGCCTGCCAATGCAGGGGACACGGGTTCGAGCCTTGCTCTGGGAAGATTTCACATGCCACGGAGCAACTAAGCCCGTGCGTCACAACTATTGAGCCTGCGTTCTAGAGCCCATGAGCCACATAGTGCCGCAATTATTGAAGCCCACGCGCCCAGAGCCCGTGCTCCGCAACAAGAGGAGCCACTACAATGAGGAGCCCACGTACACAATGAAGAGTAGTGGCTACTTGCAGCAACTAGAGGAAGCCTGTGTGCAGCAACGAAGACCCAACGCAGCGAATAAATTAAACAAATAAATTTATTTTTTTTGTCACGCACAGGTTTAATTGCCTTGTGGTCTGTGGGATCTTCCTGGAGCAGGGATCGAACCTATGTCCCCTGCATTGGCAGGCAGATTCTTAACCACTGCACCACCTAGGAAGTCCAATAAGTTTGTTTTTAAAAAAAAGTCTTAAGGGTGGTATAAGAGCAGCTGTGGTTTGGGACATCCTGTCTTTATGCACTGGTGGGGTGTCTGTGCCACCATGCTGACCACTCTGTGGGGTTGGCCCCCACGAGGCTGTAGCTGTTAGGGAAGAGGCTGAACAGTTTTCTCCATCTCACTCACTGGCTGAACAAATATGCAGGCCTTGGACCAGACCAAGGCCCAGGTGCTGGGTTTGATTTTAGCGACAGCATAAGAAATGGCACTGCCATCCTGGCTACCAGGAACAGCAGCTTCCTAGAGGTGAACACCCAGCCTGGGAGAGCAAAGGAAGCCAGACACTTGCTCCTGTATCTAAAGTGGAGCAGAGACTCTCAGAAGATTGCTTAATTTGTATATGTAAATGACAAGCATATTTAAACATCAGGCCCACCAGCTGTACAACATTAACATTAGCCTTGCTGCCAGCTGTGAGCACCAATTTGTGGTACGCCACACGCATGATTACCAAGTTCAGAGGGATAAGAGCTGTGGCAGACACTGACAATTGAACCCTGATCTCTGCTCACCCCTTCTCCCTTGGTAATAGAAGCTTTGGGTTTTAGACATCTGGCTATCCAGAATAAAGACTGCCTTTCCCAGCCTCTCCTGCAGCCGGGCATGGTCATATGGTTATGTCTGTTCCCTAGGATGGAAAAGTGCTATGTGTGGCTTCTAAGACATGTCCTTTATTTTTTTTTTTTTTAATTTTATTTTATTTATTTTTATTGTCTGTGTTGGGTCTTCGTTACTGCACGCGGGCTTTCTCTAGTTGCGGTGAGTGGGGGCTACTCTTTGTTGTGGTGCGCGGGCTCCTCATTGCCGTGGCTTCCCTTGTTGCGGAGCAGGGGCTCTAGGCGCGTGGGCGTCAGTAGCCGCAGCACATGAGCTCAATAGTTGTGGCTCATGGGCTCTAAAGTGCAGGCTCAGTAGTTGTGGTGCACGGGCTTAGTTGCTCCGCGGCATGTGGGATCTTCCTGGAGCAGGGATCGAACCTCTGTCCCCTGCATTGGCAGGCGGATTCTTAACCACTGTGCCACCTAGGAAGCCCTAAGACATGTCCTTTAAAGAAAGAAGCTTGTCCTTCCCATCCTAGCTGTGCTGGCTGGAATGGAGCAGCCATGTGAGACTCTGAGGTGAAGGCCAAGCGAGGGGGGTGGGGGGGGGGGAGGGGGGCACGGTTAGTAGCTGAAGGGGCCTGGTCCCTGATGCTTAGGAAGCCACCATGGTACCTGGCCTGCCCCACCTACCTTCAGAGTTTCATATTCGAGAAATAAACTTCTGTCTTGCTTAAACCACATTTTTTCCATTTGCTCATTTTAGAAAACTTTTTATTTACAAAAGAAACGAGCCTACTGTAATGATGCCTCATGTACATTGAACCCAGGTTTCAGTAGTTCAACGGTTAACAACTTCTGGTGAACCTGATTTTTTTTCTGTACGTGTCCATCCACTTCCCCCACTCCTAAATTCCTTTGAAGCAAATTCTAGACATCTATTTCATTTGTGAGCATTTCAGTACATGTACCTAAAAGACAAGGACTTTTAAAACAATACCATGATCACATCTAAATTTTTTATAACAGTTCCTTTAATCGTAACAAATATCCAGTCACTGTTCCCAGGTCCAGTTGTCTTATACATGCATACTCACAGTGTGTTTGCCTTGGGGCCCACATAAGGTCTCACATTATTGCAATGGATAGATCTTTAAGCCACATTTATCCTAAAGGCTGTCCCTGTAGAAGGACCCTTTCTCTCTCTTTTTTCCCGTGAAATGTATTTGTTGAAGAAACCATATCGTTTGTCCCTTAGAGTTTGTCAGAGTCTAAAGTTTGCTAAGTGCAGCCCCTTCTGTTGTTTATTGTGCTCCTCTGTTCTCTCAGCCTCCTGAAGACTGGCAGTTGGCTCTTCTTTTTGTCCAGTTCCTTACTGTTTACGTAAACATATTGTACAAAAGTAGAAAAATAAACATTTCTTCTGCAGCTTCATAAATAAGGGATGAGAGGAAATAACTTAAGGCAGGGTTGGGACTTAGTGTATAAATAAGGTAGGGGTCCCAGATGAGGTGGGGCTGGGTCCAGGTTTTCAGACAGGCAGGTCTCCACTGGCAACAATTCTCAGGTCCCTTATGAGGAGGCGGAAGAGGTTGAACGTGACAGAGGCCTCGAGGCAGCCTTGGGACTCCTTCTTTGTGGCCTCCTGGAGCCGGCGCAGCCAGTGGTGGAGGTGGCCCCGGGACTGGGATCCTGCCGTGGGCCGAGTCGGGATGCAAGCCTGAAGCTTGGAGTGGATGTGGCGCAGCGTGTGCAGCAGCTGGTCCAGGAACACCCCTGGGGATGAGTCAGCCACAGCCCCCAGGACCTGCAGCATCAGGTCTAGCTCCGCCTCCAAGGCCACAGGGCGCTCCCACACCTGCAGCTGCCTCAGGTCCCGGGTCCTGGGGAAGAGGCGAGAGCTGCAGCTCCAGTTCTTCAGCGAGAGCGACTCTTCCAAGGCATCCTTGGCTTTCTTGAAGCCCTCCAGCTCCCGTGGCGACAGAGATTGGAACTGGCCCATGTGGCAGCCCTTCCTGGTTGTGGTGGGCTTGGACATGGGGACAGGGTCTGCTCTGGCCAAGTCCAGCATCATGGTCACCAACACCAGGACCCAAGCTGAAGCCATGGCTAAATCCCAACTGCTTGTCTGGCCCCATGGCCCTGCTTTTAGCCAGCCTCTGTGGGCAATGCCAGCTGATGTGTATAAATTGAAAAGGCAAATGGAAAAAGGAATCTCCACTTTGACTGCAAAGTCATGAGTGGGTGGGGCCAGTCACAGAACCAGGTGAGCCCTGACCTGTGCCAGGAAGGAAAGAGAAACTGAAATTCAGTCATAGGAGGGAACTTTGTTACTGAGAAATCCCTGTGCCTGGAGGATCTGCCAGTTAGGAATCCCAGGGACAGCCTTCAACTCACTGACTTCGGGGAGCCCCCAAATGAGGCTGAGGCAGGTGAAGGGATGGGAAACTGGCTCGAGGACTTTCACAGTGGGGAGGGACCCGGGGGGTGTGGGTGAGGCTGCCTGAGTGGCAGAGAAGGGGCATCCCTTGAATGTGCAGAAGTTTTAAAGTTTGCTGTGCTCCCCCTTTCTACTTTTGCTTTCGGTGTTATATCCAAGAAATTGTTGTCATGAAACCTCTCTCTGTTTTCTTCTAGGAGTTTTTTAGTTTTAGATTTTACATTTGGACCTTTAATCCATTTTCAGTTTTGTGTATGGTGTAAGGTAAGGGTCTAACTTCATTCTTTTGCATTTGGGTATCCAGTTTTCCCAGTATCAGTTGTGGAGGCTGTCCTTTTCCCATTGAGTGGTCTTGGCATCCTTGTTGAAGATCTTTTGACCACATACGTGAGGGTTTGTTCCTGGCCTTTCTATTCTGTTCCATTGGGCTATATGTCTATCTTTATGCCAGTACCACACTATTTTGATTACTGTCACCTTGTACGTAATGTGTTTTTGAAATCGGGAAGTGTGAGGCCTCCAACATTGTTCTTTTTCAAGATTGTTCTGGCTATTCAGGGTCCCTTGAGATCCCATATAAATTTTAGGATTTATCCCCGCTCTGTGCTAATGTGCCAGAGGGAATTTTTTTTTTTTTTTTTTTTTTTTTGTGGCCGAGTTGGGTCTTTGTTGCTGCACATGGGCTTTCTCTAGTTGTGGCGAGTGGGGGGATACTATTAATTGCAGTGTGTGGGCTTCTCAGTGTGGTGGCTGTGGCTTCTCTTGTTGCAGAGCATGGGCTCTAGGCACTCGGGCTTCAGTAGTTGTGGCTCACGGGCTCTAGAGCATGGGGTCAGTAGTTGTGGTGCACAAGCTTAGTTGTTCCGTGGTATGTGGAATCTTCCCTGAGCAGGGATCGAACCCATGTCCCCTGCATTAGCAGGTAGATTCTTGACCACTGCGCCACCAGGGAAGTCCCTTCTTTAATTTCTTTCAGCAATGTTTTGTAGTTTTTGGTGTACAAGTCCTTCACCTCTTTGGTTAAGTTTACTCATAAATATTTTATTCTTTTGGTTGCTATTTTAAGTGGAATTGTTTTTGTAATTTCCACTTAAGATTGTTCAGTATTCATGTATAGAAATGCGACTGATTTTGTGTGTTAATTTTGTATCCTGCAACTTGGCTGAATTCATTTATTAGGTCTAACGTGTGTGTGTGCATGCGCGTATGCGTGCCTGTGTAATCTTTAGGGTTTTCTACATATAAGATCATGTCATCTGAAAACAGATATAATTTTACTTCTTTCTTTTCAATTTGGATGCTGTTTGTTTGTTTGTTTTTGCCTAATTGCTCTGGCTAAGAATACCAGTACTATGTTTAATAGAAGAGGCAAGAGTGGGCATCCTGGCCTCTTCTAAAAGGAAAACTTTGTCTTTCATCACTGAGTATGAAGTTAGCTGTGGCATATGTGTTTTCATATGTGGCTTTTATTGTGTAGAGGTGGTTTCCTTCTAGTCCTACTTTGTTGAGTGTTTTTATCATGAAAGTGTGTTGAATTTTGTCAAATGCTTTTTAAGCATTCATTGAGATGATCATGTGGTCTTTGTGCTTCATCCCATTAATGTGCTGTATCACATGGTAGTTGACTTTTGAGGCTTGCTCAGATGTGGGTTTGATTTTTGTTGCTGTTGTAAGAATACTTCATAGATGTTGTCTTCTTTCATCAGGAGGCACATGATGTCGGGTTCTCTCCCTTTGGGATATTAATAGCTGTTAAGGGCTGTTAGTGCTTAGATCCATTATTTAATCGGAGCCTGCAAAATGGAGATATTCCGCTTCTAGTCTTCCTTGTTTGGCAACTAGAATAATTCTATAAAAAGAAACTTTTCTGTGGTGGTGTAACTCTATACCTGGGACAGAACTGCATAGAACTAAACACACACACACACACACACACACACACACCCCCACCCACACACCCACACACACACACTAGAGCATGTAAAACTGGTGTAATCTGAACAAGGTCTATGGATTGTACCAGTGTTAGTTTCTTTGTTGTGATATTGCTTTATAGTTGTGCAAGATGTTACCCCTGGAAAAAACTGGGTACAGAGTACATGGGACCTTTCTGTACTATTTTTGCAACTTCCTATAAATCTATGATTTTTTTTAAAAAGTTAAAGACAAAGAAACTTTCCTCATCTACTATTTGACTACCAGTGATATAGTTTAAGAAAAGCAGATAGGGACTTCTCTGGCAGTCCAGTGGTTAAGACTCCACACTTCCACTGCAGGGGGCACTGGTTCGATCCCTGGTCAGGGAACTAAGACCTGCATGCCACATGGCCCCCCAAAAAGGGGGGGGGGAGCGCGATAGATGCTTATTTCTTTCCCTTTATTTTTACTTAGAATAATGAGTTGATGGCTTAGAACCCCTCAACAGTGACTGATTTTTTAAAATTAATTAATTAATTTTATTGGCTGTGGGGTCTTCATTGTTGTACACGGGCTTTCTCTAGTTGCAGCGAGTGGGGGCTACTCTTCGTTGTGGTGCGCAGGCTTCTCATTGCGGTGGCCTCTCTTGTTGTAGAGCACGGGCTCTAGGTGCATGGGCTTCTGTAGTTGTGGCACATGAGCTCAATAGCTGTGGTTCACGGGCTCTAGAGCACAGGCTTAATAGTTGTGGCGCACGGGCTTAGTTGCTCCGTGGCGTGTGGTATCTTCCTGGGGCAGGGATCGAACCCATGGCTCCTGCATTGGCAGGCAGATTCTTACCCACTGTGCCACCTAGGAAGTCCAACAGTGACTGATTTTTTTTTTTTTTTCAACAGTGACTGATTTTTAAAAGTATATTATTATGAACTCATTGATTTCAGTATATTTTAAGTATTTCAATCCATTACATTATTATTGTTATTGATGCTCAAATTCCTGTCTTTGTTCAGTAGAAACCGCTTCAAGCTGGCTCCTGAGTCCTGACCTGACCCTGAAACCTTTAATTTCTTCCTCATTGTTTGGTATGTACAAGGGGCTCCAGGTTCATCTTGTACATTTCCTGCCCAAGTCCTGGAATCAAACGTTTCTCCAAAGAGCCCTGGGTCCTTTTACTGTGAAGTGACACTTGGAGACCACAGTCGAAGAGCTAAAGGTGCTCACTGCCACTGGGTTGGTAACTATTTCTAGGTCTTTTCAGTGAGCAGAGCTAGGAACAGGTTTATATCTCTAAAAACACAAAACACATCATCAGCTCATACTTATACTTTAAATTAAAATTCAGGACCATAGGCTTTTTGCTCAACCTCATTTCTTTTTTATTCCCACACTGAGAGTCCTGGTTCTCGAAGGGTCCAGGGAAGCCACTACTGGTTTTGATTTTGTTGCCACAGCTAGACCTGATTCTGGTAGGAGGGAGTCACCTGGGACAACACTCGGAGAGGGTCTCAGTTACTCACCACAGAGCGGGGAGGACTAAGGCTCAGAGAGCATGGGAAGCCTTTGCAAGTTCGCACATAAGATTAACTCCTGGTTGCCCATGGTGCCATTAGGAAATGAAACAGCAGGGGTACAGATGAAGCCGGGGTGGGCGTCATACAGTTCAAATGCGGATCCTCACCTTCCTTCCCCCACCCCAGAGGAGCCCTGGATCCTGGGGCTGACTTCTCCAGCCTTTCTTCACACTCAGCTACACTTGGCCGCATCCCTAAGCACCACTGTTTCACAGCATCATTTTGTCTGGTTTTGTATGTACTTATACTTATTCATCTGCAGCTTTCTTTCTCCCCTCAACGTTTTGAGATTTATCCATGTTGATGTGTTGTAGTTTCATCCATCCATCCATCCATCCATCCATCCATTCTTACTGCTGTACAGTATCCCTTACATTACTGCACACTGTTTATCCATTCTGCTAGTGGGAAATGACTAGCTCGTTCCCAGTAATTTGCTATTGTAGATATTCTTGTAGGCGTCTCCTGAGTATGCATGAGTATGGAAGAATTTCCCTAAGGCAGGCTGGGCAGACTTTTTCTGTAAACATATATATATATATTTATGTATATATTCTGTAAATAAATATATGTGTGTGTGTACATATATATATATATATATATATATATATATATAGAAGGTACTTATAGAACAAAGAAAACAAACTTTCATGAATTTTGTATTAAAAAATTAAAAGCTTTATCTATGGACATTGAACTTTGAATTTCATATAATTTTCACGTCATGAAATATTGCTTTGAAATTTTTTTCTGACCATTCAAACACATTAAGAACAGGCTCAGCTCTCTGGTGGTACAGAACAGGAGGCAGGCTGGAACTTGGCTCTCAGGCCGTAGTTTGCCCCTCCTCACTCTCTAGGGCTTAAACTGAGGAGAGGACTGGCTGGGTTGAAGAGTCCCAGGTGTCTTTAACTTTACTAGGCACTGCCAGGTGCTTCAAAGTGATTCTATCAATTTAGACTCTCACCACAGCATGGTGAGACTTCCTGTTTGCCCAATGCTCTTTTTTCCCCTCACTTTTTAAAAGTCTTTTTTTAAATTTATTTTTTATTTTTAAAATTTTTTACTGAAATAAAGTTGATTTATAATGTGTGTTAGTTTCAGGTGTACAGCAAAGTGATTCAGTTGTACATATATATACTTTAGATTCTTTTCCATTATAGGTTATTAGAAGATATTGAGTATAGTTCCCTGTGCTGTACAGTAGGTTTTTGTCGGTTATCTGTTTTATATATAGTAGTGTGTATATTTTAATCCCAAACTCATAACGTATCCCTCCCCCCTTCCCTTTGGTAACCATAAGTTTGTATTCTGTGGCTGTGAGTCTATTTCTGTTTTGTACATAAATTCATTTGTAGCATCCCTAGCGCTCTTGAAATAGCATCAGATCTCTTTATTCAATTCATTGGTTCTCTAGTTCTGGTTTCATTTGTAATCACGTTTTGAAAAGTGAAGATAACACGCTGTGTGTTCCTTATTACTGAATAAAAGTTTTTCGTGAAAGAAACAGAAAATATATACAGACAAGATCTTAAAATTTACCCATTATCCTTCCACTCAGGACCAAATTTCTCTTAAACTTCGCACCTGTCCTTCCAGATTTTTTCTTATATACACACACATCATTAATTTAATTTTCGGAGGCTGATGCTATATATGTTGTTTGAGAATCTGCTTGTCTGACTTCATGAAGTTCTATCAGTTACGGTTATTTTTGTTGTAACATAAAACCCAACCCGAAGAGCATCAACAGCGAGAACACGTACTGTCTCCCATGAGCTCCGACTGGAGGTCAGTTCCAGGATTGGTTAATTCACTGGTCTGACAGTATCAAGAACTCAGGGCCTTCCTTTGTCTCAGAATTGCTGCAGCAGGTCTGAGCACTGCATCCTCACATAATGAGAGGCAAAGGCCAGGCGATGGGAAGAGGGTGCTTCCCTTCTTTGAGTGACTGTGAGGAAACAGCCCTGGAAATTCCCTAAGACGCTGCTTCACTCTCCTGCTGGAACCAGGTCAGAGGCCCACTCCTCACCTTTCTCAGGCCAGGGGAGTGGAATGACCAGAAATGGCTGGGGGTTGAGTGGAGATCATGGGGCCCTCAACTTTGTGTGTGACCCTCCCCTGCAGCTTTCTGGCCTCTAAGGAAAATACTTCCTCCCTGATTCACTCCCCTTCACCCTGAGTACTTTCTCTAGATGCTGAGAAGGTTGAAATGCAAATGAAAATACCCAGCTCCCTCTGCGGTCGGTCCCACTTAGGCTCTGCTAACCTGTGCTATCAGGGCTCCACCTTGTCCAGGCTGACACTCTGCTAGCAAAGCTCCATTTCCCAGCCTCCCCTGCAGCCATCGGTGGCCTGGGAAGATTCTGCTTTATATTTGCCAGAGGCCCTGTCACTCCAGTGCCACCTGTCATCACACTTGCGTGGTTTCATTAGTGTGGAGAAATCCTTCTCTGAACCCAGGTCTCTGTCACAGGGGGAAGGGAGCTGAGGGCCACGTGTGCCTCCCCCAGGCCCTGCTCCCCGACCCGGTTCCTTGCGTGACGCTGGCAGGCATTGGTCTGGGCGTGCGGTTGGCAGTCCAGTTACAGGAAGGGTCCAGGATGTGATTTATTCTCCCGCCACCCTTCCTCCTTTTGGCCTGGGGAGGGGGTAGCAGGTGGGGACACGTTGCAGGGTTGAGAGGAACTAACAGCTCCAGTTCTGGCCTTCCTGCCAGAAGGCTTGTGCCTGGGGTCAGGACAGGTTCTCCTGCCTGGTTTCGTTTATATCACATGGATTGCTTGTTTGCACCTGTTTCCATGAGCAGTGTGGGATGCCTTTTGGAAGCATGAGAGGGTATAAACAAACCAAACCTCAAGACTTTCCACAGATATCACCACCACCTTTCAACTCCGTGCGGGTTCAGAGCCTGGTTTCAGTCAAAGGCCCACCAGGGGCGGGTCTGCAACCCCAGGGGGCAGGAGGGTGGCTGGCCCAGTGAGCCCCAGGGAGAACGAGTCCCTCGCATTCATGAGGAAGCAGCCATGGCTGCAGGCTGGAGTCTGGCCCAAGCTGAGCCCTCCTGCTTGGCCTCATGTCCTCCTCACTGAGGGACTGTATGCTTAGGCTATTCAAGATGGCTGTTCTCTTGCTCTCCACACATCCCCTGCTTCCCTCACATGACTATCCAAGCCTCTTAACTGTAGGGCTCAATTCGCTCCTGGTAACTGAGCCCACCTGACATCAATCCCCCCCTATAAACGGCAGCCTCCCCCTCCCTGGCGTAGTGAAGACCACTGCTGTGTCCTGTCCACCGGCTGCTGCATGCGGTGGGTGGGGTGTCGCTCCAGGACCCTTTCTCTAAGACCTTCTGTCCAACAAACTGTTGATGTCTGTCACTGTCTCTGGGCTTTCTTCTGTCTCAAGGCTGGGCAACTACAAGGCTTGTGGGCCTGCGGGGTGCAGCCCAACAGGGACAGAGGTAGGAAATGGGCCCCAAAGCCCACGTTCTGCCCACTAACCACTGCGTTCTGCCAGGCTTCTGGCCGGGAGAGCCGGACAGGCATTGACAGAGCCGCATCTAGGGGGGTGTGACCCATGCCGTGTGCAAAGCCACGGAACACAAACACAGAAAGTGGCTCTGATTCAGCAGCATCATTTTTATTTCTAAATAAGTATCCAGTGACATGACTGTTTCCCATCCATTTTAAAATTTTTTAAAGAGTCCAGTGAGATGAGGCAGAGGCTCCAGCAGAGCAGCTGCAGGTCCCTCCACCTCTGACCTGCCTTCCCTTCCCCAATCCATAGCCCCACCAAGAAGAGCAGCACATCATTTCTCAGGAAGCAGGACCTAACAAATGCCTCTCACAGCTTACTTGGGGGAGGACAAAAGAACAAGGCTGACATTCCCAACAGTCCTTACATCAAAAAGCAGTACTTAAAAAAATCCTTCATTTTTACAAAGAAAATTACTCAAAAGAATACAAGATTCTGATTAATCTTGAATAAATCAAGCTTTGCAGGAGCTGTACTGGAGAAAACGTTAAAGCCTTTGGTAGCCACGAACCTCAAGGCAGCCCAGTGAGTAAGGAGCCTTCCTGGCTCCTTAGAGCAGCCCTGGGGCCTGGAGAAGTGGCTCTTCCACGTGGCTGATCGGCTCCCGGACAGAGGTCCACAGCGCTGACAGATGACCTTTCTCTTTTGACCACCAAACCGCACAGTCCCCGTCAATCCCACGGCCACGGGGGCCGCAGCTGTGCTCCGAGCACTCGGCTCGCTGGCCCTGAAGCCACGCCGCTCACGTGCAGCAGCTGGGAGAAAACCAGCTCCTGGGTAGGAAAGTTCCCTCTGGCATTAGGGGTTATGTGAGCTGGGGTGAGAATGGGTGAAATGGGGTGGGCTGGGGGAATTAGAAAGTCTTCCTTCTTTTGTCATGTGGGCAATGATGGCAGAAGTCCTTGACTATAATAACTCCATCTATGTGAAAAACACAGACAGGAGACTAAGTGGAAGGGCGTGTGGCTGCCTATTCAAAGTCTTTACTCTGACTGTGATGTTTTCATTTAAAACATACTGCCTGGGGCTTCGGAGACTGGGCTCTTGGTAGAAGACCTTCTTAATGATTCTGCCTGCTCTGTCAGAACGTTTCAGATTTGGTTTCCTACCCACCACCCAGCAGGAGAAACACATGCCTGCATTCTGGAGGGAATTGGGGAAGGAGCAAAGGATCTTTCCTTTTTTTTTGGGGGGGGGGGGGGCATTTAAAGTCCTTAACTGACTTGCTGTTGAGAGACTGCTCCTCACACAATCAGGGATCGGTTTTAAGGCCAGAGCCACCCTAAGCGACACCTGCGCCTTTGATGGTCCTGACTTGGCTGAGGAGAAGACAGTCACCACCCTGCACCACCCTCACTCTCGCCACCAAAGCAGAAGAGTGATCCTGGCTGTGGCCTCCCCACTGGGGACTCTGCCAAATGTGTGGACCCCTGTGGGAGTGTGGACCTGAGACCCCATAAGGCCACCTTTGACATGGGCTTGAAAGAGAAGTCTCCCCACTCACTCACCTTTCCATCTTCCATTGCTCGCAAAGGAATCTGCAGGCACATCAGGGCCTCTCTAGGCTGACCTGGGGTACTCAGGGGCTACCAACATTCTGGGCCCTTGGCCTCACGTCAGCCACTGTGTGAAAAGAGGTGGCTGGCCCGGGGAGGGCCCCTGGGCTGAGTGTCTGAACACCAGATGATGGAACTGAGTCACCTTCCACCTGGCTCTGTTCCAGCTCAGCCCAAACGTGATCTCTGGGGACCTAGGAAAAGCCAGCTTCTTTTCCTGTAAGGCCTCACACTCCAAGCCTCTGAGTATGGTTACTCCCAGGCGTCCGACCACCACAGGGCTGCAGAAAGTGATTTATTTCAAGAAGTTAAAAATCGCAGGAGCTGCTGTGGAGGGGCTGCGGGGGGAGCCTTGGGGTGTGGGGCTTACTACTCCAGGATTCCCCAGCGCCCCAGCACAGCATGTCTTCAGAGCTCACTGGCCAATTAACCAGCTTCCCCAAAGGCATTTACTGACTTTACAGCCTGCACTCCTAAAGTATTCCCTTCTCTAGGTGCTACAGTTCTCCTGTCCCATGACCTAGGCCTAAAAGACAGCATGTGTGCAGTTATAGTTATGCTGGATTTTTTTTAAACCTTCTAGGCATTTATTGCCCCAAACGATAGAATTACTAGAAATGCTAAAGGTAGACAGCAAAAGTTTTTGATTCTCAGGCAAAGACATCTGAAAAAAGTGCACCAGAAAAATATCTCTTGATGGGCTTTGGTCTGTTCAAAGGTGAACAGAGAGACTGCTGAGGAACTCGGGCTACCCTCTTCAGCAGGGAAATGAGCTCCCATGCTGCCAAACCCCCACTTGGCCAGCAGAGGGTAGAAGCAGTTCATGGGCGATCCAGGCTGGTGCTGGTCCAGGCCAGGAGATTCCCCAACAACCACCACCACACAGCCAAGCCTTAGGGATCTTCCCCCGAGCCCCCATGTGCTTCTCTACTTACTGTCATTCTCAGGTCTCAGCTAAAAGTGGGAGGCAAGGTGGGACCTGGTGACAGAGGGCAGTCTGAACTGAGATCCTGTTTTCATTATTCAATCTATGAACTCACAGCTCCCCCACCCCCCCAATTTTTTTCTGGCAAGCTACTGAGTTTATAACGCAACTTACACCTCGGAGACCAGATTCTGAATTTCTGGGGGAAAGTAAGTTACTCATGAATTGGAGAATGAGAGAACAATCTGGTCTCTGGTCCCTGCCCCCGCCCCCCGCCCCAGGTAGGCACAAAGGTCCCTCCCTTTGACCTCTTCTCTTACTTTTCCACTAAAAAGAAACAGGAAAAGACGGAGACTGGAATTGTGCATGGCATTAATCTTCCAGTGAGGATATTAGGTGAAGTAAAGTAATCCTATTTGGCTCAAATTATGGGGTTAAGGTGGGAGATTACGAAAAGAAATGATCTATTTTAGCTCTATCAAGTACAAGTTTACTTTTCATGCATAAAAAGGAAACCATGTACCTCCCGCCTAACTGGCTTTACGCTTACACTTCTGGGGAAAGGAAAAGGGTTAGGGAGAGCTCGGGCCTCGGGGACTCCAGAGCCATGCTGCCTGAGGCTGAGAAGATGGAAACATGTTTGCTGCCAGCCCAAGGTCCACGCTGGCCCACTGTGTCCCAAACATAACCAAGGACATGCACATGAATTAAACCACCCCAGAGGGTGCTGAGTCCCAAGGCTTCAGCTGGGATCCTGAGCTGCGTATAGTAACTTCCAGGGGCCTGTCAATGGGCAGAAGCAAGCAGGTAAAGACTTGTTAACGAGCCAGTGAGGGGGCTGGATGCGGCGAAGTCAGTAACTCCATTTCATCTGCACGTGATTGGCAGCGCCTCACCTCGAGATGGCGCAGGGGCCGGGGCAGGGGTGGGTGTGTGTGTGTGTGTAAGAGTACATGCAAGCACTCTGGTAACGGGCTGCTCGAGGACTGCAGGTGAGGCTCAGATGCATCTGGGGACGGGTGGGGCGAGGTGGCAGAGGAGGAGCATGGGGGACAAAAGGGACCCCAGATGGTAGAGAACTGGGGGAGGGCAAGAAAAAGATGCTGATGAGGAGTGATGGCGCAGAAGGTAAATGGCGGGCGGAGCCCAGGAAAAGAGGCCTCTGAAGAAACAAGGACCACTGAGTAAGGAATGGAGGTCAGGGAGGGAGGGGACTGCTAGGCTCTCACTACTTTGTAAAAGTGCATGAATTTAAACTGAATTCAAAGACAGCAGTTGCTGGCCAGCATAAACCCTGTGCCTCCAAGTTTTCCCTCTAGAGGGCGCTCTGACCCCACACAATAGGCTCGCTCATGCCCCCCAAAACCCAAGGATGCGGCTTCCAATGGGGCTCTAGAGAGGTACCTGTGCCCTCGTACTTGGTTCCAGTGTAAACATTCACAAGATTCCCAGAGAAGGGCAGTAGCTGCCTGCCACCCAGGAGACAGCCTGAGAGGTGCCAATCAGAGGTAAAGAGAAAAAGGTTTCTCTTTTTCAGGAAGTGCAAGCGACAACACGAAGGGGAGTGTGAGGTTTTCAAGGTTTCAGAGCCTGCCACTTAGATGGGAATGCTGCTGCCGAGGCCGGAGGCACCTTGATGACACACAGGGAAGCGGAGGCTGGCGCCTTGCCCTGCTGGTACTGACCCCACCCAGCAGGGAGGGGCTCCTGTGATGAAGGCAGTGGCTGGGAAGGCGGCCACTGTGCACCACGCTCCCGGGACACCCTGCCCAGGGCTCCACAGCAGGACTTCCCTCAGGCACCTCGGCTTGACAGATGACTGCTCCCCGGCTGCAGATGCAGAAGGAAACATTTACCTCCACAGGTGGTCCCTCCAATCTGCGGGCTGGGAAGCCACCCGAGAGCAGAGGGCCGGCCCAGTGGAGCGGGGAGAGGGGGAGAGGACGCTTCAGGGCAGCCAGCTGGCTCCAAAGGCCTGGGAGGTCCTGGGTTAAGATGACTGCGGCCTGTCGTCACCCTGCTTCCATCCACCCCAAGAGCTGCCAAATGCATGCGCCACGGGGGTGCTTGTTGGGTGTCTGTCCTGGGAGCCGTGGGGAGGCCTGGTGGTAGCGCCACAGCCCCGCCTGCTCAGAAGCCACGGCGTCCCACTCAGTCACAGCAGCTCCTGCTCGTCGTCCTCAGAGCCCGAGGGCCCCTGGCGCACCTCCTCGTACCACTTGTTGGTGAGCGTTTTCATCTGGACGCGCCCATGGTGGAGGTCCTGGGGCGGGAGACACAGCAAGCCCGTCAGTGGGTCTTGGTCTGGGTCAGGGTCGAGGAAGGGAGAGCTGCTCTGTACCTTGTGGGAGGAGACGGGAGGCAGAGTGCAAGGCCATGGGCAAGTTCAAAGTGTGAACCGACTAATCCCAAGCTGGGATTGTTCTCTGTGGGGGAGGAGGCAACGGGAGGTGTCACCCAGGAGCAGGTGTAGGAGGCAGGAGGGCATGAGGTTAAAAAACTTGGCCTCTGGAATCACACACACTTGGGCTCTGCTCCCAGCTTTGGCATGTACTGGCTGTGTGATCTCGGGGGGGGGGGGGGTCACTTCACCTCTCTGGGCCTCAGTCTCCCCAGCTGTCAAGTGAGACAACCCGCTGCATCTATTGCATGGGTTGCTGGGAGAATGAAATGAAGCAATCATGAGAAACGTGTGGCCCAGTGCCTGGCTCATAGTAAGAGCTCACACGCTGACAGCGAAGCCGAGGGAGGGAAAGTGGGGCTCAGGATCAAAGCGGGGGAGCAGCTCAGAGAGCCCCACCCCCACCCTACACTGGGCAGGATGATGGTTCAGCAAAGCAGGCCCAAGCTGGGCCTTGACTGTGTCATTCACTGCCACTCAGAGGCCAGCGGTGCCTGGAGGGATGGAGCAAAAGCCCTGAGCCTTGGGCCACTGTCCGAGGCCCTGGCAAGTCTGAAATTCCTCAGTTCAGATTTGGTAGCTGATCAATGCCCCAAGTCTATCATCCAGGAAAACCAAACTGTGTTACCAAGCCTATTACTAAACTAGCACTAAATATGGCAGCAAAGGAAAAACAGCAGATGCTGAGTCCTACAAGCATATCGAGCCCTCAAGCCTGGGAAGAGGAGAAAGCTGAGTGGGAAGAGGCCCCCACCCAACCCGACACACGGGTCTTCCCTGCCCACCCTACTCTTGGTCACTGCAGGTCCTAAGGGTGGAAGGCAAGGGAGCCCTGGCCTGCGTCCCACCTCCTGGGTCAGCCGCCGCGTGAAGAAGGGGTTCAGGTACTTGGCGTCCAGCCACAGGAAGCCTTTGAGGTCCTGCCGCCGGATATAGTGAGCTTCGTATTCTTCCTCAGTGAGCTCCGACAAGTGCTCCGACTCGATGGTGTTGCCCTGCATGGGGAAGGAGGGCAGCCGAGGGGTGGTCAGCTGATACCTTCCCGGAAGCCCCCACACCATCCAGCCTACCTTGCAGCTCTTCACCCCCAGCCCCTGTGTCCCCAACCCTGTTAGGGGCCTCCTGTAGGGAGGTGGGAAGGTGTGTAAGAACATGACGGACATCCAGAAAGAAAGTCAGAATTGTGAATAAGTCGGAAGTTCCGGGCTGGGGCTTGGTCTGTAAGTTCTCCAGGTGGCTGTCGTGTGCAGCCAGGCTGGGAGCTGTCCTAGGCTGCCTCTCTACCAGCGAACTGAACAAGGGAGGCGGCTTTTGGTGTTTTTTTTGCCTGCAGCAGCCCACTCTGGGGACATTTCCTGGTCAAGAGGATGCGAGGGGGAGGGAACGATCCTGGCGGGATCTGGAGAGGGAGGGTGGGAAGGACCACCCACTCTCTGCAGGGGTGACCAAATGCAGTTTTGCACGCCCACCCCCAAGCGCAGGTGTACCTGGGGTGTAGGAGGTGGGAGAGAGGGAGGGTCGGGGAGGGCACTTCCCTGCTGTGGGGCAGTGCTTCTCAAACTCTGGCTGGTTTCGGAACCACCTGGAACTTGGGGAGCCACAAAACACTGGGCCCACTAGGCCCACCTGCAGTTCCTGATTCAGCAGGTCTGGGATGGGGACCAAGAATGTGTATTTCTAACAAGTTCCCACTGATGCTGCTGGTCCAGGAACCCCACCTTGAGGACCAATGATGGCAAGTGTGGGGGTTAAGAGTCTGTGTGAGAAATAAAAAAAAGGAAAAAAAAAAAAAAGTCTGTGTGACCTCAGCTGTGTGATTTGGTCTCTGTGCCTCAGTGTTCTCATCTGCAAAATGGGGATCATGAGACCATTTGCTTCCTGCAGGTCATCAGGGAGACAGGAGACAGTCCAAGGAGAGCGTAGGTGCCACAGAAAACATGGCCTAAACAGCAGCTGCTCCCCCTGAGCACACACCCTGGTCCTATCAGAGCTGTGCTTAGGCACGTGTGGCTGCAGCTCCTGGTGATTTGTTAGAAATGCAAACTCTTTGGGCTCCACCCCAGACCTGTGAGACCCTGGAGCCCTCCACCAACTCTGACACCCACTAAAAGGTGTGAGAACCTATACCTGAGCTTTGGTTAAAAACAGACAAGAAGGCTGGTGGATGGGGTGGGAGGAGAAGCGCTACTGAGAGTAAGGAAAGTTCTGTAAGCCAGCCCAGCAGGAGGTCATCTGAAGGTTCTCCCCAGTAGCACAACCCTGGCTGGAGAGGCCCAGGCAGAGACTGGAGGCCAAGATCCGCCCAGACTGGACTGTCCAGACTGAGAAGTGGGCCACCTCCCCTTTCCCCTTCTTCTAGTTGAGGATTTCTGTGCTTTCCATGACTGAGTAAAGTTACTGATAGCCTCGAACAAGGGAACTAGAAAAAGATGCATTTCTGGAAATGTGTGTGTGGTGCAGGGGGTGGGGCAGGAAGGCGGGACAAGAGGCCAGGGCTCAGCTGGGGCCTGAGGGAACACAGGGCAGGACAGGCTCAACCACAGTGACTCAGGGCAGGAGGGCGGCTTGCAGGAGGTGGAGGCGGGGAGGGGTCTGGGGCCTCGGGCTCACTGCAGCTGGCCCTGGGCACCTCTGGCCCCAAATCATGCCCTCGCCTGTCCTGGGTGGAGGGCCCTCTCCCGTGACCCTCCAAGCCGCTGTGAGCACTTTCCCCCTCTCGATCCCCAAGAGAAGGCTTTTAGTAAATGCTGGGGAATAATGTGATTTTTGTCATTTTGCGATTTTGAAACTTTCCTCCCAGCCCCAGCCCGATAGGGAGGTGTGGCTACTGGCAGGAGGGGAGCGTTACTGGGAGAGTCTGACAGAAACCCACGTTCCCATGCCACCGCCTCCGTGGCTTCAAGAGGCAGGCAGACAACCCATCCCAAAAAGCCATGCTTCAGACCCTGAGTCCAACCTCCCGGTCCATTTGGGAAGCTGGTGCATGTGCGTGTGCCGTGCGCGTGTGTGTACAGGGGCCGAGCATCCTCAAATCCTCAAATGTCTTGTTCTCCCATTTCCTGGCAGTGAGCGGGGACCCACCCTCTGCCCCGCCCGCCCACCCGGCAGGCACTAACCATCTTCTCCGTCTTGCTGAGGTTGACGTCCTTCTTGTTCCTGCGGCGCGCCTTGGCGTCCTCGATGTCCACGAGGCGGATGAGGGGCATGGTGCTGCCGCCCAGCAGCAGGATGGTGAAGAGCACGATGATGATGGTGGTGGTGCCGATGAGCTGCCGCTTCTCCATGGGCTCCAGGTCCAGGTGAAGGCTCAGGGCGTAGGGGATGGCCCCCCGCAGGCCTGGGCGACAGTGAAGGGAGTGAGAGGGACGGAGGAAGGAGGCCGCGGTTCTCGGGGCATCCGGGCCCAGCCCGGCACCATGGCTGAACATTCTAACGCACCCACTGGAGAATTCAAATTCATCTTGTGAGGCTCTGAGATGTGAGAAAAGCAGGTGCAAAGAAGGGGGGCCCGGGAGAAGCTCACCTCCGTTCCCACTTTGCAGGGCGGCAGAGCGCAGGCGTGAGGTGACCTGTCCGGGCTGTGAAGCGCCAGGCATGTGCGTGTTGAGGATGCATCAAGCCCAGCACTCACGTTTCAGAAACGTGACAGCTGGTGCAGATGAGCCCTCCCCACGTGTGCCCGGCCCTGTGCTACGTGCTCCACGTGCAAGATCTCACCCGATCGTCACAGGAAGCCCTGTAGAGCTGGTCCTGTTATTCTCACAGCGCACAGATGAGGGGCCGAGACTGAAAAAGAGGTGTCCTCCCAGGGTCACACACGTCACTGGCAACAGCACAGAATGCCACTTGCTCAATGCCCGTTGTATCTGAGGACGCTGCCCTTGTGGTGGCCAGCGGCACGGGGAACTGCATCACGGCCTCTCCCTTACTTCCTGATTTGGTCCCTGGGAGGCTGCTAGCTGGACTGAGGGGCATGGACTGAGCTGGGGAACGGCATGTTCTCTCTAAAGAACTTCCTGGCTTGCCTGGTGCTACAGAGAGGACAGGAGCTCTCAGAGCAGCAGGGAGGAGAGATGCCAAACAAAGATTCGTGCGAGGGTGAGGGCCTGAAGGAGAAGGGAGGGCGCGTGGAGCACACGTTACAGGATCTGACCCAGACGCGGAGGCTGGCGCATCACAGCACGACGAGGGGCTGGCTGCTGCAGCCCGGACCCAACATGGGGACACAGTGGGGCGGAGGGCAGGAGGTGGAATTAAGAGAGACATGGGGAGTGGAAGCAACAAGTCACAGGAGCGAGGGGAAGTGGGGTGATCGGGGAAGGGAAGGGCTGGGAGGATGCCCGGGTCCTAGGAGGCTTGCTGTGCAATGGTCCGGGCATGGGGTCAGGAGTCTGGCTCTTGGATTCACCCTCAGGCCCTCTGCTTCCCCCGGGGCCTCCCAAGCTGGGACGAGGAACTAGACACAGGGCCTGCCGTGATGGTGGCCCGATGATGAAATGCCTTGGCACAAAAGAGCATGTGCACACAGCAGACACTTAGTAGGAGGGAGCCACACCCCTGCTATAAAACATGTCATTGTTTCCTATGAAGGAAGGGGGGGCCCCACTGGCAAACATGCAGCCTGGGCAGGAAGGTAAGTTCCGTCCTAGACAACGAGATCGCAGTAGCGCCACAGCATCCAAGGAGGATTTAGACACCAGAGTCTGGATCTCAGAGGAAAGGCCTGGTCAGAGGAAACAGCTCTGGGAGGGTGGGAACCAGATGGAAGTTGAGGCCACAGGACCGGTGAGCTTATGAGAGTGCAGGAGATGAAGTGGGTCTGACGCTGAGTCCTGAGGAAACCAATATTTACTGAGGTGCCAGTAAAGGCAGAGGGGGAGCTGGACAGGAGCCCAAGGAGACCCCAGGGAAAAGGGGGGAAACCAGAGTATAGCCGGAGGCCAAGGGAAGAGGAGAAGAGGGTACCCCCAGTCAGACGGCAGGTGGGTGGGAGGAAGGAGCCCCAAACCGAGGAGGTGGGGGGCGGGGGGGGGGTGAGGGCTGAGCAGTGCCCACCAGGTCTGGCTGCGGGAGGCTGCCGGTGACCCGGGTAAGGCCAAGTCCAGCCCTGAGAACAGGAGGTGAAGAACTGGAGAAAATGGGCAAGAAAAGCTTGCTCAAGAAGTCTGGCCACGATGGCAAAGAGCTGGGGAAGCAGCTGGAAGGGATGAGGAGTAGCAGTTTCGGTTGAAGATGTTGGTTTTCTGCTGGGAAAGGAGAATCTTCAACTGTTGAAATGATGGAGGAGCCAGGGAGACAGGCTGAGGATCCCAGAAAGGGGGCGGAATGGGTGGAGAGAGGCCTGGGCAGCCTGAGGATGCCTGGAACCCAGAACCACCACCCACGTCCCCCCACCCCCAAAGTGCTCACACACGTTGTCAAATGCCTAATACATATCTTAGATTTTCTTTCAGATTTTCAAGACCTTGGATCAACTACTTTACAATTTTTTTCCCTTCGCAGGCAGAAAAGATTAAGAAAAAAGTTTTTCTTACTATACACACACACACACACCTACCTACCTATACCTGTCACACACATACATCTATTTATTTTAAACGAGGGCTTTTGAAAATGAAGATAAATCTGCAAGGAATTTACAGATACGCTGTTGGAGAGAAAATAGCTTACAGAGGCTTCCCTGGTGGTCCAGTGGCTAAGACTCTGTGCTCCCAATGCAGGGGGCCCAGGTTCGATCCCTGGTCAGGGAACTAGATCCCACATTCCGCAGCTAAGAGTTCATATGCTGCAACTAAGACCCCGTAAAATCAAATAAATATTAAAACAAACCAAAAAAAACCCAGTTTACAAAGCATGTTGCTTTACCCTGACCGACAGAGAAGTGCTATAATTATAACATTTAAACAAGAAAGCACAAGGAACTGGACATACTGCTCAAAAGTAAATGTAAAGATGTCTATGGATCCAGTTCTTTAGGAGCCAAAGATGTATGGAATCACTTCCATTCTTTAAAAAGTAGAGGAATATGGGATTGAACAGAGACTGAAATGGTCAAACTATCAGAACTTAGTGACTGAATGAAAAAAAAAATCCAAATCTAGCCTGTAGTACAAAAAAGTTTAAACCTTAACCTTTTGATTTTGAGCCCCCTGTTGCTTCAGCCTAGACAGTGTGCAGGTGGGAGGGGCGCTGCGCACACCTTGCCCTGGGCTGCCCTGTCGTCCAGGAAACAGTGGAGGGAAGGAGGGCAAATCCTGGCTCTGCCTCCCGGGGCCCCTCCATCCCGAGCAAGTCCTTTGCCCTTGAGCCGAGCCTCCTCATCTGTAGAGCAGACATGCTCCACCCACTTTACGTGCCGGGGAGGGGTACGCCTGTGAAGGGCCTTGCCCAGGGCCTGGGTTACAGCAGGTGCCCTTAAACGGGCGCTCGTGTAACTTGGGGCTGACTGAGGCACGCACGTTTTGAAAGGGCTCTGGGGACAGCCATGTGCACTCTCCGCAAGGCCTGCATCTTTATAACATGCATCTTCCCTCCACGGTTCATTCAAGGCTGGACTTACCGCTGAACCACATGATGAACATCATCTTCGGGGTGATTTTATGATCACGGAAGAAATTCAGGAGGTAGGAGAGAGGGAAAATGTTCACCGCTCTGCCAAACAGCACAAGCACCTGTTAACGCAACAAACTAAGTCTTAACACAGAAACCTCTGGTTATTTGAGTTGAAGATTGTGGAAGCTAACACAGGCCTGGTAACACACCCATGATCAAGGCAGCATCCCCTTGTCATCAAAGGCATGAACTCAATGCTAGGCAGAAACCCACGAGATGCCAGTTCCTCTGAGTCCAGGAAAGGATTAAAGCTTTGTATGTTTATGCTTCCACTGTCAGAAAGAGAGGACTAACAAGGTATCAATGACAGCTTTAGTAATGCCAAGAGGCCACGTAGTAGTACCGAGAGATTAATTTAAGGGCAATCTGGCTTCTCCAGAGGTGCTCCACTGTGGGACGGGCCTGTACTAATTTCTAATGGGTTCGCTCTGGAGGGACAGACAAGGTGTTCCTGCCTCTCCTGTGGGGACCCCACTCCTCAGGGAAAGGAGCGAAGACTGAGAAGGGCCTACCTATGTCCGTAAATGCTGCTCCCTGAGCAAGGCGAATGCACAGGTAGGTTCTAACAGGAAGTCACATACACCCTGTCTAGCCAGTTGCTTGCCATGGCTTTTGGTTCCTAAGCATCTCCAAAGGCATGTCGATTTTTAAAATTAATTAATTAATTAGGCTGCATTGCTGTGTGCGGACTTTCTCTAATTGTGGCCAACGGGGGCTACTCCTCGTTGCAGTAGCTTCTCTTGTTGCGGAACATGTGTTCTAGGTGCGTGGGCTTCAGCAGTTGTGGCTCGAGGGCTCTAGAGCGCAGGCTCAGTAGTTGTGGTGCACAGGCTTAGTTGCTCCGCGGCATATGGGATCTTCCCAGATCAGGGATCGAACCCACGTCCCCTGCATTGGCAGGTGGATTCTCAACCACTGCACCACCAGGGAAGTCCCAGGCATGTCAATGTTAACAAAATATAGCTTTACGTAAAGTCTAAATCTTAGCTAAGTGGCTTCTTAGAACTACTTGTTAATTTACTTCCATTTTCATCATCTCAATTCTCACCATAACTAACCTGAACAGAATACAATACACATAGACATTCTGAGGCTCTAAGTTTATTCTTTGAACCAGCATGAAATGAGTGTGCTTTGGACTGTGTGCCTTGGAAGGTCTAGTCAACAATAATTACCCCAATCATCTAACATTTACATGCCAGACAATGCTCCAAGCATTTTATATACATTATATTGTTAAATTTACATCCTTCCAAAGGTCTTATGAGGTAGGTATTATGTCTCTATTTTAGAGAGAAGGAAACTGAGACAGAGAGAGGTTAAGTATTAAGTAACTGGTCCAAGCTGACCCAGGCAGGAAGTGGTGGAGCCAAGTCCCAAACCTGGCTCAGTCCCCAAAGCCCACGCCCCTGACCACTGAGTCTAAAGTAATCCATCTGAACGGCACAGGCCGCCTCCAGGAGCGGCAGGGCCAGACTGACCAGGTGCTCAGGGGGAAGTGCGTTACCACCCCAGGCATCCCTTCATTTTCATCCCCTCCCAGCCTGTGGTTGAGACTGCCACCTCCCTGTTTCAACCACTGAAATCGAATCCTCCAACCCCACATTTGTGTTTCAAATTTGACCAAATGTGGCCCTTTTCACCCAGTGACCACACTAAAGGCTATTATACTTTCTGTAAAAGACTTTTGCTGCTGTTCTCTTGTCCTGAAACCTGAGTTTGGAGGACAGGTAACAGTGACAAAAGCAATGAGCTCGTGCTGACTAAGGTAGAAGCACCCAGACTGCAAGGAAAAACATCTTTTCCCTTAGGGTTCCTTATCCTCTCTCCCTCAGGTTCCCCATATGCCAAATAGGTAAGCTTCACCGGTTTGCACATGGCAGGTGACAGTGATTAAAAAAAAAAAAAGCCTCCCTCTCAATAGCTATGTTTTAAGTCGAGTTGGTAATGAAAAGTTAACTCAAGATGAATTATGGTAACTCAACAAGGTGTGCTTTCTAAGTGCCTTCACAGAGGATCTAAAAAGACAACAAAGAGATCAAATTATGGACGGGAGGATGAATCAGCAGGAGGACCTATGGGAGATGAGTTCACACTGAGGGGACACAGACACAGGAGGGACACAGACGAGGGACCTGGGAACACCAGGCTAAATGCCCAAATGTTAGCCAGTCCCGTCACTTTGATCAGATGCCTGAGGGAGTTGGCCCTTTCTTTTTCAATGTTGAAACATTTACTTTTCTCCCATTCCATTCCCAAGATCTGATTTTAATACAAATGATTAAACTTCTACTGTCCTTTTTCAAAGGTACATTTTGTCTCCTACTGTCACCACCCCCACCCGTCCAATTATAATGTTGTTTCCCAAATCTTCTTGATGGTAAGAATCACCTGGGATGATGATTCCTCTGGATGAATCTCCAGAGGAGGTAAGGGCCTCGTGATCTTTACCTTGAACAAGTGTCCAAGGTCATGCTTATAAATGGACACATTTGAAGGCAACCACAGTAAGAATTGGGTATACTCACTATAATCTCCCAGGAAAAGTAGAAAAGAAAAAGAAATCATCCCCATTTGGATGATTTGTGAACATCTGGCTGTATATTCTTACATATTTGCATTGTTCTATGCATGCTGTTTTTACATGGTTATGGTCAATTACACATTTAATTCTGAAATCTGCTTTTACTACCTAATGTTAAAAACTGGTAATTTTTTTTTTTTTTGTGGCCCTGCCGTGCAGCATGTGGGATCTTAGTTCCCCGATATCAGGGACTGAACCCGTGCCCCGTGCAGTGGAAGCTCGGAGTCTTAACCACTGGACCGCCAGGGAAGTCCTGAAAATACCGGTAATTTTTAAAGAAGATTATAACAATTCAAGGCCACTTAAAATTAAAACCAAAAAAAAAAATTCTTTCCTGGGGATATTTATTTACTCAATTCCATCCGTCCCATTTATTGTATGTTAATGATTGTTTAACAAAAAGAAACTTTAAACAGAAGGTTGCCTATGTAGCTGTTGACTTTGACCAGTTAACAGTTACATAAATGAATCCAGAATATGTGGTTATCGATCTACAAATAAATAATTAAATAAAAAACAAGGAAAATACTTACTATGCACCAGATGACAAAGGAAATTTCAAACTTGTGAGGGAAACTAAAAATGGACAGGCCAAGAAACGCAAACACACATGTTTCTGAAACAAACCAAAGAATGGATTATTCAGCCTCAACTATTTTCTTCCAATACAGTACAGGGCTGTTATGAAAGCAAACATTCAGAAGTAAATCAGAATCTAGTATAACACTTTGCTTATTTTCTGGAAAATCCTGCAACCAGTACCTTGGTCAAACTCGTCCTTTGATTCTCTCATTCTTTTCTATCACACAAGCAATATGTGTTTGCCATTCAGAATCTCCCAATTTAACAAGCCAGCTGTCAAATACCCATGCAAATAAATACTCTCCCACCCAGGGACGATGATATACAAGAATCTGTCCACTTGCTGAACACTATGATTAGCAGGGATCCCGACTGTGGCAAAGTGGCAAAAATTCAGAGCAAATGACTGCAGACACCACGTGACTAGTGTGAAAGGGCCCTTTGTTAACTTCCTTGCCAAAGTGGACAAAGCCAAATCACTGACTTCACATATTTAATGCTGCCACAAAGTTTAGAAGAAGACTTACACCCTGCAGGATTTGCAGGAAGAGATACATTTCAACTCTTGGCTCCACTCCACAAGTCAAAGAGAGTCTGACATTTGCTATACAAGCAGTCACTTGTGTATCCAAAGAAAAAGCACCTTATAAATTTCTAGCACTAGGGCTCCTTGCTTAAACTGTGACATCCTCCAGAATAGCCTTAGAGCCAGAGAGACAAAGACTCTATTTTAAAAGTTGAGCGTCATAAAAATATCAAGGCTGTTTTAAAACATTTCAGGAACTTTTTTTTTTTCTTCGAATGTGTATCCTTTAAGAACATGTCCACAAGCTGGACTGTATGCTTACTCTTCTCTGCCTAGAATGTTCTTCTTATCAAATATTTTTGTCATCTTTCTAAGTTAGCTCATTTAGAACACATTCAGATCTATGTAATGCTTTTCCCTGGCAGCATGAATACTATTATGTGGATATGTCATGGTTAATTTAACGAATCCTTGATGAATATTTAGAATGTCTCTATTTCTGATACTGAAAAAGCAACAACAAACATCCCTGTGCTCAGGCTAAATGCCTGATGGTAGAATTGCTGAGTCAAAGAGCATGTGCCTTTTAAATGCACACTGATGTTGGCAATGACTCTCCAAAAAAGATGGCATCAATGCACATGCCCATCAACAGGGCCCATTTTCTATACATTTGTGCCAGAAGTGGCGAGTCCCCAAACTTAAAATCTGATGGGTACACAGGAGCATTTGATGGATGTTTTGCTTTACATGCCTTTATGGTGAGAGTCAGAGTCTTCAGTCACGACTTTCTGAGAAAGGTGCTGTGGAAACAATACCCACTGGGCCAAGAAGAGACAGACTGGCCTCCAGGCTCACTTCTTAGCCATGAGACAGTGCTCAAGTCATTTGATCTGAGCCTTCCTGTCTGTGGAATGAAGTCTCTGCACAGCCTGCCCCAGAGTCCTAGCATGTGACAGTGTGGAACTGGTGCTTCGAAATGAGGCAGCCCACCGAAATGCCAGAGGCAGGGCACAGCCACTTGGGGGCCGGTATAAAAGGACAGTGTGAGAGCGGTTCCTTCACTCCCAGGTATAAATTAGGGGGATGTACGTGGGTTCATCAGACCGTGATGCTTAACTGAAACTGCTTAAGAGAAACAGCCATCACGCCCAGCCCAACAATGACACCTCTAATGCAGGATGTGCCTGCGACACTCCCTTCAAGATGTTCTTGTGAACAAAGGGTCCTACGGACAAGTTTGGGAAATGCTGTCACTCTATCTCCCTCTTAGAAATTCACAATGCACATTAAACTTTATTTACCGCAGGATTTCCCAAACTGCTTTTTGACTATGGAGTCTTTTTTCACCTAACTCTCATCAGTATCGGGTCCAAGGAATACATTTTTGGAAATGTCACTTTCATATATTGTAAATACAAGAGTCTCAAACGTTCATAATTAGCAGTTCTCATTATTTTTTGGTCTTAAAATTATAGGCATCGAAAGTTCCATTTGTTAGGTATTAGGTCTCCTTTATGGAATGTGAAAGCCAGAGTAACAAACAAAAGCTAAGGGAGTGCGGTGTCTGGCTCTGAGGAACTCTGCCGCCTCTTCTGCCAGGGAAAATCTCAGCGGACTTCTGGGACAGGGTGAGGAAGAACAAGTAGCTCTGGGTAGGCCGTGCAGGACCACACAGAGGCAGAACTCACCACACAAGAAGGCCACGGTCCGGAGGGTCTGCTGCATGAGGATCTGGGTGACCGGGGACAGGTTATGGTGCGTGTAGTGAGACATCACGATGCCGGAGAACAGGATGGCCATGATGCCTAGAGAGGGACAAAGGGGCAAACTGCACAGACGTGAACAGAAGAGAAAAGCACTTGCCATGGGATACGCAAATGATGCCTCACATTTCCTGCGGGTCCCGGAGCCGATAACATTAATACCAGGTGTTTTAAGAAAAAGGCCTGAGGCCTCCCAGAGGCTGCAGAGAAGTGCTAAGGGTCTGTCTCTCTGGCAGCTTCATTACCAGCTGGGTGACCTTGGGCCAAGTCTCTTCCCCTCCCCAAGCCTCAGTTTTCTCAGCTGTACAATGGGACTAATAGTACCTGCTCATGGTACTATTAGGAGGGTAATGAACAGAAGCTATGTACAGTGCCCTTCACAGGACCAGGGCAGAACAGGTGTGAGCTGTCATTGTCACTCATGGATATAAGGGGGGCAGGTGAACCACTCTTGGGGGAGAAAGGAAACATAAGAATCTGGCTATGGAGAATGGGTGGATTTTGATTTACTTCATCATACTTTAATTCTGAATTTTCCCTTAATCACCACGAATTAACCTTACAATATGAAAAGAGAGATGTGTTATTAAAAAAAAATGTGATGTCTTTTCTTTAAAGGTCTTCATGACAGAGTCTACGACTTTTGTTGCGTACCCAGGATTTGAGTTTCAACTTTTGTCCACTGCCCCTAATCACTGCTGAAGCCACTTACACGGGTTTCCTCTCAGTGTTTCCCCAGTGAGGCAGCAGCAAAGAAGTTTTTACCTCATGTAAGGAAGCTGAGATTTTTACAAAGCCACTAAACAAGTTGCCAAAATACGTGATTTCCAAGTCAAACCTTATAAGCAAAAATTTAACTCATTTCTGCCATTTTGTAGGAACAGATTCCTGGCTAACTTTCTGTTTAAAAATGAGTGAAAAGCACAGAAATGCATTGGAGATGTTTCAACGGCTAAGGTTGCTGTATAAGCAATACCTTACGAAATACAGGAAAACCCTACTCTCTGTGGTGCCCAATAGGTATTTGATGGCCGGAGAGATAGCACTAGCTGCAACATTTTATCTCCTACACTCTTAGGAAAGAGCAAATGCCTTTGCTCTTTCATTTTTCACAAGGAGGAGGCCAGACAGGGAAATTCCAGCAATGCTGCCCACAAGCCACACCTGACAAGCCTGGAGAAGGGAAAGGAGAGGGCAGGAGACTACTTGCTACTTTAGAGCAATGAGAAGACTCTAGAAATCACGATAAAACACATAGCAATACCACCTCTGGCTGTCCCCTCGATTCATCTGCTCCTCTCAGTAAGTTCCTGCAGGCGACGACCGGAGAGATGCTCCTTCCTGACTCTGCACCCAAACCATGGACGCCACAGGCAACATGAGGTGACACAGAGGGAGAGCCCTCTCTTCCTTCTGTGCCATCCAATGCTAGATGGCTCTGGCTTCTGGGCTCTCAAAGGGCTCTGTTTTGCCAGCCTGCTTCGAGAAGGGTTATCAATTCATCGCAAAGCTGAGACTTCAGAGTTCTTACCCTGCAGAGGAGCCTGAACCACTTAAGTCGTGAATCGGAGTGGCCTTCCGCCTACGTTGTCATTCCGCGCACAGAGCGAGGTCATCACAGCCCACAGGAGTCTGGCATTACAAACCCATTCCAGAAAGCCAAAGGCTCTGGGAAGTCAGCTCTGACAGTGAAATGTGGAAGTTCCCCTGGGACGGAGCATCAGGAAAGGCCAGTGCCAGAGCCCCAGGGAGCTTTCCTGCCCCCCGGGAAACAAGGGGACAGGCTCAGTGCAGAAGGGTCTGGCTGGCCGCTTTGGTCTGGTGCACTAGGCCAGGGGTTGGAAACCCAAACTCCTCAGGGGCCAGACAATAAAAACAAAGATAAAAACGACAAGTGGGTGCGTGGCACATGGGCAAAGAAGGCACAAGCCCATCTACAGATGGCTGACAGCAGCCCTGTGGATGGGGGCCCAGTGCTGACCAGTCTTCCTTCTGGTTTTTGAGAGACTCCAGAAATGTGTTTCTTATGGGAAATCTTCCAACCCTTTTTTTTTTTTTTTGGCTGTGCCTCACGGCTTATTGGATCTTAGTTCCCCGACCAGGGATCAAACCTGGGGCCCTGGCAGTGAAAGCAGCGAGTCCTAACCACTGCACTGCCAGGGAGTTCCTGGAAATCTTCCAACTTTTAATGACAGCAACTAATTCAAATGTTTAAAAATTTTCTATATAGATAAACAAACGCCATCGGGAGGCTGAATTTGGGCCACATAGAAACGGGCCCTCTTAGTGACTAGCCAGCCACGACCTTCACACCAGTCTAGGCTGGGGTCAGGGGAACTCTCAAGTCCCGGGGGCTAAAGGAAAGAGTTAGGGTCAGCAATGGGTGCAAAAGCCCCAAGGACAACTCAAGTGGCTGCCCGACGTGCCTTCCGTAAGCCCAGGTGACTTCACCACCGAGACGACCCTCCCCCACTGCAGCTGCCCCCAGCATAGGCTGCAAAGACAGCGAAGGGAAAATGGTGCCAGCAGGCTCACTCCTGGAGAGAAAAGGCCTGGGGATTTAAAACATACCCTGGAATGCAGAATCCTGATACATTTACTTCTTTCAGAAGGCAAAATCATTTAAGGAGGCAGACAGCAGTGCAGCAAATGGTCAGCCTCTTAGAAGGAAGGAAGGGAAGAGAGGGAGGGAGGAACCCCATTTCTAGTCTCAGTTCAATCCACTGTTTCAAATGTAATCAAGGAATAGAGTAAAGGGATTTAAGTCCAAAAGGCAGGAGTTGAAAGGGTACCATGTACAATTTCTACTGCATTTAACTTTACTGTGGGTAAAACACAGTGTACTTGAAGGCTGAGCCAGGCCCTAGTCAGTTTTCTTTGTTAATTACCCAATAATAAAGATATTCTGCTATAAAACATCCAGACTCAGAAGTAAAGAGTAAAACAAGACTCTCCATTCACACTGCCTGCCCAGAGGTAATTACTCTCAACAGTTCAATATGCAGATTGCCAGCTCTTTTACCATGCCATTATAAAGTTTATCTATCTTTAGAACATAATAAGATCAAATTACAGATATGGCCTGGATTATTGGCACACTGATTTATTTTTAAAAAGTCCTCTGGCACTTGGCTTTGCATGTGTAAGAGCTCCAACTCCTTCCCAGGCCTACAGAACCCTGCGGGACAGGGTCCTGGCCCCCCCGGCCCAGCCATGCTCTCTTCCTGCTCTTCCTGGAGCAAGCCAAGCTCCCTCAGGTCTATCTGGGACCCTCGGCACCTGCTGTTCCCGCTGCCAATCACTCCTTCCCCAGAGCCTCGCGTGGCCAGCTCCTTCTCACCACAGAGGTCTTAGCCCCGGTGCCACCCCTTTGAGGACACCTTCCTGACCCCCTACCTCATAATGCTTCTGCCCCCGTGACAATCTATCACATTACTCTGGCTTCTTTTTTCACATAATTTCTCACTACCTGAAATCAACCTATGTGTTTGCTCACTTGCTTATTATCTTTCTTCTGCAGTCAGAAACCTGATCTTGTCTTATTACTGTACCTCCGAGACCAAGCAGAGTTCTCTGGCACAGGGTAGGCATTAAATAAATATTTACTGAATGGATGAGTGAAAGGAGGTTTTTCTTTCTTAAAATTTAACAATGTAGCTTGGAGTTCTTTCCATGGCAGTACAGATTGGTCAAATTCATTTTTTAAGTGACTGCATAGTATTCCATAGTGAGAATGGATTCTAACGTACACCATCTTTCCCATTATTGATGACCATTTAGTTACTTCCAATTTTCCTCTCACAGGCAGTGCTACAAAGGAATTACTTGGATACAAACCTGTGCCCAAGTGTGGTATGATACATTCCATCTCTGGTCAACGTCTTCCCAACATATTACACAAGGTGTTATGTCCTGATCGACCTTACAAATTCATCCTTCAGCCCCCAAAGTTCCATCCTCTGTGACTCACCTTGACAGAGTCACTGCCCCAATCCCCACTTTCAGCCCAGAGATGTCTGAACTGGCAAAGGTGGGGTCTATTCATCTTTGAATCTTTAGAGCTGGAGGGCAAACTGGCCCTTAAAACTGGCTTGAATGAATGCTAGAAATAGTTAACATTGATAGAATTAGAACAGACTCTGAGAGTAGCTAATACTTACTGGATATTAACTAGGGAGACTATTTAATTTGCTGTGGAAACCAGGACACTTTTGAGAATGAAAGGGGATGTTGTTCATTTATCATGTTGGGACGAAACAGGGTGTCAGGGCCACCCAGGACGCATGGTCACCTTAACCGTAATACGTGTTGATACCTCTGTCAGGACTGTTACTTGCATCGTTCCCCTTAATCTTAACCACAAACCGTAGAGTGGCACTTTTATTATGTCTACTTCATATGAGGAAGTGGAAGCTCAGAGTGGGTAAGTCTGCTGTCTGAGGTTACACAGCTCATGAGAGGTGGAGGTGGGATTCAAACCGGGTCTGTCAGGTGCCCCAAACCGCTGTGTTCTAAACACAAAGATTTAGGTAAATGATTCACAGGGAGAGTGTCCTGTTCAGCGGTCCTGCTAACCACTTACTCAGTCCTTTGTGACAGTCAGGAAAAGCAGAGCACAAAGAGGAAGGAGGGGACGGCACCAAAGTCACCGTTCCCGTTTGCACTCTTACAGTAACAGGGTGATCCTCCTCTTCTCTGAAAACCTTGCCTGACGAACATTCCACCAGCAGAGTGTGGGCAGAGCCAGCCTGCCACCCAGAGGTGGACCCGTGTGTTCTAGGTTTGTATGGGCTCTCTCTGGCCCCGTTAGCGTGCAGAGCAGAGGTCCCTAAGGAAATGAAACCCCTACAAATAGAAAACCCCGAACTCTCTGAAGAAAAGACAAGAAAAACACTCCCTTGTTTTAAACATGAATTTCAAATGGACGCACAAACTATATCTTTGCCACCAGGTACTCAGTGTTCATCTCAAAGGGGTGGGGAATGATTTAGAAAAACAAAGGTAAAAATAGCTAGGCTAGAGCCAAATGACTCACAGGTAGTGTTTATGTAAGTGCCAAAATTCAGGAGAGATAAGAGAGGGCACGGGATGGCAGATACTGGGATGAAATTATCTAAGAGAACTGGCTTGGGATTAAAAACAAATGAGACCCCAAGGTTTACAAAGTTCTCTAGCAAAAATGGCCAGAGTCCTCTCTGCTTCCTCCTTGGCAAGAGCTGCTCACAGAGAACCCATGTGTAATGCCAGATAGTGACCTGAGGGAAGGAGAATTCTGTCCAACAGCAGAAGAGGAACAGAAAAAAATATTTCCAGAAACCAATAAAAATTTCTTAAATTTGATAAAAGCCACAAACTCACAAAAACTATAAATCCACGAAGCTCAACAAATCCCAAGAGGGATATAAAGAGAACCACACCAAGGCACATCAAAATCAAACTGCCACATACTGATCAAAATGGCTAGTTTTAAAAATTAAAATAAGTGTTGTTGGGCTTCCCTGGTGGCGCAGTGGTTAAGAATCCGCCTGCCAATGCAGGGGACACTGGTTTGAGCCCTGCTCCAGGAAGATCCCACATGCTGTGGAGCAACTGAGCCTGTGCTCTAGAGCCCGAGAGCCACAACTACTGAGCCCACCAGCCGCAGCTACTGAAGCCTGCGTGCCTAGAGCCAGTGCTCTGCAACAAGAGAAGCCACTGCAATAAGAAGCCTGCGCACTGCAATGAAGAGTAGCCTCTGCTCTCCGCAACTACAGAAAGCCCACATGCAGTAACGAAGACCTAACGCAGCCAATAAATAAAAATAAAATAAAATAAGATATTTTAAAAAGTAAGTGTGGGTGAGGCTGTGAAGCAACTGAAGCTCTTTTATACATTCTGGTGGGACTGTAAAGTGGTCCAGTCACTCTGTAAAACGCTTGGCAGTTTCTGATAAAGTAAAATATATACCTACCATAAGACCAAGCAACCTTACTTACTCAGGTATTTATCCAGGATAAATGAAAATATGCACATTTAATAGCCAAAATCTGGAAAAGCCCAAATGTCCTTCAAATGGTGAATGGAAAAACCAGTATAAACTACTGATACCACAGAAATGTCATGTCTCTCAAGAATATTATAACTGAAAGAAACAAGTCACAAAAGATTATATGCTACTGTATGTACTAAAGATTACATACTGATTCCCTTTATATGACATTTATATTGTAGGAAAGGCAAAACTACAGTGAAAGAATGCAGATGAGTAGGTGCGAGGGCCCAAGGACGGGCTGAGGGATTGATTGCCCTTGGCGGTCTGACCCCATCCTTTGAGTAAAGGCCCTTCAGAGGGCTGGTTCTGAGAAAGAGGCAACACTGGAAGAGATGTTTTGATCTCTGCTACAGGATGGCTAGTAAAGAGAAAAGGTGACCGTGACAACACTGAGCTCCTGGATCCAGCCAGGTCTAAATCCAGATCCCTAGAGAGCCAGTAAGTCCCCTTCATTACTTACGCTCTTCTGAGTTGTGACTGTCTCTTGTGATTGAAAGTGACCCAATCGACATAACCGTTCACCAGGCAGGACAACGCACTATTGCGATGCTCTCCGTCACTCACCTGAGAGTGAGATGCCTTCTGCGAGTCCATATGGAAGATACGCAAAGATGATCATCATGCCGAACTCCAAGGAGGGCGTTTTCCTCAAGTCAATGTGCTTCAGCACGTACAGGACAATGGTCAAGGAGAAAGAACCAAAGGACACTTATGGGGGATCCAAGGAAGTCACAAAGCTGCTGTCTTCCAAACAGAAAAGGTAAACAATGGATACAAAGATTTGGGAACATCTCAAGGTAACAAGTGAAAATTTGTTACTATGGATTTTTTTTATTTGCAGGGAGACTCCTGTTTTAAGGAAGGGAATCTGACAAAATACTAAGAGATGTAAATTCCTGAGACAAACGGTAGGGGAAACCTAAGTCACCCTGAGTCATTTCATTTGGAAATGCTGACTTGGAGGGCTGCGAGCTGCAGTGGCTGGTGGGTGTGGGGAGCTGAGGCTGTAGAACAGCCCACGCTGCCAGGCCCCTTCCAGGGCCGTGTCCCTCTTCCACTTCTCTGACGACATCAGATGAGATCACTAACCGGGTTTCCAGAACCCTGGGGATCAATGCCCCTTTGAAAGACCTTCTCTCCTATTCCTGGATGTTTATAAACTCATGCTCCTGTGAAAGGAGAGTCTTCCACGTATTCAAATGCTGTTCACACACTTGTGCTGGAGCACACAGCACCCATTTACTCGGCTTCATTCAAGTAGATGCTCTCCCTGCCCCACTGCCCTTTTAAAGAAAGATAAATACAGAGGAAAATACTGAACTGGATAAAGTTTTCTTTTCCATTCTGTTTATTGGTACAATATGAGAAGCTGTCAGCCGATTCAACAGCACCTTGAGACTTCTGGACATAGGAACTGAAGGGAAAATTCAACAGGATGGCAGACAAACACGCCTGTCTTAGGCAGAAGAGGCTTTCTTGGCCATCTGTGAAACAAACTGCGTGTGGAGGAGGGCCAGGTGGCCATCTCCCTGAGATTCACACTGGCTTAGGTGCACACAGAAATGGTCTGGTGCCTGTTCCTGTTATAAACATGACAAATTTTCTACAGCAATAAAGGTGTCGGTGGCCTTAACAAGTCTCTTTGCTTCTCTGGCTGGAAAAGCTTATGGGTTTTAAGCCACAAAATCAGTGCAAATAACTTAGATGGAGCTCACTTTCAAAGTCTCTTTTGTGGTTCTTTCAGATAAATACTTTCAGTGGCATAGAGATTTTCTCAATCTGACATTTTCAAAGGAAATTAATTTCCAATTTTCTTAATGTGAAAAGTGAGACAGCGGAAAATGAAATTCATCTGGATGCGGTTATCATACCCTGGGAACTAAGAAGTCTCCAGAAGTCTCCAAAGTCAGATCTGATATTCAACCAGTGGACATGTTTTTTAAGCTTTGAAAAGTGACATCCTAAATTTCACATGTTAAATTTTAAAATCCTTGAGTTTAAATTAAAGCACTCTTCAAACCAAAACTAAGCATAAAAATTCTCCTTAAATATGACTTTTGACTAAAATTGGCCCCCTTAAGGAACTGGAGAAAAGGATGAGAGATGGATGTAATTAGGAATAATCTTCTCGGCCACACATGTTCATCATATTAAAAGGATATTAATGCAGAGATTAAGCCAGTGAGCGTGCCGAGCGCTGCTGAGCCAAAGAACATTTTGAGGAAGTAGCCAAGGGCTTGTAAAAATGTCTGCCACCCACTGACATCTGACATATTTTTTCTTGTTAAACCTTCAGCTGTGCTAGGAAATAAACGAAAAACAGAAAGAAGTTAAAATGTTATAGACAAAATTATTAGAAATTAACTTAGAACTCAAAACTTCTTTCTTGCTTATTCTCTCATTCATTCATTCCATCATTCAACCCATTAGTCAAACATTTATTTGTTCACCTACTTTGTTCCAGGTACTGTGTTAGTTTCTGGGGGTTCAGAGATGAGAGCAGGTCCCTGCCCTTAGGAAGCTCTATAGTCTAATGAGGGAGAAAAACAAGATGGGAACTAGGACCATCTCAGGAAAGAGCAAAGAGCTGCAGGAAACACACAGTGGGCATCTAACTCACACTGGTGGGGGTCCAGGAAGGTTTTCTATGACATATGGGCTGGGTTTCGATTTCGGATAGAGAAGAGTTAACCAGGTGCAGAAATGAAGGAATGCACCCAAGGCACAGGGAACAGCATGTGCAGAGGCAGAGAGCAGCACATCTAGGAGCAGGAAATTACACACAACTGTGGATAAAACACAGGAACAGGCTGTGGGGGGAGGGGGCCGGTGGGGAGGTAAGAGGTGAGGCAAGAGTCGCAGACAGGCCAGGCCCCATGAAAGGCTTTCGAGGAACCAAGCTAAGGCGCAGGTGTTGCATTGTGAAGGGCCTGGGGAGTCACAGGGAGTGTTTTCAGTATGGAGTGGAGGTGGGTGATCCTGTGAGATAAAACCTGAAACTGAGGCTGTGGCCTGAAGTCAGATTAGAATGGAGCCTCCTAAAGAAGAAATCTCAGTGGATAAGGCCTAGAGTGGGGATTTTAGAGGCATCAGGAGGAAGAATTGAAAGGACTTTCCTTTCACTGTTACAGAGCAAAGTAAAATGTCAGCAGCCACTAAATTCAACTGTTGGTTTTATCCCCAAAGGTAAAACCATTATACCATTAAAACAGTTATTCGCATGAAATCTCCTCCTCCTGACGATTCTACCTTCTCTCAAATCCATCCACCTCGCTCCCTCCCTCCCCTACTATCCTCCAGCCCAGGGCTTCTGCCTCATGGACTTCTCTCTCTATACATCCTGCCCTTCCTAGGAGAACCTATTCTCTACTCAGGGGCCTGACTGATCCCTTGAAAATGCACATCTGATGAGGTTATTGGCCTGTTCAGAACACACTGTCAGTTTCCTGCTGCTTTTAGGAGGAAACCCAGTCTTCTGAGCCTAACCTGACTCCTTCCCACCACACCTCTCATCCCATCTCCTCCTCATTCGGGCTGGGCCCCAATGTCACTGGCACCTCCCTGTAGGCCATATGTCACTCTTCCTGGGCTCCAGCTGACTCTGGTTTGTTCTCAGAACCCAGGGTCGGTGACACTCCCTCAGGGACACCTGCCTTCACACAGGCCAGCCCATTTACAGGCTCTCCTGGTGCCTGACTAATCCTCCACAGCATGCGGAACTAGTGAATCATTCCATAAGGACCACGCCTGTGTCCACCTTGTTCACTGCCATATGTCCAGGGCCTAAGCAGAGCCCGGCACACAGAAGACACTCAATAAATTTTTGCTGAATCAGTAAACAAAACAAAGAATTGTTAATAGTAATATTCAGCTTCATTAATCAGTGTTTCAAGAACTGGTATAATTTTAGGGATTTCCTAGGTGGTGCAGTGGTTAAGAATCTGCCTGCCAATGCAGGGGACACGGGGTCAATCCCTGCTCCAGGAAGATCCCACATGCTGCGGAGCAACTAAGCCCGTGCACCACAACTCTTGAGCCTGTGTGCCGCAACTACTGAAGCCCATGCGCCTAGAGCCCGTGCTCTGAAACAAGAGAAGCCACCGCAATGAGGAGCCCACACACACCACAACCAGAGAAAGCCCGTGTACAGCAATGAAGACCCAATGCAGCCCACAAATAAATAAACAAATATATAAATAAATAAATTTAGTTAAAGAAAAAAACAGGTATAATTTTAAAGCAGGATAATTTGTGATAAAAGGGTGGGTTGGTCAGATAACCTCAGCCTTTCACAGTGATTCACAGCACAATATAACATAATAAAGGTTCTAAGAAGTCCTGCAAAAAAGAAAACCAACGTTTTTCACATAAAAGTTTTCTAAACTCACCTCAATCGTCCCATTCCCTTTCTTTCCCAGCAGATCACAGGTTAACAGCCCACCTTGGGGAAAGATGGGAACTAACAAGGTTCTTACTGAGACAGTGCTTCTGATGCTAAGATCACCTCGAGCCCCCACATGGATCTGTGGCCCATGTGTGCAGCATCCAGCCCTCACCTCATTTTGCTACCACAGCTGGGACGCTGGCTGGTGTCATTGCTTTCTTTTCATGCAAAGGAGGCTGAGGCCCAAAGAGAGTGGCTAACTGGCTGAGGTTACACCAACGGTTAACAGCAGACCCAGGGCTGAGGCCAATGGTTTCTGAACTCAAGATAAATGAAGGTAGAATCTGGACTCTTTCTGGCCTGGAAATTTTGTGCATTTTATTTTTTCAGGTCATGTTTCTCACACCTTAAAGAATAAAAGACAATGCTGCTTCAGGATCCATTTCATGAGCTTTAGCTACAGCTAGAGAGAACAAAAGGTTTCCTCTACCACAATTATTATAAGAATAGATTGTCATAGTAATGAATCAAAGCTAAAAATAATTTAATTAAGGTTAATGAAGAAACAGAAGACACTTAGCTTTCTGGCACTTATGAAAATGAAAACATTAAAAAAGGGGTAATTCATTCACATATTCAGTTACAAAGATAAATGTATCATCAGATCACTTTGAAAATGGTCATTTATGAAGTACACTCTTAACAAGATGTGATTCTTCCTTGTAACCAAGGAAAGCTGACCACACCTCCCCCCTACAGTGTAAAAACAAGGCAGGCCCACCACGCCCCCTTTCTCCAGCATCTCCCTCTTCTACCTGAAAATACCTCTGGGCTCACAGGACAACCATCTGGGTCAGAGGTTTAGGTCAGTGACTCCTACCCCAGCCTGTGTATAACTAGTAGTGGAGGTGAAGGCTGGAAACCATACATGCATGTGGCCCACTGATCCAGTTTTGGGAACTGCCATCATAGGTGATCTTGGCCTTCAAAGGTACTCCTCCAGGAAGAATGTGTGGCTAGTTACAATGACTCCATTCTTTCTCATTTTAAAAAGAAGGCATCTGCTAACCTTTGGCCTTTTTGTGGCAAAGAGTACTGGAAATGCTCAGAAAAGATTCTACTTCTTACAGATTCAAGAAAAATAAATAAACTAGAGACAAGGCAGTTGAGTTTAGCTCCTAATGTATAAAAATAACTCATGATGTCACCTCCAATTAGGCAAAATTCTTTATCACAAGTGTTCAAACGCACAACCAGGGCATGAGATAAAAGTAAAAACCAGAAAACTAAGAAGCTTTCAAAGTATAGCTTAAGGGACTTCCCTGGTGGTGCAGCGGTTAAGAATCCGCCTGCCAATACGGGGGACACGGCTTCAATCCCTGGTCCGGGAAGATCCCACATGCCACAGAGCAATTAAGCCTGTGAGCCACAATTACTGAGCCCATGTGCCACAACTACTGAGGCCCTCGTGCCTAGAGCCCATGCTCCGCAACAAGAGAAGCTACCGCACTAAGAAGCCCGTGCAGAATAGCCCCCGTGCAGCAACAAAGACTTAGCACAGCCAAATAAATAAATAATTAAAAAAAAAAAGCAGAACTTAAGAAAAAAATATCAGATTTTTTTTAAAGATCTTACAGCATGATATATGATAACTTCCTAATAAAGCTATAGAAATTTTTGCCAAGAGAAATGTGAAAAAGCCAACAATAGGGAACTGGTCAAATAGATCACAGTAAATCCATAGAAAGAATACTCTGCAACTAGTTAAATGATGTTATAGAAGATTATTTCATCAACTCCATTCAATGGAAAAGTTATAATACAGTATATACGCATCTAAATAAAATACATGTACCTTCTACCAAACAGTTAACTGTAATTACTCTTGGCAGTTACAATGCATGTATGCTTTTCTTTTCTTTCTGAGTTTTCTAAATTTTATATGCAGAATATATGTGTTATTTTAGAATATATACATATGTTTTTGTTTTGTTTAAGGGTCTGCTGAACACCTCTTTCAATTAAGCAACATTTGGTAAGTTCTTCCTGCAAAAGTAGGACAAAAGCAGGACAAATATATGAAACCATAGCCAGAGGACAGGAGCAGAGGAGGAAAGGATCTCATATTAACTGACGGCAGATGCTTTTCACACAGTATATTTACCTCAATAGTATATTTTACTCAACCCTCAAATCCAATCCTAGGCCGAGGCATTATCACCCTCACTTTATTGTTCAGACACCTGTGGCTCAGAGAGGTGAAGGAGCTGACCCAGGGTCACACAGCTATGAGTGGCCATCACTGGGAGCTGAACCCAGGTCAGCCTGACTCCAAGACCTGGGTTCTTTCCACGATAAAATGTTCTTTTATTCCAACACAAGAATTCTGAATGTAGTCTATAGTAAGGCTTTTAAGAAAACCACAGAGTGGTTATGCTTTGCAAGGAATCCCAAGACAAAGGAAACAAGTCCAAAATCAGTGAATGGAAAAACTTTTCTTTAACAGAACACGTAATGGCCCCTAAAACTCTCTTAGCCCATCTCTGAAACACTGTCCAGGGCTCTTTTCTGCAGTTGCTTTGACTGTCTGTACCTTCTCTGTTTTTTGGTAAAACTGTCTGGGTCTCCTGCCCATACCTGAACACCACCAACCTCAGAGTGCAAGAAAACAGCCCCACATATGATAAATGGTTTTGAGATGAACTTGGACTCATTTCCTTTTCCCAATGACTTCTTGACATTTTATGGCTCATCTTTAATTTCTCAGATCCCAACAACAAGGGCGGTAATACCAATGGACAAACAAAAAAAATCTGCAGTTTCCAAAGTAGCTTTCACACAACAGCATCTTAAGGCAGGATGCCCATTAGTTTCACTACCGCATCTCACAGCTGGGAAAAGGAAAGCAACACCAGCTCACAAGTGGGAGGACAGGGCCTCTGTTGACTACTTTTGTCTGGAACGATGCTGCCCAAACACTGTCCCTCAAGTGGCTGCTTCAATATCATCTGGGGACTCACCCTAGACCTACTGAATCAGAAGCTCTGAGGGTGGCACCTGGGAAGGCTACAGTTAATAAGCACCCCCGGTGATGCCAATGAGAAGCTGGGCTTTATTTTTATTTTTAAAAATATATTTATTTATTATTTATTCTATTTATTTCTATTGGCTGCGCCACGTCTTAGTTGTAGCACATGGGATCTTCGTTGTAGCATTCGGGATCTTTAGTTGGGTACACGGGTTTCTTAGCTGTGGCATGCAGGATCTAATTCCCCGACCAGGGATCGAACCTGGGACCCCTGCGTTGGGAGCCTGGAGTCTTACCCACTCGACCACCAGGGAACAGTCCCTGGGCTTAATTCAAAAACATTGCTAAAAGGTAGATCCTAAAAGGCAGATTCTCCTCTAATCACCCTAGGCCTTGACAATATTCCTGAGGCACATCAAGGCTTGTCAGGACAGAAAGATGGAGAAGCAGCGAACCAATCACCTAGAGGACGAGCCACTGTACACGCAGCTGCATGGAAGTATCTGTCCCACTGACACAAGGCCCTTTAGTTCCGTCACTTGAAGAAAGCACACTTACTTGGTCAGGACAATGGAGACTGCGTCGTTGAGAATGCTCTCTCCAAAAACCAGCATGTTGAGCACTGGGTCCACATGAAGGGCGTTGAAAATAGCAATAGTAGCCACTGGATCAACAGCAGAAATTAGGGAGCCAAAGGCAAAACTGTCGAGAGGAGAAAAGGAAGGGGTGATTCTGTAAAGCGTAACCCCCGGTGCACACAGTAAAACGTTAAAGTCAAGGACTGTGTTTAGTGTAACATAACAGCACACACTGTAGCTGAAGGAACTGCAGAAGATGGTGCTGTTTTTCTCACTTATAATAGCTGCTAATGGACACTGTGGGTGGAGGAGTAAAAGGCCCGCTCTACGAGGAGTTGTTAGGAATGGCCTGGTTTTCGACGGCAAGTGCCAAGACTTTATTTTGTCCAATGCCAGAGGGGAGACGTCTGCTTAAACACACGACAGCCATCCCAGCCTTCCTGGTCAGAGCAGCTGGAACCATGGTGGTTTGGAGGGTCTCCCCTAAACGGCCCATGTGTTTCTGGGTCTGAGCTCTGCTTTGCCCTTTGCCACCAAGCCACCAGAGTGCCATCTGTGACTGACGCCAGCCTCCACCCAGATCTGTAACATCTAAGAAAGTGCTGAAAGTCAGCAGCAGCTCCAGGGTGCTTCAGGAGCTGGGTGGCTTGGGTGGCAGACACTGACACCAATGCTGCCTCCCACCAGGCCAGCAGCTCTCACCCCAGTACCCATGAAGGTCTAATTACCTCCAACAAATTTGCATTAATTGCCTAATACGTTTCAAGCACTAAGATATTTTTTAAAAGACATTTATTTATTTATTTGGCTGCGATGGGTCTTAGCTGCAGCACGTGAGATCTTCGCTGCAGCACGCGGGCTCCGGAGTACACAGGCTCAGTAGTTGCGGCTTGGGCTTAGTTGCCTCACAGCATGTGGGACCTCAGTTTCTCTATCAGGGATCGAACCCACGCCCCCTGCATTGGAAGGCGGATCCTTTTTTTTTTTTTTTGGCTGCTTTGGGTATTCGTTGCTGCGGGCTTTCTCTAGCTGTGCCAGCAGGGGCTACTCTTTGTTGTGGTGCATGGGCTTCTCAGTGCAGTGGCTTCTCTTTTTGTGGCTCACAGGCTCTAGGCTCACGGGCTTCAGTAGTTGCGGCACATGGGCTTAGTTGCTCCGCGGCATGTGAGATCTTCCTGGACCATGGATCGAACCCATGTCCCCTGCGTTGGCAGGCAGATTCTTCACCACTGTGCCACCAGGGAAGTCCCAAGGCTTACAATAATAGCAAATATCTACATGGCACTCACCGCATCCCAGGTACTGTTCTAAGCACTTTACATATAGTAACTCAACAAACAGCAATCGTATGAAATGGTACTAGTGTTGCTCTGATTACGTAGGAGAAAACTGAGGGACAGTGAGGTTAAGGAACTTGCCCAAGCTCAGACAGCTAAGAGGTGGCAGCACCAGGATTTAAACACAGGCCATGTGACTCAGAGTGGGTGCTCTTAGCCACTACACTGGATACAGCAATACCTGGAGGCCAAGACCAATTTAGAAAATGGCAAGTGTTACACAGGAAGTCAGGGTGATGAGAGAAAGAGTAACGTGGCAGGCTGGTGTGGGGGGATGGGGGTGGAGCCCACTAAGATTGAGTGGTCAGGAAAGGCCTCTCTGGAGAGCTGATGCTTATTTAAACATGGGCCTACGTGACAAGAAGTAGGCAGACAAGCCAACACCTAGGACAGGGACCAGAGCAAGCTACCTCTGAGGTGCAGCAAGCCCGGTTTCCTGAGAAACCAAAAAGTGAGCCCGGCAGCAGCACTGTGAGGGCAAGTGGCTGGAGATATTGGAGGCTGGGAGGAAGGCAGGCCCAGATCACCCCGTGGGGCCTTGGCGGCCACCAAAGAACCAGGACAATGATCCTCTCAGCTCATTTGTCTTTTTCCCCTTAGAGTCTTTTGTTTTTTGTTTTTTTAATTTTCTTGCCCTGCAGCATGTGGGATCTTGGCTTCCCGACCAGGGACTGAACCCTCACTGCTTGCACTGGAAGCGCCGAGTCTTAACCACTGGACTGCAAAGTAAGTCCCACCCCTTAGAGTTCTTGTAAGCCCTCGTTTCCCTCAAAAGCCTACGCCTGGCACTGCCTGCCTTCCAGCTCAGCAGAATGGTTAGGCTACCCCTCCCGCAATACAAGGCAAAACAAGGAGCCACAAGGGGAGAGCCTTGGGCAGAGCGTGAGCCAGAGACCACCCACCGGTTTCCCGCCCTCACCAAGCTTGCGCTCTGGGAGGGACGAGGAGCTACTCGTCCCGGGGACTGGCTCGTGCTCTGTGCACTGTACGCCACCAGCGGCCTCCCATCATCACCTGGCTCCGGGCTCAGGGAGACAAGTGCTGGCGGGAGGGGACACATGCTTGTCCTGCCTGTTACAGTTCTTTTCACACATCAATCATCTGGCATTCTGGTTTCCACGGTGGCGCCCTGTGAGTGTGGTTAATGTGAATTCAAACAGAAGAGCCTGCTCCCTTCAAGGTCAGCCTCCAGGTCCCAAGCGGAAGAGCAGACCCCAAAAGATGGTCTCAGCTCAGACTTCAGTTCCCAGAACTTGCCCTGTCCTCACAGAGCTTGTCATGTGCATTACAAGCTGGGCTTCACCTGCCTCTCGCCTCACCGTGAGTGCCAAGGGGGTGGGCACCACGTTTGAGTCATGGGTGTGTTCTCAGGATCTGTACCGGACGTGGCCCAGAGATACTGGGGGAAGGCAGGCAGGAGGAAGGGAGAGGGGGGAAGGAAAGGTAGCTCCACGAAACAGCTGCCAACCCGGGAGGCCATGGTTTGTTGGCAGCTGGCAGCTTTGGTTGAGAACCTAAACTGGGGCACACTGTTTCTGGCAGTGAGCATGGAAAGTCTGAGATATGAATGGCCTGCATCATGGAGAAGCCTGAATCTAAGCGGTCACCGAATCTTGCCCTCAGCTGTTCTGCTTCACGCCTTATGACCCAGTCTTTCAAAAGACCAGAAGCCAGGAGTTCAACTGAACAATGTGTTTTCTCTTATTTCATCATCTCAAAAGGCAGCAACGTCAACAAAACAAAACAAAAAAATGGGCGGGGATGGTGAAATAATTCAGGGTGTAACTAGGCATGAATTAACTCTTCAGTGAAAAGGCCATAAAGTAAAATCTTCCGTGCAGCAAAGTTATTTTTATGTTTTCTACAGCGCAGAGGTCCACGGGCCTCATGTCTGACCTGCATGGTGTTTTGAAAACTGGATTAAGTCGTCAACATTTAAAAACAGGAAAATTCCTTACTCAAATCCAGAACCTTGGCCTCTTTTGGGAAAAAAAAATTAAGTATCTGACAACCCTGGGCCCATGTTCCCACGTGGTGAATCCTAGGTGGAGCTAAGAGGTGGCTGTCCCCTTCAGACGGGGGGGGCTCTCTGGTTCACCACTGCCACCACCTTTAGACACACACCTGGCCAGCTTCCCTCTGTGAGGGGTTCCGCCAGGCCATGCAGCTGTGTGGGTTTGCGACCGCTGGCTAATTCCCCCCAGAGCACCCCTCATCTGTGGGACAGTCACTTTCTAACAGGAAAGGAAGTGTCAGCACACACAGAGAGAAACTCCACCTGGGTCTTACCCTTGCTTGCCTAAAGGGCCAATTCTTTTATTCCTCTCTTCCTGAGCACCCCAACCTCTGGTTCCATTCAATTTCACAAGGATTTATCAAGCATTTTTTTGTATGTCTAACCGGTTGCCCCAAAACAGGTTGAAGGACTGAATGCTGTGACATCTTCCTTTACATCCACTGGGTTTGGAGCATTTCTTTTCAGTTGTAAAATACCTACAAATGCAGGGCATCAGTTCTGCTCTGCTTCCTGCTCCTTATGGAACAGGAATGTGACTTCTGCTACTTGTTTATACATCAAGACTATGTTACAACAAAAGCTTTGAAATTTATATCTCGGGAAAGAAAATGAGATGGGACTTGATGTTAACAAAGGCACATTTCTCATGCAAAGGGCTCCAAGATTCTAATCTGCAAGCTGCTGCTAAAGGCTGTAAACTCTGGCTGGCCCAGTGAAAGGCGCTGGGCACTGGGTCCCACTTTTGAGCTCCCCAGCCAAGCCACAAGACGGAACCCAGTGCTTCCGGTAGAGAAACACAGAGCAAGGCTGTATACTCACTGGGCTTCTCAGAGAGGGAAGCCAGGTCACACACTGTGTGCGCCCACTTTTTCAGCACTAGATCTGGTACCTTCCAAGAGACAGCTGCTTAGGTTGCTTCTTGCTAAGCCGATTATGGAAATTCCTGGATTGGGCTCCTAGACAGCAGCTCTGAGTGCCCAGTGGAGTGGCTTCCGCCTGAGGAGGATACCCACAACAGAGCCCTTGGCCCTGCCTGTGTCCCCCTCCCCGTCTCCACCCCCTTGGTGGGAACCCCAGAGTAAAGATTCACACCTCACCCCTGACTCCATCCCCAATCTATCAACAAGACAGCTTTCCATTATGGCCATTGAAAAGCCTTAGAAATGAGTTGAAGATGATTCTTGATAATGAAGGGACAATGGTGCAGCGTGTGGTATGGATGTGAGAGGGCAGTTTACTAACCAAGAGTTATTCCCTCCAAAACTGGAACTCAGTCATTTCCATCAGCAACCTGCTGACTGGATATCTTCAAACTTCCTCAATACAGTTTTGATTCATTTCAGAGACACAATTTAATTCAGAGTAGATTCTATAGCAGAATTTGTCAGCAAAACAAAAAGACAGAATAGAGAAGTACCACATCCAGGAATCAATGTGGAGAAAACTTTCCCCAGTCTGAGAAGTAGTCACATGGGTGTTACAGTATGAAAGGTTTACCTGTCTGTCATGTTGAGTTTTGAGATTACATCAGCCTGTAAAATAAAACACACAAACACAAAGACACAAAAAAACCCCCTGGAGAACAGCCAAGAAGATTAAAATGTCCATTAGTGCTTTATTACAAACTAATAAGGACATTAATCTTCAGTTCCCAAACCACTTGAAAAATACACAAAACTCCTAAGTTTTAGTGCAAGCATGCATTCAATCACCATACGTCAAAAGTATGAAAAAGATGACATCTGCAAGCCAAATTAACTAGTTTTCTTCTCTAAAGTTTATTCCCATTTGATACTGGAAAGTGAGCAACGAAGAAGGTTGCATGAAAGACAGATTTATTCTGGTGCCATCGAGGCAGCGGTAAAGGTGAAAATCAGATGGAAGGGCTTTTACCGACAGCCATCAAAAGAAGCAAACACATCTGACACGCACAAGAGAAATCTGCCAGTCACCCCAAGGCCTGAATCTGAAACTGCGTTTGCAGAACTGGGGTGGACAAACTTTCTGCAACTGACCATATTTGGAAAAGAACTGTGACATGCATAGATGTACACGATGCAAAGCTACAGAGACTACCTTCCTAGGCAGCTCTGGTTTAATTAATTCCAGTTCATTTGAACTCAAAGTACAAAACACTCAGTTGATGGCACTGGGAATTGGTTTAGCAATGGTGGAAAATCCAGGGAAAATAATTCTACAGGTGAACAGCCTGGAACTGAGTGAAGACATTCAGAGTCATCTTCGATTTTTAAAATGCAAATTTTTATTAAAGAAAGTGTTTAACCTTGATTCGGTCTGATAACATAATTGATACTGTTATAATCTGGAGATCTTGATGGTATATATTCTGCTTTATTTTTAGGTATTCCAATTTAAGACAATATTGGTTTGCAAATAAAATCAAATACTTTGGGGGATTATGAAAAGATTCACTCAATTCCAGACACCAAAGCTTCTCGAGGACACTGAGAAACAACTTTAGCATGCCTTTACTATGCCTCGTTTGAGCTTGGATTTCTTTGCAGAAGAGCATTTACCTTGACTGTGAAACCCAGGTCTCATGAGGTGTCCCTACCCCACTTCCCTGCATGACCTCTAAGAATGTAAGGTTTTCAAAGTTTTCCAAAGATGTTTTCCTTACCTGACCCAGAAAGTAAATTCCTCCACCTACTACAAAAGCAGAAATTGCTGTTCCAAAAACAGCAAATAGGGTGATGGAACCAATATTTTGAAAGAAGTTACCCTGTTTGGAAAAACAGAAATGAGAGAAATGCTTAGAAAGGCTGGTCCGGTCAGTGAAGTCATGGACCCCACACCTGGCCCTCCTCACACGCTTGACTCTCTGTAAAGAGCACCATCACCCACCTCAGCTGGCAAGCTGGAGACCTGGGCATCTTCCCTCACCCCCACATGCAATGCAGAGCCAAGTCCTGTGGCGTTCGCCTTCCCCATGTCACTCACATCTCCCTGCTTCTCTCCACTGCTATCCCCACCATCCTCGCCCACCTGCCCTCACCTCTCCCCTGGACCACTGCAACAGCTTCTAACAAGTCTCAACCATCCCTGGCCCTTGCCCTCTGCTCCAAGGGCTTCCAGAATCATCTTTGCAAAGGACATATCTGATTGTGCTGCCTTCACTCGGACCCCCACTTCCACTCAAAAGGCAGAAACACCCAACCAAAGCCTGGATGGTTGGACCCCTGTGAAGGCCTCTAACCTCCCTTTTGTTCTCTGGGTTCCAGTCACACTGGTAGCTTTTTGTTCTTCAAACACAACATGCTGCCTGGGCTTGGACCACTCTTTCTTCCCCTTTGGTTGGTGAACTTTAATCATCTGAAGATCTCAGGACATTTTGACTCTTCTGAGGGAAGCATTCTCTGACCCCTTACCCAAGTCATATTCCAGTCAATGCTCTCAGTGCACAGGGACTCTCTCCTGGTAGCACCTAACATGGCTGAAATGTTACATTTATTTATGTAATTATTTGAGATCTGTCTTTCCCACTAGGCTGCAGGCTCAAAGGGGGCAATGACCACACCTGCTCTTGTGCAACACAGTCACCGGCATAACGCCTTTCAGATGGAAGGTGCCCAGTGAATAGGTACTGAAGGAATTAATTGTGTTTCATGTCTGATCAAAGTCCAAAGTTTACATAATTATAATTTTTCAATTAATTAAGAAAAGGTACATTCCTACAAAGAATGTCAAGATAATAGGTTATACTATCAGAAACTCCTTTTTGCAGTCCACGCCTTTTAAACAATTTAATTTTTCAAAATTAATTAATTAATTAATTAATTAACTTTTTTTGGCTCCACTGGGTCTTCATTGCTGTGCGCAGGCTTTCTCTAGTTGTGGTGAGCTAGGCTACTCTTCATTGTGGTGCACAGACGACTCATTGCGGTGGCTTCTCTTGTTGCAGAGCACGGGCTCTAGGCGCACGGGCTTCAGTAGTTGTGGCTCGCGAACTCTAGAGCACAGGCTCAGTAGTTGTGGCGCACGGGCTTAGTTGCTCCGCAGCATGTGGGATCTTCCTGGACCAGGGATGGAACCCGTGTCCCCTGCGTTGCCAGGTGGATTCTTAACCTCTGCGCCACCAGGGAAGCCCAGCAATTCTATTTCACTCTATTAGTATCATCATCAAATATGACAGATAAAAATATATTCCCATCTATATACCATTTAAAAGAAAGTATTTGAGTCCAAGCACCATGGTAACATGTTTCAAATTTTCATAAAATTAAGAAAATTAAGCTATTTATTAGCATCCCGGGGACTCTGCTTAGGAACAAGGCTGGGGAACTTTGATGGTCCGCGATTGTGGGCCTTGACAAGGAATCCCACTTTTCGCTCAGAAATTATCAAGCCATAGACAACAGGAGCTGATATTTTTTTTTTTTTGGCTGTGTCGTGCAGCTTGTGGGATCTTAGTTCCCTGACCAGGGATTGAACCCAGGCCCTGGGCAGTGAAAGCGCTGAGACCTAACCACTGGGACTGGGACTTTAAAGCTGACTTCAAAAGACTGTCCTCAGCTCAACACTAACAGCCGACTAAGCCTATGTCCTTCAGGAAGTTTTCTTTGCTTCATTTTTTGCAATTTTGACTTGGCTGCCCGTAATCTGCCATTCAATTACTTTGGCCGGGCGATCTTTAGCACACAAAGAACTGCAAAATAACTCAAGGCAAACACAATGATTTGTTTTTTTTTCCTAAACAAAAGGCTTTCATCTATGAGTTTTCCTTTGCAGAGAGCTGCTTAATTTTGTTCTTTAAAAACAGATTACACTAAAAAAAAAATAGATTACACTAAGTCTTGGTCTGTTTATAGGGATCTAATTCTGATATAACTTATGTAGTTGGCTAATATTAATCTGGATATTGAAAATTTACCCAAATTCAAGTTGCCCCACTTTAAGAACTTCCCTTTGCTACATAAAGCAAATTTATCTGCTTCTCTCTGACATAATTTAAAAAATGTAGTGGCATAGGCATATATATACTACCAACTGTAAAACAGATAGCCAGTGGGAAGTTGCTGTATGGCAGGGGGAGTTCAGCTTGATGATGGATGATGCCTTGGAGGACAGGGAGGGTGGGGGGGAGTCGAGGGAGGGAGGGAATACGGGGATATGTGTATAGATACAGATGACTGACCTTGGTGTACCTCAAAAGCTGGTACAAGAGTGTGGTGCAATTATATTCCAATTAAAAAAAATGTTCTATTCTTTATATGATGTTAATAATTTAAAGAACCAAATAGCTGCCTACCTGATGCATACCACTGATGATAGTCACAGTGAAATTTTTATTCCAAGTCCAAATTTATATCAGCAAATACAGAAATATTAAAATAAAACAAAGGTGATTTCCTGTCTCCTTTGGGAGTGGGTAGGTAGTGAACGGAACTCTCTGAATTCCCATTTTCAGCTCACACTAGTCCCTTTCACATAAATTGTCACATTTTCTGCTGGAAATCCATCTTCAGAAAACTTTTCTCTGAAGAAATTACTACTTTCTTCAAATTCTGAATAAGTTTATTTCCCCTCCCTCCAAAAAATTATAAAATAAAAACTTTACACGTGCTAATATAATAACCAGTGTCATGTTTTTAAGTCAAAATCAAATCATTTTTGAGAGTTGCCTGGAGGTCCAGTGGTTAGGACTCCATGCTCTCACTGTTGAGGGCCTGGGTTCAATCCCTGGTCGGGGAACTAAGATCCCACAAGCCAAGAGATGCGGCCAGGAAAAAAAAGAATCAAATCATTTTCTTCAGCACTATTTTGAAGTATTTTCATAATCTGCTCTCAGTTCTTTCAAGATTTGTTCACAAAATGAAAGCGTGAAGGACACTGACCTTCAAATCCTTCTTGTTTTCTTTTTAACAATTACCTGATGTCAGTAACGGTTTATAAGATGGGGATTTTTTAAAATATATATATATTTTTAAATTGGTGAATTTTTGTGTAGCTTTTTTTTTTTTTTAATCTTTTTGGCTGCTCTGGGTCTTCATTGCTGCGTGTGTGCTGTCTCTAGTTGTGGTGAGCAGGGGCTTCTCTTCGTTGCAGTGCGCAGGCTTCTCACTGCTGTGGCTTCTCTTGTTGCGGAGCACGGGCTCTAGGCAAGCAGGCTTCAGTAGTTGTGGCACGTGAGCTCAGTAGTTGTGGCACACGGGCTTAGTTGCTTTGCAGCATGTAGGATCTTATCCGGCCAGGGATCAAACCCGTATCCCTTGTATTGGCAGGCGGATTCTTAACCCCTGCATCACCAGGGAAGTCTGGGATTTTTTAAATATTAAACTTCCTTTTCACTTTTTCTTTTGATTAATGCACAATAAAATAATAACTTAAAAAAAATCTAGACTGAATATCTTAGAATAATTTTGCTTTAGTATCCAGGAGGAAAATTAAAGATCTAATTTGTATGTTTTTACCAAAACTCTCATGACAAATTTAACTCTCAAGTTTTTTATGTTATTATTAACACTAGTCATGTTATAATAGATAATAACAAGAAGCACCACCAATTATTTACTGTGGGGAGTGGTGCTTTGCATACATTCTTTCATCTAATGTAAATCTCAAAGCAACCCAGGAGGTAGGGTTTTGGGGATCTTTTTTTCTTTGTTTTTAATTTCTACTCTACTCAAAAGGAACCTATAGGGGGCAGGGCATGATTAGACCTAGGTTTCTCTGGCTCCAAAGTCCAGGCTCTTTCTTCTCTCCAAAGATAGGTCAAATCTTAATCCTTCCAACCTTCATAGTTTTTTAAAATCACATTTATAAAATAACTATTGTAGTACTAGTATTTTAACTTAAGTTGAATCACCTTTTTATTTTAAAACTTAAATACACTTACATTTAAAAAGAACTCATAGACAAGGAAAAGGCTCGGGTACATACACAAACTGGCTTAAAAGTGAGAAGCTCCTGCCCAGGCAGAAAGAGGCCCACTGGAAGTTGGAGGACAGAGACCAGAAATGCCAGAGCAAAAGAAAGACCTGGGCAGTGGCCAGCGATGCTGCTCTCTGGGGTCAGGGAACCAAGAAAGGGCAGAGCGACTGTGGGAGTGGGTGACTGGGCCAGAAGGAGCTGGAAGACCAGGGGGCAGGATGGGCTCCAGTCTGGTGAGCAGAAGCAGGGCCAGGGAGAAGGTGGGAAGGAATGGAGACTGGGGCTTAAAGGGGATAATGGCTGGGAGTTGAGGCCCAGGGCAGGGTCCTGAGAGGAGAGACACTGATCTGGTGACGTGAGGGAACCAATAGGCCTGGGGCACCTGTCCCTGTCATCCCAGGACACAGTCTGTCCTCTTAACATGGGTCAGTCTGTGTTCAAGAGGAGGCACTGTAACACCTGTGTACCATTAAAATCACTCTGGCCATCTCTTTCTAGTACCCCTCTATGGAAAACACTAGTTTAGTAAGCCACACTGTCTGCAACCACGAAAGCAGCCCACTGACCGTGTTTGCTCCTCTCTACAAGTCAGGCCTGGCAGTCCAGCTTCTACCACACACCCCAGGCTGTTCACACAGAGCCACCACTGCTAAATTAACACCTGAACTTTTAAGGAACTTGCCATACAAACAAGGGAGACACTCAGACCAAAAGCACTAACGTATGTCCGAGTCTTACCTTGTGTAACGAATATCCTGACTCGAATATAATAGGTGGGAGCAAGAGGAGGAAAAACATATTCGGACGAAACATTTCTTCCTCCTGTAAATACAAAGTGGATATTTTCAGAGGCATGAAATTTGTGTGATTAAGAATCATCAATGAAGAACCAACGTAATTGTTCTCTTAGAACCTGGCCCAGTGGAAACATACAATGTTTAAATCACCACCTGATAACAAAACCAAACAAAAGAAATGACAAAAACAAACAAAAATACATATACCTCAAAACAAAACCTGTATTTAAAAATGTAGGACAAATGATTTTAAAAGGTGACCAGCAAAACAAATAGGAGAATGAACCGCTTCCAAACACACAGCTATATGCTTTTTATTCTTTACTAAGGAAAGAAAATTAATTTTAATATAGAAAACATTTCAACTCAAATACAACACTTTCAAAAACAAGTCCACAAATTGGCTTCCTCCAGGAAAAAGGTAACGGTAAGCCCTAAAACAATCCACTTAGAAGAAGAGTAAACCCTACTCATGTTTAAAATAGCCCTGCCTTTTCTCTGCCTGTCACAGGCAACTATGCCATTTTCCTAAATCTGATTTGATGATCCAGCCCTCACCTGATGCCCTTGCAAGTTGGGACATGCCTATAAAGCAAGCCCCTTGCCAGGCTTTCAGATTCAAATATTAAGTACCATTGTGAGAGGTATTTTTAGAGTATGGCCATCTTTGGGGGGATGAAATAATAATTTCATCTTGTGTAGTAATACAGCTCTCTGTCGGTGGACTGGGGGAAAATACACACTGGTTCTCAAAACCAAAATGACTACAGGTAATACGCAGTCTACTTAATACTGCAAAATCATGCCCTTTTCATATAAAAATTTCTATGCCACAATCTTGACAGTCTGACTTGTCAAAATCCCTATTCAAAAGAATGATAAATATATCCTTACAAATCTACAGCTGTTACCATAAAGACTAAAATAACATTCAAAAAAGGCTCAAAATAGAAGCAAATGATGACTTCTGAAAAATGCCTTATTAAGTCTTAAAATAACTGCCTGTATAACAAGCTCATGACTCAGACTGGGGCCATGTGAAAAGAAATGGGCCGATCTCTGTGCTTTGTGGGGCAACCTATTCAATGGATCTGTGCAGCTGGGGCCACTGTAGAGACTCTGGAAGTTTCAGAAACTAAACCTCCCCTGGGAGGAGAAAGGGAAACCCACCTACAGGGGGTTCACAGTGTCCCCTATTCCCAATTCCACCTGGAACTGCACAATGCGACCTGATTTGAAAATAGGGTCTTTGCAGATGGAATTAAGGTAAGAACCCAGCTGAGATCATACTGGATTAGGGTGGGCCCTAAACTCAATGAGAGTGTCCTTAAAAGAGACAGAGAGGGACACACAGACACAGAAATGGAGGCACGTGAAGACAGACTGAGGCAGAGACAGGAGTTACGCTGCCACAGCCAAGGAATGCCTGGGACCACCAGAAGCCAGAAGAGGCAACAAAAGATTCTCCTCTAGGGCCTGGATTCGCTCCCTTGAGGGAGTGCCGCCCTGCCAACACCTTGACTTCAGACTTCTGGCCTGTAGAACTGTGACAGAACAAATCTCTGCTGTTTTAAGCCACCCAATTTGTGGTAATCTGTTACAGGAGCCAGAGGAAATGCACACACCACCTTACAGTGAACAGTGTTACAGAAAGATCCCGAGTTCTTTTGGGCAATTATCTCCCCTAAAGTGGTCTGAGGTGATTTTAGGTGGTACTTGAGCAATGTGTGTCAAATACCACTGACCCCACAGACTGAGAAAGGCAGCCCTTTCGGATTCTTTTTCAATCCCAATTAAGTCAGATGCGTCAGTTGGTGCTTCTGTGTTAAACCTCTCTCCAATGTGCTGACCCCCCTTTTTGACAAAGACGACAGGCTTGACCTCAGAGGCTTCAGTGAGCAAATGCACTACTTTGTTTTTATAGTATTTATTTATAAAAACAATATTGGTTTCCCACTTAAAACAGTAATATAATGTTTCCTTTAAAATAAATGTGTATAGTACACCAATGTTCACAGCTGCATTATTCACAATAGTCAAAAGGTGGAAACAACCCCAGGGCCCACCAACAGATGAATGGGTAAACAAAGTGTGGAACATACCTACCATGGAATATTATTCAGCCATGAAAAGGAAGGAAGTTACAACACAGGCTACAATGTGGATGAACCTTAAAAACACCACACTAAGTACTGATAGAATAAGCCAGATACGAAAGGACAAATATTGTACGATTCCATTTTTTTGAGGTACCTAGAATAGGCAAATTCATAAACACAAAGTAGAATAGGGGCTACTAAAAAAACAGAAAATACTAAAAAAAAATAGAAACTAGAAAAGAAAGTAGGGAGAAAGGAATGGGGAATTGTTTAATGGGTAGAGTTTCTGTCTGGGATGATGAAAAAGTTCTAGAAATAGTGGTGATGATTAAACAGCACTGTGAATGTATTTAATGCCACTGAATTGTACACTTAAAAATGGCTAAAATGCTAAATTTTATGTTACATACATTTTACCACAATAAAAGCTTTTAAAAAACTGTTATAAAAATGTACATACATAAAAAAGTAAGCTGTTTTAAAGAAGTATATTAAGCACATGACAATATTGGCAAAAGGCAGGCCCGGCAGGACAGTCTGGAAACAGAACTACATGGAAAGAAAATACCCAGCAACTTCTCTGTTTTTCTTACCTCCCATTGCTCCCTGCAGCACCCGGTTCCCAAACAGGTCCTGCTTCCTGCTTTGGCTTTCCACAAGCACCTGCTCTTCCAGGAAGCCTGCCCATCTGTCTTAGCCTCAAAACGTCACCCTTTTCTGAGATCAAGCACTGGTCACCTGGGTAGCTCTTCAGGACACTTAATTACATTCACCCTGCAACTGTGGTTCACTCATCTATACTAGTAAACATATTATTATTATTTATCTTGAAAACACATCCATTGAAAAATAAATTTAATAACCCTGAAGCATATAAAACTAAAAGTAAAAAATAACTTTTCCTCCTCCTGCTCAGAGCAGAGGTCACTAACTCACAGGCTTCCTGGGGCGACATGGCTCCCCAGGGGAGCAGCTGCTCTCAGTGCCTCGGATCTCTGCTGGGTGGAATGTGGGCCTGGTATTGAGAGAGCTTCTGCTTCTTCCAGAGAAGCTAGAAGTTCAAATTTTTATGGGAAATTTCTAGAATTTTACATAGGTTAATAATACTTAAAATAAAACTCATGTTTTTTAAAACTGTTTTAAAATCAGTTCCAATTTTGATCAATTGATTTTAAATCAAACAAAATGAGTTAGAGGGCGGTATTTACACATCAGACTCTATCCAGTCTAAGAGTAGAGAAAGGGTGTACCGTCTGTGCTCCCTGCCCTAGAATGAGCCATTGTGAGCGGGGGTTAAACTGAAGCAGCTGCAGGAAGGCAGAGCTTCATACACAACACGCTCCAGTGGGGCCTGCCCAGCTCCTTTCCCAGCTGAGGGGAGTTCAAGAAACATTCGGAGCTCAATGTACATTCTGCGAATTCATTTAATACATACAATATATCCTGAATGTTATTTTTTTCATTCTTTAAAAACTGGAGTATAATTGCTTTACAATGTTTCGTTAGTTTCTGCTGTACAATGAAGTGAATCAGCTGTATGTATACATCTATCCCCTCCCTCTTGGACCTCCCTCCCCTCCGTCCCCCATCTCACCCATCTAGGTGATCACAGAGCACCAAGCTGAGCTTCCTGTGCTTTCTAGCAGGTTCCCACTAGCTACGTATTTTATGCATGGTAGTACATACATGTCAATCCTAATCTCTCGATTCCTGAACATTACTTATAACAGTTTCAAATTGCATTTTACATCAGACTATGAGGCTTGTTTTGCAAACTTTATACTCCACAGTTCCACAAGGAAATTAACCCTCACACCTAGGAGCCACATCAAAGTAGGAGGGGCTCAAAGGTGACACATTTTAACTATACAATTCTTTTATTATTTTTATTTTTTTAATTATGGCAATCCTCTCTTTGTATGTCTCCTCTCTACTAGAGAATTAGCATGCAATTTTTTTTCTTTTTTTAAAAATTAATTTATTTATTGGTTGTGTTGGATCTTCATTGCTCTGAGTGGGCTTTCTCTAGTTATGGCGAGCAGGGGCTTCTCACTGCGGTGGCTTTTCTTTTTGTGGAGCACAGGCTCTAGGTGCACAGGCTTCAGTAGTTGTGGCACACAGGCTCAGTAGCTGCGGCACAAGTGCTTAGCTGCTCTGCAGCATGTGGGATCTTTCCGGACCAGGGATTGAACACGTGTCCCCTGCATTGGCAGGCGGATTCTTAATCACTGTGCCACCAAGGAAGTCCTAACCATACAATTCTTTTAATAATTTGAAATGGACCTGGAGTGGGATGAATTGGGAGATTGGGATTGACATATATACACTACTGATGCTGTGTATAAAATAGATAACTAACGAGAACCTACTGTATAGCACAGGGAACTATACTGTGTTCTGTAGTAACCTAAATGAGAAGGAAATCCAAAAAAGAGGGGATATGTATATGTATAGGTGATTTACTTTGCTGTGCAGTATAAACTCACTCAATATTGTAAAGCAACTATACTCCAATAAAAAAAAAAAGTTAAAAAAAAAGAAACGGACTTTATTTCCCTCCACAAAACGTTTTGTTACACGCTTGTTAAGCTGCCTACGCAATATGGATGCTTGAAGTTTAAGCTGAAACTCCAGTTTCCATCAGTCCCTGGACCACAAGATGATGCTCACACTCTAATGACCATTGTGTGGATGTTAAGGGTATGAACATCCACAAAGTGATGACAGCATGTGTGGCAGAGAAAACATAAAACACATAGGACCAGAGGGTCTGGACACAAGAGCCAACTCAACTGCTCTCTAGTTCCACGGTGCTGGACATGTCGCAACCGCTCAGAGGTCACTTTCTTCATTTGTAAAAATGCGGATAATATGCAGTCAATCTACCTCCATGGTTGTCATGAGAACGACAGAAGCTGCAGTGTGTAAAGCATTCTGTAAGGTCTACAGTGCTGGGCTGATATGTCTTACTAGCCTCAGCTCTCAGAATGGAATTAGGAACAATGAACATTGTTTAATGTTTAATGCTAATTAGAGCCTTTATACAGCAAGTTAGCCTAAGATTATAAAAACGCAAACGAATGACAAAACATGGCATTGAATGCTCCTATGTTAACTTGAAACGGTGTGAGATCTATGCTTTTTCAAAAAACTCAGGTGTATACAACAGTGCAAAGCAATTATATTCCAATAAAGATCTTTTAAAAAAACAACTCAGATGTAAAGATATCAACCCTAATTTACCAGGATGTTAAAAAATTAATGGGCCAAAAAAAAAAATTAATGGGCCAAAAAAAAAATTAATGGGACAATATAAACTTCACTGACAGTCAAGGAATGATAAGAAAGCCACCATAACCATCAGTGTTACTAAATTAAGAGCCAATAAAAACTATAATTATGTTAAAAAAAGAACAGTTGGGTAAACCTACCTTCCAATTTGCCACTTTTTTAAACTCTATAATTTTTATAACTGCTCCCATGAGAATACCTAAAAGAGAAAATGTAAAGTTTAACAAAAATTTAAGATATAGGAAAGATTACTCAGGTTCATTATTCTAAAGAGATTGACTATTATTACGTCTCTAAATGGCTTTTATGGATTTCTGCAGTTTTATGTCTGAAAACATAAGAATGGAAATCAGTGTGGAGTTTTATGAATCACATGAGTGTCTCACTTGCATCTCAGGCAAACATACTATAATGAAGTCTACAAAAATCTGAGTGGTAGAGGGAGCGGAAAAAAGCTTTACAAAACAACACCTAGGGATAGTCTGCCTGGCATGGAAGATTTAACACCTGTCATTTTTTGCTATATCCATCCATTTTCGATGTGAAATGGCAGAGAGTTAAGTTTTCCCTTGTACTCCTTATTCCTACCATTTTCCACAAGGAATTCCAGATCACTTTCTCAGGCTCAGATGGCAGCTCTATGTATTTAGTTAGAGATAAAGCCCCAATGCTGAAAATAACCCAAATTAGAAATTCTGTGAAACTGCTGGAACACAACAGACTATCTAAGTTCAGGCATGTTTCCACAAAGCTGACAGGCTCAGTACTCTTGCATAAAGAACCTACCAAAAATAATTCTCGAAGAAGCATCATGGGTACAATTTATGATTGCTCTGTTACTCACTAGATAAATGATTCTTAACCCTATACCCTCATCAGAATCACCACGGGAGCTTTTTATAAAATAAAGCCACCTGAGTTATCTCTGGTAGGGGGTGGTACAAAGCAAGGCTGAGGACCAGTCACAGATGCTTAAAGATAAAGACCCCAACAGGGGAAGGAGCTTTTCCCCATCAACAACAGAAAGTTAAAGAAACACACATTGGGTGGGGTGAGGAGAAAATACAAGAACATAGGAGTTTATTAGGAAAAGAAGCTGCACTAACACTAATTGCTGTGGGGAAGGAGGGGTTTGAGGTGAAGAGAGGAGGTAAGTTAATTTTAACTGTATAAACCTCTGTACTATTTGTAGTGTTATATATTAGTAAAAGAACAATAAAACAATTTTGAGAAAAGGAATGACAAAAATGTTCTGAGCTATAAAGGGAATCAACGATCAATGACATTTTCAGAACAGTAATTATACATTTACTTGCCATGTGGCATGAAAGCACTGATTCTAACCCCTTTCTTAGAGATCCCCAGTTGCTTCCTTTTTCTTATCTTTTAAAATTGTGTATATATTTTAAGGAGTTTTCAAAACAATTTTTTATTAACCAAATAGTTCATGAATATTTTGTAAAATGTTATAAATAAGACAAAAGTCCCTTTTGATGAAATCCCACCCCCATTAGCTCTCTTTCCCTGCCCCAAGGTAACCAACCATCTTGATAAGCCTGGGGAACATACTACCAGATCCTTCTCTATCCTCTTATACACTTATACTTACCATACATACTAGGGTGTGTGTGTATGTAACACATGGCACATCTGCGTGTATTTATATAAAATTTATGGTACTATAATGTATCTCTCCCTCCCCCCCACCACCAGCAGCATGTGGGGTCTTAGCTCCCCAACCAGGGATTGAACCCGTGCCCCCTGCAGTGAAAGTGCAGTCTTAACCACTGGACCGCCAGAGAAGTCCTATAATGTATCTTTCTACTACTTGCTATTTTGTTCAGTGTTAAGATCAGGGATTACTACATATAGATCTACCTCATTCCTTTTTAACAGCTCTACAGCATAGCATAAAGATGCCACAGACTGAATAGACATTTCTCCAAAGAAGATATACAAATGGCCAATAAGTACAAGAAAAAGATGCTCCACATAATTAGTCATCAGGGAAATGCAAATCAAAACCACAATGAGACATCAGTGCATCCCCACTACAATTATTTTTAAATGGAAAATAAGTTGGCAAGGATATAGAGACACTGGAACCCTTAATACATCAATGGTAGGAATGTAAAATGGCAAAACTGCTGTAGAAAAGTTTGGCCATTCCTCAAGAAGTGAAACAGTTACCATATGACCCAGCAGTTCTACCCAGGAGAATAGAAAACCTATATTCATACAGAAACTTGTACATGGATGTTCATAACAGCAGTATTAGCCCAAAGGTGGAAACAACCCAACTGATGAAGAGATCAACAAAATGTGGTATATCCACACAATGCAATGTTATCTGGCAGTAAAAAGGAATGAAGTACTGACACATGCTGCAATGTGGATGAATCTTGAAAACATGCTAAGTAAAAGAAGCCAGACACAAAAGACATCTTTTATGATCCATTTATATGAAATACTCAGAACAGACAAATCTGCAGAGACAGAAATGGTTGCCCGGGGCTGGGGAGGAGAGTTTTGGGGGTGATAGCTAAAGGGTATGGGGTTTCTTTTCGGGGTGATGAAATGTTCTAAAATTGTTGTGATAGTTGCACAACTCTGTGAATGTACTAAAACCCTGGACTGTACATTTAAAATGAGTAACTTGTATGGTATGTGAATTATATCTCAATAAAATAGTCACCCTCACCCCTGCCACTGAAAAGCCAGACTGTACAGTTCCATTCATGTGAAATGTCCAGAACAGACAAATCTAGAGACAGGAGGTAGGTCAGTGGTCGCCAGGGGAAAGGGGGAGGGAAAAATGGGGAGTGGCTGCTAATGTGTAGAGTATCTTTTTGAGGTGATAAAAATGTTCTGGAATTAAGATAGTGGCGATAGTTGCACAACTCTGTGAATATATGAAAAAGCACTGGGCTTCCTAGGTGGCGCAGTGGTTAAGAATCCACCTGCCAATGCAGGGGACACAGGTTCGATCCCTGCTCCAGGAAGATCCCACATGCCACGGAGCAACTAAGCCCGTGTGCCAAAAAAAAAAAAAAAAAAAAAGCACTTAATTCTACACTTTAAAATTATAAAGTTTATTGTATGTAAATTCTATTTTGATTTTTTACAAATTTTACTGACGTATACTTGATTTACAATGTCGTGCTGTATTAGTTTCAGGTGTATATATACATGTATACACATTTTTTCAGACTCTTTCCCTTACAGGTTATTATAAAATTTTGAGTATAGTTCCCTATGCAGTACAGTAGGTCCTCGTTGGTTATCTATTTTATATATAGTAGTGTGTATGTGTTAATCCCAACTTCCTAATTTATCCTATCCCTCCCCTCTCCCCTTTCTTAATTTTTGTTTGTTTTTGTTTTTTTGGTTGCGGGACATGTAGGGTCTTAGTTTCCCCGACCAGGGATCAAACCCGAGCCCCCTGAATTGGCAGCGAGGAGTCTCAACCACTGGACCACCAGGGAAGTCCCTTAATTTTTTTTTCAAGTTACTGTTTTTTTAATGTTCTCCCAACAATGGCTGTCTCCAACTATCTGCCATTACCAGCTACAGCAAACATGCTTGTAGGTGTCTCTTTATGTAAGAGTATCTCCCTAGGGCAGAGACAGTGAATGGCATGAGCATTTTTATCTCCGAAAATGTTGCCAAACTGTCCTCAAAAGAGGCTGTGCTGATTTACACCCCTGCACCAAAGCATCTTCACCAGCCCTGGAAAATCACCAGACTTTAACACTTCTGCCAATATGACAAGAAAGAAATTGTACTTTAAGGTTTCGATTTGCATTTCCAGTCAATCTGCACTCAGTAATCATTCCTGATTACTAGGGAACCTGAAACTTTCTTCATGATTTCAGATTTCATTTTTAAAGCTAGTGTTTTTCTGTGCTACTAAACCTCAACTTTCTTTTTCCTTTGTAAATGTACACCAAAAACTGTAATACTATGATTAACACTTTTGTAATTATACATGAAGCAATTACATCTGAGAATCAGTGATTATCCTATTGCCTAAGATGGTTTATGAGGCACTGGAAAGCTTTGTAAAATACAATATGATATTATTTATTACTATTATTACCATTCCATGGGTAATCCTGTTGAAATGTCCTAGGACTGAACTATGGTGCTGAACATTAAACTGGCAAACTCCTCCTTTACCTTTTGAGATTGAGGTTCAAAGTTAGGTCAAATCAATCTAGTATACAGGAGAAACTAATTTATACCACACAACAGGACACCCTGGAAATAATACCCTAGACACAATTTTGTATATTCCTATTGGCAAAAAGAATTTGGGCGTGCACCTCCAAGTTACAAATTTTAATTTTATTATTATTAAAAAAGTGCTACTATATTAATGTATTTTAAAATAGCACAGGGCATTGGCCGTCCAGGGGTTAGGACTCTGAGCTTTCACTGCCGAGGGCCCGGGTTTAACCCTTGGTCGGGGAACTAAGATCCCACAAAGCTGTGTGGCACAGCCAAAAACTCTGTATTTCAAGTTCTCATATCTCCTTTCGCCCCCTGAGGATCTTCAGACACACACCTCACTACGGATACCACTGGATTAATTCAAAGGATCAGGAGCAATTCATAGTTATCTGCTGAGCCCCTTCTCCCAGGATTTGTCACTTTATATTGTTTTTAATCTTCAAGAGTGCTCTGGGTAGGAAGGCTCAGAGAGCCTTTTCTAACAGCTCAGGGCCGGCAAGCGACAGTGGACTGCTCGCTCCTGGGTGCCTTCTACCACCTCCTGATGCTGAGACACGGGGAGACTCCGCTGCTGCTATGAACTGCTAACACCCTTCCCTCTCCCACTGTAAAATGAGTGTTCCTGAATGTGAGTGGTGCGGGAAAATGCATGAAATGTATTAAGTATAACCATCAGGTTACAAAACAGTACGTAGAACATGATCCTAGTTCCTTTAAAATATAGATATGTGTGCGTGTGTGTGTAGGCACACACACATTTATTTATTTGAATTGTGTTAAAAAGAAACACACACACTGTGCTACTAGGCACTGTGCTACTGTATAAAATATACATTATTTAAGCTCATTCTCACCACTACTCTACAAGGTAATAAACCCTAATAATATAAATGATAATAACATGAATAGCAGCAGCTAACACTGATTACTTAGCAGGCAGGCATTACACTAAGTGATTTCCATGCACTGCCCTGTTTAATATCTGCAGTGCTATGAAGTGAAGGCACTGTCACCTGCATTTTACAGATAAGGAAACTGAGGCTAAGGACCAGCATCACTGAGCTAGTACATAGCAGGTCCAGAATTGTTTTAAAAATGAATTACTGGGACTTCCTAGGTGGCGCAGTGGTTAAGAATCCGCCTGCCAATGCAGGGGACACGGGTTCGAGCCCTGCTCCAGGAAGATCCCACATGCTGCGGAGCAACTAAGCCCGTGTGCCACAACTATTGAGCCTATGTGCCACAACCACTGAAGCCCACGCGCCTAGAGCCCCTGTTCTGCAACAAGAGAGGTCACCACAATGAGGAGCCCACACATCACAATGAAGAGTAGCCCCCACTCACCTCAACTAGAGAAAGCTCGTGTGCAGCAACGGAGACCCAACACAGCCAATAAAATAAATAAATAAATTTATTTTTAAAAAATGAATTACTTTATGTTTTACTTGATTATGTAACAGATGCCTATGGTACAAAATTTAAAAGGTAGAAGAAAGTATGCAGTGAAAACTTAAGTCTCCGTCCCATTCTTGTTTTCTTTTCTCATTCCTGGAGGCCACCAGTGTTACCAGTTTCTTGGTTATAATGTACATATACACATAAAATAAATTTTAAGTCAAATTTATTAATAGCATCAAATTTACTACACTAATAGTGTAAATGAGTATTTACACTATTCTGAAATTTTTAACTTACCACTACCACTTACAAACTATTGCATATCACCACATAAAGAGCTTCCTCACTCTTTCTGTTTTGTTACTGGCTGCAGTGTATCCCACTGTGCCATCCAATAACATGTCCCCTAGTAATGGGCACTCAGGTGTTTTCCAGGCTTCTGCTATCACTGCCATTCCCATCCGAGTACGTACATCATTCCACACATGTGAGCGTATCCACAGGCAAAACTCCTGAAAGAGCGGCTGCTGGGCCAAGGGTATGGGCATTTTTAATTTCGTAAAAAGCTTATCAGCTGCCTTCTGTGGTAAACGCCATGGGGCTCGCCCAGACCCCTTCACTGGGCCCATGTGTGTGAGCTGCTGTGCATGTTGGCTGCTAACTGCTCACAGCTGTCTGCTTCTCCAAAACCTGCCCTTAGCTGCTGAGAGGCACTTCATCATGGAAGTTGTGCCCGCCCCACACCAGCTCACAGCCAATAACTAACTGATGGGGGTACAGAAGTCCCGCCCCCTTGATTTAAGAAGAGACAGGCTCTGTTGTGCGTTCTTGCCCCAGAGCCCTCCTACTGAGGCTAGGCTAGGCCTGCCCTGAGATCACGCCCACAATTTGGCTTTCTCCCTCCCCAGTCTGTTTGACTCCCTCCCTTACAGATTCACTCCTGAAGAGCAGCCCTCAATACCTTACCTGTCCCCAAACCCCTGTCTCAGAGCCTGCTTTTAGGGAGTCAACCTAAGACCACCGGTTCCAGGAGTGGAGTGGTCACAGGAAGCAAACTCGAGGCTGGGGTTCTGGAGCTGGACCACCTGGCAGCTGCCCAGCAAAGAGGACCCCAACACTGGAGGTAAAATACTGCTAGTCCCTCACCAGGGGTAGCAGGGCCATTGCTAAGACTTTCACTTGTGGCGGACTGGGGCGGGACACTGGTGGGGGAGGCACGGGCTCATGCGGTATCTCTGGTATTAAAGAGGTTATGGCAGAAATAATAATAAGAAAAATGGAATTGTGGTTGTTGCTGAGTGCCACCAACGTTCTGAAATGAGAAAACAAAAGGCTCAATCACCAACTTAAAGCAAAGGGTGAGAGTCAGAGGGCCTCCTTGGCAACACTGAAAAAGACCCTCATCTCCTGCAGCTTGAAGGGCCTCTAGAGCTGAAGACTACGCACAGGTCTAAACTGCAAAGGAAAGTTGAACTCAAGAAGACAAATCTTCTACGCCTTCTCCTAGCAGGGCCCTGATAAGGAAGCATAGGGGCTCAGTCGTGGGATAGGGGTGCCTGTGAAGATACACACAAGCACCTTTAATCTTCAGGCTCCCGTGGACCTTCTAGGCCTTCAGAAGGGGTCCCCACCACTCTGCAGGGATACAGAGCTCCCAGGCTATTTCAAGATTACACAGATGCCCCAAATGAGGCAAGTGCCTTAGGTTAACTCCTGCTTCCTGTCATAACATAGTTCCCAAGGACACAGACCATATGGACATTCCACAGGACAACACACTGGTCCACTACTGGCATCACGCTAATCTGATGCTCTTCAGGAGTGAATCTGTAAGGGAGGGAGTCAAACAGACTGGGGAGGGAGAAAGCCAAACCGTGGGTGTGATCTTAGGGCAGATCTGATAACATCACGCTATTATTTCCGCCATAAGCATGAAGTGGCAAGTAGATGTCTTACTAAGACACATACGCTTTAGAGGATAGAGTTTCAGGGGCCTGCCCATCTGGGAAGTTTTCAGGGGTCATGTGGTCTGGAGCATGCTAAGACATTGCCTCCAAGTAAAGGACAAGGTCTGTACCTTCTACCCTAATAAACAAGCACAATGCTTGGTAGGCCTTCTCCAGGCTTTGGAGGCAATATATTCCACACTTGAGAAAACTGCTTCGACCCATTTATTGGATTTTGAGCGGCTGATGGTTTTGAGTGAGGCCCAGAAGAACAGTCATGTGCAGTTCAAGCAACTCTACTGCTTTCGCCATACAATCTGGCAGACTCCATGGAACTGGAAGTATCTGGCAGGAAGGGAGGAGAGCAAGCCCCAGTAGGAGGGTTGCTGAGCATAGATCCCTAGGGCTCTGGAGCAAGGTCATGCCATTTGCAGAAGAGAACCATACACCACTCAAACTCCCGAGGGAAAAAAACAGACAGCTCCTGGCAGGCTCTTGGGCCATGGAAGAGACAGAGCATCTGAGTGCGGGACATCAAGTGCCCAGCTGGCCAGAATCATCCTTCACAAGCTGGGTTGCCAAACCTACCATAAGGCTGGGTGGGCCCAGGAGCAATCCATTTTAAGATGAAAGTGTTACATTAGCGATCAGAGTATGCTTTACTTGTGGCCCAGACCTCCGTGTCATCTTCAGCTATTACAGCAACATCTCTCTCTCAGCTCAGCTCCTACATACGCCTCATGGGGAGCTCTTTGAGACCAGCTGACAGAGGAGAAAAAAAGCCCACGCGTGGTTCCTGAAAGACTCAGCCAGCCTCTGATGTTGGCCACTTCAGTGTCTGTGCAATGGGCTCATGAACACAGTAGCCATGACGGCAGACATGGAAGCTGTGCCGGGCCCCTACGGCATGAACTCGCTCTCACCAAGGCTGCTCTGTAGCCATTGCCACTGCTGAATGTATGACTGGACAGCCACAGAGACCAACACTCATCAGCTGGTGTGGTACCATCCCTTGAGAAGGCCAGCCAGCTGCATCATGGCAACTCAATTACATCCTGGAAAGGGCAGCAGTTCATTCTGATTGAGACCGACATGTATGCTGGCTGGTATGTCTCCTGGCTAGCACCACCTTCCAAGGGTCCATAAGTGTCTGAGCACCAAAGTGGGATAATGCATAACAACGTGTCAAACCAAAAGACTCACTTCATGGCAAAGGAGGTGCAGAACTGAGCATGTGACTCGGACACCACATGGTCCTGTCCAGAAGCTGCCAGTCAGTCAGAGTGGTAAATGGCCTCTTAAAGATGGAGCTGAGGCACCAACTTGGAGATGACATCCTATGAGGAATGGAGTGCTCCTCCAGGATGTGGTATCCTCCTGAAACCAGTGGCCATTACAGGGTGGTACGTCCCCAACAGGCAAACATGGGTATAGCACACGATGGGTACATCACTCAACATCATTCTCAGGGCCTCACTTAGAAGTGGGGATTCCTACTTGGAGGATTTCTGCTTCCTCAGCCTGAAACTTTAGGCTTGGTGCGTTGAAAGGACCTGGGTCCCGGAAGGAGACATTTCTACCAGGGTTCACAAAGTAAGAGTCACAATGGCTGCTGCCTGGTCACTTCAGGCTCTTTGTGCCAACAGATCAGCAGGCCTAGAAACAGGCTACCACACTAGCAGGGATGACTAACCCTGATCACCACGAGGAGACAGGCCTGCTACTACATGACAAGGCGGAAAGGAATATAATTACTTATGTAATATGTTTTTAACCACAAATGATTTTTTGAAAATACTTTAAAATATTGTTAGCACGTTTTGTCACCTATAATCATGAATCACTTACACTATAACAAGGTAATTCTGAAAATCCAGTCCTTGATGCTGCTACCTATACTGAAATAGATACTCCAAACACAGTATTCTGAAAGACAGCAGACCTGCCAGGAAGATAAAAATCAGGACCTCAGAGCTGTCTGTTTCCCAGGGAAATGCTGTTTATATATCTTGTTTTTAAGGTAGCTTACTTTTCCAGTGGAATGTTATCCCTTTCTATTCCATTAAGAACATTTATGTAGTAAAAGAGGAAATTTATAGAAGTCAGCCCAGATATAGCAAGTTTCCAAATGAAATCCTTTAACAACCTTTCTTTTTTTTATCCTCATAGGTTTTTTTGTTTTGTTTGTTTATTTTTATTTATTGGCTGTGTTGGATCTTCATTGCTACACACAGGCTTTCTATAGTTGCGGAGAGTGGGGGCTACTCTTCATTTCAGTGTGCAGGCTTCTTGCTGTGGAGCACGGGCTCCAGGCGCGTGGGCTTCAATAATTGCAGCACGTGGGCTCAGCAGCTGTGGCTCATGGGCTCTAGAGCGCAGGCTCAGTAGTTGTAGTGCATGGGCTTAGTTGCTCCACAGCATGTGGGATCTTCCCGGACCAGGGATCGAACCCTTGTCCCTTGCGTTGGCAGGCGGATTCTTAACCACTGCGGCACGAGGGAAGCCCAACAATATTTCTTCTTTTAAAGTTTAGACTACCTCACTATTCTGACATATCTAAGAGATTTAAGTATAAAATACAACTTTAAGATGAAAAAACGCAGAGCCAAGAGCAGACGACCGTAAAACTAGGAGAGTCAGAGCAAAACTCCAAGCAAAAGCACGCACTATTACACACAGAGCACACACTTAGCTAATGGCAGCAAAAGAGCAACAAGACATTCCAAGAATAACCTGTCACCTCTGTGCCATGTTTCCAGAAACACAGGGGCTAAAAGTCTGTGCTACCACTCTTCCTTGGAATGCGACAGCCTGGAAAATCCTTAGCGTCTAATGTGATCATTTTGTCAATTTGACAACCAACTTTGGCCTCTACTTCTAAGACAGCTGCTCTAATGCCAACAAATGAATGCCTGTTTCTTCTCTAATAAAAATCAAAGTACCTAAGATTCCGGGAGAGTTATCCATGGGACAGCTCGAGCTGCGCCACTATTAGACTCTCACAGTCTAAACAGTCATGAAAGCTGTTGCAGTTACAGTCAGGATTCTCACTTTAAGTTTTCTTTAAAAAAAACTTTTTTCTAGCACTTAAGTACAATCAGAATATAATCACTAATTATGCTTTTTTCCAGAATTACCTTTAGTCAACAACTCAGGAACTGAGTGATTATTTTCATCAGCTTCCGCTGAAAACCCCCATGGACAAAAAGAGCCCTACTCTTTTTTTTTATTTATTTATTATTTTGGGGGGGGGTACACCAGGTTCAATCATCTGTTTTTATACACATATCCCCGTATTCCCTCCCTCCCTCGACTGCCCCCCCCACCATCCCTCGAGTCCCCCCCATCCTCCCCCTCCCAGTCCTCTAAGGCATCTTCCATCCTCGAGTTGAACACCCTTTGTTATACAACAACTTCCCACTGGCTATCTATTTTACAGTTGGTAGTATATATATGTCTGTGCTACTCTCTCGCTTCATCTCAGTTTCCCCTTCACCCCCCGCCCCCTCCCAAACCTCGAGTTCTCCAGTCCATTCTCTGCATCTGCGTCCTTATTCCTGTCACTGAGTTCATCAGTACCATTTTTAGATTCCATATATGTGAGTTAGCATACAATATTTGTCTTTCTCGGGCTTCCTAGGTGGCGCAGTGGTTAAGAATCTGCCTGCCAATGCAGAGGATATGGGTTCAATCCCTGCTCCAGGAAGATCCCACATGCCACAGAGCAACTAAGCCTGTGTGCCAAAAAAATAAAAAATAAAGTAAAATAAATATTTGTCTTTCTCTTTCTGACTTACTTCACTCTGTATGACAGACTGTAGGTCTATCCACCTCATAACATATAGCTCCATCTCATCCCTTTTTACGGCTGAGTAATATTCCATTGTATATATATGCCACATCTTCTTTATGCATTCATTTGTTGATGGGCATTTAGGCTGCTTCCATGTCCTGGCTATTGTAAATAGTGAAGAGCACTACTCTTAAAAAAAAAAATTGCAATGCTTTAGTCAAAACGAGAGAGTTAATACAATTAAAAGGACAAATACAGTTAGGCAGGTTATGACAAGGAAGCACATTTGTGTATTCCTAGTTACTCAATGACTCAATCAAATCCAGTTACAAGTTAAAACAAGTTTTTTATAACTATCAGCAGTATTCAGGCTAAACCCTGGCATCTGTAGTCAGATTCTATCCTTAACCCCATCCTGGCCTTTCCTCACTCTACAATAAAGTATGACTATGAAAAAAAAAATCTATTCCTATTTTTGCTCTATACAACAGAGGACGGGGGCAGTACAACTATTTCATTTTCACTCCTCATCAATTTCAGCCCAAAATATATGAACAGTGAGTCTGCACTATATGGCCAATAAAAATAAATATGCGAACTTTACTAACACATGGAAAGAACAGTAAAAAGTAAAGAACACAAAAAATGATTGAAACTCAAACCAAGTCAAGTCATCTGATGGATATGTGTGTATCTACCCATGGTTTGGAAGACAAGGAAGCAAGATACAAAGAGCTGGTTGTCAACGAAAAGGACTTTTCTTCTTCACAGCTATTCATGTGCAAAAAAAAAAAATTATTTTTTAAAAAAAGGCCCAAACTACAGAATTCCCTAAGTATAAAAAGTATCTGAAAGCTTTGAACAGGGCCAAGGAAATATCTTTAGAACTTCATGTTGATACTATGTTTTTATAAAGAATAAAAGAAGTCTCCAGATTCATTTGAAAATACAATAAAACAGAAGGGCGGAAGTGTGCCTTCAGAGTACAGATAGTCCTTTTCTGTATAGAAATGATTTCCTAGGAACTCCAAATGCTTAACACAGAAGGCCAACAATATCTAAATGACTGCAGACTAAAAAGTAACTTCTAGATTAAGATGGCGGAGTAGGAGGACGGAGTAGGAGGACGTGCACTCACTCCCTCTTGCAAGCGCACCAGAATTACAACTAACTAATGAACAATCATCGACAGAAAGACACTAGAACTCACCAAAAAAGACACCCCACATCCAGAGACAAAGGAGAAGCTGCAATGAGATGGTAGGAGGGGCGCAATCGCGTTAAAATCAAATCCCATAAATGCTGGGTGGGTGACTCACAAACTGGAGAACAGTTACACTGCAGAAGTCAACGCGCTAAAGTGAGGGTTCTGAGCCCCACATCAGGCTTCCCAACCTGGGAGTCCAGCAACAGGAGGAGGAATCCCCAGAGAATCAGACTCTGAAAGCCAGAGGGATTTGATTGCAGGACCTTCACAGGACTGGGGGAAGCAGAGACTCCACTCTTGGAGGGCACACAAAAAAATGTGCTCACCAGGACCCAGGGGGAAGGAGCAGTGACCCCATAGGAGACTGAACCAGACCTACCTGCTGGTGTTGGAGGGTTGCCTGCAGAGGTGGGGGGGCAGCTGTGGCTCACCGAGGAGGCAGGGGCACTGGCAGCAGGGGTTTTGGGAAGTGCTTATTGGTGTGAGCCCTCCCAGAGTCCGCCATTAGCCCCACCAAAGAGCCTGTGGGCTCCAGCACTAAGTGGCCTCAGGCCAAACAACCAACAAGGTGTGAACACAGCCCCACCCATTAGCAGACAAGCAGATTAAAGTTTTACTGAGTTCCGCCCACCACACTGGATTAAAGCCTTACTGAGCTCCGCCCACCCAGCCCTACCCACCATCAGTCCCTCCCATTAGGAAGCACACAGGAGGCTCCTAGATAGCTTCCTCCACAAGAGGGCAGACAGCAGAATCAAGCAGTATCAGCAGTATTTCGTCTTGTGGAACTGAAAACCACAGCCACAGAAAGATAGAGAAAATGAAAAAGCAGAGGACTTTGTACCAGATGAAGGGACAGGATAAAGCCCCACAAAAACAACTAAATGAAGAGGAGATAGGCACCCTTACAGAAAAAGAATTCAGAATAATGATAGTGAAGATGATCCAGGACTGAAAAAAGACTGGATGCAAAGATCAAAAAGTTTACCAAAGACCTAGAAGAATTAAAGAGCAAACGAACAGAGATATGCAACACAATAACGGAAATGAAAAATACACTAGAAGGAACCAACAGCAGATTAACTGAGGCAGAAGGGTGAATAAATGACCTGGAAGACAGAATGGTGATCATCACTGATGCAAAAAAGAATAAAGAAAAAAGAATGAAAAGAACTGAAGACAGTCTAAGATACCTCTGGGACAATGTTAAACTCATCAACATTCGCATTATAGGGGTTCCAGAAGGAGACAAGAGAGAAAAAGGACCTGAGAAAATATTGGAAGAGATTCTAGTTGAAAACTTCCCTAACATGGGAAAGGAAATAGCGACCCAAGTGCAGGAAGTGCAGAGAGTCCCAGGCAGGATAAATCCAAGGAGAAACACGCCAAGACATATAGTAGTTAAGTTGACAAAAATTAAAGACAGAGAAATGTTATTAAAAGCAACAAGGGAAAAACAACAAATAACATACAAGAGAATTCCCATAAGGTTAACAGCTGATTTCTCAGCAGAAACTCTGCAAGCCAGAAGGGAGTGGCATGATATATTTCAAGTGATGAAAGGGAAGAACCTACAACCAAGAATACTCTACCCAGCAAGGATCTCATTCAGATTTGATGGAGAAATCAAAAGCTTTACAGACAAGCAACAGCTAAGAGATTTCAGCACCACCAAACCAGCCCTACAACAAATGCTAAAGGAACTTCTCTAAGTGGGAAACATAAGAGAAGAAAAGGACCTACAAAAACAACAACAAAACAATTAAGAAAATGGTAATAGGAACATACATAGCAATAATTACCTTGAATGTAAATGGACTAAATGCACCAACCAGAAGACACAGACTGGCTGAATGGATACAAAAACAAGACCCATATATATGCTGTCGACAAGAGACCCACTTCAGACCTAGGCACACATACAGACTGAAAGTGAGGGGATGGAAAAAGATATTCCATGCAAATGGAAATCAAAAGAAAGCTGGAGTAGCAATACTCATATCAGATAAAATAGACTTTAAAATAAAAAATGTTACAAGAGACAAGAAAGGACATTACATAAAGATCAAGGGATCCATCCAAGAAGAGGAGATAACAATAATAAATATATATGCACCCAATATAGGAGCACCTCAATACATAAGGCAAATGCTAACAACTATGAAAGATGAAATGCAAGGCAGAAATAGAGACACAGATGTAGAGAACAAACACATGGACACCAAGTGGGGAAAGTGGGAGGGTTGGGCGGGAATGAATTGGGAGATTGGGATACCAAACTGTACACTCTAAATATATGCTGTTTATTGTCTGTTAACTGTATCTCAATAAAAGTTCTTAAAAAAAAAAAAAAAAAAAAGTAACTTCTAGTTAGAAGAAGTAGGCTAGGTAAGCTTATCCCTGAAAGAATGAAAACCCCATTTTCTCTGGCAGCTTCATCTAGATTCTTTTTTGGCACAAAAGATGGAAATTCTTGAAACAGTGGATATCTCAATATTTTGTTACACTTTGCTCCAGTAGGAGAAAAAAGTTTTCCTTCCATGTGCATAGCTTTATGAAATACAGAACTACTTTGATAGCTTTGTCAGCATTTCTAAATTCTAACCAAATGTCCTCTAATATAACAAAAAGTCCTTTCTGGACCCCAGGACTCTCCCTAGAAGTGTTCTTAGCATTCCAATCACCTGAGTTAGCAAATAAGTACTGAAAGCAAGACTGACTTTCCATCGCCCCTTCCCAAGACCTGGCTGGACAGGCTACAGTTATTTGTGCAACATCAGAGAAGACATGAACCTTGTGGACGGAGAGCCTCGGCTGACCCCCAACATTGCTTCACTGCATGTCCAGTTCTGGGGTGGCCATTTGGTCAGAGTTCATCCTACAACTTCTGGTGGAGCCAAGGAGAAGAGGAGGCTACCTTTCCCACCATGACTGCTACTGTAAGGAGAGCAAGCCTGAAGCTGTCAAGTCTTACCAGTGGAGAGAGCCCGCCTGAGAGTGAACCCAAAACAAAGGGAAGCACTGCTGAGAAATGGAGAAAAACTGAGTCCAGGAGACTTGATCCAGCAAAGTCTGAAGCAGGCACCGCCTGTAGCTTTTTTGGTGCCATGAGCCAATGGGTGTGCAACTCCACCCTCACCAATTTGTTTTCTTTGAATCTTTTTGAATTGATTTTGTCCATTGAATGGGAAGAGTCCTAATATCAGTTAAGAAGTTTTCCTCTACAAATAAAAGAACACCTGCCTAAAAATGGCTTACACAATAGATGTTTATTATCTCATACAGGAGGCAGCTCTGAGATAGGTAGTTTCAGGGCTATCAACTCAACAAAACAACAGTGCAATCAAGAATCTGGGCTTCCCATCTGTCTCCTTGGCAAGCCTTAGCATTCTGGCTTTAGTCTTTGAGCTACAGTGATTGCAAGATGGCTACCAGGGCTCCAGGCATCACATCCTCATATAACAGCATCAAAGGAAGGGGAAATTTCTCTTTTTTAACAGAGAGGAAAATTTTTTCCAAAACTCATCATCCCAGCACATTTCCCCTTGGTCTCACTGGCCAGACCTGGGTTTCACACTGCCCGCTGCCTCCACTCCTCTCAAACAATCATGGTAAAAGAGTGCAATTATCGTGATAGCAAAGACCAATCCTGACTTGCAGGGGCCCACCTTCCTTGAGCGCACAGTGGCAAGACACTGGGTCAAAACTAGGGTTCTGTTTTCATGGAAGGGGGAAATGGCTCTTGGGTAGGCACCCACCAATGTCTGCTGTTAAGTCCTCATACAAGTATTGGTGTTCACTGACCTGCAGCTACTGAAACATTCAAGAGACAGTGAGGTTCTACATTGACTCTAGTTTGGCAGCTTTTATTTTCACCCATCTAATCAAAATTACCTCTATTAAAAATCTGATTTTTTAAGCAAGCAAAAAAAAAAAAAAGAGAGAGAGACAGTGAGGAACTTGACATTCCAAACCACATTGTAAGAACCACCACTTTAATTTCCATGTGCACAATACCTAAATATATACCAACTATAGTTCTTATTCTTAAGAAACTATGTAAACTGACCACAAAACTATAACTTCCTTGGAGTTTTTTTTTTTTAACGTTTATTTGCTGCATCACGTCCTAGTTGCAGCACATGGGATCTTTCTTTGCAGCACTTGGGCTCTAGTTGCGGCACATGGGTTTAGTTACTTCACGGCATGTGGTATCCTAGTTCCCCTACCAGGGTTGAACCAGCGTCCCCTGAATTGCAAGGTGGATTCTTAATCACTTGACCACCAGGGAAGCCCCATGGAGTGGTTTTTTAAGTCTTTGCTGAATGCCCCAGAAGAATACGTATTAGCTATATAGGTTATTTTCAACGTGCCTAATATCAGGAAAGGAATGTTACTGAATGATTCTCCTCTTCTTAGAGCACTAAGGCTCTTGTTAGGTAAATTTGTTAGAATCTACCAGAAGGTACAGCTGAAGAGCCTGCTCAATAGAGAACAGGAACTCTGAGTAAAACTGATTCCCAACTCTTTACTGAAGATAAAACTATCCAGTGGTATGTCCTGCTTAAAATACGGCATCACTGGGGGTTATGGGGCTTAAATGAGATGGCAACGTGAAAGCTCATAGGCCAGAACCTGGCACTGAGTAGTACTGTGAAATCCAGGGAAAATACAGGAGGGGCTGAACGAGAGTAGTAGGAATGCTGGCGCTGGGGGCGGGGGGAAGGAGAATGAACAGAGTCTGATCATTCATGTCTGAAGTTAACCTAAACCATCGCTATATTGTGAAAAATACTAAATACTATACTAAATCAGATCCAAGGCAAAGGAAATTAACTTAAAAAGCACCAGTGGTGATAAGGAAAAATTAAATATCATCAGTAGGCAAGTGGAAACTAGTAAAAATAACGACAATATAATAAGCTGATGAAAGCTTTAGCTGACCTTAGTGAAACCCTATTTACTATCCCTTAAACTTTCCCACCCACATCTTGATTTTAATACTTACTGAAAAGTAAGGTCCCTGCTTCTTCCTTCGTTAACCACTTCAATGAACTTGCATGTGAGCTCGACTGTTATAACTGTGATTCATACACTCTAAATAGAGGCTAATTATCTTAACAGTTAGTTGCCACAGGAAACAAAAGAGGGATATACAAGTGAGGTAGAATGGAACACTCTCTGAAGACTTTAGATCTGACTGACGTTAAAGTGAGTCATTTCTCCATCCTAAACCTTAAAGTGAGAGTCTCTTCCAGCTGTAAAATTCAGTGATTCTATGAATTAACGGTCAATTACTTGCCTTAGTCGAGTGACAACACAGCCTAGTAGTAGACCTTAGAATGAACAGCGCGAATGTTCATTTCCAAACCTAGCCTAAACCATCACTATCTTGGGAAAGACTTTCTAAATATACTAAACCAGATGTACAAGGCAAAGAAAACTTACAAAGTATATATAATTTTATATATAAAATTAACTTATAAAGCAGTGGTGATAAAAAATTAAATCCCATTGGTAGGCAACTGGAAACTAGAAATAAAGTAACTACAACATAATAAACAGATGAAAGCCTTGGATGTGCCCTGAGGGTGGTTCTAAAAGTAGAAAGGGCTCTCAAGCTGTATAGAGAGGCTTCTACATGACCTTTAGGAGGTCATCACTCCTCTCTGAGCCCCCAGTGTCGTCATCTGTAAAATGGGATCATAACACCCTCATGGCAGCGTGCAGTGACGGTGAAATAAGCTCAGCTATACACCATGTCTCTTGTGGTTCCTAACACTTTGGAGGCACTCAAAAAATGGTATTGTTACTGCTTTCATTATAGGATCACCAGTAAGCACTTACCTAAAGAGACAACAGCAACACTCTCCGGCAAGAAATGTAATCTGTATCGGATCAGTAAATGCACCAATATGATGCAGATAGCTGTGGGAAAAAATAAGACATTGTTAAAACAGCCCAACTATGAACAACAAAACACCAAGTCCAAGGCAGCAGTCATTTCTGGCAGGCCACCAGGGAGATGGACAACTGGCAATGATACAGTAAACTTCAGCTGTATTTTCAATTTCTTATTTCTTAACCTGGAGGTAGATGCATGGTGTTCACTACATTTTCTCCATATTTCTTTATATGCCTGAACTAGTTTGTTTTCTGGTTGTTGAAAGAGCAACAGACATCTACCTCTATGCTAAGCTGTTAAACCTTATACAACCATTTAAAGTTATTCACATTTCCCTGATTCTGAGAAATGGTCCTCAATGGTGAGGAGGAAGTCAACGAAATCAATCACTTTTATATGAATAGAGCTGCAACAGAACATGTGTTGACACAAGTATTTTGCCACCACGTGATCAGTTCTCTTTTAACAAGCAGGTGAGGGTGTTTTAAAAAACAGGACAAAGTTCATACGAGTTTGGTGATAACATCAGAGACCTAAAGATGGGGTGCTTGCTCCCCAGCTGGGTCCTGGAGCTCCCACTGGTCAAGGGCTCCCCATGAGCCAGGCACTGCACTGAGCACTTTCCAAACGCTGTCTCATTTGACCCTCAACACCCGCTCTGAACGAGCTGTTATCACCACTGCCTCCTTTGATTAAAGATGAGAAAGCAGAGGCTTAGAGAGGTCCTACCACTGGTGGGCGCCTCAGAGTTGAGCTTGATTCCTACCCTGTGCCCTTAATCCTGGGCACCTACCACCTTCCCTCCCCGCTGCCTTCATTCCTCAATCGGCAAAATAAGAATGTCTGACTTTCCTCAGAGGCGCACTGTCATGAAAGAAAAGAAACAAAAAGATGCAAAACTATTTGAAAGAAAAACGTATTTCTGGACCAAAAAAAAAAAAAAGCATACTTTCACATAGATAACTCCTAAATGTAATTCCGAGGCCCAAATGTTAGTGTGCATGTCTTTTTCTTGTACTAGGCACCTAGGCGGTATGCCATCTCATCAACCACAGTATTATCTTGCTAGTACTGAAAATACATGTTTTGGCTTTTTTTTTTTTGGTAAAAGGAAATGTTAAACAATCTACACAGCTGTGAATTGGCCACCCTCAGAGCCCACACTGACAAATTAGATTATCTTTAGTCCCACCAAAAAGCACCAGGTGGCAGGAGAAAGGAAACAGTTGTAAATATAGAAATTCTGTCCTCCTTTCATTCTGTGCTTTAAACTATCAATCTGTGGTGTTATTTTATTATAAATATTTAGCCTAGTTAGAAAAATCCTATACTAAATACTAACAGCAAGAAAAAAGTTCCAGTGCAGAAGCACAACTTGTAACCAGTGAGAACGCCTACTGTCTAAAAAGGCAGGCCCATGAACACACAGGTAGACAGAAAATAGATCTAAGGAGTGGAATCAGTTTCTACTCTTTCTTTGCACCAACTGAAAAATTTTTACAGTTTATTCTCATAAATCACACAACTATTTGCAGCTTTAAGAGCAAAAGAGAAAACTGTCTATCAATGCAGAGAGCTACATGTAAGGATGATCAACATCAGGGAATGGTCTTCAGCTAAAAAGATCTTCAAAGACAAGCCATAGAATGGGAGAAAATATCTGTAAGTCATACGTCTGACAAAGGTCTAGGGTCCAGAGCGTATAAAGAACTCTTACAACTCAAAGACAAAAAGACACCACAATTTTAAAATGGGCAAGAGACTTAAATAGACATTTCTCTAAAGATATGCAAATGGACAATAAGCACATGAAAAGATGTTCACCATCATTAATCATTAGAAAAATGCAAATCAAAACCACAATGAGCTACAACTTCATACCCAATTACAGGATGGCTATAATTAACCCTAACAAGTGTTGACAAGGATGGAGAGAAACTGGAACCCTGTGCATTGCTGGTGGGAATGTAAAATGGTGCAGCCTCTGTGGGAAAGTTCTGCAGTTTCTGAGAAAGTTACCCACAGAGTAACCACTTAACCTAGCAATTCCACTCCTAAGTATGTATCCAAGAGAAATAAAAACATATGCCCACATAAAAACCTGTACAAAATGTTCACAGCAGCACGACTCACAATAGCCAAAAGGTGGAAATAACCCAAATGCCCATCAGCTGATGAATGGATAAACATCACGTGGAATATTATTCAGCCATAAAAAAGAAAGGAATTCTGACACAGGCCACAACATGGACGAACCTTGAAGACATTATGCCAAGTGAAAGAAGCCAGACATAAAAGGCCACATATTGTATGATTCTAATTGTATGAAATATTCTGAATAGGCAAATTCCTACAGACAGCAGAACAGTGTTTACCAGAGACTGAAGGGAGGGAGAATGGGGAGCGACTGCTTTTAATAGGAACTGGGTTTCCTTTTGGGCTGATGAAAATGTTCTAGAACTAGTTAAAGTGATGGCTGCCCAGGACTCTAAATATACTAAATGCTACTAAACTGTACACTTTAAAATGGTAAATTTTATGTTTCTTTTACCACATACGCATCCTTTTTCTTAAAAAAAAAAAGAACGAGGTAGATACAAAAAGCACTAACATGGAAAGATATTCATGACATTCTGTGAGATGAAAAGGCAAGTTATAGGACCGCACTTATATTAAAACAAACTCCAAACTATACGTGCCTGTTGGTGTGTGTGTGCTTATGAATATACACATGTACATATACACATACAAGTGCATGTTTTCAAGTACACTTGGGAAAAAAACAGAGCAAGAAGGGACAAAGACTTCTGTGTGATATGGAGGGTACCAGTACTACAAGTTAATCTGTTTCCACTTTTTCTTGTCAAAAGTTTTAAGTATGGAAAATATATTGAAATGTAGACATGTCAATTTTAACGACTCCATTAAATTTAGTGGCCCATAAAATGTGTCAAATGATGCTAATAGTTCACTCTAAGTCAATAACAATGACGCACCATTGTCTCTGTGGAGTCAAAGATCAGCAAGGGTTAAGTCAACTGATTTCAAGCTTCTAAAAGTCAAAAGTAACTGCAGTTTTGGCATCCTTTCTACACAAAAGTTGGCTTGGCTAAAATAGTAAACGAAAGCAGTAAATCTATTCCAGGTTAGGAGTTCCTGAAGTCTAGAATAATCTGTGGACCATTTCCCTCAATTCACTAGTCTATGTATTTAGTGAGCTGGCAAGGTACCTATTAACAGCCACTTTTTTTCTTTATTAGGTTTAGACACAGGCCACAACATGTTTGGACATCTAACCAGGAATAAATATACAAGATACATAATAATTTGTTGACATACAAGAACAGAGGGGAAAATGCCTTCAAATTTACTTAGGAAGCATTCCATTCTGCTGAAGCATGCTGACCAACTCATCAACTGATTAGGTGAAAACAGAAACCATCTGACATTAGTGTGACTCTAAAGTATAGGTTTATGATCTGTTTGAAAAGACAATCCAAGAGAAAAATGCAGTGCAACTAAACACAGTTCAGCCCTTTTTGGCCTCAAAGATGTACTAACACTGGGCAGGATCTTGTCTGGATTAAAAAGCGCATTATAAAAATCTGTTTTGTGATCTCCCGCACAAGCTAATCCTAGAAGCTCCACACCCTGAAAGTTACTTTGAAAGTCTTATCTTTTTCACCCTCCTGTGAAAAAACTGATTACAAACCAGAAATTTTTTTTCCGAAAACTTGCCTTTTACATATCATGCTGCCAACAATGTAAATAGACTAATAATACTCTTTCAAAATTAAGGGTTCAGGTTCTAAAGACTTCTTGATCAAGGAAAGAACTGCTTTTCTTCTTTGTATTCAACTATTATAACAAAAGGGAAAAAAAAAAGAAAACAAGAGTCCTTGATTGTTGAAGTAATCCCCTAGAAATAGAATTCAATTACATTGACAGAATAAAAAATTACTTGGGGATATGAAATCTAAATGAACATTGTACACTTGTGGTTTGTATACTTTTTCAGTATTCAACTTTTAAAAGGTTTTTAAAAACTATGAAAGACATGGATGAGTCCTGGGATTTTAAATAAAATTACTATCTTATTAAAATCACTTAATTAAGAGAGTCTGAATAGAAACGTGAGAGAAGTTACACTTTTCCTCAAAAAAAAAAACACCAAAAAACAAACAGCCCCCCTCCCAAAAAGCAGTCCCAGTAGCCATGAGAGAAATACTCTGCACTTTTCCATTTTTTGTACCTTCCATTCTTCTCAAAAGATCTAATTAGAAATATGACTTGGTATCATTAAAGAGGAGCAGAAAATGTCAATGTGCCAACTTCACTCTTCAAACAAGAGTTTGGAGGGTCGTATTCGAAGCTATTTCTTCCTTAGCTGACCCAAAACGGTTGTGCAGTTTCAACTGGGTTTTCTGGTCTCACATAGTTGTCTAATGTCCATAGTCACTGGGAGACTAAGTTACTGCCTTTTATCTAAACTTCTTGGCTGATGTCTGGCAACCTGGATATTAGTCTCTAGTCTCCCCCAAACCAGATGTGTCAATAATTTAACCTCTCTGAGCCTAAATTTCCTTACCTATTAAAGGAGGAGGTTGAGTAAAATGAGATTTTAAGTTTGTGAGCGTGAATCCGTTTAAAGAAAAATATTACATAAGTTAACAACAGCACTGGTGGTACACAGATGGCAAAAGTCACGACCATGGTTAATGGGAGTGACGGAAGTTAAGGAAAACAGTGTGCTAGGGCTAGGGTGTCTGATCTTTTACTCACAGCAAAACTCTTAACTAAGTAGGGACTTCCCTGCTAGTCCGGTGGTTAAGAATCTGCCTTCCACTGCAAGGGACTCAGGTTCAGCCCCTGGTCAGGGAACTAAGATCCCACATGCCTCAGGGCAACTAGGCCCGCCTACTTCTCTTAACTACATGGAGGTCTAATGGGTAGGAGACAAAATGCTGCTCTGGTCAGAAAGCTGGATGCTCTTCCATTTGAACCCCCCGCCCCCCCACCACCACCACCAGCGCCTACACAGAAACACACACACACACAGACTCTCATGAGCAGAGTCTGAAATACACTAAACTCAAGGTTTCTTTCTAGATCAAAAATTCTCTAATTCTTCCAAAGGATGTCTAAGATATTATATAAAGGGCTCTTCAGAAGTGCTAAGCTCAATGATTTTATAAAGAAAAAGGAGTACCCTGTTATGACGTTGAACTGACTGATCACTGACCTTCAGCGTCTGAAGTGAAAACCAAACGGGAGGAAGACTGACAAAGTCCACAGCGGTTGACACAGGGCTAACCACACAGACAGCGCATACAGACACTCAGGATGCCAGAGGGTGGTGTCCCGCACGCATCCCCCGAGGCCCTGCACTCACCGAGGACGAGGAGGCTGAAGAAAATGGTCATGCCGCTCGACTGCTCCTCCTGCTGAGCCTGCTCCCCCGTCTGCACCGGGAGGATGGGCTTGGCGGGGGTCGGCAGCACCAGCTTCGTCGTGACCACCAGGGTGGTGTGAAGGGTGACATTGAAACCTTCATGAGTTGTATTGGGGAACCTGTTGGAGAACATAAAAAGCAGCAGAATTAGATAGAGGAAAAAGGGCCCCAAATTATCAACACACACACACACACACACACACACACACACACACACACACACACACACACGAGAACTTGGCACAGAGCTGTATGGGATTCACAAGTCTTGCAAGCAAGAGGCAGGCCTCCGGAAGAAACTGATTAAGCAAATTCCTGCCTGCAGGCAGCACGATGGTACCAGTGACCTCAGGTATTCTGAACACAACCACTTAGAGGAGAGGGACAAGGGGGAATCAGGCCCGTGTAGAACCATAAGCTGCGTGCTCTGTGGCACTTAATGCGGGATTTATAGGGAGGCACACTGGAGTCTCATCACATTCCAACACTATTTACTAAGCACCTTTATTCCTTCAGTTCACATTCTTTTCTTTGGATTGATCTGCAAGCTGAAGGAGCCACTGAATTTGCCCAATTGTTGATCTGGTCAGAATGCCCTACCTTACTTTACAAAAACCTCCTCTGAGTTCAAAAGGCCCAAACGTAATCCCCTCTGTAATACTCCCTTCCAGCTCATGGTTGTGTTCCTCACAGCTATCTCCTTGCATTGTGTTGGGACTGTAAACTAGCGTAATATTGACATAATAATCATTGTTACTGTGATTATAACAGCTAATGTGTTTTGAGTACCGCTTCATTCCAGGTAACATACAAATTCTCACTGAATAGGCATAACAAGCCTGAGGTAGACACTACTTTCTCTTTTTTAACCTATGAATAACAAGCTCAGAGAGGTTGCAAAACTTGCACATCTCAGTTAGCCAGTGGCAGAATCAAGCTTTGAGTCCAAACTTGAAATCACCAGGCTATACCACCTCTTTTACTTTGCGCTGCTGAGGCCCAGTTTAGCGTCTGGGACAGAGAAGATCCTCAATAAGTAAGCTGACTAAACGAAATGACCACCAGGCCAAAGACATATATGAAAAGTTGTCAGGAGAGAAAGTCAAATTTCAACCACGGGGTTGTTTCCTTAATTTTTACACACTCATTCCACAAACATAGATGGTGCATTATAACATGCTGTTGCCTGGCAGGTATGTAGATGGACTAAGAACGGTCCTTCCCCTGAAGCACCTGGAAGACAGAGACACCACCACCCCCTTTATCTCATCTTATACGGCTAGTTCCCTTGCTCTCCACACTCCAGCCTTTCTCTCTGTCCCTCAAAAAGGAACTAAGCTCCTTCTTGCTTCTGGCCTTTTGCACCTGCTGTTTCCTCTCCTATCCCTCCTTCTGGTCACTGAGGTTTCACGTGGCACGTCACCTCTTCCCAAGAAGCCTCCCCTTACCCCAACACCATTCCGCTTCCTTCAGAGCACTGAAATCATCTTGTCTATTTATGGTCTTTTTCCACTAGAATGGAAGCTCCCTGAGAGCGGCCCTGGTCGGCCTCCTTCACTACCATGTGGCCAGGGCCTGAAGCAGATGGCCACCAGTTAATAAATAAATGAAACACAGTGAAGGAAACATGAAAAACGGTCGTTACAATGGAGGATGTGACTGGCTGCGTAACGGGGGTGGGGTAGGGGCGGACTTTCTGGAGGCGGCGGAGCGCTGCGTAATCAGCAGATGACCGAAAACTGGGAAAGTGAAATTTGGGTTGTGGTTTCTGCAAGACGGCTTTCGAGATCTACGCTGGGCGGCGGATCCCTAGCCAGAGGGTCCAACCTCAAGGAGGCTGCACGGCCCAGGCCCTTCCCTCCCGCCCTCCTCGCAGGCGCCAGCATGGTCAGTCCTGGCCAACCAGCACAAGGAGCTCCGCCTTCTGGGGCAGGAGGGCTGCCTGAGATGCTCGCCGTCACCCGATGGGGCCCAGCCCTGCCGCCTCCGCCGCCCGCGAAAAGCCCACTCACTCCTCTTCCGCCATCTTCTCCCCAATCCTGCGAGGCCTCCGAGACCACCGAGCCGCGGGGCTAGTGGGGCCTGCTTTTGCTTCCGGCTTCCGCTGGAGGCGCGGGCGGGCCGACGAACGGGGGGCGGGGTCTTGGCTGCGCGAGGGCGGCACTTCTGTCCCTTCGTCTCTATGGCCCGAGGGTGGGAGGAGACGCGTGGGAGGAACCCCGGGAACCCTCGAGATGTGTGTGTGGCCTATGTCTTTTGGCTCTCTGACCCTACGAGGATCCAGCTTTTCACTTCCACGGGGTAGGGACGTTTTGGGGGAAAGTCCTGTGAGGTCGCTGTGACTCACCCTGAAAGCAGGCTCCTTCAGTGTCCAGGAACTCACCGCGCTAAAATTGGGAAAGAAGCTTCTAGCGTGAGCTGCGCAGAGCGACTCTAGGGGTGTAGTTACCCAGTCTCATTTTTCCCCAGCTGTGAAGAGGACTAGCCACCTGGGTTTTGCAGAGTTGTGCGGTATTCTATCTGTAAAGATTTACTGAGTTCTGACTTTATGCCTGTTGTTAAAATAGATGATGGTGGTATAGGGATAGATCATTTGCTTGTGTTGTCTCAACAAATACTCCTTAGACGCTTGTATGTGCTTAGCAGTGGTCTTTGTGGTTGGGGATACAGGAAGGTACGAGGGTGAGGTTGGAGGGGTAGGGAGGACCCCATCGGGCAGCTGGTTCCCTATTATGAGGCCTTTGGATTTAACACCACCTCAGCTGCTAGCTCCCTTCCTGGTGGAAATCATCGTATCTCAGCAGCTGTGGTAGCTGCTTATACCCCTTTTCTGACTCTGCTGTAGTCTCTTAAGCGTTTCCACACCGTGGCCCCAGTGATCCTTTTAAACTCTAGTCACTGTGCTGCTCAAAATGTGCACTGGCTTCCAATCTCAATCAGACCAAAAAAACTTGGAGAACCTGCAAGACTCAGCCCAGCCGCTTTTACCCTTATGAAGTCAATCCCCTCTCTTTCCCCTACACACTTTCCACTATGGTCACAGTGGCTGCCTTGGGGTACCAGAAACACACCAGGAACACTTCCACCTCTGTATTTGCTGAGCCCTTAGTCAAGAATACTCATCCCTTAAGTTGCCCCTTGGCTCCTACCTTTCCCTCTTCCGGGCTTTTTGTTTGCCCTTTCCTTGTCCACTATGCCTTCCCGGACCACCCTATCTAAAATCCAAGTCCTCGAGACTTCCCTAGTGGCACAGTGGTTGAGAATCTGCCTGCCAGTGCAGGGGACAAGGGTTCAATCCCTGGTCTGGGAAGATACCACATGCCACAGAGCAACTAAGCCTGTGCGCCATAACTACTGAGCCTGTGCTCTAGAGCCCAAGACCCACAACTACTGATCCCACACACTGCAAGTACTGAAACCTGTGCACCTAGAGCCTTTGCCCCGCATCAGGAGAAACCACCACACCGAGAATCCCATGCACCACAACGAAGAGTAGCCCCTACTTGCTGCAACTAGAGAAAACCTGCACACAGCAACAAAGACCTAATGCAGCCAATAAATAAATAGATAAATAAATAAATTTAAAAAACATAAAAAATAAAATCCAAGCCCTCTCCCCTTCCCTACGTTATTTCCCTCCATAACACCAAACATATTAACATTATGTTTTGATTATATATTCATTTATTCTCCTTCTGAATGTAAACTTCTGAATGCAGAAATTTTGTTCTCTGTTTTATCTCCAATGCCTAGAATAGTACCTGGCATATAGTAAGTACTCAAGAGTAAAATGATCCTTGAATAAATAATCCATTTTGAGTTTATTTTTGTGTATGGTGTTAGGGAGTGTTCTAATTTCATTCTCAGATGGGAGAAAATATTTGCTAATGAAGTAGCTGACAGGGGATTAATCTCATGCAGTTCATGCAGCTCAATATCAAAAAAACAACCAATTAAAAAATGGGCGGAAGATCTAGATAGACGTTTCTCCAAAGAAGACATACGAATGGCCAAAAAGCACATGAAAAGGTGCTGCACATGACTATTATTATAGAAATGCAGATCAAAAGTACAATGAAGTATCACCTCACACCAGTCAGAATAGCTATCATCAAAAAAATCTATAAACAATAAATGCTGGAGAGGGTGTAGAAAAAAGAGAACTCGCCTACACTGTTGGTGGGAACATAAATTGGTACAGCCACTATGGAAAACACTATGGAGGTTCCTTAAAAAACGAAAAATAAAACTACCATGTGACCCAGCAATCTCACTTCTGGGCATATACCGGGAGAAAACCATAATTCAAAAAGATACCTGCACCCCAATGTTCATTGCAGCACTATTTACAATAGGCAGGACGTGGAATCAACCTAAATGTCCATCAACAGAAGAGTGAATAAAGAAGATGTGGCACATATATACAATGGAATATTACTCAGCCATAAAAAAGAAGAAAATAATGCCATTTGCAGCAACGTGGATGGACCTGGAGATTGTCATACTGAGTGAAGTAAGTCAGACACATAAAAACAAATATATCACTTATATGTGGAATCTTAAAAAAGGGTGGAAATGAACTCACAAAACAGAAGTAGAGTCATGGATGAAGAAAACAAACTTCTGGTCACCAGGGGATAAGGAGTGGAGGGATACGTTGGGAAATTGGGATTGACATAGACACACTACTATCTATAAAATATATAACTAACAAGAACCTGCTCTATAGCACAGGGAACTCTACTCAATACTCTGTAATGGCCTATATGGGAAAAGAATCTAAAAAAAAGAAAGTATATATATGTATATGCATAACTGATTCACTTTGCTGTACACCTGAAACTAACACAACATTGTAAATCAACTAGACTCCAATAAAAGTAAAAATTAAAAAAAGTTGTTAGTTAACTCCAGAAGTGTTAGGAAACAGAAGGCTTTTGAAAAGAGGAGTGCTGTGGAGAGTTGGGGGCGGGGGCAAGGATGGAAGATCTCAGAGCAGCTAGGAGGACTTCGCAATAATCTGGGTGAGGGCTGATGGCGCTTTGGATTAAGCTGATACCATGAATATGGCAGGAACGGTTGGACTGTGGGTGGGTATTGAAGGCAAGATTTGCTGATAGACTGTGGCATGTAAAAGAAAGAGAGAAGTCAAGGATGATGTCAAGGTTTGGCCCTTGAGGAACTGGGTGGAGAAGAGATCTGTCTGGCTCAAAGACAGAGTCCTCTGCCAAGCCAACACCTCTTAAAGCTGTTGTCAGAACTGAGAGAACGGGCTCAGAATCAGCCGATGTTTGTCGTCCTTCCTGTGGGTGTGGTGCCGGGCTATTGTTTCCTTAATTCCTTATATTTCTTTCAGGCAGAGATTATCGTCAGTGGTAAACTAAAGCACAGAGATGTCAAGCCACTTGCTTGAAGTCACACAGCTGGAAAATACTGAGGCTGGGGTTCAGGTACAGAGTCTTAGTTTTTAACCAGTACCCCCTGTTGCTCTTCAATTTGCCTTAATTTCTCTGGCTCCAAAATGGGACTAACAGCTTACTTTGCTCCCTTAGCACAGAGCCTAGCAGGAATGAACTGGCACATAAAGGATTGAGAACTGGGTTCTCCCTGAGCCACATTTATTAACTGAGAGCTTGAGGCTGTCACTCTTCTTCCAGCTGCAGAAAACCCCACCTGGCTGGAGTTGGGTTCCCAGGGGCTGGGGGTAGGCTTCCTTGCATCGGACTGCAGGCTGTGGGCCAGTCAGGATGAGAGCAGGGCTCTGAATTCATTGAGGGCTGCCCCGTTCTACTTGCCATGCCACCCACTGCCCTTGCCACAGATCCTGCTCTCAGGGCCAAATCTGGGCTTTGTGCCAGTCGAGGACCTGCTGCCAACCAGGGGGCTGTAGAACACCTGCTTTCGGGACTGTGGGCCAAGCCCAGGCCCGTCTCACCTATTCCTGGGAACAATCTAAAATCCCTGGACATTGCCCCCAGGAAGGCAAATAAAGCCTTTCAACATGCAGTTCCTGGGTTCGTGCGCCATGCCAGGCTGGGCAGCCTCTGGTGCCAGGCAGTCCTGCTCTCTACCCCGACTCGGGACCTGTGGGCTCTGACCCTGGGACACCACAGCACCCTCAGAGCCTCAGGGCCCCATCACAGTTTTGAGAGATCCCCTCTTTTAGAAGGCTGTTGTAAGGTTAGAGAGAAAGCTCTTGCCTTAGTTCTCTGTTCTCTGCCCTCTTACCCCTAATCTTCCTCTTTCCTGCCATTCAGGTCTCAGCTTAGATGTCACCTCCTCAGGGAGGCCCTCCCTGACCACTCAGTCTAAAGCAGGGGTCAGCAAACTCTTTTTGTAAAGAGCCAGACAGTAAATACTTCAGACCCTGTAGGCATTCTGATCTGTGGCAACAGCTCAGCTCTGCCACTGCAGTGGGAAAGCAACCATCAGCAATTTAAATAGGCGTGGCTGTGTTCCAGTAACACTCTCTGGATATTGAAGTTTGAATTTCTTATGATTTTCACATGTCATGAAGTGTTCTTTTTTTGTTTTTTCAACCATTTAAAAATGTAGAAACCATTCTTAGCTCACGGGCCATATGAAAACAGTTGGCAATCTGGGTCTGGCCTGCCGCGGGCTGCCAAATCCCGGTCTAGTCTTAAATGTGTTTCTGAGACTTATAACTATCAGATATTTTTTGCCTTCACTTCCTCCTTCCTTCCCTTCCTTCCTGAATTTATCATCCATTTCCCCCTCTAGGATATAAGCTCCTTGAAAGCAGGGAGCTTGTCTCTCTCTCTTTCTCCTGTCTTTCTTCTGTCCTTTATCTCTTTGAGCATTTCTTGAACACTTACTCTGTACCAGGCATTATTCCAACTGCGTTATGCTAGTAATTTATTTAATCCTTTTAATAACCTGATGAGGTACACTGATTAGCCTAATTTCACACATGTGGAAACTTGACATCTTGTTCATCATTCTGTTCCCAGAGTTTAGAAAATGCTGAAGCTGTCAGCAAAATAGGTACCAATGAAAACTTTTGAACAAATTTGGTATTTCATATTTTTTTTAAAAAAAGGGAATCGAAGTGATAACCACCAAGTGGTTATCAGTGAAGTTTCAATCAGAGAAACAGAACCAATAGGAGATATTTATTAAGGGATTTATTGCAAGGAATTTTCCCCAAACAGTACAGATTTATTCTAATTCTGTAGGTTAGAAGTGTCATGGGGCTAAACTCGAGGTGTCAGCAGCGGTACATTCTTTCGGAGGCTCTAGGGGAGAATGTGTTTCCTTGCCTTTTCCAGCTTCTAAGAGGCTGCACACTTTCCATGGCTTGTGGTCCCATCCTGTATCTTCAAAGCCAGCAGTGACATCGCTCCAGCCTCTGCTTTGGTCATCACTTCATCTCTGACTCTGACCCTCCTGCCTTCTTTCCTTTATAAGGAGTCTTGTGATTACATTGAGCCCACCCAGATAATCCAGAAGGATCTCCCCAACTCCAGGTCAAATGATTAGCAATCTTAATTGCCCCTTGTCATGTGACATAATATATTCACAGGGTCCAGGGATCAGCACGTGGATGTCTTTGGGAGGCACTGTTCTGCCTACCGTGCCATGGAAAAATAAGTCCTGTGTTGGCTTTCCCTGTATTTTTTTGTTGTTATCATTTAGGTTGTTTCATATTCATTTATACATGGGGGATAGTTGGGGATAATTTTTTAAAGCCTGTTGAGATAATGTTTTAATCTGGCCCTGGCTGTTTAGCAGGTAATAGGCACTAGAGTTACCAGGCACAAATGAAAATATTGGGCTTGTAGAATTCAGTGGAGTCAGGTGCAACAGGACACCTGAGAGATTTTGTGAAAAAAATACAGATTCCAGTCCTATCACAGACCTACTGGATCTTGGGCATGAGGCCTGGGAATCTGAATTTATTCTTGCTCTCCCCTACCCTTACCAAACTCTGCTGGTGCCTGCTCATAATGTTTTGGAGGGTCTTCCTGCTGCCTGAGGGCTTCCTCTCAGCACAACAAGCCAGCTGTGCTGGGGAGGCGATACTCCTCCCAGAACAGCCCTCAACCAGTGACTGGAAAGAGTTGGAGCATAAACACCCCCACTCTTCTGTCCCTTGGGTGGGACAAGTTTCCCAGAACCCCCAGTGAGATTAAGCTTCAGCTGTCCACAACGGTGACCCACTTGAAAACACACACACACACACATACACAGAGCCAGCCCTTCATATCCTTGGGTTACATCCTTGGATTCAACCAATTGAAGGTTGAAAATATTTGAAAAAAAAATTCCAGAAATTTGCTAAAAGCAAAACTTGAATTTGTGGTGCACTGGCAACTATTTACACAGTATTTACATTGTGTTAGGTATTAAAGTAATCTGGAGAGGATTTAAAGCATACCAGAGGATGTGCTGGGTTATATGCAGATGTTACACCATTTTATATAAGGGACTTGAGCATCTATGGATTTTGGTATCCATGAGGGGTCCTGGAACCAACGCTCCAAGGATACCAAGGGAGGACTCTGTGTGTGTGTGTGTGTGTGTTTATGTATTTATTCTTGGATGATATAAACATTCAGGAGTTTAACTTTGTTTTGAAAATCTGCTTTGAAGGTATCTCATGAATTTTGACCCATTGTAGTTTCTTCTTTGAGATAAGATTTACTTAGGGAGTATTTTAGAATTTCCTAGTTGTTCAGTGTTAATGTAATCGTTGTTATTTGTTTCCAATTTTATTATATTTTTACCTGGTAGTATATACTAAACATTTTATGCTTTTATGACTTTACAGAGATTTACTTCATTGTCTAATTCATGAATAATTTTCGTGAAGTACAGGGAGAATTGGAAAAGTTTATTTTTAATTTTTAGAGTATAAATATTGTTGTTTATATATTAACTCTTACGTATATTATTTAAATTCTATATACATTTAATTTGCTGTAAAGATTGTAGGAGGCTTTGCATACACAGGAAATGAAAGAATACCTTTGATAAACGTTAACATTCTGTACAATAGACAATGCCAAAAATAACTTTCTTCCTAATTGTATTTTAATAAAAAATACGTACTCTTAAAATATAGTTTATAAATGAAACTCTGAACAAGTTTACAATCATACTTTAATTGAAGTGTAGTTAATATAAATATTGTGGTAGTTTCAGGTATACAGCAAAGTGATTCAGTTATACATAAATTTTTTTCAGATTATTCTCCATTATAGGTTATTACAAGATATTGAATATACTTCCCTGTGCTGTACACTAAATCCTGTTTCCTATCTATTTTATTTTATTTTATTTTTTAATTAATTAATTAATTTATTTATTGGCTGCATTGGACCTTTGTTGCTGCGCGAGGGCTTTCTCTAATTGCGGCAAGTGAGGGCTACTCTTTGTTGCAGTGCCCTGGGCTTCTCATTGTCGTGGCTTCTCTCGTTGCAGAGCACAGGCTCTAGGCACATGGACTTCAGTAGTTGTGGCACATGGGCTCAACAGTTGTGGCTCATGGGCTGTAGAGCACAGGCTCAGTAGTTGTGGCGCACGGTCTTAGTTGCTCCGCAGCATGTGGGATCTTCCTGGACCAGGGATCCAACCCTTGTCCCCTGCATTGGCAGGCAGATTCTTAACCACTGGGCCACCAGGGAAGTCCCTCCTATCTATTTTATATATAGTGGTGCGTATCTGTCAATGCCATACTCCTAATTTATCCCTCCCCCCGCCCCTTCGGTAACCACAAGTTTGTTTTCTGTGTCTGTGACGTTTACAACATATTGATTTCAGTCCTGAAATTGACTGTTTATGTTCTCTTTAAATATATATATATATAAAATATATATATAAAAGACTGTTTATGTTCTCAATTTAAAAATTGAGATATAATTGACAGATAACATAACCTGTGCTAACTTTTCTGTCTTCCCTGTCTTAATTCTCCACTTCTGCATCTGGGCAAACTAAGCTACTCCCTTCAAGAATTTCTTATGGTAGGGACTTCCCTGGTGGTTCAGTGGTTAAGACTGTACTTCCACTGCAAGGGGCACAGTTTCGATCCCTGGTCAGGGAATTAAGATCCCGCATGCCACTCAGTGTGGCCTGGGAAAAAAAAAAAGAATTTTGTATGGTAATCACACTTGGTAACAACTGCTGAGGATGATCCTATTAAAAAAATAATCCCCATGCTTACCATGTGGCAGGCCCCATTCCTGGCATGGGGAATGGAGAGATGTGTCAGGCGTGGACCTCTAGGGAAGGAGGATGTGGAATTTCAGCAGATGTAAAGAGCGTCATTTTAAGATTAGCCCATTGAGACTTCTGGGAAAACAGCGCCAGTGAAACTTGGACTTCTACTTTTGTTATACCCTTTGGCTCCACTAGGTTGACAATAAAGGGATTTTTTTTTTTTTTTAGGCATAAACTCTTAAGGACTAGAGAACAGAAGAAGAGACAATAGTGAGAACATTTTGGAGAAAAGAAAGCAGATGGGTTAATCAGCAGAACTGAGAAAACCCAGTCTTCAGGCAGCAGTGGGGCAAGTCAAGGCCAACCTGGTTTATCCCCAAAATCCCTCCCAAAGGCTCAGGAATTGGTGGCACCAGGTACGCCTGAAAGTAAAATTGGGGAGGGAAGTGGGCAGCAGAAAGGAGGCTGTGAAATAAAGGAAATTGCCTCAAAGTCTGTTTGAGGAGCAGTCAGATTTGTGGATCCTCCCAGCCCCAACCTGACTCTAGGTAACTGGGCATCTACCTTGGCAAAAGCCTGGAGGTTTATTCTTTGGAGACTGTAGAAGAGTGGGTCTGGACTTGGGGACCCCGGCACATTTTAGGGCAGAGGTACTATATTGAAAACAGGAGGATTAGTGGGAAGTTGCTGTATAACAAAGGGAGATCACCTCGATGATGGGTGATGCCTTAGAGGGCCGGGACGGGGAGGGTGGGGGGGAGTCGCGGGAGGGAGGGGATATGGGGATATGTGTATAAATACAGCTGATTGACTTTAGTGTACCTCAAAAACTGGTACAAGAGCGTAAAGCAATTATATTCCAATAAAGAGCTTAAAAAAAAAAAGAAGAAAATAGGAGGATTAAGTGAAATCTTGTGTCTTCGTTTCCTGGAACTACCGTAACAAATTATCACCAACTGTGTGGCTTCAAACAATAGAAGTGTATTCTCTCACTGTGCTGGAGGCAGGAAGGCTGGAATCAAAGTGTCAGCAGGGCCCTCCTCCTTCCAGAGGCTCTGGGAGAGGATCCACCCTTGTCTCTTCCCGCTTTTGGTGTCTTGTTGGCATTCCTTGGCTTGTGGCCATATCTCTTTCTGCTCCATCTTCACACTGTCTTCTCCTCCAAGCTTCCCATCTCCCTCTGCCTCTCTCTCATAAGGACACTTGTGATGGCACTTAGGGTCCACCTGAATAACCCAGAACCAGAACTATCTCCTCAAGAGCCTTAACTTAATCACACCTGCAAAGACCCTTTTTCACAAAGGAGGTAACATTCACAGATTCCAGGAATTTAACATGGATATGTTTTGGGGGGCCATTTTGGGGCCTGCATGCTGAGATACCCTGTTCCAGCCCTTTGCCACATCTGCAGAGCTGGCCCCATTGCTCACATCCAGGGGCCAGGCAAATTGCATTTAGTGGTCTTTCCCACGCCATTCTATTCCAGGTAGGAGACTGGAAGAGTCTTCTCCAGAAAATCTGGCTAGACTCAGAGGAATCACCTAAAGGTGTTTTAACATCAGGGGGTTCCCAACAAATGGCCCAGTTCAATGGCAACAGCCCACTTACCACAATGATCAGCTTCTTGATCCCCTAATCTTAACTAAGAACAGAAAATCAAGAAATATCAGACATCAGCGGATACCCTCTTAAACAAAAAATTGGGACCAAAACATATAGATAAAAGTAACTAGAGGATCATCACAAAATCTGGAAACCACAAATGTTGGAGAGGGTGTGGAGAAAAGGGAACTCTCCTGCACTGCTGGTGGGAATGTAAGTTGGTACAGCCACTATGGAAAACAGTTTGGAGGATCCTTAAAAAACTACAAATAGAACTACCATATGATCCAGTAATCCCACTACTGGGCATATACCCAAAGAAAACCATAATCCCAAAAGAAACTTGTACCATAATGTTTATTGCAGCACTATTTACAATAGCCAGGACATGGAAGCAACCGAAATGCCCATCAACAAATGAATGGATAAAGAAGATGTGGCATATATATACAATGGAATATTACTCAGCTATAAAAAGGGATGAGATGGAGCTGTATGTCATGAGGTGGATAGACCTAGAGTCTGTCATACAAAGTGAAGTCAGTCAGAAAGAGAAAGACAAATATTGTATGCTAACTCATATACGGAATCTAAAAATGGTACTGATGAACTCAGTGACAAGAACAAGGACGCAGATACAGAGAATGGACTGGAGAACTCGAGGTTTGGGGGGGGCGGGGGGTGAAGGGGAAGCTGAGACGAAGTGAGAGAGTAGCACAGACATATATATACTACCAATTGTAAAACAGATAGTCAGTGGGAAGTTGTTGTATAACAAAGGGTGTTCAACTCAAGGATGGAAGATGCCTTAGAGGACTGGGACGGGGAGGGTGGGGGGGACTCAAGGTGGGGGAGTCGAGGAAGGGAGGGAATACGGGGATATGTGTATAAAAACAGATGATTGAACTTGGTGTACCCCCCCCCCAAAAAAAAGTAGAGGAAACAGAGACAATGCAGGAAGAGGGAAAAAAAAGTCAAAAACAACTTTTCAGAGCGTTACCCCGAAGCAAGAACAAGATGCTATTAAAAAAAAGGAATATTTTGAGAACAAAGAGGGCTTCTTGGAAATTAAAAGCAGAGATATTAAAAATTTAATAAAAGAGATGGAAGATAAATGTGAGGGTTTGTCTCAGAAAGTAGGACAAAAAGACAAAGATGGAAAATAGGAGAGAACAGATAAGTTGTTTAGGGGACCAGTCTGAAAAATCCCACATCTGAAAAACAGGCATTTTATCAAGAAAGAAGAGAAACAGAGGGGGAGGGATCATCAATAAAATAATTCACAAAAATTCTTCAGAACTAAAGGACATGTGTTTCTAGACTGAAAGTGTTTGCTGAGTGCCCAGCACATTGGATAAAAATAGGTCCATAGCAAGGAACATCATTGTGAAATGTTGAAATACCAAGAACAAACTTGCAAAGAGAAGGGGAAATAGGTCACTTTAAAGTATCAAGAGCAGAATAACTTTGGACTTGTCCACCAAAATGCAGACATAAGAAGGCAGTGGATTAATGCCTTCAAAATTCTGAGGGAAAATGATTTCCAACCTGGAATTCTATACCCAGCGAAACAATCATTAAGGGAGCAGATAGAATAAAACCATTTTCAGATATAGGAAGTCAAAAACTTTCTACTTCCCACACCCTTTCTCAGGGATTTACTGGAGGCTGTACTTTTTGGCTACACCAAAAGGATGGGTGTGGGTGTGTGGATGTGTGTGTGTGTGTGTGTGTGTGTGGTCAGACAAGGAAGAATAAGACACAGGACCCAGGAAACAGAAACCCAGCACAAGGGAAAAGCAGACAGAATCCCCAGATGATGGTGAAGGGACATCCTAGGATGACAGCTGTACACCAGAGGGGGTAAAGGTCTGGATTCCAGCAGGTCTGAGGGCTCCAGGGAGAGCTTTAAGAAAGTGAAAACATAGAGTTTCTTATAGTTTTTGATTTTTTCTTATTTATTTATTTATTATTTATTTATGTATTTATTATTTATTTATTTATTTATTTAGGCTGCGTTGGGTCTTGTTGCTGTGTGCAGGCTTTCTCTAGCTGCGGCGAGCGGGGGCTACTCTTTTTTTGCAGTGCGAGGGCTTCTCATTGTGGTGGCTTCTCTTGTTGCTAAGCATGGGCTCTAGGCACATGGGCTTCAGTAGTGGCACACAGGCTTAGTTGCTCTGCGGCATGTGGGATCTTCCCAGACTAGGGCTCGAACCTGTGTCCCCTGCATTGGCAGGTGGATTCTTAACCACTGTGCCACCAGAGAAGTCCCCACATGGAGTTTTTGATCCATTGGAAGGAGTTGAGAGGATACTTGGACCAGTAACAAAGAGTTTGGAGTTGAACTGATAACAAATACTGAGAAAATTAGGTCATCTTGGGGCAGGGACAGAGAATAAGATAGTAATCAACCTAAAAAAAAATGCTGTGGGTAGGGCTTCCTAGGTGGCGCAGTGGTTAAGAATCCGCCTGCCAATGCAGAGGTCACGGGTTCGATCCCACCTCCAGGAAGATCCCACATGCTGCAGAGCAACTAAGCCCATGTGCCTTAAAAAAAAAAAAAAATGCTGTGGGTAAAAGCAAAAGAACATCATAATTTACTCATTGGTGAATGTGCTCATTGGTGAATGGCTCATAATTTACTCATTGGTGAATGTGCTCATTGGTGAATGGCATTTACATAGTCACAATTATGTAAATAGTAAATATTGATCTCATCAAAATTACTATATACCTATCATGAGAGGATGGAGGAGTGGGAAGAGTATATACGTATGTGCTAGGGCCAAGTGTAAGGAAGGAAAGAGAGCAGAACCCTCATATCCTAGACTGGGAAAGCAGATTACTGGGAAAGCAGATTATTCTGAAAACTGAAAAATTTAGAAGTGGTAATCAATAGAAGCATGTCATTTAGAGACATGGAATTAAACATAAAAAATTTAGCTAAAAGCAGTCAAAGTCATTGCCTTTGGGAGGGGGAAATGGGAGGAAAACGTGCAGTGGGGACTTCTGTTTTTAGAAAATTTGGTTCTTCAATTCATGTGCATGTATAACCTTGATAAAATAAAATCTAAAACCAAAAAATAAAAAAGGACAGGCATACCATATATTACAATGTTGTTTTGGTAATGGTTGTCTCTGCATTGTGGACCATGGGTATTTTTCCCCCTTTTCCTTACTTATTATTTTAATATTTTTTTGTCTGCAAATGACATATGGCATGAAGTAAGAAAAAATATGATATTTTTTTAAAGGGAGAAAGAAAAAAAGGTCTGCCCGGGGGCAGCCTGGAAACCAGTGTTTCCATCTGTCACCAGTCTCAAAGTGGGGACAATGAAAAGGATACAAAGGTGAAGGGGAGTGGGGCGGGGGAGGAATAATTGACAGAGCTTGATGACTCATAGAATGGGGAGGTGAAGTAATGTCATAGCCAGAAATATCAAATAACCATGGCCTTGACTTCCTGTTTTTAAATAAATATGACAAGCTGGCATATTTCTAGTTTATGAAAGATGACTGGCAGTTACTGAGTGTTCCTAGTCACAGCACAGTGTCAGAGGGCTTTACTTATTGATACATTTTATGCTTCTACTTTTACTCACCTGCTATTTACTTTACGTGGCAGTCCAAGTGGTCCTTTTTAAGCATTCATCAGATGACGTTACCTTTTTGCTCAGAACCATCCCAAGGCTCGCCATTTTACTGTGAACAAAACCCAAAGTCCTCTTAGTTATCTACAGTGCCCACTTTGGTCTGCTTCCTGCCCCTGCAGGGGTCTCTGACCTTCTCTTGTACTTTTTCCTTTGCACCTCAGCTCAGTGGGTTTTAGCCCATCGAATGTGCCAAGCTCATCCCCACCTCAGGGCCTTTGTACATGCTGACCCTTCACCTTCTTTCTTCTGCATAATTATATAGTGCCTCCTTGTCATAATTCAGGTTCCATCACAAATGTCACTTCCCCTGAGAGGCCTACAGGAATCACTCTGCCCATTTGCCCCAACCAGCTACTATCTCTTGCAACATTTTACTTTCTTGTTTTCAATGCACATATCACTGCGTGAAATTATCCTGTTTTTCTCTTTTTAAAATGTTTTAAAATTATTGTTGAGATACAATTCATATAACATAAACTTCAGCATTCAAAAGCATACAGTTCAATAGCTTTTAATATATTGATTATGTTGTACAGCCATCACCACTGTCTGATTCCTGAACGTTTCCATCACCCCAACGAGGAACTTTGCACCTGTTAGCAGTCATTCTCCCCTCCCCACCATCCCCTGGCAGTAGAAACTAATCTACTTTCTGTCTCTATGGATTAACTATTCTGAACATTTCATATACATACAATCATATATGTGGCCCTTTTGTGTCTGGCTTCTTTTACTTAGCATAATATTCTGTTTCTTTTAAGCATTTGCTTCCCTATTATCTGTCATCCCCTTTAGACTCTCAGAAGCTCTAAAACCTAGAATAGTGCTGGTATAAGTCATTACATATGGATTAAGCACCTATTTTGTGTTATGCACACAGTAGCACAAAAAATCCTCTCCAAGGAAACTCTCTCCAATCTTTATTTTTTTCCTAAGTAGCCTTCAAGTCTCCCCTCATGCATCCCCAAGGAGGGTGATGGGCCATGACTTAGTGGGCTGGTTTGGGGAAGTCTCCCCCTACTTGGCCCAGCAGACATGATCCAGCTCTTTCCAGAAAGGGACACTTCACACCAGCACAGGGGCCCCAACCAATACTGAACCAAAAGTCCCAACTGAGCACCTGTTTCTAAGGGGTTTCCCTGTCCCTTTGGTTCTTATTCAAGACAAATCTATGGGACAATTAAGATATCACCTTAAATAAAAAGTGGAAGGGACCATGGGACAAGGAATACGAGAGGCATCGGGTTGCACAGAGAATAGCCTCCTTGACTAACAAGCAAGGAAATCAGGACCTTAGTCCTACAACCACAAGGAACTGAATTCTGCCAACAACCTAAATGAGCCTGGAAGTGGATTCTTCCCAGAGCCTCCAGATAAGGATGCAGTTCAGCTGCCATCTAGACTTCAGCCTGTGAGACCTTGAGAATGGAACACAGCAGAGCCTGCATGGACTTAGGACCTAAGAACTCTGAGCTAGATATAGTTTAAAAGAAAAAAAAAAAAGAAAAAAAAAAGATATTCACCTTGCTGCCTACAATGCCCTGCTAAATGCAGGCTTGCTATGAGGACCCCAGGGCTGGTTGGATCACTTGGGCCAGTGGGTAGACTGAGAGACCCGTTAGAATAGGAGTTAAGAAACCAGATGCTGGAGTCAAATTTCCAGAGTCCAAACCCCAGCACTGCCACTTACTACCTCTGTCTCCTTGGGCAAGTTACCCTCCCCATGCCTCAGTTTCCCCAGTATGCATTTCAGAGTATTATTTTTAGAAACTAATTATATAGTTAGTTCATCCAAAAATAATGTTAACTAGTTCATTATATTTAAATGAACTAATTCATGAAGTCTTAGAACCATGCCAGGTACATATTTGGATGTTTCTGAAATAGAAGTAATGCCCCCCCCCCCGATAATATATGTGTGCCTAATGGGGTGACTGCTTCCAAGTGATGCTGTGCTCCTTTTTTAAAAAATTAATTAATTGATTGATTGGCTGTGGGTCTTCGTTGCTGTGCACAGGCTTCTTCTAGTCGTGGCAAGCAGGGGCTACTCTTCATTGCGGTGCACGGGCTTCTCATTGTGGTGGCTTCTCTTGTTGCAGAGCACAGGCTCTAGGCACACGGGCTTCAGGTGTGCAGCACTTGGGCTCACGAGCTCTAAAGCACAGGCTCAGTAGTTGTGGTGCACGGGCTTATTTGCTCCGTGGCACATGGGATCTTCCTGGAGCAGGGATGGAACCCTTGTCCCTTGCACTGGCAGGAGGATTCTTATCCACTGTGCCACCAGGGAAGTCCTGCACCCCTTTTTTTGCTTCTCCTGAGTTGGAAATACTGGTTGTTGTGACATGTAACCACAGTTTTGTTTGTTTGTTTGTTTTAACCTCATTTAAAGACCAAAAGGGAAATTCCTCTGTTTCCTAATAGGTGAAAAGTAGAAACATCCCAGTTGTTCATCAACAGAAGAGTAATGCAGACACAGAAAATCATGACTCACATCTGTGGACGTTAACTTAGGAAAGGGTCTGTGCTCTGCCTTGGCAATGTAGTGTAGTGGTTAAGGTCATGGGCTATGAAGCCAGCTACCTGTGTATAATCCCAGCCTGACTACCTATAGCTGTGTGAGGCTGGCTGAAACACTTACGTCTCTGGGTCTCCGTTTCCCCATCTGTAAGGTAGGGTTAATAATAGCGCTTATCATACAGAACTATTGTTAGGATAAAATGAAGTAATACACAGAGAGCAACTAGCACAAGCATTGTAAGTACTCGATGAGCCTTAGCTATTACTGTTTAATAAAAAAAAATTAGCACAAAGGGACTTTCAGATTTAAACATTATTTCTGTGCATTGAGAAAAATCTATGAGATAATTTATAAACTGCTTTAAAATTATAACTGTTTTTCACTCTCTTCTTCATGCTTTGCTATATTGTCTGAAAAATTTAATAATAATAAGCCAATACTACTTTTGTAACCAGAAAAAAATTTAACTTAATTCCATTCGGGGGTGGGGAACAATAAACAACTCCATCCTCCACTGCAGCGGCAGTCAACGAGTTATTTGCCTGTCCTCGCCTTTTGTGTTTGAGGACTGTTTTTGCCTGGGAAATTCTTGATAGAACACGAAGTTACCCTTGTTTGCTTAACTTCTCTCCCTGTGAATCAGCCTGTTAAAGGCTGGGTGGGTTCTCCTTCCCCCTGCCTGACTCTGTTGCAGGGGAGGAGGTACTGACTCATACGCATCCTCTGCTTCATCTGGCCATTTACTTTACTCACAGTCATTCAACAAGGTTGGGAAACAAGCATGGCCCATCCAGTCAACAGAATTCCATGCATTTGTCTCAAAGATCAAGACAGATTCATATCTATTACCCTGGGAAGATGTTTGTGATTATACCACTCAGTGAAAATAAACAAACCAACTACAGAATGATATTCATTCAGCAAGTAGGTATCGAATACTTAGCCACTCTGTTCAAGGCACTAGGGAAGTACCAGTGGTGAGCAGAGAAAAACCCCTGTCCTTGCAGAGGAGAAATTCTGGAAGAAGAGAAAGAGAGCACAAGAAAACAAAGTAAGTTAATTTAGGTAATGAAAATTGCTATGATGCTGAAACAGGAGGGAAGGAGGCAGGGCACAACCTTTAAAAGAATGACATAGCCCAAGGACAGGACATAAACTGATTAGAACCAAATAGGTCCAAGATGGTGGTCAAGTTGACTTCCACTAGACCTTGAGCCTCAGTGTATGCTCATTATAACACATCAGCTAAAGGACACACCCAGAGGTACCATGATGATTCCAAGGCTGACCATAAAGGTCAAAAAGTGGGCAGTATACAATATTTGTTTTTCTCTTTCTGGCTTACTTCACTCTGTATGACAGACTCTGGGTCTACCCACCTCATTACATAAAGCTCTATTTCATTCCTTTTTATGGCTGAGTAATATTCCATTGGTATATATATGCCACATCTTCTTTATCCATTCATCTGTTGATGGGCATTTAGGTTGCTTCCATGTCCAAAGGGAGATCAACTCGATGATGGGTAATGCCTTAGAGGGCCAGGACAGGGAGTCACAGGAGGGAGGGGATATGGGGATATATGTATAAATACAACTGATTCACTTTGGTGTACCTCAAAAGGTGGTACAAGAGTGTAAAGCAATTATATTCCAATAAAGAACTTAAAAAAAAAGTGGGCAGTGGCCCAATTCCTGGAAACGCCCACCCCTTTCCCAAAATAGCTGGAATAATCCTCCCATTCATAACCCTATGAAATTGCCCACCCCTATAAAATCTGACAATGGCATACTTGGGTGCCACTCCCATCTTCTGATATGGTCCAATCTCTGTTGTAGAGTGTGTTTCTCTCTAAATAAATCCACTTCTTACCTATCACTTTGTCACTCACTGAATTCTTTCTGCGATGAGACATCAAGAACCTGAGCTTCAAGGAAACTATAAGCAAGACGAAAAGACAACCCTCAGAATGGGAGAAAATATTTGCAAATGAATCAACAGACAAAGGATTAATCTCCAAAATATATAAACAGTTCATTCAGCTCAATATCAAAAAAACAAACAGCCCAATCAAAAAATGGGCAGAAGACCTAAATAGGCATTTCTCCAAAGAAGACATACGAATGGCCAAGAGGCACATGAAAAGCTGCTCAACATCACTAATTATTAGAGAAATGCAAATCAAAACTACAATGAGATATCACCTCACACGGTTAGATTGGGCATCATCAGAAAATCTACAATCAGTAAATGCTGGAGAGGGTGTGGAGAAAAGGGAACGCTCTTACACTGTTGGTGGGAATATAAATTGACATAGCCACTATGGAGAACAGTATGAAGGTGCCTTGAAAAACTAAAAACAGAGTTACCATATGACCCAGCAATCCCACTGCTGGGCATATATCCAGAGAACACCATTATTCAAAAAGACACATGCACTCCAATGTTCATTGCAGCACTATTTACAATAGCCAGGACATGGAAGCAACCTAAATGTCCATCAACAGATGAATGGATAAAGAAGATGTGGTACATGTATACAACGGAATACTACTCAGCTGTAAAAAGGAATGAAATTGAGACATTTGTAGAGATATGGGTGGACCTAGAGACTATCATACAGAGTGAAGTGAGTCAGAAGGAGAAAAACAAATATCGTATATTACATATGTGTAGAATATAGAGAAATGGTACAAATCAACCAGTTTGCAAGGCAGAAATGGAGACCCAGATGTAGAGAACAAACATATGGATACCGAGTGGGGAAAGTGGGGGGTGTTGGGGTGGGATGAATTGGGAGATTGGGATTGCTATACATACATTACTAACAAGAAAAAAATTATCAAATTGTACACTTTAAATATATGCAGTTTATTGTATGTCAATTGTATCTCAATAAAAGTTCTTAAAAAAAATAAAATAAAAAAAGAACCTGAGCTTCACCAAGTCCTGAAACCAGGCATGTGATCTCAGTAAAAGACCGTGTGTTTTGGCTGGATTTGAGTCCCCCCCGCCACCGCCCCTGCCGTGTGGGTTCAAGTCCCAATCTAAGGAGCACAGTTTCAATGCAAGAGTGGGAGGGAGGCGGAGCTACTTAGATGGGGCAGTCATGAAGGGCCTCTCTAAGGAGGTGGTGTTTGAGTTGAAGACATACAGTGTGATTCCACTTCTGTAAAACATACTCCTCTGTGTGTGTTTGTGCATCTGTTTACTATAAGCACAGAGAAGAAGTCCAGAGAGATGCTCATCAGACTGTTTTTGCTTTTTTACTCTAGGTATTTCTAGAGTTCTATTCTACGCATTGGCCTGGGAAAAATTCTCAGGACACTAAGCTGATTCAGGCAGGTATGGTCCTGCCCTCAGAGGACTATCTCCTTTTCTGATTCCCCACATCAGCTGAACTGGGCTGGACTCCAAACTCATCATTGCAAGTATCGGAGCCTCGAACTAGTTTAAAGGAGAATTTATTGGCTCACGTAAGGAAAAGTTCAGTGATATAATTGGAACTTTTCAGGAGCTAAACAGTGTTAGCAAGCCTCCACCTCCCTTAATCTCCCATCTCTGCTTTCCCTTGTGTTGGCTTCACTCTCAGGCAGGCTCTTCCCATGAGGTGACCGAGACATCTTCAGCTTCTGTCCTCCCAGCTCAGTGATCGTAGGGAGAGAAGAACACCCCTTCCCCTGGCAACACCAGCAAAGTTCTGGAGCTGCCTATCATTGGTTCAGTTTGGATCACATGCTTTCCCTGAGCCAATCACATTGGCCTAAGGGATGCAGGAATCCAGGTGAGGATAACACATCCACTCCTGGAGCCAAAAGGGAGAGTCTCCCTCACCTGGACCACATCTACTGAGGAAGGGAAAGACCACCCAAGTTGCTACTGGGAAGGACAAAAAAAAACACAGCATTATCAGCACAGATTGAACATTAACTTTCTGCCACACAGTAATGACACGGGATAGGAACACTTACCATTTCCATTTTACAGAGCAGATTTGAAGCCTAACAGCTTTCACAAGACCACACAGCTAAGAAGCGGAGGAACTGGTGTTTAATTGAAGTCTGTCTGATGCAAAAGCCCCAAATGATGATCATGATGCTGATAATTATAATAGTATCACTTATAAATAAGAACTACTATTAGCTGAGCACCTACTCTGTGCTAGGTTTTCCAAGCACGATCTCATTTCAATCCCCCTGCAACCCTTATGAGGCAGGTGTAGTAGACAGCTGTAGCTGACTGCTTGATATCCATTTCAGCCCAGCCACAGGCCTGGGACCCAATTAATGTAAGCCAATCATGAGAATTGCATCCCCTTACCAGAGATTGGTTTGGAAATGGACATGTGACCCAAGTCTGGCCAATGAGAAGTGAGGAGACGTTTGCCAGAAGTTTCTTGGAAAGTTCTTCCTCACTCTCTGGGGAGATGGTCTGGAAGTGACCCTCTTTTTCCCACTTGACATGAAAGGATGCCTGTAGCCCTGATAGCTCTTGGCAGTCATCCTATGATGACAAGGAGAACCAGCCTTAGGCCGAAACTGTGGACGTCAGAACAGAGAGATGGAAAGAATCTGAGTCCTTGATGACATCATTAGGTTGCTAGAACTACCTCTGTCCTACAGTTGCCCTGACCTGCACATCCTGCGAGGGAAGCAGGATAGCCTGTTCTAGTTAAGCCAGTTTGAGTTTTATTGGCTTCTTCTTTCTAGCAAAAGGCATGCTAATGGACTTAGCATGGATTTTTAAATATTTCACAGATGGGGAAACTGAAGCTCAGAGAGATCAAGTGAGTTGCTCAAGGTCACGCAGCAACCCAGGCTTTAATCCAAGGTTTGTCCGATTCCAATCTCATCTCATAGTGTGATTTCCACACAGTAGCACCCGTTCTTTTGCTAGATATTTTTTTAAGCACCATGACGCTGAATCCTCGTAACTACCCTGTGAAGTAAGTGCTTTTATTATCCCCATTTTGCAGATCCAGAAGGGAGGGGAAATTGTTTAGCAGAGAGGCTTTTGGATCTGAGACTTTCCTTTCAGGGTTATGATTCAGAGCCAAGGGCAAATAATAGTCAAGTGGAAGAGGAAAGGAGTGAGATTAAGGAGTAAGGAAATCCTGAGGCTGCAAAATGCTAAGATCTTATTTCAACCCTAACGAAGTATTGGGCCAGGAGAATTGGGAAATAGAGCCCCAGAAACTCATCTGTCCTTTCAAGATTGGCTGTTAATTAATTTTAAATTTGGGTTAAAAAAATTCACGTAGGGAATATATCACCATTTTAGAAAAAAAAAATGGAAATATAGGCACATAGTAAGATAACATAATTTTAAAATCTTACCACTACTCCAGCTGTATAATTGTTGACAATTATGCTTAGTCCCTTCGTACCTCTATTACCTCTACACAGGAGTCTGGAAAGCCTTTCTGAGGAGATAGCATTTGAGCCGAGGCAAGAAGGATGAGATGGAGCCACCACTGGAAGAGTGTTCCCGGCAGAGGGAATAGCATATGCAAAGGCCCTGAGGTGGGAGTGAAGTTGGCTGACCGAAGGGATAGGACGATGGTCAGTGGGGTTCATGAGGAGCAAAGGAAGGGGAGTCGAAGGAGATTGAGGTCAGGGAGGTAGACTAGAGTCAGATTACAGAGGGGGAAGTGGGTTTGGGGACAGGGAGCTGCCCATGTGCCCAAAACGCAGATGATCAGCCAGTAATCCAAGCAGAAACTTTATTAATTAGCATCAGGCTTCTGGGAGGAAGGGCAGGTGAGAGATACTGCCAGTTAGTTGGAGCATTTTTACCAAGCATCCAATCTATGCCAGGCCCTGCCTGGAGTTCTGGCTTCCAGGAACACTTGCTTTGAAGATCAGAAATTCAGGGGCAGTCAAGTCTATAAAGAGTCATTTTTCCAAAGGGGATACCTGACTAACCAACGAATCCATGGCAAGAGCCTCAAAGTCTCTCCAAAGCAGGTGATGCAGGTTAAAACACTTCGAGACATTTCACAGCTGTGGCCTGGCAACAATTTGAAAAGCAAAATCCACCCAATTGTAGAGGAATGGTTAACAGCTCAGGCTCTGGAACCAGCCTCTCTGGGTTCGTACCATGTTCTGCCATACCTAACTGGGTGACTTGGGGCTAGTCACTTCACCTCTCTGTGCCTCCATTTCTCTCTCTGTCAGGTGGGGATGATAATTGTCTTTAACTCAAAGTTTCGTAGCAGGTTACGTGAGTTATTTCATGTTAATGTTGAGAAAGGTGTTTGGCATATTCTTAGTGCTGTATGTGATGGTGGTATTATTACTGGTGAGGAAGTGGGAAACAGAAACTTCCATACACTGCTGCCTGGCATTTGAAAGGCATGCACCCTGTGACCAGCCATCACACTTCCAGGTATCCACCCTAGAGAAGCTCTCACACCCGTGAGGATGGGTGTGGTAGCTTCACCCATAATAGGCCAGAAGTGGTATTGACAGTATAGGTGTCAGTGGCTGGGTGGGTATAATAAACTGTGACATATCCCCATAAAGGAATACCAGGGAGCAGTAAAAGTGAGTAAACTATATCTAAAGGGGTCTTAAACATATAATGTTGAATGAGAAAAGAAACTCCCATTTACATAAATGGTAGCACTCAATGTGATACCATTTATGTAAATATTAAAGTCACAAAACAACCTTATATGTATAGTAATAGCAGGGGTGACACTGAAATAGGACCCAGGCGCCAACCGATCAGAACAGAGGCTGACCTTGTGGGCCCCAGCGGGTGGTCCGGAAGTGGCTTCTCCACGCTCAATAGCCTCTCCCAGCCTCTCCACCCCTGTGCTGTCCATCCTATCGCTCATTAGCTGTGTGATGTCAGGCAAGTTGTTTAATCTCTCTGGGCATCAGCTTCTTCATCTGTAACATGTGTTGCAAAAGCTAACACATACACAGTGTCCCATGTGCTAAACCCTCATCATAATCCTCACAGTAACTGTTTGTGGTAAATTCTACTATTACTCCCATTGTGTATATGTGGAAACTGAGGCATAGAGGGGCCGACAAACTTGCTGATGGTCTATAGAACTTAACCTATAGGATTATTGCAAATATGCAATAAATGATACATGTTGAAAGCTTAGGAAAAGGTCTAGCACTGAATAAGTGCTCAATAAATATTAAGTTATTATGTCATTGCCCTGCTCAGAAGTCTTCAGTGGTTCACCATTGCCCTTAGGAGACAGTTTGAACTCCTCAACATGGGCGACAAGCTCATGGTCTCTTCCCTTCCCACCCCCCTCTATCTCATTCCTCTGTTTCCCCTTGTTCTCTGTTCTCCAGTCAACTAGTCTTCTCTCAACTCCTCCCATACCCCTCACCTTCCCTGCCTCTGGGCCTTTGCACGTCTTTTCCTTGCCTGAAATGCTGTTTCCTCCTACTCTTATTTTACCTGGCTGGCCTCTAAACACCTTCACAATCATGTACAATGACACCTCTTTCAGGAGGCCCTGTTAGAACAGGTTAGGTTCCCCTGGTCTATGTTATCATAACTTAAAAAAATATATATCCCTTAAGTAATGCTTATCCTTCCTGGAATTGATTCTTTAGTGTTGGTCTCCCCCTCTCAACAGTGAGCTCTTGGAAAGCAGGGAACTTTTCTGACTTTATCACTGTTGGTGGCCTGTGGCAGGCATTACAGACTGGCTCCCTCAACACTTGTCCCAATCCCCCTGTAATGTGGCTTCTTGCACTGTAACAGCTAGAAAGTGAAAAACTAGATTTCCCAGACTTTCTTGAAGCAGGAGTGATTCATGTGGCCCAGGTTCCCCTGGTAAGCCTTAGAGGCAGAAAAAAGCTGTGGGGATGCCAAGTGGTGGACTCTTTAGGCAAGCACAATGGTGAGATATCTGGACTTTCTAGGGAATCATAGAGGAGTTCTAGCTGCCAGCCCATAGCTCCCTAAGTTCTGAGCAGAGGTGGCAGAGGCAGCAGAGATGTTTCTGTTAGAAAAATTCAGCAGTGAAGTTGTTTATTTCTCCTGGCTTTGATACTGCTGGCTATACGGGGATTGTTTAGCATCTGTGGTACCACCTAATACCTTTAATAAATCCCTTGTTGCTTAAGCTGGTTCTAGTTGGTTCTGCTGTTTGCAATTTGGAGTGCCTTGCGCAAGCACTCAATAAATATTGGTTGAATGAGTGCTGACCTCTTAGGAACCTCCCTGTTCCCACTGCTTTTATCCCCAAGTAGTAACGTCACAAGCCCTAGATGGTTACCTTTCTTTCAAAGGTCAGGGACAGGAAGATGACGTGGAATGTCTTATCACTGGCAAACCTCGTAGATGAAAGGGAGCTGTAGGAAGAGAACTGCGGCTGTCTCCTAGGACTGCCAGGGAAGCTGCCAGGAGCCTCGGAATGATTGGGCTCGGGGAAAGGATGATGTGTGAGGAAGAGGGAGCGAGCAGGGGGTATCACCAAGCTGTTCCAGGGCCATTGGGGCAGGGGTTCTCTTATTGGGGGCCACCATAGGTCAGTGCATGTACTGCTTTTCAGCTGAAAAGCATGTTAGAAAACTATAGCTATGAGCCAGATATTTTCTAAGAAGGCTTAAACTACATGTCAGCCAGAGCATCTTTGGCTGTGAGTGACAGAAAACTGATCTTAGGAAATGCTTGGGTTGGGTTCCTGCAGAAGCAGATCTGAGACAAGCGTTTGTGTGCAAGTAGTTCATTTGGGAGATGATTCTGGGAAGTGCTGGTGGGGGACGTGGCAACTGAGACAAGGAAGGGAAAGAAGCCAATATAAGGTGAGTTACTGAGCAAGTGTTCACTTTGAGCAGGGGAGGCTCAACCCCACCATGGGACCCTGGGACACAGAGTAGAACATACTTCAGAACTGCCCACTCAGTGGGCAAGGGAGTCGGGGTATTTATCCACTAACTCCCGTCAGTCGTTGGGGAGGGTGAACCCCCCAGCAGTCTCAGTCTGTTTGTACTAAATGCTCACGGGGGACAAAGCCCTCAGACAGAGAGTGTAGGGGCTGGGCATTGGAAGCCATAAGGTCGTTGAGCCTCCAAACAATGATTGCCAACCAAGGGGATACGGGCAGAGGATCAACGGCATCTGCTACAGTGCCTTATACCAAAAAAAAAAAAAAACCCCAAAAAACAAAAACTGAAACAAACCAAAGCAATTGGCTCATGGAGGATAACATGTCGCGGGATACGCTGGCTTCACGTACAGCTAAATTCAGGGGCTCATGAGTTATCAGGACTCTGTCTCTCTCTTACTCTCTCAATAGTGGCCACCTTTGAGCTTCAGACTCTCTTCATATTGGTCTAGCACAGCAGAAAGAAAACAATGCTTTCCCAATGACTCCATAAAAAACCTGAGGATTGACTCATTGGTCCACTTGGGGCACATGCCCATCCCTGAACCCGTCCCTGTGGGCAGAGGGATGAGGTGTTGATTGGCTGCTTTAGGGCATTTGGCCTTCCCTGGAGCCAAGGATGGAATTAGCCCCATATGCTTCATATGGACAGGGAGTAAGGAAGGGGGGTCCCAGGGAAATGTGTTACCAGAGGATGGGGAATTGGATACTGAGTAGGTATCCAAACCAAGAGGACAGAGGTAGTCCAAACTCTCCACGTGCAGATGAGAATTAGCACCCACATGGAGGAAGGGACTTGCCCAGGGACATTCAGTTAGACAGCAGCAACCTAGCTTCCTGTCTTAACCCAGCATCTTTCCATCAGGAGCCTGTGGCCTCTTAATAAACAGGGTTGGTTTATCCAGTGCAAACCCTTTAGATCCTCCCTTCCTAGCTTCTTCTTTCAATCCATGGCCTGTGTGACTCTAACACATATCTTCCTGCTTTTGTTAAATACATATTTCATCTCCCACTTCCCAGGCAGAGAAACTAAGAGTCTGTTAAAAATGGTGTTAATTCAGGGGTTAGCAAGCTTTTCCTGTAAGGGCTCAAATAGTAAATATTTTAGACTTTGCAGGCCACTTAAGGTCTCTGTTTCATATGCCTCTCCTCCTCCTCCTCCTCTTCCTTCTTCTCTACCTCTTCCTTCTCATTTCTTCAGCCCTTTAAAAATGTTAAAACCATTTTCAGCTGCAGGGGCCAACAGGCCACAGTTTGCCAGTCCCTAGTATGAAAGAACAGGTAACAGAGGGTGGGCTCTGGTGCTGATCTAGAGCCAATCCCTTTGGCTCTGAGCCTCAGTCCCTCAACCATGAAGGAAAGACCATACTCCCTTTCTCTTGAGGCTGATCTGAGAAATAAAGATTATAAATATAAGGTATTATATATTAGAGTACAAACTAGAGACCCAAAATAACCACGGCTTACAAGGGAAAAGTTGTTTTTGTAATCGAGATAAAATACACATAATGCAAAATTCACCATTTTAATCATTTAAAAATGTATCCTTCAGTGAAAAGAGCAGTTTTTAATTTCTTTTTTAAGTCTGTCTTGGATCTGAGTGGGTATGAGTGCTGAAGGGCTAGGATGCCATGGCTCCATGGAGTGGGGGGCCTGGCTCCATCTACCTTGTTTCTCCTCCATCGCTAGAGAGGCATCCTTGTCCACATGGTCCAAGGTGGCTCCCTAACACCGATGTCTGTCATTTCAGCCAGCTGGAAGGGAACAGTGAAGGGAAGAACATTGCCTATTCCTCGTGGAGGGCAGGACCCAGAAGTGGCTCCAGGGGATATGCAGGGGAGGAGCTTTCCATTAGCTGTAACTTAGTCACATGACTCCACCTCACTGTAAAGAAGCCTGGGATATGTGGTCAAGCTGTGGGAAGCTGTGTATCCAGCTAAGAATCAGGTGTTCTCTTACTAGGAAAGAGGGGGCAGGGACAGATATTGGGGGGGATCATTCATAATCTTTGCCCAAAGCATCTGGCTCACAGAAGCTCTACAAAAGATAACTGCTATTGTTGTTGTCTCTTCTTTGAAAACCTCAGTAGGTATATTTGAAAGAAGCGCGTAAATACTGGGTACTGATACCACCCTGAACTGGACTTTGGAATCGATACAGTGTGGTTTAATTTTTGTGCCTTCCTAGGCTGTGTGACCTCTCTGAATCCTGCTTTCATCATCTGTCAAGCAGGGATAAAGGCATATTACTCATGCCGGGACTGGGAAATCAATGAATGTAAAGGTCAAGCACAATGTCTAGCCCAAAGTGGGTGCTCAATAAACGGTCATTTTATTGATAAGAAATGTATACGATAGATAAGAACATGAGCTCAGAGATCAGACAGACCTGGGTTCAAATGTAAACTCTTCTACTTACTAGCTGGGAAAATAATTATTTAACTTGGCTGTGCCTCAGGCCCCTCATCTGTGAAATGCAAGCAGTAACAGTTCCAGCCCACTAGATGGGTTTCAGGCTCCAAGGAATTGCTGGCACATTGAAACCAGCAGCAAAGTGAGTTATTATTAGGTCCCCTTTCCCACTCTGAGCTTGTGAAGGAAGAGGCAGGGTCAAAAGGCTGGTGCTGAAAAACCTAATGTTGTACAAAGAAGTCATACATGAAAGAATCAGTGCTGTATTATGCTAACACATAACGTTCAAAAATAGGTAAAAATAATCATCGGTGTTGGATAGCAGGGTAATGGTTACCATTCGAGATGGCAATAGAGACTAGAAGGGGGCTTCTAGGGCATGGGAAAAGTTCTGTTCTTTGCTCTGGGGGGTTGTTACCCTAGCGCGTTGCATTTGTGAAAATTTATTGAGCTGTCACTTGTGTGTGTGCACTTTTCTCTATGTATGTTACACTTCAATAAAAAATTCCCCCCCCCAAAATATTTGTGGTCTATTAGAAGCCGGCAGTGGCGGAGGGGCCACAGGCCGGGGCATCCTTCCTTGCCAGCCACCACAGTTTCTGTTTCAGCTAGAGGTACAGGCCTCCACTTCCCCTCCAAATGCTCAGCTTGGCGCCTACCCCTGGAGCCTCTGGCCACAAAGCTCCCCTTCCCCTGTGATGTGGCCTGATCACCACATCCGGGTCTAGTCTGGTGCCAGCCAGCCTGACCGCCCATGTTATCAGCTCCTGGACTGTGGGAGAGACTTGTTTAGACAGGGGAACTTCAATAAGCCACCCGGAACAGCAGCCTCATTTCACTGATCTTACAAGGGGGATTCGTGCTGTTCAGTCTTCATTTCATGAATCCAGACACCACCTATGTAGCTCTCGACAGGGTTTGTGGTTGGTACAAAGATATTTGATTCATTCATGCAATAAATGTTAATTGAGCACCCACCAGGTACTGTGCTAGGTAGTGGGGCTGCGTCTGCGTAGAAAACAGACATGGTCCCTGCTTTCCTGGGGCTGACTTATTAGTGGAAGGAGATAGACAATACATAAATAAAGATACAGTATGTGAGATGGTGATGGATGCTCTGGAGAAAAACTAAGAAGAGATGGAGATACAGAATGTAAGACAAGTTTTGGGGGGGGGGGCGGGGGTTGCAATTTTTAACAGAGTGGTAACCGTTTCTCAGAGCTACCTGGGATGCTGTCTCCCGGGCTGCAGTCCTCATTTTGCCCCAAATAAACTCAACTCGCAGCTCTCACATTATGCTTTTTTTTTTTAAATCGACAGTTTTGGCGACCACGAATAAGGGACCCAGAGTGGACGTCTCTCCTTCGCCTGAACTCTACGAGGAACCAGAGCTTTGGTACCAGCAGAGGCCCCTTGAGCCCATCTGCCTCCTCGGAGAGTCCAGATGAATTTGGGTAAGTGTCTCCTGGTTCTCGGATCTCCCGTATTTGTTGATGACCCTGAGTTTTATCTGGGGTTGTAGCAGGTGCCTGCCTCCTCCCAGTTGAAAGATACTTTGTGCGGGGGTGGGGTAGGGGCGGCTGGTTGAAAGATATCAGGGAAATATCCACCCAGTGGAAAAATACTGGGTGGGGCTCTCCATTGAAAGATACTGAGGAATACCCACAGGGTGAAAGATCCTGGGGGAGCCTGTTTGAAAAATACCAGGGTTTGCTCCGTTGTAGGAGACTGAGTGGTCTGCACTGAGTGGTTAGGTAAGAGGCTGACCTGACGCTTTTCTTCAGTTCGGCTGCCTTAATAGAATTTGTCAGGATAAAAGTGAAGATATTACATGAGAGCTTTGCTCGGAAGACAAGGGACAAGAACTCCTCCTGGCCAGTACGTCTCTCTCAGGCAACTGAGAGATTTACGGGAGTGGTGGAGGCACAGTCCTCACACCCGTGCAGTGGTCCCATTGGGAAACCCACTCATTAATTAAAACACTTGCCCTCCGGGGGCCACAATAAGAATTGGCCATTCAGCGACCCGAGCACTGGTGATGGTCTTAGACTACCGAAGGGAGAAATAGAAGTGTGTAAGAGAGCTGAAATGACTCTGGGGTGATGCCTAGAGGAGATAAGCTCACAGGCAGCACACTGGCCCACCACACAATTTCACTAGTGTGTTTTATCCCAGACAAATTCAACTTTAAAATGGCAAGTAGAGCCTCTCACAGAAACATGGGGCGTCAGAAGGCCAGCCTCTTTCTAACACCCCAGCCAGGTTTATGTACATACAAAAACTTATACTTGCAAGTACCTATTTAATTGGGAAAGTTATATTAAGGGAGATCTCAACCTAAAATGACAAAATTGGGGTTCTTTTGATATTCCAAAAAATATTTTTGCAAGCACAGAAAAAAAAAAAAAGCTGGCCATAAGATCAAACTGACTGAATGGAATGCTTACTTTGGTATTGAAACAGGAGGGAAGGGGGCAGGGCACAACCTTTGAAAGAATGACATAGCCTGAGGACAGGACATAAACTGATTAGACCCAAATGGGTCCAAGATGGTGGACAAGTCAACTTCCAGGTGCCGCTACAGTTCCACAATGAGGATGAAAAAGTGGGTGGTGGCCCAATTCTGGAACACTCTGCCCACTAATTAGCCTATGAAATTACCCACCCTTACAAAAACTGACAACCCCCATACCCTAGTGCCTTTCTCACCTTCTGAGATGGCCCACACTCTGTCTGTGGAGTGTATTTCTCTCTAAATAAACTTCTTACCTATCATTTTGTCTCTCACTGAATTCTTTCTGTGGTGAGACATCAATAACCTGAGCTTCATTAAGTTCTGAAACCAGGTGTGTGATCTCAATTGGAAGACCTTGGGTTTTGGCCAGGTTTGAGTCCCGGTCTCATGGGTTCAAGCCCCAATCAGGGTTTTGGCTGGGTTCGAGTCCCAATCTGGATTTAGGCTGGGTTCGAGTCCTGGCATGCGGGTTCAAGTTCCAATCTGAGGTGCATGGTTTCAGTATCTAGAAGCTTTTAAAAGAGGAAATCATAGAGTGACTTCTTTGTAGGAAACCAGCAATTAATTACTTGAAACTACATCAGACCAGCTTTTCGAAACCATTTTTAAAAAAAAGGAAAGGAGGGGGTATCTATGAAAATTATGAAACTTCAATTGCATGAATTAAGTACACAATGCCAGTCGAAGGTTTAATCGACCTGCATTTAATTCCCAACCAGTAGAAGAAGCTAACTTGAAGAAAAAAAAATTCTCTGCAGAATTCTGACCCTAAGGGAATAAGTTCTACTAAGGAGAACCTGATTTTCTCTCCCTCCGCCTTGAGACCAGAGTTCTCAGGAACAAATATCTTATCCAAACCATCTCTAATTCCTGAGATTGAAAAAGAGAAAAAACTGGAAACCGCCCTTTAAAATTTTTCTTATTCCAACTGTTTATAAACTAGTGAGTTTTTATTTTGTGATATCTAATTCATGACTAAGTTTAGAAAATGAAGCTTTGAGATCTCTTGTGTCTGTCTGGGTAAAAGTATGTCTCAGGGTGTGTCTTTGTCTTTGGATATTGTTGCTGAGGTTAATTTGTAAATGATCTCTTTGATTGGCTTAAGGAAAAATAGATGCTTACAGATGGAACAATTCTAAGTAGAAGAGAAATTAAGCTAAATAAATTTCAGGTTTACGTGAACTGGGACATTCAGTATCAAATTAACACCTGGTATTAAGGTTTGTTTGTTGATCTAATTGTGGCTCCCAAAATAATCCAAAGCCCACTGATTCTTTTACCACTCCCAGAACCTTCCCCATTTATCTTAAGATGCTTATAACTATTAAACAAAGGGGAAACAAAGTCATTTTAGGAGGAATTTGCTTGTACCTTTGGGATGCAAATATCTTATCTGGTCCTCTAAGGAACCCTTATCTCTGCTCTTTTTAAATGCAGATTTGAAAAAAAGGTAATTTACAACTTGACTTGTCGAGGATAAATAGAAATCCTAAATGTCTTTTCTATCAACAGTAGTAAAAAGGGTTTAGCATCTAGACAGGTGACTTTGATTTGTTCCATCTGCTAGAAGCCAATTTGAATCCACCCCCTTGTAACTGATGGCTTTTATGTTGTACCTGACTCAGTGCTGATATTTTGGAATGGGAACTATGAGGCCTCTCTGTTTGTCTGTGTGTTCACATGTATCTACATGTGTGTTGTAGGTGTATGGCATTGGCAAAAACGAATTCATAAAAGAGCTCTAAAATTGGTTTTAAAAAAATTTGCTTTAAAAAATTAATTAAGCGCTTGTTAAATGCTCAGAAATAGAAAATAATCTGGCCAGAATGAATTTCAGGTTCGTGACATCTGAAAAATTCAATACTAAACTTATATCTGGTATTGAAGGTGGCTTAAGCTTGTTGGTTTAATATAGGCATGTTTTAGAGTCATCAACATTAAGTATAATTTTATATATATATATTATTGTGCCTAGGTGTACTATAAGCTAAATAAAATCTTGTTATATCTGTTATATATTTGTCAGCAAGGAAAGTAACTTGATGTAAAGAAACTTCTAAGGAAAGAAAATGTAAATGAGATAAGAGGTTTTTAGATAAACTCTATTAAGAAGAATTATGCTTTAGGAATGTCTACCTAAAATAGTCTCTCCAGATTCTAGTAACTTGAAATTCTAGAGTTGCATTAAATTAAGTGATGAAAGCTTATTGACTAGCTAGATCATAAAATAAGATACTGACACATTAAAAAAAAAATTTTTTTTTAAACAGAATGTTCAGGGAGTGCCTCCCTGAGAAGGAGACATTTAAGCAAAGACTTGAAGAAGAGGGAGTAGGCTAGGTGAGGATGTGAGGAAAGAACATCCCAGCCAGAGAGGAGAGTAGGGAGCTGAGCTCAGAGAAATTGCAGGAAACAAGATCCCTCAGGGCCTTGGCGGTCAGGATAAGGATTTGACTTTTACTCCAAGTGAGAAAGAAGCCACTGGGGTGATTTGAGCAGAGAAGGGACATGATCTGATTCTACCTTAACGTTGGCTGCTGTTTTAAGAATAACTTATTGAGAAAAAAGATGAAAGCAAGGAGACAAGTGAGGAGGCTGCTGCAATAATCCAGGTGAGAGATGCTGGTAGCTTGGCCTGAGATGGTGTCAACAGAGAAGTCTGGATTCTGGATGTATTTTGAAAGTGATGCCAAAAAGATGGCTGATGGGGAATTACCTGGCAGTCCAGTGCTTGGGACTCCACACTCTCACTGCCAAGGGCCCCACTTCGATCCCTGGTCAGGGAACTAAATAAAATCCCACGAGCTGCTTGGGGTGGCCAGAAAAAAAGATTGCTGATGATTGGATGTGAGGGGTGAAAGACAGAAAGAAATCCAAGATGGTGCTCAGATATTTGGCCTGAGCAAATAGAGGGATGAAGGAGACATTAGGATGGTAAGAACCATGATGGGGCAGTTTGGGTGAGGACAAAGTCAGGAGCTGGATTTGGGGCATGTTCATTTTGAGAAGGCTGTCAGATCTCTAAGTGGATATGTGGAAGGGGCAGATGGAGATTAAGCTCTGAGGTTCAGGACAGAGGTCTGGGCTGAAGCCATCCATTCAGGCAAGTCAGTGTTTAGATGGTATTTTAAGGCAGGAGATTAGATGAGAGAAGGTATCTGAGGACTAAGCTGTGGGGCACATCCAACACGGTCAAGGTCAGAGAGACAAGGAGAAAACCACCAAAGGAACTGAGCAAGAGCAACTGTTGTGAAGATAAAATTGACTCATCGTTACTGAAATAATAACTGCACTTGGAAAAGATTGTATCCAGATGGAATGCACTCCAAGCTAAATTTTTACAAAAAAATAAAACAAACAAATCCGAAGTGCAGAAATGTATATACTTATGTGCATAAAAATATATATAGTATTTAAAAACCACCATAGATTGGTTTAGGCAAAAATCATCAATGAATGCTAATCTGAAGCCTCAGAGAAATGTATGAGGAATGAAATATTTCATTGGTCTTCACGTGTCCCTCCAGTGGATTACTTATTAGTTTCAAGGAGAACTAGTATACCTTCAGCAGGAAATCATAGTCAACATCACTAAGGAGGGGCAGATGGACATCATGTCTCTCCAAATATGATATCTTGAGAAAGATACAACGTCACTTAAATCATATCTCAGCCATGGATGCATAACCTAAATCACACTGGGGCAGACTGTATTTTCCAAAGATGGTCACACCAGTATGTGTCCCATCTCAAATACTTTTCTAATGAAGTGACATCGACGTGTCTCATCTAGAGGTAGAGTTCACGTTCCTTGGCCTTGAACCTGGGCAGAACGTTGTAACTTCCTAAGCTAATAGAATTCAGTGAAGGTGCCACTGCATGACCTCCAAGGCCAGGTCATATAAGACAATATGGGACTTCCCTGGTGGCACAGTGGTTAAGAATCCTCCTGCCAAAATTAAAAAAAAAAAAAAAAAAAGATTAAATCCAACAAAAAAAAAAGGAAAAAAGAATCCTCCTGCCAGTGCAGGGGACATGGGTTCGATCTGGTCCAGGAAGATCCCACATGCTACAGAACAACCAAGCCTGTGCACTGCAACTACTGAAGCCTGAGTGCCTAGAGCCCTGCTCTGCAATAAGAGAAGCCACTGCAATGAGAAGCCCTCGCACCACAAGGAAGAGTGGCCCCTGCTCGCCACAACTAGAGAAAAGCCCATGAGCAGCAATGAAGACCTAACACAGCCAAGAAATTAAAAAAAGAAAAAAAAGGCAACATGGCTTCCTCCATTCTCTCTGTCTCTTGCTTGGGTGCCTGCCCTTCTATCCCAGCCAGCTTATGGTGAGGAAGTTCAGGGCACATGGAGAGGCCCCGTGTAGATGTTCTAACAAACAGCCCCAGCTAAACCCCAGCCAGCAGCCAGCATCAACTGCCGGATACATGAGTGAATGAGCTTTCAGATAATTCCAGCCTCTCACCTTTGAGTTTTCCAGCTGAGGGCCCAGATATAAGCAGATACAAGTCTTCCCCTCTACCCCCTTTCTGAACTCCTGTCCCGTCAGAATTTGGGGTAATTTGTTACACAGCAATGTTAAGCAGAAAAATCTCAAGTGAGGAGCATTCTATGCAATAACTGGCCTGCTTTCTTCAAAAGTGTTAATGTCAAAACAGACAAAGAAAAGCTAAGGAATCATTCCAAATTAAAGAAAACTAAAGAGACATAATAACTAAATGCAAAGCATGGTTTTGAACTGCATCCTGTACTTGGAAAACAGCATGCTATAAAGGATGTTATTGTAACAATTGACAAAATTGGAATATGGTGGAATATGGATGGTAGATTAAAGTATTATATCAAGGTAAATTTCGTGATTTGGTAACCATGCTTAGTTACATAAAGTAATATCCTGTTCTTAGGAAAGATACGTTGAAATATTAAGGGGTAAATGGGGTATGATGTATGTAATCTATTCTCAAATGGTTTCAAAAAATAAATGTTAGTAATAACTAAATTTATTCATGTGAAGAAAGAGAAGATGATAAAACAAATGTGGCAAAATATTAAAAATTGGTGAATGTGGCTAAAGGGCGTACTGGAATTTTCTGAATTATTCTTGCAATATTTCTATAAATTTGAAGCTATCCTGCAACCTGTAATTGTGGTTGCGTCTGGGGTGGAGGAAGGAATAGGGAGAAAGGAGACTCACTCTTCTGTACTTTTTGGAAGTATTACCTGGTCAAATAAATAACTAAAAAGTGAAAAATAAAGTTCATTTACTAGTCACCTGTTCTAGGAACTGTGTTACTACTTACACACTCCAGACAATTCTCATTTATTCCTCTCCACTATGCCCATTGCGCACAGAGGAGAAAACTTAGTCTCGAAGAAGGGAGGTGATTCACCCAAGGCAGAACCACGAACCAGGAATTAACCCAGGTCAGTCTCATCTCAGAGGCCTCAAAGTCAGTTTGGCAGGATCTCTATTGTTTAAAAGAAGAAAAAAAGCATCTGACTCTTACTGTGTGGGGTGGATTGTCCATTGTGAAGACTAATCAGGGGTGTAGCAGTGTGACACATTAGTCATTCAACAAACATTTATTGAAAAATCTTTATTGGGTTCAAAGGCAGATTGACCATGATTTACGAGTACTGGGAGGTATTAGTTCTTGAGTGTTCCGGGGTGAGTGAGGGGCAGCCAGGGTACAACTGGGAAGCATTTCTGTGTAAACTGCCGAAAGAGGTTTCAGAAAAAGGGGTCTGGACTCTCCAAGTATCCAATAATTTGAGATAAGTTATTTTTTGTGTCAACAAATACTTCCTTACCTATCTCATATTTATAGTTTGTGTTCTTTTTCTAAAGCTGCATGAACTTCAAAACCCATAACCACTAAAAATCAAAGAGGGAGCTCACAGTCTGGGGGGTGGGGCGTGGGTGTTGAGCCATTACAACACTGTTGCGGATGCTCTGATCCGGTCCCTCAGAAGTCCCCAGGCTGCCTTTGCCATCTCCTCATAGTTGCCCCCAAACTCCTATTTGACCAGCAATTGCTATTTTTATCATCTACTTTCTTGCTGTCTCAAAAGTGACACGGGTAACTTGCGATGGCTCTATAGCACGTGTGTGATAGCATTAGATAATGTAATGAACACTGTGTGCGAGACACCCCCAAGTATAAATTTACTGAATTCATCTCATTTAAGCCTCAGAGCCTCAGAGCAGTCCCATGAGGGTTACACTATTATCTCCATTTTATAGATGAAGGCATTGAGTCAAGGAAAGGTTAAGAACTTTGCCAAGGTCACAGTGGCACACGGAGGAAGCAGGAATCAAACTTGGGCAGCGTAGCGATGGTGCTCCAAAGCTGTGGGCATCTGTGGCCTGCACTTGCCTTGAATCCCAACTTTCCTTTGGGGATTTACCCACTTCCACTTTCGACCATGTGGTTTGGGTGAAGCTTACCAGGCCCCTTGGCTCTGGGGTAGGTCATGTCAGTAGTCCTGGCCCATCAGAGCTAGCCATGGTGGTTAATTCAAAGATGACCCCAGCCAGGTCAATGAGAACCCTTCCTCAAACCTTTATTAAAACTACGTAGAAAAAAGTACTCCCCAGGGTGGTGGGGTTGATAAGAGCCAAGAAGCCTAGAGCTACTGAGACCATCTTTGTCACCTGCTTGGGAAGGAAGGCAATACAGGCCTGACAGCTGAGTGTGACAAAGCCCCACTGACATTACTTGAATCCTGGATCCAGCCATACCTGAAATGCCTGTGGACTTTTCCATTATATTCTGTCTCCTTTCCCTCTTTTGTTGGTTCAGGCAAGTTAAGCACATAGTAGGAGCAGACGTTCAAACAGCAGTGGTGGTTTCGGTCACAGTCCACAGGTCCATCCTCTTTTTTTTTTTTTAATTTTTTTAACAGCTTTATTGAGATATAATTCATGTACCACATAATTCATCCATATAAGGTGTCCAGTTCAATGGTTTTTAATATATTCAGAGCCATGTTGCCATCTCCACAATTTTAGAATATTTTTATCACCCTAAAAAGAAATCTTAGGACTTTCCTGGTGGCTCAGTGTTTAAGAATCTGCCTGCCAATGCAGGGGACAGGGGTTCGAGCCCTGCTCCGGGAGGATCCCACATGCTGCAGAGCAACTAAGCCCGTGAGCCACAACTACTGATCCTGTGCTCTAGAGCCCGAGGGCCACAGCTACTGAAGCCTGTGCATCTAGAGCCTGTGCCCCGCAACAAAAGAAGCCACCACAATGAGAAGCCCTTGCACCACAACAAAGCGTAGCCCCTGCTCACTGTAACTAGAGAAAGCCCACGCGCAAAAACAAAGACTCAACACAGCCAATAAATTAATTGATTAATTATTTTAAAAAAAAGAAATCTCTTATCCGTTATTAGCCACTACTTGTTTCCTTCCAATTCCCCCACCCCCACCCCAGACCTAGGCAACCACTAATCTAACTTCTTTTCTATACATTTGCCCATTCTGGACATTTTATGTAAATGAGATCATATACTATGCGCTCCTTTGTGTCTTTCACTTAGCACATTTTCAGGGTTCATTCATGCTGAAGCATGTGCCACTGCTTTCTTCCTTTTTATTGCTAAGACTCCCTTGTAAGGCTCTATCACATTTGATTTGTCCAGTCATCAGTTGTTGAGCATTTGGCTTGTTTCTACTCTTGGCTGCAATAAATAGTGCTGCTATAAACCTATGTGCACATGTTTTTGTGTGGTTGTATGTTTTCCATTCTTGGGTGTACTCCTGGGAGTGGAATGGCTGGATTGTTGGAGGGATCGGTAGAGGTAGGCAGGACACCGAGGTTTACAATACAGGAAGCAATGTGTATTGTACCGGTACAGGCCGAGTGGATTCACATCCAAAGACTGAGCCCCGAACCAAAGGAAATTTTCTCCTTTTATAGACCAGTTCCCGCGCTTTTTGGGAGCCTATAGCTATGCTTATCTATGCAGGAGCAAGGTACAGAAGCCAGAGTACATACGTTAGGTTTTTCCTTATCTCCTTGACTCAGATGTCTGCGCTGCCCATGGCAGGACCTTGTGAAAGAGGCCATAAGTTACTTATTCCCTGGGGCTTGCATTCTCTTATGTTTGCCTTGTCCTTTCCTGCTTTTGTTATTAACCTGCCTCAGGATGATATGGTAATGCTATGTTTAATCTTTTTTTATTATTAATTTTTATTGGAGAATAGTTGCTTTACAATGTTGTGTTAGTTTCTGCTGTACAGCAAAGAGAATCAGTTATACATATACATATATCCACTCTTTTTTAGATTCCCTTCCCATTTAGGTCACCACAGAGCACTGAGTAGAGTTCTCTGTGCTATACAGTAGGTTCTCATTAATTATCCATTTTATTGCGTAGGCCAAAAAGTTCGTTTGGGGACTTTCCTGGTGGTGCAGTGGTTAAGACTCCGAGCTCCCAATGCAGGGGGCCCAGGTTCAATCCCTGGTTAGGGAACTAGATCCCTAACTAAGTGTTCTCATGCCACAACTGAGGAGCCTGTGAGCCACAACTAAAGAGCCCGCCTGCTGCAACTAAGACCTGGCGCAACCAAATAAATAAATAAATAAATAAATAAATATTTTTTAAAAAGTTCATTTGGTTTTAAGTAAAAATAAAAGACACATTTTTCATTTTCACCAAGAACTTTATTGAACAATGTATTCATTCACTGAACAAAATTTTGGCCAACCCAATGTATAAGGTACTGTATATATGTCAATCTCAATCTCCCATTTCATCCCACCCCCCGCCCCATAACCATAAGTTTGTTTTCTACATCTGTGACTCTATTTCTGCTTTGCCAATAAGTTCATCTGTGCCATTTCTCTAGATTCCACATATGTGATATTATACGATATTTGTCTTTCTTACTCCACTCTAGGTCCATCCATGTTGCTGCAAAGGCATTATTTCATTCCTTTTTATGTGTTTAACCTTTTGAGGAACTGCCAAACTGTTTTCCAAATGGCTGTACCATTTAACATTCCCACCAGCTGTTATGAACCCCCACTTCCCCTCCTTACTTTTTCTGTGTAACTCTGACAAGCCGTTTCATTTCTCTGGGCCTGAGTCTTCCATCTTTGGAATGGGGATAGACCATTGTGAAGATTAAAAAGGGATCATGTGTATGAAATTTAGGGCAGATCTCTTAAGTTCTGGGCCTCAGTGCTCATCTGTGAAATGGGGATCGCAGAAGCATTTCCTTCACAGGGTTCTTCTGAGGAGGAAAGGAGGCGCGGCTGCTAAAGACAGGACACACTCAATAAAAGGTGACTATAGACCTGGTTACAATGTGATTCCCTCTTCCCAGTCGAGTAAAACTCGCCTGCACATCTGTGTGCTATGCACCGGACTGTATTGTATGTATCAACACTCCCTTGATTTTCAAGCTGAAATTCCTTCGCCTTGTGAAACCCTGGAAGATTTGTGGTCTAATTGTTGATGATCAACTGACATTCGGGCACCCACAGAGTGTTTCAGTGGGGTGACACGATCTGCTGATGAATGACACATCTCCTTAAATATAAATACTGCCAAGCTTGAAGCAGGAGTGTGTGAAAACCCCATGACTTGAGTCATGGTCCCTGGAGTGGGTGGGGTTGGGGAGGTAGGGGAAGGAGTAGGAGGGGGCTGGATAAAATCGCAGTTCCCTAAAGGCATCCTTCCTTTCTCTCTGATCTCATCTCTTCCTCTCCCGCCTCCTACAGCAAGCTTCAGTCAGGGTAAATCTCTCACACTTTCTGGAACAAGCAGTGCTGCCCAGACATTCGTACATACTGTTACCTCTGTCAAGAGTACCCTTTCTGCTCCTTTCCTCCCTGTCACCCAGCATATTCCAGTTGATCCTTGAGTTTTCGGATTACAAGTCAACTTCTCCAGGAAGATTTCTGCAGTGGGGATCTTTTAGCTTGCCTATGCAACATTTGTTTCCTGTGGATCAGAAAACAACCTCTCAGAAAACAGCCACTGCCTCCCTAACTCTTTTTTTTTTCCCATTGTTATTTTGTTTGTTTGTTTTCTTTAAATTTATTTATTTATTGGAATTATTATTTTCTTTTATTGTCAGTGTTGGGTCTTCGTTGCTGCACACGGGCTTTCTCTAGTTGCTGAGAGTGGAAGCTACTCTTCGTTGTGGTGCGTGGGCTTCTCGTGGTGGCTTCTCTTGTGGAGCACGGGCTCTAGGCGCATGGGCTTCAGTAGTTGCAACACATGGGCTCAATAGCTGTGGCTCACGGGCTCTAGAGCACAGGCTCAATAGTTGTGGCGCCTGGGCTTAGTTGCTCTGTGGCATGTGGTATCTTCCTGGGGCAGGGCTCGAACCTGTGTCCCCTGCATTGGCAGGCAGATTCTTAAACACTGCGCCACCAGGGAAGTTCTGCCTCCCTAACTCTTACCTGTGGGGTTCAGATATGGGCCCCTGGCTCCATGGGTGAGCCTGTCCAATGAGCACATCATTCCAGTGAGGCCAACGAGACTCATTCCTCGGAGTTTTGTTGAAATTGCTGGGAAAGGGGATCTCCCTTCCCACTGGGGTTGCCAGTTACAAGAATTCAGCGAGCTTGGAGTTGCTTCTGTCCATCTTTGCCACCGTGTGCAGGGAGCCTGTCTGAAAGTGAATCCAAAACAGAGGAGAGCAGAGCTGAAAGGTGGAGAGAGAGATGAAAGAAGAGACAGAGATATTTATTTTTTAATATTGATTGAGTCCCTGGAGTCATGCCTCAAGGCAGTTTTACATCTTGATTTCTTATAACTCAGTAAGTCATCCTCTCCCACTTTTATTTCACTAGTTTGGTGGGTATTCTTTCATGTACAACATAAATACGCCTGACTAATACTCCCCAATTCCATGCACACCCTTGAGCTGGGATGTATGCTCTTTCTGGGCTCTCACACAGGTCCATTTCCTCCATTTTCATTGCATTTATTGGATTGTATTATAATGATCTCTTTGTTCAGTTGTACCCCCATGAGACTCAAGGAGAAGATGTGCCTTGTTTACTGTGGTATCTCTAGTACCTAGGCATACCCAGCACATAATAGCACCTCAATAGATTCAATTTTCATTCCTTTTTAGAAGATTACACACGAATTCACAGTAGCATATATACACATGCACACAAAATGATTCTATAATTTTCTATAGGTCTGTATGGAAATGCATAAAAACAGTTTGGAAAGCTACCACCCACGTATCATGGTGTAAGTTACCTCACATCATGGTGGTCACAGGGAGAAAGCAGTTATGTATCACGCATTACTAAAAATTAACCAAAAACAAAGCTTAACAAACAAAAGCAGCACCTGTTCTTTGCAATAGCAAATGCAAACAATTCGAAAGTATACAGTTAAAAGTGAGTGACCTAGCCCCTCCCAATTAATATTTGTTGAATGAAGGAATAAATGTCACAACTATAAATAGTTGATGAATGAATGATTAAATAAGAAAACAGTTCCGTCCAGAGAGACCTCAGTTCAAGGTGACCTCCACCCTCTCCTGCGCCTGCCGCCCTGCTCCCCCCCCACCCCCCAGCCCCTAAGAGGCCAGCTGGTTTCCCTGAAAGTCTGGGCCTTAGGCCAAGGTTTTCTTTCTTTCTGGACTGGGCCCCTGTCTGGGAGTCCTTTTTCCCTGGAGCCTTGTAGAATGACTCACAGGGGGTTTTGTGGACAGAGTCCCCTAGTAACCAGAGGGTCACCTCCTATTCTTCAAGCAGGTGGGTTCTGAGTAGACTTCCCAGGAACTGGGTTGGTGAAGAATAGGGGGTTCCTGAGTGACTGTGACCAGTGGCTGAGTGCTATTCCCTAGGAAACAGCAGCCAGTAGACAGTCCTCAGTTGTAACAGGCTGTGTGGGGAGACGGCCAGCCCGGATAGTGGGCCCGAGGTCCACTCCTGCCAATTAACTTGTTGTGGGGCCTTTCCCAGCATAAAGTGAGAGGGGTGTGTGGCAGACTGGTGGGTGCCTGTCTAGCAACCTTCGTGCCCCTTCTTTCTCATTTACAGAACCTCAGTGGGGTTGGGGGGGGGGATTGGATTGCTGTGTGTTTAAGGGGAAGGTTGGGCCTCTCCCCATCTTCAATGTTTCTGTGTCCAAGTGACTGTACACATACACATGTGTATCTTCGTGTACACACACACACACACACACATCTTACATAGCCCAAGCGAATCACTTTAACGCCATAACATCCACTTGCTGGTAGTGGGTTTAGCATGTAATAACACTCTTCTGTGTGGTTTTGGACAAGTCACTTAATCTCTTTGTACCTCAGCTTCTTCTTTAAAATGAGAAGAGTTCTTACATTCCAATGTTTGCTGTGGGCCTTAAAAATAAGCCAGCTAAAGGGCCCAAGGTCCAGCAGGAGTTAGAGTAACAGTTCTTAGACAAACACTGTTGGCTTAATTCCCTGTTTGAGGACGTCTTGTCCTTTTCATAGGTGACAATTAGTGACAATGACTTTTATTAACTCCATTTGCTAGTCCCACTTGGAATGTGTATGAATTATGCTAAAAGCACATTTTGTTCAATAAGTGAGGTAATCTCAAAACATTGGAGATGCATACGAGGAAAAAGCTCTATGGACAGAGGATGTGGACTGTGAAATATGGGGATTTACTGGTGACTGGAAATTGCTGATGTCTGGAAAGACATCCTGTGGGAAATACAGAACGCTGGCCCCTTCTCTACAGGTCCAGGTGTTGTTGGGTCTAGGATGGGGCTGAGGCCTCTGTTAATAAGAATTTTGTCAGTTGAAGAATTTGGGAAACACCGGTTTTATTTATTTATTTATTTATTTTAGGAACTTTTATTGATACAGCCGACATACAGTAAACTGCATATATTTAAAGTGTATAATTTGATTTTTTTTCTTAGTAGTAATGTATATATGGCAATCCCAATCTCCCACTTGGAGAATCCCCCCCAGCCCTCATTCCCTGCCAGCCCTCCCTGCTTTCCCCACTTGGTGTCCATATGTTTGTTCTCTACATCTGGGTCTCCATTTCTGCCTTGCAAACTGGTTGATTTGTACCATTTCTCTATATTCCGCATATATGTGTTAATATACGATATTTGTTTTTCTCTTTCTGACTCACTTCACTCTGTATGACAGTCTCTAGGTCCATCCATGTCTCTACAAATGTCCCAATTTTGTTCCTTTTTTACAGCTGAGTAATATTCCATTGTATATATGTACCACATCTTGTTTATCCATTCATCTGTTGATGGACATTTAGGTTGCTTCCATGTCCTGGCTATTGTAAATAGTGCTGCAATGAACATTGGGGTGCATGTATCTTTTTGCATTATGGTGTTCTCTGGGTATATGCCCAGTAGTGGGATTGCTGGGTCATATGGTAACTCTGATTTTTAGTTTTGCAAGGAACCTCCATACTGTTCTCCATAGTGGCTGTGTCAATTTACATTCCCACCAACAGTGCAAGAGCAGGGAAACACCAGTTTTAGAGATTCATTCTAATCCCTGATTTTGCCCTTTACCATCTGGGCAAGTCATCCTACTTCCATAAGCCCTGGTTTCCTCATCTGTAAAATGGTGATGATATTACCAACCTCAGTGGTTTGAAGTATAAGTTAACAGTGGTTCCCAGCTGGGGGTGATTTTGTCCCCCGGAGGACATGTGGCTGTCTAGAGACAGTTTTGGTTGTTGTAACTGGGGAAGGCATTGGTGAAAGGAGGGTCTAGTGGGTAGAGGACAAGGATACTGCTAAACATCCTACAGTGCACAGTGTAGTCTCCACTACAGAGAATTATCTGGTCCCAAATGTCAACGGCGCTGAGGCTGAGAAGCTCCAGGTTAAGTGTGTTAATGTGCCACGTGCCCTACAGAGGGTGGAGGCTGTGGGGCGTTTTTTAATTGCCTTAGAACAAACAGAGCTGCCCTGACATAAAGTTCCCCAAGTCTGGTAAAACAGAGTTAAGTGTAGGGTGTAGAGAAGGTTGGAGAGCCAGAGAGTGTTCTATTGTTCTATGGGAGCCCTGGTGGGGAGAGAGGCAGGGGTGCCAGCGTCCCTGTGTGTGACTCACTGGGAGAAGCCAACTGGCTGCCAGGGGTTGCCAGGGCCTTTAGTCCAAGCTGTATTGCGTGGCAAGCTTGAGGTCTTCACACTGATAATATCTACAGTTCAGTGAAAGCGACTCTGTTTTCTGAAGTTGCTTGTTGTTACTTTTATTTTTTTAAAAATTTTATTGGCTGGGCTTCCTAGGTGGTGCAGTGGTTAAGAATCTGCCTGACAATGCAGAGGTCACGGGTTCGATCCCAGCTCCAGGAAGATCCCACGTGCCACGGAGCAACTAAGCCCGTGTGCCAAAAAAAAAAAAAAAAAAAATTTTATTGACTGTGTTGGTTCTTTTTTGCTGTGCAAGGGCTTTCTTTTTAGTTGCGGTGATTAGGGGCTACTCTGTTGTGGTGCACGGGCTTCTCATTGCCATGGCTTCTCTTGCTGTGGAGCACGGACTCTAGGTGCATGGGCTTCAGTAGTTGCAGCATATGGGCTCAATAGTTGTGGCTCACAGGCTCTAAAGCGCAGGCTCAATAGTTGTGGGGCACGGGCTTAGTTGCTCCACGGCATGTGGGATTATTTGACCCCAAATGCCAATAGTACAGATACTGAGAAATATCAGGACGTTGTTGTTGTTGTGTATTGGGGTCTAAAAAGCCACCCCAGCTGTGAGGGGATGGTGTGGGGACAGGTTTGAGGGAGTGGAACTGATAAATTCTGTTTGGACAGGTCAAGTAGTTCCTGAGATCATTTGGGATCCAGAGGGGGACCCTAGGGGTATTTCACCCAGAGTGCTTCTTGAGTGTTTCTTTCACGTGCCACGTCCTCTGCCCTCTGCTGACTGCAAGGGCATCTTAGAGGGAGTTCATCTCAGATCTGGAGAAATGTCTGGTCAGCTGAGAGACAGGCACTAAGGATTTTGAAGGTACAGGAGGAAGAGCCCTGGGCTGGGAGTGCAAGTCGTGACTTTGTTTCCATGAGACTGGCAAGAGTCTCTCTCTTTTCTAGTTCTGAAGCCCCGGATTCTCAGGGGCTGAGAGGATGCAGAAACAAGAGGCTGGGGACACAGGGGATCCTGGGAGCGGGACAGGTGTTCTGGCACCACTGGGGTTCCCAGGAGACAGGACGCAGCTGAGGGCCAAGGAGGCCCAATAGGAAGGACTTAGTGTAGCAGATATAGGGCAAGGCAGAGGCCTGGCCACCTTTTAGCCAGAGAGGAAGTGATGAAGGGAAAGAGAAGGTCGTTAAGGGGAAGAGGCAGTGCACGCCGGGGTGGCGGCAGATCCTGAAGTTGGTTTTCACACTGTGTCCCCAGAACCCTTTAGTCCTAGGCACATTGGAACAATTCAGCACCCTGCTCAAGCTGTCCATTCCCAATCCTCCTTCCTCTGCTAGAGAAGCCAGGAAGCTAAATACTTCATTTTCCTGAAAATATTTCACTTTTCTTCTGGCCAGTGGAAACCATGAGACACAGTTCAGGCCAACGAGAAATAAGTTGAAGTCCACTGTGAAGGCTTTCCTTCTTGAAAATAAAGACAAAGCCCTGCCAGGACAGGACATTTGGGCTCCCCACCCCACCCCTTTTCTTTTTTTAGTAGCAAAATCCCTGAATTTTAGCTGGGCGGCCAAAGACTGCATTTCAGACAACTCCTTGCAGATAGGTATGGCCACCTGACTGTGTCTTGGCCAATGGATGTGAACCAAAGTGACACGCACAGCTTCCATGCCATTTCCTTAAGAAAGTCGGGCATGCCCTTCCCAGTTCCTGCAGGCTGGAATGTGCCGATGATGGTGGGAACTGGAGTAGCCACCTTGAATCCAAAGATGAAAGCCGTATTTTAAAGATGGTGGAGCAACTAGCTAGAAGGAAACTGAGTTCTTGACGTGGTAGAGCCACATTAGCCCTGGATTGCTTAACTCAGGCTACTATGCAATAGAGAAATAAATTCTGTTCTTTTTAGTCATAGTTATTTTGGATCTTTAATATGGGAGCCAAGTCTGTATCTTAACCAATTACTACCTAATGTGGTTTATAAGGTGAAAATTAGGTATAGTCAAATGCTCCTTAAAAAATCTGAAATCATGACAAAGTAGGGTTTGTATACATAGTGGCTCTGAACATGGCTGAACACTGCTAATCTCTCCACTCTCACTGCCAACGCTGGAACACATCAAAGCTAGTTGAACTCCAGGTGAAGAGTGGCTTGTATTAGGGCAATACTGAAGAAAAACACATGAGCAGCTCAGGTGAACTGAGATTACTTGAGGATCTATCAGATTCATATCTCCTATAGCATATACATTGAACCAAATGGTGGAAACACAGTTACTATTCAAACCTCTGTGGGAATTTTTACCCCTCTGTCACCATTCTTGGCGTGAGGGGTTCACCTCATGGCCCAAAATGTCTGCCTTAGCTCCAAGCTCCTGCCATCATGTTTCCATTCCTGCCAGCAGTTAGTAGAAGGCTCACCACCATCTACAGGGACAAATTCTGAAAGTTACACACATTATCCTTACCTACATCCCATTGGCCAGACCATAGTTACATGGTCACAGCTAGTTAAGAAGGGAGACTGGGAAATGTAGTCTTTATTCCGGGTGTCCATGTACCGACTAAACTTGGAATTTCTATTATTCATGAGTAATCAACTGCTTTTCATTTCCTCAACTCTAGGTTCGTTGGGAGAGAATGAAAGGTATTTTCCCAATCTTGGCCAAGAAGGTAGCTGGGATTTTGTGATTGAAACACCTGGATTTTTTTTTACCCCCTGGGTGGAATTAAGAGGACTTTCCCGAGGTCAGAGTTGACCTTTCCCAAGGTCAGAGTCTCAGATTGCGGTGGGCAAAACCATCTACGTTGGGGGACCTGGAGGAGCTTGTTCCAAAGTGGAGTCTCAGGCCCCAGCCCAGGTGACCCAGTCACAATCTTTGGGGATCAGACCTGGGAATTTGCCTTTCAAACATGCTTCTCCAAAGCCTGAGAAACTTAGGATTCTTTTATTTGTAAATGACAGAAAACCCATTTAAAACTGGCTTACGAAGAAAAGCAACTTATTGGCTTAAGTAACTGAAAAAGGACTGGCTTAAGTAATGGAAGAGTTCTGGCTTCAGGCCTGGCTGGATCATGAACCCAAACGAGGTTGCCAGATATAGTCTCTTGCCATCTCTTGGCTTTGCTCTTCAGTGTTGGCTCCATTCTCAGTCTCCACTTGACAAGATGGCAACCAGTATCCTCATCCTGTCAGATATAAGTCTAGTGGGAAAGAGAGGGTCATTCCCTGGAAACTTTGCTGGAGTTCCAGCATTCACTCTGATTGGACTCATTTAGGTCATGGCCCATATCTGAACCAATCACTGTCACTCAAGGAAGGCAATGCTTTGATTGTCCAGGTCTAGTCACATGTCCGTTGAGGTAGGGACAACCTCACCTGTAGGGACTAGACATGGAGGAGGGGAAGTTTCCCAAAGAAATACTGGGTGCTGTGAGCAAACAAGTGGGGATGAATGCTAGACAGGCAAGGACCTGTTTTCTGTGTAGAATCTTTGTTCTAGGCCATATACCTCCCCTGCATGCTCAGGGGCTCTGGACTTCTTGGCACTCTTGTGGGTGGGTCCAAGTTGCCCTTTTGTCCAGACCACGAAAGGAGAACCAAGGCATCCACTTAGGAGTCCATCAAAACCACGAAGCAGACTTTGTAGATTGCTTTATTCCCCATCTTCCTTGCGAACAGAACTGAATTTTGTTGTTGAGGAGCAACATCCTGTCTCCCTTTGTCTTAGTCTTGGGGAAATCTTGGGACCCAGTCCTGGCCAGTGAGGCAGCAAGGAAAGTCTGCTGAGGGCTTCTGGGAAGGATTTTCCTCCCTGTTAAAAGAAAGAGAAGTTTTCTCCCCCAACCCCTTTTCTTTCAAAGATATCTTCTTATAGCCTTTGGTTGTTGTTGTGACATTTGGAGCTGCAGCTGTTATTTTGAGACCATGAGGGAAAGACAAAGGAATCCTCCAGAAGCTGACTCATTGCCCTAATACTGAGATGCTGAACTATCCAAGCCTGAAACATCCTACCTGTTGGCTTATTGTTAACTGAGATAAAAAATGTCCTCATCATTTGAGGCCATCTTCACTGAGTATAGAGTTATCTGCAGCCCAAAGCACCCCAATGGATCTCCCTCCAGCCTATACATTTTAAGGCAAGGAGGCTGCCACTTCTCAGAGATTATTTGGTTCTAAAGCTGGTCAGACCTCTCCCACTTTACTCTCTGACTGTTCTATTATGAAGCTCTTGCACATGATAGATGTTAATAATTCATCAGGACTCTACCACAATGGACTGAGTTTTGTACCTTCCTTGTGAGTCTGAAAAGTCGCCCGAAGCTCTTTACAAGCATTCACAACACAGAGAGTATGAGTGGGCTGGCCTAGAAGTCTGGTCTCTAACATTTTAATTTTTGTTTCTAATTTTTTATTTGTTAACATCAAACCTACAGGAAAGTTAGACAAATAAAAATAGGACAAAGAATTTCTAACCCCAATACACCCATTGTTAATCTCTTCTTCTATGTTCTTTACCATTTGTGTTCTCTCTCTTTCTCTCTCTGTTTACACAATTTTTTGAACCATTTGATTGTAAGTTACATATATCAAGGCCCCTCACCACTAAGTATTTCTTAAGAATAGCAGTATTACCTTACATAACCCCAGCGCAGTTATCAACCTTGGTACCTTTAATGTTATAACATTGGTAACATTTTAATTTGTGTTCCAATTTTGTTAATTGATCCAATAGTGTCCTTAAGTTTTTTTCTTATTCCAGTAAGGGGTCCAGTTTAGGGTGATATATTGCATTTAGTTGTCATGTCTATTTAGTCTCCTCTAAGTTGGAACACCTCACAGCCTTTCTTTGCCTTTTATGACATTGACATTTTTGAGTAATACCTTTGTCTTTTTTTTTTTTAAACAATGTTACTCATATTGGATTTGTCCAATACTTCCTCATGATCAGATTCAGATTATGCATTCTCAACCTGGCCTCTAATTTTGATTCTAATAAAACCTGGCCATATGATCCTAAGCAAGTCATACCTCCTCTTTGAGCCTCAGTTTCCCTATATGTAACAAAAAAGTGTTGATTAGAATCCTCTCCTAGGAATCTACTATCATTTTTCATATGACATCAATCTTGTAAATTCTTTCCTTCTTTTCTTCTAAAAGGAAAAAAATGGATGAAATAAATTAATAATAGAAGTAAATAGCCACTGACAATTTGGGATTCATTCATTCATTCATTCATTCAATAGACGTTTACTATTCACCCATATTGAGCAGAACTCTTTCAGTTGGAAAGTACAGAAATTTAACTCATGCTGGCTTGAACTACAGACAGAAAAAGTCCAGAGGTAGGTTTAGCTTCAGGTAAAACTGGATGCAGGTGCTCAAGTGATGTCACATGAAGCCTGTGCCTCTCCCTTTCTTCATCCTGCTTCCTTGTCTGTTGGCTTCAGTCGCTGGCAGGCCCCTCTATATTGTGGGGAGATGATTGCTGGCAGCTCCAGGCTTGCAAACAACCAGCTCAGTGACAGCAGTAGAAAGATTGCTTCTGCTTTCCGGTTGTTCTAGCATAAATCCTGGGGCAGGCTCTCATTGGCCTGGACTGGGTCACGTGCCCATGCCTGACCCAATCACGGTGGACAGGAAAGTAGAATTATCTGGATGGGGGCCTGGATCATGTCTCCACCCAAAAGCCAGAAGGTGGTGTCTGCCCCGGACTGTGTATCAATTAGAGGAGCAGGGTCACTGTGAGTGACTGTCCCATAGGAAAAGGGATTTATTATAGGAAGTAGATCTCCTGCAATTGTGGGAGGTGTGGGGAAGGGAAGGCTTGGAAGAGGACTCAGCAGATCAAATAAGATCATCAGTCAAATGGGGAGCCAAGCATGTCCAGCTGCAGAAGTGAAATTGCAAAAGGGAGTTCATTGTGAGATCTATGGGAAGCAATTGCCTCTGTGAGTCTGCAGCCAAGCATCTGGCCAGGGGCTTAAGGCAGCTTTTGGTCAGCAGGGCCAGCAGTTAGGAAAAAGAGTTGGAAGTGGCACAGTGGGGAGCAAGAACAAGTCCACCAGTCATGAAAACAGACAATTACAAGGTAGTTTGACAAGTTTTTTCTTTTGTTTTTTTTTGGCACACGGGCTTAGTTGCTCCGTGGCATGTGGGATCTTCCTGGAGTAGGGATCGAACCCATGTCCTCTGCATTGTCAAGCAGATTCTTAACCACTGCGCCACCTAGGAAGCCCCATTGACAAGTGTTTTAACAGAGTAAAGCATAAGGTGCAATGGAATCCTAAGGGTTTACAGAATCCTGTCTAGAAATCAAGGAAGTCTTCCCGGAGGAGACAACATTTGAGCTAAGACCTGAAGAAGGAAGCGAGGGCCGGATGAAATGGGAGGAAAGTAGAGGAATTAGCACATACGAAAGCCTAGATGTGATATGATATGATATTAAAGAACTAAAAGTAATGCAGTCTGGCTGGGGCCTAAGGAGGCCAGCAGGGGCCGGCTTGTGATTCCTTATAATGAGAAATTTGAACTCTGTCCTAAGAGCAATGGTAAGTCATGGGAGGGTTTGAAGCAAGGAGAGGTAAGTGTCGAATTTGGGTGTTGGCAATTTGGAGATGGGAGGATTTTCTAAACATCTCTTTTCCAGAAAAAGTCCAAATACCTCAACTGGAACTCTGAGCTCTGTACCTTCAAGAGTTTGCTAGCTTTGGTTTCCTTCCTTGCAATCTGGGCAATAGGGCACTGGGGAGGTGATTGAATTGGTTATGATATATATATTTTTATTATATATATATTTATTTTTATTGGCTGCGTTGGGTCTTCATTGCTGCGGGTGGGCTTTCTGTAGTTGTAGAGAGTGGGGGCTACTCTTCCTTGTGGTGCGCTGGCTTCTCATTGCAAAGCACGGGCTCTAGGTGCACAGGCTTCAGTAGTTGTGGAGCATGGGCTCAGTAGTTGTGGCGCATGGGCTTAGTTGTTCTACAGCATGTGGGATCTTCCTGGGCCAGGGCTCAAACCTGTGTCCCCTGCATTGGCAGGCAGATTCTTAATCACCGTACTACCAGGGAAGCCCCAGTTATGATATTTTCAACTGCAAGTGACAGTATGCCTGACTCATAGTGGCCCAAGCAAAGAAAAAATGTTATTATCTTTTATAACAAAAAGTCTGGAGGTCGGCAGCTCCTAAGATGTTGCAGTGGCTTGATGGTGTTCTCAAGGACCCAGGCTCTTCTCATCTTTCTGCTCTGTCATCTCCAGCAGTTGGCTTTTGTCCTCAGACTCATCGCCCACAACAGCTGCTGCCAGTGCCCAGCATCATATGATCACAGGACACTGACCAAAGCAGGAAGGAAGGAGTACGGGCAAAATTGTGTGTTATTACTGAAGTTAACCTCCAGATTTCCCCTGGCTAAGAGCTGGATTGTGTGCCCATCCTGGACCAATCATTGCTAAAGGGGAGTGGTGTTACTGCTCTTACTTAAGATGGATCATGATTTATCAGCTGGGGCTGGACAGCAACCCATCTTTCAAAGATCAAGGGATTTCTGTCTCTTAGCTGAGCCCCAAATCAAGGGTCTTCGGGGAGGGAAGATGTGGAAGTGCAATGGGAATGCCTGTGAGGTAGCAAAGGGTGGTGTGTCAGTTCAAGTCCTCTATGAAGCAGGTGCTATAGTGGAGCTAGGAATGCAAGAGGTTTATAGTGGGTGAGAGGAGTGTTATACTTATGGAAGATAAAAATATGGAAGAGAGCAGAATTGATCAAAGGAGCTTCAGACCTCAGTGCAGATCTGACAGAGTCTTCACCACCATGAGGAGCTTCGGAGCAAAGACTGTTGGTCGGAGGAGCCCCATGTTGGGCGGAACTGGTTGGTCCAAGTCCCCCACTATACTCAGTCATTGCCTGGGAGCTGGTCAGGAAGAGGTTGGCCTTGGCTTGAAGTTTAGACAGATCCCAAAGATGCTGTAGCTGGAGACTGTCAGCTAACTGCACTCTTCCTGGGGGAACAGCAAGTTCTGTCTTGAAGCTGTGCCCCTCCAGGACTGCTGTAGGGCGCCCAGGGAAGTCAACATTGAAGTGACAAATCTATTTCCACCCAGATCAGCATCAGCCTTGACAAAAAGAGTCAGAACAATTGAGAGATGAGTCTCGATTCAGAATAGTTTCATTGTTAGGGAAACATTTTTACCCCACACATAGACTATTTTCATTATAGTAAAATTACAAATTGCACATATGCACAAAGAAGACAAAAATCAGTCATAATTCTTGCATCATTGATGAGGACGATATTAACAAGATAACAATAGCTAACATTTATGGAGTGGGGATTATGTGCCAGGCAGTGTGATAAACAATTCATCTTCATTACCTCATTTAATCCCGGTTCTGCTGCTTGAGTGAGTTACTTAGCCCCTCAGTGCCTCAGTGTGCTCATCTGCCTAATGGGAGGTATGATAGTATCAACCACATGGCGTTGTTCTGTGGATTCAATGAAGTTAATCCATGTGAAGTGCTTGGAACATGGCCTGGCTCAATAAATGCTCAATAAATATCAGCTATTATTTTCACTACAAGTTCTCATTCTTTTATCCACAATTCTGAATTTTTTTTTTCTGGCCACACCACAAGGCATGTGGAATTTAAGTTCCCAACCACAGATCGAACCTGTGCCCCCTACATTGGAAGCGTGGAGTCCTAACCACTGGACCACCAGGGAAGTCTTGAAATTTTTTCCCCCAACAGTTTCCCAAAAGTCTGGTGCCAAAGCTCATCTGGGAACAAACCCTGACCTAATTTGAGGTTCTGTATAGGCTTTGTTGAATCCACTTAGTGTGAATATTCGTGTGTTTCATATCAATGTATTTGATTACTTTTCTGAAATGTAAAAATTTCTAAATTTTGAAACACTGATTTCTAATAATGGATTGTAGACTTGTGCGATCAGTCCTCATGACAACTGTGTGAGGTGGGTACTAGTAATATCCTCATTTTATAGATGAGGAACCCAAGGGTCAGGGTCATTATGTGCATTGCTCAGCCTACCTGGCTAGGATGTGGAAGAGTGAGGATGTGAATCCAGACAGGCTGATTCCAGAGCTTCTGTTTGCAGGAAAAAAAAATTTTTTTAATAAATTAATTTTATTTATTTATTTATTTATTTTTGGCTGTGTTGGGTCTTCGTTGCTGCACGCAGGCTTTCTCTAGTTGCAGCAAGTGGGGGCTACTCTTCAATGCGGTGTGCAGGCTTCTCATCGTGGTGGCTTCTCTTCACGGGCTCTAGGTGCACAAGCTTCAGTAGTTGCGGTGTGTGGGCTCAGTAGTTGTGGCTTATGGGCTCTAGAGTGCAGGCTCAGTAGTTGTGACGCACGGGCTTAGTTGCTCGAGGCATGTGGAATCTTCCAGGACCAGGGTTCGAACTCATGTCCCCTGCATTGGCGGGCAGATTCTTAACCACTGCACCACTGGGAAGCTCCCAATTTTTTTTTAATAAAGTAGTTTCCTTTACTGCAGGACTTTCCAGAGGCTTTAATCTGCTACTTTCCAGAGGCTTTAATCTCCAGGAGGGGCCTATAGAATGTGGCATTCCCCAAATTTATATACTGAGGACGCGAAGGTCATTTTTTTACTTAGGGAATCTCCCAGTGCCAACGCTGAGAACCAGGGAGTCCCTTCGGAGGAGATAAGGAAGCCGGGCTGAGCAGGGTCATGAAGGGGCCAAACCAAGTGCACACGGGCAAGCAAGGGAATCCTTGGCAACTCCTACCCTGTCACCAATTGACTGTGTGTGACCTTGAAAAAAAATCCCGCTTCCTGACTTGTAAAACAGACGACAAAACTCTCTTGAGCTTCCTCAGCCCACCAGCAGCATTTTGTACAGCCTTTGAAGAAGAGGAGGCAAGCTAATGCATTCGAAGCAGACATTCAAAAAGAACTTCAAGGGAGTGCAGCTGGTGCCAGGTTCCTGGAACTCGTCTGCAACACCAGGCTGGGCTGGCTGAGCTGCTCAGGGGCAGTGCTGAGTCCCAGATCACCTTCCAACCCTTTAACAACTGAATTTGTCAATATTTCTGTTTTAGCTGTCTTACCAGCCTCTCTGAGATTATTTCAGTAAGGACCAGGCTTGCCAGATTAAATGTATTTATTTCATGCCTTTAAAAGAAATGTAAAACTCAATTGTTCCACTGGCTTTTAAAGTTTTATTTTCTCATTTTTGAAATGGTAATAGATGACCCAAGTAAAACAAAATTCAAGCAGAATGGAAATATTCAGAAAAAGTAAGTCTTCCTCTCATCCTCTTCCCACTGCCTCCTGGCCCTTTCCCCAGAGCCATTCACTGTTACCACTTTTACCTATCTCCTTCCAGGTAAACTTGAGATGTATATAAACATATATTGTTGTATACATTGAGATGCTTTGGGCTGCAAAACACCCAACTAGAAACATATGATTTACTTATAAGACTTCTGGATGTAGAATAGTTTTAAAGTTGGTTTACTTTAAGGGACCAATGATATCATCATTGATCCAGGTTCTCCCCTTCTTTCTGCTCCGGCCTTGGCAGTATGACCTCTGGCCTCACACCTCTGAGTCTTGATACTGGGTGAATTAGGAGTGTGGGCAGCTGGAATATTCTGGAAGCCACTCCTATGCCAAGACAGCAGGCAGTACTTTCACGATGCATAGAAGAGACTGGGAGCTCAGTGGTCACATCCACTGAACCCAAACTGAATGTATCCCCATTCAGCTTTTCTTTAGCTGGTCCCCCCAGTGCCCGAGCTTCCCCAGTGCCACCTGGTGCCAGGGCAGGTAATTCGGGGGAGGTGGAGAGACAGTGGTCTTGATGATTACAGTTAAAATTCTTTACCTTTACAGATGTTACAGGACTACATGACCCTGTGGACACATTGAAAGGGCTGTGCAGTTGAGGGACTTGAACTTTTCCTTCATTCTGTTCGTGGTAGAGCTACCCTCTAGATTTACAGGAAAGTCAAACAGGAGTGAGTGATGGATTGGAGGTAAAAAGTGAGTGAAGGGCAAAAGCTGAGAGTGATTCTAATGAGATTCTTGGCTTGAGCAACCAGGTTTTTAGTAAGGGAGAAATAGGTTCTGGAGGGTCAGAAATCGAAAGTTCAATTTTGTATTATGTTTGAGATTTCTATTAGACGTCAATAAGTAATAATTGGACACACGTGACAGGCATTTATTATCTCCAGACTTCTTGATAAGTAAATCATAATTTGTAGGTTATTATTTTGTACTTGCAGCCAAAAGCATCCCAACAGGTACATTATATGCATATATATATATGGTGTACATATGCATATTAGGTATAGGTATACATGTATACATCTAAATATCTATCTAGCTAGCTAGCTAGCTAGCTATCAACTACCGACCTCTAAAATGTACCTGGAAGGTGATATATGAACCTAGTACCAGTGCATGTATTCTGGGGATGGGGAGACTGAGAGCAGTGGGATGGGCATGGGAGAGAGCCTGAGAGACTTACTTTGCCTAGATGATTGTATTCTGCTTGAACAAGTTAAGGATGGAGGCTCAGATGTAAGTTGCCTAAGGTCCCACAGCAAGTGGGTGACAGAGCTGCCATTTGAAATGAGCTTAGCCTGGCCCCAGAGTCCAAGCTCCTTCTACTTTGACAGACTCACTCCTAATGAAAAGGGAAGTAAGTCCCTTCAGGACACACACTGGTCTTCTCCCAGGGCTGGCTCCGCTGTGTGTCTCACTATGGCATCTCCTGTGGTTGAACATCAATAACTAACTGCCTGAAAGGATTCCTGTCTGGGACCGGGAAAGGCTGGGTGTACTTTTCTCCCCGCTGTTATAGAAACCACAAAGTCTGTGACTGCAGATGCAAGTGAAAATAATCCTGGAAGGCCCCCAGCCTACACCCCTTCCCCACATGGAAGAATTTCTCTTGCCTTCCTTCACGTAAGGATTAGAGCTGCTTGGGATTCTGGCTGGAGAGGTCTAGCATCAGTTCTGCTGATGGAGCTATGTGTCCTTGGGCAAGTTACTTATCTTCTCTGTGCCTCAGTTTCCTCATCTGCAAAATGATATTGAAAATAGTAGCCCTCTCACAGGGTTTACCGAGTCAGCAGATGTGTTATAAAGTGCTTGGGTCTCCACCTACCTGGGTCACCATTAGTCCACCTGTGTCTCTCCTGCCTCACCCACTCCCTCCCCCTACAGGGCCTTAGCACATGCTATCCCTCTGCCTGCAATGCTTCTTCCTTTCCTCTTTGCCTAATTAATGTCTGTCTGTCCTTCAGATCCTCCAACATTTGACTATAACCTTCTTGAGGACGGGATCGTTTTAGCCCTCCACTGTGGTCCCAACACCCAGTACACATGTATTTGGCATACGGTCAGCATCCATTAAACATTTGTTCAGAGAGTGAGTGAATGGCTAAAATGAATAGATGAGGTTAAGTGATCAGCTAATGCTAATTCATTCAACAAATGCTCTGTGAATGAGGAAAATAAGTACCTACCTCGTGGTATCACTGTGAGAATTAAAAATATTATGCGTTTAAAGTACCTAGGATGATGCCTGGTGGAGGTGCTGAAGGATTACCCTTAGCACTAGTTTGTATTGTTGTCATGATTATTATTTCCTGCAGGCATTCTTGTAGCTTCCTGGTGGGATCAGGCTCTCTTGGTCCTACCCTGATCGAATGCTCCTCTGGGGACCCTGCAGATCTCCACCCCAACAGCTGGGTCCTCTCGTCCATCCAGGCAGCTTCATCCATTCCCCAGAGGCAAGAATTGGTCCTGTCCTGAGGAAACACATTCCTGGTTTCCGCACTGCTTCTGCAGCTTGGCTACAGTCTCTTTGTAGATCACCTCATCTGGATACAGAGCGTCATGGACACATTATGTGGTACCTGCCCAGTCCATGGTGGCCTCTCTTTCAAAACAGGTGTGGGCCCCCCAGGAAGCCATGCTTATAACTACACAACCCTGCCCTCCAGCCAGAATTGACTGGACAAAGATGGGCACCTGATTAGATGAGCCAATCAGATCCTCTCTCCTGTGCTTTTGGGATTATGACCTAGTGATTTTTGTGGGTAGTTGCTTAAAGGAAGGGGTCATGCACTCGGGTCCTGTGAGGCAGCCATGTTTGGTTATGGGCTTGGGGAAGAGGAGGAGAGAGAGAGAGGGAAAAGGGAAACAGAGGTGAAGGAATCTGTGGGCGGGGTGATAAAGGGATGCAGAATATGACCATACAGTTCCTGGTGGTTTTTCAGTGCTAGTTCCGGAAATGTCTGAGGCCACTGCTCTTCCTGCACTTGCGTTTGATATGATAACAGTCACATGAAGATAGCTGGGTGATATAGTGGACACCTATTGTCTTAGCTTTTCAGGTCTTGATTCCCCCTTCTTCCAGAAGGAACACCTTGATTTTCCCAGGGGAACTACTTCCCTTTTACTTTCTGTCCATGGTGTTCAGCAAAGCTGATTCCATCTTCACTTGGCTCTAAGCTGGCCCAATCACAGCGTTTTATCCTCAGAGGGTGACAAGAGGTTCAGAAACGGACACAGGGCCCAGTTAGAAATGACGAGCACCTCATTATGGGACATTAAGAGCAGTGAGAATACAAACTTTCTTGGCCCTGTAGTTGCCGAGAGAGCTGGAGCTGCTGGTGCCGTGTTGTTCCCAGGAGGAGAAGCTCACTGCTGAGATGGAGGGAATGTACCTGGAGCATCACTTAAGCCCCAGATCCAGCTATGCCTGAAGCTGGTACTCATTGTGGTCTTTTCAATTAAGTGAGCCAAATGACTCTCTCTCTCTCTCTTTTTTTTTTAACCACACCATGCAGCATGCGGGATCTTAGTTCCCAGACTGGGGATTGAACCCTCACCCCCTGAATTGGAAGCACAGAGTCTTAACCACTGGACCGCCAGGGAAGTCCCAATGACTTCTCTTTTTGCTTAGCCCAATTTTAGTTGGTTTCTTCTGTCACTTAGCAAGGAAACGCTCCTCACTAATGCTCCTCACAGTAAGCTCCTCCTTTTCTCTTGAGCCAGTTTGAGTGGGTTCTGTTACTTACAATCTAAAGATGTTGGACTAGGATTAGGATTGAGCTTCTATTCTGATAACCATGCTTCCATTCCTTTCCCAATGACTCTGTTGGTTCCTTTTCCTGGCTTTCTCTTTTGGGAAACTGCCTGGGATAAAGAGAAATGGGAATTCCCATTCATCAAATGATGACAATTTTAATTGTATCTGTGAGGAAGGAATTATGATCAGCCAGAAGTCTGGTGAGGCTCAGTGAAGACAGGGCTGTACAGATAAGGAAACAATCTCAAACAGGTGAAGTGACTTGGACTCGCCCCGAGTTAGCCATATAGTAAATAGCTGATCTGGAATTTGAACCCTGATCTATATGACTTCAAAGCCTGGCCTTTAACCACCACCTGCACTGTTCAGCAACAAGAACACGCCCATGTACCACCACCTGCCAACATTATATGCATGGGAAATCTCCAAGTTTATGCTCTTTGACCTGCAAATACCAGGCCAAAGTTTTATTTTAAGGGCTGAAGGCCTTTCTCATCTTCTGAGATGGCCCACAGTCTGCCTGTGGAGTGTGTTTCTCTCTAAATAAATCTACTTCTTACCTATCACTTCGTCTCTCGCTGAATTCTTTCTGAGATGAGATATTAAGAAGCTGAGCCTCACTAAGTCCAGATACCAGGCAAGACTCCAGCCTCCGTGACCTTCCCTGAGTTTCAGAGGGTGGAATGCTAATCCAGGAGGAGCGGCCAAGGAATCACCTGAGGCGAGATGAAAGGGACCAGAGGAGCTCATCGAGGGAGTTCAACTCGAGGATGGATGATGCCTTAGAGGACTGGATCGGGGAGGGTGGGGGGGAGTCGAGGGAGGGAGGGAATATGGGGACATGTGTATAAATACAGATGATTGAACTTGGTGTACCTCAAAAAAAAAAAAAAATTTAAAAAATGGAAAAAAAAAAAATTAGGAGAGCATTTGACCACCAGAGACCCTGCACTTACCCTAACCTTGTCAGCAATCCCACTCTTGAAGTATTGTTATAAAACTCCTCACCAAATCCTCCAGGCTGGGACACATAGTTTTTCAAGGCAGGAGCTTGCTGTGTCCCCCTTTCCCTGGCAAAGCAATAAGGGCGTCCTTTCCTACTTCACCCCCGTCCCCCCCACCAAAAAAAAAAAAAAAAAAAAAAGAAAGAAAAAAACCTGGAGATGTGCTTCACAACTGAGAGTTGTGAGTTAAAACTGGAGACAACCTAAATGTCCCCGAGTGGGGATTCAATCAAGTATGATATAATAAATTATGCTAGGAAAAGCTATAGTTACATATATTGCAGAGTCATGGTTAAGGTCATAGGCTCTGGAATCAGACTTTTTTTTTTAAGTGTACAATTTGATATTTTTTTTCTTATTAGTCATGTGTTGTATACATATTAATGTATATATGGCACTTCCAATCTCCCAAAGGAATCAGACTTTCTTGAATTCATATCCTGACTCTGCTGTTTACTAACCATACACTCAGTTAATTTACTTGACCGCTATAAGCTTCACTCTCCTCTTCTATAAAATGGGTATAATAATGGTCCCTACTATAGAGGATTCTCGGGAAAGATTAAATGAGTTAAAACAGAGAGTGCCTAGAAATATCACTGCGTGTAAGTAAATGTGGGCCCTGGAACTAGACTCTCTGGGTGAGGGTTCTAGCCCTGCTGTTTACTTAACCTCTCTTCTTTCCCCATCTGTAAAATGGGCCTAAGAATAGGATTATTGTGATCAGTGGACACATACATGCAAGCAAAGTGCTTTGGACAAGGCCTGGCAAATAGCAAGGACTTAATAAATGTTAGCTGACCCAAAGGGCAGGGCATGGGCTCCTCCTGAAGGGATATACATAACAATCTGATACATATCTCTGAGCTCTACAGGAACTCACTCCCCCTCCTCCAGAGGGAGGATGGTAACTCCAGGCTGAGCACAAGCACTGGACCCCATTGACTGGAACCAGAAGGTTGATGATAGAGATTCCTGGAACACCACCCTGTTACCTCACCAACAGCCAATCAGAGGAAGGTCACACACCATGTAGACCTCCCCTCAAATTTTGCCTATAAACACTCTTCCCCAAAAAACCACGGGGGAGTTCAGGTCTTTTGAGCACAAGCCGTCTGTACTCTTGCATGGCCCTTGCAATAAAACTTTCTCAGCGCCAAAAAAAAGCTTTTTTAAAAATAAATGTTAGCTGTTATTATTTTACCTGTTAAAGTCTTATAGGGTCACCTGTGTCTACTTTTTACAAATTCCATGTGTTGCCCTCAATATGATAACTGCTAATGTTCTGCAGCACTTATATGTGCCAGATACTGTGTTAAACTCAGTCCTAAGCCCACTGCCTATTTGTTTGTTTTCCTAGATGGTCAATTCATATTTTGTTTCTCCATGACATATTTATAAATGAATATAAATTAAAGGCCTGGTTGCACACCAAAGCCAGGTCCTTTGGGTGGATATCACCTGTTTTTGTATACCCCTTGAGCTAAGATTTTTTTTTTTACATTTTTAAATGGTTTAAAAAAATCAAAAGCTAGGAGTTCCCTGGTGGCCAATGGTTAGGATCCCAGGCTTTCACTGCTGTTGGCCTGGATTTAATCCCTGGTCGGGGAACTGAGATCCTGCAAGTTGCTTGGTGGAGCCAAAAAAAAAAAAAAAAAAAAAAATCAAAAGCTGAACAACGTTTCATGCCACATGAGAATTATATGAAATACAAATTTCAGTATACAAAAATAAAGTTTTATTGGCACAAGCCCGAACCCACTTGTTTCTTGTCGCCTGTGGCTGCTTTAGCCTCTGATGGCAGAGCTGAGCGGCTGTGGCAGAGACTGTATGACTCTCAGAGCTTAAGATATTTACTGAGTGACTGTTACCTAAAAGGTTTGTGGACCTGTCTTATTTGAGTCTTAAAATGTTTTTATCCCCTTTGGACTAATCCCATTTTAATCTATGATCTCATTTTTATTCCCTTTCTATTAAGGAGAAGAATGAGAGCTTATGGCATGCCCAGAGTTACACAGCAGGAAAAGCTCATTTTGGAACCCAGGTATCCTGGCTTCTGAGTTCAGGGCCTGCCCACTGGGCTAGAACCTACCTTGTTAGCTGTACCTGAGACTCGCCCTGGGAAATCCCCCCGCCTATGGCCCATCAGCCTGGCTGCAGCAGAGGCTGGTCCAGCATGAAGAGACGGCAGTGTCTCCTCAGTTGGCCTCACGGGGCACCTCGCCAGGCCCCTTTTTCCTCTGGAGCCCGGCCTAGTGCACACAGGCTGCTCTGTGAGGCTGTGGGCAGGAGGCCTGTCTCGCCAGCAGTGTCCAGTTACCCCAGTGACATTCAATTGTTCCTAGGAGAGGAGGCCCGTTTTGGCCCAGGAAGCTCTGCCTGACTCTTTTTCTGTTTCCAGTCAGCTGGTGGGTCTGTATCACTTTCCACCGGGTTGCGTAAGTTCCCCTGCGGCTCTCACTCTCTCTCTCTTGCTGTCATCTTTATTTATGCTACTCTGAGTTCACTGCCGGTCAGGGAGGAAGACCTGGGACCCATAAGGGGAGGGGACAAGATGCAGGGTGTGTCAGCAGGAGTTTATTACTGCCCAGATAGACCCAGAGGGCAGCTGGGCCCAGCCCCACAGTTTCCAGGTATGTGTGTCATACCCTAGACCGAGGAGCCCAGGCTCTCAGCCCTGAAAAACAGATCCCTGAGGAGGCAGTTCGGCCCTGCAGGTGAAGGACCCATGTCTATGTGTACACTGATGGAGCCCCTCTACCCTCTGCAGGCTAGTTTGACAGGAGCTTAGAATACCGAAGTTGAACACGCAACCCTGGAGGCAACTGCCCAAGTACAAATTTTAGCTCTGCTACTCATTGGCTGTGTGACTTTGGGCAAATTACTGAGCTTCTCTGTGCCTCAGTTTCTGCATCAGTACTACGGAGATAATAATAACACCTCCCTTATTAGACTAGAATAAGAATTGAATCAGTTAATGCATGTAAAGGGCTTAGTACAATGCCTTGCACATAATAAAGGCTCAATAAATACAAGTGATTTTACTATAATTACAATAATAATTATTATTATTGATATTCACCAGAGAGAAAAGGTCATATCTGTGCCCAAGGAGATATGAACAGTAACATTTATTGAAGTCCTATTCTTAATAGCAGCAAATTGAAAGCCATCTAAATATCTCCCAAAAGGGAACGGCTAAATAAATTATGGTACACCCACACTATGGATTTCTGTGAAGCAGTTAAAAAGAAAGGGGCAGATTTATATGGCCTGATGTGAAGACTTCCAAAATATAGCAGTCAGTGACAAAAAGCAAGAAACCAAAGGATGAACAGACATGAATACTGATGTAAAACACAAGAATGCAGAACAGTGTGTGAGTGATACATACATATGGAAATGCACAGGGAAAAATGTCTGGAACAGCACCGTCTAATACGGTTGTCACTAGCCACACATAGCTACTTACTTTTTTTAAAAAATAAATTTATTTATTTATGTATTTTATTTGTTGGCTGCGTTGGGTCTTCGTTGCTGCACACGGGCTTTGTCTAGTTGCTGTGAGCGGGGGCTACTCTTCATTGTGGTGTGAGGGCTCATTGTAGTGGCTTCTCTTGTTGTGGAGCACAGGCTCTAGAGGAGCGTCGGCTTTAACAGTTGTGGCTCTCGGGCACAGGCTCAATAGTTGTGGCACCCGGGCTTAGTTGCTCCGTGGCACGTGGCATCTTCCCAGAACAGGGCTCGAACCCATGTTGCCTGCATTGGCAGGCAGATTCTTAACCACTGCACCATCTAGGAAGTCTAGCTACTTACTTTTAAATGTAAGGTCGTTTTAAAAGTTTATTTAAAATTAAATAAACAATTCAGTCCCTCAGTGGCATCAGCCACACTTCAAGCGTGCAGTCACCACATGTGGCTAGTGGCTAGTGTACTGGACAGTGCAGGTAACAGACTAGCTCCATTATTGTAGAACATTCTATTGCATGGTGCTGGTTGAAAAAGCCAAACTGATAATAGTGGTTACCTTGGCGTGGAGGGGGCAAGGATTTCAGGGTATTTATTCTCTTAACAGGTATTTATTGAGCACTAACTCTGTGCCAGGCACTGTCTTTACACCAGGACCACAGCTATGAGTAAAACAGACTGAACTCCCTGCCCTCTTGGAGTTTTCATTCCAGTGGATGGTATATCAAGTGGAAAATGGTGCTTTGGTGAAAAATAGAGCAGGCACGTGGATAAAGAATGTTGGCAGATGGCACAGGGTGGTCACTAAAGACATTTTTTACATTTACCTGCATTTTTAAAAAATGAGGAGACTGCCTTACTTGTGTAATTAAAAATTTATAAAAGGAAACAAAAGTACCTCAGCCCTGGAGAGAGGAAACCTGGATTCCTGCCCCAGTTCTGTCCCTAACCCTTGTGCCCTGTGCCTAGTGGCTTAAGCTTTCTGGTCCCCCCGTTCTGCATCTCGATGTGCATTAGAAGAGGGCTCTGAGGGCCCGCCTGTCCCTTCATCCTGTGGTTGGGTGTTTCCGAAAGTCTCTTCATCTGTCCAGGAAGCCCATGGATCTCTGGGGTCCTTTGGAAGTGATAACATGTGAAGGCACTGCAGGAAACTGTTGCAATAATCACAACAAACCAAGGAAGAAAAGGACAGAGAAGAGGAGGAGGATGGGGCGGAGGGGCGCTTGAGGGAGAGAGACAGGGAGGCGGGGAGACCTCCTGCAGTCAGCAGAGCCTCGAATCTCCAGCAAACTTAGCCTGAGAGCTGCTTCTGCCCACCCAGATTCAATCAACACAGAGTTCTTATTATAGTAGTGCAGACAGACACTTTCCAGTCACAGCTAACAAGTTTTATGGAGATTGACCATGCTGCAGGCACCCTTTACATGGATTAACTCATTGAATCCTCACGACAGCTCTATGGAGGTCAGTACAATTTAACAACCCCATTTTACAGATGAAAAAACTGAGGTTCCAACAAACTAAATCACACCAGATTGTTAGATGGAGAGGCTAGACTTCAACCCAGAGGTCTTAACCACTATGCTTCAGTACCTGTAGCTTATGGTCAACTAGAACATGAACTGGAAGTAAAGGCTTGTGCTTGTAGAAAGCAGTCCGTGCATGTGTTCTAGGGGCAGAGACCAAGTGGAGATTAATTCTGCTCAAGGGTGTTGGGTCTTCTTGCTTCTGCCCTTGCCAGCCACTCCCCAAAAGCTAAAGGAATCTTAAGTCAGATCCTGTCCCTCTGCACAAAGTCTCACACGGCTCCCAGCTCATTCTGAGTAAAAGCCTTTTTTTGATCAGCAAGGCCTTCTGTGATGGCCCCCAACCCACATTACCGCTGATCCTGGTCCTCCCGCTCCCCTCACTGCACTCCAGCAGCATCAGCTTCTCCCTGGCAGGGTGTGTAGGTGTATGTTAGCCTCGGAGAGTGGGAAAGGGAGGGGAGGTTTTCAGGGGAAAAGGGTGTGTGTGGGTGGGGGAGAGAAGGAGGGAGGCAGGGCTCATGCAAGGGACATAAAGAAAACCAGGGAAGTCCATGTTCCTGAGAAAAGAAATGGAGTGGAAAATGGTGAGGAGGAGTGAGAGGTGCCCAGAGATGAGTTCATGCAGGTCTTAGCAAACATAAGAGTATTTGGATTCTCTCTTGAGGGCAACAGGGAGCTATGGAAGAATTAGAGCAAAGGAAGGACACATCTGAATTTGCTTTTCCCCACTTCACTCAGGCCTTCCTGGGGGCACATTGCTGCTCATGACTTGCCGTCTGGTTTGGCTACAGGTGACCCTCAGTTTTACTTCCATCAGTATATATATATTCCATCAAACAATATATATATTTTAAAATTGTGTCTTTTCCCCCTTGAGGACTGTGTTTGTGTGCATATTAACTTTTTGTTTTATTTTTATTTTTTAGTGCAGTTTTAGGTTTACAGCAAAATTGGAAGGGAGGTACAGAGATTTCCACATAACCTCCCACACCCCCCACCTCCTGCCGTGCATAGCCTTGCTCATGTCAACATCACTCACCAGAATGGTACGTTTTTTTAAATCAAAGATGAGCCTACATGGACACGTCATAATGACCCAATGTCTACAGTTGACCTTAGGTTTGTATGTTCACTCTTGTACATTCCATGAGTTTGGAGAAATGTGTAATGACGTATATCCCCCATTACAACATCATAAAGAGTATTTTCACTGCTCTGCAAATCCTCTGCTCTGCCTGTTCGTCTTTCCCCCTGCCCCCATCTCTGGCAACTACTGATCCTTATCTTGTCTCCATAGTTCTGCCTTTTCCAGAATGCCATATAATTGGGATCATACAGTATGCTGTCCTTTCAAATTAGTTTCTTTCACTTAGTAATATGCATTTAAGGTTTCCACTTCTGAGCTCACATGACTAACGCTGCTATGACCGTTCATGTACACATTGTTGCGTGGACACATATTTTCACATGTTTTTTGCATATACCACATAACCTGGAAGAGTGAAACTTCCAGGTTATGTGGTAACTCTATGTTTAACTGTTAGAGGAACTGCCAGATTGCTTTCCAAAGTGGCTGAGCCATTTTGCATTCCCACCAGCAGTGCGTGAGGGTTCCAATTTTTTGATACCTTTTTATACTTTTTGTTTTTTTCAGTCATATAACCATATGAGCATATAGCGAAAGAGGTGAAGAAAGTGAGGATAGGGTGACAGAGGGGATGAGAGAGGAAGGCTGGTTGGTACCCGATCCTGCAGGATCCAGGGTCTGTGGACTTCAGTGAGGTGCTGAATTTTATTGTGATTTTAGTGGGCAGTTCTTGGAGGTTTTTAAGGAAGCAAGGAAGAAGCATGAACTGATTTGTGTGTGCCTATACAAGTGTGTGTCCCTTCATTGTTTCCACATTTAATCCCTAAGTGGGTAATAAGTGGTTCATATGGTTCTCTCCCCCTGCAAGAGGTAACTACTGTTTTATTTTCATATGTGTTCATTTAGAGTATCTTTTTGAATACATGTGCAAATACGAACATACATCTTGTTTTCCTACTGTTTTTATACAAGGTAGATATCACCACACCTATGTTTTCACATAACAATGTACTTTAGAGATTTTTCCACATCAGTATGTCAGGAGCTTCATCATTCTTTCTTTTCTTTTTTTTTAAACTGCTGTATTGTATTCTGTTATTTCATGGAGCACAGTTTATTTTACCGGTCTCCTCTTAATGGACACTAGGGTTTCGTTTTTTGTTGTTTTGTTTTGTGTTTTTGCTATTCTGATCCATGTTTTTGATAAATAATTTCATACAATTGTCATCTCACGCATATGCAGGGTTATTTGTAGGGCAGAGTTCCCAGAAATGAACTTGCTGGATCAAAACGTACATATATTTATCATTTTGATAGATTTTGCCAAATTGCCCTTCAGAGAGGTTGGACCAATTTATACCCCACCAGGAATTATGAAGGTTCCTGTTGCCTCAGACGCTTATCACTCAGCATGTTATCAAGCTTCTGGAACTTTGCCAAAGTGATAGAGGGAACATGGTGATTCCTGTAGTTTTCATTTGCATCTCTTAGAATGAGAGAGGCTAAGCAGTTTTTCATATGTTTAACAGCCATTCGAATTTCCTTTTCCATGAACTGTCTGTTTATATCCTTTGTTCATTTTTCTATCGGGTTTTGTTCGTTTTTCTTGTCTGTCTCTATAAGCTCCTCTTACATGAGGAAGAGTAGCTCTTTGTGGGATGAGTTGCAAGAATTTTTCTCTGGCTTGTCATTTGTGTTTTGATTTCACATATGGTGGGTTTTTTTCTTTCTCTCTCTCTCTCTTTTTGCCATAAGTCTGTGTGTGGTTTTTTTTTTCATTTTATTTATTTATTTATTATTTTTTGGGGGGTACACCAAGTTCAATCATCTGTTTTTAGTGGGGTTTTTTTTAATGTAGTCAAATTTATCAGTCTTTTCTTTTATGGCTTCTGGACATTGAATCATAATTAGAAAGCCCTCCTTCATATTTTCTTTTAGTATTTATAGTTTCATTATTTATATGTTTTAAATTCAGCCAAATGTTATCTTCCTGTACGTCTCATTTTGTAGCTTGCTCTGCTCTCACATTATTGACATCTAGAGAAGCCTTAGGTCTTTCATTTTAACTGTTGGATAGCATGCCATCATGCGACTAATAAAAACACTTCCCCCCCATTCCCCTATTAATGAATTTAGGTTGCCTGTAATTTTTCACTGATACACTCTATGCTGCAATGAACACCCTTGTATGTATCTCCTTATGCTCATTTGCCAGAATTTCTTTGGAGTGCATATCTAGACGTAGAATAGAATTTCTGTCAATCTCTGGATGTAAAACAGTATCTGATTCTGGTTTTCGTTTGCATTTCCCTGATTAATCCTGAGACTGGGACATCTTTTCCTACGTTTATGGACCCCTTGGGTTACCTCTTCTCACAGAAATGCCTTTTCAAACCCTTTAGTCCTTTTTCATTGGGGTGATTGTTTTTTTCCTTATTAATTTGTAAGAGTTCTTTATAAATTCTGGATATGATCTCTTTGTTATGTTGGTTGTATCTTCTCTGGCTTGTCACTCGTCTTTTCCCTTTGCCAAGTCTTTTGTCACAGAGGGATATTCAGTTTTGATGTAGTCTAATAGATTAATCTTTTTCTTTATACTTTGTGCTTTTTGTGGCTGGTTTAGGAAATCCCTTTCTCTCCGAGGTCATAAAGATATTCTTCTGTATGTTCTTTTAATCATTTTAGAGTTAGAGGGAAAAAAATTTCTTTTGAAATCTAAATGATGCCAAAGGAGACTGAGGTGCTTTTATGTTCATTGAAATGGGGTATGGGTTAAGAAAATGGAGGAACAGAGCTCTAACCTCTGCCCATCCTGTGGCCTCTCGCTCAGGGCAATATTACATTTGCTGTCATACTGGCTGATTGATTATGGCCAGGCTCTGGGATGTTTAGACCCTAGACTCAGATGTTCTCTCACTGCCTTTGATCAACACTTCATTCCCGCCTGTAACCCTGGGGCTTAGCTGCAGCCACAGCTCCTCCATCCGGCCCCCATTACTCTGTTCAAAGTCATGCTCTGGATGGGAGGGGTAGAAGCAGACACAGCTGTTTTTCCTTCCTGAGATCATGACAATAGCTGATTGCTCCAGACACCTGCCACAACATAATGTCCTTGGCTAATTGGCTTTCCTTGTTGCAGACATGGGCGGCCTTTCCTCCAATCAGTGGGTGATATTTGGAGCCCTGTCTTTCTCTTGGGAGTTGGGATATTTTCTCAGCCCAGCAGAGAATGAACTGAGCCCAGCTTTGGAATGTCAGCGTTCTTCTCAGGAGCTGAGCTGGCAGGGGCAGCAAGTGGCTTGGAGATGAGAGTCCTCTGACCTTCCCACGGGAACTTTCCAGCAACTTCCCCATCTAGGGTCATTTTAGGATGTTCCTGGGCCTCTAGCGTTGTTACTTTGTGAGGCCCCATCCGCATCCTATTAAGCATAGCAAAATGCATCCCTATGACTCAGTAGATTAGATGCAATTGTGTGAGTTCAGAGGCAGATGACTTGTTGACCTAACATTATATTCTGTAGACATTTTAATTAAATGTTGATTAATTTCCATTTTTGCAGTTCCCTTTTTATATTTTGGAGTCGGTGTTGGTCTCAAACATCCTTATGCACACTTAAAACATTCAGAGGCTCTGGGCTCCGGCCTTCGCTGCCCATTGACAAAACTGCCCATCCCCCAGCTTTCCTTCAGAAGATCAGATTTGCCAAGCCCACTACAGCCCACAGAATCCTCAGGCACTTGCCAAGCACTCTCCTGTGTATTAAATCATGAACTGCTTCCAAATCTTCCTCCTGTATGTAACATCAAGGGATATTTGTAGAGATTCTTTGTTTGCTGAACTCCCTTTATCTGTGTAAAATCTTGGAATGTGTTCTGAACCCTTTCCTACATATAAAATCATGAGATCTTTGCAGACTGACCCCTCCTCTGTGTGAAATCAGGAATATTTACAGGACACCCTCCGATCTGTAGCATCATTAACTGCACACAGTGTCCTATGTTTGGTACCATGGAATCTTTACAGAGCATCCCTGTTCTAGGGAGAATCAAGGAAATGAACACCCTCTTCTGAGTAGAATCATTAATTGTTTGCAGATCCTCTCCAGGATCACCAACTGTTTGCAAAACACCTTGGAAAATCAAGGAAGATTCACACAGTCTTTTTCTATCTATAGAATTATGTAATATTTGTCTCTTCCTAGGTATAAAATCATAAAATGTTTACAGAGTATTCCCTGCATATAGAATTTTAGGGTGTTTGATCAACTTTTCCTTCCTGTATATAGAATTGTGAACTGTTTTTGAGGAACACTGCTGTATATACAGAATCATGGAATGTTTGCAGAGGCCCTTTTTGTGGCTTGAATCTTGTACTGTTTGCAGAAAACCTGCTTCTATAAAATCATCGAATGTTTGCAGAGCCTCTTTGCTTATCATTGTGGAATATCTACAGAGCTTCCTCATCTGTATAGACTCAAGGAATGTTAGCTGAATCCCCTTCTTCTGTATAGAGTCATGGAATGTTGACTGAGCCCTGTATGGTGTAGAATCATAGAATGCTACTAAGCACTCTCCTCAGTATAGAACTTGAAATACTTACTCTCCATCCCCACTTACACATTGGAGACAAGTAAGAGATACAAAGGGTCATGGCCAGGTCATGGAGGGTCTTAAAGGTCAAATGAAGATTATGCTTTCTTCTGTAAGCTAGAGAGAGCCACCGAAGTTTTGGTTTTTTGTTTTTTGTTTTTGTTTGGCTGCACTGGGGCTTTGTTGCTGTGTGCAGGCTTTCTCTAGCTGTGGTGAGCGGGGGCTACTCTTCATCGTGGTGCACAGGCTTCTCATTGTGGTGGCTTCTCTTGTTGCAGAGCTCGGACTCTAGGCATGCCGGCTTCAGTAGTTGCAGCGAGTAGGCTCAGTAGTTGCAGTGCTTGGGCTCTAGGGTGCACAGGCTTCAGTAGTTGTGCCTCTCAGGCTCTAGAGTGAAGGCTCAGTAGTTATGGTGCATGGGCTTAGTTGCTCCGTGGCATGTGGGATCTTCCCAGACCAGGGATGGAACCCGTATCTCCTGCATTGGCAGGCAGATTTTTAACCACTGCACCACCAGAGAAGTCCTGCTACTGAAGTTTTTGATAAGAAGAGTGACATGATGAAAATTATGAAGGAAGTATTGATAAATGGTATTGATAAGCTGAAGGGTGGTAGCTTAAAAAATAATCCTTCTAGACTGCAGTTTCTTCATATGTGAATGAAGGCGGTGATAATACTTACCTCAAGATGTTGTAAGGATTAAGTTCCTATTTTATAAAGTGCTTAGAACAGTTCCTGATGCAGAGTAAGTTTAAGTGCTTGTTTTATTATGTACACCCACGTGAAAATAAACCCACATGTATGTATGTATATATAAAACAGTATGATTGGTGCTCTCATAGAGGTGTCTATGATTATTCTACATAGGAGGATTTTATGTCAGGATGTAGTTCAGGAAATAGAAACCACTCCAGGTATTTTAGTCACAAAAGGATTCGATACAGGATTTAGGTGCTTGCAAAGTCACCAGGAGGGCTGGAAGAGTGATCGGGGTGACCATTTTGGACTTTTGATTTGAAGGTTCCTCCACCATGGCCATGCTTCAGAAGTCACCAAACTGCTGCTGCTCCTGCCATCACCACTGCCACATCCTACTGCCTCGCACCCTTTAAACTGGGGACTGGACGGTGGTGGACGGTGGACTCCACTGCCATGCTCATCCCATCTTCCAGGACTGGCTGGTCAGCTGCCAGAGCCACAGGAAGAGGACCACTGCCTCTCTTCCACCTTCCAGGTCTCATGCAAATGCGTCTAGTTGACAGAACTTAATTTACCACTGGCCTCCGTGCTGCAAGGGAGCCTGGGGAATGTCATTTTAAGCTTTTGTTTGTTTTTTGTTTTTTTTTAAAATAAATTTATTTATTTATTTATTTATTTTATTTACTGGCTCTGTAGGGTCTTCATTGCTACACACAGGCTTTCTCTAGTTGCTGCGAGTGGGGGCTACTCTTCTTTGTGGTGTGCAGGCTCCTCATTGTAGTGGCTTCTCTTGTTGTGGAGCACGGGCTCCAGGCGCGTGGGCTTCAATAGTTGTGGCACGTGGGCTCAACAGTTGTGGCTCACAGGCTCTAGAGCACAGGCTGAATAGTTGTGGCGCACGGGCTTAGTTGCTCTGAGGCATGTGGTATCCTCCCAGAGCAGGGCTCAAACCCATGTCTCCTGCATTGGCAGGTGGATTCCCAACCACTGCACCACCTAGGAAGTCCTCATTTTAAGCTTTTGAGCCTCTTCCAATAGAAGGAGAGTGAAATGGAGGTCAAGAGCACCCATCTGAGTATTCAGACCAAGAATTCTGGGAGATTTCATGATGGGGAAAAATATTTGAGCTAGGTCTTAAAGGATGAAGAGAAAGGAGCACCCAGGGTTTCCAGGTAGCAGAAACAGAGTATGTATAGGCATGAAGGCATAAAAAAAGTTTGGTATGGTCCACAAATGTCTGTTGTTTTTGCCTACCCAGCATCTATTCCACTGGAGTAACTGCACCTTTGTTTCCCTTTGGGGAGTCACCCTTTCCCACTATCAGTCACAGGTTTATATGAAGCTCCTCTTTCCTGCCTGGCTCAAGGGGTAGGCATGTGACCAGGTCCAGCCAATCAGCTTACTCCATCCCCGAAGTCACAGTGATTGGTTCAAGGATGGCCATGTGACTGAAACCAAGCCAATGAAACTTGCTCATAAAAACTTTTTTTGACAGGGATTTCTTAGCTGTGGGGACCACCTCTACACAGGGAGCAGGTGAATCTGATGAAGCCAACTCAAAGGAAAGCAGAGCTAAGATACAGAGAGAAATTGTGTGCTGATAACATTACACAAGCCCTTGGATTCAGCTATGCCGGAAGCCATGTGACCCTGCTTTAGGCTATTACAGTCATTTAAGGCTATTATAAATTCCTTTTTTGTTTAAGCCAGTTTAAGCAGAAACTCCTGACCAATACATTATGTCCAGAGAGTAGTTTACTAGATGAGAGCCACTACACTAGAGCTTTATAGTAGCATTACTCACAGTAACCTCCGACTAGAGACTACCCAAGGCCTCATGACAGTTGACTGGATAATAAGCTGTGGTATAGTCACACAGTCTCCACATGTGGATACAATGGCTGCCATTGCTTCGGCCTCACAACCTTTCATGTTTATGTCTAGCGTGAAAGAGAAAGCTGGCTTCTCCAAAAGCACAAATTTAAACTACAATACAGGGGACTTCCTAGGTGGCGCAGTGTTTAAGAATCTGCCTGCCACAGGTTCAATCCCTGCTCCAGGAGGATCCCACATGCTGCGAAGCAACAAAGCCCATGCACCACAGCTAGTGAACCTGCGCTTTAGAGCCCCTGAGCCGCAGCTACTGAAGCCCGTGCACCTAGAGCCCGTGCTCTGTAACAAGAGAAGGCACGGCAATGAGGAGCCTGCGTACACAATGAAGAGTAGCCCCCGCGCACCGCAACTGGAGAAAGCTCGTGTGCAGCAGGAAGACCCGACACAGCCAATAAATAATTTATTTTAAAAAATAAATTAATTAAAAAATAAAATACTATACAGCAATGAAAGTGAATGACTCACAACCTCAATGCTCAATATAATTGACTCTCACAAACGTAATGCTGAACAAAAGAAATCAGACATAAAAGAATATACTCTATGATTCTATCTATACAAAGTGAGTGCCAGTGATGTCCTTTTTCTTGATGTGAGTGCTTGTTAAATGGGTATATTCAGTTTTAAAAGTTCAGTGAGCTATACACTTGTGATATGTGTAAGTTTCTGTATGTATGTTACACTTCCATTAAAAATAAAACAAAACAGAAAAACCCCAGCAGGTAGAAAATGGGGATGGGGGGGAAAGCAGAAAGAATGGCAGGCCAGGACTAGATGGATTCAGGACTCAAACGATGTCATCAGGACTCTTTGCTGCTTGCACCGTTTCTCTCCATGTGCCAGCTTGATCCCCAGGCTCCACAGGTGGATAAAATAGCTGCCGTTGCTTCAGGCTCACAACCTTTCATATTTATGTCTAACATGAAAGAGAAAGCTGGCTTCTCCAAAAGCACAAATTTAAATGTCTAGGAATTGAGTCTCATTGGCTCTGACTGGTCTACCCAACCCTGAATTAATTAGTATTACTAGAGGAGTACAGTGTTCTGACTGGCCAGGCTGGCTCACCTAACAAGTCTGGGGGCCGAAATGGAGTCAGCAACCTCAGAGAATCCCACAGACTGAAAGTAAGAGGAGGAGGAAATTCGAACTGATGCAGAAGTGAAAGGAAGTTAAGTATCTAAAAAAGTTCAATGAATACCTGGTACCTATACTTCTCCTCCTCCTCCCTTTGGTTCTCTTAGCATTTTCAAAAACTGCACGGCACCTACTTTGGTAGATAAAAACACTTGTTAAATGAGAGAATCACTTCTATCAGTTAATACTCCTCCGGAGCAACCCAGTCATGCCCTAGGCCTTCCTGGTCCAGGATAGAAACGACAGTGTCAGAATTTAGAAAAGGGATATAAATCAGTCTTTTGACTGTAAAGCCACAGCGCTCTATAGAATCAATGGTCTTGGAGGACTTGCGCTAACTTTTTATGCCAGTTCCTCATATCTTACTCTCTTTCTTCAGAGGGGTTTTGTGGAAGAGGGACAGAGCCCTGGAAAAGTCTCATCATAGCAACTAGGGGTGAGGCAGGAAGTCATGAAATCCTTGTTCACTGCTGCAGAGTATAAATTGACGTACCCATTTCAGAGAACAATTTAGAAAATAGTCAGTTAAGCAGAAGATGTGCTATCCTACTGCTCAGCAAATACACTCTTGCGTATATGTGCTCTGGAGAAACTCTTGCCCTGGTGCACAGGATGCATACAGAAGTGCACTGTTCTAGGCACTATTGCTGTGTAGCAAACCACCCCAGACGTAGGAGTTTGAAAAAGAACCATTTTACTATGCTCATGAATTTGAAAAGGGCACAGTGAGGACTGCTTGTCTGGGCCTTCAGCTAGGAAGGCTTGAAGGTGGAGGATGACTTGACAGCTGGGGGCTAGACTGTCTAAAGGTTTGCTCTCTCAAAGGTCTGGTGATTGATGCTGGCGGTCAGCTGGGCCCTCTGCTGAGACCTTGACCAAGATGTGGCCTCTCCCTGTGGCCTGGGTTTCCTCACAGTTCGATGGCTAAAGGCTCCTAAAGTGGGTGTTTCAACCAACAAGTCAGAAGCTGCATTTCCTCAGAAGTTGTACATCTCCACTTCCACTTCTTTTTATTGACTATAAGTGATTCACAGTCCCAGCCAGATTCAAAGGGAAGGGAATTCAAAAAATTCCAGAAAAACCTGGGAATGGGAAATATTGTTGGGCCATCTTTGTGAATGACAATCCCCCAGAGATATTCATTGCAGCAATGTTTGTACCAGGCCACCATCCCTTATCCAAACCCCTTTGTGGCCAGATTTGTTTTGAAATTTTAAAAAAAATCTCAGAATTTTGAAAGGTCATATGGTACACACACTGAATATTTATCTAATAGCCTTTGAGAGGAATGGGTCACCCTTTGAGTAAAAATCTAAATATTTCCTCAGCGGAACACATGATTATTCATATTAAGTGCAATAAAGGTTATAGATAGCTTTCTGTCTATCGAGGTCAAGTTTTGCCACTAAAGAAGTTCAGGTCAGGTCAGGTCATACTGCCAGGTAAATTATGGAAAAACATTTAGGTTTTAGATTTTTTTAGATTTTGAATTGTGGCTAAGGATCTATGGACCAGTAATAGCAAAAAAAAAAAAAAAAAAAAAAAAGGAAACAACTTAAATAAACATCATCAAGAAATGAATAAACCCCAACTGCATGTTTCATGGCGGCTCTATCTTATAAAGACATGTAGAGAGAAAGCAAGTTGCACAAGGGTATATTTGTGATCAGTTAGGATAAGCCAGGTTATGTTGTAGTAAAACAAACAGCCCCTGCAACTCAGCTGCTTAAAACAAAGCTTCATTTCTTGCTCACCAGCCCCATGGGCTTAGGGGAGCTTTCTCCTCTCTTTGGGACTCAGCTGGTGGGGCAGCTGCTCTGTAGAACATTGATGGTCACTGTGGCAAGAGGATGCACTGGCTCTTAAAGCTGCTGGCAAGAAATGGTGTCTTGTCACTTATGCTTTGAGCCTCAGTTTCCTCTGAAAGCACTGATTAAGGACTGCCTGGCTGGAGTTTACCAGGGTGAACCTCACAGTCAATGTTCAGTCAACAGGGGTTTCTGGCACCAGAAGTAAACAATGCCAAGGCTTCTAGGGCCTGGAAAGCAGTTACGTCATGTCAGTGATCTTTATCAACTCATCGCCTCTGGGAGTTTGAATTCAGTTAGTCATTACTCTGTAATGTTATCATACTACTGGTGATTAGCATTTATGGATTGTTCAAGAGTTTCCTCAGAGCAGGTTCCTGGAACAGGAGAGCCTGAGGGGTTGGGAGGGCATAGTGTTACTTCTGATTTACTTCAGGCTCTGGATCCTTTTCTTTATGTGTTTTACCTGGGCAAGTCTTTAATTGAGTATTGACAAGCATGTGAGGCCAACTGGTGCTCTCCTGGAATTTCATCAGGGACCCACCTCCCGTTTTTTAGACCACTCCTCTCATTTAAAACCTTCAAGGGCTCCCTATGGCCCATAGGAGAAAGTGTAAGAATAGCACAGGTTCCATTGACTGAGCGCCTGCTACCTGCCAGACACTTTGTAGACACTATCTCAAGTCCTCACAGCAACCCCAGGAAGAAGGAACTATGATCCCCATTTTACAGATGTGGAAATGGAGGATCATAGTTGTCAAGGTCATGGAATGAGGGTGAGGAAGAGGCTGAACTGGTTGGTCATGAGATCTTTCTGACTCTAGGGCCCCTACTGAGCTACAGGGTCAGGGCCACTCTGGTCTAACCCTGCCCCTTTTTGTTTTCCTTGGAGGCACCAGCTGCTCCAGGCAGGCTGGCCTCCTCTCACTGCCCCTCAAGCAAGCATGTTTCAGTTCCCTTTCAAAGGCCATCTAGAATCTCACAGGACACTTTCCCAAACTTCTGGTCACATGAGTCCCACCCTCATCTCACTGTACCACAGTTACTCACCTTCGCGTCCGTCCTGCCACTGGACTGCAGGCACCTCCTCTCAGTCACCTCTGCATTGGTCATGCCCACATGTGCTCCATGCACATCTGCTATTCAGTCAGCATTCCTTCAATAATTATCAAGAATCTGCTGTCCTAGATGCAAGGATTCAGCAGAGAATGAAACAAAAATCCCTGATCTCACAGAGCTTATGTTCCGATTTGGGAGACAGAAAAGGAAAAAATAAACACATATGAGTATAACATGATGTCAGGGATGAAAAGCAGCATGAAGAAAAAGAAACCTGGGTAAGGGGATCGACAGCTCTGGGGTGGGGAGAAGGAAGATATTTTAGAGGAAAATCTCTTGGAGGAGATAACATATGAGCAGAGACCAGAATGCAGTGAGCATGTTTGACTGAGAGACTGACTAGTGAATGAATGAATGAATGAATGCTTGAGTGAGTTGGAAACCTAACTTGGAGAAGAAAGGGAGTGTGGAGGAAAGAATTTAACATCTCCTTTTCCCCCTTCCATTTAAAAAAATAACCCATCAATGCCTCGTTATTTCAGATGGACTTGAGTGGAGATTGGTCATCAGTATATATAGTCCAGTTGTGGGAGGGCCTCCCTGTCTCTTTTCACAGGAAACAGGGGAATTCCTTGCCTACCTAGGCTAGGCTAGAGGTGGACGGTAAGGGAGTCCAACTGTGGAGGAGATTTGTTGTTCTGAGTCAGCTAGATCCCTACCATCCCCTTCCTAATTGGAGCCCATTTTGGATCAACCAGAGGGGCCGGACCCCCTTTTTTCCCTGTCCCAGCATGGTTAGCAGTACACAAGTCCCTGAGATCTTTCCACCTCGCAGCACTCTGAGGAAGTCAGTCCTGTGAGTGTCATTTACACATGTGGAAAGATGGAGCGAGCGTTTCCAAAAGATGCATGCAAGGCCGGTTAGGGACCACCTTGGTCTCGTTCATAAAGGCAAGAGGCACCCCTTTCCTCAGCTTCCAGAGCACTCTGTCTCCTTGGCAGAGTCAAAATTTTCCACTCTGCCATTCAAGGTGGACTTCTTCCAGCTCAGCCCTAGGCGTTCCCTGTCTTTTGCTGAACCAGCAGCTTACAGATGGTATCGAGGCATGGTTTTAATTTGCATTTTTCCGAAGACAAGTGAACACAAGCACCTTTATAGGTGCTTATTGGCCATTTGCATATCTTCTTCTATAAATGCCTATTCAAGTCTTTCTGTTTCCTTATCATGTGCATATGTGTGTTTTAAACAATATTCTGGATATGAATTCTTTATCAGCTACATATGTCTATTTCTTCTTCTGTCCAGCATATGCTTTCCCTTAAAGGTGTCTTTGGATGAAGAGAAATTCTTATTTTAATGTAGCCCAACTTATCAAAATCTTCCTTTTTGGTTGGTGTTTGATGAATCCTTGCCTACCCCAAGGACAGGGAGATATTCTTCTATGCTTTTGTCTAAAAGCTTTTTTTTTGGTTTGTTTTATTGTTCATATTTAGATTTACTATCCATCTTGAATTGATTTTGTGGATAGTGTGAGGTAGGAGTGATGAGCCTTTTTTTTTTTCTTTTTTTTTCCCATATGGAAATCCAACTGACCCAGCACCAGTTCAATTAAACAAAACATTGCATGGTGGTGTGTGGGTGTTCACGGTACCATTCTTTCAACTTCCCAATAGGTTTAAAAGTGTTTTAGGGGGCTTCCTAGGTGGTGCAGTGGTTAAGAATCCGCCTGCAAATGCAGGGGACATGGGTTCGATCCTTGCTCAGGAAGATCCCACATGCTGCAGAGCAACTAAGCCCATGAGCCACAACTCTCGAGCCCAGGTGCTGCAACTACTGAAGCTCGAGTGTCTAGAGCCTGTGCTCTGCAACAGGAGAAGCCACGGCAATTAGAAGCCTGCGCACCACAATGGAGAGGAGCCCCCGCTCGACGCAACTAGAGAAAGCCCATGTGCAGTAGCAAAGACCCAACACAGCCAACAAATAAATTAATTAATTAACTAAAAAAAATGTGTTTTAAATAAAATATTGGGAGAGGGATGATGAGAAAAAAAAGATAGAGGGACTGTGGTAGATAAACAGATACCATGGAAATAATTTCAAACGCAATGTGTAAACCCTGATTTGATACTGTTAAAAAAGAAAAAAAAAGCTATAAAAGACATTCTTTAAGCCAAAGGGTAAATTGCGGAATGGACTGAATATTACAGGTCATTGTGGTGTGATTGTTCATTTTCTTAGGTGATAATATTACTGTGCTTATGTAGGAGAATGTACTTTTTCTTAGGATTTCTGCGGAAGTATTGAAGCATGAAGTACCAATAAGGCAGCAACTAACTTATATAATTCAGAAAAAAACTGTACATATGAATATAGATAGATAAATCTGAAAAAATAAGGGAAGGCAATATAAGGATGAGGGAATGGGAGGTACAAACTATTGGATGTAAGATAGGCTCAAGGATGTAGTGTACAACACGGGGAACAGAGCCAAGATTTTGTAACAACTGTAAATGGAAAGTAACACCTAAAACTTGTATAAAAATAAAAAAAAATCTGGAAAAACAACAATCCAGGTGGACAGTGTACAGGAGCTCCTTGTACTTGTCTTTGAACTTTTCTGAATGTTTGAAAACATTTTTTAAAGACAGAGTTGACGGGGGGTAGGGGAGCATTGTATGGCTCAAACAAAAGTAGTGGCAGGTCAGATTATTCCAGCTAGTTTGAGACTTCTAGTCTAAGGCCTCACCTCTGCTAGCTCACTGCTTATGCATCACATTTCCATGGGGTGGGCAACACTGGGCCCATTGCGCAGGTAATGAATAGAAGCTCAGAGGGTGAAGTGACTTGTCTAAGGTCACACAGCCAGTTGAGCCCAAGCTAAGATTTGAACTCACATCTGTCTGAGTCAGAATTCTTTTCTTTTCTTTTTTGTTGTTGAAGCCTCTTCTCGCCCATCCCATTTCCCAGGGGTGTTGGTCGGCTGAGAGCCTGTGTGCATGCATTACTCAAATTCTCACAACAACCTGATGCAGTCATTACTAATAATACTTGCCATTTTACTGAGAGGCAGAGAGGTTAAGTAACTTGCCTAAGGTCACTCAGCTAAGAATGGAAGAGACGAGTCAAGGAACCAGGACAGTCTAGCTCTAGAGCCCTCATTTAATGTTTATTTTATTTATTTATTTATTGGCTGCATTGGGTCTTCTTTGCTGCACACCGGCTTTCTCTGGTTGTGGCGAGCAGGGGCTACTCTTCATTGCAGTGCTCGGGCTCCTCACTGCGGAGGCTTCTCTCTTGTTGGGGAGCACGGGCTCTAGGTGCGGGGGGGCTTCAGTAGTTGCGGCACATGGGCTCAATAGTTGTGGTTCACGGGCTTAGTTGCTCCACGTCATGTGGGATGGAGCCCGTGTCCCCTGCACTGGCAGGTGGATTCTTAACCACTGCGCCACCTAGGAAGTCCCTAGAGCCCTCATTTAAAGAGTCAAAGAAACCCTGTTAAAAGTATAAAGCACTTCCGGAATATGAGCAGGGTTATTGTTGGTTCTCAGAGAATCCCTACAAAGTCCTTTCTTCTCCTGACTGCTCTGGCTTTCCAAGGGGACACTTGCCTCCCCAGTTCAGTGGGCAACGTCTTGAGGTGGAGGCAGGCTCTGCTGGCCCTCACCATGAGTCTCTAGTTACTGCCTACTGTCCTTAGAGGTCTTCAGGCCTGGGGCTGACCTTAAAGCATTGTTTTGGGTGTGGCCCACACTGTCCTACCAAGCAGGACACGAATTTATCTTCAGGATGAGAATTAGGGTCCAGATGGAATGCTGAGGCCCTTACAACCTAGTCATCAAGGGTGCCTTGGGATACAGGTCATTTTTTGATTTAAGCCCTTACTGCAAGGCTTGGGTGGATTGCTTCTCCGTCTAGGAGCCTTGGTTTCCTCATTTGTACAATAGGAGTAATAAGAGCACACATCTTAGGGCTGTTGGGGTGATTTACTGAGGTAGGTAAAGCCCAGTGTCTCTCAAGGGCTAGTCTTCACTTTGGTAAGTGTTATCATTAAGCTCCTTAGGAGCCTTTGGGGTGTGGAACCTGCCCAGAGCTACAGCCTCATCCCTGTCACTCTCCCTGTCCCACTGGATTTTATTCATGCTAGCGTTGAGGTAACCTGGGGTCAGATTAGGCTTTTTAACCTCAGGACCTTTGCATCAGCTGTTCATCCTTTTACATCACCCCTCAGTGAGGCCTTCCCAGAACACATTAGTCTGCCTCAAACATATTCTCCTGTTTTATTGTGTTCATATCACTTATCAGTACCTGACATTACGAATTGATTTGTTTCTTTTTCTCCTCCCATTTGTGTCAGGTTCAAAAAGACAGAGATTTTGTCTGTTTTGTTCTATGTATCATCCCAGAGTCAAGAACGGTGTCTGGCATATGTCTGGCTTTCAATAAATGGTGAACTGAATGAATGAATGAATGAATGAATGAATGGTGTATGCTGAGCCCCCATGCGTACAGTCCCCGCTCTTCCATTGCAGTCGGTGCCCAACCGCGTCAGACATTGCAGACGGTCCCTCGGCTCCCAGGTTGGGGGCGTCCAAAAGCAAACCTACGGCAATTGAGCGACGCTCCCCAAAAGCCAGGGCGGCGGCCGCGTCGGTAGAGGGGCTGTCGCCATTTGGCGACGTTCCCTGCGGGCCGCCGCACCGCCCCGGGGGCCGGACAGGGGAATCAGGCTGTGAGCGCGCGCGCACGCGCGGGTGTTTTGCGACGGTGCCCGGCGGCGCTGGCCCCGCCCCCGGCCCGCCCCCGCGGCCCGGCCCGGCCCGCCCCCGCCGCAGAGCTCTCTCCCGGGGCCGCTGAGGCCCCCGCCCGCTTCATGTGGCCCGGCCCGCGGCGGCCGGCGGCTGGGAGCGGCGAGGCGGCGGCGAGCGGCGGCCGGCAAGGCCCGGGAGGTGGTGGCCGAGGCCCAGGCGGCGGCGGCGGCGGCGGCGGCCCAGGCGGCGGCGGACAGGGAGCGGCGGGAGCAGGCCCGGCCTGGCCCTCGAGCGGCCGCCCGGCTGCAGCATGCGCGTCCGCCGGGGGCTGCTGCGGCTGCCGCGCCGCTCGCTGCTCGCCGCGCTCTTCTTCTTCTCGCTCTCGTCCTCGCTGCTCTACTTCGTCTATGTGGCGCCCGGCATAGGTAGGAAGGGGGCCCGCGACCCCGGGGGGGCGCTGCCCTGGCCTCGAGGCGACCCTGGGAACCCCCGCCCCGCCCCGAGGGGACCCCGGCTTTCGGAAGACACGCGGCTGGAAGGGGACCCCGAGCCTGGCCCTCAGAAGACTGCGGGGACTCCGGACCGGCCTTCGGGAGACCCCACGCCTGGCCCTCGGGGGGCGCCGGGACCTTCCCGCCCTCTGCACCCCGATGGGCTCCGGAACCACCCTCCTCCCGCCAGCCTCCTGCCTATCCTCTGCCCTCCTTTAACCCCATCGCCTCGCGAATCCAATGGTGCCCCCCCCACACCCCCTCATCGTGCTGGGACGCCCCCCTTTCTTTCCCTGGCCTCCCTGGAACCTCCACTTCCCGCTCCTCGGCTCGAGAACTCCCGCTCCTCCTCCCCCGGGGTCTGCTCCAGCCCCGGTTCCCGGCATTCCGCGGCCCGCCCGCTCCTCCTCGCGGAGCTCCTGTGCCGGGGTCTCCAGGCGTCCCACCTTCCTGGTTCCCATCCATCCTCCTCCTCTCCCCTCCCTGGAGATTCTACCGTTTCCTGCTCTTCCTCCTACCCATTCTTGCCTCCACTTTCCGTTGTTACATCCACCTCCAGGTCTTCCTTCCTAACACACACATTCCCTTCTTCCTAGTGGCCAGATCCCTTTCCTAGCAAGGTGGCAGCCCCCACTCCCCATGGAGGTCTACCCCCATTCAATCCACTAGCCCCTGAGTCTCCCACGCCTCCTCCATCCCCTCCCCTTGCCCCGCCTACCCCCAAGGGCACACCCTTGTCATCTCCGCTCCCTAATCTACGCTTCCCCGAATCCTCACCACCTCCCTCAGGTCCTCAGCCACAGTTTCTTCCTGATTGAAGACTTGGGGAAGGGGGTGCTGTGTGGGCTCTTCATTTCTTACCTTTCTTTCACTTCTGCCCTCTCCTAGCCTTGAGGATAGAAGGTAGCGCTTCAGTATCCTATGATGCCTGCTTTGGGGCGGGGACGACGGCATTTAAATTGGCCCTAGAGGAGGAGATATGACAAGGGCCTTGGGGAAATGGTGCAGGTGGGAAGCAGGAGCATGGAGAAAAGACGGAATGGGTGCTTATTCTTCTCAAAGGCACGTCCTTTAAAAGAAAGATGGCCCTGGAGAAACTGAACCCTGCCCAAGCATAGTCTGTCTAAGACCACAGAGTAGAAATTTGGGATGTGAAGAAAGAAATTAGAAGGAAATAACAGCATGAAGGTTAAGGTCAGAGGACATGGAGGTCAGACTCGGATTCTAATCCCTGCCCTTTGTGACCTTGAGCAAGATACTGAGCCTCAGCTTTTCTCTTCTGTAAAATGGGGGCACTCATCTTAGGCTCATAGGGTTTTAAGGGCGGAAGTAGATAAATTCCCTTTTAAAGCACTTACTGTACCTGATACTTAGAGAGTTAAAAAAAAAAAAGCTGTTATATGTAGCCTTCAACAAAGAAGAGAGTTGATGGAGGGTTTAAGGTATATACTGGATTGGCCAAAAAGTTCCTTTGGGTTTTTTCTGTAACATCTAATCCTAACATCCTTCAGAAGAACCGAAGGAACTTTTGGGCCAACTCAATATTTGCCTGACTTGGCATCACCATGAGGCCCTGGAGAAAACCTCAGTTTAAGGTGAAAAATGATTAGGGTTTGGGGCAGGGAGAGTAAATTCTGGTGTCAAAAGTCTGGCTCATTTGAATGTTAGAAGGGTTAATGGTTTAACTCTAGGGAAATACCCTTTAGGATTGTAGTAGTGGTTAGTGCTGTTCTCTGTTGACCTGTCAGCACTGAACTAGCTGAATAGAGAAATTTCCAGATAGAGCAGGAGATTCTCTCCTGATTTGTTTTTTTTTAAGAGTGTGTTTCTTTTGATGGTTAATATTGATGATTTGTACTACAAACTAGATCTAGGAAGATAGAACAGGTAACATCAGATTTCCTTAACAGTTTATGAAGTGTCTTAGGAAAAGCATCCCTATGGGAAGGTACTGTATGTGGCCTGATGGATTGGATGTGGAGATAGGAGTTTGGGCAGAGTAAGAATAGGTGAGTAATTATTGGAATTAATTGAGAAAAGTGTTCATTAGCATATTGGGTATTAGACTCTAATAGAAATGGGTGTGACATGATGGATTTGAACCCGGAGGCAGTCTTGGAGCCATAACCCCTTTTGTGAAAGTGACTGGTTTTTTCTGGTGTGGGTGCATAAGTCAGCTATGTCTAAATGGAAAAATATATCCCACTGGGATGGTAATCACCCCCTTGATTAGAAAGATTGGAAGCCAGATTCTAAAACAGAAATGGAACTTATCAGCTTAATTCAATTTCGTCAATGGTAGATTTTTAGGTCAGTGGAACCCTAGTGTAAAGCAGTGGGCTTCTACCACTCTTAGATTCCTACATCACTGATAGCTGAAGAAGATGCAAAGCACTTAAATATTCACTGATTTCTCCTTAAATGTAAGTCTTCTAAAGGGCAGGTCTGCTTAGGATTCAAATTCTGTTAGTTGGAAAGGGGAGTGGTGGAAGGATGTGGAATGGTTTTAGGGGTCTCACAAGCATGGGTACCCGTTGAGCAGTTTGGTGGTTTTCTTTATCTTGGCTTTCCTGTTAACGAACCTAATTTTTTAAATAATCAACTTTGGACAGAGGGTGGCAAATCTTTTCAAAAGGTTAAGGCAATCTAGAGAAATAGAGGGTTTTATATGCTTAGGATTATGAAGGCCTTATTTGAGACAGTTATTAAAATGAGCTTAGAAAATAATATTAGGTTGAATCACATGAAATTCCCATTTTTGCAGGTCAAAACCAGTTGTATATCGGCAGTCTGATATAGCTCAACCTAATACATTTACAAGTAATGACAGTTCTGGTTCCTGGCATAATGAGAAGTGTCAGATTTGTATTTCCTTCCAGGTTTGATTTTTTTTTTCCAGTCCTTGATTTGCTTTGTATACCCTGTTGCCTGTGCTCTAGGGCTAAAGAGAAATAATCAGTCCAAGAGTGCATTACAGCTATATTCGGAAATAGGTAGACTTGAATCTGAGGTATGAGAAAAACCATGTTAGTTATAAATGTTTCAGAGTTGCTTATGTGGAATATAGCCCAGCTACAGTTTCAGTCTAACTGTTGTTGGTAGTTTTGAGATCTAATGCCAGCTCTTATTAATTAGTGACCCATAGTCTAAAAGCAAAGGGAAATTTTCCTGGACTTGAGGATCATCTGAAACGGGGATAGTGGTACCATTTGACTTAGAAAATTGGATGCGAGGAATATTACTAAATATGACTGTAATGTGTTTGTAACAAATACAGAGTGCTCTTAGCTACTTTAATAACCCCCTGCCAATCCAGTTAAGTAATTTAAAAATGTGGCTTCTTTGGCCATTATGTTTTTGTTACTAAATCAAAAGTAGTGTTTTATATGAGCAGTGTAAAAGTAGAAATGAAAAGGATGGGGCAGAAAGTGCAAGGGAGGTGGTAGATTTGAAAAAGGAAGAGGAAGGGAATATGGTTAGAAAAAGGCATACGTGCTTCTTCTCTGCAGCCCCCTGCCCTCCACAGCCTGAGTGATAATCATTTATTTCATCACTTGTTTTACCTGCACTGTTGAAATATCCCTGTTCCTTTTAGGGCTTTGAAGAGAACTTTGAACTTATTTATGATCCTTTAACTTAAAAAAAAGGATCTAAGACCTTGGAGTACCTCCATATTCCAGTCTGACCAGGTCTTTTAAAAGATAAGAGAACTATTTACGGATGTATATTTGAAGGGCTGATTTTTAAGATCTTACTAACTTTATGGTGCTGTCACATGGGAAGATTGTATAGAGGTTACTGACCTTTGCAAATTGTTTAGTTACAGATTTTGAGAGAGATGCCTGTGCATGGTTAGAAGCAAGAGTCTGTATACTGATGAGGTTTTATTGAAGTTCCACTATTGAAACTAATTTTCTTTTGTCTTTTGATTATTGAGGAAAGGAAATGGGGAGTGACTTTTCCCTTTTGGCCTGCTTAGTTCCAAGAAAAGTTTGAGTCATGGCTGGCTTTTGGAAGGCAGGAATCAGTAATTCTAGTCCCACCTGATTTGACCAGATGACCTTGAGGAAGTCACTTGATTCTCTGATCTTATACTTGGCCAAAAAACAAAACTGTTTGAAAAACCAGAATGCATCTTAGCCAAACTTTTAGTGAGAAGCTTTTATGGGCAGAAAGTTGATAATTCAGTCACATACTATACAAACTTTGGACCTAAGATTTTAGATAAGAAACATGTTTTATATAATCAAATGCAACTTTTTCTAATAACCCCAGGAAAATTTCAGACTCCCCCCTTGTGAAGTGTAGTTTGAAAATAGCCTTTTTGTTGTTGTTCCTCACATGAAAGTGTCCTCTAAATGCGTCAGTGCACTTAGTTTCTGAGCTTTTCTGGAGTGAAATATGTATTGTGAATAATGTGGGTTATTTTATTTTAGAAAATTAAAAAACCTCATCCTGTTAAAGGACCTCCTTCTCCCCATGTGTGCCTGTGCGGACTCATTCACTCCTGTGTTTCCTTTGAGTATTGATTGCATTGTGTCAGTCTTCTTAGAAGGAAACCGTATTTGGAGAACAGATTGAAGTTATAAAACTGAACAGCACCACTTTTGACCAGGATTTTGATGATGTTTTATGTCCTTTCTGCAGAAGTTTGCTATGTCGGAAACAAAGTCTTGGGTTTGGAGTTGAAGTCTCACGAACAGTGAAAATATGCTAGTCTTGGACAGTCTTTGGAAGCAGCCGTTCAGACAGTATCAGTTGGTGTTCCAGGACATCAATACTCTAGCCAGTAGATAGTTCTGCTCCAACCCGGACATTTCGCCTGACCCCGACTGAGCTTGACACGCCACTGGGAGCAGCATATAACATCGTGCCAGGAAGGAGGGTCTTCTTGTGTTGCCTTGACTCTTTAGAGCTCTTCAAGAGAGTAGAAATCCAAAGCCTAGAAGCCAAAGTGCTACTGACTTACTTGCTTCCCTAATTTTGCAGCTTTTTAGGTCACGGAAGATATGTTGTGCACATCCAACTATATAAAGCAAACATAACTTTAGTAAGCAAGAAGTAGGCAATGTGATGCTGCAAAGGCCTGTCAAAGAACTAGAGAAGGGGACTTCCCTGGTGGTCCAGTGGTTAAGAATCTGCCTTCCAATGCAGAGGATGCGGGTTTGATCCCTGGCTGGGGAACTGAGATCCCACATGCTGCAGGGCAACTAAGCTACAACTAGAGAGAAGCCCTGTACTGCAATGAAGACCCAGCGCAGCGCCTCCCCACCCTGCCCCTGCCCAAAAAGAAAAAAAAAAACTAGAGAAAATTAGTGGTTAACATTGGTCAAGATAAAGGTTAATCAGAAGCAAACTGATTGGGTGTTGGCTTAAAAGAAGTTGAAGGACTTGTGAGAAGAGGCAGGCCTGTGTGTACTATTAGTAAAAGGGCAGTTATTCTTTAGTCTCTAATACTAGCTAAATAAAGGCATGCCTTCCTTTGCACACTGGGTGTATTTTTGTAGAAAGTTGTGAGAAAATTAAAGGAATTTAAGATCTGTGGGTTGATAATGATCCAGTATTTGAGCGTCTTCCTATCATGTTACCAGCTCTGGGAAATATTTGAATTCTAGACTTTCGATTGCTTCTTTCATTTTACACATGATTATATAAGCCCAGGTTGAGTCATTAACTTGCCCAAAGTTGAGAATTATAAAATACCCCATAAGTAAGTAAATAAATAAATAAATAAATAAATTTAAATATCCCTGAAGCACATACCCTATGGTTGAAAAGACAAGATTAACCATGAGAAATAACTAGAGAAAATAGAAGATAGTATGTAATCAATTGCTGAATTGTATGATACTGGCCCTTGATGAGGTGGGAGGTTCAGACACAGGCACTCATTCCTTTATTCAATAAGTAGTTTTTTTTGAGTGCCTCCTCTTGTCAGATACTTTTTTGGGTATTAGGCAGTCTAGAAATGAGTAAGGTGGAACGTTTCTGCCATCCTGGTGCTTTCATTCTTCTGAGGGAGAGACAGCTAATATACGAGATAATTTCAGATAGTGGCAGGAGTGACTGAGGGTTTATTTGAAATTGAGCGGTTAGGGAAAGCGTCATTAATGAGGTGATATTTGACTGGTCTGGGGATTGGGGTGATGAGGGGGGCGGCAAACATATGTAAAGGCCCTGAGGCAGCAATGCTGTTGAGGGACGGTTGACTGGATTTTTGTAAGTGATGGGAAGTTGCAGGAAATGAGTTTAGAAGGATGGTAGGGGTCGGGCCATGTAGGACCCTGTAGGGGTAAGGGTTGTAAGGATAGGAGTGAACATTAACTTAGAAATCAGCCAGCCCTGGGTTTCTCTCAGCTCTGACTGAGTGGGCAAACTATTCTCAATTTTCTTTTCTTCCCAGTGGAGGATACCATCTTTCTCAGGGTGGTTGTGAGAATTGAGTGGAATATGCATGTAAGAGGGCTTGGCACAGGGCTTGACACAAAGCTCCATATGTTTATGATTATTGTTTATAACCATAGGAGACATCCTGTTGGCCTAATGCTAGTCGTAAACGGAGAGGAGGATCTGCCTCCAGTCCGACTTTACCAATAACTAGGTGGAACCATTACTTCAGTTTTCTCATCCGTGAACTGAAGCAGTGGACTGAAGTATGGATTCCAGGGTCCCTCTCAGATCTGAAGTTCCATGATTCTGAGCAAGTGTGAATTGAACTTTGAAGAAGAAAGAATAATGAGTTCTGTCAAGTAAAGACACCCCGTTAAAAAAATTTGGATCTCCGTTCATTTAGTTTCGCACTTTTAGTGAAATACTGAGCCATGGGTTCTGTGGTGAAGTGTTGGTGTGTAACCATCAGACTTCACAGTTTCACTCTGTAGGGTGAATGGAGAAATTCAGACTGGGCAGTGCTATTGTCTGGGGACATTTGCCCTAAAAGTAAGGTTTAGAATGTCTGTACTGAAGTCTATCTTTGAAATCATTGTGACAAAGAAAGAGAAAAAAAAAAAAAAAAGAAATTTGTGTTGTTGTCTTGGTCAAAAGAAAAAGAAACAAAAAGAATTTTATGGAAATATCTTTGGGATGTTAAAGACTTTTTTTTTCTTTTTTTCTTTTTTCCTCTTTCTTCCACACCCCTCCCTCCCCCCTTGTCCCCTGGGGTGATCCTTTTAGTTTTAATCTGCTAAATCAGTCTTTTCCTCTAGCTTCACACTTTTGCTTTTAAGCATAAAATAGAGCCCTGGACTCATTAGCTCCTGCCCCATCTTCAATCCTCTAGGTAATTGGATGTTAAATGAAAAATGAATATTACATTTTGACCCAGTAATTCTTTTTAATATTGTGGCTTATATGGAAGGGCATTCATACCTCCTGCTGCTCCCATGAATCCAGTGTTTTTCCCAAGCCTGGGAATCACACTGAATAATTTAAAGTGCTGTCTCTTCTCAGATTCCCTCCCCCCACCCCTTTTGTTAGTTTGAGTAATTATTAGACTATAAGTATTGTTCCGCCTCCTTCCCAGGTTACAGAGATACCCAGGTCCTGTGCAGTGACTAGAAGGAAAGATGGGCATTGTTTCTGAGGTACCTCATCAATTATGAACAATTCTCTGAGGCTTATTAGTGGCATAATTAGATGATGAAAAATGTTGTGGAGTGTCACGTACAGGGAAGTGTAGATCGTAGGAAAGCTCAGTGTTGTGTTTTAAAACTTAAATCAGAGGTATGCTAGTGAGCACAGCTGTTTATTTTTATTAAAGAGCTGTAAAACATTTAAGTATCAATAAAGAGGGAACTTTTTTCACCCTCCAAGTGGTCCTAAACGTATGATTAATAGACATTTAAACTTTTGCTTAATTCCCATGTGTTGAACGAGTGTACACTTGGAAAAATGGAAAAACAGGAGTATTTTTTTTACTCATAGAACTGCTAGTTACCCCATTTTGAGTAGTTGTGCTTTTAGGCACTAAGCCTAAATTATACTCATGATTGTGATGTATGTATTTTCTGATTGGGTTTTGAAGGTCAGAAAATAGTATTTTCCTAAATGCTGTGTTGTTGTCATGTTTGTATAGTTTCAAAAAAAATAAAAAATCCTTTATTCCATTGCAGAAAAATGAAAAAATTGCCAACATAGGGAAGTTAAACCAGATGGACCAGAGACTGACTTTAGGATTCTTGATGTACTTATTATAAATCTTCATATTTTAAATAAAACCATTTAATCGTTTAACTTTTAAAGAAAAACTCATCCATATCGTCATAATAAGCTATAGAGAAGTGATAGGGAAGTTCTCTGGGTTGTCATGTCCTTGTGCCTAGCACATTATACGCACGTAAATATTTATTGAAATGAATGGAGAAACTGTTGCCTGGTCAAGCTAGCCTCTTTGTTGTTGGATTGCATTTAATCTGGGGGAAGGATTGCTTCTTCTGTTAATCCTGATTTTGAAGCGATTTTGAATTCATTTTGCTCAAAACTACTTTGTCTTTTTTCCCCCCTTGCTATTCTTTGTGGTAGAATATTTACAGCATGAAGTTTGCCATGTATTTTGGTAATTTAAATGTGCAATTCAGTGGCAGTAATTACGTTCACAATGTTATGCAACCATCACCACTATTTCCAAAAATTTCTGTTGCCCCAAACAGAAAGTCTCTTCCCATTAAGCAATGATTCCGCATCCACTGCCCCCACTCCCAACTGCTGATCTACTTTCCATCCTCTCTGTGAGTTTGACGGCTCCAGGTACCTCATATAAGTGGAATCATACAACATTTGTCCTTTTGTGTCTGCCCAATTTCACTTAGCAGAATGTTTCCAAGGTTCATTCACGTCACAGCATGTGTCAGAACTGTATTCTTTTTACGGATGAATAGCATTCCATCATGTATGTACTGCATTTTGTTTTCTCATCTGTTGATGAAGACTTGAGTTGCTTCCATCTTTGGGCTGTTGTAAATAGTGCTGCTGTGAATGTTGGCCTACATTATCCGTTTGAGTCCCTGCTTTCAATTCTTTGGGTATTTACCAGGGAGTGGAATTGCTGGGTCATATGGTAATTCTTTTTAATTTTTTGAGGAACTGCCAGACTTTCCACAGTGGCTGCACCGTTTTACATTCCCATCAGCAGTATATGAGGGTTCCAATTTCTTCGCATCCTTGCAGCCAATACTTATTTTGAGTGTGTAATTTTTCTTTTTTAAGTGTAGGCATCCTCATAGGTGTGAAATGGTAGCTCATTGTGGTTTTGTTTTGCATTTCCTTAATAACTAAGGCGGTCGAGCATCTTTTCATGTGTTTATTGGCTGTTTGTGTATCTTGTTTAGAGATATGTCTGCTCTGGTTCTTTTGCCCTTTTTAAACTGGATTGTCTGCTATTAAGAGATCTTTATGTTTTTTGAATATTAAGCCATTACCAGGTATATGATTTGCAAGTATTTTCTCCCATCCTGTGGGTTGCCTTTTTACTCTCTTGGTAGTGTCCTTTGATGCACAAAAGCTTTTTTTTTTAGTTTTATTTTATTTTATTTTTTTTTTTGGGGGGTACACCAGGTTCAATCAACTGTTTTTATACACATATCCCCGTATTCCCTCCCTTCCTTGACGCCCCCCCCTCGAGTCCCCCCCACCCTCCCTGCCCCAGTCCTCTTAGGCATCTACCATCCTCGAGTTGGACTCCCTTTGTTATACAACAACTTCCCACTGACTATTTTACAGTTGGTAGTATCACAAAAGCTTTTAACTTTAGTAAGGTTTATTTATATTTTTCTTTTGTTTGTACTTTTTTTTTTTTAGGTTTTATTTTTTTCTTTTTTCTTTTTTTTTCTTTTTATTTATTTATTTATTATTTTTTTGGGGGGGGGTACACCAACTTCAGTCATCTGTTTTTATACACATATCCCCGTATTCCCTCCCTCCCTCGACTACCCCCCACCCTCCCCGTCCCAGTCCTCTAAGGCATCATCCATCCTTGAGTTGAACTCCCTTTGTTATACAGCAACTTCCCACTGGCTGTCTATTTTACTTGTTTGTACTTTAAAAAAATATACTACTTGGTAAATTTTATGACTTAATTTTTGCTCCCTACATTGTACCCATTTCCTTTTTCTGCCTGTGGAATGTTTCCGTAAGTTACTGATAGGCATATCTTACATAAGCTATTATTGAGCTGATTTTTCAGAAAGCAGGAGGCAAGGTTTTTTGGTTTATCTTTCTCTTACTTGTTTAAGTTTGATGCTGATTTCTTGATTTCTGATTCTTGGTCTTTAAAATGGTTACTCTTTTTTGCCAAACTTGACATGCTGTGCAGATTCCATTAAATATGTCAACTGTTTGAAGAGTCCTTTGACTCTTCTGATGAAGGGGGGCGGGGAATCCATATCTTATCGATGTCTTGTTTGTTGATTATTTTGTTCAGTAGGACCGAAATGTAACTTAAATTTAAATGTTCTCAGTTTCTAATTGCAGTTCTCTGAAAGTCCATGTAAAACAGGGCCGGATGTTGGGACACCAAATTTTTGGTACTGGGGACAATACCATTTACTGATTAAACATATGATACAGAAGAGAAATTTAGAAAATGTTATAGATTGATGAACATAGTCCATGAAACACTGGGCTCACTTTTTTTCCATACAGAAATGAAAGTATAGGACGATTTTGAAGATAGGGAAAAGTAAGTATCACTTGGCATTTGTTGGCCTCAAGTCTCCGTTAACCAGCACCTTTTATGTTTTGCTATTTAATAAGTGATGATGCTTAGAATGTAGACCCAGATGCATGACTTTGAGTTTGGTGTTTAGTATTTTTTTTTTCCTTCTGATTCTTTGAATATTGACAATTCTTTATTCACCAGAGCACTCTGCTTCCCCATGCCTCCCCAGCCACTGCACAGGCACAGGTTGGCAGGTGATAATGAGAACCAGGCTGCTAGGATGGTACCTGGCTGACTAGGAGGCATGTGATGTGAGCACAGGATTTTTTTTTCCTGTTTCCTTTATAACATTATCAGAAAATGAAGAGAATGTTAAAGAATGAGGAAATAGAAAAGTCTAACGTGTAAAACCTGCTGGGCTTCTGCAACTGTGACATGGTAAAATTTGGCATTTTTATTTTTATTTTTTTTTCCTGGTATCAGCTGAGTTTCAAATGTACATATCTAAACGTGAGTGATAATGGTAGTGATTAAAGACGGGTCGGTACTTAGAAAATTTTTGTGTTTTGGGGCCTGTGATAAAAAAAAATTTACAAACTTCGCTTTGCATTTTCCTGATTTGTCTGTTTTCTTAGAGCTAACTTAATCTCTCTGTGTTAAACCCTCACAGTGTGCTAGGTTTGGGGATACAGTGATGAATGATGCAGACATCATTGCTCTGTCACTTCTGAAGTGTTCAGCAACGGAGCATGGCTTACTTTTAGTAAAAAATTTCAGAATTTTGAGTGATTTTATATTCCCGGATAATGTGTTTGAGGGTCAGTTCAGTTGATGTTAACATTTCTTAATTGCCAGGAATAATAGTGAATATATTTTAAGACAGCAAAAAAATTTTAAAGAAATCCTTGAAGAGGTATTTAGTGAAATTTCTTATCCCACTGGGCCCATTGCTTGTACCTGTTCTTGGTGATGTTTATATTTACATGGAGTGTTTCTGCTCTTTATGTCCTGAACAGACTCATGGCAATGGTGGTAAGCAGTGACCTGAGGCTCTTTGGTAACAAGATGCTCTCTAGACCAGTGGAGGAAGGATGCATTTATGTGCTGAGGCCTCTTCCCTTCCACCTGGAAAAGCGTCAGTCTTAGAATAGAGGTCTGGCGCTTTCTCAGTGCCCAAGAGAGAGAGAAGGTGCTCAGAGAGCATTTGTCAAACGGGGTCAATCTGCCTCCTACCCTTCGGTGGCTTTCATTGCTTTTAGGATAAAGTTCAGACTCCTTATTGTAGCTCATAAGAATTTTTGTTATCTGGGCTCTTACCTTCCTCTCCAGCTTCAATTATGCCACTTCTCTCCCCCCTGCCACATGGGGCTTCCCACCTAGTTTCCAGTATAGCCTGGGCTCTTTCCTTACTCAAATATTCCTGCCCATCCTTAGGCCTCTAATTCAGTGGCAAATGCATGGACCTCATCTTTCGCATTCACTGTTGTATCCTTACGAGAATGCTGATTTGGCACACTGTAGGTGCTCAATAAATATTTATTTGTTACATCAGTGCAGTAAAGTGGAGGTGGACAGATTTGAGGTCCTGAAATTACAACTAGTCAATTCCCCGCTCATTTGAGTATGTTGAAGGTTGCTATGCTAACTATTAAGAGTTCAAGGTAAGGAACTAAAAAGGATCAAATAAAAACACAATGGATTTGTAAAAATGTTAATTGTAATTGAAAGTATGATTCCTAGCTCAGCCTCAGATTAATTATGCCCAATTCAATCAGATGTTTGGTTTTGTGGGGGCCTGGTTTGCGGGCAGATGAGAAGTAGAATTTTAAAGTTTTACCCATTTAAGATTCAACATGGATTTTAACCCTTTTAAGTGCTTTGTATCTTACACAGTATGTGTATGATAATGCTTTGAAACTGCAGATCACGAATATATTAATGGTTTGTTTTCTTCCTCAACTTGAAATCTAGATGAAAAAATTGATAAACAGGGAATTCCCTGGTGGTTCAGTGGTTAGGACTTGGCGCTTTCACTGCTATGGGTCTGAGTCCGAGAACTAAGATCCTGCAAGCCTCGCTGCACGGCCAAAAAGTAAAACATAAAAAATAAAAATTGATAAACAGGAAAACAGTCCTGATTTAGGAAGAAGTAGATACAGTAATTCTTGTATGTTATTGGGAACATTGTTTCTAATTTTTAATTAGAAAAGTATTTAGGTTAATGGTTTTGGTGTTTTCAAATTTATAACAGCCATACCTTAATGTCTTGAATATGCTTGCCAGTCTTTAATTTGAGAGGTAGTTTTTGCCTAGGAAATGAGAAATTATTTTATATTTTACTTCTTCCAAGGAGCGATGAGGAAGAGACACTTTCTGAAATTGGAAGTCCATATGGATGGTATGGAAAGTAAGTCTGTTATTCGTAAAGAGCTAGTCTCTTGTGCTCCATGCTATTGGATAGAAGGTGGACATAACCTTGCCTCTGTTACTGAGGGTTATTTTGGAGCTGACTCGTGCTAGGCTGGCACACATCAGTTGCTTTGTCTGGAAGGGACAACTGGAATCCTTCATATTGTGTGTGTGCGTGTGTGAGAATGTGAGTGGGAGGAAGTGAAATGTTTGGTTTTGCTATTGGCTTGATTTTTCTGTTTCGTTATTGATTTGGCATGCTTGGCTTTTTCATTCTGCTTCTAAGTATTCAGAAATCTTAAGATTTGTGTGAATTAGAAGATTTGTATTTTTTTGAATTTCATTTGGCACTACAGGAAATTAATTTAGGTAAGAGCTACTCTTGGGGTTGGCTTTACATTAAAGATAATTTTTTCCCTTAATGGTTTTATTTTATTATAGAAAATTTCAAACATACACAAAAGTAGAGTGACTAGTATAATGAACTCCCATGAACAAAGGTAATTTTTGATGTGACCTTTATATTTGTGAAAAATATAAATGTGAAAGGGCCCGAAGACAGCTCCCCTTCCCCCAACAAAACAGAAGTACAAGCTTAGGCTAATTAATAACCTGTATTTTTAAAACCTTTGGATAATGGGATTTCATTTTTGTTCAGATGTTTCGCTGATCCAATTTCCTGAATGAGTGTTTCTTAATATGTAAAAAGGGAAGACCAAAAGTATATAAACATAGGCTTATCGTGAGGATTAAAGAAGAGAGTACAGATGTTTGCATGGCTTAGTACCAGTTAGATGCTCAACAGGTAAATGTCCCCTTGCCCTTTCACAGTTCCTTAATCAGTGCTCAACCGGAATAGAGAGGGGAAGGGACACTCGGATGAACTGGTACACAGTAGAGAGTTGCTTACAGCAAAGTTTCCAGAGTATTTATTTTTTTCTATTATTACCCCATGCTTCATTTGAACCCTCGAAGTTTAGAGATGGAAGAACAAGGGTCAGATGTTTGCCAAGGATAAACCTCTCTGTGCTGTGGTGGTATCTCAAAGGCACTCCTGGGCTTGAGGAGCAGGTGCTCTGGCTGAGGATGCTGAAGTCTCGGAGGTGCCCCGGGAGCAGACGATTACTGCTCGAGTGTGTTCCACCTGTGTTCTTTTGGTTCTCTTGGCCTGTTTTTCTGAGAATATATTGCTGAGTTCCGTAGCTGTTTACATCAGCTTTGACCAAAGCCAAGTGCCAAGCTTGCAGAGGAAAGAATGGCAGAAATACCTCTTTTAGGACTTGTGTTGGCACAGATTTTGTGCTCTGTGTTTAGTAACATGCCCAGTAGCCACAAATGAACAATACCACCAATTCAATTTTAGTATTGTTATATTAATTTATTAATTCTATAATTAAAAAAGTAAAGCAGTCTGCATAGATTGAAACTGTAGTTTCAGGTTGTAGAGTATGTGTGAAAAACTGATGCTCTTTATTGTGAATTTTGAACAGACCTACCAGTAGATTATTTATGTAAGCTGTGTCATCAGAAGCATTCCAGAATGAATCATATTTGGTTAGGACCTAACAAACGTTACCACCCTTGTTCTATTGAGCAATATTTTTAAACTGTTAAATCAACTTTAAGGATGATAAAGGAAATCACAGTAATTTATTCAGAATCACCTTTTTATCACAAGTATTTTCATTTTGTTGTTTCCTTCTTGTCTCTATATATGCACACAGATATTTGAAAACCTTGTACCTTAGGAATTGCTAGGCTGAGAGAATTGACGTTATAAGGGTGGCAGCAATTTAAATGCTGTGAGTGTTTGTGTTAGAATAATCTTGTACAATCTCTTTGCTGTAACATCTTTTCCTGGTTAGTTCTGTTTCCTTCACTATAACTAAACATAGTGTCTTGATATAAGATTATTTCCGGCAAGCAACTCTTGAAATGAAAGCTCTAAAGAAAACATACTTGCTTTCTTTACCAATATGTGGAGAACTTGATGGGACATTCTAGCCCTTGTGGTGTCAAGTCAGTTTAATCTTATTCTTAAATACTGTCAACAAAGTCAAATGGGAGAACCTTAAATTTTATTAAATGTTATAAGTGTGGCTAATCTAATGTGAAAGTTTAATATTTGATCTGTCTCCTTCTTTGATTGGATTCTACAAAGTAGAAATAAAGTCTTTCTCAGAAACTTATTTGTACTTAGTGATTATTTTTCTCCAGTCTGATATTTTTTTCTCCAATTTGTCAAGAGTAACTAAACTTTGACTGATTAAGAAACGGTTCAAAGACGAATCAGATCAGTTGAGCAGAAACCAAAGCGGGTAGGTTGGACTGCCCTGGCCATATTATAAGCATACACATTACTGCCATTATTTGCTTTTCGAGTGTAGCTGTGTGACATAGCTTGCCCTCTAAATCTGTAGTTAAAGGAATTAAATATGTAAAGTTAATTTGTGTGGCCTTCTCTAGGTGGACCTGGGCTTGCTTTTGCCCTTTGGAAGATCCCACCTGGGAGATCCCCATACCTATATGTACAGAAGGGGGATGCCATTGACGTCACGCAATTTATTCTTTTCTGTAAAGGTAATTATATTAAATGCAGTTAGTTCTGCTATAACATGACTTAAGTGTTTCTGAAAATCACTATGCTATACAAAATTGTTGAATAAAAACCGTAGAGCTTATGGGGAAAATGGGGTAAGGCACACACACTTAAAAACTAAATTAGTGTCATATTTAAAAAAGAAAAAAAAAGGAACCTAATGAAACCAGTACAGTGTTACACATGTTAAGTGGTTAAGAAACACCATAAGTAGGGCACTTTATTTTGAAAAAGACCCGAAGTTTGCTTGTGGAAATGGGCATCAGAAGGATTGCAGATTGTGAGTTATTGTGAAGTGGAGGAAGGAGCGTTGTGCTGAAATAGTACTGGCTGTTGTAACATCCACATGTGTGTGGGATATTCACTCGGTAAACTGAGGTCACTGGTAGATGTTTGAGGTGTGTGCATAGGTGTTCAGCCAGTTGTTTTCTAGGTGTCACTCGTGGGCGAAATTGCACATAAACAAACGCAAAATTCCAGTTATGCTCAGATTGTTCCCAAATATGTCAGTTGTGTTGGAACAAATGTGTACTTTCAAAATAAGTGTTGTAATGGAACTGACTAAGACAAAATATAATTTGTATCAATATGTGAAACTTAAAAAAAAGATTAAAAATAAGTTTTGAAATCTAAAGCTTACAGAAAAGTTGCACATGTAATACAGTGACTTTTTCTTGAACCATTTATGACATTATGCCCCCTCACCCCCAAATATTAGAGTGTTTTTCGGCAAAGAAGGATTTTCCAGCCAAGGACAATATAACCATTAATGTTAATATTGATACTTTACCTTTATGGCCATCGAATCCTCTGACCCCTATTCACGTTTTGCCAATTGCCCCAGTAATGCCCTTTATGTCAAAAGGATCCAGTTCAGAATTGCCCATTGTGTTTTGTAATGTTTCTTTAATCTCCTTCAGGAAAATCTGGAAAAGTTCCTCGGTCTCTCCTTGAATTTCATGACCTTGACCTTTTTGAGGATGACAGGCCAGCTCTTTTGTAGCATGTCCCTTACTTTGGGGTTTTTTTTTTTTTTTTTTGAGGGGGGTACACCAGGTCTTACTTTGGGTTTGTCTGATGTTTCCTTATAGTTAGATTCAGGTTGTGCATCTTTGGCAGCAAAATCACAGGAGTGGTGTTACGTTCTCCCTGTGTCAGGTGACACAGGGTTGTGATTTGCTGATGATGTTTGCTCTGGTCACTTGACTGAAGAGGTATCTGCCCAGTTTCCACCATAAAGTGACTCTTTTCCCTTTTGTAATCAGTATGTATTTTATGGGGAGATACTTTAAAACTATATAAATATCTTGTTCTTTATCAGACTTTTCAATGTATTTATTTATACCTGTGCTTTTTATTTTAAGAAAATTATCATTATCAACATGGCCTTGTGGTTTTAATCTGTTTACTGTCGTTATTTATGTTCATGCTCAGTTGTCCTGATTAGGCCAATGGGAACCCCTTTGCCCTGGCCTCTGTCTTTTTGTCCTTTTTTTTTTTTTTTTTTTTGGTTTGGTTACTTATTTATTGGCTGCGTTGGGTCTTCGTTGCTGAGGGTGGGCTTTCTCTAGTTGCGGCGAGCAGGGGCTGCTCTTCCTTGTGGTGCGCCGGTTTCTCATTGCAGTGGCTTCTCTTGTTGTGGAGCACGGGCTCTAGGCATGTGGACTTTAGTACTTGTGACTCACAGGCTCAGTAGTTGTGGCCCATGGACTTAGTTGCTTCGCGACATGTGGGATCTTCCGGCCCAGGAATTGAACCCTTGTCCCCTGCATTGGCAGGCGGATTCTTAACCACTGCGCCACCAGGTCCTTCTCATTCTTGAACACTTCCTTACTTTCTGGAATAACAAGGTATTCTAGGTACATTTTATACTTTCTTTACCCTGGACCTGCAATCAACTATTTCTCCAAAAAACTGATTCTTTTTAGTGGAGAATGGGTACTTAGAAGCCAAGATCCTGGTTCTGGATGTGCTCATTGCTATTGGAGTGTTGTGACTTCTGGGCTTTCTCATCAATGTATAGAACTCTGGAATATATGTATGTATATACACGCACACTCTTACACACCCACACATTACATCTATATTTCTTCATGTATATATATAGAAAATGGTGAGTTCACACCAATACCCACAATTTAAATCTAACACCTAAGGGTTCATTCTAGTTTTTTCCCTCTCCGTGTTGGTAACTGAAAGGACAGTGAGAATCCTAACTTCCGTTTTCCTTACTGTATTTACTTATTTGACTAGTCCCCCATGTGTAACCATGCTGTTCTGTCTCCAGTCCCTATTCGGACATGTTTCTCACCCCAAACATAGTTCAACTCTCTTAGCTGGGCTGTCTTCCCTCTTCATCCCACTTGGGTTCCTACAAGCCTGCACCCTCCTCCCTGTGTGGATCCTCCTCTCACCCTGCTTCTACTCTGGAACCCCACCCTGGCATCCCCTCTTCCCTGTTGGATGCTTTCCTCACCCTTCCTGGCTCTGACACTCCGTGCAGGGCAGGCCCCACCCCTCCTGCTGTGTTCAGACATACCTCTGTGTATCTGTGTCTCCTCTGTCTCCCTCTGGCATGGACATCTATCTAGCTTGGCCCCACCTAATGGCTTCCTTTAGGACTGATCTTTTTTTTTCCAGGAGGAAAGGGAAAGGGGAAGGCACTATATAAAACTTCTTGATAGGTAAATTCACATTTTTGGGGAAAAAATTATTTTCCCTGAGCATGTCACCTAGTGTGGCATTCTGAAAATAGTCACCATAGCTGTCTGAAATTCTTTTTAGACTATTTTCTGTGTCTCTTGATGCACAGGATACTCTTCGAGTTCTTCCTATAGACTGCACATTTTTAGGTAACTAGAGGGGGACAAAGTGACATTTATTTAGCCCACATAATTATGGTGACTCTTCCTTCCATCTTAAGTCTTTCTTATGACTTAGGGACTGTGGTGTTTGAGAAACCCTATTTCCCGGAAGTGATTATCTTGGTCAGTAGTTTCTGTTTCCATCTCCCCTTCTTCCAGCTCAGTGGTCCCTCTTCCTCTGTCTCCCAACGAGACAGTGGCAGCTGGTGCTGCTTCCGTTTGTTGAGCATCTCTAGAAGTGTTTAGCAAATATTATCCTGTTAATTAACACTCTAGCTCTGTGAGACCTAGATGTTTTAGAGATGAGGAGACCAAGGCTTGGAGAGGTTAAATAATCTATTCAAGGTCATAAAAGCTGTTTTGAGCCTGAGCCTGCTTTTTCTCTAGAACCTATGCTCTTGAATAAGCTTATGCTGCCTCTATAGTATGAAGATACATTTGATTATATTGAGTTTTTCAGTCACTGTTTTTGATTCCCTTTGATTTAGGAAGAGGAAGTGTAAACTCTTTAAATTTGTAATTGGAAGAAGAAAAATAGATGCCATTAGCTGTGTGGAAATACTGACACTTAAATGACTGTGTTACTGGAATAGGCCCAAAAAAGTGGTAGGTGTGAAGCCTAGATAAACCCTTTTTTGTTGTTTTTGTTCCTGATCTGGGCACAATTCATCTCTTTGTACTCAGGACACTTTGAAGTATGATGATCAAAACTCTTCAAACTTCTCTTTGGAAACTAATGTGAAAATTAAGGTCTTAAAAAGTATACTTAAGCTGTTTGTTGCTTTTTAAGGAAGAGCAGCTTAGCCTTTTGCTTATTTATCAGCCCATCTGAGGGCTGTCATTTTTTGGTGAATGGAATGATGTGGCTAATTGTTATGATGGAAATGGATTTCCATCGTGTGGTTTTGAGTTATTTTCCAGGTACAGGGATGAATTGTTTTGTGCCTTTGTCTCCCTTTACATCAGCTCTCCCTTGTGACTGGTGAGGTCGCTGTCAGGAATTGGGGACCTTCCCCCAGGCTACTCCTTATGTAAAGAGTTCTTCTTTATGCAAAGCTGCAGGCTTGCCCTGGAGTCAGACTGGCACCCTAACCTCATTTGCACTGCTCTCTAACCATGGAGCTGAGCTAACCACATCTGAGCATAAACACAGTCAAGTCAGTCAGGCTTTTTAAAGGGGTGAGGCGAGTAAGCTTGTTTCTTGATGGTGTATAACCATGAGAGTAGTAAGGATATTTATACTTAGAATTCCTAGACTCCTAAAAATCAGAGGTATAGAATTCTTTCTTTCCTTTCTCTCTCTCTCTCTCTCTGTCTCTCTCCCTCCCCCTTTTCTTCCTCCCTCCCTGCCTCCCTCTATCAGTCAGTCAGTCACCTGGCTTACAGGCCTTTAGAAACACAAGTTATACTGTACCACCGCTGTGCTCTGTTTAGGACAAGGGGAATTCGCCTGCGCCTGAGAGATGTAAACTGTAATGAGTCCTGGAGTCACACCTTCTGAGCTCATGTCCTGCCTCTGCAGTTTGCTGGTTTTGTGACTTCAGGCAAATTTATTGAACCGTTTTGTGCCTACTTCAGTTTCCTCATGGGATAATATCAGTTCCTACCTCATAGTGAAGTGCTTATTATTAGCAAGGTCCCCGGCAGTGGGGAGCATGCCCAATAAATGTTAGCTGCTACTGTGGTTAGTAGTCTGCCTGTTGGAGACTGTAATCTTAGATGTGTTTTCAGAACTAAGTCACGTATATAGGATCACAACATAAACGGTGGGAAAGGACATTTAGGGTTACTGGAACAAACTCTGTATTGTACAGGTGGGGAAATGGAATCTGAGAGATGTTGCAGGATTTACTCAGTCTCCCAGGCAATACCAAGACTAGAGCTGATTCTCAGTCTAGTTGTAATAACAGGGATTTTCACCAGTTTTATCAGTGACTCTCATAAAGTTGGCATTGAATGATAATGAAATGATGATACCAGGATTTTTTTTTTTTTGGTTGGGGATGAGGCAGGGAGATGTTTGTGTGTAAATAGAAAAAGCACACTCAACATACCTATTGTTTTTATAATGCAGACTACAGTGAATAAGTTTGAAAAAAAAACTTGGCAGGTGGGAATACATCAAAGATAGCGGGAAAGCATGATTATAGGGGGCATAGGTTTAAAACAGTTGAATTACCATCTGTTGTCCTTACATACATGGGGTAAGTGGGATGTCAGGCTGGTTTGCTGCTGGGAGAACCAGGTTATATGTATCTTTGGGGTGAGCAGAAAGATAAAGCAGGTACAAAGGACATTGTAGGTCTGTAATCAGAGTGAAATGGGGACATTACAGGTCAGTTGCTGCTAGAGCGTTTGTTTTTTTAAGTATGTATTTATTTTGGATTGTAAAACTAATACATTCACTGTTTAAATTTGGAAAATACAGCAAAGCATAAAGAAAATAAAGACAGCCTAAAATCTCAGCCCAAAGACAATTTGTTATTAACATTTTGGTGCCCTTTCTTTCTGTCTTTCTGTCCGTCTCTTTCTTTTTTTTTGGTATGTGTGTACTTTTTCAAAAACATAATTGAGCTCACATTATATGTACAGGTTTATATACTAACTTAAAGTCTTAAAACAACCTAGAGGCAAAGTGACTTTCACATTTTCAGTCCAGGAAGAGAATCTGGACTTTACCATGTGCCGTAGCAGAGCGCTTCAGACATAGTAGCAGTGTCTAAAGCAGGCTGGTTATGCTGCATCTTCACTTTTATCAGCATGACTCATATTTTCCCATCTATAGAAAGCCTCAGAAATGAAAAGAATAGTAGTTAATCCTCAAGGAAATTTTGCCTGGTTCAGCAAACACCATTTGATCACTTACTTACTTAGCTCTTATCTGCTCTCTGTCTAATAATATTCTAGGACCAGAGTACAGGCATAATCTGTTAATTTATGTTAAATTAACTGGTTGCGAGATAACGCCAGGTAACTACAGTTCACAGCAGAGAGAGCGACCCTTCCTTCCTTTCTTTCCTTTCCTTTCCTTTCCTTTCCTTTCCTTTCCTTTCCTTTCCTTTCCTTTCCTTTCCTTTCCTTTCCCTTTCTTTCTTTCTTTCTTTCTTTCTTTCTTTCTTTCTTTCTTTCTTTCTTTCTTTCTTTCTTTCTTTCTTTCTTTCTTTCTTTCTTTCTTTCTTTCTTTTCTTTCTTCATTGGGTCTTTGTTGCTGCATGCAGGGCTTTCTTGAGCTGCAGTGAGCAGGGGCTACTCTTCCTTGCAGTGCATGGGCTTCGCAGTGCGTGGGCTTCTCATCGCGTTGGCTTCTCGTGTTGTGGAGCATGGGTTCTAGGCATGCCGGCTTCAGTAGTTGTGGCACACGGGCTCAGTAGTTGTGGCTCAAGGGCTCTAGAGCACAGGCTTAGTAGTTGTGGCGCATGGGCTTAGTTGTTCCACGGCATGTGGCATCTTCCTGGACCAGGGTTCGAACCCATGTCCTTTGCATTGGCAGGCGGATTCTTAGCCAAAAGGGGAATATTTATGCAGATATCAATCTCTTATTAATGATATGTAAACTGAAGTATTTAGAGGGCAGTATACTGATCTCTGCAGTTTGCTTGGAAATGCATGAAAAAATAAGATGAATTGATGAATAGATAGATGGATGTGTTTGATAAGAAAGTTAAGAGTAAGGGCAGCAGGAGAAGGTTGGAGTGGGAGGTTGGGATTAGCAGATGCACACTATTATGTACAGAATGGATAAACAATAAGACCCTATTGTATAGCCCAAGGAACTACATTCAATATCCTGTAATAAACCGTAATGGAAAGGAATATATATATATTCTTTTCTGAATCCCTGAATCACTTTACTGTACACCAGAAACTAACACAACATTGTAAATCAACTGTCCTTCAATTTAAAAAAAAAAGTTGAATCCAGATGGTGAGTATATGAGTTTCACTGTAAAATTCTTTCAACTTTGCTGTATGTTTGAAATTTTTCATAGTAAAATATTGGTTAAAAATGTTATAAATTAGTATCTCGTTACCATAGGGCAGAAACGGAGCCATTTGAATCTGACTACTGATTTGATCATTTTAACTTTGAGATTGATAGAGAGCGAGCTAAGAACTGTTAGATTCTCCGTCTTTATTGTGTTAAGCCTCTCACGGTCTTTCTCATTGAATCCAAAGATTATTTTTCTGATTATTGTACTGTCCTGGAAATAACCTAGTAACATAAACCCTGTGTAATGGTCAAAGGTAGTACCTGTGTTCATTTCTGCATATAACATCCAGTGGGCACATAAACACTATTTTGCTAAGGCACGTTCTAGGGCCGGATTCACTGCAAACCTGTATTTTTCTATTCTCCTCTCCTACTTTACAAACTTCAATCTGTATGTTTTCTGTTGTCCTGACTTCTAATTCTCCTTTTTTTTGCTCTAATCCAGTATTAAACCCATCTACTAAATTCTTAATTTCTTAGTTCTTGAATTTTTATTTGATACTTTTATATAGATTCCAGTTTATGTTGAAATTCTTTTTTCTCCCCATCTTTTTTCTTAAGTTTTTTCCTCTTTTCTTGAATGCACTCATTTTTTTTTCAGAATTTTATGCTTATTTCTTTTTTCTTTTTTTAAGAACTTTTATTGAGATACAGTTAACATACAATAAACCGCATATATTTAGAGTGTACAATTTGGTATTTTTTTCTTATTAGTGATATATACATGGCAATCCCAATCTCTCAATTCATTCCCCCAAACCCTTCCCGCTTTCCCCAGGATGTACTCATTTTTAAAGCCCATGAGTGATAACTCCAATACCTGTATCACCTATGGATCTTTTCCTATTGTCTGGTTCTTCTTTTGATATTCAGTCATCTGGTGTCCTGTTTCTTGGCATGCCTAGTAATTTTGATTGAAAACTGGATGTTGTGTATAAAAAATTGTAGTTTGGCCTTACATGATTTTATCCTTTTCTAGAGAAGGCTCACTTTATTTGCTAGGCAAATAGGATGGGAGCTGATCCCATTTATTCTATCAGAGACTGAGCTGACCAGTGCTATGGTGTGGTTTTGGTGAGGCTGCGTTTACTTCTGCTTTGCCTACTCTTAGGGAGTTGCCCTGCAGGAGTTCCAACTGAGAACCTGGGCTGTTTACCTTGGCCCTTCCTCCATGGTGTGTCCTGAACTTTAATCTTTGTCTCCTCTGCACATGGGATGGATAAGAGCCCACCTGTGCCCTTCAGAGTCTTTCAGATTGGTTTCCTAGCCTCCTGACCTATGCAGCTTTGGGATTCTATAAATCTCTTAAAGGGAAAACTGGCTCAGTTCTTTTCACTAGGATCCTGGCCCCTTAAGTCTCCATTTTTGTCCCCTTAGGCCTGAGATAACTGCCAAAAGCTCTCCTGGTTTCTCTGCCTCTTAGTAGTGGCTTCAGTCCTGTGTCCAGCCTGCTTCTTCGGCCTTGCTCTTGATGCCCAGAATTGGCAAATACCCAGAGGAACAAACCAACGGCAGTGTGTTGACTCACTGCCAAGGGATTCTCCCTTCTCTAGGATTTTGTCTCCTTAAGTCCTAGTTGCCTCAGCAGATCTCCAAAGTCTTCAAACTTTGTGTGTGTGTGTGTGTGTGTGTGTGTGTGTATTTTATTTGGCTTTTCTAGTTGTCCTCTGAGGAATCCCTGGTCTATAGTAAACTACTTAGTAATCGTTGGAAGCAAACACTACTTTGTATAAATCTTGCTCATGTGTTTTTTCCTTATGGTGTAGAAAAGGTGGTATTAGTCTTTGCTCTGTTTATTAAGGAAGACATGTTCAGTTCAAAGGGAATTGAAAGGAAATATGCTCTGTTTATTAATCTCAAAGTGAACCAGCCATTGATAAACTTACTTATACATTACCACTATGCTTTTTGTCTAGCAATTAATGGTTAATTTAAGTGTTAGGCATGAACACGGTGAATGATTTGTCTAAGGCAGAGTTTCTCAATACTGGCACTAGGGACGTATTGGGTTGGGTAATTCTTTGTTGCCGGGGGCTCTCCTGTGCAGTGTGGAATGTGTAGCAGCATCCCTGGCATTTACCCACAAGATCCTATAGCATCCCCCTCCCCCAGCTGTGACAACCTAAAATGTCTCCAGATCCTGCCAGATGTCTTCTGGTGAGCAAAATCACTCCTGGTTGAGAGCTGCTGGTCTAAGAGGAGAGAGTAGTTTTCTTAATTTGATATATCACCAGAGAAGTGGAATTGAATTTTGAGTTACTCAAGTTATTGTCTTTCACCATTGAACCATTTTCCAGCTTCATTCTTGCCTGATCGTTTGATAGTAGACACTGGGGCCCTAAAATGGTTATAAGAGTAAATAGATTTTGTCACCATTAGCTTGCCTGCTGTGAATTGGGAGCTTAGGTCACTTGAGAAGACAGACGCTTGATTTCCAGGTGATAGTAACTGGTCCAGCCCATGTGTGGTATCTCCTTGGGCTTCTGCAGGGCAGTACTGTTACCATCTGTTTTCACTGTGATCTAACACATGTACAGTCTAAGCTGACAGGAGCAAATTAACACAGAGGAGTCTGCTCAGAGCGTAATTAACCATTTGGAATCTAAGGGACAAAGAGCATAAAGGGATCAGAATTAGGGCTAAAACTAAGGGTTAAAAGTGGAAAAGCTTAGAAGAAAAGTGAGTTCGAGTGGACATTTCTGTCGCTGGCAAAAATGATTTAAGCTGTTGCTACTCTTTCTCTTACTCTGCAGACACGTTCCTGTTTTCCAAATGATTCTGCTTCGACTCCAAGGTTCTTGTTAATAATGCATGGCTTTTTTATGGTAGTCCCTTCCCATTGTGGCTCTTAGGTGCTGAGTCAGAGAAGATTGTTAGGACAGCAGGTCAGCACCAGTGAAGAGGAGAAACCCCGCCACAGAGCTCAAATGCTGCCATCTTTCATGCACGCATATCTTGTAGCAGCTTTTCACCTTAATTACTGTAAAGCTTCAATTCAGAGGATGCTTTTTTCTTACTCTTAAAGGCTTTAAAAAACTATCCAGAAATGTCTATGACATAAGCCTTTTGAGGGATCTTAAAAGTGGCCTCAAAAAAGAAAAAAAAAATTGGTCTGAATGTTAGTGTGAACTGCATTTGATTTCTGGGACAATAGCTGTTGTTTTCCCACTTTTCCAGCTATTGTCTGGCTATGTCTTTTCTGAATTCCCTAATTTCTATTTGGCAAAATTTAAAATGATATTTTTCACATTGCCTTTATGATAGGCAGCTGTGAGGGGACAAGTAATTAATTGCTTGGTGAGCACTAGGGCCCAGGCTTGGAGCCAACATTTTTCTCCCCTCGTTTGCCAGCCCACAGCCTGCTGGATGGCCACTCAGAGTCTGACCTTCGAGAGCTCGGCCGCTGCTGTTCCTGGTGTTTTCAAATGCAAGTCTGTCTGGGCACAGAGTTTTATTTCTGGTTGGTTAGGAAGACCTGTGTTGGGATGGGCCCTGGAGATAAAAAGGAATTGTTGGGAGTCATTGGGTTGGCGGTACGGGTTGAGGGGATACCCCGCACACCTGCTGAAGCTCCTGTTGGAGGTGGTCACGTGGAGAAGGTGTAGTGAGGTTTGTGATGCGGGTGACCGCTTACTCAGGTCAGCCTCTGAACCATGACACATCTTAACAAACGTGTTAAGTCAGTTTATTGATGTGCTGTGGTGCGTTTAAGCGCTTAAATCAGGATTTTCCCAGAGTGATTGTCCTCATTGTGGCCATGGGTTTTAAAGGTAGCTTAAGAGTTATTTACCTCTCTTAACAATCAGAATAACAATCTGGATAGAAAAGAATAATTGTATGGGAACTCTTTGTAATATCATCACAATTTTTCTGTAAAATTATTCTAAAAAGGCTTAAGAAAATAATAACTGACTCACTGAAGGCCTGTTCTCTTCTAATCACTAACTTTTGGGTCTGACATTTGTTATTTCCAACTTTCACAAGACTGTGAGTTCAGTCTTGAGCTTAAGACTACACAGCTGAGCATGGTCTAGACTCAGACCGTGGTCTGAGCTGAATGAAAGACTAATCCTACCCTATTTCACTTCCTCTCTGTTTACAGGGGAATGGGGATAAAATTATTTGAACAAGTGGCTCTTCACTGTGTCATTTAAGTCTCTACACATAAGCCTTGATTTCTTTCTGTTATAGCACCAGTAATATTGCATGGCACGTAATTGATTTGCACGCTCATGTTCTTGGTATGTGGCCTCCATCAGTTCAGGGACCAACTTTTTCCTCCCTTCCTTCCTCCCTCTTTCTTCCTCTCCCTTCCTCCCTCCCTCTTTCTTTCTTTCTTTCTTTCTTTCTTCCTTTCTTTCTTTCTTTCTTTCTTTCTTTCTTTCTTTCTTTCTTTCTTTCTTTTTCTTTCTTTCTTTCTTTCTTTCTTTCTTTCTTTCTCTCTCTCTCTCTCTCTCTCTCTCTCTTTCTTTCTTTCTTTCTTTCTTCTTCATTAAAATACATTCTAAGTTAATGTGAGTGCTAACTATACACAAGGTCCTGGTCTTAGAGCTTTGCATGTGTTACTCGTCTTCCTTACCTGGTGAGGTAGGTGTTGTTATTTCCCTCATTTTCCTATTGCATTTATTTATTTATTTATTTTTGGCACACGGGCTTAGTTGCTCCGTGGCATGTGGGATCTTCCTGGAGCTGGGATCGAACACGTGACCTCTGCATTGTCAGGCGGATTCTTAACCACTGCACCACCTAGGAAGCCCTATTTCCCTCATTTTATAGGTGAGGAAATTGAGGTACAGAGTCAAAGTAACTTGACCAAGGTTCCTCAGTTACCATGTAACGAAGCCAGCCCTCAAGCCCAGGTAGTCTTATTCTGGAGGCCAGGCTCTTAAACACTAAACTGTAGTCCCATTTTAATGTCTTTGAATCCCCATTGCTTCGTAGTAGACACTTAAATGTTGATGGGTGGTTAGATTAACAAATTAATGAATATAAAAGCAACTCCTTGGAGGGTGGAAACAATGAACTTCTGATTTTATAAAGTATTTCTCTTTTTCAGTTTAGATCAGAGGGTGTAAACTCAAGTGCTGGTGTCTGTAAGGACTAGGCAGGCCCTGGTGAGGATCAGAGTCGACGACAAAGGTGTATTCTGTTCAGAGGAGACAGCCGCTCAGCTATTCAGCACCTGATGATTGTATCAAGGTGGGAATTGTATGCCCAGTTTTGCTAGATCTTCCAGTATTCCAAGAGAATCTAGAATTCTGGATTTTTAGGTGAATAATAAATAATTTAAATAAAAATATAATGCTTATTATGTTCTGGGCTTTATTCTGAGTATGGGACAAATATTAACTCATTTAATCCTAAATGAGGTAGGGATATTGTTATCCCCATTTTATGAATGAAGAAACTGAGGCACAAAATGGTTAATTTGCCCAAGGTCATTCATTTGTCCCTAGGTAGTTTTGCTCCAAAATGGATACTTTTAACCACTAAACTATCTGGCAGTTAATTTGCAGTTTGAAAGTGAAAGCAAAACCAGAAGATACCTGATAGGCCAAGCAAAACATATTTGTGTGTGGATAGTTTGCAGCCTCTCATCTGAACATTAGCTATTTGTGAAATGAAAACAGTTTGTTCCTAAGATAGTTGCTTCATTAATCATTTTTAGTTGAGTATTTTTATCTGCTGTATACAAACTTATTTCTGTATCATTTCTCTATATCTTTCTTTTGTCTTACGAAGGAATAAGAAGTTTCATAAAATTCAAACATTACAGAATGTATTATCTTAAAAAGTCAAAAATTCTGCGTAATCCCACCTGTTCCTCCAGGTAACTGCTATTTAAACAGCCTGCCGCATGTTCTTCTAAGCTCTTTTCTAAACAAACTAATGTGTTATTAGTTTCTGAGTCATTTCAGCTATACTAGTGTTGTTCAATATCAAAATTGTATTTGTTAAACTCTCTGCCTGTAGGGCTGGTTTGTTATAAATTCAAAACCTGCAGTTCTTACAGATTGTCCTTTCAGGTTTCCTTGGTGGTGTTGATAGTGGGGCAAAAAATTTACTATTAGTGTAACATCTGTGACTTTACTTGCATGGTACATTTTTCTTCTTTAAAATATTGCTTATAAAAACTGGAACTGCCAATTTTGTTAGCACAGGGTTGGTTGGGTTTTTTGGCAGACATATTTCTATAACCTACTTCATCAAAACCGGAGTTTTTTTTCTCTAGTTCTGGTCATTTCAGCTAAGAGGGTGATATGAAAAGCAATATTAATGGGATATTGGAATAGAATAATAGGAAATGTATAAATTAAGATGTCGATTTTGGAAGATTAAAAATAAATTCAGTAGGATATGAATAAATTGGAGATTGCAGCTTAAAACAGTTTTGAATTTTGAGCACATATGGTATTTATTACTTAATTGAAACTCTAGGCTGGTGTTTGATTTTTTGATTGAGAAATTTAACTTTGGAAGTATTTGTCTGTATTTGGAATGTGTTAGAAGCCAAAATTGTGTTTTCAAATTCTTTTAAAGTATGGATCCTAATTTTTCCCATCTCTTTTGTTAATCATTTGAGTTTTACCCCCTATGATTAGAGTAGAAATCTTGAACTTAGCCTTAGGCTCCCAAACTATACCACACATACTCTTTCAGCTATATTTAACAAATATTTATTGGCTGCTATGGTTTCAGGCACTGTTCTAGGAACTGGGATGCCTGAGCAAAACATGCAGAAATTTCTGCCCTCATAGAGGTCAAGTCAGACAAAAAAGAAAATAATGTATCTTAATAGGTGAGTGGTGCTGTGGAGAAAGATAAGCAGAGGTGGGAGGGGGGCGGGGGGTGGGGAGTGTGGTTAGGGAAGGTCTTGCTGGAGTTGTACGAGCAAGCTGTACAGTTGTCTGCGGGAGAGCAGCCTCGCCGAGAGAGCTGCCTGGGCAGGGGCCTTAAGGTGCCAGCTTGCCTGGGGTCCCCGCAGAGCAGCAAGGAGGCCGCGGTGGCTGGTGCAGAGTGAGTGAGGCAGAGAGTGGAAAGAGATGCTATGCTGGCAGGGGGTTGAGGATGAGGTGCAAATCATTGCATGCAGAGGTGGGCAGACTTTATAAAGGGCCAGCTGTAAATGTTCTAGGCCTTGTAGTCTCTGTAGCAACCACTCAGTGCCACCTTGTAGCTTGCAGCGCTGAAGCAGCCATAGACAATACAAAAACCCATGGGTGTGGCAGTGTTCCAATAATACTTTGTTTACAAAAATAGGCAGTGGGCAGGATTTGGCCCCCAGCATTTGCTGACTCCTGATTTAGAGCCTTGTAGGCCATTGTCCAGAGTTTGACTTTTACTCTGAGTGAGATGAGAATTCATTGGAGGGTTTTGAATAGACAGGAGTGAGATCATTTGACTTCTGTTTTAAAAGGATGCTGCTGGCTGCCTGGTTGAGAATGACTGTAAAGGGGTGAGGGTGAGAGGGTAGAGTTACCACTAACCGGGACAGGACGGCGACAGGTGGAGCAGATTCGCGAGCGAGAAGGACAGTGATTTGGCTTTGGACCAGTTAAGTTTAGGAGGACTGTTGGACATCCAGGTGGAGAGGTGGAGGATGCAGTTGGTATACAGACAGGGTGTTTGGGGGAGAGGTCCAGGCTGGACTTACAAATCTGGGAGCCTTCAGCATACAGATGGTATGTAAAGTACTGAGACCGGATGAGAGAAGTAGGAGAGCAGTGGTAGCTTTGTCTGCACTGTTTTGACACTTTGGGAGTGTTGATTCATTTGACTCTTCAATGTATGTATGTATGTATTTAAATTTTATTAAAGAATTTTTTATTGAAGTGTACTTGAGTTACAGTATCATGTGGGTTTCAGGTGTACAGCACAGTGATTCAGTTACATGTTGTGTGTGTGTGTGTGTGTGTGTGTGTGTATTCTTTTCCAGATTCTTTTCCCTTATAGGTTATTACATAATATTGAGTACAGTTCCTTGTTGGTTATCTTAAGTGGATTTTAAATACGGAAACTTTATGCCCTTTAGTGGTTTATTACTTACCATCTATAATTTTATTGTTATAATTCTAGTTTTTACACAGAGCTTTTTAAAAATTGTAAAATAAGCAAACTTAAAATTTACCATTGTAACCACTTCAAGTGTACAATCTAGTGGCATTAAGTTAGTACCTTCACAATATTGTGCAACCATCACCACTGTCCATATCCAGAGCCTTTTCATCATCCCAAATGGAAACTTCACTCATTTAACAACAATTCCCCAGTCCCCCTTTCTCCTGGCCCTGGAGAAAATCACATTTCTACTTTCTGTTTCTATGAATTGGCCTATTCTAGGTACCTCATGTAAATGGAATTATACAATATTTGTGCTTTTGTGTCTGGCTTCCCATGTTTTCAAGGTTCATCCATGTTATAGCTTGTGTCAGTGCTTTTATTACTTTTTAAAACTTCTTTGAATAATTAATACAGACCTCTTGTGCTGAGTCTTATTTCTAAGAGGAGTTCTTTGCTGCAGGGCAGTCTTGATAACCCAGCCTCATGTCCCAAAATACTCATGGTCTGTGTGTCTGGAAAGCTTTAAGAGTTTGTGAAGTGCCTCTTCAGCCCATGCAGCCCTCTTTCTTATTTGTGCTACTAGTAAAACAATGACGATGATATTGAATAGCTGGATAATTTACTCTCTGGCCAATGTGATTTGATGAATTTTCTGATATTTAATCAAAGGATAAGCTTGTCTCATCTGGAATCGATAGGAAACCTGAAAAAGCAGCAACTTAAAGGGAGCAGTCAAGTCAGAATAGATTTCTTCTGGAAATGGGCCGAGAGGTATTTGGGGGAGTGTAATTTTACAGCTGGCTCATTTGACAAATTGCTGAGCTTGGGGGCAAGTCCTGTAAGTTCGCCTCTCCCTTCAAAGCAATTTTAGTGTTATTTGCCATGTCTCCTAAATAACTTCTTCACTCTTTCCTTGATAACAGTGGTGTTTATGGCAGTGAGTGCATTGAAGGAAAATCTGGCTCTCCTTTGGGCTTGGGGGTTGAGTGCTGCAGGCTCAGCTGACATGGGAACAAGGTGATGTTTGTTTAACCAACATTCGGTCTCATAGGCAAGGCTCAAGGATGTTCTTGCCTGGGGTGGCAGAGAAGGATGCAGGGTAGAATGAAAATTAATGTTCAGCTTCACTTTGGGACTGGCAATTGCAGAAAAACCTCTTGTTTAAAAAAAAAAAATTGGAGGCAAGAAGTCTTTTTCAAGACCTAGTCCCCATTTAGTTGTTACCAGAGGACCTTTCAGGTCATTTCCCATAATTCACTGAGCCACCCCAGCAGTGCTGAAAACAGCTATGATGAGACTTGAAAAGGAAGGCAGAGATCATTGTTCTCTCTTTTTGAATTATGGTTGGCCTTGGGTCTTGGCCCTAGGTTTTAAATTTTTTCTGTTTTCTTTTTTTATGTCATCATCTAGTGGGCAAGGGATGAAATTAGTGTGTCTGGGAGCTTGGAGGGGACTTTGCTTTGGGCTCCAAGAACCCTGAGAACTTTTCATTTTTTCCCTTGTTAGCAGTAACAATATATATGGAGGCCAAGGGTCTCCAAGGTCTTAGTAGCAAGCTTAGTGGGTGCTTTTAAGCCAGGTCAGAGCAATGATTGATTCCCAGGTTGTTTTTCTGTAAAATGGAAGTAATAATACTTACTTCATCAAAGTCAGATGAACTCCCTTATCTCTTAATTTTCTTCTTGATCAAGGCTTGTGCGGAGAGGAGGTTTGAGAGGAGTGTGTCCTTGTTAGACTGTTATATCGGTCTCACTTTGCCCTCCCAAAGACCTGGTGAGCTCCTGGATGGCTTCCAGGGCTCAGTGAGTATGTATCTTATCAAGTACACATTGATAGGCATTTTTCAAGACCTCATGGCCAGCTGATTGTGAGTCTTGCCCTTCACAGGTAGTGCTCGCCCGCCCGTACCAGAGGGTGTATCCACTTAAGGACTCCTGGCTGGTGTCTAGCTTGTGGCTACAATAGGAAGGCATCTGCATTCTTTGAACAGTAGATGAGTAAACTCAGAAAAAAGCGTAAACTCTTGTCCAGCCGAATTATTATCCACCTGTCCTGGGCTATAAATAGTGCTATGATATGCATTCAGTCCTGTTTGAGTTCCAGGGTTGGTTCTGCTTTTCTATCTTGCTTCCCTTGGGCTGTCTCTGGGAGATTAGTAACCAAGTTGACCTTCATTCTCTAATTTAGTCCAGGAGTCCTAGGCTGTATCTGATTGGCATCTGAGGAGGGGTAAGATCTAGGCTCTCTTCCAATGTCATCTCAGTGTCTACCTTGCCATTCTCCTGTGCTCTGAAGAAGTAAAATTTGTCTACTCTGAATTTTAAGGTGGAAAATGTCTTTAGAATATATGCTAACATTTGTTTTAAGAGATATTTCACCTATCACATTAGCCAAATCCATGTGTAATTTTGGAGGGTATGACTTAATTTTGTATTGTGTTCTGGTTATATTTAATTTTTATCTATTCAGCTGCATCATAAAAAAGCAGTTTCAACTCTTTTCCTCTGCAGACAGTTCCACCTCAACCAGATAAAGATCAAATAGAATAAAAAAACCCTGACTTTAACATAATCACCAAGGGTTTGCACCTGGCATTTGGGATTAGAGATTCGTGTGTTTATGGTCTAAATGGTGTGAAAGGGAATTAAAAAAAAAAAAAAAAGAAATAACAGTACACTTTAGCCAGTGTTGAAGCTTCAGTGGATTATGGAATTGTGCTGTCCTGGAAATGCTGCTGTGGGAAGACTGCTTTGGGGAAACTGGAGTGGAGGTATGCTGCTGGCGGGGGAGGCGGGGTTGAAGGAGATTGTGAGCATTTTACCCGACTCAGTGTCTAAGGTGTGACCTTAGGCCAGACTTTGGGGAGGAAGAATGACTCTAAGAATTCTCATATTCAGGGTGCTCTTGCGTTGAGTGTGGATCATCTTCGCACGGTAGGTGGTGTGTTTGTGGTTATCGTTGAAGCCTTGTGGTTCCCTTTTTAGCCCACGCTCCCCGACTGACATCAGAAAGTTGTAGTGCTTTGTGGCTAATACTCTAAAGTTCTTCTGAAAAGATTGCAAAAATGCCCCTGCGAACAAAGAAGTCATCAAAACTGTAGCACCTTTTAAAAGATAGGCACACACACCTCATAGGCTGGTATTAGGATGCCCGAGTCCCCATGTTTAGAACGATGATGCCTTTATGTTGTAGAGGAACACGGAAGAAATTCTCTGCTTCTCAGGATCACGCCCCTTCCTTACTCATCAGAAAGCAGCAGCTACTAGTCATCTTAAACACAGAGAATGAATGTCATGAACCTTATTCTCTTGTGGAGCATGGGCTCTGGGCACGTGAGCTTTAGTAGTTGTGGCTCTCAGGCTGTAGAGCGTAGGCTCAATAGTTGTGGCACACAGGCTTAGTTGTTCCGCAGCATGTGGTATCTTCCTGGAGCAGGACTTGAACCCGTGTCCCCTGCATTGGCAGGCGGATTCCCAACCACTGCGCCACCTAGGAAGTCCTGAACCTTACTCTTTTAAAGAGTGAAAACTATTGTTGTGTAGTTTTTTCTCTCTCCTTCTCTCGAGATGGGTCAGGACAGGCTGTTCACAGTTTTCTGTCCCTCGTGCCTCCCTTCCCTTCAGCCGGCTTCCTACTAGTTTTACATGTGCCAGCTCTAGTCCTCGTACCAGGAGGCCTTCGCAGACTACACAGGCACTGCACAACTGCGAAGTGCAAAAAGTATACCAGTAAGAGCAGCAGGGCTTTTTAAAGACGGAAGAGATCAATTGGCAGGTACATTACACTGGATCTTGAAGTTCATTCATTCATCCTTCTCTCTCCCCGCCCCCCCTTTTGGGGTGGGGATAAGGTTAGTACAGTCTTCAATTAATAGCTTAACTTCATCTCTGATTTTATTACCGCTCCCAGCATAAATTATTCAGCACAAACACGGGCATAATCTCGTAGAATTACTTAGTATTAGTGTCCTGCTGTGAGCATCATTTTCTTGTGTTGTGCTCTAACTACAAATTAGTAAACGGCATTTCAAGAAAATCTTCTGTGGATCCACTTAGAGGGGTCACGTGGGTAGACGGTTATAGTTGGTGCTACCCGGTCTTTTTTTCTTTCCCTTCCTTCCTTCCTTCCTTCCTTCCTTCCTGAATTTTCTTTTTATTCTTATGTAGTTTATAGCTCTCCCAGAACATTTTTTTTAATTTACTTTTTACCTGATATATTATCAGTCCTTTAAAAATTTGCTGAAGACCCCATGAGTAGATTGAGTCATTTTCTGAGCAGGGACCCAGAAAGGGCCAGGCTTTGTTTGGGGAGCTAGAGTTGGAGTGGGGCGGAAAGGCAGTAATAAAACTCTAGCCAGAAGACTCAGGGCCTACAGTTGAGTTCAAGAATTAGGTTTGTTTTAGTGTGGCCTCAGAGTACAGCAGCCCTACTCTAAAGATGAAGTCACTCGCTCACCCCTTTAATGATTTGCCAGATTGTCGAAGTAAAGTCTAGAGCTGGAAATTTTGCTTCTCTTTAACAGCGATCTAATTGTGAAAAGCACAGATGGCCACTGACAGTTTACGAATGTTAGGCACTTGCTGATTTTAAAAATAACTGAGAAGGGAAAACCAAGGTGAGAAAAGAGACTAAAAATCAAACAGCCACGTTAGATTTTGGATTGTCAGACAGCAAAAGACAAAAAACAAACTACGGGCAGTACTAAGTTTGCTCAGGTAGTTATTTCTAATAGTTCAGGGTTTCCTCCCTGTACACTGAACCCCTGGTGCATTCATCGTAATAGGTTCTTGGTCAGAGGCACCTGCTGACAAACCCACAGGGTCATAAGCAACTTTGCACACCTGGAGAGCAGAGTTGTTAGGCGTGGTGGGAAATGTTAATTGGCCTCTGCTAGGATTCTTATCCCTTAACAAACTTACTCCCTCTGGCAGTCTTGTTAATACTTAAAAATAAAGTGCTAAATCTATTACAAAGGACTGTAATTTAATTTTCATGGCATTTCAGTGCTATACGGTTGCCGGCACAGCGTCAGTGTCGTAGGTCTTTGGGCATACTGCAGTGTTTTTGATTGTGGGGTGTGCAGGCCCAGGAGTTAGTTTTTGCCTGAGAATAAGTCCAATGTCAGGAATTAGTCATTTTTCTTTTGGTGAACCTACAAATGAAATTGAGGAGAGCCGCCAACCAGCCAGCCTTAGGAATGTGTGAGGGGAGAGGGAGGCACAGCTAGGTTTGGTCTTCACTGGAATCTTTTCCCCTCCCCTCCCTTTTCATCCCAAGCACATGGCTTTTCTGTGATAGTTGATTTCTCCTGGGAAGTTTTCCTCGTCTTTATCTTGGGTTTAGTGCCTTTAAGATGCAGGCAGTAGGAGAAGCATCTGAGATCCAGGAGAACTGGTGGTGTCCATTGTGGCTGGAATTGGGGTGTGGCAAGATCTGAAACTGCAGACACTGGACAGGTTTTATGGACTCTTCTAAGTCATGCTAAGCAAGAATTTGAACTTGACCTTGAAGATGGTGGAAAGCCATTCAAAAGATTGAGGGAGCAGGAAGATTTATTTATTTCTCTTCAGCTTTCCTCAGGAAAAGAGTAAATGCAATTTTTCTTTCCAAAAACAAAGAATTGGGGAGGAGGGCATAGAATAGCCACTGAATGCTTTTATGTGACCATCATTAGGGTACTTACTCCCTGTATTATAATTTTTGACCCATTTACAGAATTCTTAGTATAGTATTAGTATAATTTAACTTAGATTTAGTTGGCAATTGAGATACATACAAAACCAGACTTCACCCCCAAACTTTTATCATGAAAAAATTCAGACATACAGAAAAGTTAAAAAAAAAAAATAACACAGTACTCTCCATCTACAGTCAACAGTTATTATCACTTTGCTTACTTTAACTCTGGCTTTTTTCTTTTTCCTCTGAGCATGTAAAATTAGATTGTAGATAAACATCAAGTATTTTTATTTTTGTTTTTTTTGGCCGTGCCTTGCGGCTTACAGGATCTTAGTTCCCCAACCAGGGATCGAACCTGCGCCCTCAGCAGTGAAAGCGCCGAGTCCTAACCACTGGAACCGCCAGGGAGTTCCCGACATCAAGATATTTAACTCAAGACAAATACCTCAGTAGGCATCTCTTGTAAAAATAAGGATATTCCCCTTTATAACTACAATACTGTTATTGCAACTAATAAAATTAACACTACTTTCATAATACCTTCTAATATTCAGTCTGTGTCCAAGTTTCCCCAGTGGTGCTGAAAGTGTTACTTATAGCTTCCCTTCCCCCAATCATATATTATATTATTATATTTGATTACATCTTTTTGATCTCTTAGTCTGTAGCTGCCTGCCCCCTCCACCAACCCCCCAGTAACTTTTTGAAGAGTCCAGGCCAGTTGTTTCATAGAGTATCCTACAAATTGGAATTGCCTGGTGTCAGTTTGATGTCTTCCTTAATCCCCTGTATTTTTTTTGTAAACCAGAAGATCTAAAATCTTGATTAGATGTAGGCTAAAAGTTTTTTTGGCAGGAATACTCTTGATGGTAATGTTACCATGTTTTAATGTTAGCAATGCCCAGTTTGACCCCTTGGTCAAGGATGCCTGTCTAATCTCCATTAAAAATGTGCACTTTGCTCTTTGCAATCAAGTAATCTGTGGGAAGAATTTGTTATTTATTTACTTTTTATTTATTGGCTGCGTTGGGTCTTCGTTGCTGCGCACGGGCTTTCTGAAGTTGCGAAGAGCCGGGTACTCTTCATTTCAGTGCACAGGCTTCTCATTGCGGTGGCTTCTCTTGTTGTGGAGCACGGGTTCTCGGCGCATGGGCTCAGTAGTTGTGGCTCAAGCGCTCTAGAACACAGGCTCAGTAGTTGTGGCACACGGGCTTATTTGCTCTGTGGCATGTGGTATCTTCCCGGACCAGGGCTTGAACCTGTGTCCCCTGCATTGGCAGGCAGATTCTTAATCACTGCACCACCAGGGGAGCCCCAAGAATTTGTTTTTAATGTTCCAGAGTAGTCTTATAAGTTTTGACCATGGTTTATACTTTACAGTATTCCCTTGTAGGGTTGGCCCTTCTGTTTTGTGGACCTGATGGGCCTTGCATTGCTGTAACATGTGAGCATCACTTAGCTGAAGAAAGAAGAGTTACGTCTGATCATTCTGGATCAAGTGAAAGGCAAATTGATATCATAGATGACAGAAAATGAGTGGCTCAGAAGACCCCTTTCTAGGACTACAGTTTGATGTTTGCTAAAGACAAGCCATCTGGTCTGGAGGGACGGTTTCATACCCACAGGGTGTTAAGAGAAGACCTTGTTTTGTGGAATATTTATGCCTGGGAGTCAAGACATTTTCAAGTGCTTTCTTTGGTAATTTTTGTCTTTCTATAGAAATCATGGCTCTGATTTCATGTGTTTGACAATTGGGTTGCTAATTTCAGCTAGAATTATGCCTTCTGGAAACACTTAAATTCCCAAAGAGTAGATAACCCTATTAGTCTGTTACAATCTTCTAGGCTAAAAATAATATGATTATCATATATTATCCCCATAGGACATGGAGAATAATCTCCTTTCCAAAAGAGGATCAGGAAGGAGACCAAAGAGCTGTCTATGGAAAAATGCTTTGGGGTCATGGGCTAGAGGGAGAAAACTTGATTGGTGAAGTTATAACTAGAAGCACCAGAAGTTTTAGGATAATTATGAATCATTTGGGGGTAGGCAAAAGTAGAATAATGGTTTGGGATTGGGGAAATTATTTGGGTTTGGAGCAGTAAAGCGAGGGGAATCCTTAATAAGGCAAACGCTTGGTTGTGTTTTTGTGCCCCCCTCCCATATAAAAATGTGTGATTATTGTTTAAAAATAATGAAGAGGAAGAAAAAGACGATGTCCTCAGGCAGCATTCCTAGAGTTTGTTCCTAGATATTAAATAGATGCTGTGTGGAAAAAGGCATTTCTTAGTAATTCTGGAAACTTTGAAATTTTGAATCAGTTCAAACAGATTTGGTTACTGCAAGAATTTCCACCATTGGAACAGAGAATCTCTCTATCGTACAAGGGTTTTTCTGACTGTCATGGAAATGCTGCCTTGTAACAGCAAAGAAGGTGCAGAAGACCCATAATTCTACTGAGTAGAAATGACACTGTGAACTTCTTGATGTATAGTTTCCAAAATTGTTTTATGCATGTATTTTCCTCTGTGTCTTTTAGTTTAACACAAATGTGATGTCCTGTATACACTGTTATACAATATGATTTCTTTTCACGAGGTAGATTGCTTAGTTTTCCATGGTATGACTCTGCTACAGATTTTGCCCCTAGTCCTTTTGTTGCTCATTTAGGTAGGTTTGTGTTTTGCTTTTATAAATAATGCTGAAATAAACATCCTTGAACATACTTCGTATTTGTCAAGTTACTTTTTTAGGATGAATACCTGAAAGTGGGTTTAAAGAGTATGAACATTTCACTTTGACATAGTACATCGCCAGGTTGCCTTCTATGGGTGATAGCAACTTATATTCCCTTCAGCAAGGTAGGAGACACCTATTCCTCCCGCGTCCTCACCATCATTCATTACTGTCCGTCTTTTGAATCATTTAGACAAGCAACTTTTAGCCTCATCCTAAAATCTTATGTTATACATTTGCAAGGGGATAGAAGAAACTTAGTTGTAGGCAGATAGCATTTCACGTTAAAGAAATTCAGCTCTTTGCTATAGAAATGTTTTCTTTTAAGTTATCATGAAGGACTTCCTAGGTGGCACAGTGGTTAAGAATCTGCCTGCCAGTGCAGGGGACATGGGTTTGATCCCTGCCCCAAGAAGATCCCACATGCCGCGGAGCAGCTAAGCCCCTGCGCCACAACTATTGAGCCTGCGTTCTAGAGCCCATGAGCCACAGCTGTTGAGCGCATGTGCTGCAACTACTGAAGCCCACATGCCTAGAGCTTGTGCTCCACAACAAGAGAAGCCACCACAATGAGCAGGCCACGCACCACACTAAAGAGTAGCCCCCGCTCGCCCGCAACTAGAGAAAGCCCGTGTGCAGCAACGAAGATTCAACACAACCAATAAAAAATAAATTGATAAATAAATTTATAAAAAAAATTATCATGAAAATGCAGTTTTTCAACATGGTCAGAGAGGAAGAGAGGAAATACAAAGAATTAGAAGCCCTGTGTGGACCCGGATTCCCTGCAGATCTCTCCATTGTGTACAGAGAGGGCGGTGGCTCTGGAATGTGCTTCCCCATCTCATTCAGGCTCCACTCCCCGCTTTGTCATGAGGAGGGATGAAGCGAAAGGAAGGCCGACAGTGTAAGGACAGCCAAACCCTCACTTCCTGTGGAAAGGGAGGAGAGAGGAGGTAGACAGACGTAAACCTGAGGTGTTTGTAAGACAGTTTTTCCCAAATGAGGAGAGGAGAAAACGAGTTTATAATTGTGGGATTTTGAACTGAAAGAGACTTTGCAGTCTAGTTTTTCTCAAGATCCAAAGGGAAGGAAGAAGAATCAGAATTTATAGGGGTTTGTGTGATTTGTAAAAGCACATTCAGTGCTACATAATTTCATGTTTTAAAGACATTCAGTGTAAATATAAATGTTTTTATTTGCAGAATATCAGTGATCGGGGTCTGGCTTGGTAGAAAAGGATGAGGAAACCATATCCAGTTCGTAATGCCATTGTACAGATGGGGCCACTGAGGTCCAGAGAGGACCACAGAGCCAGCCAGGGACAGGACTCGAACCAGTGTCGTCGGCCTCCACAGTCCAAGAATTTCGCCTCTACCTTTCCCCCTTAGAACATGAGGGGTTTCTTCTCTTTCCCCTCATGTCTGTCGTTTGTGTAGTGTAGCTATACCCTACTCCCAAGAGAGGAAACTAGAACACCTTGTCTGTGCGTAAATTCTTGGTTTCTGTAGGCAGTTCTGGTCTAAGAAGCTCTCCTGGGCTTCGAGGTAGGGAGGACTTGACGATGTGACAGCCATTATTGGCAGCCTTTCTAGGACAGAATGTGGATGTGCAGATTATTCAGGGGTGGCAGCGGCACACTTTGTACACCCACCCACCCACCCCATCTCCCATTAGCCTGACAAGCAAAGAACGGAATTGTGAATATCTTGTTTAGAAATGTCTGCTATCATGTTAGATAAATTCAGTCTGGCTGGAGGAATCCTTTAGTTTTTCCCTATTATATATTAACAACAACAACAAAAAGCTGTTGTAGAAAAAAATTAGAAAAGCAGAAGAAAGAAGGAAAAAAGTCATCTCACATCACTGTTACCCCAATACCTAAACATGTTAGTAAATTCACTTCTAGTCACTTTTTGTCTTATGCATGTGCTTGTTGTTTAACGGTAATTACCATAACAACTTTTTCCCATATTGGTAAGAGTATGATAGTCTATGCTAGGTGTTCTACATTTATTTCTGTTGATAAGGTTTTATAGCTTTTACTTTTAAAGTTGTATAAGATTCTACCAGGTACATGTATCACAGTTAACTTATCTGTTCTTTTTTTTTTTTTTTTTTTGGCACACGGGCTTAGTTGCTCCGCGGCATGTGGGATCTTCCTGGAGCTGGGATCGAACCCATGACCTCTGCATTGGCAGGCGGATTCTTAACCACTGCGCCACCTAGGAAGCCCCTACTTATCTGTTCTTTTATTGTTGTTTTTGAGTTGTTTTCCAGGTTTTTAGGAATAATCTAATTAAAAACTTTGTGCATAGAATGTCCTCATATTTAGGATAATTTCCTTGAAATTGCTAGATCAGAGGATATGAGTATTTTTATAGCTCTGTTGAATTTGCAAATAGCTTTCCCAAAGGGTTATACCAATTTACATTTACACAGGCAAAGCTAGTCAAGTATCAGTTTCACTATGCCGTCTTCTGGCTTATAGGATCTTGTATGATTGCAGAAATACCAGCCTACTTCTAACTTGAGAAAACAAGGCATCTCCACCAAATGGCCAAAGCTGTTTGCTGAGCTATAATTCATTCCGTTAATAAATAGCTAATTATCTATTGTTTATCAGACATTGTAGGTGAAAAAAAGAGTAAGACAGTCCGTACTCATAAGGAGTTTACAGCCTGCTGTAAGAGACATGTTCACGTTTATAGGGGTCATGGCAAGAGCTTATGTATCAGCTGGGAAAGAGTCAAGACAGATCTAATCTTGGGGATGGGATGCTATCAGGAAAAGCCATGAAAAGAGCCACTAAAGCTTAATATGAACAGGTGTCCCCAGAGTGCATTCATGCAGAGGGGAGGTTCAGCAGCTGGGGAGGTGTCAGCAGCTGCAGGAGGCATGCTTCTCTCCAGCCACTGGGACTGAGGGGGAGAGGTTAGGCCCAAGAGGTGGGCAGAGGCACATTCATCTGTGATATCTCTCTTCGTCCTGCAGCTTTACCCCCGGGGCAGGGCCAGTAGCTGCAGGCAATTCAATGCAAACAGCAGCAGAAAAGTAATTTTTGATTGTCTCTGACCCAGTGCTAGATTGGGCAAGCTTGTTTGCTGAGCCCCTCTCGTGGGTGTGTATTTCTGGAGGTTGTTAATTGATCACACTATTAAGAATTTGGGGGGAAACGAAGCTGCAGCTTAGATCAGTTAAGTGACCACCATGGGCTACTCAGCTAGCTAATACCTGTTTAGGCAGCACTTTCATTTCCAGTCTCATGTACAGTTTAATAATTTAACAGATAACAGACTAACAGGTCAGTGGAACTGTTTACAGGGTATTTCAAAGCTGTTAATTTTTACCACTTGGATTTTTTAAAAATTTTTTTAAATAGCTGGGAATAATAACTAGCGAGGGTGGAAAAAACCTTGTTTGACTTGGTGGTTTTTCTGCCTCAGATGGGTAGGACTGGGAAAGAAAGAGATTCATCAAATGAAATTCTCCCCCCCAAATAACTTTTGGGATTCCTTACTGTTAATGTCTCTCGCCCCCTCCCCACCCCACCCTCATTTTCTTTAAATACTTTTTGGGTGAAATTATCACACAGTTGCTCCAGAACATTAAAATAGATGTGCCAAAGGGTGTAAATTTATTGTCAAAAAATTCCTTGTGTTTTTAAAAAAAAAACCCACGCAGCTTTCTTTTCTTTCTTAAATGTATGTCACTGTGTACCCACAACCTGGGAGCTTCATCTCTCTCTCTGTATAGTATGAATATCCAACATTGTAAGGAGATCTGAAATGCAGAAATTCAGGATTCATACTGAAGCTTCAAATTGATAAAATTATAGTAAAACTTAATAAAATTTTAGGGATGTACCATACTATACCATGGTCATTGGCACCGCCACTGAAGTGGGATATTGGAGGCAAATCATGTATAAGTTTTTTTTTTTTTGCTGCGTTGGGTCTTACTTGTGGCATGCAGGATCTTTGTTGAGGCATGGGGAGTCTTTTGTTGAGGCACATGGGTTCAGTAGTTCTGATGTGTGAGCTTAGTTGCCCCACGGCATGTGGGATCTTAGTTCCTGACCAGAGATCAAACCCAACGCCCCCTGCATTGGAAGGCGGATTCTTTACCACTGGACCACGAGGGAAGTCCCCATGTATAAGATTTTGATGTAAAGATCCAGGTGAAAGGAATCAGCGAGCAAAGTGTGGCTGTGACAGCTGTAGGTTCACAGGACTCCTGGGCATCCAGAACCTGGGAGATAATGGAACATATTTGTTAAAAACCTGGACTCTGGAGACAAAGACCTGGTGGGAAATCTTGGCTCCAAATAGTCAAGGTACTTATCCAGACCTCAGTCCCCTCACCTATAAAGTGAGGATAGTAACCTACCTCTCGGTTTATTGTGAAGATGAAATGAGGTAATGCAGGAGGTATTTAGAGAGGCACTGGCACCCAGGGGACTCAAGAAATGAATTGCCTTTTACATGACTCCATCTCTTTATAAGCAGAATATGTGGATTCATTTTGTACAGGACACCTATTGTGCGGAGCAGTGAGCACTGATCATCTCTGATTTGGAGGGTAGAAATCAGTTGTTTTTCAGGTTCTGGTGTTTCTCAGAAAATATTGGTCCAAAAATGCTGTGCAAGCTTTGCAGATATTCTAGCATGGCAGAAATCAAACTTCAACATTCCTATGACATATTCTGTGCTTTGTTTCCCCTTGATTTTTATTACATCTCACTTGTGTATTTTATATATGGGGGCAGGAAGAGAGAGTGAGCAGCCTTCCTGTTTTCTTCTATTTATTCCTTTTCTGCTTCTGTTCCCTGTATATTCTCTCCCTTTCCCCATCCTTTATTTTATTTTGAAATCATATGAATGTGAATGGGGTATAATCCTTGGTTCATAGATTTGTTCCATTGTTTTCCTGGAATGTACTTGACCGTGTTAGAAATCACACATTGGTCTGTAGGGGGTGTTCAGAACAAAGATGCCAGATGTGAGTCACCCACAGGAAAGAACACCTAGTCTGACAGGCCCGCACTGAACACTGGTCCCACACTGAACACTCGGCCCACCTTTGCCCAGCCCTGCACCAGCTCTCCCTGGCTGTATACCAGTAGTACTGGCTTTATGTCATGATGTCTTTACTCCATCTGCTTGCTCCAAGATTTGGCAGACAGGGTATTCCTCCTGCTGCTTCATGTAGAGCAGAAATACAGTCTTTGGTAAGATTTGGCATCCAGCTTGTAGTAACCAAATGGGATTCTACGTACAGCACCTTATTCGTTTCATCCAAAGGAGTTCCTTCCTTTAAGGAACTTAGGTCTGGATACTAAAAAAGCTGTCTTTTATCTGAAGCCGCGAATCGTGAATTTGAGTAGGGATGTATTCGCTTGTTTTGATTGATTCCTACTAGTTGGCCCACCTGCAGTCTGATCCTGGACTGTTTCTTCAATGTCACGCCCCTAAGTATAGTGCAGAAAGCCCTTTGTGATCCTGTTGCCATCTGCTCTTCTAGTCGTGTCTCCCCGCATAGCATTTCTGCCATACATACCCTTCATTCCAGCCACACCCGACTGCGTTTAGTTCCTCAAATGTATTTTCTCTCTTTGTGCCCTTTCATTTGCTCTTCCCTTTCCTGTTTCAGCTCTTCTTTCAAGACTGTATCCTAGAGTCACCTCTTCTTGTGAGTATTTTCTGACCCCTGCCCTCACAGTATAAGTTACACCCTCCTGTGCTCCCTTCCACACAGCACTGGTTACAGCTTCCTTGTCTGGCTCTTTCACTAAGATAGTGGCAAGGACTGTATCTTACTTCTAATTATCACTTTGTTCACAGAGTAGAGGGCAGTTTCTGGCACATAATGGGTGTAAAATGAATATTTACCTGGTTTGCCTTTCCTCTGTTTCTTCCTATAAAAATATGTGTGTGTATAAAATTTCACCGTATTTCTGGAACAATTCAGCATCTCTCTCTCTCTCTCTCTCTCTCTCTCTCTCTCTCTCTCTCTCACACACACACACACACACACACACATACACACACACGCTATTGAGCTTTGCTTTTTCCCAGTTAACAATATATTCTGGAAATTAGTTCATAGATTTTCCTCTTTTTTGGGGGGAGGAGGGGGCGGGTGGTAAATGTTATGGAGGTATAGCATACATATTAAAATGTACACAAATAAGTGAGCAGCTTGATGCCTTTTTCCAAAATGAATATACCTTTGAAACCAGTATCCAGGTCTAGAAATAAAAAATGACCAGAAGTTCCCTTTCCAGCTCTCCTCCCCTGCCCCATAGATACCTCTTCCCGGCTTCTGACACTACAGATGAGTCATGCCTCTTCTGGGGCCCTGTGTTCATAGAATCACACCATCAGTGCCCTTTGGTGTCTTTGTTCCATGTGATGTAGGAGAGACTCATCCGTGTGGTTGCTATAGTTGTAGTTTGTCTCTTCTGGTTGGTGTATAGTATTCCAAGATTCAGATGGGCCACACATTTTTAATCTGTTCTACTGTAGATGGACTTCTGGGTTCTTTCCAGTTTGGGGCTATTTTGAATGATTCCTCATTCTTTTGTGTAGCCTCGCGGTATCGCATCTATGTGAATGTACAGTAATTTATTCAACCATTTCCCTTTGGGTGACGTTTCGGTTTTTTCCCAGTGTTTTCCGATTACAAATATTGCACAAAGTTTTGAATAAACATGTGCCTCATATTAAGAAACATGAAGAAACCACACAACTTGACGAGTGAGAGTACCAGAGAACGTTTTTAGTGAAAGGCTAATCTGTTTGGCAGCTCTGCTCAGTTGGTAAAAAGGAATTGCTGAACTTTTCTTAAGAACAGGTTTGTGCAGTGAAGCTGGTTAACTCAAAACATTTTGAGTTCCTCTGGTAAAGGAGAGAGAGAGGCTTGAAATCCCATATCCCTGCCTTCTTGGGCACAGCTGAGTTTAGACGTCTCCACTGTTCATTGTCCCAACTTAGATACTCATTTATTCAAGTGTTAATTGTGCGTCTTCTGTGTTCCAGACACACTCTTCTAGCCACCATGGGCATAGATCCTTGCCCCCTGGAGCTCACATTCTAAGGGAGATAACAAGACAAATAAGAGAAGGTGTAATATGTTAAATAGAAAAATAAAGAGGGAAAGGTGGCTGGGGGCTGTGCACATGCACGTGTTTGAGTGTTGGTGTTAAGACACAGATTTTTAAAGACTGGTCAGGAAAGGAATGGCTTGCTTTCTTTCTTTTTTTTTTTTTTTTTAACCCTTGAGTGTCAGACTATCCACCATCCAGACACCCACGGGCCAGAGCACTGGCTATGGACAAGCCTCTCTTCTCTTTGCCCCTAATGACACAAACGTGACACAGCAGCCACACCTGCAATGCCTCTAGGGGCAGTGGGCTTTCTTTTTCTACTTCTTAATTCTGTTTTAGCTTACCAAGCCAGATGCAACAGGCATCAAGGATACACATGTTTAGGTTAAAAAAATTATGAACTCCTAAGGGTACAGAAACTTCTAATTGTGTCATTTCCTCCTGGGTTCATGGTGTCAAATTATTTTGCTCCTAATCTGGAATGTCAGATTTCATTATCTAGTGAGGAATTTTTTCAGCGTCAGATGTGGGTTTTCAAGTGAAAATCCCACGTTACCTGATTCATAAGGATATGGATATGGAGGCCAACTGGAACTCTCCTGGAGAGAGGAGAGGATGCCTTCCTGTTAGGAGGTCCAGTGCTTTACTCCCGGAAACTCTCCAGTTAAAGCCATGGCCCAAGTCTGCGTACACTGGCATCTTGGTGGAAATTTCCAATTACGTAAACATGAGTGGGGCTTATTTTTCTCAGCTGAGTTATGATCATAAGAGATGCCTCAATCCAGAAATAGGTGCTGGATAATATTACTGTTTCTCCAACGTATAAAAAAGTTACTAGTAAGCCTGAATTTGTAGTAAATGTTATTTTAGCATTTATCACACTGCATTATACCTTCCTGTTTAATTGTGTCTGTACCTTATTCTGTGTTGTCCTGCTCATCCTTGGCATGCAGCGGCCTAGTACTGTGTGTAAAAAAATAAAAAGCACATAGGAAAGTAGAGGCTCAGTAGGCACTCGTTGACACAATGGAGGATTTAACAACCATGTGCCAGTGTAATTTTTTTTTAACCTGTGATTCACCTACAGTTGATCAGGAACACATTATTGGAGAGTACCGTTTTTCAAAGAAATGTTCATCAAAGTGGTAGGGAACGCCTAACTCAACCTCTCGTGTTTTTTGTTTGTTTTTTTTTAAATACAGTATTTCAGGTTCATTCTTTTTTTTTAATAAATTGATTGATTGGCTGCGTTGGGTCTTCATTGCTGCACGCAGGCTTTCTCTGGTTGCATTGAGCGGGGGCTACTCTTCGTTGCAGTACGCAGGCTTCTCAGTATGGTGGCTTCTATTCTTGAGGAGTACAGGCTCTAGGCGTGCAGGCTTCAGTAGTTGTGGCACATGGGCTCAGCAGTTGTGGCACACGGGCATAGTTGCTCCACAGCATGTGGGATCTTCCCGGACCAGGGCTCGAACCCATGGTCCCCTGCATCGGCAGGCAGATTTTTAACCACTGTGCCAACCAGGGAAGTCCCTCTCTCTGTGTTTTTGACTTCACTATGTGACCTTGGGTAAATGACTTCTGGAGGACTTGACATCTATCTCAAGAAATCAAGATGATATCTACTTCACAAAGAAGTGAATTTTAAATGAGATCATTTAGATTGAAAGCAAGGTGTGTGTGCTTGCGCATAGGTACTTACTAGTTTAGGCCAGAACCATGGGCTAAATTTAGTAACAAAACTTTTAATAGGGACAATTATAAGGTCCTGCAGTTTGATGTATATAACCAACTGCATGAGCACAGAACAAGAGGAAGTGTAGCTTAGCAGCTAAAAAGATCAAGTATTTTGCCTCTAGCAAGCTTATTGTGAATCAATAATGTGGTGTGACTGCTGTCTGCCAACAACACTCAGCAGTTATGGATTGATTATCTAGCATATAATGGGAGTTTTAAATTCTGTTACTAAAATTATCCAAAACAGAATTTCCCACAGTGAGTTCTGCAGGGAATCACCTGATGCTACTAGTTATGTTATGTGGTGGGGAAAGGGGCAGGTTTGGGAAATGGTGGATTAGATGATTCAGCATCCCCGTTGTAGGATTTCTTTGGCCTTGAGTTATTGTGCATTTGCACCTCCAAGAGGGGGCTTGAGTTGACAGCACTTTGGGAACAGATGGAACAGAGCTGCTGGTAGTTCTGCTTGTTTCTGGGCGCATCAGACTGCACCTGGACCACCATCAGCATGGGCACCACCCTTTGTCAAAGTGTAGACTCCTGGGCTGGTATCCAGAGGAGATCAGCCAGGATGGGGAAGGAAGTTGTGGTGACTCCAGGGTGGGGAGGGCACACAGAGGAAGTGGGCTCTCTAGCATGGGGCTGCAGGAGAAGGTTAGGTGGGGCAGAGGTGAGGGTGGGGGGAGGTTGAAAATGCCTGTCTTCCAATATCTGGAGTGTGGGAAAGGGCCTTGACGGTTCCATCAAGGGGCAGGATGAGAATCAGTAGGTAAAAGTGACTGGAAAACATTTTGGACCCAACCCAAAGTAGAATTTTCTTTGAAGATGGCTGTATTTTACATACTGACTCTGTGTTCTTGGAAGGTATAGTTTTGAGGTGGTGGTGTATGAGGAGGTATTGAAAAGTGTTCTTTAAAATCCCATCCAACCCCGAGTCTGTGAATTTGTGATTATTTTCTTTTGTTTGGCAAAATTTATTTCCTCAGCCTTTTATTTTTTCAGCCTTGTGCTTAATTCCTGTGGATAATTAGAAATAGCATTAATAATACGTGGTTTGTGTAAATTTGTTAATTGAATGACAAGACTAACACATGAGACAGTTGTTAGCAAACTAAGACAAAATATAAACAAAAGGCAAATTTTTGACAATCTTTAACAGTACCACAGAAATTCTAGAAGGGGAAGACTGGAAAAGTACATTTATAAACTGGGGCTTGAAGGATTGATGAGATTTGCATGGCAGAGAGGAGAGCAGAAGCATTGCCGATCAGCACAAGCCCCGGGGATGAAGGCAAGAGACGTAGAAGGCTTTTGAGAAGAAGCAGTGTGGATAAATCTGTAATTAAGATAGATCCACTTGGCAGCTTTGTGTAGGAGATAAAGACTTGAGAGCTATTGCCTAAGAGCAATCATTTAAGTCTTGTGGGTGTGTGAAATCTTTGAGGGACAGGTTGTGGCTAGAACATGGATGAGCACGTTCTTAAGCCTAGTGGTTAGAGCGTAGGTACACCTGGCTCAGATCCACCCCTCAGTGACCTTGGTGGAGCAAGGTGGAGAAACCAAAGCCTAGAAGTTAACTCTAAGTTGGAGAGTGTTACTTGCCTCTTAGGTTTATGAGGATTAAACAAGATAAAGGATTAAGTAATTAAGTGCTCAATGAATGTTACTCACTATTATTTATTATGTCCTGAGGTTCCCTAGAGCCGTGGTTCTGGAAGTGTGGTCCTCTGACCAGCCACAATGGTATCACCTGTGAGCTTGTTACAAGTGCAGATTCACGGGCCTTAACTCAGACTTACTGCATCAGGGTATCTGGGGGTGGGAGGCGGAGAAGCAGGCTTCAGAATGCTCTCCAGGCGATAGGCAGGGAGGGGTTTAAGAACTGTCCTAGGGGAATCCTGCATAACTAAGAAAGGGAGGAAATTTTTAAAAGAGGGGCTAACAACAGTGTCCTTTACAGTGTAGAAGATAAGAAGCTCAGAGAAAATGAAATTTTGGAGAAAAGAGGTAGTGTATTTTATGCAGTGCCTGACAGCTTTATACACAATGTTCAATAAATATTTGTTTTTATATTATTGAAGACAACTGGTTTAGTAGTATGTTGGGGATGGAAGGAAGATTTAATATGTGTATTATACATAATGTATAGCCTAAGTGATTAAGAAAAATACTACAGAACCACATTAGAAATATGATATTGGATGAAGTTTAAATCTTAGGCTTCACTGCCTGCCTACTGTGACCGGGCACTGTGCTCTCTGCTGTAAATAGAAAATGAGATGCTACTCTTGTTTTCAGAGTTTTCAGAGCATTATACTTTCTTTAAGGATTTGAAGCTGTTTTTTTCCCAGTGACTTTTTCTTGCTACAGAGAGTAAACACTGCATCAGATCTATTCCCCAAGATGCCAGGAGGTAACAACCATGCAGTTGTCTTCCAGTCACTGCCAGGCCAAATGTGAAACGGCTCCCTCGTTTCGAAAACCATTCTGAACATTGATTTCTTTTGTTAATTATTTTATGGCTCTGGATTTACCTTAGAGATGATTTGAAATCTTTTGAAAGATTTTATGTCCCCGTTTAATGTGGGCCACCGGAGGTTTTCCACGTTGAGAGTTGTGCCAGATGATTCATCCCTGTCCTCACCCCCACCACACGTACGAGCACCACACACAACAGCTTGAAATAAAAGTAAATTGACTTCTAAACTTCATCCATTTAGTCGTTATTTACTGCCCATTACGTGCAGGATACCGTGATAATTATGATGAGACAGTGTCCACAAAATATGCCTTGTTGAAGAGCCAGGACCACCCGAGGACGTGTGTACTGAGTCAGGAGCAGTGGCCCAGCCTCTCTGTTGCATACCTGCCTGGGGCCTGGTTGGAGGTCAGCCAGGTGTTCAGATGATCCCTAGCACACGCCAGAGTGGAGACTCATGCATTTGCCACCCCTGTAAAACATCCCCCTTTCACAGTGAGTGGTGAGGGGAACATGAGTAAACTAGGATGGCTGGTGAAGAAGCTGTGTTTACAAACCTTACAATTTCTTGAAAATAAATGATACTTGAGATTGCAAATGGAATACAGGAATTATATTTGAGATCCTCTAATTTCATGCTGTAGAGACTTCAGGAAAACCCAAGGGGAGATCGCTCTCCAAAGATGACGATGATTGGGCAGTTAATCTGAATAATCATTTGTTAAGAATATGTTTTTTGTTTTGCTTTGTTTTCTTTGGGCTATAACTTGCATGTAACATTATTTTAGTTTCAGATGCACAATATAATGATTTGATATTTGTGTGTGTCATGAAGGGAATATGTTTTAGCTGACACCTGGACCAAACCACCTGCTTCTTTCCTGTTTTGGACTTTGGGGCTAAGGTGGGTGGGTAGCGAGGACTGCTGACATTCTTTCATTATCTTCTTTTTCTTTCCAAATACCGCAAAGAAAAGTAGCTAGAACCTTCATCGCCACTTTCCAAAGATAGCCAGGACCAGATGTATCTACCTCTAAGTGTTTCCAGAAGGCAGGGCAGTCAGTGGTTTCCTTTCTCTGAGGATAGCCGTCATGTATTAAGAATGTGAACTTAAAGAGAGCAGCGATCTTTTTCAAAATGTTTTAATTGATTCTTAAAGGTCTTTCTGATCCTGACAGTATTAGGATACAGCTTGGGCATTTGAAGACCAGGTGGAATATAATTTTTTTAATTTATGGTTTTTTTTAAACTGCTGAATATGGACAGAAATTCCCCTGAGTCCTACTAGCTACCCAAGGAATATTGGTGTCCTGAAAACGTAGAACCCAATTTGGAAAATAGAAGTTAGGGCATTTGTAGAGTTTTAGAGCTGAAAGAGGTTTCAAAAGGAAAAGGGGGAAAAAAAGAAAGCCAAAGTTATGTGGCTTTTTTGTGTGTTTTGTGTTATTGATTGCTTCTGAATTAACCTCTTTTCCCTCTCCTTCTGTTTTCTGCAGTGAACACCTACCTCTTCATGATGCAGGCTCAAGGCATTCTCATCCGGGACAACATGAGAACGATCGGCGCTCAGGTTTACGAGCAGGTGGTTCGGAGCGCTTATGCCAAGAGGAACAGCAGCGTGAATGACTCAGGTATATTTTTAGTAAAGGGGTGGTCTGCTCAGAGTGTCTCCTCCCAGGAGAGGTAAATTTGCTTCAAATAATTATTTTTGATGGAAAAAAAGTGCATTGTGAAGGAGGGAAGTTTTGGCTGAGTCTTATGTTATCACCAAAAGAAGAAGCTCTTGCAAAATGAATCCTTGTTCGTTTTGCTAACAGTGTATTAAGGGTGACTGGATGACTCCATTTCATTCCTAATACTTTTCAGAGAGTGGGGGAGGTCAGGAGTATCTTTCAAGACCTACTTTTTTGTGTAGTTGCCCTAAGTGGGCAGATTAAGCATGTATCTTTAGGACACCAGCAAAGCAGGAGCACTAAAAGCTGTTCCTGAAAATAACTTGATTTAAAAAAATAAACCCATACCGTCAGTGAGGAAAAACAGGTTGCGTGGACTTGCTTACACTTATTTTTTGGCTTAACATTGCGGGGTTTGTTTGTTAGTTTTGTTTTTTGCGTTACATGTGGTAGTGGTGTGTCCACAGTGTTTTCAAAGGTAATATGATCCTGGTGGCCATACAAGAAGAGTTGGTCCAGCTCCTCTGGATGCTGCTTGAACTTGTTGAGCCCAGTAGGACTTGTTCACCTCATTGTTTATAAATGCTTTAGTTGTAGCTTAACAGATTTCCGTTTCATAATCATCGTGCAGTCTGGGACAATTTCCACAAATTATAAAAGCGACTTCTGGAAGAAAAGTTGAATGGATCACCTAGTTTACCTTCCCCAGTCAGGTGTGGTTTTCATCCTGTGGTTGAATACTAGCTGCATGCCTGAGTTTGGTGGTCAGACTCATTTAGCTTTTTTTTTTTTTTTAATTAATTAATTAATTTTATTTATTTATTGGCTGTGCTGGGTCTTCGTTGCTGCACACGGGCTTTCTCTAGTTGCTGAGAGCGGGGGCTACTCTTCATTGGGGTGCACAGGCTCCTCATTGTAGTGGCTTCTCTTGTTGTGGAGCACGGGCCCTAGGCACGTGGGCTTCCGTAGTTGCAGCACATGGGCTCAGTAGTTGTGGCTCACGGGCTCTAGAGCACAAGCTCAATAGTTGTGGCGCACAGGCTTAGTTGCTCCGTGGCATGTGGAATCTTCCCCGGGCAGGGCTCGAACCCGTGTCCCCTGCATTGGCAGGTGGATTCTTTACCACTGTGCCATGTAGGAAGTCCAGACTCATTTAGCTTTGAAGAAAGCTTTTCAGATTATTCAGCTAAGTATCAATGATGGACCCAGGAGTGAACTTTTCTGCCTTAATCTTTGGAACTTTTACCTGTAGCTTGTATTATATTATAAGCACTAATTATGTAAAGAGGGAAAAAGAACACTGATGTTAGATGGTTGCCTAACATTATATTGTAAGAACTTGTTCCTGAATTGTGGTTTTGACTTAAACGATTTTTACAAAAGACTATACATAACAAGTTCTTAACCTTTGAGAGAAAGCTGTCTTTTTTATTTTTTATTTATTTTTTATTTTTATTTTTTTTAAAGCTGTCTTTTTTATCTGTCTTTTTAACTGTTCCAAAAATTGAACAGAGGAAGTATTTCCAGATGGTTAAATGGGTCTGTCATGAGGCTTCTCTAGTTTCCAGCCAGGGATGGTTTTTATTTAGAAAATAGATTCTGAAATTTCATTTTGCTTCACATTTATGATTTGCCTCTTATTTCTTTAACTAAGGACTAATGTGCTTCCCTGTGGCTTTTTACTGATTTCACCCAAGCCTAGTGTTATAAAATAGGTATTTTTAAAAATTATTCTTTCCTCCATATCAGTCCTTTGTTCTTCTCTAGTAAGTTCTAAGATTGTCCAGAGCTCACTGTAGCATGTGAAATTGCTTTGCAAATGTGCCAAGTGAGAATTATTCTGTGTTGTTGGGATCTCAAGAGAAAGCATTGCCTGTGAAAGGGAAGTTAAATCCTGAGAAGAACTGACCACATCCTAATTTATCAATCTGCCCTGCTGGCCAATTTAGCAGCATCCAAGAACTACTGTTAGCAAATGAATAAACTTCGGTACTTCCTTTCTTCTTGTTTGCAAAGAGCAAATGATGAACTTTTCAGAGCTTTTCAGCCAGATTGTGACCCCATGGGATGAATTGCCTGAGCTCTGCACCGTACCTGGAAGAGGAGTCCCTGCAGAACCTGAAGTCAAGGGGGAAGGCTGAGCGCGTTTTTGTTTCCAAATTCATCCTGTGTGGTGGTGTTGGGTTTTGCAAATGATCCCACACACGTTGTCTCACTGGACTCGGATATGACTCCATTGGGGAGGCAGGGTTGTTACTTCCATTTTTCACGTGTACAAATAATTTTGGGGGTGCCGGAGTGGCTTGTCATGTGACTTTCCCTATACTCTGCCCGAACCTGCTTCTAGTTGGATGATGAAACTCGGGAATCCATCGACTGCCACTCGGAGCTCTTGCCCCTGTGTCACTCTGGATAAAGGAGCAGTGTACTGGCATGGCCTTTACCCACTCCAAGTGTTCGTCCCTCTCCAAGGTCAGAGGATGCTGGAGCTTCTCTCTGGGTCATTGGTGAGGTGGCTTGTTTCCTCGCAAAGTTAGAGGGCGTGTAGCAGTTCTCTGTCCCTGCACCGCTGCTGGTCTTGCAACACAGGCTCACGCTAATTCCCAGAGGGGTTGTTGTCCCTGGGAAGCTGAGCAGGAAGTGAGTACACCCATGGAAAGCGTATCCAGGGATCCATCATTATTTGAATTTGTATGTGTTTATCCTCAAATTCTCATACACTAAGGTGATTTTTCCCAGCACCACTCCGGTTGGACTAGTTAATCATCCATTTCATGTTTAGTGTGTCTCTTTTCCTTGTGAATTTGGAGTCTGCCCTCGGGGCCTGCTTATGGTGGGGTAGACGCTTTGCTTGCATTATGTCATGGGCTCCTGACAAGAACTCAGTAAGATAACTACTGTGTCCCCCTTTTAGGGATGAAGGGCAGCAGTGGGATTGGGATTTGCTGACCTCTGAACCCCAGCACCTCCTTCATTGCCCGTTTTGGTTTTCTACCACCAGTACCTGGTACACTGCCTAGCACACAGAAGGCACGGAGTGAGTGATTTTTGAGTGTGTGAGTGGATAGATTTCACAAGAAAACACATTTTAAGTGTTGTAACCTAGTTCTGAAATTGCCATCTTGATTGGCTTCTGTTATTGGCACATCATTTCATTGGAAGTTATCCAGTAAAAACCAACTACTTTTATTCACTTCAAAGTAGTTTTCTGCCTACCACAGTCAGAAAGAGCGTTTGGGGCCTAACGCTGCTGAGAGAGCTAAATGACCATCACTGCTGACCTGGCCACTCCCACCAGGAGCACTGTGGGCTTGGTAGAGAGTGTAGCCTGGGCTGAGGTAGTTCGTGAGCTGTGTTGCCCCACCCTGGAGAAAGTGCTGTGGCAGACACCCACATTCACAGGCCGTCAGGAGGCCCGGTGTAGCTAAAAAGCTTAGTGTGTCCTTGGAGCAGTGCTACCCTTCTTTATCCCTGAAAGCTACAGTGGCTGCTGCCTAAAAAGAATGTAGTTTGAGGGGTTAGGACTGTGACCTGGAAATAAGCCTGAAATAATGACTGGTGAAGCTTCTTGTCTTCGGTACATGAGATTGTGAGTCCTGTAAAATTTACTCTGAGCAGTGGGGGGAGACACGCAAGAGAATGTTGGCATCAGAAGAGAATTCTCTGGGTTCATCCAATCCAGCCACTTAGTTGTGTATTTGAGGTGAGAGGTTGGGTGGCCTGGCACTTAGGCGCCATTCGCCCCAGTCACTTTCACCCAGAGGGAGGTTTCTTCCCTCTGTACCTGCGTGCGCATGCACTCAAACCTCCCCACGCTGATGGTCCCAGTCCCCTTCTGGTCACATACTCAGAAGAGTGTTCTCTTGCCTGCATCCTTCAAAACAGGTCTGTTGTTGTAGACAAATAAAATGAACAAAGTCATTGCCAGCACGTTTTGTACTATGTTCAATGAGGTAGATATTCTTCACCTCTTTCTCTCTGGTTTTGGATGCTAAGTCCATACTTGTCTTTATGTCTTCTCTCCCAGCAGGTAGTCAGCCTTAAGCGTACTAACTCTCGAAGAATGCAGATTTCTTTATATTTTACAAATACTTGTCCTGATGACATCTTTCTAGTATATATGCATTTCCACGTCTTTCAATCAGAGAGGCAAGGGTTTGGCCCTTTCTCAGATGGGAGGAGAAAGTCGTGATTCGTCCTGGAATGTGTTAGTCAGCGCTTTTCATTCCCTGCTCAACTGGATTCGGTAATTTGATGGAGAAAGCGGAATTTTACCAACACCACCTATTGAGGTAGCCATGTCAACCTGAGTGCACACTGGACTCCCCTGGAGGGCTTTACTGATGCCTGCCTCCCCAACCCCAGAGGTTCTTACTTCATTAGTCTGGGGTATAGTCTGGGCATAAGGATTTTTTTAAAGCTTTCTTAGATGATTCTGATATGCAGCCAAGGCTGCTGAACCACTGATGGAAAGCACAGTTGACCAAGCAGGCCATTTGAATTTGCAGATAGGAAGGATGTCTGTTCTCCTATGTTATCAATGTAAAAGCAGGTGCCTTCTTTGCCGTCAACCTCCCTTGCTAGAAGAACATGTCCTGGTTCGAAATGGATTATATTTAAATGAGAACGTAAAACTGTGGCCCTAGAAATTCAGCAGGCTGGCTTTTTCTTACAGCAGTTCCCTCATTCAGTGGGGTCGTGCTTTAGAAGACTGAGAAATTGGTGTTTGGAGCCCCTAAGGAGAGTATGCAGTTTAGTCCGCCTGTTTTTTGGCAGCTGCAGGAGAGCTAGGCCCCCACAATAACCAGGCACAGTTTTCACCAGGTCGTGAGCAATTAATTTCCTCTGCCTCTTCCACTTGAAAAGGTTTCTGCTGCTAGTGGGAAGGTAGATTTTGTTTAAATTTTTATGTAAAGAATTTAAAATTAGAAATGAGGAAATTAGGGTTTTTGAGGAGTGGGGCTTCTCCAAGGTGTATGGCAAGATTATGGAGGACTTGCATTTAGGAGTTGTGTATTTGAGGTTTTCTTTTCTTTAAATGATGTTATTAATTCAGTAACCAGAAGAAAAAAGTAAGTGGTGTTTTGTTTCATGCTAGCTGCTATGAAACAGGAAGGAAGGGGGAACAGGGCACAACCTTTAAAAGAATGACATAGTGGGACTTCCCTGGTGGTCCAGTGGATAAGACTCTGTGCTCCCAATGCAGGGGCCCCAGGTTCGATCCCTGGCCAGTGAACTAGATCCCACACCGTTGCCGCAACTAAGAGTCCGCATGCCACACAAAGATCCCACATGCTGCAACTAAGACATGGCAGAGCCAAATAAATAAGTAAAATATTAAAAAAATAAAATAGGGACTTCCGTGGTGGTGCAGTGGTTAAGAATCTGCATGCTGATGTAGGGTATTTGGGTTCGATCCCTGGTCCGGGAAGATCCCACATGCCACGGAGCAACTAAGCCCTTGCGCCACTACTACTAGCCTGCGCTCTAGAGCCTGTGAGCCACAGCTACTGAGCCCATGTGCCACAAATACTGAAGCCCACGTGCCTAGAGCCCAAGCTCTGCAACAAGAGAAGTCACTGCAATGAGAAGCCCTTGCACCACAATGAAGAGTAGCCACCACTCGCTGCAAGTAGAGAAAACCTGTGCACAGCAACGAAGACTCAGTGCAGCCAAAAATAAATAAATAAATAAATAAATAAAATTTAAAAGAATGACATAGCCGTTGGATACGACATAAACTGGTCAGAACCAACTAGGTCCAAGATAATGGAAGGTTCGATTTCCAGTAGACCTTGAGCCTTGTTTTATACTCTTCATAATACATTAGCTAAATGACACACCCACAGCCGCCATGACAGTTCCGAGGCCAACTGGAGAAGGTCAAAAAGTAGGCGATGGCCCAATTCCTCGAAATCTCCGCCCCTTCCCCAAAATAGTTGGAATAATCCTCACACTCATTAGCCTAGGAAATTACCCAGCCCAGAAAAACTAACAACCCCATATTTTGGGGCCTCTCACCTTCTGAGATGGGTCCACACTCTGTCTCTGGAGTGTGTTTCTTCCAAGGCCACTCTCCTCGCCTTTTGAGACAGACTGCATTCTGTCTGTGGAATGTATATCTCTCTAAACAAATCCATTTCTTACCTATCACTTTGTCTCTCACTGAATTTGAATTTCTGTGCTGAGACATAAACAACCTGAGCTTCAGTAAGTCCTGAGACCAGGTATTTGATCTCAGTTAAAAGAGTGGGTTCATGGGACTTCCCTGGCGGTCCAGTGGTTAAGACTCCATGCTTCCAATGCAGGGGTGCAGGTTAGGTCCCTGGTCAGGGAACTAAGATCCCACATGCTGTGGAGTGCGACCAAAACCAAAACAAAACAGTGAGTTCAAATCCCAGTTAGGGTTGTGTGGTTTCACTACCAGACCTGTTGTGTATATCAGTGTTGGAAGGAATTAGAAAGGAATTGATCTGTGTCTTCAAGTAGACCCCAAAAGTAGCATCTTTAAGGTTAGAAGGTGTGTTGTCTCCTTCCCCACATGTTTTTTTAACTTCTTATTTCCTACTTAGGTTGTAGCTCTAAGGCTTGGTTCTGTCTTTGCCCAGCATTACACTTTTGTTCTTGTTGATTTGTTTATGAAAATGCCTATTGTAATACTTCTGGGAATTTCTTTGCCTAATTACTGTAATGTCATTTCTAACCAGCTTCTCCCTCCACACATGTGCACATCACAGACATACATGTTTTCTAGAACACATGAAAACTAATTTTTTTCCCTTAAAGAGATCATTTTATGTACAAAAAGTTATATATATATAATTTTTATTATATGTACATATAATTAAGAAGTGAAATGAGAATCATCCAGAGTAATGATTAGCATTGGAGGTTCTTGACATAGCTTTTTGAAGTGTTCATACCTTCAGAAAGGGCTCAACTTAGGATAGATTTGCATGTGTGAACTAGGACTTAGGGCTAATTTCTGTGTAAATGTAATTTTACCTTTAGTGTTCATGTGACTTGGTTTATGTCTTTATGTAAATGCAAGCTTATTATTTTTTAGGAAAGCTGCAACTAAAAAGGACAGAAAGCATTCTGTTCCTTTCATCCCCTGTTGAGACTTAAATATTGTTGTATTCATGAGATGATATTAAACCTATAATATATATGTGAGTCCATGTATTCGGCCATTTTAATAATAAATATTCATAATGTTAAAAAAAGAGACTTAAAATTCTCTTCAAGTTGCCTCTCATTGAGTTTTGCCCTCTGGGTACTTGTAGAATAGGCAGCCATAGGTCTGTGTAAAAGGGTTCTCTGCATTAGCCATTTGATTCTTGGAAGCCCTTTCTTAGTGCTTTTTAAAAAAAATATCCTAGTTGAAGATTCTAGAATTCAAGGGTGGAAATTGAGTGAGAATAGGAAGTTTTAATTTTCATAGCATCAGCATGAATCCAAAAGGACTGGTGAAAGAGATTTTCGTACTCTGAAAAAATAGTGCAGAGTAATGGACAGATCACCAACCCAGAGTTCAGTAGGGTCTCTGTTATGCACTAGCCGCATCTCCTTGTGTGAGTTGTGTATACAGTGCCTGCCTGCCTGCCTGCCTGCCTGCCTGTCTGCCTTGCTTGCTTGCTTGCTTTCTTCCTTCCATCTTTCTTTCTTTCTTTCCTTCTTTCTTTTTCTTCCTTCCTTCCTTCCTTCCTTTTGCTGTGCTGGGTCTTAGCTGCAGCACAGACTCAGTAGTTGCAGCATGCAGGCTTAGTTGCCCCGCAGCACGTGGGATCTTAATTCCGACCAGTGATCGAATGCACATCTACATTAGAAGGATTCTAATTAGTGATTCTTAACCACTGGACCACCAGGGAAATCCCCAGATATTTTATTTATTTATTTACTTACTTACTTAACTTTATTTATTTGGCTGTGTCAGGTCTTAGTTGCACCATGAAGGGTCTTCTTCATTGCCATGTGCGGGATCTTTAGTTGCGGCATGCAGGATCTAGTTCCCTGACTAGGGGTAGAACTGGGGTCCCCTGTATTGGGAGCACAGAATCTTAACCACTGAATCACCAGGGAAGTCCCTCCGTGCCTCACTTTCTTTATCTGTAAAAAGAGAAGAGGTTGGAGGATCCCTTTTGTACCTCCCCCTAGGAAAAAGGCATCTGCTTTACTCTTAAAATGTCACTAAAATGACAGTAGATTTTGTGTATGTGTTTGTGTGTTTAATGGCATAAACCCTTAAAATTGACAAGAACAAAAAAGGAGACCACAGCAAAAAAAATTTTGAAAGTTGGAAAGCAGATGGACCAGTGATAAAGGACTTCATGGGCCCAAGAAAACTGACTGCTCATGTGGAAGCAAGGAAAGCCAGCAAGCACCACAGTTTATACCCCAGAACCCCTCAGAAGCTCAGGAGTTAGCAATATCAAATACTTTTGGAGATAAGAATAAAGGTGGCAACTAAGTTAAAGGTTGGTTGAAAGCTGTTTTAAAAGCGGTCAGATAGCTAGCTTCCTTCCCCCACCCTGGCAAAGTACTGGAGACTTGATAATCTCCAGAGATGGTGAAGCAGAGGGTCCCTCAACTGGGGGCACCTGGCTTGGTTTAGGGTAGCCCAGCCTTTTCCTCCTCCTCAGTTTTAGGATGCTTGCAGTAAAGACTATACCATTCTGGCAGGAGATTAGAATAGACTTCTCTGGGGAACCTGGCTGGACCAAGAGGAAAGACCCAAAGATACTGACGCTGGAGGTTTGCAAACCAAACTTCTGGCCAGAACGCCCACCAATGAAGAACCTCAGTTGAGACCCTTCCAGTTAGCTGATGCGCGCCTCACACTCGTACATATCAGCACGTGGCCATGGATCACGGTGCTAGAGATCCAAACAAGAAGCTGCAAATTGGAAGAGACAGAATATGCCGGGAGGAGAAAACTTAACTATCTCATATGTGCTCGAGGGTCAGAGGAAAAGGATTGCAAACATGGGACAAGATATTGTAAAAAAAAAAAAAGAACATTCAGAAAATTAAAGGAACACTTTGAAATAAAAAATATAATGGCAGGAAATGATAATTAAAAGAAGGGCTGGGTAGGACTGAGGAAATCTCTCCAAAGGTAGAGCAGAAAAATGGCAAGATGGAAAGTCAGGTAGAAAAGATGAGAAAATTATAGGGCCAGGAGGTCCGACATCTAAGTCATGTTTTCTGTTCTTCAGAAGGCACAGAATACAGAAGGGAGGAAATCATCACCACAATAATACAATCGCCCCCCCCCCCCAGTTCTACAACAGGACATGAATTTCCAGACTTTAAAGGCCCCCCAAAGGTCAACACAGTGGACCAGGCACACCAATATGAAATTTCCTGAATAAAGAGAAAGTTCTTTACACTTCCAGAAATTACTGTCACCTTTTACAAAGATCAGGAATTGGGACGGCCTTGGACTTAACAGGCACAGGGGGATCCAGAAGGCAGTGGGATAGCACCTTTATAATTATAAAAGAAAATTATTTCCAGCCTTGAATTCTATAAAACCAACCAACCCATGTATCACATGAGGAAGAATAAAAATAATCAGATATACAGGGTTTCAAAATCACTGCCCTTTCTGCCTTCTTAGGAAGCCACTGGAAGAATGTGTTCTACCAAATGAGAGCGGGGAGAAGCTGAGCTTAGGAAAACTGAGGTTCGATAGTATAGGGAGATGAAGGGACTCCCCAGGACACTGAGGAAGGGAGATCCCTGAGTAGCATGTGCACATCAGGTTCACAGGAAAGCCTGTCCAATTGGGAGTGAATCAGGGGATGCTGGGCCTGCTTAGGGAAGAGGAAGTTGAGGGAAGACCTGGTGCCTGTGTCTTAAGGGGAGATGAAGTGGCAAAGGGCATGATGTCGAGTTGTCATCATTTCACATAAAACTAAGCAAACAGAAAAACAAGACAGTCACTCCAGGAAAAAAAAGATTATGCAGGAAAGGAAAAGTAATCATAACTTTCCACATTTCTCAGCTGCAGAGTATGTATCAAATCATCGTAATATAAATACTGAAGATTGTCCTAACCACAATGATCATATTTGACCGTAGGGACACTGGAGGATGGAAAGGCTATGTGTGTGGTGGGGGCAGGGGAGAAAGGGAACAAATCTTCCTCCCCTATAGTGAGAAATCAACAGATAGACCTAAAACCGAAGCATCGAGATTGGCTGTACAGGCTGATGGAGAGAAGTACTAAGGTAGTTGCTGAAAGAAGTAAGAGCAATTCCTTTAGAGAAAGACATGGGAGGGGGTGCTGTTTTTTTTTTTTTAATTACATTGTAGTGTTATTTGACTGTGAACTGACTGCATATATAGCTATAATAACAGTAAGAATAGAAACACTGATAAACTGGTATCATCTGGTTAACATTTTTATTGATGGGTTCAAATTTTAGCTGAAGAGCTAGGCCAGCATCCTGCCTCCCCAAAAGATGATATCTAAGAAAAATACTCCTTTGGTAGGCATCTGAGAATTGCAGAAGTGATGACATGTACCAATCTGAGCTGCCTTTTTTTCTTACCTCTCTAGATTATCCTCTTGACCTGAACCACAGCGAAACCTTCCTACAAACAACGACTTTTCTTCCCGAAGACTTCACTTACTTTGCAAACCATACCTGCCCCGAAAGGCTCCCTTCCATGAGTGAGTAGAGCTCTTGTTTATCTTCCTCTGCTTTTAAAACTGATGTCCTTTTATTTGATTGAAATAAAAGGGAGCTTGTTCTTGATCTCTCAATGTCTACTTATAGAGATTACAAATGCCCCCCAGCCATTAGAAACAGGGATTATGAAAGTTACTTGTGCCCTGGCTCCTCTTCAGCCCTCCTGCAGGGTGGCCTGTGTTCCTGGTGCCATTTTCTGCTACATTTTTCACTCTTTGCTTTACACATGGTCCCTCCTTTGTAACCTGGGGTCTACGATGTCCCAGAAAAAGTGTAGGCAACCAGCTTTGTCTTTTAGTGTAAATCTCATACTGATTATATTATATAACATTCGGTATGAGGAAAGTTATTTTCTTAACAAAGTGCTGGTTAAAAAAAATTCTTGCGGGCTTCCTAGGTGGCGCAGTGGTTAAGAATCTGCCTGCCAGTGCAAGGGACACAGGTTCGATCCCTGCTCCAGGAAGATCCCACATGCCACGGAGCAACTAAGCCCGTGTGCCAAAAAAAAAAAAAAAAAAAAAAAAAAAAAAATTCTTGCATCTTTTCTTTCTCTTCCTTTCCCTTCTTCCCCTCCCCTTCCTTTTCCTTCTTAGAATCTCATGTGTAATCTAAAGCAATTACGATGTACTCTTACACCGTTTCTGTACTTTGGGGCTTCTTGGACAGTCCACTTCTTGATGAGTGCTCTGAGTTTGGACATGACCAGCCGGGGTCAGTGATCAGTGAACTGGGACAGTGTGTGTGTACTTGCGTCAGGAGCACACAGAGATGGTGGCAAGCTCAGCTGCTTTTCTCCTTCCTCTTTAAGAAGTTCGGCTGCTATTGCACTTAGTCTTAATTTCTTTCTACACCCTTGGCAGAAGCAGAACTCTGAAGTCTTAATTTCTTGGTTTGCTGCTTTAGCCAGTAATAGTGATGAACTGAAATACAATGAGTTGGAAAGCAGAGGACGGGACCCCCATCCCTGTTAAAAACATAACCTGCTGAAAAAGCACTGAACTGCTCCAGAGATTACAACCCTGAACATAGGAATAAGACCCTACCATTTTCTGGCTTCTTAATTATTATTTTTTTCCCTTCTCTGTTCAGAGGGCCCCATAGACATAAACATGAGTGAAATTGGGATGGATGCCATCCATGAACTCTTCTCTAAAGACCCAACCATCAAGCTCGGTGGTCACTGGAAGCCGTCGGATTGCGTGCCTCGATGGAAGGTAGGGGGTGAGGTCAGACCCCAAGTGCTGGGAAGCCTACCTGGGACTTGTCATCATCTGAATCACCGTGGGTTTCATGCTGACATTTTGTAATTTGCACCCTACTTACTACTTAATGCAAAGTATTTGCATTTGATGGGAACATGTTGGAGGAATAGGTTTCCCTGAGGACTCTTCTTTAGCCACAGAAACTCACATTGTTCTGGTGACTGAGCCAGGACCCTTTTTCTTCCTTACAGGAATATTGGCTAAGCAGTTGGGGTACGGGGTGGTAGGTCTCTTGTGACAAATTTGCAGAAGCCATCTTCACAAATTCAGTGCTTCTTGCCTTATTTGGCATTGTTGCTGGGAGTCTAGTAGAATAAAAAGTGGAGTTATCTAGCCTGACACTGAGAATTGTTTAGTTTTTTTTCTGCATGGCTGTAATCAGGAAACATCAGTAGTGTGGATCAAGCTTATGACACCGGCTTAAGTCCATTCTTTCAACAAGTATTTAGTAAAGTGCTATTCTGTGCCAGCCCTGTGAGATGCTGTGGTGCAGCAGTGATCAAAGCATATCTGGAACAGATCAGTGTTTTTAACCCATCGCTGGGATGTGAAATCAATTTAATGACCAGCATTAAAATATATAGATACATAGATATATCTATATATGTATCCATAGATATATATATGTGTAAGTGCATTGCATGTTTTGTGCAGCATGTTTTAGTTGTATGTTTTTGTATTTGTGGACTGGGTCACAGTGAGTATAGAACGCATGTCTTTCTCTGGGTCGTGGTCTCGAATTCACTCGCAGGCCCACTACGTACCTGGCATGGTGCCTGTAAGAACAAGGTCCACTTACTTTCAAGGGTCGACTTGCCACCACAGGTCTTCATTTAGAGAAGCTGAAGATAAGGCAGCTCCCAGAACTCCCCAAGAGCTGGTCCCCAGTTCTGCAGGAGTGCCTTCCTGCAAAGCAGCAGTTGAGGGGACTAACAGGGCAGCCTCTTTTGCTGTGACCCACTGCAGGTGGCGATCCTTATCCCCTTCCGGAACCGCCACGAGCACCTCCCGGTCCTGTTCCGACACCTGGTTCCCATGCTCCAGCGCCAGCGCCTGCAGTTTGCGTTTTATGTGGTGGAGCAAGTGAGTGGTCCTTTCTTCTCTCTTCTTTCTTTCTGAGACAGAGAGCTTCAGGCTCATCCATCCTTGGTGTTAAGAGGCAGTAAAACTGAAAGCTCACGTCTGAGTTGCCCTGCAGTGGCGGGGGAACAGAGAGCAGGTCTGTTCTCCTGGTTTGAGATGTTGCTCAATACCAGCAGATTTGAGTACAGCATGGAAATGTGTTTACCCTTGAACAAAGGCCTCTTGTGGGCTGGTTTTGCTAGAGCTGCTTTGTGTGGTGTCTTTAGGCTCCAGACCCAGGAAATTCCCTTAAGATAAGGAGCCACAGGTAGATATGGCAGTGTTGTTCTTCCTTCTATATACGGGGCTGGGTACCCTTCTAAATGCTGTTACATGGCTGACCGTCTGCCTTTATAACAGCCTTGGGAGAGGGGAACTTGGGTTTTCTTATCACCGCTTTCTATTTCTGAGGAATTCGAGGCCGGAGGTCAAGTGATTGTGGTCAGTGATGAGCTGGGCAGGACGACCCACCTCCCTTCTGGCCCAGTGATCTCTCAGTAAGCTCTCCTTTAGGCAGAGTTGAGGCAGCAAAGATTGTGCTTCAAGAGTCCTTCTAAAAATAAAGTTCTGCTTCTTTTAGGTTGGTACCCATCCTTTTAATCGAGCCATGCTTTTTAACGTGGGTTTTCAAGAAGCAATGAAGGACTTGGACTGGGACTGTCTTATTTTTCATGACGTGGATCATATACCAGAAAGTGATCGTAACTATTATGGATGTGGACAGATGCCAAGGCACTTTGCAACCAAACTGGATAAGTATATGTATCTGTGAGTATCATTTCCCCTTCATTAAAGAGGTTAAATCTAAAAGGATGGTGGGTGAGAGATGCAAAGATGGCAAAATCCAATTAGGTCCAACCCGAATGGCAATCACCTGATGAATGGATAAACGAAATGTGGTATATCCATCCATGTGGTGGAATGCTATCTGGCAATAAGAAGGAATGAAGTACTGATATATGTGACCACATGATGAACCTAGAAAACATTATGCTCAGTGAAAGAAACTAACCACAGAAGACCATGTATTATATGATTCCATTTGTATGAAATGTCCAGAATAGGCAAAGCTTATAGAGACAGAAAGGAGAATAGTGGTTGCATAGGGCTGGTGGGGACAGGGGGATGTGAGTGACTGCTGATTGGTGGGTTCAGGGCTTCTTTCGGGGGGGGGCGGGGTGGGCATGGTTGCACAACTCCACGAATACACTAAAAACCACTGAAGTATGCACTTTAAATGGGTGAAGTATATGGTATGTCAGTTCTGTGTCAGTAAAGCTGTGATTTTAAAAAATCAATTAGAAAAAAGTTCCATTAGCTACTCAGGTTGATGCGTCTCATCCTGAGGAAACAGTTTCAGGTGGTTCAGTAGCACAGAGAGTATCGTGTTATTTAAGACTTAGTTCTCCAGTGAGATGGCCTGTTCTAGGGGGAAGAAAATCAGCCTTTAATACCCAGATGGTTGACATCTCCTTTTAGGCTTCCTTATACTGAGTTCTTTGGCGGAGTGAGTGGCTTAACAGTGGAGCAGTTTCGGAAAATCAACGGCTTCCCTAATGCTTTCTGGGGTTGGGGCGGAGAAGACGACGACCTGTGGAACAGGTACTACCCTTCTTCTGATGTCTTCTAGAAACGCTACCTTAGACTCTCCAGACCAGCACTGTCTAATAGGAATATCACGTGTTAAGCCATGTGTGTAATTTTCAGTGTTCTACTAGCTACATTTAAAAAGGCTAAAGAAGAAAAAGGTGAAATTAATTTATTATATTAATAAAAATATTTTAACAATTATTTTTATCACAGTATATGCAAAATAATACCGTTTCAACATGTAATCAATATAAAATATTGGAGATATTTTGCATTCATTCTTTTCTTACTAAATCATAGAAATCTGGTGTGTACTTTACACTCATAGCACATTTCACTGAAACCCCCCCAAACCAGAGGTCAGATGTTAGTTATGTGGACACAGATGTATCCATGCCTTGAGATAAGGCTTGCATTATGTAAGTTTGTATGAACAATCCTGTGTGTGAGGAGTAGTAAAGTAGTATTTTTACAGAGTAAGTAAATAGGAACCTAATAAGGAACAAATAACCAAAAGAATTTCTACCTTGTATCCACTTTCTAGCTCAGCTTTAAAAAAAGAAAGGATGTGTTGATTGTTAATACAAAGTAATATTTGCTGGTAAAAATTCAGATGATACAAAAGTGCATAATCCAGAGTGTAGATCTTAATCCCCGGTTGTTATCCTGTTTCCTTCCCAGGAAGGAATCATTTGAACAAGCAGTTTCTTTCTAAAAATGTGTTTTTTTGTTTTTGTTTTTTAATTTAAGCTTTTTAAAATTATTTATTTATTTATTGACTGTGTTGGGTTTTGGCTGCTGCACGCGGGCTTTCTGTAGTTATAGGGAGTGGAGGTCACTCTTCATTGTGCGCAGCTGCTCATTGCGGTGGCTGCTCTTATTACGGAGCACGGGCGCTAGGCACTCGGGCTTCAGTAGTTGTGGCTCACCGGCTCTAGAGCACAGGCTCAGCAGTTGTGGCACGCGGGCTTAGTTGCTCCGCCGCATGTGGGATCTTCCCGGACCAGGGATCGAACCCATGTCTCCTGCATTGGCAGGCAGATTCTTAACCACTGTGCCACCAGGGAAGTCCCAGGCTGTTTCTTTCTATATACTTCTTTCTATTCATACATAAACAACCCAGACTCATCCCTTCTCCCCTTCCAACCATGTTAATATAGAGAGCCACTCCATTATTTTTAACAATTGCATGGTATTTCTTTATGTAGATAGACAACAATTTATTTTAATCCTCTCCTACTGATGAACGTTGTTGTTTAATTTTGAACATCTTTTGTTCATGTGTGTGAATATTTCTTTAGATTAAATTCCTAGTTGCAGAACTGCAGAGTCAAGAAGTAAATGCACTTTTAAATTTTGATAGTTATTGTCAAATTTTTCTCCAGAAAAGGTTGCAAAATTATTCTGACCAACAGTGCATTAGCATACAAATTTTCTTACAGCACCACCAACATGGAATAAAAACAACCTTTTAAATTCATGCCACATTTCAGCTCTTTAGTAGCCACGTGTGGCTTGTGGCTACTGTTGGGCAAAGCAGCTCCAGACAATTTTTTCTCAGTCTGTTAGGTAAAAATGGCATCTCATCCTTTTAATTTGGGTTACTCAGGAACCTGGTGAGGATGTACAACTTTTCCATGCGTTTAACTGGTTTGACCGGTTTTTGAATCCAGTTGAGCTCCCCCAGGACATCTGCCACAATTCTCATCTTGCTCTCTCGCTGGCTCAGCAAGGAGCCCCTCAGTGCAGGAACCTGTGACTGATTTTTCCCAGCACCCTGCACAATTCCAAACACAGAGTATACATTTCATATATATTTGTCAAATGAGAGTGAGAACATATCTTAACACAGTTGGCCCTTCGTATCCATGGGTTCCTAATTTGAGGATTCAACCAACTATGGATCGAAAAAATGAAAAAAAAAAAAAAAATTCCAGAAAGTTCCAAGAAGCAAAACTTGGATTGCCACATGCCGACAGCTGTTTACATAGCATTGTATTAGGTATTATAAGCAAGCTAGAGATGCTGTAAGGTATACCAGAGGATGTGTGTGAGTTATATGCAAATTCAGTGCCATTTTACATAAGGGACTTGAGCATCCACAGATGTCAGCATCTGCGGGGCAGGTGCTGGAACCAGCTCCCACCCCCACCTGGAGACTGAGGGATGACTGTATCAAAATGAGAGTCTAATTTGGAGTCAAGGAGGATATGGAAACATTCTAACCCCACAGTTTTAAAATATGGAAGTGACTATAAATATTGCATAGGTGTCCAGAGTCCACCCCGTGGGTTGAGCATTTCTTGGAATCCTATCAAGTTTCCAGGAAACCCAGTCGGGGAAATCTTACCTTTATCATATTAAGAATATGTATCCTGAAAACCTCCTCTGAGTTCTTCTTCCTTCATAGTGACTTTTCATAAATTGTGAAGTTTTACATCTAGATCAGAGGACAGCATATAAGTTAGTTTGTCTTTGGTGGTGGGGGAGGTGGGCAGAGACATAAGACCTCTCTAACTGGAGGAAACACGTGGTGACTCTGACTCTGCTGGCTTGCTCTGCACTGGGTCATGGAAGGAAAGGTGTGCCCACTGGGGAGAACGTGTTTGTGATAGGACCCAAACAAGCTGGCCCAGAGGGAGTGTGTGTGCACCCGCCTGCTGGGGACCCTCATGGTTGTACCTGTCGCTGAGACCCCATGTCAGACCTCAAGAGTTTTGAATTTATTTTTTGAATTTCAAACTTCTCTTCTTTGAAACGTTTTTGTATGGTAGATGTCTTTCCTAAAACCATGAACTTATCCAGAGGGGAGACGATATGAATATTTAGATGCAGAAGAAGTTCTCTTGTTCACCTTGGGGTTCTTCAGCCTCGGGATAGGTTTGGTCACCTGTAGGACTTGATCATTTTACCTTAAAGCCTGTCCTCTCTTTCTTGGACAGAGTACAGAATGCAGGCTATTCTGTGAGTCGGCCGGAAGGTGACACAGGGAAGTACAAATCCATTCCTCATCACCATCGAGGAGAAGTCCAGTTCCTTGGAAGGTTGGTGCAGTTTATTCCTTGTACAGACATCGGGGACATTTCCAGGTGTCCCCAGGTGTTACAGCCCCTTGTCTTGCTCCCCACCCCTCTCCAAGGTCTTGTTCAGGCAGCTGTTTTAGAGTTCCTGTATATATTTTAATTTAAGTGTGAGGCAGGTGTTTGGGGGCCAAATCATATGATTGATGAAAAATTTGATAGTAAGATCGTTCAAGGAAATCACTCATTCTGTGTCTTAAGCTTTGTAGTCTCCTCTGTAGCCTTCAGGGAGTTGGAGAAGAATCGCCTCAGGTAAGGGTTCCTGTGTAACTCACACTCACCCTCTCTGCAAACTCTGGTTCTGGAAGGGTGTCCCTGAGCTTGTATTTGTGTGGTTGCAGCTGCTTTATTACCCTCTACGTTTCAATAAAGAAATGCCAGATTGGACTGAGCGGAGCATGTGGACGGAGTGCATCTCTGTGTTCTCAAGAGTGACTCTTTCTGTCTTTTGTTAGTTTGGGGAGGACTGTTTTCCGGACAGTCCATCTGATTGCGTGAAGTCCGTCTTCATGAGAGTAAGCGGGCACTGAATACAGACTGAACGTTCTCATCTGATGTATTTAACAGCTTACCTCCCACTTCCCCACGCTGTGATCTTGGGCAAGCCACTTCATATTGTGAGCCTTGGTTTCCTCATGTGCTAAGGGGCAGGCGCATTAAATGAAACCATGCTGTAAGGAAAACACCTCATATGAAATAGGAGGTGTTTCTAATCCTCATCATGACGTGTGGCCTGGAGGAGCTGAACGGCTGGTCCCCTGCCATGCTGGACAGGGGCATCGCCACGGGTTGTGCACCCTCAGGGGTCTGCCCTGCTCCGTCCCTGTCGTGAGGGGCGTGGACCCTTGCTCAGAGCCACCCTCTGTTCTCTGCTTGACAGGTATGCTCTGCTGAGGAAGTCCAAAGAACGACAAGCGCTGGACGGCCTCAACAACTTGAACTACTTTGCAAACATCACATACGACGCCTTGTATAAAAACATTACTGTCAACTTGACACCTGAGCTGGCTCAGGTGACCGAGTACTGAGACGAGGAGAGAATATATGTTTGCTTCACCCACCACCCCCAAGAAAGCAGCCTGACGACGTGTCTCGGGGCTCCACAGAGGAAGAGAACAGAGATCCAGTGTCTCGCGAAGGATCACAGGGTTCAAGGAAAAAATGTGAACAGAGCACATGCACAAAACGCCTTCACCGTTTGGACCTGCTGGGGTTGAGGGAGTCAGCTGGGAACTGACTTTCTCTGTCCTGCTGCTCTTCTCCCCCGTCTCCTGCCCTGACGTACCGTCTCAGCCATGATCCCCAGAACGGGAACTGTGACCCGCCACCGGCCTGCAGTGGAGCCTCTTCCTGCAAACGGCCTTGGGAGCTTCTTGGCCTTTGGAGCAAAGAGGCAGACCCGCCACAGGGCTGCTGTGTTTTAGGAAGAGCAAAAGAAACTCCACACAACCATTCTTCTACATCTCTGGTGTTCTCTTTGGTTTCATTAAAAAAAAAAAAAAAAATTACCTGCTTTGGGTGGGGATTGAGGGTGGAGGGGAGGGACTGGGGAAGATAAATAGACATATTACAATCACTTCTTGAAGAAGTATAATTGTAAATAAGCCGTGTAAAATGCCTTTTTTACATTTAATTTTTTAGCTGGCTCCAATTCAAACCGAGGGTTTATACATTAGGTCCCGTATTTGTTTGGCAGATGCAGGAACTCAGCTAAAATGGAATAACATCATCTTCCAAATTGCTGGCACTCTGGAAAGGAGGGGATATAGGGCATGTCACAAAAGAACAAAAAAGTCCAATCTTTATTGCTGGTAGCTAACTTCTTCCCCCGTCCCGTCCGCTTTTCCGAAAGTCTCGCTCTCGACATCAACTCTGAATTCTCTCTTCCCTGCTGGGCGCATCCTCTCATCCCGGTCTTGTGCTGAACAGGAGGCTGCTGTGTTAGAACACTGCTCTCCTGCTCGAAGCCAGCCCTTCAGGTGGGCCCACTGTGCGTACCCCCTGGATCTCTGGACTTGCAGCATCATAGAGAAAGAGTGTGGGCGTTGGTTTGTCCTTCTTTCTCTCTCTCTCTCTTTCACTTGCTCTAATGGAACTCGGCCACAGTTTCTGAAATCTGTGCCTAAATTACCAGCCAGCTTCAACGATTCCTTTGAATATTTCCCTTTTTGGTTTCTGGAAAGATTTTTTTGTCAACATAATTAACTAGGACATAGAGTAATGAGCAACTGAATGATGAAGAACTCAGCCGGAGATCAGGTGACACTCGTGTGCTGCGGGTCGGCTGGGATCCAGGTTAGACCAAGTCCAAGCTTTGGGAGCAGGCGAACAAAGCTGCCGGACAGATGCAGGAGCCCGAGTGCTCCGTTCACACCCCCATGTGCTTTTTGAAGTCAGATTCTAAATTGCATTTGAATTTGTGCCTGTTTTCCCCTGAGCCAAATCCCTCACCTCATAGTCCCCTTTGGCTTCCGCAGAATTCTGAAAAATGCCAGGTTTTCCCCCTCCTTTTTTCCATAAAGCATATTTATATATCGTTATTAGGAGTACTCTCTGAAGAGTACTTCATATTTTTTTTAATTGCCTTGTTTGCCTTCAACTTCCTTAATTTTCATGGTTTACATGGACGCGTGCGTAGGGGCTGTATTTGTGTACATACTCGTGGGTTGGGTTTTTTTCTGTTGCATGTGTTGGTTCCGTGGACATATGATCCCCACAAGCTGTGGGAGTGATTGGCCAGGCCTTGTTTTGTTGTTGTTGTTGTTGTTGTTGTTGTTGTTGTTGTGTTTTTGTTCTTTCAAAGAGGAGAATGCTATTTAGAAAATAAATTGCATTGCAGAGCTCTTACTGGCTCATATGAGAGAGCAGACTGCTGCCCTTGAACACGCTGGTAAGTTGTGTCATAATGTTTTAAAAAGAGTTTTGAGCATTTCTAGCTTTAAAAGACCTTCATGAGGAACAGGACACACAGGTGTTGTTTTGGCTTTCCTTTGATGTATGGTGTATATAGCAATAAAGATTTCTCTCCCCGCTTCCTCCGTGCACCCCCAGGCCTCTGTGCTGGCCTGGCCTCTTCTCTCTCCGAGGGCTGTGAACCGCTTTCAGTGTGACAAAATTATGATGTCATTTGGAAGAATTTGCCAGGCCAGACAGATTCTCGGTCAAGAGTGGCTCGGGTACACTCGGCGGCGTATTGTAAAATGATCTTGTTTGAAGCGTTTCGTTAATGTATTTACTATCAAGAACAAAATGTTGGCAGAAGGCTAACACCTGATTTGAAGAAGAAAATGCTGATTTGAGGGCAAAAGGAAGTCTCTTTCCACTGCTCGAAGTAGGGTCACTTAAATCATCTTGCAATCATGTGTGAGTTTGTTTTATTCATGTGAAATCTCTTACTGTGCACTGTAAGTCCTTTTTCCACCAAGCTGAGTATCATGTGGAGAAACGTAAAAGTGAAAAACACAACCAGTCCTGTGTGCTGTTAATAGTGTGAAATTCTCATGTTAAAGAAAAAAAACAAGAACCAAATGTGCCCTTGCACATATTTTGGCAACTGAAATTCCTTAAGGCTATCGATGAACGACCCCTGAAATCAGTCTTGTCTTTTGATTGCTGCATACAGGGAAAAGTTTTCCTCTCATGCTTTTTTTTTTTTTTTTTTTTTGGTGAGGGGAAGTTATCTGCAAAACTATTCGTGTTGACATTACAGGGCTTCTTGTGAGAGCCTCTCTACCACAGATGTTAACAGCTGATTGTATCCACTCACCAATGACAATGACATTGAACGTAGCTAGCTTATTACCATCACTACGGTTTTTTGAGCTTGCTCTTATGTTTTAAGAGGTGCCAGGGGTACATTTTTGCACTGAAATCTAAAGATGTTTTAAAAAAACACTTTTCACAAAAAATAGTCCTTTGTCATTACATTATTTACTCATGTGTTTGTACATTTTTGTATGTTAATTTATGAATGATTTTTTCAGTAAAAAAAATACCTATTCAAGAACTGAACCTTGGTGGTCGTCTGTCTTTGTCCAGGACAGTTTGGCTTCTTAGAACCTTGGCTTCCGCTCTGCCAGGCTGACTTCCAGGTGGTCCTGAGAGAAATACTGTCGGCCCAAGCCCTGCAGTCACACCAGTTGAGTGAAAAACGCTGCTGTTGTAGCCAAAGCATCGAACCCCACTGTGCATCCGCCCATGCATGGGTCTTCTTTCAAGAATTGGCCCAGGTGATGCCCATCAAGTCAAATAAGACACCTGGGCAAGGGGTGAGGTGAGGGTCAATGGAGTTTACCTGCAGAAGGTCCTCTGGGGCCAGTCCAGAGTTTGCTGTCTGCCTGATTCTGCTTGGAGATGTGATCATAGCTGCTTTTTGTTGAATGTTTACCACTCACTTATATCTGTTGCATGGAAAGTTCTGTGCCCAGGTGCTAGGGATATAATGATTAGCAAAATAATAAAGGGTCAGTGGCCTCATAAAGCTTACCGTCCATTTCTCCTCCTGCACTCGCAGATAGGGGGTATGATTTAACTTACAAGGGTAAGTGCTATAAAGGAGTAACCACAGACCGTGAGTGCAAGGTTGGGAAGGCATCCCTGAGGTGTGGTGGGTGAGCTGAGGGGAGATGAGCAGGGTACCCCGGGAGCTGCAGGAACAGAAAGCTGGTAAGGCAGGAGCAAAAAGGGCAAAGGGGCACAGCGGGCCGTGTTAGGCTGGGAGATGGACGGGGCCGGACCTTGCAGTGCAGGGCCCTGTAAGCCAAGGTAAAGCGTTTGGGTTTTATCTTCAGAGCAGTGGGTTCAAGTGTTTCCAGCAGATAGGGCTGGGTGTGATGTGAGTAGAGAATAATTTGAACAGAGGCCTCTGGCTGCAGGGAGAATGGCAGATTGTAGAGAAACAAAGAAGTAGGGGGACCAGGTAGTTGAATGCAGTCACGGTGGGGGCGTGGTGTGCGGACGGAGGAGAGGAGATGGAGGAATGCTGACGTAATACTCCCGAGACCTGGACACAGATTGCTGTTGGGATGGAGGAATCCCCTAAGTTTCTGGCTTCCCCACTTGTGTGGTTGGCAAGGCCATCGTCATGAGATGAGGGCACTGGAATTGAACCAGGTTCATGGGGAAGATCATGAGATCAGTTGTGAGTGGGCTGAGTTCAGGGGATTTTGAGACAACCAAGCTGAAACGGCAAACAGACTGTTCTCTGTATGCTCGTTCGGGTACTCAAAGAAATGATCGGGACCACGGATGGGTTTGTGAGTCTCCGGGGTAGGAGACAAGTGAAGATCTAGGAGTGGGTGAGATTGCGTAGGGACAGAGTAGAACAGGACGCATAGAGAGAGAACAGAAAGTGGCCTTGACCCAAGCCTCTAAGATCCCCATTAATAACAATTGGGAAGAAGAGGATGAGTGAGCGAGGTGGACAGGAAGAGTGGTAGGAGGAAGACAGGCATGGATAGGACAGGAAGGTCAAGGGAAGAGACAGGTGTTCAAGGGAGTGGTCAATAGCAATGACTGCAGCAAAGAAGTGATGCAAGATGAGGTGTGAGGATTCATGATAAGCAGCGGGGAGGACATTGGTCGAAGCAAGAGTCATTTTGCTGAAGTCGGGGTGCAGGGGGAGCCACACTGGAGAAGACCAAGAAAGGAAGAGATGGAGTAACAGCGAGTGCAGGTGTTTCTTGAATTTCCTATAAAGGGGTGAAAAAAGAAGGCTCATACCTGGAGGAAGTGTGTGAGGCTCAGGGTGCATTTTGATTTTAGTTTTCCAACAAGAGAAACTTGAGTGTGTTTTTGAACCCTAAGGAGATGCCCACAATAGAAAGACAGATGAATATACATGAGACAAGGAATGCTCTTGAGCTAGTAGCAGGGGGTGAGATCCAAGCAAAAACCAAAACCAGGAGGAATTAGGAGCCCTTCCTATGCCATCTGTCATTGGCAAACACCCTGTGAAGACCCATGTTGCTATTACAAAAATCCAGGGTCCCTTTCAGTAAGTCACGAGAATCAGAATTTGGCTGAATTGATTTCTGGTTCTACCACTTCCTCCCCACTCAAATTTTTTTCTACTTTGGGGAAGTCCAGTCATAAAAATAGTAGTTCCCACTCACTGAGTGCTGCTTCTGGGTCAGGGGCTGTGCTAATTAAGTGCACTGTACACTCTTAGTCCTCAGCCCTGCAAGGTGGACTCTGCCCCTTTTTCTAGAGCGCGCTCAACTCTTGACATTTGGGGGTGGGTAATTCTTTGTACAGGATGGAGAGGGGAGCGTTGACATGCTCGCTGCAATGTAGGCTATTTAGCTGCACCCTTGGCCTCTACCCTTTAGGTGCTGGTAGCATAGCATTCCCTCCTCCCAGCTGTGACAACCAAACATGTCACCAGATATGTCCACATGACCTCAGGGAGAGCAGGATCCCCCATTTGGGAACCACTGCTCTAGAGCTGGGGAACGGAAGCCACGGAAGCCACCGCTTGCCTGAGGTCACAAAACTAGTCATGGAGCCCGCCAGGATCTCAACACCAGGTCATTTTTACCTCAAGGTAATTGCTCTGAACCCCTACGCTACGTCTGATGCAAGTTCTTTGTATATGGGCTCTTACTAACTTTTGTTCACAAACACAGTTCTCAGATATTTTTATTATAAAAGTAATACATGAGCACATGCTTGCTGAAAAAAGTTCTAACTCTCCCTTTAATGTTATCAGTTTAGCTGGTGTCTATATGTACCTATATACCTACGTGCGTGTATAGGGAGATAAAGACGTGTATACCTTTAAAGAAACGTAAATTGTATTTACTTTTGGCTTTTTATCTTACTATTTCTTGGAGACCTCTTCTCTATGAATGAAGAGCTTTCTCAAATAAAGTACAAATGTCACCTCCTCCGGGAAGCATTGCACAGGCACGCAGTCTACTATACCTCAGCCCTCATTCACCTTTCTTTTGCTTCATAAGATTTCTTACTCTGAATCCTACTATATGGTTATTTGTTCTTTGTTTACTGACTGTCAACCTCACTCAAATGTAATCCCCATGAAGGCAGAGACTGTTTTGTTCTCTGCTTTATCCGCAGTGCCAAGAAGCAGTCCTGGCACAGAGTAGGTGCTCAGTGAATATTTGTTGAATGAATGAACGGATGAATGGACCTATGTTCCTTTGAATGGTCGCATGTAGTAACCCATGGTATGGATGGATGTAATTTATTTAGCTATTCTACTCCTGATGGACGTGGAGGCTTTTTCCAGTTTTCCACTATCACAGCATATGCACCACAGTGAACACAGCTGCACATAAATTCGGGAGCATATATGTAAGTAGGTCAACTTGAGAGAGTCCGAAAAGTGAAACTGCTGGGGCGAAGGATTTGCACATTTTAAATGCTGATGGAACACACCAGTCTGTCCTACAGAGAGGCAGTCTGAATGAACCCCTCCACTGTCTATGAATGACCATGCCCTTTATATCTTTGATTTTGTGTATGAGCTGAGGTAGGGGGAGGGTCCGAATTTATTTTTTTTCTGAATGGACTGCTAATTGTCCCAATAGTATTTGTCATAATATGTAATTTCCTCATTTTTTTGAAATACCATGTCTCATGCATTAAATTCTTTAGCAAGATTCTTTCATCCCACCAAGCTGTTTGTCTCATTCTGCTTTATATAATTTATGTTTAGTCCTGTAGTATGTTTTCATAAGGTAAGCGTCTCTCATCTGTATCCTCCTCCAACTTTTAAATGTAAGCTTTCTAGAAGTGGAGTATACCTACAGAAAAGTCCATAAATCATAAGTGAATTGCTCTGAATTGTCAGAGTGAATACATCCATATAACCTCATCGTTGTTTATTATTAAAATTGTCATGGTTATTTTTATGTATTTTTTTAATCGAGTGAAATTTAGGTTTATTTTGTCAAGTTCTCTTTAAAAAACTGATGTAGGATTATGATTGACATGACATTGAGGTATTAATTTGGGAAGACTTAGTGTCCTTACAATATGAAGTCTAATCTTCAGAATTACCCAATCCTTTTGCTCAGAGAAAACATGAACCATTCCCTCTAGCTGTGACCAACTCATGATCCTGCAACTATGTTTTTATTAGTGGATTCACAACCAGAATACTATGAGAAAAGAAAAATCCCTAAATGATAGGCAAACAAATCTGATGGCATCTTTCTATTTTGTTGTATTATTTTGTATTTCATTCCATTACAATTATTCTTTTGACAGAAATGTCCGTGATCTTGTCACCAACTAGAAATCTTGGCTCTAAATTACCTCTCCGGTGGGTGAGTTGGTCTTATGAATTACGCTTTGCTACATATAAAAGAATGAAATTAGAACACTCCCTAACACCATACACAAAAATAATCTCAAAATGGATTAAAGACCTAAAAGTAAGGCCAGACACTATAAAACTCTTAGAGGAAAACATAGGAAGAACACTCTTTGACATAAATCACAGCAAGATCTTTGACCTACCTCCTAGAGTAATGGAAATAAAAACAAAAATAAGTGGGACCTAATGAAACTTAAAAGCTTTTGCACAGCAAAGGAAACTATAAACAAGATGAAAAGACAACCCTCAGAATGGGAGAAAATATTTGCAAACTAATCAACAGACAAAGGATTAATCTCCAAAATATATAAACAGTTCATGCAGCTCAATATCAAAAAAACAAACAACCTAATCAAAAAATGGGCAGAAGACCTAAATAGGTACTTCTCCAAAGAAGACATACAAATGGCCAAGAGGCACATGAAAAGCTGCTCAACATCACTAATTAGAGAAAGCAAATCAAATCTACAATGAGGTATCACCTCACACCGGTGAGAGTGGGCATCATCAGAAAATCTATGAACAGTAAATGCTGGAGAGGGTGTGGAGAAAAGGGAACGCTCTTACACTGTTGGTGGGAATGTAAATTGATACAGCCACAATGGAGAACAGTATGGAGGTTCCTTGAAAAACTAAAAATAGAATTACCATATGACCCAGCAATCCCACTACTGGGTGTATACCCAGAGAAAACCAAAATTCAAAAAGGTACATACACCCCAATGTTCATTGCAGCACTATTTACAATAGCCAGGTCATGGAAGCAACCTAAATGCCCATCAACAGATGAATGGATAGGACTTCCCTGGTGGCGCAGTGGTTAAGAATCTGCCTGTCAATGCAGGGGACACAGGTTCCATCCCTGGTCTGGGAAGATTCCACATGCTGCGGTGTGACTAAGCCCCTGTGCCAAAACTACTGAGCCCGTGCTCTGGAGCCTGCAAGCCACAACTATTGACCCCATGAGCCACAACTATTGAAGCCCATGCTCCACAACAAGAGAAGCCATGAGAAGCTTGTGCACTGTAAGGAAGAGTAGCCCCCACTCACTGCAACTAGAGAAATCCCACAAGCAGCAACAAGGACCCAATGCAGCCAATAAATAAATTAATTTAAAAAAAAAACAGGTGAATGGATAAAGAAGATGTGGTACATATATACAATGGAATATTACTCAGCCATAGAAAGGAATAAAATTGGAACATTTGTAGAGATATGGATGGACCTAGAGACTGTCATACACAGTGAAGTAAGTCAGAAAGAGAGAAACAAATACCGTATATTAACGCATATATGTGGAATATAGAAAAGTGGTACAGATCAACTGGTTTGCAAGGCAGAAATAGAGACACAGATGTAGAGAACCAAACATATGGACACCAAGGTGAGGAAGTGGGGGGGCGGTTGGGATGGGATGAATTGGGAGATTGGGATCGCCATATATACATTACTAATAAGAAAAAAATCAAATGGTACACTTTAAATATATACAGTTTATTGTATGTCAATTATATCTCAAAAATTCTTAAAAAAAAAAAAAAATTACACTTTGCTAGGTACTAATCTGGCAGTGCAGTAGTTAAGACTCAGCTTCCACTGCAGGGGGTGCCGGTTCAAACCCTGGTCGGGAAACTAAGATCCCACCTGCCGTGTGGCACGGCCAAGAAAATTTGTTTTTAAATTCAAAATTCAAAATTCAGAATTCAATGAAGCGAAAAGAATGAGTCTTTACTAATAATAAGAGTACCTTAGTTTTTTATATGGTGCTTTATAATGAAGCCGCCATGATGGAGGCTAAATTGGCAGACTACCTATGACGTGCCAAGCATTGTGCTAAGTAACTCACATATGTCTTTGCACTTACCCTTCAAAATGACTTCATATGGAAAGTATTGTCACCCTTTTGCAAAAGAGAAAACAGGACCAGAGAAATGTGACTTCACTAAGGACACCAGCCCCTGAGTGGGATTCAGAGCTGGAAGTGTCTGGCTCTTTCTGCATTCCCCTTAGCTCATCTGGTTCTTTCCCTGTCAGACTGAGATGGTTCATTCTTTTGTTCATTCAGCAAATATGTGAGCACCTACACGATACCTTAGGTCTTGCTGTATACAAGTCCTGGACTGGGTGCTGGGGATTGAGCAGTGAGAAAAACAGAGTCCTTATCCTCCAATCCAGTAGGGAAGAAAACCAAACAAAACCAAACAAAACCCACTTCATAGTATATATCAATATATCATGGTAGGGAGAGAGAGACAGAGTGCAGCTAAGTTTTCAGTTCTAAACTGTTTTGCCTCCAGTAACTGTTGATGAGGATGTGGAGAAATTGCATCCCTTGTGCACTGTTGGTGGGAATGTAAAATGGTGCAAATGGTATGGAAAACAGTCTCTCTTTGAAAAATTCAGGATGGAATTACCACACGATCCGGCAATTCCACTTCTGGGTGTGTATCCAAAAGAACTGAAAGTCTTAGAGAGAGAGTTGTACACCCACGTTCATAGCACTGTTGTTCGCAGTAGTCAAAAAGTGGAAGCAACCGAAGTGTCCATCAACAGAGGAATAGATTAGTAAAATGTGGTGCATGTAATGTCATATTATTCAGCCTTAAAAAGGAAGGAAGTTCTGATACAGGCTACAGAATGGATGAACCTTGAGGACATTATGCTAAGTGAGATAAGCCAGTCACAAAGAGCCAAATACTCTATGGTTCCATTTATATGAGCTTCCTGGAGTAGACAAAATCATACAGACAGGAGGTGGAATGGTAGTTGCCAGAGACTGAGGGGAGGGGGAAATGAAATTTTATTGTTCAATGATAATAGAATTTCATTTTTGCCAGATGAAAAGTTCTGGAGACGGTTGCACAACAGTGTGAATATACTTAACAGTACTGAACCGTACATGTGAAAATGGTTAAGATGATAATTTTTACATTGTGTATATTTTACCACAATTAAAAATTTTTTTTTAAATAATTATAAAAATTCTGCTTCTCAATAACCCCATCTAATAGGAACTGCCATTTTCCCCGCTTTAAGTCTTGGTAACCCCTAACATAGTAGGTCCTTATTAAATATTTTTTGAATCAATTTGTAAATTAAAAAAAAAATTTTGCTTCTGTTCTTTTTTTGATCATCTGTTCAGATGACAAACATAAATTTTGTCAGACATAAAATGACAGACATAAAGACAGAATGACAGATAAAAACACCATGTCCCCCATTGCTCTAAATCTCTGGTTAACTCTCTCCAGCCATTGGCCAGGATCAAGGAATGGATAGTTTAATATGGTAATTGGCACATCCTTCCTGTGGTGCATCCTTTCTTCACTGTCAGGCTTGCTTTTCCATGTTTCTGTGTAATCTGTCACTCTTTGCTGTCACTTCCTTTTCCTTTGTGTTGACAGAGCCTAGAGTGTTTGTCCATTCTTGTTGGGCAGTTTTGACTTCCTTCCATGGGATTGCTATTACGTGTTACATGGTAATAAACCGGCAAGTACACATTGTTGGTTTTATTTTTCCTGGACTCATTTCTTATTCTGTGACCCTCCTTCACCATTCATATTTCTGTTAATTTTTAGCCTAAAATTTATGTTTTATTTTTTATTTTTTTGGCCATGCCATGTGGCATGTGGGATCTTAGTTCCCCGACCAGGGAATGAACCCTCACCTGTTGCATTGGAAGCTCGGAGTCTTAAAGACTGGACCGCCAGGGAGTCCCTTTAGCCTAAAAATTGACAAGGGCTGGCAAACTCTGGCTAGCTAGCCTGTGGTTTTTTATAAATAAAGTTTTATTGGCACACAGTCATGCCCGTTGGTTTACATATTGTCTACGGCTGCTTCAAGTTGCGGTGGCAGAATTGAGTGGTTGAGTTGTGACAGGGACAACAACGTATGGCCCCCAAAGTCTAAAATATTTACTATCTAGCCCTTTACAGGAAAAATTTTGCCAGCCTCATGCCTAATTAATTCAGTTTAAAAGGTTAAATTTTATAGGTGCATCTGGCACATCTTCAGTAGGGTAGTAAGTCAAGAATTGTAGTGCACTTAAAGGTGACTTTGGGGACATGAGCTTTGGGGAATTTTCCCTTACTCCTCCCTCTGCTGGGAGCACTCTGTCAATTTCAGGTGTCTTCCCTGAACACCCACTTTGGAGCAGCCCACTGTCCCAGTTCTGTGTTCTTTCTCTGTTGTTCTTCCCCCTCTACACTGTAAACTTCTGCAGGGCAGGACTCGCAGGTCTCCTCGCCATCCAGGGGAGGGTGTGACAGTAGAGGGTCTTAAAATATTTGTTGAATGAGAGAGAGAGAGAGAGAGAGAGAGAGAGAGAGATGCCTACCCAGCTACCCAGACTTCTTGGCTTTTCAATTTGTCCTTCTTACAAAAAATATGAACCACTGCTAAGGAAATGGAATCCTGGAGAAGTGAAATGACTTCCCCAGGCTGTGGAGTTCCAGCTATAGAGCTAACTCTAGAAGTGGAATCCAGCTATAGAGCATCTTTCCTGGTCCCTCTTCTTTCTAGAACTAAGAGCAGATTTACATCTCCATCTCCCCTATTCCTTCCTCCCACCCTGCTTCCCCACAAAACAGGGACCTACTTCACCAAGCCACCCACCATTGTCCCAGAAATCAATCAAACAACGCCTGTTGGTGCCACGTGCAGTAGGAGCGGGCCGCTGAGGGGAGCAGGAAGAGGTGGTAGGAGGGAGAGAAGGACATAGAGCCGTGCTGTCTTGAGCTGCACGGCTCATAACCTCCCAAGGAAGTTTTCTGCTACAACAAGGAGCAGAATTCACTTCACAAGTGGCATAAATTACCCTTAACACTTTTCCCTCGAAACGAATTCGCAGGTGATGGTAAATATGAATCAGCGCTCAGCCATCATGATTGTTAAAGGAACAGTTCAGCCCCACTGTAGCGTGGGGTCCTGGGGCCAGGTTAGGAGGGAACGTTGCCATCTGTCGTGTCAGGCCTGGGGTGTTATGGCCAATGGTAGCATCAAGGGCTGGCATCAGGGCTGTGGGAAGTGCCTTTGTCTCTTCCCCATAATTTCAGTGCCCTCCAAACCACTCCAGATAAGCACGCAATGTGAGACAAGTGTGCTAGGCCATGGTGGCTTCTCATAGCTGCTTCTCCTCCATCACAGTTCTGCTCCCATCCCACCTGCAAACCAAGAGATCTGAAAGGGCCTGAGAGGTGCGCAAAGACCAGAAGAACGCCAGCAAGACTGTAAGTCTCAACAACCTTCTCTGCCAGGGCTGTGGGGTTTCATGGTTTTTGTCAAAATCATGCGAGAGTGTGTTTTTACTAATCTGAGGCTGCACAGCTCTCAGAACTGGAGGGTCCGATAATTATCTTTCGAATCATGCCTTCCTGAGATACTGCTGGGCTGATTGCTGGCAGCTTTCAAAATTTCCCTGTTACCACAAAACCCTACCTTTATGCCCTTCTGAAACTCTGACCAGGAGCAGTGACCTGAAACAGTGAAACTACTCCCATATTCTAAATTTAGAAAGTGCGATTCTCTGAGTCTGAAGCTTCCTGCTTCTGAGCCTTCTTGCTTGCTGGCTTCCCGAGTCACAGTGAGGCCACTTTCTCTCTCTCTCTCTCTCTCTCTCTCTCTCTCTCTCTCTCTCTCACTCACTCACTCTTGTGTTTATTTATCCATCAAACATCTCTGGTGCTGTTGACCAGGCGCTAAATGCCAATAGACCAAGATGAAGACTGTTGAGACCCTGTTCTCAGATGGTCGTGGCCCTGTGGGTGAGGCAGACAGCTAGCCAACCCACTTCTTAATGGGCCAGGATGAATGATTTATCTTCTAGGGGTGCAGTGAGCACCCAATTTGGGACCAGTTAAGAAAGCTTTGAATGTCACAAAGAAGAGTTTCCTATCTATTCTATAGACAGTGGGGAGCCAAGGAAGGTTCTTGAGTGGGAGAGTGGCAGGATTAAAGGTGTCATTTAGGTTCATCTGTCTAGTTGCATATGAATTTATACATCCATCCATCCAACAGATATTTACTGAGCATCTACTTTGTGCCACGCACTGTGCTGGGTGCCTGGCTTCTGTCTACAGCAGCAAACAAGACAGACATAAATCCCTGCCTTCGTGGAACTGACTTTCTGGGGAGGAGGGGTGGATGGACAATAAACAAGTAAATAAATAAATGAGTTCCAGGTGTGCTAAGAGCTGTAAAGGAAATGAACTGGGAGATGGGGTTGAGAATGACCAGGACACAGGGTGGGGCTCCTTCTATTGGATGGTTGGATGGTTAGGGAAGAGACCCCTGGGAAGGTGACGATTCAGCTGAGGTTTAAAAGAAAGAGGGCAGAGGACTTCCCTAGTGGGCCAGTGGTTAAAACTCCCCACTTTCACTACAGGGGGCATGGGTTCAATCCCTGGTCAGGGAACTAGCATCTCACATGTCACGTGGCCAAAAAAAAAAGAAAAAAGAAAAAAAAAAAGGCAAAAGATTTAAATATTTTTATTTAAAAAAAATAAAGAATAAAAGAAAAAAGGGCCGTTATGACATGAACAGAGGAAAAAGAGTTACACGAAGAGGAAAGAGGAAGTGCAAAGGCCCTGAGGCAGGAGAAAACTTAGCTTTTGGAGAAAGCAGAAGGAAGCCAGAGCAGCTGAAGGGGAGAGGAGGAGGCAAGGACAGGGTCTTGCAGGCCGTGGTGAGAACTTTGGCGATGGCGGAAGGGTGGCTGGGAGCCACTGGAAGGCTTCAGCAGGCAAGTGACGTGTTTAGATTTACGTTTCTAAAAGTTCCCTCTCCGGAGTTCCCTGGCAGTCCAGTGGTTACGACACCACACTTTCACTGCTGAGGGCCCAGTTCAATCCCTGGTCAGGGAACTAAGATCCCACATGCTGCACAATGAAGCAAAAAAAAAGAAAAATTTTTCCCTCTGCCTGCTGTGGGAAGCACTGCAGCAGCAGTGACACCAGCAAGGAGGCTATAGGTGAGGATGGTGGTGGCTTGGAGCCAGGTGCTGGCAGTGGACGTGGACGATTCAGGACATATTTAGAGGTAGTGGTGAGGGGCGCAGAGGAGTCAAGAGTGATGCCTAACTTTGGAGCCTGAGCCACTGGGTGGTGTCACGAGGAGCAAAGACTGGAGATTGGGGTGGGGATGGGGGAGGAATAAGTGTTTGGAGAAATGCACGATGTCTTTTTAGGATGTTTCAAGTTGGCGGTTAGATATTCACGTCCAGAGCCCTGGAGAGATCAGGATGCTGAGGGGAATGTGAGAATCCTCACACGTGTTTATTTCAGGCAGCAGAAAGGGCGAGGTCACCAAGGGAGGAGGAGGAGCGCCACTTGGCAGGGTCCAAAGACAGGGCCCGGCAAGGACATTGCTGAGAAATGACCATGAGCATGGATGCCACGATGGGACTTGGCAACAAGGATTGTGACATCGAGAGCCATTTGGTGGCACAGAGGGTCGAAGCCTGGTTGGGGGGACACCAAGGAGGGAGTGGGATGTGGAAGTGGGCCAGGGAGTGCAGACTCTCGCCAGGAGTTGAGGTGGGGGGGGGGAGTGGAGGGAGGGGCACTCGTGGGAAGGTGCTGGAATGAGGGGAGGCATTCTATGTTTTTTAACATGAGGTCCTGGGAGAGGGGAAACGGAGGCTGCACAAAAGAGGCAGTTGTTGGAAGAATACCTTGACTGGGCAGGAGGAAAGGGCACTGCGCCCCTGCTCCCTGGCTGTGTCTGCTCTCCCACTGTGTGACCCTGGGCAAGTTACAGGGATCTTCTGGGCCTCCCGCTGCAAAATGGGCCACTCGGGCCCCAGATGACTTGTATGTCGAGATGGGCTCTTCCTGGGTGAGATGGGTCCCGAGGACAGAGTGGCCTCCAGCAGGACAGGCACCGACCCCAGGGAGGCCACCAGGCTCCACCAGGCCTACCTTTCTGCACTGACCAACCCTGCCTGGCTCCAGGTTCACAGCCAGGCCTGGCTGGCCCCTGGAGGCTCAGTCCAGAGCGCTGTACTTTGGGGGGAGGAAAGTGAAAGCTTAAGAGTCTGATGGGTTACCAGGCCCAGTCAAAAGGGCTCTGGAATGAGAGGGGCCTGGCTTTGATCCTGGCTTTGCCCCTTCCTGGCTCTGGGACTTTGAGCAAGAACTTTTCCTCTTTGGGTTTTAGTTTTCTCATCTGTAAAGTGGGTATCATCGTCATTGGTTGTTATGGGGAGTAAATGAGATGATAGTTGTAGAATCCTTCCTCCCTCCCTCCCTCCCTGCCTTCCTTCCTTCTATCCATCCTTTTTTCCTTCTCTCACTTTTCTCCCTCACTCCCTCCTTCCCCTTCTCTCTTCCTTCCCTCTTTCTCTTACAGAAGCCAAGTTCTGCTGCAGGAGTGTCCCTCTTCTTGGGTCATGTTATCTGTGTGGCGCCTGGGCCCCTGGGGTTCTGATAAGGCAGACTTGGTCTCTGCTGCACCCACAGGAGTCGGGGCCAGTGGGGCCCACAGGGGCTTCCCATTGCCTGCATTTATCTGTCCTGCCCTCTGCCCTCTGGGCTGGGCCCCACACAGGACAGCGGGCACACCGAGGCCCGAGGTGGCATGGCTGGAACTGCTGGGGAATCGGAAGGGCATGGACGCACTTCACAGCCACTGGGGCTGGACGCCAAGGACAGACCCTGTGAGGGACACCTCCCTGGGGCAGCTCTTGGCTGCTAGAAGTCATCTCTGGGCCCAACCTGGTGACTCAGGAGACCTGTGTTGGGTCCCGCAGGTGTCTTTCAATCTACCTCCAGCCCTGCAGGCCCTAGAGACAGACGGGGTAGGGAGGGAGTAGGGAGTTGGGACAGGGGGGTGTCCAGGTTCTGCCTCTTCGTGGCTGTGTGACGTAAGATAAGTCATGCAAACCCTGGAGCCTCAGTTTCCTCATCTGTAAAATGGGGATGATGATAACGGTGAAGCCCTTTCACTAGGAGGGTGTAAAAGGCGAATGAGACCAAGCCAGTCCCCTCCTCATAGCCCTCCAGGGGTGCCTGCTGCACGTGGAGGAAAGTCCTGTCTCCTCGCCCCACAGGCCCTGCAGGCCCTCCCATCCCCTCGTTTTCCCTCCTCAGCCATTCTGGGTTCCTCGCTCTGCCTCCCTCTCACCGAACTCACTCCCACCTCAGGACATTTGCACTTGCTGGTCCCCCGGCCTGGCATGTCCTTCCCTCAGCTACTCCTGTGGCTGTTCCCTCAATGCTCCACTCCGGACCACCTCTGCAGAGAGGCCGGCCTGACATCACCTCATCACTGTCCCGCTCCTGTTTCCTCCACCCCAGAGCACATCACGTCAGACCCACATTTATTTGTTTGCCTGTTCCTGGTCTGTCACTGAAATGTGAGCGCCACAAACCTGGGGATTAGACCTATTTAGTTCTTGGCTCTGCCCAAGACCCAACAGTAGGTGCCCTCCGCGGGGTAGCTATTATAACCTTTTCTAGAACTATATCTAAGTCCCCCGAGGTATGTAGTGCTAGGTGGGTGGAGAAAGGCAAAATAAGGGCCAGCTGTTAAGTGGCTGGTTTCCCATTCCCTCATTATTTCATTTATTCATTAGAACCATTTCCCCGCACACCCACCGTGTGGCAGGCTCCGAGCCGGGTGCCGGGGGGACGCTCTGAGTGGAGGTTCCTAGCTCTGCCAGGTCTCCTGCAAAGAACATTTGGGCCCTCGATTCCCAAACTGCGGCTCCCCAGGGCCCCAGGCCGCGTCCACACCCCTTCTCCCCACACAGCGCGCTGCTGGCTTTTCTAGCAGGACCTGAAGCACCCGTGGCCCCTGTGTAGATTTCCACCTTCAGCGTCTCTTCTCTTGCTGCTCCCCCAGCCTGAGATACACCTTCTCACCCTGACCCGTGGCCGAGCTCATCAATGTGTTCACACGACACGCGGGGGGCGCCTACTCTGCCTCCCCTGCTCGCGTCCCCCTTGCCCTCCCAGCACCCTGGAGCCCTAATGCCTCCTTGGTTCTGGGTCATCAAATCAGACCCTCAGCCTGTCAGCCATTCTTTATATGAAACTTCTCCCATCAGGACCTCACATCTACCCCACAGCCTAGTGGGGATGATGTTACTGCCGTTTCACAGAAGGCGGTGCCAAGGCACAGGGAGGTTCCGTAACTTGCCCGAGGACACACAGCTAGTACAGGGGACTTGAACCCGGAAGGCTGACCCAGATGCATTCTTCTGCCCTATCAGCCTTTCCAGAAACCCTTCCTGTTATCAGCCTGTAGGGAACATACTCTTATACTTCCCACCTGCCCTCCTGAGGCTGCCCTCTGAAGCCCTGGACCCCACATCTATAACCACAGGCCCCTGTGCTGCGGGCTTTATAATCGCCGTCCTGTGTACGGCTCTCATTATCCCGGTCTTACATGTGGGGAAACTGAGGCAAGGATCAGTGAGGTCACACCTGCCCCAGGCTGGAAAGCGGGAGATCTGGGTCAAGCGCAGGCTATCTGAACCAGAAACCAAGCCATGTTCCCCTGCTGGTCTTCATACTTAGTACCACCAGAGACAACCACGGCGGCCAATCGCCACGGCGGCCACCTGCTATCAAGCTCCTACCGCATTACACCTGATTCCCACGTGGCCTCACACTGTCCTGTTTTTCACCCCATTCTAGAGGTGAGGGAACTGAAGCTCAGAGAGTGGAATGACGTGGCCAAGGCCATTCAGCTGGCGAGGTGGGTGGGGCTGGACTTTGAACAGGGCTGTGGGAACTCAAAGCCTTTATACAGCTGCCCCATGTGTCCAAGTGACCGGGCTACCCACATTTCTCTCCCCCACCCTGGGAAACTTGAGTCTCCTGGGATGCTCCAGGCTTTCAATTGTTTCCAGTCAGAGTTTCCTGGGAGCTGACAAGAGGGAGCCACCCACTTGGGCTGCCCCGGGTCCTTCCCATTTGGCTGTGAATGAGCCTTTGTGTGGCCAGGTCTAGCCCAGCCCTTGTCCACACTGTAAGGCTTCCTGATGACTCAAAGGCACTCAGTGGTGCATGGCCTGGGAGCCCAGCACCCGATGAGCAGACAGGCCTGCTCTAAGGCAGGCTCTAGGGGTTGAGCAGCCCCTGGGCCTTTGCACTCGCTATTCCTTCTGTCAGGAGAGACCTTTCCTCAGTTTCTCCCACAACCAATCCCTTCTCATCCTTCAAGTCACAACTCAAATGTCACCACTTCAAAGAGGCCCTTCCTGACCATCTGGCTCACCAGAACGTGAGCTCCAAGAGGGCAGCGATCTGGCTGTTGTGTGTAAAGGAATCAACATTTCAACAGGATCCTTTCTGCTAGTGACACATGGTGTAAAAATATTCAGGTAATTGGGTAGAGAGAGTCTGGGACAGGGCGCCTTTGAGGTGGTGATATCTTTTTTCTTTTAAGTCTTTATTAAATTTGTTATAATATTGCTTCTGTTTTATGTTTTGGTTTTTTGGCCAGGAGGCATGTAGGATCTTAGCTCCCCGACCAGGGATTGAACCCACGCCCCCTGCATTGGATGGTGAAGTCCCAACCACTGGACCACCAGGGTAGTCCCTGACGTGGTGATATCTGAGCAGAGACCTGGATGAAATGGAGGAACCATGCCAATATCTGGAGGGAAGAGTGTTCCAGACAGAGGGAACAGCAAGTGCAAAGGTCCTGTGGCAGGAATATGCAGAAGAGTGGGAGGAACTTCAAGGAAGCCAATGTGTCTGGCACAGAGTGGTTGAGAGAAGAGCAGGAGTAGATTTTCCCCCTAGGGGATTGACCTGAAGACAATTTTGGTGGTCACACTGGGGCATCAAAATATGCTGCTGACATCGAGTGAGTGGAGGCCAGAGATGCCACAATGCACAGGACACCCCCCGACCACAGAGAATGATCCTGTCCGAATGTGGCTAGCTGAGAGATGCTGGGCGGGGGAGGGGGGAGGCTGTTTCCCCCAAGAGTAGCGAGGGGTCTGCCTGCTGTGTGCTGGTGCCACCTGGTGGCCTCATGAGACACTGCACCAGCTCCTGGAGGAGCCAAGACTTCAAAAATGATCCCTCCAGTGTTTGTGTAATGATAACAGCAATAATATAGATCATGGGCTTGCCGATGGCTCATGGTGTGCCAGGTCAATGCAAGATGCTTATTCAAATGAGTCCAAACTCCACATCCACCCTAACAGGCAACTCTGAACGGACATGTCTGAAACTGAACTCTTCCCCCAAACGCTCAGGGAGTCAGTGGTCCCCGGCTCCTCTCTGTCTGTCACCCCCATGTCCTTCTTCTGCTCAGAACCCCAATGGCTCCAAGTTCTCATTCACAGAGAAAACCAGACTCCCTAAATGGCCTCAAAGGCCCCTGCCCTTCAACTGAAAATCAAAACACACTCCAGCCTGCTTGTTCCCCCTTCTCACTCTTTTTTTTATGTACAGCAAGAATCACCAAGTGACATATATTTTACTTATTTATCTTGCCCACCTGCTCTATGTGAACAGCTCCACGGGGGCAGGGGCTGTTTGGTCACCGACCTCTCTCTAGCATCCAGCACCGTGCCTGGCACGCAGTAGGTGCACAAAAAATACTTGTTGAATGAATGAATGGGTGGATCTGCACAACCGTTCCCTTCTTACACTGGAACTTTGTGGGTTTTAGTTTCATCTCCACCACCAAGGCTGTGTGACCTTGTACAGGCTTGTCAACCTCTCTGGGCCTCAGCTTCCTAACAAGAATAAAAACAGTACCCTCCTCATTGCATTCTGAGAGAGCTGAATGCGTTTCTCCACAAGTGTTTAGAACAGTATGTAGCGCCCAGTGGGTGCTTAATAGGGGCAGTCCTGTACTTCAGTCACCATTCCGGCCTCCCTCCTCCCCTCTGCACCCCTTCAGCCCTGGAAGGGAATGGCTCGAGTCTCAGTTTCCTTCTTTAGTCCTTTGCACATAGGAGGTGCTCCTTAAATGCTGGTGTTGAGGGAAGGACATTGACGATTGAGGAGTGCCTTCTGTTTGGCAGGCACTGTGAGGCAGGCTCTCCTACCCCATTTTCTGGGTGAAGAAACTGAGGGTCCCACTGGGGCAGAAGCAGAACCTGTCCCTCGAGGCTGGCGAGGTGCCCACCTTCTGTCCTGCTCAGAGGGACGGAGCAGAGGGAAGGAGTGTCATTCTGCAGAGTGACCAGCAGGGGGAAGCAGAGATCTGGGCCTCCTCCCAGGACTTGAGTCTGCGGGGCCGGAGAGCAAGCCGCCTCCTGGTATTTCACACCCTATGCACCCCGCTTGCCTTACCTTAGTCCCGGCCCTGGTCTGAGAGGTCCTGTCTTACCAAGAGATGCCTTTCCCCTGCCCTGCACTGAGTGTTGTGCTCTGGGCTTCTCATATATGTCAACTCAGCCCTCACGAAGCCAGAATGAATGAGGCAGGCACCATTATTGCCCCATTATTCAGAGGTGGTAACTGAGGCTGGACAGCTGAGGTCGCTAGCCAGAGGCGATGCTGTTCCACAGTGTGTGTTCGGCGTATGGAGGCAGATTGCTTGCCTGTGGATGGTAAGCCGTGATTGTACGCATTAGACATTTGTGTGGTCTCCTTTGGCGAGGGGGCAAGTGTATCTGAAGAAAGGGAGGCAGACATTGTGCCCAAGAGCATAATTATTTGTTTAAAATATTCATGGACCCTTTGTATCAGAGAATCAGAAAATGTCAGAGGACTGGGGAGCTGGGATGGCCCAGAGAGGGGAAGCCTCAGGGGAGAGGAGGAAGCCTACCTGATTTTTCTGGGAGGGACAGTAGTTACCCATCTGGAAGCAGGAGGACATTTCATACGGAAGGAACAGTGTATACAAAGGCCCTGGGATGGCTCAAGGAACCTCAATAGCCAAGTCTGGCTAAAATAGCACCAAAAAGATGGGGCTGGGGGAGATGGGATGAGGTGGAGAGATGGGGCTCAGTTCACTGAGACTGAGAGACAGGGATAGACCGCTGGGGTCAGACATGGGATGCGCAGGGTGCCATGGGGTCCCAGAGGGTAACTGTCTGCCTCCTGCGGGAAACTCAAAGAACTATGGATGTCCCCCTTTTATGGTTGGGGAAGCTGAGGCTCAGAGAGGTGGGGCAACTTGCTCAGCCAGCCAGTCAGCCAAGGGCTTCGGGGAGACATCATGGACTCAGGAGAGACACCCAGTGAGTTCGGGCTGAATGAATGGATTCAGTCCCTCATGTGCCTGGCGATGTGCTGAGTGTTTTCCCAGAAGAGTCTTATTGAATCCTCAGAAATAACTGTGAGGGAAGTGCTATTATTTTCCTTTCTTCTACGGATTGAAAAAACAAAAACAAAAACAAACCCAGCGCTCAGAGAGGGCAACTGATTTGCCTGAGATCACACAGCCCACAAGTATCAGAACTAGGATTCAAGCCCAGGCCTTAAGGCTCTGGAGTCTGCCCTCTTAACTTGGCACCAGAGTCTCCCAAACTCTAGCCAGCTTTGAGTTTTGTGTTACTTGTGCTCTCTGCCTTCCTTAATCTATATTTTAAAGGGAAGGCCCCACCTACCTTTCTTCTTCTAAACTAAGCCTGTTTTGTTTCTGTACGAAGGAAACTATATATCATTAGCAGAAATGGAAAACCTATGTAATGAATAAGTACAATGAGAGCTAAACAACACTCTTACATCCTTGCCAGACGCTTGCTTGCCCAGTCAGGAAGCAGAGGCCTGCGGAGCTTTGTTAGAAGGGATGGGACAGAGCAAGGTGATAAGGAGACCTTAGCAGCAAGGGAGCTTTTTCCTTGAGGTGCTCAGAGCAGCCGCAAGAGAATTCTTGAGGGGAAAACTGCCTCTCTGGGACCTGATGTCCCATGTGACCTAGGACAGCCCACAGCTCCACCCCAGTCCAAACCCTTCTCCTCTGCTCTTCCAGGCCCTTCCAGGCCCTGCATCCACAGTCCATGTCCAGAGTGAGATGGGGGATCCTGGGAACAGGGCCCAACGGTCCCTCTCACCTTCTGCTCCTCCCTGGCAGAGCCCCTCAAGGAGGGTATACAGCTGGCGCTCAGCCAGGCCTCCAGAACCTGGCCTACAATAACTCAATGTTCAGTGTTTGGTCTTGTTTTGTTGTTTTTAATAGAAAAATGTTCCCGGCACCACCAACTCTTTTTTGGGCAGGGTTTGGAAACCATTTCCAGATGGGAAATAATTTTAGGGAAGAGGAACAGCTAAAATTACGGGCCCTTCTGCTGCCAGCTTCCACTGGGACGAGCCAGCCTCAGCCCTGGAACTTTCTTGAGGTGGGGCGGCTGGGTCTGCGTCGGGGAGAGAGGCCGGGTGGATTGTTGAGACTGGATGTCTCGCCTGGCTGAGCTGCGGTCGGGTCACGTGGGCACCTGGAAGCGTCTCAGCTACTGCGTTTGGGGGCCACCCATTCGTGCCAGGCTCCTCTCCCATCCTCATTCCTCTCAAGTATCCCTGATCAAGCCTCTGATCCGGCTGCCATTTTTCAGGAAATGCCAAGGCTAGACTGTGTTGTGTTAGAATCGGACCCAGGGAAATCGACAGGTCAGATGGCCCAACTTCTGCAACAGATAAACTGTAAGGAAACGAAACGGATGGCAGGGAAAACAGAAACTAAAAGACTGAAGAGATATCAGTTTTTTGTTTTTTTGGGGGGGTGAGGGCACACCGCGCTCAGCTTGCGGAATCTTAGTTCCCTGACCAGGGATCGGACCTGGGCCTTCAGCAGTGAAAATGTGGAGTCCTCATCACTGGACCACCAGGGAATTCCCAATTTTTTTTTCAAATGGACAAGACAAAATATAGTCTAGGGATACAAACAGAAGTGAAAAAACTATAAAGAAACACAAGAGTTGCCTCTAGGGACTTCCCTGGTGGTCCAGTGGTTGAGAATCCACCTTCCAATGCAAGGGATGTGGGTTCGATCCCTGGTCGGAGAACTGAGATCCCACATGCTGCGGGGCAACTAAGCCCGCACTCTCTGGAGCCCACACACCGCAACTACCGAGCCCACGTGCCACAACTAAAGAGACTGTGCACCACAACGAAAGATCCCACGTGCCGCAACGAAGATGCAGCCAAAAAAAAAAAAAAAGAGTTGACTCTAAAAGTCATGGTTCCTTTTGGAAGGAGGGAGGGGCTGTCCCTGAGTGGGACAGGGCTCCTGCAGGGGGCTTCTGGGGTAACTGGCCAAGTTCTGTTTCTTCACCTGGAGGTGATCACAAGGAAGTTTAGTTGCCTTATCATAAATCATTAAGGTATATGTTTGTACTGTGTGGCTTTCTGTATCTGTTTTATTTAAAAACAGAACAAAACAAAAGAAAAAACTAAACAAACACAGGAACGTCCCCTTGCAGGTGGAGTGAAGTGGCTTTCCCATGGCTAAGTAGAGAGCTGTGATTTGAGCCCAGTCTATAGCCCGAAGCTTGTTTATTCATTCAACAAATACTTGCCAAACCCAGGGTCTGTGCCAGGGGTCTGGGAGTGAGAGAGACGCATTCGTGCCCTCACAGTGCTGAGAGGCTGAGCAGAGGAACAGGTCAGGGACCGGGACCCCCTCCCACCAGGACACCTAAGGATTCTGGATAAAACATGGCAAGGAGCCCTGTAAAGGGACAGCTGGGCTCACAGAATTGAGGGGAAATAAATCTTCAGGGGTTACAAGCAGAGAGAAATTGAACATTGTAACCAGAACTAACCGCATGGAGGGTTTACCCACCATCGGGGGATCATAGGGACTTTGGAAAAGACTTTAAATTTTGAAAGAAATAAAAGTTGCAAGAATGATATAATGAATCTTAAAAAACGCTTTATCCAGATTTACCAATTGTTAATCACATTTTGCTACTCTTGTTTTATCATTTACTCTCTCTCTCTTCTGGAGAAATTTTTTTTTCTTCCCTGAATCATTTGAGAACACATTGCAGACGTGATGCTCCTTTACCCCTAAATATTTTAGTGTGTATGTCCTAAGAACAACGGCATTCCCTTATCCAACCCCGTAGCCATTGAATTCAGCAGCTTTACCAGAGTTAGCACCCAAAACCCATCAACATTTTGCCAACTGTCCCAGTGATATGATTGTGTATCATATTTAGTTGTCATGTCTCTTTTGTCTCTCTCTTTCCTCTCTCTTTTTTAAAAAGATTATTTTATTGAAGTATAGTTGGTTTACAATGTTGTGTTAATTTCTGCTGTATAGCAAAGTGATTCAGTTATACACATATATACATTCTATATACATCCTTTTTCATCTTCTTTTCCATCATGGTTTATCACAGGATATTGAATATAGTTCCCTGTGCTCGACAGTAGGACCTTGTTTTGTCTTTCATCTCTTTTAATCTGAGAGATTCTGTCCTTAATCTTGATTTTTTTGAGGAGCACAAGCCAGTTATTGAAATAATTATTGTCAATCTCATTTATTGGTGATGTTAAATTCCATCAGTTGGTGGAGGAGGGACTGGAGGGGGCTGTTGAGGGCCGAAGCAGGGACACTGAGGAGGGGATTGTGGCAGTTGTCCGTGTAGTGGTGGCAGGAGAGGTGGAGGGACTGAGGAAGGTTGGATTTGGGGGGAAGGGACCTCCTTTTTCTCAGTGGTGCACCCTGCCCATCTCCATCTCCCATAAGCTGTGTGACTTGGGCAAGTTACTTCACCTCTCTGTGGCTTAGTTTTCTCATCTGTGAAATGGGATGACAGCACCTCTCCAGAGGGCAGTTGTGGGATTAAATGTGTTAAGTGCTACAAAGTGTTGGCCACTGTTACTCTTTTTTTTTTTTAATTTTTATTGGCATATAGTTGATTTACAATGTTGTGTTAGTTTCTGCTGCACAGCAAAATGAATCAGTTATACATATATCTGCTCTTTTTTAGATTCTATTCCCATATAGGTCATCACAGAGTATTGAGTAGAGCGCCCTGTGCTATACAGTAGGTTCTTATTAGTTACCTATTTTATGTATAGTAGTGTATATATGTCAAACCCACTCCCCCAATTCATCCCTCCCCCCTTCCCCCCTTGGTAACAATAAGTTTGTTTCCTACATCTGTGACTCTATTTCTGTTTTGTGAATAGGTTCATTTGTACCATTTTGTTTTAGATTCCACACATAAATGATATTGTATGATATTTGTTTTTCTGTGTCTGACACTTCACTCAGTATGAAAATCTCTAGGTCCATCCACGTCTCTGCAAGTGGCCTTATTTCCTTCTTTTTTATGGCGGAGTAACATTCCATTGTATACATGTACCACATTTTCTTTATCCATTCCTTTGTTGGTGGACATTTAGTTTGCTTCCATGTCCTGGCTATTGTATCAATAATAAACCTCGCTTTTTAAATTAAGCGTGAAGCAGACACCTTTTATTTGTTGAGTTAAACATGCTATCGTTGGTTTGTGTCAGGAACCTCTACGGTTTTACTTTGTTTTATTTTGTTGTATTTTTTCCCCTTCATCCTTAATGCCCAGGCCCATGACCTCTGTCCCTGGGTGTGTGTGTCTTTGTAAAACAAGTAGTATTATTTTATGCGTGGGTGTTTTTAACTTACAGACAAGTTCTTCTGTTTCTCTCTTTCACTCAACATTCTGTTTCCAAGATCTCTGCGTGTTGCCAGGGCTATGTCCTGCTATGCTGAAAAACCATTTATCTCTGCTTCCTTCCAAAGGAGTTTGCAGGCAGTTTGCTCATGTCCTTTGGGGCGGAACATTTTTTTGTCATGAGAAAACCTGGGCCCTGAGCCTGTCTCCTTTGAAGGCAGGCGGGCCCGCACGGCTGGGAGGAGGAGAGAGCTCCAGCTGCTATGTAACGAATGGGGTCCTGCTGGGTCCCCCGGATGGACAGGCCAGGCTGGGCAGCTGTCCGCATTCATTGCCTGGCACGGCCTCAGGAGGAGGGTTGCGGGGGGGGGGGGGGGGGGGCTGGCCGAGAGGGGGTCAGGGCCGGGAGTATCCCCTCTTGGAGCTGCCCAGACCTCAGGCTTTCTCTCTGGGCCTCCCACGCACAGCCCAGGGCCTGTCAGAGAAATGAGAAGCTGGGTCCAGGAAAGGGCTGAGCTAAGTGGTGCGGTGAGAGAGCGCGACCACCCACATCCATCCTCTCTTTGTGGGTTCAAGATGACAGCGCGGGAAGTGCTCTGGCGGGTACAGCAAGGCCAGGGGCTAAGTCACAGCACCCCAGCCCTCAGCATGTTGGCTTCCTCTGAACCAAGGTCCCATGAGTAAGATGGAGAGGACCCCTGGGGTGTCTGAGTCACCTCCCGGGCCTCCCTTTCCTTCAGTCACCACATTCTGCTCCCATCTAGTCACCACATGTTATTGAGCACGAGGCACTGGCCATAAAGCAGTAAACCAGATGGACCACAACCCGTGCCCTCCTGGACCTCTGTTGGGGTGGGTGTGCGTGTGTGTGTGTGTGTGTGTGCGTGTGTGTGTGTGTGTGTGTGGTAGGTAGAATAATGCCCACCCTCCTCCCTATTCATGTCCTAATCCCTGGAACCAGTGAATATGCTAGGTTACGGGGGAGTTAAGGTGGCAGGTGGAATTAGAATTGAGGTTGCTGAGCAGCTGAACTTGAGCTGGAAGAAGGTCCTGGGTTATCCAGTGAGCCCAGTTTATTTTTTTTATAAATGTATTTATTTATTGGCTCCCTTGGGTCTCTCTCTCTCTTTTTTTTTTTTGGAAAGAAAATCACTTCGTTCTAAGTAATTCACAAACAATAACATCAGAAAAGCATGTTTAAGAGGCCACACAAACATCTGCCCAGGCCCAAACTCAGTACCATCTCAATGAGCTTCTGTATGGTGAGAACACCCTCTTCCACTGCCATCCTGAAGCACAAGAACTATTAATGATTGAGGAGAGCTTTAACTGGTGGTTTCACAATTTATATCTTCACTGCCAATTATACTTTTAATACCAAATCAACGTGGTCACGAGAGCTGATTTCTCATGCCTTCAATCGTCACTTCTTCGTTAAGCTAACCCGTTTGCCAGTCTGCACTGTTTCCGCACCTCGCTGAAACCCTCACAGAGCTTAAGCTCACCCTGGCTCTGGGCACACGCCAAAAACTGTTTCTCCTCAAAAAAGCATGGGCCATTCTGCTGCTGCTGTGCTGGCTGGGTTCCTTCCCTGAGGCTCCTGGTAAGTGATGTCGGGCCTTGAGGGCTCAGCATTACTTCCTTCCCTGAAGCCCCCGGCGATGGCATGACCCAGAGTGTGGCCGACGGCAGAACCCACAGCCACGCCGGCTGCAGTGGTTGCCATCTGGGCCATCAGACCTGGCTGCCGGGGAGCCAACAGCGGACGGGGGAGCCCTGCTGGTGGCTGAGTGGCGGGTGCTGGCTGAGTGGCGGGTGCTGGCCTGGGCGCAGCTCTCACGTGAGGTACCCGGCTGGCGGAGGGGCTATGCGGGAACTGCGGCTTTGGCTTCCACGCAGCATCTTAACTGCGCGGCAAAGCAGGTCTAGGAGAGGGAGACTCTGAGCAGACACTGGCGGCTTCTGCATTGGGTCTTTGTTGCTGCGCGCGCAGGGTTTCTCTAGTTGTGGCGAGCGGGGGCTACTCTTCATTGCGGTGCTCGGGCTTCTCACTGCCGTGGCTTCTCTTGTGGAGCACAGGCCCTAGGTGCTCAGGCTTTGGTAGTTGCAGCACACAAGCTCAGTAGTTGTGGCTCACGGGCTTAGTTGCTCTGAGGCATGTGGGATCTTCCTGGACCAGGGATCAAACCCGTGTCCCCTGCACTGGCAGGTGGATTCTTAACCACTGCACCACCAGGGAAGTCCCCAGTGGGCCCAGTGTAATTGCAAGGATCCTTGTAAGTACAAGAGGGAAGTAGGAGAGTCAGAGCTAGAGGGATGCAGCACAAGATAGACTGGAGCTGCCTCTGCTGGCTTTGAACTTGGAAGGTGGGGCCACAAGCCAAGGAACGCAGGCAGCCTGTAGGAGCTGGAAAAGGCCAGGAAGCAGGTTCTCTCTTTGAATCTCCCCAAGGAACTCAACCCTGCCCCCTAAGTTTGGCCTAAGGAGGTCCAGTTTAAACCTCTGACCTCCAGAGCTGTAAGATAATAAATTTGTATTGTTTTAAGCAACCAAATTGTGATTTGTTACAGCTGCCACAGGAAACTAATACACAATAAACAAGTGAAACATAGAATATGTTAGGTGGTGTTAAGTAAATGCTGTGGGAAAAATAAAGCCAGATGGAGGATGGGGAATGTTGGGATGGTTTGCAGTTTTAAGCAGGGGGAACAGGCAGTTTCAACAGAGGCCTGAAGGAGGTGAGACATGAACTATACGGATAATGGGGGAAAGTGTACCAGGTGGAGGGACCCACAAGTGCCAAGGCCCTGAGGTGGGAGCATGCCTGGTATGTTGCAGGCACAGCAGGGCAGCCATTGTCACGGGGGCAGAGTGAGTTGGGGGGGATGGAAGGAGGGGAGGTCAGGGATTGTAGGGGGTCAAGTGAGCTCTGGCGAGATGGGCCTGGCGTATAGCAGCCTCCCAACAAGATCAATAAGGGCAGTGCTGGGCTGAAGGTCCCAGTCTCAGCAGTGGAACACGCTTCTCCCGACAGGAGCTGGAGAGCCAGATCTGCCCCTTGCCCAGCTCTGCTCAGGCCTGCTGAAGTGGTTTCCAAGTCACTAAAGTGAGGAAGGAATGTGCCCACCCCCACGCCTCCCTCCCACCCCAGGTCTTGCTTCCTAGTCTGGCCTTTGCTCGGAATTATTCTCTGGATCTCAAAGCCTGATATGGCTTGGTCTAGGCGGGGTGGGCAGAGATATCGTGACCTCTCTCTCACCCCAGAACTGCCAGTCTGGGAGCAGAAGGCTTTGCTGCCTCCCTTGGGATCATGGCCAAGCAGGCCAGCCTGTGCCCTGCGCTTGGGCAGCTGGGCTGCGGCTGGGAGATAAAGGTCACCATTTCCCCTCCACCTCCTGTGCTCTGTGACCTGGGGCTGGTGGCTCGCTGTCTCTGGGCCTCCGTCTCCACCTCTGAGGCCCAAGAGGTTGGATTAATCAGGGGTCTCAAACTGACAGGCTGCAGCCACTTCCTGCCCACAGACGTGTTTAAGTGTTTTAGATTAGCTGCCAGCACTTAAGAGTTGGGAAACTTCGCGTAAACTCTAGATTTCTGGCTTTTCTTGAGAAATGAGAAGTTCTGGCAGCTGGTGACTGAAGCTGACTCGGGGCTATCACAGTCTGTGCCCAGCCCACTCCATCCTTTCTGACTTGTGTCTTGGGATACTGGGATGTCTGAGTTCAGAGCCCTGGACTCTATGGTCCTTCCAGCTCTGATTTTGTCCACTCAACAGCTATTCCATGAGCATTTAGTATGGGTAGGACCTAAGAGATAAGCTTTACACCGCCCATTTTACAGATGAGGGAAGGGAGGCTTGGGAAACATGGGAGGGTGTAGTTTACTAGGCTCCCAGAGTCAGCATTGGGGCTGCATCTGAGCTGCAACTGACCGATCCATTGAAAACTGATCCCAAAGGTCTTTGTCCAAAATGAATTGAATACTGACATGGGCCTGGGCCATGGCCCTGAACTGGACAGACCAGGTCCTGCCTTCATGGGCTGATGCAGTTCCTGGAGCCACAGTGATCAGCAAGGAAAACCTGGGGTTTCGGGAGAGATGTAGATGGACAGGGTGGTGATGGGTCGGGGACGGGAGGGAGGAGGTGACGCTGGAGCTGTTTCCCACAGAGCGAGGGCCTGAGGCCAGAGCCCCAAGGTCCACCTTCCTCCTCTCGTGTCCATCATGGACACTTCTCTGAGACCTGTCCCGCTCCACGAGCTGACTTTCCACTAGGATGATGGTGACATGTGGCTCTGGATTCCCAGCCCTGCTGCTTACCTGCCAAATGACCTTGGACAAGGGACTCAGCCTCTCTGTGCCTCAGTTTCCAAGTCTGTAAAATGGAGAAAACATGGGTGTTTACCACTCAAGGGCGTTGGTGGTGATATGACTTGAACGATGAATTATAGTCGCCTGGGATGTAGCTGGAGCTCAGTCACCGGGGGCTGTGACCAGAATGTCCTTCCACTTAGGCTAAATAGACTACAGAGTATCCATTCCCTGGAGGACGGGGTAGCAGGAGGAAGGGGGGATGTGGGACACATCCCCTGGTGAACCCAGGCACAGTGGTGGGATTGGAACCCATCACTGACGCTACCTGAGAGAATTTTCCAACACAGCAGGGAGGCCCAGGCAGCCCTTCGGCAGATAGGAGGCTGGGGTCGGTGTGGGGCCCTCTGCTGTTCTCTCCCCACTCCCACTGGGAAGCTCCCAGAGGAGATGTTTCTACCACCCATGTTTTTTTTTTTGTTTGTTTATTTTTGTGTTCTGGGTGTTTTGGCTGCGCCAAGTAGCATGTGGGATCTTAGTTCCCTGACCAGGGATTGAACCTGCGCCCCTACAGTGGAAGCCCAGAGTTTTAACCACTGGACCGCCACGTTCACTTTCAATGCTCCAGGAGCCCAGCCCCACGGGCTTCAGTCCCAGGAGGAAAATTGCAGTTTTCACTTTTTCCACATGGTGAAAGGGGCCAGGACCTCTGCAGAGAGACACCATGAAGCCCTGATCCTGCCCCTCTCAGCTCCTCCCTAGTCCCTGGATCTCCCAGCACAGGGATTTTCCCAAGAAGAGAAAAGAAGCAGGAATGAGGGAGGGTGGGGCTGAGAGAATCCTGTCTGCTCCCCACTTTGTCCCTCATTCGCACAGTGCAGACACGCGGTAGGTCTTCAATAAATGTTCAGTGAATGGATGGATGGATGGGAGGGAGGATGAATGTATGGATTGATGGATGGATGAGAAGGAGGGAGGGAGAGTGGGTGGAAGGATGGATGGGTGGGTGGGTGGTTAGGACTTAATCCTGAGAACACTGATCTTGGAGGAAAGTTACTGGGTCATCATGATCCCGACCACAGATTCCTCCAGGCCAGTTGCACCTCCCCTCTCTCCTGGCTCCCTTACGTCCAAGCATCTCCAGGGTGAAGGTGTGTCTTCCTTCAGAGACTGAGCCATGTGATGCCCCAGCATCTGTGTGGGTTATAATCCCCCACGATGTGTTCGTGCCTGTGACGTCCTGAGTAAATAAACACACATGGAGCCCAGGAAGCTTAATCAGCCATCTCTGGTGTCCCAGGTGTTACGCAGTCAGGGAGGCATCTAATCACAGCAAGCCTGTGAGGGGTAAGATTGTTGACATTCCGCAGATGGAGGATGTTGAGGCTCAGAGGAGATCTCACTAGGAAGGGGTGAGGTGAGCCTGAGCTGACGTCCTCTGGCTCCCAGGTCAGTACTTTTTCAGCCATGTCTGCTGCTCTCAGAATGACCTCAAGACAAGATGTTCTCCTTTACGTGGGGGAAGAGGAGTGGTATAAGCAACCACGATGGCGCTGGTAGTTCTTGAACATTCACTACGTGCCAGACTTTCTAAGTATTATTTCATTTATCCTTCCTGAATCAGTCAGCTTCCGCCAAAAAAACAGAATGTATGAAACACATGAATGAATGACTCAGGAATGAATGAAAAACCTCCATCCCCATCCCAATCCTTCCCACCCCCCACCCCAGAGGTAACTGATCTTATTTCTTTGAAATGGGTTCTTCCGGATCTTATTCCAGTGGTTCTAAACCAGGGGTGATTTTGCCCCCCAGGGCGCATTTGGCAATGCCTGGTGACATTTTGGTGTCACACCTGGGGGAGGGGTGCTGTCAGCATCTAGTGGGTAAAGGGCAGGGATGCTGCTAAAAATTCTGAAAGTGCAGGACAGCTCCACGGCCGAGAATTATCCTGCCCTGGGTGTTAACGGTGCCCAGGTTGAGAAACCTTGTCTAATTCTTATTCTACACAGCCACACAAATTTACACAGATTTGTAGAAGACAGAAAGGGGTTTTTTTTTGGTGTTTTAAAATAAGTGATATAATACAGTGTATATCTAATACTGTGTATATCATTCTGTGCTTGCTTTTCTCTCTTAATCATACGTCTTGGAGATTTTTGAGGCCGGCATATGCAAACCTCCCCAACCTTTTAAGCAGCGGGACACATGTAGGTTGTTTCCAGCTTTGGAGGATTACAAACATGGCTTCAACAAATATTTTTGGATTTTCATTTACATGAGCCAATAAGTCATTATTAAAAAATTTTTTTCTGCTTTGGCCAGCTTGAGCTGGGATTTTAACTCTCACCACAAAAGCACCTGGCACTCTGAAGAGAGTCGAAGGAGATTATTTCAGAGATCCTTTGAGTTTAGACACTTCCTGAATCCTTAAGTGGAGCACGTACCAGCTGGAGGAGGTGACCTGTCTGAGGAGGCTTAGCAGAGAGAGAGAGGGCGTGTCAGGGACAGCGGGAGCAAAGGTCTAGCGGCAGGGGCACGTGCGGCACACTTGGTAAACAATGAGGCTCGCCTCTGGCAATGACCTTGAGCATCAAGCCATGTACTGAGGCCCCTTCACTCCAAGTGTGGCATTAGCGTTGCTGGGGAGCCTATTGGAAAAGCAGAATTAACGCCCCGCCCCAGACCTACTGAATCAGATCTGCTTTTAACAAGACCTCCAGCTGTTTCTGATGCATATTAAAGATGGAGAAGGACCAGTTTCGGTTCAGAAACCTCCAGGAACATGCTTTTGTCCCACAAGAGAGAAGCATGGAGTGAATTGCTGCTTCTCTCCGTTTCACACCTCTCAAACACCTTCCAGTGCTTTCCACTTTGGTGGAAGAACAAAGAAGGAAAAGAAGATGCAAACACACGTCTGTGTCTCTGTGGAAACACGTGCACACACACAACATGGGCAATGTCCCTCTCCATTCAAATGATGGCCAACAGGCATGTATTTCTTTAATTAGCACCATTTCCTACCAAAATAAGTTCAGTGCTCTGTGCAATTCTCCCACCAAGATCTGCAAGCTCTGGGGTCATAACTGCCAAGAGGTCAGAGGTGGCACTTCAGACACTTAAAGGACAGTTGGCAGTAAAACTGACAGCATGAGGGCCCTTATTGGTCTCTATCGCCTGGAAGAAGAACCCATCAGTGGGGCTTGTTATCTCTGATGGAGAGCAGAGCCCACTGTGGCTTAAACTGTCAGGACCTTGACTGTGATTACTGAGCTCACCCAGAAGTCCCTCCATCATAAATCCACCTTCTTCAACGGCTCAGAGTCAAGCCTTTGACAGCAACCATCTGTATAAACAAAGTATTTTAGGTTCTAGAAAAGTGGTTCTTCTCTGGGCACGATTTTTTGACTTAATTGTCCCCTCACTTCCAACTCCCATGCTTAAAAAGATCAAGGCCGGGCAGAAGAAACATATCATTTTCTTCCACATCTCTTAAGAAAACAAAAACATTTGAATTCCATGCCTCCCTGAGGGAAAAGACTGTTGGCACTGGGTCCCGCTCTGGAAGGCTTTGGATGTCAAGCTGAGGAATGGACATTTATTTCCTATCTCCAATCTCCTGGCCTCTGGCCTTGACTCTTTCCCTTTCCCTGGATTCTGTCTCCCCAAATCGCCTAGGTCCATCTTCAAGCCTCCATCTGCCCACGCAGGAAGGAAAAGAGAGTTCACAGCGTAAATATTTAGCCTGAAGGTCTCGGACAGAGTTTTGGGAGGTTCCTGGCAGCAAGCTTCCTGGCTCCGATGACCTCATAGCTTCTCCCAACGGCACCATCTTGGTCCTTTCTCCAACCTCAGTGCCCATCTCCCTTAAACCCAACGTCCAGGACAATCAGTGGTGGCACCACCTTGGTGGTGATGGGTGAATCCGGCTCCCCCATAATCTCCATCACCACACCCAAAGCCACCCCCAATAAACATACAATCTAAATTCATGCAACTTACCTCCCTAGCAGGCTGCCTCTTTGGACCAGACTGCCGCCCCCAAGCTCCTCCCATATAGACATCCTGGGTCTGCACTGCAAAGAGTTGACCTCCTTCACAGCAGAGGTTAACATCCGGGCTCTGGGCCAGACCTGAATTCGAATTCTGCTGCTTCTTAGCTGAATGAGGGTGGGCAAGATGCTTCGGCTCTGAGCCTCCGTCTCCTCCCTGTGCAATGAGGATAACGCACTGGGACTTAACTGGGGGTGACTGTGCCGCCTGGGAAACATGGCAAAGTCTGGAGACAGTTCTGGTTGTCACCACTGGGGAAGGGTGCTGTGGGCATCTAATGGGTAGAAGCCAGGGATGTTGCTAGAATATCCCACAGTGCAAGCCTGGCCCCACACAACGAATTACCTGGTACGAATGTCATCAGTGCGGAGGTTGAGAAACCCCGGGTAAAGTGATCGCAGGCTTGTTGTGAGGATGAAGTTCCCCAAGCAGCTCACACAGGGTCTGGCACAGGCCACGCCCCCAGTCCGTGGCTGCGAATGTAGTTATTACTCTCCTGTTCACTCCGCCCCCTTCTCTCCAGCCCCGGACCATCTCCTAGCCGGACGCCAGAGGGCGCCGTTCACAGGGCAGCGTACCTGAAGGCACTACCTGGTGCTGTGCAAAGAGGACCCAGTCCGTGCTGTTTCCACATCTCAACCATAGGCGCATCCTGCAGCCACCCCCTCACTGCTCTCCCTGCCTCCACACTTGCTCCTTTCCGTCCCCTCCTCCACATCGTCACCACCGTGCATCCCTAATGACCAATGTTTTTTGAGCACTAAGAAGGTTCTAGACCTGTGTTGAGCTCTTTATGTACATTATCTTACTTGGTCCTTAGAAGAACCCTGAGAGGCAAAGACTAAGATTGTCTCCATTTTAGACAAGGGGAAACTGAGGCTCAGGGAGGTGTAGTAACTGGCCTGAAGTCATGCAGCAAGTGAGTGGCAGAGCTGGAATTTGAAACCAGGTCTGGCTGAGTCCAGATCTTTAAACTGGAATGTTACCCAGCATCTTTGGACTCATTAGAACAGTGGGTGTGCTTCAGAATCGCCTCAGAGAAGGGTCTATTAAAATGAAGAGCCCATTGTGGGGGAACCTCGGAGTCTGTGCTTTGACAGTGTCCTCCTCGTCCCCAGGGGAGGTGATTCTGATGCTGATGGTCCGTGGACCAAACTTGGAAAAAGACTCTCAGATCTAATTGCTCCTCTTCCACCTCAGAATTGAGTCCAAAGTCTTGGGTGTGTAATTTAACCGCCTCTCTCTCCTCCGCCCTAGTTTCTGGGTCTATGTCTGAGTCTCTCACCCTGGGCATTTGCACGTGCTGCACTCACTGCCTGCAGCTTTCCGTCTCCCTTTGCCTGGTTGGTTCCTGCAGGTGCTGGGCTGAATCCTGGGTCGTAGCCTCATTGGGCAGCATAACTTTGGGCAAGGTCCTCACTCCTTTTTTTTTTTTTTTGGCCATGCTGCATGGCACGTGGGATCTTAGTTCTCCCACTAGGGATCGAACTTGCGCCCCTGCATTGGAAGTGCAGACTTTTAACCACTGGACCACTAGGGAAGTCTCTAAGGTCTTTGCTCTTTTGGGGTCTGTTTCTCCACTTAAGCCACGAGGATCTGAGGAGTTGCAGGCTCTGTGAACAGAGACAGCCAGAGCAGCCAGTAAAGCCAGGCATCTGGGACACCCCTCTTGCTTGTGGTTCAGCAGCCTATTTTCCTGGCAGGTGCCGAGCTCCAAGTCATGCTGTTGAGAAGTTTCAGGGAAGTCCAGGCCCAGCGCTTTGGCTGCTGCTTTGGCCAAATCAATATTTTCCCACCTTATCTCCAACTGGCTTGCTCATAATATTTAGACACTTGGCCTCAAGTTGAGAAATCGGGTGACTCAGAGAGAAAGCAGCTGCAGCCGTCCCCTGACCCTTCTGAACCCCCTACTCCCAACAGGGACACGCCCTTCCAGACAGAGAAATGCTCTTTCCCCAGCAGCAGCTCTTCATGGAGGCAGGAGGAAACCAAGGCCCAGGGAGGAAAAAACAACCTCCTTACAGCCACACAGCCAGCCAGCGGCACATGTGCGTTAAATATTTACTGAGCACCTACTGTGTGTAAGTCCCCGTGGCAGGTACTGAGAAGACAGTGGTGAACAGGACAAAGATGGGAACTGTCCTTTACGGGGATTTTAGTCTTGACGGAAGCTACTTATGTTAAAAGCTAATACAAAGCTCTTATTGTATGCTGGTCACCCTTTGAAGTGTTTTATGTGATTAATTTATTTAATCCTCATAGTAGCCTATGGAGATGGCTACTGTCATTTTAGAGTAAGGAAACTGAAGCACAGGAAGGTTGAGACACTTGCCCGAGCTCACACAGCTAGTGCAGTGGGCTAAATGGTGGACCTCCAAGATATCAGGTCATAATCCCTGGAACATGTGAATGTTGCCATAATGTGCTGAAATCTTTGCAGGCGTGATTAAATTACAGATTTTGAGATGAGGAGATTATTCTGGATTATCCAGGAGGGCTGTAAGTGCCACCACGTGTGTCACTATGAGAGGAAGGCAGAGGAAGAGTAGATGGACACGCAGAGGAGAAGGTGATGTGAAGACAGAGGCAGAGGTTGCAGTGATGTGGCAACAACCAAAGGAATGTCACCAGCCACCAGCAGCGGGAAGAAGGGAGGAAGGATTCTCCCCTAGAGTCTCCAGAGGGAGCTCCAGCCAGCCAACGCCTTGCCATGGTTTTGTTTTTGTTTTTTAAAGATTTATTTATTATCTTATTTTTATTTATTTCTTTATTTGCTGCGTTGGGTCTTTGTTGCTGTGCGTGGGCTTTCTCTAGTTGCAGAGAGCAGGGGGCTACTCTTCGTCATGGTGCGCGGGTTTCTCATTGTGGTGACTTCTCTTGTTGTGGAGCACGGGCTCTAGGCATGCAGGCTTCAGCAGTTGTGACATGCAGGCTCAATAGTTGTGGCTCACAGGCTCTAGAGCGCAGGCTTAGTAGTTGTGGCACACGGGCTTTGTTGCTCTATGGCATGTGATATCCTCCTGGACCAGGGCTCAAACCCATGTCCCTTGCATTGGCAGGTGGATTCCTAACCACTGCGCCACCAGGGAAATCCCTGCTATGGGGTTTTGACCCCTTGAAACTGATGTTGACCTTCTGGCCTCCAGAATTGTGAGAGAATGAGTTTCTGTTGCTGTAAGTCACCAAGCCACAGGAAACTAATTCAGCTAGTAAATGGCTGAGGCAGGATTTGAACTTTGGCAACATTTCAATTTTCAGCTTTACAAACGCACCTTACCTCTGTTCCCTTGGCTTCTGTCTGTCCCAGTCCTGCCAAAAGGTAAATAAGATTACTCAAAATCAAACTCTTGCTTTTCCCCATTTTCTGCTGGTTGGAAAGCAGGTGTGTGAATGCAGGAGCTAGAGCAGCCACCTTGTACCCAGAGATTGAAGCTGCATGGGAGGAGTGGCTGAGCCAACTCACCAGCCCTGGATCAGTGATCTCTAAATTGTTAGACTAGAGACAGAAATAAACTTCTATGTTGTTAGAAATAAAGAAAGAGAGAAAGAAATAAAGAAAGGAAGAAAGAAAGGAGGGGGGAGAGAGGAAAGAAAGAAAAAGAGAGAAAGGGAAAGGACCTTATTATCTGAGTTCCTCCTAGAAATGCCTTTGAATTCACAGGCTGCCTTTAATTTTATGGGGAATGAAATGAGCAGCATCTACCTTAAGAACCATTTTTTTTCTATTAAATTCCTTATGTGAGGAGCCCTCGTTGCCATCTTGGAGTCGAGGCTAGAAAAACATTTGTCTTCAGACAACCTAGTATATAGTCTCTTTTTCTTTTTTCTTTCCTGCTCCTCCCCCACTTCCTTCTTCATTAAATATCAGGTGAACAGACTGAAGCCACTTAATACATTTCCCTTTTCACCTTGGCTGCCAGGAAACTCAACTAAAATCAGTATTCAACTGCCATGATTGATTCATCTCAGGTGCATGGTCACATTTGTGTCCAAGCTCCACTGAATCCAGGTTCATCACTTAATGTTTGTACTTATTCTGGGAGACTTGGTAGACTAGGCCAAGGCCAAATTCATCTCTCTGTCACTTACCAGTTGAGGAAACTCTCTGAGCTTCAGTTTCCTTACTTGCAAAATGGGGATGATAATTGTAGAGCAATAAGTAATAAATTCCCCAGGATTAATCCTGCCTTTCTGGTAATAGAACCTGTGTCTCATTTTAGAAGGCACCCCTCCTCCACTCAGTCCATATGGTTCTGGTGGACCAACTCCTGTATCTGTCTGTTTTGGGTACATAAATTGTCCTAAAACTCAGTGGCTTAAAATAGTAACTATTTATTGTGCCCACAAGTGAGTGGATCCATGGGGCAGCTTTGGTCTCAGCTGGTCTTATGTGTCTGGGGTCAACTTCAGATTGGGTAGGCAGCTCTGCTGACTTCGGCTGGGCATGCTCGCATTTTTGGAGGTCAGCTGGATGTCTGCTGATCTAGGACAGCCTCTGCAGGGGACTAGGCTCTCTTTGATGTGGTTTCTCATCCCCCAGCAGACTAGCCCAGGCTTGTTCTCATGGTGTTATTCAAGGTTCTGAGAGACAGCAGAAACTGCAAGGACTGTTGAAGCCAATGCTGAGAACAGGTATAGCATCGCTTCCCTGCGTCCCATCCCTTGGAGCAAGTTTCAAGGCCAGAACGTGTGGAATAAGCTCACATTGCAAAGGACTTGAGTCCAGGGAGACCATTAATTACTCATTGATGTAGTGAAACTACTCTAAGTCTCCAACTCCATCTCCAGAATTTGGCAGGAGATCAGGGCCTGACCCATGTGAGCATTCCATATGGCTTCAGGGATTAGGAAAGGGATTTGCATCTGACTTAAATAAGGCCAACCTGAATCAGTCTCAGACTTTCACTAAGGCTAAGAGATTCTCCTTCTACTGGGGTTGCTGACCTGGCAGGATGTAAGGGCTGCTAAAAGCCATCATGATACAACACAGGGACAGGCTGTCTATGAGTGACGCCAACACAGAGGAAAGAGAACTGAAAGATGGAGTGAAATGAATCCTGACATCCTTGGATCCTGCTGTACCTGAAGGTGCCCCACCCCCTCCACTGCCCCCAGATCCCGGAAGCCAGGATTCCAACCCTGGACTTTCCCTGTTGGAGCCAATAAATTACTTTCTTTTCCCCCTCAAGCCAATTCGAGTTGCGTTCCTATCTCCTGCAATGAAAACTGTAAACAAATGGCTCTCATACTGAACACACTTTGTGGATAAGGTAGAGAAAGTTTTTCCTTTAGGGAGCAAGTGACAGGGGTCACTTGGAGCATAGAAGCTTGTGAATCTGATCCCATTCCTGGGGATGGGAACAGAGTAGACAGGAGCAGAGAAAAGCCAGGCTTTGGAGTCGGGTAGTGTGGACTCTCATGTGCTTCCATTGCTTGCAAGCTTGCCAGCACTGGTTCAGGGAGTTGTGATGCCTCCTGCCCAGGAGTGGTCATGAGGATTCCTGGAGCTCGGGCATCCGCACCTGCCCGTGCAGAGGGGACCTGACCTTTCTCCTTGGATAAGCTACGGGCAGATGCCATCTTGGAGAGGAGCGGGGGAGGAGGGGAACTAAACAGCAGCTTGCCCCTGAAACACCCAAGTGAAGCTGGTCTTCCCTGAACAGTTTAAATGATTAGCCTGGCTGAAGATTTTGTATTTTTTACCACGTGAAGCTCATGACAAGATCGGACTGAGGACCGAGGACAATAGTAGGGCCTTTGTGGTATTTACTATATGCCAGACACTGTTTACATGTGCTCCCCCAAGGGAAACTGGGGCCCAGGGAGGTTAAATGACTTGCCTGAGGCCACACAGTAAGTGGCAGAGCTGGGATTTGAACCCAGGTTCTCTGGCTCCAGGATATCCCTCGCTCCTAATCACTGCACTAGATTTTTCTTTGCGGATCTGAATTAAAAGTGAGGAAATACTACTGCAGCCCTAGTAGTATCTGTGTAAACAGGGCTTTAATTTTCGTGTGCAGAAGGGAACATTCCAGGACTTACAAACTAGCCATGCTTGGACTGCCTCCAACCTGGACATGCTTTACTTGGTCCATGCAGTGCTTTATATATTGAAAACACAGGATTTTTTTCTGGCTTCTCCTAAACACCCTAAGGCTGGAGTTGAGGAGCAGGGTCACATTTGAAGGGGAGTCTGTTCACTGTAGGAGGAGCCAGAAGAGGAGATCTTGACTCTGAATGCAGCTCAGTCTGAGGTGGTTTCTGGAACCGCGGAGGCCTCATCTGGGTCAGGGTGCGTCCCCAGGAGCCAGGCGTTCATCCCTGCCAGGAGCACAATGCCCTCTTGTTCCCCTGCCAGCCTGGAGCCCCAGGAGGGGAAAAGCAGCTGGGGCCTCTGGTTGGATCCCAGAATCCACTGTCCCCAGGCTCTGTGGCCTTGCCGATCCCTGTCCCTCTCTGGGCTTCCCTTTCCTCATCTGTAAAATGGGCACGTGGCCATCCCTGCCCAACTTCCGACCTTCCCACCCCACTTTCTGGTCCTCCTCTGGGGAGTCACTCTTCCCACCTTGTTTGACTGTCCATCCAGATCAGTGGGTGGGCACATGACCCAAACTCAGCCAATCAGACTGTCTCTTGGGAGAACCAGAAACTCAAGGGGAACTAATGTTAAGAGGAGAAATAGTTGGCATCCGGAAGACCCCACCCTTTGGTTCCTACTCCCCAAGTCCCTGGCTCCTGCTTCTCAAGTCCCTGGAGCTGATCTGTTACTACTCTTTCCGAGTATTTTTAGGAAATACAACCTACCAATTAACTTTATCACATCCTAAATTCCTTTTATTTAAAAAAAAGATGTATTTATTTATTTGGCCATGCCAAGTCTTAATTGCAGCATGCGGGATCTTTGTTTCAGCATATGGGATCTTTAGTTGCGATATGCAGGATCAAGTTCCCTGACCAGCGATCGAACACGGGCCGCCTGCATTGGGAGCACGGAGTCTTAGCCACTGGAACACCAGGGAAGTCCCCATCCTGGATTCCTGAGTGGATTTGGATCTATTTCTGGGCTTTCAGTTTTGTTCATTAATCTGTCTATTGATATAGCCCACTACAATGTTTGAATTATTGAGATTTTATGACATGGCTTAGCATCTGATAATGCTCTTTCCTTCTCTTCCAGAGATTTCTTGGATATTTTTGCTTATTTAATTTTTCATAGGATTAATTTTAAAATTAGTTTCTCTGATTAAAAGGCTGATGGTAATTTTATTATAGTAACAAAGAACTTATAAATCAATTTAGGAATAACAGACATTGTTTTCATGATGAAACTTGCCATCCAAAATCATGGTGTACCTTTCCACTTGTTCAAGTATTTTTTTGTGTCCTTCCATAGAGAATTCAGATTTTCTTCGTGTAGGTCTTACACGTCTTTTGTTAAATTTTATTCCTAGGTATTCAGTCTTAATCTCGTTATTGTAAGTGGGAAATTTTCTTTCAGCATATCTCCCAATTAATGATTGCTTGAATATAGAAAAGCTACTGATTTATGCATGCTAATTTAGTATCTCGACACCTCCCTGAATTATCTTCGGTTTCCTACACACAGAATCATTTCACATGTGTAACATTGGCAATGTTACCTTCACCTATTCAGTTTTTGTATCTCTGTTTCCCTTTTGCCATCCAGTTGTACTGACTTCCAATACTATCTTAAATATCTAACTCTGTGTTAAACTACCGCGGTGAAAATGGACATTTTTGTCTTGTTCCTTTAGTGGAAATGCCTGTAGGGTTTTTCCAATAGGCATGATGTACTCCGATATATTTTACCACATTAAAGAGGTAAACATCTATTTCTGTTTCACTGAGTATCTATGAATTCTTATTGAATATGTGTGTGTGTTTATCAAGAATGGATGTTGAACTTCCTCAAATGTCTTTTTAGCTCTAAAGAGAATCATATGACGGTTCTCATAAATGAATGTATTTTCTAATATTGAACTAGCTTTGCATTTCTGGAATAAAACCCACTTGGTCTTCATGTTTTATTCTTTTTATTGTGCTTATGGTTCTGTTCACTCACATTTTATTTAGAATTTTTGCATCGATACTCACAAGTGAAATTTGTTACCTTCTTTGTACAATTCTTGTCAGGCTTCAGTATCAACATGATACTTGCTTCATAAAAATAATTGTAAAGTTTTCTTTCTTTGCCCTGCTCTCAAACAACTTAACTACCTTAGAATGATCTAGTCTTTTAAAGTTTCATAGGATTTTGCCTGTGAAACTGCTAAGATAGGTTTCTCGTGGGCAGATCTTTGTCAGCCGTCTCTGTTTCTTCTATGGCCTTGACACTCTTGCAGAGACAGCAGTAGCATCTGGTAGCTTTATAGAATTCAGGACCTGAGGCGAAGTCCCAGAACCAGAGTCTGAACTTTGAAAAGAACTTCAGGTGATTTGTGTGTCCATTAAAGTTGGAAAAGCACTTCTAGGGGACTCGGTGTGCTTTCCCTTTGTTCTGAAGCCAAGTAGTAAATTATATTTTCCCGATAAATTATCCTTTTCATACATATTTTCAATTTTAATTATATAGAGGTGAACAGAGTAGACCCTGGTGATCCTTCTCATTTTCTCTTTTCTCCTGTGGTTAATTCTCCCCTAGTTATTCCTTATTATATATACTTACCCGCTGTCCACTTTTTCTGGGTGGTGTGAACCAGTGGTTTATCTCTTTTTATTGCTGTTGCTTCCATTCGCCGCCATCATCAAAAGAGCCAGCTTTGGGGATTTATTTATGAGCCCATTTTTCTTCTGTTTTGCAACTCATCGATTTCTGCTTTATTCATATTAATTACTTTTGCTTTCCTTCCCTTTGTTTTCTTCGGTCATTCCTTTCCAGAAAACTTTTTGAATCAAACGCTTAACTCGATTTCTTCTTTTTTGTTTTTTAGTGATACTTAGGGCTAATAAGGATATTTATGGCTGGACATTACTTTAGGTGAAGCCCCCCAGGTTTGGATAAACAGAACTTCCATTATCATTGGGTTTTAAGAATTCTTCAATATTGGTTTTATTTCCTCTTTAACTCAAGAGTTAAGAGATCATTTAAAACTTTTTCTAGGTCCATATGTCCTCTTAAATTATTTTATTATTTATTTCTAACTTTATTGCGTTGTGACCTGAGAGTCTCATTTGTGCTACTCCACTTTAAAAAAAAATTATTGAGGCTTTCTTTGTAGCCTAATATATGGCTTATATTTGTGAGTGTTCATTATGTTATTTTTGTCTCCTGTATCCTTATTTTCTGTCTTCTTGATCTTTCAAAGACGGAGAGAAGTGACAAAGTCTCCTTGCCCTGTAACTACCTGTTATAGGGCAAGGCAACCTTAGGGTTATTTGGTATGTGGATGCTCACATCTTTCTATCTTTAATGGCAAATGGACCCTCAGCACTATATAGAGCTTTTCTCCATCTTGTTTACAGCTTTCCTCTTCTGATTTCATCTCATAGAAGACTGCAATCCGCCCTCCGTTTTGTATGCCTTTGTCTAATATATTCTGCCCCTCCCCCGTCCGTGTTTAATCTTTCTCAATCACTCGTTTTATTTATTTATTTATTTGGCCCGCCGCATGGCATGTGGGATCTTAGTTCCCCAACCAGGGATCGAACCCTCGCCCCCTGCTGTGTAATCACTAAGTCTTAACTACTGGACTGCGAGAGAAGTCCCTACAATCACTTGTTTTAGTGACTGTCTTATATACAACATAAAATCAGGTTCTGCTTTGTGATTCAATCTGAAAATTTTTTTTTCTTTCCACAACTAAGCACATTTATATTTATTGCTATAGTGGTATAGTTAGTCAGGATTCTGCCATTTGGGGGTTTTGCGGGGGAGGGAGTAGTTAAAAGTCTTTCACTGTGACGTCTGCTTTTTAAAAATTTGCTTTATTTTTTGTAGGTAATTCTTCCAATACTTAGGAAACTTTGGAGTTTTTGTCTAATGGTTCCCTTTATGCATATAATATGATATAACTTTAGTCCTTTATTTTTTAAGACAGCATCTATTAGTTTCCTTTCATAAAATTACATTTTCTCATTCTCCCTTCCCTTTCCCTCCATTTCCTAGTTTTAGTCCATCTTTTTCACTGCTTACTTCTGTACTGTTAAATACGCTTATAGTGAGATCACTCGATGTAAGCAGCTTTGAATTCTATGATCCAGCTCCCAGGTGTTACAAATGATTGCCTAAAGGATTTTTTCTTTATCTTTATAATAACTTTACTGGCATGTGGTTTAGTCTCAACCACTCTGGATACTGGCAGATAGTGTCACCTTTCAATGTGTAGATTCAAGCCTTCTTTTATTTCAAGTTTTATGGAATTATACCTTTATGTATTTGTTCTGTTCAATTATTTTGTATTTCTTCTTTGAAATCTCCAATTATGCATACATTGGCTCTCCTTTACCTATCACTTTCTTTCTAGTCTTTCTACTGCTTTCTTTACTTCTCTTTCATTTTTTCTCTTTTCTCATTTTTGTTATCCATGTCCCTCACTGTATTTTCTGCAAGGTCTGTTCTCCTTCATGTTCTTTCCAAGTCTGCCTTCATTTCTGCAATTTTCTCCCTTCTATTTCTTTCATGAGCTCTGTCAGCTCACGTTCATCACCTCCTTTTCCTGCCATCTTCTTCCTGAGTTCTTCAATTACGTCTTCTTTTTTCTTTTCCTTCATAGAGGTGATTGCTCATTGAACTTTTTTATTCATGCCAAAATTATTTGGAATAATTTTCATCCTCTCTGTGTTAACATTTTTCCTCTGTTGGTAGTTTTTTATGCTCTTTTCTGCATAGTTTATTATAATATCTTTGTATCAAGGCTTTTATACTTATTTTTATTTTTTTATTTATTTCATTATTTATTTGTTTGTTTGTTTGTTTATGGCTGCATTGGGTCTTTGTTGCTGTGCACGGGCTTTCTCTAGTTGTGGCAAGCAGGGGCTGCTCTTCATTGTGGTGCGTGGGTTTCTCATTGTGGTGGCTTCTCTTGCTGTGGAGCACAGGCTCCTGGCATGCTGGTTTCAGTAGTTGTGGTGCATGGGCTCAGTAGCTGTGGTGCATGGGCTTAGTTGCTCTGCAGCATGTGGAATCTTCCTGGCCCAGGGATCAAACCCGTGTTCTCTGCCTTGGCAGGTGAATTCTTAACCACTGCGCCACCAGGGAAGCCCTACATTTATTTTTAAAAACTTGTCATTGGAAGGGCTTGATTTTTCTGGGTCAGCTATTTACTGATTGTTTCTGTGGGAAGAAGGAGTGTAATTTCTTCTCTCTTTTTTTTAATAAATTTATTTATTTTATTTATTTAATGGCTGCATTGGGTCTTCGTTGCTGCACGTGGGCTTTCTCTAGTTGCTGAGAGCAGGGGCTACTCTTCGTTGTGGTGTGCAGGCTCCTCATTGTAGTGGCTTCTCTTGTTGTGGAGCACGGGCCCTAGGTGCGTGGGCTTCAATAGCTGTCACACATGGGTGCAATAGCTGTGGCTCATGGGCTCTAGAGCACAGGCTCAATAGTTGTGGCGCACGGGCCTAGCTGCTCCGTGGCATGTGGAATCCTCCCAGAGTAGGGCTCGAACCCACGTCCCATGCATTGGCAGGTGGACTCCCAACGACTACGCCACCGGGGAAGTCCCGAAGGAGTGTAATTTCTTAGACTTTGTAACTAAAAGGTTCTCTCCTCTCTGACAAAGAGACAGACTGTTCCCTGCAAATATGTCTTCTCTCTCTAATTCTTTGTTATACCTTCTCTGTTTCTCAGAATCAAACCAGATCCAAGAGGGCTTCTGCTTCTCACCCCAGTTCCTACATTCATTTTTATAAATCAGGACTCCAGCTTTTCACCTCAGGGTAAGCACTCATCCCCAGAAAGTACTCTTTTGCTGATGCTTTCTGAGATTTGCCACCACTGAACCCACTCACCACCTCCTGTATGACTTCCGCCCTATTTCAAAGCTGCTTTTGGAAAATTTCACACATGCTATGAAGTCTATGGATTATAACTCTCTCCTGGTTTTGCTAAAAATGGAGTTTGTGGGGTTTTTCTTCATTCTCTTTGATGCCTTGGTGTAATTTCTAGAAGGAGGAAGGGAAAATAACTTCTGCAAGCATTTTCCTACCCCCATGCTCTTTTTGGCTCCTTTCTGTCCTCTGAGACATAAGCAGAGCAGCTCTGACTGTTGTCCCCATTGTCCACACAAGAAAACAGAGGTTCTGAGGCTCTCACGGTGCTGCCGGTGACAGGAGGGCCAACACTTGAGGTGTGTCTGTGTTTTGGATCAACATGGGTCTTTTTTCTCGTTATCTTCTGAGTCAGGCTGGTGCTCAGGCAGGACAGCGGGGCGCTGAAGGACTGAGGTCTGGTTACCTCATTTTTTCCACTCCAGAGTGCCAAGGCAGCTGGTTGGGAGCCATGGGCCCGCCTATACCCCTGTCCTGGGGAAATCAAATCAGCCCCTCTGCTCCAGCATCCATCCCCACTGGCAGATGGCCTGGAACACGGGCAGGACCACTCTGGAACACCATCTCCCACCCCGAGAAGAGGCCCACGTGGAACTAGCCTGGGAAAGTGGAACAGAAGTCTGCTCAGCTCCGTCCTGCTTATGTCTGGGTAGCTGCCCCCCGCCTCTGGGCTTTCTGCCGACCACATTCCCTACATAATCCTGGCTCTCCTTGGGGAAGGACGCTAGAGGGTGGCTTTATTACAGCTGAAATCCTTGTTCATGAGAGACCCTCAAGTCTCTTAATCCACCAACATGGATTCGGTGACTTGATATAGACATCATATAGACAATTGATGTAGACTTGATATAGACTTGACAACATATAGACAATTCGGTCCCAAGGCCTGGACGTCAGAAAACAGGTCGTTTCCTCCATCCCTCTGCCTCTGATCCAGATGTGGTTTTTCTACTCCTGTTGGAAAATGACCAAAATGGGGGAGGTTTGCCTTCTTTGTTTTCTCCCCTGAAATTCTTGACAGAGAACCTAGCACAGTGCTGGTAAATAAATGCTCAGCAAGTATGTGCTGAAAGAATTACACTTCTTTAATAAAATCCCTTTTATTAAGTGCCTACTGTATGCACTAGACCCATGATCTTCTCGAGTCCTTCCAACCATCACGGAGGGAGGCCCTGTCGTTTTCTCCTTGTACAGATGAGAAAAACGAGTCCCAGCGCATGGAAAGTATCCTATTCTGTATCGAACTGGTACAAAGAACATCTAACCAAACTGACTCCAAAACGCTGAGAGAGAAAGCCTCGATCAGGCTTGAGGATTTTGCTGCCTAACAAAATCCTCAAAACCTCCATGAGCTTTAATAGCAAACTCTCATTTTTCTCACTCATGGGCCTGCAGATCAGCTGGGGAGTCCCGCTTCAGGCTGTGGGCTGAGTTCAGCCTTGCTCCGTGTGTCGTGGCTGATGGCAGAAACCAGGAAGGTCACATGGAGATATGTGATTCCTCTTGTATCTTTACTCAGAACTGGTATTCTCTGCCCACAGTGGGAGGCACAGCAGACATGCGGCAAAGGGTGTGAGTGTCTAATTCCAAAGTGTCAGAATCAGAGACCATGTTCTAATCTACCACAGGATGGTCTGGGGTAGTTAATTAATTGTGTGGCTTGGCGATGACTCTCCTCAGGGTCCAAGAGGGCTGCCACAGCGCTGAACCAATCTCCGGTCAGCCTCACCCACTCACACACAGCAGATGTGTGCTGATAGTGTGACCAACCATCGTGGTTGTCCAGAACTGAGGGATTTCCTGGGACACGGGACTTTCAGGACTAAAACCAGAAAAGTCTGGGCAAGCCAGAATGACTTGGTCACCCTGTGGGTGTAGCAGACTGTTTCTGAATGTGTGGGGGCAACTGGGAATGACGTACGTGTGTGTGTGTGTGTGTGTGTGTGTGTGTGTTGCTATTCCATAGCCCAACGCAGCAAACAGATAAACACTCAGTATTACATGGCTCCGATCCTAATTCCACAGGGAATTTCACTTGGCGGATTTTCTACACAGGCCCCCAACCTGCCCTCATGTCAGCCTGGCCTTCACCACCTCTGGCTTCTCCCTGAAACTCCACTATCCTTCCTTAATTCTACAGAGTGATTTAGTTCAACCTCCCAACTCCAGATCTGTTTTGTGCATTCCAGAATGGCTAAGCCACTGGCTGCTGGCACAACTGAACTCCAGGACCAAAGTTAGGTGGCAGGTGTGTGTTGTTAGCCTATTCAGTGTTTTAAAATAATGTGAGCCATTATCTCTGGCTTCTCTTGAATCAGAAGACTTGGCCACACTGGGCTGTAGTTCTGCATGGCCGCAGTTGGCTGAACTGAGTAGAGGAAGCTTCCTTTTGGGTGGGGTGGTGCTCTCCAGTTTTCCACTGTCCCCACTCCTCCCTATTGCCTTCCTGATACGACAGGCTCACTTCATTCACTTACCTCACTTGCTTGGAGACTTGAGTTTGCCCACCCTCTCTTTGGCAGCACAAAAGCAATAGCAGCTTTGCAGCTTTGGTCTCTCCTTCCTCTCCACTCTCCACCTGGCCCAGCTTCTGTAAGTGGAAGAATTTCTTCTTGCGCTGATATGATTCTAACATGTATAGTCAGCGTTTTTGTTGCTGTTTTTTGGGTTGTTGTTCTAGGTGGCGGACATACTTCGTTACTTCAGCAGCTGTGAAAATGCACCTCTCAGGTCTTCTGTGTGGAGCCTAGTTGACGGATGGACCATGGGTTCATCCTCACAGTTGAGTGAAGGCCATGCTTCCCAGGGGCTGCTCCCAGTTAATCATAGAGGGAGGCAGGGATCCCATTTCCTGGAGACACACGGCTCCTCTGGAGGCTCAAGGACTTCCTGTCAGCCTTATTGAACATTTTTAGAACTGCCCTGTGGTCTACAACCAACCAGTCTTCCTCCATTCCATCCCTCCCTCCTTCCGTCCTTCCCTTTCTCCCAGCCTCCTCTGGCTTCCCCTCACTTTCCTCCCTGGCTTTTCCCCTGTAAATTTCTTATATGTCTCGTCTCATCTTGGCTGTCTCGGAGAACCTGAACTAACAGGTTTGGATAAACGAAAAGGAAGAGAAAGAGAAGGCTTCCAGGCAGGTAAACAGCATGAGTAAATCTGCGGGGGTAGGAAAGCCCCTAGTGTGTTCATACCACAGGGAAAATAGCCTGTCCTCAGAGGGCATCAAATTCCCAGGCTCTAGTCTATGAAAGGAAGTGCTGTGTGACTTTGGGTAAGTTACTGAGCCTCTCTGGACCTTGGTTTCACCATCTGCAAATTGGGAATGATAATAATACCCATTTTATAAGGCCTTTGTAGAGATTAAATGAGTAAATATGGGGAAGTGTTTCGAATGGCCCAAATTACCAACGAAAGTTAGAACTATAATTACAGAAGTATTTAAAACTGCCCGTCTCTGATGGGGCTGGTTTTCAGCTTTGAAGAAGGAAACACATGTATTTTCCTTTCCTGACACAATTGGTTTGTGACCTTTAGGATGCAGACATGGACCAGACCTCATTCTTGGAAGAGAGGAAGCAGGGGCATGAGGTGGGAAGGGCTGCCCTTTCCCAGGCAAAGCCCCCTGTTTTCTGAAGGAGTTGGGACTTGACATTGTCCTTATGACCCTACTGCAGCCAGATAAGAGAGTGGAGGTTGAGCAGGCCCGGAGATTTGCCCAGATGTCTTGGCTCTAGTGGACAGTGGACATCTGGACACACCGAGACTCTTAAGAGGGGAAAGTCCGGATGCTTCTCACTGGGTGGCAGCCCCGGGTAGAGATGGATGGGAGGAGAGGTTTCCTGAGGTCCACCTGACATATGGGCTTCACTTCTCCGATGAAGGCTTAGATGCTGGGGTTGAAATCCCACTGGGTGCCTCCCTGCCATCACCACTACCAGCAACACGCCCATTGCACAGATAAGGTAGCTGAGGCTCAGAGAGGTGAAGTGACTTGCTTAGGTTTCATACAGCATGCCAATGGGTAATGTTGGGATTTGAACCTGGCTCTCAAGCCCTTCACCATAGGCTGAGGGGTCACTCTTGGGGTTGTCTTCCCTCGTCTTCATTCTTGAGGCCATACCAGCCCTGTCCTCTGCAGGACCCTGTCAGTCCTCATGGGTCAGGGGAGTTTGGAATTTTCTGCTACTTTTCCGAGCCTGCCTGTTCCTGCAAGATGCCATAAGCAGAGAGTTGGATGCCTTGTTAGCCCGATAAGCATAGAAGAATGAGCTGTTAAAAAAAAAAAAAAAAGAGCAAAACTAATGAGATGAAGTGACATTTTTGAATGCTCCTCATGGGCGAGGTGCTTTGGACGTGTGATGACCTCATGTCATCCTCAGCGCAGTTGTAACTGGAAATCATCTTAGGAAAGTTTTTGGCTGCAAGTAAGAGAAAATCTGACTCACAGTGTCTTCAGCAACAAAGGCGTTTGATTATCTCATTAAACAAGAAGTCTGGAGATAAGTGGTTCCAGGGACGGTTCCTCTGCAGCTCTGGCTTGGGGTTCTGCCATTTTCCTGGGCTTCCCTCATAATACCCCCACCATCATATCCTTATGCAATGGCCCCCAAAGAAAAGGAGGTGAATAGGGAGGAAAAAAATTCCCAGAAACCCCTAACAAATGTCCAGATGGCACCCACGTGGCCACCCCTGGACTGATTCCTAGCAAAGACGGAGGTCCCTGGCTAGCTCAGACCAATGCTGCTTCATTCTGTGGGAAGGGGGCGGGGCCATCCTCATAAACACCTGCTTGATTCCTGAACAAAATCAGATTCTACTAGCAAGGGAGAAGCCAGCGGCCCCAAAACGTTCTTCTCTCTTTGGTGTGTGAGCAGCTGGCCTCCTTCCCTGGGGAGATTTTGCCCCTGGGCTGAGGGGGGGAAGAGGGACATGTTATTTGGGGGGGAGTTTGGACTAAGGTGATGCTAGTGTGCACTCAAGCCAGGGATGTGGGTGGGATTGGAGAGCTAACATTTATTGAGCACCTACTGTGTGCCAGGCCCCGTGCTGGGTGATTTCATTTTCTCATCATTTAATTCAGTGCTCACAACGGTTCTGTGAGGAAGGAACTGTTCTTCCCATTTTTCAAATAAGAAAACTGAGACCAAGCCTTGATCACATGTATGGTGAGAGGCTGGAGTGGAGTAAGGGCTAATGACAGTTGACTCCCAGTAATGCTCACTGTGCGTCCGGCACTCTGACAGGTGTGTCACTTGGATTAGGTCATTTACTCCTCATTTCATCCACATTTCACCAATGAGGCACCTCGGCGCAGTGGGGCAGACTGCCTGGGGTCACACTGTTTAGTATTGGCCAAGTTGGGCTGTGAACCCCATGCCAGAAAGCTGCCTCGTGGGGCTCCCCAAATTTGGAGAAAACCCTCCAGGCCTGTTCTGTGGCCTTTTTGGGACTGTTGGCTTCACTGGCGGGTAAGCTGGATAAATAAACAAGAGGTTCAAGAAAATCGTTTTGCCTCTTGATGTTCTGAGTCGCCTGAGGCCACATGAGGGTTATCCAACTGCCTTGACAGCCAACATTAAACAGGCAAATAAATGAATCTCTAATGTGATAGAAGGAAATGTTAAGTACTGTCAAGAAAAAAACAAAAAACAGTTCAAGGCAATAGACAGGGCTGATGTGACTGCTTTAGACCAGACAGTCAGGCAGGGCTTCTTTAAGGAGATGACAACTGAGCAGAGACAGAGGGATGAGGGATGTGATGAAAAAAAGCCAGCTGTGCAAGTATCTGAGAGAAGAGTGTTTCAGTCAGAGAGAATAGCAAGTGCAAAGGCCCTGGGGTGGGTGTGAATGTGGCACACTTCGGGCAGGACAAGAGATGAGTGTGACTGGAGCAGAGTGGGTGAGGCAGAGAGTGGGAGGACAGAAGGATAGGGAGGTAGACGTAGGAGGGGGCAGATGAAGGTCCTTGCAGGACCTTGTAAGGACTTGGGCTGTGCTCTGAGTGAGGTGGAGCCATGGAGGGTTCTGAGGAGGATTCAGTAGAGGATCTGACTTAGGTGCTAGCAGGATCCTTCTGACAGCTGCAGGGAGAACGGATTGCAGAGAGATGAGGGCAGAAGCCAGGAGACCAGGGAGGAGTAACAGCTTGTCCAGGAGGCTATGGGTAAGATGAAATGAAGCCTGCCTCAATTCACCCAGCAGCGAGCGGCAGACCCGGATTAGAATCAAACCTTCTGGGTCCCAGCTCCATGCTCTCCCCACTGCCTCACAAAACTCACATGTGCCCAGCACCCCTAGTTTGCAATTCCCTTTACTGACAAGCTCTCATCAGTTCTTCACAGCAACCCCCTAAGGTAAAGTACAACTCTGACCTCTCTGTCCCCAGATAAGGAAGTGGCTTAAGAGAGCGTACGTTCCCTGGCCAAGGTTTCCCAGGTGTAAGTGGGGTGGGGGTGTGTGTAGGGAGTGGGGAGGGTGGAGTGAGGTCCAGGCCTTCCAGCTGGGAGCCCAGGTTCTCACCAGTGCCCCAGGGGTGGTCTCTTGCAGAGAGACGACCACTGGCACCAGAGGCCAACACCCTAAGCACCAGGTAATGTGACAATGTCCACCACATTCTGAGCCCTTGCTGTGCTCCAGGTACAGGCGGCTGACTTACACTGGTTGGTCTGTCCCTTACAGCCGTTGTGGCTGGGGGACTCCTCCGGGTGCTCTGAGCTCTTGCGCCCCCTCCACTGTAGTTATTGAAGGTAATACGGGAGTGGGGGTGGTGCAATCCAGCCCAACCCCACTCCGTCCAGACCAACAGACTAGAAACTTCATAATGGTCTCTAGCCCTTCTGGGGTGGGGATGGGGGGGGGGGGCTAGAGTGGTGGAGGCTGTTTAGGTGGAATGTGGAGGAAAGGCCCCTCCAGCCCCCTCCCACCCCAATCCCTCCTCTGCCACCAGGTGACCCTCTCATCCTCACCCTTCCTTCTCTATCCCCATCACCCCTTCGTCCCCCCATATTCCCTTCCTTCCTCTTCCCCAGACCCCCCATTCCTCCCCCTACACCCCCGCGTAATCCCTCCCTCCCTGCACATTCCCTCGCTTTCTCCTACATCACTCCTCCCGTCCCGCCACATCCTCTTCCTTCCCCTCCACCCCACAGCTCCCCTCCCTCGCAGCCACATTTTCCACGTACATCTCTCCCACCCTTTCCTGGGCCAGGGAGTCAGAGCCGGAGCCAGTCCCGCCGGAGCGGAGTCTCCAAGAGCGACCCCACCCACCCCTGGGGACTGAGGCGGGTGGGCGGGGCGGGGAGAGAGGGCGGGGCGTGGGGGCGGGGGCGGCTCCGGGACTGCGCCCCCGTGGCCCGCGTGGCCCCCGTGGCCCCCGAGCCAGGCCCGTCGCCTCCCGCGCTCCGCCGCCGCCGCCGCCTGGTCGCCGGCCCTGCCATGTCCTGGGCCGTGGTCTTCGGCCTCCTGGCCGCGCTGCTGCTGCTGCTGCTGCTGCTGAGCCGCCGGCGCACGCGGTGAGTGCCCCCCGCCCGGCCCGGCCCGGCCCCGGCTCCCCGCAACCCGGCCCCCCGGCGCGGCCCCCGGCGGGACAAAGGGGCGTCTCGGCTCAGGCCCGCGCGCCCCGGCTGCAGCGAGGGGGTCGCCGAGCCAGCGGTAGGCCCACGTCGGAGCCCCCCGCTGCAGCCCCCCGGGCGGGAGGGGTGTCGCCTTCCCACCGTCCGCTGCGCCCCCCACCCCGGGCGAGCCTGGAGGTGGGAGTCAGGTGCCCGGCAGAAGGGGGCCTCCGCGCTCATCTCCCGCCCCGAGGAGGGCGCCAGGCCCAGCCCCCGCGGCAAAGAGGGCTCAAAGTCGGGGAGACGCGCGCGGGAAGGTGCGGGGCCAGGAGTCCCAGAGGGCTGATCGCCCACCGCACACACCCGCCCGGCCGGGCCTGGCCCTGAGCGCAAAGCCCAGGACCTGCGAAGGGGTTTCAGGTGAGAACCGGGAGTCACGGGTGCAGAGGGGGTGCGTGGACATGCTTGGTGTGACTCCTGGTGGAAGAAGCCCTGTCCTGCTCTTCAGCCTCTGCATCAATTCGGTGTCAACCCCCAGCCTTGCTCTCAGCAGCCCTATGGGGCAGCCTTGTTCTTCACCCCCATTACACAGACGGCAGAGTTGAGGGTGGGGAAGGCAGACGCCCTGAAGGATGCCCTCTTACCGGCCCTGGAACCACCCTCCACAGGATTCCCCGACCCGGATGAAGGGGCTGAGTAGGCTCGGTTATGTCCCTCTGCCTGAGAAACTCAGGTCCACAAAGGGGTCTCCCTTCTGCTGAGGTCTCCCACAGCCTAAGCAGCAAAGAACCAGAACCAAATGTCTCAGCTTTCTAGTCCCCAAGGTTCTCCTGCTCCATTGAGAATCTGTGGTTTAGGAGAAAAGTAAAACTCATCCATCTCAAATCAAGGAGATGGAGGTAGGTCTTTTTATACAATATTTTAAAAATTAATTTGAATTGCACAAGGAATACATTTGACTTAAGCATTTGTCCCGTTGTAGATAAGACTGAAGGCCTTCTAACCACGCTTCCCACAATTCAGGACCTCTCGACTTCTCCTGTTGATTAATTTGGGAGGAACGTTCCAGATCTTTTTAAAAGTACACTTTTTGTTTTAGACTGGTTTTATACTTACAGAAAAGTTGTACAGAGAGTTCCCAAGTACCCCTCACACAATTTCCGCTATTGTTAACCTCTTACATTATCATGGTACAATCGTTAAAACTGAAAAAACCAACAGTGGTCTGTTAAATGATGAACCGACCTCCAGACTTTATTTGAATTTCATCAGTTTTTCCATTAACGTCTTTGTTCTGTGCCAGGACCTCATCCAGGGTATCTCACTGCCTTTGGTTGTCACATCTCCTCAGCCTCCCAGCTGTTTTAAAAATTACTCTTATACATATAGATGTTAGCTTGTAGGTAACACAGCACAGTGGAAGAGTGTGTCTGTATGTGTTTAAATCAGAGTGTCTGAAAAGTCCAGAAATTTTCTGGAAACCTTTTATTTTTAAACAATATGTTAGTTGAATTTCTAAGCAATGAGCTCATATTTTTCTTCAGCCTCTGGACACCTTTCCAGATGAAACAAAACCATACCTTCAATCATTTGCCTGGAAAAATGAAAATGAAAAAGGCCACAGATAAGTTTCCCTATGGAGAAATGAATTGTTTTTCCTCAGTTGTCAGGATTTTGGGAAACTCTGTATAGAGGTGTTTTCAGACTGTACCTTTGCTGTTTTCACTCCAGATTTTCGTTTTGATGTCATACGTGTTGCTAGTGGAGATCTAATTCACTCTCTCGATCTCCTGTGTAGTACTCCGTAGTATGAACTGGGGCAGGTTTCTTTTTTCCCTTTTATTCCTGTCCCTATTGATGGACTTTTAAGTTGTTTCCAGTGTTTTTGCTATCTCAGGCAATGTGCTGGGGTCATCCTGTGGACCCTTCTGGTCTGTGCTTTTCTCTGGGGCACGTGAGGGCAGCCATGAAACGCATGGATTCTGGGAGGCTGGGTACCTGGGTGCTCAGCATATGGAACCTTCCAGCCTCCAGGAATAAGAACAAGTTGAGTATCTGCTCTCTGCCTCAGTTTCCCAGTCTTTAAAATGGGACTGATGACCATGATAGTAGATGAGAGTGGATTTGCTGGATTGGAAGGAATGCCAAACATTATTTTAGCTAATTCTCGCTATCAATCCAGAGAGCTAATTTGTCTTTGAGGGTAAGTCGTTGGTTTTTATACTTGTGGGCAGCTTAGAAGTTTTAACAAGTGGGTACTGGAGAGAAGTGTGGGTATGGGAGTCACTGAAAGTTGGGAGGGGTGGTTGTGTGGACCCTGGAGAGATCCCACAGGGACCAGAATTTAGGCCCCCAATCTCATTTTCTGCTCCTAACTTGGAGAGGGGGAACTCTTGTTACCTCTGTTTTACAGAGCAGGAAACTAAGGCTCAGAGAGGCCAAGCAACTTGCCCAGGGTCATGTGGATTAAAAATCTGGGCTGTGGGAATTTATAATTTTCAGAAAAAATGAATCTTCATTCTTCCCACACATTTTATTTGCGATCTGAATGCTCAAGAGTCTTAAACCACAAGATGTTAAAATAGGAAGAGATGCAGCTACGACCAGAAGATTCTTAAGGAAGGACAAAAAATCAAGTGTTGGAAAAAGAGGTGGACGAGGCTGACGCTGTGTAGACGGTAATCCAAAGTTTGGGTCAAAACATGCGAGGCTCTGTACCTCCCATAGCCCATTCCTTTTTCCTGATCAGCCCCTGAGGTGAGGTCCATCACCCCACCTGACAGCTGAGGCTTAGAAAGGCTAAGTGACCACCTTAAGGGCACACAGGAGTTATGTTCTACAACGTGCTGGTTCCAAAATTCATGCTTTTCTCAGTTAAAGGGGAAAAAAAGCACTACTTCAATCAGTCAGTTCCTCTTTACTTGCCTTTTTTTTTAAATTAAAACACTTTTAACTATGAAAAATTTCAACTATACAGAAAAAATAAAAAGTATAAGAACCCCTTGTACTTATCACCTTGATTTGACAGTTGTTAACATATTTTTAAAAATTACAGATATTATGATATCTCAACATTAAGTATTTCAGCATGCATGTTAAAATGACAATTGCGATGCTATTATTCTTCCTGAGACTATAAAAGATAATTTTTTAAAAATAAATTTCTACTATCCTTTTCTTTTTTCTTTTTTTTTCTTCTTTTTTGGCCACACTGCACAGCTTGTGGGATTTTAGTTCCCCCACCAGGTATTGAACCTGGGCCCTTTGCAGTGAAGGCGAGGAGTCCTAACCGCTGGACCACCAGGGAATTTCCTAAAAGATAATTCTTAATATCATCTAGTTTCCCAGTCCAAATTCAAATTTCTGCCATTATGGCAAAGACTTTTAAAACCCAGCTCAGTAACTGGGGGTGCTTTCTCCTGAGAAAGGTGGTTTTCTCCTGGGCAGGGAGTTAGGAGGCCTTGGGTTGGCACTTAGAAGTCTGACTCCTGTGCCCGTTAGGGCTAATGATCTGTCATGTGAGTATCAGAAACATCCTTCCTGCTTTCCAGGCCTTAGTTTCTCCATCTGTGCTCTGAGATGGCTCATGCCCCAGCCACTACACCCGGCTGAATATGTCTGTCTTCCTCTTTGGGCTTGTGTGGCTGCTACAAGGAGCATTGGAAGAGGTCTCCTGGGTGGGAGACTCTTTTTTGGGTGGCACGGTGGCATCAGGTGAGGGTTCCTGAAGGCACAAGGGCCATTCTGGGCCCTTGAAGGATACAGAATTACTAGGCACAAATAAGTTTGTCTCATTCCAACATGTACTAACTGGAGGTCACCAGATGATAGTCTATGGCTGGATTCAGCCCCAGGTGGGTCTCATGTGGACCACACAGTACAAGGGGAGAAAACCGGGGGAGTCCACACGCAAAACTCCAGATTTCCAGCTTCTCTTGAAAAATCAGAAGATCTGGCAACACTTGCCTGGGACTCAGTTGCAGAACCTGCTGTAAACCTTGCCATAGTCCCCACCACTCCCTGCTGCCTCTCCAACATGCAGCTGTTCTATTTATCACTATACCTGCTCTACTATTTTGTTTTTAATTATGCTGAGGAACAATTCGATGAATCTGTGTCTATTACAAAAACAGGAAAATGGAAACTAGAGCAAGTTGGCCACGTGCTTTTTCTGCACTGTGGGAGGCGATGAGAGGGAAGAGCGGAAGAGGGTTTGGGAGGCCCTTGGTTAGTGGCAGACAGCCTGTAGATGAGCCCTGGGGAGAGAATGGGTTAAGCAGTTCAAACAGAAGCTCAGGTTGTTCCAACCCAGCTGGGCAGCAACCAGCCCCTCTGTTCCTCCATTAAATCCTCCCTGAGGCCCTGAATTGAGTTGAAACTACTGACAGAGAGGTCGGGCAGTCCACCAACACTGCACAGCTAGAAGAGCAGCCTCTGCGCTGGGCCAGCCAGCACGCGGACTGTGTGTCAGGCACCTGACCTGCCTTAGCTTCCTGAACCCTCTTCCAAGACTGGGAGGCAGGTGCTGCTCATTGAGCACCAACTGTGTGCATGGTTCATTCATCTGGGACATTTATTAAGTGCCTAGTGTGTCCCAGGCACTGTTCTAAGTGCTGGGTCTACGACAAGTGTCTGCCTTCATGGAACTTTTGTCCAGAGAGGGTTTGATACTTCAACGGACACAACGTTCGGTGATACCCATGCATGATAGTCTCCCTGATTTTCTCAAAGGTTTGAGTGGGAGAGACAGACAGGACAGGTGATGGAACTGGTGGTGAGCTCTGTGAGCAAAGAGTGGGCAGGTTTTTGAGGAACCCACTTGACGGGAGTCAAAACTCCAAGGGAGAATCAGAAAAGATGCCTTGGTATCTCAACCAGGAAGGGCAGGCAGCCGTCAGCTGTGTGGGCAGGAGCTGGGGATGAGAGCATCAAGCCCTGTATCCCTGCCCCCCAGGGCCTGGCAGTGCCTCAAAACAGTGAGAGTGCCTGTGGCTGAGGCTAGAGACCGCAGACCCCAAAATAGAGCCTCCTTCGCTCCCACTGGCCTCCGGCTGAGTCACCCTGGAATGTAACCTGGGCCTGAGTTGGATTCAGGGCCCAGGGGCTGAAAGAGCCGCTGGCACCTCAGGGGTCAAACGCCTGGGCTCCCAGCTTCCTGCTTTTGTCTGAGAGTTCTCAGGACTTTTCTGGGGAAAGAAGAAAGCTGCTAGAAATAACACCAGGCTCAGATGAAAGCTGCTAGTAATAACACCAGGCTCACCGGGGAGCTCCAGTGGCAGCCAGAGTAAAAGGCAGGGACAGGAAGCCCCACCCACACTCCAAAAGATGTCTTAGGGGGAAATCTCAGGCCTTGCATTTGGGAAGGTCGCGGAAACCTCTCTGTTTCTCAGTTTCCTCACCTGCAAAGTGGCTGTGCAGATGTCCACTGGGTGTGACTCAGGGCCAGGGTAGCGTCAAGAGTTTGGGCTCTGCAGTCAGGCCTGCCTGGATTAGAAACCCATACCCTCCACTCCACGGTGGGCCCTCGGGCAAGTGGCGCAGCCCCTTCTGTGCCTCAGCTTCGTCTGCTGTAAAATGGGCTCGATAGTAATACAATACTTCCTTCCTCATAGGATAACACAGTCAGGGCTCATCAAGTATCAGCCATTATTACCAAGCAAGGAAACCTTTGGACCTGGCATATAGCTGTTGCTCAAGAAATGGCACCCGGGGCTTGTATTGGTCCTGCTTCTGAGACCCACCCCAGCTGCTCCCTGGTTGCTAGGTGCCAGGCACTGTTCTATAACCCCCTTCATCTTCATCACAGCCCAGTGTGGTCAGCAGTGTCGTCACTCCTGTTTTACAGATGAAACAGGCATGGGGAAGCAGAGTCACATGGCCAGCAAGAAGCATGGCTGGGATTTGAAGCCAGGAAGTGTGGTGCTAAAGTCAGGCTCCTAACTATCCTGCCCTCCTGCCTCTTGTGCAAGAATCGCCGCTCCTGTGTCCTGTCTGTGGGCTCGGACCTGGGCTGGGAGGGGGCTGGTGCACGCTGGGCTCCTCCAGCCCCGTGCTGAGCCAGGGTGACGCTTTACCTCTAAACGGAGCCTTCAGGAGGAGCTGGCTCACAGAGCGATGAGGGGAAACGAAGGCTCCTGGCACGTCTCCAGCACCCCCTTAGGATCCCAGAGCTGCACCTTTGCGAGTCTCCCCGGTGATGGTCTCAGAGGCAGGGTGGGGTGGGGAGAGAGGAGGACGTGGGTGGGGGAGGCACTTCCTAATGCCCTCAGCCCGCCCCTCTGGTTCTGCTTCCACACTTCCCAAACTCTGGCCCTCAAATCTAGCCAATCTCTCTGTCCACCACCTGTCCCCCAACTTTGGGTTATTTTGGGGGCCAGTCAGACTGAGGAGGTAGGAGGCTGTGGTGGAGGAAGGTAGACAGGGAGGGGAAGAAGGATGAAGGGAGGGTGGTCCCCCCTGGATCTGTCCTGGGAGTGGGAGAGTCGGATGCTAGGCCTGGCTCACGAGGGACCGAAGCCTCCACGTCCACCGATACCGATTTAGTCTCCTAACAGAGCTCCCTCCTGCCTCTAGCTCTTGCAACCTCTTTTTTTTTGGTGGTGGTGGGGGGGGAGCATGCTGCACAGCCCTTGGCATCTTAGTTCCCCGACCAGAGATCGTACCTTGCCCCCTGCGGTGGAAGTGCGGAGTCCTAACCACTGCACCACCAGGGAATTCCCTCTTGCAACCTTTTAAAAGCATAATCACATCACTTCCTAAATCCTACTTCAAACCCTCCAGAGGGTCCCCATCACATTTGATATAGACGCCAAACTCTCTCCTTGGCCACTGGCCCTCTTGGTCTACATGTCCTTTCCAATCTTTCACCCTCACTTTCTACGCTCCAGCCACACCAGCTCCTGCTGTCTTGAGAACCTCACCAAGTGCACTCCTACCCCAGGGCCTTTGCACTTGCTGTTCTCTCTGCCTATACAGTTCTTCTCCCCACTCTTCCTTCTCCCCACTCTTCCTCACATGGCATCTCCTTGGAGAGGCCCTCCCTGACCACCTTCTCTAAACTAGCCCCCGTTACTATCTCATATCACCCTTCTTTCTTTTTTCTTTAATGAGATATAATTCACATACTATAAAATTCGCCATTTTTAAATATACAATTCAGTGGTTTTTAGTATACCACGGTAGTTTTTGTGCAGCCATCACTGCTGTCTAACTCTGGAATATAGTCATCACTCCCAAAAAAACCTGGTACCCATGAGCAGTCACTCTCCATTCCTCCTCCGCTCAGACTCTGGAAACCGTGAATCTACTTTCTATCAACATTGGTTTGCCTTTTCTGGACATTCCACAGGAATAGAATCATACCCTAAGTGGCCTTTCATGTCTGGCTTCTTTCACTCAGTGCGATGGTTTTGAGGGGCTTCCACGTTGTAGCGTGAATCAGAACCTCATTCCTTTTCATGACTGAACAATATTCCATGGTATGAATCCACCACATTGTGCTTCTCCATTCATCCATCAGTGGGCATCTGGGTTGGTTCCACTTTGGGGCTATTATGATTAATGCTCCTGTGAACAATAGTGTATAAGTTTGTCTGTGAACATATGTTTTCAGTTCTTTGGGGTATATTGCTGGGTCATGTAGTCACTCTTTGTAACCTTTCAAGAAACCACTAGACTGGTTTCCAAAGCATCTGCACCATTGTACGTTTCCACCAGAAGCACATGAGCATTCCCATTTCTCTACATTCTTGCCAGAACTTATTTTCCTTTTCTTTTTTTTTTTCTCTTTACATTGTGGCCATCTTAGTGGATTCAAAGTGGTACTGCATGTCGTTTTGATTTTCATTTCCCCAGTGACTAATGATGTTGAGTGCCGAGACCAGCTCGGCAACTCGAGGTGAGTGACGGGTGCCGCAAGCTTGAAGAAGACACAGACACAGACTGAAGAGAAAAGTGGGACCGGGGGGCTCAAGACCTCTCGGATCAAGAGCCCTGCTGACTCATCCCAGGTTGCTTTTATTGAGTTCTTCGGCTAACATTCTCAGGTTACACTCATAAACAATCAAAGGCCTCACATGACTGAGGCAGTTATCTTTGTTTACTTCCTGGGTCCGAGTTGAGCAGGTGTGGATTTGAGCTGGGGGTGGAGAGCAAAACAGCCCTGGGGGCAGGAGACCTCTCTCAGATATTAGGGGTCTGTGCCCCACCCGTGTTGGCCCCTCTGTGACGGTGCCTGTCTTAGGTTGTTCCTCCCTTGAGGAATCTTACCCGTCTCTGGCTAACCAGTCATCCTCCAGGGCCAAACAGGGTGCTATAAGGAAGGCTCTATGCACCACCCCTGTTGGCCCCTCTGCGACTGTGCCTGTCTTAGGTTGTTCCTCCTCTGAGGAATCTTACCCGTCTTTGGCTAACCAGCCGTCCTTCAGGGCCAAACAGGGTGATATTAGTCTCCACGCCCCGCACCCTCAGTTCCTCCACTGCTCAAGCAGGACATTCTGAATCCCATCGCTCGGCCCACATACTTTAACATTTTCAAGGTTTCAGAAAGGTTCCCGATTGTCTTCCCACAGTTGAGCATCTTTTCGTGGGCTTACTGGCCATTTGTATATCTTCCTTGGAGAAGTTTCCATTCAGATTTTTTTGTGCCTTTTTAAATTTGGTTATTTGTCTTTTCATTGTCGTGTTGTATCTCCTTTATCTTCTTTATCACACTTCTTCCTCTCGGAAACAATATTGCTTCTTTGTTTTTGTCTGTCTTCCCTCATTAGTATGTAAGCCCTGAGAGGCCAGGGCTCTCCACCTCCTCTTCCCTGTTCACTGCTGTATCTCCAGCATCCGGGATGGTCCCTGCTTCATAGTTAATATTTGGTGAAGGAGTGAATGTAATATTGTGAGGCCCATTTTGTGATCATAATGTAACTCTCTTTAGTGAACAACCCCTCCTTCAGAGTCTGGTAGGGAAGGATGGGATGAGACAGTCATATAGTGAATGCTTGGCCAAGGGCAGGGCCCAGTGCAAGTGCAATGTCAGTTTGAGTGTATTAATATCTTGCTGCGTAACAAATTACCTTATACTTGGGAGCTTAAAACAACACCCATTTATTAGTTCACACTTAGGTAGATCAGAAGTCCAGCACAGTGTTCTCTGTCCAGAGTCATACAAGACAGAAAGTAAGGTGTTGGCCAGGCTGCCTTCCTATCAGGAACCAACAAGGAAGAATCTGGCTGAATTCAGCTCCTTGTGGTTGTGGGATTGCCTTCCCCATTTCCTTGCTTGCTATCAGCCATGGTCCACTCATAGCCCCTAGAGGCCCCCTGCATTCCTTGCCATGTGGCCCCTTCCATCTTCAAAGCCAGCAACAAAGAATCTTCCTTGTGCCAAATCTCTCTCATGCTTTGAGCCTCTTTTGCCAGGAAGATCCCTGTCCCTTGTAAGCCCTGCTCCCACCTGATTAGGCCAGGCCCACTAAGAAGAATCATTCTTTCTCAGACTCAACTGTACCATGTACTTCAGGCAGTGGGAGGGGACTATACAAGCTGTAGGCTATTGTGGTCATCTTAGAATTCCATCCACCACAGCGAGCTAGAAATTTGTTACTATATTCTCAGAGGAGTCCCTCTGCTCTCACAGATGAGATTTTGACCTTGAATATCACACACAACCTTCCTACCCCCTGGCTGAGGTACCTGTACCCCTGGGGCATCCCCACAGGCCATGGGCGTGGCCTCTGGCCTCCTGAGATACTTCAGATTCTGAGTTGGAAAGGGGCAGTCAGGGGTCAGTGGTGAGGCCAGCTCTTCTGCCACCTCCTGCCATCCAGCAGTGCTCTCCAGCCTTACCCTTTCTCAGTGGGCATAACAGGGAGTATGAGATGACCAGGAACCCGGTCCACGCTGGCTCAAAGAACTCTGTTTCCTTATACTACTGGGTTCTGGAAGGTTCTCTGGCCTGCAGAGAGATGACCACCTTAATTGGGCCCCCTGGACTTCCTAGGTGGCGCAGGGGTAAAGAATCCGCCTGTCAATGCAGGGGACACGGGTTCGAGCCCTGCTCTGGGAAGATCCCTCATGCCACGGAGCAGCTAAGCCTGTGTGCCACAACTATTGAGCCTGTGCTCTAGAGCCCGTGAGCCACAACTATTGAGCCCATGTGCCACAACTGTTGAAGCCCACGCGCCTAGGGCCCATGCTCTGCAACAAGAGAAGCCACTACAATGAGGAACCCGCACACAATGAAGAGTAGCCCCCGCTCGCAGCAACTAGAGAAAGCCTGTGTGCAGCAACGAAGACCCAATGCAGCCAATAAATAAATAAAAATAAAATAAAATAAATAAATTTATAAAAAAAAATTGGACCCCATAATATGTACCAACATCAACTCGTCCCCCAGCTTCTGCTCTCAGCCCCCTGCGGTCTGTTCCCTATCAGCAGCCAAAAGAATCTTGTAAAGACCGAAGCCAAATCCTGTCCCTCCTCTGCTCCAAACTTGAATGGTTCCCACCTCACTCAGGGCAAAAGCCGAAGTCCTCAGAGCTGTCTACAAGGCCCTGGTGGTCTGACCCCTGTTACCACTCTGGCCTCAACTTCTACTACATACTTCTTGCTCCCGCCAATCCAGCCACACTGGCCTCCTCGCTGTTCTTTGAACACAGCAGGCATGATCCAGCCTCAGGGACTTTGCACTTGTTCCCTCTGCTCAGAAGTTCTTCTTTTAGATATCCGTGTGGCTCTCCCACTCACTGCCTTCAGGTCTTTGGTCAAATGTCTCCTTGGGGAAGCCTACCTCTCCGGTGAAACTCTCACCCCATGCCCTGCACTCTTTATCCTCTTCCCTGCTTTATCAAATGGTGATAATGCTGTGGCTTCTGCAGGCGGCCTGGCGAGCCTCCCCTGGACCTGGGCAGTATCCCCTGGCTGGGCTACGCCTTGGAGTTTGGAAAAGATGCTGCCAGCTTCCTCACTAGGATGAAGAAGAAGCATGGTGATATCTTTACTGTAAGTGCCTCTTTTGCCTCTTGGGTGGGAAGGGGATGAGCAGCCAGGCCTATTAAACCTGGTGTTTACTGATTTCTTGAATATCCGTCTATACACTAACCATCCAGTGGTCCAGCCAACTTTCTATATGCTTAACCAAATGTACATCCAACACTTACCTAACATTCATCCCTTCAGCATCCCTCTAGCATCTTCCCAACATCCAGCTATGCAGTCATTTAATATTATCCAATACTTGTATGTTCATCTAACTGACCTCTATCCATTCATTCAACTTCCATCTATCCCACACCCATCCATCCATCTAACAGCTGTCCTTCTGTGTATCTGCCCAATATCTAAGCAGCCTTCTTCCATCTTAGTATCTATCCAATATTCATTCAAATGTTCCATTTCCATCAAACCTCCATCTGTCTACTCATTTGTACATCTTTCTAAATATCCAAAATCTGTGCATCCATTTGTCCATCATCTATTCTTCCATCTGTCTACCCAGCATTCTTCCACTCATGGGCCTAGCAGCCATCCAACTTTCATCCATACATTCAGTTTCCACCAGCTTCCCATTCTTCCACTTCTCTGCCCATGCGTCCATCCATCTGCCACTACCACCCAGCGTTCAGTGATCTATCCTTTCAATATCCAATGTCTGTCCACTTGATATACATCTGTTTATATCTTTCTCCATCTACTGCTTCAACATCCAAACAACCACCACTCATCCATCCATCTTCCATGTATCCTTCCAACTTCCATCCATTCAACATTCATGCTTTAATCTGTTTACCCAGTATCCACTTAGCATCCTGCCATCCATGTACCCAACAGTCCTTCATACATTTAGTTTGCAACCAACCTCTAGCCACCCATCCATCCATCTTTTCATCCAGCATTTATTCAGTGATCTCTCCTTCCATTTATCCACCCATCCAATAGCATTTTTTCTTGGCTCTTGGCCTGTATTTTATAAGAGAGTTTGATTAACGTGACTCACAGACCACAGTTTGAAAACAGGGCCAAGGCAGTGAGTAGTTAGAGTTGTGTGACCCCTCCACAGACATTTGAGGGGAAAATGCCCTTACCTTTGTTGACTGCAGGATTACAGTTCTCCAGTGCTGTTTTCTTCCTTCGTGAGTAGCACGTTACAGACAGAGCTCAGCTTCCCAAAGAAGTGGGTATTGCTTTCACATCCACTAGAATTTACCCAACAACTTCCATTCACCCATCCATCCATCCATCCATCCATCCATCCATCCATCCATCCATTTTTCCTTCCTTCCTTCCACCCTTTTATCCATCCATCCATCCATCCATCCATCCATCAATCCATCATCCACCCACACACACCTATAATGTATCCATGTATCCACCAAAATCCTTCCATCCATCCATCTGTACATCCATCCATCCGTCCATCCTGCCCATCCCGTCCATCCCGTCCATCCCAACCATCTATCCCATCCATCCAGCTATGATGCACACACATCCATTTGCTGCCTTCCACGGGCAGACTGTCTCCTGGCTACTGGGGATATGACAGTAACCAAGATAACCATGGCAGATGCTTAAAAGTGAGGTAGTTAAGAGCATAAACTTTTGTTCAAAAAGTGCTGAATTCCAGTCCCAGCTCTGCCACTTCACAGCTGTATGATCTTGGGCATATTACGTGCCATCTTTAAGCCTCAATTTCAGGTATAAATGGGTGAATGATGGTCCCTGCCTCACAGGGTGGTCGTGAGGGGTAGAGGAGGGGACATTGTCTGTTAAGTACCTGGTGGGGCCAGTGCCTGGCATGGGGTAAGCCCTTGACCTCTGAGAACTGCTGTTGTTCATAGCTGTGCTCCTCACTCCATCCCTTGCCAACTTCCCAGGTGCTGGTGGGGGGCAGGTATGTCACTGTCCTCCTGGACCCACACTCCTACGACATGGTGGTCTGGGAGCCTCGCACCAGGCTGGACTTCCATGCCTACGCCGTCTTCCTCATGGAGAGGATTTTTGATGTGCAGCTTCCACATTACAGCCCCAGTGATGAAAAGTCTAAGATGAAACCGTGAGTGGCTGCAGACGGTACCTGTGGGTGGGCCAGGGTGGGTGATCAGCTTCTACCCACATAGTTCAAGGCCTGCATGGGGTGACTCCACAGCAGATGTTCAGTAAAGATATTTTGTTTTGAGAAAACAAACATCAACGAAACAAAGAACAACCCCAGAGAATTGGGCTGAACAACTCTACTTCTCAAGAGGCAGCTCTGAATTTTAGTAGAAGGAGACCACGGTTGGGGTCAACTAGACCTAGATTCAAATCCCGGCTTTCCCACTGCCTGGCTTTGTGACTTTGGGCAAGTCACCCCCCTCTCTGAGCCTCTGTTTCCATATCTGTCAAATGAAGGGAGGTGGTGGGGTGATTAATATTTTTGAGTCTGTACTCTGTGCCGGGCATCATGCATGATCTCATGGTCTTGTCAGCAATGCTGGAGGGAAACTTACAGCCCCATTTTAGAGTGCACAATTTGTTTTTTTTTTCTTCTTATTAGTAATGTATATATGGCAATCCCAATCTCCCAATTCATTCCCCCCTCAACCCTCCCCACTTTCCCCACTTGGTGTCCATATGTTTGTTCTCTACATCTGTGTCTCTATTTCTGCCTGGCAAACCAGTTGGTCTGTACCATTTTTCTGTAGTCCGCATATATGTGTTAATACACGATATTTGTTTTTCTCTTTCTGACTCACTTCACTCTGTATGACAGTCTCTAGATCCATCCATGTCTCTACAAATGTCCCAGTTTCATTCCTTTTTACAGCTGAGTAATATTCCATTGTATGTATGTATCACATCTTTTTTATCCATTCATCTGTTGGTGGACATTTAGGTTGCTTCCATGTCCTGGCTATTGTAAATAGTACAGCCCCATTTTATAGATGAGGACACAAAGCTCAGAGGAGAGAAGCGACTTGCCTGAGGCCACACAGCAGGTGTGAAAAGGATATTTACATCAACAAAAGGACCTTTGAGAGCAGTTAGTCTGTATTCATTCATATGCTGGTTACCGTCCCAGATGCAGGGGCACAGAATGACGCCAATCTCCCTCTTAAGACACCTGCCAAATGCCAAGTGTTTGATAGGCACATGTTCATATCTGTGCAACAGCCTCAGAGGAAGCTATTTTTATCCATATTTTACTGATGAGGAAACTGAGGCTCAGAGAAGTGAAATGACTTACCCAAGGTCTACTGCTAGCAAGAGCTGGGATTTGAACCCAGATCTGCAGACTCCACAGCCCATTCTCCTCCCCCCGAGATACTGAGGAAATAAGACTCTGCCTCCATCCCTAAAGATTGCACGTGATCTGATGGTTATCTTTAGTGATCTGTCTCTAAGAAAAGTCGCCTCCTGGAGTCAGGAAAAGCATCTAGAAGGCTGGGCTTTGCAGCACTGCTAAAGCTGAGGAAAGGCCAGCATCATGCGGTGAACACTGATGAGAGGCAATGCTCAGTCTGACTTTGACTTTGTGGGATGGCTGCTAGGTGTGTTCCTGAGCCTGAGTGTCCTGGGGCCCGCTATTCCAGGGGTTCCGTTAGCAAGAAGAGTCCACAGTTCACTGCATCCTACCCCCCTGTTCTGGAGGACCCCAGTTTCCTCCAGTGTCTGCCCCCAAGAGTTTCTGGGCATTTCTCACAAGCTGGCATGAGGTCTGGGCATGCCTGCCACATCCACTGAGGGCTTCTGTCTCTGTCAAGGCATAGTGCTTGGAATGGAGTCAAGGGAACAGCTGCAGCAGGGTGATCACTGTGCCAGCTCCCATGTATTAAGTCCTTACAGTATGCCAAGCACTGTGGTAAGCCCTTTATCTCACATGGGTCGTGTCTGTTGTTTTTCCAACAATGAATCATCCCAAAGCTTTTACTACCTGAAAATTCATGGAACCCCTCTGGAAGCGTTCCCGTCTTGAATTATCCAAGAACCCACGGGCTTACTCAGTCTAAAGGGGTCCATCCTATTTCTAAACAGCAGGTGGCGACAAAGAGTCAGAGCACCTGAGGGGTACCCTAGCACTGTTCTTGTTGCTGCCACAAGGTGTCGCTGTTGGACATCGGCTCTGCACCACCCCATGGACACTTTGCTTGATGTGGTGCGGTCCTTTACGGTTTAGATCCTTGTGCAGTGTAGAGGGGCCTTAAACTTAAATAGAAGATCCCATCTTTCCTGGCTTCTAATCATATGCTCAGTCATGGCTCAGTGTTGACTGTATTGTGGAGGCTCAGTACAGAGGGGCTTCTAGCTTCAGCCACACGCTGTCCCTGAACTAGTCCTCTCCTCAGACACCTAGGTACACATGATGAGACCAGATCACCAGCCAGATTCCCTTATTCCTCGTGTAGTGTTCACTTGGAGTCATGTCTTATTAGCACTTCTTGGTCAGAGACACTTTATCCAAATAGATCTCCCTAACTTTGGATCTCAAGGAGAAAGGGTTGGTTTCTTAGTTCTCTCTCTTCTGCAAGGCTGTGGGTTCCTTATCCAAGCTTGTGTACCCCAAGCAGGGATGACTACCATGGTTAAGAGTTCAGACTCTGGAGTTGGGCAGATCAGGGTTTCAGTTCCCTTGGTGACACTTACTGGCTGGGTGACCTTGGGCAAGTCACTTTCCTCTCTGTCCCTGAGTTTCTCCATCTGTAAAATGGGTATCATAATAGTAGCTGTTATCCCTCGGGTTGTCAAAAGATGAAATGAGATCATTGTGCTTGGCAAAATCTTCCAAAAACCCCCATTGCTAAGGAGGAATTAGAGCTCTGGGACTCTGAGGTTTGGGGAGGAGGTGCCTGTGTGCATATATATATATATTTTTTGGAAGCTACATTCTCGCTCCTTTGTTCCTTGCCCCAGGACTCTCCTCCACAAAGAACTCCAGGCACTCACAGAAGCCATGTATACCAACCTCCGCACTGTCCTGCTGGGCGACACCATGGAAGCGGGCAGTGGCTGGCATGAGATGGGACTCCTCGAATTCTCCTACGGCTTCCTGCTCAGGTGAGCCCAGCACTCTGGACCAGCCATTAATAGTGACCAAGGGAACCAGGAGGATATTGTGGGTGGGAAAGCAGTTTGGGATGCTCCAAAGCAAAGGCTGCAAGATGACATTTTGTATCTGGGACTCTGAGCGGTTGCCTGACTCAGCCTATGAGCTGTAAAGGAGACACATGCCGGAAAAGGGGCCTTGCTGGTCACCCAGGTGCTCGGCAAGAGGGCCAGTGTGGCTGGAGCCCCAGTGAGCCAAGGTGGTGGGGCAGAGGGAATGAGGTCAGAGAAACTGGCAGAAACCTGATCTCATGGAGCCTCAAGGCCATGGAAGGCTTTGGGATTTATTCTAAGCAAGACGAGTGACATTGGTGGTTTAAGTAGGGGCATAACATCATTGGACTTAGAGTTTTAAAAGCTCTCTTTGGCTGCCAGATGGAGACTAGATCATAGTTCAGGTGGGTGGCAATGACAGGGAGGCAGGGAGACCTGTTAGGAGGCTGTTGTAGTTTCCCAGGTGAGAGAAAATGGTGGCCTGGACCAGGAGATGGTAAGAATTTGGGTAGCTTTGGGGGATGGGCTTGATGGGACCTGCTGAAGGATTTGATTGTGTGGTGGTGGGGATGGAGGAGCATGGCCACAGGCAGTGAGGGAAAGAGAAGCAGTCATTTTTGGTGGCACCATTAATCACCAGCAGCTCATAAAAGCAAGACATTTCAACCGCTCCAAAAAATTACAGCAATACAGTTTCAGAATGAAGGACAGGCATTTGCTGACACGTATGGGCACACAGGACTACTTATGACACGTGTGTGTTCATGTAGGCTCAATGTGTGCTAATACACTTAATCCTCACAATAGCTCTATGAAGGGGGTACTTTACAAAGCCCGCTTGACGGATGAGATAACTAAGGCCTGGAGCGCCTAGGTCATTTGCCCAGAGTCCCATGGTTGGGGTCCTGGCAGTTCTGGCTGCAGAGCCTACACTCTCCACTTCTTCTTATTTCACCCTGAAGTGGTGCAGACACCGACCAGGGCTGTGATTGGTCTGGGTGATTCTGGTCTGGTCCTCCCTGTCATCGTGTGGTGGAGATACTGATGTCCAGAGAGGGGCAGCTAAAACCACCCAGCGAGTTCACAGCAGGGAACTCCCAGGTCTCCTGGCTCCTGCCATCCCTAAGCAAAGATGTCAGAGAAGAAGCTGAGGCCCTGGGGAAGGTGGGGGCTGCGTGGTGGCAGCTGGCCTGTTTAGGCTCAGGGTGACAGCAGGCACAGTGCCGGGGGGCAGATGTAAGTGGATCCCTGTGTCTTCAGGGCCTGAGCCCTGGGCTGCAGCTCCTGCCTCCTGGCTTGGCAGCAGCCTTCAGCCTTTTCCTTGCCACCTGCAGCCCCTGAAATACAAAAGGAGCAGGCATGTTGGATGACAGTTGCACTGATACAAAGATGCACGTTCACGTAGCCCTGGACCATGAGATTCCACCCTGTTCTGTGTGGGCCCCTGCCTCACTCAGTCACATCCAGTGTTCTAACTTTGATTCCACTGGTATCATCTCACCAGCCTCCTTGCTGCCCCTTGAACAGGCCAGGCACGCTCCCACCTCAAGACCTTTGCTGTTTCTGTTCCCTTGCCCAAGAATGCTGTTCCCTACAGATCTGCATGGCTCCTGCCTCACTTCATTCAAGTCTTATCTCAAGGGTCACCTCCTCAGGGAGGCCTTTCCTGACACCCCATTTAATATGATGGCCCTCTCGTTACCCACCCTCATTCCCGCGTTTTCTTTATGGCTCCTAGCGCCACCTATAGGTCGCGTGTGTATTTATAGGTCGTGTAATTATTTATTGCCTGTCTTCAGCTGTGTTAGGTGTTATTTTGATGTGAAGGCACTGTAGGAAGGGCCTTCACGTCCACAGTGTGAAATCTTGTGGTCTTCCTGGGTTTCTTTTCTTTTGGGGAGGGGTTATTCTTCATTGCCTATTTTTGGTAGAAATGTTATCTAAGGAACTAGTTTTCTGCTTTAAGAAAAAAATCAGTGCAAGTAGGATGACAAATGGTGACAAGTGTTTAACTGCAGTGTCACAGAGACTGCAGGGCCTGGGGAGGCCGAGACGGGATGAGGGGAAGGTGAGTGAGATGCAGGGTAAAGGTGAAACAGTAGCTTGGATGACTGAGCTCAGAATCATGATGACCCTGTATTTTCTTCCAAGATCAGTATTCTCAGGATTAAGTTCTAACTATGTACGTATCCATCCACCCCCTCTCCCTCCCTCCTTCCCATCCATCCATCCATCCATTCATCCACCCACCCATCTATCCTCCCATCCATCCATTCGTTCTTCTACCCATCCTCCCTCCCATCCATCCATCCATCTATTTTTTTAAAAATAAATTTATTATTTATTTATTGGCTGCATTGGGTCTTCGTTGCTGCGCACGGGCTTTCTCTAGTTGCGGCGAGTGGGGGCTACTCTTCATTGCGGTGCACGGGCTTTTCATTGTGGTGGCTTCTCTTGCTGTGGAGCACAGGCTCTAGGCACGCAGGCTCAGTAGTTGTGGCGTGCAGGCTTAGTTGCTCCTCGGCATGTGGGATCATCCCAGACCAGATTCTTAACCACTGTGCCACCAGGGAAGTCCCCACCTATCTATTGATAGAACATTTATTGAAGACCTGCTACGTGTCTGCATTGTGTGAATGAGGGACAAAGTGGGGACCAGACAGGCCTTTCTCAGCCCCACCGCCCCTCATTCCTGCTTCTGTCCTCTCCTCGGGAAAAGCCCTGTCCTGGGAGACCCAAGGACTAGGGAGGAGCTGAGAGGGGCAGGATCAGGGCTTCATGGTGTCTCTCTCAGGGGTCCTGGCCCCTCTCACCACATGGAAAAAGTGAAAACTTGTGGTTTTCCTCCCAGGACTGAGGCCCGTGGGGCTGGACTTCTGTAGAATTGAAAAGTGGCCAGTGGTGAAAACATTTCCTCTGAGAGCATTCCTGCGGGCGGGGGTGTGTGTGTGTGTGTGTGTGTGTGTGTGTGTGTGTGCACATGCGCACACACACGCCCAAGGGCTCCCACTTGCTCCTGTGTCTCATCCTTTCTCCACATCCCCTGCCAGGCCCTGTCCCTCTCCTGCTTAGGCCGCTCAGGGCTCTTCAGGTCAAGGCCAGCCTTCTCACCCTTGACACCCAGCCCCCGGCTGACCCGTGTGGTGGGCGCTGCCAACCCCCAGGCCGCTCTGCCGCAGCCCCTCACACTTCAGTCCAGCCCCTGGGCCAGGGGCACCTGACAGCGCTCGGACCTGGCCGTGGTTGCTCCCTTGGCTCCAGGCCTTTGCTGGGACCGTGCCCTCTGCCCGAACCCCTTCCTCCCGCTTATCCTGAAGGTCTCAGCTCAGACCCGGCCCGCTCCAGGGAGCCTGCCCTGACGCCCTCTCCGGGAGCCCCCATCTTGCCCCACTGCCCACCCCTCACTCTGCTCTGCTCACCAGCCTACAGGCACCTCGTCAACACTCTGCCTCCTTTCTGCCGCAGGAGGTTGGCTCTTCCCTGTGCCCCGAACCCCTCCCCCTGATCTTCCTACACCGGCTCCCTCTCGTCCTTTAGCTTAACTGTGAGCCTCTCCCACCCCTTTTGTCCCTCCCTCTGAGCCCCAGCTGACATATGACTCGTCCACTCATTTCTCCATCCGTCTGTCTCCCTCATTAGAGTGTCTGCTCTGTGAGGTCATGAGGGTTTTGTCTGTTTTCTTCTCTACTGACTCTGCGGCCCAGAACGGTCCCTGACATAAGGTAGGAAAATTAGGTGCTCCTCAGGTGTACCAATGAAGAAAGCTTGTAGGCAGCCCTGGGAGGGTTCGGCTGGGAGAATCCAAAGATGACCCTTGACCGGCTGTTTGCCGCCCCCAGAGCCGGCTACCTGACTCTGTATGGCGTCGAGGCACCGCCACACACCCAGGAGAGCCAGGCCCAGGACCGCGTCCACTCAGCCGACGTCTTCCACACCTTCCGCCAGCTCGACCTGCTGCTCCCCAAACTGGCACGTGGCTCCCTGTCAGTGGGTAAGCACCATGGGGGCCCCGGTGGGTGGTGGGGCTGATGGGGGACCCAGTCCATGCTCAAACTGAAGGATCATGGATAACATAGGAGGAAAGACATTCTAATGCCCTTGGAGGTAGGTAGTGGGATCCCTGTCATCTGGGGTATGCAAGAGCACCGTGGTGGAGAGGCAGGGCTTGGACTAGAGCTGGGGTTCCTGGTGGAAATTCTGATACAGCATATATGGAGTGGGGCCTGTGGACCATGTGTGTGTGTGTATGCTCCTTTTTCTAGTTTTAAGATTTAATTTGCTTTAAAACTTTTTACAAGTAGTTTATGCTGATTATAAGAAATTCAAGCTATATAGAGTAATTTAGAGGGAACAATAAAAGAGTTTTCCACCTTCTCCACATCCCAGCCCACTCCTTCCTCTACCCTCCACAGAGGTGACCGTTATTACTAGCTTAAAGTAGATCCTGCAGAGCTTTCTCCAACACACAGACACACAGACACACACACACACACACACACACACACACACACAGAGCTGTGTGTTATTTTTACTTTCTATTTTTAGGATTTTTAATTTTTTTTACCAAGGTGTACTTTATATAAGGAAAGCACACACGTCCTGAATGCACAGCTGAGAGGTCAATCTAAACTTTTCATGCCCTCTTCCAAGTCAACATCCACCCCCTAGAGTTAGCCACTGTCATTTCTTTCACCTCAGCTTAGTTTTACCTGTTCGTACACTTCCTATAAAAAGAATCATACAAGTTGACGTGATCAAGATGGCGGAGTAGGAGGACGTGTGCTCACTCCCTCTTGCAAGAGCACCGGAATTACAACTAACTACTGAACAATCATCGACAGAAAGACTCCGGAACTCACCAAAAAAGACACCCCACATCCAGAGACAAAGGAGAAGCCACAATGAGACGGTAGGAGGGGCACAATCATGTTAAAATCAAATCCCATAAATGCTGGGTGGGTGACTCACAAACTGGAGAACAGTTATACTGCAGAAGTCCACCCACTAAAGTGAGGGTTCTGAGCCACACGTCAGGCTTCCCAACCTGGGAGTCCAGCAACGGGAGGAGGAATCCCCAGAGAATCAGACTTTGAAAGCCAGCGGGATTTGATTGCAGGACCTCCACAGGACTGGGGGAAACAGAGACTCCACTCTTGGAGGGCACACAAAAAGTGTGCTCACCAGGACCCAGGGGGAAGGAGCAGTGACCCCATAGGAGACTGAACCAGACCTACCTGCTGGTGTTGGAGGGTTGCCTGCAGAGGTGTGGGGCAGCTGTGACTCACTGAGGAGACGTGGGCACTGGCAGCAGGGGTTCTGGGAGGTGCTCATTGGCGTGAGCCCTTCCAGAGTCCACCATTAGCCCCACCAAAGAGCCTGTAAGCTCCAGTGCTGGGTAGCCTCAGACCAAACAACCAACAAGGTGGGAACAGAGCCCCACCCATTGGCAGATAAGCATATTAAAGTTTTACTGAGCTCCACTCACCAAATCGGATTAAAGTCTTACTGAGCTCCGCCCATGCAGCCCAACCCACCATCAGTCCCTCCCATCAGGAAGCACCCACGACCCTCCTAGATAGCTTCCTCCACAAGAGGGCAGACAGCAGTATCAAGCAGTATCAGCAGTATTTCGTCTTGTGGAACTGAAAACCACAGCCACAGAAAGACAGAGAAAATGAAAAAGCAGAGGACTTTGTACCAGATGAAGGGACAGGATAAAACTCCAGAAAAACAACTGAATGAAGAGGAGATAGGCACCCTTCCAGAAAAAGAATTCAGAATAATGATGGTGAAGATGATCCAGGACTTTGAAAAAAGACTGGATGCAAAGATCGAAAGTTTACCAAAGACCTAGAAGAATTAAAGAGCAAACAAACAGAGGTATGCAACACAATAACTGAAGTGAAAAATACACTAGAAGGAACCAATAGCAGATTAACTGAGGCAGAAGGGTGAGTAAATGACCTGGAAGACACAATGGTGATAATCACTGATGCAGAAAAGAATAAAGAAAAAAAGAGTGAAAAGAACTGAAGACAGCCTAAGAGACCTCTGGGACAATGTTAAACGCACTAACATTTGCATTATAGGGGTCCCAGAAGGAGAAGAGAGAGAGAAAGGGCCCGAGAAAATATTGGAAGAGATTATAGTTGAAAATTTCCTTAACATGGGAAAGGAAATAGCTACCCAAGTCCAGGAAGCACAGAGAGTCCCAGGCAGGATAAACCCAACGAGAAACATGCCAAGATATATAGTAGTCAAATTGACAAAAATTAAAAACAGAGAAAAGTTATTAAAAGCAACAAGGGAAAAATGACAAATAACATATGAGGGAACTCCTGTAAGGGTAACAGCTGATTTCTCAGCAGAAACTCTGCAAGCCAGAAGGGAGTGGCATGATATATTTAAAGTGATGAAAGGGAAGAACCTACAACCAAGAGTACTCTACCCAGCAACGATCTCACTCAGATTCGACAGAGAAATCAAAAGCTTTACAGACAAGCAATAGCTAAGAGAATTCAGCACCACCAAACCAGCCTTACAACAAATGCTAAAGGAACTTCTCTAAGTGGGAAACATAAGAGCAGAAAAGGACCTACAAAAACAAAAACAAAACAATTAAGAAAATGGTAATAGGAACATACATATTGATTGCTACCTTGAATGTAAATGGACTAAATGCCCCAACCAAAAGACACAGACTGGCTGAATGGATACAAAAACAAGACCCATATATATGCTGTCTACAGGAGACCCATTTCAGACCTAGGGACACATACAGACTGAAAGTGAGGGGATGGAAAAAGATATTCCATGCAAATGGAAATCAAAAGAAAGCTGGAGTAGCAAAACTCATATCAGATAAAATAGACTTTAAAATAAAAAATTTTACAAGAGACAAGAAAAGACATTACATAAAGATCAAGGGATCCATCCAAGAAGAGGAGATAACAATTATAAATATATATGCCCCCAATATAGGAGCACCTCAATACATAAGGCAAATGCTAACAACTGTGAAAGAGGAAATGCAAGGCAGAAATAGAGACACAGGTGTAGAGAACAAACACATGGACACCAAGTGGGGAACGTGGGGAGGACTGGGAGGGAATGAATTGGCAGATTGGGATTCCAAATTGTACACTCTAAATATATGCTGTTTATTGTCTGTTAACTGTATCTCAATAAAAGTTCTTAAAAAAAATCATACAATATGCACCCTTTCGTGTCTGATTTTTTCCACTCAGCTTCATGCATGTAAGATTCATGCAGGTTGTATGTATCTGTGGTTTGTTCTTTTTTTGTTGCTGTGCAGTATTCCATGAGAGTAATTTGTTATCCATTCCTGGTTGATGGACATCTTGGTGATTTCTGGTTTCTGGTTTGGTTAGGTTGCTGAGAACATTCTCGCACATGTCTTTCCGAGCACACATGCCTTCATTGTTCTTAGTTATTAGCCCTGTGCTTTTATAACACTGACATGGCACACTGGAGGAATTGTTCTGCTACTTAGACTTTTCACTGAACTCCGTATCTAGAACTTTCCACATCGGTGTGTAAAAACCCATCTCATTCATTTTTTTGTGGCTACAGAGGCGACTCAGTATTGGTAGAGAGCTTTCTGTTGGATTCAGAGTGTCAGGGCCGTAGGAACCAGTGGGCTGCATTCTCGCCTGGCCACTGTGTCTCAGACATCCCCAGTGAGAAGGATCCTCTGGGGCCCTTGTTAATAAGACAGGTCTCCAAGCCCCATCTTGGTCCATTTGAATCTGAATCTCCAGGGAGGCTGGGACACTGCCTGTTTGACAAGTGCTGCGGGAAGGTTGAGAAATACTGTGTGTCCTAGTCTCAGACACATAACAAGACCTGGATTCAGATCTCTGCTCTGCTGCTTCCTTGCTGGTGATTTGGGGCACGTTACTTAACTTCTTTTTGCCCTGGGTCTTTTCTCCAGAGAGGCAGGTGAAGGCAGTGGGCTCAGGTGGCTTGAGGTGGTTTATTGGCTCTTATGTATTCTCTCTATGCCTCAGTGATCACATCTGTAAAATGGGGAGAACAGTAGGATCTTCCTAGAGTGTGGCTGTTAGGATTGGCTGAAGTAATAAGAAAAAAACATTATTTTTTGAGCTCTTTCTTTGTGCCAGATAGCAGGTTAAGCATTGTCTCTTTCAGTGCTCACAACAGCTCATGACCCCATTTCCTTTATTTATGTATTTTTAAAAATCAATCTTTAACACAGTAGATTGTTTAAATTAAAAAAGAAACATATTCTTGTGGTAGATGTAGACAGTAGAAAGTAATAATACTCTTCCAAGCCAAGCTTTCTAAGGAAACCAATGTTGACATGCTGATATATCCCTTCACAGTGTTTCGTAGGGACACTGTATTTTGAAAATGGAAACAAATATCTAAAGTGTCACTGTGTGTATTTACAAAAAACTGTTATATCTATTATCTGCAGCTTATTTTTTTTAAGCTAACAATATAGCTGTCCCTTGTCAATACAAATGTCTTCTAGAGGCATTAGCCAATGCAGTTAGATAAGAGAAATCAATTACCAGTAAAAGAATGAGTAAAGAAGAAATAAAACTATCCCTATTTGCAGATAATCTGATACTATACCCGGAAACCCCCAGAAGATCTATGATAAAACTAACTCAAGCAAATAAGAATATAGCAAAGTAGAAGAATGTAAAACTCAACATAAAAAATTCAGACATCTTTCTGGCTCTCGCAGGTCTATATTTAGGCAGCCATCCACCTCCAATGAATATTTATAATTGTTTCTTTTGTGTGTGTGTGACTGTTACAGTATTTCATTGTATTTGTATTGGATTGGCCAAAAAGTTCGTTCCGGTATTTCTGTAAGATGTTACGGAATGGAAGGAACTTTTTGGTCAACCCAGTCAGTATCTCTTCTGCCATCTGGTGATTTTCTCTAACAGTTTCCTAGAAGTGGGTTTGCCAGGTCAGAGGGCATACGCATTAAATTTTTATTAGCTATTGCCACATCATTTGCAAAACCATGGAGCAGTTCATACGCCTCCCCAAAGGGAGTGAGTCTGCTCATTCCTCACCAGATTTTATCAGTCTTGCCATTTGTTTGCCAATCTAATGGGCAGAGGTGGGTAATTTGTTGTTTTAATTTGCATTTTCCCACAACCTTGTCAGCCTGCAGTTATCAGTCTATAAATCCTTGCCAATCTGATAGGCAAAAAAAGGGCGTCTGGCTTTATGGGCTTTTCCCTGACTACTGTGATGAAACATCTTTTAGTGTTACTAGCCATTTGCTTTTCCTCTTTGCCTGTTCATGACTCTTAATGTCTTTTTAGAGACAACTCCTTTATCTTATTGAATCCTGCCATCCGTGCTGGAAAGCTGGTATTATTAAACTCATTTTTCAGGTAAAGAAACTGAGGCTCAGAGAGGTGAAGTCACTTGTCATGGACACACAGCTGATAAGGTGGCAGAGCCAACAAAATGGAAACTGGGTCTGTCTGATTGCAAAATCCAGTGCATAAAGCGCTGACACATCCCAGCACTGATTACTTCTCCAGGAAAGAATAGTTTCTCTGTCGCTCTTTCCTCCATGCAGGTGTTCCAGGGCAGTCTGGGTAGATGCAGAGGGAGACCTGCCCTGTTATTTTGGGAGCCCCTCTGGGCTGGGTATGGGAAAGCTGCATTTCTCAGTATAGGCAGCAGGTGGCAATGTAGGGAGAGGTTTCTCAGCTAGGGACTGGAGCCTGGGGTGCAGAAGGGCCCCCAGGCTCCTTGCTGTGGGACAAGAAGCATGCAGCTTCTCTGGAAAAGTGATTTGGTAGAACCTGCCAACATATGAAATACACATGCCTTTGATCCCGTACTTCCGCTTCTTGGAATTACCCCACAGAAATGCTCACGTGTGTCCACGGATGCACAGATGTTCACTAGCACGTCGCTTGTTTTAGCAAACCCTACAGACCACCTAAGTGCCCCCAGTAGCAGCTGATGAAATAAATTAAGCTTTCAAACAAGGGAAAACTATGGAACTGTAGAAAGGAATGGCATATACTGTTATAGGATGAAGTCTACTGTTATGAAAAATGTGCAGAACAGTGGGTGTGTTGTGTGTGTGTGTGTTTGTGTTTAAATATGGGAACATTTATAGATTTTTGCCTCTGGGAAGTCTGAGATGCGATGGAGAGAATCTTATGCTCGTGTGAACTCTTAGAGCTTTATTATTATTATCGATATTGTTGTTATTTACCGTTTGGATGCATTATTCCTCCTCTGCTTTTAGAAATGTAAACATTTTAAAAGAAAATTGATCCTTTAGGGGACCCTTAAACAATTGAGTCTGGTGCTTCTCATACAGGAGGGAGTTGGGGGCAGCAGAGAGTTAAATAGAGCCCAAAGCTAAGTAAGCATAGTCCTTCTTTCTGGAATAATCATTTCACTGGATTATTGGCTGTTTTTTTATTTGAATATTGTTTGGGGGGAGAAAGCATTCTTATATTAAAGCATCACAGGGTCTAATGCAAAAATCAAAAGCATTTTAAAGGTAAAACAACACTTTAAAAACATGTCTCCACTGGAAGCCTCTCCAAACTGTACCCTCAGGTCTCCAGGGGACAGAGGTGTTTCCACGCCTAGACCTGTTGCTTTACAAATGGGGAGACTGAGGCCCAGAGATGGACAGGGCCTCAGCCAAGCCCGCACAGCGTGGGAGTTGTGGAATCGAACCTGTTTCTCCTGCCTCCGAGCAAGTTACCAGTTGCAGGAGCCTGGCAGTTCTGATTCACAGCATTGACTCATTACCCTGGGGCTGGTGAATAACACCTTATAAAAATGGCAGGAGTGTAGCAAGGACAGCTTACTAGACCACTGCCAGTACAGAGTGCGTTTGTGTGGTCTTTTTGAGTTATCCTAATGATCCTATGAGCCAGGTTGCCCCCATTTTGCAGGTGGGGAACTGAGAATCAGAGATACAAGTGATTTGCCCGAGATCATCCTTCTAGGGAGGGGCACAGCTGGGATTTCAGCCTGGGTCTCTCTGGCTGCAAACTGGGTGTTCCCTACTTCACAGTTTATTATTATTTCTTAATTATAGAAATAACACGTGAATACATTCTCCTTGGACTCATAATTTACTAACATTCATTAAGCTTTGTTTAATAATATAGTTAATGTTTATTGGGCCTGTGCCAGGCATCACTCTTTGGGCTTTATATGTTAATGCATTCAGTCCCCGTATAACCCTATGTGGTGAGTACTCATCCCAATTACAGGTAAGAAAACTGAGGAGTTCAGAGGTGAGGTGCCTCGTTCAAGGTCAGGCACTCTGCTCCAGAGTTTGGGCTGTTAACTGGGTTCCCCTGCCTCTTGTGAAAAAAATAAAAAGAAAATCAAATATTACAGAGAAGGCAAATTCTCTTTTGACCACACTCCCTCTGCATCTATCTCGAAGGTAACCATTGTTACCAATTGGGTGTTATCCTGCTAGAAAGGTGCTATCCTGTAGAAATAGAATGCCAGCCACATATGTAATTTTAAATTTTCTAGTAGATGCATTAAAAAAAAAGAGGTGAAATCAATTTTAATAAAATTTTTTCTCTAACTCAGTATATCTAAGTACATTAGCATTTCAGCATGTAATTAATGTAAAAATTCTTGTGATATTTTACATTTCGTTTCTCATGCTAAGACTTGGAGTCTGGTGTGTACTTTTCACTCACAGCACATCTCAGTTCTGGGCAGCCACATGTCATGTGCTCAGTAAGCAAATGTGTCTTGTGGCTTCTTTCCTGGATAGAGAAGTTCTAGACCCTTCTCAATGTGTTAAAATACAGTACGAGCCCCAATATACTCTGATCCAAATACACAGCAAGTCCTGGTTTTCCCAGTGGGAAAGTTTTTTTGTTTGGTCTTGCTTTGTTTTTTCGGTCAGCCTAAACGTGGAAATAATCAGGGCTGGAAATGAAATAATGTCTACTTATTGATTCTGTTGAACATCCGTGGTTAAGTTTACATGTTGTATAAACTAACCCGTTTAGAAATGTTGCTTTCCTCCCACACTCACATTTCAGGAAGTGGCTTATTCAGACTCCAGCTTTGACACCTGTGTCTTCCCATCAGTGGGGTCCCAAGTGGAGTCACCAAACTCAGTTTTCCAGAACCCTGCTTTGTCACTCCCTGATCATGGTTTGAAAGACGAATGAACTATTTGAATCTATGAATCTGTGATCTTTCTCTGGAAATGTTTTCCGAGGATGGGGGGTGGTGCCAGATTTTGAAGATATTTCATGTGGTTCAGACACGGAAAATATAAAGAGTAACAGTGAAAAGTCTCCCTTCCCTCTTGTCATCCCTCCTTCCACCCACTTCCCACTCTCCACAGTCGGCTGGTTTTATTAGTTTCTCATGGATCCTTCATGCAAATACAAGCAAATGCATTACATTCTTGTTTTTCTCTTTTGCCCACAAATGCATGGTAAACACACTGATGTGGACACTTTGCCTTTTCCTAACAATATAGAGTAGCCATCGCTAACTCTTGTGTAAGATGTGTGTATCCTGCACTGTTCTAAGGGCTCTGCAAATGTTAAGCTGATTTGATTAAATTGCCGCTATGTTTTTTTTTTCTTTTTTTTTTTGCCAGTCCATTTTTTTATTATACACTACCATCTTTGGCTCACTTGCCAAATGACGTTCACATACCTTCCTCTTTTTTAATGGTGGCAAAATAGACATAACCTAAAATCTACCATTTAGACCATTTAAAATATGGAATTCAGTGGCATTGAGTACCTTCACAATGTTGTATAGCCATAGCATTATGTATTTCCAGAAATTTTTCATCATACCAGAAGATCTGTATCCATTAAACAGTAACTCCCCATCTCCCCCTCCCGCCACCCCTCATAACCTGTATTCTATTCTCCATCGCTATGAATTTGCCTGTTCAGAGAGACACTCATGTAAGTGGAATCATGCAATATTTCCCTTTTTATGTCCGCCTTACTTCACTGAGTATAATGTTCTCTGGATTCATCCATGTCCTAGGATGTGTCAGAATGTTCGTGGACGTGCCACATCTTGTTTACCTGTTCATCTGTTGATGGACACGGGTTATTTCCACCTTGTGACTATTGTGAGTAATGCTGCTATGAACATGGTTGTGTACAGGTATCTGTTTGTGTCCCTGCTTTCAAAGCTTTTGAGTATAAATCCAGACGTGATACTGCTAGATCCTACGGTAATTCAATGTTTAACTTTTTGAGGCACCACCAAACTTTCCAGTAGTGGCTGCACCATTTTACAGTCCCGCCAGCAACACTCAAGGGTTCCAATTTTCTACACCCTTGCTTCTTACAATATTTTACTTTTTAAAAAAATACTAGCCATCTTAATGGCTATGAGGTGGGCTCCCACTGTGGTTTTTGATTGGCATTTCCCTGATGACTAGCGGCATTCAGCATCTTTTCCTGTGCTTACTCACCATTGGTATCTCTTCTTTGGAAAAATGTCCAGTCAAGCCCTTTGCCCATTGTTCGAATTGGGTTGTTTGGTTTTTTGGTTGTTGTTGAGTTGTAGTTCTTTATATATTTTGAGTATTAGATCCTTATCAGATACATGATTTGCAGATATATTCTGCCATTCTGTTGGCTGTTTTTTCATACTACATTGCTTTTGAAAGTCATCCCCAAAAGCCAGGTTTACAGTGACATTCAAGACCTGCAGTTGCACTGTCAGACGTTAAAAAGTGCCAGTCATTTCTAAATCTCTGTTAAATTTCTTTACCTCCCTTTTTTAGCTATCTCATCAGATTGATCCTGTAAATAAGCATCTAGAACCAGCATCTGCTGAGGTGGCTTCAGCACCTCCTGCACCCTGCACCCACCTGTGAGCCTGGGCCACACCCTCAGAGATTCTGATGATATTGGTGGGGGTGGGGGTGGGGGGTGGGGTGGGGACTGAGAAGCCGGAGATTTAAAGCTGCCTGGTGGTGCTCCAGTGCCTGACAATTTGGGAAACAGGAAAATCATGTCTTTCAGATGAACCATTGGCCTCATTGCTTTAAATTGAGAAGTATGTCACCTAGGAAAGTGTTTAGAGGTTGAAGAAAAGCATGTGGAGCATATTGTTTGACAACATAACTAATATCCTCAAATAAGTTTCACCTACATTTTACATCCTGTAACATGCAGCCTGGTTTAGAGCCGCTGGATGGATGGGTCTTCCTGAAACACTGCTTTGTGGCTGAAAAAAGTCAACGAGATGGTTTCTAGGACTTTGGGATTTTGTAGCAATCCAAGCGACTCACCCTTTTCCAAAGGGTGATTTTGGGAAAACCAGATTTTGTATTTGCACATATGTGTGTCGATACAGCATCGTCTTGTAGCATGAACACAATAATAAACAATAAGCACCTGACTTGATTCTATCAATGGTCTGCCTGTGTGGGCCTGGCGAGGGCTGGACATAAAGAACTTCCCTGTTGGTTTTCACTGCTGCACGGTTTCCAGAATGTAAACCCACCATTGTTTATTTAATGGTGTTTGTGAACTGGTGATCCGTGAGCCAAAGTTGACCTCAGAGATGCTTTTGTGGCCAGTGTAGTGATTAAACATTTCTTACTGAGATGCTAAACACATGTCAAAACACATGAGAAGATTCCCTGTGAACATCTGGATTTCAGCTTCTTCTGGAAACCCAGGCTCCCTGGCTGTGCTGGGCTGTTTCTCTGTCAGGCCCGATGGGCTGGTCGGTGGAGCTGAGTGGAGCCACCCCGACCCTCCCATTGGGCCCCTTCCTGGCCCTCCTCCCTCATTCACTTTACCTGCCTTTCCTGAAGGTAGTCGAGTAGACCAGTCTGCCCCTCTTGATGGTCAGTTCAGTTGTTTCCGGTGTCGCCTGACTGACGCTGTGCAGAGTATGCTTTTGGGGTCTCCACATGCATGTGGGGTGGCGTTCCTCTGGGATCAGACCCTGGGAAGGGAGACTTCGGCTCCCTGTTTCCTGTTCCTTCCCCTGCTGTGCAAAGAAACCTATTCATTTAACAGATGTCAACTTAGCACCCGCTCTTGCCAGGCCAGCATTTAAGGGCTGGGGTTCCTGTAGCCTGTTTCCCACAGGAACTCTGAAGACCCTTGGCCTCATGGGAGGTCAGGGCTGGGTGGCTCTGGGCTGGAGGTGGATCTGTAACCTGCATCCTCTGTGCTCCGTCCCTGCAGGGGATAAGGACCAGGTGTGCAGGGTCAAAGGTCGCCTGTGGAAGCTGTTGTCCCCAGCCAGGCTGGCCAGCCGAGCCCACCGGAGCAAATGGCTGGAGAGTTACCTGCTGCACCTGGAGGAGATGGGCGTGTCGGAGGAGATGCAGGCACGGGCTCTGGTGCTGCAGCTCTGGGCCACACAGGTGGGTGCGAGCAGGTGTGAATGTGAGGTTGTGCGTATGAGCGTGTGTGCGTGTGCGTACGTGCACACGCGTGTGTGCACTCGCACTCGTGCATGTGTGCGCTGAGGCACACTTAGGCACACACCTGCATGGGTGTGTGTGTGTGCATGTAGGTGTACATGTTGAGTGTGTGCCACTGCGAGTGTGAGTGTGGGTATGTGCACACACACCCAGCTGCCTGCCCCAGTTCCCTGACTCAGGCTGTCAAACAGTCTCACGAACGGGGCCATTCATTCAATATATATATTTTTAATTTGGAAGGACATCAAACTTACAGAGAAGCTGTATGAATAGTTTAATGAACTCATATATACTTCACCTTGAGTCCCCAATTTTATTTATTTATTTAAATTTTTATCGGAATATAGTTGATTTACAATGTTAAATTCCCCAGTTTTCAGCATTTGACCACATCTGCTTTCTCTCTCTCGCCTACTGTGATTATCTTACTGAACCATTTGCAAATTAGTTGCAGACATCATGCTTCTTTGCCCCTCATGACTTCAGTGTGCATCTCCTAGGAGTAAGAATATTCTCTTACCTCACCACAGTACAGTGATCAAATTCAGGACACTTAACCCAGATACAGGATCACTATCTAATATACAGTCCACATTCCAGCTCTGCCTGTTGTCTCAATAATATCCTTTATGGCTCACCTTGGTCCAGCATCCAACTCAGGATCGCACACTGTGCTTAGTCATTCTGCCTTCTTAGTTTTCTTCCATATGGAACAGTTTTGGTGCCTTTCATTGTCTTTCATGACCTTGAGATTAGTGAAGTGTGCAGACCAGTTATCTTGAGACTCATTTGAAAGTTCCACTCCGTACTTACCTTAGACCTCAAAGACCCTGCTTTGTGTTGCTCTTGCTTTAGCCAAGGGCAGGGGTGGGGCAGACATCAAGGAAACATACAGAGTGTTTTAGATGCTGATATGCAGGATATAAAACAGGACCATGACTAGAGAGGTCCTGGGGGTCTACTCTGGCCAGGGTGGCCTCTCTGAGGAGGAAATGTCTGAGCTGAACCCTGGATGATAAAAAGAGCTAGATTTGGGGTCTTAGGGAAGATGTGGGGATAGAGTATTCCAGGAAGGGAGAAACAGCATGTGCAAAGGCACTGGAGTTGGATAATGCCAAGTGTTTGAGCAACAGCAAGGAGTTGAGTGTGGCCGAAGCAGAGTGAGGAGGGGTAGTGGGACGTGAGGGTGGTGATCACGGAGGGCCCTGTGGGTCCTAGTAAGTAAGGTATTGGGATTTTGTTCTGGGTGAGGTGGGAGCCCTGGCAGGGTTCTGAGCAGAGGAGAGACAGGATCTGAGAAGCAGGCACACCAGTGAGGAGACAATGGTGGCAGGACCAGGTGGTGGCCATGGAGATGAGGAAGACGTGAATAGATTCTGGAAACAAAAGGAAGACAGCGCCAGTGGAGCTGGGAATGGACCAGATAGTGCAGTGGGAGAAAGCAGGGCTGAGGATGCTGCATCTCCAGGCCTGGCTCCTGCCCTCGCCCCAACCCCAAGGCCCCTCCTTCTCTTGGCCCCACCTCGGCAGTGACAGTTGCGCAGGCTGACATTTCAGGGTAATTCCTCTCCCATCGACTTACGACTTATTTTTCGTTTTCTCTCAGAGCCATTAACTGTCCTTGCAGGCAGAGGCTGGCAAGGGGTGGGGACTGGGTTTAATCAGCAGTTGAGACCCCATTAGTGTCTAATAACATATTTATGGGCAGTGACTTGGGACTCCAAACTGTCCCCAGAATCCCTTATGGAAATGACCTCTGTCAGCAGAACTGGATGCTGGCCTGGGGGCTTGAGTGGCAGCAAGTCCAGGGCACAGCCTCTGGCGGGGCCAGGAGAACTGGGCAGGAGCTGGGGTTGCGATGTCCTCTGAGGTTGAGTTGTTGGCAGCATCCAGAATTCAGACGGGTGGAAGACCCTTCGAGATCTCTAGTCTTGAGAGTAGGGCCAAGAGTCTATGTAGCCCAGTGGTTTGGGGCACAGGCTCTGTGACCAAGCTGCCTGAACTTGGACCCTGACTTTGCCACTTCCTGGCAAGTCAGTCCCTTAACTTCTTAGTGCCTGGCTTTACTCCTCTGTAAAATAGAGACTGTAGGACCTTCCTCAAGGCGTTGTGAGGAGGGTGAAAGGAAGGGATCCATGTGAAATCTTGTAACTGTGCTGCGCACAGAGCTTGAGCTCAGTGAACATATTCAAGAAGTACTTAGTGAGGGCCCGCTGTGTGCCAGGCACCATTCTAGAAGCTGGGGCTACAGCGGGCAGCAGAACAAAGACCCTGCCATTAAGGAGCTGACATTCTAGTGGGAGAAGACAGACAGTTAATAAACAAGTCAGTATGTAGAATGTATCACAGATAATAAGTTCTATGGAGAATGGATAAAGCAGGGAAAGGGAATAGCGGCAGGTGTGGGGAGGGGCTGCTTTTTCGAGTGGTCAAAAAAGGTGACATCTGAGCAGAAACGGAAAGGAGTTGAGAGAGTGAGCCATGTAGAAGTGTACGGGGCAGGGGGGTGGGGAAGACAGCAAGAGCAAAGGCTCTGAGATAGGGATGAGGGTGATACTGCAGGGAGGTAGCAGGTGCCAGACCATGCAGGGCCCTATAGACCATGGGGGGGACTTTTGGCTTTTCCTCTGAAATGGGAAACCTTACAGGCTCTGAGCAGAGGAGTGACGTGGGCTACCTTCTGCTTTAGAAGGTTATTCTGGCCACCTTACTGAGAATAGACTGTGATGGGGGGAAGTGGGGTCAGGGAGACCAGAGAGGAGGCCACAGCAATATCCGGGCAGGAGAGGACGGTGCTGGACCGGAGGGCAGGAGGGAGAGTGATTGGATTCTGGATATATTTCCAGGTAGAGTCAACAGGCTGTGCTGTTGGATGGAACATCAGGAGAGGGTATCAGCAAGGATGACTCCGGGGGTTGGGTCTGAGCAGCAGGAAGGATGAAGTCGAGGAAGATGGTGGAAGGAGTGAGTTTTGGGTGGAAAAGTTGGGGGGTTGTTTGAGGGCATATTGAGTTTGAGATGGAGAATGGGCAGGGAAGAGTGCTGGAAAAAAGAAGAGTCTGGAGTCCAGGGTTAAGGTCCAGACTGGACACACTGAGCGGTTGACAGTGCAGAGATGGTGGTTTAAGGGTGGATGGAGAAGTGGGCCAAGCCCTCGGCCTCTCCGGTGTGGGGATTGGAAAGATGAGGAGGAGCCAGCAAAGGAGCTTGAGGAGCAGCCAGGGAGGGGAACTGGGAGGGAGCGCCACCCAGAGGCCAGGTGCAGAAAGTGTTCCAAGAGGTTGAGAAATGGTAGCTGGGATTGCTGTTGTCAGATCCGAGTGAGGAATAATCATTTCAAAAGATACTGAGCACTTAGCCTGTGCCAGTCACCTGATTGAGAACTTTACAAACCATCTCATAGGATCCTCACCAAAACTCCATGAGTCCAGAACCCCAGACCTGGGGTCTAGGCTGATGGAGGGGGTCAGGGGGGCTCCAGCATCCAGAGACTAGAGGAGGGCCTGGTGGGTGAGATCCAAGGTCCAGGCAGGGGGAAGAGGCTGGCTCTTAGGGGATGTGGGTGGGGTGGGCTAGGCGGGCAGACGGAGGAGAGCTCCTGAAGGCCTGACCCTGCAGGCCCATCACGGTCTGGGCTCCCCTCCCAGCTCTGAGCTGTCAGGTAGAGGGCAGCTCTGCTGACCGTGGTAATGCTGGGACTCACACCGCTAATTGCCGCGGCCCCATCAGTCAAGTTTCATTCTTCTCTTCCTGCCCCACATCTGCCCTGGCCTCAGCAGCCATGGCTGCAGGAACTCCTGGGTGGTCCTGAGTGGGGGGAGGGGGACTGCGGGAGCTGTAGGGGCACCGGGGTCTACAGACGCTCAGCGGAGATCTTGTTCACGATTGTGGAGGCACTGCAGCGTGAGGATGAAGAGCAAAAGCAGTATTTCGAGTCAGACAGCCTTGGGTGGAACCCCAACTCTGCCACTGACTAGTTGTGTGACCTTGAACAGGTGACTTCACTTTTCTGGGCTTCAGTTTCACCATCTGAAAAGAGGAGGTAATAAGAATAATAGCTGTGCACAGAATTGAGTTTTTCCCCTTCAGTAGCTTTATTTTGAGATAATTCTAGGTTACAGAAGAGTTGCAAAGATAGTACAGAGAGTTCCCAAATACCCTTCACCCAGCTTCCCCCAGTGTTAACCTCTTACAGAACCACAGTGCATGTGGGAACACTAAGAAATCAGCCTTGGTATTAATACATCACTATTGATTGAAAGTCAATACTTTATCCTGATTTCCCAAGTTTTTCCACTACTGTCCCTTTTCTCTTCCAGGATCCAATCCAGGATCTACTTTGCACTTAGAGTATTCTTTTATTCCTTTAGAAAACATTTTTAATCACAAAAAATGGAAAGAAATGTAATCTGTGATCTCCCACCCCTCAACTCTGTATTCTCTGCATGTTCCCCAGGTGGTGGCAGCAAAGGCCACCAGCAGCTCTTGGCAACTTGGCAGTCGCTGTGGAGAAGGGGTTCTCTCTCCCGTGAATTCTAGCACAAAGCACAAGCCTGATACCCACTGGCCCAGCCCTGGTCACCTGTCCCCTGTTTGTCCATCACTGACTGAATGGCCCAGGCTGGGTCACGTGGCCACACCCGAGGTCTGGAGGGGGTTGTTCAGCCCCAGACAATCCACACGGACTACGAATGAAGTGGAGGTCGTTCTCTGAAGGAAAATTGGCTGCTGTTACCCAAAGGCAGGGAAGTGGTGCAGGGCTGCAGGTGTCCCCACTCCCGTCGACTGACAGTGCGGACAGGAGGCCACAAGGTGGCGCACGTGAGTCTCTGAGCACCGGGTCTGGGTCTGGCTCACAGTGAGCGCCCCCTGGAGGTCATGTACCAACGTTCACGGAAAAGGTAGAGGAGAGCACAGGCGCTGCTGGGTGGTGGACTTTGGCTGTGGTGGGAGGGAATGAGATTAGACCAGGTGTGTCCTCCTGGGTAAACTGAGGCAAGGCCCCATGGGGGAACCCTCAGCCTCCAGGGTAGTGGACTGAAGATCTCATGGTTGTGTGGTCGTACACACACATACACACACGCATGCTCACACATCTGTGCAGGTAGGCGGAAGGCAGTCTTCGTCACCTCCCTAGCTTGCCACAGCTTCTTCCTGAAAGCACAGTTAACTGAGCAGCCTGGTTTCCCACTCCTGGTTTGTAATTAATGAGCAGGGGCCCCGTCTGACCATCTGGGCAGGATAAAATGGTCTTGGCACTGAGCTAACCCAAAGCTGAATTATTTATTGCCTACATTTCCCCCGGCTGTTTAAGTGATTGACAGCAAGTGAGCTTGCTTGTCTCAGCCGGAAATCTCAGAGAGTCCAAGGCCCCCATCAGTTCTCAAACCCGAGGGAGGGGCTGGTGAGAGGGGGAGACCACTTCTGAGCACCTACTCTGTGCTCAGCCTGTGGGGGTCACTCATATTCCTTGTGGCCAGCCCAGAAGTAGGCATGTTTTTATCCCCATTTTACCAAGAGGGAGGTTCTGAGACCCAGAGAGGGGAGTGGCTTGTCCAGAGTCACAGAAAGTGGGAGCTGGGATTTGAACACAGCTCTGCCTGGGTCCAGTCCTGGTCCAGGGCTAGAGCTGTGCCAGCCCACCTCCCAGGCTGCCTTGGGGGTCCCCAGCCCAAAGGGACACAGATGTTTATTCAACAGATACCATTGAGCCCCCACTATATGCTGGGCAGTGGGGAGGACTAGGGCATGCTTAGTTTTCCTTTTTGGTGAAAGGTGTGGTAATGGTGCCTGCTTGATGGGAGGATTGGATGAGGGAAGCTGGCACCTCTAAATTCATGGTAGCGAAAGAGAAAGAAAGAAAATCAGTTGCACCATCACTGATGCTTTGGTGCATTTGTTTACTGCCTCTCCCCCTCCTAGCTTCTGTCCCAGGGGCAACATCAGTTGCCAGGTTCTGGAGTCTCCTTCTAGAGATGGTCTGTGCTTCTTCACATATATCCCTCTTTAAACATACACACGAATGGTAGCACGATGAGCCCTCGTTCTGCATCTTGCTTCAGTGCATCTTGGCTCTAATTCCATATCAGCACACACAGAGTTGGCTCCTTTTTAGCAACTTCCGGTATCATCATCCTATGGATGGATTATCATTTATCTCACTGATCCCCTATTGATAGATATTGAGGTTGCTTCCAGTCTTTTGCTGTTACATCAGCACTTTGAGAAATATCCTTGTGCAAATGTCCTTTTGTCCATGTGCAGTTGTGTCTGTAATAGAATTTCTTAGTAAACATAATTGATGACTACTTAATATTCCATTATTCAGATTGGATAGGATACTCATTTGTGGTAGACAAAAATCTTCCTCCAAATCGAGATTAATTGGTATTCCAACCATATCTAGAGTTCATTTAAGGGTACCCCATCACATTTTAGTCACATGCTAATGACCGGAGTATTAAAATATTCAGCCAAGGCTGAAGTCTTGGAGCAAGACATTTTATCCATTTTCCTAATTACTCAACTAGGTTTACATAATTTTTGTTCAAGAAACTAATAGCTTTCACAGTCAGCATTGATTATTGCTGCTTTGCTATATGTGCACACAGTACTCAAATATTTGAAAGCGAACTTTCAGATATTGTACCAGTTCCCTATTGTTGCATAACAACCAACCACAAAAACTCAGTGGCATACGCTGATGAGCGTTTACGTAACTCGCCTGTCTATGAGTCTGCTGGGAGTCAGCTGGTCTAGATTGGGCTCCGCTGGACAGCTCAGCTCTACTCCATGTATTTCTCATCTTCCTCTTGGGACCAGCCAGCTAGCCAGGCAAGTGGCAATACTCAACGTCTCTTAAAGCCTAGACTGAGCACTGCTGTTCTGTCAATTCAGCCTCATTCTGTTGGCCTAAGCTTGTCACATGGCTGAGCCCAAATCCAAGGGGTCGGGGAAATCCATTCTGCCCCTTTAGTGGGAGGAAGTGCAGAGTCACGTGGTAAGAGGCATGGATGCAGGGAAGGGTGGGGAATTGGGACTAAGGATGCATTCATCCTCAGATGTTAACAGTAATCTTAATTGATTCTTTTTACCGATATTTTCACTGATGAGCTGTGGAGATTACCTGTGTGACCTCAGATCAGTGATTTTGCTCAAGGTCAGGGATGCCAAGCATAGCCTTGAACTAGGCATTGGGCTAGGCCAAAGCCACAAAGTGTATTTGGGCCATGTCCTGAGGCTGAAGGCGGACATGAATCACACAGGGGTGGGAACCCAGCCTCCTGACCCCTGTGCCCTGGCCCCGGCTGTGTCCGTGGCACAGACCAGTCAGCTCTAACCCTGGCTTTGCCCTCTTGATGCTGGAACAGGGGCTTCTTCTCATTGCAGGGGAACATGGGTCCTGCTGCCTTCTGGATCCTGCTCTTCCTCCTCAAGAACCCCAAGGCCCTGGCTGCCGTGCGTGGAGAGCTTGAGCCTATCCTTTCTCAAGCAGAGCAGCCCATTTCGCAGATGACCACCCTCCCACAGAAGGTTTTGGACAGCATGCCTGTGCTCGGTGAGACAGACCCTCCACAACAGCCCCAAAGACTGGGGCATCATGGGCCCCCAAGCTTTCCCTTCCCATCATGGGATCCCAGTGGCTAGGGTCCATCAGTGTCCTTTGACCTAGGATGCCCCTGGGCCTCCTGTCTTCATAGACCTGGTATCTCCATGCCCTGGTCTCCATTACCCAAGTCCCATGGTCTCCGTGGGAGATTTTTGGTTGCAAGTGGCAAAAAACCAAACTTAAATGGGCTGAAGCAGGAAAGGGACTTCATTTAGGGCAAGTAACTAAAAAGTCTAGAGTTATTGTCTTCAGGCACTGGTAGATCCAGGTGCTTTAACAACGCCATTAGGTCTCAGTCTCTCTCCATCCTCAGTCCCATTTTCCATTTTCTGCCAGGTTGGCTCCAGTCTCAGGCTGGCAAGATGGCCACCAGCAGCTCCAGGCTGACTTTGCTTCTCTTCAACATTCCTACCCAAAGTCCCAGGAATGTGTCTCATTGGCTCTCTTTGGGTCATGTGTCCATTTGGAGCCAGTCATGGGGTTCAGAGCACTGGGATGCCCTGACGAGCCAATCACAGCCCAATCCCAGGTGTTGGGAGTGGAATCAACAGTGCAACCCCTGATAGTGGGAGAGGGAGTGGTCCCCAGAAGAAAACAGGGAACTGTTTCCAGAAGGGGAATATATGCTGGCCAGGCAGACACAACCAATATTGATGGCCCTGCTCTCTCCCGAGCCTTCTCTGGCTCCCACCTTCCCTCACAGCTTCTTTTAGGGTCAGACCCAAACCTTCATGTCCAGGGTCTCTGAAGACTTAGCAATCACATCTCATCACTTGGCCATTTTGGGGCCTTGCTTTGTCAGGGTGGGCAAGACATGCACCCTCTCTGAGCCTCCCCACCTGCCTCTGTAAAATGAGAGCTGGGGGTGACATTTGAGTGGGGGAGAGAACAGTGCTGACCCCCCCACACCCCCTTGTACCTTCCCCGTGCAGACAGCGTGCTGAGTGAGAGCCTCAGGCTCACTGCTGCACCCTTCATCACCCGTGAGGTCGTGGCAGACCTGGCCTTGCCCATGGCAGATGGGCGGGAATTCACCCTGCGACATGGTGACCGCCTCCTCCTCTTCCCCTTCCTGAGTCCCCAGAAGGACCCAGAGATCTACACAGACCCAGAGGTAAAAGGCATACCAGGGACCGTGGGGGAAAATGAGTGGCTTTAGGATCTGTCTGACCTGAGTGGCAGCCAATTCTGCTCTTTGTTTGCTGTGGGACCTTGCCCAGATTACTTCACCTCTCTGTGTCTCTGTTTCCTCACCTGTGAAATGGACCTCATAATAGCATCTGCCTCATGGGGTTGTCAGGAAGATTAAACATGATCATGTAAGAAAGATCTTCACAGCAGCTGGCACACGCTAAGTGCTTTGCAAGAGACAGCTGAACAATTTTTCCTGTTTTCAAAATGTTATAGTGTCAGCTTCTCAATACTTTTCCTTCTCCCTGGACTTCGAGATGGGGCCAACTTTCACAGTTTCTAACAGTTCTCGATGTTTACTGTGTGCCAGGTTCTGTGCTGTGCATCCATCCATATCCATCCATCCATCCATCTATATCCTTCCATCCATCCATCCATATACATCCATACATCCATCTGTATCCATCCATCCATCCACATCCATCCATCCATATCCATCCATCCATCCATATCCTTCCATCTATCCATATCCTTCCATCCGTATCCATCCATCCATCCATATCCATCCATCCATCCATCCATATCCTTCCATCCATCCATCCTTCCATCCATCCATATCCTTCCATCCATATCCTTCCACCCATCCATCCATCCATCCATCCATATCCATATCCATCCATCCATATCCTTCCATCCATCCATCCATCCATATCCATCCATCCATCCATATCCATCCATCCATATCCTTCCATCCATCCACCCATCCTTCCATCCATCCATATCCATCCATCCATCCATATCCATCCATCTGTCCATCCATCCGTTAGTCCCTCCGCCCATCCTTCCATCTGTCCATCCATCTGTCCATCCGTCCATCCATCCTTCTCTCCATCCATCCATCCATCCTTCCATCCGTCCCTCTGTCCATCCTTCCATCCGTCCATCCATCCATGCATCCATCCTTCAATCCGTCCATCCATCCATATCCATCCACACATCCATCAACTCACTCTTCCATGTGTCTATACACTGGTCCATTCACCTCTCCTTCCACCTACTCTGTACTGCAAGCCCTGTGCTCAGATGCAGTCTTCATGTTACCACACTACAATGTAACCAAAGGAAATTGGCATCCTCTTTTTTAAAAATAATTTTAATTTATTTTCTTTTAAATCGCAGAAGTAATATATACTTATAAGATAGAAATATGTAGACACGTATATTTAAAAGTAAAAATTTGTCATCACTCGCCTTCCTCTCCAGTTCCACAGGGTTCCCTGACAGTGGTTGGGAGTGTGTCCTTTAGAGAATGCTTATGCCTTTACAGACATACACACAATACACTTACACTCATGTGAATAGGTAGGTGTGTATATAGGATCACACAATACTCTGACCCTTTCCTTTCACTCAACAACCAGTCTTAAAAATTCTTTCCGTGTCAGCACACACAGACCAAGCTCAGCCTTATAAATAGCTGCCATCATTGTCAGCCAGTCCCCATCAAAGAGCTTTACATTATTTCCCGTTTTTCTCTCTTATAAACAAGAGTGTAACGAACATCCTCTTATGTTTGTCTTCATGCATGTACATTTTGGGGGTGGAGTCAGATAGGGACCTTCTTCCTCTTTCAGGTATTTAAATACAACCGATTCCTGAACCCTGATGGATCAGAGAAGAAAGACTTTTACAAGGATGGGAAGCGACTGAAGAATTACAGCATGCCGTGGGGAGCAGGGCACAACCAGTGCCTGGGCAGGGGTTACGCCATCAGCAGCATCAAGCAGTGAGTACCAGGCACGGGGAGCCGAGTGCCTCAGAGAGTCTTTTCCCTGGGCCCCAAGAGCCTTGGCCCTCGGACCACAGACAGATTGGCCCACGGGTTATTACATCCCCGCCTGTCCCTCTGTCCAGCTGGGTAACCTTCTGTGCCTCTGTTTTCCTCAACTCTAAAATAGGGGTACTGATCATACTACATCCCAGGGGTGTCGGGACAAACGAATTGGACGTTTCTAGGTACTTTAGCCACTGCCTGGCTCATCGTAGGCATTTAATAAAAGTTATTATGGTAATTACTAATATTACTATTATTGTGTAGGCATTATGCTAGTGGATGACACATCACATGAACCTTTTGGATTCGGCTTTCTCAGCAGTGAAATGGAGATCATAATACAGTTGGCTCTGCTCTGACACTTCATGTGCATTCCTAAAAATCCGTGCGCTATGGGAAATCACACGATAAAAACCACAAGATTGTGGGGGAGGTGGGGCTGGGGCCCAAGCCTCAAAAACCTCATCAGTGACACACACACACAAAGAAATGCACGTAGGAAAACACGGTAGGACAGGTTTACACGTGTTAAATGGAGTAAGTAGAAATACATAAGGGCTACAATCAACATGGCGCTTTACTTTGAAAATGACCTGATGTTTGCCAGGAAAGTGGGCATTGGATGGAGCTGTGAGTTATGGTGAAGCCTGGGAGGAGGGTTATCTGAGGTCAGATGCCTGATGGCAGTGGTGTGGCTCACCACCCACTGGTGGTGTGTGTGTGTGTGTGTGTGTGTGTGTGTGTGTGTGTGTGTTTTGTGAATTCCTGCTCAGCTTGGTTCAGCTGGGTGCGGGTTTTCATTCTCCTAGAGTTTCTTGCAGGTGAGATGACCACAAGCAAACATGAAATTTGCGTTACGCTTCATTCGTGCCCTAATAGATCAATCCCATTGGAACGAATTCACATGTTCAAAACAAGTGTTGTAGTAGAACCAACTGTAGTTCCTATTCCATACAGTTTTAGGACAGATAAAAAGAGAGAAAGGATACAAAATGCTTAGCATGGTGTCTGGCACATAGTGTTCAATAAATTAGCTAATTTGTTGTTATTTTTATCTCAGTTGTCATGGTGACCTGTAAGATAGTCAGTCTATCACTAGATAGACTCTAGAGGTCAAATCATTCCTCACGGTCAGGCACTTGGTGGGTGGAGGTGCCGGGATCCAAATCCAGGTGTTGGTACAGACCCCTCCCCTCCATCCCTGCCCATGCAAACTCACCCTCTACTATCCAGCAGCTTCAGACCTGGAAGGGATGCAGCCCACCTCTTTGATCTTCTTTGACCATATGGGGAAACCGAGGCCCAGAGTGGGAAAGAAACCGAACAAGAATCACACATCCTTAAGAGGCAGAGCCCAGGGACTTCCCTGGCAGTCCAGCGGTTGGGACTCCGTGGTTCCATTGCAGGGGACACAGGTTCGATCCCTGATCATGGAACTAAGATCCTCCATGCCATGCTTGGCGCAGCCAAAAAAAAATAAAGGCAGAGCCCAAGTGTGCACCCAGCTCTCCTGCCCAGAACGTTGACATTGGTTTGTCCTCGTTTTCCCTCTTTTTCACTCATTCAGTAAGACTAAAGAATCCCTGCCGTGCACTCAGTCTGGCATTGGGCACCTGGGTCGTGGTGTGTGTATATGTGTTGGGGGTGGGGGTGGGGGCGGTAGGGCCCAGAGTAGTAGAGGATCCAGCCCGACCTTTACTCACCCAGGTGGTAAGATAAGGCAGGTGGAACCAGTTCACATCAGGTGGGGCTGCCACCGCATTTCCAGGCCCACTGATTACATCATCACAAGGTTTGTGTACTTGTTAGGACAGCTTTCCAGGAGGTGGCAGTAAAGAGGGCCTGCCTGCTCTTGCAGAGCTGGTATATTCTGACAGCTTTCCCACGGATGGCAGTGAGCTGTCTGGAGGGAGGGGTGCCTGATTCTGATCTCACAGAGGCAGCTGTGGCTTAGCAGCAGCTCCGGCCGCAGATGGTAAGGGTTCCATGAGTTTGGTGGGGGGCCTGGGATGAGTATGGTGGGAGGATTCAGGAGGGGTCACTGTCCATATTCATCAGGAGAAGCTAGGCTGTGCTGCTGTGTCAACGACCCCCAAGTCTCAGCGGCTCATACAACAAAGGTTTAGTTCCCACTCACACAACGTCGGCTATGGGTTTGGGGGGCTCCTCCCCTCCGTGCAGGGACTCAGGGGCCAGGTTCTTTCCATCTTCCTACTCCATCATCTCAACAAGAGGCCCACATGACTGTCAGGCAGCAGAGAAAGCTGGAGAGTCAGGCGCGGGCTCTGAAATACTTGGTGTGGAATTGACACACATCATTCCTGTCCACAGCCCGTCAGCCAGGACTCGAAAGCTTGTGGACTTTGGTGACCAGGAAACGCCTGTGCTCTGCTCTCTCTCTCCTTCCTTTTCCACTCTTCCCAGAGTGAGACCAGGAGGACGCCATTGCTTTCCTGCCTGACTCCAAATGGGCCCCCCACTCTCCCTTTGATGCTTTCAATGCTGTCTCTCTGCAGATTCGTGTTCCTTGTGCTGGCGCTCTGTGACCTGGAGCTGATCAGCCCGGACGTGGAGATGCCCGAGTTTGACCTCAGCAGGTACGGCTTCGGGCTGATGCAGCCAGAACACGACGTGCCCGTCCGTTACCGCATCCGGCCCTGAGCTCTGGGGCAGACGGGGCTCCACACACCCAGCCTGCCCCCAGTTGCCCAACGTTCTGTGCCTGCGTTTGGCCCGCGTGCAGAGCTTTGAACACCCAACGGTGCCGGCATAACCCCTTCCCTGCTTTTTTTTCAGAAGGCTGTGCCTGGGGGCGGGGGGGAAAGATGGGGAGCAAAGACAGCAAACCTTCTACGGGTTATCTGCTGCAAGGGTTAAGTTCCCAAATGAGACTTTCCGCTCCCAGCTCCTCTTGCTCCTCTCACCTTTGTGATATCACTAAAGATAGGGCAGACAGGGCAGAACCACGAGACCCCACTGCTCTGCCCCCAGCCCCCGAGGAGCTGCCGTCCAAGGCCCTGACAGGGGTGTGGTCCGGGCCCTTACCAGTCAGAGCAGGTACTGGCCATGAAAAGACCATGTGGGGCCTAGCAGGGTGTCTGTTGAAATAAATTCTGTCCCCAAATTATTATTAAACTACCTAAAGCCAAAGAGTCCCTTAGAATAGCTGCTTTCCTGGTGCGCCACTCACTAGACACTTCCCACATCTCTGTGTTCACACCGACCCTTGAGAAGACGCAAGAGGGCTTCCCGTGGCAGGTGCGTCCCTGGTGGTGCGGATGCTGGGCTCTGGGGAGCAGGCTTCTCTGCATTAGAGTTACAGGCTCCGGATGGGGTGGGTTTTCCCAGAGCTGGGACTCATGCAGGGAATTAGCAAGACACAGCCCTGATGGGATGGCCCCAGTCAAAGAAAGCAGCCCGGGCTCCTGGAACTGGTTAAGCCAAAGAAGAGGAGGTGTTGGTTTCCTCCATTGTAGCTCAGAAACTCCAGCTGTGGGCATGGCCAGATTGCAAACCTGTTTTATTTGGCCTACATTTATAAAAAAAATACATTCATGTTATCTTGTCATCTTTGGAAGAGTTGATTCAAACTGCCCAGCTTCTCTTGAAAACTTGAAAGATCTGTCCACACTGGGCCCATATTCACAAGGGCGACCATTGGCCAGAGCTGAGTAGCAGCTGCCTCCCTCATCTGGGGCCTGTGCATTCTGGTTCACCCGGATTTCTACTTGGTCTGCTTTTCCATTCACACTACCTTCTGTGCCCCAAAGGCACCCAAGTTTGAGAACCCTGTTCCTACTCTTAGAGGTGATGTTGTAGGAGGTGCTGGGAACCTGCTGATTGGTTCTCAGACCAATGATCCATCCTATCTTGCGTGAACCACACGTTAATCAAACAGATCAGTGATGAAAACTTGCCTTTGCCTCAGCTTTAGGGGAAAAAAAAACAAAAACAGATCAAAGAGAAGAATTGCCTGGAAAACCTTATTGTGGTGATAAGTAGTATTATCAGTGTTAGGTCCTATTAAGGACCCTCTAAATGCCTGTGACAGGAATAGTAGATATAGTATTTCTACTTTTCATGGCATCTTTGCGAAGAGAGGATGGTTATGCCCTCTTTACGGATGAGGAAATGGGCTCAGAGAGGTGAAGTGACTTGCCCAGGGTCACACAGCTTGTAAGCTGATAGAATTTCGCAAACAGACTTACTGTCCCAGTAGAAATGCTAGATGGGCAGCTTCGTGCTCTTTGGGCTCAGGGGGGTGGTGGAGGGGCAGTTCTGTTTGGCATCAGAGAGCTGACAGAGCCAGAGGCACCCATGGGTGGATGCATCTCACGAGATGTAGACACATCTACACACACACAGCTAGGTCCCTGTAGCTTTAGCTGGAGGGAGGAGAGAGAACCTGAGATCTCTGAATGTTCCAGGGGCTAGTCTCGTCTCGGAGTGGCACTGGGGCTTGGGGCCTTCCCTGCCCTCAGCCTCCAGGCGGCCCCAGGATTCCCAGACAGACACTGTGATTGGCAGGAGACAGGATATCCCCAGGGAAACCCATCTTCACGCCTGGGTGACCCCTGCTGCCGCCTGCTTCTTAACTCTACAGGAAATCAGGGCTGGCAGCCTCCTGTGGGAGGATGGAGCTGGTTTCCATGGTAACCCTCAGCAGCCTCATCCTGGCTTGGAAGGGAAGGAAGGAGGCCGGCAGAAATAGCTCCAGGAAGATCTCTTGTGCGTGGCTGCTACCCTGATGTACTGGGGAAAAGCCCTTCTGATTTTCCCCTTCCAAATCAGGGCTGCTGTGTCACTGAGGCTAGATTCTCACCTGTGTTCCAAAAAGGGCCCATTCCCTTTAAAGGTGACACCTCCTTGGAGCCAAAATCATTAGGAAGAGACGATTCTCCCACCAAGCAGCTCCAGCTGGTATCGGAGATATTGAAGTACAGCTTGGCAGACAATGCTTTAAACCCACCCTTGTTTTTAATCTTTATTCTTTTTTCTTTTCTTCCTTCTTTTAAAAATATAAGCTATAGAGAAAAGGAGAGCTGAGTAGGTTAGCTCTTTGCTCCAGATTATTTAGGAATGTACCCAGACATCATTGTATTTCTTCATACTTGGCTTTAGAATCACAAAATTGCAGGACCTATGTCAGAAATACTGTTAGGTTGACCTCATGGAGTCTTTCTTTACCATGACCATGATTATTATTTTTTGCTATAGTTTGTATGGTTGTTTACCAGATATTTTCCTTTAAACAGTGTCGTTTTTTAAACTTAAATTTGTTTAAAAAGTGGACTTTTTTTCCGCTGCCGGTAACTAACAACACGTATCACTTGCTGCCAGAAATAGAAAGTGACTGTGAAAAGTAAATTTGCTGGGGAGGGGTCCTCTGTGCTTGTGTCACAGAGGCTCAGAGCCTGGGCTCTGTCTCTTCTCTGTTACAAAATGAAACAAACAAGTGCTGGAGTGGCGTTAAGACCATGTGAGCACTACCCTGAGACTCTGTCCTTGACAATCATGGGGTGAAAGGCACAGGAAGAGTAAGCTGCCCACCGCATGGGCGTGCGTTACGCCTGGTGTGAGGGCCACCCAGGGTCCCCTCCTAGCACCAGTGGGTTCCGCCCACAGTAAGCTGGGGACATCCCACCTGCCCATTCCCCAGGTGGAGAAACAGGCTCGGGGAGTGGAATTGGCCCCATGTCCTTGATTTGGATGTTTGTTGTTGTTTTTTAAAGATGGTGTTTCGTGAGCAGCAGTGACTGTTCCGCCTTGCTGTTTTAATAAAGAATTCTATTTTTGTATAATATCGTCAAGTGGAAATGTGCGGAAATATATTAAATCATCCTTGTTTGTGGAACTGCCTCTGAGTGTGATTCGATTCGAGAGAGTTGGCTGTGTCCAGAATGGCGAGGTTAGCGCCTGGGAAGGGAGCACAAGGTGCCTATGTGCCCGCTCTGGGACCAGGCCCGTTCATGGACAGAATCGAGTCACGCCTCCAGCCAAATCATGTATTATTATCTGCATTTTTACAGAGGAGGAAACTGAGGGTCAGAGAGTGAAGTGGCTGGCCCAGGATCACGTGGTTAGTAAGTAGTAGACGTGAGATTCAAGTGCAGGCGCCCCGCCTCCTGAGACGGTGTTCAGGATCTTTATGTCGACAGTCCTGATGGCAGAGGAGGGACCAGGTGCCCATAGAGGACCTTGGGGAAAAGGCTCACAGCCTAAAGTAAGGCAAGCAGAAAAAGTCTCTTACAAATTCCCTAGATGTTCCCTACCCTTCACGCAAATATATGCATTTGTTTTAATATTAAAAAGAAGGGGAGAAATGATTTTTTCTTTTTGGCTGCACTGAGCGGTGTGCGGGATCTTAGTTCCCTGACCAGGGATTGATCCCATGCTCCCTGCAGTGGAAGCTTGGAGTCCTAACCACTGGACCACCACAGGAGTCCCAGGAAGAAATGAATTAAATTAGCTTTGGGGAAAAATTGAAAAGGGAAAATTGTTTTTTTCTCTCAAGTGTTTGAGTAAAAATAATGTCCTGGGACTTCCCTGGAGGTCCAGTGGTTGAGACTCAGCGCTTCCACTGCGGGGGGCACGGGCTCAATCCCTGGTCAGGGAACTAAGATCCCACGTGCCACTCAGCACAAAAAAAAAATAGTGTCCTGAGGCAAATGTCCCTCATCAGTTTCCTCATTTGCAGGGGACCATGGAGGCACATTTGGTGGGATTGGATTGGACTGTGAGTGACAGACATCTAAAAGTAACACAGCAACATTTTTTGCATTAAAATATTTACATTCAACACAGCAGCCATTTCTTTCTCTCTCATGCAGATACAGGAGATCAGAGGTGGAGTGGCATCTCCACAGTCATCAGGCCTCTTCCTTTTGGTCCCTCCAGCATCTGTAACCAGTGCTTTCCACCTCAGGGTCAAATATGGCTGCTTGAGCTCCAGCCATTTTGTCCGCATTCTAACCAGCAGGAAGGAGAGAGGAGCGAAGAAGAGAAAAGTCTGCTTCTATCCCACTGGTCACAGTTTAATCTCATGACACTCCTTACTGCATAGGAGGCTGGGAAGTGTAGTCTTTCTCTCCAGGAGACCCATATGTGCCCGTGGAAGGGCACTGCATCCCAGCTTGAGAAGTGCTGCATTCTGCTCTCCTGTTTACCAGTCGTGGTCTGAGCCACATGCAGGGCCAGAGGAAAAACACTTGGCTTCTCTGAACCATTGGCTTTCTATCAGAGGTCTGCAGCTCCAGGACTTTTCAGACCCCTGTACCATTAAAGTCAAGAGAAAGACTCCAGAGTTTTATTTTGCCAGGTAAGGATAGTAAAACTTTTGTCATTTACTTCCACTGTCAGTCTATGAAAGGACATTTGAATACCCCCAACACAGAAAGGTAGGTTCCATATCAGAATTAATACCACCATTCAAGAGTTGATATTAAACAGCTCCAAAGTGGAAGCAACCCAAATGCCCATCAGCTGTTGAGTGGAGGAACACAATGTGGTATATTCATACAACGGAATACTGTTTGTCAATGGAAAGGAATGAGGCACTGCTACATGGTACAATATAGATGAATCTTGAAAACATATACTAAGCGAAAGAAGCCAGTCGCAAAAAACTACATATTGTATGATTCCATTTATGTGAAATGTCCATAATTGGTAAATCAATAATGACAGATAGTAGGTTAGTGGTTTCCAGGGGTTAAGGGGTGGGAGGTATGGGGAGAAATAGAGAGTGACTACTGAACGGTACAAGGGGCTTGTCAGGTATTGTGCCCAGATTGGAGGCTCTGAGCACAGCAGAAATGGAGACCTCAGAGCCTCTAAAACAGCCTTTTATATCCTGAAGGTAAAAAATCAGATCAGCTACTCCCTTGCTTAAAACCCATAAATGCTCTTGCTGTAAAATCCGAACACCTCCAGACCACCCTCACCTACAGTTTTTCTCTCCTCCCGTTTTTCTCTCCTACTCATTCTCAGCCCATTCTTGCCCTCACACACTCCGTGCTGGCCACATCTGCCGTCTTCCATCTCCTTCAAGTCTCCCACCTGCCGCAGGGGCTTTGCACCTGCCCTCCCTTCTACCTTTATGGCTTGGTGATCACTCTGACTTAAGACTCATCAGCACCATCACTCTGTCAGGAAGTTCTTGAGCTGAAGTCACTGCCTCTCCTCCCCATTCTTATTCTCACACTTTTACTTATTTCATTCACAGTGAGTATCTATATTAGATTATTTTTAAATGTCTGTTTATGTTTCCCATTTAAATGTGAGCTCCAGGACAGCAGACTGTTTTCAACACTGTTGCATTCCCAACATGCAACCTAAGCTTGGCACCAGGTAGGTGCTTGGGAAACGTGCTAATAATTGAATGAATGGCCTTTTTCTCATCTTGGAAGAGTTTGTCCTTTATCCTGGACAATGAGGAGTCATAAAGGATTATAAGCAGGGGGGTGATGTGGTCAGACTTGTGCCTTTAAAAGTCAACCCTGGTTGCAGCAGGGAGGTTGGATTCAAGGAATTATAAAACGAGGGAAGGGAGATGAGAGAGGAGGCAGATGAGATCAGGACAGAGTGGACAAGGGCGATGGAAAGGAGGTAGGAGAGATCAGTCCCCAAAGGGCAGAAGGGCTGGATGTAATGAAATATTATCTTAGGAGAATCAGTTAATTAGTTCTTGATCTCTGTGACTCTGATTTCCTCCTTTTGCTGACTCGCTCCTTTTGCGTTGCATCTTGGAGTTCCCAGGCTCTTCTGTGGGGAAGAGGTATTTGTTTACCTCAATTGCTCTGCTGGAAGCCCATGCCTCAGTCCATCCTCACCCCGTTTTTCATCATTGTTTGGCCACAGACCCTGGAAGTCAGTGGCTTTGGCAAAGTCCAGGCCACGAAAGGGCTCAATGGACTATGTGCAGCTTTACCTGTCTCCCTCTGTGGGGACCCTCTGGTGGTGTCCACATTTCCTCCCAGGGAGGGAGCTCAAGAGACCATGCCACAGCTTAGCACAGAGCATTATGTGTAGTAAACACTCCAAAAATGTTAGGTGGTAGATGGGTGGGGATGGCTGAGAAAGTGGGTAGATTCATAGGTGGCTGGCTGGGTGGGTGAGTGGTGGGTAGATGCATGAATATCTGGGCTGGATAAGTGATTGGGTGGAGGGATGAATGAGTAGGTAGATGCATGGGTGGGTGGATGGTAGGTGGATGAGTGAATAGGTGGGTAAGTGATTGGGTAGATGGGTGGTTGGATGGTGGATGGATGGCTGGATCGATAGATTGATGGATGGGTGAATGAGTAGATAAACAGGTGTATGGAAAGATAGATGGTATATGGATGGGTAGATGGATGGATAATTGATAGGTGGTGAATGAGTGGGTGGAAAGATGGATAATGGATAGAATACATGAATGAATGAAAAGAAAGATGGATGAGTGAATAAGTGAGTGCATGGATTGATGGGTGAGTGGGTAGATAAATGGGTGGGTGTATAGTTGGTTAGTTTGGTGGCTGAGTATGTGGATGGATGAATGGGTGGTTGGGTTGATGGGTAGGTGGTGAGCAAAAGATAAAAAGAAGAATGGAAAAATGTTTGGGTTGGTCAGAAAATCAAGCTCACCCACTTTCCATGAACCTGGGCAAGGAACCCCAAGGGCCTGATAAAATAAAGGTAATCAGGCTAGCACAGAACGGGCTCTAGAATCAGACATCTGGTCACTCAAAGATCATCCAATAGCTAATAGGTACAGTGCCTGGTATATAGTAACTGCTTAATCAATCAAACAGCAAGCTGCTGTTCTTGCGGTTGTTAGTATTGTTAGTGATGTTATATTAGTGTGTATTGCTTGTGTTATGTATGGTGCTAAGCACTTCACATGCTTTATCTCATTAGTCCCCCCCACCCGGCAGCCCTGGGAGATAGATCCTATCATTAACCCCATTTTACTCATGATTATGATTATTGTTATTGGGTCTTATTATTATTAATGGGACAAAAAAGAAACAGGCAAAAAGCTGCTAGAAAAATCCCTTGGGCTACTGGAACTGCATCCAGACAAGGCCACAGCATAGAGCAGTTGTCCTGAGTGACAGCCATTCAGAGATGTCAATTATATCCCTTGAGCCTTTGGGCACCCCCATAACCACCCTCAGAAAACAATTATTCCTTCCCAAGCATCCGTGGGCAGAGGGGAGGGGGACTAATTAGTTTTGCTCGGTGCCCAGAAGTGCTGAGAAACCTGAGTGGACACTCAGTGGGATTATAAATAAGTGATGCCTGGTATTATGGAGTCCAAGAAAAAAAAAATCTGACTTCAAAGGGACATGTCTCTTGCCAGCCCAGCTTAGAGGGGGATTCACTTGTATTTATATAGATGAATTGGGCTGACTTGACCTCATTCAGCCTCAGGGAAAACTCTCAACACCCCTCAGTGGGAAGTCTGCTGAGAGGGCCTGAGTGGAAGATGGTTTGTGACCTGGTGCTGGTACTCAGCTGCCTACTTGCTGGTTGATGATTGGGATGTTGCTCCTCTTGATGAGCTTTTCAGTTTTCCCATCTGTAAAATGAGATGGTTATACTTGAACTCTTAATTCAGAGCTCCTTCTCCATAGGACATTCTAAGTTTTATCACTCTTTTTACACTGTTTCCTATAAGTACATTATAAGGAGATGGTAAACTTCTGGTTAGTGGAGAGAGAATTGAATCAGTTGGGCTCTTTGGGACTTAAATGACAAAATCATAACTCAGTCTGGCTTAGGTAAGAAGGGGTATTTACTAGTTTACATAAATGGAAAACCCAGAGGCATTGCCTTCAGGCATGGCTGGATCCAGGAGCTCTAATGACATTGACAGGACTTAGTATCTCAGTCTCTGGGCTCTACATTTCCTTCTATTGGCTTTATTTCTAGATAGTCTCTCCATTTATGATGGTGGAAAGTTCTAAGAAATGAAGACCAGGTACTTTCAAATAATTTATAGTCTTTTCATTTAGAAAATAGAATTTCTAAATTGGGCACTATGAAGAGCCTGGGGAAATAGAGAGCTGCAAGACAACTTCTTTGGACTTCCTTGGTATTTGTGTGCAACAAGCATGAACTTAAATTTATACCAAGGCCAGGAAAGTAAAATGAATAAGAAAAGTGGCTTGAGTGAGGAACATTAGGGAGAGGTGGAGACTGTAGCAAAGTAGAGAGCATGTCCTGCTTAAAGGGGGCGGCTGTGATTCAAGGCCAGCCACTCTTCTGTGCCAGCTATAATTATCATGTTACACAGGAATGTGGGCCAGTGTCAATCAGTTTCTCTAATTTTTCAAGAGAAGCCAGAAATCCAGATTTTCATGTAAATTCCTCTGATATTTAAATATTAACTAAAAAAAAAAAATCTGTGATGGCCACACTACAAAAGTCTGCAGATAACCAACTCATGACCTCTGCTATTTAGCATAGGTGATTGCCCAGAGGACTTGAAAACTGCTTACATACATTTCTTTTAAAAAGATATATGCAAATATCAGTTGACCTTAGACTGTGAATCATCTCAGGGGTTCTCCTTATGAAAGACTTGAAGTCAGAGAGGGGGGCCATTAGAGAACTCTTTGCCAGTTTTTTCTTAAATACCTTGCCCCCACCCTCACCAATAGGACTGGATACTCCTGGAATCAGAAGTGCATCTCATTCATGTTTCTTATATACTCTTATATAAGAGGGTTTGTTTATTCATTCAGTGAATATTTATCGAGCATTTACCCTGTACCTGGTATTGTGCTGGGCACTATGGGAACAGTGTGGCAGACACTGTTGGTTGCCTACCCAACATTAATCTTTAATTCTTCCTTGTTAATAAACTTCAATTTTGTAAGGGCAGTAATTGGCCTAACCCTATGGGGTGAATCCTATTTCCTTTGACAGCATTTGGTATAGGAGTGGCCATGTGACCCATGATATGGAACTTGGCAGAGATTGCAGGGGGGATAAAAGCATAAAAGGAGAATTACTTCTGGCCACCTTGGCCATCTCCTTTCTGCCTTTAAATATGGTTTATGGAGGCTGATGCCTGGAGTGGTGGCAACTATTTTGTGACTATGAGGCAACATGCTTGGGACAAAAAGCCAATATATTGAAGAAGGCAGATCAAAAAAATGGAAGAAGCCTGGCCCCTAATAACATAGTTGAGCTGCTTAATCAACTCTCCTATCACCCTCTTCCTAAATTTTTTTCCACAAATTTATTTATTTATTTATTTATTTATTGGCTGTGTTGGGTCTTTGTTGTTGTGTGCAGGCTTTCTCTAGTTGCAACGAGCAGGGGCTACTCTTCATTGCAGTGCATGTGCTTCTCATTGCAGTGGCTTCTCTTGTTGCAGAGCACAGGCTCTAGTCATGCAGGCTTCACAGTGTGGCTCACAGGCTCAGTGTTTGTGGCTTGCAGTCTCTAGAGCGCAGGCTCAGTAGTTGTGGTGCACGGGCTTAGTTGCTCTGCGGCATGTGGGATCCTCCTGGCCCAGGGATCAAACCTGTGTCCCCTGCATTGGCAGGTGGGTTCGTAACCACTGCACCACAAGGGAAGTCCCTCATCCTAAATTTTATGGGAGGTAACTAAATATCCTTATTCTTTAAGCTTCTATTACTTAAGTGTTCTGTTACCTGAGATGCGCAAGGCAGACCACCTCCTGCTCTTGGGTAACCTACAGTCTATCTGATAATGAGAACTAGCAATGAGTAAATGCTTTCTATAAATTCTTTATAATAATTTCCGTCCTTGTTTTACACAGAGGAAAAAAAATTGAGGCACAGAGAGGTAAACTACTTGCCCAAGGTCATTTTGCAAGAAATGGCAGCATTCTTACTCCAGAACTCACTCTCTGAGCCACTAGCAACACTTTCTTCTTGAGTAAGTTTGCACTGAATCCTTTGCACTGAGTAAATGAATAAACAAGTAGAGCAACAGGGCTTTTGCAAGAAAGTTACAGAGCTGTTTGCACTATCTGCTCTTCTAAGATCCAGTTGTACACAGATGTTCTTTATCTGAATCTGGAGCCAGAGCCAGAACTTTGCAGGAATTAGGCCACCTGGAGTGATGGATCTGAATGACATGAAGTATCTAGCACTAGCCTCAGGCTTGGGGAGGGCTCTCCCCTGTCAGAGCCCTGTGGCTGTGAAATTGCCCAACCATTCCCACTACCATCATCCCAGTCCAAACCCCATTATCTCTGGCTTGGACAGTTGCAGAAGTCTCAGGATGGGTCTTCCTGCTGCTACCTTTTATCCCCCAAATTCATAATGCACACAGCAGCTGGGAGAATCACTTTGAAACATATACCAGCATGTGGAACTTCTCTGCTGAAAATTCTATCATGGTTTCCCATCACGATTAAGAAAAAACTCAAACATTCCTTAACCTTGAGAATAAAATCCCAACAGGGCTCTGCCTGGCCTGGTCCCCTCCACCTCTCTAACCTCCTTTCCCAAGCTCATTTCTACCTTAGGGCTTTTGCTCTTTCTGTTTCTCCTGCCTGTACCTGCTTCCTCAGAACTTTACATGGTTGTCTTCTCCCTGCCCTCAGGTTCTCACCTTAGATATATCACCTCCTCCAGGAAGTCTTCCCTGCCTGACCACCCTATCTAAAGTTGCTGATGTCTCTCCTAGTCATGCTCTATCACTTCCTTTCACTTACTTTCCTTCATGGCATTTATCACAATTCAGATGATCTGGTTTATTTATTTACTTGGTTATTAACTGTATCCCCCACCAGAATATAAGTCCATGACTATAGAGACTGCCTGTTTTACTGTCACTGTATCTCCAGTGTTCAGAGTAGTGCGTGACACATAATAGGTGCTCACTAATTACTGGTTGAGAGAATAGCATTTCCAGACTGGGAAATACCTTTGCCTTCTATTAAATTAATCTAAGGTCTCCCAACCTTGGCACCATTGACATTCAGGGCTGGAGAATTCTTTATTGTGGGGTTCCAACCAATGCATTGGAGGATGTTTAGCAGCATCCCTGGCCTCTACCTACAAGATGATGGCATTTTGGACACAGATCATGATGATGGAGATGATCAGACATGAACAGATTAAAATATATAATAATATTATGTGCAACTCCATGGAAAAGAATCCCTTAATTTTAGAAATAAAGGAAAGGGCCAGAGGGGGAAGGATCTTAACCTTAAGGCATTGTGGCTTGTTCAGTTTTTCTCCTCCAGAATAGGGACTCACTGCTGTGTCCACAGCATCTGTTTACTTATCATGCAGTAAATATGTATTTGAAACTTATTTGAGTAAACATGGGGCCCAACTATGGCATCCTCAGGGAGTCCTTGCTCACTTCTGTAGGGAAATTCTTCAGTTTTTTTATTCATTTGTGGAGATTATTTGATTGATTCTGTCTCCCCCACTGGACAGGGAGCTCCAGGGGAGGACGTATTCTTTGCTGAGCCTGGCACAGGGCTCGGCACACAAGAAGCTCTCGATAATCAGCTGTGCACCGAAGTATGAATGAAAAATCCCCAGGGTTCATAAGCTAGTTCACCCTTCACTCTCTTCCCATCACCTCGCTTTAGTTTTCTTCTTAGCAGCTGTCACCACTGCCGCATTGGGTTATTTATTTGTTGTCTTCATTGCTCACCTTCCCCTGCTAGAATCTAGAATTCAATTCTCGAATTAGATTTTAGAATCTAGAATGGAAGCTCATGAAAGCAAGGGCTATTTAAAATTTCAATCTTCGGGCTTCCTAGGTGGCACAGGGGTTAAGAATCCGCCTGCCAATGCAGGGGACACAGGTTCAATCCCTGCTCCAGGAAGATCCCACATGCTGCGGAGCAACTAAGCCCGTGTGCCACAACTATTGAGCCCATGTGCTGCAACTACTGAAGCCTACGCTCCTAGAGCTGGTGCTCTGCAGCAATGAGGAGCCTGCGCTCCACGACGAAGAGTAGCCCCCACTCATCACAACTAAAGAAAGCCCGCGCACAGCAAAAAAAGACCCAACACAGCCAATAAAATAAACAAATAAATTAAAAAAAAATTTTCAATCTTCTCCGACCCCCACCTCTATCCCTCTCCTCTGCTTCACTATCCCCACCGCGCTTATCACCATCTGACATATTCTTTGACTTTCTTGGTTTTGGTCTGTTTCCAACCAGCTCCACAGGGCTGGACGTTGGCGTTTGGTTCACAGCTGTATCGCAGATGCTTAATCTTAGTGCCTTGCACACAGTAGACTTTCAAGCCACGTTGTTGACCGGATGAAGAAAGGCGGGATTGAGAGGCAGGCAGCGGAGGTAGCCCAGGCGGGAAGGGCCAAACCGCTAGGCTCACCTCCTTCGCCCAAACCCCCTGCCCGCCCCCAGCCTCACCAAACGGCTGGGCCGGGCAGGCAGGAGTTAAGCGGCGCGCACGCTTGCGACCCGCAGGTGGCGCCGTCCCGCCTCGGTGCCCGACTCCGGGCGCTCAGAAGTGCGGGACAGAATCGCAGCAAGCGCGGAGCCGAAGCTCAGCCCCGACTTGTTGATCTCACCCGAGCAGCCGCCACCGCTGCCGCGGGAGCAGGAGGAGGAGGGGGAGGAGGAGGAGGAGGAGAAGCAGGAGGCGCCGCCCGATCCCGGTCCTGTCACCCGTGCCCCCAGCGCCCGTTCGCGCCCCCAGCCTCGGAAAGCGTGCTCCGGCCCCGCAGCGCCTGCAGCTCCGGCGCGTCGCCTGCCCGGCCGGCGTAGGCCCGGCCCAGCCCGGCCCCGGGTCCGCCGCTGCCCGCAGGCGGGGGCGCCCGGGCGACCGCGGCAATGCGCGGTCCCTGGCCCCGGGAGGCGGCCACCCTAGGGGTGAGTGTTAGGGCGCGGCGGAGGCGCAGGGGGACACAGGAGGGGGGCTCGCCTGTCGCGGTTCGGCCTGTTGGTCTACCCAGGCTCCGCGGTTTCAGGCTTGGGGCGGGGGGGGGGGGGGGGGCTGGTAAATGTGCCAGGGCCCGGACCCGGGGAGGTGCGCGATCCCCATTCGGGGGTGAGGGGATAGGGCGTGAGCCTCGCATGCCTTGGTGCTCAGAGGAGCCCCCGAAATCACCAGTGCGCGGAGGGAGGAGGGCTCGTTTTGAAAAGGCCAGATAATTCAGCTCATTTCCCCGCCTCCCACCTCCCCCACCCCTTCCCTTCCAAGCCCCGGGAAAGGCGCAGAACCCGGAGTTATAAAAAGCCATCGCAGGAGAGGAGCGAGGAGGAGGAGGAGGAGGAGGTAGAGGAGGAGGACAAGAAGAAGGGGGCGGGGAAGGAGCGAGGGAAGGACGGACCAGGTGGATCTCCAGGACTCTGTGCGCCCCTCCTGCTGTGGGGTAGGGGCCGCAGAGGGAGGGGCAGGACCCCGCGCAGAGCTTGGCTTTGCGTCTTCAGGGTTTACCTCGTCGCCGGAGAGACCTCAAGAGATGCTCCCTAGGCTTGGGGAGAGGGGTCGCTCCGGGACAGCAGGGCTGTCGTGACTACCCCGTCTGTTGTGACCGACAGGTGGGCACCTGAAACCCTCTGAAATTCCCCCAAATCTTTAGAAAAAGCAATCCCGCTGCCACCCCCCATCCCCCCACCCCCACCCCCAGCCCTCAAATCCTAATTATCTCGGAGCGGGGGAAGGAAAAGATGAGAAGTTTAAAAAAAAAAAAGTTTTTCATGCACCTCCCCTCTTCTCCCCATTGCGGGGACAGATCCGGGACTCGACGGGGAGACCCAGGGAGAAGCGAGTTTCAGCACTCGAAGGGGAGGACAGCGCCCCAGGCGGCTGGGTTGGGTCCCGGCCTCAGAAGCCCGAGGTGGGGCCTCCTGGGTCCCCGGGGCGCCTCTTGGGGGCCCTCTCCCCGCCCCGAAGGGCGTCCCCTCCCTCCAGGCACGGGGTGGGGCGGATTTCAGCACCGGCGGGAGGGACAGCGCCCAGCCTTTCTGCCTGCCTGAGCGGCTTAAGAGCCAGGAAGGTCAAGGCCGGCTGGGGCCGCGGGTGGAAAGGTGGGGAGGGGCCGCGCACAGTTCCCTGTTTGCTGACCTGCGTCCGCTTTCTGCCTCGCAGCCGTCGGGATGGAGGTGAGAAGACGGCCGTGACGCGCGCCCGCGCGGCCCCCTGCACCCCCAGCAGCCCACAGCACTCCCTGCCCCCCTCCCCCGCAGTGGCCGGCCTTGCCGTCCAGTGACAGCGGCCTGGGGGGGCAGGGGGGGCGGGGGCGGCCGGACCAGCGATGCCGGCGGGCATGACGAAGCATGGCTCCCGCTCCACCAGCTCGCTGCCGCCAGAGCCCATGGAGATTGTGCGCAGCAAGGCATGCTCGAGGCGCGTCCGCCTCAACGTCGGTGGGCTGGCGCACGAGGTGCTCTGGCGCACCCTGGACCGCCTGCCCCGCACGCGGCTGGGCAAGCTCCGCGACTGCAATACGCACGACTCGCTGCTGGAGGTGTGCGACGACTATAGCCTCGACGACAACGAGTACTTCTTCGACCGCCATCCGGGCGCCTTCACCTCCATCCTCAACTTCTACCGCACCGGGCGGCTGCACATGATGGAGGAGATGTGCGCACTGAGCTTCAGCCAAGAGCTCGACTACTGGGGCATCGATGAAATCTACCTGGAGTCCTGCTGCCAGGCTCGCTACCACCAGAAGAAGGAGCAGATGAATGAGGAGCTCAAGCGTGAAGCAGAGACCCTACGGGAGCGGGAGGGCGAAGAGTTCGATAACACGTGCTGCGCCGAGAAGAGGAAAAAGCTCTGGGACTTACTGGAGAAGCCCAATTCCTCCGTGGCGGCCAAGGTGAGTCAGAAATCTGTGGGCTGCTGAGCTAGAGGGTTCTGCCTGTGTCCCCAGATTGAGGACCACGGCTGGGGGACTCTGGCTTAGTTCCCAAATAAAAACATCAGAAAAGGCTAGAAAGGGCTATGGCTGAAACCTCAGAGGTGAGGACCAACCACCCCATTCAGATTGTTCCTGGGTGGCACTGGCCCCATCATTCTTTTATTATTCAATATCTTATACCCCAACTTTGTTGGAGAAAAGGATTTACAGACACTTATGAAAACCCATAGCAAGAGAATGGACACTGCAAATAACAGGGCACCCAGGGAGACAATAGCGCCTTGGAGGGGAGTAGAGTTGAGTTTGGTCTGTTTTACATAACCTCCCTTGTGGATGCCCAGATCCCGGATGAGGGGGGTCACCCTGCGATTTTAATACTTATCCCTATATTTATAACCCCACTTTGCCCCAAGGAGGGAACGAAGGCAGCTTACAGACGTGCTTGGAGGACATTAGGATACTGTCAGGCAGTTTTAATGTAAGTGAGAAAAATGAGGCAAAGGAACTCTGAGGGTGGGTGTGTGCGGGCGTGACGCATGTGGCTGGCTGTGGATGCTTGTGGGCAAAGGGTCATCCCTGGTTTGTTCGTTCTTTATTTATTTGGTGAGTTGACTCCAAGAATGGTTTGATGCAGCTTCTAAAGATGCTTTGGCTGTCGGAAGAGGATGTAAATGTTGAAATAGGAGGGAAAAAATGAGGCAATGTGAAAAATAAAGCAGGGGAAAGAGACAGGAATGTGTTCAATCACACTGGGTAGGCCAGGGAGTTCTGTGTGCTGCCAGGTAAAAAAACAGAGGCTGTAAGGGACTAAGAGAGGCTTGGGGTGGGGCCCAGGCGAGGGCAGGAGGTCATTTGTTGATGAATAACTTCTCTGTGTCAGGTTGGGACTCAGGGATGCCTCAGAGAGACAGGGGCCTGTCTTCACGTGGCCAGTGTGCTGGGAGTTGGGAGTAAATGACAACACGGTGTGTGCAGTGCTATCAAAGAGGCCATATGAGACCCAGGGGGAGTCCGGAAAAGAGATGTGTTAATGTCAAAATCCAGGAAGACCAAGTTGGGAAAGATGTGTTGAACATAACTCATTCTCTGAGAGTGGGGCCAGAAGAGGGGGGCAGGGACATGTATTCATGGCGAAAGGAAAAAGAGAGGAGGAAGTCTACATACCAGCCATGATGTTAGCGAGGGCTGCCTCCTGTCCAGCCTGGCCTCTCATTGTGGGTGCTCCCTGGCTCTATTGGCCCCCCACTAAAGGCCCACCTGCAGGGCCAGGTCTGGAGGAGGTTTTGTGGGGCCCTTTCTCCAGACCTGGCTGCCGAAGGAGAGGCCTTTGAGAGTGAATGTAACACTGAGTGGCTGGCTGGAGGATGGAGAGAGGCCCAAAGGAGTTCCCTCTTCCCTGTCAACCCTAAAGAGAAGGTAGAGATTCCTAGGCCTGTTTCCTCTTCTGTGGGCTGCCTCTGGCCATAATCCTGCCCCAGGTTTCGTGTCCAAAAAGCCTCTCTCTTAAGACATAGTCACTCACCCTTAACCGGCTTAGGATCAACAGACTTATTTTGCTATTTCCAGGCCTGACATGGGTTCCTCCCCTCCACACCTGGTTTAGACCCAGATATGATTCTCCCTCCTCCTATCCTGTGCCTAAGACAAGAGAGTGAGGGGCAAAGGAGGGGAGGGTCACTTCCCCAGAAGAAGCAGGCAAAGGGCTGTGTTTGGGCTGCTGCCGGGCAGCTAGGCAGGTGGCTCAGGCTTGCAAAAAGCGCTGTTTGGGAATAAACAGCTTCATCTCTCCCTCGGGTTAATCCACTCACAGGGACGAGTTTCCTGACCTCTCTGTGATCCTAGGCTGGAGCTGCCGGCTCGTCCTGGCAGATGGACGATCTAGGATATTCTGCAGCTAAGGCTGAAATGGTGAGGCAGGCAGGCTCATTGGCTCTTAGTATAGAAATCCTGCCATTGATCACATGGCTGCTGTGCGTGAAGTATAACAATGCATTTAGCCTTATACCAATTCTCTGCTATTATCCCATCTTTCACAAAGAGGGAAGATCAGAAAGGTTAAGTCACTTGCCTAAGGTTGCACAGCAGGAAAACAGGAGTAGCCAGAAATTCAAACTCAAGTGTGATTTTGAAGACACTGTTCTTTCCATAGTGATTAAGTACAATGGTCTCCTCCCCAGTATCCCTGCTTCCACCTTTGCCCTCTGCATCAGCAGCTGGAATGAGCGTCTCTAAATGTAAATTGAATCACATTATTCATCTGCTCAAAATGCTCCTGAGAGGTTTCCTATCACACTTAGAATAAAGTCCAAACCCTTCACCATGAATCCAGACCCATGACCTCTCGGAGCTCATCTCTTCTGTCCTCTGGTTCACTCAGTTTCACCCCTAGTGGCCTCCTTGCTGTTTCCTAAACAGGTCAGGCTTTATCCTAACTCAGCACCTTTGCACTTGCTGTTCCTGCCACCTGGAATTCTCTTCCCCACATTGTCCCATGGCGGGCCACTCCTCCCCATTCCTCATAGGAGCGGGTCCCTGCTTAAATGTCCTCTCCTCTGAGAGCCCTTTCCTGACCCCTGTCTGAAACAGCCTCCCCCTTACAGTCTGTCGCATCCTGCAGTGTCTTTCCTTCATGGGGTTTAAGCAGTGTCTGAAATTATACTTGCTTCCTTGTGTTTCTCTGTTTCTCCCCCACGAGAGTGTGAACGTCATGTGTTGTGCTCACTCACCTGTCCCGAGCACCGGTCATGGTGCCTGACACACGGTATCTCCGGATAGCTACACGTGGAATGAATGAATGAATGAATGGAGCAGGCGCTCGGTCATTTCGTCTCAGGGTCTGGGGATCTGCCGCTCCTTCCTCCCAGCCCACCTGCAGCCCAGTTCTCTGTGCCTCTGGCCTCCTTCAATCATTTGTTCTTTGCCCACCCCACCCTCACCCAGCCCCCCAGCTTGGGTGCTTTGCTTGTCAGAACAGCAAGGCCTATAGGAGTTTCTCAGAGGTCACAGAATAAGAAGTCAAGTGGAGGATCATTGCCAGGTGATTGTGAGGCACAGAAATGGCCATACCTCAGATATTTAAGAGCAAGGACAGACCTGGCTTCCAAGTCCAGGTCTGCCACCTCCCCAATTTCTGGCCGTAGGCAAGTTCTTCACCTCTCCAAGCTCTAGCCTCCCATTGGTAAAGTTCAGATAAAAGGCCCACCTTGCAGGGTCGTCATGAAATCACGTTTGTCAAAGTTTAGCACAGTGCCTAACCCACAGCACGTAGGGCTTATTGTTCTAAATACTAAAGAGCAGAGCCCTTTCTCTATGGCTGGGCAGGCTGAGTTGCAGCAAACCCTCTCCTTCTGATAGCAGTACTGGAGGCTGAGCTGCCGCTGTTAATAATTGATGGATGTTCTGGCAACACGGAGACAAACCAAAGCACAGGCCCTCGCCTTCCCCGTCAGGGGAGTGAAAATCAAAATCCATTAGGCAAAAGGCAGTGTGATTGATTCTTGCTTGGAAGCTGGGGTGAGCCTCATCAGAGTGACAGTGTTGTGGTGCTGGGCCACCACTGGGTTACTGCTTTCTGGAAAAACTACAGGCTTTTCTCAGTAGGAGAGACAGGGAACTAATTTACCAGGCCAGGGGTATCTGTGGTCCCTGGAACAGTCTCAGGGTTAAAGCCTGAGATAATTTCCTAATTTCCAGAGTAGCTGCTGTTTATTGTGCCAGGCACTGATTAGCGATACTTTATATGCACTATCTCAGTGAAATCCCTTCAACAGTTCAATCAAAGTAGTCTGCCAGTTTGGGCTACAAGTCACAGAGTAGAGAACTGAAAGTGGCCTCTATAAGAAGGAAGATGCATCTTCTCACCTAACAGGAAGTTCCAAGGTAGCTGATTTTGGGTTAATGGTTCTATGATGCCATTAGGATTCTATATTCTTTCTGTCCTTCTGCTCCTCCAACTCCTGCAGGTGGCTTGGTCCTCAGGCTAGATGCCTCATGTTACAAAATGGCTACCTAGTTCCAGCCTTCACATGTAGACACATGATGTCTGACCAGTGAAGAGGGGCATGCCCTCTTATGTGCCACTTTTTTTTCTGCCAGCCAAATCTTTCCCAGCCGCCCCTTGGCAGACTTCTTTTTAAATCCCATTGGCCAACATCAGGTCACATGCTCATGCTCTATCTACAGGGAAGCCTGGGAAAGCACCTGTCTGGCATTTTCAGATGATGGAGGGAATGGATTTGGTGAGTGGTATTAATATTCTTTTATAAAGAGGAAATGGAAGCTCTGAGAGGGGCAGTCACTTGTCAGAGCTCACACGGCTAAGTGCTCAGTTAACATTTGTTGAAGGAATGAAAATGGCAGAGCAAGGGTTTGAACCCAGGTTGGTCTGGTTCCCAAACCTGTGCTTCTTCATCCTGGAGTCTTGGGCAGATCGTTCAAGCTCTCTGAGCTTCAGGGAGCTCATCTGCCACAAGGTGATGGTGTAAGTGCCCACCTCTCAGGGCTGTTGATGATTCAATGAGATTTCAGGTGGTGAATGTAATTTGCAAATGGAAAGTACTTTATATATATGAATTATTATTATTATATTTCAAAGTGGGAGTATTCCTTATTGAGAGACATTGGTCAGTAATTTGCCCATGACAGATTTGATTAAGAATCACCTCTGGAGTCCAACAGATGTGGTTCATTTCCATATCACTTACTAGGAATATGACCTTGGGCAAGTTCCTTTCCTCCTTGGAGTCTTAGTTTCCTCCTCTAGAAAATGGAAATTATAGTGGAGCCCACCTCGTAGGGCCATTAGGAGATAATCTGCATAAAGAGCTTAACCCAGTGCGTGGCATGTGGTGAATGGTCTGTACATGACAACAGTGATTATTAGTATTATCACCGAGTTCCTCTATTCTAGCTAACCCCCTGGTTGGCAGCATCCCCTATTACAGTGTTATTGATTGTGGGATCACTGCCTGTCCCCTTGGGATTTCACGCCTTTAGTGTGATGATGCTTCTGCTTCCTTGACCTGATCCAGGGGGGATTTGTGTTTTATCATCGAGAAAAATGAGGGAAACCAACACAGAATCCATGGTGCCATGAGTCACCTGGCTGAGGCTCTTGCTGGCCCCAGGTCAGCCAACGTCACATTCCGTTTTTGTTATGGGAAACCCGAACAAACTTTTTGGCCAACCCAATATGCTGGCGATTCAGAATCCCTGCTATGGGGTCACACAGACCTGGGTTTGAATCCCAGCCCTGACATTTCCTAGCTCTGGACTTTGCACAAATCATTTCACCTCTCATAGCTTCCATTTCCTAATCTGTAAATGAGGATGATAATAAAAGCCACCTCCCAGGGTTGCCTGGAGGATTAAGTATGATAGTGCATGGAAAGCACTGAAGCCATACTTCATAAATCCAGTCTCCTGATTTGATAAAGGGAAACACGGAGGATGCTTCAAGGACTTGCCTGGGTCACACAACACGCTGGGGAAAGATCAGGGGCCCTTTTCAGGTCTTTCTGCTCCTGCTGTTACCCTCACTAAGGTTCAGGGGTCTTCCCATTCCTCCAGGATGCTTGACCAGGATCATACTTTGGCGGCTGGTCTCTCAGGGGTTTTGAAAAGCTACAAAAAGCTAGAGATTGTGAAAATGCTTCGGAAGGAAAAGTGCTGGCCAGATGAGCGCTTTGGCCAAAGCTTAATTAACTGAAAGAGAACGAGCACGCATTAAGCACCAACTCCATACCCAGCACTGTGTGTACTTCCTACACGTGATAGCGTCACGGAAGGGAGCCCTGAATTGAGAGCTGGATCGCCCAGGTTCAGAATTTGACTCCTCTACTTACTCACCATGTGATGTGTGGCAAACTACTGCCCCTCCTCGTGCCCCAGTTCCTTCACTCATAAAATGGGGGCAATAGCAGGGCCTGCCTCATTGAATCGCCAGCAGAATTAAATGAATTAATGCATGCAAAGCATTTCAAATAGGGTTTGGCATGTAGAAAGCCCTCAGTAACTGTGAGGGGTTTTTATTTTGTTTTGTTTTTAATCATCGTTTCATTTAATCCTCTGGACTGTCCTGCCAGATACATAAGATCCTTTTCAAAGATCCATTATTCTGGGCTTCCCTGGTGGCGCAGTGGTTAGGAGTCTGCCTGCCAATGCAGGGGACACAGGTTCGTGCCCTGGTCTGGGAAGATCCCACATGCCATGGAGCAACTAAGCCCGTGCGCCACAACTACTGAGGCTGTGCTCTAGAGCTCATGAGCCACAGCTACTGAGCCTGAGTGCTGCAACTACTGATGCCTGCGTGCCTAGAGCCCATGCTCCACAGCAAGAGAAGCCACCGCAATGAGAAGCCCGTGCACTGCAACAAAGATTAGCCCCTGCTCTCCGCAACTAGAGAAAGCCTGCGCGCAGCAAAAACCCAACACAGCCAAAAATTAAAATAAATAAATAAATATCCATTATTCTTATAAAGTGATACATGCTCATTATAAGGTGAGGTTATATAACTTTGCTCAACGTCACATAAGCAATGGGAGCAGAACGGGGACCCGATCCTGATGGAGCAGGTATGGTCAGTGTCCCACCCATATCCTTTTAGCTTTTACCTTTCAGTGCCTCTAGCCCAACTCCCAGCTGCCAGTACCTGCAGTTCTTTGCCTGGAAGCTTCCTCTGGCCGGTGGAGTCTAGTAAAGACAAGGAGTTAAGGCCCTATCTGGAGGGAGCAGCCCTCAACTGATGACTGATTGGGAAGGTGTATAAATACTTCAGCTCCCTCCCCCTGGGTGGGGTTATGACTCAGAGGTGCATGGTCCACACTGGCTTCAGAGTTCCTCAGGAGAATTCAGCCCCAGGTGCCCACAGTGGTTCCTTGCTTGATAATACACCCTGTTTGGCCTCTTTCCCTTCCCTGTCTCACGTCCCGTCTCCCCTACCCGTGTTTTCTGGGATCACTTCCCACAGAAGCCACTTTACTCAGATCCTTGTCTTAGGACCTGGTTCTGGGGATGCAACCAAAGACCTGTGGGAAACCTCAAACTCCTACCGGGGATCATCTTGAAAGAAGAAATTCCAGGGCTGGCTCATGAGTCAGCCTCATCTCCAGCTCCTGGAGAAAATAAGAAACGACAGCAGCAGCAACAGCAGCCTCCACTCCACTCACTGTGTGCCTGGTGCAACCCAAGCAGCATTAAATGCACTGTGGTATCTGATTCCCACAGTCTCGCCTTGAGGGAGGGATAACTATCCTCGTCTTACAGTTGTGGAAACTGAGGCCCAGAGAGGTGATATGGCTGGCCCAGGGTCACACAGCAAATGGGAGGACTGCGAATCCATGATCTGGCCTCTGTGCCGTGGGCATGCCCTGCAGGAAGTGGGAAGGGAGCTCCACAATGCCTCTTCACCTCGGGGAACTGAAGTGCTACGGAGGTGAGAGGGCTTCCATGTCTCCCTCCTGACTCGGGAGTGTTCCTGGCTCCTGCTCCATTATGAGCTTGGACCCAAAGGCTACCGGATGGGACTACTGGAGACACAGGGGTAGCATTAAGCATCGTTTTAATAGGTAATTTAAATAGATACGGCCCTAACTTCTCCCTGAGGCGGGGTATCCTTGATTTTGGTGTCTCTGGTAGAGGTGGGCTCAACCGGATGGGGGCAGGGAGAGAGGCACACCCCGCCCCCAAACTGAAGGCGGGTGGGCGGAAGCTGGAATTCACATGTTCCTATCCAGAGCAACAATTCTCCTTTAAAATTTTCCCTGATGACATACATAACAAATAAGACATAACGTTACCACATGAGACATGTTCCTGTGGGTGCAGATTTAGCTGGGGTTCCAATTCCACCCGCACCACTTCCTGGCGGTATGAGCCCACCAGGCACCTCACCTGTGCAAGGCTGGGAGTGGGAATAAGAAATAGGGCGCCCTTCACAGAGCAGGGCGCTCACCTCGTCTGAACATTTGGGTCACCTGAGCTTCGACAAACACATGTGCCCGGACCCCACAACTGAAATACAATCTCTGGGTGATTTCTTTTATTTGTGGTAAAATACACATAACATGAAATTTACCCATCGTAACCATTTTTAGGTGAATAGTTCAGTAGTGTTAAGTATATTCGCATTGTTGTGCAACCAATCTCCAGAACTTTTTTATCTTGCAAAATTGAAACTCTGTACCTGTGAAGCAATAACTCGATTCCCACCCCTCAGCTCCTGGCATCTTAACTTTCTGACTCTGTGAGTTTGACTGCTCTCGGTGCAGTATTTGTCTTTTCACGACTGGTTTATTTCACTTAGCATGGTATCCTCAAGGGTCACCCGTGTTGTTGCATGTGTCAGAATTTCCTTCCTTTTTAAGGCTGAATGGTAGTATATCTTGTGTACATACCACATTTTATCTGTTCACCTGTCACGGACACTTGGGTTGCTTCTACCTTTTGGCTATTTTGTGAATGATACTGCTAGGAACATGGCTGTACACATATCTCTTCGAGACCCTGCTTTCAGTTCTTTTGGGTGTATATCCAGCAGTGGAATGGCTGGATTATGTGGTAATTTCTATTTTTAATTTTCTGAGGAATTGCCACGCTGTCTTTCATGGCAGCTGCACCATTTTACGTTCCTACCAACAGCGCACAAGGGTTCCAATTTCTCCACATCCTCTGGGTGTTTTGGTTTTGTTTTGTTTATAGTAGCCATCCTGATGGATATGAGGGGGTATCTCACTGCGGTTTTGGTTTGCATTTCCCTCATGATTAGTGATGTCGAATACCTCTTCATATGCTTGTTGGCCATGTGTATATCTTCTTTGGAAAAATATCTATTCAAGTAATTCACCCATTTTCGAATCAGGTTACTTGTTTTTTATTCGTTTCTTTTTATAAATTTATTTATTTTATTTTAATTTTGGCTGCATTGGGTCTTCATTGCTGCGTGCGGGCTTTCACTAGTTGCAGGGAGCGAGGGCTACTCTTCCTTGCGGAGTGCGGGCTTCTCATTGCGGTGGCTTCTCTTGTTGCGGTGCACGGGCTCTAGGCATACGGGTGTCAGTAGTTGCGGCACATGGGCTCAATAGTTGTGGCTCTCGGGCTCTAGAGGGCAGGCTCAGTAGTTGTAGCACACGGGCTTAGTTGCTCCACGGCTTCTGGGATCTTCCGGGACCAGGGATCGAACCCATCTCCCCTGCATTGGCAGGTGGATTCTTAACCACTGCACCACCAGTGAAGTCCCTTGTTTTTTATTCTTGAGTTGTAGCAGTTTCTTTATATATTCTAGATATCAACCTCTTATCAGATACATGATCTGCAAATGTTTTCTCCCATTCTGTGGGCTGCCTTTGTACTCTGTTGACTGTGTCCTTTGAGGCACAGAAGTTTTAAATTTTGATGAAGTCCAACTTGTCTATGTTTTCTTTTGTTGCCTGTGCTTTTGGTGTCAGATCCAAGAAGTCATTGCCAAATCCAATGTCACAGAGCGTTTTCCCCCTGATTTCTTCTGTTTTATACTTTAAGGTTTGCATTTAGGCCCTTGAGCCATTTTGAGTTAATTTTTGTACGTGATTTGAGGTAAGGGATCAAATTCATTCTTATGTGTGTGAACAGCTTTCCCCTCACGATTCACTGCCCTGGGTGACTTAGACTCATGGGGAGGGCTGGGAAGCCCAGGCACGGAGGAGAGTCCTGGAGTCATGAGGGTCAGAGGCCCTAACAGATGTGGAGCTCTGTGCACAGGGCTGGGGACACAGGAAGGTGCCTTCCGGGTCAGCTGCTGTTATCATTGTTGGCCAGGATAACAGACAGTCCCTGATACACCCAGCAAGACTCCAGCATTCCTCTTCCACTCATGAAAGCTTTGTGGATGCAAGTGAGATTGAAACACAAGTGTGAATGACACAATGTGCAGCGTGAGGCCACTTCTCACCAGCCCAGGGCTGCCTCCCTGGCCCAGGCCCCCACCCTCTCCCACCTGAACCGTTGCAGGAACCTCTTCCAATCTGCTGCTTCCACCTCCATAGTCTGCCTTCCACACACAGTCAGAGGGAGCCTCAGCAGGTCAGACTCGCTCACTCCTCTGTTTAAAATCCTACCATGGCTCCCGTCTCACACAGAGAAAAAGCCAAAATCTTCACCGCACCCCCCACCTGCCTGCAGGGCCTGTGAGCTGGCATCTTTCCTCGCTCCCTCAATGCCCTTCCACGCTCCTTCCCTACCACTCTCCCCCTCCATTGCTCCAGCCCGCTGGCAGTGGCCTCCTCCGATGCACCAAGCACCCTCCCGCCTCAGGGCCTTTGGACTTGCTGTTCCCTCTACTTGGTAGAGGCTTCCTGAAGACATCCACGAGACTCACTGCCTACATTGTTCAGGTTTCCGCTCCAACGTCCTCTTGGTGAGGCAGCCCTTACCACCCCATATGTAATAGTACCAGCACTTTCCATTCGCCTCTCTCTCTGTATCTTTCTCCACCTGGCACAGCGTATAATCACCTAATTATGCATTTACTTTTCTCTCTCCCACTTGGATACAAGCTCCAAAGGGCAGGGTTTTTGTCTGTTTAGTTGTATGCCCAGTGCCTAGAACAGTACGTGTTGGAAAGGAGACCTCAGTAAATGCCAAATGAATGAATGATGTGATCCTAGAGACAGCTGAGAATACATACTAATTGGTGAAAAAAGGAATTCGTTTACAAACTTGGGGACTCTCATTGTTATCACTGACACATTTCTAGAAGTCTGACTCTCATCTCAGCCAGAGATGATCTGGCTTCTCAACCTCAGCACGGTTGACATTTGGGGAGGGATAATTCTCTGTTGTGGGGAGCTGTCCTGTGCATTATACATAAGATGTTTAGCAGCATCCCTGGCCTCCACCCTCCAGGTATTGCATGAAGAGTAGGCATTAGAGCAATAAAAGATGAGCAGCTGCCAGGAGGATGCGGCAGTATGGCAGTCGAGAGAAGATGGTGGGGAATTCCCTGGCAGTCCTGCGGTTAGGACTCAGCACGCTCACTGCTGGGACCCAGATTCGATCCCTGTCGGGAAACTAAGATCCTGTAAGCTGCATGGTGCAGCCGGAAAAAAAGAAAAAAAGAGAGAGAGAGAAGATGGCAGCTTGGCTGGGGAGTCAGTGAAAAGTGCCTGGGTTGGAGATACATGTGGGATGTGGGGGTGGTTCCTGGGCAGCCACAAAACCTCAGCCTCCACCAGGAGCCACAGATGCCCAGTCCACGTGATGGGTCTTAGGCCCTGGCCATTTTCTAGCTGTGAGTCCTTGAGCCAAGTGGCTCAGTTTCCCCATCTGTAAAATGGGCCCAGTCACAACCCCTACCTTATAAAAAGGTTGTGAGGATTAGTCAATATAATATGGTAAATAACAATAAACAGGTAAACCCACAAGCTCAATAGCAGCTGTTATTGTTAGAATTGGTTGTATTCACTTATTCAAGAAGATTTATTGAGCACCTACTGTGTGCCAAGCACTGTGCTGGTTGTTGGGGACACAGCAGAGAACAAAACACAGATTCCTGCCCTTGTGGCACTGATATTCCAGTGAAGAGAAAGAGTGAGACTATTCAAAAAAGAAACAAATACGGATGCTTCCTGGAGCTGAGCAATTGTGAAAAAGAAATCATGAGACAGTCAGAGGAGGATGAGCACTAATTGGATATTGGATATTATGGAGGAATGAATAGTATTTTTTAGGCGTGATCATTGCTATTGTGATAATGTTTGAAAATATTTATATTTTAGAGATACATAGTGAAGTACTCATGGATGAAATGACAATATGAAATGAATATGCAATATTTTGGTTGTAACAGGTGCCCTGGAGAAGGGTCAGCAGGGAAGGGGATGGGAGTGGTCAGGTGGGGGGCAGTTAACCAGGACGGTCAGAAAAGGCCTCAGCAAGAAGGTGCCAATTAAGCAGAAACCTGCAGGAAGGGAGAGAAGGAGACATGTGGACTTTAGGGGGAAGAATGTTTCTGGTGGAGAAAACAGCATGTGCTGAGGCCCTGAGGTAGGAGCATGTCTGGGGCAGTCAAGAAACAGCCAGGTGGCCAGTATGGCCAGAGCCGAGTGAGAGCAGGGGACCTGGGGGAGGTAAGATCAGAGGGATGACTTTGTTGCTGTTGGACTTTGGCCTTTGCTCTGAGTCTGAGCCTCGGCACTGGCCTCCCTGCCTCTGGCTGTCCCCTTCCAGTGCATCCTCTGCAGGGACCCCAAGCCATCTTTCTCAAGTGTAATCTGCTCATGCTAATCATCCCCTTCCAAAAACCCTTCCGTGGTTCTCACGGCCCCCAGAATAAAGTTCAAACTCCTCAGCCTGACCTTCAAGGCCCCAGCCAACCTCTCCACCTTCATCTCCTCCTGTCCTCTCTCCATGGTACCCTCTGCTTACTCCACATCCACCTTCTTGCATCCCCCAAATACTCCATCCTTCCAGGGTCCTGCTCCATACTTTTGCCCAAGCTGATCCCTCTGCCTTGCACCCCCTTCTTCCTCTAGTCTGCCTGCAGCCTCTCCCTCCTCACCCTTCAAGGCCCAGCTTCTCCCTTCCTCCACCACCCACACCCCGTTCAGGCAGCACTGCCTGCTCCCTCCTCTGTGCTCCGGAAACCTGATGTTCATACCTTCCTCGCACCAAACACTCTGAAGACTAGCTTATGAGTTGTTCTGTGGATGCCAGGCCTGGCCCACAGAGAGACAGGAATGCTTAAGAGAGCAAGCTCTGCAGCCCGACTGCCTACATTCAGATCCTAGCTCAATGATGATTCAAGCTGTGTTCCCTTGGGGGGATGACAATTTCTCTGGGCTTCGATTTCCTGATCCATAATTTGGGGAGACTCGTAACAACTAGAGTGACAATTCTTTTTTTTTTTTTTTGACCATGCTGCATGGCTTGTGAGATCTTAGTTCCCTGACCAGGCATTGAACCCAGGCCCTTGGCAGCGAGAGCTCGGAGTCCTAACGACTGGACCTCCAGGAAATTCCTGTGACAGTTCTATATGAAGCACCCAGCAGTCCCTGGTGCTCAGCAAGTGTTCAGTACAAGTTAACTATTGCTGTTATTTATTTTTTTTATTGAGGTTAAGTGCTAGTAAATGTTGAGTGAATGAATGAGCACACTTGCACGATCTTATGGTGATTGATCAGGGGGTCTCCCTTACAAGGCAAGGCTCTCCCAGGTGTAACACCCCCAATCTCCTCCCACTTTGCTTGTTTCTACCTGCCCGCTACCATCCCTACACTTCCTGGGCCAGGAAGAAGTGACTTCTGTCCTTCCACTCACAGCAAGGAGGCACGATTAAATTAGACACTTGAAGTGTTCCTTCGCACTCTCACTGCTCCATTTTTGCTCTGCAGCAGGGCCGGTCTCCACCATAATTGCCCACCGTGGCCTGGCAGGCAGACACTGTCTTTGAGAGAATAATGTTACATTGGCCAGTTCCACACCACCATTCACATCCGCCAGATAGTGGACCTAGAATCAGACAGCTTCTAAAAATAGACCATTATATTTTACTAATTGCTACCTAGGGCCCATCCCTGAGCCTTTTGAAGGCCTGTGTGATCCTTGGGGCCCTTGACGTTGGCCAGCATTGCTTCTCACAGTCTTTGTAGACCCAATTGTATGTACCAAAGAAGCAGCGCATGATTGCCCTGCCAGGGCATGTGAGAAGCAGAAACAAATGCGGGGTTAAGATTATGTTGGGGGACTTCCCTCGTGGTCCAGTGGTTAAGACTCTGTGTTCCCAATGCAGGGGGTATAGGTTTGATCCCTGGTTGGGGAACTACGATCCTGCATGCCACACAGCATCCCCTCTCTCCCCACCCCCCAAAAAAAGACAATGTTGAACCAGCCTTCAACATGTCTGGAATTCCCACTGTCTCTGAATAGACCAATTTTCTTTTATCTCTCATGCCATGGATATGTTTATACATCCTATATTGTTCCTTGAAATTTGATTCAGTCATTCCCTCCTATTCCTAGGACAATCTTTTTGGTTTCAAAGTTAGTTTCCTTTCTAGGCTTTCCTGGTCCTTCTAACTTCATGTGGGTATATGTGCATGTTTTGATGTCCTCCTTCAATGCCACCTATTGTTTGTGTGACATTTATTACATATTACTATATGCCAGGTACTGTGCAGGGTGCATTGAGAAGCACTTGTGTATCTATTAGAATTCTTTTGGTTGTGGGTGACAAAAACGCAGTTCAAATGGACTTAAGCAAAAAAAAAAAAATGTAATTGAAAAGTCCTGGGTTAGGCAAGGAAGGCTTCAGGCAGGGCTGGATCCAGGGGCTTAAATATGTCATCAAGAATTGGTCTCCAGTCCATCTAAGTCTCTTCTTATCCATGTGGGCTTCTCAGCAGGCTGTGCAAACATAGCTGGAAAGATAGCATCCAGCAACTGTAGGCTTCTATCCTGGGGAAAAAGCAAGTCTCTTTCCCAATAATTCCAGCAAAATCCCAGGGCTGATTTTCACTGGTCCAACCCTAAGCCAGTCAGTTAGCTGGGTCGGGGTCACATGACAATGGCTGGCTCTGGGCTGAGATTGAGAATGGGAAAGAGGTGGTTCTTCAAAGAAAAACTGAAATACTGCTACCAAGAAAGAACAAATGTAAGCTGGCAAAAATAATATAAACAGCCATTATGGAGTTTATAGCCTACTGGAGGGAGATAGGCATTAAACAAATAAAAAGTTAAATGAAAGAATAATCACAAAGTGTAATGTGTATGCTGGGAAGGAAAGAAGGTGTTTTGATAGAGAATAACAGGCCAAGGTCAAAGAGAAGTGCAAGCAGCCCTTCCTGAGAACCTGAACTTGATTTCTCTCCTTCCTGAGCCACAGAAATGACTTTCTTCTACAAATTCTGTTTCTACCTCTCTAGCCATTTAGCATGCTCCCTCTTGCATTCTATTTTCTTCTAAACTTGTTTTATCACCCCAACTGAAGCAGGATATTCTCAAAGTCTAGGACTGTATCTTACTCATTTCTGTATTCTAAAGCAGGATAGGCTGCCTGTTTTGTAAATAAAGTTTTATCGGACCATCACCATGTTCATTTATCTATTATCTATGGTTGCTTTTGGTAATGACAGCGTTTACAGGGAAAGTTTGCTGCCCTGTGTTCTAAAGTCAGCCCAGGGCCTGATGCAGGGGAGGGGCTGGCTTTGTCAGAGGGGGTTGTTGGAGGACTGGTGAGAGGAAGGGAAGGCACAAGACAGCTGTGTGACCTTGAACAAATCACTTAACCTCTCTGGGCCGCTGGCTCTGTATCTTGCAATGCCAGCTGCCCTGTCTCATCCTTCAGATCTTGGTTCATATGTCACCTCTTCAGAAGGGCCCTCCCTGACCTTGAATGACCAGTTTGGACTTGGTGGCATTTCCACTCTTTCCATGATAAAACGTCTCTCTGGTTTATTTTGAGATTAGGACCACTTGGGGCAGGTGTGCTTCCCCTCCTCTTCACCAGTGTTTTCCCTCCTCTCATATGCCATCTCTCTGGTAGGATGAGTAGAAGGAACTCTGGCTTGGAACTCTAGAGGCCTGGGTTCATAATCCCAGCACCACCACATATAAGCTATGAGACCCAGGGCGGACAGACCCGTCATCTCTCTGGGCCTCAGTTTCCTTACCTGGAAAATGGGCATGGTAGCTTGGCAAGCAGGTCTACTGGAAAGACAGGCGCACTCCCCTGTGCCAGAGTGGCCAGCACTGTGCTGGCCAGGCACGGATGCTCCGTTCATGCTGTTGGTTTTCCTTCTCCCTTCCTTTTCTCAAGAGGGAGAGGGGAAAGAGAGCCTACGCCAAACTTGCCTTAATCAGGCCTCTTATGATACCTTTGCCTGCCTGAAACCTTCACGCAATGACTGTGCCAAGAAATGACTAGAGAGCAGGGGGCTTAGACACTCCTCCAACCTTCTCCCCAGTCTCCATCACACCTTGCATCCTTTGATGTGGGCACATGGAGTTTCCTCCATCTTACATAAAGCCCCATGCAAATGCAACCCAAGGCAAGTCCCCTAGTCCCACTCCACCCGCCTCGAGGTTTCTACCCGCCAGTACCCTCCCCCACTCGCCTCCCCCCCCCCCCCCCCCGCTCCCCAGCATAAAACTTTTAAACTCTTGCTGGCCTCGTGACTGGGAGGATAGGCCAATCCAAAGAGGTGGTTTTCAGCACTCAGCCTTTGTGTGAAGGAGGCAGGCGGGCGTGGTGGGGACTGCAGTGAACAGAAGCATACGCGCCCATCTAAGAAGGCAGCTGCTATTTAGCTCTAGGCTGGAGTCTGTGTCCAGACTGGGTGCTGGGCCCAGCCAGAAATTTTAGTTTCCACTGAGATGTCCCCATTTTTCAGTGTTGTCAAATAATTTTTTAAAAATTAAAAACATTTGAGTGAGCCAAACAGAACATGTCTGGGGACCACATTCAGCCTTTGGGGCTCCACATTTTGAACCCTGCAGGGTAGAACCTTTAATGGCTAGAAATAGCATGGGGTGATCACTTCTTGCCTGTGAGACCCTCCCATCCAGAAGGGAGTGGGGAGGAAGGGGATAGAGCTTGGGTGTCAGAAGCAACAGGTCCCCTCTCCTCTCCTTACTCCTGGCATCAAGCACAGCACAGGGTGGCAAGTGTCTGTTGAATGAATGACTGTCCCACACTGGTGGGACTTGGCTCCAAAACTCAAAGCCGCCCATCCCTGGTGAATGCCAACACAAGTCAGGGCAATTCACAGGTAAGTCCTAAATTTATTAGCTAATGGGATCCTAGGTCTCCCTACCCAACCTCCAAAGAGAGCAGGAGGAAGAATCTGCTCAAGCGGTCGGAAAAAGCACTGAGTATTGAATCAGCAAACCAGACTGACTCTGAGCCTCAGGGTTCTCCTCTGTGAAATAGGAATAATAAATTCCCTGGGGTGGTCCAGAGGATGGAATGAGATACAGCATGTGAAATGCTCAGCAAAGTGCAACAAATAATTGTGAGCTAGTGTTATTCGTACTGTTACGTTCACCCTTTTCATCATCATCCAAGCATCTGGCTTATTTCTGGGGGCTGTGGGCCTGTGGGAGGCTTTATTGTGTAGAATTCAACTTTATATCCTGTGGAGTAATGTTAGCTCTACAAATTCAGGCTGGAAAGCTCGGGATTTCAGAAATTCTTGGTAGAGATTAGGGTGCCTGGGATTGGAATCCTGGTGTTCAGGGTTGGAATTCTGTCACTCAAGCTCACTGCTGTGGTTAATGTTCATTCTCGGGGCATCACCATTCAAGGTTACAACTCTGGGATTCAAGGTCAGAAGGCTGTCATCCAAGGGTAGAATGCTCAGCCATGTAATTGGAGCCAAGGAGTACACAGCCAGAGTGTTGTATTTGTGACCGAAAACTCCAGTGCGAAAGGTTGGAACACTGATGGTTTAGGTTGGAACTCACAGTCGGATTTGGAATTCTGAGGTTTCAAGGTCAGGACACTTCAGTGGCATTCGTGATCAGAATTCTGGCGATCACATTCAGAACCCTGACGTTGAGTCGGAACTCTTGTTTCCAACTTTAGCTGTGGGTCTCATCCCTTGTGTGTGTCATCACCGCTCATCATCCGCCCTCCTGACAGAGTTCCTGAAGAAGTACAAACCGCAGAAGGTCCCCAAACCTCCATGTAGCCAGCGGGGTTTTGTTACTTATGCTTCTTTATGTTTCTGACGCCCATCCACTCTGGTGGTGCCGGTAGCGGCTGAAGAGTGGCTTGCCTGCCCCACCCCCACCAGAGACCCTTGAACCTGTCGTCACTGTGCTTAAATCCACTTCTTTTTCTTGCTGGCTGGCCTGGAACAGGCCCTGGGATGCAGCCCTGCCAACCCCCTAGGAGGCACCTGGTTGATCTCACCTGGATGATCTCACCACTCTATTAACCAGAGAAAGGCAAACGGTGTCAGGCAAAGGTGAGAACAGGGTGCCAAGGGCTTGTGGCTTCCCCACATGTGGCTGGCAGCCACAGTGAAACAGTTTGCTGGTCACCACAAATGCACTCCTGGTGCCAAGTAGAGGGGGAGCTTCATTGATTGTGGGGTGGAGAGGTGCTAAAAAATCATCTTTAAACTCTGCTTACAGTGGTGCAAATAATGGACACTCGGGGACACTGGGCGGAAACGGGGTCTGCAGGGACGATTTGCTGGGTCACAGCCCCTAGTGAATGGTAACAGTGCCCCCTCGCCCTGACCTTCACATGCTCCATTCCTTTACTTTTTATTTTTTCACAGCCTTTTCTGCCACCTAGAATGCTGTATATTTATCCGGCTCTTGTCTGTCTCATTCTACTGCATTATAAGGTCCATGAGAGAGGAACTTGGACAGGTTTTTACCTCCATCCTCCCAGAGCTAAAATTGTGTTTAGCATATAGTAGTTGCTAAATAAATATTTGTTGACTAAATGAATGAATGAATGAATGACTGACTATTGCCCCTTGATATAGTCTTAGAGAGTTTTCCTGTCAGATCATTCCATGCAGAGCCCGTCTCCAACCACATCCACTCCACCTAGGCAGTTTTTGAATGGGGGTGAGAGGGAGCAGCATTAGGAAGAGGCGTCAGCCCCTCCATGGCTTCTCATCGTTCTCAGGATGATTTCCAAAACTCTTATCTGGTCACTAAGGGCCTATGAGAACTACCCCCCCCCCTTCACATTACACACACATCATACGGCTCCCTATCTCCTTTCTCAGATCTTCAGGACACCATTCTGGGTCTCATCTCAGGGCCTTTGCACATGCTGTGCTGACCATTGCAATCTTGTAGCCCCTAACCTGGCCCCCTTGGCCTCCTTAATTCATCCTTTAAAACTCTATTTGAACACCCTCCCCTTGACTTCCCCCAATTTTTTTTTTCCATGCCCCGCGCGGCTTGTGGGATCTTAGTTCCTTAACTAGGGGTTGAACCAGTGTCCTCGGCAGTCAAAGTGCCAAGTTCTAACCACCGGACTGCCAGGGAATTCCCTTGACTTCCCAAACTTGATGACATTCTAAGCCCCACAATGAGCCCTGGTATTTCTTTCAAGAATTTATCATTAGACCCCCTTGGTCATTGCTCTTAGATTCCAAAATTCATTACTCTGGGGATAACCTTCCCTAAACTAGAGGTTCTTTAGAGGAGGTGCCCAGAATCCCTTCCCTTTCACTCAGAAAACTGCAGAACCTGGGATATGAGACATTCTCACTCAAGGGAGGAAGAGTTTGGCTCTCCCAGGAAGATTTCTTAGCTGCACTCGAAAGCCTGTCTCATACTAGCCCATCACTGTGGGTCCTGTGTCCCCTCAGTACTTCTCACCCTCCAGCTGTCCAGGCTGAGCCCAGGCCTCCCTGGGGACTCTGAGGACTTTAGAGGCACCACCTAGCATATTTCTGTGACAACACCCACATAGCTAACACCCCTATACCACTCATACAGGTGTTAACTCAGCCCTCATAACGCCCTATAAGGAAGGTACTATTATTCCCATTTTACAGATGTGGAAACTGAGCCCTGGAGAGATAGAGTAATACATGCAAGGATGCAGCTAAGAGCAGGCAGGGCAGTGTCTGACCCCAGGCTGTTACCTGCAGGGCCCAGGCACTGAACCAGCACCCCCGCTCTGCTCTCCTTCTCACCATAGTTCTCCCTCACTTGCTTCTTCCTTTTATTCTTGGACTTCTTGCCTTTCTCTTTTTGCTCTTCTCCCTTTTGTCCTTAAGTAGCACAAACACCCCAAGTTTTTAAAGAACCCCAATAGTGTGTATGTTTTGTTGTATTTTTCAAATTCCTGAAATGATAAGGGCAGTGGGGTTTTTCACATCTTCATGATGTAAGGAAGGAGAGGTTATGTCTCCTCCCAGTGGCCTGCAAGGCTCCATGTGGCCAGGCCCTCCACCTCTCTGACTTCATCTCCCACCACAGTCTCCTGGCTCCCTGTGTCCAGCCACACTGATCTCATACTAAATCCCTTCTTGCCTCAGACCTTTGCACATGCTTTCCCTCTGCCTGGAATTCTCTTTCCTCTCTTCTTTTTTCTTTTTTTTTAAATCTTATCTATTTATTTGTTTGTTTGCTTAGGCTGCACTGGGTCTTCGTGGCGGTGTGCAAGCTTAGTTGCAGTAGGTAGGATCTTAGTTCCCCAACCAGGGATCAAACCTTGGCCCCCTGCTTTGGCAGCACGGAGTCTTAACCACTGGACCACCAAGGAAGTCCCCTTTTTCCTCTCTTCTCCACCTGGTATTGCCTGCTCATGCTGAAGCTCCCAGATTCAATGTCATCTCCTCCGGGAAGCCTTCCCTGACCTCTGAATAGGTCAAACGTCCCAGTTATGGTTTTCGAAGTTCTGTGTATCTTTTTTGGATGGCCCTTGTTCCCACTGTAATTTCACATCCATTTTGGTGATGATCTGATTACTCTGCCTTCCCTTGCCCCGTGTGGACCGTGAGCTCCCTGATGGCAGGACTTCTCTGCTGTGTTCACCTGCATCTCCTGCACCTAACACTGTGCCTACCTCCCTGTAAGCACTCCGCAGGATTGTGTTGAATGAATTGATGGATGAAAGAATTCAGAGGTTAGTTGCAGTTGGCAGGAAGCAAATATCGAGCTCCTTTGTGGGAGGAGTGGGTGAAATAGTTTGAAACGTCTGGCTGGAACTCCAACCACAAGGTTCTTATCCCAAAATGAAAGGAACAAGGGCACCAAATTCTCTACAAACAGTCAAGTATCTCCTCTGGTGCTCAGAATGTATTGAATGATAATTAGTGTTATCTTCTATCAGCTTTCTAAAGGTACCTACTTGGGTTATCTTCTATAGGGTGCAATTCAGTTTTTCTAAAGCAAATGCCACAGATGAAGACTCTAAACCCAGGAAACAGAAGTTCTGAGGGAGGTTTCTAAATGAAAGATCCCAGAAAATTCACCAGAAATATGGTTCTGTTGGAAGTTGCACTACCTTTGGGGGCAGATGGACTTGGTTCAAATCCCAGCTGCATCACCAGTGCCTGGAGCCTCAGACAGGTCACTTCCTCTCTCTGAGCTGACATTTTCTCTGAACTTCATCTTCCGAGCACCAATGCCAACAGAAAGAGAGGCCCTCTTCCCTGGCTGTTCCAGCAAAACTCCCAGGGTTGGCTCTGATTGGATGCACTTGGGTCATGTGCTCATCTCTGAACCAATCTCTGGGGCCAGAGGAGGACATAAGTGAGGGGACCCACTTGGGTCAGAAACCACCCCTGAGTGCAGGGGAAATACCTGAAATAGAATTTGCTTAATATTCTTCTTTAACTTATTTTACGTCAATCAAGTTATTTTAAGAGGAAATTTGATATCAGGAAGAATTGGTACCATTTGCCATAAATCATGTTATGAAATTCTAGCCAGATGCTGGAGCCTGACACCTGCTCTCTTTGGGTTTAAAGGGGAGATGTATGTGTGTTAGAGAGATGTGACAGTCCCATTAGCTTCCAGCAGGGACTCTTCCCTTAAGGGAGTCTGAAGGTTTGAAGGAGAATTGGAAGGGCTAACACCTTCTCACTTTGAATCAATGAGATTTTATGTCTTTCCCTGTACAGCTAACCCAGTCTTGGCTGCACGTGAGAATCATCTGAGGATCTTTGAAAAATCCCAATGCCAGGCCACCCTCCAGACCAATTAAATCAGACTTTCTGGGGGTAGGACCCAGGGACTGGTATTTTGCAAAGCTCCCAAACTGATTCCATTCTGCACTGAGGTTGAGAAATCAGATTTCAGTGCATCTGGTACTGGTGGTATGTGTCCCACATTGGCACCCCTAGGGGTTCAGCAAGACCACTGGGCTGCAGGAAGGGGCTCATTGGGGAGGCTAGCGTGCCCTGGGCTGGTCAAAGTGGCCTCAGGCTCCCTTTTCTCCAAGGAATTAACCAAGCAGGAGTCCAGGAAGGATCATTTAACACTCTCAAATAGGAAGGAAACACTCATCCATCTCCCAGTCCAGCAGGATAAGTTTCCCGGGATGAAATTCAACTCTCACCCTGACCCTACCCCCGATATCTGGGGTCTGACTGCTTGTTATCTGAACCAGCTGTTACTTCTCCATCCATCTGTCAACCATCCCAGACCCAGCTCTGCTGTGTGGCCTCAAGCAAGTCACTCAGCTTCTCTGGTCTTCAGGTTCCTCATCTGCATACTGGGAACACATTGCTGGGCTGTGTGATCTTTAAGAGCATTTCCACTCTGGGGACCCATGAGTCTTCATCAGGGAGGCAGCCACAGGCTCCTTAACCCCACACCCAAGCCCAGGTCAAGGATTCTCAAACCCCAGCAGAATTCAGAATCCCAGGTCCATCCCCCAGACCACAGAATCAAAATCTCTGGAGGCAGCCTGGGATCTGCATTCTAACAGGGATCTCAGTTGATTCTGATGCCCATGGTCCTTGAAGTACACTTTACAAGCGTATTGCCTCTGCCTTGGGGTTCAGCATAAAAACCCCTTCTTCAGCCCACACGAGCCACACCCTTTTCACAGCAGCCTCCTTTTTACAGGTGAGGAAACTGAGGCTCAGAGAGGCCAAGGCCTTTGCCACCCTGAGTACATGGTGCAGCTGGGATTCAAACACTGAACCTGTCTAACTCCAAAGCTGGAGTTCTCCTCTTGCCTCTCACCCTCCATCCTTAAATGGCAACTTCTGCCCCCTGCACTCTTTCTCCCTTCCCTGCTTTATTATTGTTATTTTATTTTCTGTAGCAGTTATTCCCTTCTGGCCCACCCAACTCCTGGCCTACTTGAATATACACTTCATGTGAGCAAGGCTTTCTGTTTTGTTTATTAAAGTATCCCCAGCACCTAAATTAGTGGCGGGCACACAGTAGGTGCTTAATCAACACTTGTTAATGAACGAACGTGTTCATTAACATCTCTCTAAGCCTCAGTTTCCCCATGTGTAAAATTTTGACTCACCTGCTTTAAAATACTGAGCTAATAGGTGTTTTGCTCACCGTAGAGTGCTGTGCCCAGGTGAGGGGGCTTGAGCTTGGCATGGGTGAAGGGGAAGTGTGGCCCTGCCCTGGGGCCTGCTCAGGGCCGAAGGGTCTGGTGCCTTTTGCAGCTGGGGTGGGGGCTGCAGGCCAGGCCCTCTCCTTCCCAAGGACCCTCTGCCCCACACCTCCTGCTCCACCACGTCCCCTTCTCACAGGATCAGATCTCACCATCCTCCCACGACCTCTTCCAGGGCTTCCCCTGAGACCTGGCCAAGCCGCTTTGTCTTTCTTCACCTTGTAACTTCATCTGTGCAGCCTGGTCCTCCTGCTGGGCGCCCTCCTGTCTTCCCTTGGTGAGGCCTCCCCAGCAGGCAGCTCAGCTCAGAGCACCTGAAAGCAGTGATTCTGATGTACCACCCTAAGTGTCTTGCAGATTCTAGAATCCTACAAACAATGGTTCTAACTTGTACTCTGTGAGACCAGATGTGTGACGTGCCGTTTCTTTTTTAATTTCTTATTTTCCAAATACTGGATTCCATGGCCTGCATTGGAGAGAGGATGGTGGAAACTTAACCTCAGCCCTATTCAGTCTTTTCCTCATGTTCTTCCAAGGGTTGGCCCTAAGTTGGGGAGGTTTAGGTTGTGATGAGTTAATAAGTCAATGGGGTGGATGTTGTAGGTGCCTCACCCACATCCCCTTTCCAGGCTGGTGCACCCATAACCCTCTCTTCCTCCCCCACTGCCCTCACCTGCACACCCCTCCCCACCCCTTGCAACTGCTGTGAGTACCAGCTGCTGATAGGTAACAACTGCCTCCTTCTCATAACTGCCCCCTCCTCACAATTGCCCTTGGCCAATGGGAGTCATGTGCTTGGAGGGCTACACCCTACAACAGCCCCCCCCAGCCCCACCCCCCAGCAGCCTGTAGCCAATCAGGTGTACAAAAGCTCCACCTTCTTACTTTAAGGTGAGATCAACTTCAGGTGCAGTTCCCACTCCCGGGTGGGATCAGGCTGAAGCCAGCCTCCTGTAAGACCACGTCTTACCGTAGCTCCTGCCCTGCCGGGTCCTGCTTCCCTTGCTTGCTGTCTCCTCAGTAAATCTTGCACATAAGGCTCTCAATCTCTGCTTCTAGGGACACCCGCCTGACGGTCATGAGGGGAAGTAACTGTGTGTTTAAGATGTACATCCATGTACAAATGCTAGGGATTGATAACTACGCGTGACCCTGGGTCTCGGGCGGCCTACCCCTCCCCAGCCTTCCCAGCCTCCTTCCGTTTCCCCTGCATCTTCAGGATGGGCTCTCACGGACCCTGTCCCCACAAGCACAGATCCCAGGCCACACCCCATTGTCCTGCTGGGCTGAAAGCTTTCGCTTCTTCTGCTGACTCGGTGGGGATGATGGCCAGAGTGGGCTCCAGCATTTGTGCGCGAAGGGCTTTTAAAGGCTGGCCTGGCCCTCCCTGCCTGCCCTCTCTGCCAGGAATGCTCCCCATTCCCAACGCCAAAGCTCTGGCAAGCTGGGTCTTGTCTCCCTTCGGCTCGGACGGGCGTTTTCTGAGGTTTAGCTTGGCGGCCTTCCACACCGACCTTGGACAGCATAATGAATTTGTGAGAGGCTCTGTGCCAGCTCCCCATTTACGTGGCCTGTGAGAGTGTCTCAGGGGCTCCCAAAAGCTTTTGACTGCTCAGGTCAGGAAGCAGAGAGAGTGAGCCAGGCAGGGAGAAAATGATAGAGTCAGTGGTCCTAAGGCACAGCGTGACCTTGGACACATCACACCCTCTCGCTGGGTCCCGGATCCCCCAACCGTAAAGGAGGGTATCGGGCTGGGTGATTCCTCCCAGCTCCCTGCTGTACCCATTCATTGGAAAAACATTTATTGAGTGCTGAGTACATGCCAGGCACTCTTCTAGGTTCTGGGAAGATGGTAGTAAACAAAAGTCCCTTCCTCGTGGGATAGGATAGCCCTACTGGGGAGAATAAAGAGAATGTGGGATTTAGAATCAGAAGACCTGGATTTTTCTGGTACTGACTTCTCTGAGCCTCAGTCTCCTCATCTGTAAATGGGGTCGTGCTGAGACATCACTGAGATAGTGGACACAGATGTTCTTGGTAGTAGACGCATCTAATATTTATTAAGCACCTACTGTTTTCCAGGGCGTGGACATAGATAACCTTCACAGTCTGTCCATGGGGAGGGGGACCATGAGGGTGATGAGTGACGGCTCTGGAGCTATACTGGGTTAAATCCAGCTCTGCCACTTCCTAGCTGTGTGACCTTGGACAATCTGCTGCACCTCTCTGTGCCTCAGGTTCCTTACCCAGAAGAGAGGGGGCTAGGTACTAAGCTGATTGGAAGAATGGAGAGGGTTAGAGCTTGTACAGGCCTTAGAACAGCGCCTGGCACATAGCAAGTGATCCATTCAGGGGAGGAGGATGTTAGTCACTCCGTTTTATGGAGGAGAAAACTGAGATTTTACATACTTTCCTGAAGTCATCCAGCAAGGAGGAGCTAAAGGAGATGCTGAAGGAGCCTCCCCGAGGTCTGGTCCCAGTGCCATGAGCCCCCCACCTCCTTTAGCCACCCGGACCTGGAGAGGCTAATCTGAGCTGCAGACTGACACAGGGATTTACAGCTCAGAAATACCCATTTCCGGGTGTGTACCTGGGAGTGTCCATGAGCTTCCACGCACGTATCTGTGAGTTCGTGTGTCTGTGCAAGTTTACTTTCATGTCTAAGTATGTAACAGTCACCATCTCTATATGAGCTTCAAGAATAGGTAAAACTAAACTTTGGTGAAAGAAATCAGAACAGTGGTTGCCTCTGGGAATATTGACTGGAAGAGGGCCCCAAGGGAGCTTTCTGGGTGATGGAAATATGTGTACCTTAATTGGGATGGTGGTTACATATGTGTATCCATTTATCAAAAGGCATTGCGCTAAAACACTTAAAACGTGCATTTTATATGGGTAAATTATACCTCAATACATAAGAGCATATTGGGGGAAAATGATCAGTAAGTGATCTCATTTCCTGAGGGCTAACTAACCGCATGCCAGGCACTGTTCTGGGCGCCTTACAGGTGTCTGTCATTTAATCCTCACAGCAGCCCCACATAGCATGCTTGTACGTACCTTGTCTGGGGCTCTTTCTGTGCAGGCTTATGAGTGGTTCACAGAGCACACATATACACCCATTTATTCCCAAACGTGAGGGCCTCAGCAGGCAGGCACAAGGGCGCACATGTGTCCACAGAGAGCAAGCACGAGGGTGCATGTGCGTGCACAAAGATGTCCACAGGGATCGATGTCTGCTAGCACCTGTGTGCTACACGCAGGAGCATCGCTGGCCCATGCTTCGCGTGCTGTGCCCTAGTTAGGTGCTAACAGCGTGCCAGGCCCCTGGTCTGTGTAGACAAATCAAGTGCTATTTCAGATAATAATGGCAAGAGATCGACAGCCAGCAGCCATGCCAGGGAGGAGTGGGGACTCATGGACACCGGGCAATTAGCATCTCTAAAGGGCGTCTTGGCTGACTGGTGGCTAATTTGCAGACACGGTCCCATCAGCCAAGTGCAGCAGGGGGATGACGGGCCTCCCTCAACAACTTGTGAGCCACTCTTGGCTGCAGGCTTTGCCCTGGGAGGAGCCCACACGTTAAGAGTATAAACAGAGCCTGCCTGCCCACGCCAGCCCTGCCTCTGTCCTTTCCACTGCCTTGTGAGCTGGGGAGAATGTGGAGGCTCAGAGAGGGTGAGCAACTTGTCCAGGGTCAAACAGCTAGCAAGCCAGTGACCCAGGCACTTGCAGGCCTGTGTGTCTCCCACCACAGTCGGGCACTCACATGGAGCTTTCATGATTTCTTCTTGCCATTTCGTTTCACTAAAGGTACTATTATTTTCTTAGTATTTTTCCTGTAAACGGCCCACTTATTAAATTTATTTTATAGTAAGTTTATTTTAAAAGGAATCTGCTATTAATGGAAAACCAAAATCAGATACCCATAAAGTGAAGTAGGGTGACCAACCCTCCCTGTCCCCATTTGCCTGGGACTGAGGCAGTTCTCCGGACATGGAACTCTTCAGTTTTAAAAATGGGATGGTCCCAGCAAACTGGGTTGAGTTACTTACGCTAAATGGAAGGCAAGTTTAAAAATGAATGCCATGAAAATAAGCTAGATTATTAAAGTGTAACTGGCCACGTGGCCTGCCACAGGCTCTGAGCCTGGAGTTTTGGACTGGGAGCACCTCTTTCCTGTAGTCCCCCCAACAAGTTCCAGGAGTCACTCTGATTGGCTTGATTTGGTCACCTGCTCAAACTGAGCCAATCATTGTTGCCAGGGGGATTGCATGGTTCTGATTGGCCAGGTCTAGAGCTAGAGGTGGGCTCAGCTCAACCAAGCCACGTGGCTCCAGAGCGGAGGGACAGTTCCTCAAAAGAGTGCGGGGGCTTGTTACCAAGAGGAAGCCCTCCAGGCAGACACGAAGCAGCAGATGACCCCTCCATTCTCACAGGAGCAGTCTGCCCCTGCTCTCCCAGGCCCTGGCTCCCAATCTGCTTCTTGCTCCCTGTGTCCCCTCCCCTCTCTGGGCCTCGGTCTCCCCATCTACAGCACGGAGGGTTGAAGGAGGTTCACTTGAATGATCTCTAAGAATCTCCCAGGCTTTGACATTATAAGATGTGTCTTCCTTGGAACAATTATTAGTGGAGTTTTGTGATTGTTCCTGTTTTTCTCCCTTTCCATTGATCAAAGATAGATGAGAAAAGGGGAGGCCATATAGCATGAGGAAAGGAGTGTGAGACGTTTCCAGATTCAAATCCCAGCACACTTGCTGGCTCTGTGATTTTGAGCAAGTCACTTCATGTCTCTGAGCCTCAGTTTCCTCATCTCTAGAACAGGAAGAAGGATAGCGTCTATTTAGAAAGGTCACATGAGGATTAAAACCAGCAGAAAGTCTTTGGTAAAGGAGATATGCTTGTAAGGATGCATTTGGGGGCAAGAAACAGGAAACCAGATCAAACTGGCATAAACAATGAGGGGCATTTATTGGATGGTGTAACTGAAAAGTCTCATTGAGTTTTGATCCAGGGTTGAAAGAGGGGTTGCAACGTCTTTTTTTTTTAAATAAATTTATTTATTTTATTGGCTGTGTTAGGTCTTTTTTGCTGTGTGCAGGCTTTCTTTTTTTAGTTGAGGTGAGTGGGGCTACTCTTCGTTGTGGTGCGCGGGCTCCTCATTGCTGTGGCTTCTCTTGTTGTGGAGCACGGGCTCTAGGCACATGGGCTTCAGTAGTTGCAGCACGTGGGCTCAATAGTTGTGGCTCACAGGCTCTAAAGCACAGGCTTAATAGTTGTGGCGCACGGGCTTAGTTGCTCTGCGGCATGTGGGATCTTCCTGGAGCAGGGCTCGAACCTGTGTCCCCTGCATTGGCAGGCAGATTCTCAACCACTGCGCCACCTAGGAAGCCTGCAATGTCTTTTCAGTGTCTATGATTCATTCTGCTTTGCCCTTCTCTGTGAGTCAGTTTTGCTCTTGGGCTGGCTCCCGTCATGGGAGCCCTAAAGGTAATTCTCGGCTTCACATTTGCACACCATGTCATCCAGAAGACAAAAGAACTCCCAGCATTCCAGCAAAAGTCTCAGAAGTCAATCTCATTGGACTAGTTTAAGTCACATGTCACACTCTAAGCAATCTCAGTGGATAGAGGATGCGATGTGCTTATACCGGGGGATGCAATGTGCTGATTGGCTTATCCCCGGGACAGGGGTGGAGTCAGCTTCCTGAGGACCGGATGGATCCCAGCTGACCAGGAAGAGGTTGGGAAAGGGAAAATGCATGCTGGGAGTGCTGCATCAGATGTTGACGCTCACCAGAGACTCTGGCGATGACAAGAGTGAAAGGGCTCCCAGGGACATCGTGTCTTGTTCTTCACTGTCGTTTACACTAGGGGAAGCTAAGGAACCTCAGAGAGAAGAGGTTCCAGGTGGGTGTCACCTAGAAAATGTGGACTGAGGTCTGCCTTTGGCTGGGTTGCTGTAAGACCCCATTGAGATAATAATAATACCTTAAGAAGGAAAAGAAGGACTAAAATGCGTTGTCCTCCTACTCCATGCCTGATTTTCTATCTCCATCATGTCATTTAATCCTTGTAGCCACCCTAGAACGTAAGTTCTGTCATTGCTGCCGTTTTGCAGATGTAAAATGTGACACTGAGAAACCTGAAGTGACTTGCCCAAGGTCACATGCTAGGAGGCAGTGCAGCCAGGGTACTAAGCTGGCTGTATTTGAAGTCCCATCCGAAGGACACTTGCATTGCGTGTGCACCACCTGTTATGCTAGGTGCTTCCCTGGCCACGATCTCTTACTTGAGGGGTCCGTGGGTCTGCTCCCATTTTGCTGACACCCTGTCTGCCTGGGGAGGGGGCATGTTCTCAGGAGAGATCAGAAATCCCTTCTTGGCGTCCAGCAATGGTCTATTTTTCAAGTTGTCTTTGCTGGCAGGGACTCTGTGACGTCTTTCTTCCTCTTTCTTTATGCAGCTCCCCGTCCCTCACCCCCAACCATTTCTGGCCTGGCAGCTCCCCGCTGGGAGCTTCTGAGCCTTCCAGGTTCCTGGGACCTAGCCCTGGGGCTGGCTGAGGAGGTTTTGCCGGACACGCGGGCCTTTGTCTCCCTGGGCCCCGGGGCTCAGCCCCGCCCCCAGCTGCCCCCTCCGGGGCCCCTCCCCAGCACTGGTTTTGGGCCAATGTTTGGGCTGCGATGGCCCTGGCCAGGCTCGAAAAAGGAATTATTTCTGTCTCCTTGCATATCTCTCAGCCCAATTCCCAAAATGGGAAGCGTCCTGGGAGGTGGGGGGGGGCCTCCTCACCCCGGCTCCAGGGGAGGAGGGAGGAAGGGAGAACTTGGCAGAGCTGTGAGAAAGGAGGGGGCCCAACCAAGGACTCCACACACCACCCCCAAACACACACACACACACACACACACACACACACACACACACACGACGGCCCTTCTCTAGCCCTGCGGTCTGTAAAAAATAGTAAGCCTTTGGGGTGTCCTCAGGTCCTGGCAACGTGTCCGAAGTGCTTCAGAGGGAGAAAGGGCTCCTGGGATGGGGCAGGGCATGGTGAGGATAAAGAGTCGGGGAATGTGTGTGGACTGCATGCCCAGAACTAGAAGAGGACTGGGGTTAAGGAAAGAGGAGACACACACTGGAGAATTGCCTCTGATCCTGGCTGGGGGATGGGCAGCTAGCCCACCCAGAATGCTTTGCTCTTGCCGGCTGAGCCTGGTCCTCCTCCCTCCTCTTCTGGGAAGCTTTCCCTGGCTGTTTAGGTGTCCGTGTCAGGGTCTTGCGAGGGCTGTTCAGACCCCCCGTTGGTTATCCTGTGACCACCTGTCCCATTTCCCAACGTCCCTCACAGGCTCTAGTTACTATTCTGCCCGGCCTGGACGGTAACGACCAGCTGGGTCACTGGCCGGGGGGCAGGCTGGGTCTGACTGTCTGGTTCGTCCCCCACACCACCGGCTACAGGAGGAATGAGCGATGGGCTCGGTGGCTGCCTGTCTTCCTGATGACTTGTCCGTCTAACAAACTGTTTCCATGCCTAGGTCACTGTGGGTCTGTCTGTCTTCCTGCCTGGGTGTCTGACTGACTGGATGAGTGGTTGTCCGACTGTGTCCACCTAGGTGTCTGCCTGACTCACCGGTGCCGCCTGAGTGGGTGATCGACTCTTTGTTGTGAAACTGAATGGCCCCGTCTGACGACTTTGTCAGAGCTCTGACTGAATGGATGACTGACTGACCGACAGTCTGTCTGAGTCACTGAGTGTTGTATCTGACTAACCAGATGCATGACAAGTTGTCCATCTCCTTGTTTAAATGCCTTTATGAGTGTCTGACTGACTGACCATCTGTCTGTCTGTCTGTCTTCCTGGGTGTCTGACCCAATGGCTGAGCGACTGCCGGGTGATCTGCCTGCCTCCCTGTCTGTCTGACTGGCTGACCAGTCTTCTGGGGTGTCTGTTTTCTAGTGTGTTTGGCTGTCATTCGATGAATGACCAAGGCTGTCTCTTCATCTCCTGGTCTGACTGCCTGCCTGGCTGGCCGTCTCCGTGTCTGACTGGCAAGAGGGCTGACAGCCTGTTTGTCGATCTGACTGCTGGGTGTCTAATAGACGATGACAAAACGTCTGTCTGTCCATCTCCTTGTCTGACTGACTGACCGTTCGTCTCTCTGCTGGTTGTCTGACCGTGTGCCTGATCAGATGGCTGAGTGACTGGCTCACAGCTGCCTGTCTCTGTGTCTGACTGACAAGATGGCTGACAGGCTGACCAGCTGTTTTTCCACCTCCATGTCCCACTGACTGGCTCACTGGATATTTGACTCTCGAGTCCCCAGCTAGGACACAACTCACCGTCTGTCCTAGGTCGTCGTGGGGCTCGAAGGATGCACGGCTGGAACACCCCACCCAGCCTCAGCAACCACGCCCCCCTCCTTCCCTCCATGTGCCCCGCTAGTCCCTGCCACCCACAGGAGCTAAAGTCCTTTCCCCTCCAGAGGAGGGAGGGGAACTGGGTGGAAAACTCAGCATCTGCTGCATCTCCGTGATTGCACATGTTTGCACTCTGGGGGAGGGAGGAAGGCTTGATGAATGTGCTTTCCCCGCCCCACCTCCCCCGCCCCCCGGCCCAGGGGCCTCAGGGAGGCCGCAGGGACATGCTCCCAATGTGTCACGCACTGCCTAGGCCTTGCCGCCCTTGGAAGGGGGACCCTTTTCAAATCTTTACACCCTTATTGTTCAGACCCAGGCTGATTCCCAGGCCCGGGGGTGGATCCTGGCCATCTGAGGGCAGACAGCTGCTGCTGGAGAGACGGGCTCCTTCTGCCTGCAGGCCTCCTCCACCCGTCGGGGCCTCCACAGACCCTCAGAGTCAAGCCATGCTGTGGGGAGTGGGTAATGCTTGGAGGAGAAAAAAGAGGGCAGCGTCCTTTCCCGCTGGCCACGCTTCCTCCTGGTAATAGGATTCTGCCCGACTGCCGGACGGTTGTCTGACCTCCCTTCCTAAAGACAGAATTCTGCTGATGAATTTTATTTCAAGAAAAATATGTGCACAAACATGGGAGAAGGAGACGGGCAGGGAGAGATAGGAGGGGTTTGAGAGCCTCTGTATGGAAAGGGGCCTCCCTAGAATTTAGCTGTATCTAAATCACACCTTCCTGGTCTTTCTTAGGGCTCCCCAGGTCCCCCAGACTGGCCCTGGGAGATGGCAGGCCGGACGATCCTCACACAGGTGGAGGGAATGACTGGTCCAAGTTCAGGGATAGGTGGGAAGAGGGCATTACGGAAGTCCTCCAGACCCCTGCACGGTAGACAGCAGCAGGTGGAGATGGTGCTCTGTACCTGAGGCCAAGGTAAAGTTCAGTGTGTGACCAGGGTCAGGACTCAGTGTGTGATGCGTTGTCAGGGCTTACTCTTGACAAGGATCAGGGCGAAATCTGAGACCAAGGTCAGTGTGTGACCTGGATCATGGCTCAGCCTAAGGCCAGGTCTGTGACCAGGACCAGGGCTCAGATTGTGACCCAAGTGAGAGCTCTGTCGTAACCAGGGTCAGGGCTTAGACTAGGACCAGGGTCACGAAGGAATCTGTGGCCAGAGTCAGGATTCAGTGTGACCAGGATTAGGACTCAGTTTATGACCCAGGGCAGGGCTCTTTCAGGGGCTGGAATTAGATTCAGTCTGGCTCCGTGGGCTCTAAGAGTCAGCTCAGGTCCTTATCCCTCAACGACAGGCAGGCAGAGGTGCCGTGTGCTCCTGGTGGTTCCTACCCATCCTGATGCCTCTCCCCCTGGGCTCTGAGGGCAAAGCCAAGATGCCACATGAGCCACCGAGGCAGGTAAGGGTGCCAGAGGGATGTTTCCTCATCCTTGTGGGACCAGAGGGCCATCCTCATGTCTGGGGGAGGGCTTGGAGGCAGAGGACGGCCCCTGATGAGCAGGGAAGAGGAGGGAAAGGAGAAGAAGCTCATAAAAGGCAGTATTTACAAGTTTGGGGTCTGGAGCAGACAACCTGGGTTTCAGTTCTGGTTCTGCCATGAATCAGCTGTGTGACCTTGGGCGAGTTTCTCATCCTCTCTGTGCCTTTAGCTTTCTTATCTGTAGCCTGGGGTTAAGTATCCTGTTTACTTCATAGGAGTGTAATAAGGATTAAGTAAATTATTATGTGTAAAGTGCCTACAGAGTGCCTGGTAGATTGTAAATTCTCAGTCAGTTTTAGTTGTTTTAGCTCCAGAGGCACACAGGACCACACCCTGTGAACAGCCTGGGGCGGGGCAGGGAGAGTCCTGTTAGGGAGAGAGGGCTGGAGCCCAGGCTCCTGACCCCTGGCCTATTCCCCAAATCTGTAGGCTTCCCCTTTGCTAAGTTCTGATGCCTCTGTAATCCCCTGGACAGCATCATTGTGACACGAATGACACTTGCAATTACTTCTCCAATGGCTCTGTGCCCCACAACTAGAGTGTCTGCCCCTTGAGGGCTGGTTTCACTTCTTTCCTGCCCACCACTGTGTCCTCAGCACCCAGCATAGTAGCTGCACATAGTAGGTACTCAAGAAACAGTTACTGACTATGTGATCATAGTAAAGGCAACCGGGCACTGAGCTTTGCCTCTAATTTTTTGATCTGGTCTTTTAAAAACTGATAATTAAAGTGAATGCATACACCCAGTGAAGACTAGTTCAAATAATACCGAAGGGTATACAATGGAAAGATAGCAATCTCATGCCCTCATCTCCAGGCTCAGAAGAAACTATTTTCTTGTACTTATAAAATCTTCATGTGTTTGTATCTTCATACTCATGTTCCACAAGCTCCACGGAAATAGGGATTTGTCTGTTCTATCCACTGCTGTATTCCCACTGCTTAGAACAGAGCCTGGCAAGTAGCAGGTTTTCAATAAGGATACGTTGAAAGTTCAATTTTTTTCCTAATACCAATGGGATTATGTCATACATCCTACTCTGTGCCTTGCCTTCTAACTATTAATAAATTAATAAACTTGAGCTCTTTCCACATCAGCAAAAATACATTCACCTCATTCGTTTTTAATGGCTACATAATCTTCCAGGCCACAGACGAACCATAATTTATTTAAATAGACCCTACATTGAGGAACTTTCCGGCTTTCATTTCTCTTCTGCCATAATGTGATACCTGCTTCACACCTCGACTCTGCAAGCGGTTATCTCTAATTTTGACTGAGAAGACGGCATCTCAGAGAGGTTAAGGCACTTGCCCAAGGTCACCCAGCTGGCCTCCAAACCCACTCCACCACCACCCTGCTGCCCACCAGTGGCCCTCACTGAGATTTCCCATCACCAGAAGGCTGCCCTACAATACTTCCATCACCTGCACAGGGCATGGACCTCCAGCAAGGGTCACTCAGGCTTTGCAGTGCCTCCCAGGAGCCTAATCTGGGCTCAGGAGGCTAAGACCCCCCAGATGGACCCAGAATCCATTCCTCTAGAGCTGTGGCTGTAGTGACAGTTCTCAGCCAGGAGTGTTTTGACGCCCAGGGGACCCTTGGCAATGCATGGGACATTTTTGGCTGTCACACCCAGGAGGATGGGTGCTATTGGCATCTAGTGGGTAGAGGCTAGGGATGCTGCTAAACATCCTACAATGCACAGCCCCCCAGACGAGAATGCTCCAGCCCAACAGTGCCTTGGTGGAGAAACCCTGTGTTCAGGGCATGGACCCTGGCCCAGGCTTCCTGGAGCCAAACCCTGGCCTGCCACTGACTGGCTGAGTGATCTTAGGCAAGTTGTTTAACCTCGCTGTGCCTCTGTTTCCTTATCTGTAAAATGGGATAAGAATAGGCCCTCTCTTCCAAATGTGTATGTTATATTTGTAAAATGCTTTGGCAAGTGCCTGACCTATGTTAAGGTCTCAGTATGTGAAACCATAATTGGAATCCTTGCCCTGAGAATCTGGTGTCAGAGCTGGAAGATGATGTGCTCTGTAGAGAAAACAAGGCAGCCAGGCCATTCCCTGCTCCCGCAGCCCAGCCTCCCCCAGGGAGTGTGACTATGGTCCACAGATAGAAATAGAAGACCCGGGATGATACTGACCTCTCATTGGTCAGGAATGGAGGAAAAATTGCTCAGAAGACTATTTCCATTTTGGGGGCTGAAAAAGCAGTTCCCTGGTGACCCTCAGACATTGGGGATTTTCCAGAAGCTGAGCACTGGAAGGTCTTAGAGGCCCACAGCTTCAAGCTATCCATTTTACAGGTGGGGAAACTGTAGAGGGCGGAATTTGCTCATACAGCAAGGCAGTGGCAGATATGAGCTGAAAGCCAGCCTAGGACATCGTCTCCGCAGCTCCACCCAAAGGCCCTTCTCAGGCACAGACCAGCGCCCAGGTTGTAGTCACTCTTCCCTCTTTGATGAGAGTCTCTGGAATCCAGCCTGGGAAGCAATGTCATGTAAATGTTTACAGGCACAGCTTTGACATCAGACAGGCCTTGGTCCAAATCCCAGTTCTACCAGTTACCTGCCCTGACAATTCCCTGAGCCTCAGCAAAATGGGCATTAGCATTTTTTTTGTTGTTGAAAGGATTAGAGACTATGCATGGGGCCTCTAGCACATTGCTGGTGGAATTGGCCAAACCTCTTTGCAGGGCCATTTGACATTTAGGAACATTTAAAAGGCATTTGCCCTTTCTACTCCAGTAGATATGCCCTCGCATGTGGAAAATATATGTACCTGGACAATCTTTGCAAGGTTGAGAACAATCTAAATGTGGCCTAAGAGGGGACTGGTTGAAGGACTTACAGGGCATGTGTACAAAGTCTTTGATGCAATAATTTAATTAAGTTTGGGACTTCGTGTATACTGATTTGTAACAACCTCCAAGATATATCATTAAGTGAAGAAGTAAGCTCCTGAAGGGTAGGTGTAAAAATGCTGCATTTTTGTGGGAAAGAATATAGATAAATATAAATGTTTGTGTATGTATAGTACATTAGTTAAGAAGGCATGCAGCTGCAAGGAACAGAAAATTCAACAAATAATGCTTTGAACAAACACAGCAAAAGTCCAGACCTGGGTGGACCAGTGCCGATCCAGAGCATGTGGCTTTGATCCTCTTGGTTTCAAAATGGCTGCAGTGCCTCCAGGCATCAAGTCCACAATTCCAGGCAGAAAGAAAAAGGAAGGGCAAAGGACAAAAGCAAATGAAAAGAAAAAAGTCTTCTCTTCTAGGTGCTTTGTCTTTTTGAGGAAGTAGAAAGAATGCCTTGCCCAGGGAGTTTTGCCTACATCTCATTGCACAGAACTGGGTCACATGGCTGCTCCTAGGTGCAAGGGAGTCCAGAAACGTGAGTATTTTTATCTGGGCACATGGCTGCCTGAGCAAAATTGGGATTCTGTTAGTAAAGTGGAAGGTGGATATTGGGTAGGCAAGTGGGGTCTGCCATTCATAGCACATCACTGGGAGGACCCATAAGAAACTGGGAACAGTGGTTAGCTCCAGGGAGAGGAGCTGAATGACAGGGAATGGGGACAGAGGGGAGATCCACCCCTTAGCTGTATGTATATCCTCTTGTCCTTTATTGATTTTCAAACTGTATGCATGTATTACCTTCTCAAAAAAATATAATTTATGTAAAAATACAATTTAAAAAAAAGGGCAATATCTACAAAACACCTGGAACATAATAGCACTCAGTAAAATCGGCTTTCTGTCTTTAAGCACTTGCTTTAGCGTCAGATGTGGATTAAATTCCTAGGTCTGCCATGTCTAAGTTTTGTGACCTTGGACACATTTCTCCACCTTTCTGTGCTTCCATTTCCTTGAACAAGATACAGAAAAACACATTCTTTGAGCCACTGGCAGGAGAATTTCTCCCAGGGGCCCAGTGTTGTTTGGGGAGATGGCTTCTTAAGGCGTCTTGAAATGAGTGAGCCTCTGGGTGGTGGTGGGGGAGGGGGGTGGGGAGGTGGAGCCAATGCTTCCCAGAAAGGGAGTGAAATTATGCTTCGTGAGATGAAGAGAGGAATTTGCCAGTGGGAATGAGGCGAGGGAAGAGAATTAGCTCTGGGTTAGCGTCCTTTAATACAAGGACCCCCCACCCCATGACCTACCAAATACCCCCTACCACATTATACCTTATAATGATATTCCTATATTAATCATAATATAGGAATAATAATACACAATAATAATACATAATATACAATAATAACAACCAACATTTGCTGAGTGCCAACCATGTGCCAGGCACTGTTCTAAGTGCTTTTACATACATTAACTCAGTTAACCCTGACAACGGTCATTCAAGGTATCTATTATTATTCCCATTTTATAGATGAAGAAACTGAGTCTGCAGTTAAGTCTGCCAGAATGATAATGTGTCGGGTGGGGTTGGGTTTCTCATGGAAATTGGTAGTGGAGGCTGAGCCAGGGCCCCAACGGGGTTAGGACACTTGGTCACAGGAGAGAGAAGCCGCAAGGGTCCTGAGTCTACAAATCCATAGGCGTTTCCGGGGTTCTGGGTAAGGGCTGTGGATTGGGTATTGACCTTGGACAGTGCAAGGAGTTCAGACTGTTCTTTAGGTAGGAAGCCCCCCTCTCCCAGCTGACCACTGGGTCAAGTTAAGTGGCAATAAAAGTGCCTGCAAATGTCAGGGCTGTGGGGAGGTGCAGGCGAGACACTGGCTGGGATGGTACACTCCATCCCCAGCACCTGACCACTTCCCACACCTCCACCCCCGGGGCTGAGCCCCCTCATCTCTCACCTGATCCATCATGGTAGCCTCCTCCCTGGTCTCCCAGCTTCCATCCCGCCCGTTTCCACCCCCGAGTCCATTCTCCATTCTCAGCCAGAGGGAGCCCATGAAAACCTTAGTCAGAACCCAGCCCCTCCTCTGCTCTAAACTCCCCCATGGCTCCCACCTCGCTCAGAATAAAGCTACAGTTCTCACCACAGCCCACCAGGCCCTCCATGATCCAGCCCCCATCAATTCTCAGGCCTCACCTCCTGCCACCCTCCCTCTGGCTCCTCACATTCCAGCCCCACTGGATTATTGCTTCCACCTCAGGGCCTTTGCACTTGCCATTTCTCCAGGTGCTCTCCCACCATTTATCTGTGACTCCCTCAATCTCTTCGTTCAGGTCTCTGTTCAAACGTCGCCTCCTCAGAGTGGCCTTCCTGAACCACAGTTCCTCTCCCCTGCCATCTGTTCCTCTATTCCCTTCATGCTTTATTTTTCTTATTACCACGAGTCAAATTACACTTTCATTTGTTCCCTTGTCTCCTCCTTGTTAGCTTCCTGAGAGGGCAGGGGTTTTGTTTTGCTCACTTGGCTCACAGTAGATATTTCATAAATCTCTCTATCTAACAACATACATATAACAGCTCTGTTGAGCTATTATGGGGATGTGTAATTCAATCATTTTTAGTACATACAGAGTGGTGCAGCTATCACCATAATCAACTTTAAAACATTTTTATCACCCCCCAAAGAAACTCCATACCCAGTAGCAATCACTCCCTATTTCCCCTACCCCTTTCCAGTCCTAGGCAACCACTAATCTGCTTTCTGTCTCTGTGGATTTGCCTCTTCTGGACATAAGTGGGGTCGTACAATATGCAGCCTTCTGTGTCTGGCATTTTCAGTTAGCGTAATGTTTTCAAAGTTCTTCCATGTAGCATGTAGCAATGCTTCATTCATTTCAATGGCTGAATAATATTCCACTGAATGAATATACTGCCTCTTGTTTATCCTTCATCAGCTGATGGATATTCAGGTTGCTTCTAGTCTTTGCTATGATAAATAATGCTGCTGTGAACATTTGTATACAAGTTTTTGTATGGACATAGCTTTTCATTTCTCTTGGGTGTATACTTAGGAGTGGAATTGCTGGGTCATATGGTAACTCTATGTTTAACCTTTTGAGGAACTGCCAGACTGTTTTCCAAAGTGGCTGTGCTGTCTTGCATTCCTGCCAGCAATAGACGAGGGTTCCCATTCCTCTACATCCTTATCAATATTTTTTAACTGTCTGTTTTTTTATTCTAGCCATCCTAGTGGGTGTGAAGTGGGATTTCCCAGTGGTTTTGATTTGCCTTTCCCTGATGACTAAGCACAAATACTTCTTGAGGGAGTGAATAGAATGACAAAGGTCAACGTGGCCCGGCCCCTCGGCTGCCTTCCAGATCAGGACAGGGCTGTGGTGTGAAGCCCAGGGGTCCGCCCCACACACACAGGATGCTGTCTGAGGCTGGGCAGTCTCCTGGGTCAGGCCAGACGGCTAGAGCAGCCCTCCATGCTGACCAGCAGCCACGGCCAGCTTTTGGGGCTAAGGTCTAGGAACCATCACTACAGTCCTCTCCCCAGTATCACAGAACCATGACTGGGTCTCCCCTCCTTCCATCTGCTCCTCAGCCTTTGTGGGAGCTGCTGTTACCTCCCGAAAAAAGTGAGACTCAGAGAGGTGACTTCCCGGCCCTGGGGCACCAGCTGAGCCCTGTGCTAACTCGGGGGGTCCAAAGTGACTAAGTCCCAGCCTAATGGAGCTTACCCTGCAGTGGGAGAGACAGATGGTACACAAGTAGACAAACGTGTAAGATGATTTTAGGAAGGCATAAGTGCAGTGAAGAATAGAGAAGGAAAGGGGGCGTTGAGTGACAAGCAAATTTAGATGACAGTAATAGTACTAGACAATTCTGTGCTGTTTACCAAGTGTCGGGTGCTGTTCAAAGCAGTTTACTTATATTTCCAGGCGAGGCAGTCAGAGAAGCCTCTCTGTCACAGAGAAGACAGATAATGCTCCCTGCCCCCACCCCCACCCCCCATACACATGCTTCGTGGGCCTTGACTTTAAACCAGAAAAATAAGGAACCATGTGAATCGCTGCATGAGGGCACTCAGAAATGAAAGCAGCAAGTGCAAAGGTCCTGGGGCAGGAATGCATTTGGTAGATTCTAGGAACAGTAAGAAGGCCAGTGTGTGGGTGTGGGAGTGAAGGGAAGGTGCAGGAGGTGAGGTCAACAAAGTTGGGGGAAGGTGCAGATCAGGGTAAGTGACCTTGCAGACTGACATATTGGTAGAACCCAAATTCTAACCCAGGTCTCAGGACTCATAGCCCAGCACTCTCTTGGTGGCCACATACTCCTCTTCCGTCACCACACTCTCTACCCCACTCCTGGGAGAAAGCATCTCATAGGGGTCTGTAGGTCTCCTGCCCAGAGGTTGGGAACAGGCAACATGACCCACCTTCCTGTCCCTGCTCTGGCCCAACAACCACCTTCACTGGAGCCAAGGTCTGCCACTTCCTGATTGTGTGGCCTTGGGCAAGGGACCTGGACTCTCTGTGCCTCGGTTTCCTCCTCTGCCAAATGCAGATCATCAGAAAGTCACTGTGAGAACTGAAATAGGCTGAGGTAGACTCAGGGCTTAGACCAGCCCCTTGTAAATGCTGAACAAATTCTGGCTTTTATTATTTTAACTATTATTATTTCATTTTATTTTTACTCCTGTCCTGGGCTGTGTGCGATTGTCAGGGGTGGGGTGCCTATGGCCAGCATAACTTGGAGCCAGGGATCTGGGGGACGTTGGAAGAGGGAAGAGGGAGAGGGTCCGGGGCCCAGCCCCCGGGGAGGGGTCCCACCTGACATTGTCAGCCAAACGCTAAGAGGATAAATGAGTGAAACACGAGTAAAAAAGAACTTGCAGGGCACCTACTATGTGGAGCGGGGGCTGGGGAGTCAGAGTCAGCATCCCTGCTGTCGCCTCCCCCTCCCACGGCCACCCCCAGCCTCAGGCCAGCAGCTCCAAGCTGACCACAGGCACCGTCATGAGCTCCCGACTCCTGCAGTAGCACCAGGCTCCACACTCAGAAGGGCCCCACACTTTGTTTATGCTCTGCTGTCACTGTCTGGAAAATCATAATAATTTCCGAACAAGGGGGCCCTGCATTTTCACTTGGCACTGGGTTCTGTAAGTTATGCATCCAGTCCTGGCTGACAAGGAGCTGGGAGGCCACCCCTGTCCCTTGACAGAGCCAGCCAAATGGATGCTTGCTTTCTGTGGGGATTTGGAGGCATTCTTTGATCTATCTAATCAAGTGCCTCGTGAGTTTTCTCAGAGGGTCAAGAGAAGCGTTTATTCTTTAGAGGAACAGGAGAGCCCAGGGAATAGGGAGAGAGAGGGCCTGATGGTGCATTTAGCAGAGGATGGGGGGCAGTGGGGGGGGGTGGTATTCCCAGGGACTCTGTCTCCTGAGATTTTCAAATAAATTACTCCTCTGACTCCCCGGACCCCGGAACATCCTGGAAAGGAAGGGAAGTACGGCTTTGTGTCAAAAGCTTTCTCTGATGTTATTTCACTGAATCGTCATTATTGTTAACTATTGTCATCAGCCTGTTTTGCACAGGATGAAACTGAGACTCCATAAGGCAACGCTGATTGCTTACGATCCCATGGTTAGTGGGAGGAAGGGGAGGAGATAGAGGGAGGGGAGACAGAGGTCAAGGAGAAGGAAAAAGGAGGAGTGGGAGGAGGACGGGGAAGAGGAGGTGGAGAAGAGGGGGTGGCAGGAAGCAGGACCATGCTGTGCATTTCATGGGCCCTGGATACTTCTGCCTTTGTCCATGAAAATTATTGAACATTACATTTGATGGCTGCATTGATATAAAGATGACTAGATTAAGATTACACATTAAAACATCAGCATTTTCTGCAGTCTAAAAGTGCATTGTTTTCTGGGGAATTTCCTGGTGCTCCAGTGGTTAGGGCTCAGTGCTTTCACTCAGTGACCCAGGTGTGCTCCCTGGTCAGCAAATCAAGATCCCACAAGCCACGTGGTGCAGCAAATAAAGTTCTTTGTTTTCCTTCTAATTACAAAGAAATGAGAACAGTGGGAAGGGGACCCTAGAAGCTGTGTGAGCCCCACGTTCTGTGTCTCCGGAGTTTCATGGAAAAGTTGGCCCTGGCAGGTGTAGAGGCAGAGACGGAAGATGAAGAGGGGAGGGGAAAGAATATAGAGGAAAAAGAAACTGGGCAGCATCACATATGAGAGACATCAAGGCTGCAATGAAACAGGACTGGCAGCAGCCAGAATTTCCGTCCTTAGCCCAAAGGGCGGCACCCTTGGAGCCGCCGCCCCTGAGCCCCCCCCCCCGCCCCCGGCCTCACATCTCCCTGGAAGCTTTATCTTCCCAGACTTCACCTGTCTGAAGCTGCATCTGTTAGATCACCTCTGCCCCACGACCCTGCATGGAAACTGTAGACATTGAGAGGGTCGGCCACAACCCCTGCCCCTTCACCCCACCTGTTCTAGAAGCCGCCGTCGCACTTCACAGATTGGACCTGTTTTGATTTATACCATCACCTTGGCGGGCCACACTTGGCATGCAGCCAGCCGCACTGTTACCTTTTGCTGCCATTAACACGGCTATTTACTCCTGGTAAAATGACCTTAATTTACAAGGCATTATGACTAATACCAGATGATTATGGCCATTAATATTTATGGTTTTCACTCCCAGGAGGGGACTTGGGTGCTAACTGACACTCTTCTCTTTGCTTCTTTTCTCAATGAGGCTTCCGATTTCCGCTGCAGTTCCGGGTTTCGGCTTCTTAGTTTCAAAGGGAAATATTGCGTGGGGGCATTTCCTTATTTCTGGATGATTCTCTCGTTTCCTTCCCGTATTTCCTTCTGATCCTGTAAGCAGTCTAGAAACATGCCCGGTGCATTGAGGACTCCAGGATATTGGCAGAGGGCTGGGGTCACGGCTGAGGGGAAGATGGCTGTGTTGAACTCCCGGGAGAGTCTGTGCTCCCGCCCAGAGGAAGTGGAGGGGAGGGGGGCAGCAGGGAATGTGTACGTTTGCCCAGATACAGAGCCCCGTCTCAGACACCCACGCCTTCCTCTATCCCTAATCAAGCACTTTCTGGTCTTTTTATATAAGCCAGAATCTAAATCAACCCCTCCCAACGCCCTATCTCTGGGTTGGTTGAACAAATGGGGGTGTTTGGGGGCATCTGCCTTTGGGGCCCAGATTGGAGAAGACAGATCATACTCCTCTTCTTTCTGGCTCTCAGGTTTGGGGGGCACCGGGAGCTGATGTTGCCTGAGCTGAGAAGAGAGGCGTACTTGTCCTCTCTCCATTTCGAATGGAAGATGTGTTACAAATGGCAGCGTGTTGCCATGGTCACCAAGGCGCTTCCTTCCGAGAGAAGGGGAGAGTGTCCTGCCCGCGGGTCCCCATGCAGCCTCACCCACTCATGCTTGTGTCCCACCCGCTGGGGCTGGATTGCAGTCTCAGAATGCCTTTCGGGGCCTGCACTGAGTGGCATGCCAGGAGGGCCCAGGGCTGGGATCCTGACTTAAGGGGCAGCCATAGTCCAGCGCCAGGAAACGGCTGCCAGGCAGGAAAATGGGCACAGTGAGGCCAAACCTTCCGATTAGCTAGGAGAAGTGAGAAATTTGGAAAATAGGTTCACTGTCCCAATTACTTTTATTGTTTGCAAAGAAGGCAAATCACAAATTTTTTAAGAACTGTGTGGGCCACACAAATATGTACGTGGGCCAGCCATTTTGTTTGGCCAGTTCAGCGGCCATTTTGGGATCTGAGCTGGGAAGGTCAGTGACAAAATGGCGGCCCTGCTCAGCATCCTTTGGTGGTCACCAGGTAAGCCCATCCAGGAGGACCGCTTTGTGAGGAGATGGGAGGAGGAGCATGCCCAAATCCCCCAAATAGACTTGAATTTAGGAGTAGAAACTGTGATCAGCTGCATCATGTGTCTCTAAAGGATCGTTCCTGATCTACCAGTTGGTATTGATCCTGGGCTTGGAAAGGGGCACATGGCTTTCATCTGCTCCCAGCTTGCTGAGTGAGTTTGGACTCTCCCCTTCCCAGTGTCTCCTCATCTGTACAATGATGAGATTGAACTGTTTTGGGGGGTCTTGCTACTGCTGACTGACTGCCCCTCCTGTGCTTATTCACTGTGTGATGTGATGTCTATTCTGCATAATGTCCAGAAATTTCCAGAGATTTCACTGTCAAGGGTCTGCTGCCTCTGTTCCATTCACATCTTCTTTACCAGCGACCTGCTGAACCACCTCTGTGACAGTCACTGAACTGGAATGGGGATAAAGCACTGAGTAGGACAGGCGAAATCCCTACCCACATGGGCGCCCATCCCACTGGTAGAGGCAGGGAAGATGGAGGGGGTCTTCTAGATTTCTGCTCCTACTCTGGCCAGGTGCTAGGCTTAACTCATTACCTGGATTGGTGTGGCCAATGTCCATCTTTCTAGACTTAGCTGAGCCATTATAGCCTCCAGGAAACTTTCCCTAACCAATTTCCCACCCCCTTCCACCTGCTGCCCCCATGAGTCAGGATTTGCTTCTAATTGGTCTAGGACATAGTTTTTGAGCCTTGGTGCTGTTGACATCTGCATAATTGTGTTGTGGGGGGTGTCCTGTGTGCTACAGGATGTTTAGTAGCATCCCTGGCCTCTACCTACTAGATGCCAGTAGCACCCCTGACATACACAGTTATTGCACCAAAAATGTCTCCAAATGTCACATGGAGGGAGAAAAAAAATCACCCTTGGGTAAAAACTGCTGGTTTGAGACAATCATGATGGCCCCATTCCTTTCGCCAGTGATGGCTGAGGTGTGGATATGTGAAGCCACCCATCAAATCTGCTGGGGAGTTTCTGGAAAGGTTTTCCTCTATTTTAGAAAATGATAAGAGGATGAGAAGGACTTTTTCTTCTGCTCTTGGGTGTGGTCCTGTCTTCACATGATGGCCAGAGCAGTGGCAGCCATCTTGGGTCCATGAGGTGAGTGAGCCTGGGAGTGGAGCCAGTCCTCTGAGCATGGTAGAACAGATGGTAGAGAACTTGTATCCTTGATGATATTGTTGTGAACCTCAGTGAAGGGGTAACTATCTCAGGACATTTTATGTGGGATTATAAATCCCCTGCTTGTTTGAGCCTCTATTAGTCAGCATTTTTTATTTCTTCAGCCAAGAGCATTTCTCACTGATAAATTGTAAATCATACTGCAGACCTTATCTCATATATCAACTTCCTCAGAGAGATCTTCTCTGCCCCCCAGTAGAAATCAGGTCCCCCTTATTATTCTGAACTTTTCTCTGGTGGAATTCATCCCAATTTGTGTTGATATTTTGTGTGTCTACTAAGACTCATCTTCCTTCACTAGTCTGTGAGCTCCATGAGGACAAGGAGCCTGTTTTATCTTTTCCTCCACTGTACCCAGTGACTAACACAGTGCCTGGCACATAAGGGGCCCTCAATAAATTTTTCTTGAATTAATGAATGAATGGGGAAATGGATGAATGGATGGATGGATGGAGACATAAAAGGGTGTGTGTTTGCAGCTTTGCCTGTACACTTTGTTGGGAAACACTTCTCAGGTCTGCAAACCCCAAAGCTGAACCCAGAACTTCAAAAGTAAAGGGAGGGCCCCTGGAAAGCATCTCATTTGGCTCTGAGGAAAGACTGTGAAATCACATCATACAAATGCTTCACAAGGCAGCAACCTTGTCTTCTTCCTTGAACCCCAACACCGGGGTTATTTGAGAAGTTGTTATAGAGGCCACAGTGCAGAGTGGCATGCCAAGTGTTAGAAGGACAGAGTTGAGGAAAATAGCACAAATTTAGCCTAGAATCTGGGTGGGACCCTGAGAAAAGATGTTTGGTTTTGTTCAAAAGAAACCTGATGAAATGCGGAGAATCATTGTATCAGAGGCAGTTATGGATGGTCTGGCTGAAGCCCCCACAAGGACAGTGAAGGGGACAGTGAGCTGGGGTTTCATGGTACAGATGGGGAAACCAAGGCCTTCAGAGAACGAGGAACTTGACAGGGGTTCCCCTGCAAGTGGCCCCAAGTCTGCCTGGGTAAGTCCCTTGTACTGTGATGTAGCTGAGAGCATCACACAGTACGTGACCTTGGGCAAGTCAGTTCCTTTCTCTAAGCCTCCATTTCTTTGACCAGATAACAGGGGTGAGGATGTTCTCTTTCACTCAGCAAGGCTATTGCATGGCTTCAGTGGGCAGAGCACCTGGACACCAGATATTGCCCAGTCATCACGCTGGGTTCCTCTTCTCATCTGTGGTTGGGATATCTAGAAGGGCTTCCTGAGATGTCCTGTAGATTCTCAACTCTCTAGGAACAAGCCCTCAGGTGAATTGTTGGGGCTTGGCGTTGGAACTCTGTCTTGAAATCCTCCTTGAGACATCCTGGAAGAGAGCACAGGGCTGCCCATGCTGAGGACATTTTCTCATTTGTGTATTCCTCCTTCTAAAACTCTGTTGCCATGGAAATGCTTCTCTTGGTATTTAAAAAAAAAATGGTTTGGTTGAGATATAAATTCACGTGGCATAACATTCACCCATTTAAAAGATATAACTCAATAGTTTTTATTTAGTATATTTACAGAGTTGTGCAGCCATCACCACAGTCTGATTCTAGAATGATTACAGCATCCCCCAAAGAAACCCCACAGCCATTAGCAGTCCCTCTCCACTCTCGCTTTCCCTGGGCCCCTGGCAACCACTAATCTGCTTTCTGTCTGTGTAGATTTGCCTTTTCTGGACATTTCATAGAAATGGAATCATACATCATGTGGCCTTTTGTGTCTGGCTTCTTTCACTTACCATGATATTTTCAAGGTTCATCCATGTTGTAGCCTGTATCAGTGCTTCATTCCTTTTTATAGACAAATAGAATTCCACTGTGTGGATATGCCACATTTTGTTTATCCTTCATCAGTCTATGGGCATTTGAGTTTTTTCTACTTTTTGGCTATTATGAATAAGGCTGCTGTAAACATTCATGTACAAGCTTTTGTGTGAATCGCAGTTTTCCATTCTCTTGGATACATACCTGTGAGTGAAATTGCTGGCTCATATGGCAACTCTGTTTAACATTTTAAGGAACTGCTCACTTGGTCTCTCTCCCCCTAGAATGTGGAGCATAATTCAGGTCAGAGCTGCTCTTACACATCAAGGCGTTTACCTCATAGCTGAGCGTTCCCAAGGTCTCTTCCTCTACTCAAATATTCTAAGGGATCCTCGGCCCACAGTAAGATGTTATGGATTCAGGTCTGCTATTTCCATGCTGTATGATCTCGGGTAGGTGACTAAACCTTTCTGAACCTCCATTTCATCACCTGCAAAGTGAGGAAATATACCATTCCTGGCTTGAAAGCTAATCATGACCATTGAAATGAGGGAATGTGTGCAAGAATTATTTGTAAAAACTGAAAACAGTTTTAGATTTATTTAATTCATCTAACATATATTTATGCATTCAACATATATTTATCAAGAGCCTATTAGTTGCCAGGTACTATGTTATGTGATGGGGATGGAGCTGTGAGCAAGGCAAACAAAGCACATGCCCTCTGAGATTTTACATTCCGGTCTTTTCAGATTGTGGCCAACTGCACTATAATCTTGAGCAAACCATGCTTCCTTTTCAGCCCTCAGTTTCACCACCTGTAAAATGGGTGAGCTGGATCCACTCAGGTGCAATAGAGTCCCTACTTCTCCCAGCCCATCAGTAAAATGGGCACAAATGTACCAGACGACACAAACCCACAAACTCCAGGGAGCATCTTCAGGAGACAAGGAGAGAGGGCTCTTCCTAGCTGCTCAAAATAGCTAAAGACGGTCCGTCTAGGATGGGCATGTGGACTGGATGGACTTCCTTTCCCCTCACCTCCACATCTCTGGGACTTAATGACACCACCATCTTCAGGCAGCTCCAGCCTAATTGGCATGGTTCCATTACATCTGCTGGTTCTTTCCTATAATGGAACCCAACCTGGTGGTCCAGACCTGGCTGCCGGGCCACAACTGACAAAGGGGCCCCCTGGGAGTGTGTGTTCTTCACGAAGAACAAAGATGTAGGCAGCAGTCTAAAATAGACATGGAAAAACACTGCTTTTTGTTTTCTCTCTGGAAGGGTGGCTGAGTGATCCACGGCAGGGAACCTAGAACGTCTGTATTGAAAACACTGTTATTATCAGACAGCCAGAGGAAGAAGCTGGGAGCTGAGGGGCTGATGGAAGACACCGCCCCTGTCACCCCTGTTTGCTCTTCAGGCTGGGGTTTGGCCCCAAGAGAACCCTGAGCCAGACTTGATCTCAAGGGTGATCCTCACTCCCACTTCCCCCCACCCCTGCTGACTCTGACCGTGCCCCTTGCCTTGCTCCACAGTCTTCTGTGGCTCCCTACTACCCTCAGGAGAAGTTCAAGGACCTAACAAGGCATTCGAGCCCCTCCAGGTTCTGCTTCCAAATGACTTTGCTGGCCTCTTCCCACTCCAGACTACTTCTTGGCAGTCCTAGAACTTGCCCTACATTTGCATGACTTTGCTTACCCAGTGCCTTCACCTGGAATGCCTGCATTAGTCCAGAAACTCAATTCTAACTGATTAAAGCAATCAGATTGCGAGCAGAAAGACCCCCAGAGGCTGCATGTGGCCACATAAATGAATGAAGGGGGCCAAATGAATGAAGGGGGCCAAGTGGGGTGCCTGGCAGATGGAAATTGTCATGCTCTGTCTAAACTGCTCAGCCCCTGCCAGTTGCTGAGATACAGGAACGTGTAGCTTGATCCTCTAGTTTTGCAAGAGAAATTGAAAATTGGGATCTGAAAATGAAATCTCCCAAATTTTATGAATTTTAGCAACTAATTCAATGTTTTGGAAACACTGTTTAGACCAAACAAAATTATCTGTAGGCCAGATTCAATTTACAGGCCATGAATTTTCAATTTCCCTTTCTTTAGAAGAAAAAAGTCACAATCTGTGTGAAGAAGAAACTTCACAATAGAAGAAGAAACTAAGTCACAATCTGTGTTATACGTGATGTAGATATATTTGGCCTTATCCCTGGGCCTGGATTGATTGGGTGCTTTCTCCTAGGGTGGTCTTCACAGTGTCTCTCTGAGGAGATGAGATTTGTGCAGAGATGAAAAGGGAGTGAGATAGTCAGGCTGTGGTTATCTGAAGGAATGGCTTTCCAGGAAGTTAGAACTATAGGTGCAAAGGCCCTGAGGCAGGAAAGAGCCTGGTATGTTCAAGGCACAGCAACAAGGCTAGTGGGCTAGAGTGGAGTAAGAAAGGAGGAGAGTGGAAGGGTATGAGGATAGATAACCGTGTCCATATCCATACAGGGCCTGTAGGAGCCTGAATTTAATTCAGAATGAATAATTAAGGCAATAAATTGATGAATGAATAAATTTATGAATGAATGAATGGGTTCCAAACTGCTTTCACTGGAGTATTCATATTTGGTGTGGGAGTGTGGGTGTGGCTGCTTCGTCTTAGGTTCTGAAGTCGTCAGGATTATCCTGGAAGATGTTGGTCTGTGGTCAACATCCCCAGGTTGCCATCAGTCTATAGCTGTTGTAATGGTGCTTGGTAAGAAGCTTCAGATGGAGAGGGGTCTTCATGAGGGTGGGTATGTGTGAGAGAGACAGACAAACTGAGAGGGACCAAGGCAGAAGGAGATGGTGCTCACCAGAGTACCATCAACTCAAGTACCCTCATCCCAGCAGGCCAGGGACACCAGACCTCCATGGGGGGACTCTGAGCTCACCAGCACACCCGTGAGACTTCCTGATCACCAAGTCTTCAGTACTCCGGCAACAACCCCTGGTGAACCCACCGGTGATGGCGTGTGGCAGGCCTGTTCCTGTCCTTGGCCGCACTCGGCCTGTGAGACTATTTTCTGCTTTGATTCAGGCACTGGTATCCCAGCTGCTGGCAAGCGAGTTGGGTGGGGTTGCCATGGCGACCCTCAGGCATGGATTCCCAGAGATGCTCCCTGCATCCTCCTGAGCCTGCCACTGCTGATTGCTGGAGGAGAGCGTGACTCACTGTTAAATATATCTCGGCTGTCCCAAATTGGCTGCTCAACCCCAGCAGCCGGATGTGGGGACAGGCAGCATCTGGGGGTGTATGGGGTTGGGAGACGGAGAGGCACGACCTTCTGTGTATCTTCAGAGCCTTCAGCTCCTGTCACTCCCAGGTGTTACCTTGGCCAACCCCCTGTTCAGATCTCCTGCCTTTCCCAATCTGTCTGGGTTTCAGCCCCAACTCTGTCACTTGCTATCTGTGTGACCTTGAACAAGAAGCTTTAATTCTCTGGGTCTCAGAGTCCTCATCTGTAAAGTGGGGGTGATGTGAGCACCAACTGTCAAGAACTGTGGAGGGTTCTGAGATTTTACTTTGCTTGCAAGCTAACAGGTGAACCTGCCACACTTCCATGGGTGCTGGCAGGAACCATGAGACCCCCTGGGTCGGGGACAAAGGACTGTATTACTCACTGCACAGCAGGCTGCCTGAGCTTCGCGATCGCCTCAGCTCTCTTTGCCCCCAGGTTCCATGGGAGCACCGCAAGACGACCCAGGTGGAGGCTGCACCAGCTGGGTTTGTCACGACTGAGGATCCCCGGGTTTAGGAAACTGCCAATCTTATAAGGGGGTTCCAGCCTTTGCCCTGGAGGGAGACATTATCTTTATTATACTGGTTGGGAAATGACTCTCTCTACCCCAGAGGGAAATATTATTTCTGTCTTCCAAGGTTGCTTGCTGTGCAGACATCCTTGAGAAGAGAGTCCAGAGCAAAGCTCTCAGTGTCTCTTGCTCAGAAGACACGCAGACGTTGAGCGGTCCATGAAGAACTGTCTCCCGGCATCAGTTCGTGGGGCTGCTGGCAGGGGCAAAGGCGTTCATACGTGTGAACTGCTTCGCACAGCACCTGGCGAAGAGTAAGCACTGAATGTCAGCAGTTATCAGCACGATTCTCCTCTTTTATCCCCCTCACAATGTAATCTCTTTTTAACTAGTAGGAAGTCAGAGGCCTTCTGCTCCGTGGTTTCCCCAGTTAGGTGGCTAAGAAAATCACAGCTTCTATCCCTTCCAACCAGGACATACCCATGTATCTCCTGTGCTCCACGAGGCCGTAACAACCCCTGTCCCCACCCCTGGCTCCTCCCTCTGACTTCCCTGGGCTCTTTTTTCAAACAGCTTTCTTGGGGAATAATTTATATACCATAACATTCCTTCATTTTAAATGTACAATTCAATAGTTTTTAGTAAATTTACGGAGTTGTGCAACCGTCGCTGTAATCCGATTTCAGAACATTTCCCAAAAAAACCTCCCGCCTCCTTGTATACGCTCCCCATCCCCACCCACAGGCCCAGGCAACCACTGATCTACTTTCTGTCTCCATGGTTCTGCCTCTTCTGGACATTTCATAGAAACGGAATCATACGCTATGTGGCCTTTTGCGTCTGGCTTCTTTCACTCAGCATCACGTTTTGGAGGCTCATCCAGGGTGTAGCGTGCATCAGTGCTTCACTCCTTTTCATTGCTGAGTAGTGGTTCATGCTGCGGATAGACCACAGTTTGTATCCAGTCACCTTCACCGGGTTCCTGCGAGAATTTTCCAAGGTAATGTTGACGAGAGCTTTTCGGGCGCTGTCAGTTTGGGAGCGGGCATCGACAGTCTTGGCTAGGACCCATCTCTTGGCTCTGCATGGGCCTGTCCTGTCATCTTGGCCCTTTGGGGAGTCCTAGCTAGCTTAAAATAAGAGAGGGACAGGTTGGCAGATGGAGTTTTAGAGACTCTTAAAACCACGTGACAAACCCACTTCTTGCATGGAGCCAGTCCAAGCCCTAGAGAAAGAGGCATTCGTGGAGACTTTACAGGCCGAGCGTCCCCCACCTCTTCCCCCTTCCATCTCCATGGCAGCCCTACGCAATCATTAAAACAGAAGAGCAGAAGGAGAGGTTTCTGGTGCTTTCCTATACAAGGGCCTTATTTCCTTTGATGTTCCAAATGGGACTATAGCTACCGGATAATTCCATGTTCCATGAAAAATATCTACAATCCTGAATTCAAGGAAAACATCTGTTCTCCACCTTTGCCATCTTCACCCCTGACTATGGAGGGTCTGGGATGTGCTGGTTAATAGAGAATTCTGTCCCAAATACGGAAGAGTCCAAGACTATTCTTAGCTATTCTAGTTGATGAGATTGGAGTGAACTGGGGGCAAAGTCAGCAGGGAGAGTTTTCTGGCCCGCTTATTATTAGCCTTCCTTCAAATAACCAGGTCTCTCTGTTGATATTAACATCCTACATCTGGATTTGGGGTTCCTGCAAGACACAGGAAATGTCTTCCAGGTTGGGGAGGTGTTCTGGTTATCTACTGTTGCGGGACAAGCCACCCTCAAAACATAAGGGCTTGAAACAAGCTCAGTCACATATTTGTTCATGAATCTGCGACACGTGCAGGGGTGGGTGGGGCTAGTTCATCTCTCCTCGCATGTGGTGCCCACTGGGCCACCTCAGCTGGGGCTCACTCACACAGCCTAGCCTGGGGAGTCGTTCCGGGCGGTCATTTCCTCTCCACAGCATAGCTTGCGCCTCCTCACAGCATGGTGGCTGGGCTCTGAGAGTGATCACACCGAGAAACAGAAAGTGGTAGATGCCAGTTTCTCAAGGGTTGGGTCCCGAAACTGGCAGCACCTCATTTCTGCTATACTCTACTGAGCGAGCAATTGCAGAGCCTCCGTTCAGGAGGTAGGGACACAAACCTCACCTCTGAATGGAAGGACAGGTAAAGAACATGAAGGTGATGTTTTAAGGTCACGTGACTGGCAAGTTCATGGCACATCAGTAGGTCAAGAGGTTTTGGAGGAAGACGCTCCAGGGACTATTAAACCGGAAGGGCCTGCCCCAGGACAAGACACTCCTTACCACCTCACGTTGGCCTTGGTTTGAGCCAAATTTCATTTTGCCTCATGGGCCATGCATGAAGCAGGTCCCTACCCTGTCTGTTCTATGCCCCCAGGCCAGTGTCCCTGCCCTCCGTCCTCGAGGGACTGTGTACTTGGAAATCCAGGCCTTCTTGCCCAGCCTTGGGTCACAACATCCTCTCAGAACTGGGGAGACCCAGCAGTGAGTCGGTGGAGCAACCTGCACGCGGCTGCTCCAGGCCCCTAAGCACCTGCTTTAATGGAATCCGGAGAAGCCCCTCTAAACACGTCTTTCCTTGCCTTTCGCCAAAGCTTTTAGGGGAAGGTGGCCAGAGCTCCCTGGCTGTCTTCCAGGAACACGCCAGCAGGGAAGCGTAATCCCAGCCTGAACTCCGGGTGCTGCATGACTGGCTACCCTTGTCGTCTGGGTGATCTAGAATCCGTTTTTTTTTTCAGGTCTGGGCCAGCAGGGTTGTCCTTATCTGCATGGGTGTCTTAGCAGCAAATTGCTAGTGCCAGTGTCCTTAGAGGATCTTTTCTTGGATTCGGGGTGAGAAGACCAGGGTTTGGGTGCTGTCTTCTGCTCTTAGTGGCTGTGGGACATCAGACAAGTCACTTCACTTCGCTGAGCCTCTGTTTCCTTTGCTGGCAGGCAGGAGTACCCTTCAGGGATACCACAAGGATGAAGTAGACAGTGTACCTAGTAGACAGTATACTCCATACAGTAGCTCGCCCATAATAGCTGCTCAGTTAACGGTGACTATCATAATTATGAATGATTGTTTTCTGCCTGATAATGATCTTTTGGAAAGGGGAGCCAACCCCCTGGAAAGCCAATTTTGCATAAGATCTCATTTGCTGTTTACAAAGAATAAATTCCTGGTGGTGAATGGACCTAGAGTCTGTCATACAGAGTGAAGTAAGTCAGAAAGAGAAAAACAAATACTGTATGCTAAAGCATATATATGGAATCTAGAAAAATGGTACTGATGAACCTAGTGACAGGGCAGGAATAAAGATGCCGACATAGGGAATGGACTTGAGGACACTGTGGGGGAAGAGGAGGCTGGGATATAGTGAGAGAGTAGCACTGACATATATATACTACCAAATGTGAAATGGATGGCTAGTGGGAAGCTGCTGCATAGCACAGGGAGATCAACTCAATGCTCTGTGACAGCCTAGAGGGGTGAGTTAGGGAGGGTGGGAGGGAGGCTCAAGAGGGGGGAATATGGGGATATATGTATACATAAAGCTAATTCACTTTGTTGTACAGCAGAAACTAACACACCATTGTAAAGCAATTTTACTCCAATAAAGGTGTAAAAAAAAAATCAAGAAGAAGAAAAAAAGATAATTCCTGGTTCCTTGTAAACCATGCATTTGGAGCAATGTTTCACCGTACAGACTTTACCTTGAGCCCCCAAAAGTTCTCACTGTGTTTGTGTGACCACTTTGAGGAAACAGCACGCTTGCCCCCAATCACAGAAACACACTGGATGGGTATTGTCACTGCAGGGACTGGAGCATGCGGCCAGCAACCTGCCCAACCCCAGCGGGAAGCAGGGTTTGCATTTCTCAGAGAGAAAGATCCATGGGGCATTTCAGAGATCCTTGGCCTAGTCCGAGTCCTGAGGAGTCTGCCTGGAGACCTGGATTCATTTGTTTGTTCTCCAACAAATCTTTATTTAGCATCTGCTGTACACCAGCCCCTTGCTAGGCTCCAAGGATACAGTAATGAAGAAAAAGAGCCAAGCCCCTACACCTCGTGAAGCTTGCATTCCAGAAAGGAGAGAACAAAAGCAACAGGACACAATTAAATATATATTATCTATGCATAGATGCACTATGTCAGGAGTAAGGGCACAGGTATTCACGGGAGGTTGGTGCCATTTGAAGTAGGTCAGGGTAAGCCATCCTGGGAATGTGACATTTAAGCAGAGACCTGAAAGAAGTGAAGAAAGGAGGTGCGTGTGTATGTGGGGATGGAGTATTCTGGGCAGAGGGAACAGCCAGTGCAAAGGCCCTGAGGCTGGAGCGTGCCTGGTGTGTTCCAGGAGCAGCAAGAAGGGCAGTGTGGCTGGAGCAGAGTGAGTGAGGGGAGGAGTGGAGAGAGAGACGGGTCAGAGAGGGAAGAGGGGCTGACCACGCAGGGCCTTGTAAGGACTTCAGCTTTTGTTATGAGTGTGTTGGGAGACATGGCGGTGTTTTGAGCAAAGAAGCGTGAAATGACCTGGCTTAGGCTCTGACGGGATCCCTCCAGGTAAATGAGGAAAATGGACTGCATTTATTGTAGGGATCGGGGCAGAAGCAGGAAGATAGTAAGGAGGTGACTGCAACAGTCCAGGCAGGAGAGGATGGTGGCCTGGCCCAGGGGGCATCGGTGGGGGGTGGTGAGAACTGGGTACATTCCAGGTACCTCTTGAAGGCAGATGTGACAGGTGTCACTGAACCACTAGCTGTTCTGAGATTTCCTGTCCCTGGTGCCTCCACGTGCCTCCCCCGCCACCAGGCTCAGCAGCACAGTCTAGACTAGGTCATCTGGCCTCCGCCCACCTGGGGAGACGGGGGCCTTGTCTGTCCATGTCCTGGGGACCCAGGCACAGACGAGGCCCAACCTGGCTTCCCCCAGGCGGTGTCTCAGAGAGACCTCTGGACTGGAGACCCTTACCACTATGACACTCCTCCGCTGTGTGACCTTAGATGAGTCCCCTCCCCACTCTGAATCTCAGCTTCCCTGTCTGTAAAATGGGAATTATGAAACCAGCCCCGCTACCTCCTAGGGTGGCCGTGAGAAGTAAGATGCAGGCTGGGCACAAACTTTGAAGAGAGTAAAGGACAGCGCTCACAAAGGGGTTCAACTCGTGTACATTGTTAGTAGTGACATTAGGTCATTTCTGCTGTCCTGAGGGCTAGTGGGAAGCTTTGACCTTGGTTCAAGTCAGGCCACAGCCACTCTAGATCAACATATCTCACTTTTTCTCATTGAAGTATAGTTTATTTGCAATATTATATTAGTTTCAGGTGTACAACATAGTGATTCTATAGCCTTATAGATTATACTCCATTTAAAGTTATTATAAAATACTGCCTGTATTCCTTGTGCCTACATTACATCCTCGTACCTTATTTATTTATTTATTTACTTACTTACTTACTTATTTGCAGTGACTTAGGCCTCCTTCTGCCCTTTTTTAAAAAATTTAGTTATTTATTCATTTATTTATTGCTGCGCACAGGCTTTCTCTAGTTGCGTCAGGCAGGGGCTACTCTTCAGTTGTGGTGCAGGGGCTTCTCAGTGCAATGGCTTCTCTTGTTGCGGAGCACGGGCTCTAGATGTATGGGCTTCAATAGTTGTGGCACGAGGGCTCAAAAGTTGTGGCTCGTGGGCTCTAGGGCACAGTCTCAGTAGTTGTGGCGCACGGGCTTTGTTGCTCCACGGCATGTGGGATCTTCCCAGACCAGGAATCAAACTCATGTGCCCTGCATTGGCAGGCGAATTCTTGACCACTGCGCCACCAGGGAAGTCCTTTATTTTATACCTAGTAATTTATAACTCTTAATCCTCTACCCCTATCTTGCCCTTCTCCTCACTGGTAACCACTAGTCCATTCTCTGTATTTGTGAGTCTGTTTCTGTTTTGTTATGCTGATTCATTCATTTCACTTTTTAGATTTATAAGTGAAAACATACAGTATCAGCATCTCTCACTTTGATGTAGTGGCTAAAAAGCCTGGGCTGTGCGGTAGGACAGAACTGGGCGGAGCTTCTAGCTCAGTTTTCAAAAAGACCGCTAAAAGACAAGATGGTCCCCCCAGTTCATAGCCAGACCAGCCTTCCAGGCTGGTATTCCCTCCTGCTCCCATTTACCAGGGACCACGTTCCCAGGGGCGGGGCCTGGCCCTGCATCCCAGTGAACTTGTCTTCATCCCCCGGGAGTGGCTAAATGTGGACCTGCGGGTTTACTGTTCCTCTTCTCTGAGCCTCCCTGGTCTTTCCCTGAGGAGAACTGGGACAGTGTCCCTCAAGCCAAGAGAAGTCTGGAAGACTTCTATTTTTTGAGACTCCTGCAATATTAATTTATTTTTTTTAAAAAGCTCCCAAATGAAGACATCCAAAAATTACAGTACATTTAATATATTAAACTGAACAAATTCACGCTTTGGACCTACCTGCACAAAATTACAACACGATGTATGTGTGAGGCTCACAAGATAACCACAGAATTTGTTTTATGTACATATATTTTTATTTTAAATTCCTGCCGTGCTCAAGCGTGAGCCAGTATGGGATCCACGGGTGGTGAGGTCTGACGAACACAGTCTTTTTCATCTTTGTCACTGTGTCCCTGTTTGTGCATGTGACCCACTTAGAGTTAAAGTCAAAATTCTAGAAATATTGGAAGTGTCAGTTTTTTGGATAGGTGATATACTTCCTTGGTATGGACGTCGACGTGTTCAAAAGGGCACACAGCGAAAAGTTCTTCTCCCGCCCCTGTCCCCAGCCCTCCTCCCCAGAGGTAGCCACTGTTACCAATTTCCTCTGATCCCCTTCCAGTTTATCCAAGTTCATCCTAATCCCCATACGTACAGATCCTTTTTTCTCTGTTTTATTGAAAAGCGGGCTGGTTGCACACGTTGTTCTCATCTTGCTCTGTTTGCTAATGTCGTTCCTCAGGGATTGTCCCCTGTGTATGTATTTGGGCCACCCTGCTCTTTTTGTACAGCTGCATAGTGTTCCGTTGTGCGGCTAGCCCACTGTTGATTTAATTTTCCCCTGTTATGGACACTGAGGTTGTTTCCAAACTTTCGGATCTAATAAACAACAGTGCAGTGAGTAACCTTAGGCCTACCTCATGAAAACTCTTGTTTAAGACCCTAGGGATTATGAGGTCTGGGTGGAATGGCCCCTCTTTTGCACACCTCCAACCCCTTCCTAGAAGCTGAGGCTTGATTAGGGACAGCATCACAAAATGGACAAAGAACATTCCAGACAGAGAGGACTGCACTGCAAAGGCCCTGGGGCAGAAATGAACTCAGTATATTGGGAAATGGCAAGAAGGCCATTGTGGCTGGAGTGGAGCATGTGAGGGGGAGAGGAGTAGGAGGTGAGGTCAGAGAGGACTTCAGGGGGCCAGCGGGCCATGGCAAAGCTGGAGGGGGCAAATGAATGAATGAAGCCATTCACTGACATTCATTCAGTGATGACTGAAAAGACATCATATTCCAAGAGGCAGGCATGGCCCTCCCCTGACCTCTGGTTGCTGGAAAGACTGGTGGCCCATCCCCTCTCGGATCCTCTAGACCTTTCCCCAAGGTCACCCACAGAGAGGAAAGAGCCCAGTGACCTGCCACAGGGCTAGAACCCACCAAGGCCTTCCGTGGACGTGGCTCTGGCCTCTCCCCGTGTCCACACTGGCCTGGGCCAAGCACATTTTAAAAAGGATGGGAACTCATGGGGTGCTGAGGTGATCTGGGCTCAGAACATCCCACCACTTCCGCTACCCTGGAACGCTCTCCTCCATCTTTGCATGGCCAGCCCCTCTCTCTCCGAGAGGGTCACCTGCTCAGGCCACCGAATACAAATGCCTCCCTCCCCTTGTCCCCGCCCACCTGCCCGCCCTGCCTATCTCCTTGCTCTTTGGCGCCACCGTGAAGCCTGGTGGTTTCAAAGCCAGGCGTCCCGAGTGGAACGCGGCTCTGCCGCGACGAGCCGCGAGCAGCCTGTTTCGCGGCTCGTAGGGATGAAGGCAGTACTAGCGCCCCCTCTCGGGGCCGGAGCGAGATGCAGGAACTGCACGTTCTGCGCAGGGCCTGGCACCGCGCGTTCTCAGAAGGTCACTGCTTTCCCACCCAGGACCTTAAATCTTACCTCCGTTTCGTCATTGCTTGTGTGTCCTCCGGCTCCTGCTCTGAACCATGAGCTCAGGGAGGGGGTGTTGCCAATAGGGTTCAGCCCTGTGCCCCCCGAGTGATATTTAAAGAGACCTTGAAGGAGGAGCCAGAGTTATGCGGGCCAGAGGCTTGGGGAGGGAGCAGAGCCCGTGCGTGCCCCCCTCGGAACAGCCCAGTGTGGAGAGGGGGAGAGGGCGCGTGGGCTGTGGGGAGGCGAGGAGGGGTGTGGGGATGAGCAATGTGGGGAAAGGAGCCGCATCCTGCAGGGCCTTGAGAACCACAGTGAGGCGTCTGGGTTTATCCTGGAGGCCCTGGGGAGCCATAGAGAGCTCTGAAGCAGAGGAGTGGCAAGTTCAGATCTTGTAGAAGATGCTGATCTTGGGATTCTCTGGAAGGAGGGGTTAGAGGAGGCAAGAATGTGAGCAGCGCCAACTCAAAACATGGTCACCCTCTCAGATCTGTCTGTCTGTCTGTCTCTTCTATCCCTCCCCCTTCCCTTCCTCCCCCTTTCTCTTTCTCCCAGTCTTTCTCTTTCTTCTTCTCTTCTCTCCTCTCCTATGACTGACTCTCTCGTACTCACTCACCTTCCCTCCCTGCCTCCCCACCTCTTCACCCCCCCTTCCCACCCCCACCCCCCTCCCACCCACCTCTTCCCTGAACAAAACTGTAATTCATCTTCCCCACTCTGGCTGGCCCTGGCGCCCTTCCTTTGGCATGGCTCATTATTTTAATTAAACTCTGCGATCTGTTTTACTAACCTGACATCTTGCTTAGGGAAACCAAAAGAGGAGCTGCCTAAGGCCAAGGAAGGGAAGTTGCCAGGGGACTATGCAAAGGTTTCCAGCGCCCCATCCCAGAAAGGGCCCTGCTTACCCGGCCCAGCCCTTAAAGGGGCAGCTGAGCACCGCGGTTAAGGTTTGAAGTCTGGCGTGGACTCAGAGCCCCGTCACTTACTCGGCAAGCTCTTTCCTGATCTATAAAATGAGGTATTAATAGTTCTCTCATAGGGTTTTGAGAGGTTTACGTGAGTTAACGCACTACTTTTTAAACTGTGGGTCATAAAATCAATTTAGTGGGTAACAACCATCACTGAAAAAGCAAGAACAAAAAATGCTGGAGTGTCATCCTCAGGACCTGTGTTGTGTGGGGAGTGTTTATTTCAGGGCAGGTGTGTTCTCTGGATTGTTTTGTAAATGTAGCTCTTACTCAGGCAGCCCTTCTAAAAGGCTTAAAAGCTACAAATAAAGCACTTAGAAAAGTTCATACAGTAGGTGCTCAAACTGTGGTTGCTGATGTTTTCTTATGGGAAGTGAGAAAAGATTTCCTATTGATTTCTCATAAATATCAGCAGTTTCACCCCATTTTACACAGGGGGAGACTGAGGCTCAGAGAAAGAAGAAGCTGTCCCAAGGCCACTGGACCAAGGAGAGCTGCAAACCTTGGCCTGACCGGGCCTGCGTACTGCCTACCCTCCCATCTAGAACTGCAGGTGGTCAAGGGATAATCCCCTGACTGCCAACGAGGGCTCTGGGCTCTGGGGCAGCCGGGGGCCTGGCAGGATGCAGGGCTGAGTCTGGGGCAGGGGCTTCTGGGGCTGGGCGACCCCTGGCTGTGACCCCAGAGACAGCAAAAAAAAAACCCAACCAATGATCCTGCCTCTCCAGTACTCCACCCCACCCCAGAGGGGAGAAGGCTGCAGTTTTTCTGCTTCCTTCTGGGCTTTCCAGAAGCCAACAAGTCTAGAAGCAATTACCATATGGGGCAAAGGAAGTTGGGGTGGCTGGTGCAGGGCTGTGAGGAGGGGATGGCCGGCGCGGCAGGCTCTGCAGGCTGCGGAAAGGCGGAGGCGGGAGGGTGGGGGAGGGAGCTCTCAGGAGGACTCTGTGAGGTCACGACAGAGAACAAGCCCTGGGCTGAGAGGCAGGGGGCCTAGCTCCCAGTCTTAATTCTGCCACAGTAGGGCTGTGTGCCTGAGGGCCAGTTCCTTCCCCTCTCTGGGCCTCAGCTTCCACACCTGTATAATGGGCGTGGTGGCTCTGATGATCCTCAGCAAGCTCACCACTCAGATGTCTCAAAAGCGCTCCCACAAGCCTGTAATGATGATTCGGAAAACTCTCCTCAGCTTCCCCACTGGGGAAGGCCTTGTGCATTCACTCATCCAACAGACATTTATTGGGCACCTCCTGTGCATCAGGGAGCTGGGGAATACGTAGGGGATGAAGACAGACACAGCCCCCGCCCCCTCATTCTTGTGTACGAGACAGTCCACAGCTCGAGAAAGAAATGCTTTCAGAGCCCTGAAAGAGGGTCTTGGGCCAACAAGTGAGGGGAGTGTGTGGGCTGCTCTGTCAAGGTGGTCAGGAAGGTCTCTCTGTGGAGGTAACATCTGAGCTGAAACCTGAAGGGTGAGGAGGAAAGACACCTGCAGAGATCTCAGGAGGATTCGTGAAAACTGCAAGTGCAAAGGCCCTGAGGCTGGAGCCAGTTTGGGATGTTGGAGGAGCAGCCAGGAAGCCAGTATGAGCGACGGGGTGGAGGAGAAGTGGGAGAGGCAGCCAGAGCCAGTCAGGCAGGGCCTGGAGGCCATGGTGAGGCCGCTGGCTTTTATTCCTAGAGTGTGGGACACCCCTAGGGGCTTTTGAGCAGAGCAGTGACAGGATCAATGTATGTTTTTAAAAGATGGTTCTGAGTAGAGAAAGGACTGTATGGGTGAAGGAGGACACAGGGACACCGTGCTGAGGCCACTGCAGCAGTCCTCGCGGGAAACCTCAGGAACCTGGACCGGGGTGGCGGCGGTGGAGGTGGGGAGGAGTGGTCAGGCTCTGGATCTGCTTTGAAGGTGGAGCCTGCAGGATTTGCCAACGGGCAGAGAGCAGCCAAGGAGGGCTCCCAGGTTGGTGGCCTGGGGGCCTGGAGGATGGGGGTGCCATTTGCCAAAACAGGGGAAAACCAGGAAAGAGCAAGTGGGGGCTAAAGAGTACTGACACGCCCATGGGACAGCCAGGTGTCAAAGCAAACCTCCTCCCACCTGCCAGCCCAGATGGTGGTGGAGGGGAGCCCACCTTGCGGCAGAGATTAATTCCCATGACCCAGTTCTGTCTGCCTGTGGCTATGTGGGTTGCCTGCACTGCAGGTCCTCGCCCCTCAGGGCCTGTCCCGCATCTACCCTCACCTCTCTGGCTTTTGTAGTTCCCTGGACCCTGCTGCACTGAGAACACCGAGGGAGGGAAACCAGAACATTCCTCTTCCATCAGCCCTTCTGTGAACCCCGGATTTCCCTGCCTCTGCCTTTGCTTGTGTTGTGCCCTCTGCCTAGAATTCCCTTTCCCCTCTTAACTCTCTTGCAGCCAAATTCTTTCCATCCTTTTATGTCAAGCCTAGAAACCTCCAAGAAACCTTCCTGGGTTGCCACTTAGAATAACAGGAACCATATTTTAAATGCCTATTACGTGCCATGCCCTGTAAGAGGTACTTTATCTTTCTGGTCTCATCTAATCTTTGGAGACAGAGATGATTGCCTCTGTTTTACTGATGAGAAAGTTAGGGTTGAAGGAGGTAAAGTGACTATCTTGAGGTCATGCGAGAGAAGTGGCAGAGGTGGCAGAGTGGAAATTCAAACTCTACACTCTCTGTCTTGTTTAGCAGCTTAGGTACTTATTTGCCCAAGGGACTTTGGGCTTCTCAAGGGCGTAGACTGAGTTTATTTAGTTTCTGCATCCCCAGAATTTGGCACAAGCTCTCCATAAATGCTGGCTGGCTGGATAGATGGATGGATGGATGGATGGATGGATGGATGGATGGATGGATGGTGGACAAGTATATAGATGAATAGATGGAATGAAAGAAGGATGGATGGGTGGATAGATGGAGTAGAAAAAGAGAAACAAGAAGGGTGTGAGAGAGAGAAATTTCCACATGAGAAAGCTTTTTTTGTTTGTTTTTTAAACTTATTTATTTATTTATTGGCTGCCTTGGGTCTCTGTTGCTGTACACGGGTTTTCTCTAGTTGCGGCAAGCAGAGCAACTCTTCGCTGTGGTGCATGGGCTTCTCATTGTGGTGGCTTCTCTTGTTGTGGAGCACAGGCTCTAGGCGCGCAGGCTTCAGTAGTTGTGGCACACAGGCTCAATACTTGTGGCACACGTGCTTAGTTGCTCCGCGACATGTGGGATCCTCCTAGACCAGGGCTCGAACCCGTGTCCCCTGCATTGGCAGGTGGATTCTTAACCACTGCGCCACCGAGGAAGTCCCAGGAAAACTGTTCTTGCACATTAAGTCATTGGTGACACTCCCCTCTGACCTTGGGAAGCATGCAGTTCCGAGGCCACCTGTTTTCAGAGAAGACAGAAAACAGATCCACCACTTACTGAGCACCCATTACGGACCAGGCACCAACCTGAGAACTGTGTGTGCATTCATCAGTCCTCACGAAAGCCCCGTGAAGAGAGTGCTATTCTTATCTCACTTCTCAAATGAGAAATCAAGCCCCTTGCCACAGGAGTGAGAACCCCACGGATGATTGTAGCACAGTCCGTCGGTGGGACGTGAATTAGAAGCTATGGTAGCCCTGAGAGGTCCTCCGACCCTAGGGCCTTTGCGCTTACAGGTCTCTGCCTGGGACCGTCTGCCCTGGGCTCTTCCCATGATCCGCTCCTTCTCGCAGTCAGATCTTAGCTCAAACATCTCCTCTCAGAAAGGCCAGCCCCGACCACCCTGCTTAGTAAAGCCCCCCCTCCCCAATTATTCTAAGAATTACTTACATAGGATACAGATTTGTCTGCTGTGTAGAGACCCACAGAGCAGCGGCTTAAACAATATTAAAGCTGTTTCTTCTCTTTCTCTCAGTAAGGAGAGGTCACTGGTTCTTGAAATGTGGTTTATATATCTGAGGCATGTGGGACCCTGGCAAAACAGGAGAGCACAGGGTTAACAGTGAGGGCTCTGAACCCCACTCTGAGTCCGAATCTCACCCCCACCTCTCGTAACAGAGGTCAGATGGACCTGGCACAAGGATCTTAGCCTCTCTGAGCCTCCATGTCCTCATCTGAAAATTCAGTTGTGATAACATGCCTATTTCATAAGAGTCCCAGGAGTGAGTACTCTCAACGTGTCCAGAGCAGGGCTCAGCAGGCCAGGGCCCACGGGCCAAGTCTAGCCTACCACCCGTTTTTGTATGGCCTGCAAGCTGAGTGTTTTTTACATTTTCAAGTCTTTGAAAACTATCAAAAGAAGAAATCTATTTCATGACGTGAAAATTATATGATATTCAAATTCCACAGTCCATAAATATTTTTTTAATGTTTCTTAATTTTTTTTAAATTTATTTATTTGGCTGCGCCAGGTCTTAATTGCGGCACATGGGTAGTTGCGGCATGCGGGATCTTAGTTGGGGCATGTGGGATCTTAGTTGCGGCATGCAGGATCTAGTTCCCTGACCAGGGGTCGAACCCAGGCCCCCTGCATTGGGAACTCAGAGTCTTAAGCACTGGACCACCAAGGAAGTCCCAGTCCATGAAGTTTTATTGGAACACAGCCAGGCCCATTTGTTTATGTTTATTTCTGGCTGCCTTTGTGCCAAGTGCAGAGTGGAGAGGTTGCGACAGACCACGTGACCCACAAAGTCTAAAATATTGGCTGTCTGGCCCTTTAAAGAAAAAGTGTGCCGACCCCTGGTCTAGAGAACGTTGCCTGGTATACAGCAAACCTCAGTGTGTGTTAACTCACTGAGGCCCTTGGGAAGCTGCTATGGGCCAGGAAGCAGACAGGGTTTATTAAGCACCAATTGTGGGCCACCCCCTGGGCTAAGCACATTATGTGGACAGTTCTCCTTCACAGTTAGGTATGACTAGGCCCATTTTACAGATAAGGAAACTGGGGCTCAAAGAGGTGATGGCACTTGGCCAGCTAGGTAAGTAGCAGAGCTGAGATTTGAACCCAGTGTCTTCTGATTCCACTGACTGCCCCCTCCCCTCCCCCCTCCATATACACACCACCCACCCTACTGCCTGAGATCCTCTGGGAAAATGCCAGCAACTGTTTCTCCAAGGTCCAGTAGTGGAATCATCTGGAAGAGTTTGTTAAAAATGCAGATTCCTGGGTCCTACTGCAGACCTCCTGAATCAGTCTCTGTGAGGAGGACCAGGAATCTGCATTGTTAGCAAAATTCCCCAGAGGGTTTCAATGTCAGAGGGGTGGTCAGGGAGGAAGAGGTCCCCACAGGCTCAGCTGTCAGGGAGGGCTTCCTGAGGAACCGTGGGCTGAGGACAGGCTGGCAAGGTGAGGGGAAAAGAAAGGGCATTCCAGGCCGGGAAACTTGCCCGAGCAAAGGTGTGGAGGCAGGATTGAGGCTGGTATCCATGAGCCCTGGCACTCCCAGCAGAAAGGCAGCTCTTCTACCCAGTGCCCACAGCCTCCTCTTCCTCTGGGTTTTTAGAAGCAATTGGAAGCTCCTCACTCTGGCCTTCAAAACCCTATGTGATCTGATTCCCGCCTGCCTCTCCATCATCATCTCTGACCTTCCTTTCCCTTGCTTCACTGGCCTCCTTTCTGGCTCCGACACATACCTCATTCCTGCCACAGGGCCTTTGCGCTTGCTATTTCCTCTGTCTTGCTGTGCTTAGCTTGAGATGTTAGCTTAACAGGCACCTCAGAGGGGCCTTTCTTGACCAGCTGCCACCCTCCCACAGGCATCTCTCCCCATTGCCCATTAACCCCCTTCCTGCTGTTATTTATCTGCCTGTCAGCTCCTCCTCTCTCCTAAGGACCATGACTTCCCACCTCATTCACTGCTGTGCCCCCAGCACAGTGCCTGGCCCAGAGAAAGTGTTCAGTACATGGTGACCGAATGGACATAAAATGTGAAATGTGCCCCAGCCAGAGAAGAGCTGAGCAAAGCTTCTAGGCTCCTCTCTCAGTGAAGTACTCAGTATGCAGGGGCTGCTGGCTGAGGTTCTGGGATGAGAACTTTGTGGCATGAAAGTGGACAGAGAGATGTATTGGGGAAAATACCTAAAAGAGAAAACAAGGCAGTTGAAAGGGCCTTTTCTTTCCTCTATCCTGTGGAGAGGAAGATACACTGTCACCTTCTAGAATTCTCCACTCACCCCCCTGCCTCCACAGACCCTGGAGCTAATGGCCACCCCAGTTCCCCTCATTGAACAAGCCCTGGACCAGCCCTCCACATGCATGTTCCCGTCAAGTCCTCACAACTCAATGATTGAGGAAGGATCACTGCGCCCGTTTCACAGATAGGGAAACTGAGACTCGGAGAGGTAAAGGAATATGTCCTAGCTCCAGGGTGAAACCCAAACACTAAAACTCAGTTCTGACTCCAGAGCCTGTGTTCTCAGCCCCCGTGTTGTGCTACCTAACCCCACCGTTTGTGCCATTCCTTCGTCCCATCCTACATGCCATTGTCAGAAAGTCCAAGATCTAACTCAAAGCCTCAGCACATCACCAAGGGGGAGGATTCAAAGACAACTTTTGTTTCTATTTCCAACGTAACTTTAAGGCTCATTTCTAACCAGAAAGGCATAGAGAGTGGTAAGCAGAGAGGACATAGAAAACCTGAACCCCAGAAGAGCTCAAATCTCGGAAACAAAGCTTCAGAGAATGAGCCGGGGGTCAGGGTTCCTGGGTTCAAACGTCAGCCCCAGCACTTCCTTCGCTGTGTGACTTTGGTCAAGTTGGTGTCACTTTCTGTGCTTCCACATGTGCCCATGTGGAAAAGAAGGGTCTTAACATGCAGCCCTTAGTGTCCAGGGTGCCTCAAGGGTTGAGCCAAAGAAGTCAGGTGAAGTCAAGAGCGAGCAGGAGAGGCATGTCCTGCTCCCGGGGAGCTGGAAGCCCCCTGGGGGCCCAGGCCTGGAGGAAGAAAGCATAGTAACAAAACAGAGAACAATTCCAGACTACAAAAAGAAAGGCTGGTGATTCATTGCCAAGTAGAAAGACAATGGGATCAAGTGGGACCTTCCCAGGAGCTGGTCTGGCCCAGAAAAAGGCCTTAATTTTTAGCCAAGGCATCTCAACCTTAGCACTGTGGGAGAATTCTTTGGGGGTGGGGGGAGGGTGCATTGTCAAATGCTTAGTGGCATCCCTGGCCTCTGCCCACCAGATGCCAGTATCAGGCCCTACCCCGACCCCCACTCCACGCCCAAAACCTTCTTGGGGTTACATTGCCAAATGTCCCCTGGGGAGTAAAATCACATCTGGTTGAAAACCAGTGCTTTCGGTGCTAATCTAAAATGTTGACATCTAATTTATAAAGTTTTTAGCCCTTGTGCAGACCTCAGACAGAGTTCATCAGCTCAAATGTGTCCTTTCATCAGGCCCGTAACAGCCATCAGCAGGTGAGCTTCAGCCTGAGAGCTGCCGATGTAAGACCTCTATCCTATGAGATTAGGCTGACCCTGGAGGTCATTCTTTGTACAGATGGGGAGAGTGAGGCCCAAAGAAGGGGAAAGACATGCTGAGGTCACATAGCAGGGCAGTGGCAGAGCCGGACCTAGAACCAGACTCAGTTTCCCTGTCTGTAAAATAACGGGTTAGACTGGATGGTGGGTGGCTCCCTGGCAAACTGCTCTCCCCCAAGACTTAAGTGGTACCTCCTGTAGAAAGTCTCCCTACCCAGCTCCCAGATGGACTTGGTTTCTCCCAGGCCGCAGGCTCCCCCTCTCCCCTTGACCCCTTCACTCTGCTTTGCAGTAATTTGTGTGTCTGTCTCTCTGCTACTCCACAGGAAGGAGGATTGGGTTTTACTCGCTTTTGCAGACCTGGTGCCCGGTCCAGAGCTGATCATCTTTAGTCCTGCCATAAAGTTGAAATGTATTCATTTTTATTTGCACATATATGAAATATACCAGCCTTTCCTTCGTTCAGCCAGTGACCACAGTGCATCAAGCACGCAAGTGCTAGGCGCTGCAGAATCAGCGATGAACACAGCAGACAGGGCCTGCACTGGAGCTCCCAGCCTAGCAGTGGAGACAGGCATTGCAGTTAAGCATACAAATATTCAAAATTGTGTTGGCAGGGCCAGGAAGAGAGTGAGGCAAGTGAGGTGCCCAGGGCATAAAATTTAAGATGTTCACTCTCAGGGTTGTACAGTGCATGCCCCAGCCTCAGCCCGGCCCGGAAAGCATGAGCTCATCGGGGAGAGAGGAGAGGGTCAAGAAAAGCAGCCTGAGAAGGTGAGATGTATAAACACACACATCATTCAGGGTAATGGTTCTCCACCCCCAACCCCAAGCCCCCTTTATAGACAACAAAGATTTTGTTAACTCCTCTCACCACTTACTGCCCTAAAATGAAATTCATAGATAATATACTTGACTTCCCTGGTGGTCCAGTGGTTAAGACTCGTGCTTCCACTGCAGCGGGCATGGATTCAATCCCTGGTCAGGATGCTAAGATCCCACCTGCCACATAGCCAAAAAGAAAAAGAAGGAAGGAAGAAAGAAAGAAAGAAAAGAAAGAGATAATATTGTTTACCTATATGCGTAACTCTCCTTGCTAAATCAGTATACATAATGCCCTAACTTTAGTAGAAAGGAGAGTTACAAGGAAAATAGTTTATATTTATATTTCAGTATACAAATGCCTGGTCACGACAATGCCGCCAGAAAACACGATGAACTGTCAGGTGCTTACCCTATGCATAGAAGCTCTGTGAGTGTGACAGTGGCAAAAACAGAGAGCCGCAGGTGTGCTGGCAGCCCAGCTACCACGAGTGGTGCTGCCATCAGCCACGTGGTTTTTCCAATGCGGTGAGTAACTCCTGGTAAAGTTCTGAACAGGTAAAAGTACAGTTCCTCAGCTGTTTTATCCAATGGTTGCATTTCTGGAAAATTCGGGGTATGTTAAACCTTGGCATTGGCAGAAGATACCTGATGTGTTTAGATGTAAAATGAAGTCAGAGTGTAGGTTTAGGAAATCATAAGCAGCCCTGTCTCATGCATGCGTTACAGGTCGTCTGGCATGCCAGCCTCTGCCCACTGAGTGCCCAAGTCTCCTTCCCCATCCTCGGGACATCCTCACACTTTTCCAGCACCTGCCCTTGTGGGCAGTACCAGCCCCCTGAGAATCACTGGGGCCAGCCTCCAGTTAACAGCTAGTCTCTGAGCAGAAGGCCACTCTGGTATCTGTTGGTCCTTCTATCGTCAACCTAATGGTTTATTTACACTTTATTTACATTATCAGGGGCTTTGCACACTGAGAGCAGCTTGTCTTTTTTTCCAATTTGTGCACATCCTCGGCAATTAGCCTTGGCAGTAAAGGAGGGAACACCAGCACAAATTCCCTCCTGACCAGTCTGAACCAGCCTGGCTACTCCTCCCCACTAAAGCGTCCGAGGAAGTCAGCTACCCCTGGCTGAATCCACTGTGAATTCCCAGCCGCTCCAGACTAGCTCTGTGGACATTAACCAGCTCCCATGTGTTCTCACAGCCAGAAATAGGCAGCTCAGGAGGTCTGGAACCCCTGCAGTTTTTTCTTAGAACCAGAACCATAGTAAGTGCTTCTATGAGCCAAAGACTTTTAGCTAGAACAGACTTTCTTACCCAAGTATCTAATACATGAGAACTGAATTTTTCTCACTTGAAAAGGAAGAGAGACGGAAAAAGAAAAATTCTTTATTTCTTCCTTCATCCTTTCACCTGTCCTCAAGAGCCCCCCGTCAGACACGTACCACCCGGTCTCAAAGAGGGAGACTACATCTGAAATAAAGTACATTACTTCTTGCCTTTTGAACTTCCAGGTTTTAGGTCCTGCCAGTTTAAAGGTAGGGATTTTCAAGAGTAAAATGGCGATGGTGATTCATGATTCATCTTACGTGGTTATCCTTGGAACCAAACCCATGAGGGGTATGAACCTACTGTGTGTTATTTCTAATCATCCTCACCACCTGCAGGGCAGTCTCTCCTCATCCCCTTCCCTGTGTTGCAGATGAGGAAACAGAAGTTCAGAGAGGGCTGTGACTTGCCCAAGGCCACACAGCAGGTCAGCCGCAAGGCTGGAGTTTGCCCAGATCTACTGCCCCCAGAGTCCACCCTTGTTAACGGTTGCCCTGCTACAGAGTCACTTTCCTTCTCCCGGGGCAGAAATAGCTGTTTACCCTATTTTCTATGAACAGGTTTCCAAAGAGGCCTCCAGAATGTGTGTAATCAAGCCAGCGAATTCAAAAATACAGCTCTTATTACGGAACTTAGTATTAGCCAGCCACCCACCCGCCTGGCTCTAATTAAAGGCCTGTCTGTCTTCTGCTTACAAATCACGGCTTTCTGGGGCCCATAATTTAACCAGTCGCAATTAAGGCCTGGCGAGTTGCGGGTAGAAGACTGGCCTCCCCACTCCCCGTCTTACTGAGGCTAGTGAGAGAGAGACAGGGTACCATTAGGATGGCCTTGGGTTCGAACCCTGACGCTGCCGCTCAGGGGCAGGGCTTGGGTGTGGCAAGTGAGGCACAAAAGTCCAGAATCGGTATTATTGGTATTTTCTTTTCCTTCAGACTCCAAGATGGCTCAACGTGGCAGGTCCTGTCTTTACATGATACAGATATTTTGTTCATCATGCATTTTTTTTTGCATTGCTTGATTTTCTAAAGTGGTGCTTTAAAATATTATTTATCTTGATTCCTGAGTTTTGAGGGACTCCCTTCAATTTTGCACCCTTCAATTTTTTTCACCCTTGTCCTGGCCTTGGTGCTACTTCATGTAACCTTTGTCAAGTCACCACCTACCCGCCTCCAAGCTGTAGTTTTCCCATCTATAAAGCAGGGTTACTAACAGTTCCTACCTCATTGGGCTGCTGACTCTCAAGTCCCTGGCATACAGCTGGCACACAATAATAGCTGCCAGTGTGGGGGAAGAGAGAAACTGGGGCACCATTGGCATTGGGGGCAGGATGAGACTTTGATGCGAGACTGTGCATCCTGGGGCTTCTCTCCTCCCTGCCTCCCACCCACTGAACACCAGGAGCACACCCACCCCATCGTGCGACAATCAGAAATGCCTGCTCACCCTCACATTTCCCAAATGCCTCCCAGGGGACAGTGCCGCCACCACTGGGCTAGATCATCGTCTTGGAGTCATACAGACCTGGGCTCAAATCCAGGTTGTCATTTAGCTGTGTGACCTTGGGCAAATTCCTTAACCTCTCTGAGGCTCTTCATTTGTAAAATGACAACAGTATCTCATAGGGGTGATTTGAGTGTTTGGCTATTCAGTTTGTGGGAGCTGCTCCTGTTATGATTATGTCATTTGTATTCAAAGCAATAAGCGCTTCTTGGAGCGAGGCTCTCTTGCAGCAGTTTGTGGGGGAGGAGGGAACTAGCTACCAGATGAGGCTGTGAAGGGAGAAACAGATCTAGCCTGCCCATGTGCATTGTTTGAATTGAACAGCATTTACATATTTTAATTCGTTGCCAGTGTTAATAATTTGGAAGATTTCATGGGGAAAAACTAGATTGTTTTGCTTTGTTTTGCTTCTCTAAGAAGTTGGAAAATTAGGCCACCTTTGGGCCACCTCTGTACCCCTCCCGGAGCTGGTGAGAGGTGGCCTGAGCACCCCTCCCCGCTCCAGGAGTTTTACATCCAGACAGCGGGGGTTGTTCGCGCCTCCTGCCTGGGCCCTCTAGACTGCAACGTTTTCCACCCCGGCCGGCTCTAAGCGGGAAGGACAGAGCACGCCTCAGGAAACGGAAGGAAGAGTTTTAAAAGGAAACAAGGGATTGGAGGGATTGGGCCTGGGTTGTCAAAGAAGATAAGAAGTCCTGGAGGAATTCAGAGTGCCTCAACAGTGGCTGAGAGAATCAGGGTTTTGTTTGTTTGTTCAATCTTGCAAGCTCATTGCAAATCACTAACAGCCAGGAAAATGGTAACATCCTAGGGAAGGAGGCTGGGAAGAGGCATAGCAAGAGCAAAAACCTGGAGTCTGGAATCATCCTAAATTGCTCAAGGGGAATGGGGCCGGCACCAGTCAGGTAGAGGACGGAGCACCAGGTCAGGAGACCCCTCATCTCATCCTGGTTCTGCCTGGTTCTGCCTCAGACTGGCCTGGCACCCTTGATTAGTCACTGCCCTCTCTGGGCTGTTCCCAGCCTTTTACCCTAGAATGGGTGAAAGTAAAGAGTTGAACCAGGGAGGGCCCTTCGGACTCTGAAATTTTGGGTCATCTTCTCCGCTACACCCCTCATTATGCCAGTACACAGTAGGTGATTAAGCAGTACTGTACTGTTTTTGAACACAGCTGCCTGTTCAGGGCTATGTTCTCTGAAGTCAGGGGTTAAGTACAGCTCTAGGAATAGCCAGAGAAAGTGGCTGTGTTTACAGTCTCTGCCTGGGCCATGGGCTGGAATTTTAGGGAAGATTCTAAACACAGGCAAGAAAAAAAATGTCTGGATGAGAGCTGGGGTCCCTTGGAGGACTCAGGAGACAGACTACAGGGACAGGGAAAGGGAGCCTGGTCCTGAGCAGCCACTGATCTGGTTCAAATGTGATCTCTCTAAGGAAGGAATCCAGTGGTGATTATCTTACCCATGGCAGCTGACTCAAGGCCTGATGTGCTTGAGGGATGAATAAATAATTGATTAAAAGAAAGAAGGAGACAAAGACAAATAGAGGAAATGAGAAAGATGAAAGGATGGATGGAGGGATGGAGGGATGGATGGAGGGATGGGTGGATGGTAGAAGACTAAAGGGTGTTGGCTGCTGGATAAGTGGATAGAAGGTGGATGAATTTTTAAATGGAGACTGAATGGAAGGAGGAAAGAATGAAGAGAGGGAGGGAAAAGAAGGAAGAGAGAAAAGGAAAGTGGAAGAATTGACAGAAAGTTTGGTGGATGAATGAATAGATGGATGGAAGGAGAGGGAGAGGGAGGAAGATGGACAGTACTTGGTTGGGTGGACGGATGCAGAGATGGATGGGTAGATAAGTGGACGGTTAAAGGTAGACTGGTAGGCGGCTGACCGGCTGGCTGGATGAATACAAGAATGGAGTATAGGTGAAAGGAAGGAATTAGATGTACGTTCGATAAATGAATGGATAGAAAGTTGAGTGGATGGATGAAAGGATGGAGGAAAAGAGGCTTGGCTCTGACTCTGAAAAACAATTCATTAGTAAGCATTTATTGAACCCCTACTGTGTGCCTAGCCCCATACTAGGCACTGTGCAGAGACAGAGAAGTAAAGTCAGGCTCCCTCCCCACCTCATGCCATACCCCCCACCCCCCTTCCTCCCTCCCTCCCCCCCACACACGAGGAATTAACTGTCTAGTTGGGGAGAAATGTTGAGAGGCTGAGACTGTTGGCTAAGGCGGCTCAGGTAAGAGGTAAAATCCACAGCAGTCCTTCAATCCTGCCTACAGACAGGCTCCTCCACTATAGTCTCAGAACCTTGAGTAGGAGAGAATGATCCTGGCCAGGCTTCTTGTGTGGGCTGTGAGGAAGCTTCTTGGAATGTCCCCCTGTCTGGCAGTTCAGTGAGGGCAGGAACCAGGTCTGTGTTCACTGCTGCATCCCAGCGTCTAGTGGAGTCCAACCTCACGCAGAAGGCAATCAGTGGCATTTCTTCAATAATGAATGAATAGGTGAGGGAATGAATGAATGGAAGTCCGAGTAGCCTTGCCTATGGCTGTAGGCAGACTCCATCACCTTTGCAAACCTCAGTGTCCTTGCCCCTGCAATGGATTGTGAAAATGCTTTGTAAACTAGGGAGAGGTTTACAAGTGGAGAGTGTGACATTAATGGAGGTAATAGTAGTAACCCCGGCACCAATCATAGGAGCAGTAACGGCTCCAGCAGTCATTATGTTCACGGTGATGATGATGGTGTTATTACTGGTAGTAAAATGAAAGTAGTCATTGTATTGGTGGTTATATTCAGGGTGGTAGTAAGAACAATACTGTTGGTAGCAGGAGAGAAGAGAAGGGAGAACATTCCAGGAGGAAAAAAATATACTGATTTCAGTTGCAAGTGACAGAAATCCAATTCAAACTGCCTTAGCTCGAAAAGAAAGGGAGGGGTGATTTATTGGCTCAAGCAACTGGAAAGTACAGAAGTAGCTCTGGCTTCCGGCCCAGATACACAGGCCCTCAAACCACATTGTCAGGACCGGTCACTGCACCTTAGTCTCTCTCCATCTTTGGTCTCTGCCTCCTCCTGTGAGCTTCATGCTCAGTCAAGCTCTCTGGGCTTCCTGGCTCCCCAACTCCCAGCTAGACATTCCCCTTCGAAAGACAATTCCCCCTCTCGAGTCCTGGGATTACATCCCAAATCCCGGGACTTGCTCTCACTGGCCCATCTTGTGTCACATGCCCATCCCTCAGCCAATCACTGTGTCTTAGAGGGCTGAAATATGCTGACTGGACCAGCCTGGGTCACATGGTCACTCCCGGAGCTGGAGGTGGACAAGCTGGTGACAGGGGAGGAGGAAAGAGATGGCAGGGAAACCGTGGGTGGCCTTCAGAAGCAGGGTCAGGTCAAAGGGCCTGGTACTTGGTAGGTGTCCAACAATTTTTCTCCTCCCTGTGCTCTGAGGATGGGAACCATCTCATCCTAAGTTGGAGGATAGAGCAGACCTGGGTTCAGATCCCCACTCTGCTATTTGCTAGCTGTGTGGCCTTAGGCAAAGTATTTAACTTCTCTGTGGCTCAGTTTCCTCATCCATAAAATGGGACAACAATAATGGATTATTTTGAGTGTTAAACAACTTATTGCTTAGAGCAGGGCCTGGCATATAGTAAGTACTCAATAAGTGGAGGTAATGGTGCCAATTTATATAACTTAGAAGGGTTAAAAATCTCTTCCCTCTGACCGGGCACTCCTCTCCTGAATCTTAAACAGCTGAATCCATCTCCTTTAGGTCAGACGTCACCTCCTCAGAGAAGCCCTCCCTGACCACCACAGCTCACAGTGCCCTCCCCACACCCAGTCACACTCTATCCCATTAACCCATTTTCTTGTCTTCATGGTATCTGAAGTAACCTTGTTCGTTTATGTTTCCTCATTTAGTATCTTCTCCCCTGACCCAAATATCAGAGACCTGAAGACAAGGTCTGTCTTGGTCACTGCTGTCCTGAGGATCTACAGCAGGGCCTCGCACATAGTTTTGGCTCCATAAATGTTTGCTGAATAAACAAATCCCTCTTTTCTTATGTGACACAGTGTTTTTGTACAGTGTTTCCCACATCAGGGAGGACTCTGGGACAGAGATGCAGGAATGGGGGAGGAGGTGCAGAGATGCACTCCCCACATTGGGTGGCAGGGGCGGAGGGTGGGGGAGGCCTGAGTGAGCCTGTCACCCTCTGCCTTCAGAGAAGGGCTCCCTTTGGCATTTGTCCCTGGCTGTGTGGAGGGGCTCAGCTCTGGCGGACCTTGGGGGGCCAGGGTGTCCACCTCGACTTGGGTCACCCCAGCCAAGGTCAGGCTAAAGCCGGAAGGACGGGACGCTCAGGCCTGAGATTACACATCCTTACATGTCCGGCTGCTTAGCTGGGATTAGTGCAGACACCACGCCTACCTATCCTGTCCAGGCCTGAGACAGGGGCCCAGGAGGGCGGGTCACAGGCCACCTCTCTGTCCCACCCCTCAGGCCCATCTTGTCCTGGGGAAGCCTCAAGACCCACCAGACACTGGGCCAGGGCTGCAAACAGCGCGCCTGCATTTTCCGTGCATTTTCATCCCCACTTGCTGAATGCCTGCGGTGCTCCAGGCCTGAGCCCAGCGCTGAATAGTGTCTCCCTTAGTCCTTCAAGATTTGCTTCCTCAATAGTCATGGAGCACCTACTATGTGCCAGGCAGAGATCTAGGCACTGGGGACACAGACGTGACGAAGATGGTCGCTACATTCATGGAGCTTTTAGAGGGGAGGACAGACAGTCAGTGAGTAACTGAAGATTTTTAAATGCACGTCAGCAGGGGATGGAGAAGGAGGGGAAGGGAACCCATGGATAAGCAGCTCCTTATCGGCACTCTGGTCTCAGGAAAGTGATTTGTGCCCCGTAACCCACTGTTGGTTGGGGGGGGGAGCATCATTGTCTGGAAGAGAGCAGAGTGTGGATCACCTGGTCCCATAAACACTTGTTGAATGACTGAATGAATGAATATTCTGCTATTGCTCAAAAGCCCTCCATAGCTCCCCACTGCCTGCAGGGTTTCATCCAGACCCCTCAGCCAGTGTTCACAGCCCATCATGATCTGGCCCCAGGTGCTCCCCTGGCCTCTCAGCATGTTCTTCCCAGTCCTCCCTGTCTCAGAAAAGACCACCACCAGCCTCCAGGTTGCTCAGGACGGAACCTGGGCTGATGGAACCTCCTTGAGTCTTCTTACTCCCACCTCACACGTCTGAGCCATCAGCAATTTTGTTAATGTCACCTCCAAAATATGCCTTAAATCTTTCTTCTGTAGTCTCAACAGCCACCACCATCTCTCACCTGGACACCTGCCAGGCCACTGCACTTAGATTCCTGCTTCTATTCCAATCTCCCTATAGGGCATTACCAAATGCAGCTGAAGGATCTTAAAACCTACATTAAGCCATGTCACTAGCCTGCTGAGAAGCCCCCAGTAACTTATGTGGTTCTCAGAATAAAAGCATCCTATCAGGTCTTCAAGGCTTTCTTCACTTCTTTCTTGGACCTCATCTCTGATACCCTTTACCTTTCTCTCAGCTCCAGGTACACAGCTCTTCTTTCCCTTCCTCTTACAATCTCTTCTCTGCCTCAGGGCCTTTGCACTTGCTGTTACCGCTTCCTGGAACACCTTGTCCCAAGGTCTTCCCATGCCTGGCTCCTTAGCATCCCTCAGATCTCCACTCAAATGTCAGCTCCTCAGAGAGGCCCACCCTGGATGCTTGAACTAAAGTGGTCCCCTCCCCTCCCTATTTTTTTAATCCCATCACTTTGTTTTATTGGCAGAGTGAGTAGTGAATGGGGCTGGGGAGGGCTTCAGAGAGGACTGGAAGTGGGAGAAAGTGCATCCGGGGCTGTAAGATAGCAACAACATGACTTTCCTACAGACCAGGAAGAGCAGGGCACAGTACAGATGGGTGAAGGGCTTAGAGCAGGCACGGATTCCAGCCCCACATCCCCAATGCAGAGCATCCCACAGAGCCAGCTGCAGACCCAGCGTTCCTTAAGGAGGCCATGACTGTTTCCTTGCCACTATTTAATCCTTTCCCTCATCGCTGGCTGCACTTCTAATGATTTATTCCTAGGCTCACAAACCGAGATCTCTGCAGAGGCCAAGCAGGCCTCATAAATAGCTTGCGTGGGCCGCTTGTAAGACTTGAAAAGCACAGGCCTGGACTAGCTGGCACTCATTCCCAGCCCGGGGTTCACAGAGGAACCTGGGCCCAGAGGAGCCAGAGCTTCAGATTGCTTCTTCTTCTTCTTTTTCTTTCTTTTTTTTTTTTTGAGAAGCTGGAAATCTGGATTTGTAGGGGAAATGTTGGCAAATAATCCACTGTGTGGGCCTAAACCACCCACCCGTAGGTAGGTGGAGCCCTCCAGTTGGAGGGTGACTTCAGTTCGTATCTGTTATAGCTACTCACCCTTCACTGGTACCAAGTAACAGTTTGGGGTACACATGTTCCCCCCGTAATTTCATCCCTGCCCCACAAACACCTTTCATCCCTGCCCCACAAACACCTATGTGGTAGAGACTATTCTGAAGCCCATGTTATAGAAGAGAAAACTGAGGCTCAGAGAGATGACATGATTGTCTATGCCAGAGCTCAGCCTATATATAGAACTCACTGTGTGGCCCAAAAGCTAGAGAGTTTAAACTCTGAACTAAGAGCTTTTACCTGCTTTGCCTGATTTCTTCGTCTGTTCCTGTCCATTTTCCACAGTGGGAAACCAAGGCTCAGAGAGGTTAAGTAATGTACCAGAGGCCACCCAGCTGGCAAGAGCCAGGATTACAACCCCACTCTGTCCAATGTCAGAATTTGCAGGTTAAACCCTTTATTCTCTTCCAGCTACAACAAAAAGGAGCTCTGAAAAGTTCAAATGACCACAGAATTCTTGGCGATACTGAAACCATTATCTGTGCACGCTCCTCCTAAATATAAGTTTCTAAGTGCTAAGACTTCAGGCCCTTTCCTGCAAACCTTGGGTTACAGCCAGGACCCTCAGATGGCACTTTTTGGAGGGAGTGAGATCCTCAGGAGTTTTGTTTAAACACTGACATCCTGGCAGCTGATTCACTTTATTTGCCAACTCTTAAGCCTTGGTTCCCACTCCTGCCAGACCCCAACACAGTTTGGAGGTTTCCAGATGGAATCCGGAATCTGACCAGCAGCTTGGAGCTCCACATGGTGTATCTCTTCCAGTCCTCCACTCTGCCATTCTTTGGTTTGTGGGGGAAGGGAACTGGCATTTATTGAGAACCTATTAGATGCCAGCCACTTTCTGTGTTACATCTCAGTGTGACTCAGTCACTTTCTGGCTGTGTGATTCTGGGCGAGTCACTTTACCTCTATGAATCTTAATTATCTTGCCTGTTAAATGAAGATAAGGATTTTCTTAGCCCTGTCACTTTTTATTTGCAAGAGTCAGAAACCAAATCAAAAAGGGGCACCGATTGGTTTGTATTATTTGAAGGTCCAGGGATAATGGCTTCAGGAATGGCTGTATCCAGGCGCTCAACTTGTGTCATCAGAAACCTGCCTTTGTCTCTTAGCATGGAGTCCCTCTACATTGGCTATATTCTTGGGAAGATTCTTTCCAGAGGGCCAAAGATTACTCTCTGGCCCCCATAGGTTGATATCCTGTCAACTCAGCAGTCTCTGATGAAAGAGAGTACCTCTCTCTCAGTAATTCCAGAAGCAATCCCAAGGTGAAATATGATTAGCCAGTTTGAGTCATGCCCACACTGCTAAACCAGTCACTGTGTCCGGGGGGTGGGGTGGGGGGAGGATTATCCTAACTGGTAAGCTTTGATCTCATTCTTACCCTCCCTGGGACTGGGGAATAGGGTCAACTTCACTCAATACGTAAGAGTGGAGGAGGGTTGGGACTTCCCTGGTGGCACAGTGGTTAAGAATCCACCTGCCAATGCAGGGGACACAGGTTTGAGCCCTGGTCCAGGAAGATCCCACATGCTGTGAAACAACTAAGCCCATGTGCCACAACTACTGAGCGTGTGCTCTAGAGCCCACAAGACGCAACTATTGAGCCCTTGAGCCACAACTACTGAAGCCTGTGCCTAGAGCCTGTGCTCCACAACAAGAGAAGCCACCGCAATGAGAAGCCTGTGCACCACAACAAAGAGTAGCCCCTGCTCTCTGCAAGTAGAGAAAGCCCACATGAAGCAACAAAGACCCAATGCAGCCAATAAATAAATAAAATAAATTAAAAAAAAAAAAAGAGTGGAGGAGGGTTGATTCCCCCCAAAAATGCTAAACAGTCTTTTATTTATTTATTTATTTATTTATTTATTTATTTATTTATTTATTGGCTGCTTTGGGTCTTCATTGCTGTGCGCGGGCTTTCTTTAGTTGTGGCAAGCAGGGGCTACTCTTTGTTGTGGTGCATGGGCTTCTTATTGTGGTGGCTTCTCTTGTTGTGGAGCACAGGCTCTAGGTGCGTGGGCTTCAGTAGTTGTGGTACGCGGGCTCAGTTCCTGCGTGGCATGTGGGATCTTCCCAGACCAGGGACTGAACCTGCGTCCCCTGCATTAGCAGGCAGATTCTTTTCTTTTTTCTTTTATTAATAAATTTATTTATTTATTTTATTTATTTATTGGCTGTGTTGGGTCTTCATTGCTGCACATGGGCTTTCTCTAGTTGCTACGAGCAGGGGCTACTCTCCATTGTGGTGCGCAGGCTGCTCATTGTAGTGGCTTCTCTTGTTGTGGAGCACGGGCCCTAGGCACAGGGGCTTCAATATTTGCGGCACATGGGCTCTGTAGTTGTGGCTCATGGGCTCTAGAGCACAGGCTCAATAGTTGTGGCGCACGGGCTTAGTTGCTCCGTGGCATGTGGAATCTTCCCAGGGCAGGGCTCGAACCCGTGTCCCCTGCATTGGCCGGCGGATTCTTTACCACTGAGCCACCTAGGAAGTCCAACAGGCAGATTCTTAACCACGGAGCCATCAGGGAAGTCCCCTAAACAATCTTAAACATCAAAAACTACATGGGAATTCCCTGGCGGTCCAATGATTAGGACTCAGCGCTTTCACTGCCAAGGCCTGGTTTCGATCCCTGGTTGGGGAACTAAGATCCCGCAAGCCTCACAGCATGGCATAAAACAAAACAAACAAACAAAAACCCAAAAACAAAAAGTACAAAAATATCCATCTCCTGGGTACTGGTGAGAATTAGATGAGATAATATGCTGTGCCCAGCTCTTAGTATATTCTCAGTTAACAGCTTGTCTTCTCTCTTCTCTCTGACCCAACACGCCCACCCCAGAGTTAGGCAGGTCTGAGTTCAATCCTAATTCTGCTGTGTGAATTTAGGCAACTTATTTAGCTGCTCCAAGCCTCAGATTGGTCCTCTGAAAAATGGAGGTGATAAAACCTACCTCCTGGGGGGGTTGTGAGTAAATGCCTTGAGTGAGTAAACGGCATACAGTAGGTGCTCAGTAGGTGGTAGCTTCCACTCTTGCCAGCCTTCTCTCTCTGCGTACACCTGCCCCAGCCAGACTGGGTTGACTCTCATTCCCCACCTCCAAGCCTTTGCAAATGTGGTTACTTCCACCTAGAACACCTCCTCCTCCCATCTCTGCCTGCTGGAATCCATCTCAAGCCCTCAAGGTCCAGCCCAAATGATTCCTCCTCCAGGAAGCCTTGCCTCTCTGTGCCTTGGTTTTCCCAAGTGCAAAACAGAAATTATGAGAGTATCTACATCTTAGGGTTGACTGCAGGAGTTAATGAGACTGCCCATGTAAAGCAATTGGTACAGTGCTTGGCATGGTGAGTAATCAACAAATACTAGCTGTTATTATGATGTCATTATTATTAGATGTTCAGATGTTAATTCCAGCTTGTGTTTCCCCATAGTGCCTCAAGCAGGGTGAGTACTCAATAAACTTGTTGCATTTGGGTGGTCTAGTTGGGGCCATGGCTTCTAAACCCACCCACCTATCCATCCATCCACCCAACACCCATCCAGTCATCTATCCATTCATTTGTTCGCTTATAGTGCACCAGTATTAATTGAGGACCAACTCTGTACTGAGCTCTGTGCCAGGCAACGGGGATCCAGCCTGGCAAGATAGACACAGTTCCTGCCCTCATAGTGCTAACCAGAGCCAGTGTGAAAGGAGAAAATAAATGAGTGAGCAAATGAATAAACAAGATGACTGCAGATTGTGGCAAATCACCCTCAAAAAAACAGAATGACAAGATTGAGTGAGTAGGAGGAGTTTCTTTTGGATCAGGTTGTCAGGGACAGCCTCTCTAAGGAGGAAGGTGAGGGATAAGAAGGAGCCAGCCATAGAGAAATCTGGAGGGAGGGCATTCCAGGGAGAGAAAACAGCAAATGCAAAGGTTCTGAGGCAGGAGTGACCCTGGCATATTGAGGAAGATAGATGGCCAGTGTCGCTAGAGGAGAGGAATTGTGTGGGAGAGAAGAGAGGAGAGCGGCTTGCGAGATCTTAGTTCCCAGACCTGGGATCGAACCCGGGGCCCCTGGCAGTGCAAGCACCAAGTCCTAACCACTGGCCCTCCAGGGACTTTCCCAGGCAGGGTCTTGTAAGGCCCATAAGAGATGGGACCTTATTTTGAGTGCAGTAGGAAGCCACTGGAGGCCTGTCAGAAGGAGAGGGACAAGGCCTAGTTTCTATCCCCAAAAGACTGCTGGACGGCGCAATAAAAGAGTTGAGGAACACATCAGAAGGGCATTTAATTCAGGCTGGGGAAAGTTGAAAAGGCTTTTTTGAGGAGGTGACATTTCTGCTGAGTCCTGAAAGAAGTCAGAAAGCAAACTATGTGTGAGAGAGAGGGGGTGGAGAAAGGGCCCTCCAGGCCCGCAGAGCAGCGAAAGAGAAGGTGCCAAAGGCTCTGTTGACTCCCTTTTGTATAAGGAAAATGAGAGGCTGCTGGGGTCCAGAGAAGGAAGGTGTCAAAGGAAAAAAAAACCAGTGACACTTGTTAGGATGGTCAGGCCGACTTTATTCAGGACCACGGAGACCGGCATGGGGATCACGGCAGTGGGGTTTTACAGTATGAGAGAGATTGGGCTCAGCTCTGAACACAGCATGAGCGAGTGGGAGTTTGTAGCCGAGCAGCAGGGTGGGGGACAGTGGATGGAAAATTACTCAGAGGAAACATCAGGGGAAAGGGGGATTCTGACAAAATTGACCTGATGGGATTCTTGGCTGAATATCTGAAGGACTCCTCCGGAATGATTTTTTCTAAAGCGGGTCCTTAGTGGGGCATGAAGAAGGGAGTCAGAGGAAGACTGCTGCTAATAATACTACTGATAGTCATGACATGTTCTACACTTAGTGTGTGTGGCCTGCAGACTCTTTAACACCTGCCCCCAGTACCTCTCTCACCTAACCTCCTCTTCCTCTCCCTTTCACTCACCCTACTTCAACCACACTGGCCCAACATGCTCCCACCTCAGGGCCTTTGCACTTGCTGTTCCCTCTGCCTGGAATGCTTTTCCCACTGATGGTCACATGGCAGCACTTCCTTATCATTCAAGTCTCAGTTCCAACATCACCTCCACCGAGAGGCCCTCCCTGAACACCTCATCTAAAGTAAACCCAGCTCATGGTCATTCTCTTTCCCACTGACCTGCTTCTTTTTTTCCTAGCAACTGTCACCGCCCGAAATTATCCGGTCTACTTGCTAATGTTCTCTGCATATCCCTTCCCTCTACAATATGGTCAGCTCTACACAAGCTGGGATTTTTGCCTACTTTGTTCACTGCTGTATCCCTAGAGCCTAAATGGTACCTGGCATCATTGAATAAATGAATGAATGAGGTCGATCTTAATAAAAACATGACCATGTAGGTATTATTAGTCCCTTCTTACAGATGAGGAAACTGAGGCTCAGAGAGGTGAAGTTCCTTGTGTAAATTTACACAGCTGTGTAAGGCATACACACCCTTTCGCTTACTCCCAGTGAGTAATAATGATAAGTAATTATGGTACTTCCCCGGCAGTTCAGTGGTTAAGACTCTGCACTTCCAGTGCAGGGGGGTGAGGGTTCGATCACTGGTCGGGGAACTAAGATCCCACATGCTGCGTGATATGGCCAAAAAATAAAATTAAAAAAAAAAAAACTGATTGTAACAGCTCCCACCTTAGCATAGTCTTATATCAAGTCGAAGTCTTTCTCCCAGTTTTTAAAAAAATGAGCAGCTAGCATTCACTGCGGCCTGCCTGTGTGCCAGCCATTATCTCCATGAAGCGTCAGTGACATAGGAACTGGTTATCCCCATTGCAGAGATGAGGAAGTTGAGGCTCAGAGGGGTTAAGTAACAGGTCCAAAATCTCACAGCTAGAAAATCAAGAAGCTGGGATTAAAATGCAGGCCTAGGTTCTTCACCAGTACATTCTAGCGCCTCCATCCCACTGGACCGAGTTCATCCATTCATTGTTTTACTCACTTATCCTGCCTTCTTCCTGTATGCGATGAGTGAATGAAGCCAGGGCTCACCATGAAGGAAGTGGATGGAAACGCATATTACAGAGCCCCTCTGCTGATGATCACCCGACAAGATCATCGTTGGTTTTAACCTCACGCTGCTCCTGTTGGAGCACTCACACGAGGAGGAGAAATAGCGGTTTAGCTATTGTCCTCATATTTGCCTGGGCTTGCATTATTAATACTATCTCCAAACGATTATTTCTTTGTGAGGATCTTTGTTAGCCATGCATCTTTGTCTGCAGGGCCTAGTTTGGCTAAAACCAGAGGATAGAATCTGCACTCCAACTCAACCAGATGAATTAGTCAGAATACCCTAGATTGTGCTGCAGTAATGTACAAACACACAAGCTCATGACTTTATACGTCAAAGTTTATTTCTGACTTGGGTGATTTCCACTGAGAATCCAGTAACAACCCCACACAGCTCTCTTCCTAGTGTTGACTCAAGGATCCAGTAGCTCCATCCTCTCAACATGAGACCTCCATTCCTGCAGCAACAAACCCTCAGTGGATATTGCGTGAAAAAGATCAGAGATGTGAAGACACTTGCCTAAGGATGCCCAGCCAGAATTAGAAAGTAGGTCTCTTGACTATCCACACATCCATTTTACCTCAATATGAATCTCTAGTGAGACTAAAATGCCACATGAAAAAGAACTATTGTCAAGCCACCCAAATGCCTCCTAACGTGTAATGGGCATTAACCAGCAAATGTGTCTATTGTCGAGAATGACCACTCACAGAGCCAGCATTCTGACATTAGCCGGCGTGGTACCCAATCCCAGCATCCAGACTAACACATTTAGCTTCTTTTAGCAACCCAGCCACCTCGGACAAGCGCTCAGAGACTACCCTTCCCACTCCCCATCCTGCCAGACTCAGGGGCAAGGGGACAGGTTTGTGGTTTAGCAGAGCCTGTGGACACTGTCCTTGGCTAACATCTCCTATGCTCCTTGTTTTTTATTCAAAACACTGCTCTCTGCAGCAGGGATGGACCGATGCCATTCATCACGGTTAAGACTGACAGTCCCTTCCTCAGCTCCTCATGCCCTCAGCAAATATCAGGACTTGGCGATCGCTCACGCAGGAAGGACATTGCCCATGTTTCTCCCCATCACCTCCTCCCTCTACAGGGATCAGAGTCAAGTTCCCACCCCCATCAGAGGCATTGTCCTCAGATGGTCAGGAGGTTGTAACATGAGCAGCTTCTAGAATTCCTGCTTTGGCAGAGCTCGTGGGAACTTAGTTGAGCAGTTAGGAACCCAGAGCTTATTGGGAAGAGTCAGGTGACCTAGAGGAGATGATTCAAGAGGGCATCCATTAAAAGCTATAACCGAGGGACTTCCCTGGCGGTCCAGTGGTTAAGACTCTACACTTCCACTGCAGGGGGCGTGGGTTCGATCCTTGGTCAGGGAACTAAGATCCCACATGCTACGTGGTGCGGCAAAAAAAGGAAAAACAAAAACCCATAACCCAGACCCCAGGATGCTGGGATAAGAAAGGTCCTCCTTGGGTAAAACAACAACAACAAAGAAGGGCTTCCAGCGTTTAGTAGGTGTGAATTTAAACCCGCCTCTGCCACTGCCCTAATTGCCACTTTGAATATTGTATTTCCAACCTCAGTTTTCCCAATTATAAAATTGGGGGCGGGGCACACAACACAATCTGCAAGTCGTTTTCAGGATGAAATGACATCCTTTGTTCCATAAATATGTGCTGAACACCTACTGTGTACAGAGCTGAGGATTCAAGTTTGAGAAAAATCGGACACAGCTCCTGTCCTCCAGTTGCACAGAGGTGGACGTTATTGTAAAATTGCCACTTGGACAGCATTATGAGAAGGACATGGTACTATTAGAGCCTGCAGTGAGGGATTTGACCTGGTCATTGATGGCTTCCCTGAGGAGGTGATGCCTGAGCTAAGGAGGAGTAGGAGTTAACCAGGCAGAGTGGACGGAAAAGCATTCCAGGCAGAAGGAACAGCGTGGGCAAAATCCCTGTGGCAAGAAGGGTCATGGAGACTATGAGGGACCAAAGGAAGGCTAATGTGCCTGAGATGAAACAGCAAAGGGGAATGTGGAAAAGGCGAGGCTGGAGAGTTAGGCAGGATATAGACTAAGCGACTGTAACCATGAGACCCTAACATACAGTGGCTTAAACAAGATAAATGTTATGAGGTAGACCAGGAGCTGGCAAACTGCTTCAGTAAAGGGCCCATCTAGGACTGGGGTTAGCTTCCATTTCAGACCTAAGACAGTTGCTCCAGCTCTGCCCATCATATCTGCCTTCCAGCCAGCAAGGAGAGAGGGCAAGTATATTTTTGCTCACATTCCACTGGCCAAGCTCAGTCACATGGCCACATCTAACTACAAGGGAAGTCTTCATTCTGGGTAGCCCTTTGTCTTGCTAAAACTCTGTTACAGTGAAAGAAGGGAAGGATAGATATTGGGGGCATCTAGTGGTCTTTGCCATAATGGGCCAGAGTGGCTTTGGGGAAACCAGAAAGAAGTCTGTTTGCAGTGATCCAACGGGAGGTCATGGTGACTTGGGACAGGGTCGTTGCTTAGCAGGTGGAGAGAATGGAGCATATCCAAAGATGTTTGTGAGCCCAAATGGACAACACTTGGTAACGGTTTGGATATGGAGGCAAAGAATGGGGTTGGGTGTAGCAAGTGTGACCCCTAGGTTCCCAGCTTGTGCAATTACATGCAGATCTTGTCTGGAAAGTTCTTCGTATATGGTAGCAGGTCAGTTAAGTGTTGCGGTCTTCAATATCGTATCAGTGGGTCCAGGACGGCAACCCCAGTGCCTACAGAGCCCTGACAGATAATGAAAGGAGCGAAGGGGCCTGTGGACACTGGGGAGCCCATGCCCTGTCTAAAGGGGCAGCTGTTCCTTAGCGCCAGCAATTGGTTGCCATGGGGAATGCAGGTCGAGTGTGTAGACACAGCATCTGATGTTCCAAGGGAAATCTGAATATCTAGATTTTTACGTGAAATCTTCTAATTTGGAAACTTGGGCAAGTTAATAAAAATAAATTTCTCAGTTCCAAGGCCTCTGGTTTATAATGCCTGGGACACCCCCAGGAATGCCACTGCACCCTGCTTCCATCTTTGTGACTCGGTTGCCTTCTCATGGTGAAGGCCTCTATTGCCCGGCTCACCCCCAGGCCTTCATCCTCTGTTGTCCCTGGATTCCTGTCCCTTTGTGCCCATAAGCGCCCCCTGCAGGCTCCTGACTCCAATTTCTCACTAATCCCCCCAACCAGAGGCCCCTACCTGTAGAAGAGGGAGTCGAAACCATCAGCCTGCTCCCAATCCTCTTAATCGGATCTGTGCCAGTGACCCTTCTGATTAAAACTCCCCATCTGTAATCCCCCCTTAAAGCTGGGGAAGCGGAAGCACCATAAAAGGAGCAAAAGGTTTGATGGTCCAGAAACCGCCACCTCCTACGTCCTTGAAAATATCTTGGGGAGATGCGCAGACCTGAGCTGGAGTCCCAGATCTACTCCTTGCGAGTTGTGTGGGCCTGGAAAATTCACTTCATTCTCTGAGCCTGCATGTCATTCGTTTGCTTGGTCATTCATTTATTAAGTATGTAGGGAGCGCCTGCTCTGTGCCAGGCACTGTTTCAGGAACTGGGGATACAGCAACACAAGACAAACCCAGCCTGGGCCCTCATACAGCTGACGTTCTATTGCAAGACACAGAGGAGGAAATTCCAGCTCAGCAAGGTCAGTGCTGTGGAGGGAGAAACTCAGGGGCTGTGAGAGTCCAGGGGGTGGACGGACGTTCTCAACCCACACATAGGGGTCAGAGAGGGCTCACTGGAGCAAGTGAGGCCTCAGCTGGCAGTAGGGATCAGCTAGGAGGAGTGGGAGAGGAAGGGCACTCCAGGCAGAGGGAACAGCGTGGGCAAGGATCTGGAGGCTTGAGCAACCATGGCGGTGCAGCTTGGGAATTGTAAGTGGTTTTGCCAGGATTCATTGTGGAATACGCAATGAGGAATGGAGGAAATGGTCTGGAGAGAGAAGAAAGATGGTTCTTAATACAAAATCCAAATCTCCTTGTTATGCCTCCTGCCTCTCTGACCTCATCTTCTCCCATTCACCGCCTTGCTCATGCAGGCCCACCCACACTGAGCTCCTTTCTGTTGCTTGATACGCCAAGCTCATTCCCACCCCAGGGCCTTTGCACATGCTGTGCTTGTACCTGGAATGCTCAGATCTTTGAATGACACACTCCTCACCTTCAAGTCTCAGAACCAGGGCATCTCCTGTAAAAGGACTGCCCTGACCATGCAACATCATGTGAACACCCCCAGTGCTTCTCCACTGATCCCCCTGGTTTGTTTCTTAGTAACATGTCTCAGATAATACTACCTGACATCATCTTCCTCCTTTATTAGGTTATGGGGATTTTTGTCTGCCTTTCCCTACCAGTTCCTTAAGGCCAGGGAAATTGTCTTTCTTATTCATGCTGCAACCCCAGCAAAGATCATAGCACTTAGTAAGGTCTCAGTAAATATATGACAACTAAATGCAAAGGAATCGGAACTTTATCTAAGAGCATGGGGAGCCATTGCAGGGTTTATAGCAGGGCTGTGGCTTGCTTGGATTTCTGTTTCTCTCCTGTGACCCATCAGTGTGGTTGTGAGGATTAAAAGCAATAGGATACTCTTTATGGAAGGCAACCTTTTATATAACTTATATTGAGGCTTATTTTACATAGCATATAATTCACCCATTCCCAGTGAGCAGTTCAATGATTTTTCAGTAAATTTGCCAAGTTGTACAACCATCATCCTAAATCAATTTTAGAACATTTTCATCATCCCAATAAGATCCTTCATGCCCATTAACTGTTAATCCCTGTCCCCGCCCTGGCAACAACTAACCTGCCTCTATCTCTATAGATGTGCCTTATCTGGTCATTTCATATAAATAGAATCAACACTATGTGGCCTTTTGTGTCTGGCTTCTTCCGCTCAGCATAATGTTTTCAAGATTCATCCATATGGTATCATGTATCAGTATTTCATTCCTTTTTATGGCTGAATAATATTCCATTGTGTGAATAGACCGCAGTTTGTTTATCCATCAGTTGGTGGACATTCAGGTCGATTTCACTTTTTGCCTCTTACAAATAATGCTGCTGTGAAGATGGATGTATATGAAAACAGTTTGCAGGACCCAAACACTAGGTGCAGCTAGCTCAGCTCACTAGAGCTTCTAGTGTCACTGTACAGACTTGACCGCAGTGAACTGTGTGACCATGAACTAGTCCCTTCCCTTCTCTGCTTGAGTCTCCCCATCTTTCGAGAGAGGAGCCTGGGCTCTTTTCTGCAAGGACATTCTGTGCCTTGTCCACATTCCTGGAAGAGCAGGGGAGTGTGCAGAGCAAATGATAAACAGCCTGTTTATTGCTGGAGCCAAAGGTAGGCATCCTGTGATTAACCACCAGAGCCAACATTTTTTTGTTTAGGGTGAGAAGGGCCTGGCTGCAGCGCCCTTGATTCCCACCCTGGGTACCCCTACCTGCCAATCTCTTCTCTGAGAGGACCAAAGCTCCCTCCCACGTTTGGTGCAGACAGGTGGGCTGCAGGATTCAGAACCTCCTCACAGGGAGGGAATTTGGGGATAGCCTCTGAGTCCTGATCCTGGTTCCTGCCTCTGCTCCCTGGGTTCCTGGAGTTTTGCCCAAACCCGACTGGGGCCAGATCCCAGGAAAGCAAGCCTGGAAATGCAGAGGCCTGGTCAAGGGAGTTGAGCTGGGGCTGGGAGGACTAGTGCTGGCTGGTCCCCAATCCCTGGGGCCCAACCCAAAGACCAGATCAACACAGTTCATTTGGGCTCAAGACTGTTTAGTGGATGCCTGCTGCCTTAGCCAGGCACTGGGGTCCACAGGCCTAGTCCTGGACCTCCAGAAGCAACTAGTCCAGAGGCTGGGGGGAGGGGTGACAATAAATTACCCAAATAATAATTTAATAACATAAAATATATATTAAGTGGCTGTTTCATGGTAGGTGCTCAGTTACTTTCATCTCCATTTTAGAGATAAATGGAGTCTTAGAGAGGGGAAGTGACTTGTCCAAGGCCACACAGTCAGGGGGAAATAATAACACTGGTGCTCAAAGCCAAGTCCACCTAGCTTATAAATAAGTATAATGTTGTGAAATAATAAAAGCAATAGAAGTTGATCTAAAGGCCTCATGAATTCATTGAATTCTCTTTGCTGCCTTTCAGTGACCCCCCCTTGCCAAATCCTACAGATGAGGAAACTGAGGCACAGAAGGTTTAACTCATGTTCAGAAGCCTCCCAGTCAGGGAGTGTAACCCTGACCCTAAGGGCTTCAGAGGGCCTGGAAGAGAAAGCAGTCTTGCGGGCAGGGCTTCGGGGGGTGGGGGGGTGGGGTCCACGCTGCATTAGCACACGGGATATTTGATGTGTGCACGTGTCAAGGCAGGAGGTTGGTACCCTCTCACCCTGCCAACCCAACCCTGAGCAGCGGCTGCCCCTTCTCCAGGATGCAGTGAAGCCTCTGCCCACATTTTCTTCTTTCCTAAGCATCTTAAGGCTGAGAGGAGGGGAGGAGAGAGCATATTCTCGGGTACAAAGGAGGGGTGCCCGCCTTAGAATAACAGCGCTAAGGACTGTACAATAGGTGGGTGCATAATTCATGCACCTGTCAGCAGACATCAATTATGTGGGCCTTCCCTGGAGTTGTCTGGGGGTAGAAAGTGGAGCAGGCTTCCCCTGCCAGCCTCTGATGGAAACAAGACCTCCCAGCTCTTAAAGGAATAGAGTCCCCAGGAATCTGCTTCTTCTGCAACTGCCCTTGGGGCCGGGAGTCAGAGACAGCTGCAGCTCCACTGGGGGCTCAGCCCAAAGTCCCGGCTGGCCGCCCTGCAAGGTCAGGCCCATTCTGTGCCTAGCTCTGTGCTAACAGCTCTTTTCCCTCATTCTGCAGCTTCGGAGGGGTTGACTACTGGTATACCCCGGAGTTTCTCAACCTTAGTACTGTTAACATATGGGGCCTGATCATTCTCCGTGGTAGGGACTGTCCTGTGCATTATAGGATATTTAACAGCATCCCTGGCCACTCACCAGCTCCCGTCCTCCAAGTCGTGACAACCAAAAATTTCTGCAGATTTGCCCAATGTCCCCAGGTGGTTGGGGGTGGGGGGGTGGTGGTGGTCAAAATCATCCCCAGTTAAGAACCGCTGGAAGATCCCCATTTTTCAAATAAGGAAACTGAGGCAAGGAAAGTTGCAATGCCCAAGGCCACCTGACTGATAAATGGCAGAGCTGGCTTCCAACTCCAGGGCCCACAATCTTTTTTTTTCTTTTTTTTTCTGGGTGAGTTGCAGGGCTTATGGGATCTTAGTTCCCCAACCAGGGATTGAACCCAGGCCCCGGCAGTGAAAATGCTGAGTCCTAACCACTGGACCACCAGGGAATTCCCCCAGGGTCCACACTCTTAACCTCGATGCAGGAGTTCCAAATGTTTATTCCAATGATCACCTATTTATTTTAATGAATATTTAATACATAGATCCCCAGCATGCAAAATCAGCAGTTTTGCAAAGATTATTTCTTAGGACAAGGCTAAAATAAAACAGAGAAGGTGAGTAGTGTGTGTTGGTTTTTTACTCTTAAAACAAGTAGTATAACATACAATATGATATCAAAATTGAGCAAAATGAAACAATTTATTTAGGGACACGTACATTTGTATTAAAAACTATACAGAAAAGGGATGAGGAAAGGAATTTAGATTATCTCAGGCGTGGAGAAGGACACACAGGAAGTGTCAGTGTTGTTGCTACATGCTCTGCTTTTTGGGTGGTGGGTTTAGAGGTGTTCATTTGATTATGTTTCATAAGTATATATAAATTAGATCTACTTTTGTATGTGTCAGATATGTCACTTTAGAAGGTTATTATAGAATTTTAGTTTTTTAAGACTTATTTTTGTTGAAGTATAGTTGATTTACAATGTTGTGTTTCTGGTGTACAGCAAAGTGATTCAGTTATGCATATACATATATATATGTGTGTATATATGTATTTCAATGAGTGCCAATCGAGAAATTAAAACTCAAAAGCTTTTTTTTTTTTTAATACATGGGATATGTCAGACAGCTATAGCAAAAAAAATCAGGAAGTTGGTAGAACAGCTGAGGCTGGGGAAACACTGCGTGGCATGACACTCCATTTCATCTTCCAAGCTGGCCTAGAAAGATACCAGAGCTCTCTTGCTACCTGTGGTATCCCCAGCACTTTGCAAAGTGCCTCACCCATAGAAGATGATTAATAAACAGTAGCCAAATTGAAAACTGATTTCTGGTCCTGAGCCTTCCACTTGTGCTCCGCGAACTTGAGCCACAGCCAAGAAACACAATGGGAACCAGCTGCCCTAGGTGTTAGGGGTGCAGAGGTGAATCTCAGAACCCTTCCCTGTCCCCACAAAGCTCACAGATTCTGGGAAGTGATGCACGTGTGTGCACGTGCACGCGCGCACACACACACACACCTGTAAAAGGCTGTGTGTGCCAAGTACCCCAAGGCATGGCAAAATGATGAAGGAGCCCAGAAGATGGAGTGGCTGGCCCCTCCAGAGATGATCTCTGTAGGGAGGGGCCATGTGGGCTGGATTTTAAAAGATGGATTGGAATTCACTGGACAGAGAGGAAGAGGCACAGACCTGCAGAACTGACCAATGGTAGCATGTGATTAGGGAAGCGTGAAGTTTGGGAACCTGTGGCAGGAGAGGCCAAAGAGAGGAGTCAGAGTCAAATGCAGAGGGACTTGGCAACCACATGTCCCGATCAGGGGTTCATTACAGGGGACAGAACCCTCTCATGCTCAGCCAAGCAGCAACAGCGTTTACTTTCAGGATACAACAGGCAGTTTCAGAACAAGGGTGAGAAGCAAAGACTAGCCAGCTGCCCAGAGGCTGGGTGGTCTGGGCCAACAGGGTGGTGTAGGCTGAGCTATATCCCCCGTGATGACAGCTGGCATTTATTAGACATTCACTAGGTGCTGCTGGAAACTGTCCTAAGTGCTTTGCATGTGTTAACACATTGAGTGTTCACAGCAGCTCTCTGAGATAGATACTGTTATTATCATCCCATTTTGCAGATGAAGAAACTGAGGCTTAGAGAGATTAAATGCCTGGCTCAAGGTAAGGAAATGGAAGCAATGGGACCTGAACCCAAAACAGCCTGACACCAGATCCCAAGCTCTTAACTGCGGCCCTCTACACCCTTTTTCAAACTTCCTATGTCCTCCCTGCTCCTTCTCTCTGCCATTTCCCTTTAATCTCTAGCTTCTCTCAAAGGTTCAGCTTTCTCTGATTTTGCATGGTTTTTCTGATTCCCTACAACTTGGGAGAAAAATTGCGTGAGGCTTGGGCTTATCATGAAGCTGGTTCAGGCCGAGGTTGTGCTTGATTCAGAGGCTCATCATTGCTGTAACCCACTCACCTCCGGATCCCTGAACTCAAATTTTCCGTGGTGGGCTGGTTCAGCCCAGCCTGGATTTTCTTTCCATCTCTGGGCCACTCAGCTCAACCAGGATCAAATGATGTAAACATGGGGACCCCACCCCCACCCCCAGCCCTTTAGCAGGGGCAGCAGAGACAGAGGGGTGAGCCTATGAGACGCAGAGAGCTTTCCGGGGGGTGGGGAGGAGGGCTGATGGATAAGCTTAGGAGTTTAGATTTTTTTTTTTCCTGAAGAGTCCTGGAAATACCCAGAGTGTTAGGATGCCCATCCATCGAGGGTCGGTGACTAAACCCCACTCTCTTCTTCTCACAGATCCTTGCCATAATCTCCATCATGTTCATCGTCCTCTCCACCATCGCGCTGTCCCTCAACACGCTGCCTGAGCTGCAGAGCCTTGATGAGTTCGGCCAGACCACAGACAACCCCCAGCTGGCCCACGTGGAGGCCGTGTGCATTGCGTGGTTCACCATGGAGTACCTGCTGCGGTTCCTCTCCTCCCCCAAAAAGTGGAAGTTCTTCAAGGGCCCGCTCAATGCCATTGATTTGTTGGCCATCCTGCCATATTATGTCACCATCTTCCTCACTGAATCCAACAAGAGCGTGCTGCAGTTCCAGAACGTCCGCCGCGTGGTCCAGATCTTCCGCATCATGCGTATTCTCCGCATCCTTAAGCTCGCACGTCACTCCACTGGCCTCCAGTCCTTGGGCTTCACCCTGCGGAGGAGCTACAATGAGCTGGGCTTGCTCATCCTGTTCCTCGCCATGGGCATCATGATCTTCTCCAGCCTCGTCTTCTTTGCCGAGAAGGATGAGGATGACACCAAGTTCAAAAGTATTCCGGCCTCTTTCTGGTGGGCCACCATCACCATGACGACTGTTGGGTATGGAGACATCTACCCCAAAACCCTCCTGGGGAAGATTGTGGGGGGTCTCTGCTGCATTGCGGGGGTCCTGGTGATTGCTCTTCCCATCCCCATCATTGTCAATAACTTCTCTGAGTTCTACAAGGAGCAGAAGAGGCAGGAGAAAGCAATCAAGCGGAGAGAGGCTCTGGAGAGAGCCAAGAGGAATGGCAGCATCGTATCCATGAACATGAAGGATGCGTTCCCCCGGAGCATCGAGATGATGGACATTGTGGTTGAGAAAAATGGAGAGAATATGGGTCCGAAGGACAAAGTGCAAGATAATCACTTGTCTCCCAACAAATGGAAATGGACAAAGAGGACACTGTCCGAAACCAGCTCAAGTAAGTCCTTTGAAACCAAGGAGCAAGGATCCCCTGAGAAGGCCAGATCGTCTTCTAGTCCTCAACACCTGAACGTCCAGCAGTTGGAAGACATGTACAATAAGATGGCCAAGACCCAATCTCAACCCATCCTCAATACTAAGGAGTCAGCCACACAGAGCAAACCAAAGGAAGAACTTGAAATGGAGAGTATCCCCAGCCCCGTAGCCCCTCTGCCCACTCGTACGGAAGGGGTCATTGACATGCGAAGCATGTCGAGCATTGATAGCTTCATTAGCTGTGCCACAGACTTCCCTGAAGCCACCAGATTCTCCCACAGCCCTTTGGCGTCGCTCCCAAGCAAACCTGGAGGTGGCATGGCCCCAGAGGTTGGCTGGCGGGGAGCTCTGGGTGCCACTGGTGGTAGGTTTGTGGAGGCCAACCCCACCCCTGATCCCAGCCATCGCTCTGCTTTCTTCATTGAGAGCCCCAAGAGTTCCATGAAGACCACCAACCCCTTGAAGCTTCGAGCACTTAAAGTCAACTTCATGGAGGGCGATCCCAGTCCATTAGTCCCCGTTCTGGGTAGTTACCATGACCCTCTTAGGAACCGGGGGGGCGCTGCGGCAGCTGTTGCTGGGCTGGAGTGTGCCACACTCTTGGACAGGCCTGTGCTGAGTCCAGAGTCCTCCATCTACACCACAGCAAGTGCTAGGACGCCCCCCCGCTCGCCCGAGAAACACACAGCAATAGCGTTCAACTTCGAAGCAGGTATCCACCAGTACATTGACGCGGACACGGATGATGAGGGGCAAATGCTCTACAGTGTGGACTCCAGCCCTCCCAAAAGCCTCCACGGGAGCACTAGTCCCAAGTTCAGTGTCGGGACAAGATCAGAGAAGAACCACTTTGAAAGCTCCCCCTTACCCACCTCCCCTAAGTTCTTAAGGCAGAACTGTATTTACTCTACAGAAGCATTGACTGGAAAAGCTCCCAGTGGTCAGGAAAAGTGCAAACTTGAGAACCACATCTCCCCTGACATCCGGGTGTTACCGGGGGGAGGAGCCCATGGAAGCGCACGGGATCAGAGCATCTGAACCACCCCCACACGGAGGAGAGACTTGTGGCAGGGTCCAAAGAGGGGTGCTGTTGAGCTTACTTGCCACAGAGCGTTTTCTGCGTGAACTCTGAAACAGAAAGGCTCTGCAAAGCCCCCAGAAAGGAGAGAGACCCCAGAGAAAGCTCCCTTAAAACCTTGAGAGCCGTTTAGGGGTCCATCAGAGTGAAGCTGGCCAAGCCGTAGCGTGTGGCGCCTCCTTGTAACAACTCCACTGCCCTCTTTGGAAGATGACAAGAGCAGAACTCACAGCCACCGCTACCACATTCTAGACATAACCAAGGCCACCTACTCCCCATTCTTCTCTCATGGCTCTCCATCACAGCCTCTGAGGGCAACATCTCCATCCCTCCTGGCTTCAGCTGGAGAAGGATGCCGGAACAAGTGGCTGGTGTTCAAAGAGTGGGTTGACCAATTTGGGTTTGGGTGTTGCCTGGTCACCTCTAGGAACTTCTGTCCATCACCTGCTGGATGGATCCCACTGCTAGAAGACTACAGGGAATGCTCGTGTCATGGGAAAACCTGCACCATAAGCCACGATCCCAGCGCAAAACCCTTCCTCAAATGTCTTCATTGACTTCAGTATTCCGTAGTACCTGAGATTTTATTTTGAGATATCATCAGGGTGAGTTGCACCACTTGTACTCAATTCTAATTGCCCCCTGGCAACCTGGGAAGGGTTCAGAAGGCGGGCACTCAGCCAACAGTATGAACTCTGAGCATTGCTTGAGGGTTGTAGAAGGAAAATGCTTTCTGTACATCACTAGTGTAGACTCAAAAGATATGCAAGTGTCAAATATGCAAAAGAATAGCTTATTCAAAGAGACTGTATATTACCGAAGAACAGAATAAAATCTGATTTTTTTAACCTGAGAAAAACGAAAGGGAAAAAAAAAAAATCCCCAATTGAAATGCCCAGTTCAGACTTTTGAATACTTCCTGCTGAGACAGGGAAAGCATTTATTATAATAGAAATTCTTTTTTGTTTCCTGTGATATTCAAGTTTTAAAAAAAAGTTAAAATAAAAAGCACTTTATGTTTTTCAAAAATAGGTTCTACCAGGGACAGTGTCAACATCTTGCACTTTAAAACAAGCACGATTTCCCGTGGGCCACTTGTTGGGACTACAGTTGGGTTTTTGCTCCAGGTGTGTGTCTGGCCACGGTGGCTGATACTGTGCTGGTATTGCTGTCTGCCATGTCAAAGTCTGTGGGCTCCTCCTCTGCCCCCTTGAAGCCTCCCCTTAACCCTCTTGCATCAGGAAGGGTACTTGGCCCTTGCATGGGGCCTCTTATAAAGTCACGTATACAGGAAACATGAACATCTCAGAAGAATGAAATAGATGGATGGGCATTGGGTGTTTTACTCTGTTCTCTTTCTTGTCAACCAGGTGTTGGTGTGTTTTCAGTGTCACTGTCTGTACTAACAGCTCAGCTCTCCTTTCTGCAGCCATCAGTGCAGCCAGTACAGACAAAAGCAATAAGTATTTGTGTGCATCGTGAACAGTTCTGGTCTATCTCTTGCTGTCGGTCTTCCTGTCTCAGTTTGATGACCTGGCGTTGACCTGCCTGATTTTAGCCCAACAGCGTGGTGGTGTTGGCCATTCCTCAGTTCAGCAACATTGGGTGGAGCCACCGGTTAGCACGATGCCATGCTGTTGGCCCATCTGTCAGTAAAGATGACATGTTATTGATCTGCTTGTCTCTAGTACAATGGACCAATGTCATTCTCCTAATACAGTGTTGACGGATGGTGTCCCAAGTACAATAGCGTAGATCTGCCGAAGCTCAGTACCGTGCCAGGCATACGTCTTCCTGATGGGACAAAACGTGGTTTGCCTGTTCTTCATAGAATATGTTGTTGGTCTGCCTGTTAGTACAATGGCACAATCCTCCTGTCAGTACACAGATATCACGGAGTCATTCTGCCTACCCTCTGCACAGTGGCATGAGGTTGGGCCACCTGTCACAGGTATGATGACATGGGGTCATTCCACTGCCCTTAAAAATAAATGTGTGTTCTCTGCTGCGTATGCACATGGTTCATACTGCTTCTCAGCATCTCCAAGGATTGTAGATCCCTCCAGGAGGGTGCAATCCCGTTTTTTTGCTGCGTTAACAAAGTATCTTGACTCTGGAAGTATCTTCAGAGTACTCTCGCAGCAAATGCAAAGGGATTTAAGGGGCAGGGAGTATGAGGTCATCCTGTGCTGGTGGCACACCGGAGAGAGGAAACACAGGGCTCCCAAGGTGCTTTGCTGAGCACACAGTACAAGCTGGGGGCCTGTAGAGGAAAGGCCGCAGAACCACCCTCCCTGGGCCACCTCACATCTCTGTTTCCATCACCATTTACATCCGCCATCAGCACAAATGTGAAAATTCAGGGAAAACAAACAAATGCTTTTTGATAAAAGTAAATAGTTGTGATTTCCGATTCAGATATTTTTAGAGCTGATGCTATCTGTAAAAAATTAATGATAATAATAATATAGTCTATTTTACATATCAGGAAAGTGAACATGTTTAAATATAGCCATATATAGCGAGAAGGAACTTACCACCCCTTCTTCAAATCGAGGCATTTCATTTGCTGGTTGAAGCAGACGAGAAGTGTACAGGTTAGAAATGATTTCTTTCTTTCTTTTTTTTTTAAACTAATAACCAATTGGTGCAACTCTCCTTGTAACCAAAGGCCCTCTCTGCCTTGTGTGGTCACGCAGGACCTACCCCTTCCTTCCTCATGTATTTTGTCTGAACTTAAAGTAGCATTTTATTGAGTCACTTTTGAAGGATGAATTCAGAAGTATCATTAAGAACCTACTTTTTCAGGCTTAATAGCCAGAGTCCTATAGAGTTCTTATAGAAACAGAATAATTGAAACTCAGCATATACTATGCTTAGAAAGTATTGCGTTTTGTTTTGGGTTTTCCTTTTACTTGTGGATGTATTGTAAGAATATAGCTTTTACCCTGTGCCGATTCAAAATAGAGTATTGTAAGTTCTCCCAGGCCCCCACTTGCCAAAAAGAAACATACCCAGATTTTTAATATGTGTACACCCTATCTGTACCTGTGTACGCGCACTGGGAAATCTACCTGAGTCTCCACTGAGAAGCTAACCTTGATAGATGGGTATTGATGGAGGAGAGGAAAGCAATGGTTTGGAGGCAAATACTGCTTTCACTTGGTGGTCCATGTCCCACCCATTCCTGAACCAACAGAAGTAGGGAAAAAAACAAGTTATCCCGAAGAAATGAATCCAGGAGCTGGAGGTGGACGGATGCTTGGTCCTCCCTTTGGCAAATTCAGTAAAACTCATCAAGAACCCTGCCAAACTTCCACCATTATCAAAAAGGGCTAGGGACCAGGTAGCTGGGTGTCCCGATTACACGGGGGACCGTCTAGGACCAGCAGAGAGAGGTGGGCAAGCTCTGGAGGAGTCCGTTTATTCACCTTTTTATCTTGGGGTAAAGAAAAACAATAGGAATTCGGTGCAGTAGATTTCTCAGTGCCTTCTTTAGGAATTATATCTTAAGCACACTTAATGGGGAAAGAAAAAAGGGGAAAGAACATTCAGTCCTGTGAAGCCCCTTTCTCCAAAAGCATTGGGGATCAAGAAGAAAGACGACGGCAATGGGGAAACAGCAAGTCCTGAGGAGGCCATTTCCTTTCAACCCGTCTGGCTTTTGCCCCTGAGAATTGCTGGTGATACAAACCTTTTCAGACTGATTCCCGATCTCTCCTCTGCCGTGTCTTAGTAACTGTAAGCCTCATCCCTGCCCTTTCTCCGAATAAGATCTACATTTCTAAGGAGAAAAAACAGAACCGTATTCTCTTCTGTAAAACTGTAATGTACTGTTGATGTTTGTAACTATTGTATATTTCTGTCTTGCTCCAAGTCATGGCTGGAGTGTGTAGTCCATGGGCAGGGGAAAATTTAAAATTCACCACGGACAAGGGTCACTAAAGCCAGGTGTCTCTGTCTCTCTCTCCTTTCCTCATTTCTCTGCCAACTATTCTCAAGTAACAGGACCCCAGGCTTCAGCCTTCAGTCAAGTAACTTTGAATCCAGTGAGAGTGGGGAGAAAAGCCTCTAGCACATGATCCTTTGGGAAAGGACTTTTTCTACAGCGGCGGCTTCGAAGTTGGCAGGAGATGAAAGGGGCCTTCCCCTGACTCCCCCAGCAGGACAGTGGAGAACCTCCAGCCCTGAGCTGAAATTTCCTCACCTCCCACTGCTTATATGACAGCATCCAAATGCTTTCACTCAACCCGGGTGACCCAAACCAGCCCTGGCTACACCCAGAAATAAGAGTTACCTCTGCATTTTCTGTTGCCATTTTTCTGGCTCTAGAAGTATCTGACGCGTGACCACATCGTAGGATGTCCACGCATCTCAGAGTAGGCTATTTTTCTGTTCGGGTAAAATATATATATGTATTTTTAGCGGATTTATAATTGGGCCATGAAGTCTAATTTCTTCTTTTGTGATACAGAATAACATCTTAGGGGTTTTATTGTTGGTCATTATTGCAGCTGATATCTTCTGGTCTCTGTCATTTCCTCCCACTGCTCATTGGACTGTTATTTTTTTTCGTCTTTTTGATTCTGATTTTCTGGAGGTGGGGAAAGACTTTGGGGTCTGACTTCCTCGTGCAGGCATTTCCTGACACAAGGCCTAGAATCTGTTGACCTGCTACTCTCCTCATTCTGTCTGTTCTATTTATTGTTCTTAAGAATCCAGAGCACAGATGCAGGAGTGAAACTTGGGGAAGCAGGGCCACAGATGGTCCTCAAATCGGGGTGGGTTGTGGGCTGGTTTAGCTCATCCCCACACCCTGCCGGGGAGCTAAAGGGACTGAGTTCGCTCATTCCCAGAGATCTTGGAATCTAAAATCTCCTGCAAGAAAACCTCCCTCTGGCATTTCTGAGATTCCGAAGACAACTAAACCTCTCTTGGCTGGCCTGTCACCACGTCCAGAGCCCTGCTCCCCTGTGACATCGATTGGATCTGAAGGTCAGGGCACTTTCAGGTTCTTGCAAAACTCAGAGAAAATGCGGGGCCTCAGATCTCATCAACTTCTTATCAGTTCTTCGTTTCAATCTATTTCCAACAGCCTCACCAAAAAAACAGTGGCCAGACAAGCTTGCAGCCAAATCCTGAGAAGACAGGTCCCCAGAATCTGCCATCTCATCTCCCCTTCCCTTTCCAGCTGCCAGGCTCCACAGAGCCAGAGATTTGTGGCAAGGGCAGTTGTGTTTTTCCAGCTTCCACTTATCAAGGCCTCGGAAAGTGTCTGGACTATCTGGATAATTAATTCCACCAGGCAGGCAGCTTCCAGGCCTCGGGTGGGAAGAGGACATCTCATGAAGCAGGGTCTTCGGCAGAAAATAATTCTCCATCTATCGGGTCATGAAGGAAGATGAAGAAAGCCCAGATGATCTCCAACTTGCATCTATAGATTCTCATATCCCACCTGCCTCGCTGTCAGCTTCAGGGCTCTGGCCTCTGCCCGGTCAGAGATCTGAGCCAAATCAGGTCCCCCGGATGGCAGTGAGCCATCCCCATGGGGTCTCTCCCAGGGGAAACCAACCGAAGTACAAATGTATCTATCATTCTGGACCAAGACTCTAATCAGCATTTTCCCACCCCCCAAATTCCTGGTAATCTGGTTTGAACCAGAGCCAAATAAAACAGACAAGATTTTTTTTTTTAATTATTGCACAAGAACAACAACAAAATTGTCTCCCAGTAGTTTGCTAGGTTTGATGCCCAGATAAGCAAACAACCTTGCCTGTAGCCGTTTTCATCTAGGAAGAGGTTGTGTAGTTTGGGTTTCCACCCACTGACCCTGATATTGTCTTAACCTGGAATTTCTCCTGAACTCCCCAAAATGCCATTTTGAAGAAATGGATTTGGATTTGGAAGGGACTCTGTTAATCAAGTGGTCCCTCATCTTCACTGCTAACTAACTCTCCATTCCTTCTTGCAAGGATCCTGGAAAGATCTAAAGGCTGAAAGGGTTGGGGTAGAGTGGGACAGTTCACCTGAAGAAGAGCCCACCTGCCCACAGCATGGCTGCATGCCAGTCTCTGAAAGTTTCTCCTGTGTGAAAGGGACAGGGCAGTCAATTTTGGTTCAAATTAAGGAAGCACTTCCTTAATGGTGGGGCTGCCTCACTGTGGAACTCGATGCCGTGTCGGGTAATCAGCTCTCTGACACCACAGGTGTTTAAAGAGAGGCTTGTTCATGTACAAGATGAGTGTTGCTGAGGGAGCCTAGCACTGCATGCCAACTGGACTGAACACCCGGGGAAGTTCTCTCTCCACCACCCTCGCCCCACCCCCTTCCAACGTATGCATGTGTGCGTGTGTGTGTGGTTTGAACATCTGAGCACAGGCTCAAGCTGCTGGGGCAAAGGCAGAGAGCACAGTTAGCAGAAACTCAGATTCTAGAATGTGGAGCTTTCTGAGGGGGTGTCAGGGAGGGAAGTGTCAGCAGGATACCCGGACCCTCTCTGTTCCCCATCATGGACAGTTTTAGTGACACTGTTGGTCGCCTCTCCATCCCCAGTGCCCTGACAGGGAGCACACTGGGTGGGATGAGGCTTGTGCTCTCCTCCCTCAGGCCAGCCAAGGAGCAACCCCCGCTCTTTGGATGGCCTTCTCACGGTGCTTCAGCCCCTCTGCCCAGACCCTGGGCCCTCGTAGGCCTCAGGCTTTCTGTACAAGAGACAATAATCTTCTACCCACTTGCCAGCTGCCTAATGAACAAACTGGCAAATGGCACCATCCCCAAAGGGCTTTTTTTTTTTCCAGCAAATAAAACAGGAAATCCTATTCAAGACCCTTGAACGTCCCCACCCAATGAAGTAAGTCCAGAAAGACCAAAAGAGAGAGACAGCCGCAATCTAGTTTTATAACAAAACGAGGCTTCGGCTGCCTGCGGGTCGAATGCATACTCTCCCACCTCGGTAGCCCCTTCCCAAGTGAGTCTAGATACCACTTTCTCCAAGGAGAGCATTTGACAAAAGAGGTTTTAAAGGTCCCCCTAATTGTGTATGGTGGGCTTGGAGGAGGTGGGGCTCCATCCTCAGGGTGACCCCCAGTCCAGGGAGTCTCAGGATGAGGCAGGGCCATAGGTTTGGATGGATAGTCTGTGTATCTGCCTTCCTCCCAAACCGAAATTAAACAAAACCCCCATTTCCAAGACTCCCCTCTGAGACTTTGTCCTACAGAAATAGCTCAAGTTGCTGGCTGCAATGACATGACAATTCTGGAAAATGAAGAAAACTCCCAATTCTGTCCCATTAGGATGCTCTCCAGAGTCCTGCATGGATGGCCGCGTACTTCCTGCCTTCTAAACTAATCCAGGTTTGGAAAATAAGGAGGGAAGCACAGAAGATGCCCATGAGATCTGGACTGCTCCACAGCATGGCGCGGGCGCCCTGGTCTTCACCAGGGCTTTGGGGTATCTCTCCAATGAGCTTGACATTTGAGCTCAGGGTGCCTGGTGGGGAGGGGAGGTGGGTAAGAGGAAGATCAGCAGCTGCTGGGCTGTGCATCTGGCCCCTTTGCGCTCCAGACCTGTCCTGGCTTCAATCCAAGGTCAAGGAACTCAGGGTTATCCCCCAACATATGACTTTGGCACATTGTGGTCACCCAATCTGTGTTTTTGTTTGTTTGTTTGTTTGTTTGTTCTGAGTGAATGAATGGATGAGTGAATGTGTCAGTGGAGAGAGGAATTCATTTGTTCTCATCTGGCTTGAGGTATTTCTTACTGGGAAGGAAGGAGAAATGGGAGACCTCTCCCACTGAAGCCCATAAGCCCCATCAATGCCATCTGTTCTTTGACTCATTTGGGGGCCAAGATGACGGTCAAATTTTCTGCCCTAAGGGTCTTCTCAGAGCTACACTTCCAGGGGGCCCATGGGGGCAGCCCCAGCCTCCTTTCAACTCTCCTACTCTGCATTTTCAGTCTCATGCTCTAGTTTAGCTCACACTAGCCCATGGGAGACCACAAGGTGGTTCTTCCAATAGGCTAAGCCAAGGGTCCAAGGTAACGGTTTCCCCTGGTCTGGGACTTGCTGGGGGCAGGAATGTGGGAGCTGATATCTGGAAACTGGATCACATTCCCTGAGCCGTGGGAGCTGAGCTGGAACACAGAGCCAGCCTGTCCTCCAGCTTTTAGAGCCAAGGGTCTTCCTTTTTTCTGAGCCCAATGCCCCCCACGGTAGCATGTTCCCTGATCCCATCAGCTGAGACCCTCTGTCTCTCCCAGCAACCATGGGGTGAGGTTGAGGCTTTTCTGCCAGCAAAGCCATTCTGATCGCCCCACCCATAATGGGGGCCAAGCCAATCACATTAGCCATAAATGACCAATGTCCTTAGCCGCTCTTTTCTCGGGGTCGCGTTCATGGGTCTTGTTCATCTCTGGTCAGTGGACGTCTCTAGTCCTTCCTGTAAAGGTGAAAATGAGCATCACACACACACACACACACACACACACACACGAGGAAACCAAACAACAAAAAACCCAGTGTCTTTTTATGCATGTGATGAGATGAAATTGTGACCTCCAGCTGCTGTCCTGTCTTGTAAAATACGTCCAAATGTTTAAGAATTTCTAAGCAAATGGTCCCTTAATGAGTCCGCAGAGTTCAATAAAAAGGTATGGAGAAAACAAGCTTGGTGATTTATTTTCTGGAGGGCACAGGGAGGTAAGGGTGTGAAGATCTTTAAGGGAGGCTGAATTGGAGAGCTTGGGGAACTGAAGGAGCAGCTCCGTTTCTCTTCATCTGGAAGAGAGGAGGCATGAAAATATAGCTGACTTGTCAGTCCAATATGCAAGCAGTGGTAACCCAACCCATGCTGTGTCCATGGAACCCCAATTCCAGTCATTTGACTCTCGTGTCAACAATGCCTGGATATTCATAGCCTTGATAGCTCATAAAAATGTTTCCTAGTACAAGTTATAAGGTCAAATGCCTACATGAGTCAAGCAAGTAACATAAATGAATAAAGCAACCCAGCTAAGAGACATAAGGGAGCAGTGGTGAGTGTGGTGAACTTAAGACCACATTTCCTGTCTAAAAGGGTGAATTTGATACATCTCTGTCTGGTTGTCAGCACACAGAGATGCAGGCTCAGCAATGCCAGATTTTCAGGCTTTTTGAGAGAAGTCAGAAATCTTGATTTTTATGGGAAATATCCCAACTTTTTAGTGTTAACAACTAATTCTAGTTTTTTCCGTTGGTCCTGTAGTAGCCAAATGAAAACATCTGTGGACAGGCTACCCTGCTTATACATTGCCCTTTTGTGATCTCCACCTTGATTGACAGGGCTTGAAGATTTCTATATTAGTTATCTACTGCTGTGTAACAAGTTACCCCCAAACTTAGCAGCTTGAAACATTTATTATCTCATAGTTTTTTGTGGGTCAGGAATTCAAGAGGGTCTTTAGCTGAGTAGTTCTGGCTTGGTGGGGTGGGGGGGTAGTCTCTCATGAGGCTGCAATCAAGACATCAGCCACAGTCATCGGAAGGCTTGACTGAGGCTGGAAGATCTGATTCCGACATGGCTCAGGAGGCCTCAGGTCCTTGCTGGCTGCTGGTGGGAAGCCTCAGTTGCTCACCATGTGGACCCCCCCCCCCCACAGGACTTCTTAAATGCTCTTACAGCATGACAGCTGGCTTCCCCCAGAGTGAGTGATCCAAGAGAGAAAGCAAGGAGCAAACACAATGCCTTTTGTGACCTAGTCTCAGAAATCAGACAGCATCACTGCTATCAAATTCTACTCTTTAGTTCCTACCCAAGATAAGAGGAATTGCACCTCCTAAAGAGAAAAGTATCAAAGAATTTGATACTTTTGTATGGTTTTATATTTTAAAACCACTACATTTCAAAGCCCATTTACTGGAAAGAGTAGTTTCCAGCTTTACAATTTAATAGGCCAATAGAATTGCCAATTCAGTTGGGGGAAGTATGTAAGCCTTGCTGGTATTTTATTTTGCCAAGTAAAGAGGTTGAAAAGTAACAACCATGTACTACCACCATTTCCTAATAAGACAAAAGATATTTCAAATATTCCCCCAAAAATATAACCTCAGAATAAAAGACTGTCCTTCAAAAACAGAACTTTTATTTTTTCCACAGCTCAGGCTTTCTCGACCTCAGCACTGTTGACCTCTGGGGCTGCATCGTCGTCTGTGGCGGGGACTGTCCTGCGTACCACAGGCTGCTCAGCGAATCCCCGGCGTCCACCCAGTAGATTCCGAGAGAACCCTCTCCCCAGTGGCGACAACCAAAAATGTCTCTAGACATGGCCACATGTCCCCTGAGGGACAAAATCACCTCGAGTTGAGAACCACTGGAAGAGGTACAAAATTCAACATCCAAAAAGTATAGTGAAAAGTGCAATTTCCCTCACACCTCTAGACCCCATGCCCCCAGTCCCCAGAGGCAATTACTGCTACCAGTTCCTCATGTATCCTTCCAGAGGCATTCTTGGCATGCGCACGCACGCGCGCGCACACACACACACGAGTGTGTGTTGTTTTGTTTTACCCCACACCAATAGTAACATTTACGCTGTTCCGCACTTTGCTTTTTTCATTTACTATATCTTGAAAATCATTCTGTAGGGATACACAAAGAGCTTCCTCATTCTTTCGCAAGCCTGTGTCCTGTTCTGTTGTACACAGTAATTGCTAGTCTCCTGCAGCTGAACATTCAGGTTGCTTCCAAACTTTTGCTGTAACAAACAGTGCTGAAATGAATGGCCTGTCAGCGGTTCCTGTGGGCTCTGCCTTCAAAATAGATCTGGAATCTGCACTACTCACCCCTCCGCTGCCATAGCTCTTGGCCAGCTAGTCATTGTCTGTTGCCTAATGATTGCAGCAGCCTCCAGACCAGGCTCCCCGATTCCGCCCTTGATCCCTTTCAGGCTCTTCTCAACACAGTGGCCAGAGGGATCCTGTCAAACTGTCAGTCCGATCACATCACTTTGCTGTCAAAACCTCCCAAAGGCTTCCCATCACATTTTGAATAAAATCCAAAGTCCTTGGCATAGTCTACAAGGCCATATATCCCCTGGGCCCTGCCTGCTGCTCTGATTTCATCTCCCCCTGCTCTCGCCTGAGGATGCTCCACTCCATTGTCACTGGCCTCCTTGCTGTTTCTCAGACATGCCTACCAAGGGTTCACCTAGTGGTGCTGCTCCTTTCTGGGCCCCCTCCCAGACCCTTCCACCCTCTCTGACCTTCTGTCTTATTCCTCTTTACCTCCTTCACTCCCCATCACACACAGGAGCCACAGGCAGATTTTCCAATACACCAAGCACATGTACACCCTAGGGCCTTTGCTCTGGCTGCCCCCTGTACCAGGAACATCTTCTCCAAGCTAGTCAGGTGGCTCACTCCCTATTTATGGTAGCAACCTCCCCCCACCAACCCCCCTCACATGCACACATCTCACAATCCATCCCCTTCTCTGCTTTATTGTTCTCCATGAGGTCACCATCTTCTGACACATTATATTTTATTTGTTTATTTTATTTATTGTTTACTCCCTCCAATAGAATGTAAATTCCTCCCTCCAGCAGAGGAGAAATTCAAAAGATGAAAAGCAAAGAGAACAAAGACTGAAAAAAAGAAGAGAATATATAAGGACTGTAGGGTAACTACAAAAGGTTTAACATATGCATAATGGGAACACCAAAAAGAGAAGAAAAAGAGGAACAAACGAAATATTTGAAAAAATAATGATTGAAAATTTCCGCAATGTCAGACACCAAACCACAGATCCAGGAGGTTCAGAGAACACAAAGTAGGATAAATGCAAACAAACAAACAACAAACAAAACAAACAAAAATCACCCTACACCCAGGCAAGTCATTTTCAAACTATAGAAAAATCAAAGATGAGACTAAATCCTGAGAGCGCTGCGCAGCTGCTTTCCCGCCGTGGAACCCACCCCTCGCGGGATCCGGGCCCGCCGGCTCTCTCCTCGACGGCCCGCAAGGGGGGGTCGCCACGGTTCACTGCTTGCACCCGGGCCTCTCGCCCCCACCATCGTCCCTCCGGACCCTCAGACAGCAGTCCTGCGCCGCCGCTTGGTGCGGGCGAGCCGCGGGCAGGGGGAGGGGGAGGGGCAGGGGCAGGGGCGGGGATGCGAACCTCGGCGGGACGCCCTGTCCCGGAGGTAAGGTCTGAAGAGGCTGAGCCCCTGCTGCTGTCTTCGCGGGGACGTGCATGCAAGAGAGGAGTTTTCCTCCCCGGGCGGGAGGCCCAGCCTCAGGGCCGAGCACTGACCTGGTGCAGTTGAAAAAGGGAGTCTCCCCCGCCTGACCCCTCCTCAGGTCTCCGAGGAGCTGTTTTGCAGAGTGGGGTCAGTTTAGACGTAAGCGCTGGGCCTGGTGTTAGGCCTGCCCCATAGAAGGTGGCTCTTATTGTTATGATGAACCCAAATGCCCCAAACCTCCACCGTTCCCCTATGTGCTTTGGGGATGTGTTGGTCCCCAGAGGCTGTGACCTATGGTTCCCTGTTGACAGGAAGACCTTCTGAGCCCAGCTTGGGGAACTGGAACCCCAAAGGCTGAAATTCCTTAAACTCCACTTGCTGGTTACCCCCTTTTCTTCCTGGGAATGCCTGTTACTAAACTGAGCAAAATGCAAAAAAAAAAAAAGAAAGAAAGAAGAAAGAAAGAAAAAGAAAGAAAGAAAGGAGAAACAAAGAAAGAAAGAACAAAGAAAGAAAAAAAACCCTGAAAGAAGCCCAAAGCAAAGACACCTCATCTTTAGAGGACCAAAGATAAGAATTACATCCAACTTTCCTCAGAAACTGTACAAGCAAGAAGAGAGTGGACTGGGACTTCCCTGGTGGTCCAGTGGTTAAGACTCTGAGCTCCCAATGCAGGGGGTCCCTTCCATCCCTGGTCAGGGAACTAGATCCCACATGCTTGCCTCAACTAGGAGTTCGCATGCCACAACTAAGAAGCCCGCCTGCTACAGCTAAAGGCCCACATGCGGGAACTAAGACCCAGTGCAGCCTAAATAAATAAATAAATTTTTTAAAAAATATCAAAAAACAACCTAACTTTACACCCCAAGAAACCAGAAAAGAAGACCCAAGTGAGCCCAAAGTCAGCAAAAGGAAGGAAATGACAAAGATCGGAAAAGAAATAAATGAAATCAAGACCAGAAAAAAACAAACAAAAAAAAACAAAACTAAACCAGTTTTTTGAAAAGATAAACAAAACTGATGAACCTTAAGCTAGACTAAGGAAAAAAAGAGAGAAAAGACTCAAATAAGTAAGTAAAAGTGTACATATTAGGAAGGAAGACATAAAACTGTCTTTGTTCACAGATGACATGATCATCTATCTAGAAAATCCAAAGAAACTGGCATAAAAAACATTCATGAACTAATAAGTGACTATAGCAAAGTTGCAGAATACGAGCTTAATATACAAAATTCAATCGCTTTCCTACAAACCAGCAATAAACAAGTAGAATTTGAAATTTAAAAAACACAATTCCACTTACATTAGCAACCAAAAAACTGAAATAGATATGTATAAATCCAACAGATATGTATAAGATCATATAAGGAAAACTACAAAAATATAATGAATAAAATCAAGGAACGAAATAAGTGGAGAACTATTCCATGCTTACGGATATGAAGATTCAATATTGTCAAGACATCAGTTCTTCCCAACTTGATCTAGAGATTCCCTGCAATGCCAAGCAAAATCCCAGCAAGTTATTTTGTGGATATTAACAAACTGATTCTCAAGTGTATATGAAGTAAAACATCCTGAATAGAAAACACAATATTGAAGAACAAATATTGGGGAACTGATGCTACCCAACTTTAAGACTTATTATAAAGCTATAATAATTATTCACTCAACACACATATACTGGCATCATATACATGTCAGCTATGGATAAGCATTGCAATTCTGAGATAAATTAAGACATCCTCCTCTCCTTTGTTTCTTTCTTCTTCCCTCCCTCCCCCTCCATTTTCTTCCCTGCTTCATGCCTTCTTGCCTTCCATAAATATTTATTGAGCACTTATTGTGTAGTAGACCCTCTGCTTGGTGCTGGATTAGGCACAGTCCCTGCCCTCATGAAGGTGACAATCTAAAGAGGGAGCCCACACTCATTCACCTTAGAAACAGGTGAGGGGGCTTCAAAGAAACCCCCCCACATACACACAGGTGCATGAATGCATACACACAGATCATGGGTGCCTGCAAGAAACAGGATGTGACCCAAGATCTCCTATGTCCCAGGTGCTTTGCTCAGCCCTTCCCATGTGATGTCTCCCCTATCCTCTCGAAACACTACTAGCAAAACATTGTTATTATCTGCATTTTGCAGCCAAGGGGACTGAAGCAAAAGGCAGTAAGGTGACTTGTCCAAGGTCACTTAGCTAGGAAGAGTCAAAGCCAAGATTTTAATCCAGGTCCAGTTTTACCAGATTACTACCTCTGCCAAAAGGATCAAGCATAATAATGCAGCAGACAGACAGACCCGTGCAGGGTTTGAGAAGGCTGGTCTGAAGCCAGACTGCCTCGGTTCAAAATCCTGACTCCCCCACTCAGTAGTTACATGGCATCAGGGGGTCTCTAGCTTCCGTGCCTCAGTGTCCCATCTGCAGAATAAGGCTAATTCCCTTATAGCAATGGTAATATATGAAGTCCCTCAAGGTCAAGAATAGCATAAGGTGACCGAGGCAGAATTGTACCAGTGCAGAGTTGGATCCTGTCTTTATTTGAAATGTTGATGTTTTGTTCATTGTGGATTTTTTGCATTAATTTTTTAAATATGCTTTATCTTGATTACTGAGTTTGGGTCGCACCCTTAAATCTCACATGAAAGATGAGTGCCTCACGCACCTTACCCTGGTGCCAGCCCTGTCCCTGGGGGACTCAGCCTTGAGCAAAGCAAATTCCTGCCTTAAAGAGACACATATCCTAGAGGGGAAGGCTGCCAATCAACAGAGTTAAAATGTATGACACATCTGGTGCTAAGAAGAAAAATGAAGTTGGGTAAAGAGACCGAAAGAGGCATGGGGCAAAAAATAGTACCCACCTCAAAGGTTGGTGTAAAGATTAAAACAAATGATCCATGTAAAGCGCCTAGGATAGAGGCGGGCACATGGTGAGTGCGACGCAAACATTGGCCGTTAATGTGATTTCAGTGCTGGCTCTGGGGGCACACACCAGTTAGAGACTCCAGGGCTCTGCTCTCCTGGAGATTAGAGCTTGGGGCAGTGTTCCATAAACTGTAAGCTGGGACCCACTAATGCCAGGGTTCTTAAACTTTGTGTGCTGTGGACCCCCAGGCAGTCCAGTGAAGCCCACGGACCCCTTCTCAAATAATAATTTTAAGTGCATAAAATAGAATACATAGGTTTACAGAAGAAACCTGTTCTGTTGAAATGCAGTTATCAAAATATTTTTAAATACATGATACAATGATACAAGTGCTTCTTAGTGAATTAAATAACAGGACCTAGCAGTGGGTCTAGTAACTACCATAATTTTGAGATAGCGAACCATTTATAGGCTGTTTCAAGGCATCTGGAAGAGCTCTAATGGGATGCAAAATAATCTACAGTGTTTGTTAGTGACAGTGTTACACATACTGCTTATACTACTAAGATTTTTTTGGCCTATACTTATAACTAAAGGAAGTGCTGTATTTCAGCTAGAGGTCAGTGAAAATAAAGCTATGGTTTTGTCCCATCCAAGTTCACAGACCCAAATTACAAATCCCTGCGTTAGGGAACTTTGAAATCTATTTCATGGGTCACAACTAGCACTTTTTTGATGAAAGAATGATCTAGACTAGACTAGACTAGAACAGAATATAATAGATTGTGCATTGCTCGCAATAAAGTGGGTACAGATTCATGAAACTTTCATTTCAGGTTTGCGTGCATGCATGTGTGTGTGTATGTGTGCATGTGTTACAGGTCATGATGCAAAAATACTTCTTCCTGCAACTGGTGGTCAAAAATATCTGAGAAAGAATGGCGTGAGGGAAAGCAGGTCCAGCACAGCCACTGCCACATTGCAGGTGCAAACTTCCTTGTCCCTCCCTCCGGGCCCCCATGGGCCTTGGTTTGGCCCCTGTCTGCCCTTCTGCCCACACCCAAGCTCAAAAAATGCTGTGTTGTCAGTGGCTGCACAGCTGTCTCCCCCATCCTCAAGGAGAGGAGCAGGTGTGACGATGCCCATGTCCTGAGCTCATCGCCTGTCTGGGGACATGCCCCTCCTGATGGCCACATGTCCCCACAGCAAAGATGAGGCAAGCTGTTTTGTGAAGAGCCAGCTGGCGGCATGTCTGGAGGTCCGGGCTGCAAAGGTTTGGGGCTAATTAAACAGCCTCTGATGAGACACTCTAGGGAGCTAAAGCCGGGCAGATATTCTTGTGCTTTTTTGAATGTGTGTGTGTGCTTCTTATTGCCTATCCTAGATATCAAAGGAGAGAGTCTGGGAGAGGGTATTGGAATCAGAAAAACAAAACTTCTAAGGGAAACTACTCTCCGGTTTCCCAAGGGGAAGGGGGCTTGAGCCTCTGCAGATGGGAAACGAGGAAACAAACGATTCAGTTGTCAGATGTGTTGGCGATTAACCCTGTACTAATTAGTAAACAGGAAATTGCTAAAGAGGAAAGAGGGGCTTTGGGGTGAGGGGGTGGGATTTCAAGCTACAGCTCAGTTTAGTGGTTCAGAAGAGAAACATTGGGGTCTGAAGCATCCCAGTTCAGACTCTGCCTACACTACTTCTTTGCTGTGTGACCAAGGGCAAGTCATTTTCCCTCTCTGGGCCTTGGTTTTCTAGTCTATAACATGGGAAAATAACAGCAGGGCTTCAATGAAAAGTTGTAAAGTGCTTAGCCCAAGGCTTGGCATACAATAAGTGCTCAATAATGGCAGCTCTCATTGTCACCATCATTATCATTCCCTCTGCAGCCTGGGGCCTGTGTCTGTTCCTTAATGGAGATCTGTCATCCAGGTTTAGCTCCTCACAATGCCAGAAATCATGGAGAACATAAAATCATACTAGTTAACATTTATTGAGCATTTACTGTGTGCCAGGCACTGTTCTGAGCACTTCACATGGATTTATTTGCTCATTAATTCTTAGCAACAGCTCTATAAAAATCAACCAATGAAATGATCATCATGGATATTATAAAATTATCATCAACAACAATTCTGTGAAATTATCATCACCCTTATTTCGTATTAGTTACCAATGGCTGTATAACAAATTACCCCAACACTTAGCAGCTTCGAACAGTAAACATTTATTATCTCACACAGATTCTGTGGCTCAGGGATTTGGCAGTTGCTTAGCTGCCTGGTTCTAGAACAGGCTTTCTGATGAGGTTGCGGTCATGAGATGCTGGCCAGGACTACAGTCCCCTGAAGGCCTGAGGCTGAAGGACCCACTTCCAGGATGGCTCCCTCAGGTGCCTGGCAAGTTGGTGTGGGGCTGTTGGCAGGAGGCCTCAGTTCTTCACCGCATGAATCTCTCCATAGGGTGTTTTGAGTGTCCTTACAGTATAGCTGAGGGCTTCCCCTAGAGTGAGGGACCCAAGAGAAAGACAGAAGCTGAAATTTCTTTTTGCTCTAATTTTTTTATTGTGAAAAAACACATAAACTTTATAAACTCTAGCCATGTTTACAGTTCTCAGTGGTATCAAGTACTGTACATTCACATCGTTCTACAGCCATCACCACATCCATCTCCAGTATGTTTTCATCTTGCAAAACTAAAACTCTGTACACATTAAATGACAGCTCCCCATTTCTCCCTATTCAGTCTGTCTTGGAGCTAAGGAGCCTGGGCCTCACCTGGCACTGAGGCATGGAGGCAGGAGGGCCCTCCTAGTTAATTGATTATCTAACCGCCTTGGTGACTTTGGGGATGCCCACTTGTCCCAGGCGTGTAGAGCCCTTGGAGCCAAAGGGAGGAGCTGGGCTTTGAACCCAGATCTGGATCCTGAACTCTTAAGTCCCTCATCCCTCCACTAAGTTCACGGAGTCAGTCCTTGTGGCATCAGGGAGAACATCAAAATTGTAAGCACACAACTGCCCAACAATGATGAATAGCACTGCCTCTCACTGCAATAATATGCATTACTTACATTTTTAACTGTGTACACCATGGAGGTATTAAAAGTTCTTAAGCTATAATGTAAAATTAAAAAATAAATTCTAGACACAGCTAAGGCACTGCATCTCCCAGAAGGCTTTGCTGATTCCTTCTCCCATCAAAGGCAGGATCTGGTGTTTTTTCTGGGCTCCTGCAGCCTCCCAAGCCTGCCCCATCACAGCCCTTATGGCACCAGGCTCTAACTTCCTCTGACTTCACTGAGCTGGTTAAGCCAGCATGTGGAAGCCAGAGAGCCTGGGTTCAAATCCTGGCTGCTCTCCTTTCTAGCTGTGTGACTTTGGGCAATTTATTTTACCTCTCTGTGCTTTATGAACTTGTACTAGTAACAGCTAGTTCCCAGGGCTGTAGTGAGGGTCAAGTGTGTTGTGTCTTGTAAAGTCCTTGTCACGGTCAATAAATGTTAGTTACTGTGACTTGTTGCTGCACCAGACTGTAAGCTCCATGAAGGCAACAACCTTGTCTTATATCTGTTCCAAGCACCAGCACAGAGCCTGGCACAGGGAAGGCACTCAGTATAAGTTTGCTAAATGAATCCAGGCATTCATTCACAAGTATCTATTGAGCACCTTCTCTGTGCCAGGTCCTAGGGAGACAAAGGTGAATGAGATAGACATGCTTTCATGGGGTTTGTATTTTCATAGAGGAGACAGTCAATAAGTAAATAGGTAAATAAGTAAACAAGAAGATATAAACTACTGCTCAGTTCTATGGAGAAAATGAAACAGGCAGTGATGTAGGGTGACTGGGCAGTCAGGAAAGACTGCCCAGAGGTGGTGGTTGTGAGACAAGATCTGATTGACAGAAGAAGCTAGCCATCAGAAGAGCTGGGAGGGCTCTTCAGGCAGCAGGCACAGCAAGTGCAAAGGCACTGAGGTAGGAACACTCTCGGGAGGCCAGCTTGGCTGGAGAGGGATGAGTGAGGAGAAGCGTGGTGGGTAGGAGGTGGGAGAGGTCCACAGGGGTCCATCACACAGCACCTTGTTAAGCAGGGTAACTCTGAGAGCAGCCGGCAGCCATTGGGGGGTTTAAGCCAGGGAACACAGTCGTTGCCTCCAGGAGCCTCTCACAGGATATAAACAGTCCCAGCTGAACCTAGAAGAATCTGCTCCTCCAGGACAGCGTCTGAGAGCTCAGCCTGGAGCAGCTCAGCGGGGAGTCGCTACCATCCATCCTTGTCTCAGCCTCCCTCCAAGCCAGACTAGCAGCCCCATTAATATAAATGAGGTCTTTGCTGACTTGATTTTCAAATGAGTCCAGCCGATCAAGATATCTATTCCAGGAAATGTGAAATTTATGTAATGAAAATTAAAAGAGAAACTGGGGAAGCGGCTCCTTAAGTGCCTGCTTCCTGGGTAAGTGAGCCAGGTCTGTGAATCTGGCAGGAGATGGATGAAGGCCTTACCCAAGGGCTGCTGGGAACCTGTGATCAACAGGGAGGCAGGGAGCATGTTGGCTGCTGGCAAGGATGAAGCTCCCAGACCCCTTTCCTTTCCTCCAAAAAAGAGCCATGATAGTAATAGCTTATGTTCGTTGCTACCTGTCCTGCCCAGCGCTTTACTTACATGGGTTATTTTATTTAATCTTCATGACAACCAGATGGTATAGGCACTACTGTGTTCCCCACTTTACAGATGGGAAAACTGAGGCTCATGTTGAGATATGACTTGCTCAAGGTCACACAGCAAAATAGTGGCCAAAATGGGACTCGGGTCTTTTGCCTGTTGTCCCCACAGACCCTCTTGTCCAGAGCTCAGACAATGTGGAACGGAAGAAAGGCTCAGGAGGCAGAGAGATTGGGATCGAATCCAAACTTCAGCTACTGACCTGCTGTGTGAACTTGGACAAGCTGCTTACTTCCCTGAGGCTCAATTCCTTTATAATCTTAGCCCCTTCTCCACTGAGTTCATCTCTGAATTAAAAGAGATAATGTATAAAGATGCCAAGCACAGGATTTCAGATGCCTTCTCAAACTGATTTAATTTTAAAAACCAATTGCAAACTCTTAGGACTGGAAAGTCTTCAGGTAATAGCTTCAGGCACCGTTGGATCCAGGGGCTCTAAAGATGCCAAGGGCTCAGTTTTTTCTCTTTATCCATGTAGTGGACCCTCCCTAGGAGCTCCACGATTATATCAGATTTCTTAGGGCCAGAAATCTTGGTTGAAAGAGAGCTTTTCTTCCCAATAGGGAAGCAAAAGTCCTAAGATTCACTCTGATTGGACCAACTTGTGTCATATGCTCATCCCATAACCAAGCTTTATAGCCAGAGGGATGGACTATGCTAATTGGGCCACCCAGGCCACATGCCCACTCCTGGCGCCAGGGGGAGGGGTGCAGAAAGCCCAGGCTGAGCCATTTGGACTGTGAGGGGGAGAAGCTAGGTTCCCCCCCAAACACCTGGTGTGCTGTTACCAAAAACAATGTATATTTGGCCAGCAGGAATACCAGATGGTGCTCCTGGCACATAGTAGGCCATAAATAAACACATGTACAATTGAACGAATAAATATCTACCCCAGAGGATGGTTGTAAGGGTAAAATGAAACAATGTATGCAAGTCCACAGCATATATCAGCACTCGGTAAATTTTGTTTTTAGAGGAACAAGAGGTACTCAGATTGGGTTTGGATTCTGGTCACGTGCTGCTGAGCACAGATGCTGTAAGGAACTGGGAGAGGCTTCCCTCACCTCAGCCAGGCCTTCCCCACATTCATTTTACATCCCCAGGGCAGAGCAGGACCAGGACTAGGGTAAGACAGTGTGGCATAAATTTTAAGAGGACAACAAAAAACTCAGTAATCAAGATAAATAATATTTTTAAAAATCAATATTGTAAAAATCCATGAGATTCCAAATATTAACGTTTCAAATAAAGGCATATCCATATGCACACACTTATATGTCACTTACATGCACGTGTCCAGACACATGCACAGGTGGATATTTTCACAGACATGTTTTTATGTATCAATATTTACTCATAAATCTGTACAGGGCCACTGCACAACCCCAGGAGGTCCCATCCCATTGTAATCTGCACGGATGGCGTCCCCTGCATTGTGCAGGCACAGCATCTGTGGCTGAACACAGCAGTCTTGTGTGTGAACAAACGTGTGCACATCTCCAACCATGTGTAGATGCACAACCACCCATCTGCCACTAAATGTGTGCCACAGAACACCATACATGCACACATGACAAGAGATATAACTACACGATATGATTTCATACATGCTCACTTTCCTGCCCCAGGGCCTTTGCACTTGCTGTTTGCTCCACCTGGGATGTTCTTGCCCCAGATAACCACGTAGCTCCCTCTCTTGCCTCCTTCAACCTGTGCTCAAAAGCCACTTTCTCAGTTGGGCTCTGACACCCCCACATGCTTCCACCGTCGAAAATTGCAAACCGTCACCCACAGTCCATATCCCCCCCGCATCACCTTGCTGTATTCTTCTCCTTAACATTTAAAATCATCTGACATAATATGTATTTTCCTTTTTATCATATTTAATGTCTACCTGCTAAAATGTCAGCTCTATGCAGGAAGGGATTTTTGTCTGCTTCGCTCACTGTTGTGTTCCCAGCCACTAGAAGACTGCCTCACACAAAGTGGGTGCTCAATAAATATTTGTTAAATGAGTGAAAAAAGCCAGGGAAGTGGGGATCCCTGAGAATGACTGAGACCAAATTTCCCACTACCCAGGCAGGAAGGCAACCAAAAGTCAGATATATCAATAAGTTGATGTCTAGAACTTAGTAACAATGCAAGATACATCCTAAGTGATGTAAGAGTATTATCTCATTTAATCATCACAGCAGCCCTGTAAGGTACTATTGTCTATCCCCAGTTTACACTGGAGGGAACTGAGACACTGAGAGGTTAAATAACTTGCACAAGATGTCACAGGGCAGAAGTAGGCAAAACTGGGATTCAAACCCAGCATCCTGGCTCCTCATAGTCCAGACTCTCCTACACACACACAGAGAGAGAATGAGAGAGAGAGAAACTTACGTAGTGTCACCAAGTCCTTTCAGTTTTTAGGCAACTCTCAGAAACCTCCTTCCCCCAGACTGGGTGTTCGGAGTCCCTACCACTCTGTCAGTCCCATCCCCATTGTCCTCACTGCATCCCAGCCAAATGCAAGTCTCCATCCCTGGTGATGGCTGGAAGCTGCAGGCTGTCCAGTTGTCATGGCAATGGTCTCCAGCTCCTATAAACAGTCCCGCCTCCTGGCTGCTGGGCTGGCTCACTCTTACCACACTTAGAAGCTGTTCCCTGGGCCTTGCTCCATACTTGACCCCTTCTGGGTAGCTGGGTGGGCCCAAAGGTCCACATTTCTATCCTGTTCCCACCAGGGGGCCATAGGAAGCTTGGAAGCAGGGCACCTGGTCCCCACCCCTCCTTCCTGCCCCTTCTTGGCTGTGTGACCTTGAGCTGTTGCTTCCCCTTTTGTCCCTGCTTTACAAGGTAGCCATGAAGAGTTAATGAGCTCAGTCATTCATTCAGCAAATTAATACTGAGCACCTTCCATGTGCCAGGCAGTGGTCTAGGCGCTAGGGATACAGCAATGACCAAGACGGATCAGGTCCTCTGGGAGGCAGACAACAAACAAATTCTGGGAAGGAGGTGATATAGCTAAATGGGTGTGAGTGGAGGGATCAGGGCAGAGACTACTTAGGGTGGTCGAGCAAGGACTCTCTCAGGGGTGACGCTTGAGCTAGACCAGTATAAGCAGAGAGCCATGCAAATATATAGGAAGAGAGTATTCCAGGAACAAAGTGCAACATGTACAAAGACCCTGAGACAGGGATGAACTGGCCTGTTTAAGCAACAGAAGGCCCTTCCCTCAGAATGATGCTTATAATTCTAGGAGGACAGCTCCAAGGTGCAAACTCCGACACTGCAGGTAGAGGGAGAGAAAGTGAACGTTGATGAGGCTGCTCATCATGGCAGGAGGAAGATGACCTCACAGCCTGCTGTTGCGGGTCCAGTTTCCAGCTCCTGGAGGGCAGCCCTCACACTTGGAGTCTGAGCCTCTCCACCAGGTAAGAAGAGAAAACGAACAGCAATAATAATACAACATATTCTAGATGCTTTATATGTATTAACTACTCTAATCTTCACATTCCTAAGGGAGAGTTCACTGTTTCCATGAACAACTCCATTTTACAAATGGAAAACTAAGGCAAAGAGCCACTTGCCCAAGGTCGATGGTTAGTGACTGGCAAAGCTGAAAACATACCTGGCTGCAAAGCCCATGACCCCAACCACCATCCCAGATGCTCCGTAAATGAGCAAAGGGACTCAGTTCAAAGCCTCCAGGAATGATGGGGACAGCGGTGAACTAAAGCACGTGACCTTTGTAGAGGGCCCCGCCACCCAGCTCCAGCCGGTCTTTGGAGGCCTGTGGGAATACAGACTCTGTGGCAAGGCATTCTAATTGTCAAAAACACGTCAGATTTTTATGTGAACTCTCTAGATTTTAAAATGTGGGCTGAATTGTTTATTTTCAATATTGAGCAGTCCAATAAAACGCAGCATCACTCTAGATGTCCCGGTGGGACCAGCAGGGACCAGTGCAAAATGATCATGCAGGGCCACCTGTTCACAGATGATTAAGAATCTCAAGACAGCAACGACAGAGCAATAAGCCAAGTGCAGGACCCTTCAGAGCACAGGGCCCTGTACAACCACCCATGTTGCACACCTGTGAAGCCAGCCCTGCCTCTAAGGTAGGCACTTCCTCAATACTTGTTAAATCAAATGGAAGGTAAGGGAAAAGGAAGGAAAACGGACATGTATTTGGCCCCTTGATGTATCAGGCAGCTTTATGTAATAAGCTCAGACTTATCGAGCACTCACCACGTTCCAGGCACTGTATGTATCAATGCATTTCAGCGTCATAGCAGCACTATGTTATTATTCCCGCTTTCCAGATGACAAAATTGGGGCTTAGGGAGGTGTAGTCCTTTGGTTATTGTTAATACTTGAGAGAATTGATTAGAGTGGCAGGGATGAGGAAGAACAAATAGTGGGGAAGGAAAAGTAAGAGAGAGAGAAAGGCAAGGGGAAGAGAAGCTACCACGGGCCTGTCTCCCAAGCTGGGCTGCACTCAGGTCTCTGCCAAGACCGCGTGGAATTTGGGGAGGCCGCCACACCCCGGATCACAGTGCCATCCGCCCCAGCTTGTCTCCTCTCTGGCGATCCAATTACTAAATGCAGCCGCATTCTTTAAAAATGTCTTTCCTCTTATGTAATGCAATAGTGACAAACGCCAAACAGATGGTGCTGTGACAAGCTTTTTAAAAGTTGATCAGGAGCTCATCTTTCACAGTTAATGTATGGGCCTCTCAACGAGCTTCAGCCAGCCACGAAACTCCATCACGAATCCGTACAGGACAAATCCCTCGACGACTGGCCATGCTCACCTCCTCCCCACCAGGGATTAATATGACAAGTGGTCACGTTGAGTTGTGAGCAACAGTCAGAAGGTACCTGGTTTGGACAGAGTGAAGAAATTCCTGGGACCTCTCAAAGCCCCCAAAGCTGGAGCCTTCCTCAATCTATTACCAAGACTTTTTTTTTTTTTCAAACTTTTATATCATCTTCAAGAGAGCGGACGGTCTCTCTCTCTCAGAGGGAAACGGATTAGTCACAAACAGTCTCAGATGCTGCCGGGAAGCTATTTTCCCCACCCCCACCACCACCCATCTTCCTCAGTGTGCAGGGATGAGATCATTTCACTTAGAGCCAATTATAGATGGAGAACGCTGGGGATGTGCAAAGAAATCTCCTCGGAGCCCTTCCCTCCCACCAACACAGGCTGTACCCTGCCGGGATGAGCAGGAACAGGAGGCTGGATGTCCGGTCCCAAGTTCAATCTCAGGGTGCGTGAAGGCCACGCATTCCTAAGCCACAGCTTGGATCCGTCAAGCTAGGATGCTGGGCCGCTGGCTAAATGAAATCTTTTGGCCTCAGAAGTTCAGAGCTGTTGAGTCCAAGGAGAGCATCACTGCAAAGAGGGGGAAACTGGGGCTTCGAGAGGGGAAGGGGCTAGTTGGTGGCAAAGCCAGGTAGCTGGAGGGTAGCTCCTCCACCTTCCACGAGGAAGAAGTTTGTTGTCTGGGACCTGTCCAGCCCCCTTCGTGCTGTTTCCGATACCAGCACCCTGAGTTTTCCTAGGGGAACTGTCCCTTCCCCGTGGTCCATGTGGTTCAAGTAGGACTGATCCCTCTCTTATCCCCAGAACTGACAAGTCCCAGCCAATCGGAGCCCACTGCCCTACTGGTTCAGGGATGAGCATATAAGATGAGCCAGGTCAATAGCAGCAACCCCAGGACTTTAGCCAGAGCTACAGCCATTGGAAATAAGAAGCTCTCTTCCACTTGGCGATCCTAAACTGGGAGGAAGAAAACCTAGAGATGCTAGTGGCCATCTATGCCACCACATGATGCCTGCCTAAGAAAAAAGCCAAACAGAGGAGAGCGGGCCAAAAGATAGCGATAAGACAGCTTCAACCTTGAACCCCCTGGATCTAGCCATACCTGAAGAGAGATTTATCCTGAATATTTAAATTACATGTGTCAATAAATTTCCATTTTTGCTAAAGTTGGTTGAGTTCTGTCCCTCACCCCTCAAAGGACCTTGACTTGAAGTGCTTAGGTGTGGGGCAAGGCTCCAGGAACATCACACTGCATGCTCCCCACCTCCAACTCCAACACATTTCTGAATTTTTTTTTTTTTAGTATTGGCTGGATGGAGATACCTCCCCCTCCCCTAGCAGATTCCCTGACTCTGCACAAACTCCAGCTGAAACTGGGGGTAACTAGTCAAATCCATTTCACCTGTCTTCACTACAAAGCTGCATGTCCTCCAAGCAGCACGTAGCCCAAACTGTAAGATGTTTGGCTGAGTCAGCTGTGTCTAGTTCTAGCTGAGCCTGTTAAGATGGGACAGGACCATCGACCCTTCAACTGGGCATGCGTGAGTGTTCCCTTGGTGACCTTTTGACGTCAGAGGGTCGAAAACTCCACCCTCAGATGGGGCTAAGCACCTTCATTTTTTAACACACAGAGGCCTGTAGCTTGGTTGCACCAGCTCGGAACAACAGCGACCATACCTTTCTCCAATCACCTTTCCCCACGCTCCGCATGCCTCAGACCGCCCTGCTGCTTTATTCGTTACCCCATAAATACCCTGAGCTCCTTTGGGAAGGCAGACCTGAAGCTCGTTCTCCTGTCACCACGCTTTGTTGCAAACCTCGGTGTCTCAGCGTTTTGACTTGTGAGTCAGGCAAAATGAAGCTGGTTTGGTGACACAGCAACACACTCCAGAAGAAGAACCCAAGGTAAGCTGGTGTTCCCCACCACAGCCTCTGCCTTCCTGTTCAGTCAAGAGCACAGGCCTCGGAGTCCAGTTCGAATCCCAGCTCCAGCATTTCCTAATAATGAGCCCTTGTACAGGTCATTTAACTTTCCTGAGCCTCAGTTTTTCCTTCTGTAAATGGGAGAAAGATCATCCACCTTCCAGAATCCTCGAGGGGATTAAAACAAACATCACTCCTTAGGGGCTGATTTTTCAACAGTAGCTCTGAGGGACTCCAAAAAGTTTATACCACAGAGCCTGGGCATCTCAGACACTTAGTCTGCTTGGGAAGACAGCAGCTAAACACACATAAGATAATTTCCACATAAAACGACCTCCTGCGGCCAAAACAAGTGTAGGCGCAGAAGCAGCGAAAATCTGCTTCTAGGGAACCTGGCCTGGATGTGAATCCGGCAGTCCCCTCCCTGGCCTCCTGACCGGTCAACACCTCTTTCCCCTGCATTTCCCCAGCTCTTCACCCCAGACAGACACACACAGGTGCTGCTGAAATGCTTGCCCAGTGACTCATTCACACTCCCAGAGACAGGGAACAGACAGTGATTCCCAAGAGTGCCCAGAGTCCTGATTTAGGAAGGAGGATTGAGTAGCAGGAACATGTGGGCCAGTCCCTGCCCAGCCCCAAGGACAGCGGAAAGATACACCCCTCCCCCAACTCCATCTGCAGAGCTCCTGGGTCCTAAGGCTGGGAACGCTGGGCCAGCAAGGAGCGGGAGTGAACCGGGGCTTCCCCACAGTTCCTCGTTCACTACGGCTGTGCTTCCCGAAGTGAGGGACTCACAGATGAGATGGTTTTACCTGAATCCAGGACAGGGCATTAAATAATTGACTACAAGATGAGTGAACCTTGAAAATATTATGCTACGTGAAAGAAGCCAGACACAAAAGACCATTTGTATGATTCCATTTATAGGAAACGTCCAGAATAGGCAAGTCCATAGAAACAGAAAGTAGATTAGTGGTTGCTTAGGGCTGGAGGGGTCTGAGGAATGAGGAGTAACTGCTAGATTTCTTCTAGGGGGATGAAAAGGGTTCTAAAATTAGGCCAAGTTATACGATCCTATGAATATACTAAAAAGACTGAATTGTACACTTTGAGGGAATGGTATAATATTGTGAATCCTATCTCAGTAAAGGTGTTGAAATACATATTAATAACAGTTGACTCCCAAGGGGAGAAAATCTGCTCCTTTTCAAGTCCCTTGTAATTCCTCTAGTTTGTCAAGGACCTAGTCTCCATTAGACACTAGGGTCCCCGCACTTCCTCTCACACACGTGCTAGTGTCTTGTTTGAACACGGAGAGAGCAAGGCTTCATGCCCGGCCCCTTGGGCAACAACACGTCACCAGACTTGTTTGGTTTCCATCGTGTCTGTTTTTCTGATTGCCTTCTAATTACGGCAGCTGATCGTTCGCCTGTTCATTTCATTTTTTCAACAGATATGTATCGAGTGTTACGGTGTGCCACACACTGTTCCAGGCATGGGGGGACGAAGCAGGCAACAAGACAGACCAAAAACCTCGCCCACCTGCAGCTGATGCACTGCGAGTGCAGAAAATCTTAGCAGTACATGTAGCTCATGGGTTTCAAGTCCCCACTCTGTTGCTCACTAGCTGTGTGTCCTGGGGCAAGTAACTTAACCGCTCTGTGCCTCAGTTTCCACCCATGTAAAATGGGGATAATAACGGCACCTAACTTGGAATCCAATGAGTCAGTATGTGTAAAGGGCCAGGACAGCACTTGGCACACTGTAGGTACTTAATAAATGTTTGCTACTATTATTTATTTTCATTTCTAGTTGTGATTTAAAAAAAAAATTTCCTCTTTATACACAGATATATAAGTATAAGCTTCCTTTTAAAATAAATTTATTTAAGTAAAAAAAGGGGATGAGGTGGAGAGTCAAAAAGTGGGGGTACAGGTAAGGAAAATGGGGCAGAATTGAGAAGAGTGTATTGAGAAAATGAAATTTGGGAAGCCCTGGACTAGAGGGAGAGGAGAGTAAGGCTATGACTCAGCTGGCACCCAGTGGAAACATAAAGCTATTTTCAGTGTCAGCATAAGGACAAGACTTGTTCCCTCAGTCTCAGATTTGCACATTTATCCCCACTCCCTCATCCTGCGGGATCCCAAGCCCTGGGGGTTTCCCTGCTGCCCAGGGAGGCTTTGGAGAGAGGGGCTCTGAACAAATGGGGGTCACGGCCGCTAGATGAAGACGAGGCTGTGGACCTCGGGGCAGGAACAGTCCCGGAGCTGCCCGAGCCTCTCCCAGGTCCCTCGGCACCGGGGGTGGCCGGCCGCTTGCCACAGCAACAGCTGGTGCCTGAAAGACATGGGGCTGGTTCAGTGGCGTCATGACTCTCCTGGGTGCCAGGGATATTTGTTTTCAGGGGCCCCTCCTCCATGCAAAAATATTTTAAATCAAGGTTTACCACTGCATTGCGAAAAGATAAATGTAATCCGGGCTGGAGTCAGTATCAGAGCCTCATTATTCTTACATCTTATTTCTTCCGATTTCAAGAGGTTAAAATGAAAGCATTTTCATGGAGCCTAAAAGTGTGTGGGCCCTGGGCCTGGTGTCTACTGTGCCTGATGGAGAAGTTGGCCCTGGGCTGGCCGCAGAACCGCTGACCCTAGAGGCCACCCAGGGCAATTCAGACTCAGCTCTTAGGGTCTGGTGAGGTGACACTCTCACATCCTTAACCTCCCTGTATCCCCTTTCCCTCCTGTTGGGAGGCAACAGAGTGGAGTGATTAAGAACACAGGTTCTGGAAGGGGGGCGGGGGCGGGGCGGGGGGCGAAGGGGAGTTTCATGACCCAGCTTCTAGGAGCCTCTGGCTCTTCCATGAACAACAGAGATAATCGTAATCTCCGCCCCTCTGAGTGTCGGGAGGGTTTGATGAGATGCTGTGTGCAGAAAAAGTAAACATGACCGTGACAATAATAGCTAACCATTTCAGCAACAAGAACGAACGATCCAGCACTACAAGGCAGCCACGCAGATGGACCTTGCAAACTGCACGTCAAGCGAAAGAAGCCAAATTCTAAAAGGTATATCCTGTACCATTTCATTTATGTGAAGTTTAGGGAAAAACATTTAAACTGTAAGTGTTTGGGGATCTGCACTGAGTTGAGTAAAGCTATAAAGAAAACTGTACAGTGGGTTACCATAAAAGTCAGGATGGTGGTCTCCTCTATGGGGATGGGAGGGGCTGCGGTTGGGGTGGCCTGGGGGGACTGGGGGCTAGCCAGGTTCTCTTCCTTGCCTGGGTGGTGACTACCCAGATGTGTCCTCTTTGCAAACATTTATTAACCTGTTCATATATGTTTTAGCCAATTCTCTGTAGGCATAATTCACATCTTTTAAAAATGCAAAATAATAACAACTCACACAGATTGTGTTGTGTGCCAGGCATTTTTCTAAGCTTCTAAGCACAGTGCCTGGCACCCAATATGCACTTCACAAATGATAGCATTTAAAGTTACCGTTGTTATTGCAATCTTCAGTATGTAAAATGGAATTAATGTCCCTTGTCTCAACAGGGCTTGTGAGGCTTGAGTGGAGAACTCACTTATAAAGCACCCACTTGGTGCCTGGCACACCCTAGGTGCATGACTATGGCAGGTGTTCCTTCTGCCTGTCCCAAACTCAGAGACACTTCTCATGCTAAATAAACCTTCCTAAAATCCCCAACTGGCAGGCTAACCCTCCCCAGGGCCGGGCCCTTTGCATGCCCACCCTCGCCAGCAGCCCACGGAAAGAATCTGGCTGGCAGCTCGTCTCTATCCTCACTTTGATGCTCCTCCTCTGCCCAGTCCTGCCCGGTGAGCTCATGCCCCCAATCAGACCTTCCATCACCTGTTCTGTGAGCCTGGCCTGGCCGGGGTGGGAGCGGGGAGAGATGCCCCTGCCTGGCACAGCCCTGGCTCTACTTTCCATCCCCCCCCCATGCCTGGTGGAGGCAGTGGTTCCTGTGACCCTCATCTCAGCCTCACCAAAGTGCCATGTTCCTGGAGTATTTGCATCCAAAAAGAGAAGTTTGGGATTAATCAGAGTTTTAGGGCTAAAAAGGCTTATTCAAAGATGGGTAGGTAAACTGAGGCTCTAATAAGTGAGCATCTAGCCCAAAGAATGAGTCTCTAATGGTAGAATCTCACGTCTAGGATGAGTAAGTGGCAGGGCAGGGAGAGATTGGAGGAAGGTTGGTTGAGAGGGCCTCCCTATTGTCTGCCGTTTATTTATTGGGCACCTACTATGTGCCAGCTTCATTACATTTATTACATTTCATTTTCACAAAGTACATGTATTATTATGCCCATTTTATAGGTTAAACATGACAATAGCAGCTTCCACCCATGAGGAGGAAGGTGCCATGCAGAGGGCTCAGGATCCTTCCCACCATCTGAGTGGAGGGGACTGTCAGGGTCAGAAGGAGGATTTGCCCAAACACCTACCTAGTAAAGGCCAGAAGTGGGGTTTGAACCTGGATCTATGCAGTCTCAATGCCTCTTGTTCAGATACATATGTCCCTAACACCCCATCTGGCATCGGCACTCCCTGCTCTGGGTTTACAGTGAGCAGGGCTGCTCAATTTTAAAAGGCAGGAAACTAACATCCTTAGAAATGGGAGAAGAACTCCCTGGCCAGACCCCAGAGAGAGCTCTTGTTCCTACTGTATAATAATCCTGCACCAGAAAAGCAGTCAGTGGGAAACAGTCTAGACTTGTCTTTAGAACTTGGCCCAGGAGTCTGAGCAATTTAGTTTCGAAGCCTGTTTCTGCCACTTGCTAGGTGTGTGACCTTGGGCACCTCTTTGTAAATCAGTCTTCTCACCTAGAAATAGAGGATCCTGAAAGTATCCACTTTGGGCTCTTGGGATGTTTCAAGGACATCCTGTGTATCAATGTGTCCTCACCTCCTTCCACGCCCCCCCTTGCTTATTCCATGCCAGGCTCAGTGGCAGCGCACTCCCACCTCAGGGCCTTCGAACTTGCTGTTCCCTCTGCCTGGAATACCCTTCCCCCAAACATCCACATTTCCTCCCTCATTTCCTTCCAATCTCTGTTCACATGTCACCTCCTTAGTGTCACCTTGCTATAAAAAAAAAAAAAAAAGGCAAAAAGAACCCCAGAACTTCCCTGATTCTTCTTTCTTTCCCTAACACTTACCTCCATCTGACAAATTACAGATTTACTTGCCTAATGTCTGCTTCCTCACAGCAGAATGTGTCTCCATAAGAGAAGGGACCACAACTGCTTTGTTCACTGCCTCTCCCCAATGCTCAAAACATTGCCTGGCATGTGCCCAATAGTAAGTGCTCAACAAATATGTATTGAATGAATGAATGAACAAATAGAGAGCTTAGAGTAATGTCTGGCACATAGTAAGCACTCAGTAAATGTTACCTACTATTGTAAGGCTAAGTGCTTTCCAAGACATCTGCCCTTGTGGAAGGAGTCTGGGGGGATGATAACAGCCAAATCTGGGTCAAATCCTGTGTGACCTTGACTAAGTCACAGTGCATCTCTGAGCCTCTGTTTCCCCACCTCTACAATGAGGGTAACCAAACTTGGCTTTTAAGGGAATTGTAAGGATTCGACAATAAAACCAGCTCCCTTTTCTTGAGTGCTTTCTGGATGCCAGGAGCTATGCTAAGTCTAGGTCCTCTTACTATCTGCATTTTCAGATGAGGAAATTGAAGTTCAGAGAGGTTATGAGATTGCCCAAGGTCACACAGCTGGAAATGGCAGGAGCTGCTCCCCCTCAGACACCGGGACTCCCTTGGCCCCGCCCTGGCCAGGAAACAGGATCCCATTCCCTGGGCACCTTCCTCTCTCAGGCAGCAGAGAAGCCCCAGGCTCTACAGGCACGCTTCCCCATGCCCGAGTCCCACGGCTTACCCTCCAGCCCCACCGCCATCCCCGTAGCAGCGCCGGCTCCTGGCATCCTGGGCAGGCCATTCACACCTCACACAGACTGTGTGGCCCTGGGTCAGATACCTTGTCCACTGGGCATGGGGCGCCCTCACCTGCTGGCAGCATCCCGGAACAGGCCCCAGCCGGAACTGGACACAGTACCTGCAGCCACACAGGAAGACACCACCCCAAACACCTGTGAGCATTTATGGAGCACCTACTGTGTACCTAGCCCTATGTAGGCTCAGGTTGGTACAATTTCTCCCTGGTATAGAAACGTTTTGGGCAATTCAGTCTGCATCAACAGGTTGCATACAAGAGACCTGGCTCCTGCTTTTTTAAGTTATACTATTGAGGGCTTCCACGGGCCAGTTCTTCAAATGCCATATCCAAAAGACTATATAGTTTACTTCTCATCTCTCTCCCCATTGGGAATGTCAGCTCCACAAAGGCAGGAATTTGTATTTGTTTTGTTCACTGTTGTGTCCAAGTCCTAGACTAGGACCTGGCTCAATAAAAATTTGCAGAATGAATCATTTGGTCCAATGCACTAGGGAAACCCTGCAAGGTGGTTGTTGGCCCCAGCTTACAGATTAGGAAACTGAGGCCCAGAAAGATGACTTGCCCAGAGTCACACAGCTAATAAGTGGTAGTGCCTAAAATGGAACCACCTAATCCCAAAAGTCTCAATAAGCACTCTGCCGCATTTTGCAAAAGATCCTACATTGTAGAAAAGATTCACTGCAAGAATTATTTAAGTAATTGTCCCATCCTGGAGCATCTGAATTAAGACCCAGTTTGCTAAAATTGTACTTCGACCCAACTTTTTCTACAACCAGCAGTAAATGGTACCCCCTGCTGGAGGAGGTGCAGCTTGCACAGGACACGGGGGGTTACTGTGTGGGGCTGCTGCCCCCTGGTGCAGCCTCTGGCAGGCCCAAGGAGAAGACAGTTTTCTTCCAGGAACAGCCCAGAGCCCTTTCCTCTCAGCTGCCCCCAGAACTCCTCAGGACTCTGTCCCTTACCAGAAGCCTGTGATAATTGGAATTTTCATCTTCCCAACACGCTTCCTCTTGCCCTTTTGGTGGGTTATTTGGGGAACTCTTGTCCTCACCCTACGTGGTCTCAGAGGGGCAATCAAACCGGGTGCCTGGTCCTGGCTCCCCACACCTGCCGCTAGAGTGGACAGATGATTGAAGCTGACCAACCAGAGGTCCGATCCTCTGGGTCACAGTGATTGGTTCAGGGATGGGCCTGGGATCCAAGCAGGACCAATCAACCTCCTCCAGAAAGTACACAGTGAGACTGGGAGGAAGGACTCCGTCAGCTGGAGGTGCTGAGCTGGGAGGATGTAGGGCTGCTGGTGGGCAGCTTGGCTACTACAGGGTGTCAGGCTGCTGCAGAATGCAGCCAATATATGAAGGGGAGAAGGAGAGGGAGAGGGAGTCCTGATGATATTTGACCTCTTGGCTCCAGTCATGCTTGAAGTAATATTTCAAAACTTCCCTCTCGGTTATATAAACCAATAATTCTCCTTTTCACTTGACCCAGTTTGAGCTGAGTTTCTGTCCCTTACAGTGAAAGGAATCCTAGCTAATAGAGTTCTCCTCTCCATCTCCCTTAGCACTGCCTTAATTCAGACTTTATTCTTTCAGTTAATATTTGTTGAGTATCTACCATGTGCCAGACACTGTCCTGGAAGCTTGACCTCATCACCACCACCAGCAACACACTGTCTGACTCAATCCCTGAAATCCACCTTCAAAGGGGCAGGGCTACCGCCCTGGTCCAAACCACCTTCATTTTTTGTGTGGACAATTGCAGTAGCCTCCGCGTTGGTCTCCCTGATTCCTTCCTTGCTTCTCTGCAGTCAAGTCTCCAAATAGCATCTAAGGGGATCCTGTGAAAACCTAAGTCAGATCCTGTCATTCCTCTGCCCAAAACCCTCCCATGACTCCCATCTCAGGCAGAGAAAGTACCCAACTTCCCACCACAACCTATACACCCTGTGTGATCTGACCTCCCCCCCCCCAATATATCATATTTCCTACTCTCTCTCCCTCTCCCTGAATTCTAGCCTGAACTACATGCTGATCCTTGAACACCAGGCATGCCCTGCCTCAGGACCTTTGCACCTACTAGTCCTTCTGCCAATCATGCTCTTCCCCTAGAGAACCTCTTCTATATCTTAGTACAAATGTCACCTTCTCAGTGAGGATATCCCTGGCATACCCACCCTCTTCTCTGCTTTATTTTTCTCCATAGCACTTAGCACCATTTGACAGGCTATTTGTTTATTGTCTGCCTCCTCTAAGGCAGACTCCATGAGGACAAGTATTTCTGTCTTTTTTATTCCTTGCTGTAGCCCCAAGGCCTAACCCATATAAACAATATAAAATACCTGTCATATAAACAATAAACCTTGAGTGAATGAGTAAGTGAATGAAGTTGAGTAGAGACCAGTTACTAAGGACTTCAAAGTTCATGCTGATAAGTTTGCAAATGAAACAGGACAAGAAATGGGGAGATGTTAAAGCTATCAAGTAAGAGAGAGACACAATGAAAATCTAATCCAGTGAAAAATGTTCACAAATTTGAGTTGGACTTTGGGTTCATTTGCTTCCACTTACCCTATTGTCTCTTGCTTCTTGAAGACACCTTGCTTTTCTCGCTTTTTCCCGTAGCTGCCTGTGGTTATCAGAGCAGGGACTGTGGGCCAAGGAGAAAACGGAGTTAGGTATCCCAGCATCACCACCCCCAAGGCTATGACACCACAGGAAGCAAGATTAGGTACTTCTGGTGCCAGAGTCATTTCTATGGCAGCCCTAAGGAGGCGTGGGGTCTCATAACTGGGTAGGTGGTCCCCACAAAGACCCCTTATGCAATGATGGAGGCAGGATCATATTTATCTCTGAGATTCAGGGCCTGGCACAGTGGGTTGTATAGTGAGTCTGAAAAGTTCTTCAAATGAATGATTTTGATGAATGAATAAGTGAGTGAGTGAAAAACAAAGAGATGAGTTAAGAACTGGATGGATGGATGGATGGATGCATGGATGGATGGATGCATGGATGGATGGATGGATGGCTTAAATGGTATAAGAAAGGAAGAATAGTGGGTGATGAGTAAATGGGAAGATGTGAGGATGGAAAAAAGGAGAGACAGAGATGACAGAAGAGATGATGAATGGAAAGAAGGATGGACGAAGACATGATAGGTGGATGGATAGGTGAGGGTATAAAAGAACCAGATGGATAGACGAATGAATGGGTGGGAAGATGTAAGGATGGAAGAAAAGGGGGACAGAGGTATGGACGATAAATGAATGAATTATCCTGTTGAGCCAGCTTCCAAGCCTCTTCCTTCCTAGAGCAGACAGAGGAGAATTGAGAGTCAGTCCATGAGAGGTTAGTGATTCTTTAGAGGGAAAAAAAGCCAAAGGAAGTCCCTACCTCCCCCCATTCCCTGAATGATGGAGCTGAATCAGAAATATGGTGTTGAACTAATTAATGCTTGTGATCTAGAGAAGGTAACACACTTAAAACACAACTTCCCTTCTCTCTTCCCTTCCAACATCCAGTGCTGCTTTTGGCGTAGCCTAGAGCAGTGAGGAAAGCCCCAGAGAAGCCCAGATTCTGGTTCCAGCTCTCCCTCTTATAGCTGAGTGATCTTGGTCCTCTCTGAGTCTCAGTCTCCTCATCAGCAGAATGGGTATAATAGTAGAACCTATATCATAGTTATTGTTATTGTCAGAGTTGAATAAAATGATACACGATGAGCTATGTATCTTGGGCAAAAGTTGTGCCTCCCTGAGCCTTGCTTTCCCCTTCTGTAAAATGCATAGTAACACTGGCCTCACAGAGTCAAGTAATGTGGCCAAGAACTGGATAGATGGATGCAGATGCATAGCAGATGGCAGGGATAGTCAGGAAATCTTCCTGGAAAAAACTGACATCTATGCAGGAAACAATGAACCAAGCAAGTTAGATGTGGATGGCAAAGGAGAGGGAAGAGGATTTCAGGCAAAGGAAATGACATTCCCTCTTTCATCGCCCCATTGCCACCACCCTGGTCCAGACACCTTCCTCTCTTGCCTGCACCGCTGCAGTCACCTCTTCCCTGGCCTCCCCACTGCCCTCTGACCCTTTTCAGCCTGCTGTCCCCACAGTGGTCAGAATGATCCTTTAAAACATAGATAGAAGAAGGAAGGAGATGAGGTCACAGGAGGTGAGAGCCAGAGCATTTGAGCTTGTAGACCATGATGAGGAATTTGGGTTTCACCCTGAGAGCACTGGGTAACTACTGGAGAATTTAAAGCCACAGGGTGACACCATGGTAAGATTTGTGCTGTGCTCCCTGCCAGGCTGTAGCATGGGAAGAGATTGGAAGGGGTCAGTTTAGTCTTGTTGCCTGTACTTCTACCACTTCAGGAAAACCACTTTCACTCTCTTAGTTTCTTCAGCTATAAAATGGGCATTCCCTATTTTTTTTTTGTAATGATATAAAAGCATTTTATCAGGATATGCAATGTGGCCAGCATCTGTTGTTTTGCCTGCCCTACATCCATTCTCCCTGATTTTCCTATGGAGAGCACCCCTCCCCTACTCTCATTCAGATGGGGCTGACCCACCCCTGTAGCTTCAAAGGGAGCACAGGCCCCAGGCTTGGCCAATCAGAGTAATGCATCATTCTGGCCATACTGAATTGGTTCAGCAGTGGAAACAGGACCCAGGTCAAGCCAATGAGACTTCATCCTAGGACATTTGCTGAAACTAAGGGGAGAAGGACCTTTTCTTCCAGCTGCTACACTGATTGCAGGGAAGCCTGGAGCTATCAAAGACCATTACAGGGGGAATGCCTGCCTGAGAATGAGGCTAATTCAGAGGAAAACAGAGCTGCGAGGTGGAGAGAGGTTCCTAGTAACATTGCTTGAGCTCCTAGATCCAGCCATGCCTGAATGCAGCACCTGGAATTAGTTACATGAGACACTCATTTTTATTCAGGTCAGCTTAAGATAGGTTTCCTATCATCTTCATTTAAACAAAGCCCTGACTGATTCACACTGGGAGATGAGTAGAAAGAAGATATCAAGATGCCTAGAAGAGCCCATGCACCACAACTACTGAGCCTGCACCCTAGAGCCCACAGGCCACAACTATTGAGCCCATGTGCCACAACTACTGAAGCCCGTGCACCTGGAGCCCATGCTCCACAACAAGAGAGGCCACCACAATGAGAAGCCTGCACACTGCAACAGAGTAGTCCCTGCTTACCACAACTAGAGAGAGCCCACGCACAGCAACAAAGACCCAATGCAGCCAATAAGTAAATAAATTTATTTTAAAAAGATGCCTAGAGGAAGTCAGAGCTTCTTATCTCATTCAGAGGGTGAGGAGAGAGATCAGGGCAGAGGAAGACAAAGTTCCATCCTAACCTCAGACCCCACACAGGAACTTATGGAGGGCCCTGCAGTCCAGCCAGGCTGTTCCCTTGACAGCCACCCCCAGGGCCACCCCAACTCACGCAAGGACTGTTGGCACTCCACTCCCTTGTGGCTCCAGTACTCCACGCAGCCAGCCCGCTCTTCCAACAGGGGGCAGGGTGCACCCCCGTTCCTGGGCTCCTGCAGCACATGCCTCTGGCGGACACGGTAAGAGACCTGGCAGGGCTTGACACAGCGACTCCAGCCACTCCACTTGGCCACGACGCAGGAGACCGCTGGAAGAGAAGGTGGCATCTCCAAGGACAACTTCTATGGAATTTGGGCAGTGGCCAGGTCTTGTCCACCTTTCCCACAAGCCAAACTCCCCAAAACACCACAGTGGGCACTAGAACTTCTGCAAACCTGAATCCATGTATGCCTTACAAAGTTTCTCTGTAACAAATTTGTATACATCTCCTAAACTTAGAATTCCACATTTTATTTACCCATAATCCTGTTGGTGATAGTTCCAGTGGTTTCCATCACCCATTCCTCCAATAAATATTTTCTAGGCACTTACAACTGATTTCACCTCCCTGCTCCTCAGTTTCTTCCATTGTGAAATGGGTATAAGAACAGTATTCACTTAATAGGGTGGCCTTGAGGATTCAACCAGATGTAATGCATAAAGTATTCGCTCCTGGCACATAACAAGTGCTCAGTAAACACTAGCTATTCCTCTGCAGCAGTGAAACGAACCACAGCTACACTAGCAACAACGTGGATGGAAAGAAGCCTCTTGCAGAAGCTATTTCTGGTGTGATACTATTTAGATGCAGTTTTAAAACCTGCAAAACCGTACTATATAGTGCTTAGGAATTCATACAGATAATGTATATTACATATCCGTGATATTGTATATATACCTAAGTATATATATGCCAATGTTCGCTATTCACAGATTCGGTATTTGCAAATTCATCTATTTGCTAAAACTGATTTGTAACCCCAAAACCAATATTTGAGGAGCTTTTGCAGCCATGCATAGATGTACGCAGAACAGCAAAAATTTTGAATCACCCAGCATGCACTTTCGCAGCCGAGGGCAAACGAGGCCCCGAGCTGCCTTCTTGCATGGAGGCAGCAGGTGGTGGTGTGGTGCAGTTCAAGGAGCTCCGACTCTGGTACCTGTTAGTGGCGCAGCCTCGGGCCAGTCACTTAACACCTCTGACTCTTTTTTCCCTTTTTTAAAACAACCTAGCAGAATGAGCTGTTTTTAGGATTTAAGATTATAATCTGTGTGAGATACAGGTATACATATTTCCCCTGGGAACAATGGAGCAATGGTTTCGTATTCCTGGGGATTTTATAGACTATAACTACCATCCATCATGGGAACTGACTGTATATTTTATATACGTCGAATACACACACACACACACACCTCTGCAGGAATTATAAATACCGAATTCAGCACAGCAGTTACCTCTGAGGAGAAAGGGAAGGAACGCAGAAGCCCTAGTGGTATTCACCAAGGCTTATTTCTTAGCTTTTCCTGAGAGTATATTATATTGTTGTCTCTGCACTGGGCTCTGTCTGTCTGAAATATTTCATCGTGTTAAAAGAAGGAAGCTGCTGGGCGTCCATGTCCGTGAGATGCTCCCCGTGCCTACCACAGTTAGGGGCCTGGTGAATAGGTATTTTCTGATGATGTGGCCTTTGAGACCTTCAGCTTCTTCATGTAAGTCCACAGTCCCAGACCAGGACTGGGCCAAACCAGACAGGGAAGGCCATCTGGCCAAAACATGGGCTCTTAGGACTTCCCCCAGGGAGAGAATTTTTCGACAAGAAATTGTCAAGCCTTTCTTGACAAGCCTTGACAGTCACATTCACACACACATACACCACACTTGTGCACACACAAGGTACTACTACTGTCGGAATTAGTTCACTCATTCCACAAATATTTACCAAGCATCTCCTGTGAGTCGGATACTGTCCTAGGTGCTACAGACACCATGGTGAACAAGAAAGACCACATCTGTCCTCCTGAAAAACACTCACCAGCTATGAGACATGTCCTAGTTCAGCAACTTGAAAATGTGAAGAAAAAAAAAAGTGTACATCCTTGAACTGAAGGAAGAAGTTGATTGCCGTTAAAACAGACAGTGTTGCTTCCGGCCCCTCAGGAAGTCGCATACTCCTCGCACGGATCTGAACTCTTAGCAGACTTGAAATGCTCAGAGGGAGGATGGAGGGAGGGAGGAAATAAAATACCACAGCCTAACGGTCATCTGTGGCCTTAGACATCCACCTAATAACGACATCAATTATGTCACTGCTGCTGGACCGGGCAAGTCGCATCCTGGACTTTGTGTAATCCTCACAACAACCTTAGGGTCCTTCTTTGTGCCCTGTGCCCCCCCCCCCCCCCCCCCAGGGAAGCCTGTGCATCACAGAGGCCCCCTGGCCACAGATTGAGTTTAGCTAGTGAGGCACCACAGGGAGGAGAGTGCAGCCCAGGTATTTATCGCGCCTCCACCATCCCCCTCACCCTCACTCCTGCATGGAGGGGACCCTCAGCCATGGATCCTGCCTCACAGGCTCCTGTAACACCACTTCCCCCTGCCCCCACCCTAGCGAATGGAGCCCTTGTCAAATTCTATTCCATTCATCTCTTCTAGGCATACCATCTGCCACTTGCCAGAACCCCAGCTCCCACATATATACATGTATTAGCACTATTGTCAAATCCATCTCACAGAAGAGGCAAGTGGGGCTTAAGGAGACTGAATAGCTGAGTTGAGCCAAGATGCTGGAGTCACACAAGCTTGGATTCCAGCTACGGTCTCACAGAATGGGTGCAATGACAGATGTGAAGCACTAGGCAGATAGTAAATGCTCCATACAACGGGGGACTCTCTGCATTTATTCACCAACTGCTTAGGGCCTACTATGTGCTAAGCACTGGCCCGGGTGCTGGGAACACAGAGGGGCAAAATAGAGAAAGCCCTTGCCCTGGGGGAGCTGACATTCAGTGGGGGAAACAGACAAGAAGCAATACACTATATGATGTAATTTCCACTAGCCATCCATGCTCTGAGAAAAGCCCAAGCAGGATAAGAGGGGCAGGGGTAGGGTGGTAAGAAACTGTTTTAGATAGAGGAGTCAAGGAGGGCTTCCATGACAAAGGACATCTGAGGAGGTGAGGGAGAGCGCTGTGTAGGCATCTGAGAGGAAGTGTTCCGGGCAGAAGGAAGAGGCAGTACAAAGGCCCTGAGGCAGGGTCCAGGTTAGATGCTGGAGGGACAGCGAGGAGGCCAATGTGGCTAGAGCATAAAAAGCAGGAAGGAAAATGGCAGGAAGTGATGAGGGGCAGGCAGTGATAGACTACAGAGCCTTGACGACTATTGTAGGGAACTTGGATTTTATTCTAAGCATGAAGAAAAGCCATGGTCAAGTCCTGAGCAGAACAGTGACGTTATCACCTTTAAGGTTTTAATAGGATGTCTCTAGCTGCTGGTTGGGGGTCAGGGCAGAAGCAAGGAAACCAATGAAACAGCTACAGTTGTCCAAGCAAGAGAGTATAATCTACAGTAGAAAAATCTACTCGAAAAAGTGACTTTCATGTCACTGGAAATGTTTGCAGAGTGGCTAGACGACCTGGCAGGGAGACTGCAGACCAGATTCGGTCACTGGCTGGGCAGCTGGACCAAGAGTAGGCACCAAAGTCCCACCATGATCCCCTGTCAGGAAGGTGAGAGATTTTGCAGTAAATTAGGCAGATGGCACCCTACGCATATTCTTTCCATGTCACTGGCATCTGTGATGTCACCAAGCAGCATGCACAGCTGAGACCCCCAAGGAATTGTCATCACACCTCACCTAGACCTAGGGTCACAGCCTTGGTACCTTCATGCGATTATTCATATCTTATCAGCCTCCTCAACTAGAATGTCAGCTCCGTGGAGGCAAGGGCCTTGTTCCCTGCTGAATTCCAGGACCAAACACAGTGCCTGACACGTAGGGGCCCAGTAAGTAACAAGTCAGCGAATTCTGAAGAAGCAAATCGTGCCTTAGCGACAACAAAGGAAATATGACCACAAGTTGGCATTGCAGAAAGGTACCACCAGATGGCGATGTTTCTCAAAACAAAGACCATCCCACCTTTTTCTGAGTAAAGGAGAAATTCTAGCTTATCAGTGCAGCTGAGAAAGAGGGGGATGGGAGGAGGTTTTAAGGTTGCTCTTCCAACCCTAGAGACCCAGATAACATTACATCAGCTGAGCCTGCTGGAGCCAGACTGAATTTCCCACAGTCCCCTTGGGTCCCTCTGCCTCACCACTAACAGGCCCATGCTCCTCAGGAAATGCCTTTCTGGACAATTCAAACCTGGCCTTTTTCTCTGAACCTCACTGCCCAGCCCCCTGAGCGTCCATCCTCCTCACTGTCTACCTAAAGGATTTTTCTGGAATGTAGTCCTGGCCTGCCACCTGAAATCTTTCCGTGGTTCCCATCTCCTACTGAGGTAGTTTCACAAAAGGTCTTTTGTAAAGACTAGTGGCTAAAAATCTGTGTTCTTGCAATGCATCCACAGTCACCCCCGGCCTCCTCCTCCTGCTTAAAGTCTCAGCACGCTTTTACTTCGAGCTCCCTGACATACAGGGGCCCCTACAGCTCAGAAGCGAGCAGCAGTCATTTCTGCCCTCCCAGCCTCCTTACCCCCATCTTCTGGTACCACCACCTCGGTTTTCTTTTGGGGAATTGACCCTCCCTACTCTCAGTCCACTTAGCTTGGATAGGGCTAACCTCACCTTCTCATTCCTGGGATTGGGTACCAGACATGACCAGACATGACCAACTGACATATTCTTTCGCCCTAGGCTCAGTGATTTATTGGATCATGAATGAGCATGAAACCCAAACTGGGCCTATGAGAACCATCCTAGGAGTTCAGCTGGAATAACTAGGAAAAGGATCTCTCATTCCACTAGGGACACCAGTTTGGAGGTACTGGGTACTATCTTTGTCAACATTTGGTGACAGCATGCCTGAGATTGAAACTAACACAAGCAGAGCTGAAAGGTGGAAAGAGATAGAGTCCTGATGACATCCTTGCAGTCCCTGGATCCAGCCATGCCTGAAGTCAGAATCCATGGATTGTTTCTCAGTTACCTGCCCCGATACATTCCGTTCTTAGCCTAAGTATGAATTGTGCCACAACCCTCAGAATACTGACTAGTACAATGAATACATAGGTGCATAAATAGGGACTTTGATCCTTACAGTGTTGAAGTGAGGATTAAGGAGCATAAAATACTTGAAAACATTCAATAAGGAACTTGAAAAATGTGAAGTAATGGTGTCCATCCTTTAAGGCTTTACTAGCCACTCCAGCCCCACCCTCTTCCTGACCCCACCCCATCCTCACCAATCATTTCCAAGCCTCATCTTTTCCCTTTTAAAAAAATATTTATTTATTTATTTATTTATTGGCTGCATTGGGTCTTTGTTGCTGCGCACGGGATTTCTCCAGTTGCAGTGAGCAAGGGCTATTCTTCATTCTGGTACACGGGCTTCTCATAGCGATGGCTTCTCTTGTTGCAGAGCACAGGCTCTAGGCACGGGGACTTCAGTAGTTGTGGCACATGGGCTCAATAGTTGTAGCTCTCAGGCTCTAGAGCACAAGCTCAGTAGTTGTGGCGCACAGGCTTAGTTGCTCCGCAGCATGTGGGATCTTCTGGTCCCAGGCATCAAACCCTTGTCCCCTGCATTGGCAGGCGGATTCTTAATCACTGCACCACCAGGGAAGCCCCCCAAGCCTCGTCTTGCTCTGAGATTATTTCTTTCACAGCCACCCTCGCTCCCAAAAATAGAATATAAGCTTGATGGGGGCCAGAGTCCCATCTTTCGGGCTCCCACTGGTCCCAGCTGAGCTGGGCACATCACAGGTGGCCAGCAATATAACCGAACTGAAGGTGGGCAATGTCAAGTGTTCCTGTTTCATCTGTAGGCTCGAGCTTTCTTCCTGCAACAGGCTTAAGTCCCTTCCACCCTCAAGCAACCATATGGTATTGTGTTCTGGAGCCAGAGCTGGGGTTCAAATCTTAGATCTGCTGCTTAATATCTGGGCAAGTCAGAGTGGGTCACTACCTCCCCATGTCTCCATGCCTCATCTGTAAAATGGGCATAACAACACTATTCCATTGGGCTGTTATGAGGCTTCAAGGAGACATTTTATTTAAAGTACCTAAAACCGTGCCTCCCCAGCACGTAAGTACTCAGTAAATGTTGGTGGTTTTTGGTTTTTTGGTTTTTAAGCCATCCTCAACACCTCCCTCTACCACAATTAATTCCTGAAGTCAGTCAACTCTATCACCTAAATCACTCATGAAAAAGCATATCTTGCCTCCTAACGTCGCCATGTTCCCTTCTGCTCTGCTCCCCTGGGAGGTGGAAAAGTGAACTTTTCCTGGGTCTATTCATAAGATCTCAGCTCTGCCCAGCCTGGACAAGGGGGCAGATCCTAGACCTATTGCCTTTTAGACATCTTCCCAAAGGAGCAAAACAAAGAGGTGGGCAAAGCTTTGAGGTTGCTGGGCTCACCAGCCCCAGCTCTTTGCGCAATAGGAACCGTTGGGGAGCTGATAACATCGTGTGATTCTGTCGGCGTGAATCAGACTGTGGGAAAGTATCACTGATCCCTGTGTCTGATTCCCTTCTTGGACGCCCACTCCTGCACTGTGACGGGCGAGCCTCTGTGGTTGCAGTTAAACCAGGAACTTCAGCCCCACACTCTGAATGACCTCACAGCTGCACGCGCTCTCTGCATGGAAAGCAGATGAGTACAGAAGCATTCCCAAGGTAGTCCTTCCGCAAGTTTAATCTGGGGGAGTTTCATTTGCTATGATTTGGGAAGACACCATATCCAAAATTACTTTTTCCTTTCTGCTACCTGAATTTCCACCATTCACCACTCAAAGTTGTGGGAAGCAGCAAGGATCTAGAAGAAATGGGATCGCTAGGTCCAAATCCTGCTGGATCACCTTGGCTGGCCAAAGCACGCTCCTCTCTGAGCCACACTCTTCCCATCTGCTGAGCAGGGACTTTATTATAGACCAGAGCCCCAGGGCACCGTGAGACAGTAGTCAGGTTGGATGAGACACCCAGCCCACAGAGTAGGTTGGTGATCAATAAATGTTGGGTCCCTTCAATTTTGAATTTTTTAAAGCTGCTCTGATTTAAATAATAAGTTCCTGAAGGAAGCTCCACAGATGTCTCCACGTAGAGGGGTCCAATCAATCACTCTTCTCCCTGAGAGAGGAAAAGTTAGATCATATCCACTTGACAAGGTGACAATTTAGACTTTTGTCTCCAGTGGGTGTGAAAATGTTACTCCTGGAATTTAAAAAGGACTGAAGTTCTGGGACTTCCCTGGTGGTCCAGTGGTTAAGACTCTGCACTCCCAATGCAGGGGACCTGGATTCCTCCCGCATACCTCAAGGAAGATCACACGTGCGCAAAGACACCAGGCAGCCAAAGAAATAAATATTTTTTAAAAATAAAAATAAAAAAGGACGGAGTCCTCCCCACTAGTGACTCAACAAAAGTGGACCCTAATTTCAGAGCCTGGTGGATACCACTCTGGTGGGGGTCTCTATAGGAACTCACCTAGACCCTGGTCCGGTGGCCACAGCCGCCACTGGGACCAGTGCCCGGCTCGGCGATACCCGCCTACGGATCAGTACCTCCCACCCCAACCCGCACCCTCCAGCTCCCGCCCATTCGCCTAAGTTTTAACCTATTCCCCCCACACACCCAGTTCCTCCGCCCCTCCGAGACCACCCAGCCCGTTTCCTCTCTCTGCTCTCCGCGTCCCGTCCCTCTACTCCAAATCCTCTCCAGGCGTCAGCCGTTCCCTCGGCTTTTCAACACCCTCTCCATTTCCCTTGTGACCTCCCTGCCCGCGATGTCGCGCGTGCTCCCGCTCCCCCCTCGCACCCCCTATGCCCCACGTCTTTCCCCCAGCTAGGGTTGCCAGGAAAAATACAGGATGCCCAGTTAGATTTTAATTTCAGAAAAATAATCAATAAATTATAAGTATGGCCCATGCAATATGGAAGACATACGTATATTTTAAAAGCATTGGTTATTTATCTGAAATTTAAGTTTAACTGGGCATCTTGGATTTTTATTTGTTAAATCTGGCACCCTACCCCAACCCAAGCACCCTCTGCGCCTTCGCACCCCTCCACGCTTCAAGAGCCCTGCTGACCGCATGCGCCCCCTCCTCCCTCTTACCCCTGTCTCGCACCCCTCAGTGCCCGCAAAAGCCTGTTTCTGCTGGGTGCCCTGCGTGCCTCACCCGAGTGCCTGTCTCGTGCGCCTCTTCCACCAGCCCTGCATCCTCACGCCGCCCTCCAAGTCCCGCGCGAGGGGAGGACTCTTGCACCCTCTCCTCCCAGACACCCTACTGCTCTCCTCGCATCCGTCTCCATTCCGCTCCCCACCCCCAGACTCGCGCAGCGGGGTCCACGGCCCGCGCTTCTTTCTCCGCGCGCACCTTCGCAGCCCCACACTTCCACCTGGTAGCCTGCGCGTCCCCGTCCCCCTGCTCTTGCGCCGCTCCGGGTCCAGGACCCCCTCGGAGGGCAGCTTCCTGTCTTCCTCGAGCCGTGGCACCCGGTACCCGGCCCGCATCCGCGCTGGGAGCTCCGCCCACGCCACGTGCTCCCGGGGGCGCACCTGGGCAGGCCCGCGCGTAGTCTGGGCAGCAGTCCCGCACCTCGCTGCACGCCTGGTCGCAGAAGCAGCGCGGGGGCCCGCGGGCCGCGCAGGTCGGGTCACGGCCGGGGCAGCAGCGGCCCAGCGCGGCGCAGCCCTGCCGAGGCCAGAGCGCGCCCGATGGTCCCCGTGCCCAGGACACCGCGGCCACCGCGGTCAAAGCGAGCGCCAGGGGCAGGATCGGCGCCGCGCCGCGCGGGGCCATAGCCGGGCTCAGGCTGGGGACCGGAGACCGACCCGGACAGACCCTCAGCGGCCCGCCCCATTCCGGGGCGGAGGCTCCTGGCCCGACCCCTCCCCAAAGCCACCTCCTACCTGTCACGGAACTGTCATCCACCCCTATTTTCCTATCCAAACTTTGCACAGCTTGTGGCGGTGAAATACCAAGATAACAGTAATAATAACAGCAGCAACTCTGCAGCGTTCCCCATCGCCCACAGGTTCCAGGGAGACAGAAGCCATACAGAGGTTCATCAAAACAGTGCATTATAATAGATAACAATAGTGTATTGTTATAGCAATAATAACCATAATAGCCCCATACGCTGTAATTATAATGGCAAAAAGACCAACAATAGCTGCCGACATTATTAAAATAATAATAGTAGGCATACTAATTGCCAGGTCAGGAGCTTGGGAGCCAAGCTGTGTGCCAGGCTCTTTGTGTATCCTCAGTATTGCCCCAAACTGAATCCCTTGGATTCATCTTCCTTTTTTGCTATATACCTGCCACTCTGTCCTTTCCTGAATATTTCTCTTTAAATTGACTCATTTTGAAAATTTTTTAGCGATTTTTTGTTACAAACCTGTATCAATCAAGAGGATGAGAAGACAAGCCACAGACTGGGAGAAACTATTTGCAAAAGACACATCTGATAATGAACTCTTAGCCAAAACACACGAAGAACTCTTAAAACTCAACAAGAAAACAAACAATTGGATTAAAAAATGAGCCAAAGACCTAAACAGACACCGCACCAAAGAAGAAATACAGATGGCAAATAAGCATGTGAATAGATGCTCCACATCATGTCATTAGGGAAATGACAAATTACAGCTATGCAAATTACAGCTATGAACCACCACTAAAAACCTGTTAGACTGGCCAAACTCTGGAACACTGACAACACCAAATGCTGGTGAAGATGTGGAACAAGAAGAAATCTCATACATTGCTGATGGTAATGCAAAACGGTACAGCCACTTTGGAAGACAGTTTTGGCAGTTACTTGCAAGACTAAATACACTCTTACAGTACAAGCCAGCAATCATGCTCCTTGGTATTTACCCAAATGAGTTGAAAACTTATGTCCATACAAAAACCTGCACATGGATGTTTATAGCAGCTTTATCCATAATTGCCAAAACTTGGAAGCAACCAAGATGTCCCTCAGTGAGTGAATGGATAAATTGTGGTACATTCAGACAATGGAATATAAATCACCACTAAAAAGAAATGAACTATCGAGCCATGAAAACACATGGAAGAAACTTAAATGCATATTACTAAGTGAAAGAAGCCAATCTAAAAAGGTACATACTGTATGATTCCAACGATATGACATTCTGGAAAAGGCAAGACCATGGAGACAGTAAAAAGATCATTGTTGCCAGAGATTAAGGGGTAAGAAGGGATGAACAGGTGGCGCACAGAGGATTTTTAGTAGAGCAAAAATAAGCTGTATACTATATTGATGGGTATATGGCCTTATATATTTGTCCAAACCCATAGAACTTACAACACCAAGAGTGAACAGTAATGCAAACCATGGAGTGTGGGTAATAACAGGATGTCGATGTAGGTTCAATTCATTGAAACAAATGGACCACTCTGGTGGGTGATGTGGATGGGGGAGGGGCTGAGTAGGGGTGGGGAGGTAGGGAGTTTATGAGAACTCTCTGTACTTTCTGCTCAATTTTACTGAGTCTAAAACTGCTCTAAAAAATAGTCCATTTAAAAAGAAAACATATCACTATCATAAATGGAAAGCCAGTAATATTTTTTTCATAAATAAAATGAGAAGGAAGGAAGTTTGGAAAGAGAGAGCACGTGTAAGACAGAGGATATTGTGAGCTAAATCCTCATGTATTGGAGCAAAAATCAATAGATAATGTCCAAAGCTGATAACTCAACAAATGTCCACATGACTGGATATTATTTAGCTCTATGGAAATAACAAGTAGAAGAAATAGCCAAAAAGGCTAGACAGTTGCCATGCCAACTAAGCATGCGAAGATAGTCAGACTTCCTAATAAGACATTTCAAATGTAAAAGTACAGAGATACCATATCTTCCCAATTAGGGAAAATTTTAAAGGTTGATTTCTATTTGAATAGAATTGGGGAGAATATGGAGAAAGGGACACTTGAGTATGAAGTTGGTGGACAAGTACATCAGTACAGTCTCTTTGGAAGACAGTTTGTCAATATCTATCAAAAAATATTTAAGATGTATTTTATTACTTATTTATTTATTTTTTTGGCTACATTGGGTCATCATTGCTGCACACGGGCTTTCTCTAGGTATGGTGAGCAGGGGCTACTCTTCTTTGTGGTGCGCGGGTTTATCATTGCGGTGGCTTCTGTTGTTGCAGAGCATGGGCTCTAGGCACGCAGGCTTCAGTAGTTGCGGCTTGCGGGCTCTAGAGTATAGGATTAGTAGTTGTGGTGCACCAGCTTAGTTGCTCCGTGGCTTGTGGGATCTTCTGAGACCAGGGATCGAACCCCTGTCCTCTGCCTTGGCAGCCGGATTCTTAACCACTGCACCAGGGAAGCCCTATATCTATCAAAATTTTTTAAAGTATGTATCTTTGGACTCCGGAATCCTTACAGGTAGAGGCACACGTGCAAGAAAATGAGCGTACAAGGTTCTTTGCTGTTTCACTGTGATATCAAAAAGTTGGCATCAACTTCAGTGTCCCTCAAAGAGGCTGATTAAATCTGTTACAATCCATCCCTACAATGGGATATTGTGAGTCTCCTAAAATAACAAAGCAGTTGTTTATGTACTGATAAAGAAGATTTTTGAGGTACGTTATTAGGTGAATAAGCAAGGTGCATGACAGTGTTGGTAGCATGTTACCATCTCTGCTTTATTTTAAAGAATATTTATATTATATGCTGACATGTGCATAGCATATCTCTGGAAGGAGATGTAATAAATTGATAAGAGTAATTCCCTTCGGAGAGAGGAACTGGGTGGTACCTTTTGAAATTTTTACCTCATGCCTGTATTACCTATTCAAATAAATGTGAAAAAAAGGGAAGTTAAGTGATTGCCTCTAGGGAACTGAATAGGAGGTGGGAAGGGTAGAATGGGATGATGGCTTTTAATTACGTATATAATAAAATATATATTGTATGCATGTAACAATATTACATATATATAAATTGTTGATTTACAAATGTTTTAACTATGAAGAAAAAAGAAAGAAAGGAGAAATGAAGAAAGAAAGACAGAGAGAGGTGGTTTCTATTGACGTAAGGGGTAGGTGGGGGTAGGCAACCGCTCCATGATGTGTCCCCTTGACAAGGAACAGCAGCTTCCTGTAGTTTCCAGCCTCCTTTATCTGGTTTCTCTCTGTCCTGCCAGGTTTGAAGCATCCAAGTAACTGGTGACCCAGTTCCCAGAAAATCTCCCTTGTTGTCCTTTTGTAAGGGCCCTGGGGGCTGTGGGGCTCTTGGCAGATGCCACATCTATGGACACAAAGAGAAGCTTATTCTCCTCTTAGCAGGGAGGGGAGACCCATCAGAATGCAGAGCGCCGTCCAGCTGAGGTGGAGCACCCCTCTCTCCATGGTTCTGGGCTGCAGGGTACTGGGCTCTGGCTGGGGGCAGGAGGGCTGGTCAGTCTCTTCACTGCTCACGTCTGTCTTGGTAATCTTCTACTGCATAACGAGCCGCCCCAGAACTTAGAGGCTTAAAACAACCATTTATTATTCTCACTCATAGCCCTGTGTGTTGGTTGGGTGGTTCGCTGAAGGTCTCTCATGCAGTTGTGGTCAGAAAGCACATGCTTCTGGGAATGCCCGGGTGGTCCAGTGGTCAGGACTCCACACTTCCATTGCAGGGAGCCCTCGTTTGATCCCTGGTTGGGGAACTAAGATTCCACAAGCAAGCAAGCAAGCAAGAAAGAAGAAATTAAAAAGCAGCTGCTGCTGAAGTCATCTTAAGGCTTGATTGGGCTGGACATCCAAAACAGCTTCTTCACTCACGTCTGCTGCCTCAGCTGAGATGGCTGGAACAACCAAAGACTCTCTGGCCATCTTTTTCTCTCCATATTGTCTTTCCACGTGGCTGGCTTGGGCTTCCTCCTGTCGTGGCAGTCTCAGAGTCAAATTTCTTCGATGGCAACTAATTTTTTCCAGAGTAACGTCCCAAAAGCCAAGGTGGAAACTACAGGGCTTCTTACAACCTCAGAAGGCAGGCACGTCACTTCTGCTCCATTCTGTTGGCTTTGGGGCCAGCCCAGAATGAAATGGAAGGTGCAGCACAGGAGTGTGAAGAGCAGGGTTTGTGGTTCTCGATGGGCCATCTTTGGAGGCCGGCCACTACAATGTTGCCTGCAATTAAACACTCTCTTCTCTTCTTCCTCTTCTTACCTCACCAGCCACTCCTTCTTAGTCTCTTTGAGTGGTTTTTCCTCATCATCTGGCTTCAAATTAATTGAGTGGCCCCAAACCCAGACCTGGCCTCTTCTCTGTCTACGGGCTCCCCCTTAGTGATCTCATCCAGTCTCAGGACTCTAAACACCTGACAACTTTAAACAAGCTGACAACTCCTGAATTTACATCGCCAACCTGGACCTTTCCTCTGCAGAATAGCCTCTAATCTCCAACTGCCTGGGGCTTGCCTGGTGGTCCAGTGGTTAAGACTCTGTGCTTCCAATGCAGGGGCCGCAGGTTTGGTCCCTGGTTGGGGAACTAAGATCCCACATGCCACAGGGTGTGGCAAAAAAAAAAACAAAACCAACTAACCATGCAACTGCCTACTTGATATCTGTGCTTGGGTATCACACAGGGACCTTGATGTTAGCAGCTCTAAAAACACCTTCAATCCCCTGCTCCCAGACACTTCACAAAAGAGTATATGTGGGGGCTTCCCTGGTGGTGCAGTGGTTAAGATTCTGCCTGCCAATACAGGGGACAGGGGTTCAAGCCCTGGTCTTGGAAAAACCCACATGCCACGGAGCAACTAAGCTTGTGCGCCACAACTACTGCGCCTGTGCTCTAGAGCCCATGAGCCACAACTACTGAGCCCACGTGCCGCAACTACTGACGCCCACGTGCCTAGAGCCTGTGTTCCACAACAAGAGAAGCCACCACAATGAGAAGCCCATGCACTACAATAAAGAGTAGCCCCTGCTCTCTGCAACTAGAGAAAGCCCATGCACAGTAACAAAGACCCAATGCAGCCAGTAAATAAATAAATTTATTTTTTAAAAAAAGAGAAAATTAAAAAAAAAAGAGTATATGTGAATAGCCAGTAATTGCACGTAAAAAGATGCTCAATAGCATTCATCATTAGGGAAATGAAAATTAAAATCACGAGATACCACTACACATCCATTAGAACATCAAAAATTACAAAGACTGATCATAACAAGTGTTGGTGAGGATGGGGAGCATCTGGAGCTCTCACATGCTGCTGGGGGAATGCAAAATGTGCTAAACCATTTTAGAAAACAGTTGGATAGTTTCTTGAGAAGTTAAACATGTCCCCACCATAGGATACCATCCAGCCATTCCACTCACTCCTGTGCATTTACCCAAGAGAAACGAAAATAGTTGTCCACACAAAGACTTGCACTTAAACGTTCAGAGCAGCTTTATTTGTAATCACCAAAAACTGGAAACAATCTAGAAAGTTCATCAACAGATGAATGGATAAACAAATCATGGAATATGATGGGATACTTCTCAGCAGTAAAAAAAAGGAACAAATTATTTATACCTATGACATCTCATAATCATCCTGCTGAATAAAAGAAGCCAGCCTCCCTCACCTAAAAATGAGTACATACTCTGTGACTTCATTTGCATAAATTCTAGAAAATGCAAACTAATTTATAGTGACAGGAATAGGTCAGTGGGTGGGGGCTGCAGGAAGCAGGGGCAGATTGCAAAAGGGCACAAGGATGGATGATGGATTTGGGAGGTGATGGGTATGTTCATTATCTTAATTGTGGTGAAGCTTTCATGGGTTTGACATCTAGTAAAACTAATCAAAGTATACACTTTAAATATGTGCCACATAGTGTACAGTATAGTGTATCAGTACACTATATCAATAAAGTTGAATCAAAGGAAAAGAACAAAGGACCGAAAAAAAAAAAGACATACGTTTGGATGAACACACACCAAAAGTTAATCATCATTACCTTCAGGGAGTGGCGGCGGGGGGGGGGGGGGGGGGGGGGGCAAGAACGATCACGTGTTACCTTATACGCACACAGCTTCCTAGTTTAAATTTTTTCCAACCAGCGTGTATTACTTTTGAGTTTAAGAAAAATAGCAGTACATTTTTTTGCCCCAAGCCTCAGCCCAGTGCTCAGGAGGCCTGTGTCACATGCCCCCAGTGGACCAGGTTGTTCTGCTAAACAAAGACACCTCCTGGAATTGAGCCAAGGGTTCCTGGGCCAAATTCCCATCCGGAGACAATGAAAAATGCGCTCCCTCAGAACAGGGACTTTATTTACACCTCATATCTACATTCCGGACTGAGGACCACGTGGGATGATTACCCAGGAAGATAATGGAGTCCTTAATCTCTGCCCAAGACTGGGCTCCCCCGGCCAACTTCCCATCTGGGTAATTAAACCAGCTGGCAGCCCCATATCAGTCTCCACAGCGTCTGCAGGGTAGAGGGACAGGGCACCTCTGGATGCCATACTCGGCTTCTCCTGCGTGGGGAGCATGGAGTCTTATCCACTGCGCCACCAGGGAAGTCCCCAGAATCTTCATTTTTTTAACCTATCTCAGGTGATTTGAACACATTAGTTCTCAAACCCAACTGAACATTAGAAGCACCTGGAGAGTGTTTTCCCAGTACCAATACCTGAGATTCTCAGTTGAGATTTTGATTCAATTGATCTGCAACACAATTTGAACCTTAGCTTTTTTTACATTTAGTAGAGTTAAGTGCACTAACTTTAAATGGATAGCTTGGTATTTTTACACACGTGTACACCCATGTGACCACCACCCAGATTACGACATAGAACATTTCCAGCACCCCAGAAAGTCCCCTCTTGCCCCTTCAAGGTAGGATGACACACTGTCCCAATTTGTCCAAGACTGAGGGGTTTTCTGGGAGGTGGGACTTTCAATACTAAAGCAAACTAAGTCCCAGGCAAAGCGGGACAAGTTGGTCACATTCCTTGAAGGTCTATACCCCAGCCCACCTCCAGAGGTAACCACCATTCTGATTTCTATCCAGTGGTAATTTTAAGAGTTGCCCTAATGACTCCAACACGTAGCCCGGGCTCAATCCAGAATCAGAATCACCTGGAGGCCTTGTGAACCCGTTGCTGGGCCTCATCCCTAGACCTTCTAATTCAGTAGGTCCGGGGCAGAGCCCGAGAATTTGCATGTCTAACAAGTTTCCCAGGTAGCGCTGATCCCGCTGAGCTGACCTCCCTTTAAGAACTAGCGGTCTAAGCCAATCACAGTCATTCTCTCTCTTTGCCCATGACAGTTTAGCCTTGAGTGCGGATGCTCTTCTGGCCATGGAGACGTGAGCAGAACCCTGCTGGGAGCTGAGGCAGCATTCCGGTAAAATCTATTAAAGGGGTACCCCTGGACCGTGTATGTCCACAGCCCTGGAGGGTGGGGGACTCTGGGAAAGACTTTCCCGCTGGTAGTGGGAAATGCACAGGAGGGGATGCTCTCCTCTTCCTTTGAAAGTTTAGTAGTGTGTGGGTGTCCCCTGGAGCTGTCTCATGACCTTGAGGCAACAAGCCTGAAGACTAAACACCAACCACCTGGGATGGAGGAGAGGCAAACAGGAGAGAGCCTGAGTCCTTAAAGATCTTGCTGAACTGCTGGATCAACCAACCCTAAACTGCCTCCTTGGGAATTTCTTTCCTTTTTGTTTAAGCCACATATAAGTGGCTTCTCTGTTATTTGTGTCCAAAGGTATGTAACATCTTGCTATTCAAAGTGTGGTTCTACCTAGAGACTGTCGTATGGAGGGAAGTGAGTCAGAAAGAGAAAAACAAATATCATATATTAATGCATATATGTGGAATCTAGAAAAATGGTACACATAAACCAGTTTGCAAGGTGGAAATAGAGACACAGATGTAGAGAACAAACGTATGGACACCAAGGGGGGAAAGCGGGAGGTGGGGGGAGGGATGAATTGGGAGGTTGAGATTGACATATATACACTCATATGTATAAGATAGACAACTAATAAGAACCTGCTGTGTAGCACAGGGAGCTCCACTTCACTGTAAGGCAGAAACTAACACAATATTGTAAAACAACTATACCCCAATTAAAAAGAAAATGCGGTCCTAGAACCAGCAGCATTGCTTTCCCCTGAAATCTTGCTCACATCAAATGACAAAACTAAAACAATTTAGTAACAAGTTCAATGTCTTTATTCAAGGGCAAACAGTCCATGTCAGGGAGTACAGCCCCTCCTAAGCAGTGGGACACTGTCCCCAGGGGATTTGGGCAAGAGCAAGTTTTATAGAACATCAGAGAAGGCCATACAAAACAAGGCATGATGGGCTAGGAGGTCCTGCTGTCCTGGATGAGGTAAGCTCGTGCAAGCTGAGTTGGAGGATCATGCTCGGTGTATGTTAGGATTCCTTGGCAGGTGTTTCCCACAAGTGCAGACCGACTGAGGTTGGGATCTGTGACGTGAGCCAGGCCTCTGGGGCGGCCACCATTTTGTGGGTCCTGATATACGAATTAACTTTGTCACTAGATATGTAGAAACTCGGGCCTACCGCAGAATCTGCATTTTAACAAGACCGCTACAGTAAGGCCTGAGAAACTCTGCTCTAACCTACACAGTGGCACGTATGCTTTGGATTCTCTGGGCCTTTTGGTGGGCTGCCTGCCCCACCTAATAGCTGCATGAAATCATGTTACTGTAACCACACAAGGGCTCGTGTGCCCTTGGCACAGAAAGCCAAACTCTTGACAGCTGATGTTTGCAGCAAAGTAAGGGTTTATTGCAGGGCACCAAGCAAAGGGGTAGGAGACAAGGCTCTGATGACTCCATCTTGGTCTTTAATTAAGGTTTGTGTTTTTTAAAGAGGAAGAACAAAGAGATTGGGATTAATCATTATCTTGTGACATTTCTTAATCGTAGTTTTTCAAGAGTCAGAATGTCTCTGGTTTATGATTCTCTGGCCAGGTGGTTCATGGCTCGGGGGTCTGTTAGCTCACCTTGCCCTGAAGAAACAACCTGGGTTTGGATGTTAATGATGACATATATATATAAGAACGATTTTAGTACATTGACGATGTCATTGACAACAGCAATTGTAGTCACCTGACTGTGGTTGATGAGTGCTTCCTCAACACAAGGCAGCTTCCTCAAGCTGCCTGGTTAGCGTAGGATGGAGATCAGGGGGGACAAGAAAGGGAATAAAGTTTTGGAGAGAGATGAATCATAAACTCAGAGAGGGAACCTGATTTTAGGGGGACTCAGTTTCATGGTTATTAATAATCCTATGAAAAGATGTCATGGGCATTGCATCCAGAAGCTCCCTGGCCAAGTTTCCCTTGCATCTCATTTGGTGAGAACTAAGCTGCAGGCCTTAATGCAAAGGGGGCTGGGAAGGTGAGTGGCTGGCTTCATCTGCCTCTACGGTGGGAGATAGGCTCTGCCAGCAAGGACACGGGTTGGGGAAATAGCTGTTGGGTAGAAACCAGCAGTGTCTACCACAAATATTATCAATGACTTTTGCAGAGGATGGACAAGGCTCAGAGGTGTAAAGTCACTTGCCTAAAGTCACAGACTAGAAAGTACGCACCACTTTGTAGAAAACTGGTAAAGTTTCATAAATGAGGGTGGCTGAGGCAGTGCCTAAGCTGGGCCTTGAACCCTGATGTCCGATATACTGATCTATCCACTTCCTCAGGCTGCCTTCCTCTTGTCCTTTGTGTGTGTTTATATCTTAAATAATATGTTTTTTAAGGACAGAGCTAACTCAGTGGGCAATATGTATCTACGTGACTTCCTGTATGGCTAGCCACACCCAGAGAGAGGAGATGGATGCCTAATAAAACTGGAATTTTCCCAGCTGCTTTTGGATACCACCCAAGCCAAAAGGCATAGAGCACCCTTGGACACCAGGAAAACAGTATTTTCACCACTTTCTGCCAAATGTCTAGCTGGCTCCACTGGAAATGATGAAGTTTAGGGTAGAGCCAGGGGCATGACCCTCTCTGGATGGTTAACTTTCTAGCTCAATTTCCCTCTCTGCCAGAGAGAGTCTGGGAAATTGAAGGCCCATGAGTTAGAGATGAGGAAAATTCCTCCAAAGCAAATGAAACACGTCAAGTGTTTATAATGTCTGGAGTTTTCCATTTTTACTTCACATTAACATGAGTCCAGGTCTGATAAGTATTTGATGTTAGTTCTATGTGTCTGGGGCCCAAGTTCCATCAGTGGACAGGCTGATCAGCAGCTGAAGGAAAATGTTAAACACAATTCTGGGTAGCTTCATCAAGCTCATTCCCATCAGAGAGACTTTGCACTTTCTGTTCCTATTCCCAGGATGCTTTTCCCTTTCAGAGTTTCTCATGCCCAGCTCCTTTTCACCCTTTGGGCCTTGACACACATGTTACATCCTCAGAGACCCTCCCTGAATATTGTAACCAAAGCAATCCTCTATTCATTTTCTTTCCTATCCCCCTATTTTATTTCCTTTATATCATTTACCACTTATCATTGTCTTCTCTCTGTATTTCTTTACCTACTTATTGACTGTGTCTCCAGCTAGAGTGAAAGATTTATGAGATCAGAAACCACATCTTTCCTAGCTCCATCTGCTGAGGGGCCTAGAAGCAAGGGGCACACCTGTTGCCTAGATCTTGGTTTCCAATAAAAGGAATCAGAGCTCCTTGGAGAAATGACTGATTCCAGAGCTAGAATAAGGAACGTGCAAATTACCCCATTAACATCAATATTAATGGGACAAATTGACATCACGCGCCTCCTGATGTTCTGTACTGGGAAAGGCACAACACTATTTCTGTGCATTCTTGCTCAAGATGTTTAACCTGAATTCATTCATGAGGAAACACCAGACAAACCTAAATGGAGGAACATTTTACAAAATAACTGGGCAGTACTCTTTACAAGTGTCAAGGTCATGAAAGACAAAGAGTGAGGAACTGTTCCAGATTAAAGAGAATCTAAGGAGACAGGACAACTGAAGGTACCATGTGATCTTAGATTGGATCTTGGACCAGAGAAAGAATATTAGAAGGGAATGAGAAAAATTTGAACGAGGCTTATAGAATAGACTGGTGGCTCTTAAAATGTTGTGCTTAGGACATTTTCAAAGGGTCTGCAAGGTCAAAACTATTCTCCTAATGACAGTAAGACGTTACTTACCTTTTTCACTGTGTTGATAGTCACACTAATGGTACAAAAGCAGTGATGGGAAAAACTAAAGCCTCCTTAGCATGAATCAAGGCAGTGGCACCCCTACACACCCATAGTTAAAAATAAATAAATAAATAAAGGCAGTTGGGACTTCCCTGGTGGTCCAGTGGTTAAGACTCTGTGCTTCCACTGCAGGGGACGTGGGTTCGATCCCTGGCTGGGGAACTGAGACCCCACAGTGTGGCCAAAAAATAAATATATATTAGAAAGAAAAAAAGCCAGTTTCACACAGGAACATCCGTAACAAGGCAGTAAAAATTACTAATTTCATTAAATCTCAATTTTTTTAATTATGTAGAAAAAGCTTAGAAATAAAAATTGTAGAGATTGCTTTGTGGGCACTTGCTATATACTAGCCATCTTTTTAGTGATTTATATCCACTGGCTGACTTTACACTCCCGGTAGCCCTGGTCTGTTAAGATCATCAGGCACTGCTACTTAGAGATTCAGGATGAAAAATCATTTAAATAACCCAGTGCCCCTGTAGGGATGGTTTTCTTGAGCATCTTATTTGGGTTAGGTGCATCTCGCCCAGGATCTGTTTTCTTGTGCATCAAGAGCACTTTTAAGAGCTTACCATTGTGCAGAATTTGGCATCAGATAAAATCTATTGCTCGGAAAAATAATCTCAGGCTGAGCACTTTTCTCTAACCACCAACTGGCCAGCTTTTCCAGTAATCATCAGCAATTTAGGAGATTTTCACTAGGGGGAACTTCTCAACCTAAGACTGCATTTGCTAAATTAGGGACTCGGCATATTGAAAGAGATGATTTAAAGGGGGGAAGGGAGGAAGAAAAAGAAAAACCACATTTGTTTTCAGTGGATCTAAAAGAGAAAGAGGGAGAAAACTCAATTTTTTCACTTTTTCCAGATTCAAACAATAATGCCCTAGGGGAAGCACCCCATAGTTAAATTCAGTAACATGCCATTAAGTTGCTAATCCCACTCCTATTTTGCTAATATCTTTGGTGGGCATTAAAAGTTTGTCCATTTCACAGATCTTCACTGAGCATCTTTACTGATTACACAGTAGACATATTCCACACTTAATTTTTGCAGCAACCCAGTGAGACATCATTATGAGTTCCATTTCACAGGTAAGAAAACTGAGGCAGAGAAATCATGTATGATTTTCTGAAGTCTCACAGTTGGGAAGTGGTAGATCCCAGGATGCCAATCTTTGTGGGATTTACATACAGAGCAGGGTGAGAAGGTGAGGGGGAGGGATTCTAACTACACATATATTATATAATACAAGGCTGTTCTCTATGTCTGTGAGTCCGTTTCTGTTTCATAGATAAGTTCATCTGCGTCATATTTTAGATTCCACATATAAGTGATATCAGATGGTATTTGTCTTTCTCTTTCTGACTTCACTTAATATGATAATCTCTAAATCCATCCATGTTGCTGCAAATGGCATTATTTCTTTCTTTTTTATGGGTGCATGGTATTCCATTGTATACGTGTACCACATCTTTATCCATTCATCTCTTGATGGAAACAACCTAAATGTCCATGTCTTGGCTATTGTGAGTAGTGCTGCTATGAACATAGGGGTGCATGTATCTTTCTGGATTATAGTTTTGTCTGGGTATATGCCCAGGAGTGGGATTGCTGGATCACATGGCAACTCTATTTTTAGTGTTTTGAGGAACCTCCATACTGTCTTCCATAGTAGCTGCACCAACTTACATTCCCACTAACAGTATAGGAGGGGTTCCCTTTCCTCCACATCCTCTCCAACATTTGTTGTTTGTAGACTTTTTAGTGATGGCCATTCTGACTGGTGTGAGGTGGTACCTCACTGTAGTTTTGATTTGCATTTCTCTAATAATTAGAGATGTTGAGCGTCTTTTCATGTGCCTGTTGGCCATCTGTATCTCTTTTTTGGAGAAATATCTATTTAGGTCTGCCTATTTTTTGATTGGGTTGTTTTTTGTTGTTGAGTTGTATGAGCTGTTTGTATATTTTGGAAATTAAGCCCTTGTCAGTTACATCTTTTGCAAATATTTTCTTCTAGTCTGTAAGTTGACTTTTCGTTTTGTTTATGGTTTCCTTTGCTGTACAGAAGCTTCTAAGCTGGTAAGTAAACCCATTTGTTTATTTTTGCTTTTATTTCTGTTGCCTTGGGAGACTGACCAAAGAAAACATTGGTACGATTTATGTCAGAGGATGTTTTGCCTATGTTCTCTTCTAGGAGTTATATGGTGTCATGTTTTATATTTAAGTCTTTAAGCCATTTTGAGTTTATTTTTGTGTATGGTGTGAGGGTGTGTTCTAACTTCATTGATTTACATGTGACTGTCCAACTTTCCCAACACCACTTGCTGAAGAGACTTTTTTTAAAAAAATTTTTTGGCTGCACCGCGTGGCATATGGGATCTTAGTTCACCAACCAAGGATCAAACCTGTGCTCCCTGCATTAGAAACACAGAGTCTTAATCACTGGACTGCCAGGGAAGTCCCCAAGACTGTCTTTTAAACAGAAGCTTTCTTTGAAAATGACATATTTGAATGATTAGTCTACTGCCAGTCTTGCTAGAGAGAAGTTCATTATTCCTCATTGAGAAAGGACTCTGGGCCAGATGTCAGGAGAAACTCACTATGTCCTTGAACAAAGCAAGCTCTCTCTCTGAGACTCAGTTTCCTCGTCTATATAATGGGGATAGGGTGGAAGGAGGGCTAAATGTTTTCCAACAGCTCTTACATCTTTGGCAGCCAATGGCTATAAGTTACCAAATGTGCTTTAAGCCATGAAACAGGGGATGCAAATACCTTTTTCCCATAAGAGTCATAAGCTACCACACCCACAACAGTAAAAACCAGAGGGGACCAGCTCTAAGATGAATTGAGTAGAACTATTTTATACCTATGTGGGTCGTGGAAAGTTACCTTTTATGTTAACTCTGTGGCAGATACTGCTCCTTCCATATTGCCAGAGTTCATTGTTGCCTTGGAACATTTTTTTTCTAATTGTGGTAAAATACACATAACAGAAAATATACCATCTTAGCCATTTGTTAAAATTAATTTATTTATCGGCTGCGTTGGGTCTTTGTTGCTGCACACGGGCTTTCTCTAGTTGCAGCAAGCGGGAGCTACTCTTCATTGTGGTCCACGGGCTCCTCATTGCAGTGGCTTCTCTTGTTGTGGAGCATGGGCTCTAGGCGCACATGTGGGCTTCAGAAGTTGCAGCACATGGGCTCAGTAGTTGTGGTTCACGGGCTTGGTTGCTCCACGGCATGTGGGATCTTCCTAGAGCAGGGCTTGAACCCATGTCCCTTGCATTGGCAGGCGGATTCTTAAGCACTGCGCCACCTAGGAATTCCCCATCTTAGCCATTTTTAAGTGTACAATTCATTAGTGTTAATTTGTGCAACCAATCTCCAGAACTTTATCTTACAAAACTAACACTATACCCAATAAACAACTCCCCATTATCTCCTCTCCCCAGACCCTGGCAACCACCCTCCTATTTTCTGTTTCTACAAGTTTTACTACTCCAGGTACCTCATATAAGTGAAATCATACATTTTTTGTCTTTTCATAACTGGCTTATTTCGAGGATACCGTCTTCAAAGTTCATCCCTGTTGCAGCATTGTCAGAATTTCCTTGTTAAAGTTGAATAATATTCTGTTGTATGTATATACCACATTTAAAAAATCCATTCATCTATTGATGGACATTTAGCATGGGGCGCAGTTTCGATGCCTGGTTGGGATTCCGCGTGCTACACAACGTGGCCAAAAAATGAAAAACAATTAAAAAAAAAATCTAGCCTGAAAAATTAATCAGGTAGTTGGTGACTTGGCTGTGACCTAGCTTAGGGCAGAGACTGAGGGATATTTATCCATCTTGCCACTCCTTTGGCCTCAGTCAATGCTTTGCCACCTAGGGAATGTTCAGGAAACACTTTAAAATGATTCTCATTAAGCACTTGGGGGTAGGGTGAGGGTGGGGGGTGCAAGGCTTCACTAGCAGCCTGTTCCTAAGAACAGGTCATGTCAAGCTAGCATTGTTTTTGATTTGTTGTTAATAGGGTCCATAGTCTCGCAGGCACAGAAAATGCACTTGGCAGCATTTCCTGTAATTGTTGGAGAAAAGTGATAGAAATAGGAGTAGATCATGGTCCAAGCCAGAATGAAAACGCTGTGGCTGGCAGGGGCAAGCAGTTCTAGGAGGCCATTAGCAAAGAGGTTATTTTGGAGTTCTTGGGTTCGAATCCCAGCTCTGCCTCTCTACAAGTCCTGGCCCACTGGAAACAGAATAATTCCAAACAGAGTCTAATTCAAGAAGAACGCAGTGCTGCTCACTGGATATAAGGAAACCACAGGAGCTAGTGCAAGACCTTGGAGCTGGAAATAGAGAGGGTACCCCTACATCTGAAGGGGCCAGGGAAGGAGCATGAGAGCCCAGAAGGAGAGTCAGGTAGAAGAATATCTGGAGAGGTGCCCCCCCGGGGTGGAGCCAGGGGAATGCACAGCTCAGCTTCACTCCCCCCCACCAACCCCCGCCTCCCACCTCCTGCTGAAGCTCCCACCACAGGGCTTAGAGCTGATGCTGATGTATCCCTGCTCCAGGAGCTCTGAGCAAGGTAGACTAGGATGACGAGGAGACCTGAATAGGCAAGGAAAGACACTGGCAGAGCCATTTACTAACTGTGTGACTTAGGTAAGTCCCTTCCACTCTGTCAACCTCAGTTTCCTCATCTGTAAAGTCAGGATAATAGTATTACCTGCCCTTGCAGAGTTGCGGTGAGGAATAAACTATTTTAAATGTAAAATACCTAGCATGGAGGCTGGTAAGAAATTTCAATAAATGGCATTGCAGTGATTGTGCCGTTACTATTATGATTCAAGTAGGGAGAAATGGAGCTTAGAGAGGTATGTTTGGACTTGACCAAACAGTGGGACAGTGAAATATTCGAGGCAGCCTAGCACTTACTATGATAAACATCACCACGCTCATCGGGTAGCTCCTCTAGCTATAAAAACACAAGGTCAACCTGGGCAGAGTCAAAAGTGACAACAAAGTCCCAGGCTGCACATGCCACCATTTTAACACTGGAGCAAAGACAAAAAAAAAAAAAAATGCTCTCACCCACCAGGACCACCCCCATCCCAAAGCCTCCCACCTGCAAACTGTGGCCCTGTGGCGCCAGTCTGTTTTAGCAAAAGGACCATTTGTTTAAATGTCTGCCAAGTGAGAGGATCCAGATTTCTCTTTTTCTCTCTTTTTAAAAAAGCCACAGATATAAATAAGCCCAAGATGGTCTGTTTCTGCCATAACTAACCGATAAAGGAAAAAGACCGTTGCCTTCTAAACAAATCTGCAATTAATCAACACTGGGACCTTGGGAGAAATGGATCAGGGGGCCAGCCCAGGGGACCGTAGGACCTGCCAATTCTACCCATCCAGGTATTGAAGCCAAATTGTAAACTATCGGGAAATTCCATAAACCCCAACTCCTCCCCCCGCCCCCAATCAAATAATCTGGGAGGAAAGTTCAAGTCGGCAGAGATACAAAATTTACTCAGAAGGCATGAGGTCCATTGAGGCTTCATCTTAAAGAACAGACGCATCATCCCAGCCAGATGCTCCCTGGAATGAGATTGTCAGATCCAGCAAATAAAAATACAGAACATCCAGTTACATTTGAATTTCAGATAAATAACAATTTTTTAGTGTAAGTATGTTCCATGCAATATTTGGGACATGGTTAGAATGATTTGTTATCTGAAATTCAAATGTATGATAACTGGGCATCACATGTTTTATCTGGACCAGGAATGACAGGGTGGTGCTGAAAGGGTCACAGCTCAAACTCCAGAGGTCTCACACTGGTGGCCTCTGGGCTATATGAAGCCCACACGTGAGCACTGTTCAGTCTTCACAGTTTATAAAACTGGAATCAGTTGCCAATCTTTTAAGGATTTCTGGCTTTCTTTAAAAATTGGAAGCTCCAACCATGCTGGGTAGTAGCTGCCCCACTGTAATAACGAGAACAGAAGGGAACATGGAAAAGTGGAAATTGATTACTGAGATGTTAGATTGAAGGGGTGGTGGGTAAATTTGTTTTTGGTTTGTTACACGATGAGTGCCCGTGATTCAGGCCTGGGGAACACGCCCTTTCTCAGGCTCTCCTGTGGCAGCTAACCCCCAAAGTGCTGGCTGCAGGATCTGAAAAGCTGGTCTAACTGCCATGCCCCTGCAGGCCAGCTTCCCTCTTCCTAGCCGGTGGGTGGAGGGATCACTCACAAGCTGCAGAAATGTGTGCCCACAGTGCCCCCTGCAGACACAGACTGGAGCTGCAAGTTCTGGAAGGGATAAAACCGGAGAGTAATGAACAAGGGTGGGGTATGGATTAATGAGATAATTAACAGAATATCACACATGGTAAACACTCAATGCACACACTTCTTACATGTCCCCGACACAGATCTTCTCCCATCTCAATGTGGCAGGAAGATTTTTTTATTCACTAGATATGAGTTGAGGAAACTGAGGCTTATATAGAGTTAAAGAATGTGCCCAAGATCCCTCAGCTAAGAGGACAAAGAAGTAGGATGAGTCCAAGCATCAAATGTTTGGTGGGGCTGAAGCTGGGGAGACAAGATGCAAAGAGTGTGAGCATCTAAGGCCTATCATTGCCCCTGGGGTTCAGGGATGCAGCGATAGCAAAGCCAAGAGACTCAAGGTGGATGGGAGCTCTCTAGGGAACTTCTCTGACCCCTGGCTGGTAGGCATTTGGGGCCACTTCTGACCTCAGAGATGTCTCACCAACAAGGAAGTCAAAAGCATTTGAACTTTTAAGAACCGGAGGTTGGCTCCTTCCTGTATCTGTTAGACTGCATTTCAGTAAGAGGCTGCAATTAAGCCAAGGGTTACAAACTCAAGAGCCAGGGTTTGAGTCCTGGCTCTACTGCTTACTGACTGTGTGACTTTAGACAAGTCATTTTACCTCTGAGACTGTTCCTTCAACTGTCAAATGAGGTTAATAATGCAGTAAGTTGGAGAGAGCAAAGGCGTCAAGTAAGTCAGTTTGTCACCTGATTCTGTCTCATATGTAGTTGGGGAACCTTAGCTCTCTGAGCCTCAATTTTCTCATCTGTGTAATTAGAGTGAGAATCATGGTAGTTCTCTCCTCACAAGGCTGTTGTGATGAGTAACAAAGTGTGCAGGTCAAGTACCTTAGCAGTCCCGGCTCAAGGCAAGTGTCTGATTCATTCTTCATTTAATATTCATTGAGTGGCCTACCATGTCCCAGGCATGTGCCACATGGCATGGAGGGGCCACAAAGGAGGGAGAGCTGCTATCTATGTGGAGTCGTGGTCTAATGTAGGGAGACAGATGACAAATACATATGCTACATAAACATATGTAATCTATGTATACCGTATACACATAGGCAATATTTTATTGGGCAATGAAAAATAACTTGAAGAAAAATATACGGGAATAGAAACTGGTGGGGAGGATGGTTTTAGATAGGTGACATTTGAGTAAACAGAGGAAACCATGCAAAGATCTGGCAGGGCTAGGGTTGGTCATTCCAGGTTGGAGTGAGCCTGAAATAATGGAGGACAGTTAGGAGACCCATGTGGCTAAAAGAGAAAGAGAAGGGAGGAGATGAGGTCAGAGGTTAAGGGAGAGGACGATGGTCCAGGCCACTGACTCCAGCGTTTACTGGGTGAGGTGGGGAGACAGTGGAGGTTGAGGACAGTGGTGTGATCTCCAGTCTTCAAGGGTGCTCTGGCTGCATATAGAGAATTAGATTATAGGGAGCAAAGGTGGAATTACAGGCCAGTAATCAAGCTCAGATGATGGTGGCTTGGATCCGGAAGATGATAGCAATGGAGGTGGTAAAAGGGGTGAGTGTTAGATGTATTTGAAAAGTAAACTGGGAATTCCCTGGTGGTCCAGTGGCTGTCGGGCTCTGAGTTCGATCCCTGGTTGGGGAACTAAGACCCTGCATGCTAAAAGAAAAAGACAAACCAATAGGATTTGCTGATGGTTCCACATGGGGAATGAGAGCAAAATGTCAAGGGTAACTAAGATTTCTGGCCTGAGCAACTAGACTGACAGTGTTGTCAATACCTGGAATAGAAATGGTTGTGGGAGGTGCAGCCTTGGTGGAGAGGGGATCAGTTTGGTTTGGGACATGTTAAATTGGATGTAGGAAGGGACGGAAACAAGGATGGAAATGTTGCATCCACATATACAGCTTTCAAAGTCCTGACGAGAAATTGCTGTTAGTGATGCTGGAGGTGCCAAGGCCATTACAGAGGGCTTTTGACTACGCAGTTCTGTATTATCTATTGCTGGGTAAATTACCACCAAAACTCAGTGACCTGAGGGAATTCCCTGGCTGTCCAGTGGTTAGGACTTGGTGCTCTCGCTGACAGGACCCCAGGTTCAACCCCTGGTCCAGGAGCTAAGGTCCCACAAGCTGCGCAGTGCAGCCAAGAAAAAAAAAAAAAAAAAAAAAGGGAAACTTAGTGACTAGAAACACATTTAGTAGTTCAGGAGCCCAAGCAGTTTAGGTGGGTCCTGTGTCAGGGCCCCTCAAGCATCCTGGTGTCAGCAGTGTTTCTCATCACCAAATACCAGGTAAGGATCTGCCTCTAAACTCAGTTACTGGGACTTCCCTGGTGGCGCAGCAGTTGAGAATTCACCTACCAATGTAGGGGACACGGATTCGATGCCACAGAGCAACTAAGCCCATGTGCCACAACTACTGAGTCTGCACTCTAGAGCCCTCAAGCCACAACTACTGAGCCAGCGTACCACAACTAGTGAAGCCTGCGCGCCTAGAGCCTGTGCTTTGCAACAAGACAAGCCACAATGAGAAGACTGTGCACCACAATGAAAAGTAGCCCCTGCTCACCACAACTAGAGAAAGCCCGCGTGCAGCAAAGACCCAACGCAGCCAAATAATAAATTTTTTTAAAAAATAAAACTCAGTTGTTGTGTAGATTCCCTGTACATTGGCTGGAAGCCAATCTCCATTCTTTGCTAGTTTGTTTCATCAAAGTGAGCAAGCTGGGACTTCCCTGGCAGTGGTTAAGACTCTGTGTGCCAATGCAGGGGGGCCCCGGGGTTCCATCCCTGGTCAGGGAACTAGATCCCAAATGAATGCCTGCCTAAGGAAACTGACACAACGAAATAAGTACTAAAAGAAACAAAAGTGAGCAAGTCAAGGAATAGGATAGGAAGGGAACTAGCAAGAGGATGTCAACAAGTCATAAGTCTTTTATAACCTAGTATCAGAAGTAATACCCCACTTGACTTCCCTGGTGGTCCAGTAGTTAAAGACTCCACGTTTCCACTGCAGGGAAGTTCTGCATGCTGCGGGGTGTGGCCAAAATAAAAAAGCAATACCCCTCTTGCCAGTTTTTTTTAAAGGAACAAACTTAGAAACTAAGTTTTGTGTTTTGGTTTTTTTTTAATTTTTGTTGGAGTAGAGTTGATTTACAATGTTGTTTTATTTTTTCTTTAAAGATTTTAATTTTTTGGCTGTATTGGGTCTTCGTTGCTGCACGTGGGCTTTCTCTTGTGAACAGAGGCTAATCTTCCTTGTGGTGTGCAGGCTTCTCACTGCAGTGGCTTCCCTTGTGGAGCATGGGCTCTAGGCATGCAGGCTTCATTACGTGTCCCCTGCATTGGCAAGTGGATTCTTGACCACTGCGCCACCTAGGAAGCCCAGTTGCTAGCTTTCTATTCACTGAATGCACTAGGCCCTCACACTCAACGGACCTTAAGGGACTCGAGGGAGTCAGCATCAGGACTCAGATTAGGAAGCACAATACAAAGTCAAAAAAATACAGTGGAATTTTATCTTCCTAAGATTAGACAAGCATCTGGGGACAGAGGAGGGGAGTTTAAGTGAAACCAGCTTAGCCCTGCATCACACTAGTCTGAAACTTTCCATGGTTAAAACATTTAAATTTTAAATCAGATCAATAAAATGAAAAAGCTAGCAGGTATAGCTCCAATCACTTATCTTACCCATCATCTGCAAAGCACAGAACCCATGATTTTGTGTACACAACCCTGTTCAGAAATGCCTGCTCTCTACCCCTGGAGCTTTTTACCTCAGAATATCATTTGATTCAAGGCCTCCATCTCCAATGACTAAATAAATACAACAGCATTTTGAATTAAAGAATTTATTTTGTTTCTCCAGATAAAAAGGCTACAAAGTTTAAAATAATACTTGACTCTTCATAACAGCCACAGGCTTTTCAGCTCTGGACACTCAGGTTACATTTCAACATTGTGGGACTAATTCAACCAGAACCTTCATGCTTTCTCAGTAAATAGGGTCATCTTTTTCAAGGGACCTTGCATTCCAACTCCACAACCGAGAAACTCCTTGAAAGAAAAAAATATACGTCACAATCAGTACTTCATTCTGATGTAAACTGATATAAACTGCTGCTTGTTTGGGATGTGGGAGCACTTAGACTTCAGGAACTAGGTGGATGTACAATCAAGTACCAGACCAAAGAGACTTTAAGTCTCGAGTCTGGTACCTCACTGAAGTCTGTATTGTTCCCGATACGTCAAAACGTTTATCCTCAACCTCCATCCATAGCCCTTCTAGGAAAACACAAATGAAATGCATGCAAAAGGTAGTTTAGGGCCAAATGGGGGCATCTGACTATAAAGCAGATAAGCAGACAATCAGAGATAGTGTTATTTTGTTTTAAAAAAAAGAGGAAGCAGGAGGTGTAGCCTGCCTGTCTCCTTGGCTTGCTCACTGTGCTAGAGCAATCCACCACCAAGCTGATGTGTTGAAGTGGCCATGCGATAAGGAACTGTGGTTGGCCTCCAGCTAACAGTGTACGGAATTCAGTCTTTCACAAAGAATTACAATCAATTTGAATCTCAACTCAAAGATGACTTGGAGCTCATTTCATATCTTTTTTAAGAACTTCTGAGATATAATTGACATACAGTAAACTGCATATATTTAAAGTGTATAACGATTTTTTTTTATTACTAATGGCAATCCCAATCTCCTAATTCATCCCACCCCAACCCTTCCTCCCCGCTTCCCCCCCCCTTGGTGTCCATGTTTGTTCTCTACATCTGTGTTACTGTTTCTGCCTTGCAAACTGGTTGATCTGTACCATTTTTCTAGATTCCACGTATATGTGTTAATATATGGTATATTTGTTTTTCTCTGACTTACTTCTCTCTGTATGACAGTCTCTAGGTCGATCCATGTCTCTACAAATGTCCCAATTCCATTCCTTTGTACGGCTGAGTAATATTCCATTGTACATAAGTACCACATCTTCTTTATCCATTCATCTGCTGATGGACATTTAGGTTGCTTCCATGACCTGGCTATTGTAAACAGTGCTGCAATGAACATTAGGGTGCCTGTGTTTTTGAATTATGGTTTCCTCTGGGTATATGCCCAGTCCTCACTTTGTATTATCTGTCAAGGCAGAATTAAATTTTCCCCCTTTCTTAGAGAAAGACCTGGTAGTACCAACAGGTCAACAGTCCTACCAAGGACACAATTTTCCCCCTCCTGTTTTACCCAACTTGGAACTGGGTCCCCTGGTTACTTCCAAGTGGGCAAACCTAACACCCCTCTACTCCGAGCACATTTAATCATTTTACTATGGGGTTAACCCCTGGATAAAAATTTGCAGAAACCTCACTTGTTACAGGACAGACTGAACCAAGCTGAGATTAGGCTGCAATCAACCCACTTACACCCCTATGCACAGGGTTCTGGTCCTGTAGGAAGTTAACAGATAAAGCCAAGATAAATGACTTGAATGATGGAACGGGGAAAAACCCATAGGGCAAGCTGAATTCCCACTAAAAGCACCCCACACAGAAAGTAGTCTGTCGGTGGTGAGCAGAAAACAAATAGAAATTATCTTTGTGGCCAACGCATCAGACATAACTGGCTAATAGTTCAGTAAAATCAACAGGGTCGATCTGATGGGGAAAAAAGTTAAGTCATCAGCTGCAATGGCCATATTTGAGTCACAGAAAGTGGAATGTAAGGGGGATAGCCCCTTTAAAAGAAAAGCAATTAATGGACATGACTTACCAATTCTCTCCCAATCCTGGATCCATCATGGTCCATTCAAAGTGTGCTTTTCTGCCAACAGTGAACCTGAAATGAAAATACTGAAATGTGAGCTCCAATCAGCTAGATGCCCCAAGGAACAGAGGACAGAGGAGCTGCTCAAGCTGGCATATCAGACAGAAACTGGCTTAGAGAAGTTAGATCAACATGGTCGATCTGTCGGGGAAAAAAGTTCAGTCATCATTTATGCCAGCAGGAAGCTCTTGGCCTCTACAGAAAGAACCCTGAGCTAGCAATAAGATTTGCTTGACTATGCATCGGGATGTTACATTTTAATGCAAGATATCATCACTTAAAACCTGACTTAAAGGAACACTTTGGGACAGCAAGGTTTAAGGAAAACTGTGTCCAAGAAGTCCCATCCTTAAGGTGGCATTTCTAGCTTCTGTTGAAAGTGAGGGGCTTGGAAATAAGAGTAACTAGGCCAAAAGAAACACATTTGGCTTTTCCTTAAGAAAAAAGCTGTCATCACATTATCCATCCACTTGGAAATTTAAGCACAAAAGAAAGCTGTTTATTAAGAAACAAGTGAAGGAATGGCATCTGAAAATGTGCCTTAAGGAACATTATAAAGACATTTTTAAAAAATTAACACCTATTCACTTTCAAGAGATAATAATCTACCTAGCCCACTTTGGACTGTCTTAACACCTCAAAGAAAAACTAGAAACTGTAATAGGCTTATTAGCGGGCCTTAATCTTTTTTCCCTCCAAGGTCGCCTAGCAAACTAAGAGGTTCCTCAGAGCACGCATTTCCTACAATAGGCCAAAAGACAAATGCTTACTCCAGAGGTCAGGAGACTGAACGTTGTGCAGGTCTACACGTGGTTCCCTTCAAGGCCCAGCAGGGAACCCCCTCCTCCGAGATCCATTCTGTACCCTCTGATGGTGCAAACCTGCGAACCAACAAAGAAAGGTCACCAATCGCCATCTTCCCACAGTCGAAACGGAACATGGCAGCGCCTTTTGGGGCCGGTGTATCAGAACTAACTGGCAAGTATTCAAAGACATCAACATTGTCGATCTGATGGGGAAAAAGTGAAGTCATCACTTACACCAGCCAGGGACTCCTCAGGCCCGAGCACAAGGGGCGGGTTTTCCCAGCTCTAACTGACCTCTCCAAAGGCGCTTAGGCCCATTTAAAGACTCAGAGCAAGGAAAGCCACGAGGAAAGGGGGGTACCGGCAGGAACGACGGCACAAAGAGGGAAGAGACTATACACAGACCTAGAAGCGAGATTTCCACTCACCACATACAGGAGTAAGCCCTGGTTCCCGGGGTGGGACAGCATCGGACGAAGCACAGGGACGCAACCCTAACGCGCTGCAGACGCAAAAGGACAAGAAACACGCGAGCCTCCCTTATATAGCCAGATGGGACTCTCACGCCTGCGCACTGGACCCGAGGCGCTTCCTTTCCTACCCGCCACTCCCGAGCCGCGCGAGGCCCTCTGGGAAATGTAGTCTCCCCGCCGCCCAGCCGGAAGAAGTCTAATGGTTGTCAAGGCCGCTCGAGCCCCGCCCCTTTCCTGTACACACGAGGCCTCCCAGGCTCGTTGGCCTCGCCGCCATGTCTCGCTTCACACGCACTAAACCGTCCGCCGGGTCCCCGCTCCTCGGGGGAAGGCTGAGGCCTGCAACGGCCTTGGGTGTTGTTAACCCGCCCCCCGCAGTCTCCTCCCCTCAGCGGTGCCCGCCTGAGCCCGCCTGCCCTGCCGCCGGGGGGAGTTGAGGCGACGTCCGCGCGTCCGCCCGCCCCTGCCGGGCCTGAGGGCGGGGGTGCCGGCTGTGTCTGGGCGCGGCCCCCTCGCTCGCCGCCCAGGCCCCTTCCTCCTCCCCGCCCTTCTCCTCCCGGCCGGCCTCTCGCCCCGCCCAGTGTCTGCGGGGAAAGGAAACCGAAAGTGCGCGGCGCCGGGCGGGGCCGCGGACCTGCCTGGGCCCGAGTCCGAGCACCAGTCGGCGGCGGCGGTGGCCGAGAAAGGACGCACCGGAGCCCGGTGAGCGACCCCCGTCCCGCACCTGCTCCCGCCCCGCCGCGACCCCCGGTGCCTGCGCCACCCTCTCCAGAGCTTCTGCCGCCACTTCTGCCTCGACGCCCGCCTCAGCGTCCCCGCGCCCCCATCACCCCCACAGCCCCCGACACCTTTTCAGCGCCCCCATCATCACCCTGAATCCCTGTCCCCTCTTCTCAGCGCCTCTCTTACTCCTCTCAGCGCCTTCATCACCACCCCCGCCTCCAGCCTCATTATCTAGTTCTCCTCTGCCCCCCACCCCATCTCCACCTGCACTTTCTGCCACAGCCCCCCTCATCTTCCTCCGTCCTCACCTCCCATCACCTCATTCATCACCATCTTCTAGAAGCACCCTCCTCACCTAGACTCCCCATCCCTATTTCCAGGCCCTCACTACTTTAACAAACAGCCCCCAGCTGAGCTCAGCCCCACCCTCTTCTCGAGGCCCCCAAACCTCTTACACTCTCCCCCACCTCCCCAGCCGCTCCCCGCTTCAGCCTTGCCATGGCACCTTCTTCATGGCCCCACACAACCCTGGCTCTCCCTTGACCCTGTAACATCTCCATCAGGATCTACTGGGCTCCTGGGTGCCAGGGACTCCTCCATCCTTTCTTATACTCTCTCAGGACCCTGGAGACTTCCCCCTGAAACCCAACGCTAACCTCTTTCATCCCATCCTGGTCACTAACATTCTTCTCTAATTTAACTGCTACACCAGCTTGACCATCACTGGTTTTCTTTATCCTGCCCTTTTGAAAGGCCTTGGTTCCCAAAGAAACCCACTCTAGTCTGCTTTTTTATTGTAGCATTTCCTGTTCCTCTCTACTCCTTGCCTTTCTTTTTTCTGTTTCTTTTATCTCAGAAAATTTGTTTCTATTTTAGTATTTTTCAACAAGAGGAAGAAGGAGTTTTCTCCTGGGAATTTTTTTTAATTAAACAAAAAAACAAAAAGACTCTAAATATTGAGTCTCTGCCACGAGAGCTGGGTTTGATAAGATGATGGATGAAATTCACCAAAAACATTCCCAGCAGGAAGGAAAGGGGCTCCTTTTTCTGATGAGGATAAAAGCTACTCCTCATATAATGCCAGATCTATTCACAGTTTCCAACTATGAATGCTTTAAAACTTAGTGAGAGGCATAGTTGGAAAAGTCCCTTTGCTGAGGACTCTGAGTTACCCACTCTTTCCCTAGCCCCAGCCCACATGATGTGTATGAGTAGGATGGAGAAGTTCCTTAAAAGGGACTTCCTCTTTCTCTTACAGGATTACTGTCGAAAACCATCAAGATAGAAGAAAGAGGAGAAGGAAAGAATTGCAGATTTCTAACTGGTCCTGGGGAAGCAGCATCCTGTAGATGCTTAGCCTCCTGGTTATTGAAACATGTAATTTCTTTCTCTTGATTTAGTAGAGCAGAGGGCTTAATCAGTTTGGCTGTGTTCCAAAGAGTAGGCTAGGGATAACTGCTCACTAATTTACAAACTATACAGTAAGCTATAGGGCATTATATAATATAAATGCTGGATGGAATGGCGAATACATGATTTGGGGGTTAATACAAACATACTTCTTTCTGTCCTGGCAACACTGTTTGTTTGCTTTATAGGAGAGCAAAATGAAACCTAGCAACTGATTAAGTAACTTGGCTAAAGGCATAAACCAGACAGGAGTTTTGAATGGAAATTGATGACACTACCTTAACCCCAAGAAAATACAAGGATAAAGGGAAGGGGGAATTTGATCCTTTGAAATTTGATCCTAAATTGTGAATTTAGTGTTTTGTGTCATAATTGAGTATTCACAGAGTTTAACACTTGTGCACATGATTAAAATCTGTGTTTGACTCTTAGTTAACAAATCATTGACATGTAGAGGCAGAAAGATTAGCTTAATACTATTTGGGGTTTTTTTCCTGCTAGATGCTGTGTTTCAAAGGCACTGATAACTCTCAACCTGTGGGGACTTCCGGACAACTGAAAGTAACGTGAACGTGGAGGAAATCAGGTGACTCGGAGATGGAGGACCGAAGACCTTGTCCAGAGGCCAGGCCCAGGAATCCTCATATTAACCACAGAGGTGAGCAAAGTATTCTACCTTCAGATAGTCCCAGACTGATGGTGGTTCCACTTACGAATTTTTGACTTTACAAGATGGTCCAAAGGCAATATGCATTCAGTAGAAACCATACTTCATATTTTGAATTTTGAACTTTTCCTGGGCTGGCGATATGTGTGTGGTGAGATACTCTCTTGTGATGCTGGGCAGCGGCAGTGAGCCACAGCTCCGGGTCAGCCACGCAGTCCCAAGAGTAAAGAACTGATGCAACCATTCTGCACCCAGACAACCATCCAGTTTTTTCAGTACGTTATTCAATAAATTACATGAGATATTCAACACTTTGTTATAAAATAGGCTTTGTGTTAGATGATTTTGCCCAGCTGTAGGCTAATGTAAGTGTTCTGAGCACATTTAAGGTAGGCTAGGCCAAAGTATGATGTTTGATAGATTAGGTATATTAAATGCTTTTTTGACTCAATGTTTTCAACTTACAGTGGGTTTATTGAGAAGTAACCCAGTTGTAAGTCGGAGAAAATCTGTAATGGGAAGGAAATTGAGTTCTGTATGAATGAGCAGACCCACCAAAATTGACTGCATCTCTCAAGAGTGGTTTATTCCTGGGAATTCCCAGGTCGTCCAGTGGTTAGGACTCGGTGCTTTCACTGCCAGGGCCCAGGTTCAGTGCCTGGTTGGGGAACTAAGATCCTGGAAGCCGTGCAGCACGGCTAAAAGAAGAAAAGAATGGTTTATTCCTTAGCTGCAACATGAATGACTCTCAGACTAGATGGCCCTCTCCTTTCCTTAAGAGAGCTTCAAATGGGTGCAGTTCACTTCAGCAAAGGTAGTGATGAGGTGTCAGAAATGGAAGTAGCTGGTTTAGAGTAGCATTATCCAGTAGAAACAGAATGCAAGCCGAAAACTTAATTTTTGATTTTCTAGTAGCATCATTAAAAACAAAAAGAAACAGGTGACATGAATTTTAAAAATTTAATACTAATTTGATAAAATTTGGTACTTGTCCTATTTAAGCCAATATGTCCAAAGAATGTCATTTTATTATAATTGAATATATTTTATTATTATAGTACTTTTCTTGGAGTTTTTTTCCTTCCAGTTTTATTGAAATATTGTTGACATACCAGCACTGTATAAGTGTAAGGTGTACAGCATAATGATTTGATTTACATATCTCATGAAATGATGACCAAAATAAGTGTAGTGAACAGCCTATCATCTCATATAGATACAAAATTAAAGAAATGAAAAAAATTTTTTTCCTTGTGATGAGAATTCTTAGTCTCTTAATAACTTTCATATATAATATATAGCAGTGTCAATTACATTTATCATGTTGTACATTATATGCCTAGTACTTATTTATCTTATAACTGGAAGTTTGTACCTTTTGACTGCCTTCATCCAATTCCTCTTCCCCAAACCCCTCACCTTGGGAAACCACAAATCTGATTTCTTTTTCTGTCACTTTGTTTTTGAAGTATAATTGACCTACAACATTATGTTAGTTTCTGTTACACAACATAATGATGCAGTACTTCTATATATTTCAAAATAATCACAGTGTCTAGTTATGATGTTACCATACAAAGATATAATTATTGACTATATTTCATGACTCATTTTCTGCAACTGGAGGTTTGTACCTCTTCAATCTGCCTCACCTATTTCCCTTCTCCTCCTGCCTCCCTCCCTTCTGATAACCACCTATTTATTCTCTGTATAACTCTGTTTCTGTTTTTTTGTGTGTTCATTTCTTTTGTTTTTTAGATTCCACATATAGGTAAAATCATATAGTATTTGTCTTTCTCTGTCTTATTTCATTTAGCATAATACCCTCTAGGTCCATCCATGTTGCAAATGGTAAGATTTCATTCTTTTTTATGGCTGAGTAATATTCCATTATACACACACACACATGCATATATATACACACACACATATATACATACATACATGTGTATATATGCGTGTGTGTGTGTGTGTGTGTGTACCCCACATCTTCTTTATTCATTCATCTGTTGACAGGGACTTAGACTGCTTCCATATCTTTGCTATTGTAAATAATGCTGCAGTGAAAATAGGGGTGCATGTACCTTTTCTAATTAGTGTTCATAGTACTCTAATAATTTTAATACTGTATTTGTATTTACACCCCCCAATATTCAAATATTATCATTTTAAGATGTTATAAATATAAAAAATTTTAGTGAGATATTTAACTTTTTTGCTATTGTCTTTAAAATTCCAGGTGTCATTTTACACATCTTAATTCAGACTAGTCACATTTAAGATGCTCAATAGCTACACATAGCTAGTAGCTGTGTATTTGATAGTACGTGTCTAGAGTCCTAGTCACCAAAGCAAATTTAGTTCTGAAAGCATCACTCTACTGTAGTCATTATTCTGTTTGCTCAGAACTTTCTCAGACGAAAGTAAACTGAATGGATTCTTGCCTTTTTGTAAGTTTGCAACATGTCCTCTGAGTTTCAGTTGTGGAACAAATGAGGAAGAACTGTTGAATTTTATTTTATGAGCTTTGTGAATGTTGAAAGGATGAGAAATGATACAATTCTTTCCATTCTTCCAGAACACTGAGTCTTCTAATCAGATCAGAGTATTAAAATAGGACTTTCTTGTGATATCTAGAGAGTTTGAAAAATAAATACAAAGGAAACAGTTATAAAAATTCCAAGTTCAGTATTACAGCATTTATATCTTACCAAGTTTTCCTTTATCTTGTCACATTAAAGTTTTCTCTGCTGATGGGCAGTTGGTGTCAATTGTAAGACATCTTGATTTACAGTTGTTAAAAAGTGTGCTTCTTAGAATGATAAAATACAGCCTATTGAGAGCAATGGTATTTATGAACTTTTTTTTAAAGAAAACATGAGTTGAACTCCTGCTTGTATTCTCTCTGTTTGATACTATGATTAGTGTTAACCTTTATAAAAAGGTGTGGATATCCAATAAGAAGAATTCCCTATATTGCTAGCAATAAATATTTATGAAATTGAAAAGGAAGTACTTTAAGAAAAAAGGCAGTATTTTAAAAGCAGCGCTTCTGTAGTTAGTGAGAAAAACTGGATTTTGTTTTTGGCGGGGGGGAAGGAGTCTAATTTAGTCCTAAGTTGAGATCAATTGGTAAAGTCCAAAAACTGTGCTTTTCTAATCTAAGAATTTACAGAAAGAGGAAATGTGTGCTGAATGTTTTAAACATTCCCCACTGACAATACAAAGTCTGATATTTTTAAAGTTACGTTTATAATTCATTTGTATCAAAACTATTTTAACATACATGTGCTTTTTCAAATTAAAAAAATGAAGTAGAATATACCAAATGCATAAACTTTTATTAGCTAAACAGTTTCAGTGTCTGAATTTTTGTGGCAGTTTTTTAATGTTATGGTTCTTAATGCAGAATGGGAAGTAGAATCCTCAGGTATCCAGGCATCTCTTGTTGAGCTGAAGAGTATTCATTGCTTTGGCCTCACTGTTTTGATTTCAACTATCATTAAGTGAAAATATTTTCAATTAATATTCTAACTAATGGTAATATTAATTAGAATAAAAAGAAATTGCTTTTTTGAAATATGTGTAACTTCTAAAAATAAAACTTTATATTTAAAAAAATGTTTTCTCTACAATGTACAAAACAAGGAAATATGTACATTAGTGGATTTAGAATGTGATGGCATGAAATGGTGTAATCATCTTGAATATGATGTGCATTTGAAACTTTCTTAACATTTGTTATCATCAAATCATTGAGTACAGTCTTATTTTGTTTGTTTTTAAAATCTCCAAGTCATTCTGCTAAGTTGGGTCAGCTCCAGAGTCAGTTTTAGAGGAAAGGAAAGTGAAATAAAACGGGCTTGGGTATGTTGGCCAAGGTCACTTATGAAGTGTGTGGAGGATCAAGAAAGAGAAGTTCAGCTTCATCCACAGGATGGTGTTAGCTTTCTTTTGTGTCCTGGGTATGTCTCCTCCCTTTCCCCATAGCTCCTTGTGTGAGGGTTGGCGATAGATAAGTGCTATGGAGATGAACTTGTGCTGCAGCAAGGAGAAAAAATTAAGTTTTGTTTTCCAGGTTTCTGCATCAAAGTTTGAGTTTCACTTTTCAGTTTCCTGAATCAAAGTTTGAGTTTCAATTTCCAGTTTCCTGAAATAAAACTTGAGTTTTGTTTTTCAGTTTCCTTCACAATCTATTACTTGGCTCAGAAACATCTCGGCAAAGGAAGCCCTACCTTCCCCTTTGCCATCTGATGCTGAGCAAAGTTCGAAAAGCATTTCCCTTACTTTTATCCCACTCGATGCCTCTGTCGCCTTTGACCTAATTGTTTAGAGGCAGAAGCAATGGCCCTAGAAATCAATAGGATATTCCCAATAAAAAAATTATTAGTATTTCTGCTAGTAATAACTAACATTAATGAGAGCTTTTTATGTGTCAGGTAGTGTACTAAGCATCTTATAAACATTTAATCTTTGCAGCAACCCAGATAGTGAGGCTTAGAGAAATTATACAACCTAGCCAAGGTTATACGGTAAGGAAGAACCTAGACCAAGAATTGAACCAGGTCTGCTTGGCTGTGAAACTTGCTCTTACTATTGTTGGTACTGGCAAGAGACTGAAAGCAATGAGATGATCTTTTTGAGCCCCTGAAATAATCCCAGCTCGTGAGGATTAAATGAGTAGTTATTCTCTATCATGTAGTAGGCACTCAACAAATGTTTATTCCTTTTTTCCTTTTCAACCTTTGAAAAATCAATACTTTTGTAATATATACAGCAACCATAGTAATCTATTTTATATTTATTACATGACTTGGTAGGAAACCTTTTTTCTCTCTAAATAAAATCTAAGCTCCTTAGTAGTTTTGGAATATGAGTATGTTCATATTGTTGTACTACTGGATTTTCTCGCATCTTGATTTTTGTGCTTACCCCAAATTCCCATTGTGTTTAGGGCCTATGGATGGAGAATTACCACCAAGAGCTAGAAATCAAGCCAATAATCCACTAGCCAGTGCTCTCAGAGGAGGAGCCAACCAGCCCGGAAGGCATCCTAGGGCCAACAACCATCCTGTTCCTCATCGGCAAAGAGAAGAGAGGTTAGGGGCCATGGGCAGGAACCCACATCAGGGAAGGAGGAACCAGGAGGGGCATGCCAATGATGAACCTAGAGGCCAAAGACACGGTCAGGAAAATGATACCAGGCGGAGAAATGGCAACCAGGAGGGAAGGAACCGCAGGCCACCACGATCTGATGAAAACTTTCAGCAGTGGCGGACCCCCCACCAAAAACCTGCAGAACAGCCACAGCAGGTGAAGAAACTGGGCTACAGGTTCCTAGAAGGTCTCCTGCAGAAAGACCCCTCTGAGGTGGTCATCACACTTGCCACAAGTTTAGGACTGAAGGAGCTCTTGTCTCATTCTTCTATGAAGTCCAACTTCCTTGAGCTTATCTGTCAGGTTCTTCGGAAGGCTTGCAGTTCCAAAATGGACCGCCACAGCGTTCTCCATGTTCTGGGCATAGTGAAGAATTCCAGATTCCTCAAAGTCTGCTTGCCGACTTACGTGGTAGGGATGATCACTGAACCCATCCCAGATGTTCGAAACCAGTATCCAGAACACATTAGCAACATCATCTCCCTCCTCCAGGACCTTGTAAGTGTCTTTCCTGCCAGCTCTGTGCAGGAAACCTCCATGCTCATTTCTCTCCTGCCCGCTTCTCTTAATGCTTTGAGAGCCTCTGGTGTTGACATAGAAGAGGAGACAGAGAAGAACCTGGAAAAGGTCCAGACCATCATCGAACATCTGCAGGAAAAGAGACGAGAGGGAACTTTAAGAGTGGATACCTACACTCTCGTGCAGCCTGAGGCAGAAGACCATGCTGAGAGCTACCGGACCATGCCCATTTATCCCACTTACAATGAAGTGCACTTGGATGAGAGGCCGTTCCTTCGCCCCAACATCATTTCTGGAAAGTATGACAGCACTGCTGTCTATCTGGACACCCACTTCCGACTCCTGCGAGAGGATTTTGTCAGACCCCTACGAGAGGGTATTTTGGAACTTCTCCAAAGCTTCGAAGACCAAGGCCTGAGGAAGAGAAAGTTTGATGACATCCGAATCTACTTTGATACCAGGATTATCACCCCCGTATGTTCATCGACAGGCATTGTCTACAAGGTGCAGTTTGACACAAAACCACTGAAGTTTGTTCGCTGGCAGAACTCCAAGCGATTGCTCTATGGGTCCTTGGTGTGCATGTCCAAAGACAACTTCGAGACATTTCTCTTTGCCACCGTGTCTAACCGGGAGCAGGAAGATCTCTGCCGAGGAATTGTCCAGCTCTGTTTCAATGAGCAGAGCCAGCAGCTGCTAGCAGATGTGCAGCCCTCTGACTCTTTCCTCATGGTGGAGACAACCGCATACTTTGAGGCCTATAGGCACGTCCTGGAAGGACTCCAGGAAGTCCAAGAGGAAGACGTCCCCTTCCAGAGGAACATCGTGGAGTGTGACTCTTATGTGAGGGAGCCAAGGTACTTGCTAATGGGGGGCAGATATGATTTCACTCCCTTGATCAAGAATCCCTCGGCCACTGGGGAATCTTTGAGAAATGCCGAAGGCCTGAGACGTCCCAGAGTTAATGTCTTAGACCCCAGCCAGTGGCCCTCAAAAGAAGCCCTGAAGCTGGATGACTCCCAGATGGAAGCCTTGCAGTTTGCTCTCACAAGAGAACTGGCTATTATTCAAGGACCTCCTGGAACAGGTAAGAAAATTTTTTAGAGCACATGACATCTGCCTTATGAGATAGGCAAGTGAGGCTTGATTCTAGGTTTCTAGAATGTCTCAGTTTAAAACATTCTTCTGAAATGGGCACCAAACTTGTTTAAAAATCAGCTGCTCATAGTGATTTTCCAGTGAGGACCCATTGGTATGCATAGTAATAGATCAAAATCACAAGGTTAGAAAAGACTGCTAAGGGGTCAGACTTGGGGAGATGTATTACCTCTGCTTCATCAAAGGCTGTGTTAATTTGCTTGATTTTATATAAATTTAAATTAAATAATATCAAGTATATAATAGCTCTGTGTGCCAAATACTACTGTATATGATTTGCTTTGATATGTTAACTCATTGCAACTCTGTGAGATAGAAACCATTCCATTTTACAGATGAAAAAACTAAGGCAAAGAGAGGTTGAATAATATGTTGAAGCTCACACAGATGGCAAGTGACAGACCTCAGACTAGAACTCAGGAAGTCTAGAAGCCAGCTCCTGACTTCTCTATCTACCACACTGTACTTGCTTCTCTTGGAAATATGCTTCCCTACATCCTCTTCCCCATGTACCACTCTCTGATCCTCCTCTGGGATGATAGCTACTATTTGCAGTTTGACGAGTATCTTTCCAAAAGTTTTCCAAAGTTAAAACTGATATATCTTTGTGTCTTTATGTGTATTTATATGTTTACATACATACATGCACAGTTTTCTTCTTTTTTAAATAACAAAAATAAGATTATGCTCTATGTATTGGTCTACAATTTATATATATGTATATAACAACGTTAGGGGTATTTTTACATTCTTTATACTACAGTCACGTTTAGAAATGTACCTCACTCTTTTTTACCATGCCTGCACTCATGGCATGAATGTACCATGATTTTTTTTTTCACAGACAGTGCTTAGTAAGTATATTCATATATCTATATCTGTGTGTGTTTATCTTTGAGTACTCTGCTTATTACTTATGTAGTTTTTTTCCTAAGGTGGGAATTCACGTTAATAGTTAGGGTAGGTACTGCTATATTAAAAATATTAAAAACAACAACAAAAAAAACCAGGAAGAGGTTCTTTAAAAATACTGATAAAATAATGGCAACTCATGATAAAAAATTAATGTAACAAAATGGAAAGTTCTTTCTGGTAAGAAACACCCATATAATGGGAAAATATGCATAATTAAAGTGATGCTTTCAGGACTTTAGGAGAAGAGAAAGGATATGCCAGTTTGGTACTGCCACCAGGAATGAATTAGTGTTCCCATTTACTTATATACTTTCCAGCAGTGTTTTATGGTATCAGTCTTCTGTGCTCATTAACAGTTTTTGCTCATCTGAGAGGTTAGAATTTTTGGCTCATTATTAATTTTAATTTTATGTTTTAATAAAAAAAGGTTCAGATATTTTAAAAAGTCCGTGTCTCTCTTCTCCCACCATCCCACTAAAGCAAACAATGTTATTGTCTTCCTGTTTATCATTCCCAAGATATTCTATGAATATTCAAGGAAATACATGCTTATATTTATTTCCCCCCCACTTTTTTTTTTAACTCATTCTGCTAGAAAACACTTTGCATGTTGCTTTGTTCACTTATAAAATATCTTGGTGATTCTTTCATATTGGTGCATAAGTAGTATCTCACTGTTGTTTGTGACTACATAATATTCCATTGTATAGATAGCTCATCATCTCTTTAACCAGTTCCTGGAAAGATTTACTAATACAAACAATGAGTCAGTGAATAACCTTGTTTGTGAGTCATTTCACACAGAAGCAGACTATATCCAGGAGAGAAATCCCTAACTGAATCAAAGAAGATATGAATTAGTAATTTTAATAGATAGTGCCAAATTGCCCTCTGGAAATGTATATTACAATGGTTAATTTATATTTCTTTAATCAGGAGTGAGGTTAAATATCCTTTCTTGTCCTTATTATCTATTTATATAACCATTTCTGTAGATTGCCTTTTCATATTTGCCATATTTCTGTTGAATGGTTTCTTTCTCTTATTAATTTGTAGGAACTGTTTGTATATTCAATATATGCATGTTGCAAATAATTTCCCCAAATGTTACCATTTGAATGGGGACTCTTTAGCTCCAAGTACAGTAATAATTTGATCATTCCACACTAGCTTGAGAGACACACAAACACACACACACTGCTAAGAAAGAGCCCACCTGTGAGTTTGAGGGGAAAATGACAAAGGGGGTCATTTTTAAGATGGAAATCCCAAAAAGTGTCCATTCTTAAGGGGAAGGAAGCAGTGGGAGAGGATGGGGTAAATATTGAATTATAAAGATTTTCTTTCCTTCAGAGGTCTCCTTATCCATCCAGTCCTGCAAATTAGAGACATAGGAATCATCTTTTTCTGTTCCCCACCCCAGCCAAACCATTATCAAGTTCCAATCAAGTTTACCTCTGAAACTTCTCCCCCATCTCCCTGGTTATCTCAACTGCTGGAGCCAGGTTTTATCCTCATTCACTGGAAGATGTCAGGAACCTCCCAACCAGTCCATCCCTACCCTGCCTTGTCCACTCTTACTCAGTTATCACTTTCCCAGGGAAGCCTCTTCTAATCTCACTGAGCAGGCCAGAATCAGAATTATTTGTTTTCTTGGTACCATATATTTCTCACCTGTGATTTTTTGCATTTGTTTGTGGGATTAATTATCTTTCTCTTCTGCAAGTCTGTAAGGTCCAGGAAGATAAGAACCATGGCTGTTCTGCTCACCATTGTATTTCTTGTGCCTAACCCAGTGTCTAACACCTGTTTGGCACTCAGTACATATTATTTAAAGAAAAAAAGGGAGCAAGAAATTGTTATTTATCTATGCTGAAAAGTATTCAGCTATACTGAATTTTTTTTATTTTTTTGTATGACTCACTCAACATTGAGTATTTTTGAGGACAGTGGCTACCTTCCCAGCTTGACACAATGTAAGAATTTAGCTGTTTGTAAGCAACTAATTATTGGCTATTTACTAATGAGCCCATAACTCTAACTTCAGTGTTGATTTCTGTGCGTTTTTCCCTCCTCTATCACAAAGGCAAGTCTACTATGGTATATTAAAAGCATTTCTAAGTAGTTTGCCATATGAGATTAGGAACAGTGTATGTGTCCATCAATAGAAAACTGGCTTAAAAAATGCCTTACAGCAGTGAAAAACAAAAAGAGGATTCTTTTTATGTACTGATAGAGAACTACCTCCAAGATATATTAAGTGAAAGGAGCAAGATGCAAAACAGTGAAATAGTGAAGATAGTCTGGTACTAGTTGTATTTTGAAAAGGAAGGTGGAAGGCTAGAAAAAGACTGTATATTTGTTTTTGTTTGTATGTGCTTAGAATGACTACCTCTGGAAAGTTACATAAGAAAGTAGAAACACTGGTTGCTTGCAAAAGAGGAACTAGATGGCTGGGGACAGAAGAGTGAGGAGGACATGGTACACCCATTTGTGCTTCTAGGATTTTAAATCGTCTCAATATATTACCTTAAAATTTTAAATAATAATAATAATTTGCTGTAAGTAATTAATTACTCCTTTTAGAAAGTCTCTAAGCTTTTTAACTCTCCTTTTTCCTTGTTTTTTAGGCAAAACCTATGTGGGTCTAAAAATTGTTCAAGCCCTTCTAACCAACGAGCCTGTTTGGCAAATTAGCCTCCAGAAGTTCCCCATCTTGGTTGTGTGTTATACTAATCATGCTTTGGACCAGTTTCTGGAAGGTAATATCTGTAGGCAAAACTGTTCTCTGCTGGGAGTTCCCTGGTGGCCCGGTGATTAGGATTCTGGGCTTTTACTGCTGTGGCCCGCTTTCAGTCCCTGGTCAGGGAACTGAGATTCTGCAAGCTGCATGGAGTGGCCAAAAAATAAAGTTCTCTATTAAGACATTTATAGTTGAACCATCAGCAACTTCAGTAGCTTTCTGTTGCTCTTTGGATAAAGTCCACAGTCCTTACCATGACTTGAAAGGCTGGGTGTGGTTTGCTCCAGCTTAATTCTGAACCTCACCTACCTCTTCCCTTATTCTAACTCCAGCAGCACTGATCGTCTGCCATTTCTTGACTTCCTCCTACTTCTCCCTTGGCCCATGCTATTCCCTCTGCCTAGCATGTACTTTTTCTTTCTCTCTTTCTTTCCATCTTGTTGCATCCAACCTGGATGGCTCCAGCTCGTTCCTCAGGTCTCACTTCATATGGACTTTCCCTCATGAAAGTCTAAGAATAGACCAAGACAGGGACTTCCCTGGTGGCGCAGTGGTTAAGAATCCACCTGCCAATGCAGGGGACATGGGTTCGATCCCGTCCAGGAAGATCCCACATGCTGCAGAGCAGCTAAGCCCGTGTGCCACAACTACTGAGCCTCTGCTCTAGAGCCCGCGAGCCACAACTAGTGAGCCCGTATGCCACAACTATTGAAGCCCGTGCACCTAGAGCCCGTGCTGCGCAACAAGAGAAGCCACTGCAGTGAGAAGCCCATGCACCGCAACAAAGAGTAGCCCCTGCTTACCTCAACTAGAGAAAGCCTGTGCACAGCGACAAAGACCCAACGCAGCCAATAACTTAATTAATTAATTAATTAATTTAAAAAGAAAGAAGAATAGACCAAGACAAGGTGAAGACTCCTTTTGTATTTTTTCTTCTAAGACTTAATTAGCACATGTGTAACAATGTATTTGGCTGTGTCTCTACCCTAGACTGTAAACACTAAAAGGATTGGTCCTGTTTCTTGCTGTATTCACAGATCCTGGCACATACTAGACACTCAAAAAATACTAATTGCATTAATGAATGAATAAGTATTTGTTTTTCCTTTGGAAAATAATGTTTAGACTATTATTTCCCACTCTTTAATATCCTCCTTTTACCTAGATTAAATCTTCCTTATTCCTAGAGTCTCAATTTAAACTAGATCCTCAAAAATTAGATCCCTACCCCACCCAAACTAGGTAAGGTCCCCTGTTATATACTTTCAGCATGTATTTACAGTATTAAGTTTTATTATAATAAAATGTTTAATATATATCTTCTCTGGTAGACATGAGAACAAATGGGGAGCTGAGCCTGTGTTTTGACCACTGTATCTTCAGAACCTAGCACATGCCTGGCACGTAATAAGCAATCAGTAAATATCTGTAGAGTGACTATTAGAGAACATTTACTTTGTGCCAGGCCCTCCCTAGGAGCTGTAAAGATACTCTCTCGTTTATCCAGACTATGCCCTATAAGGAAAGTTTTTTTGGGTTTTTATTTTAATGTTTTATTTATTTATTTATTTATTTGGTTGCTCTGGGTCTTTGTTGCGGCAGGCGGGCTCCTTAGTTTCGGCTCTCAGGCTTTTTAGTTATGGCATGTGAACTCTTAGTTGTGGCATGCATGTGGGATCTAGTTCCCTGACTAGGGATTGAACCCAGGCCCCCTGCATTGGGAGTACAGAGTCTTAACCACTGTGCCACCAGCACAGTCCCTAAGGGAAGTATCACTGTCTTCAAATCACAGACAAAGAAACTGAGGCTCAAGTTAAGTAACCTGCCCCAGGTTACATAGCAGTAAGTGGTGGACAAGACTTGGGTCCCTGAGTGTCTGATTTGAAAGCCTGTGCTCTTAAGCACCACACTTCACTGCTCTGCGCGTCACATCTCAGGGGCCTTCTGGTTCACTTTTGGGGTAGGTTCCCTGTAAGTACCATTTTGTACCCTAACGGACCAGCTGCAACAACATCCCAAACACATACAGCTCTCACCTGAGAGAATCCAGCATAGCCCCTCTTAACTCTGCCATGCTCTGCCTTGCTCCATAGGCATCTACAAGTGTCAAAAGACTAGCATTGTGCGGGTAGGTGGAAGGAGCAACAGTGAAATCCTGAAGCAGTTCACTCTGAGGGAGCTGAGGAACAAGCGGGAATTCCGCCGCAACCTCCCCATGCACCTCCGAAGGGCCTACATGAGTGTAAGTCCCAGCTTTGGAGATCTGAGGTAGCTCAAGGGAGAACTCACTAAGAGAGCAGTGGCTCTCTGGGTAGGCAGTCCAGGGGAGATAGGGAGGCTCCACAGAGCTGTGAAGGACCCAGGTTCCTTCCAGCATTCTGCTAATCCTGTGGTGTGATCTTTGCTGTCATAATCCAAGATGGAAAAGGGACAGAAAAGGGCACACCACCCCTCCCAGCCCCTGCCAGGACCTTAAAAGTACTTCCTGCAAACCACCCGTAGCACTTCTACTTAGAGTCTGTTGACCACGTAAGTGTCATCTAGCTGGGCAGCATTGTGCCCAATCAAAGCTCCGAGTTCTTACTACTAAGGGGACAAGAGAGAAGTCTCCACCATAGTTTACTTGCCCTGCTTTCCTGTTGTATTATTGGTTTCCTTTTCTTACTAGTTGGTAGGAGGCTTTTAGACATTTTAGATACTAATCCTTTGGTTTTAATACTGGCTGTTCCTTTGTTAGTTTTGTTTTCCCTCAAGGCAGAGACTGAGTTTAGGGCAAGATGATACAGCCTCATCATTTCTTTCCCTCTGTTCTTGATAGATTGTGACACAGATGAAGGAGTCAGAGCAAGAGCTGCATGAAGGGGCCCAGACCCTGGAGTGCACCATGCGTGGCGTTCTACGGGAACAGTATCTGGAGAAGTACATCTCCCACCAGCACTGGAAAAGCCTGATGAATGGACCAATACAGGTAGGGGTCATCCTGGGGGTCACAAGCATCTCTCTTGTCCCCACATTTGGAGGGAGCATCCAGCAGAAGTAGCAGTCCAGAGCATTAGCTATAATCTTCTGTGGTGCTGCTGTGATACGAGAAGTTCCTTTTCATTAGAAAAGGCAGCTGAATATACTTGTCAGAAACAAGACTCTGGAGCCAGTCTGCTGGGTATGAATCCTGACTTTGTTCTAGGCAAGTTACTTAATTTTTTTGTTCCTGTTTCCTCTTTTATAAAGTGGGGATAGGGGCTTCCCTGGTGGTCCAGTGGTTGAGACTCAGAGCTTCCACTGCAGGAGGTACGGGTTCGATCTCTGGTCGGGGAACTAAGATCCCATTGAACCATGTGAAATTGCCAATATTTGTAAATTTAACTTGCAAAAATGGCAGTTTCTTACAGATCAACTTAATTCTTATAGGATTGTTATTGGACAAACAAGTCAATGTTTGTAAACCTCTTAATTTCATAAGAGTGCTCTAAGTGCTTGTCAAATGAAACAGAATCATAATGAGGCAACCTAGCACATATAGAAGGCCTGGGACTTGATGGATCTGTCATGCTAACTGTGTGACTTGAGCCAGTGTGATCCTCAGGTCCCTCAGCAGTCAAGCAGTAATAATAATAATGCCTGCCTTCAAAGGACATTATAAGAAGTAGCTGATATGATCTGTGTATGTTTTTTTTCTTTTTTGGCCGTGCTGTGGGGATGCAGGAATCTTTGCTCCCCAACCAGGGATTGAACCCGTGCCCCCTGAAGTGGAAGCTCCAGAGTCTGAACCACTGGACTGCCAGGGAAGTCCCTGACACAGTCTCTGTAAAGTGGTTGGCCAGGAATCCAGTGAAATGTTAGATCTACTATCAATAGGTTGGTCATTTCCAGGGTTACAAACCCGAAAGCCTAAGACGGTCAGTCGAGTCCTAGAAATGACTGAAGTAGGCTCGGTGTGAGGTGTTGGGAAGTAGCGAGGACTGAGGCAAACTGGAAAAGGGGTGGCAGCAGCCCACTTGAGCCATGTGTTGCCATTCAGGAATGCAGGCTCATGGCTCCTATAGCTCCTGATTTTGCCAGAGGAGGCAGGAAATTTTTTTTTTTAATTCTATGCAGTCATATTAAACGATCCAGTTGCCCAAATGTTGCACTTTTAAGAGAATTTTAAGGGAATTACCTCTTGATCCTTTGAGAAGACCTTTCCTTCATACTAGTTGTCATAGAAGTCTCATGACTAATAATTCTTCTTTCCTCAGGATAGTGAATGGGTTTGCTCCCGGAGCTGGAAGCATTCCATGATGCTGGAGTGGCTGGGTCTAGGTGTTGGTTCTTTCACCCAAAATGTTGCTCCAGCAGGACCTGAAAATGCAGGTAAGAAGTGCATGTCTACCTAGATCACATCTTAAGGTGGAATATGGTGAAGACGAAGACTAGAAGAGCAGGACTTAAAAGTAATGCCCAGAATTTATAAAGAGCTATAATCAATCAGAAAAAGACAAATAATAGCTTAATAGGAAAACAGACAAAAGACTTTTAAAAAGTGCATCGCAAAATAAATTCTCATGGCCAATAAGCATGAAAAGTGCTCATTAGAAATGAAAGGAATTAAAATTACAATGATATACCATTACACACACCTACTAGATTGGCAAAAATTAAAATGTTTGCTGTAATCCCACATTGATAAGAATTGTGGAGCAGTAGGAACTCTGATGTGATGCTAGTGGAGACATTAACTGGCAAAACCACTTTATAATAAGAGAAAAACAGAAGGAACTGAAATGTCCATCCACATTTGTACAACAGATTGATCAATTACAGTCTGTTCAGATAATGGATGCAACTGTGAAAAGCAATGAATTACAGCATATACAGCAATATATATGACTCTAGAAACATGCTGAATGAAAAAAGCAAGTTACAGGAAAAAATTGATATGTACAATATGATTTCATTTATATAGAGCTCAGAGAAGTCAAAACTAGGTAATGTGTTATTTGAAGGTATATACACATTCTGTACGTGGTAAAGGTAAACGGGAGGAATGAGTAATATAAAATTCAGGTTAGTAGAGCCCGCAAGGGTCTTCAAAGAAATTGGTGACTTTCTACTTAAGTTGGGTGAAAGGCACCTGGATGTTCATTTTATATATTTTTATTATCCTTTTTTTTAAAAATAGCTTTTCAGCTCATATATATAATATATGTTATTTATTTATTTATTTATTTTTGGCTGCGTTGGGTCTTTGTTGCTGCACGTGGGCTTTCTTTTATTATCCTTTAAATTGCACGTTTACATTGTATACTTTTCTTTGTATATGTATTTGACATAAGTAAAACCTTCCTTAAAAAAGCATACATTCATGTGATTTTTTAAATGTAACAAAAATATATGTAAGGAGGCCTGAGTCTCTCTCCCCTCTCATTCCTCCCATTTCCCTACCCAGAGGTAACCACTTAAGCCCCTTAAGAATGTCTTCATGCACCTAAGCTCTTATAGGTAGTCTTTTTCATCCTTTGGCTTCAAGAGTCTCCATCCCTGCCCTGCCTGCTTTCCTCTCTTAGCCCAGGCAGAAGGGGAGGAGGAGGAGGAAGAAGGGGAAGAGGAGGGTTCGCTGATTGAGATCGCAGAGGAGGCCGAACTGATTCAAGCAGACCGGATGATTGAGGAGGAAGAGGTGGTGAGGCCCCGGCGACGAAAGAAGGAAGAGAATGGAGCAGTCCAGGAGTTGGCTAAAGTGCTTCTGGCCATGAGGCTAGACAACTATGGCCCCGGGACAGCAGCCGGGCAGGAGCAAGCTGCAGGAGAGTGGGAGGTAAACTCACTTCCTTGTAGCCCCTGAAAGCCCTAACCAGAGTGGGAAATGGGAGTTCGGTTATTACTGCCAGGTGGGTGTGGGTCACTTTTCTGAAACAGGCCTGAGAGCATCTGTTCTGACCAGAACTGCAGCCCCTGATTTTCACCCTCTTCTGTTGCGCTGTATTTACTTCATCCCCATAATTAGCTTAATTTACCCTTTTATAGCCTAATCCTAGTATAAGATAGGTCCAGTTTCCAAGAGTATAAAAATTATGGTCTTTTAGAGGGGCCCTAGCAAGAAGTGCTAACTTAGAAAGACAGGAAGCAGGTAGCCCAGTGCTTTTCCTGAGCTTTTAGAGACATGCAGCGCATATGAGTCAGATCAAACACTTATGGTCTCAGCGCTTGGTGCTTTCAAGGACATTCTCTTCTCAACTACAAACAAATCTGTGCATTAAGATTTTAGAGGATTCAAGTAAAACAGAATGAAGTAAGCTATGGAATATTCATCCTTCATTCACTCTGAAATTTGATATTTCTCTTAGAGCCAGAGTAGTATAAATGCCCAGACTTTCTGTCTACTCCTTCCTTTGTTAGAACCTAGTGGACCTCAGAATTTACCATGTATTACTATGACAGCAGAGCATTGAACTCCACTGATGATTTAGGGGGCTTTCAAGGGCAACTTTGAATGCAACTTTCTCCAGTCTGCTGGCTTTGAATCTGACCTCCTAGTTCAGTTCACCATCACTGTATGTGAGAGACAGAATCATGATCCCAATACTTGGAAGCATGGATTGGGCATCTCTCTGCCATGTGGCCTCAGGAGGAGTTGAATTGTTTGGTTTTAAAGTGGAAGGGGGTCCATAATATTGTGACATCCATCTGGCATGCTCAGACCTAGTGACAGGCGGGGGAGAGCACTTTCTCCAGAATGGTGCTTTTCACCCACTTGTTGAAGGTACTATCTTAATATAATGGCATTAAGACCATCTTAGCAGGACCTATATGGCATTTAACGAGAGAAACGTACCTCCACTATTATCATGACATATGTTTTAGGAATGAGAAGCAGACTGTGGTGAAAAGACGTTCAATGATAAATAGTGCCAGCACTCTTCTAAAGTGCTTTCCATGTATTTATTCCTGCAGTCAATCCAGCAACTCTGTGAAGAGGTACCATTATTATTCCCATTTTATAGAAGGGGATGTTGAGGCACATAAAGGTTCCATAATTTATTCTAGGTCCCACAACTAATAAGACTTTGGCTCCAGAGCCCTCATTTAGCAATGAAATAGCTGTTGAGAGGTGTGAGGCACTTAGAGAAGCTCATCAGAGATGACAGCTCCTTTTTTAAATGTGCTCTGGCCCCTGCCTCGGGCTTGAAACCAGGCGCACCCCTACTCAGCGCCTCTGACTGGTGTTGGTACCTGCAGACGCAGCGCGGCCAGAAGAGAAGAATGAAGAAGAAAGTGAAGGTGGAGCTTCGCAAGCTGAACGCCATGACTGAGGCCGAGGCTAGCGAGATCCAGGACGTTTGGCAGCTGGACCTGAATTCTCGCTGGCAGCTTTATAGGTACTGTGCCCGATCCCCCCGGCTGCCCCCGCAGCCAGCCCATGTAATTTCCCCAGGGGGTTCCTTTTCTGTTCCTAGAATATAAGCCCTTCAGATCTTCAGCATTAGTGTTAACTAATGATTGATTGAGCGCCCACACTGAGCTCAGTGATAGATGTAGCCATGGGACAGAATGACACGCTTGGCTCTACCTTCATGGGGTTTAGAGTCTATCCAGAGAGACAAAGTAGTTAGTTCCACAAAGAAAAAATTACAAATAGGCATCAACACTAAGAAAGAAAAGAGCAAGGAGTGCTAACAGGGGAGCTGAGCTGGTCTGAAATAGCCAGGAAAGTGACATCGGAGGCAAGATCTGAAAGATGAGGCATTAATAAGGCCAGTTGGGAAGGGGGAGCAGATGAGCGTGCAGGGACCACGTGAGTAAAGGCCTCGAGATGGGAGGGAGCATGTTTGAGAAATTGAAGGAAGGCAACCAGCATGGCTGTGGCTCAGACAAATGGAAAGTGAGGTCAGAGAGGTGGGCAGGGGCCAGACTGTACAGGGCCTGTTAGGGCTAAAGAGTTTACAGCAGAGTGGTGACATGATCTGTTTTACTTGTGGAGAATTACGGGAGAGGAGGGGTGGAGACGTGGATAGAAATTGAACAGAGACAATTTTTGAGAAATTCTTCTTGAAGCTTTTAAAGTCCCCTACTCTTGTCCAGTAATTAACCTCTGTTCTTTATCCTCCTCCTTCCTTAGCTGCTGACCACTTACATGCATCTCTCCGCACATCTCTTTATTGGGTGTTTTGGACTCTCGGGACCCTGCACACCTGGGTCTCTCCTTTCTCTGTGGCTTGTAATCTCCTCTAGCGTGTAGAGTCCGCCTCACGCACAGGGCACACTGAAGGGGGTTCTTCCACCTACTCAAAGAGCACATGGCTTCCTTTCCCTGGTTCTTCACATTCTCCAGGCTGTGGCTACAGATGTACCAGGCCGATACCCGCAGAAAGATCCTCAACTATGAACGCCAGTACCGCACGTCAGCAGAGAGAATGGCTGAGCTGAGACTCCAGGAAGACCTGCATATCCTGAAAGATGCCCAGGTTGTAGGAATGACCACAACAGGTAAGAAAGCATGGAGTTCACTCTTGATGCCAAATGCCTATCAGATTTTCTAGGACAGGTAAAGAGAAACTTCTTTAGTAGGTTAGAGGAAAATACCATGAAAAGCTATTGAAAGCAAGCTGTGTTTAGGGTTCTCTTGGTGAAATTCACCTACTTTCTTCTATTGCATTTGAAACCTCAACAGTGACAACATGGGGAGGATGCTCTGGAGACCACCCAGCAGCACTCATTCTCATCCAGTGGTCACCATAGCCCTGGATCAGTGTGAGGGATCAGTTGTCACAGACGCAGGTTCAGGGGTCACCAATCCAGAAGCCCAGTGGCACAGTGAGTCCAGTACATCTGCTCAGAGGAGTCTCTTTGATCTCTTGACTCGAGGTGCTGCCAAATACCGCCAGATCCTGCAGAAGGTGGAGCCTCGGATCGTCATCGTGGAAGAGGCTGCTGAAGTCCTCGAGGCCCACACCATTGCCACACTGAGCAAAGCTTGTCAGCACCTCATTCTGATTGGGGACCACCAGCAGGTAGGCCAGGGGCCCCTGCAAGATGGACTGGCTCTCTGCAGGAGTGGAATCAGACAGGAAGACCCTGGTCTCTGCTTCACCTGTCCTCAAGCTTATTAGTGGCTTTCTGTGATTCCTCTCTTCTTCACCTCCCATGTTCAACTAAGAGCAGGTGCTCTTAGATTTGGGGCATATTGTAGAGGTAGCATCATCCATGGCATCTGTTCCCTTTGCTACTTTTTAATCATGGCCATTTAAGTGGACTATTACAACAGCACGCTCCCCATCCCGCTGCTTCCATTTTTGCCACCCTCTAATCCATTCTTTGTAAAGGAGCCAAAGTGAATCTTTTTAAAAAAGTAAATCAGGTCATGTTACTCCCCAGCTTAAAACCCTCCAGTAGTTTCCCATTGCACTTAATATAAAAGTCAGGCTTCTTAAAGTGGCCTACAAAGGCCAATATTCTCAGCCTGCTTCTCTGACCTCACCTCATACCACCATCTATCTCATTTGCTCACTGTGTTTCCACCCTCTGTTCTTTCTGCTCCCTCTTAGAGCTTGCTTTTTGAATGACTGGTGACTTCCTCCATGCTGGTGTCAACTCAGATGTCACTGTTCAGAGAGGCCTATGTAAAGAACCTCCACCCCTGGACATTCTGTCACATCACCCTTATTTCTCGCCTTCATGGCCTTTGGTGTCCTTAGCCTGTTAATACTTAGAGCAGTGGCTGGAACACAGAAGCTACTTGAAAAACATGTGATAGGTGGATTGATGGATGGATGGTTGCAATACATTTTCTTTTCCTTGTTTTTTTTTTTTTTAAAGATTTATTATTTTAATTTTGGTTGCATTGGGTCTTCGTTGCTGCGCATGGGCTTTCTCTAGTTGTGGTGCTTGGGGGCTACTTTTTGTTGCTGTGCACAGGCTTCTCATTGCTGTGGCTTCTCGTTGCGGAGCATGGGCTCTTGGCGTCCGGGCTTCAGTAGTTGCGGCTCACGGGCTCCAGAGTGCAGGCTCAGCAGTTGTGGCGCATGGGCTTAGTTGCTTCGCGGCATGTAGAATCTTCCCGGCCCAGGGATCGAACCTGTGTCGCCTGCATTAGCAGGCAGATTCTTAACCACTGCGCCACCAGGGAAGCCCTACAATATATTTTCAATGGAGAATCCTCAGCCGTGTTTCTCTTCTCAGCTGCGCCCCAGTGCCAACGTGTATGACCTGGCCAAGAATTTCAACCTTGAGGTGTCCCTCTTTGAACGGCTGGTGAAAGTAAACATTCCCTTTGTCCGTCTGAATTACCAGGTGAGAAGCTTAGATCTTTGTTTTTACCAAATGTCCACCAGGAGAAGGCTCCTGGGAACCAGCCAGCTGCCAGCAAGAAAGGTTTCATAAAAATAAAGCTAGTTTAGTAATGAAATGACTGACAGATTTATTTTGTTTTCTGCTTTAAAATACCACAAGATCAGCTTGAGTTCAGTTCGTGTCAGATAAAGGAGCTGTTTCTCTCTATTATTCTTTTCAAGTGTTATCTCCCCACATTTTCCACTAGCAACTTAGTTATTAGAAAAGTGTCCATTTATTCTCTGCCCATGTTTTTAATGACATACATGTCTTGTTTCAGCACCGCATGCGCCCTGAAATTGCCCGGCTTTTGACCCCCCACATTTACCAGGATCTAGAAAATCATCCCTCTGTTCTCAAATATGAGAAGATTAAGGTAAATGTGCCCTATCTGATCTTTTCTGACGCTGTCAGCAACCTAGGATGTTATATATTCCTCAGGATGAAAAAGGGGTTTCACAAGGGAGTATAGCCAACTTTTTTAAAAAGCTAGCTATTGGGAATTCCCTGGCAGTCCTGTGGTTAGGACTCAGCTCTTTCACTGCCAGGGCCTGGGTTGATCCCTGGTCCAGGAACTAAGATCCCACAAGCTGCACGGTGCGGCCAAAAAAAAAAAGAAAAGGTAAAAAGCTAGTCATTAAAAAGAGGAATAGTGTAGAAGTTGAGAATACAGACCTGGGTTTTTGAATCCCAGCTCTGCCATTCAGTAGCTGTGTAACCTTTAGCAAATTATATACCAGTTCTGAGGATGAGTGTCTTTTGTACAGTGAGAATGATGGTTGCTGCCTCGTAACATTATTGTATTGAAGGAGATAATGTATATAAAGCAGTCAGCACAGTGGGATGCTCATAAGTTAGATTATGGTACAGAGTATACGGAAGCCTTCTAAGATCCCTCCCTGTAACAGGGTCAGTGGCCAGCGCACATGAAGATAGAAAAAACTACCATGAGTGAACCTTCTAACACATCTCTTCTTTTTCTCTCCAGGGGGTCTCTTCCAGCCTTTTTTTTGTAGAACACAACTTTCCTGAACAGGAAATCCAAGAAGGCAAAAGCCACCAGAACCAGCACGAGGCTCGCTTTGTGGTGGCGCTGTGCAACTACTTCCTGTGCCAGGAGTACCTGCCCTCTCAGATCACCATCCTCACCACCTACACCGGGCAGCTCTTCTGCCTGCGCAAACTCATGCCTGCCAAGACGTTTGCTGGCGTCAAAGTCCACGTGGTGGACAAATACCAAGGGGAGGAGAATGACATCATCCTCCTCTCACTAGTGCGCAGCAACCAGGAAGGCAAGGTGGGTTTTCTCCAGATACCCAACCGCATCTGCGTGGCCTTGTCCCGCGCCAAGAAGGGCATGTACTGCATTGGGAACATGCAGATGCTGGCCAGGGTGCCCTTGTGGAGCAGGATCATCCACACCCTGCGCGAGAGCAATCAGATCGGCCACGCCCTCCGGCTGTGCTGCCAGAACCACCCCGACACCCACACTTTGGTAGCCAAAGCTTCCGACTTCCAGAAAGTGCCCGAAGGAGGCTGCAGCCTACCCTGCGAGTTCCGGCTGGGCTGTGGACACGTCTGCACCCGTGCCTGCCACCCCTACGACTCCTCGCACAAGGAGTTCCAGTGCATGAAGCCGTGCCAGAAGGTGATCTGCCAAGATGGGCATCGGTGCCCCCTTGTTTGCTTCCAGGAGTGTCAGCCTTGTCAGGTGAAGGTGCCCAAAATTATTCTCCGGTGTGGCCATGAACAGATGGTCCCTTGTTCCATGCCTGAGTCAGATTTCTGCTGCCAAAAGCCTTGCCCCAAGGTCCTGAAATGTGGGCACAGGTGCAGTCACCCGTGTGGTGAAGACTGTGTGCGGTTGTGTTCAGAAATGGTCACCGTGAAACTCAAGTGTGGGCACAACCAAAAGGTGAAGTGTGGCAATGTGGAAGACCTCATGTATGACCTGCCAGTCAAGTGCACTACCAGGTGTGGTACCATCTTGGACTGCGGGCATCCGTGTCCCGGCTCCTGCCACAGCTGCTTCGAAGGGCGCTTCCATGAGCGCTGTCAGCAGCCCTGCAAGCGCCTCCTCATCTGTTCCCACAAGTGCCAAGAGCCATGCATTGGCGAGTGCCCACCCTGCCAGCGGACCTGTCAGAACCGCTGTGTCCACAGCCAGTGCAAGAAGAAGTGTGGGGAACTGTGCAGTCCCTGCGTGGAACCCTGTGACTGGCGCTGCCAGCACTACCAGTGCACCAAACTCTGCTCTGAGCCCTGTGACCGACCCCCATGCTACGTGCCTTGTACCAAGCTGCTGGCTTGCGGCCACCCCTGCATTGGTTTGTGTGGGGAACCATGCCCCAAGAAGTGCCGTGTGTGCCACCAGGAAGAAGTCACCCAAATCTTCTTTGGCTTTGAGGATGAGCCCGATGCCCGCTTTGTACAGCTGGAAGACTGCAGCCACATATTCGAGGTGCAAGCCCTGGACCGCTACATGAATGAGCAGGATGACGAAGTTGCCATCAGGTTGAAGGTCTGCCCTATCTGCCAGGTGCCCATCCGCAAAAATCTGAGGTATGGAACCAGCATCAAACAGCGGCTGGAAGAGATTGAAGTTGTCAAGGGAAAGATCTTGGGCTCAGCAGGGGAGATTGCAGTCAGCCAGGAACGACTTAATGCCCTACTGGAGAGGAAGAACCTCCTCTACCAGCTGCTCCCTGAAGATTTCCTGATGTTGAAAGAGAAGCTGGCCCAGAAGAATCTGTCAGTGAAGGACCTGGGCCTTGTTGAGAATTATATCAGCTTCTATGACCACCTGGCTGGCCTGTATGAATCCCTGAAAAAAGTGCACGTCTTAGAACAAAAGAAAGTGAGGACTCGATTAGACCAGGTTCATAAGTGGCTAGCCAAGGAGCGTTTGAGCTTCACCAGCCAGGAATTGGATGACCTCCAAAGTGAAATCCAGAGGCTCACATACCTGGTGAACCTCCTGACACGCTGCAAGATAGCAGAGGGGAAGGTGAGAGGCAGAGTAGCAGAAGAGGTCTCCAGAGTCCAGAAGATCCTCGAGGGAACATGTAAGTTCACCCAGGAGGATGAACAGCTTGTGCAGAGAAAGATGGAAGCTCTGAAAGCCACCCTTCCCTGCTCTGGCCTGGGCATCTCAGAGGAAGAACGAGTGCAGATCGTCAAAGCCATGGGTTTCCCTCGTGGGCACTGGTTCAAGTGCCCCAATGGCCATATCTATGTGATCAGTGATTGTGGGGGAGCCATGCAGAGGGGCACATGTCCTGACTGTAAGGAGGTGATTGGGGGTGTAAATCATACTCTGGAAAGAAGCAATCAGCTTGCTTCCGAGATGGATGGAGCCCAGCACCCTGCCTGGTCTGACACGGCCAACAACCTGATGAACTTTGAGGAGATCCAGAGGATGATGTAGGAAGATGGCATCCCGCTGCCTTTTGCCCCGGCCACCATATGGCTGAGCCAGCTCCCTCGTGAAGGAACCGAAGTTTGTTTTTTATTACTGTCCTTTAGTCTCAGCACCTATTTAAGGATCCACTTTTAGGGCTTGCCCACATTTGTTTCTAGATTTACCCCTGCGCTAGAGTAAGCACTTTACCTCCAGAACTGAGAGCAAAGTTAACAGATTTCTCCTCTTTTTCTCTCCTGCAAGTTAGTGGACAGACTGCCTGGAGCATGTTTAGGGCTTCCACCTAGGGCTACCTAGTAGTATCTCTGGGTCCTGACTCAGTCAGATGTTTTTTTCTGCTGTGCTCCGGAGGCAGATATGAGCTCAGTGAAGCTGACTCATTCTACATTGCCAGGCCCTAACTTGCAGACTAACTTCCACTCTAATAAAGAGGCCCAGAGGAGTTGTTTATGAACTGCTTATCTTTTCAAGGAGCACAAGAATCCCTCCTACCCTGCTCCTCGGGCACCCTCATTCCAGGAGATGGAGGCACGTGATAAGACAAAGACTTTAGTGACTAATTCTGACCCAGTTACATATTCACTGAGAGTGGGGGAAAGTGTGAGCAGCCACAGCTGGGGGCTTATGCAACAGGCCCAGGCTAACTAAGGAGTGATCCCCGTACCTTTCCTGTGACTTGCACTTTGGGATGGTGGAGGTTTCCTTCCCTGCAGTAGGAGAGGTTCAGTAGCTGTGCTGGTTCCCCAGGGCCCTGAATGGAGCTAAACTCTCATTTGGTACCAGCAACACCTATCCAAAATGTGACCCTTTGTCCCAACACCCACTATTACAGCTTTTGCCTGGGCAGGGTTAGCATGCCAGCAGCTTCTGCAGGTCCCAGGTCCATACCAGAAGCCAGCCCCCAGGCCTGCTGCCTGTATATGTATTCCCTCAGTCCAGTGTTCCTTAGAACTGACACTTAGGCATCTCAGGTCTTTCTAATGTTGGCAAGAAAACATCCCTTTGCTATGTATACATCTCCTTTTTTGTCTTTACTATGCACTTTAGCCTATAAAACCAATTAATAAAAACAGTGATTGAGAAAAGCAGTTGTCCATGTTTGTCCTCAACTGTTAAAAGCAGCTCAGGCAGCTTGAGAGACAGTGAGGATGGAAGTGGAGGCGCTGCCTACAACAAGGCCATTCTGCTGTTTCTGTGGTACAGGGTTTTTTCTTTTGGCTGGTAAGTCATTTTTACTCTTGGTAAAAAGAAAAATTTTCAACCTGTACAGAAAGGTATACTTGAATTTTCCTTCCCCAGAGGCAATCCTATTAACAGTTTTATGAGTCCTCCCAGAGATAGTCAGTCTGTGCACATGCAATATCTAACCCTTAGAAAAGTATGTAGCTCTGCACTTGGCCTAATGATCTAGCTTGGGGATCTTTCTGTAAGCACATAAAAATGGTTGAGTCTGGGGACTTCCCTGGCGGTCCAGTGGTTATGACTCTGCGCTTCCATTTCATGGGGCATGGGTTCAATCCCTGGTCTCATCTTGTGTGTGCCATTACTTACTGTGTTGGACCCCTCTGTTGGCAACTTTCAGGTACAGCCTGAATGAATAGTGTTGAAGATATTCTAATGTTGAGGGTATGTGCTACTGGATAATTAATTTTTGAGCTAGAGGAAAGGTCTGTGTACTGGTTGAAATTATATATAACTAACTACAATCACAGTTTTCCCAAGGAGTGTCCCCTGGCTTTCATCTACTTCAGAAAACGATGAAAACCACCATTCTACAGGGTACAAGCTGTTTTTTGCAACAAAGAGCTAATTTATCTGGTATCCCTTCTATCCCCTTTGAGCTTCCAACTCTCCAGCAGCACTTCCACACCATAGTAAAGAGTCAGGATACAGGTGCAGGTATACTCTGATTTCAAAAACCTGAATTCCCAATTGTGCAGTTTTGGAAAGTTACTCCATCTTTCTAAGCCTGTTTCTTTATCTGCAAAATGGGGAGAACAGTACCTGCCTTATAGGGGTGTACTGAATTGAATGAGACAGTGCTCAGTACACAGTGGTGCTCAATAAATGATAGCTTTTCATTCTAGGACACTGACAGAAAAGAACTTCTAGCAAGAATTTCCTTACTGCACATCCAGCTCCTCTACAAGCATAGAGCTGCATTCCAAGTACATATGGCAGTGCCAAGTGAGTAGACGACGAAGACTGTGCTATTGAGGGAAAAGACAGAAGAATAAGATATACAATTAGACTGATCCCTTTACCCTCCCAAAATACTTTTTCCATTTGGCATTTTCCTTATGTGAAAGCCAATCAAGAAGGGAGCCTTGGCTGACAAGGATGCTTAGGAAACAGCTACACACACCCCCCCCCCCCCAACTTTTCCCTTTCTTTAATGTACAAATGACAAAGACTTATTAAAGTTTTAAAGAATTTCTTTACAAACAGAGAAAAGAGACCAAGCCAGGATGACTTCCCACAACGAAGGGATCTAAAAGCTGCCCCACAGACTTCTCCAGGCCACCACGGTTACTTCCTCCTCTTGTACCTATGAAGAAAATGAGCAGGGTAAAGACCAACCCGCAAGACCAGAAAGGAAGGAGAAGCTCCTTTCTCAGGAAAGCTTTCTTCTCCAATCCCACTCACAGCCTCTGGCCCTGCAAAACTGCAAACTTTACCTGGATTTAGATTTAAAGTTTCCTCCTCGTCTCTGGGGGGCCAAGCCCAATTGTTTTCTTTCTTCAAAGGAGGGGCTATGAATGAGAGAAGACAGAAAAATGTTGGACAAGCGAGTGATCTCATCCCCTTCCCCCCACCAGCTCCCACATGAAGCAGCAACACCCCAGATGTGTCATTTTCAAAAAGGGCCTGAGGTTTAAGTCTGTATTTTTCTACCTGATAATATGAGTTTGTGGAAGACAGGGCCCAGCTCTAAAACAAGACTGGAAGGGGCCTTTCCTTCTTGCATATGTAATAAAACTACTTGGGTAATTAGTCTACCCAGCGCTAACCCTAGCCCAGAGGAAGTGGGGAGGAACAACACATTCCCAAGAGCGTACCAGGATCCTTTGGGGTTCTATCACTCCCCTGAGAGAAAGCTCTATTTCTGAACCAAAAATGTGCTATTTCACCTCCCAGGCAGGAGGGCCTTAACACTTCTCTCCTCTTAGTCTCACCCTGGGATCCACAGATGGGCTGAAATTATATACAGGCAGACCTCAAAGGTACTGCAGGTTTGGTTCCAGACCACTGCAATAAAGCAAGTGACACGGATCTTTTGGTTTCCCAATGCATGTAACAGTTACGTTTACACTATACTGTAGTCTATTAAATGTGCAGTAGCACTACGTCTTAAAAAAACAATGCATGTATCTTAATTTAAGATAAAAAAAAATATTCTATTGCTGGGAATTTCCTGGCGGTCCAGTGGTTAGGAGTCGGCACTTTCACTGCTGGGACCCAGGTTCAATCCCTGGTCGGGGAACTAAGATCCTGAAGGCTGTGTGGCACAGCCAAAAAATAAATAAAAATTAAAAGAATAAAAATACTCTATTGCTAAAAAAAGGGCTAACCATCATCTGACAACTGAGGGTTGGCACAAACCTTCAATTTGTAAAAACTGCAGTACCTGTGAAGTGCAATAAAACAAAGTATATAAAACGAGGTCTGCCTGTATTACAAAGCTGCAGGTACATGAGAATTGGGAGTGGGGAAGGAGGGAGAAGATTCATAGCTTTCATCAGAATACCGAGAGCTCCATGATGACTTAAAACCTTACCCAGCTCGATACTGTTTCAGGGCCTTCTTGCTTGTGTTGGTGAGTTCTTCGTCAAATACAGATTTCTTCACCTGCTTCTGCTGCTTTGCTGCGAACAGAGAGAATGGGTTAGATATGGCCTCCTTGTCCCAAGCTCCTAAATCCCCTTAAGCTCAAGGTAATGGTTCCAAGTTCAGTGGGTGCTCTGGCCTGATGTTTTATTGACATGGAAGCGAGACATCAGATCCCAGCCAAAAAGAGATAAGGAATCAGAAGTACCAGGTGTGAAGAACCACTCCAAAGGATGCCTGCAGAGTCCAAAGGTGGAATGGACTACCTAAACATAAAATGGGCCCAAAACATCTTCACTTCATTCTACGCTGATCCACTTCTCCAAGTAGCAGCTGGTAAGGATTTAGGCTCCAGAAGCAGAAAGGCTTGGATTTAAATCCTAGCTGTCCCTACTAACCACGGGGTGACTTCACCACCTGGAGCCAATAAAAGACAGCTGTACACACTTACATACTCATTACTCAAAAAATGTGGGCTCTTGTCGTCATCCCTCCCCTTTTGTCCCTGACCACAAGCACAGGTTTCAGGCAGAACCTTCCTACCAGCTCCTTCAGGCTCCCCATCTGCCTACCAGGGCCCCTCACTGGCTCCTCCTCGGGCATTGCTCGGGCCCGCTTGGCCCTGCGGTTCCTCTTGGCCAGCCGCTCGGCAAACATCTGTGCCTTAAGGATTTCAAACTGGGATCTTTCCTCCGCCTGGGGAGAAGGATGACATGTAAGTATGGAACAGACAGGCAGCCCTGACCCATGTCCTCAGGCAGGGACCCAACTCCAAAGGGGAGGCCACTCACTGTCATCTCCCCCTTTGTCTTGACATCCTTCATAAACTTCTTCCTTTTCTTCTTTCCTCGTAAGGCTAAGTCAAACTCCTGCAGAGCCTTGGCAACTGGGATGAGAAGAGAGCATGAGATTTCAGGTACCATTTTATAAATGCTCCGTGGCATGTGGGATCTTCCTGGAGCAGAGATTGAACCCATGTCCTCTGCATTGGCAGGCGGATTCTTAACCACTGCGCCACCTAGGAAGCCCTATAAAATCTTTTTTAAACTTACAATAAGTGCACATATTTTAGAGTGATACATTTAAGGGCTTAAAATGAGAAGCAGCAATCACTTCCTCTCCTGGTGGTTACCTCCATCTCCCTAGTAACATGCTTGTCCCTCTATTTCTTAATTCATCCACTTGAGACATTCATTATCTATCTACCTCCTATTATGAAAGATATACTCCCCACATCTTCCCACAACATAGTTATAACTCTATAACACAGAAACTTAACATATATACACCTTAATTTTCTTTCCCATCAAATATAAGCAGTATTTCTTAAATTGCTGGTACAACTTCTTCGGAGGATAATTTGGCAATCCCTAACAAAATAATACATATACCCTCTGACCTACAATTTCACTTTTTGGAACTTACCTTGCAAATCAAATATGCTCACTTAATTGTGAAAGGGCATCTGTATAGCTATCTGCTACATCACTTATTTATAATAGCAAAAGACTGGAAACAACCTCACTGTCCCTCAATGGGGAACTAATTAAAATAAACTATAATCCACCCATAGGATGGAAGACCACACAGCCATTTAAAAAAAGGCAGCTACATATGTGCCTATACAAAATGATCTCCAAACTACAAAATTCATTGAAAAAAGCAAGGTGTAGAACAAAGTGAATTCGTTTGTTTTTCAAAGGGAGAACAAAGGGAATATATATGTCTAAATATCTTTGACTTTTTTTTTGATTGTGGCAAAATATATATAACATAAAATTTGCCATTTTACCCATTCTTTAGTGTACAATTCAGTAGCATTAATGACATTTACAGTATTATACAACCATCACCATTATCTGTTTCCAAAACTTTTTCATCATCGCAAACAGAAGCTCTATTATTACCATTAAGTAACAAGTCCTTCCCCACAGCTCCTGGTAACCTCTGCTTTCTGTGTCTATGAATTTGCCTATCTAGGTACCTCATATAAATGGAATCATAAAGATTTGTCCCTTTGTGTCTGGATTATTTCACTTAGCACGTTTTCAAGGCTCATCCTGGCAGCACGTACCAGAACTTCATTATGGCTGAATCACATCCCATTGTATGTACATACCCACATTTTGTGTACCCATTCACCTGCTGAGGGACATGGTTGTTTCCACCGTTCAGCTATTGTGAATAATGCTTCAATGCACACTGGCATACAAGGATCTGTTTGAGTCCCTGTTTTCAATTCTTTGGGGTATGGACCTAGGAGTGGAATTGCTGGGCCTGATGGTAACTCTATGTTTAGCTTTTTAAAATGTTTTTTGGCCTTGCTGTGTGGCATGTGGGATCTTGGTTCCTCAACCAGGGATCAAAGCTGCGCCCCTTGCTTTGAAAGCGCAGAGCCTTAACCACTGAACCACCAGGGAAGTCCTATGTTTAGCTTTCTGAGGCACCTCCCCGACATACTTTTCTCCTTCTTCCTCTCTTCTTTGGTCTGAAACCAGCTCCTCTCAGGCTCAGGGTTCAGTGCCTCCTGCCCTTTTTCCAGGAGCCGCTGTGCTGTGTTGATCTGTGGGGATAGTAAAAGGATGACTGCCATGAAACCTACATCTGACAGCACAGAACATGGCGGCTGCAGGAAGCCACTGCCTGCGAAAGCTTGGGGCTCTGATGATGCGTTTGACAGACACAACATATCAGGAGGCAGGCCAGCAGGGGCCCACGTGGTCTGCTTACGGAGCAGCACTGTGGACCAGAGCCCTCCTCACAGCCTCACCTGGGCTTCTGACTTCTGCATCTCTTTTTCTTCAGCCTCTAATTGCAGAACTGCATACACATCCTTCTCCATTTTCTCAATCTTGTCCCGGAATTTAAGGATGACATCTCAAGGGAAAAAAAACAAAAAAGATTTTAAAATAAGGATGTATATGGTGTAGCTGATGAAAATAATGCAGATGAATATTTACTGACATAGAAAACTTGGTTTTTTTATTTGTGGCTTCTCTGCTTAACACCTCCCCAAAGGCTTCCTGATGCCCATGGAATAAATTCCAAACTCCTCAGCGTGGTCCCTGCCTACCTCTCTGACCTCTGTCTACCCCTTGTTCACAGGCCCTGGGCCTCCGGCTTTCCTTCTATTCTACTCACACACCAAGTGTGTTCCTGTTTCTGAGGCTTTGCCCTGGTTTTCTCTGCTTGGCACTCTGTCCCCAGACCTCCCATGGCCACCCCATTCTTAGCATCGGGGACTCAGCTCAAATGCCATCTGTTCAGAGGCCTTTCCTCAACAGCTTTCCTAAAGCAAGCACTTCACCTGTCATTTTCAATCACATCTGCTATTAGCTTATTTATTGTTTTTTCTCCATCAGAGTGTCAGCTGTTTTGTTTCCTGCTGTATCCCCAATACTTTGAATACAATAAATAGCAAGAGATTGAATGAATTAAATGAAAAAATTTTTAATGAAAGGAAAAAAAGATCTATGAATGGAAAAAAAGGTCTGAAAAGATGTGTATCTAAATGCTAACAGGGAGCTCTTTCTCATACAATTACATTTTTGCTCTTATCTGACTTCTTTTCAACACTGAATACATATTATTTTGTAACTTAAAAAAAAACTTTTTAAAGGATATGCTTTATATGACCCCTATGGATGAGAACAACAAAAAGAATGAAAGATATCCAAAAAGAATGAGTACTGACCTCCTCCCCGTCCTCTGCCCCCACCAAGAGGAAGTGAGGAAGGGTCAGTGGGGGTGGTGCCTCAGGAAGAGGCCTTCTCTTCCCAAAGGCTGGCAAATACCTATGAGTAAGCACTTGGGGCATAAGTCTCTCCTCATTCCATTTCACACACAGAGAGAATGAAGCCCAGAGAAGCGAAAGGAGACCTGCCCAGGGCCCCTCAGCAAGGAAGTGGCAGAGCTGGGATTCATATCTGGCTCCTGACTGCAAAGCACCTGCTCTCACCCATGACCCTCTGCCCCCTGCTCCGTCTCACGGGGTCTGATCTAGGACCCTGCCCCACCCACCCAAACCGCCCTGTGCTGCTGCACCAATGCCTGCTCACCTTGGGGCAGTATGCGGGCCTTCACAGGGGCCTTGGCGGCTTTTACAATCTCCTTCAGCATCTTCCGCTCCTCTTCTCCCACCAGGGAGACTGAGCGCCCAGCCCGGCCGGCACGAGCTGTTCGCCCCACCCGGTGGACATAGTGCTTAATGGTGTTGGGCATCGTGAAGTTGATTACCTGGAAGGCCAAAACTAAGCATCAGTCAGACCTGGGAGTTGGCGGGGAGAGGAGACATGAGGAGGCAAAAGGACTCCCACCAAAAGCTCAAGGAAGATGGGACCTGCTCACCGTTTTGACCCCCTCAATATCAAGTCCACGGGCTGCTACATCTGTGGCCACGAGGATGTCAATCTGTTCATCCTTAAAGCGCCTGGAAACAGCCACAAACATGTTCCTCTGAATACCTGACCCCAATACTCTGCAGAAGCCTGAGCCAGCAGAGAGAACACAAACCCTTCTGGAGTCAAACAGCAGAGAATAGACCATCACAGTGGAGACAGATCCTAAATGTCAGCCTAACGACACTTACATGCCTCCCAAACATCCCACAACATAAACATAGTTTTGTATGTATCACTTTAAACAGCAATTCCTATAAATACGGAAGCTTAGGAACCACAGAGCTAGACTATAGCAAGGAGCATAGCCAAAATGTCTCAGCATTCAAAACAGCCTTTAAAGGCTTCCCTGGTAGCACAGTTAAGAATCTGCCTGCCAAGGCAGGGGACATGGGTTCCATCTCTGGTCCAGGAAGATCCCACATGCCGTGGAGCAACTAAGCCCGTGTGCCACAACTACTGAGCCTGCACTCTAGAGCCCACAGGCCACAACTAATGAGCCCATGCTTCACAACTACTGAAGCCGGCAGGCCTAGAGCCCATGCTCCACAACAAGAGAAGCCACCACAATGAGAAGCCTGCACACTGCAAAGAAGAGTAGCCCCTGCTCTCCTCAAGTAGGAAAAGTCCACACGCAGCAACAAAGACCCAACGCAGCCAATAAATAAAAATGTTAAAAAAAAATTAAAACAAAACAAAACAGCCTTTAAGAAACAACTCTCCACCTCAACTACTGAAGCCCATGTGCCCAGAGCCCATGATCCGCAGCAAGAGAAGCCACTGCAATAAGAAGCCCTCCCACCGCAACAAAGAGTAGCCCCCACTCAACACAACTAGAAAAAGCCCGTGCGCAGCAACAAAGAGCCAATGCAGCCAGAAAAAAGAAAAGAAAAAGAAATAACTCTCAGCTGCCTAAGAATAGGGATCGGTGGAGAGTTCTAAGGGGTTCCTCCTTGCCTACCAAGCTGACTCCATTCTGCAAGAATTAAACAAGAAATCACATGGAAAAGCACAGGGCCTGGTGAAGTAAATGCTCAAGAAACACAAATAGATTTGATTCAGGATCTTGTTCTTGCAGACCCGGTTACGTTCCCTGCTCTGGAAAGGCTGCAGAGGTCAGAATGTGTGCTGCATCTTCCCAAGTCAGAATTTCCTGCTGTGACCCCACTCAGCAGCTCCCACGCTCAAGTCCTGGGAGCATGGGGCAAGAGTATCCTTTTCTACAAAGTCAAAGTTCTGAACATATCTAAGACATGACCTTACAATGGTTAGGCTAAAATTTCTGCAGTGGGGAACTGTGCTATATCCCGTTATCGCTCACACATGACCTCTGGATGGTACTTTCCCTCTCTGGAATGAAGGGAGCCCTCTCTGAAGGATGGGCGGGAGCCTCAGTCCCCGAAACTTTACCGGAGGGCCTCCAACCGCTGTGTCTGTGACAGGTTGCCGTGGAGCTCGCCCACCTGCAGCCCCATCAGCCCCAAGAGAATGTGCATGCGGTGGGCCTGCTTCTTGGTCTGGGTGAACAGCATCACATGGTCAGTGAAGGTTCTCATCAACAAAGCTGCAGGGAGAGAAGAGTGAGCTAGCGGCCACCTCCAACACGTCTCCCTCCTCGCCCGCAAAGTGGCTGCTGTGCCTGGCTCGGGGGAGGCAGGTGAGATCCCTGCCTTGTGGAGCTCCCACTCCAGGGCAGAGACAGAGAGGCAGATGCTCAACTCTCAAGGGTGATAAACGCCAGGAGAGAGTGAAGAGAAGAAGGGACAGCTTCAGGGCTGGCCTCTGTGAGGAGGTGACATTAGGCTGAATGACAAGGCAGTCTCATCCACGAGAAGATTTGGGGGGAGGCTCCAGGCAGAGGAAAGAGAAAGCTTGGTGGGTCTGAGAAAGAGGAAGCGGGCGGTCACGGCTGGAGCACCATGAGCTGAGGCACCATGGCTGGGGGCTGAGGGCTGCGGGCTGCAGGCGGGCAGGCGGGCAGGCGGGCAGGCGGGAGATCTTACAGGACGCGCTGGGGAGCGTGGGTTTCAGTCTAAGAGCAATGGAAGACACCAGAGAGTTTTAAACAGCTAAGGAACAGGAGTGAATGGTCGTTTGTAAACGATCCTTTTAAATGATCTGCAGTGTGGAGAAGGCACTTTCACAGGACGGGGCGGAAGCAGATGGCTAGGTGAAAGGCTGCTGTGACAATCCAGGGGCCACAGTAGTGGCCTGGACGAAGGGCCAGAGGGGCAGCTGGAGGGAAGTGGCTAGGAGTTTAGCAGGACATAAAGAGGACTGGATGGTGGAAGGGAGGTGAAGTGATGAAAGGAAGGGAGAAAGAACTCGTGGTGAAAGCACGGAGCAGGTGAACGGCAGAACCACGCACTGGGTTAGGGGAGACTGGATGGGGGAGGTGCCTGGGAAAAACCAATGCTTCGGTGTGAAGCTCAGGGGAGCTGAGCACTCTGCCCTGCCCAGTCCCACCCTGGGCTTTCACCTGCCACAATGGCTTCCCGGTCCCCTTCCCGGTTTGGCCGAATCCGGATGAATTCTTGCCGCAGGAAGGGGGCCACATCCGTGTTGCTGTTCACAAATATCCGGACAGGATTCTTCAAGGAGACAGAAGCCAGATCTTTCACCTGTCAGGCATAGAGACAGGGATGCTGACCGGCCTGTCAGGAGGCGGGGAGGGAGGCAAGCCAGTGCTCCAGCCCAGCCTGGGGGCCTCCGTGCTGCCCCTCTGTTCCCCACGGCCCACCTCATCCGTCATCGTGGCTGAGAAGAGCATGGTCTGGCGGTGGTGGGAACACAGTCGGATGATCTCCTTCATCTGCTCCTCAAAGTACTCGTCCAGCATCCTAGCGAGCAGGGGAGGGGAGGAATCAAGAGAAATGGACTGAGCTTGTGCCTGTGTCGACGAAGGACAGAAAACACCAGGCAAGCGATGCTGTGACACTGTCACTGGTTGTGTTTCAGGCTCATTTATTTACTTATTTTATGAGTGTTATTTTACACTTTTACCAAGATTCATCAAGAATTATCATTTGGCCGCATTTGCTTAATCTTTCTTTTTTCTTCTGCTGAATCATTTGCTGTTAAGTTGCAGATATCACGATACCTGACCCCTAAATATTTCAGCACACACTCCCTAAGAACAGTGACTTTCTCCTATATAAACACAATGTCATTACCGCACCTGAGAAAGGCAAGTGTCTGAATAAGTAAAGTACAATGTGGAACTTGTCTGGTGGCACAGTGGCTAAGACTCCATACTCCCAATGCATGGGGCCCAGGTTCGGTCCCTGGTCAGGGATCATACATGCATGCCGCAACTAAGGATCCCATGTGCCTCAACTAAGACCCAGTGCAACCAAATAAAGTTTCCTTTAAAAAAAAGTACAATGTATATTCAAATTTCCCTGTCCCCAAAATTTCATTTTATAGCTGTCACTTTATTTTTTTAGTCCAAGAACCAAACTTCCTACATTATACTTGGTTTTCATGTCTCTTTAGTCTCCCTTAGTCTAGAAAGTCCTTTCACCCTTTTTCACACTCTGAATCTAATTATTCCCCAGTGACTGGATTCAACAATCACTGCTGGGAGTGGGGCGGGGGCGGCTCTGCGTTTCACTGTCACTCCATCTGGAGACCTAGCGGTCAGTTTGTTCTAGCACCGTGGGTGTGAGCTGGGTCACTAGGTTAAGGTGGTGCCTGCCAGCTTTCTCCACTGGGAAAGGAACCTCTTTCTCTTTGCAGGTAATAGTCATCTGTAAGATGACTTTGACTCCAATTTTTTTCAACCCACCAAATCCTTTACAGTATTTCTCCTCCAGTTCAGGCTCCAGTTGAGGAACAGGTATCACATTTAGTTGTCGTGTCTCCTTGGTCTCAATCTGAAATTTCCACAGCCTTTCTTGGTCTTTTGAGACATTGATACTTTTGATATTTAAAATCTAAATCAGATCACATTCCCTTGGCTTACAACAATCTCCTTTGCCTCCTCAAGAATGCTCGGGGAAGGAAATCGATCAGTTATTCAACACCTACTGTGCACCTGCTAGATTCTAGACACAGCCCTGCACTGGGATGCGGCAGCGGGTGGCACAAACACAAAGCCAGCCCTTCTCGAACATGAAGTTCTGGGGAAAAGAGGGACACAGCCACCACAAAAGCATTCAGGTAACAATGCAGGTCAAGATCAACACGTAGCACCTTGGAGGACATAAGGCAGGAAGGGAAGGATGAGACGGGGGTGTGGGGGGGACGGCAGGAACTGTTATAGAGAGTGGCCAGCAAAGTGACAGCTGCAGCAGAGACCTGAGGAGGTAAAGGAGGTCACTCCAAGCTGAGGGAACAACAAGTGTAGAAGAGAAGCCCCAAAGTGGGCATGTGTGGATGCGATTTACCAATGGATGTCCTAGGGGTGAGAAAATGAGGAGACAAGAATGACACTGAGACTATGGCCTGAACAACTGGAAGGATGGAGTTGCCCTTCACCGGGGATAGGGAGAGGGGGAGGGGCATAGAGGATGAGAAGGTTAAGGGCCTGGTTAGTTTGGAGACGGTTTGAGAGTAAACTTCAACAGGCTCCTTCTCCTGCCACCTCCACAGTAGTCCAGTTCATTAAGAGCTCATTTTGTTGAGTCATGAAGGAAAAGAGGTGAACGGATGGGACATGAATGAGAAAAAGGAAGGAAGGGGTGGGGAGGAGGAGGAAGGGGGAAAGGAGAGAAGGAGCCCCCCTCACAGCAGTCAAAGCTGCTGGCTGCATCCTCACTGTGTACCGGGTACTCCTTGAATCCTCAACACCATGAGGTGGATATTTATCCCCCACTTACAAACAAGGAAAGATCTGCTTTGAGAATCTAAACAACGCTTCCCAATCTCAGTTAGGAAGCAGCAGAGCCAGAATGTGACTTGCCTTCCCTCTTAACCATCACATCAGAGAGAGAGAAAGAGAGCAGGATAACCTGGGTTAAGATGGACAAACATGAACAGCTGAACTGGTCAGAGCCACATAGGACCATCCAGAGTGCAGGTTCCCATGCGGGGGTGTGGTCCTGGGGACCCCACCTTCTCAGGTGTACCTGTCAGCCTCATCCAAGATGAGCACTTCGATGCTGCTCAGGTGGAAGGAAGGGCAGTTGTGCAGGTGATCGATGAGCCTGCCTGGGGTGGCGATGAGGATGTCAGGCGCTGCCCGAAGGGCTGCTTCCTGAGACTTCACGTCCAGGCCGCCTGCAAAGAGAAGAAGCCAGCAGGCAGCCAGCGGAGTCATTCACCAGTATGGACTGGGCCCAGCCACCTGCCAGGTTTCACGGCAGATGCGGAGCAGATGGCAGAAACAAGACTGACAGAGGCTCCACTCAGACAGTGGTGCACATCCATCCCTCCTCCACCACGTCACAGGCTCACAGGGGCAGCCAGCCCTCAGCCAGACACTCACCCACAGCCAGGCAGGTAGTGATGCTGCAGAACTGGGCCAGCTGCTTGGTGACGGAGTGTACCTGGATGCCCAGTTCTCGGGTGGGAACCAGCACCAGCACGCGGGTCACTGGAGCCTGGCGGGGTTTGTAGATCAGACGCTCCAAGACGGGCAGGGCAAAAGCTGCAGTTTTACCTGGAGGGAAGGGCAGCAGGAAAGCAAAATGAGCAGAGCTTCAGTCCCTCCCAGGTCCAGGTTTTCACCTTCACACAGAAAACCTCCATATTTGCTCAGAGGGAAATGAAGTAATTTATTTTTCATAAAACTTTTTTTCTGGTTTTAAACCATATGGTCAATGTAAAAAATCTGGAAAATTAAAAAAATAATAATAAAAATCACCCACAGTTCAGCCATCTGGAGTTGTGTTAACAAAATAGTATCTATGATACCAATCTTTTTTTAATAGACAGAAATATAAAAAATATAAATTTTAATGCAAAATACTATATATTGTTTAGTAACTTTCCTTTAAAAAATATATATATATTTTCCTATTACTTAAAGTACTCTAATTTTTTTAAATGGTTGGATTGTATTTTATTACATGACTGTTTCTATTCTACTCTATTACGTGACTATATAATTAACTGCACTAATACACAATGTTGTGATAAACATCCTTTTTTTCCCTTAAGTTTGCCTTTTTAAAAAATTTTTTTATTATTATTATTTATTTATTTATTTTGGCTATGTTGGGTCTTCGTTGCTGCTTGTGGGCTTTCTCTAGTTTCGATGAGCGGTGGCTACTCTTCGTTGCGGTACACAGGCTTCTCACTGCGGTGGCTTCTCTTGTTGTGCTCTAGGCATGCAGGCTTCAGTAGTTGCAGCACAAAGTCTCAGTAGTTGTGGCTCACAGGCTCTAGAGTGCAGGCTCAGTAGCTGTGGCACACGGGCTTAGCTGCTCCATGGCATGTGGGATCTTCCTGGAGGGATTGAACCCGTGTCCCCTGCCTTGGCAGGCAGATTCTTAACCACTGCACCACCAGGGAAGTCCCTAAACATCCCTTTTATAAAATCTTTACTCCTATGACAGGGGTCTATCATGGGAGTGACAGGAGGTCATGGTCACAGGGACACCCTGATAGGATTAAACAAAAATGAACTTCACCAGACCCCTTGAAACCTGTAAACTATGACTACCCTATTTGAAAAAAGAGTAAAGGAATAGAAAAATATATACTAATATTTTTTTAAAAGGGAAGTTACTGTACAGAATATATAGTGTTATTAAATTATAATTGATAATTGCATATTTAGCAAAGCAGTCTTTTGGTAAGTCAACCCAGAGCGTACTCTATGTTACACATCCTCCTTCTGCCTCCTTCTCTCCCTCCCCCACCCCCAAGTCCCTATCCTTTTTACCCGTCCCAGTGGCTGCACAGGCACAGATGTCCTTCCCCAACAGACCCACAGGTATGCACGCCTTCTGGATCGGGGTGGGCTGCTTGAAGCCCATGGCTGTGACAGCCTGAAGGGAAAAGACAGGGTCAGAAAGGAAGGGGAGGGGGAGTCTCAGCACAAAACACACAAGGCAGGTTTCCAAACAGCTTTCAATCCCTCCCAGTCACTCAGTCCACCTACTGTGTGTGTGTCACTGCGCTAGGTGCTGAGGATATAGCAGTAAATAAAAGAAACAACCCTGCCCTTAGCAATCTTAGAAGCTGGTAGAAAAAAACAGGCTGAAAACAAACACCTGTCATGTGAAGATACATGCTACGGAGAAAAGTACAGCAGCCAAGGGGCTAGGGAGGGCGGGGGGGAGGGGATGAGTGCAATTTACACCAGGGCTGTCAGGGAAGGTCTCACTGAGCAGGGGATACTGAGTAGAACCCTGAAAGAGGTAAAGCGCACCCTCACCAGATTTCTGGAACCATCTTCCAGGCAGTGGACATAGCAAGCGCAAAGGCCCTGAGGAAGAAGATGCCTGGCCTGTGAGGGCCAGTGAGGAGGCCAGTGTGGCCAGAACAGAGTGGCTGCTGAGAGACATCATCAGAGGGGACCAGAGGGGCAGGGCCGTACAGGCCGAGATGGACACCTGCGTCTAAGAGGGCTCGCTGGCCGCCGTGTAGACGGCAGAGCTCAGGAAGGCCACAGGCCCACTTCAGGGCAGAGAGCCCAGGTACGGGGCAACTGCAAGAATCCCATGGTTGACAAAAGAAGCCACTACCTTCAGGAGAGGGCGGGAAAGGTTCATGTCCTGGAATGAGAGGTTTTCATCATACTGAGATGCATCTTCAAAAAATCCTCCTGCTTCCTACACCAGAAAATCGAAAGACAGAATGAGAACTCAGCAAAAAGGGCCCAAGAAAACTACACGACCTTAAAATCCTTTCAGGTTGTAAAAACAAGCTGCACACTGCTGTCCAAGCCCATGCTCACCTGTCCTTTCTTCTTCTTCCGCTCCTTAACTTTGAGGGTATCTATGGAGAAAAAGAGCTGATAATCAGGGCTCATACTTGCTGAGCACTCAGTCTACTAGACACTGTCCTAAGCACATTACATGGATGGACACCTCACTGAATCCACGCAATGACTTGAGGGAGCTCCTGTCACCAGCATCACCTCACATCACCTCACAGAAGAGGAGGCTATGTGGCTGTGCAGGTAAGTCACTCACCCAAGGTCAGACAGGAAGCAAACTCGGCAGGTTCCAGAGACCAGGCCTTCAACCACTGTGCTATATAATGATGCTTTAGCACTCATTTCTGCAAGAAATATTAATGGAGCACCTACTACGTGGCTGGCCTCATCTGAGGTGGGGGACCTATCACCCCAAATAAGTTTGAGTCACAGAAGTGCCAACAGCTGTGTGGGGCTGGAGATGAGGGAAAGAGTGAACTTGGGAATTCCCTGGAGGTCCAACAGTTAGGACTCAGTGCTTTCACTGCTGGGGCCTGGGTTTTAATCCTGATTGGGGAACTAAGATCCTGCAAGCCGTGTGGCGCGCACCCCCCCCAAAAAAAGAAAAAGCATGAACTCTGCCTACAAAGTACAACAACCCTAACAAAATCCCAAGGGAAAAGAGAAGCTAAAAGAAAGGAGGTCGACACAGAGATCTTAAATTTAAATGTGTAGAAGAGCACAGGATAACCTACAAAGTAAAGGTGAACAATGCAATTTCCTGTGCCCATTTCTGACATTATCACCTACCTGCTTTGGTGAGGATGTTCTCTTCAGCTGACGAGTAGTCAGTCTCTGATTCTTCATCTTCTGTGGCTTCTTCATCCTTCCCTTCAAGGTCTTCCTGCTCCTCCGGTTCAGAGCCCTCCTTTGCTTCTTTCTCCTTCTCTGACTTTCCAGCTTTGGCTTCTTTATCCTAGAAAAAGAAACTGTAATAAAGCAAGGCGACCACAAACTTCAGGAAATCCAGAACTGTGAAGAGCAATATTACGCTCTCCAGCCTGGGAAAAAAATATGTGGATTCTTAGTGAATATTAACCACAGACACACATAGAAAGCCTTCCTGCACCAGCCGCACTGCAACCTAGGCTCAAAGAGAACTGGTGGAGTTGCACTAACAGTAAAGCTCAGGGTTTACCTACAAAGAGAAGTAACTGCTTTGCTTACTCACCTCTGTTTTCCTTTTCTTTCGAACTTTCTCAATCTTCTCATCTAATGTCGTGGCTGCCCTCTGCAGATAAAAATAAAGAGATGAAAAAGGAACATACACATGAGAAAGAGATAAAGCAAAGGTCTCCTTAAGGTAGGGTCTCAGATGGTACAAATGAAAAAGCTGGTCTGTCCTTGGACAGATTAATCAATCCATAGATTATTCACAATAAAACAAACAAGCAAACAAAAAAAATTAAAATAAATGATCTGTTTGTAAAAAAAACTTTAAGTTACCTGGAACCAATCAGAACACCCACACTGTAGAAGGTGCTTACTATTCAGAATGATACGATTACCAAAAGATGTCACATTATATCTGAATGCTACTTGGAAAAACTCTTCCCCTTGCCAATCGGACACAATTTAGCCTATCAAATAAAATGTTGAAATGCGAGCGAGTTCAGGTAATGCTGGATATTGCTAAACTTTAGAAAGGTTAGGTAACGGCAGGCCCCCTTTACGTGTGCTTAAAGCACCCTGAACTGCTACGGCACTTACCAGAGCCACAATTAGCTGTTTAATTATTTGTCTAGTTATTTTCTATCCTGCCAGAATGTAAGCTTTATAAGACTAAGTTGATAATTACATGAAGTACATAAGGAAAGAAAAAAAAAAACCCTCTCAAGAGACTTTGAAAAGGCGATGCTGTTTTACTTGAATCAGAACAAGGACCAGCAGAATCTGGATTAAACTGCCCAGAGCAGGCAACATTTCTCTCAGAAGCATATGAAGTGGAAAATAACTTTCAAGCATCTTCTACCTTGTTAACCAGATTCAAAGAAAAGCACAGGATCTTGGCAAACAAGCAGATGACAATGACATTTGTGGCAGTTCTGGCTGTGAAGTGTGGGAACCAGGGACCCTAAACAGGAAGGCCACATGAGATCACCTGGCAAGTGACAAAGAGTGATAGTATCTGTGAGGCAGAGTCAAGCCTTCAAAAACACCACTACCAAGGATGCCTGCTAAATTGTTCTTTGTTACAAACCACCATAAAAAAGGTTTCTTTCTAATACTCAAAGTGAACACCTAGAAAAGAGACCATTTTAACATAGCTATGTCCATTTTTTAAGCAATTTACGAGGGTGAGTCAAAAATTATCCGCACTCTGGCTGTAGAGTGTATTTTAATTAACTTTTAGAAAAGACAAATATATCATTTTTTGACATAATCTCCTTGCTTTTCAATACACTTTGTCCATCTGTCAACGAGCTTTCGTATTCCTTCATTAAAAAATGTTTTAGGCTGAGCTGTGAGCCACAAATGCATTGCTGCCTTCACTTCTTCATCAGAAGTGAATCTTCATCCTCGTAGGGCTGCTTTCAGGGGACTAAACAGGTGAAAGTCTGATGGAGCAAGATCAGGACCATAGGAAGGATGCTTTAACACCTCAAAGCGAAGTTTCTGCAGAGTGTCGACAGTGTGGGCAGAAGAGTGCGGAGGTGCATTGTCATGCAAGATCGCAACACCCTTGGACAGCAGTCCTCTGCGTTTAATCCGAAGTTTAGGCTTCAGCACAAATTACTCAAAACCTAAGTCTGTCCTGGATTATTTCATAGGCAGAGCCATGGCTGATCTGCAAATGATTTGCCACATAATCCACTGTCACTCGTCTATTCGACAGAATCATTTCACGTTTACGCTCAATGTGGTCATCGGCCATGGACGTGGACAGGTGTCTGGCTCCTTCTTGATGGCTAACACTTGTGCAACCTTCCTTGAACTTCTCTATCCATTCATACACACTTCTTTGAGACAAAACATTTTCTCCATACTGCACGCAAAGTCTTCGATAAATAACGGCACCAGGTACACCCTCAGACCACAAAAAATGAATCACTGCAAGCTGCTCTTCTTTCGTGCAAACCAAAAGTGGGACATCCATTTTTACTCGCACCACAGTTACGTATGAACTGATGTAACACATTCACACCTGCACAGCAGTGACTGGAGAGACAGTAGCTGAACTTAAAGTGCTGATAAGACAGTGCGGCCAATAGAAGTTTTAACATAACTGCTGTGCAGATAATTTTTGATTCGCCCTTGTATATGTAACATTTGGCATTCCTAAACCATTGGACCCTGAAACCCATTGTCCAACCTTAACAGCCCATGGCCTGGAACTGCCTGTCAGTGTCAGTCTCACCTTCTTCTTGAGCTGGCTCATGACGTCTGCCATGGCCCAGCTGCCATCGTACATCCCCTCCTTCTCAGTGAAAACAAAGTCAGGGTTGAAATCAGCACTGCGGTTCCTCTGCAAGCCTTTCTGCTTTCTTCCCAGCACAATGGGCCCCTGGGGAGAGGGAGAGGCAAGATGACTATGAGACTAAGATGAAAGAACACTGGAAAAAGAAGAAGGAAATGAGGGTACCCAATATGAGAACAGAAATATACAAGGCAAAAGCTGACAGATGACAAGAAGCAGCAGAACAATTTACAACTGTCCTGGGAGACTTTAACACATCTCAATAACTGATAGATCAAGCAGACAAGAAAATGAGTTAAGTCCGTAGAAAATGTGAACAGCGCAATTAATAGGCTTTATTCCAATGAACCTATAGAGAACATTGCACTAGAGAATGTACATTCTAAGCACACATGGAATAGTTGCAAAAACTGATCAAATAGTACTCCTTTTAAGCAAATCTTCAATAAGTTAAAAAAAATTAATATTATACAGACTCTGTTTTCTGACCACAATTCAATTAAGTTAGAAATAAATAACAACAGAAAAAACTTTAAAAACTCATACATTTGGAAGTGCAAAAGGAAGAACTAGCTGAACTATGGCTTCAGGAGGATAAACTGAGAAGAAAAAACCCTGAGAACTAAAAAGTGCTATATTGACTTTTTTTCTTACTTGAGTTAAACAATTTCATAAGAACTCTGACCCTAAGCTTTATTGTTAGTAATGATTATGTCTCATTTCTACAGTACCTAGTTTAAATCGGTAATTGTATAGCACTTCATACTTGAAGTTTAGCATTATCATTTGCCATATTTCCTTCAGTCCTTTTCTATGAGTTTTCTTTTTTTATAATTTTATTGAAGTATAGTTGATTTACAATGTTGTGTTTAATTTCTGCTGTAAGGCAAAGTGACTCAGTTATACATATGTATTCTTTTTCATATTTTTTTCCATTATGGTTTATCACAGGGTATTGAATGTAGTTCCTTGTGCTATTCAGTAGGACCTTGTTGTTTATCCATTCTATACATAATAGCTTGCATCTGCTAATCCCAAACTCCCAGTCCTTCCCTCCCCCACCCACCCATTGGCAACCGTAAGTTTATTCTCTATATTTGTGAGTCTGTTTTTGTTCCGTAGATACTTATGTTCATTTGTGTTGTATTTTAGATTCCACATGTAAGTGATAATTTTTCTATGACAGTTTTCCATTCAAGAAACGAAAAGATCATTCTGGACGCTAAGTGAAAAATACACTGGGAGGTCGGGGGGCGAGGGGAGGCTCGGCAAGAGAAACAATTAGAGACCAGGTATGCTAGGATTGTAGGTATCCAGGCACAAGATGGCAGTGGCCTGGACCAGGGTGGAAGCAGTGTGGATTGTGCAGGGAAGACACTTAAGAGAGATTTCTGAGGTAGCCTGCAGAACAGTGGAAAGGAGAGAGGGGAAAGAAGCTGGATGACTCCAAGCTTTCTGGCTTGAGATGAAACAGGTTGGGAAGATGATGGAGACCAGAGTTCAGCTTTGGAAAAGTGGAATCTGTAGAGGCCAAGGGACACTGAAATCGGAGGTTCAGTAGGCAGATGCGCCCACAGAGGGGAAAACACTTGAGCTCGATCTTTATGGGGTAAGCACCTTCTCACGACACCGATCCGTTTTTAATTGCCATACTGCTTAATGTCTCTAACTCCCCACCCCAACGTAAGTTTCAGGAGAGCGTGTTCCCTGCCTATCTTGTTTACGGCTATGTCCTAAATGCTTAACACTAGGTGTAGCATATGTAAATATTCAATGAATACTGACTTAATGAACGCATGGATAACCGTGGCTCCTCGACTAGGATCCAGGACGGACTCTGTCTCTGGATCTCTATTACACAGCTCCTGGATTAAATACCAGTTCAGTGAATGCGCACTGAGTTCACCAAGGCGACACAGAACGGCAAGGGCACAGGCGCGGAGGTGAGGAAAAGCTAGCGACGAGCAAACTGAGGAAGATCTGGGGGTCCCGTTAAGACCCTGGGACACCTGCCGGCCTGGCAGAGGACGCAGAGCACTTGGGGGCAGGGACCTCAGGCAGTCAAGGACATCGACTGCCCGCCGCCGCGCTCCCCCCCCGGATCGGCTCATACCTCCTCCTCGTCTTCGGAGTCAGTCTCTGGCTCCCCCGGCACCTCATCATCTTCGCCTATGGTCGCGATTAAACCCAGCTCCGCAAGCATGTTGCCTCAGCAGTCAGCGCCGGAAACCAGCGCGGCGCGACGCACGGCTCACACGCTTCCGCGTCCCCCACGTTGTCACTGCGCTTCTGCGCACGTCACTTCCGCTCGGAGGCCGCCGCTGCCTGCCCCTCTGCCAAACTCTGGGGACGCGCAGGCGGCAGCCGGGGGCGTGGTTTGTGTGGCGAAATCAGGCGACGGCGTTTGCTTTAAGCAAATTCCGTTCTGTTGGTGCTCGGAAGACGCTCGGTCGGTTGGAGGCGTGTGCGAGCTGTGGAGGAGAAAGTCTAAAGATGTGCGTGGATAAGCTCCGTATATCTATGTGCAAAAAATTGTAGAAGAAAATACAATAAACAGAAGTTATTGTTTCTGGCTGGTAAAAATATAAGTGATTTTTAGTTTCGCTTCTTCCACAATTAGCACTTACTTTCATAAAAAAGAAAAAATTAAAAATAAGAATAGCTGGGACTTCGCTGGAGGTCCAGTGGTTAAGACTCCTCACTTCCACTGCAGGGGACACGAGTTCGATCCCTGGTCCGGAAACTAAGATCCCGCAAGCCCCGCATTGTGGCCAAAAAATAAAAAATAATAGCTAACACTTATGTAACATTTACTTTGTGCCAAGTATTGATCTAAGCACTTTTACGTGTATCAACTAATGTAATCTTCACGCCAACCCTAGTAGAAGTTTCCATTACTAGTGACATTTTTTACAGGTGAAGAAACTGAGGCACAGAGAGGTTCCCAAGGTCACAGAGCCAGTTAATAACAGAGCCAAGATTATAACTGAGGCAGTGGCTCCAGGGTCCTTTGGAAAGCAGATGTCACAGCTTACCGGGAAGTTTTCATCTCTTCTCTGCTTGTGGAATCTTACTGAATATTAACTTTCCCTAAACACCACCTCCTACATGAAGTCTTCCTGGGCTACCCACCCTCCTTCATAGCTGTTTGCTCCTTCCATGTTAACGCTTTCTACTTGCAACAGAGTTGTAGTTGTGCCATAAAAGTAGACTCAGTAGTCTTTTTTTTTTTTTTTTTTTTGCTATTTTAACTATTTTTAAGTGTACAATTCATTGGTGTTAGTTATATTTACAGTATTGTGCAACCATCACTGCTGTATGTTTCCGAAACTTTTTTTATGAGCTCAAGCTGAAGCCCTGTAACCATTAAGCAATAACTCGTCATTCTCCTCTCTCCCCAGTCCTTGGTAACCTCTAACCTACTTTATGTCTCTATGAATTTGCCTTTTCTAAATATTTCATGTAAGTTGAATTATACAATATTTGTCCTTTTGTGTCTGGTTTATTATACTTAGCATAGTGTTTTCAAGGTTCATCCATGTTGTGGCATGTGTCAGAACTTCATTATGGCTGAATAATGTTCGGTTATATGAATATACTACATTTTGAATCCATTCATCTGTCAATAAACACTTCGCTTGTTTCCACCTTTTGGCTATTGTGAATAATGCTGCAATGAACATTGGCATACAAGAATCTGTTTGAGTCTCTGTTTCAGTTCTTTCAGGTGTATACCTAGGCATGAAGTTGCTGTGTCATATGGTAATTCTGTGTTTAGCTTTTTTGAGGAACCACAAAAATATTTTCCACAGCGGCTGTTCTATTTTACATCAGTAATGTCTGAATGCTCCAATTACTCCACATTCTATCCTGTTTGCAGCTGTATCCCTAGTGCTTAATATATAGTAGGCATTCAGTAATTACCAGATGAATAAATGAGTGAATGAATGTCCTTGTGTGTTTTTGAATCATTTTCAGATGTCTGTCAAGTCTATATGTCAATGTTTGCTCAATTCAAAGAGGCCTTATGTCAACTCTGGCTCCCTCCACTCTTCTTCCCTGAACTCTGGAGGGCCGGAACCATGTCCAAGTCATGCTTGTACTTTGGAGTGTACCTGCAAGTGCACAATCTATACTGAAGGACCTGCATTTTAAATTTCCAATCCATTGCAGACTGGTACTTCTGTAAAATATAGTAAAAATGCTGTGGGAGTATCAGCTTGCTAGAAAACTTTCTGGAAATTTACTCTCAGTCTCTATACTTACAGTGTCCTGAGCAGGTAATGAAAAGTTTAAAATTTAAGTCACACTGTCCATATTTGGAGTCACACTGCCTTGAGCTCTTAGAAAACCAAGCCAACATCACACGGGATTTAAGACAAAGATGGAGGTGAACAGACTTTGTTTACTACAAAACATCAAATAAGTGCCAATTGTTCGATTAACACTGTCCATTGGAACTTTTTGCAGCATGAAAATATTTTATATCTGTGATATCCAATATGATGGCCACTAGCCATAAGTGGCTACTGAGCACTTGTAATTAGCAAGTTGAGGAATTGAATTTTCTGTTCAATTCCTTGTCAGGAAACTAGGCTCCTACAAGCCGCATGACACGGCCAAAAAACAAACAAACAAACATGAACAACAAGGACCTGCTGTATAGCACAGGGAACTATAGTCAATATCTTGTAATAACCTATAATGGAAAAGAATTTGAAAAATTATATATATATATATGTATAACTGAATCACTTTACTGTATACCTGAAGCTAACACAATGATGTAAATCAACTATACTTCAATTTAAACAAAATTAAATATTTTCTGGACATCCAAATTATAGTGTGAGTTAAACCACTATATCGCTGATATACATGTTAGTTGAAATAAAATCAACTTGTACTCTAAAATAAGTAAGTAATAAAAGCCACATGTGGCTAGTGGCAAATACTTTTGATAGTGGTTATATCAGGTTATATCTTTGAAAACACAATGCCTCCATCTCCTTTAGCACCTGATATCCAATCAATTTCCAAGATCTACCTATTCTTCTGCCTAAAAATTGGTACAGTTAGACCTCTTTCTCTATCCCCCAACTCTGAATGACAACAGCACCCACGGAGTCATGCATCCTTGATTTCTCCCTCTCCCTCTATACTCCCTCCCCAACCTCTGATTTATCACCATATCCTCTGAATATTACCTCCTAAGTATCTTACAACCCCCTCTAATCCTCCATCCACCACCACCATTACCTCTTACCTGGACAGTAGCCTCATAACCAGCTTCCCTGCATCCAGTCTGGCCCATCATTCCACCCCAAAAGCCCTGCTGAAGATCCTTGAGTGCTTCCCATTGTTTATTAGGATAAAGACAAACCGCCTTCTCCTGGGTCCTACAAGCCCCTTCTTGGTCTGGCCCTATTCCTCCTCCTAACCCCACTATTTTAATAAAAGGCTCTCATGATCAAAGCTAATTCTTAGGAGCACCAGGCACAGTTTCAACTTTACTTTCATTTGTGGCGAGTTGGTTGGTGGTCTCCCCCACTAGATTACCTTGAGGACCAAGACTGGGTCTGTTTTTGCTCAACATTTGATTCCACTGCCTTGAACACACAGTGATGGTGTTCAATAAATACTTGTTATCAAGGCAATTTAGCAGAGTGGTTGAGGTCACAGCTTCTAGAACTAGCTCTCTAGGTTCAGATCCTGGCCCTACCTCTTACTGTGACACTGGCAGATTAGCTTCTCCGTGCATCAGTTTTCTCACCTATAAAATGGCAGTAGAATAACACCAACCTCTTCGAATTTTTACATGACATGATTTAAAACAGTGCTTGGCATATTGTAAGCACCTGGTAATGTCAGTTATTATCAAGTGACTATATTGTTATTACATAAGTGAATGCGTGTATATTCTTTGCTATTGGCCGTCCTTTTAGGATCTGCCAGTAGGGGGCGCCTGGGAGAGACTGGAGGGCCTGAGGAGGTAGGAAGGGACTTTTGTTCTTGGTTTGCCTCACATTCCTGTGAGGGTCACTCCAACAGCTCTTCTCCCAGAAGTGGCCATTCATTCCAGTTTGCAGCTTTTTTATTTTTCTTTTAATTAATTAATTAGGCTGCGCCAGGCCTTTTAGTTGTGGCGTGCGGCATCTATTTCCCTGACCAGGGATCGAACCCGGGCCCCCTGCATTGGGAGCACAGAGTCTTAACTACTAGACCACCAGGGAAGTTCCACCTATTTTTCTTTTTAACAGCTTCACTGTACCTACTCAGAGCACTATTGACAGCTGAGCAATGCTGTCTCCTCCACCTTAGTTTGGGTCCCAGTTCCATGGGAACTTCCCCTGGGCTCAGACATCAGCTTCAGTCAGTTGGTGTCTCTTTGCAGATGTTTGGCTATTCAGATGACCAAAATGTATTTCTCATATATATTTGGTCTTCCTCCACAGTTTCGAGCTCACAGCTTCCAAAGACCTGAGAATTTCCTTAGTGTTCAGGGTGATAAATGTGTCTTTTGTTATGTGAATGAGGTGACTTTTAGAAGCACCTAAGGGTGGGGGCTGTTTGCCTGAAGAACCAACCAGGTGATTAGAAGGTTGGAACTTTCACTCCCAGCCCCTGGTTTCCAGGGAGGAAAGAGGCTGGAGGTTGACTCAATCGCCATTGGCCAGTGATTTAGTCAATCATGATGATGTAGTGAAGCCTCCATTTAAAAACCCCAAAAGGAGAGCTTTTTGCTCTTTTTGGAGAGTTTCCACATTGGGGAACTAAAACACTTCCACAGGGCACTGTGCAGGGGCCCACACTCCACAAGGACAGAGCCTCCTTTGTTTGGGACCTTGCCCTAATATCTGTCCTCATCTGGCTGTTGAATCATATCCTTTAATATCCTTTTATAAAAAATTGGTAATTTTGTGAGTGGTTTCTCTGGTGTTAAGAACATTTAAGATTTACTCTCTTAGAGAACAGATAGGTGTGTGTGTGTGTGTGTGTGTGTGTGTGTGTGTGTGTATAACTGTGTGAGGTGTGAGGTGATATCACCTGTTGGTTTTGACTTGTATTTCCCTGACGATTAATGATGTTGAGCACCTTTTCATGTAACCATTGGCCATCTGTATGTCTTCTTTGGAAAAATGTCTATTCAGATCCTCTGCCCATTTTTAAAATCAGATTTTCTGGGGTTTTTGCTATTGAATTGTATGAGTTCTCTATATATCTTGGATATTAATTAGTCCCTTATTAGATATATGATTTGCAAATATTTTCTGCCATTTGGTAGGTTGCTTTTTCATTTTGTTGATGGTTTTCTTTGCTGTGCAGAGGCTTTTTAGTTTGATGTAGTCCCACGTTTATTTTTTTTAAGTATATGAGTGGCTTTTTTTCCCAATTTACTTTATTTTCATTTATTTATTTATTGACTGTGTTGGGTCTTCGTTGTTCCACGCGGGCATTGTCTAGTTGCGGAGAGCAGGGGCTACTCTTTGTTGTGGTGCACGTGCTCTTCATTGCTGTGACTTCTCTTGTTGTGGAGCACAGGCTCTAGGCACGTGGGCTTCAGTAGTTGCAGCACATGGGCTCAATAGTTGTGGCTCGTGGGCTTAGTTGCTCTGTGGCATGTGGCATCTTCCTGGACCAGGTATTGAACCCATGTCCCCTGCATTGGCAGGTGGATTCTTAACCACTGTGCCACCTAGGAAGTCCCCACATGTTTACTTTTGCTTTTATTGCCTTTGCTTTTAGTGTCATATCTAAAAAATCATCACCAAGACTGATGTCAAGGAGCTTACTGCCTATGTTTTCTTGTAGTGGTTTTATGGTCTCAGGTCTTACATTCAAGCTTTTAATCCGTTTTAGGTTAATATTTGTGTATGGTGTGAGGTATTTATTTATTTATTTAGGCTGCGTTGGGTCTTTGTTGCTGTGCGTGGGCTTTCTCTAGTTGTGGTGAGTGGGGGCTACTCTTCGTTGCAGTGTGCAGGCTTCTCACTGTGGTAGCATCTCTTGTTGCAGAGCATGGACTCTAGGCACATGGGCTTAGCTACTCTGCAGTGCATGGGATCTTCCCGGACCAGGGATTGAGCCCACGTCCTCTACATTGGCAGGTGGATTCTTAACCATTGTGCCACTAGGGAAGTCCCAGTGATCCAGTTTCATTCTTCTGCATGTTGCTTTTCAGTTTTCCCAACACTGTTTATTGAAGAGACTGTCCCATTCCCGTTGTATATTCTTGGCTCCACTGTCATAAATTAATTGACCATATATTTGTGGATTTATTTCTGGGCCCTCTATTCTGTTCCATTGATCTATGTGTCTTTTTTAGTAAGAATACCATACTAGTGTGATTACTATAGCTTTGTAATTTCATTTAAAACCAGGAAGCACGATGGCTCCAACTTTGTTCTTCTTTCTCAAGATTGCTTTGGCTGTTTGGGGGTTCTTGATTCTTTACATTAGATTTTTCTCTGTTAAAATAAAGTAGTATAGTTTCTGTCTTATAACTTTGACTGACACATAAGCCAAAAAGTATACATTCAGACAAGTGTACAGAATCACAGATACATCAAAACTATTTATAATGGTAAAAGCTTGTAAATGACCCTACTGTGTAACAATAAAGAAATAGTTCACTCAATTGTGGTACATTCTTACAAAGTAAGTAAGTAGCCATTAAAAAATATGTAGCTTCATTTATGGTAACATAGAATAATATCTAAGACACCATAAGAAGGCAGATTATAAAACATGTGTGGTAAGGTTCCATTCTGTGTGTCTGAAATATGGGGGAGTTATTAAGAAAACAGTTGGTATTTTGTGCTTTTTGCTGCTGTGGATTCACCAAGAGGGGCCAATGGGATTTTAGGCCCATCAAGGAAGGTTGAACTGAAGAGAAACAGAGGAGAAAGCAATAGAGGTATGTGGCTTCAGGGTTGTGAGAAGAGTGTGGCCTAATGCTTATGTTGGGTTGTAGGTTTTCTAAAATAGAAAAGAGGTGGAAGCTCCTGCTTTGAGTTGAAGATGAACAACTAACCCAATCCCAGAAAGTTGTTTATTGGTCAGTGCCGTGGTTAACTGTTTGCATCAACTTGACTGGTCCACAAGATGTCCAGATATTTGATCAGATGTTCTATGTGTTTCTGTGAAAGTGTTTTGGGATGAGATTAACATTTAAATCACTAGATTGAACCCATCTCCCAGAGTAATGGAAATAAAAACAAAAAATAAACAAGTGGGACCCGATGAACCTTAAAAGCTTTTTTGCAGAGCAAAGGAAACTATAAGCAAGAAGAAAAGACAACCCTCGATTGGGAGAAAATATTTGCAAATGAATCAACAGACAAAGGATTAATCTCCAAAATATATAAACAGTTCATGCAGCTCAGTATCAAAAAAACAAACAACCTAGTCAAGAAACGGGCAGAAGACCTAAATAGGCATTTCTCCAAAGGAGACATATGGATGGCCAAGAGGCACATGAAAAGCTACTCAACATTACTAATTGTTAGAGAAATGCAAATCAAAACTACAATGAGGTATCACCTCACACTGGTCAGAATGGGCATCATCAGAAAAGCTACAAACAAAAAATGCTGGAGAGCATGTGGAGAAAAGGGAACCACCTTGCACTGTTGGTGGGAATGTAAATTGATACAGCCACTATGGAGAACAGTATGAAACTTCCTTAAAAAAACTAAAAATAGAATTACCATATGACCCAGCAATCCCACTACTGGGCATATACCCAGAGGAAACCATAACTCAAAAAGACACATGCACCCCAATGTTTATTGCAGCACTATTTACAATAGCCAGGACATGGAAGCAACGTAAATGTCCATCAACAGATGAATGGATAAAGAAGATGTAGTACATATATACAATGGAATATTACTCAGCCATAAAAAGGAACAAAATTGGGTCATTTGTAGAGACATGGATGGACCTAGAGAGTGTCATACAGAGTGAAGTGAGTCAGAAAGAGAAAAACAAACATGTATATTAATGCATATATGCAGAATGTAGAAGAATGGTACAGATCAACCAGTTTGCAAGGCAGAAATAGAGACACAGATGTAGAGAACAAACATATGGACACCAAGGGGGGGAAAGCAAGCATGAGAGGTGGGGGGGGTGGGAGTGAGATGAATTTGGACATTGAGATTGCTATACATACATTAATACATATAAAATAGATGACTAATAAGAAAAAATTGTACACTTTAAATATATGCAGTTTATTGTATGTCAATTATATCTCAATAAAATTCTTTTTAAAAGGAAAAAAAAAGAAAAGCCACTATAATAAAAAAAAAAAAAATCGCTGGATTGAGTAAAGCAGATTATCCTCCATAAGGAGCCTAATCCAATCGGTTGAAGGCCTGAATATAACAAAAGACTGACCCTTCCCTTTGTAAGAGAGAATTCTTCCTACCTCAGGGCATTTATTGAACTGAAACTGAAATCCTGATTCCAAAACAGTTTCCAGCCTTCAGACTCAAACTGGGACATTGGCTCTACAGATTTTGGACTTGCCAGACCCATAATTGCATAAACCAATTCCTTATAATCTTTATCTCTCCCTCTCCCAATCTTCCTCCGTCTCTGTCTCTTTTTGTATCTATAGCCATATAGGTATCTCTGGATCTCTAGGTCAATGGATGGGCGGATGGATGGATGGATGGATGGATAGATAGATAGATAGATAGATAGTTAGATAGATAGTTAGATAGATAGATAAATAGATGGAAAGAAAGATAGACAAATAATCTTCAGACCTGAAGGCTACATCCAGAAACAATGGCCACATTACTTCATAAATCTCCTTTGATTTAGAGACCACTGAAGCTACAGCTGGTTACTGATCAGAAGAGGTCTCTGCTGCCTCTAAAGTTGAAAGTCTCTTCTTTCTGTTTTTTTTTTTTTTTTCTTTCTTGGCTGCATCGGGTCTTCGTTGCTGCACACGGGCATCTCAGTGCGGTGGCTCCTCTTGTTGCAGATCTTGGGCTCTAGGCACGTGGGCTTCAGTAGTTGCAGCACACAGGCTCAGTAGTTGTGGCCTGCAGGCTCTAGAGCACAGGCTCAGTAGTTGTGCATGGGCTTAGTTGCTTCGTGGCATGTGGGATCTTCCTGGACCAGGGATTGAACCCATGTCCCCTGCATTGGCAGGCAGATTCTTAACCACTGCACCACCAGGGAAGTCCCAAGGGTCTCTTCTGCCATGCTGGCTACAGTGGATTCTGAATGGCTCTCTGCTTCCCATGGAAGATGGGCACTGATCATCTGATTGGCGGGGCTTAGGTCACAAGCCTATATTCCAGCTGCAGGGATCCTGAGAAAGTGATGATCTGGTGTTAATCCTAGAAAGGCATGAATTGTTAGGTGGGATAGTCCCGAAATAGGGAGGGGAAGGAATCCAAGGATGTTGAGCAGCCATAAAGAATAACAGATGTTCACTATAGGAAGGCTGGAAGGACAGAGGGTGCTGAGTTTCTGAGTATTCAAGACATACATCTCTCATGCTCTCAGTGCCCTCCAAAGCAGCAAGTTCCTTGATTGGGGTCTACCCATGGCCAGGCTTTGCACAGAGGAAGTGGATGTTGAGAGCAGAGCCATCTAATTTTTGGAGGGGCTAGGTCTTGGACTTGGTCTCTGAGCAAATCAGCAGTGGTCATGAGCAGAAAACTAAATTGGGCCTTCCCCAGTTTTCTTGTTTTATGGGAACCTGGGTTGGTGGGTTGGTTGGTTATTGGTTGGTTTTACATGATTCCAAGTGATGGGAAAGAGCCCCCCAAAAGAGTTGACATTGAATTTACTGACAAACTTGGTGAATGGAGACTGAATCAAATAAATTCAACATCGAGTTCTCTTTCGAATAAAAGGGCGAGTAAAGTGGTTTCACAAAGTCATCAGGGACCTAGGTTCCTTCTATCCTTTTGTTCCATATCATCATCACATGGCTTCCACCACACTGTCCAAAATAGCTGCTGAGCCTCCAGCCATCAGGCCTCATTCCAGCAAGCAGGAAGGAAGGGGAAGGGAAAGAAGAGCACATATCCTACTCTTAATCACGTTTCTAGAACTTCTGCTTCCATTCCATTGGCCAGAACTTAGTCTGTGGGCACACCTACCTGCAAAGAGGCTGAGAAATATAGGTTTCATTCTGAGCAGCCATATGCCCAACTAAAATTCAGTGGAAGCAATGGATAACAGCTATTGCGGACAACAAGAAATCTGTCACAGTCAAGAGGCACATACACCAAATTTCATCTCTGGAAAGGGGGTAAAATTATGGGTGATTTTTAGTTACTTCTTTATAGTTTTCCATAATACTTGCTTTTTATAAAAAACTGACCATATGTTTGTAATCAGAGGGGAAGGGAAAGCATTGTCACTCTTTTCAATTTGAGGGGGAAATACAATATGAGTAAAAGAAATGGTAAAAATGAAACAGAAGGGAAGGGGGCAGGGTACAACCGTTAAAAGAATGACATAGCCATAGGACATGATAAAAACTGGTTAGAACTAACTAGATCCAAGATGGCGGAAGATTCAACTTCCAGCAGACCTTGAGCCTCATTATAACATGTTAGCTAGATGACACACCTACCAGCACCATGACAGTTCAGAGCTAGGCATAAAAGGCCAAAAAGTGGGTGGTGGCCCAATTCCTAGAAATCCCCACCCTTCCTCGCCCCCCCCCCCCCCAAATAGTTGGAATAATCCTCCCACTCATTAGCCTATGAAATTACCCAGCCCATGAAAACTAAACACGCCATATTTCAGGGCCTCTTGCCTTCTGAGATGGCCCACACTCTGTGGAGTGTGTTTCTCTCTAAATAAATCCACTTCTTATCTATCACTTTGTCTCTCACTGAATTCTCTCTGTGACGAGACATCGAGAACCTGAGCTTCACTAAGTCCTGAGACCAGGTGTGTGACTTTAATTAAAAGACTGTGGGTACAAATTCCAATCTGGGTTTTGGCCGGGTTTGAGTGCTAGTGCGTGGGTTCGAGTCCCAGTCTGAGTTGCATGGTTTTAAAATGATACCAAGAACTTCTGCTCTCAGAAGGGCTTGTGCAATGCTCCCGAGGAAGTAAAACTTCCCTGGAAATGCAGTTTCCTTTAGCAACCGTATTTGGTCCTCTCCATCTACAGATAAGATCTCTTCCTCCCCAGAATGCCAGGATGATCTGTTTGGACTTGTCACAGCACGAGGCATTTTGCACTGACATGTGTCTACTTGCATTCTCCTGCCACTAGACTGTGTTCCAGGACGCTGTGCATCTCCCTGTACCACACTGGTGCCCCAAGGACTTAAACCTCATTAAATATTTATTAGCTGAATCCAGGCTGCCTTCACATCTTAATTCTCTGAAATGATTTGTGATAGATAAGATCTAGGTAGATGTGGAAATCTTAACAACCTTGCCCAAGAATGAGCAACTCCTCTGAAATCTTTGAAGGTCAAAGATGTTGGGAGCTTTGGAGATTTTCTGCACTTGCCTGTAAAATCCTTCTTGACTCTCACTTCCACCCCTCCTCTTCACCATCCTCACTTAATTTCTTATTTCCTCTCCAAACTAACGTCTAAGAAGAACAGAATGGAGAAAAGGAAAAGAGCTTTCTTATTTTTCTCCTTGGGGGTCTAACATCAGCCCCAGAACTTTAGCTGTATTTGGGAGAACCAAGTTTTCCCACTCCAATTCAATGCAGAGAGTTTCCAACTGATTTCATTCTCAGAGTCAAGGTGGATGTTCTTCAGTAATTAGTGTTGAGCAGTATGCTACTACTGAATGGTGGTACCAAACGTTTTCATTAATCCATAAGTATTTATTGAGTTCCTACTTTGTTCTAGCCTCTGTTCTACTCACTGGGGACATTGCCTTCTCTTTCCTTCTCTCTCCTCTCACCAGAGACAAACATTCTCATGAATTTGAGATGTTACCTTCTAATGGTGCTATCATACCCCCATTTTACAGGTGAAGAAACTGAGGCACAGGGAGATAAAGGAACTTGCCCAAGGTCACACCCTTGGTAGGTTGTAGAACCAGTACAAACAGGTAATAAGTGAGATGAAGAAAAAAAGGCAGGTTGATAGGAGGGGCTGTTCCAAAGCTGAGAACTGAAAGTGAAGAAAGAGGCACCAAATGAAGATTTCTCAGAAATCCTCCCACACACTCCCCAGCCCTTTGTTTCTATGGATTTACCTCTTCTGGACCATTCATATAATTGTATAATATGTTGACTGGCTTCCTTCACTTAGCATGTTTTCCAGGTTCTTTCATGTTGTAGCATGTATCAGTACCTCATTCTTCTATACATGGCTGAAAAGTATTCCATTGTATGGATATGCTAGATTTCATTTATCAGTTGATGGGCATTTGGGTTGTTTCTATTTTTTTGTCTATCATGAATAATGCTCCTGTGAACATATATGTACAAGTTTTTATGTGGACATATGTGTTCAGTTCTCTTGGGTACTAGCAGTGGAATTGTTGGGTCATATGTTAACTCTATGTTTAAATTCTTAAATAGCTGCAAAACTCATCAAAACAACATCAGGATCATCAGGTTAGGAACTCTGCTTCTTTTAATCACTCATGGGCCCAGGCTCACAAAGGCTTCATCTCAACACAGGATTTGATGATTACTGCAGCAGTGAGAAGGATAGATGACAAGGAGTGAACTGCCTCCTAGATTTTTTGTCCAGAAATGATATAAATCACTTCTGTTCACATTTTACTGGTCAAATCAAGACACAGAGCCACACTCAACATCAAGGGGACAGGAAAGTACAGTCTTATCTAAAGTGCTGAAAAGAGAACTAGAGACATTTACAGAATTATATTAATAATGACAGCTGCAGTGAATGTTAGAAAAATGACGTAGGGAAAGCTTCTGTGAGGAGATGACCTTTACTTTGAGATTTGAAAACTCAGAGGCTGTTGGAGATGATGAGGGCAAAGAGTGTTCTGGGCAAAGAGATGCTCAACATCGCTAATCATGAGGGAAATGTAAATAAAAACCACAGGCACTATCACTTTGCATCCCCTAAGATGGCTATAATAAAAAGAGAAACTGACAATAAGAACTGTTGGCAAGGGACTTCCCTGGTGGCGCAGTGGTTAAGAATCCTCCTGCCAGTGCAGGGGACACAGGTTCGATCCCTAGTCCAGGAAGATCCCTCATGTCGCAGAGGAACTAAGCCTGCGAGCCACAACTACTGAGCCCATGTGCTGCAACTACTGAAGCCCGTGTGCCTAGAGCCTGTGTTCTGTAACAAGAGAAGCCATCGCAATAAGAAGCCTGTGCACTGCAATGAAGAGTAGCCCTCACTTGCCACAACTAGAGAAAGCCCGAGTGCAGCAACAAAGACTCAAAGCAGCCAAAAATAAATAAATAATAAAATTTAAAAAATGTCTTTGTTAAAAAAAAAAAGAAGAACTGTTGGCAAGAGTGTGGAGAAACTGAAACCTTCATACATATTTGGTGGGAATGTAAAATAGTGCAGCCCCTTTGGAAAACAGTTTGGCAACTCCTTACAAAGTTAAACATAGAGTTAGCATATGGTCCAACAATTTCACTTCTAAATACATACCCAAGAGAATTGAAAACATCTATCCACACAAAACTTGTATGTGAATGTTCATAGCAGCATTATTCATAATAACCAAAAATGGAAATAACCCCAATGTCCATCACCTGATGAATGAATAAACACAATGTGGTAAATAAATCCATACAATGGAATATTAGTCATCAACAAGAAGGAATGAAGTACTGATACATGTTACAACACAGATGAGCCTGAAAAACATTATGCTAAGTGAAAGAAGCCACCACGTATTTTATGATTGTTTGTATGAAAGGTCCAGATATGGTCTATGCAAATGCACAGAGACAGAAAGTAGATTACTGGTTGCCTGTGGCTGGGGAGAGTGATGAACAGAGAGTGACTGCTAATGGGTACAGTGTTTGTTTTGGGGTGATGAAAATGTCCTGGAATTAGAAAGTTCTGAGTATACTAAAAACTCCTGAATTGTATACTTTAAAAGAGTGAATTTTTTAAAAGGGTGAGTTTTAAATAAATAAAAAGTAAAAAAATAAAAGGGTGAGTTTTATGGTATGTGAATTACATCTCAATTAAAAATAAAGTAACAGGGCCTTCCCTGGAAGTCCAGTGGTTAGAACTCTGCAATTCCACTGCTGGGGGCATAACTTCGATCCCTGGTTGGAGAACTAAGATCCATGGCATGGTCAAAAAAAAAAAAAAGTAACATTATAATCCATTGAATGAAAGAGAAAAATAGAGAAATTGAAGTCTGTACAAACTGCTGTGCATGAAATAAGCTACAAGGATATATTGTACAGCACAGGGACTATAGCCAATATTTTATAATAAGTATAAATGGAGTATAATATTTAAAAATTATGAATCACTATGTTTTACCCCTGAAACATATAATATCATACATCAACTATACCTCAACGAAAGAAAAATTTTTTTAAGAAATTGAACGTCTGATGAGAAATAAGATATTTACCTAACTTCAAAGTGTCTTTCCACAAAATATGTAATCAAAGGGAAAAAAAAAAGGAAAAAAGAGTAACTATACAGATGTGAAGCCCAGCAGATGCTGCCTGAATCAAGCGATCAGAGTGAAAACCATCAGCAAGGGATAAATCACGGTCGCGTGTCACCTGGTCAGAGGCAATGAGAAGACACCATTATTGGTGTTTGATTTTCCTGCCAAAAACCTGAATCAAATTGTGAAGAAACCTCAGTTAAACCCAAACGGAGGAACATGCCACCCTGCAATCTTCAAAAGTGTCAAGGATGAAAAAGTCAAGGAAAGACTGAAGAACTGTTCCAGACTGAAAGAAACAGAACAATTTGAATGCAAAGATTTTTTTGCTGGGAGTTACATTATTGGGCAAATTAGCAAACCTGAAAGAGGTGTGAGGATTAGATGATAGTCCTGTATCATATTAATTTTATTTAGATGTGTGTATCACATAGAAGAAAGTCCTTGTTGTAGGAAATACACACCAAAGTGTTTGGGGATGGTGAGGTATCAAGTCAGCATTTACTCTCAAATGGTTCAGGACAAAAAAAATGAACTTTTTTTGTAAATCTGAGATTGTTTTTTAAAAACAAATACAGTAGTTTTCAGTGAGGTTTCAAATTTTCTCAGTTAACTTACTCTTTTTTTTTTTTTTTTTTTTTAAGAGAGCTTGGGAATAGGCTGTTTTATTTTATTTTATTTTTTTTGGCTGCGCCCTGCAGTGTGTGGGATCGCAGTGTATGAGATCTTCATCCCTGACCAGGGATCGAACCTGTACCCCCTGCTCTGGAAGTGCAAAGATTTAACCACTAGGCCAATAGGGAAGTACCCTCTGTTAACTTACTTTAACATTAATCTTTTCTTCACTTTACAATCTCTCTCATATCTCATTGAATATAAGTAATATCTACCATTTATGTGGCAGTTTATTCTTTGTACATCTGTGACAACACGTGTGAAAAAGCCTGGAATATATTGTGTCAGAGTTCAGAAGCTTGATCCGGTTAACTCAAGCAGGAAAAGGAATTTACTGGAGGGATATGGGATATATGGCAGGCTCTGTTGGAAATAGTTCCTCCGCTTAATAAAAGTGTGTTGATCTTGGGCAAATGACTTAACTACTCCATGCCTCAGTTTCTGCATCCATAAAATGGAGGAATTACAGTGCCTACCTCATGAGATTGTTGTCGGGGTTAAACTAATTAATACACATAAAACACTTAGAGTGCCTGACACATAGTTAGTGCTCCATAAATGTTATTTATTATCATTAACTCGACTTGTCCAAAGAAGCCAATGAGTGGCCAGTGCAGAATTTGAACCCAAGTCCACCGGAAACCAAAACCTGAACTTACCAGGAAGCCTTTATCACAATGTTAACTGAGCCATGATTCTCCCTCTTTCCCCCTAAACGTTGATGAAAACTGAAGGCTGTTCCTTCTCCCACCCCACTAGCAGTTACTTCCTTTTGCATTCTCCTAGGGCTTATAAACAAAAACTTGTCAAGCCAGCTCCACCCTTTCAGAAGTGCAGTTCATGCCCACACCCTCCAAAAGCTTTTGCTTCACTGGAACACTTTGTTTGCCTTGGGTAATGTTATTCTTTTAAGTATGGAGGACATTTAATCTAAGTAATACTGTCCATGGTCTTTGATCTAGGCCTGCAACAGCTGCAACTGTGAGTACCATGCTTGCTTTATGCAGGGTCTATCTACCTAAGCATTATCCTTCTCATATTTGATGGACAATATCAGCATCTGAAAGAGTAATGCAATTCCCTAGGAGGTGTAGTATTAATCATGTTTTAAATTTTCTGTATTTTCTGATGTTTTGACCTCTTAAAAATCTTGTTGGTAGGGTGGAGGCTGCTCTTCCCAGGCTACTCAATCCTTAGAGCTAGCAGAGGGCTCAGCTCAGGGCATATCTTTCATATACAAACCAACCAATCTCTAGTATATAGCTCTAATCACCTCCTTATCTAACTCACTCATCAAGCCAATATTTCTGTAGCCCTACAGCATCCCAAGGCTAAGTACCAGGCAACTAGACACTACCCCTGTAGCCCAGAGCCCACTGGGATTATTCAAACTAACCAATCCTAAACTGTTTACCCTTATTCCAATAAAGCCTGGCCCAGGCTTTCCGCTCTCTCCTGTCTTCTGCCACCTGACCAACCCCAGTGCTTCTCCTGTGGCCCTGCATGGCACAGAGCGATCTCTTCTCTGGGACCTGTGAGTAAATACTTTTTCCTTGAAGAAGAGCCTTGTTCTCATTTCCTTCTGTGGCCACACCAACTTTACCGTGCCATTGCCAACATTTACATTCTCAGAATGTACTATGAGTCAATTTTTTTTCTAAAATATATGCTTGATTTATATTTGTTGTTAAAACGCTTTTAATGCATGTTAATTATACCCAAATAAAACATATGTAGTATAAAGCACTGTTAGAGTATAAAGGAAATTAGAGAAAGATAGACCATAACACCTGTAATCTACCATTTCAACAAAACCACTTTCATTTTCCAGTCCACATTCCAGATTTGCTCCAAATGCATTCCTCTCTTTATATGAGTAACAAGAAAATATTGATTTCTGCTAATTACAGTGTTCAGATTTGCAAAACACTTTCATCTATCTCATTTTGAGACCTTAAAAGACAGAAAAGGAGTGATCAGAGAAATAGGATGAAAACTAGAAGTTTGGCTGTAAGGTCCAGAAGCCCAGAAGGAAGATTATTTGTAGAAGGGAGTGATGAACCATGTCAAATGCCATTGAAAAACTGGTCAACAAGAGATCTGAAAATGTCCAATGACTTTAGTGACATCTTTTAATAAAGTATTGGCAAACCTATCAAGAAGTTTGGCTGTAAGGGAAAGAAGAAAATGGGATAGAGCTGGAGAGCAAATGGGACTAAGGCATTTTTTGTTTGTTTGTTCGTTATGTTTTTGTCCTTTCAGTAAGAGAGACTTGAGAATGCTTAAATAAAGATTGGAAGAATCTAGTTGAGAGCTAATGCCTAGATATCCAGAAGAGAAAATGAATCATTGAAAGTGTGAGGTTTATATGAAGGAGAGGAGGAGATAAAGATTGGGTTGGATAGGAGAGGTACCAACCAATCCTGTGGCAACTGAAAGAAGATTGGTTCAGATGTGGGTAGGTTTTTGTTTTGTTTGGGGAGGATGAATGAATTTTTCAATATAGACACTGACAAAGCAGATAAATAGGTTTTGATAGGCAAGTACAGTCAAAATACAAATGGTCATGGGAGTTTAGGGTGTTGGAAAGAGTGTTCCTGAAATGATGGACCATAAAATTTTGCTAAGTAAGGAAGAGCATGAAGAATAAGAAAGCTGATGGAAGGGAAGAAGCTAGATAGGGAAATAGACTAGAGTCCTGATGAGCTAGAAGAACAGTCTTAGTGGGTCATTGAATATAGACGCGGGAAGGATTGTAGCCAGAATGCAGAATGATGTTTTGGATATGTTTATTTTTTATGTCAAGACCCAGTGTATGGCCATAGGTTGGGTGACTAAGGTCGGAGGCAGGAGGCCGCTGGAAATGAGAAGGTCTTATAATTCAATGACTAGAGTCTTTGATTGGCTGTGTGTGTGAATGTTGAGGTCACTAGGATGGTGAGTGGAGGGAAATTAGGTGAGCCAGGTACAAAAATGTGATGAATGAAGGCAGTGGGGAAAGGACAACAGGGCTATAGCTGAATTACCTCTCTCCTGAACTTCATTCTTGAATTTTCAGCTATCTATCCAATATTTCCACTTAGATGTCTAATAGATATATTCAACTTAACAATGTGGCTAAGTCTAGAAGCAGAGGGACCAGGAAATATAGCATTTTTCCCCCTGGACGCATAGTTCTTCCAAAAATAAAGTTAGGGTTCTATTGCAAAAAATGGGAAAATGGATATCATTAGGCAACAAATGGTCTCTTCTACATTGTGTTCTCTCAGATGTTAACAGATACTACAACAGTGTAGCCTCAAATTTTTGAGGTAGCCTCAAAAATTAAGGGAAATATATAGAAAATATAAAGAACTCTTCAAAACAAAAAGACAAACGACCCACATAAAAAATGTGGAAAGAACTTGAATAGACATTTCTTCAAAGAAGACATACAAATGACCAAAAAGCCCATGAAAAGATGCTCAATATCATTAGACATTAGGAAAATGCAAATCAAAAAACCATAATGAGATACCACTTCACACCCACTAGGATGGCTATAATTTCAAAAAAGGAAAATAACAATCATTGGCAAAGATGTAGAAAAATTAGAACACTTGTACATTGCAGGTGGGAATATAAAAATGGTTCAGCTGCTGTGGAAAACAGCTTGATATTTCCTTGAAAAGTAAACATAGAATTACCATGTGACTTAGCAATTCCACTCCCAGGTATATACCGAAAAGAACTGAAAACAGGTACTCAAAAACATCCTTGTACACAAATTTTCATAACAGAATTATTCACAGTAGCCAAAGATGAAAACAACCCAAATATCCACAAACAGATGAACGAATAAACAAATTGTGGCATATCCATACAGTGGAAATTCGGCTGTGAAAAGGAATGAAGGGGACTTCCCTGGTGGTGCAGTGGTTAAGAATCTGCCTGCCAATGCAGGGGACACAGGTTCGAGCCCTGGTCCAGGAAGATCCCACATGCCACAGAGTAACTAAGTTCGTGTGCCACAACTACTGAGCCCAAGTGCCACAACTACTGAAGCCCAGGTGCCTAGAGCCCATGCCCTGCAACAAGAGAAGCCACCACAATGAGAAGCCCATGCACCACAATGAAGAGTAGCTTCTACTCTCTGCAACTAGAGAAAGACCATGTGCAGCAATGAAGACCCAACACAGCCATAAATAAATACATACATACATACATACAAACATACATACATAAATACATAAAAGGAATGAAGGTCTACCTATACATGCTATAATGTGGATGAACCTTGAAAACTTTATGCTAAAGGGAAGATGTCAGAGATTAAAGATCACTTATTTTATGATTCCATTTATATGAAATGTCCAGAAGAGGTAAATCCATAGAAACAGAATGCAGATTAGTGGTTGCCAGAGATTTGGGGGAGGGGAGAATGGTGAGTAACTGCTTAATAGGTACAAGGTTTCCTTTTGGAGCGAAGAAAATGTTTTGGAACTAGACAGAGATGGTGATTGCTCAACACTGTGAATGTACTAAATGCCACTGAATTGTTCTCTATAAAATGGTTAATTGTATGTTATATGAATTTCACCTCAGTAAAAATTAAGGGGAAGAGTGGTCATATTAGGAATAGTAGAAAAGTCACTTATCAAGGTACAAGCTAATTTTTTAACTGAAGAAAGCAGTACATGATATGTGTTCTCACTATAGCAGTAGTTCAAGCACAGTACAAAGTGTAAGCACCAAGTTTCTTCTCTATTATGTAAATACAAGTCTATGGACTTCCCTGGTGGTCCAGTGGCTAAGACTCCACACTCCCAATGCAGGAGGCCCAGGTTCAATCCCTGGTCAGGGAACTAGATCCCACATGCTGCAACTAAGAGTTCACATGTCACGACTAAAGATCCCACATGCTGCAATGAAGGTCCTGTATATGGCAACAAAGATCCCGCATGCCACAACTAAGACCCAGCACAGCCAAATAAATAAATTTAAATAGATAAATACATACATACATACATACATACGTACATACAAGTCTCTGTAAGGAAAACTGTTTTGTGCTTTTTGACAGCTCTCAAGTTTGAAAACCCAGTGATGTAGAATTTTTCCCCACCACCATCAAGAAGAAGAAAGAGAAGGTGTTAGAGAAGGAGGGGGAGGAGAAGAAAAAGAGACAGAGAGAGAAAGGGAAGAAATAAGAGAAAAGTAGGTTTCCCATCTAAGTGTAAAGTTCTAAGGAACAGGTTTCCATGCCCTCATTCCCTCTGCCAGTGTGAGAAAGAAAACCTCTGTGTTCTGAAGGACGATGATCTCTAACCTAGAATTCTATACCCAGCCAAATTACCCATGAAATGTGAGGATAGAATGAAGATATTTCCAAATATGTAATCTCTCAAAATTTTCTCTTTCTCAGAAACTGAATGGAGCATAAGGGAGAAAGCCATGAAAAGGAAACTTATGGAATCCAGGAAACAGGAGTCCCAGCCCAGGAAAAAGGCAAAAGGAAGGGCTAGTGCTGCAGCTTCCAGCAGGTCTAGAGAGGAATCAGTCTCAATCAGAGCAGGAGAACAGAGAGGCATGGGGGAATGTCTCCAAGACAAAAAGAAAAAAAAAAAAAAAGAGAGAGAAAGAAAGAAAGAAATTAATAAGATACCTGATGTGTTTGACTCTATTGAGAGATTTCTATTCCTGTCAGAGCCTTTGTGGGTTGACTGGTGATAAACACATAGAAAATGAAGTGTAGCCAGTTTGTTGAACAGATGGGACCTATGGGGTGTAGGCAGAAAAGAAGTTTATTCTTGGATACGAAGTTTATTCTTTGCATGTTCAAACTGTCTCTGGGAAGCCACTTCTTCCCTCATACCCTTGGATGAAGTCTAGGGCAAATCTTACTCTCAGGTAATAAAACTCTCTCCATCACTTAAAACCCCCAAGCAGTCTCAGTTCAGCAATTAAAAAGTCTGCTTTTATGCATTAAGTTGAATCACATGAAATTGCTGTCTGTGAGCATAGATGGTTGAATATTGACAATTTCATTTGATTCATTTTAATGAGTCAAAAGTTCCAAATATATTTAAAATAAAATCACCTCCCCTTCTGGCACTTTGGACTGGTCACCTGAGGTGAGAAGAAGAGGCCTGGTGGGCTTCTCTGTTTCTCCACCCAGGCCTTCCACCACCCTCTTCCACTCAGGAGTCATCCTATGTGGAGGCAGGCTGAGCAGTCTCTGAGCTTGGCAGGTGTTCGCAATGGACTCTAACCTCTCTCAGGGTACTTCTGGCATTTGTTTTTTGCTTTTTGCTTTTTGTTTTTAAATATTTATTTGTTTATTTATTTATTTATTGGCTGCGTTGTGTCTTCATTGCTGTACGTGGGCTTTCTCTAGTTACGAGTGGAGTCTACTCTTCATTGTGGTGCATGGGCTCCTCATTGTGATGGCTTCTCTTGTAGTGGAGCACAGGCTCTAGGCGTGTGGGCTTCAGTAGTTGCGGCACACAGGCTCAATAGTTGTGGCTCATGGGCTCTAGAGCACAGTCTCAATAATTGTGGCACACGGGCTTAGTTGCTGCCAGGCGTGTGGGATCTTCCTGGAGCAGGAATCGAACCCATGTCCCCTGCACTGGCAGGCAGATTCTTAACCACTGTGCCACGAGGGAAGTCCCATTTCTGGCATTTGTGATGCTTCACAGATACTCCTCCACCCCTCAGCCCCCACCCTGCACTCCACTCCATGCGTGGGGCCTTGGTCAACCTGAAGATGCCTTGATTTGATGACTGCTTACATTTCCACCTTTAGCCCCCAGGCATCCAGCCTCTTTTGATGGGGTCACCTCATACGATGGGGTAGACCTACTAGACAGGATGCATGCTGGTGTTTCCCCAGCACAGCCCAATCAGGACACTGTCCTTACCCTTAAACACCACCTCCTCTTCCTTCTGCCACTATCAAAGCTGCTAACCAGCCACAGTGCCTTTCATTTATCCCTGTCAGGTGCAAGTCAGACACCACTTACTGTCTCACCTGAGCTTCTGGAGGCACATCAAGCTCTACAAGAGGTCTGACTGAAGCGCCTTTCTTCAGGCTCAAAGAAAAAGCATCCTTCTCTTCCCCTTCCCACAAATGGGCAAATGTATTGTCACAGCTCATCAGCAGCTCTCTCCAAACTTTTTCTTTATAATCTCTGGAAATTTCAAACTTAGCCCTTTTATGCTCTTGAATGGGTAAGGGACCAAAGATAAAATCAGTTTTTGTTTTTTTAATTCAGTAGATTTAATTTACTTGGTTTTTCAGAGCAGCTTTAGGTTCACGGCAGAATTGAACTGAAGGTACAGAGGCTTTCTGTATATCCTCTGACCCCACAGATGCACGGCCTTCTGCACTATCAATATCCCTCCCCAGAGTGGTACATTTGTTACAATTATGGACCTACACGGACACATTATTGTCACCCAAAGTCCATAGTTTACTAGGGTTCACTCTTGGTGTTATGTATTCTATAGGTTTGGAAAAATATATAATGGCATGTATCCACCATTATAGTGTCATGTAGAATAGTTTCACTGCCTTAAGAATCCTCTCTGCTCTGCCTATTCATCCCTCCTTTCCCCCAAGCACCTGGCAACCATTGATCTTCTAACCGTCTCCATAGTTTTGCCTTTTCCAGAATGTCATAGAGTTGGAATCACACAGATTGGCTTTTTCAGCCTTTTCAGATTGGCTTTTTTTCACTTAGTAATATACATTTAAGTTTTCTTCATGTCTTTTCATGGATTGATAGCTTGTTTTTTATTAGTGTGGAATAATATTCTATTGTCTGAATGGACCACAAGTTATTCATTCACCTACTGGAGGACATCTTGATTGCTTCCAAGTTTTGGCAATTATAAATAAAGCTGCTATAACCAGTTTTTAATCACCTCTTTTACAAGTCCCGCCTGGGTGGACTTACTTTGGAATGGGGAAGCATCAGCTGAAACTGAGACTGAAATAGTTCTCTATTACATCCTGTTACACAGGAAAATGAAAAACCAAGGCAGTTAATAACTTCGGGCAAGGAAATTTATGTAAGAAGTGAACTTTAACCATAATACTCTACATACTCAGTGGTGAATACTACTTATACAATCTTAATAATGTAAATATTGATTGAATCAAGAATTGTGATACTGGGACTTCCCTGGTGGCGCAGTGGTTAAGAATCCGCCTGCAGGGGACACTGGTTTGAGCCCTGTCCGGGAGGATCCCACATGCCACAGAGCAACTAAGCCCGTGCGCCACAACTACTGAAGCCCGCGTGCCTAGAGCCTGTGCTCCGCAGCAAGAGAAGCCACCTCAAAGAGAAGTCTGCGCACTGCAATAAAGAGTAGCCCCCGCTCTCTGCAACTAAAGAAAGCCTGCACGCAGCAACGAAGATCCAATGCAGTCAATTAATAAATAAATTTATTTAAAAAAAGGAATTGTGATACAAACGTATTGGAAGGATAGGAGAAGGGGAAATTTGTGTGTTGGAGTGGGTGGGAACAGGATTAAGAGAACACAATTCTCGTATACCACAGTAAGTAAGCAGAAGTCTAAATGAAACAATCAAGAATTATCTGTACAGGCATGTCATTTAGAAATAGGAAGGAAGATACCAGAAGAGCTGAAAGTGTTCAAAGTGAGTGAGTGGGAATGTTGTTTCATGATAAGCTTCTTAAAACTATTTGACCCTTTAAACTATGAACACATTACTTTGACTAAGCAATTTAATTTTTAAAACTGTAATAAAACATAGAAATTATCTAGAGACTAAATAATATTTGAATATAACAAGAGCACTTGTGCTCTTACTGAGAAATGATTTGCACGAAGCCAGAAGTTATTTTGCGTGACCAGAAAGCTTTCTAATGTTACAGAGAAAATGACTCCCTTTAGCTTTCTGCTTCCAGTATAAAATGAAAATACACCCTCCTATTTCCAAATAATCTTGAGATAAGCAGTGGATTCTCCTACAGGATCAATTTAAAATTATATCGTGAAGGATATGTTTTTCCCACTGGGTTACTTGGTATTAAATTTGAGAAATAACCAGGTCAGCTAAGCCAATAGGGGCTACCTTGTTGACCTAGAACTGATTCATGATCACCACTTCTCCCCTTACTTATTCTGGAGCCCATAACGTCCCGGTGATGAAACCCTATCAAGATTTTTTAGGACAATGGGTGAGAGAAAAAGACCATGAGAGAAAAACAGAGATATGTTCTTCATGTCACCTCCATGAAGACAGGGGCCTGTCTTGTTCATTTTATTTATTTGTTTACTTATTTATTTGTTTTTTTTTTAAACTTTTTGGCTGCGCCTCGTGACATGCAGGATCTTAGTTCCCCAACTAGGAGAACTTGGCCCCTTGCAGTGGAAGTGTGAAGGCTTAACCACTGGACCACCAGGAAGTCCCGTCTCGTTCATTTTAGTATTCTCAGTGTCTGGCACATAGAAATGCTCAGTAAGTATCTAAGAATCTATTGAATAAATAATGAGTGACCCTCACTCCCCATTTTTCTCAAAGTCTGTGTGCATTGGAATAAAATTATGTTATATTTACAGTTCATAGATCTATAAAAAACAAAAGGTAAGATAGCCCTTAGACAAGCATACTTCACTGGATGTTTTGTGAAACAGCCAATTACAAATACTGGAAATGTGAAATCTACCAAGTGCATGAGGAGATATGCAAAAATGTTGACAGTATTATTTATAATAGCAAGAAATGGCACTAACCTAAATGTCTATCAATAGAAGTCTGGGTAAGTACAAGATGGTATACTCATTTGATGGCATACTCTATAGTAGTGAAAATGAACAACTAGAACTACTCATGCACATATAGATGAACCACTGAAAAATGTAATGTTGAGGGGAAAAAGCAAGTCACAGAGGAATTCAAATATTAGTATGATGCCATTTATATAAAGTTGTTTTTTTTTTTTTTTGGCACACGGGCTTAGTTGCTCCGCGGCATGTGGGATCTTCCTGGAGCAGGGATCGAACCCATGTCCCCTGCATTGGCAAGCGGATTCTTAACCACTGCACCACCTAGGAAGCCCTATATAAAGTTTTAAAATATACAAAACAATATTGTTTAAGGAAGCCTTCATTTGCAGTGTAAGTATAAAAATGCATGGAAATAAGAAATACTAGATATTAAACAAATGAATGAGTGAATATGCTTTTTATTTATTTATTTATTTATTTGGTTGCACCAGGCCTTAGTTGCAGCAGGCAGGCTCCTTAGTTGCAGCACATGGGCTCTTTAGTTGTGGCAGGCAGTCTCCCCAGCTGTGGCATGCAAACAGTTAGTTGCGGCATGCATGTGGGATTTAGTTCCCTGACCAGGGGTTGAACCTTGTCCCCCTGCATTGGGAGCATGGAGTCCTATCCCCTGCACCACAAGGGAAGTCCCTGAATATGCTTTCTAAAATTACCAGCCCCCAAATGCAGATGGTTTCTTTAAAAAAAAAAAAAAGCATTTTATTTACTTTTAATGGGTGATTATATATGCACATTCAAAAGAATAGAGTTTTTTTAATTAAAATTTATTTATTTTTTCCAAGAACTTTTATTGAGATACAATTTTTTTTTATAAGTTTATTTATTTATTTATTTAATTGGCTGTGTTGGGTCTTCGTTGTTGCACACGGGCTTTCTCTAGTTGTGGTGAGCGGGGGCTACTCTTCGTTGTGGTGCACAGGCTTCTCATTGCAGTGGCCCTTCTTGTTGCAGAGCACGGGCTCTAGGCACGTGGGCTTCAGTAGTTGCGGCACATGGGCTCAATAGTTGTGACTCACGGGCTCTAGCTCACAGGCTCAATAGTTGTGGCACACGGGCTTAGTTGCTCTGCAGCATGTGGTGTCTTCCTGGGGCAGGGCTCGAACCCATGTCCCCTGCATTGGCAGGCGGATTCTTAACCACTGTGCCACAAGGGAAGTCCCTTTTTCTAATTTCTTAAGTAGAGACTTAAAGTTTCTTAAGACTTGATTTGAGAGTTTTCTGCTGTTTTAATATAAGCATTTAAGGCTACAAATTTTCCTCTAAGTATTGCTTTAACTGCATCCCCCAATTTTTGGTGTGTTGTAATTTCGTTTTCATTCAGTTCAAAATACTTTAAAATTTCTCATCCCTGAGAGAAACAAATTTACCAACTAGAGTGCAGTGTTCATATGCAGTTCTTTTTGCCTTTAGCTTTACAGTTACCATTCAAAACACCATTTTCCAAACTTAATTAGGTCAGCTCCTTTTTTTCCCCTACCCCATCAGTGAGGTTCATTTGTTATGGTCTTCATTCCATCTTGTGATCTTTGTTGATTTTTAAACATTTCCCTGTGGTAAAGTTTGCTCTGTAATGGTTTTGAAAAATATGCAGAGTCACATATCAACCACTTCAGAAGCATGCAGTTCAATCACCTAAACACCTAAAAATTCTCCTATGTAGCTTTTTGGTCAACTACCTCCCCCTCCCCCAACCCTGGCAATCACTGATCTGTTTTCTGTCCCTATAATTTTGCCTTTTCCAGAATGTTATATAAGTGGAAGCAAAAGTATATAGGCTCTTGGGGTTTGTTTTTCTTACCTAGAGAGATACAATTAAGATTCATCTGTCTACCATATGACCCAGCAATCCCACTACCAGGTATATACCTGGAGAAAACTATAATTCAAAAAGACACATGTACCACAATGTTCATTGCAGCACTATTTACGATAGCCAGGACATGGAAGCAACCTAAATGCCCATCAACAGATGAGTGGATAAAGAAGATGTGGCACATATATATAATGGAATATTACTTAGCCATAAAGAGGAATGAAATTGAGTTATTTGTAGTGAGGTGGATGGACCTAGAGACTGTCATACAGAGTGAAGTAAGCCAGAAAGAGAAAAACAAATTTCGTATGCTAACTCATATATACAGAATCTAAAAAAAATGGTACTGATGAACCCAGTGACAGGGCAAGAATAAAGATGGAGATGTAGAGAATGGACTTGAGGACACGGGGTGTGTGGAGAGGCTAAGGGGAAGCTGGGACAAAGTGAGAGAGTAGCATTGACATATATACATTACCAAATGTAAAATAGATAGCTAGTGGGAAGTTGCTGCATAACATAGGGATATCAACTCGATGATGGGTGATGACTTAGAGGGCTGGGATAGGGAGGGTGGGAGGGAGCTGTGGGAGGGAGGGGATATGGGGATATATGTATAGATACAGCTGAATCACTTTGGTGTACAGAAAAAACCGGCACAACAGTGTAAAGCAATTATATTCCAATAAAGAGCTTAAAAAAAAAGAAGATTCATCCATGTAATTCCACAAACTTGGCTCCTGTTCCTTGTTATTGCTGTGCAGTGTTTCACTGCATGGATGGACCACCATTTGTTTATCCATTCACCTGTTGAAGGACATCTTGGTTTTACCCAGGATTGGATGTTATGAATAAAGCTACTGTAAACATTAGTGTAAGGTTTTAAGGTGAATTTTCAATTCACCTGTGTAAATACCTAGGACTAGGATTGCTGGGTTGTATGGCAAGTGTAAGTTTAAATTTATAAGAAACTGCCATGCTGTCTTCCTAAGTGGCTTTACTGTTTTGCATTCCTGTCAGCAATGAATGTGTTCCTGTTGGTCTGCATTCTTCTATTTGGTGTTGTTGTGTGTGTAATAGTATCTCAGTGTGTGTGTGTGCATGTGTGTGTGTTTTATTTGCATTTCCCTAATGACGTCTTTTCATATGTTTGTTTTATACTCATTTTTTAATTTTTTTGCCATGTTGCACGGTATGCGGGATCTTATTTCCCCAACCAGGGATGAAATCCACGCCCCTGCAATGCAAGCGTGGAGTCTCAGCCACTGGACCTCCGAGGAAGTCCCCATATATTTATTTGACATGCATTATCCTTGTAACTTCTTTGGTGAAGTATCTATTCAGTTCTTTTGACCACTTTTTCTTCTTGAGTTGTTTGTTTTCTTATTATTGAGCTTTAAGTATTCTATGTATTCTAGAGGCAAATCCTTTATCAGATACATGATTTGCAGATACTTTCTTCCAGCTCTGTGTCTTGTTTTTTCATTTTCTTTATGGTATATTTCCTAATTCCTTTTCTTAAAAAAAAGCATTGATTATTATTCCATTGTATGTATTTGTCATAATTAATTTAGCCAGTCTAGATTGACGGACATTGATATTATTTCCAAACTTTTGCTATTACAATTTGTCTCCTTGAATTTATGTTGTTATTTCTAAAAGCAATTTGTTTTTCCTTTCCCATGAACTGTTTGCTGCTATTTTTTATGCATTAATGTTTTTTTAAAAATAGTTATTGGCTGTGTTGGGTCTTCGTTGCTGCGCGCAGGCTTTCTTTAGTTGCAGAGCAAGGACCACTCTTCATTGCAGTGCGCGGATTTCCCATTGTGGTGTCTTGTCATGGAGCACAGGCTCTAGGCGTGCGAGCTTCAGTAGTTGTGGCACACGTACTCAATAGTTGTGGCTCTTGGGCTCCAGTGTGCAGGCTCAGTAGTTGTGGCGCATGGGCTTAGTTGCTCTGCGGCGTGTGGAATCTTCCCAGACCAGGGATCGAAGCTGTGTCCCTTGCATTGGTAGGCGGATTCTTAACCTCTGTGCCACCAGGGAAGCCCTAATCTTTTTGTTATTCATAGAAACTTTTCTTTTCCCCAGTTTTACTGAGATATAGTTGACATACAGCACTGTATAAGTTTAAGGTGTACAACATAATGATTTGACTCACATACACATCATGAAATGATGACCACAATAGGTTTAGTGAACATCCATCATCAGCGTATATTGATACAACATTAAAGAAATAGGAAAAAAATTTTTTTCTTGTGATGAGAACTCTTAGGATTTAGTCTTTTAACAACTTTGGTTTGTAACATACAGCAGCATCAATCATCTTTATCATGTTGTACATTTCATCCCTAGTACTTGCTTATAACTAACTGAAAGTTTGTACATATTGACCATCTTCATCTAATTCCCCTCCCCCCATTTCTTAGGTCCTCTTTATATGTTATGAAATTTGCCTTTTCTGTAATTGAGATGCAATTCTTTTTCCAGTTTGTCATTTGTCTTTTTATTTCACATGATTATTGTTTGTATTTTCATGAAGTCAAATACATCGATCTTTTCCCCTAAGCCTCCTGAATTTTGTTATAATTAAAAGGGTCTTCTCCACTTCAGGGTTATAAAAGAATTCTCCCAGGGATTTTCCTGGTACTTTTTTGGTTTCCTTCTTTCCATTTAAATCTTTGATCATTTCGGCATTTTTCCAGGTATGAGATATGAAGTATGGGTTTAAGTCTGTTTTTTTTCTTGCAAAGGCTAGGTAGTTGTTCCAAACCTCTTACTGAATGAAATCCATCTTATCTTAACCAATTTGAAATACTTTTATTGAATATTAAATGACTATGTATTTGGGTCTGTTTGGGAATTTTTCTTCTCTTCCACTAATTTGTGGAACTAATGAGCTATGAGTACCTAATAGTCTTAAGGAATAAGGTTTTATAATATGTTCACTACGTGATCAGGTATTTTCAGAAATGTTTTCTTGTTTACTTCTCCAGAAGAATTTTAGAAGTGACTCATCCAGTTCCAAAACAAAATCCTGTTTGTTTTATTGGGCTCTCTCTAAATGTCTAGATTAAATCTCATTAGCTGTCTGATAGGTTAGTGGTGTGGAGTCTTGCTAGCCAAGAACATAGCTTATATTTCTATTTGTTGAGGTTTTTTCTGTGTCCTTCTGTGAAATCAAATTTTTTCTTCACATAGATTGTGAATCTTTATTGTAAAGTTTATTCCTAGGAATTTTTAAAAATTTATTTGGAAATGGGGTCTTTCATTATATCTTCTCTTATATCCCTAAGATTTCTGAAATAGCCCTAGGAGTTCAGACGGCCTTAAATAATCCTGAGAATTACTCACCTAGACTAGTAAATAGTTCTCAATCTGTTTCCCCTTGCAACACATACTTTAGGTGACCTTAACATATGCCAATCAATCCTACAGGTGTTCCTTGTTTTTTAGAGACTCCAACAGAGAAAGAGGTTGTGGTTCTTCAGCAGTTGATGGAAATTTATGTGTACCAGATACCGTACTGAGGGCCAGGGACACCATGGTGACTAAGACAGCCTGAGTCGCTTGCCCTCATGAAAGTTGATCACATAGATCTAGCCAAACAGAGCAAACTCAGCAAATGATTCAATAATTATAAGGGTGCAAAGTTCTGCTAAGGGGCTATGAGATTGCAGCAGAGATAATTGTCAGGTATTAACATCAGATTAACATCCACACCCAAGGCTTCAATTACCACCCAAATGCTACTCATTCACACCTGTGTCTCCAGTCCTGCCTCTCCTCTAAACTCCATTTCCACTTCCCCATCAGGAGGTAGAGTCTAATTCTCCTACCCCGATCTGGACTGGCTTGTGTTTTGCTTGTAGCCAATTAAGTACAGTGGATGTGGCTCTTTTGTTACATCCAGGGTCACATAAGGTAGTGCAGCTCTGCTTTGCTCTATGGGATACTCACTCTTGAAGACTGCAGCTGCTGTGTAAACAATTTGAGAGCCCTGAGGCTGCCATGCTGTGAGGAAGCTCAAAGTAGCCCATTTGGAGGCCACATGGGTAGGCCCTAAGACTTCCTGAAGAGAGAGAAGCTCAGCCAGCACCCAGGCACTCTATCCCCCAGTGGGCCACTCCACAATAGAGACCCCAAGTTAGAAAAACCTAGCCATGCTCTTTCCAAATTGCAGATCCACAGATCTACTGTAGATAATAAAATGATTGCTGCTCTTTCAAGCTACTAAATTTGGGAGCAGTTTGTTTTGTAGCATAGTAACTGGGACCTGAGCCACGTGTCCTACCACAGGGTTTTGCACATGCTTTCCCTCCTACTTGGAACACTTGCACTGCTTTTGCCTAGTTACCACCTACGTGTTTCTTCAGATCTTTGCTAAAGCTACAATGCTTCTGGATGCTCCGTCCTTAAACTGTGAAACTAGGGTTTCATAATGCCCTCATAACACTGGGTGCCTTTGCTTTCTATACATGGTTGTATTTGGACACGCTTTCACTGTCTTTCTGACAAGTCTTCAGCTCCACAGAGCAGCGTTCAGTCATGCAGTTACACAGTAAGCCAGGCATTGCAAACTCAAATACCAACAGGAACAGGAAAGTAACATAAATGAGATATGCAGGCAGGGTGGGGACTGTTGTGAAATAAAAGTACCCATCTCTAGGGCACAGCTGCCACTCAGCAGAAATCTGCCTCATTTTAAAGGAGATGACACAAACCCAGATTATGTGTGTGTTAGAATGATAGCAACTAATTAAAACTAAAAATCCAGAAGAAAGAAAAGGAGAGAAAAGAAAAACAACCACCTGAAGATTTCATACTCCTTGTTTTTTTTTCTTTTTATCTTTATTGGAGTATAATTGCTTTACAATGTGCTAGTTTCTGATGTACAACAAAGTGAATCAGCCACATGTATACATACATCCCCATCTCCTCTCCCTCTTGAGCCTCCCTCCCACTATCCCTACCCCACCCCTCTAGGTTGTCACAAAGCGCCAAGCTGATCTCCATGTGTCATGCAGCAGCTTCCCGCTAGCTATCCATTTTACATTTAGTAGTGTATATATGTTAATGCTACTCTCCCACTTCATCCCAGCCTCCCCTACCCTTCGTGTCCTCAAGTCCATTCTCTACGTCTGTGTCTCTATTCCTGCCCTGCAACTAGGTTCATCAATACCATTTTTCTAGATTCCATGTGTATGCGTTAGCATATGGTATTTGTTTTTCTCTTTCTGGCTTACTTCACTCTGTATGATAGACTCTAGGCCTATACTCCTTGTTTTTTGAAAACAACTCTGAAGTCTCACTTTGTGTAACCAAGAGATTGTATTTAACTGAGGCATAGGTTTGCCATGGACTGGCTGGGGTTCAGAAGTGGGTTGCTTGGATTTGTTTTTCTCTATTTGGATCTAGAGACTTTCAGTCAAATTCCTTTCCAAGGGCCAGAATACTTCTTGACTCTTGCCTAATAATCAAAGAATTATTATTATTATTTTAGGAATTATTTATTTTTCTTTAGGAAGAAAATAGAAGTAAGAAATTGTGACTAGGGACTTCCCTGGTGGCACAGTGGTTAAGAATTTGCCTGTCAATGCAGGGGACACAGGTTCGAGCCCTGGTCCCAGAAGATCCCACATTCCGTGGAGCAACTAAGCCCATGGGCCACAACTACTGAGCCCACGTGCCACAACTACTGAAGCCTGTGCACCTAGAACCTGTGCTCCACAAGAGAAACCACCACAATGAGAAGCCCTTGCACCAAAACAAGAGAAAGCCCATACGCAGCAACGAAGACCCAATACAGCCAACAAATAAATAAATCAATGAATTTATATAAAAAAAGAAATTGTAACCATTAAGTAAGTTACACTAAATCCTGTGTTCCTTCCCAGAAGATAAATTATATGTATTTGTAATAAGGAATGGGAACATGCAAAGCCCATAAAAGCCCTGTGAGAAGTTGAAAGCTTATACTTCTTGTTATGTAATGTATCTGTTAAAAAAATAGAAAAAGAAATGAGCTATCAAGCCATGAGAGGACATGGAGGCAGGAATTCCCTGGTGATCCAGTGGTTAGGACTCGGTGCTTTCACTGCCATGGCCACGATTCAATCCCTGGTTGATGAACTGATATCCTGCAAACCTCGAGTTGTGGCCGAAAGAAAAAAAAAAGACAAGACATGACAACCACTTACATGCAATGCATATTACTAAGTGGAACAAGGCAATCTAAAAAGGCTATATACTGCATGATTCCAACTATATGACATTCTGGAAAAGGCAAAGCTGCAGGAGACAGTTAAAAGGTCAGTGGTTACCAGGGATTGGGGGAGGGAGGTGAATGCAATTCCCTAAGAACAAGTGATTCTCTAGGATGATGGGTGATCAGTCAAGAGCAGGTAGGGAACTCCCTGGCAGTCCAGTGGTTAGGATTCCATGTTTCCACTGCAGGGGACACAGGTTCGATCCCTATATCGGTGAACTAAAATCTTGCATGCTGCGAGGAGTGGCCGAAAACAAAAAACAAATGAAAAAACGAGAAAGCAAGAGTATGTAGTAGCCTTGGCTGCTCAGAGCAGCACATTTAGGACTTCACAACACTAAGGAATGTCCTGTCACCTTTTAGATGGGAAAGTTGAGACAGGGTGTCATCAAACTCTAATGCTCATGACCCCGGGGTAAAATAGGAAACTGTTGTTCTCATTTAACTAAGAGAGAAACTGAGGCCCAGCTGTTTTGAGGCCCAAGTCATAGCATAAAATCCAAAGACTGGGTTGGGGGGAGGGGGCGGCGGGAAGGAAAAGAGAGATCTCCCTTCAACATAATAGAAGGAGGGAAAACAGTTGAGACTAGAAGTCATAGGTCCATCACTTGGGTCCCCAGGAGTCCTTTAAACCTTTGAAGAGATTGTCTGATTGTGCAGAGACCTCAGCTTTGGGTTTAGAGAAACCCCCTCTGTGTCTGCTCCTTTACCCAAGTTGATCTGTGGGATCCAGATTGCTTGGAAGTTAGAAAGAAAAAAAAATTCACCTTTAGCAGAGGGCTGGACAATATCTGAATGTTGCTTAGAAATGTCTTAGATGTGCACTAAATGGACAGTGAAATTCCTTTGACCGTTTGTGGTGTCCTGAAATTCAGTCTCATTGTATTTTACAAGGAGCAAAGTAAGGAGTAAGGAGGCCTGCCTGTCCAGAGAAGGGAGTCCTCCATGGCTGGGGCAAGGTCCCAAAGCACCATTTGGAATGGCCCCGTCAGCCACTGCATTTCATATCACGAACTTATACAAATTAAACTATATTGCCTTGGCAAGAAAGATTGAGCAATAGTTAGACTGAGAGATAGTAAGACAGAGATAAACTATTTTTAGCAGTCCTAGAATGAGCAAGAGAGAGCTTGCTTGGATATCTGCAGTCCCTTCACTTACTGTTCCCTGGACCTACCACACGCGTGATTCTTTGCTGAGTGTGTTCCAGAGGTTCAACATTCCTCACGACCAAATCTCAATCTCTCATATAAGAGGGCTGCAAAAAACCATTTAGTTTATTTAGAACTGGGTGAAAGAAATAGCAATCTGGCACTTCTTGCCTTTTAACTCACTATAAAAATTATAGATTTTATTGCGTTTCACCCTCACTAGATCGTAAGTTACATGAGGGCAGGGATTTTTGTCTGTTCACCACTATGCGCTTAGCTCTTGGAGCAGTGCTTTGCACGTAGCAAGCGTTTAATAAATATTTATGAAAGAAGGACTTCAGGGAAGGAGAGAAAGCAGTAACGAAGGTCGGAGAAAAGGAGTAGGGAAAAGGAAAAGGGAAGAATGAAGCGGAAGGAGGAAAGAAGAAAGACCCAGCCTCCATTAGGATCCAGCGGGCAGCCTGCAACTCCCAGTAGAACTACATCTCCCAGCAGGCCTCGGGGTCCAGGGTCGGTCCAGGAGGCTCAGGTGGGACCAGCCATACTCCAGTCAGCCCAGCTCCCGGCATGCCTTGCGAGCGCAGGCGCCGCCGCAGCGCCCGCCGGGACTTGTGGTTCGGGTCGCCGGTGGGGGGGGTGGGGCAGGGCATGGAAACGGGCGGGGGCCGAGGGCGGGCGCAGGCCCCTCCCCCGTCACTTCCTGCCGGGCTGCGGGCGCCGGAGCGGCTCCTCAGCGTTTACGCCGGCGGCGGCCGCGTCTGGCTCGGCTCCCCGTTTCCTCTGACCCCCGGCCCGGCGGCGCCCGCCTCCTGCGCGGCCACTCCGCCTCTTTCCTCCCGCCGTCCCATCCTCCTCTCCCTTCTTCCTTCCTCCTTCCCCTCTTCGCCGTCGCCTCCGCCGCCGCCCAGGACCGCCGGCCGGGGGACGAGCTCGGGGCAGCAGCCAGGTGAGGCGGCCCGGCCGGGCCTGGCGGGCCCCGCGCAGGCTACGCGGCCGCGGGGAGGTGGGCGGCGGGTGGGGCTTAGGCCTCGGCGGGCCCGCGCGCTCGGCCTTCTTCCCTGGGCCTCTCTCCCGCCCACGGGGCCTTCCCGGGGGAGGCGGGTTCCCCCGCGACCCCCGCCTCGGGGCGCTCGGCGGCCTGGGCCTCGGGCGCCCCCAGCCCCTCCACCCCTTGCTGGGCCCAGAAACAGGTGCCACGCCGCCTTTCCTCATTCCTCTTCTCGCGCCGCGATGCCGAAGTTATTCCCGGGGCGGGGGGCGGAGGGATCCCCGCTTCAAGTCCCTGAGGTGCGGGGCACCTAAGTCTCCCTAGCGGGGTCTGTAGCGTCATAGTTACGAGCACGGCCCAGGTGTCCAACGCGGGCGCAAATCCCAGCGCTGTCCCCTTGGGCAAGTCGCTTGAAGTCTTTGTGTTTTGGTTAGAGAAAGGGGCTAATGCCGTCCCTGCCTCTGAAGGCTGTTAAGGTTCGGTGAAATGGGGCGTGTAAAGCGCTTATCAGAGTGCCAGACCCACAGCGTGTCCCAATAAACCGTCTGCATAATTTATTAGCGTGATATTAAGGTATAACTTAATGGGTAGAGCGGACCAAAGTTGACCTACCTACCCGTTTGGGTTTCCTTAAGAGGCAGAAGCGTTCAGCGTGGTGCCCACCGCCAGCGCCGGGGCATTGTTTTAGGTCGTTAACATCTGAAAGGGGCATGCGTTTAGTTGGGACACTCTGTAAGTGGGCAGTCTGTAAAAGATAGTGTTGTTATTTCCATCTCCTCCGCTGAGTCAACTGCGGGATTTTCACCAGCTCCCTCAGTATGAGCAACCTGACCATCTTTCTGCCATCATCCGGCTTCTTGTTGTCATTCCATTTCTGGGAAAGTTTCCTTGAGTTTAGCAGACCTTTCTGGAGCAACTTGCTGTGTGTCAGGCTCTGGAAGGGGAGGGTATACGAAGCTGGAAAAATGTCTCTCTGTCCTTGCCGCTGCATCTCTAACTTCTGACTTTTTCTCACTGCAGCTTTGCTTTTATTCCCTCCGTCCCTGTTGGCCGACTTTCCTTTTAAGCCCTTGCCCCACCTCCGTGTTGCAGTGTTGCTTATGTGGAAGTTTTCTTCTGTTCGAGCGAAGATGTGTGCTTCAGTCTGTTCTGCCTCTGTTCTGTTGCTGTAGGGACGTTTTTAGGGTCACTCTTCCCTTCTGCTTGTAGCGTTAATTGTTTATAGGGTGGTGGAAAAAGAGACCAGATTTTTGGTTGATTTTGGACTTTTAGGAATCAGTGTGCTTACCACATGTATTCAGTAGATTACATTGCAGCTTGTTGAAGTAGAAACTAAAAATATAGTGGGATTGTAGAAGGAGTAGTTTCAGTCATCGTGGTGACAGGTGGGATTTTTAAAACAGCAACTTCTTTTAAGGATACTGTTTCTTTTAATTCTGTTCGTAGTTGTATAGATGTACCCTTCATTAAGGCAATTCAATTTATGGAGGTTCAAATTTACGAAAGAGTAAGGAGTGTGTGTGTGTGTTCTACTGACTGATCTTCAACATCATAGGGTTGTTTTAGGTGGTAAATTTCCTTACTGAACTTAAACTGTTTTGATTTACACCCATCCCTCAGTAACACACAGGATGCAAAGTGGCCGCCCAGTTTTTGACATTTTCCTAGAATTTTCTGGCACAGTCTTACTGTCAAGAAATAGTTTAAAGGTTTTGTTTTGATGACTCTAAAAGCACCTAAGCAAACAGCTATACAAGCAACACAAAGCATGTCTTCTGCCATATCAAAAATTGGGGAAGTGATGTTTTAACATTGCAGTCAATAATCTAATTTTTAAAAACTTTTCATTATGGAAACCATACAAAAGTCGAATAGTATAGAGAACCGCCCTGAAGTGGTCACTCACATTTGATAATTATTAACTCAGCCAAGGTCAATCTTGTTTCATGTAGTACTCCCTCCCCCAAACTGGGCTACTTTGAAATAAATCCTGAATATCATATAATTTTACCAGATTGCCCCAGACTTCTAATCTGTCACAAAATTTACTTTTAGTAGAATATAGTTCTCATTTTGTTTGTTGGGCTTCTTATCTTAGTTTATACATGATTACTGTACAGCAGGAAAAAAAAAAAACCCTTACCCCCCTCAAAGTCATATGCAGAATGCTGCCTTGCTTCTTTGCATACAAGAGCAACAATTCTTGAGCTATTAATGACTATAATTGAAAAGTAATCAGAAATACAGATATCCCTAATCCTGTTTTGGTGGAGGCCTGTTAAACCCACTTTTAATGGAGAATAACTTTGTGTCAAAGTTAAAGTACAGTTAATAATTCATAATGAAACTTGCAGAGTTTCTTTACAGTAGTTGTGTAAATATCCTGCTATCACCTTAGGTTAAGAATTAAGCAAAGGATATTTGATTTCAAAACTGTTGTAGAATTATTTTCTGAAGACTGCTCCCACCCCCCGCAGTCTGCTGTATTTACAAACCAGGTTTGTAAATATGAATGAATTCACAGCATGAAAGTTCATGTTTTTCTTCTAAAAAGAGATCTCTCCTAGAATGGAAGTTGACAGGAATATTATGTTTGTCATTGTTACTTACATTTGAAATTTCTGGTCATGAACGGTTTTCAACTTGTAGACCTGTGACGTCATTATTAAAATTGTGTAGGTTTACTTTTGAGCTTGATCAGTTACAGTTAACTTATGATTTAAGTGTTACAAGCTGGGAGATGAGGAGGGCTATGCATACCTCTTAAAATTAGGGGGGAAAAGCCCCAACCAGTTTGGTATCTAAGGAAGGACACAAAATGTACTTTATTTAAAAAAATACTTAGTGCTTTCCAGTAGGCTTTAAGTAAAACTTTTAAGTATTTGAAATTGTTACTGTTAATACGGTTTGTTCAGACTATAGTCCTCTCTTTTACGATTCAGCCAGAAAGCCTATTTATATACAGATTATCTTAAGTTTAGAAATGAGCATGACTCATGGAACTTTCCCCCCCTCCAGTTCTGAAGTCTAACCCACTAACATTCTGGGTGTAATCATTAAACATGGGGCTATACTGTGCTGCTTTATCCAGTGTCTCCCCAATAAGACAGTGACAAAGTAAGGAGGCAGAGTAGGTCTCAGCTTGTTGGGGCACTTTTCTCTGATGACCTTTTACTAGGTGGAGTGAGTAAGAGCGAAATTCACCAGCATAAAGATGCAACTTTCATGAAAAAGTTATCTTTCCGTAGGATGTCCTAAATCAATCCAAAGAGCCTTGCTTATGAACCTCCCAACTGGATCGCATTTGATGTCATACTTAGTGACAAAGAATTGCTCAGTTTGGGGAAATATAAATTCCTCCCCCTCAAATGAGAACTTTTGGAGTTGCTTTAATTCTCTCAGAACAGGACTTTGGGGCCTTCGAAAATATTTACAGAACTTTTGTTTCACTTATGTATGTGTATACATGTTATATACATATGTGTTTGTCAGATTGTAATGTAAAATGTATTCTTTTAGATCAAAAAAGTTTGCAGGCCACTGTAGTTAAGTTATACTGGCAAATAAAAGTACAAATTAACCTTAAAAAAATGTTTAGAGGATTTTATGACAAATTTTTGTTTCACACTAGACCTATAACAGATTGTTTCAAATTAACTTCTTATGACGGAGACCTTTGTGGTTAAAATGCTTCTGGTGTAATTTTCTGCATGAGCTTTTCTTTAAATGCTTGATTTTGACCAGGTTTTATTTACGCTGTTCCAAAAAATTTAATTTATAGCTTAGTGATCGAACCATGAGATAGACATGTTAGTTGCTATGGTTATTTTCCCCCAACATTTTGTTATGAAAAATATCACACATGTAACAAAGTTTAAAGAATTTCAGTGTACACCTCTATATTTACCATTTACTTTCTGCCATTATTTTACTTATATTTACTTTCTTCCATCCGTCCATCTTTTAATCCATTTTATTTTTCAATACATTTCCAAGTAAATTATAACACTAGCACACAGCTTGTGTATCTACCACAGTTAATTTTATTTACTTATTTTATTTAAAAAGTATTTATTTATTTGACTGTGATGGATCTTAGTTGTGGCACATGGGCTCACTAGTTGCAGTACAGGCTTAGTTGCCCCGCGGCATGTGGAATCTTAGTTCCCGAACAGGGATCGAACCCTGCATTGGAAGGTGAATTCTTAACCACTGGACCACCAGGGAAGTCCCTACCACAGTTAATTTTAAATTGAGACAGTTCTACAAGGTCTTTAAAAGCCAAGAGCCTCGTTGACTTTTGTTACCAATTTTACTTTGATTACAGAACTCTTTGCTTTTTTTTTTTATTATTATTAAAATTTTTTTTGGCTGTACCACGCAGCTTGTGGAACTTCCCTGACCAGGGATTGAACTTGTGTCCCCTGCAGTGGAAGCACAGAGTCTTAATCTCTGGACCACCAGGGAAGTCCCAGAACTCTGGTTTTTAAAGGAAATTGTTTAAAGAACTTTTTGCACCAAGATATGCTTACCTATGAATCAAGTATTATGAAGTTTAAGTAATGTTGATCAAATCCTTTCTTCTCACATAAGGAGATAATAAGATTATAAATATGCAGCTATGTTGATCTTAACAAATGCCACCAGATGGCTGGCTTGGGTGTGTTTTGATGATAGATTAATGCCCTGAACTAAAAAACTTTACCAGAGAGAATTATTTATGTTAATAAAATGGTAAAATGAGGATATTACTGCAAATAGTTTATTTTTTAAAATATTTTCATTCCCATAGTAGCGGATAAGGTTGATGTAAAGTGATTTATGTCACCAGATAAGTGAGAGGTAGAAACAAACTCTCTTCAGAGTTGATTATATATTCTGGAATAACACATGTTCAATTATTTGTTAAAAGGGTATATTCAGGGGGCTCCCTCAAAGTATATTTACTGAAAAGTAGAAAAATCTATCCAAGAATGTATTTGCTTTCAATTAAAAATTAGTCTTCTAAATATTTAAATCTGTAGTCCATCTGCTTCTGTTTAATCTGGAACCTAATTTGGAAAAGTGTGATGATTTTGTGAGCTTATAACAGTAATGGAAGCAAAACAGATAATTGTATTATAATATAATACAGAGGTCATAATTGTCCTAGAGCCTTTTTGGAAATGTCTACTGGACTACAAAGTCTAAGAAAATCTAAGTGCCCTGGGGTCTTTTCCCAAAATGAAAATAGTTGCTCCTCAGATTGTCTCTGTATTTGAAGTAGGGTTAGAATTGGTTGCCCCAGTGTGTTCTTTATTCCCATTTAAAATGTTTTTTTACAAGTGGCGTGTAACTGTAAGTTTATAGATGTTTATGTGACTGAGGACAGGATCAGTGAATTGCTGGATAATAATATTTGATACTATTTATTGAGCTCTTACCATGTGCCAGGTTAGGATTACAGGGTAGAGTTATTTGATGCAGCAAAGGAATTTGAAAGGTCAGATTGACTTTAATAATATAAAAGCTGCTGTTGATTGAGCTCTTCATTGTGCCGGAGGTTGAAATGGATGGTTTATGTCGTATTTCTGATACTCTCCAGTATCTTTGCAGCTGAGGTGCTCAGGCCCTTCTGAGAGGCCAAGTAACTGGAGCGGGGTCCTGAGCTCTTTACACTGAACTGCAGAGTCTCTAATTATTCTCAGGTGCTTTTTGTTTAGGGTAATTTATTCTGCATGTCACCAGTGCTTTCTCCCCCAATTCTCCCACCCACCGCAGTTAGAATGAATTTTGTTCGCTAGGACTTCAGACCACTTTGGAAAAAAGCCTGGCTCAGTAATACTCAGTCTTTTAAGTGAATGCTATTTGTAATTTCCTTGAAATAGTTTGAAGATTTACAATTTTCTTTTGTCTGTTGTGATAGGTTGCTGCAATCAAATTAAAATTTTTAAGCTGTTTCAAAGGTTGGGGGTGGAGTTTAAAAGTAAGAGGGGAGGAGGATGTTTCGTTAGCCTTTGTGTTGAAGGATGCTCTCCGCTAAATTATTGCTGTAATCTTTCATGAAGTTTATTAAGAATGATTTATTAACTATAGACAAGGTTGTTGCTAAGAAAATTAGTTTCTTTAGAATCGTATAATTCTGCTTTATTGGAAATGAGTTAACTAAGCCTCTAATTAACTTCATGGGGTTGTTGCCCTCCTTGCTTCCCAGCCATTTCTAACATTCATTTCCTGGCTAATGGTATTCAGAATATTTAATGTAACTTTCTTTTTGGTATTGAAATCTTAATTTCTTTTTTACTTTCTTTGAATCACTGATCTCAATAAATAGCCTCTTTGGTTCTCCAAGTAGGCAGTAGGCATCTCTTATGGCTAGTCTTAAAAGGCTAGATCAGTGGGGGTTTTAGTGAGATAGTGTATGGGTTTCCATTCTGTTTACCCTCAACCAAGGCTTAAGTGTATCTCATTAATCATGAAAAGGTGTTGTAAATGTCTTTCCTGGGAATGAAGTGAGCAGATAATTCTTCTTTTTAAATTTTATTTATTTATTATTTTTTTGGGGGTACACCAAGTTCAATCATCTGTTTTTATACACATATCCCCGTATTCCCTCCCTTCCTTGACTCCCCCCCCACCTCGAGTCCCCCCCACCCTCCCTGCCCCAGTCCTCTAAGGCATCTTCCATCCTCGAGTTGGACTCCCTTTGTTATACAACTTCCCACTGACTATCTATTTTACAGTTGGTAGTATATATATGTCTGTGCTACTCTCTCGCTTCGTCTCAGCTTCCCCTTCACCCCCCGCCCCCTCCCAAACCTCCAGTTCTCCAGTCCATTCTCTGTATCTGTGTCCTTGTTCTTGTCACTGAGTTCATCAGTACCATTTTTAGATTCCGTATATGTGAGTTAGCATACAATATTTGTCTTTCTCTTTCTGACTTACTTCACTCTGTATGACAGACTGTAGGTCTATCCACCTCATTACATATAGCTCCATCTCATCCCTTTTTATAGCTGAGTAATATTCCAGATAATTCTTCTTAAATTGTTACTATATTAGCTCCTCTCAGGCATGAGCTTTATGATCTGTCTACCTAGATCTTGTCTGATTCTCGCTTGCTTTTTTGAAGTCCATGCTGTCTATAGATTAAAATTAACCGAGGCATGAATTTTCTACCCTTGCAGATTCCATCCTGATACAAATAGGGCCATTGTCTGCCAGTGCCATTGTGATTTGGTACAAAATGCTGGGCAGTCCTTTCCTCTGTTAGTAGATAGTTTATGTGTAATGATAAGTGTGATTATTCTTGGAGGCTTATGTTCTTTGTTGCACAATTTAACCTGCTCATTGAGGCTCTGTGACTCTTTACCTAGATGACAGTCGAATATAGTCAGGTAAATAAGTTTCCTTTTGGTTTGTAGTAGAGTGAACCTTTACAGTCTGGAACATTTAGAGGATGACTGCTTCAAGGAACAATTTTCCCTGTTAACTCAGAATTTATTAAGCACCAAACATAAAGTAAAAAAAACAACACTTTTTTTTGGAGGGGATAAGGTTCTTTTTAAGTTTGCTACATTTTTTTTCTTTCTTGGTGTGCTTTGAACATAATTTATTAATATTATCTTATAATATTGGTTACTGTGTACCCTAAGAAAGTGATGTTTAATAGCTAACTTTGGTATGACATGTCATAGTTTACAAGCATTTCACCTACATTACCAGTTAATCCACCCAGGAATAATATGATTATTGTTTATTAAATGTATAAAATTGATGGTGGTAACCCTATTTAATATATTAAAAGGTTGAAGCCTACAGAGTAACTTGCTTAGGGTAATTCAGCTGAGCATCAGAGTTGGGATCCAAACTCAGATTCCCAGTCAAGAGTTTTCTCTCCCTCACCCAGTCAGCCATGTAATAGCTGGTTTGCCCTTATCCTAAATCAATGTCTTGCAGCCAAGGGGCCTTTTATGTTCTTCTGTGTCTTCTTTAGTTATGAGGTAATGTGTGTTATAAATGATGTTACTACTAATTAAAATGCCACCGTGAATTATTTATTTAAATTTGTGTTGGATTCAAGGTTATTCCAATACAAATGTGAATTCCATGAGGAAAGGGACTACATCTTACTTGTGTACTCCTCTTTCCCTAGTGCCCAGAATAGTGCCTGCTATTTAGTAGGTGTTCAGTAATTATTTGTTGAGTGAGTAAAGCAGTGAGTTTAATTCACTCTCGCGTTCTGGTGTGCTTCTGGAGTGGGAAAGAAAGGGAATTGGGCTTAACCTATAGTCTTTTTTTCTCTGCTGCTGCTTGGAGTAAGTTTAAGTGTTATAGAGATACACTAGTAATAATCATGATGGTTTTGGAAATGGTTGGGGATTTTAAAAAGTTCGCTCATGGAAGTGTGGATGTGTATATGAATCTCAGCTATCACCTGTGTATTGAGATGTTTGAAATCCAAGTGGTTGTAGGCTGCTCTTTTTCTCCTCATTCCCCCCCTTTTTCCTTGCTGTTAAGTTGTTGGCAGTTGTTTCTGTTGTGCGATTCTAGCAGCTCCTTTTTTCCATTTTAATTTTTTAACTTCAGGTTTGGGCTAGAAAACTAGACAACCAAACCTACCACAGGTGTTCAGCATAGATTTAGATGGGCTTGAATTGAGGGAAGTCCCCACTGGTAAAAGGCATGGGCTCTGTTAGGTGGTCTTAGACATCCGTTTGGGCTGTGCAGCACCCTTTTCAGTTTCCATTCATGCTAGTCTTTTGAATGGGTGAGATTGTGGAACAATAGGGTTCTATTGGGTTGGCCAAAAAGTTTGGTTAGTGAATACGTTCAGTAACATTCTTGGTGAAAATGAAAAATGTGGCTTTTGTTTTTACTTAAAACCAAACAAATTTTTTGGCCAACCTCATAGATTGGAGAATTGTTAGTATAATATACTATTTACAGAAAGAACTTGGGTTGTTAAAATACTGTAGAACCAATTAGAGCCCATGATTTTATTTCTGAAATTATTTGGACAGTGAACACCTACTTTTTGTTGTTGATTAGGTCATAGTAGCAATGTGAAGTTGAAATGAGCAAAATTACTTTATGTTGTAAAACTGCAAAAAGCATCTCAAGGTAAACAATTCTATTTTCCCTGTGCCCTTGGCAGTGAAATCGCAGAGTCCTAACCTCTGGACCAACAGGCAGTTCCCTCTAGTTCCTTTTTAAAAAATTAATTCCAAGGTATTCATAGTTCTCTTAGCAGAATTAAGACTTAACAAGGAAATTTCTACTGTCTCTTATGTTTGTGTCTCTGCAAAGTATTTTTTACCTGGTTAGTTCCCAGGCAGTTGTGTCTTTTTTAGATTCTATAGTGTGCTGCTTCAAGCCATGACATCATGCTTTCAGAAACTTCCCTACTTATAAATTTTAGGTTTCCCCCAAACTTTAGCAATATGTATCTTAATTTTCAGAAAAAGATCTACTCTAGTAAATTACTGTTTTTTCCTTATTTTCCAGGAGTTTCCCAACCACATAACCTCTCAGAACTGAACCAAAACGACATTGTTGCTGGAGCACCTGTTTTTAAGGTACACATAATTTGGCTCTATAATTTCAGGCCTGTTCATAATCTGTAATGTTTTTGAATTCTTCAATGATTTGTGTGGAAAAGTACTTCTACTTCTGGCTTTATTAGAGAAACAAAAATTTTATTCAGTTTGATTTCTTTTTATTCTTGGGATTTAATTAGAAAGTAAATACAGGGAAAATTGTTGGCAAGACTGTAAAACCTAGGCAGCACTGCCATATACTTTATATTTATTTTGCCATATACTTTAAACATAGAGACATGAACATTGACCACTGAAACGTCATTAAACATAACTCGGTCAGTGGCATGTTGGTCATAGAAACTTTTGTAGTTTGCCTTTGATTTCACAGATTGCTTACGTTAAACTTGGTTTTCAAACTTGTGGAAATAATTCAGCATTGTTTTCTGTTGTGAATGAAAACAGGTTCCATTTACCACTGCCTGCTTGTGATCATCTTGACCAAAAAAGTTTTAGTCTAAGAGTGTTCAGGATTTTATAGCCCTTTCTCAGGACACTGCAAAACACCACAGGCATTGACACTGCTTTGTGTTCTTTAGCACTTTCCCTCTAAGAGCTGAAAGCACAACATCTTACCCTATCTCTGAGGTGGTAATTAGTAGACAAGTTAACCCTTGCTTTCTTTGGGAATGAGGAAATTGACGCAGAAGGAATTTAGAGAAATTATACAAAGCTCAGGGAATGGATTTGCACTCATCACACTGAATTTGTATAATGCTTTTCTTTTCAAAGAAATGAATAACTGTTACGGTGCCTCAGGATTCCTTCAGTGTTTCAGCTCTCAGATTGCTACAACTGAGGCTTTGTCAGAAAGCCTATTATAGAGTGCTTTGGGGAAACTGAGGCAGCACGCAATGGATTACCAAGAGTCAGACATATAATTGCTATCTGAGTTGGGAGTAGAACTGAAAGCCACAACTCAGAAGTTTGATCTGATTTAATGTTGTTGGTTGCTACTCAGCCTCAAGGCTGGTTTCTTAGAAACTAAGTCTTGGCACTGGTCTGTTTTGTGTGAAGATGATGGTAAATGCCTTTATGTTTCTAGGTACACGGCACATGGCTACAGACTACAATTTATTTTCTCTGAAAGGAAAAGCCAGTTAAGTGTGTTGAACCAAATCCCTTCCTTTTCAAGAATGTGTTCACAGTATTACTCTTAAAAATCTCCAGCAAATCACAAATAGGTAATCATTTTGATTTAAAAACATACTTCCATATTGGGAATTCGCTGGCAGTCCAGTGGTGAGAACTCGGCGCTTTCACTACCGAGGGTCTGAGTTCAATTGCTGGTTGGGGAACGAAGATCCCGCAAGCTGTGCAGCGTGGCGAAACAAAACAAAAACAAACAAAACAAAAAACACCCCACTTCTATATTTACAAAAATAGTGTTTGTGTTATTTTTAAGAATTTCTCCTAGGGAAGGGGGAGGGGAACTTGATAAGGTTTCAAACCTAGAAAAGAAAATAAGGTTTGCAGCTTGTTGGGCTGCAGAGGTAATGTTTTTTTTTTTTTTTTCCTCTTTAGTACACAGTATGGTGTGATGGTTTTTCTATGATGAACAATTAATAATGAATTCTCTTTTAGGAAATATTTCTTTAAGTGGACCACCCAAATGGTTACATTTGTGTGGAAAGGAAATCCTCCATTGCCTACTTGGCATTGGGCCAAATGTGAGAGGCGGCTGCAGTCGGTCACTTGTATTGGATGCAAAGGTCTTGAACAGTCTGGGTTGTTTCCAGGCATTATTTTTGGCTCATTTTATTGTCTTGCAAGTGATTACCTCATCGTAGCTGTTTGTCCTGTGTCTTTCTCTTGAGCACCAAGTACATTGTGGTTTTTTTGTTTTGTTTTCTTTTAAGTAGTTTGGTCATATTTCTTTTCAAGAACCTTTTATTATTGTGTGATTTGATATATGGACCTGCTATTGGACAGTATTTGCTTGACATTGACATTGTCTTTTTGAAAATGATTATGTAGGATGATAGTGATTGTCATGTTTTTGTACTTGCGGCTGTCCTGCCTACACAGGTAGGACATAACATTTGGAGTCAGTGAATTGCTGTTTCTAGGGAGCAAGGGATGGTGGATGCTGGTGGGGGGAGGTGAAGGTAGGGTGCTGTGGTAGTGGTGGGGGAGTGAGTTCACTTGCAGAAAACATACGACCACATAACAGCTAGAAAGATGTATCCGACAAGGATCTTGGAAGTAACTGTTGGATGTAAGGGAATAATGTGGATGTTTTAGGTGTATTTCAATGCTTTTATAGGAAAAGTGGTTTATTGCTTAACTTTTTGTTGTTGACAAAGTTTCTCTGAGAGTGAAGCCTCTCAGAAGCTGTAGAGGGCAGATTAATAATAGATGTACAGTTGGTTACTTAAAGAGCTCTTATTGTGTCTTTGAGGAAAAGTTTAACAAGTGGTTTCTAGCACTTGAGAATGTACACTCTGCCATAAAAGGGTTCACATATAGTAGATGTTTAATAAACTTTTGTTGAATAGTGAATAAATATATCCTAAAGTTGCTGTTGGTACTGCAAATGTTCCGTCATGGTGAGGAAGTGGAATGTTCCTTTGTATCTGTGTACCCATACTGTGTAAGATGTAATACAGAAGAGAAGGAGAGATATTTAGTGCAGTGTTTTGGCTATCTTAAAAGCTTGTCCAGAGTTGGGATGACTTCTTTCTTTTTTCCTTCCTTCCTTCCTCCCTCCCTTCCTTTCTTCCTTCTTTTAAACACATCTTGTTTGGAAACATCACTTATTACAAAGGGGAATGATATGTTGATTGCACAGAGGTATAGATACTTCATTATGTCATGTGTTAATCCTGTTAAATTGGATATTAAAAATAATGTTTTTCCATAATTGCTGAAGTCGGTATTTCATACTGCAACAGTTTAACAGTCTGTTAGTTGAAAGTGGTTAGGATTAAGTAGTACTGTAGGTGGTTCTGTAAACTGTTTCTAGAAGAATCTCTTTTTATGTATTAAATCACTCAGACTGTGCACTCAGTATGGCCCAGTCTTGGTAGATTCATTGCCAAGTTAGGAGTGTGCATTTTGTGCCTGATCACATTTTAGCACATCATGTACAATTTTTAAAAATGCTTTTATAGTGGTACCCATAACTGCATCATCTCACCCTTCATAATGTTATAGCGCTTATATATACTCCATAAATTTAGGATTTGCAGATAGAATGAAAACATTTTCTTGAGTTGGTGTCTCAAGCTCTTCAAACAGAAACAAAACAAACAGGAGATTAAAGGTTCTCATCTGTGCTGGAGTCAGGGAAATAGCACAACACAGGCTTAACAGTCAAAGGTGTTTCCAACACTCCAACACTGGGGAAAACTGGTCTTTGTGTTTCAGATTTTTTCAACCTAATTTTACTGTGTGTGAAATACTGTTCTATAAGAAGACACTAATAAAGCATTTTAATCTAAGTCCCTAATTTATCTGATGGAAAACAATCCTTAAAGACAGGTGTAAAGGAAAAGATAAGTTTTCATTTAAGGGTTTAATCTCAGGATGGAGTACTGTTGAGCAACAGGCTCTAAATTTATATAGAAGTAATATCTCTGAAATTCTGTGATTTCCCCTGAATGCTTCTGTGAACTATATAGATAGCAGTAGTGAAAAGCTTTATTTGTTCTTTGAATTATGTGAGTAAACCATATATTTTCCCTCACTCATAACTATGATAGCTGCCTGTCTTAGGGGGAAGACCATGTGTTTGGGTAAAATACTAGCATCAATTTTTTTAGAGCCTTTTGAGATGAAAGCAGGGTTTTCTTTTCCTGTCTGAGAATATAAGCTACTTAATACATTAGTAAGACTTTATTTTGTGGATTTGTATATATGTACTAGAAATAGCATCCTCGCCCCTCTACTCACTAGATACTGGTAGGTTCTCCCATCCCCCAAATGTTACAACCAAATAGTGTCTCCAGATATTGTTAAATGTCCTTGGGGAGCAAAATTGCCCCCTCTGTAGAACCACTGCTTCAGATTCTCTTTTCAGGCTTAAAGACACATAGAAATGTTAAATTAGTAAATTAGTACAGTTTGTTGAATAATTAGTCGTATTTAAAGTTAAAAATTTGTAAAATACAGAGAGCCTTATTTAGGAGGGTTTAAAACATTTTTTACTTGCAGTTTTGAGCTACTTGTTTCAACCAGTTGTTTTAAAGACATAACTCCTCCAGGTGTACCTGAGGTTAACATTTTGGGGGCAATTTTAATAACCTGTTGGTTCCCTTTCTCAGCTTCTAGAAAGCCTATGAATTTATGTCTGACTGGAAATGCTGGCAGTGGGCCTGCTGTAGAGAATATTAGCCAAGAAAGATCCCTTTGGGCCCCACCCTTTCTAAACTTAGTTCATTCAGCCTCAGACTCTCAGAGCCACCCAGGGCAGAGTTGGTTGCACCTTCTGGGATGTGGGTAGACACTGGAGCAAACACTTTGCTTTTGGCTTATGTTTTGACCTATGATCTGTGGTTGGTGTTGTGAAGTTGTGAGTATACTCTCTAAATGTTTTTTGGGGAGGTGGGGTTAGAAAAATGTCCTCAAGACAGAGCTTAAGAAAGATGGGGAGAGAGTGAATAAGAGAAGGAGAGGGGAAGATTGAGAGAGAAATATTTATATTTTGGCAGCTGAATGAAATAACAACAATGAAACAAGGTCATAGCTGACTTCTAAAAGGGACTTGTTACTTGACACTGGCAACTTGTCCGCTAAGACCATTACCTTGATCTTCAGTGCGTCTCCTCTGTTATTTTGCTCTGATTTCAAAAGTAAACAAGGAACAACTGCAATATTGGAGACTTTTGTTGTATAAGGTAATGTTTATGCATCTGTTAACCAAAGCCATGGTTTAGCTGAGGTTTTGTTTTTGTTTTTTGTCTTGTCTTGAATGTTATAGTCCCTTATGCTCTCAGCAAGAGAGGGTGTGCCAGGACTCCTCGAGGAACTTAATTGCTCTGGTCATTCATCTCTTTCTAGAGGTCCAGCTTTAATTAAAAATCATCCTGAGACTTAAAAAAGAAGTTGAAGTAACAAAAATTACTCTATAATAGAACTTCTGATTTGTTAGCTTGCTCATTTCTGCTTTGGTTGCCTTTTTCTGTTCTTTGTTGCTTACTGGTTATTTTTGAATACTTTTGATTTGCTTAGATATTTTCAGCTTTTTGAACGATGGCCATGAAAATGAGCAGAACTGTCCTTATTTTTGACTTGTGAAGAAGTTTAAATGTATTTAGAATTAATGCCTTTGGAACTTACAAAACAATCTCCTCTGCTCCCCAGGCTCTGCCCCCACAAGTCACACTAGCAAAATCGTCAGTCTGAAATCTGTTCCTCTTCTTCATCTTCTCCACTTTTGCTTTTAATAATACAAATACTATAGAATGTTCTTTGCTATTCAAATAATTTCTCAGGATCATGAGCATTGATGTTGGTGCAACAATTCTTGTTTGGGATCTGTAAATAGATGAGACCATCTCAAACAAACCTCGTAGGAAAACAAAGAGATCTTTTATCATCATAAGGAAAAAGAAACAGCAAAAGTGAGGAATTCTTTCTCCAGTCAACTAAAAGGAAAGCTCTAAGGGTGCCATTCTGAGCACATGGCCCTAAAATGGAAGCAGTGTTTACATTCACCTATTTAATGGTATTACAAACCCAGTTTGCTTTCAATTTCTTATCATTTTGAAACCAGAAACTTTTACCATATCCCATATACAATGGAAAACCTCTTCATATTTTTTAATATAAGCTATAGTTTATAATTCTTAATATTCAACAATAAATATTATTATACCATGCCAATTCTCTTTGTAAAATGAACATGCAGGGCATGTGGGTATTTATTGTAAGTCATTTAAAAACACTATGAGAAATTCACAAGGCTAGTGAACTTTACTGTATACCAAGGAGAAACACATTTCTAATACATAGCTACATACTAAACGGGGCTATTATCATATTTGAGTAGGTGACACCAATTTTGACTGAATATTGGCAATTACATATCTCCTCTATAATTTATCTTTTTATTTTCTTTCCCTTACAACTTTCAGGTAGAACTTTAGACTTCATAGCACTGAATTAACCTGCACTGAAAGCTGTTTACCTGCAGTTGTTCACTTTTGTTGAAAGTGACCATGTCTCAAGTTCAAGTGCAAGTTCAGAACCCATCTGCCGCTCTCTCAGGGAGCCAAATACTGAACAAGAACCAGTCTCTTCTCTCACAGCCTTTGATGAGTATTCCTTCTACTGCTAGCTCTCTGCCCTCTGAAAATGCAGGTAGACCTATTCAAAACTCTGCTTTACCCTCTGCATCTATTACATCCACCAGTGCAGCTGCAGGTAAGCGTATGACTCCAAGTGTCTTCTGTTTCAAATGTTTTCTTCGCCTGTTTTCTGATCTGATAAGTAGATTGCAGATGTAGGGAGCTCTCACATGTTTACCTTCAAGAAGCAGAAGAAAATATACCACCCACGCTTCTTTATCCCAAATATAAAACACACTTGGTTGTATATTGGGTTGATGGAGGCCTTTGACAGACCATTTCAACGTGTAAGAAAGAAAATTGGAAACTAAACTGTAAAGCCTAGTCTATTACAGAGTGGTAGCTGGCATAAAGAATTGAACAATAAATACCACGTTGGGTATTTATTGTTATATGGGAAAATTCTGCTTTTAAAATTATTTCCCAGAACTGATTTGTAGGTTTAAGCCCCCTTTTTGAATGTCTGTAAGATTTATCCCATTCAGAGGGGCAGCCAGGTTTATTGGAAAGCAAAATAGTGTGTTGGCATTTGATCATTTTTATTTTGAATAAGTACGTTTAAGTTGAGATTCCAGAGGTAGTTAAGAAATCATAGTGAGGACCAACTAGAAATTGAACAAAGAAGCAGAGATTTTAAAAAGGGAAGTAAGTTTAGAAGCATTTGAATTTGAATATTAGGAAAATAAAAATGAAATAAATGTGCTCATTGATCAGAAAAGACTTGAAACCCCTGGGTGGAAAAAACCCTAAATATAATATTCTGCTCCCTTTCCCCCAAGTTGCAAAACTGATTAAATGGGAGTATCAGCATAGGTGTCTCTATACTAGAGTCACCTTGTAACAAATTCTTTTCAACCCTTTATGCTTAACAGTTTCCCTTGCATTTCCTCATTCATCCTCTCGTTTCCTTTACTTTGTAAGTCTGTTCTTAGAGTTTTAGCGTGTCCTGCTCTCAGCTGCATGGCATCAATCATGCTGCTACCTCTAGACTTCCTTGGACCAGCTCACCAGATAGCATTCTTGACTTGTCATGGTTCCCTAGAGATTCAGTGTTCCCCGTATTTGCCATTTCTGTACCATCTCAATAGGAAATGGCACAGACTGTTTCAGTCCTCTGGGATTTATTGCTTTTTCTTCAAATGTGTTCTTATATCCACATTTTGTTGACTTTATAAAACTCCTACCCACCAAAGCCATTTTATTTTACTTATGTAATTATCAGAAATAGATAAGGTCTGAGGAGGGCAGCCTCTGGAGATAAGACTAGAGGACACCCCAGGAATGAGAAGTTAGCTGTGTGGAAAAGGCCAGTCATTGTTTGAGAAATGTTATTGGCATATTGAGTTTTGTGAAATAACGAACAGGGTATGGCTGACAGCTGTTGCGGTAACCAGTGTGTCTCTGCTCAGAAGACCTCCTTGATATTCCCTTGGTTATAATAGCAGTACTTCATCTGATTTCAAATCTTGCGTGCTTGCCATGGTTTAGTTATTCCTCTGACTTATATTCTCTCTCTTTTGAAGACACACCCCCTCCTAGGTTACCTGGCTTCAGCTGGTTCGGAAAAGATGCCAGCTGTGTCTTCAGATACGTGCCCCCAGTGCCGTTTGCAGTTCTGCATCACTGCTGCTTTAAATCCTTAGACCTTCAGTTTGTTATCCCTCTTTTTTCATATCCCTTGGAGAGCCGCAGTCTTAAATACTGTTAGTTGACTTCAATGCTCTTGCATTATTTTTCAGTTCCTTCTAACATGGCACACCCCAAAGAGAAAACCCCAATGTGTCTTGTGAATGAGTTAGCCCGTTTCAACAAGATTCAGCCTGAGTATAAGCTTTTGCGTGAGCAAGGTCCAGCTCACTGTAAGGTAAATATTGTCTGTACTGCTTGTGCATTTGTAACCCACTAGGAATGTTTTCTTTCATTTTATATAGTTGCAAGTGGTTCTGTGATTCAAAATACATATTTTCAAACTGCTGAGGTTGTCTTAAAGAGATGCTAAAGTACAGATTGGGGCGAGTCACTTTTTTCATCCTTGCAGAATGGGTCAAAGAAAAGATACGCTTCTTTGGGGGATACATGGCTTTTAAAACTCCAATTAGTGTGTGGTTGTTTAGGATTCTGAATAGAGACAATTCCCAAGGATCTGTGAGTGATTTCCTGTGAGTTTTCCAGGCTCTGGGCCTCCTGGCTGCAGCCTACCTCTGGCTCCTTTCCTGGTTGTTCGAAGGTGCATGTGTAGTTTAGGCTGGGCAGGGAGAGGAGGTGAATGGAAAATCAGTTTTGCCACTTGTTAGCAATTAGATACAAGGTTTGAATATGAGAGGTAGGAATTAGTGTCCCGGTGAGTATTTTGGATTATCTCTTATTTCAGGTACCCTTGTCATTGCCCTCATCTTAGAGGATGAAAGACTGTCTGTAATTTGCATTTTTACTATTTGTTATTCAGGAGTTCAGTCTTTTAAGCTTGTTTGTTATCTGTGCTAATGTATCCGTACATCTTGGAACTTAAGTGTTTGCGTATCTGGGTTTATCTTTTGCAGCTGTAGTATGAGAGAAAAGGAATTGGGCCTCCTATTTCTGATCCTAGCCTTGTAGTAAGGTAAAATACTTTTATGAGGATGAGTTGTCTCTTTGTGCCTTATTTTTCTTGACATGCAAACCTTAAACCTTGAATGATACCGAGTTTCTCTTTTCATTTGACTAAAAGTAACATCAACCACAGTCATAAATAGGCACGGGTAGGATAGTGCAGTTAGGTGAGTTGCCTTTGGAGTCAAACTGATCTGGGTTTGAATCTTAGCTTCTTACTAGTTGTGTGATCTTGGGCAAGTTGCTACTTTTTTTGAACCTCAGAGTCCTCATCTGTAAAGTGGGGTTAATAATACCTACCAAATAGGTCTGTAGTGAGAATATATATTAAAGTGTGGAGCACAATGTCAGGCACATAGTAAATGCTTGAGAAATGGTAGCTATTATTATTAAGCAATTATGCATTTAAGAAAAACAGAAATTTCCCACTCACATGAAGCTAGTTTTAATATTATTCTAAAGCGTAATTATATTTGAAATGTTTCTTTATTATTAGAAGGCAATTAGCCGTTTTTTATAACTGTTCTGTTTCCTCTACAGGATTTTTTTTTGCAGATCTTAACTTTGGGATTCCCTTTATTAACTGTTTTTGGTGTTTTGGAAATATGTACTTTCTCACTTCAACTTTAGTACTTTAGGTAATTTGGCTGTGTGTTCAATCTGTAACTGCATTCTTTTTTTTTTTTTTTTTTTTACCTACAAGTTGTTCAAAGAGGAAAAGTTATTTAGACTATTTAAAAAGTTAGAGGTCTGGTGTACTTTTAATTCTGTCTGAACCAGGATCTAACCTCACTACCAATCCTCCACAAAGAAGGCAGCAGAGTGGTAGCAGCGCCGATGGGGACAGTCCTGGAGAAAGGCAAGACTGATCATGAAATTAACTCTTTTCTGTTTTTTAGCATTTTCCCCTTCAGTGTCTTTCCATGAAAGGATCACAAAAATGCCTCAGGGGTTGCACAGCATCGCAGGTTTCTTCTGCCATTTGACTTCTCATACCAGCCAGGGTTTTGAGTTCATGCTCTTGGTGCTTAAATGAGTAATTTTATGAACTGCAGCATAAATACAGGAGACCCCTAATATTTCAGGGGAGGGATAAAGGATTCTTTAATTTTTCCCCTTTAGTGGAAGCTGTGCACTGAGGGAATCCTGAAGTTAAGACCTACAAGAAAAATCAGCTATGAAGGCAAGTTGGCCCCATCCCTTTAGGCATCAAATTTAAATGACCTAGACATACTCACATTACCATTTCTCATGTGAATTATTTGTAAATGAAATAAAGTGGTATTCGGTGATAAAGAAAATCAGAAGAATAAAAGCTCCAAAGTAGTGAGTGTCAATCACTGAAGTGCATCAGAATCACTTTGGGAGCCTATTAAAAATACACATGCTTGGGTGTCCTCTCACGCAGTTCAGAAATGCCTGGGCGTGTGTGTTTTACCAAGCTTCCCAGGTTATTCTTCAGATGCACACCAAAGTTAAAGAATCACTGTGCTGTGATGGGTCATAGTTTTGTTTTTGATAGAGTATTAGTCCAGTTCTGATAGGATTAACATAACTAATTTTATGAATGGAGTGTGCACATGAGTTACCTTTGTACTTAAAAAGGGAAAAAGAAGCTTGCCGTTGTCAGTATTTGTTGAGGACAGAATGAGCTGTTTTGGATGCCTCCCTAGAATTGAGTTCAGGAATGGTTTTAGATCTTTGCTTGCTGTGAATCTGATTTTCTTCTGAAAGTGGAGGCAATGTCTGAATAGTGCAGTCTTAGGAGACTAAAAGGCAACATTTTAGAACCTGGCTGACATTCTCAAATTTTTTTGAGTTTTTGTCCAAATGGGGTTGCGTTTTCAGACAAGAGTCCACAAACAAATTACATCATCAAAACAAATACTTCATTTGTATGGGGTACTACTATGTGTCTAAATAAAGTTTGCTAAGTTTCTTCTGTGAGAAGTATTGGGAAGACAATTTCTATTTGGATAGCTTCCAAATAATCAGCATTTAATATTTTAATATATGAGAACATTTCTTTTTTTTTTTTTAATTTTTATTGGAGCATAGTTGCTTTGAGGTTAACATTTTTTTAAAATTTTATTTATTTATTTATTATTTTTTGGGGGGTACACCAAGTTCAATCAACTGTTTTTATACACATATCTCCGTATTCCCTCCCTTCCTTGACTCCCCCCTCCTCGAGTCCCCCCCACCCTCCCCGCCCCAGTCCTCTAAGGCATCTTCCATCCTCGAGTTGGACTCCCTTTGTTATACAACTTCCCACTGACTATCTCTTTTACAGTTGGTAGTATATATATGTCTGTGCTACTCTCTCGCTTCGTGAGAACATTTCTTAATCTCTGTACCCCCATCTTCAAAGCATAGTTTTTTCATGGACTGCTGTGCAGTACAAGGGAATGATATATGTATCTTTTTGTGTTTATAAAAACAACAAAAAAGGGGACGAAGGGATAAATTATCAAGATAATGACCAGGCCTTTTAAACCATGACCATACATTATGTTCAAGGACCAAGTGACATTTTATAGTCAACATCAGGTTTCATGAATTGAGAGCTCACAATTTTCATTTGTAGGTGTTTACAGTACAGCTAACACTTGGAGATCAGCACTGGGAAGCTGAAGGAACTAGTATTAAAAAAGCCCAACACACAGCTGCTGCCAAAGCTTTGGAAGGAACAAAATTTCCTAAACCTATAGTCCGCCCTTTTCGTAGCGAAGGAAGGAATCCAGGTATTATGCGTGGGCCAAGACAGGTTCCTTTCAAAAGTGTGTCTAGAGGTATCTGTTTAGTATGTATATGAATTCTTTCTTAACTAATGATGATTTTGAAAGCACAGATTCTGCACTACCAGTGGCAAATGCTTGTCTTTTCAGAATCTTAACCTTACTCTAAAGCAGTGGTTCCCAATCTACAGTCCCTAATGATCTGGAGAGGTGGTCATGGGAGGTGGGGGATGTCACCAAAGAATTTCTGAGATTTTTAGAAAAGCTTAATGAAAATACGTTTTTTTCTTTTGATAAGGTAGTATAGATTGCCAAGAATGTGGGTTTTAGCTAAAATTACTTCAACTCTGTTGTCATATTGATTATAACCCCTGATTGTCAGTTTTATGTCTCCTAATCATTAACAAGAATGAGAAAGTAATTTAGATATTTATTTCTTAAATACAAATCAGTAGATAATATCACTTCAAGCAAAGGACGCAATCGGGGAGAATACTGATAAAGAGGAGTGTCTGGTGAAAGCTTGGGAACCACTGACCTGGCGGCTCTAGGTAGAAGTGGCTATTTTAGGAGAGTTACTCTTAAGTACATGAAGTCACTCCAAGGCCCTTTGCACGTGGAAATGATCCTGGAAGATCTCAAAAGATCTCAGTCATAGCTTTCTTGTTGCTTTTGATTTTCTTGTGGTATTCTTTCTTCAAATTTATTCTCTACTGCAGATAAATTTTATGGGTCAGAGCTGCTCTTATTTAAAATGCAACTATTTGAATTGTGTAAAAAATATAGTTCTTATGTTAGCTAGAGAGGGGTTGGTTACTCGTGTGACCCTCTGACTTTGCAAACTCAGAGATGTTCTTATAAATTTGATTTATGCACTAAATTTAGTCAAACCAGTTATGGTACAGAATCAAGGCATTTTTATTTTCTTCAACATACATCCTAAAGAGGCATTTTAAAGTAGATTTTTGTGTGCATTTAAATTGAACTTTGCCATTGCTAGTGTTGTTCTGTGTTTGACGTGAAAGTGTTATTTTTATTTAAATGTGATTGTGCGCCGACACTAATCTTTCCAGGCTGGTTTTCTTTTTAAATGATTTTTAAAGGTTTATGAATTAAATGAACTGAGAGGGAAAAAAAGATGTGTAAATGAGTATTTTCTAAAGTTGATAATTCTGAGATAACCCAAGATATACTTATTCATGTTGTACATGGAAACAGAACTCATTTTTCTAACAAGTATTACCGGAAGTCAAATCCCATTATAAATATCAAGAATGGAAACATCTAGGGCTTCCCTGGTGGTCCAGTGGTTAAGACTCTGAGCTTCCACTGCTGAGGGCGTGGGTTCAACCCCTGATCGGGAAAGTTCTGCATGCCATGAGGTATGGCCAAAAAACAAATTAATTAATTAATTAATTAATTAATTAATGAAGAATGAAAACATTTAAATATTTTGTGGGTCTCATCTGACTTCTCCAGGTAGAATTTACTTGTCTCCTCCTCAGTGATACTGCAGCTTTCCTGTAGCACACATAATGTTGTAGTATTGTAGTTCTTTGAGTGTGTTTGTGTTCTTTGAACTCCTCCGGGGCAAGAATCATGTTCTTCAAGCTTAGCACAGTGCTTTGCCTCCAGTTAGTACTGAATAAATGCATTGTTCTGTGAGATAGTGTGTACAAACATCCTTTTAAGTGTAAGCCAGTCAGTCAGTACAACCAAAGTTATATTGGTTTAGTATTCCCAAACAGTGAGATGATTTGGACAGTCCTATGGGATTTTTTAATCATGGAATTTGATGTGTATTGGAACTTATTTCTGACAACTGGCTTTCACTGCTAACATCTTGTGTTACATTGCCGCTCCCCTAATAACCCTCACAGTGTATTTTGTGCTGTTGACTGTGTATTAACACCTAGAAATTACAGCAGATTCTTGGATTTCCTGACCTGATGCCTAGCAATGAAGTACATAAAGCCTTTCATGAAATGCATCATGAATCCAGTTAGGAGAAAGCGTGCTATTCTTGATTTTAGCGAGCATCCTTCTCATATAAGAAGAAAACAGTTCTTTGTGTTCATTCTGTGTTGCAGAAAGCATAACCCCTACTGTAGAGCTAAATGCACTGTGCATGAAACTTGGAAAAAAACCAATGTATAAGCCTGTCGACCCTTACTCTCGGATGCAGTCCACCTATAACTACAACATGAGAGGAGGTGCTTATCCCCCAAGGTATGTGTTTGTTTTGTTTTAAATACAGGTGAAAATGTATTCTATCTTTTACATAGAATAATAAGATTTGTAGATTGTAGAGTGCATAATGGTTTGGTCATCTTTGTCCTGCCAAATGCTTAAGTCAGTCTTAATTGTCTTGGTGTCATTGGAACTGTATCTTGATGCTCTTTTAACTCCTGTTATTGGAAAGGGGCTGAGCACATTCCTCTCAAGCAGTATGGTTCATGCCGTAAGCAATCTGGTTAAAGATCATCCTTCTAACTACTTTGTGCAGCTGAGTCATATTTGAACATGATTCCTACAACACCACAATTCTCAGCATTCTTAGATTTCCTGATGACCGTTTGTTGGGTACTTTTTGACTTTTGAACTTACTTTTGTGCTTTGTCAATAGCTTTAGTGTGCAGGTGCAGTAAAATATTAATTGAAACCTGAAAATGCCATGCGTTAAAAACCTTCTGCTTGTGGTCATAAAACACGAGTGGATAGATTGATGATCAAACTGGAGGTCTTTATTTCCCTGCCCTATGTTGGGGTGGGAGGGAGATAGAGGCCAAAAGCCATTTTAAAATAGAAACGAGCCTCTGCCAGGCTATAAGCTATTGGGATTTCTGGAAATGAGGGTCCTTTCTAAAAGACTTCTGTTTAAAAAATTTCTGTCCTTTTCTGGAGACATGGAAGTGTGAATCTCAGGTATGAAAAAGTAAAGCAAGTTGTTTTCTGGCTCAGCCAAAGCCTGATCCGTTTAAGATTCTGTAAATATGAGTTAGCTTTATACATTGAGCTCATGGAATTTGTAAGGCAGTGCATTTTGTGGAACATAAACAGTGTTTGCTCATATAGTGTGGCAGTTCCAATCCAGCATACACATATGAAATCTCTGGATATACTGATGAGGAGTCATTATTGGCAAGCAGGCGCTGATGTGATTAGGACCTGTGATGAAGGAAATACCTGGAATTTGTCAGAGAATGTATGGTGACTTACCTGAGACTAATTTTCCTTACCCCCTTCTATTTTTAGGTACTTTTACCCATTTCCAGTACCACCTTTACTTTATCAAGTTGAACTTTCTGTGGGGGGACAGCAATTTAATGGGAAAGGAAAGACGAGACAGGCTGCGAAACACGATGCTGCTGCAAAAGCTTTGAGGATCCTGCAGAACGAACCGCCACCCGAGAGGCTGGAGGTGAGGAGAGAGCAGAGCTGGCGTTCCTTGACGCTTTGGGTGTTGCAGGAGGGTGGTAGGAGAGACATCATCTTAAGTTGCTTTTTCTAAGAGGATGTACTGAGAGCTGTCCATAATGTTTGTTATTTGATAGCTTACAGGTTTTTGTACCATGTAGCTTTCTTGACTTTTCTCCCCTTTAAAAAAAATTTCTTAGCAAGAAAGTCAGGCTCCTTTTGCATTCAGTGAATAGTCTTGAGTGACCATGTTAGAAAGATTGACTCACCTGAGTTGTGAAGAACATGCAGGGATGTATTCTTTGGTGCTGAAGATTACTCTTGTCAGAACCTGTGATTTATGGTTCCAGGTTAGAGCATTTTCTGAAGCCATTTGACCAGCTTTTCTTTCTTTGTTATCTTGAAGTGCCAGTTATCCATTGCTGTGTAACAACACACTTTCACAAAACTTAAACACCTATAGGCCTTTGTTTTGCTCACAAGCCTGCAGTTTAGGTGGAGCTTGTCTCTGCCACATATAGCTTGGGCCAAGGCAGCTCTGCAGGGGCTGGAGGATCTCTTTCAAGATAGCTCCCTCACATGGCTGGTGAGTTGTTGCTGGCTGTCACTTGGGAACTAAGGGGGGGCTTTGGTCCGGGGACCTCAGTTCCTCTCCTAGTTAACCTATGCGGAGATTGTTTCCACATCCTCACAGTATGGTGGCTAGGTTTCAGGAGTGAGCATTCTAGAAGACAGGAAATGGAAGTGGCTGCCAGTTTCTTAGGACCTAGGCCCAGAAACCAGCACAGCATCACTTCTGCCACAGCTATAGATCAAGCAGGCATCGAGCCCAGATTCAAAAAGAGGAGATATAGAATCTCACTTATTTTTTTTGTATTGAGGTAAAATTCACATGGCATAATTTCACAATTTTAACCGTTTTAAGTGTACAATTCAGTGACTTTTAGTACTTTCACAATGTTGAGAACCCTATTTCTGGATGAGAGGAGTATCAAAGAATTTGGGGGCTGTGTTTTATTTTTTATTATTTTTGATTTTTTGGCCACACCACACGACTTGTGGGATTTTAGTTCCCCAGCCAGGATTGAACCAGGGCCCTTGGCAGTCAGAGTGTGGAGCCCTAACCACTGAACCACCAGGGAATTCCCTTGGGGGCTGTTTCAAAATTATCACAGTAGGTAAAGGATTTAAACTGTGACTAAATAGGTCTCTGGGTCTTAGAAAGTCAGTGACTCCATGCCATTGAAGGGCCAGAGCATTAGTGGCTATTTCTGATAAAGCAGTCTTATCACCAAAAGTCCAGGAGAAACCCACTGAGTAGAAAACATTGAGATTTCATGATTCTGTTTAATCACAGCACGAAATGCTTCCTGAAAATATCCCTGGGGAGCATTTGACTTTTCTTCCTTAAGAAATTAGTCCTCAAAGAAAAAGAAGACCTTGCACAGGACATTGGGCTAAATGGGTAATGATAGGTATGAAGTTGAGGGGACCCTTGGCAGGGTGCTTGCTGAGGTCCGTTGTGTCCAGCTGTCCCCCAGGATGACCCAGCTCAGGGTGGTACTCTGTGGCTTCACCGCTGGCTGCACAGGAAGGTTTTGTTTTTCTTTCATTACAGTGCATTTCCATCTTGAGTGTAATCACACATTTTAACAGAGATGATCTGTTTCCAGGGTCCACTGAGGACCAAATGAAAGAGAGTGGACTCTAACCTAGAAGAGGAGGATTTAGTGAAGTGAAAGGATGAGGTCCTTAGTGGTGAGATTTGTTAAAACACCAAAGGTAGTGAAATCTAAGTCATTTTTGGAGGCTTTTCATTTTTTGAGTTGACTTTGGTGCTAATCTAATTGGAGTCAGATGGAGTAGGTATTTCTTGGTTCCTTCTAGCCAGCAGTTGTTAAACGATCATTGAACACTGGTATGTGGGTTGTCTGCTTCAGAATCACTTGAGAAGTTAAAGAAAAAATTCCTTGGCCTAACACACATGAATCTAGATTCTAATGCAGTTGGTCTAGGCTAAGATTCACGAGTCTGGCTTTTTTTTTTTTTTCTGGCCGTGCTGCACAGCACGTGGGATCTTAGTTCCCCGACCATGGATCGAACCTGCGCTGCCTACAGTGGGAGCGCAGAGTCTTGACCACTGGACCACCAGGGAAGTCCTGGTGTTTTTTTCTTTTTTAATGTGCTCTTAGAGTAACTCTAAAGCACAGTCGGGGTTTGGGAATCACAGATCCTAAGTATTTTCAGTGCTTCCCAGGCAGTTTTCCCTCCTTGAATCCTCCTTGGAAGTATGTATTCATCATACTGCTGCAAAGGGAAAGTGCCTGTCAGTGTCTCAGAGTGACCCATCACTCACTGGAGCAGATGTTTGGCTCAGGCCTGAGGGCAGGGGCTTTAGTGGACGCCCTCTCCTTGGCTCACCTGATGTCTGTAAGCAGCTTGCCTGGGAGTCATGGCCATCACTTGTGCCCCCTTTTCCTTCCTCTTTGCCCCTTTTCTGGTTCTGTATGGTTTGAAGTAGATACAGTTCCCTTAAGAAATGGCCCAAAGACTGGCCGGAAAAGTGCTTCAGAAACAAGAATCATTAACTAGGATGTGACATTTTCTTTGAAGTAATAAATGAAACACTTGGCTTCCTACCTAAATGAGCTGTCCCTGGTCTACCAGACCCCTTGGAGGGGGTGGGCAGCAGGGGAGAAAGACATTTTTCAAAGATAGCTTTAAAGTTTTTTTTCTTACAAGTAATACCTGTGAACTATAAATATTTTAAAACTCAAAAAAAAAATAATGTATAAATTTACCACTTGGCAGATAGTCGTGGTAAACATTTTTGTGAATGTCAGTGCATATGTAAGTACACGCACCTGTTTCACAAAAATGTGATGATATTGTACAGTAACCACCTTTTTTTCACTGAAGTGCTTATTATAAATGTTACATCATTTACTTATAATTCCATGGAGGACTCAAATTCAATATGCTTCTAAGCACTTTTTTTTTTTTTTTTGCCGCACTGAGTGGCATGTGGGATCTTACTTCCTTGACCAAGGATTGAACCTGTGCCCCTTGCATTGGAAGCATGGACTCTTAACCACTGGACTGCCAGGGAAGTCTCCTAAGCACTTTTTTTTTTTTTTTTTTCTAAGCACTTTTTAATGGCTGCAAAGTGTTCCATTCTGAGAGCATACCAGTTTATTTTTTTCAACAACAGAGGTTTGGTTTTTAGGTTGTTTGCAGTTTTTCCTGTTATAAAATAGGTAGCGAAGAACATCGTTGTAGTTAAATCTTTGTGTATGTCCGTGGTTATTTTTGTGAGCCACAGTCCTAGAAGTGGAATTGCGTGGTAATGTATATGGGTAAGTTCCCCATCAGGAAGATGGTACCATTTTAGGCTTCTGCCAACAGGGCCTGAGCAGCCTGTTTGCCCATAGCCTGCCAGCATTGGAAATTATCATTTTAAACAGATTGTCCATTTTGCTATTGAAAATTTTAGCACATGTGATGGTGTGGTGGATCAATTCATCTTCTCTAAAATATAGCCAATAAAGGCAGTGGTTTCTGTCTGTAAGACAGGTGTAGCCTGGTCCCTTGATGACAGGTATTGTGCTCAGCCTGCCCTGAAGGTAAACATGTGGAGCTTGATTGAATGGAGTATCATCAAAAAGTGCAGGGCTGGGATGGAAGTAGCAAGTATCACGAGTGTCTTGTTTAGATTAGAGTGCTGGTGGCGCATCGAGGACGAGTCATTTCAGCTCAGAGTGCAGATGAGCAAAAGAGCAGGGGAGTACATTCCAGCAGGGGGCAGCTTATGCAGAGGTCCTGAGTTGGGAAAGCACTTCTGTTCTTCTCTTCTCTTTTCTATTCCTTCTTTTTTAAAAAAAAATATTTATTTATTGGCTACGTTGGGTCTTCGTTGCTGCACATGGGCTTTCTCTGGTTGTGGTGAGCGGGTGCTACTCTTCATTGTGGTGTGGCTTCTCTTGTTGTGGAGCATGGGCTCTAGGAGCATGGGCTTCAGTAGTTGCGGCACTTGGGCTCAATAGTTGTGCCTCATGGGCTTAGTTGCTCCATGGCATGTGGGATCTTCTTTGAGCAGGGCTTGAACCTGTGTCCCCTGCGTTGGCAGGTGGATTCTTTTTTTTCTTTTTTTAATTTTATTTATTTATTTGCTGCTTTGGGTCTTGCTGCACACGGGCTTTCTCTAGTTGATGCGAATGGGGGCTACTCTTCATTGTGGTGTGTGGGCTCCTCATTGTAGTGGCTTCTCTTGTTGCAGAGCACGGCTCTAGGCGTGTGGGCTTCAATAGTTGCAGCACATGGGCTCAATAGTTGTGGCTCACGGGCTCCAGAACACAGGCTCAGTAGTTGTGGCGCATGGGCTTAGTTGCTCCGCGGCATGTGGTATCTTCCCAAAGCAGGGCTCGAACCCATGTCCCCTGCATTGGCAGGTGGATTCTTAACCACTGTGCCACCTAGGAAGTCCCCCTTTCCTTTTCTTTTCTCATCTTTTTTTTCTTTTCTATGGCTCGGCTAATAAAGGGTGACTTATTCAGTGTTGCAGTCTTAGGAGTAAGATGGTCATAGCTACAGTATCTGTAATAGAGAAAAACAGGAGCTAGCCTAATATGTCCATTAGTAGGGAAATGGTTAAATAAATGAATACATTTATCCCAGGAGTACCAGAATGTGGTAGATCTATTTCCATGGATGTGAAAGGAGGCCTATAATCTATTGAATGGGGGGAACCACGATCCAGAGCTGTTACTACATGTATAGTGTGATTGTTTGTGTTAAGTAATCAAAACTGCCAACTATGTGTTTATCTGTATATATTTGGATGTACATAGTTTCTATCTTGAAGGTTATATCAAATTTTAAAAGTAGTTTTCTCTTGGTGGATAGAAGACAGACTTTTTTTAGTTGTAATGTTTGAAGTTTTCTTTTTTTAATACTACTTCTGTAAAAATAAATAAATGCAGCTCTTCCTGGTCTTGAGTTCTTATCTTCACTTGAGCCAGGGGCGTGTTTAAGTAGGACTAACACTAAAATTGGAGACCTTAATCTTCATTATCCTGTCAGGGTCCATTGGACCCAGTTTTCATTTGTGAGCTTTTTCTAGTTCTGTAAGAATTGATACTGCATGACTTTTATTTTTCTAGAAGGTTTTAAAAAGAACAAAGAGAAAACATACTTATTTTTGAAAATAGAATAATGATTTCTCTCTTACAATGATCATGTGGGTCCTTTGGACCCTTTTATAAATCTTTATATTATGGAATCTTAATTTTCCTATGCTTTGAAACATTTTGCTGCTTGTCGTCCTACATATCACTTCAGCACTATTCATCATTTATTCCCAAATACACAATAAACAAGACTAAAGTAATAAGAAAATGGAAGAATGATGAAATCCCTGGGTGGATGATACAGTAGTGAAATAATTGTCATTATTGCATCATCCTTTAATGTTCTTATTGCATTGCCTGCTGTATCACATTATCTTTCAAGAAGACACAAAAGAATAATGGAGACACTATCTTTTTTACTCTACTTTTAGCTTTCGTTGAACCCAGGTGAGAATTCAGAAATTTTCTTTTTCTGTTCGTACTGGCAAGGAGAAGAAAATTGATGGAGGAAGACATTTTCATTATTAGACAAATCAGAAAATGGGTGCGAAGAGACAGATAGCAGCACTCTAGACTCTAATGGTGATGGTGAGATTGAGTGTTGATGTGACTCAGACTGGGAGTCTTCAGGTGATAATTTAGATGAATTTTCCTAAACTCAAGGGTTGACAAGTGAACTGTGTATTTCTGTGGTGTATGAAAAAGAAATGTGCGTCTTCTTCTGGTTAGTCATTCAATAAGAAGGACTTCACCAAACAATATTTTGCAACAAGAACTGGACTATCCTGTTTTGATTTCTAAGAAATTTGTGTGACAGCATTCTGTCATCTTATATGATGTTTGGCCACCAGAGTTTTCTTACCACTTAATGTCCACAGAATAACTGGATACACGCAGAAGGAGGTGTGTGTATTAGAAGGAAATTGATGATATAACAATGAAAAAAAATCATTAGATTGATCCTTCTTTTGGTGTCTGTAAATCTAGAAATGAAAGCATTTTGTAGTTATGGAGCAAAGAAGATGGCTCTTCTCCCTTCAGCAAAGTTATGAGTCAATTTCAAAAGTAATATGTTTTGATAATACCAGTACAAGAAGAATCAGAATTATGATAAGCTAGAGCCCATTGGAGATGGATTTGAAACCTGGCAGCATTGCTGTGGGCTGTGCTCTAAGTTCAGGTGTGACAGCTGGTGAGCAGTTAGTTGCATTTAATGACCTTGCCCATCTTGGGTATATTTGCCTTCCTTCCTGACTACAAACCTGGAATTAAAAACTTAGGTTTGTTATTTTAATTTTTTATTAAAAGCTCTAATGAAATGATTTCTGCTGTTCTTTTATTCTGTATGCTATTTGTAAAATGACTTTAAATATAGAAAAATAAAGAGGGTCCATTGAAGCCAGATGGTAAATGGTGATGACTATTTTTCCCTGGCATATTGAGGGTTAAGCATGGTTCAGAGTGTTTTTTTCTTTTCTTAATGTTGCCTAGATTTTATTGCTGAACCATACACTATGGGATTGATGTTAACAGTAATTCCCACTTCACCAAGGTAAGACTAAGGGCCCCCCTACTCTTTCCTTATCTCACTGGGAATGGTATTTGTGGATTTGTTTTGAGTCATTTGCTGCTTCCCGCATTGCAACATTTTGTCCAATCCAGATAATATGGAAATTATGTAAGAGAGCAACATAATCTCACTTCCAGATAAATGTATATCTTTGTTTCCTGTTTTGCATTTTTATTTTACTGGCTACTTGTCCCTTTTGCAATTCCTTTGGAAGCAAAAGCTTTGAGTAGTGAATCTCAACTCTGGTTGCTAGTAAAATCACCTGGGGACTTAAAAAAAAAAATAAAAATACTATATATAAGATGGATATCCAGGCCCTACCTACAGAAATTTGGGTTCACTTGTCTGGAGCAGGGCTCTGGCATCTCTGTTTGTAAAGCTCCCAGTGATTCTGATGCTGCTGTGGTTGAGAACCACTGGCTCGAGAGTTTAGAATTTAGTAGTAGACCATTGTTTTCTCTCAGATTTATGTGGAACCTCAATATGTAAATAGAAAAATAACATTTCATTAGTAAAACTTGTAAGTTTGAATCTTAGAATATTGATAAAGGCAAGCAGTGAGAATGATTTACGTGAATTCTTGCAACACAGAATTATACTATATTTTGTTTTTGTCCATTAGAAAACCAAAAAACAAAACCCACGTGGCTAGGAAAGATCCAGTCCCTTTTTAGAATAGTGGTTAACTCTTCTGTGGTGAGGAGAGTGAGAAGGGCTTCATTCACTCTTCTCCTTATAAAAAAAAATTGATGTCAGTAGTGTTTAGTGTTGGAATTTGTTAAATCCAGCACAGTTGCCTGTTACATTATTATCTGTACTTTTCTGTATATTTGAAATAGGTCGTAACTAAAAAGTTAAAAGGAGTTGAGCTGGTACAGTGAACAGAGAAATTGAAAATTGGGGTACTGCATGGCAGTTGAAGTCTTATGCCTCAGCACCTGGTTTACTTCCAAATTTGGTTCTGGTTGCACCCAAGGAAAGCATTCTAATTGACACAGTTACTTATCATGAGAGTGGACCATTTTTTAAAAATAGCTCATTTATTTAAAAAAATCTCTGGCTACTCTTCAAATAAACAGCTGTCAAAAAACTTGGTTGTGCACAAAAAGTGAGTTAACGTGTTAGCACAAGTTAATGTGTTGATGGTCTCTAGTGTGTTACTATTTGGTATGAAACATACTTTTCTTTGTTGCTTTTCAGAAAATTAAGATAAAATATATAGATAATACAAAGGATGCCATTTTAACCATTTTTTAAGTGTATAGTCCTGTGGCATTAAATATATTCTCAGTGTTGTGTAACTGTCATCACTAATTTCAAAACTTTTTCATCATCTCACATAGAAACTCTTGCACACATTAAACAATAACTCTGCCTCTCCCCCGTCCTCATCCCCTGGTAAACCTCCTCTGTCTCTGCACTTGCCTATTATAGATACCATGTGCAAGTGGCTGTTTGTCTTTTGTGTCTGGCTTATTTCATTTATCATAACGTTCTCAAGATTCATCCATGTTGTAGCTTGTTTCACAATTCCATTCCCCCATTCCTTTTAAAGACTGAATACTGTTCCGTTGTGTCAGGTAGTCCACATTTTGTGTATCTGTTCATCTGTTGATGGGTGTTTGGGTGGCTGTCATTTTTGGCTATTGTGAATAATGCCGCTGTGATCATTGATGTACAGGTATCTGTTTCAGTCCCTACTTTCAATTCTTTAGCAGTGAAATTGCTGGATCATGTTGTAATTCTGTATTTAACTTTTTGAGGAACCACCATACTGTTCTCCACAGAGCCTACACCATTTTACGTTCTTCCTGGCTGTGTACAAAGATTCCAGTTTCTGCACATCTTGACAACACTTAATGTTTTCTGTGGCTGTCCTTATGGGTGTGAAGTGGTCTCATTGTGGTTTTGATTTGCACTTCTGTATGATTAGTGATGTTGAACATTTGTATGTCTTCTTTGGAGAAGTGACTTCAAGTTCTTTCTCCATTTTTGAATTGCATTGTTGTTGTTGGGTTGTTGTAGTTCTTTATATATTCTGGACATTAATTCTTTATCAGATATATGACTTGCAAATGTTTTCTGCCATTCTGTGGGTTGTCTTTGTTCTCTTAATTTTGTCCTTTAATGTACTAAAGTTTTTTGGGGTGATTTTTTTTTTTGGTTGTTTGTTTTTTGTACTAAAGTTTTAAATTTTGATGAAGTCCAGTGTATCTATCGGTTTTCTTTTGCTTATGCTTTCGGTGGTGTCATATCCAAGAAATCATTGTCAAATCCAGTGTCATGAAGCGTTTCCCCTGTGTTTTAAGAGTTTTATACTTTTAGCCCTTGTGTTTAGGTCTTTGATCTATTTTGAGTTAATTTATGTATGTGGTATGAGATAAGAGTCCAACTTCACTTTTTGTGTGTGTGAATATCTGGTTTTCCTAGCACTGTTTGTTGAACATGCTTACTTTTTAAAATACAGTATTTTTTGTTTGTGTGTTTAACCCTATTTAAAAAATAAATTTCAAACCGAACCTCTTGTGGAACTCTAGCCATCTAAAACACCTTGCTTGAAGATTTCCGGCTTTAAGGATTCACTCATAAAAAGGCAGGCCCTCTTTCTCCTTAGGATTTAAGCAACAAGCATAAAAGTGTGTTTGGCTTAATATACCACCAGAAATTGCTGTGCAAACAGTTTTGTCCAGGTACCAAGTGAAGTGAAACCATATTGGAAAGAAAACATTATCATCATGGAAGGAGGGAAGGAATTACAGTGTCTGGTTAAATTTACTTGTGCAGGATTATATTCTTAATTATTGTTTTTAATTTAGAGTTTTCTTTCTTTTAATTATAGCTTGAAATATGGATCCTGTGTAGGTTTAGGATCTACCTGATAGACCTAAGGAAATGTACAAGAGATCAAATCCTGGATAGTGCCTGTTCTGAGATTTCAGCCATGGATTCCTGTCATATAGTTCTGATCTTGGACATAAGATTTTACAAATTCTTTGACAAAAGACTCCCAGTAATAAGAAAAACACAGCTGCCTTGCCCTGTTTTGGGGTCACTTTGCTATTACTGAGCTTATCTCTTTTCTCATGTTATCATTGCTGCACAGTATAGAATCCACGTGGTCTGCATGCACAGAGGTCTCTGCCCCTCTGTAGTCCCCGTCTGCGGAGGACTGTAAATGAACCTTGTTACAATGCTGGAGTCAGCTTTTGTTCAAGGTACTTTATTAGTTTGCACATTGCATTTTTGCCAGCAGCAGTTAACTGTGAGACACAGGGCAGTTTTGTGATTGTTTCACTGCAACTTTTTTTAAAAAGTGGTTCCCAGGGTCTTTTTGTCCAAATAAGAAACCCACATACCTAGGTGGAGAGATTTACATTTGTCCTTGCCATGGCCTACATACACTGTCTGTACTTGGACTTTTTCCAGAATGTGGCTTGCCAGTCCTCAATGGGGCTTTGGGATTCCCTCTCACTGAGCAGCCATGGCTCTTACTGCCACACAGTTAGGCTGATTCATACCCAAAGGCCTGTTATTTTGTTTTTTGTTTGTCTGTTTATTTTTTTGGCCACACTGCGTGGCATTTGGAAGTTCCCTGACCAGGCATGGAACTCACGCCCCCTGCAGTGGAAGCACAGAGTCTTAACCACTGGACCACCAGGAAAGTCCCCAAAGGGCCTGTTGTGTGTGGATTGTTTTGTTAGATTTAAGAGGTGCAAACTGACCAAAGTTTGGTAGGACACTTTTTTTAACCTTTTAATTTCACTGACACATGGTACACATGAGGCTCTCTTCACTAGTTAGTGCTCAGTACATAAAGCCTAGGTTCAGTGCTTTTAATTTTAAGGTTTATCATCACACCTGGGATCTTGACGGCTTTACCAAGAGTTTACTGACCGATTATTCTTCCTTTAGGTGAATGGAAGAGAATCAGAAGAAGAAAATCTCAATAAATCTGAAATAAGTCAAGTGTTTGAGATTGCACTTAAACGGAACTTGCCTGTGAATTTTGAGGTAAGCTTATTTTACACATCTGTTATACATCTGTAATGCTATTGGCGTTCATCATCGGAGTTGTATTTTTCCTAAATAACATTGGAATGATAATCACATATATGTGAATCTTCAAATGTAAGATTCAAACTTTATATTTAGCAAAGCAGCCATGGATCTCTGGACAGTCCATGGATGGCCTCAGGAGATCTACGAACCTCCTAAAATGGTCTGAAGGGGATTGTGTTTATGTTGAAATGTGTTTTCTTCTGGAGGGAGAGTCCATTGCCTTCATAAAAGTCTCTCCAAAGCATCTGCTCCCCCCTCTCAATATTAAGAATCTCCCTAAGTGGTTCCTAAAAATCATGTCAGAGTACTTGTTAAAAGGACATAGGTTTTGTCATTGTCCAGTGTGCCTCCCAAATTGCCCATTTAATAACCTCACTTGTTGTTGGAGACTCTGTGGTCTAAAAACAATTAAGGCACTTCCCTGGTGGGCCAGTGGTTAAGACTCTGCACTCCCAATGCAGGGGGCCCAGGTTTGATCCCTGGTCAGGGAACTAGATCCCACATGCGTGCTGCAACTAAAGATCCCAAGTGCTGCAACTAAGACTTGGCACAGTCTAAATTTTAAAGGAAAAAAAAATTGTTAGTTCAAAATGGAAAATAAGATACATTTAATATGTTTCCTTCAAAGACACAGTGAGTCCAAACAGACTAGGCAGGTAAGGGGAATTTTTTTAAAGTTTCCCTAATTTTTGAAAATTCTTTGCAATTTCTATTTCAATTTCTGTGCTTCGTTATTCAAGGTTGTCTTTTAATAGATTTTCTTTATCAGTTATTTGGTCTTTCAAAGTTATGAAGAGTATATGTTTAGTCTTTCAGAGAGTTTTAAAGCTCAAGATTTGTTACTTCAGGCAAATGTAATTTGAGGTGGGACATCTGCTTAAAACAATTTAAAGTGGCTTGTAAATGTCTTTTGGCCTATTTCTTTTTTAAAAAGCCTACCTGAAGTTTATTATCCTGTAAAATACTTTAATTTTGTAGTTTTAGGTAATCCCCAAATTTCATGTCTGACTTTCATAAAATACATACCTTCTCCTGTTATGTACTAGTGCCCTAAACTGGCTTCTGAGTGCAGTCCTTATCCCATCAGCTGAGTGATGATGATTTCTGACCTACAAGCTGGCCATGCTCACCTGTTGTCATGAGGTGCAGGTGGGGGTGGGATTTGCACTTAGGTCACAGGGCCACCCTGCATCCCCCAACACCCATCCCTACCCAGCCCTGGCAGGCAAGACCAGTTTATATTGTTCCCCTTCCAGAACGCACACTCCAGATGGACCTAGGGCTGGCCCTTCTTACCTGGACCTACATCCCTTGCAGCTTTTCTTTCTCTGTTCTGTCCTTGTGGGAGTTGGTGGTTGGGGAGGCCATGAGACAGGGGTCATACAGAATAACAGGGCTAGTTGTTGGGTGGGAACTAGATGGGAGCTTCACCCAAAGAAGGCAAAAGGTCTTCCTGGGAACCTGCTGTGGGAAAGGGAAGAAATGCTGCTTTTTCCCTCCTTGAGGCACAAGAATGGATGTTTAAAGATTGGAGGGAGGAGTACAAAGATTGTGAGAGTGGGAGATGTCTGGCTTCTTGGGTCACCTAGGGGTTATAGAGAGGACTGCTAGGATTAGGGTCCTAGATCCTGTGAAGCTTGCCACCTGCTCACACTGATTGCTGCTGTGCCTGAGAGTCACAGAGCTTTCTGGACCTTAGGGATTACCATTTAATATATTTGCTCTGTGGGATTTGGGGACCAGATTGCCTCTGTCCCACCTCTACTTCTGTTTAAGTTTTAGATTTGGCTTTCAAACTTCTGTTCAGGAATATGAAACATATAGCAGGGAATTGTCAAGTGGTCACAAAAGAAATTGTGAGAGTGCCCTCTGGTGGTGAATATCTCTTAAAGTAATAATTTAAAACATGATAGTTTGTGTGTAGGTGGTGGCATTGAGTTTGTTAATATGAGTGCTTACATTCAGTAGCTTTCGTATGTCAGAGGTTTATATTTGCTTCCATTATTAGGCTGAGAGCTTTCATTTTTTCCCCACAGTTCTGTCTCTGGCACCTGGAAGATTCCCTGGCATATATTGGATGCTTGGGAAATATTTATCGAATACATGAATAGAATAGTTGTCTTTTGTTTGTTTTTGTTTTTTTGACAGATAGTGAGGTATGTCGTGTTGGAAGCAGAGTTAAGTGTGTGATAGGAGAAGACAGGAGCCATTCATAAAGTTTTTCAGAAAATGTATACAGCTTGATTTTTGATAGAATAGAAAACGTTATGGTGCTGATTGATATAGTCACTGGGAGGCAGGTGTGACTTGATCCCACTAAATACATTCTAGGTCAAATTGCAGCTACAGATTGGTGGGATTATGATGTGAGCAGACAACGAAAATGGTTGCTGAGGGACCAGGATGGACTGTGAGTTTGAAGTGAGCCATCAGGGTGGCTACTCTTAATTTTCCACTCTCATCTGAGGACGTGAAGAGCGCTGTTCAGGGAGGTAGCGTTTGGAGTGTAGGCTGTTAGTGTGGGAGGGCTTCCGGGGGGCTCTCTGAGATGAGTCTGCAGGTGCCTGTGCAAGCGGGGCTCTTCCCAGCAAACCTCTTCCTTTGTGGGGCAGAGAGGCCGCCCTCCCAGGTGCTTCCTGTTCTCACCTTGGAGCACAGCACAGCCAGTTCTTGAGCTCACACAGTTTTCCTAGCAGTATTTTCAACTTTTTACTTTGAAACATTGCAAACCAATGGAAAAGTTTCAAGGATAGGAGAGTGAATGGCCCTCAATTTGGGTTTGTCAGATTGTTTCCTCATGACTAGTTTCAGGTTATGTGTTTTTTTGGCAGGAACGCTACAAAAGTAATATTGGTTCTTCTCAGCATCACATGATGTCATTTTATCTGTGTTAGTGATGTTAGTTTCATTGCTGCCACCAGATGTGTGCCACTCTAAGGAGACTTTCTTTCCCTTTGTAATTAATCCATAAACTATGGGGAACTGCTTGAAGGCTATGCCCTTATAGAGTTCCCTAGTGTTTCTAGCAGTCATTGATAATTCTTCCCAGCACCAAATATTACTGTGGTGGAGGTCAAATGTTGATTTTCTGCATGTGCAAAGAAAATGTCCCCTGTTTTGTATTACATGGATTTATATTAATATGGATGCATTCAAAGTGTTACTCCATTATTATCACTAATCATTTTGATGCTCAGATTGCCATTCAGACTGGCTCCTGTATCCTTGATTTGCCTCTGTCAGGTTTTGGGGGCGGGGCAGGGGGATGAGGGGTCAGGTTTCTTGAGGTATAATTTACATAAAGTAAAATTCATCCTATTTAAGTATATGATTCGATGATATAGTTGCATAACTACCACCACAATTAAGATAAAGAACATCTTTCACCCCATAAAGTTTCCCCTGTGTCCCCTTGCAGTCAATCCCTTCCCTCCATCCTCAGCCTTCGGCAACCATTGATCTGACGTCTGTCCCTACAGTTTTGCTTTTTTTCAAAATGTTACATACATGAAATTATGGAGTGTGTTGCCTTTTTTTTTTTTTTTTGGCCCTGGGATTTCCCTTTGTCTATTTATTTAATAGAATGAGTAATAATATTTTGAGAAGCCTGGAGGGAGCACATAAAAATATAAAGCCATCTTAGAAAACACAACCCAGACATGACCTTTCCATAACTGTAAATCATGATAACAAAGGCCAAAGTTCCTTGTACTGTTCCTTCCCTCAGGCCTTTCACCTTTTAACAAATGGCCAACCAGATGCAATGTGTTCAGTGTTGTCCATTTGGAAATTTGTAATCTTGCCAAATTACGAATCTGTTGACAAGAGTATATTGCCTTTTGTGTGGCTTCTTTAACTTAACATAATGCAGTCCATGTGTTGTATGTATCAATAGTTCATTTCTTTTTATTTCTGAGTAATGTTCCATTGTATGGATGTACCACAACTTATTCATCCATTTAGCAGTTAGAGAACATTTTCATGGTTTCTAGTTGTTGGTGATTATGATTGAAGCTATCATATATATGTATATATATTTGTATACACATGTTTTTTACTTCCCCTGGGAAATACTTGGGAACAGATTTGCTGGGTTGTATAATAAATATACGTTTAACTTTCTTTTTATCTTTTGAAGCTGCCAATCTATTCTCCAAACTGGGTGTATCATTGTACCTTCCCACTAGCAGTGTCTGAGAGCTTTAGTTGCCCTGTGTCCTCTCCAACACTTAGTATTATTGTCAGTTTTAAAAATTTTAGTCATTCTAGTTGGTTAGTAGTAGTAACTGTGTTTTCTTTTTTTTTTTAAGGTAATTTTTTTAAAAATTTATTTATTGGATGCATTGGGTCTTCGTTGCTGCACGTGGGCTTTCTCTGGTTGCAGCAATAGAGGGCTACTCTTCGTTGTGATATGCAGGATTCTTATTGTGGTGGCTTCTCTCGTTGTGGAGCATGGGCTGTAGGCATGTGGGCTTCAGTAGTTGTGGCATGCAGGCTCAGTTGTGGTGCATGGTATTAGTTGATCCAGGGCATGTGGAATCTTCCTGGACCAGGGATTGAACCCCTGTCCCCTGCATTGGCAGGTGGATTCTCAACCACTGCACCACCAGGGAAGTCCCGTAACTTGTGGTTTTAATTTGTATCTCCATGCAGACTAGCAATATTGAGCACCTTTTCATATGCTTATTTACCATCTGTACATCTTCTGTGGAGAAGTATCTCTTCATATCTTTTGTCAGGTTTTTGACTTACTTGTTTATTATTGGGTTTTGAAGGTTCTTTATGTATTCTGAATACAATTCTTTTTTTGTTTTGTTTTGTTGATTGTTTTTTTTTTGAAGGGGTATAGTTGTTTTACAATGTTGTGTTAGTTTCTACTGTACAGCTAAGTGGAGTTCCCTGTGCTACACAGCAGGTTCTCATTAGTTGTCTATTTTTTTTTTTTGTATGTATTTTTATTTTTATTTTTATTTTTTTTATTAGTTTTTTGGGGGTACACCAAGTTCAATCATCTGTTTTTATACACATATCCCCGTATTCCCTCCCTTCCTTGACTCCCCCCACCTCGAGTCCCCCCCACCCTCCCTGCCCCAGTCCTCTAAGGCATCTTCCATCCTCGAGTTGGACTCCCTTTGTTATACAACAACTTCCCACTATTTTACAGTTGGTAGTATATTAGTTGTCTATTTTATACATATTAGTTAGTGTATATCCCAATCTCCCAATTCATCCCACCCCTCCCCCTTGAATTCTTTTATCAGATAGGTATTTTCCAAATAGTTTTTCCCAGTCTGTGGCTTGTCTTTTAGTTTTTAAACAGTCTTCCAAAGAGCAGAAATATTTAATTTTGGTGAGGTCTAATTTGTTAAATTTTCTTTTATGGCTCGTGGTGGTTGTGTTCTATCTAGGATACTTTTGCCTAACCTGAGGCTCATTCTCCTTTGTTTTCTTCTAGAAGTTTTATAGTTTTTAGCTCTTAAATTTAGGTTTATGATTCATTTTGAGTTGCAGTTTTTATATTTACTGTAAGGTAAGAATCAAGGTTCTTTTTTCTTTTGTGTTTTGTACGTGGATGTCTAATTGTCCCTGCGTCCTTACTCTGAACTCTCCTCTTCAGATTTTGAGAGAACTTCCTTACTTTCCAGTACAACAACGTTTTCACCTTGCTTTGAACTTTCCTTGCTCTAGCTTTGGCCCCAGCAGAAATGGAAATTCTCATGCAAATGGTCTCAGCTGTTCCTATCCAAGGAGCCCTGGTTCCCTCTAACAGAGAGTGGAATATAGAGGCCGAGGTGAGGTGGAGGTATGCTCGCTGCTGCTGGAGAGTCATTGCTTCTAGACCCTGTTAACAGATAGTGTTAGGAAATACTTTTAAAATCACAAGTTTATTCTTCTAATTTCAGTCCATCATCACAGGCTTCTTCCTCTCTGTTTCCTTATTCCATGTTTGGATCTCCGTTTTCCCATCATGAGAATCTGGCTCCCAGCTACATCAATATATTTAATCTACATCTTCAACAACAAACACACCAAGTAAAGTCCAAGTTATCTTTGCAGTTCTTTTTATCTTTACATTGAAGGTATATGTTCAGACCAGTGTTTTCCTAACTTACTTGGATTATTTTTTCCCTGTGCTAACAGTCTATTAGATAGTAAATGTATGTACCTTAAGTGCACAGCCCACTAAATTTTAACCTGTGTAAAAACCCATGATTCACTACCCAGATCAAGATATAGAACATTATCATAACCTCCATAAGTCACTGTGCCCCTTTCCACCTAGAAGAAGCTGCTTTCTGCAATCACTATAGATTTTTCTGTGTTCTTAGACTTCATATAAATAGAATGATACAGTATGGATTGTTTGGTGTTGAGTTTCTTATCTTCAACAGAATGCTTTTAAGTCTCAACCATGTGTATCAGTAGTTTAATGCTCAGTGGTATTATTCCACTATATGAATGTAAAACTGCAATTTATCCGTTGTCCTGTTGATGGACATTGGTTAGTTGGGAACTGTTATAAATAAGGCTGCTAAGTCTTCTTGGGTGCATATGCACTCAGAAGTGCTAAGTCAAAGGGTAGGTGTCTACAAAAACTATCAAACTATTTCCCAGAGAGATTGTACCAGTTTACACTCCCATCACTTGCTCTGCATCCTTGCCAAAAGTACCTGTTGAAGTATTTTTTAATTGAATATTTGCCTTCTTATTATTGATTTGTAGGAGTTCTTTAAATGTTCTGAATATAATTCCTTTGTTTGGTACATATATTGCAAATATTCTCTCCCATTCTGTGAGTTCCCTTTTTCCTTTTTAAATGTTGTCTTTTGATGAGCAGTTTTTAATTTTGAACAATTCTAATTTTATTTTATGGTTTGTGTTTTTCACGTTCAAGAATTCTTTGCCAACCTCTTGGTCATGAAGTTTTCTCCTATGTTTTCCTTTGAAACCTTTATAGTTTTAGCTTTTCATGCTTGGGTCTGTATTCTAGCTTCGATTAATTTTTGTTTTTGGTTGAGTTTGAGATCTTGGTTCAGTTTTTTCCCCATGTGGATATCTAGTTGCTCCAATGACATTAAAAAAAAAAAAAGGAAGACTTTGTATTTGCTTTGGTGTGTTTGCCAAAAATCAAGAGATTGTAGATGTGCAGGTATATTTCTGCATTCTGTTGTTTTATTGATCTTTTGGTTTATCCTTAAACAATACCATGATGTCATAGATACTGTAACTTTACAGAAGGTCTTGAAATCTGGCTGTGTAAGTCTGTTAACCTAGTTCCTTTCAAGGGTATCTTGGCTAATGTAGGTTGGATTTGATTTTTATTTTCCTTCTGTGTGATTATGTAATCACTTTAATACTTAGATTTCTGTTCATATTCCATTTTAGTATTTTCCCCAACTCAGTTGTCTTTTTATATTTTTAATATATGTGACACTAAATGGTTCCAGGAGTCAACACTATACAAAAAGATATATTCAGAAGTGTCATCTTGTCCCCTCCCACCTGCTGTAGGAAATTAATTCCCATGGTTCCTGTTTTATCCTTCCTGAGTTTCTTTTTGCAAAAATAAGCATATAAACACACACACTTGTGTGTCTGTCTATATGTGTATGTATTTGTATACATAAATTTAACACCCCCCCCCTTTTTTTTTTTACACTCTTGCAGTTTGCTTTTTTTTACTTACCGTGTACTGGAAATCACTTTACATGCTTGGACATTTTCTCATTCCTTTTTATAGCTGCAGAGCAAACAGTATTTAATAAGCTCAGTCTTGGCTGGCAGCTCAGAGTAAATATTAAACTTGAACTCTTTGTGCTGCATTTATTTCTGGGCTTTGCTGGGCCAGTTTCCTTTCTGCCCTTTGCAGGGGAGCACACTAAACTCAGGACAGTCTGTGACCCTGGGTGGGTGGGAGTAGAAGATGTTTCCCTGTTTCTTGTCTGTTTGGACTCATCAGACCTGAGAACGTTAACAGGTCTGAGGGGGAAAAGCCAGTGGGAAGAAGCAGCATTCAGGGTCATCAGCATTCCCACTCCCTTCGTTCGATGGGTCTTGTCCTTCATGCCCCCTTTCCTGTGTCTTGTGTGAAGTAGTCTGTGAACCAGTGTGCCTTGCAGCTGGTAGTGAGTATCTGTCACGCTTTCACTCAGTCTTTTCCTCTAAAACAGGTTGCCCGGGAGAGTGGCCCACCCCACATGAAGAGCTTTGTGACCAGGGTCTCGGTTGGGGAGTTTGTGGGGGAAGGTGAAGGGAAGAGCAAGAAGATTTCAAAGAAAAACGCTGCTATAGCTGTTCTTGAGGAGCTGAAGAAGTTACCACCCTTGCCTGCAGTTGAGCGAGTGAAGCCCAGGATCAAAAAGAAAACAAAATCCATAGTCAGGGTAAGGACTTTTCTAAATGAAGAAGGCATTTTCATTGCCCGAAGACAGTTGAGGGTTTAGAAGGCTGGTGAAAGAGGTTGGGAGCTGGAATGCACACGCCCAGCCTTGGAGACCTTTACAGGGGCCACTTTGTGTTGCTCTCACAGGAGCCGCAGGTTAGGCAACGACAAGACAGTGCACTGGATTCAGTGGAGGCCTCTGCAGGCAGCCACACATGTCTGGATGTGATCACAGCGAGGAGCTGTGTGTTGGCAGCCGCGCTGCCCATCTGCGGGGAGACTAGTGAAGTTGTGTTGCTTCCGTCTCATCGCCTCTGAATGTGCAGGAGGTTCCTGGGCAGGGAGAAGTCTGGGGTGGGCATAGGAGCCAGACGTATATGCTTTCTTATTTTGAATTTTTGAGTCATGCTAATGGACCTATCAAAAATCATACTGTCCCCTGCCCCCCAAGAAGGGACAGGGGTCCATTCAGGGACATTTATGAATGCCAGGATCAGTTCTGTTATGATGGTCAGTATAGTTTCATGTTGTATCAGAATCCAAGTTTTTCTTACACACAAGTTAGCATTCTATGCGTATGAAAATTAGCATTCTTTGGCAGTTTCCTTTTTCCACTTCATGTATCCTCGACATCAGTGAGTGGGTGAGGATTCATTGGCATGGCAGGTGGCCACCAGGAAGTAACTGGGATTTTTAGGTTCTTTCCACATGACATCAGCTTGATTATATTTTTTTAATGGTTTCTGGATTTTGAGTCATCGTTAAGAAAGCTGGGAACCCATCCTTATAATGAAGACTTTTGGGAAGTTTTAGGAAGGGTTTGTTATATTTTTTCTACCTCTTCATTTATTATCATATGTGGACATTTATTGTTCAAAAGCAGACATTACAACGATGCTTGCCTGCTTATAGTGAATGGTGACATTGGTTTGCTAAGAGGACCTTAAAATCACCTCAGAGCAATCGTAGAAAATCATTAGGCATCTTTCATTTAAAAAAAGGTTTAAAAAAGATCTGATTAATTCTGAGCCATTGGATCGACCTGTCCTGGTCTCTGAATTGGCAAGGTCCTTTCTGTGACTAACATGGCACGTGGTTTCTACATTCATTGTTCCTCAGCTGCAGAGCAGCCCGGAATACGGCCAGGGGATGAACCCGATTAGCAGATTGGCCCAGATCCAGCAGGCGAAAAAGGAGAAGGAGCCAGAGTACCTGCTCCTCACTGAGCGAGGCCTCCTGCGCCGCAGGGAGTTTGTGATGCAGGTGGGTCAGCCGGCTTGTGGGCGGTCCTTCTCTGACCACCTCTTGCCTCAGTGCCTGAGGTGGTCCAGGGGCTGGACACCTTCCCCAGGAGGCCAGGTCCAGTGGGTGTCCCTGCCACCAGACGTTACTGTTATCAAGACCATGTTGCTTGCAATAATCTGATGCTTTAAAACATACACATGTCTGCACTGCACATGTGCTACTATATCAACAGGTATAAACCTGGATGCGCTACACCCATTTAGAGGAGTGCTGGATGGTGGACTCATGGGTGACTTTTGTTTTTTTCTTTGTTACTTCTTGAAGGTTTATATTGTTCTTTTCAGAAGTTTTTATAAATTATATGAAGGATCTATTCCTGCTCCTCCTGATCCTTATGTAGAATCTAGAGTCTGAGGATTGGGTTTACACTTCAGATTTGTACAGTGTTTCTCCATGCACTTAGCTTATTAAACAGTTATTCACATGGGCAGCTGAATTTGTGATTTGAATTTAATAGTTTTCTGGTGAAAAAAAAATACTTCACCCTGTGTAGCAGTTTACAGCTTATAAAGCACCATCAGTTAGCCTGGTGTGTTTCACCTGTGCAGTCAGAGGGCTGATCGAGTAATGATCCTTCAACATACAAGAGAAAATTGCAGCTTGTTGAGAGGCTCAGTAATTTGCTGAGGATCAAATGGCTGGTGGGAATTCAGCCACAGGGCCCTCTTCACAGGCCAGGGAGGGTTTCCTTGACTCTCCTGTGTCACTGGGCTTTTGGTTTTGGTCTGCGGTCAAGACCAGCTTGAAAGGGGATGGTAAGCCGTGGTGTGTGCTGGAAACTTGTAGGGGAGGGCAGTGTGGAGGGAGGCGGATGTGTGTGGAGACTGTACATGTATATGCACACATATGTACATATGTGTATATTATACATTTTACTGACAGGAAGGAAGTGTAGCACACAATTTACAAATGATATGTAATACTCTACTGTAAATTTCATACATCTGTAACTTCAGTGTGACATCACCAATAGCAGTGTTACACAGTGAGACTCACATGAATTCTTTGTTCCTCTCCGATTCAGCAAGGAGGTTTGCTCATGTCACTGTTGAGTGACAGTGGTGCTAGCATGCGTACTGGTTGATATTTTGTTTACGTTAACAACAAAAACATGTCAGAACCTCACTCATTTAAACAACATGAATGGGTTCTTTGCTGAATCAGATAATACTTTCTCAAGACTGGAAGTTTCAGTTTTTTGTACTAGTTATGTCATGGCCGCAGACTTGACAACAGTTTAAAGCTTAATCTGCATTATTAACCTTTTCTCCATCACTTAAGTCTAAGAATAGACAATCAACAGAATAACTTAATCCTTGATAAGTCGCATTTGCTGATTTCTGTGGTGTAAGTACTCTCACTGTGGCCATCTTCCCTCTGAGTTGGAAAGAGACTTGTAGCTGCATATTGACACCAAACACATACAAGTGTAAAGAACCTCAAAAGCATAGATAATTGTAAAATGGCTTCCAGTTAGGAAGTGGTGAATTTTAAGTATTCGTTACCTCTGATTGTTAAAATAATTTATTTAATTGTAAGCTTATATAATTTGGTGTTTACTAATAGCTGCCTTTAACAGCCAGCTCTCCAAATTCCTCAGTATTTCATCATGGGCTCTTGCAGGCTGGTGCAGGGCAGCTCCAGGGCACCCGCTGGTAAGCCATCCAGCCTCCGACCATTCTGGATTCTTTGCAGTTCCTGACCAGTCTTTATTCTGAAGCTTTAAACACTGATCTGAATCCTGCCTTCTTTTTGCAGGTGAAGGTGGGAAACCACACCGCAGAAGGATCAGGCACCAATAAGAAGGTGGCCAAACGCAATGCAGCTGAGAACATGCTGGAAATCCTTGGTTTCAAAGTCCCGCAGGCTCAGCCCACCAAACCAGCCCTCAAATCAGAGGAGAAGGTGACTGCTCAGGGCTCTGTGTCCTTGCTCTCTGATTGCAAGATGTCCTTCTCACCTCGTCTGAGGGGACTCTGACTCCTCCAGGGCTAAGCTTCAGGGCAAGGCTTCATCCTCCTGGCAGTAAAGCAGCCCTGCTGAGCAGGGTCTTAATATTTGGTCCATTATAATGTGGGCAGGGTGGGAGTTGCATGTCCATGACTCCAAACATGGTGCTGGGTTAAATCGTTACTATTTCAGTATCTTTATGGTCTGGGCTGCTTTGCTGGAGGGCAGCTTGCTCATCTCCGTTTGTGAGGTGATGGGTAATTAATTGGACTTGAAATTAATGAGTGTGTGATTGTATCATTTGTGCTCTTAGAGTGAGGTCTGCATAAAAGACTCATCAGCCTCAGGCTTTTGTTAGTTGTGGAACACACTTGCTTTTTCTGGAACACTGAGACAGTGTGATATTAGAGTCAGGACCAAATCCATAGTTTTGATTTGGGACTTCTTTATGAATTGAACACTAGATAAGAATGATCCCATGTTGAACATTGCACTTTTGCTGAGGCTGGTAAGCAGTACCCTCAGTGAAAGTCTTGGCTGACCTCGTTTCTAGTCACTGGATGGTCCTTTGGGGATAAACTTGAAAATACCAGAAGTGATTCCGTTGTGTCTGCCAGTCCTGTCAGCAGAGAGAAATGGCATCAGCTATGGCCACACAGTTAATAACTTGGGTCCCAAACACTCATCAGAGAATCTGTACAGGTCCTGGACTTGGCTTTGGGGGTTTCTGTTGCAGAATCTTACAGAGCATCATAGGCATCTCTGACTTCTCAGAAAGGAGACCTTTGTGTTTGGCAAAATTTTTATCTAGTAACATTTTCCCCCTACATTTGTTATCTTTGGATATGTCACCTTATCTTTTAGTTGGATATTCGCTCCAGGAAATATTCTTTGTTTACTTAATTGTTCAGCATCAACCTAAAAGTTTCTTTCTTGGTCAGCTCTATCAATCTAACATCTTCTGGCTCCTTCTGGTTAAATGGTCCCCTCTCCTGTGAGCACAGAACAGAAGCCCCATTCATTAGATGCTGTTTGTGGACAGGCTGACATGGCTGAGTGTGCTTTGGGAGAAAGCAGGGGCTCTGCCGTGGGGCACATTGGACGGCACAAGCAGACCAGTGGTGGGGTTTTGGGAGAGAGCCTTTCTGTCAGCACCCCATATTGTAAACATTTATAACCAAGATGAGTGCTGGTTGTAGTTTTTCATTTCGGACAGCAGGAACTAATTTTTCAACAGTTTGACGCTCATGGCCTTTTTGTTTTTGTTTTTTTAAAGACACCCATAAAGAAACCAGGGGATGGAAGAAAAGTAACCTTTTTTGAACCTGGCTCTGGGGATGAAAATGGGACTAGTAAGTGTGATGTTAACATTGTCTTGATCTGAATGTGATTCTGGGCTTTTTATGCTTCCTGGGAACAGCAGGTGCCTAGTGAATGAGCTGCAGTGAGCAGCGTTTGGCTGTGTTTGTGTGCTGAGACAGCAATGCGGTTTATAACGTCTTTCCAGGCACCATGTGTGGACTTGAATTGATTTGTCTGTGTGTCCCTCCGCAGGCAATAAAGAGGACGAGTTTAGGATGCCTTATCTTAGTCATCAGCAGCTGCCTGCTGGAATTCTTCCCATGGTGCCCGAGGTTGCCCAGGCTGTAGGAGTCAGTCAAGGACATCACACCAAAGATTTCACCAGGGTAGCTCCAAATCCTGCCAAGGCTACGGTAACTGCCATGATAGCCCGTGAATTGTTGTATGGGGGCACCTCGCCTACAGCCGAGACCATTTTAAAGAATAACATCTCTTCAGGCCACGTACCCCATGGACCTCTCACGAGACCCTCTGAGCAGCTGGACTATCTTTCCAGAGTCCAGGGATTCCAGGTAACCGTTAGGTCCAAGCCGTGTGATCTGTAGCTCAGGGCGGTCATCTCTGGTTTCTCTTAGTACTAATACCTTGTTTTTAAATCATGGTCTTTCTTTAGGGGGATGGTTGGGGGAAGTGTGGTAAAGGGTGGTCCTGAGGAAGGGAGGAGGCATGGGAAGTACTAGAACCCTGAGTGGTAAGAGAATGTCTTCAACCTTTAAAAAATTTTAAAAATCCAAGCCAACTGTAATAACAAAGCCTCTAACTCAGTGGTAGTTACAAATTGAGACTCCAGTGAGAACAGATTCACTGTGCTGGCCCTTTCTGCCTGCTAGGAAAGGACACGGCTTCATCCAGACCAGGGTTTTTGAGTAGACATCTAGGTTCCTGGGAGATTCTGGAAGCTGGGGCCCTGGTAACCTGCCTGCAGCCCTGGGTACCCCTTAGTCGCAGGCACCATTGACAGTCTCTTGTGCCTGTTGAGCAGGAGTTGGTGTAGACACGTCAGGCTGAGACCAGGGAGAGAGGTGTCATCTCTCTGTTTGCTGGGCCCAGAGCCGCAGCCCTGCGCCCCACTCATCCTCCCCGCTTCCCTGCCCTTGCCTCAGTTTTCTTTTCCCCTTTAGGTTGAATACAAAGACTTCCCCAAAAACAACAAGAACGAATTTGTATCTCTTATCAACTGCTCCTCTCAGCCGCCCCTGATCAGCCACGGTATTGGAAAGGATGTGGAGTCCTGCCACGATATGGTACGTTCCCTGGCTCTAGCCAGTGTTGCTGGCCTCAGGAAGACAGGGAAAGGCTTCTCCCATAGAAAAGACTTCTCAAGAACAGTTGATTGTTTTATAGGTTTTATATTTCAGAGGTCACTGGCTTGATTTCCCATTCTGTTTGTCAGAACTCATGGGCTTTGGCCAAGCCCTCTCCTCCCTTCCCTTGCTGACCTGAGAGGTGGACTTGGGTCCTGGAACACCTCCAGATACTGTATTCAGTTCATCTCTGCCCAGAACAAGGAATTGCGTGCCCAAGTTCTGGCAACTTAGAAACCCCCTTGTTTTGGTGTTCTGTTCAGGTGAAGTTATTATTGTAAGAAGTACTAAAACCAAGAAAAGGAATTGATTAAATTAATCGACATAAACTATGGTATATTCACCTGATGGAATATAATGGGCTTGTCATATTAATGTCACTGAGGGGAATGTATTCAAACACAGAAACATGATAGGTTTATTTTAAAGCGGGATTAAAATTTGTACAGTCTGGTGACCACAGGTTAAAAATATTAGAAGGCAATATAATAAAATTAACAGAGGTTGTGATACAGTGAGGTTACCATGGATAATTTTTTTAATTTGTATTTTTAATTAAAAATTCAAACATGAAAGGGTTATTTAGTGGGAACACCTGTTTTGTTGGGCAGGAGGAGAAGCCCTCAACTCGCTATTCAGTGTCATATGCTGTGGTCCTGAGCAGTGGCTGTGGTTTGACTTCCCTTTTCTTTCCTGCTAGGCTGCACTGAACATTTTAAAGTTGCTGTCTGAGTTGGACCAACAAAATACAGAGATGCCAAGAACAGGAAATGGACCAATGTCTGTGTGAGTGAGCTGGTTTACGTGGAAAGGCAGTTCTGTTCCTCATTTACATTAAATTCCAATTGTCTGCTCAGCTTAGTAGTGAAATCCTTGTCTTAGTCACTTTCTGTCCCTTTGCCCTGAAAGGTTTCCAAGTTTGGGGCAGAGAGCGCTACCTTTTTTTTTTTAGCTTTGAAAAGGTAATACATTCAATGTGCAGAAGGCAGTTATTTTAAAAGGCGTCCACAGTGATAACTCTTGCCCTCTTGCAGTTCCCATCCATACCTTTCTCTCCACCCCCACCCTGAGATCACATTTGTATTGGTTTTTTTGTGTACCTTTCCTGTTTGTTTTATGCAAATATATTTCTTTTCTTCCTTTTTCCTCCTTAGAGATAGTATAGTATATACCCATTCTCTTCTTTGCTGTTTTCATTTGATAGTATATACTGGGAAAACCTTAATCCAATTTATCATAAATTGTGGCCTAAACTATTGGACTTCTCAATGTCTGCTAGTTTCATTTTTAACATGGCTTGTCTTCAATTTCAAAACTTGGGTCACTTTTCTTTTCTTTTTTTTTTTCTTCCTTAAAGGTGTGGGAGGTGCTGAACCTTAACTGGCCAGGAACCATTGAAAAATCCCAACATATATACTTAAAATACTGAAACTGCTTTGAAAATTTGGAACTTCTGATACCTCCAGTGGGCCGAGAGACACCATGGGTAAAGGACTGGAGACAGCAGTGGTGAAGAAGGCAGGGCCCGGAGAAGGCCGTGTGGCTGCTTGCAAGTGCTGTGGTTTCTCTCCACACAGCAGCAGCTGCTGTGGGGCGAGGTGGGCCTGCCAAGCACCCCTGGCTTCACTGGGAAATCAGCAGGTCCGTGCCCCAGGCACCCTAGTGCTTGGTTTTGGTGGGGGTTTTTGTTTTGTTTTTTTGGGGTGTTTTTATTTTTTTATTTTTTCTTGCTGTGTGAAAGAAGAAACAGAAAGCACGACCCCTTCTCAAACTGGCTCACTCAAACACTTTGGGACAAACCCTGGACAGCACGCTGGAGAGAGGCCTTAGTCTGGCCCCAGAGCTGAAAGCACCGGAGAAAATCAAATGCTTCCTCCTCAGCCTGAGCTGACCTTTTTGGCGTGCTCTGGCCCACAGCTCCTGCAGTACCCACACCGTCACCACTGCTCTCTTCCAAGAGATACGTATTCTTAGTTTCATTATTTTCTTTTGATTGAAATGACACTATATAAATTTTCATTTGAGAGTTCCTCAATTGTATCTAGTTACATAGCACAGTTTAGAAACTTGTCTGAGACTGACTTTATCAGTAATCTAACCGGCAAAGATCATATCCACGTGTATGTGGTTATACATTTTTATTTCATTGGACTAACCCAGGACCATTTCAGTGATGCAAATTGTTTGCCCTCTGGTTTAGCTGAAACAGTCCTGGACTTCTCAGAAACCTTGATGAAGTCTCCCACAGTTGTATAAATTGGGTAATTCAGGAATTTTAAACTTTAAATGATCATTTGGTTCTTTTTCTATTTTATTTTTGTTAATGCAACAGGACTTAAATGAACTTTTATCTTTGCTTTAAAGATTATTAAAATTGTGTGTATATACTTATGACTCTTGAGGACACATGGCTTTCACTACACTACAGGATATGATCTCCATGTAGCACATATACAACTGCAGATTGATTTTCCTTGAGTGCTTTATACTGTTGATTACATCTCCATGTAGGGCTGAAAAGAATGACCCATGTTTATCTCTATAACTGTGTTGCTTTTGATGTTGTGTTACTGTGCACAGAAATGTGTGCAGCAAGGTCCTGCATATGGCCCAGATGAAAAGCACGGTAGCCTTGCAAGTTAAGTACTGCTTCGATTCATTGTTTACGCTGGAATTTTTTCTCCCCATGGAATGTAAGTAAAACTTAGTGTTTGTCACCAATAAATGGTAATACTAAATTTTTTTTGTTAATTTATTCTTAAATGCCACTACTGCTAGGTTGGTCCCTCCCAACCTGCCCCTCTACCCTTTTTTTAATTTTAAGAAAAAAACTTTGTAATGCTTGTGATTCCATTTGGGCAGAATTCTGAGATCTGAAATAACTTTATATCAAACCATTGATCAATAAACAGCTACTAATGAATATTTGGTCCTGTTGAGCAGTAACTGAAGCAGTAAGGGAAGATGTGTGAGGGCATGGAAGCATGGCGTGGGAGGCACTGCTGCCAATGAGGGGTGGGTGGGAGCCCAGGTGAAGGGAGGTGCATCTCATCCAGACCTGACATTGTCCCCCAAAGAAAAGACCGAGAGGAGGAGAGAGGCTTCCTGGTCACTTCCCTCAGGCAGGCTCGCACTGGGAGGCGTAAAGGTGAGGCATTGCCTTCTAGCCTGATGAGTGGGCTGGTGGTTTTCTGTTTTTTAATTTTAGAAGATGCTTATAAAGGTGGTTCACTATAAAATCAACCTGTGGATTGGACTGCAAGAATAACCGGAAGTGAGCAGAAGGGTATGGAAAAATGCTAAAGGATAACAGGGCACTCAGCATGGCAGGGATAAAAGCAGTGAAAGGAAAGAAGACATTTTCCCTTTTCAATCCTGGATTCAGCACTTCTCCAAGAAGCCTTGATCCTGTTTAGTGACAGATCACATTTAGAAACCAAGATCTGGGTGCTCTGAGACCTCACTGCGGGGGAGTGACTGGACACGGTGTTTTGTCTAGGCTTCTGAGTGGACAGCTAGGAAGTGTATCTGTGTATATGTGTACACACACATCTGCTGATTTGTGTATCTATTTAAAAGCCATGCGCTGGTCCTGATAACTCACAGCCTCCCCTGCTGCGTTTTTAGCACCTTCCGCAGCATCAAGATTGTAGCCAGTCTCCCAGCCTTGCCAGCCTGTCCCTCCACTCCTGCCCTCTGCTTAGGTGTCTGCTGGGGTCTTAGGGGTTTGTGGAGTATCAATCCTCAAAGGTGGAGCAACTCCTGTATCCTCAGGAAAGACAGACTTGGGACTCAATCACCCCACCACAGGTGCACTGACATTATCAATTTTGTTATGTTCCTCTTATCACAGGGAGATATTAATGAGTAAGGATGATTTCCCCATAGCAGGGTTTTGTTTTGGTTTGTATTGTTTTCTAAGGACTTCCTGAGTCAGAGTGATGTGAACTGTAGCTCTTCAGAAAGTCTCATTTCTGAATCTAGGTTTTGTTCCACAGCTCACTGAGCTAATGTGTGTGGCTTTGCAGGGTGAGTGCCCAGTGATGGGGACCTTGGCCTGCATCCCAAGGTCTGTTAGATTGGAGGGAGTCTGGGATTGGTGTGACCAATTGGAAAAGACACCCAGCCATTCCCAAGAAGCAGTATGCTGCTGCTTGCTCTGCAGGAGTTCAGCAGAATACAACCACCAGGAAATAAACCTGAGGCTGGAGATGTATAGCTGTTTGCATGAAACTTAACTTCAGAAACTTCCAACATTACCTCTCTGGTTTAAGTGCTTAAGTGTTTGTGGCCCTTAAAAACAGACAAGGAAAACTTATAAATTTCTAAGTCCATAATTAATGGACTGTCGAGCACTTAGCATTGCTGGATTGGCAGGGAGGAGTTAGCCAATTTTCTCAATTAGACTTGTAAAGAAATGTGTGTTAAGATGCAAGGCTAACTCATAGACTGAAGGGCGTGAGGGTTTCTATTCATCAAATCAGTACAGCTATTGGAATTTGTCACTGTGTGCTTGCAGTGGTGTGTTTAGTGTATATATACAATGTATGTATAGACTATACATATAAAACTTTAATTTTTAAAACTCCATGTTCTCATGACTTCTTGGCATACCAATTTTTATTAGGAAAAATTATATAATTTAGGAAATCCGTACTGCTCTGCTTAATATGTGCTTAATAACTCAAGTTTAATATTTTAGAAATACTTTCCTTTGTACATTTTTACAGATATTCTCATCAAAACCTACTTTGTTGGAAACACCTAGTAGGCTTGCTATGACAAACTGTAAAGCAGTCTTTGTGTAGTGATAATTTTAAAAATGACTTTTAAAAGTAAATTGTGAAAAATTTGGGAGTTAATCCCCAAAAGCCCTCTATCCAAATACAAATTCTATTATTTATTTCCACTCCCTTTCACACGCACTTCTTTCATGATTGTGTCTGCAGTGCAGGTGCAGTGGTGCCACCCATTTTAAAGCTAAACAACCTGGAGCTTGGTGGGGCCCAGACAGGATCAGGTATGCCCGTCCCCCACACCATCCTACAGAGCCAGTTGGATGCAGCCCTCAGCTCACTGTGGGTGTCCTCACTCCTTTAGGCTGCAGTAGCAGTGACTGGGGTGGTGGGGGGAGGGTGGGTGTGTGTGTGTCTCTGACCTTTTGACATTGGTGATCCTGGATGCAGAGGTGGGCAGTTGGTGCCACTTTGGAATATCTAATAGAATCCTGTGTCACTTCCTCAGACTGTTTGTGCCTGCCTTTTTAATCGTGCATTGGCTCCAGCTGCCTAAAGTCTTCCCCAGGAAATGGCCTGAGATTCCCTGGCCTTTGTTTTTCTGTGCAAATATCCACCCCCACCCCCAGTCTGTCTGCCTACTGTCTGTCCTATATGACCTTGAAGATTCAGAACGCACACCTGAAAATGCTCCTCTGAACCCTAATTTGTTTTCCTGTCCGATTGGCTCCTTGGGTTCATGGACAAGAACAATGTAAACCAGGTTAGGCTGAATCCAGCTTGGAAATGCTCAGACCCTCTCTAACCCAGGGACCATGATTTTTGGACTCATATTGGCTAAGTTTGGGGAGTTAAGGCCAGGAGCTTTTGTTGGCAACCAGTATGTCCTCTGAATCCCCAAAGTCTGAGTGGCCCCAGACTTGGCCTAACACCTCTTCCTGAGGTGGTTTGACAACCTTTGTCATTGCTCCCCTTGGCCAGGTAACACTTTCCCAAGGCCCCGAATGAGGAGCAGCCTTGGTAGATGGTGGATTCCACGTGGATAAGGCTTCAGTGCTGGGAAGAGCACCTGTAAATAAGATCACCTCATGAAGGGCCAAGATGCTGTAATGTAGGTGGGTGAATACTGACGTGTAAGTAGCCTCTCAGAGTGTGCAGTGCTGTCACTGCTTAGTCAATACCTCCTATTGTTCTTACAGCCCAGAGATACACTTTGAAGTTTTACAGCCGCACCACTCCGGGTGGCTGATGGAGAGGAATTTGTCCAATTCCCTGCTGGAGATTTCAGAGCCTTCCTCTTTCCTGGGCACTCTTCCTCATTCTATCCTCATGTCCAGCTCTCAGCACTCTCCTCACTGGGCGGCAGACCCTAGTCCACTTTCAAGTCTCTCCCAAGAAAAAGTGTGGAGGCAGATTCCATGAGATCAAGAGCTCACGTCATGTCAGCAATAGCTGGAGGGAGCGGATGAGTTCTGGAAGAGGCTCACTGAGGCCTGTGACTCCTAGGGGCCCTACCTGCCACAGCCGTCTTACATCTGCCACCCTTTGTGCCACTGTTTGTTAATTTCGTATCTTTAAAACACGATCCCTTCTCACTTTTGAGGCCATGAAACTTTAGACTAACAGTGTTCACAGCTTTTGTCATGCCCATGTGTCTTTCTGATTCACTTTTAACTTTGCTTCATCGTAAGTTCTTGTTCACCAGCTTGAGCTTGAGCATCAGCTCACTTGGAGGCCTGTTAAAAGGCTACTGGATCCCATCCCCAGAGGTTGTGATGCAGTAGCTCTGGGGTCAAGAATGCTCGTAAGGTCCCAGGTGATGTAGATACACTTTGAGAACAACTGTCCTAAGTAGTAACACCCATGGATTGCTAGCAATTTTTTTCTAATACAAAACATACAACTATAAATGGTAGCTGTTCCTTTGCACACACCCCAGAATCCTTCGAATCATGTTGAGAAATGCTGCCTGTGGCTAAACAGAGGGCAGACAGCTTTGGCTTGGCTGTTTCAGCCCTGCAGTCTGCTGCCCCAGCCCAGAGTCGGTCTGTCCTTGGGACAGAAGACAGTGTCCACAACAGCCTGTTAGGAAGACGGGGGTTTGCAATGCTCAGCCTACGGCAGCTGGCTTAGTCCACTGTCCCCACCCTGCTTCTTTTTGGGAAGGTTTCTCCACAGGCACCATCGCAGGGACTTCTTCCAGCCTGAGATCTGCAGTCATGACAGAGGCGGCCCTCTGTGTGGGGCTGGCTCCAGCTCAACTTTGGCTCTCAGGAGTGGGACTGTTCCTAGGACGCTAAGCCCTACTCTATCTGAGAGTGGTGCTAGGTTCTTCCCCACTGCCCTACGGACCCATCTGGAGACGTTCAGGATCTGTCTTCTCAGCTGACGTCTGCTGAGAAATCCAGTTTCCTGAGAGCAGCATTTCCCTCTCTAGATTCAGAAGGATTGACTCTTAACTGCTTGCGAGGAGACGGACCATCTTTCCGATGCAAGGTAAACAATCCTCTCATTTTGCGTCCCACTTCTCCAGTCATTCTCCTTTTGCATGAGGTCTGAGAAACTTTTCCCTGACCTGTCTATGGTGGCTCTTTCTTCCACATTGTCAAGTTTTTCTCTCACATCATCCTCTTTTGAGGGCAGCTGCCTGTCCAGAGGCAGTGTGTTCTTCACAGTGTTTGCCACACAGTCACGCCTTTATTATAACTGATTAGCTGTTCCTAACTTTTGCAAAGCCATGCTGCCTGGTTTGAATCCCAGTTCCACCCAGCTGTGCAACCTGGTAAGTTCCTCTACCTCTCAGGGAAGGATTTGGGTCTATCACGTTCTCAGACCAAAGACACATCTGGTTCTCAAGTTTCCGTGAAACACTGGAAGAGGGAGGCTCAACTAGGAGTCCTAGCAACTCAGCTAAAGAACTTGCTTGGCCCACAAGAGCCAGTGAACTGTAAAAAGAACATCTCACAGAAGAGTGGAAGGAATCCCATGAAACACTCAGAATGAAGAAAGCTAATAAAAACCAGTATCTGAATGTATCACAAGATAAAATGGGGCATGGCTTGCTCTGAGCAACTGATGGAATAGGAGGGGAAAAACCAATCCATTTGACCTTGACTGTAAGAGCATTCTCTTGAGGGATGCAAAAGTCAAAACTCTGGGCCTTGGGAGAAAGAAACATAATCTCTACACACTACCATGTCCAGCTCTGAATACTATCTACAGCATTGTAACAGTTCACATACTGTTGATCCGTTTTCACCTCTTGAAAGAGACCTATGGATGAAGCACAGAAGAGGACAGGATGAAATGCCATCTGCGGTGACAGTGTGAAAATGAAGGTAGAGGTGGAGGGTGGAGAGATGTTCTGTCCTGTTGTCAATACAGAGGACTCGAGATGATGACCACAGTTGATGGGACAAGAGTTAGGATTATTACTAAGGATAAAAAGAACTATAAATTGTAGGTTGGAAGTAGTGGTGTGAGCTGAGTTCTTATCTGCCATGCAGGGAGCTAAGAGGTCTTATGGATTATAGGCAGTTCTAGTTGAAAAGTGTTGCCTCCGGGAGGGCAGAGACTTGTTGCTCAGATACAAGCCCTATTTATTTACTCTTAGACTTTTACCACATGCAGCTAATAGTCTGACCGAATGCCAAATTCTTTATGCCCCACAAATAAAAGAAATAACGCCCAGTGTGGGTAGGGATGTGCTACAGAAATTGCACAACCTTTCCCACAGGATAACTGGCCCAATAATTCCATTTTCAGGAAACAGATGTAGACAAAGACTGGCACATAAGCATGTCCACCTCAAGAATTATTTATAAAATAAAAAATCTCTGCATGTCCAGTAATGATTGTAAAATGTGGCAATGATATATTCAAATGATAAAGTATATATAACCGCTGAAAATTATACTTGCCAAGTAAATGTTTAAAATGTTAAAAGGTTTTTTAAAAAGTATATGAAATTATATTTACAGAATGATCTAAACTTTGTTTAGGCAGGGAAGAAGAAAATCAAAATGCTTAAAGAAGGTGGGACTATGGATGAGTCATTATTTTAAAATATTTTCCTGTATTTTCCACAAGGAAAATATAATTATAAAAGAGGAGCTATGACCAACAGTAGGGGGAATCAGTGGATCCAGCACAGGGCTCTCACGAGGAGCTTTGCCCTGTATCTAAAAATGTCCCGAGAGTGAGGGCCTTGCCTAGGCCAGGACTCCTCCAGAGTCTTCCACCTACCAGGGCCGCTACGTAGGCTGGTAACACAGGGCGTGTGCTGCACTGCTCCTTAACAAACACTTTCTCCCAGCCAAGTCCCCACCCCCTGACTTAAGCAATTAAAGTAAGTACTTCATGTTACTTTATTGTTAAAACTATCCTGAAGGTAGGTATAGTATGCTCATTTTCAGAAGAGTAAATAAAAGCGCAGAGGTCAAGTCATTTGTTCAGGGCCCCAGTCAGTGGCAGAGGTGTAATTCAAACCTAGTTGGCCTGATCCCAAAGCATGAACTCAGCTCTTCATATACACAAAGAATTGGCACCACCACTGAGGAACAGTCACTAAGACTTGTCAAAAATACACTACAGCAACGTCAGCCTACCATCTCTTAAAATCTTTACAAGCTAGATATAAAAATTGCCTTAGATGGAGTAAGAAACCTCAATTTAAAACATTTTTAAAAAAACTAACAAAATATTCTTGAATTGTGCTAGAGCAGAAGTACCAGCCGTCCTGTTCAGAAACTATTTTAAAAGGTACATTTACAAAGAGAAACCATCTTCCAATTGTTTTAACTGAGGAAGGAAAAAATGGAGAATTTAAACTCAGAAGACTGATCAAGATGCTGAAACAAGAGTCCTCCAGAACAGTAAATGTGCCTCGCACGTACATAACTGTTAACCAGCAGCTTCAGCCAAGCAGAGCCAAACACACAAGAGCTTATCTGAGCGCTAAACCATCACCAATTCTGTTTGCCATTTCAGACTTTTCACCTGCATTACATTATGTTCGTAATTTAAAAATGGATCTCAATGCTATCTCAATATCCATTTGCCATTGACCACTTAAGCCATGTAGTAATTTATGATTTAATGCTTCCATTACTATGTCAAAACCAAAATAATTATTAGGTTGGTGCAAGTACACTAGATTAAGCTGGAAATCTCTCAAGCCACACACAACAAAACCAACACGAGAAGAAAATAAAGCATTCAAGTCAGGTGCCTGAGATCTGAAAAACAAAAAACAAAACCATGTAACCTGCACAGAATAAGACTCCAGTCTAACTGCACTAAATGGACAACTGCAGCATACATAACATCTGTGCCTCTCCAGGTGCTGACAGTCTGATCCTCTATCCCCTAAAGACAGGCCACGGAACCCCTGGGCCCAGTCCAGGGAGGACCCACACTGGCAGCTTTTGCCAAGATGGACCCACGCCTGTAGGTTCCTCCCAGGCCTCAGATTCTAAGATGTCACCATTTGAAAAGTTCCAAGTAACCTCTGATCTTCAGAGAAGAAAGATGCTGTAAAAAAAGAGCAAACGTCTGCACTGTCTAACGCAGTCCCATAAGCCTTGTGAAGCCAGGCAGAACATTTCTTTCCAATTCACAGAGGAAACCATCTATACCCAAAGTTCATGCTGCCGCCCAGGAACTGGTCTAGCTGAAAAGTTCTTATAGAGGAGCCCCAAACCTGCAGTAATTGTTCCCTTTCCCTTGTAAAAAAGACTAAGTAATCTGAGTTTCAGTTATTTAGAAGTTAGGATTTTATGGAGTCCAGGAGAGGAAAAATTTAAAGAAATTCTTCATTATAAAAATATCAGCACCAAAAACCTGTCCTTAAGATGTTCTTAAATACATATCTTAGGGCTTGTTTTTTTTTTTTTTTATTGCTGATTACAGATTTAAAACTATGAAATGTGCATTTCTTGGCAACTTACACAAGTGATTTCTTTGCTTATTCACATTTCCAATAAAAGCTTAAGGAAACAGACAAAAACACAAAGGACGAGAGAAATACAAACAGCCTCAAAACAAAAGGATTTAGTAACAGAAAAAACGTCTCCACAGTCCGTGTCCAAGACAATGTTAGAATTATTGAAACAGTGCAAATGCTCAACTCGATGTTCTACACTAAGCTAGTAATACTTGTCTCTGTAGCTGCAAACTGAAAAAGTCGTCCACTTACATTCATGATCACACAAACCACCTAATTTGCTCAAGATTCAGCTTAAAGCAACATTTAATAGACAAGTTCAAAAGGAACACTTGCTTTGTTTTAACACAGCTGTGCTCAGACGTCTACACGATGTCCTCATGGGTCTACACCCCATCCTGGGCTATTAATTCAAGAAACAGTTCAAAGCAGCGTCACACTAGCTGCCTGAAGGTATCCTTGGAGATACTGGAGCGCTTCAGCATTGAGGCTGGTGCTCACCATTGAGGGAACCTACAGAAGACGGAAAACACACCTCCAGCTGTTAGAGATCCCAGCAGGCCAACACCCCCACCCCCACCCTTCTATGGGGGAGCTGCCACAGCTCCGGGAAGGGCAGTCCATCACCAATAATTGTTTAAGGGCTCCCTGAGGAACTCAGCTGCTTTCATGCCTTCAAAAATGGGAAGATGAATGGCAACCAGGACACGCACCCGTCCGGGGCAGGCAGTGGACAGCTTGTGGAGGGACTGTGCCAGGTGAATTCTGGGGTTATTCACCATCTGGCCCACAGGATCATGCTCTTTCTTCCCAGCAAATGCCAACTGTGAGAAGGCGGTCTGGTACCCTGGCGTGTCTTCTATGTCAATAAAATGCTCTTCATCAGGAACAGTGTCGTCCTCAGGTAACTCAAATAGGCCAATCAGAGACTGTAATAGAGGGGTCCTGGGTCGGGAGATGACGAAAGGTTTAAGTAACTACTTTGAAGATTTAAACAATAAGGAGCAACTTCCTCAGAGACACAGAACTATAGACTCATAGTCTCAAGAGTAATAAGTGACCCCTGAAGGTATGAATGACACCGTGCTTACACCTGACTAGAAACCATTCTTGAATTCTTTTGGCCGCAGCACCCCAGTGTGTCTTTACCCAGAGCTGGCTGTGTGACCCAGGCCCGGCTAATTACAAGGCCATGTGTGTCAGGCCAAACCAAGGCAATTCAATGCTTTTAAGTTAGAAGAAAGAAGCTTCAAGTTGTCACATCACTTGATGGAAAAGGCTACCTGAGTAAAACCATAAGAAGGAAGGGAGAGGCAAAGGATCAAGAAAAGCTAGGTCTGCACATCGAGCTAGACATCAAGCACAAGCACATAAAACCTTCTCTTGGCCTATTCAGTTTCTCCTCTTAAAGACTTAAGCCAGTCTAGTCGGAGTGACTGTCATAAAAGTCTTAGAGATCACCTAGACCAGGGACTTTCACCAGGCTCTCAAAGGGGTCCATGAATTCCCCCACAAAAACAGTTAATCAGGAAAACAAGATCTTTCTAGGTAGGCTCAGAAGAATCTACAAGTCATGCCTTGGACCTGATGGTTGCTGGGGGGAGGCTGAGGTCAGAACCCAATTCTCTTGGCCCCCAAGAGAATAAGCTTGGTTAATTTTATAGTCATAGGAGAAAGAAACTGTAATTTCCAAAAAACTTCAGAATGAAGTACTTACCATAGCTTGGTATACTCTGTATCCATCATTGGGGGACACTCTGTTAGTAATTTGGTTATGCCAACCGCACAAATCTTTTTCTCTACATTTCCAGATACTTTCTGAATTTCAGGAATAATGATTTTCTCCAAAACCATTCCAAACATTCTATTAACCAAGGCAAAATAAATTCACTCAATATTTAATTATAGTGGTAGTCTAATTTAACAGTGAGACACTTATATTATTTACAGAGTGACTCCTTAAAATACCAAATAAGGCTGCTAATTTTGGTCAACTGAATGGGATAGACCTAAAAATGACAAAACAAAAATATCAAACCTCTACTCTGTGACCAACTGCCATCATCTTATGTGAATACTACCTTAAGCCTATGCTCAAGGAAAATCGTTATAACCATTTTTTCTGGTCTTGTATGTTTTTTCAAATTACTCAAGAAATCTTTGAAAAATCAGAAAACAGATAAACAGGAAGAAAAAAAGAATCACCATCCAGCAGTAACTAGTTTTAATATTTCTGGATTATAAACTTCCCAGCTTTTCATGCTCACATACCTGTACATATATAAATGTTAATGGCGTGTTTTAAAACAAATGATGTGGCCTGTGAGTGTTGCTGCAGACATCCTCAAAGTAAAGTTTCTAGTGATTCTAAATGGTGTAAAATTCTGTTTATACTTTAATTATTAAGAATTTATTTTATTAAATTATTTGAAGTGGAAACAGTAGATATCAAAGTACATGGACATTCTGATGATCTAGATAACAAGTGCATATTTTTGCTCTACAGAAAGACCATGCCAATTTAAGCACCACCAGCACTGCATAACTCACGATTTCCTACAGCTGGAAAGCGTATTTTCTGGTCCTTTTCAGGTTAATTTATTTTTTTACATTTCAGTCAATCTTGAATTATTTTTGATACAATATAGATGCAGAGATCTAAACTGAAGTCTTTCTCCAAGGAGCTGTGCTCTATCATTCCTTTACATCCTTCCTTTTACACCCTTCTTTTCCCTAGTAAGTGGGAAATGCTGCCCAACTCCAGTCTTATGCAACATATACTAAGTAAGGCAAAGGCCAAATTTCACTGATCCAGACTATTCTCATTTGAAAAATCACTGTTGGCCCTAACAGAGGCAGGCTCTGGAGACAACGCCAGCCATCTAATATGACACAGAACACTGGCTGTAGAGAATGCCAGGGGCTGAGGTGGGGGGACCTTTGGGTTGTAAAGGAAATACTTGCAAACATCTTCCTAATTCCCAACTCCCCAAGAATATTTTGGAAACCACAAGATACGATCACTGAGCATCAAGAACTAAGTAAAATCATCTATAAAACAGAGACTAAGAGGTCAAATATTTTGCTTTTAAAAACAGGATAATAATGGAAACAGACTTACTTGGGTTGTATACCATCAAATATTTCTTGTAGTGCTAGTGCCCCATATTTTATGCAATACAAATTAATAAAGACTAAGAAACCTGTTGAAAGGAGATGCAAAGTATCAATACAGAGGACTCACTGCATGAAATAAGTGGTTTAGTGAAAGTCTGCCAAATGAAATATCCACAAATCACTAAATCCCAATGACTAACTTTGGCATCAATACTGGCCTTTTAATACAATTTAACATATAGAATTTCTGCCTTTATAGTACAGTCAGAAAAAGGCTTTACATAGTCTTTGATTTGTATTTCCCTATAATATTTATTAAAAATGCTTTGATATTTAAACTTACAAGCTAACCTTTGGAACATAATATGCTGAAACAGATTTAGTGCTCGAAGAATACAAACATCTTAAAAAATTTTATATATAAAATTTTAAACTGATAAAAAGTTTACTTGTACATATATAAAATACATATAAAGTGGGTGTTAGCCACTTTCCTTCATTATTTCTGTAGGAACACCCAAATGATTTTACTTACTCTTGATAAACTTTGTTGTCTTGGAATTCTGAAGTCTTTGGAACAGTAGAATGAAGATCTGCTTCCTGTACTGGTCAACTGACTCACTAAAGAAGTGAATAAAAAAGCAACAAATTCAGCATTTTTCTGAGTATCTAACAGAAGCCTCAATTAAGTGTACAGTGAGGTTATATTCATACTCACGGAGGCATGTGCTCTATTATACTATTTAGAAGATAAAAACCTTGGTGGTCATTGGCTTTGGATGCAATCAGCTTCTGGAAGACACCTAATAATCCAGGCTACAACAAATTAGATTAAATAATAATTAGTTAAAGAGCAAGGATTAACTGTTCCAAAAGCTAAACAGGTGATATATTTTGGAAAAGGGTGCATGCTATCATAATTTAAATAGCATTTTCTCTTTTTCTTACTTCTGAAGTGTAAAGGAAAAAAGAAAAAAACCTACCACAATAAGCCTTGAAAGTTAAGTTCTTGAAATTAACCTATTTGGCTCTTATTTTTTAATTTTCCACCACAGAAATAAATAACTAAAGGATACCTAGTTCTAATAAGATATACATTAACATTTTCTACTAATTAATTCCCTTTTTATTAAGTTTAAGAAATTAAAAAAAATTTAAATTAAAAAGAATCTGCCATCCCTTGTTTCTCTCAGTTACCTTACAAAATTATAGTTACATCAAAATCTGACTCACAATTTTGTCAGCTGCAGCACTTGCTATTGTATTTGAACCTCGTTCTAAGAATGCTTGGAGAAGCCTCACTAGAGCAGGAATATTTCCTGTTCTTTCCCAAAGCACTGGCTGAAGGAGATGAGGAAATAAGGCCATATAGGAAGATGGGATGTCATTTTTGTGTGTTTCCAGAAGCAAAGACATCACTTGAAAGACATACGGAATAAATTCTGTTGATAAAAGTAAAAACAGAGCTGTCAGCTTCAGAATTAATGGCTCTGACACAAAAGGCACATATCTCAGGCAGACTGCATTTTATAATCACTTGAATAATTTTATTCAACTAGAAAAAAAATAACTTTCTTTTACTTACCTTGTACATCATTTTGTAAAATTTCAGTAAACACCAGAAACAAAGCCTCCTCAAAATTTACAACAGCAGCAGGGTTAGCCTTGCAAGTTATTCTTATGGATAAACATATTGCTTCAAACATATAGTGATTAAAGTGAGGTTTGCTTGGGTTCTGAAATAAAAAAAGAAAAAAACAAGCTTATGACTCTAAGAATCCAATTGACTATATTAAAAATAACCTAAAACACATTTAACCTTATCAAAAACACACTAAAAGAGATGCCATTTTTTAAAAATCAATATTAAAAAAAACCCACAAATTACACTAAAAAGCCTGCATATGTGTTAAAATCTTATAGTGACTTTAAAATTCAGAAAATGAAATAATACTAATACCTCTTTGGATTTTTTATGGACAAAAGCCTACTTAATACTTCAGAATCACAGGGAAGTGACTACACAAGCCTCACTCAACTCCCAGCGCTTGTAAGGAGCTTTCTTAAACCTGTGTGCTCTCCTAGAGCCATCACTGTAAACAGTGGTGGAAGAAACAAGCAGGGACATAAAAGGCCTGACTCTGCCGTGAGCCTTGTGTGGGACCTCAGACAAGCCTTAACCTCTGTGGGCCTCAATGTCTATATCTGCACAGTGACAGGCCTTTCATATCAGCAGTTTTCAATTTTCTTTTTTAAACAAAATCCTTCTTGGAAGACTACCATGTAAAGCAAATGAACTCAGAAGATGAGTGTGAGTGTACAGCAGCAGGTGAAAGTGGAGACGCCCTAATTCTCTTTTCTCTTAATTCCCCAAAACCCAAGTTAGGCCCAAGACCCTTACCCAGAACTCAGTGGAAAATTGATCACTATTCTCAAAGCCTCTCTAATACTTCCTAAAACTTCATCTCCTTTTCACAGAGTAATTAAGAATAAGCAACTACAAAGGAATTTCACTGTCCTTAAACTGATTTTTTTATTTTCTAAAACTTGATATTAATATTTAAATATGGATCAAAATATCTGTAAAATTTTGGATCAAGGAAAAAGCAAACATTATTTTTGGGGAAATGAGTCAGGAAGAACAGACACAAAAGACTTTAGTCATCATTTTATATTAGTCTGAATAGCCTCTTTTGTGTCCATTTGGTGCAAAGCCTGCTTCTTTCATCTAAGATCATTTCAGATCATTTGTACTTTCTCAGTTCTCTTCAATGAACACATTACTTTTTAAAGTGAGAATAAAATGTGTTAAAGTTTCTGAGCTTACACTTAAAGGTGAGTGCTGCCAAGTCTCCAATCTATGTCACCCCACTTTCAGAATCATACATTAACTGCTGGTCAAGAAGAATTCATAGATCTTTCCCTGTCCGACCGACTGCCAGGGAGTTCTGAGGCTCAAACAGTTTGAAGCATTTAGGTTAAAAAGCAACTGCACTTTCAAAACTGGTTCCGTTACCTTACTAACAGCTAATAGCTTCTGTGTAAGCTGAGTGATGAGAGTAGGGATGTAGGGGATTATGGCTTCTTGTAGGAGGGAAAAACTTCTCATGATAGCTGTAAAATATAAAAAGAGCAAAAACAAACAGTTTAAACTTCAGAATAAAACAGTGATTATCAGGAGGAGAAAAAAGTCCACTGATTGATAAACTAAAATTTTAAGACTCTTAACCCCCAGACAGCTCTTTACATTTAAAAATAATCTAAATTTCCCTTCCTTTTAAAATGAGGCCAACGATTGGCAACAAAATTTAGTTGGGAAGTGTTATTTCCAGAAGGCTTAAGGGACAATAAAAAATAATGAAGTGACCAAAGAGGCAGACAAAAAGGAGGTGGGTAAAGTTGTGGACTGACATGGGGAGAAGCAGGTGTAAGGGACTCTGTTTTGAGTGGCATGAAATTTTACCTCTAGCCTATTAGAAACATGGTCACAGCCTACCAGAAGCTGAAAGAGAAGGCCATCTGCTCATCTCCCCTCAAAAGAGAGACTAGCAGCCTGAGAAAAATCCAAAAATACAAATAAAGCTATGGAGGGCCCATATTATGAAATTAACTGCTCATTAATAGACATCTAAAAACACTGGGCGTCAGACACAAATACATTATTAAGCTAAAATATATGATGGCTATCTTTGCACAAACAGAACAGATGTTTACTAAGTAGGGCACCTACTATATGACAGGCACACAGGATAGAAAGTTAGCCTCTCTTGCCTCCTAAACGTTGCAGTGATGCCAGACTCACCCTCCAAGTAGCTAACCACTACCTATCCTGCCCCTCAGATTAGACATCACTTGCTAGAGAAAGCCGAGGGTTACAGGAGGGATCAGCACCCCTCCTCTGGACGGGCACAGAATCCTCACATTCATTCATACAACAGTATTTACTGGGAAGCTGTTACATACTGGGTGCTCCTGCATACCCTAGGAACACAGCAATGGAGACCATGGACCAGTCAGCTGCCTCACATAAATGGACAATTAAAGAACAATAGTTACATATCACTGCTGGGAGAAACGGAGTGCTGAAAACACAAACACACACCTAAATACACACTTACACAGAAACACATGTACAGCACACCCCCTGCCAGGGGTCCTAACCAAGCCAGACGCTTTGGGAACAGTTTCTTTATAAAGCGTTTCCTATGAGTCTTACACCATGCTAGACTCTTGGAATGCAACCACAAATAAGACCAAGATTGTCCCAGAGCTGTTACCAAGACACTCTCTCCTAACGTAGCACCTGGCAGATGGTTACAGCTGCCTGTGTCCTTGGCAGTATGCCTATGAAGGCAGGGTCTGTCAAATACACCCAGGTTTCACACCAAGACCTAGCAGAACATATGGTCAATAAATGTTGTCTGAGCTCATCTCTGCCCTCAAGAATTTCAATCTAAGAAAAGAAAAAAGGAGTTTGCTACCTTTTCTTTAATAACAGGAGTTCTATATCAAGTTAGAGTAAAATTTTTTTCTGAAAACACTGTTAACAATAAAACAATATTTTTCATTTAAAAATATCTAAACCTACCGAATTCTTGACAAACAGTATCTGGTTCATAGACTACATAACCTGAAGTACAACCCAGAGTGTTTACCACCCCTGTAGTCTGAGATTAGATACTTACAGTCCGTACATCAGGGAAATGGCCTACCTTTCATAATATATTCATTTTCTGAAGAGCCAGGAAGTGTGAGGGCTTTGAAAAGGTTTGTTAGCAGAATCTCAACAAACGGTGCAATTTCTGCAGCTGTAAAGCTATAGATAAAAAAACAGCTTTCAGTCAGTTAGCAACTCTTGAGCTTGTTACTTTGGAATATGCTTTGCAACTACTAGGTCACACTTCTTGGCATAAAAGTGAGCATCTCCCACCACTGACAATCAGCAGACAGCTTAGGAAAATACTGCTTTTACATGTGCTCATGTTAAGTTTCTAAGAAGGCATATCTGGGACCAAACAACTAAGCAAACCCCAAACCAGGCAAACTCAACATCATCTAAAGCTGTTGAGGTCATCCCTGGTTCACATCTGTCACCACTGAGAGCAGAACTTGGACTCCTAGTCATCTAGCCTTTCTGGAGGCAGAGCAAGTTCGGAATTGTTTTCTGTATAAATTCTGGGCCTGAAGACAGGTACTGGCTTAACTTGCCTAAAGGATAACCTTTCAACCCTTAATTGGCCACTGAGCATATCTGTACTTCAAGTTCTTAATGAAGAAAAGAACCTAGAGTGTTTTCCATCTCTTACCCAAAGCTCAGTTTCAAGAAATAACACTTGAAGAAAGGCCTGAAAGACATGCAGACCACCCAACCCTCAGCTTTTTATCCTTGGATCAGGCCATAAGAGCTACTGCCTTGGATCCTAGAGAATTTACTCTCACTCAGCTGTGTCATGTCTCAGCACTAAGATTACAGAAACAGCCAGGTGACAATAACTCTGTTGCATGATGTTGCTAAGAACACAGCTGCCACACACTATCCCCTGAACCAAGGCCCACTTCTGAGATGCCTTCTGAATAACCATTTTAACCTCATGGACATTATGGACACTTCAATTCACCAAGTTTCTCTCTTTGCCTTGCTTGCTGGACTCCACATAAAATTGGCGAGTTTCTTTCTTTAACTACTGTCCAGGCCCCTCGGACACACTTCTGTTTATTAACCTCACACCCCAGTTATTTACCTTTACTCCAATTTCCTCCATTTAACTTTACTGTCATCATGTATCTACTTTGGCATGCAGTCTCAAATTCTTTCGGAATGAGACATAGTATAAATGAGTAAAATGTACACATTTATTTTTCTAACTACTAATGAAATTATGAATACACTGAGATATCTCTGACCAGTACAGAATGGTCTCCACCCCAAGATGAGAAAATATACAACATCAAATACTTACAGAGTGGCGTTGTTAGGCCCTCTCATAGTGAACAGTCTCTCAAGAGCGTGTGCTGCGTAAGTATGAACAACGATGCTTTCAGCTTGAAGGTGATTAATTAAGAGAGGAATAGAGACTAAAAGATGCTCTTTTGGTACCTGAAAAAAACAACAATATACATGCTGTATCTCATTGATGCTATCTGGAATAAAAGACAACTGGAAGAGAGTGACTTGCTGATTCTAAAAAGTGTTTTTTTTCAGCTACTATTACAATGGAGATGATACAGATGAGAAATCAAAACTTCTACCTCCACATAACGGTTCAACTCACATTCACTTTTCCAGTTCTTTTTCTCTGAGCATAAAACTATGATTAGGGTAAAATAATAATATGGAGAAGCAGACTGATTTCATTAATCTTAGGAACTATACTTTTCACTAGCAAGTATTTCCTGGAAAAGCCATTCCAGCTCTTTGTGCCTCATTTGCTCTTCTTAAAAAAGGGGGGAGGCATACACATAAATGTACTAATCTTCATGAAAAACCTCTAAAACTTTAGAATATCCATTAGTCTTGAAAATAGAACAGCTTAAAAAAAAGAAAAAATAGGACAGCTTCACAAGGTTGCATGTTACCCTAGTAGATACCTGTCAAAGACATAAAAATTATAAATCAAGAAACTGAAGAATCACCCACAGGAAATAATCTGTGGCATATTCTTATGATGGAATACTACACAGCTATTAAAAATTAACTCTAACACATCTACTAAAAACAATGTTAAACACAAAAGAAAACTAGATGTAGACCAATACCTATAGTATGGGATCATTTAAATAAATAAAAAACTTAAACTTACGTAATACTATAGAGTTTTTGTGGCAACAAACAAAACCATAAATAATCACTTATGTGGGTATAAAACACTGAATTAACTATCTCTGGGGAGAAAGAATAGAATGGGAGTGAGGAGGGAGGCCTCTCCACTGCGTGCCTCCATTGTGTGTGTAGGTTTAAGTAATTATGGCCTGGAGTTAAGATTTGTGGTGGTTATCTGCGTATCATTAAATTATTCTCTATTTTTGCTTGTGTGTTTAAAATAATTTGCAAAATGGCTGCAGTGTACGAGGAGGAGTCAAAAATGACCCGCACTCCGGTTATATTAAAACTAAGTGACTTATAGTGTTAAGAATCATAAGCATCATATAACTAAGTAGCAAAAAACAATACAATTAAAATATGGGCAGAAGAGCCAAATAATATTTTTCTTTCTTTTTTGGCCATGCTGCATGGCTTGCAGGATCTTAGTTCCCTGACCAGGAACTGAACCCAGACCCCCGCCCCCAGTGAAAGCATTGAGTCCTAACCACTGCACCACCAGGAATTCCCCTGAATATTTTTCCAAAGAAGATATACAGATGGCTACAGGCACACAAAAAGGTGCTGAACATCACTAATCATCAGGGAAATACAAACTAAAACCAAAATGTGGTATCACCTCACACCTGTTAGAATGGCTAGTCTCAAAAAGACAAAAAATAACAAGTGATGGCAAGGATGTGGAGGAGCAACTTGAGCATCCATCAGTGCATGAATGGATAAAGGAAATGCAGTGCATGCGTGTGCGCACATACACACGCAGATGGAATATTTCTGAGGCATAAGAAAAGAAAATCTTGCCATTTGAGACAATACGTATGGACCTTGAGGGCATTATATTTAGTGAAACAGAGAAATACAAACACCGTATGTAAGTGAGCTTACATGTGGAATCTTAAAAAACAAAACAAAAAACAAAAACCACCAGGAAAACAAACTCCTAGATACAGAGAACAGATTGGTGGTTGCCAGAGGCAGGGAGTGGGTGAAATGGGTGATGGCATCAAAAGGTGCAAACATCCAGTTATAAAATAAGTCACCAGGATGCAATGTACAGTAACTACAATTAATGCTATACTGCATATAGAGAACAGATCTCAAAAGTTCTCATCATCAGAAAAAAATTCTGTGACTGTATATGGTGATGGATGTTAACCAGATTTACTGTTGTGATCACTGCACAATATAGACAAACATGAATCATGCTGCGCACCTGAAATTAGTATGTCAATTACTTTTCAATTTAAAAAAAGAGATGAGACTGAGGGAAGAGTAGGTAGAATTGGAGTCTCCCCACTCTGGGGGGTGTCTGCTCACTGACAGGCATTAGGTAGTGGAATTTGTCTCTTTCATTCTTTTTGCTGAGGCCCAATAACTGAATGTGTATAAGTTAAATGAGATTTGATTTACCTCCATCATAAGCATCAGCACTGTGCTTGGCAAACAGTAAAAACTTAGTAAATGTTAGCTACACTCTTTCTCCAAGACAGTTAACTGTCAAAATGATATTGAGCCCTGAAGTAGGTAGAACTGATGGAACTGATGTCTTCCCTAGGGGGTGGGTGTTAATAAATTTCTCTGGTGAGATCTTCAAACAGACAGTAACAGATAACTTGATGGTGGACTCGGTGGTTTAAAATTGCCCACTGTATTTCCAACATAAGAAACAGAGTACTCCTGCACGAATGGCAGCCCCAGGTGTAGATCTGTTTTCCTTTCTCTGGTCCAGAGTGCTACAGTTGGCTGGAGGATGGATGTGATTGATCAAAATGGGGAATGATATGAAGATAAAGTTTTATAAAGGAGATTTATGTTGTAAAACTATTTTAAATACTTCGGGATCCACGAATTCTTATTCAGGATTCAAACTATTTAGGGGTGGGGACGTATAGCACAGGGAACTCTACTCAATACTCTGTAATGGCCTATATGGGAAAAGAATCTAAAAAAGGGCGGATATATGTATATGTATAACTGAAAGATAGAAAACACCCAGAATATCTACATACTGGGGACTGGTTGAGTAAATCACAGGAGACCCACCCAGAGTACTATGCTAATTAATTTTTTTTTAAAAAGAGGAAACTATGTAAATACTACAATGGAATGACATCTGGGATTTGCTAACTGAAAAAAAGCAAGGTGTTGGAATTCCCTCGTTGCCCAGTGGTTAGGACTCTGCGCTTTCACTGCCATGGGCCTGGGTTGAATCCCTGGTCAGAAGATCCTGCAAGCCAGGTGGTGCAGCCAAAAAAGAAAAAAAGCAAGGTGAAAAACAGTGTGTTTAGCTTATTCTCTTGTGTGTAGGAGGAGAGGAAATATATAAATATACATAGGACAATATTAAGTTATATTTTTAAAATTAAGTAATGGAAACATAAACGAAAACTCAAAATGGTTACTTTTAGGAAGAGAGAAGGAACTGGGAGGTAAGCTAGACCCCTCTGAATTGTACCTTGCCTGACTTTGAAGCCATGTAAAGTAACCCTTCTCTTGCCCCACCAAAATAAAAAACCCCACAAGCAAATGAATCTAATTATTTATCAAGTTAGTGGCAAAAATGCACAAAGAATAATTTCAAGTTGCTTTAAACACAGTATTTCTTGACTACACATGCCTAATAGGATAATATACTAAGGATATAAATAACACAAAGAAATCAAATGGCATTCAGCACTATTACTTTATTAATAATATTGGTATTACTTATTTTCTGGCTTTCTCCTATGAAAGAGCCTAAAACCAATTTCCCTAGCACCTAGATTATGGCCTCTAAATAAAATTTCCCACCTTCAAGGGTGGCTAATTCAGGTCTGGGGCAGGAAATGTACAAGATGAACCTGGAATATTCTGTCAGATATGAAAGAAGGGAAGCTGTTAAAGGCTACTAAGTTTATGTCAAGAGGACACAGGAACCTACATAATGGGGCTCCTACTGGCCAAAGATGGAGCAACTAGTCAAAAAATCCCTCATTTGTCCTCTGGGAGGTTGGTAAGGTACTAAACTCATTTCTCTGAACTGATACAAGGGAAAAACACATGAACATTTATGCTGTTTTTCCCATTCAAATTTGTAATTAAATAATCTATGAAGGGGACTTCCCTGTGGCGCAGTGGTTGAGAATCTGCCTGCCAATGCAGGGGACAGGTGTCCAATCCCTGGTCTGGGAAGATCCCACATGCCGCGGAACAACTAATCCCCTGTGCCACAACTACTAAGCTTATGCTCTAGAGCCCAAGAAAGTCACAACTACTGAGCCCACGCACCACAACTACCAAAGCCTGAGCACCTAGAACCCATGCTCCAGAAGAGAAGCCACAGCAATGAAAAGCTCGCGCACTCCAACAAAGACCTCACACAGCCAAATAAATAAATTTAAAAAAACAATAATAATCTGAGGCAGTGGTGTTGGTTGTGCAAAAGAATAAACATGCTAAAAACCACACAAGTAAACTTTTAAAAATGTGACTTTTATATCAGGTTACCTATATCTCAATTAAAAACTGTGTCAATGATCATCACTGAAAGTGGACGACCAGACACTGTACATGTCCTAATGAAACACAGTACACCAATGACAATTCTTGCCAACGCTCCCCACCCCACCCCCAACAGCCAAAGGAATAAAATTTAATCAACCCTCTAGATTTACCAATTTAGAAATACAGGGAACAGAGGAACAAGAGGTAAATTATACCACTGAGGATGCAATCAGCCAAAAGTAGAGTGAGAAATGACTGGTTTCTCCAAAAAACAACATGCATATGAAAGGGGAAGAAGGACCCCTGTTGTAAATTAGGAGACATGAGACACAATCAACCATAAGCAATGTGTAGACCTGGTTTGGATCCCAAATTTTAATAAAATCACTGTAAAGCAATATTTTTGAGAAACTGAGGAAAATTAATCATGGGTTGGCATCCTAAGCTCTTCAGGAATTGTTAATTTTGTTAGATGAGGATATCAAATATGGTTGCACAGCAGAAGGGAAGAAAAGCTGGTATACAATAAACTCTTAAGAGATTAAGTGGCACAGAACAAATAAATGGAAAAGCTACTTACTTGATTCCTAAAAATCATAATGTATTTGATACCATCAGCTTTAAGAACAGGAAATTCATTCACTATCAAAAAAATAAAAAGTCACAGTTAATTTAAATTCTAAGGACTGTTAGTCCCAAATTAGTGACAACATTATCGGATTTTGAAAACATGGTTCCGGTCAGCAAAATGTTAAGTAATTAAAGCTTAGTTAATTATATAATGATCTACTATATAGCTATTAATTCTCATAGGTTTATAAATAATTTTTCCCCCTTACCTTTAAGTTTCATTACAAATGAACACGTGTTACTTATGTAACTGAACGAAAATGATTTGGACCATGAAATAACGACAGTATCTCTTTCAGAATTGAAGCAATTCTGAATCAAGAGCAAGTCCCCTGAATATCCCCAGAGAACACCATAATTCAAAAAGACACATGCACTCCAATGTTCACTGCAGCACCATTTACAATAGCCACGACATGGAAACAACCTAAATGCCCATCAACAGATGAATGGATAAAGAAGATGCGGTACATATATACAATGGAACATTACTCAGCTGTAAAAAGGAACGAAATTGCGACATTTGCAGAGACATGGATGGACTGAGAGACTGTCATACAGAGTGAAGTGAGTCAGAAAGAGAAAAACAAGTATCGTATATTAACACATATATGCGGAATATAGAAAAATGGTACAAATCAATCTGTTTGCAAGGAAGAAATAGAGACATGGATGCAGAGAACAAACATGGACACCAAGTGGGGGAAGTGGGGGTGGGGGGTGGGGGTGGGAATGAATTGGGAGATTGGGATTGCCATATATACAGTACTCATAAGAAAAAAAAAATCAAATTGTACATTATTAAAAAAAAAGGGCAAGTCCCCCTAGATGAGTTTGCGTTAGTCGTGGGAAGCAAGTTAGTGACAGGGATAGAATATTGGGCAACTGTTAAAAGTTCCTGAAGCTGAATGACAGTAACGTGGAAGTTCTTTATGATATTATCCCTACTTTTCAGTGTATTTAAATTTTCCACAAAGTTTTAGAAGAACATATATGTCTTGATCAACATACTTTTTGTAAACATATGAAAGTATCCTGAATATCTGTTAGTTTTAAGTACTTTAAATTTACTTCAACTTTTTAAGAGTTCATTTTTTTTTTTTAAGTTTTATTGAGTTGGCCAAAAGGTTTGTTCGTTCCATAGTATCTCCCAGAAAAACCCAAATGAACTTTCTGGCCAACCCAATATTTTATTTTTATTTTCTTTTTCGGCCACACAGCTTGTGGGATCTTAGCTCCCCAACCAGGGATTGAACCCAGGCCCTCAGCAGTGAAGCATGGAGTCCCAACCACAGGAGCACCAGGGAATTTCCAAAAGTTCATCTTTTTAAATGAGAAAGAAGACAAAACCAAAGTATAATTTCTAAATTTTACACACACACACACGAAATATATACTGACAATTTAGTTTCACTTGTTCCTATTTTCCTTCTACATAAGCAACCTTTTCTACATGAAAAGTTAATTTCACCTGGGCAAGATCTGGGCAACCATTACAGATTTTATCCAATAAAAGAAGTAACTGCAACAAGGATAGGAGCCACTGTTTTCAGTATCGTGGTGATACAAAGCCATAACGGTACTCATTTTGTAGTTTAAAATAACAATACGAATAAAAATTGCAGGTACAGGGATTCCCTGGTGTTCCAGTGCCTAAGACTCCGTGCTCCCAATGCAGGGGGCCCGGGTTTGATCCCTGGTCAGGGAACTAGATCCCACATGCTGCAACTAAAACATCCTGGTGCCGCAGCCAAGTAAATACATAAAATTTTAAATTGCAGGTATAGTGTAAGTTGTATCAAAAACGTTTCACAGGACTTCCCTGGTGGCCCAGTGGTTAAGCCGCCTGCCAACGCAGGGGACACGGGTTTGAGCCCTGGTACGGGAAGATCCCCACATGCCTCGGAGCAGCTAAGCCCATGTGCCACAACTGCTGAGCCTGTGCTCCAGAGCCCAAAAGCCACAACTATTGAGCCCTTGAGCCACACTATTGAAGCCCACGTGCCTAGAGCCCATGCTCCACAATAAGAGAAGCCACCGCAATGAGAAGCCCACGCACTACAACAGAGTAGCCCACACTCACTGCAACTAGAGAAAGCCCGCGTTCAGCAACGAAGACCCAACGAAGCCAATAAAAAATAGTAATAATAATAAAACAGAAAAACAGTTCACAAAACTCACCATTAGCTGACTTTAAATCAGGGAGAATGTGATTCACAAAGAACTCAGTCAGGTTTACAAGTTCATTTGCTTGTGTAATTCCATGCTAAAAAACAAATTCATAACAGTGAAATAATATGAAAAATCTGTAATTATTTACCACATTGGAAATTTAGGCAGCTTTAGAAAACCAGGTTAAAGATGGAGATGAATATTTCAAAACACAAACCGCTTACATATAAATAAGACTATTTTAATAGATTAATAAAGAAACTTTCCAAAATTAAAGAATAGCTGAATTTAAGTTTAGCACGTTTTATATATACTGAGTCTCAGCTAAGGAAACAAGTGCGGCATCTGTTGATTTTTCGGTCCATAAGAAACTCAGTACTTAATACATCAATATAAAGCCATCTTTGGAGACTACATGAATTCTAATCAGAATTAACACATTATCTAGCAGAGTAGGCTATATAACCAGAAACATATCACTTCTTTTTGACTTCTGTGGTACCGACAACTGTGATTTAGAAATAAAAATATGCTGAAAGGATTCACCTTCTGTGTCTGGGCTTTCGATGCCAAAGACGTCACCAGGTAAATGGCTGCATCTTTGTGTTTCCAGTTGACAGATGGATTTTTTGCATATTCCTGCAGCATGGAATTAACATAACCAGAGAAGATTCCTGTCACGGGTCCCTCAAAAAACTTGCATAATCCTCGTACTAGATCACAAGCAGCCCTGCGTCTAGTATCAATATCTACAAAATCAAAGGGAAATACATCATGGGAGAAAGAAACAACCACCAACCTTCTGATCAAGTTCATAAGAAAACAAATTGCCATCTGATAAGCTACTAGCAACAAAAATAATGAACCCCACCCCCCACAAATGTAAAATGAGAATGAAATTAAAAGATTATAGTAGTATGATCAACACTAGTAAGTTTATAAAAAAGAGAAGACAAAAAATTCAACATCTGATACTTTGATATAGCTCATGTAAGAGCTGCTTTTTACTCTGTACAAATTAAAGAAGGAAAATAGTTCTCCAGTGAAAGCCAGCTAAAATGACACACTTATCCTGACTTCTTCACTTCCCCATATTTACTAGAAAGAGAGCAACTTTAAAACTGGCTTGTGAAGAGACCACCAGCTAAAAACCAAAATACGTACCAGATCCTTCCAAATCTCTTCTTATGTACTCCTCAGAATTATCTTCGAAGGCTTCTTCATCAGCAGCTACAAAAAGCAAGATGACATTTCAGATCACCTTTTAGAAGACATGCCAAGTCACTCTACTTTTATAGCTGAGTACACAGAAGAGTATGTGAAATTGCCATGTTTTATGCAGCAAGGTGTTTTTCTCAACAAATGACTACTTCATATACTCTTAATCACTACTTAGAGCGGCAAATGATACCCTGAAAGGTTAGGTAATAGGTAATTCACACAGCTGCGAGAGAGGCTCACTTGTTCTAACGTAAGCGTCCATAGAACTGGACTTCATCACTAACCTTCAAAAGTGTTGGAGACCAATCTAGGGATGCCAACTCTTTATTCTGCCAGATAAGGACATTAAACAAACACCCTAACAACTACTATCATCATTTCATTAGTCATTTCAACACCAAGTAGGATAGGCAGTATCAGAATAAAGATCTGTCCTTTAAAAATAGTCTTATGAAAACAGAAAAGGAAATAAAACCCCACATTATATTATTTTTTATTTCCTCATTTTGTTCCTGATTGAATGATCTAATGACTGCTCTTCCCAACTGTAAGAAAGACATTTTGTACTAATACAGACTCCTAGGACTATTTTAACCTTAAGTACAAACTAGGTGGGCTTCAACTCTGCATTTAAAAGTTATCAGTCACTTCTAGTCTCAAGTCAACTGTTCAAAAATAACTTTTGCCTTGGTGAAATACTAAATTCAACAAAACTTAGACTGAATATGTTACAAAAAAGTAACATAAAGAAGACTTCTTAAATTCTTAAGTTTATCCTAACATACTCTTTTAAAAAATGAGCTTTTAATTAATCTCCTGAAAAAGTTTTACACTTTGCCACAATTACCTCTAAATTCCATGTTAGGCACAATAACCTTTTCACAGATACTTGTCAGCGTGTTCTGGTCCTCAAATAGATTCTTATAGTGAGGTCTCTCACAAACTGAAGCCAGAAACTGAATTGCATTACTTACCAACTGGAATAAAACACAAAAATAAGCATATTTTTAAGAGCAAAAGGAACCATTTATTTCATGGGGGAAGGAGGGGATGTCTTAATTATTTGTCTCCACCATCATCTTACCAAGTCATATTTAACCTCTTGACCTGTTGTAACTAGTAAATTCCAGATGGCTGTGACAAAACGAGGCAGGTACCGTTGAAATTCTTCATCGTATTTTTGTGCATAGAGTGCAGCATTATCACAAATCTGGGATTTTAAGAGCTCCAATAAGCCTGCTTCCTCTTCATCCTCACATAAGAGAAAACGGAAAACTCAAACATACAACTTCAACGCTACATAAACATGAAGAGTAGCTCTAATTCCCAAACTCTTTAAAAATTTTAAATTCAAAGCCAGGTGCTGTAAACTACATCTATGCCACTGTAAATTTATCCACCTGGTCTATCAAATAAATAAAAGATAAAATATTTATCAATAAGAACAGTTCTCAAAAGTTTTCAAGTTAAATAAAGCCTTTTCTGGACTTCCTTGGTGATCCAGTGGGTAAGACTCTGTGGGCCCAATGCAGGGGGCCTGGATTCGATCCCTGGTCAGGGAACTAGATCCTGCATGCGTGCCGCAACTAAAAAGTCCAAATGCTGCAACTAAGACCTGGCACAGCCGAAATCAATCAATCAATAATTTAAAAAAATAAAGCCTTTTCTTCTAGTTGCTAAATTATAAAATATTTACATATTAAATCAAAAATAATATATTCCAAAAAACCCGAATAATAAAAATCATATTTCCTTTGTAACACAATCTTGCCATCTTCCAAAAGGTTCTCATTTCAAATATATTAAAATGTGTTCTCTTCCCAATAAGCTAATGCTGTAACATTCTCACAAATAATATTTTGGTCATAAAATGTTTAACAACCACCTAAAGCAGAGGTCAACCTGCTGCCTAATTTCTGAAGTAAACTTTTATTAAAACAGCCACACTCATTCTTTGTTTTCATTTATACAGTTTATAGTGTTGCCTATGACTGCTTTCAACTGTAACTGCAGTATATAGCCCACAAAGCCAAAAATACCTACTACCTGGACCTTTACAGGAAGTTTGCCAACCCCAGTCGAAACCATGACAGTGACAGATCCACAAATACTTTTTGAGCTATATTATGTGCCAAAGAACTCAAATTGAGAAGAGAGAGAAAGAACAGCCCCTCAAGGCATAAACATAAGGGATGTTACAAAGTGAGATGACACATGGTTAAATGGGTAAACAACTCCCTTAAGAATCCTTTGTGAAAAACTCCCTTTAGACTTAAGTGTAAAGACAAGCTTTGTTTTCTTCTTTCTTTTATTCATTTTATTTATTTTTGGTTGCAATGGGTCTTTGTTGCTGTGTGCAGGCTTTCTCTACCTGTGGCAAGCGGGGCAACTCTTTGTTGTGGTGTGCGGGCTTCTCATTGCAGTGGCTTCTCTTGTTGCAGAGCATGGGCTCTAAAGCACAGGCTCAGCAGTTGTGGCACAAGGGCTTAGTTGCTCTGAGGCATGTGGGATCTTCCTGGACCAGAGATCGAACCCATGTCCCCTGCACTGGCAAGTGGATTCTTAACCAGTGTGCCACCAGGGAAGTCCCAAGCTTTCTTTTCTGAGGGAATGGTTTCCTCCTAGTGGACTGAAGGGATTATTTTATGGGAACTCTATTTTTTTTTAGTTGCTTCTTGTTGCCTGTAAATCTCAGAGACAAAATTTGCTGTATAACCACAGTAATGATTCTCCCTCTGCACGCCACTCCCCAAACAGATCTCTATCACCAACTGTAATTTTTATCTGGTGTTGAAGTATTCTTAATATTTTACTTCTTACATTTTTTATTTCTTGAGGAAGAGGTAAATCATAAATATATTAATAAACAAGCAAATGAGTAACACAGAATAAGTGCTATATGTTAAAAAGTACATATTATAAAACCCAGATCAGAAACTTTTACACATTACAAACTTTCACATCCCCTCTTTCCCACACTATAGATGACTTTTTCAAAAAAGGCTATTATTACAGAGGTTTAAGTTTTCTTAGTATCTTCAATGACAAACGATTTTCTATTTCATAATATGTTCACAATGTGAATACTCTTTGATAATGTAATGAAATAGCCTTATTTATAACTGTGACTTAAGTCAGAACTACAAAAAGAGTAATTCTGCATATTACAAATAACCAAATGTGGAACATTCCACATCAAATATTATTTGAATTCTTAGAATTTTATCTATTAACAATACAAGAGTAAATAAATTTTAAGGAATCAGGATACTAAACATTCTCAAATAACAAATTTTTTTGAAGTCCAATTAATTATCCTCCTTCCAATATTCTCAGAGGCTACTCAATTTTTTTAACATTTAAAAAAATTGATATATAACTGACATTTAACATTATACTTCAAATAATTCTTAATTTTAAAAAAAGCCTATTTGGGAAATATTTTGAATAATACTTACATCGGTTTGTAGAAGTTTATTATCTAATGTCAAGAGGGTATGAAAATTGTTCATCCAAGTTTCCATATTATCTTCAAAAAATTCAGGGAGATCCTAAAGCATAAATGGTGACTTGATACTTTTGATTGAAAAAATTATTTTAATAAGTTTTCCCCACCATGCCAAATGTTTTCCACATGCCTATGGCCTCAAGCCCACATTTCTCAGGTGAGTCAACTGATACCTATTTTGACAAGAATTCTCTGCTCCAGCTAGGTCTGGCCACTGAGTAAACCATTCTGACCCTGTCTTGGTAAATTTTCAACCACAAATGATGCCACCTGTTGCCTGTTCCAACATAAATCTACTTATTCCTTTAAGGTCCAGCTAAGACTGAAGACTTTCCTCACAAAACTTGGTGCTTACCAATACATTCCTTTTTGTTTCTGAACTACTGCATTTATTATAAGATGACCACCAAGCTAGGCATACTGTCTTATACAGCTGGTGATTTCCTATGGCAAAATACTGTTCTCTTAATGAGGGATAATCCCCCAAGGGTAAAGATTATGCCTCCTTCCTGGTCAGGCTTGCGTCACTAACAAGTTATTAATCACCTCATTCTACCTAACTTCTAGGAAGCAGAATTCAAAAGAAGGTGTAAAAAAAAACCCAGTTGTGTCCTTTAAGAATTTCTCAAATTGCTGTCCGGCTGGACATGGATGAAGGTATGCTGTTTTGGGCTGTTCATCTCCTATGCATTCCACCTATTCCTTTTGAGGAATGCTCTCCCTACCAGTGTAAGTACAGTCATGTTGGGAAGATTAAGTCCAGGTACTTGGCTCTGGCTAGGGGCAACAAAAAGACTACATCCTTCCTCTTGCATCTCAATATAGGAATCTGTACCAGTAAGACTCCCTTCTCACTCCTGGAGCCCTGAATCTTAAAGTAATGACTCAAGAACAGAAAGAATGACTGGAGGCCACTGCCTCAGTAGCAGCAAGGTGACCAGGCATTTTCTGCTATAAGATTGTGACTGTGTTACCTCTGAAATACCAGTGGTTCTTACACCTTCCCAAGTGTGCTTCTTCAGCCATCTGTCTCCTAGATACGCTCCATTAAAAGTTTTTTTTTTTGGTATAAGCTAGCAGAGGCCACTAATCAAAACATGGTTTCCCCCAGTGTTAACATCCACTTAAGTGAGCAAAGAGGAAGGCCTGAGAATGTGATCTGTTTTCAATAAAACAGAATATAGGGTAACACCCCAACAGTGATTTGGGATTTGGGGTTTCCCTAACTTACTAGACTAAGACAATGCTACTTTTCCTTATGAGGCATCCACCACTAGCAACTCTAGGAACTACTATAAAATAGAATACAATTTGTAGATAAAGAATGGGGGGAATCAGAAAACAAGCACACAACTAATGTCTATTCTTTCGGCGAGAGGGATCAATGTTAGCAAAGAAGTCTTTATCAAGTGAAAAACTTTATACCTGACATCAAAGAATAAGAATCAAGATCAAGAAACAAAACAAAACTTACCTGAAAGTTTAAACTGTAGAACAGTTTTGAGATTAGGATCAGGGAAGAAAAAAGAATCCTCAGGGCAGAGGCATCATTTGCATGGGTGCTGCAGAGTTCAATAGTGGCCTTGGAAAGGAATTTAGGAAGATGGTTTTAGTGTATTGTAAACCTTAGTGAAAAAGCCTTGAACTAGGCTGAAACTATAGGTCTTCTCCAAAATTTGGCTTTTAAATAGTATTGGGATGGCCAAAAAGTTCCTTCGGTTAGTAAATGCATTGTTTGATAAAGTTCTTCGCGAAAGAAAAATCTTTTATTGTTACTTAAAACCAAACGAACTTTTTGGCCGACCCAGTAATACAGTCATTTAAGATTTCTGAAAAACATATAACAGTATATATTTTTAGACTGTCAGTAATAGCACTATTGTAGAGTCCAATATCAATATTTTGGACTAGATCCCTCTCCTCTCCTCTGTGCATATCTGTAACTATCTTACACAAAACTATCTTTATATACACTCATTAAATAACTCCCTGCCACTTGGCCTGTAAGTTGTTTGCAACTGTTTGTTTCTAACCCCAATAAACACGCTTATTTATAAAACTTTATGAATGCTTGTAGTTTTCTGAGTTTGAGATTCTAGAATTTTATTACCAATGCAGAACAATATGCTATGAGTAGCGCAGAACTATGCTATGAGAGTAGCGGGGTTTGGAAGCCAGACAGATCTGGTACAACCTAGACTCTGTCACTCACAATGAGCATGATTCTAAGTTATCTTACTGAGCCCCCATCTCATCTGTAATTAAGAATAATGCCGACCTCACAGAGAGAATATGAGAATCAAATGAGAAAATATATATAAAAGGTTCTCGTAATTTGTGCACACCTGCTATGTAAAAGACAATCAACAAATGTTGCTAACTATGACCTGGAGTTAGGAAACATAAATGTTACGATTTTCTCAATGAAATGTCAAACTCCAGAAAGCTAGTACCATTTATAATCCAATGGACAAGACAGTGTTCATTTCACTGCACTCTGGCTAAAACTCCCCCTGCCATCCATCCCTCCCTGCTCCTGGCTAAAACTTTTAATGTCATTAAAAAGAAATAAAAATCTTTGCCAATCCAATAGGTAAAAAAATTGACCACATTTTGTCCAATTTTATTTTTAGGAAGATACCCTAACCATGAAAAATCCTGTGCATACTCTATAAAGTTGTGACTATCACACAACTTTCCTTTTTGAAAACAGGAAAGATGAGCAGCTTTGCTCGAGTTAGCAAAACTAGGTTTGAGGCCTGGCTCTCTTTTTTATTGGCTGTGTGATACCAAAGCCTCCTCTTTCCTTATCTGGAAAAAAAGGTTAGTGATACTTCTCTTTCAATCTTACAGGATTCTCAAAAAGATGAAGAACATGTTTAGGAAAGTTGTTTATATACTGTAAGACAATGTATGGATATAAATCAAACTCCATGAACAGTCAAATCAAAGCACAGATCTATTCCTTTAGAGACACATACTCAAATTCTTGAGTGAAATAACAGAATGCCTGGGGTCTGCTTTCAACTATTAGTAAAAAATCAAAGGGAGAGAACAAATTAAAAAGAAACAAAATGCTAGTAATTGTTAAACTTGTGTAGTCGGTACATGGGAGTTCATTCTACCATCTTCTCTATTTTGGTGTAGATTTGAAATTTTTCAAAAGAAATGCTGCTCTAAACCATTACCTACCAAATAAGCTTTCAAAGCAATCTCTTAAAATTTATACAAATATTCAAGCACTTAAAAATATTAAGTAATCGGGCCGTTGGCTGTTCGGCCCTGGGATCCGCCGCGTCTCCGCGAGCAGTCGGCTCTGAACCGTGAGCCGCCGTGAGCTCTCGGATTTGAGCCGGCGCCAGCGAGCCCGGGGACATCGCCCGCAGCGGCCAAGCTAATGGCCGGCTGAGCGGGACGCCGCCTCCGCCTCAGCCGGCGGAGGCCCAGGCCCAGCAGCCATGGCCGAAGACTACTGGGACGGGCGCCTGCGGCGAACAGGAGGAGAAGGAGGTCCCGCGGCCTCAGCCCGGAGTTTAAAAAAAAAAAAAAAAAATTAAGTAATTAAAAAATACCACCAAGATGTTATTGCATACCTTGAATAGATTAGTCAAAGGCAAAGCAAAGGCATCCAGAACAAGTTTAATTTCAGTCCATAACTCGTTTGACTTAAATTCATGGCGATATCTAGAAAATTAAGGTAAAAAGGTAAATTTACAAATTTTTGTTAATTGACTTCAGGTCTTCAAAGCTAGATTAGAGAAAAATCTATGGCTAGACAGCTTTCTGAAATAAAAAGGGAATTCAAGCACAGTGTATCAAGACCAGATATTTCACAAGTAATAGGACAACATGAAATAAACATCCTGCACTTCAGAAGAAACAAACACAATAATGAATGGAGGCTTATGCTCTTCTAGAATTATCATAAAATAATGACGATAGCCACAGAAATATACACAAGCAAAAATATGTGAAAAAAGGTATTTAAAAAATATGAATTTATATAACAATACCTTTTAAATAAAGAATGTGCTGTACGAAGGACTCCATTAATAACATGGAAATCTCCACTCTGAAAGCGATTCACCATTTCTGTCAACAAGTCAGGCCATTTCTGGGGGAAATCTTCTCTGCCAATAATGCTAATGGCATCACTTAACTGAGGGGAAGAAAGAGACTAATTAGATGAAAGCTCTACAAATAAGCCCACCTAACAAGCAGGGCCTCACATACCTGCTTCTGAATTTGCTCCGGGCTGCTAAGCATCAAGTGCACTATGTTAGCTTTAATGGCTACTCGGTCGGCTTCGCAAATTTTATTTGGTTCATCTTCAACCTAAAAAGCAAAACATTAATGAGCAAGTAACATAAATCCATATCCATGACTGTATGGGTCTTTGGATAAAATAGAATCATTTCTCATTTCTTGGTTTCCTAAGAAAAACAGAGGAAGGTGGGGCCTTCCTTCTATATAAATGGGTCACAGATTCCTTTAACAATCTGATGAATGTTTTTCTGCAGAAAAATGTACATTCCTTCCCAAATTAATGAGCTTCTCTGACTCCCTGATGCCAATTAAGAATCTCAGTTCTGTATGTAAACTAATCAGAACATGTGATCTTTATAGATATATGCTACTCAGCCCATATTAATCTTTAAAAGCTTCAATTTGGCCTTTACCTTAAGTCAAAGAAAGGTCTTTTCAATGAAAACTTCTTGACCATTACCAGTTTGAATGCATCCAGGACTACATCGCCCAAAGAGATTCTGGAAGTCTCACTAGTTTTACAAATCAAGACAGGGGTGCTTCCCTGGTGGCGCAGTGGTTAAGAATCTGCCTGCCAATGCAGGGGACAGGGGTTCAAGCCCTCATCAGGGAAGAACCCACATGCCGCGGAGCAACTATGCCCATGTGCCACAACTACTGAGCCTGTGCTCTAGAGCCCGCAAGCCACAACTAATGAGCCCATGTACCACAACTACTGAAGCCCACGCACCTAGAGCCCATGCTTCGCAACAAGAGAAGCCACAGCAGTGAGAAGCCTGAGCACCACAACGAGGAGTAGACCCTGCTCTCCGCAACTACAGAAAGCCCGTGTAGAGCAACGAAGACCCAATGCAGCCAATGAATAAAAAATTAAAGACAGAGGGAGAGGGTATGCATGTCTACACCAGTAGATAAATGGATTTTAAACATTCTAAAATTCTCCAATTCATTTCTTCACCATATGTGAGAACACTTGACTATACAAGGTTAAAAACATATACTATTTTTAAATTTTTCTATGGAATGAGGAAAAAAGAGTCTATAAATATTTAAGCAGATTTAAAGTTAATTTTTTAGAAATGCTGACCATTCTGTCAACTTTAATATTTTCTAAATATCATTACTGCTATTAATAAAAACATTTCCCACCTTTTTTAAATCCTAACCCAGGGTTACTGCAACCTTGGCATTACTGACATTCTAGGTCAGATAAACCGTTGTTGTGGGGATCCTTCTCGAGCACTGCAGGGTATTTACCAACATTCTCGGCTTCTACCCACAAGATGCCAGAAACACCCCCCACCTCTACCCCACCCACAGCTTTGACAACCAAAATGTCTCTAAACATCCCCAAGTTGGCAAAATCACCCCCAATTTAGAACCCCTGTCATAAGCTAAGGTAGGGAAAATACCTATTTCTCAACGTATAATTTTATACTGATCATTAAACTTGCAGCATAATAAGATTCACCTTATAATTAGAAAATATTTCCATATCCCATAATACATAGGACAAATCCCTTGTAAAAAACATCAAATCTAAATTAGTTTGCATTCTACACACGTGTGTAGAATGCAAATATACATGTAGAACACATATATATATATATAAAAAAGTGTTTTTTTCCCAGCTTTATATAATTTTTCCTTGTCCACAATAGAAATTGCTTCAATTATTCATTTACACTATATCTTCCCACATAATGTCTCTTCAGTAGACACTGAGCTAAAGTTAAATTTCAACCAAACTGGAGGTTAAAACAAAGTCTCACACTCTCTAGCAACCTGGGTTATGAAGCTGACTTAATCTCATATGAATTTAAATAAAACAGGAACTTGGAAAACATTCTGTTTAACTTTTGTCAATTCTTCTGCATTTTCTACATGGACAATCATGTCTTCTGCGAACAGACAGTTTTATGTCTTCCTTCCAAAATGGCATATTTCCTTTTCTAACTGCAATATCAAGGACTTCCAGGGACTTCCCTGGCTGCCCAGTGGTTAAGACTCTGTGCTTCCACTGCAGGGAGCACGGGTTTGATCCCTAGTCTGGGAACTAAGATCACACATGCTGTGCTGGCAACAACAACAAGACTTCCAACACAATGCTGAAAAGGAGTAGTGAGGGGACACCCTTGCTTTGTAGCTGATCTTAGTGGGAAAGCTTCAAGTTTCTCACCATTAAGTATGATGTTAGTTATAGGTTTTTCATAGTCTTTATCATGCCGAAAAAGCTCCCCTCTATTCCAAATTTACTGAGTGTTTACCATGAATGGGTGTTGGACTTTGACAAATATTTTTTCTGCATTTATTGATATAATAATGTTTCTTAGTCGACAGCTTTTTGAATGTTGGACCAGCCCTGCATATCTGGGATAAACCCCACTTGGTCATGGTATTCTTATACTTTTTGTATGTTTTTGGATTTGACTTTTTAATATTTTATTGAGGAGGGTTCTGTTCTCATCTTAATCTGTGTCTGAATCATTCAGGAACACTACACACAGTGCTCGCTTCGGCAGCATATATACTAAACACTACACACATAAATCTTATAAACACGCAGGGTCTTAAACTATGTGCTCACAAAATACTTACAATTCTCCAGTTTCTTTTAATATAGTTCTTGAATGTTACTGAGGCACACACTTTGATAACGTTATCCTGAGACTTCTCCAGTAATGTTAACAGCAACAGTGGATAATTCTGATTTCCTTCTACAGATTCAAGAAACTTCTCAGCTGTAAAGCAGTTTCCATGTTAGAAGACTTGTTATTACAACCAGATCTTAAGACTTTATGTGTATGTGAACTATCTCTGATTGAAACACCACGGAAAGATTAGGATATTTTCCCTTAGGGAACCTATCACTTTTAGCACCTCACTTTTCTTATCTATTAAATGGACTATATATGATATTACATTAAATTTATACAATACCTCGGTCTTCAGATCACTTTACCATCCATTAACTCACCCGATTCTCACAAACCTATAAAGTGATCTGATCAGATGATCACCCATGCGAAGGGGAACCTGCTTCTCAGAGAGATTAAGTGACCCTAGGGCAAAAGTCACATACTCTGTCTTGTTCCAGAAGGATTATTAGTACATTAGTAATGGTAGTAATATTTCTTTTATAGTATTATGATTAAGATTAAATGAGTAATTCATGCTAATACACATTATTATTAACCATATGGGTCTGGCACTTTGCTCACATATGTTAAGTTGTCACTACTACCTAGAGAGGTAGGTAGTATTATCCTCATTTTAAAGACAAGGCCACTGAGGTTAAAGTAAGATCACACTGCTAGAAGATTTCATCACATGAAAAAATTTTAGTCTAGTCCGTATTCTACCATACTAGCCCTCAGTTTCCTTCTCAGACTAAACATTTCTAACATCAGCAATACATTTATACGAAGATTTTACCCATATATTTAAAACCCATACTGCATTTAGGGATAATAAACCTCCTAGGTTTACAGATCACACCATGCAGGTTTATAGCACTTCTAATTTTTCCCATCTTAAGCTTCATAAGGCAACATCCATTCCAAGGTTCCAATATTTATTGAAAATTCCTGCTGTTAGCATCTATTATAATATTTTCTACGATTTACTATGATTTAACATCTTTCCAAGAGTTTAACTTCCAGCCTCAAATCCTCCCTGTTTTATGTCTACGAGGTATTTCTTGAAAGATGATGAATGCTGAACTGAAAAATACGTTTCAAGGGACACACACTGTGGTTGTGCATGGTTTTATAGAAGGCTTTAGTTGCTTCAGTATTTGGCTGGTCAATATTTCACACCCAGCAATCCCTGTGAAATGCTATGTTTGTAACTCTTCTCACAAACATCAAGTTATTCCTACATTTTGTCCTGGATCCATAAAACAACAGCACCTCCACCTCGCAAAGACACAATTATTAAAAATAATTTTTATTAGACACTGCTGGCAGAGGCTTTCTGGGAAAGTCTAAGATAAGCCATTAATTTCCTTTTATCCAAGAACAAATTACTTCTTTAAGCACTAACAGGAAAATCAGTTTTCCCTCACAGAAATCACAAAGGCCTTTCTAGACTAGGAAGGATGTCTTAACATGTGTTCAATTCTATTTACTATATATAATATATAAATATAAAACATATGGGAATGCATTCATCAGGGTCTTCATGGGATGCTTCCAAAACCCCCTTTATGAGAATGCACATCAGTAAATTCTGAAGCAGCAGATGAAGAGCATTTCTGGTTCATATGGATTACAGCAAGGATCATCAACTTACCACCCACAAGACACATGTGGCCCCCAGAAGTAGTTTGTTTGGTCTGCATGGTGTTTCAAAGTTTTGAAGTTAACTGCTATCATTTAAAAATGAGAACACTTCATACAAATATCCTTATTTTTCAAGCAAAGCTGGAAATCTCATCTTGTAAGACTGATTTTAATCCCCCAGAGTTAGCTGGTTCTAAATAATATTTGCCCCTTAACCAAGGCACTTAACCCACTTGGCCTGCCTCCCTCATTTACCGTCACATGTGACTCCTTTGGGCACCTGAGTTTGCAATTCTAAGCTTATATTAAGTCTCTAATAAAAATTGGTCAAATTTGGGAGAGGGGAGAGAAGGGGAGGCACCCTAGGTCTTAAAATATATTAATTAAATCAAACCCAACATGGGGATTAAGAGACAGTGCCTGATTACCTAGTTTCATTCATTTAAACACTTTTTAGGCAATTAACTCTAACTCTAAGCCCTAATTATTATATCTCTAAAACAGGCAGGTGTAGAGATTTTCAGAAAGGTCAAGGGACAAAGCATCCTAAAGTTACTAGTCCTTTTCATCCCAAAAGGGGTAAAAGTTATTTTACTCAAAAAAAAAAAAAACAAAACAAAACCCCAAAAAACCAAAAAACCCAAAAAAATAAACACACACAAAAAAGAACCCCCACCCCCACCCCGATATGTTATAGCAGCTATAAGCAGCCAACTAAATACTTTATGGCTAGAGAATGAAAAATAATGCCTAAGAATTCAAGTGTAAATTTTTTTTTTACAGTTTTATTTACAAACAGGTATTGAACGAAGGTTTCCCTCACCTCCCCTTTAAGAATAAATCAACCACAAAACAGTACTTATTCTCTTTACCTGGACGTCTGATGGCAGGATCAGGATCAAGAGTTTTCTTTAAATATTCTGTTAGTGTTTGCAAATTTGCATCGCTGAGCTCCATTGCTATAGAACCTAAAACAAAAATGAGGTCTGGGTAACTGGTCACATGAGGACAAAAGGATTTACATAAAAGAACCATTTTATATTACGGGTGTCCCCCTCTCTGAAAGTCATCTACTTGTTATGTTTTAGGTGTGGGCTATAAGCCTTCTTAGCTGAGACAAGGTTCCAGAAGATAAGATGGGCTTTTTTGAAACAGCAGTGGGATAATTTTGAGATAAAGAAGAAAAAACATACCATAAACTAAGGGTTAAAAACACAAATCACTAGGTTTATTTTTTTTAAGGCCCTCAATAAAAAAAATTAAAATTTTGGGACTTCCCTGGTGGTCCAGTGAATAAGACCCCCAGCTCCCAATGCAGGGGACCCTGTTTCGGTCCCTGGTCAGGGGAACTAAATCCCACATGCATGCGCAACTAAGAGTTTGCATGCTGCAACTAAAGATCCCACATGTCGCAACAAGGATCACACGTCCTGCAACTAAGACCCAGCACAGCCAGAATAAATAATAAATAAATGTTTTTTAAAAAATTAAAATTTTAAGCAGTAAATAAGGATCCCATAGAGTTCTGAGATAAAAGAAACTAGAATAAATTCCTGTGTACAACATGCAAGCATAGGTACTGACAACAATCTACATACTGAGAATTTGCACCTAGGAAGATAATTTTGGGGTTCATAAGATGACAGCTGTGTTTACAATTAAAAAGCAACTTTCCACACCAAAAGCACAGTCAACAAAACCAAAGTAAACTACATCAAACTAAAAGTGCCTGCAAAGCAAAAGAAAACAACAAAATGAAAAGACAACATACCAAATGGAAGAAAATATCTGCAAATCGTATCTGATAAGAGTTAATAATCAAAATATATTTTAAAAAATGCATACAACTCAGGAAAAAAAAATTCAATTGAAAAATGGGCAGAAGATGGGACTTCCCTGGTGGCTCAGTGGTTAGGAAGTGCCCGCCAATGCAGGGGACACGGGTTCGATCCCTGGTCCAGGAATATTCCACATGCCTTGGAGCAACTAAGCCTGTGCAACACAACTACTGAAGCCTGCACACCCTAAAGCCCGCATGCCTAGAGCCTGTGCTCCACAACAAGAGAAGCAACCGCAATGAGAAGCCCATGAATGCAATGAAGAGTAGCACCTGCATGCCAGGGGCTACCAGAGAAAGCCCATACGCAGCAACAAAGACCCAATACAGCCAATAAATAAATAAATTCAAAAAAGAGTCTGTCATACAGAGTGAAGTAAGCCAGAAAGAGAAAGACAAATACTGTATGCTAACTCACATATACAGAATCTAAAAATGGTACTGATGAACTCAGTGACAAGAACAAGGACACAGGTGCAGAGAATGGACTGGAGAACTTGAGGTTTGGGAGGGGGCGGTGGGTGAAGGGGAAGCTGAGACGAAGTGAGAAAGTAGCACAGACATATATATACTACCAACTGTAAAATAGCCAGTGGGAAGTTGTTGTATAACAAAGGGAGTTCAACTCGAGGATGGAAGATGCCTTAGACGACTGGGACGGGGAGGGTGGGGGGGACTCGAGGGAGGGTGGGGGGGAAATCAAGAGAGGGAAGGACTACGGGGATATGTATATAAAAACAGATGACTAAACTTGGTGTACCCCCCAAAAAATAATAAATAAATAAAAAAAATTAAAAAAAAAAAAAAAAAAAAAGAACTGAATAGACATTTTCCCAAAGGAGACATATAGATGGCCAACAGATACATGACAAGGTGCTCAACATCACTAAACATGAGAGAATGCAAAGCAAAACCACAATGAGATTATCACCTCACACCTGTTAGAATGGCTATCATTAGAAAGACAAGAAATAAGTGTTGGCAAGGATGTGGAGAAAAGGAAACCCTGGTACCTTGTTGGTGCAAATATAAATTGCAGCCATTATGGAAATAAGTACAGAGGTTCCTCCAAAAATTAAAAACAGAACTACCACATGATCCAGCTATTCCACTTCTGGGCATTTATCTGAAGGAAATGAAAACACTAACTGGAAGAGATATCTGTGCTCCCATTCACTGCTGTTCACCACAGCATTATTAGTAATAGTCAAGGGACTTCTTGGTGGTGAAGTGGTTAAGAACCTGACTGCCAGGGGAGAGGGGTTTGGTCCCTCGTCCAGGAAGATCACATGTGCCTTGGAGCAACTAAGGCCATGTGACACAACTACTGAGGCAGCACAGGACAACTACTGAGCCCATGTGTCACAACTACTAAAGCCTGCCTGCCCAGAGTCCATGCTCCACAACAAGAAGCCCATGCACCGCAATGAAGAGCAGCCCCCGCTCACCGCAATTAGAGAAAGTCCACGCACAGCAATGAAGACCCAATAATGGCCCCTGCTTTAAAAAAAAAAAAATATATATATATATAAATAAAATGGAACATTACTCAGCCACAAAAAAAGGGGGGGGGGGGGACTCCTGCCATTTGTGACAACATGGATGGACCCTGAGGGCAGTATACTAAGTGAAATAAATAATAAATAACCACATGATCTCGTTTATATGTTGGATCTTAAAAACAAACAAAAACAGACAAAAAGAACATATCGGTAGTTGACTGCACAGCTGAGGCAAGGGAGCAGCTAAATGGGTGAAGGGGGTAAAAAGGTACAAACCTCCAGTTATAAAATAAATAAACAAATCAAGAGAATGTAACATACAGCACAGCACAGTTAACACCTTATTGACCAAAGACATATCGCCACAGGCTTTTTTAGTTTCTGCAAAAATCACCTGGTCAATAATGTGTTAATAATAGTGTTCTGTATGTATGAAAGCTGCTAAGACAGTAAACCCTAAAAGTTCTGAACACAAGAAAAAGAAGTGTGTAATTATGTGTGATGATGGATGTTAACTAGACTTACTGTGATCATTTCACAATATATACATGTCAAACCATTATGTTATGCACCTAAAACTAACAATGTTACATCTTAATTATCTCAATAAAATAGTAACTTTTCAAAAATTTAAAGCTTAAGCTAAACTATAAACCACAGAATATGCTATGACTGACCAAAAACATTCACATCTAACATATTACAAATTATAAGCTAAAGAAATGTATAACTGATAACATAAGGCTAAGAAATACACAGAAGAAATACCACACACATAAATTAGAGTACGTGTTTCATGTATGCACAATCATTACCAACGGACTGAAAAGCCTGAGAATGCTATAAACGGGACTTTATGGCCTCTGAGTGTCAGTGAGTAGATAAAATTGTGAAACGAGAACTCTCAGGAGTGACAGAGTGTACTAAAACTGGACTGTGGTGATGGACGCCCATCTATTTAAATTTACTAACACTCACCAAACTACACTTAAAATGAACAAATTCATGGTAAGTTATGTCTCAATATTAAACAGCCCCACTTTGCTTAGATCCCATTAGGTCACTTTTAGGGGCAAAGCCACACTGTAGCTCCTAGGGAACCTTGGGGAAATGTAGCCTTTTCAGGGCAACCATACACCAAATTATGACTTCTTATGGGCCTTCTATGACAAGGGCAAAAAATTAAATATGTAATAATTTTTGTAAAATGTAATAAAGCTAAGAGGAAAAAAAAGTTCAAATATATCATGATTCAAATTATGTTAAAAAAAACCAAACCTACACCGAAACATATATAGAAAAAACTAAAAATACACTCAAAAATGTAAACAGTGTTAAGATCTACACATTTTATTCTCTTCATATCTTCTAGATTTTTTGAATATGCTACAACTACCTATATGTATTACATTTACAATCAGAAAGTTAACTGAAATTTTATTATATTTTAAAAATGCACATGACAAAAGGCAATCAAGTTCAGGCTCTCAAAGCCTAGTTGGAAGATAAGATACAACTGAAATACCAACTACAGACCTATAATCCCTTTCCTGCAGTTCTGAGATCCAAATATGTATAAACTGAAAGTTTTTCTTAACAAGTCTGTGGCAAACTCACTTGGCAGCAGAACCTGGCCTGAACTGTCCGAGCCATAAATACAAATGTTTATCTCACTTAGTATGTAAATTTGTTTCACTAAAGAAATAATATATTTCACTGCAGAGTGATACCCCATGCCCCACTGAGGATGTTGTATAATCTACACCAGGTGCATTTAAAAGAAAAAAATAATCTAAATTCGGAAACACTTTTGTCCCCTGGAATCACATAGACAGCAATGTAACTGCTAGGAGGTTAAGAGTCACTGGAGTATTTGCGGTCCAAGACTTCCCAGAGGCTGTGAAACTGAAGGATATACAGATGTGGACAGACCAAGTGGAGTGAGGACCCACCTCACACAGGCAATAGTGGGAGCAAAGCACAGAGATGGGAAGACTGCATAGCTCCTTTGGGGAACAGTGGATTTGAAGGCTGATATCAAATCATATAGGTTCCCCAATACTTAGCTGAAGAATTTCATGATTTAATGTATAAGAGGAAGGCACTAAAGGTTTTTTGAAACGGGTAAAAGCTTAATGAAAGTGGAATACACATACTTTGGGCTGGTAAGGGTTTGCAGAATGGAGCTGAAGACACCAGAAGATCTATTAGGATACTTTTGTAAAATGGAAGAAGAGTCACAAAATGAACCAGGCACAATGCTAGGTGATACGCTTCACATCATTTCACACAATAACCATTTTACAATGAAGGCAGGCAATTCTGAGAGATTAACTAACTTTCCCCAAGTCACGCACAGATCAGATTCAAATCAGTCTGACCCCATAGGTCAACCGTATTCCTACTACCCAAGGCTGCCTCTCAAGTGGAAATAATGACAGAGGGCTGAACTAGAGTGGAAGCACTGGGAACAGCAACAGAAAGGATGATGTGAAAAAAGAGGCAGATTAGAAGTAGGGAGAGGAGGAAGTCAAAGATGATCTTGAGATTTTGAACAAGACTGATCCAAACAAAAAAGCCATAATGCTTCATCAAGAAAGGAAGGAAGAGGACTTCCTAGGTGGTGCAGTGGTTAAGAATCCACCTGTCAGTGCAGGGGACATGGGTTCAAGCCCTAGTTGGGGAAGATCCCACATGCCACGGAGCAACTAAGCCCGTGCACCACAACTACTGAGCCTGTGCTCTACAGCCCGCAAGCCACAACTACTGAGCCCATGTGCCGCAACTTCTGAAGCCCACACGCCTAGAGCTTGTGCTCTGCAATGAGAAGCCATGAGAAGCCTGAGCACTGCAACGAAGAGTAGCTCCTGCTCGCCGCAACTAGAGAAAGCCTCCGTGCTGCAATGAAGACCCAACACAGCCTAAATAAATTTATAAAAAATAAAAATAACAAAGACACTGATCTGTTTGAAACTATCTGTAGTCTCCTCACTACAGTCCTTTTTATCACAAGGGAAGCCAAATGTTGACTAATTTAGTAGAGTCCACCACCTACATATTCACTTCCTTTGAACCAGGGCAAACCACTCTATGGGCATGAATATCAAGTCCCACTCAACCATGCACACAATTATCAAGAGGCTACTCTTTCCGGTTTTCATACCGAAAGTTTCGAAAATGCTACGCATCATATTCCCCCTTTTGGAGATTCACTTTAAAGGCCTCAGGAACTCAAAGAGTAAGTTATCCATTCGACATTGTTTAATCCAGACTTCCTGCCATCACCTGGCCACAGAAACACTTTATTATGGAACACATGTTGGAAAGCTGTGACTTAATCAATTCATTTCCCATTCTTTTTTCTGTGTTGAAATGCTGAATCTGTTACGAAATCATGAAAGTTTGCTGTTGCCAAGCAAAACCATTTACATCAGTATATATGAGCTTAAAAAAAAAAAAATCTTTCTTTGCCACATGCAAATTATTCTACCTTTTGGGATTTACGCAAAGCAGCATGTTAGAAACTATGTGTGCATGTTGCGGGGATTATAGAGCTTAACTAGATCTATTTTGTTGAGTTTTTAAATACACTCCTCAATAAATCTGCATTTTACTAACTTTCTTCATGACAGTCCCATGAAATCTGGCACCTGTCAACCTCATCTCCTACCTTCTTCTTGCCCGTCACTATGTTCCAGCCCCCAAAGCCTTCCATCTGTTCCTCAAACCAGACAAGACAGTTCTCCCTGCCTGTAATAATGCCCTTCCTTCTCTAATTTGATACCAGGCATCATTCAACTGTCAGCTCACTGTCAACTCCTCAAAAGAGCCTTCCACGACTATCATCCACCTCATCCCTTTTGTACTGTTAACAGCATTTAGCCTCACCTGAGATATCTTTGACTTGTTATCGCTTGTTTGTAAGCTCCTTAGGGCAGGAACTTTGTAGGTCCTGTTCATCTCTGTATGCCCAGGACCTTCAACGCTGCCTGGCACACAGCAGACATTCATTAAGCATTTGTTGCCATGAACTAACGGCTAAGCCAATATGTCAGTCAACCAGCTAAAACATGGATTCAGTCGAGATTGCAGACTATTCTTTGAGGATCAGTTATTAGTAGGACCGACATAATGTAGGAACTCAGTTACACCTGTCAGATAAACAACGACCAACTTACTGCCATAATTAGTTTCTGTTCATTCAAAAATGCTTCAAGAACGATGTGAATTTGAAATCTGTCCTGTATTATTGTTCGTATCTGCCAGTGCTTGCATTTTTGTTTCGTGGGTTTGCACTTACTGTCCCATCTGCCTGGACAGCTCTGCGGCTCACTGCCCACTTCATTCGGGTCTCTTTTCAAATGTCATCTTGTTTTAGAGATGCTGTCCTGGCCCATCCTACATAAAAGAGCACCCACCTCAGCCACTCTCCATTCTCTTACTCTGTTTTTCCAAGTAAATTTTATCAGGCATATGAATTGCTTTCTTGTTTACTACACTTCTCCCTCCATTAGACTGTAAGCTCCATGTGAGCTTTGTGTTTTGTTCACGGTAATCTTCTCAGATCCTCAAAACAGTGATGGGCACATACTACACATCTGTTGTACTATCTTCAAAAGCTACAAACCCTTTACCGATTTTTTCCCCCATCAAAAAGCACTATCATTCTTTGCATTTATTCTGGTCAACTGACTGTGACAAAAAGGAAGAGCTCGGACAACTGATTCTAAGAGCACGTGACAGAGTGACTCCCACAAAACAACAAAGTTGAAATGCTAGAGTAGGACTATTAAAAAAAAACAAAAACAAAACATGTGGTGGGAAAACTCTGTGGGGGGGGGATAAATATGCATGCTACCATCTCTGGAAGTTAAAATACTATATAGATCCTATATTATTTTTAATGTTAAAGGACTGAATGCTAACAAATCCTTTTTCTATCTCCTCAGCGACAATGTCTATAAACCCAAATTATAAGCTCAGCCCTGATTTCGGAAAGTATGACAAATCAGGTAATTTTAGAGAACACTCCAGAGGTATTCACAATATATCAGCAAGATCAAGGTCCAATTAAATTATCTTATTTGCCACAGGTGAAGGTACTTTGACACTGAAATATTAGCTGTATATAAATGTAAAAAGTGTTACTGACTTTAAAAGACAAATTAGAAATGAAAAAATTTACACTTTTGCCTTTAAATGAGGGGTGATATTTTACTTCCCCCATAAGCTATTTTTGGAAATCTACCAATACACAAAAAATAAAAAATATGTACCACAATAAATCAATTACGACAGACTTATCTAAATTCCAAGTGCTTCTTGTTGAAAGAATGGCTGGACCTATGTCTAGCCTCTTCTCACAATTACAGATGAAGACTTCCCGAATAACAGCTTTGCTTTCCAAGGCCACCTCACAGACATCTGTGACATAAGTTGATCCAAGATGTGTGCCTTTTCCTTAGATACTTCCTCCATATTAGAGAACCATTCCTGAGGCCCTACATCTGGGGAACAGGAGAGAGGCCCGATAAATGAAAACTATCTGGCACACAAACACACATCAAGAACACACCCCAACACCTCAATCCACCCTCTGCTTTATAATCACAGGACATACCACTGAGATGCAAATCCAAACTTTTTACATTGTCTACAAAGCCCTATGTGATCTGGCCCCTGGATACCTCTCCTTTCTATATGTTACTCTGTGTAAGCTGGATTTTCCTCAAATATTCCAAGCTTCTTCCTGTCCTCCAGCCTTTTGTACTTTTTATTCTCTCTGCCTGGAATGTTCTGTTCCCTCATCTTTCCATTCCTGGTCTCAGCTCAAATGCAACCTCCTCATAGAAGGCATCTTCGTCTGTCACTTGTCACTATCTGAAATTGCCATTTATTTGTATTCTTGTTTTTCCCCCACCAGAACGTCAGCTTCTCAAGGGAAGGAACTTCGTCCATTTTTGTTTCTTCGCTGTAAACACAGAGATTACATGGATGCTCAATGAAGTTATTAAATGAATAAAGGACCAAATTAACACCAAAGGTAGAGCACTGCCCCCAAACTCATCTAATACTGTATAGGAAATGGTTTCCCTCTATCCCAGGCCCCAACCAGCAGAAATCAAAGTAAACGGAAGGGGGAAGAGAATTCTCCTGCACTGGTGTAAAGAAATGAAAGATTAAGGGTCTGAAAAGAGAAGAAGCTGGGTAGAGCCCAAAGAATTACGCAAAATATGCAGACACACCAAAAAAGGCCGAAAATTTGACTATGGGGGGCCCAAGTGGAGGAGAAAACGAGCACTGCTAGGCTCCAAGAGTAAAAAGTCCCCTTCCGTGCGTTATCATCCCAAGGAATGATACCTGTGCATCTACCATATGGCAAGCAACGGGCCATCTGCATAGAGCAGTAAAGAGACAGGCAAGGTCCTTGCTTTTTCACACCCTAGCAGTTGAGGGAGACAGTAAACAAGTAAACTGTGAGTGATTCTACAATACGATAATAGTTATTAAGTAAATAAAACTCGGGTGATGTGATGAAGAGCTGAAGGAAAGAGATCCTTTGAGAGGTTGGTCAAAGAACGCGTAAGGTGAGTGAAACTTGGAACGACAGGGAAGCAGCCCTGCAAAGATCTGATGCTGGTAATTTCCAAGCAAACGAAAGGAGCGTCCAAACGCTTTATGGAGGACATGCGCTCGGACCATTTAAGAAAAAGAAAGGTCAGCAGTATGGCCACAGTGGCTAAGGAGAAGAAGAGGTGGATGGGAGAGGCGGCCAATGGTCACCTCGGACGGGACTCTAAACCACGGTAATAACTTGCTGGATCCTCAGCCACTTTATGAGGTCGATGTTTCAACCCCACACTGCAGATGAGGAAGCGGAGACTCGGAGAGATGAAGTGACCAGCTATAGGTGACACCCCTAGGGAGAGGTTAAATCTGGAACGAACCCAAAGCTGAATTCCATGCTCCGAATCACCACACCACAGTGTCTCCCACAAGAGGCGGACCCCGTGTTCCCGGGCAGGTGCATGGACGCCAGGTGCCTGGACGCCAGGTGCACGGACTACAATCTAACCCTCACGAGCAACTCAGCAAAGTGAAATCACGAAGCCCGTTTTACAGTGGCGGAGCCCGAAGCACGGGGGCGTGGCGCTCCGCCGCCTCCTCAAGGAGAAAATGAGGCCGGGGGAAGAGGCGGCGGGGGCGGCGGCCCGCACGCGGGCTCCGCAGCCGGACAGGCCTCGCCGCCGCGCGCCGCTCACGCTGCGGGTGGCCGGGAGCGCCGAGAACGGACGCGCGGGCGCCACCAATGAGAGACGGCATTCCCGAGCGGCGCGGCCAATCAGCGCGGCGCTGGAGGGGAAGGGGCGGGCGCTCGGGCCGCTCGCGTTAGGCCGCGCCTGGGCTGCCCTCGCCCCTCGCAGGCCTGGGGGCTGCCGGGCCTGGGCCTCAGACCTGGGACGCCACGAGGGGAGGGGTGGGGAGGCGAGAACCGTCGGCAAAGGCGAAGACCCTGACCGAGGGCGCTGCCCTGGACATGGGCCCTAAGTCCGCTCTCGCCCAGAGGTGCGGTCTCTGCTTCCCAGCGTTCGGAAGTGCCGGGAGAGCCTTATCCCTCCCCCGGTCGGGTCCCGAGAGGCCCCTGTGCCAGGCCGTGCACGCCCTCGTCTTACCTCGTGGGGATACGGGGACGGAGAAGGGAATCTCAGCCGCGGACCGTAGCCGGCACGACCCACTCCTCCCGCCGCTCCACCTCACATTCAAACCCCGGCAAAATGGCGCGGCGGCGAGGCTGCGGCCGGGGCGCATGCGTGAGCGGGGCCGAGGCGGGGGGCGGGGCCGAGGGCTGTCGGCCCCGCCCAAGCTGGAATCGCCAATCGCGGCCCCGTTCCGTGTGTGCTGACGTCACAAGCGACAGTGCCCTTTGGCTCCGGCCGTTCCGAGGGCATTGCAATTCCCGTTCAGAGAAGAACACAGATTCGGCGAGTGGCCGCTAGATTCTGACCTATGTTGTTGTCAGGCACCCAGTAGGCCTCATACAGGTGTTGAACGAACTGCCCAAAAGTCGTATCCAAAGCGTCTCCGGTAGAAGAGAACCTTCTACCCTTCGTGGAGCTTATGTTTTAGAAGGGGGAACGGAATGAACAAGTAAAATAATTTCAAATTTGATACGTGCTATGAGAAGAGGATTTAAAAACAATGATACGGCAGGCAGTGACGTAGAATGTCAATGGGATGGCCAGAGGAGACCTCTAAACAAGTGACAATCGACCTGAAATTCAACAAGGAGACAGCTGTGGCTTAGCCTGCAGCAATGATGCTGTAGCAGAGGCTCAGAGGCAGGACCTGGCTAGGCTGAGGCTTCACGAGTGAAGTGGAGCATGGCAGGAAATGAAGTTAGGTTAGCAGGGGCCGGGTGACGTAGGCCTCGTAAGCCAGTGTTTGGACTGTGTCTTAAGTGCATCCATTACAGAATGACCACCAAATTTATATTTTAAAAGGTCCACCAGTTGCTGCTTGGACTGTATGGGGGGACGACCTTGTAGCAGGGAGACCAGTGAGGAAGCTGCTAGAGGCATCCAGGAAAGAGACGTTAGGCCGGGACTAGCGTGAGTCCTCGTGCGCGTGGAGAGAAGTGAACAGCTCCAGGATGTATTTTAGAGGTAGAGCCCATAAGATCTTAGGACACACTGAGTGCGAGAAAGAGGAACCAATGGTGACTTATGGAAATACCAACACTCAGTTTTGGCCACGTCCTCTGCCTCCCTTCAACAGGCTCCACTGTCTCCACTCAGAGCCCATCCCTTGGAATTGCTAGCCAGCAAATTGCTACTCCTGGGACTGAAGGGCACGCTATTGGGTCATTATTCGAGGAAACAAATATAAGAACAAAATGATGTAGGTACTGAGAAAAGCAGAGCTCTCAGCCCGTGATGGCTCTATCCAAACCTCTACACTAAGATGACCAAACTTGAACATGGCTTCTAGCAGCATAAGGCTGTGTCCCTAGGATGACCCCAGTGTTCCCACCCCTCTCATAACTGCCTGAGAAAGCTCACTCCCCCTGGGAGAATTTACTGTTTTTCCATAACCAAGATCTGAGGATGGGTCCCAACCTCCCTTTCTTAGAGCATTTACTGAAAAGGGCTTATAGTTAGGAACTCTTCCTCTGTTACTTTTAGAGATATATGTATCTCCTATACTTCAGGAATGTCTTTTTTTTTTTAAGATTTATTTATATATTTATTTTTGGCTGTGTTGGGTCTGCATTGCTGTGCACGGGCTTTCTCTAGTTTCGGTGAGCGGGGGCTATTCATTGTGGGTGTGCGGGCTTCTCATTGCAGTGGCTTCTGCGGGCTTCGCATGCAGTGGCTTCTCTTGTTGAGGAGCACAGGCTTCAGTAGTTGTGGCACACGGGCTCAGTAGTTGTAGCTCACAGGCTTAGTTGCTCGGCAGCATGTGGGATCTTCCCAGGCCAGGGATCAAACCCGTGTCCCCTGCATTGGCAAGCAGATTTTTAACCACTGCACCACCAGGGAAGTCCGAGGATTGTCTTTCTTAAGGATCTGAAAGCCCTTCCTTTGAAATGAAATTAAGAAGGTTGAGTCTCTGTCTCCCAGTCTCTATGGGAGGCTAGAAGCTTAACTTTGATAACTGCCAGCTAGCATACACTGCTGGCCCAATCACATTTACACTGACCAACCCTCTGTAACTTTTTACTTGAGTGCCCGTTCTCTCCTTACTCCCTCAGTCTCCTTTTAAAATGCACAGTCACCTCTGCACAAGTCCCAAATGAGCTCAGCTGTTTCCCCAACTGCCAGAAGTTACAGAATAAAATCTGTTTTCACCACCTTAACAATGTCTGGCTGTGTTTATCTTTGACTGCACCCTGGCTACAAATATGTAAAAGCAACTCCTATGGATAAAATGTAAAAAGTTGCTCTGAGTAAAAGGGTTGTAGTTCTTAACGTTTTTGGTAAAATTACTCAACATCTGTGATCACAGCCGACAAACCCTACACATCACCTTCCTCTCCCCCCACTCCACCCTCACATCAGCCACCACACCTTTCTTTCTGTTCTTCCAAGCTCCAAGCTTATTCCTACCTCATTCCTCCGTGCTCTTCCCTCTCTGGAACGCTCTTCTTCCAGATCCTTGAAAGACTGACTTTTCTGTACCTTCAGATTCCAGCTCAGATGTCACCTCCACTGAGGCCTTCCACTTTTTTCCAAATGAAATTGCACACTCCTCTCCACCCAATAATGAGAGCTTTAGGGTTGCCAGATTTAGCAAATGAAATACAGGACACCTGGCTCAATGTGAATTTCAGAAAAGCAATGCCTAATGTTTTATTATAAATACTGCATGGGACGTACTTACACTAAAAAATCATAGTGTTTATTTGAAATTCACTTTGAACCAGGTGTCCTGTATTTTATCTGGCAGCTCTAGCTCCATTATATCATCTTGTTCACAGTATTTATCATTCTCTGCAATTGTCTCCTTTTTTTTTCTTTTGGTCGCGCCATGCAGGATCTTAGTTCCTGGACCAGGGAATAAACCTGTGCCCCCTGAACTGAGAAGGCGGAGTCTTGACCACTGGATTACCAGGGACGTCCCCAATTGTCTCTTTTTTGATTGTCCTCCTCCCCACCCCCGGTATCTGCCTAAGGACGCTATTAAAACAAGGGCTTTCTCTTATTTACAGCTGTACCCCCAGCACCTAGCACAAGGTAGCTGTTCAATAAATAGTTGTTGAATGTTGAATTAAATGAGCTATATAAATAGGTGAAGTCCAGTGAAAAAGGTGTATGTTATTAGGACACTGGTGGGAAAGATGTATTTTTACCATTGCAGCAATAGTACAAGTAATCATCTTGATCATACTGCTTTCCTGGACATTCTGCTGTAGTCCTGGTGAGAGCAACCCTGATGACTTAATAGTTTTTCATCCCTGAGAGCCAATCAGGAAGGAAGCTGGCTGGCATCTTGTGTCTGTCTAGCATCACTGCCAGTTTCTGTAGGAAGCCCACAAGCTATACCAAGGTTATCACGTCTGTGGACGTGGCTCCAGTGGGGCCCTCTCCCCTTGCCCTTAGCAGTTCCAAGAACCATGCAGGTGAGGGTCACGGAGAGGCTTGCGGGTCCTCCCTCTCCATTCTCTGTGGGGTATGGGTGATCCCTGAGGATTCCCTGGGAATCCCCATCCTCCCTCCCCACCAGATACACACACTCTTAGGTTTGCTGCAACTGCTACTGTGTTGGAAGCCAAAGAAAATAATTCAGCCATTTTCAGGAGCTAGAACTAAGTATGCATGTAGTTTTCTTCATTTCCAAACCCTGATAAAATAATGTACATACTGTATGGGAAGACTTTCTGAAAAGAGGAAGATACTCTTACATTTTATTTGGATTCAGAAGGGCATGGATACATCTGGCTGTGCTTGGAAAGAACAAGTTTTCTTTTGGTTCAATCTCATTTTTATTTATTTTTAAATTAATTAATTATTTTATTTAATTTGTTTATTGGCAGTGTTGGGTTTTCATTGCTGCACACGGGCTTTAGCTGTAGCGAGCGAGAGCTACTCTTCCTTGTGGTGCTCGGGCTCCTCATTGCAGTGGCTTCTCTTGTTGCAGAGCACAGGCTCTAGGTGCACGGGCTTCAGTAGCTGCGGCACGTGGGCTCAATAGTTGTGCCACACGGGCTGAGTTGCTCTGAGGCATGTGGGATCTGCCCAGACCAGGGCTCAAATCTGTGTCCACTGCATTGGCAGGTAGATTTTTAACCACTGTGCCACCAGGGAAGTCCTCAGCCTCATTTTTAAAGCCCAGCTGAGGTGCAGAAGAGTGTTGATAGCTAAAATTGAGATGTGTCAGATTGTTGTTTCTTACCTTTTTTTAAATGGAGGCACCTTTCTTGTGCACATGGTGGAAAATTCACGTGGTACAAATTCCTTTGGTCTTTCACTAATTAGGACATTAGCTATAGGTAACATTGAATATGTGAGCCCTTTATGTTCTTATTTTTAAGATGTTCTTTGTCTGATGTTCTCTGAGAGGCATGTGAGTCTCCCATAGTGATTCTGGCTTTGTCATTGTTAAAGGATACTTTGGTCTGCTTTTAATATACATTCTGAAGCTACTAGGTGGATAAACAGTTCATGCCCTTCTTGTTTTTTTTTTAAATTATTGGCTGCGTTGGGTCTTTGTTGCTGCACACGGGCTTTCTCTAGTTGCGGTGAGCGGGGGCTAATCATCATTGTGGTGCTCAGGCTCCTCATTGTGGTGGCTTCTTTCGTTGCGGAGCACAGGCTCTAGGCGCACAGGCTTCAGTAGTTGTGGCACACGGGCTTAGTTGTTCCAAGGCATGTGGTATCTCCCTGGGGCAGGGATCAAACTCGTGTCCCCTGCATTGGCAGGCAGATTCCCAACCACTGTGCCACCTAGGAAGTCCCCCTTGCCCTTTCTTCTTGATGAAGTCTACCATTTGATAATGTGAAAGATTCCTCTTCGGCCCTTTCAAAGCTTTCCTCTTCCAATTCTTGTCTGATATCAGTACTTTCTTTCTGTTAACAATTTCTTGGCTCTTCCCCTCCCCGTTTTATTGAGATGTAATTGACCTGTCTTTCAGCATCCCTTTATTGCCAGAATTCTTTCATCCTTTTGTATCATACTAGTTAAGAGCATGGACGAGCCAGACTACCCTGGTTAAGACCCCAATGCCATCTGCGTGACATTGGGCAAGTTACTTATAACTCAGTTATAACTCAAAATAATATTACTTTGCTTTAGGGTGGTTGTGAGGATCAAAGAGCCAATACATATGAAGCCCATGAAAGGGCACCTGGGAAATAGTGCCCAACAGTGTTAGCTGTTTTGACCATTTGTTATGACCTATGGGAGTGTATTCTTGATGCCCTCCCATTGTCCCCAGCCCTCCATTTTCCCAGGTGCTGCTACTTTAGACCTGGGCAAGCCTTCAGACCCTTGCCTTGGCCCCTGTGCCTCTAAAGGGCTCCATGTTGGCCCTCCTCCAGCCATTCCCTGCCCACAGGCGAAGGGTCCACGGCTCAAGAGGGTGCCCTTCTGTGCTCACCTGGAACCCGTGCCACCCCCTTTCAGACCATGTTCCAGTCACAGAGGACCCTGGAAGTCCCCACCCTTAGGCCCTGAGCCCTCTCCTAGGATCTGTGGAAACCTCTTGCCTGGGTTACTCCTGAGAGCAAAGGCACAGCCGGCAATAGTGCCCCTAAGCTGGAAGTGTGACTGGGGGGGGCAGACGTGTTCGCAGAGGGTTTGAACAGAGCTGGATATCTACACACACATTTGAAGCCCTGTGGTGCAAGCTGAGGCTTGAGGAGGGAGGAGAAAGGTTCAGGACAAAGGCCAATGCTCCCCCTGTTGCTCTGTTCTGGCATGGAACTCTGGAGAGCCTGAGAATTTGACTTTTGAACCTGGCGTTGCAGGTATTATAAAGATATTTGTTAAGGAAGGAGGTTAGGACGTGTTTTATTCGAAAGCTTATAGCTTGACATATAACTTGGAAATATGTGGACTTACAGTTGTATTTCTGCCCCAGAGCCAGCAGATGTCAGTAGTGGGCTGTGTTCGCCACCCTCTGGAGCCAGTGCCCCAAGGATCTATACATCCATCTGCCCTCTAGCACATTAAACAGCCCTTCCCTAGTGTGAGATTCCTCCTTAGGGAAGGACTGAAGGGAGTATCAAGGATGCAGTGGAGGGAATTACCTGGGAGTCCAGTGGTTAGGACTCCTTGCTTTCACTGACAAGCCTGGCTGGGGAACTAGGATCCTGCAAACTATGCACCGCCCCCTCCCCCCAAAAAGATGCAGTGGAGGAGAGGGATGGGGACAGGAGTTAATGGCTCTCACAAGCACCAAGAGGTGCTGTGGGGCAGTGGTTAGGAGGCAGGCTCTAGAGTCAGGCTGCAGGACGTCAAATCTAGCTGTGTCGCCTTAGGCAAGTTCCTCGACCTCTCTGAGCCCCATATAAAAAAATGGGGTGTGATGGGACTTCCCTGGCAGTCCAGTGGTTAGGACTCTGGGCTTCTACTGCAGGTGGCATGCGTTTGATCCCTGGTTGGGGAACTAAGATCCCACAAGCCACAGGGCCAAAAAACAAAAACAACAACAACAAAAAAAACCGGGTGTGATGATGGTACCTACCTTATGGAGTGGTTGTGAGGATTAAAGGGGATAATGTATGCAGGGCAAATGTCTGGCACATTAAGAATCGTAAATGGTCATTATTACTTTGATTACTGCTCTGGTGCTAGGCGCTATCACAAAATGTGGGGAAAAAAAAGAACTAACCCAAAACTCGATATACATTATCACGTTTGATATACAAATGGCTTGATATACACTAATTACTACATTAAAAGCAGCTTTACTTTTTAAAACTTTATTGATTTACCACCTGATTAAAGCATGGGATATTTCTTTTAACAGTATTATACATAATATTTTTACATAGAAAACTTTACATAGCATTTCATATTATATAATTCTGCTTATTCTTTCAAAAATGTATACATCCATTGGGCAAGGAATGCTTTTCATTAAATTACCAATATTAAATGCACTTAATCATTGTGTATAGATTAAACAAAAGTAGCTATTAACTAACTTTTAGGCATTTTAAAGGAGGTAAAACATACATTTGCACATAAAGAAATATTTGATGCAAATATGCAGATAAAATTTTTAAAAAATTAGAACACTGAGAAAAACTACACTTTTGATGAGCGTCTTTTTTTGAGAGCAAGGATTTCCATATATAGTCATTCTTTTAAATATTCAGCTTTGGTTTCTTTGTTTCCCAAACTACAAAGCTGCTGATAGCAAAACTCCAGGCTTTCACATGAGTTCAAGCGATGTCTACTTTAATACAAATATTAAAATAGGATTCAGAAAATGCAGTGTTAAGGATCCAGGTTCTGTTTAAACCAATACCCATTTGCATCATAACAACAAACATCTGAATGAGATGGTCATACTTGCATTTGTCAGCAGGTTCCTTTAATGACTATAAAGACTACTAAATGTATAGCCATAATCACAAGAGAACAAGAAAGTTTAGGTTTTTTTTTTTTTTGCATTTTGTACAAAAGTCACCTCTCAGAGGAAAATGTTTCCAGATATTATACAATTCCCATTATGTATGTTCTTTGGTTGTACGCGAAGAGTAATAGGGAAAAGGTGTATTTGACTCTAAAGATGCAAATTAGAAATAAAATTTCCCATCCACCATTTGTTGTTAAGATGCCAAAGCTGGTGATCTCCCTAAAGGACAATGAAGAAAAACAAAATTGCTCAAAGCAGCAGTATTGTAACAAACAAAACTTCTCTAGAGACCCAGCACAAATAATCAACACTTAAAGCATTCTGAGAAAGAAATAAGGCCTTGGAAATGTGTCGCTCTTTTCCATAACCTTGTTAATGAATGGCCCCTGGCCTGGTGCTGTGGGGTCACGCGAGCCCCTTTCACTGGTGTTTGAGTGGCATGAGCCATGTTCACCGTGAGCTAGAACAGATTCACTCACAAAAAAGAATTCAGGCTAGAATGGCTTATTACTGGAGGTAAGGGATTTCCTCTGTACGTCATGGTCCACCAACAAGAAAAATCACCCTAAATGGTTTTACATCCAGTTTTTAAAAAAGGTCCATGCTGGTACAATTCAAATGACTCATTCAAAAATCGAATCTTTTAAAAAACACAGCTGAAAAGAAATTCAAGCCTGAATGTTCCAGCAAGTAGCAAAATGCGCTTATACATTTCCTCTTCTGTAGGAGGAGGCAAAAATGAAAGAGAACAGGAATACTCGTGGCAAAGTCTTGCAGTCACATTCAGTGAAGAAAACATCACATGAGAACCTCAGAAGGAAAGGAAAAATCTCCACCTCGGGATGCAGCTGGACAGAAAATGTAAGTATGAACAAACCTGCGTGCTCCCCAGTTATACCTTTAGTGCAAATGTCGATGGAGATGGCTGACTCGCTGAGGTTGTGACCAACCACAGTACCAGCGAGGAAGTCTCAGCGTGTGGGTGACGAATTCCAGGACCAGGACGTCAAGTGTGCTAACATTTTCCATTCACAGTAAAATACTCTCCCGCGGTCCCTTCCTGCTACATTCCATAGCCCCTCTTCTCTCACGTATGTAAATAACGTGAAAACCTAAACCTGCTCTTTTTTTCTTTGGTAGAGAAAGAAAACACTTTTGGGGAAAGAAAAAAGTAGACAGAGAACTGCTGGCCAAAACCAAACACTGTTCAAGGCTGTCAGAACACAAAAAAGTTAAGAAATCGGTCTCTTAGTAAATAAAAGCACCAGAAATCCTTCTCTATAAAGAAAAACTATCCGATTGTTTAGATAGGTTCCCAACTTACTAACTTCTAAGGCACCAGAGTTGACATCAATACAACCCAATTTACAGGACTACAGGGTGTAGGTAGCAATCTGCATGTTTTAATAACTCTGTGATGCTTCTCATGCTGAGAGCTGCTCTCGGGGAGCAGAGGATGAGAGGGCAGAGATGAAGCCTGTGTTCTTTCTCACTGACTCAAAAAATTCAGCTCCCAAATCTACCACTTGCAGGCCTCAGGTGTTCACAGACCACCCACTTTTACAGAGGCTGCACCAGAATTCAGTTCTACTGCAGCTAAGAGTATTGCACCATCATTAACATAATAAGGACCCCAGAATCTAACCCTTCCCAAGAACTCAGCTCCTTGGCTCAAATTAACGGAAGCACTGAACGCAGGCCACCTCCTGCCAAGGTCACGGTCAGCTGTGCTGGCCCCACAACAGCACAGGTCCGCTTGGGTTTGACCCATGACACGTGGCTGGGGAGGCTCACAGGAGCCACCCTTCTCCTGCAGAGACCACTGCCCCTTCTCTCTCGAGGTCCCTTGCGTGGGGACTGTGCCAAGCAGGGACACTAACCATTGGTACACTCACTATTCTGAGGTAAAAAGAAAAGGTTTACTCAAATATAAATTAATTCTCTTAAATTACTACTTCATTTTTGTTGCTACTTCATATATTAGATGGACAATGTATTCTGGAAATTTTAATACTCCTCCACAAATACTTACTTCAAGGAATACTAATCTTCATTCAATTGTTTACTTTTCCCTTTGGACGTTTTCTCCCCAAGTTACTAAAACAGGGAGAGCCAGGAGGCACTACATTTGTTTTTTAAATCTTGTAATCTTTTAATTCTAACTTAATTACTAAACTCTGCCTTCAATCAAATCCTCAGTAGTATCTTTTTTGTAAAATGCTTTAAAAATCACCCAGACATTAACAAAACAGAAAAAAAAAACCTTTTCCCCCTACCTTTAATATAACTACAGGTGACTCACAATTGACAAAAACATTCAAACTTCTCTAGCACGCTCAAATAACAGAAAAACCCAGCGTATTTTAGGTGGCACTTAGCCGTTACAAGAAATTTTATTAACATACTCTCTAATAATCACGAACCTACACAGCTGTGTTCAGTATTTTCAAGGAGAGCGACTTTCTCTGACAGAACATCTACAGCCAGTCACGGGACTCTGCTTGAGAATGATGGCAAGTGCAACGACAGGTGTGACAAATGTGACAATGTGGAATGACAGAGATAAGACAGACTGCCCACCTACTGTGTTAACTGGGTACGCAACAGTTTAAAGAAATACTGCAACGCCTTAGTCAGGGACTCTGGTGGAAGCATTTTTATCCAGGCCATTCTGAGCTCCACAATACTGACTTTCTACGGTCTGACCCTTCCCGAGATGTGCCAGGCAGAGGCGGCGTGGTGACGGTTCTGCAGAGCTGCAGCAGTGGCCTGCAGGGCCCAGGGCTACCATATTGGTGACAGGGTCACTGGTATCTGGGATGGCTCTTCTGGAATCCATATCTTATACACAACACCTATCCTTAGGAAGAACTTCCGCAGAACTGCTCGGAGCTCAGGAATCAGGTCAAACTGCATAATTTCACACAAGTAGGGATAGTACATTGAAGCATGTGCTTTAAACTTGAGGTGGGAGAAAAGGAGAGAGAGAGGAAATTAGACATGGAACTATTTTTTGGCACTAGTTTTTCAAAAGTATTCATCTCACCGGGGAACTTCTTGCAAATAATATTGGTGTTTTTTCTCGCTATTAGAAAGCTTGCAGATTAAAACTTTGCAGATAAAAAAATTTGCAGATTAAAACTTCTGTGAATTATATTTAACTCCAAACACAAATTATTTGGGGACAGCCTTGCTGCCAAAGTCAACCTTCATTTTAGTAGATCAAGTTACCAGTTCTAAACCAGTGTTTCACAATCTCAACCCTCTCTTTCCAACAAAGCCACACTGAAAATCACAGTAGCTGTTTAACAGCAACCTGACTGGCTTCAACTTCAGCCTTTCTCCACTGGGGATCTCTGAGAGAAAAAGCCCCAGTAACCTCAGGCACCCACTGCTCATAATGAATTAACTTCTCTCGGATGCTTCTAGAATGGTATAACCATCCTTGGAAGAATGGGGAAAGTAGTTACTTCAAAGTCTCAGTAAAAAGCCAACCCAAACCCAAATCCCAGTGGATACACTACTTGTTTATACCTTTTCATCATTTATTTTGAGGGTTTTTGTTAGAAGTAGTAACAGGAGACTTGTCCAGGCCTCCCGATGGCTTTCGGAATTCACCGTGATGAAATAGGCCAGCGCCTCGCTGCACACACTAGAAGAATCAGAGCAGGGTGGGGCACATATCAAATAAAAGGGGAACATCTCACATTCCACTGGAGTGAAGAATTCTTTATTCATTCATTCATTCATTCATTCATTCAAAAAAATCTTTAGGCTGCACTATGCGGCATGTGAGATCTTAGTTCCCCGACCAGCGATCGAACCTGTGCCCCCTGAATTGGAAGTCTTAACCACTGGACTGCCAGGGAAGTTGCAAGAACTTTTATTCTTGCAATGAGTATTTACTGAGCACCTGCTCTGGCTGTGCCATCTTGAGCGAATCCCTGAGCCTCAGTTTGCGTGGCTGTAAAGTGGGAAGAAATAACTGTACCAAACTCAAGGGGCTGTTGTGAAGAAACATGGTGAAGCAAGTGCATTAAGCATTAGCCCAGAGCAGGCCTGGCATGGGGCTGGGCCTCAATCAGGGTCTGCAGCACAATCAGAACGAGACCTGTTACCCACAATTAACCATGAATCCCCTTTTTCTTCCCACATCACACACAACGGCTGTTTTTAAAACATGTTGTGCTAAAAACACATTTATCTCCTTTAGAGAAACATTATGAGACTATGTAGATAGTTCTCTTTCGGGCTTGATGAAAGCTGAGATGAGCTGCTGGTGTCCCCTTTAATTCATTCATTTTTCAGTTTATGACTTGTTATATATTCTCATTGTAAGATGACTGAAAAGGGCAAAAAATTATAGAAAAGAATTCCCATAATTGCATCATCCTAAGGGATACATGACAATATTCCAGCATATTTCCTCGCATTTTTTTTGTCTGTGATTTTTAAAAAACATTGCTGAAAAATCACAAGTATGTAAGGTTTTACCTCCTGTTTCTTTGTGGTGAAACTTGTATTATGAGCATGTTCTCACCTCAAGGAAAACTTTTTAAAAACTTCATTTAAAAAAATTTTTATTTTTTTTGGCCATGCTGCACAGCTTGTGAGATCTCAGTTCCCTGATTAGGGATTGAACCTAGGCCACGGCAGTGAAAGCCCAGAATCTTAACCACTAGGCAACCAGGGAATTCTCCCAAACTTCTTTTTTTTTTCGGCTGAGTTGAGTCTTCGTTGCTGCATGTGGGCTTTCTCTAGTTGCAGCGAGTGGGGGCTACTCTTTGTTGCAGTGTGTGGGCTTCTCATTGCTGTGGTGTCTCTTGTTGCAGAGCACAGGCTCTAGGCGCACGGGCTTCAGTAGTTGTGGCATATGGGCTCAGTAGTTGTGGCTCGCGGGCTCCAGAGGCCAGGTTCAGTAGTTGTGGCACACGGGCTCAGCTGCTCCGTGGCATTTGGGATCTTCTCCAACCAGGGATCAAACTCATGTCCCCTGCATTGGCAGGCAGATTTCTAACCACTGTGCCACCAGGGAAGTTCCCCCAAACTCCATTTTTAAAGGCTGCATAATATTCTGTCACAGGATATACCATAATGTAGTTATCCATTCCACAGTTGAGCTGCTTTAAATTTTTTCTCTTCATAAGTAAGTCTGCAATGAATGTTCTGTGTGGGAATCCTGATTCCCTAGCAGTGGAATTACTGAGTCAAAGAAAGAGGTTGAACACTTTAAGCCTCTTGATATATATATATATACACACACACACAAATAAATAACACCCCCTGACTTCCAGAAAAACCCAAAGGTGCAGGAGAGTCTGTCTTACTGCATGGTTGCCAGCATGTTAATGTCTCCAAATCTTATAAAGAAGTGAAAGGAAACTTAGACATAGCATCTTGCTCGCAGTTGCCCAAGAAACTGGGTGGCGAAGGTCTAGTTCTCTGCAGGGGGCTCTCTCAATGGCATCCACTGCCTGCCCACTGCTGCGTTTCTGCACAAAGCAGGTACATCCTGGTACCCACATGATTCTAATATGTTCCTCCTGGGGAGAAGGAATGGTGGGATGTTAGAGCTGACAGTGCTCTACAGAGGACCTAGTCAGGACTTCAGTCCAAGCCTGATGACTCTGAGCTCAGAGCACTCTTCCCTGCCCATGTTTCTGTGCTTTAAGAAAGGATGAATGCAAGAAACGAGGGCCTGCCCTCTTCAGGGCATTAAGAAAAGTGAAATCGAAGAGTCACCAGATAGGATGAAAAAACAAGGAAAACAGCTTCTGACGGTGTCCACATGCAGGTATTTTTCTCCTACTCTTTTCAAATCACAGTATAATTGTGAAGCATTTTATGTATTACAGGTAAGAAATTTAATCAGAAACCATTCTTCTTACGTTAAAAGTCGCTGCTGTATTTCTTCCCAGGAATCCCTGCGGTTCTCATCGACATACATTCGAAACAGGATCCTCAAACAACAGGCCAGGCTGCTGGTTTCTTGTTTTAGAAGATTGGGTTTAGACTTGCCCTTAAAACCTAGAGATCAGATAGTCACATAAATAGCACACACTTCCAGGGTGATGCTGAGAAATCACCTGGAAACCTAATCGAGTTACTTTAGGAAATACTGAAACATCTCATATTTTTAATACGGCTCAATTGTGACATCAGACAAAGGCAGCCCTGACAGCCCATCCTCCGTATAAGATACACTTTGCTCCTCAACACCCTAAGCTGCTCTCCATTCAGACTCTGCTCACTGGCTGGTGAAGCCATTCATTTCATCTTCTCAAGTGCAACAGCTCTTAAGAATTCCAGCATGTTTCAGAGTTGCTAGATTTTTTTTTCACAAAGCACATATAAGAACACATTTCCTTAAACAAAGCAATACCAATCAGCCACAGAGCTGTGTAAACCGCTTTTATAAGCGAAATCTTATTGCAGGCAAAGACATGAAATACACAGATAGTTTAAAGCTATACAGAAAAATGACATTTTTAAATTATGGGTTAAAATAGGCATTTGGGGAGAAAAAGTAATGGTAACAATACAAAAATTATATAAAGTATCACTTTTGTACAAAGTTCACAAAATGAGATGACTACCATTATCCCTGCACATACCTGTGTATCTACACACACACACACACACATATATACACACCCCCCCACCTCTCACCTCCAGGACTGTGGATTTACTTATGGAGGTAGGAGAGAAAACCCCTAAAGGCCTCAGAAAACTTATCTATGCTTCTGTTTGTCCTAGACTGCCACACTTTTTATATCATCATATTTAACTGTACAATTTTAACCTAATGTAAAATTTCTTGACTTGCTAGATCAATTAAAATTAAACTCTATCAGTTCATTTCACCATCAAATACTTACTGAGAATCTCCCATGTGCCAGGAAACATTCCTGGTACTGGGATGAAATTTCCCTTCTTTCTCCCTCAAGCATGAAAATATCTGGTAAGTTATTCCAGCTGTGTGTACCAATCCAGGAATTTTCCAAAGGCTTTACTGTTTTAGGATGGTGACCAGTGTGACCACCTGTCCCATCTGCTGTGCAGCCTTCCTTACCCGCTCGCCACAGGACAGTCCGCTGCTCATAATTGGAGTTGAAGGCCTTTGAGAATGAATGGGACTCCTGCAAGCAGTCCAACAGCTTGAAGAGGTGCTGGGAAGACATGCACTTATACATGCCCTGGTCCTCCGTCTCTATGTGGATATCTGCATCCAGCGTGTCTTGCTAGAAAGAGGAGGAGAGGAGAGCTAAGTAAAAAAAGACGGAATGGTTTTGGACACTGTGGTATCAGGACCCTTGAGAGGTCCTCCTCTCTATAAGGTACACTTCATTCCTCAATACCCTGAACTATTTCCCATTTAGACTCTGCTCATTGGCTGGTGAAAAAATATGCTGAGCTCTTGCACGATGGCAGGCTTTGCTGGCCAGAGTTTCAGTTTTGTCACTACTGCTTTCACTGCCTGAACCGGAGTGTGTATTTCTCCAATTATTCCACTGTAGGAGTGCATTGTCCTTTTTTTATTTTATAAAGAAATTGGAAAATGAGAAAATCAAACTGCAGTACATGTGATAGAAGGTATGAGTCTCAAAACATACTCACTGAAAGAAACTGTTAAGCAAAGCCCAAGCGGCACCTTTAGCCTCATCACATGATTAATGAACTTTAATAAGTGTGACAACTGTGTTTTCAAATGTGAAGGGAAAAACCATAAAAATAGGTATGGAATGCTAGAAATTTTTATTCAACATGTTGCCTAAAATAATTAGGGATTATTAGACATGTTATTAGATATTAGACGTATTAAGGACATAAGTAGGGATTTTATATTCGTAGAGCCCTATCAGGAATGGACCACATTCCTCCCAATAAGCCAGAGGTTACAAAAGGGCAGTGTTTGCAATACTCCCCAAACTGATCTATACATTCAATGTAATCTTTATCAAAATTCCAGCTGACATCTTGGCAGGAATTGACAAGCTGATCCTAAAATTCATATGGAAATGTAAATAACAGAAAAGCCAACGTGGTCTCGGGAAAACAAAAGAAGCACAAAGTTGGAAGACTCATACTTCCCTATTTCAAAACTTACTGAAAAAGCTACAGTAATCAAGACAGACACACAGAGCAAAGAAACAGAACTGAGAATCCAGAAATAAATCCTCATATTTATGGTCAAGAGATTTCCCACATGGGTGTCAGAACAATTCAATGGGGAAAAAACAGTCTTTTTATCAAATGGTGCTGGGATAATTGAATATCTATCTGCAAAAAAATGAAAGCAGACCCCCTATCTTCCAACATATTAAAAAAAAACCCTCAAAAATGGATCAAAGACCTAAGTGTAAAAGTTAAAATGATGAAACTCTTAAAAGAAAATGTAGGCCTAAACCTTTGTGACCTTGACTTAGGCAATGCTTTCCTAGAAGTAACTTTAGAAGTACAAGTAACTAAAGAAAAAACAGTAGAGTGGTCTTCATCAAAATTAAAAAGTTTTTTGCTTCAAAGGACACCAAGAAACTGAAAAGACAATACACAAAATGGGAGAAAATAGGTGCAATTCATACATCTATCTGATAAGAGACTAATATCTATAAAATATAAACTCTTACAATTCAATGATAAAAAGATAAATAACCCAACAAAAAAGGATTCGAGTAGACATTTCTCCAAAGATGAGAAAGAATCTACAATGAGATACTACTTCACACTCACTGGGACGGCTATAATAATTAAAAAAAAAAAGGCAATAACAACTCTTGGTGAGCATGTGAAGAAACTGAAACCCATGCTGATGGGAACAAAAAATAGTAGGGCTGCTGTGCAAAACAGGCTGGCAATTCCTCAGAAAGGTAAACAAAGAGTTACCATATGACCCAGCAATTCCACTCCTAGGTATAAACCCAAGAGAATTAAAAATATATGTGCACATTAAAATTTGTACAAAATGTTCATAGCAGAATTATTCATAATAGCCAGACAGTGGACACAATCTAAATGTCCATCAGCTGATGACTGGATAAACAAAACGTAGTATAGCCATACAATGGACTATTATTCAGCCATATATAAAAATAATGAAGTAACGACACATGCCACAACACAGATGAACCTGGAAAACATTACGCAAGGTGAAAGAAGCCAGACACAAACATTCACATATTATATGCTTCTAGTAATATGAAATATCCAGATTAGGCAAATCCAGAGACAGAAAATAGATAGCCAAGGGCGGGGGCAAGGAGGGAGAAGGAAGTGATGCTGATGGTTTTGCAGTGATAAAAACATTCCGGAAGTAGACAGTGGGGATGTTTGCTTAACTGTGTGATATACTAAAACCGCTGAACTGTATACTTAAAAAATAAAAACAAAAAAGGACAGCCATTATGATGGATCTGGTCCACAGATATATTTTGTTGATCAATAATTATAGTATTTAATAAACAAGAGATTTCCTATATGAAAAAAATCTTGATTTCTGACTCCTCTTGAAAAACTGGAAGACAGTCCCAGCTTGACCCACGTGACAGCAACTCGCCCCTGGAGCTGGGAGGTGGCTGGGCCCCAGTGGGCTCGAGCTCGGTGGTTTCCCACTGTCCCCCCAGCCTGCCACCTGCACTCACGGCATCTCCCAGCCCTTGAAGCACTTAAGTTTGCAACCCGTGGTGGAAGGTTACTGTCCAACTTTTGGACACTGAATTCCGTTTCCAAGCATACCGTATAGATAAAAGGTTGCATATACAAAACCAAAAAGTGCACTTTCTGAAGGAAAAATTGGTACCTTTATCCACATATTTTCCCTCTCAGTTATTTATGGTTAAACTGTGTTTCAATTCTAAGGAAAAGTCCCTGTGATTAATAACACATTTTTTTCAGAGCACCAAGGTGGGGGTTGGAATCTGAGCAGTGGTATGCTGCTAAACTGGCTCTCAGAGGAAGAGGAGGGGGAGGAATGCCTGATTTTTAGTGTTTGGTGATTTTAGTGGTATAAATACTCCCATTGTGGCCAATTATAAGTTCCTAGTACCCTGTCACTGAACGCAGGCCTGGGAGGATTGAGCCAGTCCGAGCTGGCTCCAGCACACCACTGCATCTTCCCCATGAACAAGGATGCCCTTCTCCAGGGTCCCTCTCACCTGGGCAGCAACCATGTGCTCTGCGTCTTCCTTTTTGCTCGTTGCAGGGTAGAACACGATGTTGTCAATGGTCTGTATCAATTCCAACTGGACCACACACTTGATGAGGAGGCTGGCAAACAGTTTCTGATCTATATTAGATGATAAAGATTAACCCTAATAATGATTCAGCCAGTACTGAATTCACTGAGCTCTGACTATGTGCCAGGAACTGTTCTTGATGCTGTGGCATTAACAATGTGGACAAAAATCCCTGCTCCCACGGCAGAGACGGACAGTAAACAAGCTATTTGAGCATGAGCTACAGCATGTCAAATAATGAGGACATAAGGCAGGGACGGGGACACTGCAGGGATAGTGTCAAAGTGGGGTTGCAAGTTTAAACAAGCTGTTCAGGAAAGGTTCTCTCTGAAAATGTGCTCTCTGAGCAAAGACTTGAAGAGGGGGAGGGAGTCAGCAACGCAGGTCCCATGTCCTCTGGCACGTTTCTCTGCTGCCCGAAGGGTCGTTCCTACAGACCAGCCCTGGACTGTGCTCTATCCACAGGATGCTACAGGTTCCTGCAGTAGCCAGACTCTCCAAAGGGCTGAATATCAGTCTTGAAGGTCAGGGGAAGGGGTGCGGCTCATTTAAGTCCTTAGTTCCTGAATCACTTTCTGTCTGCCCTGGAGGTAGTAGCTGCTTCCCACATTTTCTGCTTCCATATCCCTCAGAGTCTTTTCCTACCTTTCTCAGCGGTTAGCCCTCTCTGACTAGTTAACAATTCTTTATGTAGAATTTTCTCTGTTCAAATTATTGGTGCTGTTTCTGCCTACTGACTAGACTCTGACTAATGTCTCATCTTCTCAATCCCTGGGCTCAGGGATGACCCATGCCTGGCACTTCTTAAGTGTCAGCTGATTTGACTACAGTAAAAAGGCAGAGCTTACTTTCAACTTGTTGGTAAAGAACTGGAATGTTGAAAATATTAAGTAAAAAGTATTAAATAAAAAAAAGGAGTTGGGTCATCTTCAAGCTTTTTGAAAATGATGGTGAAATTATACATATACATATAAAAATTCTCCAGGTGGAATTAGTTTTAATTGAAAAAATATACAGTGGAATTGCAACAGATGTACATTTAACTTATGCCAATTCAATGACACCATCTTGGACCAAAAATAAAAAGAAAGAAAGGAAACAATACAAGTGGTGCAAGATTCTGCCTGCTGCTCTTTGGGAGCCTAGGAGAAACAAAGCACTGTTCCTTGGAGAAATGACAGGGGTCTCAAGTCTCAGGCATCTCTCAGAGCATAAACATTTTGCTGCACTCAGTGGTTCCATTTAAAGAAATGTCCACACAAGCCAACCCCTTCATCTGGGGCTGATGAGGAAACAGCGTCTCTCCCTGGACACTGGGGAGACGCTGGCTGTGCTGCAGACACTGAGGAAGAGGCTGTCAGTCTTCAACATGGCGCCTCTTGAATGGATTCCATATTTTTTATGCCTGCAGAAGGTAATGGTGCCCACACAGGGCTTTGTCTAATGTGCTGCTTCAGAAGTTAACATCAATCTGAACACCTACAGACTGGTATGTTGAGAAGAGGGTGAAACTGCTATGAAGAAAAATAATGGGGCCCACAACGTTAAAAAGACCAGACTAAAGAAATGCTCCAATTTCTCAGTCAGCCAAAGGGGTCTGAATCCTGACTCTACTACATATTGGCAAGTCATGCCATCTAAGGCCCCGTTCACGCAAATGTAACACAGTACCCCTCAAAGGGCGAGTGTCAGCATCACCAGACAGCACACACGTGGGACACACAGTACCGTGCCCAGCTCATTGCAACTGTGAAACCAATTTTTTTTAATGACAGAAAGGAAAACACACCATAAGCAACATTAAGAGAGAGATTAGTGAAAGTAATTTGCAACTCATATCCAGAAAAGGGACCCTAATGCATAAAGAGCCCCCCAAACCAATAGAAAGACCAACAATCAGTATAAAATGGGAAAGATATGAACAGATGGTTGAGAGAAAAGAAAATAGAAATGGTTCTAAAACACAGGAAAAACTGCTCAGTTTCACTCATGGTTAGAAAACTTGCAAACTAAAACTACTCAAAAGTGACTAAATATCACCTAGGTGTTCCCAAAGATCATGTAAATAGGTACAACCTTAATAGGCAGCGATCTGGAATTATCTGTCAAAATTGCAAATGCACTTCTCTTTTAACCTAGCAATCCTATTTCTGGGAATTTGCTGTACAGATAAAATCACAAATAACACATATATTAGGCGATTCAATGCAGTATTGTTTATAACAGAAAAAGACTGGAAAGAACATAAATGTCCACTGGTAGGAACACAATTAAGCAAGTAATAGCTTATCTACAACCTGGGGCAACATACAATAGTACAAGAGAGTGTGAGAGCACTTCAGGTGCTGATTTGGAATGATCTCTAAGCTATATTAAGTGAAAAAAGAATAATGCATAGTATTCTTTTTTTTTTTTTGCTTGCTGACGTGTATATAAACTGTTTTATTTTTTAAATAACAATGAAGGGGAAAACTGCCACGAAACAAACAGAAAAAGCCTCTAAGGAAATACAGATCTCAGAAGGGTACAGTTAACAGAAATGCCTGTGAAGGAACACCTGAGAAGTTTATGGTGCCCTCACTACCTGTCTGCTTTATTCACTCTGTCTCCCCTCTCTGCCCCTCCTAAGCCATGGTTCTGACCAGGTTTCGAGCAAGCATAGTATTCTAAAATTTGCATAAAAAGGAGTGGAGGAGAAGTCACATATAAATATAGATACACACTGTATGCTTGTGTATATGGATATGCATTTGCTTGCATATGAGCAAAATGACTCTAGAAAGATACATAAGGAAACTGGTGACATTGGCTGCCACAAGGGAAGGGACTGGCAGACTGAGGCCCAGGGGTGTAAGAAAGGCTTATATCCTGCTTACCTTTCTGCACCTTCTGAATATTTGAATCCTGTAAATGTGTTACCTATTTAAAATAAATAAATAAATAAAAACAAAAACGATAAAAGAAAGTGGTCTTACTTGCATACGGTCTCGCTTTCCAGCTGTCATCGGTCGGGTTAGAGAGCTGGCTCTGGCCTCTCTCAGAGGCATTTTTATCTATGCTGCTTAAAGACTGGCGGTCCAGATCTACATCCTAGACGTAAGCCAGAGAGAAACACAGCATTCATTTCTCGGTCCACAATTCAGTTCTTGGGCAGAGAGGTGCCTGTTTTAACACTGCTGGCCCAACTTGAATTTAAGTATCTTGCCCAGCTTGAAGTAAATATAGCATTTCTCAGAGGCTGCATCGAGAGATTACAAATTTCAATTATTTCCCCCTCCCATTAAAATTTCACATTTTCTGATTCCTACTTAGATGGCATTTCTCTACATACTATGATTTCATGATGAGTGTGACAAACTTGTGATGAGATCCAAGTTAAAAAATGAGTACATAGCTAGCTTTTTTTTTAAGGTAACAGCAGAAAGTTAAAAAACAGAAAGTGTTTATATAATGTGCTTCATTTTTAAGTTGCTATGTCCCAAATACCTTTTTTTTAAAAAATGTATTTATTTATTTTATTTATTTATTGGCTGCATTGGGTCTTCGTTGCTGCACACAGGCTTTCTCTAGTTGCTGTGAGCGGGGACTACTCTTCATTGCGGTGCACAGGTTCCTTATTGCAGTGGCTACTCTTGTTGTGGAGCACGGGCCCTAGGCATGTGAGCTTCAATAGTTGCGGCACATGGGCTCAGTAGTTGTGGCTCACGGGCTCTAGAGCACAGGCTCAATAGTTGTGGCACACGGGCTTAGTTGCTCCGTGGCATGTGGAATCTTCCCAGGGCAGGGCTTGAACCCACGTCCCCTGCACTGGCAGGTGGACTCTTTACCACTGCGCCACCTAGGAAGTCCCCAAATACCTTTTAAAATCTAATGGCCTTCCAATAAAGAGCTTAAAGAAAAAAAATTGTAAAAAAAAAAAAAAATCTAATGGCTTTATAGTTATTTGGAAATAGAAGCTAAAAGACAAACCCGCTTGCAAACCAAAGTATTTTAAAGTGATAAATACTGTACACTTCTTTGAACTTCTTTATAGGGCCGTACACAAAAAATAAAGACTACTATTTCATTGGTGGAGAGGAAAGCGCTCTTTATGTAGGAGGGCAATAAATAAGGATAATTACACCAAAGCGATATTTATAACAGTGAAAACCAGAACTGAGGTGAGTCCAATAAGGGAGAATTTGTTAAATAAATTACAATAATGTGCAGCCACTAAAGAAGCTGTTCTCAGAAAATATTTAAGAACATGGAGGGACTTCCCTGGCGGTCTGGTGATAAAGATGCCATGCTTCCAGTGCAGGGGGTGTGGGTTTGAATCCTGGTCAGGGAACTAAGATCTCACACGCTGCGCAGCACAGCCAAAAAAAAAAAGAAAGAAAGAAAAAAAAAGGAATATGGAAAAATGCCCCACAATGATGTCAAGTAATACATTATGTACAAGTACAAAGTGAGGCCAAATTACAAACACGTGGGTTGTGTGTACTCAGTCACATAAACAAAAAACTAGACATGTTTTGTGGTTTTTACTGAGTGACTTATTTTCTTAATACTTTTCAATATTTTCTAAAAAATATGTTAATGTTTGGTTATTATAACCTTTTTTACGCACTTTCCATCAGAAAAGCACAAACTTTTTGGGCTGCTTAATTTCTTACTGTAATACATGATCAGAGAAAAGACAACTGAAAAAAAAAAAATCCTACCAGATGTTTGTCTGATGGCTCTTCCTCCATTCCTACAGGTCTCCATGTCAGCAAACTTGCAAGAGAAGGAAAATGATCAATGTGAAGGACAACCAGAGCTTTAAAATACCCACTGAACACAGAAATAAACAACAGTAATCACATTAACACTTACACATGTGGGATGGTTGTTTTGAAAATATCCAACATACAATTGCATGTTTCATCCCAGACGTCAGAACTGAATTTCTCTCCATTGGATATTACCAAGTTTTCTAAGCAGTTTGTACCTGAACGAGCCAATTGCTCATTATCTGCAAAATAAAACACCTACCGTTAAACTTCAAGTGCTATTTCAATTCCAGCCTGATCACTGATGCTTCATATCGTGAGGTGGAGACAATGCAACTGGTGGGCTTATTGGCTTCCAATTAATGAAGCATTGCTACGGATGGTATTAAAATTTTTAGAGTTTCAGTAGGCTTTACGGAGGTAAAATTACTCATCATACTTTATTGCTAGGAGTGGAAGAAGGTCAATATTTTGCTACTTAATTAACTGGCTTCTTGTAAGAGAAATTGTAAAGGGAGACGGAAAATACTGGACCAGTGTTTCTAAAAACTTAGTCACTCGAACATTACATTTCCAATTTTTGCTGTCCATCAACTGTTTTATCAGTTACTTGAAAATTGCGTACTTTTTGAAAACCTTAACCAAATTAAGTCATGTCCTAAACCAAAACTATCTGTGGGATCCAGGTCTAATGTGCTACATTGGTATTTTTCATAATACACACTGAAATAAACACATAAGTACTCAAACAAAAATGTCCATTGATGAAGCTGTTGATCTTGATTCCCACAGTACAGTTAAACATTTTATTATAGAAAATTTCAAACATACACAAAAGTAGGAAGAATAGTAATATGCAAAGGTATACCTTTTAAAAATATAAAATTTACTACATCATATCTTAAAAGAAATGCTTTATAAACTGACTTGGTGGAGACACTGTTTTTATGTTCTGATTAAATAAAAAAAAATACTCATTTTCACCAATTACATTATGCATTGTACTCCTTGGCATTACATCCATGCTTCTTTACATACTGAAAAAATTAATCTCTCATTAAGGACTATGTCCAGAAAAGTGATGCCTAACCACATAAAGAGTACCTTGTTTTACACACCACTGCAGCTGTGCAAATACATCAGAAAGAAGAACTTCATTCAAAGCTTCATAGAACTGGGTAAATACGTCACAAATGGCATAAAGTGCATGATTGCACGTTGTTGTCATCCACTCAGATTTCTGGAAAAACAACAGATAATGTTTAAAAGAAGCCACTCTCCCTGTGGCGAGATGGGCATTCTCACATATCATTGGCAAATGTTCTGAAAAGCAATTTGGCAATCAACTGTCTTAAAAACGTTCCCATCCACTGATGCAGTAACAATACTTTCAGTAATGGACCCTGAAGAAGTAAAGATCTGTGGCTAAGGGTTTATGAATAAAGATGTTTACCACACTGGTATTTACATACTGTAAACACAAACATAAACTAACACTCAGTAATGTGGCAATGAAACTGAGTACATCCATATGACAGAATATTAAACACTCATCCAAAATGATACTTCCAAAAAATTTTAATTTTGCTAAATATTCACACCTTACACAAAAATTTAAATATTAAAAACAATGTTAGACGGACATTTTTCCAAAGAAGATATACAAATGGCCAACAGATACACAACAAGGTGTTCAACATCACTGATCATCAGAGAAATGCAAATCAAAACCACAGCGAGCTATCACCTCATGCCTATTAGAATGGTCATCATCAAAAAGACAAAAGATAACTGATGCTGGAAGGATGTGAAGAAAAGGGAACCCTTGTGCACTGCTGGTGGGAATATAAATTGGTGCAGTCACTATAGAAAACAGTATGGAGGTTCCTCAAAAACTTAAAAATAGAACTACCACACGACCCAGCAAATTCTACTTCTGGGTATATACCTAAAGGAAATGAAAACACTGTGTTGAAGAAATGTATGCAACCCCTGTTCATAGCATCACTTTTTTTTTTCATAGCATCATTATTTACAGTAGCCAAGAGTGTCCATCAACAGATGAACGGATAAAGAAAATGTGATATATATATATATACACACACACACACACACACAATGGAATACTATTTAGCCATAAAAAAGCAAGTCCTGCCCTTTGAAACAACATGGATGGAACTTGAGGGCATTACACTAAGTGAAATAAGTCAAAGACAAATACTGTATGATCTCACTTATATGTGGAATCTAAAAATAAGCCCCAAAACCCAAAGAACAAAAAAACACCCAAAACCAAACTCACAGAAAACGAGATCAGATCTGTGGTTCGGGGATGGGGATGGGGGAACTGAATGAAGGGGGTCAAAAGGCACAACTTCTAGTAATGAGATAAACAAGTCCTGGTACGTAATGCACAACATGATGACTACAGTTAACACTGCCGGATGGTACACCTGAAAGTTGTTAAGAGAGTAGGTCTTAAACATTCTTAACACAAGGAAAAAAAATAATTTTTTCCTCTTTTCTATCTACATGAGATAATGGATGTTAACGAAACTGACTGTGGTGATCATTTCACAATACACGTAAGTCGAATCATTATGCTGTACACCTCAAAGTTACACAGTGCTGTACGCCAACTATATCTCAGAAAGCTGAAAAATAAAATAAAATGAAATAAAAATGCTATGAAATTACCAAACGAAATATATAGAGAGATTTATAAAATCCTGGAAAAGGGAAGGGCTGCTAAGCATGATTCCCAAAGTGGGATATAAAGGAAAAAACTAACAGACCTGGGTTATGACCCGGGTTGCTTAAAAGCTAAAATCTTCCAAAACAGAAAAGGAACCAAGTGGGCAAAATCATCTACAATTTATGTAAGGATATGTTATGTTATTTTTATACTAAAAAACTCAAATCAATAGGAATAAAATTAATAACTCAATAGATGGGTTAAGGATTTGAAAAGAATTCATAAAAGAAAAAAGTAATGATCAGTGAAGTGAAGGAAAATACAGAACCTCGCTAGCAGGTAAAAACTTTTAAATGTTTTACTCTTGGCCTATCAAATTGATGATTTAATAAACTAAAATCTGAAGAGCTGGAGTGGGTGTGGAGAAACAGGAACCCTCCTGCATCACTGACAGCAGTGCGAACAACTACCTACGTATTTGGTCAACTCAGAAGTACGTGTCAATAGCCTCAGTAACATGCAAGCCCCAAACCTGACAGGCCACTTGCCCTCAACAAGTGAAGAAATAAGTACAAGTGTAGCTGGAAAAAATGTTCACTTTAGTGCTGTTTAAAGAAAGAAAAACTGCAAATAATTTTCCATGGACTATGGAACATCTACAGCTAGGAATGTGCTGCGGTCCTTAAAAACACTGGAGAAGCACAGTTACAGTTGTGGGAAAATACTCATGTATTCAGTTAAAAAGTATGTGAGGTGGGATTCCATTTTTGTAAAAAGAGAAAAGGTACATGATACACACACACCAGAACTATCTGCAGGGGTAACAGTGGTTACCTGTGGAAGACCGAAACTGTGCGTGTTTAGATTTTTTTCTTGTTTTCCTGTTTTTTGTTTTATGATGAAGAAAACTTTAAATTACTTTAAAATAAGATTAGAAAACTCTATCCTATGACCTCAACCACATCTGAACCGTGTAGAAGACTGAGGGAAATTTGCCACAGCATTATGTCTAATTTAGGAATGGTAAAACTGTGAATTCTCTGTATACTCCTAATATTCCTTATTAAGCATATGCTCCTTTTATACCGGGTGAGGGAGGGAAAGTTGTTCCTAAAAAAAGGTAAAAAAGTTGCACTCCCATCTAAAAATCTAGGGCTAGAATATCCTCTCCTGACCATCTGCCCTTAGGGGAGAAATAACAAAGACCCCTAGATGCATCGAAAGTTCTTCAAAAAAAAAAAAAAAAAAAAAAAGAAGGCCTAATATTTGCCAACATTATCTCTAACTGTAACTTCACTAAAAATCCTTTTAATGGATTTTTAAAGGGACGAGAGAGAGTCCACATTTTACCGACTGTTCAGAAGTCGATATGAAGCAAATAAGTAAGAGGACCAGTGAGGTGCCTGCTGAACTGGCAGGTCCAGTGCCCTGGGGCTGAGTGGGCAGGCAGTGGGGATTTATTTCCCCGGATGGGGAGAATTTCTTAGCACTACCTGATACTGGTAGAAGAGGGCCAGGGAGGGTGTTTCCATTTTCAAAACACACCCAAAATGGCTCAGTATTTAAGGCTTCTGTGTGCTGTGGATGATGCTGCAACCCCAGATGCAGACAAAGGCCAGCGAGGCTCTTCTCCCACCTCCCCAGGGCAGCGCTTTAGTCATCACCCACCTCTGACTGCTGCTCGGGGAGTTTCATGTTGTCAAAAATCCTGAACACGATTCTGAACAGGTCCTGCCACCAGTGCTTTTCGAAGGTGTGGCCATAGCTCTTCATGATCTCGAACATGACCGTGAGTCCTCTGGAGAAAACAAAGCCAGGCATGGAAAAGGGAACAGGTAGGGGAAGAGGAAAGCAGTGAGGACGGCAGAAGAGCCTGGGCCGGGGCGGGGGGTTTGAGCAGGGGACTGAGGCTCATTCAGTGATGGAAGGAAGGGGCTCCACCCTGGGACATGGTTACCTTGTCCGTACATCTAGCTTGCATCTGTTAATGATGCAGGAGAGCTCAAATAGGATGGGGAACCAGCCTCGGACCCACACTCTGTCACCAGGAGCAACATTCATGTCGTCACTTGTGTATTCTTGCAGCACCTATAGTGAGAACCATCTCTCAGAGGCAGACTAAGCAAGTGAAAGGAAGGAACTGAAACAACTACATGAAAATTAAAGCCCGCATACTTTCCTCTCCTAAAAAATGCCCATTCAGCAAGGGTCTGATGGGAAGGAGACAGAGACAAGCCTGTCCTAAGGGCACATGAGTAGTTTCTCCCCTATGAACCTACAGACCTTTGTGGGTTTTAGAATAAGCTGAGTGGGGCAGACCACAAGAGTCTGGACCACAAGTGGGGCAGGAGGTATTACATCAGGAAAAGCAATAAGCGTCAAATGGTGACAGCAAAATATACAGGATGATTCAATATCTTAGGTCTTTCTGGAATGTTATGGTGTTACTTAAAATAACAGCGGCAGCAGCTACTATTCACTAAGTGTTGCTACAGGTCAGGAACCGTGAAAGTGCATTGCATGGATTAACAATTCTCACAACAGTTCCATGAAGCAGGTAGAAAGAAAGGTCCCATTTTACAGATGAGTTAACTGAGGCACTAAGAGAAGAAGCAGGCTGCCCAAGGTCATGAAGCTGGGAGCTGGCAATCTTTCCACAGTCTAGATGTGAAGCCCCACTTTCTACCTTACCTCTGGGATTCCTTAATCACTCTTGAAGCAGCTGTAATGGAATTTCTTTACCAACTCTGGCTATTTAACATTAGACAATTTCTCTCTGTGCTTTGGTTAACTCCCCTGTTCAATAGGGATATAATTACCCAACCCATAGGTCTGATGTGGGGGTTAAATGAATCTATATACAGAAAAGACCTAGAATGTTGCCTGACATGTGTTGAGTACTCAGTCAACAGTGGCTCTTGTTATCAACACATCTTAATGAGCTGTTGTAGGGACCAGACATCATCTCAGGGGTTACACTTCTGTAGAGGAAAGTTAAGAAGAATTGGTACAGGCCATCAGTTTAGTTGCGCTTGTTTCCACCCAATTTCAGTGTTTTGACACTGACAGCTGAACCAAGCAGGCCTCTTTAGAAAAGTGAGACATAACAGAAAAACCCTAAACATTTTTAGGAGAAAACAAAAGGTGATCTTTAAATGTGATTTCTCAGCTCCATCACAGTGGCATAATGTCATTTCTTAAAAAGGAGGCTTGTTTTCTTTCAAATAGAAATGTCTAGCTTCTTCAGCTTTGCCCAAATTCACAGCTAAACTATTATCGTCTACAAAAACAATCTGTAGAAGATACCATATAAAAGTTTAGTATGAATAAAACAGGTGCATACATACAAGATAACAGAAAAGGTATAACTCCTGCAATGGCAGCATTTTGAAATAAATACCTAGTTTAGGGCAAATATGCATTTCTAAGAGAAGAGCTGGAAAGCTCTCTGCCAGGAGCAAGGCGTTTTGCCCATGGCTCCTTTCCCCTCACGGCCCAAATGAGCGAGGAGAGGAAAACTGTACCCGAGGCCTCTCGGAGACGTATTTCCCACAGAAGCGGATGAGCCGGATGGCTTCCATGCTAGTGTCAGGGAAAGCAGCATTGCAGGCAAACTCCGATAAGCACTTCACAGCATCCTGAAAGGAATCGATGGCTGCAGGGAAATGGTGCTGGAAAATGGTTGCTGTGAAAACAGAGGCACATTTTTTATAAGCCCAGGATTCAGAAATGAGGATTAAACACACATATACACACACATATACCAGAGATGATTACTTTTGTGAAAATTTCAGGAAAGCATGGCAGTATCTCTGGAAGACAGAGTTTCTTATTAAATTATTCAGGCATGAATGCATTGAGTACAGCTTGGGCTAAACTACGCCAGTTCCTGAGCTCAAGCGACGATGTAAAGGCCCAAACATTCATTTCATTCAACAAACATTTATGGAGTGCAGACTACATGTAAAGTGTGGTTGTGGGCCCTGGGGACAAAGAGGTAACCAGTCAAATTTCCTGCCTTTGCTCCAATGGGCAAGATGGCCAGTAACCACCTACATCAGTAGATAAATAAAATAATCTCGGGTGAGGCGAGTGCTGGGTAAGGGGACAGAAGATAGAAAAGGCTGGTGGTGAGGGAGAAAAGTGGCCCTAAGGAAGTGAGAGGGGACAGCCAAGAGGAAACCAGGTTTCACCAGGATGCCAAGGTGTACGTTTTAGAATGGAGCCTGAAGAACCACATAAGATATAAACGTGGATGTGTGTGGAGCGTTGACCCAGAGGGCCTGCCTGATGGAAGCTAAGCTCTGAGCAAAGCTCTGGCTACAGTTCTGAGCATGTCCCTAATTCCCTGGCCGCTTCCACCCTAAGACCACACCTTGTGCTACCTCGCTGGAACCTTGTGAAAATAAAGTGAGATAAAGAAAGTCAGTGAGCTTAAAGGTGACGGGCAATTTAGAAGTTGAAGGTTTTCAAAACCCTACAAATACCACCTGAGAAGAATATAAGTGGCGAAAAGTTCACGAAAAGTTGAAAGACCTCAAAAAAAAAAACAAAAAAACAAAAAGCTGACCCAATGCCTTACAATTTCCACAAAGACCAAGACCAGTAAACATCTTGTGACATGATGACAGGCAGGACCGGGGACCTGTGGTCAGTGCAGAGTGGAGGGACCCTGCACCAGCTCCTGGCTGGACTGCCAGGTGTTAGTCTTCCTCCACCACCTCCCAGCTGCATGACCTCACACCGGTTGTCCTACTCTACTTTTCTGTGCCTGTTTCCTCTTTGGTAAAATGGGGGAAACTAATGGTATCCATATCAGTGGGTTCAACCAAACCTAGATCGAAAATACTAGGGAAGAAAAAAATTCCAGGGAGTTCCAAAAAGCAAAACTTGAATTTGCTGCACCCCGGCAACTATTTACATAGCCTTACGTTGTGTTACATATTATGAGTAATCTAGACATGACTTAAAATATACAGGAGGGGACTTCCTAGGTGGCACAGTGGTAAAGAATCCGCCTGCCAATGCAGGGACACGGGTTTGAGCCCTGTGCTGGGAAGATTCCACATACCACAGAGCAACTAAGCCTATGCGCCACAACTATTGAGCCTGTGCTCTAGAGCCCGCAAGCCACAACTACTGAGCCCATGTGCTGCAACTATTGAAGCCCACGCGCCTAGGGCCCATGCTCCACAACAAGAGAAGCCACTACAGTGAAGAGCCTGCGCACCACAATGAAGAGTAGCCCCTGCTCGCAGCAACTAGAGGAAGCCTGTGTGCAACGAAGACCCAATGCAGCCAATAAATAAATAAAATAAATTTATAAAAATTAATAAAAAAAATAAAGTATACAGGAGGATGTGTGTAGATAATACCCATTTCATCTTAGGGACTTGAGCATCTGTAGATTTTGGTACCCAAGGTGTGTCCTGAAACCAACCTCCCACAGATACAAAGGGATGACTGTAGTCCCTTCTTGTTACTCATGGCACTTATGTGCCACAAAGTTGCTGTGAACAATGAACTGGTGAATACTGAATCATCTCCTAGGGAACACAGGGGGGTTAGGTTCCTGTGAGGCTCTGGTTACAATACTTTCAGCAACCTATTAACACATAACTTTGTATTATGCATGTTTCTGTCGGTTCTGGGGTGACGTATAAATTTTAGTGAGTAGGTGAACTCACAAACGTAGAATCTGTGAATAATGAGGGTTGACTGTGTTTCCTTCCTAGGGCGGTTGAACACATGTTTAAGTACATATCAAGAGCCCAGCGCACCACCAGGCACATCAGTACATCACGGTGTAGCTAAAACAAGGAAGCCCCTTTGGGGAGTAAAACAGACGGGAAATAAGTGGTCACCCTTCTAGACCTGCATATGGGACATTAGTCAGGAGGGAATAGAGACACTTACTGACAATGTGGCCCGTGGTCTGGAAGGCCAGCTCCACGATGTTCCCGTCGTGATCCGAGGCTGCCTGGTGGAACACGGCGAAGATGTTCTTCCAGCCTGAGCGGATGTTGGCTGCCTGGGAGTTGACCATCTGGGCAATGCAGCGGATCACCATGTCCCGGATGGTTGGAGACCTGAGGAAGGAATGGGGCAGCCATGTCATCTGTACTTTGGACAGTGGGAAGATAAATGAACACAGCTCATTGCTTAGAAGCAGCACTTTAAAAAAACATTTTTTAATGCATGTTCTAATCCACATTCGTTTAACAATAGAGACAACAAAAAGAAAAAACAATAAGTCAATGTGCCAGCTGGTTGCTGACCCAGCAGTCATCTTCCCACCTTCTTAATAACAGAAGTCTGATTTCATCTGGGCAGCAACACGCTCAACCTCAGGGAACCAATCATAAATCACATAAGACAATGTGACAATCTTGTCTCAGGAGCCAGGACCTCAATTTCCCAGCCTCCCTTGCAGCTAAGGAAGCTACATGACCTGTTCTGACTAATCGGATGTGAGAGAAAATCTGCAGGCATGGGAGGGGAGGGGTTTCCGGGAAGGTTGTTTTTGTCTTAAAAGGACACTTGGCAGGCTCTGCCCCTTCCCCTCTTGTTCCCATGGTGATGGTGGGCTCTGCCCCTTCTATTCCCTCCCACTGTGAACACAGCATGAGGCCTGGAGCTAAAGTCTCCGTCCAACAAGCATGAAACAATAAGGTCAAGGAAAAAAAGCACCCTGTTTATGGCCAAAGGGAAGGAAAGAACCTGGGTCCTTGCTTACAACCTGGGCTATGGAACCAAAGTTGGGAGTGCCTGCCTCTGGCTTGTTAAGTAAACTTGTGGTTTAAGCCACTGTTGGTCAATTTTTCTGGCCCAAAACATTTAGACTAATGTACTCATAATTCTGCCAGCAGCTGCAAAGTTCAACATGGTTGTTACCTGGATATTTACAACAGATTAGCACATACGTCTTTAAGACATATACGATTATAGGGTGAACACTATCATCTCACCAACAGCAAGAAGCAAGGCAACACAAACCTATTGCTTCTATTGCACTAGCTTTGAAAGTCATTAGAGTGGTTTTGGGAGGGCAGATTTGGCTTGCAAACTTCATCTGGCTTAGGATAACACGCAGGCGTGTCTGCTGGACCCATACTAACAGGAAAGGTCATTTAGAGAAGGCAAGGAGAAAGTCAAAACAGAGTTAAAAATTAGCTAAAAGTCCACAAAGAAAATCTGCCACCTGCAGATAACGGAGGACTGACTACATACCTAGGTGACATTAACACATAATACCAACGAATTCTTGGTTTTCTCCCCCAGAAGAAAAAGCAACTTGTTGGCAAGAACTATGCATATTTATGAAAATGGTTTTTGCTGACTGTTAAAATATATGACGACAATAAATGGTTTGGAAAATGTAAGGAAAAATAAAGAAAAAGATTCTTTTATGTGATGATATATGGTATTTCATATGGAGAGACACACTACATCACTATCTTTATTATTACAGGACCTGTCCAGTTCTATAACCTGCCCTTCTCACTAAGCATTTCCCATACTATACACTTTGTGCACGATGTTCCCCGTCGGGGCTGCACCACCATGTACTCATAGTTAGGTGGTTTCTGGATTTTCAAAAACTGTTTTGTGTAATTCACATTTCACTGATTTCAAATTAACTCCTTAAGAGACAGTTACAGAAGTGCAGAATTACGGGGTCAAAGGGCACAAAACTATTAAGGTTCTTGACACATAATGCTAACATGCTTTTGAAAACGTTACAGCAAGTTACAGGTCCACCAACAGTGTCCGAGGGTGGCTGGTGATGTGTAATTTTAAACTTCTGGCCCCTTTCCAATGCTGGGCGGGCAGCAGCAGGATGGGCAGGGAAGGCCTGGAGTTAGGAAAGGAGGGATTCTGGTGCCATGCGGGCCACCAGCAGGCCAGGCAGGCCTGAGCACACTGCTCAGCCCAGTGAGGCCTCAGTCTCCTCAGCCACTCTTGACAGTATCCCCCGGGGCAGGAGAGCATTTCTGTGCATACGCTGATATCAGAGGTGATGCCAGACTCTGGAACAGGCTTAGTTTTGGTTCTCTTTAAATAAGCAGTAACGTGAAGAACAGACACCAAGAGAAAGACATGTCAAGGAGAACCTCCTGCTGCCCTTTTTATTTGCTGCCCCCAAATGGCTCATGTTGGTTTAAAGTCTTCGCACTTGTGAACCTTCATTTTCTTTTTTAAAAATATGATCCCAACAGATCCAGAGTGTACCCTTTAGAGGTAAAGACAGACATGAAGGGTTATGCCCGAAAGTCACCCATGACAGTCTCCCTTTCATGACCACAGCGCATCTGTCAGCACACGTTACAGGCTTCTCTTTCAAATGGATGAGGAACCCAGTCCCACAGTGCCCACCACCACCACCGCTACCTTCCTGGTCCAAACTTGGACAACTACGACGGCCGCCTGGTGAATCCTACTGCTTCTCATTTTCCATGGATAAATGCCTGATGGTCCTTTAAATACGTCAGGCCATCTCACTTCTCTGCTCAAAAGCCTCCAAGAGCTTCCATCTCTCACAGAGCGTAAGCCTCAGTGCTTACAAAGGCTGACAGTTCAACATGATCTGATGCCCTACGAGCTCTGGGACTTCAGCGTCTAGGACGTTCTGCCTTATTCACCCCACTCCCACCACATCAGCCTCCTTGCTCCTCCTTAACTATGCCAAGGACATCCTGCCACAGCGCCTCTGCTCATAATACAATTCCCAAGACCACCTACGGCTACTAGTGGCTTGTTCCTCACTTTGGTTAAGGGTCACCTTACCAAACACATCTCAGCTGACTGCCCTATATAAGGAGTGCTCCTACTCCATGTCCTTACCTGACTTAATGTTCTTCAGAGCAGTTATCACCACTGACTTACTAAACATTTTTTGTTTATCTCACTGGAATATAAACAGGGATTTAAAACAATTTTATTATGGAAAATTTCATATACACAAAAGTAGAAAGGATGGGGTCACGAATACCAATAGACTCATCTCTTAGCTACACTCATTATCAAAGCAGGGCCAAAATAAACCAGGAATTTTTGACTACATCTTAATTGCTGTATGGCTGGCAGCGAGAATAGTACGTAGCAGACAGCAGGCCCCAAAAATTCAGGCCGAGTGAATGAATGAACAGAGTAACTGCTTCAGAGGAACAGCTGTCCTGACCTCTTTTATGACCTCCCTGGGGCAGAAATGCTGGGTCACATGATTCCTGACCCTGTGCGAGGATGCTTTGGCAGTGGCTCTTTCTCTGAACTCCCTCAGCACCAGCCCTGGTGAGGATGCCTGACAGATTTCTACTAGTTGTGGTTGTGTGATCTGCCCTCTGGGAAAGGTTACACACAGATCTCACTGTGATTTACTTAGAGACAATAGGTGTGAATCACAGTCTGCTGGTTTTATTTGCTTCCACCAACAAGAGAAGAAAAACGAATCGTGTGGTTAGTATTAGGAGAGCTTTTTAGACCCCCAATGGGGATATGACTAAGGGTCTTCCAGAACAATGCACATACCTGTTTTTCTTCATGATATGCTCAAAGGGCCTCAGAAAATCTTTCTGGAAACGGAAGTTGGCTAATTCTCCCTTCTCAAGAAACTTCATGGAGAGTTGCCTTAATGAGTCAACAGCAAAGATAGCCACATCCTCATTGGGGTTACAGCCAACCTGAGCAGGAAGAGGAGGTGGGGGGAAACAGCACAGTGGAACAGCTGTGGATGTGGGGTTCTGAGCCTCAAACTTGGACAACCTGCCTTCAAAACAAATGCTCTGGGAAAACACATCTCAGGAGGAAGAAAAAGGTTATTTCTTGGCTATGAGCTATACAGTTTTAAGTTTAATGACAAAACACATCTACTTAAACATGCTTGCAAAATATGCTCACTTTGTGTCTCTGTGTTACATTTTGATAATTCTTGCAATACTTCAAACTTTCTCATTATTATTATATTTGCTATGGTGATCTGTGATCAGTGATCTTTGATGCCAGTATCTGCAAAAAATTACAACTTACTGAAGGCTCAGGTGATGGTTCGCATTTTTTAGCAATGAACTATTTTAAAATTAAGGTATGTACACTGTTTTTTTTTATTGCATACTTAATAGACTACAATATGGTGTAAACCTAACTTTTTTATGCACTGGGAAACCAAAAAATTCGTGTGACTCTTTATTGAGATATTAGCTTTATTGCTTTCGTCTGGAACTGAACCGCAATATCTCTGAGGTTGGTCCATACACTGAATGGATAAAAAAATAATTAGCTTTGGGGAGGGTCTGGTTGAGGGGTGCTGATGGTCAAAGGTGCTTTTAGTGACTACCCTAGAATCCTGAGAGCTCTACTCCGCCATCCGCTTCTTCAAACCCACAGGATTCTCATATGCTCTGGCTCCAAAGGGGAAGCGGAACATCCTCTGAGGTGGTGGAAAGAACGATGAGCCCCAGAGTAGCAACCGAGTTTGCCGCAACTTTGTGTTTAACAGAACTGATGAGATGGAACAGATATTGGTATTGAGGTTGACAACCATGAAATGTCTAATTACTATCTGCCAGCCTAGATCCCAAGCTTGTCATCGGCTTGGACAAGAATACAAGGTACAGTCATGGTAATGGTTCACACTTTCTCTCTCAAACTAGATCATATCAGTGATGTCCACTAAGCATTTATTTACCCAGAATGGCGGGAAAGATGGTTGCCGAGCTGACTGATTAGAGACAGTGTTACCATTCACTCAACAAACCGTTGCTCTGGGTGGGTCATCTGCAGGCTTTCGTGACCGCCTCCTCATTGAGGGTTCAGAAAGGTCACCTCCGGAAAGGGTGGACACTGCACTGCCTGACACTTTACCGTCAGTTATTTTATCATAAAATGCAAGTGAGTTCCATGAGGGCAGGGACCTCGTCTGTCTACTACCTGGTACAAGGCACTCAGTCTGTTAAACAGATGGTGTGCTTGGAGGTACCTTACTTAGAGCTGATAAGGAAGCAAACAAAGAACTCTGATAAGCTCATGGACCAGGTTAGAAGCAAGACTGCATGTGACAGTGCCTCATTTCAGTGGGGTCCCATGGCTGCCTAGGAGAGTCAACAGTGTCCAACTCTTCCCAGTTCAAACTGAGTGACATCATATTGCTAGCTTTCCATCAATCATGGTGCGGTATTTACACCACAGAAATTGGCAGACACTACAAATCATTTACTAGGGCTCTACTGCTTGTTCTATATCCCAATGGCAGATTACTTCTTCTTATGATTTTCTTCTATTCAAAGTAGAGAGAGCAATTCTCTTTTGGATAAACTTTTTTTTTTTTTTTTTTTGGCTGTGTTTGGTCTTCATTGCTGTGCATGGGCTTTCTCTAGTTGTGGCGAGTGGGGACTACTCTTTGTTGTGGTGAGCAGGCTTCTCAGTGCAGTGGCCTCTCTTGTTGCAGAGCATGAGCCCTGGACATATGGGCTTCAGTAGTTGTGGTGCAGGGGCTTAGTTGCTCCGTAGCATGTGGGATCTTCTGGGACCAGGGATGAAACCCATGTCTCCTGCATTGGCAGGCAGATTCCTAACCACTGTGCCAGCAGGGAAGTCCCTAAACTGTCTTTTTTTAAAGAAAATTAATTTATGTATTTATTGGCTCCATTGGGTCTTCGTTGTTGCACATGGGCTTTCTCTAGTTGCAGTGAGCGAGGGCTACTCCTCATTGTGGTGCACGGGCTCCTCATTTTAGTGGCTTTTCTTGTTGCGGAGCACGGGCTCTAGGAGTGTGGGCTTCAGTAGTTGCAGCACATGGGTTCAACAGTTGTGGCTCATGGGCTCTAGAGCGCAGGCTCAGTAGTTGTGGTGCACAGGCTTAGTTGCTCCACAGTATGTGGGATCTTCCCAGAGCAGAGTTTGAACCTGTGTCCCCTGCATTGGCAGGCAGATTCTTAACCACTGCGCCACATAGGAAGTCCCTAAACTGTCTTTTATTAACACTATTTTTAAGTGTCTGTATTATAATTCTTTATCTCCAGGCCTGAGAAAACTTTTTTGAAATCATGAAATGTGTTTTGGTAGGAAACTGTTATTAAGCTGTTAGTTTTCCCTTAAAAAGCAAATGACATTACAGATACAGACATAAACGTACATAATAGATATTCTGATCTCATTTGTTCAACATACATGTGCATGTGTCTCTACATATATAATGAAACCTCTAGTGGAGAAAAATCTGGCTTTCTCTCTGTAGTTTTCAGTTTTAGAACACAGACGCCTCTGGCTTGTTTCTGATTTAAATAAATGTTAGTTTCCTTGACAAAGGTTTCAGAAGAGTGGTGGCAATGGAAGCCTGAATATAAGAAGTAGTGACAGTTATAGTGGAACTATTGGTATACAGAATATAACCTAACCTTTGGTCATTCGGAAGGCGCTTCAGGATTTTGCAATGCTTTCAAACACCAATATCTGTCCAGTGCCTATGATGATTTTCGTGGTGTGAGCCTACATCCTAAATATGGGATATTAAAGTATTTTAGATACCAATGGATTTTTAATTCATTCTCTGTGAGTTCTATCAATATGTGAGTATGCTGCGAGCTGTTTTTGACTCCACAAGGGAAGTGAAGTATACGCACCTAAACACTTAATCACTACTGTTTTGAATTTAATTTGAAGAGTTACCTTATTGAAGTGATCTCCAATCACATGCCATATTCGGGACCACTGCAGGCGGATCCGATTCATGTTGTAGTATGATATCTCCACAATCTTCTGCAAGCTGAACATGCGGGGGTGGTGGGGGGAAGCCAGCTCATCCATGGACACGGCACACAGCCAGCGGACAAAGTCAACTACAGGCCAGACCCAACAACACCCGCGAGGCCTCGTTAGTAACGGCCAGACAGTTATAATAGGAGGCTCTGTAGTTGTCATGGGTGAGTCAAATACATACCTATTGCATTTCCATCCAGTCTAGTAGATCCAGTAAAAATTCTAGGAAGAAAATTCCAGATATAATAAAATAAAAATTAGATTTGGAAGCTGTAGTTTCAATTTTAAATACTCAGAAACGACAGAAGGGAAACATCTCAGGTCTGGCACTTCCACTAACGCAAACAACGAGGCATCACAGGGATAGGACTGGTCAATGAGCTAAGCTGAGAGCAGAAATGCTTGTACGGATAGGAAGAAAAAGCGACACATCAAAAGGACAGGGGAGAGTCAAATATGATAGTGGAGAACGTCACGACAGTGGGAATGGCAGACGGGGGACCTTTAAAAAGCTGCTCCTCCATAAGAGCAACCAAAGAAACTGACAAAAATTGAACAGTCAACTTTTTCAGACCTGAACTCTGGAAATTACCAAAGGCTTGTAAAAATGTTCATTCAAGAAAAATGGCTGAATCTTTAGACAGCATACAGTATAAGAGTAGCTGCACTGATATCAGACAATATAGACTTGAAACTAAAATCACGACTAGAGACAAAACATTTTATAATGATAAAAGGTTTAATCTATCAAGAAAACCTAACAGTTATAAACATATATGCATCTAACAACAGAGCCCCAAAGTCATGAGGCAAAAAAGATAGAATTAAAAGGGAGAAACAGACAATTCAAAAATGTCCAGAATCGGCAAATCTACACAAGCAGAACGTGTATTAGTGGTTACAGGAAGGGCGGGAGAGGATGTGGGGAGCGACGGCACTAGATGCAGGGCTTCTTTACGGGGAGATGAAAATGCCCTGAAATGAGCGATGATGGCTGCACAACTCTGAACACCCTAAAAATCACTGCATTGTACATTTTAAAAGGGTAAATCTTACGGTGTATGAATTATATCTCAAAAAAACGTAACAGCACAAGAAAAACTCTTGTTACTGACATCATTTGGTGGCAAAGTTACAGTAATAATTTTAAAAATGGTTACAATATAATTCAAGATCAAAATCCAAATGAATGTGAAGGAAATTAGTAGTCGTGGGCCACGTGTGTCACTACTCACCTTTCTTAGTCTGAGTGGCCTGGAGTGACAACACTTAAAACAGTCAAACAAATTAGGGATCACTCACACCCGGTGACCATACAGAAGACGCCAAGCCACTGGGCAGTCCCACTTTACTGGAGAAGACAATCGTTACCTGTCCACAGCTACAACCACACTCTGCGAGCTGGTCTCGCCGACCGATTCCTGGAAGCTGGCCATTTGTCTTTTGTCCACTCCACCACTCACCAAATTACCTGAAACACAATGCACAACATCAACAGTGCCTCCAAAACAGTCAACTCTCTAGAACAAAGTATCCTGTGACATTAATATGCACAGTCAAGAGACACAGGTGAGAATGGCTTGCAGGCAAAACAAACAAAAAACCTCCCCAATGATGACAGAATAAAACTAAACTCAGGCTTTGGCCCTTAGAGTACATTCTTACTACGGGCTCCCTTGCTTGTACCACCCATCTCCCCTTCTTAATCGTCTTTAACATTTTTATAGTATTAAGTGTCTGTATTTAGGAAAACAAACTCAAACTGATCGATACTAACCCAGAGCTCCTAGAACATGCAACGGTTTACACCTGCTGAAGTCTGGGGCGCTCTCTAGGATGTCATTCCAGTCATCCTCACGTACACCGCCAAGAAGTAGGTGCTGTTACCCTCTCCCATGTTCAGAGTCTGTGCTTTTATACTGTACTATTCCAAGCAGTGTACGCGGGACCTAGGAGCCTGCTCTCTGCATCAAATGGCCTGGGTTTGAAACCTACCTCTGCCACTTTCTCATAACGTCACCCTGTTCAAGTCACTTCACCCTCTGTGCCTCATTTTCCTCATTTACAAAATGGGGATGAGATTAGCCCCAATCTCACTGAGTTGTTACAAGGTTTAAATGAATTGAAATATATAAACTGAGCACTTAGAATGTGGCCTGGCACGTTTGTTTACCCTTTTTACTATTATTATTGTTATATCACTTAGAACAGGGTCTCTCAGTTCAATGTATCGCCAGAAATAATTCTGCTTTCATAAGAATACCGGTTAACAAAAGACGAACAATGGAAGAGAGGCTGAATCTACCTTTGAAAATCTAGAGATATGCATATCCACTCCTCGAATACCAGATGGCTTTCCCTCCAACACAGAGGGAGGGAACATACTTATATGTATAGAAAGAAAAGTAATGCACCCTGCTGATGCTGATAAAACAGGCATTTACTCGACACTGTAATCACAATTTAGAGAGCTGAGGCAGCACTTCCACTTCCATTAACAAACATACTGTCAGCTGGCCCATAAGGAAGAGACGATCGATGGAACAGTCCTGATGAGGCAAGAAGGGTTTTGTGCCAGTTAACTGGTGAATCTGTGACGGCCGGCCAGGGGGCCTGGTATCTTACCAAGGCCAAGGCCCATGAACTCTTCTCCCACCAACGTGTGGCCCTTCAGGCTCCCTTCTCTTTCACGCCCGGACCCAGACAGGTAGCGCGTCTTCACACCAGTTCCTATCAGCTGAGCGAGCTCCAGCTGGCTGATGCATTTCAAGATCTGATGAAAAGAAGGTGTGAAGGGATGAGTTCCCACTTCAGCAGCTGAAAAGGGCACTACCATCTTAAATTAGTCATTAAAGGGTTCTCTGAAACACGCAGCTTTTCAGGTGAGAATAAAATCTGAGGGTCTCAGGCTGGCTTCCCTAGTTCCAGCTAGGCAAGCCCCTGAATGTGGGTCTGGAGGACAAACTTCACTATTTTTTTTTTTTTTTACTATTAGAAAGGGAGAGAAAAAATGAGCAAAAGAAAAACTGGTACAGCAGAGTTATGCTGCACAGATGTTTAGTTATGCAAATTTAATAAGGGCTCAATAAAGAAAGAAAAGCATCTGACTGGAGCAAGGGATTCTGCCCACCACGCGCTAAGTGCACCACCTAGTCTGACTCAGCCACCCGGCCCCCTCCACTCTACCCCTCAGATGCACACACACACTAGCCTCCCTCTGCTCCTTTAACTCGACACATCTAGTCCTATCCCAGAGCCTTTGCACTTACTGTTCCTTATGCCTGAACATGTTCCTTACACTCCTCCTCAGGGCTCACCCCTTAGATTCCCAGCTCAGACACATGTCCCTCAGAGAGACTTCCCTCGACCACCCTGATATCACACACCTCTCCCCCCGGCCCCGGCCAGCATCCCCTGGCCATGCATTTTTTCCCCCTTAGGACTTACTACTTGTTGGCATTATGCCATATATTTGTTCTCTGTGTTAAGAGCCAACAGGGTTTAACTCTGTCTTGTTTGCGGCTAAATCTCCAACTTAAAATAGTTGGTGACTATTATTTGGTTAGCTGAATAAATAAGAATGTGCCCTGGAATGGGTGTGCAGTAGGAGAAAAGACCATCTCCCAGCCCTATGGGGTGGTTCAGGTGCTGGACAATGCACCACTGTGCACCAGCCCTCTCTCACCTGGAGCCTGCCCTCTCTCACCTCGAGCGTACCCGAAGGAACAGAGGTTGGTTGCAACTTCTACTGGAGCAAAAACTGGCTGCTTAAAACTTACTGAGGGACGGCATGTAGATCTCCAGGTAAACCCTTCCTAAGGAATTTCCATGGCGACTTCTGACTAAAGTTGAGTTTTGCTTTCCATGGTGACCTTAGAATCCAATCCAGAGTATGGGACTCCACTACACCACTGAGCACTGCTGAATATTTTCACTTATAACCTGCCTTCCCCTTGACTGAGAAAGGTACTTAATTCTACCAGAGAGAGCCACCCACTGACTGCTCCACATGGTATGATACTATTAAATTACTACTAGTAAACTGCTAATGGCCTCCTTTTTTCCAGAAGCTGGAATCTCAAGTATGTCAATAACACTTGTGGCCAAAGACTTATTGACTCCAACCTGATTTCTCAAGGTTTCTGACCATCATTTTCGACATTTCCAGATGCTGCTGTATACCTGGCAACTGGCAGAACCCCCACCATAACCATCTCTCTCAGATTAAAGAAAAAAAGTTCTAGGAGAGAAAGCAGCTATTTATTGATTCACTAGGTATCATGACTCCTCAGAAAACAGGAAATTATTCCTTTAAAAAAAGCACATAACTCAAAACAACAACCCCCTCCCCGCCACCTTCTCTAATATGAATATTCCAGAGTGGTGACAGAGAAAGGCAAGGCTGGGTGAACAGGGACTGAGGTACGGCCAGAATGATGACGGTGACGGCTAACATCTACCGAGTTCTTACTACTTGCCAAATACAGTTCCAAGCCCTTTTCCACAGATTAACTCCTTTTTTTCTCACAACAACCCTATGAAGGTTGCAGAGACAGGAAGATGAGGCTCAAAGACTAAGTAACCTGCCATGTCACACAGGCAGGAAGAGGATGATACCCAGACTGCACTCCAGCCGTCTGGCTCGGGGCCATTGCCCTGAACCACGTGATCCCCGTGGCAGGAGGAGGCTGACAGCAATTTTCTTTCTAGGTCACCACAGTACCCACCACTGTCCACGCCCTCACCTCTACTCTTTCAGAGATTTTCTCTCTAAAACAAAAAGTAATACATACAGACGGTAGAGAAATTAGAAAACACAATTTAAGGAAAAAAAGAAAAAAAAATCGCCTCTATAATTCTATCACATAGACAGGATGTTAACCTTGTTTATCTTTTCAAATCTCATTTTCTGTGTACGTCTGGCACAAGGGACGATGCCTCACAATGTTTATAATGATTTTTTATTTAATATACTGTGATCATCTTTCCACAGTATTAGATAATCTTTAATAATATCTTTAGCTTTCTTCTCTAAAGTCTCTTTTAATCCATAGGTCCACTGCACCCCCCCCCATCTACTATTTTTTTTGCCATTTATTTGCTGAAGACCTGGTCATCTGCTCTGTGTGTCTGTCATATCCTAGGATTTGCAGGCTGCACTCTCATGATAGCATTTACCGTGCTCCTCTGTCCCCTACATTTCCTTTAAACTGACAGTGGAAGCTTGAATTGACTCAGGCTGGAGTTTCGGGCAAACACATTTCTTAGGAGGTATTCTGTGCTTCCATCAGGGAGCATGTAATGTCTGGCTGTCTTTCCTTTCAGCAATTTTACTTTTATTTTAAAGAGTTTTTTGATGTGGACCATTTTTAAACTCTTTATTGAATTTGTTACAGTATTGCTTCTGTTTTATGTTTTGGTTTTTTGGCTGCAAGGTATGTGGGATCTCAGCTCCCCAACCAGGGATCGAACCCGCACCCCCTGCATTGGAAGGCAAAGTCTTAACCACTGGAGCGCCAGGGAAGACCCTCAGCAATATCATTTATTTTTTATTTTTTTATTTTTCATTTTTTATTTTTTTTTAGCAATATTATTTTAACGTAATACATTTATCCATTTATTTAGGTCTTTTATGTTCTTTAATAAAGTTTTAAAAGCTTGTTCTTAAATGTTTTCTTCAATATCTTTTTTTTAACTGTGACGTTTTAAAATTAATTAATTAATTAATTATTTTTATTTATTTATTGGCTACATTGGGTCTTCGTTGCTGGACACAGGCTTTCTCTAGTTGCTGAGAGTGGGGGCTACTCTTCATTGTGGTGCGTGGCTCCTCACTGCAGTGCCTTCTGTTGTTGTGGAGCACGGGTTCTAGGCGCAGGGGCTTCAGTAGTTGTGGCACACAGGCTCAACAGTTGTGGCTCACGGGCTCTAGGGCACAGGCTCAATAGTTTTGGCGCATGGACTTAGTGGCTCCACGGCATGTGCGATCTTCCCAGAGCAGGGCTCAAACCTGTGTCCAATGTATTGGCAGGCAGATTCTTAACCACTGTGCCACCTAGGAAGTCCCTTCAATATCTTTTTGCACATTTGTTCCTAGGCCCTTAAAATATTGTGCTTTTTTTTTTAAGCTTTTTATTGGAACATAATTGCTTTACATTGTTGTGCCAGTTTCTGCTGTACAACAAAGTGAATCAGCTGTATTTATACATATATCCCCATATCCCCTCCCTCCTACAACTCCTTCCCACCCTCCCTATCCCACTCCTGTAAGTCATCACCAATCATCGAGCTGATCTCCCTGTGTTATGCAGCAGCTTCCCACTAGCTATCTATTTTACATTTGGTAGTGTATATATGTCAATGCTACTCTCTTACTTCATCCCAGCTTCCCCTTCGCCCCCTACCCCGTGTCCTCAAGTCCGTTCTCTACACATGTATCTTTATTCTTGCCCTGTCACTGGGTTCATCAGTACCATTTCTTTAGAGTCCATATATATGAGTTAGCATACAGTATTTTTCTCTTTCTGGCTTACTTAGCTCTATACGGCAGTCTCTAGGTCCATCCACCTCATTACAGATAACTCAATTTCATTCCTTTTTATGACTGAGTAACATTCCATGGTATATATGTGCCACATCTTTATTCATTCATCTGTTGACGGGCATTTAGGAGCAACATCACTTTAAACGGCCACACAACATTCTAAAGAGTGGTGCATGACACTTTTTTTAAAAAAAGAGCAACCTCTCATTGTTGGGACATCTAGGCTGTTTCTAATCTTTCCCTTGAACAACTAAAACTTCAATGAACAACCTTTCAAACATCTGTTTGTACACACGGATAATTATTTCCTTAGGTGAAACTCTTAGAATATAGTTTGGTTAAATAAAACGTGAAACCACAGGCAAGCTCCCTAGTGGCTCATTGTAGATGCTGACCATCTCTTTTTGATACACTTAGGAGAAATCAGGCTTTGTCTTTTTTTTTTTTTATCTCAATAGAATAATGTGTGGTTTAATGTTTGTGGATAATCCTGTATTTTTTCTTTTTTTTTTTAGAACTTTTATTGAGATACATCTAACATACAATAAACTGCATATATTTAGAGTGTACAATTTGGCATTCCAATCTCCCAATTCATTCCCTGCCAACCCTCCCTGCTTTCCCCACTTGGTGTCCATATGTTTGTTCTCTACATCTGTGCTTGGCTTTGTCTTAAATCTACTCCCTGGTGGTAAGAGCTCTCAGGAGGTGCATAAGGACTTCGGAAAAGTGGGGAGAAAGCTGCCCCAACAGAAGTGCGCTCAGGGCGGACACTGGCCACCAGGGACAGGAGCACCTTGCAACGTGGCGCAACTGAGGCGTTCCACCCGCCACGCCCCAGGGAGCCTGACTTCCCGATACGTGAGGTGTTTGAGGAATGAGACAAAACCCAGTTAAAGTGAAGCTTGACTTCAAGAAAAATGGAATCGACCAAAGACAGACTGGCTCTGAATCAAAGGAAAAATGGGACTCATCCTCACTAAGAAAAGGCAACCACCAGGCTTTCAAAGAAACACACACCTCGTGCCAGGAATTCCCGAGGTAGTTGCCGTCAGTGTGAGCCACGGTGATGAGCGTCTTTATGGTGTCGATGTTCTTCTGCTTCATTTCTGTGATGCTGGAGCTGGCCGTCAGCAGGGAGAAGCGCGCAAGGGCCTGAACGTAGGCATCTCGTTCCAGCTGTAAGGGAAGACGAGAGAGAACGCTGAGGTCCCGCCCTGAGCGAGGCCGTTTTCACTTTGAAGGGACCGAGCACTGGAGCCTCTGCCGCCTTCCGTGTGCACGTTGACAGGCTTTACGTTAACAAGCCACTTCATGCTGCTGTCCTCCCGCTACCCCCACACCCTATTGCATATTTGAGAACTAGTCTCTCCTTTGCAGCTGCTCTCAAACTGATGTGCACATTCCATTCCCTTTGGAGGGAGTAGGGGAAGAATCTCCTGAATGCTAAGATGGTCACATAAATGCTAATTTCTACAACAATCGTGCAAGGTAGGTCTATTTTTTCCAGTTTACAAACGAGGAGATAAAGGGTGTCTCAGGGAGAAGTTAGCTAGACCAGTGCTAGAGAAGTAGCAGAGCTGCAGTTTGAAACCCAGATTGTCTGATGTCAAAGCCTGGGATCTTGGTACAAAAGAAAATGTCTGGGAACAGAAGACTGAGTTTTTCAACATAAATGGGTGCCAATTCTTAGTGATTTAGAAAATGATACATGGGAGTGACAGCTTCCTGAGTTCCTAACAGTCTGAGAATTGTATTTTGCTTACTTGCTTCAATTTTTCAAGATTCGAAAGATTTACAGACATATTCGTTTTGAACTGAACTATTTATTTCCCTCAGAGAAGACCTGGAAATAAGGGAAATTAAAATAATAAGCTGATTTTAAAAGGAAAAACAATATTCTAAGCACCAGGGCAGGCAATTAGCCAGATGGATGGGAAGGCTGTTTGGTCAAATCCAATTAAGTAGCTTGGACCCCACCTACCTTCAAAGAAGGTTTTGATCCAAATCTCCAATTTTTTCCCCTAATGAGGCTGCTGCCAGCACGGATCCGTGGGCTTCCTCTCAGTGGGCACGAGTAAGGAGTCTGCTGAGATGTTTGTGGCTAATTGGAAATGTCTGAGAGTTTCTAAATTTTGCCAAATCTGAAAGAACACTGCCCACCAGTATCTCTGGAGCTGTGCTAACTTACACCCACCTGCATTCCAAAGATGCAGGCGATCCGGATTGCACATCGGATGCCTTCCAAACACAGGGAGGCCACTTCAGTGTCGTCACAGTTCTGCAGTCCGATGCTGTAGGCTGCCAACAGCGGCGTCCACACCAGCTGCCAAGGAAGGAAGGTTTTGTTAACATCTAGAATCTCAGCGTGGAAGAGCACTTAGATACCACACTGTTACTTATGAGCACAGCCAGGATGCCAAGTTCGCTGCTACTCTGATTCGTTCACAACATAAAATAATTCCTCCTAAACTGTGGTCCAAGCCATCACTACAGACACGTCATTTCCTAAACGTATGGTTCTAAAGGAAGGATGGCAAACACACAGCCAGTGTGCCACCACCATGTCTACCTGTGCTCGTGGCTGACATCACTAATCAATCAGAGACCCCACTCCCTGCTGAGCCTAATCAGGGTTTGAGAATCCTTTACACAGTGCAGCAGGCATCCATCACCAATCAGAGGTCAGCATGCAAGGTAAAATCCATAAGCAACTTATGTTCTATAAACTTAGTTTACTGAAAGCTTCCTAATTCAAATTATTTAGACTTTTTCTTCCAAGTTTCTTGTGAATCCTTGAAAATAAAAGCTCACAAAAAGCTAGAATTGATCATCCAACAGGATATTAACAGTTACTATAAAAACATCTTAGAGAAAACACAAGTACTGTGTATTTAGAACGTGTATCTTTTCTAGACATTTCAAAAAACAGAAAGACCTCAGGATATTGTCTTTTACTTCTACCTAATTTCATCTGATAAACTAACCCTGAGGCCACTGAGATGTCACAATAAAACTGTCCCTTATGCCTGAATAACTCTTACTTCATCCAATCCCGCCAGCAGCCCTGAAGCACCTGCACTTGTCTCCATTTCACAGACGTTGAACAGAGAGAGGATAAATAATCTGACCAAGGTCACAGAGCGACAAAGTGGCAAAGGCAGGGCTTAAATTGGACGTTCTGACTGTAGAGTCCACGCTGAGGCATCCCTAGCATCATCACAGGGCTTCTAGGAAGGACTCGCTTTAGTTACTGTTCAGAAAGAAACGGCCAGGCTTGGCCTTTCACCTCCTCAATCTCTTCACCATTATAAAGCGGCTGGTGAGCTTCTGGCTGGTCAACTCTAGAACCAGGCTAAGCTGTGTCCTAACTTCTCAGGGTACTTACTTTGAACATTGGCCGGACGTGGTCCAAGTGAGTGGCACTCGTAAATGGGGCTTTGGCGTGGCTCACAGCCTCCATCAGAGCTTTGGCTGTTTTAGCCATTTGCTCCATCTCCAAGTTGTATAATAGCCGTCGCTGCTTTTCACTAGCGACACCTACAAAGAAATAACAGCAGCTGACACTCACTGAGTGCTTGCTACGTGTCAAGCACTGTTTCAAAAGATTTACAACAATTAACTCACAAATCCTCCTCATGGGGACCACTTCAGCCATTTTACTGATGGGAAATGAGGCACAGAGACATTAAGTATCTTGCCCAGGGTCACAGATTTAATAGCAGTAGAGCTGGGGCTTGAATCCAGGCAGCATGGCTCTAGAGCCTGTGCTCTAAACCATACACCCTGCTGCCTCTCAAATAAAGAAACTGATAGCTTCACAGGGGTCTTAACTAAGAGAATTGTAATCAAGGTTGGCACAGTCACCACTGGTATTACAGCAAAGTTTTAAGGAACATTTTTGGGGAGTAATTTAGCTCTCAGATTATTTTAAATTCCCTCTTGTAACTAATTACAAATCTAGCAAGAAAATAAGTGATATTATGAAAGCGCCAACGTAATAATAATAACTAATCACATTTCTTATTCAGATAGCTGGGTATGCAAATTAAATCTATCACCAGGGAACTTAATCATGCATTTTGATACACTTGAAAATTGGAATTAATAGAAATTAGAAATAATTTGCCATTAGACCTTACTCTGCTTAGTGGATTTAGTTGCGATCGTGTGTTCTTTTGTTTCTTTCATCGCAATTTTCTTGCCTTCTATCTCTTCATAGATACTTGAGAGATACTCTTCAGGCAGATCTTTACTATCATTGATACCCCGATTCATTTTAATATACTGCTCTTTTGTCATTTTATTTTTTACCTGAAATTTAAAACAATTAAGAACTCATTTAGAAGACATCCAATGGCCCAAATAAAGCTCCTTATTTAGCCACTACAGTATATGTATCATTAAAATATTTTACCTGAGGGCTGTGCAAGTCTGTAGTTAGCATAATGATTGAATATGCCAGGACATATGCAGTATCAGCACTAGCAAACAGAGTTTGCCTGAAAAAAAATTTTTAAAAAGAGATTCCAGATGTGAGAACACGCAGAGCTGAGGCTGGGAGGGTACAGTGCTCAAGGAGATGTGCTTCGCTCCAAGCAGGCCGAATGCTCCTTGGGATGCTTTCATCATTACTGAATGATAACTAACGACCCAGAGTATAGAAAAAGCTGGTTAGGGATACACGTCAGATTTAGACTTCTTGGAATCAGGCAGTCTCAAGTCGATTTTTTAAGAAGATCCTTAAGGAGGCTCCAGGGCCAGAGACTAGGGAGGCAAGCGAGGCCCCCCTACTCCCGGGTGCTGACCCTACAGTGAGTGACCCTGAGTGAGGCCCCTTAGAGTTTGCCCCTTTAGTGCTTCACGCGCCTCACCTTGGTCCTGTTCCTGAGAGCGTCTACCGTGTGCTAGGCACCAGGTGGAAAGATGATTAAACCTCTTGCCCAGTTATTAGCTGTTTAAAATTTAACTTATCCACTGTAATATGTAACAGCAGAAATATTCATGTTGTTGTTTTTTTTTTAATTTTATTTATTTATTAATTATTTTTTGGGGGGTACACCAAATTCAATCATCTGTTTTTATACACATATCCCCATATTCCCTCCCTCCCTCGACTCCCCCCCCACCCTCCCTCGAGTGTCCCCCATATGTTGTTTTAATAAACAATATGCTGGTGAAGTCTGACTTTTTTTGCCGTAGGCAAGAGAAGAAAGACAAAAACTTGGGGATGCACAGCCTTCTAATATGTGAGGCTGAAGAAAAACTGGTCTATCCAAACTGCCCCCAACAGGAGAAGGAGAAATTCTGAAGAACACAGTAAAAGATCTGCATTCTGATGTGAAATTTAATCAGGTCACATATTTACTGACTAGGGGACACAGACCAAGGTCTCTAGGTCCACATAAGAGATATGTTTAAAGTAAATAATATCTAATTATGTCTTCAGAGCAAATTCTAATACCCATTTGGTTAAAATGATCAGATGTTGCCTTTGCTGACCATGCCATCTCATGGGCACAGCTTGCTGTGCACTTGGAGGATTGGGACCAATTAATATGAAAACCAAGCTGACCTGAGAGGCAAAACTGTTATCAAAATGTTTCCTATGAAAAATTTCCACATCATGTTCACAGTACATTCAGACATTCTGAACTTCAGGTTCAGGGGAAAGAGCATGAGGTTTTTTGAGTCAGACAAATTCATATTCAATCCTGGCTCTGCTACTCTCCAGCTGATTAATTTTCGGACAGGTTGCTCACTCTCTCAGAGCCCGTTTCCTCACCTATGATACGGGGCTACTACTCCCGGGCTTACCATTAATTAGATGAAATGTAGGTAAAACTCATGGCATGGCTGGCACACAGGAGGTGTTTAGTAAAGGTCAGCTCTCCTTTCAATTTCCATTTCCTACACAAATATGAACTATCTATCCAAAAAGGCCCAAGATGAAATCATGTACTTAGGTGGGGTTTTATTAGTTATGGAGCCATTTTTGTAACCTGCTCATCAGTATGAGATCAAATAAAAACTAGAATCCTTGAGATCTACACCATATATTAAGTCCTGATTAGGAAAGAGATGCCCGAGTGCCTCTTCTCAACTCATAAAACTGAAATCCTGTCATAATTAATAGTGTGGGCTCTAGCTGTGCAGTCTTAGGCAAGTTACTTAGCCTCTCTGGTCCTCAATCTCCTGTAGAAGGTGACATAAACAGCTGCGGTGAGGTCTTACATGAGATAATCCCTTAGCATAGTGCCTGACACACAGTGAACAGAAATTTTAACAGCTTGGGCACAGATTAAAGAAGATTCAACTCAACCCCCAACCACACTAAGATTGACGCTCTGGGGAAGGCAAAAAGATGGCGTGGAAGGGACTTAAACATAGTGCTCACCCCTGGTTGCACTCTATGTATCTTGCAGCAAACTTCTCCATTAACCGATCAATCTTCTGGGCCTCCCCAGGTAAGCGGAAACCTTCTAGAAATGCCCGCAGGGCTGAGACAAACTCCTTTTCACAGAAGTCAAGTTGGTCCACATAGGCATACATCACCTCCTTGTTGAACTTCATGCTCTCTCCCAGAAAATCACCTACTTGGGTCTGAAACATACACACTGACTCACACCTACGAATTGGCAAATATGAGCACCCAGTGAAAGACACTTCAGTCAAAGGGGAGGCAGAACGCCCTGGCTCTGAACACCCAGAACAGACTGGGCTGCTAGAAAAGCTGGGCGACTCCCTGGGCCTGCCCACCCACCCACCCATTCCAGGTTCAGTCTGTCCAGCCACAAGGGACAGGAGGAGGCAAAGGAGACTAAAAAGTGGAGGAATGATGGGACACACTCAGGAGGGAGGTGAGCTGCAGACGAGCACCCGAAAGGACAACTTCTAGCAGCCGAGGGGCACTTTTAGCTCTGACACTCCCACAACACACAACCACCTGCCAGGAGGCTGGTTTATTCCCTTTAAAGAACTTTTTGCAACACTGGCCAAAGGGATACATAGGATGGCTGTATGCACAGGTGTGGACAACAGCACTGCACTCAGGGTCGGCCAGTATCTAGGTTAAAGTCACTAAGGTCTCAGAATCACATGATAGAACCCACAGGCACACGCCCTGCCCCCAGTCTTACAGAATCGAGGCGCTCCTCCTGGTGCAGGAATTGGGCAATGTCTTCAACTGACGTTCCCAACATGCCCTGCTCCTGGAGATACTGGATCCCTCTCTTGGGTTTCTTGTTGAACCTGTTTCAAGAAGAGATGGGACACAGGTTGCTTATTTCAAAATCTGGAGGATGGAAAAAGCTGGCATTTGAGGCAAATTACAGTAACACCATGAACAAGTCATCCCATAATCAGCTAGGAAGGTCCTGTGTGTCCTGATAGCTTTTCTCAATTCCACCTTTAATTTCTGACCTAGCTCTAACAGAATCCACTGGTTGTCACCCGATATCTATTCTCCTTTTCTCCAACACTAATAAAATCTAAATGTTTAGCTGGGCATACAACTGTCTGGGATAAAAATCACATTTCCCTGCCTCTCTTCGATAAAGTATGGCCATGTGATAAAGTTCAGGTCCATGAAAGATGAACAGATCCTTCTAAAAAGGATCCTTACAAAGCTGACTTGTCTGGGAGGTATACATTTTTTACTCTTTCCCCTTCTTCCCCAGAATATATGTGTGATGACTGGAGCTCCAGCAGTCATCTTATACCATGAGGCAACACTGAAGATGAAAACTGTATTCAGGATGGTGAAGCATAAAGATAAAAGGAGCCTGGATCTCTGACGTCCATAAGACCCACTGCAACTGTCCTAGCCTGTCATCTTTGGGATTTCCTTTAATGGTGCTTAAGCATACTGTTCCTTCTATATTTCCTCTTAAAGGCAGGCAAACTTAACTGATGTATAAATTCAACTTGTTATTTACCAGGCTGTGCAATGGGGACTGACCTTTATATGAAAGCATGAACTGTGGCAAGGGCTGTGAAGACAGGCTATGACCATGGTGCAGGGACAGAGCCTACCTTGGACCTGTTCAGAGAGTGTGGCTACAGGGGGCCTTTTTGAGGAAGAAATGCTTTGCTAAGCCCAAAGGATGAAAAAGACCCAAGAATATTTCGAGCAGAAGGTACAACGGTGCAAAAATCTTGAGGTGTTCAAGGGACTGAAAGGCCCTGCGTGACCCAGGAGTACTGGAAGGAGAGGAGGTCAGTGAGGGAGGCTGGAGGTTGGATGGGGCTGTAGGAGGAAATGGGAAACCTGGAGTGACTACAGGCAGGGGAGTGATAAGACCTGATGTAAGTTTTTAAAAGATTCCTTTAGCTGCTGCAGGAGAACAGATTGTGGGGCGGGGGGACAGGGGGTGATGCCGGGATGGTGAGAGCAGAAATGAGATCAACACTTAATAAATGAGTATTATAACATCAACTTTTAAAATAAATTGAGTTTATGAAATTAACTAATCATTCAAAAGCTGGACAGGATGTGAGATTGTGTGTGTATGTATTTTTGTGTATAAAAGACTGGAAAGAAACTTTGATGTACCAGTGATTACAATGATGATGATGTGGTTATATGGGAGAAAGTCCTTATTTTTAACTAATGTACGGGTGAAGTTTTATGATGGTTACAAATTACTTTCAAATGGTTCAGAAAAAAAAAATACATAGATAACACTAATATGGCAAAAGTTAATTTTTCTAGATGTTGAAATTTTTCACAATACATAGTTAGAAAAAAATGTTACCAATGGTGATTTCCTCTAGGTAGTAACTGAGTGAGTGATTTTGACATTCGTGCTTTATTTACTTTTCTATATTTTCTAAACTGGTTTAATTCTTTTTAATTAGGGGGGAAAAAAAGACCAGGAATCAACCACACAAAGCTATTAAATTTCTCTTTCACACACACACTCACTCACTCAGCCTGGCTTGACCGGGCCCAGCCACAGATGCCGGCACGGGTCTCTTGTAATAGGCATTTTGTCTTGAGGAGTCAATGCCAGGTTCCCAAGAGATTTGGCCAGAGTGACAGCCACACTCACAGCTCAATGCCGTGTTCAATCATCTCCTTTTGTTGCTTGATGACCTCAAACTGCTCCGGATCATCCTGGATGGCTGTCTGAGTCCCTGAGGACACCGTGGACTCCATGGACGTCACGCTGCTCCGTCTCGCCATGTCAAGGCCTTTCCCGTCCCCCATTTCCTGATCCATGGGCCTCTCCTGACCTGCAATGACATAAAAGCAAAGGAAACCAAATAAGCAGACGGGACACAGACACGCTGAGCTGAGGCCTCGCTCTGTGGTTCCCTTTTCCAGACCTGCAACAATAAAGTCTGCACTGTAAGCGTCCCGAGCACGTCGATGTCGCTCAGCTTCTTTAACAACTTACTTGTTTGTGCAGCGTGGTGAGCTAATGCCAAAATTCACACGAAAGAATAAAAGTGCAAAGCCAGTCAAGACACTAAGGAACAATGAACGGGGGACCTGTCCTAGCAGGTATCAAAACTCACTAATAACTCTAGGCACTGGAAAAGCGTGGTCTTGGTGAAAGAACAGACAAATCAAAAGAACAGAAAAGAAAATTCAGAAACAGACCTATGCACACAGAAGAACTGATCTATCATAAAGGTGGTGCTTCAAATCAGTGAGGGAAGGAAAGGCTACCAAAAAAAATGTTGGAGTAATGGGCTCTCTGTGTGAAACAATGAAGTCAGAGCATGACTCACACTATTCCCCCCAATTCCAGATGGATTAAAAAGCAGAAACTTTAGAGTACTTCAGGTATTTCCTCAAAGTATTTTGCTAATTCTAAGACAACTATATCAGAATAGCTTTTCCCAACAATTGTGAGTAGCCGACTGTGAATGGCGGAGGTGGGTGGGGGAGGGCTGTAGCAGGGGTCTCTCACCGAGGCTGGTCTGCTGGTTGGGATTCACATACAGGTCTTTGCTCCACTCCACCATGCACTTGAGAATGGACACGAGGCATTCCAAGCCTTTCTTCCTCAGACTGAGCTCCTAAAGGACAAAAGCGACACGGCACAGAGACTCAGCAGATAAATTAAGTGCAAACAGGGCTTCCTAGGTGGCACAGTGGTTAAGAATCCGCCTGCCAATGCAGAGGTCACGGGTTCGATCCCAGCTCCAGGAAGATCCCACATGCCGCGGAGCAACTAAGCCCGTGTGCCCAAAAAAAAAAAAAAAAAAAAAAAAAAAATTAAGTGCAAACATCTAGAGGGCTCCGCGAAGCCTGTGAGGACATGAGATAAACTGACATTCAGTGCTATTAACCCAAGGTAACAGGTGACATAAATACTGAGGGCTCATTGCAAAACCATGGACATCTTTAAATGTGTTAATTACAAACTCCCTAGCAGCAAAAATATGGGATGTTGGCACTCCCAAAATAAAGAGTATTATTTGGATTTTTAAAAGGAAGTTCTCATTCATTGCTTATATAAATTAAAACAAAACACTTAAAAATGCCTTAAAAAAAAAAAAAGAGAGACAGTCTTAACTAGTGACCCTGAAAAAAGAGAAAAGAATCTTATCTTATGCAGCAAATGAATGATTGTGGACAAACCATTATCCTCTAAACGCCCACAAAAGCATTCCATTTTAAGGCTTACTCTGCAAGTAAATAAAAATACTATTTTTTTAAAGTAGATTTCTTAAACAAAAAGTTGAATTTGAGTTGTAATTGCTTTAAAAATGTTGGAGTTCCTTGGTGGTACAGTGGTTAGGACTCCAGGCTTTCACTACTGGGGCCCAAGTTCAATCCCTGGTCAGGGAACATCTCACGAGATGTGCAGTGCAGCCAAAAAAAAAAAAAAAAAAAAAAAACCACACACACACAAATATTTTAGACTCAAAACAGCATCTAAAATGGTATGGCTCTCTGTGTGAAATCTAATGGCAGCCTGGACCTTCGTCTAGGAAAAATGTCTATACCCAAAAATTCTATATATGATTCCAAGTGGCTCACAGATCTTCTGACCAGTTTCCTCAAAGACCTCAGATTAAGAACCCTATTCTCTCTGTAGGCGCTCTAACAAGACGCAACCCCCTTTACCTTTACTGGAGTCTGGGACTTTGTTTTCACATGATCTATGGAAAGGTGACAGGGTGAACTCACTTCCTACAGGTCTCAGTTCAAATATCTCAGTTCAAATGTCACCTTCTCAGGGAGACCACCCTGATGACCCCATTGAAAATGGCACCATCCTCACCTCCAACACCCCTTCTCTATCGTCCCTGCTTTATTCTTCTCTGTGGCTTACTTCTTCACTGTCTGCTTTTAAGCATTGGGACCACAGCAGTTGTGCACACGGACGTGCATGTCTGTGTTTTGTTCACTGCTGTGTTCCCAGCACCAAGGACAGTGCCCGGCACATGGTGGTGATCTACAAATGTTTATTGAAATGAATGAACTTTAAATATTAATGAGTGTTCTCAGTGTTTTTACCTGCAGCGGTGTCATTCCCAGTTCGTGTCCACTCCTTCCCTGAGCGATTTTGGATAAATCGTTTACGAGGCGCTCAAAAATGTTAGCAGCATTTAAATCACAGTCGTAGTTGACATAAATATCTACAACACACTGGGCATCTTGGGAAATAACACACGGATATTAGAAATTCTGATTGAACACAGAGAGCAGTTATGTTTTCTTATTAAATGATATTCCTTGGTCAAAAACTTTTCCCAGTGAATTACTAACTCAGGCTGGACACACCTCACTCAGGAAATGCATGTCGGAAGGACTAGGGTCATGGAGGTCCTCTTTCTAGGCCTGCCCTGGTACTAACTGAAATCTTAGGCAGCTTCTTCCACCTCTCAACAGCCCGCTTTCCTCATCAAAAAAGGGAAAACAACTGCCTGATCCAACTCTTAGGTTGTGTAACTTTTATGAAGTGATGTGTGGTGACAAATACAGGCTCGGTTTACAGCCACACAACTGTAGAGTGTAAGGGAAAGCCAAATTTACCTTAGCATCCAATCAAGGTTTGGCAGCACCAATACCTGGGACCCTGGGACTTACAAACCATGTTCAGCTTATAGGTAGGGTAACAAGTGTCCTGGTTTTCCAGGACTAGGGGGTCTCCCAGGATGTAGGGCTTTCCATGTTAGAATCAGAAAGTCCTGGGCGAACCAGCCTGAGCTGGTCATTAGGTTAGCAGTAGCTTTTAAGGTAATGATTTTCTCAGCACTTCATTAAAACTCTAAAAGGAGGAATTAAAGGTCTTAATCTGGACTTTGGAGAATGAAAGCATCGAAAGTGGTTCTGGACAAGTCAAATGGATGTGCGCCCTCAGGGTGGACATACCTGCACAGATCCTTGTCAGGGTCTGAATGACCATCCACCTGTGCTCAAAAGAACTTGTTGATGTTTCTAAAATGTTCAGGAAGATCTCTTTGAAAAAGACCTATATGACAAGAAGACAGAGGAGGACACTAATTAATAGTCTAAATTAGGGTTCAAAACCCCCAAAGCCTCTGAAGAACAGGCAGAGCCTAGGAGTGAAGCAGCCGGGGCAGGAGGATAGGGGGGCACACACACCACTGACCAGCACTGGAACCCCGGCCCCGGGTGGGAAGAGCTAAGAGCATGGGACACCATGAACTAACACAGCCCCATCAGAGGGAGTGGCTGCTCCTTAGAAACCACCAGTAGCTGCCACATGCAAAGGCAGGATGTGGGGGGGGGGGGGGGGGGGGGGGGTTGTGTTTTTTTGAGAGAAATCACAAATCTGGACTTTCATGGAGAATCTCAATTTGCAAATGAATTCAAGTTATCCCAAACAATTTACAGGCACATGTTTGGGGACTGAGCTCAACACACAGACCATACAATTGAAACCTTTGATTCAAATGAAAGGTATACAAGATTTGGAGGCAGTAACTTTTTATGAAAAGGTATTCTCTTGCTCAAAAAATTCTTTTTTGGGGCACCGGCAAGTGGACTGTATAACGCTAGTTCCTGGTGACTATGCCACCAGCAGTTAATGCATCATGCAAAAGTGTCATCAAACTTAAAAAAAAAGAAGTCAATTTGGAGTCCGTACCTCTATCTGCATCTTCAAGTGCATTTTAAAGTTTGAAAGAAGAGTAAGAAAAATGGCGAGAGACAGCTCAAAGACATCGGGCACTGAAGAGACGCCGTTTTTGGACAACGCCACACAGAGGTACTGCTTGATGGCGTTGATGAACATCTCGTGGGTCCTGAAGACCGGGCCGGCGTTCTGCAACACGGATAGGAGGAGCTGCAGCGAAACCACCTTGGAGCGCAGCTCGTGCGATCTGGCAAAGGAAATGGAAGACAAGGACGGCACTGAGAGGTAAAATTTTAGAAAGGACGTTTGGGACATTTCTTGAGAAGGTCTCACTCCTCTACCAGTGAGCAGGATTTTCTGAGAAGCCAGGGAGCTAAGAATTGGCAACAGTCCCTGAATGTCAAGAGGACGAGGGCAGATGGCACGAGGTGGGTTCTCACAGAACCTGCAGGCCCTGGGAGAATGAAGAGCTGCCAACTGATATTCCCTTCTCCCCCAACAGGAAGCAGAGAACATAGCACGAGCAAAATAAGTGCAAACTGACTCTGGAAAGCTGGTTCTGCAACTCATCTAATAGTATCAATTACTTCACATCCATCATGTGAGACTGAAACATCTGTCCCGCTCTGCCTTTAGAGACAAGCAGAGCAGTGCTCTTCATCCACCTGTCTCAGGCTCCATTGGGATGGAAAGAAAGGGAAACTTTCATGAGCCTTTTCCCTAATGGTCATCATATCCTCAGCAGAAGAGTGAGGGTTATTATTAGAGACTAACAATAACGACGTTAATAGTAGTGACTATAAAACTCCCGTGAAGCAGCAGGCCCTGCCCTCAGGATGTCATTCTATCGCTTCATGTAACTGATTCTGTGAGCTGACTTCCCATATTCCCATTTTCCAGATGAGGTTCAGTAACTCATTCGGCCATGAAGTTGGTCTCAAGTGAGCCAGGGCTGAATGCAACTCCCCGCGGCTCCAGAACTTCTGCTTTGACCCTCCGCAGCACTACCATTCTTGTGGTACACCCTAAACACTAAAGTCTGGCTTCTCTGAGTTGCATCTGGGGCTTACACCTGTATTCACAAAACGCAAGTTTCCAAGCAGGGCAAGAAACTGAGGTTTGTATGCATACTGACAGGGGAATACCCCCCATCAGAAGATTAACTTCATTAGTCAGGAAAAAGAGGGTGAATGTTCAGCAAAGAGATTATTTTTAGCATATAAACCAAGGAAGGCAAAACTGGGCACAATAACCTTGGTTGGTGGGAACAGAGAGATATTCATGAAGAAAGGACTAGGGGACCTGCATGAGCCTGAAGAAGGTGTAAAACCATCCTCTAAATTCCTGCATTAACACCAACCAGGGGACAAGGCACTGGGGTTTCCTGGAGCCCCCAAGATCTTTGTAGGTCATTTGGGTTATAGACGGCCAAGAACTGCTGTCTGCTCACTTTGGATCTGGGGGGCCTTCACCCAGGGGTTTCATGGACAGCTTGCACAGAGAGCGAAACACCAGGAAGGCATCCTTCTGCAGAATGTGCGAGAACCTGGCGGCCACTGGATGTCCTTGTGCATCTGATTCCTAAGATTAGAAACAAGATGAGAAAAATGAAAGGGTCTAAACAAAAGGATAACTTTTAAAATTAAGAAATGTAATTAACTCATGAAAATTTAAATTATTTATTCAATGGGGAAGTGAGGGATGTGGGGGAGGAAACAATATGTCAAAACAGAAGCTTATGGGGGAGTCATTACAGCAATTCTACAACCTCATTCCTTGTCCTTCAAGAAGTGGGTGCAGATGGTTTAAAATGATAAATGAGTAAAGGTTAAACTATAAAAAAAAATAGGTAATTATATTAGCTTGGATAAAAAAGGTATTTCTAAGAATACTACTGCAGGGTAAATGGGAAAAAAATGATAGGTGTTTTAAAATAAATTTCTCTTAAAATGTAAGCTACATAAAATTTTTTTAGAATAAATATTTGCAACATACAATAAAGATTAATATCCTCAACATATAAAAAGTTCTCATAATTCATTAAGGAAATATGGAAACCCTACTCTCGGATGAAAAACAGGCAAAAAACATGAGTAAGCAATTCACCAAAAAATGCAAACAACAGACAAACCAAAACAACCTTACTACTAATTACTAACAAAGTATCTTTCTTCCATCAGACAGCAAAGATCTGAATGAATGCTACTACCCAGTTTTAATGAGGGAATGGGAAAATGGACGCTGAGAGCCTCCACATGGGTAGGAATTCAAGCACTGATGCCCTCCTGGCAGCTAATTTGATGTTAAAGAACAAAAGCCTTGACGCTTCCAACTCCCGACCCAGCAATACCACTTGCAGGAATTTATCGTAAGGGAAGAATTAAGGATGGACACAAGATCTATCTACAAGGATGTTCACAGTAGAACTGTCTCTTGTGATTAAACTTAAATAACCCAAAAACCTAACAGGGAACTGGTTAAATAGATTATGGCAATCTATGATAGAATGTCACATGGCCATTAAAAACATTAGGTAGACATATACGTACTACTGTTCTGAAAAGATGTCCATAAAACAGTGTTGAATGAACAAAGCAAGTTGCAGCCTAGTATATAACACACAAATACCTTGTGTGGATTTAAGTACATCTCTAGGTAAGTGCATTCTTTCTTTTTTTTAATGTGGACCATTTTTAGAGTCTTTATTGAACTTGTCACAATACTGCTTCTGTTTTATGTTTTAATTTTTTTTTTTTTGGCCATGAGGCATGTGGGATCTTAGCTCCCTGATCAGGGATCAAACCCAAACCCCCTGCATTGGAAGACGGAGTCTTAACCACTGAATCAACAGGGAAGTCTCTATAAGTGCTTTCTTTTTTTTTCCCCTTATTTATTTTTTTTGCTGTGTTGGGTCTTTGTTGTTGTGCTTGGGCTTTCCTAGTTGTGGCAAGCAAGGGCCTCTCTTGTTGTGGAGCACACGAGCTTCAGTAGTTGCAGCACATGGGCTCAGCAGTTGTGGCTCATGGGCTCTAGAGTGCAGGCCCAGTATTGTGGTGCATGGGCTTAGCTGCTCTGCAGCATGTGGGATCTTCTCAGGCCAGGGCTCTGCACTGGCAGGCAGACTGCCAACCAGTGTGCCACCAGGGAAGTCCTATAAGTGCATTCTTAATGCGGATGATATAATCCCAACTGGACTGCTATAGACTGGATGCCTGGGTTCCCCGCCCCCCCCCCCCCACCAATTCATATGTTGGAACCTAATCCTAATATGATGGTATCTGGAGGTGGGGCCTTTGGGAGGTGATTAGGTCATGAGTCATGAGGGTGGAGCCCTCACGGATGGGATTAGTGACCTTATTAAAGAGGCCCCAGAGAGCGCCCTCCTCCCTTCTGCCAGAAGAACAGAGTAAGAAAACAGCTGTCTGTGAACCAGGAAACAGGCTCTCACCAGACACTGAAACTGCTGGCACCATGATCTTGGACTTCCCAGGCTGCAGAATATGAGAAACACGTTTCTGTTGTTTACACAACACCCAGTAAACAATATTCTGTTACAGCAGCTTAAACAGACTAAGACAGGTGCAAAAGTTGGTTGGTGGGGGGGATGGCTGTGGAAAAAATCTTATTCTTTTTATGTATAAAGCACAGATATGTATACAGTACATAAACAAGTATCGTGTTTATCAACAGCTTTAAAATTTCATGAAACAGGGTGATGAATAGGAAAAAGAAATACATAAAAAGGCTCCTCTCTGTGTGTGTGGTGTGTGTGTGTGTGTGTGTGTGTGTGTGTGTGTGTGTGTGTGTGAGAGAGAGAGAGAGAGAGAGAGATCATTTAAAAGAGAAACACTGGTGAAAAGGTACAGAGGGAGTGGGTTCACGTGAGATGTTAATATCATATTTCTTTCTGTTTTGAATATTTATATATAGTGTTTTCAAGAGAACAACAAAGCTATCTAAAAAAAGCAACAATAAGAATGTAGCAGACACACTTATGGGGGCCTGAAAGGATGTTCATAACATACCTTAAATTGAGGAAGGGGATATGGGGACATATGTATACATATAGCTGATTCACTTTGTTGTTCAGCAGAAACTAACACAATATTGTAAAGCAATTATACTCCAATAAATATAAAAAAGATTACAAAATAAAAAATATATATATATACACTTTAAATTTAAAAAGCAGGTTATGAAACAGTATGTATGTTGTGTTACTACCTTTAAGTGATAAAAAAAAAAAAACATGGGAGGGAGAGAAAAATCTAGAGTAAAAGTAAAATGTTAACAACTGCTATCTCTGGGTGAGAAGATTATGGATGACTTCTATTTCCCTATTTTTCCTTCTCTATATTTTATTTTTCTATAATGAATGTACACCATTTTGAGACAAAAGAAAAAGGGCAGGAAATATAAGTTTCTAAAATTCTGAATAAAAAGGGTTTACTAACGTTATATACCACCATCATTAGCATGTTCTGAGGATGCAACCTACTAACACAAAGACTATCAGGCCAGGATGGTGTGACTAAATAACTGAACAGCGCTTGCTGGTTTTCACTCACCTCTTCTGATAGAGATTTAATTCTGTATCTTCTAAAAAAGTAAACATCAAAACGAGCCTAATAGGAAGATCACCAACATACCAGATTATCTGCCGATGACAAGGACTGCCTGTCATCCGCTATCCCATTGGTCTGTGAGTTTTCCTCAGCTGCTGGGGGGGCGGCACGTTCCTGGCACTCCAGTTCACCCAGGACCCTCTCAGGCTCTGTCAGACCATGCTTTTGTGCTGCTTCTTTAAAATACAATGCAGAAGTCAACACCAAGTCAGTACTTACCCTAAAAGGTGGCCTGAAACCAAGAAGTTATTCATATAACCTTTCAGCTACTGCTTTTTCCCTTTTTCTGAGCCACTGCCCTGCTCTGGCTTTGTGTGTCCATTACCCACATCCCCAATCCCAGGTGGCTTCCTTCATACTGTGGTCCAAGTCAATGGTGCCTCCAGGATTGTGCAATATAGCAGTCCTGCCCACCCCAACCTACTTCCGAAGAAGATTAGAACCAGCTAAACATAAAAAGCACAGACTTTTTTAAAAGGCTACTAATATAGAGCTTAGAGAACAAGAGTTTGATAGTTATGATAGAAAGCCTCAGTCACAGGAAAAAAAAAATGTAGACCTGAGCTTCCTGGCAGCTGTATGAAAAAGGAAATTAAACAGATTCCATCATTTAATGAAAGAAAGCATAACTGATGATTAGCAGAACAGCTGAACTCTATGAGGAATTTACTGTGTGGATCATTACACATTTAAGGGACACCAAACAACTTAATAAGCACAATCTTCAGTAACGGTTTTCGAAGCATATGTTTATTCAACAAATGTTTACTGGGTGCCTATCATGTGCCAGGCTCTGTGCTAAGGGCTGGGGGATACGGCAATGAAGATAGATAGGTGTTCATTATGTGAGGACTTCTTATACCGGCCCCAGGAAAAAAAAATCCAAAAGTATGAAATAAAATTATTTTATTTTAAGGACATTTCTACAACGCGTTAAACAAATAATGAAATCTATGAATATAGCTTGGGGGTACCCTAAATTAACAAAAAGATAGGGCTTAGAGCAGCGGGTCAAACTTCTTTGACCACGACCCTCACTAAGAAATCCATTTTAAAACCCATGACCCAGTATACATGTGTGCACATAAATAAATCACTGAAACACACTTCACGAAACTGCTTAACGTTACTATATGCGACACATCTAGTTTGTAACTATTTTCATTTTATTCTCTTCCATTTAGAAAATGCTGATTGCAACCCACTAATATATTGCCTTCTCAACCCATTAACGGTTTATTGGCACTGGAGCAGAGTGTTGAGCACATAACCACTGACCTGAGATTTTGGGTAAAAACAAAGGATAAATCATCCAGTAGTCATTCTGAGCTTTGCAAGGTTAATTCCACTGAAACTACACCAAAAACTGAGGGAGTTATAAATGAAGTCTAACAAAACTGACAAAGCTTCCCTGTGCATCTGCTAACTACTGACATGGGGACTGTCCCTTGGACACATCAATGGCTGGCCAAGAAAATTCACCACCTCAGGGCTCCCCACCCACTCCTGGAAAAACCGGGCTGTACATGGGAGTGGCCCTCTACATCTCCATGTGGAACCCACAACTCTAACACTGTTGGACTGTGTTTCTTGAACCCAACTCGAGTGAGAATAACACCAATCACTAACAACAAGTAATTTCTGAATTCCATATGAAAGATGGGCGGACACGGTAGACTCAGTTTCATGAATTCCCTGGGGGTGGGCACCCCTCCACTAAAATGCCTGGCTGGGGACTTCTGGGAAGGAACAAGGAGGAAGAAAGGCTGGGTTCCTGGTTCTTACCTTTAACTGCGGATGTGACCACATCTTCTAAGATCTCCTTCACCACCTCCTGGGCTCCATCTTCAGTCCCTACACACACACCAAATACACAAACACAAACACAGACATGTGGGCATTTCCAGGGAAAACTAAGGAAGGTGGAGAAGGAGATTAAGTCAATGTTCTCCAGAGTCACAGTCGGAAGGCAAGTGTGCAAGAAAGCCCTCTCCAAAGCCAAATCTGATCGTGTCCCAGGAAACCTGGAAACTCGCAGGCGGCATCTGCTATGACTCAGTTTTCCCTCTGTGGAACACTAAGACCCCTCTGTCTCATACACTCTTCCTTCCTGAGTCACAGCTGCTGGCCCAGGGTGCTCTCCACCAGCCCCAGGGTTGGAGGCAGGAGCTGGATCTTATCCAGCTCTGGTTCCTGGCAGAACAGAAGAAGGAGTGTCATCTGGTCCCTTCACCCTGCATACCACAGAGCCTTGGAAAATGACATGCCTTCTGCTGCTTCGTTTTCCCACCGTGTACACCCAGAACTTAGCATAAGATTTCTAACGTGATGGTTGAGAACTTACTAAATTTTAAGTTGAATTATTCTGTAAAATGTTAACTGTTTAAGTGGAAGAGGTTCGGGACCAGTTGTTTCTGTAGAAAAGTAGTTTTGGGAGAACTAGTAAACAGCACTTGACTAGACTTTCTGAAGTAAATATTATTGCTTTGTAAAACATCATTGTCATAAAGGCCATCATGTTAAATAAAACCAAAATAACCCTTTAAATTTTTCCTTAATGAGGATTTTCAATCAGGCCACTATTTTTTTAAATTTATTTATTTTTATTTATTGGATCTTCGTTGCTGTTCACAGGCTTTCTACAGTTGCAGAAAGCGGGGGCTACTCTTCGTTGCAGTGCATGGGCTTCTCATTGCAGTGGTTTCTCTTGTTGCGAAGCACGGGCTCTAGGCATGTGGGCTTCAGTAGTCGTGGCACACGGGCTTAGTTGTTCCATGGCATGTGGGATCTTCCTGGACCAGGGCTCGAACCCGTGTCCCCTGCATTGGCAGGAGGATTCTTAACCACTGAGCCAACAGGGAAGCCCCAGGCCACTATTTTTATGAGTTCTGTGCTTGGTCCTGGAGAAGCAACATCAAGTATTTTCATTTCCATTGAGCACTTAACCCACATTAATGAAAAATGTTGCCCCACATATCCTATCAGTAAACAAAGGATGTTGCCGCCATCAAGCCACTACAGACGCCCCCTACCGTGAGCCCTGAGGGGACTCAGGATGGAGACAAATGATGCCATGCCCTCAGCCACTGCAGCCACTCCCAAACAGTGCACCCTGAGGGGACTCAGGATGGGGAAGCACAGGACACTGGCCCTGGATAGCTGAGGTACATATCAAAGGGATGATTTCAAGGAGCCCAGACTCTTGCCTCTTCCCATACACAGAAAAGTACTAAACTCATTAACTTGAGATGTCTGGTTTTCTTTAGTTAACAGTAATCTTCTGAAGTTCCGACTACCTGGTCTTTGTTGCAAAAACTCCTATATATCCTGGCTCCTCCCTTACCTCTTCGGAGCAGTTCCTCAGCGTGATCTGAGAGGCTGCGTCCCAGGCTTAAGTCCTCAGGTTTGTCCACCAAATAAAACATAACTCTCAACTTTTAGGCTGTTCTTTTCAGTCGATATTTATTTAGCCTTCAGCTTCACCGAGGGCTAACTGACAAATAAAACCATCATAACTAATTAAATGGATAAGTTTATGTGGAAAATACTGATGTTATATGTTCTTCTTAGAGGGCAAAAAAAGAACCTGAATGGAAGTTAGAAAAGTCCAGAACCACAAGCAAAATCTTCTAAATCCGTTTCTTCATCTAAATAAGATGATTTAGTCTAGATCAGTATCACCCACGCTTCACTCATTCTCATACAACCTTCATAATTTTTACCATTTTTGTGCACCACTTATTTTATTTATTACATACATAAGTGTTCTTTAACTCACTTTAAGCAATAATTAATATTCACAAAATCACAGGCTTCATAAACTAATCATACTTTCTGAATGTGTGTAAAACAAATGTACAACTATTGAAATAAAAATCATTCACCTATGAGCCATCTAAAATCATCTTGTCTCGACCATGATTTGGTAAACACGCGACTAGATATTTCCAAGTTCCTTTCTAGTTCCAACATTCTCTGATGCTATGACTTAACAGAAATATGATGACAGTTTCTAATCTCTATTATACATTCCAAAGTCCCTTGTATACATTAAATGCCCAAGAAATATCAGCCTGATGAATACATTTCATCAGAGGAGCTGCAGGCTTGTTGAGTTAGATCAGAGGCTGTGAAGTGGTGGCTATGGGTACATCTGGTGTGCAGGTGTGCACTGTTTAGTCTACGCCCTGCATCCTGCCACCCCCTAACTTTAGTGAGGTATAACCGACAAGAATTATATATATCTGAGGTGTACAACCTGATGATTTGCTATTTGTATACACTGTGAAATAAACACTACAAATAAGCCAATTAACACATTCATCACCTCACATAGTTACCTATTTCCCACCCCCCCTCCACTTTTTTTTCTGGTGAGAACACTTAAGATCTACACTCAGCAAGTTTCAAGCGTACAGCACAATATTTTTAACTCTGGTCATACTGTTGTACATTAAACCTCCAAAACTCAGCCATTTTGCATAACTGAAACTTCACAGCCCTTGACAAACATCTTCCCATTTCCCCAGCCACCATTCTACACTCTGTCTCTATGAATCTGACTACTCTGGGTACACTTCATGTAAATGGAATCAGGCAGTATCTGTCTTTTTTGTGGCTGGCTTCTTTCATTTAGCATGGGGCCCTCCAGGTCCATCCATGTTGTTACAAATGGCAAGATATCCTTCTTTTTTCAGGCTGAACAATATTTCATTGTATGTATATAACCATATCTTCTTTATCCTTTCATCTGTTGATGGGCACTTATGTTGTTTCCACATCTTGGTTATTGGGAATAATGCTGCAACGAACATGGGAGTGTAGATTATCTCTTCCAGATCCTGATTTCACCTCCTTTGGCTACATACTCAGAAACAGAATTGCTGGGTCATAAAGTAGTTCTGTTTTTAACTTTTTGAGGAACTGCCACAGTTTTCTGTAACAGCTGTACCAATTTACATTCCTACCAACAGGGTACAAGGGTTCCCTTTTCTCCACATCCTCACCAACTCTTTCTGATGAAAGTCATTCTAACAGGCGTGAGGTGACACCTCATCATGGCTTTGATCTCTATTTTCCTGATTATTAGCGAAGTTGAGCACCTTTTTAAATGTCTGCTAGCCATTTGTATGCCTTCTTTCAAAAAACGTCTATTCAGGTCCTCTACCCATTTTTCAATGCAGTTATTTGTGGTTTTTTATTCTTGTATGAGTTTCTTAGATATTTTGGATGTTAACCCCTTATCAGATATATGGTTTGCGAATATTTTCTCCCAGTCCATAGGCTGCATTTTCACTCTGTTGACTGCTTCCTTTGCTGTGCCTATGCACTGCTTCTTAAAAGTTTTGAATTAGCTGTGAACATTTAAAAACTGGCAGACGTCATAAAAATCTAGATCTCACTATTAAAAAAAAAAAGAATATCTGGCAACACTGGGCCCCCAACTGGCTGGAACCCGGACATGAACCCTGCAGATGTCCTGCTGCCTAGGTCACTGCCACTCCCAACTGTCTCTCCTCCACTGAGGCCAAGCACAGTGAGCAGGTAAGGGACACACGCCCAGTGGCATGTCTCTGTCAAGAGTGGTAAAAATGGGAGGCTGACAGGGTAGGGTGTTTTAAGAATCTCTGAGAGAAAATGTGCCTTTGTGGAAGTGACCTCAACACGGTGATTAAGAGTGAGGGCTCTGGAGCCAGTGTGCCTGGTTCAGATCCTGCTCTGCCACTTCCCAATGTGGGGACTTAAGTTACTTAACTTCCCTGAGCCTTGGTTTCCTCAGCAGTAAACAAGGGCGATTACAACTGCACCTACCTCACAGGGTTTATGAGAACTGAATAAGATAAAACACGTAAAGCATTTAAAAGGATGCCTGAAGAGTACTCAAATGTTAATTTTTCTTAGGCATGTGTATTTTATATGCAGAGCGTAGTCACGTTAAGACCATGTGCTCGTGATAGAAGCCATCTCGTTTCTGCTATCTGCCTGGCCTTGGAGACTAAGTCCATATTGAAATTTCCCAACTAGTCATGTTGAAAGCCGTTTCAGCTAAAGCCTTCACTATCTTTCACTCCTATAGAGAAAAATAACATTTCCATTTCAACATGGATCTTCCCTTTCTTTCACTGCAGTTTTTCCATTTAAACAGCATCAGGATCACCATTTTTTAGAGGGATAAGAGTGTTTAACCCATTCTCTTGACAGGCTTGATCCATACCAGCCCCTGTGCAAAATCAAAGTCTTCTCAGGCTATGAAGGGGTGGGGGAGTCAGGAAGTCCTGACTCCAGCAGAAGGTTCCTGCAGAGGGAGCTGCCGCTGAGGAACCCACTAGAGGCCCAGAAGCAGCAGGACTCCCCACAGTAGCTGTGGACCACTTCCCTTGCTGACAGGATGGCCTGCAGGGCTCAGAAGAGGGTTTCCTGGGTGGTGTAACGACCACTAAGAAGTCTGCTGTGTTTAAGTTCAAGCCTGCTGTGAAAATGTTAGACAACCAAATCAAATCAAATCCTTGTAAGGTTCAGAGTATACTTAAAAACACTGGTTTTGTGGTACATGTATCTTTTGTGGAGACCTAAAGGGGTGGGATAGGGAGGGTGGGACAGAGAGGTTCAGGAGGGAGGGGATATAGAGATATATGTATACATATAACTGATTCACTTTGTTGTACAGCAGAAACTAACACAATACTGTAAAGCAATTATACTCCAATAGAGATGAAAAAAATTAAAAAAAACAAAATAAAAAAAAACACTGGTTTTGCCGGTTCATAGGGAAGTCCAGTGGCTACCACCTGGCTGTTACTAACTGGGTACCAGACCCTACCTGTTTCACAGCCTCTGTCCCCAAGTAAAATAAGATGGACACCATGACTAGGTTCAGATAGAAGAAACCCTCGCTGCCACTCCCTCCCTAGCCAGCTGGACAACCCCTGCGGCAGGCACTGCCAGTTAGTTACCTAATTCACATCCTTCTTCCTCACAGCGCTCTCGTTCTGTTTTGGAAGGCGCTGTGCCTACACTCCCTGGCCTTCCTAGTAGAAAGAGTGGCCATGTGACCCAGTTCTAGCCAATGAGGGGCAAGCCTAAGTAACGGGGATGCCACAGACTTCCAGGAAGCTCCTTAGAAAGGGGCTTGACTCCACTGGGAGTCCTTTAGTCCATAAAAAAGAAGGAAATCTTGCCATTTGTGACAACATGGACGGACCTAGAGGGTATTATGCTAAGTGAAGTAAGTCAGAAAAAGACAAATCCTGTATGCTTTCACTTATATGTGGAATATAAAAAACAAATGAACAAATATAACAAAATAGCAACAGACTCACGGATACAGAGAACAGACTAGTGGTTGCTAGAGGGGATGGGGGTGGGGTATGGGGCAAAATAGGTACAGGAGGTTAAGAGGTTAAAACTGCCACTTATAAAATAAATAAGTCACAGGGATGTAATGCCCAGCACAGGAAATACAATAAATAATATTGTGATAACTCTGTACAGTGTGTCACCTCTAAAAATATCAAATCACTGTTGTACACCTGATACTAATAATCAGGTTTTAAGTCAGTTATACTTCAATTAAAAAAATAAAAATTAATCAAAGATCCTTATTCTCGTGGTGCTTATCTCTGAGCTGGGATAATAAATAAGTAAATTATACTCTCTGCTACAGTGCTAGGGAAACAGAACAGTGGGAGAAGGGAGACCTGGCATTACAAGGGGCAAGCGTGAGCAGGTGGTGACAGTGAAATATGACACACACCTGTTTCCTAGAAACGAGGCTTTGGTTAGGTCCAGCATCCAAGCATTTAGTAATGTGTAAGAAAACTAAAGGGAAAAAAACCAAGGCACAAAGCCGTTTGCTGTCACATTCTGGCCACACACCAATATGGTTCCTCAACAGTAAGAAATACACTGGGCAACTTATTGTTCCCAAATAAATGTCCATTACACAGCTAATAAAAATGTAAGCCAATGAGCTGGAAAGCCTCCTTGTAAAGCAGGCTGCGTCAGAAACAAGTCAGAAAGAAGGGGGACCTGTGGGTTCATTTTGCTGTTTTGATAAAGTGTTAGTCTGAGACCTTTTTCTGGTTTATTTTTGTTGGCCACATGGTGTTGTGCGGCACACAGGATCTTAGTTCCCTGACCAGGGATCGAACCCATGCCCCTGCAGTGGACGCTCCGAGTGGTAACCACTGGATCGCCAGGTAATTCCTCCCACCCTCCCCCCTTTTTTTAAAATTTAAATTTACTTTATTGGTTGTGTTGGGTCTTTTTTTGCTGCACGCGGGCTTTCTCTAGTTGCAGTGAGCAGGGCCTACTCTTCATTGTGATGGGTGGGCTCCTCATTGCCGTGGCTTCTCTTGTTGTGGAGCACCAGCTCTAGGTGCGTGGGCTTCAGTAGTTACAGCACAGAGGCTCAATAGTTGTGGCACACGGGCTCTAAAGCGCAGGCTTAACAGTTGTGGCGCACGGGCTTAGTTGCTCCACGGCATGTGGGATCTTCCTGGAGCAGGGATCCAAACCCGTGTCCCCTGCATTGACAGGCGGATTCTTAACCACTGCGCCACCTAGGAAGCCCCCCCATCCCCTTTTTTTGGTCAACAAGAATAATAAAATTCCTAAAGCAGAAGATTTGGTATCATTAACATGGAAAATAGGCTCATATTATCCTACTGCACTGTTCCCATCACCTTCACATCCAAATACCATCTGAAATATTGCAATTTTTTTTTCTAAATTCATTTTTTCAGCTGAAACTTATCTGAAAGACAGTAACAGCAAACACTTATTGAACCCTGAGTGCCAGACACTGCTCTCATTAATTCTTACAAACCCATAAGTACAAGTTGTATTCTCATTTTAAAGATGAGGAAACTGATGCTCAGAGAGGTTAAAGATTCTGCTCAAGGTCACAGAGCTACTAAGTGGTGGAGCCATGATCTGAACCCAGGCTGTCTGATCAGAACCTCCACCCTGGCTGAGGGAGGATACATTTTCTCTATTTTGTGGTACTTAAGAGTTGGGTTGTTTTTCCCTTAAAGAATGGTATGCAAGACGAAAAAAGTGAGCTAAGAAATCTGTGAACACATTAGTAACTGTGTACCTACAACAGCTGCATACAATATTAGCTGTATACATGTAAAAATGCTAAAGTCTAATGCTGGGAGTTAAAAAGTCACAATGTTAAAAATAAACTTAAAAGAAAATGGGAAGCAACTGTTCATGGGTGCAGGGTTTCTTCTGGGTGTGATAAAAATGCTCTGAAATTGACCGTGGTGACCATTGCACAGCTCTGTGAATGTACTACAAAGAACTGAGCTGTACAATTTAAACAGGTGAATTTATGGAAAGTGAATTGTATTTCAATAAAGCTGTTTTCAACAAAATTTACAAGAATAGTTGGGCCATCGGAGGGGTGTGAGGTCCCCAGGGAAGGCTGCTGGCCACACCCTAAAATTCACATAAGCTAGCATGTCGCAAGCTCAAAAATCTCATTTTGAGAATTTACAAAGAGTGATCTGATCCACTTCTTGGACAGGGTGATGAGACTGACAAACAGTCAATTTATCAACTAGGGATGAAAAATCGCTGAGGGGAGAAAGATGCTCTCGTCTGTCGGTGAACTGTCATCCGCAGAGATTTCACTGGGAGGCACATTATCCCAGGAAGGCCCGGGAAGGGTTCCCAGTGAAACAGGACAACGCATGTGGAGCACCCAGGTAGCGAGCACCGTGCCTGGCACCGCGACTGCCCAGCCAGGGGTAATGACGCGATGGCCATTCCACAGGATAGACCCCACAGGAGAGCTGGATGTGTCGTCTCTGTCACAGAGGCACTGGAGCCCGGGGCCTCGGCAGCCTGGACTCCAGCCCAGGGCGCTGAGTCCCCCTGGCCGGCACCTCCACCATCTGCCTCGCAGGCTGCCCTTCCTCCCAGGTCTCCCAGGCTCCTCACCGGTTCTCCTGAAGGACGCGTTCCTTCTTTACAGCCACATCTGGAGAACTGATAGCCAGTCACTCTTCTTAAGGGTGACAGTGCACCTCCATTCTGACCTACCATTTGTAGGTTTGCGGTCTGATTTCTACAGGCAATCTGATGCCCATGTTCTTGGGAGAAGCCTTACAGAGTATATCATACTGGCAACAAAATCCACACCAATATAGTAAGTGTAAAGCACACTTTGTTAGACCAGAATTTTAAGTTGCTGTGTTTCTGCAAAACCGTATTTTAGAAATCAAATCCCCACTCCACCCCCATTCATTACAAATGTATTTACTGAGCATATGTGCTGGGCCCCAGACCAGGTGTTGGGAATATAGTGAACAAGGTGGCCGAGGGCTTAGACCAGGAGCAAGTAGACACAAACTCTCCAGTGATTTGGGGTGGTAATAAGTGCTATGAGGAAAATAAGAGGCTGATGGGACAGAGCAACAGGGAGCTTCAGAGAGGGGGATCAGGTAGAACTGGGGGACCTAAAGACAAAGGGGGGTCAAGGAAGGGACAGTAAGTGCAAAGGCACCAAGATCATGCATCTCACTTTCAAGATCCAGAAACGCTGCCCAAACAAAGGGAAAGGCAGTGTGAGAAGGGTACAGGGAGGTGGGCGGGGCCAGGCCACACAGGGCTGTGGAAGCCGTGGGGATGGGGCAGGCATAGGCTTCACTCTGAATGGGACGGGATGGGAAACTATGAAGGGTTTAAGCAGGGGAGGGTCGTGATCTAATTCATGCTTTTAAGGGATTGCTTGGGCTGCCGTGTGGAAAATGGGCTGCAGTGGAAGCACTTTAATGCAGCTCAAAGGGACTTGCTTTTACATCTGCACAGCTACACTCACTACAGTGTGTTTAAATATTGATATTTATTGACTGGCCACGGTCTGATAAAGGTTACAGTAAAAACCTGCCTGGTCCTTGCCCTGAGAGTTTAATAAGGCAAAGATGATGACAGATACAGAGGGTGGGCCAGGACGTGCTGAGCACCTTCCCAGACACATGACAGAGGGAATGAGTAGCCTGCAGCAGAGTTCACCCTGAGACACACACAGTTCTTTGTGGCAACTTTTTCTTTGATCCTTGCCTTGGGTGCACTGATCTAGAATAACATTCCAGCAACAACACTTGGTCTGTTCCTACCTATGCCAAGTACTGGATAATTACAGATGGACAAAAACTGCTCAGGTATGGGCCTTCTGGTAATGAATGTATTATCAACAGAGGTCATTAAAAATAATGGGGCAGAAGATGCTATGACACCAATCATAAAGGTGGGTCAGACATATGTACACCACTATGTATAAAACAGATAACTACTGAGAACCTACGTATAGCACAGGGGGAAAAAAAGGAGGTACAAGCTGTTTGTAGGACATATATTAAGTTAACCTTACAAATGCTTTCCAGTATACATTAGGTGCAGATAAACACTGTTTGACTCCATTTATACAAGGTACCTAGAATAGTCAAATTCACAGAGTCAGAAAGTACACTGGTAGATGCCAGGGGTCGAGGGGGGAGCGGGGAAGGGGAATGGGGAGTGCTTAATGGGGACAGAGTTTCAGTTTAGGAAGGTGAAATATTTGGGAGATGGGTGGCGGTGACAGTTGCACAGCAATGTGAATGTACTTGGTGCCACTGAACTGTACAGTTAAATATGTAAAATAGTATGTTTTATATTATGTGACTTTTACCATCAACTAGACTGAAGAATTATTTGGCAGAATCACTTGGGAAAAAGGTACATTCTTGAAAAATATATCAATTTAGGATCTGGTTTGTACAAACTGCCCAGAGAGAGATGCAAACATTCAGAAACAATCTTATATGACAACCCAACCCCAAATTTCATGCCTATTGTTTTATATACCTTAAGACTACCATCGGGTGTGGGATATCTCTTTCATTTAAAAAAGCAAACACAACCAAGTAGTGTACTTGGTCTCAGAAGAAGAAAACAAAGCTATCTGTGTATCTGTTCCTCTATGAATCTGCCCACCCACCCACCCACCCACTTCTTGGCTCCCTTCACAGATGTCCATAAATAGCAACTAACTGCCCAGCAGTGCGCAAAACATGGAGATCCTATGTACACATGACAGATGAGGTCCTCGTCCTTCTCGGGGAGATAAAACAGACACTGAATGATCAACCACCCAAACAATTAACTCCTGGAGACAAGTGCTCCAGAGTGAACCCACAGCATTGAAGTTGACATCAAGTAGCAGTGGCTAGATACATCCCAGGAACTATCCAGAGAGAACTGCACAACTGACAATGCAATCTGAGACACCATGCCTCGCTGGCTGAGTTTCATAAGAGAAAAGCAAAGGGGAAGTCAAGGGGGAGGCCCAGAAATAGAAGAGCTGCTATCAGAGGTTTCCTGTGATGACACCAGACAACTCATTCACCTGCCCCTCGGATACAGGATGACCCCCATCACTGCTGGATAGGGAAGCCCATGGGCCGTACCTGACAGCGACGGGCCTCTCTCTCTGGGTGCGTCTCCGTTCTCTGCGCTCACTTTTCCAGAACCACTCCTGGCATGTTCACCATTGGTTAAATCTGTCTTTTCAGGAGTTGTTGGTTTGCTGTGTGCCTGGCCCTGCTTCAAACGATTGAACTTTGGGGACACTGCTGCAGCTTGGATTACAGGGGACTGGGGTTTCAAATGGATTGGTTTTTCCAAATCTCTGGCCTCTTGCAACTGAAAGGCAACAAAAAAGGGATTCAATCTAAATGGATTCAGTGTTTTGATAAGGAAAAAAATTTCTAAACAGGACAGAATTTAAAAAAGGAAATAAACTCCTTCAACAAACTCAAAGCAAATTCTGAATGCAAATTTCAAACCTCATGCTAGATTCTCTCTCTGCTTTTTAAAGCAAGGATAAAAACAGAGTGCAGGGAACTCAGAAGAGGAAGGGATTAATTTTAAAATGCTATGAATCTTCACCAGGCACCAAGGCCACACATGAAACAGTTCACAACATGGGATGGTGTCCGTCCCCCAGCAGCTGAGAACTGCTACCACTCACCACTTGGTTTTCCATGCGGGTGAAAATGACGTTCAGCATCTGAGTAAGGGTAGCCTTGGCAGTGGTTTGATTGATGAGATTTTTGCTGGCCAAATAGATATTGTAACATGTCCTGACCGTCTGCAGGATAGTGCCCTCATGAATTTCAATGTGTGGGGATGTCACCGCAGTCAGAAGAGCCTAAAACAGAAATCCGAAACCTTCACCTTCACGAGCACCCACAGCCCATTCTCTCACAACCAAACTTTTCTACAGGGTTTGGCTTTACTTTCATTTGGTTTGGTTTAAGAAGATGGCTCTGCAAATTAAACTGGATGATTAGTACCAAAAGCCAACTCCCTACTGCTCCTAATTTAAACACAATTATTAACTCTATACACTTCAAGTTGTTTAAAGTACTTAAGTTGTGTTGATGTGGGCTTTCTACCAGCTTACTTTTAAAAAATCCCAAAACACAGACAGTTCTTTCAGGATCTCACCTAAGCCAATCACAAAATATACACGTTTTGATGGGGGGGTGGGGGTGGGGTCAGTTTCCCAATTTCCTGGTGGGTTTTCAAGGGAGCTTTAGGAAAGGTGCAGCTAACACAGAGCCGTCCCTCACAAAGCTAGTACACCCAGGATTTAGCATCTGAAACGCTCACCACACCCATCCTGAACGGTTCTCTGACAAGCAGGCAGGACCACCCCACTCCAAACCATTCCTGGCAGCAGAAATGGAACAGGGCGATGGAAAGGGAGGATAAGAGGACAGGGGCAAATTGGTGATAAAAGTATCAACACAAGAACCTGCTGAGAAATGGCAGTCTGGGAATCCAGAATATCAAGGGGAAAGAGCAGAGGATTTGAAGTCAATTTAATTCACAAGCAATTTACCTAGTTATTAGCGGAACTGTTTACTTTGAAAACACACCTAGTTCCACTCTTCTTGTCTCAGTCCACGCTAATCAATTCTGACACTTAACAAAAGATCTAAGTGATGGTTACATTTTTCTGTTCCAGCTCAGCACCTCCTGAGACAACTAACACATGGTAAATTAGAAATCCAAATCCCCAAGGGCGACGAGCTTTCTCATTTAAAATCCAGACCAGGCAGACAGACAGAAATACCTTAATTATTTGTAACTGAACTCCTTCATCGGTCTGAGGGCCTTGAAAACAATTGCAAATGGTTTCAACGATTCTGTCAATCAGCCGCTTCCCGGGGGCTCCACTGTCGGGGGCGTTGCCGGTGATGTGCCCATATGCGATGAGTTTCTAAACACAGAAAGCACAGACATGAGAAGTTTCTGCCTGGCCAGGGATGAGGGTGCCCACCGCAGTGAAAGGCAGGAGTAGGCCTGGCCTTTAACTTCCAGTTTCCACTGATCCCTCTCCTCCTGTGGGTGCAGGTGGCACAGGCACCCTGAGAGCACAGCATCCGGCCTGACTCCCAATGGCAGAAGAGCCCATGACGGTGAGAGTGTCCAGTGGAAAAGGCACATGCAGAACAGCCCCTAGGGCACAATCACTTGTGTAAAAAGTGCAGGGATATAAAAACTACACATAATAGAGACAGAGAGTATCAGGCGGCCGCCTGGAGCAGGGGGGACCCAGGGAAAAGGGCGTGACTGCTGACGAGCACAAACGGGGCTTCTCTCTGCGGCTAAAGATGGTCTCTAACTAGACTGTGGAGACAGCTGCACGGCTCTGTCACTATACGAAAATCACGGACTTGTGTACCTCAAACGGGTGAACTGTATGCATGTGAATTATATCTCAAGCTGTTAAAAACCTTTTTTTTTCCCTAACGGTAAGACGCATAAAAAACTCATGATAACATGTTTTGCTTGAGGCCAGGGAGAACTAAGCAGCTGTGGGCAGGGGTGGGACTAAGACATTTGGTAGGGCAGGCTTTCATTCTTTTTGAATGTTGAATCATGTTAATATATTTTCTGTTGCAAAAACTAAAGTAAAAACACTAACAGAATTCCACACCTACGTTGTCAAACTGCATGTCACCCGTGCGGCTGAAGAGATGAGCTTCTCAGTCAGGTGACAGATCAGCTTGGACAGGGGCTGCCTGCCTGCCTGGGCCACCTCGCTCCTGACCTGGATTTCATCAGGGACAATCTGAGAGCTGGAAGGGAACTCAAAGGTCAGGATGGTTTCAAAGCCTGGCTGAGATCCAGGGTCACCTGAGGGAGCTAGTTACAAACACAGATTCCTGGACCTCAACACAGACCTCCTCTACCAGAACTTGTCAGGCGGAGCCCAAGAACTGCGGTTTCTCTCCAAGGCTTCCAGGTTATTCTGATGGCTGAGCAGATAAAAAGAACCACTCATCTGCTACAGCCCCTCTGGGATCTGTGAATTCTAAGGCACCCTCTGCTTCCAGTGACTCAGTAAAGACTCTGACAAACGCTGTTCTGTTCTTTATCTTGTTGGTTTCCGGCACGTCACATTCTTGATCCACCTGCCCAGAGTGACACAGCTCCTGAGGCGATCCACAGTGCTGTCACCACTGCGACAGAAGACATGCTGCGCTGCCGAGGCCTGACGCCATTTCTCAATGGCTTCTCCCCATCATCAGCCTCAAAAGCGCCGCCATTCACCAAGCAGAAAGATAAACAGATTGAGAGAGTGACGGGAGCAGAAATATGACACTGCTGATCAAGTGACTGCGAGAGAGGCCTGCACACACTCTGCTACTCAATACCAACCCCAGAGAGCTCCAGACGGAGGCAGGAGGTGCTCAAGTCAGTTTCTGAAGCACAAGTCCAGATGCCTTTTGTCTACTCTCAAAGCTGCTCCACCTGCAGGCTTCCTGGGAGGGCAGCGCCGGCCACCTGGTAAATGAGCTCTGGTTTTGGACACTGCTGACTCCTTACGCCTAATGGACTCAAGTCCGTTTTGAGCACTGGGTCATGAGTGGGATGGTCTATGAACTCCTAAAACGTGAATGCTGAAAAGCAGGCCCCACAGAACCCAACGCTGATGGTGCAAAGACGGAGGTGAATTACGGATGTTTAAATCAAATATAAAAAAAGATTGGAAGTATTCACCCCTCTCTGCACTCCTTAAAGGGCACGTTACCGTTCAAGTGGAAAAGGGTTTTAAGTATAATTTTACTCCCTTGTGAGGCAGGGCCGGAGGAAAGCAGAGTTCCTGCATCCTGGGGGTCTTTCTAGTTCTGCCTTCTCACCCTTCCTTGTGCCAGATGTTGTTCTGGGCACTGGGTGTACAATAGAGATAAGATGGTCCTTTTTCTCAGAGGGGCAGGAGCATGCTTGGCAGGCGCACTTGTGGAAAGTGCTCTGCACAGTGAGTGAGGCAGAAGTACTGGCGGGTGTAAGCAACGGTTGAACACGGTGGGATACATTTCTAAAGCCTCCACCCAGCTCCTGAGTGGAGAACAGGCTGGAAGGCAACAGGAGTGGAAGTGGGGCACCCATGACGAGGCCACCTCAGCTGTCTGGGGGGAGATGCTGGCGGCTTGGACTGTGAGGGACTGACAGAGAGAGAGAGTAGAAGTTCCTGCCTTATTTCTTCCTGATGCGAAGCAAGGATGGGAAGAAGGACGGAGGAGGGAGGCCTCTGGGCAGCTGGCTCACTGACACTTGTGTCCAAGGAGGCTGCCTGCACAGGGATGCTACTTGTCAATGCCCCTCTAGAGGGGGAGGGATTATAAAAAGGGTGGCATAACATATCATTTACCAGTCCACAGGAATGCCCTCTATTTGCAGGCAGTGTTCTCCAGACATTAAAAACACTGTTGTAAAAAGCAAGCCATAGAAAAATTTGTACAAGTATAAATGATATATGATATTTCCAGCTACTACCGCTGAGTTGAAGAGCTGGAACGGAGATTATATGACCTGCAAAGCCTACATATTTAGTATGTGGTTCTCTACAGAAAAATGGTATCATAAATGATATAATTTATGTTAAAAAAAAAAAAAAGAGCGAGAGAAAATGATACACCTAAACAGGCAACTTGGTTTGGGGCTACCAGCTGGAGGGACTTCAGCCCTCTTTGTGAAGTTCTAAAAGAAATTTTTCTAACAGAGAATGTAGTGATGTACAACTTATTTTATTACAAATAGATTTTAAAATGTGCATTAAAAAATCCAAAGTCTTTTAGAAATAAGAGCTAAAAGATAATGCTCATGGTACAAACCAGATGGCTTAGACAAGTGTTTTCTATAGCCTTACACAGAAAAGAAAATATTAGAACTCTGTTTCTATTTTTTTGTCATATCCTTTTTAAAAAGGTTTATTTTTGTATGGTTTATAATATATGTAACCTAATAACAGTAGTACATGTATATAATCTTATAATTGAAGAAATATGAATATTCTGAGAGAATATTCTCAAAAATAATTTCTGTTGTTGGTATGTGCCCAGAAACACTTGGAGATCACTCACTAGTTTAGACAAGACTAAACTAACCCTCTTTCCCCTAGTCCTGGCGTCGGGGGACTGTGTGGAGACCAGGTGCTGAAGGCAAGGAATACGGAGAATCTTTATCACTTGGGAGAAGTGAGAAGCAAGGGAAGCTCTGGGTTTCTCCCTGTCGGGGAGGGAACGCTGAGCTCTATACTCACAGCAAACCAAACCCGGAAGCACCTCTGCTACCCCAGCATCCCTCCAGGCTCAAAAAGGGACGCCTTAAAATACCCAGGGCACAATATGGATGCATCCGCAGCTGGCTCCAGCCCTGCCAAAACCAACCTTCACTCCTAGACACTGGCCCTCCATTTCCAAGGCAGAAGTCACCTCGCCCACACTGGGAAAAGCCAGTCGAACAGGCTCTGCAAGGCCAATCCCAAGAGGAAATGAATTTTTTCATTCAGTATTCCAGGGAGCACCCAGCCACTTTCTAATGTCATAAAAAGGACAATACATTTTGCATTTTGTACACTAACCAAAGAAATCTTAGTGTACCTATCAAATTACAGAGGACTTCATTCTGAAAAAGAGAGCTAACCACATGCCAGAAGCCTCAAGACAGGTACTGCACTCAAGTCACTGAGGTAAAGCAGGACATCTATGTTTCCATCAGAAATCATCCAAACACAGAGTTTCAGAAACAGATTATTTCCCAGAAAACAGTATATTTTTAATTAAAGAGGCCAGAACTACAGGGTAATGGTTAACAGCAGAGGTCAGCAGCCTTTTTCTATAGAGGACCACATGCTAAATATTTAGGCTTTGCAGGTCATATGGTCTCTGTTCCAACTCTTCAACTTAGCCACAGTAGCTGGAAAGCAGCCACAGATAACAGATCAACGGAAGGGCACAGTTGCTATGGACTGAATGTTTGTGTTTCCCCAATTCCTATGCTGAAGTCATGAGGCCATGAGGGTGGGGTCCTCACGATGGGATTAATGCCCTATAAGAAGAGGCCAGACACCTAGCTTGCTCTGTCTGCCACGTGAGGACACAGTGAGAACTTGGCCGTCTACAAACCAGGAAGAGGGCTCATCAGGAACTTGATCAGCTGGGACCTTACCTTGGACTCCCCAGCCTCCAGAACTGTGGGAAATAAATGTCTCTTGTTTAAGCCACCCAGTCTCTGGTATTCTGCTATATCAGTCTGAACAGATTAAGGGAGCTATGTTCCAATAAAACTTTATTTACCAAAGCAGGCTGTAGGCCAGATGTGGCTCATGGCTGTGGTTTAAGGACCCCTGATTAAGAACATGGGCTTGGGGTAAACAAGTCCGAGACACCCACCCAATCCCATCACTGCCTGGCCAGGGGAACTTGGCAGGGCTGGTCACTTTATTCTCTATGCCTCGGTTTCACTGATTCTGAAATGGGGATGAGAGTAAGATCCTCAGACGGCTGTTGGGAAGATTAAACATGATGATGGGGATAAAGCACTTAGCACAGGGCCCAGCGCAGGCTGAGTGCTCAATACATTAGCCATTGTCTAGCACATCAATAATGTTAACTGTCAGCACCATTAACATAAGGACAAAACAACTGAAATTACACTTCTGCCAAATTTCCTCAGAAAATGTTCACAGCAACAGATATTTTAGGATGGGAGCAGGATTGGAGCCTGTCACTTTAAAACTGTTGGCTCATCACGTGTTTTGCATAGGACAATCTGTACAGAATTATATTGAATGAGAAAATGGCTTTTCACTTGGAAAAGGGGCTTCTGTGAAGAAATTGTTATCAATTCTCAAGTACAGATATATCAAAGAGAGATTAATAGAGTAAATATTAGACTAGAGATGCCAACAATGTGGCATGCCCACCGCCACTTTGCAGTCCTGTGCCTCAGCAGACATAACCAATCGATCACGGCACTCTTTCCAGATGATGCTCCAGATATTTTTTCGACACAGCTTCTAAGCGATCATCATATAGAACCTATGCACTATTTCTGTTCTAGAAAGTACTGGTAAATTGTGGAACTCTCCACTGTATTTTTTTTTTAACACATTTTTTAAACTTTTTTTTTTAATTTTTCATTTATGTATTTATTGGTTGCATTGGGTCTTCATTGCTGCACACGAGCTCTCTCTAGTTGCAGCGAGCAGGGGCTAATCTTCACTGTGGTGCACAGGCTCCTCACTGCAGTGGCTTCTCTTATTGCGGAGCACCGGCTCTAGGCACACAGGCTTCAGTAGTTGCGGCACACGGGCTCAGTAGTCGTGGCCACGGGCCTAGTTGCTCCATGGCATGTGGGATCTTCCTGCAGCAGGAATGGAACCCGTGTCCCCTGCATTGGGAGGCGGACTCCCAACCACTGCGCCACCTAGGAAGTCCTCCACTGTAATTTTTTAAATGTATCAAGCTCTTTTCATTGCTGTAGGTTGCTCATTGGGGTTAAAAAAATGTTCTTTGAGCAATTTACAGATTCAGCACAATCCCTATCAAATTACTAATGGCATTTCTCACAGAACTAGAACAAGAAATCTTACGATTTGTATGGAAATGCAAAAGACCCCGAATAGCCAAAGCAATCTTGAGAAGGAAAGATGGAGTTGGTAGAAATAGGCTTCCTGACTTCAAACTATACTACGAGGCTACAGTGATCAAGACAGTATGGTACTGGCACAAAAACAGAAATATAGATCAATGGAACAGAATAGAGAGCCCAGAGGTAAACCCATGCACATATGGTCACCTTATCTTTGACAAAGGAGGCAAGAATATACAATGGAAAAAAGACAGCCTCTTCAATAAGTGGTGCTGGGAAAATTGGACAGCTACATGTAAAAGAATGAAATTAGAACACCTGTTAACACCATACACAAAAATAAACTCCAAATGGATTAAAGACCCAAATGTAAGGCCAGGCACTATAAAACTCTTGGAGGAAAATGGGGAGAACACTCTATGACATAAATCAAAGCAAGATCCTTTTTGACCCACCTCCTAGAATAATGGAAATAAAATCAAGAATAAACAAATGGGACCTAATGAAACTTAAAAGCTTTTGCACAGCAAAAGAAATCATAAAAAAGACAAGAAGGCAACCCTCAGAATGGGAGAAAATACTTGCCAATGAAGCAACGGACAAAGGATTAATCTCCAAAATATACAAGCAGCTCATGCAGCTTAATACTAAAAAAGCAAATAACCCAATTCACAAATGGGCGGAAGACCTAAATAGACATTTCTCCAAAGAAGACATACGGATGGCCAACAACACATGAAAAGATGCTCAACATCACTAATCATCAGAGAAATGCAAGTCAAAGCCACAAGGAGGTATCACCTCACACCGGTCAGAATGGCCATCATCAAAACATCTAGAAACAATAAGTGCTGGAGAGGATGTGGAGAAAAGGGAACTCTCCTGCACTGTTGGTGGGAATGTAAATTGCTACAGCCACTATGGAAAACAGCATGGAGGTTCCTTAAAAAGCTAAAAAATGGAACTACCATATGACCCAGCAATCCCACTACTGGGTATACACCCAGGGAAAACCATAATCCAAAAAGAAACACTTACCCCAGTGTTCACTGCAGCACTATTTACAATAGCCAGGACATGGAAGCAACCTAAATGCCCATCAACAGATGAATGGATAAAGAAGATGTGGCACATATATACAATGGAATATTACTCAGCCATAAAAAGGAATGAACTTGAGTTATTTGTAGTGAGGTGGATGGACCCAGAGACTGTCATACAGAGCGAAGCAAGCCAGAAAGAGAAAAACAAATACTGCATGCTAACTCATATATATATGGAATCTGAAAAAAAAAAAGGTTCTGATGAACCCAGTGACAGGGCAAGAATAAAGATGGAGATGTAGAGAATGGACTTAAGGACGCGGGGTGGGCAGGGGCGAAGGGGAAGCTGGGACGAAGGGAGAGGGTAGCATTGACATATATACACTACCAAATATAAAACAGATAGCTAGTGGGAAGCTGTTTCATAACACAGGGAGATCAATTCGATAATGGGTGATGACTTAGAGGGCTGGGATAGGGAGGGTGAGAGGGAGTTACGGGAGGGAGGGCATATAAGGATATATGCATAAATACAGCCGATTCACTTTGGTGTATAGAAAAAAAAACTGGCCACAAAAGTGTAAAGCAATTATATTCCAATAAAGAGTTTAAAAAAAAAAAATGTTCTTTGAGGTAACCAGAAGCTTCATGAGTAGATCTTAGGAAAAATATAAGAATGCTGGACCGGGAATTAAGAAGCCCAAGTTGTTGTCCTGTTAATGTCCCTCACTATCTGCATGTTGTTGGACAAGTCACCCTAACTTCTCCACGGCTGCGTCTTCATCAGTAAAAAGTAATTTATCACAAGGTTACTTATGGCTCTCAATACAGTCGATTCTCATTATTCACAGATTTGTACTTGTGAATGTACCCACTCACTAAAATTTATTTGTAAGTCCCCAATCAATACTTGGGACACTTTTGTGGTCACCTGCGGACACCCGCAGCACACTGAAAAATCTGAATCACTCGATGCACAAGTTCCCGGCTGAGGTGGAACAGGGAGACGCTCTGCCTTCCCGTGTCAGCTCTCATACCATAAACAGTGTCTTTTTTGCGATCTATTTAGTGCCATGGTTTTCACATTTTTGTCCTTATCGTTGGTGATTTCGCCATTTAAAATGGCCCCCACGTGCAGTGCTAAGTGCTAATGTTGCTAAGAACATGTACCCTACAGAGAAATAACGTGTGATCAGCTTTTTTCAGGCGTGTGTCATAGCACTGCTGACCATGAGTTCAATGCTAACAAACCAACAATATATCTTAAATTAGGTGTCTTTAAACAGACACACAAAGAATAAAGTTATGTATTGATCAGCTGATGAACATGTGACCAAAGAGGCTCACAGGAACCTAGCTCTGTATTTCCTCCAGGAACAATGCTTCAGGATTTGCTAATTCTGTGTTCACAGCGATTTTACAGACTATCATCACAAATAATGAGTCGATTATACCTACTTCTTTACTTGATATTATGAATATTAATACCATCGATAGAGAAGTTGCATAAAATATCTTATGTGTCCACATATGTACCAAATATTCCAATCAATGCTAAAAGTTTCATTTAGAAAAACATACACGAGAGACATCAATACAATACTTGTAGGAAAATAACTTCTTTTTTAGGTAAGAGGTCAGCCCTCTCTCAGGTCTTTTCTAGGTAAAGAGGTTCTTCCCTCCCTCAAAAGACCTCCATAAAGAATGAGTTGAAATGCTCCTTCCTCCACCACCACCGAAAGCATTCTAAGTACCAGGGGGTCACGGGCATAGCTCCTGTGTAAAGGACCACTTGTGGCTTGAGAAAACACCCTCCATACCACCAAGTTGAAACATGGTACCTGCAAACAGTCGAGGGACGTGCTGACCACCCGTGGGGACTTGGACTGGCAAGCTAGCTCGAATGGAAGGAAATACTTGTCGGCTTCAATGAAGTTTGCCTTTGGTGGTGCAGCGGCACCAAGCCTAGGAAAAAAGCAGGAGAGGGCCGGAGAGGGGAAATGAAAAAAAAAAAAAAGAAAAGAAAAAAGAGCTTGCTTTTCCTAACCCCCCACTCTAACTTCCCATCCCACTTGCAATCATTTAATTGAAAGTGACTGCAAACTGCATCTGTGGGGCTAGACAATGAAAAGTTTAAACACATGCTTCAGGAAAAAACACCAAGGGGCCACAGGCAGAGAACATGGTCTCTAGTGAGTAAGCTGTATCATCAGCGGCCTGGACTGAACGCTGGTGCCTGCCACATCACAGCTGCATTTCTGAAACAGGACTCACTGGCTTCGTTACTACGAAGATGAAGAGCAGCCCCTTAACTGAATAAGCTGTCCTTCTGCCTGAGGAAGCATGACATAAAAGAGAAGGGCTTTGCCTCTTCTGTCAAGAGAAGGTACAACAGCTTTAACTTGACTTCCTTACCCTTTCCTCCAAATATGCAGTTGTTGAGCCAGTGACCTGTTAACTTGGTATCAGTTCAAACACATACAGAGTCTTGCCGTGTGCCCAGCATTATGCTAGGAGAGGGTGTGCCACCCCTGAGGGTCAGCAATATGAGAAAACATGCAGAGAGAGGGGTTCCCACGGCCACCACCTACTCCCTTCATACTTCCCTGCAGCAAGGAGAACGTGCCCAGGCTTACCTCTGCTTCTCTATTTCTGCTTTAATTTCATCTGGTGGGGAAGAAAGAGAGGCGTGTTAGGAGTGTGCAATATGTATATAAAAGAAAACAAATATAACAAAATATTGAAAGCTACCTAAGTAGGGGGATGATCATATTTCTCTCTTTTCCACCTTTTCTATGATACATATATATTGTTTCTTTAGCACTTAAAAAAATTGTGGTAAATATGCGTAACAAAATTTACCACATTAACTATTTTAAGTGTACAGTTTAGTGGCAGTAAGTACATTTCTATTGTGCTAAGGCATATATATTTTTTATGAATTAAAATTAATTTATAAACCTTTACCATGGAGGGTACAATAACTACATGGTTACAGTTATGGATACAGTGTCAACACTCAGAAGTCACAATCTCAAAGATACAGTCATATTTCCAGGAGAACAAGATCTTGTGCCACTGAGACAAGAACATCCTATCTAAACACGCCTGATTCCCCCATGTCCACTTATTCGAGTGTATTCCTATGTGTCAGGCTTGGCAGGCTCACGGTATTATCAAAGCAGGCCAAGGAAGCAGGTCTACCTGAATGCCATGTATTCAGATAATCTCCGAAAGGCCAGCCTTCTTTACACAATCTCTTGAGAGACAGTGGTTTGAAGATAGCATTAGTTATCCTAGCGACTCCAGAACACAGTTCTGGAAGTGACGAATTTCCTTTTCCTGGACAACTCTATTCTAGACTGACCTTTAGGAAGTGAAAACCAAGTAACTGGACTCACTAGAGGTGGCAATTTTAATCTTCAAGCCAATCTTCCAATGTCCTTTTACTACACACATAAGAAAACAGAAGATAAACACCCAGATGACTAATATCAAACATTTCGCTCATGTACCGTGAGGCCTGTGACACACAGGGTCTGCTAAAGGGCGCTCTGTGATGTGGTTCCTGCCCCTCTGGGACAAGAATCCACTAAGGAAGCAGCTCTGGCCTCTTCTAGCTGAGGCCCCAGGCTGGGGGAGCGGCTGGGGAAATCCAGCCCAGGAGGGGTGGGGAGGGGGGGTGGGGGCAAGCTTTTCACTTGCAGAAAACAACATGCAGAACTGCTGCCCAAACTCAAATGTAAGGGTTCCTTCCAGTCGTGGTTACCTTACTGGAGTTAAGTTTAGATGTTAAGTGTATCTGAAGCAATTGGGCCTTTGTTAGAGTCTGTGCTGACCTCTGAGCTCTAAAGTAGTCTGTTTTGGAACACCACTGGTGCCAATCCACCAGTCAACGAATCAGTCACCAGGACTGCTACTTACTCACTGAGGCACTGAGGGTAATAAAATCAAAGTCCTATGTAGGACAGGCAGGGAACCTCCCGGAGAGACACAGCGGGTGTGAGACATCAGGGGCAGGGAGGACCCCATCCCGCCCAATAGTGCAAGCAGTGCAGCAGGGTCTCAGTGCAAGCTGACTGAGCCCAGAGGTGCCCACTGTTCCAATTTTTCCAGAAGTCAAAATCTGGATTTTAAGTGAAAGCTCCAACTGTAATTCGAAGTAATTTCAACTATTTAAAAAAGTTTTGATCAGGGACTTCCCTGGTGGTCCAAGTGGTTAAGACACCAGGCTTCCACTGCAGGTTTGATCCCTGGTCAGGGAACTAAGATCCCGGAAGCCCAAAGCATGCCTCTCCTCTCCCCACAAATATGCTCAAATAAAATTGGTTTGCAAGATGCCCTGACCTTAGACTACCAGTTTGCAACCTTTGTCTTAAGGGATAGGGAAGAATAGAGGAGAAAGTACTTCACTGGCTGCAGAAAACCAACTACTGGGGATAAAAGTGGCTTTTAAGGACTGTGACCAGCACACAGAAAACAAAACATTCACATTTCATACAAGCAAAATGTTGCCTGGACAAAGAGTTACTACGAGTAACTCTTGTTACAAAGAGTAACTAAGGAGCCAGAGGACCAGGGTTCAAGGCCAAACTCTGCTAAATCTTACAGATGAAGAAACAAGATCCAGAGCAGTTACATGCTAGTGCGAGGTGGAGCTGGGACCTGAACTCAGAAAATCAGGCTCTCAAGCCTGTGTGCATAACCTCTTGGGTAACCTGGCTCTCAAATAAGCATGCCGAGTTATTCTGTAACCTATAAATGCAAAACAATATAAACGTTGGTTTTGTGTCATTCATTCAAAGCATGAATGCAGCAACCACAGTTGGAAGCCTTGGTGTTCTTACTGCTCCATGAGCCCCGTCCGGCCTCGGGGAGCCTATTTATGACCCAGGCTCTGTAACCCCCCCCCCCACCTCTTTTTCTGGCCTGACGGACAGGACCAGGAAGGTGCACCCTAGTCTTCCGATGGGCATGAACAAGGGCCAGTGTGACTTGAGCAGGGCAGGGCATGGCCCTCCACAGTAAGCAGTAGCTACAGCAGTCACAGGCCACGTGATCACAGATTTCCTCTAGTCTTCTTAACCTATACTTAAGTATTCCCACAAGTTTGAGGAATTGTTGCACTCTCTAGGAGACTCTTTGTTAAAGGAAAAAAACTTGAAAAATTTGAAAAACCCTTTCCATCGGGCCCAGTAGGGGTCCAGATGATGGGAAGCCCTTGAAGGGGAGTGGGGGAGGGGCTTGAGCTGACCTATGTTTTGACAGATCTGCCTGGCTGCAGTTTGAGTATAAACAGGAGGGTGCACAGGACAGAAGCAGGGAAGCCAATCAAGAAGCTGCTGCTAATAACCCAGGCCAGCACTAGTGGGGGCCAGGCCAGGGCGAGTGAGAGAAGGACCAGCACGAGCCACGCGAAAGCTGGAAAAGGCCAGACGGTGCTAGCTTCATTTAGTCTGAACTAACAGTTGGTTTCTAGATATATTTGGACAATACAATATTTTTTTCCATTAGAAAGAGGCAGGCGACTTCCCTGGCAGTCCAGTGGTTGAGACTCTGTGCTTCCACTGGGGGATGGCAGGCCTGATCCCTGGTTGAGGAACTAAGGTCCCACGTCCCACATGCGGCGCAGCCAAAAAAAAAAAAAAAGGCAGAAAAAACAAACAAACAAACAGGGAAAAGGTGTGTGGCATGGGTTCCCACAGAACACCTGCCACAGCCTGGTGGGGTGAAAGACAACAATGGGTTGGAAATTCCGACAGAACTAGGTTCTGGCATGGACATCTACTAGCTGAATGATGCCAGGTGGGTTATTAAACCTCCCTGAACCTTGATGTCCTACTCTAAAAAGAAAATGAGGATGATAAAAAGCAGCCCCACATGCTGCAGAGACTAAGGCAGCTGGGTGTGGGTAATTCTCCTGACAAACCCAAAGTATTAATGGCTAAGACAGTGTTAGGCAGACATAGGCGGTCAATAAATGTCAGTTCTCTTGCTCTTATCTTAAAACAGGAGTCAGTAATAGTGCAAAATCTCTAGTGCCATCAGCGGAACTACGTAGAGCCAAGGGAAAGAAGACAATTAGTGGAACACAAACCATCATCATAACAACTGACATTCACTAGGGGCAGGTGCCCATTTGGTCCTCCTTACAACTCAAGACAAGAGACTTAGCTCCTAACCACACACAGGTGAGGAATCTGGGCACAGAGAGGTGAAGTCAGCTGCCCACAGGCACAGCCAGGAAGTGCCACAGCAGGATTCACACGCAGGCTGTTTGCTCCAGAGCCAAGGAGGAGGAGGAGGATGGGTGAAGGAGGAGGAGCAGATGGTGGGGCACACCTGCTCGTTCATTGCCCGCCATCTTCACAGGCACTGCTTTCCTAACCGCCAACTGGGCAATTAGCAGCAATAAATAAGCAGGCTGGAAAGGAGGGAGACCTGGAGGGGGGAAGGGGGGGCCACTGCAGCTGAAAAGCCACGAAGTCTTCCCGGGAAATCCTTTCTGGGCATCGCTGTCATTTATGAACCTCTTAGGTCGCACCTTCCCATTCATCAATGAATTCGGCACCAGCTCACATTCTCTGCTCCACTCCCAAGCTAAGTTCAACAATGACCGTGACCAACCTCAACAACGCTGTCACTGGTCAACTCCCCCAAAGCCCCACAACATCCCCTGGAACCTTCACCTCCCCTCACACATCTGATCTGAAATACCTCTCCCTACACTGCCCTCAGTTCCTCCTCCGCCCCCGCCAATGGCCTCCTCCTTCACCCTAAGTCAGCCTGGTGTGGCTGGTCACACTCTGAATCTTGTCCCTGTTTGGAACTGTGCCACTTCCAGCTCCTGCCTGTTCTCTGCCCACAACTTGCCTTCCTTTCAGCTGACTTACTAACTGCTCCCAACAGGACCCTTCTGTGGCCTGTCAGACCTGACAAGGCAAACTTGTCAACTTTCCCCCTTTCCCACTTTCCAGGACGGATCCCATTACAGGAATCTGAATGATAGCCAAACAACAGGCTTGACTCCCTCTGACTTTTAGTCTTAACTTCTGGCAAAATCTCAGACTTAGATTATATGACCATCTCCTGTTTTCACCTAACAACCAGACCTTTGACTACAGGGCAAGTTGGTAGGTCTATAAAGGCCCAAATCACCTGCCACGATGGAACCCTCAATACTGCCAGTTAAGCCCACCTTCTCTAACTCTCCACAAAGACTACTGCACATTTCTCTACTCTCTTCAAATACCCCAATTCTCCCTCCTAATCATCAACGTTCCTTTTTACTCACAACCAATGGAGCAGCCTCCTATTTCATGCAGAAATTAGAAGCCACCACAGGAGACTCCCTCAACTTCCTGTTAGCCAATCTACAAACTGACCTACTTCTCTACCCAGCCTGCACTCACTCCTTTTAGAAAAGTGTCAGGCCCCTCCACCTCTGCAGTCTCCTATCCCTACTGCCTTCTGAGGAACTATGTGGAATCTGATCACTTCTCGCCATGCTGGACCACCCCCATTACCCCAGGCCAAGCTACCATCATCTCCCACCTGGACCAAGAGCCTCTTTCTTAACTGGTCTCACAGCTTTAGCTCTCACCCTTCCTTCAGGCCCACATCTTTCTCTACACAGCAGCCAGAGGGATTCCCTTAAATTCCCTTAAAATGTAAATCAGATTACATCTGCTCAAAATAGAGTATCCATAACCATCATAATGTAAATTTGATAACATCTGCTCCTTTGCGCAAAACTCCACTGGCTTCTCATCTCACACAGAGTAAAAAACTCACGATCTGGACCTTGGCCTCCAAGCTTCTAAAGATCTGGCCCCCTGCTATCCCTCTGACCTCACCTCCTCCCAGCCCGCCCCAGCTGACTTGTTGTCTGTTCTGTTTCAGGGCCTTCGCACTTGCTCTCCCCACCTCCTGGAATGCCCTCCCTCCCCTAGAGCCCACAAGGCTCGCTCCTCACTTCCTTCAGATGGCTCTTCAAATGTCAGCTCTCCAGAGAGGCCTTCCCTCGCCACCTAAGACTGCCACCCCAACCCCTCCTTGTGATTCTGGCCCACCTTACCTACTTTATTTTTTCACTTTACACTGATTTTTCTAGTCTTTCCTCACAGCATTTACCACCCTTGACATACTTTGTATCAGTTCACTCATTCTCCATCTTCCCCAGTAGAACATAAACTCTGTGACAACAGGGACTTTGGTCTGTTCTGGTCACTGCTGAGTCCCCAGCATCTAGGAATTCCTAGGCACTGAGCAGGCACTCAATATTTGTTGAATGAATAAACTGTCCTTTCTCTTTCTTGCATTATTTAACCTCTCCTTCCACTGGCTCCCTTCCCAATGACATTTAAACAAGTTCAAGTCTCTTCTACCTTTAAACAAAGAAAAAAAGAAAACCCCAAACTCCCATGATCCACATCTCCATCCTCTCCTTCACACCCCTGGCCAAAGCCGGGAAAGAGTTGCATCTATTTCCTCACCTCCCATGTGTGCCCCAACCCATTCCTGTCTGGTTTTCACCTTCACTGCACTAGCAAAACAGCTCAAGCTAAGGTCACCCATGACCCACGTGTCTAAATCTGATGGGCAGTTTTCCAGTTACCATCTGACCTGAGCTCTCTGCAGCATTTGACCTTACTGACCTCCCTCTCCTTGAAATTTTCTCAACTTCTGGCTCCATAAGCACCTGTTCTCATCTGCCCTCTGTTTCCTGCCCCATCTCTTCTCCATTTCTTTGGCAGACTCTGCTTTCTCTGCCCAGTCAGGCAGACCGGGGTTCCTTGTGGCCAGGCTTTCCTGCCTCTCCTTCTCTGTACACTCCCCTCCCCACCACAAACCTTTGCAACCTCACCTGCACCCTCAATTCCCACCTGGGTTCGGATGACTCCCAAAACTTGATTTCCGGCACAGACTGTCTTATGAACACGAGGCTCGTACATCCATCCACTTCCTATTCCACCTGTCCAACTGTATGCTCCAAGGCAGGTGAAACTCAATACATCCAAGTCCCAACTCAGATCAAGCTCCTCTACCCACCTCTCCCCAGATGGTCTTCCCACTCCCATCTTAAAGAACTATGCAACCAACCATTCAGTTGGGTGAGTCAGAAACTAAGAGTCAGCCTTATCGATCCACTTTCTCATGTTCTTACCCAATCCATCAACAGGTTTTCTTAGTTTTACCTTCTAAACAAGTGGGGAATACATTCACTTCGCTCTCTTTCTACTGTCACTACTCTAAGTCCAGGCCACCAACATCTCTTCCCTGGATGATGGTAACTGCCTCCCCAATGGTCCCTGGGCATTCCCTCTGGTTTTCCGTGAAGATGTTCTGAACATAATGGCTCAAGTGATCTTTCCAAAATACAAACCTATTTATCCTATCACTTTCTTCCCTGTTTAGAACTGTGCAGTGTTATCTCACTGCTTTTGGTCTAAAAATCACTCCTCAATATAACCTCCAAGGTCTTGCATGGTGGGGCCCTGACTACCTCTCCCACCTTATCCCCAAACACTCTCCCCCTTCATTTACCATGCTCCAACTACACAGTGGCCTCTTGTAGTTTCTTTTTAAAACATTATTATTAAAACTTAAAAAAATTTTTGAGGTAACTGTAGATTCACAGGCAGTTGTATCTTTTAGTTTCCTTAACCGTCATAGTCCTCTCTGCTGCAGGACCTTTACATATGCTGTACCCACCCCCCTTCTGCTGCCAAAATGCCTCCCACCCTAACCTATTCAATTTTTATTTATCATTTAGCTCTCAAGACTTCCTCAGGGAAGCTTTCCTTCATCCCTTTGTCCACTCCCCTTGTGGGACCAGGTTTCTCTCCTTCATAGGAGCTGTCAGGTTGTTAGTATGACTCAGAGGACATGATCATTTGAACAGTCCCCTTTTTCTCCATTAACTGCAAACTCCATGAGAACAGGGTCTTTGTTTTACTTTCCTTGCATCATGACACCAGGTATGACACCCAAATAAATATCTTCTGAATGAATGTCACCCTGGTTTAGTCAAAAGGACTACACAGAGAACAAGTATGCATTGATTACTCCTTAGGACTGAGGGGAAGTTTAAGAATTCTAGATCCTAGCACAAAAAGGCTCTTCTCCCCTTATACAAGTCTATAATACCTAACAAAAAAGCTAAAAGACTCATTTATAACCAAGACAGTAAACCCAAACAAGCTTCTTACAGGAAGACTGCAGGAATGAATCGGCAAACATTTAAGTATTTTCTAAGATAACCTTGCTGGAAAGAAAGTCAAGTATTTTCCTGGCAGGCCCCCGAAGCCTGGTGAAAATGGTAAGAACTAAACACAGTTCTGAGCTATTTATATAGGAGACTCCATGTACTTGCTGATTAAGTACACGTTTTCACAAGTTTGCTCTTTTCTATAAAGAATGGTCTTACTGTTTTCCCCAGCACTGCTTCGAGTCTCCCCTGAGATTTACAAGTACAGGACAGGGCTCTAAATTCTTCCAACCACTTGCCTCACTTGTGTCAAAATGTCAGAGACCGGCAAAGATGTCCATAAACCAACTAATAAGGGAGGCACAGGAGAACAAGTATTCAGTTCCTTCTCCTTTAAATACGGTAACACCAATGGCTCTGAATTTTAGTAGGTCATGTTAGGTGCTAGGTACCATTGCCAGTTATGTATTGGGTTAGTTCATGCAACCTTTACAGTAATCCTGTGACACAAGGTATTATCACCTTTCTCATCCCAGGAAACCAAGGCTCCAAGAAGCTAAATGATTAGTCCCGGATCACAAGACTAATCAATAAGCACAGTTTCAAAGGCAGCTCCCAATGAATCTTCTGCCAATCCAACAAATAAATGCTTTTCAATAATCAAAATCCAATTTTTAGTGATGCTTCTAGACTGAGAAGCTCCTCCTGAAGAATCATTATAAAGCTTTTCAACAAAAAGTAATGTCAGGGTCCCGAGCCCTGTTATTTCTCAAAATTTTTATAATGTACAGCACTTATAAACAAGATGTCTAATCAAAATGCCAGATTTTGCTAACATTAAAGGTTTTATTTTGTACTTCAACTGAAAGCCTTACTTATGACAATTTAGGGATATTTTTGATATTTTTCAAATTTTGCACTTATGTTTCTCCTAATACTGAGAACAGTTATTTCAAACACATCAAAGTTAAAACAGCGTCGTACACAGGAAAAAGCAATTTACCATATAGTATATGGACATGTGAGTGCTGAGTGTTTTTTGTATATTAATGTGCAACTATTATATACTCCCTTAACTGGCTTCGTTCTAATGACATTTAAACAACTTTGAATCTTTTCTACCTTTAAAAAAAGAAAAAGAAAAAACCAGAGAACTCCCATGATCCACATCTCCCTCCTCCCCTTCACAGCACAGTCAGACTTTGGGAAAGTCCTCTGCACTCACCATCTATTTCCTCACCTCCCACTCATGCCTCAACCAATCCCAGTCTGGTTTTCACCTTCAGCGAGCCACCAAAACAGCTCAAGCTAAGAGCACCAATGACCCACCTGTCTCTAAATCCCATATATTAAACAGAGTAGCAAATCTAGAAGTGGATTTTGTGATTTATATGTCAGCTACATATTGTAGTTGTTTCCCACCTGGCTGTGCAGATGTGGGCAAGCTGCCCTTTGAGCCTTGGTTTCCCTTTGCCTGCTGTACTCGAAGATGGACATCAATTGTGTCACAACTGCAGAATGAATAAGAGGGAGTTTACTGCTGATAAAGAGAGAGGTCATAAATCAGAAAGATTTAATACCTCAAATGAAGCTTATGGGAAACCAGCTCTTTACCCTCATTTCTTTCTTGCTGTTAGTCCCTAAATTAAACCAAAGACACCTGCAGTAAAAAGCTGCAGAGAAAAAGCTCTGATCTTTTTGATTAGAGGCTTTCCAATATTACCTTTCAAAATTCAACTACAAAAAACATGGTCTCTTTACTTACTGAATGCTTTACTTACTGAAACATCACCAAAACTTCACTGCACAGAAACTTCACTGCACTATAATGATTGTTTATGACTCCACTGAGTATTTTATACAACACAAGAACTTTCTTACAGAGAAGCGATGGTAGTGACGGTTAAGATCTTGGGCTCTGGAGGCAGGCTGGCTCCACTGCTTCCTGGCTGAGTTACGTCGGCCAAGTTCTTTAGGCCTCAATGAAGATAATAACAGTAAGAACTAAACTGCATGTAAAGCACATGGCACTGTGCCCAGAACACAAGTGCTTAGTATCTGGTTGATATCATATAGTTATTACATAACATGTGATTTTAAAAAGTCACTCACTTGACTGGGTGATAATGACGTGTCAACGTGAGGTTCTTCACTATATAAATGTCCCACCTGGTGAGGGGTGTTAGTAACGGAGAGACTATGTGTGTCTGGGCTGGGGAGGGGGTGGGGGGGGTGTATGGGAATTCTCTGTACCTCCCATGCAATTTTGCTGTGAATCTAAAACTGCTGTAAAAATCAGTCACTCAATTTCATATGAAAAATATAGGTATGTTTAATGACAGCTGGTAATTACAGAGCATTTAGCCCTTACTTGGCACTTTGTGGGTATTGAATTATTAAATAAGATACTGCATCTCACCACACATGAAGAGTATGGTGAGAACAATTCAGTTAAAGTTTGAGATTTCCAAAATTTTCCACACCATTTAAAACACTCAGATTATCTTCTCAAGTCTCTAAACTGATAGAGTTTAAGACCACAAATATAATTTAAAGAGATCAAGAGAGAACAGCTCTTAAGACAGTTGTGAAAGGGAGGTTTAAAAATATAATTATGTGCCTCAACTGGAGGGCTGAAAGGTTTAAGATTATTAATATATATCAAAACTTCATTAAGAAAGTAAAGAGCAACAACGTCCTTGGGGTAATGAACACTCTCACAGGCTCTGTTGATTTCTCAGTAGAGACCGGAAGGCCACGATCCTCTAAGCCCAGACCCGACCTATGCATTTGGCATTTAGTGAAGATGAATCCCTGAGATTACTCCAAACCTATTCCATCCTGATAATCACTGCTTTTACAAGGAACAACCCCTGTCTTCATTGAGCTTAGCAAGTTAATACTCTAATAAACATAGCCTTTTAGTCTTGTAATTACATTCTTATTTATTGCATCTACAAATCAAATAGAGCAGTAAGTCATTCCTGAACGAGAAACCAACCTAAGTTAAGAACATCAAGTCAGGGTGCTTATAGTGTCTGTGATTTGTCGCAGCTCAAAATAATAAAAATAAATAACAGAGCTAGCCTTTACAGAGCACCTACTACACGTCAAGTTTTTTTGTACATGTCAACTAACTTCATTTTTATAATAACCCCATCAGGAAGGTATAAGATCTGTCCAGGATCACAAAGATAGTAAGCTGGAAGGCAAGGGATCTGAACCCAGATGGTCTTGAGTCCAGAGAACACACACCAAATCCCTACACTACACAGCCCCTGCATCCTCGATCCCCTCCCCCTAACATGCCACACTGGTGGAAGGTCACAGAAGCTGTTTCCTGAAAGTACTCCTATCAGTCTAGCATTTCAACTTTGATGGGTCACTTACAGTTCCTCTTATCAAAATGAGTGATAATCTATACATGGCAATCACTAAAACACTTGCCACATACTTCTTGCACACAGGCTTGTTTCGGCTACTTTTATTGGACACAAAACTGGGCCTTAAGATGCAGAGTGAAATATCACTAGATACTTTGCTATATGCTTTCTTCTGCAATCATTTTTATTTAACAGCAACGACACACAAGTACTATCTTTAAAAAAAAAAAAAAAAGATGGCCGGTTTAACTCAATGCTTTACACAGGTTCCCTTATAATAATTACTCAATTTGATGATGACGAGCCACGACAATTTGCTATTAAATTAACCTGTGGTCAAATTACTTCTTTTATAGGCCATTTCTTTTTTTTTTTCTTAAATAACATTATAGGGGATATTTTACTTATTTGACAAGAAAAATATTTTTAATGGAGAATTTAAATTTCCAATATAGGCTATTTCTTACAATTCACTACCAAAACACTGAATGTGCATTCTGCAATTTGGTTGGAAAAATCCAAACTTCTCAACAAAGATATGATCCAAAAATATCTAAAAAGTTCTCAATGGAGACTTCGTTGGTGGCTCAGTGGTTAAGAATCTGCCTGCCAGTGCAGGGGACACAGGTTGATCCCTGGTCCAGTTAGATTCCACATGCTGCAGAGCAACCAACCCCGAGCGCCACAGCTACTAAAGCCTGTGTGGCTAGAGCCTGTTGCTCCACAACAAGAGAAGCCACCGCACTGAGAAGCCTGCACACCACAATGAAAAATAGCCCCCACTGGCTGCAACTAGAAAAGCCTACATGCAGCAATGAAGACCCAACACAGTGGGGAAAAAAAGAAATTAAGAAAATTAAAAAAAAAAAAAAGCTCTCAATGTTAAGGGTCTTTATGACCCATGTAATGATGTTAAAAGTAGGTTCCAACAAAGTGATATACAACTTGGGGAAAATTTGATGTGAAGTTTTCCGAAGGGGGAAGGAAAACTTTTCTGCCAAATAACTACTTTGAAACTTCCACAACAATTCACTAAAAGTAACACTGAGAGGATAGAACTCAGGCAGATTTCAAAGCGGAGTTGTAAGTACCAGGCTGCTGCCTAACTCACAAACTGCTTTGTAGTGCTTATCCTGCATTCCTGATAAGACAATATCCAACATTTAGCCTCGGTTTTCTGAATAAAAAAGCTTTACAAATCTAAATCTCAGGAAATTCCTCCAATTGATCCTCAGTTTAACAGGACTAGCATGTTTCCAGATTTCCTCAACAACAACAACCTTTATATCAATAGTTCTTGATCCTTGAGGGAGTCTCAGACCCTTCTGAGCAGCTGATCAAAGCCATGGCTTTCTTCCCAGAGAAATAAATGCAAAGTTCACAAACCCATTCCTAGGCCCCAAGAGAAGACTCCCAAAGTACCTTGCATCAAATGAAGGGAGAAAGGTAATGGTAACCTCAAACTCTGTGATAGAAAATCAAACTTTCCATTTACTCGGTCATTTGTTAGGGAAAACAGGTCTTTTCACAGATTCCAAACCAAAGGCACTAGGCTGGTGAATTAACCTGAAGCCAACTCTGGTCAAATGTACTGATCCTCACCACCTAGAACTCTCTTCTCCTGAAATTCCACATAGTGAATACTTCTTGCTTTTCAGTACTCAGCTCAAATGTCAATCCCTCAGAAAGGATTACTTTCTTGACCACCCTATGGAAAGCACTCCTCAGGCCCTCTATATCACATTGCGCTCACTTCTTTTACTTTTACAAAAAATTTTTACAAAAGTAATCACGAAAAAATTACTTTTACAAAAGTATCCATTAGCATTCAAAAATGTCTCATTGATTTTTAAATTTACTTACTCTGTCTCCCCTATTAGAGCAGAAACTCTGTAAGGGCAAATACCTTGTCTGTCTCATTCCCCACTGTATCCGCAATGCCTGCCACCGTGCCTGGTACACAGTGGGCATTTGATAAATATTTGTTGAGTGACTGAAACTTAAACACAGGATGCTGATGATGGAATCAACCACCAAAGTTTTAAGTAGAGATGAATCAGACCTCTCCCCTCTTTCAGTCATCTGTGGGTCCATTCAATCAGCATCTACTGTGTGTTAGGCACTGTAGCAGGTGCAGGGGATCCAGCAGTGAATAAAATAGACAAGTGTCTCTACCCTGACAGACCCTCTATTTGAGCCGACCGCCCGGGACGAGCAGATCTCTCGCACACTACAATACCTGGAAGGTGCAGGATAACCTCTACATTCCCTCCTGGAGGGAGTTATGAGCGATCCCCAAATGAAAGGAAAACATTCATCAACTGGGCACTTCCAAAGCAGGCCTCAGGGATTTCCCTAAACCAGCTGGGCAGCTCTTCCCACCTGCTCTGCTCACATGGGGGAACTCCAACCAGCAGAACCCAGGTTAAGAAAAAACTTAAGGGCAAGGGCTGCTGCTTCTGAGGGTGACGAGGAAAGGAATCAGGAAACAGGACGGCAAGGAGTCGTGGCAAAAGCCCTAAGCTGGGAGGCTGGCGATCCAGCCCTGGCTGTCACCAACTTGCTGGGTGACCTTGGGCCAGTCCCGAGCTGTCAAGGCGTTAGTTTCCCCCGGGGTATAATGAGGAGGCCGGGAGGGTGGGACTCGGGGTCGTAGGGAAGTGGCGCCCAGGAGGCCGGGCTGAGGCCAGGTTGGGTTAACGGCCGGCGTGGGGAGGCCGGCGCGGGGCCGGGCCGGGGCGGCTCACCCACCGAGCGCCACCTGGCAGGCCCTGCGCAGCTGGGAGTGCTGGGGCCGCTTCACCTCCTTGTCGGCTAGGATCTTCTCCAGGGCCCGGGACACGAACATGCTCTTGGTCTGGCTCTCCTGCATGGCCCCGGCCCAGCGGGGGCTGGCAGCCCCGCGGGCGGACGGCGCGAGCGGGCGGGCGAGCTAGGCTGCGGGCTCGGCGTCCACGCCGGCACCAGCCGCGTCCGTCCGCGCCGCCCAGTCAGGAAGCGACGCCGCGGCCCCACGGCGCCGCCATGTTGGAGCGCGTCACGTGACCACGTGACTGGCGGGGCCGCTACACGTCCGCCGACCCCGTGACCCTGGAGGGCGGGGCCTATGGCTGGGGGGCGGGGCCAGGTGGGCGAGGAGGGGAGGGGAGGGGAGGGGAGGGGAGGGGAGGGGAGGGGAGGGGAGGGGAGGGGAGGGGAGGGGAGGGGAGCGGAGCGGAGCGGGTGGAGAAAAGAAGGGGGAAAGTTGCGGAGGTGAGCAGGGGTGGGTAGAGAAGGGAGGAGGGGTGGTGATGGGGGTGTGAGGAGAGAGACAATGAGGAGGAGCGTGAGAGTGGGGATGACAGGGTCAGAGAAGAGATGAGGAAGGAGGAGTGATACCGGCGGAGGAGACGGGAGGAGAGGAAGGAAGAAAGGGGAATAAGAAGACCGGAAAAAAGAGAGAGCGAGAGATGCTAAAGGGTAAGAGGAGGAAAGAGCGGAGGTGAGGGAGAGAGAGAGGATGGGAAGAAAGTTGGTGAGGGAGAGAGAGAGGCGATTAAGGAGTCGGGGGAGGTGAGGAGAAAAGACAGGAAGCTAGAGGAGGATTGGAAGAGCGGGTGAGGTGGTGAGAGGAGGGGAGGTGGATGGTGAGAGAAGTGAGGGGAAAGGGAGGGGGAGATGCGGAGAGAGCAGGGAGGAGGAGGAAAGATCAGGAGCAGGGCAGAGAAGGGGCTGCGAAGAGGAGGAGAGGGAAAGAAAGAAAGGGAGGGGGGAGTTAGGAGGAGGGGGAGGAGTGGAGGAAGACGTGGTGTGGGAGGGAGGTGAGGGGGGAGGAGGAAAGGCAAGAAAACAGGCTGAGAGAGGGAGAGAGCAAAGAAAGGAGCCTGTGGAGGGGGGAAGGGAAGGCGGGCGGGTGTTCATTCACACTCTCCAGAAATTGGATTTCACCACCCCTGTGGCAAGACACACACCTTCCACACAACCCTCCTGTCCCTGGAGTAGACCCGACTCCTGGCATCGAGTGCAGGGAACTTCTTTGTGTCCAGTGCCACATCTGTGCACGGTGCTGCCAGCAAGGACCACCCCAAGTGCACCTCCCTCTGGAGTATATCCATCTATTTCATAAACCTGTGGGTCCTCCCAGTGCAGTAAGTCAGGCAGGGCACATTTGGGGGCGTCAAACAGGGGAAGAAACATAGATGGCCAGTGTCACACAGCCTGCCAGTGAGGGTAAGGAGACAGATATTCCACTCTCTCCTACTGCCAGTAATATCACAACACCGTCGGTGATGTCCACTGGAGCCCTTCTTTCACGCTGCCCGCCTCCCCCAAGGGAGCCATGTTGCTGTTGGGCTCATGCAAGGACAGTGTCTTTCTTGGAATCTCGGAAACTTCTGACGCAGTCATGCTCAGATGCTCAGATCTCAGCTCAAACATCTCAGGGAGGCCCTCCCTGATCACCGTGTTTAAAGTAGCTCCTCTCTCCCTGCAGCACTTTCTGACCTTTTTCACTTGTTGACTTGTTTGGCATCTGACTAGGGTGAAGGCCGCAGACGGGCAGGCTGCAATCCCCAGGGCCTGGTCTGGAGCCAGGTAGAAGGTTTTGTGGCCATAAATTCCACTGCTGTCTCGAGACTTTGCAGCTCCTCCTGCTGAGAAGTGAAGTCTGGATGGATAAACAACAAGGTCCTACTGTATAGTCCAGGGAAGTATATTCAATATCCAATCATAAACTACAATAGAAAGAATATGAGAAAGAATGTATACGTATAACTGAATCACTTTGCTGTATAGCAGAAATTAACACAACATTGTAAATCAACTATTCTTCAATAAATTTTTTTTAAAAAAGCTTTTCTGGAATAGGGTTGGCTTTAAATGAATAAATGTTATCTCAAGAAAGAAAAAAAAGAAAAAAAAAAGAAGTGAAGTCTGTTTCTCCACCCCCTTGTGACTTGCCTTGATCAATAAATGTGGTGGAAGTGAGGCTGTGCTTTTCCAGAACCCATGCATCATGAGGCCTTCAGGTGTGCAGGAACATCTGGATGGAAGAGTCCATGGAGAGAAAGGCCTGCTATCCCAGCGCTCCTGGCTGAGCCCAGCCCCCAGCTGACCCACCAGCTGAATTCAACAGCTTGAGAAACCCTGGTGAGACCAGTAGAGGAACTGCCCAGCTAAACCCACAGATTCGGAGAAAACAACAAATGATTGTTATTTTAAGCCACTACATTTGGGGGTAGCTTGTTACACAGCAGTACATACATCACTGAGACACTCCTTAATCTTCATATATTGAATGAACTAGTGGATGAATTAATAACTGGGTGAAACTCAGAAGATGCAGTACAACCTACTGAATAACATGTTTTGAGTCATGCCCCCCACGACAAGGTCAAGCCTACCATTCCCCTGTTGAAAACCCTGCAGTGACTCCCCATCACTCTCCATTGCCCTTGGAATTGAGTCTATGTGCCTCACTGCGGGTAACTTCTCTGGCCTCAGTTCTCTCCCCCTTTCCTCCTCGTCAGGACTCTCCGGCCACTCTGGATTGCTTTCTGGTCCTGTCAAGAGCTTGGCTTATGCACCTCTGCTCCTCTCAATCATTGCTTCTCCTTGAGGGCAGTATCACCCCCAGGGACATTTTTGAAATTTTGTGGAGGAAATATTTTTATTGTCATGATAGGGCGAGCAGGAATGCTTGTCTACATCCTGCAGAGAGCTGGATGTTCCCAGATAGCAAAGAATTACGCACATCCCACATGGCTGGACTGGACATTCCTGGAGGTGAAAAACCTGTTGATGGTGATCTGAGCCTAGAACCTGCATCTGCTTTACATATAATCACAAAGCATTTTTGGTGCGGTTTTAATATATATTGAGCTTTCCAGGAATGGAACTGTGATTGTAATTCAAGGGAAAACTATTTTTTCTGGAACATTACCAAATGCTGTTCACCATTTCAAAACCACATCACCAACATGTAGGCCAACCATGGTGTTTGAGTTCCCCCAATGACTCCCTGTCATTTGCAGCTGTCGTAATCTAGGGGTTTCGACTCAGGTTCTAGCAGCTGAATCCTTTATTATATTATCTCAGTGTAATTGTGCCTGAACATTTATACATTGAAATAAAATCTGCAAATTACACACTGCTTTCCTTTTATTTCATCTCTATTAGGTCGTTATCTTTTCCAAAAAATTATATGTGTAGGAAGACTTCATTACCTATGAATTTCATTTCAGAATAATTAACGGAGGTAGAGTGTGCATCCGTGAAGGCAGAGACATTGTCTGTCCTGTTCACAGCTCTGTGCCCAGAGCACATAGGAGGTGCTCAATAACTACTTATGGGATGAATGAATGAATGAGCGAATGGAGGGAGGGAGCTGGATTGGGGCTCACAGAACGTATCTAATCAGCAAGTTATGGGGGGGCAACTTCTATATTTCTATGGTAGGCATAATAATGGTCCGCAAAGGTATCCACCTCTTAATCCCCAGTGAATGTTTTATGTCAGAGTGTCAAAGGGACTTGGTGGATGTGATTAAGTTAAGGGTTTTGAGGTGGGCATTATAATAGGATAATTATATAGGATAATTATCCTAATTATCTTGTTGGCTCCGTGGAATCACAAGACTCCTTATAAGGGGGATACAGAAGGATCAGAGTCAGGAGGAGATGTGTTGGTGGAAGCAGAGGTCGGAGTGATGGTGGGGCCACAAGCTGAGGAACACAAGCCTCTAGCAGCTGGAAAAGGCAGAGAAACAAGTGCTCTGAGTGCCTCTGCAAGGAACACCACCCCGCTGATCTGCTTTACACTCCAACCTCCAAAACTGTGAGAGCCTAAATGTGTGTTGTTTTCAGTCACTGAGTTTGGGGTCATTTGTTATAGCCTTTACATTTTAATTTCAGCTAAACAAGAAATCCTTTTTTTTTTAGTATAAGTAGGTCCAATGCAATCATTAGGACATAGTTATATTTTTTAAAGTATTCGCTGTCTACCCGAAATTTAAATTTAACGAGGGACTTTCCAGGTGGTCCAGTGGTAAAGAATCCACCTTCCAATGCAGGGAACGCAGGTTTGATCCCTGGTCAGGGAGGTAAGATCCCACACACCACGGGGCAACTAAGCCTGCACGCCACAACTACTGAGCCCGCACGCCACATCTAGAGAGAAGCCTGTGTGCCACAATGAAGAGCCCGCGGGCCATAAGTAAGACCGGAGACAGCCTAAATAAATAAATAAATAAGTAAATAAATTTAACAAGATACGTTGCATTTTGTCTAGCCATCCACCTCCCAGCCCTCTTTGTCCAGCAGCCATGCCATGTTGGACCCATGAGGGCATCTTTGAGACAGAAGTTTTTCTCAGCCGAGCAACAAGAGAGAAGATGCCTGGGTCCCTGACGTTTTGGAGAGTCATGCCGATTCTGGGGTGCAATTCCAGTTCTGGGATGCTGACCCATTGGCTTTTTACATGAGATAGAACTAAGCACCTTTTGTATTCTGTTCCCTATCTTTCACAGCTGAACCTAGTCCTGGAGGGTGAAGCTGGCAGCCCACACTGGCTGCTTTGACTCCTGCTTTCCTCTGAGTAATGTCTCAACTTGGTAACAAGCACCAGTCATTTAAGGCCCTTGTGGCCGTGCCTGCAACCCGCCCTTCCAGCTGCCGGTCTGGTTTCTCCCACGATACACAGCCTCTTTATAAGCCCAGCCGTCCTGGGTGACCCGCCCCTGCTCCTACAGTGCCTCTGTGTGTCACTGCTCCCCTGGAAACAAATTTATTTTATGTCTCTACTTTAAGGCCAAACTCAAGTGCAGCCTCCTTGATGCCTGTCAGCGGGGCTGGGGAAGGGGCTTGAAGCAGGAGCACCTCTTGGTTGGGCGCCTCATGTTTAGGGAAAGCCTCAAGTGTAGACTTTCGAGATTCTCCCCGAAGGAGGTTATGTACACGGCAATTATATGCTGCTTGCTTGTGTCCATGCGTCCAGCTGCACTAAAAAAGTGTTCACTTGCCCAATGTAAATATTTAAGACACCACAGTTGTGGGGTTTTGTTGTCTGTTTGTCCCTGGATCTTGGTTTGGGCTCCCTGAGAAGAGGACCCCAGACAAGGATTCAAGTGTGTTTGGGGAGGTGATGCCAGGACACAGCAGCGGAGGAGTAGGGATGCAGCAGACACAGGTATGATATCAAGCCCGTCACCACTGAGAGCATTTGGGGCTCCATCCCCTGGAAAAATCTGGGAGCCAGTGTAGCATGTCTCAGAGGTATCCCAGCCAAGAGATGGGGGAGCAAGATATCCATTCACCTACTTCCCACCCGTCATTGCCTAAGGGCTGCTTCTGGGGGCATCAGCTCTGACACTGTGTCCTGCCCACAGGCTGGCCAAGCAACGTGGCATATGGGAAGTAGCCTCCTGCAGCCAAGGAGAGGCGAGTACCCAGGGCAACGCCTGGGGCACTGACAGTGTCTGCTACATGATGTTTTGGTATTTTCTGTTTTTAAATATCCCAGACCCTTGGCCTGAGCGCTCTCCCTGGACACAGATGTGTGCTTGGCTGAGCCCAGGGCAGACCAGAAGGTCCAGTGGGTTGACATCCTGGGGAGAGCTACTCAATGGTGAGCAGACAGCTCTGGCCGCACACACTGTCATGGCTTCCTTCCCTCCCCTGTCTCACTTCCCCTCTCTCCTACTGTTGCTTCCCAAGTAAACCACATGCATCCAAATCCTTATCTCAGAATGAATGAGCTTCTGGGGAACCCAGCTGTGGTAGACAGACTGGTAACTCTCCAAAGATAGCCACCCACATGCTAATCTCTGGAACTTGTGAATGTAGCCTTATGTGGCCAAAGGGACTTTGCAGATGGGATTAAACTGAGGGTTTTAAGCAATATTTATTTTACATTGGAGTACAGTTGATTCACAATGTTGTGTTAGTTTCAGGTGTATAAATTGAGGATCTTGAGATGGGAAGACTCTTCTGGATTGTCTGTGTGGGCTGCACATAATCACAGGTGTCCTTATATGTGAAAGAGGGAGCCAGAAGAGTAAGAGCCAGAGAAGGGAGATGTGATGACAGAAGCAGGGGTCAGAGTGATGCCCTTGCTGGCTTTGAAGATGGAAGAGGACCACAAGCCAAGGAATGTGGGCCACCTCTAGAATCTGGAACAGGCAAGAAAACAGGTTCTTCCCTAGAGCCTCCAGAAAGGAATACAGCCCTGTTGACACCTTGAATTTGGCCCAGTGAGACACATTTCAGACTTCTGGACTCCAGAACTGTAAGATACTCAGTTTCTGGTATTGTAAACCACTACATTTGTGGCAGTTTGTTACAGCAGCCAGAAGAAACCAATACCTAGACAGTGAGTGTATCAGACAAGGTTCTGAATTGTGAACAACCCTGTTCACTCTAGATAATTTAAGCAGAAAAGGGTTTCATTAAAATATACCGAGAACCTGATAGAAACTCTGGGAGGGTCAGAAAATCAAGTTTGGAGGCCCTGCAGCCAGATGCAATGTCCACATTTCACTGCTGGGCTATCCCAGAAAGATCTACTGCCACCATCCTGGGGTACATGCTCCACGGTCAAGACTGCATATGGGATGCCATCTCCAAGACCCCCACTTCTGCAAACTGCAGGCCTCTCTGCTACTCTTACCAGATGCATTTTAGGTGGGCCTTCTTCACGTCACTCACCTCTAAATTGAAGGCCAGTGTGGGTGTGGCTGATTAGCAAAGCCAAGGCCACGTGCCAGCCCCTTGCTGCAAAGGAGGCTGGAGAGCAGGCGTGGCTCTGCCCGCCACTAGTGAGGTGGGAAATCCCCCAAATATAGACAGCGTGGCCAAAAGCATGGCACATGTTCCCCACAGGAACCTTTAGATAAATCAGAGGGACAAGGTGGCCCTTCCAGGTGCAAGGGCCTCAAAAGAGAAAGTATGGTGCAGCGGTAAAGCATGCAGACTCCAGACATAAATGGTCTGGGTTCAAATTCTGACTTTCCCTGCTTGCCGGCTGCGTCACTCTGGGCAAGTCATTCACCCTCTCGTGTCTCAGTTTCTTCATCAGTAAAATGGGGATAATAACAGTGCCTGCCTCTTGGGTTTGTGTGAGGATAAGTCAATGTATGTAAAGCACCTAGCACATTACCTAGCATGTAGCAGGTGTTCTGTATTTGTTCTCACTCAAAGGACCCGTTTATTACTTTATCAGTAGATATACGTTAGATGAAGAACAGTTTGAAGTTCAAGATGGGACACCAAAGAGAAGAAGGCAGGGTTTCTGGGATCTTATGCTTTATTATAATTGGGGTGGAAATAGGACACAGTCAAGGGTGAAACAATACAAGAAATAAAATATCATGGATATAGGCAGATATATAGATATGGAGCGTAGGTTAGGGGTTTTCAGGCACTGGGGAGAGGGGGTTTGAGAAATGACTGCATGGCTACAGAGTTTCTTTGGAGACTGATGGAAATGCTCTGAAATTAGATTGTGGTGATGGTTGCACAAGTCTGTGAATACACTAAAAACCACTGTAACCCTTAGATGAGTGAATTGTATGATGTATGAATTAAAGCTCAACAAAGCTGTCTTAAAAATAAAGAAAATACACTGGAAAAATAACTAATAATGCAGAAATATGAGAGCTGATAGTGGATAATACACATGGTACCTCCCCCTGGCCATGCTGTTCTAAGTGCTTTGCTTAAATTAACTCAACACTACTCTAGGAGATACGTAGTAACAGTACCTCCTTTTTACAGAAGAGAAAACTAAGGCTTTGTGAGGTTTCTTGTCCAAGGTCACACACAGGTTCACATGAGCACTGGGATTTGAATCCAGGCTGGCGGGCTCCCACAGCTGCGCACATCTCTACAGGGTGCTGTGTTTTAAGATGTGGCAACTTAATATAGTGACTGGGCAGGAGTTTGGGAGAGTCACAGAGGAGGGAGTGAGCTGGATGGCGGAGGACGCTTTGGTCTAATCTAGGCAGAGAGGAGAGTGACAGACACTTCCTTTTGTCCCATCACCCTATTGTTATCTCACCCTGTTTCAGGCACTGGGGACACTGCAGTGAACAAAATGCCCAAGTCCTTACCCTCATCAAGCTTAATTTCTAATGTGGAAAGCCAGACAATAAACATATACACTAATGTGGGGGGGCGGGGAGGAGGGTGGTTGAAGACACCTGTATTATATTTAAAATTTTTACCAAGAATTAGTTCTTGTGGCAGGTTTAAAATATGTCCACAAATTCTTTGACACTCTTCCCATTGAGAGGTGAGATCTATGTCCCAACTCTTGAAACTGGGTGGGCTTTTGAGACTGTATCAACTAACAGAGTAGGGCAGAAGTGATGCTATGTATTGTTGAGACTAGATCATAAATAGTGGTTCAGTTTCCCCTTTGCTCACAGGAACATTTGTGCCTGAGCCCTGAGTTGCCGTGTAACCAGGCACTCTGCCCTGAGTCTGCCATGCTGTGAGGAAGCCCAAGCAGCCCACATTGGAGAGCTCAGGTGGAGAGAGGAAGATGCTAAGCTCCCCACCTCCCCAGCTGCTCTGGCTCCCACTGTCCCAGCTCCAGTCACTGTGGTCATTGTCTCACAGCAATCACAGAAGAAATTTCCAGCCAGAGCTGCCAAACCACACCCTTGCTGCATGCCTGACCCACAGAAACAGCGAGAGCTACTGATTATTGTTTTAAGCCACTAAGTTCTGAGGTGATTTGTTCTGCAGCACAGTAACCAGAACAGCTATTTAATCAAAAATAATTCGACAACAAAGGGAAAGATCACCCTGCTAGAATGGGTCTAAGAGAGAATACTCAAAACAGGAAAACTTCTGTTGTTTTCCAGCTGACAGGGGTTGGTGGCCTGGACCGGAGCCACAGCAGGAGAGGGGGTGAAAAGCAGGTAGATTCAAGTTTAGAAGATTAAAAGATCAGATGTCAGGAACTACCTGAATGTGAAGATGAGGGAGAGTAGGGTGTCTAGGACGACCTCCATGTTTCTTATTTGGGGAAATAGCTACTGAGGCCATTTACCGAGCCAGAGAATACGGGAAAAGGTGGCTTCAGAAGGTGAAGGATGTTATGGACTCCAACTCCAAGATTACCCCTTCCAGTGGATGTTCCTCTTAAGCAATGCCACCCTCTCCAAAACGCCTTAGTATATCCAGCCTTTCTCGAAATTTCATAAAAGGGAAAGAAGACCCTCACCCCTCCCCAGGCATCCTCAACTTCCATGCAATTTATGTATTGGCCATCAGAGGGCGCCAATGTTCAGGCAGTTCGGATGGACTCACCACCTGGTCCTATTTCACTCCCTGAAAAAAAAGGGGAAAAAGGTTTTGGCTTCCTCCTCTTGCCTTAGGATCATTCAAATGAGCTACCTTGGCACCAGAAGAACATCTAATAGCTATGTCATGCGTGAGTGTGGTACTGGCTTATTTGATTCTCCGGAGCTAATCAGAAAAGATCTCCCTCAGCACAGTTTTCCACGAGCCCATCTTAAAAAATCTGGAAACATTTCCTTTTTTCTTTTTTCATTGCCAGTCTTGTGTGGCAGTCAGCCAAGTCTGATTCTGATAGACTGACACTTCTTCCCTATACTCTTTTTTTTTTAATTGGAATATAATTGCTTTACACTCTTGTACCAGTTTTTGAGGTACACCAAAGTCAATCAGCTGTATTTATACACATATCCCCATATTCCCTCCCTCCCTCGACTCCCCCACACCTCCCCCGTCCCGGCTCTCTAAGGCATCACCCATCATCGAGTTGATCTCCCTTTGTTATACAGCAACTTCCCACTGGCTATCTATTTTACAGTTGGTAGTATATACATGTCTATGCTACTCTCTCACTTCGTCCCAGCTTCCCCTTCACCCCCTGCCCCCCCCAACCTCGTGTCCTCCAATCCATTCTCTGCATCTGCATCGTTATTCTTGTCTTGTCACTGGGTTCATCAGTACCATTTTTTTTAGATTCCGTATATATGAGTTAACATACAGTATTTGTTTTTTTGTTTGTTTTTCTCTTTTCCCCTATACTCTTTATGACTGCCCCCCACCCCACCTCCCCCATCTATGACCTTCTCTTTTGCTGCCTTTTCTCATTTCTGTGCTTCCAGCAGTGAGCTTTGGGACTGGAAACCTAAGAGGATGATTCCTCCCCGTAATGAGTTCAGCTACAACTGCCCTGTAACCCCTGAATTCTCCAAGGGGTTTTGGGTGTGGGGGAAGGGGCGCAGGGTCTCAGAGTCTCACGGAGCCCAGTCCTCTGACGTCTGCTCTCTCAGGTACCTTATGTACCTTCATGATGGTGCAAGGACCCCATACGTCTCCTGACCGTTCTGGGGGCTGCTGCTTCCTTCTCAAACCTGCCCGGGTGGCCGGCACTTTAAGGCTAATTTCCAAGCAGGATCCTATCAGAGGTGATAGTTCTCAGAGCCTCTGGGGCCCAGGAGGAGACGGGACCAAACCCTCCCACTGTTTTCATTAATGTTCCAACTGGGAGAGATTACTTGGCAATAGAATCTCTGCTCCTAAAGGTACCAAGACTCTAGGAATTGCAGATTCTCTCTCGTCTGGTAAAAATTATCTCCCAGACTTATGGGCGCATAAAATTCATCTCAGCCAGCTCAGATCTCCGCTCCCCACCTGGATTTCCCACAGTCAGAACTAATTTCTCTCTCTGGGTCCTCTTGTTGCTCGTGCCTCTATTAAAGCAATTATCCTGGTTTTTTTTCTTCTTCTTCTTCTTGGAACCTGAAGCTCCTTAGGGCAAGAACCACTTTTTATGCATCTCAGAAATTTCTAGAGCTGGGGTGCCCAACATCCCCCACTATATACACGCACACACACCCTGGCTAGACAATGAGGAGAATTTGTTTTGTTTGGTTTTGGTTTTGTTTTTTCTTTTTTCTTTTAACCAGTTCATGGTACTTTGGGGTAAACAACAAGGTAGTGAAATTTTTGTAAACTTAAACAATCGCTGTTTATTCTAATGTTTTCCTCTCTTTCCCTTTTTTGGGGGAGGGGGTTAGTGGTGCTTAAATGTCCTTTCTTTGTGAAGTAATGATGAAAAGAATTCTTTACTTTTCTTTTGTCTTAAAGTCTTTACTGAGCAATATAAAAAGTAGACCATTTAGGTAGATCACCAAATCACTTGCTTTGTGGAAATGTAGTCTGATTTCAGACAGCCCTGTGCCTAACTCAGGATGAAGGGGAGAAAAAGCCACTGGGATAATACTCACAGCCTTTCCCACAGTAGTTTACAGTTTACATGGGCCTTCTCACTGCTGTAAACATCCGTGTTCATGCTGACAATAGCATTGGAGTCCCTGGATCAAACTGTGCCTGAAATCAGTCCATCCCCATGACTTTTCAGTTACGTAAGCTAATAAATTCCCTTTTGCTGCTTAAAGTGTTTGGGGTTGGGTTTTCTGTCACTTGCAACCAAGAGTCCTGACTAATACATTTATCAAACACGTTTATTCTTGTATTCAGGAGATATACTCCATGTATTGCCCAAGCTCATCATTCTGATCTAAGAGCATGGAAGGAAACTAGATCCAGTTTGTAGCAGTCAGAGTCCAATCAGAGAAGCAGAAATACCTCTAGGTATTCAAACTGAGGGAATATAATACAGGGACTTGGTTATGTGGGTGATGGAAGAGCTGAGAAGCCAAACAGGGCATATTAGGCAGCTGGGTGATTAGCCATAGCAGGAAGAGGCTGCCACCCTTGTAGAGGGAGGAGGAAAGACAGGGGTTGGTGTTAATGGTGGCGTTGGAGCCTGGGCCACCTGGTGGAAGCTTGGACAGGTAGCCAGAGCCAGGACCCATGAAGGAGGGGCTGTATGGCAGGAGCTGGAACCACAGAGGAGACACGGCAGCTGCTGGAGATGCTGCTGGAGGCAGAGAGAGGAGGAAACATGCCCTGGATCTTCTCTTCCTTTCATCCTCCAGTCTCCAGCCACTGCCTCCCATTTAGTGGAATCCACCCAGAAATGAATGAGATTATACATGCACAATACCTCCCCAAATCCTGGCACATAACAGGCCTTTGGGAGGTGTTGGTTGAGTTTGAATTTGAAGAAAAGAGAGGAGGTTGTAGTTTTTTCATCTGTACAGTGAGGATGAGAGAAGCAGTGGCAAGTAGGATGGGCTTGAAGATTAGATGAGCTGATGAATGCCAAAGCATTAGCACAGACACTGGCATGTAGTAAGTGCTCAATAAACACATCATAATAACCACAATCTGTACCACTGCCATACAAGGCAGATATCAGTATGTTATTATCCCAGTTTTACCAGAAGGCTTAATTCGTTTTGCAGCAGTGGTTCTCAACTGGGGATGACTTTGCTCCCCAGGGGATACTAGGTTGTCACAAAGTGGGATGGGAGTGCTACTGGCACCCAATGGGTAGAGGCCAGGGATGTTAACTAACCCCTCAGTGCACAGGACGGTACCCGCAACAGAGAAGTATCTGGAGAGAACCCCAGGCATAGCCCACAGCTGCAACAGAACCCAGTGTATGTTTCCTTTTCCCCCTCAAGTCCCTTTCTTCCCCTCCCCCAATGCCTGACACTGCTTTCAATTCCCCACTGGCTTCTGGGAAGCATGTCTTCCTATTTACAGTATCTCAAGTTTGGAAGGGCGCAGCTAAGTGGCTCAGCCCAGCCAGGCAGGCGCTCTGCAGCGAGCTATTCAGGTGCTACCTCACTTAATCTTTACAACAACCCCATGAGGCCGGTGCCACTCCCTGCCCTTCACAGATGCGGAGACAGAGGCTCACAGAAGGTGACTGAATTTCCACACGACTAGGAAGTGCTGAGCTCCTGAGCTTGAACCCAGGGCTGTGTGATTGCAGAGGCTAGAGTTGACAGCGTCTTGCTGAGCACTCTTCCAACCATTAAAAAAAAAAAACCCTTTATTTATTTATTTATTATTTATTTGTTTATTGGCTGCATGGGGTCTTCGTTGCTGCACACAGGCTTTCTCTAGTTGCTGTGAGTGGGGGCTACTCTTCATTGTGGTGCGCGGGCTTCTCATTGCAGTGGCTTCTCTTGTTGTGGAGCAGGGCTCTAGTTGCATGGGCTTCAGTAGCTGTGGCACACAGGCTCAATAGTTGTGGCTCACGGGCTCTAGACCACAGGCTCAACACTTGTGGCACACAAGGTTTGTTGTTCCGCGGCATGTGGGATCTTCCTAGAGCAGGGATCAAACCCGTGTCCCCTGCATTGGCAGGTGGATTCTTAACCACTGCACCACCTAGGAAGTCCCCAACCTCTCTTGAACACTTCTAGACGAGGAGGTCCAACCAACAGGATCCACCCCCATCTCTAAGAGCCAAATTGCAGTGCAGCCTCACTGGGGGATGATCTGGGCTGCTAAGGGAGGAGGGGGATTAGACACTGGAAGGGCTGCACCATCAGTTTCGTACGTACCAACCAGAGCCAGGAGAGTGTGGATGCACTTGGTCCAGAGGGCTCTGGATCGGGGGCGGGGTGTAGGGAGATAACATGATGTTGCATAGGAGCAAGTTTACCACTGGTGAGTGTTTTCCTGTGATTTGATACCTTGGCATTTCCCCAGGAGATGGGTGATGCTCATACCCTCCCAGGAGGGCAGCTTGAAAAATAGTGTGTGGTAGAAGTGCCAGAACTGCCCCAGCAGACCAAGCAGGAAGGCAGGCAAGGCCCAGAAAAGCAGATTTGTAAGCCTGAGGACCCTGAAACCCCGCCCTGCAAGTCTGTTCTGCAGATGGGCCCAGGAAATGCTCCACTTCTCTGCACAGGGGAGATGTGCAGGTGGAAAGCTCCGGGGAGCTGGCCTCTGTAGATCAGGGCTGGTGAGAGGAGATGCTACCGTAGACCTGGGCCCCCTAGTAGGAGTGGTCTTGCTGGCCAGATCGCGTTTTTTTATCAGCTTTCTTCTTGAAGGACATTTGGGGGTGTTTCCAGTTTATTGCCATTACGAGCAAAGTCTCAATAAACATCCTTGCGCACGTGGGCATGTTTTTCCCTGGGGTAGAAGGAAGTAGAATAGTTCAGCCGCAGGGTGTGTGCAATTTTAATTTACTAGGTATGCCAAATTTCCCTCCAAAGAGGCTGCTATCAGTTTATAATCCCGTGTCCTTATACCCTTGCCAATGCTTGATAACATCAATTGCAAAATGTATATTTCATAACTAGTGAGATCAAAGTTTTTCATATATTTGTTGATCATCGGTTTTCCTTTCTCAGTGAATTGCCTGTTTCTCTCCTTTGCCTGCTGTTGTATTGGGTCATCTGTCCTTTAAAAAATTAATTTGTGGTTGTTTTTTTAAAGGTTATTTATTTATTTATTTATTTATATTGAAGTACCGTTGACTTACAATAGTATATTAGCTTCAGGTGTACAACATGTGATTCAATATTTTTATAGATGATATTCCACTTAAAGTTATCATAAAATATTGTCTGCATTCCATGTGCTGTACACTACATCCTTATATCTTATTTATTTTATATCTAGTAGTTTGTCCTTCTTAATCCCCTCCCCCATCTTGAATTTGTAGGCGTTCTCGATATTTTGGGCACTCATCCTTTGCTTGTATGAGCTACAAATATTTTCTCTCATCCTGTCGCTTGCTTTCCAACTTTGTTTCTGGTTTTTCTTCTTCTTGTGGAGCTGATAGATATTTATAAAACTCTTCACAACAATCCTGGTGCAGAGTTAGCCCTCAGTAGCAATAACAATGGCAGACGTGCAGGGGATGCTTCCTCTACGCAAAACAAGGCTGGGGCTAGGTAGATGGAAGCAAGCCAGGCAAAGTTGAAGGGGGTGCCGAAAAATCCCCGTGATTGGGAGAAATGATATTTCTAATGCAATATGTACAAAAATCAAAATGAATGCAAAAAATCCATAATGAACAAAATACCAACATTTTCTGTAAGGACAGGGTCAGTAACAGTGCCATGTGTAGCCCTATTGGAGCCTGAGACGAGAGTTAAAGTCTGTAGTACTGCTCCTCTCTATTTAAAATGTTGGATATTTTTATCCATCCTGGGGTTTTTTGTTTTAACAATCACTTTGATTTTTTTAAAATATGGTATTAGGACTTCCCTGGTGGTACCTGCTTAAGAATCTGCCTGCCAATGTAGGGGACACATGGGTTCAATTCCTGGCTGGGGAAGATCCTACATGCCTCGGAGCAACTTACCCCATGCGCCACAGCTACTAAAGCCGGCACGCCTACAGCCTATGCTGTGCAACAAGAGAACAAGAGAAGCCACCGCAATGAGAAGCCTGTGCACCACAATGAAGAGTAGCCCCCACTCACTGCAACTAGAGAAAAAGCCCTCATGCAGCAACGAAGACCCAACGCAGCCAAAAAAACAAAAAAAGGTATAACAAATATCATTTATCTTAATCACCAAGTTTTTTGGTGCCTCCTTAAATTTTGCACCAAAGCAAGTTCCTTGTTTGCCTCACTCTAGTCCCAGCCCAGGTTCCAGGTACCCTTCTAAGTGCTTTCCATGTATTAGTGCACTTAATCCTCATAAGAATGCTAAGATGGGGAAACTGAGGTACAGAGGTATGCTTTAACTTGACCATGGTACGTGGCCAGTCAGTAACAGTGTTGGGGTTTGAACACAGCCCATCTGCCTCTAGGTCCTGTTCTGTGTATCATGTGACTTTGAACAAATCACCCACCTTTTCAGGGCTTAGTTTCCTCATTTGCCATCCCCTCATTGCCACTCCCCATAGGGATAGTAATAGCTGCCCTACCTACCTCTAATGGTTGTTGTGAGGCTTAAATGAGATAGTGCATGTCTGACCGCATTTTGCAACCCGTAAAGTACTGTCCACAAAAAACAGAGAACACATGGCAGTCAAGAGCCTGGGCCTTGGAGCCAGCCTGCTGGGGTTCACAACCTGGCTCAGATCTCTGTTAGCTGATTGGCTTTTGGGCTACTGACTTCACTTCTCTGTGCCTCAGTTTCCTCATCTGTAAATGGGGATAATAATAGTACCGACCTCAAGGGGTCGTTGTGAGAGTTAAATGAGTTTGTTTTTAAAAGCTCAGAAGTATGCCAGGTATGTTGTTGGTGCTCCTTCTAGAGCCATAGAGCCATTGTCTTGATGTACCAGAGTTTGAAGGACATCTTGGTTGCTTCAAAGTTTTTGGCAATTATGAATAAAGCTGCTATAAACATCCACGTTCAGATTTTTTGTGTGGACATTAGTTTTCAGTTCGTTTGAGAAAACATCAAGGAGTATGATTGCTGGATTGTATGGTAAGAGTAGGTTTAGTTTGTAAGAAGCTTCCAAGCTGTCTTCCAAAGTGGCTGTACCATTTAAAATTCCCACCAGCAATGAATGAGTTCCTGTTGCTCTACATCCTCACCAGCATTTGACATTGCCATCCACTCTTGTTTTTAAAGATTAATTAAATAATTTATTGGCTGCGTTGGGTCTTCACTCCAACTCAACCAGATGAATTAGTCAGAATACCCTAGATTATGCTGCAGTAATGTACTAACACACAATCTCATGACTTTATATGTTAAAGTTTCTTTCTTTTTTTAAAAAATTAATTTGTTTATTTATTGTCTGCATTGGGTCTTTGATGCTGCACACGGGCTTTCTTTAGTTGCAGTGTGCAGGCTTCTCATTGTGGTGGCTTCTCTTGTTGTGGAGCACAGGCTCTAGGTGCACGGGCTTCAGTAGTTGTGGCTCACAGGCTCTAGAGCACAGGCTCAGTAGTTGTGGCACATGGGCTTAGTCACTCTGCGGCATGTGGGATCTCCCCAGCCCAGGGTTTGAACCTGTGTCCCCTGCATTGGCAGGTGGATTCTTAACCACTGCCCCACCAGGGAAGCCTGCCATCCACTCTTAAACTAAAGCCCTACTGTGCTCATATTTCTTTCATCTATTCACTGGTATGAATTCATTGAAGAAATGTTTACTAAGCACCTGCAATGTAATACACACACACACACACACACACACACACACACACACTGTTTCAGGTGCTGGAGATATAACAAAGAAACAAGACGGGGTCCCAATCTCAGCTCTATCCATTAGATCCAAATGATATATGGTTCTGGTGATGATGATGATAGTGGCTAATGTTAGACTTCTTACTAAGCTGTTCTTTAAGTGCATTAACTCAAAAGGAAGTACTATTATAATTTCCCCCTGGGGTCACATGACTGGATATGATGGACCTGGGGTCAAACACAGGTGGTCTAGCTCTCTGTTGTGAGGCCATCTCTCCAGGTTTAAAACCCAGGATTGTTTAGGTTTTACACCTGCTGTTCCATCATAATTATTAGTAGCCACACCCGTTGGTCTCAAAAGTGTGCTGGTTTGGATGATAAATTATACAGTCAGTCTACATCTTAGCCATATAAAGTCTTTGTGCATGGTAAAACTTCAGGAAACTTTAGAGTTTCACAAAATCCCAGAATCCAAAGTTACCTTACAAAAAAGTTTCCTCATTGAATAACTATATATAGTGAAGATTCTGAATACTAAAGTCCCTCTTGGAAATTCACAATATTGGTAAAAATAGCAAAGTTCCTGGGAAGCTCCATAGGTAAGATCAAAAATAGAATTGATTTAATATGATTAAATTCAGTGTTTCCCAAACTATTTGGTAACAAAAATCCTTTTTTTTCACCAAATGATATTCTTGGTCCTGTGAAAAATAATTCAGAAAACATTACATTTTAAATATTATGGATAAATCTAAGGCAAGCAGAGGAAATAAATATGAGAAGAAATCAATGAAATAAAGAATAGTGAAAAATAGAGAAAATAAATGATACCAAAATTTGGTTCTTTGAAAAGATCAACAAAATCAACAAATCTTTAGCCATATTGACCAAGAAACAAAGAGAGAAGACTCAGGTTACTAAAATCAAGAATGAAAGAGGGGGAATCATTACCGACTTTACAGAAATAAAAAAGTTTTAAAGGAATACTATGAACAACTATGCCAAAAAATTAGGTGATTTAGATGAATCAGACAAATTTATAAAAAGACATAAACTACAAAACTGACTCAAGAAGAAATAGAAAATTTGAAACAACCTTGGAAAAGAATAAAGTTGGAAGACTCACAATTCCTGAATTCAAAACTTTCTACAAAGCTACAGCAATCAAGACAATGTGGTATCAGCATAAAGCCAGACATAGATCAATGAAACAGACCAAAAGAATAGAAATAAATCCTTACTCTTACAGTCAGTAGATTTTTGACAAGGATGTCAAGATAATTCAATGGGGATAATCTTTTCAATAAGAGGTGCTGGGACCACTGGATACCTACATCCAAAGAATAAACTTAGGATCCCTTCCTTACACTGTATACAAAGAATAATTCAAAATGGATCACCGACCTAAGGGTAAGAACTAAGGCTATAAAATCCTTAGAAGAAAACATCAGAACAAATCTTTGTGACTTTGAGTTAAGCAGAGACTTCTTGGATATCACACCAAAAAAAGCACAAATGACTAAAGAAGAAAAATAGATGAATTTTAGCAAAGTTAAAAACTTTTCTGCTTCAAAGATCACCATCAAGAAAGTGAAAAGACAAGCTACAGAATGGTAGAAAATATCTGCAAATCACATAGGTGATAAAGCACTTGTATCCAGAATATATTAAAAAAAACCTACAACCCAACAATAAAGAAACAATAAACCAATTGAAGAGTGGGCAAAAGATCTGAATAGACATTTCTTCAAAGAAGATATACAAATAGCAAGTAAATACATTAAAAGATGATCAATATCACTAATCATTAGGGAAATGCAAATCAAAGGCATGTGACGTTACTTTATATCCACTGGTATGGCTAAAATAAAAAAGACCACAGTAAGTGTTGGTGAGGCTATGAAGAAGTTGGGACTGATATGATGTTGGGACTGATATACATTACTGGTGGAAATTTAAAATGGCACAGCCACTTTGAAAAACAGTCAGCAATCCCCCAAAATGTATAACATACAGTTACTGTTTAACCCAGCCATTCTACTCCTGGTTATGTACCGAAGAGAAATGAAAACATATATTTGCATGAAAAGTTGTACGTGAAAGCTCACATCTGCATTATTCATAATAGCAGCAAATTGGAAACAACCAAAATGTCCACCAACTGAGGACGATTGGATAAACAAAATGTGGTATATCAATAAAATGGAATATTCTTTGGCTGTAAAAAGGTATGAAGTACTGATGCATGCTACAACATGGATGAACCTTGAATACATTAGGCTAAGCGAAAGAAGCTAGTCACACATGAAAAACGATATTGTATGGTTCCATTTATATGAAATATACAGGATAGGCAAATACATAGAGGCAGGAAGTAGACAAGTGGTGTCTAGAGCTGGGTGTGGGGGAGGGAGTGGGGGAGGGGAATGGGGTGTGACTGCGCATAAGTATGGGGTTTCTTTGATGGGGTTGATGAAAACATTCTAAAATTAGATTGTGGTGATGGTTGTACAACTCTGTGAGAAACCAATGAATTGTACATTTTAAAAGCCTGACTAGTACAGGAGGTGAATTCTAGCTCAATAAAATTGTTAAGAAGTGGTTAATAAGTAAAGTAGATAAAAAGGCAAAAAAAATATGTGACGGAATAGTTATGTTAGAAACTGCCTGTCAATTAAACTTAAAGCAAGTTTATTAAAAGGAACATTTTAAAAAGCAATTGTAGGAAAGGATTTATTGCAGAGTTCAAATCTTTTTTTTATTCTGGAAAAATTTTAAACGTACACTAAAGTAAAGGAAAACATATAACACACTCCTATGTCTCCAGCATCCATTCCAGCAATTTTCAATTCACGGCCCATCTAGTTTTAGCTCTACTCCCACTCACTCCCTTACCCTGAATTTTTGAAGCAAATCCCAGAATCGTGTTGTTCCTTTACTGTAGGAATATTGTTAAGGATATTACCCACCATGTCTTCCTCATGAAGACCTGTGGGGAGACTTTTCCTTTTAACCTCTGTATTGGGAAAAGGTAAGTTTTTGTTGTTGCTGTTTGTTTTTTGGCCACGCGACTTGTGGGATTTTAGTTCCCTGACCAGGGACTGAACCCAGGCCTTCAGCAGTGAGAGCACGGAGTCCTAGCCACTGGACTGCCAGAGAATTCCCAGTTGTTGTTGTTGCTGTTGTTTTCCTGAGCAACGGGTTTGCTTTCTTTGCTTAGATAACACACTTTGTGCTTAGTCACGGATTCCTTTCTGCTGTCGTCACCAGGATGCTTGGAGATAATCCGGTCGCCAGACACCTGAAATGACTTGACGGCAGGCAGTTTTGTGAATCAGCCGAACTCCTGGCTTTCTTCCATTTTCTGACCTGTGACAGAGATCCTAGTGGCCTAGCCATTATCCACTCTCCCTTCTTTCCTTGTAACCAAGCCCTGATTTTATTTGAGGTGGAAATGTGCATAGCAGAGACCGCACTTCTCAGCTCCCTGTGCAGCTGGGATTAAATTCTAGCCAGTGGTAGATAAATAGAAGTTTGGGGCTGGAACTTCCAAGAAGCTCCCTAAAGAAAGCCGGGGGGCTTTCCTGGTGGTGCAATGGTTAAGAATCTGCCTGCCAATGCAAGGGACATGGGTTCAATTCCTGGTCTGGGAAGATCCCACATACAGTGGAGCAACTAAGCCTGTGTGCCACAACTACTGAGGCCACGTGCCACAACTACTGAAGCCTGTGCATGCCTAGAGCCTGTGCTCCGCAACAGGAGAAGCCACCACAGTGAGAAGCCCGTGTACTGTAATGACAAGTGGCCCTGTTTGCCACAACTAGAGAAAGCCTGCACGCAGAAGGAAGACCCCACGCAGCTAATAAATAAATAAATAAATAAATAAATAAATAAATGTATTGGAAAATAAAAAAGAAAAGAAAGCTGGGATTGCAGGGTTTTCTCCCTCCCACTTCCTGCTGCCTAAATGTGGCTGCAATGGCTGGAGATCCTGTAGCCATCTTGAACCATGAGGTGGCCTTGAGGATGGAAGCTACATTCTAAAGATTATGAAGCAAGATGCTAGGAGGAGCCTGTATCCTCAGTTACTGTGGAGCTGCCACAGCAGTTCTGGACCTCCTCCCTCCAGGTTTCAGTTACGTAAGAGAAAAATAAATGTCTATGGTGTTTGGGCCACTGTTATTTCTGGTCTTTCTCACCAGCAGCTGAGCACAATACCTGTCAGATGTACTGCTCCTTAGTTTTTCTTCTCCCTGATTCCCTCTTGTATTGATTTCATCTTGTACATATTTTTAAAAACCACTTTAAATCCTTTATGGACTTAGAGTCAAAATAAATAATTTATTAAATGCCAGCATTACACAATTGAGTGCAAGAATTCTGATTTCAAAGGGCACCAACAAAAATCATTTGCAGGCAAATAGTTAAACTGTCTTGTGATTTGCAAAACTGAAGTTTGAGTCAGGAAGGAAATCCGTTGCTTATTACCAGAAAGATGGGCACCACATGGAAATTCAATTTCCAACAGAGTGAGTTTTTAAAATTTGAAAAGCTGAACAAAAATGGACCATATGTCCCACTGTGGAGGAACAGTTAGGCCAGCCATCATGTGTTAAAACAAAGGAATATCAGATTGCCACTAGGAATCACAAATATGACCATGATGTAGAAATAAAGGAAGGAGTGCTACAAGGTAACAGGCAGAGAGAAAAAAGGGACTTGGCCTGGTGCCACTGCCTGCTTGGTCACCACTGTGCCAGGCTATGTCTCTGATATCTTTAGGGTCAGAAGAGGTTACATCATTAACAATAATTGGTGATTTAAGGGTGGAGGGTGAGGCTCTTATTTTGTGGAGCTGTTGATAATTTAGCATTTCCATCTAATGCATGCATATTGAAGAGCTGATAGATTACCCAGAGGTGATATTAAAAACATGTAGCCTTAGTCAGAGAGCAGGTCCAGGAGGCTCCTGCCAGCCCTGATGTTAACTCTTTAGGTGCTAGATTATAGGATGGGCTTGAGAGTCCCAAAAGAGGGGTTGGATGCATCCTAGAGATCCAGGGAGTACTTGGGAGGTTCAGAGTGGTGCTATTTACCAACCATTATGAAAATATTTCAGTGTTCTAATAACCCATGTGGCCACACTGGTACCAAGTGAATATCAGCCCTGATGACACAGAATTTTAAATACTTTTTTCTTAAGCAAAAGCTTTATAAGTGAAAACAGATTTCAATATGTGTACAGAAGATAGAATCATAAAATACTAATAATAATGACCCCCATTTTTTTGAGCAATTACCATGCTAAGCGCTTTATAATTCACAATCTCATTTAACACTTACAACAGCAGCCCTTCAATGTGGTCTTTTGGTTACAAGTGACTGAAACGGAACTCAAATTGGCTTGAGCAAAGTAGGGGATCTTCTAAGGCATGTAACTTTAAGTCTAGTGGGATTCAGGCATGGCTGAATCCAGGAGCTCAAAGATACCACCGAACTCGATTTTCCTCTCTCACCTTACTGCACTGCTTTCCCTGCTGTTTGTCAAGTAGAGTCTCTCTCTATGTGGTAGCTCGGGTGACTTAATACTTGTATTATCTTTCTGACAACAGTAACATAAAGAAAGCTTTTTGTTTCTAATAATTCCAATGAAAGTGTCAGGATTGAATATCATTAAATTGACTTGGGTAACATGCCCATCCCTGAACCAGGCTTTGTGAATGGTTTTTGAATGCTGCTGGAATGCTCTGATTGGTCAGTTACAAGTCCATCTTTGGATCTAGGATGGGGCCAACACTTCCTGAAACATATGGAGGTGAGGGCATGTCATGGAAGTGCTAGAAAAAGAAGAATGCTGGGCATATAGAATGTCAGATGTCTCCTACAAGCATCCCCATCTTATTCATAAAGAAATGGAGGCTACTGCATGCCTAATGGTTTGTGGATCAGCAGGGAGGACAGCCTGGCTGGAACGTAGTGAGCAAGGGGAGATTAGTGGGAAAGGAAGTCAGTGAGGAATCAGACCTGGGCAGGGGTGCAGGTCATGCAGTGCCTTGTGAGCTATTGTAAGCACTTGGGCTTTTGCACTGAGTGAGATGGAAGGTTCAGAGCAGAGGACTGAAATGATCTGATGTAGGTTTTAAAAAGAATCCCTCTAGCTGCTCTGTTATTCAAAAGTAAAATATTATATTGCTATCTTTAGCCTTTCATATTTATTCATGTAACAAACATGAAATGGAATATGCTTGGCCAATCAGCATATTCCATTCCCCTGGCCAGTGACTGTATCAGGAATCAGCTTGTGACCCACATCAGTCCAGCAAGATCCAGTCCAGGCACTTCTGCTATAACTATTGGGAGAAAAGAAACTCTTTCCACTGGGGTTGCTAAAGACATAATTCTCGCCACTAAGAGTCACCACTTAGTAAAAGTCTACTTGAGAATGAGCCCAACACAAAGAGCACAGGAATACGTGATGGGGAGGAAGAAAATCTGACCTTGATGACTTTGGATGACCCCTAGATCCAGCCATGCCTGAAGTCATTCTAGGCCTGGATTTCTCAGTTCTATGAATTAACATATCCCACTTTTCATTAAGCCATCCTGAGCTGGGTTTCTACACTCACAACCGAAAGGATTCTGAATGAGTTGACATGTATATTGAGCCCCATTATAAGCTCGGTTGCACAAACAGATGCCAGTATGATTTTGACTAGGTCTTTGCTCCTAATGAGCTCACAGTTGAGTGAGATAGATGAAGGACCTGTTCCCTCTTTTCCTGCCTTTATCTAGATTACAGACTCCTTTTCCTCAAAGACAGTCTTTTACCTTTTCTCTCCCTCCCCCTAAATGGTGTTCAACAGTTTGTTGGAGGATATGACTTCCAACAAGAAAATGTTAAAAATCCAGGGTGGCTGGGAAATCTGTCTGCCTCCCAGGCCAGATTACAGACTGAGAGTCGCTCACAACTCCCATCCCACAGACCACTGGCCAGCAATTAACCAGGAGGTGAAAGGAGAGAAAACAAGGAAACTCTATTTCTTTTCTTTGATTCCAAGGAGGAGTTAGCTTGATAAGATCAGCACTTGGTCACTTTCATGTTGTATCGGGTTTCATTTGTGTCCTCCAAGGGGCCGATCCCGCAGTGAGCACTGTCTCCAGAGGACGCCACTTGGCTTCCAACCCACCCACCTGAGGCCAGGTGGATGAGAAAAACAGTTTTCCAACCTCTGTCTTAACAGCAGACTTGGGCTGGAGCCCGCTGGGGAAAAGGCTTCCTGACTCAGGGATTGGGGATAAAATTACAGGCTCTGTAACCTCCATCTGCCACCTTGGCCTCTCCAAAAGGTGTGTCTTTGTGCAGAGGAAGAGGGGGAAGGGCCCCAAATGCCTCGTTCTTGTCCCTTGGGGTGAGAGCACGGAGGCGAGCCCCATATATTGTTACGAACCATCTGATCCTGCCGCTCCCCAGTTTCCATGCCTGGTGTGGGAGGCTCTGCACTGCCTGACCCCGCCAAACCTCCAGCATATCCTGTGCCCCTCTCCTCCGGGAATCTAAGCTCACACCCTCCGACCTGTTTCCTTCGCCCATCGGGCACTTTCAGAACACCCTGCCATTGCCTCCTATCCTGGCTTAGTGAGCTCCCATTCACTCCTCAAGACCTAGCTCAAATGTCACCTTGCGGCACCTCCCACATGCCAATCCCTCCCCTACCTGTTCCTCTATTCCACACCACAGACACATCAGAATCTGTCTCTCATGGGCTTTGTTCCAACTCCATGTAAATGTCTTCTCAAGTTTTGCTGTCCGAGGCACCCTGTTGAAACCTTGAAGTTTTAGCTGCAGACCTTAACAAAGGAAGTCCTATCCGGAACCATCACACGATTTACACAAGCCATGTGCTGCTCCGACCTTTCTCTCTTATATGCTCACGAAGCCATTCTTACATGGTCACACACGTGTGACATCTTCCTCTGGTACCAGCTCATGGTCACGTGCACGTTCCCCCTCTTATCTGCCTTCCCAACGCAGATCAGCTCAAGTCCCCACAAGCCTGACCCCTGCCGACTGCCCGGCCTTATCTCACACAGCTTCCCTACCTCCATCCCCACCCTCTACCTCACCACCCAGGAATCCTTCTCTTCCTCTGATGCCCAAGCCCTCTCCTGCTTCAGTCCAGGTTTTCCCACGTGCTGTTCTCTCTTCCCCTAGTCTTTGCCTAATTCCCACTCTGCCTTCAGCGTTCTGCTAGAAGGTCAGTTCCTCGAGAAGCCTTCCCTGACTCAGTCTAAACTAAGCTCCCTGGTGACACACTCACATCACACCTGCTGCTTCCGACGAGTGTAGCAATGACCACTGTTCCCAATTCAGGCCAAGATTCATTCTTTCTCTAAGTCCTTCCCATTTTCTAGGAACGTGGTTAAGGCTCGTTTCCTCCTCCAGCGTTCTGCTCCTGGACGGACGGAACAAATGTCCTGTCGGTGCCCAACCCGCCAACTAGCACATCCTGCCGCCAATAGCACATCCTGCAGTGTTGTTCAACTGCCTCAAGAGAGGCTCCTTGTTTCTTTGGCTTAATTATAAGTGACCGGAGGGTGAGGGTCTTTTCTCTACCTCGTGTTTCCCAAAGCTCCTAACACAAATATGGTCATGGTGATAACTCCTTTTTCCTTTTCCTAAAACTCACTCACTCTCAAAACACACACACACATGCGCGCACACACACACACACACACACATCTCTTTCTCTGGGGTCCCAGAGGATAGACATAGTGGGCTGGTAACAAGTTTGGGTGCACAACTGGATCCCCCTTTTATAGACATAGCCTCATTGTAATGAAAATAATTTTTGGACAGTTCTGGGTCTGAATCCTAGTTCAGCTATTGAAGAGGTGGGTGATCTTGGGTAAGCATCTTAACCCCAGATTCCTGGCTTATAAAACAGTGATCATAGGGTCCATATAATTGATAAATGGTTAGATAACTTACAATTGTCATGTGAAAATACATAGAGTTTGAGCTCATTGTATAAAATAAAAACCTTCTGTGCGTGTGTGAAAGTGTGGGAAAAAGTCTGACAGTAGTCAACCCAAACTGATGGGGTGATTACGCCTGGCTGGGGAGAGGAGGACAGGGAGGATGGTAAAGTATTTTCCTCCCTTGTTATGCTTTTATACTTTCTTGTTTGGATCTTTAACTCAACTGCATTCACATATTACTGGTTGCGGTAGACTTGGTTATTGTTGAGAAAACCCTCTCCTCCTCCATTTCTGTGGCAGGGATGTACTTCATCTCTTATCTTTGGCCTTGGCTATGTGACTGGCTTTGGCCAATGAGATATTACTGGGCATGATATAAAAAAAGACTTGAAATGTGCTGACGGAGCTGGACTTGTCCCCTAGGCTCTTGCATTTCACCATGAGAAGAACATGCTCTGGGTAGCCCACTAGTCCCCCCAAAATGAGTGACATGTGGGGGATCTCTAAATAAATCCCACTGCCCAATTTGATTTCTAAATCAGACCCCTTGGGGGATCTTTAAATCAATCCCCCCTGTCTCTGGAACCCAGCTGAGATCATGAGATCGACAGTAGCTTCCCCCAAAATCCACAGGTGTGTGAGCCAGAAATAAACAAGAATTTGTTCTGTAGCAGAAGCTGACTTATTCACTTGTGTTATTTTTTTTAAACAAATCCTTTTTTTCATGTTCCTCTTTTAATTCCTTTTTTATTGAAGTATAGTTGACGTATATTATATAAATTATAGCTGTACAATATAGTGATTCACAATTTCAAAGGTTATACTCCAGTTATTATTATAAAATACTTGCTATATTCCCAATGTTGTACAATATATCCTTGTACCTTATTTTATACCTAATAGTTTGTACCTCTTAATCCCTTATCCCTACATCGCCCCTCCCCCCTTCTCTCTCTCCGTTGGTAACCACTAGTTTGTTCTCTATAGCTGTGTCTGCTTCTTTTCTTGTTACACTCACTAGTTTGTTGTATTTTTTAGATTCCACATGTAAGTGATATCATACTTGTGTTCTTTTTTAAAGAGAAAAAAAAACTCAATAGAAAAAAATTGAATAAGGAAACAGAGTGCCAAGCAAACGGCTGTTTAATAAGTGCTGGGTCCTCTTCCGTTCCCTAACCTCCCTTCAAGGGCTGATTCAGAAGACTCCAGAAGGCCTCCCAGGCTCCGATTTGAATCAGTTGCCCTTCCTCATGGCCCTTTGCAGCCACCGTTTATTTTATTCTATCTTGCAAAATATTTAGCCATTCCCATGCCTGTCTTACCCACTAGAAGACAGTCCCCGATGTCAATCTGATTGGATAAACACAATATAAATACAAAGGGATTGTTTTACATGTGTATATAACTTACACATATCCAATTATATGCACTCGATGGAAAAAAATCCTGATATGATGAGTATGGGCGATTCTGTTCACTGTTATTGACTAAATGAGGGTGTGACGTGGAGGACTATAAGTGAAAGGGACCCTTGAAGCTTTTCTCCTCTCACACAGGCCCTGTTTCTTTGAGCCTTTCCTAGCCTGAGCATCTTGGTGAGCTGGACCTGATTCTCTTGCTCAAGGTACTTATTTTGTGTCCACTGTGATTACCACAACTCAAAGTGGAGACTATTTTTTACCCTCTTATTATAGTTGAGGAAAAAGGAAGCTTAAAAGAGACAATTATCCAAAGTCATACAATTTACAAGAGAACTGAGCCAGGAGTAGAGCTCAGGTCTGTCTGGATCCAAAGCTACTTCCTGAGTTTTAGTTGCAGACTCACTTCTCAAACACTTGGGTGAAGGGCTTTAGGTTAAAAGAACAGAAGTAAATAAGATTTTGTGGTTGGTTGTTACACAGCAAAAGCTGACTGATACATCTGAGAGGAGGTACATGCTGGGTGTGGCAACAGCTCCATCCACAGTCACCATTTACAAATAAGCCTGGGACTTTTTCAACTGGTTAAGTTAACAATGTAACTCTGCAGAAGTTCTAGTTTCTTACCACCAAAGGTAAGGGGTTCCCCAAGCTGGCAGTTGGCTGGGAAGTTGATCAGGTACAGGCATAGGAATCAGGCTGTCAAGATTCGAATACTGACTCTGCAGTTCATTCACTGTGCAACTTGAGGCAAGTCAGTCAATGTTTCTGGGCTTTGAAGGGTTGGAATTGGAAAAGTTGGAACCAACGTAGCCCACAGCCATGTTTGTTTGGATGCACGTGGTTTTTGTTTTGTTTCATTTTAGTTCGTCAACTTCAAAACAACAAAGTGTTTGATTGTGAGGAAATAGTCACTCACACATGACTGGTGGGAGTGGATCTTGGTACTACCACTATGAGGGGACAATTTGGCAAGTTTGTTAAATATTAAAAATGCAAATATAGAAATTCTCCTTTTTGGAAACCAGCCCACAGATACTTGTGCACATGAGAAAAATGATATATGTTGGAGGTAATTCAGGGAGCATTGTTTGTAGTGCAACAGTTTCAGAAAATAGCCCAGTGCCTATCAGTAGAGGATGGGTTAGATTGAATAGGTATCATCCATAGAATGGAATACTATGCAGCTGGGAAAAATGAGGACACTGCCCAGTACTGATCAGGTAAGTTCTCTAGGATAAATTGCTAAGTAAAAAAGCCAGGTGTAAAACAAAGTTTTTATTATGCTCTCTTTTGTGTAAAAATGGAGAAAAGAAGAAAAAAAATGTATGTATATGCTACCATTTGCTTGTATAATTATAAAGAAATTTTAAGTACTCATAAGAAATCAATAACTTTTTCCTATAGGAGTGGGGGACCCAAGTGGGAGGGAGAATTTTTCTGTTTATCTTTTCAGAATGTGTTCAATTTTGAATTAAAAAATAGTTTAAAACATTTGGTGTTTTCAATAGCCAAAATGTGGAAGACCTAAATTCCACTGACAGGTGAATGGATAAAGAAGATGTGAAAAATAGCTTCTTGAAGAATGTCTACAACTCGATTTAATAATAAATTCTCAATCTTTTCAATTAAAAAAAGATGTGGTGTATATATATATACCATTGTGCATATATATATATACACACACATATGCATATATATATATATGCATGGGATACTACTCAGCCATAAAAATAGGATGAAATAATGCCATTTGCAGCAACATGGGTGTACCTAGAGATTATCATACTAAGTGGAGTAAGTCAGAAAGAGAAAGGCAAATACCATATGATATCACTTATATGTGGAATCTAAAATATGACACAAATGAACTTATCTATGAAACAGAAACAGACTCACGGACATAGAGAACACATGGTTGCTGGGGTGGGGGGGAGCGTGGAGAAGGGATGGATTGGGAATTGGGATTAGCAGATGCAAACTATTATATAGAGAATGGATAAACAACAAGGTCCTATTGTATAGCACAGGGAACTATATACAATATCTTGTGACGAACCACAGTAGAAAAGAATATGAAAAAGAATGTGTACATATGAATAGCTGAATCACTTTGCTGTACACCAGAAACTAACACAACATTGTAAATCAACGATCCTTCAATAAAATACATTTAAGAACAAATCAGAACGTTTAGAGAGAAAGCAAGAATCCTGCCCTTGAGAAGTTGAAGCCCCGTCATGCAGAATAAGGAATGAGCTTCCTTTGTGCTGCAGAGCTGGGAGCAGTGGGTGAAAGTTGCAAAAAGTTCGTTTTTAGTTTGTAGAAGGCAAGAGTCAGACCAAATCAGTTGCCAACTAGGGTCAGGCTGGTGCAGACTGGCAAACTGGAGAGTAGGTGCCCAGCTAAGGGACTGCACTACTGCTGGGTGCTGGTTTGTTGCTACTCTGCAGGTCCAGAGTTGTCAGATCTGATTTTTCAAAGAAACCAAACATCCAGATAGTTATGGGAATGCTGTCAAGTTGTTTAGAACATTATGCAGGGTAAACAGATCTGGAAGCCATAAATGACCTAAGATTTGCCCCTGTACAGTCGCTGGTCTAATGATCTCAGTTCCCTTTCAACTCCAGTATTCCCTGGGTTGCAGTGTGACCAATAGTGTATCATTTTCAAGTGGTTCTTAGCAAAATAGAAGTAGACAGTTTGTCTTTGATTCTTAAAAAATCCTGGCCCCAGGAGCTGGTTTCCAACTTCCCTCATGTTAGAATTTTTCAAAAGCCTAGCCCCAGCCTCAGGCGAGACAAATTAAATCACAGTCTCTGAAAGTAGTAACAAGCGAGTTCCCCAGGTGATTCTGATGTGCAGACAGGTTTGGGAACCACTGGCCTAGGCCCTAGGAGCCTAGTTACCTGAGAAAGTTTGACCAGTTTTGACCATTCCCTCCAAATTTCCACCCCACCCGATCTCATTTAATCTGCTGTGTTGATCCTGTTGATGTGCTTATGGGGTATCGCCTCTTTTAGATGGAATTCTCTAAAGAAAGGGAGCTGCAGTCCCTGGGGCAGATTCCCATACCGTCATCTCCTGATGCCCAAATTAAGGTTGTTCTTAGTTAATAACTGAGTCTGCAGAGGGCAGTCTGATCCATCCCAAAGAACCATATGCTGATACTGCTACTGTTCCCTCCAAAAAAGTAGCACCAAATGAATTAAATAAGTTCAGGTTGCAAAAAAAAAAAAAAAAAAAAAAGAACAAATCAGGTGTTTTCATATATAGATGATCTAGCATCCCTGTAGGCACAAGTCAGCTGGAGCTAAGTAGCAGCTGCCTCTCAGATGGGGTTGCACGCTCTCCAGTTTTCCACGGTCCCCACCACTCCCTGTTGGCTCCCTGACCCCAGTGTCTGTGGCCATTTATCATTTTGCTCCCTGCGGTTTTTCTTAGACTAGAACTAAAAGAGTGATATACTTCCTATCCCCATGTCTCTACCAAGAGTGGCAGGCTCGTTACCCAACAATGTGAAAGCATTTAATCTTCCTGAACTGAACGTTTAAAAATGGTTAAGATGGTAAATATTATGTACATTTTACCACAATTAAAAAAAATGTTGACAGGCTCCGTGCCTGTGAATAGATGCAAAGATGGCACTTGGTACTAACAAAAGTTCCAGAACCAATTCTCATGAGCCCATCTGGGTTCTCGTCCCTGCTCTACAGCCTGTGGGCTGAAACGGCTGATTGGCTTCCCTTTCAGGCACTACCTGGGGGCCTCTCAAGTTTGTAACTCTTAAGTAGGTGGTTTCAAGGTCTCTCCTACCTCTGTGATTCCTGAGCTGTTTCTGCCCCTAACTTGCTGTGTGACCTTGGACAAACCACTTTCCCTCTCTGAGCCTTGATTGCTCTACCTGTTAAATGAGAAGCTTAAAGTGAATTATCTTAGAGGCCCTTCAGCTCTAAGAGTTTCCCACTTGATTCCTTCTTGAGCAATGCTTCTGTCACTGTCTCCAAAGAGACAGAAAGTGGGCTTGGGGCTGGGGTGCGGGGAGCAGAGACCTCCCTTCATGTTGGGGCTGTGTGGGCTGCAGTGGGAAGTTCCCTTTTCTTTCTTCCTTACTTTCTTTCTTTTTTTAACCAGAAAGTTATTTTAAACCCTAAGCGGGGAGCTGCTGAAAGCCACACGCCTCAGACCTCACGTGCTACAACCTCTTGTGGAGAGAGAGCAAGCAGAATTCTGACTTCTTCCTGTTCTCTCCCCTCCCCCAACCCCCACCCCGAGGGAGGGGCCCCTCATTCCATTCATCCTCTGCTCGGCTGAGTCACAAAACTGAAAAACTCTTGTCCTCTGGCCCTTGGAGCCCTCCTCCAGGGCTGCAGCCTGAAAATCAGTGCCTCTCAACCTTGCACGCGTGTGCAACTCACCTGGACATCTTGTCAAAATGCAGGTTCTCTTTCCGTATGTCTGGGGTGGAGTTGAGGTCCTGCCCTTCTAGCTCCCCAGGTGATGCTCGTGAGGCCATGCACGTGGTCAGCTCTGTGTATCCGCGGGTTCAGCCAGACCGTGAACCACTGTCCCAGGTTGCTGGTGGCTCAGAAAATCCAGCTGGAAAACCACCTGAAATTACTCAGCTGCTCCTTTTCTGGAATTTGCCCTGCTCCCCTACTTAAATAATATTCTTGAAACATATAGTACATGCGCAAGGTAAAAAAACAAACAAACCAAAAAAACTCAAACTCTTCAAAAAGGGTGTATACTGAAAAATCAGCAGCCCTCTCTCCCACCCACATCCTTCAGTTCCCAGAAGTAGCCCCTGTACCCGTTTCTTGTGTCTTCCTCCAAAGAAAGTTTGTGCATGATGCTGATAATTATTATTATACCTATTCTTTACTGACCACTTCCTATGTCCTAGATACTGAGCAGAGCCTCTCATGTAGCTTACTTTATTTAATTCTTCCAGCAAGTCAAGCTATTAGGACCCAATTTTGCTTTGAGGAAACTGAGGCATAGAGGGATTGAGTAAATCATCTCTTGGCCTCCGGGGGAGATTGGTTCCAGGACTCCAGTGGGTACCAAAATCTGTGGATGCTCAATGAAATGCTTATATCAAATGATGCAGTGCATGTGGTCGGCCCTGTGTATCCGTGGGTTCAGCATCCTTGGATATGGAGGGCTAACTGTACTTTGCTCTTCATTACACAGTAAGGGAGGGCCAGAAATAGGATGTCTGACCCTAGGTCCTAGATGTCTTTCACGATTCAACACCTCTACAGACAAAGCCCTCCCTCCTCTCTTCTTTTTGTTGCAGCCGCGATGGCATATAATGTTCTGAGGCTTGCTTTTTCCTCCTTATCAGTTTTTCTTGAAGAAATATCAATCGCAGTAGGTGGAGAGTTGACTTTCTCTTCTGACAAAACTATAGAATTTCTTTGCAAGTATGGACCTTATTTGTTTCACCAGGGACCTGGTTAGGGGAATAGGAGAACTACTGGGTTATTCCAGTTATTTCACTACAAACCGCTGTAATGTTTAGGTTTGTACATATATCATCTTAGACATGTGCATGTGGATAACTAGGATGTCTGTAGGATGAACTCCTAGCCCTGGAATTGCTGGATCAAAGGCTGTGCTCTTTTAAAGCTGAGTAATCGTGATCAGCTACAGTCACTTTGTCTCATCAGCGGTGCCTGAGTACCTGTTTCCCCAGAGCCTCACCAACACCATTCCAGAAATTTTTGGCTTTTTCTGCTGCTGATTTTGAACCATACCGGTAGGAAGCAGAGTTGGGCAAGACAGCCCCTCCCTGTCTGATTGTCAAAAACACCAGCTTGAGGTGTGTAGCTTTTTTCCACACCCAGTGACTCTGTTCTCTTGGTCAGGTCAGTCTGCTCCTCCGAAGAGCAGCATTTGTCATCAGGGATTTAATGGCTTAAAAATAAAGGGGATCTGATTGCACTCAGGAGCCCTGGCCAGCCACGAGCCCTTCCCCCCAGCCCCCAGGGACCATAGCTCAGAGACTGGAAGAAGCCAGAAGAACAGTGAAGTTTGGCTGCTCAGCACCCTGAAAGGCAGGGGGGCCCCAGCACAAAAAACACGAGAAGCTGAAGAGCAGGGTTTAGCCTGGGCTCTGTCACCATCCCTCAGTCTAAAATGACCTCCTGTTGTTTTAGAGCAGTGGTGAGCCCACACACTTGGGAGCCCCATGACCTGGGTTCAAATCCTGCTTCCTCTGCTTTCAAGCTGTGTGACCTTAGGTTAGTATGTAATTTACCCACTCTGGACACCAGTTTTCCCATCTGCAAATGGGATAATGATAGTCTAACTTCCCAGTGTGCTTGTAGGGATCAACTACCTTAATGCACACAAAGAGTTTGGAACAATGCCTGGTGCAAAGAGGGTACACAACAAATATTGGCTGTTCTTTCATTATCCATATTATTTATTTATTTATTTGGTTATTGTCTGTCTAGAATGTCAACTCCAGGAGAACAGAGACCTAATCTTTCTGTTCCCAGCAGCGCCTCCTGCTCCAGCACAGTACCTGCACATAGTAGGTCCTCCGTAAATAGTCACTGGAGGAGAGAATGAATGAACATGTCACTTGCCCTCCCTGAGCCTCTGTTTCTTGATCTGTAAAATGGAAGATTTTTATTTCATTCTCACTGCTTCTCTATATTGTCCTAATCCATGTTGATCACATGTCATTGCTTTTTACAACTGGAAAAAATAATTATTAAAAAATGTATAAACCCTTGTTCATAATTGCCAAAATCTGGAAGCAACCAAGATGTCCTTTGATAGGTAAATGGATAAGCAAACTGTGGTACATCCAGACTATGGAATATTATTCAGCATTAAAAAGAAATGAGCTATCAAACCACAAAAAGACTAGGAAGAACCTTAAAGGCATATGACGAAGTGAAATAAGCCAATGTGAAAAAGCTATATACATGACATTCTAGAAAAGGCAAAATTATGGTGGCAGTAAAAAAGGAAATCAGTGGCTGTTAGGGGTTTAGGGGGATGGAAGGGAGGGATGGACAGGCAGAGCACAGAAGATTTTGAGGACATTGAAACTGTTCTTATGGTATTCCAATGGGAAACACATGTCATTATACTTTCATCAAAACCCGTAGAATACACAACACGGAGTGAACCCTAATGTAAACTATGGGTTTAGCTAATAATGATGTGTTGATATTGGTTAATCAATCATAACAAAAGTACCAGGCCAATGTTAAGAATAGGGGAAACTTGGGGTGGGGTTGAGAGGGTATAGGGGAACTCTCTGTACTTTCCTATCTTCCCCTCAATTCTTCTGTAAACCTAAAATGGCTCTAAAGAAGTCCATTAATTTTTTTAAAAGTATAGACTCAATTTTAAAAGCTTGGTTAATTGGCTCTCTTTGTTTCATAACTATTTGACAATCAGTGACTAGTTCTCATCCACATTGACTGCAGATTTTTGAAAGTGGTGACAGGGACACAGGGAACCAATGTACAGAGCTTGTCTGGTGAATCTTCATCCTTGTTTTGTTTTCTGGACACTACCCATGGGTACAGTAGGGGACATTCCTTACTCCTCTGGCCCGGGTCAGTGCTCACAAAGTGCCCATCTCCTTCATGGCAAATTTCTGGATCTCCTTGAGTGTCCAAGGAGCATGCATTATGAAGCCTGCTGTATGGATGTACTTGTGAATGTTGATGGTGTAGTCTCTGGTCACCACCTTGTTGCTGGCAGAATGCCATTCTTCTCACCATCCTTCTTTGTGGGAACCATTCTGCTGGCCCAGGTTGAAAAGAAAAAATGCGATGGATTACTGATTAATTGGCTTTTAAAACACACACACACACACACACACACACACACACCCCCCCTACATGGGCACGTAGGTGGTTTCAAATTCATTCTTTTTCTGTATGCTTTGATTTTTAGGAAGTGTGTTCAAAGCATAACAAAAAGTTTAGACTGTCATGATGACCTTGTACAGCTTCGAGACTTTACAGGTGAGAAAACTGAGGCTTGGAAAGAGGAGGTGACAAGTCCAAGATCATATCATGAGAGGTGAGACAGCGGATGTCTACACATCACCCCTGTGTGGGCTCTGCCTCAGTTGCCTCCTCTGTAAAATGAGGTTAAAATAGCACCTACCTTCTCTGATTGTTGTGAGGATTAAATGAAACAATATGCAAAGCACTTAGAAGAAAGCCTGGTATATAGCAAATACTCAAATAAAGTTAGCCATTATCTGTATTAATTGGGACTTCCCTGGTGGTCCAGTGGGTAAGACTCTGCACTTCCAATGCAGGGGGCCCAGATTCGATCCCTGTTTGGGGAATTAGATCCCACATGTATGCACAACAAAGCCTCCCTCGTGCTGCAACTAAGACCTGGTGCAGCCAAAATAAAAAATAAATAAATAAATATTTTAAAAAAACTATCTGTATTAGTTGATGGTGAGGAGAAGGATGAGGAAGAGGATGACAACGTCAGTTCCTGTTTCTCTTGTTTGAATTGTCAGGGAAGAATCACAAGACTTTAAGAAGGCTGTATTTTTTTTTTAATAACTTTTATTGAGATATAATTGACATACAATAAACCACGTATATTTAAAGTGTACAATTTGATTTTTTTTTCTTATTAGTAATGTATATACGGCAATCCCAATCTCCCAGGAAGGGTGTATTTTGTTTTTATGTTTTTAACTTGCTATAAGCTTTGAGATGGAAGGTGGAAAGGATGTTATTATCTTAAAGCTCCTCAAACAAGGCCTGGTGGGAGCCGGCGGGGGGTCACTGCAGGGTTTTCTCCTTTTTTGCTGGGAACCCTGGAAAACTGAGGTAGGAAGTCAAGTTGCGGAATTACAGTGGGGGTTCTGAAACCATGTTGTGGGGTTCCCCTATTTAGGGAATTGGTCTGCAGAATGCTGGGGTTAGGATTTGAGAAAAAAAGAGGTCCCAGGGACAATGTGTCCCATGATCAGAAACCTCAGAGCTGTGTTTTCAAAGAAATCTTCACCCAGGAAACTGTAAACAAACTGTCACTGAAGAAGGAGTCCCCTTGGATGTTATCTTGTCCAGGATTTGCAGACTCAACCACCCACAGGACCCTGGGAGGGAAGGGTCAGGCCCATAGCAAGGACTGCAGTGAACTGGGGTACACTGGCCTTATCCAAGGGTGCTACCTTCAGATGGCAGTGACCATGGAGGAACAGAGCCCCAGGTGGCTGGAACTTCTAGTGGGAAATCTCCCAATTTTAAATCTCGTGAGGGTCAAACAAGACATGTTGGGGACCAGATATGATTGCTGGGCAATTTCTGAAGTCCATCCCCCTCACTTGTAAAGATCAGGAAACTGAGGCCCAAGGAGGTAGAGTGAAATTGTCCAAGGTCCCCCCAAAATCAATGTGAGAACTCCAACTCATCTCTACCTCCTTTCACTGCTCTACTGTTCTGGGGCCAAGGCTGAGATGGCTTCTCTTAGGATCACAGAGGCCAGCCTCAGATTACTAATGTGCAGAGGGAGCTGGATGGGGCCACAGGGCTGCTGGGGTGCAGTCACCTCCATTCTCCCCATCATAAAATGAGACCTCCTCTCTGGGCCCCAGCGAAGAGTCTGGGGCATCTTTTTTTTTTCCATTGTGATAGAATATACCTCATGTAAAACTTGTCATCGTAACCATTTTTAAGTGGTATTAAGTCTACATTGTTGTGCAACCATCACCACCGTCCATCTCCAGAACTCTTGTCACCTGGCAAAATTGGAACTCTGTACACATTAAATAATAACTCCCCATTCCCCAGTGATCCAGGGGTTAGGACTCTGCTCTCTCACTGCTGAGGGCCCAGGTTCGATCCTTGGTCTGGGAACTAAAATCCCACGCGATGTGGGAAATGTGATTCTTTGTAAAGAAGCCATGCAATGCAGCCCCTCCCAACAAAAAATTCCCCAATCCCCTCTCTCCCTGGCCCCTGACAACCACCGTTATACTTTCCATCTCTTTGAGTTTGGCTATCTAGGTACCGCTTAGAAGTGGAGTCATACGATGTCAGCCCTTTTGTGACTGGCTTATTTCACTTCGCATCGTTTCCTCAAGGTTCATTCATGTTGTAGCCTGTGTCAGAACTCCCTTCCTCTTTAAGGCTGGAGCATATTCTGCGGTATGTAGATGTCCCGTTTTGGTTATCTGTTATCTACTGATACACCCTTGCCTTCACCTTTTGGCGATTGTGACTAATGCAGCTATGAACATGGGTGTGCAAATATCTGTTTGAGTAACTGCTTTCAATTCTTTTGGGTATATACCCAGAAGCGGAATTGTGGGGTCAGATGGTAATTTAATTTAATTTTTTGAGGACCTGCAGTACTGTTTTCCAGTGGCTGCAGCATTTTACATTCCCACCAGCAGTGCATAAGAGTTCCAATCTCTCCACATCCTCGCCAATCCTTTTTTTTTTTAAATAGCAGCCATTCTAATGGGTGTGAGGGGAGCCAAGTACCTCGATTTGTATCTGGAAGGTCTTCCGGAAGGATGGTTCCAGAGCAATTGTGTGCAATCATGTGGGAATGTCTTCCAGGTGGCACATCCTGGGAAGCGGGGAGGGGGATTAAACAAACTCACTGGTTTTGTTTTTGTAGTTGTTTTGACTTAGCTGGCTTTTGAAAAATCCATAAAAATCACCAAGTTTTCTAAGACTCTTTAATTCCATTGGACGTAGGTGCTTTCATGAATTAAAACTGCAAAGTATTTAATACAGTGCATAGCATACAGTAAGTGCTCAATAAATCTGAGCTATTCTTATTATTGTTAGGAGGACTATGGTTGCCAGATGTGGGGGCTGAGGATGGGCGAAATGAGTGAAGGGGGTCAAAAGGTACAATTTTCCAGATATAAAATAAATGAGTCCTGGAGATGTAACATACAGCACGGTGACTATAGTTAACTATACCGTACGGCATATTTGAAAGATGTTGAGAGCAGATTTTAAAGGTTCTCATCATAAGAAAAATAAATTGTAACTGTGTGTGGTGATAGATATTAACTAGACATCGTCGTGATGATTTTGCAATATTTATAAACAGCATCATTATGTTGTACACCTGAAACTAATATAAAGTTCTATGTCAATTATAGTTCAATTAAAAAAGAAGACTTCAACTGTCTACATCAAAGAAAGATATCATCAAGGAAGAGTTTTGGAGGTCTGATGGCGACTTGGTGGGGGGGGTTAGGACATCCACCTCCCCCACCAGGGTCCCCTAGAAGCTGTCCCCGTGCTCAGTTATTTTTGGCCAGCCTCACTCTTGGATCCCACCTGCCACCGTCTAACACCAGGAGTGAGGCCAGAGGACACAGCTCTGGCCCCTGGACGCCTGTCCCCAGGGCAGGGCTGATAAGACCCTCGTGTCAGGTCTGGCCTGTGTTCTCTCTCTGCCTTTCTACCTAGTTTGCAGGCAGATTCACTCCTGAACAATTTCTCTGCTTGCTTGCTCGTTTTCCCTACCCCTGATTCCTGCCGCCGCCAGGGAGGAGGGAGATGTAAATTCATCTGCTGCAAGGCTCCCAGAGAGCGTGAACTTGAGAAACTGAGGTGAAGATCTGCCTGTGTGTGAGAAAGGCAGTTGCTGCTGAGTGAGTTTGTGGGAAATCAGAGCTGGGAGTGGGGGTGGGGGGGTGGGGGTGGGAGGTAGAGTCACGTGCCAGGAGTACAACCAGGAACTTCCAGGGTCAGCTGAGGAAGTACTGGGATGTGTAGAAGGCCAAAGGGAGTCGTGGAAGAGTGAGCCTTGGTTCTGAAGGAGATCTGACACCAACCATAGAGCCCTCCACTGGCAGCCACTGCCCTTAGGACTGAGTGCACAGTGGCCTGCAAGGTTCTGCCCCTACCTCTCTGATCTCATCTCTCACTTCCCTCCTCCTGGTCTGCTCTGCTTCAGCCACACGAGCCTTACCTTTCTGTTCCTCCAACACTATGCTTGTTCCCACCACAGGGCCTTTGCACATGCTGTCTCTTGGCTGGAACTACTGCCTGGCTTTGAACATGGCTAGTTGCTTCTTAAGCTACAAGTCACCACCCCCCTGCCCCCACACTCATATGCCACCTCCCCTGGGAACCTCCTCTGACCACACTCAATTAGTCCTGCTAGTCCCTTTCTTTTATTTCATCCCTACTCTCAGTATTCTCAAATTATCTTGTTCATTGTTATTGTCTATGTGGTCTGCCCCCCGCCAGTTTTCCCGTTCACCATGATGCATATCTGCTGAATGAACAAACTTGCTGTACAGCCTCAGATGAGCGATTTCACGACTCTGGACCTTAGTGTCTTCATCTGTGGAAATGTGACAAAGAACCCAGACTCTTCTCTAACCCTTGCTCAGCATGGGCTGTGAAGACCTAAGAAGATCAGGGGAATGTTCTGAAAAGCACAAATGAGAAGTGGCTGAGAGCAAAGAAACCAGTCTAAGGGAGAAATTGCTCATTTAACACATTTAATTTGCTTTGCAAAGTGTTACTCACCCAGCCCAACCTCTCAGTAAATAGTCTCACCTCCTCTTGTCCTGGGGGAAGTAACAACTTCTTAAGGAGATACGACTATTGATTTCATTTGCTTTCACCTTCACCTGTGAATGGGATGGGGCAATATTTGTTATATTTTGGAGCCAAGTCCTAAAAACTGGGGTTCTAGCAGGAAAGTGGTCTGTGAACTGGGGCAGGTCTCCCTGCTCCCTGGGCCCTACCTTTTCCATCCCTTGAGTAAGAGAATGAAAATATTTGAATCTTGGGCTCTCCCAGCATGGTCTTTAGAATAAAGAATCACCAGGAGGGAGGAGAAGTGATGCTGTCGCAAAGTGCCCCTGGCATGGGCCTTGTACAGTGTGTCCATTTGTAACATTCTGGTTACTTCCCTGGTCTCCCTCTCAAAGCACTTTCCCTCCACCCAGGTGGAGGTGGGGTAGCAAGCCGCCATCTTCATCCCAGTTTGGCAGAGAAGAAAGTAGGAGAGAAGTAAGGCCTTGCCTGCCTATCCAGACTCATTTCCTACCATTCTCTCCCCTGGCTCTGCCTCAGGGCCTTTGCACAGGCTACTCACTCTCTCAACCTGGAATATTCTTTCCCCGGCTACCCTCACTTCATTAGCTCTCTACTTAAATGTCTCCAAGAAGTCTTCCCTGAGCACCCTGTTTGAATAACAGCCCCCATCCCTCACTCCTACCACTCTCCATGCCCTTACTCTGTTTTATTTTTCTTCATGGCATTTCTTGACACTTGACATTAGGTGATCTCTTTACTTGTTTATTGTCTGTGTGCTCCCCCAGAAAGTCAGCTCCATGAGATGGGGATTTTTATCTGTCTTATTTCGTGCCATCTCTCCAGTTCCCAGCAGGAGTCTGGAGCAGCCTAAACACTTACTAAATAATTGTTGAATTGAATTAGTTTCCCTGGGGACACAGAGGTGGAAGTGGCCTTGAAAGATAAGTTTCATCTGTCCCCCTGCCACCAGGCTGGACTTGCTGCCTTGTGTAGCTTTCTCTTCTGTGACAATCTCTCAGCAGAAATCAAGAGTCTTGATGTCTTAAAAAAAAAAAAAAAAGTGGTTTTGATCATGACCAAGATCTGCAAACTTTCTTTTGCTAACCCAATCTTGTTTTCTTACAGGGGTTGACAGAAACAGGAAAAGAGGCAAGATATTTACATTACGTGTTACAGATGAATGATATAGATAAACTGCTAAAAAGAGAGATTTGATTCCTTTTTGCACAGGACTGGGGCTTTTCTATACCTCATTCAATAGTACTGGATAATAATGTGTATAATAATCCTATTAACAATGATGATTTTCAGAAGAGTTGATATCAGGTGAAAGGTCCTGTGTGCAGGACTTTCCATACCTCAGCACTGAGCTTCAAAACAGCCCTGAAAGCTGACTATTGCTGTGATGATGCTCATTTTACAGGTGAGGAAACTGAGGCTCTGTAACACAAAGCACAGGGTTAATTTGCCCAAGGTTACACTGCCAGATGCCAACATAAGGGACACCTAAGAAACCCCTTCCAGGAATGAAATTCCCTATGGCTGAGAGGTTCAGAGTCGGGGCCCTGGAGTCAGATTGCCTGTCTCTGACTCTGGGCTATATGACCTGGGGCAAGTTAATTAGCTGCCCTGGGCCTCAGTCTCCTCATCTGGAAAGTGGGGATGATGACAATGTTGCCAGTGTCAGTGAAGATTCCCCGAGTTTAATCTGCGAGATACTTAGGACAGAGATTGGCATATGGTTACTCCTTGTACACTTTTTCTCTCTGACACACACACACACACACACACACACACACACACACACACACACACGGTGGGCACGGTGGGCTTCCTGGAGGAGGAGTTCTGCCAGATGTTCAAGCAACCAGCTGAGTTCAGGACCTAAGGTCAAGCTTAGATCTCCTTCTCTGGCAGGAAATTTCCCACTGAGAGGGGAGTGGCAGCCTCTTGTGGCTTTTCCCATCCTCCCCTGGTCACCACTCTCACAACAGGCCCACACACAGGTCATGTGCTGTCCCTTGCCCGGTGTGACTCAGCCTGGCAGCTGGACCAGATGGTGGGAGGAGAGCTGGAGATTAGCACTGCCAGGGGGTTGCTCAGAGCAGCTGCCTGACTGCAAAGGTCAAGGTATTGGGTTTCCACCTTGCATGGTGCCCTGGGAGGTAAGCACGAGACCCTGTGGAGACCAGGCGGGGGCTGCCCCACCCCCGCTCACCATCAGGGTTCATATTATAATTAGTCTTTTCATGCGAACACTTAGTGTTTGAAGCGTTTTCCTGCCACGCCGCCTGAGGTCTGCAGGGCAGCCAGTGTTATTTCGATCACCCCCAGGAAATGGGGCTTGTTGAGGCGGCACGTCTTGCTCTACGCCACTCGGCTGGTGGAACTGGGATCTGATGGAGGTTTGCAGAGTTTAAGCCCAGCGTGCTTGCCAGCACCCTGCAGAGACTGTCCTTAAAGCTGGATGCAAGTGTGTGTGTGCGCGCGCGCGCATGTGTACATGGTGTACCACGGGAGGAGGTGACCCACCCTGGAACTGCTTTTCTGGTGGCCTAAATTCATGTGTGAGCATTAGAAGCACACAGTGAGTCTTTTTATTTAGGCATCATTATAATTTAAATGCTTATTCATTTTTCAAAAAGGTATTATATTCGCATAATTCAAAATTCGAATGGGCCCAGGAAGATGTCACCATCTTTCCCTTGCCTTCCATCCACTCCGTTCCCCTCTCCAGAAGCGCTCAGTTTCAGTTTCTCCTCCTAGGCTATTCTGTGCTTCTACAAGTCAGTACGAAATAAATATTCCAACCCAACACCTTATATGCAAAATGTTGCACATTCCACTTAGTGCTCTGCTCCTTGATTTTGTTTGTTTGTTAAAGAATATGTCCTGGAGATCACTCCATGCCAGTTCATAAAGAGCTGCCTTGATATTTTTCAAGGCCAAGTAATGCTCTGTTGTAGGGATGCACCTATTTGACTGGTCCCCTGTTGATGGACATTCAAGTTATTCCCAATACTTGCAACAACAGACTGTAGTACAGTGAGTCCCCTTGCACCTGCATCACTAGGTATGTGTGTGGGGAGATGCAGAGCCTTGCTATTCAAAATGCTCCAGGACTAGCAGCTGGGCATCAACTGGGGGCATCATTAGAACTGCAGCTTTACGGGCCCCTCCCCGGACCTGCTGGATCAGGATCTGTGTCTTCAAAAGAGGCCCAGGGGATTTGCATGCATATTAAAGTTTAAGAAGCACTGGTCGGGAAGATAGATTCCCAGAAGTGGAATGGCTGGGTCAAGAGATAGATATATTTATAATTTTGACAGGTACAGACAAGTTGACATCTGCAGAGTTTGATTTGATACACATTCCCATCGGCCACGCATAAGCATTTGGGGAGAATAAAAAAAATCCGTATCCAGCTCTGCAAACTCTGGACAGTAGGATTCAGTGGGTCTGGGGTGTGCCTGGAATCTTCACTGTATACACTGTCTGGGTGATTCTGACATCCATCCAGGTCTGGGCAAAAAACTGGCCTAATTACATTCCTAACCTTTGACTCCAGAGGCTTCTCCAGGGTTCCTGGGCATCCTGGTTGTAATGATCTTTTAACTCTCCATCCAGGGATGGCAAACTCAAGTGCCCACAAGGGCTGGATAGATCCTACTCGTGACTGAAGTGTGCCAGTTTATAGTAGGTTTGGTTTCTACTGACATCAAAGTGAAAAAAAAAATTTTTAGAAAAAGTGCAAACCAAGCAAAACATATTTGGGCTGAAATCAAGCCTGCAGTGCACGAGTTTGTGACTTTTGGTGTTCTCACAATGCCCTTTAAAAAAAAAAACCAAAAGAACTGTTTTGGCAAATAGTCCCAGTCAGCCTGGTGAGGACTCAGGTGTGCTTTCCCTGCAGTGTTGGAGATTTTAGGGACCAAGGCTCCCACTTTACAGATGACAAAACTGAGCCCAGAGTAGAGAAGGGGTGGCCCTGAGGCCTGCAGAAAAGTTTAACCAATATTTACTGACTACCAGGCAACGTGCTCAATGCTGGAGGATTTCAGCCTGCAGGTCCTGGTCCTTGAGGAGGGAGGGGACGAATACAGAGCAGAGAAGTTGTGGCCAGTGAGTGTGGGCTGTGCAGTGATATGACTGGTTCCCAGGGCCAGAGTGGGTCCCAGGAACTAGGGAAGGTTTCAGAGAGGAGCTAAGGCTGAGAAAGACGTTGGTGGTTTTTGGTTTTTGTTCATCTCAAGAAGGGATTTAGACCAGGGTTGGCAAATGTTTCCTGTAAAGGACCAGATAAAATATTTTAGGCTTTGCAGGCCACACAGTTCTGTTGTTCTGTTCGTTGCAGTGCAAAAGCAGCCCCAGACGACAGGTAAACGGCTGGGCACCAATACAAGTTTATTTATGGACTCTGAAATTTGAATTTCATGTAATTTTCACGTCACGAAATAGTCTTCCGTTAGTTCTTTTCTCCCCCAGCCATTTAAAAATGTGAAAACCATTCTTAGCTCCCAAGCTGCACGAAAACAGGTGGTGGGCTGCATCTGGCTGGCGGCCGGATTTTGTTGACCCCTGATTTAGTAGATGAAGAGCAGTTTGCCAGCCTGATGGGAGAAGGGTGTTCCAGGCAGTGAGGCTGGCATGTGCAGGGACAGGGAGGGAAAGATTTAACAGAAAAGTGGGGATCAAAATGCCAGCACTTGTCTCTCCGTGCGTGTGGTGCTCTGTCACCTGCCCAGGGGACAAAAAGTGCAGGGCGAAGCTGGCTGGGTGGGGACTTCGGTGAACAGAAGAGTGATGGCTTCTCCCTTTCTAGCCCATTGTTGCCAAATTCTTCTGATTTTTCTTTTCTGTGGCCATGCTACGTGGCATGTGGGATCATGTGGGATCTTAGTTCCCTGACTAGGGATCGAACCCACGCCCCCTGCATTGGAAGCACAGCGTCTTAACCACTAGACCGCCAGGGAAGTCCCTCTTCTGATTGTTAAGAGAAGTTGGAGATGCATGTGTTGCACAAAGGTTTTTGGAGTGCTTACTATGGGCCAGGATGGTTCCGGGCACTGGAGAGTTCTTGGAGAACAAAACAGCCTGAGGACACTGCTTACAAACTAATGGGAGACAGGTGTGAACAAAGTAGGCTACGGAGCATGTTAGATGGTAGTAAGTGCTATGGACAATGCAGGGCAGGGGGCAGAAGTGTCAGGGGTAATGTGAACTTTTAGGTGGGGTATCAGGGAAACCTCTGAGGTTTGAGTAAAGGCTGGAAAGATTCCCAGGATGAGCTATGCGGTATCCTCCCCCTAAGGAGAAAAGCAGTCCAGGTATAGAGAGAAGCAAATACAAAGGTCCTAAGGAGGAAGCCTGCCTGGAATGTTCTAGAAACAGTGAGGGACCTGTGTGGCTGGACCAGAGGGAGTGAGGGGGACAGTCAAAGGAGTTGAGGGCAGAGAGGTAATGGCAACAGACCATGCAGGACTTTGTGGCCACTGCAAGGATTTTAGCTTTTGCTCTGAGTAGGTGGGAGCCATGGAGGGTTCTAAGGAGAGGAGAGAGAGAGAGAGGACCAGACTTAGGTCCTCACTGTATCCCTCTGGCTGCCTCTGCAGAATGATCAGTAGGTCGGTGAGAAAGGAGGTGGGGAGAAATCATTAGACTTTGGATATTCATGTTTTGAAGGTGGAGTTATACAATTTGCTGATGTTTAGGATGTGGGATGCAAGAAATTTAGTTGTTACTGTGAAAACTTCCTAGATGTAATTGATGGCAACAAGTCAAAATTGAAAACGTCTCCCTCTGGGCCACTAAAGCCTTGTGGAGGCTGCTAGTTTGCAGTCTTTCTTCTAAACCAGGTCTGCCTCCCATGCTTTAAATCTTTCATTATGATTTTACCTTTTCAGTGTTCCTGTGTCCTTTCTCCAAACTAGGTTGGAATCCACCCTTAATTAAGGGCGAGGACTGTGCTCTTTATGTCTTGGTGTCTCATGATGAAATTAGTGAATGTGGGGGTGGGTCGGTGGGTGAGGCAACTTTTCCCTCCCCGTCGTTATCTGTTCAATAGAAATCCATGGAACACCTAACCACAGCAGGAACTTTCTGAGAGGGTCAGGCCCCGAATATACCAGCCCTGGCTCTAGTCCTCTCAGACCCTGTAGTCATTGCTCTGGAAAAAATTTTTTCTCCTTAAAGCTGCTCAGATCTTCCACACTTGATTTTCAAGACATGCTTTTCCCCTTCCAGATACAGTCCAGTCTGGACAGATTTCTCTGAAGGGCACTGGTGCGCCTGACCAACTCCATCCCTGCAAGCACAGGCCCTGGCCCTGGCCCTCTGAAGCTGGCTTCTGCCCCAGCGTCCCTCTCAGAGGTCACTGCTGACATTCACTGCTGTTGCCTGGCTGCAACAGCCGCTTCTAAATCTTCCCTGAACTTACCTCTGGGGCTTTTGTTGCCATTGAACAAACAGCCCTTGCTTCTGGAAACTCCGCTGGTTCCTGCAAAGTTACTCCTCCCTGGATTGCCTCTCCCTTGGCCCTCCCCTCTCAGGCCTGTCCTTCCTCCCCTAGAGTAAATGCCCTGAATCAGTGGATGGAAAAGCCAATGCCTACGGGCCAGGAGGGTGAAGGAAATGACTGAAGTGAGCCGCAGGTGTTTTTAAACACAAACACATGTTGGTTGTTCAGTAGTAGCAGTGGACCATCCCTGCTCCAAGCACTTTGCATAGGTGTTGATTCTCATAACAACCCTTGGAGGTGGCTATGATTATTAGTCCCCTTTTTCAGATGGGAAACTGAGGCACGGAGAGGTTGAATAACTTGCCTGAGGTCATACAGCTTGATGGTAGAGCTATAATTTGAACCCAGGTCGTCTGACTCCAGGGTGTGGAAACATAATCACCCTCCAGTATGACTCTGATGCTACCTTCTCCCCCAACCCCAATTTGCCAAATAATAGAAATTCTATCCACTTACCATTAATTTCCCCTCCATGTCTCAAGTGGACAATATGTTGATCTCTTTAGAGTAGAAATCCTGCCTCTTTGGCCAATTTTACTAAAATTTGCACTGCATAGACCCTCTGACCCTTCCGTTTCCTTCTGGGCTACTGTTCTAGAGAAATGCTGTGCCCAAGGGGGCAAGCCCAGGATGTTCACGGCAGCAGTGCTCCTAATAATGAAAAATCGAAGCAACCTAAGTGTCCATCCATAGGGGAATGAAAAAGAAAATCTGCACATTCGTATCACAGAATACATGTGATTAAGGAAGGAAACATTTGTAAGTGCGGACCTAGAAAGATCCATGACTTGCAGAAGGGGAAAAAAAACGAGTTCCAGAACAATACTTAAACTATCCTTTCATTTCATAGATATTTATGGAGCATCTGCTTTCTGCCTGACACTTTTCAAGGCACTGGGAACACAGCAGGGAGCAAAACAAACTCCCTTCCTTAGCTGAGCTAACATCCTACCTAGGGGGAGAGTAGAGCAGGGAATAAATTGTATGCCAGGGGTGGTAAACACAAGGAAGAAATATATAATGGAAGATGTTTTCCCATTTTGGTAAAAAGAATCACCAAAAAATAATACAATGTGTTTTCTATGGGTATTTATTTATGTATATAAATGCACAGGAAAAGGTCTGCAAGGAAGCACCTCAAACTGCTGACAGTGTTATTCTGGGGGAGTGGCAGGCGTCTAGAGATCATCCAAAGGGACTTTAGCTTTATGGGAGACTATATGCATGTATTATCTATGTAATGAAAAATTCATAAGAGTAATCAACTGGAACCCTCCTACTGTGCTGGTGGAAATATAAAATGGTACAACCACTTTGGAAAGCTGTTGGCAATTTCTGATAAAAGCTAAGCATGTGACTCAACAATTCCACTCCTAAGCATTTGCTTCAGAAAAATGAAAACCTGTGTCCATACAGAGATGTGTCCACCAACATTCAGACTGGCTTTATTCCTAACAGCCCCAAGGTGGAGACAACACAAAATACCATCACACGGTGGCTAGACCAACGCGCTGTATGTCCACACACTAGAACATTACTCAGCAATAAAAACAGACAAGCTATTGATACGTGATTGGATTTAAAAGCATTATGCTGAGTGAAAGAAGCCAGGCACAAAAAAGCACACATCACATGATTCCAATTATACAACAGGCAAAACTAACCTACTGTGATAGAAATCAAAAGGATGGTTGCCTGTGGGGGTTGTGGGTTGACTGGAAGGGGACCTGAGGGAACTTTCCGGGATGACAGGAATGTTCTGGATCTTCAGTGAGGGGTGTACATGGTGTAGGGATTTGTCGAAATTCATTGAATCATTCACTTCAGAACTGTGCATTTCACTGTAATGAATTTCACCTTAATATTAATAATAGAATAACCACCAAAGCCTGGAGAGGAACACGCTGACGTGTTGAGTGTTATTTCTAAATGGTGAAAATATAGGTGATTTTCATTTTCTTCATTTGCTCATCTGGGGTTTTCCAAAGTTCCAGCAAAGCACAGATAGTCCTTTAGTGATTAGGAAAAAAAAGTAAAGGATGTGGCCCATACATTTACATTAAAAAAAGAACATATGTCTCTTTTGTGCATATTTTATTTGTTTAGTCATTTTGAAGATTTTTTTTTAAGAAGAAAAGGAAGAGGGAGGAGGGCAAGAATAGGGATCTTTTCAGTTCTCTTATTTTATTTTCAACAAAAAATTAACTGGAAAGCAGCAATATTCAGTGCAGTTTACTGTGGAAAACAAAAATAGTTCAGGGCAATAGATTCTGCAATCAAGAAGTTTACAATTGTGATGAATCCTCTTTGCCTCTAAAAGAGCAGTTGAAAAAGGCCCCCTCCTCCATGAAGCCTTCCTCGATTTCTCCTTCAAACCTCTGCCTCTGCACGACTCATCTTACCTCCACCTTGCTGCTGTTGGATAGATTGCTTCCTTTTTCTCTGAATCCCCAGAGCCTAGCATTGTGCTTTGCACGAGGTGGTTTCTCTGCTCAGGCTCTGTGCTCTTCATTTTTTTTAGAAAGCCCCAGAGCCTACCCCAGGCGTGGGTAGGTCCCTAGCTTTTCACACTTTCACCTCACTCTGAACCCATCCTGGGCTGAGGAGGAACCGAGAGGTTGACCTTCTATCCCCTTGGGGTTGGGAACAGATACTTAGGGGACTCCCAGATGCTTGGCAGAAACTCCTGCCTCGCCTTGAAAGGTCAAGCTGGTCACCTCTGTCCTGCTTTCTCCCCCCCTTCTGGTTTCCCTTTCTGGCTTCCTTGAGATGCATGGGTGGGTGGAGACTGTAAACTGCGGCAGACAGCAGTGTCAAGAGCACATCTTGCTCTCCTCCTGCCCCTCTGGCCTCCAGGGAGCTCAGGCCCACGGCGGGGCTGGGACAAAGTGTATTCGAAATCTTTGGCCTGCGAGCAACTGGGCCACTCGCATTGTTTTCTGCCTCCCGCCACACAATAGAAGTTTTGCTGAGGCCCAGGGAGCGTCTGCAAAGTGCTCTCCTTCGAGAACGAGGCGCTGCGTGTGGCCCCGGCTTTTTGGTGGCTTTTTATCTTTGGATCCAGGCGAAGTTGTGGAGGGACAGGGCAAGACCAAGGTCGGAGTCAGTTGTAGCAGCGTCGGGCTGTTCTCAAAAGGGGAGGTGGTCACGTGAGATGAACAAGTTGAGGTGCTGCAGGATAACAGGGTCTGGGGGGTTGGAGACCTCCATCTATAAAGTGGGCAGGGAGGACCCTGGCAGCCAGTGACCTGTCTGCCATCCAGAGCCCTGTTGAAAGTCCTGCTGGAAGGGAATCAGAAGGTACAGACAGGATACTGAACACACCATCAGAAAGTTCTTTCTTTTTTCTTTTGACATTATATATTTAAAACTTTTCTTTAATTTAATTTAATTTAATTTAATTTAATTTGACTGGCACTGCAGCGTAGCCTGCGGGGGAGCTTAATTCCCCCACCAGGGATCCACCTCGTGTTCCCTGTAGTGGAAGCGCAGAGTCTAACCACTGGACTGCCAGGGGATTCCCATATCTGGACGTTACATTCTTCCTCCATCCACTTCTCTGACTCCAGTACTGGCCACCAAGACCAAGCCAGGCAGCCCGCTCGCACCACATGTGCCATAGCCTCTAGCTAGGCTCCCTCTTTCCTATAGTCCAGGCTCTGATTTCCTCACTGTGTGACCCTGGGCAAGTCACTTTACCTCTCTGTGCCTTGGCTTCTTCATCTGTAAAATGGGACCATAATCATTCCCATTGTTACGACACAATGAGTTAATATATGGAAATCGCTTAATATATGGAAGTCCCCGGCACACAGTAGGTATTACAGAAGTGTTGGTTATGGTCATTTTTTATTGTTACAGGCTATTCTCCACCCAACAGAGTGACCAGTTAAAAACCCGAGTCTGGTTGTATCATGCTCTTGTTTAAACCTCTCCCCTGACTGCCCACTGTGCTTGGCATAAAATCCATGCATGGACTGTCTCCACATTACTAATCTGACTTCATCTCCTACTGCTCTTCTCATTACTCATTGTTCCCACCTCACCAGCCTCCTTGCTGCTTCTGGAATGTTCCAAGTGTGGTCCAGCCTCAGGGCCTTTGCACTTGCCATTTTCTTCTGCCTAAGAAGCCAATTCTCACACTTTGTAGAGCTGGTTCTGGCTCAGCATTCAGATCTCAACTTAACTATTACTTCCTTAAGAGAGTCTTTCCAAATCACCCTATCTAGGTATATGCATTCATGTATTTCCCTGTGAAAGTACCTTGTTTATTTCTTAGCTATCACTGGCTATGTGTTTGTTTGTTTAATACCTCTCTCCCCCGACTAGAATATAAACTTCACAAGGGGTGAAACTTTGTCTTATTCACTGTGTTTTCCCCTACATCTAGCATAATGCCTAGTATATAGTAGGTGTGCAGTAAATATGATTTGGTTAAATGAATGAATGCAGAAATGAGAAAAGGGCTCTAGGATTCAGAGTCTCATGAGAGAGACTATAGATGGAGATGCCATCCACCTAATGGAGAGTGGATAAGTGGCAGAAAATTGGTTCAAGTTGGGACATGTTTTTGAGGTGTCTGTGGGATTGCTTGGAAAGATGTTCACTGTGCACCTAACACATGGGTCTCGAGTGACGCTACAGCTACGTTTCTTGAAGTTTCACCATATATAGGGTATATCCATCAGGATAATTTTTTTCTAAAACTGAATGAAGACCCAACTCCAGGTGGTTTGAACGATGTGTCCAGAGGTAGGGTAGTCCCAGGGTTGGTTAATTCAGTGACTCAACATCAGCATCAAGGGTCCAGGTCCTTTCCATACACCATGATGGCACAGTCTCTCCTTGTGGGTCCAGGATGGTTGCCATGGCTCCAGACGTGGAGTCTTCATGCAACATCCACAGGTCAGAAGAACAGAAGAGATCTTTTTCTTTTCCTGAGTCCTGTTCTAAGACAGAGGAAAACTTGAAGCCCCCAGTCTTATTGCATAAAGTCTTATTGGCTAAAAATGGGTCATATGTCTGTTCCTCACAATTGGCTAAGACTTCTTAAGATTTACCCATTGCAGATGGGAAAGGGTTCTTTCTCTCCAGAAGCATATGGTGGCCAAACTTGGAACTTTGATAGGGAGATGGGGAGATGGTTATTGTTTGCAAAAAATGGTGTCTTTAGTCTTCAGAAGTTGAGGTCTGAGCATAGTCCTATGACCAGAGGAAGCCAGTAGGAAGTGTCAGTGCAAGAAAATGGGGGGCAGGTGGGCAGGGCACCCCTAGCATTTACTGCAAAGGAGATATTTTAAGAAGAGAGATGTCACTGTGCTGAGTGCTACTGAATCACTGAGTAAAATAAGGATGGAGAAATAGTCACTAGATTTGGTCTTGGAGGTCTAAATCGCTGGCCTTGATGAGAGCAGTGGAATGGTGGAGGTCTCTGGAATTTATGCCTGCATCCTCACTGCTGCTGCCCAACTCCATGCTTTACCATTGCTTTTCTGAATTCTTTTTTTTTTTTAAGAGAAGCTCTTTTTAAAAAAAATTATTTTTATTTATTCATTGGCTGCGTTGGGTCTTCGTTGCTGCCTGTGGGCTTTCTCTAGTTGCAGAGAGTGGGGCTACTCTTTGTTGCAGTGTGTGGGCTTCTCATTGCAGTGGCTTCTCTTGTTGTGGAGCACGGGCTCTAGGCACGAAGGCTTCAGTAGTTGTGGCGCTCAGGCTTAGTTGCTCTGCGGCATGTGGGATCTTCCCAGACCAGAGACTGAACCTGTGTCCCCTGCATTGGCAGGTGAGTTCTTAACCACTGCACCACCAAGAAGTCGCTTTTCTGGATTCTTAGAATAGCTTTCTCACTGATTCCTCAGTCTGGAGAAAACTGGTATCATGTTACAGAGGACTTTCCATGCCAAGCTGAGCAAATCATAATTACATGTCAGCAGTAGGGAGCCACTGGAGGTGCTTGAGCAAGGGAATAACTGGATCATGGCTGCCCTTTATGGGGGTTAACCTGAAAGAGTGGTGTGGGATGGAATGGAGACTGGTGAGACTGGAGGCAGGAGAAGCCTCCCCAGTCCTTTGTTTTTGCTTACCCCTTTTTCTAGTGCTAGGGCCCTACCTGACCTTTGGAAACATCCCCTTCCCACTTTCAGTCCACAAGATTCGGGTGGGACCCATCCTCCCATCCTCTCTAGCGGAAGATACATGACCCAGGCCTGGCTGTTTAGAGTCAGTGATTGGCCATATGACCCAATTCTGTCTAATCAGACAGCCTTACAAGTTGGACTTTTGGGAAACGGTCTCTTTCTTTGAGCACCTGGATCCAGCTGTGCCTAAAGCTCGTGTAGACTTTTTACTTACATGAGCCAATACGTTCCCTGTTTTGCTCGAACTGGTTTGAGTTAGATTTCTGCTACTTGCATCTTAAGGAACCTTAAATGATACAGTAATTAGGGGATTTGAGATATGAGAGTTCTTGATATGGACAAAGAGAGAGTCAAGGCTGACCTTGGAGATCTCTTCCTGGGAGGATGGTACAGGCAAGTATGGGAAACCATTCATTCATTCATTTGTTCAATACATGTTTGTTGGGTACCTATACAGTGCCAGGCTCTGTTCTAGACCCTGGAGATAAAACAATGAGCAAAACAGATAAAACCCCCTTTTTTTAATTGAGCATATAGTCTAATAGCTCAGGAAACATTAGCAGTGTTTATTCTGTTATTATAATTATCTGTGTCATCCCCATTTATAGGCGTGGAAACCGAGGCTTTGAGAGGTGAAGCCACATGGTAGTGAGGGTCGAGGGGAGATCTGATTTCATCTCTTTATGATTTCCAAATCAGCTCTGTCCACCCCACCAGGCTGGAGAGAGAGAGAGAGCACACCCACATGGAAATGACTTCACACTTCAGAAAGAATGCTACAAATTGGTTGAAAGGAGTAGAACAGGAATTTTCTACATAAAGGCAGGAGAAATCCACTGCAGGACAGAGATGTGATCAGAAGATGGGGAGATTTGATTCACAAATCATAGTGGTTTTAGAGATGGAAAAAGGTCACTGAGACCAGATTAATTCAGAAGACTTTCTGAAAGGAAGGGGGTGCTGTGGCAGGATCTTAAAAGAAGGAAAAGGTATTGGTAGGAGAATGTATAAGTCTGCGGCCACCTCAGTACTCCATGGGCCACGTCCTCGATCAGATACCGAATCAATTATTATTTTTTCTTCCTGTTTTTTTATTTGTTGGATGCTGATGAGAGTGGGGAAAAGGAGTCCTGGTTAGTGTGACTTGAGAGCTTTTGTTGTTGCTGCTGAAATCATTAGCCCCCTGCCAACAGCACCCAGATCTTGCAGGTCTGTAGGCTGGAGATACACACACAATAATGCATTTAAAAAAATTCTCCAGCAGGAGCTGTGACTCATACACGTTTCTGCTGGGATGAATACAAATATCGGGAGTGAAAGATGGATTAGTCACTGGAACACAGTTCGCTTTTGAGAACTGAGTCCCCCACAGTTGCCCTTGTTCCTTATTAGCTTCTGTTCCTTCTGAGATTTGGAAACTGAACCCCTAAACTGGTGCCTACCAGGGATGTGGGATGAAGCCTGGTTGAGTGGGTGTGGGGTTTGGGGGGCAGAGGGTGGGCTCAGTGGAGTAGGGCTGGACGCCGCTGGTGCAACAGTTTGGTCCTACAGGTGGTTTCCAGCCAGCTCCTGTTCTGATTGGCCTTTGCCTGGGTTGTTCATTAGGACCTCCTCTAGATCAGTGCTGTCTGTCTTCCATTCATTCGCTCCTTTATTCGTTCCATCCGTCCACTGCAAGCAAGGTAGTGTGTTATTCCAGCAGTCCCCAACCTTTTTGGTGCCAGGGACTGGTTTTGTGGAAGACAGTTTTCCCACGGGTGGGGGGAGGCGGGGCGGGGGAGAGTAGGGATGGTTCAGGCAGTAATGCCAGCGATGGGGAGCCATGGGGAGTGACAGATGAAGCTTCGCCTGTTTGCCTGCCTGCCCCGCCAGTCACCTCCTGCAGTGAGGCCTGGTTCCTAACAAGCCACGGACAGATACAGGACAGATATGTGTCCGCTGCCTGGGGGGTTGGGGACCCCTGTGTTAGTCCCAAATGGACTGAGGAAAGGAACTTACCAAACAGCTAAGACCAGGAAACATGACATAAATGTCTACACAGAGATTTAGAGAAAGGAGAGATCTCTTTTTTTTTTTTTTTTGGTCTAGCTCAAGGATTGGCAAACTGCAGCCTGCAGGCTATTGTTTGTATAAGTAAAGTTTTATTGGAACTCAGCCACACCCATTCATTTGCATATTGTCTCCTGGCTGCTGTTAGCACTACTCTGGCAGAATCGAGGAGTTGTGACAGAAACTGTACGACCCTGAAAGCCTAAACTATTTACTATCTTGTACTTTGCAGAACAAGTTTGCAGGCCACTAATCTAGCATAGGTCAGGGACTTGCAGTTGTAAACAATAGAACCCGCTCTAGAACTTTATGAATGGTTATAGGAAGCTCACAGAATCTCAAAGGTGCCCAGGAAGTCAGTCTCAGCAGCCAGGCCCCCAAGAACAATGCCCAAACCACTCTGTGGGATGGCTCCAGCGATGACCCTGCTGAGGCCAGACACCCCAACTGGCAATTCTGACCCTGGGGGACTGAAAACCAAAACTTCTGCTGTCACTGTCCCCCAGAGATGGATGCCTCTGCCATTGCTTTGGTCAGGGGTAAGCAAAATACACACAGACCCTATGGCTCAGCAATTCCATTTCTGGCTGACAACCTAAAAAAACTTGCCCACAGATAGAAATGGAAATATGTATGAGAATGTTTGTTGTAGAGTTGCTTCAAAGGATTTGCAATAGTTTCCTGCAATAGTTTCCAGCACTAGGAAATGGATAATTACAACATGGTTTTTTGGTTAGGGTTAATATTAACTATAATAAATAGACCATAAAGTATGTGAAGTCTCAGACCCCATGGACATTTCATTATTTGCTCACATAAAGTGCTCCTAGATGAGTGTTACTGATCACAGGTCTGTCTCCTCCATATGCAGGCATTCAGACCCGGGCTGAGGGTGGCTCTGCCACCTTTGACCCATGGTTTCCAAGGTCACTCTGGGGTCATCATCCTAATCAGTTTCGAAGGGAAAAGAGCGTGGAGGAAAGGGTATGGGAGGGATTCCATGGGCCAGGACTGGAGACAAAGCATCGCATCTGCTGGCATCTAAAGCCTCATTATGTGGCTCCACCTACCTACAAGGGATATTGGGAAATGTAGTCCTTCGGTGTGTCCTGGACGAGGAGGACACCACATTTGGGGGACAGCCAGAAGTCTACCACTGTGATACATGCACATAATGGAATACTAAGCAATAGTTGGAAGCAATGAGTTATATTTACAAAGAGCAATAAGGAATGATCTCAAAAAAACATGAGGTTGGGTGAAAAAAGTAACATAGCATGAAATGTATAACTGTACCATTTATGTAAACATTTAAAAACAATCATAAAACAACACTTTGTCTGTTTATGTATTTTTACTATGTATATTTGGATACACACATATCCAAACAAATGTATGTTAGATGGGTAGAAAGAACACACTTTAAATATACCCTAGCAGGTGTCCATGGGGGACGGGGGGACAGGAGGAGTAGAGATGGGTGATGAAGGCAAAAATAAGTGAAAATAAAACAAGGTAGAGGTCATACTCTGATGTCACTGATGGTGCGCCATGGCCTGAGGAGTGTCATTAACTAATTGTGTGCATCTGAGGTCCAAATTAAAAAGAAAGGTGGAGGAAGCAATGTATTAAAAATAAAAGTAATATACAGCCATTGAAGAACTGGGAAATATAAGTATAAAGAAGAAAATAGGGAATTCCCTGGATGTCCATTGGTTGTGAATCTGTGCTTCCACTGCAGGGGATGCGGGTTCAGTCCTTGGCTGGGGAGCTAAGATCCTGCATGCTGTAGGGAACGGCCAAAAATCAATCAAACAGTCAGACACCTGTAATTCCACTGCCGAGATGTAGCTACTCTTTTTTTTTCTTTAAGAACTTTTATTGAGGGATGTAAGTACTCTTGTTATTTTTTTTTAATTAATTAATTTATTTATTGGCTGAGTTGGGTCTTCCTTGCTGCGCGCGGGCTTTCTCTATTTGCAGCGAGCAGGGACTACTCCTCGTTGCTGTATGCAGCTTCTCATTGCAGTGGCTTCCCTTGTTGCCGAGCAGGGGCTCTAGGCACGAGGGCTTCAGTAGTTGCAACACATGGGCTCAATAGTTGTGGCTCACGGGCTCTAGAGTGCAGGCTGAGTAGTTGTGGTGCATGGGCTTAGTTGCTCTGCGGCATGTGGGATTCTAGCCTGGACCAGGGCTAGAATCTGTGTCCCCTGCATTGGCAGGCAGATTCATAACCACTGCACCACCAGGGAAGTCTTACTCTTATTATTTTTGTACATTTCCTTCTTGTCTTTTTTTGTATGAATATGAAATATACATTGACAATATTGGAATCACAGTCTATATGTAATTTATTCTACTCTTTCCCTCCCCACTTATCCATGTATCATGACCATTTTTCTATTCCATTAAATATACTTTGATAGCAGACTTTTAAAGGGCTAAATAATTTTCCACCTTGTGGATATACCATAATGTATGTAACTATTTACCTGTTAGTGGGAATTTAGGTCCTTTCAAATCTGAGCTATTATAAGTAACACTGCAATGAACATCTTTGTGAATTAAAGTTTGTGTGAGTGTGTGATTATTTCTGTCGTTCAGATTCCCTGAATAAGAATAACTTGGTCAAAGGGTATGAATGTAGATGTGTATGCTTATTTTTAAGGCTTTTGATGCATTTTTTAAGTTGAGAAATGCAGAACACAGAGAGAAAAGTGGAGAAGACACATATGTAAATCATAATAAATTATTATAAAGTGAACCTTTGTGAAATCACCTAGGGTACGAAATACAACACTGCCAAGGCCCCTAATGCCTCTGTACAGTTCATCCAAATACCAGACCCCTACTCCCTAGCCTGGGAGAAAACCACCACCCTGACTCATACAGTAAATGCTGCACTCTTTTCCTTAGAGCTTTGCCATCCAACTGTGCACCTCTAAGTACTGTAGTGTAATATTGTCTGCTTTTGAGCACTGTATAAATGGAATCATACATAATGTGCTTTTTTATATCTGACTTCACTGGCTCCATATTACACTTTTTAAGGTTCTCATTAGTTATTTATTTTATACATAGTAGTGTATATATATCAATCCCAATCTCCCAATTCACCCCACCCCCCCTTCCCCCCTTGGTATCCATACATTTTTTTTCTCTACATCTGTGTCTCTATTTCTGCTTTGCAAATAAGTTTACCTGTACCATTTTTCTAGATTCCACATATAAGCGATATTAAACGATATTTGTTTTTCTGACTTACTTCACTCCGTGTGACAGTCTCTAGGTCCACCCACATCTCTGCAAATGGCATGTTATGTTTTAAAAATTCATCCACATGTTCTTTCTCTGCCACAACTTCTCTTTTCTATACTCTGAATCTGCATACTTTTTTTTTCTCTGCTTCAGTTTCACATTTCTGAGGACCTAAATTTGGGTGGTAGGGGAAGAAATTCCTTTCCTTTGTATAGGGCTCTTCATTTTGTTCAAGCATTTTGGGGTCTGTAAGATCTCATTGTGTCCTCACATTCCTTTGGAGAGCTGGCAGAGCAGGATGCTTGACAGCCCCACTTAACAGATGAGGAAACTGAGGCTCAGAGCCATGAAGGAATTGACTGAGCTGAGACTGGGAACCTGACCTTTGCTCCATTTCTTGAGGTCATGGGAGACTCTATCACTATGTCCAGTCTTCCTGAGAAAGCCAGGGAAACTCAACAAATTGGAAACGGACTCCCTGTAGCATCTGTTCTCGTGTCTACTCACTGGCTGCCCCCGCTCTGAAGGCTGGTGTGGCCCAGGCCTCTGTCCTTGTCCTCTTCTCCATCCACATGCCCTCCCTGGGTGATTTCACCCAATCTCGTAGCTTTTAACTATTACTTATGTTCTGACCATGCCTACATTCTTATTTCCAGGCTGACCTCCCTCCTAAACCCTGGGATTGTGTCTCTGACTGCCCACCCAACATCTCTACCTGGCTACTGAATTTGCGATCTCCTACGACCAAAACCAAATTCTCTATCTTCTCCCCCAAACCCACCCCTCCCACCACCTTCCCCATCCTGGTTAATTCCAAGCCCATCCTTTCAGTTGCCCAGGCCAAAAACCTTGGAGTCAAGTTGAACTCTGTTTCTCTTACCCCCAACACTTCAGCAAATCCTGCAGGTTCTATCTTTAGGATATATCCAGAATAGACCATTTCTCCTCATTTTCCCTGGCATCCTCCAGGGCAAGCCATCAACATCTCTCACCTGGACTATTGCAGTGTCCTCCTCACAGGTCTCACTGCTTCTGACCTCACCCCTTGTAGTCTCTTCCCGTAGAGCAGTCAGAGGATCCTGTCAGAACCTGTCAGATGATCTCTCTCCTCTGTTAAGAACCTTCCATGGCTCCCACTTACCCAGAGAAAAAGCCGAAGTCCTTATGGCCACCTGCACAGCTCACGTATCTGGCTTCCCTCTAATCACATCTCCTCCTGCTACCCTTCCCCCTCGCTCTCTCCACTCCTGGCTGTTCCTGCTTCCAAGCCCATGTACCTGCTGTTTTCTCTGCCTGGAACACACTTAGCGCCTGTTCCCTCACCTCTTTCTTCCAGTTCTTTGCTAAAATGTCACCTCCTTAGCAAGGCCTTCTCTCCCCCACCCTGGGATGTGCTGGCCCAGCACTCCCTGTCGTTGTTCCTGCTTTGTTTTTCTCCGTAGTCCTTACCACCCTCTGGCAGACTTTGTGTTCGATGCATTGAGGTCTTAGTTGGCCGTCTCTTCCGCCACTAGAATGTCAGCTCCAGCAGGGTGAGGACTCTGACCTGTTTTGTCTGCTATTCTCAGTGCCCAGAGCAGTGTCAGGCACTCACAGTGAGCTTTCTGTTAACCTGGAGTCCAAGAATGAATATCGAGATATTCATTCATTCATTCAATCATTCACTCATATTTAGGTGTGCCTGGCATTCTTCTGTGATGAGGGAAACAAGAGTCTCACACTCCTCTGGCAACACCTGAGAGGCGGCTTGGCATGGATTTAGGGTCAGACACACCTGGGTGGCAAATCTCTGGCCAATTGGGTGGAAGTCATGTGTAAAACTTCTAGTTTGGGGTCTTTCAAGAACCAGGCATTCCCCTCCCGTCTCCCTTTCTCCTTCTGCTGGTTGGAATGCGGCGCCAGAGCAGCCGTCTTGGAGCACAGAGTGGAAACCACATGTGAAGGAAGCCGGAAAGAACCTGGGCCCCAAAACCTTGAGGCCTCCATACCTCCTTGGGTTGTTTATGCCTGGACTATGACATGAGAGAGAAATAAACTCTGTTTTAAAAAAATTCATTACTATTTGGGTCTTGTCACAGAGTCTGTCTTTATCCTAACTCATATAGCCACCTTGATCAGCTTCCTTTCTGAGCCTCAGTTTTCTCATCTGTGAAAAAGGGGCAGTAAAAATAACCACCACGAAGGGCAGTTGTGAAAATTTGATATCACCTCTTAACAGTGCCTGGTGCATCCTGAGTGATCAAAAAAATGGTAACAGTTGGTATTAGCACTTTCTCCCTTTCAGCAAAGGCTCCAGGAATAGAATTTGCCCAGGAAATTTGGAAGGCAGGCTGCAGTATAAATGGCATTTGGAGAGGGTGTGGCTGTTTGAATTTCTGCTGGCTAAAGAGGAAACCATCAGTTTGCAGTAAAAGTTACCACTGGGATTGCCAGGTGTCTGGATTTGGAGTGGGCAGCCCTATTTTTGAGCTTTCAGTCCAGGAAACAAACTGAAAAAAAAAAACCCAGACATATAAATGTGTGTCCAGTATGTCTGTTGAAACCATCTGGCATCCCTTGCTGCAGAATTTCAAGATACACCATCCAGGTCAACCTCCAGGCTTAACTAAGTTGTAGAATTTACCTTTTATGCATCAATCTCTTTCTGAACCTTTTTCTTAACTTTTACTCCCACTCCAGGCTTCATGTTACAAATCTTAGATCTTTGCTTCATTGGGAAAGCAATATGGTGGAGAGCAGTCCTCTCTAGGGCATCTGTATTTTAAGAGAGAACTAGGAATTGGGTAATGCTTATTTCGAAGGATTGGGTGACCATAGCCATCCAAACTGGGATGTTATTAATAATAATTATCTTGGGACAACAGGTACAAACTGGGACTGTCGCATGCAAACTGGGATGTTTGGTTATCCTATGAAAGAGGATTGAGGTCATCTAAGTGGAGAGAAATCTAGGGGAAGAGATATCAATTAGGATGCTTTGGGTTGCAAATAAAGGAAACAACTGACAAACAATAAGGAAATTTTATTATCTTATAATACAAGATGTGCAGAGGTAGGATGGCTCTACAGTCGGTTACTTCAGGAGCTCAGTGACATCAAAGATTCAGGTTCTTTCCATCTGTCATTTTTGCCATCTTCAACTGGTCAGCAATGTCCTCCCTCATGATGTCAAGATGGCTGCCACACCTCCAAATATCATGGCTTCACCCAGTTATAATACCTAACACTCAACTGAGAATCAGGCAGCATCCTAAGCACTTTGGAGCTATTAAGTATTTTAATCTGCACAATAACCCTGTGAGATAGGAATTCTTATTGGCCCCATTTTACAGATAGATACATCAAAGTCAGAAGAGATTAAGTCACCTGCACAAAGTTATACAATAGGAAGTGGTAGGGCTGGGATTTGAACCCAGGTCTCTAGAGCTACAACAATGTCCAAAGGCTGGAAAAAAGGAAGGTACCATGTCAGTGGCCAAGCCAGGATCGGAACTGAGGGTCCTAAGCATTTATTTCTCGTTCCTCCAGGCTCTATTTCCAGTGCTTTCTGGCAGGGATATGATTTGGCAAAGCTCTGGAGCCCTGACTTAATCTGATATCTATTATGTTTGAATCAGACCTTGAACCAGGGCTTTCTGGAGATATCTGCTTCTAAGAGCAAGGCTTTCTTTGGAGAACTTTTGACTTGGGGTGTTGGGGGTGGCTCCTCTAAGAGTAGCAGGAAGAGAATTGTATTTTGGTCTGAAGAAATGAACCCTGGCCTGCGTGTCCAGCATTGGGTCGGGTTGTCCAGCTATTCTGTCCAGCGCCAAGGGTGGAGATACCTCTCTCCTCTTCTCAGAAAGCTGCTCTTGGTGCTTGGAAGGGGAAAAGACTCTCTGGGCAGCTGGCCTGATGTACTGAGAACTCATTTGCATTTGGGAAAGGTTTGGCAGTCCTGGGCAGTCTGATAACTCAGTTCTCATCTGGCTCGTTCAACTTGGGATGGAAAAAAACCACTCCTTGTTTTCCCTTGCTTTATCTTATTATTATCATTTTAGAAAGCAGAGCTTGGAAAGTGGGGGCCTTCAAATCCTGAGCCTGCAGAACCTGGGAGTCTCATCAGGGAAAAAGGAACTAGCTGTCTAATGTTTCCAAGCAGCACCAACTTCTTCTTCACAACTGTGAAACTTATGCAACAGAAACAAAATGGTATTTCCCACTGTTTGCAAAGCAGGTGGTAAGAGAAACTCTAAAACTGTCCCTGTAGAAGAGAATTTCCGTATCATTACCATTGCTTTTTTTTTTCTTTGCTGAACTGACTGAAAGGTTTTTTTTTTTTTCTCTTTTTTTTCCTCCTTTCTCTCTGTTCTTTTGGTGAATGTTTCCCAGTTATAGCCTATTTTAGGCCCTGTCCTGGAGATAGACAGGGACCTGAAGGCTTCCAGCTGAAGATCCTGAAGGGCAGGAATGGAAGGGATGAGGAAGAAGGGAGGAGAGGTCAGGCTGACACAGGGATAGAAAAAGGAAATCTCCTCCAGCTCATGATTCCTTCGTCATGTTTGGTTCCGCGAGTTGCTCTGTGCCAGGATTAGCTGGAAGACAGCCAGCCCTGGACCAAGGGAGTCCCCATTGATCACACCAGCGCTGAGCTGTCTGTCTGAGTAATGAGACCTGGGTAGGCAGTGACCTGAGGCAGAGGCCTGGAGGTGCCACCAAACAACTCTGGAGAAGCGGAAAGGATCTCGTTTGTTTGTTTGCTTGTTCATTGATTGATCATTAAATTGGTTATTATTTTTCTCCTCCTGTTCTGGACTGGAGGCACCAGGAGGGCAGGAACCTTACCTGTTGTGGTCACTGCTGTATCCCAGCCTGGCGCATAGTAGGCCTTCAATAAACATTTGTTGAATGAATGACAGAGGGACTTGCCGTCTTTCTTTGTTTAATTCATCACCGTCTGCTCCCCCTGCTGGAAGGACGTCAGCTCCAGGAGGGCCTGAATGGTGTTGGTCTTGTTCACTTCTGCAGTTCCAGCACCTCAGCCCATGCCCAGCACATAGTAGGTGCTTGAGGCAGACACTTCTCTCTTAACAACAGAACCCCAAGTTGTTCAGGCAGTCACGTCCCAGGGGATGGAGCAGGTGTGTTCTAAGTTGATGTTGACAACCCTGCTCTTGGTCAGGGACTATTTAAAGGTGGCCCCGTGTCCCAGTCTGGCCTGTGAAGTGTAGGGGAGAGTCTGCTTGCTATGGGCTTTCGGGAAAGTTTTCCCCCTCTGATAAGAGAGAGGCACAGAGGAGCCCCTCCTTTATCCTCTTTTTCCCTTTCCTGCTTTGGAATTGCGTTAACAGGTGATGTGGCCTGTGTAGCAGGCATCTTGCGTCTCTGAGGCCCCAAACCTTGGGAGAAAAGCCACCATGATGAGGCTAGCAGGGTTACAGGTGCTTTGGTCCATGATGATGTCACCAAGTCCTGAACCAGCCTGAGGAGCCAACCTCCTCTGGACCTCTTGTTAAATAAACAACATCCTATGGTTTAACCCATCAAGTGGCCCATTTTTCTCCTCCTCACAGCCAAATGCATCCAAATGGATTCAGCACTCAATCCACAAGTTGAATAAACAAAAGCCTTCACTTCCAGAGCACTTACTGTCTGCTCTAAGCACTATTAACTCAGGAATCTTTGCAACAACCTCACAATGTCGGTATAGCTATGATCCTCAGTTCATAGAAGACAAAAACGAGGTACAGAGAGCTTAAGTAATTTATTAAAAGTTGTATTATCTTTCACTAGGGATGGGATGGTGGGGGAGAAATATCCCAGAGGGATCTGAGAGATTAAGAGACTGTAGAAGAGATGGGGCAGGCCCTATGCACAAATGCAGAAATGTTTGGATGGTCTTTTGGGCAGGGTGGGATCTGTGTATGTGCGCGCGTGTGTGAAACTAATATCTTTGAAGTTGAAGCTGATCTTCCTTGGTCACAGCTGGGAAAGGGACTAACATTTGCTGAACACCTACTACGCGCCAGCTATCTGTGTCAGGTACTTTGTATCAGTGGTTCTCAACTGGGGGTGATCCTGTCCCTCTGGGGACGTTTGGCAGTGTCTGGAGACATTTTCGGTTGTCACATCTGGGGAGGGAGTGCTCCTGGCATCTAGTGGGTACAGTATGCCTCTAAGTGTCCTATAATGCACAGGATGGTCCCTCATAACTCAGAATCATCTGGCCCCAAATGTCAACAGTCTGGGGTTGAGAAACAATGCTTTACATACATAATTTTTTTTCTCTTACAAAGACTCCCATTTTACAGAACAGGTAACAGGCTTAGAGAGGTGAAGTGTCTTGATCAAGGTCACCCCAGCCAGTTAGATTTGGAGCTGGGAAACACATGCAAGCCAGTTTCATTCCACAGCCAGGATGCTCCCACCATGCTCTCCCCTTGCGGTAGACAGAATTAATTTAAGGACAAGGCAACTGAGAGTCAGAGAGGTGATGGGTACCAGTTGAAGGTCACATAGCAGTGACTCCAGAGACTTCTTTCCGAGGGAGCCAGTCACCTTTCGGCCACAACTGACTCCACTACCCAAACCTGGCAGGCTCATCTACCTCACACCCTTGACTGCCTGTCCAGGGGGACTTCAATCACCCAAGGCCCAGATCAAATGTCACCTTGTCGAAGATCACAAGGAAACAGAACTCTGAGAGGGCAGAAAACACTTCACTCTCACCCTGTGTCCTTATGCCCTTGCAATATTTACCCAGAGGCCATTGGGAGAATAATCCTGGGCCTAAAGGATGATTACAGTCTACAGGGGATATCACATGAATCAGCGAGCCCGCCGCAGAAACAACACAATCTCTGGCCTGTGAACAGAAGCAGGTTAGGAACTGTGCGGCCAGTTTGGAGAGTGGGGCCAGGCTACGAGGGCTGTTCATATATGCAATATTAATTAAGAATAAACATTTACAGGGAACTTTCTAGGTGCTGGGCACTGTTCCAAATCACCCTCTGTGAATTAACACATAACCCTGTGTAGGACCCCATGAGCAACGTACCATGATTATTCCCACTGTAACGATGACAACACTGAGGCTCTTGAGGCAAGGATACCTGGGCAAGGTCACCCAAGAAAACCACCAAGCGCAGGAGCTGGGATTTTAACCTGAATAGGCCCCAGAGGGATCATCCCTTCACATCCTCCAGTGAGGCAGGTGAGGACATTTGTCTACCAGTTCGCTGATTATCAAGGTCACACAGAGCAGCCTAGACTAGAAGCCTGGTTTCCCAAGGCCCTGTTGGCGGGGGACCGCGGGGGGCGGTTAGGTAGATGGGAGGGGGGCACGGGCAGAGCGGCTGCCATCGGATTAGCAGATAATTTCCTCTGGGAAAGGTTGGAAAGGGGAGGCTCATCTCACGGCGGGCACAGAAGTTATAAAGAAAGCGAAAAAGAAAAGAAGGAAGGAAAGAAAAAGGAAGGGGAAAGAGAAAAGAGAGGGGGTAAGAGAGAACCAGAGAGCCGTGCAGCTTCCTTGCCAAGGTCGTGGCAGCGTCCGAGGGCACCCAAAGGGCTGGGTGTCCCAAAGGCTGGGGCTGGGGTCGCCGCTTTTTCCCCGGGGCCGGCGGGGGCGCGCGTGGCGGGGCGGGCTTGCCCCTGAGCGGCTCCGCGGCCAGCGTTTCCGACCGGGTGTCGACTCAGCCCGAGCGGCGGCGGCCGGACCCGCGTGCGTGTGCTGCGCGCGGTGGGTGTCGCGTGTGCCGGGGTGGGAGTGGCGTAGCCCGCGGCGGGAGGCGGGGTAGGGGGCGCCACGCGTCCGGGCGCGGAGTTGGTGCGCTGGCCACGGCGGGGGCGCTGCTTCGGAACTTCGGGGCTCCGCGGGGCCCCCTGCGGAGGAGTCTCGCCCGAGAGCCCCGGGCACCCCGCTCAGGCGGGGCAGAGCTTCGGCCGTAGCCGCCCAGCGCCGCCGCGCGTCTCCAAGGGGCCCGGTGCGCGCGCGGAGCGTCTGCGGCCCGAGAGCGGCGTGGCACTTGGCAGACGCTCCCTTGGCGGCGGGGGCGGCGGCGGCGGCGAGGCCCGCCGTCTGGGAGCCCCAAGGGCCGGCCCCCTCCCGCCCCCTCCCGCCCCTCGTCCAGCCTCCGCGCGCTGCCTCCGCCCCCAGCCGGGGCTGCCCGCCCCTAGTCCCGCCAGCCCGCCGCGCCATGCGCTGGGCCCTCCGCTGAGCCCGGCCCGCCGGCGCGCCCCGTCCGGGATGGGGCGCCTGGACTCCTGAGTCGCCGCTCGGCGCGACCTCCGCGCGGGGGAAGGAGCCGGTGCCGCGCAGCCGCGCTAGGATGGAGGTGCCCGGCGGCAGCGGTCCCGGCGGCGACGGGGCTGGGGACTGTGCCCACCCGGACCCCCGGGCCCCCGGCGCCGCTGCGCCCAGCTCCGGCCCGTGCACGGCCGCCCGGGATTCGGAGCGCCAGCTGCGCCTCCGCCTCTGCGTCCTCAACGAAATCTTGGGCACCGAGAGGGACTACGTGGGCACCTTGCGCTTCTTGCAGTCGGTGAGTGTTGCCCGGGGAGCGCGGGGCAGCCTCCGCTCCAGCCGCCAGCCCGGCTGCGGAGCGCAAGGGCCTCCGGCGCGGGGCGGTCCCCACAACCTGTGGCCTCGGTCCCCGGGGGTCCCGAGAATCGCCTCAGGGGCGCCCTGCGGGGCGCGCAGAGACTGGGGAGATCCGGCTTCTCCAGAGCAGGGCGGTCGCCTGCCTAGCCAGCCCCGACCCGGGGTCTCCCTCATTTCGTTTCTCCCCCCCGGCACGCTGCCCTTTTGTCTTTTTCTTTCTCCCTCTCCGCGTTTCACATAGTTTTAAGATTAGTTACATCCGTGAGGTAGGGTCTCTGGGACCCAGGCGCCGGGAGCTTGAGCTCCTGCGTTTTTTCTCCCGGGGATTTCTTCGCCACCTAGTGCATCACGGACTACTCATCCAGGACGGACCCTAGAAATCCCAGAGCCCAGTGTCCCAAGCGCCCAGTAGAGTAGGATAAAACCCAAAGTCCGGAGTAGGGACAGAGGTCGACACAACCCCGGGGTAGGGCCCTTCTTCGCCATGCACACGCTTTTGCTGGAGCTTGGGGACGGTGGGTTTCGAACTCACGACACGGCGGTTCAGTCCCATCCCCCGCCTCCCACTCCAAGTTGCAAAACCACGGCGTCAGATTCTGTAAAATAACAACTGAGCGCTTAGTATGTGCCAGGCGTCTACGTGTGTCATGACAAGGTTGAACCTTCACAAGTGGCCTATGAAGTAAGGACGAATATTTCCCCCACTTTTTAGATGGGAGAGTTTAGCTCCAGAGAGGTTGAGTAACTTGCCCAGAATCAAACAGCTGCTTAATTGGGGATACCGGGTTTTGAACCAGGGCAGCCCCAGCCAGTGCTCCAAACCCCTATTCTTTTTTGTTTCTTCTTCTTCTTCTTTTTTTTCTGTGAGAGGGAGGAAGGGGCCACTTCCCTACTCTCCTAGGAAGTGAGAAAACTGGCGAGGCGGGTGGAGGGGGTGGGCCTGGGGCTAGCCTCGTTGGAAGTTAGGAGACTCTGAGGGCTTTAATCTTCGAGCCTCCTGCTGGGACCTCATTTACTCCCTTCTCTGCTCTAGGAAGTCTTTTAATCCTGGTTCAGTAAGGGCTGGTGGAGGGGCGGGGGGGCGGTTGGTGGTTCCCTCAGAAACCCCAGAGCCGGGCTCTGCAGCTCCCAGTCTCCGGGGGAAAGAGGGAGACTGGCATCCTCTGGGATCCCCTGTGGCTTGGGGGTGCAGCTGAGGCTGTGTGAGGTCCCAGTTTTAACTCAGGGAGGATAGAGCCCTTCTCTCTGTGAAAAGAGGTGTGTGTGTTGGTGGGGGTGGGGGGGCGGGGAGGAGAGTTGTGCAGAGGCATTGAAAATCATTTGGCTAAAGGACCCTTCTAGAAAGGCCTGTGAGAATGAGGCAAGGTTGGCATTTCTTTCCCATCCCTCCCTCTCTCACAGTTTAAAAAAAAAAAATCTGCTCAGTTTGAAGCTGGCAGTTTCTGAATTAAAGATGTAGACAGCCCTGGTATCTTTGAGCAATGTCAAATTCTAGGGAACTCCTCACTTCTCCTTCTGAGCCACTCCCTGCTTCTCAGTCTGAAAGGGAAGGAGGAAAGACAAGCCAATTTTTACATTAACAGGAAAGAAGATATACCTCTTCCTCCCACGTCCTTGCCCTGGATGGTGTGGCGTCTTTCAGAACAGATAGAAATGGCATTGGGGTTAACTGCGGTTTTAAATTGTCCATGTGTAGAGTCCGAGGAAACTGGAATAATGGAAATTGATTGTAATCAACCATTCTTATTATTAAAGAAACAGGGAAAAAAAGATTTCTCTACTTCCATATTATCTCCTTGACACTTTGAATTTACTGAGTTCATCAGTTTTTGTTTTTTTTTTTATTGGATTGACCTGTCAGTTTTGAGATGAGCTGGTTCCGACTTGGACGTCCCAGATCACTCATGCACCTGTTCTGGCCTCAGTTTCCCCACTTGTCAAGTGAGGGGAGGGGAATGCAGGCTTTCTTTCTGCCTTGTCCTTTTGGGTGTCCCCAAGCTGGTGTCAGAAATGGACTGATTGTGTAACCTGACCAGCCTTACTTCGTTTGTGAGCTGCAGGAGACCTCTCTTGTTTGGGTCCATTAGAAATGGTCCCTAAACAACCCAAGATCTTTCAGTTTTGAAAACCCAGGGCTTAGAGCTTCACGAACTGCTAATTACCAAGGTTTTGCATGGCAGTGAGGCTGGCAGCCTGCAGGTTGTTATCTATCCTATCTTCCCACTCTCTCCTCCCGGCCTTTCTACTTACTAATGGCTTGTTCCTGCTCGGAAGAATGCTGGGTAATCCCTCCCTGCTTTTAATTCCATGTGGCAGAGGCAGGTCTCGAAGGGTGTCCTGGCCTCCTTGTGTACATCGTTTTAAGGTCTCATTGCCAGTAGAAATGAATACTTTGGGGTAGACTGAGCATTGTGGGAAATACAGAAAAGCCAGGTCTAAGTTTCTGCTCTCGAGAAGGGCCATGTTCTAGCCAGGGGTGGCAAAATGGGTGTTTACAGAAATCCAAGTATGAGGCTAGGCTCTGGAGCCAGACTTTTTGGGGTCAGGTCCTTGGGCTGTGTGACATTAGGCAAGTGGCTTGACTTTTCTGAACTACACTTTCCTCATCCGTAAAATGGAGACTGATAATAGATCTTATAGAGTTTTTAAGAGAATAAGTGAGCTATATAAATGTTTATAAAGCACTTAGGGCAGTGTCTAGCAGGTAATAAGGCATTTCTAAATATTACTTATCATTAATTGTTATATGATAATTAAACATTACAAATGATTAGGATTATAGAAGTCTAGCGTCTAGCAAGCAGGAGTAGTCAGGGAGGGCTGCCTGGAGGAAGTGAGATCTGAGTCAGCACTGAAAGGAAGACGGGAACTCTGAGTGAATTTCCTTTTGACCATCTGCGCTCCGGAACCAGTGGTTTTGTTTGGTTCCGGGCCTGGGGCTCTCTGGTTCCTCCAGAATCTCCCTATTTTTCCCCATCTCCTTCAGGAACTGATTACACGTGCTCCCCTATCTCTGATGGGGACTGATGACTTTGGTGTCATATTTTGTATGTTTATTGAAGGGTCATGGAAAGGCAAGGACAGCCCTCTTGCATAGATGCTGGATCTCTCTTGGGGGACCCCATAGAGGTTGTTGGAGAAAATGCCTTGCGTTTTGACTGAACCTTGGATCTCAACATGTGGAAGCCCGGGCTGTGTTGGGTGCGCTGTGTGTGCTCTCGGGCAGTGTTTATAGTGATGGTAATGATGACAGGCATTGCTGTGTAGGAGCTGACACTGTTTCATTGCTTACCCTTCTGTCCATTCATTTGGTCTTTCCAGCACCCGTATGAAGGAAATGCTGTCCTTATCCTCATTGGCAGATGAGGAAACTGAGGCAAAGATAGTTCAAGTGAGCTGTCCTGGGTCATGTAGACAGCTGCCCACCACAGAACTCACGTCCCTAGCCACTTCGCAGACTGTCTGTGGCTTATAAAGGGCTTAACACCTGACTTTAGGGTGGCAGCACTGGGATTTGAACCCAGGTCTTGTGTAACCCTTACCCTCTGCCCGTGCTTCTTCTGGTTACTTCTCCTCCGTGACTCCTGTTCTCTCTTCCGCAGAATGGGCAGAACTTACAAGAATGGAGACGTCAGGCTGCTGGGTTCCTCCTTAGGAACAGAACTCCGTGTCTGTTCACGGTGTGAGGGTTGAGTATGGAGCTCTGGAGCCTGGTTGCTGGTGTTCAAATCCTGGCTTTACTCCACACCGCCTGTAGGTGGCCCTGGGCAGGTTACCAGCCTGTTCTGTGCCTCAGTTTTGCCATCTGTACAATGGGCACAGTACAGCACCCACTGCATCATAGGGGTGTTGTGAGCCCGAGGTTAACGCTCTTAGCACTGTGCCAGGCATGTGGTAGGTGGTCAGAATGCTCTGGTGCCTTTTGGGGGGATGTACAGCAGTGAGGGGCAGATGAGATTGTCTCTTTGGGGCTCAAAGTCTTCCCCCTTAAGGAAAGGCTGGGTGAGTCTTGAACCCACTTGCCTCTTGGTTGGATTGTTTTGGGGTCTTTGCCTGCAAGGCGGGGGGAGTCTGTGCTCAGGGGCAGATGCCAGCGGGTCCCCTGATGGGTGTGCCGTCCAGCCTGGGAGATGAGCAGAGAGACTCCTGGGTAGGAAGTGGTCAGCAGCCCCCCCGAGGGGCTCCTCTTGGCCGAGGACAGAGACCTGTCACTCTCAGGCACCCAGAGGGTCTACCTGAACTGGCTGGGCCAGGGTCCCTGAGGATCAAGGCATGTGGACAGAAAGCTCCCAGAATGCTTTCTGTGGTTCTGCTTTTTGGGAGTAGGAGACGAAAGCTTTTCTTCTTGTTGGAGCTGTGCTTGCCAAAACAAGAAACTGTGGTTTTGTGTTGTCTTTTTTTTTTTTTTTTTTTAAAGGTTTTGTACTCCTAGTCTGACACTAGGGAGTAGTGCTGGGGAGTGGGGGGCGGGGGCGTACGTTAAAATTGTGCTGTCACTGAAACAGAATGACCTACCTAGTGATGTGGGGATTTTCGCAAGGTTGTGTTGTGCAAAGTAGGATGCTAAGAAGTTCCGCCTTGGGAAAAAAGCACTAACCATAGTATGATGTACCTTGTATTACAGGAGTTTGGAGAAAAGGATGGAAAGATATGTATCTTGTGAAGAAAGGCAAGCAGAAAGATAAAAAAGGGAAAAAATGTTCTAAGAAATGCTGTTTGTAATGCCCTTTCCATGTAAGATTATGCGTATGTATAAGAATACAGTTTTAACAAATCACCGACAGAAGGAATTGTATTTTCAACACGATTATAAAATGAATGCACAGCAATAGTGAGAATAATTTTGCTAACACTTACGTAGTGCTAGGTGTTTGTAAGCCCTGTGTAAAGCATTCTGTGTATATCAGCTCAAAAGTTCCACATATTATTGTGCTTCCCATTTTACAAGTGAAACAAAGGCACAGAGAGGCCAAGTCAGTTTCCCAAGGTCACACAGCCTGACTGAGCTGGGATTCAAACCCAGGTAGTCTGGCTGCGTAACCCACATTCTTTACCACTACCCTGAATTGCCCCAACATGGTGCTGTGTTCATGACCCAAATTACTGCCTTTGTGAGACCTCTGGGCTGCCCAACTAGGCAAGAATTAAGCCAAAAGGTCCAAATTATCTGAGCTTCAGGATGCTGATGGGCCAGGACCAGGTCACTTTATATTGGGCTGAACATCATCAGGAAGCCAGTGAAAATTTTCTGCTGATAAAACCCTCAGCATCAGCAGGAGTTAGATGGGGCCCATCTTTTGTGTGTGGCAAACAGAGCTACGTACAGGTAAAGCCAGAAAGAAATGACTGCTTTTCTGAGTGTAAGTGTATAAGGGACCACCTGCTGTGTATTCCAGGCAGTGTTCTAGGCCACAAAGATGCAGCCATCAACAGGACAAATGTGGTCCTCACCCCTGTGACAGAGATGACTCAACAGGGATGCTAGAACTCATGCATTTGAGTGAGCGTGCTCTTCAAATAAGCATCCCAGACACCCCTTCACTATTATTCTGGTGTTTTTTGCTCTTGTAACCATTTCTCTGTCACTTTAAGAAGAGATGGATGGGGTTGGTGTCCCTGGCTTTTGGAGGCTTCAAGGGCACCCCTTTCTTAGAGGGTATCCCCCTTTATCAGGCCAGTGAGCAGAAGAACTGTTGGGCTTGGGGCCACACCCTCAGATTAAGAAACCCACATCCTCTCTGCTTTACAGCCGCCCCTCTCAAAGCTTTTGCAAGAATTGAGTCTTTGAAGTAGGCCATGTCTCGCTGCAGAACTTTACCTCCCAGATTTTTGTGATTTCTCCTCTTTTTTTTTCCAATAGACACAGGTTCTCTGGCTGGAACCCTGATGGGAGGTGGGTAACTAGAGTACGGTGTCCCACTGGCTTTGTTTTGTAGGCACCAGGTGAGGTCAGAGCTGGTTCTTGCCCCAGAAATTAGGAGACATAGAGCTTTTGAGCAAGCCAGGGAGTGGAGTGTCTGAATCTCCTTGTTTTGCACATGAGACTTCCAGAGGGACCCCCTGCAGAAGTTGTGGCCCCCTGAGGGAGGTGAGCCTGGTCAAGGGTGGTGACTCTGCAGCCTGGGTCAGGGTTCCATCATGAGAGTTCTGGGGTGAGAGGGCTTGGGGGCCTTCTCTGGGGATTTGTGTTTTAGCCTGGATTCAACGTCCTTAAACAGGTTGTACAAGGGGCATTTCCAGCCCTAGCAACTGGTTTGGGATGGATCCCTCCATCTTTAAACCTTTGGCACTACTGACATATTGGGTGGGCTTATTCTGTGTTATGGGGCTGTCCTGTGTATTGCAGGCTGTTTAATGGCAGCCTTGGCCTCTACCCACTAGATGCCAGTAGCATCCCCTTCCCCCAATTGGGACAATCAGAAATGTCTCCAGACATTGCCACATGTCCCCTGGGGACAAAATAGCCCAGGGCTGGGAATTACTGGCTAAAACCTCCCTTATCCACCAGCCCTGTTTTCGGACCATTTTAGGGGATTTACATGCATATGTAGACATGTATAGCATTGATGTGGTATGTGTAAATGTGTATGTATTTACATAAATGGCATGGTATGGTTTGTTCTTTTCACCCTCGGTGTATCTTGGGTTCATGATTAAGAGCACAGGCTCTAGAGACAAGTGGCCTGGGTTTGAAACCCAGCCCTGTGACCTTGGACAAGTCCTCTTGCCTCTATGATCCCTGATTTTCCCATTGGTAAGATGGTCGTAGCCCTCCTAGGGTGGCTGCAGGATCAAGTGCAGTCATCTGCGCACCTGGCACAGCTGAGCTCCAAGGTGCGGTTAGTCTCCGCGAAGTACCTGCCACAAAAGGGAGCCCCTGAGGAAGGAGGGAAGCCCTCCAGCCTCCCAGCTGAGTGTGGATTTTTAGGTTTATTTTTATTTTCCCGGCTCCTGGAGGACCCGAAGAGGATCTGCCAGGCCATCCCCTTTTGTCTTGTGGTCAGACACACAATCTGTGTTTACCCGCCTGGTTCCCTCCCCAGGGTGGAGCTGACAGTTGATCCCTTGGTTCTGGGCCAGGGGAGGTGAGGCTATTTCAGGCTGGTGGGAGGGCCACTGAAGGTTGGTAGAGGCAGGTGGCCAGTTGCCACGGAGATCTGAGGTCTTTCCTCCCCTCACTGGGGAGAGTGGGTGGTTTCTGCAAGGAGCTACTCCCAGGCGGGGTGAGGCCAGGGTCAGAGCGGGCCATGGGCAGTCAGTGCTTTCATTCACAAATTCACTTGTTCTTTCAGTAAACAGATGTTGAACACCTACTAACTGCTAGAGACTAGGCTAGGTGTTGGCATGTGGCCAGTATAAGATGGACAAGGTTCTTGCCCTCGTGGAATCTTCAGACAGTACAAAAAGATATCACTTGAGAAAGTGGCAAGAGGTGTAATAATGATAAAATAATCCACTGAGGCCCTACTATGTGCCAGGTACTATGTGAGTTATCTTTTTGAGCTGTTGCAACAACCCTCTGAAGTAGAGACTGTCATTATACCTATTTTGCAGGTGAGGAAACTGAGGCCCAGAGAGGTTGAGTGACTTGTTCAAGTCCGCACAGTTTGGGAGTGGGTGCACCAAGGAAGAGATAAAATGGGGATATGTTGGTGACAGGGAGGGTGGCATCTATTGAGATGGGGTGGTCAAAGGAGACCTCTCTGAAGAGGTGGCATCTGAGCTGAGTCCTGTGGCAGGGAAGGAACCAGCTGTGGAAAGCGTCTTGAGAAGTGTGTTCCAGGTAGAGGGAACAGTGTGTGCAAAGGTCCTGAGGCAGGGTGTTTGGCTTGTTTGAGGAACAGCAAGAGGCCAGGGTGACTGGAGGGGAGGGGAGGTTGGCATGGGCAGCGGGGCCTGGTGGCATGGGCCTCACATGCATGGTGAGCAGTTTGGGTTTGAGTCTTAGTGGGCTGAGGTGCCCCTTGGGTGTGGCATGGTCTGATTGATGATCTGAAAATCGGGACTGCGTGGTGCCCTTCCCAAGGTCCAGCAAATGCCTCCTGCCTCCAGCCTGGAATACCCATCCAGGAGGGAGGCCCACACCTTCCCCTCCCCCAGGCAGATCCCTTGTCTGTACTCAGGTTGCTTTGTGACCCTGGCTGTTTCTGTCCCCTGTCTGGGGGGTGGGAGGGGGGTACTGTGTCTGAGCCAACCATACCTGGAGAGGAGTTTGGGCCCCTCTTTTTGGCCTGGGTGTGGACTTGGGAGGGCTGTTGATGTGAGATGGGTTCCTGCTTGCCGTGAGGGAGGGGGCACCCCTTGTTTTCTGTTCAGGAAACTGATTTACATGATTAGAAACTGTTAGGTGGCACCTTGGACTCCACCCTCCGCTCACAGCCATCATGACAGCACTTTACCTGGTGTCAGCCTCACCCCTGCCCTTGGGGGAGATGTCTTTTTCAGACCCACTTCACAGATGAGGAAGACTGAGGCACAGAGGGTATCTTGCCCAAGGACACACCGTTGGAAACTGGCCGTCGCCTCCTTTGCTCTCACTTTGCCTCCATGGTCTGTTCTCCATATACAGTCCGGGAGTCTAGTTAGCACTTAAGTCATGCTGCTGCCCTGCTCAAAGCCCTCCTGTAACTGCCACCACCCTCAGAGTAAAAGCCAAGTCCTTAGAATGGCCTGGAAAGTCCTGCATGATCTGCCCCATCACTTCTCCCATCCCTCTCCTAGTCATCTTTTTTTATCTCATATAGTTTTTTAAACTGAGATATGATTCACATACCATAAATTTTACCACCTAAAGTGTGCAATTCATTGGTTTGGTGTATATTCACAAAGTTGTGCAATCATCACCACCATCTAATTCAAGAATCTCCTGTTGCTTTCACTCCCCTCCAGCCCCATTGGCCCTTTCTCAGATGCACCAGGCATGCTCCTGCCTCAGGGTCTTCTCACTTGTTCTCGCAGGAATGCTCTTCCTTCAGTATCCCTGTGGCTCACTCCTTCAGGCCTCTGCTCAAACCTCATGGTCTCTGTGAGGTCTTTCCTGACCATCTCCCCACCCTTCCAATTCACAGTTGTACTTCACCCCCACTCACCACTTCCTATCTCCTTTTCCCTGGGTGGTTTTTATTCACTCTCCAGCACCAAGAACAGTGCCTGGCACATAGTAGATGCTCATTAAATATTTGTTGAATGAAGAAGAAAGTTTCTTCTCTGTATACATGTTTACACACACACACACACACACACACACACACACACACACACACACACACACATTTTTTTGTTCATACTGCGTGGCTTGTGGGATCTTAGTTCCCCGACCAGGGATTGAACCCACACCCTTAGCAGTGAAAGCACGTAGTCCTAACCACTGGACTGCTAGGGAATTCCCATATTTTTAAAATATAATGTGATTCTCTTGATTTATATGACTGCTCAATATTTTGTGTGGACTATTGGGCCCCAGGGTCTGGCCCAGACTGTCTGGGTCTGAATTGTGTCTCTGCCTCTGAGTGGTTGCGTGACCCTAGGCCAGGAATGTCCCCTTTCTGGGCCTCAGTGTCCTCATCTGTAAATGAGTTGGGACACTTTGCTCAGTGTTCGTACATGGCAGCTCCAGTTAATGGTGGTCATTCTTTTGTTAAAATTATTATGTTTTAGATTATTAGTATTTCCCTACTTTTTGTACAAGGACAGTTATAGGGTCTTGTCTTGAAAAAAGTGCCTCAGATCATTCCTGGGGCTTGAAATAAGCAACTGAATTTGTTTAGACCAATTGGCCCCAAGTTACATTTATACTCTACAGTAGTCTATTATGTATGCAGTAACAATGTACAAAAACAATGTACATAGTTTAATTAAAAAATACTTTATTGCTAAAAAAAAGCCAAAACAATTGCAATAGTAACATCACAGATCACTGATCACAGGTCACTGTAACATATAATAATAATGAAAAGGTTTTAAATATTGTGAGAATTACTAAAAGTGACCCAGAGGCATCAGGTAAGTAAATACTGTTCGGAAGATGGTGCCGACAGACTTGATTGACGCAGGATTGCCACAAACCTTCAATTTGTAAAAAACACAATATTTGTGAAACAATAAAGTGAAGTGCAATAAAATGAGGTCTGCCTGGACTCCTCTGTTGTTGGGGAGAATGTTCTACAAATGTCATTTAGTTCAGGGTGGTTTATAGTGTTGTTCAGGTCTTCTGCATCCTTACTGACTTTTGGTCCCCTTGTTTTACCACTTACTGGTAGAAGTCTCCAACTATGATTGTAGGTCTGTGTATCTCTCCCTTGAATTCTTTGTTTTACTTTAAAGTCCTTTTGTTGGAACATAACACATTTATGATTATGTCTTCCTGATGAACTGACTCTTTTATCATTATGAAATATGCCTCTTTACCCCGATAATGCTCACTGTCTTGAAGTCTCGTTATTCTGATGTTAACATAGCCATGCCAGCTCTCTTATGCTTTCTGCTTTCCATCTCTTTCCTGTTAGCCTCTTTGTGTCTTTATATTTCAGGTGCATCTCTTAAGGCATCACAGAGCTGAATCTTGCTTTTTTATCCATTCTGACAGTCTCTGCCTCTTAATGAGACTATTTAGCTCACATACATTTAATGTAATTATTGACAGGGTTGGGTTTAGGTCTAACATGCTGTCATTTCATTTGGTTTGTTTGATGAGGCAATAGCAGTCAAAAAAGATCTCCTTCCTCTCCTGTCCCCATTGTGCTAGAGGTAAGGGGAGCAGGAAATTGAGTTTGATCAAATTCAGACTTGCTGTGGCTTACAAGGCCTCTACGACCTGGGCTCTGCTCACCATGCCAGCCTCATCTCCCCCTGCATTCACTGTGTCCTGGCCCCATCAGCTTTCTTTCTGTTCTTGAACTTGCTAGGCTGCTCTTCCACCTTCTGAACCTTTTCATTTGCTGTTCTTCTTGCCTATGTCACCTTTAACTGTGCGGTGCATCGGGGCCCTTCCCTCTTGTTCAGCTGTAACTCCAGTGTCACTTCCTTAGAGAGCCTTCGAGTCGCAGTCTCGATATCACCACACCTATTTTCTTCTTGGTACCTGTCACTCCCTGAAATAATCTTGTCTATTTATTTGATTAGTGTCTGTCTCCCCGACTAGGATATAAGTCATATGAGGTCAGGGCCCTGGACTGCTATATTCATTGACAACCCCCCAGCACCTAGCACATAATGGACACTCTGTTAGTGTGAGTCGAGGGAGTGAATGTGTGAATGAAAGGGATAGAATGGGGTACACTCTGTGGCAGAGGCCCTCCTAGTTCCTGCCACCAGGCCTCCATGGTTCCTTGAGTTTAGGGAGTGTGGACCCCAGCGTGGGGAGCGGCTGCAGACTGGCGTCCTTGGCCTCCTGGCTTTACCACACCGGGAGGGCAGAGGGAGCTCTGTGTGGTCCCAGCTGCCAGCTGATGGCTGGCCAGGCTGTTGACTGGGTGATTTTTTAAGATTTATTTCGCCTCTATCACAAAGGTAATAAATACAGTAGGGGCGTGTGTGTCAAAGCCCATTCCCTTATGTCTGTTCAATTACAGGCTCTCTTATGGAACCGAGTATGGTAAAATGATGTTTTATGTATGTACCTGACTGTAGATGTTCTACATTTCTACATCTGTTCAGGGGTCTAGTCATAAAACTCCAGTGTGCTGTATTTGTGGACATTTTAATACATTTTTTTCAAAGTTAATTTTTTGGTAACTTTTTATTTTGACATTTCAAGAATATAAAGCACCCTGTATACTTTTCACCTGAATTCACCAGTTGTTAGCCCTGGGCTAATTCTCCCTTTTTCTCTCAGCTCCTTTTGCCCTTCCTCCCCACTTCCCCCACCCTGTACATATACACATGTGCGTGTGTACACACACACACACACACACAATTATTATTACTATTGTTATTACTTTGATCCATTTGAGAGTAATTGCAGACATGATGCCCCTAAATAATTCAGCATGTATCTCCTAAGAACACAGACATTCTCTACTATAACCACAGGACACTGAACAAAATCAGGAAACTTAACATTGATAGTAAATTATGCCATCTATGGGAATTCCCTGGCTGTACAATGGTTGGGGCTCTGTGCTTTCACTGCCAAGGGTCTGGGTTCAGTTCCTGGTCAGGGAACTAAGATCCCACAAGCTGCATGGTATGGCCAAAAAAAAAAAAATTATACAACCCACAATCTATATTCAAATTTTACCTATTTTCCCAAGAATGTCCTTTATATCTACCCTCCCCGCTTCCCCATCCCCAGTCTAGGGTCCGGGCGTCATATTCGGTCGCCTTCTTTGGCGATTTTGACTGTGTATGACTTTTAACCTCGTGTGGGTGGTAGAAACACTCCACTGAGATGTGGCTTTGCCAGTGCTTGTCCCGGGCCACCACTTACCAGCTCTGTGACCTTGGGCAAATGCCTCTTGGGCCTCAGTTTCTTTGGCTGTAAAATGGGGAAATCGCTGTTTTTCCCCCATAGGCTTCTTCTCTTCCACACATTTTATTGAGTGTCTGCTGCATGCCTGGCTCTGTCGTAGATGCTGGGGATTCAGCAGTCACAGGGCAGGTAGACATCTGGGCCCTTGGGGTGGTGGCCGAGAGGAGAAGGTTGCGTGGAGTGAAATAGTAGGTGCTGGGCATGGAGCTGGCTCCCAGGGACACCCTCCACACATTGACTGTTTTTGCTGTCTCTGTTCATTGTAGAACATTTGGAAAATAAAGACAAGTAAAAAGATCTCACCCTTCCAAACAGTCATTTCACCTTTTGGTACATTTCCTGCTTGTTCTTTGCATTCTGTTTCAGCTGAGGTGTGATCACACAGCACACACCATGTTTTCTCTTACTTCTCTTGCCCCTTCTGTGCAGTTCTGTGTGTCACTACTAAGCACTCTTCATCACTAAACCTTTTTATGGTTTCATAGTGAAACATGGGGCTCTGGGTCCAGGTCGAGCTGTTAGGGGACTGTTGACCGAAACCGCCCGCCCTGGCCAGGCCCGCTTGCCTGAGTTGTCTCACAACAGGAGGTCCTGATAAGGAACAGGGTGCATCAGTGGAAAACCAACCTGGAGAATTTGGGAGGGGCCTGAAGAGGGAGGAGACGACCAGCCTCCCAGAATCCTTCATGCTGGAATCCACCTTGGCTGAGAGATGCACGTGCCACTAGCAAGGACCCCGAGTCAGACTATGGGCCAAGCAAGATGATTGGCAGAGACAACCCCAAAACTAACCCTATCACCTTAAAACCTGAGACTGCGAGCCACGTGGCAGAGCAGTCCTCCTGGGGTCCCTCACCCGCTGATGTCTGCCTGGGTGCCCCTTTCCAATAAAGTCTCTTGCTTTGTCAGCACATGTGTCTCCTCGGACAGTTCATTTCCAAGTGTAGGGCAAGAGCCCACTCTCGGGCCCTGGAGGGGGTCCCCCTTCCTGCAACAGAATCCTGGCTACTTACGGGCTGTGTAATGGTAGGCAAGCTGCTTTACCTGGGCCTGCCTCATTTCCGGACAGTGCCCACCTCGTAGTTTGATGGAGAATGAGATGAATTAAGATCTGTAAAGCTCTGGAAACAATGCCTGGCACAGGGTAAGCGTTCCATATGTATTAGCTGTAATTATAATAATTATTATAATATAATCATATACTAATAAAATTATTATTATCATTCCTTTCATATTGGGTATTTACATAGATTTCAGCTTTTCACAATTACAGACCACATGAACCTTTGTTCAAGTTGCCAGTTCGTTTATTGATTCAGTGACTGGGGGCTGAAGAAACTTGGGTTTAGGGCCTTTTGGTCTTTACTAACCCAGAGAAATCATTGGCAGCTAGAATCCTAGAATCGGGTTGTCAGAGCTGGAAGAGACCATGACGTCATCTCACTCATTGGTTTCATTTTTTCAGAAGAGGAAACTGAGGCCTAGCACTGTCCAGTGACTTGGTCCAGGCTGACCAAGTGAGTTTGTGGTTGAGATGGAACTTGGAATTGAAAGCAGGTTTCCTGACTGCTATCTCATGAATGTTCTGCTTTTGTCCCACAGCTCAGATGCTTGGAGGACAGAGGGGGAGGTTTAAGTTGTGTCCAGATGAATTGGAGAAATCCTTTGTGCCTAGAGGATGCCTTTGTCTTTGGGAAACTTTATTTTCAGATTTGTTGACTTTAGTGACCATAAATGGTGTGTGTGTGTGTGTGTGTGTGTGTGTGTGTGTGTGTTTGTGTCTGTCTGTCTGTCTGTCTTACTATCATTCATTCTCCATGGGTCCATAGCACCACGAGTTCCAAACTGGGCATCCTCAAGCCAGTACAGGCCCTTAAGTAGGTTTTGTCATGCCTGTGCAGTGTTCTAAAATTTTTTTATTAGCCAATATTGAAAAATCCAGAAATTTCATACAAAATTTATATTTCTGGCTTCTTAAATAGTCAGAAGATCTGTCCACATCAAGCTTGCATGCCCACAGGCACACCCTTGGCTGGAGCTGACCAGCTGCCTTCTTTAGGCAGGACTTGCAGGCTTCAGTTTGCCACAGTCTCCACCCTTCCCTAATGTCCCTGACACTGAAACCAAACATTGGTTGCCGTTTACCATTGTGCTTGCTCTGCTGGTTTTTAAATTTTTTTAATAGACTTAAGAGGACATTGGACTAGTTCTTCTAACCCTTGTTTCTATCAAATGGAAAACTGAAAGTCAGACCAAGAGGGTTATATGTTTTAAGAAACAATGGAGGAGCAGGTTTTCCTTTGGAAGGAGGATATGTTTAGTAAGCAAAAAAGTACTTTTTTTGTTAAAAGGATATGATTTTCATTGTCCTTACGAAGGATACTGATCCAGTCTCCCCGCCTCCCCACTTAGGCAGTTGAGTTTGAGATGCATCTTATAGTTTGTGGGTGGTCTTTCTACTCTCTGAGGTGAGTGGAGGGGGAGAAGGTAGTTCTCTCTTAGAGAGGGTGAGTCTCTTACCCCAGCTCCCACTTCCTGTGGCCTGTGGACAGTCATTCTCTTTTCTGTTTTGCAACATCAGCTGTTGAACTGGAGGTTCCCACATTCATCTGTCCTACTTCCTGAATCTTTCTCTGTACTTATGCTCCTTTGGGAGATCCTGGGGTGCAGATCCCAGAGAGGAAGCAGTGGGTTCCTACCCGCGTGTTAGGAGGTCCCTCAGCTGCCGTCTGGAGCCTCCTCTTAGACTTCAGGACCCTGATACCATCCCAGTCAGGCTTGGTGTCTTCGTGTGCGGGTGCAGCTGCATGGAGACCTCTCCCCAGCTTTGTTTCTCCCAAATCTAGAAGGTTTTGAAACAACATTAATAACAACAACAGTAATAGCTCTGCTCTTCCTCACAGGATCAGCAAATGCTGGTTGTCAGGATTCTTTGGTTGCAAGTGACAGAAACCCTAGCTTAAACTGCCTTCAGCAGAGCTGGTAATTGGTTGGCTTCTGTTAAGGAAGTGTCTGTCTGTTGTCCTGGAGTGGCCTCTGATTGGCTGCCTTGAGTCACGTGCCATTCCCTGATCTAGTCAGGGAGACTGAGATGGACTGGTCAGGTCTGGGTCAGGGACCCACCTGTACCACATGGCAGTGGGGGAGTTGTGGTTTGTGCAAGGAAGACTCCAGGGTGCTGGGACTGGAAGAAGGGGAGGGATGCCACCTGGAAGCACCTCTCCTCCTCTGTGTGGGTACCATCATCCCAGATAGGAAGCCTTTACCTTCTGAGTCTTGAGTCCCAGGGGAACCCTGTTGTCACTTGGGCTGCCTGCAGTGTCCTGTGGCTGTTCCACATCCTTCCTTCAAAACCTTGCTTATCTCCTGCTTCCTCAAGAGGCCTTCCCTGACTGTTCTGGCTCTTTCCATGGATCTAATAATAGCATCAGCATCTACGTGTGTGAGATGTCCTCAGTGCACATGTCTCAAGCAACATAGCCTCCCAGGAATCTGACGGGGAAGATGTTCCTCTGTTGCCTTTTTTATGGATGAGGAAACAGGCTCAGAGAGGTTCAGCAACCAGAGAGGCTTCAGGGTCACGCAGCATCCTTTTTTCTTATTGGAGGCTCCATTGTGTGTTTTGTCTTCTCTGGGGCCACACAACCTGGGTTTCAATCCAGATTCTGCCTCTTTAGGTGTTGTCACCTTACGACAATGGCTTAACCTCTGTTATCTGGGTGGAGAACATTCCAGGCAGAGGGAACAGCAAATGCAGATGCCCTGAGGCAGGAGCATGTTTCAGGAACAGCAAGGAGGCAAGAGTGGCTGGAGTAGAGTGAGCCAGGTGAAGCATTAATCAGAGGTGAAGTGAAGGAGGTAACAGCAGGATGAGGCAGGCTGGCGGGCAGATTGTACAGGGTCCTGTGGGCTGTTGTAAGGACTTTGCATTTTACTTTGAGTGAGGTGGGAGCCCTTGGAGCTTTTGAGCAGGGGAGGGACAGAATCTCAGTTGTCACAGTATCCCTCTGGCTACCAGTGGAGAATGGATTGTAGAGGGGCAGGGTAGAGGCAGAAGGACGAGGCTGCATGGTAGCCCGGGTGGAACAACATGGCAGCAGGGGTCTGGGGTGTTCTGCCAGTGGCTAGAAGTTAGTTAATTGCCCCTCCTTTGTGCTCCTGTGGTGTTCATTAGCTATGTGACCTTGGGTTCCAGCTTTAGCTCATTGAGCCTCAGTTTTCTCATCTGTAAAACGGGGTTAATGGTGTTACTTCTTGTATCAGGCTGTGGGCATGAATTGTATGTGATGATAAACGTAAAGTGCTTCCTTGAGTACCTGGCACGTCGTAAGCACTCAGCAAATATTTGTGGAATAAACCAGTTAGTGAATGACAGGGAGTTTGGGGCTGCTCCAGCTCTGCCCAAGGCATCTACCCCTGAGGTTGGCCCCATAGTGGGAAGCATCGCCCCCCCCCCCCCAACTCTACCCTCCTCCTCCCCACACATGGAGATTTGAATGAACAGAACCCAGAATGTTCTGGCAACAGTCGCTCCCTCTTTCCTAGGGACAAAGACATCTTTGTTATGCCTGGGTGTGAAATCCATCTCAGAAATGAGGATGGTGCAGGCTCAGCAGGCAGCTTGCGAGGATGGGGAGGGGCTTGGGAGGAAGATATCTCAGTGCCCTGTAGAGGGACAGCCTGCTCCCCCACCATCATCTGGCCTCATGTGGGTCCAGGATGCTCTTGAATGGTAGTATTTTGTGGAATGAGAACTATGTGGAACCACATTTCTACTGAGAAACCACATCAATCAACATTGCCTTCTGTAGCATTACCATTATCTCTCTCACACACACAGAAAAAGTGATAATACCCAGTGCTGGTATGACTGCTGGGAAATGGACAGTTCCATATGATTGCTGTCAGGAGTATTAATGCTGCTGGCCTTTGGGAAAAATAGTCTGGCCTGCCTCCCTCCCTCCCTTTCTCTCTCTCTCTCTCTCTTTCTTGCTTGCTTTCCTTCCTTCCTTCCTTCTTTTTTTTTTCCCTCCCAGTTTCAGTGAGATATAATTCACATACAGCACTGTATATGTTTAGGGTGTACAGCATAGTGATTTGACTTACATCATGTAATGATGATCCCAATAAGTTTAGTGAGTATCCATCAGCTCACAGAGCTACAAAATAAAAGAAACAGAAAAAGATTTTTTTCCTTGTGATGTGAACTCCTAGGATTTGCTCTCTTAACAACTTGTATATAGAACATACATCAGCGTTAATGATATTTATCATGTTGTAGTCTGGCAGTGATTTTGAAAGTGAAAAACCACAATACCCTTTGACTCAGTTCCTTTGGGAATCTCTCCTGTAGAACCAAGAAGAAAAAGTATGTAAAGGTGTCAGTTAGAAAGTTGTTTGCTCCAGTTTTGTTTGTGATAGCCCGCCCCCGCACAAAAGGAAGCCACTTGAGTATTCAGTCACAGAGAAGAGGCTGAGGTTGTTGCTCAGCCACAGTTGGGATGTCAGGCAGCTATTTAAAAGAATGAGCTTGATCTCTCGATGTCAAGGGCTGTACATACTGTACTGCTAAGCAAGAAAGGTTAAGTTGCGAGTCAAGGGTAGAGGGTGATCCCAATTTTGTAGGAAAAAAACCCAACAGCCAAAAGACCCAGTGGATGGGTATTTACGAAAGTCGAGAAAGGCACTGTAGGATGCACCCCAGGATATTCACATTGGTGGCTTTGGGCTGAGAATGGGGAGGGTTTTAGATAAAGATATTTTATTTATCTTTGTATTTTTTTTGCATTGTTTCACTAGTTATAATTAACACATTCTTATTCAAATTAAGATAAACTGACCATTAAAAAAAAAGATAGCTGCTGGTTTCTCACCATGTGCGGCAGACCTGTATATAATATTGGGTCATATAAAGCGTCCCGTAGTCCTTTGAGAATGGGAATAACGGGTGGGTGACCAAGATTCTGAGTCCAGGCCCCTTAAGTTAAATATAGGCCTCAGATTTGACCAGTGGACAAAGATCTTTGCCCTTGTGGAGCTGACATTCTGATAGAATTCTGCCGAGCACAGGGGTTTCCAAACGAGGGCACTTTTTGCGCCCCAGGGGGACATTTGGCAACGTCTGCAGATGTTTTTAGTTGTCAGATTGCAGAGGAAGGATGCTACTGGTGGGTAGAAGCCAAGGATGTTGCTAAATATCCTACAGTGCCTTAGGACCCCCCCCACGACATGAATTACCTGGTCCCAAACATCGATAGTGCTGAGATTGAGAACCGTGAGCTAGATCAGTGTCTGACACACATTAAGAGCTCAACAAATATTAGCTGCTGTGATGAAAAGATGACATAAACATGTCTTTGTTTCCCGCCCATCTTACAGACAAGGAAATTGGGGCTTGGAGAGGTGTCGTCACTGAGGAGGGAGTGGGATGCCCCATCCCTGGGGAAGGGAGGTGGAGCTCTGGGTTCAGGGCTGGCCCGTAAGTGCAAGAAGTAGGGAGACCCCGACGCTGGGGAGAGTCTGGAGACCCAGTCCTGAGTTTGGTGCTGGCCTCCCCTCCTGGCTCCCCCGCTTGGTGCCAGCACTGTCGTCTGCCAGTCACCATGATGCCGCGGGCCAAGATATGTTCTCAGCCCCCTCCCCATGTGTCAGTCTTTGTCACGTCCTCTGTGCTGGCAGCCCTGGAAGGTGGGGTGGGGGGGGGTTCCTTTTTATTTTTGCTCAAGAAAAGCTGAGTTTGGCAGCAGCACATGGTGTCAGCAGCCGGGGCCCGATTTGGGCGGCTCTGCCAGCTGACAGCCTCCGGATTACCTGGCGACAGCCTTGTCCCTCCCCCAGCCTCAGTTTCTCAGCTGGGTGATGGAGTGGGGCGGGGAGTGCTGTATCCTGCCCTGCCTCTTTCTTGGACGCAGGTGAGATGCTGGATGTGCAACTCCTTTGTCCGCAGCAGGTCATTCTAGAAGGAGGAGCTGATGTCATTATTACTCTCCATCACTGCTTTCCCCCAGCACACAGTCAGGGAGGCTGGTGGGGATAGGAGCCTAGTGGCAAGGTGATGGGGATGGCTCCTTCCTCTCTCCCTCTGTCATTTTATCCTCATTCTGTGATTGAGTTCAGTTTGTTCAGTCACTGTAACTGCCATCCCTTTGCTGACATTTCGCAAATTTGTATTTCTTACACTGACCTCTGCCCTGACCTCCAGGCATCTGTCTCCAGATGATGATGACATGTCTCCTTGGGTGTCTAGTGGGCATTGCCAACACCCCATCTTCACCAGATCACCCTGCTAACGGCCCCACCTGTCTAGGTAGTGGTCTCTCCATCCTTCTGCCTGCTCAGATACATCCTTGGGGCTGTCTTAATTCTGCTCTTTCTCTCGTATCCTGCATCCCAATGACCAGGAAATCCTGTTGGGTCCACTTTCAACAAGCATCCAGAATTTGGCCCCTTCTCACCCCTCTGCAGTTGCCCCCATGGTCTCAGCCACCATTGTTTCCCGCTGGGACTGTTGCGGTCACCTCCTTCCAGGTCTCTTGCTTCTGCCCTTGCTCCTGACAGGTGGTTCTCCACACAGATCCTCTGTAAATCAGGTCACATTCCTCATCTGCTCATAACCCTCCCATGACTCCCACCTCACTCGCTGTAAATGTCAAGGGTGACCTAGGAGGCCCTTCAGTATCTGCTTTTCCTGCTCCCCGTGTCCATCTCTCTGACTTCATCCCCAAACATACCTGACACATTCCTGCCTCAGGGCCTTTGCACTTACTGTCCGCTCACTCTAGAACACTCCCCAGGTGTTCATGTGGTTTGTTACCTCTTCAGGTCTCTGCTCTGATATCCCACTTTCTCAGTGCAGCCTTCTCTGACCTTCCCATCTAAAAGCACACCTCCTCCCCACGCTCCTTCTCCCTCTTCTCCATTGCACTTAGATTTTACTCACTTGTTTGATAATTGTCTGTTCTCCCCTCACTAGAATTTAAACTCTTGGAGGGCAGGGATTTTTGTCTCTCCTGTTCCCTGCTGCGCCCAGACCTAGAACAATGTCTGGCACACAACAGGTGCTCAGTGAATATTTGTAGAGTGATGGAAGAGTCACCCATTCATTGTCCCATATCTCTTGAGATTATTTTGTGTGTCAGGCTTTCTTCTAGGCATCAGGGCCAGAGCTAAATCAAACAGTGGTTTATGTCCTCAAGGAGTTCTAGTCTAGGGGAGAGAATGGACACAAGTAATGACATTACAGGGTGGTAAGTGCTTTAACACATATATTAATTAGGATTCTTCGGGTTGTGAATGACAGAAACTCCAAATCTTTTTTTTTTTTTTTTTAACATTTTTAAAAGTCTATTGAATTTGTTACAACATTGCTTCTGTTTTATGTTTTTGGTTTTTTTGGCCGTGAGGCATGTGGGATCATAAGTCCCCAACCAGGGATTGAAACTGCACCCCCTGCATTGGAAGGCGAAGTCTTAACCACTGGACTGCCAGGGAAGTCCCCTAAGTCAGAGTCTTAAGGAAAAGAAAAAAGGCTATATGGTCTCAGTTGACTCTGGATTAATGGCTTCAGGCATAGCTGGATCCAGGTGCTCCCTGGCCTGACCGTTAGGACAAGTACCTATCTATGAACCAAGTATTGCTTATCTAGGAGCCCAGAACTCGGATTGCCTGGCTTGGGTCACGTGTTCATCCTTATCCATGGAAGTGAGGGATCAGCTTCTCCACAGGTACATATACTAAGAGCAGGGCTCAGAGTTGACTTTCAGGAGGTCACATCTCCAGGAGCTGCAGAAAGGGTGGATTTCACATAGATTCTAAGGGGTTTTTGGGGTGTGTGGCCCTGTCTGTTGCAGGCGGTTGGGAGGTGGAGGTGGAGGGCTGCAGGTTTCCTGGTGGCAGGTAGCCCACTGCCTCTCCCTGCAGTTACCTCCTTTGGTCCCTCGCCCTGTGCTTTATAAATATTCCCAGCTCACCACCTCTCTGCTGTCCTCCCTTCCCAGTATCACAAAGGGGCTCCAGATGGCGCGGCTCTCGGGGAGTCTGCCACACAAATCTGTTGGGTCTGTATCCCCCTTCTCCCTCCCCACCCACAGATGCCTGCTCTGGGCTTTTCAGATCCTATTTTGGGCCTGAGGGAGGAAGGATGCTCAGGGACCCCGATGGGCCTCTCCACTCCTTCTGACCTGAGGTGCTCGGGGGCCACTTTTTATATGAGGGTGGCTTCATTGGCCTGCCCTGGGCCTTTTGGTTCCCAGGGATGCCCTGAACCAGACATGCCTGCCCTTGCCTACTCATCGTGGGGTCTAACTCAGGATGTCTCAAGTTTTACTGTACACAGGAACTGCCTGGGGTAGATCTAATTAAAATGCACATTCTGGACCAGCAGGTCTGGGGTGGGGCCTGAGATGTTGCATTTGTAACACACTCCCGGGAGATGAGATGCCCACGCTGCTGGTCTGGGGACCACACTCTGGGGGACGAGGATCTAAAGCACTTTCTACTCCTTGGCTCCTCCCTCCCCTTCCCCAGGCTGGGTCAGATCCCTCATTACTCTCTGCACTGCCTGTCCTCTCTCAGAGCCCTTGTCACACATGCAGTGGGTAATCTACTATGTAAGATACACTTTAAGCTCCAGGAATCTTGTTTTCTGATGTCTTCATACTGTCAGCAAATACTGATTAAGGTCCTACTAGGTGCCAGGCATTGGAGAAACAGCAGTGAACATGAGACAAAACACTTGCTTTCAAACATCTGGCATTTAAATAGGAGGAGGTAGACAATAAACAAGAAAAATCCTGCAAGTGACAAGTGCTGTGAATACCGTAATACAGGCATGTGAGTTAGATAGCATTGGAGGCTGTTTTGGGTCTGAGAATCGGAGAAGGCCTGTCTGATAAGATGACTTTTGAACTGGGACCTGGATGCTAAGAAGCCGGGCATGGGAAGAAAGGAAGGAGGAATTGTGTTCCAGGCAGAAGGGGCAGCCTGTGCAAAGGCCCTGAGGCAGGGATGAGCTTGGCCAGTTTTGGGATCAGCGGGGAGGCCGGTGTGGGGCTGGGGTGGAGTGAGTGAGGGGACAGTGGGTACGAGAGGAGGTCTGAACAGTCACACGAGGCCCAGGTGAGGATCTGGGCTTTTATTCTAAGCCTCACACGAGGCCCAGGTGAGGAGCTGGGCTTTTATTCTAAGAGCAGCGGAGGGTTTTTGGCCAGGAAATCACAGTGAATGAGTTATTTTAGAAGAATCCCTCTGGCTTCTGTGAAGAAAGTAGATGGATGGGGAGAAGGGGAGAGGAGTGGCCAAGATCAGGATTTGGGCTGGTTTCTGAGCAAAAAGCCAGTTTCCATGTAGCAGAAACTGTTGCCTTGGCTCTCACCTACTGAAGGATCATGCTTTGGCCAGAACGGATCCCATTAATGGAGGGTTTTAGGAGCCTTCTGGGTGCTGCTGTGTGGTTGGTCGGTCTGGACTTGCTTCTGCAGAGATGGCTAGCGCTGGGTCTCATCTCAGTGCTTGTTGGTGTTGGGGAGGGCCCAGCTGGGCCTGGCCTCTCACAGTTTGACATCATTTGTCCACACAGACATGGAGAGTTGCTGAAAGAGGGAGTATGCCTTATCTTGCTTACATGGTTTCCATAAAAGTACGCTGCCTGTGCTATCCATACATAGGTACCAATACTACTACAGCCGTTAGTAATAATAGCTGATACTTATTGAATGTTTCATTTGTAGCTCATGTACTGAGCCCCGGAGTGTGATCTCATGGCATACTTACTGTAATCTATGAGGAGAGGACTCTTATTATTCCCATTTTACAGATGAGGGAACCGAGGCCCAGAGAAGTGTGGGAACTCACCCAAAGGCCACTCAATTCAGAAGTGGCACATTGTAAGTGGCACAAGGGATTTTTAGAAATCCCTTGACGATTTGCAGCCACAGGAGTTTGGTTGCCTGTCTTGTACATTAAAGGCATCGCTGTCATAAAGGTTGGTGTTGAAAGCAGACCATGGCTCCTGTGGTTCTGAGAGCTCAGGACATGGGGAGTGGGACATTCCTGCCATCTGAGAGGCTGTGTGCCCTCTACTTGGTGCTGACTGTGGGCAAGTTCTGCAGCCTTCCCGGTCCTCAGTTTCCTCATTTGTGAAATGGAGGAGGAGGGGAGGCACACGAAGGCCCACCTCGAGGCCTGTGTGGTGAGAATGCAAGGAAACTCCTGCTTCAGGGGTTTGGACAGAGCCTGGCATGTGTAACTGCTCAGTGGTTTTCAGCTGCTGTTACTTTTACTGTTGTTATCATCTTTATTGTTATTGATGGGTAGAGTGGTAAATAGAGTGACCAGCTGCCTTGGTTGGCTTGAGACTGTCCTGGTTTTAAAACTAAAAGCCCTGCATCCCAGGAAGCCCCTCAGTCCTAGATAAACCAGGATGGTTGGTCACCCTCTGGTTAAAGTGTCTGTAAATAAGTTCAGGCCCTGGTGTCAGCTGAGCCTAGATTTGAATCCAGCTCTGCCACTTGAGCAGGTCACTTAGCCTCTCTGTGCCTCAGTTTCCCCACCTCTAAAATGGGGAGCGATTGTTGTACCTAACTCAAAGGATTTTTGTGAAGTTTCAATGGGATCAGGAGTAAAAGGGTTTGCTGGAATAGTTGCATTCAAATTGTCTAGGGGGCCCAAGTGGACTGGAGAGAGGCTGAGACCGTGTTGAAGGCTGAGTGTGGGGCTCTGAAGGTCTTCCCCTCCCCCACAGCTGGCCCTGGCTTCCGAGTCAGGCTGGCTCCATCCTCCACCACATCAGAGTTCTCCCAGGGCCCCTTTATGGCAGGGAGCTGCTGGGCCCCTGGTGCAGCGGCTGATTAGCACAAGATCCTATCTTCGTGGTTGGAGGTGCCCGGCAGAGGGGAGGCAGCCCCTGCACCTCCCACACAGCCCCTCGCTGGTCCTTTTGGGGTGGGCAGAAGCCTGCATGCCAGTGGGACCCCAGAGAGGCTGGTCAACCTCTCTGCTCCTCCTTTTCCTCCTGTCTAAATGGGGATGCTAGAGTCTCCCCTCGCGGTGCACAGAAGGGCCCCTCCAGTCTTGGGCTGTGTTAACAAAATGCGTGTCGGACCAAACGGTCCCAGATGGTGGCGTTTGAAATATTTTACTGTGAACCAACTGATGCTTTGAACACACACCAGCTCCAGGGCAATGGTAGGACTGTGCTGCTCAAAGAAGGGTTACAGGGTTTATAGAAGTTGGTCTTTATTCTTAGGATGCTACAGACAGTGTGCTAGGGAGCATCTTAAACTTGGTGGTTGCAAGGGTCCCCATGCAGTGAGCCCCTGCCGCTCCCAGCCCGGCGGGCAGGGGAGTCTTGAGAATTAAGTGGAAGAGAGTGAGTGGCTTCCCAAGAAATGGTAGCTGCTAATTTTTTAAAATCAAACTTTTATTTATTTATGCTTACAGATTTAAGTCAGGGTCTTGCAGACATTTGGAAAGATTCCAGTGTCATCCCAGTAGGAGGACCTCTGCAGACTCATTTAGTCAGATGACTGACTGTAGGAGATACATTTTACTGAGCACCTACTACATGCAAAAGCCCTCAAGTCCTTGCTGTCCTCCGGTTTTGCTCCAGGGACCGGCAGCATCAACAAGGGAATTTGGACCTACCCCAGCTCCACTGTATCAGAATCTGTTCCTAACAAGCCCCCTGATGATTCCTGAACGTGCTGCAGTTTGGGAAGTGTTGATTTGGCTGTTTTTCTCTCTTTCAGTCTCTGCAACTACCCTGCAAGGTAGAATGCCTTAAAAAAGGGGAAACTGAGACACGGAGAGGCTCAGTAGCCTGCCCAGGCAGGAGAGTTTCTAAGAATCTATGACAAGGGGGGAAGTCAGGATTTGAACTCAGGCTGCCTCACATCAGAACACTGTTCTTGACCATCATGTGACCGCTCAGCGGTGCAGCAGCTGAGAATGTGGGAAAGGAGTGGGTGATTCGTTCATGGGAGGGTTGGCCTCCGGGGCGCCCTGATTGAATGGACCCACGGAGAGGGGGAGGCTCTGGCCAGCAGAGGGATAGGCCTGGTCGGTCCCCAGAGCGAGCCTGCATTTGCCCATCCCCGCCCGGCACCTGGTGGGAAGCCCCTGCCCCTTCTCTCTGCTCCAGCTTCAGGAGCTGTACGGACACCCCAAAATGCAGACTCTCCTCATACTGCAGGGAGATCTCTGCTGGTCCAGTTAGTAGCCCAAGAGCTGGGCAATAGCAATTGGTTAGTAGCGCCTGCTTACTGTAACGGAGTATGAGGCTGCTCTTGAATTATATGCGATTAAAGAAGAATAGGAACAATCTTTCATTAGTTAATGAAAGCCTTCATCTTTATTGAGCTCCTTCTGTGTACTGGGTGCTGTACTAGGTCCTGGGGACACAGGAGTGAACAAAACAAAATCCCTGCCCTGGCGAAGCTGATGTTCTAATGGCGACAGAGAAATAACAAGCTCAAATGAGCAGGACCATTCCAGGTTGTAATGCTGGGATGGAAACAGGGGAGGGAGGATGGTGGGTATGATGAAGAGTGACCTGGAGGAAGTTCTGCCTTCGCCTGGGCGCTCGGGAAAGGCCTGACCTAGGAACAAAGCCATAAATGATGCACGGGAGCCAGGTATGTGACACTTTGGGGTGAAGAGAGTTCCAGGAGGAAACAGCGTTGGCAGAGGCTGGGAGGTGGGAGAGAACTTGGTGAGTTTGAAGTGCCGCAGGTGCTGGAGTGGAGGGAGGGGAGGCGATGAGGTGAGGAGGGTAATGGGCACTTGTGCAGAGCCTGGCAGGTAAAGGTGAGTGGAGATGGGGACCTGGAGGGCTGTAAGCAGGGCGAGAGTATGGTCTGATTTATGTTTTAAAAGGGGCTACACGGGTTAGGGTGTGGAGGCTGGGCTGTAGGAGCAGCAAGACTGATTGGGTGGCAGTAACTGGCAAAGGATGGTGGCAGCTTGGACCAGGAGGGGGCACAGAGAGAGGACAATAAATTTAGGATGGTGATAGAGCTGGCTCAGACTTGAATTGGTGCCGGAGGAATGTGGAAGGTGAGGCATTTCAGCAGAGAGGAAGTTAGACCTTGACTAGTGTAACCTAGAAGGCTTTCTGGAGGAGGTGTAGGTGGTCAGGATGGGCGTGACAGGCTGGGGACATTCAGGCGGTAGGAATCCATGAGCAAGGGCCAAAGTGGGTTCATGTGAAGGGCAGGGGATTGGCTCATGTGACCTTCTTCAACCCTTAAAGGTCACCGGATACGCTCAGAGTTGTCCCTGCGGTTTCGAAGCTAGAGGAGGGCTTAAGGGTCAAAAGTTTAGGTCGCCCCCTTGAGTGGGGGCAAGAAGGCAGCTAAGGGAAGGTCAGGACACCCAGGCGGAGGAGTTTGGAGGCTCTTAGCCCTGGCCCGGGCTGGACGGCTGGCCTGTCACCCACCTAATCCTGGGCCTCAGTTTCCTCAGGTATCAAGTTGGGATTCCAGGGAGGTGCAGAGCGAGCGTGTGGCGGCCTGGCAGGTGGGAACAGAGGTGCCTTTCCAGGGTCTGCCGCCCCTGCGCCAGGGCCCAGGGCAGCTTGGTTTGCAAGGCGGCACTTTCTGGGTGAGAACAGAGTTGTTTGAGGAAGGCGTGGAGGGGGGAGGAAGGGGGGCCCTTTCTCTTTGCTCTCTGGGCAGATCATTGAGGAGGAGCGGGCGCACAGAGGTGCCGTGAACAGAGACAGCGCTGTGGGCCTCTTTTTTGGGGGGTGGGGGGGGGGGAGGGAGCTAGGTCAGCTGTATGGGCCACTTAATACCCATGAACTTGCAATTAAATGCGGAAGTGGGAGACAAGGGGGTGGTAAAAGGGGATATTGTTCCAGGCTCCGGAGAGAAGGGCGGCTGGAGCTCTGGGGAAATGGCCAGCCTCCAACGTGAATGGGCTTCAGTGTCCTGGGGGGGCTGGCGGGGAGCAGGGGGCCGTCATTTGGCCCTTTGTCCTGCTCCGCTGGACCCAGCCACAAAGGCCAGCTTGATTCCCATTTAGTTTCTTTTGGGGGGTGGAGGGGGGCCTCGACCCCACCTTGGCCCCCCCTCCCAGGGCCCCAAGCAGAATGCTCTCTCTGGTCATGGGGGGCTCTCTAGAAATCCCCCCTCGCTATGATTGAACTTTGTTTTTTCCTGAAAATTTTTTAGTTTTAATTTTTTTAGGCATGTCTTACAAGCAAAATGTACAATGTTAAGTGTACGGCTTGATGGACTTTTGCATGTAATTTACCTGTATAAGCTTCATCCACAGCAGCTGGTAAATATTGCCCGCACCCCAGAGGGCGTGCCCTCCCACGTCAGTATCCCCCAAAGTAACCACTGTTCTGATTTCTGTCATCACAGGTTAGTTTTGCCTGTTTTTGAACTTTATGTAAAATGGAATCTTACAGTATATGCTCTTTGGTGCTTTTTAAGTTAATTTTTAAAAAATACTATAACTGTACATGTATATATAACTATATATGTATATATATCTGTACCTAAACATTATATGGGTGTACTATGTGTTATTTTTATCTGTATTGTATGTAATCATTGCCGTGGTTCAAATTGAAAAGGCATAAGTAATGCAGATTAAAAAGTCAGCCTCCCAGAACTGTGGCGATGGTGAAAAGATCAGTGATTGCCAGGGGTTGGGATGTCGGGGGGTGAAAAGGTGGAGCCTAAAGGAGCTTTAGGGCAGTGAAACTGCTCTGTGTGGGGGCATGGTGATAGATGTCTGTCAGTACACAACGCAGTGTAAGGCGTGGATTCTGGGAGATAATGATGTATCATCGCATGTTTATTGATTGTAACAAATGTACCACTCTGGCGGGGGGGGGGGGGATGCCAGCAATGGGGGGGCTGTGCATGTATTGGGGCAGCGGGTAGAGGGGGCATTTCTGTACTGTCTGCTCCATTTTGCTGTGGACCCAAAACTGCACTAAAAGAATAAATTCTTGGGACTTCCCTGGTGGTGCAGCAGTTAAGACTCCATGCTCCCAATGCAGGGGGTCTGGGCTCGATCCCTGGTCAGGGAATTCGATCCCGCATACCGCAACTCAAGATCCCCCATGCTGCAGCTGAAAGATCCCGCATGTCGCAATGAAGATCCTGTATGCTGCAACCAAGACCTGGCAGGCTAAATAAATAAATAAATAAATAGTCTCTTAAAAAAAAAAAAAGTCAGGCTCTCAGTTCCCTGCCCAAAGCCAGCCTCTGACCTGGGGCCCTTCATGTAGTGTGGACACGCCCCTTCTGTTCCACGAAAGTGGTAGCTTATTGTACTCACATTTTTGCACTTGGCTTTGTCCCCCTTTTCACCCTGTATCATGGAGGTTGTTCTGTAATAGTACATAGAATTCCACTGGATGGATGCATAGTGGGTTTATTTTTAAGCTGGTCTCCTCTTGATAGACACAGGTTGTTCCCATCTTTCGCCATGACAAATGATGGTATGACAGACGCGGACTACTTCACACCTGTAGGCTTATTCATTTCTAGGAAGTGGATTTCTGGGTTAAAGGGTGTTTACATTGGTTACTTTCGTATTAATGTATTTATTTTAGTTCCCCTTCCAGTTTTATTGAGATGTAACTGACATACACACTATGTAAGTGTTAGATGTATGGCATCATGACTTGACTTACATACATCATGAAATAATGACCATAGTAAATTTAGTGAACGTCCATCATCTTCTGCAGATAAAAAAGAAAAGAAACAGGAAAAAATTTTTTCTTTCCTTGTGATGAGTACTCTTAGGATTTACTCTCTTAACAACTTTCATGAAAAACATCCAGCAGTGTTAATTGTATTGTGTTGTGCGTCACATCCCTAGTATTTGTGTGTCTTATAACTGGGAGCTTGTACCTTTTTGACCAAATTCTCTCCCTCACCCTGCCGCCTCTGGTAACTACAAATCTGATCTCTTTTTCTGTGAGCTTGTTTGTTTTTTGAAGTATAGTTGACCTGCAGTGCTGTGTTAGTTCCTGGTGCACAGCGTAGTGATTCAGTATTTCTATACATTACCAAGTGATCCCCCCAAAGGGTCTGTCCGTGTGTAATGTGTCGCTCATCTTTAATTACATGAGAGAGATGAATGCAGTCCCCCTGTAGAAAATTAAGGGAAACTTTTCCTTCCTAACCTTGGTTGCCCCACCTCTAGTTTCTCTTGTTACTAGTCTGCTGTGCAGCGTTCCAGATCTTTCCCTGTGTGTTTGTCATTGACGTACATAAATGTGAACGTGTGGAAAAGACAGGGTGTGTTTTTAGGTAAGGGCATTTGTTTAAATAGAAGTCCTCACACTGAAGCTGTGGAGCAGGTGGGTGTTTAGAGTTGTAGGCGCTGGAGCCAGCCTCCTGGTTTAAATTCTAGCTCCGTCCCTTTACCTGCTCTCTCAAGGTAAACCGTTGTGATCAGCCAGCATTCCACAGCCTTGTTCACCGACTGTGTTTGTCTGGGGATCTTTTTATGTTGTTTTACATACTTCCAGCTCATTCCTTCTAACTTCCGCCTGATCTTTCCACCGGACAGTTGTACTCGAGTGTATACATCCATTCCCCTCTTAATAGGTATCTAGGTGGTTCTTTTTCTTCTGTATCTGGAGTTGGCAACCTTCGCACAATTGACAGTTTGGGCTGCGTAATTGTTTGGTGTGGGGCTGTCCTGTGCACTGTAGGGTGTTTAGCAGCATCCCTGGTCTCTACCCACTAGATGCCAATAGCACCCCTCCCCCCCAGTTGTGGCAACCAAAAATGTCTCCAGACATTGCCAGATGGAGTGCCGAGAAATGCTATAGGGTGCATCTTTTCTCCAGGCCTCCCTGTGCGCATGGACAAGGGTATCATTATTGTATTTCTATTCCACAGATAAGGAAATGGAGGCCCAGAGAGGTCAAGTCATTTGCTTAAGGTCATTTGCCAGCAAATACTTGGCAAAACCAGGATTTGAGCTTCTTCCCATTTTGGGGTCACCCACCACGTACCAAACATGGTTCTAGGCTGAGTTGGGTATTTAATGGGTGCCAGGACCGACCCAGATCCCTGCCCTCGTAGAGCTAGCATTCCTGTGGGAATGGCAGACAGTAAGCCAGTCCTCTAATAGATACCTGACTCATCCGGTGGTGGTTGATGGGTGAGGGTAAGGAGGAAGAGAGTCACAATAACAGTGCCACCTGACAGGTGATGATATTTTACATTAATAACTGATGTGTCGTGAGGGTTTCAATATATCAGGTACCATTCTAAAGAGTTTCACAGGATTAGCTCACTGAATCCCCACCAGAAACCCCTATGAGATACCATTAGTGGTAGTCCCGTATTGCAGATGGGGAAACTGAGGCACAGAGGTGTTAAAGTCTTTTGCCTGGAAGTGGCAGGGCTGTTATGAGACCTGGACTGCTAGAACTCTTTAACCATTGTGCAGCCCGCCCTCATGCCCACTCCAGGACCTACTTCCTGGGTGGTCGTGTGGGTCACCTGCACTAAGAGTGTGACTCAGTGTGGTTTGCTTAGAGATAAGGATGGAAACTGAGAGTAAGCGTTTAAAGTTTAATAGCAATTTGGCAGAGTCATTTTATGCCATTTTAGTCCAGGCCTAGAAAAATTAGGCTTGTAGTCTGCCTTTTTACTTTGTTTTTCTAATAATTCACTTTTATTGCAGTTTACAAAAGTATTAGTCTCAAATGGATTAGAAATTAAAGACAAAAATAGTTCTTCCCGACAGATAGTTGGAGGAATGCTGCGTTAGGACGGGGAAAATGCTGAGAGCAGGCCCTGGCCCGTAGTACAAGCTCGGTAAACGTGCGCTTTATTATTAATCTGTTATTCTGACATTTGATTCTCTCCGTATAAGCTCCTTTCTCCTGGAGCTTCTTCCCGTTTAATGGATGAAAAAATTGAGGCCCAGGCAGATTAGGTGTTTAGAATTGGCTGACAGGGTGTAGATGCTTGGGGGTCTTTTCTTTGCTGACCCTGCCTGGGCCATGATTTTCATGCCCCTCTCCAACCCAGGCAGCTGGATAGGCCCTGACCTGCAGGCCTCCCTGTGGAGGTGTGGTTGGCCAACAGCCTGGAGCCCTGGTTAAGCAGGTCCTAGAGAGAGACTGGGCTTCCCTGGGGACGGTAGGCGGCTGGGGCCCCTCTTGGGGAACCATCCCAGGCCTCTCATCAGCAACTCTCTTTGTCTCCGTGGCCATGACAACCTGGCTGGACACTTGGCACATCCAAGCCCAGCCCCCAGCCTGACCCGCCGCCTTCCTCCTTGCCTGAGGCCACCCTGGCAGGCTCCTGCCCGGCTGGGGGTGCCACCCCTAACCCCCACTCCCCTGCCTCGCACTGATGGGGGCTCCTGGGCAGGGCTGGTGCTGCCCTTTCATGTGGGAAGGACCTCCAAAGCAGGCCTCTGTGGGCGAGTCTTCCCTCTGCATCCGGGCCTCTTTGCTGTTGGCTTTCAGCACGCTTGTGTTCATTCTCCTCATTTGCTTCCTGTCCCCAGCCCTGCCTTCAGCTTCCTCCTGGGCTCTCTGTCAACTTGGGTCTGTCCCTTCCCTTCCCTGTGCTTTTCCGCCTTGGTCTTTTTCTCTGTTTCTTTCTCTTTGTCTCTCCCTCTCTCTGTCTGGCTTGTAATGCATCATCATTTGCAGGCTGGTCCCTGCATCTGAGAATGGGGCTGCTTCAGAGCCCCCCAGTACTGGGAACCTTTGGGGACCCTTCTGTGCTCAGAGAGGGGACCATACTTTGTAGGGGCTTGTTTGCAGAAAAGCCACAGCTGCAGCCCCCACCAGCCCAGTGAGATCCTGCTGCCCCAAATGGGGTCAGGTTGGTCTTCCCATCCTGTGAGGGAGGAGTTTCTGTTGTCCCATGGAGGGGGTCTTCCTGGTGAGAGGAGGGGTGGTCCTCCCACCCTGTGACCAAGAGACTCCTCTTGTCTTGTGGGGTTTCCTCCTGCTAAGGGAGGGGGTCCTCTAACCTGGTGAGGTCATCTTCCTTCCTGGTGAGTAAGGCATCCTCTCCTAATGGGACAGTCCTCCTGGTCAGACCCTCTTGGGAGGAGGTGGGCTGCTGAGCCCCCTTGCTCTGACATCTGAGCCAGCCGTGTGAAGGGCCTGGACTCGGAAAACCCAGAACATTTTCTTTCCCATGCACCTGGGAGAGGGCCATTTCCCATTGTGGGTTGTTAAAGTCATCATTTATTAATGGCCACAGCTGTCCTTATAGATATGAATAAATAATGCTCCGCTACAATGGCCTAGTCTTATAGGATCCTCAAGGACCTTAGAGGGATCTAAATAAGAGTCATCTCAGTCTGACCTTTGACGGGAGCCCAGAGAGAGGAAATGATTTACGTGGGTGAGATTGCAAATCCAGATACCCACAGGTTGACAGGTAAAGTAGCCAGGTGTAGGGAAAATGACATCACCCTCATCATCTGTCTTTTTGTTTCTCCAGTTTCCGCAGCAGCCTGGATGTCTTTAATCTCCTTGTGCCTTGGTTTTTTCATGTATAAAATGGAGATGAGAATATTTGTCTCATAGATGTTTCTTTAAATTTTTTTTTTAAATTGAGATATAATTGACATACCATGAGTTTACCCTGTTAAGTGTCCATGCCACTGGCTTTTATATAGTCACAAGGTTGTACACCATCACTGCTTTCTAATTCCAGAACATTCCATCACCCCAAAAGGGAACGCCAAGCCTATTAGCAGTCCCTCTCCATTCTTTCCCTCCCCCATCCCTGGCAACCAGCGGTCTACTTTCTGTCTCTACAGATTTGGAATTAATTATACACTGTGGGGCCTTTTGAATCTGGCTTCTTTCACTTAGCATGACTTTTATTTATTTATTTATTTATTTATTTATTTTATTGACTGTGTTGGGTCTTTTTTGCTGTGTGCGGGCTTTCTTTTTAGTTGCGGTAAGTGGGGGCTGCTCTTCGTTGTGGTGCGCAGGCTCCTCATTGCCGTGGCTTCTCTTGTTGTGGAGCACGGGCTCTAGGTGCGTGGGCTTCAGTAGTTGCAGCACATGGGCTCGATAGTTGTGGCTCACGGGCTCTAAAGCACAGGCTCAGTAGTTGTGGCGCATGGGCTTAGTTGCTCCGTGGCATGTGGGATCTTCCTGGAGCAGGGATTGAACCTGTGTCCCCTGCGTTGGCAGGCGGATTCTCAACCACTGTGCCACCTAGGAAGCCCAGCATGACTTTTTAAAGGTTCATCCATGTTGTAGATGTGTCAGAATTTCATTCCTTCCTATGGCTGAATACTTGTCCATTATCTGGATATATCACCTTTGTTTATCCAGTCATCGGTGAATGGACTTTTGGGTTGTTTGCACTGTCTGGCTATTATGAGTAATGCTGCTATGAACATTTGTGTATAAGTTTTTGTACAGACATAGGTTTTCGTTTCTCTTGTGTATATATATGCCTAGGAGTGGCCTCATAGGTTTCTTGGGAAGATTAAATGAGCCCTTAAAAGTACAACTCTTAGGACACATCCAAGCAGTAGCAAGTACTAGATGTGTGCTAGCTCTCGCTATTACAAAACAACACCTCGAGCCTTTGGCCTTGATGTTGGAGAGACAGTGATGCTATTCAACACTTCTGAGTGCTTACTGGGTGCCAGGCACCCATCCTACGGGGTGGCCACTCTTTTACAGATGAGGAAACTGAGGCACAGAAGCAGTAGTTGGCCCACGATCACACGGTGAGGAAATGGCAGAGCTCAGATTGCAGTGGGCCTGGAGGGCCAGCTCTCGAGCCCTTGCCACTGACGCCATGCCTTCTGGAGAACTGGAGGTCACGTGTCCCTTGTCCCGTGTCCCGTGTCCCGTGTAAAGGGGGAGCCGCTCCTCACCCCTGAGCAGCAGTTCCCATGCGGGAACACGAGCCCAGTGTTGCCAGATCTCCTGACTTTTTAAAGATGTTTTCCAACAGCCGGAAATGTGGAGTTTTGGGTATGAAATCACTCGATTTTTAAACGTTGGCAACTCAGTGATATTTTTAACAAACACTGCATTGGCCAAACAAAATACGTCTGTGGGCCAAGCCCGTGGGTTGCCAGTTTGCACACTCTGCCCCTGGGGCGACTGGCTGGTGGGGGAGGGGCATCGCTGGGCAGCACCCTGGAATGAAGGCATTTTTGGACCTTGGGCTCCACCTTCCCTGGGGGGCTTCGGGCTCATGTCTGTGCCAGTTGTGTTGAAACCTGGCCCCTCACTGGCACGGTGGGCTTGTTGAGGGCCCCAGTGGCGTCTGATCATTTGGGATCCCCGCCTCTCTCCCCCAGGGTCGTTGCACCGTGGCTTGCTCAGTGGGTGCTCGCCGGACAGGCCCTGCCTTTGACTCTAGGCGTTAACTGCCTCTCTACAGCCAGAAGCCGCCTGGCACATCGGGGGCTGGGATCTAGAGTCAATCCCTGGTTCAAAGCCCAGCCCTGCCCCCTCCAGCTGTGACCTTGGGCGAGTTGTTTAACCTCCTGGTGCCTCCATTTTCTAATCTGTCCGTCCGCAAAATGGGCCTGATCCATTAATTCAGAAATTAGTATATAAACAGTGATCAGTGTGCACACGGAGCCTGGCTGGTTGCAGCCGCGTAAAGTGGTGACGTGGGTGCAGGCTTGGGGGCCGGACTCCCTGGGTTCGAATCCCAGGTCTGCCACTCACCAGCTGCGTGATTTTGGGGCAAGTGCCTCGACCTCCGTGTTTCAGTCTGTCAAATAGGGGTAATAATAATAATACCTCCGTCATGGGGTTGATGTAGCATGTAGGACAGTGCCTGGCACATGGTAGGAACCCAGTAACGTCAGCCATCATTAATATCACATGCATACAAACACAGACAGACGTGCAGACAGACGCAGTCACTGCCGAGGCTCTGCCATCTGGCAGAAATGGTGCGAAGGTGACTATTTCTGCGTGCGTATCTCTGTGTGTTTACTGCAGGGAGTGATGTTAGTGTGTGTGCGTGCTTGAAGCTGCACGGGCCTGAGCCAGCTAGCGGGGCTGCTATTTTCTGCACAGGCATCGCCATGCATTAATAGAGTGTGTACATTATGCGTGCGTGTGCTTGCTCTCTCCCTGGCACATTCCCAGAAATAAGCACACGCTGGGATTCTCAGGCAGTGAACCCAACCACCTGAGCAGCCAGTGATGTTTGAGCTGATTGGGGAGGGTGGGAGCTGATGGGGGCAGGTGGGCACAGATGGTGGGTGGATGGAGGAAGTGTTTGCTGCTCCGGAGGTCGGAGGTCGGGATGTGGCAGGGAAAGTGTTGGGGGCACTGAGGGCTGGGCTGCAGGCTGTAGGTGTGACCCTGCTGGCCGTGGGCTTGGGGAAAGGCTCTGTGATCTGACTTTGACCTTTTGGGCAGTGAGCGCAGGTTTGGCAGGTCCAGCAGACTCTGAGTCTTTCTCTGCCACTCCTCACCTTCCCTTTCTTCTCCGCGGCATATTGCAGGCGCTAATTAAGGCAAAAGCTCCTTGGAGGCTAAGAAAAGCTGAAGCGCGCAGAATTAGCACCACAGAATTTAGCTATCTGGAGAGGCAGCCTGGGCTACTGAGTTTAGCCTCTTCCCCCCACCGCCCCCCATGTTCTTTGTTTCTCTTGCTTTTTACCTTGCTGCCCACTGCCCTCCTTTCCCCATCAAGCCTGTGGGGTGTGGCAGCCTTTGTTCCCCTCTTTTCTCTTTCATTCCTGGAAAACTTTCTGGAGAGGCCAGTGGGACTTCAGGCTGCTTTTGGAAGGGTGAAGTGGTGAGATTTGGGGTCATCTTCCTGTCCTGGTCCTAGGATGGATTCAATAACTTCTTACTATTAGCTGACACATATCGAGCTCTTAAGGTATATCAGGCTGTGTCCTGGGCATCCAACACCCATGAGCTTGCTTATCTCTTCTGATACCTTAATGGAGGTAATGGTAATTCTTATTGTTCCATTTTACAGATGAGGAAACTGAGGCACACAGAGGTTATGTCACTTGCCCAGGACCCCACAGTGATGAGAGGCTGAACCAGGATGTGACCCAGCAGTGCAGTTGTAGGGCTCTGACTCCTCACCACAGCACTGTGCTTCCTTTGCTGATGGGTTAATTCAGTATATTTTTTGAGCCCCTACTATGCATGTGGCCCATTTTTCTCCTTCTTTCCTCCCTTCCACTTCATTCTTTTTCTCCTTCTTCCCTCCTTCCTGTTCATCTATCCATCCTTCCATCCATCCATATCCATCCATCCATCCATCCATATCCATCCATCCATCCATCCATCCATCCATCCATCCATCCATCCATATCCATCGATCCATATCCTTCCATTCATCCATCCATCCTTCCATCCATATCCATCCATCCATCCATCCATCCACATCCATCCATCCACATCCATCCATCCATCCATCCATGCATGCATCCATCCATCCATCCACCTATCCGTATCTATCCATCCATCTATCCATTAGTGTTTCCTAAGACTTACTGCAATAAGTAAGTTAATAACAACAGTCTCATGATTTTTGTCTTATTCATATACTGACCACAACATGATTTATGTAATATTTTTGCTTAATCTGACTCTCCTTCCTTTTTTAAAACTTCAGTCTCCTCTTTTTTTTATAATTAAAAAAAATTATTTATTTGGCTGCGGCAGGTCTTAGTTGCGGCACGCAGGATCTTCGATCTATGTTGAGGCATGTGGGATCCCCAGTTGCGGCATGTGGTATCTTTAGTTATGGCATGTGAACTCTTACTTGCGGCACGTGGGGTCTAGTTCCCTCACCAGGGATCAAATCTAGGCCCCACACATTGGGAGTATGGAGGCCCAGCCACTGGACCACCAGGAAAGTCCCTAAAACTTCAGTCTCTTTCTAAGCAACAGTGTTCATGACTCATGGATTTGATAGGATAGCTGTAGTTATTAAGATCAAGATGAAAAATATTCTTGAGTGCTGCCCCTCAGTTGCCTGTCCCCAGCCTTGCCAGGTCCACCTGGAGAATCCCGTCACAAGGTGAGACAAAGCTCACAGCTCCATGGCAGGCCTGGGGTGGCTGGGTGTCTTTCTGACCAGAACTTCCCAGCTGGAGGGCAGCGAGGAGGGTACCAAGCTATGGTAAAGAACTCTGGGAGGTCACATCACCTCTGGCCAGAGCATCAGGGAGAGGTGACATTTGAGCTGAAACCCAGTGTAAGGGTTTGGATTTTGACTCTTTAAATATTTTTCGAGTTCCTGGTGTGGGTGGATGCTGGGTATACGGGGTTAATGGGAGCATACAATCAGGTTGCTTGGGTGGGTGGGAGATAGAAACTGAAGGAATGAGTCGCAGATCACTTCAGACTGTGTCAGGGCTGTGAAAACTGTAACGCAGTGGTTGGGATTGGTAGCGTCAGGGGTGGGTCTGGATGGGCTGTGTTAGCTGCAGGCAGGGAAGGCCCAGCAAGGAGATGGCATTGTCACTGAGCTACGGGAGGGAGCAACCATGTAGAATTCTTAGAGTTGTTTGGGCAAAAGTAGTAGCAAGTGCAAAGGCCCTGGGGTGCAAGGTGGGTGTGAAGAGCAGTGAGTGAGTGGGGACGCATCTGGGGCCAGATCTGTCCTGGCAACGTAGGAAATTGGGATTTGTTTCTGGGTGCTCAGGAAGCTGGACATTGGAGGGATGAGAGCAGGGCAGGAACGAGTGGGTTTTATTTTTAAAAGATCCCTCTGTTGCTGTGTGGACTGGAGCAGGAGGGGCAGACCAGGGAGGTGGCACCACCGTAGTCCAGGTGGGAGATAATGGGGGCCCTGACCAGGGAGGGGGCAGAGAGGAGACAGGTGTTCAGAAGGTGTGGCCGACAGGATTTGCTGATAGTTGGATTACGGGGAGACACAGGAGTTGCGGGAGATTAGGATGAGACGGGGGGCGGGGGTGCTCCTCTTAGGGGCCTGACCCTGAACTTGCGAGACCCTGAGGGTGAGCCCCTCCTCCCTTTCCCCTGTAGCTGCTCCGAGGACGACTGTAGAGCTTGGCTGAGCATCTGACTTGTAGGCTTCAGGAGGGAGAGAGGTCTTCCAGCCAGAGCTCGGTGAGGGAGGAGTCACAGGGCATTGGTGGTTCCCACAGCGTCCTGGGGACCCCTCTTCTCTGAGTGCCGCACAAGAGGGTCTTTGTGTGGGCTGCCTCCTTCCATTCATCTGTAGACAAATGCCGTGGCTCTTTTTTCTCTCATGGATGAGGGTTGTCTTCCTATGACGGATCCGTGCGTGAGAGAGACTGAGTGTGGGCTAGCCCAGAATGGAGTGTGAGGCTGCAGAGCTGTTGATGCATTCATTCACAGACCTGCCTGCCACCGCAGGTGCTCTGATAGTGAACAAGGCCAGGCGTTCCCCACCGTCATGGAGCTTGCATTTGGGTGGGAGGACAGACAATAAACAAGGAAATATACAGGGTGCCAGCTAGTGATAAATGCTAGTGAGGAAAATAAGGCAGAGATGGATGTAGGGATGCCGGGGTGGGAGTGAGTTGTTCTTCTTAGGTAGGCTGAGCCGGGATGGCTTCACAGAGGTAGTGATGTTTGAACAGAGGGCTTTAAGCCATGGTATTATCTGGGGAAAGCATTCCAGGCCAAGGGAACAGTAAATGCAAAGGCCCTGGGGCAGAGGGTCATGCTGGTGTGGTGAAGGCTGATGTGGCTGGAGCAGCTTGCGCAGAGAATGGCAGGAGGTGAGGTCTGATGAGAACGTTGGCGAGAATGTTGGACTTGATTCTCAGTGGGGAGGAAGCCACCAGAGCCCTTGGAGCAGAGGAAGGACATAATCTAAGACTCAGAGGCTGAGGCTGCTTGACTGGATGGAGTAACTGATAAGGACAGAGTGAAAGAGCAGAGGAACCCTGAGCTGTTGAGGGCTGGAGTGCTCCATGCAGGTGTGGGTCTGGGAAGGGGGAGGGGTGGGCGGTTGCTGGCAGTGGATGGATCACCGTTTTGGGTGGCTGGGTGTGGGCTGGCTGATAGCCTGGCCCTGCCATGGCCAGGCTGTATGACCCTGGCAAGTGACCTAACCCTCTGCAGCTCGGTTTCCTTATCTGGACGTGAGGATGATAACGATACCTCCCTCTGAGGGTTTTGTGAGGATTAAATGAGATACTGCATTAGAAGTAAAATTGTCACTCTTTGCAGATGACATGATAATATACATAGAAAACCGTACAGACTCTACAAGAAAACTTCTAGCACTAATCGATGAATTTAGTAAAGTAGCAGGATACAAAATTAATGTGCAGAAATCTCTTGCATTCCTATACACTAACAACAAAAAAGCAGAAAGAGAAATGAAGGAAACTCTCCCATTTACCATTGCAACAAAAAAGAATAAAATACCTAGGAATAAACCTGCCTAAGGAGGCAAAAGACCTGTATGCAGAAAACTATAAGACACTGATGAAAGAAATCAAAGACAATACAAACAGATGGAGAGACATACCATGTTCTTGGATTGGAAGAATCAACATTGTGAAAATGACTGTACTACCCAAAACAATTTACAGATTCAACGCAATTCCTATCAAATTACCAACGGCATTTTTCACAGAACTAGAACAAGAAATCTTACGATTTGTATGGAAATGCAAAAGACCCCGAATAGCCAAAGCAATCTTGAGAAGGAAAGATGGAGTTGGTGGAATTAGGCTTCCTGACATAAAACTATACTACAAGGCCACAGTGATCAAGACAGTATGGTACTGGCACAAAAATAGACAGGAAGATCAATGGAACAGAATAGAGAACTCAGAGGTAAACTCAAGCACATATGGGCACCTTATCTTTGACAAAGGAGGCAAGAATATACAATGGAAAAAAGACAGCCTCTTCAATAAGTGGTGCTGGGAAAATTGGACAGCTACATGGAAAAGAATGAAATTAGAACACTTGTTAACACCGTACACAAAAATAAACTCCAAATGGATTAAATACCTAAATGTAAGGCCAGACACTATAAAACTCCTAGAGGAAAACATAGGCAGAACACTCTATGACATCCATCAAAGCAAGATCCTTTTTGACCCACCTCCTAAAATAATGGAAATAAAATCAAGAATAAACAAATGGGACCTAATGAAACTTAAAAGCTTTTACACAGCGAAAGAAACCATAAACAAGACAAGTAGGCAACCCTCAGAATGGGAGAAAATATTTGCCAATGAAGCAACAAAGGATTAATCTCCAAAATATATAAGCAGCTCATGCAGCTTAATACCAAAAAAAGCAAATAACCCAATTCACAAATGGGCGGAAGACCTGAATAGACATTTCTGCAAAGAAGACATACAGATGGCCAACAACACATGAAAAGATGCTCAACATCACTAATCATTAGAGAAATGCAAGTCAAAGCCACAATAAGGTATCATCTTACACCGGTCAGAATGGCCATCATCAAAAAATCTAGAAACAGGGGCTTCCTAGGTGGCGCAGTGGTTAAGAATCCGCCTGCCAATGCAGAGGTCACGGGTTCGATCCCAGCTCCAGGAAGATCCCACATGCCGCGGAGCAACTAAGTCCGTGTGCCCCCCAAAAAAAAAAAAAAAAAAAAAAATCTAGAAACAATAAATGCTGGAGAAGGTGTGGAGAAAAGGGAACTCTCCTGCACTGTTGGTGGGATTGTAAGTTGGTACAGCCACTATGGAAAACAATTTGGAGGTTCCTTAAAAAACTATAAATAGGGCTTCCTAGGTGGCGCAGTGGTTAAGAATCCGCCTGCCAATGCAGAGGTCATGGGTTCAATCCCAGCTCCAGGAAGATCCCACATGCTGCGGAGCAACTAAGCCCGTGTGCCAAAAATAACTAAATAAATTAAAAAAAAAAAAAAAAAAAAAAAAACTATAAATAGAACTACCATATGACCCAGCAATCCCACTCCTGGGCATATACCCAGAGAAAACCATAATCCAAAAAGAAACACTTACCCCAATGTTCATTGCAGCACTGTTTACAATAGCCAGGACATGGAAGCAGCCTAAATGCCCATCAACAGATGAATGGATAAAGAAGATGTGGCACATATATACAATGGAATATTACTCAGCCATAAAAGGGAATGAAATGGAGCTATATGTAATGAGGTGGATAGACCTAGAGTCTGTCATACAGAGTGAAGTAAGCCAGAAAGAGAAAAACAAATACTGTATGCTAACTCATATATATGGAATCTAAAAAAAAAAAAAAAAAAAAAAAAAAGGTACTGATGAACGCAGTGACAGGACAAGCATAAGGATGCAGATGCAGATGCAGAGAGTGGACTGGAGGACACGGGGTTGGGGGGCCAGGGGATGAAGGGGAAGCTGGGAAAGTGAGAGAGTAGCATAGACATATATATACTACCATCTGTAAAATAGATAGCTAGTGGGAAGTTGCTGAATAACAAAGGGAGATCAACTCGATGATGGGTGATGCCTTGGAGGACCAGGACAGGGAGGGTGGGGGGGAGTCGAGGGAGGGAGGGGATATGGGGATATATGTATAAATACAGCTGATTCACTTTGGTGTACCTCATAAGCTGGTACAAGAGTGTAAACCAATTATATTCCAATAAAGAGCTTAAAAAAAATAAATGAGATACTATATCGAAGTCCTTATGCCTTAGGCTTAAGACTGCTCAGCCCATCCTGAGCACTCAGGAAAAGCTTCCTGTTGATACTCCCCTCTTCACCCCCTCCACTCCTTCACCTCCCCTCCCTTTTCTTCCCCTCTTCTTCCTTCTCTCTTTTCCTTCCCCTTCCCCCTCCTTTTCCAGAAAAGCACTGTGGTGCGGACTAGGGTCAGGGCCTGAGGCTCAGTAGGTTGTCCTAGCAATGAAGGTGGATGGAGACATTGAGGAAGCCATTGCCAGATTTTACTGTGATGTTGGGTGAAGCTAGATGCTTTCACCCATGACACCTAAAGGACTTGTTTCATTCTGAAATTCATAGTTATTTGGAAGGGTGGGCATAGCTGGACTTCTAGGTTCCTCGTGAAGGTCTGGGTTTTATTTAATCTTTGGATGGTGAACTCTGTGTAAGTGACAGAAAACCCAAACCAAACTGACTTAAACAAGAGAGGAAATGTGATAGCGCATGCAGCTGGGATATCAGCTTCAGGTATAGTTTGATCTAGGTGCTCAGTGTTTGTCTCTGTTCCACTACCCTTCCCATTGCCTTCATTCTTGTGCCCTTTGTGGCTCAGGTAGAAGTCAGGTAACACCCCCTCAAGCTGCATTGGGGTGCTTTACTACATGAAGGGGAAACAGAAGCTGATCACAAAAGGTGAGATGCCTGCAGAGCTTATTTGAAAGAGGAGAGAGTCCTGTGTGAGGTGGGGGTGGATGGGTCTTTGGGTCTAAGTCCAGTGTTCCACAGCTGAGATTTCCGAAGGACATTTGAGGGCTGCTTTCATGACTCATTCTTGGATGAATTCACTCACCCAGGTTACATCATATCCTCAAACATCTGCCCTCCATCCTGCAAAAGGCTGTAGGACACTGCCCGCCTGGTCCTTGGGTGGTGGAGAACAGGGTTTCATGGTAGATGCGGTCTTAACAGGAAAATGCTCTCGGCTTACAGAACACTTCCCATGGGTCCTTTAAACACATCAAGTGAATTACAAGTTCCATTTGGGTTTGCACATGACCTCTTGTGGTCCCCCCCCCCCCCCCGCCAGCGATAGAGGTTTGGGTCTGGGTGCGTTCACCGTGAAGCCTCTGGCAGTCTGCACGTTAAGTTTAGTCACCACATTGGCACTTCTCTGAGTTTTTCTTTCCCTGGGTATTTGTGACTTCCCTAATTTTTAGATTTCTTAAAAACAAAGAAAATAAAACAAACCACAGTTGTATTTCCAGACCCCAGCATCTGGTGGCCACTTGTAATTTGGGATGTTTGGGGAAAAAAAAGTGTTTTGATCATTCTTCAAAATTAGACTTTAAAAATGTATCATTGGGTATTTCTATATTAAAAGGTTGGTTTTTTTTTTTTTTTCCCCAGACCAGGCTTCTTTAGAGATTTTCTTAGTCCTTCCCCCACCCTTCAGAGCTGCTTATAAAAGTTCTTGCAAGAATGAGTTTTTCTTTCTTGCGAGAGGGTTGTGTTTTTTTTTTTTTAATGTCCTTTATATAAATTTATAATGTTGTGAGCAGCAGAAAGAGGAAATGAGCTAGAAAAGTGCTCAGGTTTTTAAAAGTCTCTCATGGACCCTGGTTGGCCAGAGGCTCTGCTGCCAGCGGGTATCTGGGCATCTGTTGCCCCTTCAAACACTCATTACGAGTGATGTTTTGGAATCAGCCTTTTTTTTAAAAAAAATTATTTTTGGCTGCTTTGTGTCTTCGTTGCTGTGCATGGACTTTCTCTAGTTATGGAGAGCGGGGGCTACTCTTCGTTGTGATGCGCAGGCTTCTCATTGCAGTGGTTTCTCTTATTGCAGAGCACAGGCTCTAGGCGCGTGGGCTTCAGTAGTTGCGGCACGTGGGCTCAGTAGTTGTGGCACACGGGCTTAGTTGCTCCGTGGCATGTGGAATCTTCCTGGACCAGGGATCAAACCCATGTCCCCTGCATTGGCAGGTGGATTCTTAACTATTGTGCCATCAGGGAAGTCCCTTTAAGGATCTTTATGATGCCTTTTAATAGAACTCATTGGAACTGTTTTACCTGATAATGAAATTGGCATGCTCAGAGGTGATGTGCAGTCCTGTGGTTGGGGCAAGCAGATGCAGGTGTCAGTGTTTCCAGGGTTGAAAGAATTCTTACTGTCCTTCTTCAGTGCTCTGGTGCACTGCCCACCACCATGGTGGGGTGGGAGGGCGTCCTGAATTGGCCTTTCACCCACCATTGCCAAACTTGCCGGCCACCAGTGAGCCCCAAGGAGTGAATCCCCATAGGGCCATCAGCATGCTGTGCTCAGGGGGGTTTCTGAGAGGTTCTTGGAGGAGCACGGAGTGGGGAGCTGGGCTGGGAGGGTCATGGGTCATTGGCCAGAGAGGCTCTGACCCATCCCAGTGACCTCTTGCCTTTCCCACACCTCCTCTTCCCACTCCTCCTTTCCCTCCCCTCCCCCACTCCCTTTCCTCTCTTTCTTCTCCTCTCCTCCTCCCCCCTCCCTCCTCCTCGCCCCTGCGCCTCTCCCCGCCTCTCTCCCTGTGCTCTGCCTTCAGAATCCTTGCTCTTCACCACTTGGCTCTCTGCCTCCTTTGCACGTAATGTCTTAGGTCACAGGTGCTGGTGTCTCGGGCAGGATTGATTCCAGAAGGGGGTTGGTTTGCTTCTTCTGGGGATGTGGATTTTAGATTTTGGTAGTTGTTGCTTGTTTGTCCCGCAAAGGGGTCTCACCACTTGCCCTCCCCGCTCGAATGTGGCACCAGGTCCCTTTCCCAGGGAACTTTGTGCAAACCTAGATTTCAGGTTCTGCTGAGTGGCGCTCCCCTACCCCTCCTCCCACACCCTCCCGCTTCCTCTGTCTGGAGCCCCTTTGGCTGCTCTTGCTCCAGGCACGGTCCTGCCTCACGGTCTTCCTGCTGCGGGGCGCCCTCCCCCAGGATCCACCCAACCCTCCCCCATTAGGCCTCTCTCCCCTCAAAGACCCTCCGCAGAGAGGCCCTGCCGGCCACCCTGTCTGAGAAAAGCCACCTTCCCCAGCTTTATCCTTCCTAGTATCACCTCTCCTCTGGTCTTTCGGGATGTTTGTCTGCTGGTCGATCATGTGTCTTCTTTTTCTAGAAGTTGGCTCTGGGTTTCTCTCGTTCCTTCACCCCCGTTGCCTGACTTGTGGTAGGGAGCTGATAAGTATTTGTGGAACAAATTTGGGGGAATGTGCTCAAACTTTTTCTCCTGCTGGGGCATTGGGAGATCAGAAACCTCAGAGGTGCACAGGCTTAAATGGGGAAAGAAGAGGGGCCACGGGCTGGGGCTTGATTATGGGGGGAGGTAAAATTTTGAAAGTTGGCCGTAAAAACCCTGAGAGGCTGGCCAGCCCGGATAAGTCCATGTGGCCGAGAGGCTGAGGGTCACTTCCATAGGGTGAGAGGAGGAGCCCCAGAGTTTGCATCTCAGCAGTGATTCCTGAGCTTGAAACTGGCTGGGACAGCTCTCCTGCCCTGGTGCCAGGCCTCCTGGAAGGGGTTTTAGGAGCCCTGGGTGGCACAGTGGCTGGAGCTAAGCCTGAGCATCACCAAGAGAGGTGCCCCGAAGCCAGTTTCTTAGGGCAGAGTGGACAGCAGCAGGACACCAGCGGCTCTTAGCATCCTTTGCATTTTTTATGAATGAGTCCTAATGGTGCTCTCTGGTGCTGCTGTTGGCTCTCACCTATTCCTGGTGGGGGCCTGGGCAGCCTGCTGCCTGCTGGCCTCCAGCTGGCCTCTTACAGGAAACCCCAGACAGGGTACTATAAGCAGGCCAACCAACACTTCTTAAATATATAAACTTTATTGAGATATAACTTACATAAAATAAGATGTACCCATTTAAAGGCATGTCATTATCAGATTTCACCAGGCTGGACCTGCTGGCCACAGGCAGGGTTGCTGACAGCTGCTTTCTGCCCAGCCAGCAGGGCAGGGAGGGGCTGCGGTGGGGTCAGGTGGGGTCAGGAGAGGCGCTGGGCACTTGTCATTCAAGGCTTCACACCCAGAGGTCCACTAGGCTTTCTCTTCTGGTGGGTTTGCAGTTCCCATGGGCAAATCAGCTCCTTGCCCCTGGTGACGAGGTTTCTCCAGGGAAGGTGGGGTGGGCTTTAGGTCCAGGGGGGCCCGGCAATCTGCAGATATAGGGCAGTTTCACTGTCCCAGAACGATTCACACTGGAAGGAGGACTGTGACCAAGAATCAATTGGAAATAGGCCCTAATATAGCAATATTGGGAGTGGGGATGGGGCTAGATGAGGACTTTACGTTGTGGAGAAGAAAACCAGATAACCTAAAAATAAGTTGACTTTTATCCTTTCATTAATGAGGATATGGGATTTACGATATAGTAGCCACTTTGCATGAGTTCTTAGATCAGTAAAGAGGGAATCAAGTGTTGATTTTTTTTTCCATTGGGAGATGCATAATTTTTCTGATGCAATTAGATGGTATGATATGATGTCATTTCACGTAAATTTGCTCTTTTCAGTGATGATAAAGAGTGTGATGATAAAGGATCACTTTGCAAAAGCATTAGAGCCCGTTTTTGGTGCTCACGCCTGTCTCCCTTTGACGGTCTGATCATCTCCTGGAGCTCTGCTGTCTTGTCTCCTTCCTTTCTCTGTGAAGTGGTCCGCGTGCCAAGTCCTCAGGTGTGGGCCGCTTTGCCTGGCACCAGCCGCTGTTTGCCAGCATCACTTTCATCGATGTCATGAAATCCAGCATCTTTTGCAAAACTTGCAGTTTCACTTTGCAACTGATTTGCTTTCATTTTGCCTCATATTTTGACTGTGGCGTGTCAGGAGAGCAAGAGCTGCAAAGATACGGAAGGGATGCTAAGCAGCGGTCGCTGTTTGGGGGATAATTTTAGAAGTGGTCAGCTTGGTTGGAATATTTTGAAGACAGGATGGCCTTTCTCCTGGGGGGGGGGGGGAGACTTGGATAATGGGCAGTGGAGTGGACCCTGGAGCATTTTAAGATGTGTCTCTGTTGTGGAGAAGTTGCAGAGTGGTCCAGGGGACCAGTCTCACTCCTGAAACGAGCGGGGATGATTAAGGGCCAGTGCCAGGATGCTGTGGGTTCCTGCTTTTCCTTCTGTGCTACCACTCAGTCTCCTTTGCCGAATCATTCTCCTCCTCCTGGCCTCTGATTCTTGGGGTTTGCCAGGCTTAGCCCATGGACCTCTTTCCATCCGTGTGCTCTCATCTCTCTTGTGGATTTCACATTCGTGTGGCCACTGCCTCCTTGCCATCACCACGTGGATATCTCATAACATCTTACGCTAAACCTATACCAAACCTAGCTCCTTGTCTTTCCATCCCAGTTAATGTCAGCTCCATTCTTCCAGGTGCTCAGGCCTCAACACTCCCAGGGGTTGTGAGTACCAAGAGAGGGGTTTCACAGGGGCCCATCTCAGAGGCTGCCGACCTCACGGCTCTCTAGCAGTGAACCTTGTTGAAACATCTCCTGGTGCGTATGTGCCAGAGGAGTGGAGGGGCTGGATTGTGAGGTCCCCTTTGCTTGCTTTCCTCTTGTTTACATGTCTCGGAGCTTGTTCTCTATCAGTACATAAACAGCTTCCTCATTCTTTGTCACAGCTGCATAGTTGTCTCTGTCTTAAATGGACCATCATTTTTAAGAACTGTTTAAATCCTCCTGTAATTAATATCGTTTTTAACAGCATTTTTGTGCCTGTGTGTGAGGATGTCCCCACGAGGAAGTGGGCTAGGCGGCCTTCAGCTGTGAGCGGGAGGTCATTGCTCAGCCCCGCCTCCTTGCTTTGCAGAGTTCTGATGCTCATGGAAAGTGCTGTAGGCGAAGCAAGGTGTGACTGTGCTTGTGTTCAACTTGAATTTTCTTTTCCTCTTATAAATCGTAGTTGAAATGTACCTGTCCTTTAGTCCCTTATCCAGGGTCCCATGGTGAGTTTGTGGCAAGGCCTGGGTTTGAATCCAGATCTTATTTGAAGGCTAGTGCCCTTTTTGCTGCATCCTCTAAGTGTGGCCATGAAAAACCAATTGTGAGAGGATGGGGCTGGGGAACCTGACTCGGGGATTCTTTTCTGCACAAGTTCAGAGAGTTCTGTTTTGGGCCTCCCTGGGGAGGAATGGTGGTGTCAGCTGAGGACCAGTGTATTAGTCTGCTCAGGCTGCTGTGACATAAGTCACAGGCTGGTGACTTAAAGAAGACGTCTGTTTTCTCACAGCCTGGAGTCTGGGAAGTCCAAGATCAAAGTGTGGGCAGATTTGGTTCTTGGTGAGGGCTCTTTTCCTCGTTTGTAGACGGCTGCCTTCAGGCTGTGTCCTCACCTGGCAAAGAGCGAATTCTGATGTCTCTTCCTCTTCTTATAAGGACACTAGTCTTATGTCAAGGACCCCACCCTCATGGCCTCATCTAAACCTAATTATCTCCCAGTGCCCCATCTCTAGATACCATCACACTGGGGAGTAGGGCTTCAGCATATGAACTGGGGGGCAGGACACAAACAGTCCATAACAACCAGCATTGCAAACCTGTGGTTTCTTGGGCCGCATTTGTCATGTAGATGTGTGTTATTTGGCCAGTAGGTGATGTAGCGTGGTCACCACAGGGTGGGTTTTATTTATTTATTTATTTATTTATTTATTTATTTATTTATTTATTTATTTATTTTTAAGCTCTTTATTGGAATATAATTGCATTACACTCTTGTACCAGCTTATGAGGTACACCAAAGTGAATCAGCTGTATTTATACATATATCCCCATATCCCCTCCCTCCAGCGACTCCCTTCCACCCTCCCCGTCCTGGCCCTCTAAAGCATCACCCGTCATTGCGTTGATCTCCCTTTGTTATACAGCAACTTCCCACTAGCTATCTATTTTATGTTTGGTAGTGTACCTATGTCTATGCTACTCTCTCACTTCATCCCAGCTTCCCCTTCGCCACCCACCCCAGCCCCGTGTCCTCAAGTCCATTCTCTACATCTATATCTCCACTCTTGCCCTGTCCCTGGGTTCATCAGTACCATTTCTTCAGATTCCATATATATGAGTTAGCACATGGTATTTGTTTTTCTCTTTCTGGCTTACTTCGCTCTGTATGACAGTCTCTAGGTCTATCCACCTCATTACATATAGCTCCATTTCATTCCGTTTTATGGCTGAGTAATATTCCATTGTATATATGCAGCACAGGGTTTTTTTAAACTTTCGATTTTGAGATAATTTTAGATGTCCAGCAAAGTCGCAGATATAGTACAGAGTTCCTCTTTATTCTTCACCCAGCGTCCCCTTATGTTAACATTTTATATAAATGTAGTGCAATGAGCAAAACTAAGAAATCAGTCTTGGTAGAATACTGTTAACTAAACTGCAGAATTTATGTGGATTGCACTAGTTTTCCTGCTGATGTCTTGTTTTCTTTCCAGGATCCAAGCCAGGGCACCACGTTGCATTTACATGTCAGCTCCCCTTAGTCTGCCCCTGATCTGTGACTGTACCCCAGTCTTTCCTTGTCTTCATGATCGTGACACTCTTGAAGAGTACTGGCCAGGTGTTTTATAGATCGTCCCTCATTTGGGTTTGAGGTTGTGCATTCTTGGGAGGAATATCTCAGAGTGATGTGTCCCTCTCAGTACATCCTATCAGAGGCACATGGTGTCAGTATTTACTGCTGCTGATGTTAACCTGATCACTTGGCTAAGATGGTGAAAGTCAGGATTCTCCAGGGTGGTTACTATCTTTTCCTTTGTAATGGCTAGGCATTTGGGGGCAAGACTGAGACTATGGAAATATCCAAATTAGCTTAAATTTTCACCCACTAATTTTAGCATCCATCAGTGTATCTCGCCTGTGTCAATTCTTACTGGAGTGTTCTAATGGTGACTTTTTATTTCCTTCCTTCCTTCTGCTTTTATTAGCTGGAGCTCTTCTGGAAGGAAGAATTCTCCCCCGTTTACTTATTTATTCATTCAGCTATTTATAGCAGTGTGGGCTCATACACCAGTGCTATCATTATTCTTTTATTTATTTTTATTTATTTTTGTTTTTTTTGGAAGCTTTATTAAGATACAGTTAACATACAATAAACTGCACATATTTAGAGCATACAATTTGGTATCCCAGTCTCCCAATTCATTCCCCCCCAACCCTCCCCGCTTTCCCCACTTAGTGTCCATATTTTGTTCTCTACATCTGTGTCTCTGTTTCCGCCTTGCAAACCGGTTGATTTGTACCATTTTTCTATAGTCCACATATATGTGTTAATATACGGTATTTGTTTTTCTCTTTCTGACTCACTTCACTCTGTATGACAGTCTCTAGGTCCACCTATATCTCTACAAATGTCCCAGTTTCATTGCTTTTTATAGCTGAGTAATATTCCATTGTATATATGTACCACATCTTTTGTATCCATTCATCTGTTGATGGACATTTAGGTTGCTTCCATCTCCTGGCTATTGCAAATAGTGCCGCAGTGAACGTTGGAGTGCATGTGTCTTTTTGAATTATGGTGTTCTCTGGGTATATGCGCAGCAGTGGGATTGCTGGGTCATATGGTAGCTCTAGTTTTAGTTTTGCAAGGACCCTCCATACTGTTCTCCATAGTGGCTGTATCAATTTACATTCCCACCAGCAGTGCAAGAGCATTCCCTTTTCTCTACATCCTCTCCAGCATTTACTGTTTGCAGATTTTCTGATGATTCCCATTCTAACTGGTGTGAAGTGATACCTCATTGTAGTTTTGATTTGCATTTCTCTAATAATTAATGATGTTGAGCAGCTTTTCATGTGCCTCTTGGCCATCTGTATGTCTCCTTTGGAGAAATGCCTATTTAGGTCTTCTTCCCATTTTTTGATTGTGTTGCTTGTTTTTTTGATATTGAGCTGGATGAACTGTTTATATATTTTGGAGATTAGTCCTTTGTCTGTTGATGCATTTGCAAATATTTTCTCCCATTCTGAGGGTTGTCTTTTTATCTTGCCTATAGTTTCCTTTGCTGTGCAGAAGCTTTGAAGTTTCGTTAGGTCCCACTTATTTATTTTTGTTTTTATTTCCATTACTCTAGGGGGTGGATCAAAAAAGATCTTGCTGTTATTTACATCAGAGTGTTCTTCCTATGTTTTCCTCCAGGAGTTTTATAGTGACTGGCCTTATATTTAGGTCTCTAATCCATTTTGAGTTTATTTTTGTGTATGGTGTTAGGGAGTGTTCTAATCTCATTCTTTTACATGTAGCTGTCCAGTGTGCTGTCATTATTTATTCTGTTGAGATTGTTTTGACTTTGGCCATTAGGAGTTCTCTCTGGTTGGCCCCTGTGCTCTTTTCATGTGCCTCCCTCCTTTTCTTTTTTCTTTCTCTTTCCTTTGAGCGTTTCTTCACTTGCTGATACTGTGGGATATTCCAGGCTTATCTTGTATTTCCCCTATCTTAGCCCTGGAAACAACTGCTATCCAAGGAGCTCTGGTTCCTTTTATTGGAAGATGGTAATTTAGAGACCTAGGTCTAGGGGCCAGGTGTGCTTGTTGCTACTCCGACTGCATGTCACTGCTTCTGGGCCCTCTTGGTGGCTAGAGCTAGGAAATATATGTATATGTACTATTCACACAGGTGCACACATCTGTATTTCTATAGCATTCTATCTGTATATAGTCATCCCTTGGTATCCAGAGGGCATTGGCTCCAGGACCCCTTCAGATACCAAAATCCGAGGATGCTCAAGTCCCTTATATGAAACATCATAGTATTTGCATGTAACCTCTGCACATTCTCCCATATACTTTATTTTTTATTTATGTTTTAAACAATTATTTCAAAAAATTTTTTGGCTGAGTCAAGTCTTGATTGTGGCACGTGGAATCTTCATTGTGGCATGCTAGCTCTTTGGTGCGGTGTGCAGACTTCTCTCTAGTTGTGGCGTGCAGGTTTTCTCTCTCTAGTTGTGGCATGTGGGCTCAGTAGTTGTGGTGCGTGGGCTTAGTTGCCCCACGGCATGTGGGATCTTAGTTCCCCAACCATGGATCCAACCCGTGTCCCCTGCATTGGAAGATGGATTTTTTACCACTGGACCACCAGGGAAGTCCTCTCCCATATACTTTAAATCATCTCTAGGTTACTTATAATACATAATACAATGTAAATAGTTGCCAGTGTGTGGCAAATTCAAGTTTTGCTTTTTAGAACTTTCTGGAATTTGGGGGGAATATTTTTGATCCACAGTTGGTTGAATCCCCAGATGCAGAACCTGTGGCTATAGAGGGGCAACTGTATGTTAAAAAAAAAAACCCCAAGTTCGTATTGATACCCAATGTGAGATTTTTAATGATTAATTTTAAAAATTTATATACAATAAAAATGACATTTGGGGAGTGTAGGGTTTTGTGAGTTTTAACACATGTAGAGAGTCATGTTCCTAGTGCATTCGGATATAGAGCAGTTCCATCACCACCAAAAAACCCTCTTGTGCTGCCACCCAGAGGGCACCCCCCCCACCCCCCGTGCCCCCACCTACATCCCTTGAAAAACACTCATCTGGTTTCTGTCCCAATAGTTGTGCCTTTTCCAAAACATATAGCTTTCACGTAAACGGAATCACAGAGCACGTAGCATTTTGAGACTGGCTTCTTTCACTTGACATAAGGCCTTTGAGCTTCATCCTGGCACGGTGTGTATCCATTAGTTTGCTCCTTTTCATTGCTGCGTCGTGTTCCATTGTTTGGCTCCTCCAGTATGTTTATCCATTCACCTGTCAAAGGACATATGAATTGTTTCCAACTTGGGGAATTATAGATAGAGCTGCTGTAAACATTCATGTGCAGATTTTGGTGTGAACGTCAGTCTTCATTTCTCCAGGGTGAATGCCCAGGAGTGGGGCCATTTGGTACATGGATGTTACATTTTACGAGAAACTTGCCAGACTGTTTTCCAGAGTTGCTGTGCCGTTTCACATTCCCAGTGGCAATGTCTGAGAGGTGCTCTGGTTTCACATTCTTGCCAGCACTTGGTATTGTCAAGTTTTTTTTTTTTTTTTCAAGTCATTCCCATAGAAGATAGTAGGATCTCATTGTGGTTTTAATCTACATTTCCCCAGTGGCTGTTGATGTTGAATATCTTTTCATGTGCATATATACCATCCATATAGCCTCTTTGGAGACAGGTATGTTCAGGTCTTGTACCCAATTTTTTTTTTTTTTGGGGGGTTGTTTTCTTACTGAAGAATTTAGAGTTATATTCTGGATATAGATCTTTTGTCAGATACGTCACTTGCAAATGTTTTCTCCCTGTCTGTAGCTTGCTTCTTCATTCCCTTAACCGTATCTTTGGCATAGCAAGTGTTTCAAATTTTCATGTATCACGTATTTTCTTTTGTGGATTTTTTTTTTTAATTTTTATTTATTTATTATTTTTTTAGGGGGGTACACCAAGTTCAATCATCTGTTTTTATACACATATCCCCGTATTCCCTCCCTCCCTCGACTCCCCCCCCACCATCCCTCGAGTCCCCCCCCCCATCCTCCCCCTCCCAGTCCTCTAAGGCATCTTCCATCCTCGACTTTTGTGGATCTTGCTTTTAATGTCAGATCTAAGAACTTTTTGCTTGACCTTGGGTTGGGGCACGAAGATTTTCTCCTGTGTCTTCTTCTAAAAGTTCTGTAGTTTTGCATTTTGATCCCCAGGATCCATTTGGAGTTAACTTTCGTGTCAAGTGTGTAGTTTAGGTTGAGACTCATTAATTTGCATATGATGTCGGTTGTTCCAGCACCATCTGTTGAAAAACCATCCCTTCTGCGTTGAATTGCCTCTGCACCTTCATCAGAAATCAAAGGGTCATATTTGTGGGGGTCTGTTTTTGGTCTCTGTTCCATTCTTCGAGCTATGTGTCTGACCTTTCACTAGTACCATACAGCCTTGATGACCGTAACTTTATCGTAATTCTCAAAATTAGGTAGTATGAACATTCCAGCATTGTTCTTCTTTTTCAAAATTGTTTTGGCTATTCTAGTTTCTTTGCCTTTCCATGTACATTTTAGATTTAGCTAGGACAGGGTTTTAAAAGTTGGAAAAATTGTTACACATCTCTAGATTTCCAATTTCTCTTGGAAAACAGAGAGATCTGCCTCTATTTCTGCCTGGTGACAGCTGATTGGAGCAGAGTAGTGGCCGCCCTTTTAGATGAGCATCTGCTGTCCAGTTTGCCATGGTCCCTCCTTTCTCCCCTTTCCTACACCTGGCCATCTTCCCTTGTGCACTCCAGCTGCATGGCTTCTGTAGGCATTGGTATTTGCAGTCCCTAGTGTAGACTTCTTGGGCACCTCTGGCTGTGAGATCTGACCTACTGATAATCCTGATGATGGTGATGGAGCAACAGAAGTTCCTCTCAGAGCTTTGTTTTTGGCGCTATTCCAAGCCCTTGGTCCATGATCTCTCCTCAGATCTTTGCCACTACAGGGCACAACTCTCATTATGCCCATTTTACGGATGTGGAAACTGAGAGGTAGGTGAGGCTGCTGGCCCCGGGCCATAACAGCTTGGGTTTGCTGTGACCTCAAGCCTGTGTTACATCAGAGTCCATTGTTTGTGGTTCTGGCTGCCTGGAGGCTGAGGGTGGAGACCTCATCAGCATCTCAGTTCTCACCTCCCCACCCTGCTCTATGTTGTCAAGGTTTGTTCTCAGATGTTTGTAATGTGGCATTAAGGGACCATTCATTTCCTTAGGAGCTGTCTGTAGATAATTCTGGGTGGCAGGAGAGGGATGAATATCCAGCCTAGTGGCCCGCCCGAGGGACTGGGGTTAGCAGCCTTCTGCGTGGCTGCCTGAGGTTGGGGTCTACTGAAAGTATAATGGTGGGGTGTGGCCGGGATCTCCAGGCCTCAGGCTGGAGTCTGGGGAGTCAGAGAACTGGGGGCTTGGAGGCTTTTCCAAATTCAGACCTGAATTGTGATCATCAAACACCTGCTAAGTGCCTAGTGTCGCGTGGCGGGTTTTGGTGTCAGAAAGCCTGCATTTTTGCTGCAGTTTCACCACTTCCTAGTGAACCTTCTTAGGCAGATTCTTTGCCTCGCTGGGCCTCAGTTTGCTCCTCCATAAAAAGGGCTGTTCATAGCGGCCACCTCGCAAGGTCGTGAGGATGAAGTGAGCCAGTGCAGTCAGGTGCCCAGAACAGCGCTCGTCCCATGTAAGATGCTCAGTGAACGTTAGCGGCTGTTATTACCGTCGTTATTAATGCTGTAGATATACTTCCTGACTGGCCCAGCAGGTGAGAGGAGCACCCCGGGCCCTCTACACACCAGAGACAGGATGGTGGCATGGGTGAGAGGTCTGGCATGGGGGTCAGCCTTGCTGATGCCGCCCCTTGCTAATTGTGTGTAATGTTCTCCCTCTCTGTGCCTCAGGTTTCTTGTCTGTGAAATGGGATTAATCAGAATGCCACCTACCTCAGGAGAATTACGTGAGATAACGGCACATAAAATACAGAGCCCGGAGTCTGGCACACAGGCAGTGCTCCCTGTACGTGCTTGCTGTTCTGATTTGTATTTATTACTGGTGGATTCTCACATGTCCCCGTGGGGTAGGTGTTGGTCTTCCTTGGGGAGAGAAGCAAAATGAACCACTCAGGGACCCAGTGCTAGGCAGGTGAGTGAAGCCTGGGCCTCCAGTCCTGCAAGTGGTGCCGGCTGGCTTTTCTGAGGGCCCATGAGTCACGCTGCTTTAGACAGGAGCCTGGGAACCCTCCCTTCCCCGTGGACTCCCCCTCCGAAGCAGTGCCCAGCCTCAGGCCCCAGCTGCCGGTTGCCATGGAGTCCGGCTGCCATCCCAGCCCACCGTTGCTAGGCAGGCGGCTGGTTGCCAGGCACCACCTCCTTGGACACCTTAGCTCTCAGAGAGCCTGTTTCAGGCTGTCTGAGGGGGGTCGGGTCACTGGGGGCCCAGCGTTTCTGTTACAGACTGGAACCTGGGAGGTTCGTTCTCGGGGGAAAGGAGTCAGAACAGCCCTGAGGCTGGGGTCTGGGATGCCCCAGCTTCCAGCGTCAGTGTCTCAGCATGTTCCTCATTGGGCCCCCATGGGAGGCTGGGCAGGGCTCACATCTCTGTTTTGCAAATGGGGACAAATGAGGCTTGTGAAGGGGAGGGCCCCAAGGGGGCTGTGGAGTCCTCTGCTCTGCCCTGGGGGAAATGGGACTGCACTCACCCCCCCAGCACTGAGGACTGGGGTCTTTGCCCTGCTTGTCCAAGGTGCTGGGTGACCTTCCTCCTCAGGGCCTTGCCCACCATGCTTAGAACACAGTCCATCTCCTTAGCCTACGTGCTCCGGCTCCTGCTTCCCTATCTGCCTGAGTCCGTGACCCATCCCCGCCTGGGTCACCTTGCCTAGTCCTTCTGTTCACCTGTTTGCTCTGCTCTAGCCACAGTGGTCTCCTTGCTGTTGCTCAGACACACCAACCAGCCCCCTGCCTGAGGGCCTTTGCACTTGCTGTCCCTACTGCCTGGGTCGGGCTCTCCCCTGGTATCCCGTGGCTCACTCCCTCATTTCCTCAGGGTCTGAACTGGACATCCCCTGCTCAGGGAGACCTTCCCTGGCCACTGCATTTAAAATCCCATCCCCCTTCATATCTCCCTTTTCTGCTGAGTTTTCTTCGTAACACTTAGTGTATTTTTGTTTATTCCCTGTGCCTCATCCATCAGCTCTCCGAGGATGGGAGCATCCTCTTTTGTTTATTGTTCTATCCCCAGAGCTCACAACAGTGCCTGGCCCTTAGTAGGTGCTAAATGTGTTACTTGCTGAGTGAGTGCTTGAATGACTTTGTAGCAGAAGCAGCATGTTCCCAGCCAGAGAATGGATGTGAGCGAGAAAGTGGCAGCTGGCTGGCAGAGGAGCTGGCCTGTAGACATCCCGTGTCCCTAAAGCTGAGGGTTGCCCGCTGCCCAGTCCCCCTCCTCGTCCTCAAAAGGCAGTGGCCCCAGCAGTTTAAGACTAAATTCAGCCTCACTGGAAAAACGCCCCTGTCCCAAGGAAGCTGTGCATCTTCTGAGAGTCCCATTTTGAACCGACGGAAAATCCCAGCAGGACCTGCCAGAGTTGCTGGGGGTGGGAGCCGGTGCTCCCGGCTGTGGTTTTAGCCCTGTGGGTCCCGCAGCTCCCAGCCTGACTCAGTCCAGCCTCTCTGACAAAGCAGCTTTGACTGAGGCTTGGGGGAGGCGTGCTGTGTCGGGGGAGGGGGGTGGCATCCCTCTCTGGGTTTCAGGGCTTCATGCCGCTCCCCCCCAAGTTGGCACAATCACCCCCTTTTAGAGATGAGGAAACAGAAGCGTAGAGGGGTGACGTTGCCAGCTCAAGGCCACACAACAAGAAAGAGGTGAGTCTGGGACTTGACCTCACTTTGTCTGACCCCACAGCTCGCCCACAGAAGCCACGCTGCCTTCTTTCTTGGACTCTGTCCCCTCTGGGTGTGAAGTGGGAGGTGAAGCAGTGGGGAAAGTGGAGGACACACGGAGGTAGCGGCTTTCACCGCCTCCCTCGCGTCCCTGGCTCCTCAACCTTCTCATCGTAGCTTTGATTGTACCTCCTCCAGGCAGTCTTCCCTGAATGCCCCTGCCTGGGTCACCTTGCCCAGTCCTGCTTCCTGGCACTCAGCACGATTGCTGTTGAGTCTGCATTGTGCAATGATTGGCTGATGATCTGTCCCTCTTGCCAGACTGGCTTGCATGACAACAACTTAAAATGTCCCAAATTGAACTCTTGCTCTACACACTCCCCCTACCCTCAAACCACAGTATTTCCTGTCTCAGTAAAAGGGACCTCCATCCTGTCAGTGTCTCAGGCCAGACACCAGGGAGTTGGCCTCCACTCTCCTCTCTCACCCCCCACATCCCATCCATCAGCAAATCCTGTGGGCTCTGCCTTCAAAGTACATCTAGTATCTGACCATTTCTCCCATCCCCACATCACCACTCTGGTCGGGTCCACCATTGTCTCCAGCTGGACTCATTCAGGTGCCCCCTCCCTGGGTTCCCTTCGTCCCCCCCACCCCCAACAACTCCAGTCCGCCAGGATGAAAAGCTTGAACCTAATCATTATTAGGGATGTTTGTGGAGCACATACTGTGTGTTGGGCCCTGGGCCAGTAAGTGCTTTACAACTATTCTCTTATTTAAATTGTCATATTAGCCCTTAAGGTAGGCACCGTTCGACCCATTTTACAGATGAGTAAAACTGAGGCCACTGAAGGTAGTGAGTGCCTTGCCTATGGACACAGTCTCTGAGTAGACTTGTTTGATTTCTCCAGACAGCTTCTCCATTTGCGCTGGCACTCTGCCACATGGTCATCCCTGGCTGGATGGCAGTCGAGATGAGCCCTAGGCCAGTCCGAGCGGCCTCTTCCTCTTTCCTCAGCAGACGTGAAATGATTTGTGTTGCTGTCATCATTCCTCCCGCTGGGACCCTGACTTCCTTTTTAGCTTGATGTGGCGGGAAGTTCCGCAGAGAGAAAAAGGGAACTGGGATGTTTGCGTGTAGCTGAGTGCAGGATTCTGGGTCTGCGTCGCGTGGCTTGTGGCTGGGGGTCAGGGCGAGACTCTGGGCACCAGGGTGCTGTCCTCGAGGGACATTGCCTCGCTAGCTGCTGTCTCTGCAGACTCATGCCTTCCTTCAGTCATTTGTTCTCTGCCATCCTGAGGACTTGGCCCCAGGCCTGGGGCCACGGGCATGGGCATCTCTCCAGCAGGCAGAGTCCAGCCATGCCCTTGGATACGTGTCACCCAGTGTCACAGGGACCGGGGCTGGCTCGTCACCAGTAACGGCTCTACCACAGGGTGTAGACTGATGACCTCTTGTCCCTTCTCGGGAATGTGGGTGCCCTTCCAGGCCATCCCCTGTGCCACCCGAGAAACCCAGCGCAGCTTCCTGGAACCCTGATGTTGCTGAATGATGTGGCTGGACAAATCGTTTTTCCTTTTATTTATTTAATTTTTATTGGAGTATAGTTGCTTTACAATGTGGTGTTAGTTTCTACTGTACAGCAAAGTGAATCAGTTACACTTATTTGTAAAGCAGAAAAAGAGATACAGATGTGGAGAACAAGTGTATGGATACCAAGGGGGAAGTGGGGGGGTAGGAGATTGAGACTGACATATATACACTATTGATACTATGTATAAAAGATAACTAATGAGAACCTACTGTACAGCACAGGGAATTCTACTCAATGCTCTGTGGTGACCTAAATAGGAAGGAAATCCCCAAAAATGGACAAATCATTTTTATGGGAAAGTCGAGCACAGGTGATGGTGATGGTGATGGTGATGATGAAACACGCTTACTGAACGTTCGCTGCAGGCCAGTACGTGGTCATCAACCCCAGCCACAGGATCGTGGTGAGAGTCACAGGAATTCACGTTGGTGAATCACTCAGAACAGAACCCAGCACGGAGTCAGTTTCTAGAGAGCGTTAGCCATGGACACTTTGCTCTCTGGGCCTCGGTTCCTCCTCTGTAAGGTGGTGGGGCTGCACCTCTGATAAGGCACCTCGTGGCCTTGGGCATCATTTGGGGGCAGTAAATTGGTGCAAACCCTTCGGTGAAACATTTAGCAGAGTTCGCAGGAGCCTCCCAAACATGATCCCCTGGGACCCCTGGATCCCACACCGAAAATGTAGTCTGAGAAAAAGTCCTGAGCACGGGGGAAAACCCCCAGGCACTTATGTGCCACGATGTTCACCAAAGCACAGTGTGTGAGAACTCAACACTGGAAACAACCTAAATGTCCCCAGATGGGGAAATGGTAAGGTGACCAGGCACGCCCCCTTCTCCAGCTGCCACAGACCAGGAAGGAGGTGACATGTCTGATTATGTAGAGCCTGTGGTGGCATCTTTGCCTTCAAAAGTGCACAGAAAAAACCATTGAAGGTGACACACCGAAGTAATAACGGTGGGTCCATTGGAATGCATGATTTTCAGTTTTCTTATTGTGATTTTGTTCAGTTTTGCCTTGAAATGCAACTGTACACATTCAGACCAGAAGATTAGACTCAACCAGCGATTCCTAAACTTCAGCGCCTGCCCCAGGCACCTGGGAAAATGTATTGCAAATGCAGATGCCAGGGCTCCACCCATTCCACTGCGTTGGAGCCTCTGAGTAGCAGGGCCCAGGAATTGGCTTAGTCTGATCTTGGCTGTCAGGATCCTCTCTGTCTTCCTCCTCTGAGCAGCCCTCCTTGATTGCCTGCCCGCTCCCTGTGCTCCCTTGAGCCCTGCAGGGTATCTGGGAGCTCTTACAAAGGCACAAGTTCCCTGGCTTTCCCATACGTCTTGAATCAGGTTAGCACTTCCTGGTACATCTCCTGGGCAAATGTGTCTTTTGAAAAGCAACCTGGGTTATTTTTATGCCACCTTTTGGACATCAGACCCCCTGCTTCCACTTGGCTTTTGAAACCAGACTTCTAGTTGTGCCTTAATTTTAAATTGTAGAGAGAACACATGCTCATAACATTGAAAAGGATTGAAATGGTGCAGAAAATTATAGGAGAGTCAATCCTGTGATAAGCCTCTGGTTTACCGCCTTGTGCCTACAAGTAATTTATTGAGCATGTACTGTGTACCAGGTGCTTGGGATGCAGCAGTGCGTGATTCAGACAGAAGCCCTCATCCCCATTAAAGTTTACAGTGGCACTAGACAGTGAAGATATTAAGTGAGAAAAGCCCATACTGTTAGTAGGTGATAAGTGCTATGGAAGAAAATGAAGCAAGGTAAGGGTGGTGGGGTACTGGGAAGGAGTGGTCAGGGTGGGCCTCCCTGAGGAGGTGATGTTTGAACAGAGACCTGAAGGAGGGGAGGAAATGAGTTGTGTGGTTCCTTGGGGACAGGTGTTCCAGGCAAAGGAGGGGATAGCCAGTGCAAAGGCCCTGTGGCAGGAGCCTGCTGGGTATGTTCCTGGAATATCAGGGGGGTCAGTGTGGGAGGTGAGGAGGAAGAAGGGAATGAGAGGGGTTAGGAAGCGAAGTCACGTCAGGCCTTGAAGGCTGTGGTCAGGAGTGTGGTCTTATTCTGAGAATGGTAGGCGCTGTGGGAGGATTTTAAACAGGGACGCACCATGCAGTGGCTTGTGATTGACTGTGATGCACGGGGCATGCCCGCTGCCGGGGCTCCTGGAGATGCCCCCCTCAGCAGTTAAAGAGCAAATGTTTGCGGATGTCTCTGTGCCCGTGGTGGGTGGGGGACGGCTGTCAACTACCTGGATAGGACCCCCCTACAGTATTCATGGCACTTCTCATTCAGTGGCGACCCCTCCCCACTCGCAGCTCCCCCTCCCCTACACCACCACCCTGACCTTTTTGCATCAGAACCTCGGAGCAGACAGTCTTCCTGTTCTCGCATCTTCTCGGTAGCTGGGCTGTGGAGGGCAGTGCGGGGTGTGTGTGTGGAGGGCGGCTTGTCTCTTTGGCAGCAGGCCCCACAGAAGCCAGGACCTCATGGGTGGGGGGCCCGGTTTGCCTGAGGTGAGAGGGACGTTGACTGCCAGAGCCTGGGAGACCCGCGTGTGGGCAGGTGGACGAACCAGGGTGGATGGGAACGATCTTTCCATCCCTTTGCTGAAATAAAAAAATTTTTGGAATAATTTTTAGAACAGTAGAATTACACCCATTAAAGTACAGTCTTCAGGGCACATCTCGATGCCTTTTTACTTGTGCGTCACGGCTCAGCGAAGATCTAGAACAGGTAGTGACCCCAGAGGTCACCTCATGCCCCTTGCCAGTTAGCACCTGGGGAGAAAAAGTAACGTCTTTGTGTTTTTGATGAGAAAAATAACAATTTTTGGTAACTTCTGTCATCAAAGATGTGTTTTGCCAGTTTGCTGGCTCTTATAGAAGTACAGTCCCACAGGATACAGCCTTTTGTGTCTGGCTTCTTTGGCTCAGACAGTGTTTTTAGGACACACCCATGTCATTGTTTGTTCAGCAGTTTTTCTTTTGATTGCAGAGTGGTATCCCACTGTGGGGATGCACTACAGTTTGCACATCCATTTGCCTATTGACGGACATCTGTGATTTTTTCAAAATCTGAGTTTTTATTGTGTTCCTTTCTCTGTGCTAAGCACTTTGTTATATGTAATGTTTCCTTCAGTCCTCCAAAGAACCCTAAGAGATAGAGGCTCTTATTTATCCTGTATTACAGACGTAGAAGCAGAGGCTCAGAGGCTTATGTAACTTCCCTTACTTTCTTCTCTTAATAAGTACTTTTGAGCATGTTATAACTGACTTGTACCAGTCTAAGTGGCGTGGAGACAGCAGTGAACCAGACACACAGAAATCTCGGCCCTCATGGAGCTGGCGTTTCATGGAGAGAAGGACCACTCATCAGTGTATAAAATAACATGTAGATTGTGATCACTGCTTTATAAAGAAATAAAGCAAGGTGTGGTGGGGGAGAGTGTCCTGTGCTGTAGTAACCTGGGGGAAGAGCCTTCCAGACTGAGGGGACAGCATGTGCAAAGGCCCTGAGGTGGGAACAAGCCTGGCGTGTCATAGGAAAAGGCAGATTAGCTGATATGGTTGGAGTGGAGTGAGACACCCAGTGTCAGGGAAATATGAGGCAAATACATTGTGGTCTGTGTGTTGGGGGCGGGGGTTTCTTCTGTCATCATACACTGACAGATAAAAATAATAGCAGTGATGGGAATGTAAGCGCTGACATTTCACGAGGCCTCACTGGCATGACGCTGAAGTTGAGGTTCGTTATCTGTTTCATCTTCTGAGGGAGGTGTTTGAATCTCCGTTTACAGAAGAGGAAGCCAAGGTTAACACTTACACACCTTCTCCTGCTGGCAGGTGGGGTCTTGAACCAGAGCCTCCCCCCGCCCTCCTCTCCCCTCCCTCACGGGGTCCCTGGGCGGTGGTGGAGTCCCCCAGGAAAGGCGCTGTTGAAAGACTCACTTGGAAAAATCTCTGGTGACCTGTCTGATCTGTCAGTCGGTGGTGGGGCTGGTTGTTACTGGTGGGTGTGGGGGTGGTTAAAGTGTGTGGATCGGACTTCCCAATTCCAGATCTGGGGGGTTCTTGGGGATCTTCTCTTTTGACCCCTGCTACCCCCATTTCACAGAAGAGAGAATAGGGGATGGAATATGGGAACGGCTTCCCCATGGTCACACAGTGAGTCTATGGCTGGGTGTAATTTGGAAACCAAGTCTGCAGGTCCTGAGCAGGGGGCACTGTGTGGTCCCCATTGTGCAGAGGGGAAACTGAGGCCCAGAGAGGAGGGGTGAGTCTCCCCAAATCATCTAGCTAGTGTGCATCATTTCTTATAATCCTCGCGGTTTATCCTTGAGGTCTGCACTGTTACTCTTCCTATTTTACAGATGAGGAGACTGAGCCCCAGAGAAAGGGATGTCCCATTCATTCATTCATTCATTCATTTTCACCTCTTCATTCATCAGAAGTGTACTGAATGTCAGGCGCTGTGCTGGGGCTGTAACTATGAATAAAACAGAGTGAATGAAACAGGAGTAAAACCGTGACTAAGCAAGATCTCTAGGTGCTCTGGTGAGGAAGACAGGCATGGATTGAATAACCTCATAGGTTACATTACAGCTGTGGTGGCTCTAAGCAGGGTTTACGGTGCTGCTGGGGCCTGTCCCTGGGTTTTGACCTGGTTGGGAGGGCAGGGAAGGTGAATCGATGTTAACTGGGTAAAGAGAGGGTGCTGAGTGTTGTGGTTGGAGGGAACAACATGTGCAAAGGCCCAGGGACAGGAGCAAGCTTGGTGTCTTTTCAGAACAGCCTGAAGAGCCTGAAGGCTTGGTGGTGGTGGTGAGGCGGAGTCCTGCATGGAATTTTTGGCTGTTATCCTCAGAATGGTGGGGAGCCATTGGTAAGTGTGGCAGGGCAACGGGGGACCACATTTGTATTTTGTAAAGATCCCCCTGGTGACTTACCTAGGGTCACTCCAGCCAGGGATGCCTAACAGACCTAGGCCTCCCGACTCCTGGTTTTCCCATCAGGCCACGCCACTCTCCACTCCCACTAATTACTCCCCCTTTTGAACCCAAGAGACAATCTAGTCCCACGGGAAAGAGTCTTGACTCTGGAGTTCCACGGGCCTGGGCTCTGTACTGGCTCCGTCCTTTCCTCCCTGTGCGACCTTGAGCAAACGACCTGAGATTCCATGTCTTCGTCTTTGAACAGGGCTACGCAGCAGTCACCTCCTCATAGACTCTTCGCGTTGACATACAGTAAGCACTTAATTCATGTTGCAGCTGGTTCTTGTGCCCTTACCCCATTGGAAACACAAGCATCGTCTAGTTCAGATAACTTGGTGCCCTGCGGTTTCCCACATCTGATCTTACTAAGTGGCTCCTTGCTTTCTAAATTCAGGAGCTGAATAGAGCTGGGTAGTTAAGGAGAGTTGGTATTATTATAATTATTATGAAAATTTTTGCTATTAGACCACCTGTTTGTAATGAATATTTGTTAATATAGACCATCAGTGGTGGGGAAAGAAGACATTTCATAGCTTACTGATTATAAGACTAAATAGAAATGTATGAAATATGTAGCTACACTGTATAGTAATATCTACTATGTATTCATAATAATTAACAGTGGAGTATTAGGATTGTGTCAGGCTGTTGATGGAGATGTGATGCAGGTTTTGTTTTCTTTCCTCTTTGTGTCTCCAGGTAGGTGGGTCTATCAGTTTCCCTTTGCTGCTGTAACAAATTGCTACAAAATTGGTGACTTAACACAGATTTATTATCTTAGATTTCTGGAGGTCAGATGTCTGAAGTGGGACTTACAGGGCTAAAGTCAAGCTGTTGGCAGGGCTGTGTCCCCTCTGGAGGCTCTGGGGAGCATTCATTTACTTGCCTACCCATTTGCTAGAGGCTGCCTGCATTCCTCGGCTCCTGGCCCCCATCCATCTTCACAGCCAGGGATAGCCGGTCTTTCTCACGCTGCATCACCCCGACACTCCCTCTCCTGCTTCCTTCTTTCTCTTTTAAGGACCCTGTGTCCTCAGAGGGCCCAGTTGGATAATCTGGGATAATTTCCCCATCTCAAGATCATTACCCAAATCATATCTGCAAAATCCCTTTTGCCACGTAAGGTCACATATTCACAGGTTTGGGGATTACGATGTGAACATCTTTGGGGGGGTCCTTATTCAGCTGACCTCAGTGGTCAAGGGCATCAGGGGCCTCTCTGCCCTCTGGTGTCCACAGACTCCCCTTGCAACGTCTCCCTCACTTTATCTTCTGGACCCGGAAGGCCAGAGGCTGTGCTGGACCACGGGGACATAGGTCATAGAGCTAGAGGGGAGAGGACTTCAATGAAGTGGCCCCATCACAAGTGGACGTGGGTGGGTAGTCAGTCAGGGGAGCTGAGAGCACAAGACTAGGTCAGTAGACGCAGCAGAAGGCTAGTGTCCAGATTCTGGTGGCCCAGTGGTCATATCTGAGCTCTGTCTATTTAGCTGTGTACTCTGGGGCTGGCGCTTCATCCACTGAGACCCTCGGTCTCCTTTTTTGAAAGACGGGGTGAGGTTGTCTGGGATAAGGCAGTGTGGGAAGCAGTGGGAACAGAGCTGACATTCCCTACATTTAAGACCCCAAACTCCATCTGAGCAGTAAATGTCTGTGCTCTTGAGACGGGCGCTGCTGTCAGCAGCCTCTTCTAGCGCCTGAATTCCTTCCCTGGGACCTGAGCAGACGCTGGGAAAAATAAACCAGAGGAAACCTCCACGCTGAGACCCCTCCCCGACCGGTCCCTGAGTGCCACTATTTTTACATTCTCTCACTTTTGTGCATTGTTTCCTGACTCTCCAAAGACAATTCTTCACAAGCCAAGGGAGGGAGGGGACCGCTCCCCCACCAGTGCGAGGAACAATTGTTTGGGGAGATGGAAAAAAAAGCTGGGCCGAGGAAAAAACAAAACCTCTTGAAAGTCATTGTCCTCAGATGTCAAGTGTCAGCCCCGTGGAGAGGAGACCACATTCCACCCATTGTCCTGACACAGACAGGCACAGGGACCCCAGGACGCCCAGCCGCCCGGCCCTGCATCCTGGGGCCCTGAGTGACTTGGTTTGCTTTGTCTGGGACATTCCGGTGGGAAATACCACCCAAAGTGGAGCCCGTTCCCAGCCACCACTGTCTCGGTCACTGTGGGCTTTTCCTCGAAGCTGGCCGCCCATCTGCATCCCCAGATCAGTGTAGGCTGATGCCAGTAATAAGGGCTAAGACTCATTTTGCACTTATTTACTAAGGTACTGTATCCTGTCTCATCAAATTCTTACAATACCCTGTGAGGTAGGTACTGTGTGTGCGTGTGCGTGTGCGTGTGTGTGTGTGTGTGTGTGTGTGTGTGTGTAGAAGCTTATTGAGATATAATTCAAGTACCATACAATTTACCCACTTTAAGTGTATAATTCAGTGGTTTTTAGTATATTCACAGAATTGTGTAGCCATCAACTACCCATCTAATTTAAGGACACTTTCATCACCCTCCAAAAAAACTTGATACTCATTAGCAGTCAGGTACCATTTTTGTATCTGCATTTTGCAGAGAAAGAAACTGAGACAGAGGCTGCCCAAGGTCACGTGGCCAGTAAATGACAAAGCCAGGATTTGTACCCAAAATGCTTGGCTCTAGAGACATTTTCTTAACTCTGATGTAATTCAGTGGTTCTCAACTGGGGGAGATTTTGTCCCCTGCCCTGCCCCCGCAGGAGATATTGGGCAATGTTTGGAGACATTTCTGGTTGTCACAACCTTGGGTGGGGTTTGCTACTGATGTCTAGAGGGTAGAGGCCAGGTATGCTGCTCAATATCCTATAATACACAGGACAGCCCCCACAGCAAAGAATTATCTGCTCAAATATCAGTGGTTCCAAGGTTCAGGTACCCTGTTCTAATCCCACTCTGATGAGCCCATTCTTCAGGAAAAAAGGCTGAAGGGCCCAAAGGCTTGGGGAGAAGTTGAGGTTAGAATAAGAAGGATCTCAGATCATGTTATGGGTGTGGGTGATAAGAGCGAGGGGAGAGAAATTCTCAACAGTGTAGAGAAGACTCATTAGGAAAGAGATCTGTGCTCCATTAGTGATGTCTGCTCTGGGTACCAGTTTGGGCAGAGTCATCAGGCTTCACATTTGCCAGGTCTAGGATCAGGGTCTCACATTCAAATGCCCACAGGACCAGGTAGGACGATGACTGTAGCAACAGGTTGGGTAGTGGAAAATGGAGCTGCACCTGCCCTGGGTAAATTTGACAGCTGCCACGCTCCTACAGCCAGCTGTGGCCGTATGGGCTTTTGAGATCTGTGGTCAGCTTTTTCAAGAGAAGCTAAGAGCTGAGATTTTAATGGGAAATCTGATATTCAAACTTAGGCCTGAATTTCCTCAAAGCCCATTGCTGTTCAGACTAAACATGCCTGTGGGCCACCAATTTGAGACCCATGAGAGTAGATTATAGCTTGGTAGCATGTTGGATGCATTGTGTATATTGTGGAAGGAATGACAGGTCGCGGGTGAATTCAGGGAGATTGCAGGCCAGGCCCCAGCCCCCGGGGTGGGGTGTGTGGGGAAAAGTGTTTGTTTCCCCTCTGTGGCCCTCCCCCCTCTCCCCTCTATTGCATCAGACCTGTTCACAACAGGTTGTAGCAACTCAGTTTTTGCTTTAACTTCCTCCATGGTGGGGAACGGGGTCGGGCTCCAGAGGTCATGGGGACCTTTTTTCAGGGCCTAGAAACTGGCTGGTGGGTAGTGGGAGTCTTTTCCAGATGATTAATTGATTTGTCAATTAAGCATATACTTGTCAAGGGTCTTCTATGTGCTGGGCCCAATCCCAGACTCTGGGGTTACAACAGTGACCTAGGCAGAAACATCATTGCCTTCCTGGAACTCATATTCTGGTGGGCTAGACGGACAATAGACAGATAAATGGACACACATAATGTCCACAGTAACTGGTGCTATGAAGAAAACAGGCCAGGAGCAGGGACAGATATTTCAGTTAGGATGGTCTTAGATGGGTTGAATGTGCCTCAGGGACTTTGCACTGACGGTTCCCGCTACCTAGAATGCCCTTCCTTCGGATGTCTGCGGAGCCGCTTCTTCACCTCGGTCCCTGAGCATCTGCTCAAATGCCACCTCCTTAGAGACACTTTCCCTGAGCATCTCTGTGAAGTAGCTCCATCCCCCATCCCTTTCTGTTCCCTCATCTTGCTTTATTTTCCTCTGCAGCGCTCATTCCCACCTACCATTTCATTATAAAATCTGTTTAGAGTCAGTCTTGCCACTTCTCCATGAGGGCAGATTCGGTCTGATTTGTTCATTTGTGGTGTTGGCTCCTAGCACAGTGCTTGGCACACAGTAGGTGTGCAGGGAGCGTCGAGTAAATGGGCGAGTGCAGGAGTGAATCCACCCGCCCATGGCAAGGTCGTGTCTGTGTCTCCAGCGCCCAGCTCCGTGTTTGGCACACAGTATGCCCCAGGTCACACTTGCTGGAGTGGGTGGTCCTTGGTGACAGCCTTCTCCCCCGAGAATATAGTCATAAGCCGGTTCCTGTTTCCTTGCACGGTGCAGCCCACCTCTCTCCACCCAACCTCTGTGCCACTGCTTCCAGGAAGTCTCTGTAGTTAGTTTTTACCTGCATCATCTTGCTTACGCCTCCACAACTGCCTCTTTTCTTTTTTGGATGAAGAAATAGAGTCCGAGGAAGAAGTTCAGTGACTCTGAGGTCACACGGTTGGCAGGCAGATGGAACTGGGTGGCGAGGTGCAGTGGCAGTGGCGGGCGGCTTTGCACGGCACAAGGAGGATGTGGTGGCACAACACAGCCTGTAAAGCCTTCCTCCTCATCTCAGCCCAGAGACAGAGAAGCCGTTGATAATAGGACTGTTTGTAGGATGAAAAAGACAAATAACAAGCCAACATCACGTAGGATAAATGGAAAAGTCTCTGGCCCATAGTAGGAGATCTGTAAGTGGTGTTGATCCAATTCCAGAAGCTTCCTTAGGAAACACAGTGGGTTCGTGTCTTATCTCCCTGTCAGCTCAAGGTGGGGCTGTGGAGGTTATACCAGCTGATGCTTGATTGAGCACTTACTGTGTACCAGGCACCATTCAAAGTGCCTGTTGTATGTATTAGCATTTGTAATCCTCACTGGAACCCTGTGCACTCATTTTACGGAGGTGGAGACTGAGGCAGGGAACGGTTAAGGGAGTTGCTCAAGGTTATACAGCCTGTCAGTGGCAGGGCCGGTGTTTGAGAACTTTGCCTGCAGTATTTCATTTCAGCCTCGTGGCAGCCTGTGGTGTCCATTTCACAGATGGGGCACAGAGAGGTGAGGTACTGGTCTCAGTTACACTGTGCTAAGTGGTAAAGGCAGGATCTGAACCAGGTGGCCGGTTCCAGCCTCTGAACCTCAGCCCTTCTCACATATCCTGCTTCCTTAAGAGATGCGGGACCCTTCTAGCATTTGAGAAGGGAGAGTCTCTCAGAGCTGGAGGCGACCTCGGGATGCTGTGGCCTCGTGGTGGGTGTGTGCAGAAGCCCTGTGACACAGCCTCTGTGCGAGGTCCCCTCCAGGACGGGCCTGCCCGTGGTTCCTCAGCTACTTCCTCTGACCTCGGCCCCCACACACTTAGAGATGTTGCCAGTCACCAGAGTATTTCACAACCGGGAGGGTCATCCTGATGCAGACCAGGTGAACGTCAGTTTGACCTGGGAGGCCCTCTGTCACAATAACCAGCCAGTGCGGCTGTCATTCTTCAGAGGCTGGCCTTGTGCCTTGGAGCAGACACAGCCTCTGCCCAACCCTCGGCAGGCCCTAGATCCTCTTTCTTCTGGAGGCCCCTTTGGCTTCCCAGCCCCTCGGGGCACTCCAGCCGGTTTCCCCACTGCCAGCACTTGCCGTCCTCTGTCCTCGGCTCCGCTGAGCTGCTTCCACACTTCCAGGGCAGACTGGACATGCCGGTGAATTAGCGCCCTGCCTCCTGCCCTCCATCCAGTGACCAACAGGATTGGTGTATAAATGCCCCAGCTCCCTAAGTCCCCCAGTGTTTTTGTAGGTCTGAGGAACGGTGCCTCCTATGGCCAGAGGCCGGCGGGAAGGGGCCTCCACTCGTTCAGGGGTGACGTGGAATTAAAAGTGCCCCCCCCCCCCCGCCCACTTCTGTGCTCATCTTAGTTATTGGGCATCTCCTGTAGGCCTGGCACCGAGGCGATCAGCAGTCCCTACGTGGGGGTCCCTGCATGGAGGTGGGGAGAGATGCAAGGCTCCAGGCTGCTGATGTGCAGTGGGGCATTTAGTCCTCACTTCGGCACCTGGCAAGGTGGAGCTCCGGGCACAAAGCCTGGCCATCGGATGCCAGCGCCCCATTGGTGATTCATGTCCTGGTTTCCTTTTTCCTAAAAAGGGGCTACTTACAACACACCTCATGGGATTGTCACCACGGACAGGCAAGCTGGTTGCCAGTCACCCGCTGAAGCCATTTTTACTGAGCACCTGCTCTGTGCCCGGCATGGGTCAGGCCCACAGGGTGGATGCTGAATGAATAAGCCACTGCTCTGCTGGAGCTGCCGTTGCTGGGCACACATGGGCCACAAGCCGGGAAGTAGATCCATGTAGGTGGAGGCCAGTGCTGCAGGGGGAATAGAGAAGGATAAGAGAGAGAGGGTGGCGGGGGAGGGTGGGCTTCAGCTTTAAAGGAGGTGGTGGCAGAAGGCCTCTCGGAAGTGAGGAAGGGGCCCTGCAGATTTCTGGAGACGGTGTTCCAGGAAAACAGAACAGTGCAAAGGCCCTGAGGTGGGATGGTAAGGATGGTGCCTGGGATATTCACAGAACGGTATGGAGGCCTGAGTTGTAGCTCATTTTTAGTGCTTAACGAGAAGAAATTAGTCTGTTGAAGACATGATACAAGGCAGTGTATTTGTGCTGTTACTGTAACACATCATGATCTATCTATACATATGTATTATTCATAACATGCTATGTGAGATGTGATGTAAAGGAGGAAGTTTGAAGCTGTGAAAGAAACGTTATCTTCTCTCAGTCCTCTCAGGTAGGGCTGTGAGTGACTATGTAACCTTTGCTGGAGATGACGTCTCAAATCTGAAATTTGGGTCTTTTGGGAAAGCTAATTCTGGGCCAGTGGCTCTGGGCTCCTGGCTCAGGCCTGACGAAAGGGGGTGCTTGGGGAGAGTGGAGTGGAGACGTTTTTAATCTCAGCTGGGATGATGATGGTGGTGGTGGTGGCTGGAGGTGGAAGAAGCGCTTGTGTTCTGCCCCAAGCTGTGGAAGCACCAGGCCAGCTCCTGGGAGGCCCGGCCAGGATGCGCAGCTTCCTGGGGAGCCTGGTAGTTTCCAGAGTCAACATGGAGAAGGAGGGGTGGGCAGCTCAGAGGCCCAGCTGCAGAAGGACAGCCTTCTTGTCTCACATTTGCCTGGTTTCGTCTTCACTGGTGGGCAGTACCTGCTCCTCATGGGGAAACGCCCTCCAGGAGGAGAATGCAGACTAGCCTTCTTGATGCTGCGGAAGTGATAATTGGGGTGGCAGCCTGGTACGTGTAGTAACCTCTCCTGTCCAAAATTAAAAAATGAAACCATACATTTATGTGACAAAACGACTTTTGATTTCAAAGTAGAAATTTGGAAAAAAAAACAAAAATGAAGAAAGAAGAAAGTTGAAATTACTTCTAATTCTACTCTCAGAGTTAGGTTCCATAGCTAGTGATAAAACCCAAACAACAATGCCTTAAATGATATGGAATTTTCTTTCTTACTGAATTATAGGTTGCCCAGGACAGGTATGTTGGCTCCACTGTCATTAGGGACATAAACTCCTTCTGTATTGCTGCTCCATCTTCTTCAACCCCTGGCTTTTACTTCATGGTATAAGATGGCTGCTTGACCTCCAGGCATCACATTTGCTATCCAAGCAGCAGGAAGGAGGAATAGCAAGAGAGAATCCCTGCCTGTTTCTCCCATTATCCCCAAGGATACTTCTGTGACGTCGTATGTAATACATCCACTTATACCCCCCTAGCTCAAACTTAGTCATGGGACCACACCTAGTTGCAAGGGAAGCTGGGAGATACAGTCTTTATTCTAATATCTGGAAAAGGCAAGACCAGATATTAGGGAACAGCTAGTAATCCTGGCCATATTCTCACGCAGTTTAGGGTATTTTGTTCCATACTTCTTTTTCCTATGCTTATGTAGAAATAATTTGTTTAACCAAGAATGAGACCGTACTTTATGTACTCTTCTGTAACTTGGCTTTTTTCCCCATAGAGATACATTAACAGTCTTTTCTGTATCATTATATGGGTTTCTGCAAACCATTTTTAGCATGATGTCCTTTTGTCAAGATGGACAGTTTATTTAACTAAATCCCAAGTGTTAAAATTTTAAATCAGATGCTAAAGTTAAATCTTGATGCCACATGTGAGATTTAGTTTTTGCTGTAGGATGAATGCTCCGAACTTAAATGGATGGAGCATAGGATTTGGGCTTTGTAGGAGTCACTGCGCATTTGGGGGTCTCCCCAGACTCCAGGCTGTGTGGGGCTGCTTAGCGCAGGCTGTGCCAAAGCCCCTCCTGCTGCTGTTATTGTTAATTTATTATTATTACTTGGATTCAAGGCTATTCTGTGACACTCTGCTTCCCTGGACTCTGGGCCACACAGATCACACAGGGGTTTGGGGTCCTCAGGGCACCCCCTTTCCTCTGCCCTTGTTATGGTCTGGGGACTGCCCTGCCCCCATCTCCCCTACTTCTAGCCATTCCCCTGGCCCTCTCAGGTTTCGCCATATGTCTGGTGAGGTCACCCCAGCCGAGGCGGGGATGTCCTTGGGGGCAGACGGGCCCTGTCCCCTTAGTGATCAGGTTGCTGGCGTCCGTCCGTCTCAGAGAGCATCTTCGAGGCCTCTTTCCCTCCTTTTTATCTCCAGGGAGAGATTTATCCTCCAAGGCTGTGGCTACAGGTTCCAGACAGATGGCACCTCCCCAGAGGCACCCCCGAGGGCAGCTGCTGCCTGTCTTATACTTCTGTGGTTTATTGTGCACAGCTACTCACTGCTGTTGTGTGTTGGAAATAGACTGGAGACTCATCACCAGGCAGGACTGCCTGGGTTCGAGGCCCAGCTCTGCTACCTACTAGCTGTGTGGCTTTGGGTAAGCTCTTTACTCCACTGGGCCTCAGCTCCCTCCTCTGTAAAATTGGCACAGTAATAATAGTGCCTACCTCTTAGGAGTGTTTGAGGAATAAAACACTTAGAGTAGCACCTATCACATAATAAGGCCCAAAGGTGTAAAGAATGATAATAATTGCTAAAAAATAGTCAACCTATTATTATTATTAATACACTTTTCAGTTCTGTACCTGTTACTTCTGGAGCCTCTTCTGGGCCTCTTTCCTCAGTTTCTCTCCCTCTCTGCCACCTTTCCTCCACATGTTTCTTGAGCACCTACTATGCGCCAGACAGTGTTCTGGGTGCCAGGGAGACAGCAATGACCGAAGCCATCTTCCGCTGTGAGAGGGTGGATGTTCTCTGGGGAAGATGATACTGAACGATCAAATATAAGCAAAACTTAGTTGATAAGAGCGCCTCCAACAGTGATAAATTCCGTGAAGGGTAACAGGGTTCAGATGGCTGTGGGGAGTGAGGTAAGACCCTCTATCCAGAGTCCAAAAGGAGACCTCCTCGAGGAGCGGGCTCCCCTGCCAGTTGAACGTCTTTTTTTTTTTTTTTTTTTTTAAATAGACTGTGTAATCTTTTTAAAAATTAATTAGGGCTGCATTGGGTCTTTGTTGCTTCACACGAGCTTTCTCTAGTGGGGGCTACTCTTTGTTGTGGTGGGTGGGCTTCTCGGTGCGATGGCTTCTCTTGTTGCAGAGCACGGGCTCTAGGCATGTGAGCTTCAGTAGTTGTGGCATGCGGGCTCAGTAGTTGTGGCTCACGGGTTCCAGAACGGAGGCTCTGTAGTTGTGGTGCACTTGCTTAGTTGCTCTGCAGCATGTGGGATCCTCCTGGACCAGGGCTCGAACCCCTGTCCCTTGCATTGGCAGGCGGATTCTTAACCACTGTGCCACCAGGGAAGTCTCCCTGCCAGTTGAACATCTTGTGGGGGAGGCTTTACAGGCAGAGAGTGGCAAGACAAAGGCCCGGGCGGGAGGGCAGGGTCTGTGTGTTCAGGAAATGAAAAGGAGCCAGCTAGGCTGAGACTGAAAGAGTGAGCCCGAGTTGGGTGGGAAGGGCCCTCATCCTGCAGGGTCTTGTGGGCTGTGGAAGGGGGTGGATTATTTCCTAGGTTTCAGTAAGAGCCTCTGCTAAGGCAAGGGTTTCTCTGCATGGCGCTGTTGATGTCTGGGGCCAGATGCATCTTCGTGAAGGCCTTCCTGGGCATGGTGGGACGTTTAGCAGCATTCTTGTCCTCTGTCCTCAAAATGCCAGCAGCACCCACATCCCCAATTGTTACAACTAAAAATGTCTTCAGACATTGTCAGATCTCTCCTGGGGGATAAAATCACCCCCCTCCATTCCCACTTGAGGACCACTGCTCTAAGGCAGAGTGGGGCAGGGACAGGGCTGGCCTGGCATCAGGAGACCTGGTTCTGAACTGTGGCTCATCACCAGCTTTTTGTTTGAACTCAGACCTGTGTCTCTCACTCTCTGGGTTTCTCGGTGGACATGGCGAATGCACAACCCTGCTACGCTGCTCCTTCCCACGGCTGTGGCAGGCATCACTAATCAATCATGCTGTGTCTTCCTGTTCAGCTCAGAGCTCTAGGGACCATGGAGGCACTTGGGTTAGGAGCTCTTATGAGTGGCCTCTCTGGTCCCCTCCTCCTAGCAGCAAGCAGGAGTCAGACAGTCCTGGGCTCAGGGTTCTGGCTGCATGACCTCTGTTAGGTTATTTCACGTCTGGGCCTCAGTGTTCTCATCTAAAGAGTGGGGCCAAAATAGCTACCCTGAACGCTGATTGTGGGGGTTGTCGGGAACTCATGCTGGGACTTTGCAGGTCTCCGCAAAGGTCTGTTGCGTGAATGGATGAGCGCCTGTGGGTCTTGTTCTGGGCGTGGAATGGTGGGGGCTGTCATCCGCTGCTGGTTGGAGTGTAGGTTGGTACAGTCACGTTGGAGAGCCATTTGTCATTAACTGGTCAAGCGGAACATGTCTCTAATCTACGGGCGACCCTTCCATACCTAGGTGTACACTTGGAGGAACTTGCACACCTGTGCTCAGGAGACTTAGGTACACCTAGAGGATCTTGGGCACCTGGGCCCCAGTGGGCCTGTTCATCATCGCATCATTTAGAGAGAGGACATTCGAAACAACCTAAGCATCTGCAGCCTGATAGTGGTTACTTACATCTGCACAGCAATGAAATGAACAACTTGAGGGCTTAGTGTGGGGCTCCCCAGAAACAGATCCTGAGACTGACTCAGGGGCGAGCAGTGTCCGTGGGAGTTCACCCCAGGAAGCACCGATCGCAGGGTCGGGGAGGGAGGCAGGGATGGGAAGGCGGCTGGGAAAGGTGTGTCGTGAAGCAGGTGGCCGGTGTGGGCCCCTGGGGCACTCGGGGAAGCAGCGTTGCTCGCGTGCCTCAGTTTCCTCATCTGTCTTTGCGGCCTGCTCTGCATGTGAGAGAGCGTCCCCAGGCCAAGAGATGCGGCTGCTGGTGGCCGAAGTGGTGCTGGGGTGCACCCCAGGGCTGAGAACCAAGGGATGCGGGTGGGGTTTGGATGGCAGGCGCTGCCTGGTACACGTATTGATGTGGGTAAAGGTGGAAGATGTGATATTCAGCGAGAAAAGCAGGTTGCTGAAAGGACGTCCTTTATAGAAGTGTGGTAAACGTGCAGAGCGGTATTCTCTGTTGCCCCTCAGTTCACACGTGCCTGGTAAGTGGGCAGAGGCGTGTGTGGGAACAAGGCGCACATATCCAGGGTGGTGGGTGCCTTGCAGGATGGGCAGGTGCACAGGTAGCTCCCCTCTCTCAGTAATGCTTGCTTTTCCCGCGTCTACACTGAGGTTTGATGTTTACAAGGTACGCTGGTGAAGGGCACTGACCCTAGGTGCACGCGGGTCAGGCTCTGCATACACATTCACCCGTGTAACCGCCACTCAGATCAAGGAGTAGAATATTTCCAGCCCCCCCACCCCCACCCCCGGGGGCTCCCTTGTGCCCCTTCCCAGTCTGCCCCTCCTCCAGGCTTGATGAATTTCTTGTTGAAAATGGTGTAAAGCACATTGGACATAAGAGTTGCCCAAACTGGGTAGGGATGCGTCTGTGGGTGTTTGTTAAATTTTTCCCTGTCCTTTTGTGGCTCCTTGACGTATTTCACCATCATCATTATTAGAAAGAGAAGTGGAGGACTTGGCCAGATGCGGGGAAGCCGTGCGGGCAGGGCTGCAGCATGGAGATGGCGGGGACAAAGATTCCAAGGCCGGAGGAGAGTTGCAGGCAGCCTGGGAATGCTGAGGACAGGCTTGTCTCTGAGGACGGTTTCCAAGATGAGAGGGGCTTTTGGCTGAGTGTTCCAAAACCGTCAAGGTTTGCACACAGAGTCGCCCGGAGGGTCCCTTTCACCATCCCACCTGCAACAGGGGTCATTGGTGCTGCCTGGAAAAGCCGGTCGTGCCGTGGGCAGCACGAGGGCCCAGAGCCCCTGCCTGCCCATTCTTTCCGGATCACGAGCTGCCCACTGTGGCCATCACACCAGCCTGTTTGCGGCTCCTCTGTGGGTGGCCCGAGCCTCACGTTGTCCCAGCACAATAGTGGTGGCCGTGCTCTTGTGGAGAAAGTGGGACAGGAAGGCCCGATCTAGGCCAGCCGTGCTGTGCTCCTAGCTTCCTGCTCTCCCTGGTGGTGCTGGCCGAGGCTGCCTTTGTCACTCTCCCGTCTGGGGAGGCTAGAGGCTGGAGGCTGGACTTCTGGGCAGCACCACAGGCCCTATTAAAACATCCTCTAGGAACTCCTGTCTCCTGACCCCTCTACCCATTGTCCTTTAAAAAGTAAGATCATCAGGCTTCCAAGTGGCCCAAGTTGAGGTTCCTGCCATGTGTTGGGCACTGTGCCAGGCAAATTTTATCCTTCCTTTGATTTATGAGGGCTTATTGTGTGCCAGGCACTAGTTTAGGCCCTGGGAGTACAGCTGGGGAGCAGACTCTGCCCTCATGGAGCTCCCATGCACTTTATCCTAGTACATCCTGGAAGCTAGGATGACAGTATTACTATGATCTACATATTTGGGAAGAGTAAACTGAGATTCAGAGAGACTAATGCAGTTTCCTGAGGTCATACAGCAGGAAGGAGGAGGAATGCAGTTTAAACCCAAATCATTAGTTTCCAAACCTGACTTCTGTTGTTGGCTTGGGGTAAAGGTTTCATCCCAGCCATGCTCCCTTCTTGTTTTGGTCTTTCTCTTAGGAGCTGGTGTAGATTCTCTAACCTCAGTTTTTTTGTCTGACAAATGGGCTCTTAATGCAAGATGAGAAGGTGGTAAGTGCATGAAGACAAGGAGGGCCTCCTGGAGGAGGTGACATTTAAGCTAAGGCCTGATGAATGAGAAGGAGCTGGCCCAGGGCAAAACTGGGAGAGAATAGCCTGGTAAGTAGGTGCAGCATGTGCAAAGGTCCTGAGGCAGGGATGGTGCCCAACAGGTGGAAGGGATAGAGAGATTGAAGGTGTGGCTGAAGATTATTGAGGTGTGGGGGGATGCGATGCTGGAAGGTGAGTTCAGAGAGAGAAACTAGTACAGGTCGTGGGGGCCTTATGGGTGGTGGAAAGATATGGATTATTTTTCTCAGTGTAGTGGGAAGCTGTGGAGAGTTTTAAGCCATGGACTGACAGGATCTGATTTACATATTTAGAAGGATCTCTCTGGCTGTGTGTGGAGAAAGGAGCAGGGAGGAGGTGATTACATTAGTCCAGACAGGAGGTGATGGTGACTTGGTGGGTGGCTGAGGAGGAGGGGAGGAGTGCTCCGATGTTTAATACATGTTGCAGATGAAACTGATAACATTTGCTGATGGACAGAAATGGAGTGTCAGAGAAAGAGGGGGGTCGAGGATGACTGGGAGCGGGTGTTTGGCTGGAGCCTCTGGAAGGCAGAGGTGCCATTTGTCAAGCTGGAAAGGGCTTGGTGGTGTGTGGGTTTGGAGGGAAGTTCGGGAACTAGGTTTTGGAGGCGTCAAATTTGACATGCCGCCTGGACATCCAGGTGGGATTGTTGACGTGTCAGAAATCCAGCTAAGTCCAGGCTGGGGATATACACGTGGGCTGCAGGGACTGGTCAAGAAGGGGTTGGGGTGAGTGTGGACAGAGGCTAGGCCACTTTGCTGTGTGTTTCCAACTTCCCTCTCCGTGCCCTGCCATGTGGAGCACCAGTGCGCCTCTTCCTGGGAGAGCAGAGTCTGCAGGCGGCTGGCTCCCCGTGACATCCATGGATGTCGCTTCCCATGATGGGAAAGGATCCGGCAGCCTCCTCTCTGCCTGCCTGCCCCTGCTTCCCTCCATCCTGGGCTATGCCCTCCATCTCCCCTCTGTGCTCTAACCACCCAAGGCAGGGAGGGTGACTGGCAGGCCACCATGCCACCTTGTGGCCTGTGGACCATGAAGTCATTTTCACAGGGGGCTTCATGTGGCTGTTGCCAGGTCAGCCTGGGGCCAAGCCTTAGAGTCGGGGCAAACCCGGCAGAGTTTGCTGTGTGCGGCTGGCCGTGGTCTCCCTCGGGCGCTGTCTCCCATCTCCCCCTCCCTGCCCCCACATGCATCCTGTTCCCCCGGCCTGTCCACGGGACCTCTCAGCGGCTCGTCCTGTGCCTGCTCCGTCCCACCCACACCAGTGCCACGCCACTGTTGTTGCTCTTCAGCACGGCTGCACCCCTCTCCTCTGATCCCCTAAGTTCCTCAGAAAACAGAAGGCTCTTTTGCCACCATCGAAAAGCTGGGAGACTTTGCTTCAAAAAAAATTCCAATTTCTGGCTTCTCTTGAAAACAAAAACCAAAAAACCCCCCAAACCCCAGAACATCTGGTGACACTGGGCTTGTTGCCTTCCCACCTGGCCACACTTGGAGGGGGTGAGCGGCCTCCCCTCCTTCCATGGACGTGTGCTGGGCTGTTCCCCACAACCCCCGCCAGGCCCCGCCTTCATCGTCTGTCACATCACAGAGGAGAGAAATGGTGTCTCTATTCCAAGGCCTTGAGAAAAGTGGCAGAACAGCTGTGGTCCATCCATACCGTAGGGTCCTGGGCAGCCATGAGAAGGGAGTGAGGGTGCTGCCCATGGAATGATATGGAGAGATCTCTAAGCTATCTTAGGTGGGGAAAGCAGGTGCACTGCCTCCTGTGTACGCTGCTATCTCTTGGTGTGTAAAAAGGGGAAAATAAGAATATCTGTGTGTGTATGTATATATATAAATGTATTTGTGTGTTTAGTTTTTCCCAGCTTTATCGAGATATAATCGACATATAACATTGTGTAAGTTTAAGGTGTACAACGTGCTTTCATACACTTATATCCTGTAAAATGAGTACCACCATAGTGCAACTTTAAGTACATAATACAGTATTATTAACCATAATCACTGTGCTGTACATTAGATCCCCAGACCTTATTCACCTAATAAGTGGAACTTTGTACTCTTTTGACCAACCTGTGGATGTTTGTTTGAAATGATACATAAGCCACTAGGAGCTGTGGTTCCTGTGGGAGATGGGAAGGACTGGGTGGATGGGGCTGGGATACAGGAGAGAGACTTTTCATATTTTTGACTTCTTATATTTTTGATTTTGGAAAGGTGTGAATGGTTATTATTTAGAAGTTGAGTTTTTAAACAAGAAGGAAAAAGGGAAAATGAATCGTAGTCCGAAAGGGTCGCGTGGGTGATGAAGGGGGTGTGAATGCAGCTCATGAGGGCAGAGTTTGTGCTTGTCTTTGCAGAGCCTGGTGGAGTAGGTGCTTCGTAAACACGCGCTGGCTGAACGGCAGAGAAGGTTTTTGCTTATTTCCTGCTCACCTGCCTGGACTGTGGTGCCTCCGAGGGCCGAATTGGCATTTGAACTTGTGGCCCTTCTTTCGGGCCACCTCCGGGGGACAGGAGGCGTGGACACTCACCTCTGCCTGCTTCTCTCCTCCAGGCATTCCTGCATCGCATCCGGCAGAACGCGGCTGACTCGGTGGAGAAGGGCCTGACGGAGGAGAACGTCAAGGTGTGGACCTGGGCTGCCCCTTTCCCGACGGTCTCTGCTGCTGTGTGCGGAGCTACTTTGCTCCTCCAGGGTGATGCTCAGAGGGTGCACGGGGGTGGGGCGGGTGCGTCCACCCCACAGGCAGCTGGCTTTGCCCTCCCCGTGGATGGCTCCCTGCAACCCCTGGAGGCCTCTGGGTCCCGTGAGCAGACTGTGCCTGGGGGACGTGAGGAGGACCCAGCCTCGGGCCCCCACTCCCTATGTCGAGACTCTTTCCCCTTGCTCAATACAACCATCCTGTCCTCCAGCCTCCTCATGCCAGGGCCCCTGGCTTGGAGCCAGTGGAAAATCCCTTCCCAAGCGCCCCTGGGAGTCTGGCACCTCCAGCTGCCCTCCTGGCAGCCCTGGCCCCTGCCCTGCACTGGGCATTGAGTGTCGAGGCAGAGCGGATGAGTAATTGGGTCCAGGCCTCGCCTTGGCTGTGGCTCTGGGGAGTTTCGGGAGGAAGTCAATAGGCCTTCTGTGTGCACAGTGGAGGCCCCAGCGGTCCCCAGGCCTGGCTTTCTAGCGTGACCTCACTCTCTGGGAAGCCGCCTCCAGTCCTTGGGGCTCCGGGGTCCTGGTCCTCAGAGAGAGGGAGAGACAGGGCAGGGTCGGGGTCAGAGGTGCCTGCACATACAGCACGTAAAGGCCTTGGTCAAGCGGGACATCCCCCTGCATACGTCCTGGTTAATATGGGTAGTAACCTTGTACATTGGCAGTTCTGAGTCCAGTATTTTGGCAATTCTGAGTCCAGTATTTTGGGTAAGAAAGCTGAGGCTTAGAGATGTAGAGACCTGCTCAGGGTCAGTGTCTGGCAGGTCCCGGGTAGGGCTGGGATCAAAGCTTTTTATGGATTCATTCATTCATTCATTCATCCATCCATTCAGCAAATATTTGCTGAGCGCATATTGTTTATTACATCTATTTATTACAATTTATTTACCTGTTATAGCTTGAAAACTATTATCATTGAAATTTGTCATTTATTACAGTTTAAACAATTACCCTTTTTATGAGGTGTAACTCACAGTAAAGAGTACAATCCCAAGTGCAGGCTCCTCTGTGCCCCTCCCAGTGCCTGCCCCCTCCCCAAAGATAACCAGTGCCGCTGACTTCTAGTGGCATTGATTAGCTTTGCCTGTTCTTGAACTGTATATAAAAATGAGCTCCTTTGTCATGCCTGGCATCTTTTGCTCACTGTTATGTGTGTGAGATTTGCCCATGTTGTTGTGTGTAGCCTGGAGTCCTTTTTCATAGCTGTGTAGTATTCCATAGTGTGAATGTGTCCATTCTCCTGTGGGAGGTTGAATGTGTGCAATTTCCTGTTTTTGGCTCTGATGACCGTTCTTGTCTATGTCTTTGGGGGGACACAGGCTTTCATTTCTTTGGGGTGTACACTCAGGAGACGTATTTATTTTGATATTCTGCAGCCATACCTTGAAGTAAGTATAAGAATAGGGTCTATCTTATGTGTCTTTAACATAAGCAGATTCAACCATGTGAGTTGGACAGAACAAGAGAGAGCAAAATAACCCAACAGTGTGGGTGATTCATCCAGCCCCATCACGTGACAAGTGTCCCCCAGGGCGAGGCCGAGGAGGAAGAGGGTCCCTGGCCCTCTGGGACTGCAGCATTGACGAGTGGTCTCCTGCCCCTCCGCCTTCCCTGCCCACGCTGAGGCCTCTCCCCCTGCAGACTGTCTGCTGCCTCCGCAGGGTCCACGGGGTGTCTTCATTCCTTGGGGCTTTGACTCAGATGTCACCTTCTCAGAGTGGCCGTCCCTGGCCTCTGCGTTTAAATGTGCAAACCCTTCCTCCTGCTCCACCCTGGGACTCCTTCCTGTTTTGTGTTTGTCCTCAGTGCTTTTTATCACCTAGAACACTATAGCTATTTGTTGGTTGTCTGTCCCACTCCAGTAGAATGTTACCTCCATGGAGGAAGGCACATGGCCGTTCGCTGCTGTGTCTGCAGGGCCTGGCACACAGTAGGGGCTCAGCTGGTACTTGCTGAGTGAATGAATGTGTGAGAAACGCTAGAAGGAACCCTAGCCATAAGGACTCTGGTGACCCCTGGCTGCCAGCTGCTGCTGGTGGCGAGTGAGAGGATGGGTAGGAGAGGGACTCCGCACCGTGTTTATTTTACTGTGTCTTGACTTTTGAACCCTGTGAATGCCTTCTTCAAAATTAAATTAAAAATGCACCTCTTTAGGGAATTACCTGGTGGTCCAGTAGTAGGACTGGGTGCTTTCACTGCTGGGGCCTGGGTTCGATCCCTGGTTGGGGAACTAAGATCTAGCAAGCCACGTGCTATGGCCAAATAAAAAAAAAATGCACCTGTTTTAAAAGAAAAAAACAGAAAAAGGAATCTGTGCAGTTCAAAGAGCCCAAAGTCAATGAAAATCTCCCCTAGTTCTTTTTAGGGGCCTTGATGATTACCAGCTTGTGTTATTGTCCAGAGGGGTCTCTGCTTCTGCCAGTGTAGAGAGGAGTGGCCTTTGTGTGTGTTATTTTACACAAATGGCCCCATATTGGAATCTTGTGTGGTGCTATGACCCCCGCCCACCCCCCCAACTCAGCAGTGTTTATCAAGGATCAGGGACTTCCCTGGTGGCACGGTGGTTGAGAATCCACCTGCCAACGCAGGGAACACGGGTTTGATTGCTGGTCCAGGAAGATCCCACATGCCTCAGAGCAACTAAGCCCGTGCGCCACAACTACTGAGCCTGCGTTCTGGAACCCGCGAGCCACAACTACTGAGCCCATGTGCTGCAAATGCTGAAGCCCGCGTGCCTAGAGTCCATGCTCCACAACAAGAGAAGCCACTGCACTGAGAAGCCCATGCACCGCAACGAAGAGCAGCCCCTGCTCACCACAACTAGAGAAAGCCCACACGCAGCAATGAAGACCCAGCACAGCCAATAAATAAATAAAATAATGAATTAAAAAAAAAAAGATCATTGCAGGGCTCCAGATGCATGTATATGGACCTGCAGATTCTTTTCAGAGGCTCAAAATACTTCAGAATATGGAATGTATTTAAATGTAACCAGTCCAGTTTGTTTAACTATTTGACAAGTCCCCATTAGTGGCTATTTGGCTTTTTTCCAATCTCTTGCTACTGCAAATAAGGCTGCAGTGTATGGTCTTGGCCATTCACCCACCAGTTCTCAGCCTTGGTGCAATGAACATGTTGGGCTGGACAATTCTTTGCCACGGGGCTGTCTCATGTATTATAGAATGTGTAGCAGCATCCCTGGCCTCTACCTATGAGACCCCGGTAGTATCCTTCCCCCAATTTGTGACAACCAAAAATGTCCCCAGACATTGGCAAATGTCCCCTGGGAGGCAAAACTGTCCCTGGTTGGAAATGACTGGTCAAAATGTTAAATTCTAAAATGTGGAATTGTTGGGTCAGATTGTGCGTTTCCAGCTTTATAGGTTCCCCTGGGGAAAAGGCGCTCGTATTGTTTGTGAGACTTTAAATGGTGTAGTTTGAACATCCTTCCCTATCGTATTTTCTTTTATCACATCATTTTAATAGGAGCCTGGAAGTACCCTTGTCGTTTTATTTTTAATTTATTTATAATTTTTTAAATTGAAGTTTAGTTGATTTACAATGTTGTGTTAATTAATACTGTACAGCAAAGTGATTCAGTTATACGTGTATATTCTTTTTCTTTTTTAACATTCTTTTCCATCACGGTTTATCATAGGATGTTGAACATAGTTCTCTGTGCTATACAGTAGGGCCTTGCTGCTTATCCAGTCCAGATATAAAAGCCTACATGTGCTAACCCCAGCCTCCCACTCCATCCCTCCCCCAACCCCTCCCCTTTGGCAACTGCCAGTCTGTTCTCTGTGTCCACGATTCTGTTTCTGTTTCATAGGTGGGTTCATGTCATATCTTAGATTTCACATATAGGTGAAATCATATGGTATTTGTCTTTCTTTTTCTGACTTATGGAAGTACCCTCATCATTTTAAAAATCAGTCCTGTGGTTGGACATACCAGGTGTGTCTGGCCGTGAGGAAGGTTGTGATGAATGTCTTAGTATATAATCCTCTGCATGCTGGGTGTGAAGTTCAGTTCTGCTGCTTCACTGGACTCTGTGACCTTGGGAGTGTTGATAATTTTCCCTGAGCCTTGGTTCTGCATCTATGAATTGGGGATGATAATAGTTCCTGCCTCGTGGGTTATAGTGAGGATTAGATGCCATAAATGCACGTCAAGTTCTTAGCACAGGATTAGGCATTAATCCTGTTTAGTAAATGCTGGCAATATTTTTGTTATTATTGTGTTTTCTGTTACCTCCAGCATATGGCAGTGCCCGTTTCCCCACACCCTTCTCGCCTGCACTGGGGGATTATGTTTTTTGTTTTTTGTTTTTGTTGCTTCATTTTGCTCTCGCTCTACTCCTCGATTTAATGCTCTCCTTGGGCCTCACTTTCCCCTTGCAGATCCTGTTCTCAAACATTGAAGACATCCTGGAAGTTCATAAGGATTTCTTGGCTGCCTTGGAGTTTTGTTTACATCCAGAGCCTCAGTCTCAGCACGAACTTGGGAATGTTTTCTTAAAATTCGTGAGTACGATGCCCGAGCCTCAGCAGGAGCCTGCAGCTTTTGGGGAGTGGGCTTCTCCCCTGGCTCCCCTTGGCCAGCTTCATCTGCAGGTCTGTCTGGGAGATAGAGAGGCAGGCGGGCAGGCGGGCCCAGCCACTGCCCCCCAGGAACAGTGGGCAGAGGGTTGGGCTCAGCAGACTGGGGGTCTTTTTAGTTGGCTCTCCCGCCCTTCAGTGTCATGTAGAGTGTGGCCCTCTTTTCCTCAGAGCTCTTTGCTGAGTGACTGTGTCTTGGGGCTCCTGTGACCTCTGGGCTGGTGGGACTCCTCTGCTGCAGTGTGACCAACAGAGGCTGAGAGGGTGAACAGAACTGTGTTTGGTCCCGGCCTGGCCACCCACTGGCCAGTGAGGGTATCTGACCCTTGGGTGCCTACTTACGCTGCTGGACAGGGAGACTGGGCTTGTATAATAGCTGCTCCCATCCCAAGTCACTTAGAATTGTGAGAGGACAGCTGGAGGAATGTGGGGGGATCTTAGCTTTTCCATACCTGCTCCTTCTGTGCTGCCCGGGACCCTCCCCATGGGAGGAAACCCACACTGGCCTCACGTGCATGAGGCCTGGACCAAACCCCTCTCCTCTGCAAGCCTTGGTTTCCTCCTGTGATGGAGAAGTAGGGATAATGATGTCTCCTTGGGTTGATGGAAAGACTCAAAGAGGTAAAGCAATAGAGTGTGTAGCTAGAGCAGTGGTTCTCAACCAGGGGGTGATTTGGCCCCCGGGGGACATTTGGCCACGTCTGGAGACATTTTTGGTTGTCACAAGTCGGGGAGGGGGCCTGGAGAGGAGGGACAGTCTTCTCTTTGGGTTCAGAGGAAGGAGTGAGCCCACATTTCTCCAGAGCCAGGCTGCTTAGGTTCCATTCCCTGTTGCACCACTGAAAAGCTGAGTGACCTTGGACAAGTCACTTCACCTCTCTGGGCCTCAGTCTCCAACCCTGCAAAATGTGAGCAATGATAGTACCTGCCGTAGGGTGCCGTCATGAGGATGAAATGTGTTAATTCGAGTAAAGCACTGAGATCTGGCCTGGCTGTAAGCTGGTACTACATGAGTGTCAACCATGGGCGTTATTCCAGCTGGGGCACCAGGGAAGGCTTTTGGGAGCCAGTGGCCTCATTGGGGCTGCCTGTGAAGTGATGTTGTATGAGCTGAAAGTGGAGTAGTCCGTACTTTAGCCAAAGCGGGGAAGGGGTCCTTGAGGTGTGTTATCCAGCTTGCCAATAACCCCAGGCCCCCTGGGTCCCCCGACTTCTCTGCCTGAGCCACAGAGGTGTGGTAAACAGATTGAACACTCTGGTTAGTGAGGGTCTCTGGATCCCAAGTCCCCAGTTGGGCTAATTTGCTCAGAGATGCAGGGATGGCTGGAGGAAGGAACGCGGAGTTTAGAGCCCAAGGGGCATCCTCTTTTCCATTCCCTCTCCTGCGCTGCCCGGAACTCTTCTCGTGTGGCCTCATCAGACTGGACATCTGTGAGGGCAGTGCTTACCTTCGGAATCCCAGTGTGCTGACGGTGGAGTTCAGGCCTTTGTGGGGAGTCAAAAAAACTTATTTGAAAGGGAAATTTGCATCATCATTGGACGTGGAAAATGAGTGTCTCTTGCTATTAAAAATAAATGCAATAGAAACCAAGCCGTGTTACAGCATTCCGTCTAGAAACTCTTGCCCACCTGAGTCTCTGAGTGTGAGACCTGCCCTCGGTTTGATGAAAAGGAAGGTGGACAGTGTCAAGCTGGCTTTGGTGTCACAGCACCCTTTGCTGAGGCTCTTCCTTGAGGTAATTGGAACAGTTGAAAAAGGAATCAGCTTTCTCAGCGTGTGACTCAATGTTTTTAATTTAAAAATCATTTTCTTCATTTAAATTTTGCAGTCGCCAGCTCCTCCCCCCAGGCTCCTGGAGGATGGTGCTGAATTCTTTGTAAAAGCGGCCAGTGCTGTAGGTGGGTTTCCGGAAGCTGGAGGCTGGCGTGCAGGTGGCCTGTTGGAAGCAGCTGAAGAAGGTTGCACAGTCTCCACCCAGCCTGACCTCCCCTGAGGTTGGGGGAACTCTGGAGCTGGGGTGCCTCTTCCTTCTGGTCACCCCGGATTGCCACGAGGGGGCAGGGCCTTTGCACCCCTGCTGGACGTGGGCTGTCCCAGGGAGTGGGTGGACAGCCTCGGACAGGCCAGGCGGCTGTCTCAGGCCGAGGGCGGTCCCTGGGGAGGGGCTCACGGATAGTACACACTCACTGCCGCATCCCCCACAGCCCCAAAGGGAGGGGGCACTGGTGCCAGCTGGACAGCACTGGGGTCGTGAGGTGGTGATTGGGGACAGAGCTCTGTAATCAGGCTCTCCGGGAGAGGAAGGGGCGCATCAGACCCTGTGAGGGGCCCTGGCTTACAGACCAGTGCACCGCTGCTGCCCAGTCCGTGGACAGCGGGGGACTCCCTCACCCGCTCACCCCCAAACCCAACCACTGACTACTGAGATGACTGCAAGCTAGCACGCACTGAACCTTCTCTTTGTGCTGGGTGCTGTTCTGAGTACTTTACATGTATTAATTCATTATAGTGTCACAAAACCTTGATCAGTGGGTGCTGTTATTATACCCACTTTACAGATGAGGAAACTGAGGCCCAGAGAGGGTAAGTCCGTGCACAAGCTTACCCAGGCAGTGAGTGTTGGAGCCAGGATTTGAGCCAATGTTATCTGACTCCTGGGCTTGTGTTTTTCACCATCTTATGTGATAAAGTCTCTTTATATTATTATTAAGCACGTACTGTGCGTCAGGCACTGTACTTTGCCCTGAGGATGTTGCCCTAAATAAGACAGACTTGCTTTTTCCTGCCATGAGGCTCCATGAGGAGGGTCAGTCAGTTGACAGAGGAAGTCATTTCAGATGTGGATGCGGGTTTGTGAAGAATATAAAATGCAGATGTGATAAGGAGTAGCGATTCTCCTTGAGATTGTCTGAAATTGGGAAGTCAGGGACAGGGTTGCTAGACTGAGCAAATAAAAACACCCAGAATGGTGGGGTAAATTTGAATTTCAGACAGATGGCAAATAATATTTTAGTGTAAGTGTGTCTCATACGATGTTTGGGACATACTTATACTAAAACACCACCTGTTGTTTGTCTGAAATGAGCACTCAGGTCAGTGTCTTGTGTTTTACCTGGTGATCCTGGTCAGGGGGTGCCTCTGTGAGGTGGTGAAGTGGGGGATCTTGGGGAAGGGTGTTCCACATGGAGGGGAAACCAGGGCAGGGGCCGTGGATGCAGCAGGCTTGGTCCACAGGAGGAAGGCAGGGAGACCAGTGTGGCTGGAGCAGCGTGAGCGATGGAGGGAGTCCAGGGATGTCATGGGGGGCCCAGTCCTGCAGGGATTGCATTCTGAAAGTTGGAGGGTTTAGCAGGAAGTGGTATGTTCTGCGTTAGGTTTTCGCCCTATCTCCCCACAGCTAGCTGTGTGAACAGGCGGATGATAGGTTGGGGAAAGTGACCTGAATCTCATACTCCCCTCCCCACCAGCGATGTCTACACAGCCAGCTCCTTCCTTTCTCTGAGTCTCAGTCTTTGTGTGTGTGAAGTGAGTGGTTGGGAGCAGATGGTCTCCGTGGAGCTAGTGTCACCCCCTGGGTACTATGGACAGCAGCCACTACTCCTGACAATCCTTGAGCCCTCCCTGGGGGCTAGACCCTCTCCCCCAGCTGTCTCCAGCTGGCAGCTGTCCCTTCCTTCACAGCCCAAACCCACAGCCACATGCTCCCCACCCCCCACATCTGTGTGCTCACAACTGTTTGTCCGTTTCCTCCTGGCCAAACAATCAAAGCCCCACGTGGGGCTTCTAGGAGGAAACCAAACACTTGGCGTCTTAGCTGTCAAGAGTAGCATTTCCACATTTGCTGCATCTTGGGCCTGAGATGCAGCTGGGGTTGGACTCAATGAAAGGAGATAGGAGTAATGAAACTGGGCATGGTTTTGAAGAGGGAGTGTTGTCATTTGCTAAATTTAACTTCTGCAGGCCTCAATCCTTGGTCCCCTGCCCTTTTCGTTGGCTGAAGGAGAGGAGGACATTGCAGAGTGTCAGAGAGGGGGCTCAGGGAATGAGGAATGACAAACCTGTGGCAATCTTATCACTTACTCCCACTCCTGCATCCATGGCAGACATTGCTAATCAATCACAGCATTCTCCATGGGGCTCCAGAATTCTTCTCACTAGTGTTCCAGTTAGCACTACTTATTGATTGGGGTTGGCATGTGAAAATAAACAGATTTGGCAGTACTTTTTGGTCCAACCCTTTCATGGTACAGATGGAGATGAATAGGAAGACTGTCATCTCACCAGACTTGGATCCGTTTTTTTCATTTTCTTCCCTTTTTGGAATGTGCATATATTAGGACTGTCTTAACTGCAAGTGACAAAAACAACTCAAATCGGCTTAAACAAAAAAAGGACTTTATTGGTTCATACAAATGAAATATTCAGGGAGTGTTGGCATCAGGTATAGCTGGATCCAGGACCCCACATGATGTTTTCAGAACTTGGTTTTTCTTTATCTCTAGGCTCTGCTGTCCTCCGTTTTGGCTTAATTCTTGGAGTGATGGCAGAGGTGGCCGTCAGCAGTTTCAGAGTGACAGTCTGCTAACTAAGTAACAAAAGTTCAAAGAGAGCTTCTCTTTATAATTGGCTCAGCTTGGGTCACATGGCCACTGCTGCCAGGACTGGGAACTCTTTGATTGGTTTGACCTGGGTCACATGCTCACCCATAGTGCCTGGGAGTGGAGTGGAGTCAGTGGGGTCAGAGTGTAGGAGGCAGATCCCCTGGGGAAAAACTGGGGGCTGTGACCAGAACAAGGGGGAGTGGATGCTGGGTAAAACAACACACGGGTCAATGAAGAGCCGAGGCTGTGTTGTGGTGGACTGGGGTCACCTGGAAGAAGTGTGGGTCTGGTGTGAGGGTCTTGGGCACCACTCAGTTCCTCCCTCTGCTCTCTTGCTTCATTCATTAAATAGTCACGAGGTCTACTCTCTGTTTGGGACTTCAGTCCCCACTGGCATCACAGCTGGGACCTCAGCAGGTTGCAAAGCCTAGCCTCCATGGAGCTCAGAGTCCAGGGGGTGGTTGTGGGGAGATGGACAGTGCAAGAATGAGAAGCCAAACATACCGGGGTGTGGGAGCCACCGTAGTTCTCAGAATCTGTCTGGTGCCTTCCCTGGTGGCCTTCCCCAGACCTACGCGTCCACTCAGCTCCCTTCCTCCTGACTCGGCCTGTCTCTTTTTTGCCATCAAAACCTACCCGTCCACTGCCCCACGTGTCATAGATGGAGTCACCAATGGGATAATAATTTGCCGAAATAATAACCATGGTAATAATAGCGACACCAACAACAGCAATAATAATAGTGGCTAATAGCTAAGGAGCCCTTACTATGCACTCTTTTACACATTTATTGTGAACTCACCTGATAACCCTCACAACAGCCTTATGACAGGAGGTCATTACTGTCTGTAATATACAGACATGAATGCAGAGGCTCTGAAACATTACATGCCTTGCCCAAGGTCACAGAGCTGGCGAGCTGGGGAGTCAGGTTCTGAACCGGGGTGGTCTGGCTGTAGAACCTGGACTTGCACTTATGAGGCTGGTACAGATCATGGCCGTGGGGGCTTTGGTGTCTTATCTTGGAGCTGTGCTAATAGCAGGGCCCCTAGGCAATTGGCTGCAGAGCCAGACATCAGCATGGGGCTTAAGAGAGGTCGAATCCTGCCTCTGCTGCTTCGCTAGGTGTGAGGCCCTGGGCTCATGACCGTTCCTTGGCTTCCCATGTGTGAGCGGTTCGAAAACAGGGATTACCGTGTCAGGTTATTGTGAGGCGTGAATGAGTCTACCTGCGTTCCAGGAGAGCGGGGGTGGGGGGGTGTCCTAACCGCTCAGCACATGCTCCGTGTTGGCCATTGGCTCCGGCTGGAGGCACGTTGCTGCTCAGGGCATCTGCTCAGAGGATGCACATGGAGCCCCAGCAGGGGCTGGGGTGGGTTGGGGTGATTTACTGATTCTGAAACCCATTCTCTCTCCTTGTTGGTTTCCTCTTTCCTGCAGCCACCCACTGGCAGGATGACTGGGGGCTTGTTTAGAAAGAAGACAAGCTGCTTACTTTGCAGACCCACCTCTTCCTTCCTTAGCTTCTTGGGGTCTCCTGGCCACCCCCCAGCCCAAGGTCAAGGCCCTTCAGCCCTTCCTGTCCTGTGGCCTTCCCCAGGACATCCTTGTTTGGGGTTTGGCGGGTTGGGAGGAGGTATTCTGTGAGTCTTTGGGAACCAAGGATGCTCAGTGGAGAGCTTCCTGCTAAGATGGCTCCTTGTCCCTTTTAGTCCCGGAAACCTTGACTGACGCTTGCAGACCTGGTGACCCACAGGTGACCTCAAGGCTGGAAAGAGTCCAGCTTTGGGCTCAGGGGTATCTGGAGGTCAAGAGAGCTATCCCCCTGCTTCAGAAGTGCCACTGCTGTGTGGCAGTGACCAGAGATCTACTTGTTCCCCCAAATTCCTGAGTCTTATTTAGACTCTTCTGGTTCATATGTACAGGGCATTGCACCTAGTAGGTGTGTAGAGTTAGTAAGTATCATTGAGGGCATACTGTGTGCCAGGTATTGTGCTAGAATCTGGGGACACCTCAGTGAACAAGATGGATGTGGTCACTGCCTTTGGGGAGCTGACTGCCAAGTGGGAAAAGACAGATGATGAACAGATAATCTGGATGGTTCCACATTGTGAGAATGCTGTAGAGAAAATGAAGATGGGGTGGGGTGGGGGTGATAGAGAACACCTGGATGGCCACGTTAGCTACGGTGGTCCAGGTGTCATTTGAGGAGGTGGCATTTGAGTTGAGACCTGAATGGTGGGGAGTGGCCAGGCTTTGGGCAAAAGTGTTCCAGGTAGAAGAAACAGCAAGAGCAAAGGCCCTGAGGTGGGCACAGGCTTGGCAAATTCAAGGAGCAGATGGAAGGCCAGTGAGATGAGGTCAGAGAGAGGCAGGGTCACATTATCTGGCCCTTGAAGGGTATAATAAAGTGTTGGATTTCATTCCTAGTGTAATAGAACACCATTGGAGGGTTTTAAGCAGTGGTGTGACACAATCTGGCTTGCGTTTTGATACTAAAGACATTTATTAAGCACTTACTAAATACTGAAACCTCACCTGTTAACTCAATTTCTGAAACAACCCCATGAGTGAGGGACTATAATTAACTCCACCTTAACAGGTGAGGAAGCTAAGGCACGGAGAGATCAGGTAACTTGCCCGAGTTCACAGCTGGAAATGCAGAGCCAGGATTCAAGCCCAGGCTGCCTGTCCTTTCTTGACCCTGGGCCCTGCTGCTTCCTTCGAGGTTGCTGGGTGCAGAACTGGGGCAAGAGGGGAGGCTGAGAGGCCTACAGCAAGTGGGAGCCACTTCAGCTGAAATCCCACCTGCTGGGTATCTCTCAGGGTCAGGGTCTGGGTGGTCCTTTCCTCTTGGGCCTGCTGGCCCAGCCGTCTGCATATCTCAGAGCATCTGCCTTCCTGCTGTGACCTGTCTCCCACAGGCCCTGTTCTTGTCTTGCAGAAGGACAAGTTCTGCGTGTACGAGGAATACTGCAGCAACCACGAGAAGGCCCTGCGGCTGCTTGTGGAGCTGAACAAGATCCCCACCGTGCGGGCTTTCCTTTTGGTAAGTTCACCACCACCCCTGCCCTTCCCTTCCTCTCTGCCTCAGCCTTGCAAATCCACAGGGACCCTTGCTGCCTGGTCCTTCCTCAGCTAGGGCAGCCTGTGTACAGCAGGGATCACAAACGTTTTCTGTAAAGGGCCAGATAGTGAATAATTTTTACCTTTGTGCATCATACAGCCCCTGTCACGATGACTCTGCTCTGGTGCTGTAGCATGAGAGCAGTCATAAAATGTAAGGAAGGAGCATGGCTGTGTTCCAATAAAACTTTATTTACAAAAACAGGCACAGAGGGGTGGACTGGCCCCAGGACTAAGCTGGCCAATTCCTGGTCTAAAGTAATAATCCTGATAAGACTGGTAACAATAGTAGTAATAATTGTATTCAATATTATTGGGATTATTTAATTCTAAGTGAAAGAAAATCTGGTTAACATTGGCTTAAGGGGAAAAAAAAAAAGATTTACTGGTTCACTTTTCTTGGAAGTTTAAGACCTGAGAGAGCTTCAGGTGCAGCAGAATCTTGGTGTTCCAGTGACATCATCAGGAGTGTATCTCTTGGCTCTGCGTTCCTCACCTTGGCTCCATTCCCAGGCAGACTCTCCCCACGTGGTGGCAAGTGGCCTCCAGGGCTCCATGCTTATACCTCTCATAGCTGCGCAACTCCAGGATAAAGAGGGCTCCTCTTTTCTAAGTGACAGCAAAAATCCTGGGTCTGATGCTCATTGGCTCAGCTTGGCTCAGGACCATATCCCTGGACCAACTGCTGTACACAGAGGGATTGGCTGGTGCTCGGATTGGTCACTTCTGGAGCTGGAGGGTGGGGTCAACTCCACTTATACTACAGACCCTAAGGATGGGATGGATCCCTAAAGGACAGTTGGTTTGCACTTGTGGAAGTAAGTTGAGAATGGATGTTGGTCAGGCAAAACCATAGACACCCATGATGGTCTTCTTGTTACAATTGCACAATTCACTTGGGTATAAAATGGGTTCCCGTTTGTGATCTCCTTGGAGCTTTACCAGCTGCTATCTGTCGTGTATGAGTTGAGATATACATTTGTCTGCCTGGCAGACATCCCAAGTCAGTGGTTTAAACAAGGTAGATATTATATTTCTCTCCCATGTTAACAACATGGAAATAGTCTGGGGCTGGTATGGGGGCCCCAGTGTCAGGGGCCAGTGCTGTAGTGTGTGCCCTCATCAACATGGTATATGATGACTTATCCCCACTTCCACACTGCAGGTAGTGGGATGCAGGAAGGATGGGAAGGAGGGCCTGCCTCTCCCCTTTGAAGGGCACAACAGGAAGCTGCACACATCCCATTAGCCAGAACTTAGTCACATGGCCACACCTAGCTGCAAGGGAGGCTGGGAAGTGTAGGCTTTATTCTCCGCAGCCCTGTGCCCAGCTGAAAGTTCTGTTGCTTTGGAAGAAGAATACATCTGGGGACGCCACATAGCCTTTGCCACAGGTGGTTTTGATGACTCCAAAATATTAAGTGACTTTCTGAGAGTACCTACTTGAAAAGTGATTGAGCTTCTCATGGGTTCAAATCTTCATCTTTCACCTGTAGATTCCCTGCTTCTTCAGTCACAGATCACCCCCCACCCACCCCCCGCTGCCCCCATACTGTTTTATTTCCCAGTGGCACACGCAGGATCCAGCATACAGAAGTAGAACTGTTAACTGACATGGCGTAAGGAGTCTTAACCATGTGCCCAGAAAGCTGAACTACATAATACAGTTCTTAATCACACTTTGCCCTAATGCACAGTCTCCAGCAAAACATTTCGAGGATTTTGGTTCAAAATGTATGTTTCGTTCACTCAAAATGTAGTGAGATTGTGTTGCTTGGCCCAGTTCCAGTGAGCATCTGATGCAGGGCAGCTTGGGCAACTGATTTCCACCTTTGTCTCAAGCATCTTAAGCGTTCAGGACTGATGTCTTTTGTTGCTGGTATCTGCATCTTTACATGTCTTTTTTCAGTTACATTCATGAGAGTCTGGGCACAGAGCAAAGATAAGTCAGGTAACGTAAGGTCACACTCATGCATGTTTCTATGATTGGCCCAAGACTTTGAGGCAGCACCATCTGCAGAGGTCCTGCTGCTCAGGCTCTGGGCTCCCTGAATCCCACCTTATGGGCTCAGTTATGTCTTGGGAAGCAGGAAGATGCCAGGAAGGTGTTTACAGTGGTGTGGGAAGGAGGGGCCTCACTTCTTGTTTTCTCCCTTCCTCTCTCTCCTGCAGTCTTCCTGGAGGGCCAAGCTGCCCTTTTCCTAGCAGCAGCTGGGCTCGGCGGCTTGGGCAGGGAGAGGAAGTGTGGGGCGTCAGCACACATGCCATCTGTCTCCCTCCTTGCTGGCATCTCCCAGCTTCTGGCCACCTGCAGAAGGGCCGTCTTGAGTCTATTATGGGATGTTAAGGCGTTGGGAACAGACACAGTCTGGCTTTCCATTCATGACGTACTGTATACTAGCTGAGAGATGGGGCGGGAACTTCATCTTCCTGTGCCTCAGTTTCTTGTCTGTAAAATGGGGATAATTGATTTATTTATTCATTCAACAGCTTCGTTTTGAGCACCTGTCATGTGGTAGGGCTCATTCTAAGTACTGGGAATATAACAGTGACCAAGGCGAGAAAAGTCCCTGCTCTCATCAAATGGCCATTCTCCTAGTGGGGACTTCTGTGATATGTCATGTGGCGTTAAGTTCTCTGCAGGAAATAAAGTAAGTTAAGGACGGGAGGACGTTTTGAGCAAGTTTGGGTGGTGGCTGCTGTTTTAGATGGCTCTTTGGGAAAACGCCATCTTAGGTGACATTTAAGCAGAGACCTGGATGAAGTTAAGCGAGAGAGGTGAGGAGTATCTGGAGGGAAAGCATTCTAGGTAGAGGACCTGCACATGCAGAGGTCCTGAGGTCCAAGTGTGTTTGAGGAATAGCTAGAAGGCCAGGGTGGCTGGATTGGAGAGTGTGAGAGGAAAGGTAGAAGGACATGTGGTCAGAAAGATTGAAAGAAGCCAGAAAATGAAGGCGCATTTAGACAATGGAACGAATCTGAGATTTTTAGAAAGTTCATTTATTGCCGTGTAGCATATGTGCGGTGAATGTACTCACAGCATAATGAATATTTGCATATGTGTACACCCGCGGAACCACCCCCGAGATCAAGATTTAGAACGCTTCCATCACTCCAGAAGGTTCCCTTGATGCCCTTTCCCAGTTATGCCCCTCTGTGCCGCCAGAGGTAACCTCTGTGTCGATTTCTCTCACTAAAGGTTAGTTCTGCCTGTTCCAGAATGTGGCCCGAATGAAATCACACAGGAGGCTTTTGTGTCTGCCTCTTTCGCTCAACAGAACGTCTGTGAGATTCGTCCAGGTTGGAGCATGTGGCAGTACTTTCAATAGAATATTCAGTTTTAGTCTGAGTGGGATGGCAACGCTTGGGATGATTTTGAAAAGAGGAATGATGTGAACTAATCTGCATTTTGAACGGATCCCCTTGGCTGTGTGAGGGCTGAAGCAAGGAGAGCAGGGTTGGGGCTTGTGTGTGTGCGTGTGTCCCAGGGCTGCCGTAACAATGACCACAAACTGGGTGGCTTAAAACAAAATTTATTCTCTCTCAGTTCTGAGGCCCTGTCACCAGGGCTCTGCTTCCTCTGTGGGCCCCAGGGAAGGATCCTGCCTTTCCTCTTCCAGCTTCGGGTGGCCTCACGTGTTTCTTGCCTTGTGGAACCAGAACTCCAGTCTCTGCCTCCCTCTTCACAGCCTGCCTTCTCTGCGACGGGTCCTCTTCTTAGAAGGACCCAGAGCCAGTTGATTCTGCACCCACTCTAATCCAGAATGAGAATGACCTCATCCTAATTTAACTCATTATGTCTATAAAGACCTTATTTCCAAATAAGGTCACACTCTTGAGATTCCGAGTGGACATGGCATTTGGGCGGACACTGTTCAGCCCGCTCTAGGGCTGCTGCAACAGTCCAGGCAGGAGATGATGGTGGTGAGGATGGGGCGGTAGTGGTTTGAGAAGTGGTTGGATTCACGTAGAGTCTGATTCTCCAGCTGACACCGTTTGCTGTGCGGTTGCCTTTGGGGGTATTAATGAATGAGAGGAATCAAAGATGACTCCAGGGTTTGGAGCCCAAACACCTGGAAGAACGGAGGTACAATTTCCTGAAATGGTGAAGGCTGGGTAGGAGCAAGTATGAGAGGTTTAAGGATGCCTGTTAGATATCCAGGTGGGGATGTGGGCCTAGAATCAGAGATGTGAGTCTGGGGTTTAGGGCCGGGAGGGGCCGGGCTGGAGATAGGAAGTTGAGTGTTCCTGCATAAAGGATGGTTAAATTGGTGAAAGCGATGGGTCTGGATGAGGCCAGCAGGGGGATGAGTGTGGAAGGGCGCTGGGGCATGGCTGCCATTAGGAGGTTGGAAAGAGGATGAGGATGACACCACACCTGAATCAATTCTGTGGATTAGGATGGTTGAAAGAGAGGATTCTCAAAAGTTCTTCCCATAGTGCTTGGGGCATAATCTTATAAGAATAGTGAATAGCTCTGTGTGTGCTTGCTTGCCCTTTTATTTTTTTTTAATGAAAATAAAGTGATACAACCGTCTAGGATGTTTGGGGTGAAGAGGAGTTGGTGGCTGTGACAGTCCTGTGAAAACGTCTTGATCCTGGACAAAGAGACAGGCCTTTCTCCTGCCAAGCCCTGGGGGCGGTTGGAAAGCACACCCCACTCCCAGACTCCCTCTCTCTGCCTGGAGCTGACATCACCAGGGCAGTTTGTGGGGAGCGCTGGCTCGGAGGACAAAGACCTGAGTGTGAGCAGTGTGGGGCTGGGCACCTCCCAGCTGCTGCAGCCCTCATCCCCCATCTGTGCCAGGGGTACACGTGGGGCTGGGAGCCATGCAGCTCCTGCCAGAGCAGGGACCCAGCGTCCCTGGGACTGTGTCTCCAGGGAGGGGGTCGTCAAAGATCCCTGAGAGGCAGTGCCCTTAGCTCTGAGACTTGGGCCAGCACTTCCAGCTCTGAGTGCCAGTTTGCCCATCTGGAATAGGAAACTTGCTTACTTTTAGGGCTGTGAGGATGAACGTTACCTGTGGGTGAAGCACGAGGCACAGAGCCTTAGGCATGGTAAGCACATGGTAGATGTCCTGTGGTCTTATTTTACCTTGACTGTAAGCGGGGAATTTGTCTGCTTTGTTGGGCACTTTTCCAGTGCTTGGAACTGTGCCCAGCACATAGTAAGCACATGATGTGTATTTGTAGAATGAATGAATGAGTGAATGAATGATAGGATGGGAATCCCTTTTGCCAAGAGTCCTGTTCTATTTCCAGTCTGCTAATATGGTGTTGAGGAGGAAGGCTGAGACCTCTTCATTGCTGGATGTGCTTTCAGTTCATTCATTCATTCATTCATACATTCATTCATTCATATACCGGCACACGGTGAGCCCTAGGGACCCAGGACTGTGAGGGGTGTGGTGGGAGACCATAGACATGCAATTTGGTACACTTTTTTCCCATGCCTGACTTTCTATTTTACTACCGATAGCTTCTCCATAAACAATGCCTAGTTTTGTTTTGTGTGTCACTAAAAGCTTTATATAGATGGATTTACACCATACATATCCTTTTGTTTTTCTTTTTTACTTGAGAGCATGTTTTTGAGGTTCATCCACATTGCTGTACATAGCTTTAGTTCTCCCATTTTCACTGCTGCGTAGTGTACCATTGTGGAAATCTGCTGCATAGCTTTCATTCTCCAGTGGATGGATATTTAGGTTACTTTCCATTTTTTGCTGTTTCAGACAAGGCAGTTTTGAGCGTCCATGTTCCTGTGTCCTGGTACATATGTGTGAGTTTGTGTGGACTGAGGGTGAGCAGACTTTTCTGTAAAAGGCCAGATAGTAAATATTTTAGGTTTTGCAATTGCAAGGTCTCTATTACAACTACTCAGCTCTACCATTACAGCTTGGATGCAGCCATAGACAATATGTAAACAAATGGATATGGCTGTATTCCAATAAAAATTTAATTGCCAAAACAGGGAGTAGGCAGGATTTGGCCCATGGGCCATAGTTTGCCTGCCTCTGATCTGGGCTTTGTGCTGGGTTGTAGGATATACATTTCTTCCTCTCCTAGGTGTTGTTAAGTTGCTTCCAAAGTGATTATCTGTAGCTGTGTTTTGCGAGTGCTTCCTATTTTTATTTGAGGGTGGCTAAATTCTTTTGCTGTCCTTCGCGAGTTCTAATGAAGGTCTCCTGTCCCTTTGCAGAGCTGCATGCTTCTGGGAGGCCGGAAAACCACGGACATCCCTCTGGAGGGCTACCTGTTGTCTCCTATTCAGAGGATCTGCAAGTACCCCCTCCTCCTCAAGGTGAGACATTCCCCCTATTCTTTTCCCCAATTTTGAATCAACAGAACATTCAGCTCTGTCTGGCTTAATCAAAAAATAAAACTTGTTATTTCCGGTAGCTGAGAAGTCTAGGGGCAGTGTCGGTTTTGGGCTGGGCTGTATCCAAGTGAGGACCTTGCCTCCTTCTCCCTGGTTCAATTCTGCTTCCTACCTTTCAGCTTTATTTTCAGCATGGTAGCAGGTAGCTGTAGTGACTGTGGCCTTGCACTCTCTCAAGTTCAAAGACAGTGGGAAAGAGTGAGCCTGTCTTCCAGTAGCTGTGACAAAAATCCAGAGAGTCATTTAGACTTTGGTCATCTGTGGCCAGGAGGATGCAATATTAGGAATGCTTTGGGCCATTGTCCTCCTCTCATATGCTTGGACTTGGCTATACCTCTTACCAATCACTGTCAACTGGGTAGTGTTGTGCTCTGATTGGCTGAGATATGGTCCAGTGATAGAGAGCAGGGCAGTGTCGTGATCTGATTGGCTGAGACCACAGTCAGGTGTTTCACCCCTGAGCCAATCACCCTGAGCAAGCAATCTGATTGGCACAGACTTGTGTCACATGCTCCAACCTCCAGCCAATCACTGGATCCCACAGGCCGGAAGTCCAGTGTTGGAGAGAGAGGGACCCCCTCAACCAAAATCCCAGCTCTTTGTGGAAGAGGGGTGAGGGGGCAGATGCTGGGTGGGTAAACGAGAGCCATCCACGCACCTGCTGACTTCTTCCCTGCCCAGCCACATTTGACTTAGTCTTGGTCAGGCAGACCGGGAGAAGATGTGCTGCTTGCGGGGACCCCAGAAGTCTTGATTTGCAACTTCAGAGTTGGCTTCCAGGCAGATCTCCAGCTAGGTGGACGGCTCTGCCACCATCTGCTGCTTTCAGCCCACGATTTCCAGCCCTTGGAGATGGTGGCAGTTGGCCTGACCTGTCCTGGCTCCATCCTGAAGGCCTTCCATCTGACAGCTGTTTCCTGGGGTCCCTGCTGGTGGGTTAGTTTGGCTGGTGTTGCCTCATTCAGGCACCTGCTCACCGGGGCCACATGCATCTTTGCTCCATGAGCTGAAAGGGAGAGGGGAGGGGAAGAGGATGGGGATTCTTGAACTTGCCTTTCTGCTGGAGACAGTGAGTGGCCCTTGAACCTCTGTGTTTGACCAGAGCTTTTGGGGGGCTGTCAGCTCTGCCTGGGAACACAAGCCTTTAACGTGCAGAGCTGTGGGTGGTGGAACCCAGCTCTCCCTGCGCCTCCTCTGGCCTGCTGCTATTTATCCCTCCCAGGGAGCTGAAAGAACCTTCTACAGTTCTTGCAGCTGCTTTGATCCCCAAACAGGTGTTGGAAATGCCATACGTGGCTTGACTCTTCACCTGGGTGCTGAAGAAGCTCCAGGTGAAACTTGTAAGTTGGTAACCTGTAAACTGCAGTGGACCTGCAGCTGGGCTTCATTTGATTTGTTTGGTGTGTTTTCCAAACTTGAATCCGTTGCCGGCATTTAAGAGGTAGTATTCTGCGGTGGTTTAGGGACGGGGTTGACAAAACTGTGACCCGTGAGCCAAATCCAGCCCATGGGCTGTTTTTGTACAATCCATGAGCTAAGAATGGTGTTTACATTTTTTTAAGGGTTGTTAAAAAAGGCCCCCAAAACAAAGAAGAGTATGTGACAGAGACCGGATGTGGCCAGCAAAGCCTAAAATATTTACAATCTGACCCTTTGCAGAAAAAATGTGCTGACCCCTGGATTAGAGCCAGGCTTTGCAGTCACAGGCTGTCTGGGTTTGAATTCTGTCTAGCTCTGCCATTTACTGGCTGTGTAACCTTGGGAAAGTCACTTCCCTGTGCCTCAGTTTCCTGTCTGTAATACAGTGTTTATATCAATAGTACTGATAGGGTTGATATGATGATTAAACATTTATTTACTTAATTCTTATAGCAACTCAATGAGGTAGGCAGTGTGATCACCCCATTTAGAGATGAGGCACAGAGAAGGGAAGTGGCCCGTTTAAGGCCTCACGTTAGGTAAGCAGGAGAAACCATGGTTAGAGCTTGGGCAGTCTGACTCTAGCGTTCTGTGTCCTAACCACGAGGCTACATTGCCTGTTGAGAAGCACTTTGGAGAGTTAAGCTGCCCAAGTGCAGGGGTGTTGGGGATGCTGACCTTCTCTGTTCCCTAGGTGGGAGTCTAGGAAGGTTCGTGGACTTGTGTTTTGAGGCTCGGTGACTAGTCTGCCCCTTCTTTCCTTTGTTTCAAACCCTTGAATATCTGACTCATTGGAAGACTCTCCAGCTATAGCCCCAGACCCCAGCCCAGGTTCCCTAGGTGTTAACGCTTTGGTTTCTGGATCTTGGGAAAGTCTGGGATCCGAGTGGCAGTTTCTGTAACGTATTTTAACAACCAGTGGGGCTGGACCTGGTGTCCCAGTGGACTCTAAACTCTCGATGTGAAGTCCAGATGTTTCTGAGGCCTGTTCAGCCCCAGGGGCCGCAGTCTGGGCTGGGAAGGTTCCTGGGCTCTGGATTTCCAGGAGAGCAGAGAGAGAGAGAGAGACAGAACCCACTGGCATTTGATGGTGGGGTGACTGCCCACAGGAAACAGTGAGGAAGCGGGGCTGTGGGTTTCCCTCTAGACCAAGTGACTGTTTACATGCCCCGTTTCCTCCGTCTCCAGCTGTGTTTATCCGGGGCTCAAGAGAGCACTGGGGGACCAGCCAGCCGGGCCTGAGATTCCTGTGGGGACATGCCTTGCTCCCCCCCACCTCCAGAATTGCTCAGAGTGTCCTGGCCTTTGGCACCCACAGCTGGAATGTTTGCATCAGAAAACAGCTGGGATTGAGGGGAACTCTTCGTACCCCTCCTGAGTTCCTTTTTCCTGTCACATTTTCCAGTGGCGTTTCAAAGATGAGCCCAGGAGCCTGGGGCAGCTGAGCCTGAACCCTCAGTCCTGCCCCCACCCCCTCCGATTCCGGCGCCCTCGCCTGAGCCCCCTTGTTTGAGCTGAACTTTGAATCGAGTGGGCGAACAGGGTCGGGGAGCCTGGGTGGGAAGAGGGAAGAGGCGAGAACGAAAACGTCTTTGGGAACAGCCCCAAAAACCTGAACTTGAACATTGCCTAAGAATAGCCGGAACATTCTATTTCAGCCTTCAGCCCAGGCCTGGGATAGACAGTTGGCATTTTCAGGCTCTGTTGAGTTTTCCATCAACGTTTCCAGGAAAATGATTCAGGTTTGGGGTGATGCCCCTGGTGCTCACATGGCAGGTGCCCGAGGGGAGACCCACTGTCACAGACCATTCTAGTTGTTGCCTGGTGACGTGCAGATCTTCCTGGCGCGCTGACTGCGCACCAGCTGCTGGCACGGCTCAGGGCCACAGTCGTGAGCCAGACAGACCCAGGGCCCGCCCCTCAGAGCTTCAGTCTCCGACTGCACCCACGAGGGCCTGGTACGTAATGGTAGCAGACTGAGGCCGGCAGGGGTGCAAACTGGAGGGGCACATCTGTCTGAAAGGGGCAGCTGCCCCTCCAGTCCCCTGTTCCCTTTGTCTCCTGCCTCTCTGACCCCTTCCTCTCAGTCTCCTTTGCTGGTTCCTCACCGTCTAGGTCTCCAGGCATAGGTGGGCCCCAGGCCTCTGCCCATGGGCCTTTTCTCCATCTAGAGTTGCGCCCACAGTGGCCTCCCCCATTTCTTGCACCCTCCCCCCTCCCTTTAAAGTATATTCAAAAGTTGTGCAACCATCACCGCAATAATTTTAGAACATTTTCGTCACCCCCAAGAGAAACTCTGAATCCACGAGCAGCCACTTCCCTTTTCCCTCCTCCTCACAGCCCCCGGCAAGCACTCATCTACTTTCTGTCTCTGTGAATTTGTCTGCTCTGGGCGTTTCATATGAGTGGAATCATATCATACGTAGTTTTTTGTGTCTGGCTGCTTTCGCTTAGCGGAGTGTCTTCAGGGTTCCCCCACGGCGTAGTGTACGTCTCCACTTTATCTCTTTTCATGACGGAATAATATTCCATCGTGTGGGTGTACCATGCTTTCTTCATCTGTTCATCAGTTGATGGGCACTTGGGTTGTTTCCACTTTCTGGTGATTATGAATAATGCTGCTGTGAACACCCACGTCGAAGTTTCTTGGTGGACACGCCCATGGCTCTAGACCCCTTCTCTGTCTGATGACGTCCAGCCTAGACCTCTCACCTAAACTCTGGTCTTGTTCTCCTGCCCACTCGGTTTCTCTACCTGTATGTCTCACAGGCGTCTTCTACTCACCATATCCCAAGCTAAACGCTTGGCTCTCCTCCTCCCCGACACCTGTCTCCCCTCCCACCTTCCCCCTCGTCCTTAACACGGTAAATGGCCTGATCAAGTGTTCTGGGCCCAAACAGGGTGCGTCCTGGGAGCCATTTTCTGGGCCAGCTGCTGCCGTGGGGTTGTGTCAGGGATGCTTTTGCAGGATCTTTGCTCAGGTTGTAGCCTCGGGGTCCTGCACGGGCTCTGGTGTCTTCTGCACCTCCCACGTCTGTCTGTGGGTGATGCAGCTGTCACCTACACACAGCGTGAGGACCTTGCCGTTCCGTTTTTACTACCTCTGTCTTTATGGCCGCCAGGAGTGTGGTGCCCCGGGGTTGGACCGTGGTCCATCACTAAGGAGGAGTCGGCATCAGTTCTTGGTGTAGGGGGATGACTGGGGAGTGGTATGTTTCCCAGATCGTGGGATGTGTACCGCTCGCAGCTCTCCAAAGGATTTTAGGTGGCACAGGAGAACACTTTGTGTGGGGTGGGTGGTGGGGGAGGGGGAGGACAGCACCAAGCACAGTGAATCACACCTGAGAACAGTACTTTCTCAGCAGATCCCTTTCAGTCTTCCTGATTACCTCCAGGAGAGCCACAATGGGTGCTGCGGTGTCTAGGGATTTTGGGGCCGTTCATTCATTTACCAACCATTTATTGAGGAACTGTTAGGTGTCAGGCATTATACCAGGTGCTGGAGATACAAGTGAACAAAAATTGCACAAACCTCTTCTGTGTTCTGATGTTCTACTGGGGTTGGTGGGGGGAGAAACAGACAACAAATGAATGAGTAGGAAATGTATATACTTGTTTAGATGGCATGAATGCTATGGAAAAAAAATATCAGGGTTCATAAGGTCCAGGAGTGATGGATGGGGAAAGGGACATTTGTGCCAAGACCTCAAGGAGGTGAGGAAGCGGGCCATACGGGTACCTGGGGGAAGAGTCTTCCAGACAGAGGAAAGAGCTAGTGCAAAGGCCCTGAGGCAGGGGTGTGTCTGAGGCCCAGCCAGGAGACCCGTGTAACCAGAGGGGAGGATGTGAGGGAGAGGGTGGGGGAGTGAGGTTAGAGAGGTGATGGGCCCGGATTATGCGGAGCCTTGTGGACCCATGTGGGGTCTTCGTCTGCTCTGAGTGAGGTGGGCACCGTGGGAAGGTTTTGAGCAGAGGAGGGACCAGATCTTAGTTCTCACGGGATCCCTCAGGCTGTGTGTGGAGAATGGGCTGTGGGGTGATGAGGGTGGAGGTGGGGGATCAGGAGGTGGCCAGGGAGGCATTGATGTGAGTGGTCCAGGCAGGAGGTGACCAGGGCGGTGGTGGTGGAGGTGGGTGCATTTTATGACAACTGCCTTTTCACATCATTTGCCCATTTTTTTATTGGTTAGTTGTCTTTTGTATCGATTTGCCGGAGTTCTTTCTCTTCATTCTGGCCACCTGGGGTCACCTCCTTGGAATTCTTCTCTGACCCTGATGTTAAGAAATGAGTTCCTTATCTGCTGGGGATGTGGCATTGTCACCATCTTTCTGAGAAGGCGCAGGAAGTCACAGGTCTCTTTGCTGTGGCCCCCTCTGCCCCAGCTCTCGTCCTCCCCCAACCACAGTGCCACCCTGCACCTTGCCTCGTGGGCTGAGCACTGACACCTTGCCCACAGATACTTCAGCAGCTCTGTCTGCACCGGCCCCAATTCAGGCTCTTTCCGGTGTGGTGAGCAACACTAGCCTCGGGCTGCTCGACTCCCTCAGGGTGGGGGACCTGCTCTCACATCTCCCTTTCAAAGCGAAGCTCGGATTCCTGATCTTCCTAGGGACCCTCCCAGATCACTCTTCCTGGGAGTCCTGCCATGCTCTGTGTGATGCTTAAGAGTCTAAGTTTGGAAATCCAGCTCCACTTCTTCTTAGCTGTGTGACTGAGGGCAAGTTGCTGAATCTGTCTGTGCCCCCATTACCCTGTCTGTAAAATGGGCATGGCAGCTACCTCCCAGCCTTTGCTGCAAAGATTAGATGAGACAATGCCTGTGAAAACCTATGAGAGCACTTTGCATTTTACTAGGTAGTCAGTCATGCTTGGTAAATGTTAGCTACTCTAATAATATGATTTTTATTTTTATTGATCCCAACTCCTTCTTTTGCTCGTATTGCCTCTTTGAGAAATGACTTAAACTCTCTGTGTCTCAGTTTGCTCCTCTGTCAAATAGTGCCTTATCACTGGTTATTGTGAAGATTAAATGAAATAATACCTATAAAGTGCTTATAAGTGCTTAGTAAGTATGAGCTATTTTTGTTGTCTCAAAGTCTGTTTTGTTCAATATTAATAAAACTACCATAGGTTTCTTTCATTTAGTCTTTTCATGATACATGTTATTTCATCCTTTTATTGTACTATTAACAATTCTGTACCCTTAGAGTTTAGATACTTCTTTTGTAAACAGTGTGGAGTTAAAATCTTAAAATTTGTCCTGTCAGTTTCTATCTTTGAACAGGAGAGTTTAGTCCACTTATATTTATTGTGTTTATTGATATATTTGAACTTGTTTCTACCATCTTTATAAAATTTTTTAATTTGTCCTCTTGTTTTTTAATGCTTCTTCCTCCCCCTCCCCCCTTTCTTGCTTTATTTTGTATAAATTTAGGGTTTTTTATTTTTTTGGTTTAGTTACTCTTGTTTTCTTTTTTTCTTTCTTTTCTTCTTCTTTTTTGCTTCTACTAAATTGGAATTTAAAACTACCACTACCACTATCATTATGTCTCCCAATATTATAGAGGTTCTCGCCTCTATAGAACCTGCAGTTGGGAAGTGCAGGATGTAGACTTTTGCAGTGAGGTGTGCTAGGAGCTCCTTTGGAATTTGGATATAGAGTCGTTGAATGTTGGAGCCCCACCACTGAGTGTCAGTAGACACAATCCAGGGTCTCAAATATGGGTGCCTGCAGTGCAGGTGAAAGAAGTGAGTGAGTAGATTGGATGTAACGCAGTGGGTTGGGGTCGGGACTGTGGCAGACTATAGCGCACATGTCCCATCTGAAGGTGTGGCCACCACTCAGGTCAGCCAATTGTTGTTGTCTGATGGAATCGCAGACCCAAGGTGGCCAGAACTTCTGCTTTGCTGAGAGAACCTGCCAATAGCATTTGGCCTGCAGGATGCAAATTGTGACCCGGGCTCTGATCAAGTCCTGCATTGCGTAGCCAGGAGACTGAGGCGCAGAAAGGGGATGTGACTTGCCCAAGGTTACATAGCATGTCCTCGTCAAAGCCAGACCGTGAACTCCCAGACCTGAGCCCTCTTCCGGCTGTCTCCCCCGATCTCTCCAAGGGGAAGGAAGGATTTTTTAAGACCCGTGAGCCTTATTTCCTTTCCCCCATTAATTCCTATTCCAAGGGGCTACAGTTTTCAAACTTGCAGAGGGGCTGGAATTATTAAAATTGGAAATATATTGGCATGAAATGTATTTCATATAGTTGGCATACATGGAGGTTTTCTTTACTATGCCATGCAGCTTTTCACTTCTGAGTTTCCTTGGACTTCCAGATGTTTTTCATTTCTTTTTTTTTTTTTCTTTTTCTTTCAAGTGGTGATAGGTCTTGTCACTGCCTCTTCATTTTCATCTTTTAAAAAAAATAAATTTATTTATTTACTTATTTATTTGCTGTGTTGGGTCTTTGTTGCTGCATACAGGCTTTGTCTAGTTGCAGCAAGCGGGGCGTACTCTTCATGTGGTGTGCGGTGGCTTCTCTTGTTGCAGAGTATGGGCTCTAGGCAAGTGGGCTTCAGTAGTTGTGGCACACGGGCTCAGTAGTTGTGGCCCACAGGCTTAGCTGCTCCGTGGCATGTGGGATCTTCCTGGAGCAGGAATCGAACCCATGTCCACTGCATTGGCAGGCAGATTCTTAACCGCTGCACCACCTAGGAAGTCCTTTCATTTGCATCTTGCTGTCACCTAGATAGTGCATGTGGGCACCTAGACTGAAATACAGGAAAGTCTTGATAAAGAGAACGGAGCTTGGCTTCCTGAGCTTCAGTGGTGGTGCCTTGGGCAGAGGTCTGTGGACGGAGCCACAGTTGGGTGCAGGAGCTGGCTGAGGTATCCCCTGAAAGTGGGTGTGCTCTGTGGGATCCAGCCCTCATTGGTGATATTCCCATCCCCAAAGCTGTCTTTCTCTTTGTCAAGAAGGCAGCATGACTTTCTTTCTTTTTTTTTTTATAAATTTTTATTTATTTTATTGGCTGTGTTGGGTCTTTTTTTGCTGTGCGCATGCTTTCATTAGTTGCAGTGAGTGGGGGCTACTCTTCGTTGTGGTGCACGGGCTCCTCATTGCCGTGGTTTTTTCTTGTTGCGGAGCACGTGCTCTAGGCGCGTGGGCTTCAGTAGTTGCAGCACATGGGCTCAGTAGTTGTGACTCACGGGCTCTAAAGCGCAGGCTCAATAGTTGTGGCGCAGGGGCTTAGTCGCTCCGCGGCATGTGGGATCTTCCTGGAGTAGGGATCGAACCCATGTCCCCTGCATTGGCAGGCAGATTCTTAACCGCTGCGCCACCTAGGAAGCCCTAGCATGACTTTCTAACCCCAGGTTTCCTTTTGAACCTCCCGCAACCCCAAATCACAGCAAGTAATGGGTGTTGTCACTTCTTCCAGTGGCAAATCCAGCTATGTTTTCACATGGTGGTGTTAGGGATCCGTCTTCTTATGGCTGCAGGCAGGAGCTCAGACGATGCCGTCGAGAATCAGGCTCTTCCCATCTCCTGGCTCTGTTTTCCTCTGTGTCAGCTTTATTCTCGGGAGGCTCCCTTCTCATGGTGGCAGCGTTGTCCTCCAGCAGCCTCAGGCCTGTGTCTGACCAGCACGGCCACTGAGGGGAAAGAGAGCGTGTCTTTCCGGACCATCTCACAGAAAGTCTCAGACCCAGGGCCCGTTGGCTCAGCTCAGGTCCCACAGGGATCAAACCCGTACCCGTAGCAGTGAAAGCGTGGAGTCCTAACCACTGTACCGCCAGGGAATTCCCCTCTGTGCTCTCCTTGAGCTGGTGGCTACAGCTGGGAGATAGAAGACTCTCGAGAACATGCCCTGGGAGCTGGCCTGGAGGGGCCCCTCTTGGACTCCATGATGGGAGAGAGGACAGGGGAAAACAGGGGCCCTATCTCTTCCCTGCCTCCTCCTCCGTGCCCCTCTCTTCCTGTACCTTTAGGCCCTGTGTTCTTCTCCTGGTCCTCTTCTGAATCTCGAGCAAGGCTGAGCAAGAACAGGGAGTTGGCTGCAGCCACGTTTCCTTGATGCTGGGTTTGGCCTGGAGTTTGAGGCCCCATGCCCACACCAGCAGGGACGTGACGGGGCCGCACGGAGCGGACACAGTGAGCACCCTTTTGGTGAACGTGGTGGGGGAGGAGCGGCGTGATGAGGCACCTTGCGGAAGCGGCAGGCTCCTCTGCTCTGACATCCTCTCTTCCAGGAAGCCCTCACCTCAAGCCCCATTTGTGAAACCACATGGGCTGGCGGGGCGGATGTTGGGGAAAGGTCACCCAGCCTGGCTCTGGGGGCGGGGAGCTTCCGCTGCTAATTTGCTGGATGACCCCCCCCCCACACACACCCTCCCTTTTCTGCCCTCAGTTTTTTTAAGGAATCCCCAGGGCCTGCCCCTGCTCAGACATTTCATGTTTGTTCTAAGAACCTGCTTTTGGGGGTGTTCACTCCCTTCTTGTACTGTTTCTGGAGGGCCCTGTGGACATGGTTAGGCGTCCACCAGGTCTTGCTTTTTGGCTCTGTGGCCTTGGGCAGGAGGCCTCGCCTCTCTGTGCCTCAGTCTCGTCACCTGTAGAGTGAAGATAAAAATAGTACCTACCTCATTGGGATGATTTGAGGATGAAATGACTTAAGAAACTGAAGTTTAGAACAGTGCTTGGCACACTTAGGTACTCAGACGCTGGCTATTATGATTACTATGGCAACAACTTTTGCTGTTATCATTACTACATAGAAATAATGTGTAAGAGCTATTATTAATATGGAAATAATTATGATGATGATGATAAAACTGATTACCAACACTTTTACTGTCATTATTCCATTTGATCCTCACAACAACCTTAGGATGTGACTGTGATCCCATTTCACAGATGTACATACTCAATCCACTTGGATCCTCTGAGGTATTACAGATCCAGCAGGTTTCTTCTCAGTCATGGAGTTCTCCCAAGAGGCTTAACAACCAGCTTTTGGGTTCCTTCCGGAAACATTCTTCTCTGGGCTAAGCCTTGTCACCTTGGATGTGGATTCCAGGGTTTTCAAGGGCTTTCAACACCATAGTTTATATCTTTTGAACTTGACTCTGTTGTAACTTATTAAGACAGTGTGTTAAGTTCTGAATTGGGCAGGAGCCTCCTCAGCTCCCTCCTTTTGCATATGAGGCATTTGTTAGTGCAGCTCAAGCTTCCCTTAACTTTGAAGATACCCATATTTTATGCTTGTGTGGGACTGGCTGGGACACCTTTGGGATTCCAAATCCTTGCAGTCTCTCTGGGGTTGTGAAGCAGTAGAGACTCTTTCAAATTATAAGGAATGGAAAAACTAGCTCAAACAGGCTTAATAAAAAAAATGGGCCCATGTAACTGAAAAGTATCATGATAGATGGTTTCAGGTATGGCTAGATCCAGCTGTCACTAGGAAATCGCCAGACTCTTTTCCAAAGCAGCTGCACCATTTTATATTTCCTCCTGCAATGTATGAGGATTCCAGTTTCTCTGCATCCTCACCAACACTTGTTATTGTTTGTGTTTTTGATTATAGCCATTCTAGGGGGTGTGAAGTGGTATCTCGTGGTTTTGTTTTGCATTTCTGTAATGACTAATGATATTGAGCATCTTTTCATGAGCTTATTGGCCATTTGTGTGTTGTCTTTGGAGAAATGTCTATTTAAATCCCTTGCTTATTTTTTAATCGAGTTATTTGTCTTTTTGTTGTTAAGTTGTAAGAGTTCTTTGTATATACCAGATAAAGTCTCTTGTCAGAGATATAATTTACACATTCTATAGATTGTTTCATCACCTTATAGTCTTTGAAGCACAATGTTTTAAGTTTTGCTGAAGTCCAGTTTATCTAATTTTTTTTCAGTTGCCTATATTTGGCATCATATCTAGCAATGCTTTGCCTAACCCAAGGTCATAAACATTTACACCTATGTTTTCTCCTAACCGTTTTATAGTTTCAGCTTTTACAGCTAGGTCTGTGATCCATTTTGAATTAATTTTTGTGTACAGTGTGAGGAAGAGGTCCAACTTTATTTTTTTGCATGTGGATACCCAGTTTTCCCAGCAACATTTGTTGAAAAGACTGTTCTTTCCCTATTTAATTGTCTTAGCACCTTGTCAAAAATTTGTTGACCGTAAATGTAAGGATTTATTTCTGGTCTCTCGGTTCTTTGCCATTGACCTGTATGTCTCTCCATATGCCAGTACTGTACCACCTCTTACAATTTGGAGAAAGAGTGTGCCGGTAAAGGGCACAGCGAGTGCAAAGGCCTAGAGGCAGGAATGGGCCCTGAGTTTGTGGCTGAGCAGAGTGGAGTCACCACTACCTTGTGAACCAAGACATCAAAGCCAGTGCCTTCCTCTCAGTTTTGGCCCAGCCAGGAGCTTGGCCAGAAGATCCTGCTCAGTTTCAGTTCTCCATGCCCAGCACTAAGAAGGCAGGAGAAGAGGTGGGGCAGCCAGGCAGAAGAGGGAAATAACCTTTTCTCATTTTTACTGGCTGCTGGGTGTTGGCAGCCCCTCAGGGAACCCATCAGTGGAGGGTCAGTGAAATTCCAACTTCCAGGGCTTGGGATGTGGTAGCAGTGCTTCACAGGGTGTGACAGGCATTAGCTTTCTAAATTTTAAAATTTTATTTACTTATTGGCTGCGTTCAGTCTTCACTGCTGCATGCAGTCTTTCTCTAGTTGTGACGAGTGGGTGCTACTCTTCGTTGCGGTGCATGGGCTTCTCATAGCAGTGGCTTATTTTGTTGCGGAGCACAGGCTCTAGGCACATGGGCTTCAGTAGTTGCAGCGCACGGGCTCAGTAGTTGTGGCGCACGGGCTTAGTTGCTCTGCGTCATGTGGGTTCTTCCAGGACCAGGAATCGAACCCATGTTCCCTGCATTGGCAGGCGGATTCTTAACCACCGTGCCACCAGGGAAGTCCCCCATTAGCTTTTAGTCTCAAGAGTAAGAGAGGTGAGGGCTTTGCACTTGTAGCGGGGCGGGGGGAGGAGGCAGGATCCCAGGGATACAGGCTGGAGAAGCATGGAGTAGCAGTTGAAAACGTGGGCTCTGGACCTCGATTGTGTGAGCTTGAATTTTGGTCCCACCCCTTAGCAATCTGTGACCTTGGGCAAGTGACCTCCCCTCTGGGTCCACCTCAGCTTCCTCATCTGTCACGTGGATCTGGATATATTTTAGCTACAGTGACAGGGACCCAAAATAACAGTGACTTAACGTGTAACTTTATTTCTGTACAAGGCGGTCCAGGGTTTATGTTCTTCCACCCCTGGGGTCTCAGATGTTCACATCGTATCAACGTTCCAGCCCGGGAAGGGAGAGACGGGCAAGGAAAACAGGAGCTGCACGCACCCCAGTGATCAGAACTTGTGTCCACGTGGGTGAAAATGTTGTTTTTATTCTGGGTGGCCTTGTGCTCAGCTAAGAGTCTGTTCTGTTGCTTTTGACCAGGGAGCAAGCAAACTTTTCCTTTAAAGGACCAGGTAGTAAATAATACAGGCTTTGGAGGCCGTATGATCTCTGTCACGATTCCACTCTGATGCTGTGGCTCCAAAGAAGCGAGGACAGTGGGGAAATGACTGAGCGTAAAGCTTCACTTATTGCAGCAGGTGGTGGCTCGGACTTGGTCTGCAGGCTGTCATTTGAGCCCCTGTTTTAGAAGGAGGGGATGCTGGATCTGCGTTGGGTGGTTGAGCCTCTGTCCCTGCTCACGGGGAGGAAACAGGGAGCTGGCTGGCCACACTCCCCCTCCCACTTTGGCTGGCTTGACAAAGATTTGGATGCTCAAGACCACTCGTTTTGGAGCAGGGGCTGGGGGTGATTTGGGGCATTGAACTGAATTCCCCATCATAGGTCTTCTATTGTAGTTTTCTCTGTGGACATGTCTACAGTCAGGCTGTCAGCTCTAGGAGGACTTGGGCAGTGTCTGTGTCATCTGTGTCTTCAACAGAGGGCCCAGCCTGGGGCCAGGTACGTAGGAGGCCCCACTGGATGGATGGATGGATGGATGGATGGATGGATGGATGGGGCTCAGGGCTTCCTGTTCCACCTTGAGCATCTCTTGCCTGGACCATTGCAGTAGGCACTAGCCGGTCTTCCTGCTTTTATGTTCATCTTATGTTCTCTCCAGTGCATCTTCCACTCGGCAGTCAGAGGGATTCTTTAAGGGCTACATTGGTTCGCATCAGGCCTCAGCTCGTAACCCTGTCACCTCCCCAGGCCTCTTGGGATGAAAGGTAGAGACCACACCCTGGCCTTACCTGATCTGTGTTTGGGGTGCGGGTCTGACCTCGTTGCCCATCCTTCTCCTTCTCGCTCACTGTGCCGCAGCTTCCCTGGCCTCCTGGCTGTTTCTCACTGCCTCAGGGCCTTTGCTCGTGCTCTTCTCTCACCTGGAGTGCTGTTCCCACAGACATTTGTATGGCCCGTGCTCTCGCTCCATTCAGGTCTCCACCCGGAGGCCCCTTTCCTCAGAGAGACCTTCTGGGACCCCCACACCCCCCTCCCTCCCTGTCCCTTCACTTGCCCAGTTTGTCACCTAGCACTTGTCAACAATATAAATTATATTTACTAGAGAGGAAAGTATTCCTATTTAACTGTCTGAACGGTTATAAATAGTATAGAGGTTCAGAGCGCTAACCTCAGAGCCAGACTGGTTAGGCTCAAGTCTGCTCTGTGACCTCGGGCAGATGACCTGACCTCTCTGTGCCTTACTTCTCAAACCTGTGAACTGAGGATGGTAACGGCCTCACAGGTCAACGTGAGGATCCAGTGAGCTCGGCAGGAGGGTGAGCACTCACTCAGTACTCTCGCTTGTCATCACTTTTTGTGCTAATACCCTGAGGGGTCTCATTCTGTGTCCCGACGCTGGTGCTCCGGCACAGACCCGCACAGACCCGTTGTTCCGTCTGTGTTCGTCGAGTGAGGAGCGGATGGAAATGGTCCCCTTTGTACAAAACGCTCAACCCTCAGTGACCCGCCTGCCTCCGTCTCACTTCCTTCTTGAAGCTTTTCCGGCCGCACTGTCCTTCCCCTTCTCTGATTTATCACGAGCGCTTTCACCACTTGGGGCTGTTGTCTGTGCCCCGCTTCTTCCTTCCCTCCCCCCCTTCCCCTGGGAGCTCCTTCCCCAGCTCAATTGCCTCCAGAGAGAGGGCTCCATGCCCGCCCCCCCCCCCACCCCCCACCCCGTGTTCCCTCTCGCCTGGCCCTGGGCCCAAGGCAGGTGCTCAGCAAACCCGCAGGGTCCTGATGTTACAGAACATCTGGGCCTTGGGCCCATTAGGATCTGCCCTCCAGAAAAGAAGCTGTTCATGTTCAGGCAGAGAAGAAATGAAGCGACTAGAGAAGGGCTGTTTTTCGAGCTGGTGCTCCGCAGGGCATGCTTGGAACAGCACCCGGCTGGCCCGTTGCTGCTTGCAGGCTCTGCTAATGTGTGTGCTATCTTATAACAGCAGGGCCAATAATGGCCAGCGTAGACCAAGTGCTTACCGAGGCTGTACTTTCCCTGGGAGCTGCTTTTCCTGCAGTGTCTGATTTACCCCTCCCCATAACCATGAGCAGAACCATATGGCCGGGTTCAAATTCAGGTTCCTTCTCTTACTTCTGGGAGCCTTTGGGCCATCTTGGTGAGCCTTCGTCTCCTCATCTGTTAAATGGGGTAATAACAGAACCTACCTCCCAGGCACAGAGGAAAGGCTCGTCGTCACCATCCTCATCCTCATCATTGGTTTTCAGACAATGAGCCTACAGCTCAGCGTGGAGGGCATCTGGCCCAAGGTCACCCAGCAGCCCAGGGGTGGAGCCAGCCCTGGAGTCCATGTGGGACTGTGCTGGGAACCAGCTCACTGGAGCATCATCTCTGTGATTTATGAGGGAGCAGAGAGATGGAGAAGAGATGCTGGAACATCTGGGCATGTCAGGGCCAGATGATTAGAGAAACTTATCTCTGCCAGTGTGGTCCTGTCAGCTGAGTGATGCAGCCTAAAAATCTTCCCTGATATCTTGAGGCCCAGCTAGTCTCTGCTGTCTCAGTTCCTTTCTCGTTACACTTACTACAGGACTGAGACCCTTTGATTAAGACCAGCCTGACCTTTAGAATGTCCTAGCCTGTGCTTGTGGTGAGGTTCGAGATGAGAGTGAGAAATGGTAGGGGAGGGGCTTGCAGATTAAGGCCCCCACTGGCCTCTTTATGTGTGTCCTCCACGTCCCTGTGAAGGCAAAGGGGTTTTTTTTGTTTGTTTGTTTTTTGAACCTGCATTTTTTAAATGAAGATTTCCTTATTAGTATTTATTTATTTAATTTTTTGGCTGCATGGAATGTGGAATCTTAGTTCCCCAACCAGGGATCAAACCTGCACCGCCTGCAGTGAGGAGTCTTAACCACTGGACTGCCAGGGACGTCCCCAAGGGATTCTTTGTACCCATTTTACAGCTGAGAAAACTGGAGGCTGGGGAGGGGCAGTGTCTGTGGTCACCTCTGTGACCTACCAATCTCTTTCTCTGTCTCTGTGTGTGTCTCTCTTTCTCCTTCTCTCTTTCATTTACTCTCCTCCAGCCACACTGCCTCCTGGCTGTTCCCTGACTCACCACATATGCTCCCACCCTGCCCCTTTGCATTTGTTGTTCCTGCTTCCAGGCATGCTCTTCTCCCCGATTTTTGCAGGAGTCCCTCCCTTGCTTTATCCAGACTCTCTGTTCAAATGTCACCCCCTTGGAGGGGGCTTCCCTGACCTCCCTATCTGAAAGAAGACGTCATTTCCCAAGACCTTCTAGCCCCTCGTTCTGATATGTCTTCATAACATTTGTCACTGCCTGACCTTGTATAATATACTTGATTTTTCTTTATTTTGGCCCATCTCCTTTATTAGATTGTAATATCCACCAGGTGAGGAATTTTTCTGTTTTATTAACAGATTTATCCCCAGGCCCTAGAACACTGCCTGTTGTGGAGGAGCTGCTCTGGGGACATGTATTAAATGAATGAGTGGAAGAATGAATGAACGATGTTCTGCAGCTCCAGATCACACAGTTTGTCCAGAGCAGAGCTGGGACTTGGCTCAGGCCCGGGCGTCCTGGGGGCTGTTTGGTGCCCTCTGGGTTGATGACCCTCACTCCTGCCCTCTCCTCTACCCTAGGAACTGGCTAAGAGGACCCCTGGCAAGCACCCCGACCATCCTGCGGTCCAGAGTGCCCTGCAGGCCATGAAGACTGTCTGTTCCAACATCAACGAGACCAAGCGGCAGATGGAGAAGCTGGAGGCCCTGGAGCAGTTGCAGTCGCACATCGAAGGCTGGGAGGTATGTCTGGGGCAGGAGGAACCTTCTGGGCTGGAGACAGGCCCGAGGGGTGCACAGCTGAGGGTTCAGACTGCCGTCTGGGCACCAGATTTGGCCTGCAGCATATTTTGTTTGGCCTACGTGGTGTTTGCAAAAAAAAAACTGTTTAATTATTTTTCAATTAAGTCCACATAAAAGTCTAGATTTCAAGTTTCTCTTAAAAATTGGTCATACTGGGCCCCAATTTTCCACGGCAACAGCCACTGGAACCTCTAGTTTCCCTCCATCCCCACCACTCCCCAGTCACTCTCCATCACGTGTTGCCTTATCTGCCTTGTGTCCCTTGAGCTTTTGACACCAAGATCAAGGGTAGCATTTAAGGGTTCACTCCAGGACAGAGTTCTGGCTTTGACACTCCCTTACTGTGTGACTTTAGGCAAATGTCTTAACTTCTCTAAACTTTGGTTTCCTTATCTATACCTGCACATAGTAGGTACCCAATAAATGATAGGTGTGGATATTACTATGATCATGATTATTAAGGGATGGGATTCTTGATATCTTCTGTTGTGTCTTCCTTAAATTATTAGAGCTCTCCTAAAAAATCTGTAAAAGGATATAGGAAAATCTGAATAAATAAAAAAGTCAATATCTGAGTAAGTACAGCTGGAATGGGCGATTAAGACTAAAGAGAAAAGACTCTTGGCCACAGATTGTTCTCTGAATCATCTGCCTTAGAACCTTTGAATTTTCTGGCACTTGCTACGTTTGGGATTTCCACTTCATCTCCCTGTGTTGGGGGGGTCCTAAATGAGACTGTACAGCTGTGAGGCTGAGGGTGTGGCTGCAGAGGGGAGGGGCCTGTGTTCAGGGAGGAGGCGAGTATCATGGATTAGTGTTTGCCATGTACCCATTCTCCTCCGGCTGGGCCTTCCTGCCTGGCTGAGGCTGAAGAACAAGCAGTTGCATTTCTCAAACTCCCTTGTAGCTCAGGTTTGGGATATGATTGACCAAGATCAGATCCAGCTGCTTGAAATTTGTAAGGCAGGTGTGGGATGGAGGCCACCCTTATGCTGTTTTTGCAGCAAAGCACAGCCATGGTTGTGTTTGTCTTTCTGTGGTAGCATTTGCAGTGGGTCCAGTTTCCAGCTTCTGGGTGTCAAGAGGAAGAGCATCTGTTGTATTGTTGTTGGTGTGTATCTAGCAGGACAGGGTGGCTTTGTAGCTGACAGTTGAGGCAACAGTTCCTGAGGGCCTGAAAGCAGCTTGGGCAGCATTTCCCGAGAGTATCAGCTTGGACAGGTATTTGTCTGATTCTTCCTTTCCCCAGTTGAGGCAGAGGCAGTGGCTTGCCTGGAGGGCCAGTTCTGCAGTGTTCCTGGTTTTATGGCAGCTGTGATTCAAGGCTCCTCTAGCCCCTACAGGGATGGAGTAAGGCCCTCATTTCTTTCTGCTTAAATTACATAGCTTGGTTTCTGTTCCTGCAACTGAAAATTGTGTCAGGATGTGTCCTCTAAGGAATCTCATTTCACCTTCATGATGTCAGAGTTCTGATTTGGCTTCTTGTGATCCTCTCAGCCTTCCTCTCCATGGTTCCATGATGGCAACAGCTCCAGACATCATGTGTTCCAAAGCAGAAGGAGACAGGGGTATGGCCAGGACAGTGAAGGGGAGCTCTCCTCCCTAGTGGAGGAAAACCTTTCCCAGAAGTCCCTTTCCATCTCATTGGCCAGAAGTGGGTCACTTGGCCACTTTCAGCAAATATGCTAACCTAAAGAGCACATAGAGTGGACATGTTTAAACATCTGCCAGTTTGGGTTTTGAGTTTCCTGGTGGCCAAGGTAAAAAGAGCAAGACAGCTGAGTTTCCTGGTGGCCAAGGTAAAAAGAGCAGGACACCTAAGTCTAAAAAGGAAGAGCCGAGCAGTTCTTCTGGGAGACAGAGAGTTTCTTAGCATCCAGATAGAAGGGAAATTTCTCACGTGAGCCCCTGTGGAGAGAGTATTAAGCAAGCAATTTGGCAGCCAGAGCAGAAGTGATTTCCATAGGCCTTCTGGTAAGGGCCTAGGGAAATAGGAACTATGGGTCTTTGGGGCCCTTTCTGACCCTGAAATATCTGCAATTTGAGAATGGCCGTTATTTTGATCACTGTCACTGTGTGTGGTAGGAAATAGTGACCCAGAATAAGAATTGCTGGCAATTATTGAGCACCTGTTACACGTTTCCAACAGTGGAAGCGAGGGCTGTTGTTATCCCCATTTTACAGGTGAGAAAACTGAGGTGCAGAGTCTTGGCTTTGGGGTCCAGCTTTTTAACTTACAGATTATCCTGCTTTACACAAGTTTGTCCCACTCTCCTGGCCTCATTTTCCCCTACTTGTCTAATTTTAGAAATAATGTCTCTGAAGTTATCTGCTGCCATCATTTTGAGGGTAAAACGAAGTGTAGAATACAAATGTTCTTTGGAAAACATGAAATGGTTTTCTGTATAGTAGAAAGGTTTTTAAGTTTGATCTTCAAGGTGACTTGGGAAAATAATATGTTCTAGCTAGAAAAAATAATGTTTAACAGTGAAGTTCCTTGCAATAGCTTCATGCCTTCAGTAGTTAGAACCTAAGGGGACAGTATGACTTAGGGTTCACAGTGAATAATGGTGGTTGCAAATCCTGATTTCTGATTCTCTTCTTGATACTTTCTAATTTTTTTGTTTGACCTCTTGCCAGTCGAATTAGATGGCTGTCATCTCTCTCTGAATATGGCTGGCAAGGGACTTATTTCTGGAGCAGAGGGAGTCTTTTCTTGGCCACTTTCTTGCTGTGCACTTGGACTTGCATCATCAGTTTGATCTCTGATCTGTGGTTTTTTTGGCCTGATCCTCTGTAAGCCAATTGTCCTTTTTAGTCGTGGGACTGGTTTAGTTAAAACCAGATAAGTTAATCTATAAATCCATGTAACTGAGCACAAGGAAACGGGAGTATGTCGCAATACTGTGGAAGCGAGCGTACGAGCCCACCCCTTCTGCATGGAGGGGTTCCTTTGCCTCAATTTTCTCATCTGAAAAGTCTGGATAATGACAGGAACACCCCACGGGCCGCTTGGGGATTCAGGGAGTGGGTGCATGCAAAGTGCTCAGAACAGTGCTTGCTTTATTGGCTCAGAGTAAATGCTCAGTAAATGTCAGGAAGAGCCGTGGCAGCAAAGCGGGATTTCTTTCTTCGTTTTTGTAGATGAGAGAGCGTCACACAGCTCTGGCTAGGGCTCCTACCAGTGTGGGCTGACCCCCCTGCAGAGGGACGCTCCAGATGCGAGCCCCACAGACTTCCGTGAGAAACTCACCGTCATGAAAAGAAGTGCATGTTCTCAATAAGAAAGAAAGAGAACACACCACTCTTGCTGGCTCTGGGAGCCCTGCTTTAAGAGGCCATCAGCTGCTCGCTCACCCATGAGGGACAGAAGGAAATGGGGGTGAGGGAACATAGAAGTGTTAAAAAGAAGGACCGTAAACAGAAGTACCTCGAATGTTCTCCGCACCCTCCCTGGGATGCCTTGTGCTTTTGCCCCTTCGAAGACCCCTGCTTTAGACCAACTGCGTAAGAAAACAGGTTACCTTCTAGGATGCAGCACAGGGTAGCAGAGGTGAGTGGATAGGATGGTGGGGCCACCTGTCTGGGTTCAGGTCCCAGCTCACTCACTGACCAGCTCCATGACCTTGAACAAGTCACTTCACTGCTCTGTGCCTCAGCTTCCTCACCTGTAAAGTGAGAGTTGTAAGGGTTAACGGGGTCTTGTAAGATCCTTAGAACCGGCGGGTGGTAAGCCCTGTGCCTGCGTTAGCGTTTATCCTCTTCTCTGAATGTCACCACTTCAGTCCTGCGCTGTCTGAAGGAGGACTCCAGCCCTGGCTGGGGGAAACCTTGGTGCTCAGCCTCTTCCCTGTGTGTCTGAGCCTGAGCACCACCCCTGACTTGCATTGAAGGATTCCAGGGAGACTGAATGTCACCTGGGCTTCTTAGCAGGGCTGGGGTGGAAGGGGCCTCCCCCTGTAGTGCCCTTGGCATTTCAGATGCAGTTTGCTGGGTGGTCCTTGGCCAAGGCCACGGAGGCAGCTTCCCAGGCTGGGTGTGCTTCCTCCCTGCCGTCCTCTGACATTGGTCTAGATCTGCGTGATCTCCGGGCTCTTGGCCCCTACAGGTGGGCCAGGTACTAGGTTCATAAACAGTAAGTCCCCTACATATGAATGAGTTCCATTCTGAGAGTGTGTTTATAAGCCCAATTTGTTCTTAAGTCCAACAAAGTTAGCCTAGGTACCCAACTTTTACAGATAACACCAGACACGAGAACTAAGTTATGTGACTGGACATGTGAATGCACGTTGGCATCTTTGAAAGTTGTCAACGTGAAGGTTTGTATGTGGGGGACTTACTGTTCAAGCAGCCAGAGTCCCCCTTTGGAGCCTGGAAGGGCTGATGGGTGAGCATGAGGGAGGCGGGTGGAGGAGATGGGGAGCACATGGTCTTGAAGGAACTGTCGAGCTGCTCTCTGCTCTGAGCTGGCCCATGGGCTACTGATGGAATCTTCTTACCCAGCAAACACTGTCCCTGTTTGCACAGATGCTGGGGCTCCAAAGGGGCTCTTTGTCCCCAAGTCCCAGGGCAGCAGGCGTGCTACCTTGGTGGGTCGCTGTGCTGTGGGCATTGCATATCTGCCTGTGGCATGCAGGCATCCAGGCTGTGATTTCTATTAACGGGTATGTGCTTCTGTCCTGGGCTGCACTGCTCTTGACTGCAAAGAAGTTGGTTTCCCAGGACCTTGATAGAGCCCCAGAGGGGGTCTCTAGCACCATTGAGCAAATGGATTTGCTGCTTCCAGCCGGCCTGTGGGCACAGACCAAACTGGCTCTGACAGCAGCAGGGGAGACTGTGGTGGGAAGTTAGAAGACAGACTGATTTCTGAGTTGCCAAAACCAGTATCCTATATCTCAGAAATAATTGAGTCAGCAGATCTCTCTGGTGTATGAACTCCTTGTCAGTTCTGGGTGTTGAGTGTTGGGGAAGGAGATTTTATGAAGAATTCTCTCTTTCCTCCCCAAGTTCATTTCCAGGGAGAGATAGCATCATGTCTCTTTGTTTCTCCCTTCACTGTGATCTGCAGCTTTGTGAAATGAATTTCCCCTAAAATACCACTTTGGCATACTATCCCCTGCACCTAAATGTCAGGGGCAGCCCCTTGCCCACCTACTGACGGGGCCTCCATCCTTATCTTGATGTATTTGAAGTACATCAAGTATTTAAAGTTGGCAGCTGTAAGAAAGAGAGACTTCAGCAGCTTGAATGTGATAAAAGTTTATTTCTCAGTAGTGATGCAGGCTGGGGGTGGGGTGATTCTGCTCCATTTGGACCCTGGTCCCTTCCAATGCCTTCCTCCGTCATCTGCTACAGTGTGTTCCACCACTGTGGCCATCTTCCAGCCTATGGCAAGAGGGAAAGGAGGAAGGGGAGGGAGGCAGTTTTCTTTCAAGGAAATGATGTAGAAGTGGGGCACACTGGCCATAATGTAGTCACATGACCACACTTGGCACAAGGGATGCTGGGAAGTGGAGTCTGTGGTTGGGCAGCCATGTGCCAGCTGAAACCTCATTCCTGCGATGGAAGAGGAACACAGATTTGAGGACCCCCGGGGGGCCACCTTAGCCGGCATTCAGTGCCCTCTAAGGTCTCTTTCCAGCTTCCTCTCACTTAGCACTTTGGAATCTCTCTGCCCCTGCCTTGGTCCCCCCAGAGCTCCAGACAGACCTGTGTGGTCCCCGGCTCCGAGGACTCCTTTCATCAGGGACCTCGCCTCATCCCTGTCCTCAGCCTCTTTATCTTCGCCATCCACCCAGCCCATCTTGCTCCTCCCTGATGCCTTTCCTGACCACATCGCCCTGAACCCTGTGGAGGGTCAGTGAGCTTCACGCCCACCCTAGCATAGATGGGAACGCCCCATCTCTTCTCACATCCTTAGTTAGAAGGAAGTGCTCTCAGAGTCCTGCCCCTGGTGGTGCTCACATTGTGTTGGTCACCTGTTCTGCAAGCATTTACTGAGCACTTGCTGTGTGGCCAGAGAATGTGGTAGGTGCTGGGAATACAGTGGCAGGTGCTTGGTAGATGCTTGATGATGCTTCCTGTCTGTAGGGAAGGGGCATTCTCGTGGAGGAGATGAAATAACAAGTCAAGACACAAATAAATAAGGCGGGGAGGGGATAGGCAAAAATCCAAGCAAACAAAATCCAGCAAAACCCATAACAAAACCAGATGCCAACTAGGACTGCGTGAGCTGAGTCCTTTCACCTCGCTGAGCCCAGGTCCCTCCTCTGTGGAGGGGTCATCTCTGTGCGCTCCTGCCAGCCTTGTCCTGGCACCCTCACCAGAGGGAAGGCGTCCGTCAGGTGGTGTGGGGTTTCTGTCTGTTCACAGTCGCGCCTCCAGGGGCTCACTGAGATTTGGGGGCGCGGGGGAGGCAGGGGCAGGCTCTGTCTGTGGTGAGGAAGGGGGTTTCCCGGGGGTGCTCCGGGCCTTGCCAGCTCATACACTGCACCCCCCGCCGCTCTGCCAGGGCTCCAACCTCACCGACATCTGCACCCAGCTCCTCCTGCAAGGGACTTTGTTAAAAATCTCCGCGGGCAACATCCAGGAGAGAGCCTTCTTCCTCTTCGACAACCTCCTTGTCTATTGCAAGCGGAAATCCAGGTGAGTGGCTGGGGAGGTAGGGGCAGGGCTTCCCCGGGTGGGCCAGGAGGCTGGGGTTGGGTTGAACTCTTGACACTTCTCATGGTGACAGCATAGGCTTCTCACTCGCCTGCCTGGGCTTCCCGTTTCTCTTCTGAGTTGAGGGACTTACTCTAGATCAGCACTATCCAAGGACGTAGATTATTTACAATGTTCTAGCAGTTACGTTAAGAAAAGCAAAAGAAATAGGTGGAATGAGTTTAAGTAATATATTTCATTTATCCCAACAGATCCCCAAATATTATTATTCCAACTTAATCAACTTAAAAAATTTATTAAGTAGGTATTTTACATTCTTTTAAAAATTTTACACTAAAGCTTCAGAATCTGGTCTGTATGTTACACTTATAGCACATCTCAATTTGTACTAGGCATCTTCTTATTTTTTTCTTAAATTTATTTATTTATTGGCTGTGTTGGGTCTTGCTGCTGTACATGAGCTTTCTCTAGTTGTGACGAGTTGGGGCCACTCTTCATTGTGGTGCGCAGGCTTCTCATTGTGCTGGCTTCTCTTGTTGCGGAGCACAGGCTCTAGGCATGTAGGCTTCAGTAGTTGTGGCACAGGGGCTCAACAGGTGTGGCTCACAGGCTCTGGAGTGCAGGCTCAATAGTTGTGGTGCACGTGCTTAGTTGCCCTGCAGCATGTGGAATCTTCCTGGGGCAGGGCTCGAACCCGTGTCCCCTGCGTTGGCAGGTGGATTCTTAACCACTGCGCCACCTAGTACTAGGCACCTTTTAAGTACTAGGCACCTTTTAAGTGCTCAGTAGCCACCTGTGGCTTGTGGCTGCCATAGTGGACAGTGTAGGTTGAGATGGTCATGGAAATTTGGAGATTCTTTGTGCCATCAACATCCTATGATTCTAAGATCCAAAGGTAGATGGTTTGAGGGGAGGGGGTCCTCCTGTTCAGTTTTTTGAGGGAAAGATAGTATCTTTGTCATCTTTGTGTTTTTCCCTGGAGCTTCTTAAACTTTGTATTGTGACTGGATGGGTGGATGAGTGGTAGACCGAGGCAGGTGTATGTATGGTTGGATGTGTGGGCAAAGGGCAAGAGGGGCAGATGGGTAGTTGGAGGTTTGGGAGCTGAGTGGATGTAGATGGAGGGAGTGATTGTGGATGCGTACAGGAATTGATTTGTGGATGGATGACTGAGTAGATGAATGAGTGAGTGGTTGAGTGGTTAGAGGTTTAGGAGGTGGCTAGACGAAGGGGTAGATAGAAAGTTAGGGGGATCTCTGAATGTTTGGGTAGTTGGGAGAAATGGATGTGAAGACATGATGAGCTGGCAGAGGTGTGTTTAGTTGAAAGGTGAGTTGGGGCCTTTATGTATGGTTTGTTGGGTGAACGGGTAGAAGGATGGATGGTTGGATGGCCATAACATTGGGAGGCTGGCTGAGTGGTGGAGGTTTGGAGATGAGTGGATAGATAGTCAGTTGGATGGGTGTGTTGAAGGATGATTGATTGATAGTTGCCAGGGTGGTTGGGCTCTGATATGGGAAGTTGGATGATTGGATGGTTGAGTTGATGGAGAGATGGATGAATGATTGGAGAGAGGGAAAGTTAGGAGACAGAGGGGTAGGAACATGAGTGGGTGGTTGGATGGATGAAGAGGTGGGTAGATTGGTGGACCAAGAAAATTCCTGCCTTTCAGTTTTCTTGCTGAGGAAGTAAAGGATAGTCTCAACTGACCATTGCAGCCCTTTTCGAATTAAACTTCCTATTACCTTGTTTTAGGGATGAAATAGTGACTTTCCAGAGGCTTCTTTACTCTTTTATCTAGTAAAAGCTAGAGCTGAGGGGAGGTGCAGATCCTGGGCCCTACTGTCAGCATCACCAACTTCCTTTGTGATTCTGGGCTTGTCACTTACTGTCTCCCTGAGCCTCGTTTTCCTAGAGTGATTCTGCCGACCTCCAAAGGTAGTGATGAGGAAACTTTCTGCAGGATGAATGATGGGCGTTCCAGGAAGCTTCTCATTGTCTTCCTTCTCCAGCCTGACCTCTCTGAACCTCAGTTTTCTCTCCTGTAAAATGGGTTGATAAACCCCTTCTTACAGTAATGTTTGGTTAAGAGCCAGGCTCCTTACTGTTTAATCGCCATTCAGCCATTTCTCTGACTCTGTGACTTTGCCTTTCTTTCCTTCAGTTTCCTCATCTGTAAACTAGGATGAATTATCATGTACCTCATAGAGTCGCTGTGAAGGACAAACGTGTAAAGTGTGCCTGGTGCATAGTAAGTGCCCGGAATAAGAAGTAGCTGCTATTACTGTTAACTTAGCTCCACACGTGATGTGCTCCTATTTGGTGCAATGCCACGGTGCAGCGCCTGGCACATAGTAGGTGCCTCAGCCACAGGCCCCTCCCCCTGCCCACCTTCCTCCCTGTTCTAGGACTTGGTCCTTCTAGTCAGAGGCCTCCATCTCCCTCTTTCACCAAGTGGCTGGGTCAGAGTGTCTCTTTCTCATTTGATAGTTTATTCCTGCCCACTCTGTTAGTCTGTCTGTGTCTGTCTCACATCCTCCTATCCCCCCATCAATGGTCCTTCTCCTCCCTCCTTGTTTCCTCCCTGTTCTTGCTAGGGCCATCCTGAGAGTCCTCCTTTGGCAATGCCAAGGCCACTGCCAGCATCCACCCCTAGTCCTTCCCCACCACACACCCCAGGCTGTGTCTGAAGCAGACACTTTCCCCAGAATACTGGGGTTTAGAAAACAGAATGTCCCGTCAGGCCTCTGTGACCTCCCAGCCTGAGCTGAGTTTGCTCAGCCTTCAGCCACCCTAGCACAGGTCCTTCCGCCATTGGAGCGGTAGCAGCTGATGCCAATTGTACTGGACTCCCAGCGGGTCTTCTCAGGCCTGCCCTGTGGCCACACGAGCTCATCTTCTAAGGCCGTTTCCTTCCTTAGGCCTGCAAGTAAGCTGGGCTGGCTGGAGGGAGAGGGCACATCTGTCGCTTGGGAGAACCTGGCAGGCGGCCACTGTCTGTGCTCCGGGTCGCGAGCCAGAGGGCTGGGCCCCGAGAGGTCTCGGAGGGATTGGGCAGTGGTGGCTGGAACTCCTGGCCTGACTCTGATGGGGGTCGTAGACATGCCTGACGCTGGTAGGTGTCTGCCTACGGTTGTGTCTTTGCCTGGGTCAGGCCAGGCACTGCCCGTCCGGGTCGGGGTCAGGGGAGGTCTCTGACCCAGAGTATTCCTGGTCTGATTCAAAAGTAGAGGCTCCTGGAATGTCAGAAGTGGAAGGGAGAGTTTTAAAAGCCCCCCTCCCCATTCTTCAGAAGGGGAAGCTGAGATGCAGAAGAGTGAAGTCTCACATATCTCGGTTGCTTGTTTAACATCCTGGAGGCGTCAGCAGCGTGTGGTGGTGAAAGACTCAGAGACTCTGCCACTTGCTAGCTGTGTGATCTTGGGCAAGTTATGTCAGCTCTTTGTGCCTCTGTTTTCCTATCTGTGTGGTGGGGATGAAAGCAGTCTCCACCTCATGAGGTTGTTTTTATAGATTAAGTAAGAGAAAACACGTAAAGTAGTTAAAATGATGCCTGGCACATGGTGTGTAAGGTAGAAGAAATCTAAATCTGTGTCTTCCCTTGGGTGTGTCACACACAGCTCACATTTAACTTGGATCTAAAACAAGACTCTTCAGTTTCATTGCAACTCCTGCCCCAAACCTTTGCCTTCTTGAGGCTTCCTTATTCCCAACAAATGGCACCACCATTTTACCCAGGATCTCAGACCAGATTCTTGGTTGTCCTTGATTCTGACCTGCCTCACCCCCACATCACCAGCAAGTGCTTTGCCTTCTCTCATCAAACGTTGGCCAGGGGACTTCCCTGGTGGCGCAGTGGTTAAGAATCCTCCTGCCAATGCAGGGGACACAGGTTCCATCCCTGGGCTGGGAAGATCCCACCTTCCGAGGAGTAACTAAGCCCGTACACCACACAACTACTGAGCCTGTGCTCTAGAGCCTGCAAGCCACAACTACTGAGCCCATGTGCCACAACTACTGAAGCCTGTGCGCCTAGGGCCTGTGCTCCACAGCAAGGGAAGCCACTGCACTGGGAAGCCCGTGCACTGCATTGAAGAGCAGCCCCGACTCGCCACAACTAGAGAAAGCCCATGCGCGGCAACGAAGACCCAACGCAGCCAAAAAAAAAAAAAAAAAAGTTGGCCCGAACCTCAATGTAATTCTGATAAACATTCCAGGAGGGAGGTTGTGTGTGTGTGTGTGTGTGTATGTAAATGATTTTAAAGTTTACATGGAAACATAAAGAGACAAAAATAGCTGAGACATCAAGGATAATAAAGGCTTTTGTAAAACAAAAAATAGCTGAGACAGTTTTAAAGAAGGGCAAAGCTAGAGGACTTTTATTACTGATACCAAGGCTTACTATAAAGCTATAGTAATTAAGACAATATAGCATTGGTATAAAAAACGGACAAATGAATGGAATGGAGTAGTGAGTCCAGAAGTAGACATATATGTAAGTGGCCATTTGAATTTCAACAGGAGCACCAGTGAGGTTCAATAAATGGTGCTTGGTCAGTTTGACATCCAGTGGGAAAAATGAATCTTGACCCCTTAACTTCACACAATATACAAAAGTCATCCTTGGATTGTTGATTTAACTGTGAGAGATAAAACAATAAAACTTCTAGAAGAAGGCATAGAGGCTATCTTCATGATCTAGGGGTAAGCAAAGATGTCTTAAATTGGACAGAAAGTATAATTATAAAGGAAAAATAGATTTGTCAGACTGCATTAAAATTAAGAACTTCTGTTTATCAGAAGACAGTAAGATGAGAGTAGAAAGGCAGGCCACAGAGGAGGAAAAGATCTTTGCAATCCACTTTGCAAAGGACTCATATACAAAATATATAGGCCAAATTTGGCCCGCTGCCTATTTTTATAAATAAAGTTTTATTGGCACACAGCCATGCCCATTCATTTTTGTGTTGTCTGTGGATGCTCTTATGCCTCAAGGGCTGAGTTCAGTAGTTGTAACAGAGACCATATGGCCCACACGATTGAAAATGTTTACTCTCTGGCCCTTTTTCAGAAGAAGCTTGCCGAGCCCTGCTATAAATCATTAAGAAAAAGACAGACAACCCAACAGAAAAATAGTCAAGGGACAGTCATTTCATACATGGAAGACACCAGATGGCCAATAAACATGAAAAAGTGCTCAGCCTCATTACTCATCAGGGAAATACAGTTGAAATCTTTATTTAGAGACACTCCTCTCTGCCACCAGAATGGCCAAAATGAGAAATTTAATACCAGTTACGGAGGATGTGGAGCAACTGGCATGTCCCTGCGCTGCTGGGGGTGGGAGAATTGATACGGCTTGGCAGTGTCTACCAAAGCTGATCGTGTTCATTCCGTGTAACTGAACAATTCAACTCCTAGATAGATAACCCGAAGAAATGCACACATATGTTCTTCATAAGACACGTGCCAGAAAATTCACAGCAGCACCAAACTGGAAGCAACCCAAATGTCCATCACCATCACCCTGTGTGATTCCATGTGTGTGAAGTTCCAAAACAGGCAGAATGAATCCATGAGGTTAGACATCAGGATAGTGGTTATGCTTGGGGTGGGGTGGGGTGGTAGTGACCAGATGGGGGCATGTTGGGGGGCTTTGGGGGTGCCTTTTGCCCTTCCGTATTGGAAGATGTATTCTCAGAGACTTTGTTTTGTTCCCTGCTGCAGCTCTAGCACCTAGAGTGGTGCCTGGTGCCCACTAGGTATTCTCTTGAGTGCCTGTTGAATGCATGGGTGAGTGGCTCCCCTGGTCCCAACTTGGTATCCTTCACATTGGAACCACTGGTCAGTCACTTTGTCGAGTGACTAAATGGGTAGGCAAGAGAATTCACCTGAATGAATGAATGAATGAATGAATGAATGGTGGATAGGTAGATGTAGGTGGATGGATGGTTGGACTGCCTACTCCACGTTCCTTTCCATTCTGGTTTTATTTCTGGAAGCTCTTGTTTGTTAGCTACCCTGAGAGCCTCTACCCATTTTCTAGCTCAGAAGAGTGGGTTTCTGTTGCTTCTTGTTGGTTTCACATCCATGTCTCCTGTAGGCTCACAAGTAGCTTTGGGAGGTCAGCAAGGCTATTAGCCCATTTTCCAGATGAGGAAGCTGTGGCTGAGGGTGGGAAAGTGACTTGCTAAAGTCACCCAGCCACTAGCCAAAATGCCATGCTTCTGACCCAGTTACCACGCTCCTCTGGTCCCTGGGCGCCCTTCTGTGTTACTGTCCTGCTTCCCTTTGTGCTGTTAAAGACAGCTAAGCCCCAAGGAGAGGAGGTGTAGGGGACATTGACTTCCCACTGTCTTTCAGGGTCACTGGGAGCAAGAAATCCACCAAGAGGACCAAATCCATCAACGGCTCCCTGTATATCTTCCGGGGTCGAATCAACACTGAAGTCATGGAGGTGGAGAACGTGGAGGACGGGACAGGTAGGCCCCCACTCATGTCCTGCCTGAGCCCAGCCCCCCTGCTCCACGACACCGTCTCTGCTGCAGTTCAACAGTTTTTCCCTTTGGTCGGGAAGGGTGACCTACCCACAGAAAAGTGCCTAAAACGTATGCACATAAAGTGAACCCCTGGGTGGTCGCCACTCAGGTTAAGAGATAAAATGCTGCCTGCACCCCAGAAGCCACCCCCTCAACACCTCTCCCTGGCCACGGTGCCTCCTTTCCCCAGGAGTAACCACTGTCCACATTTTGTGATGATTATTTTCTTGCTTTTTAAAAATATTTTTACCTCCTAAATGTGCATTGCTAAACATTTTAGTTAAAGTTTGTTTTTGAACCTGATTTAAATGGTTATATGACTACAAATATATATAAAACCATATATATGTTTTTATTATTATTATTATTATTGCTTCACATTGTGTTTCTCCAGGTAGTACTGGCACAGCACGTGGATTCTTTTTTTTTTTTTAATTGAGGCTTAGTTGATTTACAACATATATTACTTTCAGGTGTACAACGTAGTGATTCAATATTTGCGTAGATTGCATACCATTTAGTTATTACAAAATAGTGGCTCTATTCCCCTGTGCTGTGCAATATATCCGTGTTGCTTCTCTCTTTTATACGTGGTAGTTTGAATCTCTTAATCCCATACCCCTATCTTGTCCCTTCCCCCTTGCCTCTCCCCACTGGTAACCATGTGTTTGTTCTCTGTGTATACCATGTAGTCTTTCACATCTTGCGTCTTTCACGCAGCCCCATGGTGGTGAGAGTCATCCGTGTTTCTGCATGTAGCTCTCTGTAGCTTGTCGGTTTCCATCGCTGTGTAGCTTTCTCTTGCGCAGATAGTCCCCAGTTTACGCATTCCTTTGGTGAGGGACGTTTGGGTAGTGTCTGCTGTTCACCGTTATGAATAGTGATCCTGTGAGTATTCTTGTGTGTACACCTCTTGGTGTATGTGCCCTTGAGCTTATCCAAGGCAGGGGTTCTGAATTGGCTTTGAGCCACAGACCCCTTTGGCAGTCTTCACGACACCTGTGGACCCCTCCTCAGACTCAGGGGACAGCTGGGTGTGACGTCCCTGGATAAGGTCAGCCTGTTTTCTGAGAGGTTTGCCAGTCCCCATCCTAGCCAACAGCGTGTAAGGGCCCGTGGCTTGGCATGGTCGGCTTGCGCTAGGGTTTTAAGTAGTCTGAGTGCCCAAAGGAGACGGGCAAGGAGACGTCAGGTGTCTCCCTTTGTAATTGAGGGGTTGGGAGAGTTCTTTGCTTGAGGTCTTCCTTGCCCACCAGAGAGCAGGTAGGAGAGGGAGCTTTGGAAGGGTGGCAAGTTGAACTCTCAAATCCCGATCCCACTGATGCTCCTGCCACCCTGTCTTTCTGGAGCAGGAAGGGGTGGTCCTGAGTCCTCCCTCGTAAGCGTATAATGCTGAATGTCGCGTGTGTGGTGGGGCTCTTGCTGACCCCCCTTTGCCTCCTGTCCCTGCCAGCGGATTATCACAGCAATGGCTACACCGTCACCAATGGCTGGAAGATCCACAACACGGCCAAGAACAAGTGGTTTGTCTGCATGGCCAAGACAGCGGAGGAGAAGCAGAAGTGGCTGGATGCCATCATCCGTGAGCGGGAGCAGCGCGAGAGTGAGTAGCTGGGGGTTTTCCTGGGCCCCTGGAGTGTATATAGCTTCTCCCAGTCTGGTCCCTTCTGTAGAGTGAGAGCTGTGTCTAGGGGAGGAATGTAGGGTCCTTTCCAGAAAGATCAGAGCTGCAGAAAGCAGATCTTTGAAGGGGCAGGGAGCTCTGGGACTGTTATAACTTGGTGGGATCTCAGCTCATCTGGTTTAGCCCACTAGACAGATGTGGAAACTGAGGCCCGATGGAAGGGACTTGCCCAAGGTCGTGCCACTGTGGTTGGTTGTCCTGGGATTCTTCACTTCCTTTACCCTTGAGGGTTAGTAGTCAAGATGCTCCCTACGTGCCTCTGTCCCCTCCATGGTTCTGTTCCCTTTACCCGTGGCTCTTTTTGTTTGACATTCATCGAGTCTTTGTCTCGGAGGAGGGTCCTTGGGGGCTGCCCCGTAACTGAGGTCATGAATCTCTGGGCCCAGGCACCTCTTAGGCCCCTCACATAAGGAAGTGCAGAGCTGGGTGTGATATTTGGGCGCATTTGGGGGTGGAAACTGAACTGTTGTGCAGAGAGCACCGTGCTGGGAAGGGGAGGCCATGGTGTGTTTGGGCGCAAGTTGCTTCAGCTTCCCAGACCTCAGTGATGTGGTCTGATAAATGGGGATAAAGCCCCTGCTGCAGAGGGTTGTAGTGCTGCTAAATGAGGTTTGGATTTTATTGTAAGTACTTGCAGACTTGACTCATAATCCTAATAATTGGTGCCTACCTCCCAGCTTTACAGTGGAGGAAACAGAGGCCCAGTTTCCCCCATATCTATATTCTATCCTCTTGAAATCATCACTTGGCTGTGTTGTGGTCATCTCACGCTTACCATGTCTAATCAGAATTCTTAATTTCCACCCTGTCTTCTGCCCCAAACCCGCTCATCCCCTCAACTTCCCCATCTTAGTAAGTGGTTCCTTCAATCGTCCAGGAGCTCAGATTCAAACTCTTGGTGTCATCCCTGATGTCTGCCCACTCCCCAAACTCAATAGATCAAGCCTTTTTAATTCTACTTCCCATATATATGCCAAGTCCATCCAATTCTGTCCTCTCCCTACTTCCACCCAAGTACAAGTCACCATCATCTCTCAGGAATGAGTATGGGCCCAGCATGGCCAGGTCCATTGATTTGTTTGTTTGTTTGTTTGTTTTATTTTTGAGAAGTTAGGCATTTCAGTTTTTAGGTGACATTTCTTAATTTTAAGTGTTGCATCGAATTTATTAAAATGCCATTAGGTCAGATAAACTACTGAACTTGGCCCCTGCTAGGGCAAGTTTGTGACTTCTGACACTGATCAGGGCTGGGTGTGTGGTTCAGGCTGGGAGTGGGGATCAGGAGTGTGGCCTGGCCTGGGTGGGGCTGATCAGTATCCTTGTGGTCAGAATAGAAGGCTATGGTCAGTGCTGGACATATGTGATCATGAGTGGAGAGTGGTCTGAGTAGGGCTTGGTTGTTAGAATCGGGGTGTTGTCCAAACCCTGAGCTCAGGGCTGAGTTTACTGGGGTGGTGCATGCTGTGGTCAAGGGCACAGATCTGGAGCCAAACTTGAGGGTCTAATCTCTGGTTCCACTATTTCTAGTTGGGCAACCTTGGACAGAGAACTTAATTTCTCTGGGCCTCAGTTTCTTCATCTGAAAATGGGGATAATGGAACTTGCTTTGTAGGTTTCTTGTGAGGATTAAGTGGCATAGAGTTGGCACTATGAAAGCATTTGCTGTTATTATTTGTCATTATATTATCGTCAGGATTGGATGGGGTCCAGTTAGAAAATATGGGGCAGTGATGGGGATCAGAGTTTTGTGTGAATTATCTAGAGAAACAGGCAAATTTCCATCCCTAACCTGGAAGGAAGGTCTCAGTAGGATTTCTGATAACCTCGAAATTTGGAAACCCATCCTCAGATTGAAGGGTCGATTGCTTATTACTCTGGGACTTACCTTCTCGGGGTCTCAGCTTCGCCATCTATGAAATGGGGGACCTTAACCGCCCTCTCCTACAAGGTTCTTATGCAGGGTCAATGGCAGGTGCCTAGAACAGTGTCCGAGATGCAGGGAGTGCTCTGTGGATGACCACTGGCTATGGCGGTAGTGGGGGAGCAGCTGGGGGAACAGGCTTTCAGGAGCCCCAGGCCCACCTCCTCTGCCCCCCAGTGCTGGTTCTGATGGTGTCCTCTCTGTAGGCCTGAAGCTGGGCATGGAGCGGGATGCCTACGTCATGATCGCCGAGAAGGGGGAGAAGCTTTATCACATGATGATGAACAAGAAGGTGAATCTGATCAAGGACCGTCGGAGAAAGCTGAGCACTGTCCCCAAATGCTTCCTCGGCAAGTGAGTGGCCCCACCCTGGCCTCCGCTGGGTCCCTGGCTCTTGGTTGGAGGCTGGAGGTGGGCAGGCCATCTGCACCTACCTGCCTTTTCCCAGCCCTGCCCTTTCCCCCAGGGGCCCTGCTGGGCAGAGCCACTAAAGCACCCCAAATCCTTATGGAACAGCCCTTGGAGGTCAAGGATAGTGGGGTCCCCATATCAGGTCTTTCAAATGTTTTTGACCACAACTCACTGTAAGATACAAGTTTTATATTGTGACCTGGTACACACATCCATGAATATATGATTTTTTTTATATATATATATAATATATATATATTTGTTTTTCTTATAGAGTTTTTTTTCATTGTATTTATTTATTTTTGAGGTACACCAAGTTCAATCATCTGTATTTATACACATATCCCCGTATTCCCTCCCTCGACTCCCCCCAACCCTATGATTTTTTTTATAAATTTATTTATTGGCTACATTGGGGTCTTCGATGCTGCACACGGGCTTTCCCTAGTTGCAGAGAGCAGGGGCTTCTCTTCATTGTGGTGCATGGGCTCCTCATTGTGATGGCTTCTCTTGTTGTGGATCATGGGCTCTAGGTGCGTGGGCTTCAGTAGTTGTGGCACATGGGCTCAATAGTTGTGGCTCACGGGCTCTAAAGCGCAGGGTCAGTAGTTGTGGTGCATGGGCTTCGTTGCTCCGCAGCAAGTGGGATCTTCCTGGAGCAGGAATTGAACCCGTGTCCCCTGCGTTGGTAGGCGGATTCTTAACCACTGAGCCACCAGGGAAGTCCCTGTAATACATGATTGAAACCAAAGTTTCACAGAATTTACTGTGCTTGATAACACTCTGAAAATGTCTGTCCTATTCGATTCGATTCGATTCTATTCTATTCTATTCTATTCTATTGTTTCTTCATTCATTTCAAAATAATGCTGAATGAGACCTATGAAACTGATTTCACAAACTGTAAGTGGGTTGCCCACCATGGATTGGGAAACATTGCTCTAGCACTCAAGCAAAGAAAAGCCCCTATAGATGTATCAAGTAGAAAGGTCTTTAACTCAGGGAGTTGATTTCAAAGGTTTTGGAAGGGCTGGAAGAGAAAATGTAGACCTTTGAATTAGTCTGTTCGGATGCCATAACAAAGTACCACAGTCTGAGCAGCTTAAACAACAGAAATTTATTTTCTCACAGTTCTAAAGGCCAGAAGTCCAAGATCAAGGTGTTGGCTGGGTTGGTGTCTGGTAAGGCCTCTCTTCCTGAAATACATGAAGGGAGGGGGAGGTCCCATATGGTTTTTAGTACTTAGGGCCTCCAATTTCTCTGTTTGGGAAACACATTATTTCCTAATAATAAAACATTATTACCCTGCACTCATTTTATAACTGAGGATCAAAGGGTCAGAGCACAGGTGAGATGGGATTAGATCCTAAACCGAGGTTTCAATCTCATTCACCTGGGGGAGGGGACTGGGGATTGGAGAAGCAGAAGAAATGCAGTCCCTGTAAAACCATCAATTTGTCCCTAGGCCCTCCTGTGTGTTAGACCTGGTGGCTGGTGCTCTGGAAAGTGTAGAAGAATGCCCAGGGCTCCTGACGTCACGAAGCTTGTGGGGAGAGAAGCTTGCCTGTGAAGCTGGGATTTTGTTTAGAATTTATTAACTTACACCCCACCTACTTCCCAGAAGCTTTTGAAGAGGCCTAGGCTAAAAGCTGCTGTAATTATTATCTTGCCATAGACCAGGTGAGAGGTGCCGTGGACCAGGGTACTCACCGTGGAGACGGGGGCAAGGGGTTGCATTCTGGCTCATGTTGAAGGTGACAGCATTTGGTGATGGGGTGGGGAAAAGGGAGTTAAGGATTGTGAGCATCTGGAAGGGCTAGATTGCTGCTTGCTGAGAAGGGGGAGGACGGAGGGAGGTTTCAGGGGCTGGGAGTAGAGCCCAGAGGCTGCACTTGATGCTCACCTTGAGACGGGTCCCTGGATGGAGATGTTGATTTGTTAGTGGGATATGAACTCTTGACTCGGGGAGAAAAGTCGTGGTGCAAGGGATGTGGGCATTTAGACGGTGTTCAAAACCATGAGACTGAAAGAAACCCGCAAGGGGCTGGGTAGAGAGGGAGATGAGGTTGGGACTGGGCCCTGGGGCCTGGCAGTGTTTGGAGGAGGAACCAGCAACAGAAACCGAGAGGGAGCAGGCAGAGAGGTGGGAGGCATGCAGGCGAGTGCGGTGATCAGGTGAGGAAAGATGCACAGAGGTCTGGACGTGTTAAGGTCGAGATGCTCAGCAGACGTTTGTGTGTTGAACAGATGTTGGATGGGCAGTTGGAGACCCGGTGTGAAGCCAGGGGTGGGGGGGGAGCTGGTTGGTCATGGCCGGAGGCTTACGGTTGGTGTGGCAGCAGGCAGGGGATTTTGGGGGGTGGTTGGGTCCCAGAGGGTGGCCGGGATGCCTTGGAGTCAGGCTGCCCTTTTGCACTCAGGATTAGTGACCGCAGCTCCACGTTCCCTGGGAGGGTCCGTGGAGGAGAGAGTGTGGGCCCCAGACCTGCAGGAAGCAGGGAAGGGGCAGCCTGGCTGGTCTCCATTAGCTAATGCCTAATCCCTGGGCAGAAAGGAGGTTTTTCTTGCAGGAGGGGTTTGCTTCCGGCCCCCCAGGGTCAGAGGACTTCCCTGCCTGTTGCCAAACCCTTTGGAGAGGTTAATCCAACCGGATGGGATAACCTGTCTGTGATTAGAGCTTCAGCAGAATGTTCTGTCTCTTCAGGAAGGATTAGGGGAGATTTCTTTTACTGCCCATTTGAAACAGGGCCAGGATTGAAGCTTGTTTTGTAATGACCGTGGCCTTAAGGACCAGACTTCCTGCAGGAGATGGTGCTAATTAAACTCTCCTCCCTGCGCGGCTTTGCTCTGCACTCAGCCCCGGCTCCTGGTCCTCCTCCTTCCCAGCCGGGACCCAGCATCTCCTCCAGGAGCACCCAGGCCCCCTTGGGTGAGAGGAACCGGCAGCCGCAGAGACACAGTTGTGGAGCCTTTCTCTTCTCCAGGTGCTGCCACGTGGCCGTGCCTTTTAATCTTCGTGTGACACCATTTAGTGCCATTGTCCCCATTTTAAGGGTGAGGACACTGAGGCACAGAGAGGGAAAAGGTCCTGCACAAGGTCACACGGGCACAAACTGGGGGCTGGGATTTGAACCCAGGGCTTTCTCTCACTACACTGCTGTATTTATCCATTTTATCTCTATTCAGCACATTTCATTTTTCCTTGATCGTTACCTGTCTCTACAACTAGGTGGGTGACTGCAGGAATACAAAGTGTCTGATTTTTCTTTATAACTTTCAGGGGTTAGGCTTTGAATCAGACTGGTTCAAGTCCTGATTCCCCCGCCTTCTAGCTGTGTGACTTGGGATAAGTTTCTTAACCTTTCTGAGCCTCAGTAAGTGATCAGTTAATGAGAGCAAATAAAATGTGCCTTGCCGGATTGTCGGAGGAAACAGGGAGAAAACACACGTGACATGCTCAGCACATCATGGGCAAGAGTGATGGAGATGTATATGGAGCTTAAGGAGTGGCCTGTTTCTGCACTCATCACAGACAAAACTCACAGATGCCACGTGACAAGAAACCAAGGAATAAAATCCGTGTATTTCTGTGCGGGCTCATGGGAGGAACATGGCATTTCCCCCCTAGGATCCTCAGATTCTAGGCAGACAAAATTGATTCATTCATCCATCCCCATCATTGTTTACGGAGCCCTTGCTGTGTGCCAGCAGTGAACAGCACAGCTCTCGCGGAGACAACCAGCCAGTGAGGGAATCAGGAAGTAGATAAGTAAAAGTAAGGAAGGAATTTCAGCGAGTTGATGAATGCGGTAAGGAAATAAGTGGGTTGATGTGAGGAGGCGAGGGAAGGGGGTGCCATTTCAGCCAGGGTGGTCAGGAAGGGCCTCTCTCGGGGGAGGTGACATTTCAACCAAGATCTGGATGACAGGCAAGAGCCAATCACGAGAAGATCTGGGGGAACAGCATTCCTGGAAGAGGGAACAGCAGGTGTGAAAGCCCCAAGGTTGGAATGAGCCTCGAGTAAATTGAGGAACAGCAAAGAGGCCAGTGTGGCTGGAGGGAGTGAGTGGCCAAGGGGGCGAGATGAGGCCACAGCGGGTGGCAGGGGCCAGATCAGGCAGGTAAGAGGTGAGGGGGGGTTCAGATTCTATCCCAGGTGTCCTGGGAATCCACTCAAAGTGTTTGTGTAGGAGAGTGAGGCCAGGATGAACTCATCACACAGGCCCAGAATGAGGGCATTGTCAGAGCCTTAAGAGTTTGGGGCGTAAGGTGTGATGGTCTGTCTGGCAGGGCAGTCAGGGAAGACTTCCTGGAAGGAGAGGCCTTTGGTTTCACTCTTGACAGAGTAAGTGTCGTTCATTAATTGAAGTCTGCCAGAATGGGCGCGCCCAGGTGCAGGAGGCCGCACTGTTTCATCCACCTGTGGGCACAGGTCCAGGGCATTAGTGCATAATAGCTGATCAGTAACGATTCGTCAGGCATTGCTGCAGACACCCCCCAGAAGCATCTCAGGCCGTGGAGTCACAGGGATGAACATAAAACCTCTAGCTCCTGCCCTCGTGGAGCTCAAGGCCCTGGAAGAGACGAGCAAGAGAAATGGGATTCTTGTACTGAGGGCGAGTGGACGTTGGGTCTCAACTCGGGGGCTTTCCCGGGAATACTGCCAGGACGTGCCTGTATGTCCCCTGTGCCCAGCCTAGGACTTGACACATAGTAGGTGAAATACATACTTACTGGGTACGTGATACTGGAGGGCAGGAAGGAAGAGGGATGAAGTCTGACACATGCTGGCTCTTAACAAGTCCCCTATTCCCTGAATCTCAGACTCCCCACCAAAACAGACTGACCTGCTCCCTGTATCCCCAGCGTACCTCACCCTGCTGCTGGTTATGTCTTTCTGGAAGACTGGATCTTGCTGCTTTCTGCCCCCCAGCCCCTACGAACTGGCAGACCGCTGGTTTCCTAACCTTCCTTCTCACTCAGGGCCTAGTCCTCCTGCCTGTAACACTGTGCCTTGCACCCCAGCGGTAGCACATGGTGTCCCACGTACCCAGTGCGGTTCGCAGATGTGTTTTCCATGGGCCACACGGTGCTTTCAGAAAATTTTGGATTCAGTATCAACATTTAACAGTTGGGAGCTTTCACAGGAAATGCTGGATTTCCAGCTTCATCTTGAAAAGTTGTAAAATGCTGTAGTCTTCCCTCGTGGCCACGGTTGGCCTCACTGAGTGGCTGCTGTCCTCAAAAGCACTGGCTGGTTCTGCAGAGTTTCCACCTGGCCTCTTTTACTCATTTATGAGAGTTCAAGGTCCCTGCAGTAGAGGTGAATTTTGTCTGGTTTTGTATGCTGGATCCCAACTTATGATTCAACATGATTTGAAAGTTACCGACTAAATCTAGAAGGCCCCGAAATGAATCACTTGCCAGGTGGACCCTGTTGAGGCCCAGAGAGGGACAGCGGTTTGCCCAAATTTTCCCAGCAAATTGACCCTCAAAAAAGGCTCAAGACTCTGCTCAGGGTAGAAACCTGGGTCACATTTGCTGTCCTCTGGGCTGCATTTTTCTGCCCTTGCAGCTGCTGTGGGGAACTTCCTGTCCCCCCCCCCCCGCCCCCACTGGCCACAGGGCTGCCAGTTCGTGCCAGAGGTGGTCCCCAATGGGACAGCTGGTGGGCAGCCGGAGGCTGAGTCTCCAGCTTCTGAGAGTGGGCACTCAACATCTGCTCACCTCCCGCGGCTGCTGGCAGCTTTCTTTCTGCTGCTGATTTTTGGGACTTTGAGAATAGAACTGGGGGCGGACAGGACCCAGAACAATCTCTTCCCCACTTGGGGCTCCTGTTCCCCCTCCACAAAATAGATCCGTTTCTTGTACGCCCCCGTCAGCTTGCACTGCCTCTGCACACATCGCTACCTACACACCAGGCAGGTCTTTGCTCAGCCAAACACTGGAAAGCTAAAAATAGCCCTGCCCCCCTCTGGCCCTGTAATTGGAGGCGGGACAGCTGGTTTCGATAAGCTCCGCGCTCTGGCCAGCTGCCACCCGCTTTCACTGAGTACCGATTGACCGCGTCCCCGGCTCTCCCCGGGCCTGCTGACTTCCAGTGGGTTGAGCTCTGCACGGAACCCAAACGCCCCTCCGAGAGCCAGGACCCAGGGTCTGGCCAAGCCTCTGCCCCACTGGGTAGTCACATTGGATTTGCCTAATTTCCTCTGGGCTTGTGAGCACTTCTTTCTCGCTGAGACTGTCCTGCGTACCCCAGAACATTCCTTCTTGTTTGGTGATTCATTCCTTCATTGGTTCAAAAAATTTTTGAGCCCTGCTGTGCTTTGGACCCTCTTGCCAGGTGCGGGGTGGGCGTAGAGCTGTGAATTAGATAAAAATCGCCATCAGCGTGGAGGTGATATTCTGGTTCGGGAGACGGCTGATAAACACATAAATCTGTAAATAGTACAACTGCAGTGATAAGAGCTGAGAAGGAAGTAAAACCACAAGATGGGATGGGTTGTGTGGGGGCAGCATGGCTTGACGAGGTGGTCAGGGAAGGCCTCTCCGAAGAGGTGATATTTGAGCTGAGACCTAAAGATGGGAGGGAAAGGTTATGTGAAGAGCTGGGGGAGGGTGTTTGTAGGCAGCGGGAACAGCAAGTGCAAAGGCCCTGAGGCACGCAGAAGTCTGGCTTTTTTGTTTGTTTTAAAGCAGGGGAAGATGGTGGGTGCAGCTAAAGCAGAATAAGCGAAAGGCATAGGAGATGAGGAGGAGGCAGTCCATGCAGGGCCTTGTCATCAGATGGGTAGAGTTTGGATGCTTTTCTGAGAGTAACTGGGAAGCCCACTGGAGGATTTTAAGTGGGAGAATGGCATGATTTGATCACCATTAGCTCTCCTCATTCTCCACGGTCATCTTTCTGGGCCCTTCTTTCTTCCTGCTTATTGGTCTCTTCATTCCTTCTCTCTGTCCATCCCACTCCACAAAATACATGTTTATTCTACACCCCCCTCAGGTCGCACTAGGGCTCCCTAAATGCCTTGGCACACACCGCTACCTACACACAAGGCAGGTCTTTGCTCAGCCAAACGCTGGAAAGCTAAACCCATCTATCCAGCCAGCCAGCCATCATCCATCTCCCGACTCATCTCTCCACTTATCACCCACCCATCTGTTCCCCTTTCCACCCACCTACCCCCTAATTTTCCCAGCCACCTAGTCATTTATCTGTCAGATCATCCAGTCATCTGCTCACTTTTCATTCATTTATCCACTCATGTGTCCATCCTCTCTCCCTCCCTCTCCATCCGTCCATCCGTCTGTCCATCCATCCATCCACCCACCCCCCCATCCATCCATCCATCCATCCATCCTGTGAGCCTGAGGCAGGGCCTGGGGTCTGCTCACACCCACCTCTCTGCCATTGGCCTGGGGGAAAAGCATCAGGCCTCAGCACGACCCCTAGGCTTGTGGGGTCCTAAGCTCTGCTTTCCTGTGGGCACTTCTGGCTGTCATTCCTGGGAGTGGTGGGGCCAGGCCAGTTCAGTGCTGGCCTCTATGGTCCCAGGATGGGGGAGGTCCTCTCAATTGCATCTTATGTTTCTGGCAGTGAGTTTGTTGCCTGGCTCCTAGAAATTGGTGAAATCAGCAAGACGGAAGAAGGCGTGAACCTGGGCCAAGCCTTGTTGGAGAATGGTATTATCCACCATGGTGAGTGCGGGCTGGTTCTGGGGGAGCGAGGGGTAGGACCTCAGACCTCAACAGTGCTGTGCTTCCACTAACTCAGAGGCCATTTCTACACTTCTGTGCGGCCGCCTCTTCCCTGGGCACAGTGTGGCCCCAGGGACGTGGCTGCCCTTATAAAACCACTCGCAGGGCTGGAAGACCCGGCGCTCACGTAGGGCACCTACAAAACAAGGTCACCTTGAAAAGTTAGGGCCAGGGGAGGAGAATTTTCTGTATCCCTTCAAAAAAAGGCAAGAACTGTTTTAGTCATTCAACAACTATTTATTGAGTGCCTTTTATGTGGCAGGCACTACCCACACAGCAGCGAATGGGACAGATGAAAGCTCTTGTTCTCCTGGGGCTGCCGTTCTATTTGGAGGGGGCAGATAAGCAGGATGAGTGAAATATGTGTATACAGGTGGCGATAAGCGCTAGGGAGGGAGAGAGAGCAGGCGTGGTGATCCGTTTTGAATGGGGAGCTGGGAAAGTGAGACGGTGACAGTGGAGCCAAGTCCTGGGAGAGGGAGGGAGCCAGGTGGGCACGGGGGTCCCAGGCAGAGGGGACGGCCAGTGCGAAGTCCCCAGGACAAGAGTGTAAGTGGTTTGTTCAGGGAACGGCAAGGGGGCCAGCGTGGGTGCCGTGAAGCAGGCAGGGAGATGAGGTCAGAGGGCATGGGGCCAAGTGGGAACGTTTTGGGGACGAGGTCCAGGACCTTACAGGGGATGGTGTGGTCTGTGGCTTTTACTCTGAGTGCGATGTGAAGCCAGTGCTACATTTGAGGAGGAAAGACCTGCTTAGACTTAGGTTTTAACAGGCTCCCTGCGGCCGCTGTAGAGAGTAGACTGTCGTGCCCGGGTGGCAGTGGGTGCCCAGCAAGGAGGCAGCTGTGATAACCAAGGCTTGGACCGGGGTGAGAGTATAGAGTCTGGTTCTTAGTGGTTTAAAGGAAGAGCCTACAGGATTGGCTAATGGATCCAAAGTGGGAACTGAGAGAGAAAAGCACCAGGGGTGACTCAGGGCTGTTGTATAGAGATGGTTTCACACATCTTGATGGTGAGGTCTCAGACCCCAGCCTGCTCGTGATCTAGCTCCAGGGAGATGCTGGGCAGGTGGGTCTCCAGCGCAGGCTGGAGCGGGCATTTGTAGGCCTCTCATGAGACCGGCAGATGCCCAGCCCCAAGCTGAGGGTCTCAGCAGCGCCCTGCGCATAGCAGGAGGGCCTGGTTTCCACACTGGAGTGTGGGCAGGGGGTTCGGTGAAATTGCGCTTGACACAAAGCCTGGCCGAGTGGAGGGTGAGGATGGTGGGCGTGAGTCGGGAGGGGCGGGGGGGTGTACCCAGCCTTACCAGCCCTGGGTCCCCCCAGTCTCTGACAAGCACCAGTTCAAGAACGAGCAGGTGATGTACCGCTTCCGCTATGATGACGGCACCTACAAGGCCCGGAGTGAGCTGGAGGACATCATGTCCAAGGTGAGGACCCCTCTACCCTGACCCCATGACCTTGACCCCGCAGTCACCACAGAGCAGGCCTGTGCCCCAGTGGCCTGTTCTCCACCGCCCCCACCAGTCCCCACTCTCCCCTGCCCCCTGCCTCCCAGCAGCCTGGATTTGGAGGCCCCTGAAGGATGTGGCCTGGTCCAGACCCCGCTTTTTCTCTTTCAGGGTGTGAGGCTTTACTGCCGTCTTCACAGCCTCTACACGCCTGTGATCAAGTAAGTTACTCTCTCCAAGCTTCAGTTTCACTTCTGCCTCTTCTCAGCTGTGTGGCCTTGGGCCAGTAACTTGACCTCCCTGAGCCTCAGTCTCTTCCTCCATCAGATGGGGCTAATTACTGCACCTACCCTATAGGTTTGCCATGAGGGTCAAGTGAGTTCATCTGTGGGAAACACTGCAGCCTTGGTGGTGAAGGGTGTTAGTTCTGGAGCCAGACAGGCTGCGTTTGGATCACAGCCTGCTAGTCGGTTAGCAGCTGTGTGATCTTGGGCGGTTACTTAACCTGCTGGTGCCTCAACTGTTCCCTCTGTGCAATGGAAATAGCAATAGGCTCCACCTCAGGGCCTTTGCACTTGCTGTTTCTGCTGCCTGAGATGTTCTTCCCCTAGGTTTCTGCATATTTGCTCCCATACTTCCTTAAAATGTCTCCAAGTCAGAGAGGCCTTCCCTGACCACCCTTCTAAGGCATCACCATCTGAACACACTTACCCTCCTTACTTCTCTTTGGTTTTCTTCTTGAAGCTTGTCAGTAGCTGACATACTATATATTTATTTCTTAGTCTGTATACCATCTTCCCCATTGAACTGTACACTCACCAAGGGCAGGGAATTTGTTCACTGCTGTGTCCCCAGACCCTTGGCGGCACCCAGAGCAGTGCTGGCCAGTAGAACGTCCTCCACTGATAGAAATGCTCTGTATCTATGCTGTCCGGTAGAGTAGGCACTAGTCACACATGACTTTCACACTCTTGAGACTGAAGACTGTAATCTGAACTCTGATTTAACATTAATTGATTGAAAAACAGCCAAGTACTGGAGAACGCAGGTCCAGGGCAAAGGAGCCCTAAGTAAATGTTTGTTGAGTGATTGTTGAAAGGTAATTAACTTCTTTTGCCTTTGTTTCTGCATCGGTGAAATGGGCGTAAGAATAGCTCACACCGCTTGGGTCGTCACGAGGATTAAATTTGAGTGGCGCCTGGCACACAGTGAAGGCTGTGTCAGTGCCGGTGTTTGGTGGTTGTCCTTCCCGTGAAGCTTGTGGTTGTGGATGAAGGGACAGGGAGGGTGTCGTGATCCTTACCAGCTGCAGCGGCCTCTGCCTCCTGTCCTGACAGCTCTTATCACCTCTCAGGAGCAGAGAGGAAGGATCTTTTCCTGGCATTCACTGGAGGTCAGGCTCAGGGAGCCCCTTTCATCTTCAAACCTGCCGCTTTGGCTCCCCCCCTGCTGCCTGTGTGCAGGCCCAGAAGGCCGGCAGGGCCACCCTGGTCTAGCCTCAGCCCTCGCAGGAGAGGCCCCTCTGTCAGCCCCCACAGGAAAAAGTGGCCGGGCCGGCAGCGGGTCCCCACTTACCGCACACGTGACCTGCTGGGCTCCCCAGTTCCTGAAAACCTGAGAAGAACTCCCCAACTGGCCTTTCTCAGCCCTGATTAGGGGGTGGCTGCAGAAACTCCTTTTTGTCAGCTTCAAAGGCTGAGAAATTATTGCAGTTTGGCTGCAAGGTCCGCATAACCCTTTGTACCAAGACTCAGCAGGAATTAGATGCTACAACAGGTCAGAGCAGGCATCTTTGCCAGGAACCTGGACCTTTACAGCTGCCTGCCCTCTGCCCTGTCCTGATTGCCCCACCAGCTCACAGAGAGGTGTTTCCATGTCGGTATAGTTTTGTTACCTTTAGACACATGAATATTAACAGCAAAACGAAAGGAAAGAATTGGAAGTTTTTCTCACTACTCAGAGTAAACCAGGTTTCTGCAGTCTCAGCATTCTTGATATCTTGGGCTGGATAATTCTTCGTTTGGGGGCTGTTCTGGGCAGGTTTGAGTGTTTTAACAGCATCCCGGTCTCTACCTGCTAGATGCTGGTAGCACCTCCCCACCTCCAACCAGCCAGGTCATGGCAGCCAAAAATGTCACTAGATACAGCCAGGCATTCCTTGGGGGGCATATCGGTCCCTGCTTGAGAACCCCAGGCTGGGAAAGTTTCCAGCGCCCTAGAGCCGCCTCCTCCTTCTCCTTCATGCTGTTGATGCCGATGGGGTCCTGGGTTGGGACAGAACTGCCCTTGGTGACACGGCAAGTGAGGTGTGGAGCTGGGGCCGGCTCCCTGCCTGGTGCTCTCCCCGGCCCCCCTGCCTCTGACCTGTGGCTGGAGAGTCTGGAAATCCTCGGACCCTAAGCCCTTGGAGCAGGGACGTTGGGACTGTTTCCCCTCCCTCCTCCCGGATCCACTCACGTCCTGCTTCCTCTCCGCAGGGACCGCGATTACCACCTGAAGACGTACAAGTCAGTGCTGCCTGGGAGCAAGCTGGTGGACTGGTTACTGGCCCAGGTGAGGGCTCCTCTGAGCGAGTGGGACCCGCCATCCCCCCCGCCCGGGCCTGAGGGGCTGACCCAGGATGTGGGCCTTTGAGGTTTTAAAAAAAATTTTTTTATTATTTTTTCAGTTGTGGTAAAGTACATGTAATACAACGTTTACCATCTTAACCATTTTTAAGTGTACAGTCCAGTAGCCCCGCGTCCATTTCCATTATTACACAGCCATCACCGCTGTCTACTTCCAGAGCTCTTTCCATCCTGCAAAACTGAAACTCTGTCCCCATCAAACAGTCACTTCCCATTCCTCCCTCCCCGCCACCCCTGGCAGCCGCCCTTCCACTTTCTCTCCCTGAATTTGCCTGCTCTAGGCACCCTGTGCAAGTGGGATCTTACAGTGGGTCTGCGTCTGTGTCTGGCTTGTTTCACCCAGCATAACGTCTTCAGGGTTCCTCCACGTCCTGTGTCAGAATTTCCTTTATTTTAAAGGCTGAATAATATTCTGTTGTATGGGTAGAGCACATTTTATTTATCCATCAGTCAAGGGACACTTGGGTGGCTGCCACCTTGAGGCTTTCCGTTTTAAAAGTGGGACGGTCCCGGGCAAACTGGGACACGTGGGTCCCATCCTGGCACCAAACTGGAGCCTCCATACAGAGCTTGCCAGGTTATTCCCGTCACCTAGGTTCCCAGTGAGTGGGGGCTGGGCAGAGTCTTGGGAAAATCTCTGTGCGGGTTTTGCTGCAACTTCCCAGAGGTGATCGTTCCATCGAGGTGCTGTGGACACACTTACTGCTTGCCTCTGTGCTCCGTGGCTGCTGTCGCGGGGTGCTTCCTCTGGGCCAGGCCCGTCCGGGCTTTGTTCAGTATCTCATTGAGTCCTCCAACCCATATACATGGGGACCTGGGGCCCAGGGAGGCCAGGTGCCTGCTCCAAGGGCACACAGCCTGGCAGCAGCAACGCTGAGACTTGAATGGGCCCATCTAACCCACTAATGCCTGGGTTCTGTGAACTTTTCAGGAAGCCCGCGAGAGCGTTCATTCGTAGTCTGTAAGAGGAACGTATTGGCTTCAAAGACGAGGAGACGACTGTGAAATCGAAATGGATAAATGTGTTTATACTTTTTATGTTTGAATGTTTTTAAAGTTTCAATGTTTTAAACTTTTATAGAGTGCAGCTTTCCGGCAGCCTCATTAATTGCTAAGCTTAGCATTCACAGAAACTTCATTCCACTGCAAAACAGTTTGCTGCCTGGATTTTCTCATGTCGAACAAATTCCCGATGATTGCCTGGAAGTCATAGCCAATCTATGCAAAGTAAATGCTTCTTGGCGTCAAATAACTTCAAAAGCCAGTTTAGAAAAATCCTTGAAACAAAATTTCAAGCCCCAAAACTTGATACGTTAAATCAAGTATTTAATATAGGATGTGGGTGCATTTTGCTATGATGTGGGGCCCTAAGACGTGGGAGATCGTGAAATGACCCTGGATTTGAACTCAGATTTGCGCAGCTGAGAAGCGCAGAGCTGCTAACCATTGTTCTACACTGCCCCTCCTGAGGATCCCCTGAAGCCAGTATACAGCATGTGCTTTATTTATAGCCAGGCAGACCTGGGTTCAAATCTCAGCACCGCCACTTCTTAGCTGAGTGATCTTGGACAAGCTGCTTAACTGCTCCGTGCCTCAGTTTCCACACCAGTAAAATGAAGCTAAAAACAGTGCCTTTCCCTGTAGGTTATTTTGAGGATTCAAAAAGTTAATCATCTAAAGTGCTTAGAACAGTGCCTGGCACAGAGTAATTGCTTAATAAATGGAACTATTATTCTAATAATTCCTCATCTCCTTCACAAAGGATTCAAAGTGCCTCAAAATTCCACGCAGTGTGGAAGGAAAGCGGAAGAAATTACAGAGGGACTTGGGGGCGTAGGAACAGTAAGGCCGGGAAGCAGGCAGCTGGGGACGGGCGAGGGGCCATCTGCTCGGGGTCGCGTCTTCTGAGTGGGCTGTGACAGGGGAGGGGCGATTTCTTTTGTGGTTTAGGTTCTCCGTGCAGAGCCCAGACGTGCCGTGGTGCGGGGCGCTCTGGAACGCTGCTTCTCCCCACCTCGGACCTTTGTGGCCTTGTGTTTCCTGAGCTCCGTTAGCACCCGCGGCTGCCTGTTGGCTTCAGAGCATGACGTGGACTTTGCCTTAAGTGGCGAATCCCAGGCCTGAGCTGGGGGTGGGGTGGGTCACCGAGCTGGCGAGAAGTCAGTGAACCTGGGAAGCATTTGGAGATGGAACGCATGGGACCCACTGCTGTGGGGCGGGGCCGGGATCGTGGACGGGCCCTGGGGTTTGGGTGCGGTGCGTGGCTGGAAGCACCGTCCACAGCGGTGGGAAGGCCGGGGAGAAGTTGCGTGTTCTCCTTGGCCGTGGGAAGGCACTGCCTCTGGGGTGCCCACCGGACTCCCCAGTGAAGGTTGAGGGGGGGCTTTGCACGCCTGCTGCTCGCGCGGCATCTCTGCTGTCGATACTCTGTTCCTGGTCAGCTCCTGGGCAGTACGTACAATGACGGGGTAGAAGAGAGTGTAGAGAAGTCTGACAACAGGCCTCATGGGCTCATCACTTTTTTCCTTTAAACGCCTGCTGTGTATCAGGCACTGTTTTAGGTTCTGGGGGGACAGCAGTGAACAAGACAGACAGTGCTGCTGCCCTCGTGGATATTGGATTCTGGTGAGGGGTAAGGGAGGCATTTAATAAACAAGGAAAAGTAGTAAAATACGGTGCTAGCTGATGCCAGGTGCCAGCTTGGCGGGAGCTACAGGGGGGAGTTACCTTTCAAGTGGTGGGAGGGTGGTGCGGTGTTCACAGGGGGCAGAGAGGGTTGTGTTGAGCAGGGACCTTTGAATAGAGCCCGGAGGGAGGTGGGGAGGGAGCCAGGGGGACGTCTGGGGACGGAGCTTTCTCTGAGGGGACAGTAGCTCGCAGGCTCTGCGTGGGGTCAGCTTGGTGGGTTTGGGGGCGGGGAGAGGCCGGTGCGGCTGGAGTGGCACGAGCGAGAGGGAGGGTGACGGGGAAGCCGGTGGGCGGGCAGCCAGCCGCAGGGGGCCTTGTGGGGGAGGACTCGGCCCGCTGCAGGGCTCTGAGCGCAGACCGGACAGCATCTGACTTTGGTGGGATAAGATCCTCGGGCTGTCGGGGGGTAAGGCTGGCAGCTGGGAGACCAGCGAGGAGGCGGCTTCAGAACTGTAGGCTGGGGAGCACGGTGGCTGAGAGCTGGGTGGTTGCAGGGCAGGCGGGAAAAGTGGTCAGGTTTTGGATTTTTTGAAGGTAGATCTAACAGAGTCTGCTGTTGGATGGGTGGCGTGGGGAAAGTGGAAGACAGAGAGGAGTCTTGAACAACTTCAAGGTCCGTGGCTGAGCTGGGGAGGTTCAGGAGTGCGCCCTGGAGCATCCCAGAAAGGAGGAGAACCAGCCAGAGCAGCCGCCTCTGTTGGTTTCTCTTTGTGATTGGGGCCTGCTCATGGCCAGTGCTGTCAGATTGGCTGTGATCCTGGCCAAAGGCCCCCTGGAGTAGCCTGAGTCATTGTCGGTTGGTCCTGAGGACACCCCCGCTTCCCGTCCCTAGCATCTGGTCGCAGTGGAGGCAGCGGGAGAATGGTGGAGTGAAAGTTGTAGCTGAACCCTCTGTCCGTTTCAGCAGGCTGCCCATGGCTTGGCCTGGTCTGGGGACACAGGGAAGCTAATTGGAGTTGACGTAGGCTGGCTTCCATGAGATTGACTGAAAGACAGCTGGCATCTGGCTCCGGGTCAGGGAAAGGGGAGGATGGTGTGCGTGTGGGTCTCTCTGTGGGGGAGAAGTTGGTGATGAGGATGTGACCTTGCAGACTGGTTACAGCAAGTCTTCATTTCAAGAGTCATCCCCACCTTGTACCTTAGCAGGAAAGTCAGGAAGAAAACATAATTGTGTAGTTCAGGAGGGTTATTTTGCTTTGAACACATCTTCACCTCTAACTTCTAGGTCATTCTGCTCCTTGAAACAAAATATTGATTGAAACCCCTAGATCATCTAGAAATGCTTTTGGCTGCGCATAATAGGAAACCTGACTTATACAGTCAAGACGTGTTTCTCTCGTGTAATAGGAAACATAAATTATACAGTAAAGACATTTTTCGCTCATATAACTAGGTTTCCAGAGTTCATGGTCCTAGAGCTCAACAGTGCCATTTACACCCAGGCTCTTTCCATCTTTTTGTTCCACCATCTTGTTAGCTGCCTTCTTGTCGTAAGACAGCTGCCACAGCTCCAGGTATCACATCTGTGTAGACTTATGGCCAAAGGCAGGCAGCAGGGGCAGTTGGAGACAGCTTTCTCACTCTGTTTTTTGGGAGAGGAAACTTCCCCAGTCCTCTCCCTTCCCCAGTGGTCTTCCCCTTAGGTCTCATGGCCAGATGGGTCCCACATGTACCCCTAAACCACTCCATGGGGAAGACAACAGGGGTTGCTGAGAGTGGCTTAGAATTCCTCAGAATTCATCCCTTGAGGCTAGGGGAGGGGCTCCCTACCAGCTACTCAGATGAATCAGAGTTCTTTTCGCTTTGAGGATAAGGAGAATATTAGTACTTTGATTGACAAGCTACGTACTGTATCATTCCTGATCTCTGTGCATCGTCTCATTTAATCTTCAGAAAACAGTTGTTATCCCCATTGTAGTGATGAGGAAACTGAGGCTTAGGTTATGTAACTTGCCTCAAGACACCCAGAAATGGGGTACTCCTATAAGACTGTGTGTGTGGGGGGGTTTCATGATGCCTTGGTAGTCAATAATAATAGAAATAGTAATAATAACCCTCTGTAGTGATTATATAGCCTGTACTGTGGAGCGTGAGCGGGGAACGCCACTGAGGGGTGGCAGAGGCCTTGGGAAGTCAAGGGCAAATCCGGGGATCAGAAAACACAGATAAGGAAACGAAGCTCAGAGAGGTTAAGGGATTGCCGATGGTCACGGCTTGGCCAAGCAGGGGTTTGAACCCGGGGAATCCAGCTCCAGGGTTTGCTCTCTTCATCGCTCTGCTCACGGTTTTTGGTCTGTGCTGCCTGGGCCGCAGGATGCCCTAGGCTGTAGCCATCAGAAGGAGGGCGGGGGGCAGTGGCTGGGGGTAGGAGAGAGCAGGGACAGGCCAGGAACCAGATGCGGGAGGGCTCACATCTGCTGGCTCTGCAGAAATGTGCCTGCAGTGCCCGCCACGCTGGCCCCCACGCTCAGGCGGATGGCGGTGCTGATGGCGGCAGGGTTTCCGGCACCCAGGGTGTGGTGGCGAGGCTGGGGTGGGAGCAGGCAAAGGGCTCGGCTGGCAGCTCAAGGCACCAGCAGAGGAAACAAAGGATAAACAAGGGCAGGGCAGGAGCCCTGGCCGTAACCCTAGGCAACTCTCCTCCCCTCTTGGAGTCTCAGTTTCCCTGTGTGTAACTTGGAGGGAAGGTCCAGCTGTAAAAGGATGCCATTCGCGTGCTATAAACTTGGGCAAGTGCCAAGCCTGTCTGTGCCTCAATGTCTTCATCTGTCACATGGGGTTAATAAGAGCGATTGCCTCTGGGTTGATAGCTAGGAGGAGCTGACATGGGCACCGAGACCTGAAAAGCCAGAGCAGGGCATTCCGGGGGAGAAGGGAGTCAGTGCAAAGGCCCTGAGGTGGGGTCACCGGTAGCGTGTGGAAGGAGCAGCAAGGAGCCCCCAGCGAGGGGGCTGGTGGGTGGGTGGCGGGTGACGGGGAAGTGTGCTGGTGAGGTTGACCGCACAGGGCTGTGTGTGCCTGTGCCTTCCTCCGGGAGGGGAGAAAACGGGGACTTGATGACTTTAGGTTTCCCCACGGCTGGCAGGATGTGGGGTGGGGGCTTACTTTTCAGGCGGTGGACGCATCCAGGGTTGGTGTATGTCATGCTCGACCAGAGCATCGCTCTGCTGGCCTGACTGTGGGAGCTACTCTGTGGGTCACCCCAGGGCCCTTTAGGGAGGCGAGGGGCAGGAGCAGGCTGGGATGGGCTGGGAGCCCAGGTTGTGAGAGCCTCAAAAAGCCAGGTGGGCTCCGGACGCCTGCCCGGGCGCCCCGGGCTGCAGAGCTGGGCCCGCCCGCCTCCGGGCCCCTCACAGCTGGGGGGGGGGGGGGGGGGGGGCTGCTCCGGATGCGGCCTCTCGCATGGATGGCCGCCCCCTGGCAGGGCTGTGAGCGTGCAGGCCCTCCAGCCGCTGGCCCGGGGTCCCACAGGACACATTTGTCATCCGTGAGTCAGCCTGGGGCAGCCAGAGCAGCAAAACCCTCGAGGCCAGCAGCTCCCCCAGGCTCTGCTCTGAGGCCTTGGCAGGCTGAAGCCTGCAGTTCTGAATTCGTTTCTCCTGTAGCTGAGGAATTCCCTCCCTGGCCCCTGTGCTGCTGGCAGGGGCCTGGGGGGAATGCACTGACAGGGGAGGCCTCTGGCCTGGCTGTGTCTGGCCAGTGGCTCTTGAAATCCCTTCTCACTTGGGCGGTTGTTTACATGAGAGGCTGTCAGGCCCTGTGGCCGTCTGGACGGAGTGAAGCTCATTGACCTGGCTACAGACGAATGCGTGAGCCAGTCCCTGCTGACAGTGTCTTTATTCAGCAGATATTTACGGAGCACCTACTGTAAGCTGGGCTCTGTGCTGAGCACTTAGGATTCAGCAGGGGACACGGTAGATCAGCGTCCGGAGCTGTCACTCACCCTGTCCTTGCCGGCCGCGCTATCTTCCGTGCGCCAAGCTTTGTCCACCTCTGACCTTTGTCCGTGCTGTTCCCCTTGCCTGCCACAACCCTGCGTACACACACAACTCACATATTTTGCCTGGATATATTGAGATCATTTGGGTGGCAAGAAAAACAGAAATCGTATCTGGCGAACTTAAGGAAAGTAAAAAAGAGACGATGACTTCCTGGGAAGGCCATGGAGAGCGCCCACAGAGTCAGTGGGAGACCCAGGAGCCAGGCCTTAGGAGGAACTGGCACCAGGAGACTCCCAGCTTCTCGGGAGCAGGCGCGGGGGGGCACCGTCTCCAGGGCACACTCTCAGGGAGGATCGGCACCAGCTGTTCTGTGACCTGGGGTTCCTCCGCTCAGCTCGTGCTCCCAGGGTGGGGGGCATTGCACAGGCCTCGCCTGGATCATGTGTCCTCAACCTGGCCTGGGGCGGGGGGTGGCAAGCCTTGGGGAACTGTCCCACCAGAGCGGCATTCCACGTGGGAGAGTTGGCCCCAAAGGCAGGCCCAGCAGGGACCCAGCACACTGGCCACACCTGCTCATTCTTCAGTTTCGGGTTGGATGTCACTTCCTCCAGGAAGCCTGAGATGCGCCAGATGTCCCAACTTAGGAGTATTTTCAGTTGCAAAACTGAAAAAGCGACTAAACACTGGTCTAAGCAGATAATGTGCTACACGTCAGTCGTGCCACATATCAAGGACTCCCCCATCTTCGGCAGAGGATGGAGCCTTCACTCTGCCATCTTCTGCAAAGTCTGCCACCTTGGTCATGAGATAGCCCCGCAGCCCCTGCATCACTTCCTCACGGGACTTTATCCCAGGCAGGGAGGGGTGCTGTTGCTTTTCCCTTTTATCAGGGAAAAAGATAATTTCCACAATCCCCCGATAGGCTTCCCCAGATGTCTCAGTGGCTAGAGCCAGGTCAGTTAGGAGTTGAACTTGAGTTCTAGTATCGGAGAGCCAACTACAGAGGCTGAAACAAATTAGGGGTTTGTTTTTCTTTAGTATGAGAGAAGCCCGGAAGTTGGTGGTCCAGAGCTGCTAGGACAACCTCAGGATATCTTTGAGGACCACGCTCTTTCTTTTTGCCCTGCCATCCTTAGTGTATTTCTGTTTTCAACATCACATTGTGGTCTAGGATGACTGCAGGAGCTCCAGCCATCACATCTTTGTTCCAGGCAGGAGGAAGAGAAAGGAAGGGCCAGGGACAAAGAGTGTTTTGCCAGAGGTCCCTATTAGTGATTTCTGCTTATATCTCATTGGTCACCTCTAGCTGTAAGGGAGGTTGGGATCTGTGGTTGTCTAGGTAGTTGCATTGCTGTCTGTAAGAGTGAGGGTTTCAGTGCTAGAGCAGGGTGGGGCCGGGGAGGGCTGTTGCTGGGCAGCCAGCCATGTCTGCCACATAAAATCTCCATTTCTCCTTTGTGGTGGTCATCACATGATACGCTATGCATCTATCACATTTGAATGATTAGCATACAATTAAATACTTTTCTTGTTTGGGGGTTACTACTAACAGTCACAAACCTCAGGAAACAAGACACTCGTCCCTGCCCTCGTGGAGCCTCCGTTCCTGGGGTGGTGGTGGGCTCTTCCCAGCCTGGCTCAGCCCCTCGGGTGCGGGTCCCTCTAACACCCTCCCCTTCTCATTCTGTTCCAGGGCGATTGCCAGACCCGCGAGGAGGCGGTGGCGCTTGGCGTGGGCCTGTGTAACAACGGCTTCATGCACCACGGTAATCCGCCCCTTCCCCTCAGCCCAGCCTCCCCCAGGGGTTGGGGGGGTCCTGTCCTGGAGCAGGAGAGCCGGCAGGGACCCTGGTCCCCGCTGCATTTTACAGGGAGGGGAAACTGAGGCCCAGAGAGAGCAAGCCGTGGGCTGGCAGCTGCCCAGCATGCCTGTGGGTGAGCCTGGGCTGGGTGCCAGGTCTCTGGGCCTGTGGACCACTGGGGCTTTGGGGCAGCTCATGGATTCCCTCCCTCCCTCTCCCGCGTTCTGCCCTGATGGGGAGATCACATCAGGTGTCCAGTGGGGACCAACGTGGCTGGTAAAGATTAGCTGGAAAAATAAACTGGGTTTGAGGTCAAGTCCATGGGCTTCCTAAGCCCTTCCTCCCAGATGGGATGTGGCCTCGCCGGGTGGGCGGTGAGGCTGGACGATGCAGGCCTGGCCCACGAGCTTCTGGGGAGGGGAGGAGAGGGGTCCGTGGGGACAGAGGACGGGCGGGTTGTGAGCGTGAGAGGAAGGAGGCCAGGCAGGGCCTCGCCCCTCAGGCCCATCACTCCCCCTCCCATAGGGAGAAGCACAGAAGAGGGGAGCGAGGTGGACGGTCCTGAGATGGTCCTGAGGCAGGAAGCTGGGGAGAGGGAGGGAGAAAATTGTTCCGCTGACACCATTTTCAGGTATCACAGAAGTGATGCTCTGTGTGCCTGGCCTCCTGCTAAGCATGCTCCGTGTAGTCACGGGGTTCACCCTTGGGACGATCCTGTGATGTTGCTGTGAACAGCACCGCCTTTGTAAAAGAGGAATAGAAGCCCAGGCAGTCAGGACACTTGCTCGAGGTCACGTGACAAGGAGGGGCTGGGATTTGAGCCCAGACAGCCTGGCGTCACAGGCCACATGTCAGCCCCTGAGCGCTGTGGCCTGTCCTCGTGGCCCTGGGGGAGCCCCGAGGCTCCCACCCTTTTAGGATGAGTGGACTTTAACGCCCCTGCACCCCAGGAGCCTTTCTCCTGTTTCCAGAACACGCCCCGGGGCCTTGCCACTTGCGGTTTCCCTCGCGCGGCTGTCCCTCCCTCCCTGCCTCCCCCCTCACTCATTCATTTTCTGGTCAGTTCCCGCCTCCCCAGCGAGGCCACCCGACCACCTGCTAGAATAGCTCCCCTCTCCTTCCTCACCCGCTGGACCCGCTCAGGTTCACTGCCCTTCCTGGAGCTGCTCTGCCCCTGTGAGGCCGAGTCCACGCCTCCCCTCTGTCTTTGTTCATCCTGCTGTTTTCTAGAGGGTGCCTTCTGCCAGCAGGCACCGTGCTGGGCTCTGGGGACTGGGGTGAACAAGACAGACACAAGTCCCGCCTTCGTGTGTGTGTGTGTGTGTGTGTGTGTGTGTGTGTGTGTGTGTGTGCGCGTGCGCGCGCGCGCGCGACTCACACAACAGTGAAATAAGTCCATTTTCCGGACTACTATGAACATGTGAGGAGGACTTTGGCTCTTACTCTGGTGAGGTGGGTGTCCTGGGAGGGTTCTGAGCAGAGGAAGGACGTGCCTGACTGGGGTTCTTACAGGTCCCCTCCGACTGCCTGTGGAGAGTGTCGGTGAGGGCGAAGGCGGGAGCAGGGAGGCCAGGGAGGAGGCGGCTGCCGTATCCAGGGGAGAGACCACGCGGCTTGCACCCAGGTGGTGGCCCCGGAGGGCTGAGACTCGGGAAGGGCTTCTGGCCGTTCCTCCTCCCAGCTTCCACTCTGAGCTCTGTGCTCAGGGGTCGGCAGAGTCTGTCTGCAGAGGGTCAGACAGTAAATATCTCAGTCCTCGCAGGCCGCACAGTCTCTGTCACAGCTCAGCTCTGTCCCTGTAGCCTAAGAGCAGTTACAGGAGATGCGTAAACAAGTGGGCGTGGCTCTGAGCCAGTAAAACTTTACTGAGAAAAACAGGCTGGGGGCCACAGTTTCCTACCCCTGGTCTAGGTGTTGGATTTGCTGTGCCTTCAACAGGGAGAGAAAGGAGCCCATGAGGTGAAAGGTCATCAGGTTTGCCCCCTGCCTTGTCGCTGGCAGGCCTGGTTCTGGGCCTGACTCAGCAGACTGCCAGCAAAGCCCTGCTCCTCCCTGGCCTCAGTTTCCCCATCTTTCCCTCCCTGTCTGAGCTCAGCAGGCCCGTGGCTCTGCTCTGCGGAGTTGGGACTCACTCTAGGGCAGGTCGGGAGCTGGGCAGCCTCGGTCATTCCCGAAAGCCACCCTGCTCCCCGCGGGACCCTCTCACATCTCGCTCCCTCCCTCCCGTCAGCTGGGCAGAACCTCTCATTTGTGGGTGAGAGTAATTAGGGGTCCACCCCAGCTGCTATTTCGGGAAGGCGGCTGGCTCAGGACATTCTGCGGGGGGTGACTTCAGGCAACACCAACACCCTCAGGGTCGCTCCGGGAGAGAAATTGCAGGGCGCGGCCCTTCCTGCCTTGTTCCTGCCACGAACTCAAAACTAGGCTAAAAGAGGAAAGGGCCAAATCCTAGGGTTGTGGCTGCTACAAAAGTGCAGGTTAGGGTGGAGGGCGGGGAGGGGTCTGTGTGGCGCCTCCTGCGGTGTCCGACCTGAGCTCCCAGGGCCCGGAGGTGTCCCCGGGGAGGGACCCAGGGGCCAATGGTCCAGTCGGCTCGCTTTAGGCGCATACAGGGAAACAGAGGCTCACCGTTTAATCCTCGCAGCCACACCGGGAAGTTGGTGCTGTTATTATCCCCACAGATGAGGAAACGGAGGCTCAGAGAGGCTAAACAGCCTTGAAGTTGGGAGGAGCCGGGCAGGGATGTGAACACGGATCTGTGCCCGTCTCACGAAGCCTGGCCAGTGGCCTCGACTGGCAGTCGGGAGTGGTCAGCCCTCACCTGGCTGAACTCCTGGACTCTGGGATTCCAGCTGTTTCCCCAAATATTTCAGCCGAGACACGCGACGCAACACAGCGCTTCCTCCTCCCACTCCCTGAGTCTTTTAGCCTCGTGTTTACAGTGGAGGGGAAGCCAGTCAGCCTCCCGGGGTCTGGCTCCCAGCTCTGGGAAAAGCAGCAATGTGTGTGTCTGTTGCCTCGAAGGAGGTAACAGAGGTGGCCTGAGAACGATGCTTACAAACAGCTAGCTGTCCCGGGAAAGGAAGGAGACAGAAGAGAAGCCTCCTGATGCTTTTCTTGTCCCCAAAGGTCTTCAGGGATGGAGGGGACATTGTGAAGCTGAGGCAGCTGCTTGTCCTTCTTTCAGGGGCCTGCTGATTTCAGATGACTGCCTCGATTTCTCCCCTTTATTTAATTCATCCTCGCCCCCATCTCTCAGGCCCGGCAGGGCAGTATGGTGAAGAGGAGGAGCCTGGGCTCTGTGACCTTGGGAAGTTTATTTAGCTCCTCTGGGCCTTAGTCTTCCTCTCTTTAAAAGGGGTACAGCAGGTCCCTCCTTGTCTGCGGGGTAAATGAACTTAAGCCTGTATCCCCGGTGTGTCCTGCACTAGAAGGTATTTAGTTAAATTGTAATCCACACTGCATGCTGATGGTTACTGATGCTTTTATTCATTTTCCTGACTTGTCTTAGAACAGAGGTCAGAAGATTCTTTCTGTAAAGGCCCAGATATAAATATTTTAGATTTTGTGGACCATACAGTCTCTTGCAGTTATTTAACTGTCATCGTGGTCCCAAAGCATCCCCAGACAATATGTAAATAGTTGGGTGTGGCTGTGTTCTAATGAAACTTTGCTTATAAAAAGCGGGAGTGGCCACATTTGGCTCACAGGGACTGAGTGTGTTAGTCCCTGGCCTACAAGGTTTCACTGTGGTCTGTTTCTGATTATTAGTGAGGGTGAGATCGTTTGCATATACTTGCCTCCCCCTTAGATTTTCCCATCTGGTAATTGCCCGTTCATATTCTTTGCCCTTTTATCTATGAGTTTTCCAGCCCTCTCTGGTTGATTTGTTGGAGTTTCCTGTATATTCTAGGTATTAGACAGTACAATTAATTTTGAACCTGCAATCTGCCTATGGCCTTCCTGTTGAATGGGAGTCCTTAATTTTATCATAGTGCTTTTTGGGGGGGTCTTGTATATGAACTCCTTTTCTGCTCTAGGACAAAGATATTCCTCTGCATTTTGTTTGGTGAGCTTTAGTGTTGCTGTTCTTATTTAGTTCTTTAATTCAACAGGAGTTTATTGTTATATATGGTGTGAGGTAGGGATCTGGTTTTATTTTTCCCGTAAGTGAGTCAGCTTTCCCTGTACCATCTGTGGAATGCTCCACGTGATCGTTCATCACCCATCACATGCTAAGCTCCCATAAACACAGTGTCCTCTTACGTGATTGCTGTTCTCTTCCGCTGGTTCTTTATTTCTGCTGTGGTTCCACACTGGGTTTGTTACCATGGCTTTGTAATATGCCTTTATAGCAGGTGGGGTGAGTTTAGATTTTTTGAGAGAAGTCAGAAAGCCAGGCTTTTATGTTGAATATCCTAGCGTGTTAGTGTTGGCACAGGATTTTACTTAATAGAACATCGTGCTGGCCAAACCAAACTTGTCCAGAGGCTGGTTCCACCAGTTGGCAGATGGTGCCGAAAGCTTCCCGTGTGAGCCTGACCCTGCGCTTGCATGTCTGTGGGTTCGCAGTGCTGGAGAAGAGCGAGTTCAAGGACGAGTCCCAGTACTTCCGCTTCCACGCAGACGAGGAGATGGAGGGAACCAGCAGCAAGAACAAACAGCTTCGCAACGACTTCAAGCTGGTGGAGAACATTCTGGCCAAGCGCCTGCTGGTAGGAGCAGAGCTGAGCTGCTGCATCTTCCTTTCCAGGCCAGGAACTGGGCAGCCTTCAGGTTATGGCTGGAGAAGTTGGGCTCAACTTGGAGGACCCAAGAGTGTGGGGGATTCTAGATGGTGGCTGGCTGCACCGCCCAGAGGCCAGGCCGCTGTACCGGCCGGACTGCACGCTTCACAGACGAGACTGGGCTCTCTGGGCTCCCTTTCTTTTCCTTCCCATCTCCCCTTGTCCACCCCACACCCCAGCCTCGCCTTGTGTAGGGAGGATGGCCTCCTGAAATGACTCCTCTGTGCACCAGAGCCTTGGATCTTCTGGGCTGGCACCCTGTCCTTGTTCAGTTGCTGTAAATAGCCTTGCAGTGAAGGTGGAACATTTACCAGCCTGTTCAGATATTTTTCCAGCCCAGCCCACCAAACCGTGTTTCTCTGCCTACTGGTGAGCAGCAGCCTCCATCGTAAGGCCTGGCCCCCAGCAGGCAACCGGGACAGAGGCTCGGAGACGTTGTTCTCTTGCCATAGCCAGAGTTGGGGCCGAAGTCTGCCTATTGTGAAGGCGGCTCCATTACCTTCTCTCCCATAGTACTATGGGGCCTGCTGGTCCAATTCCCGTTTCTCCCATCACAAAGCCCTCCAGTGCTCCCATCACACTTAGGATACAATCCAGCCTCTCACCATGGTCTGCAAGGCTCTTCCTGTCTCTCCAGCTTCATCTCCTGTGGTCTCCCCTTCCTCACCCTACCCACCCCAGCCACCCTGATCTTCTTTCTTATCCTCCAGTACCTTGGAGCCTGACTCAGGGCCTTTGTACGTGCCGTGCCCTCTGCCTGGAGCACTTTTCTCCATTCTTTATAAACTTCTGTTCCTCACTTCATTCAGGTGTCAGCTCAGATATCACCTCCACCGGCCCTGCTGCCACACAATGTTCTGTCTCCTTAGGTCATTTATTTTAATTCAAACTACATACACTCCCTGCACCACATTCTGTATTTCTTTATTTGGTGGAGTCTGTCTCCCCTGCTAGATAGTCAGCTGCACGAGGGCAGGAACCGTCTGTCTTGTTCAGCGCTGTTTCTGGTCTGTATTACAGGCAGCAGCTCAGTGAAATAGTTATTGAACGAATTAATGCATTTCCCTGTATCCCCACCACCACCGACCCCCCAAACCTCCCAACCTTCCTGTCATCCTGCGATGGGAAGGGGTGGCTCCTCCCTAAACCCCCTTCCTGTCCTCAAGTTCTTGGTGGCTGGACATCTTTGGATCTGTTTTATTCATTAAGCCAGTAAGTTGTTATTGAGCACCTACGGTATGCCAGCAGATGAGGAGCCTGGTGCGTAAATAAGGAGGCTCTGTCCTCAGGTTGCGGGGAGGAAGGGGAGACAGGCGGTGAAAGTAAACAAATACGTGGTCAGCACCAGGCTGAAGCACAAGCCCAGTGGCGGGTCCTCACGTGACAGGTACATATTGAGCACCTAACGCGTCCTGGGCGCTGCTAGTGTTTTACTACATCCCGTTGCACCCACCCCCCATTCTTACCCCGAGTCAATCTGGGGCACGAGGAGCCAGCAGGATCACGGTCCCCCTGTGGGGGCCAAGGTGGGGCTGGCTCCAGGCCCTCCTCCCTGCCTCACCGTCTCTCCCACTTCGGACCCTCAGATCCTGCCCCAGGAGGACGACTACGGCTTTGACATCGAGGAGAAGAACAAGACCGTGGTGGTGAAGTCGGTCCAAAGGGGCTCGCTGGCAGAGGTGAGGCTGCACAGAGGGGCTGCCCTGGCTCGGGTTGGGTGCGGATGGGAAAGTGGGGCATTTCTTCTCATTCCTCGAGGCAGGCCAGCGCACAAAGCCCTGGCATGTCAGTGGTTCCTCCCTGTTCATTGCCCTTATGGGGAAACAGTAGAGGGAGGTCTGGTCTGCAGAGCCCCCGGCTCAGGGCTGCCCTCCCAGCGTGTGCCACCAGCTCCCTCTGCTGGCCCTGCGGGGAGGTGCGCGAAGACCCCTGAGGGTCTGAATCAGCTCTGATTGTGGAAAAAACGAACAGTCAGTGGCTTGAATAGGATACGTTTGTTGCTCTGACATGGATACAAGGTCTGGAGGAGGGCAGCCAAGGATTCAGCTCCAGGTCCTCTCCGCTGTTCCCGGGGCGGGGGGTGGGGGTGGGGGGGTGCAGGTGGGTGGGAGAGAGGCATCTGCCACTTTGTCCAGGTGCTCTGTTTGCTTCCTTGTTGCGATTAGGGATGCCTTTGGCTGCAAGTAGCCACACGGTGGCAGGAGCTGTGGGGCTTCATTTTTCTAGTAACATAAACAGTTAGAAGGAGCTGGTTGTGAGTCTTGGTTCAGGGTCGACATCTCTTCGACTTTCCCGGCCAAGCCCTCGTGGTCTCAAGGTGGCCGCCCCAGGTGGATGCCTCGTGTCCTCACGCGGCAGGGCAGGAAGCAGGGGTGGACTGACAGCTCCTCCTCAGGGAAAACCATCTTTCCCGTGAGCGCCCCCTCCAGGCCTCCCTTCATAGCTCATTGGCCAGAACGGGTCTCTCCAGCCCCCTAACTGTTCACACAAAGGGGAGCCGAGTACCCGTGGAGGGCTCACTTTGGTCATGCTTGGGCCCCGGGACCGGCTCTGTGCTGCCTGAATGCATTCAGAACGCCTTCGTGAGGAGGAGGAGAAGGGGCCAGTGACCTGGTGTGCTTGTCTCCCGCCACCCCTGCAGATGGCCGGCCTGCAGGTGGGGAGGAAGATCTACTGCATCAACGAGGACCTGGTGTTCCTGCGGCCCTTGGCGGAGGTGGAGTCCATCCTCAACCAGTCTTTCTGCTCGCGCCGTCCCCTGCGTCTCCTGGTAGCCACCAAGGCCAAAGAGTGAGTGTCCCCAGGGCTGGGGTGTCTGGTGACCTTCTTCTCAGGTTGGGGATTGCCTGAGTCCTGGGGGCGGTGGTGGAGGCCCGAGCCGCCCCGGTTCCCTGTGGTTGGGGCTCCTTCTGTAGGCACGTGGCGTGGGACCGCTGCCTCTGTTCAGTCGACAGATGTTTCCTGAGTGCCTGCTGTGTGCCTGCTGGTGGTTTAGGCTCTGGGGATGCAGCCCCATCTGGAGAGATTCATTTCTGTCCTCATAGATCTCAGTGTATTTGGAGAGGAGAGCAGGAGACAGACAACAAAGCAGAAAAAGAGACATACTGAACCAGGTGGTAGTGAGTGGACTGATATATAAAGCTGGGACAGGAGATGGGCTGTGTGGAGGGGTGGTGGTCAGGGAGACACCACTGAGAACTGAGATGAAGACCTGAAGGAGGTAAGGGAGGGAGTCAAGGGGACTTCTGGAGGAGGAGGATTCAAGGCAGAGGAAAGAGCGAGTGCAAGGGCCCTGGGGTGGAACTGTGGCTGGTGTGTTTGAAGAACAATGAGGAAGCTGATGGGGCTGGAACAGAGTGAATGAGAGGGGTGGACAGTGAGGTCAGCCAGGCCCTGTAGGACCTGTGCCCACGGTAAGGACCATGGAGCTACTGGAAGGTCCTGAGCAGAGGGGCGGCATGATCTGATGTAGGTTCTGGCCGAATCTCTCTGGCTATAGGTGGAGACTGGATGTCAGGGGCAGAGGTGGAAGCAGGGGGAGTGGTGAGGAGGCTGGTGGCCTGGTCCCGTCTGGCAGCAGTGGGGTGGTGAGAAGTGGTCAGGTACCAGATATAGGTACAGGGAGAAGCATTTTCTATTTTAAAACCTGTGCATTTGGTTTTCGCTTCTCTCTTCTATTTAAGGCAGATGCTCCCGGTTTTCTATTGACAGGAGGGATGGAAAGTTTTAAATAGGATGATTTCTGTAAAAAGGCATGTCAATTTAGGGAAAATGATTGATAGTTTGCTTGGTATGTAGAAGTGGCAGAAATCACCAAGGTGAAACGTGCCTGCTTCAAGTTCCAGAAATACCTGGGGTTTGAGAACAGGCACCCAAAACGGCTTTATCTGGCAGGTGGGGGCGATCTAAGCCCCAGTGTGGAGGACACAGCCTCGGTAGGGAAGCCGATAGCTGCATTGAAGCCCCTGGATTAATGACACCTGCTGTACAACCCTGGCCAGGTGCCGCCTGTTCTGCTCTGGTGTCCCACCCGCAGAATGGCCAAGACCTGGACTTTCAAACTGTGCTCTCTAGGGGACACGTGGGCATTTTTCTAGAGTTGGCACCAATATGTGCTGGCTCACTTGTCACCCTCCCAGATCTGTGATTAATGAATAAAATATTCACTGGCCAAGGTGCTGGTCTGGCCACCACGAGGCCTTCTCTCACCAAGAGAGTGATGGCAAAGGGGTAGGAGGGTGAGCGGGAATTTCTGTGCATGGACTGGATCTCCAAGGGCAGGCCGGCTGGTTCCGATTAATCAAAGATCCTGCTGCCCTGGGCTGTGGTTAAATGAAGTTTCTCTCTGCCTTTGGAAAGCCTGGCGCTGCTGTTTTCTGGGGCTGGACTTCCCAAAAGCCTGGGAGGCAGGGGCTCCCAGGGTGGCCCCCTGGGCTCGCGAGTGGTACTGCTTTACCTTATGGCTGCTTTTGCTTTGTGTAGGATCGTCAAAGTCCCTGACCGTCCAGAGGCTCTGTGCTTCCAGATCCGTGGAGCTGCCCCGCCGTATGTCTATGCTGTGGGGAGAGGTGAGCAGGAGCCTAAGAGACGGAGAGGGGGGCTTTGGGAAACGGGTTTGTTGTGTGTGTGTGGAAGGAGTTCAGAGGCTTCCAAACCGTTACCTGCAGGCCTGTGCCTCTTAGTGCACCATTAGCACTTCCCTTCTTTGCTGGAAGCCAAGGCTTGCAAATGCAAATGCAAGCGGGTCAGGCAGTTATAAATGGGCACCTGAAAGGAAGGCACTAGGAAGTGGTGGGGACTGTGGCAAAGTGAGAAAAACACATGTTCACTCGAAAAGGGGCAGTTTTTCTTCAGCTCAAGCTCATTATTGCCAGGCGGGAATGTGGACCTCCTCTTGCCAGGTTTGATTTTTTTAAAAGAAATCAGAAATAGGAATTTTGGCTGCACTTCTGTGGCCAGATCCAGACCATAGGCCTCCGCTTTCTTATTGCCTTCTCCTTGGGTGCTGTTTAAGGGGTTACTCTGACTCAGCGATGAAACCAGATTGACCTGTGATACAGGGTTCCCAGCCCTCTTTGCATCTGAGGGCCCCGTTTTTAAAGTTTAAACATTCATTGTCTATGCTTGCGGTCATAGTTGTACTTTTAATATGTACTGATTGAAAACACATGTCACGATAGAAAGCTACTGAGAATTTGTTGATATTTTAAAGTGGGTATTAATCTGATTTATCCCTAAAGCAGTGGTTCTCAACTGGGAGCAGTTTCACTCTCCAGAGGCATCTGACAATGTCTGGAGACGTCTTTGGTTGTTACAGCGTGGGGTGGGGGTCTACCGGCATCTCGTGGGTAGAGACCAGGGATGCTGCTGGACATCCCCCAGTGCCCAGGACAGCCCCCGCCTCAGAGAATTACGCAGCCCATAGTGTTATGTCAGTAGCATCGAGGAGGGAAACCTGGCCTTAGAGCAGAATAGGTGTTTATAGGTGAACTAGGCAGAAATAGTAAGAAAGCTGATATTTCTTGAGTCCTTACTAAAAGCCAGGCACAGGGCTAAATGTTTTACATATTTCAACTCACTGAATCTCTCAAGAACCCTATGAGTAGATATTATTAGTGTCTTCATTTTACAGATGAGGCAGCCAAGGCACAGAGAGGTTATGGAACTTGCCTGAGGTCACACAGTTGGTCAATGACAGAACCAGAATTTGAACCCAAGCCCCTGGGGTCCAGGCCTGTACTTGTCCCCATCACACCACACATGCCTGATGTTCTCCTGTGTACAAAGCTTGACATTCACTTGCATTTCTAGACCCTTCATATTAACCACACAAGACCCTGGGCTCCAAGCCCTACTGTTTGGGAATCGTGGTATAGCTGAGAAAACATGCCCTTAGAGTCTGGTAGACCTGGGTTTGAAACCTGGCTTATCCTAGGCACGTGACCTTGAGAGAGTCACTTTGCCTCTCCGAGCCTCTGTTTCCCTGTCTGCAAAATGGGGCTGATCTTGGCCCCAGTGTCATGGGTTGTTGTGGGACTTTAAAGGAGACGAAGCTCTAGAGTGAAACTTTCCTGGGTTCAAGTCCAGCCTCCCTGGCTGCGTGACCTTGGGCTAGCTGCTACTTCTGTGAGCCTCAGTCTCTTTTTCTGCAAAATGGGAATGCCAGTCCCTGTCCTGCCCACTGGTGTGGGGTGGAGAGTGGCCATAGGGTGGGGGGCATGGAGGTGGCATTTGGGGGAGTTGGGGTGGCGGGTGGGGTGGGGGACAGGTTCATCTGCTTGCTCACCCTTGCCTGGCACTGCGCGAGCTCTCTTCGCCTGGCATCCAGCCTCGAGCACTCCCATGCCCCTTAGGCTCCGAGGCTGCAGCTGCAGGGCTCTGTGCCGGCCAGTGCATCTTGAAGGTCAGCGGCAACAACGTGATGAACGACGGCGCCCCAGAGGTCCTGGAGCACTTCCAGGCTTTCCGGAACCACCGAGAAGAGGCCCTGGTGAGCCACCCAGAGGCCAAGGGGATCAGGAAAGCCCTGTTTGTTGGGGTGGGGGCTGAGGACCACCTTCCCTTCTTTGGGGAAAAGCCTGACGGCACCACAGTGTTCTAGGTGGGGCTGCCTACCTGGCAAGGTTGAGCTGGCCTGGGGCTCTAGGACCCTTCTGCTTCTTAAACTTCATGGCCTCAGTTTTCACAGCTATGAAATGGGTATGATAAGACCCTGTTTTCTTATTGCACAGACAGGTTGGGCAAATAGTCATGTTGATGGTAAAAAGTTAATGTTATACTTGGTTAGGGACCAGGGTTCTGTGGAGGGTGATCCTCATTCATTGGTTCATTTAATAAGTGTTTATTGAGCACCTGTTGTGTGCCTGGCATGTTTCTAGGCCCTGGGGCCACCGGAGAGACAAGGTTTCTGCTCCTATGAAGCTGACTTACATTTTCAAAGGCTCCTTCTTCTCTGGCTTCTGTGTGGAGCATAGGCTATAGACAGTGAGGGCTGAACATGACTGGAGGGTCCCTCAGGAAGTTTCCAGAGAGAAGTATGGGAGGGCTGTCTGAAGGTGGTGTCATCAACTGGCTAAAAGCCTGAGCTTTGGAATCAGGGAACAGTGTTCCCTTTGGCCCCGTCCCTTCCTCCCTGGGCTCCTGGCATCGTGGCTGCACCTCTTACTCTGCTTCCCGCACAGGGCCTGTACCAGTGGGTCTACCACACCCATGAGGATGCCCAGAAGGCCCGGGAGGCCCCCAGCGAGGACCCCAATGGCGAGGGAGCTCGAGAGGAAGACCAGCCCGACTCAGGTAACAGAACAGGTGGGCCGTGTGATGGAGATGCCAGTGGGGACTGGGTCCTCCTCTGTGTCCACACTCCTCCATCCCATCAGTCCATCTCGATGCCATCAGTCCTGTGTTTGTTTCTGATTGCTGCCAAAACAAAGTACCACAGACCTGGTGGTTTAAAACAACACACGTTTATTATATTGTAGTTCTGGAGGTCACAAGTCCGAAATGGGTCTCACCAGGCTATAATCAGGGTGTCTGCAGAGTTGCATTCCTTTCTGTGGCTCTGCGGGAGAATGCATTCCCTTGCCTGTTTCAGGTTTTAGAAGCTGCCTGCGCTCCCTGGCTCTCAGCCCCCTTCCTCCATCTTCAGAGCCTGTTGGCCTGAGTCCTCCTCACAATGCTGCATCCCTAATTCTGACTCTTCCGATCCCGTCTTCCCCATTTAAGAACACTCGGGATTACGTTGCATTCACCTGAATCATCTGGAATAATCGTACTGTAAACTCAGCTGATTAGCAGCCCTGTTTCCAGCCGCAACCCTAATTCCTCCTTGGCAGGTAACATAGCATCCGCACAGGGCCCAGGGATGGGATGTGGGCATTTTTTTAGAGGCTGTTATTCTGTCCACCATGAACTCCCATGTTTTTCTTTCTAGCCCAGCCTCAGCCCTGGACCCCAGACCTGTCTTTCTACCTGACACCCCCTGGATGTCTAACAGGCATCATGGCCAAAATTGAACTCCTGACCTTCCTCTGAAGCCTGTTTCTCCCCTCAGTATCCCTGCTCCATCTTTCCAGATTCTCAGGCCCCAAACTCAGGGTCCTCCCTGACTGTTCTGTTTCTCCTGTATCTTGCCACCTTGCTTCCAGCATCCCAGCTCAGTGCCTGGGATGAATCACCACCTCCATCACCGCCTGGTCCGAGCCACCATCATTTCTCACCAGGACTATTGCAGTAGCCTGCTCACTCTTCTCCCTGCCCATACTTACCTCTCCTTCTACAGGCTAGTCTCAAAAAATAGAACAGAACCTCCCAATGGCTTCCACCCTATGCAGGGCAAAGACCAAGTCCTTGTCACAGTCTTCCAGGCCCAGCCTGGCTCCCCAGCCTCATCTCTCATCACTTTCCCACTTGCCCTCACTGCTTCATCCACTCCAGCCTCTTACTCTTAAATACCAAATGGACCTCTGCCCCAGGGCCTTTGCACTTGCAGTTCCCTCTGCCTGAAGTGCTCTCCCCTGAGTACTTCTTACCTCAGGCTCCTCACCTCACTTAGCTCTCTGCTCAAATGTCACCTCCTCAGAGAGGCCACCTTGAGTGCTGTAATTAAATAAGCCCTTTTGGTCCCTCTGTGTCTCCTGATCTCATTTCATTTTTCTTCACCACATGTATTAGCTAACATATATCATACAGTCATTTATTGCTTTTCTCTATTTTCCCCGCTAGAGCATAAGCTCCACAAGGGCAGGGATTTTGTTTGGTTTATTCCTGCTGTATCCTCCCAGCCTTGAAAGATGCCTGGTACATAGTAGGTGCTGAGTGAATACTTGTAGTTTGAATAATAGCTCCTCATCTCCAGTCGCTTCTCTGGATTCTGCCCCAGACTTCTGCTGGGCTGGAGGTGGGGGCAGATGTTATGGGAAGACCAGGGGCTTTGGGTGCCTCTGTGTCTGACATCTCTGGGCTCCTTGCTGGTGACTTTGGGGTCAGCAAAGAACCAGGGTTTAAGGGGTTGGCTGGGGAGACATCCTATGCTGCTGGAACGCCCACAGCCTGGCAGAGGGGTCCTAAAGGGGCCAGGCTGATGGGGAGGGGGAAGAGGCCAGCTGGCAGCTTTGAGCTCAGTTTGTGCGCCTCTGAGAGGAAGGGGCTGTGGGCCTCCCAGCACGTGGGCGACCCCTGATGATGACTGCAAACCACACTGAGAGGAGCTGGCGGCTTCCACATTTCTGTTCAATGAGTAGAAGCACCTGCCCTGTGCCAGGTTTTGCTCTAGGAGCTGGGGAGACACGAGTGAGCAAGGCAGACAAGGTCCCTGCCCTCGGGGCACTGATGTGAGAGGAGCCAGACAAGAAACAAAAGAACAAAAAAACCTGGCAAGTGGTGACATAGTATGAGGGCGAGGGGAGAAAGAGTGATGGGTATCTGTTGAGAGGTCCTCTTTGGAGCAGGTGGGAAGGAAAGCAGTTCATTCCAGTGAAGTGCTTGCTTTCTTTCTGGATACATCACTGCCTAGCTATGTGGCTCTAAGGAGTCACATCCTTCTTGGACCGAAACTGGGCTACATACAAACATTGAGTCAGCAAACTAAAAAGTCTGAGTAGGGTCAACAAGCTTCAGGTCTGGCTCAATCCAGCACTTTATATAGTGAGGAAGCTTTTTCTTTTTTCTCCATTTCTCAGCTGTGCTCCCTCTGTGTTAGTTCCCTGCTTGGATGCTGTTTTTTCCACCTGGTGGCTCTGGTAACTTGGAATCCAGTTGTAAAAGAGAATGTCTCCTTCTCTTTGTAGATCCAACAAAAGTCCCAGACTTCACTCTCATTGGCTCAGCTTGGGTCACATGCTCATTCCTGAACTAATCACTATGAATAGAGGAAATCAGATATGCTGATTGGCCAGGCCTTTGCCTCTGGGGGAGGGTGTGGATGCAGGGGTCCCCTTTTCTGAGCCACACAGACTGAGAAAGGGGCTCAAGCATTGATTCCTAGAAGGAAAGTTTTCTAGAACAAGAGGTGAACAAATGAACAGAACTGCAGCTCAGGCTTCAGTCTCCCCGTCTCTCTAACATGAACCATCCACAGTGCTGGGCCAGGGGACGGGCTTGGTGTGGGCTGGCGCCCCCTCCTCAGGGTTGCCTGTCCCTCTGGTTTCCAGCCTTCCCCCTGCTGTCCCTGGGTCCCCAGCTGAGCCTGCACGAGGACAGCCCTGTGATCAGCCTGACGGTGGACAACGTGCACCTGGAGCATGGCGTGGTGTACGAGTATGTGAGCACAGCAGGCATCAAGTGCCACGTACTGGAGAAGATTGTGGAGCCCCGCGGCTGCTTCGGCCTCACTGCCAAGGTCTTGCTGGGTGCCGCCCTGCCCTGGGCGGGATGGAGCAGCCTGATTCCCCTGTCCTCAGAGTTAGCCTGGAGCCCTGCAACCTCGTTCCTCCCCCTCCGCTTGACAGCTGTGGGGCTTAGAACTAACTGACTTGTTAGCCTTAAGCCTCAGTTTACTCATCTGCTAAATGGGCCAGTAATAGACCTGCCCTCACAGGGCAGATAAACACCTTAAGACCCTCCCAGGTACACAGTGAGTGCTCAGTAGCTGTTAATATTTCTGCAGATCCTTGAGGCCTTTGCTGCTGATGACAGTGTCTTCGTGCAGAACTGTGGGCGGCTCATGGCCTTGAGCAACAACATGAGGACCATGTCCCACTTTGAGTTCCGCAACATCTGTGACACCAAGCTGGAGTGCATCGGCCAGAGGATCGCCTGCTACCAGGAGGTGCCTGCACCCTACAGGGTCTCAGCTTGGGGTATTTCGGTTGTAAATGTCAAAATCCAACCCAACTTAGCTTAAATAGACAGGAGAATTTATTGGTTTATATTATTGAAGTGTCCAGAGGTGAGCTTCAGACGTGGTTGTATCCAGGCACTCAGATATCACACTATTATAAGAACAGGGCCTCTCTCCTCTTGACTTTTTTTTCCCTATATTGGCTTTGCTCTCAGGCAGGCCCTTTTCATGTGGTGACAGAATGGTCCCCAGTAGCTCTAGCCTTAGCAACCCCGGTAGAAATGGAACTTGATGAGAGCTCTTGTTGGCTTGGCTTGGGCTCCTTGTCTAGCCCTGTACCAGTCTCTTCAGGGATGGGGAGGCAGCCTTACCTGAACCTCATGGACTGTGGGTCAGGGAGAGATGTTCGTTAGGGACAGCTCTGGTGCAGCTAAGATGGAGAAATGTACATGGGTAGGTGCTTGGAGGCCTCACTTTTCTCCAGGCCTTGCCTGAAATCTGGGTCCATTGAAAGGCAGTGCAGAGGAATTTACTTTTCCATTTGGAACTACTGGTATTTTGTCCAACTTTGGAATGTCTGGTCTAGGCCAGGATAAAGTGGGTACTGGGGATGGGCCAGAATTCCCAGACCCCTGAATCACGACCGTGTGTCCCCCACCTTTCTCAGTTTGCAGCTCAGCTAAAGAGCAGGGTCAGCCCACCCTTCAAACAAGCACCCCTGGAAACCCATCCGCTGTGTGGCCTGGACTTTTGTCCCACCAATTGCCACGTCAACCTCATGGAAGTGTCCTACCCCAAGACCACTCCCTTGGTTGGCAGGTCCTTCAGCATCCGCTTTGGTCGCAAACCCTCCCTCGTCGGCCTTGACCCAGAGCAAGGTAACTGCGTCTGTGTATCAAAAATTGTGTTCAGATCTCATACTACAGATGCTTAAACAGAAGCATGTCTGAAGGCCAGCAGTCCAGAGCTGTAATGGTAGCTCCACAGTCATCAGGGATCCAGGCTTCTTCTGTCTTTCTGTGCCACCATCTCTAGATGTTGCTTTTACCCTAAAGGCTGCCTCATGGTATGGAATGGCTGCTGGTGTACCAGCCGTCATGTCTACATTCTAGGCAGGAAAAAGATCATGGTAGTTAAAAGCATGTTAGCACCATACTGAAACTTTCTTATTGAAGTAATTTAATGTATTAAAGGAATATTTAAAAGAGAAATTTTTCTCATTCATTGGGATCCTTAAAATGGGTTTGTATACCTCTAAGGGGCTTATGGGTGTCTGGGGGCTGTTTCCAGGTGAGCTCTCCCTCCTTCCACTGTAGGTCACCTGAACCCCATGTCCTACACCCAACACTGCATCACCACCATGGCTGCCCCATCCTGGAAGTGCCTGCCTGCTGCGGATGGGGACCCCCAGCGCCAGGGTCCCAACGACAGCAGCTTTGGGCCAGCCCATGGAGCCGTTGGCCAGGAGGACCGGGGTTTGAGCTTCCTACTCAAGCAGGAGGACCGTGAGATCCAGGATGCCTACCTTCAGCTCTTTACTAAGCTGGATGTGGCCCTGAAGGAAATGAAGCAGTATGTCACCCAGATCAACAGGTGAGCCCTGGGCCTAGGAAGGAATGGCCCAAGCGTCAGGGTCAGGATTTCTCAATGTCAGCAGCATCGACGTTTTGGGTAGGATCATTCTTTGGAGTGGGGGGCTGTCCTGTACGTTATAGGCTATTAGTGGTATCCCGGGCTTCTGCCCACTAGATGCCAGTAGCACCCCCTTTCCCAGTTGTGACAATCACAGATGTCTTCAGACATTGTCAAATGCCTCGCGGGGGTGGGGTGGGGGGGCAGAATCACCCCTGATTGAGAACCACTGATCTAATAAAGGATGGATGTAGGCAGCATTGTCAGTAGAGGCTAAAACTGGTGAGAGGTTTGCAGGGAACTTGATCATTTTAATGTAGAGAGACGGCTAGATGTGATCTCCCTTTGGGTGCGATGCAGCAGGAGGCACAAACCACACCACCTACAAAGTGTTCTTGCCAACCCAGGTCACGCCATTCTCCGATCAAAGTTCTAGGTCTCACTACTCAGCTAGAAGACGTGCGTTATAAGGGAGGATGAGATGGCACCTCAGGGACGCTGTTGGCTAAATCCAGAGGGTGGGTGGTTCTAGGTGACAAATGACGCAGTTTAACAAATAAATGATTGGAGGGGGAGCAGGTACAGTGGGGAGGAGGAGCTGTTAGGGAAGGGACTTGAGAGACACACGAACCAAATGCAGCGTCTGAACCTGGTTCAGATTCTGTTTCTAACACAGCATGTGTGAGAAGGCACTTTGGGGACCATCAGGGACATTTGATGGGAACTAGATGGTGTTATGGAATGACTGATTGTGTTAGGTGTGGTCATAGCAACTGGTTATGTTTACAGCAGTGCTTCTCAGCCACGGTGCTGTTAACATTTTGGGCCCGATAATTCTTTGTCTCGGGGTACTTAATGGCACCGCTGGCCTCTGCTCCTTGGATTCCAGTAGCTCACCCCTCCCACCCCTGCCCTGCTTCAGTTGTGACAACTGAAAATGTCTCTGGGCGTTGCTAAATGTTTGCTCCTGAGGAAACTTCTAAATTGCTAACCATTTCCTGGGATGGGGGAGTGGTAGGCAGAAAGCACCCCCAGTTGAGACCCATTGCTTTAAAAATAATTCCTTGTGTGCTAGAGACACATGTGGAAGTGTTTATAGGGGAAATTGTGTCTTATCTTAGGTTTGTTTTAAACACTCCAGCAAAAGAAAAAGCGCCAGGAAAGACTGAGGAAGGAGAAGTGGATCCTGAGTTGCCATTGTTGAAGCTGGCAGCTGGGTATACCTGGGTTTCACCGTACTGGCCCCTCTCCTCTCGTGTGTGATAGAAATTGTCCCTGATAAAAGAAAAAATAATGTAGGATCTGGACCCAGGAGGCCTGGGTTTGATCCTGGCCCTGCCATTTATTAGCTGTGTGACCTTAGGCAAGTCACTTAACCTCTCTGAGCCTCGATGGTCTTACCTGTTAAAATGGAGCTAATCATAATACTGACCTCATTGAGATGTAGTAGAATTATATCAGCCATGGTTTCCTGATCACTTACAAGGCTCCAGACACTCTTCTAAGCACTTTACATATTTTCACTCCCTTAATCTTTACAGCAGCTTAGGACATAGATAGTGATATTACTGCAGATGAGGAAACTGAGTCTCAGAGAGGTTTAGTAATTAGCTTTAGGTCTCTGAGCTAGGAAATAGTAGCATCAGGATTTGAATCTGGGGCCTGTCTGTCTTAAAAATCTATAGTCTTAACAATTGCCAGGGAGTGACGTAGTAGGGCCTATGGGCCCAATCCGGCCTACTGCCTTTTTTTTCTTTTTAAATAAAGATTTATTAGAACACAGCCATGCCCATTTCTTTACATATTGTCTATGGGGCTGTCACAGTACAGCAGCAGAGTTGATTAGTTGTAACTGAGACCGTGCGGCGCTTAGAGACCATGTTTCCCAGTTGCCTTCTTTGCTCTGGAGCCTTGTGTAGCTTGGCTGTGAAACAAAGACCCTCTGTGTGTCACACGCCCTAGAGGAGGGACAGTGTATTCATGTCTGCAGAGTTGCTGGGGGATTTTCAGGGAAGGGACACAGAGCGCTGGATGGTCCCCTCTGCTTAGGGTCACGAGGTGAGGCCTGAGGTTGGAGCCTTGTCTGGGGCCTCCGTGGAAGCGAGTGAAGCCACGGGCCTGTGCCTTTAAGCTCAAAGTCTTTGCTCCCACAGGCTGCTGTCCACTATCACGGAGCCCACCTCGGGCGGGTCCTGCGATCCACCCTTGGCCGAGGAGGCCTCGTCCCCGCCACTAGTCAGCGAAGAGAGCGAGATGGACAGGACCGACCACGGGGGCAGCAAGAAGGTGTGCTTCAAGGTGTCCGAGGAGGACCAGGAGGACTCAGGTCACGACACCATGAGCTACCGGGACTCCTACAGGTGGGGGCCGGCTGGGAGTGTCTCGTGGGGTTGGGTGTGGCTGGCCAGTGGCACAGCTGAGGCCCCGACCACGGGAGAGGCAGAATCAGAGGACATTGCCCCGGAAGCAGTGGCACGGGGCACTCTTGCCTAGCCGTGTGGTTCTGGCTGCTTCTCTGAGCTCCACAGCGTGCCCCACCTCCCCCCCTTCGGCTCCCCTGCCCCCAGGCTAATGTCATAGGACCTGTCCCCTTGTGGACACCACCCATTCTTTCTGCCTCGATTCCACTCTGCACACGTTGCTGGAATGTGGTCCAAGGAAAAGTCAAGATCTTTTAAATCTTGTGTGTTTTAAAATCAACGTAAGACCTCTGGTTTCTGCAGCAAACACTATTGTTACTTGATCCAGGGAGTAAGACTATTTTTTTTTCCCTCCTAAGCCGGAGGATCTGAATTGTTTTCTCCTGGTTAAGTTAATTATTTACAAGGTCAGTGAAGTCTTAGTTAGTGGGTTAAATAGACTAAAAACCCAATTTTCTGTATTAAACCATAGAGTGAGTGAATGGAATTCCTTACCACAAATAAACAAGCACCGTGGCCTCCAGTGAAATGTTATATAACATCTGACTTTTGTGGTGAAAGTGGAATCTTGGAGGGGGACTTCAGTTGTTTGTGGACAAAATACAGAACTGATAGAATTTGGCAAGAAAGGCCCTGGGCCCCGTCCTCCCAGCATTTACATCCTTTCAGTCTTCAAGGGACCTGATTGGTCGGTGTGTCTTGGTGTCTGTGTAACGAGATAGCCTGGCTGACTAGGTACCGTGTGTTCTTGGAGCCTCATGTCCACAGACCCAGATCTGTCCATCTCTCTGGGTTTCCATTCTGACCCTTTTGGGTCCTCTGATTTTTTCCTTTAATTGTCAGAAAGGTGAAGGGAAGAATTTCAGGGTTGTGGGTTTTGATCCCCGGTACCTCCTGAGTTCCTGGGACACACGCTAAGCAAACACAGTCCTTGTTCTTAGGAGGTTTCCAGCCAGGCTGGGAGACAGAACATGGAGCCGTGTGGCTGAGAGTGGCGGTGCAGGTGTGTCCAGGGACAAGGCTGTCCCACAAAGGGAGTGACAGGAGTTACACCGGAGCGAAAATGATTCACTCACCACCTACCATTTCTGTACCGAGGCCTAGAAATGTTTCCCCAGCGTCAGACCTAGAAAACCCACCAGGACAACCCTCCCTGTGTCTGGCCCTGGCAGTTGGCCCATGGTGCCTTCTCTGGGCCAATTGTCCACCCGTGGGTTTTGTCTACACTCCAGCAAGTGGGTTCTGGGTGCTGGGACCAGAGGCTGTGAGCGGGAGGGTGACTCATGCCTTCCTCTCTGCTGCCTTGCAGCGAGTGTAACAGCAACCGGGACTCCGTCCTGTCCTACACCAGCGTGAGAAGTAACAGCTCCTACCTGGGCAGCGATGAGATGGGGTCTGGTGAGTGCAGAGGCTCGTGCTCCAGCAGAGGGGATCCCCCAGCGAGATTTTGTTTTGTTTATTTTTATTTTGTTAGGCTTTACTTCATGTTATGTTGTCTTCTATTACTTTGCATGGTATGGGAGTGGTTTTCCTTCACTCATTTAGCAAACATTTATTACGCATCTGTTATGTGCTGGGACCACAGCAGTGCATGAAAGACAGAAATCTCAGCCCTTGTGGAGCTCACGTTCTCCATGAATGTCACAGGCATGGAGCAAAACATACATGATTCAGTTACAGGTTGAGATGAGGGCTCCAATGTTGCTAAAATAGGGAGACCTAATGGTTTCCATGAATGATACACATTCAAACCAAAAATCCAGACGACATAGGAAAGTTCAAAAGAAGTACATGAAAATCAGCCAAAATCTCAACCTCTCCCCTGGAAATGACCACTGATGATATTTGGGGATCACTGGTGCACATGCATTTCTGCACAGATGTGGAGAAATGTGGGTGGACAGCTAGAGGGAGAGACAGACGTAAATAAGATTTTATAACTTAGATTCTATGTTACTTGGAACTTTCACTGAAAGACTGAAATTTGTTTTTAGTTTAGTTTCATTGATTTCAGCCTTTAAAAATTTTGTGAATAGGACAGACATTCACATGGTTCATATTCGAAAGGCATGAGAGGCTGGGTGGTGACAAACCTCCCTCCTGCCCTTGTTACCCAGCCTCCCGGTTCCCAAGCTCCCACTGTCACTGCTGTTCTGTGTGTCCTTCCAGAGGTAGAATCTGTGCATAAAAGTTTAATTTTAATTATACTTCAGTTTAACAGAAGAAAAAGAAGCTCAAGTAAAATCAGAGATATTTCTGAACTTTAGATAAATATTTCATCACATAAGATATTCAGCTGCAAAAACTATCCCTGGGGAGGTTTTAGGATGGCGCTGACATGTGGCAGCTGATCTAAATGAAATGGCTGGGGGATGAATCAGGAGACGTGGGATCCGGTTCCTTCTCTCTGGCTCTCCATCTCCTTGTTTGCAGAGTGAAAAATAGTAACGACTTACAATTGTGTAATGTTTTAGTTCCTGTTGTCCATTTTGCAGGTGAAGAAACTGAGGCTCAGAGAGGTCAAGTGATTTGTGCAGTGTCACACAGCTGGGGCCTGGGTCTATCAGACTCCAGGTCTGCTGTGGGTTTGGAGCTCTGTAGCTACGTTGCTTTCTTGGGAAAGAAGCTGGGAAGGTGTGAGATGGGGCAGAAATAGTTGATGACTGTGGTTTCTTCCTCCTGCCAGGGGACGAGCTGCCGTGTGACATGAGGATCCCATCAGACAAGCAGGACAAGCTTCATGGCTGCCTGGAGCATCTCTTTAACCAGGTAGGACCTTTGTCCCAACCCTGGCCTGACCTCGAGTTCTTCCCATCATCTCTGGTAACTACCCATAAGCCAGGAGTCAGGGCAGGGGCGGTGGGTCATGGGTCCCTGCAACTTGGAGGGCCCTGGGGGCCTAACTAACCCAGAGCTTCCTGCCGCCCAGGTGGACTCCATCCATGCACTCCTCAAGGGGCCAGTCATGAGCAGGGCTTTTGAAGAGACCAAGCATTTCCCCATGGACCACAGCTTACAAGGTGAGCAGAGAAGAGTCCCCAGGCAGGGCGAGGGATGACATCCAGCATCCCACAAGGAGAGAACCTGCAGTGGGGGACGTGTGCTGGATGGGGGGCAGGCCACATTCTCAGCTTTGCCCCTCGCCTGCTGAATGGCCGTGGGCCAGTCCAGAGGTGGTCAGCAGGTTCCGCCCATGGGCCAGATCCAGCTCATGGCCTGTTCTTGTACAGACTGTGAGCCGAGCGTGATTTTTCATTTACAATGAGTTGTCAAACCAAAATGAATGAAAGAAAGAATACGTGACAGAGACTATACGCCCTGCAAAATCTAAATCAGTTCCTGTCTGACTCTTTACAGAAAAAGTGTGTGGACCCCTGGGTTGGTCCCTGAGCCTTTCTGGGCTTCTGTCTGCCTGTTTATAACATGAGGGGAAGGACTGGAGCACAGTTTGCCAAACTTCAGACACCCTCTTCATCATTTTATATATATTCATAGAATCTGCCAACATCTTTACATTTTTTAAACCATATTCATTTGCTGCCCATGTTATTATTGATAGATCTTGTCTGAAAAAGTTCAGTTTCCAATGGAACTTACTAAACTCCCTGTAAATGGAAAACCAGTATAAAATGTCATAAAATAATGATAAATCCAATGGAAACAACAACAACAACAACAAAATGTCATTGTACTGTAGTTAGGCGCTGTTGCCTGCCCAGAGAGCTTTTGTTCTTTATTCACAAGAGGGATTAGTGAGTTAAAGAAATGCTAGACTTACCAGCACCACATGGAGACTTTCTCCTAGAAGTGACTGAGAGAAAAAGATTGACTTTTATGTCTCTCTACTTACCTCTCCTCCCACCTACCCATCTACCTACCCATGTATCTGTCTACCCATCTGTTCATCCATCCGTCCATCCATCCATCCACCCACCCACCTACCCACCCATCCACCCATCTGGCTACCCATGCATCCATGCATTCATACATCCAGTAAATAATTTCCAAGAACCAGCTTGTGCCAGGCTTTGTGCTGGGCCCTGGGGCCCATGAGGTGAATGGGACACTGCCCCTGACCTCAAGGAGCTTCCAGAAGAGTTCAGGAGATAGGAAAAGAAACAGGAAGTTGCTCCTAAGCGAGAATCAGAAGTGGTGAAGATTTGGGGCACCCTAGTTCAGCTGCTCCTCCTGCTGTCTCAGGATCATATCTCTCCCTGGGATGGACCTTAGAAAGGAGAACTGTCAAACAGAGGAGCCACAGCCACAAATACCTCAGACACCTGCAACTTTGTAGCAGGGAAGGAGCCAGAGGAGTGGGTGGTCTGTGTCTGCTTGTCTGGGGTCAGTTTCAAGTCCCATCTCTGTCACTAGCCTGCTGTGTGACTTTAGACAAGTCACTTTCCCACTCTGTGGCTGGACTTCTTCCTGTGTATAGGGAAAAGGTTACACTAGGTTACAGCTCATGTGCCAACCTGATTGGTTATAGCAGTGAGGAGGTAGTATCTGAGAATCCTCCTGTGACTATATTCAGGCTTAGGAGAAAAGAATGCCATGAGTGATTTGTGATGTCTGCATTGGGTTTGTTGCATCTGTGAGGAGTCACAGCCTCAGACTAGCGGGAAGGAGTGCTGAGATTGATTAGTGATGTCTGCCATGAGTGTGCTACTATGAGTTAGTAGCACACTTACCACGTATTTGCCTTCCATGAACCAGATAATACCCAAGAGTCCTGCCAGCATCCTTGACCTAAGATTCTGAGCTTTGGAATCTAGTGATGGGACAGAGGCCTTTGTGCCACCATTTTCCGAAGCTACCTAATTGTCCCTTTCCTGCCCTCACATCACTTTCCTGCCCCAGAATTCAAACAGAAAGAGGAGTGTACAATCCGTGGCCGGAGCTTGATCCAGATCAGCATCCAGGAGGACCCCTGGAACCTCCCCAATTCCATCAAGACCCTAGTGGACAACATTCAGAGATACGTGGAAGGTCAGTTGGGCAGGGAAGGCTGGAATGTGGAGGTTTTGTGGCCTTTGGTTCTTAATGTGGAACGTGGAGGGATCAGAAATGGGTCCATCTCTGTGCCCCATGTCTCTCCACGCCCAGGGAGAGGACAGGAAGGGCAAGCTCCCCTTTCTCAGCCGTGTCCTGCCCTGGCCAGGGCCTTGGAGCAGTACACACTTGATCAAGGAAATGTTGATTTGGGGGTGCCTGGGGCTTCCTTGTAGAGTCAGGAGGCTAAGAAGGCTGAACTTTTTCCTTCTCAGCTTCCAAAACTGTGAATGTAGTTCAGTTCCCTTTGTTTATTATCAAGGTTATAAGTTGGGGGTGGGGTGGGTGAGTCCTGATCAGACATGGGCCCCCAGATAATTTTTGATGCTATCGCATTAGAAAATGTGAATCTGCTGTGGGCATTTATAATCCCACATAAAAGTCCCGATTTCTGACTATTCTTGAACAACCAGAAGATCTGGCAATTACAGGGCTGCAATCCCACATTCACACTTGGCTGGAGATGAGTGGTGGCTGCCATCTTTAGGTGGGGTGCCTTCCAGTCCATACGGACCCACCATGCCCTGTTCCTGGGGTCTGCTTCCCACCTTATGTTACCTTCCTGGCCCGTGGTAGCATTTGAGCCTGGGACCCCTAGGTTAGAAGGACCCCAGGCCAGGAGACATTTGACCAGGATAGCAGGAGGTGCTTGGCCCCAGGGTCATGACCCCAGGAACAGCACCCTCTGAGGTGGAAGTCTGTGTTGGCCCTGAGCCGTCCTGTCTTCCAAAACTGTCATTGGTTAAGAGCACCGACTCTAGAGCCAGATGGCCAGTGCTCGAACTCCAGCTCTGACACTTATTGGCTGTGCGATCTTGGCAAGTTCCTTGACTTCTCTGTGCCTCAGTCTCTTCATGTGTAAAATGGGTTCATAGGGCTACCTCCCTCATGTGTTGTCTTGAGGAGTAAGTGAGTCAATACAAATAAGGCACATAGTACAGTGCCCGGCACACAGTGAGTCCTCAGTAAGCATATGCTGGTGTTATTACCACACCCAGCCCTGCATCTTAATGCCTCCCCAGGGCAGAATGTATCACTAGAGGCCAAATCCTGGGGCCTTTCAGATTTTTCACTTAAGCCCCTTCTGGGACCAAGAGCCTTTATTTGAAGGAAAGAGACCAGGATGTTAGGCCTGTATCTGGAAGGTCTGAGCTTTGTCTACACATGGGCAGGGCTTGGCTGTGTAGCATGATGTGAATAAGTGCTTGAGGACACGTGTGAGCATATGTGGTCTGAGCATGCACCCGCGTGTATGTTTGTACGTGTGTCAGTGTGTGTCCTAGTGCAGGTACAAGGTGTGGGCTGGGGGCTCTGGCCCAGGAGTTGGAGGGGCTGGTTTCTGTTTCTTTTTGGCGGGTACATATGAGAGTGAGTCAAAAATTATCCTCACTCTGGTTATGCTAAAACTTCTGTAAATTCTACAGCCAGAGTGCGGATAAATTTTGACTCCCGTCGTATAAACAGTTGGGGTGAAGCTAACAGTTGGGGTTGCATCCCTTGGGTGTCCGAGGGTTTCTGGAATCTGCTCAACATTCAATCAAAGCTTCTTGAGCACAGCTGTGTGTACCCAGAGCTTCACTACGAAGGGGTCAGAGCATGTGGGCTGTGGGGAGGGCTTGGCTCTGCTGGCTTCTTCCGTCAACTCAGCCTATCTCTTTTCTTGGTCCCTTTTCCTTCCAGATGGAAAGAACCAGCTGCTCCTGGCCTTGCTGAAATGCACAGGTGAGGGCTTTGAAGGGGCAACTGTCTGTGATTTGCATACACCCAGGTGTATCTGAAAGAGGCCAACCTCTCGCTGATGAGTGCAGGCCAGGGAAGGCCTCTTCTGCCGGCCAAGGTTGACTTTCTCCTGGTCATCAGAGCCTGATGGGGGGAGGTAGCACTGTGGCCCCTAAGAACTCTTTAGACCTCACTTCTTCCCTTTGTGTCCAGAAGACAAGTCTCAGGGCCCTGGAGCCAGGAGCTCTATCTCTTGCCACCTCTGAGGCCTGGGCTGATCTTGACAAGGACACAGGATAGAGCACCAACGCTTAGGGAGGCTCTTTGCCGGTAGAGCCCTCAGCCCCAGCCTGGGCTTCCTACCCTGCAGACGGTGGGGAGGAGGAGGGGCTGACGGGGGCCTAGGAGAACCTTGGAGGTGTTTTCTCTCCCTCCCTTCCTTCCAGAAATTCTCAGCCAAGGCCAGCTAGAGTAGGATCTAGGTCACAATTGGTTACTGAAAAACCATTGGCTAGAGCCAGTCATCAGAAATAATCCCTTCCAGGGAATTCTCTGGTTGTCCAGTGGTTAGGACTCAGTGCTTTCACTGCTGAGGGTCCAGGTTTGATCCCTGATTGGGGAACTAAGATCCTGCAAGCTACGTGGCACAGCCAAAAAAAAAAAAAAAAAATCCCTTCTGGAATATTAGCACCCTGAATGACTGCATTTCTTAAAACATGGAGCTTGGCATCATTGTCATTCTTAATCAAGGCCAAGAAATTTCTAATAAATAAACAGCTAAGGGTAAGGGTTTAGGGAAAGCCTTAGGAAAATCACAGGTGGTTTTTTTTTTTTTTTAAATAGGCGGATGGGTCATTGAGAGAGTTGAGTTTTCCAAAAATTGGCTTGCTTTTGGAGAGTTGATTTCTGTGGAATTGGGTTTTGGTGCCTGGGAGGAATTAATTTTGTTTGGCAAGTTGGTCCCAGATGGGTGGTCGGGATGGGGAGAGGGGGCTGGTTCTGGGCCCCAAGCTCTGGGGTGAGGGCCTGCTGATGGCGCAAGAGCCCCCTGCCCAGCACGGCCCCTCCCCCTCTGCCCACAGACACGGAGCTGCAGCTGCGGAGGGACAGCATCTTCTGCCAGGCCCTGGTGGCCGCCGTGTGCACCTTCTCTGAGCAGCTGCTGGCGGCCCTGAGCTACCGCTACAACAACAACGGCGAGTACGAGGAGAGCAGCCGGGACGCCAGCCGCAAGTGGCTGGAGCAGGTGGCGGCCACCGGCGTCCTCCTGCACTGCCAGTCCCTGCTCTCGCCAGCCATGGTGAGTGGGGCGGGGGGAGGGGGGGCGAGGTCTTGTTCAGACTGTCGCTCACCCCATTCATTCATTCAGCAGCTGTTTATCCAGCACCTACTGTGTGCCACTGTCAGAGGCACTGGGGACCCAGCAGTGGACAAAATAGAGGTCTTGTACTCAGGGACCTTATATCCTGATTTTAGGAAGAAAGACATAAACAAGGACAAGGGATGGTATAGACCAGTGGTTCTCAACCAGGGCAGTTTTGCCCCAGGGGACACTTAACAATGTCTGGAGACATTTTAAGTTGTCACAACTGAGGGAAGAGGAGGTACTACTGGCGTCTGGTGTGTAGAGGCTGGGGAGGCTGCTAAACCTCCTACACACACAGGATGCTCACCGCCCCCTGCCCCCAGCAGAAAATTATCTGGCCCCAAGTGTCAGTAGTGCTACAGTTGAGAAACCCTAATAGTGTTAAGGGCTAAGGGGAAAAATTAAGCAGGAAAGGAGACGGGAAGGGGACAGGAAGGTCTGGGGTGGCGGCAGTTGAAAGTTTTGATAAGGCAGCCAGTGAGGGCCTCAGTGAGAGGTGACATCTAACCTAAGAACCGAAGGACGGGAGGGGGTGAGCCATGAGGACACTGGGGAGGAGTCCTCCAGGCAGCGAGAACAGCAGGTGCAAAGGCCCTGAGGCAGGAGCTTGCATGCAGTGTTTGTGACACAACGAGGTATCCAGTGTGGCTGGAACAGAGTGAGTGAGCCAGAGGAGGGTGGGGGGGGTGAGTCCTGAGAATTAACTGGGGTCTGACTGTGTGGGGTCTTGCAGGCTGTTGTATGACTTTGGCTGTTACTCTGAGTAGGTGGGAGTCGGGAGGGTTTTGAGAAGAGGAGGGACAGGATCTGACTTTGATACTTAAAGGATCACCCAGGCTGCGGGGTGGGGAGGTGTAGAGGGGCAAGGACAGAAGCTGGGAGACCAGTGAGCAGGCTTTTGTGATAATCCAGGTGAACTTTGCTGGTGCAGATAGCATCCTGTTTAGTCCTTGCAGTAGCCCTGAGGCAGATGCTTTAAAGGATGCAAACACTGAGGCCCAAGGAGCCCTGTGAACCCTGGGAGTCTGACTCTAGGCCCCATTCCCCCAGGCTGCCCTGCTTTCTCTGCATCTCCTCTTTTATCTCTGAGTGCCCTGTCCATCCACTCGCAGGGCTCAGAATCTGGGCGGGTCCCTCTACCAGCCCCGGGGGGGAGGCAGAGCCAACAACTCAGCATTGTAGGGTACTGGTACCCAGAGCTGATGCCCCCCAGAAATCAAGCCAGCAGAAGCACTTGCTCTGTGCTGTTTGCTCCTCCACCTGTGTGCCCAGGCCCGCGCTGCCTCCACCTTGCAGCCCTGAGCCTCTTAAACATTTTCCCAGGCCAGAAGGGAAGCCACAGCTGTGGCGGGTTGGCAGAGAGCAGCCGTGGTGCGCCCTCTGCTGGCTGATGCTGCAGACAGATGCCCGCCTGGTGGGAGAACCCCTCTCACTTGGTTTCTGGAACTGAACACCCAGCCCTCACTTTCTTCTTCTCAAATGAGGGCACCGGGGCCCAGTGTGTTAATTCAGCAGTCACCAGGATATGCGGGCTCTGAGCTGGGTGCTGGGTTGGATGGTTCAGTGGGCTTGGTGGGTGGGCCCAGGTAAGAGGGCCACCCGGCACATTAGGACAGAAATGAGCCCTGACCTGGGAGGTGCAGGACAGGCCTGGAGTGAACATGATCTCATGTCCAGCCCCAGAGAGACCCGTGCAGGACCTCGTGCCTGGTAGAGCCGCAGCCTGGTGTGTCAACTAGAGTTGAATCGCAGCATCTTTTTTTTTTTAATTAATTAATTAATTTATTTATTGGCTGTGTTGGGTCTTCGTTGCTGTACACGGGCTTTCTCTAGTTGCAGCAAGCGGGGGCTACTCTTTGTTGTGGTGCGCAGGCTTCTCATTGCTGTGGACTCTCTTGTTGAGCAGCACGAGCTCTAGGCACATGAGCTTTCAGTAGTTGCGGCACATGGGCTCAATAGTTGTGGCTCGGGGCTCTAAAGCGCAGGCTCAATAGTTGTGGCACACGGGCTTAGTTGCTCCACGGCATGTGGTATCTTCCTGGGGCAGGGCTCAAACCCGAGTCCCCTGCATTGGCAGGCAGATTCTTAACCACTGTGCCACCTAGGAAGCCGGATCACAGCATCTTGAAGTGAAACTTGGGGCAGGGGTGACACCTGTGACTCCTCCACCCTATCTTCCTCTTGCAGAAGGAGGAACGGACCATGTTGGAGGACATCTGGGTGACTCTGTCAGAGCTGGACAATGTCACCTTCTCCTTCAAGCAGCTTGACGAGAACTACGTGGCCAGTGAGTGATTTCTCCTATCCTCACTGTGAGAGTCAGTGTTCTGGGGTGGAAAGGACTGCTCTGGGGTCACCCTGCCACTCCCCCTGCCACCAGGCCAGCTGCCTAAAGTTGACCCAGGACCCAGTGCTTTCAAACCTCATGTTCCCAACGTACAGGGAAGGAGAGGGTCTCTTTTTGTATAAACCCAACTGTCTCCAATAACACTTAAGAGGGAAAAACAGCCAGTACCCAGTTCTTAGTAAAACTCCTAGAGATATCCTTCTTTGGAATGAAGATGTGTTAAGATTTTCTAAGAACTTACACCATAATTTTCTTCTTTCTTTCTCCCTCCCTCCCACCCATCTTTCCCCTTGCCCACCCACTCATCCACTCATTCATCTACTCATCCATCCACCCATCCGTTTATCCATCCACCCACCTACCCATCTATCCATCCATCCACCCATCCACCCATCCCTCTACCCATTCAACCCATCCATCCACCACCCATCATCCATCCATGCACCATTTCCTCCATCCATCATCCATCCACCCACACACTTATCCATCTATCCACAGACCCATAATGATGAGCACACAGTATGTGTCAGGCTCAGTTTTATGGTCTGGGGCCCCAGTGGAGAGAAATACGGCCATGGTTTCTATCTTCCTGGAGCTCCCAGTGTAGCCCAGTGGGTCTGAGCCCTGGCTGCACTGGGATCACCCAGGGAGCTTTACACCTACTGATGCCCCAGTCCCAGTCCCAGTCCCAGCCCTGGTGATTTGGATTCAGTCTGTGGGGTGGATTGTGGGCATTTGGGATTCTAGATAAGCTTTCCAGGTGACTTTGATGTACAGCCAGGACCGAGAACCACTGGGCTCAGTTCTAGAGCCGTGGTTCTCTGAGTGTGAGCCCTGGACCAGCAGCACCTGGAAGCTTGTTAGCCTAATTCTCAGGCCCCATCCCAGACCTGCTGAATCTGAAACTGGAAGTAGAGCCCAGAAATCTGTGTGTTAACAAGCCATCCTGGTGATTTTGAAGCATGCTAGTTTGAGAACCCCTGCTCTTTTCTTGTTGTTGTTGTTTTTAAAATTATCACCTCCCTAAGGAGTCTGTTTAGACAATTTTTTCCTAATCGCCACACCCCTATGAAAATTTAATATCATGAATATACTATATATCTGTCTATGTACTATGTGTATATATGTGCTTTATATATAAAAAACATAAGAAGGTCATTTTTCATTTGTTTGTTTTAGTCTTTGCCCTCAAAACCAGTTTTTACCTCCTTGGAGGTGGTATCACTCTGTTGAGAATGTGTAGACTAGAGTCTAGAAGGACAATGGGTTTCGTTTTGGGTATCAGTTGGAATTGGTTGGCAGTGGCTGCCTGTCTGTAGGCCAGCTTGGGCTCAGGCAGAATTATTGATTGATTAGTGATGTCTGCTATGGGTGCAGGATGGGGTGTTAATACCACCCCTGCCATAGCTCTTTGCTATGGGTGTAAATAAGGTGCAGGTGCTGTTTGAGGGCAGTTTTTGCCAGGTAGAGACCCTGGCTACCAGGTGAGGGGTAGAAGGAGCATTGGTGAGGCTCTGAAGACAAACACGGACAACTCCACAGCTGGGCAGAATCAATGTCAGGCCTAAGAATTAGGCAGTGGAAACTGGGACCTGTTGAGAGAGGTGCAAAGGGAGGTCAGAGACTGCTCTTCTGAGTAGGAGGGGATGGGGCTGTCTGAAGTGCCCCAAAATGGTGGGAGGCCAGGGACGTCTGAAGCCATGGCTCTGGGGTGGGCAGACAAGGGAGGTCCCAGGACATCACAGTGGCGGTCTGAAGGAGGGTCTGAAGCTGCCCTCGTGAAGGTGGGGCAGGGCCCCTCCAGCCTTGATGGTGAGCCCCCCACCCCACCATATCCCCCCACAGACACCAATGTTTTCTACCACATCGAGGGGAGCCGGCAGGCACTGAAGGTTATCTTCTACCTGGACAGCTACCACTTCTCTAAGCTGCCCTCCCGCCTGGAGAGCGGGGCCAGCCTGAGGCTACACACCGTGCTCTTCACGAAAGGTGAGCGGCAGGGATGGGCTGAGTGGGGCCCATGGGGGATGGCTGGGCACCCTGGAAGCCAAGCACCTGCCCTCGCTCTTCTTCCTTCACAGCTCTGGAGAATGTGGAGGGGCCGCCTCCTCCAGGCAGCCAGGCTGCGGAAGATTTGCAGCAGGAGATCAATGCCCAGTCCCTGGAGAAGGTTCAGCAGTATTACCGCAAACTCAGGTATCTGCATGGACTGCATGTTGGGGACAGGATTCTGGACTGTCATGGGGAGTGAGCATCAGTGTGTGAGGCACCAGATAGGCCCCCGGCGCAGGGGTGGGCAGCGTGCCCTTTATTGAGCACCTACTGTGCGCCAGCTCGGCTGCGCTACACTTGCTCATCGGGTTCTCACAACAGTTACTGGCGGCCATTCTAACCCACTTTGCAGATGAGGAAAGTGAGGCCCAGAGAGCACACTCAGCTTGCCAAAGTCACACAGCTGGACTGCATCTACTTGGGTTCAAAGCAGGTCCTTCCATCTGGGAGGAGATGTGTTTCATTCTACGTGGGAGTGGGAGCCAGGACAGGGGCCCTGGGATTCTTGAGGCTGTGAGTGAGGGGTGTGGCCCCAGAGCCTTGGCCCTGTTCAGAGGAGACCCCCAGAGAGAAGAGGAGAGTAGGGGTCACATCCACCAGAAGGAAGCTTGGGGCCCAAGGAAGCAGCTCCCGCTACTGCCACCCCCACCCCGGTCCCTTCCTGCTTCTGTCTCACCTTCTCCCTCCGTGAAGAAAGTGGGCTGAGAATTAGGAGACCGGGGTTTCAGGGTATTGTTAGGGCTTTACTGTCTTTGAGCCTGGCTTTACCATTTGGAAATGGGCGAATGATGCTTTCATATGTCTGTTCAGGGAAAACATCCACCTGTGTTATTACAACTGCCATCTCTTTGGATCGTTTGATGCCATCAGTCTGTCCCATGCTGTTTGCTGAATATTTAAAACATTGCCTCCGTGATCATTCATTCATCCCTTCCTTCATTCAGCGCCTGTCCGTCGAGGCCTTCTGTAGGCCAGGCTCTGTCCTGGGTCCTCTCTTAGGAGTCGGTAGTGACCAAACAAAGCTTGTTTTTCATGGAGCATAGATTCTAGAGCAGCCGTGGTCTGGCCCGCCCCTCCTGTTTTGTCAGTAAAGTTTTATTAGCACACAGCCGCGTTCATCCATGTATATATTGTCTATGGCTGCTTTTGTGCTGCAACAGCAGAGCTGAGTAGCATCTCGATAGACTGACTGGTCTATACAGCCTAAAATAGTAACCATTTGGCCCTTTGCAGAGAAAGTTGGCTGAGTGCTGCTCTAGAAGGGAGATGGGCGATAACCCAGTAAATAGCACGGTGATGTGTCAAGTGAGGAGGGTGCTCAGAGGGGGACGGGAGAGAGTGGGGGGTCCGGTGCTGATTCTGACAGGCAGCTGGGGGGAGGTGGTGTTTGAGGAGTGCCCAGGAGGCCCCTTCCTGCCTCCCTCAGGGCTGTTGGGTGAACAGGTGACTGTGGGCATGGAGAGCTGTGCCAGCCGCTCTCGGTAATTTGTTTCCTCCAGTTGTTGGAGGCCAAAGAGGCTGCAGTGGGGCAGGGGCCAGGAGGACGGTGGGCAGTGGGGCAGGGGCCAGGAGGACGGTGGGCGGTGGGGCAGGGGCCAGGAGGACGGTGGGCGGTGGGGCAGGGGCCAGGAGGACGGTGGGCGGTGGGGCAGGGGCCAGGAGGACGGTGGGCGGTGGGGCAGGGGCCAGGAGGACGGTGGGCAGTGGGGCAGGGGCCAGGAGGACGGTGGGCGGTGGGGCAGGGGCCAGGAGGACGGTGGGCGGTGGGGCAGGGGCCAGGAGGACGGTGGGCGGTGGGGCAGGGGCCAGGAGGACGGTGGGCGGTGGGGCAGGGGCCAGGAGGACGGTGGGCGGTGGGCCAGGGGCCAGGAGGACGGTGGGCGTGGCGGCCCCACTCTCACCCCCATCCCTCTCTCCCAGGGCGTTTTACCTGGAACGGTCTAACCTGCCCACGGACGCCAGCACCACGGCAGTGAAGATAGACCAGGTATGTCCTCCTCCTCCTCACCTACCGTGGAGCTTGGGCAGGGCTGGGGGTTCATGGGGTCAGACAGGGCCCAGGGTCACACCCCAGCCAGCACCCTGGTTGAGATGCCCCGGAGACCTCTGCAGTCCCTCCTCCAGGAAGTCTTCTGGGATAACTCCCCCCACATTCTAGAAGTCCCAACATCTTCCCCACCTGCTTTGAAATTCCTTAAATGATGTGTTCTTGCTGACAGCCACTCACCTGTGCCTCCTGCATCTCTCTTGCTCATCGCAGCATCTCTCTGACGCTGGAGCCCCACACCGGATGTGGCCATACAGTGTTCTTTTTGTTTCCAATTTGTTGCCAGCACTTAAAAGTCAAAAGATTTCCCATAAAACGAAGCTTCTAACTTCTCTTGAGCAGTGCAAAGATCTGGCTGTCAGGCCACATTCCTGGCCTTCCAGGGGCTGGGCCCGCCCGGCACGCTGCAGGCCTTTCCCCTCCTCCCAGGCTCCATCAGGCCTCGATCGTGACAGTGGTTTTGGGGCTTCTAGCCTTGGACTGTGAAGCCGGGGGTTCTGAGAGAAGGGGTGGGCATGGCCCTTTGGGAGTTTGTAGCCTGGCTGGCAGAGTCTTAAAGAAGACACAGGAAGCACTAGCCAGTGTTCTGTGCCCGCACAGGTGACGCAGGAAAGGGGAGGGGGTGCAGAGCAGGAGGGAAGGCTGTTCTTGGGAAGGTGCTGCTGTTCGGAGAGGACAGGAGGGGGCATTTGCTAGGCTTGGTTGCGGGCACACCTGGGCAGGTGAAGAGAATTAGATGGGAGGGTGAGTGCCAAATGCCAGCTTGTGGGGCAGCCACAGGGGTCATGGAAGGTTCCTGGGGCCGTCACCCTCGTGAGGAGGTGAGCCGGGAGGACCGCTGCTGTAACGGAGCTGAATGGGAGGGGGGGACGGCCGAGGGGGGCCACCTCTGACCGTCCAGGCATGTGTGCCTCGCAGCTGATCCGGCCCATCAATGCCCTGGACGAGCTCTGCCGCCTCATGAAGTCCTTCGTCCACCCCAAGCCTGGTGCCGCTGGGACCTTGGGCGCCGGCCTCATCCCCATCTCCTCCGAGCTCTGCTACCGCCTGGGGGCCTGCCAGATCGCCATGTGCCGCACAGGCATGCAGAGGTGCGCCGGGCCCCGAGGAGGGGCCTGGGCGGGCCTCTGGGCGGCTTGGGGTTCAGGATGGGAGGCTGGAGGTCGTGTTTGAATCCTGGTTCTGCCGCTGCCTGTTGTGCCCAGACAGGGCCGTGCCCGCCCCCACCTCAGTTTGTCTGCTGTGAGATGGGACCTTGGGAGGAGGTGGTCCTGGGAGGGCTGTGAACTGCCCGGTTCTCTCACTCTGGTTGGTGTGACTGAGCGTCTGCGCAGCCTGGTTCTGCTGGAACGTCTGTTCAGCATGAATGGGGACGATCACGCCTCTTGGCGGGGGCAGAACTGGACTCTCTGCCGCTTCTGTCCTTTGTCCCTGCTGCTCTGATTGGGGTCTTGGAGGCCGTGGGGGAGGCAGGAAGTCGCCCCCGTCTCACCTGCCACCCCCCGCAGGAGCACCCTGAGCCTCTCCCTGGAGCAGGCGGCCATCCTGGCGCGGAGCCACGGGCTGCTGCCCAAGTGCATCATGCAGGCCACGGACATCATGCGGAAGCAGGTGAGGGGACCCGTCGCCAGGGCCCTGCCAGGCTGTGTGCGGGGCGCCCAGGCCTGGGCACGGTGGGCAGAGGGCAAGGTGGACTCACGGCCCAGGCGGATGAGGAGCCGTCTGGGGACTGGGCTGATGATGGTCTCCCTGTCTGGGGGGCCTCCCGTGACCCTCCTGCGCCCAGATGCTTCCTCAAGTGCCCTGGACTCCTTGCAGAGGCTGCCCGGGGCCTCACTGTTCTTTCTTCCCAGGGCCCCAGGGTGGAGATTCTGGCCAAAAACCTCCGAGTTAAGGACCAGATGCCCCAGGGTGCACCGCGGTGAGTGGCTGTCCCTCCCCTTCTCCTTCCCTCCCCCCCCTTCCGTGAAGGCCAGGACCTGGGCTGGGCCTCACCCCAGACAGACCCCCTCGTGTTCAGATGGGGCTTCCCCTCTCATTTACAGGGACCCCACTTTGGGAAACGACAAATACGACTCAGTCTGTTATCTCCCAGAGCTTCTTCTTTGGCTGGGAAAGTGAGGCAGGGACCCCAAAATGAGCCATGGGTCAGCGATTTGTGTGCCCCCCACCCGCTCAGCCACCGCTCTTCTCTGCCACCCTGCTGCCCCCAGAGCCCTGAGCCCACCTGCTTCTTCCTGTCCTCGTGGCCCATTGGCTCCACGTTGATGTCAGACCTTCTCGTGGTACCATGTATGGCCCTCTTTCCCAGGAGTAACTCATTTTAGAGCATCTTCTCTCTCTGTCCACACTGCCCTGCTTTGCTGTTGACATCAGCCCATGATTTTTAAATAACTTTTCATTTTGAAATAGTTTGACTCACAAGAAGTTGCAAACACAGTACACAGAGTTTCCATGTGGTCCTTCACTCAGATCCCCCTAAAGATAATGTTTCAGGTAACCACAGGACATTGTCAAGACCAGGAAACGGTGCTGCAGCAACACAAGAACTGATACAGATCTCATGTAGATTTCACTAGTTTCTGCATGCCCTCTCTTAGCCCTCATTACTTTTTTTTTTGGCCATGTAGTGTGGCTTGTGGGATTTTAGTTCCCCAACCTGAAATTAAAGTTGGGCCCTTGGCAGTGAAAGCACAGAGTCCTAACCACTGAACCGCCAGGGAATTCCCCTCATTACTTTAATTTTTTTATTTTTATTTTTTGGCCTCGCCATGTGGCATGTGGGATCTTAGTTCCCCAACTGAACCCATGCCCCCTGCCATGGAAGTATGGATGCAACCACCAGACCACCAGGGAAGTCTCTCCCCTCATTACTTTTAAATACTTTTGTTGCTCCAGGCACCATTCTAGTCCCTTTACCTATATTAACTTATTTGTTCCAAACAACAACTCTGAGCAAGGTACTGTTATCATTATCTGGGCCTCTGATGGGGACATTGAGGCCCAGAGAGGTTAAGTATCTTGTTTAAGGTCACACAGCTAGCACACAGAATCACAGAGTTGCGTTTCTGAACCCAAGCAATCTAGGCCCAAAGGCCACGCTCCTGACCCCTGGGCCGCCTGGCTTCCCTGTCTTGTCCATGTCACTGCCACAGCCTCCTGTCTGGTCCCCCTGCCATCCTTCTCCACAGGGCAGATCTGCTCTCTCTCCTGATTGAAACTCATTAGTGGCTCCTCCTTACTCGAGGGTGGAGCTCAGAATCCTCCCACTGCAGAAAGAAAAGCAAGGCAGCTCCCCGTGTGCTGCAGGGAAAGGCCCCCAAGATACATTAATTAAAAGACTCCAGCAGCAGCGTGCTGGGTCTACTTTACCACCGTTAGTGTGGAAAAATGCACATATACCCACACATGTAATCACACACCCACACATGTATCTTAACACACAAACGCGCACGTGTATGTGTCTGTTTCTGTAAACCCCTTGCCAGTCTAGAGGGAGCAAGACTTCTGTGGGGCGGGGACTGGACCACTAGGGGAAAGTGTGGGTAGCATTAATAATTTTTCACTCTGCGTCTTTTTACACCTGTTGAGTTTTGTTTTCTGGGCATGGATTACACGTTCACATAAATCACGTGTTGCAGTAATAATAATAGGCCTTGGCCTGCAGGGCCACTCCTCACCCTCTTCACCTCCATCCACTAGGCTCTACCGCCTCTGCCAGCCGCCGGTGGATGGAGACCTCTAGACACCAAGGTGCCTGGTGCTCAGCTGCAGCCTCTGGAACCGGGATTTGGGAGGACGCAGGGGGCCTTGCGGACTTCTCCAGAGCTGGCCCGAGGCCTCCTCTCCCGCCTGCTTCAAGATCTGTCCAGCCTCTTCCATCGTCTCCTGGGAGGATAAGCAGTGCCCCCACTCTTGGATGAGCTGGCAGATGGGCCCTGGGCTGGCATGTTCACCACACGTGTGCCAGAAGCCCGAGGGGTGCTGGGGACCCACAGAACTGATGGGTGCAGCCAGGGCCTGGGCTTCTGCCCGCAGGACACACGGGAGAAGTCGGGGTGCTGCAGCTGGAGGCCTGCGGCCCCAGCTCCCTCGGGATGGTTCAACCTGCACTTTGGAAACCTCTGGTTTCCTTCTATGTCCACATTCCAGGCGACCACATGTGTCTCCTCCCCCCGCCTTAGCTTCCAGATTCCCCCCCCCCCCACCCTGTACTAACCTGCCCGATGGACTTGGAAAAGCCGGGCCTCTGCCAGGAATGACAGAGGGACAGGGCACAACACCTGTTTCCAAGAGGACGGTCGAAAGCCAGCCCGGCTTCAGCCATCAGCGCCATTGGCACTGGAGCCATTGGCCCTGGGCACCAGATTTGCTCTGACTTTATTTATATGGCGTGAACGCTCTGTGACTTATTTGGGGATTTTTATGTTGTCGTTGGTGTTGTTGAGATTTTTTTTCTCCCCCAGGTTGTGTGATTATATATTTGACATTTTAAATTTCAAAGAAAACTATATTGTCTAACGGGACCAACATAAGGTAGTATTGACAACTTTTCCAGATTCTACTAAAAAAAAAAAAAAAAGAAAAAAAGAAAAACTAAATTATTGAAAATTCAAAAAATGGCAGTATTTCATCTTTTTCAGTTTTAGGGTCTTAAGATACCGCTTACAGGTATCACCTAGGATTCCTTTTCTCACCCACCCACCCTCGGTTCTCCAGTGGTTGGTCTATATTAGGGTGAATTACTTTCTTCTTGAACGACCAGCTGTATTAGGGTGAATTACTTTGTTCTTGAACGGCCAATTTGCGAGGTGGCTGGGGCAGGCCTGGGTGCTGGAGGGGCTTGAACCATCCACTGGAGAGGCAGTCCCATAGCAGTATCTGTCCCCTGCGGGTAGAAGGGCCGCTGGGAAACACTGAGTGGTAGCTTCTGTAATTTATTTTTTGATGTTAACTCAGAGCAGGGCATTTGGGACTTCTCAGCCAGCCAGAGAGATGGGAAGCTACCCTACCCACCTGGGCACAGGGACCCACACAGGACCTCCTCATCCTCTCCTCCCCCCCACCCCCCACCTCAGTAGTTTGTCCCTTCCAGCTCGCTAGCAGGGAAATGTCACAGCTGGGACAGAAGGGAGGAGTCCTTCCAGCCTTGGCTGATGGGTGAGATCAGATGTAGGTTTCCTGCCGGCCTAGAGGCTTGAAGCCCCATCACCATGTTGGCCCCCTGCACCCCCAGGGGCCTCCTTCCCTCTCTGGCCACCCTGTAGCAGATTGCAAGAGGTGGGCTTGTTGCTGGACAGAGGTGGTGCTGGTACAAACTAGGACCCCGCGGCAGAAACAGAGAGGGGTCCCTGAGGGCAAGGGCCTCGTGCACTGGTTTACTTTCAAATGTACAGATCTCATTCAATTCATGATAGGTTTTTTTAATTATTATTAAAAGTCGGTTTATAATACAAAGATCCTGATCTGTGGTGGGTTCCTTTGGGGCCGACCCTGGTGGCGTGGGGATGACTAGGCTGTGCAGCGTCGCAGGCGGAGTGAGAAACGGCTTTGAAGACCCCAATGGAGGACGGTTCTCATCGATACCATCAGGGTCCTAGAGGCAGCGATCCCTGCTCAGTGAGTTACCACTCTGAACCTCAGTTTCCTCCTCTAAAATGAGGGTAGTATATATGTAATCCCTGCAGGGGAGTGGTGAGGACTACCCGAGATTGTGCGGCGGGTCTGCACCTCAAGTATGCCAGGGAAATTACCGTCTTTATATTGTATTTCACCTTTATTTTGAATTCTCAGTACCCATTTCACTGTGATGGTGGGAAAATGTGATTATTCTTCCAGGCGTTTCCTTGCCTTCTCCTGGTATCACTACCAGGACTCCCTTTCTCACATGTGCCCGCGGATCAGGGTGGTCTCAGGGATGAGCCATCCTCCGCCCCAACCTGCAAGTCCCCATTCCATCTGGAATTCGTGGATGTGGAGTTCCAGGTGCTCAACATGTGATTGGGCTGGTTCCCGGCCAATCAGAATGTACGCTGGCCGCAAACGGACCAATCGGAACAGACGCCAGTGCAAACACGGTGCCCGCCCACCAGGACCTGTGGTCTGGGTTCCAGGCTGTGAGCCGGACCATCTTTATGGAGCTGCGGGAGTCCGTCTGCCCAGGCTGAGAACTCTCATTCCCTGGGCAGAATTGGCCTGTAGACCTGTTTTGCCAGGCCTGCCCTATGCCTGTCTTTCTCTCGCTATCTCCCTCCCTTCTTCCCTCCCCTCTCCTCCATCCCGCCCTCTTCCCTCCTTCCTCTCTTTTCCTCCTTTCCCACACTTTGGAAAACACTGACCTCTGAAAGGCTTCTTTGGGGTGCCTTCCTCTTGAAGGATCCCCACTATCATGGCCACGCTTGGGACTCCCCTGAGTCCTGATATTTTGGACCAGAGCCCCTTCTCTTTTAATCTCTTTTCTTCCAAACTGCCTGTCTGGAGCTCATTCTCTCCAGGCCCAGACGGGGTCCCTCCCAGAGGGAGAGCCCTGTGTCTTTCAATTACAGGTTTCATAAGACTCAATACTGTAATTGATGAGAGGGAATCCTGGTGGGATTTCAGGCACAGTAATGGACTGATTACTTGGATTATCTGAAGCCAGTGTTTGGATCCAGGGAAAATCACTCTAAAGGGAGGGGCATCACCTCCATCTCTAACAGGGAGGATTTGATGCTTTTCTCCAGGAAGACACTTTCACAGGAAGCAGCAGTGTCTGCCTGTTCTGCACCCCAAGGGCCTGCGACGAGAGAAGTGAATTCTCCTGCAGTGATGAACAGGGGCAGCTTTGGTTTGGAGCTGAGAAGTGGGGTCTCTGCGGCCTTAAGCGGGTCACATTCCTTCTCAGACAACAGAGCTGCATCAGCAAACGGGGTGAAAGCCTGGGGCTGTTTCTTTCTCTGGAAGGCCTTTTTCTCAGCACGAAACGGAGCATGAAGGGCTGCTTACAGCAAGAGGGTGTTTTCTAAGAGACAAGAGGTCTCAAACAGGCCGCCAGCGGGCTGAAACTTGGAAATTGCTGTGGCTTTTGTTTTTGTTTTCCTGATGTGGTGTTTTTACAATTTTGAATTAGACACTCATACTTAAGAACCAGCAGCTTTCACTTGCAAATTCTGATTTGGGGTTTGTCTTGACAATTCAGAGTCTGTGGTCTCAGTGGCCCTTGTGGGACCACGTGTCCTGCCTGGTCACGTGTCCACTGGAGCTGAGGAGCGGCCACTGCCTTTGGGCAGCGTGCCAGCTTTCCGTCCCCCCCCCCCAGCCCAGTACCTGACCTGCTCAGCTCCAGGATGGCCCTTCCCAGGCAAGCTTGGCCAGCGCTGGCCTCTTAACCGTTCAGATCTTCCAGTCTGGAGTTGCCACAGCGATGTTGGCTGAGGAAGGAGCTGGTGACCAGGAGTTGCCGTGCTGACCAGCAGAGCATCGCGTGGTGGGTGAATCCCCACAGCTGATGAGTCTCTCGAACCCCCAGTTCTCTGCTCCCTCTGAGCCTCAGAGCCGACTCAGATAAGGTCCTTTGGTGTAGGTTGTGTTAGGGGTCACTCAGGAAGCCAAAGGTGGGATGGAGTGTGTTGGCCACTTTGTGATTTTTATCTAAATCTGTTTATATTTACCCCCTGAGAGCAGGAGTCACATCCATCCTGTCTGCTGTGTCCCAGTGTCTGGCCCTGTGTTGGGCGTCAGTGAACCACGGCTAAATAAAAGAAAAAAGGCTCATAATATCAGAGCCAAGAACCTACACCCCAACTGTGTGCAGCCAAGGCACATGCCTCTAACCACATGCTCTGCACCTGGCTTTGTTCTCAGACCAGGCTGGGTTGTTGACTAGGAGGGTCTGGATTGAGACCTTTGAAGTCAGATACCCTCACCTGCCCCCTGGACCTGGCAGGCTGAGATAGGACGTCACCTTCTCTCTCAGAGCCTCAGTTTCCTTCTCTGAGAAATGGAAACGTTTACGCCAAGTTTAACTCCCAGGGGATAAATGCTGTGCCCTATCTGTCCAGCAGATGGCGCGAGGGACCATGTAGTGCCCAGAGCTTGCGGTTACTGGTTTGAGTCCAGCCACATCCTGCCTACCTGACTTCCAGTCCAAACTCTTGTTCCTGGGTGCCCACATTTGGGGCGCAGGCAGCCTGGAGGCAGGGGCTGAGACATCTGGATGATGGGTACTGGCCCCGGCCCTTCTGGGCCAGGCTTGGCCTAACTTGGTATGGGTTTTTTCTCTATTAAACATTTTTTTCTTTATTTCTCTTTCTTATTCTTATCTTCCGCCTCCATTTTCTTTCCTTCCTAGCTTTTCAGTTTTTTTCCTTTGTCCTATAACATTCATCTGTGAGCTGCACTCTATTTTTATATTTTCTTGTGTGCTTTTCCTTCTCTCCCTGCTTTCTTCCCTTGCAACTGGATGTATGAGGAGGATGTGAAAAACCCTTGTAAACTGCAAAGTGAGGTGCTCGTGAGAGCTGTGACCAGGAACCCGCAGTTACACCCATCCTTGTCCGGGAGCCCTGACCTGTGTGGAATCATTGACCACCAGGTGGCGCTTTGGGCCAGGCTGTCCTGGCTGAGCCTCTGAGCAACTGCAGGGGCTTCCGTTTTAAGTCTCCAGGGTTTCGAGGCTTTGAGGGGAGGTGTATCAGAAAGCCTAGCCAAAAGCTGCCCCTCTCTGCCCATCCCTGGAGGGTTGGGAGGAGGAGAGGACAGGGCCCAAGTTAGAGTCCCCTGATGTGCTGTGTGACCTTGGGCAGGGCCCTGTCCTCCTCTGTGCCTCAGTTCTCCCACCTGTGATGGGAGGACATAAACTCAATTCCTCAAAAAGGACTTCTGGTCTTCTAGCCAGCCTCTCGTAGACGTCTCTGAAGGACCAATAGCAACATTCAGAATCTCTCACGTGTGTTGATCGCCTAGTACCTATTGGGCACTTTGCTTAAAGTCATCATCTCATAGAATACACGTACCAGCCCTTAGAGGTAGGTATTACTAAGGCCTGATTTTGCAGAGGAGGAAATGGGCTCTGATAGTTAAGTGAGTTACCCATGGTCACACAGCTCAGAAATACTGGTGATTCCAGGGTGGTGGTAGCAATATTACATTTAGTAAGTGGGAAACACAGTGGTCACTGGATTTTGTGGACTCTCTGCCCAAGTGCATCATGGGAGAATCTGGCTTTGCTCCTAGAACCTGGCAGAAATGGGGGCAGGGGAACGGAAGAGTTGAAGAGGTTGCCTGACTAACAAAAGGATGGCTGTGGTGGGAAAGCAGAAGGTGCTCTGCTGCCTTCTTGTCGTGGTGCTGCCCCAGGGTCTTTGCACGAGTTATTCCTCCAGATGGCCTCATGCTTTGCTCCCTCATTCAGGACTGCTCAAATGTCACCACACCCTCCATTCTTTCCTATTACCCTTTCTCCCCTCACCCTTTTTATTTTTCTCACCTGGCAGAAATCTGTCATGTGTTTATTTGGTCATTTTCTGTCTCTTGTGCTTCAAGAGCAGGGATTCTTGTCTGTCTCACTTACTAGTGACCCCAGATCATTGGGAATGTGGTGGGTGTGGTGTGCTCCAAGGACAGAGAACAAGATAAACTCAAAGGGCGAAACCATCACTGGAACAGAGAGTTACCGGACCGTTATCACTGTGTCACACAGTGATACCCTTGCAACATCTCTGAGCCTTCCCAAGCACATGCCTTGCTCCTTTCCCGTCCCGTATAAGGAAAGGTGGTCGTCCCGTTCTTCCTCACTCTGCTCATTGGAAACATGCAGACCCTACCCAATTAGCAGGTGACTCTCAAGTCCCTTTGTTCCCTGGCTATAAAAACAGACAAGCAACCCGTGCTCATCGTCGACTCCCTGGCTACCAGGAAGTCGGTCCGCGGTTCTAGCAGTGTCCCTTCTCTTTAATAAATCCTATCTTCTTTATTATCTTGCTTTATATCCGGAAATTCTTTCCCAATCTGCGCTCGGACCAAGACAGTGGGAAGGGCCTTTTAATAACAGAGCAGCCTCCTGAGTCCCTGACAGTCTCCCCTCTGGATACAAAGGCTAAAGCTCCCAGAGAGGGGCTAGTAACTTCAGCACTGAGGGCTGTGCTGGCTCTGGGCTGCCCCCACCGTGTGTCCCAAATGCTGAGCCTGTTGCCAAGGTGGAGGGAGAGGAAACCCACTTGAGGCCTGGCAGAGTGGGAAGGACCACAGACACTACAGCAGCTGTGCCTTGAACATCTCCTGTGTGCCTGCTGCCGTTCTGGACATGTTAGCACAGTGCCCAGTCAGTACTTGTCACAGGTGCTCAAGCACTACGTGTTGGCTTTTGTGAAACGAATCAGTGAATGAGTGGTCGAGGCCAGGAGGACAGATCAGCCTCCCAGACAAGGATTCTGATCACTAAACCTCACCCGTCCTCATGGGGACTGTGAGAAAAGACAATTATTAGTCCCATTTTACAGATGAGAAAACAGAGACCAAGAGTGTAAGTGACCTCCTTGAGGTCATATAGCCTTGGGGTTTGAACCGAGAGTGACTGATGCCAAAGCCCCAGCTGTTTCAGCACCACCAAGGCCTCCTGGGCCAGCCAAACAGCCAGCAGGGGCGCTGACCATTCCAGCCTGACCCCCACCCCTTGCCTTCTGCCTCACTGGGCTGGCTGTCAGCCGCCAGGGCCTTCTTTCTGTTCCTCAAGTTCTCTGGTCTCGTTCCTTGTTCCCATTGCAGGAGCTTTGCACTTGCTGTTTTCTCTGCCTGGAGCCCTCTTCTTTTCTGACTCTTCCATGGCTGCCTCCTTCCTGCTATTCAGGTCTCAGTTGGAAACAACTCTTCCAAGAAGCCTTCCTGGTTGAGTAAAAATAGCATCACTTATTGACTGCCTAACACAGCACACTGTTTCTTTCCTTCTACCATGGCACGGATCCCAGTCTTTATTTAGTTTACTTTTGTATTTTTAAACTCATGTATTGTCTGTCTACTCCAACCAGTAGGCAGGGGCCCTGCCTGCCTTGCTCACAGCCGTATCCTAGCACAGTGGCTGGTGCATAGGAGGTACTCAGTCAATCCTTGTTGACTTTGGTGGATTGAATCAGTGAATGAGGGAGGATTTTGATCAATACACACACCGCCCCGCCCTGCACCGCACCCCCCCCCCCCCATGAGAGATGTTGACGCTAGTTTAATCTTCAGGTTTTGTAAAGTCCACAATTGTATCTCTCTACTGGCTGTGGCAATTCAGGCCCTGAACCAGCCTCCCTCGAAGCCTTTCTGCTCTTTCTGTTTCCTTCACTGGTGATTGACAGCTGAGCTGCCACCCTCACTGTGGTCTCAGGTCCCTTGCAGGAAACCAGGATAGAGCTGACTCTTCCCCCAAGAATGTTCTTCCATCAGGCTGGGTCTGAGTCACTGAGTGCTGGGTCTGATTGGCAGGAGGGCACAGCTGCTGATGCAAAGCCACCATGGGCTGAGGACACCCACTGTGTCCAGAACGTGTCCTCACCCAGCGCTCTGGCACACGAGAGGTTTGCAGAAACCCATACAGGCCTGCTTCATTTTGTTGAGCTTCGCTTTATTACACTTCGCAGATATTGCATGTCTTACAAATGGAAGGTTCATGGCAGCCCTGCATTGCCAGATGATAGTTAGCATTTTTTAGCAATAGAGTATTTTTAAATTAAGGCACATGCATTGTTTTTTTAGACACAATGCTATTGCACACTTAATAGACCGCAGTATAGTGTAAATAAAACTTACATATGCTGGGAAACCAGAAATTCACATGACTCCCATTATCGCGATGGTCTGGAACCTAACCCACAATATCTCCGAGGTCTGCCTGTAGGTGATTCCAGGTCTGGTTTGGTAACTCATTTGGGCTCCCCTGTTATGCTCATCAACATCATTAAAAAATATTTATTGAGGGCCTGCTGAGTGCCAGGCCCTGTTCTAGGCCCATAGTCACATGAGTGAAGGGTTCTTGGAGTTTATTTTCTGTTGGAAGGAGACAGACAAAAAAGCCAGTGGACATGTGGGTGTGTAATGTGTCAAATGGCATAAATGCCAATAAGATACATCAGGCAGGAGGAAGGACAGGGACAGGTGTGGGAGCTATTTTAATAGATGGTCAGGGAAGCCCTCTGCAGGGCAGACCCGTGAATGGAGACATAAGGAGCAGATAGCTGGTTCCAGGCAGAAGAAACAGCAGGTGTGAAGGCCCGGCGGTGGGAATTCTCCTGGTGAGTTGGAGAAGGAGTGAGAAGGCCATGGAGCAGGGAGCCTGCAGAGGGGGATGTAACAGAGCAGGCAAGGACCAAGGCACATAGGTGGCTGGTGGCTTCGGAGTTCATGTCTAGAATCGGGAAAGCACTGGGGGTGGGTTGAGCAAACAACAAGCACTTTTCTCATATGAAAACAGAGCAGTCACAGCTCCCCGCCTCTGAGTGCTTTCAAAAGTAAGCCGAGAGTACTCTCCAGAGCAAAAGTGGTATTATAACATTTTATTTCTATAGTATGTTGTGCTTTTCCTATTGTGTTTTATGAAATGTGTAGCATTATGGTGACATATAATTATATTTCTGTCTATTCTCTGCAGCCACCTCTCTGATGAACTCCAAAGCAGGGGCTTCAGGGCTATTCTGGAGACACTGCAGGTGACTAACGGGGGAGTTGCAGGCACTCAGGCTGGTGGGGGGGTTGGGGGGGGGAGAGAAGTTCTCCTGGAGTCCTGGGGTCACAACTCTGTGGCACCAACAGGCTGATCACGAGGCGGATCTCATCCCTAGAGGTGACGAAAATAATAAATGACACTGTTCTAAACACTTGGTGTGTGTCACTCAAACATCTTCCCAGCAGCTCCCGGGGCCGTTAGCCCATTGTAGGGACCAGCAAAGCCGGACACAGTAACTCAGGTACCTGGATCTCATGCTGCTGAGGCTGCAGCCCACCCCGGGGCCACCTCCCCACTGCCCTCCCTCCTGCAGTCTGTCTGGGGGGCCCCATGCTCAGCCGAGGGGGTGAATCTTGGGGTCTGGGCTGCCTTCACCGGCATGTGACCTATGCAGTTCCACAGGGATCTGTGCTCAGAAGAGCCTGTGACTGGCTTAAGGCTCTGCTGTCACAGTCTTCAAATTCGTAATAATTTTTAATCAAGGGGCTCTACATGTTTATTTTGCGTTGGACCCCACAAATTGTGAAGGGGAGCTTGCATGAGGATACAAGTCAATCATAGGATCCCGCCCCTTTGCTGAGATTGGTGGATGTTAACCCACCTCTGACCAATGAGATGTAAGCACTGTGCTCCGGGGGATTCAGGGAAAGTCTCTTTTCCCTGGAAAGAGAGGGTAGGTGAGGAAGGTTTCTCTTCTCTCTGGGCCCTGTGCCTCCCTGCTTTAGATTTTGGACACTTGAGTACTTCTCTCCACATCTACTGCTACTACCCTGATCCGGATAATCATCTTTTGCATCGAATATTACGGTCTCCTCACTGGTCTCCCTGCTCCCACGCTCACACCGCCCCCCTTCCCCGAACTGCAGCCAGAGGGATCCTGTCAAATCTAAGTCAGGCCATGTCCTCCTCACTCAGACCCTCCAGGGACTTCCCATCTCACTCTGAGTGAAAGCCCAAGACCCCCCATCCCCTACAAGGCCCCACTCCATCCCTGTCCCACCCCCTCCCTGACCTCCTGCCCTGCTTCTCTCCCCCTCACTCTGTTCCAGTCACTCTGGTCTCTCTGAAATCACCAGGCAGCTGTCTCAGGGCCTTTGCACGGGCTGTCCCCTGTGCTGGGAATGCTCTTCCCCGAGAATCCCCTTGGCTTCCTCCCCCACTCCTTCAGGTTTCTGTTCGCCAGTCAGGCAGAGCTGAATGGGGAGCCTGGGCGGGGACCCCCATGACTCAGAGGATCCCCTGTCAGCCGTGGACCTTCTGCTCCAGATTCTCCTCGATGACGGTAAGGAAGTGCTGGGGGTCAGCACCTTCACCAGTGTCATCTCTTGTTACTGAAGCTGAAATCCTCTCACAGGGACAGTGGCTGGGATTTGAGCCCAGGGTTCCAGCGGGGGTGTGGCCCCGGGGCAGGTCCTGGGGTCTAAGGAGGTGCGGGTGGATGGAGGCTCTTCTCCCTGAATCTCTGCGGCAGGGGTCGGCCATTCTGCCTTCCTGCCCAGAAGACCCGAGGGGCTCCAGTGAGGGGCCTGGTCCCACAAGTCAGTCCCCTCCTGGGTGGGCCTTGCCAGCCTCTGCCCAGCATGTGGGGAGGACACTGCCCCATCCTCCCTGCTGTTTGCCGTCCAGCACCTTCCAGGCCAGGTTCCCAGTGCAGAGCTGCCCCAGCATCCCCACCATGGGGTCCATCCCTGCTGCCCTGGGTTCAGCCTCCAGATCTTTCCAGATCCTTTCAACCATGTGACCCTCTCTCCAATCAAAGCCTACCCACCCTCCGTCCCCCTCCCTCTGGCCCTGCTGAGGGACGTGCATCACAGTGCACGGGGCCCATGGGTAACAGGGAACTGCCCCCAGGAAACTATCTGTGCTTCACCAGAGCCCCCTTTGAGCTGGGGTGGGCGACGAATGGGGGCTTTTCAGACACCAGGACAGGGCGGGGGATGGGCTGTTTCAGGGACAGGAACACTGCAGGCCCACAGGCTGGGGGAGGGCCAGCCCTGCGGGGGCCGCGCAGACTCGCCTCTCTCTTTCCTGGCTTTTGGCCCAAACAGCTCTTAGGAAAAGAACACAGGATGACCCTGGCAGGTGGGACTTGTTTTCCTGGTGTGTGGCTGACACTGGAGGACGAGGAGCTACAGGCTGCTGGGGACCAGCCTCAGGAGAGGGGGTGGGGAGCTCAGGTGGGGTGGCAGTGCTGCCCCTCCATCCATCACGCCACTCGCTGTCAGGGAGCTGGCGGGGGTCCTGGCCGCTGTTGCCTGGGGGGCTGTGGGTGGGGCTGCCAAGTCTGTGTCCTGACAGCAGCCAAGCCAGACCAGGGTCCTGGGTGCAGAGCCTCAGCTGTAAAAAGGGGCCGGGACCACCCTGCCTCCCTCACCCATGAAGCCCTCCTCTGTGCCAGCGGGGTCCGACTCAGTGGCAGCGGCCCAGAATGTCAGACCCTGCCTGATGGTGGAGGCCCAGAATGTCTGACCCTGCCTGATGGTGGAGGCCCAGAATGCCTGACCCTGCCTGATGGTGGAGGCCCAGAATGCCTGATCCTGCCTGATGGGCATCAGAGGAAATCTAGCCTCTCTCCTCCCAATAACAGAGGAGTGGGATCGCCGTGCCCATCTGGGACTGGAGAGTTGATGTGATGTGCAGTGTTAATTGAACAGCTACTATGCGCTGGGCTTGGTGTTCACATGTACCTGTCACTTCCTTGATTCCTCCCAAGGAAGGGACACTGTGACCAGCACCCTCCTGTTGTAGAGGTGGAGGTGGTGGAGGAGGTGGGAGGCTGCAGGGTTCACTCGGGGTCACAAGGTTCAGGAGCATCAGAGCCAGGGTTTGGGTGCATGGCGTCTGGTCCCAGGTTCTTGCTCCCTACCCCCCGGGCCTGCCGGCCACTTGTGGAATGAGAGACGCTGCTGCAGAACACAGGGTCCATCACAGAGGGGAGCCTCAGCGTGATTCTCTCCTGGGGCTCCTGGTATATAAAACATGAAGAAACGGCGAAACAGTGTTGTGAAAATCATGGGCTGGCTGAATTGTTGAGGTGGACAAGTGAATACTTTCACAAAGTAAGAACGACATTGATTAAAAACAATCACACCAATTCCAGGTGCACGTAGGCATGAGGATGGGGATGGAGGGACAGTTGAAGATGTAGGTGATTTAGTGTTTGAACTTTGTGGCTGGACTTCCTGGGTTCAAATTCCCAGACAAGTGACTTGACTTTCTGTGCCTCAGCCTCCCCATCTGTAACACAGGCTCACAGCTGCTGTTCCTCACGGGGCTGGTGTGGGGCTTGGCTGTGTGAGTCCCAGTAAAGCCTCTGATCCGCGCCGGGTCACAGGAGCTGCTCAGGAAGCCACGATGGTTATTCGGCCACACATCCCACAGTGTCTCTTTGACTCAAGATGCAGCCTCATTTGGAGGCAACTTAGTCTAAGGTTCACCCCTTTTGTGAAAGTGAAGCCCAGGCCTGGGATAGGCTGGACCCTGGGAACGAATTGCATTCACGTATTTTACAAAGAGGTGTGTTTATCTGCATTTCCCACCTGAATGCTCCAGGGAAACATTCGTGAGGACGCTGCTCCCAAATAACCCCGATTTCATTTGCGGAGCTGTTTAGGCGGAATCAACGAGGTTTACTCAAAAGAGGGGTCCTTTCCAGACCCAGAGGCATGGGGATTAGAGGAGGAAGACTGCTTGGCTGAATGCAAAGTGGGTGAAGGGTTGTGCTGACCACACAGCCCTCTGCCCAGGGGTGTCCCCTCCCCCCAGCCGCCAGGAGCTGCAGGATTCAAGCCTGTGCTGCTCTGACACTAGCGCCCTCTGCGGGCACCCTCAGGGTTAGAGGTGGCAGAGGGTGTAGAACACACAGCCCCTGGGCATCGGCACCCCCCAGCCTGCCCCAGCCCTCAGGTCACCTCCAGGGCCCCAGGGTGACTTCAGCAGGAACCGGAAATGAGGAGTCAGATGGGCCTTGGTTCAGATTCCAGTGCTTCCACGTACAGGCTCTGTGGTCCCGGGTACATGCATGACCATTCTGAGCCTCAGTTTCCTCATGTGTAAAATGGGAATAAATAAAAGCACTTCCCTCCCAGGGCTGTGGTGAGGCTGGAAGGAGTTCTGTTAAGGTACAGAGCGAGTCCCCGCCACCACGCCGTCACTGCTCAGCGGACGTGGGCTGTTGCTATTATTTCCTCCTTTGTAAAATTTGATATTTGTAGTACGTATTATATGCATTATATGTCAAGCACAGGGCCTGCACTGTGTGGAGGGCTCCACAAATGGGGATGGTTCTCGCCTTGGGGGGTGGATCACCCCTCTGAACACCTGATACCCTGTCAGCAGGGCGGGCTTATGCTGCATAACAAACAGCCTCCCGCGCGAGGAGGCCTGACCCATCAGGGCTGATTTCTTGCTCAAACTGCAGGTCCGCAGAGGGGCAGCTGGGAGCCACGCTCAGTTTCCTCCTCGTGACCCAGGGTGAAGGGGCAGCCGCCCTGTCCAGTGTCACCACTGCCTTGGCTGAAAGAAGACGAGCTTGGGGGGCGGAGGCTCACTCTGGCAGTTAAGCGCCCCAGCCTGTGGGTGGCGTGATCGCTGCTCACAGCTCATTGGCCAGAAGGAGTCACGTGGCCACAGTCACAGGGGACCAGGAAGTGCAGCCCTGTGTGTGCCTGGAGGGGGGACACCACCATTGACTTCCAGAGATTCCCCAGGAACTAGAACTTGGTCACTGCCTCCAAGAGCGTGACCAGCGGGAGACAGTGCGGTGCTGCCCTCTCAGGGTGTGCGGTGAAGGGAGGCGGGGCCTCCACTGCCTCCTCCTCATTCGTGACGCACGTTCAACAGTAGATGCCTCGTGGAGAACAGCGTGGCCTGTAGCTAGTTCCCCCTCAGATCTCCCCTCCTGGATAATCCCTTTCAGGTCGCAAAACTAACCCCATGAGGAGGTGAAAACAGGATTTGTTTGATTCTGCAGGAATCGTGTGCTTCTGCCTACATGTCAGTTCCCAAAGAGAAGTGGTTGCTGCGGAAAGAACTTCTGTCTTAATTATAGCAATTAAACAGTCTCCCTCATGGATGTGAGTGTATGTGTATGTATGGGGGTGTGTGTGTGAGACTTTCACAAGCCTTCGGAGCTTGCACACGCCCTGCCCCCCAGCAGTGCCCCCGGCCCACGGAGCCCCGATTAAACAAACACAAGTTCCCCGAGAGCAGGTGTGGGAAAGGAGCCCCGTGTAGATGCTCCTCACGCCTCCTCATTTTGGACAGTGCGTCTCCAGCTCCACTCTGCACACTGGAGATGCCAGCTTGGGCGTAGAAAATTCCAGAGCCAAGGCCGTTCAGCCTGGCTCCGGGTCGCCCTGGTGCTCCTGCCCGGCCCCACAGTGCTCCCAAGTTCCAGGCCCCCCGTGGGAGTGTGCATGAGGGGGCTCGTCTCTGGCCTCCTGCCTTTCTATCCGACTTTCCCCTCTGCCTGGCGTCACCTGTTCATTCCTCACGCCGGGCTCCTGGGCACACAGGGCCATTCTCAGAGGCCCGCCTTGTCGAGGGAGAGAGGTCTGCCCATCAGGCAGGTCTTAGCTCCTCTCCCTGGGGTCTCTGCGACCACCTTGTCTAAGGAAGCCCGTCTCCTATGGAGTCTCTTCCTGTTCCGTCACGCTGTACTGTTTCCTTCATGGGGTTTAATCAAGTCCTACTCATGTGACTATTGACTGTCTCCTCCCACTTGAATGCGAGCTCTGTTGCGGGCGGGACCGTGGTGGGCCCGAGACTGGGACTCCAGGACACAGGATGCACTTAATAAGTTTTCACTGAGCGAATGAATGTAGGAATGAAGGAAAGAATGAGTGAATGAATGAGAACGACTCTGGTACCATAAGTCGACTCAGCTCAAAACTCACCTGTCCTGTGTCCAGTTTCTTTCCAAGCTTGCCACATCTGAGAACTAATGAAGAACTCATTTGTGCTAATAAATATGTATTAGTTCTTTCAAGATGAGATATGCATATTTTAATAAGGACTGTCTAGAGACTCGGGTTTTTAATCCAGGGAGGTTACCCCACTAATGAGAATGTGAAGTGATGGTGATGAGGGAATGTGGTTATTTAGGGCACAGAGGCCTGGAAAACGCATCAAATCACAGAAGTAAGGAGGCCTTCTGGATGCAGTGGGGGCTGTCAGGGGGGAACTCTATCATGGGACTCAGCACAGGACCAGAGCAAATCCCAGCTCAGCCGCTACCTGTGTGTCTGACTTCCTTGGCCTCAACATACCTACCTGTAAATGGGGATTGTAATTCACACCTCACAGGGGTGATAGGAATGCAGTTCTGGTGCTTTGTAAATTACAGTCTCGGCTCACCACGTAGAAGGGATTATGGTAATGAGCAGAAGTGGCCCTACCTGTCACAGATGGGGTATTTTTGGCTTCAAGAAACAGAGAACTCCCAGACAAATAGCTCAATAATAAGGACAATTTATTATATCATAAACCAAGGAATCCAGGGCACATTCTGGGCAGCTGTGGGTTTAGCTAGCTCAGAGGCCATGTCTCAAGGACCCAGGTTCCTTCCAGCTTCTGGCTGTGCTGCCTTCCTTCCATTGGCAAGATTCCCAGGCTTTCTGCATGATCATTGCAGGAAGGTTCCACAGCTCCAGATATCACAACCTCATGCGACGGTGCCTGGAAGTAGAAGGAGAAGAAAAATGTTTTTCTTCTTATTGCTTCTTTATAAGATTCAGGACATTTTTCGCAGAGGCCCCCAGCAGATTTTTTCTCATGTTACTTCAGCCAAACTTGCATCCCGTGCTTATTCCTAGAGCAGCTGCTGGCAGAAGAAATGGGCTGGTCATGACTGGCCAGTGGTTTTCCACCAGAGAGGTACACCCCCAGGAAACATCTTGGAAACAGGGGTGTTTTGGCTTGTCTCAATGATTGGTGACATGGCTGGCATTTAAGAGGGCGGGGCTAGGAAAGCTGGATGGCCTACACTGTGTAGGACAGTCTATAAAGGACAAACTGGTCGTTCACATGTGTGAAGAACCACTTTAATCATCTTAGCCTAGAACCTATGTTAACTTTATATCCAAACAAAATATTTTTGCAAGATTTTAATGTAGACTGAATATGCTATTTATGGTCTAGTCTCTCATTTTCCTGCGCTCCTGTTGCAGGGTGACTCCTGATCTCACTTCTCTTACATCCAAACTTATTCTCCAGATGTCGTCAAGGATCTAACTTTTCATCATGTCTTTTCATGTTTCTGTGCCTGTTCATTTGCATACTGAAATATGATTTGTTACAAATTTTTTTCCTTTTATTTCTTTTTATATAATCCACTTAGAGCATTATAATGGGTTTTTAAGTACTTGTGATATTGTAGGTTAATTATTTATGACATTCATTTCAGGGCAGTAGAAAGGTCATTAAGTACATTTCTTCTTTGCAGAGGTCATTGGGTCTGTTGGGATTGAGAACCACTGGCTTGAATCCATCAAGATTCACATCCTGAGGCTGGGCGGGGAGTCTGCACTCTGAAACTCATGGCTTCCTGGTACCTGAACCACATCGGAGTTGGGTTGAGATTGCAGGCTGGGAGTGGCTGTCAGCTTGGCACCCATGATGTCAGACGTATCGCCCATGCACAGCCCCTTAGCTGCCACTGAGTCACAGTCCATGTCTGGGAGGGAGTGCCATGAAGAGGCCCCAGGATGCCAAGAGGGCCACTGAGGCTGAGCGGGGTTTGTGTTTAGCCCTGAGACCCGACAGTGGAAACCCCCCACACTCATGGCCTGCCAGCTGTTGGTCATAGAACTGCATCAGTTTACACCTGAGAGAGAACTTGCTGGTGGGAATGAAAGATCAGTTTATCTCTTTGAGCAAGACCCAGAGGAGACAGGGCAGCAAAAGTGTGACTGATACCCAGCAGAGATGGATGGTTCTGGAAGAGGCCTCTGGAGGCAATCCCCCACATTCATTCACTTAGCCATTACTGAGCATCTGTTTGGTGCCAAGAATCATGTTCCCAGATGTGAAGGTTTGGGAGGCATCAGGCCTGCCCTTTAGGGGCTTCCCATTAGCCAGAGAGGACTTCTGAGGAGCTGGACAGTTGGGGGTTTTGTTTAAATGAGGTTTAACTAGAGGAAAAGGCTAAGTTTTGATAGATGGCTTATTACAAATTAAAAATAAAACAGAATTTCACTGGAGAGGGTGTGGAGAAAAGGAAATGCTCTTGCACTGTTGGTGGGAATGTAAATTGATACAGCCACTATGGAGAACAGTACGGAGGTTGCTTGAAAAACTAAAAATAGAATTACCATATGACCCAGCAATTCCACTACTGGGCATATACCCAGAGAACACCATAATTCAAAAAGACACATGTACTCCAATATTCATTGCAGCACTATTTACAATAGCCAGGACATGGAAGCAACCTAAATGTCCATCAACAGATGAATGGATAAAGAAGATATGGTACATATATACAATGAAATATTAGTCAGCTGTACAAAGGAACAAAACTGGGACATTTGTAGAGACATGGATGGACCTAGAGACTGTCATACAGAGTGAAGTGAGTCAGAAAGAGAAAAACAAATATTGTGTATTAACACATATATGCGGAATATAGAAAAATGGTACAAATCAACCGGTTTGCAAGACAGAAATAGAGACACAGATGTAGAGAACAAACATATGGACACCAAGTGGGGAAAGCAGGGGGGTGGGGGGGGTGGGGAATGAATTGGGAGATTGGGATTGCCATCTATACATTACTAATAAGGAAAAAAATATCAAATTGTACACTTTTTTAAAAAAAACAAGAATTTCAAATGCTTGACTCTTACCTTAAAATGTTATTAATCCATCCAAAAAACTTTTATTGTGTACCTACTAAGTGCCTGCCCTTGTAGTGGGCACTGGTAATCACACAAACATTGAAAAAAAGGAACAGGGACCAAGTAGAAGCAGGTGGAACTAAGTAGAAGCAGCCTCCTTCCCAGGTCTCCCTGCAAGGTTGTTACAAGTTTTCCTTGCAAGGAACAACCTACTCCCCTCAAGCCCCACCCCAACTACCCTTGTTGCTACTAGACTAGGGTCAGAGGTCAACATGTTCCAGGGGGACAAGTACAAAGTCTTGCCTGGAAGGAAACAGCATATACACCAAAGTGATTGCAAGATTGGCTGACTCACATTGGCAGAAACCTGGGGAGTACGTCTATGAATAGGTTATAAGACATACTAAGGAGGACAGCTAATAACATTGGATCAAGGGACATTTTTGATATGGGTACACTTAGTAGGGATTCTAAATTTAATGGTTAGCTCATGAAGCTGAAAGTGGCTCTGTTTATCTGGTTGGTGACAAACCTTGGTCTCAATGGTGGCCGTCCTTTAATGAGTTTGGGATGACAATGTTCCTTGCATGATGTAAAGGAAGAAATCCAAAGGCCGAGGGATACAAGGATGCTGGAGTGACTTTATTGTGAATGACGTGCACGACCAGCCCCCCAGCCCTCTGCCTGCCCCCAAGGGTCTGGCGGACACTCCTTTCCCTAAGGCATTGAGGAATGCATCAGCAAGGGGGCACCTGTATCCTTGAGTGTCTCTGTGTGGCTGTTCTCAGTAGGCCAGATGTAATGGTGGAAATGCCAGAGGGAGATGCCAGGTGGGAGATGTAGGGATGAGGACAAGTGACAGCATTTATCCCCCGAACACAAGATGGGCACACGTACTGTATTTTCCAGAAGAAGAGAAGTGGTCATCAGAATGTCTCAGGAAATCTTTTCATGGCTTATTCATCACGGTGTCCCTAGAAACGAAATAGATGGGCCGTGAATCACTATATAGTTTGAACTATACAATAAAGAAAGATCTGGTGGCCAGAAAGCATTACAAAGGAGAGTCTTGACCTCTTGTCTAATTTTTTTTGAGAGATCAGGTAATAAATTGAATTCTGACCCAAGTTCAAATCCCAGTGGACCCAGTAGGTCTGCAGATCCACCCTAGGCCATTTCCCAAGCTTCTTGGCAACTAGAAGGGCTCTTGGAGTAAAGTCCGTGGTAGTAATAAGACCCAAGTGAAACCCTTTGGTAATCTCCTTCCTAACCAGGATAGCATTTGGGGGTGAATTGCAGAGATTAATGCCACCCTCAAAGACTTGAAAGATGCAGGGTTGGGGAATCCAATCACATCTCTATTTCATTTACCCGTTTGGTCTCTTCAGAGGCAGATGGTCCTTGGAGAATGACTGTGGATTACCATAAACCTAGTCAGGTGGTGACTTCAGTTGCAGCTGCTGTTGCAGACGTATTATCTTTGTTTGAGTAGATCAGCAACCCCCCTGACACCTCCTATGCAGCTATTGACCTGGCAGATGCTTTATTTTTTTCTAGACCAGTTTGCAAGGACTATAAGAAGCAGTTAGCTTTTATTGCTCAGAACCAGCGTGTACATTCAAAGTCTTGCCTGTGATCTATGTCAACTCTCTTGCTTTTTGCCAAAATATCATCTTCAGAGATTCTTGAGCATCTTTTCATTGTACCAAACATCATGCTCCTCCACTACATGGTTGGCATTCTGCTGTTTAGTCTCAATGGGCAAAAAGTAACAAGCACATTAAATGCCTTATTTAGTAAGTGAACTGTGAACCCTAATCTTGGTTGCAATTTCTGTAGAGGAAGAGTCCAGTCAGGAGACAGAAACCATGCCAAATATTTTAACAACGATAAAAATAGGATATATTTATAATTGTTAACTAGGTATTGAAAAGTTGCAATGCAAGGAGAGGTAGGGATTAGCAAACCACTGATCACAGGTGAGCAGTGTGTCTTTGTAAATGAAGTTTTATTGGCACACAGCTACGCCCACTTGTCTACATATTGTCTGTGGCTGCTTTCAGACTTGAGTAGTTGCAACAGAGGTCACGGGTCTTGCAAGCCTAAAGTATTTACTGTATGGCTGTTAAAAAACAAAAAAACTTGCCACCCCTACACTCAGGTGTCACAGAGGTGGCAACAGCAGGAATCAGCTACCCCTTTAAGGCTGGGGAACCAAGGGAAGAGCTGTTATGAGTAAACCAGAAGCTTAGAAGAGGGACCTTGCAGAGCTGGAACCACGGGGGCTGATAATCATCTAGCCCTGGCTGGTCGGTGCTGGCCTGTCTGAGGGCACTAAGGTGACATTAACAGGGTCAGTAAAACAAACAGGAAGAAGCAGCAAAACAGGGACAGATGGCAGACAGGAAAGAGCACATCCTTTCTCCCTGTCCAGTCTCCAGGTCTTCCTCTAGCCCTCCCTGCTGGAGCACTAAGAAAGCTGAAATGTGGAGCAGAGACAACCCCAGTATCACAAAGTAACACGTGGAGGGAGTCTTCTCAGTGGAGAGACAGTAGCTTAAGAACTGGTAAAAGGAGAACTGGTAAAAGGCATTTCTCTCCTTAGTCATCCAGGCAAGTGAATTTAGAGGTGGAAGACAGGGTATGTATCAAATAGGAATGTCTTGCTGGTTGTAGATTCCACCGTAGGTCTCAGTTTCCTCATCTGTACAATGGTAATGAAAATAGTAATGATAATAATAGGTCAGTTAATATATTTGGTCGCATTCAGTCCTGATACCTAGCAACAGAACTCAGCACACCCCTGGCTGGTGGCTGCTGAAGACCAAATCTGCATGGATTTATGGCTTTAATTGGCTGTAACGACCTGGGCCAGCACGTGAGAGGGCTGTTCTCACCCACACTCACTGCCACAGTCCTGGGTCTGGTGTGTTATTTAGCTAATGTTACTGTCCCTCTCCCTAGTCACTGTCACAGGTCCCATTGCTCTCACTTCCCAGACCTTATCATTGTCTGAGCTTCCCCAGGCAGCAGGTTTCTTCCCTGGGCTGTTCTCTCCAAGCACCCTAAGGTCACGGTGCGTGTCCATCCAGGTCTCTCCTCCTTCCCCAGAGCATAGACCAGGGCCTGGTACAGAGAAAGTGCCCAACAAAGATTCCATTCAGAACTGCATTTAACCCTCAACCACCTGTACTGGTAGGTTTTGTTATCCCCAGTGCCAGATGAGGAAACTCAGGCCCAGAGGGGTTAAGTCATCTGCCTAATGTCACAAAGCAATGAACGTGCACAGCTGGGCTACACAGCCAGATCTCTCATACTGTGCTCTTACTACAACCCTGAGCGTCCTCCTTTCCTGTCTTACCTTCCAGGGGCGTTTCTTAGGCCAGATTGCCCCCAGTTCACAGAGGACCAGCCCCGCCCCAGACAGCACAGGAGTTTGCCCGAGACAGAAGTCCACTGTCCTTTTCAATTCGATAATTGAACGAAGGCTGTAAATCCAGCAATATGTGTGTGGTCAGCTGCCCCATTTTTTTCCCTAAGAAGCAGATTTATGGGGTATCCACACTCAGGGATGATTATTCCCCAATAGTTTATAGTATCAAGGCTCCTTTATTTTCCCCCAATAAATCTAATTTATATGAACTGGCAGATTAAGCAGTGCATTTCCTGGCGTCGGAAGGCTGTGAATCATTCACAGTGCTTTTAGAAACTTGAGATTAAGGTTTTGCATAATGCAAATCGGGAAGAGAAGATGTTTGCTCTGCCCCACTGTGGGTGCAATTAGAGCGATGAACACCAGGAGAAATTCATTTTCCAGGGACAGAGAAAGGTCTGCTTGGTATGCAAAAGAGCAGAGTTATTTGCAACACAGGAGCCTGGAACTTGGTTAGTAAAGCACCCTGTGACTGTGTGATTTGCGGCTTTAAAGAATTTAAAGATGAATAAAACATTGAATAAATTTTCAGAGAACTGTTGTCAGACAGCATAAGATCTAAGCATTTGAAGGGGGACAAAAAGGAAGTCTGTACCTGTGCTATCCCAGCTCCAGGCCCCGGGGAAACTGCGTTTGGTTTCGAATCCTTTATGCTACCTGGAATTTTCTCCCACCAACTTTATGCCGTTCCTAATCCCATCAGTCCCAACTCAAGTCCCCTCTTCCAGGAAGTCCTCTCTGTTCACCCAAGCCCACTTACCTCAGCTCCTTTGACCTCTAGTTCACTCATTCATGTGGCATTTTTATTGACCATCTACTATGTTCAAAGAGCAGGGAGTAGATCAGCCAATAAAACAGAAAAAAGTCCCTTCCTTCTTGGAGCTGATGTTCTCATGGGGAGTGAGAGACAGTAAACAAAACAGAGAAGCTATTATTATGTTAGATGATGCTAAGTGCTGTGGAGAAAAGAAAGCCGAAGAAATGCCAGGAGTTGGGGATGCTTTGCAGTTTTAGGTGAGGTGGTCAGAGAGGGCCTGAGACGATGACGGTTAAACAGACACCTGAAGGAGGTAAGGGGTGAGACACAGGTCTGCGGAAGAGTGTTTCAGGAGCAGAAAGAGCAGGTGTTCCTGGGCAGTCCTGAGGCAGGGGTGAGTGAGGGGGAGGGAGGATGGGGGGTGACGAGTCCAGACCAGGAGCAAGGCCAAGGTCGTATAAAGTCCTTCATTTGTTCATTCATTCACTTAATCTATTCATTCATTCAGCAAATACTTTTATAGCCTGACTGCGTGCCAGGACTTGCTGTTCTAGAGCCTGGAAATCCAACAGTAGACACGACAGGCGCGGTCCCTGCTCTCAGGGGCCTCATTCTGGTGGGAAAATAGAGAATGAGCAAATAAACAAATAAATAAGGTAATTTCAGAGTGACAAGCTAGAAAAGGTGGATAGGGGAATCCAATCACCATTGGCTTCCAGGAGAGCTCAGGCCTGAGAGGATGCGCTAGTGGCTGCACCCTCTGAGCCAGGCCTTGCCAGGAGCTCCCAGCACCTTTGAGTTAATCCTCTATCTGCCTTTCAGTGGGGACTGTCGTCATCCTCACCTACGGATTAGGGAGCCCCCCAAGGCACTAGTTGAATGAATGAACGATACAATGAATGAATGAACAGAGGGATGACCCCCTTCTCTGCTGCCCGGGAGGTCTTGTGAGGGTGTAGAGGAGGGGCTTGTGATGGGCTCGGGTGGGAGTCCCTCCCTTGGGAGCTGTTTCTGGTCCAGCAGCGATGCCCACTCTGCTCTTCACGTTGTTGGGGGGCACTGCTTAGAGTGGGAGGCCCTGCGCACACTCACCAGGCCCAGGCAGTCCAGCCCCCTGGGAGATCACATCCTGTGGCCTCAGAGGCAGGGCTGGGGATGGAGGAGGGGGAGGAAACAGGGGTGGTTCTTCTGGGTGGAGGATGGACAGGGCTGGCAGGGAGCGAGGCGATGGGCGGGAGGTGCACCGACCAGAACCTGTGTGTCCAGGACTGCTCCAGGCACCTGGTGTGGACGTGGACGTGGGTCCCCTCTGCCTGGCCAGGCTGGCTTGGTGGACATCTGTCTGGCTGTCTCCCCCCATTTTCATGTGAAAGGCAGGCAGGACATGACACGGGGACTGGGGGCCGCCATCTGCTCGTGGAGCACATTGTGCTCAGACCCCGGGTCTCATCACAAGGGCGGAGGGTTGAGGCCGACGAGGAAGCCAACAGAAGGAGCTTTCAGGGCCGAGGGTGGCTCTGAGGGGCAGGGCCACTCGGGGCCGCTGTCACCATCTGTGCCCGTCCCTCCCAGGCGGGTCTTCGCTCAGCTCCACTCAGATGTCCCCTCCCTGCCCAGGGCCAGGCTGCTCCGATGCAGCGGCCACTCAGCCCTTCTCAGGGGGGCAGCCGAGGAGCCAGGATCTGCACCGCCTCCCCCCAGCTCCAGGGTCTGCCCACCGGGCCATCCTGTCTCAGTCCCTTCATGGCCAGAGCTGGGGACAGTCCCCAGGACGCACCTGCTGGGTGACCAGGAAGCTGTGCCCCGTGAGGCTCCCTCCGGCACTGACCTGGCCTGGACGCTGGACCCTCCAGCCAGGGGCGGCCCAGGTCAAGGGCACAGGGAGGGGCTCTCCCAGGGGGCTAGCCAGAGGGGAGGGTCCTTCCCCTGCCAGCTCCGCTGCAGACCTGCGTCTCCGGGGAGGAAGGTCTGCGGGCTGCGTCTCTGCAGGGACTCTGCGCACTGGGGCGGGAGTCGCCCCTGGGTCAGGATGACCCGCTGTCTCACTGCGGACGCCCCTCTGAGCCTGAGCCCACCTGACAGCGCTGACCTCAGAGTGATTGCTTTTCCCTGTTTTAGCGGGGACTCGGCGGGTGCTCCCTTCTGGAGCAGCTGCAGGCCTCGGGGAGGAGGCGGGCTGCGGGAGGATGTGCTGCCCACGTGGCGCAGAGCCCGCGGGAAGATCTGAGGGGTCTGAGTGGTGAGCGGGCAGGAGGGGCACCTGGACACAGGCTCACGACCTTCAGACGTGACAGAGGAGGGGACCATTCTCGCTGGGCCCCAGCAGGGCGGCCGGTGTGGATTCTGCCGTGCGGGGACCTGGACGGGACATGCCAGCCCGGCCCCTTCCTGCCCAGCTGGGCTCATGTCCCCCCTCCACACCCGCCCGAGCCCACTCACAGGGAATGCACACATAGTCTGTTTCTAATTAAAAAGTAATTTAATTATCTGCTGAAAATTCAACATTAATTCCACAATTAATATTGAAATGAATTCTAGCTGTGCTCGCAACGTCTTTCCTCCCTGCTTGTTAGAAAATTGGGGGGATTGGAGGGAGAGGAGCCCCCGGAGGAAGCATGAGGGGTGCTCCACTCCTTCCTTGGCAGCCGTCCCAGAGCTGGGGGGGCGGAGAGACACAGCCCAGGACGCCCCCAGACCCGGAGCGCCCCGAGGGTCTGGGGGACACAGGGGAAGGAGCAGAGTCACAGCCAGGCTGCGGGGCTGGAACCAGCTCTGTCCCTCAGCGGCTGTGTGGCTGTGGGATGGTAACCGAACCCCTCTGAGCCTCACTTTCCTCCCGTGGAAAATAAAGATGATTGTGGCCTCTGCCTCCTAGGGTTGCTGGAAGGATCCAACAGCCTCCTGAGCTCTTGACTCAAGAGTCACTTCTGAGCGAGACTGTGTCCCTGGCCCCCACATTTAAAGTCCCAACCCCGCCCCTTACCACTTCCTCCCTTCTCCCCCTCAGTTCTCTCCATGGCCCTGACCCCCATCAACCACCAACGTCAAGTCCCTGAATAAAGGGATTTTTATCTGTTTTGCTCATTGCTTTACATCTAGACACATAGCAGTTGCTGGCACATAGTAGGCGCTCAGTAAAGACTTGTTTAGGTGAAATAATGAATGAATGGTGAGTGAATGAATGAATGAATAAGACGTAGAGCCCTCAGAGAGGTGCCTGCATGTGATAGGCTCCCTAGAAGTGTTACCAAAGCGCCATCCATATCCTACTCCCTCTCTTCATTTTCTTTCCTTCATTTATTCCATAATTGTCTTTTGACCTCCTACTAAGTGCCATGTGCTGTTTCTAGACAGTGTGAATACAGCAGTGGGGAAAAAAGCCTTAAATTCCTGCCCCAGCAGCATGAGACCCAGGACCTTCAAGTTACTGTGCCTAGACTCCAGGCATTTGTAAATCACAGAAAGTAAATTGCTCCTATTAATTACTTATTATAAAGATGCCCACTTTTGGGGCCACGATGGTGGCAGAGCAGAACCCCAGCTCATGACTCCTTTGGGGTCCTGTTCTTCCTGTGTCCACCTGCCTCCTGCAGAAGCCTCTGGGATGCTCTCCTGGCCCTGGGCTCCTGGAGTGGAGGGTCACGGAGGTCTTGCAGGAAGCCTGGGCAGTTCAAGGCTCCCATCGACCAGTACTCTGATCAATACTCTGTCAGCTGAAGCTTCCCGGCAGGGGACTGCTTCCCAGAACTGGACACTTAGGACGAGGGCTGTGACAGGCAGGGACGCTGGGGACCTGGCTTCTGGGATGCCCTGGCAGGTGGGTAGACACAGGTCTCTGAAAGTGGCTCTGACAAAGCCCTCATCAGTCACAACTGCAGAGTCCTAGGATATGCAGGCGAATGAGGGCAGCACGACAGGGCACAGGGCAGGGCAGCTACTCACAGGGGGGCACCGACTGGGCAGTGCCGCTTATTCAGCTCTGCTGTCCGTCGTGATTTACCTGTTGTCTGAGTGTTGAACACTCTCTACCCCTGCGCACCTGCAGGCTGGAATTGCCCTGAGATGCCCAGCTGTGAGCCCTGCGGTGGGCACTTGGTACATATTATTGAGTTGGTGGTGAGGCCTGTCACTGTGCCCCACGAGCTCTAACAGCTGCGGAAGGGGCGCCTTTTCCAGGGCCTTGAAGGATTTCCTGTCTGCTTGTCTTTTTTCTCACTTTGCCCCTCCCGCCCTCCCTCCCTCTCTGATCAGGCCCCAAAGGTCAGGGATTGTGGAGTCTGGGCAGACAGACTGGGGCTGAGGAATTCCCCAGCAGCTGTTGGGCTCCAGGCTGTGGGGTGTGTGTGTGGGCGGGGGGGTTGCCCCAGCCCCCAGTCTTGGGGGTGGAGGGGGGGAGCATGGCCTGCAGACCACTCACTGGGACGTGCCACATGGCGGCAGTGTGTGTTCACCCGTGGGCTGGGGCTGGGTTGGGTGCTGGGGACGCAGGGAAGAAAGGGACCCTGTCCCCACCCTCAGTCCCGCAGCTAGGGACGTAAGTCAGGCTCTGGGTTGAATGCACGTCCATACAGTTGGGTAAGCAGAAAATCTATCCTGTTCCCCTCCCCACCTCAATTTAATTTCTTATGCCAAGCCACCATTCCTTTGGAAGTGAGAGAATTTTATCATTTTGTGTTTTACATTTAGATCTGTGATCCATTTTGAGTTAGTTTTTATACAGGAGGTGAGGCTTACGTTGAGGTCCATTCACTGTGGAGTGAACTGTCTGCTCCGCATTGACTTGCTTTTGTACTTTGTCAAATACAGCTGCCGATATTAGTGTGGGACTGAGCTGGACTCTGTTCTCTTCTGTTGACCCGTGTGCCCGTTCCTTCGTCAATACCACACCGTCTTGACCACTGTAGCTTTATAGTTAGTCTTAAAACAGGGTAGCGATTCTTCAAACCTTATTACTCCTTTCCAAAACTGTCTTAGCTAGTCTAGTTCCTTTGCCTCTGCCTGTACATTTTACGATTAGCTTATCTGTATGTATAAAACCTCTGCTGGCATTTTGATTGATATGTGTTAAATCTGTAAACAAATTTGGGAGAATTAACATTTTACTAGTTAAGTCTTCCAATCCTTGAACATGGTATATCTTTCCATTTATCTAGATATTCTTTGATTTCTTTCATCAGTGTTTTATAGTTTAAAGCATAAAATCTTATACGTATTTGTTAGATTTGTACCTAAGTATTCCATTTTTGGAGAGCTTTTATAAATGGTATTTAGAATTGTTTTTTAATTGTACATGGCTATTATATAGAAATATGGTTGATATTTGTGTGCAGGCCTTGCTAACCTCACTATCAACTTGTAGGAGATTTCTGTGTGTGTGTGTGTGTGTGTGTGTGCGCGTACATTTTTTGGTATTGTTTATATAAGCAATCATATGGATGCAAATAAGGATAGTTTTATTTCTTCTTTTCCAATCTATATGCCATTTATTCTTGCCTTCACATGCTGCTTTTTAAGATTGTATTTTTGCCAATATTTTAAAAAAGACACTAGTTTATTTCATATCATAATCCTTGGCTTCATTCAAAACCAGAGGAGTAAGCAACACAGGGCCTGGCTTCCCTTACACAACAAGCCGGCAGAGCTGGGGCGCGGCCACCCCTACACATGGGGCACATGCCCCCCTGCACCCCTCACTGGCCCATTCACTAGCCCATCCCTTCAGGCATTTGCAAACTTTGCCCTGAGTGGTCAAGTACTGGAAGATGGCGAAGAGTTCCTGTTTCCCCCAATGCCAGAGCTGTGGGGTGATTTCCATGTGCCCCAGATGTCATGGAGATAGAGTGAATGGTCGGGCGAGGAGGGACAGGTGAAAGGAGTGTCTCCATGGCAACCACTTGAGGGTGGACGTCTCAGTGAGTTCTGGCTCAGAGAGATGGTGCCTGAGGACCACGTTGGTCACCCTGTCACCTAGCACCAGGTAGATCCTCAGGAGAGGGGAAGGATCAGCCGCAAATTGTCTGAGGTCAAGTTTCCACCATCCATGCAGAAAAGGGACTCAAGCAGAAATAAAAATAGCTAACATGGCAGGCATTTTTCTAAGTGCTTTTATGGGAACATGTTTTTAATCCTCTCAGCCGCACTAAGAGAAAATATTATTGCCCCATTTCATAGGTGAGGAAACCGAGGCACAGAGCATTTGAGTAAAAGTGGCCAAGTTCACACAGCTGGGAGGAAATGGATGCAAACCAGGCGTTCTGGATCCAGAATCAGCACCATCACAGGCAACAGGCTTATCGACACCCCATGTCCTCTGCCTCCCCCCTCCCCCACCGCCACACCTGCCCTAGGGTCCTGGGGTCCTTGTCCCAGAAGCCTGACTCAGGGTCTGTTTCTGAGGAGACCAAACCAAGACCCAGTTGAGTGAGACTGTGGTTCAGATCCTTACGAGGTGCGTTCACTTCCGTGAATGTCTGCAGGCATGGGAAACCCAGTTTGGCTGGACACAGGCCCTGGTTGTGAGGAACTGTCCTGCATACATCAAGAGCATTGATGCCTGGATCCCCGGCCCCACCCATGCTTGTTCGTGGGGTCCCCTATTATTATGATGATCAAAAATGTCTCTACAATTCTTGAACACTCCTAGGGGACCACCCAGCTGAGAATTCCTACCACTGACCCCTCCAAGCTAGGAATGTGGAGTCCACAATCAGTGTCAGTCATTTGTGAGTTCTGGTTCCCCCTACACTTCCAGCCGTCTCTCTCTCCTGTCCCTCTCTGCACTTTAGGCAGGAGGGGAGACTCATTTCTACCTGCACACCTTTGTCTGCGCTGTTCTGCTGGGGACCAGGACACACACTTATACCAGGAAGTTTTGTACACATGGCCCCCACTGCCCTGTGGGGCCGATGTTTCCATCATCCCCATTTCACAGAGCGGCACTCTGAGGCTCGGAGAGGGGAGGTCACACAGTCATCCTGGATCACGTGGCCAGTGAGCTCCAGAGGGAGGCCACGCACTCTGGTGTGTTTGGTGCTAAATCCCAGCTCTGCCCACATCCCCACCCAGCGTTTCCTCCAGATGTGAGTGAGATGAAGATCCCACAAGGCCAGGCTTGTCCCCAGGGGGGCTGTTGGCTCAGAGAAGGTTGTGGTGAGACTGTGAGGGCAGCATTTTGGGGTCCCCCCTCCCCATGAGCCCCACTGGGGAGACTCCAGACAAGGAGACTGGACCCGTGTGGAGGATGTGGCTGGCTTACACATTGACAGATTGACTCTGATACTCTGACAATAAAGTATCAGATGTATCTTTTTACAGATGGGGAGATTGAGTCCTGAGCAGGGAGGCGACTTCTCAGGGTCACATGGCGGCAAGGGGTGGGGCTGGGGTTTGAACCTGATTCAGGTGGATGGTGCTGCTCCAGTCCACACTGGAGCAGGTCACCTTCCTGCAGGTCCTGCCCTGACCTCCTCTCTGTTCCTCCACTCCAGGAAGACCATGCCTGGCCCAGGGCCTTTGCACTTACCACTCACTCTATCTGGAATTCTTCTTCCCTGGCTCTTCCCACACTAGCTCTTTCCATCTTTTAGTAAATAGTGGGGCCACAGACTGAGCTGGGGAAGACTGAGCAGGGGGAAGGGCAGTTTGGGGCAAGCGAAACAGAAGTTCCCTTCAGCCACATGGACCTGGGGTCAGAATGGACCTTGGAGGAGATACTGAGTTAGTATCTGGAGCTCAGAGGCTGGAGCCATGAGAAGGGTCTGAGCTGGAGGCGGATGTCTAGGGGTGCATGTTTCCTTCAATGTCACCTCAGGGACACCCCCCCCCCCCACAACCCTTCTGTCCTTAATGCATGCCTCTGTTTTCCCCATTTATCCCTAAAGGATGTCTTCATCATACTAATGTCATTATAATATTATCTTACTTGGTGATTGGTGTACTTGGATTTTGTCCATCTCTTCCATTGGACTATAATTCCATGAGGGCAGCAACCTTGACTGCCATGTTAACTTGCTGATTCCAAGTGCGCAGCACAGTCCCAGGCACATAGTAGGTGCTCATAAATATTAGATGAGTACGTAAGTGAAGTAGTGAATACACACGTGTGTGAGCATACACACTCATGCTTAATCCCTGTCTGTTCACGTACACATGCACATCTCTAAGACAGTCATGGCCCATACTTACTTACTCATTTATTCATTCATTCATTCAGCAGTGTTTATGGAGTGGGTGTTTAGTAACTGATAGTAACCCCTGTTACAACCACAGGAAGGGACACATGCAAACAATACAGCTAGGGTCCTCAACGCTCAGGCAAAGTATGGAAGATACTGTTAACTGTTTCTCCAATGTGGTTTTCCCTTTCTTCCTTAGGGAAGAAAGAATTTAGCTGGCACATAGCTGCCCAAAATAGTGACTACATTTCTTAGCTTCCATTGCAGTTAGATGTGACCATTAAGTAATTGTCAATGGAGAGCAGAAGTACCATGTGTAATTTTCAGAAAGTGCCTTAAAGGAAGGGGAACACACGTTTTTGTACCTTCCTCCTCACTGCTGACTGGAATGTGAGTGTGATGGCTGGAGCTCAAGTAGCCATTTTGGATCATGAGGTGGGAGCCACGTGTTATGGTTGACACAATAATAATAATAATATAAAAGGAGCCTGAATCCTTGATCAGAGTGAAGCAATCCCAAGGCTGCTCACTTCTGGGCTTTGTTTACCAGAGAGGAAAATAATCTTGTGTTTTGCCTAAGGCACTTTTAAAATAGATTTACTGTCTCTTGCAGTTGAATCTACTGCTGATTCATGCGCACACATACACACACAAGTCTCTTTTCCTTACTTGTGGAAACCATTGGGAGGCTGCGTTCTGTCTGATGACATCACCCAGATTCCTTGCGGGGAGCTGCATACTGATCCCATTTTGTAGCCAGTGCCCACTCACAAGGCCCACTGACAACCGTGCACCCAGAGCAAGATATTCATTTAGACTCTTCCCTCCTCTGGACAAAGAGTGTCATCATCCCCCTGTGGATTTATGTTCTGTCCCTTCATTTCTCTACTCCAGGAGCATCTGGGGAAGATTTATGGAAGGAATAACGGAGTGAAACCTGAGTTCCTGAGAACCTGGGGCTGTCAACCACAGCATGTTGGGAGGGGAGGAAACTTTCCCATGATGGCAACTGTCACATAGGTAATGTCACATGGTTCCCTTGGGAAGCTCGGCCCCTAGCTCCTATCTCCTGAGGCCCCACCTGCCCTACAAGACCTGGCCCAGTCCTGCCTCTTCCCCCGAGTCTGCTCTGCAGTTCTTGGCTCACCAGACTAGGTCTTCTCCGAGCCCCGAGGCAGCCCTGCTGGCCCGCTCACTGGGGGTTTATTTCCACTTAAACGTCCTCCCTCCTCCCTCGGCCCTGCCCGTGGACACTGTCTCTCCCCAGGGTCATGGGAACACTACTCACATCCCCCCAAAGACCCAAGGTTCTTTTTGGGGATTGTTTCCTAACCAAGGGCTTAGCATCAAACAAGTCACAGACAGGACCATGTTATGTCACAATATGCCGTAAAAGGAAAGCTCCAACTTTGAACCTCTGTAAATATTTAAAAGTAATGACATTATCCTCCAAGTTTTATAAAGATGGTCGTAAATCAGGAGTTCATGTTGATTACATGTAGGTCCTCCAATGTAATAAAAATGTACACATCATACATTATAAATGTACCTCTCCAGGCCCATAAATTTGATGTAAAACTAACATATGAGCTATAACAGGATTAAACATTTCATTAACACTAGCTTTACTTGTCTTCTTAGAATTTAGGATGTCTATTTTGGAATAATTTGGGTGGCCCAAGACTGTGATAAAAAGCTGATGGGGGTAGGTGTGTGAGTTTAGCTAGCAGGGAGATATAAAATTCCTGTTGTTGACCTTGGAATGTTGTTTATTTGAAAAAATAGCCTGCAGCCTCACCCCCCACCCTTTCTTCTTACTGGCAAACTCACGTGTAAGTCTCATGTGGGAGGTGAGCAACAAATATGGAGGATCTACTGTGTGCTGTGTGCTCACATTTACTCTAACATTTGTCTATGAAGCCATTTGTCCATGAAGAATCATGGAGATTGCCACTTGCTCTAGGGCGTTGTAGTCTTTGTAGTAGATAGAAGGTTTTTTGATTGAAAGGACATAAGCCAGTTCAAACTGACTTAAGCCAAAAGGGGAAGTTACTGGCCCAGCCATGGGCAAGTCCAAGAGTTGGATCCAGGAGTTTGAGTGTGACTGTAAAGCATCTGTCTCCATCTCTCATCCCTCATTCCCTGGAAGGCTCTTCTCTCACAGTGATAGAGCAGCAACCCCAGTGGAATGATACTTTCTCCTTTGTGAGAGTTCCAGCAGTATCCCAAAACGACTCTCACTGGACTATAGTGAGCATCACTCTGGCTAAAGGGTTGTCTGCTCTGCTTGGCCAGGCTCAGGTCACATGCCCACCCTTACATAGGCTGTGGGAGTCATCTCCTCCCAAAACACATGGACCAACTGTGGGGGATGAGCTATCCATTTGGTTTCCTTGGTTTCCAATAACAGAGACTGAATTCAGCTAACTGAGGCAAAATGGGAAATTACTGGATGCAAAAAGGTTGTTCAGATGACCAGAGATGGCTGGGAAATAGAACAGGTGAACATCAGGAGCGTTCCAGAACAACCCTGCAGCAGAAATTCCCTAAGTGGGTGACCTTGAGACCAACACACAATGGAATGAGCCCAGTGAGTATTTGTTGGTTGAATGAATGAATAATGAATGAAAAGGAGGGGGCCTAGAAACTGCGCAGACCATACCACAGATGTCCATTTCTTCCCAAATTCTTTCCCCATCAGTTATTTTGGACAGTTTTGCCAGATCCAGCCCTGGTAATGACCTCCAACTTCCTCATGCTCATTGCTCTCCTGGCTTCCAAGATCCCAATGTCAGGATTTTCCTCCTTCCTCTCTCGCTGCCTCCCTCCTCCTGCTCCTAAGGGCAGCATGTCCCAGGATTCTGCCTCCCCCTCTCCTCCCTCCACATGCTCCCTTGGGCAGCTCCTCTTTGCTCAAAGCTTCAAGTGTCCTCATTTCTGGTCCCGCCACCTCTCTCAAGTTCTAATCATAGGTTTCCCCAAACTCAGATTCAGACTCCATTTATTAGGCACCTGCTATATGCTGAATTCTTTGCTAAGCACATACAGTGTCTCATTTGATCCCCATGACAACCCAGAGAAGATGATTCTTGTGTCCATTTTACAGATGGGCAACAGGAGGCTCAGAGAAGTAAGGGGCCTTGCTCAAGGCTGCTTTGCCAGGTGGTCATAGATCTGGGATTCAAACTCCAAAGGCTATAACTTTAGCCCTTTAGCCCTTCCAACTAAGTCAGCTGAGACGTAACTCTTCACTCAACTTTCTTAAGATGATGCCAGGGTCAAAATTTGGGCACCTTCCCTATTGCCTGCCTTTGTCCGCCACGTCCAAGCAAACACCTAGTCCTACTGTGTTAACCTTCATGGGCCCCTTTTCCTAAAATAAATAATTAAAAATGATGTTTTATGACAATGTTAGTATACAGATGAGTATATTCCAGGAAGGATTATATTCATTTTTTTCTTCATGATTTTCAAAGAAATTAAAATATTTTTTATGGGCTTTTGGGAAGACACTGTTCCCAATGTGCCTTGTTCACCTCTCCACTGGCCTATGACAATGGCTAACTTTTCACCTGCAACCCATCCCAAACACGCTGGCAGAGCAGTCCTTCAGCAGTGGTCACCTGATGTAGATGCCCATCAAGCATCCATTCCTCCTTTGCCTTCTGGTGCCAGTGACCCCCAGGTTTCCTTTGGAGAATCTCCCCTCCCCACTATCAGGCCAATTCTACTCTGGCTCTGGGAGAGGGCACATGACCGAGGTCTAGCCAATCAGAGCAGTGCATTCCCCCAGCCTCAGTGATTGGCTCAGGAGGTAGAGCTCCTGGAACCTGCGGGAAAGAGGCACTCCCTTTCCTTGAGGATCTGAGAGGGTATGAGGGAGGCTGGGGGCTTCTTGTGGCACTACTCAGAGTGGGCTTGTGGGGAATAAAGTCAACAGAAAGGAAGGTAGAGCCAAAAGGAGGGAGAGAGAGGAGAAGGAGAGGGAGAGGGAGGAGGAGAAGAAGAAAAACAAGAAGGACGAGAAGGAGGAGGAAGAAGAGAGAAGAGGAGGAAGACCAGATTTGATGGTATAGTTGGAATCCCTGGATCCAGCATGCCTGAAGCAGTACAATTCTTGGACTCTTCTGTTTTGCTTTGGGTTTCTGTGACTTGTGACTGAATAACAACATACTTCCTAACACATAGCTCCCCACATCCCAGCTGCCCCTTCATTTAAACTCTGCTCTGACTGCACAGGGTCAGCAGGATCAAGCCCCAGCTTTCCATCTTGGCACTTGGGCTCCTCACAGTCAGGCCCATCTTCCTTTACCTCTGACAGAGCTTAAAAAAATCAAACAAAAAAGAAACAACCCGGACGTCTTCCGTAGGTGAATGTTTAAACAAACTCTAGCACATCCGTGTCATGGAGCTATGGAATACGACTGAGCCATAACAGAGTGAGTTATTGATACGTGCAACAGCCCCGATGGATCTCAAGGGCATTGTGGTGAATGAAAAAGACAATTGCAAAAGGTTACAAACTGTGATTCCATTACATGACACTCTTGAAATGGCAAAACTATGGAGACAGAATAGATTAGTGGTTGCCAGGTGACAGAGATGGGAGTGGGGTTTTGAGTGGAGTGGGTGTAAATGTAAAGGGGCAGCACAAGAGGTTTTCTTCGTCATGAAGAAAGAAATATATCTTGATGGCTGTCATGGTTACATGAACCTATACATGTGATAAAATTGCATAGGACTGTATGCACTTGCAGGCATGCACACACACACACAGACACCCAAATGAATGCATGGAAATAATGATGGAACTGAATAAGGTCTGTCGTCTAGTTCACAGTTGTGTACCAAGGTCAGTTTCCTGGTTCTAATATAGAATTACAACTATATAAAATGTCACCATGGGGGACAATGCCGGAAAGGAACACAGGACTCAAGGTAATATTAATTGCAGCTTCCTGTGAGCCTATAATTACTTTAAAATTTAAAAATGCCAATGAAATATGGCTGCTTCCCATTCCTCGAGCATTCTCATCCCTTCCCGAGGTTCTTGTCCTATTCATGAGTTTTTTACCTCCTGGGAAACCCTTACCACCTTCTTGTGTGCTTTCCCAAAAAAAAGATGTTCAACTTTGTGGTTCAATGTATGGGCATTGTTTTGGGTGACAAAAGTTCCAGGTTTTCTGGGACTCAAGGGGTTTCCAGGATGTGGGACTTTCAGTTTTCAAGCTGAGACAGTTCTGGGCAAACTGGGATCAGTTGATCACCCTAGCTTTGGGTAAGTCATGTGGACTTGGGTTTAAGTCCCAACTTGGCTGCTTAAGAGCTGTGTGACCTTGTGAAAAATGCTAGAGATGGGAGTGGGTTTTTTTTTTAATAAATGTATTTACTTTTATTTATTGGCTGTGTTGAGTCTTCATTGCTGTGTGCGAGCTTTCTCTAGTTAAGGAGAGCAGGGGCTACTCTTCGTTGTGGTGCACTGGCTTCTCATTGCGGTAGCTTCTCTTGTTGCAGAGCACAGGCTCTAGAGCACAGGCCCTAGAGCACAGGCCTTCAGTACTTGTGGCTCACAGGCTCACGGGCTTAGTTGCTCTGCAGCATGTGGGATCTTCCCGGCCCAGGGATGGAACCCGTGTCCCCTGCATTGGCAGGCGGTTTCTTCACCACTGTGCTACCAGGGAAGCCCCTGGGAGTGGGGTTTTGAGTGGAGTGGGTGTGAATATAAAGGAGCAGCACAAGAGATTTTCTTTGTGTGAAGGGATAGTCCTATATCTTGACAGCTGTCTTGGTTACATGAACCTATATATGTGATACAATTGCATAGGACTATGTTCTTCCGGTCCTTTATTTGTAAAATGGAAACAATAACAAGACTCAGTTTGTCCTGAGGAGTCAATGAAATCACACATGTGAAGGCTGACATGGGACCTGGCATGTAACATGTGCTCATTAAATCAGAAGACTTAGTTGCTATTTGGCTACCCAGCACACCCTCCCTCTGCCCCCTGGGGAGCACCCCCAGTGCCTGGGGCTCTGCTGAACTCCCTGGGGGGCAGAGACCCCATGCTATACCTCCATCTCCATCAATAGTTAAAACAATGAACATATGCGCTGGGACTTAATGAAACATATTGATTACACAAATTTCTTTTATGTAATAAAACACATACACAGCACTTTAAAATACAGCTCTCTCTGGCCCATAAATTTGCTGGAGCAGACATCAAGCGTTACATTAACACTTGTTTGCTTGCCCTCTTAGAATTCAGAAGGAGGTCTGGTGACACCTGTCACTTTCTGCTGGGCGATTCAGTTCCCTGCAGGCAGTCTGTCACCCCCCTCTTTGATCTGTGTTTCTGGAATTTGGCATTTATCCCAGTCTCTTCTCCAGTCAACCCTGACCCTGACAAGGGGCTTTCCATCTGCTCAGTACTCAGGGGATTCACCCTGATAAATTTTTTTTGGAGCACTTGCTATTTTTCTTATCCACCCCATTCCCCAGACCAGAATGTAACTCCACCATGCAGGGTGTTTTTCTGTCTTGTTTATTGCTGTATCCCCAGGGCCTAGAATGTGGCTGGAGCACAAAAGACATTCAGCAGATGGGTGTGGACTGAATGAATGTGAAGGAGATAAATGGCAGTGACACTAGACTGCAGGGAGTGTGGTGGAGGAGTCACATTTGAGTTGAGACATGCAAGATAAGAAAGGGCCAACAGGAAAAGATGTGGAAAGGGCCTGGGGTAGGATTAAGCTTGGTGAGTTGGAGGAACAATAAAGAGGTCAGTGTGGCTGCAGTGGAGTGAGCCAGGGGAGACCGTAGGGAGATGACTCTGAGAGGTGACCAGACCATACAGGGCCTTGGAGGCCATGATCTGGAGTTTAGATTTTATTCTAAGAGCAGTGGGGAGCCATTGAAGGTTTTGGAGCAGAGGGTGACGTGATTTAATTTACATTTTTAAAGTTCTCCCTGACTGCAATGTGTGTTGAACGACTAGGGGTTTGGGTTGAAGGGAGCTGAGTGGAAGCCAGGAGACCAGGAAGGAGGCTGTTGTAATTCTCCAGGAAGGTCATGAGGGATGATGGGGCTCAGCCCAGAGAGGAAGTGGCCATAGAGAAACATGGGTGAACAGAGGACGTGCTTCGGAGATAGACTCAGCATTCCAGCTTGGCTGAGTTGACATTTGGGAACAGTGAGGTGTGACTTTGCCTGGAAATTCTCTTGATTCCTGGACATATTTACCTTGGGATCTCATGGAATGGTGAGGGATGAGATGCAATTTTAATGGCACCCAAACCCCCACTTGCTCCAAGAGATTCCAGAGGTCTTAATTCCTGGGCTTTCCTGCTGGGTTTCATGCTTCTAAGGTTGTTCTTTATTCTGAGTTTGCACAAAGCTCATGTTTATTTTTGCTAATTGATATAAATGTCTTGCCTTCGCTGTCATACTTCAGTGCCATGCACTTTCATATTAATTGGTTTGGAGAAGGAAAATTAAGTGCTTCGATTTGCCATCTTTACAAATGACAGAATGGCAAAGAAGAAAATTACTGGGCGGAAAGAGAGGAGTCGCGAGCACCTGAAATTCCCTTTGGAGGAGGAGGCAACGGCTGCCCTGGGGAGGGGTCTGGACTCCTGAAGGGAGCAATTTGGGGGTGGGGGGGTGGGGGAGAGGAGGGTTGGTGGGGATGAGGTCAGAGTCTGCCAGCACCTCAAGCAGCCCTTCCTATACATGAAGTGCTTAAAAAAGACAAAGTGCTTTTCAAGGACTAGGTCTCATTTAACCACCCAGTTGCCCTGCAGGGTATCATTGCCCCGCTTCCTGGGTCAAACAGGTAGGTTTCCAGCAGATGTCACTGACAGAAAATCCAGTGCCAACAGATGCGAGCAAGTGGGAACGTATGGTTGCTCGTAGAACTGAAAAGGCCCGAGGATAGTTCTGGCCTCAGGGAGGGCTGGATCCAGGTTTTCTAGTCAGTTTCAGCCCTCCTTTCCCCTTGCTGGGGGAAGGAGCCACTGCCAGTGCAGCAACCCTAGAGGGAAGATGTTCTCTTCCTTCCACCCTCCTGAGTCCAGTCTGCACAAGGGTCTTCCCGCCTGTGTTGTTTGAGCCAATAGAAGGAGACAGAGCCCAGTTCAGAAGCAAAACAAAGCTTTATTCTTTAATCAAAGAATGGAGAGGTATGAGCTCTGGCTCTAGAGCCCACGCTCTCCCCCCACACCTCCCATAGGCCGTGGGCGGGGCTGCTTTATAGGGTCAGTGGGGAGGGGAGGGGGCGGAGTTTTCCCAGGGCTGGCGCAGGCGCAGCTGTGCTGCTCACGCCCAGTGCCGCTCGGCGCACGTCTGCACACGGCTCTTCACCGCCATCTTGGACTGAGTGTCGCGGGCTGTGCTTCTGCACGCCATGGGGGTTGAAGGGCCCGTGCAGCCCCTTCCCACCAGGAGGTCTGGCCTGAAGGGCAGGGCACGGAGGCCTCTGCACGCGTGAGCAAAACCAGGCAAAGCACCGAGGAAAAGAAAAAGGTTAGACTTCATTACCCACAATTCTATTTCTATTTCCCAGGAATTGTGGACCAACCTGGTCACATGCCCATCTCTGACCCAAAAACTGGGGTCAGTGTGATGGGATTTGCTCCTGGTCAGGGCTACCCCTTGAGGTGTCTTGGTGTCAGTTAGGAAAGGTGCCCCTTTCTCCTGGGAGAAGCAGCCCTGTGCCAGGACACGGGCTTGGGGGGCAGGGATTTTAGCCCCTTGTGCGGGTACCATCTGCCCAGGTGTCGCCAGCGGTCCTGGATATGTGCGGCGTCCTCATTCTTTTCCAGCCATGACACCCATGAAATTCCCAGGAGGCACTGGGTCATGGGTGGGGGCCTCTCTCTGAAACCGAACCCGTTGTCTCATGAGAACAAGCCTCATATGCACACCCTGAAAGCAACCTGTGACATGTGAGCAACCCCAGGAAGCCCGCCCTCCTCCCCGGGGGCTGCTGACACCCCACCAGTGCTCCACCCCCAGGCTGGGAAACACAGGTGAGCAGCATCGAATGCAGACTCATCAGTCAGGCTGCCTCCCTCCTCCTCAGCTGAGAGGACCCGCAGCGACACAGAGGGAGGAGCAGGAGAAGCCGCAGGGCAAGGAGTGTGGGGAGGAGGGAAGGGAGGATGTCGGGCTCCCTCAGAGCTCCTCCAGGGCCCTGCGATCCCTCCATCACCCCTGGGTGCAAATCCACACCTTGTCCCCAAGTGATCGTGCTTAACTGAACAACAGCCACGGGAATGCTGTGGATACACGTGTGAGCGCATATCCACGTGTGTACAAAGCTTGTCCACAGCACATACGTGTGTTTGCATGCACGTACACCCCCAGGTATGCACACATCCAGGAGCCATGCACGTGCGCGTGCGCACACACGCAGAGCATTTTCCTACCGTCTCACACACACTTGTGGACACTGCCTGTAACAGTTTTATGCACAGTGCCCTACTGTGTATATACACCCTCACATATAGGGGGTTGAATCACTGATTCTGAAGCCAGGCTATCTGGATCCAGATCCCAGCACCAAACTGTGATTTGGGTCGTGTGATTTATCGCCTCTGTGCTTCCGTTTCCTTGAACCTAGGAACCTATCCCAAATAACGCTCTTGCCAGGATTATACGCATCATGTAATACACGGAGAGTGCTTAGAAGACTGTCTGGCAAACAATGGGCACTTAGCAGGTGCCAGTCATAATCATAGTCCCTTGCGCAGGTGCACACACACTTCCACACTTGCGTCCCCTGTGAGCACCTACCTGCATGCACCTGCGCTTCCCACACCTGCACCAACACTGGCCTGGGCAGCACACACGTGGAGATGCATGTTCACGTGTGCACAGGCATAGCGAGCCCAGGCTGCACACTTGCACATTACTCCTGCAAATCAGCACCCCACATGTACCACATACACCATACATGTGTTCACATGCATATATATACCCAGGCACGCCGTATGTACACGCATCTCCATGCGTGCATGCATATCACAATCTGTGTCCCCCATGCACACACGCACTCCCCAGGCCCGCACACATTCGTCCTCTCCCCAGCAGGGCCAATTCTTCTTTGCCCTCCCTTTTGGACTCAACACAATACCCTGCAGGTCTGAGTCTCACCAGGGGCCCCAGGCAGAGGGAGGTCATCATCTCTGAAAATGTCGGGTGTGTGTATCCCATGACCTAGCTAGTCCACCTTAGTCACACTCTGTCCTGGGGAAAATTTTATCCACGTGGACATGGAGCTACGTCTGAGGATGCTCATTGCAGCAGTGCTCATAGTAGCAAAAAATTGCCAATGACCTAGATATCCCTCAACAGAAGAATAGCTAAATAAATATGATTTTCTCCAAACTAAAGAATACAGTGATTTAACAGAATTTTTAGATCTTTATTACTGTCATGGAAACATTTTCAACACATGGTGTCGAGTGAAAGCGAGTTGAAGAGTGAAACAAGGTAAAGAATAATAACAGTTTGATACCATTTGCATGAAATAAGATAAAATATGTGATTTTGTGGGCCCATGTTTATGTGGGGAAACTATATGAGAAAGGATCTGGAAAGATGCATTTAACAGATGACAAAGGTTACTTCCGAGGAGGGGACCACGGCTGGATTATAGAGACATTTGTCCTAAAGAGTCAGCAAAATAACTGACAAGAAGTAATAAATGAATTTAGAAAGATCACAGGATAGAAGATGAATAGAAAAAATCAATTTAAATTCTATATACTAGCAGTGAACAATTGGGAAATGAAATTTTAAAATGCCATTTGCAATAGCATCAGAAAACATTAAAATACCTCGGGATATATTTAACCAAATATGCACAAGACCTGGGTTCTAAAAACTACAAGCAGAAATTAAACACTGAAATAAATGCAAGAATATACTCGGTTCCTGGATTAGAAGACTCAGTATTATCATTAAGATAGCAGTTCTCCCCAAACTGATTTACAGATTCAGTGGAATCCCAACTGAAATTCCAGGAGACGTTTTGAGAAATTGATGAGCTGATTATAAGATTTAAATGAAAACACAAAGGACCTGGAATAGTAAAAAAAAAAAAAAAAAAAAAAGTAAAAATAAGTTCGAGGACTTACACTATCTGATTTCAAGACTTATTACAAAGCTATAATAATCAAGATAGGGTGGTATTGGCATAAGGAAAGATGTATAGATCAGTGGAACAGAAGAGAGATTCCACAAATACACTACACATATATATTCAGTTGATGTTCAGCAGAGGTGCCTGGGTAATTCAGTGGGGAAAGGAAAGTCTTTTTGACAAATGGTTCAGAAATAAATGAATATTTATATGGGGAAAAAATGAACTTCAACCCCTTACTCATATCATATAAAAATTAACGTCAAATGGATCATAGACTTAAACATAACAGCTAAAACTCTTAAAGAAAACAGGTGGAAATCTTTGAGCAATTGAGGAAAGCAAATATTCCTTAGGACATATATAGTAATAACAATTACAAATAAAGATAAATTGGACTTCACAAAAATTAAAAACTTCTGCCTCCCCCACCCCCCAACATACCTGGGAAAGGACTTGCAGTGCAGAGATTGGCAAAGGCTGAGTTTCTTTTCCTTCCCTTGCTCATGTCAGGCAACCCTCTCCCGCAACCACAGCCCTCCCTGGGCTCCATATCAACTTCCTCCTCTGAGTCTTCAGGCCTGGGGAGGTAATAGCTTCCCTCTGATGCTAATCCTTGGGGCCTTCACCATCCCTTCTTGGTTTCCTTAACCTGCAGTCACTGTGTAAACACTCCCTCCATCACACCCTCCTCAATTTCCCTCTTGAGATTTGCCATCTGTTTCCTGCTAGGACCCAGCCTGGGGCAGACTGTTGGAGCACTGGTATGAGGTCTGTCTGGAGACACAAGCACAGGTAAGCCAGCAGAGGAAAGCTCAACTTCATACACGGTGGAGACAAAGCAAGAGTCAGAGAAAAGGTTGCCCCTGGGCATATTGCCCCCACCACCCCCAACCCATCTGGGGTTAATTACTTGGGATAATAATACTGAGGAAACTTAGATAACTGGAATGGACAGAAATGGGGGTGTCTCGATCAAGTGGGCTTCTGTAGGTAGCCCCTCTGTGTTCTGCATTATGTTGTTAGAACAAGAATTTTCTGAGTTTGTTTTCTGCCTTCTATTTCAAGGGGAGGTCAGCTAGTCCTTGGACTATCACAGATGGACATCTCCCGACCAAGGGCTTACTACTCCATGTCTAGGTTGACAGTGTGCTCTGTAGGGCAGTCTTTCTCTTTGTCTAACCTGTGGCTCACGTGCTGCAGCTTGGTGACTTCCCACTTATTCCCTTAGACTCGAAATGAGCTTTTCCAAAGTGAATCAAAGATTTCAATCCTTATGAAAGTTTTTGACATGTCAAGACAACAGAATTTTACTTATTGGATTTCTTTTTTTCTTTCTTTCTATTCATATTTTTTAAAAATAAATAAATAAATGTTTATTTATTTATTTATTTATTTATTTATTTATTTATTTTATTGGCTGTGTTGGGTCTTCGTTGCTGCACATGGGCTTTCTCTAATTGTGGCGAGTGGGGTCTACTCTTCATTGTGGTGTGTGGGCTTCTCATTGCGGTGGCCTCTCTTATTGCAAAGCATGGGCTCTAGGCGTGTGGGCTTCAGTAGTTGCGGCACATGGGCTCAATAGTTGTGGCTCACGGGCTCTAGAGCGCAGCCTCAATAGTTGTGGCACACGGGCTTAGTTGCTTCGTGGCATGTGGTATCTTCCTGGGGCAGCGATTGAATCTGTGTCCCCTGCATTGGCAGGCGGATTCTTACCCACTGCGCCACCTAGGAAGTCCCTCTCTTCATATTTTTAACATCCATGATAACTTCAGAAGCAAACTCATACATGTTGGAAATGCTAGGTTAACCACACATGTGTCTTGGCTATAGGGCTTTTCAGAGCCTTTAACATGCTAATGTTCTAAAGAGGAAGCCAGAGGGTGCAGCTTTTCCCGGACCCATTGACCATGGAATTTTTCTATAGCAGAGCTTTACACAAGGAACATCCTTGGGAACAAATGGATAGAGCCCAGCTCAGTTATTGCATAGATGGAGAACTGAGCTTGGCATGAGGTGACTTGCAGTTTCTCACTGTGAGTGCCACACTAGGGTTTGCAACCCAGCTTCATAATCTTAAATAAAGCAGTGGGACAGTGGACTGCAAGTAGCAAATAATAACTATCAGTTCCTTCCCTTTTCTTGTCTTCTGCTTGGAGCCTCAGTTTTATCACCTGTCAAATGGGAGCACTAATGCTTTTCCTACAATATCTGTCATGACACTTTTGGTTGCAAGTGATGGAAAAACCAACTTAAAATGGCTTAAGCACAAAGGGAATTTATTGATCATATAAAACTCAGCTTAATCTGGACGCTGCCAATGTTATCTGGACTCTTTATCTCCATAGTGGCTTTATGCTAAAGCAGGCCTTCCCCTGGAAGCAGCAGGGATGACCCCCAGCAGCTCTGGGCTGATATCCTCTCAGTTTAGCCACCCCAGCAGATGGAGAGCACCTCTTTCCCAACATTGCTGAAAAGTCGCGGGCTAACTGCATCTGGAGAAACTTGGGTCACATCCTGAGCCAGTCGCCACAGTCTGGAGGATGCGGTGCTCTGGTTGGTCAGATCTTGATCACATGATAACGTTGACCCAGCTCCCAGGAGTTGCTCATTGACAACAAGTGGGTTACTTAGCAACCAGCTCCTGTCTCTTTTTTGCCATACAAGACTGGCAAAATCTTGCCAGGTCCTGATTATTGAATTTTAGGGCTCAGCATCTGTTTTTGAGCCATTGCATTTCCTTGGAGAAGAGGCAAAATGGCAGAGTGACTAAAATAGACTGTGAAATTCAATGAACTATGGTTCACATTCAGACCATGCCATTTACTCACTAGATTAAGTTACTTAATGTCTGTGTGCCTCAGCTTCCTTGCCTATAAAATGAAGTTAGTAATGCTGTGCACTTCTTGGGTTGTGAGGGTTAAGTAAAGTGATTCATATAGGTGGATGGCTTAGGACCACACCTCGCCTACAGTGTGGGACAGGGCTCCTTAAAAGTGAGCTAAATGTTAGCTACTTGTTGGAGGAGGCGCCACCAGACCTGCCTCATCCTGTCCACTCTACCCCTCTGGTCCCTCCCAGGGACCACCCCGCAGCCAGGGGGGATTGCAGTCCATGTTATCTCTCCACTAAAAGGTCTTAATGACCTGGTCAAGTACAGTGCTTGGCACATAGGAGGTGCTCAATAAATATTTGTTGACTGCAGAAACCAGAGCATCTCAGGCAGAATTCACCTTTTGCCTGCTTTTCGCAAATCACGATGAAGTAGTTCGTGCTGAGAACTTGTCCTCTGTGGGTCTCCAGAGACTCCCTTAGAAGCAAAAAGAGCAAAAGCTGGCCGTCCATCCACCTGTTAGACCCATCTCGCCAAGCGCAGGGGAAGCCGCCACCTGGTGAGTGGTTCACCTGCTGCAGTCAGCAGCTCCAAATGCTGTGTTGGCAAAAAGCTAGCAGGCTGCTGAGGCGTTTCTTATTTTTTACCAGGCATCAAACCAGGGTCTTGGGTGCTTATGTTTCCGTCCTACGCATTTCAGAGGCAGTCAGCTGTTGGGTGCCTTTGCCTGTAAGCCCCTTTGCACGCTTACTTGTTAGATGCACCCATGCCTGTCCAAATAGGCCAGTGGAAGGTTTATGAGAACTTGCTATTAAAGTACAATTTTAACAATCCTTTTAAATGACAGCAGCATCTATGCATAAGTAACACTGTATGTTAAGCCTCCCCGCGGGGACAGTAACCTGGTTCATTAAAACAGCCGTTAATGGAGAGGCTTTATAAATCAGCATCTTTTACACAAAAACATATGATCTATACCCTTTCTGCAGCCCCGCCCTGCTGCAGACAGACAGCGCCTGGAAGACGTTGCCATGAAGGGCCAAAGAAGCCGGTTTTAAATATTTTAAGTGAAGCCAGGCCGGCCAACCAAAACTTGTTTTCTCCAGCATTAGCCTGTGGACGTGTGGAGAAAAACAGACCCAATTTCTTTCCACAACCAAACCTTCCTACCTCACTGGGCTGGGGGTGAGGTCACCCTGACACCGCTCTCTCTGACTTTAATCGGGTGGGGGTGAGGCCTCCCCCAACTGATGGGACTTGAACTCCAACGCCCAAACACCAGCCTGCCAGTAACAGCAGTTCCCGCATGGCACCCATTCCCACCCCACCTCACGACCGTTGTTCTGGGCCATCTCAGTGCACTGCCTGTACTAGGGATTCATGTTATTCCTTAAATTGACTCATTCTTTTAAATTAAACCTCAGCCCATGCAGCTATGGCTGTGAAATTATGGAGCTCATGTCCATGTTTTCTATTTTTTCCTAATATGCATTGAAATAAATGCATTCCTTAAAAATAATGTTTATGGACATGACAGGGCACCTACTTTTGGAAATGCTGAATTAACTGGGTATTCTGAAGGACTGGGTCCCAACAGCTACCATTTACTGGGATTTGGCATTTGCTAGACATTTTGATGGTTCAGACCTAATTTTCCAGTTCAGAGACTTCTGTCCAGGAGACCTGCTTCACCTGGGTAGATGATACACACAGGGCTACCTCCAGACCAATTCTGGACTAGGGGGACACAGGAGGACCATGTGTGGTAGAGAACTAATGTGATAATGCCTTTACTGTATAGGTAAGTAGATTATGTGATGGCAGGAGCTTTGGGGGAAAGTCAAGAGAGGGAGGTTGGGAGTGAGAATAATGAAGCTGGAGTCAGTAGACCCACGGTCTTGGCTTAAATCTGTGCGAACAGCTGTCTCTTGCCTGGACTGTTTTGAGTCTCCTAATTGGCCTTCCGGCATCCACCCTACACCTCCACCCTGTATGTTCCACTTGACAGCCAGTGGTTCTTTCAGTACATTAAGTCAGATAATCATATTTTATCATTCAGAAATCCTGCACTGACTTCCACTCTTGCTTAGAATAGAAGCCAAAGTCTTCACCAAGGCCTTCCCTTCATGATCTGATGGCCCATTCTCTCTTCAACCCCAACTCCTACCCCTCCCCCCTCACTCAGCTCCAGCCCCACTGGCTTCCCTGCTGGAACCTATGTCAGCTCACATCCCTCCCCCTTTGAAGCCTCTTCCCAGATTTTCATCCATTTAGAATAAAATCTAAATGAATGAAAGTCTAAATAAATTAAAAATAAATATCTAGAGACTTCCCTGGTGGTCCAGTGGTTAAGACTTCACCTTCCAATGCAGGGGATGCAGGTTCAATCCCTGGCCGGGGAGCTAAGATCCTCACATGCCTTGTGGCCAAAAAACCAAAACATAAAACAGAAGCAATATTGTAACAAATTCAATAAAGACTTTAAGAATGGTCCACACTAAAAAAAACTTTAAAAAAATCTAAATAGAATAAGATCCTCCCCATGGCCTTGCTCAGTCTTTCCTGATTGTTCATCTGCAGCAGCCTCCTGCACCCTTGACATCTGACATCCCTCCCTGCCTTTATTTCCTATTTTGCATTTTTCCTCTTTGAAATTATCACATGTATTCATTTTCTAGCGTGATCATCTGTCTCCTCCACTCTTTGAGAGTAGGGATTGTGTCTGCTCTATTCACTACTGTAGCCCCAGGCCCTGCAATATTGCCGGGCAAAGGAAGGACTCAAAAGATATTTGTTGGAAATATGATTTGGTCTTAACATCTCTTCTGCCTAAGGCTTTGGGGACATCTAGGAACAATTTTATGTTAGAAAAGGAATAGAGATGCTTATCCTTGTGAATCCAACTGCAATCCCCATGTCTTGGTCTAAATCCACTTACCAGCCTGTTGTACATGTCATTGCTGGTCTCCTTGCACCAGGAGCCCAAGGCCCAGCGTTGTGACTCTGAGTAGACGCAGCCCAAGGCGTGTGTGGAAACATGATCTCCCTGAGAGTCCTCTGCCTCTGTTTCCTCATTTGTCAAAAACAAATATAAAAATTGGCCTGTGTCCTTCAAAAGACTTTACAGCCCTGGGGTCTGTGATACTCAGAAAGGAAGGCTGGAGTTGCAGCTCGTGTCTGCTGCCCTGGGCTGGGTGGGATGGAGCTAGAGAGACGGTCATGGTGAGCCCTGTCCCTGGTGCTGACCCTCTCAGAGCACTGCCAGGCATCAATTATCAGTCAGCTGGGTTTCTTTGGGATCAGTCTTATTTCCTGCTCTGTGAGCAGTGGCTGGAGAGAAACCAGAGAGAATTATGCCATCAAATGGAGCCATCCATGGGCTGGTTTCTAAGGAAATCCCTCAGTTCCTTCTCCTTCTGGCCTAGGGCCAGTGTTCTCTCCAGATACTGAGGAAATCGTTGGAAGGATATGAGACAAACATAGAGTGAAAACAATTATAGTAAAATGCTCATGGTGGAATGTAGGTGGTGGGTATAAGGTCTACACTGTAAAATTTGTTTAAAATTTTTCAAAATAAAATGTCATGGAAAAGTGACATGAAAAAAATTTTTTTTTCTTTCTAGTAAAAGACTTAAAGTGGCTGAGCCAAGAGCATGTCCAGGACACGGCTGATCTGACACCCCGTCTACAGCACAGCTGGACACCCTCTTGGTCCCCATTTCCCGCTCACGGCCACATCACCCCTTCTCTTCACCTTCTCATGGGCTTTGGCAGCTGCCTCTGAAAACAGCTCAGTAGTCCGGAGAGTCAGAAGCATCGTTCTTGCTTCTGGATCCTTCTGCTGAATCTGCAAAGAGGAGCTGGTCCCCAGGTGACCGAGGAGCCCAAGCCCTTCACAGCACGCCTGTGGAGAAATGGTCGGGACCTCACTCAGGTCCAGCCAGAAAGACCCAGATGGATGTTGTCCTCTGAGGATTCCCAAACCTGACAAGAGGAGGGAAGAGGAATTTGGCAAGAGGAAAAAGTGGCCGGAAACAGATCAAAGGAGCTGGTTGCATGTGCAAACTTCCACGAGAGGCATGAAGAAAGGAAATTGTGGTAGTGGGAGGGGGTGTATGGAGACCCTCCAAGTGCTGCAGTCAGAGATCCTGTGACAGAGGCCAGGACCCTTCCAGGGAGGTGAGTGAGACCCAGCTCTGTAGCTTCCTTCATTTTTCAAGTATTTATTGACAGTTGTACACCTGGCAGGGTGGTGGGTGCTGGGAAGGGCAGGTTCCTGCCCGGATGACCACTGTCACTTTTCTCGCATGAAATCCCTTTCTCCCCCCAACAGCCAGGACGAGCCAGTTAAAATTCCCCGTGGCCTCAAGGCCTTTGCACTTGCTGTTCCCTGTGCTTGCACTGCTCTTTGCCCAGTTGTCTGTGTGGCTCTCTCCCTTACCTCCTTCATGTCTCTCCTCAGATGTCGCCTTCTCAGTAAGGCCCTCTTTGGCTGCCCTACTTATTTATTTATAAATTTATTTATTTGTTTATTGGCTGCATTGGGTCTTCATTGCTGCATGCGGGCTTTCTCTAGTTGAGAAGAGTGGGGGTTACGCTTCGTTGCGGTGCGCAGGCTTCTTATTGAAGTGTCTTCTCTTGTTGTGGAGCACGGGCTCTAGGTGTGTGAGCTTCAGTGGTTGCGGCACATGGGCTCAATAGTTGTGGCTCATGGGCTCTAGAGCACAGTCTCAGTAGTTGTGGCACTCGGGCTTTGTTGCTCTGCAGCATGTGGGATCTTCCTGGACCAGGGATTGAACCAGTGTCCCCTTCATTGGCAGGTAGATTCTTAACCACTGCGCCACCAGGGAAGTCCTGGCTGCTCTATTTAAAACTGTAACCTCCCTCCCCTTCCTGCCCACTCCCTGTCCTCCCTGCCGCCACTTTCCAGTATCAGACGTGATGCGTATTTTATGTGTGTACTGATCTTACCTCATGAGAATGTCTGTCTCAGAAGCACTGTGTGGGCTTTGTCCATGGCTGTATCCCAGGCACTAAAATTGTGTCTGACATGCAGTAGGCACTCGTATATTTATGGAATGAGAAGAAAATCCTTTCCCTCTGTTTTAAAGTATTGTGTGTTAACAGAAAATTTGAGGTGTGGTAAGGCCAACAGATAAGAAAATCGCTGCCATTGAAGAGGTAGTTTTTTAGTTCCCAAGAAAAGCATGCTACCCAGAGGGGGCCACACTGGGAAGTGGCTGGTGGGGCAGAGGGAGGGGAGAACTGTGGTCAGGAGCCTTGCTGTGGTTTCCGTGGGAAGGAGTAGAAGAAGCAGGGCAAGCAGGCCTAGCATTGGCTAGTGTGAGTGGTTTCAGCGGGCTCTGGGGCAGGGGGGCTCTCTCTGGTTGTCTGATACTGGCCCTAGGGTGATGAGGGCAGGTGGATAGAGGCCTGGAGTGTGAGGGCCTGAAAAAAGGAGGTGGTTGGGGTGTGGGCTCTGGATTGCTTCGTTTGTAGTTGAAAAACACACTCACAGGCAACTTGTTAACTGTCTCTAGGAACTGACCATCCCTGGCAGGGGCAGTCCCTACAGGGTCAGCAAGGTCCCAGAATATAGAAAACAAAAGACAGGGTTAATTCAGCCTTCTCCTGCTGATAGCACTCCAGGCTGTGCTTTGAGGGCATGGCTTCTCCCTTATTGCTATTACATTTGTGAAGGGTGGAATATGTGACCCAAACAAAGCCAATCAGCACATTCCATTCCTCTAGCCCAGCAATTGACTCAGAGACAGACAGGTGACCCAGATCTGGCCAATGAGAGAGAAGTACTCAGGCTGAGAAAAGGATGTAGGGATGGGTCAGTTGGGAGGTGGGGAGACTGGAGTCTAAACTAAGTATGGTAATCCTGTTTCCCTTTGCCAGTGATTGGTTAATTGTTGGATGTGTACTTAGGGCCAGATATAATACAGGGCGTCCGGTTATATTTGAATTTCAGATAAACAATGAATAGTTTTTTAGTAGAAGTATGTCACAATTTAAATTCAGGATAGACTGTATGTTTATTTGCTAAATCCGGCAACCCTATCATAACCCACTCTGGGCCGAAAAGACATAAGGGGTTGTCTAAGGGGGTATGGGTGGGGCAGCTGGCAGCTGGGTTCCTTGGGGGAGTTTGATCCCTGCTTAAGAGAGAAATGGCAAAGAGTCTGCCATTCATTTCTTCCCTGTGTGAGGATGTGACGTCTGGAACTGTGCAGCCATCTTGAACCCATTAGGGATAAAGTCTGAGGACAGATGAGGATGTGTGAGCAGAGGGACAGGAAGATTCCAGCTCCTTAATTACAATATTGTACTTCTAAACCCAGCCCCAGGAATGCCCCTCTCTGTACTTATTTTTATGTGAGATAATTAAATGTCTCTCTTGCTTAAGCCAGCAGATCTCAATCTTGACTGCACTTTAGAAGCACTTGGGGAGATTTTAAATACATGGATGCCAATGCCATACTCCATAGCAATTAAGTCAGAATTTCTGAGGATAGGACTCAGGCATTGGTGGGTTTTTAAAGCTTCCCAGGTGATTGTAATGTACAGCCCCTTGCTACTCAAAGTGTGGTCCCTGGACTGGAAGCATGGGCTGTTATAGCCATGAACCTAGACCTAATGAGTTAGAAGCTGCTGTGTAACAAGGAACCCAGGAGATTTGTATGCACATTAAAGTTTGGAAAGCACTGGCTTAAACCACTGCTACTTATTTACTCTATGCCTTGCAGTTGAACAAATCCTGATTCCCATTCAGATAGTCAGGACTCCAAGGCACTAAGAATTCCAGCCCCACAAGGGTTCCCTGTTCTCTGAAATATGCTGCATTCGGAGATTTGGTGTCTTCTGGACCACGTGCATCTCTAGCTCAGGCCACACGCAGCTTTTCGGGGGATCTGATTTTCACCAGAGCATGAACCACTCCTGAACTTCTGTACACAAATAGTTTTCTCAAGCTTTTAGCCAAGAAACTCCCCTCCTGTGGCCACTGAGGTGAGTCAGGTCAACCGTGGGGCCCTGACTGGGAGCCAGTGAAGAAGGCTGCTGGCCACCCTAACACATCTGGCTTCCACCTGGCCAAACACTACTTGGGTCCTACTCTTGTTCCCCAGGGGCGGCCCCACCCGTCAACTCACACACATGGGAGCTGCTCATAAAATCATTCTGGGCTGGGATAGAATTTAAGTTGCAAGCAGGGTCACGGCAGCAAAGCTGTGGGCCAGGTTTTTCATAAGATGAAGCTATAGGTCAGAAGGCAGGGACACTGAGGGATGTGGGCTTGTGTGCAAAGTCATTAAAAGAGCATGAAGCATCAAGACAGAGTGCTCCCTGCTTCTGTGGGAAACGATGTCTAAGAACAGGTGGTGTCTGCCCTTGGACAAGATGGGCTGAGAATATGACCCATCCAGCCTAAATCAAGAGACTGGAAACTATCCTTGCGATGCAGGTCTCAGCACTTAAATTCACCAATTCCAGACCAGTGGAGAGAAGTTATCCCCAAATCAGGGTGAGTGACCTCCAAATATCAGTGGACATCCTCCGTATTTATTTGCTTTTGTAAATACATTAATTGGATCTTCAAGATCATTGAACATGAACCACATTCTGGGCAGACAGACACACAAAAGCTCATATGGACAAACACACACAAATACAGACACACGTACCCTCATTCTCCAAGCCAGTCTTTTTATAGTTAACTCATCACTCAAGCAGCAAGTTTGGAAACAATGTGTTTTTTTTTGTTTGTTTTGTTTTTGTTTATTTTTTGAGATAACATTGGTGTATATTATATTAGTTTCATGTGTACAGTATTATATTTCTAATTCTGTATATCCTACAATGTGCTAACCATCAAAAATTTAGTTTCCATCCATCAACATACAGTTGATGTACTTTACCCATTTCATCCCCCATCCCTTGCTCTCTGGTAACCACTACTGTTCTCTGTATCTATGCGTTTGTTTTTGTTTGGTTTGGTTGTTCATTTATTTTGTTTTTGATTTTTTTTAATATTCCACATATGACTGAAAGCATATAGTGTTTGTCTTTCTGGGACTTATTTCAACTAGCATAATGCCCTCAAAGGCCATCCATGTCGTAGCAAATGGCAAGATTTCATCTTTTTTTATGGCTGAGTAGTATTCCATAGTATATAGTTCATGTTCTTTATCTGTTCACCCACTGATTGGCTCTTAGGTTGCTCCCGTATCTTGTATATTATAAATAATGAGGTAATGAACATAGAGGTGCATATATCTTTTCAAATTAGTGTTTTTGTATTCTTTGGATAAATACCCAGAAGTGGGATAGCTGGATCATATGGTAGTACTATTCTTAATATTTTGAGGAATCTCCAAATTGTTCTCTGCAGTGGCTGTACCAATTTACATTCCTACCAACAGTATATGAGGTTTCCCCCTTTTCTTCACGTCCTCACCAACATGTGTTATTTCTTGCCTTGCCTTTTTGATAATAGCTATTCTAACAGGCATCAGGTGATAGCTTATTGTGGGTTTTTTTTAATATAAATTTTTAAAAAGTTTTTTTATTATTTGTTTGTTTATTTTTGGCTGCGTTGGGTCTCTTGCTGTGCACGGGCTTTCCCTGGTTGCAAAGAGCGGGCGCTACTCTTTGTTGAGGTGCGAAGGCTTCTCATTGAGGTGGTTTCTCTTGCTGTGGAGCACGGGCTCTAGGCCTGTGGGCTTTAGTGGTTGTGGCGCACAGGCTTCAGTAGCTGTGGCTTGCAGGCTGTAGAGAGCAGACTCAGTAGTTGTGGCGCACGGGCTTAGTTGCTCTGCGGCATGTGGGATCTTCCCAGACCAGGGATGGAACCCATGTCCCCTGTGTTGGCAGGCAGATTCTTAACCACTGCGCCACCAGGGAAGTCCCCATTGTGGTTTTGATTTGCATTTCCCTGATGATTAGCGATGTTGCACATCTTTTCATGTGCCTGTCGGCCATCTGCATGTCTTCTTTGGAAAAATGTCTGTTCAGTTCTTCTGCCCATTTTTCAATCAGGTTGTTTGTTTTTTTGTTGTTGGCTTGTATCAGTTTTTTATATATTTTGGATATTAACCCCTCATCGGATATACCATTTGCAAATATCTTCTCCCATTTGGTAGGTTGCCTTTTCATTTTGTTGATGGTTTCCTTTGCTGTGCAGAGTTTGTCGTTTGATATAGTCCCATTTGTTTATTTTTGCTTTTGTTTCCCTTGCCTGAGGAGACATATCTAGAAAGATATTGCTAAGACTTATGTTGAAGAGCATACTGCCTATGTTTTCTTCTAGGAGTTTTATGGTTTCAAGTCTTACCTTCAAGTCTAATCCATTTTGAATTGATTTTTGTCTGTGGTCTGTGATAGTGGTCATTTCATCTTTTTGCATGTAGCTATCCAGTTTTCTCAACGTCATTTACTGAAGAAACTCCTTTCTCCATTGTTCTTTGCTCCTTTTTTGTAAATTAATTGTCCACATGTGTGTGGGTCTATTTCTGGGCTCTCAGTTCTGTTCCATTGATCTATGTATCTGTTTTTCTATTAATATCATGCTGTTTTGATTACTGTGACTCATACAGTTTGAAATCAGGGAGTATGATACCTCCAGCTTTGTTCTTTTTTCTCAGGATTGCTTTGGCTATTTGGGGGTCTTTCGTGGTTCCATATAAATTTTAGAATTTTTTTGTTCTATTTCTGTGAAGAATGTTCTTGGGCTTTTGATAGGGATTGCACTGAATCTGTAAATTGCTTTACATAATATGGACATTTTAACAATGTTATTTCTTCCAGTCCATAAGCATGAAATATCTTTCCACTGATTTGTGTCTTCTTCATTTTCTTTGAAAAATGTCTTATAGTTTTCAGTGTATAGGTCTTTCACCTCCTTGGTTAAACTTATTCCTAGGTATTTTATTCTTTTTGTCGTGATTATAAATGGGATGGTTTTCTTTATCTTTCTGATAGTTCATTACGAATGTATAGAAGAGCCACAGATTTCTGCAAATTTTAATCGTGCATTCTGCAACTTTACTGTATTCATTTATTATTTCTAATAGTTTTTGGTGGAGTCTTTGGTGTCTTCTATGTATAAAATCATGTCATCTGTAAATAGTGACGGTTTTACTTCTTCCTTTCCAATTTGGATGACTTTTATTTCTTTTTCTTGCCCAGTTGCTCTTGCTAGGACTTCCAATATATGTTGAATAAGTATGATGAAAATGAACATCCTTGTCTTGTTCTTCATTTTAGAGAGATAGCTTTCAGTTTTTCACCATTGAGTATGATGTTATCTGTGGGTTTGTCATATATGTCCTTTATTATGTTGAGATACATTCCTTCTATACCCACTTTTTATTGAGAGTTTTTTTTTTTTTTATCATAAATGGGTGTTGAATCTTGTCAAATGCCTTTCTGGATCTATTGAGATGACCGTATGGTTTTTATCCTTCATTTTATTACTGTGGTGTATCACATTGATTGATTAGTAGATGTTAAACAATCCTTAAATCTCTGCAATAAATCCCATTTTATTATGGTGTATGGTCCTTTTAATGTATCGTTGTATTTGGTTTGCTAATATTTTGTTAAGAATTTTTGTATCTATGTTCATCAGAGATATTGGCATGTAGTTTTCTTTTTTTGTGTGTTCTTTATGTTTGGTTTTGGAATCAGGATGATGTTGGCCTCATAAAATGAGTTAGAAAGCATTCCCTCCTCTTCAATTTTTTGGAACAATATGAGAAGTATAGGTATTAAATCTTTTTTGAATGTTTGGTAGAATTTACCTGTGATGCTGTCTAGTCCTGGACTTTTGGTTTTTGGGAGTTTTTTTATTACTCTTTCAATTTCTGTATTAGTGATCAGTCTAGTCAGATTTTCTATTCATGATTCAGTCTTAGACAGTTGTACGAGTCTAAGAATTTGTCCATTTCTTCTAGGTCATCCAATTTGTTGGCATATAGCTGTTTGTGATACTCCTACAATCCTTTTTGTTTTTGTGGTATCCATTTTTATTTCTCCTCTTTTGTTTCTGATTTTATTTATCAGAGTCTTCTCTTTTTTTCCTTAGTGAGTTTAACTAAAGGTTTGTCAAATTTGTTTATCTTTCCAGAGAACCAGCTCTTAGTTTCATTGATCTTTCTTATTGTCTTTTTAGTCTCTATTTCATTTATTTCCACTCTGATCTTTATTATTTCCTTCCTCCTAATGACTTTGGGATTCATTTCTTTTTCTTTCTCTAGTTCCTTTAGGTGTAAGATTAGATTGTTTATTTGAGATTTTTCTTGTGTCTCTAGGTACTCCTGTATGGCTAGAAACTTCCCACTTAATACCACTTTTGTTGTATCCTATAGATTTAGGTATGTTGTATTTTCATTTTCATTTGCCTTTGGGTAACTTTCAGTTTCTCCTTTGATTTTTTAGTTGACCCAGTTGCTGTTCAATAGCACGTTGTTCAGTCTCCACACATTTGTGGAGCTTTTTCCAGCTTTCCTCTTGGAGCTGATTTCTAGTTTCATACCATTGCAATTAGAAAAGATGCTTGATGTGATTCCAACCTAGTTAATACATTGAAACTTGTTTCGTTTTCCAACATATGGTCTATTCTTGAGAAAGTTCTGTGTGTGCTTAGGAAGAATGTGTATTTTGCTGCATTTGGATGGAATGTTCTGTGCAAATCTATCAAATCCATCTGGTTTAATGTTTCACTTAAGGCCACTCTTTCCTTGTTTACTTTCTGTCTGAATGATCTATCCATTGATGTAAGTGAGATATTAAAGTCCCCTACTATTCTTGTGTTGCTGTGAATTTCTCCCTTTGGGTCTGTTGATAACTGTTTTATATATGTTGGTGCTCTTCTATTAGGTGTATATATATTAATAACTGTTATGTCTTCTTGAAGAATTGTCCCCTTTATCCTTACATACTGTCCATTTTTGTCTCTTGTTACCTTTTTTGGCTTGAAGTCTATTTTGTCTGATATGAGCATGGCTATACCCACTTTCTTTTGGCTGCTATTTTCTTGAAGAATCATTTTCCATCCCTTCACTCTTCACTTTGAACCTACGTTTGTGTTTAGAGCTGAGGTGCATCTCCTGGAGGCAGCATGTAGTTGGGTCTTGTTTTTTATCCAGCCATCTGCTCTGTGTCTTTTGATTGGTAAATTCAATCCATTTACATGTAGGGTGATTATTGATAGATGAGGTCTTAGTGTTACTATTTTATGTTTTGTTTTCTGATTGCTCTATATCTCCATTGTTTCTTTTTCCTTGTGTTTCTGTCTGCCATTTTGATTGTTTTTTTATGATGTTTTTCTCAGCTTCCTCTTTTTAAAAATGTTTTATTTCTCTAGATTTATGTTTTATGGTTACCATGAGGTTTGTATAAAATGTCTTATAGATACAATAGTCCTTTTTCTGCTGATAGCATCTTATCTTCAGGTACCTATACAAATTCTGTCCTTTTCCTCTTCCCCTTTTGTTTTTTTGTTGTCTCAAAGCCTGCCTTCTTATGGTATGAGTTTGTTGCCAAATCGAAGTAGCTATCCTGATTTTTTTTCCTGCCTTTCCCCTCCTTTAACCTTTATGTTATAATAAAGTGTTCAAAACTCTATTCTGTTTCAGAGTTGCAGTTTTCTGACACTATTTATCACCTTACTCAGAGTTTTGTGTACTATTGCCTTTTTGTTTCAGGTAGAAGAGCTCCTTTCAACATTCCTTGTAAGGCAGGTCTAGTGTTAATGAACTCCTTCAGCTTTTGTTTGTCTGCAAAAGTATTTCTCCTTCCTATCTGATTGATAACTTTGCTGGATAGAGTATTCTTGGGTGACAATTTTTATCTTTCAGTATTTTGAGAATGTCATTCCACTTCCTCCTGGCCTGTAGAGTTTCTGCTGTGAAATCTGCTGATAGCCTAATGTAGGTGTTTTTGTTTTTGTTTTGTATTGTAGGTTACCATTGATTTTTTTCCCTGGCTGCCATTAAAATTTTTTCTTTGTCATTGACTTTTTTAATTTTTTAATTTTTTAATTTTTTTGGGGGTACACCAGGTTCAATCATCTGTTTTTATACACATATCCCTGTATTCCCTCCCTTCCTTGACTCCCCCCACTCGAGTCCCCCCCACCCTCCCTGCCCCAGTCTTCTAAGGCATCTTCCATCCTCGAGTTGGTGTCATTGACTTTTGACAATTTTAATATCATGTTTCTTGGAGAAGATCGCTTTGCATTGAGGTAATTAGGTGTTCTCTTAGCTTCATGGACTTGTATATTCAGTTCCTTCCCCAGGTTTGGGAAGTTCTTAGCTATTATTTCTTTAAATAAACTCTCTGCTCCTTTCCCCAGCTCTTCCCCTTCTGGGATATCCATTACCCTAATGTTGTCTTTCCTAAAAGAGGCAGATGGTTCTCATAGAATTTCCTCTTTTTAAAAATGTTTTGTTTCTCTTTCATCTTCTACTTGTATCATTTCTAGGTTTCTGTCTTCGAGCTCACTACTTCTCTCTTCCATATGGTCTGCCCTGTTTCCAGAGCTTTGTAATGAATTCTTTATCTCATTTATTGAGTTCTTCAGCTCCAAAATTTCTGTTTGGTTCTTTTATAGAGTTTCAGTCTCTTTGGTAAATACTTTGGTAAAGTATTCCTTCTGTTCATTAATTTTATGCCTTTCTGAGTTTTCTTATAGCTCACTGAGTTTCTTCATGACAGCTGTTTTGAATTCTCTGTCAGTGAGATCGCAGTATTCTATGACTTTAAATTTGATTTCTAGAGAACTGTCATTTTCTTTCTGTGGTGCATTGTTACTGTGGTTCTTCATGGTCCTCGATGAGTTGTTCCTCTGCCCATGCATCTGAAATACTGGACACCCCTCTGCTTGTTTCTGAGCTGCCTCTGGGTGTCTCAGAGTTGGCACTTCCCTGCTCCACTGTCTCCAGCCGAGTGTCGTTCTGTGGCCTTGTGCCCTCATTGTTGCTTCTTGTAAATCTGCGCCTGTTGGTGCCTCACTGCTGCCAGTGTTGGGGGCATTACTGCCTGGGGCACGGGGACAGCGGGCTCTTCCATCGTGTCCCTGAGTCACAGGGGCCTTCACCACTGCAGGAGGAGGGGATGGGTGGGGGAAAGCCGTAGTCACTCAGGTGCCTCTGCCGTGTCCAGTGTTGTGAGGTTTGAGGGCTCCACCACTTGGTGGGGGTGGCGGGGGGTGGTGAGGGGCTGGAGGGGTGGGATCCCAGGCCCCACTGCTGCTACTGTCCAGTTACCTGTTCTGTGGGTGCCACTGCGATTGGGAGGCTGGAGTTGTATGTGCTGCCCCCTCTGCCGCTGCTGGGTTCTCTGAGGCTGTAGACTCAGCTGACGTGGCCAGAGGGCTGGAATTCCGGCCACCACTTCCACTGTTCCCCCAGTTCTGCCTTCTCTATGTATTCTAGTCCATCCACCTTTCGATATACAGACGTGTGGAATTCTCCAGTGCCCTAGTATATTGGGCAGAGGCACCTTTGCTGCTTTATGGCTGTTTTACTGGTTACAGATGGAAGGGGAGAGACAAAAGTGAGGTTTCCTTCTACCATGCTGCTGACGTTAATCTTCAAACTTGACATATTACTAACGTTCCACGAGAACTCCTAGATTCAAAAGAGGAAACCAGAATGAAAGAACAAATACACCCAAAGCCTAAACCTCACACCCACCCCTCAGCTGTGGCATGTCCATCAACTTGGCCTGGAGAAGGAAGATCCTTCATGTGAAAATGTCCAGCATGTCATCACTCAAGTCGTCCTGCTACCATTGCCCTTAGAGCTGCTTATTAGGACTCTAAATGACACACCTGGACAGGCTATTGTGATGACTTTTCTCTCCTTTAGGACAAAAGAGGACAAGCAACAGGGTCAGGGATCTTCCAGTCTGTCCTCCTCCCCACCCTTCTTCTATGTATGAATGGCTTTAATTAAAACCGTCCAGTCATTCCATAATGTCAGGTGCAAGACAGTAAGAAATCCTCTTCACTATTAATCACAAGATGAACAGATCTGGAAAGAGACACTGGGTGTCCTCCAGGAAAGCGCATCCTACCTGCTTCTCTGACCCCCAGAGAACCCACTCAAGAGCAGCCTCTCTTCTTTGCCCCAAAGGAAAGGAGGGTGGCACTGTGGGAATGAGGCAGGGGACAGTTGGAGGGGTGCGGGCGGGTGCCCCGACATGCACAGATGTGCAAGTATGCAGAATCAAATGTAAGCTGGATCTTATGAGCAGACTGGCACTCAGAGAGGTAACAGGTCTTGTCTAAGGTCACAAGGGTTTTAAGTAGGGTTTGGACATAGATGAAGTTGTGCCTGGCTTAGGGACACAAAGCCTTCCCACTGTACCAGTGACTTTTCTAGTTGGGCCCTCAGAGGCCATGGAGGTACCTCAAGGGCATGGGGGTTGGGCAGGGGTAGGATCTGACTTTTAACTGCTTTTTATGTTGGGTCATAGATAAGGTTTAATCAGGATAAAAGTGTGTGAGTATGGTGTGTATGTGTGTGTGTGTAAGTGGGGTGGGGAGTAGTAGGATTTCCAGATAAAATACAAGAATCCCAGCTAAATTTGAATTTCAGATAAACAACAAATTATTTTTTAGTATAACCATGTCTCATGTAATGTTTGGTACATATTTATACTAAAAATTCTTCTTTGTTTATCTGAAACGCATCCCCCACCCCCACCCCCCCAAAATCTGGCAGCCTGTGTTTGCATATATATAGGAGCAAAAAAGTTTTGAAAACCCCTGTATCACCACACTGCCTCTCTTCAGGCCTCAAGCTCATGAGGCCTCACTTCCCCGGGCTGAGCCCCTGCCCACGATTCTCTGTTCCACCTCTTTCTCCCCATCCAGGAAGCACACTCATGGAAGCAGGGCAAATAGACTCACTATAGAAGCAGGGGCCGTGGGCTGGCCTGAGTTGGTGTCACTTGATTACTTTTCCCACTGTTGCTGTTCAAAGACCAAACATGGTGATATCTGTGTTTCTCTCCTTTTCTTTTGTTAGGGAGGAGGGGGAGGACCTCTTTTTTGAGTGCCACTGTGTGTTCCTGTGTGTGTATGCCTGTATACTCCTGTGTGTATGCGTGTGCGTTTGCATGTGAGTGCCTCTGTGTATGCACATGGTGTGTGTGTATGTTCTCATGTGCAAGCATGTGTGTGTGTCCACTGCAGGCAGACGCTGTGGTTCAGGCTTCAGGTCAGGACTTAACTCACCACCAGCTCAGACACTCACGGGGTCAGAGGGTCTGCAAGTGCTCTCTGGCCATGTTATTTTTTTCTATAATTCTCAGCAAACCCACGGTGCTCCGGGGCCTCGACCTAAGTCTTCCAGGTTCCCTCCAAGCAGGTGGGGATTCCTGGCCCCATTTGGGAGCTCAGGGTTTGCCTGGGAACACGAGGGGGCCTCAGGGGCTCAGATGCCCCCCAGCCTGGGAAGTCACTCAGCCACGACTGGGCGGGGACCTGGGTGGGGCCTCAGTGTAATTTTCAGAACCTCCCACCTCCTGATTCTGCAGCCCCTGCCCATCTCCAGCCGCACCACCTGGGTCAGCCTTTCTCCTCCGTGTCCCTCCTCACCCTGACGGCATCTCTTGCCGTGATGGTCCTGGTCCTCGCTGGATAATCAGGCTTTTCAGGCTCCTCATGCCACTCCTCACCTCCTTGTTGGTTTAACCTCAGGGGCACCTTTTCCTTGATTCGTATAAGCCTCATTTCTTACTCCTGCATCCTTCTTGCGGGCATTTTGTGGAGAAGGCCTGACTTACACCCAATGACAAAAGTAATTGCTGTTGCTGTGTGTATATCTTTCCATCAAGAGGCTGAAATACAGTCTGAGCCATTTTTGTCCAAGCAGTTTCTGGCTGAGTGTGGGTTGGACCTTCGAGCAGATGGGATTTTATGAGGGTTGTAAAAGTCGAGCTTTTACTGTGTCTCAAACAAATCGATGTGTAAAGGAGAAACGTTAAAACTAGGAAAATTGTCGCCTGGGATGCATTTGGAGGCCCCGGAGCACAAGGGCATAGGACCTAGAGCAAGGGGCTTCAGTGGTTCACAAAATTGGGCCAAAACTTATTTCCAGGAGAACAGGAGAGGCGGCAGGGTCTCCCTCAGGGGGTTGTGATCAGCTTCTCAGCTTCTGAATGGGGACAGTCCTGCATGGGTTTTATAACAGAATTCTAGCATCAGCCACAGAATACGCACTTGTGGTTAGTTCTTGCCCGAATTTGCAGTTAAACCCAAGCTGTCTTGTTGGTAGAAATGCAATTACATTGGAGAAAAACTGTTTATGTGTCTCAAGATATTACAATTATGAAAAACAGCAACATAAACTTCCATTAAGTCAGATGAAAGTTAATCGTGTTTCATGCCGCCTCCCTGGGCCAGTGCTCTGGCACAGACATGATTAACTTCAGCCAAACAGGGCTCATCTTTGCAGCATGGTACACATTTTCTGCCTTAATTACAAATAATTGTGTAGTTTAATTTATACTAATGCCTGATGCCTAAAAGTGCATGTTCAGGAATAAAGGGCTAGTTTGGGAGGTGGAAAACCATCAACAGGAGTAATTGCAGCCTCCTGGGGGCTGGAGACCAATGAGATTTAATCAGACTTCTTATCAGTGAAAGACAGTGGGGCAGCCTCCAGTTAAGATGCTGTTCAAAGAACACAGATAATAGTGATGATTTGTCTAGCTGCTTAACTGTCCACCAGTAGTTCGCTTTTGTAAGTGGACATGAGAGATTAAACGCATGAATTTTACTGTGTGATGAAACAGACGCACAAGCAGCGTTAGTCCCCGTGTACTGGAGTATTAAAGTGGGTGCTGCAGCCCCCCGAGGCTCAGCCGCAGGTCTCCATGGATAAGGCAGAGCTTGTGGGTCTCTGGTGGATGGTAGTTTCCTAGAGGGGAAAGCAGGGTCCATATGACCGTAAGTGCAGTTCAGTTTAGTCTCTCTTGATAGCACACCTCATTTTACAATCACCTTTCAGAAAATGCACTTGTGAGATGATTAATGTTGGTGGCGTTTAATCAAAGCAGAGCAACCCCAGGGCTGATCCCATTGGCTGGCAACTCCTTAGCTGACCTCCCTGGTCCTCAGTTTCCTCATCTTGAGAATGTGGATGATATTGAGGCCATTGCAGGTTGTCATGTGGACTCAGTGAGATTAATGGGGATAAAGTGCACGCACGATGCCCGGGTCACGGAAGGTGCACGAGGAATGTTCTTTGAATCAGAATCGGAAACAGATTGTTATGCACCCTGAGAGACTCCTTGAGAGCCTGCAAAACTGGACTGAAAATCCAGGGCAGTTGGTCCACTTGAATCTAATTCCACGCTATTAACCTTCTAAAAGTTTCCCCTGTGGGTAAGGAATCATTGTGGCTCGAGTACAGCTGCTTTCACTCAGGCTCGTACGGCATCATAAGCCCTGCCGTAGGAGCTCTCGGTGTTGTCTGTTTAGACAGTAAGCGGGTTGAGAGCTTGTTTCTTTTCTTTGAACAGGGACCACAGCCCCAGGGGCCACTAACAGATACTATTTTGGACCAAAGGCCCCAGGCTCTCTGCCTCAGCCTGGATGCAGGCAACCGTGAAAGCCCCTCAAACAGGCATTGTTCTTGGGTTACCCACTGGCTGAGTTCTGATCCCGCAGTGCATTTCAGAGCAGGAAGCCAGGCCTTCCCTGGGGGGCGATGTTGAGAGGGAAGCCATGTGAGCTGCTTTGGAAGGGACCCGCATCCCTGAGCCTGGTGGAGGCGGAGGGCTGGCCCTGTGCCTCCGAGCAGCTGAGGAAAGTGCTTTGATCAGAATTATCAGAGCATGTAGCGGCCTTGCACATCTTTGGTGAGATGCTCATTCATTTGACAAATGTTTCTTAAGTTGGTCAGTGCCAGGCCTTAGCAAACATTGCGGTATAGGTTACAGTCCTCTTCTAGGGTTACCAGATACAATACAGGGTATCCAGTTAATTTATGCTTCAGATAAACAATGAATACTTTTTTAGTATAAACACAAGTGTGTCCTGTGCTAAATCTGGCAAACCTATCCTGCTCCCAAGGGATTAGATCAGTGTCTCTCAACCTTGGTTCTGTTGACATTTGGGGCCAGATAATGCTTTGTTGTGGGGCTGTCCTGTGATTTGTAGGATGTTTAACAGCATCCCTACCTTCTACCCACTAGATGCTAGCAGCAACATCTCCCTGTCTGTGATAATCAAATATGACTCCAGATATTGCCAGTGTATTTTAGGGGATATAGTCATCCCTGGCTGAGAACTACCGGGTTAAAGTCTAGTGGGTAAAACGGATATAACAAGTGAGCACGACAAGGAGTTTGTGGCAGCAACTACTGGTCACTTCCCCAATATCCAGTCCCCCTCTTCCCTGCAAATAGAAATCTATTTTTTTTGGGGGGGGGGTGGTGCATGTTGAACTTGCAAAAACTTTTTGAGACTCGAACTGTGATGGAACGGACGTTGCAGCTTCCCAAAGGGAGAGCCTCTCTAGACATGGGGTTGAGAGGGCTCATAGGGGGAGGAAACAAGATTGGCAGAGTGTCAGCTGCATCTTGGTGAGCTCTGATCAGACAGATGTTGTAGTCTTGTAGAAAGGAACTTTCTTGCGAAGTGGCCAATCTCTGTCCACTATGTCTGGTTCTCAAAATCACTGACTTAAAGAAGGAGTTCAGAGGTGGAGGTTAGTCTCTCAGGACCTGGGATCATGGAATTAAGCTCAGAGCAGAACATTTGATCATTTCCTTCCCCCAGACAACAATGGCTTCTGCTTAAGGAAATAGATATCACTGCTCTAAGTTAATCCGTGGAATCCCAGGATGAGCATGTGAGCAGCTCTGGCCAAGGAGGCGGAGAAGGAGGTCTTCTGGGGCTTCGCAGAAACATTTTTCTCTCTGTTAAATCAAGAGGTCCTCAAAATGTGGAGACGCTGGCCACCTGTCCCCTTCTTTGCTGCAGAGGCTGTCATCTGAGGTCATGATGCTTGGGGTTACGACAGCCCTATTTTTATTCTGGGAAGAGACTTTACTAACCTGAAGGCTGAGAAGGAGGGAAATAGCCTGAGCTGATGAACCAGCCCCAGAAACTCTTAAGTAAACAGTAAATGTCCTCAGAGCATTGTTACTCATGGCCAGAAGAATCCCCAGCAGAGCCAAGCTTATGCCGTCAATGGTAATGTAAGTTCAACTGTATTCGTTTCCCGAGGCAGCTGTAGCTAATTACCACAAATTTAGTGGCTTAACAGAAACTTACTCTCCTATGGTTCTGGAGGGCAGAAGTTGGAAATGTGTCTTATGGGGCGAAAATCGAGGTGTCTCGGGGCAGGTTCCTTCTGAAGGGTTAAGGGCTCAGTCCCACACTGTCCCCACTTCAGACGCCAGTTGCAAGTCCTGAGTCACCCATACTTACGACCCGTTGGCTATGAATTGGGGGTTCCCACAACCTCTCCTTGGGTCTGATAATTTGCTAGCACAGCTTCACACAACTCAAAGAAAACACTTTACTTGCACTTACAGTTTATGATAAAGGATAAAACTCAGGAATAGCCAAATGGAAGAGATGCATAGGACAAGGCGTGGGGAGAGGGCTGTGGACCTGCCCTGCCCTTTCCCGGACACCACCCTCCCAGCACTTCGATGTGATGTGATCATTGACTGGACACTCTCTGTACGTCTTTGTTTGAGAGTGTTTATAACCCAGTCATTGGCTGTCCCCCTTCCCCCAGCTTCCCAGAGGTCAGAAGTTGGGGCTGAGTTTCCAGCCTCTAATCCTGTTTGGTCTTTCTGGTGACCAGCCCCCATCCTGAGGCTATCTGGAGGCCCCACCCTATGTCACTTTATTAGCATAAAATCAGGTGCACTCAAAAGGGGTTTCTTATGAATAGCGAAATACTCCCCAAGAGTTTTAGGGTCTCTGGGCCAGGAACAGGGGATGAAGACAAAACAGATTTTCTGTTATGCCATGCTCTGTATCACCTGCACGTGTCCCTCCATCTTCACCACCAGCTCCCTTGTCCAAGCTCGTGCCACCTCTCACCTGGACCTTTGCCTCAGTCTCCTGATTGGGCTCCAGGCCTCCCCCTGACTTTGCCCAAGTCCACCCTCTACAGCAGCAGCTGGAGCGGGCTTCTCAGACTGCAAATCAGATCAAAGCCATTCGCATTTTTTTTTTTTCCTCAGAACCTCCCTGGAGGGAGAAAATCAGAAAATCACCCTGGGTTATTGGTTAATTATTAACACACCAACACCTAAGAGTCATTGGTTGGAAGGTGGTGGTGGTGGTTGATGGGGTTTTTAATTCCCAGGGATTTCCAGACAGCTGTGTGCGTGTGTGCGTGTGTGTGCGTGTGTGTGTGCGTGTGCGTGTGTGTGTGTGGTGGGGGGTGGGCGCTGTCATCCTCTCCACCGCAGACAGCAGTTGGCGATGTGCCCAGGGTATTAGAGGGAGCGAGAGGAGGGGCTGGTGGGTTGACTGGCTGGCTGGTTCCAGAGTTGGTCTCTTCCCCATGGTGATGCCTGGGTTTCCCCACGCTCATAAAAAGCCATGGGTCAATTACGCTTATTACCCATTTTACAGATGGAAAAACTGAGGCACACAGAGGTTAGCAGTTTCTCAGCTTGAAAGTGGCCGAGCCAGGACCCAGCCCAGGCTGCTGGCTCAGGCTCACACTGTAACCACGCATAATCACCACTCCGTAATGAGCCCTTTGAAGAAAGGTGAGTCACTTAGCTTGGCCGTGCCTCAGTGTCCTCATTTGCCAAGTTGGGCTGGGTAATCCTGCCCTACTGACTCACCAGGAGTGGTAAGGGAAGGGATTAGGGCCAAGGCTCCCAGAAACTTCTATTAGGAAGGTTCACTGGCTGGGGAGGAAGCAAGACTCAACTTTCTGGGAAAGCCCTAGGCAAACCTGGACAAGCTGTTCACTCTATATGATACAGAAATTTGGATTATATTCTAATGAGGTAGGACAGGACTGAAGGGTTTTGGATAGATTTGGTGACGGCTGCCTCTGGCCATGGGTGGAGGATTAACTGTACGGAGAGCAGGAGTGGAAGCCGGGACCAGTGAGGAGGCACCTATAATAGTTCAGCGAGAGATGCCAGGTGTTTGGACCACGGTGTCTGCAGTGGATGTGCCTGGACCACTGGAAGGGCGGAGTTGCTGTTTACTGTGATGAAGAAGATCATGGGAGGGGCAGGCTCGGGGCGGAGATGGAGATTTTCGAAACCTGCTGTGGCGTTTCGTGATCCTGATGCTGAGTGCTGTCCCTGCCCGTGGTCCCCACCGCCTCTTTCCATCTGCATGGTGGGTCCCGACATATCCGCTCATCATGGCCCTTCTTGAATTCCCAGCTCCAGGGTTGCCCAGGGAGCCTAGCCTGGACTGCATCCTGGAAGTCGAGGTTTGTTCCTGATAAGCCCTCACAATTAACGAGGGGGAGAATTGTTGAAACGTATTGGTGGTCCCCAGTCCCCTGGGTCCATTACGGAGCCTAGATGCGTTTGTCAGAATGTGCCACATCTGTTAAAGGGAGTGTGAACTTTAAAGAGGGGTATTTACTGGAAGGAAAGTCCTGCATCTTCAAATGCTATCCCCTGGGATAAAAGAGGGAGGGGCTTTTATGGACGTATAGTATAGCACAATAAAGCATCTTAATATCCGTGGGTATTGGCATCAAAGTATTGCCGTACGCTCTGAAAGAGCAGTTTATGTGACAGTGATGTGTTCCTTTAAAAACAAAAACAAGAAAACTCATTTACCTAGCTTTTAAAATAAAAATGGAGATGCCTGTCTTCTAATTATTCATTCATTTGTGCAATAAAATCTACAAAGCACTGGTAGGGCCCTGGTTAAGAAGGAGAGAGATGAATCCGATTTTGTTCTCAGGGAACCCCGAGTGGTGGGGGATGTGAACATGGACGTCAATAGCTCACGGGTTGCAGTGGGTTCGTGCAGTGAGAGGCCCTGAGGATGAGAGAAGGGAGGGATTGCTGGGAGCTGGAGGGTCAGAGAAGCTGTTTTGGAAGGGATGGTGTGTCCCTTTGCTTGCTTTTCGCTGCAAGTAAGGGCAGCTCCTAATGAGCCTGACTCACATGGAGAGGGAAGTCTTTACCTCCCATGACAAAGGTCAGCCATCCGGCGCACTTCAGGCTGGGTTGATGCAGCAGCTGTACGATTTCCCAGGGATCCAGGGTGATCTGGCCTCCCTCCAACCTGCAGGGAACCCAGGTCGGGCTCTTGGGAGGCCTCCCTCAGCTCGGGCTTCATGGCAGCCCTGGGAAGACCCACTGTGGGAGAGATGTGACACCTTCCCTGCAGCACCGCAGCCTCTTTGGGGTCTCTTACAGCCCCCTTCACTCACTCTGGGTTGAAGAGCATCTCCTGTTGTGAGTTCCCTCCCGGGAATCTCCTTCCAGATGTCCTTCTTCTCGCACGTGGGGGTGGTGGTCGCTGGCTCCCATGGATGTTTCCAGCACTCTCTTTAGAATGAGTGGGTTCCAGTGCTTCTAGCTTTGGGACTTCAGCCAGAATTCCAAGTCCTCCAGGAAAGTCTCCTTCAAAGTCCACTGGAGGAGAGAAGTACTTTTTCCTGGAAAGAGCTGTCAGCAGCAATGCTGGTGTCTGCCAAAGCCCTTCTTCCACCCACGAGGTCATAGTCAGGGCTCAGCTGGTGGTCAGGGGTCAGTGCTGCGGGCCGGAACTCTGGCTCTGTGGCCCTGCAACCACGGGCCCTGGGGGTGTCGGCCCTGCCTAGCCTGACTCTGCCCCTGTGACGTGCGGCTCCTGACGGGGCCCTGTGTCTGTGTCCCGGTGAGGATTAAGCGAGTTAATGCACAGGAGTGCTCAGGACCCCAGGCGCCACGCGGTAAGCGCCCGGTGAGGTCCGCCCATTGTTGTCAGCGGGTCGCTAATCAGGGTCACAGATGAATCTGGTCAAGAGGCTGCCCTGGAATCAGGGCTTTGGGTTTAGGAAGGGAGATTTCTGTAGGGAGGCTTGGAGATTTAGCTTGTAAGTGGCAGCTTTGCTTCCAACAGCTCTCAAGAGACAAGCCAGGAAAGCTTGCCTGTCCTTAAGCCGAGAGCAGAAAGAGCTGCGGGGAGGGAACGGCGCCCAGATGCAGACGGAGCTTCCAAAGCTCTGGGCTCAGGGCCGGCTGCTCTTTCTCCTCCTGCTTTTTAATTAAAAAAAACCTGATATCCAAATCCTCCGTTACTGCAGATTCCCTGACACTCTGCTGTGGGCTAATCTTCAGGAAAGGGCATGGACTTTTCAAGGTTTTCCTCCTCTGAGTGCCCTCTTTTATGTTGAGACCAGGAAGAAACACATGCTGCAGTTCAGGGCTGGAAATTGCATCCCTCACGCATTTTTAAATCTCTCCTTCCTCCCTTTTCTGGCTGAATGTCTAGATTTGTGTTCTCTTTCCCTCTCAGGGCTGGCAGGTGCTTAAGTACCTGCAGGCTGTAAAGCAGGTTGTAAACACAAGGTGATGTTATTATGACTGTCCATTATGATGACGGCACGCCGCCCACCTCCCCTCAGCCTGGGCCACTGTGATTCATCATTCACCCACAGATGTTACTGAGCACCTGCTGGGCGCTGGGGATACAGTGGTGACCAGGGTCCCTGTCCTCCTGGAACTTACATTTGAATGGGGGTGACAGAGAGTAAATGTGTGAATGAAGTAAATGCAGGGCAGTATCAGACCATGATGAGTCCCCTGAAGGAAAGGAGTGCTGATGTGACACAAGGGAGGGGTGGCCAACTTTGGACTGGGGAGTTGGGAGGCCTTTTGAGGAGGGGCCATTGACCTGCCTTGTCTGATGAGAAGGAGGCAGCTGAGGGCAGGTGTATTTAGGGAAGGTTACTCCTGGTGTTGGGACCTGAAGTGGGACAGGCCTGAGGGATGTGGAACGCAGCAGTGATGGGCAGGGCAGCTGGTGTGCGGGGAGCGTGGGCAGAGACAGGATGTGAGAGGAGGCAGGGCCTGGCCCGTCAGCCCCATGTGAGGGGCACTAGAGGGTTTTACACAGAGAGGAGCCGTGATCCGATTCAGGCATTGAAAGGGTCCCTCTCCCTGCACCCCTGTTGGGGAGGGGCTGCTCATGAGCAGGAGGGGAGGCAGGGGCATTGAGGATCAGCTGATACTGCGATGGTGAGTGAGAAATCAGCTGCTCTGCAAACTGTAGAGTGCCGCTATCTGAGGGATGATGGGCTACCACCTGCCGTGGGCTCAGTGACGTCTGAGGCTGCTTTGCTGATGGTGTTGGTGATGGTGATGAGAGGATTACCTCAGAGCATCCTTCTCAGCCTGTGTTTCTGCAGGATAAAGGTCTGAACCGGGGCGGAACTGATCCTAGCAAAAAACCACATGGAGCTGACAAGGCCAGGAATGCAGGTCACCAGAGTGTCATCAGATGCAATTGGGATGATGATGATGGTGACGATGAGGTTGTCTAACATTTGAAGCCCTGTGTCCTGTGGGCAGACCCTGCTGGGCACCTTACTGCCACTTTCTGCTCCAATCTGTCCCATGATCCTGTGCAACAGGGACTGTCATTATCCTTGCTTTTCAGGCGAGGAAACTGAGGCACAGAGAGGTTACATAACTTGTCCGAGGACACACAGCTAGTAAGTGGTGAGCTGGGATTTGGACCCAGAGAATTCTCCAGAGGCCCTGCCCTCAGGAAGCTAACTGTTGTGACGTGCTGTCTTCCTGCACGGAAAACACTCAGGAACAGTTTCACTCTGTGACCTTCTTAGGTCACATTTCGTGGCATTCCAACATCTGGCCTCCAAAAAGGCAAAATGGAAATACTTCACCCAGGTGTTTCCTCTTTTCCAGACTCCATCCGCCCCTTCTGTGACCTCCCACTCTCTACTCCCTACTCATCCACCACCCCTGCTCAGAACAGGCAAACCCTGATTTCCCCAGTGCCTGCGGAGCCTGGCTGCGGAACTGACAGGGGGGTCTGGGCCCCCAGGTGAGACTGAGCAGGATCTGTAGCTTTACGACCGAAGATGGGACACGCTCAAGTTCACGCTACGCACTGGGATCCACCTGCAGCAGGGAGAGCGAGGGGCTTTGAGCCTCAGTTCCTGGATTGAGAGGTTTCTCATCTCTCATGTGAGACCATAACACCAGAGATGACAGCATTGATGGCCCCTCCCAGGGGGCCGGAGAGTAGCTGAACCCGAACCCCACTCTTTGCTGGGGAGACAGACCCGCCCCCGCTGGGCTGGAGCAGCTTCCTAAGGCTTGTCCCCGACCCCCTCACAGAAATGCCTGCCGGGGACGGGAGGAGCTCTGAGGAGATTCAGTCCCAGAGCAGTAAAGATGCAAACACAATTTCCAGGGACCAGGCCATGAAATATTCAGGTGACCTCTGTATCTGGGTGCTCTTTGCTGAACAGAATCCTGCACTTTGGACACTGCAGGCTGCTGGTGTGGTGTCTACACAGGGTGTCTACACAGCCTGGCAAGGCCTTCTGACCACACGGAGCCCAGCAGCGGCTCCCCGAGACTGAGCTGGCAGGAGAGCTGGGTCTTCCTTGAAATTCTGAGGAATTTATAACTGTGCCCCGCCGCCCCATCCTGTTCTATTCACAAGGTCATACATCCTGGGTCAGACTCTCGGATGCCTGAATCCTGTGCTGAGACTTTTCTGGCTTTGGGGCTTCGCTGCACACAGGGGTGGGGTGGGCCAGTGGGGGAGTTTTCTTGGTCTGAGGCATCCCCACGGGTGCTGGGAGGGGCTCATCTGAGGGGTGCAGGGGGCCCTGGAGCGATGGGTCCCTCTCTCAGGCTGCAGCCAACACTGGGTTTCCCTGGAGATTGGAAAGAAGGTTCCTCGTCGTAAAGGCCACATCTGTCCCTCCAGCCCCCACCCCCTTTCTTAGCAGCTGGTGGGTTCTGGTCTCCCGGGAAGTGAGTTTTTTCCTTTGCTAAAATCACTGGATCATGACATTATTTCTTCATTTGCTTTTGGGGAATAGGGTATTGGAACCCACCCATTAGAATTTTAGCTCCAGGAGTGAAGGAATTTTGTTCACTCTTATACCCCCAGGGCAGTGTCTGGCTTAGTATGTGTTTGTTGGAATATTAATTATAAATGAATGAGGGGCCCTATCTGTCCCTATCAACCCAGCACCTAGCAGAGAGCTTGGCACGCAGTAGGACTCAATAAATATTTGTCAGATGATTGAGTGAATGAATGAATGAATGAGACTTCTCAATCTCCCCCCTCCCCCCACACCTCTATTGCCTTCGGATCCCCCCATCTCATTCCAACATCCCTGTTTCCTGGCCTTCATGGTGGATTTGGGGCTCCCCCACCCCATGCACTCCCAGTGCGCTGTTCTAACTGCCTCCCTCCTGCCTGGATGAAAAATGACTCTCAGCCTTGACAGCTGAGCCTGATGCTCCCAGCTCTGCGGGCGCCTTCACGTGCAAGGCTGACCCAGGAGCGCTGTCATCCCACCCCCACTGCCCCCCACCAAGCCAGTGGGGTGCAGAACCTCTTCTGATTGGCCTGCTGCCATGGGTCACACTCCTGGAAACAAATTCCCATACAGACAGACCTGGTTCTCTGAGTCTAGGAGTCAGTCATCTACTTTGCCAGTGCTAAAAACAGCGTTATTTCTCCAAACTCAGCTGCACCTGTGGAGATGAAAACACAAGACAGCCTATTTTTAGCAGGTGACAGATGGCACACAGGGAACTATAATTAGCATCTCGTTCAAAGGGTGGAGTTTCCAACCCAGAGAGTGACTGCCCTGTGGGTCCCTGAGCTCAGCATCTGTCCCTGGTGTCTGATGTGGGACGGAGCCAGCTGCACAGAGGGGAGGCCAGGATTCCCCGGGAGCCCCAGGGAGGGGGCGCTGTCCTTTGCAGGTGGTGCTCCCCATCCTCACTCCTGCCTTTCCCCTTCTGGTCTGTGGTTTGCAGAAGGCTTGATCCTGCCCAGATCTGAGTGCTATCCTCCTGCAGGGACGACCCGGCCAGGCCAGTGTGATCAAGATGCCCTGTCACACTGGTGTCGGGCTTGAGAGTCATCTGTCCCCCTGGTCATCATCTGTTCCCCCCTCCAGTGTCGCTCTCTCTCATTTCTCATAAAAGCAGGGAACCTGGCAGCCTGGAAGAAAGACTACATTTCCCAGACTCCCTTATGAACCAAAAGTGGCCAATGGGGTGTGAGCATCGTCTCTCTTTCTCTTTCCATTGGCTGGGAGAGAACAAGGATGCAGGGTTAAAAGACAGGACACTCAGTTTCCTTATTTGTACAATTGATAGGCAATTATATTGACTTCCTCTGGTTTCTATAAATTAGGAATTTTTTCATTTATCAAAAGACAGAAAACCCAACTTCAAAGGCCAAGGTAAAAAGGTATTTTTTTTTTTTTTTTCTTTTGGTTTAGACAAGTGGATGTTTCCATAAAGGGCTGCCTCAGGCATGACTCAGGAAGAAGTGGGGATGAAAGGGAGGCATTCTCTGACAGGATAAACATTTACTGCATCTCACTTTTGTGGCGCACCAGGTGAAATGATGGTCACACTGACACAGACAGGCTCGACCTTGGCAAAGCTCAGGGAACACACCAGATTGGTGGGGAGGTGGACAGCGTGGTCAGAGCTGTCCCGAGGCTCTGAAAACTCATGCATTACAGGACACTCTCCCTGTCTCTTTGTTTCGGGCCTGGGGACCCAGCTTGTCTTACCTGCGCCTGTTGTTTTCATAGCAAATTTGTTAAGATCACAAACAATTCTGCCTTGAAACAACTACAGAATCTCATTATAACCCAGGTGTTGGCTGGTAGATGTATTCAAATGCCCCATCTATGGGAAGTCCAAAATGGGCACTTTTTACTGGTGACTCTGGAGCAACACAGAGGGAGGTGATTTAGTGATTTTATCAATGGATGCCCTGGTGCTTTGGCCCTTTCTGTCAACTCCAGCATCAATATGTGTTGCTTAGCAACCAAATTTCCTTCTACCTTCTCCCACCCGACCTCACCTCCGTATCCCCACTTATGTCTGAGTAGTTATTTCTTTGTGGTCTTTTTCCAGTTTGGGGCCTACATTTTCCAAGTGGCTTTTCAGTATAATTTCCCCACATCTTGGAAATTCTACTCTGAGCAACTCTCATCCCAGCTGATAAGAGATGTGTTTTCTCCCCTTCGACAGTCGTGATAAATATCATGGCTACTTCCTGAGTGTCTGCTCTATGCCAGATATTGGGCCTGTGCCTTTTCCTTATAACGTTATTATTCTGCACCAGAGCTCAATGAGGTGGTGCTGGTTTTCACATTTTACAGACGAGGAAGCTGGGGATGGTTCAGGAGAAGGGACTTGATGGTAAGTGGGGGAATTGGAATTTGCCTGGTGCTGTCTCAAGCTCCTAACAGTGCAGTCCAAGCTCCTAACCATTGCTCACTGGTCACTCAATTTAAATCATCCCCAGGCCACCGTATCCACTTTGCCTTGCCCACACATCATCAGGACAATCTCTTACTCCAGGGGTGGGCACATGTGCTCTGTGAAGGCTCAGAGAGTTACTCTCTTAGGCTTTGTGGGGCACCTGGTTTCTGTTGTGGCTCCTTCACTCTGCTCAGCTGGAAACAACATGTAAATGAAGGAGCGTGGCAGTGTTCCAGTAAAACTTGATTTACAAAAACAGGTAGTTGGCCTGAAGTTTGCTGAATATTCACTCAACGTTTTTCTTTAAATAAACCCGTGTTTGTTTTCACGAAAAGACTTATTTGGAAGGGAAACCATATCGCCAGTGTAAATGGAAAAACCAGCATGTCTTGCTGCAAGAGGATGGTAACCATAGAAATAAAAACAATACACCTAAACAGAGGGGCTGCATTCTGCACTCAGCTTTGGGCCTGTTCTTTTTTTTTTTTTTTTTTTTCGTTCCAAAGGATGATAAGCAAGGCTTAGAGATATGCTAAAGACATATTAGCACCAAATCAAGATGTTTCTTTGAAGTAATTGGAAGAGGTGAGGGAGAATCAGTACAGGGTGCAATGTGTGTCGTGTGAAATGACCTCGTGCATTGCGATTTGTGAAGCTCTGAAGCTAGAGAAGGGAGCTGGGAGGGGTGGAAAGCATTGCTTTGGAGCAGAGAGTCGGGGGACCCTATGCGGTTGTGGGATGCAGGACTCACCGGACAAAAGACAGTGGGTGTGGCCTCAGCCAGAGTTGCCACCTGCAGGTAGCTCTCAGCTCTGGCTTCAAGGGCAGGTGGTGGTGGCTTCTCAGGTTTCATTGTGTCAGAGGAACTTCTGCTGCAACATCAAGAAATGATTAACCTTGATTTCCCTTCATTATGGTTCTTTTTCCCTCTCATCCTTCCACTTATTTATCTTCCTTGCTCTTGCTTACTTTCTCCATTATTTGTATATTTACACACACACACACACATTTTGCTCCCCTAAAAAAAACCGCATATTTAGGTTTTCTTTTATTTCCGGCAACCACTTCTTCATTCTCTTCCAAGAACAGCCAAACAAAGAATTAATTTAGATTTTTCTGCAAGGTCATGAAATTACTCCCACTCTCTCATGGAAGCCCTGGTAACTTAGTTTAATGATCTCCTGCTCCTTACATCCTTGAAAAATGCCTCGTGTCTTTTCTGGCATGGGGCAGTCTTAATTCTATTGGTAGTTTTCAGTGTCCTTACGTTGCCCCGAATTCAAAACCTCATCTCCGCCTTGCCCCTCTCCCCGCCTTGGCTCTGCTGGGAGTGGCCCCTCCCTGGTCTCCTGGTTCTCTCTGCATTTCTTTGCTCTGACATCCCCATGTTTTCTTCCCAAGGCATCTTAGATGTGATGAAATTCTCGAGTACTTCAGGTAATAATAGCTGTAGTGAAGAGGAAGAAGATAGCGAGGTGTATTTCCCAGTGGACGGTGGAGGTGAGCCGGGGGCAGTCCTCAGCTACTAGTACTGCTTGTCTTGATGGTTCCGTTATTAGGATGATAGAAAGTTCTGAAAGTGTGTCCTAAATTCTGGCAGCCTTGAAATGCACTTCCATCCCAGATCCCTGGGAGTGTTATTGAGATGTTCCCAGAGAAATGATGAAAATTGAGTTGTTTTATGTCAGTAACACATGAGTTGGACCGTAACTGAGGAAGCAGGGGCTGACTGGCTTCTTTCCTCTGGGGGGAGCTGAGGGTGTAAGTCCTAAGTGAGTTAGCAGGTTGTGGGGTCAGGGACCACTCAGCCCACGTTGGTGGCGGGTCAGGATATTGGTGACGCCTCTCCTCAGGGAAGACCTCCAGGGGGGCATCCGCTGAGCACAGTCCCCAGGGGCCCGGGGAACAGCTGGGCAGCGGAAACAGGGACATCCCAGAGCACGAGTCACTCCAAGGAGGAGGCAGGACTTTTCTCACTGCCTCTTTCCAACTTGCCGCAGCGGGCTCCTCTTTAGTGGGTGGAAGATGGACGATTTCATTATCTGTGGCGCTCGGCGGGCGATCAATCGGGGAGTTTGGGCTAAAGCGAGCACTTTCCCCGCATTGTGCCTTCCTCTCACTGTTATTCATCATGTTTAATCCTTCCTTCAGCTCCAGGAGCCGGGCCCTGGGGCGGAGAAGCTGTCCCTCACACTTGACGGATTTTACTCTTCAGGGGCTGCGGGGAGGGGACCGGGAGCAGGAAGGCACAGGGCTGGGAGGGAGGGTCCCGCTCCAGGTGGGCTGGGGCAACCGAAGCTTCCACAAAGGCAAGAGAACGGCCGATGAAGGGAGATTACAGCAGGGACCCTCGTGGGGCCTCAAAGCCCTGGCCCATTGCCAAGAAAATCCCTCATGGAAGGGAGGAGACAGAACACAGAGAAGAAAAGAAATCGCCGGAGTTCTCTGCCAAGGGAGTGTCGCAGCTTTTAATTCAAGATGAAATGTGTTCTTGTTTGTGTACAACTAATTTTCCTCCCAAATGAAGGGTTTTGTCTTTCACTTGAGTGTTTCAGTAGCAGCCGTGTAATTAAGGTAGCATGTGCCTCTTTAGTCTGTGAAGCAGGCTGTTTGTGTTAACATATTGGGGAAGCAAGCATGGCTTGCGTTGCTTCCTGGGTCCAAGAAGAAAAAAGCCAAAAGTCAAAGAAAACACTTCCAAATAGAGACTTGGTTCAAGACACGATGACGTCCTCTGGAAAAAGTGAGCATGTTCCCCTGAATGAAGGGGCCCTGGGAACCGTGCTCTGGTTAGAGGAGTTGTGAGAGGAGAAGGGAGGTTGTACCCAGAGATTGTGCGAATGGAGTCAAAACTCACATGTCTGCAGAGGGCGCCTCCTAGAGAGGAGGTGTATGTGAGGGAAGCTGGTTGAGTTTTTTCAACACAGTCGTATTTTGTTTGCATACTAAATAAGTGCTCTCATTTTTCTTGAAACACTGGCTTTCCCAATTCATCTTTTGTTCTGTTGTTTTATATCAAAGAGATGGGTAGAAAAGTTTGTTTACACAAAAGTGCCCAGCACTCAGAGAGAGAATAAATAGTAATGACTATCAGGGCCCCACAGAGAGTGTTGAGGACTGAGCAGGTCATGAGTTGCCTGATAAAAGGTACATGCAGACTGCCATGTCTTTGATTTTTCAGAGGAAGCTGAAAATCTAGATTTTTTTTAATGTGAAATCTTCTTTTTTTCCCCCCCAGCTTTATTGAGGTACAATTGACAACTAAAATTGTAAGATAAAGTGTACAATGTGATGATCTGATATACATATATTGTGGAATCGTCTCATTTTTAATATTGAAAAGCAGTTGCACAGAGCAATGAGCTGAGGGCTGGTCACAGCAGCTCTCCTGGCTGGAGGTGGCCTCAGGTGTTTCACTTGCTGTCTGGGATAGACTGTTCACCTGCACCCTTTAGTAGCAAAATTTGCTTCTTTGGTAAATGACCCATTTCATGTGTCCTGGACTCAGTTTCCCCACCCACAAAATCAGCTCTTTCTATTTCTGCCATGGGTTATGTTTAAAGGCTCTAAACCTGACTCCTTTACTCTCTTCTAGGTTTGGTTTGTGTGGGAAATGTCTTGACAGGCTGAACCAGAATGTCTGTAAGGTCTTTATCCACTGTCTGTGGGCACTGAATTAGTTAGGAGTTAGCTTTGGCTGCTGTGGCTTATACAAGACAGGAGTTTTTCTCACTCGTGTGAACAGATGAGCTGGCGTGGCAATTCTGGCCCATGAAGCTGCCAGGGGCCCAGGCTCCCTCTATCTTTTTGCTCCGTTATACCAAGGCCACTGGCTTCATCCACTTGGTCCAGATGCACCACATGTATGTGCATTTGAACACTGAGAAGAGAGAAAAGGAAAGGAATAGGGCACACATGTCCCTTCATGGGCACAGCCTGGCAGGGACACTCCTTACCTGTATTCACATTCCACTGGGCAGTACTTACCGGGCCACACATTGCTTCTAGGGAAGCTTGAAACTGTTCTTCTAATTCTGTGCTGCTAAATGTGCCTGCTAAGCAACAGGGGTCCTATTACTCAAGGCAGAGGCATGTACAGGTAATGGGGGCACTTAGTTACTGCAAGCAGGTATGGACGCCCACTCAGAGTAAAACCAGCACATACAGTCCTACTCTCTCAACTGAGGTTCTCAACTAGCTTTCAGGTTTGCTCCTGACAGATGGAGATTACTTGGGTTTTAACCTCTTTAACAAATTTTGAAACAAAGTTGTTTTTTTGTTTTTGTTTGTTTTTTCAAATTAATGCTACATGGGACTTCCCTGGTGGCTCAGTGGTTGAGAATCTGCCTTCCAGTGCAGGGGACACGGGTTCGATCCCTGGTCCAGGAAGGTACCACATGCCGTGGAGCAACTAGGCCTGTGTACCACAACTACAGAAGCCCATGTGCTCTAGGGCCTGCGTGCCACAACTACTGAAGCCCACATGCCTAGAGCCTGTGCTTCGCAACAAGAGAAGCCGCCGCGATGAGAAGGCTGCGCACTGCAACAAAGAGTAGCCCCTGCTCACCACAACTAGAGAAAGCCTGTACGCAGCAATGAAGACTCAACACAGCCAAAAAAAAAAGAAAAAAATTCATGCTACAATATTATGTTCCAAACCTGAGTAACTTCTGTTTTTCCTTCATAATTTTGGACACATTTGTGTATCAACTGAATTATTATTTGCTTTTTAAAAAAATTCTAAATAGACTCAGTATTTTTTCGAAATACAAATACATTTATTTTAATAGGAAATTTTGCTGAACGCTGATGAAAATACAACATCAAAATTTGAGGGATGCAGTCAAAGGAGTGCAAAGAGGAGAATTTATAGCTTTAAAGGCATATGTTAAAAAAGAAGAAAGGTAAAAAAATCAGTGACCTAAGATTCCACCTTACGGCACTAGAAAAAAAGATGAAAGCAAACATCAGATAAGTAGAATTAAGAAAAGATAAGGAACTAAAGCCAATGAAATAGAAAACAGAAGTCAGTAGATAAAATTAACAAGGCTAAAATTTAGTTCTTTAAAAAGGTCACAGAATTGATAAACCCATAAATAATGTTTTTCTGCATCTTGATTTTATCACTCATTTCCTGGTAGCAATACTTCAAGTCATCTGCTGTAGCTCTGAATTAAAGTAATTCTTTACAGCAACTGTGCACTATTCCACAGGGTAGATATACTTGCAGAGCACTCAGCCACTCCATTAATAAAGGGAATTAATTTTGTTTCCAGTTCCAGGCCACTGAAAACAACACTGTAGTGACATCCTTGCATGTATTGGTACAGGATATAAGTACTTTTACTGCTATGGGATGTATTTCCAACAATTTGTGAGCTCAGAAAAGATACATACTTCCCAGGGTTGTCTATTTATAGCCATTGCTTCTTTTTCTTGTCAGTTTGTGCAAGTTCTTCGTATATTTAACTATATTAAATGAATTCTTCATCTATTATTGACTTACAAATGCATTTACAGACATATGTAGAGACTTTATGTAGTCATTTTATGTACAAAAGTTCCAAATTTTAATATTTTCAACATGTCTTTTTTTTCCCCCTTTTGTACTTTCAGGATTATCCATCTTGGTTTGTAAAGTCTCTTCAGCCTCTCTAAATTGTGATTGCAACATCCTAGATTTTCTTGCAAAATTTTTATATAAGATATAAGAGGCCTCCTTCAGGGTCCGTCTTAGCTGCGGGGAGCTTTCTTGTCCAGGGTCACGCCCTTCCCCGGAGAGCCCACTCCTGGTGACTGAACGAGGCCAGTGTATAAAGCCTGGACATTTGGACTCAACGTGGGCTGACCCTAAAAAGCTCCAGAACTCCCCACTGGTTTGGCTGAGGTTTTGTCAGGCCTGCATCGAAGATCAAACTCTCCCCTGCCTGGCCTTCTTCCCCCACTTCCCTTCACAAGTATTGATCCCCCAAAACATCTTGAACTGAAAACTCCAGTCTCAGCTGCTGCGAGCCCCCACCCAAGGCAAGAACAATGAGAAATGGATTGGTGTGAGGATGTAGTGGGGAATGACTGTGGTCCAGCTCTAACTGCACCATCTCCATCTGGTTCTCTGTTTTCATGGCAAAGCTCACATGTTTCCTCAGTTGAAGGGGTTCCAGCTTGACAAAAATATCATTTGTCATATTCAGGGGGTTGTGATATGATCCGATGTGTCTGAGACATCAGGAATAGCCTTGTATTTTTATTTTAAAATAGTTATTTCTATGTGGAGCCCAGACCTCTTCTCTCATGTCCAGATTCACACACTCGGCTTTGTTCTGGATCCCTCCCCGTCTAACAGTCATCAGGTTCCCTTGCACCCCCCGCTCCATGTGGTCCCCATCTTGGGGGTGACAGCTTCCCCTTCCCAGGAGCTCCGGCTCACTTCAGCTCCTCTTTTCCTCTCACACCCGCCAGCTGCTCTCTCTGCTCACCCGTCCACCTGCTGTCCACACGGATCAGGATCCGTCCACTTGGCCCCCTGCCCTGCTCCCGGCCCCCCAGATCCCTGCCCGTCATCTCTCCGACGATCCTCATAACAGAGTCCTCCCTGGTCTCCCTGCTTGGCCCTCACCTCCTGCAGTCTGTTCTCTACCTTCGGTCAGAGTGAGCCAGTTCGAGGGACGTCAGGTCACACCCATCCCGTGCATGGAGCCCGCCATCTCCCCACCTCACTCCGTGCGAAAGCCCTTTCCCCAGTGGACGAGGCCCGTCTCGCTCTGGCTCCTTCCGCCCCAGTCTCTCTCCCCTCGCCCGCTTGTCTCCCGTGCTCCCTCTGCTTCTGCCGCACAGGCTTCCTGCCCTTCCCCGGAGGAGCCTCAGGGTCTTCTCATTTGCTCCGCCCTCCCTGCTCCCCAGATGCCCACCTGCCTTGCTCCCTCACCTCCTGAGCTCTTGCTCCAATGTCACCTTCTGACTGCTCTCTGTACAACCACAGCCTCTCCCCCCGCGACCACCCCACCCCCTCCCGGCTCCATCTTTCTCCAGGGCACTCACTGCCATCTGACTATTTTGTGCTTTTCACTGGCTTTAAGCTGGATTCTTCCAGAAGCTGACCCTGAGCCTGGGTGTGATCAGCTGTTTATCAGGAGGTGATCCTGGGGGCTCTGGCAGGAGAGCGGGAAAGGGAGATGGAAGGAGGATTATCACACCGACCCTGGTGGGATCTCAAGCAGGTGGCCACCGTGGGATGCCAGGCTCAGTCCTGCTGGCTCCCCTGGGAGATGGTGTGGAACAGGCCTCAGGGGATGCGCTGAGGGTGATGTAGCCGGGGAATGTTCCACCAGCTCCCGTCTGTCATTCACTGACAGCTGCTACCCAGGATGTCAGCTCCCAGCCACGCGGGTCCCTGCAGCTAGAGGCTCAGGGACCGTGAGACGCCACCGTGGGGCAAAAATGGTGAGGAACGAGGGGACGTGCAGCACTGCCGTGTGCGGTACTCACTGTCCTGTGCCGTCACTCGCTGTTGACTGTCTCTTTCTGTGGATCATGAGCTTCTGAAGCCGGGGTCTGTGTCTGTTCTGTTCTCTGTTGCATCTCCAGGGACCTCAGCTGTGCCTGGCACATGGTTGGTCCCCCTGACATGTCAGAATGCGTAAGTGAAGGCTCAGAGAGCTGCCTCTTAGGCTGTAGAGCAGGAGATCGAGAATCTTTAAAAATCCCAAGTTCCAGACCCAATGAGCTGACTCCGCCGTTTTGCAGACCTTACTCCCAGGGCTTTCTTGGCTGGATCTGAAGCTGCTGCCATTTGTGGCCACGTCTGCTTTCTCAACAGCAGCGCCGCCGCAGAGGGGCTCAGACCCACTGATAAAAGCTCCTTCCTGTTCCGGCAGGTGCTTGGCTGATGCCCTTTGATGTTGTCACAGGTACAGATCCTGATGGCAACTGTGATGGTGATAGTCCCAACTACCCCGGCCATCTCGCTTGATGGGACGACCAAGAGCCCACAGATTACTCCTGCGTGCCCAGACCTCTTCTCTCATCTCTAGTGACAGATTAGTCTGAAATCAGCCCATCTGGTTTGATCCGGAGAAGAGAACAACAAATATATGTATTTTTCTTTTTTCCGTTTGGAGAAGTTTCAGTCATCTAGAAATCATTTGAAGGTCGTCCAAATGCTGGAAACCCCGAGGACACGGACTCCTGAGCGTCGTCTCCATCCTTGAAGACCAAGGTTCCATCTCTGCATCTCCAGCACCAGCACAGGGCCTGGCATGAGGCAGAGCTCAAAGCAGAGGGTGTCTGTTGACTGTGCAGATGAGGTCAGACAGGAGCCAGCCCACTGGCCTGTAGGACGTCCTACAGAGTGAGTGAGTGTGACTGTTTCCAGATAGATTAAGGCTGGGATTTCTGCAGAGGGAGGCTCATAATGTCTGTTCATCTGTCATTGGGGTGTCAGGTTTGAGTCCTTGGTTAAGGTGGTGTTTGCCAGATTTCTGTGTTGTAAAGGATCTTTTTCCCCTTTGTAATTGCTAAGTAACATACAGGGTGGTATTTGGGGATCTTGTGTTCCCCAAAATGGTTTCCCCCAGTGGTTTTGGCGTCCACTGATGGTCTATACCTAAGTCAATTATTACATTTTCTCATTCTGTCATTCCTTACGCATATCAGCTGGCATTATTCAGGAAGAATTGTTCCTGGCCTCAATCTTCTTTTAATATCACTATGAACTCATAGATTTTTAGAAAAATATTCAATGTGTTCCTATCTGTTTCCATACATTTTTAAAAAAAGTTATTTATTTATTGATTTGCACCAGGTCTTAGTTGTGGCAGGCGGGCTCCTTAGTTGCAGCATGCATGTGGGATCTAGTTCCCTGGCCAGGGATAGAATCCCGGACCCCCTGCATTGAGAGCATGGAGTCTCAACCACTGTGCCACCAGGAAAGCCCCCATACATTTTTTTATGCTCAAATATTTTTACATTGTCCAGGGGAAGTCTTTTGTCATAGCTTCTCCTTCCTTTTGACCTGTTCCCATCAATCTCTGAACACTTCCTGGATTTATGGTATGATGCGACTGTCTGGAATCTTCAAAAAAGTCAACATTATACAAGACCAAATGATGACACAGTGTTTCATATTGAAGAGAATGAAAGAATCATGACAACCAAATGCAGTGTGTGGTCCTGAAATGAAAAAAAAGCGCTAAGTTTGGACTGTCGGTTAGATTATATTACTGTGTCAACATTAACAGTCGTGAGTGTGAAAATGGTATTGATATTATGTAGGAAAATATCTTTTTCCTTAAGAGATACACACTGCAGTGTTTAGAAATGAAATATCATGATCTCTGCTCCAGTGTCTCAAATGGTTTAGCCAGAAAATGCCAGCTGGTGAATCTAGGTGAAGGGTATGTGGATGTTCGCTCTGTTACTCTAAACTTTTCTATAGGTTTGACATTTATAAAAAATAGGTTGGGAAAAAGAAAATAAAACAAAAACAAAAACAAAATTCAGAAGGGTTGGAAGGGTGGTCAGGACTGTGGGCAGCTGGACTTTCAGCCCCCATATCCTAGGCTGAGGCTGATGTTATGACATGAGGAACTGGCCAGGTTTTTTCTTAACCTCCAAAGGATAACATCCAGACAGATTTGAAGAACAATTCTCTCTCTTATTCAAGAGAAAGAGCTAATGAAGAAGAGAGAGGAAATGAAGCACTAAAGGCAGGAATTTGTTAATCAAACGTCTGAGCCAGGCACTCTGTTACTTCCTCCTACATTATTTATCCAGCTCCAACAACAACCTTTAAAAGACAAGAGGATCAAGACAGAGAAGTCATAAACCTCTTCCTAGTAAAAACCCATCATATCAGTTAGATGCCAGTAAAGAAATATAATTAAACCAATTGGTCATAAGGAAAAAGGATCAAAAGCTACCTGAACATAGAGATTTTTAAATTTCCAACTGCAGTTTATCTGTTTTTCAAAGAAATCCTTGTACCAGGAAGGATTGAATCCTTTGGGCTGAAACATTGGTGGAAACACCTGGACCTCTCACCTAGGCTGAACCTTGGCCCCCATGGAGGAGTCTGGGAAAGCAGGTAACACCCCCTCTGCTTGATGTATGGCTTGTAATCGGGTAGCTCCTCCCCTTTGCTTCACAGCAGGAAAGGAAGCGGGGGTCGGGGGGAGGTGATGGGGGCGGGGATGTGGCCTGCTGGGGTGAGCCCATGGGTGGGTCTGGTTTGGGTGGCCTCCGGACCCCTGCCCAGGGCTGCGTGGGATTCAAAACTCCACGAGCAGAAACTAAGGGGCTTCCTCTTTGATTTAAAAAGCTCCTAACACTGTTAGGATGCACCCAGGTTTCCATCTTCTACTGTATTACAGTGTAGCGGCTGGCATGTGAGAATTAGGATGCTTATTTGGGGTGAATGGGTGGAAATATAGTCCACCCTTCCCCCGCCGTGCCCCTGCTCCAGGCCACCTACAGCCACAGAAGGAAAGGACACGCTTGACAGCATAACCAGAATCCTATGGAGACCCTCTCTGAACGGGCTTCAGGAGAGATGGAAGCAAATTAGTCAATTACAGCAGCTCGGCCAGTGACGCCACATTCAGGCAATTCGTTGTCTGCTTCCCACATGGACAAAGAAACTAAGAGAAGGACCAAATCAGCATCTCAGAAAGAGAAAATATCTTTGATGAGTGAATTAAAATGGAAGATCTCTTGATTACTGAAGGTGATTCTCACTCCAAGGTCAAAAGCCAGCAGCACCTTCCCCAAAACAAAGTTTCTGTCATTCCGTCGGGAAAATATTCATTCAGGGCCTGTGACATGTCAGGTGTGACATGAAAAAATTGGTGGAAAGTAGAACAAGGAGGATCTTAATCAAATAGTCAAACAGATGTGGCAGACCTGACCCCTCTGTCCACACCTGCTGGGATCTGGCAACTCTTGAGAGCCAAGTAATGACAGTCTGGGAAGGAGATGGATGCCGTGTGTGCAAAGCAGACTGAACAGGCAGAGCTGGTTTGCAGGCAGTTGAAGCCTCACAAAGTGGTGGGTCTGATTGTGTTTGGAGCTCCTTTCTGAGGTTACATCATCCTTAGGGGCTCCTGTCCTCCCCTCCCCCACCTTTATTGCAGTCCTGGACTGGGGGAGTTACTGACCACTGGCCACAGTGGGGACCAGAAGAGGTTTGGCCTCTGGGGTGGGGTGTTGGGGGGCTGGAGACGAGTGAGGGGTAAAGGTGGGGAGAGGGTCTGGTCGGTCTCCCTGCTGACAGAGGTGTGGTTACGTGGTGCTCCCTGGGAACTTGACACTGAGGGTGCATTGCCACAGACGGCTTGGGGGGCAAATGACCAGAGGAGCCCCACCCCCACCTGTTTCTCTGCCACAGTGATGACACTGCATGGGGTGGGATATGTTGCTAGAATTGGAGTGAAGTACTGACTCTTCGTTCTCATCTTCTTTTTGTGTGTGCTTGGCCCTCAGAGGATAGGCCTATTTAATAAAAACTAACACCCCCCTTTCCCCGTTTGATAGGTGAATTCAACTAGAGTCATAGATCTGAGATCTTTTAACAACTCAGTGTCTGATTGCTCGTGAGGCAAATCATTTCAGCACCCAGGACAGCTCCGGGCACAGAGTGAGCCCTCTGTGCATATCCATGTATGGACTGAATATGTGTCCTAGAACAAGGCCATGGGGTGCTTAGTGGACAGGTGTCGAGGAGCAGAAGTGGAGCAGAATTTAGTTTCATTTTTTCTTGAAAAAGCCTTTAGTTCAGAAGAGGCAGTTGAGAGCAGGAACTCTGACAGTGCCGATTGCTAGCTGGGCAACCTTCTTGTGCCTCAGTGTCCTCACCTGTAAAATGGGGATAATAGCACCAGTATCCATGGTACAGAGGACTGAGTGATTTAATATGTGTAGGGTACTGAGAATAGCACTTGGCTGAAAGTAAGTCCCAGGCACATGTTTGTTAAATCACAAAGCATTTGCTGTGAGGCTTTTGTGCCCAGTTTAATCGGATTTGTCTCAAATGGCTTTTTATCTATTTTGATTGTCCTCAGATAAAGACCTCGTGTCACTACGTGTGGTCCTTCTGGGAAGGAAAGTCACCGTGTCATGAGAGGTGCTTTGGGGCTGGGCCCTGGGCCAGGATGTGGGGACTATGAGAAACACAGAAGAATCCCCCAAGGAGGTGACATTTTATCTGAGACATGACAGGTGAGCTGCAGGTAACTAGGTGAGGAATTGGAGTGGGGAGACATTCCAGGAGGAGGGGACAGCATGTGCAAAGGCCCTGAGGTGTTGGGAGCCTGGTATGTCCAAGGCCTGGACCAAGTGAACACAGAAGTGAGTGGTGGGAGGTGGGACTGGTGAGGGGCAGGGACCTGGGGAGTTTGGACTTCATACTGTGTGGCAGCTTCTGGAAGGTTTGAAGCAGGGGTGTGACTGGGATCATATTTGCCCAGTTATAACGGGTGTTCCCAGTTATAACGGGTGTTCCCAGTTATAACGGGAAGGGCTTGTCTAGGGCTGTTCTATTCTGCCTCATTCCCCACCATAGCCTGTTTCATAGCTCAGAATCCGAGTGGGATGTCAGACCTCAGTTTTAGGGCCTTGGTCACAACTCCGGAGAAAGTCAGAGAGATGGTCAGGAAACATGCAGCAAGGAGCTCTGGCGTGGCCAGCAGGGATCTGAGAGTCAGTCAGCATGTGTCTTGCTCTGGGATCAAGCCCGATGGGGGGCTTTGAGGAGAAGCCTCAGGACCATCTGGAGTCACCGGGACGATGTGGGGACTGGCAAAGGGGTCAGAATGGAAGCTGCCGGCTTTGGGAGTGTTGGCTGGTGAGCACCAGCTGGCCAGGAAATTCATATCCCACCTGGGCCGCAGGTCTGCATGGGGACCCGGGAGGCACAGGTGCATCTCTGTGCAAATACCTTCAGTGCCCACAGTTTACATCCCTGCAAAGTGAAAAATTATTAAAATTCCTTGAGGGGATAAACCCATCTGTGCTTATTGTGGGTTGAATTAACTATTTCATTAAGTAACACAAGTAGTGCTTGGAGTTAAAAAAACACAGAATTAACTAAGAACAGGTGAAGCAGTGGAATTCCATCACAAGAACGTTTATGAATAATTAAGGGGCCAACACAGGGCTGTTTGTCAGCGAGACCCTCCCCCACAGCCTGTCGCCTTTCCCATTGTGGCACAGGCAAGACTTTGTTTTCCAGCGTGAGGAGTCTCTTAATTAAATCTTATTTGTCAAGAAGGTGGGACGTATTTGTGTTTCCTCCGGCTCCCGTTGTTATAAACTTTGCAGTGGTTTCTCTGAAAAATGCTCCTTTTCGGCTTGAAAGAGCAGAGTTGTTGCTTTTCTTCTCTTCTGTAGTAAAGAGGAAGTGCTACAAGTTCTTTGTCAGGTAATCAGTTATCCTCCTTAAAGGGTCCCTGAGGTCATCATCTGAAAATTATGGCTTCTGAAAAATGATAAAATGCCCACTTTAACATGCTGTCACATGTCAGAGTGATTTTGCCACCTCCTCAGAGTCGTAAAGGCTGTCAGTTGCCCGTGTTAATGACTTCTGGCTCTAGATGTGGTCACTTCTGCCTGTCACTTCTGGGGTTTCAATGTTGACACTGTATCTCTCTTAGCTTCTCAGAAGCCCTATAGTGATGCCCCAATTAGTAATGCATCCTTCCCTTTCTCCATCTCACTCTAATTGCTCTAATTTATGTCCCTCGACAATACTCCCATCATGCGTGTCATCTGTACCTCTGTGTGGAGTAGGAAGATCTCAAGTTCAAGGTCCCTAGCAGGTAAACTACAGTCAAACAATTTCAAGTTCACGGACATCCTTTGCAATGAACATCAACTTCCCCATCAAGAAAACTGGACCTTGGGATTGTTGGTGAGCAGCAGATAATTTATGAGCTTGTCAGCATAATCTATGGTCCCTGATCTGTATCAATATGAAATAAGAAACCATTTAAGAGGAGTCAGGAGAACATGGCACACCCCCTCCACCTCCTCCTCCCATTTGACACTGACTCATTCATGTATGAAATTGAGTCTTTGTGCTGGTGAAGCATTAAAGATCCTGTGTAGTCCAATTAATATCATGGAACCAGAGAGTGGAAACAAGTTATTAAATGTCCCCTACTTTGCCTTCCTTCCAACAGGCAGAAGAAAACAAACAGAAGGCTTAGATGCAAATGTGAATTTATGTCTAAGGATTCATAAAGCACCATAGACTGGGAAAGGGAAAGCGGGGTAGATGTCCCAGGTAACTCAGGTTAAAAAGACTTTTATTGGAAGCATCATTGTCATCCAGGCACAGCTTGTTGATTCTGCCATAGTTTATCCATCCTTTCTTCTCGTGGAAGAACCTCAGGACCTTGGGGTTCATGCCAGCATTTAGTGGAAATGTCGAAGCATCATTGAAATTCCTTGAGCCAAGGGCAGATGTTCAGGTGCCAGCCCTGCCACCACCTGTGTTTTCTCTTCCCTGCCAGCGTGTGGAATTATTCAAACAACTAACTTTAGCGCATCCCAGTTCTCCCACTGAGCCCAGGCCACTGCTTCCCAGTAGGAATGAGGATGCACAGCCTTAAATTGTTGTTATTTACACAACACAATTGTCTGTTCTTCAGTGAGCTTGGGGAGTCATGTTAAAGTGGGGGGCTGTCTGCTGACCTTACATCCCACCCTGGGCGGCAGATCAGTCCTTGAAGGGAGATGGGGCAGCGCATGTCCCTGCCCTGGACCAGACTGGAGATGGTCACCAGGGGCTGAGGTTAGACCCTAGGCTTGTCTACTGGCCAGCTGTGTGTGTGTGCGTGTGTGTGTACAGACCAGACCGTGGAATCAGTTTCCAAATCTATACAATAAAATCTGCAAAATGGAAAGAACACTGAATTGCACTGATTCTAAGGTGCACCTTTTTCACGTGTTAATATCTGTCACATCTGGTTGTGTCACATAATCAGTGGGAGTCTCATCTTTGCATCAATTTAATTGTCAATATTTTTCTTTCTTAGTGACACATAAACAATGATGCATCATCTAGTCAGTTTGTCTTCAGTGTGTGAAATGCAGTGTCATCTGACATTGACCAACTAACATGAAGGTCAAATGTGACAACGTGGGGTTGAGAGCCCTTTGCAAATTATAAAGTGCTGATTGGTCGCTTGCCTTGGCTCTGCCTGGAGAGCATCCTTGGCAGACGTGCCTCTTCTCTGGGCCTCAAGCTCCTCATTCTTTCACAGGGATGGTGGACTGGACCCGCGATGTTGAGATTTTCTCTGCTGGGTGATGTCTCAACAAACCCAAGGCCAGGGAGCCCAGCTGGGCCACTTTGAGCAAAGCTCTCCTGAAAGGCATGGAGATGAAAGCCCCGGATGAGATGTCTCCGAGGCACCTTCCAGAGCCGACATTCTAGGATGGGTGAGGGTCTCCCTGAGGGCTTGAGGAGAGGGGGGCTGGTAGAGGCTGGCACTGCACATTCCAGGGCAGCACTCACGCCCACTGCGGTGGGAATGGGGCCCCCTGGAGGTGTGCAGGGAACAAGCCACGTGATCACATCTGCCAGCCTCGGTGCTGCTCTTCAGGGAATGGGGGGAGAGGCCCTGAAAACGTGCTGCTCCACACAAAGCACGAGGGGCCTCCAGGGGCGAGGCTGCTGCAGAGCGAATGGAAATCTGACAACGACACTGTTCCCCAAGAATGGTCGGCAGTGAGACGTGTGTGTGTGTGTGTGTGTGTGTGTGTGTGTGTTGGCTGTATCTATACAAGGCAAAGGCAACAAGTAATTTGTTCCTGATCTAATCTCATTATGGGCAATTTAAGGGATGGTCTGCCCCGCTGGGTACCTGGAGGCAGTTGTTTCCATAAGACTCTCTGTTCTGACACCACTTCCCCTGCACTGACCACAGCGCTGGAGCCACCATGGAGACCAAAAGTGTGCAGATGATTTGATTGGAAGCAGTTGTACCCATTAACCTCAAGTTCTGGTTTGCTGCTCACAGAAACTGTAGCTTTTTATTTTCTAAATGAAATCATTTTTATTATGAAAGTGATAAATATTCATTGTAAAAAAATAATAACCCTGCGAATACAGCCTTGTAGCATTTCAGCTGGAGTCAAGAATCCTGAGAGCTGCCTTTTCCATAAAGATCCACCATGTGTCCCCTGCCCCCGGTGCCCCTACAGGGAAGCTGAGAGTCATTAGTCTGGCACTGAAGGCTCACTGTGATCCTGTCCCAAGTGACACGTAGGGGGCAGGGATCATTTCCGGCTGCATGTGACCCTCTCCCCTCCCTGCAGCTGCCAATCATCCTTTTGGGAATCGCCCTTCTCCCACGTAGGAGGGGTGCAGGGGTAACCCCGATAACACGTCCCATCACAAAAGCTGAGGGGCGAGGCCTTCCCTCCCCACCTGTTTTTCCTGAGGGGTGGGCCCTGGTCTAAGCCTGGCCCCTACATGCTCTTTCCTGGACTCCGTTTTGGGCAAGTGAAAGAAAGAAGAGGGATCAGAGGGAGGTCCCTTCTCCTGGGCAGCGTCCCAATCAGCCCATTCTGGTGTGAGATGCTCTTTCTTGCCCCCATGGATTCCTGTGGTTTCTGCCTGGTCCTCCGTGTCTCCTCCAGTCTGTGGGGCTCAAGATCCAGCAGGGAAAGCCCACTGTGCTCACATCACCCACCTGGATCTCTACAGCTCCCAGCTAAGAACCACGACTGCCCTGTGGCCCGTCTGGCCATCTAGATGTGAACACTTTCGCCACCCAACCTCCTGCTGCCAGAAGAAATGAGAACCCTCCGGTGCCAGCTCTTATCAGGATCCCTCCTTTGGAACTACAATCCTGAGTCAGGGGAAAACTTCAATGCCTTTTTAATAAGTAGGCTCTTTGGGGGTGTGCTTGGGGGGCAGAGCAGCTAGTGCTCTTACTGTGAGAGTCTTTCTTCTTTCATGATAATTGAAATTCATAATATTTGTCAGAGGCCATTAATTTTAATTTTGTGGGCAGAACAGCACCCAGATCAACCTCCAGAAGGATTTCTTTCAAAACCAATCAAATTATATGCAATTTGACCAAAAGTTTTCATATGTAGCATGCCTAGCCAATTTTCAATAACATAAGAATTAAAAAATAATTTTGTTCTCTCTCCTACCTCCCCTCCACCCCTAGGGAATTGTAGAGCTTTAGAAATTGAGTTCTGGGGATGACTTCCATGATTAAAGCCCCACACTTGTATAGAGATGCTATGACTGAGTCAGGCTATTCCAAACCAGGCTGATTTTCTTGGTCTTTGTTTGAGTCAGGATTCTTGGTGTTAAATGAAGAATCTCAATTCACATTGACTTGAACAAACAAACGAAAAACAAAAAAGAATGAAGGGTTCATGTAAATGAAGAGTTCAGAGGCAAACGGACCTCAGGTATGGCTGTATCCAGGTACTCAAAAAATGTCCGTTCTCAGTTTCTCTGCATCTCTCAAGTCTAATGTTCTTTGGTGCTAGATTTGTTTGCAGGCAGAAGTCCAGGCTAACCTTCTCCTGGCTGAGCCATCCCAGAGGAAAGAGATGCCCCCCCCACCCACCCACCATTTCCGTTCATACCAGAGCAACCCTTTGACTGAGTTTCCTTTGAACAATTATTCTCATGTGCTCCTCCTTGAACCAATTGCAGTGGCTAGGGAGAAGCAGACACCAATGGACTAGGCCTGGGTCATGTCCACTCAGACCCCAGAGACTAAAAGTTGGGGAGAGGTGGCTTTTCCAAAGGGGAATCAGGAACCAGAAGAAAGAGTGACAGATGCTGGTGAACAAACCTGTGAAGTCCCAATACTCATCCCTGTCTGTCTCTCTTGTTGCTCATAGGGCATGTGTCTGTGGCGCCCCCTCTGGTCTGGAGGACTCAGCCCTTAACCTCTCCTACTCCTGGCTCCAAGCCTGCCTTCCCTGAGCACAGGTTTCAGAGAATGGGAGTTGAAGGAACAACGATGCCCCCTACCAGACACCCTGCAAGTGACCCTTCTCTGAGCACCTCCCACAGGGCTGCTCTTCACCCTCCAAGGCCATGGTACACTCTTCCTGACCGTTCCTGGGAACAGCACTTCAGGGTCTTTGAGACTCATATAAGGGTGACACTGTGGCTGGAATGAAGGCCACCTTGGAGGCTAGGTCGTCTCTGCAGAAGTGTGGCTGTCGAGTCAGCTTCCATGGGTCCGAGAGGTGAAATACACAGGCTCTGGAGTCAGATCTCGTGGGTCTGCCAGTTACAACCCTGTGATCTTGGCTGAGTTGCTTAAGTTCTGCCTCCATTTCTTCACTTGTAAAATAGGTCTGATAATAACATCGACCTCCAAGTGTGACTGTGAGGATTACATGAGCTCGTGTGTGCCTCCTACAGCATACAGTCCATGCTCAGTAGCAGTGAGTGTTACCTGCCATCAGCACCATCTGATCGCACATTTCCCCCTGAGAGAGTTAAGATTTACATCCATTTCCAGGATTGGGAACCTGTGACATGAAGCACTCAGCACCTCTCACAAACACCTCCCTTTGTGCCATCTCTAAATCACCAACGTTAGGAATAAAGGAGAAAAAAATAGATTATCGAAGATGATTTGTGTTTGACGCCCTCCTCAGAGGTCCTGACAGCATCACCTGAATTAATCACCACCTAGTGCACAGTGAAAATGTGTTTGGTGGCTTCCCAGCCAAGCATAAAAGGGAACTAATGTGCCAGGTGTGCGACAAGGTTTCTGTCTGTGCTATTTCTTTACTATCATGTCAGCCTGTGTGGTAGGTATCATACCCATTTTATGGTTGAGGAAATGAAAGTCCAGATGAGTTAATTTGCCCGAAGTCGCACAGTAAGAATCAGAGCTGGGATTTGAACCCATGGCAGTCTGATTCCAAAACCCATGTCGTTCTGACTCTACCAAGGGCACCATCCATCTCTTTAGTGGATAATGGGCCACTGGATGACAAAGTAGTGTCCATATTTTTATTAAGAAACTCATTTAAAAGCATTCGTTACTTTTAATCAGTATTTCACAATAATTAGGAACCATTTTTGATGAATAGGGGGCATAAATCCACTCTCAATGGCTCGAGGAGAGTCAGGGCTGGGGTCGGACCTGAAACCTGCAGAGGTGAGAGGGTCCCACCCTGGCTGACTCTGCAGAAGAGCTGCAGCTGGACACGGAGCAGCTCTGACACCACAGGCGAGTTGGTCAGCAGGTGGCAACCTGAGAGCAGAGCCCCTTGGTGGTGTTTCTCAGATGCTGTGTTGGGAGGTGGTGTTTCACACCTGAGAGCCCCCGCTGGTGTGTGTTCTGTGTCCATGTGACTGTGTCCTCACAGAGTAGTACATGTTGAAGAGCATTGGTGTAAGTCCGATTTGATGTGCTTTGTTGTTCTTTTAATTTACAGAAAATTCATTGCTGGGACCAGCTAGTCCTGGGTTCCACCTTCTCAGAGTTGGATAGGAACCCATCTTCGAGCCAGTGTTGAAACCAAGAGTCATTTGTGCCCCAGCAGCTCTGTCTGACGAGGGACTCCAGCACTTCACTTGGAGAAGAATAGTGTCAGTGCCCCAGAGGGTAGACGGGAGCTTCTCTGACCGGAATCCAAACCCGCTTCCTGATGGGAAGTGAAGGAATTCAGCTCTGGCGCTTGGTTGCCTGGAGTGGGGCCGCCTGTTAGCATGTGGCCAGTGGGCGCCCTGGAGACAGCCCAGACTCGCCCCTTCCAGCCTCTTGAGGTCGGGGTGCCTGTGGACACAGGCTCATCTACTGCGCACTGTGACAGGGTCTCCCGAGCGCCGTGTCCTCCTGGCGCCCCGTCTTCTGACACCTCACCAGCCCCTCTGGGCACCAGGCCCCGCCGACCGCTTCACCCTGCTGGCCGGTCCCAGAGCCTATTTCACAGCTCATTCAAAAGGAAAACGAGGAGGACTTTTCCATTTCATCTGTTAAATGATTTAATTCCTGAGGGACCTGGTCACCACGGCATTGCAGCGTGGCCCGGTTCTTGGGTCATTTTTAATTTACCAATCTGATGAAACCATGCAAACCCCATCAAACTCTGCATTGGGCCCAACAGAAGTCACACAGTCGGGCCCTAGGGGACATCTGGTCAGAGGACTGAGGCTGGAAGGGGAGGTGAGCAGCGGGTGTCTGATCCTTTCATGCAACTGATATGTGAAGTGACACCCACAGTTATGGGATCCAATCCCCCCTGAAGACATGACCCACGGAAACACATCTGATAAGCGTCTCATTAAATGTTTAGGGACCCTTATTCCTGGAGCAGTTTTAGCCCCAAAGGACTTTAAGCTCCTGACCTTGTTCACGCCCATGTTTACGTGCAAATCATTCCCCCCACCCCCCAGTGCTTCCCACATCCTCCTGCTCCTTGTGGGGAGCGGTGAGGACAGCCTGGCCAGCCCTCAGGTCAAAACAGGCGACTCAGGGCGTGAGTGCGAGAGCTGGTGGCTGGTCTGCTGGAGGGAGGCTCGGGGGAGGGGAACAGAAGCCACGACCTGAATCAACACGCCGAGGCCTGAGCGGCGGCCCCACCCCACCTGTCCCGCGGTCCCCGTGGTGATCTCCTGTGGGTGGGTCCCTCCTGAAGCTCTTGATACTTCCCAGGATGTCGAGGTCCCATGTTCCCTGGAGGTGCTCCGTCATCTGCGATGTGCCAGGAAGGCCCTTCGGGGGACTGAAGATTTGGGAACCTGTCCTGGTAAAAGGTAGTGATTGTGTCACTCGGGTTCTGAGGTTGCAGGTTGGATTCTGAGGCCCGGACAAGAGGAACTGACCAGAAGGAAATGAGGGAGCAGAGCACTGGGCCTTGGAGGGGCAGGAGGCATGGTGTCCTGGCTGACAGGCCTGTATCCATAGGAGGGAGCAGGGCCAGAGTGCTGAGGTCCACTCCAGTAGCCAGTCCCCTGCCGGATTCTACCTGCTCCCACCCCAACCCTGTCAGGGACCCGCTGAGTAAAGCAGGTCAAAGCTGGTGGGACCTCAGGGGTCGTTTCGTCACAGTCTTCATCCCATAGGCGGCAGCAGTACCGAGGCCCGATGTGATGGGACCTGGGCAGGCAGCAGGAGCAGAAGGGGCACTAGGATCGGTCACTCCTGGCTGGCCCAACCCCTTGAACGCTACACCATGGCCCTCCCAAGACGAAGGAGGGGGTTCAGACCCTGAGCCAACTGTAAAAATAATCATGTGTGCTAAAGGGGAAAAAAGAGAAAGCAAGTAATTGCTGTGTTCCATCTTTACTGGGTGCTTCAGTGAACACAGATTCAAAAGAAGGAAATGTAACATTTTAATTGAAGTATAGAAAAGCCTGAGGGGGTGTGGGGAAGCTAATTGGGCCACCCTTCTGTCTTCATAGCTATTTTCACATCAGGCCACATCTAACGCACCCGAGGTGACAGCAAATGGTACTTGTAAGTGCTTTAAGAAATGAAAATTTTCAGTATTACTTTATAAATCCTCACAGTGTATGTACACTTGGTTTCCTCTAACCATTCAATTCACAAATGTTTATTGAGCACCTACTGCGTGTTGGGCCCTGAATGGGGGGTTCAGCATGAACAAGGCAGGTGAGATCCCCCTCCGAATGGAGCTGATGTCCTCACGGGGGGTGTTGAGTGAGAATAAGCAAGTACATGAACGAGTGAACCAGAGAACGTCGGAGAGTGATGAGCGCTTTGAGGAGAAGAAACTGCAGGGCGTGATTGGGGGGAGCAGTGCCGAGGTCGGGAGCGGGCTCTCTGAGGAGGTGGACATGAGCTGAGCCCCAGTTGATGGGGAGGAGCTGCCTGGAGAGGTCTGGGGTAGGGGGAGGACTCAGGCAGAGCGGACTCGAGATGCCCCACAGCCTCTAAATCAGCAGCACGTGGTTGTGGGGGAGCAGCAGCCCCTCCGATGTCCCTGCTTTTCCCGCCCATGTCTCTGCCCCCGTGCACGGAGGGCATCACTGTGACGGCCAGTTTGCTGCCAGCTCGGGCCCTGGGCACGAGGCTGTCCCACTGGGTCATTGTATTTCTCAGTCTCTCCCTTCAGCAAATGGAGGGACATGGATTCTAGAACTCCACCCCTTTAATCAACAAGTTCTTCCAAGTCTCAGGAGTTTGCCCTTCAGGTATGATTTTATTCATTCATTCCTGCATTCACTTACTCATTCCTTCTGCAGATGTCTATGAAGTGTCTGCTGTGTGTCTGATCTGATCTAAGCACAGGGAACAAAGCCTTAAACAAAACGGAAAGATCTCTCCCTGGTGGAGCACCCATCCTAACAGAGAGAGAGATGAATGCTGACGGAAATCGGTAAAAGGGATGGTGTCAGTGCTGGTCGGTGCTTTGGCGAGAAGTAAAGCAGGGAGGTGGACACGGAGGGTGGAGGGTGCAGTAGGGGTGCTATTTTAAAAGTTGGCTGAGAGAGACCCCCTGAGAAAGTGACAGAGAGGGAGCAGCCCTGAGACTATCTGGGGGAGGAGCTTTCGTGCAAAGGCCTTGGGGTGGGCCTGGAGCTGGATTTCCAGGCTCAGGAAGGGAGGGCAGTATAACCAGATACCTGAGAACAAGGAATTAAGGGGCAGGGGAATCAGAGCCGTGAGGAGGGGCTGAGTCAGGAAGGCCCCAAGGTCAATGTTAAGGGCTTGGCTTCTACTGTGAGTCGGGTGGAACAGCAGAGGGTTTAGATCAGAGGAGTGACAGGATCTGGCTTTTTAATTTCTGCCACCGTTGTCTCAGTAGAACTCACTTCTTGAACAAGACTGGCCTCGGCTGTCACAGAGCCTGGGGCTGGGCTCCGGCGTGGCTGCTGACATACCCGCTCCAGGCCCCCGCGTGGCTGGGTGGCCCAGGGGCCCGCTCCGCCCGGGCCTCTCATTTGCGGATTTTCTCACGTTTACCGCCACCCGAGCCTGGCCCATTTATGAGCCTCATTACACCTGGCACAGAGGACGAGGCTCTGCAAACGGCTCACAAAGCATCTTTTTAAAGGTTAATGGTCACTGGCGAGGGAAGAAAGGACCACTGAGCATCGATGCCTCTTTGATGGTGTGGATTTTTCAATTAAGTGAAAATGAGAGTCATGTCTCCTTATAGGTACCTGGTCTGATTACCAAGCAGCCAAGGAGGCCTCGGGGTGTCTTGGAGGCTGAAATCATCAGCCCCGGGTGAGCTACAAGTGCTTTACATGAGCCGCTCCCAGGGGAGTGGGGGGGTCAGGCCATCCCCAGCCCCTCTGCCTGCTCTTCCCAGGTGAGTCCTGTGTGTGTGGTGAGGTGGTTCTGGAGGATTCCACACTCTGGCTGGTAAGTTCTGGAAGGGCAGGGATGAGGTCTGTTCTCAGATTCACTGTGCACGGTGCCTGGCACCTGCTCTGGCCATGCCAGGTATGCAGATGTGGGGTTAATGTCAGGTAATGGGTTCTGCTCAGTGGCTTTGGGGCAAGGAGGGAAGTCGGCCCGAGTGCTCTCCTGCTCATACCTCCCCAAACTCACACAGCATTTCCTGTTAAATTATTTCAGTCATTCAATTATTCAGGGATGATTTTATCAGACTCCCTCTATATTAGGTACCCATTGCCGAGTAACAAACCATGGCAAACTTGACGGCTTAAACAATGCTCATTGTTTCATAGTTCCATGGGTTAGGAATCTGGACTCTGCTTTTCTGGGTCCTCTGCTCAGGGGTCTTACAAGTTACAGTCAGGGTGTCAGCCAGGACTGGGGTCTCATCTGACGGCCTGACTGGGGAATGAGCCAGCTCACTCGCATGGCGGGGTGACAGGATTTGGCTCTTTTGGGGTGGTTTTGCTGAGGGCCTCAGGTCTTAGCTGTCTATTGGCTGAGGGGCACTTTTGGTTCCTTTCCAATGGGGTTTCCCCCCAACACAGTAACTTACTTCACCAAATTCAGCAAAGGCGAAAGTCTTCTAGCAAGATGAAAGCTGTGTCTTATGTAGCCTAATCGTGAATCAACACACCGTCCATGCTGAGGTCTTCTACTGGTGAGAAGCAAGTGACGAAAGGGGAAGGGACCACACAAGGTGGGGAATACCAGCAGATAAGGATCTTAGGGGTCATCTCAGAAGATGCCTCCTGCAGTGGATTATGGCGGACAAACTCTCAGATGACCCCCAATGATCCCTGTCTCCTGCTATTCGTGTCTGGTGTGATGATACCTCCCTTCTGAGCTGCCAAGTGTGGGTGGGACCCATGACTTGACTCTAAGCAATAAAATATGGCAAACGTAATGGGGTGTCACTTCCGTGGCTTGGTTACATATGGTTGTGACTTTTGTCTCCCTAGCAGACTCTTCCCTTGCTCTGATGAAGCAAGTTGTCATGATAGGGAGACTCAGGTGTCAAGGAACCAAGGGTGGCCTCTGGCCAACAGCCAGCTAGGAACTAAGACCCTAAGTCCAAGGCCTGCAAAGAACTGATTTCCAACAACAACCAGATGAACTTGAGAGCAGACCCCTCCCCAGCAGAGCCTTCAAATGAGACCCCCGCCGCACCTGACACCCTGAATACAGCCTGCACGAGATGCTAGAAAAGGGGACCCAGCTAAGCCATGCCCATAATCCTGACTTACAGCACCCATGAGATAATAAACACGTGTTGTTGTAAGCTGCTGAGCGTGTGGTAATTTGTTACACGGCAAGAGAAAACAAATATGCCCACTTAATGCCAATCCCTGAGCTGGGCCTTCCGGAAAGCTTTCTCTACAGAGAGTGGCTTCAGAAGTGTTCTGACATTTGTTTCACACAGGCAATTTCAAGTGAACACCCTTGATAACCCCATTTCATGTTTGGGCGGAAAACACTGATTAACAAAGCTTGGGAAAGCATGAGGCATTTAAATGCAGCTGCAGTTTCAAAACCTTTCAGAGCTCAGCTGTGAGCTGCTACCCTGATGAAAGGGCCTTTGAGAACTTGGATGTGGTCTGGGAAGAGATGGTGAAGAGCTGGGGGCTTCTAAAGGTCTTCAGGCTGATGGTGGGTCGTCCAAATGGGCATTAGGTACAGAACAAGGGAAAGAATGAGATGCGGCCAAAAGGATGCAAATTGGACACTAGGAAGCCCCAAAGATCAGCCTTCTCTGTCTCCCATCCCCACTGTGGTCACCTGGTCCAGGCCACCAGGTTGCCTTCTAGAGATCCCGCATTGAAACCAGCCTAGATGCTGAGAATCTGCCCTTATTAGCTGTAAGTGTCCTCTTGGGAGACTCCATAACCATCTCTGCCACACATTCTGAAGGTTGTGACTCCAACAGTCTCTTCACTGGTCTTCCAGTTCCTCTCTTGGCCCTGTATGGTGGATTCTCAGTGCTGTAGTCAGAGGGACGTTTCCAATTTCCCAAGCCAAAAGTCCTCCCGTTATAGGGCAAACCTCAACTTCCTGACGGTGGGCGATGCGACGCCTCACAATGGGTCCTGCTGGTGCTGCTCTACTTTGCGGCTGTGTCGCCCTCACGCCCATCATCCCAGCCTGAATCGCTCTCCCCTCCAGCTTTTCTCCTTCTCATCATCAGATCTCAGCACCAAGTCCTCTCCTCAGGAGCCTTCTCCAACCGCTCAGACTAACTCACGCAACCCAGTGACACGTTGATCACATTAATCTGCTTTGACCTACTGCTTCGGAGATGATTGTATTCCTTTACATACGTACTCATCTAGTGGCAGTCCTCCCAGCAGAATGCAAAGCCCCAGGGGACCAGGCATCTTGTTTAAATTTCCTGCAGCCCAGTGGGACGGGCAATGCCTGGCACAGAGTAGCCACCAACTGACATTGGCCAGATGGCTGCATAGTCTGCCCTCAGAATGTATGGCAGAGACAGTTATGGAATCTCCCAACAGGATACTTACACCTAATAAGGACAGATTCTCAGCATCTAGGCTGGTTTCAACGTGGGGTCTCTAGGAGGCGATGCAAAGTGCCTGCAGGACCACTTAAGACCCCCCATCAGGCTGATTCTTTGGTTAGGAGTTATCACTGCTTCCTAAACTCCCTGACAAATCACCATTTCTGGGGTTTTGCTTGCCCTTTGCCAAAGGATTCTCTTCAAAGCTCCATCTGGCTGTGACCCTGAGAACCTGGACAGACCACACTGGCCCTGTTCTCCAAGGTGAGGATTCAGGAAGCATTGTTTGAGTGCCTGCAGCATGCCAGGCACTGTGCCCAGCGCTGGGGTTCGTCAGGGCACAAAACGCACGTGTCCCTGTCCTCATGGAGCTTCTGTGCTAGTGGAGGGTGAGCGACAGGAAAGATGTAAACTCACAAGTGAACGAGACACTCGCAGGCGGGGTAAGTGCCATGAAGGGAATACATGGGACACGGAGTTGACGGTGATGTGTGGGAGCCTCTTAAACAGCGTGATGAAGGGGGCCTCTCGGAGGAGGTGACGTTGGGGGTCTGAAGGACTTAACGAGCCACATGAAAATCTGGGACGAGTGTTCCTGGCAGAGGGACCAGCCAGTACAAATGCCCTGAGGTGGAAAAGACTGGCAAGTTCGGAGTCAGAGAGGAGGTCCCTGTGGCCGGAGCGCAGAAATAGGACAGGTCGGAGAGGACGACAGGGAACAGTCTTGTTTGCCTCCATGAGGTGGGTGGGTTTTGTTCTAAGTGTGACGGGGTGTCACGGATGTTTGAGCAGGACAGGGATGCAATCTTCACACTTTACAAAGACCCCTCCACTGCCACATTGACAGTAGACTGAAGGGAACAGGGGTGGACCTGGGAGACGGGATGAGACTGGTGCAGGAGCAATTACACCCACCAGGATCATCCGGGGAAGAAGAGAAGCAGTGCCCACACTGCTGTCTTTCTCCTTTGGCTCACAGTTATCTCTTGAACAATTTTGCAGAAAACAAAAACAAAAACCCCAAACGCCTCAAACAAAAAAAACAAAACCCACACATGTTGTGTCTGTTGTCAGTGGCTTCCACAGTGAAAAAGTAGCAATGAGTATTTATGAAGCATTTACCGCCAGGTGCTGGGGAGGAAAGGACAAAACCTTATGATTTTGACCCTTGAGGACCTTAAATGTTGAATTGAGGATATATTTCAAAATGGTATTTCCCCAAAGAGCGGTGGGTGCCTAAGGGAGATAGTAAGATGGTTCAGGTGGTACCTGAACCACCATTAACACCACAGAAGCCCACGGTGTAAAACACGTTCCCTTACCAAGGTCCCCTCAGGGGATGTTCACCCTTTGGTGCTGGTGTGACTTTATTGCCTCTCTGGGGCTTTTTACCTCCCATCACCAGGGGGAGGGGGCACAGGCTTCAGCAGCCTCTGACTAGAAAGCAATATCACTGCTTTGTTTTCATTGTATTTGTTCTTAGGGATTCTCTTCTATTTATGGCAAGTGACATTAATTTTTCATTTGTGATAGTGGAATATCTAATTCCCTTTAAAAAGGTATTTGAGTGAAGAAACTGATTTAAAGCTGAATTGTGCAGGTGAGAATACAGATAGACTGTAGCTATCTCAAGGAGGCATGGGAGCATCCTTTATAAACGTGAATCGGATAGTGTCACCCTCCTGCTCAGAATCTTCCAGTTTCTTCTCTTCCTCAGAAGAAAGCCCACACCCCTCACCATGCTTATCTGGGTCCTGAGTGTCTCTCAGATCTCATCTCCTCCCTTGCTCTATGTCACTCCACCCTGACCACCCTGATCATTCCCACCACAGGGCCTTTGCACGTGCTGTTTCCTCCACCTGGACTCTCTTCCTCCAGAAATGTGTGTGGTTCCATGAGTCAGGGGGACTCAGGCTGCGTGGGGTCTGTGGCACATGGAAGAGCGAGTGCTCGTCTACACGGGGCCAGCTGTGGCTCAATCCAGCTAGGTGTAGTCACCGGGAAAGGCAAGCTCATTGTGGACAGGCATTTCTTTACGGGAAAAGCCTAAAAAACCCTAATCTTAATAGGAAACATCCTGATTTTTATTTTTATTTTTTGGGCTTCTTTTTGCTCTTTTTTTTTAAAGATTCTTTTTTGATGTGGACTATTTTTAAAGTCTTTATTGCATTTGTTACAATATTGCTTTTCTTTCATGTTTTGGGTTTTTGGCTGCGTGGCATGTGGGATCTTAGCTCCCCGACCAGGGATTGAACCTGCATCCCCTGCATTGGAAGGTGAAGTCTTAACCACTGGACCACCAGGGAGGTCCCTCTATCATTTTTTAAAATTAATTTTTAATTGAGATATAGTTGATTTATACTGTTGTGTTAGTTTCAGGTGTGCAGACAGCAAAGTGATTTAGAGTCTTGATTTTTAAATCTTGGCATCCAATTTAAAGTAGTAAAATAATTGTATCAAAAACAAAAAACAAAAAACAATCTGTGAATGAGCCCTGATCTGTTAAGGGAGACCAAATTGGTGGCCTTGCAGAGTCTTGCATCCCAGAAGGAGTAAGCGGGATCCAAACATGACAGGCACAGACACCACCAGGCCAAATGCAGGGGCCAAATGGAGTGGGGGCTGTGTAGGGGAGCTTGTCACCTGATTGGAGAACAGAAGAGAATTGAAGGGGGAGGCAGGATTTGAGGGACCAGAGAGAGGGACCTGTATGAGATTCCCAGGGCTGCTGTAACAAATGATCACAAACTGCATGGCTTGAAACAACAGAAATGTATTCTCTAAGTTCAGGAGATCGGAAGTCCAAAATCCAGCTGTTGGCAGGGTTGGCCTCTTCTGCAGGCTCGGAGGCAGAACCTGCCCTGTGCCTCTTTCGTAGCTTTTGGTGGACGCCAGCCGTCCTTGGCATCCCTTGGCTTGTAGCTGCATGACTCCCATCTCTGCCTTCTTCTTCCTGTGCTGTTGTCCTCTGTGTCTATGTCCAAATTTCCCTCTACTTATAAAGACACCAGTCATATTGGTGTCCAATACGACTTCATCTTAACTTGATTACATCCACAAAGATCCTATTTTCAAATAAGGTCCCATTTACAGGTGCTGGCGATTAGGACTTTAACATGTCTTTTGGGGGGAGACACTTCAACTCACAGAAGGACCTAAAAATCCGGTGTGAGGCTTGTGTACTGATAAGTGAGGGGCGGGTGGGGCAGGGAGCTTGGGGCCCTGCATCGTCAAAGTAAAGATTCAGGGGGTTGAAGGGCAGAGCTCAAAAAGGAGGGGTTTCCTTTGAGTACAGAGTTTGTTCACTACTTGGGGTATAAGGAGGAAAGCAGAACTGCCCAAAGCCAGAGGTCCAGACCCCACCATCTACAGAGGGATGGCGGCAGTAGCCTCCTTATTGGTCCTCGTCTTTCCCCTTTGCCCCTGCAGTCCACACTCCACACAGCAACCAGAGGGATCTACTAAAGATAGATAGAAATCAGGCCTTGTCAGATACTTTATTTCTATCACCATGACCCAAGGCCCTGCCTGATCTGGCCCGTGACTGCTTCTCCCCCATCACTATACACCTCTCTCCTTGGAGCTCAGACTCCAGCCTCACAGGCCTCCTTTCTGTTTCTCACCACCTTCCCCCAAGCTTTGTCCTGACTCAGGGCCTTTGCACGTGCTGTTCTCATGGCCAGAAACGCTTGTTTCCCATCTTTTCACAAGGCTGCTCCTGCTCTACCCACTACTCTGCTGAGCCTCTTGTATTTCCTTCATAGCAGGTACCACAGTTGAAAACCCTTTTTGTTTATTGTGTTATTGATTTATTTCCTGTCTTCCCCACTGGACTGTGGACTCCACAAGGGCAGGGACTGTGCCTGTTCCCTGCTGTGTCCCTAGTGCTTGAACAGTGCCTGGCATTCAGGAGGTGCTTGTCTAATACTTGTTCAGTAAATGTTGGAGGTTAGATACTGTATATCAGAAGAAAACAGGGCCTGACTGATGACACAAGGTTTGTCAAGGTTTGCTACAAGGGTCTTCTTCATGGCCAAGTGGGAACCTGGAATCTCAGGGACGGTAAGCGAGCTGGAGAGAGAGGGGAGCCGTCAAGACACACTGCAGTCCAGGCAGCGTGAGGACAATTCTGAAAAACAATGAAATGTAGCTGTGCTGCCTGTCTCCTGGACACATAGTTTTCCTCCCAGGAAGGGAAGATCAGCCCAGTGGAATTGGGTCCCCTCTGTCAGGAAGATATGGAGGGAGCTCCAGCAGCCAATTAGTGGGAGCGGCTTTCCAGGTAGCTGATGGCAGTTGGGACGAACACAGGAATACTGCTTCTGCTGCATGCACGCCTGTCCTCATCCTGAGGAATTTCTGCCTGTGTAAGACTGATGTTGTTAGTGACTGTTCTGCCAGGTGGGTGCCTGGTGGGCTGCCTGAGCATCGTTTAGAATTCGCAGGCTTTGTTCAAAGGCTTAGTGATGCTCAGTTGGGGACAGGTTGCTGGGGACCCCAGGGGCTCTCTGACGAGGTGCAGGGACAGAAAGTCCTCTCGGGAAGCCAGGAATGAGATCAGGGACTCCTGTGCTCGGGGTCTTCACAGCCCAGGCTCCTGCTGTTCGACAGAGGGTCAGGCAGGAAGGTGTGGGGTTCAGGTCAGTGGGACATGTGGCTGAGGACAGGAGATTCCCAGGAAGTCAGATGCTTGGATGAAGGTCTAGAAGGGAAATAGAGGAGGAGAAGGGAAGATCAAGGATAAAGGCATGGGGGAGAGGGGGGAGATGGGAGGAAGCCAGGAGAAAGGGGGCCGGCCCACTGCCCTCCATCTAATGGGGCAGGTGAGTGTGGAACCGGGTTCCTGGTCAGATCCTGGGGCTGCCCCTGACATCTCTGAAGTCTTGGGAAACTCATCTGAGCCTCGGTCTCCTCATCTGTCAAATAGGGATGGTGTTAGTCCCTGCCCCATGGGGGACTGTGAGCTTAAGTGATGACTGTAAATCCCTGGAACAGTGCTGGGTGTGTTGTAAATGTCAGCCCTTATTATCCCCACCTCCACATTATTTACTGTGATCCCACTGGTGCTGTGTCAGGGTGGCAAACCCCAAAGCTGATCATGGCAGGAGAGTGACATAAAGGAGTGAGGTGGGCGGGGAGTATTGCAGTACGGAGCGGTGGGGACTGTGGAGAACTGGAGAGCTTCTGCTTTGTCTAAAGGGAGTGGCTGCCATCAGCTCCAGTGCCGGGCAGGAATGGGAGCCCAGTGTGGACAGATGCTCTCTTTTTCAAAGAGAATCTGGAAATTCTGTTTTTATGTGAAGCCTCCTGATGGTAAAATGTTGACATCTACTTTCATTTAAAAAATATTTTCCCCACATCCTCCCCAACACACCCTGGCTGTGGGTAAAGATGCCTGTGGGGCTGTGAGATTTTGACTCTTGCACTTCAGATTATTGCATAGTATGTTCTTCAGATGAGGAAACGGAGGTGCAGAGAGTTTAAGCAACTTACCCAGGGTCACACAGCAGGGAGTGGCAGAGCCGGATTTGAACCAGGGAGGTGACTCCAGAGCCCGTGCTGTCCCCCAGTCAGCTCTGCCACCTCCTAGGCCTCAAAAGGGAATGAGAATGTCTTCCTGGGAATAAGAGAGATTTCTCCGGGAGGCAGGGGGATGGCGCAGGGCTCAGAGATCTGAAGTGTGATGTCCTGGGACCCTGGTGGTGGGGCTGAGAACACCCAGTTCCGGTGGGAGGCCTGTGCTGGCCTAGAGTGCTGGCTGTCCCCAGGTAGCCACCGTGAACCAGCTCTGTCACCCCCTCCCCGGGGTGGAGGCTGTGTCATTTACTCTCCCTAGCTCCTGGAGCCTGCATCCCAGCCCCATGGCCTCCTAACACAAAACCCCTGAGGCTGGAAGGAAAACATACCCTTGTAAGTGGAATCAGGTGAAACCCGGCTGTAAATTGGTCTATCAGAAACCAAAAGGCCGTGTCACAAGCATGGCCAGGGAGGCTGTCACTGTCAGCAGCGTGGAAATGATGGAGACGAGAGGGACAGCGTCTGTCCAGAGGGGAGCAAGAGGAGGAAACGTGGACGGTGGAAGGAGGACAGGCCCGTCCCCAGCAGACACGTCGTCTGCAGAGACCTGGCCGCGGAGGGGGAGACGCCCCTGCGGTGGTTTGAGGCTGGAACGCCAGGCACATGGGAGCGATTGCTGGTCCCCTGGGAGCCAGGGGGCGGGTCTCAGGCAGATAGATGGTGGGGTCCTCAGAGGCTCAGCCCCTCTTGTGGGGGATGGCCCTCTGCCCTGTCCCTCTGAAGGTGGCCATAAGGGAGGGACGTCAGAGAGCTCAGTGTTGGACAGACTGAGATGCGAGTCCCACTTCCTGCCAGGCCAGTGACTCTGAGCCTCAGTTTCTCCATCTGTCGAGTGGGGCTGATATCAACCTATATCGACTGCCTGCTGGTGTGAGGCCCTAGGTTTGCATCTTTAATTCCTAGGGGCAGGGACTTTATTACCCTCTTTTACAGCTGAGAAAACAGAGGCACAGAGAGGCTAAGTCACTTACCTGGGGCCACACAGATGCTGTCTTTGGTCAGGACTCCAGACCAGCGAGGATCAAACGCAGCCCTGGGCGCCGGGCTGGGAGCCTGGAGGGGCCCGGGAGTGCCAGGTGCCGTTTGCGACCATCACCCCTGCTGCTGCCACCACGAGTGCCAGGAGCGAAACCGCTGTATCTGCCCCCAGGGCCGTCGTGAGCAGGAAGCGGGTGACGCATGTAGGACCCCGTGCACTAGCTGCGGCAAGGTGGGCGGACGGCGACCCCGTGGCAGCAGTGAGAGCAGCTCTTGCTGAGGGCGTTACGGCAGCTTCTGCCTGTTCTCCGGGCCGCGGGTAGCCCGCCAGCTCCTGCGAGCCTGGTCCCGAGTGTGGGTCAGGCGGGGGTCTGGGGTTCTTGGGAAGAGGTGGGCCTGGGGGTCTAACCGGGCCCGACCCCCACAGCCATCCCCGGGGTGGCTGCTCCTGAGTGGCTGCAGGCCAGGGTCCTGCCATCTGGTCTGTGCCCCCAGTCCCAGGCCCCCGCCTTGTAGGGTGCTGGTCGAACACTGGAGGGGGTGCCTTCTCAGGGTCTCTGGGGCCCAGCCCTCCTCCTGCCCCCACCCCGACTGCAGAAGGAGAAGGTGTGCGAACCCCCCACCCCTGCCTTCACTGCAGGACAAATGGCATCAGGTCCAACACACCCACACTGGATGTTTCCCGGTACAGAGTTTATCAAGTTGCAGGTTGTGATTGTGATGCATTAGTGGGTCTTGAAATCCATTTAGAGGGTGGAGCCCTGCACTTAAAATCTGCAATAGACCAGAATAGATCAGATGAGGAAACATCAGAGTGCGTGGCGTGCAGTGAAGGGAAGTGGTGTTTGGGGAAACTACTGCTTTGCTTTTACATAAGTAGGTGTTGTGTGTGTGGTGGGGTCACCATGTGAAATGTGTTTCTTACTGCGGTTGCATTAAAAAATGATTGACAAACTGTCTCGTGGCCTTAGTATTAGGGTAAGTCACCCCTGGGCCCAGCGGGTCTGGGCTCTGTTGACTTGGGGGAGGAGCTCGTAAAACCTGGAAAACGAAGGTGGGAAAGAATGGGTCACGGGAGATGGCACCAGGGCTGGCGCATCGATGAGTTCCCAGACCACTCTACCCCGTTGTCACTACTCTGTAGCCCACGTCCCCGCTTTCTGCTCTTCCCAGCGCCTGAGGTCAGGTGTTACCATGTGATTTTCGGCTCTTGTTTCTCATCTGTTGGTGCCCCGGGGCGTCAGCTCCCCCAGGAGAGGAGCCTGTTTCCTGATGCGCCCACCGTAAGCCCAGGGCCGGTGCACAGTAGGGGTGCACCGAGGGCTGGGGCAGCCACGTCACCTGCCGTGAGGATGCCTGGGGGGGAGGTCTGCAGTGCATGGTTGAGCCCCAGAGACTGGCCCAGCGTTGGGGAGGGGGTTCCTCTTTCTGAAAGTCCCTGAGTCCCCTGGCCCCACCCACTGCGTGCCCCCTGCCTGGCTTCCTGCTGCCGCCCCTGCGTTGCCCCTGAGGGTCCCGGCTGCCAGGCTGTGCCCAGGGGGCCCAGGCCTGATGGAGTTGGGGCCACTCCCAGTCTCTTGGCTGCGGTGCCTGTTGTGCTGCGGGCTCCCTGGCGGGACTGGGCTCTGTTCGCCACGTAGGTAACTTGCTGGAGGTGGGCATGCGCCCCTTCCCGAGAACCCCAGGCCTGTCTTCTGGCCGCGCTCCAGGGCCAGGCTCCATCGGCTGCAGACAAGCCCTCTGCTGGTTCCCAGAGGAGCAGGTGGAATGCTCTTCTCCTCTGTCCCTCCTGGCCTCCCTGCCCCCACCCCAGGCTGGTATTGTCTGTGGTCACCCCCTAAGGAAACTCCTTGGACTTGAAGCGTTGCCTCAGGGTTGGCTCCTGGGGAAACCAACACAGAGACACAGGGCGGAGGGCTTGCTTCTGGTCTGTGTTTACATTCTGTGTGTATGGTGTGTGTGTGCCTGTAGGTAAGTGTTTTCCCTGAGTTGGTGGATTTGCAAGACCAAAAAATGGGTACAAACCAGTGTCAGGGGCTCACATGGCAGGTGGCGAGGATGCGGTTCTCCTCCCATCACCCACAGGGGGCCGGGGGAGCGGGATCCAGCACAAAGAAGGCGGTGGGGAGAGAAAATGAGAGAGGACGGGGGAGGCGGGGAGGGTGTGTGGAGGGGGAGGGGGAAGGGGAAGGAGGAAGGGGGTGGGTGCGTGTGGGGGAGAGAAGGGGGCGAGGGGGTCTCGCAGGGGCTGGAGGAGCGGCTTTTTCAGCGCTGTCAGCAGCCGCCCTGACTCAGAAACACCAGCTGTCCAGCCAGTGACCCCTCGGGGCTTATGGTCTCTGTTGGAACAGGAAAGGTGACCAGCAGATACTTGGGGCCATTCAGCTTTCATCCCATATGTGTGGGCCTGGACACACATGCGCGTGAACTTACACACGTGCACAGACATACATACGAGCCCTCTCTCCCCCCACACACTCACTGCTCAGATGCAGCATGTCAGTGTCATTAAGATGCCAGGCCATGCCTCTGCCTCCTCGCAGAGCCCATGTGACCCGCTGATCAGAGGAGGCCCCGAGTCCGGAGGGTGAGCCCTGGCATCCATCCCCCGCTCTCCACGGCAACCCAGCTGATACCTGTTGGTGAGTTGAACAGCCCCAGGACGTACAGGTGCTCACGTTAATTCCTGCAGATCAGCTGCTCACTATTCAGAGCTCCCACCGTCAGGCCAGGCAGCGGGCACAAAATTGGCATCTGCTCTGTGTGTGTGTGTGTGTGTGTGGCGGGGGCGGGGGGGGAGTCTGGCACACAGTTAAGATGAGGGTTGGGGGCAAAATAGCGTGAAAACTACAGCCAGTAGTCATTGGATTGCAGTTGTTGATTGCTTTCAAAGTACTTAACACGCTGTATTAATATTATATCTGTGAGTTCTGAAGTGTCTCACTGATAGAAAGTGGGCTGTGAGAAGGAAGGACACCCTTGCAAACCTGATCAGGTCTCCCACACGGTCCTGAACTCGCTGGTGGAAGGAGGGATTAGCATCCAGGTACGAGATGTGGGAGAAGATACGAACGTGTCCATCAGAGGGGTCGGCGGTGACGGCGGGGATCAGGATGATGGAATCCCAGGGCCCCCGTGGCGGGGCTCCAGGCTCTGCGTCCCTCGCCCGCTGGGTGCAGGACGTGGCGGGCGGCGGGGCTGGGGAGAAAGCGGTGGAGATGGAGAAACCTGGAGAGAAATGGCCACATCTGGTTCCTCCGTCTGCAGCAGGTCTGGAGCCCAGTGTCCACATGGGCCTGGCAGGGAATGAAAGGAGTGAAGAGGGCTGGACCCAACCGGCCACCAGCCAGCACCTGCTGCGGGGTTCCCACCTGCCAGACACGCTCCGAGCAGGTTCTGGCTGTTGACTCAGCCAGTCCCCCAGCCCTGTGGGGTAGGTTTTGTTACAGTTTCCCTGTAGAAGGGGAAACGCCCGGGGAGGGAGGAGGTTGCCCGGGACACCAAGCCAGCAAGTGGCCTGTGGACAACGCAGCACAGGAGTTTGGGCGGCAGATCCTGGGTCTCCCTGTGGGGACAACAGGGAGGGGTGGAGACTGTGGCAAACTGCGGAGCACGAGCCTGGGTGAAGGGGCAGGCTGGACCTGGCGCCCCACACGCTGCCGGGAGAGGATTTGGGCCCCAGTGGCCCCAGGGCCTGAGACCTTAAGTCAGATCAAAGAATCCGATTCTCAAGTGACATCTCAAGGTTTTCACATGTTGACAATTCATTCACATTTTTCAAAAAATACCAAGAGGTACAAACTAGACACATCTAGTGTCTCGTCAAACTAGACGAACTAGACACCTCTCCTGGCTGGTTTTGGTCCACAGTGTGACCTCTGACTCAGTGAGAGAAGATCATTCTGGAAAGCCGTGAGCATCAGAGTGTGTGTGGTGCTGGGCCAGGTGGTGTGAAATGAGGGCTTTTCCCCCAAGACCTGGTCACGTTCAGGGGGCAATGCCCACTGAGTGGACGCTGCTCGGGGGGGCACCTGCTCCACCCCCCCGGGTGGCTGAGGAGGGCTCTCTGCAGGGGAGGGGTAGGACTCAGGGTTAAGTTACAGGGATGCCACGGGACAGGCCGTGTCCTGACATAGCTCACAGTCCCGGAGTGGGCAGTGCCCTCCACCTTCCCGGGGCTGCCTGGCAGCCGGAAGGTGGTGCTGGGCCTGTATTTCCACGTGGCCTCCACACTGGAGACAGGGCCATGCCCCTCCCCCAGCCTCTGTGGGGGGTCCCCTGACCCCCAGGCCTATAGGTATTTGCGTCTGTAGCCCCACCCCCGTGCAGACTCCCTCTCTCCCCCACAGACCAGGGCAGGGTCAGGTTCAGGACATTGTCCTCCTGTCCCCACGTGGGCAGAGCGATGTCTCCGGAGGCTGCATGGAGGCCCTGCAGTCACCGTCTCCCTCACCGGGGCCACCTCTCCTGGAAGGGTCACTCTAAGGTTGCCAGGGGGCAGGCATCTGAGGAGCTCCCATGAGCTCCCGGGACCAAAGCAGTCCTCTTTTGTCAGCTCTGATGGGGAACAAGTGGCCGCTGTCCTTTAATTAGGAGGGGACATGCTAAGCTATGGCCTCCTGCGGGGCCGCATAAACGTCCATTAAATCGGCCCGTGCACTTTGTCACTCCCCGCAGACCGCGAGGGCCCACTGAGGCCAAGGGGGAGCCCCCAGCCCCAGCCTGGCTCCGGAGTCCAGAACAGCCGCCAAGAGAAAACGCCAATCAGCCCAGATTCCTGGCAGCTGCTCAACCTGGCAAATTATTTCTTGCAAATTACTTCTTAAGACTGAAATCCGGGCAGGACTCTGCAAGTTCATGAGCATCTATTATCTGCTGGTTTCAGGCGCCTGGGCACATCTGAGGGCAGGGTGCTCGTCTGCAGGTGGGAGATGTTTTGGAAACTGTGGCCACCTGGATTGACCAGGAGCCTTCTCTTCTGCTTCTCTGCCGTGGTGGAAGATGGTTCTGGGCAGAAGGACGTGGTGCCAAGACCTTCTCCTGTGTCTCCAGGAGCCCTGGTGTCAGGTGTGGCAGGAGTGACGGGAACACCATTTCCTACTGAGGGAAGGGGCCACAGGCGGTGTCCCGGGCCTTCCCCATCCCAAGGGGCACCTGTCTGAAGGCACAGAGTGGGGTCAGGTGTGCAGGATATGACTGAGGGAGGTCGGACAACAGGGACAGGTCGTGGGCACCTAGGGCTGGAAATACAGATGGAGACGTCGGTGCTCAGACAAGTCCCAAAAGATGGAGAGACAGGGAGACAGGAGCCCCCCGGGCCAGGGGCTGAGATGTGGGGTCTCAGGGTGGCCGGGCCTGCAGGTGGCAGAGACGAGCAAGCCCCAGTTGGCCACATGGAGACTGCCCAGGTGTTTCTGCCCCCCTAGACTCACCATCCTGGGAGGGGACCCGCCGCCCAGGAACCTGCTGGTCTCTGTCGCTTTTTTTCCCTTTGGTCGCTGCAAAGACGATGCTCACAGCCCCACTGTGGCCCGTTGGTGCTGCCTGCTCACGCCCTCTCCCCACGCCCTGCCCCTGTGGTTGTTTCCTCCACTCCTGGTTCTTGGCGTCTGTCCAGCAATGACAGCCCAGGCTCGCTCCCAGGGCTGGTGTCCACCTCTCGCAGAAAGCCCACCCCACAGCCCAGCACTGCCCGGGGTTGAAGAGGCACTGATGAATTTTCATCTCCACCTTTACCCCTGTTTTCCCATCATCTCTTTTCTTGAAGCCTCTGCCCTGAATCCCAATGGCTCTGGAAGCCCCCGATGACGTCCCACCCCATATACACATGTTGCTTCAGCCTAGGCCGGCTGAGGCCAGCACAGCCCACTTAGCTCTGTCTCTGCTGAAACGCCCACAGGCACCCCTTCTTCCTCCCTCCCCAGTCCTATGAGAATACAGGTCTAGTCCCAGGGAAAGCCACGTGGCAGACCACACAGTGCACCAACCCCATTCCAACTCTGCTCAGACCCCCACCCCACCTCTTTCCTTTTTCTATTCCTTCTGCAGCAGATATCCATTGGCTCTTTCTTCCCTGGCCTGCATCTGTGTGGAGGGGGCCAGAAAACAAACTACTCAGAGCCTGGGGAGGAGCTGGGGCTGTTTAAATGCTGCAGCCCTGCTTGTATAATCTGCAACCCCTTCTAGGGCAGGATCGGGGGACAGGAGCGTGCAGGTTAAACAGAGAGCACAGGGGAGGCGCAGGCAGCAGGGGTAATTAATTTTTCTTGAAGGTTTATCACGCTGTCATTAATTTCCTTGTCGCATGTAAAAATGTAGGCACAGGCTCAATTAAGAGTGGTGCTCTGGTGCCAACCATGCTTGTCTTTTAATCACACTCTTTGCATATTGATTTTGACATCTCGGTTTAATCACAGGCTGTTTCACTGCTGTGGTGGAATCCTTGTGCAACGTGTGGGGCTTTTCTGTGTCTCCTGGAGTTTGTGGATGGGACCCAAGACAGCACTCAGCTGGCAGCCTCCCTGCACTGCTGGGTTTCTGTGTAGCAAGCATGTGAAGATCCTATCAGAGAGCAGTTACTCTCTAAGGGAAGGAACACATTTCCAGGTTTGCAGAGGACCTTGTACTGGGAGGGTGAGGACGAGGACTCTAGTGGGACAAGAGCACGTTTTTTTGTTTTGTTTTGTTTTGTTTTCCATCACAATGAAGAAGAAATTGACAAGGCAAGAAGCCTGGCTGGTGGCCACCCCTAGAGTCTATGAGGTCGGAAGGCTCTGATTGTAGTAACAAAGGCTGAGCCCCAAGCAAGTGCTGTGTAACCAGAACACAGAAATACGCCTTCATCCCAGCCATGGGCACTGGACAGGGCTGTGGGGCTCAGTGGCTTCTCTCTGGGCCCCTGTGATTACTGTACTTAGCATGGGTCTCCCTGCCCCCTCTTTACCCCCCGAGGTCCTGTCTGCAAACCTCACCGGCATTGAGGATTTCAGACTGTCCTCTCCTGGGTGATGACAACAGGATGAATGATGACAACTCACATCCCTGCGATGCTACATTAAGTAGATATATGGATGGACGTGTGCGCTTAGGAAATTTGTGCCTTACAATCACTCTACGATTATTATCTACACTCTACAGATGAGGAAACTGAGGCTTACACAGGATAAGAAACTTGCTCAAGTTCACACAACTGGTAAGTGGTGGGGTTGGAATTTGAACCCACATCTGGCCTCAGCGCCCTGACTTGTAACCGCTACCATAGCCCCAAAGGTCCTTCCTGTCTTTAGGGTCTGTGGTTCACTGGCCCTTTCTCACATCCCCAGTGAAGACAAGGCTGGCCTTTGTCTCCCTGGTCTGAGGGCAAGCCTTGGTTTTCTGGAAGATCATTTGGTGTCAAGACAGAAGACAGACATTTGGGAGTCTGAGCAGTAATTTTCCTGGTCATTCTGAAAAGGCACAATTTTCTCATTAAAGCTGCCCCAGAGGTCTGATCTGAATGTGGGCTGGTTTACAAGTGCTTGTTCTGACCTCCAAGGAGACTGCTGATTGGCTGTTCAGCCACTCAGAACCCACCGTGTGCCAGCGCAGATGCTCACAACAGTTCTGTTCTATTTCTAAATTGAGAAACAGGCACAGAGCAGTAATTAAGTTCATTAGTAAGTGGTAGGGCTGAGATTTGAACCCAGACTGCCTGGTGCCAGGGTCCAGGCTTTTAACTACTATTCTGTGTGGCCCCTCAAGGGCCCCAGGCTGCAAGTGCAGGGACTTTTGTGTGGGTTCAGGGAGAGGCCGTTTCTCCACTAGTTCTGCAGGGCCTGCTGGGAAGGGCAGGTTGGCCGTGACTCTCTCTGCCTGGAGCCTGGTCCCTGACTCCTCCCATGATCTGCTTCTTCTCCTCCTTCAGGACTCAGGTCCAATGTCCCCTCCTCACTCCCTGAGTCCCTATTCAGGTCCATCCCTGCCCGCCCCTCCATCACTTTAGTCTGATTACAGTTCTTCCTAGTACACGTCTCACTCTCTGGGATTGTCTGCAGCGCTGCTTTGATGTCTTGCTCGTTTCATTGTCTGTCTGCCGTCACCAGGGCAGGGTCTGCGGGGGCAGGACTGGGGTCACGGCTGCGTCCCCAGAGCCTGGAACGGTGCCCGGCACAGAGCACGGGCTCCCCAGCGCCTGTGGGATGGATGCCGTGCACAGGGAGAGACCCCCAAGGTCACCCACCCACGCTGCTCACTGGGCAGGGGGCGTGTGCCCTGCCCGCCTGGCTGCACTGCCGCATGGGCACACGTCCTGGGCGCACATGACATGGGTCGTCATGGACTTTCCAGCAAGGATGAAGCCGTCTGTGCCCAAGACTCAGCTCAGCCCCCAGATCCTACTGCACATGGACGCCCCAAACCTACAACACAGGAGGAAGCTTTTCTCCCAGGAGGCGACTGTGGGGAGTTTGTGCCCATGAAGTCTTGGCGGGGGAGTCGCTTTCCTAACACCTGGTTGAGTCCTCTCTACCTGCCTGGGGCTTCACCTGCAGAGGCTCCTGGAGGCGGTGTGTGGCAGGAGGCTTAGGGCAGCAGCAGAGACTCGGGTGATGTGGGTGGAGCTTCATCCTGGCAGCAGCTGGTGTGCTGGGACCTTCCCAGGTCAGAGCCTGGGGCTGTGGGTCCAGGCCTGGGGCTCTGGCCTCTCACCTGGGTGACCTCTGGAGAGTGTGTCAGCCTTGCTTAGTCTCCTCTCCCCACCTTTGCAACAAGAACTGTCCTGTCCTGCCTTCTCTCAGGCTTGTTGGGGATTCATCTAAATTGCTGCAGTGCATATAGCTGCTCCACGCCTGCAAATTATTCCAAAATCTGATGTTGAGTTTCCAGTTGATGACACATTTTATACCTGTTTTAAGAACAATTATTGCAAAAGTAACCCCTTACATTGTAGCTCCTCACTCTGTTTCTAAGGTTTTTTTTGGTCCATGATCCATGATGCGAAATATTTTGCATCACAGGCCAATATATGCTCGAGTTTACAGATCTGAGCCAAAATATGAGCGCTACTTTTACTATCTGATCATATTCGATTTGATTCCATTCCATTCTTTTCTATTCCATCCTTTTCCAACTTCAAACCACGGTCCGAGATGCATTAGATAGTGTAAGGACCCACGGTAGCTCCCTGCCTGCCCATTTGAAAACACCACCTCGTCACAGGGCTCTGTCTCATGACTGTTGCTGCAGTGAATGATGTTTCTCTGCTGACCAGACCCTGAGCTCCCTGAGTCCGGGCAGTGACGTTGATTCTTTGCGTTGCTCTCACTGGGCACTGTGCCTGGCTGGAAACTGTGAATTCTTCTCTCCTTTTCTCCCATTTTGTTGTAACTGTCTAATTTTGGGACACTGAATGCTCGGTAAATAGCATCCCCTTCTCTTTGCAGAAATGGTGAGGGTTTAATGGGATTCTCTGACAGGCTTCAGCGCTGAGAACTAAATGGCTTGGCATTGTGTAAAGAGCCTCCCCCAGGCAGTAATGCTGCTGGGACTGTGTCCCCCACCCCTGCCCCCGTCTCCACCCCCAACACTGAGTTCCAAAGGCATTTTGAGTGTCAGATTTGCATGCAAACCCGAGTGAATGGAAGGGAGGGAGGGTGTATGGATTGTCACAATGGCTAGGGAAAGGGGTGATCTGCTGACATCTATTGGGCATACGCCAGGGACACTAAATGTCCTGTAATATCTCTGACAGTTCCACACAATGAAAATTGCCCTGCACAAAATGCCAATAGCACCCACGATTGAGATGCTCTGAGCGAGGCTTGAAGTCTCAAAGTTTTGAAATAGAGAAAGTCAGAGGAGAATTCGTTTCATCTCCCCAACTCCCCACCCCTATTTGCTTTCTTTACAAATGTCAGAGCCTGTAAGGTTTACACCCAGAAAAGCTGGTCCTGGGACAACTAGGGGGCACCTTTCAGAGAACCACCTGGCCCCGACGTGCCAGCTGGGTTAGAAGCGTCGAGTCTGAATAGATCCAAGCTCCCAGGCCCTGGTGGATGGAATGCGCCGGGGGCTTTAATTACGGTGGGGAGAGGGATAAATCTGCTGCAGTTACAGCCCAGTATGCCTTTCTAATTACTGCCCAACCACAAGGAACCGTACCCACTCCCTGCACACAAAGGCTCTGGGCTCTGGGAACAGTCCCCTGGGAGCAGAGGAATGAAAAGCCTTGAGTCTACTTCCTGCCTGGGGCTGGGCTTTGAGGGCAGGTGGGCTGGCTCCTCCTCAGGTGTCCTCCATGCAGTCAGCCCTCACTCACCCATGCTTCCAAGTGAAAGCTTCATCAATCCCTTGATTCCTTGCTTTCTCTCTAATCAATTCATCAGCAAGTCTTATGATGACCAACGGTCCCGGTGTGCTGGGATCGAGCAGGTTCTCAGGATGCAAGACTTTCAGTGCTAAAGCCAGCAAGTCCCAGGCACACCAGGAAGGGTCAGTCACCCTTTTCTACACGAAAGGCATTGGGTGGCTGGAGTGGATGATTCAGGTGGAAATTAATAGCCAGAGTAAAGAATCTCGTTCTAGAAGTGATGGGGAGATACTGAAGGGATTTGAGTGGCGATCATATCTGATGGGATGTGATATATTTTCTTAAATTATCCCTGGCAGTGGTGGGATGAACAAATCATTTTGAGGACCTGAGTGGAAACCTGGAGGCCATTGAGGGGCTGGGATGTTCGTCCAGGTCAGCAAGTCCGTGGCTTGGACCAAGGTGGTTGCAGTGGACGCTGGTATGCACCCACCTCCTCCTCCTGATCTCAGCCCTCATTCTTCTGGGGGCCAGGGGGTGTTGGCTGCTGACTGCTCACAGTTGGGTCCTTCCCTGGGCGTGCATTCTTGCGTAGCCCACATCCCATGGCTGGTTGACTCAGGGCTGCAAAGATCCAGCTCCCTATCCTGAGCTGAACTGGGCACAGCTCTACAGGCCAGGCCAATGCCAGGCTCCAGTGGGATTTGCTGAAGCCTCACAGTACAGGCTCTCCCTCCACCCTTTCCTGCTTCCTTTGCTTTCTCACAGGTGCTATTCTGGAAACTTCTCCAGTAAACCATCTATTGGCTACCCTCAGCTCAGCCTCTGGGTCCTGGTAAACCTGACCTAGGAAAGTGGTACAATGAAAGTGGGGAGAAGGGGTTGTGTGTGTGTGTGTGTGTGTGTGTGTGATTCCATACACACATTTTAGAAAATAAAATTTGCATGCAGTAAATGCACAAATCTTAAACATACAGCTTGCTGTATTTTAAAATACATACTCATCTTTGTAACCCCTGCTCAGGTCATGATATAGATTTCCTTCATGACTAGAAATTCCCTTGTGACTTTTTCCAGCTAATAAGATCCCCAAGATAACTACCATCCTGACTTCCTTAATAATCTGTGATTGTGGATAATTTTTTGTCTGTCCTTGAACTTCATACAAATGGAATCACAAGTAGGCATTCTTTGGCCTGGTGTCATACTTTTGAGATTCTGTAATGTCGAATTTATCAGTTGTTCTTTTTTATTTCTGAGTAAAGTGTGTTTCTTTTAAAGAAGTTGAGTCTGTTTTTCTTGTTGGTTTATTTATTTTTAATCTTGCCTGATGATCTCTGTCTTTTTTTTAATAAATGTATGTATTTATTTATTTATTTATTGGCTGCGTTGGGTCTTTGTTGGTGCACGCAGGCTTTCCCTAGTTGTGGCAAGCGGGGGCTACTCTTTGTTGCAGGGCGTGGGCTTCTCATTGCTGTGGCTTCTCCTGTTGCGGAGCACAGGCTCTAGGCATGCGGGCTTCAGTAGTTGTGGCACATGGACTCGGTAGTTGTGGCTTGCAGGCACAGGCTTAGTTGCTCAGTGGCATGTGGGATCTTCCTGGGCCAGGGCTCCAACCCATGTCCCCTGCATTGGCAGGTGGATTCTTAACCACTGTGCCACCAGGGAAGTCCCCAATCTCTGTCTTTTAAGTAAAGTATTTAGTTTGTCTCATTTATTCTTTGGTCCTTTGGTCCTCCTTTTATGCCTTATTTTGATTCTTTGAGACTGTTTATTACTCCATTGTGTTTCCTCTAGAGAATTTTGTGGTTGCGCTAGAGACTACGATATGTATTCCTAATTTATTGCAATTAATCTTTTAAAAAAATTTGTTTTGGCTACACTATGCAGCATGCAGGATCTCTGTTCCCTGACCAGGGATCGAACCCATGCCCCCTGCATTGGAAGCACAGAGTCTTAACCACTGGACCACCAGGGAGGTCCCTGTAATTAACCTTAAATTAGTTTCATATTCACATACCAAATAAGAACTTTACAACAGTGTAATTCCACTTACCACTCTTGTCTGTTCTGTTATTAATGTCATATATTTTCTTCTACATATGTAGTAAACCTTAAAGTACATTGTCAGTATTGTTACTTTAAGTCAGTACTTAATTTATTTGCAGTAGTATTTTATATTGACCCAAACCTGTATCTTCCTGTTGCTCTTCATGCCTGTCAGTAGATCTGTGCTTTCATCTGGGATTGTTTTGCCTCAGCCCCAAGAACTTCCTTTACAGTTCCTTGTGGAGTAAATTTATGGGTGACAAATTCTCTCAGATTTTATTTGTTTGAAAATAGCTTGATTTTGTATTGATTTTTGAAGGCAATTTTTGCTGGGTATAGAAATCTAATTGGCAATTTGTTGTCGTTGTTGTTGGTTTTTTTTACCCCCTAGCACTTAAAAAATATTTGTTGCCTCACAACACCCACTGTTTCTTAGTGAAGTCAGCAGCCATCAGTTTATTTTGCTGAATATTATGTATTTTCTTTAGCTGTATTAAAGATGTTCTCTTTACCTTTGGTTTTTAGAAGTTTGATTATAATGTACCTAGATGTGGCTTTTTTTTTTTTTTTTTTTGTATTTATCCTAGTGTTCACAGAGCTTCTTGAATCCTTGGTTTCATGTCTTTAATCAATTCTGGGCAAATTTCACCCATTGTAACTGCCAACATCATGTCTTCTCTTTCTTTGCCTCTTTCCTTTCCTTCTGAATCTCCAATTACATGTATGTTAGGCTGTTTCATGTTTCCCCACACATCTCATGGGCTCTCTTGTTTTTAGAAAAATCTTCAATTTTTTCTTTCTCTACTTCAGTTTGGATAATTTCTATCAACCTGACTTTGGGCTCGCTGATTCTTCTTTTATGTCCAGCCTGTTATTATGCTCATTAAAGACATTCTAATTTCAGGAATTGAATTTCTTAGTTCTGAAATGTCCTTTGGGCTTTATTTTAAAGTTTTCAATGTCTTTGTTGAGATTATCCACTTTATAGTCTTTTTGTCCATCTTTTCCTCTAAATTCTTTAAAGTAGTAATTATATCTATATCTATTTTAAAGAACTTTTTTACTTTTATAGCAGTGAGGTTGAGAGCTCAGATATTCTCACAGACTACCTAGGTTCAAATTCCACTTTGGTATTTACTAGGTGAGTGATTTAGGGAAAGGGAATTTTCTGATCAGTCAGATATAGATAATAATAATACCTACCTCATAGGTTTCCTGTGCAGGTTAAATGAGTCATGGGTAATAAATAATTGTTAAAATAATGCACCACACATATTAATATTCAATAGCTATTATTATTAACATTTTTATTAACATTTTCCAGAGATTTATATGTACCACTAGAATACCCAAATTCAACAAACGTGTATACACTCTCTCTATTTCAAGCATTGACAAAGGAATTTATTGTTGCCTGGACTCACATTTCCTGGGTTTTTCATGACCTTGAACACCTTTCTTTACCTAGGGTTAGTCTTTGGGATTTTCCACAGAAGCACTCTGGGCTGTGATATACTTCCAGGGTTCCTGAAGGAGCTAATTTTCTCATCTCTATCTTTAAAATAAGCACCTGTGCATTTAGAGTCACCAGTATTGTCATTTGCTCCAGTGTTTCCATCTGTACTCCTCTTGGAGATGTTTCAATAGCAAATATATCTGAGAGCCTACTGTGGGCTAAATGTTCTATGGTCTGGAGGTACAGCTGTGAACATAAAAGAACTTCTGCTTTATGACACCCAGCTGCCCTCTTCCAACCACCCACCCTGGCTGTCCTCCCCTTCTTGGTGCTAGCATATATCAGGTGCTCACTAAGTGCTTGAGGCATAAACTGATGCATTAGCAAAGGTGCAAAGTTTATAGAAGCAATGGCCTATAACCCTCAAAGGAGATAAAACTGAAGCCCACTTTTTCAGCCAACAAGGGTAAAGAGGGCGCTCACTTGGCACTGAGCCCTGGCACTGGTATAACATAGGGGTTTTCTGCTGGGGGCAGTTTTGCCCCCCAGGAGATAATGGCAATGCCTGCAGATAGTTTTGGTTGGACAGTGCTACTGCATCTATGGATAGAGTCTTGGGATGCTGGTGATTCTCTCATGATGCACAGGATGGCCCCCACAACAAAGATTACCTAGTGCGAAATGTCAATAGAACTGAGATTGAGAAACTCTGGTGTCTTACAAGAGGCTGAACCCCTCTGGGGGTTCATCATTTCACTGGAGATGAGAGGCACACCAGAGGCAATGGAGTAGCCCAGATGCAAAGCAAGGTGCATCCTCAAAGGAAAATGCGTGACACCACTTTCCATTAATGAAGTAATGAATTAATTCGATAGATATTCAGTGTCTACATCAGAAAAGAGGCTAGGTTCTAAGCAGACAGTGGTGAACGAAGTAGACAAGTTTCATCTGTTTCCAGGAGTTTCAGTCTACTGAGGGATGGTGGATAGTTTATAAGTGAACATAATTTCAGGTTGGAAAAAAATGCAGTAAAGGAAACTGATTGGGTGATGGGATAAATGGTGACTTGGGGTGGGGCTACTGTCTCATGTTGGATGGTCTGAGAGGCCCTCTCTGAGGAGGTGACATGTGGACCAAGTCCGGAAGGATGAGAACCAGTCACCATGGACAGATCTGAGGGAACACTGTGCCAGGCAGAGGGAACAGCAAATGCAAAGGCTCAGAGGAGGGAATGGATCTGGGAAGTCAAAGCACCAGAAATGAGGCTAGTGTGTGTGAGGCCTGGGGAATAGTGAGTATGGGGGAAATGGGGATATGGAACTACTTTACAAACTGCTGAGTGGGACAGAAAGAGAAGGGAATAGTGATGTTTGATTCCTGCAGCCACAGGGGGGTTTTTGGGTTCTTAGTCCTTTCTCTCATCTTTTGATCCACTCTTATTATCAGGGCAGAGGAGAGTTTCCCCACCATCACCCCAATTTTCTCTCTTGACTTTCCCCCACTAGTGAAGCCCATACTCTTTAGCCAGTTACTGTCTGTGACATTATTCTTTGTTTAACAGAGGCTAAAAGCAGACACCTCAATGTTTACCAGCCAAGCCCCAAATCAGATCGAAGATTTAGACAGAACATTAGATGCAATGGAGCCAGTGATCCTCATTAAACAAAAATATACATTCTTTCTCTTGGCTAAGGAATTAGGACCCCAAACTGCCAGTTTAATATTTAAAAACAGGTAAATAAAACTTAATCTCTCCATAGGAACTGGGGATCCTGAGGGAAATAAGGATTTACTGGCTTTAGTTTTCAGCAGTAATTTCCACATCGCCTTTTGTTTGCATACTATGTCATACTTTACACACATTCCTTTGTACATTTTCCTCCATTAATAAGTATTTATGTGTTACACATCATTATAATTTTTTTCTCAACCCAACAACAATAACAAAATGCTTGCAAACACCAAGTCCTGCTGACTTTCTCATAAATGCATTCTTTCCCTGTCTCCATTGCATCCTTTTATTTCTCACAGTGTGTTCAACACTCTACATGGGTTTCTTTCCTGCCTTGTTCACTCACAAAGGGACAGTGGTTGCTTTGGGCTTCCCAGCATCTGTTCCTTCTTCTCCTGGAAGTCCAGCCTGATTTTCTTTTTGGCGACCTATTTCTCCCCCATCCTCTCTCTACTGCATGTGAAAGAATTGACTGCACTGGCTTCCAGTTCTAGATTTAGGTTCATGATCTGGGCCTGACCAGTCAATATTTTCTGCTCTCCCCTCTCCTTGGTCAAAGTCATTCACTGATGTTCACATGACCCATTTCAGGCCAATAAGAGCTACCTGGAAAAAGAAATCAGAACCCATCACTGTCAGGATGTAAAACTGGGCCCCCAAGCTGAGAAGGGCTTGCCTCTGTGTCTGGCCAACACAGAGGAAAACAGAGTCAAGAAGTGGAGCCCTGACGTGACTTGAGCTACTGGATCCAGCCATGCCTGAAGCTGCTGTCTGCCCAAAGGAGAACTGCACCTTTGAATGGGTAGGGGATATCAAAACTAAGTCTTTGAACTCTCTATGATGAGAAGTATTGCCTACATTTTAGAGATATCAGTTGCAGAGAAAGGCACCAATGGGTTATGGATAAGGGACAAATGAGACATGCAGGTTGCAGGCACCATAGGCAGTCAGGAGATCCAGAGGAGATTTCATACATAGGGAAGGCTTCCCAGAGGAGGTGAGGTGTGAGCTGGTCTTGAAGGATCCATAGGAGCAGCAGGGAGTGGGAGGTGTGACAGGCGGGGAAACACCTGAGCATGATCTGAATAATAGTTGTCCCATTTGGACTGAGTCACTGATGGAAAAACACAACCAAATCAGCAGACAAAAGGAATAATCAAACCCTGGTCCCAAATACAAATCTGCCTGGGGTTTATAAATCTGGCCACCAAGAGTCTTACAAATTCCCCTCTTTGGAGTGATGACTTCCTGTCCGTAAATCTCATCAGCTCAGACAACTCGGACTCGCCCCCTGTCTGTCTCAAAGGACCCTCCCCGTGTCTTGCAACTCATGCTAGATGAGAAGAGTATTTCTCAGGTCTGCAGAAACCCAGAGAAGAAAACTCATTTGATGATCTGAAGGGAGATGAAAGGCATATCTTAACAGCGCATTTCAAATGCTCTCGTGCTCATCACAGAAGTGTCTAAAGTCCCTACATTATTTAGAAAGCTGCAGGAGAGGGAATAATGAATGCAGAATATGCGAGCAATTCATTTTGATTTTTCAAAAATGCAACCCAGCCAGAGAGAGCTTTGTAAAATATCTAAAGACAAAACAACATCTCTGAGATTTGTAAAGTCACAGAAATTAAAACGATGACTAAGCAGAAGCAAACCCAATACTTAACCTTAAAGGAACCAAGCATTTTGATTTCTAAAAGGTGCCCCCCCCCCCCCAAAAAAAAGCCATAAAAAGGTGTCTGAGGGGTAAGGAAACTGTCATGAAAATGGGAATTCTGTGCACTGAGCTGTTCACAGCTCTGTCCCTGGAGTGTGAAATTAGTGACTGAAGGCAGATTTCACAGGCACTTCCGAGGAGTGTGTTGGTGGGTTTGTGACGGTGTCTCTCCGCCAAGTCCTGCCCACCTGCAAGCTGCTGTCATTATTCATGCAAAGCACAGATAATCCTGAGTGTCTGGAGTGTTTTGTATTTATACTGAACACAGCCTCTCCTTCCTATCAGAGTGAGTCTGGTGCTGAGTGCATGGCGGGGCGGAAGGTGGCGGGGAGCACCTAGGAGACCAACATTCTCAGCAAACTCCTATTTTCTCCTAACAAAAGAAAAATCTAAATGGATCACACTGGGGATTATATTGGCAAATCTATAGGAAATAGGAATATAGTTAAAATGTTAAACATTAAGGGGGGATGGATAAATTAGGAGTTTGGGATTAACATATACACACTACTATATATAAAATAGATTACTAACAAGGACCTACTACATAGCACAGGGAACTCTGTTCAATATTCTCTAATCACCTATATGGGAAAAGAATCTGAAAAAGAATGGATGTATGTATACGTATAACTTAATCACTTTGCTGTACACCTGAAACTAACACAACATTGTTAATCAACTATACTCCAATATAAAATTTAAAAATTAAATCAAAAAAACGTTAAACATTAAAGTCTTCTCAAGGGATTCTCCTCGTCTGGGTCTCAGGACAAAAACAAATGATGGCATTCTTTGTGTCCCTATCATGTCACCACACCCAGGAGTGGCATTTAACAGGAAGTTCAACAGATTAAAAAATGGGGAGATGAATTTGGAGACGTGAGCTGCACTTTTCTCATTCTGCCTTTCCGTGTATTCCTTGCACACTCATGCAAACAACAATCAGAAAGTGTGATCACCACTTTTACCTTTCCACACTTTCATTATTGATTGTGGTCAGCAGGGCCAACCTGAAAAGCTCCCACAGAAAGAGATCATTTTAAGTAAGTACAGTTACCTTCGAATAACACTGGTTCACTTATGCAGATTTTTTTCAACAGCAACTACTAACAGCGCTACACGATCCACTATTGGTTGAATCCGTGGATACGGAACCACAGATGCAGAAGACCGACACATAGGAGGGTCAACTGTAAGTTATACTCAGATTTTCTACTGTGTGCGGGGTCGGTGCCACTAACCCGCACATTGTTCAAGGGTTAACTGCAGCTGCCTGTGGAGCCAGAGAAAGCTTTGGTCTTGGGTTAAAATCATCTTAATTGGTTTATCACCTTAGGAAGAACTTGTGATCATTTTTATTCATTATTTTTTAACACCATTATATTTTCAAAATTCCACTCATTCTTGATCATTAAACAGTCACGTCTTTGTGGTGCTCTCCCTTCATAATCTCCATGGCGATGGATGTCAGGTACGTTTCAAACATGGGTCAGGGTAGTCTTGCTAAAAGTAGGCAAACAAACAAATGATCATCACAACAAAACCCCCAGCTCACAGTCCCCAGTCACACGCCGTGGACTCAGTACGAAGTAAGATGAATTTGCCCAAATTTCATAAAGGCTGCCCTGTCACACCATGTGTTGGCTCGTATCACTGGAAGCGTGGAGGCTGGTGGGCTGCAGGGGCGGTTGATTCAGCAACCTACAGGTGTCCTCAAGGACCCAGGTTCTTTCTGTCTCTGCTCTGCTTGCCACAGCCTAGGCTTCATCTCCTTCCTGTCTGACCTCTTTGCTCCTGGTCCAGGGGAAACAGAGCAAATTCTGGACTGTCTCTCAGAAGAGTAAGGATGGCATTGCTCTTAAAGCCCCAGCAAATACCTCCTAGAATGTCCTTGGTCTTGGTTGGGTCTCATGGCCACATTTCATCCAATCAGAGGCAAGGAAGATGCGATGACCCTTGGAGCAGCTTTGTTGCAGGGATTGGATCCGCCTTCCCAAGCCTCCTGGGATGCAGAGGGGAGCAGGATATTCCTGACCAAGCCAAGGACCACTTAGCAGTGAGGATAGAGATGGGAGATGCCAGATCAGCTGTCAGCAATACCCACCCCTGCACAGTCACAAAGGCGTCTTGATCACGTTGGGTACCAGCCTAAGCATGTTTAACGTATGTGTTGGGCTGAATTGGCTAGAATTCCAAATGAAGTTAATATAGTGCTGAATGGGTCTTCCCTCCTCCAAAACAGAGTTCCCCCAAGGATGTGCAGGAAATGAAAACCACACAACTGGTTGTCCTGGGCGTCCATGGGCTGGAAGGAATCAAGGTCACGTTCTCAAGATGAATCTCTTTCTCCTTCTCTCGGTCCACACTTTTTAAGCGAGGCTACCCTGCTTCTGTCCCCATTTTCTTAGTCTCTGTTCCCAGGTCACTCCGCCCACCAGGGGTCTGGGCTGGTTGTGACACCAGGGCAGCACCCTGACTTCCTGGGCTTCACGCTACAGAAACATCGCTCATTCGTACGTTCCCCCTGAACCATCCCTTTCTTTCTACACGTGGCTTTATAGCCTGAGTTCAATTTTCTTTGCACGTTGTTTTTGCCGCATCAAGGATCATGGTGTTTAAAAAGATGATCAAAAAGGAAGAAATAAATGAAACCCCAGCTGGGACAAACTGGGATGATTGCATTGGCTCCCCTCTCGGTTCTGTATATTGGAAAGAGAACAACAAAGCCTTTTGGGTCTCCCGACGCAGCCTGTTTTCTTACTTCATTTTGTGGCCTCTCTGCATATTTGGCACCTCTTAGGATTTATGGGAAACAGATTAAAATTAAAGTATCAGTAGGATTACATTCTGCTGTGTGACCCAGGCCCCAGATAAAAGAAGCTTAACCACAATATAAATTTATTTTTGTCTCGTGTAACAGGCTAGGGGTGGGAGCTGTGCTCTACCAAGCTCTCAAGGAACCACATTTCTTCCTTTTGTTTTTCTGCTTTGAGAGGCCTCCATTCCCCAGGTTACCTCATGGTCCAAGATGGTGGCTCCAGCTCCAGCCATTATACCCACTGCCCAGACAGCAGGAAAGAGAAAGAGATGAGATCGAATGGGGACAAAGGACACTCCAGGATTCTTCTAAGGAAGTTTCCATTTGTACTCCTTCAGTTACAAACTATATGTGGCTGCAAAGTTTTTTCTGATGGGATCAAAATTTTAAAAATTGATTAATGAATCCTATATAATAATAATCATTGATGCTTAACTAGTAGTTACTATGTGCAAAGTCCAGTTGTAAGCAGTCAATGTATTTAATTCTCATAGCAGCCCCATTGTGGTCGCTGAATAATGTTTCCTTGGAGATGTCTGTGTCCTGATCCCCAGAACCTATGAATGTGTTGTTTCACCTGGAGAAAGAAATGTTGCAGGTGTGATTAAGTTAAGGTTCTTGGGATGGGATGATAAGCCTGGATTATCCAGGTGGGTCCAATGTAATCACAAGCGTCCTTGTAAGGGGAAGGCAGGAGGTGAAGAAAAAGTGAAAAATCTATGCTGCTTGCTTTGAGGATGGAGGAAGGGATCTTGAGCCGGGAAATGCAGGCAGTCTGTAGAAGCTGGAACAGGTAAGGAAACAGATTGTGTCTGAGAGCCTGTAGAAGGAACATGGTTCTGTGGACTAATTTTAAACTTCTGATCTTCAGAACCATAAGATGCTAATGAGTCATTTTAAGCCGCTAGGTTCGTGGTCATCTGTTACAGTGGCCATTGGAACTGAGTACCCCATCATCTAGATTCTATTATCTCTGTTCACAGAGGAGGAAAATGAAGCCCAGAGAGGCTAAGTCACTTGTCCAAGATCACATAGTTTACTGGTGGGGGCAAGTGTGGATCTGAATCTACCCTTATAACCACTGTTTACCACATGGAATACATATGCCATCTGCCTGGGGTTTGATTTGATTTTGTTTACAATTTTTTTTTATGTAGTAGATTTTTCTAGCCTTTCAAAACTTTATTTCATATTGTGGAAAATTTAAAACAGATGTGAAAATAAAGAGAATGTGCTAATGAACTCCTCAACACCTACCACCAAACACATTTCATCTATGACCGCCTCTCCTTGTTATTTTCTTCCTCTCATTCACTGATTTTGAAGTAAATCCCCAATATTACTTCATTTGTACATATTTCTAAAAAGAATCTTTTATAATGTAATAATCACCCCTAAAATTCTAATTTTTAATATCTTTAATATCAGCAAATACGCAGTTTTCAAATTTCCCTAATTGTCTTGTTTTTTTTTTTGAATTAGGATCTAAACAAGGTCTATAGATTTCCTCTGATTGACGTGTCTCTTGAGTCTGTTATAGTTTATAAAAGCACCATTCAATAATAATACAAGCCACAAGTGTAGTTTTGAATTTCCTAGACAGCGAATTTAAAAAAATAGAAATAGGTGAAAGTAATTTGATACATTTCATTTAGTTCAATGTATCCAAAATGTTATTTTAACATATAATCAATGTAAACCTTATTAAGAGGTATTTTAGAATATTTTTTTTCATAGTAAGTCTTTAAAATTAGGTATTTTACACTTGGGACGCATCTCAATTCAGACTAGCCACATTTCAGGGGCTCAGTGGCCACAGGTGCTAGTGGCTGCTGTATTGGACAGCACCAGTGTATAACATCCTTCCCTTTTTCCTGATGGTTACTTTTTGAAGAAAACTGCGACATTTCTTGCATTGCGGAATTTTGGGGACATGGGAGCTTTTCATTGAATGATATTATTCCATGATGCTCTGATGCCAGGCGTCCAGAGGAAAAGTGCCCAGCTTGCCTCCTGGGGTCTCCTCCAGGGGAGCATCTGGAAGGGCTCATCTTTCAAAAACCAAAGAAAGAGCAGTGTCATCATAGCTCAAAGTTCTCATTGCCACCCATTAATGGGTCGTGAAATCGGTTTAGTTGGTTATAATCAGCATTTAAAAAATATGAAACAGAATGAAATATAGCAGAATTGAATAGGATGGAATGCAGTAGAAGAGAAAACACTTCACGCCCGTGTGTGGGGAAGGGGTTATTGTTCCATGCAGTATGTATGTGAGTGCACATGTGTTCTTGTACCACATCTGAGAAAATATGCGTCTCTCGCTATGGATCACTGCTTTGGTCAGCTCGGCTGCCAAAACAAAATACCACAGGCTGGGGGGCTTAAACAGTAGACATTTATTTTCTCACAGGTCCGGAGCCTGGGAGGGTTGGTGTCTGGTGAGGGCTCTCCTCTTGGGTTGCAGATGGCCGCCTCCTTGCTCTGTGTGTTCCCATGGCCTTTCCTCTGCATGTGCGGGTGGAGGGAAAAAGAACACGTTTTCTGGCGTATCTTTTTATGAGGCCACCGTCTTGTCGGATCAGGACTCCACCCTTATGACATCATTTTACCATAATTACTTCCTTAAGGACCCCATCTCCGAATCTAACCACACTGGAAGTTAGGGTGTCAACCTAGGAATTTGGGGAGGACACCAACACTGAACCCATAACACGGTCAAAAAAGTGTGAAAGAGCCTGCTTTAGAGAATTTGCCCACCAATCTTTCCCAAAGTCAATAGGACCACCGCTTGCAAATGCCTCTGACTCAGCTGTCATAGAAATCTTGGCCAAGGTGTCCTGTCTGATTCACTGGGACACTTTTCTCCCTCTGCGGGGGACAATGAGGGGCTTGTGTATTTTCAGGGAGCAGATGCTTGCATGGAAAATATGACAGGCCTCTCCCACCCCTCCGCTGAGTATTAAATATGATGGCACCAAAGTCCATGCCACACCCCCACACCCTCCCCCCACCGCTGGCCCCCCTGATTTTAGACGGAGAAATGCTTACATAAAGGGGCATTGATCCTTTTGCATTTTTGTAGCCAGAGTCATGTCTGGGAAAACCAGGGGTCTGCAAAAACCACTTTAAAATACCCACTGCAGTAAATGTAGGAGGGAGAAGAGACATGTATTGATACGTGGAATTGAAGTTTGGAATGTCAGAGCAAAGTCAGTAATTACAGTACAGATGAGGTCCTAAATGTGCGTGATTATGCAAATCCAAGTGGAACACAGAATGCTAATTATGTCAGCATCTCCAGCTCAAGAGGTAGGTGGTCAGGATGAGAGCCCTGAACTGAGGAAGCAGGAGGGACGGGTCAGGCTGGAAGGTGCAGGAGCCCTAGGAGCTGGATATGGTCCCAGGTGGGCTTAGCCTCAGGCGTGAGGGGTCCTGCACCCAGAAACAGCCAGGTGGGGAGGGCAGGCTGGGGCCTGAGATGGAAATAAGGCTCTGCTAACATGGGCGGGTCCACAGAGGCGAACAGTAGGAGGGATCTGGGGCTGGGATGATGCTTCCAAAGTCGTGATCTGCTTGCCACTGGTGCTTGGTGCAGTGAGTTAAGTGGCAGATGAAAATTTTTCTACGCGACGGTTACATTTATGGCTATGTTTGTATGGCGACATGATCCAGGGCAAGTGCCTCAATTCTGTCCACTGAGTTTCTGTACGCAACGGTACCATGCAAGGCACCAAGGATTCACAATGAGCACACCAGGCATGCCCTCATGCAGCTTTCATTCTAGTGCAGGGAGACAGATACCTACTTACACGTGTGCTACTTAGATGTAGCCAAGTCTGCATCTTTATTTAAACAAGCCTCACTTTTTTTTTGCCTCTGGTGCCAGGAAAGTCATGCCCCCCCCAGGGGCGACACACTTTGACATTTATGTGAAAAGGAATTACACCCTGTGTAATTCCAATCTTCTCAGCCATGGTTGTTTCTTTGGTGTCATGGGGTATTTTCAAGCATCAAAAGGAAAAAGAAGGAGAAAATCCAAAGAGACCACCCTTAAAGTCTGAAATCCTGTTAAACCTCAAACAAAACCAAACCCACCAGGGCTTGACGGAGTAAGCTCATACACAGAAAAGACTTAGCGGTGAGATTCCTTTGTAACCCCAATTCCTTCCATCTAGACAGCAGGGGACAGAGAAAGTTTCTTATTTTCTAGTTATTCTGATTGGGCTGCTTGGAACAGAAGGGACCCTTTTTTGATCTTTCAATTTTATTCTTATTTTAAGGTTACTTGTAATACATAATGAAATGTATTATTTTCTGAATAGCCCTGGTCCTTTTAAAAGGATGGGGCAGAAGTGATTACCTAAGGTATGTAGTAGAGCCAGAAATAGGGCTTGAAAATATTTTATTCTCTATTATTTAAAATGAACATCCAGACAAATTAGGGGCTTGCCACCAGGGGGTAGAAGAGGGAAGGAGCTAATCTCCCTGAATCCTAAGATCTTAATTCAGGGCATTTTTCTAATACAGAGCAGAGCTTCTGTCTAAAGCACTTTCCTGCAGGCATTGTAATATCCAGAGTACAGTTGCTGTGAAATTCTCAAAAATAACCCACAGATACAAAATCAAAAGCTGGAAACATCCCAAATGTTCTCCAACAGGTAAATGGATAAACAAGCAAACCATGGAGTACTATGCAGCTGTAAAAAGGCGGGGGGGAATATTGGTACCTACTACAGTTTAGATGTGTCTCAGAGGTGTTGTACTGGGGACAGAACCAGTCCCCCAAATTCACGTACTTCATGATGATCCCATTTATTTGACATTCCCAGAAAGATAAAATGATCGTGATGGGAAACAGACCAATACTTGTCAGGGGTTTATTAAAGGTACAGCACGAGGGAAATTTGGGAGGTGATAGAACTGTTTTGGATCCTGATGGAAGTGGTGGTTGCATGAATCTCTACATGTCTTAAATTAGAAATGTACACACAGAAAAGAAAAAATATCAGTTTTCCTGGATGATACTTTTACAAAATTATTTTTAAAATTTATTTAAAAAATTTTAAAATTTTAAACATTTCAGGAGTGAAATTTGAACTCACAGTGTTGTATAACTCACCCATTAGTCCCCCTATGTGATGTATGTGGTGTATGCGGACCTTGCTGTGCTCCCCTGGGACACCCAATGGACTTCATCGGCTTCCCCTTCCTGAGATCCTCATTCCACTCAGCCACCCTGGGCCCTGTTCTTCCTCTAACACGCCAAACTTGCTCACCTCTGGGTTTTTCCACTTGACATTCCCCCCTCTGGGATGCTCTACCATCAGGGAGTCCTGGCTTGTCTGGGACTTTCAGTGCTGAAAAAGTCCCTGGGAAACTGTGATGAGTTGCTTGCCCCGAGCCAGACTGACACCCTCACTTCACTCAGTTCTCTGCTTTAAATATCTGCTTTTCAAATCAAGTTTTCCCCAACCACTCCCTAAAATCACACCCCTCACATCCCCCTCGATCCTTGAACCCCACTTGAGTTCCCTCCATCCTACTTCTCGTGTCCCGTCCCTATGCAGCATGTCCATTTTTATTTGCTTGTTACACATAGATCCAGTGGAATGCTTTAGGGTAGTTAGGTTTAAACAAAAAAGCAGCTGCAGAAGCCACATGGCATTCAGGCACCATTTGAAGCATACAAACCACGTGGTATAATATTTGCAGACACAGATGTGGTAAGTCATCACGCTCTGCAGGGGGATGATAAGACCAAGTGAAGCCTTGTGGGCGGAGAGAAAAGGGGCCGGGGTGCGGAGGGGGCACAGGGGGCTTTAATTAAGCTGTATGTTTTATTTTAGAAGAAAAACATCTGAAGCAAATGCAGTGTGATAAGATTTCACAGAGCTGGCTGATGCAATCATAGCTGTTCACTATATTCTTCTTTGTATTTTTTGACTGGCTTGAAATATTCATGATGAAAAAAAATGCAAGACCAAAGATCTGTCGCGAAGGAAGAGGATACCTCGAGAGTGACCACACTTTCTAGATGATGACTGTCAGCTCTTCCTGTCCCTTACAAACCACATCCCATCACAGCTAAGATGTCTGTGGGGCTCCTGCCTCAGGAAAGGGAGACACAAAGATGCCCAAACACAGCCCTTGCCTTCAGGGGGCCTCAGTCTAGCAAAGGCATGAAAAGAGAAAAAAGAGTAAGCGATTAATGTTCATTCAAGGCATCACTAGGTGATCGCTGAGCACATGTGCTTGGGGTTTGGTGCCCAGTGACTCATTTGGTAAAGGAAAGCAGAAAACATCACTAGGGCCTTTCTAGGCACCAGACACAATACTGGGAAATTTTTTCATTTTCCTGGATTTGTGGAGGAGATGAGTTTTCCTGGTGTAAAGAGGGCTATAGTTGCATGGAGGGGAGAAGAAGGGACAGCTTGATTTTGTCACCTCGGATTGAATCTGCCCAAAGCCAAGACATCCAGGCAAAGAGAGGTGGGCGTGTTTCCGTGAATCTTCCCATCACCCGGACACCTGACTTCAGCATCCAGGTTGCTGTGGGGGCTTTGTTGGTGCCAACTGGTTCAAATGACCAGAGAGATGGGGGTTCACACAGGCTGAGAGGAAAGACACTCAGCAATTCTGGGGCAGAATGATTCAGCCACAAAGGTTTACTGAGGGGCTAGTGACCAAGTCACTCGTTCATTGATTCGCTCATGCCTTTGCACGTGCATTCCTGTGCTCGTCCACCTAACAAGACTTTCTTTACTTACATCGTGTGCCTGGCACCTTCTCGGTGTTGCGAGAGACAGGTAAACAGGAAAGATGAGGTCCTTGTTCTCGGAGCTCACGCTGAAGACACACTCAGAATATTTAAAATGGTGACAGGACTATGAGGAAATACAAGAGGGCGGTGGCCCCGCAGAGGGTGGGGGCAGCAGGGTGGGCCCCCTAAGACACCGTGTCCCTCTCACCCGCTGTTAGAGCCCAGGCCGGGGGTGGAGGCGGAGGCCGCGTGTGAAGATGGGGCGGAGGAATCAGCAAGGACAGAGTCTGGGGAGGGGACGTCACCTGGGTGCGTCTCGGGAACAGCGGGGCCTGCGTGGCTGGCAGGAGGGCGCGCAGAGTCAGGCAGGGAGGCGGCGGGGCGGGGGTCAGGCTCGCAGCCTTGGTGGGGAGATGCTCTGTCCCCAAAGGGAAAACTAGGGACTGAACCCTTCATTTTCAACTCACTGCTGGGAGGTGCCCGTTCCTTCTCTTACTGGAAACTTCAGACAAAAGGAAAGCACTCGCAGCGTTTAATTGAATTTGGGCCCTTGGAGCCTATCAAGTTATCCTGTTCCCGTCCCCGTGGGCCCTTCTCCTTCCTGCCCTTGACCCTCCGTCTTCCACCTGGTCTGTCCACACAGTGACAGCTAGCCTCCTGACGCTGTGTCCCTAAGCCACCCAATTTCCTGTGTGTTATTAAAATCGTGAAAACACAAGATGCAGGTGCAGCTGTTATCTTACTCTTGATCTGGACAGGAAAGGGACAGGCAAAGGGAAGAAAAGAATAAAATCCCGTGACGTTGGGTCATGTCAGCCCAGCGCAGAGAGACAAAGGCTGGCAAGTCTCTGGTTGTGACGGTTCATCAGGCGCTTGGAGCCAGGATGCTGTGAAACAATGATACCAGCATGAGTCTCCTTCAGGAAGGGCAGCAGGGGAGTTGGGGAGGGGCCCGCTTAGGCTTGGGACAATAATTATAGCAGCCAGCAGGGATTGAGCACCTACTGTGTGCCAGGACCGGCTCTAGGCCCTCACGGTGTCATCTCATTTAATCCTCACAATGGCCCTTGGCGGGGAGGATGCTGTTAGCCCCATTTCACAGATGAGGACACTGAGGCCCTGAATGGTGAAGTGTTTTGCTATTTGTCACAAAACCTGGATTTAGCTGCAGTCTGCTTACTGCACACATTGAAGCTGAAAAGCCCAGCACTGGCAGAATAAAGCAGATAATGTTTTGAAATTACGAAAACCAGGATTCCATGCTCCCCCAGCCCCTATTACACAGACAGATGCCCATCCACGTGCAGACAGAGGTGCTTCATGGCTCACAGCTCAGCCCAAAACATTTTTTAATGAGGGAATACAAAAGCTTGCTGACAGATGGACAAAGTGTATTGAAAAGCAAGGTGATTATGTCAAAAAATGTATTTGTTTTTCTAAAATTTAATTAAATTCTACAGCCAGAGCGCAGATCATTTTTGACTCACCCTCATAGTAAAGTTGTATTTTGGGGGTACTCCCCTGCCAGATCCTTACAAAGAGAGGTCATAAAATCCCTATTGGTGTGTCTATGTTTGGATGTGAGTCTGGGAGTGTGTAGGAAGTTGTGGAAGGAGGCGCATTTTATCTAGCTGTTCACCGGGAATGGGGCGGGGAGGGGGAAGGAGACAGGGAGCGGGGGGTGAACACTGGAGCAGACTTGGAAAGGAGGGAGGCGTGGAGGAGCATCGGGAGAAACTGGGGACAATCAGATCCGCCCTTGAGAACTGACCACGCTCACGGAAATGCACCACGTTGGTGAGGGCGGGGCTGGGTTGGCCATTCTTATCTTGACTTATGCAGTTATTGTGATAAAGTTTTGGTAATAAAGATAATAAGTAAACAAATAAACTGACAAATAAATAGAAAGAGGCCCTTTGGTAGAGACGCTCAGGACCCACACGGCAGGCACGTTTGTGTTGAGGGATTTCCCAAGTCAGTGTTACAGGAGGGAGGCTTTCAGGCCTCTGGGGAGCTGGGAACGCAGGTGCCATCAGCCCCTCCAAGTCTGTGAGTTCAGCCAGCCCCGGATGGAATCCTTGGATATGGAGGACGGTCTGCAAAGAGCTCGAGCATCCTGGGATTCTGATATCTGCAGGGGGTCCTGGAACAAATGTCCCAAAGACATTGAGGGATGCCTGTACTTGAACCCTCAAACACCAGGAGGCCAGCTCCCTCTGTAGGGACAGGGTTTGAGGCCTCTGCTCTTCTTTGCCTGGGGTGGGGGCGGGGATGGGGAGGCCTGAGGTAGCTGAGGTGTCCTTGTGTTGCCTGACTTCTTCTGGGTGGGGTGGACAGCCAGACAGTAGGTTTCAGCCTCTGATATGTGTGTGCTGACCTGTGGGGCCGTGGTTACCACATGGGGGTGTTGCCCCCTAAGAGGTGACTTCGGTGGCACAATGATGGGCTGTGTGCTCTTGGTGTTCAGGGGGTGGGGGCTGGGGACACCAGGTGACCACAATACACAGGCCAGGCCCACCCCCTGCAGAACTGTCTTGCATCTTGCACCAGTTTTGAGCGTCCCTTGGGACATCAAAGTAAACCCTATTTACAGTAAATGCTCTGAAGCCCAAGAGGAAACTCCATTTTCCATGGAAGCAACAGTAATAGTTTTTGCACTGTTTTTGTTTGTTTTTGTTTTCTTTTGTTTACAATTTGATATATTTTTTTCTTATTAGTAATGTATATATGGCAATCCCAATCTCCCAGTTCATTCCCACCCCCCCTTCCCCATTTGGTGTCCATATGTTTGTTCTCTATATCTGTGTCTCTATACTTCTGCCTTGCAAACCGGTTGATTTGTATCATTTTTCTATATTCCCCATATATGTGTTAATATATGACAGTTGTTTTAGTATTCCCTGAGTTTCCTGGGACAGCAACCATGGTGTAAATCAAGGGAAGCTTGTACTTGTTTTGTTCAGAAAGTTTGCCTGTGGAGGTTCATCTCTTTGAACCATCACACCACTCGCTCCGGCGTGTCTCTTAGCATTTAAGACCCTAATGCAGCACGCTTGATACCAGCCTGCATTTACAGCTTCATCAGTTCCTCCAGTGCGGTCGTGCCAGAGAATTTGCATGTTGAAATATGCATTTTTTTCCTGCAAATTACTGTACCTAAATTACTCTTCTTACATTTCTTTTTATATTACAGTTAGGGCATTAAATTGAATGAAAAAAAAACATGTAGGTAAGGTCATATTATCTATGAATTTCATTTCAAGATATCACTGTGGAAACTGTAAAATATTTGTTTAAAAAAGGTGACATTGGGTCTGATAGAATTGAGACCCACATTTAAAGCTTCTCTTTCCCCAGGGAAGCTGCAGCCTCATTTAGAGACACTTTGGAGCTTTTGGTTAAATTGAGCTAGATTTTTTTTTAACCACAAAAGAGGATCTTTTCTTTCCTTCTTATCCATCAAGGCTTCCTTTGCCAAGTTCCCCCTTCAGGAGTCAGCTGGAGACCCATGTAATTCTGATTATTACATCCCTGGAAATTCTCCTCCTGGAAGCACCTCACCCAGGACAAGCAGGGCTGTCAGGCTCCAGTTTGCTGCAGACATAGCTGAGGCTTCTGTCAAATTTAGGCCACTGCCAGGTGGGCAAATAATTTGTTCCTCCATAGGACAGAGATCAATAGTCAACAAACAAACACATTAAAAAAAAAAAAAAGCAGAAAGCTTAGTCATGCAAATCAGGGCGGAGGAGAGAAGGTAAAGAAAAGAACCTCATTCTTATTCCGCAGCTTCCGCGGGGCCCTGGCCCATTGGCTGGTTTCTATTAAAGCAGTGGGCCCAGGACAGCCAACGGGCTGGCACAGTAACACGCGGTAATGAAGGTTTGTCCCAATTGGAGTAAACACCACCCGTTCCCAGGACACCGAGAAGCAGAAAATGAACCAGAGGTTAACTGGGTTATTGGCTGCGGCACAATGTGGGTCATTCTAGATGTAATTTAGTTCCCTTCAACTGGAGGCTCCAAGAAGGCCACCATTCTCACAGCAGGGACGGTGACTTAGCAGCAAGCCGAGGTCTCTTGGATACCAGGTCCGGAGCCGTGGCTGTGATTCATGGGGTCTCTGACATCACTGGGCGTTTTTGTGATGCAAAGTGACATGTTGTTTAAACACACAAGGGGACCAGTGAGTCTGTGTGGTGCATGTACGGGCGTGACCACCAATGGGATGCAGACACACATAGGACTGAATAATTTGGTAATGTGCCCTCCACTCCTGTGAGCCGTGGTCCCATCACTGTCCCTGAAGAGTGTCTTATGCAAAGGTACTCTTTAACTGCGTGAATATTTGTGAAATTGCAGGGATAAAGTTAAATCCAAGTGTCATAATTATGCATCATGCATGTGTTCTGCCTTTATATCTTGCTTGGGAGGTATAAAAGCCAACAGAGAATAGGAGGCTCAAACAGCCTGATTTCACATGGGAAGAACCAGAAGGGGATTAAAAGAGAGGGAACCCCCTCGTCAGTGCCACTGCCGCTGGCACAGGGAAGCCTGCCACAGGCTGCCACCTGAGTCAGGAAATTTGGAGGCAGGTGTTTGTGGTGACAGTCACACTTCCTGCTCCTCATTCTGAGATGCCCCAACCAGATGGCGGTAGGCCTGGTGAGGAAAGACCCAGCCCAGGCTGAGGTGGGCTTCCCACAGGGTCATCAGAGACGCACCTCCCACGTCCCCCACTCCTTCCCCATCCACGCAGCGAGAACTTCCTGCCCCCCGTGGGATTGTTCTCTGCCCCGAAAAGATGCTTGAAGACACAGAGATGCTTCCAGAAGCCCAGGCCCTGGGGTCCAGTAGGGACCTGTCTACCCTGCCCCCCTCCTCCTCCTGGACTCACTGATTTTCCCTCTGTGTCACAAACATGCCAGTTTCATCCCCACGCAAGGCCTTTGTCTGGGCGTTCATCCTGCTGGGATGCTGTCCCTCGACAAGCCCCTCCTGCCCACCCTGCCCACAGCAGCCCCCTCCCCACATGAGTGTGAGCTCCAAGGAGGCAGGGACCTGCCTGTCCTAAGCCCCGGTGCTGCCCCTGGCACAGAGGTGCTACCCGGCATGTAACTGGGGACGACTCAGTGGGTGAGCCTGGCATCCAAAGTCCTGGGCTCACATCCTGGCTTGGCCATTTACTGACCACCTGGCTTGGGACAGGGACACCTTCTCTCTGGGTTAAGGTTTCCTCCTCTGTGAGATGGGGCTGATGCCAGAATACTCACCTCTCACGACTGTTGCGAGGCTCAGAGACGTGCACCAAATTGCTTTGGCACTCAGAGAGCTACGGGAATGGAAAGGCCTGCATCAGAGTTACTGCTCACACCAGATGGGGCCAGGGCTTAGGAAGAGCCCAGGGCGGCTGCCCCTGGGAGTGCTGCACGTGCTGAACGTTGTTCAGTTCTGAGTGCTCGCGCCTCAGCTACGTGGACAAGTGCTTACTGACTCTGTGCCAGGCTCTGTTCTGAATGTTTCACATGAATTAACTCAGCTCTCATAACCATAACCACCTGCAGTTGTTATCATCCCCATTTTACAGATAAGGCAACTGAGGCACAGAGAGGCTAGGTTACCTTCCCGTGGCCACACAGCAGCCAGTGGGGGAGCTGGGCGTGTTCCAGCTGGGATGGAGACCTGGCTTCCACACAGGCGTGGCCCCAGCTGGAAGCAGACAAAGAAGGGGTTTGACCCTCTGCAGGAAATTTGTCTTAATTTCCCTTGAGCTTGGCCAGGCATAGGTGGTCCTGTGGTGAGATCATCTATCTTGCTAAAGGCTTCTAAGCAGGATGCCTTCTGCCCTTTGATGTCCCTGTTCCCTTCTTTTATAGGGACAGAACCTCAGATTCTCACCTGGACACAGGTCTGCCCAGAACAGTACCTCGGCTTGGCGTGGCGAGTGTCCAAGTTCTGGCCAATGTGATGAAAGAGAGGCACCGGCTCTGAAGATTCACCCTCACAGTGAATCTTCCCCTGCTTCCTCTTCCCCTCCCCGCTGGCTGGAAGGCAGACCTGGTGCTGAGCCGTCTTGGCGGCAGGCATGAGAGCACCAGCCCAGGAAGATGGACCAACAAGATGGGCAGAGCCTGGACCCCAACCCTTGGAGCTGCCAGCTTTCAGGTACCAAGGTGGAAGGGGGTGACGTGGAGGGTGGGGCAGGATTCTATTCAGGGCTTTAAACTTGGTCTCTGTACCTGGTTCACCATCGGGACCAAGGCTCTTCCTCCCTCCTCCCTGGCGTCCTCGCCGACCCCGCCCCAGGGTTAAAACCCTGTCCCCCATCTGTCCTCTGAACCACCCCTGCTCCAGGGGAGTGTCCAGCCTGTGTGCAGCCCATGGCCTGAGGGTTCTAGAAGGAGCCTGGAGGTGTTCACTACCCCGTCCCTGGCCGTGCCTGTGGCCCCCAAGCTGGGACAGAAACCCAAAAGGGACCTTAGTTCTAACCTGCAGGAGGCCCCACCCCACCCTCCTGGGGTCTGGGGGTGCAGAGACTCCTGAGGTCCAGGCAGCTCCCCCCTGGTCTGAGCGCAGAGCCCACGCCTGCAAGGATGGCTCTCCGGCCTCCCCAGGGCAGGTTTGTAAGGTTCGCTGCCCAATTCCATGAGGGCATAACTCACAGGGGACACGACAGGTAGAACTACTGCAAGACACCCAGTGACTGTGCGTGGGGGGAGGGGGTGACCGGATGGGGGATGTGGCTGCACGAAGAGGAGGGTGGGGTCTGTGAAGGCAGCGGGCTCGGCACCTCTCTGTGCCCTGCTCTCCTGGCCAACCGACCACGGCCCATCAGCTAACGGCCGCTCAGGGCGTGGGCCCCCGAAGCAGCGGGTGGCTGCCCTTGAGTTATGGGTACGTGATGGAGCATCGCCTGTCCTTGTGAGGGGCCCATCGGCTCAGGGGGTCTGCGGCAGAGAGGGGGTCGCAGTTCTCAGAGCCCGATGATGGCCAGAAGCTACAGGCAGTGCAGCTCCAGGATTTCTCTAGCGCTGGGGGGTGGGAGGGCATCCCGTTGGCGGGGGTCCAGGGCCCTGCGGTGGCTGCCCCCACAGCGAGCCTCCTGACGAGGATTCTAGGCTCATCTAGGGGCCCGGAAAAGGAATGGAGATCATGGTTGCGCCTAAAATGCTCTCCCCCACGTTGATCCATCCCTGGTATAGGGAGTGGCCAGAAGGGAGGGCTTGAAAGTCCCTGCAGCCTGGCGTCTGGGGTCCTTTCCTGGTGAGGTGGCCCCTAAGCTGGCAAAGCCCCGAAAGAAAGATCCACTCCCACCCATTTTGCCCACCACCCAGGGCTCCGTGCAGTGCGCACAGCAGTCTCTCCGTAAGTGCTTGTGGAGGACAGAACCCTGTCTCCCTGTGGCCCCATTTATCCCATCAGACACCACACTGCTCACGTTGATCTCAGGGAGGGGGTGGTGATGGCGGGGGAGGGGAGGGGGAGGGCTTAGACTCAGCAGAGAAGGGAATTACCCACCTCGTGCGCTTCCAGCCCACTCTCTGCATTTACATAGAACGTGCACCACTTTCAATTTTTGTTCAATTATAAAACTAACATGCAAATAAATGACTATAAAAAAACTGCACAGCAGAGAAAAGGAAAAGTGAAATTCTTCCTTTCCCAAAGGCTATTTATTTCCTTCTAACTTCTGCTGTTTCGGGGCTGTCTGGCGGTTATTACAACTATTCTAGATGATACATAACCCGATTTCTAGGTTTGCCATCTCTAGGTAATATACACTGGCTCTCCTGCTATAAAAAATGAAAATTTTCGTTCCTCTGTGGCAGCTCACCTTTCTTTCACCATCCTGCGATGTATTAAGTGCATTTTTATTCTAAATTCTTTGTAGGCCAACTTTGCAACCCTGATAAACAGAACCCCCTCCTTCCTTGTCCATTAAGCTTAGACTTGAGGACCGTCTGCCCACGGCTCTTGGTGGGGAAATGGGCACCTCCGTGCTGTTCTCGATTTTTCCTCACAATCCTCCCTCCATGCCCCACCCCCACCATTGTCAGCTACCTGTTACTTTTAAGTCATATAAATTATGAAACGCACACAACAGAGGATGTCTCTGTGCTCTGATCCCAGGCTCCAAGAAGGGAAAACCAGAAAGCACATCTATGGGACTGGGATCATCTGGGCTTGGGGTGATCACTCCCTCCCCCTGCCTCCCTCCCTCCACGGTGAGCCTTGGGAGGTCAGACCGTCCTTCGGGTCCCTCCCCCACCTTTGGGGCCAGTGCAGTTCTGGCACTTGGGCAGCAGCTCAATAAACACCTGCAGCAGGAGTGAGAGGACATGGGAGGGGTTTAGAGAAGTGAGGGAGGTAACGTCAGGGGAACCATGTAAAGTCACCCATATTCCACCACTCTGACCTTCGAAGTCCATTTACTGTCAGTAAAGCCCAGAGCATGGACCTTAGCCCTTGGAGGCCCTGGAAATGTGAACACCGCTGCTTCTCACTCTCACCTGGGCTGTGAAGTCGATCAGGGCCTCTTATTGGCTTAGACGTAAACATGCTGCCTCCTGAGAGCTGTTAGGATTTGACCATCTTTCTCCCCAAAGTTGGCAAGAACCACCAGTGAACTGTTAGCAGAAGTACCTTTGGGTGGAAACATCCTCATGGCTTCACCTCCACACACCACACCGTGTCCTCTGTGTTCAGGATGACGGCGGCACCAGTCATACAGGGGTGAGGGCAGGGGAGCAGGAGACGAAGAACGGAAGAAGGGATATTTACCATCAGGAGGTGGGTCTGTGAGTCCAGCTTCTCTGATCTGCATCAGTCCCAAAACTTTTGCTGGAATATTGGGAAAGAGGCTTCTCTTTCTACTGTCATTGCTGGGCCAGTGGGATGGGAGTCTGGAGCAATGGGACATCTTCGCCACCTCGTGAGAAACGTGTGACCAAGAATGGAGCCGACCCAGGAGGAAGGGACCTGAAGGATGGGAGAGCCCACTTCTCAATGATGTCATTTTGCCCCAGGATCCTGCCACATCTGCAGCCCAGTAGTGCTGGACCATGCTGCTTCTGCAGTGAGTAGATTTTCATTTTGGCTCACGTCAGTTTGCACAGTGTTTTTCCCCTTGTGGTCAGGAGACTTGGCTGACACATCTTGGCCCCCTTTTAGTCTCAGAGATTTCTAGAGCTTTGGGGGTCTTTTGTGGGGAAGCCCAGACTGGCAGAAGGAGGTTCCTATGTGTCCTGTATTCTTGGGAAACCTTTGACCTGAGTCCGGACTGAGATGGCCCTGGAGGTTCGCATCAGCTTGGGACCTGGTGCCCGTCCATGTGGCCCCGAGGGCACCTGAACCAGCGCTGAACCAAAGGTGAATGAGGTGTCCACCTGACAGCAGGTTGGTGACCCCTGAGGCCAAGGATGGGGGATGAGAGCTGGGAGTCTGGACGGGCCAGGCAGGCAGACAGAAGGACAAGATCCAGAGAACATGGCCTGGAATGACCCCGAGGATGGAGTCCTGTGCTGTCCTCCATGGTAGCCACTGGCCACCATATGAATAAAACTAAGTTCATATGAATAAAACTAAATAAATTAAAAAATTCACCTCCTCAGTTACACTGGCCATATTTCAAGTGCCCTTAGTCATCTGCGATTAACAGTTACCATATTGGACAGCGTGGATATGCAATGTTTTCAACATCACAGAAAGTTCTCAGGGACAACGCTGGCCAGACGGAGCAGGTTTTGAGTCCAGCAAGTCATCACATTGGAAGGAGGCGCCGGGCGAGAAGGAAATGAGAAATAAACACTAGAGCTTTAACCAAAGGTCCGCGCTCACTCATGCGTTCACTCCTTCAGTCACGCGTCTGAGTCATCCCACGCTCGCTGAGCTCCTTCTGGGTACCGAGTGCTGCCACGGGCTCCAGGGAAACAAGAGAGAAGGAGGCAGATGCAGCCCCACCTCAGGGAGCTCAGGTTCTAGTCTGGGAGGCAGACAATAGAGGAAGAGGTAAATAAATCAACACCCAAGGCAATTTCAGAAAATAACAAATGCCGCGAGCAAACAGAGCGGGTAATATTAACAGTTGTGGGGTCTGCAGGGGGAGGGCCAGGCCTTGGTTCAGGGAAACATATCATCTTTGGGCGACCATAAATTACCGGGCCTGGAATAATAAGATGAGGCTGCCGGAAGGGGAGGAGTGTGATGCTCTAAGGACCACTCGCTCCCAGGCTGGGGGAGGCCTGGTGCCCGTGAAGCACCAAGGTCTAGGATTGGAACGTGGACCCCACCCCTAGGGCTGAAGTGAACAGGGGCCTCCAGAAAGCAGAGAAGCAGTAACTGCAGAAGTGGCCACAGGCTGTTAGTGGAGGTTATTCTGGGCACAGAAGCAGAGGGGCTGTTAGAAACAACCCTGCCCAGCCTCTCCTGGGACCTGACGCTTGCAGTTTGTCTGGGTCGGTCCGGTCCTCGAGGCGAGTCCTGGAGGTGTTTGCATCTCTCCTGTTGACGCCTCTGTGAGAAGACCATCTCTGGGCTCTCAGCCCATTTTGCCCCTTCAAGGAGTAGCGGCTCCATTTACCAAAGAAACAACCAAGATCCCCACTCCTCGGAGCTCTGCCGACAGAGCTGCCGCATCATTGCTGCCTTTTTAATCCCCAGAAACAGAGCCTTTGGTGGGGTGCAGGGGAAGCTAAGAGGCCTGGGGAAGAGATGGGGCAGAGCCCGAATGCTGGGATGCAGGAAGGAGCCCTCGGAACAGCTGCAATAAGAGAGTCTGACCTCCCGGCAAGGGACTCTGAGGCAGGCTTGCTTGTTAGCAAACCTCAGAAATCAAGGTGCCTACAATTCCCTCCGTAAGTAAGAACCTTCCATTTCTGCACACACAGGGAATAACGATTGATATTATTTAGGTTTTAAAACAGACCCACGTGTGTGCTCCTGACAGGAAGTGGGCAGAGCCAACCCCAGTTTCGGTTTCCCCAACAGTTCCCTGAGTTCAGCCAAAGAAGATGACCCTGAGTGGCAGCGGGCAAGCCTCTCAGAGGAAAAAACTCAGCAGGTGTAAGTGTCCTGCTGGTTTCTGGGCTGATTGGAGGTTTCCCAAGGGGCCAGGGAAGTCTCTGCCCCAAATGGAATCTTTTCCTGCAGGATTTTCTTGGTGACAAGGGACAGAGACCTGGCCCGGGTGGCTCAGGCGAAGGGCATCCATAGGCTGGTGCTTGGTGCCTGGTCTTCAGGCAGAGCCGTGTCTGACACCACCCCCGGGACTCGGCTGAGTGCCTCCCACCCCCACCATGGCGCTGGCTCCCCCCAAGCTCCACTCAGGCCTGGGGGCTGCAGGCGCCCTGTGCGGCTCCGACACAGCTCCCGCCCCACACTCGCTCAGGTTCAAGTCCAAGGACGGGAGCAGATGCCATGAGAGCCCCAAGTCACTCACTGGCCAGCTTAGGTCCCATCACGGAGCCCATTGCTGGCCAGGCCTGGCTCGTGTGCCCCCAGGGCCTGGGGTCCTGTGTCAGCCCGCCCCAAACACGTGGATTGAGGTGGGAAGGAGAATTCTCAAATGATCAGACTCTATTCATTCAAGAAGGGGAAGCGGATGCTGGAGGATGCACAGGAGACGTCCTCTCCACGAAGGGAACGTGCAGGTAACATCACACGTCCAGGGAGCCTTGAAGGATTCTGGGCGCAGAATGTTTCCCTAATTCTGGGTTTATTTTTGAAAGCTTCAGCCGACCTGAGAATTTATGCCTGTGAAGGTGGTCACTGGGAGTCGCGTGATGCTGCACTGTCTCCGTCTTAGGACACGTGAGTTTGGGGACCCCCGCTGCTGTGAACCCAGTTCACAGGTGAGCAGACCTCAGGGCTGCGGTTCTCAAGGGCCAGCTGTGGCCGCTTTTCCAGCCAGGGCTGCGCTCAGCTCTAATCCACCAGTTCCAGGGGCTTAGCCCAGGGTGGCTGGCCTCGTCCCTGGTTAATTGGGCCAGGGGTAGGCGGTGCAGGGCTGGTGCAGGGCTGCACGATACACCAAGGGCTGGCTCCTCCCGCTGCTCCGTCTGCATCCTCAGCCTGTGCCTTTACTGGCAGCATCCCCGTGGCTGCAGATGCCGCCACTCCTCAGCCTCTCACCTGCCCCCAGCCAGGAGGGAAGGAGGAGGCAGCGAGAGGAGGAAGAGGCCGAAACGGGACTGCCGCGCTTTCCCAGGATCCCCACAGCCACCTGCCTCCACCTTGCGGTGAGAATGGGGTCACACGGGCACAGCGGCTGGGGGGCTGGACAAGGTCTGGGGAGCGTGTGACCATTGGGGTCCTGTAGATGAGAAAGAAGGGCCCTGGGTGGACACCTGGCAGTGTCTATCACAGTCCAATTAACTGGAGAATAAGGCCTGCATTTGTGTGCAGCTGTTTTCAACACAAAGGTACATCATTCGCATCTTCACAAACACTCACTCCTGCTCCAGAGTGATGAAGGCGCCCAAACCACGTGATTCTGCCTGCAAACGTTCTGCCTGGGCTCTGAGTCGCCCAGTTCACCATCACGTGGTTCTAATTCAACAGAAATTCCCGTGGGGAGCGTTTCTGTGCCCGGTGCAGGTCACCCCATCTCCGGGTCACCCCAGCAGGCGGAGCCTCGCCATCCCTCCTCTGCAGACAGGCCGCCGAGGTACTAACAACCTCGCTGCTGGCCGGGGAGCCTGGGATTGTCCTCCAGCAGCTCCAGCCTGGATGCTGTCCCGGAGATAAATCATATCTCTTTAAAAAGCTGCAAGGGCCCATTATTTCTGCTTGAAAATACCTCTGGATCTTCACTTGAGAGCTGGGGTGACAGGCCCCGGCTGGACTTCTGTATTAAGCAAGCTGCTGGCTTCAGATGGAGGGTAAATAAAGTCCCTTCCCAGAGCGCGGGGCGTGGCTGAGTCCTGTCTGCAGAAGGAGGGGGAATGTGTAGAGTCGCGGCTCAGGCCCCTCAGGAAATGCCCTGTTCCCACGGGTTAATGTGGGGAGGAGCCAAAGTGACAGAACGGAGATTCCTGGTCTGTGTTTTGCAATATTGTGCAATTCTTCCACAAGTAAACAGCAATCACATAGTCAACTGAGTACCATTAAGCAAGTACTATGGACATTTCAACCAGAACATAATGAACCGCCACACACCCATCACCCAGATTCAGCAATTACCAGGACCCGCCCCACCCCCTCCAGCTCTCTCCCTTCTATCCACCAATGTACTTAAAGCAAATCCTGGACCTTGTGTGGATGTTTTCTAACGTAGCTGCAACATCCTCATCACCTCTAAGGTTCAAGTCTCTCCAGTTGTCTCACAGATGCTGTTTTCTCATTGTTTTTCCAGAATCAGGATTCAAACAAGGGCTGCCCGGCATGTGGTTAAGTCTGTAAAGTCTCTTGGTTGATGTGACCTGCTCCCTGCAGTTGACTTTTCATGCCCCTGCCTTGCTGATTCCAGGATCAGTGGCCCTGTGGGTGCCTCCCTTTCTGGGTTTGTCCTTCTGTTGCCTTATGTGTCACATCTGAATTCCCTCCACCCGGAAGGAGAAGTGGCTGCCACTGGACAGCCTTGTGGGGGGGGCGGGGTCAGGTTTCAACTAAACCCAGCCTGGGGTGTGGGGCCAATGCAGCCGCCTTCAAGCAATTGCTTGAGAAAGTGAATGTGTGGGTTTTAAGAACATTTCATGCATTATTGTTGATGTAATAAAGCAGGTGTTTGCTCTAAGCATCACCACCCCGTTTGATATCAGCTCTGTTCTGGGTTGAGTTGCATGAATTAGCTGCCTGCCTTTCCCAGGAGAGATGGGGATTAGGACTCCTTGTCATGGGAGTGTGGCCTCTAGTCCTCCTTTTAACCCCCAGTTTATTTCCTGTGGAGCAATTTCACCCTCTTTATCAATCTTGTTTTTTATTTATGTGTTTATTGTGTCTCATTTACTAGAAGATTCGCCCTCTGAGGCCAAGGATCAGGTCAGGGCTGTCTTTCAGGACTTAGAACAGTGCCTGGCACAATATTTGCTCAGAAAATAACAAATGAATGAAACACAGGCCTCATGTACTGAAGCCTCATGTACTGAGCCCTCGAAGGGCATCTGGGTTGTTGGCTGTTTGTATTTCCCTAGTGGTTAAATCCCAAAGGCCCCTGGAAGAATCCTTATTTTCTCTCTATCTCAGTGGCCTTTCTCACCACTGCCCACCTGTGGAGATGTTCTCAGCGCTAATGAAATCACCAAGGGCTGAGTAGCAAAGGCCTTTCCCCATCAGCAGGGAGCCTGTGTATCTGCTTTCTGCCTCACCTGTGTATCAGACCAGCTTTATCTTCTGATTGAACCAGTTTCCTAGGGCGGCCATAACAAATTACCATGAAGTTGGTACCTTAAAACAGCAGAAACTTATTCTCTCACTGTTTTGGAGGCTGGAAGCCTGAAATCCGCAGGGCCGTGCTCGCTCTGGAGGCTCCAGGGGAGAATCCCTTCCTGTTTCCTGCAGCTTCTAGTGGCTTCGTCGCCCCAGTCTCTGCCTCCATCCTCACCTGGCCACCTCCTCTGGGCGTCTGTGTCATCTCCCTTTGCCTCTGTCTTATAAGAACCCTTGTGATGGTGTTTAGGACTCACCTAGGTAATCATCTCACTTCAAAATCCTTGATTGCATCTGTAAAGACTTTTTCCAATAAGGTCACATGGACCAGTTCCAGGGATTAGGACTTGATGTCTCTGCGTGGCTGTTACTGAACCTGCTCTCCTGCTGCACTGGAGGTGCCCCTCCTTAGACGCTGGGCTCCTTGTCTGATCACGGCCTTGACGCTATATTCCTGACATTTTAATCCCAAACCACCGCACCGCCTGAGACAAAGGGGAACCAGTGGAAAAAGGAAATGCTTCTCTTAATTACCCTTGCACCCAGGGCATGCTCTGGGCAGGGAGCTGAGGGGCCCGTGGTGTTTGTGAAAGCAGGGGCCATGCATCAAGCCAACCCCGCTGGGGCTGGGCTGCTGTCTGTAGACACATCGCCACTGTGATGTGCACTCATATGGAAACTGTAAACACAAGCATGAGAAACAGTGTTGTTACATTAGAAACAAGTATAACGTGGTACCAACCTCCCTCAGTGACCAGGCTGCCCTGGGCTCCTCGCTGGGCCCCTGGCAGCCGGCTCGCTGCCTGGAGATGCTGCTTCTCGTGTTCACATGCACACAAGCCACCTGGGAATCCTGCTAGAATTGGATTCTGATTCAGTAGGACTTGGATGGGACCTGAAAATCTGCATTTTTGGCTTCTAGGCAATGAAGATGCTGCTGGTCTGTAGGTCACACTTGGAGAAGCAAGGCCTAAATGTGTTTTAGCTTTGAAACTTCATAACAATCCTCGAACCGAGGGAAACTGGTTCAGAGAAGGTAAGTGATGTCTCAGGTGAGTGACACTGTCAGGTAAGTGATGTTCTTGTTCAAGTGTCCTCCCCAGCATCACACGGCAGGTGCGTGATGGAGCCAGGATTTGAATAGGGATGTCCCTGCTTCCAAAGCTCCCAGTTTTAACGAAGCCCTCCTGTAACTGGAAACACATGGGTGATCTTTCTATAATTTTTCCTTAAAGTCAGTTTTACATCACTGTCTTCTTAATTAAAATTTGGTTATAAGATGACTTCCCCTCCCCCAAGGACTCGACTATGAAATTTCCTCCTGTCTTAAACTGTTCTGATGGGATTCAGAGGTGAGGGAACATTTATGTTGCTTTGGAAGGAGGGTAAATGCTGAACATCTATCATGTAAGTTCTGTCAACAGCTCAGCAGAAATCAAAAGGCCTGAAACTGCAGTTGTTTTTACCGTAAAAATTCAACACAGAATCTGTACTGTAAGGGTAGTGCAGACTTGAAGGGGCTGCTATTACTTTGTTGAGCATTTTCAACCAGGTGAAATCCTGAGAGAATTCTCACCTGGATGAGACACGGACCTTGGCAAAGCTGCAGCCGCTTGCCTGGCTCCTGGCTTCTTTGCCCCCAAGTGCTTCACAGTGACCACACCCCACAGAATCCAAATTTGGGCTCTGCCTCTCACGGTCACCAAGAGAGTAAACATCAGTCCACCGTCCCTGTCTTAGGGGAAATTAGGAGAGAGGTGATTACCAAAACAAACATAACAGCAACGAAAAGAAGCTCTGGGCTGACACCCTCCTATCTTCTTGGGGACTGAGGGTCCTCAGATGTGTGTCAGGAACTGTGACCCATCACTGGGGAGAGAAAGATCTGGAACCAGCTGTTCCCTCTGCCTGCAACATCCTGTCCCCCCAAACCCCAGGCAGCCCCTTCCCCTCCTTCCAGCTTCATCTCAAATGTCACCTCATCAGCCGGGCCTTCCCTGGCCGCCTGGCCAACCTGGAACCCACCTGGGCGCCCCCCTCTCGTTATCCTGCTTCATCGTTTCCATGACATCGACCTTCATCAGGTGTGGTGCCTGTTCCCCTGTGATCTGTCACTGTCCCTCGACCTGCCAGAATGTCAGCTCCATAGGGACCGGGGCCTCCTGCTCTGCTCAGAGCCATGTCCCCAGTGCCGAGAGTAGGCACCAGGTGCATACTTGCGGCGTGTTTGGGTGAATAAATGAACGAGAACGTGCGTTCACAGCGGGGCCATACTGTTCCCGGGGGGTCAAACGTGCTTCTTGGGTGTGACAGGATCTTACTCTCTTTATATAAAAACACAGAGGTACCCATGGTACATAACCCATTGTCTGGTATTTTCATGGTATTAAAATTTCTTGAGGGGCAATTAAGAAAAAAATGTCTGAAATGGCTCCTTAGGGGGTGATAATGAAATAGAGTTTGAGAAACACTGATTTAAAGGAAAATCACTTGAAACTACAGCCTTTTCCTCCCACCTTTTGCCAAAGCCCTGGTAGGAACTCGGAAGGCAAATCAAGATATGTAAAAGAGTGTAAAACAGTCACGGGCATTTCCTGGTGGGGAAAAGAATAGAAGGAAGGCCTCATTGCTGTGGGGGAACATTTTTTTTTCCTGTCAAGGGACAGACTTACAAAGGATGATATTTACATTTGCCTGAAGCCTCTAATTTTCTCATTTATCATTTGTCAGAGCCCGAGGCCCTTCCACAGCATGTAGAATGTTTGCACACATCTAATGATCCCTCTTACCAAGCAACGTCACAGTCACTGGGAGATTCGTTCGTGCTGCTGAGGCTGCTAATTTCACCCATTAATGTCACACTGTGCCCTCCTCGCAGGCGGGATCTTGGGGCGTCTCATATCACCCTGAGCTCTGTGGCTCTTGGTGAATGTGTTTCCCCGGAGCTCCGGCTCCTGTAAGACAAGGGAACCATGGAAACCATCCCGCAGTCCATTCCTGAGAAGAGGAGCAGAGCCCGTTCCTGATTGGATGAGGGTGGATGTGGACCAGGGCTTCGGGAGTGAGGACCGGGGTTTCTGGAATTCCTGACCCCGCTTGCTGGACTCACCCAATGGGGACCTTTATGGAGGGGCTTTAACCAGCCAGAGGGAAGGCAGAGTGGGCTGGTGCCTCTGTCCCTAGGAGAGGTCTCAGGGCGCCAGGGAGGGCTTCCCCAGGGCCCCTGAGGACCCACTTCCCTTTCCTCACCATCAGCTCACCCCAAGCTGCTGACGGAACACTAGCTTCTCTAGAGAAATTCAGTTCGGCCCCCAGGGCAGTGGTCCCCGGGTTCCAGCTGCCCCTGTGGCACTGTCCCCACTTTACAAGTGAAGGACACAAGTAAGGGAACTGCCCGAGGTCCCGTGGAGCAGAACGTGACACACCCCTTGGAGTCTGCAGATTTGAGGATGTACGTGAAGGGATCTGAAATCTGCAGCCAGAGCGAAGGTGGAGATCACTGCCTCTAAGGAACATCTCTTTGCTCCCCAGAAAGTGTCAGACACAGTCAGTAAAGACACCATGTCCCCTTAAGCCTGGGGAGAGAGCACAGTGTAGTAAAAAGGACTAGTTCATCCTCGCCACTGCTCTGAGATGTCATCCTCTCACAATCTACCAGCTACAGAGCATCTGGTCCACTTCTGGACCCTCTCAGTTTCTGTGAGGCCCAGGCTTCCTGGGGGCTGCTGTATCACATAGAAATTCGGGGTCCTAGAGCATACCCATCACCCCAGACTCAGTGGAAGCTCAGGATGACCTCTGACCCAAAGCCGGAGGTGGGCGTTTGTAGAAACCAAAGGCCAGTGTGCATCTGTGTCAGGCTCTAGGGGACAGTGCAGCTTTTATGAGGATGCAACTGGGGGAGGGTCCACGGCAGGGGTGGGGAGACAGGGCTTCACTGCAGGGTCTGTGGCACAGGCCTCAGTGAGCAGGTTCAGAAAGAGACCGTTGGAGGTCAGGCCACAGCACAGTACAGTGGGTGCTGAAACAGGCACCTTCCTAATTTGGTGGGTGATCGGAGATGCTGGTTGAGGAGTCGGGCCAGCCCAGCAGCTGGGGGTTTGTGCTGTGCCCCTCACCCTGCCAGGAGCTGGGACAGTGCCTGAGGGGGCCTCAGTGTTTCCTGGGCTGATGTAGGTTGACTCGTGCTGTCCTGAGAGGCCATCTGTGCTCTGACCCCTCACCTGGCTGCTCTGTTGCTCCTCGGTCCCTCATGTCACTTTCCCCAAGTGGATGCAGGTTCCAGGGACAGGCCATCCACAGAGCCGCCAAACAGAAATCAGGTCCTGTCGGGCACGGTGTTTCCCAAGCTTGGGTCACTTGAGGGCACCCTCACAGTCATTGCTCATCGTAGCGTCCGTGCTGTGACCTTATTTAACATTTACCTTTACACCAGACCAACTCCCTGTTTTCTTAAATAAATCCATTCATTTTGGTGCTACCTACTTCAACCTAATCCCCCATCTGAATGGAATCACAGGTTTGAGGAACAAGCTGGAATATTCCCCCTACATCACATTAAAGTGAAAAAATAACTATTAACATAAAACTGTACTCCCTCACTTACTGATGTATAAGCTCACTGGCTGTTGCCAAGACCCCCAACTACCAGCTGCTTTAAATGAGACAGACGTTTGTTTCTCGTCCGCGTCACAGCCTTGACGTTGAGGCCTAGGGCTGGGTGGGCCGCTCCACAGGGTTAACCTTGACCTTCTTCTGTCTCGCTGCTCTGTCACCTTTGGAGACTCTTGTTGTCCACCTGGTCTAAGGGGGCGCAGTCATATCAGGCAGGAGGGGAGGGGAGAAGGGCGGGGGGGTACACCCATTGTTTGAGGGTGCACTGGGAGGATACACCTGCAAGATGGGATGGGAGATTCAGTTACAGGCTGGGTGGCCATGTGCGCAGCTAAAAATGGGGATTTCTAATATTTCAGGAAGGGGTAATGGATACAGAGGTGATGGATACGCGGGACAGCCAGCAGCCTCTGCCCCTTCTGTGGGCTCCTAAGAGCATCTCCTCTACCACCGGGGCGTGCACCCCCCAGGTTGTACTCTGCCTGTACCCTGCACCCTACCATTAGCCTTTGAGGAGAGCATCCTTCCTGACACTGCTGTGGGGGTGGGGATAAGCAGCCCTGTGAGTCGTGGCTACGGGACCCCACTCAGCGTGGGGAGCAGGGGCTGCCCGTGGTTCCAGCAGCACCGATGGAAACCCACACACGTTTCCTGACGCCCGTTCTGTGCCTCGTGCCATGGCGTCGACGTTACTTGACGCAGAGACAAGGTGAGGCAGGCTCAGGATCCTGGGCTACTTCACAGCAGGACGCAGACCACAGGGCCGAGGGAGAGAGCGGGCCACGTCATTTGGCCCAACCTCTGTTTTACAGACTGGTCACCTGGAGTCAAAAGCCGGGAAGGGACGTGTTTGAGGTGACACAGCTGTAAGCGATGGAACCAAAAGCTACCTTGGTCCCCAGACTCTTTCCAGAGACGCTACCACACCTCACCGGTCCTGTTCCCCTGCCTGCGAGCCCCCTTTTGAAATAAATAGATACATGATCACCAAATCAAACACCGTTGACTCCGTCTGTTCCAGAGACATCTACCGTATTCCTTTAGCTGTTTCTGCAAGTTTCTTTCAGATCTTGCAAGAGTGAGCTATTTGTGAATCTTTCAAGCTGTGTTGGTCTCTTTCAAATGTCTGCACCCTTGATGAGGGGGTCAGCTCCCCTTCTCCTCCCGCACCAAACCTCCTACCGCCCTCCATGGGCACATCGCGATTTTACTTGCATCATAATCAGTGTGTGTCACCTGACCAGGCAGGTGGTACTCGCCGCACAGCCCATTTTTGTGATATGGTTGCATGTTCCTTCTTATGCATTTTTCGTTTTCCCAGAGTTAATAATTTCCTTGTTCTTTTTATTTGCAAAATTGCTTACAGATACTTTGTTCTCTCCAAATCCTCCAACATTTCCTCCTGTCCCGTGTTTTCCAAGTTGTTTTGATCACAACTCATCATAAGAAATATACTTTAAAAAAGGCCTGGCATAGGCACACACACACAATATATGAAGCTAAAATTTCACAGAACAATATTCACTTTCACAGTAAGTGATACCCTTCGATAGTTTCTACTCAGTTCTGTCATTTCACGTTTTTAAACGCTGGCTGAGACTCAGGGTGTTGATGTCAGGCTCCGCTAAGGCGGCCTGAGCTGCGCTTTGGGAAGCTCTGCACTAGCCCAGCTCAGCCTCACTCTTCCCCGGGCCCCTGCTCCTCTCTGGCGGGGGTGACGCTCCTGCGACGGATCGGCTCTCATCTGGAGACTTTTCTTTGCTCCTCTTCAGGGAGGAGCTGAACCTCATGTCTTGTTTTTCATTGGTTTTTTGCTTTCCACGAGTCACTTCCAAATTATTTCTTTTTAAAAGCTGAGGAAAAGAAAATTTTTAGTGACTCTCTAGCCTATTTGATTTTGTCACCTCTTCTCCAGGAGCAGAAAAATAAAAGCGGGAAGGAGAAAATTACAACAGGAAGAAGCCAGAGAGCAAATAGGAGGACTGATTTACGCGTGGTTTTGGTTCTGCACGAAGCCGGCGATAGGCAGATGAAAGGCCAGGCCTCCAGCCGTGTATCATTTCTGGCGACATCCAGACGATGGAAGGAAACGTTCGCTGTGGCTGTAAATCAACGTGCCTCACCCTCGGCAAGCTTGACACTCTGGGCAGGACCGGGCTTTGTGGTGGGGACTGTCCTGAGCGCTGTGGGATGTTGAGCAGCGTCCCTGACCTCTACCCACGAGAGACCAGCAGCCTCCCTCCCTCCCTTAGTTGTGACAACCAAAAATGTTGCCAGAAATTGCCAAATACGCCCTGGGGACAAAATCACCCCTGGCTGGAATCTGCTCTGAAGGTCTGGGCCCGCCTGAGCCCGCGATTCTGGGCAGCATCACGGCCTATTGACGATGCGTCAGGTGGAGCCTGAATTGGTCGATCGCATCCTCTGGAGAGGCAGCAGGTGTAATGAGCAGACGCCTGTCATTTACCTCCTTGGTGGTGTGGGGGACGCCACGGGGACTCATGTAAACCGGCAGCCCAGGGCTTGTTCCAGGCCAGCTCTCCGCCGACTCAGTGCTCCTGAGGACTGCTCTCTGCCTCCTCTGAGTTATCAGGAAGTTATTAAAAACTAAGATCATTGATGGCCCGGAACTGCCTCTGCCTCCCCTTAATAGACTCACTAGCAAATTACATTAAAAATAATCTGGGGCCTATGAAGCTATTAGTAAAATGGGCCATTTACCGTCACTGGGGACATGTCACTGTACTGTTGCAGCGTCCGCGTCTGAGATGAGGTCCGTGGGAAACAGATGCCATTGAGACCGTTAATTGGCCAACAGGTGTCACTGAGTTGAAACCAAAGTCACAACTCTGGGTCTAAAGTGGACCTAGGAATCCCCTCCGAAGGAGGCAGGAGCGGGTTATAGCAAGGCTGACTGCCCCCTGGGTTCAGAGTAGGCCTGTCCCCGCCCGACAAGCCACTGGACAGGGAGCGCGGCCCGGGCGGCCGTCTCTCTTCAAGCCAGTGCTGCGGCGTCTGCATCTGGAACACCAGCCGGAGGGGCCAAGTCATTCCTCTAATGACTGGAATTTCAATCTCATAAACCAGCGGGGGGCTGCTTGGTGCAGAGCAGCGAGAGCAGCATAGAAACATCAGGACGCTGGTGAGCGGGAATGCGGGGATGTTTGTTCTCTCCTGAGAACTGTCTCTCCGCCTCCTCAGAACAGCATTCCCGCGTTTCCTTTGTCAGCCTGGGGGTGGGTCTCTGGGCTGGAGTCCAGCTTCGGGCCGCTCCATGTGTCACAGTCCCGCTCCTCCTGGTCGGTAAAGCCCGACTCTTCCCCAGGTCGGGAAACACACCCAAGACCTGACTACACAGGGCGCAGGAGGAACTCTGAGCAGAGGTGAAATTTGGGGATCGTCCACGTGGTCGCTCATTTGTCATCCTGTCTCAGCAAGTTCATTTTCAGAGAGTAGCTCCAGAGCCCTTTCAGAATTTGGAGCATCTCAGTGTCATGTACCGCAGAGGGAGGTATTAAGGGATGAAGTGTCAGCCATGTGGTTCATTTAATTAAAATCACTTGTTCCTGCAATACTTCTGGGTTAAACACTCATCCTGCAATTCCTGCACCCAGAGTGGGGTTGGAGGGGGTCCCGGGCCCTGAGTTTATGTGGTTCTCAACTCTAAGCACTGAGGGTGGGATAATGTTCCTTCTGCCTTCGAGCAGAACAAAAGCCAGGCCCACGGACTTGGTCGTTCAGCTTGGAGATCCTTCTCGTCAAGATTTGCAGAGAGAATGCCGTTCATGGAGGTCACAGGAGGAAGTCAGTTTGTAGCCCAAGGTCAAGTTGTCTTCTCCAAACCAGCCTCACGAGAGACCCGATGTGTCCTCGTCCCCCGTGCGATCCCTGCATCTCTCTCTCCAGGTTCTTGACCAGGAGCGGGGGAGGCACGTGGTTCATCATCGTCCACCGACCCCGGCACCTATTTTTCAAAGATAAACGTGATTCCCAGGTTCTTCTTATAAGTGTTATTTATGTGATGAGTTTGCGTGCAGTCTCGTGAGTGTCTGTGGTTTTCACCGTGTGGTTGGTGGGTTCCGGGGGCAGAGGTGTCTTATGGAGACAGTCCTCGCTGGGGAGGCAGAGACCTGGGCCGGCGTGAGCTGTCACTGGGGCAGGGGAGCCTTTCTGGCCAGGCTGGGAGGAGCCACCGCCACCAGGCTGGCTCTGCCCTCCCTCCCCGGTGGGGTGTGGGGTCCGTGGCGGGGACGTCACTCAGGGGAGGGCAGCCCCAGGCTGGCAGGACAGAGGAATAGAGGCTGCGCCACAGCTGAGCTTGATCCTTCCATTTGTTCTCTGAGAGGCCCCTGCAGGCAGAGGTCTAAGCTCCCACTGCAGGCGGAGAGAGGGAGGCACTCAGTGAAGAAAGAAAAGCCTTGGAAATCTTGTCTGTGAAACTCAGCTTTTGTTGCGGAAATGTGACCCAGGCCTGAGCTAAACACGGCCGCTGCTGGGCTCTAGGGGAACCTGGCCCCGGCCCAGCCTCTGTCCTTCACTGATCTCTGTGGAGTAAGAGGCCACAGGAGAGATGCAGGGACATTCAACTGGTCCAGCCACCTCCTTGCGTGTGGGGCAGGTGAGACTCAGTGGGCAATGGGACTCCTCCAGGCCCCCGGGGTGATGGGTGGCAGAGCTGAGGCCCAGGTCCCAGCTCCAACTTCTCCCTCAGAGCCTTCTCTTTTCTGCCAGCATCCCTCATCTCAAGCCAGGCCTGTGGTGAACGCTTTATACCTCCGCACGTTTCATCCTGCACAGGCACCTGAGATTATGCCCATTCCACAGACGAGGAAGTGAGGCTCTGAGAGGCTGAGTGACTTGCTTAAGATCCACAGCTGCTAGTGGCAGGGTGGGACTGAAACCCAGGACTGTGTGACGCCACAGGGCCCCACTCTCTTCTACACTCTCCTTAAAGGGACTATCCCACCCCGTGACAATTAGTTTTTCCTCACATTAAAGAAAAGAAAATATAAATTGTCAGGAGAATGATTCTCTAATGAGCTGTTCAAGGGAATTTCTACAACTCTGAGCATTAACAGAAATGCTAACAGCTAATATTAACATCTGCCCTGCTGTGCCTGTCCCTGTTGTGAGCACTTTTCTAGCATTCGCTTGCTTAAACTTTAAACAAACTTATGTGATGTGATGTTATGTAACATCATTACCTTGTTTTACAAATTTGGAGACTTCATCAGGGAGAAAAGAAATAATTTGCTCCAAAACCCTGGGTCCAGGATTCCGTTTCCTTGGAAATATGCCCTGGATGGGGATTTTGACAAGTATGGGAAGTTGCATTGCTGCACATCACTGTCGTAATTCTTCACCCTCCCTCCCTTACATCCTTGCCCTTTGTCATGTGACTTTGTAGTTTTCACCTCTAGGTCTGGAGTCTCTTGTCTCATTGAGGTTGGATTTGGTTATGATTTGCTTTGGCTGGTGGGTTGTGGGAAGAGGGTAGAACATGCTTGCACATCTGGTCCTGACCTCTTGTGCTCCTGCCTTCTCTATGAGAATATGCCTCTGGTTGTCACTGGCCCTGGGAAGATGAGAGACTCATGAGCAGACCCACAGAGTCAGCCATTAGCTTGATGCCAAGGCCTAGCCAGGCCCGGCCTAGATGTGATGAATCCCAGCAGACGTGTAGACATGAGAATGAATAATAAGTGTTATTGTTGTTTGCAGCTGAGTTTTGGGGCGTTTTGTTATGCAGCTTAATTGGGACAATAGCTAACGGATACAAACCCCTCCAAGTGAATACAGTGCAGCTCGTGGAGCATCCACACCACTTGCCCTCAGCACCAGGGAAAGAGCCCATCTTCTACCCCCCATGCCACATGTCCCACTGCCCCTGAGCATCTTTGTATCAGATGGCACGTCCCTGACTGCCATCTCGTGTTGGCACACGTTCCAGGGGACAGGCACCAGGTCCTTCCTGTCTCTATTCAAAGAGCTTTACTGTCATGTGCCCCATGTTTGTTTGCTTCATTTTTCTCTGATCAGATATTCAAGGGCTCATCAGTCCCACTAATGCTGAGAAAGCCTGCCAGATATCATATCAGTTCCTGTTCTACGTTTCCAACCATTTTTCACTAAGTGTTTGTCAAGCCTAGAGATGGCCCCTTCTCAGTGACCAGCTGACAGCAGTGGTGGTCTGCCCCCTCCACTCACACGTCACCCTGAGATCTTTGCTGGAGGGAATCCAACTCTGTCCCCTCCTGTTGACTCTTATCACTGTGGAGTTTATTACTAAGGAATCATCAGCATCACGTCTCATCTTTGGGGGCAGAAGAGTGGGGGGACAAAGCTCCTGCCTATTAGGATCAAGAGACACATGGCAGGAACTGCCCACCACCAAGTGCTTCCCCCAGAGGTGCTATGGGGTCGGCTTCTCTGTGTCATGAAACCAATGCATTTCTTAAAACTTTTTTCCTTAAAGCTAAGCTGAGTTATCTTTCTATTATTTGCAAAGATTCTTAACTCATATTCACCTGAACTTTCAGGAGTCATAGATTAAAGATGATGCTGTCATGTCCAGCCCAATGGTTCATCCACCCAGGACCCATGACAAGGGACCTAAGGGCTGTAAAGCCTTGGGGAACCTTTTTTATTTTTCCAGAAGTAGAAATTGTGGCAAAGATGGTGCATTTTGTCCCCTTAGATTCAGGGCCAGGGCCAAAGCAGATTGTGAAAGAGGAAAAAATGTGTGAAAAGTCATTCATGGATAATTCTATAAAAGGGACAATTCAGTATTAAGCTCTCAGGCTGAAAGTTCGAGATTTTATATTAAATCAAAATGAGCTTATAAATATATGTTATATGAGCTGGCTTTATAGAACAAAGATACTGACATATCAATTTTAAACTGGAGACATCCAGTTTTCCACCATTCTTCTGTCTGCCACGAGAAAGTGGGAGAGAGAAATGTCCCCAGTGAGGCAGTTGCCCCACCAGTGACTTGGAGGGGCCCCCTGTCCCCTCCATCCTCTCTCGGTGGAGACACGAGAATCAGAGGCTCGTTTCTAACTCAGTGGAGCTTCTGTTCTTGGGTGGAACTCAGAGCCTCGTAGACCTGCCCCAGAACAGACACTCTCTTGTACTGAACTAGAAAATAAGAACACCCTGAGATACTCCATTTGAAAAGATAAATTCACACCAGATTAGAGTTTCTCATGGCCCAGTGGTTTGTGGACTGAAAGGTTGGGTCCAGCAGGCACCCGCACCCAGTGCTGGGCTTGCACTTGAGAAGCAGCCCTGGGTGATGTCCTGGGGGAGGACCTGGTGCCCAGAAGTGGCTCCTGGGCTGCCACAAACATCTTCACACCCACCTTCCCCTCTGCAAACAGAGCCCTGAGGGCACCTGGGATTTACACCCAACGTGGGCTTGGGTTTTCTGTCTTTCCCATTAGGAACTTAAATTATCTCAAGACTGAATCAAGATTCCTAACTAAGGATGCTCATGGCCACGTTATTTATATTAACCCAGAACAAAAAGGATAAAGGAAATGCGAAAACCAACCTTACAGTCCAGCAATAGAAGAATCATTGTGCACCTATACGATGGAATATTTCATAGCTATTAACATCAATGTCTCTGAAGATGACTATTGTACAGAGAAATGTATACAACATATTGTGAGGTAAAAGTCAAGGCAGGATCTGCAGACTGCATATTCAAACTAAATTCTAATTTATAAACCAAATAGATTGTCTATATGTGCAGTAAATACTGGAAGTGAGTTTTATTTTTTCACTATTTTATAGGAATATTTTATAAACTTTCTATTACCTTTTATATCAGAAAATAAAAGGACATCATTAAAAATAAAAATATAATAAAGGCATAGAGCAGCCTTGAGCCATAATATGTCACTGTCTTTTCAGTTGGAACATTTTGAAATCGTGCTTGTAATGATTAGTCAAATCCATTTCACCTGTCTTCACTAATCAAGGTCATTTTAAGACCAGCATGTCCTCTAAGCAGCATGTAGCCTAAACAGTAAGATGTTTACCTGAGTTGCTTTCCAAGAACTTGGAGTCAGCTGTGAATAGTTTAACCTGAGCTGGTTAAGATTGGCTAGGACCACCAGTCCTCCAACTGGGCATGCGCCAGTGTCCGTGCTCCGTGACCGTTTGATGTCAGAGGTTTGAAAACTCCACCTTCAGGTGGTTCAGAGGCCGGTAGCTTAGTTACACCTGCGCAGAATAATTACTGCACTTTTCCACATGCTCCCCATGCTCAGACCGCCCTCCTGCTTTATTCACTACCCCAGGAATACCCCACGCTCCTAGCCTTTGGGGAGGCAGGTTTGAGGTTTGTTCTCCTGCCTCTGCGCTTGGCTGCCTTGTGACTAAACTCTCTTCGGTGCAAACCTCAGCGGCTTAGCATTTTGGCTTGCTGTGCATCGGGCAAGGTGAACCTGTTTTGATAACTTTTTTTTTAGCCCCACAAACTGTCCTTTCTCCCCTGGGAAGCCCCCAGGGCAGGGACCCTGTCTCCTTTCTGTCTTGGCGGTGCCAGGAACATAATCAGGGCTCAATAAATAATTGATAATCACAAAGGCCCCAAAAGGAGCCCATTCTCTTCCCCTGGGTGGTCTTCTAACCTTTCAAGGCATTCTCTTAAGTGCATTTCACTCCTTTTTAATTTTTCTCTGACTTAAATGCATGGAATTGAAAGTCAGGAGAGAGCTGCTGGCTTGCTGAGAGCTGGAAAAGAGAAAAATAAATGAATGAGAACAGTCACTGCAGGGCCCTGCGTGGAGCCTGAGCCCCAGGCACCTGCAGAGCTGAAAGTCCCTTCTCAGGAGGGGGAGGGGTCTTTCATGCCCGTCCCCACGCAAGGGAAGCCACCTTCTAGTTTCCTTTTTAAAAACAAGTGTTTTTTGCCCAGTGGTTCTCCAAAGCTCTATGATCTAAGAATCAATAAAGAAAGTGGGTGATGTAGGAAACACCATTCAAAATCAACATGAGAAAGAGGGACGTATGAGACTACAGGGAGGGGCTCCGCCTCTGAGTCACTAACTAACATGTATATTACTGAGCACCTATCTCTGCTGGGCACTGCTCTGGGTGCCGGTACAGGGCAGGGAACCAAACAAAGCCCCCACTCTCATGGAGGTCACTTTCTAGTCTGGAGGACAAGCCATAGCCATGGAAGCAATCATTGTGTGACATGTAGGGAGGTGATAGTTACTAAGATGGAAATAGAGCTGATGGATAAGTCATATAAATGGGCTGCCAGGGTCCCTCTGTGGAAGTGAGCAAGTCCTGGGAAGAGGGAATAGCATGTGCAAAGGGCCTGAGGCAGGAGGGACCTTGGTGGTCCTCAGGGAGGAGCACAAGGAGGCAGTACAGCTGGAGCTGTGAAGGGGGGAGGTGAGGGCAGAAGAGCCAGGGCATCATGCCTGCCCCACCCTGCAGGGCCCTGCAGGCAGGAGGGGTTCCCGAGTGAGGAGAGAGAAGGTGACTCATGCTTTAGTGGTCACCGTCTTGGGCGGACAGGCTTAGAGGAGAGCTGTGGTTCTTGGGGTGTCGTTCCAAGGTCAGCAGTATCAGCCTCCCAGGACCCTGTTAAAGTTTCCAATTCTCACACCCCACCCCAGACCCACTGATCAGAACCTCTGAGCTGGGCCCAGCATCTGAGTTTTAACAAGCCCTCCAGGGGGTCCAGAGTCTCACTAGAGTCTGAGAAACCCCAGTAGTGCTGGACCCCTGCCTCCAGTCTTCCCCCAGGCAACCAGGGGAGTTAGGGTTGAACTTCAGGAGGGGCCAAGGGTCACCTGTGAGAAGGATGGAAAAACGGTCCCAGGAACACTATCAAGTATGGGCTGTGCATTTGCTTGTCCTGGAATCTCCTTTAGGGGTTTCTCAGTTGGGAAGCGATGCTCTGGGTGGGTGGCCTGGTCCTCTTGGAGGCAGGAAAATGGATAGAGGGAAAGAGGGCATAAGGGCCTGATGAGACCCTCTTAGTGACAGAAACTTGGAAAATCAACAAAATTCAAGCCCCTGCCCAGGGCTAAGGGCAGCACAGCGGGAAGGGTGGAGCCCAGGCTTGTCTTGCAGGGCCCCTGTCACCACTCCCCTGGCCCAGTGCCACGTTCCCCACCCCTCCGTCCTCTGTCAGTGCCGTGTCCCCACTCTTCCATCCTCTGTCCCTCAGCTCGGGCACCCCAAGCCCTGCCATGCACCGGGCGTGGGGCACGCAGCAGGGAAGGGGCCCTGTCCCTGTCCCCTGGGCTTGTCCACGAGGGAGCGTGACACAGAGTGATGGCCTGGAGGCCCCAGGAGGGTGTCCCCAACTTTGAGAAGCCCGGGAAGGGGTCCCTGAGGAGGTGACATCTGAGCTGAGACCTGAGGGACAAGTAGTGATAAGCTGGGGCAGAAAATGAAGACCCAACCAAAGGAGCCCATTGTCCTGGGTCAGAAGTTCAGATGCAGGAGGTACTGGGTTGGGTTTCTGGGCAGCTCAGCCGTGTCAGGGCCCAGGACCAGCCTCCCAGCCTCACCCTCGGTTTCCATCTCCTGGTCACAGAGAAGGCCTCAGCCTCAGGCACCGGGCCTCCTGTGGGACACTCTCAACCAGGAATGGGGTCCTACACAGCTGAACCAGTGGAAACCCACACCTGCTGTGATCCTGCAGTAGTGACAGCTGCCACCGTCCCCTCTGTGCTCCAGACACAGCTCTCAGTAGCTCTGGATACGCGCTGTCTCATTTACAACAAGTTAGGGCTGAATGCCCAGTTATCAGAGATCAGGAAACTGTTCACAGCAAGTAGGGGGCAGAGCTGGCTTTGTCCTGAGGACTCTGAACCCAGAGGCAGTGCTCACCCCCACAATTCTTACACCAGGACCACCGTCTCCATAAGCAAACTTGCAGGAAGTGAAGGTGTTTCCCACCTTCGCCTGCATGCCACACTACCTCATCTCCTACTTAGCATGAGGCCTTTATTAAAGCGGAGTTGCTTGGAGGATGCACTACTTTGCTCCATCATCTCTACGGTGATCAGATCTGCGTGTGTCTCAGAGTCTGGCAGGATTCTCGATGCAGGGCAGGAACCCGTCATTATTTGCCTCATTTAATGGAATCGCATTATACTTCTTTGCACACTTCATCACACCTAACAGTGTTTTGCACGGACTGGTTGTTTAACAAATGCTTGCAGAATGACTACACGACCGATCGATTAGCTCCCTTTCAACTGAGTGCTTACCTTTGTCCCTACAAGTGCATAAAATGAAATGAATGCAAAAGTGCTTTTATTTCGGTACAACCATTATCCCAATTAAATGCTTCGCTAAGCTTCCGAGAGCATGATAATTTGGGTCTTTTGACTTTAAGCTCAGATCTTTTCAGTTTTGATCAATGCAGGTCTGGAAACCTGTGGAATGTGTCACGGGGTGGCTGCCGGTAGCCAATTTAAAGAATTCTTAAGGAGATTTGTACGCTTTAGAAAAGATGGCACGTCCTGGAATGGGAGTCAACAGAGTCAGTTTTAGGGAATTTGTTTCAGGGGACTAAGCAAAGAGCGGGCAACCGAGCAGCCACCTTGGCCGTGACCCCCGAGAGACAGGCGCGCCTTGATGAATGGTGCCAAGCTCGGCAAGTGCTGAGTTCACGTCCCAGAGGGGCTGCCTATTTTCTGACAATTGGCAGCTCTATCTTTTAGCTCCCCATGTGCTGTGGGACAAGGAGGAAAACTGTCTTCAGCCCTCAGAGAATAAGGCAGCTGTCCTCTTGATTTCTACACTGTCCTGCTTCTAAGCAGCCCTTTGGGATTCATCAGTGGTGAGATCCTTGGGTATCTAATCACATGCTGCTTTGAGCTGAAATGGGGACTCTGTGGGAAGCAGAGCTGAGAGGCAGGAAAAGAAGGGGGATCACGTCTTTCCCTGAGCCCATTCTCCAAAAAGGATGCCTTTGTGACTGTGTTTTGAAGGTGATATGTCGATGTGAATGCAGGTAAGGCAATGGTGAAAGGGCTTTAGAGAGAGCAGCGTGAAATAAGCATCCCTGGCATCGTGCTAGAGATGGAGGTGGCGGCTTCCTGTGTGCCCACTCATTCACCAGCCTCCAAAGATGCAGGCGCTACCCTGATCTCCCCTAGTCCGCGCAGCCTCGGTTAGAACCAGCCTGTGCTTGTGAATCTGATATAAACCAGAGGGAATTCACTGACTCATTCAAAGGAGGAAGATTTAGGGCTGTGAGCACAGCAGGCACCCCCTCCCCTCTGTCTTCAGTGATGGCTGTGGTTAACATCACAGCCCCTGCGGTGACTTTCAGAGCCCAAGCTCAGGACTCCATCCCTTAGTCGCTAGAGCTGATTTGGTGCCTGGGAGTCACCTCTCACCTACACTGTCCCTGAGCAGGGACTGAGAGGACTAACGGAATATTTCCTGCAAATCGCTCTGCAAAAGCAAGGACCAAGACACAGGTCTTTGAAATGGGGCCAGTGCCATTCCTGCATCACCAGGAAACTTTTTAGCCGTCTCATCTCTGCAACTGAGACACCAGCCAACGCTGATGAACGCTTGTGGCCATCTCATTCTGCACCAGGTGACAGCCACACTCTAAAGCCATCCACATGCTCCTGTGGAAGGGGCAGTTGAATTTAAGTTTCAAAAACTCTCATCAGAGACCTTAGTACTGTCCATCGATTGATGAGTGAATAAACAAATGTGGTATATCCATTCAATACAATATTCAGCCGTGAAAAGGAATGAAGTACTACAACATAAATTGACCCTGAAGACATTATGCCAAGTGAAGGAAGCAAGTCAAAAAAGGCCACACATGGCATGATTTCATGTCCAGAACAGGCTTGTTCAGAGAGATGGGCAAGCAGGGGTGGGCAGGGGTGAGTGGGGGAAGACAGGAATAAGAAATGACCTCGCATGGGTATGGGGATCCTTTTTTGGGGTGATTAAAATGTTCTTTAATTAAATAGAGGTGATGGGTGTGCAGCTTTGGGAAAATACTAAAACTCATCAAATGTCACACTTTAAAATGAATTTTTTAAATTACAGGCGAGGAAATAATGGCCCACAGTCAAGGCAGATAAGTTAAAACAGAGAAAAAAAAAGTCTCAATGTCAGGCACTCATGGAAAGATGGTCATATTGTGGAATGTGGGCCCAGGCTCTTCCAGAGCAATGGTGGGCTGGAGCTGAGTGGCCAGTGCTCCTTTAGAAGGGGCCTGGGTCCCCCAGTTTGCCTCAGTCCCCTCCTCTCCCTGTATTCATTTGTTCGTGTTGTCACCTGGTCCCTGAGGGCACTGAATGTTGTGGGGTCACCGGCTTGGTTGGCTCCAGCGGCACCATGGACCTTGTACTTCATGCGAGCAGTGCCCGTGGAGCTGTCCAAGGAGGTGGTTATTACCCCTACTAGTTATCCTTCCTTGTCCCCCGCCCCCCCCAAATCTCTTACAGCAGTGCACGCAGGAGCTCCAAGGACGGCCAGGAAGAGCCAGCGGTGAGGCCGGCCCACATCTGCGTCCAGCTGGGTGGAAACCTATTTGTACTTTCTTGTCTTCCTTCCCGGCCTCACTCTCCTCCCTCCTCCCTCCTGTGTCCTAGGACTGCCCTACCCTAAGCTTTAGCACATAAACTTCTTCCTCATCCCTGTTTCCTGGGGAAATTGGGCTGAGACAGTTGTTACTAAAACCGTTATTACTGTTGTTTCAAGCAGACTTCTGAGACATTGTAGGTTTTGTTCCAGACCACCCTCGGTAAAGCAAATGTTGCAATAAAGCAAGTCACACGAGCTTTTTGGTTTCCCAGTGCATATAAAATTATGTCCACACTATACTTAGTCTATTAAGTGTTCAATAGCATTAGGTCTAAAAATAAGCACATACCTTAATTAGAAAGTACTTTATTGCTAAAAAATGCCAACCATCATCTGAACTTTCAGCACGTCGTAATCTTTTCACTGGTGGAGGGTTTGAAATATTGTGAGAATTACCAAAATGTGACACAGAGACATAAAGTAGCAATGCTCTTGGGAAAATGGTGCCAATAGACTTGCTCTAATGCAGGGTTGCCACAAACCTTCAATTAGTAAAAAAAAATGCAGTATCTGCGAAGCACAGTAAAAAGAGGTCTGCCTGTATGAACCAGGACCTTCTGTCCACGTTGAAGCTGAATGGTCAAAGGGACTCTAGCCCTGAGGTTTGATGCATATCCATGGTTTATTGGAAACAGCACTGGATTGAGATTCAAGAGCTGGGCAAGAGGTCCCCATTTCTCTACTTAGTGGCTGTCTGTTTTGAAGAATGAATAGAAGTGATCTCACCATGTTGCTCTGACTCTGGGGTGCAGCTGGGTCTCTGGGTGTTCCACACTCCACCTGCATTACGACTTCTCTGTGAACCCCACTTCCCAGATCTCAAGATTCCTTCTGCCATTCTCTGAGAAAACCCAGGGGATGGATGCTAACTTACCCATTTGTTTGATGGGGAGACTGAGTTCCAGGGACAGGAGAAGGCTTGAGCCAACCCCAAGTGAGGGCTGAGCTGCAGGTCCTGACCGCGAGGACATCTGCAGTCACCCGCTGCCTCCGTGCCCACCTGCCCACTGTCCCCATCTGCGGTGGGGGGGCTCCTGACAGGCCGAGGAAGACCCCAGGCCCAGATTTCAGCAGGCCCCTGGAGCAGTCAGAGCCATGCCAGGGCACTAAATGTGGCTTGTGTTAATTCCTCTGGAGTCAGAGCTCCGAGTCCAGCATATCAGCTGGAGGAGAAATCAATACCCATCACCTCCAGGACCTGAGTGACTAATGTGTTGTGAACAGGCCTTGGGCTTGGCTGATTTTGGGCCTCTGCCTGCTCCTCTCCACTGCACAATCATCTCTTCATAATCCAATCAAGACCGGAGAAGATGGAGAGAGAGGCAGCAAGCGAGTGTTTTTCTATGATTGGGCTGCCTGGCTGTGACCCACTTCAGAAAGGCAGCATCTCCCCCTTTCTGGAGCATTGACTTGAGAGAAATATCCACAGGTTGAGATATTTGCCCAGATGCCCCCAACTCTTCAACACTTTCAATTTTGACAGGATTCAATGATGACACCGGGCTGTGATCACAGTCGGCTCAGCTGTCTGCCCCCTGAGTGTCCTGCCTGCACTTCTTTTCTGTCCGATTTTCAAAGCTGCCTTTGGATATGTATTTTCACCACTATGAGAAGGAAAAAAGTCAATATGGAGACAGCAGGGGGCTGACCCAATTGGTCACTTGGTCAAATGTGCGCTGATTGTGAGCTGGGAGATTTGGGGGGAACCCAGAGAATATGACCTCCATCCTCTTTCCCAAGCTCACGATCCAGCTGGGGAGATAAGACAGATGAAGTAACTCCTCAGAAAACTCACTCAACAAACATTTGCTGATACCCACTCACCACGTGACAAGCCCTGTCCTGGTCAGTGGGCAGCCTCTGCCCTTTGCTGTGGCAACAAAGAAAGTGACCAGCAGTGGCCCCTGGTCAGGGGAGTCCTGTGTGTTTGGGCAGCAGGAGGGGGAGTGTTCACCCAGGAAAGGCTTCCAGGTGCCAGCAGGAGGGACAAGGGCAGGCTTTGGGGAGCCTGAGAAAGCAGGCAGTGCTTTAAGAGGGAGATTTCAAGTGGTCTGGAGGTTTGTGAACAGGGTGGTGGGAAGAGGAGGGCAGTGATGTAGGATGTTGACTTGGGACCATGCTCAGCACCAGCCAAACATGCATTATTCTAAAGTTCTCCTTTTTCTTTCTCCCTTTCTTTCTTTCTCACTTTCCTTCCTTCCTTCCTTCCTTCCTTCCTTCCTTCCTTTTTCCTTTTCTTTTTTTCTTTTTTTCTTTCTTTCTTTCTTTCTTTCTTTCTTTCTTTCTTTCTTTCTTTCTTTCTTTCTTTCTTTCTTTCTTTCTTTCTTTTTCTCTTTCTTTCTCGCTCTCTTTCTTTCTTCTTTCTTTCTTTCTTTCTTTCTTTCTTTCTTTCTTTCTTTCTTTCTTTCTTTCTTCTTTCTTTCGTCTTTCTCTCTCTCTTTCTTTCTTTTTTTCCCTTCTTCCCTTCTTCCTTTCTTTCTTTTTTTCTTTCTTAGCTGCATTGGGTCTTTGTTGCTATGTGTAGGTTTTCTCTAGTTGTGGCGAGCAGAGGCTACTCTTCATTGTGGTGCATGGGCTTCTCATTCCAGTGGCTTCTCTTGTTGCAGAGCATGGGCTCTAGGCACGCGGGCTTCAGTAGTTGTGGCATATGGGCTCAATAGTTGTGGCTCGCGGGCTCTAGAGCTCAGGCTCAGTAGTTGTTGTGCACAGGCTTCATTGCTCCGAGGCATGTAGGATCTTCCCAGACCAGGGCTTGAACCTGTGTCCCCTGCATTGGCAGATGGATTCTTAACCACTGCACCACCAAGGAAGCCCTCTCCTTTTTCTTTATTGATCTTCTTGGTCAGCTTACATCTTCTTGATGCCAGGTCTGCACAATGTAAATGAAGGAGTTGGCAACTGCCTGGTTTACCTGCACCCACTGCCCGACAGCTCTTCTGACCTCAGAGATTCCCTTTGGAGCCTGGAATTTCTGCTCAGATCAACTCAGGGTGGAGACGTGTCTAAGAGCCTGTGTGTGTGTGTGTGTGTGTGTGTGTGTGTGTGTGTGTGTGTGTAGGGCCTCCAAATGTTCATATTGAAAGATTACTCCACTTGTTCCTCTACTTGAGACTACAAATCATTTCAGACTGTTAGGGATGGAGCCTTTTCGAGCAGCTGCGTCTGACCAGGCACAAATTGATAGCTCAGCTCAGGTTTACATTCGGGTCACTCTTGGCTTCGACAGGAAACATACATCTTATTTCACTCCTGGGTCTCATGCCTGAAAGTCATGTCAGCTTCTGAGAAATATAACCCTCGTGCAAGGGAACATTACGATTCCTCCTGAAATGAAGACATTTTCTCCTTTAAAACTCTCGCAGCCCACATGGAGATCTGTCTTCCTGGGCTTTCTAGAATCGTTCATTAAGTTGTTATCCAGAACTGACCAAGGACTTCTTATTCTTGGATTCAAGAGGTGGTAGATGCTGCTAAGACCATCACACATTAGACCCAGAAGTGGTAGCATCTGTGGTCCAGCTGGGGAAGCAAGGATACTTTGCTAAAGCCCAATTCACAATGGAGGCACTTTTCTGGAGGTCAGGCTCTGAGAAGCTGCATTTTTATGTTCCTCTGGTACAGACACAACACACACACAAGTCCTTCTTGTAGGTTTTAAAATCTTGTCTTCGTCTAAATTTTGTGGGTTCCCTGAAGAGAGAGATTTCTCCTATGATTCTTTCATAACCCCTAAAATGTTCCCCTGACACTTATTAAATATGTCTTGAATCCTTGAGATTCTGACAGGTGGCCAGAAAGACTCCCTTTCTCTGTCACCAGGAAAAGCTACAAAAGAAGAATCATTCTCATAAAGCATCGCAGATTTGCTTGACCAGCAGGGTTTGTTGTTTTTAGTCTCTTAGGGGATATGCTGAGAGTTGCTTTTCTGCTGGTTCCAGGGCCCGTATCTCTGCCTGGAGAGCTGAAAATTGGGCCATTCCTATATCAGTGACTCAGCACTAAAGAATTTATCAGTCTCAGGTTTAAAACTAATGGCAAAATGCAAAAGAGACACTTCTGCAGAGGGGGAAGGTAGGTAGTGAGCACATTTTGCAACATTAAAAAGAAAAACATTCTGGAATGTCAATCTGGAAATCTGGAAAAGGGAGGCAAAAACTGCCAATTTGGGGGTAGAAAATATTTTATAGCTTAAAACCCTTTGGTAATATTTTATCAAAAGATCCATTCCCTGTGATGTTATTTTGGGTAGCTCGTTTATAACCAGCTGACACGCTTCCATTTAGCATTTTCCTGACTTCAAAATCACAGCAGTCTAATTACAGCCTCTCAAAAAGGGAAGCAGGTCTGTGAACAGCACGCCTAATCGATACATTCATTTCTACACCCATCTCTGTCTCATATCGGATGATCAGGGTGAAAATGTTCCTGAGTTCTTTATTTGGGGAGCAAAGAACAAGAAGATGGGGATGGAGTGGGCCAGGGAATATCCTCTCTCTCCTTGATCTTTTTTTCTTGGGTCATCCAGTGCAGGGGCAGGTCACTGGACACTGCCTGGCCCAAGGGAGATGGTTTGTGAACCTGGTTGACCTGCTTTGAGGTAGAAGGGTTGAGAAAACCGAGATGACCTGTGGTTTGTCCCACTGATGGCAAGGCACCCACCACCCAGGGCTTTTGTCTATTCCCCGCAGGAACCAGTCTCCAAGAAGAGCAGACAAGGAAAGGCCCATTTTCCAAGAAGGAAGTTATATTAACCAGTTTTTACCACTTCAGTGACATGTAATATACCGGCTCAAAATTCAGTGACTTACAAACCTTTATTTTCACACTCAAGGGTTTGCAGTGTTGGCTGTGGTCTGGCTGATCTGGGCTGGCCTTGTCTGGTCATCTGTGGCTCAGGCTGCCAACCAGCTGGGCTTGGCATCAGTTCAGCCTCATATCTGTTGCTCTGGGACTCTGGCTGCAAGAGGAGCAGCTGCTTCGACATGCTCATATGTGACAGGGCAGAGTAAAAGAGGCCATTGTAAGTCATGCAGATGTAGAACCTCTGCTCAGTCACAGGCTACACGAAGTCTGCCCACATGGGCCAAAGCAAGTTGTATGGCCAAACTCAAAGTGAGTAGGTTGGGGCTGTCCATTCTGACCATGTGGGAAGGCACTGCAGAGGTACATGGCAGAAAGTGTCAGTGTATAACCCTATTATAGAGGCATGCAGGATTGGGACCAATTATTGGATATACCACAGGAACTCCTCCCTAGTATGCATTGAACTAGGGATTCCTTTCCCCAAATAACCTCATAACTGACCCACTTCAGTGCTGACATCCCATGTGATTCCAACTGAACTGAGGCAGTAGATTCTGCCAGGCAACTCCTGAGATACCCATTAAGGAGATTCCAACCTGGGAAGGGACAACCATATTGGAAATTTAGGGCTCATCTAGGTTCATGTTCTGAGTTCTTTTGGCTGTCTGAGTTCGAGAGGTAAGATTTCAAGTGATTACTCAAGAATAACTCAGTAGAGTTAAAATTACAATCAGATTTCTAAGGAGTCAAATTAAAATATGAAATGAATATTTTGTATCCTGTCGTAAAAATTTATATACCTAATAACCTTCATTTCTACCAATGTTTCTTAATGGAGACTACTTATCCACTGTGACATGGAAAATAATCTCAGGTATTATTTGAATAGGTTTTTTTTTTTAAATATATATAAGTGTGTATTTATCCTTACAGTTACCTTCAATTTGTAGCAAGGGATGGTTGGTTTTGCTTTTAGAGGTATATCAAGTTTTCTGTTTGCATACATTTACTTATGTAAAAAAGTGAGTCAAATGAAAGAAATAAGTAAATCATAGTATAAGTAGAATGTGGATAAAGCAACAATTTTGAGGAAATTTTCGAGACAACTTCCTGACTCTATACAAATGCAGCATGGATTGAGATGACCAATGTCCCCACATCATAATACTAGTTATTGCTTTCTTTCTAGAAGTAGCCACATGATTCAAGTAGTTCCTTCTGTCCTCTTGGCCTTGCTCCATCATCCTCTTTTATGGGTCTCCATGGTGACCATATGAGTCCCTCAGGCCTTGCCATTGCTTTGTCCTGGGTCCTCTCTGGCAGCTACTGCTGGGCCATGGTCTCAGCACTGGAGATTCAGTCACGTGTCTGCCTCCAACAGCCACACCCCTTCTTTCTGGCTAACAGAATTTAAGGTTGCTAGATAAAATTCAGGGCCATGCAGTATTTGGTACATACTTATAGGAAAACTATGCATTGTTTAACTAGGTGGCATCCTATACTTTTATTTGCTAATCTGGCTGCCCAAACAGTGCCCACATAGGCAATGGATGGTTAATGGTCTATACTCCGGAGTCAGTGTTCTAGGTTCAAGGTAAAGCATACCACCCACCAGCTGGTCACACGGATGCTCTGAGCCTCCGTTTTCTCCTATTTGTGCTTGAAGTAGAAGATAACAGTATCTTCCTTGGAGGGTATTGGAAGGAATAAATGGGTTAATACCTGATAAGCCCTTAGAAGAGTTTCTGGACACAGAGTCAATGCTTGGCATGATTTTTTGATGGTTTGTTTAATTTTTATCGGGGAACATGTTCTTTTTTTTAATTTAAGTATAGTTAATTTACAATGTTGTGTTAGTTTCTGGTGTACAGCAAAGTGATTCAGACATATATAATCTGAAAAGGAATATATATATATTCTTTTTCAGATTCTTTTCCCTTATACATTATTACAAGATATTGAGTAGAGTTTCCTGTGCTATACAGTGGTCCCTGTTGGTTATCTATTTTATATATATAGTGTGTATATATCAATCCCAGACTCCTAATTTATCCCTCCTCCTGACATGATGTTGTTGATTCAGGTTTCCTGATGTAGAGACTGGGCAGCAACCAGTCAACCCACAGTGCCATTTGGTGGCTCTATGAGAATCCAACCAGCACAGGGACACTCTGTCCTGTGCCTCACCTCTCCACCTGGTGAACTTTGGAGGGGTCTTCGTGTCCTGGGTGCCCTCGCGCTACCACTAACTTATGACATAATCTTTTTTTTTTTTTGCCACGCCACACGGCTTATAGGATCTTAGTTCCCCAATGAGGGATTGAACCCGGGCCTCCACAGGAAAGTGCAGAGTCCTAACCCCTGGGGCACCAGGGAATTCCCTGACATACCTATTTTTGAAATAGCTTCCCCTAAGTAAGATCAATCAGAGGCTTTCTTTGAAATGACTTCTAAATCAGTGAAGATTTTAAGTGTGCTTAAACTATTCTCTAGAGCTGAAAATTTGCAGGCTGCTTCTTTTAGGAAAGGGAGGGAACGCCGAGGCTGAGAACAGCTTTGAGTAAATGGCAAATACTTTGAAATAAACCAGCTCCATGTTTGACCTCTAGTTCTGAACTTTATGTGTTCGATGTAGATGAGGGTAAAGTGAATCAACAGCAGAGAAAGCAAATTCCAACTCCCAGGGGATCTCTTTGTAATGGGGCCACTCAGATGTGGTGCAGCTTGAGTCAAAGCAGACCCTGCCGCATTGTGACGAAGGGATTATGAAGCCAAACCAGGAAGAGGGAGCAATTTTTCACCTCCCTTTTACGCATGCTGATGCATCAGAAAATTGAGAAAGAATTAAAAGATCATCAAAAAGCTCTTCCAAATGATGCGAGGTTTCAGGGAATGCAGGCAGCCAGGAATGGGAGAGATTTAAAAAGTGCGAGGTAAAGTCATCTCGTGGAAGAAAGCGGTGGATGTGTTTAGGTGGAAATTTACTCCTGGGGCAGTTTGCTTTTCTCCCAAAGATGATCATGCATCCTAACTGAAGCAAGTTCAATGTAAAACTCATGTCTATCTGAACTAAACTTCATCTGATAAGCCTGGAGGGCCCCAGTCACTTGAGGAATGAGGCTACAGAGAGCATCTTCGCTTGGGTTTCCCTCATAAGCAGAGCTGGAGGTGAAAGCTTGTAGGCAGGTAGGTTACTAAGGAAAGTGAGCAGCAGACTGGAAAGAGTGAAGTGGGAAAAGAGGAAGAGCCAATCTTTGGACGCAAAGCTGATTGCCGTGTACGGTGGTCTTAAAACATGACTGCACATCTTTGGATGCTCCTCCCATGAGGGGTGGGGTCTATGGCTCCTAACCTTGAATCTGAGGGCTGGTTTTGCTATGTTGCTTCCAAAGCTGGGTCATAAAAGGCCATGTGGGAACCAGTGAGCTCTCTCTCCTCCTTCCATCCTTCAGCACAGCTCTTTAAAAGAGCAAAGCCTTGCTTCAAAAGTTTGAGTCCAGATCCTTTTTCTGCAACAGAATGACCTTGAGTCATTGGTGTTCCATGTCCTTGGCCACAGAGATTGGATAAAGGATAAACACACGATTCAGTGAGACTCATTTCTGGGACTTCTATTGAAACTGTTGGATAGAAAAGTCATTTTTCTCCCAGGGCTGATGAGGGTGTGAATAGATGCTAGGACAGAAGAGCCTGCCTGAGAATGGGACCTGCAGAGGGAAAGGCAGAGCCAAGAGGTGGAAGGGGATCACTTCCTGATGTCACTGAGTACCTGGATCAAGCCATTCCTGAAGCTGTCACCTTGGACTTTTAAATGCCATGACATGAGCTAATAACGCCTCCTCCCCACCTGTTTTATTTTTTTCTCTTTTTTTCATAATTTTTATTTGGATTCTGTCAGCTGCAATCAGGATAGTCTGACTCATTCAAAGACCAACTTAGAAAAGACTTGAGAAGTGCTGAGAGTCGCTAACTTACTGGTTAGACACTACAAGACCCCTCAGAAAGCATCCTCTCTGGCCATCCCAAAATGTGCCTTTTAATGGGGGCTGATGTAGGTTCTCATCTTAATGTTGTTCTTACTGCAGCAAGATTCGCTTTGGGTCCTGGTGTGCTGGGTGAGCCCCTGACGCCGTGGAAATCCAGCAGAGTCTTCCTGCGAAAATGGAGAATTCATAGGCTGACTCAAGCCTGAAAATCATTACTCTTTATCATTTATCTTTTCCTATAAGACAAAGAAACACAATCAGAAAAAGATACATAAAATCAAAATCTTAATTTTTTTGAAATTTCATAATGGGTGTTGTTTTCTCTGGACTTCCTTTTTATAGTCCAAATGTTTTCTTTCATTAATTATGGAATCAAAAATGAACTCTAGTTCAGCTTTTTAATACCTTCCTAAATATTGCTTTTAATTCCCTGATGGTCCCATGTCTACTCAAGACATCAGAACATGATGCATTCAAGGTTTACAGCGATGCTTCTAATGTTTTCTTAAAAAGTATTTTTATCTTGGCAAGATCCAGAATCCACAAATACATGCTATTTCGCGTTCTCTTACTGTTTACATATTTCCTTAAAAAACAGTGACTTTCCTTCTGTTTTGGAGTTATGTTCATATCCTTTCTTATTTGCCTCGTAGTTTGCAGCCATGAAACAAAAATGTGTTTTAAAAAAGAATAATTCCTATCACCTTCTTCAATAACCTCTAAAAAATCTACTCATATTATGAAATCTTTTTTTCTCAAAGGGATAAAATGGGCCTTGAAAATACATTTTGTTATATGCATATCAGAGGGGAGCAACACCGGCAAGCATTCCTATCTTTCCATCCAGGGCTGTTTGTTAGGAAGCAGAGTTGTGAGACCCAGAATTGTAACCTTCCTGTGAGAGAAAGATGTCATAAGGAAGGGTCTCAGAAGAGGATAGAAAAATGGCTTATTCACTGAAGCTGGGGCTCTGCTCAAAGTGAACAATGATGTTTTACCACTTTGTGGACGTGCACATGTGTAATAATCAAGGAAGCCCTACAGCATCCACCCATCTTGCACTTTTTAAAATTCTTTTGCAAGGGAACGTGTACAATGACTCCACAGCAAGAAGGCCTGAGCTTCTTACACACAGATTGACTTTGGCTCCTGGATGCTGTCGGGATGCATCTTAAGGACCAGCAGCCTGTGGCTGGGATGAAGGAGCCACTTCCAGGAGTGGTGTCCATCCTCTGTGGCTCTGACTGCGAGGCTGCAGGGTGGCTGCCTGGGTGCTGGTGGCTACAGCACCCGAGGGGGCAGCGAGGGTCTCACCACCAGGTCTCAGCTGCGGGACTCCGTCCAAAAGCTGGACTCAGACAGGAAAAACAGTCCCACCCTCCTTGCAAACCCTCAATTTACATCCAGGTCATGTCCTCTGAAGGCCAAGGCCAACCAGGAATGAATCGTCTGTCCAGAACATGAAACAGCTGAGTCCTCCGGGCTGCCTCTGTGGTGAAAGAAGGGCAAGTGGACGGGGAGGCGCTGGGTTCCCATCCTGTTCCCCAGGCCACTGTCCTCCCGGGAAAGTCCTCCACGTCTGGGCTCTCCTTCCCTGCTGGGAACAGGGCCGAGGGCAGCTCCTCCGTCACGGGCCCTGGCAGGGCTGCCCTGGTGATGGGGGCCCAGCATCGCAAACCGCACAGAGCAGGGCTGCACGGTCTGGGGTGTGGTTATGCTGGCGATTATTGAGACCAGAGGGGAGTTTCTGGTGCTGATTTGAGGATGTTACCGACGGCTCCAAAAGAGAAATGTGAACAAAGTCTCAGTCCATAGCAGGATGTTTCTTTGCCCAACACCCAACATCAGGCAGCAGTAATGTCTCAAAAATTTAGATGAGCAAAACTGGCTGAATGTTTGGTGCCTGGTCAGCAGAGCATCTGAAAGGACCTGAGGATTTTTGACTCTCATCCTAATGTAGAAAATCCTCCTTCTCCTTACTCATGTTTCTCTCCTCCCTTCCTCTTTTCTTCTTCCTTTCTTTCAAATTGCCCTGAAAACATGCCTTATTGTATGAAATGAAGGGCCCACATCTTCTGAGAAGTAGAACAGCTGGACTAATGAGAAATGTGTCCTTGATTAAGCTGAGTATCTGAAATCGTGACATTTTCCTGCGGTTAAATTCATTCCCCATTTTGTAGCACAGGCTCCTGGAGGAGGTGGGCTGAGAAAGCAGCCTCATTCAAGTCCAATGGCAACCATGAGGGGTTCTGTTAGGACGGACCATCAAGACTCCTCCTGCGGTGGTTTGGGGTCGTGGAGGATGTGGGGGTGAAGCTCCTAGAAGGATCTCAGGCCCCTCGTGGTTCCCTCTATGAGTCCAGGCTGGGTTCTGTCCAGGCAGCCCCGGGCACCAGGCTTCCTGCTGCCCCCACATCTGGGCCGGGTCCGTCCTTAGGTTGGTGCTGGTGCCCTGTGCAGGGGTCCCTGCGTGCTCACGACCCTGCAGCTCCCGGTGGCCCTGAGGGGGGCACCCCAGCTGCTCGGGAGGCAGAGCTGCTCCGGCTCTCAGGTCTGGCAAGTTCTCAGAGAAGCTCAGATGACCCAGTGCCTCCTTCGCAGTAAGTGATGCCTCCAAACGCCAGTCCCTCAGGCCGAGGACCCACCCACGTGTCGTCCTCGGGGTCCGCCTCTTCTTCCATCTACCGTGAATGCGCTGAGTTCAGACAAACCCAGGTCTGTCCACCCCTCTCCCCACCCTGCTCTCACCCGAGTTGTCGCCTCCCTCGTCTTGGGGTCACTGCAGTCAGCCTCCTCCCCACCCCAAAATCTACCCTCTGCTCAAACCCAGAGGGAGCGTGAGCTCCATAGCCACAAAGGAGCCGCCGGCAGCCCTGAGGCAGCGTTGCGGTGACTTCCCACGGCGCCCGGGAGGAAGGGCCCACCCCTCACTGCACCCCACAAGGCCCAGCCTGGTTCCTGCAGCTGCCCCAGGACTGTCTCCCCCGCCCCCCGCTCCCTCCACTCCAGCCCACTGGCCTCCAGCTCTTCCTCCAGTACCTGCAGCCTTCCTGCTTCAGGGCCATTGCACGTGCTGCCCCTCTTCTGGAATGCTCCTCCCCAGTTCTATGACCTTCCATTCTCTGCTCAGGGAACAACCCTGTGCACTGTCAAAAGAAGCATCTGATCCCTGCGTCACGTCCCATCCCCTGCACAGAACGTGTCACCATCTGAAGTTGATTTACTCATTTTATACCTTCTGTGGTCATTTGCACCCACAGGAATGTCACCCACAGGAGAGAAGGAACATTGTCTGCTGGCTGTTGGATTCCTGCTCTAAGAACAGGGCCAACCACACAATAAGTTCTTGATTTGCATTTGTTGAGTAATTGAATAACTGAGAAGAATCAGAGGATGGAATCTTACGAATGCTAAACTAAATATCTAAGTCAGAGAATGTTCGAGTCAGATGGAGCTCTTGGAAATTGCTTAGTCAAACCCTTTTGTTTTATGGACCGGTAAACGGAGACTCAGGAAGAAAGAGGGCTTTGTTCACATCTGGGGGGAGGCTCCTGCTATGTTAGGAGAGGGACTCAGTGTGGTGTGTTTCAGGGTGATGGGTGGCTGTGGGGGCGTCTTCTACCCTTTGACACATCACCAAGGAAAACAGGGACAGAAGGCGCGGATATGGCAGAGGCTAAGTGACTCAGAGCAGCGGCTCAGAGGAGACAGAGCTGGCGGTGGGATGGCCAGAGGCCTGCAAATCCTCTCTGAAGGATGAGAAGGTCTGAAGGGGTGAAGAACAGGTGAAACCCCGAATTTGACGTCACCTCATGGGAGGGCCTGAGACAATAACTGGGTGAGGCAGATCCCTCGGGAACTGAACTTGGGGACAGGAGTGTTACTGAAGGCCCGTCACAGCCAGAAGGTCTTCACAATGCTCATCAGATCAGGGGCTCCCTGCTGAGAACCTTCTCTGGCTTCAGTATGAGTTTCCTAGTGTTGCCTTAATGAGTTGCCACAAATGGTGTGGCTTCAAACAACGGTAACCAGTTCTTCCCAGTTCAGGAGCCAGAAGTCTGGAGTCCAGGCGTGGGCTGATTGGCTCCTTCTGGAGGCTCCGGGGAGCATCTGTCCTGCCTCCCTTCTGGCTTCCGGTGGCTCCCAGCAGCCCTGGTCTTCCTTGGCTGGGAGCTGCATCCCTCCTGTCTCTGCCTCGTGGTCTTCTCCCTGTGCATCTTCCCGTGGCCTTTGTACAAGGACGCTCCTCAGCGTATTTAGGGCCTGCGCTAACCCACGTGACCTCATCTTAACCAATTACACCTGCAAAGGCTGTCTTTCCAAATAAGGTCACATTCTGAGGTTCTGGGGGGTATCAATTTTAGGGGAGATGTTATTCAACCTAGTGCAGCTCCCTGTTGCTCCAGGATTAAAACCCAGCCCCCTCCCCAGGACTGTGAGGCTACGTAGGCTGGTGGTTAGAGCAAGGACGTGGAGCTGGGCTGCCCGGGGCACGTGGCTCCCAGTTCTTCAAAGGGTCCCCAGTGATGCGGGGTGGCCGGGGGACCTGCTTTGGCCAGTGGGGCCCTTGTGGGCTCGGTGCAGCGAGAGGCTGTGAGTGCACATGGGGGTCCGGCTTGGTTCTTGGCTTCTGGAAGGTCCTGCCCCAGGGAGCTGCCCTTCTAAGCCCGGCGAGAGCTTTGTAGGGTTGACTTGACCCTGGTCCCCAGCCTGGGGTCCAGCCCCGCAGCCCAGTGACCCTCAGCAAAGTCGCCCGAAGGAGCCCAACTCGGGTCAGCTGAGCCCAGACGACCCGCCGTCCGTCAGCTGAGATGTGTGGGAGGTGGGGTCACTGAGTTGGGGGTTTAGCTGTGGATCATTATTGGGACGCTGGCCGAGAAATACAGACACGGGACACGGCACTGAACGGCCCTCTCAGTTTCCCCGTCTGTCAAAGGGGCTCGTAGCCGTCAGCACCCGCCTTGGCAGGTGGTTGTGGGGATTCAACGGGATCCTGTGCGCAAAGCGGCTCGTGCTGAATATCAACGGGCATCACCTGCGTTATCATCCTGACCCCCCCCCCCACCCCCCAGCTCGTTCTGTCCCCCGGGTCACGGTGCTGGGAGGCAAGCTCCCCTCGCTGCTTCTGGAAAACTCTAACCCTTTGCCTCTTCCCCAGTCTTCCCGTGATGGGTTTGCCTCGTTCTCTGGAGCTCAGCTCAGCCGGGCCCTTGGCGGGAGTGCCTTCCCGAGGGCTCCGCGGCGCTGGCGCTGGTCCCCGCGCTGCCTTGTTCGGTGCCCATCCAGGCGCCGGAGGTCAGGGCAGCCACGGGGCAGGGCGCTTTCTCTCTTGTTCTCTGGTGCCTCCCAGGACCTGACCCGGCCCAGCGCATGGCGGGTGCTCTTTAATACCGTGAATTTGTTCTAGAAAGCGTGGCGGACCTCGGCCTTCGTGTGTGCGTTCGTCCAGCCGGGCGCATGGGGCACCTGCCTGTGCTCAGCTCCCCTCTGAGCAGCGGGGAAGACAGCAAACCGGGTCCCTGTTCCCGGAGCTCACTCGTCAGCCGGGAGACAAGGAACAGGAAAACGGATGGGATGTGCGGCCCGGAGGTGACAGCCGCCGAGAGGACAGTGCAGCAGGGTGAGGAGGGGGTGACGGGAGGGCTGCGGGTCAAACAGGCTGCTGGGGGACACTCACTGAGATGGTGACATGGGACAAGGGGCCTGGAGACAAGAGCCGGGGCACGTGGGTCCCGGGGAGGTGGCTCCAGGCCGAGGGCATGGCTCGTGCGTGAGGAGCAGCGAGGGGCAGGGTGGCTGCGGGGAGGTGACAAGGGGGACCGTGGGGGCCGAGGTCAGGGAGGTGATGGGACCAGATCTGTGTACGACCTTGAAGGCCCCTGCAGGGACGTTAGTTTTCGCTGTGTGTGACCAGAGCACTGGGTGGGTCTGAGCAGAGGCCGTGCTCTGAGTGTATTTTACATGGGGCCTCAGACGGTGTGCGGAGATGGACCCTGGGGTCGTGGGCAGAGCAGCTGGTCCCACGAGGAGGCCATGCTGGGGGGGCAGGAAGGTGCAGGGCAGGGTCACTGCAGCCTGGCTTTGGGATTTATCTATGAAGGTCAGGCTGATGGGATTTGCTGATGGAGGGAACAGAGGTGGTGGGAGGAAAACAAACCAAGGTCAACTCTAAGGATTTGCCCTAAGCAACTGGGAGAACGGAGGCGCTATGGAGTCAGGTGTGGGGGTCTCAGGAGGAGCAGGTGGGCGCCAAGGGGAGCTGAGAGGCAGAGAAACCTTCTGGAAAGGACTGAGGGGCCTGAGCCGGCTTGTCCTGGGCTCCAGAACTTCCTCCGTTTGAGCTGCAGGGACAACCACCTGTGTCATCACGGAGCTGGTGAAGCCAGACTCTGCACTCTGTCTCCCCCTGAGGGATGAAGGTCAATGTCACAGCAGTCTGCTCTGATGCTGGCTTCAAGCCAAGACCTTAATATGCAATGAGAAATCTGCATTGATGAAAATTTCATTAAAGAAACATTATCCTTTGCACTCCCCTTGTTATTCTTGGCTTTGAGTATCAGGCTAATTTGGGTTTGATTACCCGATGATCTGAAGATTGGAGCATTATTAAAAATTTAGATGAGCAATGATGTGTCTGGCCTCCCTCTCCTCTCTCAGCCGGAGCATGAGGGGCTCAGCTAACGATCACAACCAAGTCGGTGCAGACACGGCAATTAGAGAATTACCCACCGTTTCAGGCAGCCTCGACCCCTCTGCCTCCAACGGAAATTAGCTGCTTGGCTTCCAGGGCACACAGATTTAATCGATAACATGCTCAAGAGGAAATTCCAGTCCTGGACCCGGTCTGAAGACTAACAAGCTGTAGGTTCGCAGGTGCCCTCCCCTTTCTCTGTCCCAAACATGCCCCCATCTGTAGAGTTAGGAGGTTGGATTAGGGCAGATGCTTAAAAATGGTGCCTGTAGGCTGAAATTGGCTGAAAGAGGGACTCTGCCTGCAAATTGTTTTGTTTATGTGAGTAATGAACACTTCCCTAGACATATGATCTTGGGTTCTACGTGTTTCATGTATATTAACGCGTCTATTACTTCCATTCACCACTACCCTGCCCTGCCACGAGAGTGATACTCTTTTCGATTCCACTTGATAAACAGGGAAACTCTGACCAAGAGGGGTGAAATGACTTACCCTGGGTCACCTGTTTTGCAGGAGCAAAGGCAGGATTTGAACCCAAGTGGCTTGACTTCCAAATCCATCTTTAACATCTGGGCCACAATTTCTCAATTTTTAAATTCTTGAATATTTTTTCTAAGCACAGCGCTTCAAAAGTAATTAGGTAGTAAAATTTAAATCATTTGTATTGTTTTCTGTAAACATAGAACTTACACATTAAAAAATTGGAAGCTATGGCTAGAGGCTCTGAGGGTGTCCATTTCTGGAATATTGATTGTGCTTCCATGAGACAGTAGTTACCAACATGATTTACCATGTTTCTTTTAGAAGAGATGGCAATATTCAAAAAGAGAACCCCATCTTTCAAGAAATCCAGGAAAAAAAACTAGCTGTATCCTGGGGGAAAACCTATTTGAATACATCAGAGAGCAACTTAGGCTGCCAGGGCTTGAGGGGCTAACAGTGCAGACAGATGGGAAAGGCACTGAGTGAGCGCTACATTCTTCACCTCTTTTCTCTTTGAGGAATTTGACAGTTTGTAAGTGGAGAGGAGCCAAGATTCACAGAAACCGAATCACAGAAACTTTTGAACAAGATTATGGTTCTGGGGACATAAAGCTTGATATTTGGGGCTACCAAGGAAGCCAGGGTTTGAGGGCCTGAGATTTCAGAGAACCCCCTAGAGGTGGGTCTGCGTTTCTGCAGTACTTTCCTTCTTGAAGCATTTGCTTATTCCTAAGCTGTACCAAGGGCTCAGAAGACAAGCAGAAAGTAAGCAGCTAAAGGCTAAGAAACTAAGCAAACTTTTCACCAATATCATGATGCCGTAACAGCAGAGCTTGGAGTTCAGTGATCACCAAATGGGTGATGCCTTGGAAAATAAACAGTGCTTTGTGTTGTCTGTCAAAGAACTTGTTCTAGGAAGTAAGCAGAAAAATAAACTAGACCCATAATGTAGAAAATCAGTCTTGAATTATCACAATCATGATAACCTCTCGTCACTACAGTGGCTGTCAGAAAAAAAAATGATAAATTTGAATTCTCTGGGGAAATAGCACACCATTCATAGACACGACAATGTTTCAACCAAAATGCGTTGCCAATGTTCAGAAAAATATTACCAGACATATCAGAGAAAAGACCTAATAACCAAAACCAGGAGAAAAAATGATCAACAACAACAAAAATCTCACAGCTGATGGATTATCAGAGTTATCAGAGATAAACTGTAAAATATTTATTATTAACATATTCAGTAAAAAGAGCAAATGACGGAGAAACTTATTAAAGAAATGGAATATCTAAAAAGGACTCACATGGATATTTGCTAACTGGAAAATATAACTGAAATTAAAAATATAATTAATTGACATAAGAGCAGACCAGACAAAGGTTTAGATAGGTTTGTTGAAAATATCCTTGTTGAAGCATGGAGACCAAAAAGGATTGCACATACAGGCACACCTAGTTTTATTGTGTTTTGCAGATATTGCATTTTTTTTTACAGATTGAAGGTTAGTGACAGCACTGCATTGAGCAAGTCTATTGGCACCATTTTTCCAACAGTGTTTGCTCGCTTCATGTCTTTCTGTCACATTTCAGTAGTTCTCACAATATTTCAAACTTGTTCACTATTAAATTTGTGACTGTGGTCTGCAGCAATCTTTGGTGTTATATTGTAGTTGTTTTAGGGCACCGTGAGCTGTGCCCACATAAGACGAGGAACTTGATAAATGTGTGTGTTCTGACTGGTCTTTCCCCTGACTCTCGCTCTCTTCGGGCCTTTCTGTTTCCTGAGACACAATATTGAAATCAGGCTGACACATAACCCTACAAACTCCTCTTTTCAAGAAGAGTTGCCCATGTCTCACTCTAAATGAAAAGCTAGAAATGCTTCGTGAGGAAGGCATGTCGAAAGCCAAGATGGGCCGAAAGCTAGGCCTCTTGTGTCAAATGGTTATCTAAGTTGTGAAGGCACAGGCAGAGTTCTTGAAGGAAGTTTAAAATGCTACTTCAGTGAACACATGAATAATAAGAAAATGAAACAGTCTTATGGCTGATATGGAGAGAGTTTTAGTGGTCTGGATAGAATATTAAACCTACCACAACATTCCCTTTTATACGCACTGGGAAACCAAAAATTTGTGTGATGTGTTTTACTGCCATATCGGCTTCATTGTGATGCTGAAATCAAAGCCACAATACCTCTGAGGTACGCCTGTACACAAAACAGCATGAAGCCATGCAGCATGGTAACAGTTCGAACATACACATAACTTAAATCCTAAAAAGAGAGGAAAGAGAAAATCAGAAGTGCTATATGAAGATATACAACTGAGGATTCTTCAAAGTTGATGGAAGAGATTAATGCACAGATACAGGAACTCCTAGCGTGCTAGACAGAAAGAAATACACACCTGAAAGAAAACAACTGCCAGTCTAGAACTTTATCTCGTTAAAATCATCCTTTGGAGGTGAATATCAATAAATGTTTTCATACAAGCAAAAGCAGATACCTCATTGTCAGCAGGTCTTTCTCTTTTTGCCATTTTTGGAATTTTATAATTAATTTTTAATTAGACAACTAGCAGAGAGATGTACTTTCTGGGCCCCTGTGAATATGCTTTAAAATAAATATTAAATGGAATTCTTTAGGAAGAAGGAAAATAATTGTAAATGAAGACTACAGGAAAAATGAAGAGCAATAGAAAGGGTAAATATGTCGAAAGCTTTATTTTAACTATGAGTACACAAAATAGCAATAATAATCACCTGTGGAGGTCTACAATATATGCAGAATTAAAGCACTTGCTGAGTATGACACAACAGTCAGAGGAGGTTAAATGGTTTTAAAGAATTCTAAAGGTCTTCCATTGTCCTAAGTGGTAAAGATATAATTTAATGTAGATTCTAATAAGTTGAGAATATACGTTGTCAGGAAATCCACTAAAGAATGATGGAAGTAAAATTGACAACCTAACAGAAGTTTTCAAAAAAGACTAATAATAATTGTTATTGATTAATACAAAATAAAGCAGTAAAGAAGAGAAAAAGAGATGTAAATAGAAAGCCAATACAGGTATCCCCTGCTTTTAGAAAGTTCGCTTTACGCCACTTTGTTTTTATGAAAGACCTATATTAGTATCTGATTTTGCTTACTGAAAGAAATCTGAAGAGAATTTTCACTTTCACAAAAAAAGGCGAAAAATTAAAATAGCTGAAACGCAATTTTCTGCAGCACACCTTTGTAGAGGCGGTACACACCCAGAGCAGTGAGAGAGAGAAGCCTGGGAACCACACACAGCAGAATCAACCCCTGTAGGCTTGAACTGTGTCTGTGAGCATTTGTGCTTTATCTCAATTTATTTTGTGCATCTGTTAGCAAGATGTGCTCTAAGGTAATTGCTTCTTCGCTTTGCGCCATTTTGGCTTAGAAAAGGTCTCATAAGAAGGCTCTGCTTTTGAAAAGCGGGGAAAACTTGTAGATCATAGGAATAATTGAGTCAAACGTAAACAGATTAAATTCCCAAAGAGAAGGACCAGTCTTATTTTTCATGGGCAGAAAAACACAGATTTGTTTTTCACCTACTGCAAAGTGTTTCTTAGGTAGACGTGCTTGTGAATCACCCGAGGAGCTCATGGAAACGTCTGATGCCCTGGGCCTGACTTCAATATTTAGGGGTGGGATTTGAGAAGCTGCATTTTTAATAAGCCCCAGACCTGTTTTTGAGGGACAATAAACAATCCTGTGGCATGGTAGGGGACAGGAATGAGGATAAATTGAAAGCGCATGGTTTAGTTCTCACAGAGTACACAGTAAATGCAGGACGAATCTATGCAGTGATTGTCTCGTGAGGACCTTTGCCCTCGTGCAAATGGCCCAGAGTCAGAGGTCTGCTCCCATCTTAACTATTCTGGTCTTGGCTACTCAGGACAGACCAGCTGAGGGTAGGATGCAAAGCATGCAGGGGTCCATCCACGTACTCGGATATTTATTTATCGGTGTAGCTCAACCAAAGAAACTTAACCCCAGTCTGGCTGCGTAGGGACGAGAGGCTGCATCTGGTCCAAGATGCTGGCTTCCCCAGGGCTGTCTGTGAACTGGGTGGAGGTCTTGGCTGAACACAGATCCCAGATGGGGGAGGGGCTGTGGTTTCGAGGCCAACAGCAGTTGGCCTGTCCACTAGCTCCTGGTCTCCCTGAGGGTCCCGGCCCTTGACACGTGAAGGTAAGACGGGGATTTTATCCCAAGGCAGGCAGGGGCCCACCAACCCTGCGGTGTGGGGGGCTCTTTCTGTGACAGCTCCCGAGTGCTGGCTGGGCCTCACGAGTCACAAAGGGGGACACTGAAAGGGGTCACTGAGGCAGAAGCCACACAGTGGGGGGAGCACAGGCCTGTCCTGCCTCAGGCTGCCCCAGGGGGACACGCCCACAGCTGTGAGGATCTCCTGGTGAGGCTGATGGGGCTGGAGGGGCAGCTCCAGAGTTGCCCCAGCACCAGGGCCCAGGGTCCCAGGTCTGACCGGGGACAGGGTGGGTTGATGGTGGTGGTGAATCTGGCCATGCTAACTTCACTTAACCCTACCAAAACAAAATAAAGCAAAAAACACTGATAGGATGTGAATGACTTTCCCTTCATGTCATTTTTGGAATTTTACAATTGATTTTTATTTATACAACTGATTTTTACTGTTTGTTTTTCACAGTAGAATGGTTTCTATTTTCCTGCCTGGACTCTGATTTGCACAAAAAAGTATGGGCATTCTTATCTTAATTTGATAGCTATTGCCAAGTACCTGCTGCAGTGCCTATTCCTATTTAGTTAGACCAAAAGGAGTATCTGTTTACCCACAGCCTGGCAAGCTTTGCTTTGCCCATCTGATAAGTGGAAAAAAGGTATATTTAATTGTTATTTTCCTTTGCCTAATTAAAGATCAAGTTCTCATCTTTTCTTATATTTATTGATCATTTGCATATCTCTTCTATAAACTAACAATTCATAGCCCCATATTAATTTTTCTAGCAAACTATTTATATTTTTCTTATCACTTTATAGGAGCATATCAAATTAATCCTTTGTTATGTATAAGCCAGATACCTCCTCCTTGTCTTTGTTGAGGCAATCCTTTGTTACAGAGAAGTTATCAATTTTGATGTATTGAATTGTGAGAGAAATCTAACCCAAACAAAAGTAGCAAAAAGAAAATGTGTTGGCTCATGTCATTGAACAACTCAGAGATAAAGCTTCAGGTGCAGATGGATCCAGGGGCTCTAACAATGTCATTAGGACACTGCTCCAGCCTTATTCTTCTTCATAATAATGTCATTCCAGGTCTCAATAGGGGAGCAACATGGTTCCCAGCAGCAATTTTTACAAGACTGAACGTAAGTAACAAAATCTTGTCTTAAAGGGGCTTAATTTTAAAATTCTTTTTTCACACGAGAAGCCTGAATGTGATTAGCTGTGAGGGTGATTCAGTAACTCAAAATGTAAGGGCTCCAAGTAGCTTTCTTTCTTTTTTTCTTTATTGTGAAAAAATGGCTGTCATATTTCCAAGCATTGTGTACTGATGTACTGATATAATACCATCCAATAAAAGTAGGAAAGGAAACTCTTGTCAAGCACAACTCTCTTTTTCCAGATCTGGCAAATCTTTCCTAGGACCAGATGCTCCCAGGGATCACCGGTTAGGACTGGGTCATGTATCCACAACTCACTGCAAAGGAGGATGAGAAAGCGAGTAACACATTCTCTGTCTCTAGACTGGGGGCTGGGCTCTGCTGGCAGGAATAAGGGATGGGGGAGCTATTGGGTGCCTGCCCCAGAGAGCATCTCTCCTAGTCACTCCCCCTCCAGGGAGAGGATTCACTTTGCTTGAACCAACTCTTGTCATGTGCTCATCCTGAATCAGTTCCGGGTGTGAGGGATCTGCCAGCTGATTGGCTAGGCCAGGTCACATGTTCTGCCCTTAGACTCAGACATGGCGCTCATCCTGAACCCCACAGATGGAAAGTGGGAGCATGAGTGTTTATCAAGGTACAGTTACAAGAAGATGGGGAGATGTGTGCTCAAAACCCCAAATAGGTTTACACTAAAGATACATGAACGTACAGCGAACATTATTGCTCATAATGTCTATCTCTGTGTGTGAATTTCTGGCTCAATGCTGGACAAATGCTGGCTTTCTCGCCATTCTCTCATCCTCAGGGCAGTGAATGGTGAAAGGGACTTGTTAATGAGCTAGTTGTTTTCTCTCTGGACTGCACATGCCTCCCCACCCCCCCGCCGTGCCTATTATGGCCCCTTTGGAAATGATTACCTTTTAAGTGGGAATTCGGAGATCCCTAACCTTGACCAAGGTCACATTGACCAAGTTTAGTGCCCAGTAAACAAAACGGATATCTTTAAAGAGTTTGCTGCCCAGCTTCTGGAGGTGTCATTATGAAGATTAATAATGATTCTTCCACTTCTGTTCAAATTTCCATTCCTGCCATCCTAAATGAAAGCCATCCAATCTTGCCTTGACTCTCCCCATGTACCCATTACCAGCTTATGCAGAATCAGCTGCATAAAGGCTCAAAATTGCTATGTGCTAGGGTAGACAGCTCAGAAGCAATTAGAATGTTCACAGCTTTAAAATGACTTGGCAGTCTGTCTATAACACGTCCTGTGGCCTGAAAGGGGCTGAAAACACGTCCGCATACGTTAGCAATTAATTGATCTGCTGATGGAGCGTAGTTAACCTTTGCGACCAAATTGAGAGAACGGCTCAGACCTTAGCAATCAAACCAGCCATTAAGAATCCTGCCTGGTCCACAGGCCTGCTCCCTCCCGGGTTCCTGGGGAGAAAAATGAAAAGGAAAGGGGTTTAGCCACAAACGCAGGGAACATGCAGACAGGATGGACAATGGTTGGCAAGGTTGGGGACTCTTCACTGTGCTGGTGGTTTGTGAATTTCCTTAACCCCCTCCTGGGTTAAATGCAGGGGAGCAAAATGCAAAGTGACATCCGGGCTCTGACCCCCTGCGAGGTGACTGTCCTTCCATTTCCTGCAGCTGTGGATCTACATGCAAGGGTGGGGGCATGTTTGCCATCTTGGCAAGTGCAGGGTGGGGGTGGGGGCCGCTCGGGTTCATCTCTCCTCAGTAAGGGGGTCTTGTCTCTGTGGGCTCCTCGAGGCCAGGTCTGAGGACTCTCCATCCGGGGCCAACAACCGTGCAGGATTCAACAGAAATGTCATGGGGAGAGTGGATGGCAGTTACCTGGACCTTGTGTGTTAAACTGGGAGGGATGGGTTAGTAAGTGGTATTGTGTATTTAATCTCTGACATTTCAGAACTTCTCAATGACGTTTTCTTTATCAGTTCATTTTCACTCTTAAAAAAGAAAACGATCTTGTAGGAGGCATCCTTTGTTTAAAAATGTAAATTTGAGGAACACCCACACATATCAAAGAGATGTGGAGAAGGAGGCTTGTTGAAGCGCTGTTTGTTTTACAAAAAGCATCAGGAGAGGTATCAGTTTCCTATTACTGATGTAACAAATTACCCCAAACTTAGTGTCTTGAGACACAAGTTTATTCTCTTATAGTTGTGGAGATCAGAAGTCTAAAGTGGGTTGGGATATGTGTATACATATAGCTGATTCACTTTGTTGTACAGCCGAAACCAACACAACATTGTAAAGCAACTATACTCCAATAAAAAAATAAAGTGGGTTGGCTTGATCAGACAATCCATTTCCTTGCCTTTTCTGCCTTCTAGAAGCCACCTGCCTTCCTTGGCTCATGGCCCATCTTCACATTCAGCAGTGTAGCGTCTTCCAATCTCTCTCTCTACCTCTGTGGTCACATCGCCTGTTTTCTGACTCTGACCCTCCTCCCTTCCACTTATAAGAATGCTTGAGATCACATTGGGTCCATATGAATAATCCAGGTTAATTTTCCTGTTTCAAGACCCTTAATCACATCTGCAAAGACCCTTTTGCCATGGAAGGTAACATAGTCACAAGTTCTGGGACTTAGAATGTGAACAGCTTTTGGAGGGGGTCGTTACTTGGTTGACCACAGAAGATTTGAATCTGTCAGGACAGACAAGATGCTGCTGCAGTAACAAATAGCACATACCCCTGCCCCACCCCACCCCCATCCCTGGGCTTAATTAAACAGGCAGAAAGGCTTCTCATCAAAGTTGTTCAACTTTTACAACCTGGCAAGAGGCCACAAAGGGCCACACATCTGGAGAGAGGGTGGCTGAACTTCAACCAAGTCCTTGACCCAACTCCACAACAGTGACTTTCCCTAAACTTGCTGTATCCTTCCCACTCCCTCCCACATCGCTCCATTGCTCTTGAAAAATAAGTAAATAACAGAGTCAGGCTGAGCTGGTAGGATGCCTTCTGCTCTATTTTCCAGCATCTGCTTCATAAACCATTGGACGTCCATGCTAGTTTTCTTTATTGCTGTTAAACTCGCCTTCCAATTATGCAAAATGTTCCAGCAGAGCAGCCCTTATAACAGAGCCCGTCTTTGGCTGACATTTGGTGCTGTGGATCTTGGCCTTGACTTCTCATGTTGGCCTTATTTTCTCTGAAGTGCAAATGACCCTACGATCAGACAGGCACCTGGGGGACCCAGGAGCTCCAGTGGCTGCTGGGCAGGCAAAGAAATGCTTATTTTAAAAAAACCCAAAACAGTCAAGGCTGATGAAAGTGTACTTACTTGGTTTCTTCCAAATAACATAAAGATTGGAAGGTACTTAGAAAAAAGTTTTCATAGAACTCTGTGGTTTTGGTTTTTCCTTTTTATGGACACTTTAAAGTTCATGTGGCTCATTTCACTTGGCATTCGGGGCTCCCATGACTGCTCTGTTTTGCCTGGTTTCCCAGTGCAACCCTGGATCTCTCATTCATTCATTCATTCATTCAAGAAGTTACTGAGTGTCAGTTACATGTCAGGCACTGTTCTGGGCTCCAGGTGTAAAGCAGGGGATCAGTGAAGCTCCTGACACTGTGTGGCTCACCTCTGGTCAGGGACAATCAATAACAAGATGAACTGTATCTGGAGTGAACCAGGAGGTGGCAGGTGCTAAGAAGGAAAGTGAGGCAGGGGATGGTGGGGTTGGGGTGCGAGGGGGCTCCTCAGAGGACGTTGACATGAAGCAGAGACCTGAACGCCATGAGGGAGGGACACAGGAGAATACATGGGGAGACAGTGTATTCCAGGCAGAGGGAACAGCAGGTGCAAAGGCTCTGAGGCAGGAGCATGCCTGGCATGTTTGAGTAGCAGAGCGTGAACAGTGTGGCCACAGCACAGTGAAAGAAGGAGACAGATGTAACACAAAAGGCCAGAGAGGTGAGGCGACCAGACCACACCTTTTGGCCACTGGGAGCATTTGGGTTTTATCTGAGTGAGGTGGTCTGAGTTTGTCTAGAAACATACAAATTTCCAAAGAATTAGTTTTGTTCTTGTGGAAGGAAAGGTGGACAACTTCTCCTGCTTTGTGTTTTCTTTAAAAATAATCTCAGTGTATTATTTATGCCAGATGGACACGTTGTCCCAAGGGGATTCCAAATTGTCATCTTTTATTTAAAACAACACGAAAAAGCATATGAGATCTCTTTTCGCATCATCAGAATTTTTTCAGGTATTGGTTCCCCAAAAGAAAAAAACCTGCATTTCAAGAGAATCAGCTACAGTAATCTGTGAAAAAGGACACAAGTAGGCCAGGAATTGGTTTGCCTAATAGACTTCTACTTGAATTAGATGGAAGACAGATGAGTGGGTTCAGGCTGTTATGGAGCAGAAAGAATTGCAGCGTCAGACAGAGCAATAAAAGGACAAAAATTGAGTAGAAACACGTGTTCTGTAGATATTAGCCGTTAGGTACGTGCCTTTCTCTTGTCGAGGTTATCGGTGTGAAATCCAATATTATCCCAGGGGAAGGAAATACGGCCACTCACTATCGGGTAATGCGGTATGTTCCGGTACATCAAGTCCCCTTGGTAACTTGACACATGGTGTATACTGCTCAGGATGCCCAGAGAGACTGAACCTCTGCTTTCCCTCAAGTGGCAAGTTTTAGAAAAGATGTCAGCATCGGCATGCTGGCCATTCAATACAGGCAGGCCTTTGGCATGTGTTTTGTATCTTTCCCCAAACAAAAATAAAACCACAACAATAAAACCAGTAAGACCATGCAGAACTCCAGGCCCCTCCCACAGTCCTGAGATGGCCCTGTAGGATGAGTGAGTCACACATCAGCCACTCTCCTTGCTGCCCTGGGGAGTGTCCTGTGGCAGGTCCAGCAGGGTCAGAACCGTCTGCCCTCCTCCCTGAGTGTGACCAGTGATGCCAAGTGGGGCTACTTGATTAAGGGCCTCCTAGATGACTTTTTCATATAGATGGTTTTGATCATGACAGTTTAGATTGGGGTACCATCTCTCTCTTCCCTTATGGCAAAAATCCGAAAGTTTGACTATATTCCGTAATGAAGAAGCTGTGGGGAAACAGGCATTCCCAAATGTGGCTAGTGGAAGTGAAATGGCGCCACCCTTTTGAAGACATTTTGGGGATATCTACAAAACTGACAAATGCATTTTCTCTTTGAGCCAGCCAGTCCAACCCCTGGGGGTTTATGTTGCAAGTATTTGTGTACAAATCACAATATTGTTTGTGAGAACCAAACACAGGCACCAAAAGAAACTTGCCACTACAGGACACACACTAAAAACAAAAACAGACAAAAACCATGAACGGTCCACACACTGAAACATGGAATGGTTAAAATAAAGACACAGGATTATGGTTTAAATATTGTTGGATATAAGATCTTGTAAATGGTAAAAAGCAAGATGCATAGCAACATATACAGAATGGTGCTTTTGTGTATAAAAGGAGTGAATGTGAGACTATGCACGTTTATATTCCTTGTGTGCTCATGAAGAAGCACTGAAGGCTACGTTGGAAACCAGGACAGTGACTACCTATGAGCAGAGTGGGGTACTCAGAGTGGGGTGAGCCCATTAAATGCATATCCTTTAATATTATTTTGATGTTTAAGCTATCTGAATATATTGCCTAGAAACAACATAGGTAGATGGTTTATAAAAGGGTCCTTTCTATTTTGCAGTCAAGAGTGGTGTTAGGACCAAAAATGTAGTGGGGGGGGGGGTGGTCAGTGGATGGCGGAACAGAGAAAGCCCTCGTGTGTCTATACATCAGGAAGCAAAGGACAACATGACCATCCTGACCCTCCCAGTGATGCCCACTGCTGACTTCTTGGCCAGCCTTGCATCCTGGTCCAGACAGCCCTGCATCCTGATCCAGACAGCCCTGGGATCATGTGGGGATGACTTAACAATAGACACCAGGTTTGATTGTGTGGATAATAAATCCCATTGAACTTCATTGAAGGCTCTGCGGAGGAAAGCCACGCTAATATTTCACTTTCAGAAGGAAAGTCGCTGAACCCAGAAAGGTGACCCACCCCCATCAAGAGCAGATCTGATCCAGAGTGGACATGATGGGAAGGGTGAAGCGGGAGGCTGAGCCTTCTCTTTGTTCCATCCCCACCGTCTTCTTGATCCAAGGATGATGGGTTTCCATCTCTAAGCCTCCTGGGCTGAAATTCTCATCGTAGAGGGACAGAAAGTAGCTCAAATATTAAACCACAGATGGCCTGCCATTTTTACTCGAAGTGCTGGAATTTTTCAGGAAATGCCGGAGGAAGGGAGGAGGTCAAGTCAGTTAAGCTCAGCAATCCATCATCACCAGGTTTTACTGAACAAAAGCAACCATGGAAAACGTGATCACAATTCAAAGGGGCAGCTGAGCAGATAGGTTTCACCTGTGGTCCCGCCTGCAGCATCTGCTGCTGCCGTGGTGGTTTTAGGTGTTTATGGCTCTTACTAAGACCGTGAGTGCCTCTAGGAAGGGACCTGTGCCTTTGTGCCTTATTCATCCTGGAATCCTCCGTGCCCAGCTTGGGACCCAGCACTCAGGATGCTCGGTACTGAGAGTGAGTTTATGTCCTGGTCTGAGTGGGGAAGTCCCCTTGCGGGCCCGTTTGCCTCCTTAATTTATCATTAGCAGCCTCTTTCACTCTCCAAAGTGACCCAGTTTGAATAACAAATTCTTTTGTCAACCTATCAATAAGGCACAGAATGGCTCTCTGGCTGATTTAAACAGAAGACATTATTACGGGAATGTAGAGTGGCTTTATCAAGAACAGGATTTCTTGTCTCCTGTGACTGAGAAGTCAGTCAAGAGTTTGCCCAGGACAGCCCTGATTTATGCCTGCTAATTAATCATTGTAATAATTATGAATAGCACTCCCATTTATTTCCACAAGTGTCTTGGGTTGGACAGTGAGATACATGGTCATTTTAGGCAGGTGTCAGTTACAGCTGGATTCAGCACTCAAATCAAGTCATCAGGACATCTTGGTATTGGTTCAGGGACCTGCTGGGGGCAAGAGGTCCCCAGTGCCTGCATCCTTGCATCCATTGAGACTCTCAGACAAAAGGAAAGGGAGTTTGTTTTCCAGTAGCTTCTACAAAAGACCTGGGATTAATTCTGACTGGATCACCTTTGGTTATACCCATGGCTGATTCAGGCTGAATAAGTGGAAGGGATGGACTCTAAAAGATACTTGAATCAGAAAGATTTGAGTAGAGGGGCAGGAAGCTCACCCCCCTACCCTGAGGGAAATTATGGAATATGTATAGTTTTTTTCTAGGACCAACAAGGCTCTGGTGTGCCTTGACACCTGACAACGTCTATAAACTTCATCCCTACTACATAAGCAATTCTCAACTTTAATTAAAGTTCCTTCCAGCTCTTGATTTCCTGATTCTATGATGTCTCTTAACAAATGCATATGAAGGTTATCTGAGGGTTGACTTGTATCACGTTAGAAAAATAACAGTGAAATCTCCAGGGTTTAGCACAGATGCCAACAGGCATCTCAGCAGGGGTAGCAAATTAAAATATATATCTATTCAAAAATTTGATGATCAGGAAATTACTTCTTGGATGAGCCCTTTAGTTACTGACTTCAACAAAGGATTTGTTAGTACAGTAAAATGAAAATTATATATTATAATTTGACATTTTCCATGCAAATGGAAAAAGTAGCAGAAATATCTGTCATTTCAGTTCAAAAAAAAAAGTTCACCTGGAAAGAGGAGAAATATACACACTGTCACCTTAGAGGGTGGTTTGTTATGGATGGTTGAAAAATAAAGTTTCTTGAGGTTTGTTTTGGATACAAGTTACAGAGACCCTCCCTCCCAAGCCTAATAGCTTGGGGGCTTATTTTTCCTCATGTCAAACAACACTAGAGGTAGGCAGTCCTGGGATGTTATGATGGCTCCATGATAACATCAGGAACTAGGCTCCTTTTGGCTTTCTACTCCTCTATCTTTGATGTGAATACTGTCTTCATGATCTCAAGATGGCTGCCAGAGCTCCAGCCAACAAGACTAAATTTCAGAAGACAAACAATGGCAAAGAGCACTTGTCTGCTGAGTTAGCTCCTTTTCAATAATTTTCCTAGAGGTACTACCCTGTAGCTTATGTTTAGTAACCATTGGCTAGATCTGTATACCCAGGATGAAAGGGAAGCTGGTAAATGTTTTTAGTTGGGAATACTGCCTCTTGAAATAAAAATAAGTCTTCTGTTAAAATGAAAGAAGGAAACAAGGAATGTTGGACAGGCAAGCAGGCTCTGACGCAAACCTAATCAATCGTGTCTCTGCTCAGTTTTCTCTAATCAGCACTTTTGATTTTTCCTTCCCTCTTCCTCTTTTCTTTTTGTAACGTCCTATCTTCTACTAAAAGCAAACAAGCAGCTGAATATGTCCCTGTCCTACTTCTTTTACTCTTCCCTCCCTCCTTTAAATGTATAAAATGGGATCTGTGTTACAGAGACCTGTGATCTCGTCCCTAAGAAACACCATGGAACCATCATGAGTACTGTAGGGGAACAAAGCACTGGATGTGAGGTTGATGGACCCATTTTACAGATAAGGAGGCTCAGAGAGGCCAAGCCACTTGCTCAGGATCTCACAGCCTGGAAGAGGAAGAGGTGGGGTCAGACCCTGGTAGGCTAGCGCTAGTGGATGCTTCCCTGGTGTTGCAGAAGGCCTGGCCCTTAAGGATCTTGGCTGATGGTTATCAATTGGACCAGCTTCATTTACATTTAAGATGTTCTGAGGGATGGAAACAGAGGATCAATAACAGTTCCCAAGTCCTTCCCATTTGTAGGCATGGCTCAGCTGTCTGATTCATGTCTATAAGTCAATTAATAGTGCCAACAAGAGGACAAGAGGACTGTGTGTTTTAGTGAGCGTGGATGTCTGGAAGGAATAGAAGCTCATTTCATTTCCTAAGTCTTTGATTCAGTAAGTCCTTTAATTCAGGGTGGCCTTGGCCCCAGGCTGAATTTTCTGATGTTCATGCTTACAGCTCAAAGTCTGCCCAAATACCACTTTGGAAGCAAGAAGGGCTTGTATCCTGGAATTTTATCCTCACCTCTGTTGTCATCTGTCATTGATCTTTCACCAGCTAAGGTTTCCCTTAGAGAGTCTCTCGGGTGCTTCTGAAAGAGAAATGAACACATGTGCCAGTGTGGCCAGGAACCGTGAGGCCTGCCGGGAGACTGGGTCAGCGTCCTCCGCTTTGTAAATAACATGAAAACCCAACTCAACAGAGGAGGGAGGTAATGCTCTTGGCACTGTGGTTCAGAGATGCATAGGTGCAGTAGCTTGGATTCCTGTTCCCAGTCCCTTCCCTCTGCCATGTGGCCTCCATCCCTGGAGAGTGGGCAGAGCTCCATCCTCATCTCAGGGACTTTGGTCTTGGCTATGTGACTTGACCAATGAGATATGACTGGACATGATGTGAGAAGACCCCTTAAATATGCTATGTGGGATGCTTGGGCTGTTGTCCTTAAGGTAGGGACATGAGAAGGACAGGCTCTGAGCATCCTAGGAGCCCAGGATGAAAACGTGGAGCTGAACCTGACCTTAAGTCTGAAGCACAGATGCATCAGTTAACCTGCAGATTCACGAGTAGAAAAATATAGATTAGCTTTTAATAACCCAGCAGGATTCTGGGACTATTCATTACAGGGCTCTGTTGGGTTTCTGTCCCTCTCTGAACCGATCACAAGGCTGGGCAGAATGAAATAGGTTTCTGAACTAAGACCATAACAACTCATTCCTGGAGCTGAGGGTAGAATTGATGCTTTTCAGTGTGGGCTGGGGATAGATTCCCCAGGAAATTAAAAGGGGAATGTGAATGAATGCTGGGGAGCAAAAACCACATTTACGTACTATGCTGAGTTGATGCTTATAGTTTTAACACTTCGTACTCATAATTTTGGAAACTTTTCGCAAGTATTCACAGCCTACTTATAATGGGAACAGAAGCAATCTGCACTTCTTTGATTTCTGAGGCTGTGGTTAATCATCAGTTGTCCAGTCTCTTATGTAGAATGTATTTTTCTCTGACCTTCTCCTTCCTATTTCTCAAAAGATCCAAATAAAAAATATACACCACAGTGTGTATGACGGCAATTATTTAGCTCAAATAATTCCCAAATGGCACAAAGCACCTTAGTCCCACAGGTTCATTCCTCCTGTTGTTACATTTGAAATATAGACCTTAAAAGGCGTACACTTGGCTATTTTCAACTTCGGATCTCCATTGACAGAACCATTAAAGTGTCTGTTCCTGGTGACAAAGCGTTTAAATGCTCCTTTCCTTTTCATTATGTTCAAGTTTGGGCACAGCGTTTCCTGTTGGCTGAAGTCAGCTGCTGTCTTGTCTGTAACCATTCTCTGTTTTTGTTTGGAGGAACTTGAGAACCAGTCTTTAATTTGAGCATAAGCTTAGGGGAAGTCGTAAGCTTTTAATGTCTCTATAAACAGGAGATTGAGGTGCAGGATGGAGTTACTAGTCAGGATAGGCAAGGTGATGTTGCAATAACAAACGACACCAACGTCATCTTGGCTTTGCATGACCAAACTCATTCTTTATGTCTCACGGGATTGTTAGAGGGGCTCTGCTTATTATATTATGTCAGAGGGGCTGACAGAGGCTCCACCACAGTATGACATCACCATATTAGTATGTGCTCCATGATCCCCATCGCACGGCCAGAGACCAGAGAGCATCACATGCCAGCTCTTTAATGATTCTACCTGCAAACAATATCACTTCCTCTCAGATTTCATTGTCCATGCAAGATCATCTGTCTACATGTAACTTCAAGGGTTTAGAAAGTGTGACCCTCCTGTGGGGCTGGAAGAGGAGGGGAACACAATGTAGATGAGGGCTGGTGCTGTCTACCCTAGTGGAGTATTAGTTGCGGAAAGGAAAGAATTGACTTAAAACAAGTTCACTAATGTGATGGTTTTCTCTCTGACACCTTGGATCTCAGCAAACTATTGAGTTTCTGAGTGGATGGATTAAACAGAAGTACCATTTGAGGTTGGCTTTTTTTGCACTCCATCTCTTATAATCTTATTTTTGTCTAGATGAAGGCATTAGCATTCATTTTCTGGGCTCCGAGCCAGGGTGAGTCATTTTCTTTGCCTATTTCCTTGTCTCCATGGTGCCTTAGTCTTTGCCAGAACCAAACAGCGGCCCCAGTCAGGAATGACTGCAGGGATCCTAAATCCCCCAAGCCTGGTGCCCGGTCACCCCTCCTGCTCATTTGGTGAAGCCCACCCTTCACAAGCATCCCCACCCCCCACAGGGCCAGGCGCCAGGGACAATGCCACTTGGAATCTGAGAAGTCACAGTTGGGGCCATGCCCAGATCAACTTTCATCACCTTAGAAAAGAGATGGGCTTGGGCCATTTCAGTCTCCACGGGCACCCCCAGGCGTGCCTTTGTTATTACCGGTGGGATTATTGTAACTCTGCTGGACGGACGCACCCCCTCCCCCCACCTTGGGCTGTGTGAAGATGAGAGAGGGTGAAAAAGCAAAATGGAAATGTCAGCTTTCTTATATTGGAGATTAAGAGGCACTCAACTCTAGCCAAGTTTTTTCCCCTTAAAGAAGGGGAAAAAAAAAATAGAAAACTCAATCCAACTTTCCCATCCGCTTCAATGTTCCATAAAAGCTTGAGCTGAGGGAAAAAAGACATAATTCAGCTAATAAGTGAGGAACACTTTGCCTGAAATGTCACATTTTTCTGTGAGTTTGAGGCCAGCAAAGCAAAAGAATTTCTGTTCACAACCGTTGTGTGAACAAGGGCTATTTCCAGGAGAGAGATCTCTCCTCAGATTGGAAAATAGAAGAAAATGCAATCTGTTAATTATTCACAATTGAGTCTAACAGCTCTCCAAAATTTCGTCAGACATGGTGTGTCAGGCAGTTTCTAACGTGGCTCCCGTCCTGGTTACGATGTCCTTGTGTGATTTCCTCCTCGAGTGTGGGCTGGACCTGATTACTTGTTTCCAACAAGGAGAATACAGCGAAAGTGATGGATGTCACTCCTGAGATTGGGGTTGAACAAATTCAACCCATGGGATTCAGCCTTCCTCACACTTTCTTGCCCTTTCAGTGGCTCACTCTGAGGAAGCCGGCCACCGTGCTGTGAGCTCCCTTGGCGGAGGCCCATGGGGTCAAGGAGCAAGGGAGGCCTTCAGCCCTCAGCCAGCAGCCGGCAGAGCGCAGAGGCCCTCAGATCAACAGTCTGTAAGGAATAAACTCTACCAACAACCACTAGAGTCAGCTCGGAAGCAGATCCCCCAGCCTCAGGCAAACCTTTCCACGAGGCCACAGCCCCAGCGGACGCCTTGATTGTAGCCCGTGAGAAGCCCAGAGTCAGAGGACCCAGCTAGGTCACACACGGATTCCTGACCCACAGAACTGGCGATAATAATGTGTGTTACTTTACGCTGCTGAAATTTGGGGTAACTTGTTCTATGTCAATAGACAACTGATACACAGGGGCCAACGTGAGTGGGCATGTGACCCTGGCTAGAATAAACTTGACGGAGTTTTCCTGCTGAAAATGACTGTTTTTTTAAATGAAATGATCCCACTTTAGACTGAAGCAGCTCTTCTCAAACTTGTCAGGTGTGAAGACTTTCTTCACATGAAACCCTACAGAAAAATTTCATTTGTTAGACTGAAAACAGAGCAGCTCTGGCTGAACTGGGGGTGGGGGTTCCATTTGACACCCCTGTGCCACGTTATGCCCGCCGAGGACCCTCCTGTCAACCTTAAAGTCTCCATAAGAACCATTGGTCAGCCAGTACAGGCAACCCCTCCCCAAGAAGAGCCACAGGAGGTGACATTAACTAGAGACTTTGAGATAAAGCTATTCTCCCCCCCGACACCCCGCTCGCCCTCCCCCTCCCAGCACAGACTTGTGTGAGCCGCCGAGAAAGCCAGGAAGAGGGAAAGCTTGTGTGGCATCTTGAATGTACAGGGCTTTCTCCTTCCTTCCAACTTCCCCCACTCCGCGCTCTGTTCCACCCCCAGAGATAGACCCACATAGCCTTCCAGAAGCCCCTGCTGCAGTGTAGGCAGACATTGCTCCACATGCAAGGCGAAGGGACCAGTAGAAGCCAAAAAGGAAGACATCTCTGATGATGGAATTCCAGGCTCACAGCAGGCTGGGGGGAAGGAAGGGCGGAGATGGGTCCCTCATCAGCCTCAATGAGGAGGATTTAGGATTCTGCCAGTCCAAGCCCAGCGATGCAGATGGGACAGGGCACCTGTGAGCGTCAGACCTCCCTGCTTCCTGCCTGCCTACCCGCGGTCCCACGCAGATCCCAGCACGGAGCAGACCTGACTACCCATCTCCTGGTTCTGTGCAGCTGAGCGATGTCCAGGTCCCCGTGGGGAGATGGCCGTGCCTGCAGCTCCTTCCTGGATCCTGACTGATGATCAATAGAGAAATTACAATGAGACAAGCGCTGTGGGGAGGAGGGCATCTTCACTCCCCAACGACTCCGCAAAAAATTCCAAAGGGATCCTGAAAGTGGAGCAGAGATGAGCCTCCCCTAAGTGGATCAGTGAGACTGCTCATGCCTCTGAGGTCGTCTAAGAAGATGTGCAGACTCAGGGGGACAGAGATCATTTCAGGGCAGAGCAGACAAGACCCTCAGTGTGGACTGGGTGCCTGTGGCTTCATTCTTTTTTTGTTTTTTTTTTTTTTTTGCTGCACCACAGGGCATGCAGGATCTTAGTTCCCTGACCGGGGATGGAACCCAGGCCCTGCAGTGAAAGCATGAGTCCTAGCCACTGAAACAGCAGGGAATTCCTTTTTTTTTTCTTTCTTTTTAAAGTATTTTAGGCATATAGAAAAGTGTTAGACAACAAACCGCTCCACGAAAGACATCAAGATTTACACGTAGAACTGAAGCTTCTCATGTAACCGTCCACTGTCACGTTTACCTCCCTCCCTCTGAGAACCACCCCTTGAATTTGGTATTTGCTTGTTCACGCTCATCTTTTCTACCTTTATGACATTTGCACGCATGCCCGCATTTCCTGTTTATTTTAACCCGTGTCTAGTGTTTCATGTCATTGCCTCCCGCCGAGGGACATCCAGAGAGTGAGCTTTTCACTGTCACAGACAAAGCTTCAGTGGATATCCTGGAGCCGGGGTCCTTGTGCGTATGCTCAAGACTGGCTCTAAGGTGTACATGGATAACAGGTTGCTTCTTCAGGCTATGTCTGTGCAGTTAAAGGAGAGCTGGAGAATAGAGGTGGGCTCTGGAGAGCAAGTGGTCCATTGTCAATCATAGTTTACATCTAGAGTGTTTTCTTCTCTTCCCTTCTTTCCTTCCTCCTTCTTTCCCTCTCCCTTTCTCCTTCCTCCCTCCTCCCCCTTCCATCCATCCTTCCTTCCTTCCTTCCTTCCTTCCTTCCTTCCTTCCTTCCTTCCTTCCTTCCTCTTTCTCTTTCTCTCTCTCTCTCTTTCTTTCTTTCTTAGGCCAGAATCTATGCCCTGAACCCCCTACCTTTTTTTGGATAACAGTACCTTGATTTTGTTTGAGGGAATTACCTTCTGCACTGATCAGGTGCCACTTTAGGGGGTCTATGGATCCAGATGGACTTCCCCCCTCCCACCCTGGCCACAGCTGGGAAAATCAAGCACCCTCTCTCATGGGAACTAGATCTGAGGAGAAGAGACACACATTCCACTATCGGTTGGAACACACCGTGGTGCCCTGAAAAGATTGCCCATCAGTGAATTTCCCCTAGAACTCCAGAGCTGACTCAGGTTTTATCCTTCTTGAAAATGTTCCTTCAGATTTTCCTTCCAGTCTGTGAACCTTCCATAACTTTGTGTCATTTAGGTTGGTCCGAGCTGTCTTCTGTTGCTTGTAACCAAAGATGTAACTATACATGGAAGATGTACCAAGGGGGCAGGTGGAGACAAGGTGAAATTTCCTCACATGGGAGGCTGGGTGCTGTGGTGGTTGCCTCTCTGCCTCCCCACATTGCTTTCCCTTCATTGTGGGGAAATCACCCCTATATCTTACCATTGGGAAAATCCACATTCTCATTCTCAGTCTTGGTTAGTACTCCAGGTTAGGACCTTTTTGTTTCTTTTCACAAACTCTCTTTCTCTGTGTCCCAACACTAAGGGGACTTCTCTTTCCAAGGTCACAGGTACCTAACTGGAGAAGTTGATCCAGGTAAATAGGTTCAGAAGGATAGTGAAACTTTGTTTCTGTGCAACCCATTTCAGTTTATAAATCTCTTCAATGAATATGAATATTTTGTAATGAACATTTTGGAGGCTACCTAGAATCCATTGCACCACCTTTTGGCCCCAACTTCCCTGGGAAACCATCCCTGCAACTCTTATCCAAATGGCTTGGCCAGTTCTTGGTGTCAGGTGGACTAAGATTGCAGGGCTTTCCTTTCCTGACAACTCTGACTGGTTCAGGGATGGACACATGATAAACTTAGGACCAATGAGATGCAACGAGACTGTTGTTGTGGCTTCTAGAACTGAGGCAGGGACCCTTTTCCACTGGGCTTAGTCTGTCCTGCAGCCATGACAGGAGATTCTCTAAGAATGGACCTGAGAGGTAAAGAAGGAAGCGAGAGGCCAGGAGACATTAGTCAGGACCTGATGACATCAATTGAGCATCTGGATCCAGCTGTGCCTGAAACTAACAAACTATTTCTTGTACTTCTTAATTATCTGATGTTATAAATTCCTTGAATTTAAAGTTATTTAACTCGAGTTTTCTGTTGCAAGCAACCAAGGTCCTGGTTGATACAATCTTCCAGTTATATGCTGTTTGCATTTAAAAAGGGGTGTCCAATATCTCAGCCCAGAAGGAGTAGTGACCATAGTAGACACAGGACAATGGATCATATCAGATAGCCGGTCACTACTAGGTCTCTAGATTCAGCTGGTTCTGCAAGAACAGTCCTTAAGCTATTAATTCTCTCCCTTCATTCCTCCAGAAGTGTCCTTCTGTCCTTTAAGCTAGAGGAATCAAGTAGCTTTGTGTGGTTTCAATTAGGTCTACAGCTAGGAAATTGAGAGGAAAAATTAAAGCCAGAACCATTAGAATGTGATGATATATACCCTTAAGAATTTTCCAGGAGAAGCTCACCTCATACCCAATTTTGATGCTGGATTAGGTGCTCTGGTACCACGCAGAGTTTAAGAATGCTGGATCCTCGATCTGTTAAGGCCTCAGACAAATGGGGAGACAATTCCATGCATGGAGAGAAAAGTATCTTTTTGGTCACAAAGAGGTTTTTTAATTGTTCTGCAATGGATGATTAGCTAAATTGGAGTTTGGGTGCTGTTGTGGTTGATGTTGTCATTGTCGTAAAAGAGTGGAGGTTCCCATGAGGCTTCAGGATTCACTGATCACCAGGTGAATGGACACGTGCAGGATGGCATCTGGGTCTGTCACTGCCTTGCTGGATTTCAGGTCATGCCCTTTGGTCTGGCTCATCAGTTTTCCTGAGTTTCCAGGGCTGATGGATCTTGTTCTCTGGCCTCCATTAGTTGCACATGGCATTTCTCTTAAAAAGACCTTCCTGTTTACATTCTTATTTAAATCAAATTTTGATGGACAACGGGCTGGCTTATTGACCAGTGTCTCTGACCCTGGGTCAAAGCAGAAAATGGAACTGCTGAGAAATGTTGCAGAGGTCCTGGCCTCTGGGATTAGTATCCTGAGCACAGACCCCATGGTCAAAGGACTTTGGCCAGCAGCAGAATCAATCATGGTGGTCAACTCCTGGGTCCTTTCTGAAGTCATATACCGAGGAGAAAATACCAACATGGCAGTTTGCAGAATTTGTTCCAAAATGGTAGGTTTAAAATGCAGATCATGAATAGGACCGAAGTTCTACAGGGGGGCAAAAGCACAGTAACCAAAATAAGATGTGTAGAGTAGAACTTTTCAATGTACAGATTTAACAAGTTGTAAATGAGGCTTTAACTAGTAAATGACTCTGTGTATTAGTCAGAACGGTCTAGCATATGCTGCAGTAACAAATCTCAGTGGTTTAAAATAAGAAATAGTTAATTCTTGTAAATGCTGCATTTCCAGCTCTGTTACAGCAGGGGTTTCTGCACATTGTTCTCATTCAGCGACCCAGGTTTCACCTCGACAAATGTTTCTATTAAACCACCACGGCCGGGGGATGGCCATGTGGCTGAAGGGAATGGCTCGAGAATAGCAGACACCACTTCCACTCACGTGTCACAGGCAAAGCCGGTCACGTGGCTGTACCAAACTTCAAACACTGCGGGGAAGTGCAATGCTATCTACAAGGAAGGAGGCCCTTGTATATTTAGCAAATAGCCCCCAAGACCACGACATCCCATCACAAGCAGCAACATGTAGCTTTGCTGGGGCATGAATTTGATTCTCCTACAGCAATGCTGGTGGGTGAGACAAGACCCCTTAGCTGCTGAGTAAGCCTGGCTCACTACTCAGCATTTGGAAGCCATAAAGGGCTGGACATGTCTCCTATCCGTGTTGTGTTCAAATAAATAACAATTGATTAAAATTAAGATTCCTGGTGAACCATGATCTCTGAACAGAAATCCAACCTCCAGTCTGTTGTGATTTTGTTGAATTAACGTTTGTTAAATAGAGTCCTGGGTGTTGGATGACACAGATTCAACAAAAGACTGCCAGGGCAAGTGAAATACAGAAGTTGATTACTCACAGGTCCTGGAGGTGGTACATGGTACATGGTACACCTGGAGGGGCCACCTGGGGAGGTCAAGGCAGGGTGCAGGCAGAGCGGGTGCGGCAGGACCTGGGGCACAAGCCTTTATTAGGGTCTGCAGGTGGAGCACTGTGAGGTTCCTGGACTAAGGTCAGATTGATCATTTAAAACAGAGCAGAGTTTTGGTAAGCTTTGGGGCTGTGAGCGGTTGGGGGTGTTTGATCTAAGCGGCGCATAAGGGGAAGGCTCTGGGCTGCGGGGAAGAGTGTTTATCATAAGGTGGCTGGGGGAGTCCTATCAGAAACTTACATTTCCAGTGTCCACTCAAGGCCCCTGCAGGCTGCTTGGCCTCATGAAATGGATGCTGACGCAGCAATATTATGGAGTCGTTGATTTTTTATTTATTTTTTTACCTTTACAGTCTATAACCGTGTTCATCAGTTTCCCATATTTAGGTGTATATTTTTTAGGATGTTTTAATTTTTATTTTTCCATGAAAAGATCTGGGTCCTGGCTATTGTTTGGAAGAGGGACTATTTTATAGACATGCTGGTGACCATGTAAAACACTGTATACACTAAGTCTCATTAATAGAACAGTCTGATACTAAATAGAATAAATAATCCCAGAAACTTGAACTTGAGTCTGAGGACTAGAAGGGCTTCTGTGATGTTTGTGTATAATAATGTAGTCTTTCAGGGGATTTTCAGTATTAGGGGATAGTTTAGGTAACTCTCGACACAGTCTTTGAAGTTGGAGAAGTCTGAAAGATGAATGGTCTTAGCCAGGAAACAGCTCTTTTGGAAAAAGTGAAACAGTGAGATGCAAATGCAACCAAGATTAATGAAATGGATGAGACCACATTACAGGCTGAATGGAAACAAAAAACAATTCATGAAACTTGCAGTGGGAAGGCAGCCTGTGACATAGCTGCATTTTAAGGGGACCTATGCTAGGCCACAGAACTGTTTGTAAATATGGGCATTCCAGTGGTCTCTGGAAGTCAGGATTCACCTGCATATTGAAAGATGAGTCTGTACAGTCAGGTGGCCCAAGCGCTTTGGGGCAGCTCAGGTAAAACAAATCTCTGTCCGTGTGGGCTTCAAATATATGTGTAAATTTTAAAATTCACTGTGAACAGAAGTCCCTAAAGGTTTAAAAATGTATTTGGGTTGAATTATCACTAGTACTCAATGCAGTATAAAGAGCAGAATGTGATGACTTTTAAACATTATAAGAATATTTATATTGGAAATGCATCTCTTCAAAAGATGCTTAGAGAGCATGGTGGGGTGTTGATAAGAGGGGCCCGGGCCCAGATGCCAACGTGCAAAGTTGCCCCTTTGTTTGATGCCCAGGAGGTGTGTACACCTTGAGGTTAAGCACCATGGCTGGAAACCATGTTTTTCTTTTGCAAAATTTGACAAGGAATATTGTGAAGGAGGGGTTGGGAGAAGGGAACAGACTTGCTGATGACACAACAAGAGTGTTCTTGGGCAGATCAGTTTAGGTAACAAAAATAGTTAGAGGCTTTTGAACCATCCGTACCCATATACATACCCCTTGGAAAGCAGAGTGGGGCCCCGGTACGCCTTCCTCTGTGAGGTTATCTTTGCTCCACTCACAAAATCATTGTTCTGGCTTCTCTCTCTCTCTGCACAAACTGTAAGTGTCGAAATTCTGTGAGTTGCATTTGACCCTTTCAGAATCACTGTCCTCATGGCAGTGCTGCGGGGTGCCCAGGATAGGAACTCCATGTTGCAGAGGAAGTCTACTTTACCACACCCCCGGCACTGAACTGTTCCTTCTTTCCTGCCTCCCTTCTCTCCACGACCCCATCTCTCCTCCACTTCCCTCTTCCTTCCCCTCCATCTTTCTATTTATCTGCCATCTTGGTCTATCTTCTCTCCGCCCTCCCGCTCACCACCACCCCCTCCCCCACCCCCAGCTATTTTTCTCCCTAAACACTTCGCCAGAATTAAGCCGTGAAAGCTATTTGCATAAAACCATTACAAAGGGGGCGAGAGTGACGTTTCTTTCTGGGCCTGGGTCAATAGCTTTGACAAATGAGGCTGATATCAGGGAAAACAAATTGTTAGTGTTCTATGGAAATTTCGCTGTGAGTATTAAATATTTGCATGAGGTAACCAAACACTCTAGGGGTTAGGCAGATGAATTCCATTCCAAAACCACTAAAATGAAAAGCCAACTGCAAATTAGGTTTGAAATGGACCTGCCTGTCCTCAGAGACTTCGCAGTGACGAACGGATTAGTCCTCAAGTGGAACACAAACCTACTTTGCTTTCATAGAAGCAAAGAAGACTAATAAAGCCTGTATCTCTACGCAGCTCTGAGTCAACTGGGGGCTCCGTCAGCCTCTGTTTAATACCCTGATGCTTCTCAGTGGAGCTTCTTAATTAAGTCGCAATAAGAGTTGGCCCTTAAGAAATCCCCAAACACCTGAGTTCTTGGCTTAATATCCTTTACTAGTGGTAGTGCCAACAAAGGCTTGGAAAGAGGGCATTCACCAGCCCCTGCAATCTTCATTAGGGCCCCACCAAGAAAAGATGTATTTAAAGTAAGAACAAAAGAATCATTATAGAACTATGTCATTTTAATTGTATTAATCTGAGACACACACTCCAAATAGAACCAGAATGCTCTGCTGAGGCATCTTTAAGACAAGTATCCTCCACCCATCATTATAGCTCTAATCAAACATGCAGGGCAGGCCTTATGCTACAGTCACAATCACCCCCAAATCTCAGTGGTAATCGATTCAAAAATTTGTTTGTTGTGTTTTAATTTAGATGCTTTGTTTTTCTCATGTGAGTTTCACTGAAGGTCCAGGTGGCCCTCGAGGGCAGTGTCCCTGCGTAGACTCAGCCATCCGGGGCTCTATCTTGCGATGCGGACCTGGCAGCACCAGCTTCCCCCAACATAGTGCAGGGCAGAGAGCCCTGGAGCTCCCGCGCCTGCCGTGACATGCTTCGGTGAAGTGACACACGATGTCGCTTCCATCCATACAAACAGGAGCACGGGGACGCGTCATGCCTCTGTTTCTGGAAGTGAGACCGTGGGGAATCATTAGTCACATCCATTTCACCTGCCTTCACTAATCTAGGACTTGCATGTCCTCCAAGCAGCACGTAGCCTAAGTAATAAGAGGTTTGCCTGGGGTTTTTTCCAGAAACTTGGAGTCAGCTGTGCCTAGTTCCAGCTGACCTGGTTAAGATCGGGTAGGACCACCGACCCTCCAACTGGGCATGCGCCAGTATCCCCTTGCTGTCAGTGGGCTGAAAACTCCACCCTCAGATTGTGCTGAGAGCCTTCATTTGTGAACACGAGTCCCATGAAGAGGGCCGCGGCTTAGTTACGCCTGCGCAGAAGGACACGCTGCACCTTTCTCCAATCACCTTTCCCCACGCTCCTCACGCTCCCCACGCTCAGCCCGCCCTGCTGCTTTATTGCCTAACCCATAAATACCCCAGCCCCTCACCTTCCGGGAGGCAGATCTGAGGCTGGTGCTCAGGTCTTCATGTTTGGCTGTCTTGTGAATCATCTGTCTCTTGCTGCAAACTTCAGCGTCTCGGGGTGTGGGCCTGCTGCACATCAGGCAAAATGAACCTGGTGTGGGAAAATGCTCGTGGGCGATGAAAGCTTCTCTCAAATCCTTTTCACACCAAATAGCTGTCTGCTATAGAAGGATTCCAGAGCCACTAATAGGGAACTGAACTTTCTTCTTCTTTCAAAAGAAAAATTTTTGACTTTTTCTAAAAGCGGTGCTAGGAGGGGAGTGAACCCCCTGGGTCAATCTGTAACCACAGAAGCAAACCTGCGGTGTCCTGGAGGAGGCTGCCCCGGGGCACCTCCACCGCTATCTGGAGTGAGGAGACCAGAGTAGCTGATCCAGCCGCCCTGGGAATCCCAACTCAAGCAACCCCCCCTCCCGCCTCCCCCCACCGGCTGAGTGACTTGGGCCGCCTCATCTTCTATCTATTGATGCCTGGCTCTCTGACTAGGGCTTGTCTTCCTCTCTCTTTGCTGTATCCTCAATAAGTGTCTTTTAAATGAGTGAATTCCCCAAGCCTCAGTTTCACCATCTACCCTGTGTACACGCTATTAGTAAGAGTTGCCTTGAAAAGGGAATTTTTAAAAATGATTTGCAAATGGAAGTGGAACGCAGGGGTGAGTTGGGATCACTCTCTGAGTGAGAGTTTGCACACAAGTGATTGTGATTAGAAACCAGCTCGTTTTCTTGCACTCACGTAATTTTGCTTGAGGAAACTTTTTTTCAAGCTCTGCAGCTTTCAGAATCAACATTTCGTTTAATACTGAACCTAGCCCTTCTTCCTTTCTAACTGACTGTGGGAGAGTTCACCCTTTTACTGAACTCAAGCCCCAGGAATTTTTCTGCTTCTCTGTTCTTTGCTCTGCCCGACACCTCTTCCCCTACACCCACTGTTCACATGCTGCTCCCCGCTGGTCCACATGGTGGTAGCACCAGTGGCTGTCCCTGTCATCAGGACCACAAGACGCTCCATCCGAAGGAGAGCTCTTTTGCCCCAACATTCCCAGCAATAATCCCCAAATAGCCTTTTCTAGGGGGATGGGCAGGTCACAGGCCCACTGCAAACCGAGCACTGTGGCCTGGGGTGAAGCGCACTAATTGACCTAGCTACGTAATCTGTCCATTTATTGACCAAGTGTGTGCTAAGCTCTAGGCAGTGTTGTAAGTGTCGGTAAAACAGCAGTGGAAGAGAGTTAGAAAGCCTGGTCCTTGTGAACTGGATGTTATAGCTGGTTGTTAGTTTCCTACGGCTGCTGTAACACATGACCACAGACTTAGTGGTCAAGACATCACACAGTGATCTCTTATGGTTCTGGGGGTCAGAAGTCCAGAATGAGTCTTACGGGGCTAGGATCAAGGCGTCAGCAGGGCTGTGCCCCTTTGCGAAGGCTCTAGGGGAGGAGCTGTTTCCTGGCTGAGGCTGCCTGCGTTTCTTGGCTCAGGGCCCCTCCTTCATCTTCAAGGCCAGCAGTGTGGGTTGGGTCCTCCCACATCTCTGACCATGCTTTCATCATCCTGTGTTCTCTGATATGCTTCTGCTTCCCTCCCTGACTCTCTAGGACCCTGTGCTTCCGTTGGGTCCACCTGGAAAATCCAGGGCAATCTCTCCACTCCCAAAGTCGGTTGATTGGCAATTTAAATTCCCCTTCGCCATGGAAGATCACATATTTGCAGGTTCTGGGGATTAGAATGTGATATCTTTGGGAGGCTGTTATCTGCTCACCTCACTCTGAATCCTCAACCACTTCTGTGTATTGACTTCAAGCCTCGTACCAAGACTAGTCCCATTTGGTAAATCAGGCTGGCACAGGCATGTTTTGCCCAAGGTGACGCTGTAGGTGGCCGAGTCTGCCCCAGAAGCCACAGGCTCGAGCTTGCTTCGTGCTGCTTTTGACTAAAGCAAAAGAAAACTTGCTTCCCATCACACCAGTAGTTGGCATTTCAGCAATTGTTTAAAATTAAGGGGGTAAATCAGGGGGGAATAATCTTCACTTTGAGGTTGTTGAGAAGGGAAAAACAACTTGTCCGGCTCTGGTCCTGTCTCTAGAGCAAACCTGGGAGGGTCCTTTGAATCCATCTATTTACTTGTTTCTTCATGTGACATACTTATGGAGCACTCATGTGCTGGGTACTGCTCTAAGAAGTGATGTGTCCTAACTTATGTAACTTTCACCGCAACGCTGGAGGCAGGTGTTCTGAGAACAGTCCCTCCCCTTTGACAGATGTGGAAACTGAGGCACAGAGAGGTGAACTCACTGCTTCTCTCCCCTCACCCGCTCTGTGCTGGTCACACCTCCCTGCCAATCATAGTGCAGGCAAAGTCACTCCTCCCTCAGGGCCTTTGCACAAGCAGGTTCCCCCTGCCTGGAATGCTCTTCCCCTGAGTCTTGGCCTGGCTCTCTTTCTCATCACCTATGTGTTTGTGTGTGTGCTGATGGGGCTGCTCAGAGAAATCTTTCCCGATGTGTTTCTGAAATAACTCACCATACTCCTATCACAGTCACGATTACTGTTTTTTTCTTTCTAAACAGCTCAAACCAGCTGACAGTAAGCTCTGTGTTTGCTTGTTTACGTTGTCTCCCCCATGGAGTGTGAGCTCCATGAATGAGGGCTGAGAGGCTCTAGGTTCTCCTGTAACCCCTGTGTCTGGCACCTAGTAGTTAGTGTATATCTGCAGTGGACAAAGGAAGGAGGGAGGGAAGGCAGGAAAGAGGGGTGCCCTAACCCCCAATGTGACTGTATTTGAAGATGGGGCGTGGAAGGAGGTCATAAGGGTGGGGCCCTAATCCCATAGGACTGGTGTCCTTGTAAGAAGAGGAGGAGGCACCAGAGCGCTCTTCCTTCTCACGCATGGAAGAAAGACCACATTCCTTCTGGAAGGAATTCCTTGTTCCTGAAACAGGCAGGGTCCCTTGAAGGGGCAGTTCAAGATGTCCCTCTGATTTGCATCACGTAGCAGAGGAAGCACAGAACACTCCTGAAGCAATAGGAGAGAGGAGGCACGTGCATTAAAAATGCAGACCTCCAAGTTTTTCCATCTTAGGTGAAGGAGGCAGAATCATCTGTCCCTTGGAAGGAAAGAAAAGAGAACCTTTTCTTATCTGTTTTGGGGCATGAAGCAGTGGCTGCTCTTTCTCCCTGACCAGCTGGGAAGTTAGTGAGGGCGGGGACCTCTCTTAAGAGGGGAAAGTATTTCTCTCCATTCTTGGATATCTATCAAAAGGAAACATTCCCCACTCCGAGGCCTGTTTCACACCTCCTTCTGTCCACACCCCAGGTCCCAGCAGGTTTGGCCTCAGCACAGGTGCCATCTAAGGGGCAGCCCCAGAGCCATACCCACCAAAGTGACACCATTATCTCCATCTGTGACCACGGACCTCCCCAAGTCTCAGGTTCCTTATCAGTAAAGAGAGACTGCTAATTCCTCTTCTCCCGAGCTTGCCATGAGGGTCAGTGGGACCTTGCTGGCCACAGGGGCCCGGCTCTAGGAGCTGGACGGCTGCCTATAGGAGTGAGGCCCCATGCAGCCAGATCTCCTTTCTTGAAAGACAACTTGGAAATCTGGATGTTTTATCTGGAGTCTCCCAACTAATTTAAAAAATTTCAATAGCCTGTGGGGCTATCAGTTTTTTCTGAACTAAGTGCAGGTGGAAAGAACCGAACTAGGAGTTAAGATGCTTATATTAAAGGCCCAGCTCTGCCACCTCCCAGTAGGGTGACTTTGCCCATCACTTTGCCAAGACTCAGTTCTTTCTTGTGACTTGGGGATACGAATGACACTTGTTCGATGGATTGCTGTGACATTCAAATGAAAGAATGTAAATGAAAGGACTTTGTAACGTGAAATTTGTTCATTCACTCAATAAGTAAGTACTGGTGGGCAGTTCTAGATCCCTGGGTGCGGAATGACGGAGTAATAATTGAAGTTGGGGACTCTGAACCGTACGCATTTCCATGGACCAAATCCTGGCCTCCTCACCCACTAACTCTGGGATAGTTAACTAATAATGACACCTAAAGGATTATTGCCAAATTTTAATGAGTTAATATTTGCAAAGCATTTACATGCCCAGCATAGAAAAGTTGCTATAGAAGCCTTTGATAACAAAAGATTTCTTTGACATGAACAAAGAAGTCAAATTACTCTTTAAGAAGGCAGCTGAATATCTTACCTTAAAATATATCAGAAGAGGTACAACTACAGAGCAGTACACACCAGTATAACTAAATTCTTTATAAAATGAAGTTTTAATTATTAATCATTAGCCATTGAGAACACAAATAGAATGCCTTAATTTACTAGGGTTACAGAGTAAAGGTTAATTCTACTGCCAGTAGAGCATCTGAGGTTTCTTTTTATTAACTAATTATACAAGTGATGTGAATATATTCCTTTATTAAAAAATAATGAAAACATTTAGATGAGGTTAACATTCCCTTTGATACCTGATGTAATTCTGCCATAACATGTAAGGAAAAAGCCCAAATTGCAGTAGCTTAAAGTGACAATGTTTATTATCTGCTCAAGTCCACGTCCATGGCAGGGCAGTGAGCATCTCTACTTCACAAGACCCTCATTTATAGATCCAAGATGGCAATTCCTCACCAGCTAGGATGTGTCACCATAGCAAGAAAGCAAGAGACGTCCTGGACCATGGTGGCGTCCTCCCCAGAGCGACACACACTTCCCATCACATTCCACTGGCCAGAGCCAGGCACACGGCCACCCCCAATTCACAGGGTGACAAGGGTCAATCCTATCTTGTACTTGACCCCACCACTTACCTTGGGAAAGTTACTTAACTTCTCTGCGCCTCAGTTGCTTCATTTGTAAAATGAGAACAGAGATACAGTACTAGTTTCAGAGCACTGATAAGAGAAGTAAATGAGATAAGTGTACAGTGTTCGGAATGGTGCTCAAAGTCTAGCTGTGATGCTGATGGAGATGATGATTTACATCTATCAAGTGCTGTGTATGTTTGAGTGCCACGTGCTATTCTGTAATGTACAAGCAGCTAAATTTTCCACACATAGAATAATCCATTGTATTCCATAACTTTAGTGTGTGTACACATGGATAATGTAATATAATACTTATGAAAATATACATGCAAACCACCCGTTTCTGTTTCCATGAAAACGGAGACATAGTTTTATTGCTTTTGGCCTGAGGCTACAGCACAACTTATAGAGCAGCCAGTGGGTGGATGCTAGGTACTTTCTTACGTAAGCAAAAGAAGGGCTGTTTGCAAGCAGGCAGTTCTGGCCCGTGTGCTCACTGGCCCTTGGCAAGCTGATGTCACAGGCGGCACGGATTGGGATGCTCAGATGCTTGAATGGTGATGCTTCTGGAAACCCGCAGTCTTTCTTGGCCCATCTAGAATAAGCGCTGTTAGATTCTCAGAAGCTGCAGTTTACTTTGGTTCACTCTGCGAAACCGAGTATTAATTCATCCTTGAAGAGCACGTGTCTTTGGCATCGCCTCCCCAGCCACTGGTATGCACTTCCCCCTTGATAAGGTGTCTCTGTATTATCAATACATGCAGCTCTGTGCTCATCCAGCCCACCCCAAATCCCCGTGGCCATCAGTCATCATCTGGCCAATTTGATTTTTTAAAGTAGCTTTAACTGAACCCCTAAAATGTGTTCACTCTGAGTGCACTAAGGTTATACTTATCAAATCAGACCTATATTACCTCCTTAAATTACCTCGAGAACAAAATCAATAGTTTATTTAACCAGACTCAAGAAAAGGCAAAAGGCAAAAAAAAAAAAAAAAGCCCTGAGGAATTTATGTAATAAGTTTTACTTGGAAAGAAATAATGGATGAACGTGGGGAAAGAATTTCAGTGTAAAGCAAAGAATATGGGTAGCTTGGAGGAATAAATGGGCACCTAATTTAATATTGTTCATTTCTGTGCAGTTTCTTACAGATAGCTCACCAGGGTTTGTCAAGTATAGCTTGCTTTCTAAACAAGCCATGGGAATAAACAACCTTGTGACATTTGTTTATAGTGACAGCTGTTGGATTTAACACAAGTATTTATGGCATTTCTTTAAATATTTGCGATCATTAAAAAACTGGGCTACATGTTAATGCCTCCAAATTGAATTCCGGGGGAAATTTTGATCTAATTCAGATACCTCTACCTAAGTTCCCTGTGTGTTTTACATTTACAGCTTCTCAGGGTTTTCTGCCCTAGGTCATTGCTCCTCTGTATTGAGGGAAAATGACAGTTCCCCATGGAGTGACAGACACAGTCCAATACCCTCTAAAACCTGAGCCTTCCCATCAACTAATCTTCTGCTGGTGCTTTGAAAATATCCAATGGCAAGCAGGAGGTATCTTCTTCCAGAAAAGCTGATGAATGTCTCCTGGGGGATGGATGGTTGGATTGAGTCTAAACTCAAGAGGTAACCATAAGGTTGGTTATTTTGCCAGCTTCCACATCTCTCCAACTTGCTTCCCTTTTTGGATCTCCACATACTAGTCCTGCAAATCCTAGAATTCTAGAGTTAGATGAGAATTGGGACTCCTGGAGATCAACTCATCTTCTTTCTCTCATTTGTGTATTTTCTCATCAGGTATTTCCTCAGTGCTCCCAGGTGCCTGGCCTCAATCCGGGCTCTGCACTGACAGTGGAGACAGCAAAAGAGTAGCTGTGGTCTCTGCCTAGTCTGAGACAGAAAAGAAAAATAAAGGGCCCACAAACAGGTAAACAAGATAATTTCAGGTGGTGCTAAATGCCACGGACCAAGCAGGATTGAATATTGTGCTGCGGTCCTAAAGCTTCCATGGCTCTCCTCATTCCAAAAACTTGATTCACAGATTCTTTTCACATGGTGACCTTCCCATGTCTTTCCAATATAGCTTTTCTTTTTTTTGGCTTAAGTAGAGCCATTTTCTCCTGTTTGTGACCAAATTGCCCAGTGGATACAGAAATGGAGAGTGCTTGACAAATAATCAAGGGTTCTTCCTGACAAGACCGTCCTCAGAAGAACTGCAAATTCAGTTGGGACCAGAACATTGGGCGAGAGAAGGGTCTAGGCCTTCCCTGTTCGGAGGAGACACTTGGCAGGGTTTTGGCTGTCCTGCTTGTCGACTGGTGGGGGGGTGGGGCGGGGAGGAGGCACAACTTGAGAATTGTGAGTTGTTTTATTTGGGGCAAAATGAGGACTATAGCTCCAGAGACAGCCTCTCAGATAGCTCTGAGGAACTGCCCCAAAGGAGGTCAGTATGTGTGTGATCTTGGGGAAGGGTACACACCGTCGAGCACACCTGTTGGCAGAGGCCTGCTGCTAGTCACGAGGAGCCCATGTCTCAATGATTTTAGTGCTTTTCTAGATACGAGAAGATGCAAGGGTCTGGGCTCATAAAATCTTCTCTTGAAAATAATTATCTGAAGGCCTATTCTGCCAGTTTTGCTCAGAGCACAGGGTGCCTCATTCCTGATCTCCATCCTGAAATCTCAGGGGGTGTTCAAGGCCAGCGACTGCAGTGGCTTGTGATGTCATCCTCGTAGAGGCAGATGGCGCTTGGCACACATCTCTAAATGCACTGCCTGTGTTCGGGGGAACGTCTCATCCTAGCTGCCATCCCATCTCCAGCATGGAAGCTAGAAACCTGCTTCTTCAACCTCTCCTGCAGGTAGAGCAGTCACGTGACCTGGACACGGCCAATCAGCACCCTCGTGGAGGCGCCCCCCCCCCCCCCCCCCCCCACCTCAGGAGCTTATGATGTAGAGAAGCAGGCTTTGTGATGACTCTGTTCTGGAGACAGGGGCACCATGGCTTGTTTCCAGAGGCAGCTGGGACCAAAGTGCTGGAATCCAGTGCTTGAATCCGGTGTTCAGGGTCCACACTGCATAGCTCTACAGTAATTGCAACATCATTCCGGCTGCATAGCCTCCGAGAAGCCTGTTTTGCTGTCCCTCCCAGAGAGTTGGGGAGCCACTTCTGAAATTCCTTTCTTGCTTAAAGAGAGTAGACACCTGCGCTCGAGCCCCTTGACAGATGCGCGGTTAGGACCTTCCATTCTGCATGCCCATCCTTTCCAAGTTTGAACAGCTGGTGGCCCTTGGAGCCCCGAGTCAAGTGTCTGATGGGGAAGAGCCTTTCCTTGTTGCTTCCCTGCAGCAGCTGACAGACTAGCAGAGCAGAAAACGTTTTTTGCTTCACAATATGAAAATTGGATTCTAAGTCAATGGCGAGCCATCTGTGAACACGTTCCCACAAATGCTAAGTGTTCCAGGGTTGTGGACAGCAAGTCCCCAGAGAGTTCTCAGCGTTGATATTAACAACAACGGAGATGGATTCTCCTGTGGGGGTGGGGTGGCGAGGAGGGCTGGTCACAGACGGGAGACTCTGCGCTGGGCCCTGACCCCCATGAGGAGTGAGACAGAGGGTTGGGGGGAAGGAGGAAAGTCAGGATGAAGTGAAAAGAATGTCAGCTACAGTGGCTGAACCTCCTGGCTGTCCCCCAATATCCATGGTCTGTCTCTTCTGTAGTCATAGAATCCCAGGGCTTTATCTGGTCACTCGGAACACGTGTTAGCTACCCTTGCAGGTACTCATGCCCAGATCACTAAGTTCTAGTTCATGGAATATAAACATAAGTGCTGTGATCCAGTTCGGGGAAGTATCTTAAGGAGAGAAAGCATTCCCTGCCTTCGTCGCTGCTCTCCCATCTCCCGAGGCTGGACCACAGACTCGGGTGTCCCATCTGGAGCAGGTGCCTTAAGCCATGGGTGAGAAGCCTTACACTGAGCCTCGCAGAGCAACAGGGTAGAGGGGGCCTGGTTTCTCAGGAGCCGTGGTACTAGTCCTGAACGATCCACGTTGATATGACATAAACACACTTATCTTGTTTAAGGTACTGTCATTTTTGGAAATTCACAGCAGGATGTAATCTCAACTAACGTACAGTCCATTTTGCTCGGCACTGGGCTAGAACCTCAGGGGGTTGTTGAGACGAAATTCAATATGTAGTTCCAGTAAAATGTCTGGTAGAATGGGCACAAAACTCCATGGACCGGGGGCTGAGTGGTGAGAAGCAGCAGGGAAGAGTTACGGGATTGAGTGCCGCAGACGCTCAGGGCCTGCTCAGGGCAGGCAGGCGGGGGAGCTGGGTCCCAAGACTGGAGGACAAGGTGAGGACAGCAGACAGAACACGGCTTACCTTCCAGGGCTCAGAAGGCACGTTGTCCCTCCTTGCCAAGTCGGAAGCGGGAGATTAAACTACAGTGTGGGTTTCTAGAGGAGATCAGTGTGGACTAGGACTCACCAACAATTGAAATGCTCAGGGCCCAGTACACAGTCAGTGCTCAGTAATGATTTGCTCATGGAAGAAAGATAGAATGACCATGTGAGTAATCCACCAAACAAATGAAAGAGAAGCAGGTAGTGCGGTTCGGTGGCTAAAGAATGGGTGCCAGAATCTGAAGACGGGTTTAAGTGTTTAAATTCTGGCTTTACCATTCAGCAGGTGATGAGTAAGCTGGGCAAGGTAATTAACAAGCTTTCACCTGTAGATGGGCGATGGTGGTGATAAAACCTCTCCTTACAGGGATTGGGTTGAGGGGGGTATATACATACAAAGAAATAGATACTGCTTAGCCCAGCGCCTGGAAAATAGTGCTCAATAAATATAGAATTGTAGCATGATCATTTGGCGGCTGTAATTGCAAAAGAGGATCTCAAGGTCTTTAAGCCAATTTCCTCTTTCTAAATGTCCGGGAAGTCTTTCCCCCCAAAGTATTCAAATCCCACCCTGGTTTCACGCCCTGGCAAGTCTCTAGTCCTCTCTAGGAAACCTCTTCTGTCCTCAGCGATCTTCTCTTCTGACATCACATCATTCCTTGTCATCAGGGTCTACATGAGGGCTGTCCTGCACATCTTCTAGATTCTTATTTTATTCCATCCCCTGATTTCCCAGCCACATGAAAGGCCCACGTCAACCTCTGAGCCCTGATGGGTCCTCTGCATTCATCCTTCCAATTCCTTCCACGTTTAAAAATCCACATACCCCTGTCACATTTAAGTATCTAATTTTTAAACATACATGTAAATCATTGCATCACTATTTTTTTAATAACTTTATTGGCTGCGTTGGGTCTTTGTTCCTGCATACGGGCTTTCTCTAGTTGCGGTGAGCGGGGGCTACTCTGTTGTGGTGCACAGGCTTCTTATTGTGGTGGCTTCTCTTGTGGAGCATGGGCTCTAGGCACACAAGCTTCAGTAGTTGTGGCACATGGGCTCAGTAGTTGTGGCCCATGGGCTTAGTTGCTCCGTGGCATGTGGGATCTTCCTGGAGCAGGGATAGAACCCGTGTCCCCTGCATTGGCAGGTGGATTCTTAGCCACTGAGCCACCTAGGAAGTCCCTGCATCCCTATTATTTAACGTTCATATTCTTAAAAAAACAAAACCCTGTGCGATCACTTTTCAAGTATGTCTGGGGAAATTCAGGACTAAAGTGATTTGATATCCACCATCACCAATTTGAAAAATACATGAGAAATTCAGCTCTAATTGGTGGAAAATTTTACATTATTCTGTTTTCTTTTGAACTTGCCCTCCCCTGGCAGGATTTGATGGGGATGTAGCTTAATTTTATGCTCGGAAGTCTTTCATTGATCATCACTAACACACAAAGTATAAGTGAAAAACAAAATTTACAGATGTCTGTGACCATCACACTTCAAATGTTCACATGATTCTATTACAATTGTGGGTGGGGCTGTTTTGCAGTTAATTCACGTATTCACAAATGGATACTGTTTATAAAGAGACAAGTTGCAGCACCAGTGCTAGCCCCCTCCTTTTAAAAAATATTTTATAGGTAATCGATGTAAGCATGGTGAACCTCGATCATATAAATAGATGGGAATTGAAGAGCTCCTGTTCTGTCACTCAACCCTTTGAATGCCTTCCATGGAAATGGGCTGCCTTGCTTTCTGGCTTTTGAGGGAAATGCCAGTGGGTGGGGAGAACTGTTGAGAGCTGAGGAAGTGGGGGGGTCTTCATTCCAGTGGATCCCCCGGTGGTGTAGCCCCAGCTGCCTGCATCCACTCCAGGTCACAGCTCCTGGCTGGAGGCCCCACCCTAGAGAGCCCTTCTGTCTTCAAATCCCAGAAACCTTCCTTCCCTCACCTTGCCCAGGGCACCACTGGTACCAGCCAGGGCCCTGCACTAGCCTTTGTAATTCCTCTCCATCCTGCTCACAAGTTTTAAATAGTACCTATGTGAAACTCTCCTCCAATTAGCCAACATGAGTGCCATCTGTTTCCTGCTGGAATCCCCACCGATCAATCTTTCTTTTATAAAGTGGGAGAAGGGCATTTGTAAAAGAGGATGTGGAAAAGAAGAACCCACAGAGAACACACGTCGGTCAAAAGTCTGGAAATTGATTCTCTTACAACTGTGCTTGTGAACCCTTACAAAGTCACCATGTGCCCCGGGGGTCTGAGTACTCTGATTTGATGATCGCTGATCTAATATCTGACCATCTGCCCCTCTCTCCTAGGCCCCATAATTGCAAGAACCATGTTGGGAACCAAAAAGTCATTAAAGAAAGCTGGTGAACGTTTTAGCATCCAGGCTAAAGGATGCTGGGGGGATGCTAGGTGGCCACAGTGTGTATGCTCCCATCAACCTCATAGCAGGGAAGCCAGTTACCTCCTTGAGATGATGTTGGGTGGGGAGGGGCTGATCTCCGAAGGCCAGGACCCCAGGGTCACCTGCTTAAGTTGAGCATTTACTACCCTTGGCGGGGAGCCTGCCTGGTTTCTCCGCCAGCCTCTCTGCAGCGCTGATTTAGAAATTCCAGACAGCCCATCGAGAGTTCTTTATTGCAGCAGCAGGCAACTGATCTACAATAACATGTAAAAAGATAGGGGTCCCCAGGCAATGACAGCAGCTGCCGTTTAAGTTGAAATTGGAGTTAAAATGTGTACTGGATCCACCTGCTAGCAGGAGATGGGGCAGTGGGGAAGGAGGATGGGGCGGTGAGTCCACGCTTCCCATTCCTGAAACTGGCAAGAAACCCCAGGGCCATTGCCCAATAGTCTAGGTATCCTCATCCTCAGGAGAGGGGAGGCTCCCGTCAATGGCTGTGGGTGTGTTTGCATTAGCTGCCAATGGGTCTTATCCCCCAGGGTCATTCAGGTGTAAACCAATCTTCCCTCCTTCCTTCCTGTCCTTGATTTCAGTGCCCACTTCCTCACTTACACAAGGGGAGAGGCTCAGATCTCCACCCATCTCGGTTGTCACCTGGTCTTTTTAAGAGAAATGAGGTAATGGATGTGCACATTCTTATAGCACTTGGCTGGGAAGGGAGGAAATGAATCCAATCTGTTTCCCAGCCCATTTCTCCTGCTCTGCTCAGCTGCCTGACTTTCTCTGAGGCCAGGCTGGGGTGGGGTGAGTGGAAAGGTATCCTGAGCTTGTCCAGGCAGGAGCAGACAACCCTCCTGCGTTAAATCAGGGGCTGTGGGGGAGAAAGAGGGAGGGAGATGATGCCCGTCATCTCCCCTGTGGGGGACAAGTATTCTCACCTCTTGCCTGGGTTAACTGGCTCACTTTTGGTCAGCCTTGTTTCTGTCTTCAGAAAAAGAAACTGAGGCTCAGAGAGAGGCAATAACTCATCCAAGATCACACAGCTTGCACAGGGAAGAGTAGAATTCACACCCAAGAACTCTCTTCGATCCATTCAAGGTTTGAGCTTTTTAAAGGGACAGTCATTAGAGAGCAATGAACAAAATTGACAAAGCCCTGCAGTCCATCAGGTGGTGATCAGGGGTGTGGGGGAAAGTAAAACGGAATAAAGGGTACCCTTGGGAGAGGTGTCTTTTTTTACAAGGTGCTCAGGGAAGTGACAGCCAGGCATAGACCTGAAGGAAGAGGAGGTGAGAGCCAAGCTTTTAAATGAGGAAAGAGAGCTCCAGGCAGAGGGCACAGTGAGTGCAAAGGCCCTGGGGCAAGACTATGATCTCATGTGTTGGAGGAATAGAAAGTAACTGTTTATGTACTTTCTAAGAGTCCCACAATTCAAGGGTATAGTAAGTAAGTGAGGGGTGGTAGATGCAGTCTGCCCCAGGTGTCAGCAGTAAGGCCCCTACTACAACCCCCACCCCATCCCTTAAAACACTAGCGCCCACATGAGACCAGAAAGCTTAGGAGGGCTGAGCTTGTCCTGTTCCTTGTTGCCTCCCCAGGACTTAACATCTTGGTCTAGAATCTGGCTATTTTTAATTGAAGTATAGTTGATGTACATTATTATGTTAGTTTTGGGTATATAACAGTGATTCGACATTTAAGTACATTAAGAAACGCTCACCACCATAAGTCTAGTAACCATCTGTCACCAAAGTCATTACAGTATTACTGACTATATTCCTTATACTGTATATTACATCCCCATGACTCATTTATTTTATAATTGGAAGTTCTTGCCACTTAATCCCCTTTACCTATTTCACTCATTCCCCTCCCCCCTCCCCTCTGGCAACCACCAATTTGTTTTCTGTATCTATGAAACTTTTCTGTTTTGTTCATTTGTTTGTATTTTTAGATTTCACATATAAGTGAAATCACATGGCATTTGTCTTTCTCTGACTTAATTCACTTAATACACTCTAGGTCCATCCATATTGTTGCAATGGCAAGATTTTATATTCTCTTATGGCTGAGTAATGTTCCATTGTGTAGATATATACACACCACATCTTTATCCAATCATCTGTTGATGGACATGTACGTTGTTTCCGTATCTTGGCTACTGTAAATAATACTTCAGTGAGCATAGAAGTACGTGTATCTTTTCTAATTAGTGTTTTTACTTTCTTCAGATAAATACCCAGAAGTGGAATTGCTGGATCATAGGGTAGTTCTATTTTTAATTTTTTGAGGAAACTCTTTACTCTTTTCCATAGCAGCTGCACCAATTTACATTCCCACCAACAGTGTACAAGGGTCCCCTTTACTCCCAATTCTCACCAACACTTATTTGTTGTCTCTTTGATAATATTCTGACAGGTGTGAAGTGATATCTTACTGTGGTTTTGATTTGCATTTCCCTGATGACTAGTGATGTTGAACATATTTTCATGTGCCTGTTGGCCATCTGCATGTTTTCTTTGGAAAAATGTCTATTCACGTCCTCTGCCCATTTTTAAATTGGATTGTTTGGTTTTTCTTATGTCAATTTATATGAGTCCTTCATAGATTTTGAATGTTAAACCCTGATTGGATATACCATTTGCAAATATCTTCTCCCATTCAGTAGATTGCCTTTTCATTTTGTCGATGGTTTCCTTTGCTGTGCAAACAGTTTTTTAGTTTGAAGTAGTCCCATTAGTTTATTTTTGCTTTTGTTGCCCTTGCCTGAGGAGACATATCCAAAAAAATACCGGTAAGACAGATGTGAAAGGGGTCACTGCCTATGTTTTCTTGGAGTTTTGTGGTTTCAGGTTTCAGTTTTATGGTTTCTTACATTTGTCTTTAATCTATTTTGAGTTTATTTTTTGTGTATGGTATAAGGAAAGGGGTCCATTTTGATTCTTTTGCATCTAGTGGTCCAATTTTCCCAACACCATATATTGAAGAGGCTCTCTTCCGCGTTGTGTGTTGTCTCCTTTATTGTAAATTAAGTAAACCAAATAAGCATGGGTTTATTTCTGGGCTCTCTATTCTGTTCCATTGATCTATGTCTGTTTCTGTGCCAGTACCATACTGTTCTGATTCCTATATCAGGGAACATGATACCCAACTTTGCCCTTCTTTCTCAAGATTGCTTTGGCTATTTGGGGGTTTTTGGTTTCCATACAAATGTTAGAATTCTTTGTTCTAGTTCTATGAAAAAAGCCATTGGTGTTTTGATAGGGATTGCACTGAATCTGTAGATTGCTTTGGGGGAGTATGTTCATTTTAACAATATTAATTCTTCCAATCCATGAATATGGTATATATATCTTTCTATCTGTGTCATCTTCAATTTCTTTCATCAACGTTTTGTAGTTTTTAGAGTACAGGTCATTCACCTCCTCAGTTAAATTTATTCCTCGGTACTTTATTCTTTCTGATGCTAGAATTTGGCTTTTGTTGAAGGCATAAACACATAAGAAAAAGCCAGTTGTCCTTGGAGATCTGTGAGTATGTGGGCAAGTGTGAATGAAGAGCTTGATGGGGAAGGAGAGCTTGATAATAAAATTCTGGACTCACTGGCAGGGTCTGGACAGGGCTGCCTGCTGGGGCTATACAAGGACAGATGTGATGTGTATTATGGGACTAGGGCTACTAGGCAGGATGTCTCTGGGCCATGGTTCCCTCCTAATAGATTTTACAAAGCAAGTAGAAGTCCATGGCTGCCCTGCCTGCTCCCACTCCACTGTGCTGGGTTCACAGAAGGCCTTTGAGCATAGAAGCTCCAGCCCTGGTCTTGTCCTAGGCAAAGTGCTAACTCCTCCAGCTTACTGCCCATGTGATGCTGTTCTGGTGAGAACAACCCCTCACCTGAGCAGTCAGTGAGGATGGAGAACAAGCAGGGACCTTGATGTCCAAAGGCCAGGTTCAATCAGCAGTGAGCTGTATGACATTGGCTGGGATGTTCCACCTTCTAAGCCTCATCTGTGACCCAAGGTTCCAGATTTGGTACCTAGGAGGTATCTTTAACACAGATTTCCACAGGAGTTCAAATATCTTTTTCTCCTAAAGACTGTTCTGTTCTAGCACCTTTGGAAATTCAGAGCCTCGTGGGACACAGTCCTTATTCAGGTGATGGGAGTCACAGGCAGGCAAAGCTACACACTTATGTGCAGAGAACTCTTAGACCTCTGGTGAAACAGCTGCTGTGCTGTCTCCATCTGAGAAGAGTGGGAGGGGAAGCAACAAAAGCAGTGACATCTATTTGCTTCATAAACTGCCTGTCATTGAGATTCATTTGGCAACTCAGTAAAGCCTCACAGCAGTATAGGAGGTAGGTACTTTTATCCTGCATGATTCACAAGTGGGGAAACTGAGGCATGCTGCCCAAACTTCTTCATAAGCTTCTCAGGAGCAGATTCTTACCATTTCTGGTCTCTCAGATCTTTCTCCCAGGCCTCAGGGATGGCCACTTACATTCCACCAGACCCCAGGAAGCTCAACCCCAAATACTAATTTTTTTTTTTAACAAATGGACAAGAATGTATTATGCATCCAATTAATCTTGGACCCCACAGACTGGCCTCCAGGAGGAATCATACTTATTCAAACAATGGAGTCATTACTAAGGTGATCGTGGCCTCCTCCAGGATGCTCAGAGCTGGGGTGAGGACCACAGGGGAATCTGTCCCTTTCTGCCACAGTCACATCTTACCTGGGCCTCTCCTGAGCTGAAGCACATTTCCTTCTCACTAACCTTGAACCTGAATCACCTCCAGACATTTATAAATGCTGAGCTCATCCTCCAGGACCAGCTGGATGGGCATGCTACCTGCACACTTGCATGGACCCCATACTCAGAAGGGCCCTTGCTCAGTTTAATGCTCTGCTATTAGTCTTGAAATTCTCAAGAATTTTTGGACACAGAATTCTGCATTTTTATCTTGCATTGGACCTCAAATGTGATATAGTTGAACCTGTCACCTTCCAAGGAGCAAGGTTTGCCCCCTCTCAAGTTTTGAGAAACACAGGCTCCCCAAGTGTCTGATCACTGGGTGTGTCACTGGAGAGTCCCACTCAGTGGGATTCACAAGCACCATTGTCTTGGCTAAACAACATAAGTCTTACCACTGCTCAGTTCATACCCTGAGAGCCAATTCACAATTTCAGTATCTGAGCCTGGCTAAAGGTGGAACATCATCAGAATATGGCCAAGAGGCTCCTGATTAGTTTCTTCCTCTCCCATCCATTTATTATGCTTCAGGATGGGTTTGATCAGGGTGTTGCTGAGCCCTGGTTGCTCTGTTTATAAGTTTGGGTCTGGAGCAGTTTCTGTTCAGTGCCCCTGATTTTGTCTATACTTGAGTAAAATGATGCCTCCCTCCCTTGGAGTTGGACTTCCAGGTTGGCTTTCCCTACAGCCTCATTTAGCTGAGGCCCAACTCATGACCCCAGGGCAGTCATCCTCACAGGAGCTGCTCTGAGAACCCACACATTTCCACATCACAGACCCAGGAATGTCCCCCCCAGGTCACCCTCCCCTTGAAAAGTTTTGAGAGAAGAGTTTGAGCAACTGTAATGAAAACAAGGAAGATGGTTCCTTAGCACAAAATGAAAATGTGGGGCCCCTTGTTCAAAGATTATTAGGAATTTTAAGACAGATTAAACCAAACTGGGAACCTTCTAAATGCAGATTGCATGCCCTTGACACCAATGCTGTTTCCAGGGTCCTGTAACTCATCACAAAGTGAAGCCAGGCTGTGTATCTTTTGAAAGTAATTACAAGCCTCATTCTTCGTTCATCTCTGTTGCATGAGTCCCAGGCAGTCAGGCCACGTGTAGCTAATCAAAGCCAGAGCCCTAGGCTGCCTGGTGTGATCTCAAAATGCATGGAAGGAGGAGGCAGAGACTTGCTCATGAATTTAAGGGCTGTGTGCTGCCCAGATGCTGGCAAAGTAAAAAATTACCCCCAAACCCCTCCAACTTCTGAGCAGCGTTTTCACACATCCTACTCTGAAGACAGCTTTTCTGTGTTACTATTGTTTCAAATTCCAGCAAAATGGTTCTCCATTTGCTAGGTGTTCTAATTTTTTCTGTCTTTTGATTATTGATAATTGAGTTTTTATCCATCAGTGTGTATGTCTGCCTGGATGTGGCAAGGGCTGTGGGGAGCCGAGGGGACTGGTCGGGAAGGTGAGTTTGCGCTGGCATGTGGTTGTGGCTTCTCTTGTATTTTCATTCCAGGTGGTTTTAGCTGGAGGGTTATGGGGACCAGATAACGTTCTCCAAAGCCACCCCTTCTGTTACTAGCTAGAGGGGAATTGAGAAACCTTGTATTTCATCAGAAAATTCTGCTTTTCTATTTTTTAAAAATTATTTAAAGCTAGCCAGACTCTGGCAGCTTCTCATGACCTTGGCCTTCTAACTGCTCTTTCCACATCCTTTCTTCGTGCCATTCGGAAGCCAGTCATCTTTTAAAAAATCATTAGACATTTCTACACCCCTGCTTAAAATGTTCCAGTGAGTTCCATTGGCACTTGGAACAAAACTCAAACACATTTCTACTTTCCACAAGGCTCTACTTGATCTAGAACTCACTGTCTCCCTGACCTCATCACCTACCCCCTTATCCAAATTCACCTGCCCAGCCGCGTTTGTCCCTTAAAGCTCCTTGAACAAATCAAGCTGTTAGTATTTCATAGCCTTTGCCTCTGCTATTCTGTCTGAAATGTGCTTTCCACATGCATCCACATGTGGAAATAAGAATAATCGCCCCCCAAAGATGTCCAGGCTCTAATTCCTGGAACCGGGTAATATAATGAGCTTATCCGGGTTATTCAGGTGGACCCTATAAAATCACGTGAGCCTTTAAAAGCAGAAGAGGGAGACAGAGACTCAAAGTTCTAGAAGGATTCAAAGAAACTGAGGCCAGGGAGCTGCAGAGTCAGATTAGTTAGAATCTTGGCCCTGGGGCTGCTCTGCTTTTATTAAATCAGAAGTCACATTAATCAGCTCATAAGTGAATTTTTCTAGAAGGTGATTGTAAAACAAGATATGCTGTCACAGAGAGAAACCTAAATCGAATCACACTTATTGTCACATGGACCCTGCGTTTCAAAGCCTTTAGAAAGCTATTATCCACCAAAGACCTACAAGCTGTACTTTGCCCACGGAGCTTTGTAGCTGTGGTGCCCAGGGCATTACTCATTATAATACACAATTACATGTGCACTAATGCTTGTGTATCTGTTTCATCACACAGTGAAATCCATGTGTTTAATCTTCCTTGTCTGTTTATCCTAAAGATAATGAAGCAAGTTGCCACCTTTATCTATGATCTCAGAGCAGTATCTTAACTGGTCATGGCCCTGTTTTCTTTCACTAGGGAGAATTTAGGGTAACCACCATCGCTATCTGAGGTCACACATAAAACAGTTCATGGGTGACTATAATTAAACCAGTTTATAATTCTCCAGTCTCCCAAACTAATCCTCCCTTCATGAAGATGCACGGCTAGGCGTTGAGTGTTAGTATAAATCAGACTATACAGATAGGTGTAATTAAGAGGGGAATGGGTACCACACTGCAAAGATAAGCCCTATTTTGCAGAAATAATTCCATCTCTATGTCAGCATGCCAGCCCAGGGAGGCAGCATGAAATACAATTATCTTTCTTCTGACTTAATGGGGGGTTTATGCTGTTATTTTTCATTATCATAATTTCTCAAGACATATAAACAGATTTTTTTTTCCCTAATGCAATTACAGTCCTCCATACGAGACAGCTTATGTCTAAATGAAAACTCAGGCAGAATTAACCATAAGAATTTGTTGTGGATGATACCAGCATTTCTATTTTAAAACACACGCATGGTCCCCACTCCAGGAGCTAAGGAGTTTGATCCCAACCCTCTGAAGCATCTTTTGCTCTTGAAAAGCAGCTGTTACAAGCCCTTTTGCTCCAGCTCTGTGCTCTTCCACTCCTGAGTGTCCAGGCCAGGCTGCAGCCATTTTTCCTATATTTAACCTTTCTGTTGCAGGTGCTGATTTGTTTGACTTGGTGAAAGATTGACTTTTACAACCCTCATAAAATCCCTCAGCTCCAACCCGAAAACTCGCCCGAAAAGTGCTTGGACAAAAATGGCCCAGGTGTTTTTCAGCTCTTGATGGAGATAAACACATATGCGCGCACACACACACACACACACACACACACACACACACACACACACACACACACACACAGCAGGAATGATATTTTTAAAAAAATGTTGCATAGGAGTCCAGGAAATAGAAGAGCATCCTGGCTCAGCCAGGTAGATAGAACCAGGCAGGCGTTCTGCACAGAGGGAATTTTCCAGAGGAGGAAACGAGGCTTGTGAGTGTCAAGGGAAAGGTCCCCTCAAGGTTAAACCAACAAGGAGGTGGGGAGTGGCATGAGGAGCCTGAAAAACCCGATTATCCAGCCAGGACCAGGACGATCACAGCAAGAGATGCCATCAGGGTGAGGAGGGACACGGAGGAGAAAGGCTGTCCCAGATGGTGTGGCTGGAGACTGGCAGGCGTTGCAGAATCAGGAAGTGGGAGGTTCTGAGACTTACACTGAGGCCCCACCCAGGTCCCCGCCCAGTCATGGCTGAGTGACTTCCCAGGCTGGAGTGGGGGGTGAGGGGCGTGGTGGTGTCCGCCCCTGAGGCCCCTTGTGTTCGCAGGAAAACCTGAGCTCCCGAATGGGGCCAGGAGTTCCCACCTGCGTGGAGGAACCTGGAAGACTTAGCCCAAGGCTGTGGCCCCAGAGGACCATGGGTTTGCTGAGAATGACAGGAGAAAGAACGTGGCCAGAGGGCACTTTGCAGACCCTCTGACCCCGTGAGTGTCTCAGCTGGTGAGTTAAGTCCTGACCTGAAGCCCGAGCCACAGCTTCTGCGTGCAGGAAATATACACACGTGCTTGCACATGGGCACGTGCACACACGCATGCTTGCTCACACACACACACTGCCATTGTTTGCACAGTAGTTCATCCATTCGTTCTACAAGTGATTATAGAGCACTCCCTCTTGCCAGGTACCACATTATGCTCCAGGAAAACTCAGAACAGAATCTAGTTCCTGAGCGCCCGAAGCGCCTGGTCCACTTGGAGGGCATCTGGGAAAAGAGAGGCTGTCTAAGAGTAAGGAGACAGCCACAAGTCCTAGTTATGCCCAATAATCTCTACCTGCAATTCCCCACCTGCCTCAAGACTGAAGGCCACGCCCCCTGCACAGAGTAGGACAAGCCCATTTTGACAATCCCCTTTCTCCTCCTCCACCTTCTTGAAAGTTCTGAATCATTCCCTGCCCACTCTCCTCTCTAGACAGCCTTTCCTGCAGCTTGTTTTAATCACTTTTTGAGTTAAAAGTCAATATTTAATTAACCAAGTAATTACATTCAGCTTACGTTTGAATCTGGGTATTTGCACATCTGTGCACGTCAGGGCACCCGCCCGCACCCTTCCATCTGTCCCCTGCCTCTTTCCCACAGCGCTGCCCTCCCTTTCTTTGGGGCAGAGAAAGAAGCCTCCTCTTGAGCATATTCTCTGGGAGCCAGAGAAGTAGGGAGGATGGGCTTTCCCTGGAGGACACCCTGTGCCTCTCCCCGGAGCAGGAAGAGTTACTCTCATCTTGTTAACAGCAGAGGGGATTTCCTGCTGCATCTCCACTACTCATTACAGAGCCATTGAAGGGTTTTAATTAAATCAAAGCCATTCATTCCACATAGAAAGGGGGTGGGGAGGACAGACTGGAGACTACTGACCTGGCGAGAGAGGTTCTCCCAGCTGTGTTTGTCCCACGTGTGGAGAAGAAAACTCATCACAGCAGCCGGTCCGGGTGTGTAGTTTAGTGTCCTCATAAGCAGCTTGAGGGGAGATGGAGGGCAGGAAGCCTTGGCTGGTGGCACGTTGGACATTGCACATGAAGGATCTGCCTCCTTCAAGCCAAGTTTATGGACGTAAATGCACGATGTTGGCATAACTGCATGGCCAAGGGGTGAGTGGGAAGGGTACACATGTACTTCATTTGAACTTAGGACTTCTCCCTGAAACTCTAATATGATTCTGAGTATTGGCTGATCCACAAGTCAATTGTAATGTGCCTGGCCTGGGGGAGGACAGCATGTCCATGTGGTGTCCTGTGTGTGTCCATCACCCAGGATGCAACACACATTCAACCACCATCCGGAGGAGCTGGGTCATGCAGAGCTGCAAAGCCAACCCCAGAGGATGCCTGCGAGGCCTGGAATGCACCTGCTGGTTGAATTGTCATTTGTAGAGCACTTTGGATAATTATCTCAATATTTTATCATTCAGTGGCCTAATGTTTGAAGGCACCAGGGACAGCCACTGTTACGTGGTCCCTTTGTACCCGTTATTAAGTGCCAAGCGTCCCAGAATGTTTCCCAAGCAGTGGGGCAGGGGTTACTGAGAAACATAAGAATTAGAGAACCATCTCCATAACTTAGGGTAGTACCGGGACCGCATGAAATACCACTGAATTAGGCAGCTAAAAAGTTATCCACTTTTCCACTCTCTGCCAGTCCTCCCAGAACCTCAGGTAGGAAGTTTCAGGTTGGTGCTAATGGGTCTTTAAAGTGGCTTAAAGAAAGATTTGGAAAAAGAGGGAGAGAGAGGTTTGGAGAAATATTATCTAGTTAAAATGTAATAATGTTTTGGTTTTGGTTTGAGCTTTTTTTAAAAAAAAAACTTTATTTTGAAATAATTTAGATTCACAGAAAGTTGCAAAGAATTGTTCAAGGAGACCCCATGTACTCTTCACCCAGCTACCCTGAATGGTAACATCTTACATCACTATAGTATAATATCAAAACCAGGAAATTGACATTGGTACACATTACAGTTTATTCAGACTTCACCAGTTATAAATGCACTGGGGTGTGTGTGTGTGTCTATAGTTCTATGTGATTTTCTCACGTGTATTTTTGTGTAACCACTACCACAATCGAGACACAGAACTTTTCCATTGCCACAAGGATCTTTATGCTACCCCTGAAGAACCACACTTACCCACCCCTAACCCCTGGCAAACCCTAATTGATTTCCAGCTCTATAATTTTTTATTTAAGGGTATTATATAAATAGTCATATAATATGTAACATTTGAGATCGGCTTTTTACCACTTTGCATAATTCCGTTGAGGTTCACCCAAATTGTATCAGTAGTTTCTCCTTGTTGCTGGCACACTTCACTTTGTGGAAGCTCTACAGGGTGCCTCACCACTCACACGTTGAAGAACATGTGGGTGGTTTCCAGTTTCGGGTTGCTATACAGTTGCTATGAAATTTCATGTACAAGTTTCTATGTGAATCCAAGTCTTCATTTCTCTGGGATAAATGCCCGAGGGTACAATTGCTGGTTCTGTGGTAAGTCCATCTTTCGATTTAAAAGAAACTGTGATTATGGGTGATGGGGCAAGATGGTGTAGAGAAAACTTTTCCTTGCTCTTCCTCTCTAAATTCAACTGGATATCCTGGAAACAATTCAACACACAATCACAAAGGACTTGGAAAGGTGAGAAGAAGATGAATTGGCTAGGAACCTCGGGGCTTGAATAATGACACCTCAGTTGAATTACCTGGGTTTTCTCTTTAACTCCTCTATATCCTACACTGGGCTCTGGAGAGAGATGCAACCCCAAACCACCAATAGGCTTAGACAAAAACAAACACAAGATCAGGAAAGGGGCAGCTCAGTGGAGAATATACCCGGTGGCAGTGGTAGGCTCTACCTGCAAGCGGAGCTTCTGGGGGCTGACTCATCCCACACCCCACACCCACCTTCAGCATGCAGGCCCTTCTGCTTACCATGGGAGGACCAGCAAATCTGGTATCTCTTGACTCTGCACCCAATGGCAGAGGGTAACTCAGGCCTGGTGTCCCTCCAGCCCTCCATTCAGCAATGGATGGTGAACCAGTCCCATGCTCTTCCAATCTTCTACCCATGGTAGAATCACCCAGACCCCACAGCTCCTGTTCTTCTACCCACCAGCAGAAGGAGGCTAGGTAGGAACTTCCTTCCTGATGGCACCAGCAGAGATAGAGTTGAAAGCCCATCGACTTGTCTATGTCTACCAAAAAAATCTCCTGGGATTTTTAATAGAAGTTGCATTCAACATATAAATCAATTATGAGAGAATTGACATCTTCACTATGTTGAATCTTCCATTCTATAAAAAAGGTCTTTCCAATTATTGAGTTCTTTAATTTCTTGCATCAACATTTTATAGTTTTCATCATATAGATCTTGCGCATGTTTTATTAATCTTATACTCAAGTATATCATTTTATTTGGAGTAGATACAAACAGTGTTCCATCTTTAATTTCAGTTTCCATTTGTTCATTGCTGGTTTATAGACATGCAATTGATTTATGTGTATTGATCTTGTATCCTGTGACCTTTCTGAACTCACTAGGTCTAGGAGTTTTTTGGTAAATTCTTTGGGATTTTCTCTGTAGGAAATCATGTCGTTTGCAAATAGTGACAATTTTATTTCTCTGATCTGTATACATTTTATTTCTTTTTCTTGCCCTACTGCACTGTCTAGAACTTCTAGGAGTATGCTCAATAAAAGTGGTGAAATGGACTTCCTTGCCTTAAGGGCAAAACATTCAGTCTTTCACCATCATGGATGACATTAACTATAAAATTTTTGTAGATGCTCTTTATGAAATTGAGGAAATTACCCTCTATTCCTAGTTTGCTGGGTACTTTCATCATGAGTGGATGCTTTTTCTTCAACTAAAATGATTTTTCTTTTTTAGCTTGTTGATATGGTGGATGTCTTTTTTTTTTTTTTTTTTTTTTTTTTGACTATTGCACCATTCTTACATACCTGGAAAAAAATCCCACTTGCTTATGTTATAAAATTCTCTTTATATATTGTTGGATTCAATTTGCTAATATATTTGAAAAGTCTGTGTTTAAACTCAAGAGATATTGGCCTATAGTTTTCTATTTTTGTACTCTTTTTGTCTGATTTTACTTTTATTAAGGCAATACTGGCCTCATAAAATAAGCTGGGAAATGTTTCCTCTTCCATCTTCTGGAAGAAATTGTGTAAAGTTGGTGTTAATTTTTTTTTTTTAATGTTAGATAAAATTCTCCAGTGAAATCATCTGGATCTAGAGATTTCCTTTTCAGTAGATTTTTAATTACAAAAGCAATTGCATCATTTTAGGACTCTTCAGGTTACCTATTTCATCTTGATTGAGTCTGGAAGTCTGTAGTTTTTGAATAATTGGTCAATTTCTCTAAAGTATGGAATTCATGAACATAGACTTGTTCATAGCATTCCCTTATTACCCCATCAACGGCTACATGATCTGTAGTGATGCTCTGTCTTATTCCTGGGATTAGTGATGTTTTTTCTTCCCTCTTTTTATCTTTGTCAGTCTTGTTAGAACTTTGTCAGTTTTATTGATCTTTTCAAAGAAACCATTGTTTCATTGATTTTTTTTTCTTTTGTCTTTGTCTTCAATTTCACTGAATCTCGCTCTCTTTACTGTTTTCTTCCTTCTGCTTATTTTGGGTTTACTTCACTCATCTTTAGTTTCTTGAGGTAGGAACTTAGATTATTGATTTGAGATCTTTCCTTACTCCTAATGTAAACATTTAGTACTCAGTTTCCCTCTCTGCATGACTTTAGCTGCATCTCACAAATTTTGGTATGTTGTATTTTCATCTTCATTCAGTTCTATGTATTTCAAAAATTTCATTTGAGACTTCCACTTTGACTCGTGGGTTATAGAGCAGTGTGCTAATATTCACATGTCTGAAGATTTTTCCTGTTGTCTTTGTGTTATTGATTTTCACTTCTAGTTTGATTCCATTATGGTGAGAAGACATACTATTTGCGATTTGAATTCTTTTAAATGTGTTACGGTTTGCTTTACACACGAGGATATGGTCTCCCTTGGTAAATGTTCCACATGGGCTTGGGAAGATGTGTATTCTGTTGTTGGATGAAGTAGTCTATAAATGTCAATTAGATCCAGTTGATTGATGGTGCTGTTCAGTTTAACTATATTCTCACTGATTTTTCTGTCTGCTAGATATGAAAATTACTGATAGAGGGTGTCAAACACTGATATGTGAGATGTTGAAGTCTCCAGCTATGATTGCAGATTTATCTGTTTCTCCTTTCAGTGTCATCAGTTTTTGTTTCCTGTAATTTGAAGCTCTGTTTTTTGGTGCACACACATTTACGATTACTATATCTTCTTGGTGGACTGATCTTTTTATCATTACATAACATCCCTTGTCATCTCTAGTAATTCTGTTTGCTCTAATGTCTACTTAATCAAATACCAATATAACCACTCCTGCTTTTGTTGAAGTAATGTTTATGTCACACAACTTTATCCATTCTTTTACTTTCAGCCTACCTATGTTATATTCTAAGTGAGTTTTTTGCACATAGGATGTAATTTGATTGGTATCTTTTAATCCACTCTGCCTCTCTGTTTTGACTGATATATTTAGGCCATTGACACTTTACTGATGGGTTAGGGCTGAAGCCTGCCATTTTATTTTTTATTTTCAATTTCTTCCCTCTGTTTCTCTTTTCTTGCCTTCCTGAGAGTTTTTTTTTAATGTTTTTTAAAATTTCATTTTCATTTATAATGTTTTACTTTTTTTTTTTGTATGTTTTTCTCACTGGTTGCTTGGGTATTACAGTACGCATGTACACAACTTAGCATACTGCTATCAGTGTTTTAACACTGCAAGTTAAGTATGAAGCCTTCCCTTTACCTTTCCCGCTTTAAAAATACAATTGTCTGAAGTGTTTCATATGAGCAGCACATCATGTGATGTGATTGTTCTTCCTTCAGCCATCATATATGATTTAAGAAACTCATGAAGTGAAGAATAGTCTACTAACACCTATTTTTTTTATCCATCACAATATTCTTTTTTCCTTCCTAATGTTCCAAGAATTCTCCTGCTACTGGTTTCTTTCTGCCTATATAGTTATATTTGAAATGAGTTTCTTATAGACGGCATACAATTGGGACATTTTTTAAGAGTGTTTCAGTTGGTGTATTTGGATCATCTACATTTGATGTAATTATTAATATGTTAGGACTTAAGTCTGACATTTTATTTTTTGTTTTCTTTTTCCTTTCTGGTTTCCCTTTTTTGATCTTCCTGTGGGTTACTTGAACAATTTTCAATATTCCATTTTGATTTATCTATGGTGTTTTTAAGTGTATCTCTTTGTATAAATTTCTTTAATGGTTCTAGGTATATTCATAACATCACAGTTTACTGGTGTCATCACCTTACCAGTTTGAGCACTGTGTCTGCCTTATAAAATCCAATAAGATACTACAAGTAGAGTGTTCAACACAGGAAGTGGCAGTAATAAAATAATAATCACAATACCCAACCCTTATTGAGTGCTTATTATATGCCAGGCACTGTTCTAGGCAATTCCTGTGTATTAACTCATTTAACTGTTACAATGACCCAGTGAGGAAGATACCATTATTGCACTCAATATATAATCAGGATGGTAAGCTATAGAGGGATGAAGTAAATTTCCCAGGATCACAGGACTAGTAGCCCAGGGACTAGAAACAAAGTGTCCCTGCCACTGGCCCCAGGCCCGAGGGAGCTAGGAGCAGGCAAGTTACTGTAGGAGAGGGTTGCCATGTGGAGCTGAGGCCACAGGAAGAGGATCACAGCCACGGCCACATCCCTACCCAGAAGGAGATCTGCCCACGCTGTCTCCTTCCTGTCTAAGCTGCTGCCTCCTCCTCCTAAGGGCCGAACACAGCCAGAAAGCACAGGACCAGGGGAGCCTGGGGGACCTGCCTGTAGAGATGGGTCTCTCCCAAGGCAAAGAGCAATGCTGAGGAGGAGGAGAGGCAATGTGGGCAGGAGAAACAGGGCAACTGCCCTGGTCCTTGCTGTGATTTTCCAAAGAGTGCCCCTGCTGTTAGAGCTTCTGGCTCTGAGAACTTGTCCTTGGTGACTCAGGGAGTGGGGCTGGGGGAGGGAGACCTCTGAGCTTCCAGACCCAGGTTACAGCCCGGCCCTGAGGAGCCCAGCATCCCTCACTGGAGAACTCAAAAGACCTTAATAAAATCTCCATTCCTCCATTTATCTGAATCTATATTTAGCACTGACTCTGTGCCAGGCATTGTACAATGTCCTGGGGACTGAGCTGTGAGTAACACAGGCCCACTTCCCAACATGGTGGAGCTGACCCTCCCGTGAGAAGAACTGGGCAATAGTTGCAGGTGTAGTAGGGACTGTGAGGGAAATAAAACAGGTTATAAAATATAGAGAGTGCCTGAGGCGGGGGCACCACCTCAGATAGGGCAGTCAGGGCAGGCCTCTCCGAGGAGGTGACATTTGTGCCAAGACTTGGCAGAGGAGAATAAGCCCATCAAACAAAATCTGGGGAAACATTCTTTTAGGTTTAAGGAAGAGCAAGTGCAAAGGCCCTGAGGCAGGAACAAGCTTGACTTGTCTAAGTGACAGAAGGAGGCCATGGGCCTGGAGCACAGTGGGGGGTAGGGTGGGCAGAGGCTGGCATAGGGCTTGGTGGGGAGTTTGCATTTTATACCTGGAGCCATGAGAAGCCGGGGAGGGTCCAAGAGGGTGAGTGACAGGACTGGGACTAAGGTGAGCTGAGCGCCTTGCACCTGTCCACCTGGAGTGTGTGTCCCTTCAAACCTGTGCCCTGAGTACCTCTGTGGTCTCACCTAGTTCAGGCCGTGCTGAGTTATACATTTGGTTTTGAATTTTAGAAAGATCCTTTAGAAAGATTCTTTTTTTTTCTTTAAAAAAAAAAAAAAAAGATTTTTTTGACCACCCTGGGGAGAATGAGGGGTAGGGGCAGGGGGTTGGGGGTAAGTGAGGAGACCCCTTAGGTGGCTGTTGCTGTCCCCAGAATTTAAAAATAGCAAGGATTTTTGTTATGGGATCTGTTGACAGGGGGCCTTCACCCGCACATCCCCCCCGCCCCACTGGACTAGGTTCTTATAACAGCCATGTCTCCCCATTTTATAGGTGAGGAAACTGAGATTCCTCACTGGCTTATTAATGGGGGAAGAGAACTGCTAAATGACAGAGCCAGGACTGAAAGAGAGTCATCCAGCCCAAAGTGAACGCTGTTCCCAGCCCTGCTCGTCCAGACCCCTCCCTGAATCACACTTCCTGAGAGCTGGGGCTGCTTCTGCTCACCTCTGCATCCCCCGTGGCGCCTGCAGAAAGGAGATGACCAGAAACGTCTGCTCCTCCAGATCGGGCTTCTTCCTTTTCTTTCTCTGGGGGTGATTTGTCTGTGGCATTGGTTGGATGGTTCAGGGACAGGCTGATTCTCTGAACTGGGTCTTGGGCTGCCACCAACACATGCAGCAGGGCCCCGCAGGAGAAATTCTATCTACAGAAGTGGTCTCCAAACTTTTCGGTCAGCCTATTGACCAAGAAAATTGCAAATATTTTGCTTTTCACTTTAGCAGAGTTAAGTTTTTGCTCTGCTATAGCTTCAACTGTTCAAAGAAACTCTCATTTTTCATGCCAGAAGATGTTATACAAATCATTTTCTGAGGGCTGGCATTGGGCCTGCCTTCAAGTAAATATCCACCTGATTCTTTTCTTTTAGATCTGTGAATACAGAGGCAGGGGAAACAGAAAGAAAACAAGGAAACACAGCTCCCACATCTGGAAAGAAGCAAGAGATCACCAAAGCACGGCCCCCTCCAGCACCTGCTTTGTCCGCTCTCCCCAGGTGGTGATGCTGGATAGAGGGTCAGTGATGCTGGCAGGTTTCAGAGGGACTGTCTTCATATGTGCAAAGGCCCTGAGGCAGAAACAGGAAAGCAGGGGTGGCTGGAGCACAGTGAGGCTGGGAAAGGAATTGAACATGAGATTGAAGAAACAGCTCTTGCAGGCTCTCATGGGTGATGTAAGAAGTGCCAACCACTGATCAAGTGAGGGGTGGGCCTTTAGCCTCTGTCCACTGTCAAAGGGCATTTGAATTTAGAATACTGTTGCTGGCAGAAAATATAAAGATTTTCTAGGTAAGACTTTACAATGAACTCTTAAATCATGGTGATGATACAAATGCAAATCTGTGGCCTCCTAAGATCCATTATTGAAAACTTCAAGATGCCAAGAGTAGATGATTACTGTGAAACCAAGGTGCTCCTCATATAACAATACGTACTAATGATCATGTGTATAGTTGTTTCCCAGGCAGTTTTCTAAGAGAATTTACAGCTGGGAAGCAGTCAGAGCCCGGGGCTCACATTGACAATTTGGCACCTAAGAAGGTGGTGGCATTTAGTATGGGCTGCACAGGGCTATGATTGGCGGGGTTGGGGGGTCAGTGTGGAGCGTGTGTTTTCAGGCCGTAAATACTGTGATGGGCGCTTTGTTTCCAGGCAGAACTTTGCAAAGTGGATGTGAGCATAGACAGGGCAGCAAGGGCCATATTAGGTGGGGCACCATGGTTGTGGTGAGGTCTGGGTTTTATTCTAAGGGAAAGAGGCGTGAGTTAGGGGATTTTACCTGTTCGTCTTCATGTGGAGGAAGAAGTGTCAGGGGTGAGAGCCTTGGAGGAAACCCTTGGAGGGCACCAGGTCAACAATCAGAGAGATGATGCCGGGGCTGGCAGAGCCCAGATGATGGCGAGAAGGAGCCAGACTTGCTGTGTGTTTGGGGGATCGAGGTTTGGAGAAAGAGTGAGGGCCTCTCCTAGAATTTTTACCTGAAAAACCAGGTTGGTGATTGACTACCAAAACTTCTCTCTTGGGATCCATAAATGTTTGTTGGAGAGTCTGTGGTCGAAATAGGCTAAATCTTAGGCTTGGGTTATAATTTTGCATCGATGGCTCTTGATGGAAACCAACAAAATATGCTGGTCTAAGAAAGGGAGCTATGGGTGTGATATGGACATAGGAGAGCAGAGCAAGAAAACTGGATGGTTGAAAACATATCTATCTGTGTGTGTATATTTGTACATGATAGGTATACACACTTACATATATATTTATTGGAAATGGCAGAGCTCAGATTTGAACCCAGAACCCATGTTCTTAACCACTGCACTGTTCTACCAGTCTCCTGGTTTCATTGATGTTGAGGTTTCCATATGAAAGATTATCTTTCACTGTTATGAGGAATGTTGCTGGGAACGTCTATACACATGCATCCCTGCACCCTGAGTAAGCATTTCTAAAGCCGCATTCAGGGAGTACACGTGTCTTAGAGCTCCTCACATCTGTGGTGTCCAGGAGCCCGCCTCTTAGATCAGTGTCCCAGAGCCTTTCCTGTTGCAGTAGAGTTGGGACTTCCTCGCCAGCAGCTGAACTGGCCTTTGAAGGTGGCCAAGCTCCTTCCAGGCGATGGGGAATGGGAAGGGGGGATAGGCCCTCTGAACCTCTAAGCAGACCCAGGTCACTGAGGACCCCTCCCCCCTCCCTCCCTGAGTTCACATTTTCTCACAGCCAGATGAGGCTGGCGTGCAGAGGTGGAGGCCTGGGGAAAATTGCGTCATTGCTGTTTCCTGCTCATCCATGCCGCAGTTCTGTGGGCTGAAGACTTCCAGACCAAGGTCACCCAGGCTTCCTTCCAGTCCCAGGGGCAGGTGAACAGTCTTCCCCCCTAACTTGGGGCTGGGTGGGGCACAGCAGGAAGAGGGTCGCCTTCTGTTTCCTAAGTGTGGGGGAGCAGTGGATGGAGTCTTATTTCCCTGCAGAAAGAGAAACATGGGGAGGGTCCAGACCTTTGGTCCTTTGGCAGGAAGGCTGTGGCATTAGTAGACTCTTCTGGGACACCTGTGGACAGGTATTATGGGCTTAATTCAATCCAATTGAATCTTTGGGCAGCTCTTGGCCAGGCCCTGTGACACTCAGAATATTCATAGCTCTTGCCTTGAGGAGCAACCAGCATAGCTCCAGGTTCTCGACCCTCAGCCAGGCCCATGCAATTGCACTAGGTTTGCAATCACCCAGTGCCACCTCTACCATTCAGACTTTTCTGGACTGGACTTTGTATTTTTACGCTTAAATAATTTTGTTTTAAAATGAATTGTATATCCTGACTGCGAAGAGGAAACCAATATTCACTGAAATAAGGAGACGCTTGTTATAAAACCAAGTACAATGAAAACAGTTATTAATCTTCAGCAAGTTACTGCCTCCTGTGATGGCTGATAGGACTTTCTTTATGAGAGTGAGAAGAGAGGCATTAAAGACGGAGTTGCTCCTCACTGAGACGTTCTCCTTGACCTAATCAGAGGGTTGGAGATGGGAAAAAAATTTCTCAAGTGTGAGTCACAGCCTTTTTGATGTGGAGGCCATGCTTATATGGGCACCCTATGGCAGTGACTCTGGTGCCTAGAGGGTAAGGATACACTCTGACCCCAAACCCTAGAATATTCTGCATTGCTTCCCCATGACTCATCTTCCCAAGGGTCCACACCAGGTAGAAATGTGTCCTTTTACAGAGCCTTTTAGATTGTCAATTTCAAGTGGGCCCCCTGAAACTAGACTTGCACCCCCAAAACTGTTTGCCTTTGAGAATTACCTTAAATGAGAACACCCCGATATACATGGAAAAGGCCACATACTAACTCTCTGACCCCGGCCTGGACAATCGCTCCTCCCCACGTTCCGTTCTCACACCAGGAGGCAGGGGAGTGAGGGCTGAGATAAGGGCAGACCCATCGGCAAAGGAGACCTCAGAGAAGGCCTGGTGGGCCATGCAAGAGGGTTTGGATTCAATTCCAAGAACACCGGAAAGCCACTGACATTCTCTTAGTGGGTGAATCATATATGCTTTGCGTTTTCAAAGGCTCACTCTGGCTGCAGTTGGAAAGGACTCGGAGACAAGATTGGAATCAGGGATGCTGCGGGGGGGCAGGGGGCAGATGTGGTACAGGTTCTGCTTTGGAGGTCAGTGAGGTTTGCTGATGGATTACAAGAGGGAGGGGAGGGAAGGAAAATCAAGGGCGACTCTGAAGTTTTCGGCTGAGCTGTCGGGCAGATGGTGGTGCCAGTTACAGAGATGGGAGACTGGGGGAGGAGGGACACATTGGGGGAGGGGGTGAGAATGGACAGCATGCTGCTTTGTAGGCGTGGTCCGCCAGGCCAGCAGCTGGTCCACGTCCCCCAAACTTGAAAACACCCTTTATAAGCTACACCTCATTGAGCAGAAATCCCACTGCCGAGGACAGAGCTTTACTGAATCACAAGTGAGAGAATCAGGAAAGGACAAGTTTAGGGTGGAGTCTCTCTCAGAGAGGAAATGGAAATGACCCAGATTGCTGAGTGCCATTGTGCTACCAGAGACCTGCCCGTCCCCAGGGCACCTCCCCTCCCCTGAGAATGACTGGAGCGGAATGTTCTCCCTGAAGCTTCTGCAACAGGAGCCTGCAGAAGGCAGAGGGGAAAAAAAATTACCGCATGACTTTTCTGATTTTTTCACTCCAATGTTCATTAATGAAATTCCAATACTGCCTCTTCGACATCTGCTTAACTAGTTCCTAAACCCCAAATCAATTTTGAGCCTTGGTATTTTGTAGCTAAAATCAGCAATAATATTTAACTTTATTTTGTAATATCCAAGGGTCAGGAATGGTTCCCCCTTTGCCACCAATGCAAGGAAATCTTGTCTGAGAAGCAGGTGCCAGGAATCCAGTGGATTTTTCTGGACCGAGTTGCAGGCACGCAGTTGTTGCCAACTGACAGCAGTGAGCACATTCCAATACGAGGAGGGACATCAAGTGTAATTGCTCCGGAAACAATGGAGTCCATGGACCCAGAGATGGCCACCGATTGCTACTGTTTGGGCTTTTGCCCCCCTTCTGGGGACAGAGCCATTCTGCAACAGTCACTGTGACGGGACCCAGCCTCCTGTGGCCATTAAACAGGTGTTGCCGTGAGCTAGCGGTTCACAAGGTGATCCAGTGACATCGTGGGCATTCCAGGGACACCCGAGGGCCAGATGAGGGCCATTCGAGGGCTGTCATGTGAATTCCAGCCTGGCAGATGGACACCAGTGGCTGGAGGGCAGTACAGGACCAGGTGGGAGATGACAGTGGCCAGACGCAGATGTTAAGTCAAACCCTGGGTTTACAGACTCCGGCTTTCTTCTCACAGTTCCAACCTCCCTCCCGCTACTTTCCAAAAGAATTCCTGCCATCGCAAAATCTAGTTATTTACCTAGAGTTAAAAACAAAACAAAACATACATGAAGAAATCATCTCCTTAGTTCTCCATCAGAAGCAGTGCTCCTGAGTCTTCTCAGAAGGGGAGGCGCCGCAGGTATTTGGTCTGAAGGGGGCGCAGCATGCAATCGCTCCCGGACTGAGCTCCACCTCTGAATCTTCAAAGTACCAGACACCCTCTAAGTCCCAGTCAACGCTGTTTGCTCTGAACTTTTGGAGTATGGTGTCCATTCGGCATTCTCCAAGTGCACTGCTGAGAACACACATGTAGAACCTGGCATGCCCACAAGCATCATTTATTCCACTAACTATTCTTTAAAGTTTTAAACAAAAATGTATATAACTAGCACATCAAATCCATGCTTCCATAGACAATATTGCCTGGTGGGAGGCTCACATTTTAAAGAGTGAGTCCATTTAAAGAATAATAGTTCAAGTAGTGCATTAAAATGGCCCCCAAGACAACAATCATGAAGGGAGTGTGTGTGAATGGGTGACGCTTGGGAAACGCTGAGTTTCTGGCTGGCAGGGTGGTTCGGGCTCTGGCATTTAAGTCCCATCATTGTGGCTGGAGGGGGCCCTCCCCAGCTGATTAGAGTCATGAAGAAAGGTGTCAGAGTGACCTCACCCCTGGCCCAGCGTGGTGGGAAGTTTTGGTCATGGAAAGAAATTGGGTCTGTTTTTTGCCACAAATCCTTAAGCAAATGCTGGAGAAAACAAGTTTTGGTTGGCTGGCCTGGCTTCATTAAAAATATTTAAAACTGGCTTCTTTCTCCCTTCATGGTGATGTCTTCCAGGTGCTTTACCTCCCATCTAAGCTGTCAGTCTGCAGCAGGGCGGGGGCGTGGGAGGAGATTAGATCATATATTTTTGTGTTAAAGATGTTGATCTAGAAAGCTTGGGAGTTACAGTGTTTTAAATAAATCAGGTTAGTGTCCCAAGGGGAGGCTTACCATGTGCTGTTTATGCACAAATGCCTCTATCATTTAAGAGGCTGGTTAAAAATTGTAGTTTAAGAGCAGATTAACAAAGCTCTCCACAGCTGGCAGATCTGGGCAGGAATGAGCTCACTGAACAAGCAGACACACAGAGAAGGAGCTGGTGGGCAAGAGCATCCAACAACTAATTGCCTCCAAAATTAGTAGGATGGAAGAGTAAGAGCTTCAAGACCCTGGTTTTGAGCAGATTAAAAATAAGAAATGGTTCCACAGGCTGTTTTGCTTTTTGCCAACGCAGCATTCGGGGCTGCTGACTGCAGGTGAATTATTCACCAGGTGGTGGCCTCCTGCTTTCCAGAAGTCTGACAGGTCAGGTGAGTGGCCAGCTTTGTCCTTTTTACCACCAAGGTGCAGGAGAGAGGATTCAGCCTCCGTGATGACCTAGCAAAGCCATTAGCAAGCAGTGGTTGGCTCTGGTGTCTGAGGACCCCACAGCTGGCTCATCTGGGTCCAGCAAAGCTTTCCCTTCAAACATCCAGTCAGAGGGACCCCAGTCTAGGCCCTAAGATTTGCCTTTTTCCTTTCTGACTTACCTGGTCTGGACTGTGCCATCCAAGCCCCAAATACCTCTTACAGACAACAAAAACCCAAACTCGAGACTAGGACCATTTCAGATCACAAGAAGTGACTTTGGGGAAATGAGTCACAGGCTGGTAGAGACAGAAGGGAATGGGGGGAGGTGGTTTACCTTAGATCAGATGCTAAAGGAAGATTTCTTGGAGGAGGTGACATTTGAGAAGAGACCTATATGAACTTCGGGAGTCACTGACAGTGATATCTGGGGAAGGTTTTTCCAGGCAAGGGACGAGGGCACTGATGCTGGATCAAAAAACGACAAAGTCCCCATGAGGCTGAGGTGAAGTGGGAAGGGGCTGGATCCTGCAGGACCTCATAGACCAGTGTGAGAAAACTGAACTTGACCTTGACAACCATGAGGAGGCATTAAGGAGCTTTTGGTGAGGAGGTGACATGGTCTCTTGTCCATATTAGAAATCTGCCCCCTCCTGTTACCTAGGAGATGGAGGGAGTGACAGGGGAGGTGGGGAGGTGGGGAGGTGGACAGGGATGCAAGGGATGATAGGAGGGGGGGAGGAAGTGGAGAGGGGTGGAGGGGGTGACAGGAAAGGGGGAGGTGGGTCTGACCAGATGTAGTAAGGGGCACGTCTTCCTCACACCAGTTAATTGGTAGCTCTCTTTACTGAGCCCTAATTATGGGTGAGGCATTCTTCCAAGCCCCATCACAAATCACCTTATTTGATCCTTAAACAGTCCTCTGAGGCAGGTATTGTTATCACCTCCAATTTATACAAGAGGGGACAGACATGGAGTAATTTGCCCAAGATCTTTTAGTGAGTGTCACGGTCAGGATTTGAACCAAGGTCATCCTGCCGACATCTCCTCCAAGGAGCCACAGCTGCCTGAAATCCGACACTGAGGATCCCTATAATTCAATATTCAGGACCCTGGGTGGCTAACCAGGAGCTGGTTGCTAAGCAACCTGCTTGTTCTCAGATCATGTGGATAGAGGCAGAGCCAAGTCATTGGTGATTCCACTTATCACATGATCAGGATCTGACCAATCAGAGTATCCCACCCTACTGACCACAGTGATTGGCTCAAAGTTGCACAAGTGAATCAGGGTGGTCCAGATGGAGTCAGTTCCAGGATTTTGACATCCGTGTTCAGATAGGTGCCCTGGTTCCACAGGGTGGTAGAGGTGGGAGGCTGAGAGTTCTGACAAAATTCTCAGTGCCAGGATTGAGCTGAGCTTTATGGAGCCTAATATAAATTCTCTTTTTCTGTTAAGCCAGTTTGAGTGGGTTTTCCCATTACTTTTAACCCCAAAGTGCCATGGCTGGAAGTGCTCTTATCTGGACCGGCTTCCCAGGCAGGCTCCCCTGTGCTCCAGGCTTGCCTCACTCCCACAGAGCCGGGCAACCCTAGAGAAAGGAGTGCCCCTCTTTCTCTCTTGTTCCAGCTAATGTCCCCAGCAAGTCTGCATTGGACCAACTTGGGCACATGCCCATGTCTGAGAGCCACGGTGATACCCTTGGCTCCAACCACGGTGGAACACACAGAGTGGCCAAGCCTGGACACCTGTTAACCTCAGGCACCACAGTGTGTGGCCAGCCGCTCTGAATCACATGCAGAGAATACCTGCCAAGGAGACTCAGCTGTGGGAAAGTAATTTAACCGAGAAGCTACAGACCATGGGCATCCTAGGAGAGCCCTAGGAGCAGGTGGGCCTCCTGAAGGAAGACCTGGGCAGGGTGGGAGAGTGGGTAGAATTTGGTGGACAGAGGCAAGCCCTACCCTCTCTAAGTACCAGTGGTCTCACATAGTCCTGTCCCCATTTGACCCGCCATACTGGGGAGAAGGGTCTTTTCTCCTGGCAAAGAAGAGGCGAGATAGGCCCTGGAAGGGAGCCTTGGTGTGGAGACAGGCGACCTGGCCTCTTATCCCCAGACCAGAGGGAGTTGGATGCATCACAGTTTTACCTTTCTGAGCCTCAGTTTTCTCTTTTACAAAATGGGAGCAATCAGCCCCTCTCTGGACCTCAGGCTTCCCTTCTGTCAAACGGGGGTGGGGAGGGGGGTGGTTGGAGAACCTGGCTGGCCCTGAAAGTCTCTTGGGGCATCCAGACCAACCTGGCAGGGAGACCGTTCCAGAACCCATGTCAGCAATTCTGAGTCTGTGGAAGCCTCAGGAAGCTTCTCACCTCCCCGTTGAAAGAAGGTAATTAGCTGTTAACAGCCTGATTAAGGGGGCTGCATTTGGGTGCCTGCCCCAGAGGAAAAGGGGAGATTCTCAGCTGGAAAACTGCTAATGTGGTGATGTGATGGCTTTATTAGCATATCTTACAAACAAGCTGTGCACTTAGCATGACAGATAGTGGAAGAGTAAACATCAGTGGTCGGTGGGGGAGGGGAGGAGAGCACTCCTGTGGGGCTCCAGGGAATCTTCCAGAAAGAGGGAGGATCAAACAGTACCAAGCCCCTGCCCCTCCCATGACTTGACTGCCTGGGACACAGGGAGTTCAGGAGGTGTTGGTTCCTGAACCCTACAAGGCTGCCCATTCTCTCTCTGAATCTTCGGATGTGAAGTCTCCAGCTGCTACTGGACAGCTCTGCTTGGCAGTTTATGGTCACCTCAGATCAAGCACATCCCAAACAGAGCCCTGACAGTCCCCACCTTGACCCTGCTCCTCCCATAGGCATCTCCATTGCAACTGATGGCAAGTGCCCAAGAGGATGGGAGAGAAGAACCTTAGCCAAGATGCTAAGGCCAAGCTGAGCGCTGACAGTGCCCAGTGGAAAACATTATCCACGATAATTAAAACCACCTGTCTACAGCAGAGGGCGGGATAGACAGGTAGAGCACACAGGGTTTTTAGGGCATTAAAGTTGCTCTGTAAAATACTATAGTGGTGGATACATGTCACCACGCATCATCCAGGCCCTCAAATGTACAACACCAAGAGAGAAGCCTAAATAAACTTTGGACATTAGGTGACAATGATGTGCCAGCGCAGGTTCATGGATTGTAACATATGTCCCACTCTGGTGGGGGATGTTGATGGTGGAGAGGTTGTGCGTGTGTAGGGGCAGAGGGTAGGTGGGAATTCTCTGTACCTTCTGCTCAATTTTGCTGTGAACCTAAAATACTCTAAAAAATAAAGTTTACTAATTTTCTTTGAAAGTAACTGACTTAGATGGGTACGCTGTAAATTCATAATTGCCTCCAAGGTGAGGGAATGGGACATTCTGGGAAATAAAAGGGACTCTAATTTTATCTTTAATTTGTTTTGCCTTTATTAAAAAAGAACTAGAGGCGCAAGTTGGATAAAATGTTAATAATTGTTCATTCTGGGTGTGTTGATCCACATGCCCAGATCTTTGTACTTCTATTTATTCTTAATCTTTGTACTTTTATATCTATCAGCCACTTCTCAAATAAAAATATGACAAAAATCAACAACCTGTCACAGCAGGGGGCCCAGAGAACCCAGGAGATGGGTGGGAGGCCTGAGTCGGGGTAAGGGTCTGGCAGCTGGACCCAGCGGGGGGAGGAACCAGACAACGCTTTTATCCAGAAGGTCGGGAAAGAGATGTGAGCTGAGACTGGTGGCCAGTGGGGGAGCTGCCCCCTGAAAGCCTTTGGTTTACTTTGCTGAGGAGGCAGGCTCTGTGCAGCAGGCAGGCTCTTAGTAAAAACTATTGGGGGAGGGCTTCCTAAGTGGCACAGTGGTTAAGAATCTGCCTGCCAATGCAGGGGACACGGGTTCGATCCCTGCTCCAGGAAGATCCCACATGCCGTGGAGCAACTAAGCCCGTGTGCTACAACTACTGAGCCTGCGCTTTAGAGCCCATGAGCCACAACTATTGAGCCCATGTGCTGCAACTACTGAAGCCCACGCACCTAGAGCACGTGCTCCGCAACAAGAGAAACCACGGCAATGAGGAGCCTGTGCACCACGATGAAGAGTAGCCCCCACTCACTGCAACTAAAAGAAAGCCCGCGCACAGCAAAAAAAAGACCCAACAGAGCCAATAAAATAAATAAATAAATTTATATAAATAAAACTATTGGGGGAGACTCATGGGTTCCTAACCCCATGAATTACTGCCTGCGGGCCCATCCAAGTGATGGATGGTGATTTCAGCTACCTAAAGAACTGGCCCCTGTCCCCAAGACAATAGTCGCTGCTTCCGGAGAAAAATGAGTGAGAGAAGTGCAGTTTCAGGCTCCCTGGGAGCCTTACGTGCCACAAATCTGCTGAACCAGAGGCCCCTGAGGGGGAGAAGCAATGAGGTTTCTCTTTCTTTTCCCTTCCGTCAGCCCCCCAGCTGCTGATGCCCGGAGTTGGAGTCATTCCTCACTCCCTCCATCCCTGTCTCCGTCTTGGTGGGTGGCCCTAGGATGCTCATTCCTGAGCCTTCTCACTTCCATTCTTCTGTCTGCAGTATGGGTTGCAGTCTGCAAAGCAGGCTGGGAAAATCCCCACGATGCTGTGAGATGTGACCTCCGCCCCAAATGCTCCATGAAGAAGTAAAATACTCTGATCTCCTCTGAGATAATTAGATCCTGTCCATTCACTCATAATAATAGTAACAACAATAAAGGCGATTTTTTTTTTAATTGCTGGCACCTGGCAGGAATATTAATGTCTCGTATCTCCTGAGATTTTATCCTGCAGTCACTATGCTGTTGTCCTAGATTCAGTGTGCTTATTCCACAGTCTGGACCACATCGACGTGCTGACAGCGGCTCTACAACCTAACAGCCTGCATCCCACGCCCCCACCCCCCACCCCCAATCGCTGTTCCTCCTTGCTTCTCGGGTTTCCTTGGCTGTTCTTGCGCATGTATTCCTGCACTGGAATTTGAAGATGATTTTACCCTGGAGTTGGTCTGCCCGAGTTCACATCCTGCCTGCACCATCTAACAGCCTGGGTCACTCACTGCCCACCGTGGGCTTCGGTGTCCCCATCTATAAATGGTTGGCGGGGCAATAACTGCCAAATCGGACTTTCAGGGGTGGAGCTTGAGTGAGATCTCGAGTATTCAGGTAGTTGGAATAGTGCCGGCATGTGGTAACGGACAGTCAATGGTAGCTGTTTTATTATCATCATTACTACAAAAATTAATGTGAGGTGGGAGGACGCCAGTCCTGTCTGCCTCAGACAGACTTCTCTGGAGCTGGTGAGCTTCATCCCTTGAGATTGTCCATTCTTGGGTGAGAAGGTGGTTGAAGAGGAGATGGAGGCAGCAAGGGAACACAGGAGACTCCAGGCCTTGCTTGATAGCGGGGAGCGGGGAGACCCAGCCAGCGAAGAGAGAGAATGAGTCATCTCTCCTGGGAGGCTGGAGTCAGGCAGGCCTCAGTGGTATCTCTTTGGTGGCATTTCACCAGCCTGGGAGGTTGTGCAGGTCTGGGAAAGTAAATGCCACAGGGCATGGTATGCAAGGAGCAGATAAATCATCCCAACATAAGATGCCTCATTTAATCCCTGTGCACACGCTGTGATCCTGCAAGATCTAGGTTCCACCCGCACGTGCACAGAGGGCAACACAGCCCACCCTGGCCCATGCACGCCCTGCCCATGCACACACTTGCACACCCAGGGCACACATACTCTGCTAAAACATCCCCGCCCCTGGGCTTGCAGTGAGTCCCAGCACCACCGCCACCCTGCCCTGGGGAAGCCCTGGGCAGAGGTATTTGCTCTCCTTCAGGCTCCTGGGCCTGGGTTTGAGCCTCCCCGCTGCTCTCACCCCTGGGCCTCCTGGAGTGGCCATCTTCCCAGCATAAAGCCCAGCCTTGGGGGAGCCCCTTGCCTTACAGTTGGGCACAAGGTGTGGATTTGCACCCAGGTGTGATGGAGGGATGGCAGGGCCCTGGAGGAGCTCTGAGGGAAGCTGACATCCTCCTGGCTGCCTCCCTCCCCTCCCCCTTTCCTCTTCCCTCCTCCCTCCTCCCCACACTCACCCTGCAGCTTCTCCTCCACCTCCCGCTGTGTCCCTGCGGGTCCTCTCGGCTGGGGAGGAGGAAGGCAGCCTGACAGATGAGTCTGCATTCGATGCTGCTCATCTGTGTTCCCCAAGCTGGGGGTGGAGCGCTGGTGGGGTGTCAGCAGCCCCCGGGGAGGAGGGCGGGCTTCCTGGGGTTGCTCACATGTCACAGGTTGCTTTCGGGGTGTGCACATGAGGTTTGCCCTCATGAGACAAGGGGTGCAGTTCTGGAGAGAGGCCTCCACCCATGACCCAGTGCCCCCTGAGAACCTCACGGGTGTCATGGATGGAAAAGAATGAGGACACCACTCCCCTAGGCACTACTGCATGTGAAACCCTAGGCTGAAAACCCTTCTCTGGACAGTGGAGCATCTTGACCTTGGCTGAGGCATGTTCCACCTCTCAGACTCATCCTCCTGCTCTGAGATAAGGAACCTCAGTGACATCCATGATTTCTGTGTCTGTGTCCATCCCTGTCCATCTTTGATTTCCCACTGGAGACAAGGCCTCCCTCACACGGAACCATGGTGTGGACTGGGCAGGGCTGACCCCAACCCCCATAACTGGGGTGGGTGTGGAACCTGGGTGTGGCCAAGCAGACCCATCCACCCTCTTGGATGCTCTGATTGGCTGTGGGATGGACATGTGACCCAAGATGGGCCAATAAGGGCCTGCCCTGGGGCTTTTGCTGGATCTGGTGGGAAGAAACTCTCTGTGCAATGGGGCTGCTGGGCCGGTGGGACAGAAGACGGGATCTGCTGGTGGTCATCTTGGTCACCACATGGAGACAACCTGCGTGAGAGGGAAGCCAGCCCAGAGGAAAGCAGAGCCCAGACATGGAGAGAGACTCCGTCATGATTGAATTGTTGGAGTCCCTGGATCCAGCTGGATCAGAAGCCCAATACCCCTGACTGTAATTACCTGAGACAGTAAATGTTCTTTGTTCACTTAAGCCTGTTTGGATTGAGTTCTGTCACTCATAACCAGAAGAATCCCAGCTACTAGATGCCAGAGTTTGCCCTGGGGGGATCTAAGCGGTGGACCCAGGCAGACACACAGAAGTGGGGGCTGCTTCAGGGAGGCTGTGTTGTGGGTGTCTGGGGACCAGGCATGCTGAGGGACTTTTCCAGGAGGACGGGGCAGTGTGGAGTCCCCTCCCCCGCCCTAGGATGACCCCGGGCTCAGGGGGCCACCGGGAGCTGAGCACCCAGCTCACAGCCCTCTTTACATGGACCACACGGGTCCTGCGCAGTTGGCTCCACCAGGCCCAGTAAGGTTGCGTTGGACAAAGAGAGGTAGAGGAGGCTTCCTGGAGAGCAGAATCTGACCGGGAGGAGGGAGGAGAGGTACACAGGACACGTGCCTGCTTGAAAAATAAAGCATACGTTCATTTATCCAGGTCAGGCCCTGCACCCACCCTGGCCTGGATCAGGAGCTCCATGGGGGTAGGGAGGGTATGTGGCCCGTTCACCACCTGAGCGGGCATCACCTCTCAGAATCTAAGTTGGATCCTATCCCTCCTGGGCTCAAACTCTGCAGCGGCTCCCCCTCACTCCAAGTAAAAAGTGACGCCCTTGAAAAGACCTACGGGGCCTAGTCCACTGGCCCCACCCCACTGCCCTGGCACCTCCCACCTCAGGGCCTCTGCACCACCTTTTTCTTCTTCAGGAAGTTCTCTTCCCAGAGCAGGCGCATGACTCACCTCCTTCCTCTACTCAAACATCACCTTGTCAGTGAGGCCGTTCATGGCTGCCCCACCTGACACGGCACATCCATCCTCTGTCCTGCTTCCTTTTCTCCACAGCTCTGTGGTTATGATTACATGTAACTAATAAATTCATGGATTTTTGTTTTGTCTCTTCCCCCAAACTAGGCTGAAAGTCCCATGAGGGCAGGGATCTCGGTCCACTGTCTTCACTACACACCCCTGGGCATGTAGTGGACACTTTATAAAAATATGCTAACTGGAGGAATGAACTCTCCCCTCTGGGCACAGCACCCGATTGTCCTTTGGGGACCTCTGTCCTGCACCTTCGGCTCATGAGCTAGGAGTAGAGGGAGCCCCACACCCACTACATGCGGGGTCCATGACCCAGGCCTGGCTATCGGCATATCCAGGACCGCCGGCTATACCTTGGCAGGTGGTACCCACACAAGGGACTGAAATTCCTGCCCCCCAAGCCCATGTCCTGTCACAGGGCTTCTTCTTCCGAGAGAAAAGGGCACTCTTTCTAACTGACACCAAGGTACCTCGAGGGTAACCCAAGCTGTGAACAAATCCCCTTGACCCCAGTGTTTGGGTCAGAGATGGGCATGTGACCAAGTTGGTCCAACCAGGTGAATCCTAAGAAATCTGCAGATGCCACCAGGAAGAGAAGGTCTTCCCTCTGAGGTTGCTGTGTTGGCAGGTGGCCTCTCCCCCCAAGAGGGAAGAGGGAAAGAACCGTACTGTAAGGCTGGGAGAAACTGATTAGAATCCCTGGATCCAGGCCTACCTGAAGCCCACCCCATCCTTGGGATCTTTTAGTTCTATGAACCCATACATTTTGTGTTTGCTTACATCTCTTGGAGTTGAGTTTTCTGTCCTTGCAACTTTAGGACCCTGTCTGACCTTGGTTCAGTGTAGTGGCATCTACAGGGCAGCCATGAACATTGGATGAGAACTGCCTTTGAAAAGCTCTTTGTCATTTTTAAACACTTTATGCATATAAAGGGCTGCTGGAGGTGTTGGTGGGCTCTGACCTCCCTCTCTCTAGGGCTGTCCCCCACCCAGGAGTCCAGACCCCTTCTCAAGACAGCCTTTGTCCCCTCCCAAAAGGGGGTTTCAGTTACTCACAGCAGCTCTCCTTCAAATGAGTGATTTTCTCCTTTCCCATTTTTCATCTTGAAAAATGACAAATTGAAGCACTTAATTTTCCTCCTCCAAGCCAATTAATGTGGACGTGTTCAGTGCTGATGCTGGGCTGTGAAAGACAAATCATTTATATCAATTAGCAAAACACACATGAACTTTATGGCTGTGTGCAGACTCCAGGGGAGGCTGTCCTTTGAGAAGGGAAGCCCAGTGAGGAAGCCGGGGGTGAAGACTCCATTAGGAGCATGTGGGGGGGGTGTAGGATTTGGGGGCCATTAGGGTTGCATTGTGATGGCATTTTGGACAGGGCACTGGTCCAGCCACTTCTCCTGCCCACAAAGTCCCCAGGTGAATATGTCCAGGGAACAAGAAAATTTCCAGGCACAGTCACAACTCCTCACTGTTAGCAGAAGTTTTGTTCCCAAACCTCAACATGGACTCCATATAGGCAGGCTGGAATGCTGAGTCTATCTCCAAAGTATACCTGACCCCCATGTGCCTCCCTAGGCCAAGCCCCATCGTCTGTTATGGTGCTCCCGGATAATTACAACAGCCCCTTCCCTGGGCTGCACCATGCACTCTGGCCTCCTTCAATCCATACCCACCCTCTGCAGTCAGAACAAACTTTAAAAAACATGATTCAGATCATGTCACTTTTATACCCTGAAAACTTCAGTAGCTCCCTACTGCTCTTAGAATAAAATCCAAACTCCCATTGTGGCCCCCGGCACCTTGCATGGTCAGGCCCCTGCTGACCTCTCTGATTCATCTCCCCTTCCTCTCCCCAGTTCACAGCCACCCCCCACCCCCAGCAGCCACACTGACCTCCTTGCTATTCCTCCGACTCATCAGGCTCAGTCCTGTCCCAGGCCCTTTGCACTTGTTGTTTCCACATCTCTTCCTGATGGCTCTTTCTCATCCTTCCTGTCTCAGTTTAAATGTGACTCTCCCATCTGCCCCAGACTAAAGTCACTCTCCTTAGCTGTTACTTATCCCTTTTGCATCCATTCAAACTTAAACCTTTAGGGAGCAGCACTGCATAGCAGCTACTGTTCTATGTGTTGGGTTTACAGAAATGAGCAAGATAAACACAACTCCCTGCCTTCTTGGCACTGTTCTTGGCACTCTAGAGACTGGATGAGACGTGAGAGAGATTTGTTGTCTCAAGGAACTTCCGGTTTCTAACTGGGGACGCCGTTTACTCAAATGAAGTTCTTATAGAATTCTGTATGGGTAAGGCAGAGAAACAATGCTCACAGAAACGAGATTAAGCGAAGAGAAAGGACAATTAGAGTCATCAGCTAAAGCCTGACCTGGGACCTGTTGACAGAGTCTTGGCAGGAAAGGGGCAAACACTGTGCCAGGCCCTGAGAACATGCTGAGTGAGGGCTTTTGCTTTTGATGTTTGATATTTGTTTTAATTGATGTGAAAGGGATTATAGGCAGGGACTAGAAAAAAATCCCTGCCCTCTTGAGCTGACATTCTATTTGAGGGGAAGACAAACAGCTATGGAAATATTTAAGAAAAATATCAAATAGTTACAAATGTTATGAAAAAAAATAAAGGACAGAAGAGGGTAAGGCTATGTTACTGAGTCCAAGTTCATACTGCTCACTACACAATAGGACAGTGTGACTCAAGAGACGAGTTGCTGGGGCAAGGAATAGTGACTTTATTCAGGAAGCCAGCAGACTGAGCAGATGGTGAACTAGTGTCCTAAAGAAGCATCTTACCCGAGTTAGAATTCAAGCTCCTTTTATACTAAAAGGGGAGGGGATGTGGTTGGTCGTTGCAAACTTCTTGGTGTTGGAATCCTTTGTTCCTGCAGCCTTCCAGGTAGGTCAGGTCACAATGTTCCTATAAACCTCCAGGAAGACAAATATTATCCTTTGTTCTGCAACTTTTTATCTCTGTATGAATGGGAGAGTGTTATACCTTTAAAGGTCAGGGCCTTGAGAATGGGCTATCTTGTATATTTCAGGCTATAGGCAACATTCTTAACTTGTAGCAAAAGCAGTAGAATACAAAGTTTAAAGCAAAAGAAACAGATCCAATAAGGAGTCCAATCTGTTCTTCTCTATTACAGCTGCAGTGAGGAAGAGAGGAGTCAGGACAGGCTTCACAGAGGAGGAGAAACCTAAGCAAGGACCTGAGGGAGCTGATGGCGGGAGCCAGAGGGACACCGGGGAAGAACTTTCCAGGCAGAGTTGGAAGAGCAACGACAAACTTTCCAACGGGGGAGTGTGTCTGGTGCATGGGAGAAAGTGTGGCTGGAACAGGGGGAGCGAGGAGAGCATGCTAGGAGCTGGAATCAGAGAGGCAGGGTCCATAGATCAGGACATGTGGGACCTGTGGGCCCTTGTGGGGACTTGGCTTCTGTTGTGAGTATGGTGGGAGTTGTAGAGAGCTCTGAGCAGGGAAGGCATAGCCTGACTTAGGTTTTCGATGGATTTCTGTAGCTATGAGTAGAGAAGAAACTGTAGTGGGTGGTGAGGGCAGAATTAGGCAGAGTGTTTGGGGGGTGACCACAATAGTCCAGGCAAAATGCTTTAGGAAGCAGGTTGGAGGGGGTGGTGTACAGATGAGGTGTCTTGACCTTGATCCTGAATAATTCTTGGGAATTAGAAAGTAAGTAAGGAGTAGTAGAGAGAGGCCTGGACTCTCTATGGGTTTTAAAAAGCCCTCATGGGCTCCCTGCTTGCAGGGACCTTAGGGTGGAGTGTGTTTGTTTCTGCATTCACTCATTCATTTATTTTGGAATTCATCCAGTATTCCAGACCTATGAGAGGCTTTGAATCCAGATGGGCCTGAGTTCAATTCCTGCCTCTACCACTTCCTAGCCAGGTGTCTCTGACCTCCCTGGGCCTCAGTTTCCACATCTGTAAAATGGGGAGCACCTGCACCTAATGGGTTGCTGGGAACTCCCAGTGAGACGGTGCTGGAGGAGTGTGTTTATCCCAGCACAGAGCAAACCTTCAACACACTGGAGCTTATTTTTCCTCCTTCCTTACTACCCTCCCTCCCTCCCTCCCTCCCTCCCAAACATCCATCCTTTCTTCCTCCCTCTTGTCTTTATCTCATTTGGTTAGACTCTAAACTTCAAGAACGCAGTGATTTTTATCTGTCTTGTTGTTGTTGTTTGAAATTTCATCCAGTGCCTAGAACCTCACTTGGCACAGAGTGGGTGCTCTGTAAATATCTGATAAGTGGGTGGGTTCCCTTCAGGCCTGAGCAGATGGGAAGCACCTCCTGGGGGGTGAAGGTGGCGGGGCAGTGAGCTCCAAATTTCAGAAAAGCAAATCAGAGTCGGGGCAACAGACAAGTCTACAGGGACCTTGTTCTAAAGTCTCAGAAGCCCCGCGAACGAGCATTAATGAAATGTTTAATGTCTTATTTAGCTCATGCACAAGTTGTAGGCAAATTTATGGGCCAGAGAGAGTTGTATTTTTAATCTGCTCTATGTAATTTTTGTTATGTTAGGGCCCATTGTGTAATCAATATACTCTTTATATAAATATATGTCTAGGAGCATATTTTTATTGTTTCTGCTATTTATGAAGATCTACCAAGGCCTCTCTGCCTGGGAGTGCAGCAGTGCCTGGGCCGGGGTGCTGAGGGGGGGCCCCCTGAAGCGGGACCCTCACAGCCAAGTTAACAGGAAGGTCTCTGATTTAAGGAGCATCTACCAGTCCTGAGTCAGCCACCCACGTGTGCGATTTCACTGAATCCTCAGGACAACCCCAGTGGGAGTATCCTGCTACTATTTCTTTTTGTTTTCTCCAATTTCGGATAACTTAACTTTTTATTATCTTTAAAATTAAAACAACTGCTACTATTTCTGTGTCACAGATGAGGACGCTGAAGAGCAGAGGGTCTGATGATTTTCCCAAGGTCACATGGCCCTTAAGATCAAACCTGGACTTGACCCCAGATACACCCTGACTTACTCCAAAGCCCAGGCTTTGAATCAGCTTTTCTCACTCTCTTGGGCCAGATAACTTATTCCAAAACAACCCCGTAATCTCTAGAAAGACAAGGATTTATTCATGTGAATAAAAGCTTTAAGGTCTCTTCCAGCCCATATGTTAATTTTGTGTCATATTTATGGTTCCAGGGAATTATCTTTTTAATGTATATGTGTATATTTTTATCATACTGGGGCCCTTGATATAATGAATGTTTTATAAGACTTGGAGGATAATTTTATCCCTTTTCAATATTTACAGAGGTTCAAAGTTGTAGCTTTGCTTTAAGGCAAATTATGACATGACGTAGTCCTGTCTGTGACTTGTTTGATGCTAAGTCCTTAGTTAGGAAACAACCCCCAAGAAGAACCTTGGGCCTTTGGGGGGTGTGAGTAGTGTTCTGATGACCCTGGGGGGAGTCAGTGTCCAAGGGCGGGGCCCGGGGAGGACATTTAAACCCCCGGTGAGTGGGCCATCAGGGCTGCCTCAGGACTCAGAGAAGACCCCCATTCCCGTGAACTAGACTCTGGGGAAGAGGCAGGACCGGGCTAGGCCTTGAAGGGCAGGTGGGGCCTCAAGAGGCAGAGGGTCTGGGCGTGGAGCTTCCCAAGGGAACCATGTGACATTATTCTTGTGACAGATGCCATCATGAAAAGGTTTCCTTTCCTCCAAGATGCTGTGGTTGAAGTCCCTGAGCGCTAAGAAACTCAGGTTTCATTCTGTTATTTCTTCCATAAATCTTCTGCCAGACATTCTTGGATTAGAGACTGAAAGGACAGAGCATAAATCCGTGGAAGAAGGGCGATGCTCTTTGCCCAGAGGACGGAGAGTCTAAATGAAGCCCTTGCTCTAACTCAGCAGGTGTCAGAGGGGGACGAGGGTGGGCACTGGCTCCTGGTCAGCTCTGGTTGAAGTTCCTCCCAGGGAACTGTGTCCTGTAATTGGACAAAAGATCCCCACTGTCAGGTAAGGAGGCCAGAGGGTGTGCTTGTGTGTATGGACATTGGCGCAGGCATGAATGTGTGTGGTACGTGCAGGCTGTATATTCATCAAGACTTTGATTTTTTTTTTTAAGTGTTCATATCATTTATTTATTTATCTCATTGGCTGTGTTGGGTCTTTTTTGCTGTGTGCGGGCTTTCTTTAGTTACAGTAAGTGGAGGCTACTCTTTGTTGTGGTGCACGGGCTCCTTATTGCCATGGCTTCTCTTGTTGTGGAGCACGGGCTCTAGGCACGTGGGCTTCAGTAGTTGCAGCACATGGGCTCAATAGTCGTGGCATACGGGCTTAGTTGCTCCGCGTCCTGTGGGATTTTCTTGGACCAGGGATCGAACCCATGTCCCCTGCATTGGCAGGCGGATTCTTAACCACTATGCCACCTAGGAAGCCCAAGACTTTGATTTTTTTTCAGGCAATATTTACCAAATACCTACTGTGTACCTCGGGTTACACTAGATCCTTAAGATTCAGTGATTAAAATGGCAGACATGAGACAGATGAGACCAATTAGAGTGGACTAATAACAAATACATTTAATTTTATGTTGTCATAAGAGTAATGAAGGAAATTAAGCAGGCAGTGTCTTGAGGATTAACGAGGGAGCAGGGGCGCCCACACATAGACAGGAGGGCAGGGGAGGCTGGGGGTGATGCTGAAGGGTGCAAACCTATCCAAAGGTTTGCCTCCAGCTCAGACCCATCTCGTAGCTCTGGGTGCTGCGCTCTAGACACCAAATCAACATCTCCCCCGAGGTCCATTCTGACCCCAGGTCCACGTGGCTGAAGGGAACTTCTGTTTCTCTTGCTCTTGAACCTGCCCTCCCTCACCTCAGTCTTCCCCAGCTCAGTCTGTGGCCCCACTATTTACTAAAGGATGGAAGGAACTAGTGTGGGAAGAGCCAGGGAAGAAGAATCCCAGATACAGTGAGCAGTAAGTGCAAAGGCCCTGGGGCAGGCATGGTCTTCCTGGAGTGGAGGAATAGAGAGGAGGTCAGGGCACAGCCGGGCCAAGGTGACGACCCCTGAGGAGGGAGCCAGGTGAACCGCCACCTCAGCAGCACCCTCCCCATCCTGCTGGCCTCCTGCTGGGGCTCCCCACTGACGGGACCAGACCCAAAGCCAGAGCAAGAGCCCCATGGTGTGGGCCACCTCAACCAGCCTTGCAGGTCACAGAGCAGGGAGGGGCAGGAAGGGTGGACGTGGAGAACAAAGGGAACACGGGTGGCGCAGGCCTGCGGCCGAGGCCAGGGCCCTGGCATTTATTCTGAGATGGATGGGGAGCCGGGGGCATGGTCAGCACAGAGGTAACAAGATCTGATTTGCACGTGTGAAGGGTCATCTCACTGCTGTGGGGACTGTGCACTGTAGAGGCCCCGTGGTGGAGGTGGAAGGTAGTGGGGAGGTGTCTACAGGGTCCAGGGAGAGGTGACGGTGGCTCCAGCTACATGGGGGCGGGGGAGGCGGGCCTGCCCCGGAGTCAAAGCAGAGAAGCCACACTGAGGGCTTCCCCGGTGGCACAAGGAACAGGGATGGGCTCCGGCTTGGCATGAACTTGAGTGACGGCTCAGTCGTGTATAGAAATGGCCTGGACACCTGAGCAGATGTAGGGGGGTGGGTCAGGCATTGAAAGAAGGTGGGAGTCGGGGCTGGAGCCTGAGTGAGAGCCTCTCTTGCCCAGTGCCTCCCCCGTTAGTCTCTCTGGCCTTGGTAGGAGCAGCAGCAGAGGGAGTGGAGCACCCCCGATGGCCCTGAGCCAGGGCATCGAGGCCCTCACATTTACCCCCCTGTCCAGCAGGAGGAAACGCGCTGGGGCGAGAGCAGGCATCCTGCTGGAGGATGGGTGGCTCATGAGAGATCACCTTTGCCTCCAGCCCCTGCCCAGGGGGTCCATTAGAACCGGCCTGGACAGAGCAAGACTGAACCTGCGGAGGGACCACAAGCCCGGCAGGTCCTCCCTGCAGGGGCCGTGCCAGCAGGGGCACCGCTCAGCCCCAGGGCCCGACAGCCTCACTGAGGGCTGCCCCGCCCTGCGGGAAGGTGACCCGCTGCAGCTTGGGCTGGAGCAGCACCATCCACCTGAATCAGGTTCAAACCCCAGCCCCACCCCTTGCCGCCATGTGACCCAGAGGAGTCACTTCCCTGCTCAGGACTCAGTCTCCCCCTCTGTAAAAAGATACATCTGATACTTTATTGTCAGCGTATCAGAGTCAATCTGTCAATGTGTAAGCCAGCCACATCCTCCACACGGGTCCAGTCTCCTTGTCTGGAGTCTCTCCAGTGGGGCTTATGGGGAGGGGGGACCCCAAAATGCTGCCCTCACAGTCTCACCACAACCTTTTCTGAGCCAACAGCCCCCCTGGGGACAAGCCTGGCCTTGCGGGATCTTCATCCCACTCACACCTAGAGGAAACACTGGGCAGAGATGTGGGCAGAGCCGGGATTTAGCACCGAACACACCGGAGTGCATGGCCTCCTTCTGGAGCTCACTGGCCATGTGACCCCGGGTGGCTGTGTGACCTCCCCCTTCGAGCCTCGGGGTGCTGCTCTGTGAAATGGGGGTGATGGAAACATTGACCCTGCAGGGTGGAGGGGGCCATGTGTACAAAACTGCCGGTACACAGCAGGCGCTTAGAAACAAGCGGTGTCCTGGTCCTTCCCTCCTACCAGGAGCCTCCATGGGGGCAGAAATGACAGCAGAGTCTGCGTCTGCCCTTGGTCAGTTACATGAGGTGACACAGGAGAGTGAAATGCACCTCCTGGCCCATATTAAGGGCTCAATAAGAGTATTCCTCAGAAGGAGATGAAGTGGCTTGGATGCATGTGCAGCAGTGAAGGAGGCGAGAAGAGAATGAATTCTGGGTACATTCAGCAGGAAGGCTGCGTGGTTGGATGGAATGTGGAATCCAACAAGGAATCACTGGCTGTGAGAAGCTAGAAAGATACCTGCCTGCTTTACCTTCATCAATTTACAGCTCCCAGGGACTGTACTAGCCCCGAGCAGGAGCCCCAGGGTGGGTTGAAGTTGGGGTTGGGGCAGGGGCAGGATGGGTTTCCTGCTCACCCAACTGTGTAGACCTGCGTTAAACCCACAGCCTGATTTATGCTCATACCTGTGGGATGGGAATGTCACTAGGGTGGGGACAGGGTCCCTTTCTTCTCTGCGACCCCAGCCCAGGGGTGAACACACACTGTCTCTGTGTGGAGCATCCCATTGAAGGGTCTGCAGACTACAGCCCCACCCTTCACCCCCGAGACTGGGAGCTGGGGCAAACCCACCTCCAACCCCCCCCAACCCCCCCACCCCCCCGCCCCCCGCCCCGGCAGCCTGGAGCCAAACAGCTGCCAGGTAATTCCTCAGCCCCAGTCATGTGTCTGCCCAGACTCCATAATCCCTGACCTTTGGGGGCTCAAGTGTCAGTTGTGCCTGATCAGAAAGGGAGGTGGGGGAAGGGCAGAGTGAGAAAGAGAAGACAAGCAGAAAATGCTCGAGGCCTGGAAAAGGACCCCTTCTGCAGCTGCTGGGGCCCGTGATGCACCGTGACAGGCCTCACCACCAACTCAATAATATTTACCGAGTGCCCGCCTCAGGGGTCACAGCTGGGCATCCCGGGGGCAAATCCAGCCTGCAGGTGTGTGAAGGTAGAGGATATTCAACACTCAGACAGTGGGTAAGACCCTGACATGGCAGGTCAGGACCAATGCCAGCCAAAAATCAGTGGCAGGTCCAGGCAGGTGTGCCCAGGTGACACCTGCTCTGGGTGTGTGCAGCCCCAGTGAGGACTGCCTAGGGCTTCACACGTGGCCTCTCTTGCCAGATTTTGTCAGGAGATTTTGGGTCCAGGAAGTAACTCTCAATTCATTTTCTGGCCCAGCAATGATTGTCTGAAGCTGAGGGGGTCATGATGGGATACTTGACTCCTGGCCATCCCCAATGCAGCTTCACCTGTTCCTAGAACCTGCAGGTGCTTGTGGATATATGACTTGGGACCTCTGGCCTAGTAAGGGCTCAGTCCGGTGGGGCATCTAGAAACGGACAATTCAGGGAGTGTGATCAGTGCTGGAAGAGGCTGGGCAGGGGGCTGTGGGACACTAGAAGTTATCTAATCTAGCTTGGGGAAATCAAGGGGGGCTTCCTGGAGGAGGTGTTGTCGGTGCTGTCTAAAAAGAAGAGAAGCAGTGAGGGATGTATCAGGGAGGATGCATTTGGCTGCATGCACAGGATTCTTCACCGACAGAGCCTGAAATATAAATGCATGAGTTGACTGATCCCATGTCACGAGGAGGACAGAGGTGGGTTCCCAGGACACCTAGGCTCCTCCACTGCCATGAGCATCATGTACCCTCGTCTCCCCAACATCCACCGCCAGGACTGAATGAGTGAATGGACTCACAGGCTAATGAGGGAAAGCCTGTGTTTCCACTTTTGTTCTAACTCCAGCCCTGGATCTCCCTTCTCCACAGAGCGCCCCCCACCCCCGCCCACCCTCAGGATGGCTGATTTACTAGCGAGATTTCCCAGGGTGGGGACCAGGTGTTTGGGACAAGGTGTGGCAGTTAGAAGGTGTTCAGTGAACTTTAATGATAAAAACAAGTAGCTAACGGCAAAACACCGACCTCATGCTGGGCCCTGTTTTAAACACCTTCCATGTAATGACTCACTAATTCTTGAAAGAACCCTATGAGGTGAATGCTGGTAGTGCCCCATTTTACAGCTGAGCTTACTGAGACACAGAGAGGTGAAGCTCAAGGTCATCCAGCCAGTAAGTGGTGAACCCACACTTTGAACCCAACCATCTGGCTCCAGAGTCCTGGTCCTAACCCCTTCAGCCATTGATGGGGGAGCACAGAACAGAGAGTGAGGGCCTCAACTGTCTACAACACCTGGGCAGCCCTTATCAGAACCACTTTCAGAGACCTATGTCCACCCACCTGCAAGGGCATCCCGGAAGCCAGGTCCCCAGTGTCCCTGCCTGTCACAGCCCTCGTCCTAAGTGTCCATTTCTGGGAAGCAGTCCCTTGCCGGGAAGCTTCAGCTGACAGAGTATTGATCAGAGTACTGGTCGATGGGAGCCTTGAACTGCCCAGGCTTCCTGCAAGGCCTCCGTGACCCTCCGCTCCAGGAGCCCATCCTCCCAGGGCCAGGGGAGCATCCCAAGGCTTCTGCAGGAGGCGGGTGGGCACAGGAAGAGGACTTCAGAGGAGTCAAGAACCGGGGTTCTGCTCTGCCACCATCTCAGCCCCATTGTGGGCGTTCTTACTTTTCAATCTTTATTATAAGTAATTAATAGGAGCAGTAATTTACTTTCCATGATTTACAAACGCCTGGTGTCCAGGCACAGTAACGCGCAGGTCATGGGTCTCATGCTGCTGAGCTGCAGCCGACACGGGGGTTGCCTCTCTCTGCCTCCGCCCTCCCTCCGCTGCTCCACCAACACCCCGCTTCCGTCCAGAGCCACCTGCAGGGGATCACGAAGGGCTCAACCAGTCCCAGGACCCAGCCCTTGTCTGTGATTGGTGGGCAGTGACCACATCTGACCAACGAATGCAAAGGGCGTCTTTGGGACACAGTTGTCTTATAAGGAGAAAAAGGATACAAAACAAAGTAAAACAAGAACCCACGAGCACTTTTTTCCTTTTTTTGCCCCAACCTCTGTTCCTGCTGTGCACACTGTCATTCACCCGCTGTGTCCCACCTCCCAGGCCTCTGCCCTGGCCCAGCCCCATCATTCCCTTGAACCCTGCAGTGGACCCTCCTGGCATCCCCGCCTCCACCTGCCCATGACCTGAGGGAGACTTAAACCCCACACTCCAACCCCCACCCCCGCACCCTGCCATCAGGTCCCTCTTGTGCCGGGACATTCCAGCTCCCATCTTGATCAGAGTCAAAACCAAACCCCTCGGGATGTCCCAGGAGTGACCTTGCCTCTCCCACTCTGCCCACCTGGAACCTGCCACCAGGCCCTGCAGCTCCTTTGACTCTACAGACAGTGCCACCTGGGCCTTCACCCTCATTCCGCCCTCTGCCTGGAGCCCCCACACCTCCATCCACCCAACTCCCCCAGGTCTCTGCTCCCGGGTCACCTTTTCCAGGTCCCCTCCAACCTCCATTGCTGAAATATTACCCCTGTTACTCCCCGCTCCCTGCCCTGACATATTTTTAAAGATTTATCCCAATCTGACGTTTTATATGTAATTGTTTACTTGTTAAATGCCTGCCTCCTGTCTTTGAAATATAAACTCCAAGAAGGCAGGAATTTAAGGCTTTTTTCCCCACTGCTGTATTCACACAGTGCCTAGAAACAGCGCCTGATTGTTGGAGGAGGTCAGCAGACAACAGTGGAATAAATGCAGGGAAGAAAATGAAGAGAGAGGCAGCAGGCTGCTGGTGGGTGGCATTCGCGCTGTTGAAAGATAAACCAAGGCATAAAAAACTTTAAAGAGTTTATTTGAGCAAACGTGGGTTAAATCCATCAGCCCCAAACCCAAGAGGAGTTAGGAGCACATGCTTCACCAACAGGAGCTGGGAAGCGTTTTTATAGGAAAGACCCAGAAGCAAAGCAAGAAAGTGATTTGATTGGCTATGGCTTAAGCCGTTGCATCATTAGAAAGCCTAGTTGGCTGTTCTGATTGGTTGTTCTTAGGTTTCATTTTTTTCTGACTCCAAGCGCACTGACTCTGGCTTAGGTGTTGGTTTGGTTACGTGGGTGACAAGACATCGAAGTCACTTGAGATTAAGGGCCTCCTTGTTTAATTTAACAGCATCATAACACTGTACAGAGCCTATCAGGTGCAGGCCCCTCTCTGAGGGCTCTAAACCTTATTCATTCATTCACTAGTCATTCAGTCATTGGTTAGTTCACCTAAATAAGTCTTTACTGAGCACCTACTATGTGCCAGAATTATTACGGGTTCTAGAGCAATGAGCCAAACAGGCAAAAATGCCTTTATTCAGGGACGTTACATTTTCGTGGTAGAAGCCAGACAAACAGCAAGAGAGAGAGAGAAGTACAACACACAGTGTGTCCGATGGGGGTCAGGGCCGTGGAGAGAACTGAGGGGGGTGGGGGAAAGGAAGTAGCAAGAGGCGGGGTTGGGACTTTAAATGTGGGGGCCAGGGACACAGTCTTGCTCAGAAGTGACTTTTGAGCCAAGACCTCAGGAGGCTATTGGATCCTTCCAGCAACCCTATGAGGCAGAGGCCACAATCATCTTTATTTTCCACAGGAGGAAAGTGAGGCTCAGAGGGGTTCAGTTACCATCCCACAGCCACACAGCCGCTGAGGGGCAGAGCTGGTTCCAGCCCTGCAGCCTGGCTGTGACTCTGCTCCTTCCCCTGTGTCCCCCAGACCCGCGGGGCGCTCCGGGTCTGGGGGCGTCCTGGGCTGTGTCTCTCCGCACCCCCAGCTCTGGGACGGCTGCCAAGGAAGGAGTGGAGCACCCCTCATGCTTCCTCCGGGGGCTCCTCTCCCTCCAATCCCCCCAATTTTCTAACAAGCAGGGAGGAAAGACGTTGCGAGCACAGCTAGAATTCATTTCAATATTAATTGTGGAATTAATGTTGAATTTTCAGCAGATAATTAAATTACTTTTTAATTAGAAACAGACTATGTGTGCATTCCCTGTGAGTGGGCTCGGGCGGGTGTGGAGGGGGGACATGAGCCCAGCTGGGCAGGAAGGGGCCGGGCTGGCATGTCCCGTCCAGGTCCCCGCACGGCAGAATCCACACCGGTCGCCCTGCTGGGGCCCAGCGAGAATGGTCCCCTCCTCTGTCACGTCTGAAGGTCATGAGCCTGTGTCCAGGTGCCCCTCCTGCCCGGTCACCACTCAGACCCCTCAGATCTTCCCGCGGGCTCTGCGCCACGTGGGCAGCACATCCTCCCGCAGCCCGCCTCCTCCCCGAGGCCTGCAGCTGCTCCAGAAGGGAGCACCCGCCGAATCCCCGCTAAAACAGGGAAAAGCAATCACTCTGAGGTCAGCGCTGTCAGGTGGGCTCAGGCTCGGAGGGGCGTCCGCAGTGAGAGAGCGGGTCGTCCTGACCCAGGGGCGACTCCCGCCCCAGTGCGCAGAGTCCCTGCAGAGACGCAGCCCGCAGACCTTCCTCCCCGGAGACGCAGGTCTGCAGCGGAGCTGGCAGAGGAAGGACCCTCCCCTCTGGCTCGCCCCCTGGGAGAGCCCCTCCCTGCGCCCTTGACCTGGGCCGCCCCTGGCTGGAGGGTCCAGGCGTCCGGGCCAGGTCGGTGCCGGAGGGAGCCTCACGGGGCACAGCTTCCTGGTCACCCAGCAGGTGCGTCCTGGGGACTGTCCCCAGCTCTGGCCATGAAGTGACTGAGACAGGATGGCCCGGTGGGCAGACCCTGGAGCTGGGGGGAGGCGGTGCAGATCCTGGCTCCTCGGCTGCCCCCCTGAGAAGGACTGAGTGGCCGCTGCATCGGAGCAGCCTGGCCCTGGGCAGGGAGGGGACATCTGAGTGGAGCTGAGCCCAGACCCGCCTGGGAGGGACGGGCACAGATGGTGACAGCGGCCCCGAGTGGCCCTGCCCCTCAGAGCCAGCCTCGGCCCTGAAAGCTCCTTCTGTTGGCTTCCTCGTTGGCCTCAACCCTCCGCCCTTGTGGTGAGACCCGGGGTCTGAGCACAATGTGCTCCACGAGCAGATGGCGGGCCCCAGTCCCCGTGTCATGTCCTGCCTGCCTTTCACATGAAAATGGGGGGAGACAGCCAGGCAGATGTCCACCAAGCCAGCCTGGCCGGGCGGAGGGGACCCACGTCCACGTCCACACCAGGTGCCTGGAGCAGCCCTGGACACACAGGTTCTGGTCGGTGCACCTCCCGCCCATCGCCTCGCTCCCTGCCAGCCCTGTCCCTCCTCCACCCAGAAGAACCACCCCTGTTTCCTCCCCCTCCTCCATCCCCAGCCCTGCCTCTGAGGCCACAGGATGTGATCTCCCAGGGGGCTGGACTGCCTGGGCCTGGTGAGTGTGCGCAGGGCCTCCCATTTTAAAGGGACACCCAGTGCCCCTCCCCACCCCCTGACATCGTGAAGAGCAGAGCAGGCCTCACTGCCGGACCAGAAACAGCCCCCAAGGGAGGGACTCCTGCCTGAGCCCATCACAAGCCCCTCCTCTGCTCCCTCACAAGACCCCAGGGCAGCGGAGAAGGGGGTCACCCCACTGTTCATTTCTCATTCAACTAATGCTGGGGGGGGTCCCCAACCAGAAGGTGAGGATGACGACAGTCCCCACTGAAAGGCAGTTGGAAGATTAATTCAAAAAAGGTTGGGGCTCCTGGCATGGCCCGGCTCCAAGGGTGCAGTTGCTAGTGTGTCCTCTCAGGCCGGGTGCTCCCTGGGTGCTGTGGGAGCCATGGGAGGTTCTGAGCAGGGGGGGATAAGATCATATTCAGGTTCTGAAGGCATCCCTACAGCTACACGGAGAGCAGAGTGAAGGCAGTAAGGGCGAGAGAGGGAGCCCGGGGGGCCCCTGAGAATGGCAGAGCAGCTGCCTGGGAGCCTCCTGCCAGCCTAGGTGGAGCCAGGCTGGCAGAGCCAGACACAGCCTGCTCTGCCCTCCACTCCCAGTCAGGCCCCTGCCCGCCACCTTGAACCTGCTGCCGGCACCTCCACCAGCCCACTGGGTTCTGGAGAGGAGGCCTGGCCTGTGTTCCCAGAGAGCCCTCAAAGCCACTCACCCAGAGTGTCTGCAGTGTAACGGCGGCCCCCCTTTCTGGTGGGGTGTCTCAGGCAGAGTCCAGCTGTTCCTCAGTTGCGGCCAGCACAGGGTGGGTCTGGTCACAGCCGTCCTGGGTGAGAGGGCTACAGGGTGCTTCTTGTCTAAGAACTTTCCCAAAGCTTCATGCTGGCTCTATGTAAAGGAGAAGGGAGTTCATTCTACTCCCCCAAATCCCCAGATTCTGTGTAGAGAGGTGAAAAAGCAAAAGACAGGATCCCTGCCCTGAAGGAGCCTTAGTTTTCTCATCTGCTAAATGGGCTTATGGAGAAGACAAGGAACAATGGGAGAATTCTGCTGGGCTTGTGTGCCTGGAGGTTGGTGGGGGTGGGGCTTCCCTGCTCCTCCTTGGGAAAGGCACCCCCAACCCCGTCATTAGTCCCTGTCTCCTCACCCTGTGATAAAGCCCTTACCCCTGCCCTGCCCTGCCCTGCCCATCTCCTCTATCTTATGTCTCCTCATCACTCTCAGAAATCACCTTTTTTATTTGTCTATTTACTTATTCTCTATTTTCCCACCAGAATGTGAGCCCCTGAGAGCAGGGAACTTGCTTGTCACGTCTACTGATGGATTTCCAGGGTCCGGAACAGCAAGTGCCTGGCACATAGTAAGGCTTCAGAAACATTGGTTGAGTGAACGAATGAAGGAATGAATGAGTGGCTAGGTGGGCTTTATATGACCTTGGCCCTACTCCCTCTCTGGGCTCACTGCCTGGCAGTTTTCAGCTAAGTCACTCTGGCCACACCAGCCTTTGCCGTTCTCAACTGCCCAGGAATTCTCCTGCCTCAGGACATTTGCCCTTGCTCTTCCCTCTGCCTGGAAAGTTCTTCCCCTAATTATTTCTCATGGATCCTACCCTCACCTCCTTCAGGTCTCTGTATATAAATGTCACCAACTGGCCACCTACCTAAACCGGCAATTGGCCCCACCTCCTGGCATTTCCTCCCCTCCCCTCCATCTTTTTGCTTTGTTTTCTTCATAGCACTTGCCATCTTCGAATGCGTTAATTTCTCTAATTTGCTTATTGCCTTTTACTCCTCACAGGCAGGATTGAGTGCCCGGCACATAGCAGATGCTCAATAAATACTTATCTGCTGCATGAATGAGTCCATTGGAGGTCAGACAAAGGAGTATTCCCTGCAGGTTGGAGTAAGCAGCGAGGGCTTCCTGGAGGAAGGGACTTGAGATGGGGCTGATGGGACTAAGAGAGGCAGAGTCTTGATGGGAGAAAATTCCAGACAGAACCAACCAAGTACTAAAAACCAAATGCAGTTTCTGGGGCCATGAACAGGGGTACCAGAGGCCCAATCTCAGGTTATTTTGTGCTTTCTGAGGTGCTCAGATCTCATGCAAGCTGGTGACAGTTCCTTGGCAATTAATTCAATGTTTTCTTCATCCTTGAAATCTTTAAATCTGCAAATCAAACAGTCACTGGGTGCTTTGCTAACCATGTTCTCGGCTCCTGTGTTGGAAATAACTGTGCTCTTTTGCATACCAAGCAGACCTTTCTCTGTCCCAAGAAAATGAATTTCTCCTGGTGTTCATCACTCTAATTGCATCCACAGTGAGCCAGACCAAATATGTTTCCATCTCAATTTGCATTATGCAAAACCTTAATCTCCCCAAGTTTCCTGAATCACTGTGAATGATTCACAACCTCCCTGATGCCTGGAAATGCACTGTTTGATCTGCCAATCCATATAAATTAGATTTATCGAAGGGAAATAAAGGAGCCTTGACACTATAAACTATCAGGATATAATCACCCGTGTGCATGTGTACCCCATAAATTTGCTACTTAGGAGGAAAATGGGGCAGCTGACCAAGCACATGTTGCTGAATTTATGTCCTCAGTGCAATTACCAAAATGAGGAGGACGATAGACTTCTGTCTTCGCAGAATTACGTACAACTGAGTGGGAGGGGGTGGCCAACCCCCACATTCCCTGAACTGGGGGGGCAATTGGCCCAAGGCAGGCCCTGGAAAGACAGCAGGGATGAGGGATGCTCAGGGCTGTGGCATGACCCCAGCGTAAGGAAAGCTGGCTCTGCAATTTGAGCAGGTCACATACCTTCTCTGAGCTTTGGTTTCTTCACCTGCTAGAGGGGAGATCACTACTTAACAGACCACGTGGTTGAGAGGAATCAATGAGGTCCTGGATGGAATCATTATTGGGGGCCTTCTCTGTGCCAGGCTCTGGCCCATGGTCTTGGGGGCAGTGGAGGAAAAAGGCAGATTAGGTCTCCACTCCCAGAGCTTAGAGACAGCAGACCAGGGAGCAAACTCACAGCCTGGAGGAGTTCAGACAATAAAAGGTGAGGTGGTGCATTGTCTTTATCCTACAACCCCCTTCTCGTTGGATTTTCTATTACCTGCAGCCCAAAGCACTCCACCTGCAACAGTCAGAACTACTCTGCCCTCATCCACATTTGCTTCCGTTAGGTGAGCAAAGACTTTGTAATTTACAAAGCACTAGGACTTGGTATGTCTGAACCCTGTGAGGCATGGGTTATGAGCCCTGTTTACAGACAGGAACATTGAGGCCAAGGGGGAGCCGGGGGACTTGTGCAGTGTCCGACGCCCATCAGTGGCTGAGCTGGGACAGCTGTGGTTCTGTGCCGACCCCCAAGCAGAGCTCCCCCTTGCCACCCCACACTGCATCCGAGAGGCCTTCTCGCTTCTGAGATTTGATGCCTCTTCCAGCCCTCCATGCCCTAAACATCCATGCCCCCCATCACCATCGTTTTATATTCTTATTATTAAGGTGACTTCCTGGGATTAATAAGTGACATCCCTGGGCATTCCTCGCTGACATCTACATGTATCACCTGGAGAAATGGGCACGGAGCTGTTCTTCAGATGAGAGCTAGAGGCGGTGGGATTTGGAAGAAATGGGACAGGCCAGTTTTGGACAGAGTCTAATCATGGTGCCAGGGTGCACTTTCATTCATTCATTCATTCAACACCCACAGCAGGGGACCAGCCACGGCTCCTGCCCTCCTGAAGCTGGTGAGTAGAGAGAAGACAGCAATTGTATGAATAAGACAATGTGAGATTTGATATGAGCTGTAATGTAATAATCCCAGGGAATGTGACAGAGTGTGACTGGCAAACGGGAGGGATCATCAAGTTTGGGTTCCCCAGAAGAAGACATCAGGCAAAGACGCCGGGGCAAGAGTCATTTATTTGGAAGGGGACCCAGGCAACACAGGGAGGACAGTGGGGAAGTGGAGGACTCTGGGAAACACACACGCAGGCGAGGAGAACGCACACCTCTGAGTTAACCCCTGGAGGGGAGGGACCGGGGCTATTCTTTAGAGAACTGCTGAGAGTCGTTCCTGAGAGCTGCTCTACTGGGTGTAGTAAGCCTCTGGCATTTCCAGCCTGCGGAGAGGGCAGAGCTGCCTTCCACAGTTCTGGGGGCACAGGCAGGTGGCTGGATGTCTGCAGCGCGCACTCAAAGCTCTGAGCTTCCGAGGAAGGGCAGCAGCATCTTCCATGTGGATCTATATCCGACATCATGGGCCAGGTGCAGGGTGAGCCTTCATTCGTTCGTTCACTCAGTGAATAGTTATTAAGCACACCCTGTGGCCCAGGCGCTGTGCTACGTCCTGGAGTCCCAGCCATGGGCCCGCCACGGTCCCACCCGCACAGAGCTGGCTTTCAAGTGGGAGGAGACAGTCAATAGTTACATGAATAGGACCTGATTAAACCCCATGAAGAAAACGGTACAGCGTGACGGAACAGGAGGAGACTCCATAGGAGACGGGCTTCCTTAGACAAGGTGGTCGCGGAGACCCCAGGCGGAGGAGCTAAGACTGCCCAATGGGCAGACCTCTCTCCCTCGACAAGGCAGGCCTCTAAGAATGGCCCTGTGTGCCCAGGAGCCCGGCGTGAGAAATGAACAGGTGACGCCAGGCAGAGGGGGAAGCCGGATAGAAAGGCAGGAGGCCAGAGACGAGCCCCCTCATGCACACTCCCACAGGGGGCCTGGAACTTGGGAGCACTGTGGGGCCGGGCAGGAGCACCAGGGCGACCCGGAGCCAGGCTGAACGGCCTTGGCTCTGGAATTTTCTACGCCCAAGCTGGCATCTCCAGTGTGCAGAGTGGAGCTGGAGACGCACTGTCCAAAGTGAGGAGGCGTGAGGAGCATCTACACGGGGCTCCTTTCCCACACCTGCTCTCGGGGAACTTGTGTTTGTTTAATCGGGGCTCCGCGGGCCGGGGGCACTGCTGGGGGGCAGGGCGTGTGCAAGCTCGGAAGACTTGTGAAAGTCTCACACACACACCCCCATACATACACATACACTCACATCCATGAGGGAGACCGTTTAATTGCTATAATTAAGACAGAAGTTCTTTCTGCAGCAACCACTTCTCTTTGGGAACTGACATGTAGGCAGAAGCACACGATTCCTGCAGAATCAAACAAATCCTGTTTTCACCTCCTCATGGGGTTAGTTTTGCGACCTGAAAGGGATTATCCAGGAGGGGAGATCTGAGGGGGAACTAGCTACAGGCCACGCTGTTCTCCACGAGGCATCCACTGTTGAACGTGCGTCACGAATGAGGAGGAGGCAGTGTAGGCCCCCCCTCCCTTCACCGCACACCCTGAGAGGGCAGCACCGCACTGTCTCCCTCTGGTCACGCTCTTGGAGGCAGTGACCAAGTTCTAGTTCCTGGGGAATCTCTGGGAGTCAGTGGTGGTGTCCCCCCTCCAGGCACACACAGGGCTGCACTTCCTGGTCCCCTGTGACTGTGGCCACGTGACTCCTTCTGGCCAATGAGCTGTGAGCAGCGATCACGCCACCCACAGGCTGGGGCGCTTAACTGCCAGAGTGAGCCTCCGCCCCCCAAGCTCGTCTTCTTTCAGACAAGGCAGTGGTGACACTGGACAGGGCGGCTGCCCCTTCACCCTGGGTCACGAGGAGGAAACTGAGCGTGGCTCCCAGCCGCCCCTCTGCGGACCTGCAGTTTGAGCAAGAAATCAGCCCTGATGGGTCAGGCCTCCTCGCGCCGGAGGCTGTTTGTTATGCAGCATAAGCCCGCCCTGCTGACAGGGTATCAGGTGTTCAGAAGGGTGACCCACCCCCCAAGGCGAGAACCGTCCCCATTTGCGGAGCCCTCCACACAGTGCAGGCCCTGTGCTTGACATATAATGTATATAATACGTATGACAAATATCAAATTTTACAAAGGAGGAAATAATAGCAACAGCCCGCGTCCACTGAGCAGTGACGGCATGGTGGTGGGGACTCGCTCTGCACTTTAACAGAACTCCTTCCAGCCTCACCACAGCCCTGGGAGGGAAGTGCTTTTATTTATTCCCATTTTACACATGAGGAAACTGAGGCTCAGAATGGTCATGCATGTACCTGGGATCACAGAGCCTGTATGTGGAAGCACTGGAATCTGAACCAAGGCCCACCTGACTCCTCATTTCCGGTTCCTGCTGAAGTCACTCTGGGGCCCTGGAGGGGACCTGAGGGCTGGGGCAGGCTGGGGGGTGCCGATGCCCAGGGGCTGTGTGTTCTACACCCTCTGCCACCTCTAATCCTGAGGGTGCCCACAGAGGGCGCTAGTGTCAGAGCAGCACAGGCTTGAATCCTGCAGCTCCTGGCGGCTGGGGGGAGGTGACACCCATGGGCAGAGGGCGGTGTGGTCAGCACAACCCTTCACCCACTTTGCATTCAGCCAAGCAGTCTTCCTCCTCTAATCCCCACGCCTCTGGGTCTGGAAAGGACCCCTCTTTTGAGTAAACCTCGTTGATTCCGCCTAAACAGCTCCACAAATGAAATCGGGGTTATTTGGGAGCAGCGTCCTCACGAATGTCTCCCTGGAGCATTCAGGTGGGAAATGCAGATAAACACACCTCTTTGTAAAATACGTGAATGCAATTCGTCCCCAGGGCCCAGCCTATCCCAGGCCTGGGCTTCACTTTCACAAAAGGGGTGAACCTTAGACTAAGTTGCCTCCAAATGAGGCTGCATCTTGAGTCAAAGAGACACTGTGGGATGTGTGGCCGAATAACCATCGTGGCTTCCTGAGCAGCTCCTGTGACCCGGCGCGGATCAGAGGCTTTACTGGGACTCACACAGCCAAGCCCCACACCAGCCCCGTGAGGAACAGCAGCTGTGAGCCTGTGTTACAGATGGGGAGGCTGAGGCACAGAAAGTCAAGTCACTTGTCCAGGAATTTCAACCCAGGAAGTCTGGCCAGGAAGCTCATGCACTAAATCGAGAGGCCCTGTCGTACCTCTTCACCTGTCCCTCCATCCCCGTCCTCATGCCTGAGCGCACCTGGAATTAGTGTGGTTGTTTTTAATCAATGTCATCCTTACATTGTGAGCAGCATCATGAAAAGTGTTCATTTGTTCACTTCAACATTTCAGCCAGCCCATGGTTTTCACAGCCCTGTTTTGCCATTTCTTCATTTTTTCAATATACCAGGGGCCCCCCAGGAGGGAATCACACCTGGGCTTCCCTCTCTGATGGACCCTGTGCTCAGCGGCAGCATCTCTCATTCTATGAGCGGTGGGTGGGCCTGGGGGTCAGGAGTGAGGATGCCGTGTGCCCTAAACCCCACCTCTGATGCTCCTGAACCTTGTGACCCCGAGTGAACCCTCCAGCCTCCCACCTCCTCCACCGCCTCCACCTCCACCACAGGAGGGTGCTGGTCACAGTGCCCCTCCCTCGGGAGGAATCAAGAAAGTGACAGGCACATGTGAACACCAAGCCCAGCACATAGTAGCTGTTCAATTAACACTGCACATCACATCAACTCTCCAGTCCCAGACAGGCATGGGGTTCCTGCTCCTCTGTTATTGGGAGAAGAGAGACTAGATTTCCTCTGATGCCCATCAGGCAGGGTCAGACATTCTGGGTCTCCACCATCAGGCAGGGTCAGACATTCTGGGCCTCCACCAGCAGGCAGGGTCAGACATTCTGGGCCTCCACCATCAGGCAGGGTCAGACATTCTGGGCCTCCACCAGCAGGCAGGGTCAGACATTCTGGGCCTCCACCATCAGGCAGGGTCAGACATTCTGGGCCTCCACCATCAGGCAGGGTCAGACATTCTGGGCCTCCACCATCAGGCAGGGTCTGACATTCTGGGCCTCCACCATCAGGCAGGGTCAGACATTCTGGGCCTCCACCATCAGTCAGGGTCTGACATTCTGGGCCTCCACCATCAGGCAGGATCAGGCATTCTGGGCCTCCACCATCAGGCAGGGTCAGGCATTCTGGGCCTCCACCATCAGTCAGGGTCTGACATTCTGGGCCTCCACCATCAGGCAGGGTCTGACATTCTGGGCTGCTGCCACTGAGTCGGACCCCGCTGGCACAGAGGAGGGCTTCATGGGTGAGGGAGGCAGGGTGGTCCCGGCCCCTTTTTACAGCTGAGGCTCTGCACCCAGGACCCTGGTCTGGCTTGGCTGCTGCCAGCACACAGTTGTGGCAGCCCCGCCCACGGCCCCCCAGGCGACAGCGGCCAAGACCCCCGCCAGCTCCCTGACAGCGAGTGGCGTGATGGATGGAGGGGCAGCACTGCCACCCCACCTGAGCTCCCCACCCCCTCTCCTGAGGCTGGTCCCCAGCAGCCTGTAGCTCCTAGTCCTCCAGTGTCAGCCACACACCAGGAAAACAAGTCCCACCTGCCAGGGTCATCCTGTGTTCTTTTCCTAAGAGCTGTTTGGGCCAAAAGCCAGGAAAGAGAGAGGCGAGTCTGCGCGGCCCCCGCAGGGCTGGCCCTCCCCCAGCCTGTGGGCCTGCAGTGTTCCTCTCCCTGAAACAGCTCATCCCCCGCCCTGTCCTGGTGTCTGAAAAGCCCCCATTCGTCGCCCACCCCAGCTCAAAGGGGGCTCTGGTGAAACACAGATAGTTTCCTGGGGGCAGTTCCCCGTTACCCATGGGCCCCGTGCACTGTGATGCACGTCCCTCAGCAGGGCCAGAGGGAGGGGGACGGAGGGTGGGTAGGCTTTGATTGGAGAGAGGGTCACATGGTTGAAAGGATCTGGAAAGATCTGGAGGCTGAACCCAGGGCAGCAGGGATGGACCCCATGGTGGGGAAGCTGGGGCAGCTCTGCACTGGGAACCTGGCCTGGAAGGTGCTGGAAGGCAAACAGCAGGGAGGACAGGGCAGTGTCCTCCCCACATGCTGGGCAGAGGCTGGCAAGGCCCACCCAGGAGGGGACTGACTTGTGGGACCAGGCCCCTCACTGGAGCCCCTCGGGTCTTCTGGGCAGGAAGGCAGAATGGCCGACCCCTGCCGCAGGGATTCAGGGAGAAGAGCCTCCATCCACCCGCATCCCCTTAGACCCCAGGACCTGCCCCGGGGCCACACCCCAGCTGGAACCCTGGGCTCAAATCCCAGCCACTGTCCCTGTGAGAGGATTTCAGCTTCAGTAACAAGAGATGACACTGGTGAAGGTGCTGACCCCCAGCACTTCCTTACCTCCATCGAGGAGAATCTGGAGCAGAAGGACCATGGCTGACAGGGGCTCCTCTGAGTCATTGGGGTCCCCGCCCAGGCTCCCCATTCAGCTCTGCCTGACTGGTGAACAGAGACCTGAAGGAGCGGGGGAGGAAGCCGAGGGGATTTCCGGGGAAGAGCATTCCCAGCACAGGGGACAGCCCGTGCAAAGGCCCTGAGACAGCTGCCTGGTGATTTCAGAGAGACCAGAGTGACTGGAACAGAGTGAGGGGGAGAGAAGCAGGGCAGGAGGTCAGGGAGGGGGTGGGACAGGGATGGAGTGGGGCCTTGTAGGGGATGCGTAGGTCTTAAGCTTTCACTCAGAGTGAGATGGGAAGTCCCTGGAGGGTCTGAGTGAGGAGGACATGGCCTGACTTAGATTTGACAGGATCCCTGTGGCTGCAGTGGGGGTGATGGGTGAGCGTGGGAGCAGGGAGACCAGTGAGAAGACCAGAAGATTCTAGGCAAAAGATGGTGGTTTAGATCAGGGTGGTAGCAGTAGATGTGGACAGAAGTATCCAAGTGTCCAGTATCCAAAGCAGGAAGACATAGGCTTGGGGAGAAAAGAAATGTTCCTTATGAGCTCCATCTTTCCAGGGAGAAAAGATTTTCCCAGAATCCCCCAGAGCATGACCCTCATACCTCATTGGTCAGAAGTGGGTCAATGTCTACCAATTTCAGGCAAAGGGGCGGGATCCCATGATTGGCTTAGGACTCTCTCTGGGGTGAGGTCCGGAAAAACTGAGTGTTTCCAGCAGAGCAAAGGCTGTGCAGAGTTGACCACTCATGTTAGCCACAAGCACTCACCAGAGTGAGGCCACAGTATGTAAGTTTCTATGCCTGTGTTTGTCCATAAAAATGGGGTTAATGCCTTAAAGAATTGTTTTGGAAAGTTTAAATGAGAGGATGCATGTGCAGAGCTCAGAAAACTGTCTGTCATAGCTTAAGAGCTCAACCAGTGTCAGCTAATATTATTCTTCTGTCTTCCAAGGACCCAGATCCATCTCTTTCCCAATCTAATGGTGTCACATAATTGTAACCACAGTATTCCTATATTATTTCTCCTCCCCTCACCCTATTACAGTGTCTGAAATTCCTCTATTAGTCACACACCTACCAGAAGAACCACAGATGCCCTATTCTGGAGTTCATTTCAGAGACAGCTATGGAGAATAGAGGGGGGAAAAATCTATGTCATCATAACCCTACAAAATTCATAAAATTCTAACAATGAAGTACTGGCCATACCTACACACACAATAGAGAGAATTTCCTGTACCATTGGTGTGAACCTTACATTGGCCGTGGCACCTGCAGTGAACACCTGGTGTTCCCCCCACATCTACTTCCCCTTCTGATCAGGGCATAAGTGTTGTCCCAGAGACCACCCTTCTCTATCTGCCTTAGGTGGAGCTGGCCCCCTACCTCCTCTGGTCCTTGACATAATACCTAGGACTAGCCAATCAGAGAACTGTATCATTCCCTTAGCCGTTGTGATTGGGCATGTAACTCAAGGCTATCCAATCAGCTTCGAAGAAGGTGATTCCAAGCCTTTCCCTGTAGGAATCAGAGAAAAGGCTCTCTCCTTGCTGAGTTTAAAGCTGGAATTAATCGTGAGTCTAGAGCTAGTGGCACCTGTCTTGCCACCTCACGGTGCCTGACACTGCAGCCAACACAAAAGTTATCAGAACTGAACTAAGAAAGAGACCTAGTCCTAACATCATTGTTTGGGGTTCTAGATGCAGCCCTGCCTGAACTAACACAGCACCTGATTTTCCTTTTAGCTGAAGCCAGTGGGGATGGCTTCCTGCCACTAGCAACCAAACAAGTCTTAACCTACACAGTATAACCTGTCACCCTCCACAGCCCTGTCCCTGTCTCACCTCCCTTCTCATTGAGTGAGAGTCAGCTGCACCAAAGGGACAGTCTGCAGTGGCGGTCAGAAGCCAGCCTCTCTGGCTGTGTAAGCCTGGACAAGGTATTCAGCCGCTCCGTGCCTCAATTTCCCCCATCTAAACAGCGATAACAGTACCTACTCGGGGGTTTGTAATGGAGCGAATTAACATACCTAATGTGCTTGGCACAATGCCAGGCAAATAGTCAGTTTTGTGTGTTTTTAAAGAATTATTATCTCTAAGCTGCCAAAGTCTCCCCAGAGCAAGCCTCAGTCTTATTGCAAGTGGAAGGCAGCCTAGGAGCCAGTTGTAAGAGGAATGGTGTGTGCTGGGCCTGCAGGAGAGACCCTATCCAGGGCATCTCATGTGCCAGGAAGAGCTTATGGGAGCAAACTTCCGGGGAGACTTAACACCAAGAGTGAAAGTGCTGGGCGCCTCCTTCCACTGGCATTCAAAGCACAAATGCTGGAGTCAGGTGGAAAATGGATATAAAAACACAGAGCAGAATCACGTGATTGGAGGATTACATGAGGTAACGTGTGTGAAGCCCTCGCAGCAGTGCCTGGCATAGGCTGGATGTTCTCTGGGTACTGGCTATCGTTACAATTATTATCTCTTTGTTAAAATATTATTGTCTGGGGTGAGACTATTCTTAGCGAATGAATCAGTCTCCTCCCCTCCAAATGGTCGTCAAGCATGTGCTGTGTTGGAAACGCACGGAGACCTCAGTGAGTTAGACTGATGGGACCTTGTCCCCCAGATCTGATGTTCAGACCCAACTAAGAATCAAACAGATAAGAAACGTCAAGCAGTGGGAAGTGCTGCGAAGACGACGATGTGATCACGTGACCACAGGCGCTGTGCTCCATAGGGTGCTTGGGGAAGGCCTCCCAGGAAGACGTTGCTATGGGCTGAGTGTTTGTATCCCCCAAAATTCATGTGTTGAAACTTATTCGCCCAGTGTGATGGTATTCGGAGTTAAGACATTTGGGAGGTGATCAAGTCATGAGGGTGGAGCCCTTATGAATGGGGTTAGTGTCCTTACAAAAGGGACTCCAGAGAGCTCCCTCACCCCTTCTAACGTGTGAAGACACAAGGAAAAGAGGGCCATCTATGAACCAGAAAGTGGGCTGGTGCCTTGATTTTGGACTCTTCAGCCTCCAGCCACCCAGTCCATGATATTCTGTTATAGCAGCCAGAACAGACTAAGACAGGTACCATTTTTTTTTTAATACTACTTTTTACTTTTTATTGAGCATTGCAAAAAGCATCGTCATCATTTTCTATTATACATTAAATCCTGATTATTTGCATGGATGAATCTCTCTTCTCATATTTGAATCCTTTCTGGTTTTATTTTCATCTTTTTTATTTTTTTAAGCTCTTTATTGGAATATAATTGCTTTACACTCTTGTACCAGCTTTTGAGGTATACCAAAGTGAATCAGCTGTATTTATACATATATCCCCATATCCCCTCCCTCCTGTGACTCCCTCCCACCCTCCCTGTCCTGGCCCTCTAAAGCATCACCCATCATCGTGTTGATCTCCCTTTGTTATACAGCAACTTCCCACTAGCTATCCATTTTACATTTGGTAGTGTATCTATGTCTATGCTACTCTCTCACTTCGTCTTTTTGAGCTGAGCCCTGCAGGATCAGGAAGAGCCAGCCATGAGACCACTGGGCAGAGGACCCAGCGGCGACAAAGGCCCTACACGGGAATAAGCTGGGTCGTGACACCAGGGTATAGTGAGGGGCCATGGCAGAAGCTTGGGATTAGGCGGTAGACAAAGGTGGCTTGGAACCCACGTCTTGGGGAGGTGGGGCAGCAGATGTGGGCCCTGCTCCCAAGTCCTTTCCCATGACCTTCATCCCTTCCCCCAGCACTGTCCTTGGGCTGAATTCCAGACAGTTTTATGAGAAATCAGAGAATTGGCCGTTGAAGCTGGGAGGCCTTTAATATGGACTTTGGCTAAGTGGCCTTCTGGGGGCCATGAGGCAGAAGGAGGGAGGGATGAGGCTGGGGGTGGCAGCAAAACCGTGTCCATGAGACCAGACGGTGGAGGCCTGGGAGTCATAAATCCCTCCAGGCCAGAGAGAAAGAGGCACAGCGGGGGAGGGTGCTGGTTCCTGGCTGGGACCATATGGTGAGGAGCTGGAGGGGTCTGGGGTGGGCAGGATGGGCAGCTATCCTGAGAATCCTTCCAGCCTGGGGCCATCTGCTTAAAGTCTATCTTCCACCTCCAGAGAGGCCCCGGGGGTTTTGAAAGGAAGAGTATTTTTAAAGGAATTTGAGAGAAGCTGACGTGTGACACCCCCAGGCCTTGACTTTGGAAGTCCTTGCTTCAGACCCAGTTTGCACTGGATGTGGAGCTGGAGATTGTCACCATGAGTAAGCTGGGAAGACTGTGGGATGCTGGGTCCCTGCGTCTAACTGGAAAGACAAGCTCCTTGCTGTCTCTGGGCCCCGCATTCCCATCTGGAAAATGGGAATAATGATAGTACTTAACTCCTAGACCTGTGAACATTCATACAATTAATTCATTCCAGAAACACGCCAGTCCCTGTTTGAAGCACCGATAATGAGAGTTAATATCCAATGAGAGCTGCCTGCATGCCAAGTCCTGGGCTAAGAGCTTTCCAACTTTCACTCACGGAATCCTCCCCACAGCCCTGGACAGTAAGTACTGAGCTCCCCAAAACCCAGAGTGGTGCAGTACCTGCCCAAGAGGCAGAGCATGGATTTGAATCTGGGCAGCTAGCTGGTCCCAGAGACCACAGCACCCATCCTCACAGTAGACTGTACTCTCATGCCTAGTCCAGGTGCAGGGTGGGTGGCTGTTATGAACCCCATTTAACACGTGGGGAAACTAAGGCCCCCAAAGATCAGTGACCTGACTGGTGCTGCACAGTGACTGGTCCCTGGGCTTTTTCATTCCACGGGAATAGTGGGGGGAGGGGTGTCCATGTCACTTTTCCTGAAATCCCTCCAAGCTACCTGTTCCTGGGGCAGGATTTTCTGTGGGTGTACCTGTCCCTGCTCCCGAGGGAAGCCCCACTGGTGAGTGTGCTATGCTCACCTGATCCTCCTTCCTGGAACTGGTGCTGATTTTCCCCTCAATGCCTCGCAGCTCGATTCACAAAACCCTCACTCTCAAAAAAAGAGTCTGGTAAACTCATTCTTGTAACCAGTACAGCATATTGTGGAACCGTCCGTTCACCCATCCACACATCCATACCTCCCGTCCCACCAACCATTCATCCATCCATCTGTCCATTTGTCCGTTTGTCTGCCTGTCCCTGGAGCGTTCTGGGAACAGCAAGGCAGCCAACCTGAGTCACAGCGTCGGTGGTGAGAGATGAAGTTGGAGACGTGCCAGCAAGTAGATCAGCGGCCCCAGTAAAAACTCTTCACAAAGTCAGGTTTGATTCGGCTCCTAAGCCTCAGACCAAGACTTTCCCAGAATCTCTCAGCAGACCCAGCGCCGGCAACCCCTGAGGCTACAGTAGATGCAGGGGTGGGCGGGTTGGCTGGCCGCTGAGGGTGAGGGCAGGGTGGGAAAGGAGCCTGTGTCCCAAGCAGAGAAGAGACTCAGTCGCCCACTCACAGGCCCATGTGCCAGCCCTGTGCACCCTGCCTGCCTGCCTCCCTCGCTGCCCGTGTGATCCACACTGGTCGCCCTGGGAAGGTTGGGACTGCCCAGCGCAGCGAGGGATGCTCTGAGAGGAGCATCCTGCTGTGTTCTTCCGAGCTGCAGATGTCCCTCTGGGGAGGAGCTGGCCTTGGTTCCCGGGACCCCCGACTCAGGAGGCACCCAGAGGACGGGAGGGAGTCAGCAGGGTAGGTTCACCAGCTGGAGGTCTGGTGTCTCCTCCTGCACTGCCCCTCAATGCTTACCATTTAGCAAGTCACTTAACCCTTCATCACGTAATGCCTTAGTGTCCTCATTTCTAAAATGGATGTAATAATACCCCCCTCCTTGGGGTATGGGGACATATTACATATACGAAATACTTAAATAAGTGCCTGACACCTACATAGGCAGCCCTTCATATCCTACTGACCCGTCAATTAGAAAGCATTCTGGGATGGCAGAGCAAATACCTTCAAAAATCCACTCCTCCACAAAAGCAATGAGAACACTGACCCCAAAAAACTCCCCAGATCAACTTTTTCAGAACTCTGGATAGTAACTAAATGCCTACAACTATAGGAGTGTTTATTCAAGAAACATGTCTGAATCTCTGAAAGAACAGCAAACTTGGTGCAACTTTAACTTGCCCTAACCCTCCCTCCCTCTCCCCAGCTCTGTGATAGCCTTGAAAACCCACAGCCTCACAGCTTCGGTAGCTGTGAACGTCAGCAGCCCAGCAGCCACTGGAAGGAGCAGAAGAATGGCCGTTTCTCCAAAGACGCCAACAAGCACATGAAAAGATGTTAAGCATCGTGCAAAGTTAGGGAAATGCAAATCAAAACCACAGGGAGATATCACTTTATTCCTACTGGGATGGCTTGAATCAAAAAGACAGACACTAACCAGTGCTGGTGAAGATGTGGAGAAATCGGAAGCCTCGTACATTGGTGGGGAAATGTTAAGTGATGCAGCCGTTTTGGAAAACAATCTTGAGGTTCCTCAAAAATTCCAACACAGAGTCACCATACGACCCAGCAATTCCGCTCCTAGGTATTTCCCCAGGAGAATTAAAAGCATCTATCCACACATAAACGTCACGTGAATGTTCACAGCAGCATTATTCATTGTAGCCAAAAGTGGAAGTAACCCAAATGTCCATCAACCGAGGAATGGATCAATGACAATACGTAGTACACACATATTGTGGAATATTATCCCACCACGAAAAGGTTCCAGTACCAACACGGGTGACAGCTTGGATGAGCCCTGAAAACATTACGCTCTGTAAGCCAGTCACAAAAGACTACGTGTTGTATGACTCCATTTATGTGAAATGTCTAGAACAGGCAAATCTGTAGAGACAAAAAGTAGATTTGCGGTTGCCTAAGGATGGGGTTGAGGGTATGGAGTGCCTGCTAAGGGGTATAGGGTTTCTTTGGGAGCTGATGAAATGTTCTGGAATTAGATAGTGTGATCATCACACAGCTCTGAAAGTCTGCTAAGAACATTGATTGTATGCCTAAAAGGGTGAATATTATGGTATGCAAATTATATCTCAATAAAGCTCTTATTCAAAAAACTCTACCAACATTTGGCCCAAGCACCATCATTTCACCTCTGGATCATCGCCAGGGCCTTTCTGCTGCCACTCTGCCCCCTTCAAGCCACACTCCCTTCAACGGACAGGATGGTTTTCTTAAAGTCTGTAACGTGAGCTTCTCTCTCCCCTGTTTAAACCCCCTCCATCTCTCATTTCCTCACACTGACCCTTCTCTCTTGATTCCAGGTCTTAGCACATGCTGTTCCATGTTGGATAAGCTTTTCCCTACTTTCTCCCTGGCTAAGTCCTGTCCACTCTTCAGGACTCAGCCAACTGTCACCTCTTCCCCAAGGTCATCTAGAAATGCCCTGCCTGGATCAACTTGCCCACAGCTCATGAATGTTTGCTCATGTGATGCTTGTTGCACTTGTTCAGCACCTGTTTCTCCCTGTGGCCAGAGGGGAGGTCTGGCGCATCCACAGCTGTAACCCCAGAGTCTCCATCAGCACCTGGCAAGTCACATGTGCTCAGTCAACACCTCTGAGTCAACAGCATCCCAGGCTTCAGTGCAACACAGGAGCCTGCCCTGCAGAGGCTCCACTGTGTGACAAGACACCACTGTTCACCCTAATCAGCCTCATAAATCATTTGTCCCTTGTGTCAATAAGGGCAGATTCAGTCACATATAACAGAAAATATGAGTGACTTAAACACAAGTATGCATTTGTATTCTCTTAAAGGAAGTTTTGGGGACAGACCCATGGCTAATGTGGATGCACCATGAAGTCATCAGGGACCACAGACCTTTCCTATTTCTGCTACACCGTGGATGGCTTCCATCTTCATGGCTGCCTCATGGTCCAAAATGGCTGCTGAGCACCAGCAGAGTGCCCACATTCCACGTAGCCAGAGGAGGAATGGAGTCAGAGCACAAAATGCACAGCTTCTGCAGAAGCCTGTTCTCTACTCTGAAATCTCACACAAAACTTCTTCTGCTATGACACTGGCCTTTTACACTGGACATCAGCTAATGCAAGGGATCTTGGCAAAGTCATTTTCCTTCTAGAGAGCCTTGTGCCCAGCTAAATGTGGAGCTCCGTTTCCAAGGAAAAAGAGGAGACTTGATATGGAGTATGCAACAAACAGCTCCTGCCAGACCCCAGATTTTGTCTCTTCCAAGATCTTTAAGGGAAGTTAGCATCGGTACTCAGCAATATCTGGAAGCAGCCTTCCTTTGACTAATTCACCATGAACTTCTATCCAGCAATTCAACAAGGTCCATTTTTGGACCTAAGCAAATGTCCAACTCCATCAACTTCCTTGAAGATAGTGGGTTCAATGAGTTTAGTCTCCTCTTTATGAGGAGATGGGCTTTCTAACTGTCCTCACAGGACATCTTCCACAGCATCCCAGCACAGAGTATCCCAACCATAGCTTCTTTTGAGTTCTTACTTCTTCCTTCTCCCTTTCCACAATATCTGTGCTTTTTAGGAACATTTTGAGGGCCCCTTTCCTTGACTAACTCTGATGCTGGGGAAATTGGGAAAGAACCTTTTCCCCTCTGGTGAGGGGTGGGAAGGTGGAGGGCTGGGGAGAGATGGGCTTGGGGCAGGGAGGATAAGTGAGGAGACAGCTGCTGGGTTTAGACACATATTCTCCCAGGATTCCCTGATGCTGGGGAAGGAGATGCCAGGTGGGACAGATGTGTTCGAACTCTTTCTAAGCCAGGTTCACACCTCAAACAGTAGTGCGCTTTTGGCAAATAACTCATGAAATAAAGTAAGGTCCCTGATGAAGAGATATAATTACAGTTGCTGCTTCCCTCTGTGTGTGTAGGCAGAAGCTTGATGCTATCTTGGAGCAGGACTCACTCTCTTCTGGGAACTGCAGTCTGGGGCCTCATTGTCCCCTTGGCTGGAATGTTCAACGTCGAAGGCTAAGATTTTTAAATTTCTCCTCTATTTTCCACATGGGGAGGACAGACTGCACCTTGGAGCTTGTCACCAGCCCAGGGGGGCCAGATAATGAGGAGACATGAGTGAGGAGATCCCAGATGCTGGAGAGACGGTCTCCAAGTCCTTCAAAGGCTTTCCCCAAAAGGTTCAAGATCAAAGGCATTCGACTTGAGAGACCTTGCAAGCAACCAATAATAGACATGAGTTACCTTTAAGGGGAGGAAAGCTTGGACGATGCAAGCAATAGTGGTGGTTCCTGTTTTTCTGCTGGTTGTAGCGGGGCAGCTCTCAGACCATACTATACGTGGTGTGAGGAGTGGTTCAGAGCCAGGCTACTTGGGTTCAAATCCCCGCTCATGTTACTCTACGCCGCTGAGCCTCGGTTTCCCCACCTGAAAGTAAAGCTAGTCTTAGGACATACCTGATTGGGTTGTTCTGAAGATTAAAGCAGCTAGTAGTGTGGTTGAGCCTTTAGAATGGCATCTGCATATGGGTCCAGCCTGGTGGCAGCTGCTGGTGGAATCATAGTACAGCCTGATCTTTGGACATACCTATGTTTTCAGAATTAAAAAAAAAAAGCCGAAACCACTGTAAAGGAGGATGAGGAGCAGCCTTGGGTGGTGCCTACGGCTGGGATGGAGGGGTGGATGGGGGGGCCACCTGGGTAACTTCTATTGCCAGACACAACCATGTGTTCATCCCTGAGCCATCCACTGAGGCCTGAGCAATGGACTGCCCTGATTGGCCAGGTCTGGGTAATCTGGCCCTGCCCCACCTCAGGGGTGGAGTCAGCCTTGCCAATCAATATGAATGACAGTGAAAGAGGGCCTGTCCCCCACAGAAAACCGGGTAGTTATGGCAAGAAGGCGGGGACGTGGGTGCTGTGTGGAAAAGACAAGGAACCATTGTATTCACATTCTCTGTTGGAGCATTGGTCCTAGATCTGTGAGCAAACGCTAGGGTACCTGGCCAAGAAGGGAGATTGTTTATGTGGGCTCGGAAATCCGGATTGGAATATCTGAGGTAAAGTGTGGCAGGAAACCGACCATCCTTTTGTGCAAACTTAGTCCTCAGGCCAAAGCTTAGAGGCTCCACAGAAGGAAGAACTGTCTAACAGTTAACACTGTCCCAAGGCCACCTTGCCAAGGAGGGAACTCTATCCTTCCCAACGTTATAACAGAGTTTTCAGGGATGTCGTGGACAGGGTTTGGCATTTTAGGGCAGCCTCCTGCAGTGTTTCCCAAACATCTCTCACTGTTTTATCATTTTCTCTGGACACCCTCTGTACTATTATTTATTAAATATTTTTATTTGCATACATTTATGTGTTTTACTTATATACACGTATTTTAAAGAAATATAGAGTTGTCAGAGCATAGGGTAGAGGGGGATGGGGAGTTACTACCGAGTAGGTATACAGTTTGGGTTTCGAAAGATGGAGAAGTTCTGAAGAGGGAAGGTGGTGATGATTGCAGAACCACGTGAGTGTATTTAAGGCCACTGAACTGTACACCCAAAAGCGGGTAAAATGGCAAATTTTATACGTGTATATTTTGCCACAATGTAAAAATTTTTAACTCAAAAGAGAAAAATAAACACACACATGTCACTATCATAAAATGGAAAATCAGTATCCTGTCCTGAAAGTAGAATGAAATAGTGAAAATAAAAGAAATCAAAAGAAAATATTTATGTTAAATTCTAGCTTGATACTTGACCCGAGGCATGGACCTCTAAGCCTGAGGCACGGACCTCTGATTTTTCAAATAAATATTAGCCAGAGGTACAAAATTGATTAAAATATATTAGCACTAAACGTTGACTTTCTCCTTGATAGAAATCAACAAAAATGAAAGAAAATTGAGCTGGAAGAAACTAGGGTGAGTCAACGTTATTCTACTGCGGTGTTTGCATAACCTCCTGAAATCACCTTGGAACCCTCAGCAGTTTTCAGACATCTTCCCTCAACTTCCAAGGAGGAGGCAGAGGGTATGACGCTAACACTGGGAAAGCTAAGAGGGCAGTTTTGGGGTCCTTTTTCCCCCTTTCCACCTTGAACCCAATAGCTCACTGTTGATCTCTTTGCATCATGGACATTTTCATAGACTTCAGATAATTTTATGAAAGAGATCTGGTGCTTTAAAAACTATGTTTGGAAACTATTGGTCTAGACCTGGGATGGGCTTTCAACTTTAAGACCAGGATTCATCTTAATTATGGTCCTTCTTTTTTTTTTTTTTGGCTATGACATGTTTTTCAGACTAGGTTCTCTCCTGCTACAAATCCACTTCCCTTTCTTCTTGTAATTAAACCTATTTTCCTTGGCCAGCCACCCCTCCCCCACTCTCCGTCCCTGTAGCTTGGCTGAGTTCAGGGCTATGCCCGTGACCTGGGCCTGGCCAATCAGAAATCTCTATTCTGTGACCACAGTGATTGGCCAAGATACTGTCATGTGACCCAATTAGAGTTAATAAAAGCCAATTCTCAGCTCTCAGCTGGAGTAACGGCAACACTGCTGTCTTTATTCTGCTGTTGCTGAGACCTTACCTGTTGACCTGGAGTAGCCAGTAGCCACAATTACTACAGGTGGACGGCATCTGTCTAGATGCAGCCAACCCAGGTGAATGAAAGATGAAGAGCCGGATGGTGACATCCTCTGAGTTCCTGGATCAAATCACACCTAAATTGAAAATCCCCACCCTGCTTCAAACCTGTGACCCAATGGAATACTTGGTTTCCTAAATCCAACTTGAGCTGGAGTTGCTAGCATTTGCAACCAAAGTATCCTGACTGATACAAGACTCTCTTTCTCATGGACCCTCTCTTGAAACTATCTGATTACTACATGATCTCATAAACGGTAACTACAAAACATCAGACTAGGAAAGAACCCATCTTTTAGGTCTTTGGAGGGTAGATTTTTTTTTTTCCTCCCTAGAATCCAAGCAAATAGATCAGAGACTGCCATATGCTAGTGTCTTGACATCAGGCACTTTCTCTTCTTTTTTACTTTAAAATCATCCAATGTAAAAGCCTCTGTGTTGGTCCATAAGACATATGAAGTGTGAGTCCTCGGGGCTGCCCAAGGTCTGAGGCCCATCCCCAGCTCAGCTCTGCACTTTTGCAAAACACTGGTCATTTTGTCTCTGAAGATGTGAATCCATGGCTCACACATCTGGCTGTTGCCTCCAAAACCAATATTTTCCTTTTGGCTTAAGAGCCCATCTCAACATAAACATCTGAGCTCCTGAATGTTGCTCTAACAGCTTGACAACTCTGTAGGTGTAGAGCTGGCTGCCAGCCAATCCAAATCTTTCTGCTTCTTTCTTTTAATATAAACAGGGCCTTTGAAGAACTGTGGATTCATTGAATGAACAAATGAACTTGTTTACATAAAACATGCAGGGGAAAATTTCCACTGTGCTTCAGCATATAATTTGAGTCTGTTTTCTGATGGGCCAGCACATTACGGAGGTTGTTTTCTTAGACAAGGATGTCGTCCTCCATATGTTGGCCTAATTATTCATCCCAGCCAGTAAGTTCAAGATTGGGGGTGGGGTGGGGATGCACAGGGAGGAACAATGTTAAATTCTGCTGTGTTGTTTCACAAAGAATGGACTTTTGAGTCTGGAAGAACCCTGTCCAGTTATAAGAAAGTAAGAAATAGGAAGGGATTGAAATCACAGCATTTTATTGAAAGGAAGGTTTTCTGGGAGACTCTTCTGACCTTCTACCCCAAATGTTCACCCCAAATCTAGTGACTTACATTAATTTGTAGAAGGTAAAACCAGCAAGGGGGTCACTCAGGACAGGGGCTGGGTGGGATGATTAATGATGGTTTTATGTTATTTGGGGAAAATAAAGGTTGCTTTATACAGACTCTTGCATGGAGCCCTATGAATCATCTCTTGGTTAATGAAGATGCACCTCCCATCACTCTCCTTGCTGATGACAAATCACCCTGGGGGAGGCCGAAGGTTTTCCGAAAATGGTTTGTGTGATGATGTGAAATCCAGAGACAGAACACGCTGGTGGGGAAGGAATAGAGGGTGGGGTGGGCATGAAACGGCAGGGGGGGGTTGGGGTGGCCTGGGAGGTCGGAGGAAGGAGGTGGCCGTGGACATATGCCCTTGGAGAGGCATGGGGGCATCCGTGGGGGCGACACGGTCTCACACATGATGATCCCTGAGCTTGATGCTGGGAAGCCTCCTGCTCCCCTCCCCTACTTTATGAATTATTACTTTTGATCATGGGTTGATGGAGAGCTGGTTTGATCAACAGTGGGAACCAGTAAAGTAAACTAACTAAATAAGTAAACTAACTAAATAAGTAAATAAGTAAACTAACTAAATAAGCCCTCCTACAAGAGGTTAAATTTTATCATGATTTCTTTTGAATGGCCCATAAATCCATACCTCTGGGATATTACCCTCTGGGACACCAAAACAAAATCAGAGAGTTTTTAAACAGAGTTAGCATTTCAGCTGAGAGCCTAGTAAGCTCCTCCAGCAAGCCAGATAAGAACAACAGTGACCATAATTCTAATAAGAACCAACATTTAATGAGCCCTTTTGTGCCAAGCGCGGTTCTTAGCGTTTTATGTACTTTATCTCACAGAGTCATTACAAGAACTCTGTGAGATAGGACCATCATGAATCCTATTTTGCAGATAAGGAAACTGAGGCACAAGCAAATTTAGTGCCTTGCTCAAGCCAATGCATCTAATAAATGATGGAGCCAGGATTTAAACACTGGTAGGTAATAAAAGCCCTGGATGAGAGTGGGAAAAAAAAAAAGGAGTGAGCTAAGGGTTCAAGCCTTTGTTGAATGAAGGGGAATGAGGGGATGGAGAGTAGTGAGTGGGTGATGATGGGCAGTGTTGACACACGGCGAGAGATTCAAGTAAGACATGCTTTTGAAACCAGAAGGAGGCAAGTGGTAACTTAAGGGCCATAGAAACAAAGAAGGCACTGACCCTACCTCTTGGTCTGAATCAAGAGTAAAACAAACCAAAGAATTCTTCAGCTTGAGAGAAATGTCATGTCCTCGGAGAAAGTCAGATTTCAGTTAAGGCTGGTCAGTGAGGACTGTTAGAAGAGTCATCTGAAGACATTGGGGAGGGAGGGAGATTGTTGATCAAATCGTTGATTCAAAGATTTTAGGAGGCAGAGAAGACAATGAGTGAGGGAGAAGATCAGAGGAGGCAAAAACTAGGGGAGAAAGTAAAAACAAAAATGTTGAGAGGGAGGAAAGAACCAACATATGGATAAAAGGAATATGTGAAGGAAAAACTGTAGCAAGGGAACAAAACCAATACTAGAAACCATAATCCAAGAAACATTTCCTAAAACTAAAATGAAAAGGATTTGAAACTATTTATTGAAAGAGCATACTGCATCCTGAGACTTGTGACCTGAAATGACCAAGTTCAAGTAAAATTACTGGACTTCAGAGAAAATGAAAAAATAGGTCTTTTGAAACTGTGACTGAAATGTCCAGAGGGGAGCATGAAATTCAGGCCTGGCTGGATCCATTGGTTTAAATTATTTCATCAGAACTGACCTTTCTGACTTCTTTTCTCTTGTCTTTGTTTCCATCACATGGATCCTTGTACCAGCAAGTTTTCTCCATACGGTGTTTCAAAGGATTTCTCAGCTTCTTTTATTACAAGATAAAATCCAGCACACAAAAAACGTCTCTTTATTTACCAATCTCAATAACAGTTTAGGAATCACATTTCAGTGGACTAACTTGGAGTTAATCCAGGTAGCCAAAGAATCTGATGCTCTGATTGGCCAGGCATGGGTCACCTCTTCACACCTGGAGTCAGCCAGGAGATCCCAGTGGGCTGAGAGTGGGAGACGGGTGTGTTCCCAAGAAAAATACAAATTCTGTCCTTAAAAGAAGGAGAAATGTAGAAAGTGCAGGTAAAACAACTTCTGTTCACCAAAATCTTTAACCCAGTCTTCCATGTCTATGAGTTTCGGTCCATAACCTGGGAGGAAGCTCATGGGTGGTGTTAGACGAAAGGATGGGTTGATGTGTGGCTGGAAATACGATTCCACCCACCACCCGGTTCTCTATAATAACGAATTTGTCTGGTGTTTGTCCTGAATTCCTGGGAGGGAACTTCCTGATTGGTGAGCACATCAGTATGTCAGGAGGGTGATGTGTCCTGATTCCATGAAAAGAGGACACAGGGACTCTGGGTTTGAGACCCTCACAGACCTCGCCCCGGGTGGCTCTTCTTTCGGCAGGTCCTGATCTATAGCCTTTATATTAAGACTGTAACCAGAAGTATGGCGAGTTCTGTGAGTTATCCTAGTAAATTACTGAACCTGCTGGTCATGGGAATCCCTGGATTTGTAGCCAGTTGCTTAAAAGTGTGGGCTCCTTGGGGACCCCGAAACTTGCAACTGGTGTGTGAAGCGAGGGTGGCTTGGTGGGGGCAGTGCCCTGAGCAGGTGGAGTCACGTGAACTCTGGGTGTTAGTGTCAAAGTCACATTGCACTGTTGCACTGTCCCTTCCTCCCTTCTTTCTCAGGGCACTTCAGGTTAGAATTTGGAAATGCATCCTCCGTCTTAAAAGAACACACAATTCAATCTTTAATCCCACTGCTGTGGAAAGGCTCAGGTGGGGAAGGACTGTGCTGGCAGTAGGCACGGCCAGGGTCAAGGCCAGGTCTGTCCACTCCCTTCTTGGCACTTGGGTCATGCAAGAGCTCACAGTGGCCATTGGTTCCCAGCTGCCCCTCCTCCTACCTGGCGAATGGGCAGTGAGATGGATGGGTGGGAGCTGCTCTTCCTCAGCTGTCTATCTTTGCTGGAAACCGGAAGGAGCCCATGTGAGCTGCTGTCTCGCTTACCCTCCCGAGGGAGGTGGGAGACCACTGCCTGTTAAGCACCTGGGGTACCTGGACACGGATGACAGATTCCTCCTGAAACCACGCTCTGGTCCCACATCTCAGGATTTCGCCTGACTTCGACATTCTCTTCTTACCTCTTCACCTTTCTTCTCTCCCTTGTTGATTTTTTCTGGGCCCTGCCCCAGTTATAAAGAGGAGGCAGTAAATGGTCATCTAGTTTACCAGGGTAATAAAATGTATTGGGTTTCATGACCAAAGGATTGCTCTGGAATAACCATCATGCATCTAACCTCACCTCCCTTGCACCATCCTTTTGGAATCTAAGTGTGGTGAATAGGACACAGGAGGACACAGAGTCCCTGATCAGCCGGGAGTTACTCTTGCTTAGGCATAAGGGATGACCATACTTCACGTATTTACTGGTGCCCTGACCAGTGTACAGATCATTGTAACTAATCTGTAACACACCTATGAACCCAAATACTGGATACTGTGTCCTGGAAATTCCTCTGACTGGGACTTCTCCCAATAACCCAGACCCTTTTCCACTGAGCAGCTCAAAGGCAGATGTGTGGGGGAGCCACTGACCCATGTTAGCTTTCAAGGGATGGAAACCGGCTTGGCCCTATCTCTGGTAAATTTGCTTCAAATACTTGCTCTGAAATGGATTAACTGTTTTCTCCTGACCACACTGAAGCTGGCGGCCCGGGGTGGACAGGGACCCTTGACACTCATTTTCCCAGGGAAGAAAGTAATCCATCGTCATGTAGCCAGAAGTGAGGGGCTGCCAGGCTGGGACCTGGGGAGGAGGAGGCCAGGCTGGGGTTGGCTTAAGAGCCACAGAGAGGGCACCGCACTGGCCCCTCGTGGACGAGAGGGTGAGAATTACCCTGGTCTCACCCTTCCTCCAGCCTCCAGTCCCCAGGCCATTCTTTTAGTTGACCAAAACTGGTCCAAAGCCTGATAACAAGGGAGCCTGGGAGGGCAGGAGTCAGGCTCCCTGTGACACAGAGTGGAGGCAGGAAGGGCAGGCAGTGACCCGCAAAGAGAGAGCAGGAGATTGTTGAAACAACGGGCCTTCCTAGAAGCTGGGCCCCAAGGGCAGGCCTCTCAGTGTGCATTTCTGAATCCTACTAGTCTGATCCAATTCTCCCAGGAGCCCTTCAGTATCACTCTTCAGAGAGGATTTTTTTTTTCTGGCTGTTGGCACTGTTATTATACAACAAATATATAGCCGGCTACCCCAGTGTGTGTACTTCTCTGTCCCTCCCTCCTTGGCTCTCTCCTTCAGCTCTCAGTACATCTTTGGGCCTCACAGTAAATATTTCTTAAGCACCTTCTATCGGCTGGGGGCAGTGCTAGACTCTGGGAAATACAAATGTGGAAACAGCAGGGTCTCCGTCTCTCGGGAATCTACCATCCCGTCAGGAAAATGGATAGTTAAGATGCAGATTGAGGGTATCACAGGGACAAGATGCTATGAGGAGTCTCCAGAGGGGGACATGCTTCTCTCTGCCTCAGACAGTCAGGGAACAATGCAGAGAGACGGGCGCGACAGATGGGTGCTCTTGGGATGCGTGTCTACCAGATCTTCCCTTTCTCACTTCTTTCTGAAAGAAGGTCGTGACTGTATGGTTAGAAGCAAGACTCGGGAGACAGCCTCTGTTTTCAATTCCTGGCTCCCCAGCTAGCTGTGTGAGCTTTGGAAAATGACTTCAGGGAAATGCCAACCTCTTCCCAGCCTCCGTTTCTCCATTTACACAATGGGGATAATAATAGTACTTACCTTATAAGGCTGGTGTGATAACCAGATCAGGGTAGTCAGGCTAATTAACTGCTGTATCATATAACCCCCTAAATCTAGGGTAGCCAGATTTCAGTTTGTCTAGAACTTTGAGTCCTGTTACCCAGGTTACAGGACTTTCAGTGTTAAAACTAGCACAATTCCAGGCAAACTGGAATTCAGTGTTCTACTAAATCTCAGTGACTGACATAATAGGTTTTTTTTTTTCCCCTAGCTCACCTGGTGTTGGGTGGCTGCCCTCCATGGGGTGATTCAGGGACCCAGGATCCTATCTTTTGGCTCCACCAAGACAAAGCGGACATTGCCATGGAGAGGTCTTTGGTCCAGCCACATGTGACTGGTCAAATCTAAGTCACATGGCCACACCGAACCACCAGGGAGGCTGGGAAATGTAGTTCTAATTTGCCTGGAGGGAGAGGAAACTTCTTCAATGAGGACAGGCTGGTCTCTGCCCGGGGAGAGTAATATGAGGGAAGCAAAGCTTTTAGGGCGACGGTGACCAGCATGTGTAATGCTATATATTATTATTAGTGGTGTTCTAATTACCCCTCCTCCTCAGATCCGCCTACTCAGAGAGGCCTTCCCTGACCACCCCAGCAAAGTGACCCCTCCACTTCCCCGGCACCCTCTGCTTGACAACACGAATTTCTTATTTACGTACTGTTTCCCTGTTTACTGCCCATGACCCCTCTGCAAGTAGAATAGAAGAGTCCCGCTAGAGCCCGGGCCCTAGACATCTCTTATGGCCAGGGCCCAGCTCAGGAAATACCTGCCGAAGGAATACAGGGCAAAGAGTGGGCTGAGCTTTTCACGCAGAAGCCGCTCTTTCTCTGCATCGCTCAGTCTGTCCTGTTTCCCTGAGTCCTCAGTCTCCCCCGTGCCACCTCCCTCCTGGTCTCACATCCAGCCTCCACTTCCTGGGAGCACTCGCTCCCCGCGGCACCCATTGTGCCCGCCTCCCCTCCCCCAGCCTCTTGCTGCTGTTTCTCCGGAAACCGCCTCCTAAGCATTTTCTTCCCCTCCCACACCCCACACCCCTTTTTTGAAGAGCAAGGTTTGTTTTGGTACAAATGTAATTAACACACATTCAGTAAACACCTTATGTCACAAATTGTACCCAACTCCTCATTATTAGACTCTGCAGATGGCTTCTGGGTACAAAATATTTATGTACCTTGTTTCTGTGGCATATGGCCCGAGAGGGGAGAGTAACACGGGTGGGGGTGGTGACGTTTCTCCCAGAAGGTCCCCTTCTCTGCTGCCTCTGGGGTTGCCAGTACACACACCCCCTCCCTGTTTAGAGGGCCTGTGGGGTTTGGGAGGAGGCCTCATCAAAACCAGATTTTAGGAAATGATTTGATAAACTTCTTCCAACAAGGTGGCAACAGCTCATACGTGTTCATAGAGCATTGCCAGGAATGCAGAAAGTAAAAGAGAGGGACCTTAAAGATGTTTGGGTTGGGGGAGGGGATCCACATCATTTTTCTATATCAGCAAATGGATACTCAGAGAGGGCAAGGGACTTGCCCAGGGTCACACAGCAAATGAGGGCAAGAAGGCTGGTGCTCTCACTCATGTTCTCATATGGCTACAGAGGTGCTTGACATGCCCCCCCCACCCCCGAATTTCAATATGATCTCCTGCTGCGTTCTCTCTCTCTCTCTCTCTGTTTCTATATCTGTGGCTCTGTTTCTCTGGCTCTATCTCTGTCTCTCTGTCTCACGGTCTGTCTCTCTGTCTCTCTGTCCTTCAAATACGCCGTCGCATGATGAACGGACACACAAAACATGGCATATTCATACAATGCAATATTATTCGACCTTTAAAAAGAACGAAGTACTGATACATGCTACAGAACGGAGGAGCCTTAAAAACATTGTGCAAAGTAAAGGCCGCCAGTCACAACAGGCCATGTCTTGTATGATTCCGTTTATGTGAATGGTCCAGAACAGGCACATCCACAGACACGGAAGTGGATTAGTGCTTGCCTGGGGCCAGGAGGAGGGAGGCACGGGGAGTGACTTCTAGCGGGTACAGGGCTTGTTCGGGCAATGATGAAAATCTTCCAGAATCAGATAGAGGGTTGCTCAACTCTGTGAACCTAGCAAAATCACCAAGGCTGGTGCACAGGACGTGCATCCTTGAGGCAGGAGACAGGACTGTTTTTCAAGGGTGAATTTTGTGGTGTGTGAATCACATCTCAGTAAAGTGGTTATGAAAAACGCCGTCACATGACTTTGCATATGTACTTCATTGTACAAGTGGCTGTACAGGTGAAACACGCATACCCGGGGCACTGTCTCCAGGCTGGTGACAGGGTTTCCAAGGCTGATTTTGACTCCAGCAATTTCCACTTAAGGCCAGTTTCGGGAGCTTGGGCCCCAGGTAGGAAGCCAGCTCCTGGCTCAGCGGCACTGGAGGGGAGGTAGCAGAGGATCCTGAACTGAAAAATAAACAGTCTGTCCTGGGCAGACCCGGGGTCCTGCAGGCTCTGGGCCAGCCTCGCTTGCTCTTTTTTTAAAAGAGAGATTAGCATTTGTGGGTGTTAAAGGCTCCCTGGGACCACCCTGAGACTTTCTCCTTGAGAAAAATCACAAGGTTGGAAATGAACTTGAAAGGGACCAGTTCTGGATGGGATAGAGTATTATCCAAATACTGTTTCTCGGAGCCCTGCCTTGAGTACAGTGGAGTCCTCTTGGCTGCACATCCACCTCCGGTCATTTCTTCTGGGTGCTTCCCGCTAAAGGAAGCAGAGCGGCTCACTGGCCACTCCCGAGTCACCAGGCCCAGGATGAGCCTGGAACAGAGGCTCAGACCCTGGTTTCTCGGCCTGGTCCATCCCCCACTCTGTTCAATGTCTGCAGCCATACTGAGCTGAGTGCAATTCTGCCCTTTTAAGATACAGTTTTTCCTACAACAGGACCATCCCCTAAAGGCAGTCGATGCCTTCGTTTGGGAGCCAGCTTAAAAAAAAAAATGATGCCTCACCCCAACGCAAGAGGGAAATGCTGCATTAGGCTTGCCCCAAAATGGTACATCTGGATGCACCAAACTCCACGGGCAACCTTGACCCTGCACTGCTTTTGTCTCTCATGCCATCCTTAGAACTTCCTCCTGGCTGTGCCTGGAAGGTCCCGAGGGAGGGATGGGGCCCCAGGATGGCTCTGACTCTGGCTAACAGCTGTGGAGTACTCCCTGTGCGCCTGTGACATTCCGAGTGCCCTGCCCTCGCTGTCACTGATCATTGGTCCTGACCACAAGCCGACGAGGTCAATGCCGTTACCCACACTTCACACACTAAGAAACGGAGGCACAGGGAGACTGATTAAATCCCCTGAGATAACATGGCTGTTAAAAGAGACGACAAGGGATGTGAATTCCAGGGCCCCTTCTCATAGCCATTTTAACTCACGGCCTCCAAGGGTGCAGCTGGTGTGTTGGCCCGTGGGGCAGAAAAAAGTCACGTCCAGGTGTGAACAGTCCCTGCTTCTGCCTCCAGAGGCTCGTCCTGGGTACCGGTTTCCTCTGATAAAGGGCCAGACTTGTCAAAGGCATGAACCTGAGTGAGCATGTGATGCTCCCACACGTAGGATGTATTGCCAGGTGGAGAGCGACTGGAACTCGTGCATGCGGCTGGGGGCTGTATACGCTGGCGCCAGCCTTTCCCAGGGCTGTTTGGTGTTGTCGAATAGTGATGAAGATGCAGAGACCTGGTGGCCGGCCATTGCGTTCTTGGTGTATCTTCAATGGAAATGCACATGTGTCCAAGGACATCCACCCAGCGGCACTGGGAATATTCCTGGTGTCATAACGACCCAGGTGTCCATCCTCAGTAGAATGAATAAACGTGACATGATGCACTCACCCAAAGGCATGCATACCATCCAGAGGGATGCAATTACACACATCCCACCACTGAGCAAAAGAAGCCAGGCACCGAAGACTCTATCGTGAATACTCCCACTCGTATTACATCCAAAAGCTGGCAACGCTAAACTGTAGTGTTTGTTTAGGCAAGCAGGGTAAGGCAGCATGAAAACAGAGAAAAAGAAGGAAGCTATTACCCGAAGTCAGAACAGTGATGACTTTTAGGAATTGAGGGGGCTGTGATGGGGCCAGGAGACACAGAAAGCTTCTAGGAGCATCTATGTCTGGATGTAATGGGGGGAGGGGCATCTGAATGGTCATGGTAACAATCTGTTAATAATAAAATGCTGTGCACTTTTCTGGAATTTTAAAAAGTAATGGTTCGTTTTTTCTCAGTCCCTAGTTTCCCACAAACATGTTTCCATATAACCTCACGTTCAACCTACAGATAAAATCAAATGGCTTTGTGCAACTTTGTTGACAACCGTAGGCTTGTCTGTCCCACCTCGCATTCTCAAGCGCTCTGGCTTGCAAAGAGAAGGGCATTCAGGTCTATGCCAGGCAACCCTGGCAGAACGGCTGGTGAGGCCAGGGACACAAAGGGAGCTTGGTCTTGTTTTCTCAGGGGTCCCCCTCCTCCCAGAGCCAGCTCTCCAGCCTCTGTTCTCCAACAGGGTGTTTTCTGCTTCGTAAACAAAAAACCTGGGCAATGAATACTTGCGCAGAACCCTAGGGGATGCCGCATTCCTGCAGCTCCAGCCAAATCTGCTCTCAAGATGTCCCTCCAGCTCCCCCGATGGTCTCCATCCACCCTCAGAATGAGAAAACAAAATCGTTTTCTTTTCAGTGTCCAATGGTGCACTGTTTGTTTGGACTTGCAGTACTTTGGGGTTTTGTTTTGTTTGCTTACTTATTTACACTTCTCTCTGGTCTGAGGTTGAGACCAGGTTTTAGTCCTCATGGCTTGTGTGTGACCTGGGTGACTGTCCTGTTGGAAAAGAGCTTGGTATCCTGGCCCTGTGGAGGGAACCACAGTGGTGTGGCCAGTGCTGCTTTGCAGGAAGCATTTCTGTTTCTGGTTGGCAGCCATGTTCTTTCTGGTTTGCTTTCACCTGCTTCTCCCGAGGCCCTTGCTGGGATAGGATCAGAGCCTGAAGCAAGAAATAAAAACAACAGCTGACCTCGCTCTTGGCCTGCTATGTGCTGAGCACCACTCCGTTGTGTATAGTGGCCCATTTAATCCCCACACTTCCCTTTATGGGAGATGCATTGACTATCGTGCCCATTTTATAAATGAGGCCACCGAGGCACAGAGAGGTTAAGCAACTTGCCCAAGGTCACACAGCTACTCACTGGCAGAGCTAGGGTTTGAACCCTGATGGTCTGGCTCCAGGCTTTGCTCTAACTGTAGCTTCACTCCACTGCTCTGGAGAGATCGTCTTCCCATCCCAGAGTCAGGGCAGAGTAAGTAGGGAAGGTTCAGCCCTGGGAGAGAAGCTCTGGGAGTTACATCTACAGAGGCCATTCCTGCCCAGGAGACTGTCACCTTTACATGGGACCTGTCACTGTGGAGAACCAGCCCCTCCTAAAAGGCCCCGCCCACCAGGACACCAGGACTTGTGTTTCATGGCGGAAGAGTCAGGCTATGTCCCATCACCTGCTGCTGGTTACACACCAGGCACAGCACTGGGCTCTCCATGCAGCCGTGCACAGGACCAGGTACAATATTTGCCCCGGAAGAGCCACTCTTTAGGGAGCAGTGGCAGAAACTCCAAAATGGGACTTATTTCCCCAAGATGTGGCACTTCTTCATTTAAAAAAACATCACAGCAAAATCCGGCCCTCCCCTTCCCTGCTCCAGCAAGAAACTGAATCTCCATCATTTGGGGGCTTCTTGCCCACCATGGTTTAGAGCAGACTTGCGGGCTGACCTGACCCAAGAAAACTGCAAAAGGGCCCCTTGCGTTGAGGCAGGAATGGCTGGGCTGTGTCTTTGGAGCCCACCACCTTAGTCAAGCCCCAGTTCTGTCACTTAGCAGCTGTGTGGCTTTGGGAAACTTATCCCCCTCACTCTGTGTCTTAGTTTCTTTTTTTTAAATTTTATCATGTGCCTCAGTTTCTTCATCTATAAAAGGGGAATAATAAATAATAGTCCCTGTTTATGGGGTTGTCGTGATGATTAAATCTCTTAATATATATGAAACACTGAGGATGTTGCTTGGCATACAGTACACACTCAGTAAATGTCAGCTAGGATGAAAGCAATAATAATAGTTGTTACGAGAACTGTTCCTCTTGCTCTCCGTGGCCTCTGTCAAGGTCGTGCTCCAAAGCTCTGCTGGGTGGCAGAGGTACCCCTCCATGACGCATCAGTTCCTGCATAGCTCCCGGCAGCACCTCTGGAGTGTCCCGAGGCTGTGACTCAGTCTCCCCAGGCCGGCCTCGTCTGCACAGTGGGACGGGGTATCATCACTTGTAGCTCTCCCAGGCAGCTTCATGGCGGTCAAGCAGGGCTTTTCTTCCTCACCTATTATAGGTGTTATAAAATCACTGAATCTGCTTTATTGCATCCAGACCCCAGGCAGAATTGGTCCCTGCTACAGATAATGGTAGCCTCTGTAGACCATTAGCTGACCTTGGCTTTTCTTCTGCTGATTAAGGGCCCTACCTGCCACGTGCTGACGGGCCGTCGCAGGCTCCGCTCCCATTGCTCAGCACCTGGGTGGGAGCAGGAGCTCTGGGTCAGCGCCGGTGGACCGTCAAGGATGCAGGCAGGACTTGGGAAAGGGGGTACAGGAGCACAGTGGGAGGCCCCAGAGGCGTCTGCTCAGGCCTGGGCACGGGAAGCCCTTTTTCTTCATTTCCCAGAGGAACAAAAATGCCTGTGCTAGAAGGACGTCAGAAGTCACAGATCTGGTCCCCCGTGGGTCTTAAAGCTGGGTGGGCATTTGAGTTTGCTGGATTAGGGAGGGCTTCGTGGAGGAGGTGGTCAGTGAAACTGTAGGTAATCAGTCCAATCTGTTTCACCTGCCTTCACAAATCAGCGTCATCTTCAGAAGGCTTGCATGTCCTCCAAGCTGCACGTAGCCTAAGTGAGATGTTTCACCAAGGTGTTTTCCGGGAACTTGGAGTCAACTGTGTCTAGTTGAGCTGAGCTGCTTAAGATTGGATGGGACCACGGACCCTCCAGCTGGACCTGCGCTAGTGTCTGCCTGGCGATCTTTTGAATGTGCAGAGGCTTGTAGCCTAGTCACACCTGCACAGAACAGTGATGATCGCACCTTCTTCCAATCACCTTGCCCCACACCCCCCACTCTCCTCCCTGCACCTCAAACCGCTCTGCTGCTGTATTCCTTATCCCATAACCACCCAGAACCCCTCGCCTTTGGGGAGGCAGATCTGAGATGCCTTTTTTCCCGTCTACTTGCTTGGCTGCCTTTCCAATTAAATCCTCTCTTTGCTGCAAACCTCGGCATCTCAGCGTTTTGGCTTGCTGTGCATCGGGCAAAACGAACCTGGTTCAGTAACACCAGGAAGCTTGTCCTTGAAGGATTCACTGTTGGGCTTTAGGAGAGATGGAAGATTCAGGGAAAGCATCCCAGGCACAGGCTGGGGATGCGGGAGTGGGTGAGGGCAGAACTGGTGGTGGGATAGGCATGGAGCACGTCATGAGGGGCTTCAACACCAGACTAGAGACTGTAGTTTTTTATTTTTCCCCTTAACTGTGGAATCAGTGCTGCACATCCACCTTCTACCAAGGCCAGGCAGTAGCCCTAGGCAGGAGATGACTAGCCCTGGAAGGACCACACATACCCCTGAAAGAGGCTGCTACCAGTGTTTTTTCATCCCTGCTACCCAGGGATGCCAACCTGGTGTTGCCAGGTGCTTTGTCTTTGCAAAGTAAGTCTGAGGTCTGGATTTTTATGAGAACACAAAACTTGAGCCAACTGGCACCCGCATAGGGGGCTTTTGCCTGGATAGCTGGGAGCAGTTGAAGACTTTGTCACAAGGAGTGGAGGGCGTTAGAGTCTGTGGCGCCCTCATACCTGGCCTGGGTCGAATCCCTCAGCTGATGTCTGCAGGGCTCGGGGCTGCTGTGAGGGCAGCAGGGTCCATGGCTTCCTGGAGGCATCTGGTTTCCAGCAGCCTCTCAGCATGGGGCCCGCGGCATCTGGAATCACTTACGAGCCCTCATTCCCACATCTCTGAGAGCTGGGGAGTCAGAGAGACTCTTCGACCCTGGGTGACCATGAGAGAAGGGCTGAGTCCTTCAAAGCATGGGGGCTCTGCTCTACCCTTCGGCTGCTCTGACAACTCTGCCCAGTCAAGAGCTTCTCTGGCTACAGCCCAGGCACCCCTTTGGGTCCCCTCTGGGGTGCATACATTAGCATATATTATTTAATCAAGAATGAATCCACATAGCCTGCCCTTCCCTGGGGGCAGGGTATAGAGTGGAGACATCCGCCGGAAGACTTCTCTGACTTAAAAATCTCAGAGATTTGGAGCCCCAGACTTTGGGTGGATGTAAAGACAAACTGCCGGGGGTGGGGGGGGTGTGGAATGTAGCAAGCCAGAACCCTCTGCAGGGACCGGGAGGTCCCCAGAGTGAAATTCAGCATGTCTAAGCCCAGCCTCCCCCTCTCCCATTCTCTCTCAAAGGGACTGGAGATTCTCTCTGGGAGAGAGTGAGGGGGCAGGAACTTGGGACCACTTGAGGGCTGGCCAGCCCTCCTGGGGGGTGGTGATGGGGGTTGGGGACCACAAGCCTGTGGGGCTTTGCTCCCGGTGGATGGAGTGGGAGCATCTAGGAGGAAAACTCCTAGGGCCAAAGCCAGATGGGGTTGCCCGGTGTGGACGGCAGAAGAGATGGTCCCTGGGGTTCCCTAGGCTCTGTGATGGCGGCCCAAGTCAGGCCCCAGCAGGACCAAGGAAAGTGTCAGGAGGACTGGGAAAAGGGGCAAAACCAGGGGTGGTCCACGACAGCTTGTAGGCAGGCAGGCGGGTGGGAACCATGAGGGTGGGTGTCCCAGCTGGCAGCCTGGGTCAGAGTGTGGATGCATGTGATAGGAACACCCAGCACCGCCAAGAACCAAGTGTGCTCGGAGCTCTGGTTAAGTGCTTGATGGGAGCCAACACCTTCATTTCCCCCCAAATCCTCCGAGCTGAGTGGGTCATCATGCCCGTGATGCAGGTGAGGTCTCTGAAAAAGCGGTTTATCCAACAACTCAGAGCCCGTCGTGATGGAGCCAGGGCGACCCGTGCTCACCCCGCTCAGGCTGCCTCCTACGGGTCAGCTCAGCCAGCACGTGGCCTGTTAAAAGGCAAACGTTTCACAGTCTGAACGGGCCCCTCACAGAGAAGGGGGTTGAGAAGGAACGTGGCAAACACAACGCCAGGGCAGCCTGGTGCGTGTCTTCAGCGCAGATGGGACCCAGAAAGCGGGATACAAGCTCCCAGGGCGAGTTTCAGGGGAATCTCTCTGCCCTTACTGAAGACAGCAGCGTTTCAATGCACAAGCTACAACTCACTGCACAAAACACGCATCCACGTGCGTGGCCCCATCCATCAGCAAGTGCGCAAACATCCACTTGTCACCCAACGCATGCAAACACGAGCGCATCCCCACTGATACTTTCCAAACATCAACACTTGCTCGCTCATCTGTTTTCATTCATTGAACATCTCCTGAGCTCTGGGTGCTTCTTCCCGAGGCAGCCTATCAGGTGCCCCGGGGGGCCGAGAAGGAGCCACCAGACACGTGCAGTGGGGCCAGGGAAGGTTGCCAGGGAGAGCAGTTATGCCCAGTGTTGAAGGATGAAAAGGAATTTGCCTGGAAAGTTGGGGAGACTGGTGATTCATTCATTCATTTTGGCCTTAAGTTATACCTTTGTTTGTTTGCAAATGATCTGTTTCCTCCACAGAACAGAAGGTCCAGGATTTTTGTTTTGCTCATTGCTTTGTCTCCAGTGTCTTGGACAGGATCTGACATATATCAACCTCTTAATAAGCACTTTTGAGTGAATGAACTCATCCTCCCTGAGGGATTCTGACGAAGGTGACTTGGCTCCTATTTGATGGGATGAGTTCTTTCAAGATGTTCACAAAGAATAAGGATCCTTCTGCCTCTTTACAAAGAAGAGGATGAAATTAGCGTTTTTTCACCTGGAGAGTGGCTTGGAGTGAGTTAGGCAGAGCCAAGGTTCAAAAACCTGCTTGGTATTTCAGAGTTATGGCAAAGGGAGAGTGTGGGAGAAGGAAGAAGGAAAGGAAGGAGGGAAGGAGAAACCAAGGGAGGGAGAGAAGCAGGGTGGGGAGAAATCAAAGAGCCCCAAAACTTGAATCTCTGAGAATTAAGCGGGCTTGGCCATCAGGCCTACTTTCCAAACATCAGCTGGGAATGAACCAGCCCAGGGGACAAAGGGAAGTCAGTCTCACTAATCACGTGGTTTTGAACAAATCTCTGGGTGTCAGTAGAGATTCAGGGGCTGCACTACAGCCGTGTTTCCTCCATTGTCACCTGGGGGTGAATTTCAGGTGGTAGCAGATGCGTGATTTTCATTTTAATAACTGTTGACCAGAAATGACAGAACTGCGGTAATGTTTACTACTCTTAAGCATGAGAGTAAGCCAGCCAGCGTAAAGCTGCTTTGAGGACACGTAGATGATGATGGACAGGTGAGAGGCAGGTATGCAGCATGGGTGCTGGCGGGTGTAAATGCTGGTATGTAGGAAACAGACCTAGGTGACATCAAAGGAAGCCTGTGGCTGTGTGGTTTCCAGGTATGACGGGACCTGGGGGACTTGAGAAGGGTCCCCCATGGAGCTCCCTGCACCCCTTACAGCCCTGCTCTCCAGAAGAGGAAGGAAATCTAATAAGGTCTTACTGGGATGAGAGGCTGCACCTACATTCTCACAAAGTCATGAAGCAGCCTGAGTGGATAGGAACAATTCTGATTGGCGAATGCTTTAGACTCCAAATAAGGTAGACTCTGAGCCTTTGCATTGGCTGTTCTGCCTCCTAGATGCTCTTCCCTGCACTCATTTGGTTGTTCTTCTCCTTCCAGGTGTTCGCTGCTGGTATCTGGTAGGGGCCCTGATAGTTGCTGAACGATTGTACGAATGACCAGGCAGTATCCTGGTTTCTGCCTCTCCCTCTTGAACATGCATTTTATTACATGTTCGAGATATGCCAGGGTTGTTCTTTTTTCCTCTTTCTTCCAGGGCGACCTGGAGGGCCTTTGTACTATAACTAGAGCTGGTATCAGCATGTTTTAATCATAGAAAATGGAGGGACGGGAAGTGGAGCTGAAGGTTATTTAAGCAGAACGTGGGCCTATGGCCTCAGAGAGCTCATCAAAGCCTCCCCCCCGCTACCCCGCCAACATCTGCCACTGCTTTGCGGTGTCCTGGTCAGCCAGGCCCCCAGAGGCCGGGAGGGAAGCCCCAGTCCCTGAGGATGCCCAGTAGACTTGCTCTCAGTGTTTGCACTCAAGGAAAGGCTTTGCAAAGACAAAAGCTTTGAGGCCCAGGCCCAGCTGCCCATCAAATTTGCCAGGTTGGCAGATCTCCATGGAGACCATAGAAGCACAGCTGTTGCTTTTTACTTCCCAGGGAGGGTAACTGCTCTGAGTCTGCAATGCCTGGGTCTGCAGCTTTCTCTGGGTAAAGACTTCCCACCCCCAGGCAAAAGCCCAGGCTGCGTCCCCTGCCCATGGGGAGGAAGAGAAGGAGGGCAGCCTCTGTTCTCCCCAGGAGAAGGGCAGCTCGGGAGACAGGGCAGACGGGCTGGGCTCAGAGTGCCCCTGGGGGGCTCCTGTGCTGGCCAATGCAGTTCCTGGGGCTCCTGGGAGTCTGGGGGTGGAGGACCAGCATGAACAGCTGTTTGCCAGTCCGGACCTGTCCTAGGAGGAAGAAGCAGCAGCTTCTGTCGGGATCGGTCTCAGGGTCCTGGGTCCTCCAGCCCTGGAACCGATGCCTCCCTGTTTTCTGTGGCTCTCAGACTCTGTTCAGCCTGTTTGTCTCTCTGTCTTTTTTTTTTTTTTTTTTTTTTGAAGTATAGTTGATTTACGATATTAGTTTCTTATGTACAGTAGAGTGATTCAGTATCTCTGCAGACTATACTCCACTATAAGTTATAACAAGATAATGGCTGTCATCCCCTGTGCTATCCAATATATCCGTGTTGCTTATCTATTTTATACCTAGTAGTTTGTATCTCTTAATCCTGTACACCTCACTTGCCCTCCCCTCTTCCCACTGGTAACGGCAAGTTTGTTTTCTACACTTGCAAGTCTGTTTCTGTCTTATCTATACATTCATTTGGGTCACTTTTTAGATTCCACATATAAGTGACATCATACAGTATTTGTCTTTCTCAGTCTGTTTCTCCTGATTGCCGTGGCCAGTGCTTCCAATATTAGGTTAAATAGAAGTGGTGAGAGTGAGCATCCTTGTCTTGTTTCTGAATTTAGTGGATAAGCTTTTAGCTTTTCTCTCTGCCTTTCCCTTGCTCTCTCTGGAACTCTCTTCCTGTCTCTCTTTTTCTGTGTCTTTTGTTCTGTCTTCCTCTGTGCATTTCTTTATCCATCTCCATGTCTCTCTATCTTGTGTCCCTTTCTTGGTACCAAGTATAACCACAAACAGGGGTGGGTGTCCCCAGAGCTGTAGAAGAAGCTATTAGAAATTGTCCAGTTGTGCCAAGCCCCTTCTCCTGCCCCACAGCTGACTTTGACCTTAGTCTTGACCTCCTAAGCCCCTTGTTGCTGCACAGTCAGACTGTTCCCCTCCTGGAGTCTGTTTCCTGCCTGTCCCCATGGCTGGGAAGACCCTTTGCTAGCAGGATGCATCTTAGGGGAGGAGTCTCAAGTTCATGGTCTAGGACCCCTGCAGATAGGGTATGACCTTCTTGACCAGGGGCACAATCTGCCTCTCTGAGCCTCACTTCCTGCATCAGGAAATCATATCTACTCATTGTGGCCCAGATTACAGGAGCGTGGAGAGAAATAAGTCAGAAAAGATGTAAACCAAAGCAGGAGCATAAACCCTGGTGCCACTAAGAGCCAGGCCGGTATCAGAAACGAGCAAAGAGGGAAGCGGGCCAGGACACGGGGCAAATGGGAGGGGTGGAGACTGTGGCAAACTAGAGTCCAGGCTGTAGGGCGCCCACTACTTAGCTCTGGCTAATTGTCACTACACAGGCCTGGGGACCCAGTGGCCAAGTCTTCTGATTTTTCTAGAGAGGCTAAAAATTGGATTTTTATTTAAATTTTTAATGCTGACAGTTTCACCGTGTTGACTGAGTTTGGCTTCATGGCCATTAGCCTGAGTCCTCTGAAATCAGGCTTCAGGTAAGGTCTTCACTGGGAGAGCAACTGAGCCTCCAACTCAGCACAAAGCATCTGATGATGCTTGAACTTCTACCCACAATCAGGGCCACATGGAGTCATGTTTTGAGTCCCCAAGTGACTCCCCTACCACCCTGGCTGCTCCTGGCCCCCTGGGCCCAGGGCCTATTCATGCTCCAGGAATAGTGACGCTCTCATGCCAGGCGCAGAGACAGGGGAGTCTCTAGGACTTGCTCCACAGCCATAGGAAATGTCCGTTAAATGTTTAGACTAACCCACCCCAGCTCTGATCTGGCCGGGCACAATGGGAAAGGAGAGACCATGACCTGGGGATTTGAGCTCTGAACTGAAAATATCCTTCTTTTACTTTCCTTTATGACATGTGTGACAATATTCTTGCAGCCTCTGCCTGTCAGCTGCTATGGTGAGAGAGAATCCTTGGATGACTTGGAGCCCAAGCTGGGGACCATCTGTAAGGGCGTGGGGGTGGGGCAGGGCTGGCCTTTTTGACATCCTCATCTGAAGAAGCGGGATGGGTTTCAAGAAGTGGCCCCAGAACTTAACAGCAGAAAACAACACTAACATTGATTCTGCTCATGCATCTGCGATTTGGGTGGGCCCTGGTGGGGTAAATCAGTTTGTCCCTGCCCCACTCAGCATCGCTGTGTGGCTCAGGCATCTTCTGAAATCTCCCACACTTGCGGTGATGCTGAGGCCAGGAGCGGGGTCTCCTCCATCATCCCTCTCTCCCCCCCGCCCACTCTCTTGTCATGGTGTCTCCAGCAAAACCTCAGGGTAGCAGAACTTCTGACATAGTGCCTCAGAGCTCCCAAAGCACAAGTCCAGAGAGAGAGAAAGAGGTGGTCCAGGCAGCATCTGTACCACCTTTCTTGACCAAGCCTTGGAAATCCAAAATGCCACTTCCACCACATTCCATCATGGAAGAAGACTCCTTCGTTGTCAGAAGGGGAATTAAACTCTATTTCCAGTCGAAGGAGTATAAAGAATTGGTAGGCATATTTGGAAGCCACCACACACAGCAGGACAATGGTTGTAGGATTGTAGGTGGTTGTAGGTGCTCTTGACTACCTGCTACACCTCTTCATTGTCTTCTCTTTGGGGAAAAAAGGCTGCACTCAGGTCCAAGCACATAACAGGTGGTCAATACATGTTTGTTGATTATATCACACAGACTCAAAAACTTCACAGGCCAAAGGACCCAGGGGACCCTCACTCTCATCTTCAGGGCTCAGGTAAAGAGCGGGGTGGGAGGGGGTGGCCAGAGGGGAGCGAGCAGGAAACTTCCAGGGGCGCCTGGTTAGAATCACTCATGAGATGACCAAGATGCGTCTGTGGCTCTGATGAGGGAACAGTCGGATTTCCCTTGGTCGTGTTTCCATAGTAACCAGCAGAGACCCAGGCTTCAGCCAGGCCACATTACCACTGAAAGCTACTGGACACCAGGCATCCTCCTTCTGCAGGCTGCTTCCTAGGAACAAAACTGCCAACTCGTATGAAGGGAAGGATGGTCATCATCCTGGCACCCGTGGGGCAGGGTCTGTTGTTCTGGCAGAAGCAAGACGATGAGGTAGGTTTAGGGACAAAAATTCTCATTGGGATGCCAGGGGATTAGAAAAAAGCAGAGCACATCCTTAGAGATCATCTAGGCCCAAGTGAGCAAATAAGTTGTATTCATTCATTGATTGACTCAAGAAACTTCCACGGAGCATCCGCTCTGGGCCAGAGGTCTTCTGGGAGCTGAACGGTGAACAAAGGGTTAGTTCTCATGGGGCTGAAGATAAACAGAATACGTCAGAAGGGAGTCACTGCACCAGCTGGTGGCAAGCACTGCGGGGAACAGAAATCAGGGCAGGGGGACAGGAGGGTGGGCGAGTGGGGTGGCTTTGACCAGCCTCGTGGAGAAGGAGGCAAGTGCATGCAGACCTGGGGAGGGGAGGGAGGAGACCTTTGGCTCACCTGCCACCTTATTCTTTGTTCCGGGGAAGACTGGACAGCTGTTTGCTGTCCAGTATGTATGTCCTGCCCCGTGAAAGGGTCATAACCTGTTAACCCACCCCCCACCCCCTCACCGCCATGGAACTCAGCTGTGGATGTGGGGAACTTGCTTTGGCCAAAAGAGGGAGTAGAGGTGGCATGTGTTGCTTTAGAGAGTGCAGTGTGTGCTCACCTGTCTCTGGAAACGTTCCTCATAGGGCAGGGGTTCCCAACTGAGGATGATATTGCCCTCCCTAGGGAACATTTGATGATGTCTGCAGACATTTCTGGTTGCCACGACTTGGGGGGGAGGGTGCTACTTGCATCTACTGGGTTGTATTCATTTGTCAGGGCTGCTGTACAGAAGACCACAAACTGGGTGGCTTACACAACAGACAGTTATTGTCTCACAGTTCTGGAGTCTAGAAGTTCGAGCTCAAGGTCTCAGTGGGATTGCTTCCTTCCGAGGGCTGTGAGGGACAATGTGGTCCAGGCCCCTTGTCTAGTTTCCGGTGCTTTACTGGCAACCTTTGCTATTCCTCTGCTTGTGGAACCATTCCGCCAATCTCTGCCTTCACCTTCACATGTTACTCTCCCTACGTGTGTGTCTGGCTCCAAATTTCCCCCCCTTTTAAAGGAAACCAGCCGTTTTGAATTACAGGCCCTTCCTACTCCAGTGTGACTTCATCTCCACCAATTACATCTGCAACAACCTTATTTCCAAATAAGGTCACATTCTGAGGTGCTAGGAATTAGGACTGCAATATGAGTTTGGGGGAGGTATGATTCAACCCATAACATAGATGGAGGGCAGAGATGCTGATAAACATCCTGCAGTGCACAGGACAGCCCCTTGCAACAGAGAAGTATCCCACCCAAAATGTCAAAGTGTCAGCACTGGGGTTAGAAACCTTGTGATAGAGACTGGGGCTCCAGGGAGCAGGTGGCTCAAAGCATAGCAGCAGCACCCCTGGGGAGGACCTGCAGCTGGAGTGAAAAAATGGCCTTTGTTATTATGAGCCATTGAAACACATGTTTGTTATGCAGCATAATCTAGCCCATTCTGACTGATACAAGGTGCTTGGAGCCACTTGACTGGATTTGGAACCCATCCCAACCAAGGCAGGATGAGATGCTGTGATCAACTAGTGATGTCTGCCATGGAGCAGGAAGGGAAAGTAACCCAAAATCCTTATACTTAAACCGCTTCTGACCTAACCCATCCTACACAGAATGGTGCTTTGTCCAAAGTCACACAACAGACAAACTAGTGCTCAGCATGGGACTTGGCACATAGTAAGTGTTCCTGAAATATTTACTGGGCAAATGAATAACCAGTGAGATTAGAAATCAGGCTTCCAGTTATCTTTGGAGTGTACTGGGTCACATTCCCAGAGACTGTCGTGCTCCCAAAATACCTTAAGTTCTGGGACCAAGAATGCCACAAATTCTACTTTTATCAACAATTGGGCATGGAAAATATATTCTGACACCCTAATCTAAGAGGTTTGAATATAAGGTTTAAAGTTCCTTTTCTCCAGGGTAATTTTCTCCATCTGGGAAATTAACATCTCTAATGATGGCATTTCAGGCTGCAATGATGATGTGGGGAAGGTTCTGGAGGAAGGAGGAGATGTGCCCTTGGTGCTTCTGGAATCACCATAGGTGGTGGCAGGCTGTTTACAGTGTCAAGCCAGCCTGGCCCTGAACGTACATCAGTCATTCAGGGAAGACAGAGTTATCTGTACACAGTCAGGAGGGATTAATCAGGAAAGGACTCAAGCTTTGCATGTTTGGAACAGGGACTAAGCGGGAAAATATAAATGGCCTGAGGAGCCCAGCCCAGAATGTGTCTGACCCAGCAGAGGGAGGGGCATTACCTGTGTGTCACCTTGGATGGAAGTTCTGCCAGACGTGGCATCTTACAAAGAGGTCTTTTGTCAGGTTTCATTTGGCTGCAAGTGACAGAAACACAAATCAAATAGAAATGAAAGAGGAGTGTATTAGCTTAAGTAAATGAAAGCTTGAGGTGTTTGTGGCCTCAGGTATGGCTGGATGCAGGGCTTAAGTGGCCTGGGTTCTAGAAACACAGATCTGTTTCTCCCTGTCTCTCAGCCCTGCTTTCCTCTGGGTTGGCTTGATTCTTGGCTGGCAGCAATGGAAGAAATGATGAGCAGCAACCTCAGGGCTTTATCCTGCTCTCACAGCAACTGTTACAGCAAGGGAGACCTCTTTCCCAGTTGAAGCAACAAAGATCCCAGGGTTGGCTCTGATTGGACCAACCAGGTCATGTGACCACACCTTGCCAGTAACTAAGACCACACAGTGGGTGGGCCAGGCTTGGGTCACATGGCCTTCCCTGGATCCAGAGGTGGAGACAGCCCCACCCAAAGCACGTGGACTGAAGGGTGACCCCACAAAAGAGAACCTGGGTGCTGTCATCAGAAGATGAAGGAATAGATGCTGATAGTCAGAAAAACCCAATGTCCATGACATAGACCAAGGACCCCATTGTAAAAGTCCTATTCCTAGAACAAGTGCCCCTGGAGACAACTCTTTCCTTGCCAATGAAATGTGATTTAAATTCCTTTCTCACACCAGATAGGTTAAGACAGCATTGTGGTTCCTTAAGAAGGATGACCAGGTGCGAACTGCTGGATTTTAATGCTTTGAAAACTACTTCTTTCCGTCTGTTTAAGGATTACTATTTCCTTGAAGAATTCAGCTCCAGGCGATAAGTGTTAATACCTTATTTCTTGGGGGGACTCTGCAGTCCGGAGCTGGAATTGATTGTGACCAGAGTAAAATAATTTGCTTTTTATCAGCATCCTCCACAGAAACTTGTTCCCTTGGAGGAAAATGTATTTAGCCTCACTTCTCTAATCCCTCCGTAAGATTCCTCAATCACCACCCATCCCTCAGCGCCACTCAGCCAGAAATGACCAACGCTCTGTAATAATAAAAACAGAATTACGGTCGCTGTGACCTCCTGTTGATGGCTCCGTTAGGACCAGATGGGAGTGAGCCTTCAGAGTCAGCATCGTGGAGGGAAGCAAGGCCCCATGGGCTCTGCCAAGAGACGGGGGTGTCCTGTGAGTCAGGGCTGGTGCTGGACCCTGCCTTCCTGTTTCCCAAAGTCAGAATTAACGGGCCCTTCCTGTGCCCCGGAGGAGGCGGGCAGACTGCTGATTTATAGACTCCCAATGGGTTTCATTTGGTTTTTAGGAAGTAAATAAGTCACCAAATCTCATCACTGGGAATTCCCACATCAAGATCAGAGTCTTACACTCTTCTTGAAAATTAGGGAAAGCTGAGAGCTCTGCTTTTGGCTGAGGCCCAGGAGTGATGCCCCTCCTCTGCTCCAGTTCACCACTTCCTGGCGGCCTCTTCACTCTGTCACCTGCAGGGCTGGCACACCTGGGTCAGAGAGCCCAGCTCCCTGTGCAGCAAGTGGGTCAGAGCTCGAACTGCAGGCTGACAGACTGCCACCCTCCACTGCTGGCTCTGACCCCCACCAGCTGGGTGACATATTTTCGTGTGTGTCTCAGTTTCCTCATCTGTAAAATGAGTCTAATAACGGCACCTGTTACCGAGGAGAGTAAATGCATTGAAGGACATACAAGGCACTTAGAACCACTCCTGCACGCAGGGAACACTGAGCATATGAACTGTCACTGCACTGCTTCTGTGTTCATTTGGGCTTCATGCCATCCTCACCCTCTTGGGTCGTACAGTGGGTTGAATTGTGGCCTCCAAGAAGACATGTCCAAATCTGAACCCCTGCTAGCTGCAAATGTGACCTTATTTGGAAAAAGGGTCTTTGTAGATAAAATTAAGGGAAAGATCTCAAGATGATATCATCCTGGATTAACCAGTTGGAGCTTAGGCCCAATGACAAGTGTCCTTATAAGAAGAAGAAAAGAGACATGGAAGAGAAGACATGTGAAGACAGAGGCAGAGATTGGGGTGATGTAGCCACAAGCCAAAGGATGCTGGAAGAAGCCAGGAAAAATTCCCCCCTAGAGTCTTTTTTTTTTTAACATTCTTTTTTTTGATTGATCAATTTTTTAAGTCTTTACTGAATTTGTTACAATACTGCTTCTGATTTACATTTTGTTTTTTTGGCCATGAGGCATGGGCTCCCCGACCAGGGATCAAACCCACACCCCCTGCATTGGGAGGCGAAGTCTTAACCACTGGACCACCAGGGAAGTCCCTCCCCTAGAATCTTTGGAGGGAGCCTAGCCCTGCCAACACCTGGGTTTTAGACTTCTGGCCTTTAGAACTTTAAGAGAATACCTTTCTGTTGTTTTAAGCCACCTGGTTTGTGGTCATTTGCTGCAGCAGCTACAGGAAACTGATGGAGATGGGATGGAACAGCAGATCCTGCGACTGGTACCATTTCTCTCCATCCCTGACCCAGCCCAGTGCCTGGTGCATTGCTACTAGACATGCCGGGTTGACTCTGGAAGACTTTTCAGTTGAGAAAATGTAATTATGCCCCACAGGACATCTGTGAGGGAGAGAGGGGTCTTTTGTAAGGCAAACTGTGCTGGGACCTGGAGCGCAGGGCTGGGGGCTTCCGTGACCTGATAGAAAGATACAGAGTGGTTGAACTCCTAGGGGAGAAAATGTTGCTCAGGTATTTGGAAGGGATGAAAAAGGCCTCCTGCTTCAGCCTAGTTCATCCACTAGGACTGTACCCAGTATCTGTGTGCAGGCAGGACCAGCTGCCTAATATGCAGGGCCCAGCACAAAATGGAAAAGTGGAGCCCCAAGAGAGAGTGGAAGAACAGAGAGGCTAAGTAACCTCCTGGGGTTTGCACAGCTGGCTTGTGATGAAGCTGGAGTCTGGCTTCATATTATGAGCTGCTTACCTACTGCCCTGCAAGCAAGAAATTCCCAGAGAGCTGGTATGTTGCACTTCACATATATAAACACCGTTAACCCTCCCACATGCCCAAGTGGTCCAAGCTACTATTATTCTCATGTTCCAGATGAGGAAACTGAGGCACAAAGTGCTTAAGTAACTTGCCTAACATCACGAAGCCCGTAAGTGGCAGACGAGAGATTTGAACCAGGAGATCACTCCAGGATCCATGCACAAGACCCCGGTTGTCTACAACTCCCACCGAAGGGACAGTGTATTCCAATAACTAGTCATAACTTGTTAGGTTATTATTTTGACAACTAGTCCTAACTTCAAGTAATTGTGCCCATTTTGAGCAACTTCGTGGAACTCAGTGTTGTTTTAGCATAAATGTGATCAGGAAACCACATTGTTTTTTGCCCAAAGGAAAAAATAGTGCAAGAATTTGCCCCACATGGAGTTTCTCGGGAACGAGGAGGTTTTTAGGAAGAACTGCCTGTGTGATGAGGAGGCAGGCTGGGTTCCCCGCCTGCATCAGATCAGCACAGGCTGTGGAAGGGCTCTCCCTCCACTCCTGTCAGTTTCGTTCGCTGATGTGTTCATTTCCAGCTCTGAGCACAGCGCCAGGCGCGCCAGGCGCGTGCTGGCTGTTGAATGAATCTCTCTCTGTCTCTCTCCACCTCTGATGTCTTGAGGCTTCTCCCGTGGAACATGCCCGAGACCCCGATGCCGAGCTGCCCCCAGATGCAACGGGACTCAGGTGGAGGCTATGACTTGGGCCCCCCACCCCAATCCCACTGCTCCAGGAAAAAGACGGATGGACCCAGGGCTGTGGTGATCAGTGCCTGGATTGGAGGCTTGATTACCTGTCCATGGAACATTGATTTATAGGTAATTCTCACTCTCCTCCACGACTGTGGATTGCAGCTAATTTACTGACAGTCTTAAATAACCCCCTTCCCATGCCACACAGCAAAGCAACGCGAGGCACCATCTATCATGTGCCTCCTGTAACCACTGGCTTGATTAAAATGAGGGTGGGGAAAGAAATACCCACCTCCATGCCAGGGGTGGGGGCTCAGGCAGGAGCTGCCTGAGTAATTCATCCAGAAACAGTGGCCGCCCACACACAGCCTGCTTAATTTCATGTTTGGCTGCTGATGGGTTTTCATTTATAGATAATATAAACAGGTTGACAGGGCCCTAATTAACTGATTTGTGGTCCTTTGGGAACAAATGGTTATCAATATTCATAAACATTTGTAACGTTCAGGCAGATGCCCAGCCCTGACATGATCATAATATGTCCTCTACCGTGTGCACTTGTGATTTCTGATTTGTCTCTTGCCTGTAGACCCTGGAGGGTGTTGTCAGGTGCTGGTGGCCCTTTGCCAGGAGACAGGTCCATCTCTTGATCACGACATTAGTGCAAGACTTGCCAATTACCACTTGCTGGATTTTCCACAATCCTTTCTACTTCCCGGGAGTCCTTGGCCCAGCTCTCCTCCAATCCCACCTTCCCTCCAATCTCCTTGAGACAAGCTGAGAACCACCCCCCTCCTCTGGGAAGCCTTCCTGGATTGATCTTCTCCCCAGAGTGACACTTTCTCTCTATAGCACAATTCTTTGGTGCAGTGGAATTGTTTACATGGGGATTTGTGGTTTGATGGTTTTAGATTATTTTATCCAAGAAGGTACTGCCTCATGAACTTTTCCTAAAACCGGGGACAAATCAGTTTCTCCCTTTTGCAGCGGAATTTCATCTTGTGCAAAGTCAGCTGTACAGTGAAAATTAAATAATAACCCCTAAGGCAATAGCTGGCATCTATAGGGCTCTTTATCACGTGCCAGACAATATGTTGTGTCTCATACCTGCTTCTATTAATTGACTCACCACAGCCATATGTACAGGCAGGTATGAGAATCCTCACCATTTTCCAGATGAGGAAACTGAGGCAGAGAGAAGCCCAGAAACTCACCCAAGACCATAGGTCAGTTAGTGGCATGGTCAAAAATTACTCTTTAAAAAAAATCTCTAAAAGAACTCAGAAAGCCCAGTTTTTTTTTTGTTTTGTTTTGTTTTGTTTTTTGTTTTTGGCCACACAGCATGCAGGATCTTAATTCCCTGACCAGGGATCAAACCTGCACCCCCTGCAGTGGAAGCATGGAGTGTTAACCACTGGACCACCATGGAAGTCCCAGAAAGCCCGGTCTTATATGGTTTAATGTAGAGACTTTAAACTTTCTTTATCTTGACACATAGCATGAAATGTATCTTTCGCTGTGAGCTGGTACACGTGTGCACAGAGACACATGAGTGGGCAGACACACATGGGACAGAACTGACAAGCCTCATAAAGCAATATTTACCTGAAGATGCGTGAAGTGATGTGTTATTTCCCTTCCTAGTCTATTGTTGTCCACTCTGTTCCATCCTATTAAGAAAAATTCTGGCCCTCTGATTTTATTTCTTAACCTCCTAACAGCTCACAATCTTCTGACCCATTGTGATACAGTTTGAAAAATCACTAGTGGGAAGCATGTTACACAAATATGTAAAAAAGATGTTATACATGTTTTTAAAAATCTTTGAAACTAGTGATACTGATGCTTATTTAGGGCCTATTATGTGCCAGGCACTGTTCTTAGGGCTTTTTGATTATTAATTCAATCCCTAGCACAACTCCATGGAGTATTAGGTTCAACCACAAGACATTGACAATATTTGACAATTTCCTATAGAGAACAGCAATTCCATATGGTTGAAATCATGACGGTGTCATTTTATACACAATAAAACTAAGGAACAGAGAGGTTAGGTAACCTGCCCAAGGTTGCACTGGTACGTAATGTTGCTGCGACTCACTCCCAAGTAGCCTGGCTCTAGCCCATGTCCTCCTGTCCATTGTTTGGCCAGTGCTTTTTGGTCCCTGACTCCTCAAGGACACTGAGGAAGCTTGCAGTAGCCACGTGAATGGGCAGTGATTTTTTTGCCTTTGTTTTATTCCTGGGAAAACTTTCATGGCCTCCAGTGCCTGGGGCACCCCCCCTACAAGCTCAGGGCTTGGCTGGATCCCCACCTAGTCTAATCCTTCCCTGCACTTCCTTCCGCCTCCACAAGTGCAGTTGAATTTGTGGGTGAGTTAAATGCAACACGGAGAGATTACCCGCTGTGTTCTCCTTGGGCTTATGCTTGGGATGCATTTAAAACATCAGTTTTCAAAAGTAGTCAGAGGCTCACTGAAAAGTCGAGCCACATTCTGGACCAGAAGTACTTTTTTTCACACCTAATGCAGTTATAGAAAGCTTAGAGATGGAGGAGCCGTCAGAGTTCTGATAGTCCGACTGCCTGCCCAGCACGGGACGCTGAATCAGAACATCCTCAACACTGGACGACCTGCCTTTGTCAAAAAACCCAGTTACACGGTGCCGCTTTGCACCCTGAGCTTCATCTAGCAGCCTCTAGAAATTTTACCTTTTGTGAGCGGTGGGGTGCTCGCTTACAGTTTATTCACAAACCCCCCTCCAAGATTTTCATCTCCTCCTGAGCTTAGTGGGTCTGTGGGTTCCAACCAAGCAGTCCAATAGGGTAGCACCTGATGGCAGGTTTGGACTCAGGTTCTAAAATTACTAAACAAAGCGAACATCAAGTGTAGGAACCATGGAGTATGTTCAAACCCCGGAATTGTACTCAGTGTGGGTAAACGAGCCCAATGGCAGTGGCCTTCGGCAGCTGAGACCCAATGAAGGAAGAACAGATCCATCTGCCATCCCCACCGCCCACCAGGCAGAAGCCCGGGTGGGGGCGTGGCAGGCTGGGTTATTTGCATGCTTTTTAATAGTCAGTGTGTATTAGCATGACATTTACTATTATATGAGTCTTAAAACTAAAGATAATCTTCCCACGTTTCGTTCCCTGTCAAGTGTATCCAGTAGTATTTATGTCTGATGCACTCTGTTGTAATCCTAACAATAGATCTACTCTTGGGGGGACGTCGATGGATTTTAAAGATCACTGGATGGGACTGAGGAGACCCGGATGCCGGACCTCTTTCGTTTACTGACTGTGTGACTTTGGAGATGTCATCTAATATTTCTGAGATGCAGGTCCTCTTTTCTTTTCTAGTGTCTCAACTGGGGTCAATTCGGCCCACAGGGGCCATTTGACAATGTCTGGAGACATACTTAGGGCTGTCACAACTTGGAGGAGAGGGTGCTACTGGCATCTAGTGGGTAGAGGCCAAGGATGCTGCTAAACATCCTACGATGCACAGGACAGACGCCACAACACAGAGTTATCCAGCCCCAAATGCCAACAGTGCTGAGGTTGAAAAACTCTGGTGTAGACATACAAATGCTATGAAAAATACTAGGTGATCATCCACAACTCTACCTGGCAGACATCAGGAGAGAGCTGAAGCTCCCGCCCTCCATGCACGCCCCTCTTCCCTGCAGAGGTAGCCACTGGCCTAACCTGTGTGATCGTCATGCTCCTGCGTGTCCTTTCCTATGTGCACACACTCCCCCTAACAAGGGAATGGTAATAGCAGCTTGGTCTCATTAACGGGGCTGTTACAAGGCATTTGTGATGGAAAGCCCAAGGAAATGTCTTAAATATTCCATAACATAATTTACAGTTTGGAATGGTTACTATGACTTTATTTGCTTTTCCTATTACCCCTTTGATCATTCAGAGTAGAAATCATTTGGCCTCATTTGACAGAGGCAGACATGAAGCCCAGAGAGGTTGAGTGACTTTTCATTGGCTGCACAGCAAGTTAGGACCCAAGCTGGGCTCAAACTCTGGCCCTCTGAGTTGACTTCTGATTTCAAGAGCAGAGCTGGAAGACACTTTCAAAGAATTTGAACCATGGGAGTTAATAGAAGCTGATCTTGGGCCTCTCATCCCGGTTAGCGGTGCTCTCGGGCGTGTGTCAAAAGCATTTCAGTCCGATTTATTTGCTTCTCCCGAAGTTGCCATTTCATTTCATGAAGCAGCATTGAAGCTGCTGCCTCTCCAGATGGGCTGAAAATTGAAGTCTGATCCAAAGGCATTTGCCCTTTCACGCCAGCCCCCTCCTGAGAGCAGGAGCCCAGCAGGGACAGCAATTTGACTGCCTCTCATGTTCATTTTTGTTCCTCATGAAAAACGGTTAAAAAGAAACCAATTTTTGAGAAAATGACCCAGGTGATTAGATGAAATCGCTTCTCTTGCTTTATGCTCTAGCTAAGAAGCTGCAACCAGACTGGAGGAGCGGGGAGGCGGGAGTCAGGTGCGGGAGGGAGTCAGAGTTACTGCCCATCCCCCTAGGAGAAAAAGTCAAGTTTGGGATGCAGACCCGCTTCACAGATGATCCCTATCTTATTTTTCTAATCAATCAAAGGTATGTGCACACAGATTAAATGACCAAATAGTTCTGTAAGATTTATTACAGAAAAGGCACTTTCTCACTCCCTTTGCTCCAATTTTCTTGCACCCTAGGGAGACTGCTTTCAACTCTTTCAGCTGGATATATTGGTATTTAAATCTAAATAGCATGCTTATAAAAAGGTCTCCCTTTCTTGGAAGGCTAAGCAGGTGACCAAGGAGATATAATCAGATGTTGCTAAGTGAAGGACACAGATGCAGTTGCATGCACATCAGCAGCCTCCTTATGCTCACAAAGCACATGCAACTAGTGATGTTGAATGGAAAGAGAGAAGGCACCTGTGTCCCCACTGGCAACGTGGAACCTACTCACCAGAAGGACCAGGACTATACCCCAGGTCTTCTGTAACTCCTAGTGTGGTGATCATCTTCATTACAGTAGAGCCAATGATGAGCGTCGTTTCCACAGGGTTAGCAGAATTGTCTAGTAACAATTACAACAGTAATAGTAATAGCAGGTGCTCTTGGTTATCTACCCAACAGCCATCACCTCCCGCTTCCTACAAAACAGATTCCTGATTTTGTGTTAAGATAGGAGCTAGTGACCTCAAGATCTCCGCGAAGCTAGCCCATATTCAATCCCAGAGGATTAATTTGGTCTGTAACCACCAATAGTATATCCTTTTCCTCTTTGTCAGCAATTGGTTCAGTATTTGGCATGTGAATCTGTTCTGGTTAATGAGATGTAAGGAGAAGAAAGTTGGGGGCTGCCCACACTGTTAACAAAAAAAGACAAAGCCCCACAACAAAACTTTTGCCTCTGATTCTTTCTGCCTTCTAGGGATGGGAGAGAAGAGTGTTGGCAGCCATCTTGTGACCACGAGGATACAGGAGTGAGGATGAAAAGCCAATACACTGAGAAAGGCAGAGCAAACATGTGGAAAGATCCTGCATCCATGGTGATGTCACACTGCTGGGACCTCAGCCCTGAGCTCTCGGGGCTCCAGATATCTCGTACAACATGAGACAAGAAGATATCTTTAAAGCCTAAGACAGAGTTAGTCGGGGGCTCTGTAACTGCAACCAAGTGCATTCCCATTGCTATAAGTATCTTCCCATTTAGGATGGGCTCTGATTGTCTCATTTCCTCAGGAGGAGACCAACAAACACTGTATCCAGCCACAATGAGCCAGGAATTTTCTAGGCCCTCAGAATACAAAGATAAATTGAACTCCATCTCTGATTTCACAAACGGTCATATTTATAATAGCTGCTACCTGTATGTGTTAGACACTGCTCCGAGCACTGGGCATGTGATAACACATTTCACCCTGGATGGAGCAGAGGGAGGGTCACAGCTGGTTGAAACAGCGCCAGCAGTGCTAGACAGTAGTGGTTCTGCTTCCTGTTCGTAACCAACCCCGGGTCCAACATAAGTCTAGAGGCTGAACTTCAAGGGTGTGACGACTCTGAGGGCCAGCGGTGTGCTGGAGCCTGAATCCTGGACTCTCCCATCTTTACTGAAATGGAGTGTGCCACCCTCAGCTGCAAGGAGGGGAAATTCCAGAACAGTCCAGAAACTCCAGCTTAGGAAGACTGGAGCACACCACGCCACGTTGGACTCTCGAGTTTCAGCTCCTCTGAACTTCCGGATGGGAACACGTGTCTGTTGGCCTCCACAACATGCACGTGGCAGGAAGGGTTATAAATAAACTGTCCTGACTCCCTCCCTGCTGCCCTCCCCCCTCTGAATGCTCAGCTTGTGGTTTCCTCTCCCTTTGAAAGCCTTCCCCAGCCTGATGCAGATCCTAATTAAAATAATGCACAGCGTGACTTTTAATTAGCCCGAGCAACCCTGCGAAAGGTGCCAATATCGCAGCAGAGTGACTGTGCTTGTAGGGCCTCTCTCCCAAGGATGGGCAGACACCCCAGCTCGGGGAGGCCCTCGCGCCCGTGCCGGGAAGGGCCACCGAGGGGTCAGGCCGGGCTCAGCCAAGCACAGTTTCACTTGGGAGGGCCCCTTTGCACCCGGGACGCATTGACTTTGATCAGGGGGGTTGCAGATTGATTTTCTGTAAACTAAATGGCATTTCAAACAGGTCCCAAAGGGTCTGGGGCTTGTAGGGGGGGACTCTGAATCTAGATTTAGAGGTGGGAATAAACGGAAAACAAAATCCCTTTTTCCTCACAAGTAAAATGATTGGGGCTCATTGATTTCTGAAAGCAGAAGTGGTTTTGCTCTTTCTGATTCCCCCAAAGCCACAGATTTTTCTGTGCCTTTGCTCACGAATCAACTAGAAATGTGACTGGGGGAGGGGGCGTAACAGCATTTTTTGGCTCAGGAGAATTCATCAGGAATTCTGGAATGCTGACATAACTCACTCCTAGGGTGGCTAGCTGCAGACTTCCCAGAGCCTGAGGTGGGGGAACCCTTTTAAATCTGTAGGCAGCCTTCTTGCAAAGAAACCCAGCTCAAAATGGATGCCTGATTATAAGCAGGACACTGGATGCCCTCCTAGGGCCTCAACTCGAACAGCTCCCCTGGTCCATAGAAATGATGGCTTAAAGTTGTAATTACATACCATGGGGCAGGCCTGGGAAACCCTATAGCTAGTGGGGGAGCAGAAGGTAGGTTACATAGGTCAGAAATCATAACAGAAGCCAAAGGGAAAATAGGATTCTGATTGCGAAAAAGCAGATTTTCCTAACTGCACGTTACTATTTTGCACATCTAGGTGCGATGTGTACTAAAATCAATGTAAAAGAGTTGGCTGTTGACAACCTTTTCTCTTAAATTATTTAAGTGTCTGGCTCCCTTATTTTATGACCTTGACATTTTTAAGGAGACAAGATAGATTATTCAAGTCAACAAATGGATAATGAGCTCCCACAAAAGGGACATCTTGTTTAACTTGAATTTCAGAAATGAGAGAGAGAGAGAGAGATGTTTGTGTTGTGGGTGGGGGTGGGGGTGGGGGGAGGTTCTTCACGCCGTAGTTTCCAGGGCGATACAGATCTGATATGTTAGGATGACAATCTCTGCTGTCTTCAAGTTCCCGAAGGTCATGAAATGCCCCTGGGCTACGCTGCTTCCCATAACTGTCCACATCTGGTGATCACTTCCCACCAAGAACTTCAGCGACAGGCATGAGAGCCTTCCAGAGTAACGGACATCCCCCCAAGATCATTTGTTCCCTCTTTGATGGGTATCACCCTCAGACAGGTGATAACTGCTTCTTTAATACTTTTGTGAAGCCTACATCCCGGGCACACAAATGCCTTTGGCTGGCCACCGTGTTCCCCAGGATGTGCAACCATGGCAGAAAGAGCAGCAACATCATCGCTTTGCTTCTCCTCTTTCTCTCACACTCAGTCCAACAAGGCTGTGAGTCTTGTTGGTCCTTCCTTGAAAGATATCCAGCATCCAACCACAGCTCCCCACCTTCGTTCAAGCCCCATCTGCTCTCTCTCTCTGTGTGCTGTAATAGCTCCCTAAGCGGGCTTCCTCATTTCCATCCTTGTCTATAGAAACTCACTAAAGGATGTCCCTTTTGTGGGAGCCCAGTTCAAGACTATACTTTTTAACCTTTTCACTTAAAAATCAGACACAGGTACCCACAACCCAACAAAAAAATGTATAGCTTAGTGAAATATATCAAAGGACATCCTTACAATCGGGACCAAATCAAGAAATAGCACTTTGCTGAAAGTCCCTCCGTGGCCCCATGGCTGCAACCCAGTCACAGCCTGACGCTCCCTCCAAAAGTAACCACCCTCGGGCTCTTGCAGTTAATACCTTCCTACAATCTTTATGGTGTCATCACCCCAATGTACCTCCTTAGATCCTACAGTTAACATTACTCATTTGATAAATCTTGGTGCGTCTTTTTTAGTCTACGGGTTCCCTGTCTGTGCCTCTTTTCCTTAGAATCTCTCTGTCTCAGTGCCTGAGCTTCATGACCTATAGAGTTTCTCACAGCCTGGACCTTGGTAATTTCATGTTTATGGTGCACTCAGCACCTCCTTCTCTCTGCCCTCCATCTTTCAAAATGGCAGCTGGATCCAGAGGCTTGGTCAGAATTACGTGTGATACTGAAAAGGTTCTGAATTAGAAAGGAGCTGCTGGGGAATTGGAGGGGATGAAGTTAGAAAGTTGGATCATGATGTTAGAGCCTGCAGCCACAGTGACATTTAGCTACTTTGCTGCAACAAAGGAGATCACACCCACAGCAACTCAGGACAATCTCAGTAAGAGGTATAAGGAAGAGCTTCCTGTAGGCTTCTATTGAATGATTCTAAGGGATTAAGGAGGCAGGGTCAAGAAGTGGGGGCAATTTGGTGACTGGGTATCCTTTTTTTTTTTTTTTGAGATAAAATTGACGTATAACATTATGATGTGATGGGGTATTTTGAATATTTTTATCTTGCAAGTAGGAAAATGAACCTAGGGCTAGCTAGGGCTGTCATCAGTAAAGAGACAGCCACCACTCACATTAGCAGAAAAGGAGCATGTTCAGTTATTTCTGTACATGCGTGGTCTTGTCTCTGCCTAGTTTCAAACAGGGTCATGGTGTGGCCTTGTCTGAACATGTTTGTTTTCCAAGAGCTTTGTTCCTGTTGATTAGAAACGTCATGACCTAGCTGCCAGCAGCCAGGTGGGTTGTTTTTCCCTTTCTCAGTTCCCCTCCTGGTTTGGCTGCAAACAGGACTGATTTTACTTTATCAGTGGTCATATTATGGAAGGCCTTAACTATCCATGTGAGGAGGTTTGTATTTCATTTGGTACATAAGAGGGAGCAACCACAGATACTTGCGCTCTGGAATGAGCAAGCTAGCATTGTACTTGAGGAATTGGGTGTCATCTCTTGGGAGAGAAAAGATCGGAGGTGGTATATCTGGTTAGAGGCAATTATCATGATCAAAGTGAGAGACAGTGCCATAAGAATAAGGGTGCTGGCAATGGGAATGAAACAAAGATGATGGAGCCATTTCAGGGGAGGAAATAACAAGTCCGCACCCCGGATGGGACGTGGGGTGGCAGACACTGATGTTGGCTGACCCAACAGCCATCTCCATCCTTCTTGCCAACAGAATCCTGATGGGTTTTTCTAAGCAAAGAGCAATGAATCATGATTGGGCAAAATCCTTCTTGACTCTCCCAGGCACCGTACCAGATGCTTGCTCTGGTCCCCCTGCAGTGAGGGCTGCCCTGTGACCTCACTCTGGACAAGGGTACCAAAGTGGATGTGTCATGGAGTCCTGGGAAAGGTTTTCATTCCTTACAAAAAGGACAGGTGTGGGAATTCCCTGGCGGTCAAGTGGTTAGGTTTCAGCCCTCGGCACTTTCACTGCCGCCGCCCAGGTTCAGTCCCTGGTCAGGGAAATAAGATCCCGCAAGCCGAGTAGGGCGGCCAAAAAAAAAAAAAAAGGGAAGAAGAAGAAAAAAGAAAGAACAGGTGTAACAAGAGTGCTGCCTTGAATTGCCCTCTTTCCCCTGTTTTTGGCAAAAGGGGAATATGTGATGTCTTCAGCTGCCCTCCCCCATCTTTTGTTAAAAACACTTGTTTTTTATGAACTGTTGTTTATTGGAGTTGCTTTGACTTGTGGCCTAAAGCATCCTAACCAATGCCCAGGGGGATCCAAAGATGACTGGAATGTCTTTGAACCTGGGTGACTGATTGAAGGGGGGTCTGAATACAAGCACTGACCTCTGGAGGAGAAGTGTATTGGTGGGTAAGGAAGATGGTGATTTTGTCGAATCTTCTGGACTTAAGTTGAGAGCAAATACCAAGCTTGGGACAGAGGCTAGAACTTGAGAAGGAAGTGCTGAGAGCCACTGATTGGCTGGAGGTTGAAAAATGATGCCATGGGTGAGGAATCCAGTGAGTGGTGTTTGAAGAGCTGCCTCATGTCTGTTTGGTGGGGGGGGATCCTGGGTAACTATATACTTTAATTCTTTTCCATATATTCAGATATGACTTTTAGGATGCTGTGAGCTCATACTTGGCTGGGTTTCTGCATTTCCGAAGCCTGGCTGGAAAAGAAATATGCATCTCTTGTCAATATCATCACCAATCAATTCCTACTGGAGTATTTCCTTCCACTCTCCTGGTGCATTTGTTTCCTTTTTGGAAAAAAAAAAAATTCTTTCATTTTTCAGTGTTCAAATGCAGCTGTGGCCACGGTTTCTGGGAACCTGTACATCAGCGGAACAGCCTACAGGGAATAACGGGTCCTGTTGTCCTAGGAGGAGGGGAGATGAGGGTCAAGGGCAGTGGAGCCTCTGGCCAGGGCCCCAGAAGGGGGAATCACGAGGGGGTCAAGACGGGGAGTCAGGGAGGGAGTGCAGAAGAGTTTGGAGACTCCTGGACCACTGACCCCTTTACCGCTTAAAATATCCACATCTAACCATTTGAAACAGGAAAGAACTGCCCATTTTTCTAGAGTCAGGGATGAAGCTGGCTCCAGAGCCAGTTCCCCTACCTCTTGGTCCACTGCTTTCTCCCCTCGTTTTCATTCCGAATGAGATGAGACATCCATGGACGGCTTTGAGTAGAGGAATCATTAAGGCCTGATCTGTGTGTAAACCCAGACTGCTCCGATGAGGAGAGGAGGTGAGGATAGACGGGGAGGGCAAGAAGTGGGAGAGCAGTGAGGAGCCATCGCAAAAGCCACGTAAGAGAGGATGGTGGCTTGGATTCCTGATGGATTGGACGTGACCTGAGAGAAAGGCAGGAGGTAAAGGTGACTTCCATACAGATTATCATGTATAAAATAAGCTACGTGGATATATTGTACAACACAGGGAATATAGCCAATTTTCCTTTTTTTTTTAACTTTTCATTTTATATTGGAGTAGAGCCGATTAACAATGTTGTGATAGTTTCAGGTGCACAGCAAAGTGACTCAGCCATACACATACATGTACCCATTCTTCCCCCAACTCCCCTCCCAGCCAGGCTGCCACGTAACATTGAGCACAGTTCCCTGTTATAGCCAATATTCTGTAACAACTATAAACGGAGTATAACCTTTAAAACTTGTGAATCACTGTACCGTACACCTGTAACATATAATACTGTACAGCAACTATACTTCAATAATAAATAAATAAATAATAAGGACTACCAGGTTTGGGTCCTGAGCAACTTGACGGCCTTGCCTTTGACTGAGATGGGGAAGACCAGAGAAGAAGCAGAGTTAGAGGGGGGCATAAGAAGTTTCATTTTGGATAGACTAGGGTGGGTATCTCTGGGCAGCTGAGTGCATGACTTGGGAGTTGAGAATTCAGAGACGTTTCAGGCCGGAAATATGCATATGGGAGCTGTCCGTGTGTAGGAGCTGTTTAAAGCCTTCAGGCTGGAGAAGCTCTCCCAAGGAGACTATGGGTAGTCTCAAGAAGAGTCCCTCCCTAATCTTCTCAGATGTGGGTTTCCTGAGTGATCTTGAACAAATCCCTTCACCTCTTGGGCCTTTGGCTCATCTGCAGAAGTATGGACTGGAGAACCTGGTCTCCAAGATCCTGCCCTGCTCAGTGATGCTGCAACCGAGGGCCTTTGAGGTAGCTCACCGCCTGGGATGCGCGGGAACAGCTGCTGTCCTCCATTAGTGCTGATCCCAGCGAAGACAAAAACCTGGATGTGGATGGGCTCTCACCACGCTCAGCAAAACCCTCGTGCCCCTGGGGTGAGACGTCACGTGTCCCCCTCCATCCTTCAAGCTGCGAAACAAGCAAGCCCTTCACTGTCTCCAGTGTTCTACAACAGGAAATCAGAACCATTAGAAAAATCAGTCCACCTGGGAATCTCAGGAGGACTGGCGTGGCTGGCAGCGTCAGCCAGCTCTGCAAACACGTCATCAGGAGATTGTCTGCAACCTGTTTATCCACCAGCTGGGAAATAGAGGGCTGTGGTCGCAGCAGGGCCCCTTCTGACAGGCATCCTCTTCCCCATCAGTAGAGCACTGCCATTCTTACCTCCAGAGCCCCGTAAATGTAATCATTTACACTCTGCTCTAGGGGGACCAGGCCCTGTAGGGGCAGAGTCAACATCTGTCCTAATGACACAGTGTCTTCGGCAGGTGCCTCAGAGATGGGGCCCCGGATAAGGGGGAAACTTTTGTTTCCAAGTCATACCGGCTATTTTCATAGAGGGCAGAATGAAATAGAGACTAGAATAGACTGGAAGGGTTTATTGGGTTGAGCTGAAAACTGCCCGGCTCCCAAAAGGTCAAAGTCAGCAATGATGAGCTGATGAGACCAATAGGGAAATCCACACAAGGGTGGCCCTCCCATAGGTGGTGGGTGTCATGGTCTCAGAGCATGACATGGCTTGACATCCTGGCTCTGTCATTTTTCTAACTGTGTGGCCTTGGACCAGTGACTTAAACCTCTGTGTGTTTAGAAGCTCCATATGAAAAGTAGGTGCTTATTGGTCCCTGCTTCATAGGATTATTCTCAGGATGACATGAGTTCACACGTCAGGTCCTTGGAACGATTCCCTGGGGCACCGGGAGTCCAGTAAGAAACTAGCTGCTTATAAAGACAGATCTCTTAGCCAAATTCCATCCCACTTTTTGAAAAATCACAGGGACACATCAGGGCTCAGAACTCCTAGTAGTTGAGAGGAAGAACTCAGCTCACACACGTTTTACTTCCCTTCTGACTCTTGAATCAGATTAAGTCAATGGTTGACTGGGTGTCTGCAGTGTGGGGGACTCCGGCCGGAAACACAGAAACTTCCGACTATGACATGGAGCCAAGACTCAACAGTGTGACTTACTGAACAGAAAGAGGGGTGCAAGTGACAGGCAGAATGGTGACAGGGAAAGCGTCAAAGGGCAGCAAGCTATCTACGGCCAGACGCTGGGACAAACTATGAGAAGCAGAGGGTATCAGCGGGTCACCCACTTGGAAAACCCGAGAATCAACCAGAACTTTCGGAGCTTATAATTGTGGCAGAAGTGCCAAAAGCTACAAAATCAGCCCGTATTTAGGGAGCTAAGCAGGTCAATTATGACATTTCCATCAAGAGAGAAACGAACCTATGAGTTTGCTGGAAAGGAAGGAAATTTAAGAGGAACTTGCTTTACCAAATTCGGTGTTAATCCAGGAATAAAGGAAAAGATGGATGGAACAGAGTCCAGATGCAAATTTTTGTACCCTGTGTCTCAAGAATAAGCAAGTTAAACCCCAAACAGAAACAAATCCAATTTTCAACAGCAATGATACACAGGACTCAGGTATTATTATTATAACAAGTCCTTGGGAGCCATGTGAATAAAACTATGAAAAGAAAGAATCAAATAATAAGATACATAGCATAGTGCTAGATAAGAGTTAATATTGACTAGATGTCAATTTCCTTTCTTTCAAGCTATAAAATGTGAGGTTCCATGCAGTTATCATGAGGAAAATGGTCTAAAGTGAATTTGGAAAAGAAAGTCATTAAAAAATTAAAAAAAAAAAATAAACTATGGAGTTAGTTCTATCGGGTATTCTCACACATAGACTCATAATAACTGAAGTGTGGGGCTGATTGAGAACAGAACAACAGAACTCCATAGAAAGTTCAGGAAAAGATATCAGATTTCACAATGTGATAAAGCTTGCATTCCCATTATTTGGTGGAAGATAGATTATGAATAAATGACATTCAGACCATTTGGAAAGGACCTAATGATCTAGATAAAAATATTAAAATCGACCCATATCTCATTACACCATTGAAATAAATTCTAGCTCCACTGGTAATGCAAATAGAAAACAACAAAGTCCTGGTAGAAAATAAGTGAGTATTTGTATAACACTGGGGAATGTGTAAATATGCCTATAAATGCAGACAGCACAAAGGAAAAGTTTGCTGAATGTGAAAAGCAAATGAGAAATTTTCTTTCAGCTCTCTCAAATTCATTCACTTCTCAACTCCACAAACTTATGCCATGATATCATTTCTTCCCTGAATTCATTCATTCATTCATTGAGTGCCCACTATATGACAGATGCTGTTGGTGGTACCAGGTAGCACCAGTAGTTTAAAAAAAAAGGGCAAAAATCCTGACCCTCTGGAGCTCTAATGCTGTTGGGGGCAGGCAGAGTATAAACAGGATAAATAAGTAACATATATAATAAGTCACATTGCTTTGGATTTTTGAAGCACAATACAGGAAGGGAAGGAGATATGTTTCTGGGGGTGGGGGGAGTCGTTTGCAATTTTAAACAGAGTGGTCAGGAAGGCATCTCTGAGAAGCTGACATTTGAGCAAAGAATTTGAGGAGGAAAGGGGGTGATTTATGTGGATAAGAGCAAAGGCCCTGGGCCAGATGTGAGACTGATCATGTTTGGGGACCCCCAGGGAAGATGGTACCTGAAGGAAAAGAGCAGCAAAGATGAAGCCAGAAAAGGTCAGCCCTGGGTTGGGGGCTGACCACGTGGGCTCTTATTTCCCAGGGGCACAGAATGAAACGGTCTTAGAACCAAGACTCAAATGCAAGTTACCCAGTTCCAGAGCTTTCTTACATGTTCCTTGAGCCCAGCTGGTCCAGCTCTGCTCATCTATCTCCTTAAGGCTTCAGTCCCCACTGGGAGGGAGGGTCCTTGGGGTGACTACATGATTCATCCCCCAAACTAGATCCTCATGGAGCTTGGTTGGAGGCACCATTAAGAAATTTTCCAGGACATGGCACCTGTTCCCAGGCAAACTGGGTCCCGTGGTCACCCTCACTGGCACCATGTTTGCACAGCACTTTCCATAAAATCGAGGAAATGCCATTGTCTGCACAGAGAATGGTGACACGCAGATGATCCACAAGGGTGGAAACCCAGGATCTACCCTCCCCAGCCCGGTGACCCCGGGGCAATCTCTGTGCTTTCTCTGGGCCTCGGTTTCCTCATTTGTCAAATGGTGTGGGCAATGATAATCCCCACCTTTCATGGTTTCTCTAAAGATGCAACCAGATGACACAAGTAAAGCTCCTCCAACCATGCCCAGCATGTGGTGTGCACTCTATAGGGACCGCCTTTCGCTGTCATGGGTCAGACATGGGTCTCAAAGTTCTGAAACTAAAGTATCGGCAGGGCTGCTCTAAGGGAGAATCTGTTTCCTGGCCTTTTCCACCTTCTGTGCCACATGCATTTCATGGCTCATGGCCGCTTCCCTCCGTCTTTGAAGTCGGTGATGTCAGGCTGAGTCCTTCTCACACTGCCATCTCTCTGCTTCTCCCTCTTCTGCCTCTCTTGTTCACTGACAAGGACCCCTGGTGATAACACTGTTCCCACCCAGATAACCCAGGATCATTTCCCTATTTTAAGATCAGCTGATTAAGCAACTTAATTCCATCTGCAACCTAATTCTCCTTTGCCATGTAATATGCATATTTAGTTTCCAAGAACTAGGACACAGAAATCTTAGGGGACCATTATTCTGCTCACCACAGGGGGTAATTGAAACATAATCTCCTCCCATTCTCCAGGTAAGAGCACTGAGGCCCCTGAAAAGGAAGTGAGGTAACTTGGCCCCTGCCTAAGGTAGTCAGTGCAGTGACCAGACTCCACTCACAAACCCTTGCTCCCAGCCAGAGCTCTCCCAGGTAGAGAAAGTTCCGTGTGATCTATTTCACAGCTAGGGTATTCAGAGAGAGATTTACTGCATTATGAATGTAGGAAGCACTTGTTCATTTTCCTAAGCTGCTCTGCCTGGGGTCTTTCCTCTAATACGAGGTAAAAATAAACCCAGTTACAGTTGGGGACTTTGCTGCTGGAAGTCACGCCAAGTTCAACAATAATCATTGTCTAAGCACCCTTCCCCAATCACATTCATTACCAAAAAAAAAAAAAAAAGTTTCAAAATAAATGTCTGTTTTCCACCCCTGGAATAGAAAATCGATACAGCAGCAGTGCTCAGGGCAGATGACTGATCCAGGAGCTGATTTAGTCGTATTCCTGCATCTCAAAGGTCACTCAGGAATCTTCATCAGGAGCACAGGCCCCTCCCGCAGCAGGGCTAGGAAGGGATGAAAAGGCGGGTAATTTATACACGTAATTATCCTCCTGGAGTGAACAGATGGGAGTCTTCCTCCAGGGGACATGGTGTACAATGTCCCATTTCTCACTGGGGCGGCAGGGACAGTTCCAATTAACCAACTTCCCATGAACCGGCCCCCAGCAGAACTCAGGGGAGGGAGAAGAGGGAGAAAAATGTTCCGTGTTTGCATTCGCATCTGTCCAAGCGTGGCTCCCACTTAAAAGCTTAATGTTCTCCCCACAGTTAAAGCGATGTGCTGGGGTTTCCAGAGTCAGAGGCTTGTCACCGTGCTCACGTCCCAACTCCAGCCCACGTTGGCCCCCCCATCCTGAGCCAGGAGGCCAGTCTGTTGAGGGGGATACTCTCCCCCTCGTATGGGAACACAGGAACCCCACAGACCTTAAGGACTGTGCAGTATAACTGGGAGAGATGAAGCAACAGACAGGAGAGCTGGCCCTGAGCAGACAGTGACCATTCACCCAGGCTAACTGGAGTTCCGCCGGAACTGGTGGATGGGAGAGAGAGTGCACTCGCCAATGAGATAGACCCAGGTCCACATTCCTGCTAAACCTAGCTATGACCTTGGGCAAATCATTACTACCCTCTGAACCTCAGTTTCCCCTCCCAGCAAAGATGTGCCACCAGCACCACCTGAAAGGGCTTGGAGGAATGTCTCAGAGGACGTACTAAGGTATTTCATTAGATTCTTTCCCCTCTTCCTTTTTCATGTTAGTTTCTCGGAAGGCAAAGGGAGCCCATTCACTTGGGGTCAGTAGAGAAGGATTTACACGGGAGTGAGATGTGAGCTGAGCTGTGAAGAAGGGTGTGGTGGACAAGGCTAGTTACCCCCAAAAGCATCCACTTCTCCCTCCTCACCATCAGGATGCCGGCTTTGATCTAGGGGCCATTGTGCCCAGCTAAGATGTTCACCTTCCCAGACTCCCTTGCAGGTAATGGTGGCCACATGACTCCCTTCCAGCCAATGGAACATACATGGACATTCACACAGTGTTCCTGAGCATGGGCTGTTGCTTCTGCAACATAGGAACCACCCCCTGCCCCCCGCTTCCCGCCTGGAAGTAGAGCTGCCATTTTAGAACCAGAAGGTGATTGATGAACCTGTGGATGAAAACCAGTATGCTGGGGAGACAGAAAGAGCCTGGTCCCTGGAACATCAGTGACGGGTACAGCCCTGGCTCCGCCCTGCCTTCCTCTGGGCTTCTTCCTGTGATGTGAAAAAAACAAACCCATCTTCATTTAAGCTGCTCTTGGTTGGGTTGCCTGTTCCCTGCAACTGGAGTGATTTTTACATGATACAAATGGTTTGTCACGATGACACTGAGGAACAGGACAGGCACTGCTGCAGGAGAAATGGCAGAAACGTGTCAAGGGAAGCAGAGATGCACAAGGTCTGTACAGGGACCAGGGCTGTTGCTTTGCCCCTATCCAGTCAACTCCACATGACCTGCAGGGATTGGTCTAGGAAGGAGCATGTGACCCACTACTGGCCAATCAGATGTGATGGGAAGTCTTCCAGAAGATTCTAGAGAATGTTTTCAGACTCCTAAGAAAATATCCAAGAACAGATGATCGCTCCCCTCTCTTTCAGACTTTTTTCACACACAGAACTACCTGGAAGTATGGGCAGCCACCTTGTCGTCAAGAGGGGAGCTGGTCTGTGGACGAAGCTAAGGTCTCAAAGATCACAGAACAGAAAATGGGAAAGACCCAGGTGCCTTAATGATGTCCCTGAGTCACTGGATTAACCAAACTGCAGCAACCTAAACTCCCATGGAATAATAATAACTGCTGACATCACCATTACGGAAAGCAATTGAAGTTGGGTTAACTGTTACTTGCAGCCCAAATCATCCCAAGTAATGCCTTGTATTGAGGGGGGAAAAGATCGGTCATCATCAGTTAGCTAAGCTGAGAGTGTGCGGTTGCTTTGAGTTGTTGCATACGTGGCTTTCTTTAATCTTCCAGACTGGACCATAAGCGCTCGCTGCAGGACAAGACTGTATTTGATGAGGTCTCTGTCCTATTGTCAGGCAGCACAGCTCAATGGTAAGAACACGGGCTCTGGGCCAGACTGGCTAAGTTTGAACCCTAATTCTGCCAACTTCTAGCTTTACGACCTTGAGTGAGTTTGAACTCTCCTTACTCTGCTGATTTAAAAATAACACCTCCCTCATGGGATGGTTGTAAGGATTAGAGAATACATGTGAAAATAGCTCCTGGCATGTCTGGAGGGCTGTGTGAGAGTTAGTTAGCCCTTGTCATAGTCATACACAGGCAAACAGCATTGTCATCCAGAAGGTTTTTCTGCTGTTATAGCAACAGTATTCCCATTTTACAGACAAGGATATTGAGGCACAGAGAATTATGTTCTTTGCCAAAGGTTCGTACAGCTGGTAAGCAGAGAAGCTGGGGTTTGAGCCCAGGCAGTGGGGCTCCAGGGCCTGATCTCTTAATCAATGCTCTATTCCAGATCCTTTACGCGGTGGTCAGATGGAATGAACCAGACGGCTAACCAGGGTGGTCATTAAGCCGGCTGGAATCCATCCTGCTTCGTGGGTGTGTGAACACAGTCAAGTACCAGTGCAAGGGCGTGTTCCTTCATTGCCAGGTTCCACGCGGCTTCCAGCTCCAGTCATTTCAAAGCACCTTTATCATTTCTCCTTTGCATTTTGGAACCTCTGAACGGGTCAGCGGGCTCACAGATCTAGAGGGAGCCCAGCCAATCCCCGCCATCTGGCATCACCCGAGAGACAGCATATGCTGTGGTCCTCTGCATGATGCCTCCCCCACGATGCCTCCAAATGAGACCCTAAATGCACCCCCTGCTGAGGGCCGGTGGCCTCCAAGGCCCCTGCCAAGGAGCAACAGTCCCTACAGCTGACAGGCTCCCCAGGCCCTGGGTCTTCTTGGGCTTCCTGGGGCAGTAGCCCTAAGAGTGCCAAGCTTGGATGGAGGCACTCTTTTTTTTTTTCTTTTTTTTTTTTTCAGGCTGGATCGGTGCCCTCCAGGCAGGGAGAATGAAACAAATAGCTGATACGAGACCAGACTGCAAGCATGGGGCATTATTGTGGCACCGACCAGGTCCAGGCACTGCACAAGGTGCCAAGAACACAAAGATAAATAAAGCCTGGTTCTTGCCCTTCAGGTTTAGAGAGCAAGACACACATTAACAACGAATAACAGCCAACATTCTGGAGTGCTCCCCGTGTGCCAGACACCACTGTAAGTATTAACACATTTGGTCTCCACCCCTACTCCATGAAGTGGGTGCCTTTATTATCACCATTTCTCCCAGGAAACTGAGGCACACACAGAGAGGTTAAGTCACTTGCCCAAGGTCACACAGAAAATAATAGGTGGCTAGAGCCAAGGTATGAAACCAAGCCTTGTGGTTCCAGGGTCCAGCCTCTTACCTACCCCCTCTGCTGCCTGTGCCCTGAGCAGGGAGCAATGAATCCTTCCCACCGGGGAGGGGCCGCCCAAAGGGAAGGGGAGTCCAGAGAGGTGGGCAGACACGGATATTGCCAGGTGACAGTGACAATGATAAGAATGACAGCAGCTAACAGTCCCTGTGCACTCTCTAAGCGACTCATCTGAGTTATTCTGTGTTATTCCACACAACACGCTTAAAAGGGTCACTGTCGTTACCCGATTTTATAGATGAGACAACTGCGGCACAGAGAAGTTTGCTGGCTTGCCTAATCTCATGAGGCTGGGAAGAGGCAGCGCCAAGACTTGAACCCAGAAGTCTGGCTTCAGAGGTTGTGACCTCAACACCAGGCCAGCGGGACGGGGAGATGGTCCAGGGTGAGGAAGCTGCCTAGGCCCAGATAGAGAATAAGCCACAGAGCACAGAGGCGGTGGGGGAAGGCTGCGGGCGAAGATGCACATGGGAAAAAGGGGGTTTAGGAAGAAGGCCTTGAATTCCAGCTAAAAGGAGACAGAATCTCAGGCTGAACATGGAGCTTCGCGTTCTGGTTCTGCTGTACATATGTGACCACAATGCTGAGACTCAGCTTTCTCTTCTGTGAAGTGGGCACATCCCAGCCTATAGTAAGATAGAAGTTCCTTGCTCAGAAGAGTATGAAGGAGAGGGAAGGAAGGAGTCCATACTTGATGGTTAAAGTACAAATTGTGAGATGGGGGCACCGACCACGAGGCTGGAGGGGCGAGCAAGGCCGGTGGGCAGGGAAACCAGTGAGAACTAGGTAGGTAGGAAAGTGATGTGGTCTGTATCCATCAGGCTTCTCAACAGCAAACGGCAAACTCCACTCCGACTGGTTTAAGCAAAACACAAGTTTGTTAAAGGAGGGCAGGCAACATGGAGAATCTTCTAAAGAGCCAGAAAGCTGAGATCAGGAGAGACAGCTAGGAGCTGCCCCCCACCACAGGGCACTGGACACCAGCAAGCGCACCCCACTCCCCTGAGAAGGACCAGATGCCTCCATGGTTTTGCTTAACAAGCCTCACTTCTGTTTGTCCCCACATATAACCTTTGAAAGCATAGTCTCAAGTGAGAGGATCTGATTAGAGAAGCCGAAGTCACCTGGCTGACCCCCTCGCAGGAGAGGAGGCTGGGAGAATGTGGTGACTGCCATCCAGGGACGTGACAACTGCACTATGGGAAACTCCCCAACACAGGGTGAGCATTCAGAGAGTGTTAGGCAGCCTCAGACCTTCCCCCAAAGGCCCTTCTGTGGTCCAGTTTGCATTGCAGTCCAATCTCTCCAGCAGGAGCCTGGACTTGGGATTTTAGGAGAATAAGACTGGAGACAGGGAGACCAGGAAATGAAACCTGGGGAATTAGGCGAATCCACTTCACCAGCCTTCACTAATCAAGGTCATTTGCAAAAGACTTGCATGTCCTCCAAGCAGCACATGGCCTAAATAAGTTGTTTTCCAGGAACTTAGAGTCAGCTGTGTCTAGTTGAGCTGCGCTGGTTTAGACTGGATGGGACCACCGACCCACCACCTGGGGATGCGCCAATGTCGGCTTGGTGACCTTTTGAACGTGTAGAGCCCTGTGGCTTGGTTACACCTGAGCAGAAAGACAATGACCACACCTTTTCCCAATCCCGTTTCCCCAAGCAACCATTGCTCCCCGTGCCTCGGACCGCCCTGCTGCTGTGTTTGTTATCCCATAAATACCCCAGCCCCTGGCCTTCGGGGAGGCGAATTTGAGACTCGTTTCCCACCTCCGCACTTGGCTGCCTTGCAAAGAAACCCTCTCTTTGCTGCAACCCTCCACAGCTCAGCATTTTGGCTTGCTGTGCCGCGGGCAAACTGAACCTGGTTCAGTCTCAGAAACAATGGCAGGAAATGATAGGGACCTGAATGCAGGGAATGGGTGGCCAAGATGCAGAAAAGGGGCTGGACCTGGGAACGATTTCGGAGGCAGGCTCAGCGGGACTTGAAAATGAGAATGGTTTTCTAACAGGGGCACACAAATGGAACCAAAGAGATGGCCAACGTTGAAGAGCATTACAAACCTACTCAGGCAAAGGAGACATTGTTGGGAAGGAAGCAAATGACGAGGGTGGCTGATTTCAGGGAGGGAAGTGGGGGTGAAAGGGATTGGGGGAGGTCTTTAAGGGTTGTTCTCATGGGACATCAGTTTTCTTTGAATCCTTTACAACAGGACTGTTCTCCTGAGCCAGCCTTCCTCTATTCTCTGCTCAGATATGGCTTTTCAAGGAAATAATTGCCACAGAGGCTTGGCAGGGATGGGCACAGAGATCTTTAAGGGGGCTGAGGTCTGCGGTTTGTTCACCATTCAATCCCAGGGTCTTGGCATAAAGGCTCACCCACCTTGGGCACCGGTGACTGCCGATCGTGGAATGACCATGTGTCCTAGACTAGAACTTCAAGGTCACCTCCATAAGAGAAATAAGAAGGGAAAAGTCATTCTGTGTCCCTCGCCCTTATTGAAACAAGAGTGTTCTCTCCATAGGATGAGCAGCATTGCCCGTGTTCACCGGATGATGTTTTATTACACCTGGAAGCGGCCTGGGGGTTAGGGGTGGGGCCGAGCCATAGGAAGGTCCTGTCCTCATTAGCTCTGACCACACTTTCAACCCACGGCAAGGTTTAAGGTTTGGCAGTAAAATGGGAGTGGAGAAGGGCAGAGAAAGAGAAAAGAGTTCAAAGTCTGGCTCCACGGTTTACTAGCGGTAGAGACCCTGGCAGGTTTATTTAGCATCCCGTGTTTCAGTTTGAAGCTTTAAAACAGGTTCTGCTGTCACCATCCCTATCTCTGGGGTGAGGGATACATGATACACATGCGCACTTAGAAGAGAGCCTCACACACAGTAAACACACTATGTTAACCCTGGTGATTGTGAGCTTTTCCGTGTGAAGTCAGCTCAGCTCACCCATGCCTTTGGGATCTTGCTCTGGCTGTTCCCTCACCTGCAAAGACTTTCTTTTTGACCTTTTGTGCAGCTCCTTCCCAGGGTGTAGGTTTCAGCTCCAATGTCACCTCCTCTGAGCACTCAACCTAAAAGCCCCTCCCGCCAAGCTGCCTGTTAATTTCTCCGGAGGACTTAACCACAGGGTGCCGGAGGTCGGCTTCTCAGGGTGATGCCAGGTTGCAGAGAGATCAGCCTGTAGATGCTGACTTGTAAGATGTAGCCTGGAGCATCTGGTGGTCTTCTCTGCCGTCATCAGGGGAAAGCTGACCTACAAATGAGCCAAAGAGATGGAAGAACAGCAGAGAGATGGAATGCGAAAGGCAGACTCCCGATTTCAGCTGTGCCTGAAGCCCACTTTATCCCTGGATGCATTCCTCCCGTGAGTCAACAAGTTAAGTTCTTGTCACGCGAAACCAAAAGGCTTCTGCTATGGCTCTGCTTTTGGATCCACAGAGAAGCCCACAGGGGACAAGGGCATGGGGAGAGGCCACAGTTCCCACCGCTGCAGGCATCCCCACCTGGCCCTGGCTTCCACATTGCTGGGTCTACTGTTTTAACAGTCCATCACCCCAATGGTGGCCCAGCCTCAGCCCCTGGTCGGCTTCTTCTGGCTTTGTTTCTCTCTCCCTTCTTCCCCTTTGTCAATCTGAGGCTGAGACCGCTTCAGCCAACCCCCAAAACAAGTCCACAGCTGCCAAAGTCTAGTATTGTGATGTGCAGCCGGGCATTGCCTTTCTTAAAGCTCTCTCTCTCTTTTTTTAAAGTGAATACATTTTAAATTGTATTTGTGATAAAATACATACAAGAAAATTTACTATTTTAAACATTAAGGGTACAGTTCAGTGGCATTAAGTACATTCACATTGTTGTGTCACCATCACCACGAACCATCTACAGAAACTATTATGTCCCCATTCTCCCTCTTCAGAGCCCCTGGCAACCACCTTTCTAATTTCTGCCTCTGAGTTTGACTACTCCAGGTACCTCATATCAGTAGAATCATATAGTATTTGTCTTTTTGTGTCTGGCTTATTTCACTTAGCATAATAATCCTCAAGGTTCATCACGTTGTAGCACGTGTCAGAATTCCCTGCCTGTTTAAGGCTGAAGCGTTTTCCGTTGCGTGTATAAACCACATTTTGTTTATTCATTTTCTGTTCATGGTCATCTGGGTTGCTATGAGCATGGGTATACGAATATCTGTTCTTGTCCCTGCTTCCAAATCTTTTGGATGTTTACTCAGCAGTGGAATTGTTGTATCTTATGGTGATTCTACCTTTAATTTGTTGAGAACCTGCCATGCTGTTTTCCATTAGCAGCTGGACCATTTTGCTTTCCCACCAGCAGTGGCACAAGGGTTCAAATTTCTCCACATCCTTGCCAACAACTTTTGCTGTTTGTTTTTATAGCCACCATCCTAATGAGTGTGAAGTGGTATCTCACTGTGGTTTTGATTTGCATTTCCCTAAAGATAAGTGACGGTGGAGCATCTTTTCATGTGCTTGTTGGCCATCTGTACATCTCCTTTGGAGACGTGTCTATTCAAGCTTCAGAGCCTTCTTTGTTCATTTCATTCAATCTTTAGTTTAGTCATCCATTCAGTAAATATTTCTTGAGCATGTACTATATGCCAGGTATTGTTCTATGCACTATACATACAACAATGACCAAGCCAAAGCAAACAAACCAAGCAACATAAAACAAGCTCTTTTCTCCATAGAGGTGCCAATTGTAATCTACAACATAATTCTTGCTTCTGAGGGCTTGTTGTGAGAATGAAATAAAATAATGTCTAAGACCCCAGCAGACGCGAGGCATCAGTCAGCCCGTCCCTTACCGCCCCCACCCCCACTCCCTGTACTTCCACCTTTCCTCTTCCTGTGCTTCTTGCATCCCCTCTGCCATCTTCTCCCCATCACATTATCCTACCTTTCCCCTTCTTTGTGTGCATTTCAGTAGCTGGTGAGTTTCAGGAGCTTTGTGTGCATTTCAGTAGCTGGTGAGTCTCAGAGCTGGAGTCACCGTGGCTGCAGGATTTCCATCCCTCCTTCAGCTTTGCTCCCAAATATGGCGAGTATTTTCAAAATGTTTCCTCAAACATTACTCATTAACCCTGCCACAGAGCAGTTGTACTCAGTCTACATGGAATCTCCCTGAAGAAAACTACCATCTCACTATAAAGTCCTTCTTTTTCTGATACATTTCTTGAGAATCTTCTATGACCCAGGAGACATGGTGAGGCTGGGAGAGACAACTCAAATATTTACAAGGAGGGTGGATATGAAGGCAGACTCTACTGTTCCCAACACTAACACGGGGGAAGAGGTGGCTTGTAGGCAGAAAGTGTCAGACTAATGAGTTGGGGGCTGATCTGAGCCTGGAGCAATGGGTAGAATTTGAACTGCAGGTGAGTAGACAGGAAACAGAAAGTGGAGAACTGGGCTTACCAGTTGGCCCCCCTTCTGATAACTAACAGCTATTTAATCCCTACTGTGTCAGGCGTGTTTAAAGAGCTTTATTTAGATTAACTTGCTTAATCCTCACAACCACTCTGGAAGGTGCAATTAAGCCAGTTTTCTAGGGCATGAAACTGACATGGGAGCAATGAAGCCATTTTCCCAAAGTCATAATACTGTTGAGTGACAGTTACAGGATTGGAACCCAGCTGTCTCTGTGGGCCGGACCACTGTCCCCTTCCCCCTGCGCTCGAGGGCAGACACCATTCCTTGAATTCTTAGTCTGGGCCTGTCTGACTTGCAGTAGGTGTTCAGTAAGTATGTGTTGTGTGTTAATGAGTATCTGAGAAGGACATCCCAGTTTATAAACCACTTCATCTCTGTTAGCTCCTGCATCCTCCCGGGAACCCTGGGGAGGGGGGGGGGGGAATCAATATTCCATAGATTTATAGATTAGGAAAATGAGGCATGAGCACAGAGCAACTAAGTAGCAGAGTCGGGGCTCAAACCAGTATCCTCTGACCTCTGGACCTGGGTTGTCTCCACCAGGCCAGACTAATAGGAACCATTGAGGCCAGAGCAGGAATAGCCCTGGGGCAAGAGCATGGTAAGGTGGCCGCTGGAGAGGAGCTTTGATGTTGGGACAGAAGTTTATGAAATTCTAGCGTCCAGGAAAGAAATTAATGTAGAGAGGAAAATGACAGAGAGGCAGTTCCTTTAATCATCTGATCTATCTGGGCTGTGAGGATTGCATATGCAAAGGTCCTGTGGTAGGAGTGAGCTTGGTGTTCAAGGAACAGAAAGCATCCCAGTCCAACTGGAGTGCTGCCAGCATGTTATGGAGGGGCCAGGAACACAGAGAGTTGAAGCCAGGGAAGGAGGTAGGATTTTATTGTAGATGCAACAACCCCACCCCCCAGAAAATATTAAAAGGTCAGTGACTCGGTCTGATATATTGTTTTAAATGATCTTTCTGGCCATTCTGTGGAGGATGGATTAGAGAGTGCAGGATGGAAGAGACAAGTTTGAAGGATGCTGAGTGGTCCAAGTTAAAGATGGTGGTGGTTTGGATCAGAGTGGGCTTGATGGAGGTGTAGAGAAGAGGACAGTGCAGGGTCTATAATGGAGGCAGAGCCACGGCTTTGCTGATGCCTTGGAAGGCGGCCGGAGGAGGGAATGTGAGCAATTGGGCATTGATCCTGAGTCGTGGACAGCTGGCTAAGGCATGGCCTCTGGAAACTTCTCCCAGCGGAATGGGCAGGTCTCTCAGCAGTGGCTAAACAAGTCGTCTCGTGTCCTTAGGAAGAGGTGAACGGGACCCTGATAAAGGCCCACCTTCTTCTCTAGGCTTCTCCTCAGGGCTCATTTCCACGTGTTCAGTGAGGGGTCAGGCCTCAGAGGCTGCCAGCTTTCCCAGTTCTCTGGAGGGGTGCATTCCGCTCTGTCTGCCGCTCCTGGATGGAGAAATGTGAGACAGGAGGGAAAACATATGAGGCTGCCAGCCCCATCGGCCCACTGCTCAGGCCCGTGTCCCAGCGCCAAGCAGTCCGTACAGATGGGCTCTGTTAGCTCCAGGCACAGAGGCCCCAGGTATTGGATCCATGACCAGCTTGTGATGGATGGTGATCAGAGCCAAGACTTCGCCAGCCACGGAAGACTTGGGGGTGTTCAGATGGCAGACGGGGCAGGCATAAGTGCCTACAGTGCACCTTTCTACTGGAACAGAGCATCTAGAAGAGTCTAGACATCCCTCCGCAAAAATGGGGGGGACGACTGTGGGTCAGTGTGTCCCCATCACTCTTCCCTGATGGCCACCTCCCAGGACTACTTTGACCTTCTAACAGCCTCGCCCTCTCTGCCCCCCAGTTTCTGGGGGCCCAGCCTTTGGCTCTTTACCTGGGCTTCCCATCCCAGGGATGGAAGTTTCCTGCATTCCTCCCCATCAAAACTTCTGCATTTTATTTTATCAACGAAGACACTGTTCTTACAGCTTAACTAATCTGAATGTGCACAAAAGGGTTCAAAGATGTGTTGGCTACACAGTCAGTGACTTGGTTTCCGGTTCCAACATCGTCCCTAATGACGTCTAAGCTTGGGAGATAAGAAAGCCCTGGAGAAGCTGCTACAGAGCACAGGGAGATCAGCGTGATGCTTTGTGAAGACCTAAAGGGGTGGGATAGGGAGGGTGGGAGGGAGGCTCAAGAGGGAGGGGATATAGAGATATACACATACATACACACAGCTGATTCACTTTGTATAGCAGAAACTAACACAATACTGTAAAGCAATTATATTCCAATAAAGATGAAAAATTAAAATAAAGCAGAAAAAAAAATGGTTAAAAAAAAGCCCTGGAGAGATGGATGATAAGGCATTCTGAGTACCCAACTGAGACTCGTTCCTTGGCTCAACCAGAAGGGTGGGAAGGAAAGATGGTAGCTTCGTCACTGTGTAATCCACCGGCATTTAAGTTCTTTCCTTGGATGCTCTGTGAGAGTGGACAAGGACACGAAAGCCTTGTGTCAGCTGCGGGAGGCGGGAAGGATGGAGGTGTGAGCGTCATCAGGCTTTGGCAAGAAGCTGCACAGGATGACACATCGTGTAAAAATCAGCGTGTTTTTCATGATCTTTACTGCTTGCTGCTTGATGGAGCTGAGCAGGGCACAAACTCAGGGGCAGCCACATGCTCTGCTTTCTCTGTGGAGCAACTCTGTGTCTGACCCTCAATTCTGGGGGTAGCAGAGGTTTAGCAGCTCTCCAAATTTAAGTGCCAATTTGAAGCCGGGCAATTCAGACCCCTTCATGACCCCATCACAGCTGCTATTTATTGAACACCTGCCACGGGTCACCTTCTAGTCCAGGTGTTTTAATGTGTATGTCCTTATTTAATCCTCATTACAGCACTGTTGAGGTTGGATTTTGTCATCCCATTTTTTCAGACGGGGAAGTTGAGGTTCAAGTGCTTGCCCGAGGCCACATTGCAGAAAGAGGCTTGAGTGGGCTGAGCGCCTTACAGCTCACTTGACCGCAGCATCTGTGTTCTCTCTAGGACCCACACTCTCCCAGCTTTGTGGTGAGAATGCATTCCAAATAGGCACAGCTCGATTATCCTCAATTTTACAACATTTCTCTTTATATTCCTTTTTGACTCCTGCTTTGCTGGATTTCTCTAAGGCTCACAGAGAACTTCACTGGATTAGAGGCTGGAATTGTTCCATCTCCTGATGTATCATTTAACCTTTCAGCATGTACTCTGTTCTCTCCTTTTCTCCTTATTCCCTCCTCTCTGACTAGCCAAATCATACTCTGAAGACTCCTTTATTACAAGCAACAAAACCTCCAATTCAAAATGGTTTATGCATATAAAAATTTTTAAAAAGGAAAAAAAACAACGGTTTATGCATAAAGAGAATGCATTGGCTTTTGTAAGAAAAACAGCAGCAGTTTCTGGCTTCAGGTACAGGTTGATCAAGTTGTTCAAAGGATAACATCAGGATCTGGTATCTCTATCTCTTGGCTCTGTTCTCACATGGATTTTCCCTTATGGCCGCAACATATTTCACCTCTTCTCAGACTCAAGGCTTCTGGGAAAGAGAGAGCATCTTTGTGCCAACATTAATTTATTCATTCCGCCAATATTCAGGGAGTATCACTTTGTCCCAGAATTTTTTTCTAGGTGCTGAGGATTCCTGAGACAAGACAGACAAAAATTCCTGCCCTCTTGGAGCTTACAGTCCAGGTGGGTAACTGACAATACAGGGATTAACAAATAAACATGAAAGATGTCAGTTCTGACAAACAGGATGAAGAGAAACAGTGCAAGGCAAGGAGATAAAGAGGGAAGAAGTTAGAAAAGGCCTCTTTAAGAAGGTAAATTTTTACAAAAGATCTACATGAGGCGAGCTCTGTGAATGCTGAAGAGAGGAATGCTTCAGGCAGAGGGACCAGCAAGGGCCAAGGCACAGCAGAGGGGCCATGCAGGGTGTGTCAGTGGAAGAGCAGGAGATGAGGGTGACTGGGGATAAAGGGCAATGGGGGAGAGGGGCAAGAGGCTGGAGAGGTGGGCAGGAGCCCCATCAGATCATGGGAGGGGCTTGAGCTTTATTCTACACGTGAATGAGTGGCTGGTGGAGGGTGGAGAGCAAGGGTGAGGCGCTCTGATCCGCACCCAAAGGACCCCCTGGCGGCAGCAAGTCTCACCCACCTTTGGGGCCACACGCTCATTCCTGGATCTTTACTGAGACAGGGATGTGCGACCCTGGTGGGCTGAGGTCTGAGCTGAGCAGGGGGAGCAGTGGTTCTCCCCCGGCCCCTCCGGCAGCCCCCAAGCCTGCTCTCAAGTGTCACCTCTAGGAACCCGCCCGCTGCCCACCCTCCCTCCACATGCAGACACACAGGTGGGGCCAGTGCAGGTGACACAAAACTGTCCCTGCTCCTACTCACACATCAGTGCCTTCTCTGTTGGATCGGGGCTTGGCAAACAAATGTCCTGGGCCAAACACAGCCCACACAGGCTGTTTTTTGTCCAGCTCCTGAACTAAAATGGTTTTTAAACTACACACACACACATACACACACAATAAAATGTGACAAAGACCACACTTGGCCTGCAAAGCCTAAAATATGCACAATCTAGCCCTTTTGCAGAATAAGTTTGGCCATCCTAAGCCATTTAGGGAGGGCCTTTTGTTCCATGTCTGCATCTCTAATGGGATGGATTCCAGTGGCAACATCTGATTGCATCAGGCTAGAATCAGTCCTCTTTGATCACTAAATGCACAGAGCACGTGGAGAATCCAGTTTTGCGAGCCAGGTTTTTCCCACAATAGTCATAGTAAACGGCGGGTTGTGACAGGTAAACACGCTGTAGGCTCTTTGTCCCCGCCTGGCACCCATTCCGCTTCTCTGCATCACAGTCTCCACCCAGTTTCCTAGGGCATCAGTCCAGGTTCCAGAAAGGAGTTCTAAACCCCTGCTGAGCCCATAAGCTGAAATTCTGTGATTTTTTCGGGAAAAAAAAATCTTGGTGGGGGTGGGGGCTGAGGTAGGGATGGTGTCTCTTTCCATTGGCCTGGGAAGTGGAGGATCTCAGCCAGGACCCCTGGCGGGGAGCCCCAACAGAGGAGGCTAGAGCTGAGAGATGGAAAAAGAGGGAACCTGAGCCTGGTGGTGGCAGCTGCCTCCAGTAGTGGCCAATTGTCAGCCAAGCTTCTCTGCTCAGCTGTGTGAGTGGGTAGAATAACCATGGAATTCACTGGCCAAATCAGACCACTTCTGAGAGTAAATGGGGTGCTCATATCATTATTTGGGGGCTGTCCCAGGCAAGCCAGGATGGATGATCACCCTAGATAGACCTGAGCAAGTTATTTAGGTCTCTTTATCTCAGGTATTCCTCAGATGAAGAATCTATCTTCAAAGGGATGTTATGACGATTAAATTAATTGATACATGTGAAGTACTTCGAAGATTGCCAGACACATCATAAACTACTGACCTGTGTCAGCTGTTGTTGTTGTTGATGTGTTGTTGTTGATGATGTGGTTGTTTTCATTAGTTTCTCCTAGAGCATCCTTAAGTTTCTTCCCGTATTTAGAGAATTTCCCATCTTATTGGCTCATGTTTCCCCAAATGAGAGTCAGAAACATGTTATCCTGCACACAACAACCCCCTACCCCCAGGGTGCACGAAGGTGACCTGGTTCAGTGAGTTAGATGCACCATGCAGTCCAGAAGCAGGTCACCTGGAGAAGGCACCACACAGATCCTTGCTGGTAAGGGGCCCCCGGGACACACCAACTTCCTATTGGCATCAATGTGGGGGCTCCCGTGCTGGTTCCTAGGCTCAGCTGCAGTGTCCCCAGGAGTGGGGGCAGCAGTCTTTGCTCTGGGACAGCTCTGCACTGCAATTTGGATGTCTCTCCTGGTTTCATAGCCACCAAATCTGTTTCTTTGCTCTTCCCAGGGATCCTGTGAGCCACGTGATAACCTTCAATAAGCCTTTTTACACTTAAACAAACTAAATTGATTTCCCCTGTTTATAACTAATGCATAACTGATTTAAAAAAAACCTAGATCCAACCATGCCTGTAATCCTCCCCTGGACTTTTCTGTTAAACAAGCCAATCATCCTGACCCATCTCCCCTGGTCTTCTAAGTCAGTTTAATTTGGATTCCTACCATTTATACCCAATGTCTATCACTAATACACATACCTGCTTTCAAAATTGGGGGAGAAATGTAGAGAATTTAAAACCATAGTTTTTGTGTAAAACCTTAAAACACTCCCCTCCACACCATGTAATATGTCCATTTTCACTCATCACCCATTTAGACAGAGTACCTGGCTACCAAAATCCGAAGCTGAAGATAGACAACAGGTGTTTCCTATTTTTCTACTAATATTTCCCAATTGCTGGCTTAGGAAATGCAAGCTGAGGCTCTGGATTGATGCTGTCACCTTTGGCGGGGTTCCAGGAGTAAGTTGAATCCGTGTGTGTGATTTGAAAGGCAATTGTCTCTGGAGAAGCCTATCTTCCTCCCCACCTTGAACTTTTCGTTGCCTGATATCCAGAGTGCTTTGTGAACAAATAAAAAGGCAAAGAAAACACAGCAAATTCGGATTGCTATCCACACTCTCACCCACCAGCAACACCCCCCCCCAAATTCCCTATAAAAAGTTCAACCCTGAGAAGGGCTGGTTTTCTGAATATAGACCTTTGTGAAAACCATCTAAGACATATCCTCTTATCAACACTCCCAGATAATTTATTTGGATATGAATGAGGGTTTCAGCCCAAGAGGAAAAAAATATGTTAAACATCTCTGGAAATAAAATTCCCATTCACACTCAAAGTTTACATTTCTAATATTATTTCCATGTGCTTGTCAGAGCTGAGAAGAGGAAGAGAAAAAAAACCGAGCCTCCAGACCAAGACTTTGCCCGTCCTGTACTTTTCTGGGCAGGCGGTATTTGATGCCACCTTTGAGGGAAGCCATTCCAGCACTGTCCTCCTGCAGGGATTTGGGATTTGATTCTGGAAACGCAGGCCATACCTAGATGAGGGCAGGGCCTACAGGAAAATTTTTTTTCCAGGGAAATCCAACTAATACCTTCAGAGACATCAGTTTTGCCTGTGTGACTTGAAATGTCACTTAAAAATATTATACAGTGAAATTGACCTCTTGTGGTATACATTTCTATGCATTTTAATGTATGTCTATGTGTTGTGTAATCCCCATCGTAATCGGGATATAGAACAGTGCTATCACCTTCCCCCCAAAAATCCAACCTCCTGCTACTTCTTTATAGTCACAACTTCTCCCCCACATATGACCCCCGGCAGCCCCTGTACTGTTCTCTATCACTGGTTTTGTTTTGGTTTTTTTTCCTTTTCCAGGAAGTCATATAAATGGAAATGTACAGTAAGCTTTGAGACTGTTTTCTCTCATTCAACTAATGCCTTCCAGATTCAAAGAAGTTGCCGTGTGCATCAACAGTTCATTCTTTTTATCCCCCAGTAGTGTTCCATCATGTGGATGGACAGACTGTTTAACCATTCACCTGCTGAAGGGCATTTGGGTGGTTTCCATGTTTTTGCAATTACGAAGAGAGCTGCTATAAATATTTGGGGACAGGTTTTTGTGAGAACATAAGTTTCCTTTCCTCTAGGGTAAATACCCAGGAATGGCATTGCTGGGTCATCTGGTAATTGTCTGTTTAATTGTATAAGAAACTGGAAAACCGCTTTCCAGAGTGACTATAGCATTTTGTATTCCTAAATACAACACGTGAGTTCCAGTTGCTCCACAAGCTCTTACGTATATGAATATATAGAGTGCTTGTGCTTGTATTGTCAGGTTTTTATAATCGACATTCTAACAGATGTGTAGTGGTATTTCACTGTGGCTTTAGTTTGCATTTCCCTAATGGCTAATGATATAGAAAAGTTTATCATGTGCAGCAAATGTCAGAAAGTCCAGCTCAAACTCCTTTCATCAATAAATGGTTTTGTTGTTGTTGGCTGGGTTCGCTTGGATTTAGTGCCCATCACAGAGAAGCCCAAAGGGAGCATGCCTCATGGCAGGTCGAATCCAGGATCTTAAATGATTTGATTTCTCACATTCATCTCTGCTTTCTGTAGTGTTGGCTTCATCCTTGGACTCTATCTTCTGGTACTTCCGGGTTTTCATCAGGTGGCAGCAGAATTGCTCTTGGGTGTCTAGAACACAGATCCTCACACCACACAAACTAGGGGAAGAAAGGGGGTCTCATAGTATCTACTGTGTAAATCTTTAGTTTTTTACCTTTTGCTAGCCCAAATTGGGTTATGTGTCTATTCCTAAACCAGTCATCAAAACCAAAATGGCGGAGTGTGCTGTTGGGCATAGGCTCACATGAGCTCCCCTGTATTTGAGCCTGGTATCAGTCCCACCCAAAATTTGTGTCTGAGAATATAGGAGGGATAATTTTCCCAAAGGAAAATCAAAGTATAAACAACGGGAGAAAGGACAGACAAATAGATGCTCTGGAGCTAGATCATTTAGATTAATTTTGAAGGCAAACATCAAAACTACTAACTCATCCCTGCTTAATCATTCAAAACGATTTGTCGTTGTTCATGTAAGGAATCTATTCAGAGGGTCAGACGTCAGGAGTCGCTTAAGATCCCTCTCCATTTTATCTCTTGTTTTCTGTGGTGTACCCTTCTCCTCCTCCTCTTCCTCCCCCTCCTCCTCTTCCTCCTCCTCAGCCTAGCTTCCCAAAATGGCCCAGCAGTCCCAAGACTCAAATCTCCAATTCTCCCATATCCAGAAGGTGGTTTCCAAGGAACAGATGAGCTCTACCCTAACTGGGCCACCCTATGTCTAGGAAAATACGACATGCTGATTGTCTCATGGCTGGTTTTGCTGAACCAATCGTGTGGCAAAGAGGGTGGGATTATGCTGGTTAGCTTGGAACATTCAGGTCCCACTGTAGTTGTGCATGGGGTCAGTTTCCCTGAGACACACAGGTGACCTGGGAAAAGGGTGAGCGTGACCATCCCTGAGGCTACCGCACAGCAGGGATATGGGTGGCCAGTTACTGGGTGGGCATGAGAAATATCTACAAAAACCACCAAACACAGAACCCAGGTCTTTCCAAAGCAGAGAATGAGTCCTCTTCCTTTTGAATTTCCACAATAGTCACAGTTAGTGGCACTTGGCACTCAATCAATTTTTGAGGACTGGATTAACAAGTTAAAACAATCGGGTTACAGGGAATAAAATTCTAATCACATTTAAAAATAGGGTTCACCGTCCTAGAGCTAATTCCAGTCATAGGCACTATAACTGAGAGACATATTTGCTATAGCTGTGTCTATGAAGAACTGTGAAAATATTTTGAAGTTAGGTAATAATTTGGCACCTATTATGATTCTAAAAGTCTTTTTTCAGTGAACAGAGTATGAGGAGAAGGCAAACCAATGTCAAAACATTCACTTCATACCATTTTATCTCAGCTTCTAGGTTAAGGACTATGATAAACTGACATGTCAAAAAGCTCAAAACTCGGACAGTTCTTAGGAAGAAAACAGATGATCATTTAAGACACAGCACCTGACGGGATGGTTGTGGAAGTTAACACTGTAGAATCTCAAGAAGGGTGAAAACTCTTCACAATTCCTGGTCAAGGCGAGATTTCAACAGAGTCCTGTGGGTGAGTAAGATGACCCTAAAAGTCAAGGATGGTGTTGGAGGTGGGGTGAAGGGTCCAAAGCCAAGGCTTAGAATCAAGAAAAGGGAAGGGATGTTGTGATGGGGGTCCCCAAGACCACTGTCAGGCTTGCCGATTCACTGGGAGGACTCACAGGACTCAGCTTGTAACCATACTCAGGGCTGTGATTTATTACAGCTTATTGACACAAAGTCAATCAACAAAGGGAAAAGCCATATGCAGTGAAGTCCAAAGGAAACCAGGAGCTAGTTTCCAAGGGTCTCTCCCAGTGGAGTCACACAAGCCTCCCTTAATTCCTCCAGCCACAAGATGTGACACAATGCGTGCAATGTTGCCCAGCAGGCAAGCTCATCAGAGACTCTGTGCCCAGGATTTGTATTGGAGGCTGGGCATGCAGCAGACTCTGCCTAGCATGTGCCAAAACCCCAGACTCCCAGAAGGAAAGCAGGTGTTTGGAATAAACCATATTGTTTTGTATAAACAGTTGAGGCACAGGGAGCCTCTCTTATCTAATCAGGGCGTTGAGAACCCTCCTGAAATCCAAGTTCCCATACACCAGCCAAGGGCCAACCCTGCAAGTAGGCCTTTCAAAGGACAGCAGTCAGGCATGCTACGGCAACTCTCTCCTGCACAGATATTCAAGAGTTCAAGCTTTAAGGTGGTCTCTTCACTTCTCTAATCATGGGGACTCGACATAATGATAATTAACACAGCTCCTACCCTGTGCTGATAATTAGGTGAGTTGTTACCTCTCTCCGAGCCTCAGTTTCTTTATCTGAAAACAGAAACAATGTGGCTGAGTCAGTGAGCCCAGGCAAGAGGTGAGAACACCTGTACCCACAGGGGAGCATCACCTCCCTCCCCTCCTTCTCCCCCACAGCCCTTGATTTAATGTAGGGGGGTCATCTGAGCCTGTCTAGGCAGGAGCAGGGTTCTTTTCCACTCAGCCCACCCCAGCCTGGCCTCAGAGGGTCACGCAGCCGAGCAGAGCAGGAGAAATGGGCTGGGAAACGGGCTGGATTTACACCCTGCCCTTCAAAGCACTTTAAGGACGTGCACCTGCATCACCTTGTTTCTCTCCTGGAGATCAAGGGAAAACCCATACACACAGCGATGCATGAGTCTCTCTAGAGCAGTGCTTGATACCTAGGGTGATCAAAAAGCACTCGCAGCATAAGCAAGCTCATTCATAAATAAGTGCCAGAATGAGTGAAACCTGGTTTTGAGGGGAGACGTGAACACTGTTTCCTTGGGTTCAGCAGAGCAGAATTTGCAAGAGCAGTCATATCTCGGGAGTTGGCAGCCTAACTCAGTGGTTGACAAGAAGCACTTATCTCCACACTCACAGGTCTGTGGGGCCACCACAGCCCAGCTGACTGTGGCCGGCCTCTGTGGGGCTTGTTCCACGAGCTGGCGGGGAGCAGCCACCTGGGCACACTCTTCTAGTGGCTGATCCCCAAGAGCAAGAGAAAAACAAACTGCAGGAGCACACCAAGTGTCTTTGTGACTCTTCCTGATATTCAGCGGGTCAAAGCAAGCCATGGGGCCAAACCTACATCAAAAGGGGTGTGAAGTGCTCCCCACCCACAAGGTGAAGGGAAGGGAGTGAATATTTGCTGAACAAGAATTCAAACTATCACGTGAGCCATAGCCCTAAACAGAGAGATAGATGATAGATAGAAGATAGATAGATAGATAGATAGATAGATAGATAGATAGATAGATAGATATAGATAGATAGGTAGAAATGGATGGATGGATGGATGGATGGATGGATGGATGGTAGAATTTGAAATACCCTCATGAAGGAAAAAAAATCACAGTGGTAGTTAATGCAAACACACCTACAGCCATCTACCAGCAGCCTCAAATCTCAGTGGTACCAGGCAATACCCCCCAGGGGTTTTTAGACCATTCCAGGATGGGAGGTGCAAGATCATCACTCCACCCTCTGCAGGTAGATCCAGCTCACATTTCAACTCTAATTTCAACTCAAATGGCAGCTGCCAGCATTGCCTGGGGACCCTGATCTTTTTACATGTTATTGTAGATCAGTTGCCCACCGCTGCAATAAAAAACTCTCTCTGGGTTGCCTGGAATTCCTAAATCAGCTCTGCAGAGAGGCTGGTGGAGAAACCAGGCAGGCTCCTGTCACGGGTGATTGATGCCAGGCTCCAGCAGGCAATTACGGGGTTCTGGCTTTTGTGAAAGCAGCCCCGGCCACATACCACAGCTCAAAGGAGGACTTTTGCTTCCCTTGCTGGTGAGGCCAGTGGTGGGTGTGTCTGGGCAGCAGGAGAGTTTGGAAGATGCTGGACACATGTCACAGCTGGATAGGATTCACCTGTATCCATTGGTGTTCGTGGAAAATGCACTTGCCAGCTTTGTCTAATGCCTCTTTGGTTCCCAACTGCATCCTTAATATTATACAGCAGAGGGGACAGAGATGGATGGTCAGGTACCAGAAGGGCAGTCATCAAATTGGAGTACCCAGACCCCCGGTTAGGGGGGAAGATGAAGACTTTCCAAGGGCTTATAGGCACAGACGCTTCTAAGAGAGTCAATTTCCAGATCCTCCACTGACGTGTGTCCTATTTGTCACTTCCTCCTTCACACATGTCCTTCTTCCACTTTGTAAAAAATAGGTTTATCCGTCAGTGTGCCAACATGAAACAGAAAGGGCACTCAAATTGGGTAATTCGAGGAGAATTTAATAGAGGAATGATTTACAAAGGTGTAGGCAGGGTAAAGAAAACTACAAAGGTTAGTGCGGGCCCTGTGGGCTGGCGGGGTCCCAAGTAGATTGAGGGGAGAGAAAAGTTTCTAGAACCTGGAGATGGGGAGCCAAGAAAAATGTGAAGGAGTTGTGGCCTTCTGGAGAAGATAGAGCCACCCTGGACTAGCGCGCAGATGAGGCGTGGGAATAAATGCCCAGACACCTTACTCTCTTCTCCTGGCTTCAACCAATACCAGACTCCCCATTGGCCAGACCCAACCAGAAGCCATAGGAGAAGGGAGCCCATCGATTAGTCCATGCAGTCAGCCTCCTGGGGAGTAAGGAGGGTGGATAGGGATGGAGGATGGCAGACTCCCCACTGAAAAGGCATTGCCCATCCTAAATCTCATAAAGGTACTGTGCCCTGCAAAAACAGAAAAAAAAAGTCCTTCAGGGCACCAAACAAAGGCACCTTTTGAAATATTCGCCTCGTGTGGAGAACACAAATGTCTGATAAATGGGTACCACATCTGGTGTCTAACTGGGAACCGCCTCCTTTTATGAGTCAGACTGTTTTCAATTCTTTGCTGTCACAAATTGGTAAACCTAGGACTTATGTCAGCTTATAGATTATCAAAAGCCACTGAGAAATTTTTGGCATATAACTTGAAAGGAGCCCGAACAATTGCACAGCAGACAACAGAAGCCCTTCTAAGCCCATCTGTTTGTTTTCATGAACAGGCTTTCAGCGCTGACACCAAGAAAAACAAATGGTGCGAATGAATTGATGCTGAAGCCTATCTTTTTAAAATGACATATTCATTCATGAATACATTCATTAAAAAAACAGTCCCACCTCTCATAGTAAGAGAAGTATATCCCGAAGTATTTTACTTTACAGATGGATCATTCTTTATCACCAGCTTGACATGTTTGTTTTGATCAAGTGTATTCTCTAACCACCATAAAGATGATTGAGTTTAAAATAACTTATTTTAAAAATTTAGACTTGTAGTCAATGAAAAATTTTTTAATTTCCATTTTTAAGCACATTTTTTTGTGAAGTCAGTGATAGATGATAACATGATTAATAAAAGACTTCCAAGAATAACAATATATATTAAGACCAAATTTCTGCCAGGGCAGTACAAGCTGAGAAAAAAGAACAATGCAGAATTCCTAACAATTAAAGCAAAGCTTGTATATGTATTTTTTATAATCCATGATGGTGGGTATCAAGCCACAATTGAGCTTCAATGGACGTACTTTGAAAGTTACATTACAGTTTTCTTTTAAAATTCACATGTCAAAAATTATATCCATTTATATAAATTTTATTTACTATATATTTATATATAAAATAAGTATATATTCTATTTTGATAATATTTACTTATATATTAACATTCTATGTAATTTATATAATTATATCCAAATACACATTTAAGCCTATGATACAAAATTTAGATAACTTAAAAATGTGAGAGTATGTGGGAAGGATTATCAGAAGCATGGAATTCTTCACACCTTTTCTCTATTATACTAAGAATATTACCAATTATGAATATTTTAAAAATATAGTTTCAAGGATATTAACAGTGCTCTTATAGTGAAAAACTGAGGGGAAAGTGAATGTCCAACAATAGAAGAATGATTATTACACATCCACTTAATAAAATGCAGTAACTAAAGATAAAAAAAATGTGAGAGTATGAACATGATTTTCAAAGTTGGAAGAGATGCTACAAGATGAGTTTGCAGAATCAAGCAGGGCTCGGATATTTCGAGGGGTCTTGTTGGCCCATCGAATGCCAGGAAAACAAGGAATGAAATAAGGTAAAATCTATTCAGGATGGCACAGGACAGCTGCATCCGGTGCTCGATGACAAGGTAATAACATGCTGTCAGAGCAGGGGATGATGGCTGTGGAGCAAGGTGGTCACAACTGATGTCCTAGAGGAACAGAAATTAACACAGGACTTGAAAGAATGTTGAGCTGCATCTGAGAATGTGGAGGAAAAATTGCCAGGGAAGTTTAGAAAGAGGCAGTGGCTTATGGACTCTGGAATCTTTTCATTTGCAATCAGATCCACCTATGGACACTCAGTTACTCTCAACCATAACAACAACAACAACAGTAGTAGTAATAATAATAATACTAGTCTATATTTGTTGAACACTATTTTTAGGCATTGGTCTGAGACACACAGATATGGATTCTAGGATCCTAGCCCATTCTTAGCCATTGATCCACACTGCTTCTCTTATTTCTCTGGGTGCTCTTCATGCCATTATTCCTTCTTTATTTCATTCAGCACATAACTGTTGCCAGCTGACTATGTGCTGAGTCCTCTAGGTATATTTTTCAAGATATCTTAACTATCCATAAGTTCTCATCTGCACTGGTTTCCTCATAGAACCTCACTCTGGTGTAGTTTGATTCTCTCCTTCTCCCTGGAAAGGATGCCCACTCCCCTTTCCAAGCTTGGGAAGAGAACCATCCTCTCTCTGCACTCCTCTCCCTCACTCTCCAGTTTCAGGACCGAGTTCCTGGCCAGTCCACTGAGTGTCCACCTTTCTCGGAACCCAGACATCTCTAATAGTCTATTAACCACCCACTCCCCAGTCCATAGAGTTTTGCACTATGCTTCCAATTTGAGTGTACACTGGCACTTCCCATTTACATTCTGAACTCCCTAAGATTTCTAGCTCAGTGGCACCCACTGAGATGAGATTTGAGATTTCATTAAGCTATGAGATCTTCCCCCCCAATGGACAGGACCTTGAACAAGATAAAGAAGTATTTCTGTCTCTTATAAATGTGGACAGTCCAGGGCTAGTATAGTGGCTCCCAAGACATCAAGGGCCCAGGCCCCTTCTATCTTGTTGCTCTGCTGCGCTCAGCGTAACTCTTCTCACTCCTAGCTCTGGGTGCCTGCTCTACATCAGACACCCAAGTCTTCACTCCAGCCACAGGAAGCAAGAAAGAAGCAGTGGTGGGATGGCATGCTCTCTCTCTTTAAGACGCTTTTCAGAATTTGAATACAGTACTTAGGCTTATATTCCGCTACCTAGAACTTCGTGATCTGGCTATATCTACCAGCAAGCCCAAATGGGAAATGCAGTTTTTATTTCACACAGCCATGTGCCAAGCAAAATACCTGGGATTCCAATACCAAAGAAGGAAAGCACAAATTTAGGGAAGAGCCCCCAAAGTCTGCCATTGTATCTCACACTTCCCTTCCCCCGGACTGGACGCACTTCTCCAGCCCAACCCCCACCCTCGTCCCACTTTTCCATGGATCTTAAGGACCAGACACAGAGTCTCTTCGTCTGTGACCAGCCCTGCTCCCCATTGCCCCAGGAAAATCCTTAGTATTTACTAATATAATACAGTTTCCCAAGGACTTGTCCTCTGACTTATAACATCTAGTATTCATGAATACATGTTTACAGATGGGCTTTCCATTGATTTATAATCCAACCCTCACACTTTGCAAACACTAAATGTTTTCTGCCTATAGTCAACAATACTCAAAAATTTGTTAGGAGGACAGATCTCAGGTTAAGTGTTCTTACCACAAAAGGCAGGGGGTGCAAGGAAACTTGGGGTTGATGGATGTGTTTCTTACTTTGACTGTGGTGATGGTTTCATGGGTGTTTGCATATGTTCAATCTCATCAAATTGTATACATGAAATTTGCGCGGTGTGTTGTATATCCATTGCACCTCAACAAAGAGGTTAAAAAATAAACAAAAAGTAAATGTTTCTGCTCAGCTAGTCTGTCAGCTGTCATGGAGAAGTGAGCAGGCATGGCCCCTGCATGTCAGACACTTGAGTGGTGGCTACGTGGCCACCAGCTGTCCAGACGTGGAAAGGATGATCATGTAAGGCGGGAGGTCTTCCCCAGGACACTTGTCAGGGTGCTCAGTTACCAACAATGGAATCCACCCTGGCTGTTTAAGCAGAAGAGGAATTTCATAAAGAGCGTTGGGGAACTCCCAGACTCTCTGGAAGGAACAGCAGATCAGGCTTCTCGGAGGCCACACAGCGGGGAATAACGCTGTGCATTTCCCATGGCAAACTGACAATTTCACTAAAGGCAGAGGAGCTATGATTCGGGCAGAAAGCCTGATAAATTTCCGTTGTAAAGAGAAAGTTTTTAAAAAGTAAGTAAAAGCAGCTTAGATGTTGGTATCTGAATTAGCTCAAACTTTGCTCCTGGAGTCCAAGTGGAGGCACTGAGGAATTCAATGTGTTGATGATCTCCAATGTTTGGTTAAAGAAATAGTCCCAGGAATTCCTAGGTGGCGCAGTGGGTAAGAATCTGCCTGCCAATGCAGGGGACATGGATTCGATCCCTGCCCCAGGAAGATACCACATGCCACGGAGCAACTAAGCCCATGCGCCACAACCATTGAGCCTGCGCTCTAGAGCCAGTGAGCCACAACTATTGAGCCCATGTGCCGCAACTACTGAAGCCCATGCGCCTAGAGCCCATGCTCTGTAATGAGAGGCCACCGCAATGAGAAGCCTGTGCGTCACAATGAAGAGTAGCCCTGCTCGCCGCAACTAGAGAAAGCCCATGTGCAGCAACGAAGACCCAACACAGCCAATACAATAAGTAAATAAATAAATAAATAAATTTATAAAAAAAAAAAAAAAAGAAATAGTCCCATGTCCACACTGCCCAAACCAACAGAACTTTTATTCGAATCACTTGATTAGGAAGAAATTCAGACATGGAAGAGGCTTCTTGAGCTATCTGTAAGAAAGAGCCAAGAAATGGACAGTCACAAACGGGGTCGGTTTATTCCTCCAAGTTACCACAAACCTCGTTTACCCTTAGCTTATGTATGTGTGTCCTTCCAAGGAAAACTTCTAACAGATTCCTTGGGGGTATTTTCCCCTACTTTTTCTTTCCTTGACTGTGTTTAAATAAACTACTGATTTTGTTTTCAAGGTAATTGAAGAGGTAGTACAGTTCTGATTTGATAACCGCCACCTTAATGCATTCAGAGCAAACAAATTTTAGGGTTTCAATTTTTTTGTCATCAAAATCAACCACATATGGCTGGTCCCATGGAGATTTCTGGGTAGACTGGATGGACATGAACTTGTATGTGATGTTACCAGTTGCCAAGAGGAAAATTTGTATCGGAGACTGTGAAGGCTATTTGGAGACTCGTGTTTTTCGAGAGTAAATTAACATTGGATTTCTTGGAGGAGGGGTGGGGAGGACTGAATCAGAATGTGATTTTTGATAATTCAATAGAATTTTTTCTCGTTAGTTCAAAAATGTCTATCGAGTGTCTTTGCAGAGTGGAGAGTGTTCGATGTAAAGAAAAGGAACACCAATCTTTAAAGAGGCACATTCTATCTTTTAGAAGACATTTGATTGTAAGTGACAGAAAACCCACATCTATCTGGTTTACACAAAGGGAATTTATTGGCCCATGCCAAGGTAAAGCCAGGGGTGAGCTGACTTTCGGTGTATCTAAATCCAGGGGCTATGACTTATTTTTCTCTCCATCCCAACAAAATGTTCATTGACTTCATACTCAGGGAGATGCCCTCCTCAAGGGGACCTCCCAGTCTTAGTTTTACATCCTTCCAACTCCAGGTTTCGCTCTGCAAAAGAACTTTACCTCCAGCAAAGCTTCAGGGTTAGCTCTGATTGGCTCTGACTGCAGTCATATGCCATTCCTGAGCCAATCACTGGGGCCAGAGGCATGTGATGTTTGATTGGTCAAGCCAGGGACACTTGGTCACCCCCGGAGCTGGCCTGGAAGTAGCAAAGCCTGGTTCCCAGAGTTATCTGAGTCCCGTTCCCAGAAGTGTGTGTGTGTGTGTGTGTGTGTGTGTCGTGGGGGGGGGTTGCGGGGGTGAATGCTGGGTGGGCACAAAGACAACCATCTTCCTAGCATCCCCCAGACAAGTTGTGCTCCAGAGTCAAACTAGAGTCCTTGCTCCTCTTGACCTCTGGTTGCCTGGACCTCATTTCCCAGGACTCCTGACCTCCACTATGACCACCTGCCTCCTCCCTGAGCCTCTGCTTCTGGAACATGGCTTCCACCCAGATGCCTCCCTTTTCCCCTCTTCCTCAGCTCTCACTGCATGGGGATGTCTCATGTGCTCTCTTTTGACCCCAACCTCACTCTCCTTTCTTCACCCATATCCTGACTCCAAGGTTCCAGCTACATCAGGGTTCAAGCATCCTAGCTCCCTGACTCATGCTTCCTCTCTGACATCAGATTGCCACGGGCCAGTGGGCACACGGGCCAGAACCATCACTGAGAACAGCCCTGCTCTCTTGCTCACATGAGAAAATGCCAAACATGTACCCACCATTTTCTCTTTTAATCATTAAGTAGCCTTGGGGCCAAAGCAGTAAAATTCTGACACAGTTTTTATGGGAATGATATAAAATGGTGACTAGCATATACTGACATGTTGCGTGTGTATGTTCATAATTATGGAATAAAATGGAAGGTTACTGTTTCAGCCAGATCACGCATTTCTACTAGTGTTGAAATATAGTATGATACTACTTATGTTAAACAGACACAACACACACAAATACTTTTTTGTTCTATGGGTAGATGACATCATCATCATCATATTGATAGCTAATGTTTCTGGTTTATGATCCCATTTAATTCTCATAACAGTGCCACGAGCAAAATAATGTTTCTGTTTTCATCTAACAAAGAAACTGAGACACAGGGAAATTAGTGAAGTTCAGGGCCTTGGCCAGTCACACACAGAGTAGGTAGTGAGGTCAGACATGTGATGGGATCAAACGTCTTCCTTCTGAACTCAGGGGTGGCCATGTGGCTGGCTCTGGCCAGTGACATGTGAGAATAGGTGTGTGTGTGTGTCACTTTGAGGTTGATTCTTTAAGATCCAGTGTTTCCTTCCCAGGCTTTCTTTCCTTTTCCAAATTCTAAACAGAGGAACTGCCATCACAGGTATGTAAGTGAAGGTACTGTGGAATAGAGATGTCTACTTCCCTGACATGGACCTGGATTCGTGCAAGAAATAAACTTCGTTGCTTTAAGCCATGAAGATTTGGGCTAATAAACAAAATAATAATAAATGCCCTCATGAATGAGATTAGGGCCCATATAAAAGAGACCCCAGAGAGCTCCCTCACCCTTCCATCACATGAGGATACAAAGAAAAGACGTCTGTCTAGGAAGCGAGTCTCATCAGACACTGAATCTGCTGGGGCCATAATCTTGGACTTCCCAGCCTCCAAAACGGTGAGAAATACATTTTTTATAAGGCGCCAGTTTGTGGTATTTTGTTACAGCAACCTGAGCAGATTAAGACAAATTACATGAGGTAACACATAGCAAGCTTTGAACAGTACCTGGCACATAATAAGTGCCCAATAAATTTTGTTCAGGGGAGAATAAATGAATAAAAGAATAAAAATATAGTACAAAATGTCTTTATACTATGGGATAAAATTGAGGTATTTTCCTCTCAACAGTCTGAATAAAGAGCATTCCCTCTGAGAAACTCCAGCCTCATTATTCTATATAAGTGATAGAATTCCAGCCACTGGCATCATCAGAAGAGTCTTATTCCATTTTCTTCAGAGGCTGCAGGATGTAGAGTTCAGTGTGTGGCTTCTAGAACCTTCTGCCAGGGTTTGAAATATAGACACTGTGCTACTAACTATATAACCTTGGGCAAAACACTTGATCTCCCAGCCCCAATTTCCTCAATGTCAAATGAGGGTGGATCTTGCTGTGAAGATTAAGCAAATATCTGTAAGGTAATTAGATGGTACCTGGATGTTCGTCCAATGTAATGTTAATAGTCAGAGATGATTCCGTATTTTAAAATGCTTTTCAAACTTGAGAGTCCTGTGCAGGGGTATGTTGTTGGTATTATTCTTTTTCCATCCATGTGAGCTTAGGCAGATGGGATGATTATTATTAGCAAAGCCAAGTCACGCTTTCCCACCTGGTATCCTGGTCTCTGGAATTTGTACATAATTTTATTTGTGTAACCCAGACATCCACAGTAGATATCAAGCCATATCCTTCCTTCTTTCTACTTTGCCTAATAAAAAGTTCAGTCTTTTCCTGGCTTCCTGACTCCAGATGATTTCCTGGTGTTTCTCGCTGCTCTGCCCAGTCTCCACCTCTGGATGGGCACTACCCGTCTGGTTTCCCCAACACAAGCAACCGGTGGCTAGAGCAGCTCCAGGCACACGTCTTCACAGCACGCCCGTTCCTTCACGCACAACGTCCGTGGGGCTGAGGGTCTTGCTCCAGCTCACAGAGCCGTCAGCAGAGACAGGACTAGAACCTGGATCTCTCATCCTCCCAGGGCCGTCCTCTGCCAAACACTGTCAGCATCCCAAGAGGAGTAGATACAACGGGAGAGGCATTGCACAGCCCTCAGTCGTTCAGTCATTCAGCCAGTCATGAACTCATGAATTTCATTCAACAAATATTTATGCTCCCTGTTATGTGCCAGGCACTCTTCTGGGTAAGAAGACATGGGCCCCACCTTATGTAGAAGAAAAAGGGGAAAAAAAGAGAATTGCTTATTTCTTTTGGAAACTATCTTCACTCCGTGTTTTGAAAAGTATTCGTGGCTCCAGAATTTGTTTACAGGAGAGTCTTAGAGGCAGCAGTTTTGTGGAAGGGGGAATAGGAGAAACTTTGAGTGTTCCTGCATATCTGGTTCTCCCTCCTTTCGGAAACACAGAGAGATGTTACTTCCGGTCCCCTGGAAGCTAAGTGAGATGTGGGACGCACCCTAGACATTGGTGTGGATGGAAGAGGCGTCACGTGTCACTGAAGCCTGAAGGATTCACGGTGGGTGCAAGAGCCCTGGGGCTCACAGCCCTGCACTAGGTGGTGGAAACAGGGGTGGCGAGGTTGACACTGCCACATGGAAGCCCCCAACGGCTGAGTCCATGCAGGGACACCACCCTCCAGGGTCCTCTCATTTTGCGTGAGAAAAAGTAAATCTTGATGTGTTCGGTGACTGTGATTTGAGGGTATTTTGTTATTGTAGCCCAGCCCAGCCTTTCTCGACTGATAGGAAGCTGGGTGCAAGCAGCAAGGTTAGGATACCGGCTTGATGCGGAGTTTGCAAAGCATCACACTTGCTACTTGGAGTGTGTGTCCTGGATAAATTGTAGTAAACAGTTTCCTAAAGATGCTTTGACTTGACCTTGCAAATATTTTTCTTAGCATTATATTGATGGCATTGAGCACACTGATAGATGTTATGAGGGTACTAAAGGATCCTTCTCCGTGCTATTCCTTGGAACCACTATTAATTAAAAAATAATAATAATTAAACACATTTCATTTAAAATGAAAGAAAATTAAACATTAATTAATAAACTCAAGGACTCAGGTGTTTATGGGTTTCTTAACGGCCAACTCTTATTGAGACTTAATTAAGAAGCTCAGCTGAGAAGCTATTAAACAGGTTGACGGAGCCCTGGTTGATTCAGGGCTGCGTAGAGACACAGCCTTTATTAGTCTTCTCTGCTTCTGTGAAAGCAAAGTAGGTTTGTGTTCCACATGGGGACTAATCCATTCGTCACTGTGAAATCTCTAGGGACAGGGATGTCCATTTCCAACCTAATTTGCGGCTGCCTTTTCATCTTAGTGGTTTGGGAATGGAATTCATCTGCTTCCACCCTAGTACATTTTGGTTCCCCCATGCAACTATCTAGTGCCTGCAGTGAAATTTCAGTAGAACATTAACAATTTTTCTCTGATACCAGCTCCATCTGTCAAAGGCGTGGACCCAGGCCCATAAAGAAATGTCACTCTTGCCCCCTTTGTAATGGTTTTATGCAAATAATATCCAAGGCTTAGTTCTATGATAATGATTTCAAGGAGAAAGATGACTGGAGGAGAGAAGGAAAGAGAGAGAGGAGAGAGAGAGAGAGAAGGAGAGGAGAGAGAGAGGGAGAGGGAGGAGGATGGAGCAAGGTGGAGAGAGGGAAAGGGAAGGGAGGGAGGAAGGAAAGAGGGGAAGCAGGGAAGAGGGAGGTGGTGAGGAGAGGGGATCTTGGAGTGGAAGGAGAGAGGACTGAAGGGAGGTGTGGGGAAAGACCAGTGTGGGTGTCCAAAGGAAAATATACCCAGTCCTCTGCAACATGCCAGGATGACGGTGGAGACCAAATCCCGCTCTGAGCATCTCCTCGTGTCGTTGTGACGGGACAAATACGACACAGTATGACAAATGCTGTGCAAAGGATCCAGTGCTCCTTACACAATATCAGTTACTCCTGCGCAAGCCAGGGGAGGGACGCCATTCCAGCAAGTCAGGCAGAGGGAGGATTTTCAAAGTGAGGCCGACTTACCCCTGCCGGGGCGGGGGAACACAAGCACTTCCCAAGAGGACGTGGGCACAGACCCAATCCTCAGACTCCTCCCTGTGATTTTAACCCACCTGAAAACACTCTCACTGCCCACCTTTCCCATCACGTCTTCACAACCGGCCTTCCCCATTTTAGGAGACGTATGATCTTCACCCATCCAGAGTCTTCCCATAGCGCTTTGCTTCAGAGTGGGCGGGGCCACCCACAAGTTCAATGAGAGGGCAGCTTGCAACATTGGGGGCTCAGGCGGGTGTCCTTTCATTAAGACTTCCTGATCCCCTCCATCAGCCTCATAAAGATGTGCATTTCCAATAAAATGTTGTTCTCATGTTTAATAATTATTTATCCAAATGTGTTGTTTTGATCACTTGGGTGTTACAAATTTCAACCATAAATCCCATTCTAAATGTAATTAAATCATAAGTAAAATAATTTAGAGGATAAAAATATATTGAAATAAGATGAAATTACCAGGGAGGAAGGGAAGGGATCTCTCAAGGAGAAAAGGAAACAATCCATATTTTTAATGGTTAAGAAAAACGTAACGTATTTTTTGAAAGGATTGTTGCTGTTAAACAACTATGTCATTTAGCTTTAATGCAAAATATCAACATTTACATTGCTTTGTCATTTACACAACTTTGTCATTTTGTTCTTTGCATTTGACTCTAGGTTTTTCTGGAAGAGCTGTTTGCTAACTAAGAGCCCAACTCCTTTGAGCCTCTTCTCTTGTTTTTTGCTTCCATGATTAGGCCTGACTTTCTCTTTGGGGCTAATTTTTCACCCCAAAAATTTGCATTTGTATCAATTCATGAGAATTATACAAAGTGGATGAGATAGAAGCCCAGGTCTTTCTGAGCAATGAGTGAACCGGCCTCACTCAGTAACCATGGGGCCTGGACCCATCCACCAGCTCTACTGTAAGGGAGTGGGGTTCATACTGACAAAGCTACCCATTGCTGCCTGTCATGAAGTGTGGTGGATGTAAGTGCTGTCCACTGAATATTTCCTGCCTCCTCCCAGGTTCTTCCCCATCCCCTTGGAAGCCACATGACTGACATTGCCTGTGACGTGCAGGAGGAAGTGGTAGTGTCCCTCTTGGGCAAATATTTTAAGCCATGTCATCTTCCTCCTGCTACAGTGACTAGAAGGAAGTGCCAAGATGGAGCCTCTGTGAGCCTGGGTCCTGATATAAAGAGGTCCCAGCTGACCTTGAGGTGACAATGCAGCCTTCATGAGAATGAACTGTTTCTTATTTTCAGCTACTAAGATTTGGGTCTTGTTTGTTACTGCAGCACAACCTCACCCACCCTGTAGCAAGAGTCATTTGCAAATAGCCAAAACTTCAGATGTTGAATCTGTGAAATACAAAGTTATTTATATTCAGCTCATTGTTGTAACCATTTGTTTTCCATCTACAAAACTTGCAACCCTTCATCAAGTGGAATTTTTGCGTCTCCTGTTTTGGAATAAATTCCATAAATGGGCAAATTTGCATCATCTCCTCCGATTTGCCTTCAGAAATTCACCACTGTGATGGTTAATTTTATGTGTCAACCTGACTGGGTCATGGGATGCCCAGATATTTGGTTAAATATCATTTCTTGGTCTTTGAGGGAGTTTCCAGATGAGATTCACATTTAAATGGGTAGACCAAGTAAGGCAGATTGCTTCCCTAACATGGATAGACATTTTCCAATCTGTTGAGGGCCTGACTAGAACAAAAAGGCAGAGGAACGGAGAAGATGCTCTTCATGCCTGATTGCTTGAGTGGGGATGTGGTTCTTCTCCTGCCCTTGGGCTGGGACTTAGCATTGGATCCCCTGGTTCTCAGGCTTTTGGACTCAGACTAGAACTACATCACTGGCTTTCCTGGGTCTCCAGCTTACAGATAGCAGATCACAGGACTTCTCAGCCTCCACAATCATGTGAGCCAACTCCCTACAATAAATTTTATAAACACACACACACACACATACACATCTCCTATTGGTTGTTTCTCTGGAGAGCCCTAACTAATAAAACCACCCTGTCGGTTTTGCTACTTCCCACAGATTCTTGAGCATTGCTTCTGTGATTACTTCTTTACCCCTCCCTTCTATGACCTTTGTGACATTTCTCAAAAATCCCATTTCCTGCTCTCACCCAGGGTCAGAGGCTCTCGTCAATAAGAAGGCCTGGTGTCCATCAACATTTGCTATCAAGTAAGAATATAAACATGAAGGTCTTTCCAACAGAAACACATGTGTAGCTGATGGAGACCAGAGAAAGTGATTTATTAGCCCAGAAAACTCAGGGAAACTGATTAGTGAGTCAAAAGGGCACACTCTCACTGTTCCACCAAAGCACGTGCAGACGCGGACACCATCCTACATGTGCCAGGTCACTTGATGAATGGCCAGCCCTGAACCTGGTGGGAACCTTTGCTCCTTTAAGTCAACCAAGCAGCTCATTTACACATTTTTTTTAAACCTCCATCTTAGACAATGATTTTCTGGATCAATGGTGGTAAAGCAACTGAAATTCTCACTTTGTAACTGGAAAGAGATTTTTCCCTCCATGCACATAAATGTTTCCCCGTCTGTCTGAGGTGTTGGCAGATCAGGGATCCAGCATTCTTAAAAGCTGAGGGAAACCAGAGCACCCAATCCAGCATCAAAGTCCTGAATGATGTCAGCCCTAGCCGGCTAATCTACACGTCACCACATTCCAATGGCTCTGGCTTTAATTTTTTCCTCAGTATCTCCACTGTTGAACTAATTAAAACTCTCCTAAGTTACTTGTATGCTGCCTTAAAGAGACAGAAGGACACTTTCTGGAGGAATGAAGGAGAGAATTGATAACTTGAGGACTCTTCTTGCAGAACCAGCTGAATCTAGAGACCTAGTAGTGACCGGCTATCCGATATGACATCAGAGACTCTCTACAACCCATTGCCATGTGTCTGCAATCCTATGGTCACTCCTCCTTCTGGGCCAAAACACTGGACACTCCTTCTTAGGTGCAAACATCATATAACTGGAAGATTGTATCAGTCAGGACACTTGGTTTCATGCAACAGAAAACCCAAGTTAAATAACTTTAAATTAAAGGAATTTACAACATCAGATAACTAAGAAGTACAAGGAGTAGTTTGTTAGTTTCAGGCACAGCTGGATCCAGATGATCAAATGATGTCATCAGGTCCTGACTAATGTCTCCTGGTCTCTTACTTCCTTCATTCCCTCTCAGGTCCCTTCGTAGAGAATCTCCTGCATGACTGCAGAAAAGACAAAGCCCAGTGGAAAAGGGTCCCTGCCTCAGTCCCAGAAGCCATGACAACAGTCTCATTGCATCTCACTGGTCCTGTTGGGGCCCAGGGCAGGCTGCCCCAAAATATGCTTCAATGCCATATTGATTCTTTTGAATTGAAGTTACTTGAGAAACAGCTGGTGGAAAAAAAAAAACCGACGCCCCTGCCCCCTTCCCTCTAAAAGCAGGAAACAAATCTCCTCTCCCATGGGAAGGTATCCTCCCTATACCAGGAGGAGAGACAGCATCCTTATCACCAGAGTCAGGGAATTCAAGGCTAAGAAAACTGTATAAACTAACTTTGTTACTTCTTCATTAGCCTGCTACCCCAAGCACCAGCCCCTTTATTAAATCTTCACAAATAATTGTTTCTTTGTCTAAAAATGATTTACAAGCAGCCTGCTTTTTTCACTTTGCGGGTCCCATTTGTCTAAGACCTCCGTGTGTAGGAATTAAATTGGTTTTCCTCTCTTGCTAATCTGTCTTGTGTCAATTTGATTATTAGACCAGTTGCAGGAACTCATGGGGGAGGGGCAGGGAGACATTCGTTCCTCGCCAGCAGTCCTGGAGTGTGTCACATGCCCATCCCGGAACCAATCAGAGTTGTCAGGAAAGCCCTGATGTCTTAGTCCACCTGACATGGAGGGCTGGTCAGGCCATTTGTGTGAGAGTCAGGGAATGGTTTCTTAGGGAAATTGGGGTTTGGATAGCAAAAGGTGCTGCAATGGATTCTGGGTAGCCAAAAAAATACTGTACGTTACAAAAATCATATTCGTTAAAGAGATTTATAAACTGAAGTGGGATGCACAGAAACAAAGTTCCTCTATGCTCTGTCTGAAGGGAAACCCATAAACCTATTTACCTGGTTGACTTCTCATTATAGGTACCTGTGACCTCAGAAAGAGAAATCTCCTTAGTGTTGAGACACAGAGAAGGAAATTTGGCCCGTGGAAAGGAATAAACAGGTCTTAAGGTGGAGCGGTAACCAAGATAGCAATGCGCCAGGAAAAACTGGCCACCAGGAGGATGGAGGGCAATGTCTAGACAGGGATCATTAACATAAATAACAACATAAATAACAACAAAACAATAATGAAAGCTATCATCAATACAGGGCTTCCTGCGTGGCGCTACCCCAAACACTGTGTGCATTAATACATGCATGGCTCATGACAATTTTACGAGGGTCATATTATCTTCATTTCCATTTTACAGGTAAGACAACGGGGACACAGAGGGCAGGAGTAAATTGCCCAAAGTCACAGCTAGTGGTGGGGACACTTAGACCTGAACCCAGGCAGTCTGTCCCAAAGTGTACTCACCCAGAAAAGATAGTGAGGAAATCACCCAGAACCAGAAAACCAAGATGGTGCTGCTGGAAGGGGATGCTGAAACTTACTAGATCAATTCCCTCTTCCTCACAGATGGGGAGATGGAGGCCTTGATTCTTTGGCTGCTCTGCCACCCAGGGTATTAGAGAGAATTCTTCCCATCAGGAGTGAGTGACAGAAAATGCAAACCAAACTTGTTTTAGCAAGAAGGGAATTTGTTGGCTCCTAAAACAAAACATCTAAGTATTGTGCTGGGTTCAGGCATGGCTAGATTTTGAACTCAGTTCAAAGAGATTCACTTTTCTCTGGTGCCTTGGAGTGATCTCTAGCTGTGTTCACTTCATTCCTGGGTTCTAGGTGGCAAGGTGGCTGCGGCACCTGCAGCCTCATCCTCCAAGTTCAACCCAACAGGAAAGAGCCAAGAGCCGGGAGCTTCCAGGCAAGTCCTGAGACTCATTCTGATTGGGTCACCTTAGGTCATGTGCCCAGCCCTGATGAATCACTGTTGCTGGGAGCACCACATGCTGATTGGCTTAGCTCTAGAAATGCTACATGGTGATTGGCTCAGCTCTGAGCCTTGGGCTTGCCCTCTGACTCCCAGATCCTATGGATGGAAAGTGGGGAAGGAAGATTTTCCAAATGAAAATAGGCCACGGAGTTGAGAGTGTTCTGTTTCAAAAATAAAGTGATGGGTGGGGGGAGGCGGGGAGTAAAAAAAATCTATTCACGATACCCAAGCTACTATGTGAGAAAAGTTCATTTTTTTTCCTGTATAACTTGGAAGCAATCAAAATGCATGTAACCCACAGTGACCTCTTCCAGAGTGTCACCTGTGTCTTTCAGACTCATCTCTTTGTCTTTGGAAAATGGATTTGAAATCACTGACCTATTGTTTATGGGGTCTCTTGATTCATTGGATGTACTAGCACGCCAGTCACTTCTGGTGAGTTCACATGTTGGTGAGGTCAAGCCACAGGTTTATGAAATATGTTATCTGCCTTAAAAGAAGGGACTATCCCTTCTCCCTTGTTCTTGGGTGTAGGCCAGAGCGCAGAACAATCCTTCAGTGGAAAGCATGTCTTCTACAAGACCTCTGCAGGGGAAGGAATTGAGACAATGACCTAGATGGATATTTCTTTCCTGCATAAAATGTGCACATGAGGGAGCTTTCTCACCACACCCATTTGGATGGATTGTGGTCCCTAGTGAGAATTTAAGATTCTACCAGCGCCTCTTGAAGGGTGAAGAATATGTCTTCCATGTCAACACAGTGCCTAGCTCCACATTGGTGTTAGATAAATGTGAAATGCTGGCTGAAAATGCATATTCCAATGTCGGGGTTGGCTACCGCATGAAACAGCCGTGCCCCAAACCCTCTTCATGGTCGGATAGTCCAAGGCAGGGGGTGTGAACACATTGGGAGAGAGAACAAGAAGGGTATCTCTTGTCTTGGGTACCCTGAAAACCTGCCCACCTGCCATCCTTGGCATATTCCCTGGGTGGCTGCATCAGTCAGGAATCTTTGGTTTGCATCCCATAGACACTGAGTCCAGCCAACTTCAGCAAAAAAACAAAAACAAACCAAAACAAACAAAAATAAAGTTTCTGGAAGGATTTGAGTTAGCTCAAAAAAGGAAGAGCCAGCCTTAGAAAGGGCAAAAACTGACTTGTCTGTGAGATTCTGCAAAGAGGAAATAAAGACCGTTTTTTCAGGGCATCGCAATGGGTTCCAGTCATTCCCAGGCTGCATTTACTTCTCTCCAGAGTCAAATTCCAGCAGGCACGAGCAAAAGAGAGAGAGAGAGAGAGAGAAATAAAGACTGGTCCAACTAGGATCTCATGCCAACCCTGGCCAGGGTGGGGACAGGAAGCCCGTCTTGATCAAATAGTCCCATCAAGGATGCATCAAATAGGGAAGAGTAATTCTCCAAAAGAAAATCCAAGTGTTTATCAAAAGAGGGGATGCCCATTAGCTGGACTACAAAGCATCCAATAGGGCAAACAATTGCCTCCCTGTGCCCCAGATCCCCATCTTTACTCTACAGCTTCCAGTCACAATCTGGAGACCGGAGAGACAGTCTTGGGCAAATGCCCAGTGACTCACACCCCATAATGTTCCCTGCAGCTTGGTCTGTGATAGTGAAAAACATGGTGGCCTCGAGAATATCTGTTGGCTGAGATGATGGTGTGGTTACAGAAGTTAAAATAAACTGGAAAAGTACATATCAATAAGAATCAAACCCCAAGACCATGTTAAATAAAACCAAGCAAATTATAGAAGGATGCATGTGGTAAAATACCATTAATATAAACATTTAAAATATGCCAAGTAATATATATCACATTTGGGAGTATAAACAAGTTCACTAAAAGTATAATATGCATGAGCATGGTAAGAAAACAGTTATGGGAATGGTTACTCCTTGGGAGAGGGAGGGAAATATACAGGAGATGGGTGTGCAGGAAGGTTCAAATGCACGTCTGAAGTAGAATCTCTTATGACAGAGTGAAGAGTGCCCAGATGCTATGACCTAACACTTTTCTCGATGTATAAAACACTTCTTTTAAAAAAAAAATCAAGCTGCAAGTGTACAACCCACACCGAGGGTCTTGCCTGCTTTGCTGTGAAACCATCTCTGTCCCTGTGAGTCTGCACGTCTTCTTAGACGACCTCAGAGGTGGGAGAAGTCTCACTGATCCACTTAGGGGCGGCTCATCCCTGCTCCACTTTCAGGATCCCTTTGGAGTTTTTGTGGTGTCACTGGGGAGTGAAGATGCCCTCCTCCCCACAGCGCTTGTCTCGTTGTAATTTCTCTACTGATCATCAGTCAGGATCCAGGAAGGAGCTGCAGGCGCGGCCATCTCCCCACAGGGACCTGGACATCGCCCAGCTGCACAGAACCAGGAGATGGGTAGTCAGGTCTGCTCCATGCTGGGATCTGCGTGGGCTCGCAGGTCTGGGCAGGAGTTGGCAGGCATGGAGCGGGGAGGTCTGACACTCACAGGGAAAGATGCAGCTGGAGACTTGGTGCCCCGCCCTGTCTCCATCTCCCAGCCTGGACTGGCAGAATCCTAAATCCTCCTCACTGAGGCTGATGGGGGTGGGGGGATGCCCATCTCCACCCCTCCTTCCCCTCAGCCTGCTGTGAGCCTGGAATTTCATCATCAGAGATTCATTCCTTTTTGGCTTCTACCAGTCCCTTCTTGGTGGGATGGCGGGTGGAATGATATCTTCCTGCACTGCAGCAGGGGCTTCTGGAAGGTGATGTGGGGGTGGAACAGAGGGCAGAATGGGGAGAGTTGGGAGGAATGAGAAAGCCCCATTCTAGATGCTGCACAAGCTTCCATCCTCCTAGTTTTCCTGAGGGCTAAAACAAGTCTGTGCTGGGGAGGGGAGGAGTGGGTATGAGGCAGAAGGAGAATTTCTTTATCTCAAAGTCAATAGTAGATGTCACCTGCTATGACTGAGTATTCTTGCTTGTGTTGGGGGGGACCTAACACATAAATGATTCTAAAGAATTAAAGTATAGAATGGCCGTTAATAACCGAAGCTCCTGCTGTGCTTACGGAACACAGATAATCACCCTCAGGCAGAGGTGGAAGATCAATCACAAGGGAAGGAGAGGTTTACACAGACTCTGAGTCAACAAAAAATAATCCCTGTGAAAATCAAAGTGTCAATGTATGTGCAGAATATTTCCTTGAAGCTCTCCTTCCTACTTCTAGATGAATCTGAAGTAGAAAAGTGTATCTACTATAATGTGTTTGGATGTCAATAACCAAAGACCTCATGAACACAAACAAAGACTCGTGTTCATTGTCACGTCTAACAGCATGGATGATTAATTCTGCTTGACCACATCCATCTCTCTGCTCTGCCTTCCTTACCACGTTGGCTTGGCTCATAAGCAGGTCTCCTCATGCTCACATAATGGCTGCTTTGGTTCCAGCATCTTGTCCTCAACCAACTGTTTTCAAAGCCGGGAAATAGAGTTTCTTCTTGTGCGTCCATTTTATGAAAGATGAACGCTTTTCTTAGAAGACTCTCTAGACCCCAGAATAAACTTACTCTCCTGTTGCATTGATCAGACTTGGATTCCATGGCCACTCCTGGTTGCAGGGGAGGCTGGGCAAGATGTTTCTGGCATATTCATGCTCTACAGTGGGAGGAGTTCCATGCTCCTTCTGAGAGGGAAATGGGGGCTAAGGCTGGGTTGGTGACCCTTAGCTCCTGCCTCTGCAAGAATGTCTCTTCATGGGAGCTGTATGGACATTTAGTCAGGATAATTCTTTGTTGTGAGGGCTGTCTCATCCTTGCAGGTCATACAGTAGCATCCCTGACCCCACTAAATGCTAGAAAGGGACATCAGCTCTCAGTTACTAGGACACCCCAAGCCTCCCCTAGATGTTTTCAGATGCTCTCTGATGAATGGGACTGTCCCCAGTCTGTACCAAGGATTTTTTTTTATAAATTTCTTTATTATTTATTTATTTTATTGGCTGCGTTGGGTCTTCATTGCTACACACGGGCTTTCTCTAGTTGCTGAGAGCGGGGACTACTCTTCACTGTGGTGCGCGGGCTCCTCATTGCAGTGGCTTCTCTTGTTGTGGAGCACGGGCTCTAGGCGTGTGGGCTTCAATAGTTGCAGTACATGGGCTCAATAGTTGTGGCTCATGGGCTTTAGAGCGCAGGCTCAGTAGTTGTGGCACGTGGGCGTAGTTGCTCCGTAGCATGTGGAATCTTCCCAGAGCAGGGCTTGAACTCGTGTCCCCTGCATTGGCTGGCGGATTCTTAATCACTGTGCCACTTAGAAAGTCCTGTACCAAGGATTTTTAAAAAGTGTGAACTGTCTGCAAGATTCAGAGATAATGATCGGAGTGGGTTGATGGCAGGGCCCACCCCCAGATCAGCTCAGTTTCTGGTCTATTTTACAAGTTTAATTTTTATCAAGCATTTTCTTTGATGAAAATTTGTATCCCTAGAAATAGTTGAGAAAGACTATTCTATTCCACACTGGAGTTACAGGGATTCAAAACTGCCTTTTTTAATGTGAGAAGAACCAGTTGACATGGTTATTTTACTCAGCAAATATTCTGACCAGATTTTTATAGTTGGTAGAATAAATTGTGGCTGGTTAACTGCCTGTGTTTTCTTCTATTCTGACTCTGAGGGGGCCTGTGTCTCTGGGATTCACACCACATCCACACCAGAGATGGGTCTTAGAAACCCTTGAGTGTGCTCACCTCAAAGTCATAGAAAACTAAAATATTTCAGGCAAAGAAATCCTGTCAAATTGTTCCTTTTTGTTTTCAGGGGTGTTTTTTCCCCTTCTAATTCATGCATTTACAACATGTTGCAGAGAATGGGAGAATTCAGTGTGTGCTTTTTTTTTTTTCCTCCTTTAGAATTGAAAATATAAAACCTGGCTAGAGTTGGGTGCCTCTTAATCCCCAATATAAGAAATCTGACATTTCCATTTTGCTTTTTCACCCTTTCTAATCTTCACGAAGCCCAAGGTGGTGGGGAAGGGGGTGTGTCCACCCAGCAGAGTTACAATAATCCCACCAGTAATAACAGAGGCACGCCTGGGGGTGCCCGTGGAGACTGAAATGTCCCCAGCCCATCTCTTTTCTAAGGTGATGAAAAGTTGATCTGGGCATGGCCCCAAGTGTGACGTCTCAGATTCCAAGTGGCATTGTTCCTGGCGCCTCGCCCTTTGGGGGGTGGTGCTTGTGAAGAGTGGGCTTCACCAAATGAGCAGGAGGGGTGACTGGGCACCAGGCGTAGGGGGGATTCAGGATCCCTGCAGCCACTCCTGAGTGGGGCCGCTGTTTGGTTCTGGCACCGACCAGGGCACCATGGAGATGAGGAAACAGACAAAATGACTCATCCTGGCTCGGAGCCCAGAAAATGTATGCTAATGCTTCATGCAGACAAAAATAAGATTATAGAGAGATTGAGTGCAAAAAATGCCCAACCTCACATGATACTTAACTTCAATGCATTAACAGGGAAAACTAATAATTTGCTGAGATCCAAAGAGTCAAAGAGAAAACCACCTCATGAGTGAAGTTATTTATTAAGTCAATTTTTTCCTCCCCACACCCCTGCTCCTCTAGACATAGACCTTGCCAGGGCTCACCAGCCTCCCTTCCTCCCCACTTCTTCCAGGCCCACAGGAGGATGAGACCTCCCCACCCCACTGCAGTCTCGTAAGGGCATGTGACCTCTCCCAGACAATGAAATTGAAGGGAAAGTGACAGGTGCTAAGTGCAGGCAGAGGCTTGTAGGAGCTGGAACGTGATTTGCTGTGCTGCCTTCCCATGCCATGGTGGTCAGGGCAGACCTGTACTGAGATGGTTCGGTCTCCATCAGACTGGATCCCTGGATGACTACCACAAACAGAGACCCCCGGACAACCCACATATGGACATAAAGTGTGAGAAAACCTCTGTTGTGTGAAGCCATGGATTTTTCTGTCTTGTTTGTTACTGCAATCCTGATTAATATCGCCAACATTTTCCACCACGACCACAATACCCTACAGATGGACACACTAAAACCCCATGACTTCCTCTAAACATACACGCAAAACATTAATGGTGTTCAAGTTCCTCCAGGCAAAAAAAAATCAGAAGTGTTACAGGCGAGATAGCGGCTATCTTCAGCAAGTCAGAACTACTGCCCCAATATTGAATCTGATGAAAGGGAAAGAATCATTTAAAAGTGCTGACATCAGAGATGGACCCTTTAATAGCTATGTCAAAGGAGATCGAAATTTAGAAATGAAAGTGTCTAGTGACAGGTAGGGATGAGCCATTGGGACTTTGGTGTCATTTGGGGATTATTTAAGCTACATAATTGTTGTCACCTATGTTATGAGTGAGACAGACTGGGACCTGGGACCCTTTGCTGCGGTGCTTACACCTGGACAAACGTCTCCTTAAGCAACAAAATACAAAGAAACCATAAGGGACTAAAAATAACTGTGTGCATGGGCAATTGGGGCAAATTATGGACAATGAGTATGGTACAGAAAGACCAAAAAACCCAACTGCCGCTTCTGAAGAGCCAGGAGCAAAAACAGGGTGTTGGGAGTAAAAGCAGGGTGCTGCGCCTGCCCCTCGCACACAGCACCACCTAAGGGGTGGGCAAACCACCTAAACCACCCCGCTGGCCTGAACCCCTGGACACACCCCTACGCTCACCCCATGTAAGGAACCAGCTCACCCCACTTGGGGAGCAAGCAAGGGAACCTGTTACTTGTTTTTGCTCCCCGCACTGCTGCAGCAGGGACCCCAATGAAGCCTGGCCTGAATTTCTTGTCTGGCCTCTGATCAATTTCTGTTGATTGGGGAAGCCCAAGAACCCTGGTCTGTAACATGCATATACTATTTATCTTAAATCTATTAAGAAGTAGAAGGATAAAACGGAAGAAATATATTCTTCTCGAGAGGCTGGTCAACATGTCTTAGCCACAACTACAGAAATCAAAAGAGAACCAATTGTTTTTGTTCCAGTAAAGAGTGAGATATAAAGAGATGTAAGATGGTTGGTGAACCACAAGTGTAAAACACCCAAAGTGACTTTATTTTATTCAAAAAGCAAAACCAAAAAACTTGGCTCCGTGTAGTAGACAAGTGTTGATTCTGGTCCCACCACACACACGCTATTTTTAGTAACAAAATATTCCCCACATATTTTCCAGGAGACCACCACCTACCCTGCAGTTGAAAGCCAAGAAAAACGGAAACATATGTCCACACAAAGATATGCATATGAATGTTCACAGCGGCATTATTCATGACAGCCAAGACGTGGAAACAATCCAAATATCCACCCAACTGGTGGATGGATTAAAGAAACAGAACAAACAACAAAAACTGGCGTATTCATAACCAGGGTCCTTTTTGTTGGTGAATAATATTCCAAACTATGGCTACAAACCATCCCCTAGATGAATCTCACAGACGTGCTACGCCAGAGAATCCAGGCTTAAAAAGCCACATACAGGGTGATGTCACTTTTATGACATTCTTGAAACAGAAACTAGAGGGATTGGGGGTCAGCTCAGTGGTGGCCAACAGCTGGCGACAGGAGAGAGGTTGGCTGCAAGGGGGCCACACAAAGAAATTTTGAGGATTGTGAAACTGTTTTGTATCCTGATTATAATGGTGGATGCACAAATCTGTACATGTCTTGCAATCCATAGACCTGCCCACCCATGAAAGGATTATTTAACTGTAGGGTCATTTTTAAAATAAAAAATATATCTATTTTTAAACTCACTTGGTTTAAATTGGGTTTGGGACTCTGAAATGGATCTTCTGGGTCAGAAGCTCTTTGGAAGATAATTATATGATATCATTTTATTAAAGTTGGGTCATTTTAAAGAAAATATACATATTCAATTCTTGAGTGAATTGATTGTTTGGGGGATGGGATCAGGGAATAAAATGTATCGAATATAGTGTTGATTTTGATGGCATTCCAGCCAATTTGCACAGTTCATTTGAGTGTTTAGTTCAATGTGGGTGACTAAAAATATTTATGTATATAACTAAACATATGTGTAAAGGAGTCACATTTCAGAAAATACGGAAATGTAGTTCTTAAAAAATGGACATGCTTGATTTCTATGGCTGGTCTTTCATCAGAGCACTCTAAAATTTCAATTCCTTCTACAGTATTTATGATTGTTCTTCTGTGTCTCTTAGATAAGAGACCACTGTATCTCTGTAACCCAGAACCTATTTAATATAAACGTTCAAGGGATGAAAGGAAGGAATGCAGCAGGACAGGAATAGGTTCTGCTGCCTTTTTTTTACAAAATTTGAAAGATGAATTTTTTTAAAATGAAGATATGTACCATAATGTTCATTGCAGCACTATTTACAATAGCCAGGACATGGAAGCAACCTACATGTCCATCAACAGATGAATGGATAAAGAAAATGTGGCACATATAGACAATGGAATATTAGCCATAAAAAGGAATGAAACTGAACTATATGTAATGAGGTGGATAGGCCTAGAGACTGTCATACAGAGCGAAGTAAGCCAGAAAGAGAAAAACAAACACCGTACGCTAACTCATATATATGGAATCTGAAGAAATGGTACTGATGAACCCAGTGACAGGGCAAGAATGGAGATGCAGATGTAGAGAATGGACTTGAGGACACGGGGCTGGGGTGGGGGGCGAAGGGGAAGCTGGGATGAAGTGAGAGAGTAGTGTAGACACAGATACACTACCAAATGTAAAATAGATAGCTAGTGGGAACTTGCTGTATAACAAAGGGAGATCAACTCAATGATGGGTGATGCTTTAGAGGGCCAGGACAGGGAGGGTGGGAGGGAGTCGCCGGAGGGAGGGGATATGGGGATATATGTATAACTACAGCCAATTCACTTTGGTGTACTTCAAAAACTTGTACAAGAGTGTAAAGCAATTATATTCCAATAAAGAGCCTAAAAAAAAAAACTTTGAATATGATAAAGGGGGCACTAGCAAGGAGGAAAGGGAAAAGTCAAAAGCTCTGCCAGTTCTTCAAGAAAACTCTAAATAAAGAGTTATCTTTTTTCCTTATTAACTGAACTCTGATGTTGTTCGAAGAAGTTGTATTCCCAGATTAAAAAAATTTCCCAGAATCACTTGCGTCTAATTGTCATGTGACACAGATCTAGCCAATGGTTACTCAACATAAGCTTCCAGGAAACTCCTTAAAAGGAGCTGACTCAGCAGGCAGGTGCCCTTTCCCATTGTCTGTCTGTTGGCTGGAGCTTTGGCAGCCATCTTGAGAGCAGGGGGATGGAGCCAATATACAGATAAAGGAGTGCAAAGCCAGAAAATGTCTGGGTCCCTGGTGTTACTGTAGAGCCAATATTCTAGCCCCAGGCTGCTTCTAGACTTATTTAACATGAGAGGAAATAAGCCTCTAAGTTATTTGAGGAGGGGTTGAGGGTCTCTGTAACTTGTAGCCAAAGCAAGCCTCAAGAAATGTTATCCCTATTTTTCAACTACCTGTAACAAACCACTCCCCGATGTGACAGTGGGTATATTTCTCTTTCCAGGTAGGCCCTTACTTGAACTGAAAAGACAGATATTTCTGCTATTTTCCATTTGCATGGAAAATGTCAAATTATAATGTATCATTTTCATTTCCCCATCCTAACAAAACCTCCTTAGAAGTCAATAACAAAAAAGCTCATCTCAGTAGTAATTTCCTGATCATCAAATTTTTGAATATATATATTTTTAATTTGCTACCCCTGCTGGCATGCCAGTTGGTAAGTATGCTAATTCTTGAAGATTTTGCTGTTATTTTTCTAAGATGGATACAAGTCACACTCCAGATAACCTTCATTTGTATGCCTTTGTTAAGAAGTATCATAGAATCAGGAAATCAAAGAGCTGGATGGAAGTTCAAGAATAATTAGAGTTCAGAGATTGCTTATGTAATAGGACAAAACAGACGCTGTCAGCAAAGGAATATGTGGGCACTGCAAAGCTTTGCTCAGTCCTATGAAAAATGACAGATATTCTAGAACACATCCAGAGGAGTGAGTTTCCTATCCTTCTACACAGGTGTATCTGATCCAAACATCTCTGAGGTCCCCATACCCCAATTATTCACAGTTTGGAACAAGCATGGGTCTGAACTGCAAACAACAGAATCTACTCTAACTAGCGTAGGGGAGGCCAAGTTTCCTTCTACCCTCTTATATCCTGTGGCCAGGCCTGAGAATTAAACTGACATAAGACAGATTAACAAAAGAAAAGCATGCAAAATTTATTTAATATTTTTATGTGCACATGGGAGTCTTCAAAATGAAAATAAAGCCCTGAAGAAGATGTTAGGCCAAATAGATCATATAGCTTTTTGAACAAAGAATGATAAATTGTGGGGATGTGAGAAGACAAAGTGGCTTAGGCTGGGACAATATGTTGTGGGACTGTGACTAGAAAATATACAAGATGATCCTGCAATCCCACCCCTGGGCATATATTTGGACAAAACTATAATTCGAAAAGATACATGCACCCCAATGTTCATAGCAGCACTATTCACAATAGCCAAGACATGGAAACAATCTAAATGTCCATCAACAGATGAACTCATAAAGAAGATGTGGCACATATATACAATGGAATACTATGCAGCTATAAAAGAGAATGAAATAATGCCAGTTGCAACAGCATGGATGGACATAGAGATTACCATAGTAAGTGAGTAAGTCAGAAAGAGAAAGACAAATACCCTATGATATCACTTATATATGGAATCTCAAATACGAAACATGAACTTATCTTCAAAACCGAAACAGACTCACAGACGTAGAGAACAGAATTGTGGTTGCCAAGGGGGAGGGGGATGGAGGAGGGACGGATTGGGAGTTTGGGATTAGCAGATGCAAACTATTATATACAGAGTGGATAAACAACAAGGTCCTATTGTATAGTACAGAAATCTATACTCAGTATCCTGTAATAAACCATAATGGAAAAGAATCTGAAAAAGAAATATATAAAACAGAATCACTTTGCTGTACACCAGAAACTAACACAACATTGCCAATCAGCTATACTTCAATGAAGAGAAAGAAAGAAAGAAAGAAAGAAAGAGAGAGAGAGAGAGAGAGAGAAAGAAAGAGAAAGAGAGAGAGAGAAAGAAAATAAAGAAAGAAAGAAAGAAAGAAAGAAAGAAAGAAAGAAAGAAAGAAAGAAAGAAAGAAAGAAAGAAAGAAAGAAAGAAAGGGAGAGAGAAAGGGAGGGAGAGAGAAAGGGAGGGAGGGAGGAAGGGAAAGAAAATATACGGAAGAAAATAATGGGAGATACTGGTTATTTTAGCAGGTTTGTTCATACAGAGCTGTTTTGCTGTCGACTCCCAGCTTCTGGTGGTAAGATTGCCCTCCCCTCCTGGTACAAGGAGGGCACCTTTCTCATGAGAAATTTTATAACCCATTTTTAGGTAGAAATGGGACATCAGACAGCCTTTGCTGCATTTGCAGTTTCTTAAGTATCTTCACCTCAAAGAATCAAATGCCAAGGTGGCATGTTTTGAAGGTGGCATGTTCTGCACCCCCTTTACTTCTTGAAGCCAAATAAGGATTTATTTAGTGGCTCCCAGAACTACTAGGCCAGAGAATCAGACTTGGAGGTTATAACCAGGAGCAAGGCAGGCTCATCGTTGGTGCTGGGCACAGACCCTGCCACTCCAACCGCTGACACTGAGCACAGGGCACAAGGGGACAGGCCTCTGCCTCCCCAGCAGCTTCTGAAAGCCCCGTGGCTCTCCAGTCCCCTGATCAGAATGAACCACAGGCTGCCAGGTTCACACATCTCTCTCTTCTGCATTGAATCTTCTTTGTCTCCATCTGATCAGTGGAATCCACGCCACATGTCTGCTTTCTCCCCGGAAGACCGGGAAGGTAGATTTCTGACTTCTCCTTCAAGGATGGGCAGACACATAAGGGGAGACATGCCGCTGAACATAGAGAGTTCTCAGAAGGTTCTGGAAGACCACAAATCATGACAAATTTCCACTGCTCAGTTATTTTAGGTATCCTAGCCCTCCTCTTGACCACAGTTACATCACTTTTAAAAACTGGCAAAGGAACGATGAAAAATGCAGTGTTAAATTCCCAACTGCCTGATGGAGAAATTGGGAGGGGAAGCCAACGCTTGGGAGAGAAACGTCACAATATAAATTCCAGATGTTTTTCCAGGAAAAGGTGTTTTTGGCATGAACTTGCTATTTTAATGTAATGAAAACCATTCCATTTTAGAAGAAAAAGATTCTAGTTTCCCCGGGGCGGGGTGGGGGGCAGTTATCAAAGTATAATTCTCAAAATGATAAAAACATAATTCTCATGAACTAGATGGTGAGCATTGGTCAAATCTATTTAACTAATTAATGATGGAACTAATAGAATGGCCAAGCTGATTCAAAATAGGATGTGAGAACAAGGATTTTATGTAGCCAATGGAAAAGAAGGAATGCCACAGTATATTTGCTAAGTCAGACACGACTACGTCAGTATTTCCCTGGCAATAAACCTATAACTTTGGGGTTATCTTTAGTACTATCAGAAAAGTATTATATATTACAATTTTTCTTTGAGTTAACCTCTAACTTTCGAGGGTTGTCCAGGCCTTACTCGATATTAATAGGAAGTCAGACAAAGTCTCATTTCCTTAGAGAGTCAGATGTCCCTTCCATGGGCTTGATACACTGTCCTCTACTCTGACACTACAAGGTCTTACAATTATCTTTATACTTTACTTCCAAGTTTTGGATATTTTTTTCTTAAGGTATATGAAGTTTTCTCCTGTATCTCAAAGATATTGGTTTGACTGGGGTTTTCTTCCTTTGAACACATGTGTCCAGCTGTTCATCTGTTCCATGAACATTTATTGGGCTTCCATTCTGTGTCAAGAACTCAGTTGGCCATTAAGGAAACAAATAAATTAGACACAAATTTAACTCAAAGAAGCAAGGACATGAAATCAACTCTAACAATGTTAACTGGCTTGATAGAAGTAACCACAAAGTGCTGTGGGACGGATGGAGAGGGAGCAGCTCTGTCTCAAGTGTGGGGGGCAGAGGGGGAAGTAAGTTGGGAGAGATCAACAATTCTTGAAGACCTACTAAGTGCCAGGCACATCCCAGGCTGCAAAAATCCCCAGATGGGTAACATGGAAATTGGCTGGATTGGGTTTCTTGTGCTATAGACTGGCCAGCATCCTCCATTCCCCACTCTTCTGCCCCTGGAACGCCAGTTTTCCCTTGAGGATTCCGTCCCCACTTTCTTGCCATCTTGATGGAACCAACCAACAAGGTGCTCTTGGCCAGAGGGTGGACATGAGGCTCAAGTTCAGACTTCTCTCCTGGTAAATTTTATCTTGAGATGAGTAACATAAGAAACAAGAGTGATGGGTTATCACCCCCAAAACATAAGCCCTAAAGAGATTGCCCACTAGTTCCTGGTCCCTGGACCCCACAGCTGACCCTAGCCTTATCCTTCCAAAGCCTGGTCCCCCAGCCCTTCCTTTAGTTCTCAGAGTCACCCTACATCTTTCCATAGATTCCTGTTCCAAAGCCAGTTTCTGTTGCTTGCAACCAAAGGATCCCAGCTGATGGTTATAGCCACCCATGGAATGTGCCAAGGATGACATGTAGGTGGGTTTGCAGCAGACACTGGCCTGGCAGCCCCCTCCCTACTCCCCTTCCCTTCCCAGTGTGTTCACATTCCTTACCCTGGGGATGGGACAATGCTACAGCTCTTTGGAGAGATGGACAAATCCCAGCTAGGAAAATTTACCTTCTCAGACACAAAGCCACTTTTTTCAGCCCCTTCTAGGTGCCAGGAACTATGCTAGGAAGAGAACAATGAAATCCCCATCCCAAAAGAGTTTCTAGTAAATGGTCAGCCAAGCTCCCAGGGGTCACCAGAGTCCATCAACTCTGGTGGACTAGCTCAGATGAGATCCTCCCACCATGTGCATTTCTCACAGGAAGGAAGGATCCATTTGGAAGGTTACTCTATCATGTGCAGCTTTGTGGGAGACCCGGCTGCTTCTGGGTTGCTCTCATGCCCAGGACTCTGACTTCACTGGGAGAAGGAACATCCCCTCTTGTCAGGCAGGCTTCAGAATTCCCATAAACATGGCTTGACAGAGTCCAGCACTTGAGGTATCAGAAGGGTTAGTGTCATCAGTTTGGAAAGACATGAGCCACAGGTCAGTGACTTCAGATGTGTTTTTCCAACACCAAAGGATGATTATCTTGGGGGAGGTCATTAAAGGTAATAAAGATCATGACTTTTATTTTGAGACTGCTTCATGCAGCATTTATAGCAATAAAGTGTATCAATTTCATGCAAGAGACTGTGTCAAGAAAACTTGCTACTTGTCTTCTCAATATTTATTCATTCAAAGGCATTTAAATGGAGCTTCTATCAAGAGCAGGTACTGTTCGTGATGCTCAAAACACAGCACTGGATAAGATGGACGGACACAAATCTCCATCTCAGAAGGGCTCAAATGAGGGAGGAGGGGGCAGAGTTTATGGCAACAATTTGATTTGCATTTAGAAAACTCTGCCTTCCTGAACCCAACTGACATGAGGTGAAGCTGTTACCGAACCAAACTTGGGTTTGCTTGTCCATGTGCAGTAAAACCAATCTACTGACACCAGGTCGTGATGAAGGACAGCACAGGGTTTATTGCCAGGCGCCAAGTAAGGAGGCCAGGGCAGCTAAGCGCTCAAGATACCCAAACTCCCAAAAAGCATTTTTAAAGGCAAGGTGGGGAGGGGAGTCCCAGGGTAAGTGATCAGCTTGTGCACAATTCTCTGATTGGTTGATGGTGAGGTAACAGGGTGGTGTCACAGGGGTTAACCTTATCCACCTTTAGGCACCAGTAGGTCTGGGGACTGCTACGTGCTCTTGGTCATCAAGTAGTTAATTTCTTCCATTTTGGTGGGGGTTTTAGCATCTGTAGACAACTCAGGAAATGTGCATCAGATACTATTATCTGGTACTTCAGAAAGGAGCTAGAGCAGAAGACATGGGGGAGGGGTTTGTCCCAGGAAGGCTTCCTAGGGTCCTGCTCAGTTACACAGACTCAGGAGGTGATACCTCCTATCCAGGCTATACCTAAGAGCATCTGTGTTGCCCTGGCAACAGGAATTCATTACCAATGGGCACATGACCTAAGCTGATCCAATCAGAGCTCATCTTGGGCTTTTGTGAAAGCTATAGGAAGACAGGTGGCCATAGCCCATTGTTTTAAAACCTCACTAACATGGGGCCATTTTACACCCATCTGGTCCCTAAGAGTTAAGCCAACACCTATATGTCCTGATGACTACTGCATTTGATGTCTGAATTTAGCTGGGCATGACTTGGACCTAAGATGACCATGTAACTTACTGTCCAACCTAGGACACGTGTGAGAGTGAAAGCCCTCTTCACTATTATGCCAGAACAACAGGCATAAATGAGGACCACAGTGGCCAAACCGGACTTAGGCCCCACCAACCCCCCTACTCGTGACTGATTTTTTCCATCACATGAGGCAAGAAATTACCTCTTTATAAAGGCACTCCATGTCTTGCAATGAATTTCCACTGCTTAAGTTAGCTAGAGGGCGTTTCTGAGGCTTACTGAAAGGCAAGATTGGCAGTGGCTGCTATTAATAATGAAGGAGGCAAACGGGCCCGCAAGGGGACTTCCGCACTCAGACCAGGACATAAGCTCACTCTCAGGACCGAGCATCCCGAGTGCTGGGCCCCGAGCTGGGCACGGAGGATTCCAGGATGAATAAGGCACGAAGGCACAGGTCCCTTCCTAGAGGCACTCACGGTCTTAGTAAGAGCCATAAACACCTAAAACCACCACGGCAGCAGCAGATGCTGCGGGCGGGACCACAGGTGAAACCTATCTGCGCAGCTGCCCCTTTGAATTGTGATCACGTTTTCCATGGTTGCTTTTGTTCAGTAAAACCTGGTGATGATGGATTGCTGAGCACAACTGACTTGACCTCCTCCCTTCCTCCAGCATCTCCTGAAAAATTCCAGCACTTTGAGTAAAAATGGCAGGCCATCTGTGGCTTAGTATCTGAGCTACTTTCTGTCCCTCTACGAAGAGAATTTCAGTCGAGGAGGCTTAGAGATGAAAAGCCCTCATCTTAGGGTCAAGAAGATGGCAGGGATGGAACAAAGAGAAGGCTCAGCCTCCCCCTCCACCCCTCCCACTGAAGGCTCCTGAGGGTGGGGGAGGTAGGGAGGGTCGGGGGGGGGGAGGGAGGAGAGATTGGAGGGAGGGGGTTCAGGCAATACCCACCCTTGATAAAACCTGTTCTTGATGTGGAATTGATCACATAGAGGGTGCATTCTCAATAACTTTCATTTCAAAATTAAAACAGAAGCATTATGTGGCCAAAAGGAGAAAGAGACCATTTCTCTGCCCAGGAGCATCTCCCGGTCATGTCAGGGTGGGGGAGTGGCGGGCGGGGCCTGGGGCCTGGAGTCCAGCGGGGTGGTGTTGGCAATATTCCTTTGCCTTCTGTATTTGGAAAAATACAGACCATTGAATTGAATGGCCGAACGTGCTGTGGTCAGCACACCGAACTGGCATCCCTTCAGTGACACGCCATGAGGGAAAGCAGAGCTACGATTTCTCTTGTCTTCCTGAGCCGTACAAGCCATGTGTCAAGTTAACGAGTGGATTTGATGAAGTGTAAGACAGCTTGTCATCCAACAGTTAAGTGGCCTTGTTTCCTTTCCCTGGGATAATATTGGATTTCATACCGATAACATCAACAAGAGAAAGACACAGAGCGAACAGCTAATTTCTGAAGAACATATGTTTCTGCTCAATTTTTGCACCTTTATTGCTCCATGTGACACTGTAATACTTTCTGCTACGTAACAGCCTGGTTCCTCTCATCTGTCTTCCATCTAATTCAAGTCAAAACCAGTAAAGTGAGCCAATTCCTGGCCTATTTGTAACTCCTCTGCAAATTATTGTCACGGATTCCCCTGTGCTACAATTTTTTTCAGGAATCAATAGCTGAAAAACATACAGATAAAGTTGAATGAAATCTCATTTTCCTTTCTCAATTGTCTTCTTAAAAGATGAAAACATGAAATCTAACAAAATGATACAAATGAACTTTTTTACAAACAGAAACAGACTCACAGATATAGAAAACAAATCTACGGTTACCAAATGGGAGAGGGAGTGGGGGAGGGATAAATTAGGAGTTTAGGATTAGCAGATACACACTACTGCATATAAAATAAACAACAAGGTCCTACTGTATAGCACATGGAATATTCAATATCATGTAATAAATTATAGTGGAAAAGAATCTGAAAAAGAATATACAAGTGAATCACTTTGCTGTACACCAGAAGCTAACACAGCACTGTAAATCAACTATATACTTCAATTAAAAAAATAAAGATAAAAAAACAAAATATGAAAAAGGCAACATGAGACCCTGATGAGACACGTTTCATCTGCATAGATAAATGTTATTTTTATAAAGGAACCTCAAAGCGGGACAATGTGTCTACTTTTAATTCCACAAACGCACAATTACTTCTTTGGAAGTCTGTACACTTCTTGATAAACTTGATAAGCTGTCCCAGCTCAAGATTCAGGTTGCTCAGACCAACAAGGTCCAAGCCAGCCTGGAGACCTGAGTCAAGGTTTTATTTTTCTCATTCAATCCATTTTACAAAAATATTCTGTTTTACAATCACTTTAACCAGCCTTCAACCACTTCTGTCACCCCCGCCCCACCCCGACCCTGCTCCTACCTTGGTCAAGGCCACTGTTAAAACTGTCTCCTCTCTGACCTCCCAGGGTCTGTCCATGCCCCCTGCCCCAGCCCTTCCCCTAGGATACTCTTTTTTTTTTTTTTAAGAACTTTTATTGAGATACAGTTAACATACAATAAACTGCATATATTTAGCGTGTACTATTTGGTATCCCAATCTCCCAATTCATTCCCCCCAACCCTCCCTGCTTTCCCTACTTGGTGTCCATATGTTTGTTCTCTACCTCTGTGTCTCTATTTCTGCCTTGCAAACCAGTTGATTTGTACCATTTTTCTATAGTCCGCATATATGTGTTAATATACAATATTTGTTTTTCTCTTTCGGACTCACTTCACTCTGTATGACAGTCTCTAGATCCAGCCATGTCTCTACAAATGTCCCAGTTTCACTGCTTTTTACAGCTGAGTAATATTCCATTGTATATATGTACCACATCTTTTTTATCCATTCATCTGTTGTTGGACATTTAGGTTGCTTCCATCTCCTGGCTATTGTAAATAGTGCTGCAGTGAACATTGGGGTGCATGTGTCTTTTTGAATTATGGTGTTCTCTGGGTATATGCCCAGTAGTGGGATTGCTGGGTCGTATGGTAGTTCTATTTTTAGTTTTGCAAGGAACCTCCATACTGTTCTCCATAGTGCCTGTATCAATTTACATTCCCACCAACAGTGCAAGAGCGTTCCTTTTTGTTCACACCCTCTCCAGCATTTACTGTTTGTAGATTTTCTGATGATGCCCATTCTAACTGGTGTGAGGTGATACCTCATTGTAGTTTTGATTTGCATTTGTCTAATAATTAGTGATGTTGAGCAGTTTTTCATGTGCCTCTTGGCCATCCGTGTGTCTTCTTTGGAGAAATGCCTATTTAGATCTTCTGCCCATTTTTTGATTGGGTTGTTTGTTTTTTTGATATTGAGCTACATGAACTGTTTATATATTTTGGAGATTAATCATTTGACTGTTGATTCGTTTGCAAATATTTTCTCCCATTCTGAGGGTTGTCTTTTCATCTTGCTTATAGTTTCCTTTGCTGTGCAGAAGATTTGAAGTTTCATTAGGTCCCACTTATTTATTTTTGTTTTTTATTTCCATTACTCTAGGGGGTGGATCAAAAAAGATCTTACTGTTATTTACGTCGAAGAGTGTTCTTCCTATGTTTTCCTCTAGGAGTTTTATAGTGTCTGGCCTTACACTTAGGTCTTTAATCCATTTTGAGTTTATTTTTGTGTACGGTGCTAGGAAGTGTTCTAATTTCATTCTTTTACATGTAGCTGACCAATTTTCCCAGCACCACTTATTGAAGAGGCTGCCTTTTCTCCATTGTATATATCCTTGCCTCCCTTGTCATAGATTAGTTGACCGTAGTTTATTTCTGGGCTTTCTATCCTGTTCCATTGATCTATATTTCTGTTTTTGTGCCAGTACCATACTGTCTTGATCACTGTAGCTTTGTAGTATAGCCTGAAATTGGGAAGCCTGATTCCACCAACTCTGTCTTTCCTTCTCAAGATTGCTTTGGCTATTCGGGGTCATTTGGGTGTCCATACAAATTGTAAAATTTCTTGTTCTAGTTCTGTGAAAAATGCCATTGGTAATTTGGTCGGGATTGCATTGAATCTGTAAATTGCTTTCAGTAGTATAGTCATTTTCACAATGTTGATTCTTCCAATCCAAGAACATGGTATGTCCCTCCATTTGTTTGTGTCATCTTTGATTTCTTTCATTACTGTCTTATAGTTTTCTGAGAACAAGTCTTTTACCTCCTTGGTTAGGTTTATTCCTAGGTATTTATTCTTTTTGTTGCAATGGTGAATGGGATTGTTTCCTTAATTTCTCTTTCTGATCTTTCATTGTTAGTGTATAGAAATGCAAGAGATTTCTGTGTGTTAATTTTGTATCCTGCAACTTTACTGAATTCATTGATTAGCTCAAGTAGTTTTCTGGTGGCATCTTTAGGATTTTCTATGTATAATATCATGTCATCTACGAACAGTGACAGTTTTACTTCTTCTTTTCCAATTTGGATTCCTTTTATTTCTTTTTCTTCTCTGCTTGCTGTGGCAAGGACTTCCAAAACTATGTTGAATAGTAGTGGTGAGAGTGGACATCCTTGTCTTGTTCCTGATCTTAGAGGGAATGCTTCCAGTTGTTCACCATTGAGAATGATGTTTGTGAGTTTGTCATATATGGCCTTTATTACGTTGAGGTAGGTTCCCTCTATGTCCACCTTCTGGAGAGTTTTTATCATAAAAGCTTTTTCTGCACCTATTGAGATGATCATGTGGTTTTTAGCCTTCAATTTGTTAATATGGTGTATCACATTGATTGATTTGCATATATTGAAGAATCCTTGCATTCCAGGTATAAACCCCACTTGATCATGGTGTATGATCCTTTTAATGTGTTGTTGGATTCTGTTGGCTAGTATTTTGTTGAGGATTTTTGCATCTAAACTCATCAGTGATATTGGTCTGTAATTTTCTTTTTTTATAGTATCTTTGTCTGGTTTTGGTATCAGGGTGATGGTGGCCTCATAAAATGAGTTTGCGAGTGTTCCTTCCTCTGCAATTTTTTGGAAGAGTTTGAGAAGGATGAGTGTTAGCTCTTCTCTAAATGTTTGATAAAATTCACCTGTGAATCCATCTGGTCCTGGACTTTTGTTTGTTGGGAGATTTTTAATCACAGTTTCAATTTCATCACTTGTGACTGGTCTGCTCATATTTTTTATTCCTTCCTGATTCAGTCTTGGAAGGTTATACCTTTCTAAGAATCCATCCATTTCATCCAGGTTGTCCATTTTATTGGCATACAGTTGCTTGTAGTAATCTCTTATGGTGCTTTTTATTTCTGCAGTGTCCATTGTAACTTCTGTTTCATTTCTAATTTTGTTGATTTGAGTCCTCTCCCTCTTTTTCTTGATGAGTCTTGCTAGAGGTTTATCAATTTTATTTATCTTCTCAAAGAACAAGCTTTTAGTTTTATTGATTTTTTGCTATTGTTTTCTTTGTTTCTATTTCATTTATTTCTGCTCTGATCTTTATGATTTCTCTCCATCTATTACCTTTGGGTTTTGTTTGCTCTTCTTTCTCTAGTTTCTTTAGGTGTAAGGTTAGATTGTTTATTTGGGATTTTTCTTGTTTCTTGAGGTAGGATTGTATTGCTATAAACTTCCCTCTTAGAACTGCCTTTGCTGCATCCCACAGGTTTTGGATTGTTGTGTTTTCATTGTCATTTGTCTCTAGGTATTTTTTGATTTCCTCTTTGATTTCTTCAGTGATCTCTTGGTTATTTAGTAGCATATTGTTTAGCCTCCATGTGTTTGTGTTTTTTACAGTTTTTTTCCTGTAACTGATTTCTAATCTCATAGCATTGTGGTCAGAAAAGATGCTTGACACGATTTCAATTTTCTTGAATTTACCAAGGCTTGATTTATGACCAAAATGTGATCTATCCTGGAGAATGTTCCATGCCCCTAGGCTACTCTTAACACAACAATCAGAGTGATCCTTTAACTACAAGTCAAATCACTCTGCTCTGTCACAGGCTGGCTTCTAGGATGGCCCCAAGATTCCTGCTCCCTGGTGTATAATCCCTCCCCCTAGAACATTGGCAGAAACTGGAAATACATGGGATTTCACCCCCCTTGATAAGGTGACTAATCAGTTGACTTTAAGTGAATCAAAAAGGAGATTATATGAGTGGGTCTGACCTAATCAGGTGAGTCCTTGAAGGGAACTAGATCTTTCTGAAGGAGCCATGGAGGTGGCCACATGGCACGGACCTGAGAGGGACCTCTAGGAGCTGAGAATAGTGTTTAGCAGACCACTCACAAGACAACAGAGATCTCAGTCCTTCAGCCACAAGGATATTAACTCTGTCAACTATCTGAGGGGGGTTGGAAGTGGACTTTTTCCTAATGCAGCCTCTGGATAGGGACTCAGCCAGCTAATCTCGAGAATTCAGCCTGTGAGTCCTTAAGCAGAGGGTCCAGCCAAGACATGCATGACTCCCGGCCCCAGAAACTATGAATAATGAATTTGTATTGTCAATCTTTGTGGTCATCTGTCACACAGGCTTAGAAAATGCAAACCCTCTCTTTGGTTCAAAATCCTCCAAAGTATGCCCACCTCATGCAAATGAAACCTAGATCTTCACAATGGCCTACAAGGCCAGATGTCTGGTCTCCCCACCTCTCTGGCCTTTTGTGTACACCTGTCTCCTTTCACTCTGCTGTGGCCACACTGTTCACACTCTGCTACTCAAACATGCCAGGCATGCTCCTGCCTCAGGGCCTTTGCACTTGCTGTTCCCTCTGCCTGGAATACACTCTCTCCCCACATACTCACCTGTGTCACTCCCTTGTGGCCTTCCGGTCTCTGCTTCATGTCAACGTCCTCTGAGGAGCCCACTTGCACCCCGACCCCACCATCCCCTGCCTACTTTCCTTCTTAGCACCTGCCACCTCCTGGTTCACTCCAGATACAGTTCATCTTGTTATCAATTGTCCCTGACCAGAAATGAGCCCCACAGTGTCAGGAGCTTCATTGATCCCCTGCTTTACACCTGGAGCCCAGAACAGTGCTTGACATGTAACTGACACTCAATAACTTCTTGAATGAATGAATGAGAGATCCAGGGTTGCGCTGGGAAACCAGGCAAAACAGAGCAGTCATGGGAGCCCCGAATGCCAAGTGAAATGAGCCACATGAACTTTAAAGTGTCCATAAAAAGGAAAAGCCAAAACCACAGAGTTCTATGAAAACTCTTTTTCTTAAGTACCTCCCAATCTTTATGTTTCTTGGAAGAAACCAAGTACACTTTCATCAGCCTTGACTGCTTTTTTTTTTTTTTTTTAATAAGCATTTCTTTACCTGCCCAGCAGCTGCTGGAGCTCCTGGGTCCCCCAGATGCCCGTCTGGTCGTGGGGTCATTTGCACTTTGGAGAAAATGAGGCCAATGTGAGAAGTCACTGCCTTTGTCAGTCAAGGCCAAGATCCACAGCACCAAATGTCAGCCAAAGACGGGCTCTGTAATAAGGGCTGCTCTGCTGGAACATTTTGCATAATTGAAAGGTAAGTTTAACAGCAATAAGGAAAACTAATGTGGATGTCCAACAGTTTATGAAGCAGATGCTGGAAAATAGAGCAGAGGGCATCCAACTAGCTCAGCCTGACTGCTATTTACTTACTAATTTCAGAGGGAAGGAACAGCGTGGACGGGAGTGGGAAGGACACAGGTTTGGGGAAAGACATGGCTGTGGAGTCGGCCGAGGACTCAGTTGAAGTCCAGCTGCCCTCTCTCCAGCTGTGTGCACTCTGACCTCAGGGTGTAAAAGCAGAACAGCACTGATGAGAGCCATGAGCTCCACCACCAGCCACGTCCCATCGGCCTGTCTGCTTCTATGCGAATTACTCTCTTCTCTCTTATTATGTCATGAGTGGCTGAGGTCTGGGACATGAACAGTGGCCATTCCCTGAGCCCTGAACCTGAGGGTCTGAAAGGTTGATGCCACAGAAGCTTGGAGGGGCTGCAAAGAGCCGGTTTCCCCTGAGAGGCCCACCCAGAGCCAGGCAGGATGGAAAAACCTGCTAAGGACCCTGCTCAACCGAAGCACAGCCTCCACCTCGAAGGGTGACCACGGCAAGGGGTCATGGTCCCAGCCGGAGTCAGGGACCACGTCACATGACACAGACATGAGTGATGGTGGAAAAGGAATTCTCTGCAGGTCTTGTGATGTGGGCTTTTTTCAAGAACCCAAGTGCTAATGAGGAAGGGGGTGGGACCAGGGGACAAAGCACTTATTTCTTTTAGAAGAAGAAAGAGGAAGACACCATTTATATTAGTTGTTTTGCCAAAGTTCAAGAAATTATAGAAACTCTTTCCAGTAATCTTTTCTTAAAAGGATCTTAAAAGGATCTCAGAGCTTAAAAGAAATGTCAAGAGTTTGAATCTTTCAGCATTTCTAAATCAGCCTCTTTTCATTCTTTTAACGTTTTAACACATTGCTGAGTTTCTTTTTATCTGTTCAAAATATTGCAAAATTAAATTAGTTTTTAAAAGATAATGGCTTAGGCATTATTTCTCTGAGTATTGTCTGCTGTTATGCTGTTTTTTTCTTAATGAAGGTATAGTTGATGTAGAATATTATATATTTCAGGTATACAACATAGTGACTCAATTTTTAAAGGTTATATTCCATTTATAGTTATTATAAAATATCGGCTGTATTGTCTGTGTTGCACAATATATCCTTGTAGCTTATTTATTTTATACACAGTAATTTGTACCTCTTAATCCCCTCCCCCTATCATGGCCCTCCCCCTTCCCTCTCCCCACTGGTCACCTCTAGTTTGTTCTCTATATCTGTGAGTCTGTTTCTTTTTTGTTATAGTCACTCATTTGTTTTATTTTTTAGGTTCCACGTATAACTGATATCATACAGCATTTGTCTTTCTCTGTCTGACTTATTTCAGTTAGCATGATACCCTCCAAGTCCATCTAAATCCTAGGACTTAGGTGGTGAAGGTGGACTCTCTCTCATACTGCACTTCCCTCTCAGGTAGGTGGGGAGTGGGGGTGCTCTGCTCTACAGCATCCCCACTCAGGGACCCAGGTGAGGGTGACTCTTTCCTGTGCTCTGGTGACACCCAGATTTGTTTGTCTATCCCGACAGATGCAAATTCCTCTGGTCAACTGAATAAGGACCCCAAAGCTCTTCACTTCCCAATCCCTGGAGTTTATGCATGTGCTACCTTACATGGCCAAAGGGTCTTTGCGGATGTGATTATGTCACGGGTCCTGAGACAGGAAGATTAACCTGGATTATTCAGATGGGCCCAATGCAATCTCAAGGGTACTTACAAGCAGAAGGAAGGAGAATCGGAATAAGAAAAAAGGTAATGTGACCACAGAGGTGGAGAGATTAGAAGATGCTACATGACTGGGTGTGAAGATTGGGGATGGGCCATGAGCCCTGCCAAGGAAGGCAGGGGACGTCTGGAAGCCAGAAAAAGCAAGGAAACAGATTTTCCCATCAAGCCAACCCATTTTAGATTTTGGACCTTCACGTCTGTAAGAGAATAAATTTGTGTTTTAAGACACTAAGTTTGGGGTAATTTGTTACAGCAGCAATAGGAAACTGGTACACCTCCCAATGCTTTTTGTAAGCCTCTCATTGATGTGGGTGTTCCTCAAATTTACATTTTGAAACAAGGGATGCCTCCTACAAAATCATCTTCTTTTTTAAGTAGTGAAAATGAACTGATAAAGAAAACGTCATTGAAAAGTTCTGAAATGCCTGAGATTAAATACACAATACCACTTACTAATCCATGCCTCCCAGTTTAATACACAAGGTCCAGGTAACTGCCGTCCACTCTCCCCATGACATTTCTGTTGAATCTTGCACAGTTGTTGGCCCTGGATGGAGAGTCCTCAGACCTGACCTCAAGGAGCCCACAGAGACAAGACCCCCTTACTGAGGAGAGATGAACCCGAGCGGCCCCCACCCCCACCCTGCACTTGCCAAGATGGCAAACATGCCCCCACCCTTGCATGTAGGTCCACAGCTGCAGGAAATGGAAGGACAGTCACCTCGCAGGGTGTCAGAACCTGGATGTCACTTTGCATTTTGCTCCCCTGCATTTAACTCAGGAGGAGGTGAGGGAAAGTCACAAACCACCAGCACAATGAAGACTCCCCAGCCTCACCAACCTTTATCCAGCCTATCCGCATGTTCCCTGCGTTTGTGGCTAAACCCCTTTCCTTTTCTTTTTTCTCCCCAGGAACCGGAGACGGAGCAGGCCTGTGGACCAGGCGGGATTCTTTTTTTTTTTTTTTCAAAGAAAGACTTTCTTTATTAACTTGCAGACGTTTAACATAATCAATACATATACATGGAAAGCAGAGAATTCTTTAGAACTTCCATTTGATTACATGAGTTTTGACTTTGAAAATACACTTCTGGATTCGTTTCTTGTAATTCACCACTGATTAATTGTCCCTTTTGAATGGCAACTACTTTTGCCCAATTTACATTTATTATAGTAAATGTTTGCAGGAAAGACTTTACACATAATACTCATAATCATAGAATGTTGGTGTTAGAATTCACTTCTGCAGGGCGGTAATTGCCTTTTTTTTTTTAATTTTTATTTATTTATTTATTATCTTTTGGGGGGGTACATCAAGTTCAATCATCTGTTTTTATACACATATCCCCGTATTCCCTCCCTCCCTCGACTCCCCCCCCCCCCACCACCCTCCCTCGAGTCTACCCCACACTCCCCGTCCCAGTCCTCTAAGGCATCTTCCATCCTCAAGTTGAACTCCCTTTGTTATACAACAACTTCCCACTGGCTATCTATTTTACAGTTGGTAGTATATATATGTCTGTGCTACTCTCTCGCTTCGTCTCAGCTTCCCCCTAGGCGGGATTCTTAATGGCTGGCTTGATTGCTAGGGTTTGAGCTGGCCTCTCATGTCGGTCACAAAGGCTGCCTACCTTCAGAAACAATCAATGTATCACTAACATATGCAGGCATTCGTCCACGTGTCACTCCCTTTCAGAACACGGGACGTGTTATAGACAGACTGCCAAGTCATTTTAAAGCCGTGAACATTCAAACGGCTTTTATAGCTGAACTCGTGCTGGAACATACTAATTTCAAGCCTTCGTGCCCCTCTGATTCTTCATAAGCTGTTAATAGGTATGTAGAGAGTGTAAAGGCGAGATTGGATGTCCTCCATCTAGGAAGGCAGAAATGGAACGTCCGACAGAAGATGGGGAGATGTCATTCATCTTCACAGGGACACCTACCTCTAGCGAGGCTCTATGGCGACACGGGCTGGAAGTGAAATCTTTAAAGACATGTAAGGCTTAAATGGGCACTCAACTTAGCCAACAGTGACACTGGTCAAAGCCAGGGCTCCCTGAATTCTCACCTAAAAGACAATCATTTCCAAAGGGGCGATTGGCACAGGTGGGAGGATTGAGAACAAGGGAAACACATAGAGGGAAAGGAAAAGAGCTTATTAACAAGCCCCTTACACCACTGACTTAGAGACAAGAGGATGGAAAGTTAGCAAAAGTCCAATATTCACCAGAAATTCACTCTCAGAACTGAAGTTATTCGGAGCAATGATTGTTATATGTCCATGTGGCTTCTCAGTGTAAATTTCCTATTTTTGAGTTTCCAGCACACATTCCCCTCATCTTCTAGTAACTGTACCCTGATACATAAACAATCACGCTTCCACTCTCTATCCATGGGGTACAGGAAGAGCACCAGATCTAAGGGTGGAGCATGTGACCTGGCCTGGCCAATCAGCTGGCAGATTCCCCACACCCGGACGTGGTTCAGGATGAGCATGTGAGAAGAGTTGGTCCAAGCAGAGTGAACCCTCTCCAGGGAAGGGGAGTGACTGGGAGAGATGCTCTCTGGGGCGGGCACCCAGTAGCTCCCCCAGCCCTTACTCCTGCCAGCAGAGCCCAGCCCCTAGTCTAGAGGCAGAGAATGTTACTTGCTTTCCCATTCTCCTTTGCAGCAAGTTGTGGGCACATGACCCAGTCCTAGCCGGTGATCCGAGGGCGCATCTATTGCGGGGTATGGGTGGGGACGTGGAGAGGGTCCTGGGAAAGATTTGACCCTTTCGGAAAAACAGAGATGTTCTTGACAAGAGGTTTCCTTACCTGCTTTCATTGGATGCTGCCCACAAATATAAATATGCTTAGAGACGCGGCAGCTGTTCGGAGACTATACTAGAAAGACAGAGAGAATCACAGAGAATCCACCCAGAACCTTCCATGCTGAGTTCCTGAGTCCCTTTTCGAACTAACTACCTTTAGTCTTCTTGTTAAATGTGTGGGTGGAGTGGGGTGGGGGGAGGGAACCAGTATTTAAGCCACTTTCTAGACTGAGGTTTTATTAGTCTAGTTAAATTATTTTCAGTGGACTAAAAATATGGATGGTTCCAGTGCCACCACCCCAGAGAGCCCAAGAATGACACTCTCACGAACAGAGCTGAAATAAAAGAAATCTTGATAACGCTGTTTAAGTCCCTGAATCCATTGGTACCTAGAGCCTTACCTGAGTTTTTCAGTTACATGAATCAAAACATTTTACTTTTCCTTATCCATTAGAGTTGTTTCTCTTGCGATTTACTACATTACTTTAAAACTGCTGCATAATGAAGGATGCCATTAAAAATTTAAAGATATATATTCTCCACAGTAATATTTTTAACAACAAAAGAAAATGAATGAATCAATACACAAAGAGATGGAAAATATCCACATAACTGCACCACAATGGTTGTCAACTGTGGCCCATCCATTCTATCTACTACAATGCCATCGTGTAAACGAGTAAGGTGGACCAATATGTACTTACAGAGAATTATATTTAAGACAGCTATTTTGTGAAAAAAAGTAAGTAAAGAGTAATACTTATACATAAGCATGTCTTACACACACGTATATTTGCACATATTTATAGAAGTACCTGCATAGGAAATAGTCTAGAAGAATTCATACGGAAATAATAGTAGTGTTTAGGATGTGAAGGGGAGTGGAATGGTGGGAGAGGATTTACTCCCTGTACATTTCCAAACTGTTTCAATTTCAAGAAGAATGTGTTTTTCTATTACATGTGAAATTAAAACTAAAACCTGGAAAAAAAAATCTAAAATATCCACGTTCCTTGAAGCGGGCTCTACTTAATACAAAACATTCCCTAACAAAGAAGGAAAACTGAAAGGCGGGAAGCAGGTTGGGCCCTTGGATGTGCAGCACGGAAGCTGAAAAGGCCTGCTTGGCTTTCCATCTTCTGTCTCCTTGGCTAAAGCCTGCAACCCACTAAGCATACTGCCCCAGACAGCCTGTGGGGAGGCCACCTGGTCCTCAGCCCTGACTGGTCCTACCCAGGTGAGACCCTGTTTCTTCTCCCTGCCAGCTGAGTCCCAGCATCTTAGAGCAGGTATCTCAGGCCCCCAGCTGAACTTGGCTCTCTGTGAGCATTGCTGTTGAGACCCTCTTGGCCCCATGTCAGCTCCATCCAGCCCGGTCTGCCTCCTCGGAGGCTGTCTTTGAAGGAATCAAGTCCACCCTCGTTTCACCTGTTGGGTGACCAAGGGGCGTGAGCCTCCATCATTTTGTGTTTCCCTCCCCCCTCGGGAGACAAGAAGTTGTTGTAACCTGCTTCCTGTGTAAAAAGCTGCCACTCTAAACAGTATGCTAATTCAGTACCAAACTCCAAACAAGCCAGTGACATCTCAACATGCTCACTGTTGGAGAATAATGGTGTTTTCAGTGACTACAATAGCAGGGACCTCATGCACCTGGTCACTGAGGAGACGAAAGTTCTGGCCTGAGCCTTGGCTGTCCTGTGTCTGAGGGGCAAGCTCCTCTCGTGTTCCGGTCAACAGAGTGTCTCTCTTCGTCACTGACCTGGCATCAGACTCCAAAACAGGTAGAAAACATGATGAGAAGAAGATTCTACAGGGCCTCGCAGACCTGCGCGTCTTGGTCCGTTCAGGCCACTGTAACAAAGCAGCATAGGCTGGCTTATAGGTGGCTTCTACACAACAGACATTTCTTTCTCACAGTTCTGGAGGCTGGAAGTCCCAGATCAGGGTAGCGGCCGGGTCGAGTTCTGGTGTGAGCCCTCTTCTGGGGGTCAGACTGCCAACTTCTGCCTGTATCCTCACCTGATGGAGGGCAGAGGGGAAGCGCGCGAGCTCAGGGGCTCTTAGGAGGGCACAGATCCCGTTCGTGAGGGCCCTGCTCTCACGACCTCATCTAAACCTAATCGCCTCCCAGAGATGTCATCATGTTGGGGGGTAGGAGTTCGCCATATGGATCTGGGGGGACATGAGCAGTCAGTCCATAACTGCTGTGACATCATAGGCTTTTACTCTGGGGAGGTGGAAAGCCATTGGCAGCTCTGAGCTGAGCAACAGGAGGCTATGACTCAGCCATGGGACCCACGCGGGGCGTAGTCTGTGGGGAGTCAGGGAGGAACTAGGTGACCGAGAGGAAGCATCTGCAAGAACCCAACGGGAGGCGGTGATGGTCAGGGCCACCATGGTGGAGGCGGAAATGTCGACAAGCAGATGGATTCTGGAGCTGTTCTGAAGGAGGAGCTCGCAGGATTTGCTGCCAGGTTGGGGGTGGGGAGGCACAGAAAGGGAGGAATGAGGGGATGACTCCAGCTCGGACGCTTCTGGACGGAGCCTCTGGAAGGAGGGAGTTCTAAGATAAAGATGTCCTGAGAAGGAGGCCAGCCAGGCACTGAGATGTGTGATCCCACAGCTGTTCCTCCTTTCCCCAGAACGCTCTTTGTCCTGTACTTTCAGTGTCTCTTCACATGTCTCTTTCCCAGCTCTGGGTTCCCAAGGACATGGCCTGTGCCCTCTGTCACCATGTGGCTGGTCACAGCCAGGGCCTGGAAAATAAAGCAATCACTCCGTGTTTGTGAAAGAAATAAATAGAGGGTACAGAGAGGTTGAGCAGACACATGGTGGATGCAACCAACCATAAAATTCTCGGTAAAAAATAAGGAAGAAAAGAAAATCGAGCTTGAGTCAGATACATTTTTTTAAACTTGTTGTTATTATGGCTATTTTGCACAAGTGCTTGGCGACTTGGCGTTATCCATTAAAACTAAGCAGTGAATCTCTCTGGTCCAGCAAAGACAGTCTTAGGAATCTAACTTGGGGAAAACACACACACACACACACACACACACACACACACACACACAGAAAGATGCTTGTAGCAGGCTTGTCTATAAAAGGGAAAACTTGGGGACAACCCAAATGTCTATTATTAAACAAGGTGGCAGTGACATTACAAAGGAATACTATACAGTGAACAAGAGTTCAAAACTGAATGTCTCAAGTTGAATCTCAAAAACATATTGAGTGAGAAAGAAATTAGTAAAGTGGCAGAGCGTGTTTTTATTTACATGCGAAACTTGGGGTTAAATCTATTTCACCTGCCTTCACTAATCAAGGTCGTTTTAAAACTTGCCTGTCCTCCAAGCTGCACGTAGCCTAAATAAGGTGTTTGCTTGAGGTGTTTTCCAGGAACTTGGGGTCAGCTGTGTCTAGTTCAAGCTGAGCTGGTTAAGACTGGATGGGACCGCTGACTCTCCCCCGACTGGGCCTGCGCCAATGTCCGCTCGGTGACCTTTTGAACGTGCCGAGGGCTCTGGCTTAGTTACAGCTGCGTAGAGTAATCATGATAGCACCTTTTTCTTATTTCCAATCACCTTTCCCCATGCTCCCCACGCTGAGACAGCCCTGCTGCTTTATTACCTAACCCATAAATACCCCAGCCCCCAGCCTCCAGAGAGGCAGATCTGAAACTGGTTCTCCCGTCTCCTTCTTTAGCTGCTTTGTGAGTAAGCCCTTTGTTTGCTGCAGACCTTGGCGTTTCAACGCTTTGGCTTGCTGTGCACCAGGCGAAACGAACCTGGTTCGGTAACATATGTAAAATCTACTCCAAAAACTACCTATTCTTTTTACTTAATTATAATTTTTATCAAAGTTGTAGAGGATTAGAAGCTGCTCTCCAGAAACAACCATTTTTAGCAATTTTAGTGTTCCTATGAGTATTTACGTCTATATTTCTAAGTAGTATGTTTGTGTTGCCACAAAATTATCCGGATTTCATTCTTTGGCCAGCGCTGTTCACGCCTTGACGCTCCCCCTTCATCCTGGCAGAGACATAGCAAGACCTCATGGTACATGAGAAGCATGCAGTGTTCACGCTCCCATAGGGAGGTGAAAAGCATCCCAGATAAGCTGTGTGATGGGAAATTTAATTGCTTCCCCTTAATACTTTCCTGTTTTTTTTCTCTAAAATGAGTATCTTGCTCTCCTCCCACTTGCCTAGTTTTCTGTGCAGCGCTCACTAATCCATCCCTAAATTCTCTGCCCTGCCTAAAACCCACCCCTCAAAATGATCACATCACATAAGGAGAGGGGGTGCAGTTATGGTTTTCTTGGTGACACCCCTCCAGGGAACGGCTGCCCTTAAAAGATGCTTCAGAGCCATGATCCTGATAGTCCCGTGGGGCTCTGGATTCATTCTGGAGACGCTGCCCCTCTCCCTCGGGAAGAATCTCCAACGTCCTTGTCTGGGATCCCATGGCGTCTCCTTTCCTGACCCACCCCTTACTTGTAGGTCACGTCCTCCTCCCGCAGTTTCCCGAGGAAAGGCACAGAGAAGAGGTGTCTGTGATCTTGGAGGTCTGAAATGTCTTTATTCTGTCCTTGCTCTTGATCTGTACACTGGCTGTGGTTCACCCTCCGTGTTGGGAGTAAATCTCCCAAGAAGTTTGAAGGCACTGCTTCATCCCAGGGATGGGCTCTGAGTCCCTGGTCCTGAACTTGAGATCAACTCCCTCTCTCTGGAGGCTTGAAGGAGTTTTCTCTCCTTCCTGGATTTTTGTGAATTCAAATTGACGTTCTCAGCACTGCTGGGTTTTGTTTTTGGGGTTTTTTTGTTGTTGTTTTTTATTGTTCTAAGCACGATGGGGCCCTAGAAAGTATAATAGAAATTAATTTCAAAGTTCTGAAAAAAGCAAAAGAGACTTTGGAAGACAGTTGGGTAGTTTCTTACAAAACTAAACATACTCTTAACATGTGATCCAGCAGTTGAGTTCTTTTCATTTACCCCCAAAGAGTTGAAAACTTAAATAGATACAAAATCCTGCACACGAATGTTTATAGCAGATTTATTCATGACTGCCAAACCTTGGAAGCAAACAAAGATACCCTTCAATAGGTGAATGAATAAAAACTGTGGTACAGCCAGACAATGGAATATTATCGAACCATGAAAAGACAAGGAGGAACATTAAAAGTGTATTGCTACGTGAAAGACGCCAACCTGAAAAGGCTACATACTGTATGATCCCAACAATATGACATCCTGGAAAAGATGAAAACTATGGAGACTGTAGATCCAAAGATCAGTGGTTGCCAGGGGTTCAGGAGAGGGACAGATGAATAGGCAGAGCTCAGAGGATTTTTAGGGCAGTGAAGCTCTTCTGTATGAAACTGCAATGGTAGATATATGCCATTTTATGTTTGTAAAACCCATAGAATATACAACACAAAGAGTGAACCCTAATGTACTCTACGGACTTTAGGCAATAATAACGTATCAATATTGGCTCATCAACTGTAACAAATGTTCCACACAAATGCCAGATATTAATAGTAGGAAAAAGTCGAGGAGGCAGGGGACGAAGCGGGTACTGGGCATTCTTCATACTTTTTGCTCGTTTTCTTTTTTTTTTAATAAACCTAAAAAATGCTCAAAAAAAGAAAAAAGTCTATAATGGAAAAAGATAAAAGGGGAAAGTCAGCTGTATCCTATCTTGTTTTGTTTTGTTTTGTTTTCTAGAATAAGCAACGTTATCATGGCCAGATTCACTGCTACCACTGCCTCTGGTGGGGTTGAGGTAGAATATTCCATCCTAAGGGGATGTTGGTACTAGCTGCTTGTTGCAAGGTGGAAAAATGGACTAAGTATTGAGAACTCAATTATTTCATATATAAGCTATGCTTTATATAAAAATATGCACTTTCAAAATTCTGACAATTAATTTTTTAACACGGTGCTTCCAAAATGATAATAATAGCAGTTTGGCACAGAGGTATAGTGTTTAGAGCTAAGTGCTACAGCCAGAACACGTGGGTTCAAATCCTGCCCTTTGTCCTGAGCAGGTGACCCAGGGCAAGTCATTTAACCCCTCTTGGTCAGAGTTTCCCTGTTTATCAAGTGGGAATGATAAGAATATCATCTCATGGAGTGGATGGGAGAATTAGACACATTAATATACATGAAACACGTAGAACCCAAGATCATATTTCTAGGAAAGTGTTCATTACTCACATAAACAAAACAGTTTGTAGGACAGATTCCCTCTTTAAGCCGATTTCAGCCCACAGGCACCATTTTTAAGCATCTGCCCTAATCCAACCTCCTAACTACAGATGCAGGCATGTTTGGGACAGAGAAAGGGGAGGGCACCTGCGAACCTACAGTCTGTTAGTCTTAAGACCGGGTCCAGGACTGGAATTTCCTCTTGAGTATGATATCGATTAAATCTGTGTGCCCTGGAAGCCAAGCAGCTAGTTTCCATTGAAGGCAGAGGGGTCGAGGCTGCCTGAAACGGTGGGTAATTCTCTAATTGCCGTGTCTGCACCGACTTGGTTGTGATCGTTAGCTGAGCCCCTCGTGCTCTGGCTGAGAGAGGAGAGGGAGGCCAGACACATCATTGCTCATCTAAATTTTTAATAATGCTCCAATCTTCAGATCATCGGGTAATCAAACCCAAATTAGCCTGATACTCAAAGCCAAGAATAACAAGGGGAGTGCAAAGGATAATGTTTCTTTAATGAAATTTTCATCAATGCAGATTTCTCATTGCATATTAAGGTCTTGGCTTGAAGCCAGCATCAGAGCAGACTGCTGTGACATTGACCTTCATCCCTTGTGGGGAGACAGAGTGCAGAGTCTGGCTTCACCAGCTCCGTGATGACACAGGTGGTTGTCCCTGCAGCTCAAGCGGAGGACGTTCTGGAGCCCAGGACAAGCCGGCTCAGGCCCCTCAGTCCTTTCCAGAAGGTTTCTCTGCCTCTCAGCTCCCCTTGGCGCCCACCTGCTCCTCCTGAGACCCCCACACCTGCCTCCATAGCGCCTCCGTTCTCCCAGTTGCTTAGGGCAAATCCTTGGAATTGACCTTGGATTGTTTTCCTCTCACCATGTCTGTTCCCTCCATCAGCAAATCCCATCAGCCTGACCTTCATAGATAAATCCCAAAGCTGGGCCGGGGTGACCCTGCCCTGCACCCTCCTGTGCCCCAAGCATGGCCTCCTCGTGGGCCCAGCTGCTCTGCCCACGACCCCAGGGTCCATCTCCACACACGGTCTGAAGGTCCGTGTAAAATAGGCTCAGAGCACGGCCTCTGCTCAGACCCACCCAGTGCTCTGGTCACACACGGCAAAAACTAACGTCCCTGCAGGGGCCTTCAAGGTCGTACACAGATCTGGTCCCATCACCTCCCTGACCTCGGCCCCTACGGTCCCCCTTGTCACCTCCCCACAGCCACCCTGCCCCTCGGTGCTCCTCACGCACGAGCCATGCCCTCGGCCTGGAGCCACCTCCCCGGGACCCAAGTGCCCCGGCTCTTGTCTCCAGGCCCCTTGTCCCATGTCACCAACTCAGCGAGTGTCCCCCAGCAGCCTGTTTGACCCGCAGCCCTCCCGTCACCCCCTCCTCACCCTGCTGCACTGTCCTCTAGGCGGCTGTCACCTCCGGGCCGCACATCCCATCCGTTTTCCTGTTCCTTGTCTCCCGGCTGACGAGTGAGCTCCGGGAACAGGGACCCGGTTTGCTGTCTTCCCCGCTGCTCAGAGGGGAGCTGAGCACAGGCAGGTGCCCCATGCGCCCGGCTGGATGAACGCACACACGAAGGCCGAGGTCCGCCACGCTTTCTAGAACAAGTTCACGGTATTAAAGAGCACCCGCCATGCGCTGGGCTGGGTCAGGTCCTGGGAGGCACCAGAGAACAAGAGAGAAAGCGCCCTGCCCCGTGGCTGCCCTGACCTCCGGCGCCTGGATGGGCACCGAACAGGCAGCGCGGGGACCAGCGCCAGCGCCGCGGAGCCCTCGGGAAGGCGCTCCCGCCAAGGGCCCGGCTGAGCTGAGCTGAGCTCCAGAGAACGAGGCAAACCCATCACGGGAAGACTGGGGAAGAGGCAAAGGGTTAGAGTTTTCCAGAAGCAAGGAGGGGAGCTTGCCTCCCAGCTCAGTGACCCGGGGGACAGAACGAGCTGGGGGGGGTGGGGGGGGTCAGGATGATAACGCAGGTGATGCCCGTTGATATTCAGCACGAGCCGCTTTGCGCACAGGATCCCGTTGAATCCCCACAACCACCTGCCAAGGCGGGTGCTGACGGCTACAAGCCCCTGTGACAGACGGGGAAACTGAGAGGGCCGTTCAGTGCCGTGTCCCGTGTCTGTATTTCTTGGCCAGGATCCCAGTAATGATCCACAGCTAAACCCCCAACTCAGTGACCCCACCTCCCACACATCTCAGCTGACAGACGGCGGGTGGTCTGGGCTCAGCTGACCTGAGCTGGGCTCCTTCGGGCAACTCTGCTAAGGGTCACTGGGCTGCGGGGCTGGACCCCAGGCTGGGGACCAGGGTCAAGTCAACCCTACAAAGCTCTCGCCGCGCTTAGAAGGGCAGCTCCCTGGGGCAGGACCTTCCAGAAGCCAAGAACCAAGCCGGACCCCCCTGTGCACTCACAGCCTCTCGCTGCACTGAGCCCACAAGGGCCCCACTGGCCAAAGCAGGTCTCCCGGCCACCCCGCATCACTGGGGGCCCTTTGAAGAACTGGTAGCCACGACCCCTGGACCACGAGCACGCAGGGCTGGTGGCTCAACCACGTGCCCCGGGCAGCCCAGCTCCACATCCTTGCTCTAACCACCAGCCTGCACGGCCTCACAGACCTGGGGAGGGGGCTGGGTTTTAATCCTGGAGCAACAGGGAGCTGCACTGGGTTGAATAACACCTCCCCTAAAATTCAACCACCCCAGAACCTCAGAAAGTGATCTTATCTGGAAAGACAGCCTTTGCAGGTGTAATCGGTTAAGGTGAGGTCACCCGGGTTAGCATGGGCCCTAAATACACTGAAGAGTGTGCTTGTAGGAAGGCCACGGGAAGATGCACATGGAGAACATCATGTAACCACGAGGCAGAGACAGGAGGGATGCAGCTCCCAGTCAAGGAAGGCCAGGGCTGCTGGAGCCACCGGAAGCCAGAAGGGACAAATACTCCCCGGAGCCTCCAGAAGGAGCCAATCAGCCCACACCTGGACTCCAGACTTCTGGCTCCTGAATTGGGAAGAACTGGTTACCGTTGTTTGAAGCCACACCGTTTGTGACAACTCATTAAGGCAACACTAGGAAACTCATACTGAAGCCACGAGAAGGTTCTCAGCAGGAAGCCCCTGATCTGATGAGCATTGTGAAGACCTTCTGGCTGTGATGCACCGTCAGTAACACTCCTGTCCCCAAGTTCAGTTTCCAAGGGATCTGCCTCACCCAGTTATTGTCTCAGGCCCTCCCGTAAGGTGACGTCAAATTCGGGGTTTCACCTGCTCTTCTCCCCTTCAGTCCTCCTCATCCTTGAGAGACGATTTGCAGGCCTCTGGCCATCCCACCGCCAGCTCTGTCTCCTCTGAGCCGCTGCTCTGAGTCACTTAGCCTCTGGCATATCCGTGCCTTCTGTCCCTGTTTTCCTCGGTGATGTGTCAAAGTAGAAGACGCTCCCACAGCCACCCATCACCCCGAAACACACCACACTAAGTGGGTCCCTCTCCTAACACAGCAGGAGCCTCACCCCCAGATGTGAGCAAAGCCCTCTTTCCTCCTGAGTCTCCATTTACCCATCCATAAAACAAAAGGATTTGACTAAGCAGTTTCCAAGAGCTCCATCTGACTGGAACATTCTCTGATTTAAATATTTAGTTTAGAATTCGTTAAGATTCCATTCTCTGATTCTTCTCAGTTATTCAGTTACTCAACAAATGCAAATCAAGAACTTATTGTGTGGTTGGCCCCGTTCTTAGAGCAGGAATCCAACAGCAAGCAGACAATGTTCCTTCTCTCCTGTGGGTGACATTCCTGTGGGTGCAAATGACCACAGAAGGTATAAAATGAGTAAATCAACTTCAGATGGTGACACGTTCTGTGCAGGGGATGGGACGTGACGCAGGGTTCAGACACTTCTTTTGACAGTGCACAGGGTTGTTCCCTGAGCAGAGAATGGAAGGTCATAGAACTGGGGAGGAGCATTCCAGAAGAGGGGCAGCACGTGCAAAGGCCCTGAAGCAGGAAGGCTGCAGGTACTGGAGGAAGAGCTGGAGGCCAGTGGGCTGGAGTGGGGGGGGGGGGGGGGCGGGGGAGACAGTCCCGGGGCAGCTGCAGGAACCAGGCTGGGCCTTGTGGGGTGCAGTGAGGGGTGGGCCCTTCCTCCCGGGCGCCGTGGGAAGTCACCGCAACGCTGCCTCAGGGCTGCCGGCGGCTCCTTTGTGGTTATGGAGCTCACGCTCCCTCTGGGTTTGAGCAGAGGGTAGATTTTGGGGTGGGGAGAGGAGGGATCAGGAGGACTGGGGGGGGTTGACTGCAGTGACCCCAAGACGAGGGAGGCGACAACTCGGGTGAGAACAGGGCAGGGAGGGGGTGGACAGACTGGGGTGTGTTTGAATTTAGCACATTCACGGTATCTGGAAAAAGAAGGAACCCCAGGATGACATGCGGGTGGGTCATCGGCCCGAGTGACTGGCGTTTGGAGGCATCACTTACTGCGAAGGAGGCACTGGGTCATCTGAGCTTCTCTGAGAACTTGCCAGATCTGAGAGCCGGAGCAGCTCTGCCTCCCGAGCAGCTGGGGTGCCCCCCTCAGGGCCACCGGGAGCTGCAGGGTCGTGAGCACGCAGGGACCCCTGCACAGGGCACCAGCACCAACCTAAGGACGGACCCGGCCCAGATGTGGGGGCAGCAGGAAGCCTGGTACCCGGGGCTGCCTGGACAGAGCCCAGCCTGGACTCATAGAGGGAACCACGAGGGGCCTGAGATCCTTCTAGGAGCTTCACCCCCACATCCTCCATGACCCCAAACCACCGCAGGAGGAGTCTTGATGGTCCGTCGTAACAGAACCCCTCATGGCTGCCACTGGACTTGAACGAGGCTGCTTTCTCAGCCCGCCTCCTCCAGGAGCCTGTGCTACAAACTGGGGAATGAATTTAACTGCAGGAAAATGTCAAGATTTCAGATACTCAGCTTAATCAAGGACACATTTCTCATTAGTCCAGCTGTTCTACTTCTCAGAAGTTGTGGGCCCTTCATTTCATACAATAAGGCATGTTTTCAGGGCAATTTGGAAGAAAGGAAGAAGAAAAGAGGGAGGGAGGAGAGAAACATGAGTAAGGAGGAGGAGGATGCTCTACTTTAGAATGAGAGTCAAAGATCCTCAGGTCCCTTCGGATGCTCTGCTGACCGGGCACCAAACATTCAGCCAGTTTTGCTCATCTAAATTTTTGAGACATTACTGCTGCCTGATGTTGGGTGTTGGGCAAACAAACATCCTGCTATGGACTGAGACTTTGTTCACATTTCTCTTTTGGAGCCGTCGGTAACATCCTCAAATCAGCACCAGAAACTCCCCTCTGGTCTCAATAATCGCCAGCATAACCACACCCCAGACCGTGCAGCCCTGCTCTGTGCGGTTTGCGATGCTGGGCCCCCATCACCAGGGCAGCCCTGCCAGGGCCTGTGACGGAGGAGCTGCCCTCGGCCCTGTTCCCAGCAGGGAAGGAGAGCCCAGACGTGGAGGACTTTCCCGGGTGGACAGTGGCCTGGGGAACAGGATGGGAACCCAGCGCCTCCCCGTCCACTAGCCCCCTCTCTCCAAAGAGGCAGCCCAGAGGACTCGTCTGTTTCACGTTCTGGGAAAACAGACGATTCGTTCCTGGTTGGCCTTGGCCTTCAGAGGACCTGACCTGGATGTAAATTGAGGGTTTGCAAGGAGGGTGGGACTGGCTTTCCTGAGTCCAGCTTCTGGAGAGAGCCCGAGTGGGAACCTGGCCCAGTGCGCTCTCCCTGGCCCTGCAGGTGAGACCTGAGTTGCCCCCTCGGGTGCTGCACCCACAGGCCCCCAGGGAGCCACCCACGCTACAGCCTCGCCATCAGAGCAGCAGAGGATGGACGCTGCTCCTAGTGGTGCCTCTTTCATCCCAGCCACAGGCTGCTGGTCCTCAAGTTGCATCCGGACAGCATCCAGGAGCCACAGCCACCTGTGTGTAAGAACCTCGGGCCTCCTTGCTGTGGGATCGTTGCACATGTTCCCTGGCAAAAAAGAACTAGAACCAAAAAAGCGCATAGTGGGTGGATGCGGTGGGGCTTGCTCGGTTATTACACGTGTGCACATCCACAAAGCACTGAGCCGTCATTGTTCACCTTAAGCAGAGCCCCAGCTTCAGTGGAGTCATTTTGCATCCTTTGCCAAGACCCTGCCCTATCTTTCTCTCAGGACAATCCTGGTCCTTGTGACTTCAGCTTATGAAAACCACTGGTTGGAAAGAGATGAATGTTTGAGATTCTTTTTTCCCCTAAGATACACACGTTGTGATGGGTATTGCAAAGATTCACTTGTGTGCCTCTGGATAAAAGCAGATTTCAGGCACTAATAGCAGATTATCAGCGGATAAAAAGTACTTATTTAGGGATCATTGGGGAAGCAGATATGAGTTATTCTTTCCTCTGAAACAAATTTGTGCGTCGTGACAGCAAATGATGAGGCGAATAAGGAAGGGTACGAATATAGCTCTGAGAAGGAAAATCACTGTTTTTTAAAGAAAGATGTAAACAGCAAGTAAGAAAATGCATAACAAATTGTGTTTACGGATCCTGAAGAGAAAGCCCGTGTGCAGCAACAAAGACCCAACACAGCCAAACATAAATAAATAAACAAAATTAAAAAAAAACCATAATAATCAACTCTGAAGGCATGGTGTTCAAATGTCTTTAGCAGACAATGAGCCCGCCCAGGAATTAAAATGAGTCTTTAAGAAGGAATAAAAAGTTGAACCAGAGCTACCATTTTGAGCTCATAATGAGCACGAAAAGTGTGGACTTTTTGTCCCACACTTTTCAGCAGAAAAGGAAATCCAGCTCAAACAAAGTTCATTTGAAGTTTCCAAAAAATTAAATGCCTTCAATTTCAATGATGTATCTTTTTCTGCCACACATGCACACTGTATTTCTTATCCTTTGTCCTTCAGGAAAAGATAAATGATAAAGAGGTAATGAATTTCAGGCTCAGTTTAGCCTCAAAATCTCTATATTCATGGGAAGCCTCTACTGGATTTCCATGGCATCAGCACTCCAGGACCCAAACCAGTCCTGCAGAATTGAAACAATATTAGGATGAAAGCCAAACTCAGCCCCCATTAAAAAGTAGCATTCTCTTTTTATCAGAGAAGATATCTGCCTTGAAGTCTTACAGCTGAAGTCCTCAAGCAGTAGACTAGCATCTGTCAGTGCATCTGGGAACTGTTCCAGGTTGGTCTCAGTATTAATCAGGACTCTTGATTACAAGTATCAGAAATCAAGTCAGATGGCTCAAGAGAATGGAGATTTACTAGCTCAGATCTTTTAAGAAGTCCAGATCTCGATCCAGCTGCAGGCATGGTGAAGTCCAGTCCTCAGCTCCAGGCAGCATCTCTCTCCATCCCGGGCACTGCCGTCCTGGCTGTTGACCTCCTCTGGGCAGCCTTCCCTCCTGGCCTGGCTCCTGGCAGATCCGGGTTCACACCTCAGCAACCTCAGTAGAAACATGACTTTTGTAGTCCCCGGTTTCCACGGAAAATTCGAGTCTCATCAGCTCTGACTGGGTCCCTTGTCCATCTTTGAGCCAATCTCAGTGGCCAAGAGAATGACTCACTCTTCGTGTTGTAGACGAGTCTCCAGTCTCAGAATTCTAAAGCAAGACTTGGCTCCTTATGAGAGCTGTGTTACAGGAAAAAGGAAGCAAGCTCTCCCCAGTTCCCCAATACAGCAGAACCTCAAGCTTCCTCCTATACCTGAGTCTACCCGAGCCCTGCTCCAAGGTTTGCTTGGAGAAGAGAAACTGCAGCTCTCAGGTGGGGCAGAAGCTGAGCAGAGGAGGGGAGAGTGGACCTCCTGGTCGTGGATTAGCATCTTTACAGAGGCTTTCAAAGAGCCCTGACAACATATAGTTGAAAGAGTTTTACAGTATTTTTCAGTAAAATATTCAAGATCTATTAAAAGGTCACAGTATTTGGCCAGGGGAAAAAAGAATTAAGAATATCCTTGTTAGTTGAGATTTTAACTTGCAGAAATGGAAAAATTCCATTGATTGTGGAGGGCTAGGGCCTTGGGAAGAGAGGCTACCTGAGCCACCTGCTGAAGGACAAGTGAGGGCTGGGTCACTAGAGGGAAACAGAGAGACTGATGCTTGAAGAAGGGGGAGCAGATGCTAAGCAGATACCAGCAGGTGCCACACCAGCTCTCAGACATGTTACCACTGCTGTCAGATACTCACCTTCTCTTTGCTCCTTTGGGAGGGATGCTTCAGAAGTGAACCCAAATTCGATTCAGCCCAATCCACTGGGTGAGGAGTGGGTGTTGGGTACTGTGCTCAATGTCGGAGAGGTATAGGTACATCGGGCATGGTCTCTGGTCCCCAAGGATGTCACAGGATGGCAGGAAAAACAGATCTATAACCTAGGGAGTTATCATTCAATAAGTAATAAAAAGATAATCAGGAAATGTTATTTGAATATTTAGGTGATAAAGAAGAGACTGTATTTCTCAGGGATCTTGGATAAACTCAAAACTTTGCACAATATGGCCCCCGCCATCTTTCCAGCCTCACCTGCTGTCACTGTCCCCCAACTCCCATTCTTAGCACTCCAGCCATGTTGGTTTTAAGTTCCTGAATGTGACCTCAGGGTCTTTGCACAAGCTTCTCCTTCCACACCTTTAGGGGGACTATAAAACATCCCACCTTCCATACCTCCAGCTACCTAGCCCTTCCAGGTCCAACTCAATTGTCACCTCCTCCAATAGACCTTCCCTGTCAACCCTGTCCAACATCAGTCCCCACCCCAACATTTTCAGCCTCACATCATGTTTATTTCTTTTGATAAGTTTTTCTGGAGTGCCTACTATATGCCAGGCACTTTCCTAGGAGTCAAAGCTAAATCACTGAGCAAGCAGACAAACATTACTACCCTTGTAGAGTTTACACTCTATTAGGGGAAGAAAGGGGAAACCCAAATAATAATTGTTAAAGGAGGGTCTTCCCTGGTGGTGCAGTGGATAAGACTCTGTGCTCCCAATGCAGGAGGCCCAGGTTCAATCCCTGGTCAAGGAACTAGATCCCGCATGCATGCCGCAACCTAGGAGCTGGCTAGCTGCAACTAAAGAGCCCCCCTGCTGCAACTTAAATGCAGCGCAACCAAATAAATAAAATTTTTTTTAGAGAGGATTGTCAAAGGGCATTGGGTGCCATGGAGATGAAGAAAGCAGGATGGAGAGAAAAGTGCCAAAGGGGTACAATTTAACAAGGACAGGCAGCAAGAGCCTCCCTGAGAAGGTGATATTTGTGCAAAGATCTGATAGCATGAAAGATGCAATCATGCAACTGTCTGGAGAAAAAGTCCATGCAGAGTGTGAGATAAATACAACGAGTGCCGGTGGGGGATGAGAGTGAGCCTGGAGTCAGGAGGTAAGCATTCCCCTCCCAGCATCTCAACAGACAATGAGAAGACACAGGCTGCATGATTCGTGAGAGAGACTGCAGGGTCACTAAGCCCAGTCACTCACATGCGTGTCCCAGTTATTTTTGCTGCACAGGAAACCACCCTAAAAAGTACTGACATAAAACAACAGTTTATTACATTCATTGACTCTTTGGGGCAGGAATTCAGATAAAACACAGCTCCAGGGTACTTGAAGACCTCTGCTAGGAAGAGTTGAAGTGCTGGAGGTAACTTAGATCGCTGGGGGATTGTCTGGAGACTTCTTCGTTCATATGGTTGATGCCTGCTTAGGAAGGCTCAAAGTCATGAGTGGGACAGATGACCCACGTGAGGGCCTACATGTGGCCTCCCCATGTGAACTGGGCTTCCTCACAGCATGGCGGCCTCAGCAGAGTCAGACTGCTCGCATGGTGGCCCAGGATCCCAAGAGCAAGTGTTCTAGCAAACACGGCGGAAGATGAATGGCCTTTTCTGCCCTAGCCTTGAAGGTCACATAGCATAACTTCCACTAGCCAAAGAGTCACAAGCCAGAAGACAGGGCATTGATTCCACCTCTTAGTTGGAAGAGTACGCAACATGTGCAGCCATATTTTAAAACCACAATGCACAGTAACTTACTCAGATCACATCCATAGATTGGCTCCTCTTCTTTCTCTGTCTTCCTCTTCCCAGTAACCCCCACCCCCACCCCAACACACACACATGCACTTCAGTTCCTGGAATCATTTCCCCACTCTACCTGACCTAAACCCTTGTCTCCTGCTCTGCCCTGGGGGAAGCCAAGCAAAGACACTGTGTATAGCTTCAGCCTCAAAAAGAAAAAATTGGCTTATAAGATGTGTTTGAGTTTAGCTAGAAATGAATTCTAAAGTGAGCCCACTTCAATTGGAATTTGTGACGGTCTCTGGGAGCAAAAGAAACTCACCCAAGGATATATTCCAACATAACCACACACTCTGGACTACGTTCTTTCATAGGACTGCTTGGGTTGTCCAGGTTTATTTTTCTCCCCCTTGGGAGTCTGCTTTTCCTGGATAGCACAAGGCATGGGAGAGCTTTATAATAACTTATTTTATTTTATTTTTTTAATTTTTGGTTGCGTCGGGTCTTCTTTGCTGTGTGCTGGCTTTTTCTATAGTTGCAGCAAGCAGGGGCTATTCTTCATTGAGGTGCACAGGCTTCTCAGTGTGGTGGCTTTTCTTGTTGCGGAGCACGGGCTCTAGGCCCGCAGGCTCAGTAGTTGTGGCGCAGGGGCTTAGTGGCTCCGCAGCATGTGGGATCTTCCCAGACCAGGGATGGAACCCGTGTCCCCTCCAGGCAGATTCTTAACCACTGCGCCACCAGGGAAGTCCCAATAACTTTTAAATTCTCTACTTTGTGAAGAGAAAGAATGATGATGTACACCTGAGTATTAACAGAGGTAAAAGATGCCTCCCTCTTTTGGTTTGGCTTCATACACCTTGCAATGACACGGCAGGACTTGGATTGACTCAAAATGCATGAGTGGCTCCATTTAAGAAAAAAAAATCCCTTGGGAACTTATATTTGTTTTCTCTGCAAGAGATTCACTTCGTTACCCAAAAACTGTTCTCCTCTTGGTAGGCATCAAGCCAAAAAACACAACCAAGCCAAAGAGTGGGAGGAAGAAGGATTTATTACTTGCAGCAAATAAGAACACTGAGGATCTTTCCCAAAGCAGTGTCTCCCTGAACAGCAAAATTGGGGAAGCATTAAGCTAAGGGTGCATGCATATTCATGAAGGGGTGTGGGTGCATGCATGTTCATGAAGAGGAGAATTCTGCATAGGACTGGGGCAAAGGTTGACAGCATCCAGGCTCTAGTTGACTGACGTCACGGGGGTCAGCAAAAGTCAGCACCATCATTTTTTAAGTCCCAGTTAATCTGGTAATTGAGGGCTCAGAGAGGAGTTGGATCATGCAAAACAGCTCAAGAATGTGTTTCAGGCTAATCTTTACCTTTAAAACAGAACTGAGAGTCTCTATAGCTGATATATTGTGTCTGATATGGTTAGGTTATCTCCCTGGCTTGGTAAGAGTTGCTTGTTTTTACATTCTTTTGTCCCCTTAAAATCACTGGCTACTGAGACCTATTCTTCTGCGAAAGCAAGCATTGTGGCCAGACTTAGCTCACAAAATGGCTTAGGCCTAAAATGGCTTCTCTTATGTCAAGAAAGCCATGCCTGGTTCTCTCTCCCCAGAGAGCCACATACCCCATCTGCCTACCACTTTCGCTCACCCACTCTGAACATATAAAATTCAGAATATGTCAGACATAGCACCAACTCATTTCAAAGTATTTGCCATTAACTAGGGCCATTTCCAGACCTTGTGTTCCTGCACTTTCCTATAAAGCAGACTGCAGTGTTTTTATAACAAAGAGAAGTTAGCATGCTTAAATCTTCACTGATTGAGAAATTATTTCTAAGAAGTCCACTGGTTGATTTGTTACCAGTATGGTGTTTTTTTTTTTTTATTTGACTTCTGCTTTACAAAAGCATTTTCCTACATCTTCCAACTCAGCATAATAGTTCTTGATTCCAATTGTGACTAAAACGGTGATGATGGAGGCGATGCAGAGGCCAAGGCTGCTGACGGTGGGGATGGTGGGGATGAATAGGATGGTGGTGGTGATGATTTTGGTGGTGCCAGTTCCCCACACATTAGGAAACACTGGTTGAAGATGGAAGGCATTAGCTATAGATGGTTTAATATAAAATATTCCTTTCACATTTTAATTCCACAGTGCACCTGGTTACAATTTTAACCTCATTAAGGTATTTCTAAGTAATCACATAAGAAACTAATTCAAGAACCTTAATGAACCAGAAATACCTGAACCCAGATGGGCCCTACCAACCCAACATGGAGGTCACATTACTGGCTCAGGGTGTCCTTGAATGGCATTTCAGAAGTGGTTGTCATGGAGATCTCTAGGAGAATCATCACCTCAGCCCAAAGGGAATCATTAGGAATTCCCGAGTTGGGTCAGCTTTGGAGTTTTGGGGAAAGAAGTCTGCCTAAAGTCACACCCTGTAGATGAATCCCCTTCTTAAAAAATGAGCCCTTCTTTATCTGCTATCAGTGCAAAATTAAATCCTAAGGGGCTCATCACATCATAAATAGACCTCAGCCTTCCCAAAAGCATCTCAAGATGGGCTCATCAGGTAGAGGCTTGCTCTTGCCTTCTGTGGGAGGGACCACAGAACCTCTTAGACTGTAGGGCTTTCATCAGAAGCATATCAGCCAAGTTCACAAGCCACCTCCATGAGCCAGACCAGTATCCAGTGACCTGCGTCTACATGGATGACCAGAAGGAAGACATAGATGAAGAGTCAGCTAACCTGGGAAACATTGCACCTTATTTTCCTTTTTTTTCTTCCAAAATAAATAAATAACTCATGCAATATTTTCACCCATCATCTAAGGCAAGAATGAGATGGGTAGAGAAATGAATATATTAAATCAGGCTCCACTTGCAAACCTGCTCCCTTCTTTCGTTAGTGACTAATTTGGGTGCTGCGATTTTCAAAGTCAGTAAAATACTAAATAGAAGCATGTCAGCTGGTATCAAATGGAGCCCCAAAATAACATCGCTGGGAATGGATCATTTGATAAAGTATTCCTAAAGTGTGTCAAGATATATAATGAGGTTCTTTTTTAAACAACGAACTTGGCAGAATTTTCCTCCAGTTTCCAGCTTTCCAAGTATGATTTTTATTCCAAAATGCTTTTATGGTTGCAAAATGAGCTTACTGCTTACCTTCCCCTTCTGCTGAATTGTCTCTTTTATATTTTGCAGCTGATTTTAAACCTGAGATTGATGCCTTCTTTAGTGCTGAGTCACTAGAACAGGAGTGGCAAAATTTTCAATTACATGTGGGCAAAATGGGGAGTCTGGAACTAGTATATGGGCAACATTCAGCATCTTCCTTAAGAGACTAGAAATGACAAAATGCTGTTGACCAAAAGAATCTCTGTTCCTCCCCAAGAATGGTCATTCTCTTGCAGGTTTTTCCTGGCGATGGGAAAAGGGAGTTTGGGGGTTTTCCCAATTAAATATCTTTTGTCTCTCCAGGTAGACCAAACCAAATGTGCTATGAATCAGAATCAGTGTCTGGTTCTTAAGGTCTTAGCATCATCCCCTATTCCTTGAACCTGAGAGAAAGAAGTCCTCAGTAGTTTCTTGCTAAGAGCTTGATTAACGACTCTAAGAATCAGGAGATGACAAATCTGGGTGTGGGCAGGGATGGCTGGAAAAGAAGCAAAAGTTTGCTTTTGTGGAAAAAATAGCTTTTATGGGCTGGATTGTGTCTCCCTCCTCAAAAAAAATTCACATATCGAGATCCTAACCTCCGATACCTCAGAATAGGACTGTATTTAAAGACAGAGTCTTTAAAGAGGTAATTAATGTTAAATGAAACCATTAGGGCAGGCTCTAATCCCATATGGCTGGAGTCCTTATGAGAGGTTAAGACAAGCACAAAGGGAAGACCATGTAAAGGCACAGGGAGGGGATGGCTGTCTACAAGCCAAAAAGAGAGGCCTCCAAAGAAACAGCCCTGCTGACACCTTGATCTTGGACTTCCAGCCTCCAGAACTGTGAGACCGTAAATGTCTGTTGTTTAAGCTGCCCAATCTGTGGTACTTTGTTATGGCAGCCCAAGCAGACTAACATAATAGCTATCTTGCCTTTAACTGGGGTTCTAGTCTCTGAAAGCTGACATTGCTTATAGGCATGCAACCCATGGGTGAAATATGACATGGTTTTATGTCAAAGTCAAGGATGAGAGACATTTGATTTTGAGTGTAGACATTCAATTTGTACCTGGTCAGACAGAGCTTCTGTAAAATGCCTTGTCCCCAAAGAGTTCCAAATGATTTATAATCTTCAAGAATGAAAAAAAAAGGAGTGACCTTTTACTAATATTTGAAATGCTCCTACTTTATCTCCTACTCGGGGTGGGGGCAGATGGCTGAGCCGAATGTGATCACAGCACGATATCATCATTGAATCCTGTCAAAATTGAAAGTGATTTAAGAGTTGGGGGCATCTGGGCAAATGTCTCAACCTGTGGATATTTCTCTCAAGTCAACGCTCCAGAAAGGGGGAGATGCTGCCTTTCTGAAGTGGGTCATGGCCAGGCAGCCCAGTCAGAGAGAAAAACATTTGCTGCCTCTCTCTCCATCTTCTTGATTGGATTATGAAGAGATGATTGTGCGGTAGAGAGGAGCAGGGAGAGGCCCAAAAGTCAGCTGAGCCCAAGGCCTGTTCAAAAACACATTATTCACTCAAGTCCTGGAGGTGATGGGTATTGATTTCTCCTCCAGCTGATGTGCTAGACTCAGAGCTCTGACTCCAGAGGAATTAACATGGGCCGCCTTTAGTGCCCTGGCGTGGCTCTGACTGCTCCAGGGACCTGCTGAAATGTGGGTTCAATCCCTGGTCTGGGAAGATCCCACATACCGCAGAGCAGCTAAGCCCGTGCACCACAACTACTGAGCCTGCGCTCTAAAGCCCACGAGCCACAACTAATGAGCCTGTGTGCCACAACTACTGAAGTCCATGGGCCTAGAGCCCGTGGTTCACAACAGGAGAAGCCATCGCAATGAGAAGCCTGTGTACCTCCACGAAGCATAGGCCCTGCTCACCACAATTAGAGAAAAGCCCTCACGCAGCAACAAAGACCCAATACAGCCAAAAATAAATAAGTAAATGTATAAAAGAGAAAGATGTTAATTTTAAAAAATATTTATAAATTAAAAAATAGTCTCCCAGAGGGTCTTGCATGTGGATTTAGAGCATGCCTGGTAGAGACCCCCAGGAGACCTACACAGATTTCCTGTGAGTTGCCCTGGAAGAGGGGTCCCCACATATTCCAGCCCAGGGATGCTGGTGCAAGGATCCCAGGTTTGGAATCACAAACTCTTCACAAAGCATCTAACTTAGTCTTAGGTGCTCCTACTATGTCTGTGGTTTGTTCACAGATACAAAACACACTGTGACTGTTTTCAAGTTCAGTGTCAGTAGAAATGGCCTGAGAGTAGCATACACCTGAGTTCCACATACAAAGACACTTACAGTCTATTCACATTCTATGGCTGAAATTCAAGTACAAGGGTGTCCTTAGGGGGTGGCATAAAATTAGCAAGAATCATTTGAGCCAAGATGGGAAGATCTGGCCCTTCTTAAAGTAGCATTTGCAGGAGAAATAATTCCTCCTTCTGCAACAAGGGGCACTTTTAAATTTCATGAAGCCAAACAGAGAAACTGGGCTGAAGAATAAAGATGGTAAAAAATAACAATAATAATAATGCTTCCCAGTGAATCACAGCTGCCAATTTATGCCAACATCAAGGCCTCCAGTGCAGATAATTTGGATCTGCTGCTGGGTGGAGTAAGCCCTAGGGCACATTGTGGTGGCTGCAGGCAAGACGGCATGGACCCGGGATGCTCTAGAATCCCAAGGAGATGCTACTGCAGACACGTGCCAGCCAGGCCAGACCTGTGGGCCCCTGTGTTTGCTCCAGTGACAACTGGACACGACTGGGTCAGGAGAGTGAACACAGCAGCTTCTCTGGTCCTGAGAATGTGATTGTGGTCATGAATTCCACCCTGCCCTCTTCAAGGGCAAACCCAAACCCAGTGAAGCAGAGATATTGAAACAGTTACCTCCTCTGTCCCTCAGTCAAGTTGCAGGCTGGAGGGGGTCCTCTGGTTGGCAGGAGCCCAGGAGCTTTCCTGTAAACCACAGGTGCCCCATCCTATAGCATCTGCGCTCCCCTCCCAAACAGCTTGATGGACGATTTAAAACCACGTTAGTGTTTCTTTTATTCCTCTAAGAATTGCCATCTAGTCTCCCATCTTCCTACACATGCACAAGCGGGCACATTTTCCAGAGAACACGTGTCATTTGTCATGTCACTGAGTTGGAGGAATTTTACACAGCTTTTCACAGCCCCATCTTCTACCTACAGCACAAATCCCTTTCTCGAAATTCCTGACACTTTCTCAGTCTCTCTCTCCTTGAACCTCCTGGGAGTGAGGTGTGTATCACTTAGCATGTTTGGGGTTAAAAATAATAATTAATAAGTCAAATTCAATTAAACATTAAAGGAAGGCATTGGCTTCTGCAATTGGTAGTGTGGACCTTTGGTGGGTTTGACCAGTCTTGGTTCTACTTTTTTGTGATGGTCCTGCTCTGTCCCCTGGGGTCTTCTTTCTCTTTGGCTTTCTGCGTCCCCACTCTCTAGAAGAGAAAACATTCCTATTCCCCAACCATCAATCGAAAGGCCTATCTTTGAAAATCAATTAATGTAATCCATCACATCAACAAGTAAAAGAAGACAAATCATATGATCACATCAACAGCAGAAAAAACACGGGACAAAATTCAACACCTATTCATGACAACAACAACGAAAGACTCTCAGTTAACTAGGAGCGGAGGGCAGCTTTCTCGATTTGATTAAAAAAGAGCTACAAAAACCCTACAGCTGAATCATACTTAGTGGTGAGAAATGAGAAGCAGTCTCACTAAGATCAGGAACAAGGTAAGGATGACCCCTCTCACCACTCCTTTTCAACACCTAAAGCAATCAAACAAAAAAGGAAATAGAAATATACGGATTGGGGAGGAAGAAATAAAACTGTCTTTGCTCACAGATGACATGGTTCTCTTTGTAGAAAAATCAAAAAGAATAGAACAAGTAACAACACCAAAGAAACACACCTAGAACTAATAAGCAAGTATAGGAAGGCTGTAGGATACAAGATTAATAAAATACAAAAGTCAATCACCTTCCTATGATATACCAGCAATGAATGAGTGAAATTTGAAATTAAACACACAATACTATTTACATTAGCACTCCCCAAAATGAAATACTTCGGTATAAATCTAACAACATATGTAGGAGAGTTTTCTGAGAAAAGCTACAAACCTCTGGTAAAAGAAATCAAAGAGGAACTGAATACATGGAGAGATATTCCATGTTTACAGATAGAAAGACTAAATATTGTCAAGATATCAATTCTTCTCAACTTGATCCATAGATTCAGTGAAATCCCAATCAAAATCCCAGCAAGTTATTTTGTGAGTATCACCGAACTGATTCTAAAGTTTTTACAGGGAGGCAAAAGACCCAGGATAGCTATCTCAATATTGAAGAACAAAATTGGACGACTGATACTACTTCAAGACATTATAAAACTACAGTAGTCAAGACAATGCTGCATTGGCAACAGCGTAGAGAAATAGATCACTGAAACAGAATAGAGAGTCCAAAAGTAGAGCCACATAAATATAGTCAACTATCTTTGACAAAGGAGCGAAGGCCATAGAATGAAGCAAAAATGCTTTGCAACAAATGGTGCTGGAACAACTAGACATCCATGTGCGAAAATCTAGACACAGATATTACCCCCTTCACAAACATTAACTCAAAGTGCATCACAGACCTAAATGTAAAATGCAAAACTATCAAACTCCCAGAAGATAACACAGGAGAAAGTCTAGATGACATTGGTTTTGGCAATGGCTTTTTAGATACAACACCAAGATCATGACCTATGAAAGAAAGGGTTGATAAGCTGGACTTTATTAAAATTAAAAATTTCTGCTCTGTGAAAGCATCGTCAAGAGAATGAAAAGATAAGTCACAGACTGGAAGTAAATTTTGCAAAAGGCACATCTGATAAAGGACTGTTATCTAAAATATATAGAGAACTTTTAAAGTTCAACAATAAGAAAACAACCCAACTAAAAAATGGGCCGAACCTTAACAGATGCCTCATCAAAGAAGATATACAGATGGAAAATAAGCATGTGAAAAGATGCCCCACTTCATATGTCATCAGGGAAATGCAAATTAAAAGGACAATGAAGTATCTCTACATACTTAGTAGAATGGCCAAAATCCAGAACACCAACATCAAATGCTGGCAGGGATGTGGAGCAAAGGGAACTCTCATTCACTGATGGGAATGCAAAATAGTACAGCACTTTGGAAGACAGTTTAGCAGTTTCTCACAAAACTAAACCTACTCTTATCATATGATTCAGCAATTGCACTCTTTGGTAGTTACCCAAAGGACTTGAAAATATATCCACACAAAAACCTGCACATGGAAGTTTATAGTAGCTTTGTTCATAATTGGCAAAACCTGGAAACAGCCAAGATGTCCTTCAGTAGGTAAATAGGTAAATAGACGGTGGTACATCCAGACAGTGAAATAATATTCAGTTATAAAAAGAAGTGAGCTCTCAGGCCATGAAAAGATAGGAATGCATATTACTTAAATGCATATTACTAAGTGAAAGAAGCCAATTTGAAAGGTTGCATACTGGATGATTCCAATTATATGATATTCCAGAAAAGACAAAACTATGAAGACAGTAGTTACCAGGGATTGGGGAGGGGGAAGATGAATTAGGTGGAGCACAGAGGATTTCAGGGCAGTGAAAATAGTCTGTATGATCCTATAATAATGGATACATGGTATTATACATTTGCCCAAACCTATAGAGTTTACGGCACCAAGAGTGAACCCTCATGTAAACTATAGACTCTGGGTGACAATGATATGTCAATGCAGGTTCATCAATTGTAACCAATGTACCAACCTGGTGGGGGATGTTGATAACGAAGGAGGCTGTGCATGTGTGGGGTCAGGATCTCCGTACCTTCTGCTCAATTCTACTGTGAACATAAAACTCTTCTAAAAAAATAAAGTCTATTTTTTTTAAACGTCCACTCTTCATTCCGATTGGACCAGCGTGGTCACATGCCCAGTTCTGAACCAGTTCCGGTGGCCAAGAGGAATGCCCCCCATTCATTGGTTTAGCCCTGTGTTACTGATGGCCCCTGAACCAATCACAGTGATGAGGGGAACGTGTAACCCTTGTGGTCTTATCTCCAGGTTGTTAGATGTTTTCAGTGATGGAATAGTCATCCTTTTCTCAGTTGGGAGGAAATGGATGCAGAGACCTGGCTCCAGGATCTTCAGGCACACGCACCCCAGGACACATGCGTGCTTTCACACACACACACACACATATCTCAGTCCACACGCACAAGTGCACACACACACCTGGATAAGGAGGGTCTGGGTGATAATCCTCTACTTCCTGGAGCCCCAGCCCCACAGCTTGTAATGGCTCCCCTGCTGGTTCGCTGCTGTGGGGTGACAATCTTGTACATGGATTAGTCCACTTGTAAACACTAAAGCATTTTATAAAAGGTGAGGTTCGTAAACTGTCAGACAAACACTGGAAGCTGAGATGGTGCCCGTGAGAAAGTCATCTTAAAAGAAGATTCTCTGTTACAGCAGGGGTGCAGAGTTGGGGAAATGCACCTGGAGGGCCCCAGGCAGGTGGGAGGGGATGAGGCCTGATACTGAGGGCCTTGGGCCCATCCACCCTGTGGTCCAGCCTCCAAGTATGACCTGAGGGGCTTCAACGCTCTTTGGAGGGGGTCTTCACGCTTGAAGCCTGAAGAAAATACTGTGTTTCTTCTCCAATCTCTCCTCCCCCCACCACTTTTTTTTTTTAGTGGTTCTCTGGGTAAATAGAGGCTTGGAATGAGAAATAAACTACCTTTTAAAGTTTGGGGTCTCTGTCCCTAGAGTCACCTTGTCTCTACATTCAAACTTCCCTCTACAAAGAGAAATGACTAAACTCCGTAATTAAAGGCTTTTTTCCAACTCCAGCTCAGCTCACCCTCGCAGAGCCAGCAGCCCATGAACTTGAGGATGGTGTTAGAGCGTAGCCAATGCCCAGTGCAGAATGAGACAGGGACAAAGGCTTGAGCGATCGCCCCTGCACAGAGGTGAGACTGCCGAGGAGGGACTTTCTCTGTGATGTGGGCATGACGTTCATTTCCACTTTCAAGGCATTTTTGCGCGGTTCTGTCGCCTGTGTGAAGTGATTTGCAGCCACAAAGGCAGCTATTAATCCTCTCACTCCCTGCCTGGAGGGTGAGGCGATGTATTTGCACTCCCAGCAGGAGAGGTGACCTCTTGCAAAGAAACCGCAGCCCCAGGGACTAAGCAGTCACAAGCTTGGGCTCTGAAAGTCACCGCAGGCTGTGGCATGAAAGGCATCCTCGGAGCCCCAGAGGGGAACCTGCCTGCAGCTCTCCTGGCCCTAATCCTTCCTCCTCCTCCTCTGGGGAGGGCGTGGGGGGAGGGGGGCGATTCTTCTAGCGTTTTCCCCTGGCCAGTTTCAGAGCCAGAAACTGGTCCTACCTCTGGGACAGAGAAACTCAGCGGGAACCTGGGTGGGGTCTGTGCCGTCTGGGAGGCAGGTGAGTACAAGCACACACACAGCTGCTGACCTTTGACTCCTTCACAGAGTCTCCCGGCCGGACCTCTCCTGCCGCAGCAGCACATTTCAGAATGCTTTCTCGAAAGTCTTTTGATCATCCGATTAATACCACACACGTCAATGTAATACTTCAAAAAGGTCATTGCTGCAAAGGCACGCTTTTAGGAGAATATGCCCAGGGTAAAACGATCTCCCAGCCTCCCTTCTCCCCACCTCCCAGCTGTAGTTCCCCTCTGCACATCACAGCCCTGGCGGGGGGGAGGGCGGACCCGAGTGAATACCCAAGGATCTCACCACTGATGATTCCCAAAGGGTCGCTTAGAAGCCGGACCGTGTGGAAATCAAGAGGACAACTGCCTTATTCTCTGAGGGCTGAAGACAATTTTCCTCACTGTCCCACAGCACATGGGGAGCTAACCGATAGAGCTGCCAGTTGTCAGAAAATAGCGGTCCCTCTGGGATGGAAACTTGGCACTTGCCGAGCGCGGCACCATTCATCAAGGTGAGCTTGTCTCTCGGGGGTCACGGCCAAGTTGCCTGCTCAGCTGCCCGCTCTTCAGCTATCTCCCTGAAACAAATTTCCTTAAATTGACCCTGCAGAATCCCATTCCACAACTTGCCATCATTTCTAATGAATGTAAATGTCCTTAAGAATTTTTAAATTTGGCTACCAACATCACAGTTTTACAGCGTCCGTAGTATACATTTTACAGGTTTCCAAACCTGCGTATATCAAAAATGAAAAGTCCAGAGCTTAGAAGCAGAAGAACTGGATCATTCTGTTCTCCAACGCTCAGAAAAGCATTTAATTGGAGTAATCAGCATACAGTAGTAAAAATGCTTTTATCGTCACTTTATGATATTCACTTGTAAGAATGTTCAGTTGAAAACCTATTGATTGATCAAACATGTAACCACTTGACAAGTGTTTTTTGAACAACCCCTCTGTGCAAAACACTGTTAGGTGCGATGACGTGTGCAAAGAAATATAATGCGATTGCATTAAATGCGGAGTTCCTGCCATGCATCGAGAATCCTGCCAGACTCAGACACATACAGATCTGATCACTGTAGAGATGACAGAGCAAAGTAGTGCATCTGCTAAGCAACTCTAATTTAATAAAGGCATCGTGCTAAGTAGATGAAGTAGTGTTGCATGCAGGCGAAGGTGGGAAACGCTTTCATTTCCTGCAAGTTCACTCAAGGAGACTGTGGTCCTGGTGTGAGTATCGTGGGGTAAGCACTGCCCCTGGGTTCAGAGCCCTCCGGACAAAGACAGCTCTGCACAACCGCCCCCCGCCAGCCCCACTTGCTCTGCACATGCGCAGGACGCAGAAACACTCCATGCCTCCGTCTCCCGATCGGGTAACTGGGCATTCATACCTAATTCGATGTAAATGAGACAGCGCATGTCCCGAGGTGCTGAGAGCTGTGTCTGGTGCACAGAAGGGACGGTGGTAGCCGTCACTATTGCAGGGTCACGGCGGGTGTGGGTTTCCACTGGTTCTGTTGATAACTCTGTCTCATATCGCAGTCAGCAATGCTGTCCTGAGAAGGACCGTCTTGGGTCGGGGACTTGGCCGTTATGTGCAGACACAGCAGCAGGCCATACGTTCCCCCAGTGTAGCTGTGATTTCAAAGCCAACCAGCCACAATGTGGGGCCCCAGTGTCCTCCCCTCCCTGACCATCACCACACAGTGTGGGGGCGACTCCAAGTGCAGTGTAGGGGTCAGGGTGGCTGCCCTCCTGGCTCGTCACAGTCCTTTTGCAAAGGCAATGAGCAGAGAGGAAAAGTCAAATACATGTCAAAACGGAACTAAATGCTGCAGCAGGAAATCTTAGTGACTTGTGCTCAGAAAAGGCAGAGTTCCTCACTTTCTGGGGGACGATTTTGGCCCCCCCAAACGAGGGGACACTGGGCAATGTCTGGAGACATTTTGGTTGTCACAACTGGAGAGGATGCTACTGGTATCTGCTGGGTAGAGACCAGGGATGCTGCAAAAATCCAACAGCTCACAGGACCACCCCTCATAGCAGAGGATTATCCAACCCCAAACGCCAATAGCGCTGAGGTTCAGAAGCCTTTAGACAAGAGAAGCAGAAATGGCTAGTGCTTATTGGAAAGGGCAGTGGGTTAGACTGAAAGATGATGCAAGTCCTTTCAACTTTCAGGAGAGGGAGGTCTTCAGAGAGGGGATCACACCACCAGTGAGGATGAGGAGGTGGGAGTGTGAAAAAGGGAGGGGCCTCAGATGAATGGGCGGTGATTCGGGCGAGGAGGGGCAGAGGGCTGTGGTTTCTCTACCAGCATCATTCTCTGTTCTTCTGACACCAGGTCCTCAGGCTTCCATGAAGGAACTCACCCTCCCTATTGCTGTGGTCCAGGTGGGACTTTCAGCAAACAAGCACATCCTCTCCAGCCCAGGGGTCAACATATGATCCAGACCGAGCAGTGAAGTTCTTCTCTGGGGATTTGAATCAAGAGCAGAGTGATATTCACTGTGGTGGTGGCACAGGAGACCCCAGGAGCTGCCCTGATGCCCACCCACTCCCTGGAAAAATCCCCCAGTTCTTCTTCCCATCTTCTGTTTTGGATGTGATCTGATGATGCGGGAGCCACAGCAGCCATCTTGAAACACTGAGGTGGAAACCAGAGAATCTCAGAGATGCAGAGAGATGAGCAGTGAGACAAGGCCTGAGACCCTTGAGATATTTAAGTGACCAAATCAGAATTGCCTTTTCTGGGCTTCCTGTTAAGTGAACAAACAAATAAACAAACAAATCTCTTTGTAACTTAAGTCAGTGCTTCTCAAACTTCAACGTGCAAGTGAATTATCTGGGGCTTTCGTGAGAGTGCAGATTGTTAGCAAGTTTGAGGTAGAAACTGAGATTCCAGATTTCTCCAGGCTGCTGGTGCTGATGCTGTTGATCCGTGGACCCCACTTTGGGTAGCAAGGGTGTAAGCTTCCTTTAGCTGGGTGTTCTGTGGTTTGCTGCCAAAAGCATCCTGACTCATAACTATTGGCCTATTAATCCTGCCCACTGGATGGAGATCAGGTCTCACCTTCCCACCAATTGGATACACCATCTTCCACCTGTGGGAGGAGCCAAGAGACAGGCATGTGGGGGAGGAGAGGAGGTCCTCCGTCCAAAAGGCAAGAATGCTTGTTTTGAGCTTGGGTGAGGGAATGTCGATGATGGAGAGCAAGATGGATGACAGGGACGGATGCTGACTTGGAGCTCTTCTGGTTCTTCTGTTGCCTCTTTATGGTCTGTTTATGAAACCCAGATGCTCTTTCTATGAAGAGCATTTTTGCTATGCTTATTTCTTTTTCGGAGGGGAAAGACCACAAAACGCAAATTGTTATCTGTTGCTCAATCTTTTCCTGGGTTTCCAGGCACATTTCCATTTTCTACATCTTGGAAAGCATTCCAAGCATCCTGGAACTTTCCTACAAGGAAGGGCCTCAAAGTCTCTGCAGCAGGATGACTTGCTGAGCCATCAGGGTGCCCTGGATCCCTTCCTGGAAGTCACGGGCCCCATTGGCCACTCATACCCAAAGCTCCTGAGAAGCCTAGAGCTTCTTATGGTCTTTGAAGGAGGTTGAGTGGCGGAGGGCATATTGGAAATGGCTCTGCCACTCGTGTGCTGTGAGGCGTTGGGCAGACAACATGGCCTCTCTGGAAAGCATCTTCCTCCTCTGTGAGCAGCAGGAGTCAGGCCAGGTGGTTCGCAGGGCCCTCCTGCTCTGCAGTCTGTGGTCCTGAGATTCTCATAATGGCTCCTGGGCGGGTGGGCATCAGTTCACATCAGGGCCGTCTGTCTTAGCTGCACATTCCAGGGACCTGAAGGGCATTAAAAATACCAATCAATGTCTGGGTTCCCCTCCCAAAGATGATCTAATGAGTCTGGGGTCTGACTTGGGCATCAGGAATGTTTCAACTTCCCAGGATTAACTAATGTACAACCCGGGTTGAGAGCCACAACCAGACCCAATTCTACAGAAGAAACAGCTCACACTGCTGGTCAGCAAGTCGACCACCTGCAGGACCCAAAGGATTCCCTCTTGCAAATATGGGGACTTCACAGCTGCCCTCTGCAGTCGGCACCTACCCTAGGAATCAGTGAACATCACCCCTTTCTGTTCTTCCAGAATCTTCTCTCACCCTTGCTTTCTCTCTCCCCTCCCAACACACTCCTTAAACTCTCCAATGAGCGAAGTCTTTCCCAGACAGGAAGGGCTGTTCCTCCCAGTAGCTCCTGCCTCCGTCCTGGGCAGATACCTGCGACAAGGAGGGGTCACTCCTGGTTCCCTCCCTGGGACAAGGAGAAAGGAAGGGACCATGGGCAGAGACACGGGGACCCATGGTCTCCAATGTGACCCTGCCTCCACCAAGAACCTGACACTGGGCTCGGCACACAGCAACAGGAAGCTGCTGTGACAAGTCTGGGGTTGATGAGAAAGTTGGAGAAGAAAAAGGAGAAGGAACAATATGTCTTTAATCAAACGTTGTCCACGGATGTTTGCTTGCGTGTTTGGAAGTGCTTGCTATGACCCAGAGTCACATGTAGCTCGTTAGAGCCCCTGGTGTGTTCAATCCAGAGCCAGCGAGGGAGCTTTCGTCACGCTTCCTTTTAAATTGACACTGACGTCGGGTCTGTCCTGCCCTGCAGGCTCCGGAGACGGGGAAGCTGAACAGATGCTTCTGCGGGTGAGCTGCTGAGCTTCCGTCTTCATGCTCTTAACGTGGCAGCAGAGAAAGTGCTATTCCTTCCTGGGGAGGGTTTCCCAGCTCCCAGGCTTGCAGAGAAGGAAGGTGGATGAGAGCCACTTCCTAAGGACTGGGAGGCTAGTCCTGGGCCCTGACTACACTGAGCTGCCTGGAAACCCAACCCGGGACCTCCTGCATCTGAACTCCTGACCCAGGACAATGAGCCCCTTGTCACCACTGCTGCTTTGATTGGGTCTTTATTTCCTGCCCCAGAGCCTCTGATGTCCCGCTCATTGCTACTTGTCCCTCAGGTCTCAGCCCAGATGTCACGTCCTCGGGGACCCCTCCCTGGGCTCTTCAAGGCTGGGGACACTGTCCTAGGGCCTCTGGACCATCACCCTGGGTCATGCTCCATCATGGACAAGCCCAGGGGACAGGGATGGGGCCCCTTCCCCACTGTGTCGCCCACACCTGGTACAGCTTGGGGTGCTCGAGCTGAGGGACAGAGAATGGAGGGGTGGGGATGTGGCACTGGGCCAGGAGAGTGATGATTGGGGCCCTGCAGGATGTGCCTGGGCTCCACCGTCCCCGCTGTCCTGCCCCTCAGTCCTGGGTGGGTCTTGGATTTTGTTGATTTTCCAAGTTTCTGTCACTAAGAGGGTCTCATTAGGCCCTTATACCCTCTTTCCCTCTGTCCATTTTCCTGCCTCCAAGAGAACCAGGCCACCCACCCAGAGTATCACTTCCCAACCGAGAAACCCCTAAAGGAGATTCCAGGACAAGCAAATGCACAGCCCACACCTGACAGTGTTCCTGGGACTGTTTTTCCATCCTTCTCATGGGTGACCCTCGGCCCCTCCTGCATTTCAACACTAACTCCCCCGGTCTCCTGGGGGAAGACTGGAGCCAGGGGTCCAGCACTACTAGGGTTTCTCAGACTCCAGTGAGACTCTGGACCCCCTGGAGGGCTTGTTAAAACTCAGATGCTGGGCCCAGCTCAGAGGTTCTGATCAGTGGGTCTGGGGTGGGGTGTGAGAATTGGAAACTTTAACGGAGTCCCAGGAGGCTGATACTGCTGGCCTTGGAATGACACCCCAAGAACCACAGCTCTCCTCTAAGCCTGTCTGCCCGAGACGGTGACCATGAGGTCCCCTCCCCCTCATGAGAAGGGACTTTCAGCCCTGCAGGTGCCCGGGGCTCAGGCTCCACTCCCTGCAGTGACTGTTCTCATTCATTTATTTTTCTCTTTTCCAGCTCTCTCTGCCTCACTCGGGACCCCCTCCTGCCTGCAGGGCCCTGCAGGGTGGGGTAGATGTGATGCCCTGGCTCTTCTGTCCTCACCTCCCCCTTTCACAGCTCCAGCTGCACTGCCTCCTTGTGCTCCTCACTGAGGACCACCAAGGTCTCTCCTGCTTCAGGCCATTTGCACCTGCTATTCCCTCACTCACCTCCTCCGAGAGGCCCTCCTTGCCCACTTATATGACCTTGTCCATCAGCTCTATTTCCATTCTAGCAACTATCACTTCCTTACAAGTCACACAATGGTTGCTTCAATGGCTATTGCTTGTCCTCCAGACTAGAAAGTGACCTCTGTGAGAGTGGGGACTTTGGTTTCCTGCCCTGTGCTGGCACCCAGAGCAGTGCCCGGCAGAGATAGGTGCCCAGTAATATACATGTAAGTGACTCAGAGGCGGAGCCCTTCCCTGTAGTCTCATACGTCCCTCTTTCTCATGTTGATTTTGAATGGTGTTTCCTACATCACCCACTTTCTTTATTGATTCTTAGATCATACAGCTTTGGAGAACTGCTGGGCAAAAAACACTTGTTTTTAAAAAAGGAAACTAGAAGGTTGCTTCCCTTGCGTGGGGACAGGCATGAAAGGCCCCTCCCCCTCCTGAGAAGGGACTTTCAGCTCTGCAGGTGCCTGGGGCTCAGGCTCCACGCAGTGTCCTGCAGTGACTGTTCTCATTCATTTATTTTTCTCTTTTCCAGCTCTCAGCAAGCCAGCAGCTCTCTTCTGACTTTCAATTCCATCCATTTAAGTTGGAGAAAAATTAAAAAGGAATGAAATGCACTTAAGAGAATGCCTTGAAAGGTTAGAAGACCACCCAGGGGAAGAGAATGGGCTCCTTTTGGGGCCTTTGTGATTATCAATTATTTATTGAGCCCTGATTATGTTCCTGGCACCACCAAGACAGAAAGGAGACAGGGTCCCTGCCCTGGGGGTTTCCCAAGGGGGAAAGGACAGTTAGTTTGTCGGGCTAAAAAAGTTTTCCAGCTGAAGAGACAGTGACACATCACGGCTCCAGGCTGCTCTATGACTGTATTATGTTTTTATTTTAATGATGTTCATTTATTTTCTGATCCAAACGACAACAGAAAGTTTATAAAATATTCCTACAAAATAGAGAAAAGATAAAATCCAATTCCAGTATTCTACCACATATATAAAAAGTCTACTTAGTTTATAAAATTATGATTTAGTTTGAATATGCAGTCTTCTTCTCAGTACCATAAAGTAGTCTTCAGAAACATACATGTTAACAGCTAGGAAATATTCCATCCTATAGATGTACAGTGATTCCTCTACTGCTGGGCTGTAAGGTGGTTTTCTCTTTTCCTTTTTCTCTTTTGTTTTTGGTTAGTATAAATCATATTGCCATGAATATCCTTAGTTAGGAATCTTGAATCACTCTTGTATGATTTAAGTTCCGAATGGGGGAGAGGAAAAACCCAAGCCCACACTGGACGTAAATTGCATGTGCGTGACAATAGAGCTGTTGAACAGAGACAAGAAGGTCCTGGTACCTGTCCCTTGGAACGTGTGCCAACACAAGACACTGGTCAGGGACGTGCTGTGTAATATGAAGATGCTCTGGGCAGTGGGACATGTGGCATTGGGGGAGAAGATGGGCTCTTTCCCTGGTGCTGAGGGCAAGGGGTGTGAATGCTCCCAGGGCTGCACTGCATTCACTTGGAGGGGTTTGTATCCGTTAGCTATCGTCCCAATTAAGCTGCATAACAAACTGCCCAAAACTCAGTTACAAACAATAATAAGCATTTATTTATCTTCCTCATGTCTACACGTCTGCTGGGGTTTATCACATCTAGGCCAGGCCTGGCTTTGCTTGGCATCAAGCTAAGGGTTGCATGCAGGTCTGTTCACGAGTCTCTCATCTTCCTAGGACCAGTGATAACCAAACGCATATTCTCATAGAGAAGGCAGGAGCACAAGAGATCAGGACCAGCTGTGCAAGCACATTCTACCCTCTGCCCACATCCCATCAGCCAAAGCAAATCACATAACCAAATCCAACCTCAGTAAGACAAGAAAAGAGACTCCACATCTAGAGGAGAAAACTACAAAGTCACATGACAAAGGGCAAGGATCCAGGGGAGGGAGGGTGAGAATTAGGACAAAGATGCCCAACAACGCAACTTCCCATATTTGCCAAAATCCCCATCCAGGGCATATTTCCAAGGAAACAGAATCCTGGACCCAGAGTTTTGGAGTAAGTTATTTCTTTTCTCCCTGATGAAATTTCCACATGTGTAAAATAGGGGTAATGATGTCACATAAAATCATATCACATAAGATTGTTTACAGTTTAAACAGTAAATCCCAGAAAAGTGCTTAAAACAGAACTGAGCACAGCAGGGCAGATGTTAATATTAGCTGTTAGCATTTCTGTTAACGCTTGAAGTTGTAGAAATTCCCTTGAACAGCTCATTAGAGAATCATTCTCCTGACAATTTATATTTTCTTTTCTTTAATGTGAGGAAAAACTAATTGTCACGGGGTGGGATAGTCCCTTTAAGGAGAGTGTAGAAGAGAGTGGGGCCCTGTGGAGTCACACAGTCCTGGGTTTCAGTCCCACCCTGCCACTAGCAGCTGTGGATCTTAAGCAAGTCATTCAGCCTCTCAGAGCCTCACTTCCTCGTCTGTAGATTGGGCATAATCTCAGGCGCCTGTGTCAGGATGAAACGTGCGGAGGTAGAAAGTGCTCATCACAGGCCTGGCTCGAGATGAGGGATGCTGGCAGAAAAGAGAGAGCTCTGAGGGAGAAGTTGGAGCTGGGACCTGGGCCTCAGCTCTGCCACCCATCACCGCGGGGGCCTGGAGGAGTCCCATTGCCCACTGAGTCTCACCTGCCCCACACGCAAGGAGGTGGCTGGACCAGTCGAATGTCCCTGCATCTCTCCTGTGGCCTCTTACTCCACAGTGATCAGTGAAGGACAGAGGCTGGGCCGGGGCCAGGTTCCCCTAGAGCCCAGCAGCGGCCGTGTTTAGCTCAGGCCTGGGTCACATTTCCGCAACAAAAGCTGAGTTTCACAGACAAGATTTCCAAGGCTTTTCTTTCTTCACTGAGTGCCTCCCTCTCTCCGCCTGCAGTGGGAGCTTAGACCTCTGCCTGCAGGGGCCTCTCAGAGAACAAATGGAAGGATCAAGCTCAGCTGTGGCGCAGCCTCTATTCCTCTGTCCTGCCGGCCTGGGGCTGCCCTCCCCTGAGTGACGTCCCCGCCACGGACCCCACACCCCACCGGGGAGGGAGGGCAGAGCCAGCCTGGTGGCGGTGGCTCCTCCCAGCCTGGCCAGAAAGGCTCCCCTGCCCCAGTGACAGCTCACGCCGGCCCAGGACTCTGCCTCCCCAGCGAGGACTGTCTCCATAAGACACCTCTGCCTCCGGAACCCACCAAGCACGCGGTGAAAACCACAGACACTCACGAGACTGCACGCAAACTCATCACATAAATAACACTTATAAGAAGAACCTGGGAATCACGTTTATCTTTGAAAAATAGGTGCCGGGGTCGGTGGACGATGATGAACCACGTGCCTCCCCTGCTCCTGGTCAAGAACCTGGAGAGAGAGATGCAGGGATCGCACGGGGGACGAGGACACATCGGGTCTCTCGTGAGGCTGGTTTGGAGAAGACAACTTGACCTTGGGCTACAAACTGACTTCCTCCTGTGACCTCCATGAACGGCATTCTCTCTGCAGATCTTGACGAGAAGGATCTCCAAGCTGAACGACCAAGTCCGTGGGCCTGGGTTTTGTTCTGCTCGAAGGCAGAAGGAACATTATCCCACCCTCAGTGCTTAGAGTTGAGAACCACATAAACTCAGGGCCTGGGAACCCCTCCGACCCCACTCCGAGTGCAGGAATTGCAGGATGAGTGTTTAACCCATAAGTATTGCAGGAACAAGTGATTTTAATTAAATGAACCACATGGCTGACACCTCATCCCTTAATACCTCCCTCTGGGGCATGTGACATTAAGATGCTCCAAATCCTGAAAGGGCTCTGGAGCTACTCTCTGAAAATGAACTTGCTGAGACAGGATGACAAATGAGTGACCACGTGGACGATCCCCAAATTTCACCGCTGCTCAGAGTTCCTCCTGCGCCCTGTGTAGTCAGGTCTTGGGTGTGTTTCCCGACCTGGGGAAGAGTCCGGCTTTACCGACCAGGAGGAGCGGGACTGTGACACATGGAGCGGCCTGAAGCTGGACTCCAGCCCAGGGACCCACCCCCAGGCTGACAAAGGAAACGGGGGAATGCTGTTCTGAGGAGGCGGAGAGACGGTTCTCAGGAGGAGAGAACAAACATCCCCGCATCCCCGCTCACCAGCTTCCTGATGTTTCTATGCTGCTCTCGCTGCTCTGCACCAAGCAGCCCCCCTGCTGGTTTATGAGATTGAAATTCCAGTCATTAGAGGAATGACTTGGCCCCTCCGGCTGGTGTTCCAGACGCAGACGCGGCAGCACCGGCTTGAAGAGAGACGGCCGCCCGGGCCGCGCTCCTGTCCAGTGGCTTGTCGGGCGGGGACAGGCCTACTCTGAACCCAGGGGACAGTCAGCCCTGCTATAAACCGCTCCTGCCTCCTTCGGAGGGGATTCCTAGGTCCACTTTAGACCCAGAGCTGTGACTTTGGTTTCAACTCAGTGAGTGACACCTGTTGGCCAATTAACGGTCTCAATGGCATCTGTTTCCCACGGACCTCATCTCAGACGCGGACGCTGCAACAGTACAGTGACATGTCCCCAGTGACGGTAATTGGCCCATTTTACTAATAGCTTCATAGGCCCCAGATTATTTTTAATGTAATTTGCTAGTGAGTCTATTAAGAGGAGGCAGAGGCAGTTCTGGGCCATCAATGATCTTAGTTTTTAATAGCTTCCTAATAACTCAGAGGAGGCAGAGATCATCCCTCAGGAGCACTGAGTCGGTGGAGAGCTGACCTGGAACAAGCCCTGGGCTGCCGGTTTGCACAAGTCCCCGTGGCGTCCCCCACACCACCAAGGAGGTAAATGACAGGCGTCTGCTCATTACACCTGCTGCCTCTTCGGAGGATGTGATCGACCAATTCAGGCTCCACATGACACATCGTCAATAGGCCGTGATGCTGCCCAGAATCACGGGCTCAGGCGGGCCCAGACCTTCAGAGCAGAGATTCCAGCCAGGGGTGATTTTGTCCCCAGGGCGTATTTGGCAATTTCTGGCAACATTTTTGGTTGTCACAACTAAGGGAGGGAGGGAGGCTGCTGGTCTCTCGTGGGTAGAGGTCAGGGACGCTGCTCAACATCCCGCAGCGCTCAGGACAGTCCCCACCACAAAGCCTGGTCCTGTCCAGAGTGTCAAGCTTGCCGAGGGTGAGGCACGTTGATTTACAGCCACAGCGAACGTTTCCTTCCATCGTCTGGATGTCGCCAGAAATGATACACGGCTGGAGGCCTGGCCTTTCATCTGCCTATCGCTGGCTTCGTGCAGAACCAAAACCATGCGTAAATCAGTCCTCCTGTTTGCTCTCTGGCTTCTTCCTGTTGTAATTTTCTCCTTCCCACTTTTATTTTTCTGCTCCTGGAGAAGAGGTGACAAAATCAAATAGGCTGGAGAGTCACTAAAAATTTTCTTTTCCTCAGCTTTTAAAAAGAAATAATTTGGAAGTGACTGATGGAAAGCAAAAAACCAATGAAAAACAAGACATGAGGTTCAGCTCCTCCCTGAAGAGGAGTAAAGAAAAGTCTCCAGATGAGAGCCGATCCGTCGCAGGAGCATCACCCCCGCCAGAGAGGAGCAGGGGCCCGGGGAAGAGTGAGGCTGAGCTGGGCTAGTGCAGAGCTTCCCAAAGCGCAGCTCAGGCCACCTTAGCGGAGCCTGACATCAACACCCTGAGTCTCAACCAGCGTTTAAAAACGTGAAATGACAGAACTGAGTAGAAACTATCGAAGGGTATCACTTACTGTGAAAGTGAATATTGTTCTGTGAAATTTTAGCTTCATATATTGTGTGTGTGCGCCTATGCCAGGCCTTTTTTAAAGTATATTTCTTATGATGAGTTGTGATCAAAACAACTTGGAAAACACGGGACAGGAGGAAATGTTGGAGGATTTGGAGAGAACAAAGTATCTGTAAGCAATTTTGCAAATAAAAAGAACAAGGAAATTATTAACTCTGGGAAAACGAAAAATGCATAAGAAGGAACATGCAACCATATCACAAAAATGGGCTGTGCGGCGAGTACCACCTGCCTGGTCAGGTGACACACACTGATTATGATGCAAGTAAAATCGCGATGTGCCCATGGAGGGCGGTAGGAGGTTTGGTGCGGGAGGAGAAGGGGAGCTGACCCCCTCATCAAGGGTGCAGACATTTGAAAGAGACCAACACAGCTTGAAAGATTCACAAATAGCTCACTCTTGCAAGATCTGAAAGAAACTTGCAGAAACAGCTAAAGGAATACGGTAGATGTCTCTGGAACAGACGGAGTCAACGGTGTTTGATTTGGTGATCATGTATCTATTTATTTCAAAAGGGGGCTCGCAGGCAGGGGAACAGGACCAGTGACGTGTGGTAGCATCTCTGGAAAGAGTCTGGGGACCAAGGTAGCTTTTGGTTCCACCGCTTACAGCTGTGTCACCTCAAACACGTCCCTTCCCGGCTTTTGACTCCAGGTGACCAGTCTCTAAAACAGAGGTTGGGCCAAATGACGTGGACCGCTCTCTCCCTCAGCCCTGTGGTCTGCGTCCTGCTGTGAAGTAGCCCGGGATCCTGAGCCTGCCTCACCTTGTCTCTGCGTCAAGTAACGTCGACGCCATGGCACGAGGCACAGAACGGGCGTCAGGAAACGTGTGTGGGTTTCCATCGGTGCTGCTGGAACCACGGGCAGCCCCTGCTCCCCACGCTGAGTGGGGTCCCGTAGCCACGACTCACAGGGCTGCTTATCCCCACCCCCACAGCAGTGTCAGGAAGGATGCTCTCCTCAAAGGCTAATGGTAGGGTGCAGGGTACAGGCAGAGTACAACCTGGGGGGTGCACGCTCCGGTGGCAGAGGAGATGCTCTTAGGAGCCCACAGAAGGGGCAGAGGTTGCTGGCTGTCCCGCGTATCCATCACCTCTGTATCCATTACCCCTTCCTGAAATATTAGAAATCCTCATTTTTAGCTGTGCACATAGCCACCCAGCCTGTAACTGAATCTCCCATCCCATCTTGCAGGTGTATCCTCCCAGTGCACCCTCAAACAATGGGTGTACCCCCCCGCCCTTCTCCCCTCCCCTCCTGCCTGATATGACTGCGCCCCCTTAGACCAGGTGGACAACAAGAGTCTCCAAAGGTGACAGAGCAGCGAGACAGAAGAAGGTCAAGGTTAACCCTGTGGAGCGGCCCACCCAGCCCTGGGCCTCAACGTCAAGGCTGTGACGCGGACGAGAAACAAATGTCTGTCTCATTTAAAGCAGCTGGTAGTTGGGGGTCTTGGCAACAGCCAGTGAGCTTATACATCAGTAAGTGAGGGAGTACAGTTTTATGTTAATAGTTATTTTTTCACTTTAATGTGATGTAGGGGGAATATTCCAGCTTGTTCCTCAAACCTGTGATTCCATTCAGATGGGGGATTAGGTCGAAGTAGGTAGCACCAAAATGAATGGATTTATTTAAGAAAACAGGGAGTTGGTCTGGTGTAAAGGTAAATATTAAATAAGGTCACAGCACGGACGCTACGATGAGCAATGACTGTGAGGGTGCCCTCAAGTGACCCAAGCTTGGGAAACACCGTGCCCAACAGGACCTGATTTCTGTTTGGTGGCTCTGTGGATGGCCTGTCCCTGGAACCTGCATCCACTTGGGGAAAGTGACGTGAGGGACCGGGGAGCAACAGAGCAGCCAGGTGAGGGGTCAGAGCACAGACGGCCTCTCAGGACAGCACGAGTCAACCTACATCAGCCCAGGAAACACTGAGGCCCCCTCAGGCACCGTCCCAGCTCCTGACAGGGTGAGGGGCACAGCACAAACCCCCAGCTGCTGGGCTGGCCCGACTCCTCGACCAGCATCTCTGGTCACCCACCACGTTAGGAAGGTGCCTATTTCAGCACCCACTGTACTGTGCTGTGGCCTGACCTCCAAGGGTCTCTTTCTGAACCTGCTCACTGAGGCCTGTGCCACAGACCCTGCAGTGAAGCCCTGTCTCCCCACCCCTGCCCTGGGCCCTCCCCCAGTTGCATCCTCATAAAAGCTGCACTGTCCCCTAGAGCCTGACACAGATGCACACTGGCCTTTGGTTTCTACAAACGCCCACCTCCGGCTTTGGGTCATCCTGAGCTTCCACTGAGTCTGGGGTGGTGGGTATGCTCTAGGACCCCGAATTTCTATGTGATACAGCAGCCCCCAGGAAGCCTGGGCCTCACAGAAACTGAGAGGGTCCAGAAGTGGACCAGATGCTCTGTAGCTGGTAGATTGTGAGAGGATGACATCTCAGAGCAGTGGCGAGGATGAACTAGTCCTTTTTACTACACTGTGCTCTCTCCCCAAGCTTAAGGAGACATGGTGTCTTTACTGACTGTGTCTGACACTTTCTGGGGAGCAAAGAGATGTTCCCTAGAGGCAGTGATCTCCACCTTCGCTCTGGCTGCAGATTTCAGATCCCTTCATGTACATCCTCAAATCTGCAGACTCCAAGGGGTGTGTCACGTTCTGCTCCGCGGGACCTCGGGCAGTTCCCTTACTTGTGTCCTTCACTTGTAAAGTGGGGACAGTGCCACAGGGGCAGCTGGAACCCGGGGACCACTGCCCTGGGGGCCGAACTGAATTTCTCTAGAGAAGCTAGCGTTCCGTCAGCAGCTTGGGGTGAGCTGATGGTGAGGAGAGGGAAGTGGGTCCTCAGGGGCCCTGGGGAAGCCCTCCCTGGTGCCCTGAGACCTCTCCTAGGGGCAGAGGCACCAGCCCACTCTGCCTTCCCTCCGGCTGGTTAAAGCCCCTCCATAAAGGTCCCCATTGGGTGAGTCCAGCAAGCGGGGTCAGGAATTCCAGAAACCCCGGTCCTCACTCCCGAAGCCCTGCTCCACATCCATGCTCATCCAATCAGGAACGGGCTCTGCTCCTCTTCTCAGGAATGGACTGCAGGAAGGTTTCCATGGTTCCCTTGTCTTACAGGAGCCGGAGCTCCAGGGAAACACATTCACCAAGAGCCACAGAGCTCAGGGTGATATGAGATGCCCAGAGATCCCGCCTGCGAGGAGGGCACAGCGTGACATTAATGGGTGAAATTAGCAGCCTCAGCAGCACGAACGAATCTCCCAGTGACTGTGATGTTGTTTGGTAAGAGGGATCATTAGATGTGTGCAAACATACCAAGTGCTGTGGAAGGGCCTCGGGCTCTGACAAATGATAAATGAGAAAATTAGAGGCTTCAGGAAAATGTAAATATCATCCTTTGTAAGTCTGTCCCTCGACAGGAAAAAAAATGTTCCCCCAAAGCAATGAGGCCTTCCTTCTATTCTTTTCCCCACCAGGAAATGCCCGTGACTGTTTTACACTCTTTTACATATCTTGATTTGCCTTCTGAGTTCCTACCAGGGCTTTGGCAAAATGTGGGAGGAAAAGGCTGTAGTTTCAACTGATTTTCCTTTAATTCAGTGTTGCTCAAACTCTATTTCATTATCACCCCCTAAGGAGCCATTTCAGACATTTTTTTCTTAATTGCCCCTCATGAAATTTTAATACCATGAAAATACCAGACAATGGGTTATGTACCATGGGTACCTCTGTGTTTTTATATAAAGAGAGTAAGATCCTGTCACGCCCAAGAAGCACGTTTGACCCCCCGGGAACAGTATGGCCCCGCTGTGAACGCACGCTCTCGTTCATTCATTCACCCGAACACGCCACAAGTATGCACCTGGTGCCTACTCTGGGCACTGGGGACGTGGCTCTGAGCAGAGCAGGAGGCCCCGGTCCCCATGGAGCTGACATTGTGGCAGGTCGAGGGACAGTGACAGATCACAGGGGAACAGGCACCACACCCAGTGCAGGTCGATGTCATGGAAACGATGAAGCAGGATAACGAGAGGGGGGCGCCCAGGTGGGTTCCAGGTTGGCCAGGCGGCCAGGGAAGGCCCGGCTGATGAGGTGACATTTGAGGTGAAGCTGGAAGGAGGGGAGGGGGCTGCTTGGGGTTCAGGGGGACAGAGTGTTGCAGGCAGAGGACACAGCAAGGGCCTCCCAGAGGGGAGAGGAGGGATGAGGAGCAGTGAGGAGGCCAGTGTGGCAGGAGGCAAGTGGGTGAAGGGGAGCGAGGGGGGAGATGAGTGTAGAGAGGCGACAGGGGATGGCTGAGAAGGGGGACAGATCATCTCAGACCTGTGGGCCACTGTGAAGGTCAGCTTTTCCTCTGAGAGACGTGAGAGTCTTGGAGCAGGATCTGGTTTATATTTCAACAGGATTGTCTGGCTGAAAACAGGTTGGGCGGGGTGGGGGGGGGGAACGAGGGCTGGAAGAGGAAGACCAGGGGAGGCCAGGAGGAGGTGATGGTGGCCTGAGCCCGGTGGTCACAGTGGAGGAGCTGAGAGGGGGTCAGAGGCTGGCGATCTCTCACAGGTAGAGCAGGAAGGAAGGATGTGCTGCAGGATGAGGAGTGCAGGGTAGAAGGAAGGGCGTGGAGGATGCCTCCCAGGTGCTGGCCTGAGAGCCTGAGGATGGGCCGTCTACTTGGAGCTGGGGGAGGCTGGGAGGAGACTGTGCCTCCCTAGAGCTCCTCTACCAACTATGAGAAACAGAGTGGAGAGGAGACAGAGTGAGGGTGACACTTCCTAGATTTATGACAGCTCTTCAGACAGGTCCAACTACATAATTTGTGTGGCCAGGGCAAAGTGAAAATGCGCTCATAAGCAGGACCTAACTGCCACTAAAAATCCTAAAATTAAGCTTTTCCTTTTCTTCTTCAGTCCCTTTCCTGAGCTGTCATGGTGTTTGTTACTCACTATGTAATGGATGTGGGGGACTCACGGGCAGGGCAGACCCTCATAGGTCAGGCCCCCATAAGATGCAAAGGATAGAAGCAGTTTCTGGACAGGGTTATTCCCTTGAGCAAATCCTCTAAATAGTGCTTTTTAAAGAAACGTGTTGGCATGACAATTGTTAAGACTGATGAAAAGTGTCAGCAGAGCCAGCAGCGGAACCTTGAGACACCTGGAGAAGCCCTGGGTGAGCAGAATCTTTGTATCCATCACCAGCCTAAGCCCCTTCACCAGCCTAAGCCCACATTATGGCCCCGCCCCTGCCATGGCCCCGCCTCCTAAACGGATAGGCCTCCAGCCTGGCCCCGCCCCTGGCCCCGCCCATAAATGGCCCCACCCATAGAGTGTCCCCGCCTCTAGCCGGGCCCCATCCGGGGACCTGGCACATCTATTTTTAGCTGTAGTAAACCCTGTCAGTTTCCAAAGCCTCCAGAGAGCATTTTGACCTCCTCGTTATCCGCAGAGGACCGGCCCAGGCGGCTGTTCCTGCGTTTCCGCCACAGCCACCTGCTGCCCACTGTCCAGTGCAGTCGGGACAGGCAGTGTCCCCTCCCACTGCTCCTTCATCCCCTCCCTCCCCTCTCACCCTCTCTGCCTCTGCTCCCTGGAAATGCAGGATGCTCCCACCCAAGGTCTCTGCGCCTGCCTTCCCCTCTGCTGGACCCATCCTCCTCTGGGTAGCCTCACGCCCCTCTCCCTCTGCTCAAACGCCACCTCCTCCCAGAGGCCTTCCCTGATCATCGCCCCGCTAGTTCCCTCCATGTCTTTACCCTGCTCTGTATCTGTTTGTTCATTTTCTGCCTCATTCAGTAGAAGGTATGTTCCATGGAGGTTGTGCTTGGCACAGGGCGGGAACCCAATAAGCAATTGTTGTAGGAATGAATATTTACATATTTTATCTGGGTGTCCATATGGGCAACTGCATAGAAAAAGCCCCTGCAAGGGTTTTCATCACACTCACTGATAACAGTGGTTACGTGTGAGTGGCTGGATGCCAGGAGGTCAACAGGGACTTGTGCTTGTCTAATATTTTGACTTTCTTACAGGAAATATACTTATGTATTGGATGTGTAATGAAAATTAATTTTAATTAAAAATCAATTTCATGCAATATCGATTTTACAATAAACAGAATTTTCACCTTCCTTGATTGAGATATCTGATATTAAGCACTCTGTCATCCTGAAAGAACCAATTTCACAGTAAACAAACAAAGTTGGGGGGACTTCCCTGGTGGCACAGTGGTTAAGAATCCGCCTGCCAATGCGCGAGACATGGGTTCGATCCCTGGTCCGGGACAATCCCACATGCTGAGGGGCAAATAAGCCCGTGCGCCACAACTACTGAGCCTGCACTCTAGAGCCCGCGAGCCACAACTACTGAAGCCCATGTGCCTAGAGCAACAAGAGAAGCCCGCAGCGCACCACAACGAAGAGTAGCCCCCACTCCCTACAACTAGAGAAAGCCCGTGTGCACCAACATAGACCCAACACACCCAGAAATAAATTAATGAACTAATTTAAAAAAATTTCGGTGCGTTAATAAAAGTGACAGTAATAACCACATAACCACAATGTCTGCTCCTCCTGCTAAGTTATGCGGGCTTTTGCTGATTCCAAAGGACCTTCCTCCTGTGGCCTCCTCCGATTATTTGACAACACTGGAAAAAGCTGGAAGAAGTTATGCGTACCGCCATGGTCGTTATTCCTGTTTTCCCGAGGAGGGAAATCCAGTGACTTTGCCCTGAGCACCTGTCAAGGGATCACAGGCCACTTTTCACCACCGCCTTCTTCATGGGACCCTGAATCTGTCAGCCCGGTAGCTTCGCGGGCCTGCTAGCCCGGTCCCAGCTCTAGGCGTGGGCCGTGATTGGTCACGCTGTAACCGAAAGTGGGGTCCAGCTGCTCGCTGCTCAAAAGCCAATAAAGAGGCAAGGCTGGTGGAAAGGAAAGTTTGCTTTATTTTGGACGCCGGCAACCGGTTGCAGGGGGAGGGCAGATGCCCGTCCAAAGGCTGCCTCCCCCCAACTGACAATCAGTGGGCAAGAGCTTTCATAGAGAGAGGGAGGGGCTACATGCAGAAACAGCACAGGCAGCTCTGACAGTCATCTTGAAATTGGTCCTCGGTGGTCTGACCAGCGTCATCTTGATTGTTTTAGGTACAGTTGATCTTCAGTCCCAGAGTCGGTTTGTTCCCACCTCCCTGAGGCTGGTTCTTGGAATTGTGCGAGATGGAGCAGCTCATGTCATGGCTAGTCTGGTCATTATGTAATTAACTTCTTCCACCTGGTGGGGATTTCAGTATCTATAAGACAGCTCACAGGATATGGCTAAGAATACTATCTATAGCCCTTGAGAAGGAACTGAAGGTTCCTTGACTTTGCTTAATGACTAAATTATTATTATTTGGTCTCCTTTGACTGTTTTCCTTTGTTTCTGCATTTTCTCACTTCTCTGATTAAACTTATTCTTTAGCTAAAGTTTTTCCACAGACAAAAGGCAGGCTGAGGACATGGGGGGGTGGGGGGCAGGCAAGGACCATAGGGTCCTGCTCCAGTTCATAACCAGTCAGCTCATTGCACTCCCCTACCTTGACTGGCTCAAGGGTGGTCACCTGCCCAGGTGGGCAGTGAGCTATGAGATGTTTGCCTGGACTCCTGGGCTCTTCTGAGGTTCTCTCTGGACAAAGAAAGTGTGGATGCAGCTCTCAGAACCACAGCGGCCTTCCCCTCCTACCAGGAGTGAAGACAGTCTGAAATCAGCATTGACCCTTGAGAGAAGGAGGAGCCAAGAAAACTTCAGGGAAACTGAGCCACAATCTGATCGATCCCATCATTCCAGAATCGTTTTATCTCTGGGATTTTTTTAAGGCTTAAGCCCATGAATCCCTTTATTGTTCAAGCCTGTTTGCATCGAATCCTCTGTTCTTTGCAACCCCAAGCCATCTGTCTATTAGCTCAGTCACACAATAGTAAGTGGTGGGTGATTAAACCAGGGCCTTACCTGGCTGATTCTTTGTGTGCAAGGCACACCTCCTCAAAGCCAACCTGGTTCTTGAAATCAAAACGTTGGAGTTAAGATCCCTAAAGGTCACCTAGCACAGCCCCATGGGCCAAGGAAAGCCGGTAAGAAGTGACCTGCCCAGATCACAAGGGAGGAGGCGGCAGGGCTGGGCCTTCTGCTGCTGCTGCTTGTGTTTCTAGGTGAGCACAGTACAAGAGCCCGCCTGAGACAGGATAGCCTGGACTCCATCTATCAACTCGAAGTTCATGTCTGCACTCCCAAAATGAAGTGGCAAATGTCTGCAACCCTAGCCCATTTAGCGAGAAACCCTCCTCTGCTCCACGGACCTGACAGTCCCGATTATAAATTGGAGGGTGACTCTAGTATTTGTCTACCTGGTATTTTTTCTTTTCTCTGCTAAATCAGAGTTAATCCTTTTTTATTGGATGCTGTTGCTTGGGTATAGATCTGCAGGGTTTGGCTAAGCACTTGTTTCCACACACACACACACACACATTTTTAAAGGGGACACAAATGAAGAATAGATTATTAACATACATTTTATTCTCACCTCCATTTCAGACGCTGATTGGGGGTTTGTTTCCGTTGCTGTTAACTGGTTGTTTTGGTAATCACCTCTCTCCTAATTTCCCCTAAGACAGGGACGTGTGGGCTGACGTTTACTCTCTTGGTGACAGAGAGAGGCAGACCCCAAACTGGATTATGTGGGGTGTGGTCACTGTGAAGCACCTGGGGGCAAAGAAGCCAGGAGCCAGGCGAGAGGCTGCAGTTTTTTCGAGATCCGTGTCTCATCCGGGTGAGAATTGTCTCTCTCAGGATTTCACCTGGTTGAAAATGCTCATCAAGGTAATAGCAGCCCCTTCAAGTCTGCGCTGCTTCTACAGTACAGATTCTGTGTTGAATTTTTATGGTAAAAATGACTGCAATTTTAGGCCATTGTAAATGCCTTTGGTTTCTGCTGAGCTATTGACAGAAAGAACTTAAGTGATAGATGTTCAGCATTTATCCTGCTCCCAAAGCGAGCTGGACATTCCCTCACCACTGAATCCCATCAGCACAGTTTCAGACGGGAGCAAATTTCATAGTCAAGTCCTTGGGGGAGGGGAAGTCATCTTATAACCAATTTTTAATTAAGAAGACAATGGGAAAAAAAAAGAAGACAATGGGGACTTCCCTGGTTGTGCAGTGGTTAAGAATCCCCAGGCCAATACAGGAGACGTGGGTTCAGGCCCTGGTCCAGGAAGACCCCCATGTGATGCAGAGCAACTAAGCCAGTGCACCACAACTACTGAGCCTGCGCTCTAGAGCCCGTGAGCCACAACTGTTGAGCCCGTGTGCTGCAACTACTGAAGCCGGAGTGCCTAGAGCACATGCTCTGCAACAAGAGAAGCCCCTGCTCACTGCAACTAGAGAAAGCCTGGGCAGAGCAACAAAAACCCAACACAGTCAAAAATAAAATTAAAAAAAAAAAAAGACAGTGATGCAAAACTGACTTTAAGGAAAAATTATAGAAAGATTACCCATGTGTTTTCAGTTACAGGAGGGCATCGTTAAAACTGGGAGCTTTGGAAGCAGGGACATCCCTATTCAAATCCTGGCTCCATCACACACCTGCCGTGTGACCCTGGGGAGGACCATTACACAAGGACATCACTTACCTGACAATGTCACTCACTTGAGAGGTCAGTTACCTTCTCTGAACCAATTCCTCTCCGTTCAAGGATTGTTATGAAGGTTCAGAATCAAAACAAAACGTACTCAGGCCTTGCTTCTCCAAGTGTGACCTACACAGCAGAAGCATCTTCATTGCCTAGAAGCCAAAACTGTAGACTTTCAGGTCCCATCCAAGACCCACTAAGTCCAAATCCAATTCTAACAGGATTCTCAGGGGACTCATGTGCACGCGAGTGTGAGAAGCAGCATCTCCAGGCGGCCAGCCGGCTGCCAGGCGCCCAGCGAGGAGCCCCGTGCAGCCTGAGACTGACGGAGGTTCGTACCATACGGTATTTATTTCTCACATAACAACATTGTTTCTCACGCTTGTGTTTTACAGTTTTCATATTAGTTCACTTCACAGTTTACATAAAGCCCACTGAGTAGCCGCTCAGGCCTCACCCTGTATCCCACCCTGATTGGTGCAGGCATGTTGCTGTTAGAAAATCCGCCCCACTGAGCTGCCTTCTTCATGGAGCTTTCCTTTGAGGGACCACCTAAAAAAACAAAACACCAAAGGAAACAGGGAGAGAGAAAGAAGGGAAAAAAGAAGAAAAAGTTAAAGCATCCATCTGTCCCTCTAGAGTCCGGGGAGATGAGTCCTCTTCACTCGTGTTGTCAATGAAGGGAGCAAACTGTCCTCTGCTGTGTCTCCAGGGCCGTCAGGGATGCAGAGACAAGACCCTCCAGGTGGGTGCAGAGCTGCAGGGACACAGGACGTGGCAGGGCTGGCAAGGCCACACCTTCAGGACACAGCCGCCCCCTCACCTCCCCAGGGCAATGCTTCCCCTCCGCTGCTCAGAATGGAGGGGACAAAAGCGCGGATCGCTGGGGGCTTGTGCTTTCAAGGCCCTGAGACAGGGTTTGGGTTACAGTCACCTTTCACATCAGGAGTTCAGAGCCCTTTCCCCTCGCGCATCTCCTGGCTGCTGGGGCAGATAGTTTTGCATTAATGGGCGACCCGATTTCAGGGAAACCCCTTGTCCGGAGACTCCCTCACATGCTCAGGGCAGGGCCCCTCTTGGGACCAGCGGCGCTGTGGGCCCTGAGGGTCCCCTCACCCTTCCCGTTCCTGATCAGCAAGGACAAGGACCTGCAGAGCTTGGCCTCGCCCCAGGCCTGCCCTTTCTTCTATACGGGCCGCAGGCTGAACCCCACTTGTCAATTGGGGAAATGCAGCTGCTGCCTCTCCCAGAGCTGCCTCCAGTTCACATGAGATAAAAACCTGCAGACAGAAACTCTGACTGCAGGAACTTGTGTTCTAGAACTCAAACAAGTAAATGAGTGAAATTCCAAGTGTGCGCGGGGTGGACCAGGGTGGCGAGAAAGAAAGTGGGGAGCAGGGCAGGGGGCCAGGGATGGGGGGTCAGGGGTCAGGGGATGGGAAGGAGGAGGAGCAAATGGAGAGGGGGGCCAGGGGGTTCAGCGGAGGGGAGAAGGAGGAGAAAGGGGTCAGGGAGAGTGGGGGGGCTCCTTACTGGCTATGAGGTGCTCTAGTCAGGAAGAGGGAGGACTTGGGTCCCAGGTTTCCTCTGAAGATTGACCTGAACAGGGACAAAGGGGAAATGAGAACAGCCTGCTGGTCTCCAGGAAAGTGATGGCAGAGCAGCGCTATGAGAGGACAAGGAGGGAGTTGGGGGTCTTGTCAGCACCCCGCCCGCTTCTGCCCACCTGGAGGGAGGCTGGTCTGCAGAATATTCTGTGATGTTGCTGCATCTGTAGAGTCTGAAGGATCCCAATTATGCCCCATAGATCAAAGCAGCTCCCTTAACCTCTTCCCTGACTCAGCAGAGGGAGAACCTGGGGTCACCCCCTTCTGGAATGTTCCCTCCAGAGGCAGCTTCAGGTGGCTTCTCATTTCATAGGAAACAGCATCCCTCAGAGCTCCCAGAAAGGCCATTGATTAAATGCCACCAGGGGCAGCTTCGCCACAGCAGGGCCAACAGGCTTGATGGCCCCTGCTTTCATAAACACCAGGCAGCCTGGCTCCCTGCCCTTGAGCGAGTCACTCTGGAGTTGAAGAGTAATTAAGGAAGTGTTTCCTTTTTATAACCAGTTCCCCTTTCTCTCGGGTGCTGAGGTGGTTCTGGGAGTAAAAACATCATGAAAACGATGTGAGGTCAATGAGACAAAGCTGCGGGTGAACCCGGCTTCAGAGAGAGGATACCTGAAGTGAAGCAGGAAGAAAAGGCCATCTTTATCCGCCTCCAAACACAGAGGCGGGAGGAAAAGAAAACACCTCCCAGACCCTGGCTCCCCTGCGACTCCTTCTGAGTGATGAGAACCCTGGTCACTGTGCCCGTGACTTAATTAGTCCTGAGCATGTGCCCTGGGGGTGGGCAGGGGACAAGGAAGGTCCTGAGATGGAGAGCGAAAAACAAGACAGCATTTCTCCAAGGCCCTTTGGAAATTAACAATAAAGAGAACAAACAGCCAAGGGTCCAGATGACCCACGAGGGCCAGAAAGTGGATGGCCGTGCTCCCAGAAGGGCAGACGGGGTCCCGTCCCTTATACCGTGGACCGGATCAGAAATGGAGACCTTCTATGAGATGCCACTTTCCAGGTAAAACCTCACGTCCTATTTCAGCTTCTTCATATAGAGTCAAGTAAACATACAGCCCAGTTTCCTATAAGCAGACTTCCTCTTTTCTTTCCTGTCCTTTTTTTTTTCTTTTCTTTTCTTTTTTTTTTTTTTTGGCCTTAATAATATGACTTCTTGAGAAAGATCATTTACATTTACTGTGAATTTTACTCATTTATTCGAACCTGTTTCATTTATTCATCCACTATTTCCTGTGTAAATATTTGTTGATCCTGAGCACTGGGGATAGAGGTTTGAATGGCAGACCTGGTCTGCCCTCAGAGGGAAACTTTCTAGTAAAGGAGACACATTTACAAGTAAGTAAAACACAAGATTGATAAAGAGGGTGAAACTGCTCTATAGGAAATAAACTGGGAGTTCGGAAAGAAGGGGATAGAGGCCGTGCTACCCAGGGAGGTCAGGGACGGCCGCTCTGAAGAGGTGACATCTGAGCTGAGATGAACACATAAGGTTCCAGCAGGCAGAGGCCGTCAGGAGAGCATTCTGGGCCAAGGGCACAGCACATGCAAAGGCCTGGAGGCAAGACTGGGCTAGATAAGTACAATGAACAGAGAAGAGGCCGGGGACTGGGCCGTGGGGGCGACTGGACAGCAGGGAGGCAGGAGGGGCCAGGACTAGACAATTCATGGGAGAAACAGCGGGCAGCGAGTGAAGGAGTTTACACTAGGTGACACCTCACAGCTGATTTCATTACTGAGCAGCCGTTGACTGGCTGCTGGGTGGAACCCGTGGTGAGGGGACAGGGCGAGCCCCAGGTCTCTAAGATGCGTGATTTTGCGCAAATTTATCTTCTCCGAGCCTCAGTATCTTCATCTGTGGAATAAAGGAGTCATGATCCAGGATTTTGCAAGATGCTGCCCATGATGGAGCCCAGCCCACAGCGTCTGTGTCTTTCTGTAACTATAACAAGTGGACATTGACCTTCCCAGACTCACGCCCATGACTCAGAAGGTACCTGAGGCCAGAATAAAACGCCCTTGGATTGGCTCAGGACATGTGCTTGTGTAACCCAGCCCCTTTCACGAGCCTTCATTCCATCACAGCAATTCCTCACGGGCACTCCTGAGCACGGGGCCATGGATTTGGGACTTGAGTTCTACTCACCGTCTCTCCTGGGAAAGGCAGGCAGCTAATTCACGTGACTCAACCCAGACCAGAGCTGATATTAGACGAGGTGGTGATGCTTAGAACAAACACCTGCTTTATTAGATCAACAATAATGCATGAAATGTTCTTAAAACCCACACATTCACTTTCTCAAGCAATTGCTTGAAGGTGGCTGCGTTGGCCCCACACCCCAGGCTGGGTTTAGTTGAAACCTGACCCCGCCCCCCCCCACGAGGCTGTCCAGTGGCAGCCACTTCTCCTTCCAGGTGGAGGAAATTCAGATGTGACACATAAGGTAACAGAAGGACAAACCCAGAAAAGGGGGCACCCACGGGCCATTGATCCTGGAATCAGCAAGGCAGGGGCATGAAAAGTCAACTGCAGGGAGCAGGTCACGTCAACCAAGAGACTTTACAGACTTAACCACATGCCGGGCAGCCCTTGTTTGAATCCTGATTCTGGAAAAACAATGAGATAACAGCATCTGTGAGACAACCGGAGAGACTTGAATCTTAGAGGTGATAAGGACGTTGTAGCTACGTTAGAAAACACCCACACAAGGTCCAGGATTTGCTTTAAATACATTGGCGGAAAGAAGGGAGAGAGCTGGAGGGGGTGGGGCGGGTCCTGGTAATTGCTGAATCTGGGTGATGGGTGTGTGGCGGTTCATTATGTTCTGGTTGAAATGTCCATAATACTTGTTTAATGGTACTCAGTTTACTACGTGATTGCTGTTTACTTGTGGAAGAATTGTGCAATATTGCAAAACACAGACCAGGAATCTCCGTTCTGTCACTTTGGCTCCTCCCCGTGTTAACCCGTGGGAACAGGGCATTTCCTGAGGGGCCTGAGCCGCGACTCTACACATTCCCGCTCCTTCTGCAGACAGGACTCAGCCAAGCCCCGCGCTCTGGGAAGGGATTTTATTTACCCTTCACCTGAAGCCAGCAGCTTGCTCATTACAGAAGTCCACCGGCTGACGGCGATTTTATGCAGAGCTGAGCACAACAGCCGGGACCTGTCACCCCAGCTCTCAAGTGAAGATCCGGAGGTATTTTCAAGCAGAAATAATGGGCCCTTGCAGCTTTTTAAAGAGATATGATTTATCTCCGGGACGGCATCCAGGCTGGAGCTGCTGGAGGAGAATCCCAGGCTCCCCGGCCAGCAGGGAGGTTATTAGTGCCTCGGCGGCCTGTCTGCAGAGGAGGGACGGCGAGGCTCCGCCTGCCAGGGTGACCAGGAGTTGGGCTGACCTGCACCAGGCACAGAAACGCTCTCCACGGCTGGTGGAGATTTGGGAAATTTCTGTTGAATTTGAACCACGTGATGGTGAACTGGGCGACTCAGAGCCCAGGCAGAACGTTTGCAGGCAGAATCACATGGTTTGGGCGCCTTCATTACTCTGGAGCAGGAGTGAGTGTTTGGGAAGATGCGAATGATGTACCTTTGATTGAAAAACAGCTGCACACAAATGCAGGCCTTATTCTCCGGTTAATTGAACTGTGATAGACACTGCCAGGTGTCCACCCAGGGCCCTTCTTTCTCATCTACAGGACCCCGATGGTCACACGCTCCCCAGACCTTGTCCAGCCCCCCAGCCGCTGTGCCCGTGTGACCCCCTTCTCGCCGCAAGGTGGTGGCAGGTGGCTGTGGGGATCCTGGGAAAGCCCGGCTGTCCCCTTTCGGCCTCTTCCTCCTCTCGCCGCCTCCTCCTTCCCTCCTGGCTGGGGGCAGGTGAGAGGCTGAGGAGTGGCGGCATCTGCAGCCACGGGGACGCTGCCAGTAAAGGCACAGGCTGAGGATGCAGACGGAGCAGCAGAAGGAGCCAGCCCTTGGTGTATCGCGCAGCCCTGCACCAGCCCTGCACGGCCTACGCCTGGCCCAATTAGCCGGGAACGAGGCCAGCCACCCTGGGCTAAGCCCCTGGAACTGGTGGATTAGAGCTGAGCACAGCCCTGGCTGGAAAAGCAGCCACAGCTGGCCATGGTTCTGTGAGGTCCACGTTCCAATCCTAGACCTTGGTGCTTCACGGGCACCAGGCCTCCCCCAGCCTGGGAGCGAGTGGTCCTTAGAGCATCACACTCCTCCCCTTCCGGCAGCCTCATCTTATTATTCCAGGCCCTGTAATTTATGGTCGCCCAAAGATGATATGTTTCCCTGAACCAAGGCCTGGACCTCCCCCTGCAGACCCCACAACTGTTAATATTACCCGCTCTGTTTGCTCGCGGCATTTGTTATTTTCTGAAATTGCCTTGGGTGTTGATTTATTTACCTCTTCCTCTATTGTCTGCCTCCCAGACTAGAACCTGAGCTCCCTGAGGTCGGGCTGCATCTGCCTCCTTCTCTCTTGTTTCCCTGGAGCCCGTGGCAGCACTCGGTACCCAGAAGGAGCTCAGCGAGCGTGGGATGACTCAGACGCGTGACTGAAGGAGTGAACGCATGAGTGAGCGCGGACCTTTGGTCAAAGCTCTAGTGTTTATTTCTCATTTCCTTCTCGCCTGGCGCCTCCTTCCAATGTGATGACTTGCTGGACTCAAAACCTGCTCCGTCTGGCCAGCGTTGTCCCTGAGAACTTTCTGTGATGTTGAAAACGTTGCATATCCACGCTGTCCAATATGGTTTTTTTATGTTAACCATAGAAGACCAAGGGCACTTGAAATGTGGCCAGTGCAACTGAGGAGGTGACCTTTTTAACTTATTTAGTTCTATTCATATGGACTTAAATAGCCACAGGTGGCCAGTGGCTACCGTGGAGGACAGCACAGGACTCCATCCTCGGGGTTCTTCCCGGCCATGTTCTCCAGATCTTGTCCTTCTATCTGCCTGCCTGGCCCGTCCTGACTCCCAGCTCTCATCCCCCATCCTTGGCCTCAGGGGTCACCAACCTGCTGTCAGGTGGACACCTCATTCACCTTTGGTTCAGCGCTGGTTCAGGTGCCCACGGGGCCACATGGACGGGCACCAGGTCCCAAGCTGATGCGAACCTCCAGGGCCATCTCAGTCCGGACTCAGGTCAAAGGTTTCCCAAGAATACAGGACACATAGGAACCTCCTTCTGCCAGTCTGGGTTTCCCCACAAAAGACCCCAAAGCTCTAGAAATCTCTGAGACTAAAAGGGGGGCCAAGGTGTGTCAGCCAAGACTCTTGTCCACAAGGGACAGAACACCTGTCCAAACAGACATACAACTGAAACAGACATGAGCTGAAATAAAATTCTACTCACTGCAGAAGCAGCATGGTCCAGAGCTACTAGGCTGCAGGCATGGCTGGGTCCTGGGGCAAAATGACGTCATTGGGAAGTGGGCTCTCCCATCCTTCAGGTCCCTTCCTCCGGGGTCAGCTCCATTCTTGGTCACATGTTTCTCATGAGGTGGCAAAGATGACCCGTTGCTCCAAACTCCCATCCCACTGGCCCAGCCAGGATGGTAGAAACAGAAGCCTCCTTCCCAATATTCCAGCAAAGTCTTGGCACTGACACAGATCAGACAAGCTGGGCTCACAGACCCACCTCCTCCTTGGTCACCATGGGCACAGGGCCCAGGAAGCTGATTGGTTGGGCCTGGGTCATTCACTAAGCTTGGAGCCAGGAGTTGAGGAGTTAAGAGTAGAGGAAGCTTGGTTCCCCCCAAAGGAAACTACCAACAAGGCAAAGAGGGAGAAAGGGTCCAGGCAGGTAAAACCCAGAGACACCTGCAGGGCACTCAGAAGGCCCAGTCCCACTCCCTGAGTCACTTGTGCTGCTCTCCAGCCGTGCTGTCCACGCCAATCTGTGGATTCTGGATGCCCCAAACCAGGTTACCAGAACCCCTGGCCTGCCCACCAGAGTCTATTTTAACCTAGAAAGAGGAGTGAGTTGCATAAAATTGAGCATTTTTTAAATTATGATTCTTAAAGGACGCAGGTGCAATAAGCTCCAGCTTCTGTTGGGAACCTCAGAGCCACAAGAATAATCCGGTGAAGGCGGGGACCATGGGCACCGGAGCCCCATGTCCTCTGTGGCACAGACGCCAGCACAGGAGGGCCCAGGAGCTCATGTCCGGATCTGACTTTCAGGTGGAACAGAGCACCCCGCCCCCAGCTCTGTGATGGCATCACAGACACATGACCTTGTTTCCTCCTGAAACCACAAGAACTGAGGGCTCCTGAGGTCAGAGACACACATGTGAGAGTGTCCCCAGAAAGCAAGTGAGGCTGCAGGCTGAGGGTGACAATGGCCAGAGGAGACCTTCTCTTCCTTACTGTGGAAACTTGGGCTCATTTGTCATAGCATTTGGTGGCTCTTGGAAAAAGCTATTTTCATGGAACTTCTCAAAGCACAAACATTCCCAAGGAGGACGAGTGACTCAAGGGAACAGGCTGGTCCCCTGGGAACTGGGCATCTCATGCCCTCTGCCCATCCCTCCAGGTCTGCACTGGGCTTGGCTGAGCTCTCAATCCCAGCGTGCCCAGGGAGGCTTTCCTTGGAGTCAGGGACCTCCTGAATCCTCCACGCAGCCCTGTGTTCACAAGGTGTCTGCAGAAGACACCTGGGAGCCCTGCGCTGAGCCAGGGACCAGGGAGGAGGGGAAGTTCAAGGCCACCTCAGCCCTCCCTTGGGGAGTTTCCCTTCCAGGGGCCTCTGGTCCCAGTGCCACACCTGCTCTGCTGTGTGTCTGCCTCTGGGCCTCTGCTTCCTCATCTTCACCCCGGGCATAGTAACACCTGCCCTGCGTGCGTTTTAGAGCTGATGTTGCAAGAATAAAAGAAATAACACATGCAAATATGCTTCGATAGCCAAATAATCGTTATTCTTAATCTCAGACTTTCCCACCAGCTTTATAACTTTTTGGCACAGAACTGGGTTCCTATCAAGGCCCCTAAATACCTGCAGAGGTGTCAGGGTTAGGGCTCCCACAGGAAGCAGAACTCACCCCCAAGGTTTAATAAGATGTTAACACAGGGATGCGGTGCAGAGGGTGTTCGGGGTTATTGAGCAAACAGGAATGTTGAGACACAGAGATCAGCCACGGCAGGAAGCTGTCAGCATCCCAGGGCGGACGGGACGAGGGGTGGAGAAGGCCGCCCACCGTGAGCAATAATCTCAAAGGAGGTACCCGGCGAGATGGATGCTGAAGCAGAGGGACCAGGGAGGGAAAAGGCCCCAGTGACAGCTCCTCCTGCCAGTCTCCCACTAAGCAGCCTTGGCCAGAAGCCAGAGGTGAGGGGAGCCAGAGGGGTCTGCAGGGGTCTCGTGGGCACAGAGCAGGGTAGAGAATGGATGTTGGGGGTGGGTGGGGTACCAGGGGACAGGAGGATGGCCAGCACAGGTGGTCTGGCAGCCCAGCAAGAGGCCAGGCTGCGGTCCTTGGGTGAAACGTCCTCATTCAGGGTCTGCAGGAGGGAACAGCTCTGCTCGTGTGGGCAGCAGTAACCAGGAAAAACAACTTCCTCCATCAGATTCTATTCACTGTTTTCAGAAACCCCAAGAGGCTGCCTAAGGGGGAGGGGAGTTCAAACAGGCATCAACAGGGCTGGGCAGCCAGACCTGAGCAGGCGCCTTCCCGCAGCTCCAGAGGCCACTGCGGCCACCCCCGGGGGTCTGCAACAGCCTCGGCTTGGTCCCCGCTCCGAGCTCTAAGACCTGCTCCACTGGCTGAACGGCAGGTCGGACCAGCCAGGAAGGAACAGGAAAGGAGATCCAGCGCTCAGAGCCCCGTGCTCAATGCCTGAGGGGACGCCCAGCTCAGGTGCCACGGAGGAGCCGCCCGTTCCCAGACCTGCTCTCTCCCCACTTTCATCTCCTCTTCTCTTTTCACCGCAGAAGAGAGCCGTGGGCCTGATTACTCTCTGCACTTTCCTCTGAGCATTTGCATCTCAGGCAAAATCACCCATCACTGGGTCAAGGGGACATGATAGCCGGAATCACTGCCCATCTGTCCCGTGTGACATCCTGTCCCAGCACAAGCAGGAGATGGCCTGCCTTCCCTGGGAGACTCTCAGGGCATCCATCACTTCACCCCTATGCCGTCCACTCATGTCTTGGTGTGAACTAGACCACAGCCTTTGCCCCAGGCTGCTTTAACGATTGAATTTGATGGTGCATAGAAGCTTGGAAAATGATCTGGGAAGACATGTTCGATAAACAGCCCTCCTCCTCCTGTTCTTCATCTCCTGTTCCCCTGCCCTCCAGCCATCTGACAGGTGACGTCGACCTGACCACAGAGGACACCAGGGGACTGAAGCCATAAGGATGTTTCCACCCAAAGGTACTTCTGCAAGTGGTTCACAGGTGTTTCTTGCCACCCTTTGGGAGAAAGACGGTCGAATCCTAACAGCTCTCAGGAGGCAGTGTGTTTACATCTAAGCCAGTCAGAGGCCTCTGGTCACTTCACAGCCCAGGTGAGCATGAGAAGCAGGAGTGTTCACATTTCCAGGGCCTCCAAGGGCCAAGTTCTGTGCTCTGGGCTTTACTTACAGCAAATGGACTTCGAAGGTCAGAGTGGTCAAACGTGGGCGACTGTACGTGGTTCCCTTGATGTGACCTCCCTCACTTCTGTAAACCCCTCCTGTGTCCTCTCACACCATCAACAAGTATTTATTGAGCTGCTGCCGGGGCTGTGCTGGCCCTAGAGATGGGAGAGTGACCAGGGGACACAGCCAACCTCACGAGGCTGTGTCACAATGGAGGGAGGGAGGTGAGAGGGAGCCCCACGCCCAGGTGATCCTGGCCACATCGATGCACTTCCTGGTTTCCCCACGTGGAGCCCGCAGCCAGAGCACAGAGATACCCTCTGGCTGTGGCCATTTTATAAACCTCGATGACTTAAAAGTAACATGTAGCTGACAATGGTGGGGGTGGGGCATGGAGGGAGGACTGTGAGGAAAAATGAAGAACAGCACGGAGGTGCCAATTTCCCCACCAAGAGCTGTGGGCAGAGGGTCCTCACGTCTAAGCTTAATGGACAGGGCAGGAAAGGGTTTTGTTTATCAAGGTTGCAAAGTTGGCCAACGGAAGAATTTAGAATACAAGTGCACTTAATACATCTCAGGATGATGAAAGAAAGGTGAGCTGCCACAAAGGAATAAAAATTTTCATTTTTCATAGCAGGAGAGCCAGTATATATTATCCAGAGATGGCAAACCTAGAAATCGGGGTATGTATCATCTAGAATAGTGGTAATAACCGCCAGACAGCCCCGAAACAGCAGAAGTTAGAAGGAAATAAATGGCCTTTGGGAAAGGAAGCATTTCAGTTTTCCTTTACTACCATGCACTGCTGTGTGGTTTTTTTATAGTTATTTGTTTGCATGTTAGTTTTATAATTGAACAAAACTAAAAGTGGTGCTTGTGGTATGTCAATGCAGAAAGTGGTCTGGAAACACATGAAGTGGGTAATTCCCTTCTCGGCTGAGTCTAAGCCCTCCCCCTCCCCTCCCCCTCCCTCCATCACCGCCCAGACCACCACGGACAATGACATGGCACCGATGGGATAAATCACACAACGGGGAGACAGGGTTCTGTCCTCCACAAGCACTTACGGAGAGACTGCTGTGCGCACTGAACGGAGCCCTGGGTGGTGGGCAAAATGGGTGGGAGTGGATCTTTCTTTCGGGGCTTTGCCAGCTTAGGGGCCACCTCACCATGAAAGGACCCCAGACACCAGGCTGCAGGGACTTTCAAGTCTTCCCTTCTGGCCACTCCTTACACCAGGGAGGGACCAATGTGTGGGAGGGCATTTTAGGTGCAATCATGATCTCCATTCCCTCCCCTGGCCCCCAGACGAGCCTAGAATCCTTGTCCGACAGGAGGCTTGCTCTGGGGGCAGCCTCCACAGACCCCTGGACCCCCGCCAACGGGACGCCCCCCCCACCCCAGCTCCAGCGCTAGAGAAATCCTGGAGCTGCACTGCCCGCAGCTTCCGGCCATCATCGGGCTCTCAGAACTGCGACCCCCTCTCTGGTGCAGACCCCCTGAGCTGATGGGCCCCTCACAAGGGCAGGCGACCCTCCATCCCGTACCCAGAACTCGAGGGCAGCCGCCTGCTGCTTTGGGAGCCCCGTGCCCTGGGTAGCCATTAGCCGATGGGCCGTGGTCCGTCAGCCAGTAGCACGGGGCCCAGAGAAGAGCCGAGCCCACTGCCTTCGCAGAGCTCACCCTCCTCCGCGTGGAACCGCGTCCCCTCTCTGGTCACCCCCTCCCCCCACACACAGCCGCTGGGTGTCTTGCAGTAGCCCTGCCTGTCGTGTCCCCTGTGAATTATGTCCTCATCGAAGTGGGCAAACCTGCCCTGGAGAGGCCGGAGAGCCATCCTTACAGGCGTGGGCTCTGCGCTCAGACCAGGGGGGAGCTGCTTGGACCTTCAGGAGTCTCTGCACCCCCAGACCCCAGGAGGGTGGGGTGGGGCCTCCTGCAGGTTAGAACTAAGGTCCCTTTTGGGTTTCTGTCCCAGATTGGGGGCCACAGGCACAGCCAGGGAAGGGGTAGCGAACACCTCCAGGCTTCTTCTAGAACCCTCAGGCCATGGGCTGCACACAGGCTGGATGCTCCCCTGGAGCAGGGGTGGTTCAGAGGACAGATGGGGGCATAGTTTTAACCCTGGGGTGGGGCCGGCGAGGATGTCAGGGAGGAGGGAGGAAGAGCCTCAGTCCCAATGGTGAACCAGGTACAGTGACCAAGTTTAAAGCCCCGAATAGAATCCTACCCCACCCTCCACATCACCGCCTTCCACCCCCAGCTGAAATCCCAGGGTCCTCTGTCCACTCACACCCTCCCCTCACCCACTCTTCCCTGGTACATTGGAATAAGCCACCCCTTTCCTTTGGTTCTCTATCCCTCCTCCTCAAAATGATTGGGTGGACTTGAGAATAATATTAATTTAGAATGACTGTATACTGGGGTGTATGAGTTAGGGTGGGGGGCACGAGACTGGGGTATGTGGGGAGGGGGGTGGGTGGGTGGGTGTACACCCAAGCTCTAGGAAGAGAAGGAGGTCTGATCCAGGTCAGTCTGCTGTATTACTTTTTCCTTTTCTTACTTACCTTGTGTGAGATAACAGAAATGTCTTCAGCAATTACCATGTGGTCATGCGTGGAGATTTCATTTGTGGCTTAGAAATAAAATCTAGAGCATATACTTGTATCATCTGGTGCCTACATTCTCTTCTAGAGCCCAAAGAACAAAGGCAGCTGGTGAGGGGGCATCACAGACAAAGCTCAGAACATGGTTTATGCTAAAGCCTAGTGGGGGAGGAGCTGCCCTAACAAGGACACAGGCCTGGATGACCCTTCCCTTGGAGTCTGGGATGCGAGCGTCTATGGTGAGGAATCTATCTCTGTGAGTTAGGATATTGGGCCAGCTGCAGTTTCCTTCTCTCTCATAGAATCATCTGAGAGTAAGCAGCTCAGGGCTAGCCTGGCAGCTCTACGGTGTCAAGGTCCAGGCCGTTCACCATCCTCGTGGGTCTGCTCCTATCCACGCAGTCCATCATGACTCAGCACCATGTTTGCATCTGGCCATCAGGAAGTGGCTAAAAGGAGAAGATCCTCACCTTTAAGGGCTCAGCCTGGAAAAACGTACATCTCCTGCCTCTTTCCATCCCCCTGGAAAGGACTTACATGACCACAGCCGGCTGCAAGGGAGGCTGGGAAATGTAGGCTGTGTCCTGAGTGGCTCTATGCCCAGTCCAAAAACCAGATTTTGTTTCTATTAAAGAAGGGGGAATGGATATTGGAGAACAGCCAGCAGTCTTCGCAACAGAAGCTTCTGACTGGTTGAACTACAGGAAGCCTGACCCTGCCCCAGTGAGGGGGAAATTCAGCAAATGTTGCCCTGCAGAGGGGTTAGCCTTTTCCAGTGGAGTCCAGCTGGGCTCCCCTCCCACACAGAACATCGATCTGGAATATTCCAGGTGTCCTGTTTCATACACACCCTTATTCACTGCAAAGTCAAATGACTTCCCTGGGAGGACCAACGTGGCTTACAAAGACAACATTCACCCAGATCTTATGGCCAGGGACACAGAGCCTCTGTGGATGGACGCAAGGATGAAGTGCGTTCCTCAGGCTGGTTCCCGCAGGGGTGACACCTGCTCCACCCACAGCCTTGTTGGGGGAGGAAGAAGAACGTATAGAGAGGAGACACAGAGAGTAGAAAGGGGAGGAGTGCGGCTCTGGAGCCAGGTGCCTGGCTTCAAATCCCAGCCTCTCGCCCTGCCTGACATCAGGCAGGTAATCCAGCCTCACTTTCTTTCTCTGCAGAACAGCAATGATGATGATGATAGCAACACCTACCTACAGGTGCTCGCCAGGATTAAGTGAGTGAATACATGCTCGGCAGGTAGTAAACGTCAGCTGTTACCGTTTACAGGACCCAAGGGGCAATTAAGCCACGTTTAGTGCCTCTGCACGCACGTGCACACACGTGCTGAGCTCTCTGAGTAGCAAAGCACTTTGATGTACATCTCTCTGTCGCTGCGCCTCCCAACTGTCATGAGAGGTGAGTGTTCTGGCACCAGCCCCATCTCACAGAGAAGGAAAACTTGACCCAGAGAGGAGGCGTCCCTGTCCCACCGTCAGGAGGCCAGTAAACGGCCAGGCCGGGACTAGAGCCCAGGATTTCAGATGCCCTGGGCCCAATTTCAGAGCCCACTGAGTCGTCCCCAGTCACGTGCCAGTGGCGGCTGGAGGTGCTGGGTACCAGGACTTAGGACAGGCAGCTCCCTGCCTCCTTGGAGCTCACACTCAAGTGGGGAGGGGGCTGCTGTGGGCAGGGTAGGCAGGTCCATGAAGGGACAGCATCCCAGCAGGACAAACAGCCGGGACAAAGGCCCTGGGATAGGGTGAACCTGGCATGTCTGTGGCACAGAGGGAAGGTCAGTCAGTGAATCCAGGAGAAGGAGACAGGAGGAGGGGACAGGCCCCCACTGGACCCCAAGACCTGCACTTCTGGAAGCACCTCTGTGTCTTCAAGCATCTTTTTGGAGCAGAGAACACTCCCACGTGGGGCAGGAAGGGCTCGCTGAGTGGACAGGAAGGGGTGGGGGACGTGTCTCTGATGACCCTGTGGGAAGCCCACCTCAGCCCAGGCTGGGTCTTTCCTCACCAGGCCTCCCACCATCCGGTTGGGGCATCTCAGAATGAGGAGTAGGAAGTGTGACTGTCGCTGCGAACATCTGCTTCCAGATTTCCTGACTCAGGTGGCAGCCTGTGACAGGCTTCCCTGTGCCAGCAGCAGTGGCACTGACGAGGGGGTTCCCTCCCTTTTAATCCGCTTCTGGTTCTGCCCACGTAAAATCAGGCTGTTTGAGCCTCCTGTTCTCTGTTTGGTTTTTATACCTTCCAAGCAAGATGTAAAGGCATAACACATGCATAATGCATAATTATGACACTTGGATTTGTTTAACTTTATCCCTGCAATTTCTCAAGCGTTCTTGCAATTAAAGAGCACCATTGTGTAATAAGACACGCTTTGAGGAAAACAATATAACTACTACTTACAGGAAGGGGAGGTATTTTTAACTCAGCTATTTGTGTGTGTGTGTGTTTGCAGGGCGTATGAGTGTCATGCTGCATTTCTGTCTGTAAGTGTACTAACCGTATCTTTGATTTTCTGCATTCTGATGCTTTGACATCTTGGGACCTCGCTGCCCCTGGAGGGACTGTCTCTCCCAGAGTTAGCCAGTTTCAAGAGATAATATACAACTTACCTGTGTGTGTGCTTGTCTCCTGTAAACCAACCAACCCAGAGCTCACACCCCAACCACCCCCTTTATCAGGCTTTCACCCTCCAGGCCACTACCTACCTGCTCTGATTACCCCAGGGCCACCTACCAGACAGCTAGGAAGAGCCCCTATGCCCCAGAGCCTGCTGAAACCATTCAAACTAGCCGGTGCTAAGCCTATACACCCTGCCCCGACTGTTCCTTCCACAGAAACCACAAAAAAGGCTCTTGTCACGGTTTTCTCCTCCCTCCCTCGCCTCCTGACTGACCCTGGTGCTTCCCCACGTGGCCCTGCATGGAAGTGGGTGCCTCCTATTTCTGTGGATCTGTGAGTGTAGCGTCTTCCTTTGTGACAGTCATTCTACCTGATTAAAACAAATCCCAGCTACCTGACAAGTAAGCCTCTGCACATCCCATCAGTGGGCACGCCCATACAGCACCACGCAGACTCACTGGTCCCCTTGTGTGTTTAAACAACATGTTGCTTTGCATCACAAAAACACCCAATGATGTCAGAGGCCCCATGAATCACAGTCACAGCTCCGGGCCTGGTATCCAAGAGACCTCGGCTTGCTGCTAAGTCACCGTCCCTGCTGTGAAAACTGGTGGCCATATTGGAGCCTCCAGTTGAAGGGAACTAAATTACGTCCAGAATGACCCACATTGTGCCGCAGCCAATGACCCAGTTAACCTCTGGTTCATTTTCTGCTTCTCGGTGTCCTGGGAACGGGTGGTGTTTACTCCAACTGGGACAAACCTTCATTACCGCGTGTTACTGTGCCAGCCCGTTGGCCGTCCTGGGCCCAGTGCTTTAATAGAAACCGGCCAATGGGCCAGGGCCCTGTGGAAGCTACAGAATAAGAATGAGGTCCTTTTCTTTACCCTCTCTCCTCTGCCCTGATTTGCATGACTAAGCTTTTTTGCCTTTTTAAAAAATGTGTATGTTTGTTTCTTGATTGTTGCCCTGTCTCCTGTGGAGGAAAGAAATTACTTGCTCACCAGGCAGGGATGTAAATCTGGCCCAAGCTCAGGTCTGCACCTCCGGCCAAGGGGAGCCAGACAGCCCTACTCCTGTTAGTAAGTACTGTTTCAGGAGAGTTTACATGGCCCAGGGATGTGGGGGTAAAAATCACACTGGTCTCCAGCGGACTCATTTAGAAAGGGGTGTTGATCCTTGCAAAAGAGCGCTAGATGAGAGAGAACCACTTCATTATAAAATTCGGCTCAAGCTAACGAATAGCTTAAAGCTGTCTCTAAATGAGGCTGCAGTTTCCCCGGGGAAAGAGAAGACATTGCTGATTCTTTTCAGACGTGTGGTTCCCGACTCAATCAGGGCCACCGCCTGATTTTTAAAACAAATGTTTTATCATTTCCCTTCTTCTCCACTGGAATGAAATTCTGAGATAATATAACTTATCTACATGCATATTTTTTTCATCAATGTAAAATCCCAACTATAATATAAAGGGAAAAGGAAAGGAGTTCATAGTAAAAGAAAACATTTCAACATGTAAATGCTCCGGCACAACTCAACTAGAAGATGTAATAAAGCCATCACATGCCCGGACCTGGATGTAGAATCCCAGTGAACGAAGCTACAAACGCAGAGAGGTGATGGCTGTGCTGTTTGGGGCAGTTCAGGTGCCAAGAGAGGCTTTGCCATTGGCAATGCAAGTTTCATACCAGTGACCCTCTGTGAGCCCTGAACAAAACGAAATACTGCTGTCTTCCTTTACTTAACACCATGGCTTCATCCCCGAAACACTCGGTGTATTTCAAAACAATGGAAAAACTACTTTTGTGTCTATGTCAAATGGAATTTGGTTCAGGATCAGGTCATTTGAAGGAGTTTTTAACCTACATGAACATCCAACGGGGCATCCAGAATCAGTGCCAATGCATGAAGAGCAAGTAGGGGTGTGCGCGGGGGACGATCCCAGAATTAGTCCCGAAGGCAGATGTCCAGAGCAGGAAATGAATCCAGAGAGGGGAGCAAACTCACTCAAGCTCCCACAGCCACAGCGGGGTGAGGTCGGGGCCTTAAAGTGCTGCTGTTGGAATGGAGGTCTAATTCTGCCTCCAGTGTAATTTCCTGCCTTCTCTGTCACACTTCTTGGCACACGCTGCAGAAGCCCAGCAAAACTTGCCACCCCCAGCAGGAGACCGACAGATTCCATCTCCGCCTTTCCCCGAAACTGAAGAGGAGGACCACCTTGACTTCCCCCCCTCCGTTAGTAGATCGTAAGGAGGAGTAGTGATGTTGTTGGTGCCCTGCCTGGACCCCTTTTCTGACCTCATGTGCCAGCTGCTTTGAGTCGAGGCGGATAAAGGCTCACAGGCACCCTGCTCCTAGGCCAAATGGGAGCTTCCATGCCCCTTGCACATCCTAGGGCAGCCCATAGGCAATGATGGAGTGACATGGAGACACAAACGCCAGCCCCCTTGACTCAAGTTTGGACCAGCTCTGGGATACAGTTCCTGCCCCTGGGACCAGGCTGAAGTTACTGTCCTTCCTTGCTTAGCCTCCCTCCCTTGCCCTGTTCTGCACCCTCACTCCCTCCACATGTGAGCATCTCCTCGGTAAATCACATGTGTAAAGATCATCATAGGCTGTGCTTCTAGCGGACCTGACCTAAGTCAGGTGAAGATGGAAACAAAAAGGCTAGTTAGGAGACTATTGCAATAATCAGGTGAGAGATGATGGTAGCTTGGACCAAAATGACAACAGTGAAGATGGAGAGAAGGAATCGGTGACTTCAGAATATTGGTGACTTCATTAGATGCTACTCCAGTATACCAATGAGCTAAGTCAGGGGTCAGCCAACTATCTTCTACAAAGAGATCTGAACCCTAGCCTGGGAAAGGGCCCTCTCCTCTAAGTTTGTTATTCCTTGGGCAATCTCCTTTAGCCCTAGGGAGCCATGTAGACTTTTCTTATATCCTATAGTTAGTCTTTTATGATAGTTTAATAATACTTTGTATAACATTGCCCCTGTTTAAATCACCATGTGGTTTCTGTCTCTTGACTGGGCCCAAGATGCTACCATTCCCAGTGGGTGGAACCTAGCAAGAAGCCCACAGGCAAAGGATCCATGGAGCTTGTAGCATCTCAACCCCAGCATTACAGAGCAGAGCTGAGAAGGTCGGGTTTGAAGCTGAAAAATAGTAGCTGAATAACCTCACAGGATCATTTCCAGCTTTAACATTATATTAGTTCTGATCTTTCCAGTCATCCCATCAAAACGGCATATTGAAAAATCACTTTCTTGGAAATCAAAGAAAAATGATTCCAGTCTTGTGTCTACAACTAACTCTCTGGATAACCTTGAGTGAATCATTTCCTTTCCCTGGACCTCAGTTTCCTCATCTGTCAAAGCAACCAGGTATACTACATGCTCCTTAAGATCCTTAGTTTTTTTTTTCACTTGTTCATTTTTTTTAATTTATTGAAGTATAGTTGAGTTACAATGTATTAATTTCTTCTGTACAGCAAAGTGATTCAATCATATATATATATAAGAATGCATGTATATACATATATATGCATTCTTTTTTGTATTCTTTTCAATTATGATTTTTCACAGGATATTGACCAAAGTTCCCTGTGCTATACAGTAGGACCTTGTTATTTATCCATTCTCTATATAATAGTTTGCATCTGCTAACCCCAAACTCCTACTCCATCCCTCCCCCACACCCCCCCCTTCGCAACCACAAGTCTGTTTTCTATGTCTGTGAGCCTGTTTCATAGATAAGTTCATTTGCATCATATTTTACATTCCACGTATAAGTGATATCATAGGGTATTTGTCTTTTTCTGAGTTACTTCACTTAGTATGATAATCTCTATGTCTATTCATGTTGTAAATGGAATTATTTCATTCTTTATTATGGCTGAGTACTATTCAATTGTATACATGTGCCACATCTTCTTTATCCATTCATCTGTCAATGGATATTTAGGTTGTTTCCATGTCTTGGCTATTGTAAACAGTGCAACAACGAACATTGGGGTGCATGTATCTTTTCGAATTATGGTTTTCTCTGGATATATGCCCAGGAGTGGGATTGCAGGATCATATATATGATAGTTCTGTTTTTGATTTTTTAAGGACTCTCCATACTGTTCTCCACAGTGGCTGTGCCAATTTACATTCCCACCAACAGTGTAGGAGAGTCCCCTTTTCTCCACACCCTCTCCAGAACTTGTTATTTATAGACTTTTTAATGATGGCCATTCTGACCAGAGTGAAGTGGTACCTCGTTATAGTTTTGATTTGCATTTCTCTAATAGTTAGCAATGTGGAGCACCTTTTCCTTAAGATCCTTTCCATTGTGAAATTCCTCTAAGTGAGAGAGGGATGCAGCAGTGTTTTCTAAACTCTGGAGTGCTTAGTAATAACAGTGGATTCTTCCTCTGATGATGACCCAAGTCTGGCACCTCCCTTTCTTATACCCCTCCCCGCCACACCCTATCCATCAGCACCTCCTGACAGCTCTACCTCCTGAGCAGATTCTGAGTCCACTCACTTCTCTCTTCTCGACCCCTCCCCACCTTTCCCAAACCACCATCATCTTGGGTGGAAGGAAAAGTACAACAGCCTCCACATTGCACACCTGCTTTCCTTCTGTGTGTCTGGAATCTTAAGCAGGGGGTGCCTATATGACCAGCCCCCAATAAACACAGTGGGCACTGCATCTCTAATGAGCTTCCCTGGTAGATAACACTTCACGTGTGCTGGGTCTCCCTGCTGCCTGCAACCCCCACTTATACATATTAAATCATGTCATTCCTTTGTTTAAATTTCTCCAATGAATAGAATCCAAACTCTGTAGCGTAGCCCATGAGGCCCTGCATGATCTGATTCCTTAATGCTCCTTAAACAGCCAAGTCCTTCCTTGCTCAAGGCCACTGCACTCACTACTTCTCCCCCACCCCATCCCCTGGAACACAGGCTCCACAGCTTTCAGTCTGGCTGGCTGCATCTCATCCCTAATATCACCTCCCCAGAGAACCCTAACCTGACCACCCTGGAGAAGGTAGTCTTCCATGGTCATCATTTTCTGTCTCCGCATCCTGTTTTCATCACAGCACTTATCACAATCCAAAAATATCTCATCTGTTCCTTTGTTTGTTATCTCTCGCTGTCTCCTCCTCCAGAATGGAAGCTCCAAGAGGACAGGGACCTCATCTGTCTTGTTCAGTGCTTTATCCCCACCAGCTAGTACAGTGTCTGGTATCATCAGAGCTTCAAAGGTATTTGTTGAATGACTAAGAGAAAGTAAGTGTGATCAGTTGTGGACAGCCTGCCCTTGTTTACCTAGTTCCTGTTTCCAGGTGCCCAGTCCAGAGCATATGCACCCTCTTAGTTACCATCTGCCTCTCTGTTACTTGGCAGGTAGCTCTGTACATCTGTACCATGTATGAGTCAGGGTAGTTCATTGAAAACAACAGAACTCATAACAGTACATTTAAGCCAAAAAGGAATTTACTAAAACATAGTGGGTGGCTAGGAGATTTCCCAGAAGGGCCAGATAATCAAACTTAGAGGCTACATAGCTAAGAACGTGGTCCAAAAATCATCCCACAAAGCTTTTCACGTGAAGATATCTCTGGTCCCCTGGACAGAGACTCAATAGCTTCCACTACTCAAAGCCCTAAAATATAGCTCCTCCCATTCACAGGCCATCCCCAGAATTGACTTCATGAGGTTCCCATTTCTTAAAGTGACAAGATTCTAATTCAAAATGTACATATAGCGGTGCCGATGACAAGTGCAATCAGAGTCACTTGCCCTCGTCTAGCTGCAAGGGAGTCTGGGTAGCTGAGTAATTGGAGTCATAGTAAGAGGCAGCAATTTATAAGGTGTGAAGTTGTTGAATACAGTAAAGTTGTTCACAGTTGCTATATGGCTGAATGAAGAACAAGTGCCCACTAAACTCTTCAGGCAGATGGCCATGGCAGAACTATTTTCTCCCGTAAGCCGCTGGCTCTTACCACACCAGAAGGTTGCAATAAATCATCCTCTGGTTATCTCTCTCCTCTGTGACCACAGACTGTGCTATAACAACTTCCCCCAAAGGCCTTTGTCTTTTTAGCCTCTTTCCTTTGAAGCAACAAGGAGGAGGTCGAATTGTCAGCATAGCTCTGATCATTACTTATTCCTGCTCAGCCGGAAGTCAACCTCAGGGTCAGTGTGGTTGTGCCTGAAAGAGTTTTATTTATATGCTAAATATCAGATGTAGACACAGCCTGGGAGATCATGGGGTGCATCCCAGTTCGCACATATGAAAACAGGAAACAGGCAGAGAAAGAGCTGCCCTGATGTCTACATGAAACTTTCTAGCCCTTTCTTCTTTCCTTCCATGACAAATCATTTCTCAGTGTCTGCCATGTGCCCAGCAATGTGCTAGAAGCTGGACATACACTGCTGAGAAAAACATAGGCATGGTCCCTATTGGGGACACATCATTTGAGGTAGAGGTGGGAAGGGCAGATATTAACCAAACAGCCATGCAAAGAAATGTAAGCTGTAGACTAAGACAAGCACACCCTTTTAAACTCAATAAGATCATGCTACTCACCTGCTAGAGTCCTCTGAATTCTGCCTATGTAAGAGAGGCTAGGGGAGCGTGGAATCCTGGTTTTCGTAATTCCAAAACATCATCTGCTTTATTCTGACATTGCTGGGATTTTCAGCTTCAGTGTGTGCAGTAAGCAGGCTGCAGCTAAATCTAGGTTTTGTGACAAACAGCAAAACACTTCACCATTCAGGGCCTCAGTGTCCTCATCTATGAAATGGGGCTAACAGCATCCTCCCTACCAAGGGCCATTGTGAGGATTAAATGAGAAGACACCTGTAAATGCCTAGAGCCAGGCCTGGCACACAGTTGGTGCTCAGTACCTTCTGGCTGGTATAATTATTGCCCCAAGCCTAAGTGGGCCCCTCCCCATCTCTCTTGCCAGTCCTTCCTGAAGGAAAGTCACACTGGTATCATTGTTTCACAGCATCCTGGCTCCAAGAGCCCATCACAACCAGAGATTCACCAGCTTTTATCTCCCTGCGCTGGGCTGACATGACCCAATGTCACGGGATTTTATTCTTTTCTTCCCATTGCCTGTTCCTTTCCTGTCCAGATCAACAGTAAGATAACAGCTGCACCTGCATCTTGTGTTTTCATGATTTTAATAACACACAGGAAATTGGGTGGCTTAGGGACATGGCGTCAGGGGGCAAGCTGTCACCGTGTGGACAGACCAGGTGGAAGACGGAGGGTCAAGGGCAGGAAGGAGAAGGACCCACGGGGACGGGAACAGGATATCTTGATAGGCTCCAAGGGCCCAAATTCAATTAAACGCTGCGAGTGCTTTCCTCTTGTCTGAAGTTTCCAGTAAGAGAAGGAACCGGCATCTCCCAGCAGTGAGTTGAAAATGAAGGGTTCAGTCCCTAGTTTTCCCTTTGGGGACAGAGCATCTTCCCACCAGGGACTGCGAGCCTGACCCCCGCCCCGCCGCCTCCCTGCCTGACTCTGCGCACCCTCCTGCCACCACGCAGGCCCCGCTGTTCCCGAGACGCACCCAGGTGACGTCCCCTCCCCAAACTCTGTCCTTGCTGCTTCCTCCGCCCCATCTTCACACGCGGCCTCCGCCTCCACCCCCGGCCTGGGCTCTAACAGCGGGTGAGAGGGACACGGTGTCTTAGGGGGCCTACCCTGCTGCTCCCACCCTCTGCGGGGCCACCGCCCTCTTGTACTTCCTCATAGCCTTGTCATCAGCTGTAAAGGTCTTACTTTCTCATCTGTTCACCCCTATTCGGGGTGAATTTTCAGTGTAAGCTCATGAAAGCAAGGATCTCATCTTTCCTGTTCACCTCTCTCTCCCAAATAACTAAATTGTACCAAGCATATAATGTAAGTGCTTAATAAATCTTTGTTGAGTGAATGAATGGATGGATGAATGAATGAATGACCTGGTCATTATCTAAAGAGGTTTGCTAGTCTCTCCTTACCAAATGAATTGGGCACAAATCTACAGCATGTGTACTCAGTGATCATCTAGTGATGCCTTGAAGACAAATCAGATCTTTGACTCTTGCTGCCTTTCACATGCCTTCCTACCTTCCTGGCTAGGCTCAATGAGGGCATGGGTTGTGCTTGTGCTTCTCTGCATCCTCCCCAGTACCTTGCACTTGGCCAACTCTTAAAAGATACCTCGGGGTTGGATTGAATTGAATTGGAGAGGGACATGGGAAGTTGAGGCATCCTTTTAAAAGCTTGATCACTTTCCCAGATGTCATACTCTTTCATCAATAGTGGCTCTTTGATCTCCATAGACGTTGCATAGACTCTTCCCTCTGCCCAAATGCCGTTCCCTCTCAGTCCCACTTCTCCTGGTGAACTCCCACTCATCCCTCTGCATGTCACTTCTTCTGTGAAGCCTTCTCTGATTTCTCCCTCATTGTTCTGCTACCATTCTTGGCCCCAAAGTTAATTCCTCCATCTCCATCATAGCACACATCTCACTTCATTACTATTTGCATTGTCGTGTCTGCCTGTTCACTACTCAGTATACTGTGAGTCCTTTAAAATTAATTCTGATCGTCTGTTCATTGTTTAGTGCCTAACTCGGTCTCTGTCAAATGGTAAGACCCTCCCCTACAAAAATTGGTTTTTGAACAAGTGATCAAAGTAACTATAAGAGGAGGTAGAAGGACATCTAAGAACTAGACAGAGATAAAAGCAACATGTTTCATCCCTATGTCCCTTCTGGAAGATGGCAGCTCCATGAAGCAGGGAGTCTGTAGTCTTCCCTGATCTGGTCCCCTGGCTGAGTGTGAAACTTCATGCCCAGAGGCTGAAAAGGCAAATGCGGGCTGCATGAATACAATGAGGCTGTTGAGTAAAGACTCTGATGACTATCCCCAAGGCTGTGAGTCTAAGGCTGGTGCTTTAAAGAATGGTGGACTCTTGTAAAAACAAACACTGGTTGAGGACCATGTGCCGAGGTCTGTCCTAGGCATTGGAGCTACAACAGTGAAGAAAACAAAATCCCTGCCCTCTTGAACCTGACCTTCGAATAGAATGAATAACAAGAACCAATTTAAAAAAAAATAGAAATTCAATATAATGTCAAGAAGTGAAAATGTTATGGAGCAAATAAAGTGGAATAAGAAGGTGGAGAGGGATGGAGATGTTATTTTAGACGGGCGGCCAGTCTCACAGGGAGAGGATGTTAGAGAAGAGACCTGAATGAATGAGAGGCGGGGCATGCGGCTGAGTGGCGTGAAGGAGGCGGGAAGGAGAAGCCCATGAAGCCTGGGAGGTATGTCAAGAGCAGAGACAGGCACACATACACAATACATGGGAACTAATGCCTTGGTCACACACTGTCATGCATTCAGATTACACTTTGGGTTATGTTTTAGTATTTTCTAGTCTTTGTCTTTGACAGCAGTTATTACTATTCTAGTATCATAAAGCCCTCCAGAAAAGTGCTTTCAAGAGACACTCTTCTCTGTATTGGAAATATGTCCTACATTGATGAGGGCGTAAAGATTTTAAGGAGATCTCATCCTCCTCACCCTGACCTCCTGATCTATTGGCACGACCCTAGTTTGTCAGGACACTGATTTTAAACAGCAGAGCACAGAAATGTCCACATGTCTTTCCCTGTTCTGTTCTTTAAGCACTAAAAAGATGAAAGAGAGGGTTCCTTCCACTCCAAGTAGCTCAACCAGAATACCTGGAAGATAGGAGACACTCCCCATCCCCTACTTGGAAGGAATTAGGGTTACAAAGGAAGCCACAGAATCTCACCACCAAGACCCTGGTCTTTTCTGTTTACCAGCTTACTCCGTCAAGCCCTGGTAGGTTTGGTTTTGTTTGCGGTTTAACAGGATTTCAGGCTTTAGGGGTGGTCTCTTTGGATTTTCTCCTTCTTTTTCTTTTTGATGCTTAAAAATACCCCACGAGACCAAAGAAACAACCGTGGCTGAGAAGATTGGAATTACACAGGATGTAATTCCTTTTCACATAAATGTGAAGGGGTGGTGGGTCATCCCTGGCATTGTGATTTTCTTCACAGAAGAGGCAAAAAGCTGAGATTTTGGTTAAAGAAAAATATTAGCTGTGAATAGAGTGTGATCTCAAGGACCCTACCTTGAGGTTGGGGTTTCAGACCCTAAAAGCTCAAAGTGGGACCTTTGTAAAGTGGGAGCAATGTCGCATTCAGTCAACAAGCGCACCACAAGGCCAGAGGGTAGAGATTAGAGAAAACGGGTTAAGACTCTTTAGGTCTGCTGCGTGTGTGTGTGTGTGTGTGTGTGTGTGTGTGTGTGCGCGCGCGCAGTGACTCACAATGCATATGGTCTGGGGAGCTTGAAAAGTTAAGAAGTTAATCTTTGGTTGCCCAATGATTGGGATTGTTAAAGAATAATTTTTTTTAAAAAAAAGGTAAAATCTTAAAATGTCCGACAAACATGAAGTGAATATGTCGAAGGTCTTATTTAACTCAGCAATGAAAGAAGGAACCAGCAAGGTTTCAAAAGCAATTCAAAGGAAAATCTAGTGTAGACACATTTTTCAGCTATTAGGAATGCTGAAATGAATTTGATTAATGCATGCAAAACTGGCTTCTTCTATAATGGGGGAAGGGAGCCCATAAACCCTCACTGGATGTTTCTATGGACAGGAATTATATACATTCCTATCAGTTTGCTACAGATTAATTTGTATCTTTACAGGATTGTAAAATAGCCTCGTTAAAGCCACTGGGAGGCAAAAACCACCTGGGTTGATGAGGTAGTCAAGACACCCTCTAAATTTCAAAATGTTTCCCAATTTTTTCTCACAGAGGCCACTGACGTTTAATGAACAGGAGCCCAGAGAAGCTCCAACTCCTGCCATATACAGGAGAGTCCCACTGTATTCCCCATGGCTTTTAAATGCCCCCCTGGATATTCCTGCAAGTAAAAACTCTGTGTATAATTAATTGCAACTCAAACCCAACTTCATAGGATCACAAAGTGTTTGTTGCATCTGTTAATGTATATTGAATACTTTTTACCCCAGTGTCCACCGCACATCTATTCTTTCATTTCCCTCATTTCTTGTACAAGTTGGCTTCTTATCATCTCGCTGCTTTTAAATCCAGACGTATCCTTCAACAGCAGAAGCAAACATCTCACTGATTCTTTAAATCTCGTAGGGTAGCAGCTCCTAAGCGCGTACTTTATTATCCTTGAATTTTGTGTAATTCTATTGTTTTGTTATGTTTATTCTAAGCAATATTCTATAAGTTAGTTTCCTTTTATTTCTCCTTGATATTACATCTAGGACAATATTCTGACTTTTTTAAAATGTATGTATAGTTAAGTCATATTATTCATGAATTTCATTTCAAGAGTAAGGCAGCGTTAGACAATATTGGTCATAAAAGGAGGTGCTGAGTTAGTCAGTTGGGTTGAGAAACACTGTTTCCAGGCAATAATGCTATTTCTCTTCCTCCAATAACAGCATCCCAATTTTCTTTGGGGGAACAAATCTTTCCCCACTGGATACAGTCTGGAGGACCTGCCAGTCAAGGCACCCAGTCCCCCTTGATGGGGGGACACTGACCCAGGCCATGTTTTGGGACTTCCCTGGTGGTCCAGTGGTTGAGATTTCGCCTTCCAATGCAGGGGGTGCAAGTTCTATCCCTGGTCAAGGAGCTAAGATCCCACATGGCTTGCAGCCAAATAACCAAAACAGAAAGCAGAAGCAATATTGTAATAAATTCAATAAAGACTTTTAAAAATGGCCACATCAAAAAGATCTTAAAAAAAAAAAAAAAAAAAAGAGCCATGTTTTGGAGCCGAGTCTTAAGCAGTGCGACCACAGCGTCAAAAGCACTCGAAGCAGGTTTATCCTGGCAACCAGAGTCGATTCCTGTTGCTTACAAAGAGATCTGACCCCAAAACAAAACAAAAAGTAAACAAGCAGAAAACCAATAAAAGATTACACGTCTCACAAGAATGTCTACCTACAATATTAATATAGCACTTAAACAAAAAACTAATATGAGACCAAAAACAAAACCCTTTCATTCATTCTTCCACACAAGAATCATCTCGCAGAATCCTATATGTGGCAGGCCCTGCCCTGAGCAGTGGGGGTAAAACAGCGACCAACCAGGAGAGGATCCCATCCCCCTCAGGTGTGGGCGAGACACAGACAATGGGCAGGTTAAATACTGCAGACAGGCCTTAGATTATTTACCGAAAGAGGCATCTAAATAGAATTTGTGTAAAATAGATCACATCCCAAGGTCTGCTTCTTTGTAAAATGATAAACACTTATTAATGTGAGTGAGTGGCAAATCCCTAATTTTTTGGGGGGGCCTCTTATTTTCTAAGTTCTGGATTCACTGTCTGGAGCTTTCCAGAAGTGGAGAGCCCTGGTTCAGCAAAGTTTGTTTTCATTTGCATTTTGAAATCCTCCAGAGACTGCAGTGCGCATCAGCAAGAGGAACTATTTGTTTAGAGGACCCTTCATTTATGGAAAACAGTGTGCTTTCCTCTCCTCATTTGTTTTAGTTCATTTACACACTCCAAGCTGTCAAGGCTGACGGCAGTATACTTCGGGGGGCACACACGACCTGTGGGTATGGGTTTCATTCTCAGCGTCATGCTTCTTCGAGATGCTTCCAACTTGTCCCTTCCAGGAATGAGCCATCTCTTCTGAGCCTTTCTTGGGAGAGAGCCACCAAGTGCTTGTCACCCAGGTGATGAATGTCTTTGGCTTTGGACTGAGTTGCGCAGTTCTATGTAGTTGATCTCCATCTCCTCCAAATTGGACTCAAAATTTCCAAGCTGAACTTGAATGAGTGGAGCTTCCAGTTCCTTAACCAAACTTTGACGGAGGGTCCATGGACAGAGAGAGGGAGCAAACCCTTTTAGTGTTAGTAAATTAAATCCCGCATGATTTTTCAAATTACCGAAAGTACAGAAAGGCCAAAAATGCAGCAACTGTCCTTCATCCCACCTCCTGACTTTTGGTCCACATCCAGGATCAGCCGCTTTTGATGGCTTCTGAACTTTGGTACTTCTGAAAGCAGGACATCTAATTAATGATAGCCCTTATCCACATTGCGGCGTGCATCAGTACTGAGTAGTAGTATTCCATTGTGCAAATATCCTATGGTTTGTTTATTCGTTTGCCTGTTGATGGACGCTTATAGTGTGTTTCCATCAGAGCTGTTATGAATGAGGGTGCTGTGAGCATTCTTGTTCACTTCTTTTTGTGTTTTCATTTCTCTCCTATCGTATCTAGGAGTGGAATTATTGGGTCAGGGGACAGATGTATGTATAATTTTTTAAAATTTCCAGAGTTTGTCAAAGTGGTTGTACCATTTTATACTCCCACCACCAATGTATGGGAGTGCTTTCTGCTCCACATCCTCATTTTGTCAGCGTTAGATATTGGCTGTTGGCTTCCTGCCTTTGCTTCTGAAGGACTGAGCACCCGGTCCCACCACCACCACCACCTTCCCCTGCCCCCCACCCCAGCAGCATAAATTTTCCTCCTACGGTAGAAATAGGCAAGATGGAGTTTAAAGGAAAACTGCATGGATTTGAAACTCAGCTCTATCCCTTACCAGCTGTGGAAACTTGGACGAGATGTTGCATTTCTTTGTGTCTCTGTTTTCGCATCTGTGAAATGGGATAATAATAGTACCTACCCCATAACACTGTTGACAGCACCAATTTCAAGAATGTCTTATTTGTAGTAAACAATAAATGTGAGCCACTGTTATTCTATTGGGGGTTATCCTTGTCATTTTAAGCAACACTTGAATATCTTTATTTCTTTGTTCAGCTGGGAAAAGCGTCTCATTGCTCCTCACTTTGTATGACAGTGCTTGTAGAAAACATAAAATGCCTTCTATGTGCTGAGTGCTGTTTGGGGAGCATCATGTATACGTTACCATGGGCTTCAAATCAAACTTCTGAGTCAGGTGTTATTAATTATGCTCAGCTTGGAGGTAGGTAAACAGGAGCAGAGAGATGAGATGGATACAAGGTCCACAGCCCAGAGGTGGCAGAGTCAGGATTGGTACCCAAGCATGTGGGAGCCAGGTCTACGCCCTCCGCCTCTGCCCTGGGCCGTGCTCTTCCCGTAGGCTCTCCCTGCCCACATCCACTCCCCAGAACTCTGGCATCCATCCTTGTCTCAGAACATGAGGTACTCACTGTTAAAAATTTAAGAGAAACTGAAGTTATTTTGGAATATCAGACACCAAGCCAAAGGGAGGAAAGGGTATTTGAAGATGCTCTCCCTGGTTTGTTCTAACAGTTGGTCTTTGAGCCTGGTTTCTGACCCTTAGAATTTCCTGGGTGATAAAAGTGTCTTTTGTTCTAATGAGGTGACTCAGTGGGCTCCTGCATAGCACCTGGATGAGACCCGGTCACCAGAAAGACCGAGCTTGATTGGAAGTTTGGAACTTTCAGCACCAACCCGCATCCTCAGGGGAGAGGAGAGTGACAGGAGATTGAGTTAGTAATTGGTCATGCCTACATGACAAAGCCTCCCGTGTAAAAATCCCTCAATTTGGGAGTCTAGAGAGCTTCTGGGTCAGTGAACACATCCACGTGGGGAAGGGGAGTGTACCCCAACCCCCCAACTCCACAGGGACAGAAGTTTCTGCACTCGGGACCTTCTAGAACTTCCCTTATGTATCTCCTCCTCTGGCTTGTCTGTATCTTTTACTATGTGTGTGTCCTTTACTCTGTCCTTTATAATAAGCCAGGAAACAAATGTATTTCCCTGAGTTCTATGAGCCATGCTAACCAATTATCAAGCCCAAGGAAGGGATGGTAGGGACCCCAAATTATAGCCCGTTGGCTAGAAGTACAGGTGACAACCTGGGACTTGCGACTGGCACCTGATGTGGGGGCAGCCGTGGGACTGAGCCCTTAACCTCTGGGATCTGGTGCTTGTGCCAAACAGATGGCGTCAGAACTGAACTGAATTGTAGGACAAGCTGCTGGTGTCAAAGCACTGGCCAGTGCGGGGAAGAAAACCCCACACATCTGATCACAGAAGCATCTGTGTGAGTAGTGAGTGGGGGAAAAAAAACCCAGAATTTTCCTTCAGTGAGGGTAGTGAACAGCAAGCGTTTCCTAGACAGTAGTGGATATTGTGGACGCCCACCGGTATCTACAACCCAGCCGCACAAAACAACTTCCCTGACATCTCAGGAACCTCCTGTTCCCTTGCCAACCCACAGGATGCAGAGAAGCCAACACCACCACCCCCTCCCCAGCTAGAGTACTGGTCTTAGGGTAACCCCACCCATTTCCCTTGACAGTGACTTGGGCAAGAGCAGATATGCAATATAATTGGAGCCAAGGAAATTCAAGATGCTGGCACTTTCTAGGAAAGGTCCTGCTTGCCCTTCTAAGAAACTTTCAAACTTTCTTTGACCTGATTTCTGGCACCAGTGGCCTCCAATACCCAGGAGGATTTCCAGCCTCAGGCTGAAGCCAACCCAGAAGGGCAGGGCAGAGAAGGAAGATCTGACCCTTGAAGACATCTTTAGAGGGCTGCTTCACCTTTAGACTGATGGGAATCAACGTACTTTGTAATTGTGTAAGCCAATTTGAGTTTCTGTTACTTGTTCCAGAAGAATCCTGATCTGCCGTTGATTTACAGTGTGTGTTGGAGAGCTCGGCACTGATTCTTATTTTATCTCAAATTTTCCACAAAAGTGTTCAAAGTCCAAACCATGTTTGGGAGACACCAAACATCTACCATCCCCAAGAAGGCTATGAAATAGAGAATGTTCCATTTGAAAGGGACTTTTGTTAATGACTGATGTTGGGTTTTATTTAGTAAATACAACACTCCCAAAAGTTAATCAACAAAACAGCCACCTAAGCAGCTCTTTGCAGGAAACCACTCTCAGCAGGAAGCCCCTTTTCTTGTCACATTAGCAAAACTATATTGTAGCTAACTTTTAAACCAGGCACCCCCATGCCCTACTCATCTCCGGCCCAAGCACACCTTTTAAATCTTTGAATCACACAAAATCTTGCCTAATTTGTCCGTTCTTTCCGTAGATCAAAGAAGTAGAAATGAAGAATAAGTAAGTAACAGATGACCAGACCTCTTCCCGAGCTTCCCCTTCAGTGATCTCCCGAACAAACTGTGTGACCAAACTGTGTGAACAAGATAACATCTAGAGGAAGATCGGGAGGAGTTACTAAGCCTGCACACAAGCCTTCACGCAGTGGGGCGTGGTGAGGACTCTGACCCCCATCTCAATGATTAACTGAGAGTACTTCTCTCTTTCCCTTTAAAAACTTTCGTGGCCCAGTAGAATATTTGGAGGTAGCTTTGGGGGGACGCTGAGTCCACTATTTCCCCAGATTGCCGGTATTCTGATTAAAGGCACCTTTCTTTTCTAATTATTTTTATTGAAGTATAGTTGTCTTAGAATGTTGTGTTAATTTCTGCTGTATACCAAAGTGATTCAGGTAGATAGACGATAGATAGATGATAGATAGATAGATGATAGATAGATATAGATATTCTTTTTCTATATTCTTTTCCATTATGCCTTATCACCGTATATGGAATATACTCTGTGCTCTTCAGTAGGACCTTGCTGTTTATCCATTCTCTATATAATAGCTTACATCTGCTAACCCCAACCTCCCACTCCATCCCCTCCCCGAACCCGCACTCCCTTGGCAACCACAAGTCTGTTCTCTGTGTCTGTGAGTGTGTTTCTGTTTCATAGCTGGTCCATTTGTGTCATATTTTAGGTTCTACGTATAGGTGATATCACATGGTACTTGTCTTTCTCTTTCTGACTGACTTCACTTAGTATGATCATCTCTGGTTGAATCCATGTTGCTGCAAATGGCATTATTTCATTCTTTTTTATGGCTCAGTAGTATTCAATTGTATATATGTACTACATCTTCTTTATCTGTTCATCTGTCGATGGACATTTAGGTTGTTTCCATGTCTTGGCTATTGTGAATGGTGCTGCTCTGAACATAGGGGAAAGGCACCTTTCTTTTCTACCGTTTGTATGTAATTGATTTTGCAAGCAGCAAGTGGCAGGACCCAATTCATTCAGTAACATCCAAAGTGCTTCCAAAGATGCCAGTGTGACTGAGAAGATTTTCTCCGCAAACAATCATTCCCTCTGATTATTGGGGTAACTGTATTTGGGGCCTGTTAGCTGAGTTAAGGAGGATCCCTTTACCTGGGGCCAAGCTCAATTCTGCCCACCTAACTACAACCAGGTAAAAGTGTAAAAAAGCCACAATTCCACTTTGGTTTGGCTACCTTGTATGTAACCACATAGATGAGACCAAGACAGACAGGGAGAGAATCAGGAAATACAATCACCTCTCCCAATTCACCATTTCCCGAATTTTCTCTCTTCTGTTAAACGTCCCCAAACCAACTCACAGAATCGTGGTACGATGAGTAAGGCAAACACGGTGATCTATTGTCTCAGACCTGAGCTATTTTAAGGTTTAACCTTTTTTTAACTGTACTCCTATTTTCTATACATTTTCCCAACATTTCCACTGAATGTAATCCATCTGAACGAGTTTTTTCTTAATAGAGTAAATAGGAGTTTGCTGAGAATGTTGGTCTCCTAGGTGCTCCCCGCCACCTTCCGCCCCGCCATGCACTCAGCACCAGACTCACTCTGATAGGAAGGAGAGGCTGTGTTCAATATAAATGCAAAACGCTCCAGACACTCAGGATTATCTGTGCTTTGCATGAATAATGACAGCAGCTTGTAGGTGGGCAGGACTTGGCAGAGAGGCACCATCACAAACCCACCAACACGCTCCTCGAAGTGCCTGTGAAATCTGCCTTCAGTCGCTAATTTCACACTCCAAGGACAGAGCTGTGAACAGCTCAGAGCACAGAATTCCCATTTTCATGACAGTTTCCTTACCCCTCAGGCCCCCTTGGATGGCATTTTCTCCACTTTTTAAAAAATTGAAATGCTCAGTTTTTTTTTCAGGTTAAATCTCAGGTTTGTTTTTGCCTCCTCATCTCTTCACTGCCTTGACTTTGCAAACAGCCCAGATTTTCTTTTGGCTTTAGATCTTTTGCAAAGCTCTCTCTGGCTGGGTTGCATTTTTGAAAAATCAAAATGAATTGCTCGCATATTCTGCATTCATCATTCCCTCTCCTGCGGTTTTCTAAGTCATGTAGAGACTGGGGATGCTTCTGTGATGAGCACGAGTGCATTTGAAATGCGCTGTTAAGATATGCCTTTCACCTCCCTTCAGATGAGAAAATGAGTTTTCTTCTCTGGGTTTCTGCAGACCTGAGAAATACTCCACACTTCTAGAATGTGTCAAAAGACGTGAGAAGGGTCCTTTGGGCCAGAGGAAGTGAGGATCCTGAGTTGACTGCAAGAATTTTGGTGGCTGGATTTATAAATCCCAAAAGGGTTTGCAACTGAAATTAGGGTTTGATTATTTTGATTGTTCTGCTGTCAACAAACTCAGTTGGGCATTTCTATCAACTCAGGCATAATACCTATTCAGATTATAAAAATATTGTGAAAATCTGGTTCATTTGTCTTAGTGGAAAAAAATGACAGGTTTGTTTCTAATATAAATTGGCTTCTGAGGTTTTGTTTGTTTGTTTGTTTGTTTGTTTAAGAAGCCATGGTTCTCATTGTTATACTTAGAAATAGGATTGGTTTAGCAACCAGGAAATTTGAGGCAGACATCTCAAATTTTAATTCCTAGTAAAACAATAGATCCTGTCTTTATTTTAAAATTTGGTATTTTGCTCCTTGATGATTTCTTTTGGCATTGGCTTTGATTTTTTTAACAGTGCATTAAAATCATATCCATCTTGATTTCCCCCAATTTTTTGTGCCTCACCTGCCTTACCTTAGTCCCAGCTCTGAATTCATTTCAAGATCAAGGAAGTGGTGAGTGTAGGAGTTCCCAGCCGAGGACAGGAGCTTTGGGGCCTCAACCTTGCCCTCATCAGAGATGGTGGCGAATTGGAGTCTTCTCTGGAGAAAAGGGAGATTTGAGTCTAAGACGGGACCCAGACGCAGGTCTCCTGCATTCTTCCTAAACACTACGAATTAAACCTGGAATGAACTGCTACCTCAATGTCATCACCTGGCAATCTCCCGCGTCTCTGCCCTCTCTTTCCTTCTCTCTCTTTGTGTTGTCTTGACCTGAGATGGGGCCAGCATCACACCTCCAGCTTCATTCCAATTTATCCAATTTAAACCAACTGAGTGCCAGAACGTTCTTTGGGTGAGGGTCTCTCAGGTGAAACATCAGCTAGGATCCCAGCATTATCGTTGTGTACACATTAGGGTCGCCACGGAGCCTGGGGAGAAGGGCGAAGATTTCCAGGCAAGACAGGCCTCCAAAATGCCGACTATGTAGATTTGGGGGAATGTCTGGAAATATCTACTTGCATCAGTGATCCACCCCCCACCCCTTTATTTTTGCAGGTGATTGAAGCCCTGTACCTGTTTGAGACTGGTTACTATGGTGGCAAAATGGTCTTTTAATCACCCAACAGGCATTACCCTTCTTTCTATGATAGCTGCAGGGGACCACAGCCACCTTGACACCCTGGGGTCTCACATGCCTCCAAGGTGCGGCTGGAACAGCAGTTAATGTGAGATGTGGCAGAACGGGTCTCATGACCCTCTGGGAACACGAGGGTGGGCCGTGTGAGAGGTGCCCCCAGGCCATCTCCCACTGCCTCCCTCTCTCCCTGGGAGGTTGTCATGAGCCGTTTCTCATCAGCGGCGGCTGAGGTGTGAGGCTCTCTGTCCCGCCCCCTTGGAACACAGATGCGGACTGTAAAGCCGCTCAGCTCAGTCTAGAATGGGCTTCTTAGCAACAGGTGTCCGGTCATCCATAGCAGCCATCCAGCCCCTTTTAATAAATGTCTCCCTGCATCCTACAGGTCAAGCTTTCCTTTGAGCAGAAAGCCCCTTAGAGACAAGCACAGAAACCTGATTCAAACAGTTATTAGCAAAAAAAGGACCTTTATCGACCCACATAACTTACGGGCAATCAAAGGCAGTGATTCTTAAGGGAGGTAATTTTGCTCCCCCCACCCCACCCCCCACCCCCCGGGACACTTGGCAATGCCTGGAGACGTTTTTGGTTGCCGTTGGAGGGGGAGGAGGCAGTGTGCTATTGGCACCTAGCTGTTAAACATCCTACAACACAGGACAGCTCCTCACAACAAAGAATTATCTAATCCCAAACTGTCAATAGTTCTGAGGCTGAGAAAACCTGCTCTTAATGTAACAGCTTCAGACATGGCTGGATCCAGGAGCTCAAATCAGGTCTACAAGACTCCATTTCTCTTCAGTGTTTGGCTCTGTTCCTCTGTACTGACCTCCCACACAAGCTTGATCTCTGCTCTGTGGCCTGGTTCATATTTTCACAGAAACTCATCCTGAGAAAAGAGAGGTGTTCTTTCCGGTAAATCAAGCCAAGTCTGGCACTACATTTCACATGCCATCCAGGAATCACTTTGACCTAAGGGATGGGGGTGGGGGCGTGGAGGGAGAATACACTGCTTGTCAAGGCCTGGGTCAAGAGACCAAATCTAGAGCTGGAGGCTAGTGGAGTCAACTCTCCCACATGGATTGAAGAGGGGAGGGATTGTTCACCCAAAATAAAATCAGCTCAGTGCAACCAGAAGAATAATGGGCACCCATCACCACATGATGTTAATGAAAGCGGTGGGAGAAGAATCCGTTTATAGGGTTAAACACACACGATGGAGAAAGAAAAGGATGAAATATGAGACAAGGGAAAAATGCAAATATGAGTTTATTGTGCTTACCAGAAAGTATGTATGACTGATGACTGCAGGCATTTTCTTTTTTTCTTTTTTTTTATTTGATTAGGAAAAGAATTATAAATATGTGTGACATGTGAATACCTTTCACACATTTCCATGAGTACAAATGAACTGGTGCAGGAGAAAATATTTTTGCAAAGCGTAGCGAATGATACAAACAAAAGGGAATGTGGAAATATTGCCCCAAATGCTGGAATTATAAAACATGTGTTTCCCTCGGGGTCCTGTTTCCATAGAAAGATCAAGTTTTATTTACTTGTTTTTAAAGATTAAAGTATGGTGCCTGGATTCCATAACAATGAGAAAGAATGCATATTTTAAGGTAATGATGATCAGTCAGCAGCCCCATTTGGTTCAGAACACTCTGGTTCTTCAATCGGCTTAAAGGCCCCATGGATGTGTTTTAATGTACCTGCAAGAGCCGCTGATAAACAGAGAAGTCACAACCATAGAGCCAGCTTGCTGAAGCTGATGGAGATTGAAGGGAGGAGGTGAGCGCCCTTCGTGAGTTGGAATCATGGGAAGCCTCTCCTGTCTCTGGTGCGTAGGGCTGGACTCAAAGGGGATGGAAGCTTAAAGCAAACCAACAGGGCTTCCCTGGTGGCGCAGTGGTTAAGAATATGCCTGCCGATGCAGGGGACACGGGTTCAAGCCCTGGCCCAGGAAGATCCCACGTGCCACGGAGCAACGAAGCCCGTGCACCATAACTACTGAGCCTGCGCTCTAGAGTCCATGAGCCACAACTACGGAGCCCACGTGCCACAACTACTGAAGCCCACGTGCCTAGAGCCTGTGCTCCACAACAAGAGAAGCCGCTGCAATGAGAAGCCCGCACACTGCAACAAAGAGTAGCCCCGCTCACCACAACTAGAGAAAGCCCACACGCACCAATGGAGAACCAACACAGCCAAAAATAAAATAAATTTATGAAACAAAACAAAAAAACCACTGTCATTGCAGTAATAACAACTCTATTACCTTCTCTTTCTGTTCATAAAGTCTTTCCATGTCCCCTTCACCCACCACTCTCCCTACTCCTTATGCCTCATACACAGTGGCCTCATTTCCAGTCCCTCAATTCTCCAGGACTGTTCCCTCCTCTGGACCTTTGCACTTGCTGTTCCCTCTGCCTGGCACACTGTTCCCTAAGACCTCTTAAGGCGGCTCTGTCTCTTCCTTCAGGACTCAGCCCACAGGTCACCTCCACAGAGAGGCCCTCCCAGACGCCCTAAAATGTAACAGTAGCCTCACCCCAAGATACTCTTTATCCCGTCCCCAATCTGTTACCGTCACTGCATTTTTTTACAATCTGAAATTATCTGTGTATTTATTTGTTTACCTGTATAGTGTCTATGCACATTCACTAGAACTGCATGAGAACAGATGGATTGTGTCTGTCTCCGTCATGGTCATGGCCGTATCTCAATAACGAAGGCAGCAGCTGGGGTATAAAGGTTCTCCATCAATATCTGTTATGTGAGTGAACGGATCTGTAAGCGGGCAATTACGTCGATAGCGTTCACATGAAGGGGGACGGGGGTTACTACTTTGTGTTTGGTTGGCTCCATTTTTCTTATATAATGTGGATCTGACCAGGAAGAGATGATACCTACACTCTATGAAAAAAATTCACATGCTCTGCTTGGACAAAAAAAAAAATATGTAAACACCTCTTCTCTACCCATTATTCTATACCTTTAAGGATAAATCGCTATGCCTCACATGGGCTCGGGAATTTTGAACTACGTTTTTTTTTTTATGGAAGTATAGTTGACTTACCATGTTGTGTTAGTTTCAGGTGTACAGCACAGTGATTCAGTTACATATGTATATATTTTTTTCTTTTTCAGATTCTTTTCCCTTATAGGTTATTATAAAATATTGAGTATAGTTCCCTGTGCTATACAGCAGGTTCTTGTTGGTTATCTATTTTATATATAGAAGTGTGTATATGTTAATGCCAAACTTCTAATTTATGCCTCCCTCCCTTCCCCTTTGGTAACCATAAGTTTGTTTTCTATGTCTGTGGGTCTATGAAATACATTTTTTAAACAAATTGTTTATGTAGACAAAGACCCTTCAAAAAACACAAAGCAAAAATTATATATAAATATATATACATATTGCCTGGGTCCCACACATTCTAGATGTGGCCCTGAATTCAATCCTGTGAGGTCTGGAGCTAAGGTGGCCCTTTCAGAGCTGCTCTGAATTGAGTTAGGGGGGCTGAATCTTTATACCCCTGTATTTACCAGTCTTTGGAAATGGATGGTCCCAGGGACGGTGACCTTGAGCAAAGCATTTCCCTTTGGCCAAGGGCATTTCTTAGGGAGGGACTCAACTGTGAGCTCTCAGCAGCTGATGCTCCAGCAGCAGGGAATGCCTGTTGCCGGAGATGGGGGGTGGGGGGGGGGGGAAGGGAGCCTTTCTCACTCTCTCACCTGGGCTCTTGCAAAAACTTCCTGACAGGTCTCCCTTCTTTCACTCTTGCCCCAGACAGACTATTTTACACAGAGCAGCCAGAGGAAGCTTATGAAAACCTGAATCAGATCCCATCCCTCCTCTGCCCAGAACCCTCCATGGCTCCCACCTACCAAGTCTTTACAACAGCCACAAGGGCCTGCCCTATGGCCTCTCTGACCCCCATCCCACTGCTCTGCCCTATCTCACTCAGCCAAGATACACGGGCCTCCCTGGGTTCTGCGCTTGCTGTTCTCTATCCAGAAGGCTCTGCCCTGAGGTCACCATGGCCACTCCCTTGGCTCCTTCAAGTCTTTGCTCAGACGATGGCTTTTCAGCAAGGCCTACCCTCAACGCCAATTTAAAACTGCCAATCTGCCTCCATACATCCACGCCCTCATCTTCAGAACCAGTGAAGACAAAAGGGACTTTGCAGATGTGATTAACTGAAGAATCTTGAGGTGGGAAGATTATTCCGATTATCTGGGTGGGCCCTATGCAACCACAAGGGTCCTTGTAAGGTCCTCACAAGAGGGAAGCAGGAGGCTCAGAGTCAGAGAAAATGTGATAGCAGAAGCAGGGGTTGGAGTGATGCACTTTGAAGATAAGGAAGGGGCCACGAGCTGGGGAATGCGAGCAGACAAGGACGGAAGCCGCAAAGGGAGGGAAGCAGACTCTCCCCTGGAGCCTCTGGAAGGAGCCAGCCCTGCTGACACTGGGGCTTTAGCCCAGAGAGACTGACTGCAGGCTTCTGGCCTCCAGAGCTGCCAGAATATAAATCTGCGATGTTTTCATCCCCCCATGTCCTGATAATTTGTTACAGCAGCCCTAGAAACTAACAAACCCTCCCACATATCTGAAGCCCCCATCCCCCTCCTGCTTTATTTTCCCCACGGTGTGTATCACCAGTTGACAGGCATGTCATTTACAGATTCGTCTCTCTCCACTCCTTGAACGTGTTCCTTCTCAAATCACAGCTCCGATTGCCAGTGTTCAGTCCGTCCCCCTTGTGCGGAGCTACAGCACCAAGGGTCTCACTTCAGCCTGCGTGGAGTTCAGGTCCCAGCCTGCCACGGACCAGCAGGGCAACCTCGGGCAAGGCACTTTACTTCTCAGTGACTGTGTGTCATTGTCTAAACTGGAGATGGTGACGGTAGCCTCTCTCCTGGAGTCCCGGTGAGATTCAATGATGTGGTACCTGAAAGGCTCGCAACAGTGGTGGCGTGTGGCATGCACCCTGGATGTATTTCTGATTTACTATTATTACTGTCCATTCACCAAACAGTGAGCGAACCCTGTTCAGGCTGCAATAGTGAATGTGTCAGGCGTGGTCCCTATCGTCACGGGGTCGACATTTCATTGGGGTGACAGATATGACAGTTACAGGCAATCACCATGCTATGGAAATCATGGGTAATCATTACTTCCATCTATTACACCTGTCACCTGCCTTCACTAATCGAGGTCATTCTAATTGTTGCTACAAAAGACTGGCATGTCCTCCAAGCAGCCCATAGCCTGAATGATGAGACGTTTGCCCAAGTCGTTTGTTTTCCAGGAATTTGGAGTCAGCTGTGTCTATTTCTAGCTGAGCTGGTTAAGACTTCGTAGGACCACCCACCCTCCAACTGGGCACGCGTGAGTGTCTGCTCGTGACCTTTTGATGTCAGAGGCCTGAAAACTCCACCCTCAGATCGTGCTAAGTGCCTCATTTTTGAACACGTGTCCCATGAAGAGCTCTGTAGCTTAGTTACGCCTGTGCAGAACTACGATGTATGCACCTTTTTCTTATTTTCAATCACCACTCCCCATGCTCCCCACGCCTCCTCACGCCTAGGACCGCCCAGCATCGTTAGCCCATAAATACCCTGAGCCCCTACCTTTGGGGATGCGGATCTGAGACCTGTCCTCTAGTCTTCTCGCTTGGTTGCTTTATGAATAAATCCTGTCTTTGCTGCAAATCCCGGCGATCCAGCACTTTGGCTTGCTGGGCATCGTGCAAATGAACCTGGTTTAGTAACACCATGAAGAGGGTAAAATGGGGTGGTGTGATGCACAGTAAAGAGGGGATGGAGACCTCTGCAGATGAGATAGTCATAGAAGGCCTCATGGAGGAGATGTCTTTCCAGCTGAGACCTGAAAGATGAGTAGGAGCTTGAAGTGCCAAGAATCAGGGAAGAAGCATCTCAGGTGAGGGCAACGCAGCAAAAGCCCCAAGTGAGGAAGGGGCCTGAGTGTCCAAGAAAGGGCAAGGCCTGTGTGGCCCGAGTGGGGAAAGCTTACAGAGGCAGGGAGAGACCAGGGTGAAGAATTTCAATGTACATGTCAGGGGAGCCATGGAAGGGATTTGCAGCGCAGAAACAGGGTGTGATTTACTCTCTTCCAACATGCCTCTGGCTGCTGACTGCGGCCAGAGTAGAAGAGGGGAAACCAGTGAGGCATCCAAGAGGCAAGGGCAGCTGGTGCTGGGGAGAGGCAGGGAAATGGAGCAAAGTGGACTCACATGAGGTACCTTCCGGAAGCAGCTCCTTGGAGATGGCAGAGCTAATGGACTGGATGTGGGGAAAAAGGGAATGGAGGGTGATCAAGGGCACTGGCCTGAGCCACTGGGCACATGATGCTTGATTGAGTGAGGACACTTGGGGAGGAGCAGAGGGACCTGCTCTCAAAAGGGCAGCAGCCTGTTTTTCATTCCCCTGTTCCCAGGGAAACACTCCCAGAAAGCCCTGGCATCCGTGTCCAGGGAGGTGGGATGTACCCCTTGCGGCTGGGCAGTGATTAGGAAGGCACGCAGGGTGGGACTGCAGCAGGTTTACCCAAAGGGGGCGTGGCTCCCTCTCCCCATGGTAATTAGAGGCCCCAGCGCGTCCCACCCACCAAGGACCTGGAAGCTTGGCTTTGTTGGGACTTGCGGCTCCTGCAGCTTAACCTGGCCGTCCAGGGCCAGGCTCTCCTCTACAAGGTGCCCCCCAGCTGCCTCGGGACCAGCCTCCCCAAGTGTGAGGCTTATTGACCGATTATTTGGAGAGAAGGAAAGTTTACAGGGTACAAAACACACTCCATCACCCTTTCTATTTCTAATCTCAGTTGGTCTTGGTCAGACTGTCTCAACAGGGGACATTATTGGCACTTTGTGCATGGCAATAAATTGTAAGGGCCTGTCCCAGGCATTGAAGGACATTGATCTTTACCCCAAACATTTTAATGACTGAAAACACTCCACTCATTTCCAATCACTGGATTTGCATGCACATTTAACCCTTAAAATGTCTTAGAACCTTGGAGAAGGACAAGGGGGAACATCCCCACCCCATGGCACTGAATGACAAGCGTGCCAAACCGGTTAGTTCCAAGCTCGCGTGCCTGCAAATATTCTATTACTGATGGCCACATCCTCAAAAACAGTGGATGCTACTTTCTGAACATTCAACCCTGGAAAAATGGGCAGTTATGACAAAATGTGAGAAGAGAGAAAGGGACCCAGGCATCACACCGTCCAGGCAGTAGGCATTTCTGAAACACTGAAGTAGGAACAGTGCACGGTGTCGGGGCCTGAGGAAGAACAGAGACACCATCCCATAGTGCAAGGAGCTCACAGTGGGCCCAGAAGATTAAACAGAATTATGACTCATGGCAAAATGAATGAGAGAGCCTCCTTATGCAAGATGTTTTTAAACTGCGGGTACTATCGGATCCATTTGTGAGTTGTTCGATGTATCACATCTTGATGAGTATCTTTATGTTGGAATAGAATGAGACAGGATGGGATGAGTTGGAATACGGCAGAATGGGATAGGATAGGATAGGATAGAAAATACCAGAGTGTATCCCAGTTGGCAAAATTGAGTAGCGTGTTCTTAATATTATTTCAGATTACATAAAGGTGTACATTGTCTTGCAATATAAAATGTATTTCTAATGTTAGATCATGTTCAAAAAAGTTTGAACTGCATCATGTGTGTAATTTGGGGTCCTGAATAGGATTATAGAACAGAAAAGGACATTAGGGAAAGCTAGTGAAATCAGGAAAAAGTGCAGAGTTTAGTAAATAGTAATGTAGCAGTCTTGGCGACAGAGGAAACTGCCTTTGCAGCATGGACTAGAAACAGGCATGAAGACACGTCATGGACTAGAAACGTAAGATTTCTGGAATAATTTGCAGGTGTAGAGCAGCTACACACGCTACAAACTGTCCTGGTGTCCATCAGTTTGAATGATTCCCCAACACACCTGGGAGGGGGCAGGACAGGACCTTTCTTCCAGTTGCAAAGATAAGGAAAAAGGAAACTTTGTTCAAGACACTCTCCAGGGGCCACCCCGCTAAGAGGCCAGAGTCCCAGGCCTGGACCCGCACGCCCATCTCCAGGTGCTTATGCAGGTAAAGCCCGGGGGAAGGTAGAGAGGACTCAACCAGGTGTTAGGAAAGCGACTCCCCCGCCAAGACTTCATGGGCACAAACTCCCCACAGTCGCCTCCTGGGAGAAAAGCTTCCTCCTGTGACTGTGACACTTCAACACCACTGACTGTCAACTCCTGAGGACGCCGCCTGGCTTGAGCTCAGAATGCGACAAGGGGAGCAAATCTCCCAGGTGTTTATTCCACCACAGCCCGGGGCTCACCATCGCTCCTCCGACTAAAAGAGCCAAAGAAAATAAAAGAGAGAGAGAAAGAAATGTCAGGATTTCTTCTAGAAGAGAAGTGAAGTGGGGTGGATTGAACACCATCCTGGCCGGGGATGGTGAGCCATGCCCCTCCATTTATGTCCCCTCCCCCCTGTACAGGTGTGCGTGGAGGGGTCCTGTCCACGCACCACCTCCCCTCTCAGCGTCCCTCCGAGGGGCGCAGGTTGTAGGTTTGGGGCGTCCACGTGCAGTGGGATCTGGGGGCTGAGCTGAGTCTTGGGCACAGACGGCTTCGTCCTTGCTGGAGGGTCCATGACGACCCGTGTCATGTGCGCCCAGGACGTGTGCCCATGCGGCAGTGCAGCCAGGTGGGCAGGGCACACGTCCCCTGTCCAGTGAGCAGCGTGGGTGGGTGACCTTGGGGGTCTCTCCCTGTGCACGGCATCCATCCCACAGGCGCTGGGGAGCCCATGCTCTGTGCCGGGCACCATTCCAGGCTCTGGAGACGCAGCCGTGACCCCAGTCCTGCCCCCACAGACCCTGCCCTCGTGACGACAGACAGACAATGAAATGAGCAAGACATCAAAGCAGCGCTGCAGACAATCCCAGAGAGTGAGACGTGTACTAGGAAGAACTGTAATCAGACTGAAGTGATGGAGGGGCGGGCAGGGATGGACCTGAAAAGGGACTCAGGGAGTGAGGAGGGGACATTGGACCTGAGTCCTGAAGGAGGAGAAAAAGCAGATCATGGGAGGAGTCAGGGACCAGGCTCCAGGCAGAGAGAGTCACGGCCAACCTGCCCTTCCCAGCAGGCCCTGCAGAACTAGTGGAGAAACGGCCTCTCCCTGAACCCACACAAAAGTCCCTGCACTTGCAGCCTGGAGCCCATTAGAAGGCCCTGTAATGAGCGATTAAGAGCATAGACTCTGGTGCCAGGCTTCCTGGGTCCAAATCCCAGCTCTGCCACTTACTAGCTGGGTGAAATCTCTGTGCCTGTTTCCTCACCTATAGAGTGGAGATAATAATAGCACCCACCTCCCGGGGCTGCTGTCAGGGTGCGATGGGTCACTGTACTTCGCACAGCACCTGACCCTGAGTGTGTGTTGTCCACCATCACTTTTGGGGTGGAAAAGTCCAGCATGTTGCGTGGGATTCCAAAAATACGTTAATAGATCGGGACCAACTTGACATACAAAGGGTGTACTTGAAAGCCAAGCACAGTTGGCACCAGAACATCTGTTTTCCTAGAACCGGTGCCTACATTTTTTTACGTAGACAAGGAATGTAACAGCAGCCCGTCAACTCTCCAAGAAAAATTAATTACCCCTGTGTTTGCCCCGCCCCTATTTTCCCTGTTTAACCTGCATTCTGCCACCCCTCACCCACCCCTACAGGGTCCTGAAACTGCAGGTTACACACGGACAGGGGTGGGATGTCACCGGAGCTTCAGACAGGGAGACACAGGGAGCATGAGTGGGATCGCGGCAGGGAGATCCTGCCCTCTGTTGTCCGGCCTCCCTAAGTCATGTCCCGCACACCTGACCCCACTTTGTGCCCATGTGTGGCCTCAGACGGGTGCCCCTTGGGATGGGGAGGGCACAGGACACCGCCTGTGGCCCCTTCTCACAGTAGGAAATGGTGCTCCAGTCACTCCCGTTATGCCTGACACCGGGGCTCCTGGAGATGCAGGAGAAGGACTCGGCACCGAGTCCTCCTGCCCAGAACCATCTTCCATCAGGGCAGAGAAGCAGAAGAGGAGGCGCCTGGCCGATTGTGGCAGCCACAGTTTCCAAAACATCTCCCACCTGCAGACGCGCACCCTGCCCTCAGATGTGCCCAGGCGCCTGAAACCAGCAGATAATAGATGCTTGTGAACTTGCGGAGTCCTGCCCGGATTTCAGTCTTAAGAAGTAATTTGCAAGAAATAATTTGCCGGGTTGAGCAGCTGCCAGGAATCTGGGCTGATTGGCGTTTTCTCTTGGCGGCTGTTCTGGACTCCGGAGCCAGGCTGGGGCTGGGGGCTCCCCCTTGGCCTCAGTGGGCCCTCGCGGTCTGCGGGGAGTGACAAAGTGCACGGGCCGATTTAATGGACGTGTATGCGGCCCCGCAGGAGGCCACAGCTTAGCATGTCCCCTCCTAATTAAAGGACAGCAGCCACTTGTTCCCCATCAGAGCTGACAAAAGAGGACTGCTTTGGTCCCGGGAGCTCATGGGAGCTCCTCAGATGCCTGCCCCCTGGCAACCTTAGAGTGACCCTTCCAGGAGAGGTGGCCCCGGTGAGGGAGATGGTGACTGCAGGGCCTCCATGCAGCCTCCGGAGGGGTCGCTCTGCCCACGTGGGGACAGGAGGACAATGTCCTGAACCTGACCCTGCCCTGGTCTGCGGGGGAGAGAGGGAGTCTGCACGGGAGTGGGGCTACAGACGCAAATACCTACAGGCCTGGGGGTCAGGGGACCCCCCACAGAGGCTGGGGGAGGGGCATGGCCCTGTCTCCAGTGTGGAGGCCACGTGGAAATACAGGCCCAGCACCACCTTCTGGCTGCCAGGCAGCCCCAGGAAGGTGGAGGGCACTGCCCACTCCGGGACTGTGAGCTATGTCAGGACACGGCCTGTCCCGTGGCATCCCTGTAACTTAACCCTGAGTCCTACCCCTCCCCTGCAGAGAGCCCTCCTCAGCCACCCGGGGGGGTGGAGCAGGTGCCCCCCCGAGCAGCGTCCACTCAGTGGGCATTGCCCCCTGAACGTGACCAGGTGTCGGGGGGAAAGCCCTCATCTCACACCACCTGGCCCAGCACCACACACACTCTGATGCTCACGGCTTTCCAGAATGATCTTCTCTCACTGAGTCAGAGGTCACACTGTGGACCAAAACCAGCCAGGAGAGGTGTCTAGTTCGTCTAGTTTGACGAGACACTAGATGTGTCTAGTTTGTACCTCTTGGTATTTTTTGAAAAATGTGAATGAATTGTCAACATGTGAAAACCTTGAGATGTCACTTGAGAATCAGATTCTTTGATTCTCCTAAGGTCTCAGGCCCTGGGGCCACTGGGGCCCAAATCCTCTCCCAGCAGCGTGTGGGGCGCCAGGTCCAGCCTGCCCCTTCACCCAGGCTCGTGCTCCGCAGTTTGCCACAGTCTCCACCCCTCCCTGTTGTCCCCACAGGGAGACCCAGGATCTGCCGCCCAAACTCCTCTACTGCGTTGTCCACAGACCACTTGCTGGCTGGGTGTCCCGGGCAACCTCCTCCCTCCCCATCTCCCTCCCCGGGCGTTTCCCCTTCTACAGGGAAACTGTAACAAAACCTACCCCACAGGGCTGGGGGACTGGCTGAGTCAACAGCCAGAACCTGCTCGGAAGGTGTCTGGCAGGTGGGAACCCCGCAGCAGGTGCTGGCTGGTGGCTGGTTGGGTCCAGCCCTCTTTACTCCTTTCATTCCCTGCCAGGCCCATGTGGACACTGGGTTCCAGACCTGCTGCAGACGGAGGAACCAGATGTGGCCATTTCTTTCCAGGTTTCTCCATCTCCACCGCTTTCTCCCCAGCCCCGCCGCCCACCACGTCCTGCACCCAGAGGGCGAGGGACGCAGAGCCTGGAGCCCCGCCACGGGGGCCCTGGGATTCCGTCATCCTGATCCCCGCCGTCACCACCGACCCCTCTGATGGACACGTTCGTATTTTCTCCCACATCTCGTACCTGGATGCTAATCCCTCCTTCCACCAGCGAGTTCAGGACCGCGTGGGAGACCTGATCAGGTTTGCAAGGGTGTCCTTTCTTCTCACAGCCCACTTTCTATCAGTGAGACACTTCAGAACTCACAGATATAATATTAATACACCGTGTTAAGTACTTTGAAAGCAATCAACAACTGCAATCCAATGACTACTGGCTGTAGTTTTCACGCTATTTTGCCCCCAACCCTCATCTTAACTGTGTGCCAGACTCCCCCCCGCCCCCGCCACACACACACACACACACACACACACACAGAGCAGATGCCAATTTTGTGCCCGCTGCCTGGCCTGACGGTGGGAGCTCTGAATAGTGAGCAGCTGATCTGCATGAATTAACGTGAGCGCCTGTACATCCTGGGGCTGTTCAACTCACCAACAGGTATCAGCTGGGTTGCCGTGGAGAGCGGGAGACGGATGCCAGGGCTCACCCTCCGGACTCGGGGCCTCCTCTGATCAGCAGGTCACATGGGCTCTGCGAGGAGGCAGAGGCATGGCCTGGCATCTTAATGACACTGACATGCTGCGTCTGAGCGGCGAGTGTGTGGGGGGAGAGAGGGCTCGTATGTATGTCTGTGCACGTGTGTAAGTTCACGCGCACGTGTGTCCAGGCCCACACATATGGGATGAAAGCTGAATGGCCCCAAGTATCTGCTGGTCACCTTTCCTGTTCCAACAGAGACCATAAGCCCCGAGGGGTCACTGGCTGGACAGCTGGTGTTTCTGAGTCAGGGCGGCTGCTGACAGCGCTGAAGAAGCCGCTCCTCCAGCCTCTGCAAGACCCCCTCGCCCCCTTCTCTCCCCCACACGCACCCACCCCCTACCTCCTTCCCCTTCCCCCTCCCCCTCCACGCACCCTCCCCGCCTCCCCCGTCCTCTCATTTTCTCTCCCCACCGCCTTCTTTGTGCTGGATCCCACTCCCCCGGCCCCCTGTGGGTGATGAGAGGAGAACCGCATCCTCGCCACCTGCCATGTGAGCCCCTGACACTGGTTTGTACCCATTTTTTGGTCTTGCAAATCCACCAACTCAGGGAAAACACTTACCTACAGGCACACACACACCATACACACAGAATGTAAACACAGACCAGAAGCAAGCCCTCCGCCCTGTGTCTCTGTGTTGGTTTCCCCAGAAGCCAACCCTGAGGCAACGCTTCAAGTCCAAGGAGTTTCCTTGGGGGGTGACCACAGACAATACCAGCCTGGGGTGGGGGCAGGGAGGCCAGGGACAGAGGAGAAGAGCATTCCACCTGCTCCTCTGGGAACCAGCAGAGGGCTTGTCTGCAGCCGATGGAGCCTGGCCCCGGAGCGCGGCCAGAAGACGGGCCTGGGGTTCTCGGGAAGGGGCGCGTGCCCACCTCCAGCAAGTTACCTACGTGGTGAACAGAGCCCAGTCCCGCCAGGGAGCCCGCAGCACAACAGGCACTGCAGCCAAGAGACTGGGAGTGGCCCCAACTCCATCAGGCCTGAGCCCCCTGGGCACAGCCTGGCAGCCGGGACCCTCAGGGGCAATGCAGGGGCGGCAGCAGGAAGCCAGGCAGGGGGCACGCAGTGGGTGGGGCCAGGGGACTCAGGGACTTTCAGAAAGAGGAACCCCCTCCCCAACGCTGGGCCAGTCTCTGGGGCTCAACCATGCACTGCAGACCTCCCCCCCAGGCATCCTCACGGCAGGTGACGTGGCTGCCCCAGCCCTCGGTGCACCCCTACTGTGCACCGGCCCTGGACTTACAGTGGGCGCATCAGGAAACAGGCTCCTCTCCTGGGGGAGCTGACGCTCCGGGGCGCCAACAGATGAGAAACAAGAGCCAAAAATCACATGGTAACACCTGACCTCAGGCGCTGGGAAGAGCAGAAAGCGGGGACGTGGGCTACAGAGTAGTGACAACGGGGTAGAGTGGTCTGGGAACTCATCGCTGCGCCAGCCCTGGTGCCGTCTCCCGTGACCCATTCTTTCCCACCTTCGTTTTCCACGTTTTACGAGCTCCTCCCCCAAATCAACAGAGCCCAGACCCGCTGGGCCCAGGGGTGACTTACCCTAATACTAAGGCCACGAGACAGTTTGTCAATCATTTTTTAATGCAACCGCAGTAAGAAACACATTTCACATGGTGACCCCACCACACACACACACACACACACCTACTTATGTAAAAGCAAAGCAGTAGTTTCCCCAAACACCACTTCCCTTCACTGCACGCCACGCACTCTGATGTTTCCTCATCTGATCTATTCTGGTCTATTGCAGATTTTAAGTGCAGGGCTCCACCCTCTAAATGGATTTCAAGACCCACTAATGCATCACAATCACAACCTGCAACTTGATAAACTCTGTACCGGGAAACATCCAGTGTGGGTGTGTTGGACCTGATGCCATTTGTCCTGCAGTGAAGGCAGGGGTGGGGGGTTCGCACACCTTCTCCTTCTGCAGTCGGGGTGGGGGCAGGAGGAGGGCTGGGCCCCAGAGACCCTGAGAAGGCACCCCCTCCAGTGTTTGCCCAGCAGCCTGCCAGCCAGGAGGCCTGGGACTGGGGGCACAGACCAGATGGCAGGATCTTGGCCTGCAGCCACTCAGTCCTGGGGTCTCCCGAGCCCACCAGGAGCAGCACCCCCAGGACAGCTGTAGGGGTTGGAAGCTGGGCCTGGCCACCTCTTCCCAAGAACCCCAGACCCCCGCCTGACCCACACTCGGGACCAGGCTCGCAGGAGCTGGCGGGCTACCCTCGGCCCGGAGAACAGGCAGAAGCTGCCGTAACGCCCTCAGCAAGAGCTGCTCTCACTGCTGCCACGGGGTCGCCGTCCGCCCACCTTGCCGCAGCCAGTGCACGGGGTCCTACGTGCGTCACCCGGCTTCCTGCTCACGACGGCCCCGGGGGCAGATACAGCGGTTTCGCTCCTGGCACTCGTGGTGGCAGCAGCAGGGGTGATGGTCGCAAACGGCACCTGGCACTCCCGGGCCCCTCCAGGCTCCCAGCCCGGCGCCCAGGGCTGCGTTTGATCCTCGCTGGTCTGGAGTCCTGACCACAGACAGCATCTGTGTGGCCCCAGGTAAGTGACTGAGCCTCTCTGTGCCTCTGTTTTCTCAGCTGTAAAAGAGGGTAATAAAGTCCCTGCCCCTAGGAATTAAAGATGCAAACCTAGGGCCTCACACCAGCAGGCAGTCGATATAGGTTGATATCAGCCCCACTCGACAGATGGAGAAACTGAGGCTCAGAGTCACTGGCCTGGCAGGAAGTGGGACTCGCATCTCAGTCTGTCCAACACTGAGCTCTCTGACGTCCCTCCCTTATGGCCACCTTCAGAGGGACAGGGCAGAGGGCCATCCCCCACAAGAGGGGCTGAGCCTCTGAGGACCCCACCATCTATCTGCCTGAGACCCGCCCCCTGGCTCCCAGGGGACCAGCAATCGCTCCCGTGTGCCCGGCGTTCCAGCCTCAAACCACCGCAGGGGCGTCTCCCCCTCCGCGGCCAGGTCTCTGCGGACAACGTGTCTGCTGGGGACGGGCCTGTCCTCCTTCCATCGTCCATGACAGTCCCTCCTCTTGCTCCCCTCTGGACAGACGCCATTTCCTCTCATCGCTGCCATTTCCACGCAGCTGACAATGACACGGCCTTTTGGTTTCTGATAGACCAATTTACAGCCAGGTTTCACCTGATTCCACTTTGGAGGCCATGGGGCTGCGCTGCAGGCTCTGGGGGGGAGGGCTCAAAAGACACAGCCCCCACCCCACGGAGGGGGTGACAGAGCTGGTTCACGACGGCCACCTGGGGACAGCCAGCACTCTAGGCCAGCACAGGCCTCCCACCGGAACTGGGTGTTCTCAGCCCCACCACCAGGGTCCCAGGACATCACACTTCAGAACTCTGAGCCCTGCACCATCCCCCTGCCTCCCGGGGAAATCTCTATGTTATTCCCAGGAAGATATTCTCATTCCCCCTTGAGGCCTAGGAGGTGGCAGAGCCAACTGGGGAACAGCATGGGCTCTGGAGTCACCTCCCTGGTTCAAATCCAGCTCTACCACTCCCTGCTGTGTGACCCTGGGTAAGTTGCTTAAACTCTCTGCGCCTCCGTTTCCTCATCTGAAGTGCATACTGGTGTTAGGGCAGAGGATAACAGTTTCTGCTCCCCTGCCAACAGACATTTAGGTTTTTATACTTCTTTCCTCTTACAAAAATATTTAGAGATTCACCTTTGCATATTTTTCTTATTATTTCATTGGGATAAATTCCTATAAATGGACTTTGGGGCCTAAAGTTGTGCATTTTCAGTTGCAGTTGCTACAAGGTGCCAAACTGCCCTCCAGAAAGATTGTACCAATGAACTCACCCAAGAGGTGTGGTTCTATTTAATGAAAACTTTCTCCACCCCACGTTTCCTTTTATTAGGCTTACACATCTCTTCAAAATCCTTGTTTCCTAGATCATAATCTTAGAATTTAATACATGTTCTTCTTTTGGGTTATTATTAATATAAGATTTGTCAGAGTGTGTGAGAGCCCAGGCAGAGCCTTAGGGAAAGAGGTGTTCCTTTCAAAGCTGCAGATAATAAAAATTACTAATCCACAGAGATTGGGAAACTGAAGTGATAGGGGAGGAGTAGAAAGAATTATCCTCATTATGTTAAAAGCATGGCTGGTATGTTCACGCTGCTTCTGGTGTGTAGTCTTTAGAACAGCAGCTCATACATGAGGTGGGCACCCAGTAATCCTTTCCAAATGGAAGGAGTTGTGGAAAGAGTGTTCCAGGCAGAGGTAACAGCACATGCAAAGGCCCTGAGGCAGGAACGTGCTGGGCCTGTTTGAGGAAAAGAAAAGAAGCCAGCGTGGACAACTCCTCTGGATTTACCTGTAACTTTCCCAGGTGCAGCACTGCAAGTCCTGTGTTCCAAGAGACGCCTTGGTCCTGAGCAAACCAGGACAGTTGGTCACCGCAGGCCAGAGCAATGAGAGCCAACTGGGATACTGTCTCCCAATATCCATTGTCCCCTCCCAGTGATAGCCTTTTTTCTGGGCACACAGGCAGGCAGAGTGAAGACTGCACTTCCCAGCCTCCCTTGCAGTCAGGGGTGGTCCTGTGACTGGGCTGTGGTCAATAGGGAAGACATCCATGTGCTCAGCTGCTGGGTCCCACCCTTAAAGGAAAGTGAAGGCTTGTGCCCATCCATCCTCTCTCTGCCTCCCTGCTGGCTGGCCATGGGGATGTGATCCAGCTTGTGGGAGAAGTCACACCCCAAGGATGACAGAGCAGCAAGATGGAAGGAGCCTGAGACCCTGAACACGACAGAGAAGAATCACCCTACGGGTTTGGATTTCATGCAGAAAAAGAAATACTGTTTTATGTAAGCCACTGTGATGTGGGGTCCCTGTCATGCTCACTGAGGCTGTAACCTGCTCGGTAGAAAGGTGGGATTGGAGAGGCAGGCAGGGGCCAGGAGGCCAAGGTGAGGGAAGAAACCAAAGAGGAAGGATGCCAAGGCCCACCTGCTCAGGTGAGAGTCTGGGTAGGTGCCCCTCCCCCCGCAGAGTATTGGATAACAGGATTTTCCCCACTTTCCCTTTAGGACTTTGCAAGACACACAGCCTAGTCGCCGGTGCATATCCCCTGGGACGTCCTTTAAGATTATTTAGATACCCTTTCATTTTACCCACAGGGAAACTGAGGCCCAGACAGGCAATAGCCTGCCCTCGTCCTCAGGAAAGAGCCAGCTACCTTGAATATTCTGCTTAGTCAAGTGGCCATAATTTGCTTCTACATCTGCTGAGAATCAGACCAGCTATTCACTCATTCATTCACACATCCATTTGTGAAATACTTTTTGTAAAGGGAGATGGGTCACATGACCCTCAACTGTAGGGAGGGGAAAGTCCTTCCTAATCAACGCCTTCTACACCTGATGAGATATTTCTAACCCGAAGGTACAGGGGAGAAGGTGACAAGAACGGGCATCCCGTCGGGCCATTCCCTAGCCTGCCGCCCCCCTCCTTACCTGCCCCGCCCCCACCCCAGGGATACCTCCACCTCCTTGCTGAGCCATTATGGTTCCTAGCTTTACATCCAACACCCTCGCCAGCCTTCAGCCTCGCCTCTCTCCTCCCAGTGGCCAGAGAGCCAGGCACCATGTAGGATGAAGCTCACAGACCTTATCCCCGCCTTCCCGGAGCTCACCAGCCAGCACATGGAATCCTCCAGAACCACCTCACCACACACACAGGGCTCACCTGGGAGGGGCAGGCAGAGGGGCTGGGGATGGCCTGACCCCCCCCACTCCCCTGGGAGCGGCTCATGTAAAGCACTTGTAGCTCACCCGGGGCTGATGATTTCAGCCTCCAAAACACCCCGAGGCCTCCTTGGCTGCTTGGTAATCAGACCAGGTACCTATAAGGAGACATGACTCTCCTTTTCACTTAATTGAAAAATCCACACCATCAAAGAGGCATCGATGCTCAGTGGCCCTTTCTTCCCTCGCCAGTGACCATTAACCTTTAAAAAGATGCTTCGTGAGCTGTTTGCAGAGCCTCGTCCTCTGTGCCAGGTGTAATGAGGCTCATAAATGGGCCAGGCTCGGGAGGCAGTGAACATGAGAAAAGCCGCAAATGAGAGGCCCGGGCGGAGCGGGCCCCTGGGCCACCCAGCCACGCGGGAGCCTGGAGCGGGTATGTCAGCAGCCACGCCAGAGCCCAGCCCCGGGCTCTGTGACAGCCGAGGCCAGTCTTCTTCAAGAAGTGAGTTCTACTCTTTGACATACATCAAAGCAACATCCTTTTTGACCCACCTCCTAGAATCATGGAAATAAAATCAAGAATAAACGAATGGGACCTCATGAAACTTAAAAGCTTTTGCACAGCAAAAGAAACCATAAACAAGACTAAAAGGCAACCCTCAGAATGGGAAAAAATAATTGCCTATGAAACAACGGACAAAGGATTAACCTCCAAAATATACAAGCAGCTCATGCAGCTTCATACCAAAAAAGCAAATAACCCAATCCACAAATGGGCAGAAGACCTAAATAGACATTTCTCCAAAGAAGACATACAGATGGCCAACAAACACATGAAAAGATGCTCAACATCACTCATCATCAGAGAAATGCAAGTCAAAGCCACAATGAGGTATCACCTCACACCAATCAGAATGGCCATCATCACAAAGTCTGGAAACAACAAATGTTGGAGAGGGTGTGGAGAAAAGGGAACTCTCCTGCACTGTTGGTGGGACTGTAAGTTGGTACAGCCACTATGGAAAACAATTTGGAGGTTCCTTAAAAAACTACAAATAGAACTACCATATGATCCAGTAATCCCACTCCTGGGCATATACCCAAAGAAAACCATAATCCCAAAAGAAACTTGTACCATAATGTTTATTGCAGCACTCTTTACAATAGCCAGGACATGGAAGCAACCTAAATGCCCATCAACAAATGAATGGATACAGAAGATGTGGCATATATATACAATGGAATATTACTCAGCTATAAAAAGGGATGAGATGGAGCTATATGTAATGAGGTGGATAGAACTACAATCTGTCATACAGAGTGAAGTAAGTCAGAAAGAGAAAGACAAATATTGTATGCTAACTCACATATACGGAATCTAAAAATGGTACTGATGAACTCAGTGACAAGAACAGGGAAGCAGATACAGGGAATGGACTGGAGAACTCGAGGTATGGGAGGGGGCGGGGGGTGAAGGGGAAACTGAGAAGAAGCGGGAGAGTAGTACAGACATATATATACTACCAACTGTAAAATAGTCAGTGGGAAGTTGTTGTATAACAAAGGGAGTCCAACTCGAGGATGGAAGATGCCTTAGAGGACTGGGGCAGGGAGGGTGGGGGGGAATCGAGGGGGGGCATCAAGGAAGGGAGGGAATATGGGGATATGTGTATAAAAACAGTTGATTGAACCTGGTGTACCCCCCAAAAAAATAAAATAAAATAATAATAAAAGAAGTGAGTTCTACTGAGACAACGGTGGCAGAAATTAGAAAGCCAGATCCTGTCACTCTGATCTAAACCCTCTGCTGTTCCACCCGACTCACAGTAGAAGCCAAGCCCTTAACACTGACCTTGGGGCCTTCCTGACTCGGGCCCTCCTCACGGCTCTGATTCCCCTGCCCCTCAACCCCTCGTTCTCACCTATCTGGTTATACTGCCCTCCTTGCTAAGCCTGGAAATACCAGCTCCAGGCCCACCCCAGGGTCTTTGCACGACCATTCCATCTCCTGGGAAAGCTCCTCCCCCAGATCTCTGTTGCTTTCTCAGGGGGCCTCCCTCACCCCACTTTTAAAATAACATCCCTACTGCACCCTCCACCCTCAGTGTCCACCTCCCTGCTTTATTTCTCACCAAAGCACTGACCAGGTCAGACACACAGCAGACACTTCATAGACATATGTGGAACGAATGAGTGAGTGAATGCATGAATGAATGCATAAAATTATACCTGAAGGGCAAACCCCTGAGACTTGGAAGAACTTGTTGATTAAAGGGGTGGAGTTCTAGAATCCATGTCCCCCCATCTGCTGAAGGGAGAGATTGAGAAATACAATGACCCAGTGGGACAGCATCGTGCCCGGGGCCCGAGTTGGCAGCAAACTGGCCGTCACAGTGACGCCCTCCGTGCACGGGGGCAGAGAGACGGGCGGGAAAAGCAGGGACATCGGAGGGGCTGCTGCTCCCCCAGAACCACGTGCTGCGGATTTAGAGGCTGTGGGGCATCTCGAGTCCGCTCTGCCTGAGTCCTCCCCCTACCCCAGACCTCTCTAGGCAGCTCCTCCCCATCATCTGGGGCTCAGCCCACGTCCACCTCCTCAGAGAGCCCGCTCCCGGCCTCGGCACCCCGCCCCCAGCCACGCCCTGCGGTTTCTTCTCCTCAACGCGCTCATCACTCTCCGAAGTTCTCTGGTTCACTCGTTCATGTACTTGCTTATTCTCACTCAACACCCCCCGTGAGGACATCAGCTCCATTCGGAGGGGGATCTCACCTGCCTTGTTCATGCTGAACCCCCCATTCAGGGCCCAACACGCAGTAGGTGCTCAATAAACATTTGCGAAACGAATGGTTAGAGGAAACCAAGTGTACATACACTGCGAGGATTTATAAAGTAATATTGGAAATTTCCATTTCTTAGAGCGCCTGCAAGTAGCATTTGCCGTCATCCCAGCGGGGTCAGCTGTTGCCTGGTGTGAAGCAGGAGCATGGCCATTTGGCTTCCCCAAATCCCGTATCTGCACACAATGTTATATTGCTGTGTGTGCGTTCATGGTTGCACCTGTTAAAATGAGCGTAGCGATCCTTTAGGCTTTCTTTTTTCTCTACGCCTTCCAAACCTCCCCCACTTCTGCTGGCCACATGCACACACTTTCCCAGGGGAAATCCCACCCCTGGTTGAGGTGGGGGGGCGGGTGGTGCTGACCTCGCGCCCAGCCTCAGGCATGTGACTCAGCCTGAGCTGGTCCACACGCTGACCCGTCATAGCCATAGTGGTATGTCCAGCAGCCGTGATGTGACCCAAGATAGTCCAATGCTGGTCAGCCCAGAGTGTCCTTTTGGACAGTTTGGGTCTCTCTACTCTGCAAACTGCTAGTGAATGCATTTGTGGCATCTCTGGCTTCGCTGTGCACTGTACTATCCCATGGGAAACACTCTCATGGAGTTCTTAGCTTGGGAGTCACGAAAAATTCTGAGTAGGAAACTTACCTAGTTGCTGGAGTGTTCGTTCCACAGGGGTGGACCCAGCGTGCACCTCCTCAAGCAGGGGCTATATTACATACATCTATGGCAAAATTATGAAGAAAAGCATAGGAATTATAAAGGCAAAATCATGAAAGCGGCCCCCTTTGTAGCAGAAGAGAAGCGGCCAGTTAGAGCAGCCCCCAGGAGCATCAAATCTATTTCTTCAGATACTTTGTCTTCAACTAGGTGGGGATCACATGTGTCCATTGAGTCAATATTCTTTACACCTCACCCATATTGTATAAAAGCTCTTTTTTTCCTAGTCAATATTCAGTATGACAGTTACAAATAAAATACATGAAATAGCAGGCATGTGGATGAACAAGAAAGCCGCGAGTGTTCTTCCTGTTCAAGGCACCGGCCTCCTCCCCAGGCACAGTCATTTGTCGAGTATCAGACCCCAACTGATCACAGCAGAGGCAGGACCCGCCCTGACACCACGCCAGGCTGTGCACGATGGCTTAGCCGCCAAGGCTCCTGAGAAATCATTCTGCGCCTCCATGTGGCAAGCAACACGCTGAATTCTATGTTCCTCTAACAGCCGTCCTCAGATTCATCTCTGTCCTCCATTCCTTCTCCAAGAAATAACATTCGATAGCTTTGCTTGGATCTATTTTTTCCATTTATTTTTTATTTTACTATCAGTGAAGGGATAATCATAATTATATATAATTTTGTCTCCGTCAGTCACATTAATCATGGCTTAATTCCTGTTATTATGATCATCTAGTGTCTTTAAGCTTTCCAATTCCTAGGGGTATGAATCAGGAGCTTTGGTTTTTGAATCAGGAGACAGAAACCAAATATGAACTATTTCAGAGAAGGAATGCATTGGCCACCGTAACTGAAAAGTTACGGTTTATCTTGCTAGATATTGAGCCTCAGGTGGCTTCCTTGTGATTTTTTTTCTCTCTCTCTCTCTGTGTCTCTCAACTCTGCCTTTCTCCGTGTTGACTTCATTCTCAGGAAGCCCCACATGTCAGGTGGACAAAATGGCGCCAGGAGCTTTACAACTTAGTCTCTCAGCTCAGTGACTCCAGCAGGAAGGATAGCTCTCTTTCTCAGCAATTTCAGAAGAGTCCCAGCTGTCTCTCCCATTGGCCTCCAGTCCTGTGCCCATCACTGGACCAATCTCAGTGGCCAGGGGAACGGAATATGGGGCCCCTTGGCCCAAGCATGAAGGCATGGTTGTTCCCGAGATGCTGCTCTCAGGGGACATGGGCAGAAAGAAACAATAAATGACCTTTGTACCAGGGAACAGAAAATTAAAAATCCTACCCCTTTTTGAAGTTCAAAAACCACAAGGTGGAAAATCCAAACCCACTGTATGATGTTACTTTTGTGTCAGCTTGGTTGGGCCACAGTGCCCGTATGTGTGAACAAACACCATTCTGGATATTTCTGTGAGAAATGGGACGAGATTAACACTTAAATCAGTGGACTTTGAGTATAGCAGATTGCCCTCCATAACGTGGGTGGGCCTCATTGAATCAGTTGAAGGTCTGAATAGAAGAAAGACTGACCTCCCCCGAGGTAGAGAGAATTCAGCAGCTGATGGCCTTTGAACTTGAACTGCAGCATCTTCTCTCCTCTGAGTCTCCAGTCCACTGGCCCACCCTGCAGATTTCAGACTTGCCAGCCTCCACAATTGTGTGAGCCAAGTCCTTAAAAGAAATTTCTTTCTATAGATACACGTCCTACTGGTTCTGTTCTCTGGAGACCCCTAACTAATGCACCATGCATCAGGTTCCTATCTTTCATGAGAGAGTCTTTTACTGTGATATTTTTTGAATAGAAATCACTCCAAAGACCCTCACCTCTGGGTTGTCACCAACTTGCCGACAGATTACATCCATTTCCATCTGTTGACATTTTCTACATGAAAAAGTCCATTTTGACAGATTGAAGTTCCCTCCCCCAACTCTCCATCCAACTCACATTTCTCTCTTTTTCCTTAATGTTGATTTTACGCTTGTTTTGGATACCAAGGTACAGAGAGAGGCAAATACAAGACCAAGATGATGACTGAAAAATGGCACTTAGATGTTGTGAGTTGTTTCTGGTGTTTGTGGCTAATGTTGTCTTCAAGGGAAGGAAGGAGGGGAGGTGGCGGAAGGAGGGAGGGTCCCTGACAGGGTTGAAGGGGAATCTGGCAGGGGACCAGCTCCTGGAGTGGACATTGGTGCAGTGGCCCTGCTCCCTCCTGTGGATAAGGGCCTGTCAGTCCTCCTTGGAGGATCTAATTCACCCTAATTCCTACCTGTCTGCCTGTATCCTCCTGCTGCCCAGACCCCAAGGATGGCCTGGCTCCTGCCCCTCCAAGGCCCGGTGCTCTGCTCCCCCATTTCCTTCTGGTCAGTTCCTCCTGTCCTGGCCTCCGAATCCGAACTGCAACCTCAGAACCTGAGTGACACGACCACCGCCTTTTACCAAGGACAGGTTCCCAAGCCTTCAGTACCCCGAGGGGCCTTCCTGGCACATGGCAGATCATGAAGCATCTCTAAGGAACCTCGACACCCTCAGAAGCAACAAGAGCTTCAAGAGGGATCCCCCCACCTGAGGGACCACCATGGGGACCACAGGGACTGTGGGACAGGATGGATGGGGCCAGAGCCATGGCCTATGTTCCCCTCCCAAGAATCTGCCGCCAGCAGACCAGCCCCACCCCCACCCCCGGCTCTCCTGCTCATGCCCTGTCGCCTGTTTCGACCTGAGGGCTGGCCAGGCTGTCCTCACCGCTCCCCACAAGGAGCAGGAGGATGTGGGAAGTGAGGGGGGTGATGATTTGCACGTAAACATGGACATGAACAAGGTCAGGATCTTGGAGTCCTTTGGGGCTAAAACTGCTCTGGGCACCATGGTCCCTCAACATTTAATGAGACGCTTATCAGATGTGTTTCTGTGGGTCACGTCTTCAGGGGATTGGATCCCATAACTGTGGGTGTCACTTCACACATCAGTTGCATGAAACAATCAGACACACTCTGCTCCCCTCCCTTCCAGCCTCAGTCCTCTGACCAGATGTCCTCTAGGGTATGGCTGTATGACTTCTGTTGGGGCCCAATGCAGAGTTTGATGGGGTTTGCACGGTTTCATCAGATTGGTAAATTAAAAATGACCCAAGAACCGGGCCACGCTGCAATGCCGTGGTGACCAGGTCCCTCAGGAATTAAATCATTTAACAGATGAAATGGAAAAGTCCTCCTCTTTTTCCTTTTGAATGAGCTGTGAAATAGGCTCTGGGACCGGCCAGCAGGGTGAAGCGGTCGGCGGGGCCTGGTGCCCAGAGGGGCTGGTGAGGTGTCAGAAGACGGGGCGCCAGGAGGACACGGTGCTCGGGAGACCCTGTCACACGGCGCAGCAGATGAGCCTGTGTCCACAGGCACCCCGACCTCAAGAGGCTGGAAGGGGCGAGTCTGGGCTGTCTCCAGGGTGCCCACTGGCCACGTGCTAACAGGCGGCCCCACTCCAGGCAACCAAGCACCAGAGCTGAATTCCTTCACTTCCCATCAGGAAGCGGGTTTGGATTCCGGTCAGAGAAGCCCCCGTCTACCCTCTGGGGCACTGACGCAATTCTTCTCCAAGTGAAGTGCTGGAGTCCCTCGTCAGACAGAGCTGCTGGGGCACAAATGACTCTTGGTTTCATCATTGGCTCGAAGACTGGTTCCTATCCAACTCTGAGAAGGTGGAACCCAGGACTAGCTGGTCCCAGCAATGAACTTTCTGTAAATTAAAAGAACGAAGCACATCAAATCAGACTTACACAAATGCTTCTCAACACGTACTGCTCTGTGAGGACACAGTCACATGCACACAAAACACTCCCAGCAGGGGCTCTCAGTCCCAGGGTCTCCAAAAACAATTTCGTGGCCATATCAAGAGCGTTTTAAAAACTACTAACTCCCGATGCACTCATTGTACACATAAGACTTTATCTTAAGGAGCTATTGATAAATGTGAACCAACATTAGTCAGTAAGATGTTTACTGCCAACTAAATTTTAACGGCAAAAATTGGAAACAACACAAGCATCCAACAATGTAAGAACGGAGAAAGATTGCATAAATTGTCTAGACAAGGGAATGTTGAAGAATAATATTAGAATATGTTTACAAGAAGTTTTTAACAGCATAGAAAATGTTCATGTCATCATATGAAGTGAAAAAAAGCAGGATATAAAACTATGTATGTTAAGCTCTCGTCACATATATGCGCATATTCAGAGAAAAAAACTTGAGTAAGAGATAAACCAAGATGCCACCAGTGGTAACATATGAGTGGTATAATCATTATTGGTTTTCATTTTCTTCTTTAGAGTAATTTTCCAAATTTTCTAGAATGAGCAAGTCTCTTAAAATCAGAAGGAAAAGAGTTATTTAAAGTTGCCAACAACCACCAGGTTAAAAGCACAATATTCCTGATAGTTTCTGCAAAATATAAGGCCTTTCATAAACTATAAGGGTCTTTTAATAATTAGTATTTCATTTTCAATTAAAGTTCTGATATCAAAGCTTATAAAATGATTTGAGGAAAGAAATGTTCAAAGCATTAATTAACATTCTCGATTTGTGTTTGAGAAAGAAACCCAGAAGTCGAACTCCTTTGGAAAGTATAAAAATTGGTGGTTTGGTTTTAAATTGATATCTCTAACTTATTCACGCCACTCTGTAAATTTTCTGCTCTCTGTCAACTTTAAAATGCATAACTATCATGAATTTGAGAAATAAACCTATTATTTTGAACAGCCTTTTAAAACTAGGGTTGAGGCAAAGTGAGTCCAACTCGAGGATGGAAGATGCCTTAGAGGACTGGGACGGGGAGGGTGGGGGGGACTCGAGGGAGGGTGGGGGGGAGTTGAGGGAGGGAGGGAATATGGGGATATGTGTATAAAAACAGATGATTGAACTTGGTGTACCCCAAAAATAAATAAATAAATAAACTAGGGTTGAGGGACTTCCCTGGCAGTCCAGTGATTAAGATGTCATGCTTCCAATGCAGGGGACACAGGTTCGAACTCTGGCCAGAGAACTAAGATCCCAGATGCCACACAGCCAAAAAAAAAATTTTTTTTTAATAGGGTTGAATACTTTTTACATGATTTTATCACACGGCTCTAAAAGTCTCATTTGTCTCTGCAAATACAAACACCTTCTTAATATTTAAACAATAAGTTTCCTGAGAGTCCCAGAATATACAGTATCCCTGAATGTTACTCTCGTCCCTAAAATCTTTTAATACTTTCCCATTGCCCTAGCACGTCCCAACTCTCCACCAACTTACAAGGCCCAGGGTGGTCTGGCCCCACCTTCTCCCCTCTGCTGCCAGCCTCCTGCCCCTAGCCTTACCACAGTTCCTCAAACAGAGCAGAGTCGGCCCAACTCAGAAGCTTTGTACTTGCTGTGCTCTGCAGAGATCCCCATTCAGAGATCCTAGCATATCCAGGTATGCAAATTGGAAAGATGAAATAAAACTGTCCTTATTTGCAAATGACATGATCATCTATTTAGGTAATCTGAAAGAATCGGCCCACAGCTCCAAGCTGTGGTCAGTGTCACGCCCATGACCATGTCCCATGGTCAGCCCCACCATGGGACAAAGACGGGGTGTGGGGCAGATATGCTGTGGCCACTCTCAGGGCTGGGGGTGGGATTGGCCCAGAGAGAGTGTCTGAGCTGCCCCATGAAGCCTGGGTGGACCTCACGGCACCTTCAGTATCATTACACTCAGACCCCAGACAGACCCCTGACAGCTTGGGCACAGGGTCCCCAGGTTCCTGCTGGGGGACACACCTGTGTCCATGCTGGTTGGTGTAGGGATGCCATCTCCATCCCCAAGGCCACCCCACACTGGCATCCCAAGATATAGCAGCTAAAGGGGCATCGCCAGCCCAGCAGGGAAGTGGAGGGGAGGGAATCAAATTATTTTTTAAACTTCTCACATTATTGAGGGTTAGTCAGACACACTGCTTAGGCAAACTCTTGCTCAAAACCACCAATAATTTGATAGGCTTGTGAAAGAGAAATTCTTCTGAAGTTTGTTCCACAAAAGTATAATTAATGGTTTATGACAAGTGTTACAAATCAGTCATCTCAAAAGGAAACAGACTTTTGCTGTAAGAACCAAAGATCATCTTTCTGCTCAGAGCATTTTCCAAAGAGACCATTTATTAAAGAGTAATTTTGTAGATTTCGCTGATGGGGGGTAGGTTAATCCATTCAGCCAATCAGCGAGGGAGGTCTGTGTGTCGATGACCCACGTCGTCCCCAAGACTGGCACACAGCTTAGGGCTGAGGTGGCCAGGCTTTGAGGCACATGCCCAGCCCTAGCATGCTTCTCCACACACTCACAGGGGTCACCTCCAACAGCCATGCTTGACCCAAACTCCTGCCCAGGGCTGACTGGATAAGGGCAGAGCACCTGACCTGGTCAGGAGCAATCACAATCTATTTAAGGTCACTGAACTAAGGAAACATACATTGAGTGACCATGAGACCACCATTTCCAGCCATGTCCTCAGAGAGGCAGAAAGAAGAGGAATGAAGTAGATGACCAGAGAGGACATGCAGCTCCAGGGCAAGGGGCAGAGGTACCACACGGTATCCTGATGGCCTCCCAAGCTTCGATCCTGCCCTCCTGAGCCTAGGCTCCATCTCCCGCTTCCCACCTCCTGCAAATGTCCTGCATCCAGGCAACTCATCCCCTGCCTTAGGTCAGCTGGTCTGACCAGGTGTCTGCTCACCAAATCCCCTTGTTTTCTTCCTCAGACACAAGATCTCATAGTTTCAAAGAAGGGATTCAGGTAAGAGCTGGCACCAGAGGGTTATGGTTTCTTCTGGCCGCAGGAGGCTGGATGGCGAGAGTGTTCTCACCTGGATGGCCAGATGGGCCATGGGGCAGTCAAAGTGGCTGTAGAGACCCGTGTGGGTGATGCGAGCACAGTGGGCTTTCCCTGCAGGATCTTGAGCCCCACAGACTAGAAGAGATGCAGAGGACCAGGCAGAAACCACAGGAATCCATGGAGCCAAGAAAGAGTATCTCACACCAGAATGTGCTCATCAGGACGCTGCCCAGGAGAAGGACCTCCCTCCGATCCCTGTTCTTTCCTTCACTTGCTCAAAACGGAGTCCAGGAAAGAGCATGTAGGGGCCAGGCTTAGACCAGGGCCCACCCCTCAGGAAAAACAGGTGGGGAGGGAAGGCCTTGCCCCAGGCTTTTGTGATGGGACGTGTCACCAGGGGTTACCCCCGCACCACTCCCAAAAGGACGATTGGCAGCTTCATGGAGGGGAGAGGATCACATGTAGCCGGAAATGATCCCTGTCCCCTACGTGTCACTTGGGACAGGACCTTCAGTGCCGGACTAATGACTCTCAGCTTCCCTGTAGGGACACCGGGGGGCAGGGGACACATGGTGGAACTTTATGGAAAAGGCAGCTCTCAGGACTCTTGACTCCAGCTGAAATGCTTCGAGGCTGTATTTGCGGGGTTATTTCTTTTTACAACAAATATTTATCACTTTCATAATAAAAATGATTTTTCAGTTAGGAAATAAAACAGCTACAGTTTCTGAGAGCAACAAACCAGAAGTTGAGGCTAATGGGTACAAATACTGCCAATCAAGTCATCTGCACACTTCTGGTCCCCACGGTGGCTCCAGCGCTGTGGTTGGTGCCTAGGTAGGGGCGGAAGGGTGTCAGAACAGAGAGTCTTGTGGAAGCAACTGCCTCCAGGTGCCCAGCTGGATAGACCATCCCTTAAATTGCCCATAATGAGATTAGATCAGGAACAAATTACTTGCTGCATTTGCCTTGTGCAGACACAGCCAACACACACACGCACACACGCACACACACACACGCACACACGCACACACACACACACACACAGGTCTCGCTGCCGAGCGTTCTTGGGGAACAGTGTCGTTGTCAGATTTCCATTCGCTCTGCAGCAGCCTCACCCCTGGAGGCCCCTCGTGCTTTGTGTGGAGCAGCACATTTTCAGGGCCTCTCCCCCCATTCCCTGAAGAGCAGCACCGAGGCCGGCAGACGTGATCACGTGGCTTGTTCCCTGCACACCTCCAGGGGGCCCCGTTCCCACCGCGGTGGGCATGAGTGCTGCCCCGGAGTGTGCAGTGGCAGCCTCTACCGGCCTCCCTCTCCTCAAGCCCTCAGGGAGACCCTCACCCATCCTAGAATGTCGGCTCTGGAAGGTGCCTTGGAGACATCTCATCCGGGGCTTTCATCTTCATGCATTTCAGGAGAGCTTTGCTCAAAGTGGCCCGGCTGGGCTCCCTGGCCTTGGGTTTGTTGAGACATCACCCAGCAGAGAAAATCTCGACATCGTGGGTCCGGTCCACCGTCCCTGGGAAAGAATGAGGAGCTTGAGGCCCGGAGAGGAGGCACGTCTGCCAAGGACGCTCTCCAGGCAGAGCCAGGGCGAGCGACCAATCAGCACTTTATAATTTGCAAAGGCCTCTCAACCCCATGTTGTCACATTTGACCTTCATGTTAGTTGGTCAATGTCAGATGACACTGCATTTCACACATCGAAGACAAACTGACTAGATGATGCATCATTGTTTATGTGTCAGTAAGAAAGAAAAATATTGACAATTAAATTATGCTGCAGCGATGAGACCATCGATTATGTGACACAACTAGATTTGACAGATATTAACATATGAAAAATGTGTATCTTAGAATCAGTGTTCTTCCCATTTTACAGATTTTATTTTATGGAATCAGAAACTGATGCCAAGGTCTGGTCTGTTCACATACACACACACACACACACACACACACACACACACACACACACAGCTGGCCAGAGGACAAGCCTGGGGTCTAACCTCAGCCCCTGGTGACTGTCTCCAGTCTGGTCCAGGGCAGGGACATGCGCTGCCCCATCTCCCTTCAAGGACTGATCTGCCGCCCAGGGTGGGACATGAGGTCGGCAGACAGCCCCCCACTTCTTTAACATGACTCCCCAAGCTCACTGAAGAACAGACAATTGCGTTGTGTAAATAATAACAATTTAAGGCTGTGCATCCTCATTCCTACTGGGAAGCAGTGGCCTGGGCTCAGTGGGAGAACTGGGATGCGCTGAAGTGAAGGATCAAAGGCAGCAGCTGTGAAAGCCTCTTCCCCAGGGGAGTGAGGAAGTTGGGAGTGGGGGCAACAGGGAGGGGAGAAAGGAAAAGATCACCCCCACCCCCCATCTGCCTGTCCGCCCCACCTCAACACTGGGAAGCAAGATGTAGAGGAGGGTGAGCGGCTGCAGTTCAGTGAAGACCTGGAGGTCCTGCCTCCACACGGCCTTCTTCAGGGCAGTAATAAACGGATGACATCCTAGTCATTTTTCCTGCAAAGCCTAACATCAAGAATCCTTCTTTCCCAGCCAAGGTTGTTTGGTAACTGCATTAGTTTGTTTATTTATTCATTCCACAGATATTTACTGAAGGTCTACTATGTGCTAGAAATCCTGCGAGTGCTTGAGATGCAGCAGTAAAATGTGTAGTTCAAATCTCTGCCTTTGAAAGCATATTGTGGAGTAGAGGGAAACTGACAAAGACATAAAATGTAAGGGATGTGTATCAGATTTCATGTCACCTCAGGTATTTTCAGCCTAACTGTCTACCACTGCAGAAACTGGCTCATTGAATGTCCACAGGATTCCACTGTGTCCTGATCACCTCCTATTTACCCTATCAGTGAGGGAAGGATCCCCCTACCACCCTAAATTGTATGAAATAGCTAAACACATGACACCAGACACTGGACAGATGAGCCTGACAGCAGTTTATTAGTCACATATACTCAAAGCCCGGGGGGCAGGACACGCCATGTTGTACAGAGCCGCATGGGGGCTGCACCTGGGAACAGAGTGAACAAGCAGGGGCTGTGGGAGGCGGGCTGTGTAGTAACAAGAGGGTGAGGTGGTCCCTGGTTCCCACAGGAGGATGTTATTGAGTTATTTGAATAATTCCATGGGCTGGCAGGGAAGCAAAACCACAGGTGATGGCAGGACTGAGACCTGAACACCTGCCCTTGGCTCAAGGAATTTCAATGATGCTTCGACATTTCCACTAAACAATGGCATATCCCTGAGGTTCTTCCTCAAGAAGAAAGGATGGATAAACTATGGCAGAATCAACAAGCTGTTCCTGGATGACGATGATGCTTCCAATAAAAGTCTTTTTAACCTGAGTTATCTGGGACATCTACCCCGCTTTCCCTTTCCCAGTTTATGAATCCTTAGACATAAATTCACATTTGCACCTAAGCCTTCTGTTTGCTTTCTTCTGCCTGTTGGAAGGAAGGCAAAGTAGGGGACATTTAATAACTTGTTTCCACTCTCTGGTTCCATGATATTAATTGGACTACACAGGATCTTTAATGCTTCACCATCACAAAGACTCAATTTCATACATGAATGAGTCAGTGTCAAATGGGAGGAGGAGGTGGAGGGGGCGTGCCATGTTCTCCTGACTCCTCTTAAATGGTTTCTTATTTCATATTGATACAGATCAGGGACCACGGATTATGCTGATAAGCTCATAAATTATCTGCTGCTCACCAACAATCCCAAGGTCCTGTTTTCTTGATGGGGAAGTTGATGTTCATTGCAAAGGATGTCCGTGAACTTGAAATTGTTTGATTGTAGTTTACCCGCTAGGGACCTTGAACTTGAGACCTTCCTACCCCACACAGAGGTAGAGATGACACGCGTGGTGGGAGCATTGTCGAGGGACATAAATTAGAGCAATTAGAGTGAGATGGAGAAAGGGAAGGATGCATTACTAATTGGGGCATCATTACAGGGCTTCTGAGAAGCTAAGAGAGATATAGTGTCAACATCGAAACCCCAGAAGTGACAGGCAGAAGTGACCACATCTAGAGCCAGAAGTCATTAACACGGGCGATTGACAGCCTTTACGACTCTGAGGGGGAGGCAAAATCACTCTGACATGTGACAGCATGCTAAAGTGGGCATTTTATTATTTTCCAGAAGCCATAATTTTCAGATGATGACTTCAGGGACCCTTTAAGGAGGATAACTGATTACCTGACAAAGAACTTGTAGCACTTCCTCTTTACAACAGAAGAGAGAAAAAGCAACAACCCAGTTCTTTCAAGCCGAAAAGAAGCATTTTTCAGAGAAAACACTGCAAAGTTTATAACAATGGGAGCCGGAGGAAACACAAATATGTCTCGCCTTCTTGACAAATAAGATTTAATTAAGAGACTCTTCACGCTGGAAAACAAAGTCTTGCCTGTGCCACGACGGGAAAGGCGACAGGCTGTGGGGGAGGGTCCCACTGACAAACAGCCCTGTGTCGGCCCCTTAATTATTCATAAACGTCCTTGTGATGGAATTCCACTGCTTCACCTGTTTTTAGTTAATCCTCTATTTTTTTTACTCCAAATGCTACTTGTGTTACTTAATTAAATAGTTGTCAGTCCACAATAAATACAGATGAAACACAGTCTGGGATCTATCCTCTAGAGGAATTTTAATAATTTTACATTTTTCCGGAACGTAAACTGTGGGCACCAAAGGGATTTGCACAGAGATGCACCTGTGCCTCCCGGGTCCCCACGCAGACCTGCGGCCCAGGTGGGATCTGAATTTCCTTGTCAGCTGGTGCTCACCAGCCAACACTCCCAAAGCTGGGGGCTTCCATTCTGACCTCTTTGCCAGCCCCGCCCCCCCCCATTGTCCCCGTGACTCCAGGTGGTCCTGAGGCGTCTCCTCAAAGCCCTGCATCAAGCTCAGTCCCAGAGCAAGACACATGCTGACTGACTCTCAGATCCCTGCTGGGCACGCCAGAGCTCCTTGCTACATGTTTCCAGACCATCTCTCTGACTTTCTCGGGTGTTGTGAACAAGACCCTAAAACTGAGGCCTGCCATCCCACCCAGATTCTGAGCTATGAAACAGGTTGTGGTGGGGAATGAGGCAGAATAGAACAGCCCTAGACAAGGAGTCCTTCCCGTTAAAACTGGGAACATCTGAAGCAGCAAATCTGATCCCACTCACACCCCTGCTTCAAATCTTCCAGAAGCTGCCCACAGCCCTTAGGACGGATCCCAAACTCCCAGGTCCCTGCTCCTCACCAGTCCCACCTCCCACCACTCACCTCTGTGTTCACTTGGTCCTGGCCTTGGACATACCAGGCTCCCAGCACCTCAGGGCCTTTGCACATGCTGTTCCCGCCTCCTGGAAAGTCTCCCCACCCCAATTCCTCACTTGGTTACCTACAGCTCACCTGTTCTGTCTCAGATGAAATGTCACCTCCTTAGGGGATTCTTCTGTGTCTCATATCATCCCCATATCCTGGCCCAGGGACCAGGTCAGGTCCCCCAAAGCCCCTCTCATGACACCATGGTGCCTTTCCTTCCCAGCAAGGACCATACATAGTGACACAAGGTCTTTATTATCTGAGGATGATCCAAACAGATTAAAAGGCCATTTGAATGCTGGAGAGAGTGTGGAGAAAAGGGAACCCTCCTGCACTGTTGGTGGGAATGTAAATGTAAAGCCACTATGGAAAACAGTATAGAACTTCCTTAAAAAACTAAAAATAGAACTACCATATGACCCAGCAATCCCACTACTGGGCATATACCCAGAGAAAACCATAATCCAAAAAGAAACATGTACCATAATGTTCATTGCAGCACTATTTACAATAGCCAGGACATGGAAGCAACCTAAATGCCCATCAACAGATGAATGGATAAAGAAGATGTGGCACATATACACAATGGAATATTACTCAGCCATAAAAAGGAACAAAATTGAGTTATTTGTAGTGAGGTGGCCGGACCTAGAGTCTGTCATACAGAGCCAAGTAAGCCAGAAAGAGGAAAACAAATACTGTATGCTAACTCATATATATGGAATCTAAAAAAATGGTACTGTTGAACCCAGTGACAGGGCAAGAATAAAGATGCAGGTATAGAGAAAGAACTTGAGGACATGGGGCGAGGGGTGAAGGGGAAGCTGGGATGAAGTGAGAGAGTAGTGTTGACATATATATACTACCAAGTGGAAAATAGACAGCTAGTGGGAAGCTGCTGCGTAACACAGGGAGATCAACTCGATGATGGGTGATGACTTAGAGGGGTGGGATAGGGAGGGTGGGAAGGAGTCACGGGAGGGAGGGGATGTGGGGATATATGTATAAATACAGCTCATTCACTTTGTTGTATAGCAGAAACTGGCACAACAGTGTAAAGCAATTATAGTCCAATAAAGAGCTTAAAAAAAAGCCATTTGAGGCAAATCCAGTAAATTAGGCATCAGAGCTTCACAGCAAATGTTTTATGATTTAACAAACATGTAGCTGGGATTTACTTTTGGCCAAGTGCTATTCTCAGTACCCTACACATATTAAATCACTCAATCCTCCGTACCATGGATACTGGTGCTATTATCCCCATCTTACAGGTGAGGACACTGAGGCATAGGAAGGCTGCTTAGCTAGTAAATGGCACTGTCCGAGTTCCTGCTGTCAACCACCTCTTCTGATCTAAAGGCTTTGTCTGGAAAAACTGAAACTAAGTTCGATGAAAAGTGAGTTTTTATCTCATATTTAACTTTTAGGGGATAGTGGCAAATGTGCCCTAATTCTTAGAGTAATCAAAGAATGAATCAAATGCTAATTTTTTGCATAATTTTTCTGATAAAACTGTAGCACAATGACCTCCTTCCCTCCAGGCTTGACTTTGCAGCCTGATCAAAAAGCCTCAAGGGCTCCTGGAGCCCTTCCAGGGGTCTCTCACAGCCCTCATTCTCTCTTGAAGATCCTGCCTCATCCTCTTCCCCCGCTGGTTTCTCTTCTCCGGTGTTAATTGGTCTGAATCTGCCAAGTCCTCATTGTCTGTGACTTCGTGGGTGATTCATTCAGGGATCACCCCCTGTTGTGCGGCGAGATGTACGAGCTCACCCACAGCCCCACGGTGCCCCCACCCCCACCTCTGCTGTGAGACCCCCTAGTGGGGACCCACCTGATCACTCACACCCAGGGGTCAGCAGAGGACAGAGAGCAGAGGACAGAGAGCCGATTATGGAATGTTTAGGAATTTTCCTAATTGGTAGCTTAGAATCAACCATGGTAAGAGAATGGACACCATGGAAATCAGCAAATCAGGATTCTTTTTTTTCCTAAAGCACCAACACATCACTGCAGTCACGTCTCATGTACAATCCTGACTTTTGGATGGAAACCCCTGTTATCAAATTTGGGCCCCTCTCCCAGCGGCTCCCAAGGACAGACCCTAGCTTTCTCCCTTCACCCACTTCACTAAAGGGGGATCATGACCCCCAAAACCACTGTGCTAAGACCACTTCTGCTCCTCAGCCCCCCTCCATCCACTAACAGCCCCTTGGTCTTGTTCTAGGACAAAAATTCATTCTTTACACGGATGTGCCTTGAGGGCTCACTACATGCCTGGAGCTGTCCTGGGTACTAATGATTTGCCTCAGATGCTGGGTGGTCCCAAGATCTCAGACCTATGACTCTAGTTGAATTCACCTATCAGACAAGGAAAGGGGGTGTTACAGTTTGTAATAAATAGGCCTATCCTTTGCAGGCCATGAACAGACAAAAAGAAGATGAGAGTCCAGCTCTGTGTACTGTACATCCCACCCTGAGGCCCCACCTCTTCTGGTTCCCACAGTGGCCCGTTCAGGACTGCAGTGGGGTGGGGGAGGGGAGGACGGGAGCCCCTCAGGATGACATAACCTCAGAAAGGAGCATCGAAAATACAGTCAGACCCACCACCTTGTGAGGCTTCAACTGCCTGTAAACTAGCTCTGCGCACTCAGTCTGCTTTCACACACGGCATCCCCCACCTTCCTGGACCGTTGTTACCGGGATCTCAAGAGATGCCAGACACCAGGAGGTGTGAACAGAGGGGTCAGATCTGCCACTTCTGTTTGACCGTTTGATCAAGCACCTCCTTGTTCTCCTTTCTCCAATTTTTTCGTATCACACTTGACACGTCTGTGGCCCTGAATATTTTCCTGAAGGAATGACAGAAACTTTGCTCTGGGAAGGTGCTGCTGGCTTTTGACCTTCAATAATCAAGAGATCTTCCATTATAATTCATCCATCAAAGATATCGTTTCTTCTGAGTTGTTGATTTGGCCCCTCTCTTAGTTTCTTTGTCCGTGTAGGAAGCAGACAAAGAATTGCTTGAATATGGTGTCATTGGTGAAGTCGCCGTAATTGGCTACTTTGCTTCTATATCTCCTGGAGCACATTCAGAGAGGGGCTTCGTGGGATGCTGGTTACACTGTGGAGCACGTCCTTTCCTTCAGGGGCTGCAGGTGGCCTGCAGCAGGGGCAGGGCAGGGGAAGGGTGGACTCTGTCCCAACCCGTTCACCCCAAGTTAGCATCCTAATTCTCACGCATCGTAACAGTCTTAGGAGCTTTACAAATGGAGGAGGAAGCCTCTTCGTTTTCCTAGACTTGCCCTCTAGGCCCAAGGTTTAGCCTAGGTGAGAGGTCCAAGTGTCTTTACCAATGCTTTAGCCTAAAGGACACAATCCTTCCTGCTACAAAGCTTTCTTTTAAGAAATGATAAACCATGGTCAGGATTTTAGAAATCTCTACCTTCAAATACCTTTTGGCTCTCTCTTCTCATGACATAGGTTTAATCATATTTCTTTACTGGCCATGTTATCTGAGATGACCAGTTTTTATTTTGTGGCCAAGGGACAGGTTTTTGACTTCTCTAAGCCTCTATTTTCTTGTCCTTTAAAGGTTGTTGCTGGAAACAGATGAATAATGTAGAAGAAAGGAACTAACGCAGTGCCTGCCTCAGACATGTCGATCAATGATTTCCTGCCTTCCTTCCATTGCTCCTTCATTTCATCCTTCTTTTCCCCCTCCCTCTCTCTCTCCCTCTTTGCCTTATTATCCTTCTCCTGAATGACAGGGAAACAATTGCTCTTCAAATCCATCTAGACCTATCCTTTGGTTGGTAAAAGCAAATGGTGTGTGGTTCCTCATGTCATACAGAGGCAGCTGTTAAAGGAGCTATTTTTACAGGGCAGGCAAAGAGCCAGAAGCTTGTCCCCAACCACAATTCCTGTTCTCTGATTTATTTGATTTTATTTTTATTTTCCCCAACTTATTATTTTGAAAGATGTCAAACCTCCAGAAAAGTTTAAAGAGTAGCACAGTGAACATCCACATATCATACCCTCTTCATCTCGGTCACCAGCTGGTAATGCTGTACCATGCTTGCTTCAGTTTCTGTGTGTATTATTTATAATAAGTGTGGATTATTTTTTTCATTTTTTTGCCTAAATTAATTGAGAGTATGGTACAAACAACGTGATATTTCATGCCTAAACACTGCAGTGTGTATGTTATTAAAAAAATGATCTGCAAAGTGTCCAATCCTTTTTACCCTCATAATATTTAATGTGGATGCAGAAATATAGTTTAATATATAGTCTAAATTTAGAGCTTTTCCCCTTAATTCTGCAATCCTACAAACGATCGTGCATTGCCTTTGGTTGTCATGACTTATCTCTTAGAACAATGAACCCTGCTTTCTTGTCTTCCATGATTTTGACATTTTTTAAAGATTTTTGTCTTGCACCAGAAAACTAGGAAGTACTCAAAACAGGATTGGGATAGATCAAGGAAACAGAAGCTGGAAAAAATGGGCTCCTGAAACAGCAGATAAAATATTGACCGGCTTAAACTGGTTTTGCCTCCTTAAATAGGTTGATTGATTCATCAAACCTTATTTTACCGAGACAACACTGTGCATGTGCAAGACAGGAACCCCTGTCTCCAGGATGACCCTGGAACTGCGAATCTTCAGTCTACGGAATTCAAAGAACAGAAATGTTGCCACCTGAGACCTTTACAAATCAAGAAGTCCTTCAGTAAGGAAAATCTGGCTTCCAGCAGCACGAGTAGCTTATAGAGATTGATTCCAGACTAGCCAATCAGCTTCCAAGTTTGAAATTCCCCTAACCCCTTAAATTTCGCCTTGAACCCAGGATCGCGGAGACATTTGAGATTCTTACTTTTTTGTTTCCTTGCCCGTCAACCTCACAAAAAAACTTTCTTTTCCCAAAAGCTGGTGCCGTAGTATTGGCTTCTGGGTGTGTCGGGCAGCAAGCCCTCGCTCGGTAACAATTTTGGCAACAATTTTGGCAGGTCTTGTGATCACCTGCCCGAGGCACCGCCAGCAGCGGGTGAGCCCTCGTCACCGACCCGGAGTGGCCAGATAGACTGAGTGTGTGTAGAGGGTTGGCTGTTGGGTTTCTGCCTCCCCTGCCTCCATGGTACTCCAGGCTCCTGGTGCTCCTTTCACCCTTGAGAGAAGAAAGAGCTTTGCATCAGAGGTCATTTGGGTGAGTAACCTCGTTAAAATGTGCTTGTGCCTAAGCTATTTTAATAACCTCATCAGGAATGTGGGTGAGAGGCCCATCTTGGGAGATTTTGGTCAGGTTAGAGGCCAAAACCTTGAGTTGGATTCCCAAGGCTAGGATCATAGGTTAGTAGGCCCACCCCAAGAGAGACCACATGAAGGGTTTAGCTGCCGAGGTATTCAAACCCTGGGTTAGAGTCCCAGGCCTTTGAGGGTTTTTCCTGGGTTATCTACGTCTAATTGTTTTATTTGGTAGGAATTGGCTAGTTGTGCTTAACTATTGGATAACAGCAGCAAAACTTTATTGAGTCTGCTCTGTGGCATTTTGCTCTGGTCCTCCTGAGGAAACAAAAACCTTCCAAAATGGAGAATGTCAACAACAGTACACCTGCTCTCTTAATAGGAAGGGGAAAAAAGAAAGAAAAACGTGATTGTACCAATCTAAGGAAGAGAGCAAGCACATTAAAAATAAATAGTGAAAAAAAAAAAGGTACAGTCTGTTTGCAGGACATATATTAAGTTAACCATAAAAATGCAATACAGTATACATTAGATGCAGACAAGTACTGTCTGATTCCACTTACACAAGGTTCTGAGAATAGCCAAATTCATAGAGTCAGAAAGTACATTGGCAGATGCCAGGGGCCGTTGAGGGGAGGAGGGGAGGAGGGGGGAGAGGTGATGGGGGAGTTAGTATTTAATGGGGACAGAGTTTCAGTTTAGGATGGTGAAAAATTCAGGAGATGGGTGATGGTGAGTGTTGCACGACGATGTGAATGTACTTAGTGCCACTGAACTGTACAGTTAAATAGGGCTAAAACAGTATGTTTTACACTATGTGACTTTTATCACAATAAAAAAACATTTAAAAATAAATAGGAAATAATGAGTAGCATCAGTGAAATGGGGGCTAGGAGAAATCCTCTATTTCCAAATGGGTGGTTAGCACAGATTAAAAAGCACAGCTGTGCATCTTTAGATTTAACGAAAGGCAGAGATTAAAGAGAAACAAGACAGGTGGAGCAATGTTATCAGATGAACAGGTATTTAAGGAAGGTTGGGATTAAGGCAATAACAGGACAGACAGGGGTTTCATGTAATTACTTGCGGTTTAAATAAGAAATATGGTAGTCAAACGGCCTACATTTAGGCAACTATAAAACAAAGCAAGAAGTCTTCCAAAACACAAACAAAACTAGGTGAGAATTTTAATGGAATTGTTGAAAATAGCCCTTAAATGTTAAATACATCTAGAAAGTGGCCCAAGAATGTTGAACTATTTTGAAGATGGAGATGTTTCTGATGCAATAGTATCTAAGGATCATCTGGATATAGGACTCTATCAGCAAACTTGTGTTCTGTTCTGTTTGTACCTGTTCTTTCTGATAATAATATGGTCATTCTAGCTATGTGCTTTTATTCTGTAAATCTTCTTTTTTTAAAGCACTTTGTTGGAATATAATTGCTTTACACTCTTGTACCAGCTTTTGAGGTACACCAAGTAAATCAGCTGTATTTATACATATATCCACATATCTCCTCCCTCCTGCGACTCCCTCCCGCTCTCCGTGTCCTGGCCTTCTAAGGCATCACCCATCATCGAGTTGATCTCCCTTTGCTATACAGCAACTTCCCACTACCTATCTGTTTTACAGTTGGTAGTGTATATATGTCTATGCTACTCTCTCACTTCGTTCCAGCTTCCCCTTCACCCCCCACCCCCCCAACCCCATGTCCTCCAGTCCATTCTCTGCATCTGCATCCTTATTCTTGCCGTGTTACTGAGCTGATCAGTACCATTTTTTTTTTTTTTAGATTCCATATATATGAGTTAGCATACAGTATTTGTTTTTCTCTTTCTGGCTTACTTCACTCTGTATGACAGACTCTAGGTGTATCCACCTCATTACATATAGCTCCATTTCATTCCTTTTTATGGCTGAGTAATATTCCATTGTGTATATGTGCCACATCTTCTTTATCCATTCATCTGTTGATGGGCATTTAGGTTGCTTCCATGTCCTGGCTATTGTAAATAGTGCTGCAATGAACATTATGGTACATGTTTCTTTTTGGATTATGGTTTTCTCTGGGTATATGCCCAGGAATGGGATTACTGGATTGTATGATAGTTCTATGTTTAGTTTTTTAAGGAAGTTCTATACTGTTTTCCATAGTGGCTGTACCAATTTACATTCCCACTGACAGTGCAGGAGAGTTCCCTTTTCTCCACACCCTCTCCAACATTTATTGTTTCTAGATGTTTTGATGATGGCCATTCTGACCAGTGTGAGGTGATCCCTCATTGTGGCTTTGACTTGCATTTCTCTAATGATTAGTGACGTTGAGCATCTTTTCATGTGTTTGTTGGCCATCTGCATGTCTTCTTTGGAGAAATGTATATTTAGGTCTTCCGCCCACTTGTGGATTGGGTTATTTGCTTTTTTGGTATTAAGCTGCATGAGCTGCTTGTATATTTTGGAGATTAATCCTTTGTCCGTCGCTTCATTGGCAAGCATTTTCTCCCATTCTGAGGGTTGTCTTCTTGTTTATGGTTTCTTTCGCTGTGCAAAACCTTAATTTTCATTAGGTCCCATTTGTTTATTCTTGATTTTATTTCCATTATTCTAGGAGGTGGGTCCAAAAGGATCTTGCTTTGATGGATTTCATAGAGTGTTCTGCCTATGTTTTCCTTGAGGAGTTTTATAGTAACTGGCCTTACATTTAGCTCTTTAATTCATTTTGAGTTTATTTTTGTATATGGTGTTAGGAAGTGTTCTAATTTCATTCTTTTACATGTTGCTGTCCAATTTTCCCAGCACCACTTATTGAAGAGGCTGTCTTTTTTCCACTGTATATTCTTGCCTCCTTTGTCAAAGATAAGGTGCCCATATGTGCTTGGGTTTATCTCTGAGTTCTCTATTCTGTTCCATTTATCTTCCTTTCTGTTTTTGTGCCAGTACCTCTATTAATATTATCATATGGTTTTTATCCTTCAATTTGTTGATATGATGTATCACATTGATTGTTTTGCGTATATTGAAGAATCCTTGCATCCCAGGGATAAACCCCACTTGATCATGGTGTCTGATCTTTTTAATGTGCTGTTAGATTCTGTTAGCTCGTATTTTGTTGAGGATTTTTACATCTATATTCATCAGTGATGTTGGCCTGTAATTTTCTTTTTTTGTGACATCTTTGCCTGGTTTTGGTATCAGGGTGGTGGTGGCCTCATAGAATGAGTTTGGAAGTGTTCCTCCTTCTGCTATATTTTGGAAGAGTTTGAGAAGGATAGGTGGTAGCTCTTCTCTAAATGTTTGATAGAATTCACCTGTGAAGCCATCTGGTCCTGGGCTTTTGTTTGTTGGGAGATTTTTAATCACAGTCTCAATTTCCATACTTGTGATTGGTCTGTTCGTATTTTCTATTTCTTCCTGGTACAGTCTTGGAAGATTGTATTTTTCTAAGAATTTATCCATTTCTTCCACATTATCCAACTTATTGGCATATAGTTGCTTGTAGTAGTCTCTCATGATCTGTTGTATTTCTGTGGTGTCAGGTGTTACTTCTCCTTTTTCATTTCTAATTCGGTTGATTTGCATCTTCTCCCTTTTTTTCCTGATGAGTCTGGCTAATGGTTTATCAATTTTGTTTATCTTCTCAAAGAACCAGCTTTTAGTTTCATTGATCTTTGCTGTTGTTTCCTTCCTTTCTTTTTCATTTATTTCTGATCTGATCTTTATGATTTCTTTCCTTCTGATATATTGTGTTACTGTTGATTTCCCCTTTTATGGCTGTTAGCATTTGCCTTATGTATTGAGGTGCTCATATGTTGAGTGCATAGGTATTCACAATTGTTATATGTTCTTCTTGGATGGATCCCTTGATCATTATGTAGTGTCCTTCCTTGTCTCTTGTAATAGTCTTTACTTTAAAGTCTAATTTGTCTGATATGAGTATTGCTTCTCCAGCTTTCTTTTGACTTCCATTTACATGGAATACCTTTTTCCATCCCTTTACTTTCAGTCTATATGTGTCCCTTGGTCTGAAGTGGGTTTCTTGTAGGCAGCATATAGAAGGGTCTTGTTTTTGTGTCCATTCAGCCAGTCTGTGTCTTTTAGTTGGAGCATTTAATACATTTACATTTAAGGTGATTACTGACATGTGTGTTCCTATTCCCATTTTCTTAATTGTTTTGGGTTTGTTTTTGTAGGTCTTTTCCTTCTCTTGTGTTTCCTGCTTAGAAAATTTCTTTTAGCAATTGTTGTAAGGCTGGTTTGGTGGTGCTGAATTCTCTTAACTTTTGCTTGTCTGGAAAGCTTTTGATTTCTCCCTCAAATCTGAATGAGATTCTTGCTGGGTAGAGTATTCTTGGCTGTAGGTTTTTCTCTTTCAGGACTTTCAGTATATCCTGCCATTCCCTTCTGGCCTGCAGTTTCTGAAGAAAGATCAGCTGTTATCCTTATGGGTTTTCCCTTATATGTTATTTGTTGCTTTTCTCTTGCTGCTTTTAATAGTTTTCTTTGTGTTTAATTTTCGTTAGTTTGATTAATATGTGCCTTGGTGTATTTCTCCTTGGGTTTATTCTGTATGGGACTCTCTGCACTTCTTGGACTTGATTAATTATTTCCTTTCCCATGTTGGGGAAGTCTTCCACTATAACCTCTTCAAATATTTTCTCAGACGCTTTCTCTTTTTCTTCTTCTTCTTGGATGCCTACGATTCGAATGTTGGTGTGCTTAATGTTGTCATCAACGTCTCTGAGACTGTCTTCCATCCTTTTTATTCTTTTTTCTCTTTCCTGCTCTGTAGCAGTTATTTCCCCCATTCTATCTTCCAACTCACTTACTTGTTCTTCTGCCTCAGTTATTCTGCTGTTTATACCATCTGGAGTATTTTTAATTTCAGTTATTTTGTTGTCCATTATTGTTTGTTTGCTCTTTAGTTCTTCTGAGTCCTTATTAACTGTTTCTTGTATTTTCTCTATTTTGTTGTCGAGATTTTGGATCATCTTTACTATCATTACTCTAAATTCTTTTTCAGGCAATTTTCCTATTTCCTCTTCATTTATTTGGTTTTGTGGGGTTTTTTCCTGCTCCTTTGCCTGCATGGTGTTTCTTTGTTTTCTCATTTTGTCTAATTTATAGGATTTGCTGTCTCCTTTCCCTATGCTGCCTAGTAGTAATTCCTCTTGCTTCTGCCCTCTGCCCCCTGTGGTGGGGTTTGTCCGATGTCTTGAGTAGGCTTCCTGGTGGGGGTGTCTGGTGTCTGCTTTCTGGTGTGTGACTCTGTGTCTTTTCTCTCTGATGAGCAGGGCCATGTCAGGGGGTGTGTTTTAGGGTATCTGTGAGGTTAATATGGCTTTAGGTAGTCTGTGTGCTGATGGGAGGGTTAGTATTCCTGTCTTGTTTGTAGTTTGGTGTGAGGTTTCCAGCACTGGCAGTTGCAGACAGTTGGACAAAGCCAAGTCTTAGACTCTGATACGAGGCTCTGTGAGAGTTCTCTGCAGTTAATCTTCCCTGTGTCTGAGGACTGCCTAGTAGTCTAGCATCCTGGATTCAGTGCTCCCTCCCCAGAGTCTCCTACTTGACTTCTGATGGAGTAGTCCAAACTTCAGAGGTTGCTTGTCCCAGCAATAAAGGGGTTTAAAGAAGACCGTCCAAGACCCAGACTAATGGCAGAGTGTTGAGTCAAACAAATTCTAAGTCAAGGAAACATATACATGTATAAGACTCACAAATACTGAATCCAGTAGAACATAAGGCACTAGAAAGACCTGACAGAAGAACCCCAGTATGCTATCAGACAAAGAGAAAACCAACAGAAATTCAAAACCAAAAAAACAAAACAAAGCAAACAAATGAAAAACAACACCACACACACAAACACAAATTCAGGGAGATTTTGAAAGCTAGGATCAAATATAATAAAGAGCAAGAGTACCACCAGACAGACTGAAGATTCTCAGAATGAAATCAGACAGTTATACGTAGAACTAAGATAAAGACAAAACCTAATAATAAAAACCAAAGCAGTGTGTCATCTGGAGAATAAAGCAAGGAAACAGAGCAGACTGATAATATTGCTTATAAGTATATTAAGATAAAATAAACTAACAAAGAATAGAAGACAGGGCAACAGAAGAGCACAGTGTGACTGGAAATATGAAAAGAAAAAGAGAAATAGAAATGTATAAAAGAGATGAAAGGAAGGTAGGAGAGATACAGTCAGCACTACAAAAAACAGCTGGAAATAGAAATATATAAAAAGGCTAAAAATAAAAATAGAATAAAAAAAGTTATAAAATATGTAGATCCCTAGGGACTAGGATCATAATTAATTAAAAAAAAAAAAAACTAGAACTGACCCCAGAATGGACCAGATCAATAGAATTAGTAATAATATTTCTGTTTCCTTGGGGTCTCAGTTGTGAGTGTCCTTTTACCCACCTTGGGCTTTTTGTATTATTCTGCGACCAGCAAAGCCTCCTTTATTGTTCATCTGTAAGCGCTGGTGTGTGGGGAGAGAGAGGGTACAATAGTGGCTCCTTGCCCTGAGAGTGAGTGAGCAGTGGTGCCCTGCCTGGGTCACAGCAGCTTGGGCAGCTCAGGCCGAGAGAGCGACTCCAACCACAGCTCCTCCCCCCTGCTACGCCTCCACCAGGGTGCCCTGCCTGGGTCAGAGTGGCTCAGTTGACTGTGGTGGTGCCTGTTGCAGAGGGACACTGGTGACTCAGGTGTAAACAGAATGTCTCCAGAGCTGGGCCACCCTGCGGACTTTTGGCTCTCGGCTGTAGGCACTCTAGGCTAGCCCTGCCCGGGGGCCTTTGTTATCCCTGAGTGCATTAACTAGGCCCACAGAGGTCCTTCCTTTGTCTGTCACAGGCGCCGAGAGAGAGAGAGAGAGAGAGAGAGAGAGAGAGAGAGAGAGAGAGAGAGAGAGAGAGAGGCTACACCTGCGGCTCCTCCCCCCACTTGTGAGTCAGCAGTATCGAGCTGCCACTATGGCCACACAACTTTCCACAGTAGGCACTCTCTGCTGTGGATTTCTTCCCTCCTGTCCTCTCAGTCCATATCCCCACTGCCAACAATGTTTCTCACCCTGGACCAGTTCTCCCGTTTCCATGTGCCATTTCCATGTGCCAGCTCCCAGACCCCCTGTTCAGCTGTGAATCAACATCTCAGTCCAGACACTCTGAGCCATGGTGCAGACCCTCTGTGTTTCTCACTCTTTCCCATCTGCCGCAGCTCAGCCACTTCACCCCCTTTGAACAGTCCCAAATGCCTCCCTTCTGACCCAGGGAAATTTCCTGTTAGAGAAGGGGTTTCCCTGTCAGATAAGGGACATTTCCCCGAATTCAGCAATCTCCCCTCTGTTTCAGATCCACCCGCCCTAGGATGTGGGACCCGTCCCTTTCCTTTCTTCTCCTCCTCTTTCTCCTTTTTTTTTTTTTAATCCCTCTGTCCTACCCAGTTATGTCGGGATCTTTGCAGTCCTTTCTGGTGTCTGAGGTCGTTTGCTGGTGTTCAGCTGGTTCTCTGTGGGAATTATTGCATCTTTTGGTGTATTCCTGATGCATCTGTGGAGAGGAAGTACATTCCACATCCTTCTACTTCACCGCCATCTTTCTTCTCCTATTCTATAAATCTTAACATATGATGTTCTTGGTGTTTCATGTGAGTTCCTACTGTATATGGATGGTATAGCAGAGTTATGAAAAAGAAAATGGTTCTATTGTAACACTGCCTAGTCCCAATATCACCTGGAGTTGGGGGGGGTGGGGGAGAGTGGCCTGAAAATGGGTCTTGAAGTTATAATACTATTTTCCAATTAAATTTCTTTTGCAAAAGAGGAGAAAGGGGACAGAACTGATTTTTATCCCCATTTCTTGCAAAGGAAGAGCCTTTATACAATTGGACACATTTTGGTTTTTCTTCACTGAGAATTTTAACCCGCTTTTATGTGAGCCAAACTGTCAGGGAGTTAGCATTGAACTGCTTTTAGGTGTGTGTGTGTGTGTGTGTATTAAAAAGGAAAGTTTGCTAAAAGTGACACACATTGGTGATGCTAAAGGCCGTGGGCTCTATAGAGGCCTTGGGCTGAGTGTATTAAATTGCCCAGACATCTAGATTAGCTTGTCTGCGATCTCTGCTGAGGAGGCAAATGTTTTGGTCCTCTACCAGGAAGATTAAAGCCGAACTTGCTCAGAACGGAAGTGAGGGTTTGAATATTTCAACCTGTATAATTTTTTTTTAATTGGCTGTGTTAGGTATTCATTGCCGTTCTCAGGTTTTCTCTAGTTGCAGAGTTCTGGGTCTACTCTTGGTTGTGCTACGAGAGCTTCTCACTGCAGTGGCCTCTTGTTGCAGAGCATGGTCTCTAGGCACATGGGCTTCAGTAGTTGCAGTGGGTGGGCTCAGTAGTTGTAACTCAGGCTCTAGAGCACAGGCTCAGTAGTTGTGGTGCACAGGCTTAGTTGCTTTGCGGCATGTGGGATCTTCCTGGATCAGGGCTCAAACCTGTGTCTTCTGCATTGGCAAGCAGATTCTTAACCACTGTGCCACCAAGGAAGTCCTTCAACCTGTATACTCTTGAATTCCTCTCTCAAGCTCAGCTGAGTCTGACTCCTCAATTCACTTTTTTATGGTGATATAGTCACCTCTTCTACCTTCCTCCTCTTGGGGTAAGTTTTCCCAGGTGGTGAGTAAGACAATCTGGACTCTCATAGGCCCCTCTGCAATAGGCAAGCCTGCCTTAAGTACATGGGAGAAGCTATTAGGAGCCTCTGACCACATTAGCTACAGTCTTGGAACTGCTGGGACAGATTCCTTGGCAGCTGGGTAGCGTATGCGACTTTCAGGCCATAGTTCTCAACAACTATCTCTAATGGAAAGCTTCTCAGTGTTCCCCAAGTGAATCCTCAAACCCAAGCTGGTCTTCTTGGAGACTGTCTATTCTCCTTGAGGCTTCTGCAGGAAATTCTTACAGCCAAGTTGTGAATAGTTGCTACTACATTTGCTTGCTTCTTTCCAGAAACCTAACTAGGAGATGGAATTGGTTCCAAAATCCTGAGGTTCTTGCTCTTTCACACCTTTTGAGACTGTTTGATTTCCCTCTGCATTTGAGGGAAATGAAGGAAGGCCACTTTCTAGACACCTGCAATCCGTAGACTGATCTCAGCTCTTGAGTTTGAAACCTGGGATGTTGACTAAGCCTTTGACCAAGGGGTTGCTTGCTCATGATTTCTCCAAACCTCCCTTCTCAGAGGGACCAGCTAACCCCTCAGAACTGATCTCAGAGAGATAGCAGTGAGCAGTCCTGAAGAGAGATCTTAGTTCCTTGCCCAGGAATTGAACCTGGGCAGCCTGGATAAAAACCAGGAATCCTAACCACTAGTCCACCAGGGGCTAGAGGCTAGAAGCAAAGTGGCCGTAGCTCTTTCCCCCCATTTGAAAGCAAGAATGTTTCAAGGAGGCGAAAACTGTAAAACAGGTACAAAGTTTTATTATTAGAGACACAGCACAACATATGAGAGAGCACACAGAGAAACAGTTTGTTTATTTAAGACAGAAGCAAGGCAGAGATACACTTCCAGAGAGGAAGGGTACAGGTGCCCTCTCTAATGAAGAGGAGCACAGTAAGTCAGAAACTAGGCAGAGATACTCACCTGGAGAGGAGTGCGGGCCTCCTGAATGAGGAGCGGAGTAAAGAGGTGATTTACATCACTTATATAGCACAGTCCTTCCAGGGCTTTGTTTACCTTTGGCCAATGATCTTGTTTCTTTTTTCACACCTGACTGGTCCTAGAACCCTCCCCAAGATGCGTGCGCAACTTTTTGCTAAGATGGATCCCACCGCAGAGGCCTATGGGTACATGTCCATACATATTATGGGGTGGTGCCCCCTCCCTTTTTGACCCCCAAGGAGCCTTCCTACTCATGTGCAGACAGGGAAGTTTTCCTTGACCTCAGGAGTGGGTACCTTATCTCTTTAGCAGAGCTCAGCTTCTGCCACTAGTTTTGTCCTTGGACTATCTGCGTGAGAACAAAGCTTCAGTTTTACTCCACTTGACAAACACCAGCTCTCCAGCCCAGGGGCCCATCTATCTCCTACCTTAGAACCAGCACTAAGATGGAAAGTACTTGAGGGGGAAGCCTGGGTGCTTCCTATAAGGTAACATAGTGTGCTCTGAGCCATAGATTGGCAAGCCCTGGTGCCATGAATTCAGTTCCCATGAATTCAAGGGTTTTCTGGGTGACACCAACATTGCTGCATCACATGGACAGCGAGTTTCTGGTAAAACGGGTGGCTGACAGAGGGCCCAATTCATGAAGGCTAGGCAGAGGCACTTGCTAAAGGCAGCTGTTCAACCTCGTCCATGGTTTTGCTGGCCAAAAAGTAAGCTCTCTTGAGCACTACAGTATAGGAAACCCAGTCAGCCAACAGCAAAGCTCAGACTCCACTAAGGGCATGTTTTTCTTCAAAGGATGGACTCCCAGATGGAGAACTCCTGGCTGTCCTACCATCAGATCTGCCTTGCACTGTGGTTACCCCCTTTCTACAGATCAAGAGAAGACAGATACAAGTAGGGGGGTTATAATGTTCGACCTCAACTTGTATAAATTATTTTGGATGTTTTCCAGCAGCAAAACAAAACTTGGTCTTCATCAGAATAAGAATTTGCAGAAGGTAAGCAGATCTATGGTTTGGGGGAAGACCCTCAGTAAAAGCCTGTCTTGCCTGAGTCAGAGCCTAATGATCTCAACTTATTACATCTGGCTCCTTCTCAGGTACCCGCTGTGGTTCCCCTGCCATATGAAGCAGGAATCCCTGTGCATAGCGCTAAGGCTTCCAACAACACTCCTTGGGCCACAGGTCCAGTCCGAGCCCTGAGCCTTCCTTTCCAGTCAAAAGGGATCCATCTCCCCTACCCATACTGGCCGGGGTACTCAGTTCAACCCAGGGGGCCCTCTGCCTCAAGCAGAGGAGTATCTGTTGAGACAAATGCCTGCAGGTCCAGGTGGTCAAGGGCATCGCAGGGCATTTGTATGCGAGCACTCCCTTTTCCTACCTCTGAATCTATATAACTGGGAAAAAAACATACTTAAAGTACAGTTTTCTATATGTGCCTGAATGCCCTATTCCTTTGTTGGGGTGATATCTAACAAAATTAAATGACTTTCTCACCAGGGAAATGTAGGCATTAAAGTACTCCCGGATCTAGCCTACACTCTCTAAGCTGTGCTATTGCAATTGGGAGACAAGCCTCAACCACAAGTCCCTAAAATTCTAGGAAAGGTAAGCACAGAGGCCAGGAAGAACCAAGATGGCTGATTGACCCAACAGTGGTAAAACTCCATCCAGGCGCCAAAGCTCCAAATTTAAAGCAATAGCCTTTAAAGAGGCATGTGAAGAAAGGTATAAAGCCTCTGATAACCACATTTCTTAAATGCCAATTAACCCAGCCTTGTCAGTCCCCAGGTAACATTCCAGTGCTGCCAGTGCAAACTCCCGGACTGGAGATAGTGGTTGTGCACGGGATTTGAGAACCATTAACCACAATGTGGAAGACACACACCAAGAGGCCCCAAATCCTTACTCTTTACTTACAACTTTATCTGGAAACTTTTGCTGATTTATAGTTCTGGACTTAAAAGATGACTTTTACTGTGAACCCTTAAGTCCTGGGTCTCAGGAACTATTTACCTTTGAATGGAACGATCCAGAGACTAATATAAAACAATCTTTTGGGATAGGACTCCCAGAAGGATTTAAGAACGCCCCACTGTCTTCAGGGGACACATTAGCCAAGGACTAAAGGGATCTCCCATTAAATGAGGGAGTCTTACTATGATAAACTAATTGCTATTAAAACTAAGGAAGCTTCAGACCAAAATATAATCCTCACTTTAAAGCTTCTGGCAGAACAGGAATATAAAGTCTCCAAGGGAAACAGCACAAATTTCTCAACCAAATTTAAAATAGCTAGGATTTGAGTTATGAAAAGGACAAGCTTACTGCTGGATCAAAAGGAAGCATTAGCTAGGGTGATGCTGTACCTACCACCAGAAAGCAACTGCGAGGATTCATAGGAATGGTTGGGTCTCATTGTATTTGGATTCCTAACTTTGGACTTGTGGCTAAACCTCTATGTGAGGCTCTTAAGGGAAATGACACCATCAAACAGGGTGGCAACAGGCCGTAAGGTGTTCAGTACAATCAAGGAGGCCAGTAATTGGAGTCTAGTCTAGCAGACCTGACCTGACTGATCAACCTTTAGCAAATCCAGACATGGAAATGTTTATGAATGGGAGTCATTCCATGGACTGGGGACTCTAAGGCCAGGGATGCAATAGTAACTCAACAGGAAGTTCTAGAAGCAAAAGCCCTCCCTCCAGGTATGTCTGCCCACAAGGCAGAGCTCAGAGCCCTCACAAGAGCCCTGTGCCTTGGAGTTAAGAAAAAGGTTATCATTTATACTGATGCTAAGCATGCCTTCTCTGCTGTGTATGTACACGGGGCCATATGGAAAGAGGTCTGATATCAGGAAGGAAAGAAAAACACACAGAGGAGATAACTGACCTCGTTAGACTGTTACAATGCCAGAGGAAGTAGCTGTAGTACATTGCCCAGGCTATCTAAGGACTGATAGTTATACAGCTAAAGGAAATTGGCTGATAAGACTACAAAACAGAAGCCAGAACCCAAAACCCAAATCCTAAGGCCCTAGCTTTCATCCCAAGTGGATCTATCCCTGTTTAAGCCTCAATATTCAGAAGTGGATCCTACAGAGAGCAGACAGATGGGGGGCTTCATGCTGTCTGTCAACCTCGATGGTGATCAGTACCAAACAACCAGAGAAGCCTGGATTTATAAGATGTATTATGAACCGGGAGTATGCTTGAGCTTTTAGTGGAAAGAAAAGCTACTCATCTATATCAAGGAAACCTTTATGGGAGGGATGCAACCTTCCAATAGCTACAGAAGTTTATTGCTGGCCCACAAATGCAAAGGACCATCCAAAAGGTAATACAAAATAGAGATAATCCTAAAACTGAGCCACCCTTAATAATCAAAGGGGTGCAGACCTGAGGGACAAAATCAGGAGACTGGCAGCTAGACTTTACTGTTACACCAAGAGCCATGGGAAGTTAGATATCTGTGTATTTGTGACCACCTTCATGGAGTGAGTCAAAGTTTTTCCATGCTGGACAGAGAAAGCTTCCAAGGTAACAGAGGCCTTACTAAGAGAAACCATCCCTTGTTTGACATTGTTTCTTTCAACTCAAAGTGACAGAGGAGCTTCTGTGGCCAAGGTAACTCAAGGGGTGTCTGGGACCCTCAAAATAAGATAGAAGTGACACGCATCATGGAGACCTCAGTCTACAGGAAAGACTGAAAAGATGGATCATATCATAAAGACAGTCATTGAAATGTCAAGAAACCATCCTGACTTAGGATAAGGTCTTACTGGTTGCCCTGCTTAGAGTAAGAGCAACCCCTAGAAACAAACTCCAGTTGAGCCCTTTTGAAATGTTACATGGGAGACCCTACCTTAAGAGTAAGTAGTATTGCAGACTCGAATGATCATATTCTAAAAGAATTATGCTAACATGTTTGCATGGATTCCCAAAGGAGTAAGGTCTGTTTTTGAGGGACTGTTAGAATTAGGCTCCATTGTTCTGTGTATCTTAGTGTTGATCCTCTTATCAAATCTTGTACTTGTCTGTCTCCTAGAGTTAAAAAGGGCTCCCCTACTTGCATGATGATTGCCCAAGACTTAAGAGTTCAGGGTGGGACTCACAAATATTTACAATTAAGTGCAAAACAACTTCATTTCTCTTATAAAAATTCACACCTCTAATCAGCAGGAAGCAGCTAGAGAGGTCATCACCCTTATTTCCCTCAAGACTGAGGAATATACAAAGAAAAAGAGGGGTTGAAATGGCTCATAAAATGTTGACCAGTTTAAACTGGTTTTGCCTCCTTAAATAGGTTGATTAATCAAGTTTTGAGTTATTTTACAGATACAGCACTGTGCACGTATAAGACAGGAACCCATGTCTCCAGGATGACCCCAAAACCAAGAATCTTCAGTCTGTAGAACTCTATAGAAATGTTGCTACCAGAGCCCTTTAGGAAGCAAGAGATCCTTCAATAAGGAAAATCTAGGTTCCAGCAGCTAAAGTAAACTTATATGGATTGATTTAAGGCCAGCCAATCACCTTCCAAGTTTGAAATTCTGCTAACCCTTTAAATTTCACCCTGAGAGAGGCAGGATTGAGCCTTGCCTCCTGTCTCCTTGCTGGAGGTAATAAAGCTCTTTCCTTTCTCAAAAGGTGCCATAGTACTGGCTTCCATATGTGTCTGGCTGTTAGCCCTTGCTCAGTAATATACCCACTGATGGCCAAATTTAGGACAACTTGCACATAAAACAATTGTAGTAATGAATGAATACATGGGGTAAAAAAAAAAAAATCCAAGTCCATAGTGATCTGAAAATGGTGATTAGGAGAAGATACGCTTCTCCTTCATGGAAAAATTCCAGCTAATAAATGTACAAGGGTTGAAAGAGGTAGAAAATCATTATTTGCAATTATCAGTGCAATCAACCTGAGTGCAGCCCACCAGTGAACCCCAAAACCACTGGGGGAAAGACTTGGGGAAATCCTTGGATAGCCACAGGATCCCAAGGTATCATGTTTCTTAAAGATTACAAAGGGAAAAGTATCACTTAAAACATAAATCTGGCAAACACCACCTTCACCAAGGACTCAAACCTAACATCCTGATGACAGATGAGTGGACACTGAGTTTCCCTGCCTGCGATGGGCTGGGAAGAGCCTCCCTCTGCAGAAATCCTGGCCTTAATCTGTCAGGAAACACTCACCCATGCTGTGGGACATCCTACAGGCCAGTGGGCTGGCTCTTGTCTGACCTCACCTGGGCAGTCAACGGACACCCTCTGCTTTGAGCTCTTCCTCATGCCAGGCCCTGTGATGGTGCTGGAGATGCAGAGATGGAAACTTGGCCTTCAAGGATGGAGACGACGCTCAGGAGTCCGTGTCCTCAGGGTCTCCAGCATTTAGATGACCTTCAAGTGATTTCTAGATGACTGAAATTTGCCACCAAATGGAAAAAAAAATACATATATTTGTTGTTTTCTTGTCTGGATCAAACCAGATGGGGTGGTTTCAGACTAATCTGTCACTAGAGAGGTGCACTCAGGAGCAATTTGTGGGCTCTTGGTTGTCCCATCAAGTGAGATGGCCAGGGTAATTGGTACTATTACCATCACGGTTGCCATCAGGATCTGTACCCATGACAACATCAAAGGGCATCAGCCAAGCACCTGCTGGAACAGGAGCTTTTATCAGTGGGTCTGAGCCCCTCTGTGGTGGTGCTGCTGTTGAGAAAGCAGCTGTAGCCACAAATGGCAGCAGCTTCAGAAACAGCCAAGAAAGCCCTGAGAGTAAGGTCTGCAAAATGGCGGAGTCAGCTCATTGGGTCTGGAATTTGGGATTTTTAAAGATTGTCAGTCTCCTGCCCTATAGCCTAAGATGTGAATCTCTGAGCCTTTACTCATTCATTCTGCACATATGTCAGGAGAACCAACTATGTGCCAGGCACAACTGGGGTCCCTGGAGATGCAGCAGAGAACAGAACAGATACAGACCTGGTTTCAGGAGCTCATGATCCACAAAAAGACAGTCAACAACAAGTGACAGCCCAGAACAGTGAGTACAGCACACAGAGGTGCTGCATGTCCCCTCATTCCTCACCATCTGCTTATGCTGTTGCCTTTAGCTAGGATGTCCTTCCAGCACCTCTGCATGTCCAAATCCAACTCATCCCTCGAGGACCATTTAGCCTGCTCTTCCCACCCCTAGGAGGCCCCGTCACCAACTCTGAATGAGCTTCCCAGCTGAAAATAAAATCTTTCTCTCCCAACAACCAGAGCACTCCCCTGGTATTTCTTTCCTCTCTTGTAGATCATAGTTGTTTTGTGTAAAAGAGTCCTCATCATCCAAACCTTTATGAACTGAGACCCCAGAGTTATTACAGAGTTGTATGCAGCAACGAAGCCATCACAGTCCACAAGTGCCCACTAATGAACTGACCACTTATAAAATCTCAAGTCCACCCTGCCAATTCATACCAGCCTGTCTCTCCTGTGTCAGCCACGGCCATGTCCTCACAGGCCAGTGTCCCTGAGGATGGCACAAAAACATCTACCTATGTAATGTAGGTGAGAACCAATTGTAAAGTGCAAAAGCAAATTTGCAAAGGCTACAGCCTTTCATGAATTTCATGAGTGTTGGTGAGAACATCTGGTGTAGCCACTGATGCATGAGGACAGCGCGGTTAGACCAGTTAACACTGCATTAGCTGATGAGTGCTTTCAAAGAGAGTTATTTGTGTTATGAAAGAATTAAGAGTCCTTTGGGGAAATCAGTGAGCCCTGAAATATTTTGCAAAACTAAAATTCCTTTGTTTGAACTGAATATGAAATGTGAGGTGCAGGAAGTTTGTAGGAAAGTGGCACTGCTCAAATCAGTACTTCATTCCCTATTCTAAATATCAGTGGATGGTTGCAATTATAGCATCAATTTTGTTAAATGTAAGAAAAGATACATCCTTTAAAACTTTCCATTTGGGGGCTTCCCTGGTGGTACAGTGGTTAAGAATCCACCTGCCAATGCAGGGGACACGGGTTTGATCCCAGGGCCGGGAAGATGCCACATGCCACGGAGCAGCTAAGCCTGTGCACCACAACTACTGAAGCCCACGCCTAGGGCCCATGCTCCACACAACAAGAGAAGCCACCACAATGAGAAGCCCCTGTTCACTGCAACTAGAGGGCCTGTGCACAGCAACGAACACCCAGTGCAGCCAACAAAATAGTTTGTTTTTAAAAAATAGTCTCAGTCACATACTTCTTCCCCTCCTTTATTTGAACTTTGGAGTCCCTGTCTTCAGTAAATTCACTTGAAGGGACTATTTTTCCTGATTGACAAGGATGTCCCACGCTTACCTCCTAGTCCACCAAAAAATATTGAACATAGAATGAACATTGTTCTTCAACCTAGAACATAGTGGATGCCAACTAATGTGAAATGGACAAACCAACCAGAGGCATTCCAGTCTGCTCTGCTTACTCAAGCTGGTTAAAGAGAAAAAAGTTCACACCCAAGATTTACCATCTTATGGAGAAAACAGAATGCAAGGCTGCTTCTCTGGCTGAGCCCCCAAGAAACTACTGGGAAACAAAAGAGGATAGTTTGAATCCCTTGGAGGATGAGCTGTTTAATAAACAATGCCAGCACAACGGGTTCCCCCCATGCAAGAGAATTACAGTTAAATGCATCCCACCTCAGACCTTACATAAAGTTAAATTCTAGTGAGTTAAAGACTTCATTGTAAAAAGTAAAATAAAAATCTTACAAGAAAACCTAGGATAATGCAAGTTACAATATAGAATCTGTAAAGGAGAACTTACAAATCAAGAGTGGGAATCCAGAAGGTATAAAAGAAAAAGACATATTTGAATAATAGATTTTGGGGGTTTTGTTTTCATGGCCACACCGCACATCTTGTGGGATCTTAGTTGCCCGACCAGGGCCCCCTGCAGTGGAAGCACAGACTCCTAACCACTGGACCACCAGGGAATTCCCTTGAATAATAAATTTTGTATATCATGTTATAAATAGTCTACATATAAACTATACATCTAAAATTATGTGTGAAGCAAATAATAAAGGATTAATTTCTATAGTTTACAGAACACTCTTAAGTTAATCAGAGAAAGGGGCAAAAGTTATAGACTATTTGCTCTTTCCAGAAGAGCAAATCCCAATATTAAAAGAAGGAAGGAAAGAATAAAAAAGAATAACAGTAAAGGAAAGAAAGGAGTAAGGAAAAGAATAGATGTTTGAATTCACCAGTAGTCAGGACATTTCATATCCAGCCTTGAGTTATGACTGTACCTAGCAGACTAGCAAAAATTTTAAAGGGCTGTAAATCTTATTGCTCTCTGGGCTGCAGGGGTAAGTGCACTCTCCTATACTCTAGTAGAAATGTGGAATATTAGTCCTTTCTGAAGGTAATCTGGCAACATTTCGTAAAAAATTTTTAAAAGTGCAAACACTATGTATACACTAAGCTCTTGAGCTACTGGAAATGCATCCTATTTGTACCAATATGTACAGAAACATTTCCTGTAGCATTATTCAAATGGCACAGAACCAGAAGCAAACACATTCCCTTTTCTGGAGAAGTAGCTGAGTACTTTGCAAATATATCCACCCTGTGGAATATTGCAGAGCCATTGATAAGAACTAACTTTAATTTGGAGCTGTAAGGAGGGCTTGAAAGTTTCTACAAGGTATTGAGTAAGAACACCAAGATGGAAAAACTGTGTTATGACCACGTTGAAATCAACTATACTCCAATACAAATTAATTTGAAGGACTTCCCTGGTGGTCCAGTGGTTAAGACTCCACGCTTCCAATGCAGGGGGCACAGGTTTGATCCCTGGTCGAGGAAGAAGATCCCATATGCCATGCAACGCGGCCAATTTTTTTTATTTAATTTTTTTAAAAAAGTGGGCTTCCTAGGTGGCGCAGTGGTTAAGAATCCGCCTGCCAATGCAGAGGTCACGGGTTCGATCCCAGCTCCAGGAAGATCCCACATGCCGCGGAGCAACTAAGCCCGTGTGCCACAAAAAAAAAAAAAAAAAAAAAAAAAATAGTGTTATGCAACACCGTTTTTATAAAACAATGCCTCCCCACTCCCCCCCCCCAAAATGTCCTTTATCATCTGTGTGAAAGAGAAATGCATTTTGTAAGATTATGGGATTATATGAGTGCAAAGAAAAACACGGAAGGATACATATTTTTTCACACAGATTATCTTTGGAGAAGGAGATAGCAGAGGTGAGGGGAAATAGGGAGGAGAGAAAGTGTCCACCGTAAGCAGCATGTCCCATATGATCCCATTCATGTGAATGTACGTGTCTACACATAAGAATGATGACAAATAATAAACCATCTGAACTCAAGGTGAGGAGGGTGAACCCAAATCTTTATCTGCCTGAGACAGTGAGAAAGCTGTAAATGACAAGGGAATCGGAGCCAGGTCTCAAAAGATAAATGAGGTTTTGACAAATAAAGACGGCAGCAAGAAGGAAAGATGGAAAGCATTCCTGGCAAAGAATCCTTTTAAACAAAATGTTTGGAGAAGAGAAAATGTTTTATTCATTCTGCAAAATTTATTGAGAGCCTGTGTGGTGGGCAGAATTCTAAGGTGGCACCCAAGATTTCTGCCCCTCGTGTACACACATCTTAGGGTAGAAGATCCTCCCCTTCAGTGTGGGTGGGACTTGTGAATAGATGGAATCTCACTCCCATGATTATGTTATACGGCAAAGATGAAGGTATTTTGTGGATGTGATTAAAGGCCCCTAATCAGTTGAGCCTGAATGAATGAAAAGAGATGATCTTAGGTCGGCCTGACCTAGTTAGAGGAGTCCTTTAAAAGAGAGCCCAGGACTTCCCTAAAGGAAGATTCGAAGCCAGAGGGATTCTCTCTTGCTGACCTTGGAGAAGCAAGCTGCCATGAGTTCTATAACTACAAGGAAACTTATTCTGCCAACAACCACTTGCACTTAGAAGACCCTGTGCTTCAGACGAGACCCCAGTCCCAGCTAACACTTTGTAGCCTTTGAGACTCTGAGTCGAAGTTTTCAAAGTTGAGATGTCTTTCTTTTTATATACTTTCAAAATATCTGTATTTCTTTTTATAGTTGCCTGCTATTTGTCAGGGAGCACTGATTTTCCATTAATGGCAATGACAGAAAGTTGCTTTTAAAAATCAGCTTTTTTGAAGAATAATTGCATGCAATAAAAGGCACCAATTTTAAGTGGAAATTTTGAGCTTTGACAAGTGAATGCAGTTATGCAACCACTATGACAATTGTGATAAAGAACATCCCATGACCCTCCAAAAATTCCCCCCCCGACCCTTTACAATTAATCTCTTCCCCCCACTAGTAGACCCTGACAGCCATTACTCTTTGTCACTTTGAGAGAAATGCATGTAAATGGAATCATACATTACACAGTTTTTGTGTCTGGCTTCTTCACTTAGCACCTGTCAATGGGCATTTGTGTGTTTCAACTTGGGATTATTATGGATAAACCTGCTATAAACACTTGAGGGCCAATTATTATGTGGACGTATGTTTTCGTTTCTTTTGGATAAATACTGAGGAATGAGAATTTAGGTCAAACGATAAGTGTGTGTTTAGCTTTATAAGAAGCTGTGAAACTATTTTTACATAGCAGCAGTACCAGTTGAATTACCACCAGAATTGTAGGCGTGTTCAACATGCTCTAAGTACTTACCAACACTTGGTCTCGTCAATCTTTCTCACTTTCGCAATATAATTGGGTGTATGGTGATATCCTATAGTGATTTTTGCTTTGCGTCAACAAAGATGTTAAGCATCTTTTCATGTGCTTAGTCCCATTCATATATCATCTTTGGTGAAATGTCTGCTCAGATCTTTTGCCCTTTTATTATCAGGTGGTTTATCATCTCAATATTAAGTCGGCCCCCATAGTCTCCACCATCTAATGTGACTGCCATTACGATGTCACATTGCATGGCAAAAGGGACTTTTTTTAACTTTATTGGAGTAGAGTTGATTTACAATGTTGTGTTTCAGGTGTACAGCAAAGTGATTCAGTGAGATATATACATATAGTGATTCTTCTTTAGATTCTTTTCTCATGTAGGTTATCACAGAATATTGGGTAGAGTTCCCTGCGCTATACAGTAGGTGCTTGTTGGTTATCTAATATATAGTAGTGTGTGTGTGTTGATCGCAAGCTCCAGATTTATGCCTCCCTGCCACATTTCCCCTTTGGTAACAATAAGTTTGTTTTTCATATCTCTAAGTCTTTTTCTGTTTTGTAAATAAGTTCATTTGTATCATTTTTTAAAATGAGATTCCGCATATGAGTGATATCATATGATATTTGTCTTTCTCTGTCTGACCGACTTCACTTACTGTGATAATCTCTAGATCCATGTTGCTGCAAATGGCATTATTTCATTCTTTTTTATGGCTGGGTGACATTCCATTGTATATATGTACCACATCTTTTTTATCCATTTCTCTGTCGATGGACATTCAGATTGCCTTCATGTCTTGCTATTGTAAATAATGCTGTATGAACAATGGGGTGCATATATCTTTTCAGACTATGGTTTTCTCCAGATATATGCCCAGGAGTGGGATTGCTGGAGCATATGGTAGCTCTATTTTTAATTTTTTAAGGGACCTCCATACTGTTCTTCATAGTGGTTGTACCAATTTACATTCCAGCAGTATAGGAGAGTTCCCTTTTCTCCACACCTTCTCCAGCACTTATTATTTGTAGGCTCTTTGATGCTGGCCATTCTGACCGGTGTGAGGTGATATCTCATCATAGTTTTGATTTGCATTTCTCTGATAATTAGTAATGTTGAGCATCTTTTCATGTAAAAGAGACTTTATAGCTATAACTAGGGTTACTAATCATCTGACCTTAAAGTAGGGAGGTTGTCTTGGGTTAGGTGGCTCCAATGTAATCACAAGAGCCCTGAAAAGCAGGAGACAAATGCATGGAGAGGCAAGGACGAGGAGAACCTGGCACACCACTGCCCACATGAGGATGGAAAAGACCTCATGGAAAGCATGAGGGACAGATGAGTTCTGCCAGCAACCAGTGAACTTGAAAGAGGATCCTGAGTTCCAGATGCGAATCACAACCTCCATTGATACCTAGATTACAGCTGGTAAGACCCTTCACAGAGAACCCAGCCACATCATACTGGACTCTGGACTTCCAGAACTGTGAGATAATAATTGGCTATTGTTTCAAGCCATTTAAGTTAGTGGCAATTTATTAAATTACCATCTCTTTACTACTAAAAGCAAAACAAACTCACAAAAGTTAAATTAAGAGATCCCTATATTTAAGAGAAAACATGAGTGCATTTGTGTATGTGGAATTGAAGGATTTACCCATGTATTTACTATGCAAATGAAATGCGCTTGTGTGAAAAACTACAGCCCACCCGCTATTCACATACACCTCCCGCAGGGCCCTGGAGGCACGTGAATGTGTGACTCCAGTTTCCAGAGTCTCTGGACACTTTCTCCTCTTGTCTGCTCTCATAATGAGACCAGGAATCTCTAGGCCCTTCATTCAGGGGAACCTGCTCACACTTTCCAAATGACGTCATCCCAGTGAGAGCCAAGCCTCTATTTGGAGGTGTTTTCTTCCCTCCTTTGTTGCTTTCTTCCTTCTTGGACCCAGGAACCCATCTAAGCCATGCTTGCTTCCCCAATACGTTAACACAAACAGCCTGCTTCACAGACTAAAGAGGCACATGCTACCTTAATTACAGCGGGGGAGACTCGGCTGCTACTGAAACACTCAAGTGATAGACAAAATCCTTCATTTGGGAGGAAAATTAGTTGTACACAAACAAGAGCACATTTCATCTTGAATTAAAAGCTGCGACACTCCCTTGGCAGAGAACTCCGGCGATTTCTTTTCTTCTCTGCGTTCTGTCTCCTCCCTTCCATGAGGGATTTTCTTGGCAATGGGCCGGGCTTTGAGGCCCCACGAGGGTCCCTGCTGTAATCTGCCTTCGTCGGCCGTTCTCTTGCCTTTGTGGAAGCTTCGGTTGCCCCAGCCCACCTGGAGCGGGACCCTCCCTCCCAGCCCTGTGCCTTCCTGCTCCCGCTCCCCTCCCCGCAGCCCCTGAAGAGTAGAATCCGTCAAGTGTGAGGGACAGCGGCTCCGCCCCAGGGCCCGGCTCCTGGAGCTGAAGGAAGGATTAAACATGATGAATAACAGTGAGAGGAAGGGAATGTGCTCGCTTTAGCCCAAACTCCCCGATTGATCGCCGAGCGCCACAGATAATGAAATCATCCATCTTCCACCCACTAAAGAGGAGCCCGCTGCGGCAAGTTGGAAAGAGGCAGTGAGAAAAGTCCTGCCTCCTCCTTGGAGTGACTCGTGCTCTGGGATGTCCCTGTTTCCGCTGCCCAGCTGTTCCCCCGGTCCCTGGGGACTGTGCCCAGCGGATGCCCCCCAGGGGTCTTCCCTGAGGAGGAGGGGGTCGACAACACCCTGACCCACCACCCACGGGGGCCAGGTGATCCCTGACCCCACAACTTACTAACTCACTTGTAGAAGGAATGGAGCCTGCCAGGTCCCTCTGACCAAGGGAAGATGTGTACCTGTGACAAGACCCTCTCAACCAGGAATGCTCCTGTCTGCCCAGGCTCTGAGCACAGCATTAGTGGCTGTACAGGACAAGATGAAAATCTCAGCCTTCAAAATATGATACTCTGACCCAACCGATGCTCCCCACCTCCACGACCTTTCTGTGGTCCAGACCACATCAACTCCATCATTTCTCTAGCCTCTGAGTTCTCCCTGTTTGTACCTTGTGCTGCTCTTCTGCCACCGCTGCCGGCGGGCTCCTGCCAGAATGTCAGTCAGACCACCTCCCTCCTGTATCAAAACACTCCTGCAGCCCCCAACTCCCTGGAAGGAAAAGTCCTCGGCATCTCGACCCCCACCACCTCTCTGGCCTCATCCCCACATCTTCCCCTCACTCACCTGTTCCAGCCACTCTGGACTCACCTGTTCCAGCAAAAGCAAAGGCCACTTGCTTTTCTTCAAACAAGCAAAGAACTCTTGTTTTTCAATAGAACAAATATTTGGTCTGTATTATCCTCCTGAGAGAAAAATACCCTAGTTATGGTACAGGGTTCCCCAAAATGCAGTACACGCACGTGCAAAGATTACTTGGATACTTCTCAGATGAACATTGTATTTTTTAATAGTGTAAGAGTATTCAATGTGTATTAGACCAAACTAAAATTAGCCATGACATTTATGAATCAAAAGTTTTAGTGAATAGATTTAAAGGTAAATTGAATAATAGAAGAGATAGAATGACGCAAATGATAAAACTCATGAAGGTAGCTTTAAGGGATGCCTGAAATTTGGGAAACTCTGTTGCAAAAGAAAAATCCTAAGTCTGGGAACCCATGGGCTTGGACACACCTCCCTCTGCCACACCGAGTGGCTTCCTTGGACCTCCAGCCCCTCATTTGTAACATTAAGAGGTTGCAGAAAGCTCTGTGGTTCCTTCTACAAGTCCCAAGACCGAGGATGGTTGTGGGGTCATGGATTCCAGAGGCAGTGTCTGGACCAGGATGCCCCACCACTGGTGCTGCTGAGACCTCCTGGGGTGGCCCTGGAAGTGTCCTCTCCACACCTGGTCCCCAACCCTCCCTGTGCCTGAGAACATCCCGTGGAGCTGTCCCCTGAACCCCTGTTTGTGTTGAGCTGGGCATCAGTCACTTGCAGCCAAACAACCTTCATGGATTGAAATGGCTCCAGACGCTCACATCTTCCTGGATCATTGTCTGGAACAATCCCTCCAGCCTTGCCAGCTGCACCTTTGCATGTCTTCTTTCTCCTCGTGGGATCCCCTCCCTCATCCTTCCACCTTCCCTGCCCAGCCCAGCCCACATGTCAGCTCCTCTCTGGAGACCTCTCCGGCCTCCCTTCTCTGGACCGCATGGCATCTGCTCTCCTGGACGGGCACACCTGAGCAACTCCGCACAGCGAGGCTCTGCTTCCCCACAGAACTGACTGACGACAGCAGCAGCCTGGGTGCCGTGTCTGTGCCCAGCTGGGAGCTGCTGGGACACGAGACCCCTCCCTGAATTGCTGGGGGGTGGCTAGACAGCCTGCGTTGGTTCACTCATCCCGATACGCTCCCTCTCCCTGTGTTACCATCCTGTCTCCCCGCTGACGCAGCAAAGAGTTGGGCCGGTTCCCAGCACATAAGTTGCCGGAGGATAAGCTCAGTGATTCATGTTGGATATTAAAGCACACGTTTCATGGGTTGGAGCATGAACATCAGATGGGTGTGGATCACACGCTCAGCTCTGTTTTTCATCCTTAGAACATTCTGAAGAATGCCTGGAAGCTTAAAGTATCTGCCAATATACTCTTAATTGCAAATTGATCATAGTTAGTAACTTATGTTGTGAGCATATCTCCATAGGAACTGGGTAGAGTGACCTTGGGTTTGTTCTTGACTCCTCTCTCACACATCATTTTCAATTGACTGGCAAATTTTGCTCACTCTACTTTCAAAATACATCCTGAATCCAATCCCTTCTCCCACCTCCACCGACCCTGGACGGGGCCCCATCACCTCTTCCTGAGTGATTGCAGCACCTCCTCGCTGGTACCCCACCCCCCATCTCCATCTCACCCCCTACAGGCCATTTTGCACGTGGCAGCCACAGGGATCCTGTGAAAACCTCCTCTGCTCAAAACCTCCAATGGCTCCGGGTCCAGTCACCCCCAAACTCCTCACCGTGGCACACAAGGCCCTGCACCTGGTCTGGAATCGCCCTAATTTTCTGAATGTATCGCCAACCTTGCTGCTCACCCCGCCAGGCTCGCCGGCTCCTCTGTGACTCTCCTCCTCCTCACGCTCACGCCCACTCAGGTCCTGTCCTGGCTGGGACTCTGTCCCCAGATGTCCCCTATGCCTTAGCTGAGCTGTGAGTTCACGCAGGGGCCTTTCCCGACTGCCTTCCTGGGGCGGCCCCTCTGTTATTCACTATGCCACGTGCTGGTTACTTTTTCCTTCTCCATCCTCATCTCCACCTGCTCTGGGCCTCAGAAAACTCATCTCGAGGGGCTGCCTAGAGACTTGGGAAAACAAAACAGACATTTAGTTGAGGCAGAGGCTGTAGAGGTTCAAGATGCAATATAACATCCAGGTGGAGTTTTTTTAGAGAGAATTTTTTTTTCACTTTGATGTGAACAAACTCTTTTCTTCATTTGAATTTTCCAGACTGCGAAGGGGACGTGTGAAATTCCTACCTCCTTCACACGTAATCAGGGGCCGCTAGGAAGAAATGAAAGGTCCCTTGTGTGCTGGTGAATGAAGTGGTTGCTTCTCCATCATTCAGCCAGCACGGGCCAAGGGAATGCCCCACAGCCCTTGCTGTCTGCCTGTCCCGTCCTCACTAATGCAAACCAACAGGCAATGGCTTGATAAGAACACAACAGTCATCAGCATTTCGGCTAAAAAAAAAAAAAAAAAAAAAGCATGGTGGGTACAGTCAGGCTTTTGGCAGAAGAAAAACATGGGAACATTGTGAGCAAGGAAGTACAGATAGAATGGGAAACTAAGGAAAGGAATGGGAGAAGATGGGAAGCCTCGAGTAGAGCTGAGGATGGGGGCAGCTTGGCGATGGGGGTCTTGGACTCTGGGCCAATGACAAGGAAACACAAAGCTGCCCGCAGATTTCAGATTGGCCGTGCTGGGAGACACACGAAGCATTTTTCAAGGCTACAGAGAACAAGAGATCATTAAACTAAGTTACTAGGGCTTCCAAGAGACAGAGGGAGTAATTTAACGAGAGAGGCCCCGACATTGCAAAAATCTAAATTAATTCTTTGCTTGGCTGTTCACAGGGGAGGACAAGAAAGTGGTTACCTTCAGAAACCATAATCCATTTTCTTACTAAGGCAGAATAAAGAGAGAGAAAGAGGAAGGGAGGGGAACGAAGGAGCTGGGATGTTGGGTCATGGGACTTATTGTCCTCAATGTGGGAGTTTCTCTGACAGTTAAACTTTTTTATTTTTTTTATTGGAATATAATTGCTTTACACTCTTGTACCAGTTTTTGAGGTACACCAAGGTCAATCATCTGTATTTATACACATATCCCCGTATCCCCTCCCTCCCTTGACTCCCCCCCACCCTCCCCGTCCCAGACCTCCAAGGCATCATCCATCCTCAAGTTGAACTCCCTTTGTTATACAGCAGCTTCCCACTGGCTATCTATTTTACAGTTGGTAGTGTATATATGTCTATGCTACTCTCTCACTTCATCTCAGCTTCCCCGTCACCCCCCGCCCCACCAAACCTCGAGTTCTCCAATCCATTCTCTGCATCTGCATCCTTATTCTTGTCTTGTCACTGAGTTCATCAGTACCATTTTTAGATTCTGTATATGTGAGTTAGCATACAATATTTGTCTTTCTCTTTCTGACTTACTTCACTCTGTGTGACAGACTCTAGGTCTATCTACCTCATTACATATAGCTCCATCTCATACCTTTTTATAGCTGAGTAATATTCCATTGTATATATATATGCCACATCTTCTTTATCCATTCATTTGCTGATGGGAATTGCAGTTGCTTCCATATCCTGGCTATTGCAAATAGTGCTGCAATAAACATTATGGTACATGTTTCTTCTGGGATTATGGTTTTCTCTGGGTATATACCCAGTAGTGGGATTACTGGATCATATGGTAGTTCTATTTTTAGTTTTTTAAGGAACCTCCAAACTTTTCCATAGTGGCTGTACCAACTTACATTCCCACCAACAGTGCAGGAGAGTTCCCTTTTCTCCACACCCTCTCCAACATTTGTTGTTTCCAGATTTTGTGATGATGGCCATTCTGACTGGTGTGAGGTGATACCTCATTGTGGCTTTGACTTGCATTTCTCTGATAATTAGTGATGTTGAACATCTTTTCATGTGTTTGTTGGCCATCTGTATGTCTTCTTGGGAAAAATGTCTATTTAGGTCTTCCGCCCACTTGTGGATTGGGTTATTTGGTTTTTTGGTATTAAGCTGCATGAGCTAACAGTTAAACTTTAATACCAGCTCAGACCAGTCCCTTGAGCCCTTGCCAGCCCCCTCCACAGGTCCCAGCCAATTCAGTGCTTCCAGGAAGCAGCTCCCAGGCCACAGTGGTCATCCTGGGACCTGTGAGTCCTTTCTCCCTGCTGTTAGCCGACTGTCCCTCTAATCATGAGAGCTGAGCTCCAGCTTCAGCTGCCCAACTTTCTGGGCAGCTCTTCTTCTGGTGGTTAAAATAAATATCTCTATCGTTTCCAGATTTCTGGCGTCACATTCTGTCATTTGGAATACTGGTTGCCCAGCGGGGTGGAATGAAGATGAAACTACAACCCGAAAACACCAGTAGGTCCCATTTCTGGACATCCAGTACGTAAAAATCTGCACATAGGATACTCATGTGAAATGGCTGGGAGAGACCAAGGCTTTTGGGGATCTAATCTCCCTTATATTGAAGGTGATGACGTGCCCTCTCCCCACAAGAGTGTTTCCCAATGGCCTTTGTTTACTGGCGATGCTGTCTCTTGATCTGGGGGCTGGCTACATGTGTGCCCACCTCATCTCGTGATGAGGCATCAAGATTGCATTTGTGATCTGGGCACTTTTTTTTTCTTTTTTTTTTTTTGAGACCTTTATTGGAATATAATTGCTTTATACTGTTGTGCCAGTTTTTGCTGTACAACAAAGTGAATCAGCTGCATCTACACATATATTCCCATATCCCCCCCTCCCACAACTCCTTCTTGCCTTCCCTATCCTAGCCCTCTAAGTCATCACCCATCATCGAGTTGATCTCCCTGTGTTATGCAGCAGCTTCCCACTAGCTATTTTACATTTGATAGTGTATGTATGTCAGTGCTACTCTCTCACTTCATCCCAGCTTCCTCTTCATGCCTCCCTACTCCCCCCATGTCCTCAAGTCCATTCTGCACATCTGCATCTTTATTCTTTGGGCACTTTTCTTATGTAGGTTATTCTCCAGTAGATGTTTATGCCCAGCGAGATTTTGATTGAGGAAGACAAAGACATTTTTAAAGGTGAGACACCCACCCCCAAGGGTGTTTGAGCCAATCACCCAGAAAGCACTCTTGGCCTCCTCCCAAAGGGATTTGCTCCAGCCTCTGCTGCTCCAAGATTCTGTTATTGGCTCTCCTCCTGCCTTCCTGCCTTGTCATGTCCCATCAAGGGCAGTTGGACCATCAAGGTTCTCCAGGGATCTGGCTGGGCTGGTCCTTCCCATCCCAGAGTTCCCTGCGGCCCTCCCTATCCTCACTCTGGGAAACTCCTTTCCCATCATGGAGAATCCAGACAGGCCTGTCCTGACCACTCCACCTGCCTCCCCCTGACGGTATACAAGTTCATCACGGACCCCACCAGATCGCCTATGTCTGTAGTGATGATGGGGCTTTAGGTAGATGAATCCACCCCCTCACAATGTCATCTTTGGTTTGTGTAACTCAGAGGCAGGGCAGAGCTAGCACCCAAACTCTCCGTAATGGTTCAGAAAAGGACGAGAGATGCTTAGAGTCCAGGAGAAGGAGGAGGGAAGGGCCGTACAGACTCTCTGACTCTCCCAGCTTCTAGTTTCCCCTGCCCCGGGCCGCTACCCCACCTGCCATTAGAGCCACCCTCCCCAACTCAGCTCCTGACACATCACTTTCCTGCCTAAAAACCTTCCACCTCCTGAAATGGAAAAACACATCCCCTAACCTGCATTCTCACATCAACAACTCCTCTAAAAACCTCATCCTCTAGGCGCCAACCATGTATATATTTGATTTAGGTGCTTATCTTTATTAATTCCCTCTCCCAGTTTATCTTCATTTGTTTTATTCTCCCTCCCCACTCTATTTTTGAAGCATGGAGTGCCTTTCCCGCTGCTCTTTCCTCTGGAAGAATGCAGGCGTTTAAGAACATGAATTTTCTTTCAAGTCCAGTTTAGTCATGTCCTCGGGCCTGGGTGTGAACTCTTTTTCATTCTTTCCTACAAATGTTTTAGTTTTGATTTCTGCATTAATCCAGGAGTCATTTGGGAGCAAATTCCTTCCAATAAAATGTACCCATTTTCAGTGTCCGGCTCAGTGAGTTCGAACAAATGTGTCTGCTGGGTTAAACATCACCACAGTCAAGACACAGAATATTTCTAGCCTGAATATCTTTTTATGATTTGTTTTAATGTCGTTTGATTATGATCAGAGTGTAGCCTGTAAATGTCTTTCTTTTTTTAATTTTGTTAAGGTTTCCTTTGTACCCAAAGAAACAAAAAACCACCAAAAAAGGAGTGATTTGTAAAAAATGTTTAAACATCATATATTCTGTCTCTGGCAGTGTCGCCCCATATCATCTTCCCTCTGCTCCTAAGGCAGCCTAGTCATCCTTGTATTAAGCCGTAATCGTGCTGCGGTGCTGCAAGGCCTATCTGTGTCTGCCCAACCCCCTTCACTAGATGGTGAGCTCGCTGAAGGTCAGGGCCCCATCATCGCTGAGTCCCTAGGGCTACAATGGGATTCAGTGTGGTAAAGATGCTTGATCAATATTCACACCTAGAGCTGAATTAAGTACATCTTGCCTGTGCCCTGGAGAACCCACCTGGATGGCAGGTGGTTTAGAGACCTCCAACCACTACCCCAGGCCCTCTCTCTCCAGTGGCTTAATTCATGTTAAGATATCTCCCCTGTTCTTTAGAGAGCCTGGTTAATTAAGGGAAATCATTCTGACACACACGTACTGACTTCTCTGCCAAGACCCAGTGGCTTGAAATAAGTAAATCACTGAAACCATCACATCCTGCCTGTTCCAAGGAAGGCGTTGATAGAAGGGGAGTCAAGGGATTCGGTTGTGGCAGCGGCGGGTGGGCAGGGAGAGGTCCCCGGCCCAGGCATGAGTGCGGTCCTCAGGGCTGGGGTCTCAGAAATGCCGTCCAGGGCACCTCACAGGGGACGCAGGGGCTGCTACTGCCTATCCTCATCCTTTCTGTGAGCTGGCTGAGGGGAGACTGACACGTGGGCTCAGGAAATGAGACTCAAAGGCTCCACTTATCCCTCAAGCTCAGCCTTTTGGGGATGCAGTGGGCACCTGCTGGGGAGGGGTGGGTGACAAGCTGGGAATGGCCCGCGGGTCGGATGCAGCCCCATCTGGCTGGAGCTGTCCATCCTCTTCCTCTCCCAGGGCCACCTGGACTTGAACAGCACTCACCGGAGCCCTCCACGCCCTGGCTTTGCAGCCCTCATGTGGCTTACCCACTGCCACCCTCGGAACTCTTGACCGAGGCCTCCAGGCCCCTCCCACCCACTTCTGCAGGCTCCTCTACCCTCTCTCTGCGCTGCCTTCTCTCTGCTGCCCATTTGGGCTCCTCCCTTTTCTCAGGCCTGGGCAGTGCCGTTTCCCCTGCCTGGAAGGCTCTTCTCCCACCCCTCCCAACCCCCTTTGTCCAGCTCAGGGTCTCCCAAATGGCAAATGTGAGATGATCTGATAGAGCCAGTGCATGTGGCAGCCGGTAACACTGAATCCTATCGTGATTCTTCTTTCCTTTTTCTAATTACCTCAAAGACAACATCTTGATTTGGTGCTAATGTGTCTTTAGCACCTCTCTAAGCCTTACTCAAAATCCTTTGAAACAAAGAAAGAACAGGCCCCGGGCTTCGTGCAGAATGCAGCCCCTCTGTTTAGGTGTATTGTTTTTATTTCTATGGCACCATCCTCCTGCAGCAAGACATGCTGGTTTTCCATTTACACTGCTGATAGGGTTTTCCTCTCAAATAAAAGTTTCTTAGTAAAAACAAAAATAGATTTAATTAAATGAAAATATTAAATAAAGGATCATCCTGGTGGTGTGTGGATGTGGGGAAAATGGAAACAGTGGCCTGGGAATGAATAAAACTGGGTAAACAGTTTGGGTGGGTGGGCAAAATCGGTCAAGGTGGTTAAGAGGTACGAACTTCCAGTTAAGAGATAAATAAGTCCTGGGGATGTAATGTACCGCATGGTGACTGTAGTTACCACTACTGTATTGTATATCTGAAAGTTGCTAAGAGGAGATCTTAAAAGTTCTCATCACACACACAGACTTTTGTAACTGTGTGTGGTGATGGATGTTAAGTAAAAATAAACAAGTAAACTTATTGTGGTGATCATTTTGCAGTATATACAAATACCAAACCATTATGTTATACACTTAATACAATGCTATCATCAATTACATCTCGATAAAAATAAAATAGAGACAACAGTGAGCAACGGTTAGGAGCTTGGACAGGGTGAGACAGCCCTGGGCAAATCCCAGCTCCATAACTTACCATCAAGGCCCTTGTCCTGACCCCTCGTCAGCTTCCTCATCTGTAAAATGGGAAAACAGCCCCCCCCCCCCCATAGGGGCTTTTGTGCAGAATAATGAGAGAATGTGGAAAAGGCAGAGGCCCAATGTCTGGCATAGAGCAGACAGTCTAGAAGTGGCCATGATATTTATCATGAGTGTCGATAGGGAGAAAACACATCTCTTACCAGCTGGGATGAGAGTTGCTCAGAGGAGAGGAACTTTCATAGTGCAGGGAAATTATCTGAAGATGTGAACCGTGTGGTTCCAAGGTTGGAAGAAGACCACAAGGGAATAGCTGAGAAGCTACACAAGGGATGTGAGCAGCATGGCAGAGGGTAGGGCAGTAGCTGGGTCCAGGAGAAGCCATGGAAGGGACTGCAGGGTTGCTAAGCAACACATCCTGATGCTAGAGTTGGCAGAAATGCAAAGGGACCAAGACATCAATAAAATCTGCTTCCTCTGTGCTGCTCCAGAATCATGAATAACATGTGCCCCATCACAGCTGCCATCGGGATATGGAATTTGAGGAGGTAAAAAACAAGAAGAAGCCCATGCCATTTGGAAGATGGACCCCCACAGAAGTGGGAAGGGCATCACTGAGATGCCAAGTGGAGAGTAAGAGCTCAGCGGAGGCCAGAAATGAAAGCAGGAGGAGCAAGAGAAACGTCAGCTCAGTGAATCACAGAAACCTTAAGGATGGCAGCCTTGGATTTCCCATAAATGCAGGATTTGAGCACATCTAACAGCCAACACCTGGATTACAGTGAGATTCTGTGGTCCTTTCAAGGCAGAATTGTTTGTGACCTTAACAAATTTACTGTAAAAATAGCAAGCGCAGATAAGACATACTTGAGTCCCAGGCCAAAGGTAAACAGCCATGCCTCTTTCTTAAAAATTTTTTTTCCACTTACCGGAGCCAATAAATCCCCCTTTGCCTTGGATAGTTGAGGCTGAATTTCCTGTCACTTAGCAGATGGAAGAGTTTTAATTTATAGAATACAGAGGTATAATTACTCTCCCCTTTTACAGATGAGGAAACCGAGGCTCTACCTCCTTCTATCTCTTCACTCTGATTTCTAAGGCTGTGGCCTTCATCCTTATCCCAGACTCTTCTGCCCTGTTCTCTCCCAGCCAATAGAAAGAGAAAGAGACGATGCTCACACCCCACTGGCTACTTTTGGTCACAAGGGCGTCTGTGGAATGTAGTCTTTATTCCAGGTGGCCAGATTCCTGGTTTTTATGAGAGACGTGAAAGAGGGATGGGGGTGGAGGAGCACCCAGCAGCCTCTGTTGCAGCTCAGCAACCCCTGCCCTGTTCCCCATCAGGACAAATGGGGGACAGATGACCCTCAAGCCCAACACCAGTGTGACAGGGCATCTTGATCACACTGGCCTGGCCGGGTCGTCCCTGCAGGAGGATAGCACTCAGATCTGGGCAGGATCAATCCTTCTGCAAACCACAGACCAGAAGGGGAAAGGCAGGGAGCGAGGATAGGGAGCATCACCTGCAAAGGACGGCGCCCCCTCCCTGGGGCTCCCGGGGAGTCCTGGCCTCCCCTCTGTGCAGCTGGCTCCGTCCCACATCAGACACCAGGGACAGATGCTGAGCTCAGGGACCCACAGGGCAGTCACTCTCTGGGTTGGAAACTCCACCCTTTGAATGAGATGCTAATTATAGTTCCCTGTGTGCCGTCTGTCACCTGCTAAAAATAGGCTGTCTTGTGTTTTCATCTCCACAGGTGCAGCTGAGTTTGGAGAAATAACGCTGTTTTTAGCACGGGCGAAGTGGATGATTGACTCCTGGCCTCAGAGAGCCAGGTCTGTCTCTGCGGGAACTTCTTTCTAGGAGTGTGACCCATGGCAGCGGGCCAATCAGAAGAGGTTCTGCACCCCACTGGCTTGGTGGGGGGCGGTGGGGGTGGGATGGTGGGAGGACAGCGCTCCTGGGTCAGCCTCGCGCATGAAGGCGCCCGCAGAGCTGGGAGCATCAGGCTCGCTCGGCTGCCAAGGCTGAGAGTCATTTGTCACCCGGGCAGGAGGGAGGCAGTTAGAACAGCGCACTGGGAGTGCACGGGGTGGGGGAGCCCCGAATCCACCATGAAGGCCAGGAAACAGGGATGCTGGAATGAGATGGGGGGAACCGAAGGCAATAGAGGTGTGGGGGGAGGGGGGAGATTGAGACGTCATTCATTCATTCATTCACTCATTCATCTGACAAATATTTATTGAGTCCTACTGCGTGCCAGGCTCTCTGCTAGGTGCTGGGTTGATAGGGACAGATAGGGCCCCTCATTCATTTATAATTAATATTCCAACAAACACATACTGAGCCAGACACTGCCCTGGGGGTACAACAGTGAACAAAATTCCTTCCCTCCTGGAGCTAAAATCCTAAGGGCAGCGGCAGGGGGCGGCGGGAAGGGTCCAATACCCTCTTCCCCAAAAGCAAATGAACAAACAATGTCATGATCCAGTGATTTTAGCAAAGGAAAAAGCTCACTTCCTGGGAGACCAGAGCCCACCAGCTGCTAAGGAAGGGGGTGGGAGCTGGAGGGACAGATGTGGCCTTTACGACAAGGAACCTTCTTTCCAATCTCCAGGGAAACCCAGTGTTGGCTGCAGCCTGAGAGAGGGACCCATCGCTCCAGGGCCCCCTGCACCCCTCAGATGAGCCCCTCCCAGCACCTGAGGGGATGCCCCAGACCAAGAAAACTCCCCCAGTGGCCCACCCCACCCCTGTGTGCAGCGAAGCCCCAAAGCCAGAAGAGTCTCAGGACAGGACTCAGGCATCCGAGGGTCTGACCCATGATGTATGACCTTGTGAATGGAACAGGATGGGGGTGGCGGGACACAGTTATAAATTCCTCAGAATTTCAAGGAAGACCCAGCTCTCCTGCCAGCTCAGTCTCGGGGAGCCACTGCTGGGCTCCATGTGGTCAGAAGGCCTTGCCGGGCTGTGTAGACACCGCACCAGCATCCTGCAGTGTCCAAACTGCAGGATTCTGTTCAGCAAAGAGCACTCAGATACAGAGGTCACCTGAATATTTCATGGCCTGGTCCCTGGAAGTTGTGTTTGCATCTTTACTGCTCTGGGACTAAATCTCCGCAGAGCTCCTCCCGTCCCCGGCAGGCATTTCTGTGAGGGGGTCAGGGACAAGCCTTAGGAAGCTGCTCCAGCCCAGCGGGGACGGCTCTGAATCCCCAGCACAGAGTGGGGCTCGGGTTCAGCTACTCTCCGGCCCCCTGGGAGGGGCCATCAATGCTGTCATCTCTGCTGTTATGGTCTCATGTGAGAGACCAGAAACCTCTCAATCCAGGAACTGCGGCTCAAAGCCCCTCGCTCTCCCTGCTGCAGGTGGATCCTAGCGCATAGCATGAACTTGAGCGTGGCCCATCTTGGGTCGTAAAGCTACAGATCCTGCTCAGTCTCACCTGGAGGTGGGGGCCCAGACCACACTGTCGGTTCCGCAGCCGCGCTCCGCAGGCACTGGGGAAATCAGGGTTTGCCTGTTCTGAGCAGGGGCGGTGGATGAGTAGGGAGCAGAGAGTGGAAGGTCACAGAAGGGGCAGATGGAGTCTGGAAAAGAGGAAACACCTGGGTGAAGTATTTCCATTTTGCCTTTTTGGAGGCCAGATGTTGGAATGCCACGAAATGTGACCTAAGAAGGTCACAGAGTGAAACTGTTCCTGAGCGTCTTCTGTGCAGGAAGACAGCATGTCACAACAGTTAGCTTCCCGAGAGCACGGCCTCTAGAGAAGAATTCTCTGGATCCAAATCCCAGCTCACCACTTACTAGCTGTGTGACCTCGGGCAAGTTATGTAACCTCTCTGTGCCTCAGTTTCCTCATCTGAAAAGCAAGGATAATGACAGTCCCTGTTGCACAGGATCATGAGACAGATTGGAGCAGAAAGTGGCAGTAAGGTGCCCAGCAGGGTCTGCCCACAGGACGCAGGGCTTCAAATGTTAGACAACCTCATCGTCACCATCATTGTCATCCCAATCATATCTGATGACACTCTGGTGACCTTCATTCCTGGCCTTGTCAGCTCCATGTGGTTTTTTGCTGGGATCAGTTCCGCCCCGGTTCAGACCTTTATCCTGCAGAAACACAGGCTGAGAAGGATGCTCTGAGGTCATCCTCTCATCACCATCACCATCAGCAAAGCAGCCTCAGACGTCACTGAGCCCACGGCAGGTGGTAGCCCGTCGTCCCTCAGATGGTGGCACTCTACAGTTTGCAGAGCACCTGATTTCTCACTCACCATCCCAGTATCAGCTGATCCTGGATGCACAGAAATTCCTTGATAAATGTTGATTGAATGAACTGGTCAAAGATGAGACTGAGGTACCGGTAGATGTAGGCTCCCAGGCTCCTGGTAATGCTTTCTCTCTAGAGCTTTCTTCTCCGCTTACCCATAAAAGATCTTCACCCAACCATGTCAGTCCTGTGCTGTCCTCTGTAATTGTTCAGAATGGCTGGTGTTGGTCATCTTAAAGGGGTTTTGTCACAGTGGCCCAGGATTGGGGCAGGCAAGGAGCATGAAGTTATGACCGCGGACACTCATCATAATAACACCATCACATTTACAGCATGCTTTACAGCCTTCAAGGAATTAAGCATCCATCACCCTTGAAACAGAAAGATAAACACGTAGCCAGAAATGGAGGAAGGAGAGATTTAAGAATGAGCGAGGGGTGCATTTTCCAGCATTGAGTGAGAACACGTGTTTCTTCCTGGCCTCAAAGTCAAAGAGGATAACCAGAGGACAGAAGCACTTGAGAAAGACTGCGCTTTATCCTGAAGATTAGCCCACAGCAGAGTGTCAGGGAATCTAGTAGTGGAGGATTTGGGTATCATTTTTTTTTTTTTAAGTAAAAAGCAGGAGGAGAAAGAGCAGCAGGCCCTGAGCCCAGAGCTTTGGAAGGTCCGTCTGCATCTGGCCGCCTGACAGCAGCTCAGGGTGGCTGCCCCCACCCCCACCCGGGGAGCCGGGCGCCGTTCCCCCCCCCACCCCACCCCCGCAGCCCTTTCTGCTCGCAGCTTAGGATAAGCAACCTTTCATGGCTTGTCTCTCGAGAGCTATTGGAAGTAAAGCTGCCACTTACAGGCTAAATCTCCAAGCGTCCCGACAGAAATCTCTCTTCCTAAACCCAAAGCCCTGATTCCAGGGCGGCCTCTTGACCAGATTCATCTGTGACCCTGATTAGCAACCTGCTGACGACAATGGGCTGACCTCACAGGGCGCTTACCGCGTGGGGCCTGGGGTCCTAAGCGCTCCTGTGCATTAACTCGCTTAATCCTCACCAGGACGCAGACACACGGCCCCGTCAGGAGCCCGACATCACAGGGCAGAGTCAGGCTGGGCAGGGCCGACACCCCTGGGGGTCGCAGCACTGACCTCTGACCACCGGCCAAGGATTAACCGTGTCCTCGCTGGTGGAAGAGGGGCCTCGGCGACAGCCCCAGACATCAGTATTGCTCCCAACTCCTCTTTCCAGGAAAAGGTCCTTCCCTCTTGAGACAGTGAATCCAGTGCAACTGGACACTGAAGGAGACTTTCCTGGAGGACTTAGAATTTTGGCTGCACTCCCAAAGCTAGAGGCGTTGAAACTCACTCATTTTAAGGAGAGTGCTAGAAATGTCCATGGGAGCTGGTGACCACCACCCCCACATGAGAGAAGAGGGACATGTGGAAGGAGATTCCCAGGAGGAAATTCACAACACGTGACTATGAACAGCTCCGATTGTTGTGAGACTGGATGTTGATGTATCCTGCACTGGACTTAAAAGATGCACCTATTCTTAGAGCTGGGCGCTTCTGAGAGGCTTCAAGATCTACCCAAGATGTCAACCGGGGCACAAGGAAGGAACCTTGGAGTCTTAGTGGACTCAGGCTGCTATAACAAATTACCATAGACTGGGCAGCTTAAACAGCAAACATTTATTTCTCGCAGTTCTGGAGGCTGGGAAGTCCAAGATCAAGGTGCTGGCCAGTTTGGCTCCTGGTGAGCACCCACTTCCTGGCTGGGAGACAAGCCACCTTCTCGCTGTCTCCTGACATGGCAGAGCAGAGAGGGCAGGAGCAAGCTGTCTTGTCACAAGGGTCTCTTGTTATAAGGGCACCAATCCCATCCTGAGGGCTCCACCCTCATGACCTCATTGCCTCCCAAAGGCCCTACCTCCTAATACCCTCACATTGGGATTAGGGCTTCAACATATGAAAGGGGTGACGGACACACACATGACACATCATGAGGCAGACAGTGCCAGCCAGCAGGGGAGGCATGCACTCCATTCACTGAGTACTTCTGCTTCCAGATGACAACCTGGGAGTCCCAGAAAATCAGTCCTGGTCTCCTTGAAAGCTTTCAGGTTAGAGAGACTAGTGAAATCCCCAAGGTGAGTTATAATTGGTTTATTCCACTTGTAATCAGAGCACCATGTCCAGGACCCTAGCAGTGTCGGGGTGGGAAGAGTGCAAGCCTGGGGTGATGTCAGGTAGCTCAGGACTCGAGCCCTCCTTGTTCCTCAGCTCCCTGCCTGAGGGACCCTCGGCACATTGGTCTCCCTCCCTGAGCCTCAGTTTCCCCCATCTCTAATGTGGGAATCATCATACCTGCCCTGACCTCCAAGGGCAGCTGTAAAACCCAGGAGGAGACCTCTTATCCAGAACAACTGGGACCAGCAGAGGGTCCATTAATAAAACTACATTGACTAAACTGGGGAATTTTTTTAAAAAGGTACAGTCACATGCTTATACAGGTTAACAGAAAACACATATGTGTCCATTAATTAGTGAAGATTTTCATAACAGAGCCAATGAGTTTTTTTAATGTGAGTCGGCTGTCGGGTTCTCCCATTGTCTCCTTTCTTTCGTATAGTCATGCAATGTTCAGTTTTAGTTTCTTGATAGTGGGATCATGACTTAAAGATGCTTGCAAAGCAATTTGAGTGCAGAATCGGCCAGAAGTAGGTGAACCACATATGTAATTTTACATTTTTTAGTAGCCACATTCGGAAAAAAAACTTTAAGAAAACAGATGACATTGATTTTAAGATATATTTTATTTAACCAAACATATCTGGAGCATTATCAGTTCAACATATAATAGATATAAAAATCAAGATATTTGACATGTTTTCCATATAAATCTTCAAAATCTGGTGTGCATTTTATACTCGTGATGTATCTCTATGTTTATCAGAAACAGCTGATCTGCATTTAGATTTCAGGAAATTTAAAGTTGAAAAAGTAGATTCATATAAAGAACTTGTCCCAAATATATTGAGTTCAATAACTGAATTGCATCTGACTTTAATCATGTGAATTGATTACAATTAAAATCAAAACCTCAGTTTCTCAACCACGCCAGCCACATGTCAAGCTCTCCATAGCCACACATGGCACGTGACTGTGGTATTGGGCCGTGCACTGCTAGTGGTATTATTTCTCATCTGTTTTTCCAGTCTCATCTTAAGCTTTTTTCCCTCGTCGAATCTTTCTCAGCAGTTCAACTTGGTTTGCATACAAGCAGCTTCTCTCTCTCCTTCTGCACTCCTAGTTATCCATTTGCTACATTTATTTAAGCCATGCAATTACAATCTCAGGTACATCTGGAGTTTGGGAACAAAAACACTGACTTTCAGTAAACGGGCAGCTCAGTGTGCGTTTCACACAGGAGCCGATGGCCCCAAGCTGTAGGCTTACCCATCTCTTACGTTTACAGAGGAATGGCGAGCTTCAGATAAACATGTGTCAGGTAAGGGAGGTTGAATAGGAGAGGTCCTGCTCTGCCTTTAAAGCCCTACGTGCAATGAATGCATTGCAAGAAAGTGCTCAAAACTACTGCGCACTATTATTATACTCTGGTTGTTGCTGTTCTCTCTGCTGGTCTAAAAGCCCACCAAGCCACCAACGCCCTGCTTAGATGACTGCCTGACCAATAACCTTTCCTACATTTCTCTTTTCAAACCCAAGCCCAACTTTGCCTTGTTTTTCGTTTTTGGAGGTTTTTTTAATTTTATTCATTTATTTTATTTATTGGCTGCATTGTGTCTTGGTTCTTGAACGCAGGCCCTCTAGTTGTGGCAAGTGGGGACTTCTCATTGTGGGGGCTTCTCTTGTTGCAGAGCACGGACCCTAGGCATGGGCTTCAGTAGTTGTGGCTCACGGGCTCTGGAGCACAGGCTCGGTAGTTGTGGTGCACGGGCTTAGTTGTTCCACAGCATGTGGGATCTTCCCGGACCAGGGATGGAACCCAAGTCCCCTGCATTGGCAGGCAGACCCTTAACCACTGTGCCACCAGGGAAGTCCCTTTGGGTTTTTTTTTTTAATTGCAGTTTTATTGAGTTGTAATTCACACACCATACAACTCATCTATTTAAAGTGAGACGCGTTCATCCTGGTCCAACTTGGCTTTGGTGGCCCCCGTGCCCATGCAGCCCCTCGGCTCAGGGGACGCTGACCCCATCCTCTGCCCCAGGGTTGCCCCGATTAGTCAACAGTAATGAATGTACAGCCATCCCCTAGAGATTGTTAGTGGTCCAAAGTGAGTACATGGCCTAAGATGGCTGGTTGTATCGGAGAGAAGAGTGTATATCCCACACTCCAAGGAGAGGTTTCTCTATCAATGCCAGTAGACCTGGGCAAGGAGATACACCATCCAAGTTGCTGATGGCAGTTATCTCATGACCAAGAGGAGGATTGACTTGAAAATGAAACCACAACAGCGGATGGAAAAGCAGAGAGGCTGGTGGTGGTGTATAGCTGCTGAATCCCTGGATTCAGCTTCTGGATCCACCCTGAAATCCTCCTGACTGGTAGACTCCGTACAGGAGATAAATTCCCTTGTGGTGTAAATCAGATTCATTAGGAATTTCAGTTACATGCTGGCAAAATCAAGTAAATGGACACAGCATCCCTTCCAAAAGGCTTCTCTGACCACGCTCCCCAGCCCCCGCCCCCTCAGCATCCAGCAGTCCCTCCCTCCCTCTGAACCTCAGGACCTTTCTCACTGCACTAATTCACTGCACCCCATGTGCTATTTATGTCCCCCTCCAGCCATGAGCCTGCTGAGAAAAAGATCTAATTCCTCTCTCTCCCCTCCTTAGCCCAGGGCCCTGCACTTAGTAGGTGCTTCGTAAATTTCATTGCGCAAATAATTGTGTATTTGTATCGCAGTTGCTTTAGAAAGCCAGATAGAGGGGTGAACACACTGCTTTGTTTTTTGTTTTTAAGAAACTCATCACTGAGAAGTAAACTGCTCTGTTAGACAACACTGCAGTACTTTGATGTCAGTAAAGACAGGTTTTAAGATGTTTTATTTTATTGCACGTCCATAAAAGCCTTATCTGTCTTTTTCCCAGTTGATGGCATTTGAAGACAGTAATTTCCTTCCTACAACTGATATCCCTCTTTAACATTCAAACTCCGTTTAACAGATGTAGCACTTTCCAACCAACCCGGCTGGACAGGTGGCAGCCACGCTAAATCTCCTCCGTGGGCCTGAGGCGTTCTGGGTGCTGATGGAATGTTCACCCATTTATTCTTTAACTGCGGGGGCTGCCTGTCCTCAGGGGGAATGGACCCCAGCCATTAGAATAAAATGCAGGCTGAGTCTTTAAAAGAGAAAGTCAGAAGTGCCCTGGAAACTTTAGAGATGGGATTTCAGGAAGGCAGTGTTGGTTCCAGGTTAACACCAAGGTTTGGGTTCCAGGGCCCTCCTGCAGATGGGCAGAGGCTGCAGGGACTAAGGGTGAGGACACCCCCAGCATCGTGGTCCAAGGTGCAGGTTTCGGATGCCCCCATTTCCACCCAGGCTGGTCATTCCCATAGTGAAAGGCAACTCCATCCTTCCAGGTGATCAGGCCAAAAGCCTGAGGTTAGTCCTGACGCTTCTCTTCCTCTTGTTCCCCCACAGCCAATCTATCAACCAATCCTTTTGGCTTTACCTTTAATCTATGGCTGGAATTTGATCACCTCCCACCTCTACCACACATGGTCCAAGCATCCATCATCTCTCACTGGACTGTTGCAGTTACCTCCTCACTGGTCTCCCGGCATTGAGTCTCGCCCCATGCCCAGTTCATCCTCCACAGGCAGCCAGAGGAATCCTTTCAAATATCATGTCAAAACCTACAAAGTCCTCTGCACAAAACTCTCAGATCACATTCCATGTCTCTCAAAATGTGACACAAATTTCTTTGCCATGGCCTAGAAAGCCTAATCTCAACTGTGGCTCCTCTCCCCATTGCTCCCTCCACTCTGACCTTCCTAGAACAGGCCAGGCACACTCCCACCACAGGGCCTTTGCACATGCTGTTCCCTCTGTCTAGAACATTCTGCCTCCAGATATGCACATGGAAGATGCTCTCAGTTCCCTCAGGCCTCTGCCCAAATGGTGCACCTCAGAGGGGACTTCCAAGCCCCCAATCTAAAGTAGCCCCCAAGACCTCTCTATCCCAATACCTTTCCTGATTTTTATAGCATCTGTTACTACCTAGAATAACACATACTTAAATATGTATATGTACATGTGTATAAGTGTATGTGCATGCACGTATTTGCATGTATGTGTATACACATATATGTTTGTACGATTGTACTTGCATTGGGTGGGGGGGGTGCCTTACTGTTCACTGCCCCCTCTTCCCCCTTCACTGGACTGTCAGCTCCGTGAGAACTGGGCCTTGATCTGCTTCATTCACAGCTGTCTCCCTGGTGCCTGGCACAAAGGAGTCACTCGGTGAAGAGCTGTTGAATGAATGCACTGGGTGAGTGAGAGATGCCCTCTTCTGAGAGCGCTGCCTCCAAGGAGAACTTGGGGGAGACCAACAGGATCTGGCCTGGCCCAGAGCATCTAACCCTGGGACTGTACCCCTTGTCCAGCATCCCTCCAGGAGGAGCCTCTAAGGGCCTGGGCTCCACTTGCGTCTGTGACTTCTCAGCACAAAGGATTGCTCTGCAATTATGTAGCCACAGGGATCATTGTGGAAGCCAGAGCCAAGCCTGGACTCGCTGAATACGCTTTCCTAGAACAATGAGTCTCAGATCGGCGGGTCTGCTCTGCAAAGATCCAACTCCTGGAGGGTTGCCATAGGCAGCCCTGCCATCCACCAGGACAGAGCTGGACCATTAGGGACACGTGGAGAGCTTGATGAACCTGAGATCCCATCTCAGGCCACCCACACTCCAGGTGAGGAAACCACACGCCAACAAGGAGATGTGACTGGACATAGACTCAGGGTGCTGGGGGCAGAGCTGGCCAAGACCAGCTTCCTCCCAGGTCAGGGCACCTTTCTGATGGAAGTTTCTGGGAGCCTGGGCCCTGATCCCTTTTCTTACCATTCCTGGTGTGTCAGGAGGGCAGGATTACTAGAGCCCAACTTGGCAAATGAGGAAACTGAGGCACAGCCAAGGTAAGTGACTCACCTTTCTTCAAAGGGCTCATTACTGAGGGGTGATTACAGGTGGTTACAGTGTGGGCCTGAGCCAGCAGCCTGGGCTGGGTCCCGGCTCCACCACTTTCAAGCTGAGAAATTGCTAACCTCTCTGTGCCTCGGTTTTTCCATCTGCAAAATGGATAATAAGCATAATTGATCCATGGCTTTTTATGAACATGAGGAAACCTAGGCATCACCACGGGGAGGAGCCTGATTCTGGAACCAGACAGTGGCTCAACCTACCAGCCCCTCTACTCGCTCCTTCTAAGACCCCAGGCACGTCACCAACCGCCATCTGCAGATGGAGAGATGACAGCGCCTCCACATGGGGTTCTCATGAGGATTAATTAGGATTTGTAGGGGTCTTTTGATCTTATAAACTTTTCTTGCAGTGCCTCCACAGAGCAAGCACAACATATTTGTTAAATAAATACAGGCGTAAAGTGCTTGGAAAGTGCTCAGACCAAAGTCTGATGCCTGTGCACTCAGTGAAGTGTAGCTGCTCTGATTTTATTGACAAAGTAAGACCAGACCCAGGAGCCACCCTAACCCATGTGCTCCCTCCTGTTCACATCACGCCCCCAGGCCCACGTGTCCAGGCTCCTCTGTCCACCTGGACCATTTCTCCTCTAAGGTCACCTCTGCTCTCCCTGCTCCCATCTCTCCACCCCCAATCTCCTCCAGACCCTCTCTCTCCCTCCCACATACACGCCCTCACAACTGTACATACTCACTCTCATACACACACTTGCTCACACACACGTGCACACAGCCCCTGAGATGCGTGCAGGCCTCAGCTCTCGCCGTGAGGCTCTGATATCCCAGGCAACGCCCCAAACTCTGCCACCAGCCTCCTCCAGGCTCCCACCTGCCCACCAGCACGGCTCAGGAGCAGGCACACCTGCCAGGACCTGTGAGGGGAACCTGCTGGGACCCGTTCCTCCACTCAGGTCAAAGGGGCTGGACACGGTCCTCACATGTCCCCCTCCTGCCCACTGCAGCTCTGTCCCCTTCACAGCGACGTAACCCTGGGCAGCGGTCACCCCATGACAGGTGCCTGGCAGCCACAGCCACCAGCACAGGTTGTTCTCTGGTCTCACGTGGGACGGGAGGCAAGAATGCCACGGACTCCACGTGGTCACAGACAGGAAGCGCTCAGAGAGATGAGCCCTGAGCAGGGAGGTCCACACCGAGCTGGGGGCACAGTCACACCCCATGATTATCCATCCCTGGCTGAGCGCTCTGATTGTCCAGAGACACTGAGAAGGGGACACAGAGAATGGAGCTGTGGTCACTCTTTCTGTCTTTCACTCTCTTATCAGTCAATCAGAGAGGAGCAGGCCCTGTTCTCACCACGCACCTGGCCAGTGGGGGACCCACCTGTCAACAGTCAGCACAGGTGACTGGATGAAATAATCCTGGAGGAGGGGACCCCAGCAGGAAACACTCAGCTCCGCGGGGTGGTGGGGGAGTCGGAGTTCCCAGGGGAGGGGTCTAGGAGGAGGGGTGTAAAGCTGGGCATTGAAAAGGAAGGAGGTAGGGGCTGCGGTGGCAGGAACAGCTTGGACATTGACAGAGACAAGAACACACTTGGTGGGAGCGAGAAGGGGGTTCCGGTGGACAGATGGTCAGTGAGAAATGAAAGTGGGACCTGTAGAGGTGTCTGGACACCAGAAGGCAGGGGCCTGAGAAGCTCATGCACGGTGGGGATGTTATCCCTCAGGGCCGGCGTCCCCCTGCTCCAGCCTCCACCTGCCACCCGTCCGACGCAGCACAACATGGGATGTATTTAATGTTCTCTTAAATCAGATGTCTTAATTATGCAAATTTATTTTAACAACAACCCTTGTATCCGTGACTTAATTGGAAAAATAAATTAGAAACCATAGCAATGTTACAAATTGCAGCGAGGTCCAAATGCGCAGGAAAGCTTGAAGCCCAAGGCTGGCTTGGCTGTTTCTTGACTCAAAAGGGAGATGATCAGGTGTGAGAAAGGAGGTAAGACGTTAGCACAAACTGAGACTTTTCTCCTTGAGGGATAGGAGGGTTTGAAAGGACCGACTTTCTAACCGTGCATCTCCATGGTGTGTCAGGAGGGTCTGAGTCACTTGGAAAGCGTCACCTGTCATCATCTGCCGGAGGAGCAGGCACTGTCTGTGCTCTGCACTTGGCCCTGGAACCCTCCATGGGCTCAGACCACTTCCAACACTGATACCTGCTTCTTGTTGCCTAAAGGTGTTTATCCACAACCTCAGCAGATCACTTTGCTACATAGGGCAGATCAAAGGTGCCAGAGAGTTGACACTGCCTCCAGCAACCCCCAAGAATGGCATGCAGGAGTTGGGGCTCCCTTGATCCTGGGGTAACTTGCCCACCTGGAAGACTCCACCTCCCAGGCTCTCCCTTCAGGGTTGCACTCCAGCTGTCCCCTGTACCAGCAGGCTTGATAACTCACCCCAAATTGTCATCCTGCCTTCTCTCTCTCCCTTCCTGCTCCCAGCCAATGTTTCCTGGAATCACCACCCCAATAAATGACTTGCTCTTGAATTCTTTTTTTTTAAATTAATTTATTTATTTTATTTATTTATTGGCTGTGTTGGGTCTTTGTTGCTGCACACGGGCTTTCTCTAGTTGCTGAGTGTGGGGGCTACTCTTCATTGTGGTGCACAGGCTCCTCATTGTAGTGGCTTCTCTTGTTGTGGAGCACGGGCTCTAGGCATGTGGGCTTCAATAGTTGCGGCACACGGGCTCAATAGTTGTGGCGCACAGGCTTAGTTGCTCCGTGGCATGTGGAATCTTCCCAGAGCAGGGCTCGAACCTGTGTCCCCTGTATTGGCAGGCGGATTCCCAACCAGTGCGCCACCACGGAAGTCCTGCTCTTGAATTCTTATCTCAGAGTCTGCACCTGGGGCATCCCAAACTACAGGAGTGATCATCAGTGACACTTGTCCCACCCCACCCCCCGATGTCAGACCCCAAATCTGAGAGACTCAGTCCAAAGAGACCCAGAAGACAGCTTGGCTCTCACAGCTGGATGTGAAATCAACTCAAGGAGAAGCCTGCATGGTACTTGACTCTGGGAGGGGCTGGGTTTTTCTTCGAAATATTTTCATATGGCGTTGATTACTGAGAGTGAAACTAGAATTGGGTCAATCAGATGTGCAGCTGGAAAAACTCACTCTGGCTCTGCCCTGAAGCGTGGGTTTGGCTGGTGCCCGGGCATGCATGGGGAGTCCAGTTGGGCCCCACTACCGTTGTCAGAGGTGATACTGGAGAAGGTCAGAAGGGGTAGCCCCCGGCCCTTGGCAGGCATTTAAGAAGGGCAATCACCAGGAACTTGCAGTGGATTAGGTTGGGGGGAGGAGGTTGAGAGAGAGGGTAATTTCTGACTGATAATGAATGGACGTGTCAGTCACCCCGAAGATAAACATGGCAGGAGGAGCTGGTTGGGGGAGGGAGGTCATGAGTTCAGACTCAGGCGTGTTGAATTTGAGCTGCCTTCCAAAGATCCAGGTGAAGATGTCAAGAAGTCTGCTGGATGTGTGGTACCAGAACCCTGAGAAGCCGCAAGGACAACAGAGACCACCTGCCAGCAGATGTAAGTGAGGGAGGGGGTGGATTTTAAGAGGGGTGTGTGTGTGTGTGTTGTTGTTGTTATTTTCTTTTTAACTGTGGTAAAATACCCACAACATAAAATTTCCCATCTTAACCATCCATCAGTAGACACTTGGCTTGCTTCCACCTTTCAGCTCTTGTGAATAATGCTGCTATGAATATGGGTGTACAAATATCTCTATGAGACCCTGTTTTCAATTCTTTGGGGCATGTACCCAGAAGTAGAATTGCTAGATCGTATGATAGTTCTATTTTTAATTTTTTTAGCAACGCCCATACTGTTTTCTGTGGGGGCTGCTCCGTTTTACATCCCCACCAACAGGGCGCAGAGGTTCCAGTTTCTCCACATCTTTACCAACACTTGTTACCTTCTGGGTTTCTTGCTAGCAGCCATCCTAATGGGTGTGAGGTGGTTAAGAGGTGTTAAGTTACAGATGTGGGAAAGGCACAGAGGAAGAAAAGGCTTGAGCAACTTTATACTAAGGCAGGGATACGTTCGTGTCACTGCTTATATCATCAACCTCGTGAACCTGGATCTGTTAGGGATGCTCTCGGCTAAAAGTTGCAACGCTGCGAGGGCATTGCTGCCTTCTCCCTGCAAGGTCCCCGAGTGGTTGGGCAGTTCAGCCTCTTTTCTGCTCTGCCATCCTGGGCCGGTCAGTGACACTGCCCCCGCCTGGCCATACGATGCCTCTCCCTCCAACACCAGGCCTGTGTACACACGCCACCACCTCCAGAGCAGAGGAATGGGGCATGAGGCAGGAGCTCCACCTTCTAAGACTCTGACCTTTTGAACAGGAAGAAAACTATTTCCCCAAAGCCCCCAGCAGATACCTCCTTACGTCTCATGGGCAAGAACTGGCCACGTGCCGTGCATATGATTGGTAGGGCAGGGGTGCAGGGTTGTTAAAACAAAGATTGCTGGCCCCAACCCCAGAGCTTCTGATTCAGGGGGTCTGGGGTAGAGCCCAAGAATCTGCATTTCTAACAAGGTCCCTGCTGCTGCTGCTGGTCCACGGCCCACCCTTTGAGAACCTCCGGCTCGAAACAATCCTCAGCCACCCCTTGGGTGGGGTATATTGCCACCCAGACAAAATCCAGTTTCTACTGACAAAGGAGAAAAAGAAGCAGATGCGGGTAAGAACCAAGGTGTTCAGCCACAAACTCTCTGTCGAACTTGGTGTTGTATCTTTTTCACCTACTAGACTCTAAGCCCCTGGAAGCTGGAGTCATGAAAGTCATCTTTTGGGTCCTGGGGCCTGAGATTTAGTTACTAAGAGTAGCAACTTTGTTTTGTTGTTGGTTTTTTTTTTAATTGATTTATTTTTGACTGCATTGGGTCTTCGTTGCTGTGTGCGGGCTTTCTCTAGTTGCGGCAAGCAGAGGCTACTCTTCGTTGCGGTGCAAGGGCTTCTCATTGCAGTGGCTTCTCTTGTTGCAGAGCACGGGCCCTAGGCAAGCGGGCTTCAGTAGTTGTGGCTCACGGGCTCTAGAGCACAGGCTCAGTAGTTGTGGCGCAGGGCTTGGTAGCTCCACGGCATGTGGAATCTTCCCGGACCAGGGATGGAACCCAAGTCCCCTGAACTGGCAGGCGGATTCTCAACCACTGCACCACCAGGGAAGTCCCAAGAGTAGCAACTTTAAATGGATTTTTTAAATGAATGAATAAATGAGCATCTCACCAAAGCCATGCGAGGCGGGTGTGTGCTCTGACCACCCTGATCAAAGCGCCTTCCTCAGCAGCTCCGAGGCACAGGGCCAGCCCCACCCCCGCTGGGCGCAGCCATACAGCTCCCCCCAGAGCAGCTCACGTGGCTTCCCTCTCAACATCCAGGCTGAGGCAGACAGCCTATGGCCTTGGGTCCCAAATAGAGTCTGTTAATGGCTCACGGGCCTATGGTCCCTGTTAGAGGAAAAGAACCAAGCCCTCAACCCGCTTACTGTCTAAACAGACAACACCAAGAGCTCCTATGGCCCGGCTTAGGATTCCTCATGAGCCCGAGTGAAAGCAGTGTACTCAGGCCACACAGGTTCCTTATCGACAGGTTGCTGATGGGAAACAAGATCAAGGAAGAAGAGAACTGTCCTGCATAGAGTTGATCCTTTTATTTGTGTTCACATTTACAGTGGAACATTTGAATGATAGTCATGGAGGGAGTGAAGTGGGGTGAGATTCTAGTGCCCATTTACCAGATGAGCAAACAGAAGCTCAAGGTCATGCAACAGGAAGTCAGAATCAGAGTCCTCTGACCCAGGGCACCCAGAGGAATTTTACGTGACCTGGCTATTCATGAATGGACAAAATGTAGGTGGTTTCCGGCTTCAGAGGACTTAGTGAGCAAAGGTGCAGAGCCCGTCCTGTGACTGCACTGGCCACATGAAATGGGTTAATTTGTGGTTTAGGCCCCAGGGCAGCATTAGGGCATCCAGAGGGCCAGGGTCTGGAGAACTCTGGGCCATGTTGCATCTAATCCTGCCTTTGGAAATTTGGTGAAGGTCCTGGAGTCTGAGCTCCCTGGGTTCATGGACAAGTCACTTCCCCTCTCTGACCCATCATTTCCAAACTATGAGGAGGATTAAATGAGAGGCTTCGCGTGCTCAGCCCACCTGCTGGCATGCCACGGGTGGAGCAGGTGTTTGTCTTTTATGGCCACCCAATTCCCTCTCTCCATTTTGCTAACATCCCACATGAGACTTGCCTTCCCAAGCCAATTCCAAAAACTCCAATTCCCGCACCTCTTTGTGGCTGGGATACAGTCACGTGGCCTAGACTCCACCAATCAGACATGCCTGTGGGAAACGAGCCTTCAGAATGGAGTTTTGTGTGGTAGCCACTGTGCCCAAGGGATCTGAGCTTCTAGAAGAAAATACTATGGCAAGGCTATTGGTTCTTCCAGGGGCTCCGCAGTGGCTGGGCCTTTGATGTCTGGGCCTAATTTCATGCCTTGGTGTGTTAACAAAGCAGTCTCCATGGCGTGGTTGAAGTCTTTTCCTGCTGCCTAGCCTGGAGCCCACATTCTGACACTCCCCACAACCTCCACAAGGATTTGGGAAGACTTCATATCTTTTAACAATTCCCTTTCTTGCTTTAACTAGCCAAAGTGGGTCTATTGTTTGCAGCCAAGCCCAGACGGTGCAGTAAGTGTTCTCTAAATGGCAGGTGTTATACTCCTAAGTCGTTCTCTCCAAGGTGAAGAGGACAGAGGATAAACCAGCTCTTCGCAGAGGCCTCTGCTTGTAGTCTTGGTCGGCAGCCCAGCCCTTGTGGGCACTAGCACCTGCCAGAGCCTCAGACGACCGGATATCAGTGCAAACAGATGAGTCACCAGAAGCAAGCACAGAATGACGTTAAACTTGAGTGCCAAGTGGCAGAGATTCTGCCTGGCCAGGGCAGAGGATGGTGCTGTGGCCGGCAGGAAGCACCTCTCATGGGAGAGCCAGGAGGCAAGGTCCCGCTGGAAGGAAGGTAAGGGGACACTTTGGGGGTCCCCAGACACACAGTAGGGCAGAGCTGGCCCAGCTGCTCTGCAGAGTCCTCCCAGGCTCAGGAGGCTGCACCAAGATGGAAAGAGCAGGACCCCCGGGTCTGTTCCTCTCCTCTGTTTTCACCCTGCTGTGTGTTCTCGGGGATGATGCAACCCTCTGGCAATATAGGCCCCCATGGGCCTGGCTCTGGGCCATGCAAGGGGGTCCTGCAGCCTCCCCCACACCCACCCCAGTTCCCAGCTTCCATTCACCCCTCCTAACTTCTAGGGGAGGTAGGATGTGTGCACTGGGAAGTGGGCACAGGCCTCTCCTTCCAGGTGGAAATGTGGCGTGTCCCCCCGCCTCACCCCACCACCAGCACTACCTGCAGCTCAGGTGGACCTTTCTAGATCAAGGTCTGGGCTTCCACCAAACCATCTCAACAGCCCAGCCTCCATCCCTCTCCCCACCCACCTCCCCCTCCCCACGCTTCCCACAACCAAAACTGCCCCTGTGGGTACTCATTTATGGTTTTTTTTAACTTTTATTTTATATTGAAGTATAGTTGATACTGTTAGTTTCAGGTGTACAGCAAAGTGATTCAGTGATACATATACCTATTCATTTACGTTCTTTTAAATTAAGTGCATTCATTATTTCAGGGTCAACCAGGTGCCTCAGCACCCTCTGGGCCACTTTATGCCACTCTTCTCTGTTTCCCACGAGCCCACCCCTAAGCAGGGCTCTCAGCCTAGCTGCAGGTTAGAATCGCCAGGGGAGCTTCAAAATGACCCATGCCCGTGAGGGATCTTATTAAGAGAGGTGATGAGAAAATCCTTGAACTAGATGATGGTGATGGCTACACAGCTCTGGAAATTTAAAAACCATTTAGTGGTATACTCAAAATGGATGAATTTTATGGTATGTGAATTTTACCTCCATAAAGTTTGTTTTTAAAATACCCATGTCTTTTCCTGAATTCCTAACTCATTTGTTATTGCAACTTTAGCTGAAAAACATGTATCTACCCATGTGCCCCTGCATATTAGACATCCAGTACTGAATATCCTTTTAAAAAAATGCACAGGCCAGTGATAAGGTAAAATTCATAACAGAGGCTACCTACCCAAGGGGAGCTGGGGGGGACCCACTAAATCAGAGCCTTGGCCACTGGATTCACTCTCCTCCAGCGGGGAGAGGGGTCTCCTTTTGTCCCCCTCCTCCAGGTTCCCATGCCCCCATCCTATGTGAGCCTCCAAGGGCAGGTCTCAGGGGTGAGAGTCAAAATATTTAACCACGGGCCCGGGAGCGTCAGCCCAGATGCCCACTGTAAACAATCAGAGCCTTTTTTTCAGGCCCAGTGTTGACCTGGCTGGCCTCTCACAGGGCAGCGTGCAGCCAACGGTGCAGCCACATCAGCCTTTCCAGGAAGTTTTCCCCAGGGCTCTCTGCTTGGAGACTGGTTCTATGTGAGCCTGTGAGTGGCCAGTGGAGCTTAAAATCATGGGCCTCTAGCCAGCGGATTTAATGTTAATTATAAGGGCACAAGGAAGGTTGGTTGTTATGTGCCAGGCACAGTTCTAACCACTTTGTATACAAACTCGTTAATAACTCATGACAGTCGTAGGAAGTAGATGGCTGTCATCATCCCCACGTGGCAGAGGAGGTTAAAAAGGGACAGAGCCCCATAGTAACACAGCTGGTGCCTGGTAGCACTGTGACTGAGCCCCTGTGGATTTGTCTCCAGACACTGGCAACCCAGCGCTTCCATTTACTTCTTCTGTTTGAAAACATCACACACAGGGATATTCACTCCTTCCTTAGCAAATATCTACTGAATATCGACTGTGTGCTAGACACTGTTCTAGGCACTGGGGATACAACAGTGAAAAACCAGGCACAGCACCTGCTCTCCTACAGCTAGTGTGGGGTGGACATGGGGAGTGGGAAGTAGACCATGGTCACAGAGTACAGAATTTCATATAGTGACATGTTATAGGAAGTCAGCAAAATGGGGAGAGAAGATAGGGAGATAAGGGAACACCTTTAGGTAAAACAGGAGAGACGTCTCAGGGAGGTGACAGTTGAGCTGAGATCTGAATGATGACAAGGAGCTGATAGAGCAAAATCTGGGGAAAGAGTATTCCAGGGAGAGGGCACAGCAAGTCCAAAGACCCTGAGGCAGGCAAACGTTTAAGGAACAAAGAGAAAGAAACCCTTGGGGCTCTTTTACTGTGAACAAGCCGGGGAGTTATTATGGAATTTCTGTCCATTTCCTTAGGTGTGATGATGATGGGGAGGTCATCTGAAAGGACAGGTTATTCTCAGGAGACACACTCAAGTCCCAAGTGGTGATGTGCCATGATGGCCTCAACTTCCTTTCAAATGGTTCAGCAACATATCAGGGCACATGGCAAAATAGTAACAACTGTTGATTCCAGGTAGAGCTTCTCCAATTGTACTATTCGTTCAGTTTTTCATGTGAAACTTTCATAATAAAAAGAGAAGAGAGCAGAGAAAGATGTTGGAGAGGTGGCCAGGGGCCATGTAGATCTTGTGGTCCTGCTGAGGAATGTGGATTTTCATCTAAGCCGAAGGGATTTTAGGCCTGGGAGTGGCATGATCTGGCTTGCTTTGGCAGCACTGCAGCAACTGCCTTGGATTTTCACAGTCAGGTTTTGCAGACGACAGAGGAGTCTCTCTAGAGGCCCATGTAGCACATTTCCGATTCTGATTCAACGAACACTCCCAGCCAGGCACTATGCATGCATTTACCTTCATTAATCTCACTTAGACCACATGAAAGCTGGCAATGTCCTCAATATTATCTTTATTCTTAAAATGAGGAAACTGAGACCCGAAGTGATCGGCTAAGGAGTCACCAGCCAGTGGAGGCGGAGTCCAGGTTACTTAGAACTTCCGCCCTTGGGCAGTGCTGAGTCATTACTGCACTTTTCGTAAATCAACCACTAGCATTAATCATAATTGATAAATTAATTGATTAATTACAATCAAAGTTCTGGAGCGATTTTTCTAGAAGGCAATTGTAAAACGAGGTGTGCTGTCACAGAGAGGGACTAAATTGAATTGCACTTACGGTCAAACGGACCCAGCTTTTCTCCTTTAGGAAACTGTCGTCCACCAGAGACCCACAAGCTCTGCCTTGTCTGAGATCTACAGCTGTGCTGCCGGGGGCTGCAGGACTCATGTTAATTCTCAATCACACGAGGACTAACGCTGCTTGTGTGTGTTTCATCCCATCACGAATTACATGAAATTCACATATTTAATCTTTCTTGATCACTTATCCAAAGAGAACTATTGGTGTATTGTGAAGCAAGCAGACATAGTTGCTGTTATCTGTGTTCTTAACTGGAGGCAGCCTGTCTTTCATTAGCAAGAATTCAGAATAAACATTGTTGCTCTTTGAGATCACTCATAAGCAGCCCCCAGGAGACTGCAATTATACCCCTTTATAATTCTCCTACTTCCCAATCTAACCCTTGATTCATGAATGTGCACTTTTAGGCATCAGGCGTTAGAATAAATTAGACTATACAATTACGTGTAATTAAGGAGGGAAATGGATACCGCGTTGCAAAGATGAGCCCTGTTTTTGCTGAAGTAAAGCATGTCTGTGTGAGCATGCCAGCCCAGGGAGGCAGCGTGAAATACAATTAATGTTCTTTTGACTTAATGGGGGTTTATGGTGCTGTTTTTCATTATCACAATATCACAAGAAATGTAAACAGTGTTTCTCTAATGCAATTGCAGTTCTACAGACAAGACAGCTTGGGTCTAAGTGAAAACTCAGCAGAATGAACCACAGATTCACAATGTTATGGATGATGCTGGGATTTGTATTTTAAAACCCGTGCAAAACTGTCCCCACTGAGGAGCTGAGAAGTTGGATCCCAACCCGTTGTGGGGCGGGGGGACTCTGCAGCCTCTTCGGCTTTGTAGAAGCAAGTTACAGCCAACCTTGTGCGGATTATCGAAGCCACCTGTGCTCCACTATGGAGGCTAGCTCGCGTTCCCAAGCCTCCCTTCTGCAGTCCTGTTACTACTCTCAGCGTTTCTCCTTCACACGCCAATTTGTTCAAGACATGTTAAAAGCTTGACTTTTACAACCCTCATAAAATCCCTTCTACTCCAACCCAAATGCAGCCAGAAGTGCTTGGACAATCAGGTTGAGTTTCAGCCTCTGGATGGAGATAAACACACAGCAGGAATGGTTTTTTTTTTTTTTAGTTGTTGCATAGGAGTCCAGGAAATAGAAGAGCATTCTGGCTGAGCCAGGTAGATAGAACCAGACAGGTGTTCTGCACAGAGGGAACTCGCGGAGGAGGAAAGGAGGCTCGTGGGTGTTAAGAGAAAGGTCCCCTCGAGGTTAAACCAACAAGGAGGTGGGGAGCGGCATGAGGAGCCTGAAAAGCCCGATTATCCAGCCAGGACCAGGACGATCACACCAAGAGATGCCATCAGGGTGAGGAGGGACACGGAGGAGAAAGGCCGTCCGGGTGGTGCGGCTGGAGATGGGCAGGGGCTGCAGAATCAGGAGGTGGGAGGTTCTGAAAATTACACTGAGGCCCCACCCAGGTCCCCACCCAGTCATGGCTGAGAGACTTCCCAGGCTGGGGGGAAGTCGTGTTCCCAGGCGGACCCTGAGCTCCCAAATGGGGCCAGGAGTCCCCACCTGCCTGGAGGGAACCTGGAAAACTAAGGTCGAGGCCCCAGAGGACCATGGGTTTGCTGAGAATTTTAGAAAAAAAGAAAGTGGCCAGAGGGTGCTTTGCAGACCCTCTGACCCCATGAGTGTCTGAGCTGGTGAGTTAAGTCCTGACCTGAAGCCCGAGCCACAGCGTCTGCCTGCAGTGGACACACACATGCCTGCACACAAACACAGGCATGTGTACACACACACAAAGAGGCCCTCACACACGAGATCCATCTTCTTCCTAACAAAGGATAAGGGGCAAGTCAGAGACATAACCGTGTTTGGTCTTTGAACAGCAGAAAGAATACCCAAAACGTAATCAAATGACACCATCTCGGCCTCCCCTCCCCCCCCCCCACCGTGAGCTGCCCCTCCACTACTGGGGTTCTCTAATGAGGAGATAAGGATGGAGGAGAAAAGTGTGGGCATAGCCCATTTAGGGAAGGGAGAATCATGTTCACAGACTTGAAGCCTGAAGGAAGGCAGTGTGTTTTTGAACTTTTTTTGTGCTGCGATTCCCCTTGACCTCTGAAATATTCTCCAGAACCCAACATTAAAAGCAGGCAAAAGGCAGATCTCATCTTCCTCCTCCACCACAGACCCCGAGACACCCTCATGGGGCCCTGAGGTCCCAATTAGAAAATTGCTGCCACAGGGAAAACATGTCCCAAAGCCAGGCACAAGCAGGTCAAAATCCCACTTGTCAACTTTGTGATCTTGGTTAAGATCTTTTACCTTTCTGAGCATCAGTTTTTCTTGAAAAATGAAGAGGATTATATGAGATAACCTGGTGCAAAGACTCAGCCGTGGACCACAGAACCTACTAGAACTCCGTAGTCAGGTATGGGTTCCCCCAGCCCCTTGTGGCTGGTCCAAATTGAGAGCTGTTTAAGTGTAAACTACACACTGGATTCCAAAGACTTGGTAAGAAAAAAGAATATAAGCTATCTCAATAATTTGTATATTGATTACATGTTGAAGTGATAATATTTTGGATATACTAGGTTAAATAAACTCTATTGAAATTAATTTCACCAGTTTTTTTTTTTTTCAATGCAGCGACCAGAAAATGTTAAATTACACACACAGCCAGCTTTATACTTCTCCCGGACAGCACAGTAACAGAGGCTCTGCAGTGTGTCCCTTCCACAAAGAAGAGGCCAAAAGGCTGGGGGTCCCCACAGTTTTTCATCAGTGATGGTGAAGAGGTAAGCCTCACATTTTTATCTAAGGCAAAAAGAGGGTAGAAGATCAGCAACCTCAGCGGTCCCTAAAGATGGGCACCAGAATCTGATTTGGAAAAGCAAGTCCCAGGTTTTTCTGATTTACTTAGACTGTAAATTGATCTGGAGGAGCTAAGGGAGATTATGGCGGGGAGACCTAGAGCCCCCAAGTGGGTCAGGACGCTCAATTTCAGATAAACAATTAAGAATTTTTGAGTATATCCTCACAGACCTTCTGTGTTTTTATTTACTAAATATGAAAACCCCAGCTAGCATGAAAGAAGACTGCAGCAGAGAAAAGAGATGCTGTGTTGCAGAGTAACAATGACCTGGGATTTAAAAACATAACTCTGGAGCCCAATGTCTTGGGTTCACATCCTGGGTCCACTACTTACAATTGTGTGGCCTTGGGCCAGTTACTTAATCTCTCTGTGACTCGGTCTTCACATCTGTCATATGGGTATAAAAATACTTAACCTTGTAAGAGTGTTACCAGGTTTATGTCAGTTACTACTGCCTGCGAGTATACTTATCTACGGCTGAGTCTTTTTGACCTGAGCAACTCAGCGGAGCTTTCTGCAGCTACTAGTTGGTTCTCTGGCGGCTCATTGCCCACCCCTGTCAGCCCCGTCCCCCTCTGGCCTCTTCTGCGACGCTGGGAACAGTGGAAAGCGCGGTAGACAGCACCACCTTGAGTCGAATTCCTCCCCTTTCGGAGGAAGCCACTTTCTCCTTTCTTTCCCATTCCCGGACCATTTCTGGGCAACGGCAGCTCTTTTCACGTGAGCTCAAGTTAATGCCCCAGGGAGCCTCCCGGGCGCGTGGGCAGTTCACCCTGCGATCCAGCCTCGGGCCCCGGCTCCAGCCGGCGACTCCAAAGGCTAAGGTGTGCGGTTAGAGGCGAGCGCGGGGTTTTCAGCGAAGGCGGTCGGGTGTTTGCAGCCCCGGGCGAGCCCTTGTGAAAGCAGATAAAAGAAAACATTTATTAACGTGTCATTACGAGGGGAGCGCCCGGCCGGGACTGTCGCACGCCTGGCGGAACACTTGGCTCCTTCCAGCTCAGAGGGAGGAGAAAGAAAAAAAGCGGAAAAGAGGCAAAGGTTCTTTCTCTTCGTTTCCAGCCAAGTGGACCTGATCGATGGCCCTCCTGACTTGATGACGATATTTGATTTATTAGAGATGCCCCCCTCGTGTGCGTGTGTTAACACACACACCCCCGCGCACGCACGGCTCCGGCCCGCGTCCCTCCCTCATTTGCAGCTCCTGGGCGAATCCCACAGCTGTTTCAACTCTCCGCCGAGGGCGAGCGGGAGCGAGTGTGTGTCGGGTGAGTGTGCGTCTGTGTCCCGGCGAGGGTGCGCGCTCGGCGCCGGGAGCGCGGCCAGCGGGGTCCCGAGGCGTCGGGAGGCGGAGTGCTGCCCGGACCCCCGCTCTCCGCCGCCGCCCCGTCCGGGGCCGGACTTCGGGGCCAGGGCCGGACGCCGGGGGCAGCAGGGCCAGGCCGGCCGGGCCGCCCGTCCTTGCGGCCAGAGGTAAAGCGCTCGCGTGCGGCGGGGTCCCCGCGGCTGCCGGCCCGCCGCTCCCCGCCCCGGCGCGCGCTCGCCTCCCCCTCGCGGAGCTAGGCGGCCGGCCGGCAGGCAGGCAGGCAGGGGGCCGGGCCGCGCGGTGCCAAGGGGCTGGCTCCGGCGGCGCGGCCGGCCGGGCTGGGGCGATGCGAGAGCGGCCCGGGCGGGGCGCGGACCCGGACTTTGGCGAGGGCGAGGGCGGGGGCCGGCGGCGGCGGCGCCCGAGGGCGGAGAGGCGGGAGGAGGCGGAGGGAGGGGAGGAGGAGCAGCAGCCGCACTCGCCGGGGATGCAGCAGCAGCAGCGGCGGCGGCGGCAGCGGCGCGGAGTCCCCTGCGCCCCGCGGCCCGACCGGGCTGCGGCAGAGGCGGCGGCGCCCCGCGCCGGGTGAGGCCGCCGGGGCCGTGCGCGCTGGTGAGTGGGGCGCCGCGGCCAGGTGGGCGGGGCGGGGCTCCCCGCGGCCCGAGCGGGCCCCGGGCCGAGCGCGGCCGCCAGCGCCGCCCAGGTGCGCCCCGGGCCGGTCCCGACCGCCCGGCTCCGGCCCCGGCGCGGGGCGCGGAGGTGGGACCCGGCGGGCTGCAGGGCGGCTCCGGCGCCGGCGGGCCGCGGGAGGGTGACCCGTTTGACCCCGCTGGCGGGCTGGGCGAGCGGGGCGAGGACTTCCCACCGAGCCCCTGACCCGCCGACGCGCCACGCGGAGCCTTGGAGGCCTCCGGGGCAGCGCTCCTGGACCCGCCGGCCGCAGGGGATTGGCCTCCTTGACCCCTTTGAGTTTAGACCCGATGGACCGGCCAGAAGCCAGACCACGTGGGGCTTGTCCGAGCAGGACACGGGAAAGCAGTGGACCGGATCTTCAGAGTGATTGGGAACTTGCAGATATTGAAAGCGAATGGGATTATAAAGACAAACTTCCTCCCAGGCCAGGTCAGAACCAGTTCTCATCTCCTTGTAGAGAGACGCTCCCATCCGGGCGGCCGAGGATTTCGGAAGTGTGACGGTGAAGCTGCAGTGATTTCTAGAAGTGTGCTTTTTTTTTTTTTTTTTTTAACATTCTTTATAGTAGTTCATTCATTCGTTCTACGAGCAGTTATGGAGCACCTCCTGGTGCCCCGCACTGCGTTATGTTCCAGAGAAAAGCGATGAACATACTCTACTTCCTGAGTACCAGAAGCTCTCAGTTCGCTTTGAGGGCAGCTGGGGAAAGAGATGCGGTCTAAGGGTGGGAAACAGTAAGGAGACACCCGCCAATCCTAGCTGTGCCCAGTGACCTCTGTCTGCAGCTCCCTGTTTAGAGACTGAAGACCATGCCCCCTGCACACAGTAGGGCAAGCCCAGACATTCATTTTGACAGTCTCCTTTTTCTTTCTTTTCTTCCCCCTTCCTGAAAGTTCTGAATCATTCCCTGCTCCCTCTCCTCTCTGGACAGCCTTTCCTGCAGCTTGTTTTAATCACTTTTTGAGTTAAAAGTCAATATTTAATTAACCAAGTAATTACATTCAGCTTACGTTTGAATCTGGGTATTTGCACATCTGTGCACGTCGGGGCACCCGCCCGCGCCCCTCCATCTGTCCCCTGCCTTTCTCACAGTACTGCCCTCCCTTTCTTTGGGGCAGAGAAAGGAGGCTGCTCTTGAGCAGATTCTCTGGGGGCCAGAGAAGCAGGGAGGATGGGCTTTCCCTTGAGGACACCCGGTGCCTCTCCCCGGAGCAGGAAGAGTTACTCTCGTCTTGTAGTTAATAGCAAAGGGGATTTCCTGCTGCATCTCCACTACTCATTACAGAGCCACTGGAGGGTTTTAATTAAATCAAAGCCATTCATTCCATATAGAAAGCAGGGGAGGGGAGGACAGACTGGAGACCACTCACCTGGGGAGAGAGGTTCTCCCAGCTGTGCTTGTCCCACGTGTGGAGGAGAGAACTCATCACAACAGCCGCCGTGTAATTTAGTGTCCTCGTAAGCAGCTCCAGGGGAGATAGTAGCGGGCTTGGCCGATGACAGTTGGACATTTGCACATGAAGGATCTTCCTTCCTTGGGCCAAGTTTATGGACATAAATGCATGATGTTGGCACGGCTGCCTTGGCTGAGAGTCAGTGTGGGTTTGGGCTTTGGTCTTTGTGTATATTTATTGGGTTTTTTTATTTGAATTTATGGCTTTTTCTGAAACCTTAATAACATGTTAAGTTTTCAAATTCGAGGGTTGAATGAGGAGTTGATTGTAAAAAGCTTCAGCCTGGAGAAGGACCGTGCAGCTGTGTGAGAGACTGTGTGTGTGTGTGTGCACATGTGTGTCCACTGCCTAGCAGCTCCCTTTAGCTGCCATCGCGAGGACCTAGCTGGTGTGCGGTCACACACCCTGAGACTTGAAGACCCTTTGGATTTGGGAATAACATTTCCCTCTTCCTTTCCCTGGATACGTTCGATTTATGTCTGGACCTGCCTCAAGGGGGCAGCTTCTGGTCTCCTGAGTTAGCCGGACGGGGAATCTTGTCCAACTCCATCCAATCTGTTCTTAAACTTCCTCCCCTGAGAAAGAGACAGAAAGCCTTGTCTTACAGAAGAATATCAGCATTTGTGACCATTTTGTATTTAAAAGAAAGGGCTTAGTCTAGACTTGAGATGTTAGTTAACACTTATGTAGTGTTTCATGGGCCAAGCACTGTTCTAAATCCTTATGCATAGTAACTCATTTAATTCACTCAAAACTCCTGGGAAGTAGGTCCGGTGATTGTCCTCATGTTAAAGAGGAGGAAACTAAGGCACTGAGAGGATCATGACTTTCCAACAGCTGGTCAGTGGTAAAGCTGGGGTTGAAGAAGCCCTGGGGCTCTGGGGTCCACTCTGACCCACTGTACTCTCCTCCCTCCTTGACCTTGGCCTTTATTCCAAGTGTAGAAGAAACAGATGCATAGTGGGGGAAAAAATGCAATTAGACGATCAAACTTCGAAAAGCAAAAGCCCCTCAGTAATTCTACTTCTCCCTGAAAACCTCCACTGTTTGGGGGAGTCTAGGGTTTGTATTTTGGTTTCGGGGGTGGGAGGTGCTTTGAGGAAAGCACGGGATTGCCTGGCCATGTTCCATTCTCCCTGAAAGTACACACTCTCTCCCCTACTCAGGATGCAAAGGGAAATATCACATGGGGCTGACAGCCAAAAGCCACGAGATCTGAGGGGAAGGTTTATGCCCGCTGAAGGCACAAAAGCAAGAGGGTGAAAATTCCCCTCGAGGTGTGGCCCTCTTGTGGTTGATGATGGAGTCGCATTGGCCTGTCCCTGGAGGAGTGGTCCAGGGGGTGGTCCAGGGCCCTTTGTTTCAGAGACTAAAATGAGATCATCAATGTCAGTGCCTGTGTGACCAGTGGATGTGGAAGGTGGGGCCTCCTCTCAGTGCTGACCTCCAGGTGAGGGAGGCATCCCCCAGGCCTGCCTTCCATGGGCCTCCTTGTGATGGGCCCTGGTGGGGAATCTGCAGGGCCCCTGATCCGGATTCAAGGCACTACCTAAATGGAAGATCATTAGGATCATTATAATTAATTGGCATCCTGATAAATGGCATGATTGCCTAATTGGGATGGTTGCTAGGGAACTAGGTCTCACTCAGCAGCAAGGGGAAGTGGCGTTGGGCTGGCCGCAGGTGGATGTCAGGGTTACCCACCCAGCCGGTTAATGGGTGGGAAGCCAGAGCCGTCTTCACCTGCATCTGCTGGTGTTTACTGGGCAGCTGCTGTGTGCAAATCGCAAGTGGATTATCAGGGGTATTTTCCTAGAAGGACTGGAAAGTAACCAGGATCTTTTCTCTTATAAGCAAGATGGGGGAGGAGGCAGGGATCTCAAACCAGTGTAAGAGAAGGGGTCTCACTGACTTGCATGACCAAAAATGCTTAGTTAACAGCTTCAGGCATAGCTGAGTCAGGACTCAGGTTTTGGTGAGAGAATCTGTTCCTCTCCATCTCTGCTATTCCTTCCACGGGGCTGGTTTCTCTCTCCAGCTCCGAGGGACAGGCAGGCTCTGGCACCGCGGTCCCGAGAGCCAGGGGGACCAGCCAACCTTTCTATGCCTCAGTGTTCTCATCCAGAAAATGGTGATGATCATAGCACCTCTCTCCTGGCTGGTAGGAACGACTAAAATGAGATCATCAATGTCAAGTGCTTAGCACAGCGTCTGACACAGACAAGCCCTGGGGAAACGTTGGCTGTTCTCATAATTAAGGTGTTGAGCTCAAGACCTGTCCCCTCATCCTCTCCGGTTTAAGCCCTGCAGAAAAGAACAAGCCTCATTTCTGGTAACGCCCACCCAAGCCCCAAGCGTCCCTCTGATTGGACGGTTTTATGGCACGTGCTCACTCCAGACCAATCAGTGGCCATGGAAATGAGTCGCTGACCATGGCCGCACCCCGAGGCTGGGGGCCGACCAACGGAGACCCCCAGAGCCCTGGAGGACACTAGGGAAAGGGAGCCTGGTTGCTGGGGAGGCAGACAGCCAATGCCTATGACGAAGGGCGACATGAATGTGAGAGATGATGGCCAGATGGACCTGCTTCTAATTTGGTCGAGGTGGGGACCACGGAAACAGCTGCTGGGTGGGCAGCCTCCCCCGCCCCTCCACTGGGGTCAACAGGCATTGGAGGCTGGATTTTTCTGCCTTAATGTCTGACATGTGCTACCTGGCCTTGATCCTGTGCCTTTTGGTGGCCAGGGGCAGTGTTTGGCCAACCTTCTACCATGAAAATCATCTGGAGGTATTTGTTAAAACACTCAAATTCCAGATCCTGCTGAACTCTCAGGGAAGGCTCTGGCTGTTGGAAGGGAAACAGTGCCGTGTGTGCGCGTGTGTGCGTGCGTACTTGTGTGTATGTGTGTGGCGGGGGGGGGGGGGGGGGGGGTCTGTATTCCACATAAGCAGAGAGGTGGAAAGAGGGCCCTCACGTGTGCATATCTTGTCCTCCTGTCTGACGCAGGAGCTGCCGGAAAGCAGAGGAAACGCTCTAAGTGAGATCAGGCATATAAAGGCGTTCTAGAAACTGCTGTACAGATGAAAAGGGCATTCCTCTTATTTGTCAGTGCACGCATGTTTATTGAGCAGCTACTGTGTGCCAGGCACTGTGTTAGGCATTAGGATGAACAAGGGAAAACCCCGCTCTCATGGAATTTACATTCCAGAGGGTGAGAAAGCAGATGATACACAAGCAAACAAGTCCGAGGCTCTTGCAGAAAGGGACAGGCTCTACGGTGGAAACAAGATGGTGATGTGATGAGAAATGATGGCAACTGGTGGTCAGGGGAGGCCTCTCTGTGGATGTGACTTTTGAGCTGTGACCTAAATCTTGAGATGAGCCAACCTAGGGAAGATCTAGAGGAAGAGCATTCCAGGTAGAGGGAAGAGCCAGTGCAAAGGCCTGAAGGTGGAGAGGAGTGGCCTGTGCGAGAAAACTATTTAAAACACAAATAGAAGTTCAGTGGGGTGAAGGGTGGTGAGTAAGCAGGGGGAGGGGGAGGTGAGGTCAGTGGTGAGAAATGGGGGCCAAGGTGAGAAATTTAGATTTTCATTTCAGATGAAATTTTTCATTTCATTTTAGATTTTATATTTCAGATGAAATGGAAAACCATTGGAGAGTTTTAAGTCAAGGAATGACATGATTGGTTTTTCAAAAAGATCTCAGTGGCTACCATGAGGGGGATGCTTTGCAAGTGGAAGCTGGGATGTGAGAATGGGGAGCTGATATTGGCCAAGGTGGTGGTGGTGGCAATGGAGATGGAGTGACATAGGTGGGTTGGAGACACATTTCAGAGGCAGAGCCAGCAGAACTTTCTAGCGGATTGGATGCTCAAAATGAGGGAAGAGCTGTAGTTTTCACCCAAGGACAACTTTGCCCCCCAGGGGACATTTAGCAATGTCTGGAGACATTTTTGGTTGTCACAACTCGGGAGGGAATGCTACTGGTATCTAGTGGGTGGAGGCCAGGAATGCTGTTAAACTCCCTACCATGTGCAGGACACCCCCCACAACAAAGAATGATTCAGCCCCAAATATCTCTAGGACCGAGTTATCAAAGATGACTGGGTGTCCTAAATAGGGAAGACTAGGAGAAAAGGTTCGGAGGAGGCAGGACGATCCAGAACGTAGCTGTTGAAATGTTGAGTTTGAGATTACACTCGACCTGGGTGGCCGAAAGCTCGCTGGGTGCTGGATACACAAGTCTGGAGCTGGATGGGGCTGGCAACTGACATTTGCGAGTCATCAGCGCATCCATGTTTATTTTCAGCCCTGGGACTGGACACGATCATCTAGGGAGAATGTATTTTGTTCCCTAGTGGGCTTTCCTCCCTCCTCCCCAGCTCCAGGCCCTGTCATGCATCAATTTGATAAATATTTTTAGCACATCCCACAAGCTCACCTCTTTACGATGCTCCTAAGAAATTCCCAAAGGCTCAGGCTGAGCCCCGCCCCACCGCAACCTTGTCTGTCTACTTACTGCTCAGTGATTAGCAGACGGAGCTAAACAGTCATCGCTGTGCAACAGACGCCCTTGGGAAATTGCTTGAGTTCATAGGGATCCTGGTCTTACAGGCAGCACAAAGCCTCCTTGGTAGAACAGCTGTTCGCCTGGTCTTCAGAGCTTCTCCTCCAGCCCAGACGCAGACTTCAAGGAATTCTCTCTAACCAGCAACCGCCACTGTTTTGAATTTTCCACGGTCTCTTAATGTGATTCCAAAACACACGTTGCCTAGTGGCCCTGGCCTCTGACATGTAGCTTCATCTTATGAAAGGCCTGGATCTACTGCTTTGCACACCTGGGCGTTGCTTGAAACTTGGATAAGTTCTATCCCAAATTCAGAGTCGTCATGAGTAGGGCTTGTGTGTGTGTGAGTTGATGGGCAGGGCCATCCCTGGGGACCATGAGCAGTACCCAAGATGTGTTTGGCCAGGTGAAAGCCACATGTGTTAGGGGAAGAATGCTGCCAACTGTCTTTCTTACTGGCTCAAGACCAGGGCCCCCGGGTGACTTGACCCACCTCAGCAGCCAGAAAAGGGGAGTGTTTTTAGCCACAGAAGTCCAGGAGATGTCCATGCCTTGGTGAAAATCAGATCATCCCAAAAGCAGAATCTCTGGCCTCTTCTAGAGATGGGCACTGATAACAGACTTCTGATTGCAGGCCACTTACCTTGATAATTCAGGAAACAGGAAAGCCTGCTAGAGTCTTACTGATTTGGAGTCCTAATCATTTGAGTGTGAATCAAGATGTGTTCACTGCAAGTAATAGAATTCCTGGTTGAAAGCGGCTTGTGCAATAGAAACACTTAATTCTCACAAAGCAAGAGTCCAAAGCAGGGGAGCCCAAGGGCCAATTTGTTGGTAAAATAATGTCATCAAGGACCCAGGATGTTCCTAGCCATTTCCTCTGTCTTCAGCATGTCTTTGGTCTTTGTTGCTTCATGATCTCAATGTGGCTGCCACAGCTCCAGACATCACATCCCCATACAAAATGGGAATAAAGAACAAGACTCCTTGCCATCTCTCTTTTAATTACAGAGCAAAATCCTTCCAAGAACACCCACACCCCAGCAAACTTAGCTTTATGCTTCACTGGCCTAGGGCTGGGTTTTGTACCCACCTCTAAGCCAAACACTGACAAAGGGAAATAGGGTTTTTATGTTTGACTTAGCTCAGTGGTTCCCCAAATTAGCAGGTCAAACACCCTCTTCTTATAGCAAATACATTCTGCCAAGTTTACCTGAAGTAAATTCATAGGTAATGTAACCTATCTACAAATATGTTTTAATCCATAAAGTAAAGTACCCTGACTGTAATTTAAAGGAAAACTGAAAAGGAAAGTGATTTATAATTAAATCATGTATTGCAACCTATGAATGCTCAGGCACAACTACGTTAGAAGGCGTAATGAAGCAGTCAGATGCTCACACTAGTACAGAATCACATAAATCTGAGAGCTACAAATGCAGTGGGATACAGATGTTTGGTTTTGGCAGCTCGAAGATCGCAAACGCGATGCCCATAAGCAATAAGATTTTCCAAAATAGTGAAGAGTTTACCAAAATTTACAAATGAAACAAACTACAGTTTTCCCTCACTTTACTCAGTGGTCACATTCCTGGAAAATTCAGTGTAGAGTAGAACCCCGCAAAAACATCTTTAGTGTTTATATATGAAATGGAGTTCATGTCTAAGGTCAGGCAACGTAAAAGCTTTTTCACCTACGTGAATATCTGGTGGACATTAGAAAGTCGTGCTGGAAAAGGGGCAATTCTTCCCCCGCCCCCAAACACCAGAAGCACCCCCAGTCATGTGACAACCAAAAACTCACAAATGCCAGAGAAACACGTCTTTGGGAAATGATTTCACGCCCCTGAGAACCACTGGCTTAGACGAATGCTGGTTTACTGCCAGGGTTGGGGAAGATCCACCCCCTGAAATAATTGGGGTCATGTAGACCAAGGAATGACAGAAGGGGAGGCACCCTCAGTTTCTGTCTCAGAGTTATCCTCAAGCTCCTTTCAGCCCCTCACCCTCCTGTTGATTTCCTAAAACGTCCCTGTCCAGCCAGTGAAATAAACCCACGTGGTTGGTGTGGACCAGCCTCTCCAGTAACTGGTGTGATGAGTTATTGGGTTCATCTGGGTATCAGTGGTTTCCACCTGGGCAGGAGATGAAAATGGTGCAGATGATTGGACATAATTCCCTGAGAATCCATGTGTGATAATGGTTAAGTGTGTGGACCCCAGAACCACACTTCCTGATTCAAATCCCAGCTTGGCCACTCAGAAGCTGGGTGGAGCTGGACAAGTCATTTAACCTCTCTGAGCCTCAGATCCCTCTTCTGTAAAACGGGAGTAATCCCAGTAGCCTCCTCCTAGAGTTACTGTGAAACACTAGAACGGTGTGTGGGCACACGGAAATTGTCTCAAAAGGCAGATATTATTATTGCCCTCATAGTTATTATTGCTCGTATTTGTAGATACTTCTTAGCTTTTTAAAATTGAGGTGTAATTGACATGTAACATTGTATTCATTTTAGATACACAACATGATTTGATATATGTACACATTGCAAATCATTACCCCAGTAAGTTTAAACATCCATCACCACACATAGTTACAAGGTTTTTCCTGTGATGAGAACTTTTAAGATCTGCTCCCTTAGCAACTTTCAAAAATACAGTACAGAATTGTCAACTGTAGTCACCGTGGTGTACATTACATCCCCAAAGCTTATTTATTTTATATCTGGAAGTTTGTACCTTTGACCACCCCAGCCCCTGCCTTTGGCAACTACCAGTGTGTTTTCTGTATCTGTGAGTTCAGTTACGGTGTTTCGGGGGTTTTTTGGTTTTGTTTAGGTTTCACTTTTCAGTGAGGTCATGCAGTATTTGTCTTTCTCTGATGTATTTCACTTAGCATAATGCCCTTAAGGTCTATCCATGTTGTTGCAAATGGCAAGAGTTCTTTCTTTTGTATGGCTGAATAATCCGGTGTAGACAGATACCATATTTTCTTTACCTCTTCACCCATCGTTGGGCGCTTAGGTTGTTTCCATATCTTGGCTATTGTAAGTAATATGTCAGTGAACGTGGGGGGTACAGATAGCTTTCTGAGTGATTTCATTTCTTTGGGATAAATACCCAGAAGTGGAATTGCTGGATCATGTGGTAGTTCTATTTTTAATTTTTGGAGGAACCTGCACACAGTTTTCTGTGGTGGCTGCGTCAATTCTTTTTAGCCTTTGAAGTGCTTTTATACCTAGCATCCTGTGTGGTCTTTTCAGCCAGTCTGCTCACAAGAAGGGCCATCGGTTTCCCTCCTACTGGTGAGGAACTTCCAGCTCAGAGAGACGGCAGCAGGCTGAAGGCATAACTGGGCTTAGAGCTTGATTCTGTGGCTTCCTGAGCTGATGAGCTACGTCATGTCCACTCCTCATCCTGGCCCGCCCACCTCCTCTTTTAGGCCTTAGTGAGGCCATCTCAGGAAAGGCGCTGACCTGTAGGGGACAGAACTATAGGACAGGGCCCTGAGTGTGTCCTAGGAGCCTGGGATGGGGCTTGTCACCATGTGCACGGGGAGATGCTTGGGAGTGAGCTGGGGTTCCTAACAGAGTCTCCAGGGGAGCTGTTAGGTTCCTCCTCTCTGTTCCTTGGCTGCATCAATGCTTGTTCCAACCTCAGGGCCTTTGCACTTCCTGTTCCCTCTGCCTGGACTGCTCTTCCTCCATAGCATCACAGGTCTGACTCCTCCTGATCCTTCAGGTCTCAGCTCAAACGTCACCTCCTCGGAATGCCTAGAATGCCACCCTGGTTTATGTTTCTCGCACTTCTCACTCTCTGGAATTACCTGGATTTACTTATTTGCTTCTTTGTCCTTTGTCCTCTCGCTAAAAAGTAAGCCCTGTGGTTGTGGACACCTTGTTTGTACCCAGCACCAAGAACAAGGCATGGCCCTCTCTGAATGCTCAGGAAGTACTGCTGGGGTGAAAGAATCAAGAAAGGAGGCTTGGAGACGTGCTGGTGGATCTGAGTCTAGGGTTTGGAGATCCTTGCTCAAAAGTGACAGGTCAAGGCAAGGGAGTCAAAATCTTTTTGTCATTTGTCAAAAGCCAAGGTAGGCTTGGAGAAGGTTGCTTTCACCCAGTCACCAGTCCCTGTCCCCTCCCCGTACCCAGCCCAGTGGAGGAGCCGGACTTTGTGCTAACATCCTTCTCACAGGAGCAAACACCCCGCCTCGTGCCACAGCAGGACATCAGGCCCTGCAGAAGGGCTGGCAGAATGTTCTACTTCTGACCTGTCTCAGGCCACCTGGGATGTGTGGGTTAATCTGTGAAATCAGTGGCGTGACATTCTAATGAGGGATCAGTGACATGACCTTGTAATGAGGGCTCTCAGGTCGAAGATTTCTTCCCTGGGCCCTAGAAACGACAACTTTCCCCTTTTCCCCAAGTTGTCCCCTCCTGAAAGAAGCTATCACCATGCAGGAGACCTGCCTCTCTCGCCCCCTTTCCCTGACCCACACACAGCTGAGAAAGTTCCACATGCCAGATGGTGTCCTAAGTGCTTGCTCAGGGTGTGTCAGTCCATTCTGGCTGCTGTAGTAGAAAATCAGAGACTGGATGGCTTATAAACAACACAAATCTCTCACAGTTCTGGAGGCTGGGAAGTCCAAGATCAAGGTGCTAACAGTTTCAGTGTCTGGTGAGGGCCTGCTTCCTGGTTCATAGACGGCACCACCTTCTCTCTGTGTCCCCACATGGCAGAAGGAACAAGGGAGCTCTCTGGGGTCTTTTATAAGGGCATTAATCCCATTCACAAGGGCGCCACCCTCGTGACCTAATCACCTTCCAAAGGTCATAGTCAGATCCCATGCCACTGGGGATTAGGTTTCAACACAGGAATTTGGGGGGGGATGCAAACATTGAGTCTATAGCACAGGGATATTCTAATCCCTGTTTTATAAACGAACAAAGTGAGAGGTCTCCTTGCTCTGCCATCCTTTAGGAGTAGGACATCACAGGCTGGCTGACCAGTGCCCGTACTCAGCTCACAGAAATGTTTTGTTTGACTTACACACTATGTTTAACATTCTTTGAAGTTGGCACTTTTTTTTAACAATTGTGAGTCTTCACATTTTAAAAATTAGAGTTTCCGGCTTCTGAAAAATAGACATGGGCCATATCTGGCCGCACTGGGCTCCTGTCCCTGCGGATGGTATATTTTCCACTTTGCCGCAGCCCCTCCCACCCCCATTCCCTATTGTCTGAGGTTGCAACCAAGTTCATTTGCCCTTTATCATTACACTTGCCCTGCTGTTCCTCCCCTCATGGAGCAATATTTCTGCATTCTGATGCCTCTGTCAAAAGTGGTTAAGTGAGAGCTAGAGCGAAAGAGACGTGGGTTTCGGGTTTTTCTTATACTGGGCCGGCTTCCCTCAGTTACGTTACCTGCCTGGCCCACGTGGGCATTTGAGTTTGTCCTTTGCTGCAAGACTTTGTTCATACCAAATGGCCACCCTTCTAGGGACAATGCATTGCATTTATTATAATAAACTGCATTTGTTATAATAATAACAAATCTAGTATCTATTGGGTACTTGTCGCCAAGCATTTAATCATCACAACAGTCCTTTTAATCAGGGCCTGTTTTCATCTCCGTTTCATAATTGAGGAAACTGAGGCAGTGTGTGTGATGCCCCCACCAGAATAGGAGCTCCTTAAGCTTGTTTACCTTTGTGCCCGCTTACTGGCTGTTTGAAACAGTGCTTGAATGAATGAATGAATGAATGATGTTCTCCTCTAAATGGCCACCTGATTGGGCCCAGGAGACCAAAAATCTTGACTCCTCACAGGTCATTTGAAACCTGCCAGTTGGAGGAACGGGCTCTAATCAGGGTTGTTTTGGGCTCTGCAGATGCATGTCTGCTGTGTAACAGATCACCCCCAGCTCAGTGGCTTAAAGCAACGATTATTTACTTTTGACAGATTTGTGGGTTGCCAGGTGGTTCTCCTGCTTCAGATGATATCAGCTGGCAGGTCCAAAGTGGCTGCACCCACATGGCTGGCAGCTGGTGTTGGTCAAGAGATGGGAGCTCATTTGGGGCCATCCGCTGTGAACGGCTCCATTCTCGTCCACGTGGCCTTTTCCCATGTCTGCTTGTACTTCCTCACAGTATGGTGGTTTCAGGATAGCCTGGCTCCTAAGAGCACACGTGTAAAAGCGGCCAGGTCTTCTCAAGGCTTTAGCTTTGGAAGTTCTAGGGGCCTAGGAGCAGGCATGGCTGGCAGCCTCCTGGAGGAGGGGTTCCAATGAGATAAATGCATCCCTGCTTTTTTTTTTTTCTGCTCTTTGACATTCCATTTGAAAGTCAGGAGCCCAGTGAGAGAGTCTGATTGGCCAACTTTGGTCATAGGATCAATCACCGTTTGGTCCACATGGCAGGAGAGGGTGGGATATCTTGGCAGGGGAGAGAGAATCCTCAAGAGGAAATTAGGGTGCTGTTGTCAAGAGAAGGGGACCAGATGCTGGACAGACAAAAAGTTAGAAACCTCTGCACAGCCCCTGAGTAAGTGGCTCTGCCCCAGGACAAGCAGTTAACATTTTAAAGTGAATGGATGGAGGATGGATGGATGGATGGATGGATGGATGGATGGATGAATTTTTTTAAAGTCTGGTATAAGTAGTATCCCAAGTCTATGTAGCAGCTCTTCCAGAGCAGGGGCCCCATAGTTAGGCACTGCTGAGGGCATGGGAGCCCCTCCTCATTTTATGGACCAATGCCAGCTCCCGGAATCCCAGCCATGCTCAGCATCTTCACCCCAAAGATGGGGCTGATCAGAGCTGACCCCTGGAAGAGCGTGCACAGTAATGAAGGACTGGCCTGCACAGTGGATGGGCTCCTGCCTCCCCAGACCCCACCCCACCGTTGTCACAGGCAGCCCGGCCCTCACTCCCTTTCTTCCAGCCGCTGTGCACCTGGACACACAGTACACCTGGTGACACCCAGTGAGTCCCCCCCCGAGAAACTGATCCCAGCTCAAAGAACACCTCTGACCCAGGCTCTCCTCCCATGTGACAGTCTATTTCCAGCTGCTAATTAGACAGCACAGCATGCCAGGGTTGGAAACAGACCTGTCATTCGAAATTTTCTCTGCCTCCCCTCTCTAAATTTAGCAGGTTATTTGGTAAAAGTTGCTTCAGACTCCCTCCCCCACCTGTGAGTACAAGCTTCCCAAATAATTGTAAGCCTGGGCCGTTTCCAAGGTGAGCTAATGAGACGCGCATCTGCTAATGGCAGGGGCCTGATGGGTGAGGTTGGTGCTCACGGCTGTGGATTGGGTGAAAGGGAAGAAATAATTGGATTATTAATACCACGCAGTCAAAATAGCCTTTCATCCCTTTTATGTTCTTCTCGAAGGAGACTACGATCTCTGGAAACCTAAATACAGGTTCTGTGGGGGTAAACAGTGCTGAGAACAAGTGGGGTTAACAAGTGGGCGGGGGTGTGACTGGAATTGCCAGCCCTGGCCAGCCAGGCAGTCCACACGGAGAACCAGCCCGCAATTAGGCGTGAAAAATGACTCTGTTGAGGTCCAACTTTATTGCTTTTGGCCAAAGGCCCTTTGCAGAAATAACTCTGTAGCTTGCTGCCAGGGAAGCTTTTGTCCACAGCCAAGACAAAAGAACAAAGAACAGAGGTGGGAAGAACTGTATCTGATCCCCATTTCCCCTAAACACCCAGGAAGGGCAGCAGGTGTGGCCTACCCGGAAGGCATGGGCTGGAGGCAGGTGACGTCCAACCTCACCTGTGCCAGGCTGCCAGTCCTGCCCCCGCCGTTCTGGTCTTTATTCTAGTCTTCAAGCCAACCCAGCTCATTCCCACCACAGGCCCTTTGCACCTGCTTTTCCCCTTGCTTAGAAAGCATTTTGCCCACAACTGGTTTCTCACCCACCTTCTGGTGTCAGCCCGGACGTCACCTCCTAGAGGCCTCCCCTGACTTACTCCATCCTGTCATCCTGACAACTCCCTTCAAAGCACTTAACGTCATCTGAAATTCATCTTTATTTGTTAAATATCTGTCTCCCCCAGCAGAATAGCAGCTCCTTCAGGACAGAAGCCTGGCTGCCTCGCGTTCGCTGCTGTTTCCCAGCCTTCCACACAGCACCTAGCACATAGTAGGCGCTCAGAAAAGATCACGTAGCTTTGAAGGGTTGCTGATGGGCCCCCAGCCAAGTTCCAGAGGAGCTTTGTTTGGCCTGCTCAGTGTTTAAAATGTATTGACTGTTTTTATTCTGAAAATGTCATCTCCAGTGTGGTCTGGTCCCCACCCCTCCCTGTGACCCTAAATCCAGGCCATGTCCCTCACTTGTCTTGCCTGCACTCTGCAGGCCTTTGAGCTTGTGTCCCCACTTTAGACAAAGGCCGCTGCACACAGGTGTCTCTCCAGAGGTGAGCAGACAGCATCCAGAATTCCCGTGAGCCTAGGCGGTGGGCCAGCCCGCTGACCTCCAGCTCACCCAGTCCCATGGACTGGATTGAGGCATGGTTCCCGGTGGGCAGGACCCAGTGGTGTCCTCATCTTAGGAGTCCGTGCCCAGGCCATTCATGACATTGAACTTCATCGTGCTCTTTTCAGCCTTCTGAGTCATCGAAGAGGAAATTCCATTAACCCCTCATTTGTTCCTTTGGGCGGCTCTCCATTTGGGGCCAGTTTTGTCCCCCAGGGGACATGAGGCACTATCTGGAGACATTTTTTATTGTGACCGTTGGGGGTGGTGCTACTTGCAGCTAATGGGTAGAGGCCAGGGATGCTGCTAGACACGCTGCAGGGCACACCCACTGCAGAGGATGACGCAGCCCAGGTGTCGGCAGTGCCCACATTGAAAGACCCTGGTTTAGGGCAAGTGGTGCTCCCTCCCGTGGAGGGAGAAAACTGCCTTTGTAAAAAAAAAAAAAAAAAAATACTGAAATAAGAAAGGGAGTGGACAAAAAGCTGTATCTGGCACAAACAAGAGTGCAGGTGACAAGCAGGACTTCTGAGTCCCTGATGGATGGGATGCTGGGGTCAAGGTCAGTCATGTTGCCCTTTTGGGAGCAGAGTGGACCATTGGCTTCACACCAGAAGCCCCTGCCCTGGAAGCTGCCCATCTCACCAGAAAATTCCTGGGAGCTGCCTATCAAACTCCAGCAATTGATTCTGGGAGAAGCTGTGTGTCTCAGGCTGAGTTCTAGAAGGTCGGAGCTGTTTGCAGCTCTCCTGCCCAGCCAGGCTGTGTTAACGTCCCTCCAAGACCCAGCCCGGCACCCACCCCCAGTTGAAGCCTCCCACTAAGACAAGCCAGCGGCCTCCCGATGAGAGCAGGGACAGCAGCCTCCCGGCCTGGGCAGCTTCCTGGTGGACGGTGGCCCTGAGCTCCTCATTGTTCACGTCTGCAGGAGGAAAGGACTGGGGAAATGAGGGCCAGTTCCCCCAGATCAGATCACCCCTTTCTGTTTGGGTTTCTGCCTTTATGAGGTGCTTTCCTTTCTACTTAAAAAGAAGAGACTTTTTAAAAAGTAGGAATCCATCAATGCTTTCAATGCAGATATAACTGGGGCACCTGCATTCTCTGAAGCGAGGAGGAGAGGCTGTTACTGTGCTTTCACACCCAGGGCAAGCTTGCTCTCTGCCTCTTCTGCTCCCTTCAGAACCAGCTGAGCACCGGCCCCATTGACTTAACACCCTCAGGTCATTCGAGAGAGCCTTCCGGTCACCCCAGGGCTTCCTGAGGCTCGGGGATCTTGGAAACGGGCGTGGGCACAAACTCCAAAGCTTGGCAGATGCAGACAGATGGAATCTGACGCAAATGGAGTTTCACTTCCTAGAAGGGGTGACGTGCGCAGGGGAGAGGCTCTCACCCCTGCCGAGCCCAGGCCTCCGTGACTTGGCAGGGGCCCCTGTGTTTTCCAGGGGCCACAAGATGACACCCCACATGTTCATCTCCTGTGCGATCTTCTCAGCCCTCCATCTAGAGGTGGGGCATCCCTGGTGTCCCCTCCGTGAATCTGGCCAGGCGTGTGTATCACTGGTAACCGGTAGAATGGTGGGAGTAATGCTGGGGACAGCGGAAAAGATGAGAAAAGACAGGGCGGCTCCCCCTTGACTGCTGGGACGCTCCCTTTTGGAGCCCTAAGCTGCCACGTAAGACATCGGTCACCAGCCTGAGGCCACCATGCTGTGAGGAAGCCCAGGCCACAGGGAGAGCCCCCCCACCCCGAGGCCCCAGCTGACTGCCAGCAGCAGCTGCTAAACTGGGGATTCAAGTCCCCAGCTCTTGAGTCTTTTCAGCTGTGGCCTCAGGCATTGATAAAGCAGAGACCAGCCATTCCTGCTGGGTCCCTTTGGAATTCCTAAACCCGAGTCCCCGAGCATTAAAAACAAATAAAAGATTTCCAGTGCGAAGTTCAGGGGTAGATTGTTACACAGAAGTAGTCATTGGAGCGCTTGGCTCTGCTCAGTACGTCACTCACGTATTCATTCAACAACACTTAGAATCTCACTTCTCACCCCGTCACTGCCCCCCACCCTGGTCGAGGCACTGTGCACGGCAGTCATCTCACTGGCCTCCATGTGTCTACCCTCACTCCCTACAGTCTGTTCTCCGCACACAGCCACAAGGATCCTGTTAAAATCTACATCCAATGACAGCACTCCTGGGCTAGAACCTTCCAGGTCCCCCTCTCACTCAGCTCCACTCCAGCCACACTTGCCCACTTTATGTTCCTCAAACACCCCAGCCACATTCCTACCCCAGGACATTTGTACTCGTCCCTCTGCCTGGAACACTATTCCCCTGAATACCCACAAGGCACATTCCTTCGCCTCCTTCAGGGCCCTGCCCAAGTGTAATCTCTCAGAGAGGCCTTTGCCACCCTCCTATTTCAAGGTGCAAGCTCCCCCCCACCAGCACGGCCAGCATCCCACTCCCTCCCCTTAGGACTCATCACCTCGTGTGCCTGTCATTTATTCTGGCATCTGATCCATGACAGAGTATTCGTTTCTGGACCCACAGCACGTAAAACGGAGCCTGCTGCATAGTAGGTGCTCAGTAAATGTTTTCTGACTGACGCAAAGAATTAGCACCCAGGCTGTGGCAGGGGCTGGGGCTGTGGAGTGAGAAAGAGACAGCCCCGCCCCGTGCGGAGCTTCCAGTGGGGGAAACGACCCCCTACAAGATAACAAACCAGAACAGAAGAGTGCATCAAGGAGTCAGAAGTTGTGACGAGTGCTCTGAAGAGAACAAACCTTGGATGAAGCCAGGAGTCACAGAGGGAGGCCTGCCACAGGGAGGGAGGCGAGGGAAGGCTCCTTCCCCACCTGTCAGACTCCACCTGTCCCAGAGTTTCAGGCCTTGCCCAGGGAACAGTCTGTTTTTCTTGGCAGATGAGGAAACTAAGGCCTAATCGGGACCAGATTTCAGTACTCCCATGCCCACATTTCTTCCCCTTTTCTGCACCACCTTTCTCTTATCAGTTAGCAAATAAGGATGAGGAAGGTTTGCCTCTGATAAGGCAGAGTTGGGCCCAGGCCAAGGGCCAGCAGCCATGTCATCCTCTGGTCTCTCTATACACAGAGGCAGATGGTGTCTGGGAAGCCACCTGAGTCAACACCCTTCCCCCCAGCTTGCTCTACCACTTGGGCTCACATGGTTGCAAGTGACAGAGAAAGCAACTCCAAGTGACCTAAGAGAAAAAGAGAATTTGATTCATGTCCTTAAAGAGTCCAAGTGTGAGAAAGTGGACCTGGAAGGAAATATCTCAAAGCCGTTGAAGGACGTAGAAGGATCTACAGGTACCTGAAGCAAAGAACCCAGAAGTAAATCTTCCTCCTTCAGGTTTAGCTGGATCCTGGTCTCGAATGTCGGCAAAACCCAAGTACATTCCATCTCGAAGCTTTATTCTCTTCTGTGTGTTGGCTTCATTCCAACTCTGCATGAGGCAAGATGGCATCAGAGTCTTCCCCCCATCCTCATGGTGCACTGACATGGACTGAGTTAGCCAGCTGGAAAGAGGAGGTGCCTCTTCCTAGTCGGACCAAAGGGCCTGGATTACCCTGATTGGCCAGTCACTGAGGCAGGGGGATCGGAAGGCTCTGATTGGCTGAGGTCTAGATGCCGTGGCCCAGTCTTGGAGCTCTGAAGCCAGGGCCCAATTTGAACCTTATGGACCAATAATTGGGAGAAGAGGACCCCCAAATGAAAACTGAGTGCTGTTATAGAAAGGAGGGTGGCCCAACCCCAACAAATAACACTAGCCAACATTTATCAGGTGCATACTGTATACAGCTGTGTTCTGCAGACTTCACAGGCCTTAAGCCATTTCATCCTCGCAACTCTGTAAGTGCTATTACTGATCCCCCATTTCACAGATAAAGACCCTGAGGCCACAAGAGTTTAGATTACTTGCCCACAAACTAGTAAGTAATGGAGCTGAGACTCGAACCCAGGCTTTCTGGCTGTAGCTCCCATCACCACCCCTTCTCCAGCCTGTTTCCTGCTGCATTTCCCCCCAGCACTTAGCAGTCTGCCTGTTTACCTTTCTCCACTCTGTCAGCTCCATGAGAATAGGGATTTGTGTCTGTTTTGTTTAGCTGTGTTTTTTACTGATCACGATTCGGTACCCGGCACATAGCAGATGCTCAGGTATTTGAGAGTGTGAATTCTGTGGCCGCTCACTTGACGTGTAAAACACGATGCTCAGCTTCCCAAGACTTCAAATATATCCTTTCTAAATTTTCTTTGAGCTCCAGCTGTAATCCTTGACCCCATTCTAAGAGTTCACCTGTGGTTTACATTTTTTCCAATCCTGTTTTCTGACCCTTCTCACCCTTAGCTGGAGTCTTTCAACTCCAGCTTCTTACATGTTGACTCCTTAAAATGTCAGCTCTATGAGGGCAGGTACTTTTTTTTTTTTTCACTGTTTTATCTGCAGTGCCAAAAACTAAGCCTGGCACATGTCAGGCCTTTGAGAATTTCTCGTCACATGAATAGTTACGCAGGCAACTAGATTCTTAAGCTCTTCTCTTTATGCCCTAATTTCCTTTCCAGATCCTGAGGCCTTGTCTTCAAACGTGGTCTTTCTCTTCAACCTCTAATCACCCTTCTTTTGTCCCCTGTCCTGCTGGCTTGGTTCTCTGCCTCCAGCTGAAATTCCAAGAACAGGCACAGAGAGCCACCGGATGTCCTTGGACTTAGGTAGGGGAGACAGGGAGAGTCTGTGGATTGTAGGTTACAGGAGCTCCTGTCCTTTCTTTGACAGCCTTGGAGACAAGGAGAGAAGGCTGGCAAAAGCCTGTGGCCAGGAAGACGTGTAAGGGGAGGAAGAAGAAGTAAAGCAGGGGAGTGGAAGGTTTAACAGATGTGCATGTGTCATCCTCTGTCTAGAGGGCTGCTAGGCTCGTGAGTTTCAGGACCGCACATCTCCACTCCCCCCACTCTGCCTGCTACTTGCTGCAGCTATTCCCCCCACCCCCACCCCCCGGAGGCACCTGTCCTCCATGCCTTCTTCAGAGCCTTCTCAAATGTGGCTTCTTCAGAACTTTGTTCCTCTTAGGCTTCTCAAACTTTTCTCTGTAAGGACTCCTCCACACAGCCCTCCCTGACTGCCCGCAGACCAGCAGTTCCCCCTTTTTCTTCCTGTTTGTACAACACACTTCACCTCAGCCTCTTGTATCATTTGTCAGTTTCCAAGTTAGCATAGGAGTCAAGAGAGGACTCTGGGGTCAGAATATCTGGGTGCAAATCTCGGTCATGCTATCTGCTTGCTTTACCAGCACAGGGGCCCCGTAGGAAACAGATGGTGCCTCCAACAACGATGTGAACAGAGTGTAAGAAAGTGAATAATACAGACCCCTGGGGCTGAGGACAGTGGGGAGCACTTGCTGGAACCTGGCAGGTGCCATCCACAGGAGCTGTGGCCTTGAGTAGAGCAATAGAGGGATATGATTGGTTCCTAGCAACTGGGCAGGGAAGGCACCTGGAAAGTACCCAGGCGTCTCTCTCCTCCCATCCTCCCTTCCTTGGGCAGTGTCTCCTAATTTAGCCAAACCCAGCCTAGGAGCCAGAGGGCACAGAGCCCACTGAGATGGTCCCTCCAAGGGACCATATTCAGCAACAAGCCGTGCAGCCTTGGGGAAGTTCTTGAGCCTCTCCATGCCTCAGCTTCCTAACTCATAAGGTTGCTGTAAGGGTGACCTGCGTTGACCCCAGAGAAGTGCTTGGAATTGGCCAGGGTCCGTGATAAGCACATCATATAAATTTTAGTTAATTCTTCCTCGTTACTCTTTTAGGGTATTTACTGTGTTGGTCTGGGCATTTCCTGTTGCAGTTGACAGCCCCAGTTCAGATTAGCCTCAGCAACAAAGGGCACTTGTTTGAGTCTGTAACTGGCTACAAGGTGGAACTTGGTTCAGTCCAGTGTCAGGGGTATCCTCTCTCAGGAGCCAACTGGTCGCTGGGCTGGGCTTACGCCTTCCCAGTACCCACGCTACTGTTTCTTATTTCTCTCTCATTGGCCAGGCTTGGGTCACATGTCTGTCTCTGGGCCAGTGACTGGAGCTAGAGAGATGGGATGTGCTGATGGGCTCCATTCGGGTCACATGTTCTATCCTACACTCAAACTGCACATAAGCAGAATAAGGGAGTGGTCAGTGCCCCCCAGCACAGCTGGAATACAGTTAGCAGGAGGGAGACTGTTCTTTGCCAAGTCAGTAGTATCTTCAATGACTGCTATGTCCCAGGCACTGTTTTAGGTGTTGGGATACAGATGTGAACAAAGCTGACAAAAATCCATACCCTCAGGGAACTGACTTTCTAGTGGGGGAGACCAACAAAGAAATAAGTAGAGATATCTAGCTGTTAGGGGTGCTAGGTGCTACTGGGGAGGAAAGAGGTTTCTATTTTAACCTACAAAGGTGAAATTTGAGCAAAGACCTGAAGGAGGTGAGGAAAGGGCCATGAAGAGAGCTGATGAAGGCTCCAGGCAGAGGGAACAGCATGTGCAAAGGCCCTGGGGTAGGGACATGCCCGGCATGTGCAAGGCGCAGCACAGACACCATGTGGCCAGAGCCAAGTGGGCAGGAGGGAAAGCGGAATGTGATGAGGTCAGGGGGGAGTGGGCACACTGCGTAGGGTCTTATAGGCTCTTTGGAGGGTTTGGATGTTTTATTCGGTGTGAGGTGGGACCCCTTGGGGACTTTCCAGTAGAGGAAGACAGACTCTTACTTTTGTTGTAACAGGATCCGTCTGCTTGCTTGATAGAAGGAGGTGAGGGTGAAAGCAGAGAAATCAATTAGGAGGCTGTTATAATCCAGGCAGGATTATCCTACCACCTAACCTTATGATATCATAGGCCCTAAATACATATTTGTAAAGTAAATGAAGCCATAAGTGGTTCGGCTCTCTGGACCGCCTAGGAAGGTCCCAAGGTCTGGTGCAGGGGCTCTGGCCCCAGTACAGGGCATCTTCACACACCACAATTTCCTTTCTCCTCGCCTCCCAGGGAACTTCTCCCGTATGATCAACACCTTGTTCTGCCTCTTCCTCTCCCACTCTCTCTCCCTGGGCTGCCTGATCACTCCCAAACTCCTCTCAGCTACCCTTGTTGGATTTGGGGCTCCTCAGAGGAAAACAGCCATCTGGAACTCTCTGGACAGGCCTGCGTGAGTTCCCAGACATTTCCCCGAAGCTGTGGTGTGCAATCAGCCTGAGACCTGCTCCTCTCTGCAGATCAGATAAATCAGAAGCAGGAGTGATGTTTCTGAACACTCAGGACACTAGGCGTTTCCACTGATGTCTTCCTGGGCTAGGAAGGCTTTGCCAAGGTTTGTGAGAAAGACACAGGATGAAGAGAAAGAGCGGGATGGACCTTTCATCGAGCTGGTGGGGAAAAGTGGTGGTGTCCGCGGGAAGGACAGAGCATCGCTCAGCTAGCACTGCTTGGATTCACCAGATACTCTCTCGGTTCAGCCACTTTGAATCTTTACTAAGAAGGAGGAGAATGGAGGCAGAATCCCTTGTGTCATTTTTAACTGATTTCTTCAGCATCCAGAGAGAGGCTGGCACAAGGCCAGGGGAAGTGGGAGCTGGGGGAATTCATCAAAAATCGACCTCCCGATGACTTGATCTGATGAAATAATTAGCTCCTGTTATTCTCCGGTCGCTGGTCGCAGAGCTTTGACTTCCATCCAGAGGAGCAGCATCCTGGCTGGAAGGTTGTAGCTGCCTGGGAGTGGAGGGAGTAATGCTAAGAAGACCAACGTGGGTGCCAGGGAGAGTCCAGTCGAGCCCATCCCCCAGCTCCACCCATCATCTGGCCCAGCCCCCTGTACCTCCGCATCACAGGCCCAGAGCCAGAAAGCCCTCCGAGGGCACCTGGCCGCCTGCTGTTTCAGAGGCAAGTGAGGAAACCGAGTTTGGGAGACTCTTCAGAACTTACCTGGAGATCTGCTTCCAGGAGGTTCTGGTTGAGCAGCTGACTCAAGCTGACTGGTTTGAACCCAGTCTCTGCCCTTTAGTTTGACCATGTGATCATGGGAAAGTGCTTTTCATTCTCTGTGCCTCAGCTTCCTCATCTGTAAAATGGGTATAATATCGGTGGGCGGCTATGCAGATTAGACAAGTGGATATATCAATACATAAAATGCTTAGAGCAGGGACTGGAGTGTTCCAAACCCTCGATAAGCATTTGCTGTTATTGCTGGTATGAGAGAGTTGCTGTTTGTAGGGCATCCCTTGGAAATTCTCTATTATTCTATCACTCGATGTCTATCTGAAGGAACATGAATGTGCTTTTTTTTTTTTATTTAACTGTAGTTGGTTTACAATATTGTGTTAGTATCAGGTGTACAACTTCAGATTCTTTTCCATTATAAGTTAAAACAAGATATTGAATGTGGTTCCCTGTGCTATGCAATAAATCCTTGTCGTTTACCTAATTTATATATAGTGGTGTATAGCTGTTAATTCCATACTCCTTATTTATCCCTTGCCCCTCCCCATCCCCCTGGGGTAACCATGAGTTTTCTTTCTATGTCTGTGAGTCTATTTCTGTTTTGTAAGTAAGTTCATTGGCTTTGGTTTTTTGGATTCCACATATAAATGATATCATATGATATTTATCTTTGTCTGACTTACTTCACTTGGTATGACAATCTTTACGTCCATCCATGTTGCTGCAAATGTCAATATTTCATTCTTTTTTATGGCTGAGTAGTATTCCATTGTATAATATATCCCACATCCTTTTTATCTATTCATCTGTCGAAGGACATTTAGGTTGTTTCCGTGTCTTGGCTATTGTAAATACTGCTGCTGTGAACATTGGGGTCCATGTATCTTTTTGAGTTAGAGTTTTCATTTTTTCCACGTATATGCCCAGGAGTGGGATTGCTGGGTCATATGGTAGCTCTATTTTAAGGAACCTCCATACTGTTTCCCACAATGGCCGCACCAATTTACATTCCCACCAACAGTGTAAGAGGGTTCTCTTTTCTCCACACCCTCTCCAGCATTTGTTACTTGTAGACTTTTAATGATGGCCATTCTGACTGGTGTGAAGTGATGCCTCATTTGATTTTGATTTGCAGTTCTCTAAGAATTAGTGATGCTGAGCATCTTTTCATGTGTCTCTTGGCCTTCTGTATGTCTTCTTTGGAGAAATGTCTGTTTATGTCTTCTGCCAATTTTTCAATGGGGAAGTTTGTGTTAGGAATGTCCATTTTAGTGGGCTGGGTGGCATGTCAGTCAAGCTCACAGTTTCAGACGCAAAGCACAAAGCCTCCTGGTGTGTTTCCAGAGCGGGGAGACTTGGGCTGATAAACAGCACAATTCGAGGACCCCCCCATGATTTGGGGTTAATTCAGGGACCCATTAGAGTCTACAGCATGTCTCCTTTTCAACCCTCTCAAGCCTCCCATTACCTCCAGAAGAAAGTCTCCGGATGGTGCTAATGTGCTTCGTTGCCTTTCAGCACCTGCTAATTTCCCTTAAACGAGAGACAGTGCAAGTGTGAGAGCTGCCAGCCCAGGGCTCAGCTTAGAGCCTGAAATGTGAACTAGAAGCTCGTAGACGGATGGAGTAACACGGTTTCTACTCTCTTTGACTTTGTGTGATTCGTTCTACAAGGAAGGGATGCTGCTTTTCCATTTATTCTTGGATAGAAAGTTTTCTTTTTCAAAACTGTATATTTGTCTTTATTTTTAAATGAGGCCACTTAAAGGAACCTGTGAACCAAATGGTAGCGGAAGGGCTGTACAGAGCTGGCAGGGACTGGGGCTGTGGCCCCTGAATATGAGAAGCTGGGAAATGTGAGTTCAGTGGTGAGAGGCCCCAGCTGAGCTGTCAGGGAGAACAGAGATCAAAGCCTGTCCCTGCTCTTTTCTCTCCAGGTGACCTTAGGACAGTGACTATGCCTCAGTTGTCCTCAACTGTAAAATGGGGATAATAGTGGTACTTGTGTGAGAGGGATGTTGGGGAGGTTGAGGGAGATGCTGTGGGGTGTCTGATGCAGGACCAGCTGCACTGGTGGTGATAATAATCTAATAATGGTTTTCACTGTGAATGATGTACTGCCGTCAGTGCACGCCACGTGCCAGGCTCTGGTCCCAGCATCCTGCATGAACTCATTTAATCCTTCACACCCATTTTGTAGATGGAGAAACTGAAGCGTAGAGGGTTAAGTTATTTGCGTAGGGTCACCCAGCAAGTACCTTTAAAGTCCATGAATTAAGTATCGTATAATATGGCACAAAGCAGGTACCCAGTACACGTCGCTGCAGCCACCCTGGCTGTTGCGAGATGTGGGCTTTAGCAGATGAGATGGAGGTGGACATCGATGCTTGTCCGCCGGTCCCATGAAACTCACAGCTCCCAGGGCAGCTCCTCAATAATGTGACCCTCATCTCGTCTCTCTGCACAGATGTCCTGACGGAGGCCCCTGGGGAGGGAAGCCCCGAGTGCAGCTCACTCTCTGTGCTCAGCCTTCCTTCACTGTGCAGAACTCAAGAGAACCCCACCAAAATCTCTACTCCTTTATTTAGCTGAATATATATTTAGCACTGACTCTGTGCCAGACACTGTACAAGGTCCTGGGGACCAAGCTGTGAGTAACACAGGTCCACTTCCTGCCCTGGTGGAGCTGACCCTCCCGTGGGAAGAACTGGGCAATGGTTGCAGGTGTAGAGGGACTGTGAGGGAAATAAAACAGGTTATAAAATACAGAGAGTGCCTGGGGTGGGGGTACCACCTCAGATAGGGCAGTCAGGGCAGGCCTCTGACATTTGTGCCAAGACTTGACAGAGGAGAATGAGCCCATCAAACAAAATCTGGGGAAACATTCTTTCAGGTTTAAGGAAGAGCAAGTGCAAAGGCCCTGGGGCAGGAACAAGCTTGACTTGTCTAAGTGACAGAAAGAAGCCATGGGCCTGAGAGCAATTGAGAGGATGGGAAGAGGTGGGCAGGGGCAGGATCACGCCCACCCTGTAGGGCTTGGTGGGGAGTCTGCATTTTGTACCCCAGTCTGTGCAAAGTCAGGGGAGGGTCTGAGCAGGTGAGTGACAGGGCTGGGACTAAGGTGAGCTGAGCGCCTTGCACCTGTCCACCTGGAGTGGGTGTCCCTTCAAACCTGTTCCCTGAGTGCCTCCCTGATCTTGCCTGGTTCAGCCCCTGTGAGTTGTATGTTTGGATTTGAATTTTAGAAAGATCCTGCAGGCTGCCCCAGGTGGGGGGGGGGGGGGGGGGGTTGGGGGGAACATGGAGGGTGGGGACAGGGGGTTGGGGAGGAAGTAGAGAGACCCCTTAGGCAGCTAGTGCTGCCGTCGGGAGACATGATACAGGCAGCACATCCCCCTCTGAGGAACCCGGGGTCCTTGGTCAGTCCCCTGAGCCATGGCTTGAGGTGGGGCGGGGTTTCCCACAACAGCAGGGGCAGATGGAGTCCTTCAAGGTCACAGGGATGGTGACTCAGCCCGACTCCAGTGAACTTGGTTTCCTCCCAACACGTCTGCTTGCTCACTCTTTTTCTCACTTTAAATAAATGAGACCGTAAGTCTATATCTGTACAGGACTTGAAGGCTCATTTCCTCAAGAAGTAGAAAAGTGACCACAGAGAGCAAAGAGCAGAGTGAGATCTGAGACCCACCTGAGTCAAGATTGGCCGGCCTGCCTCCCCTCCCTGACCTTTGCTTTTGACCTCATCTGACCCAGGGTCTAAAATTCAAATCCAAACATACAACCAGGGTTGCAGTGGAATGTGACAGTTCTTCTCCCCCAGCTTGTTAGCTCTCAGTTTTCTCTGTTGTCATTTTGTTTATTTTGCAACTTAAAACCGGTATGAATAACTTACCCAGTTACAGGATCTGTTGGCCAGGATGGGGGCCTTTGCAAACATCCCTGTTGGATTGAGTTCTTATAACAGTCATGTCTCCCAGTTTTATTCATGGGGAAACTGAGGTTCCTCTCTGGCTCACTGATGGGGAGACGCAGCTGGTGAGTGACGGAGCCAGGACTAAAACACGGAGTCGTCCAGCCCAAAGCATCAGCCCGGCTCGTCCAGACCCCTCCCTGAATCACATGCCACCTGAGAGCTGGGGCTGCATCTGCTCACCTCTGCATCCTCCATGGTGCTGGCAGAGAAGAGAGGACCAGAAGTGTCTGCTCCCCCAGATTAGGCTTTTTCCTTTCCTTTCACCAGGAGGTGATATATCTGTTGCATCGGTTGGATGGTTCAGAGGCAGGCTGACTACCTGACTTGGGACTTGGGCTGCCACCAACACATCCAGAGGATCTCTGGTCCAGGGGCGGAATTCTGTCTGCAGAAGTGGTCTCCAGAGGCTTTCCTGCCAGCCTCTTCTGTGAGCCAGTTGCAAACACTTTTCTTGTAACTTTAGACTAATTGGGTTTTTGCTCTGCTGTAGCCTTCCCCAATCAAAGAAACTCTGTCCCTGCTAGAAGCCATCGTAGCAATCATTATGCAAGCCTGAGCGATAGGGCAGCCTTTACCAAAAGATTGACCAGATTCTTTTCCTCTTACTTTAGATCCGTGAGTAGAGAGGGAAGAGAAACCGACAAAACACAGCTCCAGACTCCTGCATCCTGCCAGAAGCCGGGAGTCAGCGGAAACGTAGAATGGCACCCCCCGGCATCCTGCTTTGCTTGCTCTCTGCAACTGTCTTCTCTCTCCTGGATGGAAGTGCGGCGTTCCTGTCCCATCACCGCCTGAAAGGCAGGTTTCAGAGGGACCGCAGAAACATCCGTCCCAACATCATCCTGGTGCTGACAGACGACCAGGACGTGGAGCTCGGTAAGCACCCCGACTGCTGGCAGGCGGCATCTACCAGGCTCACCGTGCTGGGTCTCAGGCTCCTGATGCAGGACACTCAGGTAGACCTGGCAGAGTTCACGTCTAATGGACTGAACCAAGTCCCAGGGGTGGCCCCACACACGTGGATGCACAGCCAGGTCCTCAAGGTTAGGGGTCTCCAACCTTTCCCTAATGCAGAGCCATTCCTAGATGCCTCCAAAGTCTTCAGGAGGAGGGATGGTAGGAGCAATTCATTATTTTCATCCAATTTCTGTTGAGAACCTACTATATTCCAGGCAATATTCTAGGGCCTGGAACTTCAGTAATGAGTCAGGAACGCACAGTCTCTACTCTCATGGAATGAGGAGACAGATTATGAGGATCATTGCTAGTTCACATGGAAGATAATTTCAAGAAGGGAGAAATGCTCTGGAGGGTGCTGGATGGGGGTGGTGGTCAGAGCTACTTTGGATTGGTAATCAGGGAGGGCCTCTCAGAGGAGGTGATATTTGAGCTGACACTGAACAGAAGGAAGGAGCCAGCCTGGGGTAGGGGTGGGGGGGGGGGGTGTTTTATGTATATGTGTATGTGTATCCCTGCTCCATCAATCCTAACAGCTTTGGGTGGGCTCAGCCTTTCTTAGTGGCATCTAGGGGCAGGGAGGGTGGGCTCTATTGCTGATGACCCGACTCAGTTCACAGAGATGGTGTCTCAGAAGGGTGAGGGCGGCCACCTCTCGCCCTGAGCTGCTTCCCCTCACAGTGCTGTGGGCTCCAGGTAGAGTGGGTGAGGACAGGTGCCCTTGCCAAGATGTAGTTCATTTACACTGATGGCAGGCAGGACAAGGGCACCCTCCCTTTATCCCCTTGCTGGACTGTGTCGCTGCTTCACTGTGTAAACCATCCTGGACTCCTCCCCCTCCCTTCTAAGCAAGACCCTGGGCTCTCCACCCAGCTGGCTGTCTTCATTTGCATGAGGCATTTCTCACCACATTTTCATTGGCATGTGAAGTCCCCATAAGTGAGGCCACCAGGAGTAAGGCCCCCAGAGTCAGTCTGAACTGGACCTTGTGTTCCCCAGGGTCAAACTCCACCTGTATTTCCAGCTCACCTTTGGGGGTCTCTCACAGTGTCACCCTTCTTTCTTCTTTTCTTGTATCTTCTCCCCCTTTGAGTTCACTGATTTTACCAGTTCCATTTCTCCACATTAAACCCTACACAGCACTGTCCTAGAGATTTAGCAGGAGAGCCACAAAGGCAAATTACATAAGAAATTCTAAATTTCCTAGTGGCTACACTTCTTTAAAAAAGTAAAAATAAATGGGGGAAGTTAATTTTAAAGATATATTTTGCTGAACCCAGTATATCCAAATTATTATCATCTTAACATGTGCTCAATATAAAAAATCATTAGTGATATAGTTTACATTTTTTATATTGCTTTTGAAATCTGGCATGTACTTTACACTTAGAGGACATCTCAGGACCAGCCACCTTTCAAGTGCTCAGTGGTCATTTGTGGCTACTGTACTGGACAACATACAAGCCCCTGTGCATTTTTCTTCTCCTATAAATTAGATTTCCCTTTGCACCATCAGTGATGATGATAGACAGGGTAGACAATACTACGGTGTATTGTGAAGATCTGGGGAAAAGCCTTCCAAGCAGAGGCAGCAGCATGTGCAAAGGCCCTGAGGCAGGACCAAGGAGACAGATGTGGCTGGAGCCTGAGGAAGGGTCATAACATGACCATGGAGAGAAGGAAGGGATCCCAATCTTGGAGTCTCTCATGGGTTGTGGTAGGGAGTGCCAATAGTTCACCAGGTGAGGGGTGGGCCTTTAGCCTCTGTCTACTATCAAAGGAAAACTGAATATTGTTGGTGACAACATGTCTGTTTTTTTTAAAGATTTACTTATTATTTATTATTTATTTAGCTGGTTTGGATCTTCATTGCTGTGCACTTGCTTTCTCTAGTTTTGGCAAGTGGGAGCTACTCTTTGTTGCAATGAGCGGGCTCCTTATTGTGGTGGCTTCTCATTGTGGTGGCTTCTCTTGTGGAGCACGGGCTCTAGGCATGCGGGCTTCAGTAGTTGTGGCACTCAGGCTCAGTAGTTGTGTCTCGCGGGCTCTAGGGCACAGGCTCAGTAGTTGTGGCGCACATGGGCTTGGTTGCTCCGCTGCACGTGGGATCTTCCCAGACCAGGCATCGAACCCGTGTCCCCTGCATTGGTGGGCAGATTCTTCACCACTGCGCCACCAGGGAAGTCCTGGTGACAACAAATGTAAAGGTTTATTGGGAAAGCCTTTGCAGCCAAACATAAGATTGTGGTGAAGATCCAACTGCAAATCTGCACCCTTTTTGGATCCGTTATTAAAAATATGAATCAGTCTTTTAAGCACCAAGAAAAGGTGATTTATATGCATCTAAGCCATTCCTTATAAGGATTTGTATTAATGATCACAAGTATAGATGTTTCTCAGGGAGGTTATCAGTGCGAAAAGAATTTCCAGCCAGGAAGCAGTCAAAGCCCAGGGCTTTTATTGACAGTTTGACGCATACAATACCTATCTCCCCAGCAGCATTTAGAAGGAGCTGCATTTGATAACCATGGGGAGCCTGCAGAATGTGGCCATAGGACCATGAGTTTTGTTTCTGGCAGAATTTTGCAAAGAGCACTGGCAGGCAGCACCTGACTTCAGGGCACCTTGGTCTTGCCTCAGGGGGCCCCTCAAGCTGTTTCCATCATAGTTACGCGTGGGACTCCCCGGACACTGATCTGTGCATCCCACAGCTGTTGATGAAGCGTCTCCTCTGTGCAGTGCACTGTGCTGGGAGCTGGAGGATAGGGAAGGATCCCTGCAGCTGGAGGGAACAGGAAAGGCAGAGCCAGTTAGAAATGAGTTTGGTGGCTCAGGATGGAAAGAACACCTGTGAGCCGGGGCGGAGGGAGCCGGGGTATAAGTGGAGAGAGATGAGGCCAGGTCGTGCAAGGCCTTGTGACTATGGTGATTTTGAGTTTTATTCTTAGTGAAACAGACATGAGTGAGTGGGCCTTGAGCAAGGGAGGGCTGTGACCTGACTTAGGTTCCAGTAGGATCCCTCTGGCTGTTATGCTGAAATTAGATGACATTAGGGCAGGACTGTAATGGGGCAGGCGAAGATGGAAGCATGGACCAGGGCAGGAACAGTGGAAGCCGGAAAACATGCATGAATGGGTTGGATGGGGTGGGAGGTCGAAGAAAGAAGGAGCATCAATGGTAACTCCTAGATTTTTGGCCTGAACCAAGATGAATGATTGAACACCCGCTCTTAGGAGCACCGCATTTTTGCTGCAGTTTTGTGATCTAACTAAGCCTCACATCAGAATCTGATTGTAAGTTTACACCTGTGACTCTCTAATAAAGCCAAAGGCATCTGCAAATATAAGGAAAGGGGCTCCGGGTGTGATGAGGACATGGGAGAGAGGAAAGCAGAGAAAACCAGGGCTAACTTATAACACCTAGATCCATCCTCTTCATTTTAGATGGAAAGACTGAGGCCCAGAGAAATGAAGTCACTCGTGCAAGGTCACACAGCTAGAACGTGGCTAAATAAGATTTGAACCCAGAGCCCATGATCTTAACCACTCCTCTACTTAACCAGTCTCCTGGGGTGGCTATTGAGTTGTTTTCAGATTGGGAGTGTGTTTGTTAGCAGTTTTCACTGTTACCCATACCGTTGCTGAGAATGTCTTTAAACGTGCGTCTTTGCATAGGCGAGCGAGGATTTCTGAAAGATAAATTCCGGGAAGTGGATGCAGTGGGTTTGGAGCCCTCATGTTCAGTGGCATCTGTCAGTTTCCCCCCGCAGCACTCACTTGCACGATCGGTGCCTGCAAGTCTTCCCTTCTGCAAAGGAGCCAGTCCCTCCAATAGCGTTGGGAGGAGGCCGTGCTTCTTTCAGGAGGTGAGGGATGATGGCAAGGTGGTAGTGTGGGGAAGGTGGCCTTTTTATAAACCACTAGACAGACCCAGATCAATAATGCATGTTCCCCAAAAGGCCAAGCACATTATCTCACAGTCGGCAACAACTGCCACACAGAGGGTGGTCCTAAAAAATTTATCATCTGCTATTTTCTGCTCATCCAGGCGGCAGTTCTGATGGTTCTCTGGGCTGGAGGCTTCTTGACTAAGATAATTCCAGGCTTTCTTCCAGTCCCGGGGCGGAGAACAGCCGTCCATCCTAATTAGGGTCTGGATGAGAGAGCTGGAATGGGACACAGCACAGGAAAGGGGCTCTTCCTATCTCCTAATTGTGCGGGGGTGCGGAATCTTTTCTTTTTCCTTTCCCTATGTGCATTTGACATGCCTCCCTGAGTTGTCATTTGGAAATGTCCAGTGCCCAGAGGAACAGGTTCCAGGGCATACTAGTTATTAAGTGGCCTCCATTATCAATATATTTTTCAGAGCGATTGGGAAAATCTCAATTCAAAGATGACCCTTGGAGACCAGCAAGGTCTTGGCCACCCTCTTCATCAGGAGAGTAGAAGAGGGACAAGCATACGGAAGCCAAGGTCTCATTTGCATGTGTCCTTCAAATAGGCCTTGAAACCGGTAGACTCCGCCAGGGTTTGCTAGTTTAATTCAATCCAGACAAACCCTTGGTGAGCCTCCAGGGCTGGGACAGGCTCTGAGACACCAAGATGAGTTGGACACAGTCCTTGCGTGGAGCAAGAAAATATTTTGACTTCCCAGGGCCGTCTGTTCTATTACTTGAACTGGACTTACCTTTTGAAGCTTAGGTATTATTTTAAAAGGAAGCTTTAATTATGACTGTAAACAAAAAACTAGTATCCATTGCCTGCAGTAAAAGGTCACTGCAAAACCAAGTCTAATGAGAACTGCAGCATTTTTACATTTTAGCAAGATGCTGCCTCCCATGAGGCCAAGGCCGGAGTGGCTTTGCTGTAAAAGGATATGGGCAGTTTTGAGAGAGGCCTTAAAGGTGAAGCAGCCCCTCCCTGAGGCTTTCTCTTTGACCTAATCAGTGGGATGGTAACTGGAAAAGGGAAGGACTTTCTTGAATCTGAGTCACGGACTTTGAATGTTGGGGGCCACATCTGTATGGGCACCGTCTGGCAGTAACTCTTGTGTCTGATGGTTAAGGAGACCGTCAGACCCCAAACCCCAGAATATCAGGCATTGATTCTTCACTGCCCATTTTCTTGGGAGTCCACACCAGGTAGAAACAAGGTGTGTTTTAGAGACCCCCTTGGTTTGCTGGATTTCAGGTGTGCCACTCATGACTGCATGAACTGTGGATCAAATGTTCATAGTTCAGAAGAATTCTTTGCCTCTCAGAACATCTTTCCATGAAAATACTCCCAATAGAGATGTAAAGATGAGAACTCTCTAGCAAAACAGCTGAGTTCAAACCCTCATTTTGCTGCTGACTGTGTGGCCTTGGGAAAGTTACTTGACCTCTCTGTGCTTCAGTTTGCTCATCTATAGAATGTCGGAAGGTTATCTATGAACCTAACCTTCTTGTGAGGACTTAATATCCTGGAGTCAGCGATGGGGCCAACCCCTACATGAACCATGAGGACTGGGAGAGGGAGGTAGGGGTGATTCCCTAAAATAAAATTCAAGAGCTAGTGCCAGAAGAGGGCAGAATGGCTGGTGTGCTGTCAGATCCAGGTGATGCCCACGGTACCTTCATAGGGCTGCCTCTGAAGCAAGGTACCCAAAGGGTGGACCAGACTCAGTCATTCATCAGATACGTATTGAGCACCTGCAATGTGCCAAGCAGGATCCAATAGCAAACAAAACAGGCAAAATCTCTGCTCTTAGGGAGCTAACATTCTAGACCAAGAGTTAACTTAAAAGATATATAAAGTATGTAATACATAAGATAGTGAAAAGTAGTGAGGAGAAAAAAGCAAGGAAGGGAAGTCAGCAAGTTGGGGAGGGGAAAGGGAGAGTTGTGATTTTATCTAGGGCAGCCTCACTGAGAAAGGGACATTTGGGCAAAGAAGGTAAGGGAATGAGTCAAGGGGATTCCCCCAGGAAGAGCATTCCAGGCAAAGGGAACAGTGGGTACAAAGGCCCTGAGGCAGAATCAGTCCCAACAGGCTCACAGAGCAGCAGATGGCCACAATGGCAGAGCAGTGTGAACGAAAGAGACAGGAAGAGGTGAGGTCTGAGAGGCAATGGGATGGTGGTGGCAGGGCAGATCGTGCAGGGTCTTTGCACCAGGGGGAGGACTGTGGCTTTCTAAGTGAGATAGACACGCATGATGGACATTGACATCATCTGACTTACGTGTTAATATGACCCCTTTGGCTATTTTATGGAGAATAGAGTGAAAGGATGTAATAGAGTGAAAAGGATGTTAATATGACCCCTTTGGCTATTTTATGGAGAATAGAGTGAAAGGACTGTAATAGAGCAGTGAGGGGTCTACAGCAATGGTCCAAGAACCAGATGATGGTGGTCCAGACCAGAGTGGGAAAAGCAGTCAGATGCTGCCCAGAGTTAGAGAGGGTGGAATTGATAAGATGTGCTAATGGATCTGATATGGAGTGGGAGAGAAGAGTCCAGAATAACTCCAAGGTTTTGGTCTGAGCAGCTACAGGGAGTTGTTTACGGAGATGGGGAAAGCTGTGGTGTGGAGCTCAGTTCTGGACCTGGTAAGTTGCAGATGCCGGTGGAAAGCCCAGGGGAGCTGTCCAAGGCAGTCAGTCTTCAGAGTCAGGAGTTTAGGGGGAGGCCCAGGCCTGGATGGGCCACGATTGGAAGAGGGTGGCAATGATATGCACATCGTATGCCTGTTTGTGCTTCCCTGGGTCAGAGACCTGCGCCAGATTCTCAGAGGGGCCTGTGGTCCTGAGAGTGGCAGGCCTCCAGCCTGGAGGGCTGTCTTGTGGGAGAGGCTGGCTCTTGAGAGAGAGGCTTGAGAGGGCTCCTGGCCAGGCACTTGTTTGCCTCTTTCCATCTGTGAACACAAGGAAACCACACCCTGTGCTACAGACGGATATCCAGAAATCAATTCTAAATTGCAGGCTTGGGTGCTCTGCAGGGGCCAGATGGCTGGAAGCCCAGATTCCGGACACCAGATCGGTGGTAACTTCCAATGCAGCCTCTCTGAGATACCAAATCCTGACATTCCTGCCGCTGCTCACTGGAGTTAGAAAAACATGTAGCTGCAGGTTATCTCAGGAAGAAGAGAGGCTCATTTAGACCCACCCTGGTGTCCAACCTGCCAAGCACATTCCTCCAAGATTTTTTTTTTTGATTCAGCAACTTAGGAGATCACTTACATTCTGAAAGCTAAGTGTATCAGGATTAGGTTTGACTGCATGTAAAAGAAAATATAAAATAACAGTGGCTTAAACAAGATAGAATTTTGCTTCTTACATAAAATTGTCTGGAAGTTGGCAGTTCAGGGCCATCCTGGTGACTTCATGGTTATGAGGGACTCAAGCTCCTTCTCTTCTTTTGTATCTACTATGCTTATTGTGTGGCATCCTTCCTTAAGGTCACCTTCATGGTTCAGAATAGCTGCTGGGGCTCCAGCTATCACAGCCACATTCCAGGCAGCAAGGTGGAGGACACACAAGGGTAGAAAGGATGGACCTTTGAGTTAAGTCAGCTCCCTTTAAGAACCTCATCCCAGACATCACCTACAACACGGACAGAACTTATTTAATTAGCCACATGACCTCAGCAAGAAATACAGGACACATTCAAACTTTAGTTATTCAGGGAGGGTTTAACATTTTTGCTCAGGTGTGAGCAAGTGTGGGGAAACAACTAGTGACAGTGCAGCACTCAAGGCTAGTTCATAACAGTGGGGTCATCCCCACTCCAAGACCAAGGGGGCAAGGGCAGCAAATGGATACCAGAACCTTAAGATACAGGGCCATTCAGTAGGAGCTGTCACCCTCTGTTGACACCACAGGGAGCAAGATGGAGGAATCCATACCCCAACCTCAGTTCTTGCTTTTGCCGATCTCCTGCCAGGGCCCCTCATTAGCCAAACCAAGTCCAAAGCCAGAGTATAAAGCCACTTTGGATACAGCCCATCCAGGTCAGCTCCCTGGGCTGGAGAATTAGGCAGATGGTGGATCGTGAAGGTTAAAGGGAGGACCACTCCCACATGTAGCTACAAGAGAGTCTGGGAAATGCAGTTTCCTAGCTAGGTATGTTGAAGATTAAAATCAAGGCCTATTAATAAGGAATAAGGGGAAACAGATATTGGTGGGCAGCCTGGGGTCTCAGCCACACCAGAGATCAGGAGCAAGGGTACCAGGAAGGGGCAGCACCTCCAGCAGGGGGTGTGTGACTAAATGATGGGCCCCGTGAGAAGGAGCTGTTCACATGGAAACCTGGGCGAGGAGCATCCCAGGCAGGGAGGAGCTTGCTAGGAACTTTGAGGAGGGCAGCAGGACCTGGAGAGGGAGGAAGAGAAGGATGGAAGTGGGGGGTGAGGGCAGAGAAGAGATGGAGGAAGGTCTGGATTTTATTCCCAGGCCAATGGAAAGTCACTGAAATGTTCTGAGCTGGTCAAGTATGCATGATTCACTTTTTCAGTAGCTCTGGCTGCAGGTGGAAAGAAGGTAGCCAGGGGACAGGAGCGGAATCAGGTAGACCAGTTGTCCCAGTGGGAGATGATGGGGATACTGCAGAGGGAAAGGTGGGGAATGAGTGGGTTCTACTTTGAAGGTCCGCAAGGCTTGTTGATGGATTACAAGCGGGAGGGGAGGGAAGGAGAATCAAGGATGACTCTGAGGTTTTTGGATGAGCTGTTGGGCAGATGGTGGTACCTGTTACAGAGATGGGAGACTGGGCGAGGAGAGACAGGTTTTCAGGCTTAGGGCAAACATCAAACTGCTTTGCAAACGTCGCCCACCAGGCCAGTGGCTGGGTGACTGGCTCACTTTCGAGGTGTAGCCCACCTTGAAAAGTGAGCAAAACACCTTGGAGACTCTGCCTCACTGAGTCAGTAGCCTCTGCCAAGGGCAGCAAGTCAGAGAATTACAAGTGAGAGGGGCGTTTCTGGGTGGAGCTCCTCGGAGAGGAAATGGCTGGTGATTGCTAAGTGCCATTGTGATACCCACAGCCTGCCCTGCCCCGCCCCAGGGCACCTCCCCTCCATTGAGAACCATTAGATCGGCGTTTTCCCTAGAAGCTTCTGCTGGCTCTGGTTGCAGAAGAAAATTACAGCATGATTTTTTGATTTTTCAGTTCAGTGTTCATTAGTGAAATTCCAATACTGCCTCTTCAACATCTGCTTTAACTGGTTTTGGGTTTAGGAACCCGTTACGAGCCTTGGCTTTTTTTGTAGCTAAAACCGGCAGTTACATTTGACTTTATTTTGTAATATCCAAGGGTCAGGAATGGTTCCCCCTTTGCCATCACTGTGAGGAAATCTCGTCTGAGAAGCGGGTCCCAGGAATCCAGTGGATTTTTCTGGATTGAGTTGCAGGCACACAGTTGTTGCCAACTAACAGCAGTGAGCACATTCCAACATGAGGCGGGGAATCAAATGTAATTGCTTGGGAAACAATGGAGTCCCTGGGCCCAGACGTGGCCTCTGATTGCTGCTGTTTGGCCCCTAGGCCTTTCCCCCACCCCCGACCCTCCACCCTCCACCCCCACCCCCGCTGGGACAGAGCTATTCTGGGGCAGCCCCACTGATGAGGCCCAGCCTCCTGTGGCCATTAAGCAGGTGTTTGCATGGGCGGGCTGCTCACAAGCTGATCCAGTGACATTGTGGGCTTTCCAGGGACAATCAAGGGCCAGATGAGGGCCATTCAGGCGAGGGCTGTCACTTGAATTCTAGCCTGGTGGGTGGACACTAGCGGCTGGAGGGCGGTACAGGACGCACATGCTTCCCCACCTGTGGCCCAAGCTCATGGCCCTCCACCCCCTGCTTGTCCAGGTCAAGACGCTGTTCCAGCTTTCCCCAAACCCACAACCCCTCTTCACCCTCTTAAAACCTGCTCTCTGTGGGTCTCCAGGCCACAGTGAGTGTTACATTGCAAGTTTCCTTAGGTGGTCAGTTGAGCTGGAATAGAATCAGCTAAGGGTTGCAAACCCAGTGCCTGCAGAACCAGGCTGGTACCCCAGGTGAGAGAAGTGGGCCTGATGGGGGCCAGGCAGAACCAGAGGGGGGGGCTCTTCTAAAGTCAGCCTTTGCTACTCAGATCCCCCCACCTGTGGGCCCATCAAGCCCAGATCTGTGTATTTTTCACGCAAAGCCTGAAATCTGGGTTGATGTGAAATCTCCCAATTAAAAATTAAAAGCGGTTAATTCAGATTTTTAAACACTTTTGAGCAGACCTAAATCCAACGCACGTGCAGACAAGCTTCTGTTCAGAGGCGCTTGATTTGTGAACTCTGTGTTACACCATATAGAGTTGGGGACTTCCATAATTTAAATTTTTTAAAGCTAACATGTATTCAGTCCTTTCTGTATGCCAAGCATTGAACTAAAGGCTTTGCATGTATTTTTCTCAATTAAAATTCTGCAATAGTCTAGGTAAGAAATAGCAACATCGAAACGTAGATTTAAGTCAAGACCCTGGATTTGCTGTGTCCCACCTCCCACTACTTTCCCAAGGAGGGTCTAACATCACAGACTCTATTTACTTATAATTTTAAGAAAACAAACGTCATAAAGCATCATCTCTTTAGTTATCCACCAAAACCAATGCCTCCTATGCTATGCCACCCAAGATGGGGACCACAGGATTTTATCTTGGCGGGGGGCGTGCATTTAGGGTGCATCTTCTCCCAGCTGACACAGACCTCGAGGACAGAAAGTAGGTGTGAGCCACCTAAATCCCAGGAATGGCCAACAAATTTGGGTCATATTTTGAAGCTTGAGAGCCCCCAGCATCTGCTAAGTCCCCAGAGACAGCGGTTGCCCTGACCCAGACCTTTAGGAGAGCATAGGAAACCATCGTTTCCCAAAAGGCCTTTCTAGGACACAGGTTGTGTGTGAAATCATCTCGTGTGACAAGCTGACAAACATTGATTTTGCTACTGACAAACTTCTTTTCATACGCACCCCCGCCCCCCAAAAAAAATCTACGTAGCACATCAAATCCAGAATTTCACATAGTTACTTAGGTTGAGATAAAAGTTTATTTTTTTAAAGTCACATTTAAGAAAAATGTCAAATCAAATAAAAAGTAGCCCAGATGGTCACTGAGAAGCCTCCTTCCCCAAAAAAGCAATCAGAAAGGGGCAGGCAGATGAAATGTGGGGCACTGTGTTTCTGGCAGGTGAGTGGTTTGCACACTGGAATTTAAGTCCGCATCATCAGGATGAGGGCGGGATCTCCCCAGCCCATAAGAGTCACCACGAAAGGTGTCAGCGACACCTCACCCTGGCCCAGCGAGGGAGGAAGGTTTGATCACGGAAAGAAGCCGGGTCTGTTTTTGTCTGCATGTCCCCAGGCTTGTGTTGGACAACAGAAGTTTTGGTTGGCTGGCCTTTTTATTTCTGTGCGGCCTGCTCTTCCAGGCCTTTCCCTCCCCTCAGAGCTGTCCGTCTGCATTAGGGCTGTGCTGAACCAGGAGATTAGATCATATGTTTTCCTGTTCCAGATGTGGATTTATCGAGCCTCGTCGCTGTGGCAGCTTTAATGAAGCAAGTTACTGTCCCCAAGGGGAGGCTTACCATGTCGTGCCGCTCACGCGCAGACGCGCTGTCATTTCAGGGCATCGTTAAATTGTGCTTTCATAGCGGGTCGACACAACTCCCCTTCAGCCAGCTTATTTGGGCCGAGGTGAGCGCCCCGAGCAGGCACGTGCAGGAAACTGCTGGAAAGAGCAGACAATCACTCATTTGCCTTGAAACGAGGAGGACGGGGGTGCGAGGGCTTTGAGACCCTGATTTGGAGCCCATTAAAAATAAGAAACGGTTCCGCGGGCTGTTTGCCTTTTGCCAACACAGCATTTGGGGCAGCTGACTGCGGGTGAACTGTTCACCAGGTGGTGGCCCCCCTGCTTTCCAGAAGGGTCCGACAGGTTGGGGTGGGCCGCCAGCTGTGTCCTTTCTGCAGTCTCTGGAGACCAAGCACGGCCAAGTCCTCATCCCCAGCTGCTTCCTTCTTTCTCCTGTAGTCAGTGAAGAGCAGGCAAAGGCTTGATTCTGCCTGGAGTGACCTAGATTCGTGCCTTCAGGAAATATTTACTGAACACCTACTATGTGTCGGGCACTGTTCTAGGCCTCAGGGCTGTGAGGCGCGGTCAGTGGCGCCAGCTCCCATCGCCCTGACATCTAGGGCTACAGGGGGATGACCAGCAAGATAAAAAGGTAATTGTGCCAAAGTATATAGCGTGTTAGATCAACACGTGCAGAGCTGATCTAACGTAAAACAAGGAAGAGGATGTGACCTATCAGGGGCAAGGGGGTAAAATTGTGGACGTGGGCAGGGCGGGCCTCACTAAGATGAAAGCTTTTATTATTTTAATTGAAGTATAATTGCTGTACAACATTATGTTACAGGCAGACTGTGTAGTGATTCACAGTTTGTAAAGGTTATGCTCCTTTTATAGTTATTATAAAATGTTGGCTATATTCCCCATGTTATACAATATATTCTTGTAGTTTATTTTATACCTAATAGTTTGTACCTGTTAATCCCCTACCCGTATATCATCCCTCCCCTCAAGAAGAGACCTTTTGAGTAGAGTCAAGAAGGGTGTGAGGGCCCAGGCCCCGGAGGTGCTGGGGAAAGGCTTTCCCAGCAGGAAGAACAGCACAGGCAAAGGCCCTGAGGCAACAGCGAGCCTGGCAAGTGTGAGGCTGCAGAAAGGGGGTGAGGAAGGGGCCTGGGTCCCGCAGGGCGTGCGGACGACCACAGGGATTTTGTTCTCCGAGTGAGTGGGAGCCACAGAGGGTGCAGAGGAGAGGGGCGCTCTGGCTGCTTCTGGAGGAATAAACGGCCAGAGTCCAGGCAGGAAGCAGTTGACCCAATTCAGAGGAAAGAGGATGACCGCCTGCCCAGGGAGGAGGCGACAGGACTCTGAGTGAGGATGTGCTTTAAAGAAAGAGCACCAGGCTTTGCTGATGGACTGGATGTGGGAACAGAAGGATGGGACCAAGGAGTAGCCAAGATTACGGCCTAAGTAACCGGAGGAGAGGGGCGGGGCTCCGGGGACTCGGGGTGTCTCTTAGCCAATACCATCTCTGGATAGACAGTTGTGGATTGTGCCAAACGCCAGGCATAGCCATCCCCTCGCCTTTCCACCTGGCCACCTGTACTGCTATTTACATTTTTTAAATAGCTGTAATTGGTTTTTTGTTTATTTATCAACATTTGTAATCAAAGTATAGTGGATTTCAATGTTGTATTAGTTTCAGAGGTACAGCAAAGTGATTCAGTTTTTATGTATATATTCTTTTTCAGATTCTTTTCCCATACTACAAAATATTCCCATACTACAAAATATTAAGTTCCCTGTGCTATACATTAGGTCCTTGTTGTTTATTTTATATATAGTAGTGTGTATATATTACTCCCAAATTCCTAATTTATCCCTTTCCCCCCTACCTATCCCCTTGGGTAACCTTAAGTTTGTTTTGTATGTCCGTGAGTCTGTTCCTGTTTTGTAAGTAAGTTCATTTGTATCATTTTTTTAGATTCCACATATAAGTGATATCATGTGATATTTGTCTTTCTCTGTCTGACTTACTTCACTTAGTATGATAATATCTAGATTTATCCATGGTGCTGCATGTAATTGTTTTTTGAGAACAGGATTCCACTGCCCTAAATAAGAGAAGCTAGCATCACTGGCCCTTAGTTGAAGGAAAGTAAACCATATGGTCAAGTATAAGCTAATACAGCTGCCCACCCAGAGCTCCAAGGGAGTGGCTGGGGCTCTTTCTGTTGAAATAGGATGTGTGAGGGCATGACCTCACCCACCCGAGACTTTCTCCTCGAGTTGATCAGGAGTGAATGGGAATTACTTTCCCACCACTGGTGTCCCTGGCATTTGGTGATGTGACCCCGTGCCACTCTCACTGCTGGTGTGGCAGCTAAAGTCACCTCTGGGATGACTAGGGGACCTGACAGAGAGTCCAGGAGACGATTCTGAGCCTCGTTGAAGCCGAGAGTTGACCAAGTATGTGGGGACCTCTGTGCCCTTCCTGGGTACATTATCACAACCTCCTGTGTGGTGTAAACTGGACGTTTCCTGACACTAAACCCCCACCTCTGCCGTCAGACAAGCCTGGGGTGTAAGTCCTCACGTCCCACTTCCCCAGCTCTGTGGCTTTGACCAGTCATTTAACTCCCTGTGCTCCGTTCCCTCTTCTGTTAGATGGTTTGTTGGGAGGATGAAGTAACACGATGCCCGTCACGTGCCCAGCACTGTGCAGACAGCAAACAGTCAGCCAATGACAGTCGCCACGTTCGTGGTAATGATTGTTATCAACATGCACCACTGCCCTCCACCCCAGGGACGAGTCAGAGCTGTCTCAACAACTGAGTTATATTAAGAGTTACCAAGCCAGGGCCTGCAGGGACCAGGCAGGTCACGTGAAGGGGCAGAGTTGCTGTAAGACTTTAGGGAGGGCTGGGGAGTGTGGCAAAGGAGAGAGCACATCATCTGTTTGGTGCTGTTTAAAGTCAGATTTTTTAAATCCACTGCACACAACACACACACGTGCGCACACACACACACACACACACACGTGTATCATGGACACAAACCAGCTTGGGCTCCTGAGTTATATGGAAACGCAAAGAGTGAGATAATTTTGTTTTGGTTAATGTAGCAGATATGTGTTGAGCAGTCACCATGGGCCAGGCATTGTTCTGGGCTTGGGAGGACGACAGTGAACAAAGCAGGCCTAGATCCCTGCCCTCAGTGGGAGCAGTGGGCAACATGCCAGTAAGTGAACTGTCCGAGGGCAGTAAGTGTTGGAGGGCTAAGTAAAGCAGGGAGGGGTCGTGGGGGTGCTGGAGGGAGGGGCCGCAGTTTTAGTGTGGAGCCAGGGAAGGCCTCTCAGATACGTGACTTTTTTTTTTTTATTGGAGTATAATTGCTTTACAATGTTGTGTTAGTTTCTGCTGTATGACAGTGTGAATCAGCTGTATGTATACATGTATCCCCTCCCTCTTGGACCTCCCTGCCCCCACCCCATCGCACCCATCTGTGGCATCACAGAGCACCGAGCTGAGCTCCCTGTGCTACACAGCAGGTTCCCACTAGCTCTCTCTTTTACATGTGCTAGTGTATATGTGTCAATCCTAATCTCCTAATTCATCCCAGCCTCCCCTTCCCCCTCTGTGTCCACCTGTCCATTCTCTACGTCTGCGTCTCTATTCCCGCCCTGCAGATAGGTTCATCTGTACCATTTTTCCAGATTCTACATATATGTGGGATCAGATATATGACATTTGGTGAATAACCTGAAGGAGACTAGAAGGATGCACCCCAAGGCCAGCAAGACCCGGGGCTCTGCTGGACCCCGAGACTGTGACCCACTCCCTCTACAGGTTCTGGTGAGTTCGCACCAGCGTGTGGAAGGAGGCCTCAGAAAGCTCACCTCCTCCATCCCCTCCAGAGGGAGACTTCATACCTGGTAGAAACCCTCTAATTGCCACCAGTTACAGATGGGACCCTTGGGGGCTTCTCGGGAGGGCATGTGACCTTGACAACAGATGTCATGTAGTTCCGGGGCCTGACGATTCCTGTTGAGACACAAAGCTGGTTCTTTCCTCTACCCACTGGGGTGACCTTGGCCAAGGGGCTCAGCAAACACACCTGGTTCCAGGTGGGCATCCCTTATAAAACTGCCTCAGTGCTGGGGTTGAAAGGGCGGGCTTTGCTGTGTTTCCTTCAGTCGTTCAGTGAGATGTTACAGAGCATCAATTATATATTCCTGGGGGTGGGGTGGACAGCGCCCTGCCTCACCCAGAACTCTCAGTCCAGAGCCAGAGGCAGATCATAAACAAGTGACCTTGTGAAGGAGACCGTTTTAGAAGGAGAGAAATGCTAAGAAGAAACATACACTGGTGTGATAGCAAGTACGCTGGTGGCTCTTTCAGCCGAGGAGGTCGGCCAGGTCTTGCTGAGGAGGTGACCTCTAAGTTGAGATCTGAATAAGGAGACAAGCCAGCAAAGCGAGGTCTTGGAGAGAGTCCCAGGCAGAGGCAAGAGCAAGTACAAAGATCCTGGGGCAGGGATGAGCTTGGAGCCCTCGAGAAACAAAGGGGAAGCCAGTGTAGCCAAATAGGCAGGGCGGAGGGGAGAGATGAGGTCAAAGAAACACAGGAGGTGGGTTGGCAGGGAGGGCCGATCTGGAAGAATCTTAGGCCACAGTAAGGATTTGGGGTTTTCTTCTGAGTGTGGTGGGAAGCTGCCAGATGGTTTGAAGCAGTGAAGAGGTATAATCTATGTTTGCCTCACAGAAGCTCTAGCTGTTTCCTTCACTGTTTGGCAGAAAGATGGGATAAGAGAGCCACGTAAATCTGCTTTTCACTCTTAGCCTTTAGGGACGGAGTGCCGAGGTGGGCCTGATTCCCTGTTTTCAGGTCTTTAGGGGGCTGTTGGTAATCGGGATTGGCAGCTCTCCAGCAAGAACTTCAAACACCGGGTTGGTCCTGGATTGGTTTCCTATTGCTGTCCTAACAAATTGCCACAAACCAGGTGGCTTAAAACAACAGAAATTTACTATCTCACAGGTATGGAAGCAGAAGTCTGAAGTTAAGGTGTTGGCAGGGCTATGATTCCTCCAAAGGCTCTAGCGGTGAATCCTTCTCTGCTCACCCAGCTCCTAGAGGCCCAAGGAGTTCCTTGGCTTATACAGGCATCCCTCCAATCTCTGCCTCCATCTTCACACGGCCTTCCCCTCCATGTCTGTGTGTCTTCTTCCTTCTGTCTCCTGCAGGGACACTTGTCATTGGATTTAGGGCCCACCCAAGTAATCCAGAATGATCTCACCTCAAGATCCTCTAGTACCTCTGCGAAGACCCTTTGTCCAAATTAGGTCCCATTCACAGGTGCCAGGGCTTGGGATAGGGACATATATCTTTGGGGGATGGGCCATCATTCAACCCACTATAGACCCTAAGAACTGCAAGGAAAAGAAAAAAACTGAGGATAGCCTTAGAAGGAAAAGAAAAAAGGATTTCCATCGACTACTTCCATTAAACCTTCTAAGTGTCTGGGTACCAGCCATGGTATAGAATTTCATATCCATTCCTCACACATTTATTGAGTACCTACTGTGTGTCCCACACCGTGGGGGCATTGAGGATTCAGCAATGAGCAAGGCACACAGTCTTTGTGCTCCTGGAGCCCTCAGTAGAGCAGACAGTGCGCAGGCACTGGCACGCAGTAGGGTTTCCACACAAATTCCTTTCCTTCCTGCACCTTGCTCTGCTCACAGCTTCATTGAGAAACAAGAAGAGGCATGAATGAAATCACCATACCTAGTGGTTTATCATTAAGTCCTAATAACACATGCATGGTAGGAGCTCAAGGGAATCAGAAACCAGAGTGGTCCCAGAGGGCAATGAGAAAAGATGCAGCTGGACTGATGGGTTAGATGTGGGGGGGGGGGGGGGTGGGACGTGGGTTCCAAGCTGGAAGGACCACATGGACAAAGGCAGTGACTGTGGGTCATGACTGATGCAGAGTATTTCAGCTGAGAAGTATTCAGAGAGAAGAGGGGAGTGGGGGTGGCCAGGTTGGCGTGATCAGATTTCATTAAGAGTGAACAATTCTTGGGGAAGTTCCAAGTGAAACAAAGTATAATCTTCTCTCTGTTTACACATTGGTTGCTTCCCCCCCCAAAAAAATCAGTGTACATTAATACCCTGCAAAAGATGTTCTGGAAGACAGAGTTCTTTACTAGGCTCAGATAACTTATAAACAGGCTCTTACTTACCCGCCCCCATGAATGCCTAGAGGAACTGGGGACCCAGAGTACTTCCTCATTGCGCAAGACTATCCCACAGTGCATTGCTGGCCACTGGCCACAAATGCCAGGAGTGCCCCCCAGTCTGTCCCTGGCGATTTCCAACATGCATTCCCCTCCCCAGGGATGGGGGCGCCGCCCTGTTGAGGACCACTCAGCAGCCGTCTCTAATCGGTGCCTGACTGGGGCACACTAGTTGGAGATCTGCTGGCCCGCATCTCACCTCTGCTCTGGTTGCAGGTTCCATGCAGGTGATGAACAAGACCCGGCGCATCATGGAACAGGGCGGGGCGCACTTCATCAACGCCTTCGTGACCACGCCCATGTGCTGCCCCTCGCGCTCCTCCATCCTCACCGGGAAGTACGTCCACAACCACAACACCTACACCAACAATGAAAATTGCTCCTCGCCCTCCTGGCAGGCACAGCATGAGAGCCGCACCTTTGCTGTGTACCTCAACAGCACCGGCTACCGGACAGGTGAGGGAACCAGGCTGCCGTGGGCACGCGCATGCGCGGGCTGGGAAACTCCGACGTGTTACCCGGTATGCTGCCTCGGACCACGGCCTTTCCCGCTGTGGTCCCTGTACTGCAGGGGGTCCCAGCAACTCTCTTTTAATTTAAAAGTTGTGAATTGACTTCCAGATGCGTTAGAAGCATATAGATTTATTTGCCTAAAGAAGTGCTAGAAAGTGACCTTTTCAAGGGAATTTGAGTTTTTTTTTAAAAAGTGAGCCTATTTAAAGTATGGAATATAGTACAGTGAGGCCATGAAGTACCCAGGCAGGAGTGTGAGTTCTCTGTGGATTTTGTTATTTAAGCCGTTGGGGACTACTTCATTGACTTGAGGGCATCAGCATGGAATAAGCTTGCAGAAGCACATTGTTTGTGGGGGGGGGGGGATTAAAATTGGTGTGGAGGATGGAGAGGTGCATATGTGGGGACTGTGGCCACTCTGCAGGTGGCAATGGACTGTTTGCCTATACTTGACCGTCTGCACTCCCCAGGGTGCTCCATCCTTCCTGCAGCTGGTGCCCGCAGTATTGCATCCTGGGTGGAGAGTGAGTGAGGCGTCCTGTCTCTTGACCTTGCAGGAGGTACTTTGGTGGGTTCTGAAGACTCACCTGCCAGGCACAAAGGCACAAACAGTCACTTATCTGCAGCACCATTGCAAAATCCTTCAAACTCAATTTAATTTGCTTTAATTTAGAAAAATAAACACTCCCCACCTTGGGGAAGGAGCCATGGCAGTCGTGAAATCAGATATTGTGGCTTGGATATTGTAACCCCGGGAAGTAGTGTTCAAATGACAAGGGGCTTGTTTGGGTGGGAATCCATCCAGGGATGGATTCCTGCCTCAGCTGGGTTCACGGCACTGCAGTTGTCCTGGAAGCTGGGCAGCTTCCCCTCACGCACACGGTGTGGCTGGCGTGGGCACGTCAGGGTGGGGAGCAAGCTGGTGGGGTGTGTCGTCTCGCAGACCCTTTGCATTGGCAGTATCACCCAGCGAGCGCGTCCTGCTGAGAGAACTAGGAAGGCCTCAATCCTATACGCATAAGCCTGTTGGTTCCGGGGTCTCTGCAGAAAGCCACGTGGGTCAGAGTTTACCACGGGCCACCACCCGTCTGGTTGCAGAGACCTGGATAGAGATGGAGGAAGCAGGACAGACCATAGGGCACCTACTGAAAGGGGAATCTGCCACTCAGGTCCAGGTAATTATAGCCACTCATGCTCAGGGTTTCCAACCTTCAAATATTTCTAATCTGAATTTTTGGCTGAAATCTGATTTTAAAAAATACTGGCAAAACTCAGTTTTGTTTTTTGTTTTTTAATATACACTGTGGACCAAAGAAAACATGTCTGAGGGCTGTGAGACCCACTTTTAGAACTTCTGGCTGAAAGGTCTGTGTAGAAACCTTTAGCTCTGGATGCCAAAGGAACAGTAAGGACCCTGAAAGTGTACTTATCAGCGCTCCTGCATTCGAAAGCCAGGGCAGCTGCAGCCCAGAAAAGAGACTTGCTCAGTCATAAAAGGAGGTGCTTGTGGCGTAATCAAAATGGAAACCAAGACCATAGGACTTCAAAGGGAGTATGGAAGTTGTTACATCCATCAAATTGAAAGGAAACGTATATCCTGCAATGTCTTAGGGGCTTGCAGTAGGGGCCAAAGCCTGGTGTTTCAGAGAATCATATAGCTGGCACAAGGGAGGCAACCATCTCTCAGGATTTAACGTTTCTTCAAAATTGATTTCCCCGAACTTTGTCCTTGAATATAAACAAATCACCAAAAAACTCTTTCCCCAAAGAACTGCTTTCATCTAACTATGCCTGACTATTATACCCTCAATGAAGACTGGGAGTGTAATGCCAAGTGTAAATTGCCATACGCAGAACATCTATGTTTTTTATAAAATTGTCACTGAGAATTTTATTTGTTATATTTAGAATGGCCCTCTGTGCAAGGAACCCTAGTCTAACCTGACTTTTTTAGATCTCAAGGCCCTGAAAATGTCTGTACTGTGACAAACTGATGTACTCCTAGTCATTAAAGAACAAGAGCCATGTACCTTATAGACTTTCCCTTTTTTGCCTTGATAGCTAGGAAGCTTAGATTTGAGTTTTATTTCATTCTTTTTTATGGCTGAGTAATATTCCATTGTGTATATATATATATATACATATGTATATACCACATCTTCTTTATCCATTCATCTGTCAATGGAAATTTGAGTTTTATATTAAGCCACTGCTTAAAGTGAAAACATGATTAGTTATGCTGGTCATTGTAGGTTGATTAAGAAAAATTAACAGAAAATTATTATGAATTCAAAATCCCTTTTAGATTAGCTTGATTTGTATGACTCACATTAGAATATATAATAACTTTTCAGTTCCCCAAGGAACAATGGTCAACTGTTCTTACTGGGTCTTTAGACACAGTCAACCCTGAATTCTCATGAGTGTCTAGCGCAATTGATTGAGTTGGTTCTGAGTTTGGCTGTGTGTGAGAGACCCACGACAGCAGTCATTTATTACTCTCTCAATTAAAAGTCCATGCTGCCGTGATGGACCTGCTCATGAATTGATCAGAAACTCAACCATTTTCTTTTTTTTTTTTTTTTTGAGGGATAATGGACGTATCACATTATAGTAGTTTCAGATGCACAACACGATGAGTCAATATTTGTATATATTGCAAAATGACACCCACAGTAAGTCTAGTTAGCATGTCACCATACATTATTACAAAAGTCGTGTGTATGTGAGATGAGAAGTTTAAGATCTACTTTCTTAGCAACTTTCAAATATACAGTACAATATTATTAACTCTAGTCACCATGCTGTACATTATATCCCCATGACTTATTTATTTCAGAACTGGAAGTTTGTACCTTTTGACCCCCTTCACTGATTTGACCCACCCACTCCCTCCCACCTTTGGCAACAGCCAATCTGTTCTGTGTATCTATGAGCTCGACTTTTTTTTAGACTCCATATATAAGTGATATCATATGGTAATTGTCTTTCTCTGTCTGACTTATTTCATTTAGCATGGTACCCTCAAGGTCCATCCATGTTGTTGCACATGGCAAAGTTCCCTTCTTTTTCATGGCTGAATAGTATTTCAGTATGTGTACATCACATTTTCTTTATTCATGCATCTATTGCGGACACTTAAGTTATTTCTGTATCTTGGCTATTGTAAATAATGCTGCAGTTAACATGAGGGTGCAGATATCTTTTCAAGTTAGTGTTTTCATTTTCTTTTTTTTTTTTAGCTCTTTATTGAAGTATAATTGCTTTACACTGTTGTGCCAGTTTCTGTTGTACAACAAAGTCAATCAGCTGCATTTATACATATATCCTCATATCCCTTCCCTCTCACGACTCCTTCCCACCCTCCCTATCCCACCCCTCTAAGTCATCACCAATCATCAAGTTGATCTCCCTGTGTTATGCAGCAGCTTCCCACTAGCTATATATTTTACATTCAGTAGCTTATATATCTCAGTGCTACTCTTACTTCATCCCAGCTTCCCTTTTGCCCCCACCTCTGCCATGTCCTCAAGTATATTCTCTACATCTGCATCTTTATTCTTAGACTGTCACTGGGTTCACCAGTACCACTTTTTAGATTCCATATATATGAGCTAGCATATCGTATTTGTTTTTCTCTTTCTGGCTTACTTTGTTCTGTATGACAGACTCTAGGTTCATCCACTCTATAAATAACTCAATTTCATTCCTTTTTATGGCTGAGTAATATTCCATTGTATATATGTGCCACATCTTCTTTATCCATTCATCTGTTGATGGGCATTTAGGTTGCTTCTGTGTCCTGGCTATTGTAAATAGTGCTGCAATGAACGTTCTTCTATTTCTTTCATTAATTAATGTCTTACAGTTTTCACTGTACAAGTCTCACTACCTTGGTTAAGTTTATTCCAGATATTTTATTCTTTTTGATGCAATTGTAAATGGAATTTTCTTAATTTATCTTCCTGATAGTTTGTTATTAGTGTATAGAAACAAAACAGATTTTTTAAGCTCTTTATTGGAATATAATTGCTTTACACTCTTGTACCAGCTTTTGAGGTACACCACAGTGAGTCAGCTGTATTTATACATATATCCCCATATCCCCTCCCTCCCATGACTCCCTCCCACCCTCTCTGTCCTGGCCCTCTAAGGCATCTCCCATCATCGAGTTGATCTCCCTTTGTTATACAGCAACTTCCCACTAGGTATCTGTTTTACAGTTGGTAGTGTAAATATGTCTATGCTACCCTCTCACTTCATCCCAGCTTCCCTTTGCCCCCCCGGCCCCCCTAGCCCTGTGTCCTCCAGTCCATTCTCTGCATCTGCATCCTTATTCTTGCCCTGTCACTGGGTTCATCAGTACCATTTTTTTTTTTAGGTTCCGTATATATGAGTTAGCATACAGTATTTATTTTTCTCTTTCTGGCTTACTTCACTCTGTATGACAGTCTCTAGGTCTATCCACCTCATTACATATAGCTCCATTTCATTCCTTTTTATGGCTGAGTAATATTCTATTGTATATATGAGCCACATCTTCTTTATCCATTCATCCGTTGATGGGCATTGAGGTTGCTTCCATGCCCTGGCTATTGTAAATAGTGCTGCAGTGAACATTATGCTACGTGTTTCTTTTTGGATTATAGTTTTCTCTGGGTATATGCCCAGGAGTGGGGTTGCTGGGTCATACGATAGTTCCATTTTTAGGTTTTTAAGGAACTTCCAAACTGTTTTCCATAGTGGCTGTACCAGCTTACATTCCCACCAACAGTGCAGGAGAGTTCCCTTTTCTCCACACCCTCTCCAATATTTATTGTTTCTAGATTTTTTGATGATGGGCATTCTGACTGGTGTCAGGTGATACCTCATTGTGGCTTTGACTTGTATTTCTCTAATGATTAGTGATGTTGAGCATCTTTTCACGTGTTTTTTGGCCATTTGTATGTCTTCTTTGGAGAAATGTCTATTTAGGTCTTCCGCCCATTTGTGGATTGGGTTGTTTGCTTTTTTGGTATTAAGCTGAATGAGCTGCTTTTATATTTTGGAGATTATTCCTTTGTCCGTTGCTTCATTGGCAAGCATTTTCTCCCATTCTGAAGGGTGCCTTCTTGTCTTGTTTAGGGTTTCTTTGGCTGTGCCAAAGCTTTTAAGTTTCATGAGGCCCCATTTGTTTATTCTTGATTTTATTTCCATTATTCTAGGAGGTGGGTCCAAAAGGATCTTGCTTTGATGGATGTCATAGAGTGTTCTGCCTGTGTTTTCCTCTAGGAGTTTTATAGTAACTGGCCTTACATTTAGCTCTTTAATCCATTTTGAGTTTATTTTTGTATATGGTGTTAGGAAGTGTTCTGATTTCATTCTTTTACATGTTGCTGTCCAGTTTTCCCAGCACCACTTATTGAAGAGGCTGTCTTTTTTCCATTGTATATTCTTGCCTCCTTTGTCAAAGATAAGGTGCCCACATGTGCTTGGGTTTATCTCTGAGTTCTCTATTCTGTTCCACTGATCTACCTTTCTATTTTTGTGTCAGTACCATACTGTGTTGATCACTGTGGCCTTGTAGTATAGTTTGAAGTCAGGAAGCCTAATTCTACCAACTCCGTCTTTCCTTCTCAAGATTGCTTTGGCTATTGAGGGTCTTTTGCGTTTCCATACAAATCGTAAGATTTCTTGTTCTAGTTCTGTGAAAAATGCCATTGGTAATTTGATAGGGATTGTGTTGAATCTGTAAGTTGCTTTGGGTAAGATAGTCATTTTCACAGTGATTCTTCCAATCCAAGAACATGGTATGTCCCTCCATCTGTTTGTATCATCTTTGGTTTCTTTCATCAGTGTCTTATAGATTTCTGCATACAGGTCTTTTGCCTCCTTAGACAGGTTTATTCCTAGGTATTATATTATTTTTGTTGCAATGGTAAATGGGAGAGTTTCCTTAATTTCTCTTTCTGCTCCTTCATTGTTAGTGTATAGGAATGCAAGAGATTTCTGTGCATTAATTTTGTATCCTGCTACTTTACCAAATTCATTGATTGGTGCTAGCAGTTTTCTGGTAGAATCTTTAGGGTTTTCTGTGTATAATATCATGTCATCTGCAAAGAGTGACCATTTTACTTCTTTTCCAATTTGGATTCCTTTTATTTCATTTTCTTCTCTGATTGCTGTGGCTAACACTTCCAAAACTATGTTGAATAATAATGGTGAGAGTGGGCACCCTTGTCTTGTTCCTGTTCTTAGAGGGAATGCTTTCAGTTTTTCACCATTTAGATCGATGTTGGCTGTTGGTTTCTCATATATGGCTTTTATTATGTTGAGGTAATTTCCTTCTATGCCCATTTTCTGGAGAGTTTTTATCATAAATGGATGTTGAATTTTGTCCAAAGCTTTTTCTGCATCTATTGAGATGATCAAATGGTTTTTATCCTTCAATTTGTTGATATGATGTATCACATTGATTGATTTGCATATATTGAAGAATCCTTGCATCCCAGGGATAAACCCCACTTGATCATGGTGTCTGATCTTTTTAATGTGCTGTTGGATTTTGTTAGCTAGTATTTTGTTGAGGATTTTTGCATTTATATTCATCAGTGATATTGGCCTGTAATTTTCTTTTTTTGTGATATCTTTGCCTGGTTTTGGTATCAGGGTGATGGTGGCCTCATAGAATGAGTTTGGGAGTGTTCCTCCTTCTGCTCTATTTTGGAAGAGTTTGAGAAGGATAGGTGTTAGCTCTACTCTAAATGTTTGATAGAATTCGCCTGTGAAGCCATCTGGCCCCGGAGCTTTTGTTTGCACAACAGATTTTTGTGTGTTGATTTTGTATCCTGCAACGTTACTGAATTAACTTAGTAGTTCTAACAGTTTCTTGGTGAAATCTTTAGGGTTCTCTGTGTATAAAGTCATGTCATCTGTAAATAGTTATAATTTTACTTCCTCCTTTATGATTTGGATGCTTTTTCTTTCTTTTTCTTGCCTGGCTCTGGCTAGGACTTCCAATACTATGGCAAATAAATTTGGTGACAGTGGGCACTCTTGTCTTGTTCCTGATTTTAGAGGAAAAGTTTTCAGCTTATCACTTGAATATCATGTTAGCTATGGGCTTGTCATATGTGGCCTTTATTATGTTGATGTATGTTCCCTCTACAGTCACTTTTTTGAGAGTTTTCCTCTTAAATGGATGTTGAATTTTGTCAAATGCTTTTTCTGCATCTGTTGACAATTTTTATCTTTCATTTTTTTAATGTGATGTATACACTGATTGAGGGATGGTGAACCATCCTTGCATTCCTGGAATAAATCCTATCTGATCATGGTATATGATCATTTTAATGTACTTCTGAATTCAGTTTGCTAACATTTTGTTGAAGATTTTTGCATTCTGTGTTCATCAGAGATGTTGGCCTATAATTTTCTTTACTTATGTGTCCTTAGCTGGTCTTGGTATGAGGGTAATGCTGGCCTCATGAGTATGGAGGTATTCCCTCCTTTTCTGTTGGGTTTTTTTTTTTTTTTTTTTTTTTTTGGAAGAGTTTGAGAAAGACTGGTATTAAGTCTTCTTTGAATTTTTGGTAGAATTCACCTGTAAAGCTGTCTTGTCCTGGGCTTTTATATTTGGGGAAAATTTTGATTATTGATTCAGTCTTCTTTCTAGTAATTGGGAGTCTGTTCATATTTTCTATTTCTTCATCAGTCAGTGTTGGTAGGTTGTATGTTTTTAGGAATTTATCCATTCTCTAGCTTGTCAAATTTATTGGCATCTCATTGTTCATAGTAGTCTCCTATGACCCTTTGTATTTCTGTGGTATAAGTTGTAACATCTCCCTTTTTCTTTCTGATTTTATTTATTTGAGTCCTCTCTCTTTTTTTCCTGGTTGAGTCTAGCTAAAGGTTTATCAGTTTTATCTTTTCAAAGAACCAGTTTGTAGTTTCATTGATCTTTTCCATAGTCTTTTAATCTCTCTATTTCATTTCTGCTCTGATCTCTATTATTTTTTTCCTTCTACTAACTTTGGGCTTTGTTCTTTTTCTGGTTCCCTGAAGTGTAAAGTTAAGTTATTTATTTGAGATTTTTATTGTTTCTTGATGTAGGCATTTATCGCAAGGAACTTCCCTCTTAGAACTTCTTTTGCTGCATTCCATGTTTTGGTGTGTTGTATTTCCATTTTCATTTGTCTCAAGTTTTTTTTTTTCTCTTTTGATTTCTTTGACCAATTGGTTGCCCAGTAGCATGTTGTTTAGTCTCCTTGTATTTGTGAATTTTCCAGTTTTCTTCTTGTAATTGATTTCTAGTTTCATACTGTTATGGTTGGAAAAGATGCTTGCTATGATTTCAGTTTTCTTAAATTTATTAAGACTTCTTTTGTGGCCTAATATATGATCTATCCTGGAGAATATTTCATGAGCACTTGAAAAGAATGTATATTCTGTTGCTTTTGGATGGAATGTTCTGTATAGGTGTGCTAAGTCTATTTAATCTACATATTGTTTAAGGCCTGTCTTTCCTCATTGATTTTCTGTATGGATAATCTATCCATTGATGAAAGTGAGGTGATAAAGTCCCCTACTATTATTCTGTTTCTGTTTCTCCCTTTGGGTCTATTAATATTTGCTTTATACGTTTAGGTGCTCTTAAATTTGTCAGAGACTCAACTGCTTTCTATTTTTCCTTATTTCCCTTGATGAGAAACAAGTCACATGAGCACACATGATTGCAAAGGAACCTAGGGAATGTAGTGTTTATTCTGGGTGGCCATTTGTCCAGCTAAAAAGTCTATTATTATGGGAGAAGAAGAAAATGGATACTGAGGGAAGATTAAAGTCACAACCTCAATAATCATTCTTAGTCCATTTGTATATGTGATACCCTTTTGAATACAGGAGGTTAGCTGGAACTGTGGAAGGCTGGAACCAGAAAATTGTTCCTTAAGTGGACCAACTGTGGACCAACAGTTCATGTAAATAGTGCTTTTAATGTTTTTAGTTAGGTATTTTATCTTGAAAAAGTGAAACTGTACAGTTTCGAAAATAACTTTATTCTATGTTGTATTCTAACAGTATTTAACAGAGGTTAGGTTATAATTGTGACTCATGGATTGATTCTTTCATCAAATGAATTGATGAAGTGTTAGAGGCAGTGGGGAGGATAATTTGTTTAACATATTTAAATGATAGCAGAATATGATATCCTTTACTTCACATTCAATTTTCTTAACAAAATCATAGAGGGTTATTTTTGCAAAAGTATTTGAGGATTTGATCAGTTTTCCCAAGGGCCTCTCTTAATCCTTTGACATCTGAGTCTTCCCTGTGCGTGCTGATTCCCTCATCATCCTTTTCAGTGGTCTCTTCTTCAGTTATCTCAAAGACCAGATTATTGTTTGTCAGTGGATCTGCACGTGCTTCAAGCTGTCCTCCAGCATCACTGTAATTAATTTCACAAAACCTGGCATCTTTCACAAGATTTGCAATTTCATTTTGCCATCATCTTGCTTTGTACTTCCCCTTGTTTGCAGTAGAGATTGACAAAGGATGAAGTGAGGGGTGCTAAGTTTAAGCAGGATAAATATCAGTTTGTTCATGGATATTTCTGTGTGTTGGCTTCCTCTCACTTCAGGGACTCAGATCTCAAATATAAATACCCTTGAAAGGATAAATTGTATCCTCAGCTTTTACAAAATGTATTTAGTCATCTTTTAGCACATTTCAGCTACCCTGACTGTGTTCACTTACATACCCACGAGTTAAAGTTATATTGTCCCTGGAATGAGATGCCTCCAGGTCTTTGCAAAGCAGCTGAGAGCAAGGACTTTGCCTGGGTTCAAATCTGGGCTCCACCACTACTAGCCGAGTGAATTTGAGCAACTTATTTAACTTCTATGTCTTGGTTACTTCAACTAGGGATAATAATGTTTCTTAGCTCATAGGGTTTTGTGAGGATTAAATATGTTAGCACAGTAATACATAGTAAGCACTTAAGAAATATTAGCAGTGGTAAACACAGGACCACACAACCTACACCAGACCAGTGTGGAGATGAATGTCACAACATATAGTGTCATGAGATGAAAATAAGTTTTGTTTTTTGTTTTTCTGGCTGCATTGCGTCTTTGTTGCTGTGCACAGGCTTTCTCTAGTTGCAGCAAGCAGGGGCTACTCTTTGTTGCAGTGCACAGGCTTCTCAGTGCCATGGCTTTTGTTGCAGAGCACAGGCTCTAGGCGTGTGGGCTTCCATAGTTGCAGCATGCAGGCCCAGTAGTTGTAGCAAGCAGGCCCTAGAGTGCACAGGCTTCAGTAATTGTGGTGCATGGGCTCAGTAGTTGCAGCATGCATACTCTAGGGCACATGGGCTTCAGTAGTTGTGGCACACAGTCTCAGTAGTTGTGGCTTGCAGGCTGTAGAGCACAGGCTCAGTAGTTGTGCATGGGCTTAGTTGCTCCATGGCATGTGGGATCTTCCCAGACAAGGGATCGAACCCGTGTCCCTTGCATTGGCTGGCAGATTCTTAACCACTGCACCACCAGGGAAGTCCCCAAAATAAGTTATACCCATGTATCAAAAGGTAGCAGCATGTGCGCCACCTCTCTGGTAATTAGTGAAATGCAGATTCAGCCAACACTGCACTATTACTTCTCGCCCATCACCACAGCAAATATTCAGAGGTCCTGTCGTAGCAAACAGTGGTGAGGATGTGGGGAAACAGGAAGCCCAGCAGTGGGAGTGCACATTAGCACCTCCACTTTGAAGAGCAATTTGGCCATTTATGGCAAAGCTGAATACAGGCATCTCCTTCCATTCAGCAATTCTTCTCTGGCTCTGTACCCCTCAGTTCTGAGGAGGTGATATGTAGTTCTGCTTAAGCAAGGAGAGGGTACTTCTTGGTGATGCTCATGGCTCATGGATGACCTTCAGATCCAAACGACAGAAACCCCAACTCCCGAGTGATTTTGACAAGAGATTCAATTTTTTGCTCCCTAAACCAAAAAGATACAGGCGAGCTTTAGACAGAGGCAGATTCTGTGGTTTGACAGTGTCACGGTTTTATCATAAGGCCTGAGGTCTCAAAATGATGACTGGCACTGCAGGGGGCCCCATGCCTCTTCCTTTGTGTGATACCTTAGCATTCTGCAGGATCTTTTCCCAGAATGCCCAAGTGGTAAGAGTCTTTCTGATTGGACCAGCTTGAGTCACATGCCAACCCCTGAACCAATCACCACAGAGAGCAGATGGTATGTGCAAATTAGCTTAGACTATGTCACGTGTTCCTGGAGCAGCAGATGGAGTCAGTGTGTCCCCACCCCCACCAGCACCTTGGTCCCCAAACAGAAATCCAGAGCTGTTGGAAAGGATTAAGAGGAAACACATACTACAGTGGCATTCACGGATTTCCACTACCGTGCCTTGGGCAAAAAAACAACAATGAAAGGAAAAAAATACACCTCTTCCGGCCCTTCCTGATGAATTAGACAGGAATATGCATTTTCTTCTCATTAGGGTACTGCTTTCTCATTCCACGTTGCCATCTGAGTCTGGCAGTTCGGAAGCTGTTTCCCCACCCAGCTCCTGCCATCTGGTGCAGACTCTTGTAGAGATGTGAGCACTGGGGGTGAGCCTCCTGCCCCTCCCTCCTCATGTTCTAGAATGCACCATGGGAGGAGGGGAGCATGCCCCTCATTGCAAGCTCCAGCTATGCCAGGGCTCCCAGTCGAGCAGTTTTGAAATCCAGCTCCGAGCACCCCAATTATTTTCACTCATCTGCTCATGCAAAGCTGGGGAGGGGAGGTCATCTGAGGACCTAGACTACTTGGCTGTCAACCTTGGGCAGCCACCCTCACTTGGGGGAGGGGGGGACTCTGTGCTATGACACCTCCTGTGGCAGGACACCTGGGGTATTGGTGGAGGCTGGGGCATCCCCCAGTGTAGGAGAGTGCAAAGGAATCTGCTGGGCGTTTGGACATTCCCTGACAGGTTTGTTACTGGTGTGTAAAGGGTGTATGTGTGTGTGTGTGTGACTTTTTTTTTCCCTAAAGTGGTTTTAGGAGCACAAAGACATGAGAGCAGGTGTTTTTCTGTGAAATAATCCTCACCCCTCCCTCTTTTCACCACTCAGTTTTGATCTGCTTTTAGCCTCTTGCCCTGAAACCCACACGCCAGCCTCCAGCTGCCTCAACATCTGCCTTTGTATGTCACCCCAGCATTTCGAACCTGGCATGTCTGAACTGACTTCCTGACCCCGTCCCTCCCCTCCCAGGCGCCTCTCACAGTCTTCCCCTTGGTGGTTCCAGTGTTCCAGTTGCTCAGGCCGACATCTTAGTGTTATTCTTGGTTTTTTTTTTTCCTTCCTTTCACACTCTGCATTCAATCCATCAGCAAACCCCATCATCTCACCCTTCAAAATATACCAGAACCCACTCTGGGGCCGCCACCCTTATCTAAGCCTCCATCATCTCTTCGCGTGGGCTGCCCCAGCTTTCTCTCTGGCCTCCCTGCCTCCACTCTCACCCCGCGAGGGTCTCTTCTCACCACAGCAGCCAAAGGGATGCTGTCAACCTACATCAGATCCTGTTTCTCCTCTGCGCACAGCCCTCCTGAGGCTCCTCCCTCGTGGGGTAGAGGCCCCCACAGTCACCTCAGGGTCCTAATGACTTGCCTCTCTGTCCCTCACCTCTTGACCACCTCACTTCCTGTCTTCCCCCTCAGTGACTCCCCTCTTTCCTGTTCCTCAAACCATCCACTAATTCCTGGCCCATCCCCACCTCAGGGCCTTGGCACTTACTCTTTCCTTTTCTGGAGACTTCTTCCCCTCACTTCTGCATGGCCATCACTCACTTTTCTCAGACCTTTGTTCAAATACCACCTCCTCAGGGAAGCCCTCCTTGACTATGCATCTGAAAGAGGCTCCCCTTCCCCATTTATCCCCTCACCCTGCTCTTTCAAGTCAGAGCTCTTGTTGTCACATAACATATTTTTGCATGTTGTCTGTCCAACTTCCCGTGTTAAGTTATATCCCCTGCGCTCTTCTGGTTCTCCCTGCCCTGATTCCTGCTTTATCCATCTCCCTGGCCTTTTCACCGCTGATGATACACTTTGCCATTTACCTGGTTGGTTGTCTCCCTTCTAAACTGTCAGCTCCATGGAGGCTCCAGTATCCCCATGCTGGAAGGCAGCCGGCCCTGTAGTAGCTGCTCATTGAATGCTTGCAGGATGAGTGGATGAATCTGTATTCTGTCCAGAACTGGCAGTGCCCCGCTCCCGACCCCCCCCCGCCCCCATCTTTTCTGTGCTCCTTTCTCCTCTCCCGTTTCTCTCCTCCCCACCCCCACTATCTCGGCCTCTCCTCCTCTTTCCGCGTGGCCCTTCTGCCTGCACAGAGGAGAAAGGACTTGGATTCTTCCTGGGATGATGCCTCCGGGCCCCTGTGCAGCTGTCCCGCCTTCACAATGGCAGCCTTCTCTTTGCTTGGCCTTTCTCCTGTTTTTGCTCCCTGCTCCCTTCCTCTCCCCTGAGTACAGACACAGCTCCCTTCTTCCCTCCATCCAGCTGCCCCCCTCCGCCCCATCTCCGCCCCCCCTCCGCCCCCTTTGGGACAACAGAGCATCTGCATTTGCTCCAGGCCCACCTCAAGAAGCAGGGGACTTTGCCTGCACCACGACCCCGCCTTCTCCACCATGAAAGTCGGGTGTTGGCGAGGGTGTAGCATCCCTTTCCAGGGCCCAGGGCATCCTTAGGGGGTACATATCTGTCCCTTCCACATACACCTTCAAGCTATTGATACTTTTCTTTAAACTCCAGTGTAATAGTCACTCCATTCCTCCAAGACCTTCAAGCTTCGAAACAAGAGCCCAGAGAATTAGGCTTTGCTTCGGACTCCTTTGTGAGCTTGAGCTGAGACCTGCCGCCTCGGGGCCTCAGTTTTCCCATCAGTGCAGTGGAGTTACAATGTCTGTGTGTAAATTACCTGATGCCTCTCTGCTATGATTCCACCCTCAGGGTCATGGGACCCGTGCCCACAACCTTGGGAGGAGAGCTACCCGGGGGCCACAGAGGAAAGAGGAAGCAGGTGGTCATGCTTCTCCTCGACTTTTCAAAAACTGGGTGTGAGGCTGATGGGACAAGATTTCTACACTTTCGAGCACCCTCTGTCCCAGCCCGTTAGCTAGTGTATTCCTTCCCTATGGATGCTGTAACCAAAGTGCCACAAACTAGGTAGCTTAAAATAAGAGAAATGCATTCTTTCACAGTTCTGGAGGCCAGAAGCCCAAGATCAAGTGTCAGCAGGGCCGTGCTCCTTCCAAAGGCTCCTTGGGAGAGTCCTTCCTTGCCCCTTCCAGCTTCCGGTGGGTGCCAGCAGGCCCTGGCATTCCTTGGTCTGTAACTGCATCACTCCCATCTCTGCCTCCATGTTCGCATGGCCACCTCCTTGTGCGTCCTCTCTTCACATGGCCTTCTCTCTGCGTGTCTGCATCCAAATTTCCCTCTTCTCTAAGGACACCAGTCACTGGATGAGAGCCCACCCTAATCCAGTATGACCTCATCTTCACTTGATTACATCTACAAAGACCCTATTTCCAAATACGGTCACCTTCACAAGTACTCAGGGTTAGAACTCGAACATACATTTTTGGGAGCCACGATCCAACCCACACCAGCTGGGTCCTTTCCCACACACCACTTTATTTAGTCCTCAGTGATACAATCACCTCCATTTAAGCTGCAGTCTTGACATGCAGCTGGAGCAAACCCTGTAGGCAAGCAGGGATGCTCAGAAACCAGCTGCCTCCCCATCACCACCCGTGCTGTGGGCCTAAGTGTAGGGTAATGTGGCCACCCAGCCAGTCAGCTCCTTGCTTTGGTTTCGCTCACAGAGGTCATTCATTTGACCTCAGAAGTCAAAATAGAAGTGAGAGGAAGGATGACTATGGCGGGAGAATATATAACCCTGTCCACTTACAGCCTCAAGAGGCCGCGAGGGAGTTTTCAGGGTAAGTGTGACCTCTGGCAGGCCCCTCCCCAGCACTAACTGCGACTCCCATGAACATCCTGGAAGGGTTTAGACTAGAGCCCCGTACAGTAGCCACTGGCCACCGGGAGCTACTTAACTTTCAATGAATTAAAAATAAATCAGATTTTAAATTCCATTTCTCAGCCGCACGAGCCACGTTTCAAGTGCCCGCATAGTCACATGTAGGTGCCCAATGGGATGCTGCAGATATAGAGTGTTTCCATCTCCGCAAAGTGTTCTCTTTATTTGGACAGCCTTGGAATAGTGTAATTCAAGCAAAATCTTTTTGGAAGAAGGCACAAACCTTAGGGAATGTAATCATTACAACAACAAGAGTAAAAAATGCAGGTTGTTATTATACAACATTTACTATGCCCAGACCTTGTGGCAGGTACTTTATAATTCATTCTACTTAATCCTCACGCAAGGATTGTAGCTATACCCCCTCCTGTTCCTGTCGTGTCCCCCTCGGGCCCTGAGCCCAGGGCTCCAGTTCCTGTACCTGCCACTCCAAGCCTTCCCAGTCCATGCTGTGGCTGTGACATGGGTCAGGGTCAGGACCAGGGGCAGCCACACAGGAGCCCTCCATCCTGGGGCCTGTGGGTCCCACATGTCCACAGGTTATGAACCTGTCTCTGAGCATCCGGCACATCCCATCCTCTGGGCGGCAGGTGGCTTCCAGCACATCCAGCACACACGTCCAGCCCTTTCACCATCTACCTGTGCTGTCGTGCGGGGATCAGAGCAGAAGCAGAGGGCTTTCAGCGGAGGCTGGGAGCTGGGCAGCGCAGGCGGCAGCCCTCCCAGGGCCAAGGAGAGGTCTGCTTGCTGCTATGTCTGCATGAACCCTTTCTACCTGGAAAAACAAACTCTAAGGCATCGAGGGGCTGGATGGGAAGGAGGGCAGTGCGGCACAGCCCACCCAGGTGTGCCCATTAGACGATGCATGGGCCCAAAGGTCCCAGATCTTCTGATTTGTCGGAAGTGTGATATCCAGGTTTTTACTGAAATTGCCCAGATTTCTAATGTGGATTATTCGTTCTACTTTCTAAAAAAATCAGTAGAAACACCAGGCAGGTCCAAAGCAAACATACTTGTGGGTGGATTTGGCCCACAGGCCACCACGTCTGCAAACTTTTTTCTAACCTGGTGGTTCTCAAGGGAGCACCACCCCCCCCCAGGCCTTAACATCTATGAAGGCATTTCTGGCAGTTATAAACGTTGAGGGATGCTACTGGCTTCCTGGGGACAGGGACCAGGGACCTTTGATGTCCTGCTCTGCACAGGAAAGCCCCACACAGTCCCCAGATCGTCTTGCATTCCACATGGCTTCTGAGTCTTCTATCATATCATTATATGGGTGGGTTATTCAATGTTTATTGTTATCTGAGCCTTGACCGTGAGTCCATTTTGTATGTAAACACTGAAGGGGGTTTTGCACAGCTTTAATACACTGAATTTTCCAGGAACGTAAGGCTAAGTAAATGCAGGGTATGCTATACGCGAATGCAGAACTTTTCCCGGTTACTCCCTGTTGCTGACAGTCTCCTCACTGATGGCAGGGCCACGTGAGGCATTCGACTTGCAGTCCCGCCCAGTCTGTGTTTGTAGCTGTCACACTCCCTGTGAATGTAGATGCAGCCATCTGACTACTCCATCCTGTCTCCTTGATAGATATGCCCCTTGAAAGTTCATGCTGAAATTTTTCTTTATTATAAATTGCCTTCCTTTGTTTGTTTTCCTTGTAGATTGCAGTTAGAGCATGATATTGATTTTCTTGGAAATGATGTGCTTATGTAGCTTTTGTTACCTATAAGTTTCCCTGCTGGAAAATAAGGGCACATTACAAAATATTTGTCACAGAAATGGGGCATCAGTCTAATGGTGTTGGGAATAGCTCTTTGAAGGATTAGTTTAGTGTCAGATTCCTCCGAGATGATAATTAAATACCCATTGATCGATGGGCTTCCCATGCCTTGTTCTAAAGATCTCTTGTGGATTTTTCTCCCCTTCCTTTGTCCCATCCTTCTGGACAAAACCAGACTTTTTTTTTTTTTTTTTTTTATTGAAGTGTAGTCAATTAACAATGTTGTGTTAATTTCTTCTATACAGCAAAGTGACTCAGTTATACATGTATATACTTTTTGATATTCTTTTCCATTATGCTTTATCACAGGATATTGAATATAGTTCCCTGTGCTCTACAGCAGGACCTTGTTTATCCATCCTACATATAATAGTTTGTATCTGCTAATCCCAAACTCCCAATCCTTCCCTCCCCTACCCCTTCTCCCCTTGGCAACCACAAGTCTGTTCTCTATATCTGTGAGTCTGTTTTTGTTTCATAGATATGTTGATTTGTATCTTATTTTAGATTCCACATATAAGTGATGTCATATGATATTTTTCTTTCTCACTGACTTCACTTAGTATGATAATCTCGAGGTCCATCCATGTTGCTGCAAATGGCATTATTTCATTCCTTTTTATGCCTGAGTAATATTCCATTGTATATACCTACCGCATCTTCTTTATCCATTCATCTGCTGATGGGCATTTAGGTGGTTTCCACATCTTGGGTATTGTAAATAGTGCTGCTATGAACATAGAGGTGCATGTATCTTCAAATTATAGTTTTGTCTGGATATATGCTCAGGAGTGGGATTACTGGATCATATGGCAACTCTATTTGTAACTTTTTGAGGACACTCCATACTATTTTCCATAGTGGCTGCACCAGTTTACATTCCCACCAACAGTGTAAGAGGGTTCCCTTTTCTCCACACCCTCTCCAGCATTTGTCATTTGTAGAGTTTTAATGATGGCCATTCTGACTGCTCATTGTAGTTTTGATTTACAGTTCTCTAATAATTAGCAATGTTGAGCATCTTTTCATGTGTTTGTTGGCCATTTGTATGTCTCTTTGGAGAAATGTCTGTTTAGGGATTCTGCCCATTTTTTGATTGGGTTGTTTGTTTTTTTGTTGTTGTTGAGTTGTATGAGCTGTTTGTATATTTTGGAAATTAAGCCCTTGTCGGTCACATGGTTTGCAAACTTTTTCTTCATTCCACAGGTTATCTTTTCATTTTGTTTATGGTTTCCTTTGCTGTGCAAAAGCTTATAAGTTTGATTAGGTCCCATTTGTTTATTTTTGTTTTAATTTCTGTTGACTTGGGAGACTGACCTAAGATAACACTGGTACGATTGATGTCAGAGAATGTGGGGAAAACCATACTGTAAAAGGACCAAAAAGGGAATTCCCTGGTGGTCCAGTGGTTAAGACTCCACGCTTCCACTGCAGGGGGCACAAGTTAGATCCCTGGTCAGGGAACTAAGATCCTGCATGCCGTGTGGCGTGGCCAAAATTAATAAGTAAAAGGACCAGATACAGCTTTCAGATACAGCTCATCCCGACCAGGGCCGGGGAGGTGGTGCAGCCAAGCCCCACTAATCGGTTTCCAGGAAATGGATGGGCCTCGATCCTCATTTGCTGAAGCTGCATGACCCTCCCAGGAAGTGGGTGGCTGAGGCCAGTATTTAATTAGAGGCCCAAGCAGCCCTCCCGCCTTGCCTCCAACACAACAGCTGACATCTCCGCCAGGGCCTCGGGGTCATCTTCAGCCCAGCCTCTGTCGATAGCAGTGACCTCGCCAAAAGCAGGCAGGCAGAACACAGGGGCTTGTGAAGGGGCATGCCCGCAGCAGCCCTCAGCCTTCCTGCTGGGCATCTGCTTGTCCTGCTTCTCCCCAGCGATTAGCCAATCCTCCTCCCCACCCAGCAGCTAGAGGAGGCTTTGACAAATGGACCTGTAATCATATCATTCTCTGCTTCCAGCCCTCCACTGGCTGCCCTCTGCTCTGAGAATAAACTCACCACTCCTTGCATGGCCTCGGCCTCCACCTCTCCTACTCCTCTCTCTTCTTTCTGACAACACTCAGGCCACCTGGCCTCTTTGCTGTTCCTCACACATTCCCAGGTCGGACCTGCCCCAGGGCCTTTGCACTTTTAGTTGCCACTGCCTAGAGCGCTGCTCACACAGCTTCTTCCTTGTCATCCCTCACTTTCCATCTTAGCATCCCTGCTGCTTCCCTGACCTCCCTGTGTCAGTGAGTCCTCCCCACCCACATCACTCTCTACCATTTATGTACCACATACCCTGCTTATGTTCTTGGTAGGACTTATCACCTGCCTTGAAATTGTCTCAGGTGCTCTTTTGTTGCTGTTATCTCGTGGGAAAATAGAAATATTCCTTTTCCTGATACATAGTTGTGTTTTGAACAGTAACGCAAAATGTGGATTGTACACCACTTGTGACACATTTTTTAAGAGTAATTTACATGCTCAAACGTGCTTCAAGAGGCCTTGCTAAATGTTCCTCAATGCTGTGCCGATTTCAGTGAAGCATTTCTCAGGCTTTCATGGAGATCTGAGGAAAATGGAAAAATCAAATAATCCCCTGTGAACTCTATATCAGATCGCTCTATCTTACAACCAGAAGCACTACGAAAATGTGTGTAATGCCTTTGTGTGAAGCTGTGATGTAACTTCCTGGTGCTTTATACAACAATGTAGGTATAAGAAGTTTTATATTTGCTTAAAGGAGGGAAAAAATTACTGATTTTTTTTTTTCTCCGATCAAGGGTAGGATTTTGGATGGTTTTATTATTGCTGTTTTATAAAGTGGAGTAAATCTTTATTACCCAAGAGTCTTGAAAGCTAGATCAACATAAAAAAGTGCCTCTGTGCATTCATGGTGAAAGAAATCAGGTAAAATAAAATGATGTCCTCGAACTGACAATTGTTTGTGACCTGTATATCAGGTGTTTTGAACTAACAGCTCACCTGTTGTGTTCATTGCTGTATCCCCAGATCCAGGAACAGTTCCTGGCAGGTGTTGGGTACCCAATAAAAATGTGAATGAATGGATGACTCTTAGGCATTAGGCTTGAAATAAGCAGAAAATGAAAACAAAATGGAACTTGGATTACTCTCTGACTTTCCCAGCCTTAAGAAATGTAATTGAAATCAGTTCAGGCAAATTTGGCTGAGTCCCAGTGCTCAAATATTGTCATCAGAACCCTGTTTTTGTGCTTCTTGGATTTTCTTTCATTTGGGTTGCCTTTATTCTTAGGAAGGTTCACCTTTGTGATGTTAAGATGGCTCCATGTGTCCCATCTTACCAGGGTAGTGACCCTGGCTGAAAGAGAGAGCTTCTTTCTGATGCACCAGCAAAAGTCTCAGGGGAGGCTTTCATTGGCTCAGCTAGGGTCATATATCCCTTCCTCACCCAATCACAGAGGCCAGGGGAGATGGGATACCCTGATTGGCCAGGCCCAGATCATGTGCCTAGCCCAGGAGCTGGGAGCTAGATACAGCCTCACCTGAACAGGTAGCACTGAGAGAGGGGAAATGTTGGTTCTTTCAGAAGCACACTTTCCAAAAGACAGGAGAATTAATGCTGCGCAGATAAATAAAACAGATGTCTGCTACAGAAGCCCAAATCCAGCTTCCGCCTCAAGAGGAAAGTGGAAAGAAGGCCTTTCCCCCAGCCCCCAGCTCTTTCTGCTTCTAGCCCAAGATGCCTCCTTCCTGCATAATCATGCCCCCCGCCTTCCTCACTTGTTTTCCCACAGTTCTCAATTGAGCACGATCCCATCTCTGGCATCCAGAACTTTGACAGCATTGATTTATCCCTTCGTGCAGCAATCTGCGTTTGGTGTCTTTTCAAAAGCAGAAGAAAGAGATGCATGTAACCTTGCAAGCAGCCCAAAGTTAAAAGGATCCAGTTACAGAAGATCAGAAATGCCCCCAGCCCTAAGAGCTTTGGGGCTCTGGGTTTATTTAATGTATTTCTTCCCGGCCCTGCTTCCTCAGCCAATTTGTCTGCCAAAAAAACAAAAGACTTCAGCCCTGTGGCATTTTGCATCTAATATTTATTGTGTTCTAGAGTTTGCAAAAGCGCTTCCCTCTTGTTTATCACTTGGTCCTCAGGACACCCCAGCTCTACCCCCAGAAAGTTAGTGAGATTGTCCTGTTCTGCCCCGACCAGGAGTTCCAAAAGCCACATGACAGATGGCTGTGGTCTCACAACTCAGGGCCCTTCTATTGGTAGCAGGGGTGGGATGGAACCGTGGCCTGGGCCAGCTCAGTTTCTATTCTGCAGCTTTAGGACCAAATTTGGGTCTTGCAAAGTGGCAGCCAGCAGCCTGAGTCTACACTTCAACCCTAAATATATTCTGTTTGAGTTACAAGGTCTCTTTTTTTTTTTTAATCTGGAAATATCACTCAGAAATCCAGATTCCAAGCTTTTCTTTAGGCAAATTTAAAAAAAATTTTTTTCATTAAAAAAAAACCAGTGATGATGATCTTGCCGATATTGGCCACATTCCTGAGTGGTAGGGGTCAGCAGATACAGCTTGCAGTGATCTGTCGGCTGTTTGTATAAATAAAGTTTTATTGAAACACAGCCATGCCCATCCACTTATGTACTGTCTATGGCTGCTTTTGCTCTATGGTGGCAGAGTTGATTTTGTAACAGGGACCATATGGCCGCAAAGCTGGAAAGATTTTCAGTTTGGCCCTTTGCAGAAAAGGTTTGCTGACCCCCTGGAGGGCAATAGCCAGCTGTGTGTGTGTCACAGCTACCCCCAGTATTTTTAGAATATAGGTACAGCTGAGGGCACATCAGTCCCCAAATAACAGTGGTTTAGGAAACACAGATGCTTATTTCTCTCTCATGTGACAGTTTGGGCATCACAGCCCAGGGATGATATGGCACCCACAGGATTGGTACCCAGGCTCCTGGCACATTGCTCCACTGTCCTGGGGGACGTGCCTTGTCCAAAATGACTGATCACGTCCACATCCAGCCAGCAGGAAGTAGAAGATACAGGGAAAGCACACCCACTTCCGGTAGGGCCATTACTAGAATTCACCTACCATGGCCATCCACGTCTCCATCCAAAAGTTGGTCATGGCCACATCTAGCTGCGAGGGAGGCTGAGCCTGTAAGCTCCATTCTGGCAGCCTTGTGCCCAGCTAGTAGCTCTGTTTCTGTGAAGAAGCAGCACGTGGGCCCTGGGTGACACAGCAGATTCTGTAGCCCTTCATCGGCAGGGCCCGAATCTCCACCCACAGCACCCCTCTCCTTCTCTTATTCTTGGTCCATTTCATTCATTCACGGGAGCACTTGGATCTTGTTTGTGTTTCTGTGCCCTGTTGTCACCTGTGTACATTCTCTCCCAGGGGAGAGGAAGAAAGAGAGCTGATGAACTCCAAGGGCAGAGGAAAGGCTGCAGGCATGGAATCATGCACCATGTGTCCCCTTGTTACCTAAGCTAGTGGTTGGGAAATAATTGGGCTGAATACGCTCCCAGATCTAGCACCCAAAGCACTGGGGCTGGGCAGGGGAAGAGATGCATTTTGGAAGCTCTAATACATGGCGGGGCCTGTGGTCAGTATTCTTGCTCGTCCTGGGGAAGGAAAGACCATCGTCCTGAGCAGCATGGAGCTGAGTTGGTAGCTTCCTACATCTGGCTTCTCCCTTGGGTCTCCCCCTCCCCCACCCACAGCTCCTCCCAAGTCTCCTAGGGCTGGTGTCTCATCATCCTGACCCCTTACTCCAGAGCCCAGTCCCTGGGCCCCCTTCTCTAGCTGTCCTCATTCCCTAACTGGGGATATCACCCCTTTTAGTGCCAGGGGACTCCCTGCCGTCTGCCAAAGGCTGTGGATCCTTTTCAGAATCATGTTTTCAAATTAAATGCATAGAAGAAAATACACAGAATTATGAAGGAAGCCAGTTACATCAAAATACAGTCAGCAAAATACTTTATAAGCTGTGATAGCTATGCTTCTTTACACCCTAATTGGCGTGATGGAGTGGTTATTTAGCTGGTAACTGATAGGTGTGATAACTTTGCAATCTGGAAGCAATGGTGGCTTGAATGATATTTTGAGATGTCTGCATTAACTGTACTGTGATATGCAAACACCTGTGACTTGTGTGGGTAACAGAGGCACAGTGACCACTGTTACTATGACTTGTTGCCTTCATTCATAATTGAAGGCAATGCCAGTTAGAGGATGATGGAAATAAAGACGTAGTTTTCCCATCCGAGTTTATGACCCTAAGGTTAAGAATCCCTTCCTTAGATGATCTCATTCAGTCCTGTGGCATTAACTGCAATCCACATGCTGACAAACTCCCAAAGTTTCTACCCCAGCCCAGACCTTTCTTCTCAACCTGGACACTCATCTCCAGCTGCAGCCCTGTTTCCACCTCAGCATCTACCTGGCACCTCAAGATTAATGGGTCTGACGTTGAGCTCTTTATCACCCCCACTGCGGAACCTGCCCCTCCCACGTGGCCCCTTCCTAGGTGATGGAAGAACTCTCCTTTATACTCCCGCTGAAAATCTTGAAATATCCTTGACTCCTCACTCCTTTCCTACATCTGATCCATCTGCAAATCCACCTTCAGAAATAGCCTGAAACCAACCAACCCCTCTGCACCCACCTGGTTACAACCATCCAGTCTCTCTTCTGCATTCCTGGGACAGCTTCCCAGAGTCCCATTTCCCCGCTTCAGACTGTTCCCAACCCTAGAATGTAAGTTCCATGAGGGTGTGATTTTGGGTTGTTTGGGGGGGGGGGGGGGTTGTTTTTTTCATTTATTTATTTGTTGACTGTGTTGGTTCTTCGTTGCTTTGCGCGGGCTTTCTCCGGTTGCAGCAAGCAGGGGCTACTCTTCGTTGTGGTGTGCAGGCCTCTTATTGTAGTGGCTTCTCTTGTGGAGCACAGGCTCTAGGCGCCTGGGCTTCAGTAGTTGTGGCTCACGGGCTCTAGAGCGCAGGCTCAGTAGTTGTGGCGCATGGGCTTAGTTGCTCCGCGGCATGTGGGATCTTCCCAGACCAGGGCTGGAACCCGTGCCCCCTGCATTGGCAGGCGGATTCTTAACCACTGCACCACCAGGGAAGTCCGGGTTGTTTGTTTCTTATTCTTTTTTGTTCAGTGGTATCCTCAGTTCCTAGAACCATAAGAGTGCTCTTCTAAAGTTTATTGACTAAATGAATATAAAACATTGATAAATAATAGTAGTATAATAAAAAACAGTAATCAACAGTAATCAGTTACTCAGAGAATCCTTCCCAGCGATTTGGTCAGGTAGGCATATCATTGTCTCCATTTTACAGTTGAGAAAACTGAGGCGGAAATAGCTGGATTTAAACCCAGGCTGTCAGTTCTAGAGCTACGCTCAACCTCCATGCCTGACTGCCTCCCAGGAGAAAAGTCCTCCCTCCAACCGCATACTTCTGGAAACACTGATTTTGATGATATCTGTGGCTCCTTCCTGGATTCCTGAGCCTGTGCTTCAAGAAAGGCAAAGAGCTCAGGCTCTGGGAACAGCCATCCCTCAAGCGCATGCCAGGATGAACCCTGGAAGGATGGAGCGACCTCAGTGTGGAATCTCTTTTCTGCCTGCACTTCCAGCAGATAGCACTTTGGAGGGTAGTCTGAGCCCATCCAGGAGCAGGATCTCTCAGATACCGAGGTCCGTTTATCCTTCCTGCCTCTGGCCATTGAGAAGTCCAGGTTGTTTCCTTTTTCCCTCGAGGGTTTCCCTGCCTCTCCTCACCCCATCGGATGGGAAATGCTCCAATCTGCAGGGACTGCGGTGGCCGCCCCCCAAGATGCAGGACAAGGTATAGTAGCCAAAAGCCAGGTTGGAGATGGACCACGTGGGTTTGAGTCTCAGCTCTGCCACCCGCCAGCTGGGGGATGTTGTGCCAAAGAGAACTTCACCTCGCTGTGCCTCCGTTTCTCCAACTGTAAAATGGGGACAGAAATAGTATCTGCGTCATTGGGTTGTTGTGGTACGTCATCACCTTCTAACCCAGTGGTTCTCAAAGTGTGCCCCAGGAACCCTGGACCCCAAACCATTTTCATGATAATACCAAGATGTCATTTGCCTTTTAACCCTCATTTTCTTCATATGTACAATGTGTCTTATGGGTACATGACGTACCCACAACCGTCTAAAAAGGCTATGAAAAGACTCCCCCTTTCTGTGTGCATGTCTACATGAGGTTGGATTTTTCACGAAACACAACCTGAACAACGAATACAGCAGATCAGCTGTGGAAGTAGATACAAGACCCCAGATCTCTTCTGTTAAACCAGACACTTAAAGAGATTTTCAGAACTGTAAAACACGCCAGCTCTTCTCACTGTTATTTTGTTGGGGGAAAATATATTTATTTACCATTTTCAAATATATATATCAATACTAACAAGTAGGTTTATTATTACTATTTTTAAATGAATTCATATGTTTTAAGTTTCTCAGTGTTCATTTCTAACATGGTAACTATCACTAGACATAACCAACCCCTTCAGATCCTCAATAACTGTTAAAGAATCTGAAGGGACCCTGGTACTAAAACGTTTGAGAGCAACTGCTCTTGACAGACACTGGCCTGGAGCCCTTCCTCAGTTTCACAAAGCCCCCCCGCCCCCCACAACAGGGAAGCCCTGCCCCATGTGGATGAAAGAGATCCCAGTTCAACCCACCAGATGCTACAGAGTCAAATAGAAAGATGACAGTTTAACGATTCCGCCTGCTGTTCTGCTCTAAGACGGTGCAACCTGGGTGCTGGGCAACAGGAATCTGCTAGTCTCTCAGTTAGACAGGCTTCCCACAGGCCTCCCATCACCTGGGCCTTCGTTTGTTCCATCACTTCATCATTTATTGCACAAGCATCTATTGAGGCCTTCGTGCTTGCCCGGTTCTGTCCTAGATGTAGAGACATAGTGGGAACAAGGGAGGCAGGAACCCCTGCCCTCGTGGAGCAGGTGTTCCAGTTGAGCAGGCAGGTGGAAAAACCAGAAGACAAATAAATTTGTCGGGTGGTGCCAAATATTGTGGAGAAACAAAGTCAGGAGAAGAGGGAGGGCCGGGGCGGGGAGAGGCCATTTTCATAGGATGCTTAGGGATGTAACCCAGTGAGGTAACATTTGAGCAAATACCTGGGAAAGGTGAGGAAGTGGTCCATGCAGGTGTCTCAAGAAGATGCTTCCTTCAGAGGGAACAGCAGGGGCAAAGGCCCGGAGGCAGAAATGAGCTTCAGGGGCTGGGAGGACAGGACGTGGCCATTGCAGTGGGAGCAGAATGGGCCGAGGCAAAGCGGGGAGACGAGGTCAGGGAGGCGGCAAGAGACAGATCACATGGGACCTTGTGGGACACAGCAAGGAGTCTGGATCTTAGTTCAGGTGTGAGGTGGAGCCGTTGAAGGGTTTGGAGCAGAGTTGGGGCTTGATCTGTGATTTAAGAGAATCCTTCTGGCGACTGTGGAGGTTGGATTGGAACTTGCAGGTTAGATGGGGGAGGCATCAGGACCAGGGAGGAGGCCCCGGTAAGGTCCAGGCGAGAGAAGGTAGGGGCTTGGACCGAGCTGGTCCCGATGAGATGTGGGAGGTGCTCAGTCCTGAGTCTGTTCTGAAAATGCAGCTACTGTGATGTAACATCAGTGTGTGTGGGTGGGTGGGTGTGTGTATCAGTGAGGGGGAGAGGGCAACTGAAGACCCTTCCGGGGTGTGTCGCCTGAGCAGCTGGCATTTACCAGAATGTGCGGAGAGAAGCAACTTTAGGGGAACCAATCAAAAGTCCAGTTTGAAATGTCTGTTTGGCACCTAATGAATTGATCCGAAGGAAAAGATTGTTTTTTTAACCGTCCAAACGACACACAAAAATGACCAAATGTTATCTTCTCAGTGGGAGATGGATAAACACCTGAAGTAATCCGGAACTGGATAAGTTTGTCTGTCTTGTTCACCATTTCACCCCTGAGGCATAGAACAGTACCTGGTATATAGTAGATGTTCAGTAAATATTTATCTAATAAAAAATGGCAAAACGTGTGGAAGAGGCACAGGCCAACTGGAATTTGGAAGAGGTCACAGAAGGTGAAGACCCTTCTGTGTTTTCCCAAAGTCTTTGTGTGTGAAACAGGGTGGTTTATCCTGGGAAAGATGGACTTTTCCAGCATTCTACTTCATTTTTCATGACCTTTCTGAATCACTTTGGCAAACATTGTTTATTGTCATTGGCTCAGCTCAGCACTCCGGCCCATCTCTGCTAATAGATGTGTGTCATGCTCAGCCGGTTTCTTTGTGCAGCGTAAACATCCTTCCCCGAGCTCATTACTGGAGTCTCCAAGGAGCCTTGTCATTTCCAAGATGCCGTCGAATCTGGTTTCTAACAACCATTTTCATTTCTCCAGGGACCTGAGTTCTCATCCTACCCCTCCCACCCCTGCCCCCATACAGGAAAGCGGGCTATATTTTGGGAACTCACAGTTCCATTTTTTTTTGGAGTTCTCACTCTGCCAGAAAAGATCTCATTTGCTGCTGCCCCCATTTTATAGAGGAAGCCATTGAGGCTCAGAGAGGAACACTTATTTGCCCGAGGAGGCAGGGCTCAAAGCCTGGCCCTCTGGATTCTGGAACACAAGCTCTTCAGTGCCATACCACACCCCCGTCTCCATCAACAGAGACCCACATAACTTTTGAAACTGTGTACCCAGCACAGAGTTTCTTGACCTCAGCATCACTGATGCCTTGGAGTCGAATCATTCTTTGCTGGGGCTGTCCTGGGCGCTGGAGGATGTCCAGCAGCATCCCTGGCCTCTACCCACTAGATACCAGTAGCATCTCCCCTCCCCTAGTTGTGACAAACAGAAAAGACTCCAGACATTGCCAGTGTCCCGTGAGGCGGCAAATTGCCCCAGTTGATCTGTGTTCCCTGTGCTCTGCATAGACAGGCTTGGGGCTGACATCTCTACCACCTCCGTGTAGCCTTTTTCCAACATACAGCATCCTCTCCTGCAGGTACAGTGATAGAAATCTCTTCTAGTAAAACACTTAGCTGCCACTTCTCCAGCCCTTCTACCCTCCCAGGGAGGGTGTAGGGTTACAACACTGGACAGGGGCGGCCTTGCACGGCCCAACCTGTGTGCCTCCCCCAGGGCCACTGACCCAGGCACCCCGTCAGCAGCCATCACTGTGGGCCCACTCTTAGCCGGGTACCGGGCTAGGGCTACAGCACCCAGAAAAGGCCCCCGCCCTGTGGACCCAACATCCTTGGGGAGATGACAATACACAAGGAAACCGTCACAGCTGCAGGATAATTTCAGAGAGTGCTGAGTGCTATGGAGAAGATACAATAGCCTGATGAGTATCCAGGGGTGGATGGCCTTAGATGAGGTGGTCGGAGACACCTTCTCACAGCAGGTGACATCTAATCTGAGATGTCACAGTGAGAAGGAGCCAGTCCACGTGAGAAGGGAGAATGCAAATGTCCGAGGCAGAGGGAAGAGCAGGTGCGGATGTCCCGAGATGGTGGTGAGTTTGGAGCATTTTAAGGAACAAGAGGCTGGGAGTGATCAGAACAGAGTAAGCAGAGGGCTGAGTGACGGGAGACGTGGGTGGAGGGAGCCGGTCAGGCGGGGGAGTCACTGAAGGGGAACGACAAGATGACAAGAAAGGCCTTGGGTTCAGAAGGGTCCGTCTGGCCATGTGTGACGGGGGAGGGTGCCTGGGTCATGGGGACAAAAGGGAAGGCACCAAGTCCAGGTGGAGGCCGTTTCCTCAGTACACAAAGAAATGAGGACGGAGGAGCAAGATACATTCCTCTTTGGGGACTGCATCATCCTGATGGCCTTGCCTCTTTCACCTGGATTCCCAGACACTGGATCTGAGAATTCGGATTGCAGCGTTTGAGCACCTCTCTCATGGTGGGTGTTATAGAAATCCAACCCTTTTTTCCACCTCTGAATCGCCTAGCTCAAAATTCAGAGTCCCAGGGCAGAGTCTGATTGGCCAAACTCAGTCATACACCTGCCCCTTGGGTGGGGAAGGGCACCTTGATGGACACTTGGGACCTTTGTATTTAAGAGGAACTGGGGTTCAGTGGCTGTGACTTTTCAGGGGTCACCTGTGAGAGAGAGAGTGTGTGTGTGTGTGCATGCGTGTATTTGTGCATGTGTGTATATATTGGCATACTGGCTCCAAGTTACAGAGGAAACTGCCCAATAAAAATGAGTAAATATTTAATGAAATGTTTATATTTGAATATAAATATAGCATGATATTTATGCTATATAGCATGAAATGTAGCATGATCCACCAGGTCACTCCGGAATATTTTGACTCTGAGTTATTTATCGATTATCTCTAATGTAGGATGTGGGTGGAGATGGTGTGGGATGAATGTGTGCTCAGAGGTGCCAGTGTCCTTGAAACAGCCCTGTTGACAATTCCACCCAGATGGCCCATGGCGAGGGAAAGGTGGGGGTGCTGGCAGTCCCACTCGCCACCACTTGCTAAGTACTTGGGACGTGCCAGGTGCAATTTTCTGTTCCGTACACATGTTGGTTCCTCCACTCCACGTGGCAGCAGGCAGTAGCTGACTGTCATCCTTGTCCACTGAGGCACAGAGAGGTGAAGCCACATGCCTGGGGTGAGTGCTAGGAGGGAGCAGACCAGACAGTCTGGCTGCTGTCCTGTGTCACCTCCCATGGGGTACAGTCACCACCCAGACTGAGGGGAGTGACCGTCTGAAGGTGCAAAACAATAGTGTCCCCCGCCCCCGGCCCGATCCAGCCCGCTCTCCAGTGCAGAGGATGACCCTGGATGCCTGTTTGATTCCAGCTGCCGAAACCCTCCGTCTCCCCCGTATCCAGAGGGATGCCTCCATCTGGCCTCCCGTGCCCGGTTTCCCGCCAGCTCATCTCCGTCTCCGGTCACTGCAAGACGCAGCTTTTGCAGACCACAAATGTGATCATTACAAGGCAATTTCAGTTAGATTCAGGGCTGGGAGAGATAGCAGAAGGGCCTGGTTCTCCCATCAGGCTCTGAATCGTTCCCCGGCAGCAGTTAATTCAGACAAATGAAGAAAGCAGCGTCCAGGAGGGGAAGCAGGCGTTCGGCTTTCCAGCAAGAGCTGCCTGCCCAGGCCTGCAGGACCAGGAGAGCACGTTAGGGAAGGACTTGGGGGATGAGGATCCCTCCACGTGGGGTGGGGGAGAGGCTCAATTCTGACATCTGTCTCTGCAGGGCCTTCATTAGACACAGTGTTAATGGAGCAAGAAATTGGCCAAAGAGGGCGGGGAGGGGATGCTCTGGTGCTAATGAAGCTGTGGCACTTGGTGGGCACGTGTCAGGTGCCGTCTCTAAGCAATGTGCATATATTAGTTCTCACGAACCCCCCAGGAGGTAGATGCTGTTGTCATTCCCATTTTATAAATGGAGAAACTGAGGCATGGAGAGATTAAACAACCTACTCAAGCTCACCCGGCTTTCAGTGTTGCAACATATGTCCAAGAGTCCCTTTCACATCACTTCCCCTGGGACATCCTCATCCTTGTCAGCACCATCACTTGTCCTCATTTCCATCGATGACTAAGTCTGCCTTCAGCTAAGTTTGTCCGGCCACGTGTCTCGAGTGTCCCGAAGAGTGAGTGTCCATATTCCCACGGTCAGCTCCACCTCTTCTGTGACTCCGTTGACATGCAACTCAAGTTTGAATCTCAGCGTTCAGGTTTTTCATTTCTTTGCTGCACCTTCGCCTCTGGTGGCCAGCTCTCTCCCTTTGATAATCCACTTTTGTAAAACGTCTTGTAGATGTATCGCTGGGAGACAGGGAGGTAACACAGCTACGTGCGCTGCTATCTGTGCATGAACTGAATAGCGGGTGGGCGGTAACTGGTCACTGACAGACTTTGCAAGAGGTGATGAGCATCTGTTATTCACACAGCGATTTGTGGACAGAGGAGCTAGGAGTGAAATTTGCACTTCACGCAGTTACAGGTATTCTGCCTTAGCCAAATGTGAACCATGCTGTGAGAGACTGGTGTTATTTAACCAAAGTGCAGAAACTGACATTGGTGCGTATGGGGACCATGCCCGGGTGAGGACAGCCTGTCACTGGTGGCTCATGTTCTCTTGTCACGGCCGTCCTGAGTGTTGGGTCATTGTTGCATCACTCCTTTGCGCTCTGGAGCCCCACCTTCCTGACCCGGTTTGCAGTCTACTTCTGCTGAACTGGCATCACTTCTTCCAGGTCACTACAGCCCTGTTTTTTGGGGTTGTTTTTTTTTAATTTTTTATGTTTTGGCTGCATTGGGTCTTCATTGCTGCATGCAGGCTTTCTCTAGTTGCAGCGAGCAGGAGGAGCGGCTCTTTGTTGCAGTGCACAGGCTTCTCATTGCAGTGGCTTCTCCTGTTGCAGAGCACAGGCTCTAGGCACGTGGACTTCAGTAGTTGTGGCGCACAGGCTTAGTTGCTCTGCGACATGTGGAATCTTCCTGGACCAGGCCTCGAACCAGTGTTCCCTGCATTGGCAGGCGAATTCTTAACCACTATGCCACCAAGGAAGTCCCACAGCCCTGTTTTAAATACCAGCGGGTCCTTCACCCCACTCCGGGTATTTTGCTCTACACCAAGGGTTGGGAAATTTTTCCTGCAAAGGGCAAAATAGTAAATATTTGGCCATGTAGCCACGTGGTGTCTGCAGTTGTAGTGCAGGCAGCCATAATGATACGTAAACAAATGGGTGTGGCTGTGTTTCAGTGAAACTATTTACAAAAACAGGTGGCGGGCCAGATTTGGTTTGCCAAAACCCTGCTCCGCGCTAAGCATCTCATTGTCTTTTCCTTGGGTCTTTTGTTTGCAGGTGAAAGAGTTCAGCCCAACGTGAGTTAAGCAAACAAAACAACAACTGAAGTGGTGTGATGGGACTTATTGGTTTACATAACTCAGGGTTTCTCAGCCTTAGCACTACTGACATCTTGGGCCAGATAATTCTCTTTCCTGGGGATCCGTCCGGTGCACCATAGGATGTTTACCAGCATCCTTGGCCTCTACCCACTTGACGCTGGTTGTGACAACTAAAAATATCCCCATTGTCCAATGTCCCCTAATATTGGAAAACACTCTATAACTGAAAATGCTAGCATTGAAGGTGGCCTCAGGTAAGAGTGGACACAGGGACTCAAACCATTTTTCTCTCTTTACCTCTCTCTCTCCATCTCTCCCTCTCTCACCTCTGCTACTTTCTTCCGTGTTGCTTTACCTTCAAACAGACTCCCCCCTCTTGGTGCCAAGATGGCTGCCAGCAGTTTCAAGCTTATATCCCATCAGCTTCAAGCCCCATGAAAGAAAAACTTCTCCTTCCCAGTGGCTCCCTAAAATCCCAGGGCTGACTCTCATTGGCCCAACTTGGGTCACATGCCTATCCCTGAACCAATGGCAATAGCCAGAGGAATGTAGTGCTCTGATTGGTCAGACTGAGATTATGCATGCAGCCCTGGAGTCTGCCCATGTGTACTTATGTAAGGAAGTGGTGGTACCCAAAGAATCATAGGACTGGGCAGGCAAAACAAGAGTCTCTGTTGCCAGATGTAAATTTCTACCCAGTGCCTGGTGCACGGGAGCCAGTAAGTGCTCCGTCCTTTCAGTTGATGCCAGCCCTGAATCCTAGGGGCAGCCATCAGCCAGCACACTGTCAATGGTCTTTCCAGGCCTGGCATTTATTTCCTCTTAATCTGCCTGCCAAGTTGTTCCACTCCTGCACCAGCGCCCAGTTTGCTCTTCCTTTTACGCCATCCCAGCAGCGAAGGCTCAGCAACTCCAGGCTCCAACCATGACATGGGCTGTATTTTTAATCTTGATTTTAATTCCAGCTCATTCTCCTGCCTGTATCTCCCAGCCCTGGAGCCCCAGGGCCCATGCTAATTTGCTTCTCCCACCTCAATTGTGCCGGAATAACCATTTTAAGAACTGCCTTGGGGAAATCTAATCAAATGAGAGCAAAATCTAATTTGGCACTAAAAGCCTTTGACTGAAGCCCTGTTTTCTAGGGCCTTGTGGAGGCTGCATAATAAACTCTGGAGTTTTTAAGGATTGGGGGTTAGAGAGAGGAGGGAGATGTGAAAGAGGAGACTCTAGCAGAGGAAACAGCTCCGGACGTGTTGACACCCATAGCATTGGACAGTAATAGGCAGGGGTGGGCTTCTGAAGTCACCCCACCTCCCACCCCCAGGAAATATTTATCCCAGCAGCAGGGCCAAGAATTTAGGCTCTTTAGCATCTTCAGGGACAAACCAGTAGGATCATGAGCTGGGGACTGGGGAGACCTGGGAGGGAACCTTGTTCCCCTGGGGGGGGGGGGGGGATTCAGTGAGCTTCCTTCTCTGGGCTTTCGTTTACTCTTCTGCAAACCAAGAGAGTGAAGTTCTGTGTTTCTTAAATGACTTGTGGTCTTGTGTTGCTTTCAAAATATGTCAAAAGCTGTGTTTCCAGGAAAATGCACACACAATGAGAAATCTGGCATGTAGTAGTTCAGGAGATGTGTGCCCCCAAGCTTGTTCCTGCCCCAGGACCTTTGCACTTGCTATTCTCTTGGCCTGGAGCAGTTTTCCTTGTATTCCCATAGTCCATCTGACTCATTCTCAATTCCTCAAAGAGGCATCCCCTGAGCACCCAGCCCAGTGGTACCTCCCGTGGGCCATCTGCAGCCACTGTGTTGCACCATCATCCTTTATTTTCTTCATTGCTGTTGCGAACAGCACTATCTTTATTTGTCACAGCTCCCCCCCCCCCCCCGCCTCCCAGAATGTCAGCCCCATGGGGTCAGGGATCCTGTGGGTCTTGTTCACTGCTGTGTTTCCAGTGGCTAGGACAGCTCCTGGCATACCGTCGGTGTTTAATAAATAGTGGTTAAGTGGATATATTTTTACTTGCCCAGGACACTGATTCTATTATTTACTTAATATTTTTTCTCTCAATTGTTTTACTCTTTTTACTTCAGTTGTTTCAAAAGAAAACGCTTACATCACCACCAGTATTATGTGTCATGAGAAAGTGTTGGGGTGCTTTGGTCGGGGAGTTTATCAAAATCACCTTCTTGTTGAAGTTTTGAACCAAATGTGAAATAAAATTGAGTCAGCAGATGGAAGCCAAAACAGCACTTGGAGGAATCTGGTAAAGGCCAAGTTTGAGGACCTGGCTTCCTTCTGAGGGCATTTGGGCTTCCTGATGCTAAACTCTAGAGTCATACAGACTTCTCACTGAGCCAAGCCCCCTGAACTAGCATTGCCTGAAGGCAGCGCACTCCCCACAGGAAAGCAAAGGAAGGATTGGGTTACGCGTGTCCAGTTTGTCCCTCCAGACCCACCAGACACCTATGCTAGGGGTCAACAAACTGCAGGCCACGAGCCAGATCCGGCCCTCCATCTGCCTTTGTAAATAAATTTTTATTGAAACACAGCCGCACCCATTTGTCTGTAGATTACCTATGACTGTTTCCTGCAACAGCAGTGTTGAATAGTTGCAATAGAGACTGTCTGGCCTACGAAGCTTAAAATGTTTACTCTCTGGGCCTTTACAGGGAAGGTGTGCTGCCCCTGCTGTATCAGTCTTCCCTGAGGAGGAGGGACAGGAGAGAAGGGAAGGCCAGGCATGTTATCAGAGTAGAGCTCCCTACCTATGGAAAGAAGCGTCAGAAGTGGGGAGAGAGATTACTGAGGTTTGGTAGATCCTGTTTCCTGGACTGCGCTTGGTCTCCAGGGGCCTTCTCAGCTCTCACAATGTGGTTCTTTTACTGATGGGAAGGAGATGCTGAGGGCCAGGTGGAGTTACTTAAACCAGGGGTTTTCTCAACTCCGGGCTGCTGACTTTTTGTGGCAGGTGATTCTCTGCAGCAGGGGCTGTCCTGAACTGTCGAACGCTTAGCCTCCCTGGCCTCTACAGCATCCTCCTCCCCAGGTTGTGACAAATCTAAAATGCTTGCAGACACTGCCAAGTGTCTAAAGGGGCAAAATTGCGCCTGGCTGAGCCACTGCTTTACGGGGGCAGGTGCATCGCGTGTCTGAATGTGGCATATTCTAGAGAAAGAGGCTCAAGCCTTCAGCTTACCTGATGCTTCTATGCTGCCTCTTACCTCCAGCTGGCATCTCCATCCTTGATGCCCCAACACCCAGCCGGGACACGCACTCGCTGTTGAATTGGGCGCCCATCACCTGACTGCGTTTCGCTCTGTAGATATTGGCTGTTACCCCGGGCGCAGAGCTGGGGCAGCCAGTTTCCCAGCCGCTGCTGCCCAGGGCTTCTTTCCGTTTATTGTTGCACTGTCCTCCACCCCGGGCCTTACCCCGAGGCTGCTGGGGATCCTCCCTCCCCATTTTCACCTCCTCCTCGTGCCCACATCGCTCAGGGAGGCGGTCCATCAGCTCCTCCGTCAGGAGCACTCACTTCCCGGTGCTGTGTGCCAGGGGAGGATTGATGGAAAAGCTTGCCTTTGCCTAGTGCCCAGGGGATTCGGGAACCTGGCCCCTCGGGGTCTGAGGGGTCTTCTCACCCCTGGGCAGTGCCAGCCACCTGCTAGGTCTCCAGAAAAACCCCGTGGAGGGCTCCGACTCCATGGCAGCCTCTCCTGGCCCAGGCCTCTCTTCTCCGGGCCAACAGGTCTCATGCAGCCCTTCATGCCTTCTAGAAGGTTCTCAGTGGAAGGGCCCATCTTACCTCTGCTGACATCATAGCCCAGCCCCAGCTAACTCCTCCTTCCTCTGTGGATGTTCACCTCCTCCGTCTCTTGGACTCTGAGCTGACGCCCACTAGACACTCACTGTTTGCCAGGAACGGCACTTGGCTCTGCTCGCAGGATCTCTGTCAATCCCTTTCGGAGCCCCAGTGTCCTCGTCTGGAAGAGAGAGCTGGCCCAGTGCCTGCCTCTCTAGAAAAACTCTCACAGATTTGTTCATTGCTAAAAAAATGGCTTTATAGGTTATAATTATTAAAAATCACACTTGCTCATTGAGGAAAAAAAGAACAAAAAAGTATCACAAAGATCTTGTGTTACCTCACCACCCACAGAAGGTTTGGGGGTGTACCCCGTCCAGATGAATTAGGTTGATTTTTTTATAAATTTATTTATTTTTATGTATCGGCTGTGTTGGGTCTTCGTTGCTGTACACGGGTTTTCTCTAGTTGTGACGAGCAGGAGCTACTCTTCATTGAGGTGCGCAGGCTTCTCATTGTGGTGGCTTCTCTTGTTGCAGAGCACAGGCCCTAGGCATGCGGGCTTCAGTAGTTGTGGCTCGCAGGCTCAGTAGTTGTGGCTCACGGGCTTTAGAGCACAGGCTCAGCAGTTGTAGCACACAGGCTTAGTTGCTCCACAGCATGTGGGATCTTCCCGAACCAGGGATCGAACCCATGTCCCCTGTGTTGGCAGGCGGATTCTTAACCACTGAACCACCAGGGAAGTCCCAGGGTGATTTTTTTCTGAATAAGTTTTGCCGGTGGTATGAAGCAAGCATGTGGAGACGTGCACTGCTCTAAATGCCCAGCTTCGTGGAGTTTTACCAACTGAACCATCCATGTTCCAGCAAAACAGAACAAGACCATCATCATCCAAGAAGTCCCCTGCCCCTTCCATCCACCTTTGGCCCCACATCCAGCGATAAACACTGCTTTTCTTCCCAACACATTAGATTCCTTTTGCCTGTTTCTGAATTTCAGGTAAATGGGATCACCCGGGGATACTTTTCTGTCTGCTCTATTTCTCTTAACACTGTTTGGTTGTTGTGTTGCATCCAGGTTAGTGAACGTGGCACTAGTCCTTTCCTTCTCGTTTCTATGTCATATTCGGGTATATAAACATGCGGTATTTCTCCTTTCTTGTGTGGATGGAGGTCTGTTTTGCTGCTAGTTATTTGCTGTTGTGAATAGTGCTGCTATGAGCCTGTCCTGCCTGTGACTTTTGGGGAACCTATGAATGCATTTCTGCTGAGTAAATACCCAGGATGCAAATCACTGGGTCAGAAGGTAAGACTATGGTCAAGTTCAGCAGATGCTGCCGAACAGTTTTGCACCGTGCCTGGGTCGGTCTGCATGTCCACCAGCAGTGTGTGAGAGTTCCACACGCTGGAACTTGGCCTTGGTCTATTGTTTTAAATGTTAGGCTTTCTAATCACCATGTAAGTAGATCAAATCCAAAGGGGTCCATAAACTTGAGTGAGAAAAAAATGATACTCTTGTTTTCACTGACCTACAGCTGACACTTGGCATTTGCTTCAGTTATGAATGTAAGTTGGCAGAATCTATAACTTTGTCATCCATAGACATCACCAATGTTTCAGTATGCCTTTGCAGTTGCTGCAGGTATTGCAAAATCAGATCTTCTCACGCATCACTACTTTGAAATGATCAGTCCTTACAAGGCCTTGCGTTTAATATCTTCATTATTTAAAGGACACATTACTATATGGTAAATTCTCCTAAAAGTTTGACAGCTGTATTTCAAAATAATTAGTTTTGTCTGTAATCCTATATATTTTATTTTCTGCACATGAAATCATTTGAGAAGGGGGTCATAGGCTGCTCTTGCCCGCCAAAGGGCTCCGTGGCTCAGAGGGCAGTGCTGTTGCCAGGCCCTGGGCCTGCGATGGTTTGGAAATTACTGTCGGCTGATGGCAAGAGAAGGCCTTTGCTCTCTGCATCCTCACGTGGCCTCCTGGTCCTTCTCCCCTCCAGCTTTCTTCGGGAAGTACCTTAATGAATACAACGGCTCCTACGTGCCGCCTGGCTGGAAGGAATGGGTCGGTCTTCTTAAAAACTCCCGCTTTTATAACTACACGCTGTGTCGGAACGGAGTGAAGGAGAAGCACGGCTTTGACTACTCCAAGGTGAGTGCCGCTTCCTGGCTGGGGGAGGCGGCGGGGCTCAGCCCTGAGGACCGAAACACGGGAGCCTGACTGCCTGGGCTCGGATGGCGACACTTACATACAGATGTGACCTTGGGCAGCTTGCTTACATCCTCTGCTTCAGTTTTTTTCATTTCTCAAATAATAGTCTCTGTTGCTAAGAGTACTGTTTTATTCTTCATTTGTTTTACATTGAACTATAGTTGATTTGCAATATTGTGTTAGTTTCAGGAGTACAGCAGTGATTCAGTTATATTTTTCCAGATTATTTTCCCTTGTTGGTTATTTCATGATAGGGAGTACAGTTCCCTGTGCTGTGCAGTAAATCCTTATTGCTGACCTACGTTGTGGGCAGTGTTTGTTAATCCCATACTCCTCATTTATCCCTGTCCCCCCCCTTTGGTAACCATAAGTTTGTTTTCTGTGAGTCTGTTTCTGTTTTGTATATAGATTCATTTGTATTATTTTTAGATCCCACATATAAGTGATGTTATATAATATTTGACTTTCTCTGACTTACTTCACTAAGTGTAATACTAATCCCATCCATGTTGCTGCAAATGGCAATGTAAGAGTATTGTTTTGTTTTTTCAATTGAAATATATTTAACCTATAACACTGTGTAAGTTTAACAGGTACAACATGTTGATTCGCTACATGTATGTATATAATGCAGTATGATTGCCCTTGTCATGTTAGTGAAACCTTTACCACGTTGCATAATTATCTTTCCCTTTTTTGCGGTGAGAATAATTAAGACCGAGTCTCTTAGCAGGTCTGCTGTTTATCATACAATACTGTTGCCTAAAATCACAGTGCTGTGCATAGATCTCCAGGACTTATTTATTTACTGGCTGTGAGTTTGTCCCCTTAAACAGCATCTCCCCAGATCGCCCACCTCCCATCCCCTGGTGACACCCATTCTACTGTCTGTTTTTATGAGTTCAGCTCTTTGGGATTCCATATACAGGTGATATCACACAGTATTTGTCTTTCTCTGACTTATATCACTTAGCATAATGTCCTCAAGGTACGTCCATGTTGTTGCAAACGGCAGGATTTCCTTCTTTCTCATGACGGAATGGTGTCCCATTGTGCGTGTGTGTGTAGTGTGTGTATATGCACCACATCTTCTTTATCCATTCATCACGGAGGACACTTAGGTTGTTTGCATGTCCGGGCTGCTGAGGCTACTGCTGCAGTAAACCTGAGTGCAGACACCCCTTCCAGATCCAGTTTTCATTTCCTTTGGGTAAATACCCAGACGTGGAATCCCTAGATCACAAGATCGTTCTCTTTTTAATTTTGTGAGGAACCTCCATGCTGTTTTCCATAGTAGCTGCATCAATTTGCATCCCACTAACAGTGCACAAAGGTGCCCCTTTCTCCACAGCCTCACCAACACTTGTTATCTCTTGTCTTCTTGCTGTTTACCGTTCTCACACGCGCCGGGGATAAGAGGGTATTGTTTTGTAACATTTTGCCAAAGCAGAACTTTGTTACAGAAATTATGCATATAGAGTGTACAGTTCAGTGAATTTCCAAAAACTGAGCAGACACACGTAACCAGCACTCACGTAGGTCAGGACGGTCCCCTCATGTAACTCCCACCCACCATCCCTCCCACAAGGACACCCATCACTCAGACTTCCAGCATTGTAGACTAACTCTGTATCTGGCTTTTGTTACTTCATACTCTCTTGAAATTCCTATGTTGTTACATGTGAGCGTAGATCTCCCATTCTTGTTGTATAGCATTCCATTGTGTGATTATACCTTAATCTGTTTGTTCCCTAGGACATAATTTTTCTAGTTCTGATTTGTCGAACTGAGATAAGGTAAGGAGCACAGATCCTAAGTGAATTTTCAGGGAATTGTCACACCTCTGTGCATCTGTGTAAGTGCCACCCAGGTCAAGCTATAGAGCATCTCCAACCCCCGGAAGACTCCATCATACGCCTTTCCAGCCAAAACCCCCACCCTAGAGGTTACCGCTAATCTGACTTTTATCACTGTGCATTGGTTTTGCCTGCTCAGGAACTTCACATAAATGGAATCATATCATATGTGCTCTTTATGTCTGGCTGTTCATTCAGCATCACGTCAGTGAGACTCATCCATGTGGTTGCATGTATCGGCCGTGTGCCCTTTTCATTGCTGGGGAGTATTCTGTTCTATGAGCAGATGACAGATAGTCATCCGTTCAATGACTGATAGAGATTTTGGTTGTCTCCAGCTGGGTCTGTTATGAGTTAAGCTGCTGTGAGCACCCTCACACATGGCTTCTGGTAGACATCTGAACCCGTTTCTTTGGGTTACACACCTGGGAGTAGAATTGCTGGGATATAGAATGTGTTACATGGATGAACCACTTTACACTCCCAGCCAGAAATGTTTAAGCGTTCCAGTTGCTCCACATTCCTCAACACAGGTATTGTGTTTTTATTATAGCCATTGTGCTGGGGGTGTAGTGGTATTTCATTGTGATTTTTCCACAAAGGGTTTTTTGGTGTTTTTTTTTTTTTTTTTTTTTTTGGCTGTGTTAAGGTCTTCATTGCTGCATGCGGGCTTTCTCTAGTTGTGGTGAGCAGGGGCTGCTCTTCGTTGTGGTGAGTGGGCTTCTCACTGTGGTGGCTTCTCTGGTTGCAGAGCACAGGCTCAGTAGTTGTGGTGCACAGGCTTAGTTGCTCTGCAGCATGTGGGATCTTCTCGGACCAGCGATCAAACCCATGTCTCCTGCATTGACAGGTGGATTCTTAACCACTGAGCCACCAGGGAAGTCCCCACAAAGGTTTTTGAGGATCACATGAGTTAATGCATGTAGAGCATTAGAGGAGACCACTGCATATAGTAAGTATTCAGAACATGTTAGTTCAGGTCAGGATACCAAGCTTCCTCTGTAAAAGGACCAAATACTAAATATTTTAGATTTTACAAGCCATAGTCTCTGTTGCAGCTGCTCAAGTCTGCCCTTGCAGTGCAAAAGCAGCCATAGATGATATGTGAACAGAGAAGCATGGCTATGTTGCAATTAAACTTTATCTACGAAAACAGGCAAGGGGCCTGACTTGGCCAGTGGGCAGGAGTTTCCTGAGCCCTGGCCTAGATAGTGGTGGTGAGGAGGAGGAGGGGCAGAGACTAACACGAATCGTTCATCCAAACTTACTATTTAAAAACAATCTGGAGACGACCAGATATTCCTGCCCCAACTAAATCTTCAGCCAGCTCTGGCATCCCCCCACAGTGGATACCTTATTTCTCGGGACTGTCAAATCCACCCCTTTCTCTTCCCTATTCCCACTGCCACTAGCCCTGGGCCTGACTTACTGTCATAACCAGGGATCTCTGGGTTAGCGTGACGATTCCTTGGGGCCGCCCTCTCTAGTTGTTCTAAATGGCTACACAAGACCCCTAGGCAGAAGTCCCCAGGGGACAGGCAGTCACGCAAACAGGAGCACAGGCTGGGAGTAGGTGAGACAGTACGGTGTGGTGGAGACTGCGGAGGACTTAGCTGTCTAAAACAGGGCAGCAGATTCTCAGATCAAGCCTGCCCATCCCACGTAGGATTGTGGGCCCACGATGGCCAGGTTTTCTTATTTTTCAACAGAAGCCACAAATTTGTATATTTTCTTCCTGTGAGGTCTGATGATTAAGTATTGGCAGCTAATTCAGACATTTCTAAAATCCTGCATGAATCACGTTCACCTGAGGGCCAGACCTGACCCATGGACTTGCAGCCCATTGTCTTCCAGGGACAGTGCAGTGGACTCAGGCTTCAGAGCCTGACTCTGAACATATTATGTGCTGTTGGATATGCTACCTGCTTCTAAGAGCCTCAATTCCCAAATCTGAAAAATGGGCACATCCTAGCATCTTAAGCATGTGCACTTGTGTTTATTGAGTACCCACTATGGTCCAGGCACTGTGCTGGGTGTTTTATGTGTAATATTTCTAATCTTCACAACAACCATATCAAGTGAGTGGACTGCTGGGATTTGATTACATTAGTCATTTATTCCCTTAGCAAGTACTTATTGATCCTGCTATGTGCCAGGTGCTGTCTCCAAGGGTGAACCAAAACAGAGTCAGGCACCGTCCTCATGGAGTTTGCAGGCTGGCATGTGGAGGTGTGTCATAAACTGTGAAGTGATGGCAGCTGTAGAAAAGTCAGAATGCCACACACAGTGTAGAGGCACACACACGCACATCAGCGCAGTCTCCTATTTTGTCATCCCCTGTATGAACCATTTCTACCGGACCAGCCTCGTCAGTTACTACAACCATCTCAAAACCATTACCAGTGCCTCCCTGCCCTGAATTGATCCAGGTTTCATCCATCTTCTCTTCCATGAAGCCTTTCTGGATTACTCTAAACTACAGGAGTTATCCTTTTTTGAATCACACTGGCCTCTTTCAGTTGTTTGTGAGCAGAAATAAACAGAAACTCAGATCAGAATGACTTAATTGAAGAGGAAACATATCAGCCTTTTTAACTGATCCCGCAGTAATGGCATCGGACCGGGCTGGATCAGGCAGTGGCTTCTCACTCCTGTACATGTACTCTGTTCTCTTCTTTTCAGCCTCATTTACAGACTGTCTGTCTCCCTCCTCCTGGCACCAATAGGGCCATCCTCGTATCCTGTCAGCTTCCTGTCCAGCTACAAGCTGGGAGTCTCCTTCCCAGGAGTCCTCGCTAGTCTCGTTGCATCTCATTGGCTCTGGATCAGTCACGTGCCTGTCCCTGAACCAATCAGTGTGAACCAGGGGAATGCAGTGGTCTCCTGGGCTGTAAATCACATGCTCCACTCCTGATCCAGAGGTGGGGGTAGTGGCAGCCCTACCCTTGAGCTCAGCCCTGGAACATCAGCTGAGAATAGGGCCCCAAATAAAAATGGAGTGTTTCCACTGGAAGGAGGCTGACTAGATGCTCAACAGCCAAAACACACCCTATCCCACTCCCCTTCTGGAAACACCAGCACATTTGGGGAGCCTTCCCACTTTTGACAGGTAATCACTACCCACGTGTCCCCTTCCTGAGTATAAGTCTGATCAGTCCAGGCCCCAGGTGGCAGAAACCACACGTGACATCACCTGGGCAGTGCCCTCTCCCTGACCCCATGTCTCCCTCTGCACATAGCAGGCCCGCCTCCATGACCTCCCGAGTGAGTTAATTCCAAAGTCCTGCTTGGGGGGTTTTAGCAACTCTGCTGGACTCCTTGGAAATGCAAAGCATAGTCTCTCAGGACTGAACACACCTGTTCTCTCCTCCCAGCCTCAGTGCAGGCAGATTCTCCAAACACACAGAAACATCCACTCCCTCCTTTTTAGAATTCCTCACCGTGTCTGCGCCTGGCCTCAGCACAGCCCAGTAATGAAGTTACCCAGGGATACTCCATCCCCTCGGCGCTGAGGACGGGACGTGCAGGGGCTGCTTTGTCACCCCGTTTCCTACCATCCGCACAGCTTGGCCTGTGAATGAGAGGAGCCCCCGTGCCAAAGGTGGGAGAATTCCTAGGGCCCCAGTTACTGGAGGCCTGGAAACGGAGGGATGGGGGCCCCCTATGGGGTCAGAGCTGGCTCAGGTCCGGAGTTCAACTCCCGAGGGTAGGGATGGGCCAGCAGGACCTGGAACACTGGGAGGGAGCAGGAGTGAGCTCGCAGTTTCCAGCTGAGGAGCCCACGACTCTGGGAGGCCAGCTGCCTCTGCCAGGTCAGAGCATCATTGCTGACACTGACCTTGGGGGCCTCAGTGGAAGGCCCAGGTAGGGAGGACATGGCAACCCTTCCCAAGAGCCCCTCAAAAAGCCCTTGAGGACTCTATCCCACATCACTAATCCCAGAAGTGGGCAGGTGCCACATAAGGGGTCCTCGTGGCAGAGTGGATAGAGAGACAGTGGTGATGAGAAGAGAATGATGAGAGCAAGCACGAGTGGTCGGAGAGGGCTGGGGAAGGCAGGACAGGTAGTGGAAGGGAGATAGGGATGACCAGGTGGGGGGTTAGAGGAGGGGTCAGGTGGTGGGAGGCTCTGCCGCAATGGCGGTCACCGTGAACTTGAGTGCGCCCACCCCTCAGCCCAGCATTTGCACTTCTCTCTCTCTGTCCTGGAGAAACCTCCCTTGTGTGCAGAGGGGGCACAGCCAAGCTGTTGGCTGCAACTTCGTCACTGAAAGAAATCAACCAAGAAAGCCCACGAACGCAGGAAAGGACTCAGTGACCATGGAGGAGTCTGGAAAGGACGAGGGGGATCTGTGCCTAAAGCCATCAGAAAAACTTAGGGCATAAGACTGAGTGGGAAAAGCAATTTGCAGGACCCTTCAGGCCCCTAGTTAGATGCGACCCACCTAGACCACCCTGTATACAGGGTACCCCCTCTTGACGCCCCCCGCCCCCCATAACCACTGATGCACCAGACCTGTATATATCATGGATTCACGTGTTGATTGTTCTCTCATTCGAATTCAGGGCTCGTGAAGGCAGGGATGTTTGTTAGTCCGGTTCACTGCTGTGTGTTGGACGGGTGAATGAATGTACACAGTGTGATGGGATTAATGTGTAAAGGTGCAGAAAGCAATACAGTAGCATATGTCACAGCACATCTGGAAGGATACTTCTTTCTCAGTAGGGGCCAAAAGAGGCCAAGATTGGGAGTGGGGATGAGAGGTAATCAAGGGGAACTTCAGCTTTGTTTGTACTGTTTTAATTTGCACGAGGGAAATGCAGGTCTGTGATTCTTAAGGAATAACGGCTAATATTCCTTTAGAGGACATCACGCTCCAGATACCTCTGGAATCATTGTACGTGAATTAAGCCATGCATTTCTCACCGCAGCCTATAAGGTGTCTGCTGTTACTCTTCCCAATCACCAGATGAGGAAACTGAGGCCCAGAGAGGCTAAGTAAGCAGGCCACACAGCTAGTAAGGGGGATACATGCAGGATTCGAACCCAGGCCATCTGGCTTCAAAATCCATTCTCTAAACTGTAACCCATGGGTTGGGCCCAGCCTGCCAACTGTTTTGCTACAAGCCTTGAGCTTAGAATGGTTTTTACATTTCTACCTAGCTGAAAAAAACCAGAAGAACAGTGATTTTCATGACACGTGAAAATTATATGAAATTCAAATTTTAGCGTGTTTTACTGCAGACAGACGTGCGCATTCATTTATGTAGTTGCTGCTTTTGAGCTTTAATGGCAGTAATGAGTGACTGTAACTGAGACTGCTGGCTCACAAAGCCTCAAATATTTATCATCTGGCCTTTTACAGAAAAGGTTTGTTGAGACCTGCTGTAAACCACCATCTACTCTTCCCAGTAATATTTTTGTTTGAGGGGGCGGGGGGTGGGGTAAAGTGGACCAGACAAAAACCACGAGGGCCTAGCTCGAAACGAATTGCTTATTAGTTTTGTGACCTTGGTTTCCCCATCTGTAAAATGGGCATGGTGTCCACTTCTCAAAGTTGCTGTGGAGATCAGTTGAGCAAACGTCTGGTAACAATAAGAGACAGTGTCCTCCATGGGTTCCCTCAGTACCAGACTCCTTGCTAAATGCTTTATTCACTTAGCAAGTCCATATCGGGTGCTCACATCATCATCTGAAGAGGAAACTCTTATTGGACCCATTTTTGAGATGCAGCTATAGTAGCAGCTCTTTGATTTATGTCATATAGAATACTATTTTTACGTAATAGGTTCTACAGGGACCCCTTATAATACCCTTTTTTTTACTCCCCCAAATTATTCAAGGAAAAGTATATAAAGTAGCAAGTGACTATCCCCTCTCTTCCCTTGTCCTGGTCCCCAGTTAGCACTTTGGGATCTGTCCTTCTGGATTTTTCCTTGGTGCTCAGAAGCATATGAAAGTAGGGGTTGGTTTCTCCTCTTCACCCTGCCTCCTCCTCTCTCCCACAAAAAAATAGAATCTTCCCGACTTTGACTCTGTAGCTTGATCTTTCCCTTAACAGGGTATCTTGGACAACTTTCTACCTCTGTAACTCTAGATCTACTGTTCTTTTAATGTCTGCACAGCACTGCACAGTATGAAAGCAGTGCAAGCTCATTAATCATCCTCCCATTGCTGGTCACTGTGATGCAGTGACCATCCTTGGGCACATAGACACAGTGTCCCTGGAGGCATGTGTCTGTAGAGGCACAGGTACACCTGGAGTTATGTATATGTTTTGTGCAGTTCACAACAGGGTAGAAACTGTAGCTACTTCTTCACCTTTTTTTTTTTCCTCTAAAATAGTACCTCTTTTTGAAAGTTATCATTTTGGATAGGGCTGCTTCCTAGGAAGCAGAGGGTAAATTTTTAAGAACTCATTACCTTCAAAAGAAATCAGCGGCTAAAGATTTACCAAGTTTAGGCAAATCTCAGGTTCTTAGCTGAGCTTTTAAAGCCCTCATTTCCTGTCCATCACTTTTCCTCCCACTCTTCTCTCCTCCTGCCCAGTATCTAAGTGGGTCTCACTTTTCTGGAGACCTTACTGCGTGCCTGTGTTTGTGCTGCTCCTTTGACTGTCCCTTCGTCGTACCTGCTGACTGTTCACCCTCTTTCTGTTCCTCGAACACATGGCAAGTCCATTCCTGCCTTAGAGCCCTTGCATTTGCTGTTCCCTCTGCCTGGAACACTTCCTCTAGATCAGGGCTTCTCACTCCTGGCTGCACATTGGAATCCCCTGTGGAGCTTTTAAAAAGTCCAATGCCCAGGCTGAACCATGGACCAATGAAACCAGACTCTCTGGAAGAGGGCCCAGGTATCAGTAAAGCTCCCCTGAGGATTCCAGCAAATAGCTGAGAGTGAACTCCAGTGATATATAGATCTACCCACGCTGCTTCTCATCACTCAGGGTCTCAGCTCAGATGTCACCTCCTCAGAGAGGCCCTTCCTGATTGCCCCAGCTCAGGTATCCCCCACACCCCAGCTCCCAGGTACTCTTCGTCACATCTTGTCTTTTTTTTCTTCTTCTGTCACACCTCATCACTATCTTGGCTCTTTGTTTATATGTTTGTCTGCTCCTGCCCTCCAGGATTCCAGGGATGTACCCACCATACACAGTGTTATCCCCACAGGCTTGAAAAGACTTCAGGCTTAGAGACCAAGACTCAGGAGGCCTGGCTGCAACATTTATCAGCTGTGTGACCTTGGGCCATCCACTTAACTTCTTTGGGTCTTCATTTTCTGTTCTAGAAAACAGGGCTTGTCATCCATCACACCTGCTTTTGAGGGCTATATAAGAATTAAACAAGCTGATACGTGTAAGCACAGAACAGTTCCCAGCATGCCATAAGCACTCAGTAATGTTACAGCTATTATTATTTTAATATCTTTTAAAATAGATATTAGCTGTTTTATAGCTATAGAAAATAGATATTAGCTGTTTTATAGCTATAGAAAATAGATATTAGTGATTTTATAGCTATAGATAATAGCTATTAGCTATTTTAATAGATATTATCTATCTATAATATAGTAAATATTTAATAGATATTATCTATTTTAATTATCTATTAAATAACTAATAGCTATTATTATTATTTTAATATCTATCATGAATGAATGACAAATTGTGATTCTTCTCCTGTCCTCCCTAACCCCTTCTCTGCTTTATTCCTCCATTGTGAGTGGCATCATTTGACATGCCCTGTTTTACCTGCTTATTGGTTGCCTGTCTGCCCTTAGCCCATTGGCTCCATGAGGGCAGTGACTATCTGTTTGGGTCACTGTTGCGTCCCCAGTGCCCGGCCTGGTGCCCGGCACGTGGCAGGCACTCAGCACAGATGCCCAGCTCCTCACGCCTTCCCCTGTCTCTCCCTGCCCCCCAGGACTACCTGACAGACCTGATCACCAATGACAGCGTGAGCTTTTTCCGCACGTCCAAGAAGATGTACCCACACAGGCCTGTCCTCATGGTCATCAGCCACGCAGCCCCCCACGGCCCTGAGGACTCAGCCCCCCAGTACTCAGGCCTCTTCCCCAATGCGTCTCAGCACATGTAAGTTTCGGGGCACTGCCTGCAGAGCTGCTGGGTAGCACAAAGGTGGGAGGGTCAGGCGTAGTCTCAATGAGGTAATGATGGAGACAAGGCTGCCTCTTCTCTCTAATCCTCCCAGTTTAAAGAACCCAGGAACGCACAGCTGATCTCTGGGGAAACTGGGATGCAGATTCAGTAATAACAACCCAATGCAGGCGGCAAGAGTTTTTAACTTGGGACCCCACATCCTCCCAGCAAGAGGTCTGTGGATGGAACTGCATTTCAGGTGTATAGCTGTATAGTAGGTTTCCTTTGCAACCCTGTGTATTTTATTTTGCACATTTTAAAACATTCTTTTGAGAAGTGGTCTGTAGCTTCATCAGACTGCTAATATATTCACAGCCTTTATAAGCTATTGACTCCATAGCAGGCTATGTGCTAAGCCCTGTACGTTGCACTGAATCCCTGAATGTTCCCAGTGACCCTTGATGTATCAGTTATCTCTTGCTGCATAACAAGTTACCCCAAAATCGAGCAGCTTAGAACACCAACACATATTATCTCACAGTGTCTGCAAGTCAGGAATCTGGGGGAGGCCTGTCTGGAAGGTTCTAGCTCAGGGTCTCCCGAGATTGTAAAAAAGGTGTCTGCCGGAGCTGCCCCCACCTGAGGCTTGCCCGGGGCTCACTCACACGGCTGCTCCTGGACCAGCAGGTCTCTCCACAGGGCCAGTGCAGTCTTATATAACCCAATGTTGAAGTGATGCACCATCTCTGCTGTATCCTGTGGGTCACACGGGCCAGTGGTCCTATGGTGGGAGAGGGGCTACACAAGTGTGTGATTACCAGGACAGGGGGGCCATTGAGGACTCTCTTGGGGGCTGCCTGTCACACTTGGTATTCCCATTTTACCAATGAGAAAACTGAGGCACAGAGAGGAGAGGTAACTTCCCTAAGGTCACCCAGCTGGTAAATTTTAGAGCTTGAATTCAAACCCAGTCCCCATTCCTGCCTCCCATCTCTCTGCCCACCCCTCCAGTCCTCCTCCCTCCCGCTGGCTAGTAAATCTTTCTGGAAAGTTCTTGTGCTTTTCTCTGCCTCAGACCGCCTCCTGCTTAGCAGTGATGCTCAGCGGCCTTTGCTGTGACATTGGGGCGACAAGGACAGGGCTGCCTGGGGTCGGCCTGAACAGTCCGGCTGTTTAATTCTCCTTACAATCAGCGTGCATGGCCCTCCTCAGCCCCCTTGCTGTGATTGCTCCCTGACGGCGCCCAGAGTGGCTCCGAGAGGATGAGGCAGGGGCGGTGTGTTAACCCGCTGATCCCCTGGCCTCTGGGGAGGAGGATCTGACAGAGGATGATGCACTGCACTTCAGGGACCGCAGCACCCGGCTCGCTCCCCAGACGGCAGCACTGCCTCTCTGCACGTCTGCCGTGGCTGCCCCCACCCCGGCCCGTGCCTCCTGCCTGAGATGCCAGCCTCCCGGCCCCACCCGCAGCTCACTTTTGCGGGAGGGGGCGTGCGGCCCGCTCAGCCCCACCGAAGGGAGGAGCCATGGGGTGGGGGCAGGTACGCTTTGCTTCTGCCGAGTCTCCTCTAAAAGGGGTGCTGGCACCCCGCCCCCCCAGCAGCCCTGGAGTTTCATGAGGAGATTGTTTGACATCACCTGCTCATTTATTTTCCCTTTGAAATGAAAATTATAGAAATTGAACATGAGCAACGCCTGCTATTACTTACCCAGAGCACCCCCGTGCCTTATTAGGGGTGTGTTTGGAAGGCTCTCTTATCTCTGAGGTATAATCATTTTCAAAGCAAAATCCCAAACCAGAAAGTTCAGCAGCTGGGATGTTTAATTATGACAGGGGGCTGAGGCGGGAACAGAGTGCTCAGGTCAGAGTTCCAGATCTTTCCATCACAAGGCTCCTGTCAGAGACTCTCACCCCATCAAGCTTGTGCCATGTTCTCGGGCTGGGCTTGTGGGTTCTGACAAATGCCGCTCATCCCACCCCACCTGCCCAGGGCCCCATGCACTCTCCGCAGCTCTGTACACACACACAGATGCAAACAGATGCATGTAGACACACACACACACACACACACACACACACAGATACAGGCACAAATACACAAAGATACAAATAGATGCACACAGACACAGATGCACAGGACACACAGAGGCACAAAAACACAAATATACAAATAACAGATACACAGACACACACATATAGACACACAGATGCACATATAAGCACGGACGTACATACAAGCACATACACACACACACAGAGACACACATAAACATAAACACAGATGCAGACACACAAACACACAAACATGCCACTGTACAACCATACAGACATATACACACAGAAACATACACAGACATACACAGTGAGACACGGACACAGACACACAGACAAAAGACACACCCCGCCACAGCGCTTCCTTTGAAGTGCGGCATCTGACTGTGTTCACGGGCCTCTCCTTTTATCACCCACGGGAGCCAGGCCTGGGCCCTCATCCTTGAGGTGGGGGTGAGGTCAAGACTCCCGCCCTGGCCTCCAGACACACAGCGGGAGGGGCCGGAAGGGCCCCCAGCAGAAGAGGGGCTGTTATCCTTCTTCAGGCCGGTTGTGAACAAGCAGACATTCCTCGGATTCTTGAGGAGGTGAGGGTTTCGACTCTTTGTTCGGCAGGCAGCTGGGCTCATGTGAAAATGTGACACCATCCTGGGGTAGCAGGGGCAGCCCGGCCTCTAGCAGGGGACCAGCCAGCTGGCCTTGGCCCCAAGCAGGACCCCAGGCTCCACAGCCTGCTGGCCACCAGATCCTGCTCCAAGAGACACCTCCAGAGAATGGGCCTCAGAACCCAGACTCTTGACAGACTCACCCCTCACTGTTCTCAAGGGCAGACACCAGCCCAGTAGAATCTAATAGATTCAGAAATTATTGCTCAAAATTACATCCTGAATCCGGGCCCCTGGGACCACGGGAACAGTTTTCCCAAACCACCAAACAGCCCCGAGGGCATCTCTTTGTGCAGCGCCAGCCCCCAGCAGCCCCGCTCTGGTTCCTCAGTGGGGGAGGGCGGAGAGGGGAGGTGGGCTTGCTCCTGGGAATGTTCTACACACGGGTCGGGCCCTAGGCCGGCCCACAGGAGAGAGTAGCGTTTCTCATAATCAAAGGAGGCCATGGGCCCGGGTTGGATTTAGCAGCAGGAGACCAGCCAGAAACTCAAAGCAAAGTCCAGAAGGAATCTTGTGACTCACCCTCACTCTACATAGCAACGGTCTCCATAACTATCAGGCCACCACAAGCTGCAGTGTCCTTCCTTCTACCCTGGGAACATTCTGAAATTGGGAGGGGGGGGCGGGGGTTGGGCTGAGGTCCTGATGAAGGAAGGGAGTTTGGGGCCCTTATACGCTCCCCCACGCCCTGCAGCCCTTGCCCCCTTATTAGGCATCTTGAAAAGCTTTTCGTCTTCGAGCAGTGGAAACTCAGCCTCTCTTTGCAGCTTTGCCGGGGGGTGGGGGCTGGGGGTTAAGATCTGACAGGAGCCTGACCCTCAAGTATCCTCAGACCCAGAACGAGGGATGCCCGTGTCTTGTGGGGTTTCCCACTCCTGGAGCTCAGGCCCCAGCCCTGCCTTTGGCAAGTTCGTCCCCTCACTGGGCCTCCGTGTCCCCATTTCTCACACGAGGAGAATAAAAGTAGCACCAGTTCCTAGGACCATTCTGTATTAAATGAGCTAATACAGGCAAACCCTTCAGGTGTGCCCAGCGCACGGTCAGTGCTCATTTGTGGTCAAAGATTATCATGTATGGGTTCGTCTGCCATTAGGCCTCACAGCTGACCCCCCAGCAGAAGTCCCAGAGGCCCGCGGCTCCACCGTCCACTCAGAGCGTGGGCAGGTCTCCCAACTACTCTGAGCCTCTGTTTCCTCTTTTGTAAATGGGAGAGGAAACCACACAGGAAGAGTCATTGTGCCAACGAAGTCATAGAATGTGGCGTGTCCCACATGGACTCATTCAGGCGCCATCACACAGTTTTGCCTATTATGAACCTAACTTTTTAACCAGCTTCCTTTTCTTTAACCAAAATCGATTGCAAAAGGAAATTCTGTAGTCCCACCTTAATTAACCACGATTAACTCTCAGTTGCCATTCACCCGAGGTAACTGAAAAATAAGTGCAATGCTATTCAATTAGAACTGGGTGCTGTGCCCTCGGAGGGGTCCGAGCTGGAGCCTCTCTCCTTTCGGAAGGGAGACGAACAGATTCTAGAGAGGTGCTGAGGAGACCCGAGCACAGACTGAGCCTTTGGCCTTGATGTGATGGGCGTGCTGACAGGGCCGAAATGGGAGGGACGTTCTCCCCTTGGGGCTCCAGGTCCTCTGTCACTGTGTCCCCCGCTCTTCCCACGTGCACGCCCCACCCTAAGAGCGATGCTGACCTAACCTAGAGCAGAGCCCCCAGCGCAGCGGCGTCCGGATGGGAGAGGTTTCACCCTGGGCTTCAGGGTGGCTGCTCCCCCAGGTGTGGGGGGGTCTGGGGGGCAGCGCCCAGGCACCCCCAGCCTCACCTGACCTCTCTGCACGTCTGCCTGCCAGCACCCCAAGCTACAACTACGCGCCCAACCCCGACAAGCACTGGATCATGCGCTACACGGGCCCCATGAAGCCCATCCACATGCAGTTCACCAACATGCTACAGCGCAAGCGCCTGCAGACCCTCCTGTCCGTGGACGACTCCATGGAGACGGTAGGCTGCCCTCCTCCCGAGCATCCTCCCAGCCCCGCGGCCACACCAGGCCTGCAGCCTCCCTGGCCTTCCCTCACCACCTCCCAACCCCCAGCATTATCAGCTGGAGAGGAGTGGAAACAGGCAGAAGGAAAAGGCGCTGTCGTGATCCAGACGAAACCCCTGCCCTCGGGGAACTTGTGTTCCAGCTCTGGTCTGTTCACGGCAGTAGCCACGTATAGCTCCGTACACTTTCTAACAGTTTTATGGAGATGTAATTCACATACCACACAGCTCACCCAATTCAAGTGTACATTTCAGTGGTTTTCGTCTATTTGCAGGGTTGCACGATCATCACCACCGTCGATTTTAGAACAGTTTCATCACCGCAAACAGAAACCCCGCAGCCTTTAGCCATCACCCCCAAACTCCCCTCACCCCTCTGCCTTAGGCAACCGCTCTTCTACTTCGGGTCTCTGTGGATTTGCGTATTTTGGACCTTTCATATAAAGGGAATCCTACAATATGTGGTTTTTTGTATCTGGCTTCTTTCACTTAGTATGATGACTTCAAGGTTCATCCAGATGGAAGCAAGTGTCAGTGCTTCATTTTTTTTTTTTATCGCTGAAAAATATTCTGTTGCATGGATATATATATTTAAATTTATCCATGACTATTTAAATTCAGTAAAGTACAATAAAATTTAACATTTAGTTCCCCAGCTGCACTGGCCACAGTTGAAGTGCTGAATAGCCGTGCGTAGCTGATGCCACAGGTGTTAAGATTGCCGGCATCGTGGAGAGCACTTTTGGACGACACTGTTGTAGAGCACAGACTCCGGTCCCAGGCCAGTCATTCAGTCATTCACTCACTCACTCATTCATCCAACAGCATCTACTGAGCACCAGCACACACGGGACACGGCAGGGAACAAGATGACAGACATCCCCGCCCTGATGGAGTGTACATTCCACCAATAAGTAGAAGGGAGAGGTGAGAAGCGCTGGGAAGAAAAGTAAAGGCAGACCCGAAGGGACAGGAGGTGGGGAGGCTACAGTGATTCCTGGGTCAGCCCCAGGGGACAGTTGAGCAAAGACCCGAAGCAGGTGAGGGCCGGGGCCTGAGACCCCAGGACATTGTCACATTGGGGAACAGCAGGCTGGGCGCACTGCCTGCCTCCCCTCCCCGCATCCTCACCACCTCGCCTACATTTCAGATTTACAACATGCTGGTGGAGACAGGCGAGCTGGACAACACGTACATCGTGTACACTGCCGACCACGGCTACCACATCGGCCAGTTCGGCCTGGTGAAGGGGAAGTCCATGCCGTACGAGTTCGACATCAGGGTCCCGTTCTACGTGAGGGGCCCCAACGTGGAGGCCGGCTCACTGTAAGTGCATCACCCCCCCGCACCCCGCAGCACCTCAGAGTCCCAGGGAGGCCTCCAGGCTCCGCTGGTACCTGGATGGGTAAGCAGCAGGTGGCTCAGCGGGCAGCCTTGAGCCACTTCCCTGGGTGGCACACAATTCGGCAGGTGGACCTCGGTGCCAGGCGAAACAGTGATGATGCCCCCCGGGGTGGATTGCATACCCCTTTGTTGGGGGAGGAGAGGCCAGGAGCTGTTAGCACCTGTGAAAACAGATTGTTCGTGGTGGGCACTGTGCCAGGGAATCAGGGAGTGGGACTGTGTGTGTATCACCACCAGCACGTGGAGATGCCACTTCCACTTCTGTCTGGTCGGAGCAATCTGTGGGTCTGGTGGTCGTCAGGGAGGAGCCTGGCCACCTTGGCCCTGGCGGCGTTATCCCCTGAGATCAGCTGAGCCAGCTCGGCCACAGTGCTAAGGGAAATAGCCTCCCCCGCCCCCATTCTTCCCCGAGGACCACGTGGGCCCTCGGCCAGCATCGCCCTTGGTTTAGCCTTTGAAATGACACCTTCTGGCAGCAAAAATGCCATGTCTGGGGCAGGGAAGGGTAGAAAGGCCAGTAATCATAGCGGCAGCCTCCTCAGATCAGCTGGGATGTTATAGAGACCAACTGGAATGGTGTTTTGAAACGCAGATAAATCACTGTTCAGGTACTCATCGGCTCTCACTTCCATCCGAGCCGAGAACACAGAGAGGCACTCACTTGGCTCGCTGCAGAATTCCTCCCGAAAGGGCGTTGGCGGTGCTGTCTTGGGACCAAGATGTTCCCACCGCCTGGGATGTTTGGTGGAAATTCCAGAGGGCAGGCGGTGTGAGCTCTCGTGCAGCCTCATCGCTCTTCCACTGCCAACCGCATCAAATCCCTCCCTGTCTGGATTTCAGGGTCCCCGCCTATGGTAATAGCTATTATGATAATAGCTGTGCTACTATAGTGCTTATTCTTCAAGCTTTGGTCTAAGCACTTTATATCCAGGTAATTCACTTAAGCATGACAACAACCCTATAAAGTAGATGCTAGTATTATCCCTGTTTTAAACGCAGAGAAGTGGAGACACAGATTAACTTGCCCGAGGTTACACGGCACAGAACATAAGGAGCTGGAATTCGTCTCAAAACTGGGTTTCTGATATTTGTGAATGTTTTTCCTTATTAGGTAAGATTATATGACCATTAAAGTCATTGGGATTATTTGCTTTCGAAAAGAGAAGGTGGACAGAACTATAATCCAGCATCTTTGATTGCATTGGTCAGCCTCAGACTCTGTGATCTGGTTCTCAGGACCCAAAACCTCAGAGTGCTAATGTCAAATTTGGGGCGGTTAGCCAGAACTCCTTGGGTTGTGAGCAGAAATGACTCTCAAAATGAACAAGGCAAATAAAATAAGATATAAGGAATGCAGTCACTGAAGTAACTGGGAAGTCCGAGGTTAGCTCTGGCTTCAGGCATGGCTGGATCCAGCAGTCACACAGTGACAACAGGAAGCTCTCATTTTCCATCTCTCAGTCCTGCTTCCTCTGAATTGGCTTCATTCTCAGGCTAGCTTTTCTCTTGTGGTGGCAGGGTCACCACAGCCCCAGACTTTTAAGCCGTCTGGCTTGGGAAACCAACCGGTGAACAGAAGCCCTGAGGCTGCCTCTCACTGGCCTGACTCGGGTCACATGTCCATCCCTGAACCAATCACTGTGGCCAGGGTAACAGAAAACCTGGAGTGACCAGGCTGAGTGCATCAGGTGGTGGGATCTGAATGGGACCTGGCACTTCCTCCAGAATTAGAGGCTATTCCCACCAAGTAAGGCATGGGTGCTGGGTGGGAAAGTTCTATCCATCCCACCCAGCCTGAGGGGAGCCAGACCCCTGGACAGCCTCACGTCGATCCAGCTGCTGGTTGGCAGCATTCACCCTAGCGCCCCCTCACCCAGTGGTCTTTTCCAGCCCCCTCTTCTTGCCTGATGAAGTGGTCACGCCTCTCGCTAGCTTCAAGCCCTCCACCCACACAGCTTCACCCACCTTCCCCAGCTTCACTCCCACAATCCCCACAGCACACCTGGCTACCTGTCCAGTGTTCACAAGGTGCTGGGCTAGGGAGAGGGAAGAGGTGAAAGACATCAGAAACCCTCAGACCCAGGCCCTGCCCCGAAGCCCCAGGGAACTGGGTGGGGGCAGGGAGGGCACTGCACCACCCCCATCCAACAGGTGTGGGCCCTGTGCTGAGCACAGCCTGGAAGTCAGAACACCCCAAGCAGAAACAGAACACAGGAAAAGAGACAGACACATGGTAGAGATAACTGACAAAATTCACTTACCTAACAGTTATTGAGCACCTGCTGTGTGCTCTAAGTGTAAAAGCACTATAGATACAGAAGTGGACAAGATAGACAAGAGTGTCTGCCTTCCGATTAGATTCTAATTGGGCAGTAGACAATCAACCAGATAAATGAGTAAAATATATAGTGAAATGGGAGGGTGACAAGGCTTCAGGAGCAAGACAGAGCAAAGAAGGGGCAGAGCATGGGGAGGGGTGCAGTTCTAAATAGGGTCCTCAGGAAGGGCCTTGTATCAGTAATCTGTGCTGTGTAACAAATTACTAGAAACTTAGCATCTGAAAGCAACACACATGTATTATCTCAGAGTTTCTGGGGCTCAGAAGTCTAGGCCCAGCTTCGCTTGGTCCTCTGCTTAGGCTGAAATCAAGGCATCAGCCAGGGCTACTGTCTCATCCGGAGGCTCAACTGGGGAAGGACCCGTTTCCTTGCTCATGGGGCCGTTCAAGTGCAAATAGAGGACTTGAACTCACACAGCCTGCCTCGCCGAGTATTCACCAGGTGTCCTTGCTGGGGGTGAATTTGTGGCAGCTTGCTTCTTCAAACACAACCAGGGAGAAAAAGAAATGGAGGGACAGCTAACAAGACAGAGTCGTATGTCACGCCACATCACCAAGGTCTGACATGCCATCACATTTGCCATGTTCTGTCGGTTTGGCCCACCCTCACGGGGAAGGGATCACAGGAGGGTGTGAACTCCAGAGTGTGGGGATCTCGGGGCCAATCGGTAATCATCGAGTGAAGGTGCTCACTGGGGTCTGGAGGAGGGACACTCAGGCAGAGGGGACACCAGGGCAGAGGCCCTGAGGCCGGACTGTGCTCGGCCTTCTAGGAACAGCAAGGGGGCCAGTATTTGCATCAGAGGCTCTGAGGAGGGTCCAGGGGCAGGTCCAGGGTTTGGGCTGTGTCTCAAAGGAGGGTGTCCTTTGTTCAGGGAGTGTGGGCAGGCAGGCATTCCCAGCAGAAGAAACAGACACGTAGAAGCCAGGTGGGGCCTGTGAGTCACAGCCCCCCGTGGTGGTGTGGAGGGCACAGAAGGTGAGGGGTGGGGTTCAGCTGAATTGGGGGCCCAGAGGGGAGCTTTGAAGGCTGAGGTGCAGGGGAGTGACCCCACTGATGGCAGCTCTCCCACCTCCAGGGCATCAGCCTCTGGCGACCTCCAGCCCTCCAGCCCTTCCTCTCTTGAGACAGGCTGGGTCACCTCTGCCCAGGTGACCGAGTCCTGCTCTCTCCGCCTCCCTCAGGAATCCCCACATCGTCCTCAACATCGACCTGGCCCCCACCATCCTGGACATTGCAGGGCTGGACATCCCCTCAGATATGGACGGGAAATCCATCCTCAAGCTGCTGGACACAGAGCGGCCAGCGAATCGGTGAGGGGGCAGGGTGGGTGCCAGGGCACCAGGCATCCTGAACTGCATGAACTCGTGGCCAAGCCGTGTGGGTCTGGGGGCGGGGTATCTCCAAGGTCAGGAGCTGGGGTTCTAGGGCCCCACATCCCGACCACTTACCTGCTGTGGGAGAGAAGGAAGCTCTCTCTCTGAGTCCACCTTCCCTGCTAGAATATGGCCATGGGGACCAGTTGAGGACCCTCCAGAGCTAAAATTGTGTGAAACGTGAAACAATAGCCACAGCAATGGGAGTTAACAATAACTAAGCACTTACTGTATGCCAGGCCTTGTTCTGAGTGCTTTGCAGGGGATTTTATCAGTAACCCAGAGAGGTGGGTGTTATTATGATCCCATCTTACCAATTTGGAAATTGAATCCAGAGAGGTCAAGTGACTTGTCAGAGGTCTTTTGGCAGGTCTAGACCCGACTCCGGACAATCAGACTCTAGGCTAGAGGCTGCACTCTTAAGTACCACATTCTATGGCTATAATGGCGATGGTGTGATGGGAACATATTCCTAGGTGTCCTGGAGGCAGAAAAAAGAATAGTGCTGGTAGCAAAAAATAGGTGGGAAGGTGAGCCGAGTCTGGCGGGGACGGTAAAGGAGAAGGACACAGTCGCTGGCATGGCAGCAGCGACATCTAGTGGCCACCAGTGTAACTGCCCACCAAGTTAACAGCCCCACAGCAGTGATGCAACCTCGTTTGTACCTTCTGCAGCTCAGGGGGTCCAACCCTGGTGGGCACTGTCTTTCCACGTCTTAGTGTTCTGTAGGGGCCTCCTCCCTCTGACTAGGAGGTTTCCTGAGCTGTCAGGGTACAAAATGGGCCTGTTTTGGGGGGTGGGGGCACTGGGTTGGGAGCCAGGACACAGGGGAGTCAGGTCTAGGACAGAAGCTTCCTCTCTCAGCCTGAGGCCCCATCTGGGAAATGGAAATGGTAAAGTGAAACTACATGAAATGCACACGTAAATTGCACAAATCCAACTACAAAGGATCAAAGGGAAAAAAAAAAAAAAACGTAATTAACCTGAAGTCAGGACAAACCATTTCATCTGGTGCTGAACTAAAGAGGAAGTGATCTCTTCCAGCACTGGGGGACTGTTGGACTTCCCGGAGGCGTGGAGATGTACACACACGACTGTGTGTGACTTAGAGAGACTTTGATCTGGGCCCTTTCTGCCCCATGTACCTTCAGACCCAAGTCTCTGGGGAAACGCAGCTCTGCCCTGGGGGCGTGAGCATCCCCCACTCACCCTGACTGCCCCCAGGGTCTGTGCTGATGGTGAATCAAGGCTGGCCCCGAGCACCATCCCTGCTTTCTGGGAGGATGGAGGGAACACACCACCCCCCCACATTGATGAGAAGGCGGAAGTGTGCTTTTTTTCCCCCAGGTTTCACTTGAAAAAGAAGATGAGGGTCTGGCGGGACTCCTTCCTGGTGGAGAGAGGGTGAGTGCCAGAGCCTGGAGGTGCCGCCTCAGGGCATTGGAACAGCGGCACCCAAGCAACCCCCACCTGCCCTGTCCCAGGAAGGGCCTGGCAGCCCCACCTGCACCGGTGATGTTGAAGATCTTACTGTCGAGGGCAGGAGGGACCCCAATGCTATTATGCTACCTTCCACCAGGGGCTGGGAGTCTGTGTCCACAGCCCCCTATCCACAGGGAAACCCATGCGATGTTCCTATGGTTGGTATGGAATTTGCATCTGGAGACCACCTGTACTCTTCAGACATGTATTGTCCTGCCTATACAATATCTTACGTGCTTTTTAATTTATTGCCAACTCATGTAATTTGGGAGGATTCTTATAAAATCCCCATTTCTTAAGTCTGCTGACAATCAGAAGATGTGGCCCGGCTGGACCTGCATCCTCTGTGGTGACCCTATACCAGAGCTGAGTGGGGCCACGCGCTCCTCCAGAGCGGGAGGGGCCAGGCCTACTTCTACTCTCTTCCCCACAGCAAACTGCTCCACAAGAGGGACAGTGACAAGGTGGATGCCCAGGAGGAGAACTTCCTGCCCAAGTACCAGCGCGTGAAAGACCTGTGTCAGCGGGCCGAGTACCAGACCGCGTGTGAGCAGCTGGGGCAGGTGAGGATGCTCGACCGGTGCCCTGGGGCTGGGGACGGTACCCCTCCCGTCCCTCCTTTCCTCCCGATGGCCACCCCTCCAAACAAACCGTGGCAGGCCTGCTCCTCAGCCTTTAGACCAGCAGGGCCAGTGCCCCTGCTGATGTGTGAGATGCAGGGTGATGCCAGGTGGTACAGGCAACACTCAGAAAGCCCTTCCACTCCTGCTCACACCAGAGGAAAAGTCTCCTGTGGGCGCACGTGTGTCTTCAGCTGCTCTGTGACTCTTGCCGTCTTTAACAAAGACACAGCTGGCCTCTGCACAATATGTATGCAGTTAAATAACTATTTCCATTCTATTCACTCTCCCAGATCATCATTGTGGCTGGTTTTCCACATATATAGGAATAATAGGAAATTACCTTTTTAAGTAAAGAAGTTTAAGTTTTAAAGAGTGAATTGATTTCAAGAGACCTATCAAGGCAATTTATGATCCAAATAGTATTTAGAGAAGCAGAAACTGTGACACGTTTGGGAGAGTCTGAACTAGGATTTTCTGAGACCTGGGAGGCCAAGGTGGGCTCTGGAGAGGAGAGGGGAGGGGTGGGGGCAAGGCCTTGTAAAGAGGGACTCAAGCAGGAGGCAAGGCTCAGGGCGAGAGGAGGGCCTATGAGCAAGGAGGGCAGGCAGGGGGTGGCCTGGCCTGGCCCGGGGGGACCGGAGGTGCTTCCCCCCCTCGGTCTGTGAACTGGGACTTTGAGTTCATCCACAGCGGCTCAGGCCTGGAGACACGTGCCCATTTCAGCAGCAGCAATAAGTAAAACCAGGGCCTCCACGTGCCGTTCCTCATTAATAGACCAAGGCTGCCAAGGCCCTCCCTGCTCCCACCCCCACCCCCAGCGCCGCTGCCCGTCTCATGCTGCGCCTTCTGGGAAGGCCCCTCCCTGCGCACGAACCACGCCCTCCGGCCCTGGTCCTTCTCTTAGCGGGGCCTCCCCGCGACTGGACTCACACTCAGCCACAGCGCATCACCCTGGGTACCATTTCTGTGCTCCTCCCACCGTGGACAGATGTCCACCCATCACGGAGCAGCTAGTTCCAGGCATGCAGCCCATGTGAGCCCGTGTCCAGCCAGGGCCGCGAGAGGGAAGTTTCCGGGGTGGACGGGAACAGGGGGGGACAGTGGCCAGTTTGGGGCAACGGCTGAGCAGGCGGGCCCAGGCCCGGCAGGCTGAGGCCCCGGCGTGTCTTGCAGAAGTGGCAGTGCGTAGAGGACGCCTCGGGGAAGCTGAAGCTGCACAAGTGCAAGGGCCCCGCACGGCCCGGGGGCAGGGCCCTCTCCAACCTGGTCCCCAAGTACTACGCGCAGGGCAGCGAGGCCTGTGTCTGTGACAGCGGAGATGAGCAGCTCAGCCTGGCCGGACGCCGCAAGAAGCTCTTCAAGAAGAGTAAGTGGGACAGGATGGGGGTGGGGGGGGGGGGGGGCGGCACCTAGGCAGCCCCAGTTGTTTATTCAAACAAATCCACGTCTCACCCCTCACGATCCACCCCTCCCAAGGGGGCAGAGAGTAATAAAGAAGAAAGATAAGCAGGCAGTGTGTCAGGAGCTGAGAAAAGCAGGAGCATAAGAGAAAGTGAGGAGAGAGGGATACAGCCCCAGGCCACGTGGCGGGGCCCCTCTGAGACTGGAAGCCCCCAGAGGGTTTTGAGCAGAGAAGCCAGGATCAGATTTGTTTTTTCAAAGAATCCCTCCAGCTGCGCTGCAGGCACTGGACGGGGGCACTTGCAAAGTGGCACAAAATTTCGAGTCGCCCAGCATGCAGGCTCCCAGCCAAGGTCGAGCCAAGACAATGCTCTGCTTTCTCCTTTCAGCCCTCACGTCTACTTAGTGTCATGTTTGTGGCATTTCATACCTTTTTGCGGTGATTGCACTATCTAAAATGGCCCCAAGATGGCGCTGACATCCTGTGTCTGGTCCCCAAGCCCAGGGCGACTGTGATGAGCTTTACCGGGGGGAACACGTGGGTGAGATAAGCTTCGTTCAGTCTTGGTGCTGCTGCCGTGAGTTCAATGTCGGTGAATGAACATGTGCATTAAATCGGGTGTCTTTAAACAGACATGACAGAGACACACATGCAGTAAGGTTCTGTATTGATGGTAAATGAGCATGTTGTGACCCCAGGCTCGCAGGAATCTAACCCGGTTTTCCCCCCGGGAGCAGTGGTTCCATACCTGCTAGTTCAGCGTCAAAGTGATGCTGTAGAACAGAACCACTGTGAATAATGGGAATCAACTGTACAGTTGATCTTTGAACTCCATGGGTCCGCTTGCTCGCAGATATTCTTTAATAGTTAAAAACTATAGTTCTTCACAGCCTGTAGTTGGTTGAACCCACAGATGCAGAGAAACCATGGATACAGTGGGCTGACTGTAGGTTATACACAGATGAACCCCACGTTGTTCAAGGGTCAACTGTACTTTGCAGGGGGGAAGAGCCCCTCCATCCCAACTGGAGAAGCTGGCTTGGCCTCCTCACCTCCCCCCAGCAGGGGCTGAAGAAGGACAGAAAGTTAGAAAACCAGTGAGCAGAGGAGGGGAGGGGGGACGTCCTCTCGACCTGGCTGAAAGACTCAGCTGTCACACTGGGTGGTCGTGGACCCATTCTGAGGGTCAGCTCCCCTGGGAAGCACGCTCCCTGCCCAATGTTCAAATGAGGATGTGCCTGGGCTTTGAGGATGCTCGGCGGACTGCTGGGTGCCACGGTTTCAGCAAGATGGGTCCCCGGCTAGAATGTCCCCTCCAGAACTGGCCATTGCCCAGGCCACCCATTGCTCTAGCCCCCTGACCTAAGGGGAGTCAAAGCCTAATTAGAGATATTAGTTCTGTTCTCTTTCATTGTGATACAATATGCATTACCTAACATTTGCCATCTTAACCGTTTCTAACTGTAGAGTTCAGTGGCTTTACATACACAGATTGTTGTGCAGCCATCACCAGCTCTCTTCATCTGGCAAAACTCAAGCTCGGTACCCATGAAACAGCAACTCCCCAGCATCCCTCCCCTGGCAACCACCCATCCTCTGCTTTCTCTGAATTTGACTGTTCCAGGTACTTCATATAAGCAGAATCACACACAATTTGTCCTCTTGTGACTGGCTTACTTCACTTGGCATAATGTCCTCAAGGTTCATCCATGTTGTAGCCTGTGTCAGAATTCCCTTCGTTTTTCAGGGTGAATCACATTCCCTTGTAGCCTAATTAGAGACTGGGTGTCGGCGACAGGTTCAGAGGTCTCCTCCTGTCCTTGCAGAGGACGCCTTGGTTACAGAGCAGGTGTGTCTCCGTAATGACCCGGCTCCTGCCTCAGATGGCACTTCCCAACTGATGGTCCCACATTATAACTCCTCACAAGCTGATTAGTAACTCCTAAGCTAATCCTTTTTTAGCCGAATGAAATGATTGGTTTCCACGTTGAATTACACAGCTAACATCTTGCGGCAGCATGTGGCACGTTGGGTAATCTTTAAATAAGATGAGAACCTGCGACTCAGTTAAGCCTTTATTTTTTTCCTATTAATTCTTAGAGGAGAGAACATTGCACCTAAATAACTGAGACTCGGCTCAACCCAGGCCCTCCTGTGAGGACGGTGTGACATCACAGCATCCTGGGAGCAAGGCAAGGGTGGCTCCTTAAGCAGACAGGAAAGGCCAGCTCACACGGCCGCCTGGGGGACTAAGGCCCCGTCGCCTGGCCCAACATCCTTCCTCCTGCACCTGCCTGCCAGCCAGCAAGATGCTCTCTGCCACTCCTTTCTGAGCGGCCAGCCTAGAGCAGGTGTTCTCAACTGGGGGTGATTTTGCCCCCCAAGGATACTTGGCGGTGTGGTGACATTTCTGGCTGTCGTAATTGCATGTGATGGGCAGCAGGAGGTGTGCTGCTGGCATCCAGTGGGTAGAAACTGTGGATGCTGCAAAGCATCCTGTGAGGTACAGTCAGTCTCCCACAGCCAAGGCTTGCCCAGCCCCAAAGTGTAGCCAGTTTTGAGGTTGAGACACGCTGACTCAGATCAGCTCGGACCCTGACCCAGTGGGGTGTGGGTTGTGAGGTGAAGAAGCAGGCAGGGCAGCCAACCCAGAACAGAGGGGAGACCCAGGCCCCGGGGAGGAGATGAGGACTCAGGCGATGGGTCTAGGTGGCTGGTGTTTCTATAATTTTTTTTATTTATTTTTTTATTTTATTTTATTTTGCTGCATTGGGTCTTTGTTGCTGCACACGGGCTTTCTCTAGTTGTGACGAGCGGGGCTAATCTTCGTTGTGGTGCACGGGCCTCTCAGTGTGGTGGCTTCTCTTGTCATGGAGCACGGGCTCTAGGTGCGCGGGCTTCAGCCGTTGTGGCGCACAGGCTTAGTTGCTCCGCGGCATGTGGGATCTTCCCAGACTAGGGATCGAACCCCTGTCTCCTGCACTGACAGGTGGATTCTTAACCACTGTGCCAACAGGGAAGTCCTTACTTATTTCTTCTCCTCCTAACAAATTTGCCAGCCCTGCCACATGCCAGCTGCTGAGGTTACAGAGTTGAACTCAAGAGACACCAATCAGACCTTGTGGGTGAGACCAGGTGTCAGCAGGTTAACAAAGTAGGAAGATCACTCCTCTGGGTGCAGAACACATGAAGGAAATGAAACAGTGGTGTGACCAGGTGGAGAGTGGCGTGACCAGGTGGAGGGGGCAGGCAGCTGTAGGATGGGTGGTCAGTTGACATATAAACAAGAGCCAAGTGTGGACACGGAACAGGCCATGTGACCAGCAGAGGGAAAGTGCTCTAAGTCAGGGAAAGAGGAAGCACAAAGTTCCTATGGATTCCAGCCCAGGAGAGCAGGCCACACCGCCTCGGGCTTCCCAGGCCTGGGGAGGTGGGAGGACCCAGTTGTGACCTTGGGCGAGGATATCACAGCTGCAGTGTCCCTAACCAGCAGAGCAGCTGCTGGATGCCAGCTTCCAGGTGCTGAAATATCTACCAGGTCTGTTTCATGTCAAACTCCAAAGAGCCCTGGCATGTGGGGAATCGTCATGAGAACACAGCTGCTCGGAAATTAACTCAATTGCCTGCGCGTTGACTCAGGATACGCACCTGAGCAATCAGAGTCCAGCGCCTCAGCTCTTGGCCACTGGGTTATGAGGTCCCCTCTTCCCGGTACATGTGGTAGGGAGGGCACCTCCAGGACCCTGGAAACAAAGACATCTAGGGTGACAAGGAGAGCAAGTGATGTGGCTTCAGTCCCGGAAAAGGTGTCCACCAGGGCTGGCAGGCTTTTGCTGTAAAGGGCCGGAGAGTAAATATTTGAGCCTTTGAGAGCTAAACAGTCTTTGTCTCAAATGCTCCATTCCATCACTGTGGCGAGAAAACAGCCACAGACTCTGCAAATGGTTGCGAGTAACTTATGTACAAAATCAGGCAGAGGGTGGGATTGAACCACAGTTTGGGGACCCCTGGGTATATGGCTGGGGGGTGGAGGACTCTGGAGCGAGCAGCACAGAGGAGCAGAAAGAACCCGCTGGGTCTGCTTCCTGGACTTCCCCAGCAGGTGTGACCTGCTCCGGCAGGGAGATCAGCTCAGTACTGTGTGTGTTTGGGGCCCAGGCACTGTGGCTTCATGGAGACTGAACTCTGAGAGGACAAAGCCAAGGAGAAAGCTGCCCAGGGTCAGAAAAGGCCCAGGGCTTTGTCAAAGAAATGCCTCTCCTGGACCTGGGCCCTCGGATCCTTTGGCTCACGTGACTTTGATACAAGGAGGAAGGGTACAAGCATCCATACCAAGAGGGGGTGCAGCAAGGCCAGATCCTGGAGTCCTGGGCCTGGGCCATGTGGGAAAGGGAGCCCCATCCTCCTTTCCTAGGCCTGCGGCACCCAGCCTCCAGCCAGTCCTCAACCCTCGGTCGCCACCTGGTGGTCGTTTGGAGCCCAGCAGAAACCTGGGTCAAGACTGGCTCCAGCCCCTTCTCCGAAACAGATGGATGTTTAGGGCAACGGGGTTATAGACGCCGATGCGCGCCTGGCTCAGACCTAAAACACACCGCCTCGTCTGAAATGGCAGCACATCAGTTCCTGCCCCGCCGACCACGCTGCCTGTAGACCTGGTGTAGACAGCACATCTTCCGTTTTCTCTTCTGGAGCTGGAAATCTGAGCTCCTCCTTGACCACCCACCCACTCCACCCCCATTTTTCTGAAATGTTAGCAACTCGATCAAATTTGCCTTTTAATATCTAGAAGATACAAGGAATCTGGGCTCTGACCTGAGCCTGTGTTGGGGAGGGGGAAATTTTCCCCCTAGCCCTCTTGAGTTCTTTTGGCAGGTCGAATAAGTAAATTGACACAAGACAGATTAACAGGAGGAAAGAATTTAATTCATACACACAGGGGTCTCACAGAAATGGGACCCCAGAGGGATCAAAGCAGGTTGTTTATACGTCATTTTTAGACAAGGAAACAATTATTTGTGAAGATTTACTAGAACAATAGCTGCTGTTTAGGGTATCAGACTAATGAAGAAGTAACAAAGGTTTTACAGCTTTCTTAGCCTTGAATTTCCTGGCTCTGGTGAGAAGCATACTTTCTCTCCTTGTATAGGGAGTATACCTTCACATAGGAGATTTATTTCCCAATTTTAGAGGGGAAAAGGAGGGTCAGTGTTGTTGTTTTTAATGTTTTTTTCCACCAGCTGCTTCTTAAGGAACTTCAGAAGAATCAGTTTGCTCTTGTGGAGTAACTTGGGGTGGCCTGCTCTGAGCTCCAACCATTCTGTCCTCTGAAATTTCCCAGGAAGTTTCACATTTTGAAAGTGGAATTGGTGGCCTTGGAGAGAGAAATCAGGTTAGGAGCTGAGTGCTAAGAGCTCTGCAAAGGGAAAAAAGAACAAAGATTAGAATGAGGATGAACAAACAGAAAAGTACAAATCGAAGCCCCTTCCTCACCCCCATTAAACCAGTCCCTAGTCCTGGGTGTAAGTCAGTCCAATAAAATGGCTGGACTTCTCTGCTGGAAAGGGTTAACCTTCTCTCTCTTTTTTTTTCTTAAGCTCTTTGTTGGAGTATAATTGCTTTACACTGTTGGGCCAGTTTCTGCTGTACAACAAAGTGAATAAGCTGTACTTACACATATGTCCCCATATCCCCTCCCTCCTGCGACTCCTTCCCACCCTCCCTATCGCACCCCCCTCAGTCGTCACCAATCATCGAGTTGATCTCCCTGTGCTATGCAGCAGCTCCCCACTAGCTATCAATTTTACATTTGGTAGTGTACATATGTCAGTGCTAACCTTCTGGGTTTTTTTAAGCTCTTTATTGGAATATAATTGCTTTACACTCTTGTACCAGTTTTTGAGGTACACCAAAGTGAATCAGCTGTATTTATACATATATCCCCATATCCCCTCCCTCCCATGACTCCCTCCCACCCTCTCTGTCCTGGCCCTCTAAAGCATCACCCATCATCGAGTTGATCTCCCTTTGTTATACAGCAACTTCCCACTAGCTATCTATTTTACAGTTGGTAGTGTATCTATGTCTATGCTACTCTCTCACTTCATCTCAGCTTCCCCTTCGCCCCCCACCCCAGCCCCATGTCCTCAGGTCCATTCTCTACATCTGCATCTCCACTCTTGCCCTGTCACTGGGTTCATCAGTACCATTTCTTCAGGTTCCCTATATATGAGTTAACATACAGTATTTGTTTTTCTTTTTCTGGCTTACTTCACTCTGTATGACAGTCTCTAGGTCTATCCACCTCATTACTTATAGTACAATTTCATTCCTTTTTATGGCTGAGTAATATTCCATTGTCTATATGTGCCACATCTTCTTTATCCATTCATCCGTTGATGGGCATTTAGGTTGCTTCTATGTCCTGGCTATTGTAAATAGTGCTGCAATGAACGTTGTGGTACATGTTTCTTTTTGGATTATGGTTTTCTCTGGGTATGTGCCCAGGAGTGGGATTACTGGATCATATGGTAGTTCCATTTTTAGTTTTTTAAGGAACCTCCAAACTGTTTTCCATAGTGGCTGTACCAGCTTACATTCCCACCAACAGTGCAGGAGGGTTCCCTTTTCTCCACACCCTCTCCAACATTTATTGTTTCTAGATGTTTTGATGATGGCCATTCTGACTAGTGTGAGGTGATCCCTCATTGTGGCTTTGACTTGTATTTCTCTAATGATTAGTGATGTTGAGCATCTTTTCATGTGTTTGTTGGCCATCTATATGTCTTCTTTGGAGAAATGTCTATTTAGGTCTTTGCCCATTTGTGGATTGGGTTGTTTGCTTTTTTGGTATTAAGCTGAATGAGCTGCTTGTATACTTTGGAGATTAATCCTTTGTCCATTGCTTCGTTGGCAAGTATTTTCTCCCATTCTGAGGGGTGCCTTCTTGTCTTGTTTAGGATTTCTTTCACTGTGCAAAAGCTTTTAAGATTCATGAGGTCCCATTTGTTTATTCTTGATTTTATTTCCATTATTCTAGGAGGTGGGTCAAAAAGGTTCTTGCTTTGATGAATGTCATAGAGTGTTCTGCCTATGTTTTCCTCTAGGAGTTTTATAGTAACTGGCCTTACATTTAGCTCTTTAATCCATTTTGAGTTTATTTTTGTGTATGGTGTTAGGAAGTGTTCTAATTTCATTCTTTTACATGTTGCTGTCCAGTTTTCCCAGCACCACTTATTGAAGAGGCTGTCTTTTTTCCATTGTATATTCTTGCCTCCTTTGTAAGAGATAAGCTGCCCACATGTGCTTGGGTTTACCTCCAAGTTCTCTATTCTGTTCCATTGATCTACCTTTCTATTTTTGTGTCAGTATCATACTGTCTTGATCACTGTGGCCTTGTAGTGTAGTTTGAAGTCAGGAAGCCTAATTCCACCAACTCCGTCTTTCCTTCTCAAGATTGCTTTGGCTATTGAGGGTCTTTTGAGTTTCCATACAAATCATAAGATTTCTTGTTCTAGTTCTGTGAAAAATGCCATTGGTAATTTGATAGGGATTGTGTTGAATCTCTAAATTGCTTTGGGTAAGATAGTCATTTTCACACTGATTCTTCCAATCCAAGAACATGGTATGTCCCTCCGTCTGTTTGTATCGTCTTTGGTTTCTTTCATTAGTGTCTTACAGTTTTCTGCATACAGGTCTTTTGCCTCCTTAGGCAGGTTTATTCCTAGGTATTATATTCTTTTTATTGCAATGGTAAATGGGAGAGTTTCCTTAATTTCTCTGCTCTTTTGTTGTTAGTGTATAGGAATGCAAGAGATTTCTGTGCATTAATTTTGTATCCTGCTACTTTACCAAATTCATTGATTGGTGCTAGCAGTTTTCTGGTAGAATCTTTAGGGTTTTCTGTGTATAATATCATGTCATCTGCAAAGAGTGACCATTTTACTTCTTTTCCAATTTGGATTCCTTTTATTTCATTTTCTTCTCTGATTGCTGTGGCTAACACTTCCAAAACTATGTTGAATAATAATGGTGAGAGTGGGCACCCTTGTCTTGTTCCTGTTCTTAGAGGGAATGCTTTCAGTTTTTCACCATTTAGAATGATGTTGGCTGTTGGTTTGTCATATATGGCTTTTATTATGTTGAGGTAATTTCCTTCTATGCCCATTTTCTGGAGAGTTTTTATCATAAATGGATGTTGAATTTTGTCCAAAGCTTTTTCTGCATCTATTGAGATGATCAAATGGTTTTTATCCTTCAATTTGTTAATATGGTGTATATCACATTGATTGATTTGCGTATATTGAAGAATCCTTGCATCCCAGGGATAAACCCCACTTGATCATGGTGTCTGATCTTTTTAATGTGCTGTTGGATTTTGTTAGCTAGTATTTTGTTGAGGATTTTTGCATCTATATTCATCAGTGATATTGGCCTGTAATTTTCTTTTTGGTGACATCTTTGCCTGGTTTTGGTATCAGGGTGATGGTGGCCTCGTAGAATGAGTTTGGTAGTATTCCTCCTTCTGCTATATTTTGGAAGAATTTGAGAAGGATAGGTGTTAGCTTTTCTCTAAATGTTTGATAGAATTCGCCTGTGAAGCCATCTGGTCCTGGGCTTTTTGTTTGTTGGGAGATTTTTAATCATAGCTTCAATTTCCATACTTGTGATTGGTCTGTTCATATTTTCTATTTCTTCCTGGTGCAGTCTTGGAGGATTGTACTTTCCTAAGAATTTATCCATTTCTTCCGGGTTATTCAATTTATTGGCATATAGTTGCTTGTAGTAGTCTCTTGTGATCTTTTGTATTTCTGTGGTGTCAGGTGTTAACTTCTCCTTTTCCACTTCTAATTCAGTTGATTTGCATCTTCTCCCTTTTTTTCCTGATGCGTCAGGCTAATGGTTTATCAATTTTGTTTATCTTCTCAAAGAACCAGCTTTTAGTTTCATTGATCTTTGCTGTTGTTCCCTTCATTTCTTTTTCATTTATTTCTGATCTGATCTTTACGATTTCTTTCCTTCTGCTCACTTTGGGGTTTCTTTGTTCTTCTTTCTCTAATTGTTTTAGGTGTAAGGTTAGGTTGTTTATTTGATATTTTTCTTGTTTCTTGAGGTAGGACTGTATTGCTATAAACTTCCCTCTTAGAACTGCTTTTGCTGCATCCCATAGGTTTTGGGTTGTTGTGTTTTCATTGTCATTTGTTTCTAAGTATTTTTTGATTTCCTCTTTGATTTCTTTAGTGATATCTTGGTTGTTTAATAGCATATTGTTTAGTCTCCATGTGTTTGTATTTTTTACAGATTTTTTCAGGTAATTGATATCTAGCCTCATGGCACTGTGGTCAGAGAAAATACCTAATACGATTTCAATTTTTTTGAATTTACCAAGGCTTGATTTGTGACCCAAGATGTGATCTATCCTGGAGAATGTTCCATGTGCGCTTGAGAAGAAAGTGTATTCTGCAGTTTTTGGGTGGAATGTCCTATAAATATCAATTAAGTTGAGATGGTCTAATGTGTCATTTAAAGCTTGTGTGTCTTTATTTTCTGTTTGGATGATCTGTCCATTGATGTAAGTGGGGTGTTAAAGTCTCCTACTATTGTTGTGTTACTGTCGGTTTCCCCTTTTATGGCTGTTAGCATTTGCCTTATGTATTGAGGTGCTCCTATGTTGGGGGCATAGATATTTACAATTGTTATATCTTCTGGGATTGATCCCTTGATCATTATGTAGTATCCTTCCTTGTCTCGTGTAATAGTCTTTAAAGTCTAATTTGTCTGATATGAGTATTGCTACTCCAGCTTTCTTTTGACTTCCATTTGCATGGAATATCTTTCTCCATCCCCTTACTTTCAGTCTATATGTGTCCCTTGGTCTGAGGTGGGTTTCTTGTAGACAGCATATATAAGGGTCTTGTTTTTGTATCCATTAAGCCAGTCTGTGTCTTTTGGTTGGAGCATTTAATGCATTTACATTTAAGGTGATTATTTTGTTGTTATTGTTGTTGGCTGTTTTGGGTCTTTTTTTGCTTTGTGAAGGCTTTCTTTAGTTGCAGTGAGTGGGGGCTACTCTTCATTGTGGTGCACGGGCTCCTCATTGCCGTGGCTTCTCTTGTTGCAGAGCATGGGCTCTAGGCGCGTGGGCTTCAGTAGTTGCAGCACATGGGCTCAATAGTTGTGGCTCATGGGCTTAGTTCTCTGTGGGATCTTCCTGGAGCAGGGATCAAACCCGTGTCCCCTGCATTGGCAGGCGGATTCTTAACCACTGCGCCACCTAGGAAGCCCTAAGGTGATTATTGACATGTATGTTCCTATTACCATTTTCTTAATTGTTTTGGGTTTGCTTTTGTAGGTCTTTTCCTTCTCTTGTGTTTCCTGCTTAGAAAAGTTCCTTTAGCAATTGTTATAAGGCTGGTTTGGTGGTGCTGAATTCTCTTAACTTTTGCTTGTCGGTAAAGCTTTTGATTTCTCTGTCGAATCTGAATGAGATTCTTGCTGGTAGAGTATTCTTGGCTGTAGGTTTTTCTCTCTCATGACTTTCAGTATATCCTGCCACTTCTGGCTTGCAGAGTTTCTGCAGAAAGATCAGCTGTTATCCTTATGGGTTTTCCCTTATATGTTATTTGTTGCTTTTCTTTTGCTGCTTTTAATATTTTTTTCTTTGTGTTTAATTTTCGTTAGTTTGATTAATATGTGCCTTGGTGTATTTCTCCTTGGTTTTATTCTGTATGGGACTCTCTGTGCTTCTTGGACTTAATTATTTCCTTTTCCATGTTGGGGAAGTTTTCCACTATAACCTCTTGAAATATTTTCTCAGACCCTTTTTTTTTTTCTTCTTCTGGGATGCCTATGATTCCAATGTTGGTGTGCTTAATGTTGTCACCAAGGTCTCTGAGACTGTCTTGCATTCTTTTTATTCTTCTTTTCTTTTTCCTGCTCTGTGGCAGTTATTTCCCCCATTCTATCTTCCAACTCACTTATTCGTTCTTCTGCCTCAGTTTTCTGCTGTTTATAGCATCTAGAGTATTTTTAATTTCAGTTATTTTGTTATCTATTACTGTTTGTTTGCTCTTTAGTTCTTCTGAGTCCTTATTAACTGTTTCTTGTATTTTCTCTATTTTGTAATAGAGATTTTGGATCATATTTACTATCATTACTCTGAATTCTTTTTCAGGCAACTTTCCTATTTCCTCCTCATTTATTTGGTCTTGTGTATTTTTACCTGTTCCTTCATCTGTGACATATTTTTTTGTCGTCTCATTTTCCCCCCTTTGGATGGGCAGGATTGTGTTCCTGTCCCACTGGGTGTTTGGCCTGAGGTTTCAAGCACTGGAGTTTGTAGGCTGTTGAGTATAGCTGGGTCTTGGTGTTGAGGTGAGAACCTCTGGGAGACCTCACTGTGATGAATATTCCTTGGGAACTGGGTTTCCCTGTTAGTGCAATGTTTTGGACTCAGAGCTCCCACCTCAGGAGCTCAGGCCTGACCCTGGGCTTATGATTCAAGATCCCACAAGCCGTGTGCAGCAGGAAGATGAGAAAAACTTAAAAAAAAAAAAAAAAGTAGGAGAACAGCAGAACAATAGCAAGTTAAAAAATATGATAATAGGAAACTAACAGATGTGTTAGAAAAATTTAAAAAAAAAAAGAAGATGGAGCAACAACTGGAAGGTAAAACAACTGCAACAGCCTAAGTGAGGAAGTGGGAAGGAAAAAAAAAAAAGGAAAAAAGCCAGAAAAGGCCTTGGCTGTGGAGGTGGGGCTTAGACAAGGGCAGGGGGTGGGGTGGGGGGGGAGGTTAGGCAATGGGCAGGGCCTATGCTTAGAAAAGGCCCTGGGGGTGGTGGCGAATGGGGCTTAGGCCCAATGAGGCAGATGGGCCCAGGAATGCCTCTGGTCTTGGGGGCAAAGGACCAGGTCAAGCTACCCAGTGGGCTCCCTGGGCCCGAGTTGGTGGGAGAAATGCTAGGCACCTCCCCTAGTCCTCCAATCTCGGAGGGTCCCTCCCCATTGGATTCTCTTCTCACCCCCTCTCTCCTATTCCCCTAGGACCCTCACAGCTGCAGGGGGCACTGGAAGGCAGGAGACCAGACTCTGACACCCAACAGGCTTCCCAGGGCCAACTGGGCTAGGGTAATGCCTGCAGCACTTCCCCAGATCTCCCAGTCTCGTAGGGTCCCTGTCTGCCTCTCTTCCTCTCCCCCACTCCCCACTCTCCTAGGTTCCAAGCAGCTGGAGGGGGCCCTGAAGTGTGAAAGACCAGGTCCGTGAGCCTAGCAGGCTTCCCAGAGCTAGTGGGCAGGGGAAATACCTTCTCTGCCTCCCGTGATCCTCCAATCCCAAAAGGCCCCCTCCCCTGCCTGCCTCTCTTCTTCTCCCCTGCTTTCCTTCTACACCCCTAGGGCCAGTGAGACCTAGAGGGGCCCCTGGAGGACCAAAGACCAGGCCTGGGGGCACAACAGGCCTCCCGGTGCCAAGTGGGTAGGGAGATTTCCCACAGCGTCTCCCCTGATCCTCCGGTCCGGCAAGGTCCCCCCCACCGCTGTCTGCCTCTCTTCCTCTTCTCCTCTCCTCCCTCCTTCCCATGCCTGTACAGCCTACTCAGCTGGAGAGACCGAGGGACCAGACTCGGGAGCCCAGCAGGCCCACTGGGCCCAAGTGGGCAGGGGAAAGGTCCTCTGCACCTCCCCTGGCCCTCTGCTCCTGGAAGGTCCCACCACCAGTCTGCCTCTCTTCCTCTTCCCCTGCTACGCTCCATCGTCCCCTGGACCAATGCGTCTGGGAGGAGACCCCGGAGAGTTGGAGACCAGGCCCGGGAGCCCAGCAGACTTCCTGGGCCAGTGGGCAGCAGAAATCTAACCTTCGTTTTTAATAAAGTAAAGGGGACACTCCTTTGCCCACTTGGGTTACATAGAAGCAGCATTTTCACCAGTGATGCACAGGCTCCTCCTTGCTGAGCTCCTCTAAAGCTTGGTTCTGTCACCTGGCCAATTAGGTCCAGACTTTTTTTTTAGTATAAATTTATTTATTTATTTATTTATTGGCTTTGTTGGGTCTTTGTTGCTGCACACGGGCTTTCTCTAGTTGCAGCAAGCAGGAGCTACTCTTCATTGTGGTACACAGGCTCCTCATTGTGGTGGCTTCTCTTGTTGCAGAGCACGGGCTCTAGGCACGTGGACTTCAGTAGTTGCAGCACATGGGCTTAGTCGCTCCGCGGCATGTGGGATCTTCCTGGGGCAGGGATTGAACCTGTGTCCCCTGCATTGGGAGGCAGATTCTTAACCACTGCACCACTTAGGAAGTCCCTAGGTCCAGATTTTTGGTCCACCCATATGCAGTATGTGGTATTGGGCAGCTTAATCACGGGAGCAGCTGTAATACTCCAAGTTGTGCAAGGGTGGCTTGTGAGCCACCCAGGACACTTGGTGAGTTGGCAGATGTTTATACTAAAAAGGGTAGTGCCAGGGTCACTTCCAATCTCCTTGAGAGGTTCGAAGATGCCACCTGTGGAATCAAACCATAGAGTCTGACTGCAGTATTGTCCTGGCCTGTCACCCAGGAAAGGTCCAGTGTCATGTCTGTTTTCAATGCAAAGGGAAATTTTTCATCTATCGCCTTTAGCCTGGGCAAGGGACAACCCTAGAGAAGGACAGCCTTCTCTAGAGGTTTTCTGTGGCTCCAGTAACTCCCCAGAAGGAGAGGCAGAGCAGTGTTCTCCAGTCATGAATGCCATTCCCTGTCATCCAACCATCTTCCTTACCTCATCCAAAATGTGCACGTCAGCAGCAACGCAGACCAGCTCAGGGGCACTTGTACTGTCTAGATGTTGACATAACCAAGTCATATTGATTAATGTGACCAGGCTTTGGTAAACTGGCACGGGGTGGGGGGGGGGGGGTTGGTTTGTGCCTGACCTGTTGACAAGGTAAAGGTTACTAACAGCAAGACACAGGTTGAAAAGGAGCCCATAGTGGAGCCTTTTAGTGGGGAGGTAGGATAGATAGACACGCGCTCTCAACTCAGCCTTCTGATAGGGATAATGAATGTGAGGAAGTTGTCATTAGTAAGAGAAGGTGCGTGTTTGTTTGTTTGTTTAGCATGTGAATATACAGGGAGTCTTAAAGGGGCGGGGGGTCAATAGGTAAAAACGAAGTTTTTTTAACTTATTTTACTTAAGTATAATTGATTTACAATGTTGGGTTAATTTCTGCTGTACAGCAAAGTGATTCAGTTACACACATATATACATTCTTCTTCATATGCTTTTCCATCATGGTTTATCTCAGGATATTGAATATAGTTCCCTGTGCTCTATAGCAGGACCTTGTTGTTTATCCATTCTATATATAATAGTTTGCATCTGCCAACCCCAAACTCCCAATCCTTCCCTCCCCCACCCCCTCTCCCCCTTGGCAGCCATGAATCTGTCCTCTGAGTCTGAATCTGTTTCTGATTCGTAGATATGTTCATTTGTGTCATGTTTTAGATTCCACATATACATGATATCACATGATATTTGTCTCTGACACTCCACTTGGTATGATAATCTCTAGGTCCATCCATGTAGCTGCAAATGGCATTATTTCATTCTTTTTATGGCTGAGTAGTATCCCATTGTGTATATGTACCACGTCTTCTTTATCCAATCATCTGTCCATGGACATTTAGGTTGCTTCCTTGTCTTGGCTATTGTAAATAGTGCTGCTGTGAACACAGGGGTGTACATGTCTTTTCGAATTAGAGTTTTCTCCGGATATATGCCTAGGAGTAGGGTTGCACATGAAGTTTCTTGATCGTAATCTTGGGGAAAGCTGTCTAATTCATGATGCTGGCTACATCCGGGCCCGGGGATTGGCTCTGGAAATCCTTACTTTGAGGTCCCCTGTGGAGACTGTCTCCCAGTTGTCTTGAGAGCAATGATCTGGGTCAGTTTGGCGTGGCTTTCATGAACCAGGAGGATTTTCCCTGTATTTTGGTGGTAACGTAGGGAGTGTAGGTAGGTGGCAATACCTCCTAGCATCCTTCCCAGAGAGGTGACAGTGCATGTTTTCTTCTAAAGTTCTTGATGTAAACCCAGTCTCCTGGTCAAAAGGGATGTCAGGGGTGTCAATTAGGGGAGGCCATGCCCCTTTTCCTGTTGGCGATAAGCTTCAGGGACACACGTCAGTTCTTGTAGACAGCTGGTCAGAGCATCAAATTATTTACTTCTGTTCCCACAATGTCCACATAATCCAGAAACAGAAGATTTAGAGATGCCCGTAGGCATGGGGTGTCTAAGCACTGTTTCAAAAGGCGATAACCCATGTCTCCTACTGGAGTATTCCGGATCCTTAAAAGGGCTGGGGGTGAAGCTTCTGACCGTTGAAGCCCTGTTCCTTGCCAGAGCTTTCCTAAAGTCCTTTTATATCCAGTTACTGATCCTCTATTTTACGTCTGTGGTAGCCTCTGGGGTGCAACTGAGGACTGGCTGACCCCATATTTTGAGGGGGAATTGTCCCTCAGAAAGAGAACGAACCTTCCGGGCGTGCTGGGGCATAGGGGGATTGTTTCTTAAACGTTCCTTTCTCTGAGGGTAGGACAAATTTCTCTTCCATTGTCCTGACTTCTTATACCTGCAGTTGTCTGGAGGCAAACAGGAAGAGCTGTGAATGAGCTTGGAGTTACTCTCAGTGTCATGCTTTTGTTTCCTTGTTTTTTAATTGAAGTGTGGTTGATTTACAATGTCGTGTTAGCATCTTGTGTACAGTACAGTGATTCCGTTTTATAATATATATAGTCTATTTAGTCCCCTGTGCTATGTAGTAGGACCTTGTTTATCTGTTTTATATATAGTTGTTTGTATCTGCTAATCCCAAACTCCAAATTTGTCGCTCCCCCACCCCTTTTCCCCTTTGGTAACCATGTTTGTTTTCTATGTCTGTGAGTCTTTTTCATAAATAAGTTCATTCGTGTCATATTTTAGATTCCACACATAAGTGTATCACATGGTATTTGTCTGTCTTTCTTCACTTAGTATGATAATCTCTAGGTCCATCCATGTTGCTGCAAATGGCATTATTTCATTCTTTTTATGGCTGAGTAGTATCCCATTGTGTATATGTACCACATCTTCTTTATCCATTCATCTGTCCATGGACATTTAGGTTGCTTCCATGTCTTGCTTATTGTAAATAATGCTGCTAGGAACATAGGGGTGTCTGTATCTTTTTGAGTTTTCTCTGGATACATGCCCAGGAGTGAGATTGCTGGATCATATGGCAACTCTATTTTTAGCTTTTTAAGGAACCTCCGTACTGTTTTCCATAGTGGCTGCACCAATTTACACTCCAACCAGTAGTGTAGGAGGATTGCCTTTTCTCCACACCCTCTCGAGCATTTGTTATTTGTCGACTTTTTAATGATGGACATTCTGACCGGTGTGAGGTGATACCTCATTGTAGTTTTGATTTGCAGTTCTCTAATAATTAGTGATGTTGAGCATCTGTTCATGTGCCTATTGGCCATCCATATGTTTTTGTTGGAGAAATGTCTCTTTAGGTCTTCTGCCCATTTTTTGATTGGGTGGTTTGGTTTTTTGTTATTGAATTGTATAAGCTTTTTATATATTTTGGTAATTAATCTTGTCAGTAGCATCGTTTGCAAATATTTTCTCCCAGTCCGTAGGCTGTCTGTTCATTTTGTTTATGGTTTTCTTTGCTGTGCAAAAGCTTTTAAGTTTAACTAGGTCGCATTTGTTTATTTTTGCTTTTATTTCTATTGCCTTGGGAGACCGACCTAAGATAAGCTTGGTACGATTTATGTCAGAGAATGTTTTGCCTGTGTTCTCTTCTAGGAGTTTTATGGTATCATGTCTTATATTTAAGTCTTAAGCCATTTTAAATTTATTTTTGTATATGGTGTGAGGGTGTGTTCTAACTTCACTGATGTACGTGCAGGCGTCCAGCTTTCCCAATCCCACTTGCTAAAGAGACTCTTTTCTCCAGTGTATATTCTTGCCTCCCTTGTCAAAGAGTCATTGATCGTAGGCGTGATGCTTTTGTTTTTCTAAAGGTTCAAATTGCAAAGCAAGAATTGTTGCTTTCAACTCATTTTTTTCATGCACTCCTGAAAACTATTTTCAGAGAACTGAGCTCCAGCCTTCATTACTACACTTACTGGTGGCCTAGACCAACCAGCCACACTATGTGAATTTGCTTTCTAAAATGAGGGAGACGATTTCCCATTAGAGCAGATATAAAGAGATTCCTGTGCGCTGGGGCTTCCAAGTTAAAGGCAGTGTGCCTTTGAAAAGTTTCCATGAAATGTTCAAAAAGGCTTTGGGATGCTTTCCTCCCAACTACAGAATTCAGCCTTAGACCAATTAACTTTAGGGGGAAAGGCCTCGAATATCGCTCCTGTCAAATCTTGACTATCAGCCTCCAGCTGAGCCTCCTCCTAGTCGTTTGCAGGAGGCCTGGGAGAGGTTCCCGCATTCAGGGGGAAAGAGGTGGAGTCAGTTTTTTAATATCATTTTTTTTCCCCACCAGCTGTTTTCAAAGAACTTTAATTCAAAATAATATGCCATTGAGGCATCTCGGCGGCCTGCTCTGAGCCCCAATGCCTGCACGTCCTCAGTTTTCCATAGGTGACTTAGAGCTTAGAGAAAATACCTCAGCCCCGCCTCACTGCCCACCCCGTGGAGAGCACCCAGCTCACTGCTGCAGAAACAGACTTGGGGAACATAAGTGACCTCCCCAAGCCCCCCTTCCTTTTCTATCTGGGAGAATGTGCTGCTTGGCTCTTTCTTCCCCAATTCAAATTAATGGGTTTTTTGGGTTTGTTTTGTGGGGTTTTACTGCAGTATAATTAACATATTAGTTTCAGGTGTACAATGTCGTGACTCGATATTGCAAAATGATCACCCCAACAAGTCCACTTAATATAGTTACAAAAAAATTTTTTCTGGTGATAACTTTAAGATCTAGTCTCCCAATGACTTTCATATATGCAGTGCAGTAGTATTATTAACTGTAGTCACCATGCTGTACATTACATCCCCAGGACTGACTGACTTCATAACTGGAAGTTTGTACCTTTTGATCCCCTTCACCTATCTCGTCCACCCTTCCTACCGCCCCTCCCCCGCATCTGGCAACTATTAACCTGTTCTCTGTATCTATGAGCTTAGTTGGTTGATTTTAGATTCCACAGATAAGTGAGATCATAGGCTATTTGTCTTTCTCTGACTTATTTTGCTTAGCACGATCCCCTCAAGGTCCCCCTCTGCTGTTGCACACAGCAAGATTTTCTTCTGATGGCTGAGTAATATTCCAGTGTGTGTATGCACCACATCTTCTGTGTCCGTCCATCCGTCACTGGACACTTAGGTTATTTCCATATCTTGGCTGTTGTGAATAATGCTGCAGTGAACACGAGGATGCAGATATCTTTGAGTTAGTGTTTTTGTTTTCTTCAGATAAATATCCTGAAGTGGAATTGCTGGATCATAAGGTTATTCTATCTTTAATTTTTTGAGGAACCTCCGTACTGTTTTCCATGGTGGCTGCAACAATTTACATTCCTACCAACAGTGCCCAAGTGTTTCCTTTTCTCCTCACCCTCACCAACATGTTATTTCATATATATATATATATATATATATATATATATTTTTTTTTTTTTTTTTTTTTTTTTTAGTTGCGGGGAGTGGGGACTACTCTTCGTTGTGGTGCACGGGCTCCTCTTTGCCGTGGCTTCTCTTGTTGCAGAGCATGGGCTCTAGGTGCGTGGGCTTCAGTAGTTGTAGCACATGGGCTCAACAGTTGTGGCTCACAGGCTCTAAAGCACAGGCTCGATAGTTGTGGCACACGGGCTTAGTTGCTCCGTGGCATGTGGGATCTTCCTGGAGCAGGGCTCGAACCCGTGTCTCCTGCATTGGCAGGCGGATTCTCAACCACTGCGGCACCTAGGAAGCCCCTCATATTTTTTTGATAATAGCCATTCTAACAGGTGTGTAGTAGTATTGCATTGTGGTTTTGATTTGTATTTCCCTGATTAGTGATGTGGAGCATCTTTTCATGTACCTGCTGGCCATCTGTGTGTCTTCTTTAGAAAAATGTCTATTCTTATCCTCTGTTTTTCAACTGATTGTTTAGGGGCTTTGCTATGAAATTATATGAATCTTTATATGTTGGATATTAATGGCTTATCAGTTTTTATCATAAATGGATGTTGAATTTTGTAAAATGCTCCTGCATATATTGAGATGATCATATGATTTCTATCCTTCATTTGTTGCTGTGGTGTATCACGTTGATTTGCAGATGGTGAACTCTCCTTGCATCTCTGGGATAAATCCCTCTTGATCATGATCCTTTTAATGTATTGTTGGATTTAGTTTGCTAATATTTTGTTGAGGATTTTTGCATCTATGTTCATCAGAGATATTCACTTTTCTTGTAGCATTCTTGTCTGGTTTTGGTATCAGAGTAATACTAGCCTCATAAAAATAAGTTTGGAAGTGTTCCCTCCTTTTCTATTTTTGGAAGCGTTTGAGAAGGACTGGTATTAATTCTTTAAATATTTGGTGGAATTCACCAGTGAAGCTGTCTGGTCCTAGACTTTTTGTTTGTTGGAAGGTTTCTGATTACTGATTCAATCTCAATCATATCCACTGTACTTTTTTCCCTTTTTTAATTGACATGAGGGCCACATAAGATTACCGTTTTTACAATTTTATAAGTATACAATTCAGAAGCAGCCCATTCACAATGTACTGCAACTCACCCCCTCTAAGACATTTTCATCACCCCAAAAGGAAATCCATTATCCTCTCCCCCATCCCATTTGCTTTCTGTCTCTGTCTTTACCCATCCTGGATATCACATAAATACAAGGTGTGGCTTTGTACCTGACTTCCTTCACGCGTTTGTGACATTCGTCTGCCTTATGGCTTCAGTTCTCTGTGTTTGAATCCTCATCGTGTGGATGTCCCAGCTCCTCCTTGAGATTTCTCTCAGGCCAATTCCTTCTTAGCTGTAGGACTTCAGTTTCCCCAATTGAATCACCTTGAGGTCCTTCCCACTGGTGTCCAGGGCCCACTCCCAGGTGGGTAGGTTTCCTGAGCCCCGCAGTCTCGGGCAGCACTGAGCCCCTGGCTGGGGAGCACTGCCCTGTCTGGCCTTCCCAGCCCACGCACCCCTCTGATCCCACAGAATATAAGGCCAGCTATGTCCGGAATCGCTCCATCCGCTCGGTGGCCGTCAGAGGGCACCACATCAGCCTGGATGACTCATCCCAGCCCCGCAACCTCACCAGGCGGCACTGGCCAGGCACCCCTGAGGACCAAGATGACAGGGATGGCGGGGACTTCAGTGGCACTGGGGGCCTCCCGGACTACTCAGCCCCCAACCCCATTAAAGTCACACACCGGTAAGACTCCAGGCGGGGGTCAAGGGGCAGGCTGGCCTCTGGCAGGGGCGCCCACACCTCTTGGGCCCCTGGCTGGGCCCTCCTTACACCCTGAGGGCCCCACGCGGTCCCTTCTCTTGAACAGGTGCTACATCCTAGAGAATGACACAGTCCAGTGTGACCTGGACCTGTACAAGTCCCTGCAGGCCTGGAAGGACCACAAGCTGCACATCGACCACGAGGTGACGGGAGTCTGGGCCGGGAGGGTTCTCACCACCTCGAGCTCAGCGGGGCCACTAGCCACAGTGGGAGACAGGGAGGCCAGGCCCAGGGAAGGGCAGCCCCACAGAATCCTTCACCAGGGCTAGCAGCGTGGGTCCTGGCCTGAGACAGACAGCTGCTGCCAGACTGGGGGAGGGGGGAGACAGCACAGCTACCTTGTACCCCTTCGTGATTTACAAGATGCTCACACCACCCTCAGTCCTTCCAGCAAGCCTGGGGGCAGATCTTGCAGTCCCCTGTGGGCTCAGCTGGTTCTCGGGCAGGCAAGACAGAATGACCCACAGTTCCTTCAGCAGGTGGAACCAAAGACCCACCTTCAGCACCAGACATGGGCTGTGGCTGGGAGGCCCAGCTGCACCCCACCCCCACCGCCCTGTCTCACGGTCTCCTCTCCCTCAGATCGAGACCCTGCAGAACAAAATTAAGAACCTACGGGAAGTCCGAGGTCACCTGAAGAAAAAACGGCCAGAAGAATGTGACTGTCACAAAATCAGGTGAGGAGGTAGCAGAAGGCCCCTAGTGCTCCTGTGGGAATCACTCCTGGAGACACAGCATCCCCTCCTCTTATCCCTGTCTCCTTGCTTAGGGTAAATATAATGATAATAATCAGAATTCTTATTCACATCCCCGTTGTCAGCCACTGGGCACATATCACCGCCCCTCAGGTACCAGCCAGATGCCCAGGTTCATGCACTACTGACAGGCAGGCCCTTGACAGTGGAGCTGGTTCCCAGGAGGGAAAAGTGCCTCTGCTGACTGCCCTTCTGGGAACAGCTCATGTGGCCCGAGGCCCACGTTACTAGCTCAGGGAACCCCCAGCCCAAGGGTCTGAACTCACAAGCAGCGCTGTCCACCAGAACCTCTGTGGTGATGGAAGCAGCTGTATCTGTGCTGCCCAGTATGGTGGCCACCAACCAACCACATGTGGCTATTGAGCTCTGAACTGCGGCCACTGTGGCTGAGGAATTGAATTGGTAGTTTAATTAAATTTTTAGTAGCCACATGTGGCTACTACAGTCTCTGCCTTTTCAGAAAGGACTTACAAAATATGGGTTCCCCCAGGGCTGGCCCTGACCACACGTGGCCGGGGGGGGGGGGGGGGGAGGGGGCGGGTGTCTGGGGCCAGCCTGCCTGGAGATGCTGAGGCTAAAGCCAGGCCCAGCCTCCAGGCTGGGTTAACTCACCTCTACCCTGATCTTCTATGTCGGGCCAAGGCCTTCAGCCAGGGGCTGTCAGCTCACGTGTAGAGGAAGGAGCCAAGAGGCAGGGGGCTGCCACCCAGGGGCTAGAACCTCCCTGGCACTGCTCCAGGAGAAACAGGGATCCCAGAGAAGTGGTGTGGCCCTGTGTGCAGTGTCTGAAAGCCAGGGTCGGGGGTCTGTTACAGTTACCATGCCCAGCACAAAGGCCGCCTCAAACACAAAGGCTCCAGCCTGCATCCATTCAGGTAAGGACAGAGGGGCCCTCTCTTAAGCTATAACAAACAAGGACAAGCAAGTCCTGGCCTTTCCCTGGGAGGTGCAGCAGAGGCCCAACTCCCAGATCAACAACGCACAGTGCTCCCGGGCGCCCCCCTGTGGCTGGAGCGGGTTACTGCAGGGCAGGACACAGGCCCCCAGGGACCGGGTGTGACCAGGAGACCCAGGAACCCTCTAACCCTGTGCTGCCTCGGAAGCTGACGCAGGATGACAGGAACCTCATCTGGCCCCAGCCATGCCCTGGACCAGCAGTGGGACCTGGGCAGAGGGCAGTTTGGGAACCCTCAAGGGACCTGGCCATGGCTCCCTGGGCAGAAAGAGGCTCCAAGGTGGGGCTGCGGCCCTGTATGTATCTAGGAAGGGTCTGCAGGAGAAGGACAAGGTGTGGCTGCTGCGGGAGCAGAAGCGCAAGAAGAAACTCCGCAAGCTTCTCAAGCGCCTGCAGAACAACGACACGTGCAGCATGCCCGGCCTCACGTGCTTCACCCACGACAACCAGCACTGGCAGACGGCGCCCCTCTGGACACGTGAGTCAGCCAGGCCCAGGGTGGGGGCTCCTCCTGGGGATCCCAGGGACCCAGCGCCCCCAGCCTGTGAGTGTTTCCTGGTGAGCCCCTGTGGGTCTTTCAGGAACAAGTCCCTCAGCAACCTCAGGGGTCAGGTGCTCCGACAGGAAGGGGCTGGGGGCTGGCAGCCGGGGGCCTCCTCGGCTCAGGGCGTGCTCTCTTCCCTGGCAGTGGGGCCCTTCTGCGCCTGCACCAGTGCCAACAACAACACGTACTGGTGCATGAGGACCATCAATGAGACCCACAACTTCCTCTTCTGTGAATTTGCAACCGGCTTCCTAGAGTACTTTGATCTCAACACAGACCCCTACCAGGTACGGACAGCACAGGCTGGAGAATTGGGGGCCCTGCCAGGGAGGCCCCTCTGAGGAAGGGAGAACAGGTTTTCCAAGTCCCACTGAGTCCCTAAAATAGGTGAGTTGAAACCTCCAGGAAGGCTGGGACTCTGTGCCATCCGCCCTTCCTGCGTCCACCATCTAGATTAGGTACAGCCTCTTCCCTCCAACTTAACGCATCTGGCACCGTTTGAGCAGGGTTTGTGGGATCTCGGGAAGACACCTACAACTTTGGAGCCTCAGGGTCAGGCCAAACCCTGCAGATGATAGGCCAGTAACTAACACTCAGGCAGCCCTTACTCCGAGCTTCCCTATAATAACCCAGCTGAACACATGCAGGACTGAAGTGGCCAGGGAGCCTGATGAGTGGACTGTGCATGTCCCTTCTAAGACAGAGTCAGGACCCAGCTTCAGCACTGGAGCCTCTCAGTAGTGTGGCCTTCACACTGTCCAGTCTTCCATGTTTCAAGAAAAGCCTGAAAGCAATTTTTTACCTGATTTATAAATGCCAGCAACTTGATTATCTTGTTCTGCTGTAATTACCATACAGGCCACCAGTCTTTCTCCTTTGATAGGTCATCTCTGTATTTTACAAAAGAGGGTGACAGAGCTGGTAGGTTAATGGATCACAGGCAGTTCCCAGACCAGGTCACTCACCCAGCCCTTCCTATCAAGAGGAACCAAGGGGCTGAGGACTTCTTTCCAAGCTTGGTAAATTTCTCAACCAGTGGCTCCAGTTCAATGTGACATACACAGAGGTGGGTTTAATTTTGAGATTTCACGCACATGGGGCTAGAGGCAAAAGGTAGTCCTAACTGTTCCAAACCCCAGCTCTTGTGGAAGCAGAGGTCACCATCCCTTCCCACCTTGTACTCCCAACCTGCCTGCAGTAAGTCTCCAGGTTGGTAGAAGAGGGTGCCGCCCCCCCACCTCGTTGATAACCTACCTTTTTTCCAACCAGCTGATGAATGCAGTGAACACCCTGGACAGGGACGTCCTGAATCAGCTACATGTGCAGCTCATGGAGCTGAGAAGCTGCAAGGGTTATAAGCAGTGTAACCCCCGGACCCGGAACATGGACCTGGGTGAGCAGGTGCCCCTACATGAAGCAGGGTGACCATAGGAGGGGACTGACAAGGTCCTGTCTGAAGAGTGAAACTAGAATCACCAGGAGCTGGTGACTTCTCACCAGTAGCTGTAATATCACCTTCCTAACGTCCACCAGCCGCACGCTACTTTCATGACAAGTGCCATCACTTACTTACCCAGCACTATCAGCCCACCAGGGTGCTGAGTGTTTTACATGCATTACCTGAGAGGCCTTCTGACAACCTTCTGAGGTGAACCTGCTTGTCCTCGTTTTATGGATGAGTAATGTGACTGGGTCCAGAGCCCATGCACTTGGTCACACGGCCACCTCCTCTAGGAAGTATGCCGAGAACCCACACCCGGGATCTCCCCACTGCCCTCGGCTGTCTGTCCTCTGTTGCGTAGGCGTTTGTGCCTACATGTGGCTCCCCCACCATGACCAAGGCCAGTGCTTAATGACTGCAACAAGGAGCCTGAAACAATAAGAGGCCACTAGAGTGTAGGCGACTTACAAGGAGTCTTGGGGAAGGCTCACCTTGTAATTCAGTCCCCTCTCTGTCTCGGGGCCACTAACATCATGGGTTTGTGATGGGAAAGAAAAAAAAAACTTGTGTTTTTAAAAAAAGAAAAATAGGCAGTTATAAAGTCTGTCCTTGCTTGTGCAATTTTGGCCCTAAATTATCTGTTTCCATGTTGTGCATTTCTCTCCTTTAGGACTGAAAGATGGAGGAAGCTACGAGCAATACAGGTATTGCTTTTAAAGCCTGACAACCACCCCATATGGTAGCCCATCCTATAGTCTAACCTTGGAGGTTGCACGTGAGGCTGGGACGCTGCCCCTTCTCCAGTATGCCAGCGGCCTGGCTCACCCACCAGCGATAGCTGTCCACTAGGAGACCGTTTTTGTATAGTTTTTTTTGGGGGGGGGGGGGGGGGTCAATTTTTCTTTCTTGGTGATGGTTAACACTCTTTCTCCTCTTGACACTTGAAAATTTAGGCAGTTTCAGCGTCGAAAGTGGCCAGAAATGAAGAGACCTTCTTCCAAATCACTGTGAGTTGAGGGACCAGCTTCCCAGTAGAGATCTGGCCTGATCCGCTTCGTTCTGCCAAGGCTGTTCTGCGTGCATGCCCTTTCTCACTCATTCCTCTCATCTGTTCCATAAGAGGGGAAGCAGTCATATCAGTCTTTCCCATAAGATAACATACTTGGATATGTTCTAGATTAATACTTTGTCTGATACACCATTGTCTCCATATCATCTGTGCTTCATAAGCTCAAGGCCTTCCTGAGAGGCTGAGAAGCATGTCAGTCTGCTAAGTACCAGGCATCTTGAAGGCTGTGGCTGCAGAGGTCCTACCTGGTCCATAGTGTCAGTGGCAAGGTGGCCTCACTAAATAGTTTCCAAAACATTCATGCTACGAACTCCAGGGCTAACAGAGGATGGTAGGGTCCAGGAGGCTGTAGCAACCTGGAGAGGTCACTGTGGTCTAAAGAAAATGGAATGGAATGCAATTTGAATCCTCTGATTCATCGAGAAAATCCAGAAACGCAGATATGTATGAGAGTGTGTTTATGGTGGCAAGTAGTTTGACATGAAATTACCAGCCCCCTTGGGGAGCTGCCATCTGCAACCTCTGGCCTACCCATTTCTGCCTTTACATGCCTATCAACCTGTGTGGCTTTAACAGCAAAATAATAATGCGCCAGTTAAGCATTTCCTTGGTGCTACCAGAATGAAAGCACTTATTCTCACATTCTCCGTAGCCACTATCCTATCCAGATCTTTACCTGACATCTCTGCCAACCACAGAGTGTGTAATTCAACAACTGACCATCTACACGCTTAGGTGAGAGCAGTCCCGGTCTGAGGAGCCTAGAAACACTCCTCCTCAGCAGCCACATCCTTGAAGCAAAGCTTCCTCAGCTGTAGGACCCATTAAGAAATCCATAAGCAGCATGGTAAACAAGTTTGCTTTGTCCTACAGGGGGCAGCTGTGGGAAGGCTGGGAAGGTTAAGAAGCACGAGCTGGACCTCCAAAAACAGAGGCATCGCCTATACAATGAAAAACCCTGAATGATTTCCAGCAGAGCTATGCTGTTAGCCAGGAGGCCTGAGACACACACAGCTCACTTTCAGCCAACACGGCAGACTCTGGAAGACAACCATCAGGAGTAGTGAGACTTCTGGAAGTCCATTTTTGCCCCTGCTTTTGCTTTGGATTTTACCTCACCAGCTGCACAAAATGCATTTTCGTATCAAAAAGTCACCACTAACCCTCTCTGAGAGGCTCACAGGGAAAAAGAACACAGAGATTTTTCTTGGACATTTCCCCCAAGGGTGAAAGTCACTGGAATTTTTTTATATCACAGGGGAAGAACCACCCTGTTTTAAATCCTCTTATTTTGGTTCTTCACAAAGAAGGAACTAAGAAGCAGGACAGAGGCAGGATATGGTTTGACATGAGTCAATAGCACAAAAGACATAACATAAATTTATATCTCACACTATAACCCTGGTTGCCTCTGAAGAAACTGACTTCACTGTATATATATGACTATTTACATGTAACGAGCCCGGGAACTTTTAGGGGAGTCTAATAAGAAAACCCAATTTTCAAGAGAGGTGGTGTCAATAAACGCTGTGGCCCATGTAAAAGAAAACCCAGTGCAGTTGTGGACATTCCTCTTCCTGACCAGATGCCATTTCTCCCAGGATTCCTTTGTTATCTGTCCCAGAACTGATGTTTTTTAAAGTCCTGCAAAGACATGAAGTTGATGTATGTCCCAAGTTTTAACAAAATTGTATTTGTAAAGAGATTTTGTAGTCTAAGTATTGTCATACAATGTTGAAAACCCCAGCCAATGACCAGCAGTTGGTATGAGGTAACCTTTGACATTTTCTAAAAGGCCATTCTTGGGAGTCTTTTTGGCGTGTTTGGTTTTTTTTTGTTAAAAAGCATTCAAGATACTACCAGTCCACACCTTTTTGGAAGGAGACACCTTGGGTTTTAGATGGTTTTGTAAAAGGGAATACATGGTTATAAATTGACTAGAATTTACCATACTTCAGGGACCCCAAAGGTAAGTCTCATGTCACACCAGCTTTAGGACCTCACTTTTTAAAAGTATTACTCAACTGCAAAGCAACTCACCTTAGCCAGCCCGTCGTCGTGTACTGGGTAGTCCCATGGGCAAAGGCAGCTGTCGGAATGCTAGACTAGGAGGAGGAGGAACTTTAGCAGCACCTGGCCAGCAAGTTTCTCCCTAACACATGACGCCTAAGCACTTACCTGTATAAGAACAGGGCCATACTTTTCAAGATTTCTTTTAACCTCACAGAAACTGCAACCATTGTCTGAAACAGGATTCCTGAGCCTTATCTTTTAACCTTAATCCAATCGAGATTTTAAAATGGGGGGGGAAAAAGTGGCACATTCTTAGCCTTCAATTTTAAATAGAAACCTTTATTTACAATGATGTCCAAAATGATCAACAAAGGAGTCATAGCTTACCACTCAATCGTCTCATAAGTTATCCCATGTGGTTTGGATTCTTTGCAGTGTAAAGAATGACTTAGATTTTTTAAAAACAACATTCAATGTAAACTTGATTAAAAGTGAATTCATTCTCAATACTGTACGTCAGTTCCTGAGAATTTAAATATTGCTCTCAGAATGACATTTTCATCTTCTTCAAAATTCCATATATTGGAAAGAGAGAGAGAGAAGGAAAGAAAAAGAACACCCTGCTCATGATTAAACAGTCTGCCTTGGAGCCAAAGAGCAGCTCCTGATCCTCTGCAGCAGAGCTTAGTTCATCCACCCAACAGGTTTTGCTCCTATGAATTTCCCACTTGTGAACAAATACATGGCTTCTGCAAATAAAAAGGGAACTAGACAGGCATATGGGTAACTGGCAGTCCATTCTGTTCACTTTCCAGCTGCATCTGTCTATGGATCAAGGAACTTAAAGGACAGCAAGCCTACTATGTTCTGTAGCACCCCGCCCCTATACACCCCCAACTCACCTTAGATATTAAATACTGATTAAGCAGTCCTGTTAATTGATATTTACACCTTTCCATCACGATGCACAGTTTAGAAAAGTGGCATCATAATATGAACATTAACAATGGATTTCTATTTGTTTTTTCTAAAGGAAGAAACATCTTTATATCATTTTGATCTTTATAAAATATATATATATTTAAATTTATAGGTCTTTGGATTCAGCAAAAAGTAGTTACTGGAAATATCTCACATTCTAAAAGCAGATGAAAACATTACTTACACTGTTCACCCAACAGATACTAAGGTTTACAAAAGTGGTGGGGGGAGGAGGGAGGAGAGGTAGGCAGAGGAGTACAAAGAGAATTATCCAAAAAAGATAAAACGGGAATAAAGATTAAAAACAAATTATCTCAAAGACTGCATCTATTAAAAGAAAACAAAATCTCAAATTTGCACCAATAAAATGAACAAGTAGAAAATATAAAAACTTACAATAAACTTCATTTTTCTTCCATATAAAAAGGGGGTGCTGCCTTCTACTTAGCCTAGAGTCAGGACTGACTGAGAAAAAGAATCACAAACTTTTTGTTTTTAATTAAGTCAAGAAAGGTACAAGCACCATTCTATCTCTCCCCACACACATGAGACTTCAACAAGAAAGGTTCAGATACACCTGATACAACTGCGTCTAAAAAGACAGTCTCTTACTCGGCTCTGCCTCTGTCTCCAGACCAGAGGATGTGTTATCTGAAAAGTACAGGCCACTAGGATGGAAGCTGATGGATTTATAATCTTAGATTTATTTTTAACCAGGTGGCGGGAGTGTGAAACTCAAATAAATTCTAGTGGTGGTTCTGGAAACACAGGTTTCACTTATTCATAAGCAAATCAAAGAAATTAAATGATCTTACCTTCAGAGACACCTAGAAATACTGGCTAAACGTGAAAAAAAATTTAACTGGCTCTCAGTTATTGCTAGGAAATGACACCAAGGCTAACAGACATTTGAAATTCATAGATAGTCCAAAAACCCAATTTCATTCAACTGTTTGAACCCAATAAGGTACACCAGGTAAAGGGAATTAAACGCTATTCCCCAAAGACCAGTGGCAGCAGCAGAAAGGGGCGGGGGTAAGGGGGGGGCGGGGATTGCAAAGGCGCGCAGTCAGACCACAGCTTGCATGAAACTGGCTGCTATGGAGAATGAACTCCTTAGGAAATAACCGTGATGCTACTCCTCCAATTCTCAGGACGGTGAGACCATCACAGCAGTGGAAGGACAAGACAGCTGAGCAGATACCAGAAACCATAGATCGAGGATTCTACACCTGAGATCTCAATGTGGGACTCAGGTCCTAGCAACCAAAACCTTAGAGCACTCCTAAAATGGACGAGAAGACGACATATTCAATTTTTTTTTAAATACCATGAATTGCTATTTAATTTATGGACCGCTTCAAATCCAAGATTCTTCTTTGAAATCAAATTGCTTGATCTTTTAAAATTCCTGATATCTTTTTTAAGTTCATTTCCCCATATCTATTCTCTCCCCCCAAATTAACAAAGTGCTTAGTTCTGGTAGAGAAATTTTTTTTAAAAATTTAAATGCCTACATTTAAATGATCTCTTTAAAAAGCATTCAGATTAAGAGACTGAAAAAGAGCAAGGTGTCTGAGGCTGGGGGCGAGGAAAAGCTGTTGGCCACTGCCCCCTCCCCCAGGCACCAAATTCAGGGGATGACTCTGCTGTTGGTAACCTCGCCACGCTGAACTTACTGAAATCAACAATGTTAAATACTTAGCTTCACAAACTCTGTAAAAATGAGTTGTTGTGACCTACAAAAAAGGTATATACATATTTTACATAATACAATATCTTTAAAGGTCATATTTACAAAAGAAAATCTATTCACAGAAACACCGCGAAATTCTGATTCAGAATGCAGTACCTGGCCTTGGGTTTTCTGCAGTTTAGTTTCAAAAAGCATTATTGCTCTCCCATATAGGCAAAGGGTGAAACCAGAACTTTCAACAACAACAAAAATCATAGTTCTTGTCCAACAGCTTAGTTTAGACAAAAACTAGGAATGTGGTTCACCATTCCTCAAGACCTCGAGAATATTGCATTTATCCATTACTTTTTAAATAAAGTGCACTCGGCTGCACATTAGCATGTGAAAAATTGCCACTGCTGCAATTAAATACTATCATCTGTCTTTCCTTCTGCAAAGCCATTTGACACCATGGACAATTCCTGGAGATGAAGTGTTATAGGACATTAGAGGCAGATAAAAATCCTCTTTACGAAAAAGCCTGGGACAACCAAGAGTAGGTTTAGGGTCAGAGCAACTCAACACTATCCTTAAAGGAGAACTCGGAAATGCCAACTCCTGGGACAGAACCTGATACTGACAAAAACACTCGAGACTGGGACCACGCTCTTCACCCAATACCACACCTATCAAGAAACCGGATGTTCTGATCTCTTGATTTCTCAAATGTTCTCTGGCCCACCTACATTTCTTCCAAAGACTTTGGATAACCAAGCAGAAAAAAGAGACACGGACAGTTTTGTAATCAGTAACACTCCATACCTCCAGAATCACATCCCCAAAAGGCAGAATGCCAAAAATACTTGTTTTGAACACCATGATACATAGGAGGAGGGAAAAAAAAACAGGTAGGTATAATGCTTCCACTTAAAATCCAGTCCTGCTCAAATGACATCCCTTGAAATACCCTTGATGGAGATCAAAGCTGGTCCTTTCTTCAAAGCTGAGTGCCTAGATGACAATTCTTTACTCCCAGTAACCCTAGTGCAGTGCCATGTGTACAGTGACTTCCCTGGAGGTGCCGGTGTAGAGACGTCAGCAATATTTCTGTTGGCAACCAGAAGAAACATGAGTAAAACACACACTTTGCCCAACAGAAAAAAATCCGTATGTCTACACTGATGGCTTGCAGCATGGCTCTGGCTGACTGATTCAGTCCTTAGATCCCAGATTTCTAAAAGTATCAAAGTGCCTTCAAACCAAAAGTGTTTTCAGTCATCACATGTATTTTTAAGCTATATATCCAAGCTGAAAATCTACCTAGGGCTTTTATATTATAGCTGAGGCTTTGATTCTCTCCAGAGAACAGGAAAAATTTTTTGAGAAAGGTAAGAAAAAGACCCCACCCCGTACCTGATCAGGACCCATGGGCATGCCAGTCATGGGCATGGAGTTCATGTTCATCTGTCCCATGGGACCACTGTTGCCATTCATGTGCACCATACTATATGCGGCGGGAGTCCCCTGGTGGGCAAACTGCTGCTGGGGAAAAGAGCTATAAAGAAAGCAGGAAATTACCTCCTGGGTCATTTTCATAACACAGGACATGCACACAGAGACTAAAACAATTTTGTCAACATTGCTGTGCTCAAGCAGAGAACAGCTTGAATGAGGAAACCCTGAGAGCCTGCCTTCTATCCTTCCCAGCTGTCTGCACACAAGACCCTTGTGGAGATGCGCCCAGTAGGAAGGCTTCTCAAGATCCATGAGCCAAACAACACACCCTCTAACGTGAGCCCAGGCCCTGTGATCTCCCCATCCAAACAGGCTTGGCTGAAAAACACACAGACTAATTCTCTGAACGTTTGGCAATAGAATGTGGCCAACTTTTAAAAAGCCCTTGTTCTGGGAATTCCCCAGCGGTCCATTAGGATGCAGTGCCTTCACTGCAGAGGGCCCAGGTTCTATCCTTGGTCAGGAAACTGAGATCCCGCGAGCCAGGCGACCCGGCTAAAGAAAGAATAAATCAATCAATCCCTGTTCTTCACCTGTTCCTGGCCAGCGTTCCTGACGGCCAGCCCTTCATTTCCGAGGGCTGATACATGGGTGTGGTCTGAGGGTGCGGCATCATGGGATTCTGGGAGGGACCCATTCTTGATGACATCACCGCACTGGGAGGACTAGGCACTCGACCAAAGGCTGGATCTGGTTGTTGTCCCATCCCTTCAGAAGAGAAGAAAATTACATGCTCAAATGCTACCTCCTTAGATTATCAGCTTTCTCTAGAAGCGCGAGGTTCTTTTTCTAAAGGTGGGGGAATGTAATAGGTATAAGGTATAAACGTGCTGCCGGCCGGTAATTCTTCTCACCAAGGTGACAACTAGGGCAACAGGCTTACTACAGAGACACACACTGTCTGGATCCTCTGAAGGGCAGTTACTGCAGTGAGCTTTCTGTATAAGAAGGACACCAGATCACGTGGCTCCTCACTCTGTCCCCCTTTGAGGGCAAAGAGCTGCTGTCCCTGGCCAACAGGGACACATCCTCAAATATCATCTCCCCAACAGATACCTCTAGCCCCACGGCCACCATGTTCCTGGAACCTCGCAAAGGCATGACTGTATTAACATATCCAAGCCACCAAGGAAAGGAACTCAGAAAGCCCACACAGTGCATTCCTCTCACTGTTCAGAGATGGCAGAGTTCCACTATGCAGGGACACACTGGAGGGGACCTGCTAAGTCTTTTTTCCAAATTAAGATGTGGGGAACAGAAAAAAGAAGACCTAGGGGAAAACCTCAACTGTGACAGATCATCTACCTCAACAACAATCACCTGTGCACTGCAGTAGACATTTTTGTTCTATTATTTTTTTAATTAGTTTTGTTTCTCTTGTGAAATAACGAGAATGAATAGCACTTGTTTTTAGTATACAAGAGACCTAGTGACTCTTCCATCCTTAGGAATGTTACTTTGGGGAAGACAATATTACCCCTGTCAAATTTACCATAATTTGGTGGATATGGAAACTGCTGGGGTGGAGCTTGTGGCATGGCAGGCCCTGCCAGGACCCCATCCATGCTGGGGGACGCGGTCACGTTAGGGGGGGGACTGAAGGCCTGGGTCTGCTGCTGCTGCTGCTGCTGCTGCTGCTGCTGCATCATCATCGCCACCCTCTGCTGTCGGAAGTGATGGCTCAGCAGCTCTCGGCTGCGCTGGGCGACCATCTGGGCGTTCAGGAAACCCTGCTAATACCCGAGAAAGGCGGCAATTACACACATCATGGCAAGAGCCAGCCAATTTCATACATACAGTGCCCCCACGACACATTAGGTATCAGAGAGGAAAAACACCCAGTGCCTTTCTTTATAATTACAAAAAAGGAAATGCACAACTCCCATTATGGCAAAGGCTTTCTGGCTCGGGGGGGGGGGCGGGGCCAGCAGGACAGGGACCCAGAAATTACTGGGAGCCAGGAGACGAAAGCAGACAAGTCATGGGGCTTTGACATGGTTAGAAAATGTTTCTCAAAGTGAGAAAGCATTTAGGAGGAGAATTTTTGAGGACAAACTTTTCAAAAACTATGAACTAAAACAAGAAGAAAAGAGGCAGGAATGAGATTATGTTTGGGGAAGAAAGAGAAAGGGAAGCCAAAAACAAAGCAGAGGGATAGGGTTACACTCAAAGAAGCAGGAATCCACCCCAGAAGGTCTTACAGTCTCTCTAAACCTTCTGACAGCAGAGGCAGAGGGTAAGGTGACGTGATCAAAGCACTGAACAAGGAAGCTGATTTGCTGATTTGCCAGCTGGGAGAGATCATCTCCAAAAAGCAAACATTTATATCATCTTTCTGGAAAGCATCCTAGCTCAGCATATACAAGAGGTCTGATTATCAAGAAAATATATAGGTATGGGTAAGTCCAAGTAGGCCTGAGACAATGAAAACTAGGCATTTCAGAGTTGTTGTTGTTGAACATTATTTCACATCACAGTAAGGGATTTTCGTGTAGTCACCCGCCTTGTGCACTAAGGAAGGAAATCCCTTAATACAGTGTCCACCCTGGCTTGCAGGCAGAGAGAACTTTAAGAGCGTCCCTCCCACTGTGAGAAATCAGGTCATCTCAAGAGGTTGTCACTGAGAGTGGGCTTATGAATTATTTATTTTCTTCTTTATACTTCTTATAATTTCAAATTCTACCCAGTATGCATGTGGTTTCACAATCCCAGAAGAGAAAAGTTTACAAATTTGTTATTTTTAATTCCTAAAAATTAAATGGTAGCTGTTTTCACAACACAGCAACTGAACACAAAGGGAATTAATTTCATTTTATTAATTTTTATTGGAGGATAGTTGCTTTACAATGTTGTGTTAGTTTCTACTGCACAGCAAAGTGAATCAGCCATATGTACACATATATCCCCTCTTTTCTGGATTTCCTTCCCATTTAGGTCACCAAAGAGCACGGAGTAGAGTTCCCTGAACTATATGGTAGGTTCTCTTTATGTATCTATTTTACACATAGTATCAATACCATATATATGTCAATCCCAATCTCCCAATTCATCCCTCTGGGGATTTAATTTTAAAAACGAATCAGTGGTTTGTAATAAAAGAAGCTCTCTTCCTCTGATTCTTCCTAGTCACCAGTAGGAGAGACGAAGGGAAGAAGAAAAGTATAATGGGACCATGCGATGGTTTCTTACACAAGAAATTTGGGATTATGCACTCTTTGTTTAATAAACATTTACTGGGAGTCAAGCATGGGCCAGTCCCTGTGCGGGGCATGCAGCCCTGAACACGGAGAGACGTATGCTCACCTGGGAGTTGACCTGGGGCTGCATCATGGGCCGCATCACCGCAGCCCCACCAGCAGTGGGGGTTTCCATTTTCATTTCAAGTGCCTGACGGCTCTGATTCAAAAACTGGGGAGAGAGAGGGTGGTTAGAGTGCAAGTGGAGCACGTTAATGAGCCCAGAACAGCTGTCCACACCCTTGGCACCACCCAGCAAGGTCATAATGACACCTCTAAACCTGTTAACCTGGCTAAGTCATGGCTACGTGGAACCGGTGCACGTTCACATTTCAAAAAGGTTGGTGCTGAAAAGCCCTTGGCTAGCATGGGAGGCTTTCAGCATGGGAGGAAAAGTCAACATGCAGTTTTGCAGCTTAAAGAAAATCTTCAACAGGAACTCAAAGGATTTATAAAGCCAGATTTTCTTTGGGATTATTTAGGCCATTAGGAAAATCGCTTTAATCTGATCAAAGTAACACTGGAAAAAACTATTCCTGTTGCCTTTTCCGAGGTAACTTTAGTGGAAAGAAATGGTAAAAAGTAAAATGATACCGTGAATGCATTAACACAGCTTTCCCGAGTACCTATGCTGCCTTTTAGGAACATTAATACACTGGAAGAGTCTCCGGCTCACTGGGTTCTCAATTCATTCATCTGCTTATGTGATTCGATTCCCCCACATTTAAGAACTCAGTGCACTTAAGATACAAACCATAAAAATAATAAAATTTTTTAAAAATTTGTTATGAACTAAGGAAACAACAGAAAAAAAATATTGAGAGCTCAAGTTATATAACACATCTAGAAAGCAGAGTTTCCTTAAAGAAAATACTCAAATCAATAAGGTTTCTATAACTGGCTATTAATATTAAGGACTTTTTTAATAATAGAAATTATCTACCTCTAAGACTATGAAGCCATTAAAAAACACTCTCCTCCCCAAGAGCAATCCTGACATTTTTTATTTGTCAACCTGTACAATAGAATATTCTTATAGAAAGGTATCCAATTCTTTTTTTTTTAATAAATTTATTTATTTATTTATTTATTTATTTATTTATTTATTGGCTACGTTGGGTCTTCATTGCTGCACATGGGATTTCTCTAGTTGCGGTGAGCGGGGGCTACTCTTTGTTGCAGTGTGCAGGCTTCTCATTACAGTGGCTTCTCTTGTTGTGGAGCACAGCCTCTAGGCACATGAGCTTCGGTAGTTGCAGCACCTGGGCTCAATAGTTGTGGCTCATGGGCCCTAGAGCACAGGTTCAGTAGATGTGGCGCACGGGTTTAGCTGCTCCAAGGCATGTGGTATCTCCCTGGGACAGGGATCGAACCCATGTCCCCTGCATTGGCAGGTGGATTCTTATCCACTGCGCCACCTAGGAAGTCCGAAAGGTATCCAATTCTAATACAACCTCTCCTTAGCAAGGAACCATTCATACAAATAAAATGTTACACAGAAATGAAAACAAAAGGAATTTCTTTAGTTGATGAGGGATAGAGAGCCAGTGGCAAGAGCCCTGAAGAACACAGTCGAAAATCAAATGAAAGAGGAAGAGGCCAAAGGGAAAGCTGCTTCCAGCATGTGACTGGTTACCTGCTGGCCCTGCAGCCTCTGCTGAAGCTGCATTCTAAGCTGCTTGGGAGTGTTTGTCCGGGGTCTCATGATGTTGGCCCGAGGGTGCATTCCTTGGAGAGGAAAACCACCTTGCTGGTTCATCTGATTCATCATCGAGTTAAAAGGCGGTGATTGTCCCTGAAGATTAAAGCCCCCTTGCATTGGAGGCCCCTGTGCCGGGTACGTCTGCCCATATAATGCGGCCTTCTGCTCCATCATTACTGCCGCTTCTTGGCCTTGGAAAGCATCCTGTTTGGGCTCCAAAGCTTGTCCCTAAATATCAAATACATAAATGAATGGTGAAATACACATGGGAAAGCAACAGAAATCAAATGCTCTAAAGAAGGTGAAAAATAAAGTCAATATATGTGAACGACGATGTTGCAGAATTCCAAAAGCAAAATCAAGTTTGCTGTCTGAAGTTCTGCAAGAACAGAGACCACACCATCTTTTAATGGCTGTGTCCTAGTGCCTACGGAACACAGGCTCCCATACAAAGAGACACTCAAATATTTTCTGAGCCAAATATCTACAATATATTGAGTACCTGGAGAAATACTATTTGTTCCAAACAAGATTTCTGTACCAATTTCTGGAACTCCCATGACAAGTGTAAAATAAATCAATTAAAATCACTGTGATCAATGAATTCTCGTGTAATCTGCACAAGAATGCTTTTGAAGGCGGCAAGAGGTGAGTTTAATAGAGACAGGTAAATCAACAGCAGCTCACGTCCCGTGGGGTGTATTCACCACACGAACAAAATCTAAAGGTGGTCAGTCATCCACTACCATTTGTACGTGAGAAGGAGAAAGAAAGCTACTGATTCAACAAGTATTTATTAAGGGTCTGTTACGTGCCAGGTATTACTTCTCTACTTGCTAACCAGGCATACAAAGTAATGTTCAGCAGGAAAAGAAGTAAAAATAAATACTCTAAAGGAGGGGAAAGCCTGCCATGTTAAGACAAGAAGAGCCAGGCAGGTGCTGCAGTCACCTTTATCTTCTCATCATCAGGCATAGGATGGCAAGTATGCAGTCAATACCCTCACCAAGTCTGTTCTGAAGCACACCTCACCCCATGGCAACCGTGACACCATTCTCGATTTTCTCCCCTCTCTCTGGCCTCTCCTTGGAGGAAAGTTAAGAGTTCATCCACCCTAGGCCCTTTTCTTTTCTCTTGCTACATTTTCCACTTCGGTGTTCTCATCCACTGGTGACAACTGCCAAGTTTCTAGCCCCAGCTGCAATGCCTCGGGCTGTAACTGTGCTCGTGCAGGTGCCCACTCAAAACTCTCTACCTGGACATCTCGGGCATCTTAAACGCAACATGTAGGGCTTCCTACGTGCCACAGTGGTTAAGAATCCGCCTGCCAATGCAGGGGACACGGGTTCGATCCCTGCTCCAGGAAGATCCCACATGCTGCAGAGCAACTAAGCCCGTACGCCACAACTATTGAGCCTGCGCTTTAGAGCCCGTGAGCCACAACTACTGAACCCATGTGCTACAACTACTGAAGCCCATGTGCCTAGAGCCCATGCTCCACAACAAGAGAAGCCATGGCAATGAGGAGCCCATGCACCACAACGCAGAGTAGCCCCCACTCACCGCAACTAAAAGAAGGCCTGCGCACAGCAAAAAAGACCCAACAAGCCAATAAAATAAAAAAAAAAATTAAAAAAAAACTCAACAGGTAAGAGAACAGAAGATGTGACTATTAACAGTCCCTCCCACAAAAAAAGCCCGATTCTCCTCCAATCTTCCCTACAGCACAACAGATGGCAACACCATTCACCCAGAACTAAACTCCAGCAACCCCAATTTCTCACAGTCTCCCTTCCCAGGTGTGCGAGTGCACAGGCGAGCATGCCCGGCCCAAGTCCTGTCAGCTTTTCCTCTGTGACATGTCGTGCAGCCTCCCCTTCTTTTCATCCCATGGCCATGACCCTTGCCAAGACATCTCCTGCTACTTGTGCGTCCACTCTGTGCCATCATACCAATTCCCTCCTCCAGACAACAATTAGAGATTTCTGTTTATAAAGTAAATCATACTATACTATATATTTCTCTTGCTAACCCTGCTAAAATGACAGCAAACAACTTAAAAGGTAGTATTTATCCCCTCACCCCGCTCCCCCCAAAAAAGAAAGAGAGAATATTGAAGGCAACAAGATAAAAAATTTCAACAGGCATCTGAAAGACAGAAAGTGAAGGGAGGAGTAACCAACTCGACAGAGCAGACAAACTGAAACCCATGTGCGGAGGAAAACCCACGTGAGGACTGGGTCAGTGTCTCCGTTGGAGCCAAGGCGACACTCCACTGGGGACGGCAGAAGGTCAGGGAAGGCGCCCAGACAGGGGGCTGGTTAGGAGTCTGAATACAGAGCAGGGGAGCCCTCAGCCTGCTCCCCAACTCCGCACAGCCAAGTGGCTGTGCCTTCCACCTACTCCCCCAAGGCCTTGGTGCAGGGACACCAAGCCCAGCAGACGGCAGGAACACGGCGGAGGCCAAAAACAGGAAACCTTATATCTTTATGATTTCTACTAAAATTCTGTATTTTATAATTTTATGTATTAAACACTATGGGATCATCAACTCACCTCCCCAGCCCAGTTCCCAAAATGCAACCAGGTAATTTAAAAATTCCCAGGAAAGAAATGGAAAAGTCTTCTTTAGAAAATCTGTATAAAAATCCATATGGGGGACAGGGGCAACAACTCTACATGCTATAATTTGGGGAGACCTGAAATAAAGGCCAGTTCCCCTCATCTCCCACTAATCACTTTCAGTGAAAATGACTGATCCTGCATTCTTCAAGACAAAAAGGTAGGCAAGGAGCACCAGATATTTGATAATGAAAGTTTCCAACATCATAATGACTCAAACAAATTAAAAGTACACAAGATTTAAAGAAAACAAAAAACAACCACAGAACCAATATAACACCCAACACCTCAACAGACATCCCAGAAAGAAAGATCAGGGGAAAAAAAACAAAAACAAAAGAGATAAAAATTAATAAAGAAACAATATAAGAAAATGCCCCCAGGGAATTACCTGGTGGCTCAGTGGTTAAGAATCCGCCTGCCAATGCAGGGGACATGGGTTCAGTCCCTGGTCCAGGAAGATCCCACATGCCACGAAGCAACTAAGCCCGTGCGCCACAACTACTGAGCCTGCGAGTCACAACTACTGAAGCCAGCTCCCTTAGAGCCTGTGCTCCGCAACAAGAGAAGCCGCTACAGTGAGAAGCCTGTGCACTACAACAAAGAGTAGCCCCCACTCACCACAACTAGAGAAAGCCCGTGCGCAGCAACCAAGACCCAACGAAGCCAAAATTAAAATTAATTAAAAAAACAAAGCAAATAACAGAAAAAAAAAATAAAATGCCCCCAAACCAAAGGAAGCATCTGTGCATCTAATACACAGAAGAATGAATGAAACAAGACCCACATCAAGATAAGGTATCATGAAACTTCAGAGGGAAAAGGTTCCTAAATAATTCCACAGAGGGGCTTCCTAGGTGGTGCAGTGGTTAAGAATCCACCTGCCAATGCAGGGGACACAGGTTCGATCCCTGCTCCGGGAAGATCCCACATGCTGCAGAGCAACTAAGCCCATGCGCCACAACTATTGAGCCTGGGCTTTAGAGCCCGTGAGCCACAACTATTGAGCCCATGTGCTACAACTACTGAAGCCCACGTGCCTAGAGCCCATGCTCCACAACAAGAGAAGCCATGGCAATGAGGAGCCCGCTCACCACAACGCAGAGTAGCCCCCACTCACCGCAACTAAAGAAAGCCCATGTACACCAAAAAAAGACCCAACACAGACAATAAAATAATTTATTTAAAAAAAAGAAAATAATAATTCTACAGAGAATAAATGGATCACACACAAAAGCACAGGAATCCGACTGGAATACGACTCAATGGCAACACTGATGCCAGAAAACTATGGGACTATTCTTTCAAAATTCTAAGAGGAAATTATTTTCAACTTAGAATTCAATACATGGCAGCCAGAGGTGCAGTGGGGTGGAATAAAGATACTTTCAAACACACAAGGACCCAAAAATTGTACCCAAAATTGCAGAGACAGAGAAATTAATAGAAATTGTTTCAGAAAACAAAGGAGTAAATCAAGAAAGAAAACAACTTGAGATTCAAGAAGCTGAGGCTCCATCGCTGGAGAAGAGTGACAACTATTAATTTCTAGAGCTGCCACATGAGGGCAGAGTTAAACAGAGACATGGAACTGCAACAGGGAGAGAGAATTGAGGAATCATGTGTCTGAACATGTGAAGAAGACAGAAAAAAGGAAGAGAAATGTTATAGTTCTTTTGGAGTACCTGGGGAGAATTAGCAATAAGTATGTAGAAAATAAAGCAAATAAAGAGAGAAGGCAATGAACTCAAACAAACCAAAAACAAAAGCCTATGCAAACTATACCCAGCTCAGCAATGAGCCAAAATGATGTAAATATGGGCTACCTATTTAAAAACAAGAGACATAATTACAGTGAGGGTAGAGACTGAACATGCCCACGTGCATGTAGTGGGGATGGGTATGAGGGTGCACACTGGAGGAAGGGGATATAAATACAGAGCCCCAATTTCTTACCTAAAATTCCAAAAAAAATTTTTTTTTAACTCTTTAAAAAAGACTAACAATTTTTCACTAGTACCAAATGTATTTAACAGCAAAACCTGGCCTGAACTTGTATGAAGCAATACATAATCTCTATAATATCCCACTTAGTATGATTATTTATGTATTTTGCTATAGAAGTATAGCATGTTTGATCACAGGCTACTGCCCCCAAATTACAGTACTGCTCACAACTCCATCAAGAGTATTTTGTAATGTATGGTACCCACACACCATTTTACCCTTCTATCAATAAAACCCAAAAACTCCTCAATTCCAAAGCCTGACACCAAGGTTCTCAGATAAGGGACTATGAACGTGTAGTCAACTATCATATCTGGGAATCAATAGATACAGACCAAAGTTGATAAAGAAATATCCGCATAAGTATATTTCTTAGAAATATTACCAGAATAAAGAGGTGAGTTTCACTATCTCTCAGTGGGGCAAAGGACTCTGGTTCTTCACTAAGTATGTCTTCCTATCATTTTATTTTTAAGTTAAAAACAGATTACTTTGCTAAAAAGTAAAAATCAATTACAAAAGAAAAGGAAAACCAGTTTCATCCTTACCCTGCTTACAATCTTTCCCTGGCTTCCCAATACACAGAAAAAGTGCAGGCGCTTAAGACAGCTTTGTGGAGCCTAGCCGCACGTACCTCCCCAGCATCATCTCACGTTGCTCCCTCTCTGCTCTACCTCGGCCATTTCCTAGAACCCACAAGCTCTTTCCTGCCTAAGCATCTTTGAGTTGGCTGTACCTCTTCTGGATTGTTCTTCCCCTGAGCTGTTTGCCTACCTAGCTCTTTCTCATCCTTCAGGTGTCAGCTTACATGTCATCTCTCCAAAAAAACCTTTCCTGACTATTCAAGCCAGTCCCCAGTTATTCTTTATCTCATCAGCCTGGATTTGAAAACACTAACATTTTCAAAGAACAAAACTATAAACAAGCCCCCACTAAAAAGAAACTGAGCAAACTATTTACAATACATTAGACAAGTTAATAGTCATCCTACAAACATGCTTTTTTAGAGAAAATTTTTGACATCCTGCCCCATCCTAAGAAAAGGTCCCTTTATTTAAAGGTCTCATAGCATCACATGCCTTTCCCATAACCTCTCCTTCACCACATCTACTTCTATCTGTGTGGTCCCTTGCCTGAGCTCTGGGAGCAGTAAGTTGTTGGCTACTGCTCCTCAGCCTCTAAGGAAAGACTGATTGGCATATAGAAGATAAATATTTGTTAAATGAAGGAATCAACAAACAAATCAATAATTAAACATAAAGTACCGTTGCAGATCAACAAAATAAAAACCGCATCAGAACTATTAAACTATTAAACACATTTCAATGGCCAAGAAATGTAAAATATGTTCAATCTTGCTAATGAAAGAAATAGGATTTAAAATGAGAATCTCTGTTGCCTATCAGACTGGCAAGCATTTGAAAGAACAATCATGCTCGGTATTTGTCCCATCACTTGCTCATTCACACTGTGGGTTTTTTCATCTTCGTGGGCTGTGGGAGCAGTGCTAGTGAGGGTGATGGACTGGAGTCATCACACCTTGCTGTGGAAAAGCAGCTACACGATCGTTCAGGAAAACCACCTGAGAGTATGTAGATAAATCTCTAAAATAAGCACTCTAACCCAACCATCCTTTCTCTTGGGTTGTAGCTAAGAAAACAGACTAAGTGAACAAGATGTAAGTAATTCATAGAATTATAACAGAATATTTAGGAACAATTAAATTTTCACCGGTGGATAACTGGTTAAATAGTGTTCAATAAAATGGATACTATTTGGCCATTAAAATTAAAGATGTAGATATTAAACAAAAAAGATGACAGTCCATAAAGTGAACTATTTTGGCTACAAAAGTATTTTAAAAGTCTGCTCCCTTTTTTAATATACACTCAAAAGTTACTTATGTTCTCTGTGCCAAGGTTATGGAGGATTTTCAACTTTTTTTAAAAAGTATGTACTTTGTGACTGTCGGATTTTTATATAAGGACCACTAACCATTTTATCATGAGGATAAAGAAAGCTATTTCCAGCTTAAATAAAACTCTAGTGGCAGTTAAAGCTTCTCGGTCCTCGTGTCACCCTCACATCCTCCCCCAGCCAGGTTAGACACGGCTCCTCAGTGTCAGGGTCACAGGTGGCTGGTACCCCCGGGTGTACATCATCACTGCTCTGTGTTTCTCACCCACCCATTAAAAAGTTCTGTGCAGTGTTCGCCACATCAGAGTGTAATTCTTTTTATACACATTTGTCTCCCCAACAAAGCCTGAGAACGCTGAGGATCTTTCCTGCTTATCACTGAACACACAGACTTACACAAGTGCCTCCAAACACACATCCTATAAATGAAAAGATCCACTACAAAATGTATATTTCAAAAAGTACAGATATGTAAATAGCACATTTTCATAAGATTGAGTAGGTAGGTAATTGGGAATTGGAGATGATGCTGTTGGGATTATTCACAGATCTACCATTGTAAACAGGTTTTATTTAACACAAAAAAAGCTTGCCACCTCAGAGTACACACTGGTTAGCTTATAATTACGAGAGGTAATTATAAAAATGAGGATTCGACTAACATAAGCAAAAAGCAGCATTTTAAGAACTGTGTATGCAGGGGGTGAAGGGGAAACTGAGACGAAGCGAGAGAGTAGCACAGACATATATATACTACCAACTGTAAAATAGTCAGTGGGAAGTCGTTGTATAACAAAGGGAGTCCAACTCGAGGATGGAAGATGCCTTAGAGGACTGGGGCGGGGAGGGTGGGGGGGACTCGAGGGCGGGGAGTCAAGGAAGGGAGGGAATACGGGGATATGTGTATAAAAACAGATGACTGAACCTGGTGTACCCCCCCAAAAAAATAAAATAAATTAAATAAAAACAAAAAAACAAAAAACTGTGTATCAGTTTTACTGGATCACTTCTACGGTTGCCTAAAATTTGACATCTTTATAGAACAGTAGGTTGCTGGAAGTTCTATCACAATTATATTATTTTCCAAATTTAATGCTGGTATTCATGAACGTAGTGCTGTAACATAAGGAAGAGGAAAGATACACACACAGGCACTGCTGTACATGGCCTGATGGATATGCACTCACACGCATTTCTACTTCCACGGTACTGCTACCTACTTGATTTACAAGTTCAGGAATGCCCAGAGCTCTGTCAATTTCTTCCAGGCCTGTGGCATCTGCGTTGCTCAAGAGTGTGTGCAGCTGGTCCAGCAATGCTCTTTCGTCACTCTGGCCTTCGAGGTTAGAAGGTGGCCCAAGGAGATCATCCAGGGAATTCCTAAGAAGTGGCCTAAAAAGAGACGTGCAATCAATTTCAGTGGTGCATTTCCTCTTTAAAAAAAAAAAAAAAAAAATTAAAGGAACCACCACACAATATTTTTAATAAGCAGTACCTCAATAATACAAGTATAACTAATAGAGTAGGAGAGAACAAACAGCATCAATTTAAGACCCACAATTTTAAACTTCACCAGGTCATTTTTGACCACCAATTCTAGCTCACAACTCCCAATCCCACCACCAAAATTAATTGCTAGACCCCTTGGCATTTGGAGGATAGTAGAGATTGGGGGGGGGGGGGGGGTGGACTGGAGGGATGAATGAAGAGGGTGGTGTTTTCAAGACCCTACAAGGGTACAAGTGGCAGTAGTTAGAATACTTGTAGGCTGGGGAAATCAACAAAAGAACAGAAAAAAAAAAGAGAAATGCTGAACTGAGCCTGGGGATCTACCAGAATAACTTTGTTTCATACATAGCCCGCAGAGCTCAAGTATCGACAAGTATAATACAAACCCCATACACCCACAGCAGTGCCACAGTTCTCCAACACATTACAGGGGCATGGAGATAGACATTTACACCCAGCCTCAGAAAACTTCTGTGATGAAACTATTTGCTCTCTACTGGGCAGAGAAGCACTCAAGTTACTTTTTTTTGCTTAATTTATTGTAGAACTCTAGTTAGAGTTGACACTGACAGGCGGCCTCTTTCATGCAAATGAGTCAGCTGACCAAACTAAAAAAATGAAATAGATATAATGCACAATCTTTCTTTTACAAAAATAAAAGAGTGCTATATTTCACTTTCACCTTCATCTCTGAAATCTCTTAAATAATTTTAGAAAAGAATTATTCAATCCTTAAAAATGAACTTTCCAGAAAAGTGAGGTTCACCCTCTGAGCACCATTTATCGTGTCAAACTAGTGCTAACTTACCCCCCTCCTCATGGAGGAGGACTATTACATTATGAGAGACAATCTCAGCACCCAGAGGCTCCCAGGCGTGACCACTCAACAGTCCTATCGCTGAACAATATAGTTCTGTCTCCCCCCTCTCCCAGGAACACCACCACATGCTGTCTCAGCCTTGTTTTTACACACAGATGGCAACAAGTACTTCAATTACAGAGAGTCTTTCTCATTCTCTTTCAGGTTTGTTTCTGTGCTCTAACCCTTTTCTAGATAATCCAATGCTAACATTTTCTACAGGGTCACTTAAAAAGGCCCCACCTATTTTGAGTCCCATGAGGGCCTTGTTCCATGGACAACATGCCATCTGGCCAGGAACCAGGTTGGTTCGATGGTGCTGCTTGGCCATAAGGACTGACCCCCATCCCCATGGGTATCTCACCAGGCCCTGGGGGAGCAAAAAGAAAGGATAAATTTTCAAAGAAGCCAACGGCAAAAGTTAGCCTAAAACATTTAACTGTCTTTTCTTGTGAAGGGAATGCTTACGCATCTGAAGCATCTGCTGCTGCTGCTGTTGCTGCTGCTGCTGCTGCAGCACTGGTCGCACACCAGGGATGCTACTGGATCGAAGAGGCATGGAGGGCATCGAGCCACCCACAGCAGGTCTGGGTAGAGAAGCATTATAGTCCGTTCCTGGTCTCCCCAAGGAGTTTGAATTCATAGGTTCCATTCGGCTGGCCTTTGAGTTTGGTAAACCCCAGTCTCCCGAGGAAGGAGTCTGATTCACAGTCACATTTCTGTTTGGTCCACCTGAAACAGAAATGATTAGGTGTTTTCCATATTAGAGTGAAATTCTTCTTATATTATACAGGTACAGTCATTAGACACATGAGCCTTGACAAGAAAGCGCTCTGGCATTCTGATAGGGCTAGCCAGCTTTAAGACATTTCAGGCACACCTTCACTGTACTGTGCTTTACAGATACTGAATTTTTCACAAATTGAAGGCTAGAGACAACCCTATGTTGTCAGGTAATGGTTAGCATATTCTAGCAATAAAGTGTTTTTAAATTAAGGTATGTACATTTGTTTTAGACATAATGTTATTGCACACTTAACAGAATACAGTACAGTGTAAACCTACCTTTTATATGCACTAGGAAACCAAAAAATTCGCGTGACTCTCTTTACTGTGAAATTTACTTCATTGCGGTGGTCTGGAACAGAACCTGCCATAACACTGAGGTATGCCTGTATTGCTATGTATTCATTACAGGTTAGAAACTGTTTTGGGGGACTTCCCTGGGACCCAGGTTTGATCCCTGGTCAGGGATCCTACCCTGACCTACACGCTTCACAGCGTGTGAAAAAAGAAAAAAAAAGAAGAAGAAGAAGAAGAAGAAAAACGTCTTGGACCAAAAGCCTCCATGAGAGTTTAAATCACCAAGACACAGAATAAATGAAGGATACTCATGAAAGAAACATGCTACTATTATTCAAAAACTTATTAATTCCAACGAAGTATTTTAAATTTGCTTTTCCTAAAAGAAAATTTTAATCATAAATATTAATTAGAAATAACATACCCATATTTGAGCCATAATTTTCCTGACTATCCATCATTCTTGGATTGCCACCCAACAGGGGTTGCTTTGGTAACATGGGGAAAGCACCAATATTCTTTACTGGAGGGCTTGAGCCAACGGAAACAGGGCTGTCTAGAGACAATGTTCGGTTATATGGAGGACGAACAGACTGTACAGACTGTGGGCTCCTCAAAGCTGTTAAAAACATAGAAGCACAATACATAAATATCCTCTGATGATTCAGTAAATAAATAATCAAGTACAAGACATAAATACCAATAACACCCACCCAAGAATCTCTTTCTTACCAAAACAAACAGGGTCTTCCTTTACAAAATAACACTAAGCATCAAAAAAAAAAAAAAAAAAAAAAAAACCAGAAAGAAAAAGAAAAAAGGAAAGAAAAAAAAGAACCTTATATTGCAAACAAAGTGAAAAACAAGCGTCTCGATGTTGCCTGAAGTATTAGGAACTATTCGCTAGCCTGATATGGCCATTCACACACCTGCTTCACTTAACAGTAAAAACTTTATCAATGTTTCAAACTCCTGGAAGTTCTTCAATATGCATAAAGTTTAAAGTTTTACAACAAGATAATCTGCCTTCTCATCAAGGAATAAAACAGAAAATTTCCTCCTAACCTTTTACTTTTTGTTTTTTTCCAATCTATTTGATTGCTCTAACTATCCATTTCAGTTTAGGAACTAGTGCCACTAAAAATGAATAACCACCTTGCCAGATAATTGTGGATAATTCTTTTTCAATTGATGCATATATCCCTGTTAAACTGATGAATCAAGAAACACTCAGCTATAGGAGAGAGGTTAGGTGAGAACCAGCAAACACCAAAGAAGTAAGCTAGTGTCAAAGGACAGGTTTTGATTTGCTTTTTAATCCGATTCTCTGTGCCTAAGACAAATAAAGGTACTAATAGGTATCTAGTACCTACTACTCATCTGGAGCAACCAGAGAAGAACATTTTCCTATAGGCCCCGTGATTACTGGTATCACATTAGTCTGAAATGGGAAACTGTCCAAAAAGCTTTTAAATGCACCTACATTATAAATTAATAAAAGAAACTAAAGTGGAGTACATGTTTTAAAGTTGGATCCTAGTCTTAATGTAAGAGTACATACAGGTGTGCAGAAAAGTTCAAAAGGCAGCAAAAATAAAATCTAGTTCTTTCTTACCCAGAGAATTAGTTCCTTGAAACATTTGTTGCTTGGTTACCAGATGACTACCATTTGTGGACATGGAATTATTGTAGAAGTCAGAATTAGTCAGATCACCAAGAATAGCATCGAGATTATCCAAGTCTCCAGATCCCTGAAAATAATTTTTTTTTAATTAACCTGGGTACATTACTAGATACACAGGCATAAACATATTCATCAGAAGAAAAGAGATGCAACGGAAACAAGTAAATCACAATAGTTACCTGAAATGGTAACACCCACCTTAGAGGCTGGCTGATTAAACAGTTTCAAATACTGAGATAAATCCATGGGTTTGGATGTGCTTTCCAAGGGGCATTTTTTTTAATTTACCCTAGATGTTTAATTCTAAAACTGCAGGATATTTTCCAGCAAACATTAGTCAGAATCATGAGCTGACACAGATGTCTGCCTAGTTCAACAAGATATTCACAGCCATGCTTTAAAAGGGGCTTTTGGTCAATTCCTTTGGGAAATAATAAACAAAGCTTAAACAAAGTTAAACAGACATCCCAACAGTAGGACTTCTCCAAGACTTTAATTTTCTCAGGTGCATATTAACATCTCCCTAGAATAGTGTTCCTCAAGTGGAGTCTGGGAAACACTTGTACAGAATGTGATCGCGTACATGAAACTTGACTTTAGGTAAAAATCAAAATTCTTTTACTTAATACAAAAGGTCTTTTCTCCATTTCTACCATATACTTAAAGATACAGTGTGCTCATTCCAATAATAAAAACCTCCATGAAAAATTTCAAATTGGCTACTGAGGAGGTACAGTCATATTTGAAAGCATACACATCTGATTATTTCTAAAGTGCATCATAATACACTTTACTGATGCTAAGAAGAGTTACCAAAATAATGACAGCTCCAGATTAACCTTCATTAAATAAACCTAAAATGGAAGGTAAGACTTTGTGTGTAACACACTGTCTTTCTAACACGGAAATGCAATGATGAAATATAATGACTAAGCTGGAATATACAGAAGACAAGTTACCTCTTCATTTGTTTCTGTCTTAACTTTAGCGTCTTTCTCTTGACTCGAGCTGGGAATGGTGGAGCTGCTGCACTGGCTCATTTTACTGTCCACGCCTTCCACCTTGGGCTGCAGTTCCTTGGAGAGGGTGTCACTAGGATCATCCCTGTCCAGCAGATACCTAAGCAGAGCATTATTTTCCTTTTTCTTAGGACTCAGTTGCTCCTGCTTGACACTTCCTTCTACACAAGCTGTCGTACTGCTAGTGTCTTTCCCAGTGGCTTCGGCGGTAATCTTGGCTACCTCAGCCGGCGAATTCCCATTTTGCAGCAACTTGTGCAAAATCCGGTGCTTCTCTTGCAGCAGTGACCCATGCATATTGGATGTGGAGGACACTCCTCCAGACGTAGAAGAGGAGACCCCAGAGGGGCTGGTGACACTAATGGAAGAGTCTTTACAACTTGAATCCAAGGGGGAGTTGGTCAAGGAGGAATGACCCCGGTCATCAGAAGAACAGGTAAGCAACTGCAGTAATTTTTTGTGACCTTTGCTTTCCAGAGGACCCCGCTGATTCTCTGACCCTTCCACACTGCTCTCCTTACTTTCTTTATCATTGAGGTGATCTCTGCTATTTGACTGACACATTGAACTCTCCACTGGATTCTGGTCACAATATAAGCCTAGGGGACTCTTGGAATCCTGACTGTTCACTTTACTTGGTTGAGTTATATTCATATTGGGAGAGTTATCCAACTTGGGACCTGGTGAAGACAGAGTAGATAAAAGAGAAGTCCCTACACCCTCACTAATAGCTTGAAGGGCACTGAGAGAGCTGCTAGAAAAGCTGTGACTCCCAGTATTGCCGGAAGATCCCATGGGAGAGTGCACACCTGGATTTGGAGAAAAACCAGGAAAAGAATTAGACTATCAGATGCTATAACAAAACACCACTTAACACTTCAAAGTTTCTACTTTAAAATGGATTAACTTTACAAGAATTAAAGTGGTATGGAAAGAAAACTATTACTGAAAAAGAAAAAAAAAAAAGAAAGAAAAGGGAATGCAACACAAATACCTGCAACAGGAGAAAACTGATGTGAGGCCATCTTTGGACTCCCGCGATTACGAGGAGAAATCATGATATTCTGCTGGTTGGAGCCAAGACCAGGACTCCCATGTGGAGGGCTACTCATGTTGAGACCATAGTTGCTGTTCTGATAGGAGGACGGTGACTGCATGCCTGGCCCAGGGTTCATTGGAGCTATGCTACCGGAAGCCCCATACCTGGCTCCACTCATCTGCCCCGTGGTGCCGGGGTCAGCCAAGCCATAGGTCCTGCCGCTCAGCATCTGTAAGCCTGGGTTTGGTGACATGCTCATGCCACCTACCGAACTGTTGCATCCAGCTGCTGGAGGTCTAATGCCTTGCCCAACAGGATTCGGGTTTGGTCTATACCCATTCTGTTCCCTGCAAAGAAACAGAACATCAAAGTTTTACTAAAAAATTACAGGCATGAATTAAAAGCCTGAATCAGTTTTTTGTTTTGTTTTTTTTAAAGGATGAAGTAATTGTACCAGAAACTTAACTTCTGAGGCGCCATTCCAATGCCTAGTGACAATAACAATCTAGGTATTGATCAGTCATTCATTTAATAATACTTTTTAATAAGCCACAGAATCTAAATGAGTGACACCATCAGAGCACCATGAAGGGCCCAAAGCTATGTTATCTGGAATCTCAGTGGGGCTTTATTAGGGTTCCCGTATACCAAGGGGTTAACCTAGAGGCACCTGCAAATTACTCAAGATACTTAATGGGTGAATATCCTGCTCCTTCATGTGCTGCTCATTTACCATTAGCAACAGCAATACTATTTCTTCCTGAAGTCTACCTTCAAATTTTAAATTCAATTCCTAAAAGCAATGTAATATATCATTAGAAATGAAAAGTAACAGAAGTAGTCAGATTTTATGAGTTCTTTTATCTACTAGCCTTCCCATCCTCCAGCTTTCCCAGGAATTAATTATTTGATGAACAAATCCTCTTTTTCACATAAAAATGTAACCTTAAAGAAAACATATCATACTCCAGGAATCTAAGTGCACTTCAGCAAACCCAACCACTTGCCTGCTTTTTCTCTTATTAATTTCTCTCCCTTTTTACATTAATAATAAAGCATCTCGGGAACACTGCTACATTTACTGAGAATACACAGTAATCTATCATTACCTCTGAAGAAAATGGGTTGAGACAAAACCATGACGATCATTTGTTACAGGATTTCGGAAGAGTTTGCTTTTTGTTTGCGCAGTCACTATAGTGCCATCAGCCAAAGAGAATCGATACACTGGGGTTTCTGCATGGCCATGGATGTAAGCTGTTGAGAAAATATCCCATTACTAGTGATTACAACTAGCAAAACAAATAAATACAGGAGAAAAGAGAAAGGAAATATACAAGTGCAACATTTTCAAACTCCAGTGAAAGACTGGACCTCACCAAAATTAGGAGCAGGCTAATATAAGAATGCTCAAGAATCATTTTCCCACCTCACACAAACAAAAACTATGTCCTGTATACACTTACTGCTCTATAGCACGCCAAACACAATGACAAACAAGATCCAGAATCAACCTTCAAATTCTTTACCTTCTTGATAGTGACGTTTCTGGGACCATGACTGCCCATCATTAAGACTAAAAAATCTCTGGATACACCTTCGGATTATATCTTCAAAGCCAGGCCTCATGGAAGATCTCAGTGAATTTGTATCTATGTTGACAACCTTTCCTATTAAACAGAAAATTGTCACTGTGTTTAATTTCATCATTGCGCCTTATCAACTAAACTGGCTTCAATTCTTTACCCTCATGGGCAAAAGAGGGCAGACCAAAATTGAAATTCATGTTCATGTCAAGAATTATTTCCAGAAATTCTCATTAAATTACCCATATTTTTGAAAGGTGTTTCTTTGTGGAAAATGGGTTTGAAGTTACAGAAAAGAAACAATGGCTTCTCGCAAAGCAACTAAGCCCATGCGCCACAGCTACTGAGCCTACATGCTGCAACTACTGAATCCCGTGCACCTAGAGCCCGTGCTCCACAACAAAAGCCACCACAATGAGAAGCCCGAGCACCACAGTGAAGAGTAGCCCCGCTCACCACAACCAGAGAAAGCCTGTGTGCAGCAATGAAGACCCAATGCAGCCCAAAAAAATAAAAAATAAAATAAAATAAAGACCAAAACTGGAAGGAAGGAGGGAGGGAGGGAGGGAGGGAAGGAAGGAAGGAATACTGGCTTCTGATTTGAAATGCTATTTGGAGAGAAAGCCAGGTGCCTCTACATTTTTGTGTGTGTTTATTTGAGGGATTTTAAGTGCCAAATACACCTAACTTAAAAACCCAGGGTTTTGGTGAACCTCTCTTAGGGCTGTATAAGAAACGTAGGAAATAATCCATGCAAAGTATTCATTACAGTGGGTGTAGGCATTTAAATGACAGTGCAGGCTGTAGAAAGTTAACTTTCATTAAAATTTTCAAAATGAACGAAACATACACACACGCACAGTTTTTACCTGAAAGATCATGTCTAGTAATAAAGCTCTCAGGGTTTGATGGAAATGCTCTTTCTCCTGTGGTAATGCGGCGTGCCACACAGATCATACAGGACTGCAAATCTACAACAGAGAATGTAACCAGGAAAGAATTATACTTAACCTTTGGATGTGTCTACTCAATAGGCAAGTACAAACATGGAGTTCAGTAAGAAGAATTACAACAATGGAAATTACAAAGCTACAGGTTTGGCCGCTATTGCTTGATAATCACCACATGCACGTTATGGCTCTCACCTTCCCCTTCCTCCATCATAGCTCGCGGCTGGGACAGGGCAAAGCACTGCATCGTTTCGTATCGCTGGCGCATTTCAGGACTAGTGTTTATGTCTTCCAGAATGTCATGTGGTATTTTCATCAACATACGGCAATTAAATGTGTGGCTTTTTTGTCTCTGGGTTTCATTTGTCCAAGTAACTCCATTAACTTTAGAAAACAAATTGAAAGGAGCTTTTTAAAGGCTGGCAATTCAGTCCATGACTATCATCAAGAATTTAAGCTATAAATCAACTAGACTCCAATTTGAAGAAAAAAAAGAAGAATTTAAGCTATACATATTTTCTCATTATACACCTTTCATAGTAATTTCTATACTAACATTTCAAAGTGGCAATATATAAAACACTGGAATAATTTCAATTTCAAATTCAACAGGTCTCTCACTTGTATTTTGTAAGACTGTATATCTGAAATGTATACCAAATTCTAAATTCATAGTTGAAAATTTTGCTATCTACCACTTGCCTTGTTCTACATAAATCATCACTTGGCTTTCTAAAAAGGTATATTCAATTTTCTAAGAAATGATCAAGAAAAAGAATTTTTTTTAATTACTTAGAAAATACACATTAAAAGCCTACCTGTAGATTTTGGTAAGTTTTTAAGAAAATCCTTTCTGTCTTCTTCATGCAAGATATTGTAGACGCTTGTGTTAACCAGATCCTCTTGCTTATATTGCAGGTACTGGGTGACATTTTCTGACACAAATACAATGTTTCCTTCACGATTCACCACAAACAGGAAGCCATCCAATGCCTGAAGTGGGATATGTTAATATTGGCTGTTATGGACTGAACTGTATCCAGTCCCCCACCGAAATCCATATGTTGAAGCCCTAAACCTCAATATGACTGTATTTGGAAACAGGTCCTTTCAGGCGGTAATTAGGGTTAAATGAGGTCATAAGGGTAGGGCTCTAATCCAACAGAACTGGTGTTCTTATGAGAAAACAGAAAGACACCAGAAATGCACATGCACAGAGAAAGGGCCAGGTGGAAACACAAGGAGAAGGCAGCCATCTACAAGCCAAGGAGAGAAGTAGGTCTCAGGAGAAACCAAGGCTGCCGACACCTTGATCTTGGACTTTCAGCCTCCAGAATTGTAAGAAATAAATTTCTGTTGTTTAAGCCACCCAGTCTGTGGTGTTTCGTTATGGCAGCCTTAGCAGACTAAGACACCAGCCTTAGTATTAAACAGAATTTGGGAAAAAAAATTCTGTTGATTTAACAACTAGCAGCCATCGTTTCTATTAACATGAGTACCATCAATACAGGGTTGTATGAAAAATAAAAGACAATTTGAAAAGACAGTAAAGACAAAATCTGAATTAACATCTAATCTAATTTTTGAAGAATTACTTCTTCATAGGAGTTTTTAAAATTAAGAAAAATCCTCCTTAGTGCTTCCCATTTTTCCACTTGATGTCAAGTCAAGCTACAGAACTATATCGCTCTTTAATGAAAATTTACAAAGAGGAGCTGAACCGACCAACTAAGAAGTAGCTGGAACAAACTAACTGGGAAAAAAAACAGTTGATAAGTAAACTTTAATAAAGGGCTTCAGGACATGACTTAAAAAGAAACATTCTGTAAGTGCTATGGGTTAATTCGATCTATTTAAGACAACTACTTACAAAAAAATACATATTTTAAGTCTTAAAAATTCCTCCAAAATATAAAATTACAGTGTGCCATACTACTGATTATGCAAAAACGCACAAAAAAGTCTGAGCTAAAATATGCCCAAATGCATTTATATGGGGGGGAAAGGGGTGTTTGCCACAGGACCTCATGAGTTACATATATTTTTAAATATAAGACCATTTTATTATATTTAGAATACTGAGTTCTATCTCATGAAAAGAAATTTTTTTTTACTTCCATATAATAACCAAATTTTTATTTATTTTTTTAATCAACACAGCTTATTGGATAGCTAAAACCCTGCACTTGCCTGAAGTAAAAGTGGTCCTAAGGAGTCTTTATCAATAACTCCTTGTCCTGTGGAAGATACATCAGCTTTCTGAACATCATCATCATTGGAAATAGCTTTTCCTGAAAAGACATAAGGCAGTACTACAAATAGCATATATATCAGTTACAGATTAACTCCACCTTCCAGTTATCCCCAGGCCAGACACAAAGAGACATGCACACAGATGTGCATAAGCACATACACAATATTTCCTGAGAGGAAAATGATGCTGCCATTTTTAAAGGTTAAAATTAAACTTCCAGTTTACCCAGGAGGGCAGAAGATATCCTGAATTTTCTTTCCTCACTAAATGCACTACCCCACTGTTTCCGGAAAGGGAACTAACAAGTGAAAGGCTGAGCAACACTGGCCTCCTTCAAATTCTGGTGACTGTTTCTTAAAGAGCAAAGCTGGTCAACTCATCTGTCCATCTAGCCCCACAGAGGCTAGCCCTCAAGGGGTAGCAGGTCCCACCTAAGCAACAACGTAGCAAAAGGCAAATGTAAACACAGTTATCAAGTTCCTTCTAAATGACTTGAGTGTTTTCTTACTTTGTATTACCTTGCTCTTTTATTTGACGTATCTGCCTTACTGTTTCCTTTAAAATTGCACATTTATCTGGTTTGACATTGAAATTGTCAATATCACTAAGATTAGCAGATATCAGTTCAGCCAGTTCTTCAATATATTTACTCTCCTGCTCCCGTCTCCACTTTTCACCACTGCAGGTAAGGCTGGGAGGGGAGGAAAAAAAGGCCATAAATATATCTATCATGAACTATGAGCAGAATCAGCACTTACACAACACCATTACATTCACATACGAATTAAATTCAGCCCATAGAGACTACCAAAACATTGTCTTGGAGACCTAGTACAATGCAGTTGAAATTCATGCAAACCTAAATTCAAGTCCACTTGTTGTTAGCCTAGTGGCCTTAGGCAGTTAGTCTCATTTCATCATCTGGAAAATGGGGGAAAAAAGCCTTTATCAAGAAGAGACAGTAATATTAACAAATGATAAAAAACAGTAATAGCTATGTATTAATGATGATGTTTTATGAATTATAGGTTATTTTTTATTTTGCAACCATCACAGTGAAATTCAAGTGATACTGACCTCAGCAAATACTAAAAAAGCTACGAAGTATCACTGCATAAAAGACAATATTTTATTTCTATTTTTTAAACTTCTAACTTCATTCAGGAAAAGAATGATGAAATCCTTCAAATGCCAAAATATCAACTTATAACATATTCTTGAAGGATACTTAAGATTCTTACTTGTAATATTCTTGCCTATCTATTCCTACCTCCTACATCCTCCATTAAGAAATGCTTCTTACAGTATCACACAGTTAGTATAGTATCCTCATTTCCATCAGCCATAAAGCTTCTATTACATCATAAGAATGTCCCCATCTCATCACTGTACCACTCTACTTACTACAGAGCAAAATCGTATTATTTAAAAAAGATAAAAAACAAAATCTAACCAGAGAACGCAAACAACAGAAAGATAAAATGTTATCTTCAAACCAAAAAACAAAGGCAGGGGGAGGCGACCTTGGTGAAGCATCAGGAAATAAACTGCCTACCCTTGTCCTGGAGTATCACATGGCAACTTGCGTTTTCGTGAATCAGGGGCCAGTGGATCCAAGGAGTTTTCTCCTAATCCACTCATCGTGAATATACATCAGCAACTAAGAAAGAATAATAAGATACAAACATTACAAAATATCCATGACTCTAATAAAGGTGTCACATGCTTCAGTGGCTGTATTTTGTAATTCAGAACTGCTTTCCCTAACTGGTCAGATAATTCTCAAAATTCTTTATAGTATACAACTGTTCTGAAGACCTCAAGAGCTCATACTCCATTTTAATTACACAGAATGTCCAACCCCAGGACAAACGTTTCTTAAGACCGAATAAAAATGCATACGTTGAATACCTCACAAAGAACAGACCTCTTCATATCTAATAAGAAAAAAAGACCGTCAACTCTCCAATTGATAAAATCTTGAATTTTACTTATACACAAATAAGACCTTATCTTGTCAATTGGTAAGAAGTCTTCAAATAAGTATCTAAATTATTTTTATGCTATTTTCAAGGTAGCACATTTTTTCCCTGAGACCATTTTGTTAGTGTTTATCATCCAATGTGTTTTTCTTCTGTTACTTCAAAATAAGCCAAGATTGTGTAAATAACATGTAAACTCCAATACATTCTGCTTACATAGACATGTACAACAATAAAAATCCAGGTGGGAGGATTTTGACAAGATTCACAGAGCAACAGTTATTTTAATATTAACTAATGGAAATATAATATGCCTTGGTTAAAGTTGCACTGATAAAATAAATTTAGGGTATTTCTTGCTGAAAAAAGAACAGATTTTAACACTCAGTGGCTCATGATTTTAAGACATCCACTAAGCCTTCGCTTAAGAATTTTATTTGTCCTAAACTCGTGTTTACATAGACAACCATTGTTGTAAAGAATTCCAAGTCAACTGAGAAGTTCAAACACCCCAAACTACTTTTTCTTAATTTGTTAAAATGCATCATGCATTCCATCCAGAGTCTGAGACATACACTGAAGGACATCAGTTTCCACTAGGTGGCACAATACGGCCAGGAAAAGAGGCAAATTAATAGAAATGCAAAATCCCACACAAGATGCTGATCAAAATTAAAATACATAGCTTTAAAAAAATCAAAATCATAAGTTTTACAGTATCATCTTCACAGATGTTCTAGATATGAATTAAACACCAACAAAATTTATTCTACCAATAACTCTGGTAGTAAAACATTTAAAGGCTGAAAAGCTGTTATGTTTCAAGAACTGGTGTGGGTTTTTTTTCTCACAACATGAGTTAAAATAAAGGAGACAAAAGAACTTAAAATAACTTTCACTAATGTGGCTCAATGTTATGCTTTTAAAGTATAACCGGATGCCACAATGCCACAATACTATATTCTTCAAAAATGATAATGTCATAAAAGACAAAGTCTTTAGGTATTTCAGGTTAAAGGAAGCTAAAGAGAAATGACAATTAAAGGCAATAACTGATGCTATATACAACATTATTGGATCAACCGACAAAATTTAGAATATGGACAATAGATAAAAGTATTTTACCAATGTTAAATTTAATGCAGTTGACTTCTGTACTGCGGTTATTTAAGAGACTATCCCCATTCTTAGTATTTAGGACCCTTTGATGGTTGGGGGTGGGGGGGGATTACATACAATATAAGCGATTGAGTGAGAAAGGAACAGAAGAGGAGGAGAGGAAAGGGAGGGAAAGAAGAGAAAAGAAAAAGGAGGCCAGCAAACTGTCGACACTGGTTGAATCTCGGGCAGAAATTTTAAAATTCTTCATACTATTCTTTTTCTTGCAACTTTGCTTTAAGTTTAAAATTATTTGCAAATAAAGTCAAAAGTATGTTCAGTTTTGATTTCCAATGTTCATATTTAAAAAGAAAGTGGTTCCTGAAGAACAGAAATAGAACACTGTAAAGCAACTACACTCCAATAAAAATTAGTTAAAAAAAGAAAAGAAACAGAATAACTAGCTACATCTCAATACAATTAGTTTTATGTTTGTTTCATTCACAGGTTATTTTTAAATTGTGGCCAAACATCCAGTGAATAATAGCATTTCTTTATTTTTAAAATATAATTTACTCCACATTCTAGATATTATTTCCTTACTTTGATGTTACACATAAGCTGAATCCTCAAAACTGAGTAACAAACTCTTTAGTGGACAACAGTATTTCTTTAATTTGAGAGACATAATTTATTCTATATTCTCACTATTATTACCTTACTTTGCTGTTACACATAAGCTGAATCTCCAATACAGTTTAAGTTGCCTAGCATATAACAGTGATCAATAAGTATGCCTTGAAAAGTACTGAGTAAATAGACCAATTCAACTTATCAAGTCATATTTTATACAACAGATTTTCTTCCATTCTGATCCATATAAAAGTTCAAAGGTTACTTCAAACTTTTAAAATTTTTACTTTTATGGTTGATATAGGATGTCACCAAAATGAACTTTAGAGACATAAATTACAGCAATAGTGAATCAAAACCAGGACAATCTTAGTATGAAAGAAATCAATAATCACACTTATCATGTAAACCAGAAATGCATACAAGTCATTCAAGTTAAGTCAATGTTTATGTGCCAATAAAAGAAATCTAAATATGTCTACCTACATCCAAATACACATGTGGCTCCTTCTCTTGGTCTGGCAGAACAAGAAGCTATAATGTGCACACGACTGTGCAATTTACATGCTATGGAGTTTACTCTTTCACAGAGTCCAATGATCTCTAGTAACAGAGGTAATTATCCAGAAATGTACCAATGCAAGATTCTAATTTAAAACCATGGTAATGGGACTTCCCTGGTGGTCCCATTACCGTGGTTAAGAATCCACGCTCACAATGCAGGCGGCCCAGGTTCCATCCCTGGTCATGCATGCCACATGCATGCCACAACTATGAGTTCGCATGCTGCAACTAAGAACTCTGCATGTTTAGAATAGATATGACATTGCAATAAGATCCCATCTTTAGCCTCAATAACCCCTTATAGATGTAATGGGTTACACAAATCTGCCAAGAGTAGTTTGAATCATCACAACAATTAAACTCTGTACTCTTGGGGGAAAAAAAAAAGAAGTCTGCATGTTGCAACTAAGAGCCCACATGCCATAACTAAAGATCCCTTGTGCTGCAACTAAGACCCAGCATAGCCCAAATAAATATATTTTTAAATAGAAAAATTAAAAAGAAAACCATGGTAGTGCTGTTTATTCAAACATGAAGGTATCAATACAACTATTTAAGCTATAAAATAATTTTCATGTTCTACTTTGCTAGGAACAGGTTTGACAGATTTCTTTTTCTAGTTCTTAAGAGAGGGACAAACCTTAGTATTACATTCACTGTACAAAGCCTAAAAGACCACAGGATGTCCAAGTTTGAATGACAAAATACTGTATAACAAAAAATCAAAGTAGAATAAATACATCCCTTAAATTTCACTTGGCTAAAGAAAATGTTCAACATGAGAAATAACAAACAGAAGTATTTCAGCCCCCCAAAAAATAGTTTCAGCATATACAATAATATAATAATTTCTGAGCACAAATGACTATGACAAACTCTTTATGTATAGTTTTCTATTTATTTGGCATTAATCTTAGTTATAAACATAATAAATTATAAACAGCATTTGTTTTAGTTGCCAGGTCTGTTGTCTACTTCTCACTGGTGGAGCCAGACTCAAACTATATATATCTGGGGGGAAATATTATTATCTAGTTTGGTAAATTATTCATTTGAAGATATGAAAGGTAAAGGCCTAGCATATACACACTAAATCTAAACCATTTTCAGTCACTAGTCAAGAATTAGGGTGGGAGAGGGAAATGGACCAAGTACCAGGCCCATAAGTAGATCAATTTCTCCCCCCTCCCCAAGAAGTTCTAAAGGTTAAGAAACACAGATCAGTAATTGTACAGCTTACATTTTTACATCTTAAATTACAATCCATCTAGTTTGAAGAATATGTGCAGTTAGGAAAATCCATATTCAAAGGGGAAATAATACAGCACAAGAGTCTCCCAGTATCTTTGACTATAATGACAGTCTATTAATATTGAGCCCCTTCTAAATTCTGATTCCCTGCAATTAAAGATTATCATCTACACAGTTGAGTGGAAAAGAAATTAGGACTACACTGTATACCTGCCCCACCCCCAAGTAACCTGTACTCTTATGCAATAGTGACATGCATACATATATTTTTGAAGCTGCTAATGAAGAGATGTCCCCCAACTGACTATTAAACTGGAGCGACACCTCAACCACACTTCCAGGTGAATCAGATCCAAAGACCCAAAATGTATTCTGTCCTTCAATGTGAACGTGACTGTCTAGATCCTTGAGCCATTTTTACAATTATTTTCCTTGTGTGAAATGTTTCTATGTAAAAGTTCTATGCTGTACTACTTAAATATATTATTAATATGACAATGCTCACTTTAAGATTACATTTAAGCAACATATTCTATACTACTTCAATAATATAAATTTAATGCTCTCAAAATATAATGTTACCTATTTCTATATTATTTGGAAAAGTCATAAGCAGATTCATGATAAATCGGATTTTAAAAGAGCAAGAATCTTACAGCAACTGGATAAAATTTCTCTATAAATACTATAGGCCTTTCTATATAAAACAATCAAGCTGTGGTACAGGTTTTAGCTTAGACATGCACAGAATACAACAAACAGCTATAAAATGAACACTCTTTAACTTCAAAAGCAACAAAGAATTATACCCACCAGCTCAAAAGCCATGAAAATGATGATATGTAGCTTAGCAGCATTAACCAGCTTTCCCTTCGGTTATTCGCAGTTAAGACAGGAGGGGAAATCTTGATCATGTACAACAAACTATGCAGATGGACAAAGATACAGGAAGTACCCCTGTCCAAAAGGAAGATATATCAATCAACAGTGCCAGTGTCTCTCATGGGGGGGTGGGGGGGGAGCGTGCCAAATGAAAGCCATGACATGCCAAGCCAAAATGGGGAGGAGATAAATTACCCAGTAAATCTCAAATGGCATAGAAATCAACTAAAATATTTCATTTTCCTAAATTAATAAGGGAGGGCGGAAGGGGATAGATAATTTTTATGGCAGTACAGTGCTGAGCACATCACATATTCTGTATAATTTCTCAAGACTCTCCAAAGTATGTATTACTCCCACTCACAGATAAAGTAGTATCTAGATCACACACAGATACTGGATGGCAGAGCTGGGATTACAACATTTTCAGACTTCATAATCAAAAAAATATGTATCAAATGTTCCTTGGGCATGTTGTCCCCCCACCCTAAAAAAAAAAAAACCACTTATACTGTTGAATCACACCATTTCCAACCAGTTAACCAGAAAATTTCTCAGCTCATCAGTAAGAACATTGAAAAGTTGTAACATGCAGGGTTTAGGGGCATGTAGTATTAGGGTCAGAGACAAGGAGGTGTTCCAGCTCAGCAGGTACTAATGCTGCTATTCCCCTCAAAACCAACCATTACTTTACAAGTCACCAGATAAATGCCCCTCTGAGGTGGTCTACTATTAACCATGACCCTTATTTCCATCTGAGACCAACAGTTAGCGGCTTACATGGCAAAAAGAAAACTTAGATCAGAAAAGTATGAACTATACCCAGAATAATCTGTCAAATATTTTCATTCTTGGGTTTTCTAAGACTAAATGCTGGAACCAAGAACTTTTGACTAACCCACCAGTAACTCAGTTTATTCACCAGGCTTGTTTGCCTGACTTACACAAAGTATGATTAAACATACCAATTAGGGAGTATTTCTGGGTGTCTCCTGAGACTCCCGGTAACTTAAGGAAATTTTCATACAACTGTGGATTTGAGTTGACTTACTACAAACTTCTTGAAGCATTAGGTAAAAGCAGAGACTGACCAAGCCAATTAGAAAAAATTGCTCTTGGGGAAGATTCATGAGACATCCATACATAAACTACCCAAAATATAAGTTCCAAATTGGCAGTCTTACTCAAGACAATTTTAGTATATAGTCATCACCAGTTAGGCTTAATCCTACAAGATTATATTTTCTAAAATACAAAATTAGAGGTTTTATTTCAATCTTCTGTGTAGCTCCAAGAGAACCGGCACCACGGAGCAAAGAAAGGAAACAAAATAGAACCTGTGTATGTTTAGGGGACAAGAGGAGGCAAGGAAGGAGACAAGGCCATAAACATGGAGCCGCTATGGACATTTCCTCACCAACCGGATGACTCTTCCAGTGACTATCTCCTACCTTTGTGTTTTAATTCAACCTTGGTATACAGGCTAAGAGCTGAAAGGGGAAGTGGGGTGGGGGGAGAGTTTCAAATAAAAGCTAACTTGCAATATCCTTTTGTTTTGTTGTTGATAACCTGTTACGTTCAGTAGGATAAAGTATGAACCACCCAATGCAATTCATTTTTAAAATTTAATTCCATTTCTGTTCAAACATTTGCATGCCCAGACCGTTTTAGGACCAGGAAATAGAGATAAATGACACCACACACTGCTAGAACTCTCAGGCAAGCAGAAGAGGAAAACATATAATTATAACAACATAATTTGGTAAGTGTTAAGATGAAGGCACAGCTGATAGGAAATCTACCAGCCTACAGTTTTTTAAAAACATAGAAAAAGCATATAAACAGTATCTACAATAAACTACCTTGGTGTAGACATATGTCAGAAAAATAGTATAAATCTCAAGTCCTGGTCATTCTTTCCCTTTATCTTTAGTTAATAATGCCTGCAAATTTGGAAAAGGGCTAGCAGAGAACAAGAAAATAAAATATTTTTAATACACAAGTTGAGCTGAGAAGCATCCAAACGTGAATTAACAGCTATTTCATCCAAAAGGTTGCATTCTCTCTTTTTCCGTTGTATGTCTTGCCTTTTCATTCTCAATAAACAGGATGACCCCCAAAAGCCCCTTTACATTTATGCTCTGGTTTAAGCCCAATGAAATTAAACACAAACTCCCCAGAGGTCTTAGTACCAGAACTGGGCACCCCAATTAGCCAAGGCAAGTGTTAGCTACAACTGGAAGCTTGTTGCCAAGAGACTTCTCAACCTCAACAAGAGCAAAAGAGTTGAAGTTCACACATATACACTGTGCAGAGGGAGTTAAGCAAGCTAATCCCACTGAAATCAAATTACCCTCTCCTGACAGCATACTAACTAGCTAGGTAATTCTTTAGTTGTTTTAAAGGTTACAGTGACTCCTACAATTTAACGTGCTGACTCTCTCTCATTCACAGGAACAGACTTAAGCCTGAACTTCATAAACTTGATTTTAGCTTCATCCCTGAACAACGTACTATCTAATTATATTTCTTCCTCACTACCACCTCCACCACACAAGTGGCTTATGCTAAAGGAGATTTTGACAAAAGATATTCATGGAAACATTTCCTATTTGTACTTAACCTTAAGTAATTTGTTTCTTTTTAGATCTCTCCTTCATCCCTCTTCTATTTAGAATACTAAGAGTACCTAGCCATCCTTCAAGATCAAACTCGACTGTCACCTCTGGTGAAACCATTCCCAACTCTCCAATTAGAAAACGTTGTCCCTTCTTTATCCTAATGCATTTTTCATAACTTTATTACAACATTTTACATACTACACTCTACTCGTACACTTTTCTGTCTCCACTTCCTACACTATAAGCTCTAAACCATTATAAAAACTTGTAAGAAACTATTATATTACAAACTTCTTCCTCTGTCTTTTCACTTCATGACCACCATTCCTCTTGTTCCTTTTTCCAACTCCAGTTCTCCTTTTCCTTCCCATCCCATTAGCTGTACTTCTGACCAACTACAATATTCCTAAAATATAGAGAAGACTGGGGGGAAAGGGCTAAATACCTCATAGAACAGTTCTGCTTCTTTCTGACATGTCATTTTTCACTTGGATAGTCCTATTCCAAAAATATGGTGGCTTCAAGATATCAAAATAAAACTCAAGGGTTTGAATCCTTCAGGTGATGTACTATGATACAACAAAAAGAAAACAGGGCTTTGCTGGAATCAAACTTGTCACCCATAAAAAGCTTATCACCTGTAAAAACTGGGGATAATCACATCTCACATATTCTTACGTTTACTATGAGAATGAAAAGCAATACAAAGCAAGCAACTGGAATAGGGAATAATGGTGATCACGCTGAGGTACATGATACCAAAAACAAAGATGTATGTTCAGCAACATCAATTTTGCTCTCATTTGAAAAACAAATAGTTACAAATATCCCATAGGGCAACAAATTAAAAAGCTTCAGACAAATAAATTAGCCAGAACTACTCAGGCTATCTTCAGCATACAGATAGCTGACTGGAATTCAAAACATTTTCCCACTGAAATAGTGTGGGGAGAGGCGGTTAGTAACTAACATAAAGCCGTGAAAAACAGAATAAACTACTGTCATAGATGTCTGTGTCCTTAAGATAAGCAGTATAATTAGAGAATAAGTAGGCATCTTTCAGAAGATTCTGAAGAGGCTATCCACGTACTTTCAAAGGTGCTAGGTAAAGCAAACAGTACTGGTTCTTTTTTATGATCTCTTTTTATTCCTGGATGTGTGGTTTAATTTTTCTTTGACAGACGTAAATATCTCTACATCAAAAGAATTATTTATACCTAAGGCTGTCCCTTGGCACATAATGAAAATATAAGCAGTAAAGAAGGAAAGAAAGGAAGAAGAGAGAAAACGTTTAACCCCCTTGAGGTAAGTGGTAAAGCTCTGGATTAAGATAAGCAGTGGGGAGTTAGAGAGGTGTGTGCACAGAGCAGGGATAAATTTAATTATATCATTAATAAATGATATAAATTTAATTAATAAGCAATAAAGATACAAAGGAGAGATGATCACAGCATGTGTCCCATTCTCTCCTAATGCATTATTTCTATCTGCCTCAGAGAAGAAAGAAAGATATTTTAAGAAATGTTAAAACTAAATAGTTGATGCCATTAGCCACCGGGTAACCAAATGACTGAGAGCAGCAAAGCTGCTATAGGAAACAGCAATAACCAAATAATGAATGATACAGGGAATGGTAACCATGGGTCAACTGCAAGACAGATATTCCTAAAATGGAGTGCCTGCAGAGTAAAAAGCTTAAAGTAACAAGATACTTGCCCCTACAGTACTGGAGTTAGCCCTGTCACCAATATCAAAAACATAAAGAAGCTACACTAACATCTCAAAAATTAACACTGTGGAAATATAAATCTGATAAAGCACTTTGAATTAATTTTTCAAAGAAAAGGTACTGAAGGTGGAAAAAGAGAATAAGATATATCAAAGGAAAAATACACCTTAGCTAGATTTCCTTCTCTAAAAGCAAAGAGGCTGGGGCAGATGGTCTCTTACTCTAGCAACACGACATGGCAAGTCTGACTCATAAGACTTCCTGAATGGGTCACCATGTAGACTGCAGGTTAGTCTGTGCTCGGTCCTTACTGTTTCCATGGTCTTTTTTCCTTTTCTGACCTCACAGCTTGTTATTCTTCAGTGATTATAATTCTAATCCTAGCCTAAATAACCTTAAATTCTAAAGAATCCTTTTTTTTTAAAATAATGCTTCCATATCCCTAGAAGTTATATGTCTGATGATAGAAGCTATCTCTTCAAATAAATCTCCAAAAGTCATTACTGATTTCAGGATGACAATCATACAAATAGTGAATGATAGCATATATATCAAAGTCCAAAAAGAAAATAATAATGCACTCCTAACATCGTTTACCTGTTGAAGGGTGGTGTAGCACTCGTAGCAAGGTTGAAAAGTATCAAAGTCTAAATCCAACTTCAAATGCCTCCCTACTCCCCTCCAAAATACAGCTGCTACACTACGTGGAGCTAAAAATCTGTGCCTCTAGGTCATGATTGTTCAAGGGAAGAAATCTGCAGCAAGTGGGACTATAAACTACTGAGGAATAGGCTGAAAAGATCATCACTCAAATAATCTAAAATAAAACAGCGCGTTTTTTTTTTTTTCTTTCTGTTCAAAGGTCAGTTCCATGACTCATGACTTTAAAGAGCTTCTCTGTGTACCTCACAAACCTGCCTATGCACACGGAGTAAATGAAGCTGGGTGGCACATCATTATCCTGAGAGAACATTTGAGGCAAAAATTTAAATATGAACTCTTGTAAAACCATTCATACAACTAAACTGGTTAAAACCAAAACTCACTTCAGTAAGTGTCTTGAGAGTGGTCACAAAATAACAGGGATGTAATGTACAGCACAGTGACTATGGTTAACACTGCTATATGACATACAAGGAAGTTGTTAAAAGAGTAAATCCTAAGAGTTCTCATCACAAGGAGGAAATTTTTTTTCCCTTCTTCCTTCTTTTTATTGTAGCTATATGAGATGATGGATTTTAGCTGAACCTATAGTGGCAATCATTTCACAACACATGTAAATCAAACCATCATGCTGTACCCCTTACACTTATTCAGTGACATCTGTCAATTATTTCTCAATAAAACTGGGGAGGGGGGAAAGTTTTGTGGGGGTTTTTTGTTTTTTTTTTTTATCCAGTAGTCACTGTTAAACAGCCTGGGTGCTGTCCACACAGACAAAGGAGATCGCCTTCCTAACACCAATATGCCTGGGATGAACTGTTGATCAAAAGAGTCAAGTTTTGTGTTGTTTTTGTTTGTGTGTGTGTGTGTCTCTGTCTGTGTGTTTTGCCTTCAACAAGCTGATGACCCACTGCCAGAAATCAACAAGCTAGTACATGTAGAATCACAAATCGTATTTTGTGCTATGAAAGGCCTCCACTGAAAATTAGTGGCTAAGGGACTTCCCTGGTGGCACAGTGGCTGAGAATCTGCCCGCCAATGCAGGGGACACGGGTTCAAGCCCTGGTCTGGGAAGATCCCACACGCCTCAGAGCAACTAAGCCCGTGAGCCACAACTACTGAGCCCTTGTGCCACAACTATTAAAGCCCACTTGCCTAGAGCCCGTGCTCCACAAGAGAAGCCACCGCAATAACAAGCCCGAGCACTACAATGAAGAGTAGCCCTGGCTCACTGCAACTAAAGAAAGCCCGCACGCAACAGTGAACAACCAACACAGCCAATAAATAAATAAATTTAAAAAAGAAAAAGAAAATTAGCGGGTGATCTGTAATTTAAAAGCAGTAACAACTGAGTACCAGCCACAGGACACCATGTCACATAGCTATTCAAAGTCCTAACCTACAGTCAATCTGGTTCTTATCACTAAAAGAGAGAGATTCAGGTTAACAACAATGATGTGTCTTTCAAATTGGCCAAACTTTACCGGTTAGCTCAGGCCACCTTGGTGTTTAAGAAGGACATAAAAGAGCAGCTGTAGCAGGAACTGGATGTGCTACAAGACAACAAATAGATATATCCAATTCCTGCTACAGCAAGGTACAAGGTTTAAGTCAAAGGCTGCTACAATTTCAACCAAATTCACTAGGTCAGTAGTTCTCAACCTTTTTTGATATCAGGATTTCTCTCTTAAACACTAGGAACCCTTAAAAAAAAAAAAAGAAAGAATGGGACTTCCCTGGTAGCCACATCCATGCGGCAATTATGCCACAACTAGAGAGAAGCCCGAGTGCCACAATGAAGAGCCCACATGCCTCAACAAAGATCCCGCATCCCACGACGAAGACCCGACACAGCCAAAAATTAAATACATAATATTAAGAAGAAAAAAAAACTAGGAATGCTAAAAGTCTTTGGTTATATGGGTTATTATCTATCAATATTTATTATTAGAAATTAAAACTTAGAACCTTTGAAAATAAGTCCATTACACATTAACATAAACAATTTTATGAAAAAACACCTAAAACAAAACAATTCCATGAGAGGTGGCATTGTTTCACATTTTTACAAACCTTACGTCTGACTTAATAGAAGACAGTTGGATCCTCTTATCTACCACACCACTCAATCTATCTGTTGCAATACCTTATACTGATTGAAACACATGAAGAAAATTCAGCCTCATACATACACGTACTTGTAAGAGGAAGGACTATTTCAATAGCCTTTTATAATTAACTATAAATAATTTTCCTTGACATTATGCTAAAACAAGTTGTACTTTGTTTTTATCTGAAAATACTTTCAAACTTACAAAAAGTTGCAAAAAAAATAGCAAAGCAAAATACTATAAGGCATACCCTCAATACCCTTTACTCAGATTTGCGTATTATATTAGTTTCCTGTGACTACTGTATCAAATTACCACAAACAACAGATATTCTCTCGAAGTTCTGGAGGCTCGTGTCCAAAATGAAGGTGCCGACAGGGCCATACCCTTTCTGGAGGCTCTCGGGTAGACCTGCTCGACCCTCTGCTAGCTTCTGCTGTTGCCAGCAATCCCCGGCGTTCAGAGACAAGTGGGACTTTCTTAAAGGTTAGTTGCAAAGTGAAACCTGAAACCTTATCAATGAACTTTCATACTGTGACATTAAAATACACTAACTTACACTCTAAAAAAAAATCTTTTACCCATGCATGATTTTGTAACATCAAACACTGTCATTTGGATAATACTGGTTCACTGATTAGGCAGATTTTCAAATACTGATACATTATACAATATCAAAAACTCCACATTAATATCACCACCCATCTCATTCATAAAGTCTGTAACTACTGAGAAGCTGTCACACTCATGGTGACAGATTTAAAATCAACATGAAAATTTGGGGGGATGAAAAAATATTCCATGCAAATAAAAATCAAAAGAAAGCTGGAGTAGCAATACTCATATCAGATAAAATAACTTTAAAATAAAAAATGTTACAAGAGACAAGAAAGGACATTACATAAAGATCAAGGGATCCATCCAAGAAGAGGAGATAACAATTATAAATATATATGCACCCAATATAGGAGCACCTCAATACATAAGGCAAATGCTAACAACTATGAAAGAGGAAAGGCAAGGCAGAAATAGAGACACAGATGTAGAGAACAAACATATGGACACCAAGTGGGGAAAGCGGGGAGGGTTGGGGATGCATTGGGAGATTGGGATACCAAATTATACACTCTAAATATATGCTGTTTATTGTCTGTTAACTGTATCTCAATCAAAGTTCTTAAAAAAAATTAACATGAAAATTTTTACTTGAAAACTCCAATTTTATCACTGTCAACAGATACTCTCAGATGTTTTCCTTGCTCAATTTCAAGAAACTGTCTGCCAAATACCCAAGTTCCAATAACCATAGTTTGTTATTCTTTCAAGTAAAAATGATATTCCATGAAAAAAGTGGCCTGTTCAGTACACAAGTCAATCACACAAGTGCTTTTTCCCAAGACAACCATCATACTTTGGTAGGAAGAAGTGCTTTCTGCCTATTTTCCATTCTCACTAGACAGAATGTTAAAAATACAGTACTCAGGGTCAAGATTTAATAAAATGAGCAAATTTTCCACCATCAAGGACAATTCTAATTGAGAAATGGGGTGGGGGGGTTCCTTTAAGTCTGAGTGCAGGGCAGTGAAGAATGTAATGACTACTAGCACAGTCTGGTAGTCCCACAGCCTTGATTCACGCTAAGACACCAGCAACTTTATGCATCGCTGCTTTTGAACCAGTGCAAACATCAACAGGATGAAAATGGAAAATATATTATTATGAAAATAATTTTAACTCTGCAGACTCCATAAAAGGTTCTCAGGGACTCTCAAGGGTTCACAAACCACACTGAGAACCACTGTCCTAGATTAAGGTAGGGACTGAGGGTTTGATATTGGAATTGCTTCTCCAAGATCCTCTACATACTCATTTAAGAAATACTTCAGTATCTACTATATGCAGGCCTAAATAAAGAAGCCATGTTGTGTGATCAAAAGAACAAAGGACTTCCTGATAAGATGATGTAGTGGACTATTGCTTTCAACTAGCCACACTCTCCCCCCTTGCTCTAAATATAATAATGACAAAATATGTTTTGTTTTGGACTTCCTAGGTGGCGCAGTGGGTAAGAATCTGCCTGCCAGTGCAAGGGACACAGGTTCAATCCCTGCCCCAGGAAGATACCACATGCTGTGGAGCAACTCAGCCCATGCGCCACAACTATTGAGCCTGCGCTCTAGAGCCCGTGAGCCACAACTATTGAGCCCATGTGCCGCAACTATCGAAGCCCACGTGCCTAGAGCCCGTGCTCTACAACAAGAGAGGCCACCGCAATGAGAAGCCCACACACCACAACAAAGAGTAGCCCCCGCTCGCCGCAAGTAGAAAAAGCCTGTGTGCAGCAATGAAGACCCAACACAGCCAATAAAATAAACAAATAAACAAATAAATAAATAAATTTATTTTAAAAAATATATGTCTTGTTTTGTTTTTACATTTTGAAAGACACAGCCATGCTCAAACATAACAAATACATCTATGGACCAAGACACAGAGCAAACATACAGCAATGAGTTGATGGCTCTATGAACCTACTGAACTCTAGCATTAGAAACTAGCAAAGACACTCAGGAAATCAAATCATGCACAAGGTAACAGAATCAAAAGCAAGGCTCAGAGGTAAAAACCAAACAAAAAAATTTCTGAAAGAGAAGTGAAAAAAGCTCTATCAATAGCTATCTAGCTAACTGATTATATCAAACTGTTACCTGGGGACTTCCTAGGTGGTGCAGTGGTTAAGAATCCACCTGCCAATGCAGGGGACATGGGTTTGAGCCCTGCTCCAGGAAAATCCCACATGCTGTGAGCAACTAAGCCCATGTGCCGCAAACATTGAGCCTGTACTCTAGAGCCCGTGAGCCACAACTATTGAGTCTGTGTGCCAAAACTACTGAAGCCCACGCCCCTAGAGCCCCTGCTCCACAAAAGAAGCCACCTCAATGAGGAGCCCACGCACCACAATGAAGAGTAGCCCCTGCTCGCCACAACTAGAGGAAGCCCATGCGCAGCAACAAAGACCAAATGCAACCAATAAATAAATTAAAAAAAAAAAAAAAACTGTTACCTATAGTTGTAGGGAAAAAAAAACAACAAAAAAACACAGGTAGGACTTCCTAGGTGGCGCAGTGGTAAAGAATCTGCCTGCCAATGCAGGGGACACGGGTTCAAGCCCTGCCCTGGGAAGATTCCACATGCCACGGAGCAACTAAGCCTGTGCGCCTAAAAAATAAATAAATAAATAAATCCTACATCAGGATGCAAAAAAATACATTTAAAAAAAAAAAAAAAAAAAACACAGGTAATACAGTTGGTCCCCAACTTTTAAAGGTTCAACTTACAATTTTTCAACTTTACAACAGTGCAAAAGCGGTATGTATTCACTCAAACCCTACTTTAAATCCTGAATTTTGATCTTTTCCCAGCTAGCGATATGCAGTACAATACTCTCTCATGATACTGATACTGGCAATGGCAGTGGCAGCCCATCTCAACTTACAATGGGTTTATTGGGACGTAACTCCATCATAAATCAAAGAACATCTGTACATACAAAACCTGGGTCATACATAGCTCTGACATTGCAATAATATCTCAGAACAGAACCCTGAACATAGACTGAAGGTATGGTGGAAATGGTTTGAGAAGGTAACAAAAAAAAAAAAAAGCTAGGATTGCCAGGGGCAGAGAGAGGGGGACACATGAAGGGCACCAAAATAAGAGAATTTCCCACTCAAGATGCAAACTATAAACTAAAATTCCAAAGTGGATTTAAAATCTGAACTAAGAAAGATGGTCAAGAAATGCATTGATTCCAAAAGATGAATTCACCACCCAATAAAATGAAATCTTGAAATAAGTTTAAAATAAATGTTTACAATCCTTAATAAGAAATAATCAACAGCCATGAAAACGTACACATAAAGAAACAGAATGTTGCGAAAAGAATGAATTATAAACCTTCATAAATTATGAAGTATTAAAAAAAAAAAAGATGGTATTTTCCATTATCTGAGCACCAAATATCTGAACTCTGAACAGATTTGGTTAGCATGGGATACTTAAACCCATATCTGAAACACAACTCAATAGACAGGATTAATTCCTAGACTGGACACAACACACACACACACACAAATCAGTGAACTGGAAAATAAAACTGATGACGCCAAGCAGAATGCAGCACAGTGAAGTAAAAAGGGGAAAGAACACAGACTTCAGAGCTGACCTAAGCCCTAACATCATATTTACCAAATTTAAATCTCTGAACCTTAAGTTCCTCTTCTCAAATGTAGATATACCACACCTTTACAAAGCTGCTGAAAGAATTTTAAAAACCACACACACACACACACACACACACACACACACACACGCACGCACGCACGCTCAGCGGTGGGCAAATGGCAGATTTGAAAAATGGCTCCCTCAAGAATCTTATGATTTACAGACAGAATCGAAGTTATTTAAAAAGAGATTTTTTAAAATAACTATGTCTACAATCCAAATAAAATCAGGAAACAATGTATCTGTGTGTTTTTCAACTCCAATATTAGCTGAATAAACTTAAGCAAATCTAAACTTTGGGACCTAAGAGGAGATTAAAGAGATGTCTTTTGAGAAGCACTGAATTCTCAAAGATACTAAGGTCTACAAATACAGTTTTGGTAGTGGTCTTAAGCTGTTCTTACGTAAACATTTCAAATATTTTCCTTAAACTACTCTGATATTATGTTTCTCTGTCAAAAGAATTTGTAGAAACAGTATCTTTTATTACAAAGGACACCTGGGTCACAAGTGCTTAAGGGCAATTTTCTTCTTTAAAAAATCACATTAAAATTCATAATTAATTCCTCTGCAATTCTTTAAAATATAAAGACATTGGCAATTTAACTAGCCTAAATTTAAAATTCCATTCACTATTGATCATTCTTAATAAAATGGCTTCCTTTTCAACTGCCAAAAGGAAAACGGAAAGGGATGGAACTCGGGCTTCTTACACTTCAAATGGAATTGGGAGTGATTTAAGTAATGAAACATCTACAATTTACATGGTACCTTCACACCACAAAACTGGCTTCTCAAAAGCCGATGTAAAAACTCTCATACACACAAAAAAACTAAATTTCAACTTACTTCCCAAGGTCTAGGAATCAAAGACCTTATACTACTAAATCATGTCTGGAAATGAAAAGACAGTAGGATTATAGCTGTGCACGGCCAATTTATCTTCTGAAGTCAAAGCATGTCTCCTGTTACCTTGCAGCAAGTCAATGTGATCTGCATGTCAATATATTGAAGGGCTGCAGAATCTGAAACCTATACCAACCATAAAAGGTGTTATTTTAATTAACAAGCTTGCCAACACATTATGAACTTTGCAATTCTACTCTAGAATTCTTTCAAAATTATTATCACAATCTCATTTTAAAGAAAACTTTAAAAGGCTAAGAACTGAGACTAAAAATCATTCAATTCCAATTATATTTATGGTCACCATCCGGTAAAATAAAATAACTAGCTCTATAAAAATATTTTTAAACAGAAGAACAATATGGTAACAGCTGATATAGAAAAAAATAATTTCTATAATTCAGTTTTCTACATTCAGGCCAAATTTTATAGTAGGGGAATGAAAGAAATGACAAATCACACATTAGGTAACAAGAGTGCTACCTGGAATACATTAGGTACATTTTTACTTGTAATGATTTTTCAACTATGAAAGACAAAATTCTACAGAAGTGAATTAAATACCCTATACTTCTGATCTTTAGATGATTGTGGATTCACATCATATAAGCTTAATATATGAAGCTCATTAAAGAATGATACATGATGCAAAATATATTTAAATCTTAGGAACATATGTGGAACATGTGTGCATATATGCAAAGCTTTCAAAGTTACTTTAAAATGTGAAAATGAGTAAGGCTCCTGTTATCCCTGATAAATGTCAGCCGTCATGCACTCATGTCCAATACATACTATTTTTCACAAAGCAGAGTACCAGAAAAAAGCAATTCTGAATTCACCAGCTGCACGTAATGGTTACACATAGAAAATTCCATTCAAGGTCAGGAGTTTAGAGGTTTTCAATATCAACGTCAAAATGATGCAGGCTTTATATGTTAAGTATTACAGAGATTCCAAAACATATTTTTTTTAAAACAGTTTTTGAAAACAAAGACAGAGTCATAAGAAAGTAATTACTCTAAGAGTTTGGCACATGAGAAATAGGGCCATTTATAAGTGATATAAAGTGGATTATTTTTGTATTTTTGGATCATTGAGCTGATATTTAGGCCAAATATATTTCTTAACTAAGTTACAAAATTAAGCACAAAGAGCTATATTATTACCAATCCGATGATTTTTTATGTCTATATTTTCCAAGTTAATAAAACTGTCCTGTTAATGAACCCTATGAACAATTAATACAACCTTACCTCCATCCATTTTTACCAAGAGCAGAAAAAAAAAGTAATTAGATTAGTACAGCAGTTTAGCTAGTTCGTGCCAAAGATGGATATTACAACTTTAACAGTTTTCTCTACATATTCTGAAAGCTTCATCCTTAAAAGCAAACCAGCTTAACCATCACTTTTTTACTTTAATAACAGAACAAAACTATCAATAGGAATTTTCTTTTAAAAGCATCTCTGTATAGTATGTGACCTATGCTACAAAAATATTACCTTCTAAAAGTAAACTGCCATTTCACCAACATTAAATTCAAACTATTTAAGCTTTGAAAATTATAAATGCATTTATATTCTCCTATATAGCATCGTAAAACTAATGACCTCCATATTTTAAATATATCGCTAGTAATCAGTCTTCTTTGCATAGAAGGAATCTCTTGAAAGTTTAAAACCTAAAAAGAAAATAAAAAAGGAATGAAGGGACTAAGTGTGGTCAGATTATCTCAACTAAAATAACTTTGGCTTTTCCACTTAAAACCACAGCACTTCATTAGCCCAAGAGAGCAGATCCACCAAAATTATGGCTTTCTTAGTAATTTTTAATTGCTCTTATAAGCTTCAGAGCAAAAATTGATTTCTGGGTGTAGTGCTGCAAAATATCCATATGTAACTCACAAACATGTAATGTACAAATAGAAAAGTGTAGATGGGTCTGGGTATAATTTTGAATTCTTTTTTTTTTTTTTTTAAAGAATAAAGTCTTGGAAGGGGGATGAACTGGGAAATTGGAATTGACATATATACACTACTGATACTATGTATAAGATAGCTGACTAATGAGAATCTACTGTACAGCACAGGGAACTCTATTCAATGCTCTGTGGTGATCTAAATGAGAAGGAAATCCCAAAAAGAGGGGATATATGTATAGCTGATTCACTTTGCTGTACAGTATAAACTAACAAAATATTGTAAAGCAATTATACTCCAAATTAAAAAAAAGAATAAAGCCTTTTTGATATAAACTTTCTTGACAAATGAAGAAGATATGGTGCTGGAATTAACATTAACCCTATAATTACAGGTTGACTACTCTAACAAAGATTAAATAAGGTTTTTAAAAACTTGAGGTGAGTTTAATTAACATGTTATTTTTGAAACTCAGCAAAGTTTGAGATAGATAGCACACCTCCTGCGGTCAGTGCCATGAGAAAAGTAACCATATTTTCCCATAAAATTCCTTTATGGCATCATAGAACTCTTAGTGTTCCTCAATACATCAGCTTTGTTCTTTAATAGCTTCATCAAGACGTAATTCACATACCATACTCTTAAAGTATACAATTCAATGGCTTTTAGTACATCCAGAGTTGTACAACTGTCACCACCATCAATTTCAGAACATTTTCATTATTGCAAAAAGAAACCCAATACCCCTTAACTGTCATCCCCCTAAGCCTCTCATTCCCCCACTACACAAAACCTCTTTCGCACCCCTACCCTAGGCAACCACAAATCTACTGTACTTTCTGTCTCTACAGATTTACCTATTCTGGACAGTTCATACAAGTGGAATCATACAATATCTAGTCTTTTGTGATCAGCTTAGCCTAAAAGTTCATCCATGTTGAAGCATGTATCAGTACTTCATTTCTTTTTATTTCTGAATAATACTTCATTATATAGATATACTTAATATTCATCCATTCATCAGTTGATGGACATTTAGGTTGTTTCCAACACATGAATATGAATACTGTTATTATGAACAGTTAGTACAAGTTTTTATGTGACCACCCATATTCTTAAATGAGAAACCATGAGCACTAATGAAAACAGCTTTTGATGATATATATAAAAAAGCCTCCCAAAGATTGCTAGTAAACAGGAAAAAGGCCAGATTCTTATAAAAATTAAGTGGAACCAATTGAGCAATTTTAACTATGATTAATATGCTAAGGGCTCAAATGGTAAAAGTAGACAACATACAAGAACAGATGGGTAATGTAAGCAGAGATGGAAACTCTAAAAAAGCAAATGGGAGTATCAGAAATCAAAACTCACTAACAGAAATGAAGAATGCTTTTGATGGACAGAGCTTGGGGAGGGGGTGGAATCAGTGAGCTTGAAGACATTCCCTCCCTCGCTCGCTCCCTCCCTCTTTCTCTCTCCACTCCCCTCCAAAACTGAAATACAAAGAGGAAAAAGAAAACATAATATCCAGGAACAGTGGAACAATTACAAAATAATACACACATAAGGGGATTACCATTTATGTGAAATTCAGGAAAAGGCAAACTGTAGTGACTTAAAGCAGCCCAATGGCCACCAGCTACCAGTAGAGGGGACAGATTATAGAGGGACACAAAGGAACCTTAGGGGGTGGTAGAAATGTTTTCTACCATAATTGCGATAATGGTTACATTTGTCAAAACACTCATTAAACTGTAAATTTAAGGTTGCTGAATTTTATTGTATGTAAATTACACTTTAATAAAGTTGTTTAAAAATTAAGTACTTAAAAAGTTAGCTAAGGAAAACTGCAGTGCATATTGCTAATCCTGTGATAAATAAATGACTGGTATGAGATAAACTAGCTTACAAAACATAGGAAATTTTATTTTGCTCAATAATAAAATTTACTTTGCTCGGGAATTCCCTGGTTGGCACAGTGGTTAAGAATCAGCCTGCCAATGCAGGGGACACAGGTTCGAGCCCTGGTCTGAGAAGATCCCACATGCTGCCAGAGCAACTAAGCCCGTGCACCACAACTACTGAGCCTGCGTTCTAGAGCCTGCAAGCCACAACTATTGAGCCCGCGTGCCACAACTACTGAAGCCCGTGTGCCTAGAAGACTGCTCCACAACAAGAGAGGCCACCGCAATGAAGAGCAGCACCCACTCACCACAACTAGAGAAAGCCCGTGTGCAGCAACAAAGACCCAATGCAGCCAATAAACAAATAAAATAAATAAATTTATTTGTTTTTAAAAAACAACCTCAATTAAAGATAACTATTACTTCTGGGATAGAAGCAGGATGAGTTCATGGAGAAACACATTGCGAGTGGATACACCTAACAACCCTCCGGTTCTTAAGTTCAAGTAATAGGTTCACAGGTGTTTTTCCAAGTATACTTCATAACTCACACATAGTATATATTCTTGCTTATATAAAATATTGCATAATTTTAATGTTAAGTTAAAAAAAACTATGTGGACAAATACTTAATCTAACATTTGAGCTAGACACTGTTGAGTGTATTCCATTTATTACTCTCACTTAATCCCCACTGCAGCCCTCTGATATGCAGAATAGATGAAAGCAGAGTTCAACTTTATCCCTCTTTTAATAAGAAAACAGACATAGAGAGGTAAAAGAACTCACCCAAGGTCATATACCTAGTAAGTGATGGAGCTAAAAATTAAATTCAGGTCTTTCCAATGTCAGAGCCCAAGCCCTTAAAAAATTTCCACCCAACAACAAAAAAAAAAAAACCTTAAAGCTTATGTTATGACATCAAATATTCTACTCCTTTTTTCATGGAATCTGAGTTTAACTGCACCATTTACAGCTGTTTTAACAACTGCCTTTCATTAGAACTGGCCCAGTTGAAGTCTCCAGTAAGATGCTATTGTTATCCAGCCACATTCACTAGAATTTCCTACCAGTCTTTACAAAAAGAAAACAGTTAAGAAGTATGGCCCTTACCAGGTTGGTCATCACCAAGTACCACAGATTCTCAACCCACCCCTATGCACATCAGTTTAAAAAATAATTTTAAATATCTTCATCTTACCAATATTTTCATCTCCTAATCTAACCATTATGCATTTACAGTGAGTAGGGGAAACGCAGTTCACTTAAATTGTTTGGTTTTCAAATAACAACAGTTGCTTTACAAGATTTCCATGAATTTAATTCATTTTAATTATAAGGCATAAAAAGAATTTATAATTAAAACAGTTATCTTTTAAACTTTAGTAATTCAACTTCAGATTAAACCGAAGGACAGAGATAAATACAGTTCTTACAACTTAGAGCACCATTCATATGCTAGGGATACCTTTTTTTAACATCAAGATTTTCAATAAGCTTATATTGGAACTTTAGAAACTAAAATATTAGTAAAATGTGATATAAAGGCATTTGATAATTATCCTGGCCTTCACAATATTTTCATTCCTCTATCCAACTATACAATGCTCTTATTTTAACAAAGATGACATAAAAATTGGTTTAAGAAATCTACATGAAGTAAACCCATTAACTGAGGCTGCACTTCAAAAAGTTAATTTCCAAGACCATGAATGATATCACAGCCTAAGATTCCAAAAAGTCATGATTTTAGAACTTCTACAGTTAAAAGTTCAATTTTTCTGTTGAGTAACCATAGGCTTATTTTCACTGCTGGAGGAATGCCATCTGTAAGTTCCTAAGGTATTACTGACTTCGGTGATACTTAAATTCTTCTACTAAAAATCATTTTTAAACCATAAATAAGAACTTAACTTCAATTTTCTGCAATTTTACAATATTTAAGGTAAGCAGTATCCCCTACCACCTCCCCACTCCTACCCATAACAGCATGAACATTTAAAAAGACTGCAACTTATTACAAGGTAAAGTTCACAAATTACAGAAAGAAAATGGTCTAAAGTTTGCAAAGAATCAAGATTTAGGTTCTAATTTCAGTTACATCACAAACTAGTTCTACAATTTTGATAAATCCACTGGCTTAAGCCTCTTCCTACCATGGGTTCTAAGAACAAGGTGAAACAGAAAAGCATTTTCTTGTTGAGTATCACTCAGATTGGAGAAGAAATAAAGTAACTGAACTTAAAGGGATATCAAAACTACCCACTTGAAGTATGGAAGGAAAACAGATTGAAGAAAAATGGAAAGGGCCTTAAGGACACGTGAGAAATATCAAATGGCCTATCAAATATGTAACTGGAGCTCAAATAGTGAGATTGAAGCAAAAACAAAAAGCAAACAACTTCAAAAAATAATGGCCAAAACTTCCCCAAACTTAATGAAAACACCAGTTTACACACTGAAGAAGTTCAGATAATCCCAAGAAGAATAAATACAAAAACCAGACCTAATTACATAGTGGTCAAACTGTTTAAATTCAGACATCAAGAGAAAATCTTGAAAGTAGTCAGAGGGAAAAAAAAGAGCTTAAGACCATAACATACAGAGAGGAACAAAAAGTTACCTTTTCAGAAATAATCAGACAACAGAATAATATCTTTAAAGTGCTGAAATAAAAAATATCGACACAATTTTATATACAGTGAATCCTTCACAAATGAATGTGAAATAAAACATTTTCACATACATAAAAGTTAGACAATTAGTCTCAAATACTTCAGGAAGTAAAAGGATTATCTATCCTTCAGGCCAAGGGGTAAGGATATCTGATGAAAACTCCTATCCATTAGGATGAATGGAGCATATCTGAAATGTCTTATTGCCAAATGGGTGGCTCTATCTGCTTCCCTTTGATGTCTGTCTTGAAGTCTAAGATTCTCATAGAAAGACTACACAAGCTACCTTTAAATCTTGGTATTTTATGAAATAAATTCTGGGTGACAGACCCAAGGTACGAAGACACAATTTTACGACTGTACTAGAGGAAGAACTAAGTCAAAATTTCTAGGTCTCTCCATACACCTAAGCAGATGGTATCTTTAAAGCAGGCTGCAGAAAAAGATTAAGCAAAACAGAATTACTTACACAGGACTGAATGAACTAGTCAAGAATTTTAACTGTAGTTATTTGTTTTAGAATATTATTTAGTATTATGTTTTCCAATGGGTTCTACGAGGAAGCTCTTTTTCTTTCAATTCCCTCTCTAGCCCTCAATTTAATAAATTACACTTATACGCACTTTAAAAACATCTTAACTGGCACCTGATTTGATGTCCTCAAATTTCAGGGAAAAAAAATAAATATAAAAGTAAAAACTGAGTCTCTCTACTTTTCATGTCCATAATATTAATTGCATAGGTTTACTAAAAATCTGTCAACCGATTTATCAGGATAATTGGACAATCAAGTCCATATCTCGAATGTCATAATTGAGAATAATTCTCATTTAATTAGGCATGACAAGCCCACCATTAAGAAACAAAGACTTCACTTTATAAGTCAATACCTATGGGACTAGTATCTATACTTGACTTATAGAGACTAGCCTCAAAAGTAGGCCAAAGACTTAGTAAATTTGAGGAACCAGGAGAAGAGGTGACTTCACTCATATTTACAGGACTGCAAGTGAAATCTAGTAGAGTTTGTTTGGACTAGTGTCCTAGTCTCAAGATACAAGAACAAATAAAAGAGACATTAGAAATGCAATGCTATACTCCTTAGGAAAACTTCCAGAGAGAAATTAATCCTCTGGTCTCAGAAGTTGTTCAATAAAATATGCTCAGGGACTTCCCTGGCGGTCCAGTGGTTAAGACTCCATGTTTCCACTGCAGGTGGCATGGATTTGATCCCTGATCAGGGAACTACTGATAAGAGCCCACATGTTGTGTGGCACAGCCAAAAAAGAAATACACTCAAAGACGTGTATATGGTTAAATAAAAGACATCTTTTCATACCTTTTTGCAAAGCATGAAAACAGCCTTTTTTTTAAAATGAATTCAAGAATCAACGGAAGGACTTCCATTTTAGACCAAGAGAGAATAACAGGATCCATCCCACCATGAACTGAACAAATTATAATAACAAACTATACTCAGACACCAGAGAACAAGCAGCAAAAAGCTGTGGTCTCTGAAATTATAAAAACGATTGGGAGTTGGGGGAGGAAGGACCAACAACATGACAACATGAGCCCTACCACCAGCCAGGCTTTCTAACAGAAAGCAGTTTTTCCAGATCACAGCACATGGATGAGGAAACCAAACAGAGCCCAGCAATCTCACTGAATGGACAAGATATTAACCAGAATTCACGATGGCCGAGCTGGATAGATTCTGCAGGGCAGTTTCTCAGAGTGACTGACAAGATTGTAGGGACTAACAAACTGATCCTGAAATTTGTATCAAAATGCAAAAGATCTAGATTACCCAGACCAATCATGACAAAGTTGAAAGACTCACACTACTGACTTTCAAACCTTACTATAAAGCTGCAGGAATCAAGACAATATAAGTGGGTATAACGATTGATATACAAATCAATGGAACAGGATGAAGATCAGAAATAGATCCTGATTTTATGTGTGTGTGTACATATGCATATATGTATGTATATATGTGTATATATAAGTACACACACACACACACACGCACAGTTAGTTAAGTTACCAAAAGCAATGCAATGAAAAAAGGAGAGTCTTTTCAACAAATAGCCGTGGAACAAAAAGTCAATATTTTAAAAAACTGATCCTCAATCCTTTCTTCACACCATGTGCAAAAGTTAAATCAAAATGAGAAACTTCCCTGGTGGTCCCCAGTGGGTAAGACGCTCCCAATGCAGGGGGCCTGGGTTCGATCCCTGGTCGGGAAACTAGATCGCACACACGTGTCACAACTAAAAGATTCCACATGTCACAACTAAAGATCCCACATGCCATAACTAAGACCTGGCACAGCCAAAGTAAATAATAAAAATTAAATTAAAATAAATAAAGTAAATCATAATGGATCACAGACCTAAATAAAAAGCTAAACTATAGAACAAGAAAACAAAGGAGAAAAATCTTCATAACCTTACAATAGGCAAAGATCTCTTAGCACATCAAAAAGGATTAATCCTAAGAGAAAAAAAATTGATAAACTGTATTCAAAATTCAAAATGACTGTTTTTAAGAAAGAAAAAAAAAATCAGGAAAATGAAAAGGGAAGACAAAGACCAGAAGAAAATACTCTCATAATATATCTGAAAAGGATCTGTATCATTTTTTCTTTTAACTCATACAATAACAAAACCACCCAATTTTAAAAATGGACAAAATCTGAATAGACACTTCATAAAAGATCTATGTGGAACTTGAACTCTGATATATTGCAGGTGGAATATAAAATGGTACAGCCACTTTAGAAAACAGTTTCAATTTCTTATAAAGATAAGCACGCACTTAACATAAGACCCTGCAATTACACTCCTGGGTATTTACTCAAGAGCGAAACAAAAAAATCCAAAGACTTGTACTTGAATGCTCCTAGAAGCTTCATTCATAGCAGCCAAAAATAGGAAACACAATGGAATACTACTCAACAATAAAAAGAAAGAAACTACTGATACACTCAATAACGTGGATGCATCTTAAAAAACATGCTGAGGGAAAGAACTTTTACAGCGTGACTGTGGGGAAACAGTCACTCTCACATATTGCTGGTGGGAATCCATATGGTATGATCCTTATGGAGTGTAACTTGATAATATCTAACAAAAACTACACATGCATTTACCCTTCAACCTAGCAATCTCACTTCCGAGAATTTAACCTGAAGGTACACCCCCAACAATATGAAAATATATATTCACAAGGTTATTCGTTGCAGCATTATTTTAATTGCAAAATACTGGAAACAACCTAGATAATACCCATACGTAGGAAATCGACTGAATAACCTATGGTATATGCACATAATGGAAACTATACATCCCTGTGAAAAATAAATGAGACAGGGCCGGGAAAAAAGGGAACGAGGAATAATTGTTTAATGGGTACAGAGTTTTCAGTCTACGGAGATGAAAATGTTCTGGAGATGGATGGTGGTGATGGTTGCACAACAGTGTAAAGGTACTTAATGCCACTGAACAGTACACTTAAAAGTGGTTAGAATGGTGAGTTTTCTGTTATGTAAATTTTATCATGATTTTTTAAAATGAATGGGAAAGATCCCTTTGGCATGATATGGCGTTATTTCCAGTAGATATTAGTAAGTGAAAAGAGCAAAGTGCAAAAGAATATATACAATATGCTACCTTTTGCACAAACAAAAATAAAAAATAAAACATATTATGCATATACCTGCTTATCATTACAAAAAGAAACACAGAAATACTTCAGAAAACACTGAAGGTAAATTCTTTCACGAAATGGGGAAAATGGAGTGGAAAAGATACAGAAGAGAATGTGTATTTTCTGTGTAATTTTGACTTTTGAAAATGTGTTCGTATTCTATATAACCAAAATAAAACCAATCAGAATGGGAAGGAGCATTTTAAATCAAACTCAAGCATACAAATAAATAAAGCTCATTTCATTTCAAACAAATACCATAACTACGTCATGTAGAAAGTAAGGATAGGAAATAAAAATGAGGAGGGAAGGGAAAGCAGGAGGGAGGACTAATTCAAGTAATTTAAGAATAGAGGATTTTATACTTGAAACTAACACAACACTGTAAATCAACTATAGTCCAAAAAAATTTTTTAATTTTTTAAAATACAAATATGCACATCGAAAAAAAAAAAGAATACACGATTTACTCTCAGTCTTGGGCAAGACAGTTATGGGCAAGTGGGGAACTACATACAAAATCTCCACTCACTTTAAGAAAGTTTATTGTTAGTGAAACAGTCAAAGCAATTCTGAAAAGATTTTAGATGTATTATAGGATAGGGCAAATGAGTAAATATACTGACAATGCTGGGAACCAGAGTTCTCATGGCATAAAAAGGGACATAAAAATATGAAATGAGAGGTGCAAAGAAAGAACTCTGTAGATGTGGAGTGAAACTGGACATACTGACAAACTCATGATCTCTAAACTAAATATATGCATGTTGCTATGAACGTGTACACGAACAAGTATGTTTATGTATGTACGTGTATAAACATTCATATATTTCCTAGCTGTGTCCACTGTAGGGGTCAAGAAGAGAAGAAAACTCAGGAACACCGAGGACACCTACCCCACCCCTCAGGGATCTTGGTCTCTAATACCATTCCCCACTAGGACACAGGAGCATGATTAAAAGCACTCCACTGGGAATGGAATGAGCAAATGACCATTTTGGAACCATTACAGTAAAAAACTAGATCAGACAAGAATCATCAATGAATACTAAATCTAGGGCAAATTGTGATGAGAATCATGGTATTAGCATTGCCTCCCCCACATACTGCTCTCTGCCTGCAAAAGAAGGAAAAAAACTATACAGTGGAGAAATCTGGCAACACCTTGGCCAAGTGATCAAAATTAATATTCCAATGAGGGACAGAAGACATTATGTACCTCCAGAGGTTGTGCATCTTTCTCAGGGTTTCACATCACCTATGCAGTATTCCAGCCAAGAACGCATAACCTCATTCCAGTTGCAAGGAAACTTCAGACAAACAGAAAATGAAGAACATTCTAATAAGAAGGGGAAAGGTTGTGTTCTTCAAAAATGTAAATGTCATAAAAGACAAAGAAAGGCTGTGGAAATACTCCAGGAAAAGGAGGCTAAAGAAAAATAATAAATACATGCAGTACCTGACCCTACACACTGGTTTCTGTTACACAGAACAAGGCAAATGCTGTAAGTGACTTTGTTAGGTCAACTGACAAAATTAGAAGATGGAGAACAGATTTGTATCAACATCCATTTATGAAGCTGATAACTGTACAATGGTTATATGAGAGAATGACCCTATAAAGCAGAAATATTAGGGGAAAGAAGCATACTATATGTAACATACCCTCAAATAGTTCAGAAAAGAGAGAGAAGGAAAGAGTAGAAGCACACATAAATGCAAATAATAAAACCAGAAAGTGAATCTGGCTAAAGGATATCTAGACGTTCTTTATACTCTATTTTTGTAACTTTTGTAAATTGGAAATTATTTCCAAATAAAGTTTTTTTTTAAATAAATACTATGCAGATAGTTATCCACTATATTCAGAATATAATGGGTATATACCATAATTAATTGAAGGATTTTATAGGGAAATAGCAAGAGCTGAGGCTGAAGGCTTAGATGAACTCCCAGATAAAGGAGTGTTTCAAATATTAGAGGAGAGAATTTGTACTTTTTTTTTCTGTAAGCCACGGCACAACAGCACAAAGCTTAGAACAGAAAAGAGGCTTGATTAAAGGGATATATTTAAGAAAATTTTCTAGCAAACTTTCAAGTGGGTGCAAACAGTATAGATAAGAAGGAGTAAAGGGACATTTGAACAAACACAAGCATGAAATTATGGGGTCTTGGCCTAGGAAAGCTAAGACTGGTAAAAGAAAGTTGAAATTCAGGAGACATGAAAATAGAAAACTAGGTAAGTCCTGTTCACTAAATATATCAAAGGGGGGCAGGATTCAAAGATGACTCAGATTTCAAGCCTAGCTAACCAAGAGAATAATAATGTTACTAGCAAAAAGAAATTTAACAAGAAAGGAAAGGGAAAGGGAAAGGGAAGGGAAGGGAAGGGAAGAGAAGGAAAGGAAAAAGGAAAGGAAAGGAAAGAAGGAAGGAAGGAAAGAAAAAGAAAGAGAAATTTAACTACCGAAGCAAAGAATAACTGCTTTCTCAGCTATCGGACAACTTTTCTATTTCATTTTTCCTATTGTGATGCAATAATAAAAGTTAGGAGAGGAGTTAGGTGAAATGTTATATACCAGCACAAGCAATCTAGGGAAACTAGTCTTCACAAGGTGAAATAGTTAAAATGGGTGGGGCTGATTCGGATTTTGACTAAGTGCCATTAAAACATTCACACATAAGGAAAAAGTGGGCAGGTAGTACTGTCTCATATTAAACTGTAACATACAGTTAGTTTCACTCCTTCCCCCAAAATTTATGTTTGTATATAGAATATACATATATATTCACTTATTCCAAGACCCTTCATTCAACTAATAGTACTATTAAAGAGGAAAACAACATATAAAACAAGCTTAAGATTAAATCACAAATCAAGAAGAGGGTAGTATCTTCAGAGAGTGAAGTCAGAAAATTGCAAAGGATCCAAAGTAAAAGTGAATTACCTGGCTAACCAGTCAAATGATGTTCAAGTAGGAGTTATTTTTATTGGTCTCTGACTCCACTGTTCAGCAAATATTTTGAGCCTGAGGACAAAAAAAAAAAGTGTTGATTTTTATTGCCCTTTCTTAATAGAAGTATTAGTCACACACAAATTAACTTTTCCCACCTTTCCCTTCCCTGGACATAAACAATAACAACAAAAACTATCAAGCATGAAGCCTCTTCCTAGGAATTTGAGTTTGATGCTTTATTTTTCCATGTATTACTACTGCTTAAAAAAAAAATCTGGCAGGGCATACACAACACAGTCTGTCACAGTTTGTAAACATGGATAATGCAAAGTGGGGATGAAGGAGACCAGCTTCCAGTCCTGAAAAGTGATGAAACCAGCTGGGTAATCTGAACTTGGGATGTTCTCACTAGTCCAAAAGGAATGCTCAACAAATTAACAATTTAAAACAATATAAACATCCTGTCAGAAGCTAATAAACTACTCAAGTCCAAAAAAGATAAATACCCACCAGATGGATAGATAGAGCAAGCAAGGAGAAGAGAAAAAGAAAAAAAAAAAAAAAAAGAAAGCCTTGGATATTTCTTCTCCTCTAGGAAAGGGTGCATCATTTGAGTCACAAACAAAAAAAGTAATTTTAAATGGGAGACAGGTAAATGGGCAGTTCTTCAAATAAACTGCAATAAACACATGAACATACAGAACAGCAGACTTCTGCACTTGAGGAAATGTGGAGCAGGTTGTAGCACAACAAAAAAGTGAGCCAATAAAAACATTCACCCTCACCTTCCAATTTCCAAATGTAACAATAAAGCAACAATGTGACTACTGCTAATTCTAGAGACATCTATAAAGACAACAACCATAACTATGCCCTTAAATTAATAGCATTCATGTTGGAATTGGTAGGTCTGTTGGGAAAGGATAGAAGAAAAAATGATACATTCACAAGTTCCCAGTAACAAATGCACCACAGCCATGGCCAATCCACATGTAGTAGACAGGAGACAACCAACCACAACCCAGCTGCATGATATGAAGGGTCTGTTGCACTTTTGAAACTCAAAGGTATGAAAACTGGGGGGGGGGGGGGGGGTGTTGAGGATGGAAGGATATCGTATTATACTGTGGTTCACAAAGGGAAAAGGGGAAAATCCAGGTAATAGATCAGTGCCATACAATTAAAGTTATAAAAGGAACAGATAAATCTAGTACCATGTCTACTGATAATCACAGTAATTACCAGCTTAAAACTGAGATATATGCCAAAAGTAAGCTGGTTCTTGGACTACATCTTTCAATCCACAATAGTATAGCTAGTTGTCAGCATAACGGCTAAAGAGCAAAAGCTTCAGAGCCCACCAGATCTAGACTCCCAGCTCTTTTACTTACTGGTTAGGTACCTCTGGGTCAACTTAAGACATCTTCGAGCCTTAGATTTCTCATCTTCAAATGGGTGTCACACCTCATAAGGCTCTTATGAAGATTAAGTGAAAACGCTTAATTTATTTATTAGTACCTAGTATATAAATGCTCAATAAAAACAATTATTAGCCAAACAAGACTATCTGACGCATAACATGACTTCCCAAGCACAATGAAATAAAAAAATAGGAGAAAACACAATCATCAGTTTTAGTTTTTTAATGAATTCAATGTTTTATAACTTGAATTTTTACATCCAACTTAGAGGACAGTGAAAGCAGAAAAGTGGGCTGAAGTTCTATAAAGAAAATCCGACGTTTTCTGGCCCTAATTTTAAATCAAGTTTCACTTCAGAAATGGTTCTTTTGTTGTTGCTCCTTTTGGGGGGTGGGGGGTAAAGGGAGGAGGTGTCATGGGGTGGCATTAGTACCTAGAGAACAAGAGGGGTGAGTAGGAAAACGAATTTGATTGAGTCAGAATGTACCTAGTACCCTAATGACCGACCCAGCAAACAAGTACTGCTGCCTATGTGAAAGGTTGGCAAGAGAGCCTACATTAACACTCAAATATTGTTGTACTGCTGGTGAGAACTATCCAAAAGAGTGCTGACACAGCCAATCTGTACCCCATAACCCCCAGGACCCAAAGGAACACCATCTAAAAAATTCTCTCCCAGGAAGTGTGCAGTTGAATTAGAGAGGTCCCCAAATAGTCACAGATCAATGATTGACTGCCTACCAGGAACCTGCAAGGAGTAGGTAGTCTAAAAAGTACTATATACCAGGATCTTATAAAGTATGGAACCATTGGGAAACTGCAGTTAACCTGTCTAGAACCAAGATTCCGCAAAGGCAAAAGTCAGAGCAGATTTCCCGCGACTGTGTTTTTTACCATCATCAAAAATAAGCTTATCCTTACCCCTCTTCATAATTTGGACTTTAATCAATCACACATACAAAATCAAATCACACTGACATAAATACTGAATGACATGTCCCCAAAATATTAGATATAGCAGCGGGGGGGGGGGGGGCTGACCTTAATTTTTCTACTGCAATTAACAGAAAGGTGACTGATGGGATCTACATTATCAAAACTTGCACCACTAGAAAGCTATCGGGGGCTTGGGGGAGATCAAACTGAGCTTTGTTAATAGCTAGTCTGAGAAGATGTGCCTAGAGGCCAGAAAAAAGAATCAAAGTAAGGGAGGGGAGTTGACAGAGAGGAAAATCCAAACTACATGATGCTGATGCTTGGAAACACCAACTGGACAAAAAGAGGCCACTGAATATTATGAATGTGTGTTCCTTTTGCTGTTGAACATGGAAGGGGGCAAAGACGCTACTATTAATCATATTAAACTCATTGTTCTTTCCATGCTGCTGCGGGCAGTACTCCCAGGGACTCCCTCCTCAGTTCCTTAAAAATCATAGAGATGGGGAATCACCATCTTTGGGAAAAGGCAGCTGTTGCCCACTCATCTTCAAAGCACTAGGGAGTAAGTTTGTGCACCCATTAAATGTCAGGTTACTTAAAGATTACATAATATTGGCATAAATTAAACGACATTTCTTTGCAGTTGAGATTATGTACCAAATGATAAATAAATACATCCTTTGTCAAAACTGTAACACCAGATTTTAACTTGCAACAGTCAACTGCAATCAATTTGTAGCTATAATGAAAGGGGGAAAAAAGGATGTAAGCTTAATACCACATGAAAATTTAAAATTATATGAAAAGATGCTACTATTTTTAAAGCTGTATAAACAACTCAGTAAAAAAGAATTTTCTCTTTAAAATTTATTATTTAGTCCATTATTATGTGTTCAAGTAAATAAGGAAAAAAGTATTTGGTACCCAGGAGAACACTGGTAATACACTGATGACAAAGTTTCCAAAATATCATAAGCCTTTTGACAAGAGGAGCAGGAATTACCTCAAATTACAGCATATGCAAGCCTAGTAAAGTAAGGACAGGGTAAAAAAACAGACACACACCTGACATGTATTACCACCTATCCTATGATGTATACTAGAAAGGACCAAACTGATTTGGAGTAATTTATTCTACACAGTCATTTAATAAGTTATAATAAATGTTCAGTTCTATGTGAAGTCAACCTGAAAATTTAAATGAAGCAGTTAAAAAATAAGCCTTGGTTTCAGAAAACCTAGGTTTTAGAAGTGCAGATTCATAAAGTGATCTTGTGGGAGGCATTGAATTCACTTAAATGTTTGCTCTGCACTTATCAGATGCCAGGCGCTGCACAGGCACTCAAAACTATAAGCAAAATATGGTTCCTGCTGTTAATTAGGAAAGGAGAAGCAGGTACAAATAACCACTACAGTCTCCATAAAGAAAACTATGTTCATTCAGTAAGCATCTGCTGAGCAACGACCTGCTACGCTGCGCCAGAGACCAGGGATATGAGGAAGAACCAAAAGATTAAGACACAGAGTTTGATAATAATACTGAAGAGAGAAGGGGCAGCCCTGCCTTTTTCGTGTGATTGCTGTGGTAACTATAAAGCATTATTTACATGTGAATGAAAGACAAATCCAAAACCATTTACCTCAGCCAAGAAAAAAAAGAATTAACAAAATTTGAACTTACAGATAATTTCTGCAATTATTTTCCACACTTAGAACCAAAACGTCATTTGAGTTTCTTCAGAACAAAAGACAAAGGCAAAGAAGAAAAAAACTTTTGTAAAATGTTAGTCATTTGTGTAAAAATCGTAAGAGACATAGGAAACATTAATGGGGTGTATAAAGGTTGCTGAATACGAAAGCTATTTTTAACTCAACACATTCAGGAAATTATGCCAAATATTTTGCTTACACTATGATACTATCCACTGATGAACAATGGCAGTAAACATAACCATTCTGCATTTTTTAAATTACCTTGAGATTAAGGAGAAAACTAAAAAATCCAGTTGGCAAACCAGTTCATTAACAAGCCCTACATCTCTGGCTGAGTTGCAGTTAGTAATGACATGGTTGCTAAAACAGGCATGAAGCCAGCCGCTTGCTGGTGCTTGTTCTGCCTCCCTCTCCCCCTCTCTTGGAAAAACTGCATGCCGTGCTGCACGATCACACAAAATAAATACAGGAAAGGGGGTGGGAGGGGTTGGGTGGAGAGGTGAGCTGAAGCTCTGGGCTCCACCAGTGGAAGGCGTTCCACAAGAATTGCTACAGGGTCAAAAGTTTACAGTGGTTTCAATTTCACCTTTTAGCAGCCAATCAGGAAACAGAGATTGCACGCTGACCCTCAGGCTGCAAATGAACATTAACTCATTGGCTACCAGGATTGCATATATTCCTTTTCTTGTAGGGCTTTCCTTTCTCCTTTTTTTTTTTGGGGGGGGGGGGGAGCGGGGATGCAGCAGAGGAGGAGGCAAGAACATTTTAGGTTCAAGGTGACAATTTTATTGAAGACCATGTATTTTAAACAGGTATTTGAGGGGAGAAATGATCGAGTAATTTTCCTTGAAATTATCCTGTAGTATCTAACAAACCAATCATTAATGCTGGTATCAAGACAAAGAGTGAACTTAGGCAGGTTAAAGAGAGATTTATCTCCATGTGGCTGCAATTCTAAGAACAATTTACAATACAAAGAAAGATAATGCTGGTTATGTTTCCACTAAATGCCTTAAAAATAACAGATATTGAAGACATTTAATCAAAGTATTTATCTAACCCAATTTTTTATTTGCATTGATTCTCCACCTTCTCTTCTAATCAACATAAACGTGCAACATGCCTGTACTTTTCACACTGTACATCTACCAAAATGCAGGTACACATCCTAAGGTTTAAGCTGTCTTTTCCTGTATTTCTCTTCTAAAACAATTCAGTACACAGAAGTGACTCCTATATACAATAAACTCAAGAGTGAACCCCTTGGCAATAGACTCAACTACCCTCCAATTCTTTTTTATGTAAATTTCTCCCAAATCCAGAAAATATCAGTAAACTAATCCATTAACTCTTTCCAACATTCTATATTTAACACTGAGCAAGGTTAAAATGAAGATCTGTACTGTACACACCTTAACTACCCTACATTTAAAAACTAGGTTTCTCTAACGCATTACATGATAAAAGTGAAAGAGCTGTATTAACTGCTCTATCATAATGATCAATTAAATACTAAATGAGCAACTGTGTCACTTTGTAGTTAGAATATTTCTCATTAATACAATAGGTGGTTGAATTTTAGCAGTCTTGTTGACTTAATTTTAAGTTATATTTAGAAGGCCCTGTAGGTACTACTACTTCCTAAGAAAATGATTCCAGGTAGGATATTAATTTTCTTATCCAAACCAACACAGTAAGACACTACAGTCATTTCTGAATACCCAAAGATAACCAATATACAAAAGTATCTTACTTAATATATAACTACTAAAGGGCCCCAAAATAAATTCATAGTGTATATATTTCCCACAGCAATTTAATGCAGTTGTTGAGATAGTAAATAAACTTGATGCTAACATGCAGGGTTGTTGTTTTTTTTAATTCAGCATTAAAACAAGTAATTTTCCAGTAACAACTCCCAAACCTTCATGATTTAAGTTTATGCATATTTGTCTATACACAGTCTTTACTTTTAAAATCTAGGTGTTTTTTAAAACATGGTTTGCATAAGCTTTTTTAATGTATTAAATTGAAGGAATCTTCCGTGTATCTTCTTTTTACAAGATGGCCTCATTCTGACAGAAAATGGATGCGATAAAATTTTACATCAAGTCAGCATGTTAGCAAGAAGCTTTTTGTGTGTTCTGAATTTGATTAATACAAGCCAAGGTCACTTCCTGAAAGATGCCTACCATTGCAGCTGCAGGCAAACTAGACTCCAGTGTAAAGCTGGGGGAAGGGAATGGGTGATGGCATTTATTAACACTGAGATAGGCTTCCATCGCCACCAGCAGCAATTAAAGGAGGGGGAACAGGAAGATCCCAGTATTCCTGGCATATAAAGATTGAAATGTTTGCCCTCCTTAATATTTAAAAACAGAAATTTAATCAATATATAATACTCATGTCAAAATTACATCAAAGATATCCTCAATACTACAATACATTAAAACATTTCACTTAATACTACACAAATCACCTAATACCAGACACTGACGTAAACTTAGCATTCAACACAATACAACCTGTACTTGCTATGCAAAATGCCTACAAAGGCAGATACAGGCCCTTGAAGAAAAGAGAATCAGATTCAAGTTTCTCTAATCTAAAACCAACGGTGGCCTAAAAGTGATGAAAGCAGAAATCCAAAACACAAAAGCCTGTAATGCAAAGTATCTGCAAAAGTTTTGTACTGAAATTCAATTTAGTTTTCTTCTTACCAACATGAATACAAGTATTATGTCTCTGTGCTCAAAAACATCATCAAGATAAACATTATCAGCAACCAGAACAAACCTTCTCCCTGAATACTTAATAATATCAAGATTTAATTGAGCAGTTACTATGTACAGCTAGGAAACTATACTAAGTACTTCACCTGTCCTCTTTGGGGTCCATATACATTTCAACTAACTGGATAAGATATTAGGTAGAGTCTGGTAATTTACACTCTCCTTATAATTTTCTATATGTAACCTTGGACAAATTAGATTGATTCTGTGTGCCTCATTTTTCCTACTCACCAAATGGGAGATATGCCTGAACCAAGATTTTTCAGAGATATATCATCAGCAGTATGCTTTTAATGGTTGTATAATAAACACAAAACCTGGCCTTTTATTTTTTTTTTAAATCATCAACATGTTCAAAGCCATTATATTTCTATTTTCTACATAAATTGAGAATATAATTTTGTCCTCCCTATGCTCCCCATCCTTTCATTCTGATTGAAGTCTGGTTCAACCTCAACAACAACAACAAAAATAAACAGATACTACATGTGCAAGTTCAAACAGATTGATGCTGCCTTTTTTTTTTAAAGTCTTTTACCTTTCAATGACTAGCAGGAAGAAGCTATCATTTAATGGGCACAGAGCTTTCTGTATATGTAAAGGGCTTTTTAAAATCATCTTAGGAAAAGGAAGGCAACCAAGCAAAAAATACTGTGAGAAGTCCTGAATTAAGAGAATCCAGTAGCTGGGCATGGCAGAAGAATTCAACAAGACCTAATCACATGCCTTTGAGACGGAACAAACTCTAAAAATGGACAAAGGGTGAAATTAGTTATTCATTCCTCCCCAGGACATCTTGTGAAACACTGAGAGGGAATAAATTATTCCTCAGTTTCTCCTATCCTCTATATTCTTTCTTTCCATCACATGAATTAGTCCAAAAATAACTCAGAACAAAGCAGAGAGTTAAACAGTAGGTAGTTAGCCTCTTGCCACAGACCAACCAGGGCTTGGGAGGTGCAATTTTCCCTCGCATCTCCAACTAAATCATTCTTCTCCCCTAGTTTTATCCAAGTACCCAATGCGTTCCTCACTTGGCAAATAAGACAAACTAAATTGGGGATACAGCAGCTAGTTGCCTGGTCTTCCTCCCATACTAACACAGCTTCCGTGCCAAAAACAGAACCTAAAAGGCAATATTGACTGTAAAATAAAAACAAACAAAATACTGGCCTGCATGTCTTCTTGCTCTGTCAGAGTGGTTCACAGACATAAGTTTGAGAATCACTTTTTACAATTCACAGAGTGTTTAAAAAAAAAAATTCAAATATTTTCTATGGCTTTGAACTGGATGGACTGGCTATTCCATAAATGAAAACTTCTGTTTAAAAAAATATAAAGTAGTATATCATATAAAATGGTATTATTACTTAGCAATAATGTAGCTATGCCATACATTTATTCTTTGGAAAGCACATTGGGCTATAAGCGTCAACCATATCTCTCGTCAACCATATCTCTCAAGTGAAAAAGCTAATATGTTGTCATTACATTCACTTCACAATGTTTGATGAAATTATATCATATTCTACAAGATTTCTATTCCAGGTTCTGTAGATACAAAGGTAAACAAAACACAAGGCCCTCACAGAAGTCCTTAAATTCAGAGAGCCTTGTCCCTGGGCAAAAGAAGATACTCAGAGGAGTTCCTAAGCACTTGCCTGTGAGCTAAAATAAACCCTGAAGATGGACAAAGGATAAAATTACAGAGCTAATATCTTATTGGATATTAACAATATATGACATATATCCAGAAGGTATTTCCAGAAAGTGATTAAGTGCCATAAAGGAAATAAATAGGGTAATATGATATAGAAGAGGAGGGAGGTAAGAAGAAGTAATTTCAGGTCAGGGAAGGGCTCTCTGAAGATGCAACATTTAATCTGAGAGCAGAAAGGAACCAACCATGCAAAGAGGGCTCCAGGCAGAGAGCATTGTATATAATAGCACTAACAGATAATGAAATTTATATACACAGATATAGATATATAGATTTTTTTCTTTTTTTGCCACGCCACACAGTTTGTGGGATCTTAGTTCCCTGACCAGGGATTGAACACCGGCCCTCAGCAGTGAAAGCACAGAGTCCTGACCACCAGGGAATTCCGATGAAATTTTATTATTAATGATAATAAAATAGATAATTGATTTAAGTCCAACAGTCTCGACCTTCTTCCCACTTCTAGCCTGGGACCCACACTGTAGGCCAATGGGAACTTGAAAACTGATGTGCTATTAACCTGCTTCATTTTAAAACTTATGTTTAATAAAAATCCATGAAAGATCTGTACTTAAAGCCAGTAAACAACATAGCTTTCTAGAAAGTATTATTAGTAATAGATGGGACAAAAGAAGTATTACTAAAAACAATGCTTATTCAATAGATTTAGAGAGGAAAAAACATTCAAATTCCACCCTCCTATTTACAACTTTACCACCACCACCCATTACTTCCTCTATAAATTAAGGATAACATCTCTTGCCCTACCTATCTCAAAGGGCAGTTATGAACGACTAAGATTCTCACTGCCACCAACACTGTCAGGAAAAGCCATCTCTCTTAGTGAAGAAAAAAAAAAAAAAAACACAGCCCATCTACTCATTAAAGGAGACTCCCAGGGCCTCACACTTGAGTGTATTTATTATTCAAACCCAGTTTATTAGAATGTTGTGTGTATCTGGCTTCCCAACTTCACAGCAAATTAGAAGGGAAAGACTATTAGAAACAATAAAGTATTAACAAGAAAGTACAGCTAACTGGCAGGCAAAAGATAGTGAAGGAAAGTAGGGGGAAATTTTTTTTTTATTTAAGAATAAAAATTAAAATTAAAGTGGCCTAGACTCAAGTCATTCAACCTAATGAGAAACTCCTGTTTAATTCAGGAGGTACAAGAGGTGTCATTCACAGCCAGAGAAAAAAAAAAGAAAAAAAAAGAAATAATACTGTTCCTAATGTCCTGAATGGTTAAGAAAAGATTAAATATTAGCACACTGCTTGAAGAGGGGAAGTCTGAATACGCTTAAGGATTTCAATTTCCGAGGATTAATTTTTTTTTTTTTTTAAACAAGCTTTGTGCCTTAATGGTTGTTTTTGGCTATGCACAGCAACCATTTGGGCTTCTCTGCTCACCTTTCTGCCCTATTCCCAGCTGCTCCCCACCGTGGTCCTTAGAAGCAATGGAAATGTTCAGAAGGCAAGCTGCAAAGGTTAGAAAATCTGGGACTTAGATGATCAACAGTTTAGACAAGAAAGGGCTTCCCCTAAGCACAACACAAAATCTAGAAGCCAATCAATACTTAGCTCACTGACCAGGGATCAAACCTGTGTCCCCTCCATTTCACTTTGAGGTGGGATTACAAACAACAAATAACTGTGTGTTATCCCTATGTTTAAATAAAAACTAAATTTAAAGAAGACGCCATTTTAAAAAATTAAGCTCTACAAAATGTTACACTTCCTAATGTAATATAAAATGAACAGATTAGGAAAACAGGTAACATGCACTTAAGAGTCTTAAAAATCTATGATCCAGTTCTACCTTCCAGGAAATCTATCCAAAGGAAGTATTAGAAATGCAAAAATTGATTTCTGGGTGTAGTGCTGCAAAATATCCATATGTAACTCACAAACATTTAATGTACAAATAGAAAAGTGTAGATGGGTCTGGGTATAATTTTGAATTCTTTTTTTTTTTTTTTTAAAGAATAAAGTCTTGGAGGGGGGATGAACTGGGAAATTGGAATTGACATATATACACTACTGATACTATGTATAAGATAGCTGACTAATGAGAATCTACTGTACAGCACAGGGAACTCTATTCAATGCTCTGTGGTGATCTAAATGAGAAGGAAATCCCAAAAAGAGGGGATATATGTATAGCTGATTCACTTTGCTGTACAGTATAAACTAACAAAATATTGTAAAGCAATTATACTCCAAATTAAAAAAAAGAATAAAGCCTTTTTGATATAAACTTTCTTGACAAATGAAGAAGATATGGTGCTGGAATTAACATTAACCCTATAATTACAGGTTGACTACTCTAACAAAGATTAAATAAGGTTTTTAAAAACTTGAGGTGAGTTTAATTAACATGTTATTTTTGGGCTTCCTAGGTGGCGCAGTGGTTGGGAATCCGCCTGCCAATGTAGAGGACATGAGTTCAATCCCTGCTCCAGGAAGATCCCACATGCCGCGGAGCAACTAAGCCCGTGTGCCCAAAAAAAAAAAAAATGCAGACAAAGTTTACATACCAAATGCTGCCAGCATTATTTTTTAACAATTATAAAAGAGGAGTAGCCCTTAAAATACCATTAAAAGTTCTGTACAATTACACATAAAAGATGCAGAAATACATAGAATATATATATACACAGAGAGAGAAAAAAAATTTAGGAAATGGACTAAAATATTATCCCCAAGATTACCAAGTACCTTTTCTCACTTTGAAATGGCCCTCAAATTTCCAAAATTGGCTTGTGTGGCTTTTATAATCATGGAATATGGAACATGTGAACATGGAACATGTGACAAAGCTGTAATTTATTTCTATATAAACATTCTTAAACCTTATTTTACATTTGAAATACAAAGTACTAACTCCTTACTGAAGTTAGATATCAAGCCCACTTCCTCATTTAAACCAAACCCTCTTTGTGGGATGAATTGGGAGATTGCCATATATATATTACCATTAAGAAAAAAATATCAAATTGTACTCCTTAAATATATGCAGTATATTGTATGTCAATTGCATCTCAATAAAAGTTCTTAAAAAAATTTATAAACCAAACCTTCTTCAATTTAAACCAAAAAAAAAAGAAAAAAATCAAGACAAGTCACAGACTGGGAGAAAATATCTGCAAAACATTCATCTAATAAAGGACTTGTATCCAAAATATACAAAGGACTCTTTTAAATAACAGTAAGAAACAATCAACATAAGAAAGCAACCCAATTTTAAAATGCCAAAAGATCTAAACACCTCACCAAAGAAGATATACAGATGGCAAGTAAGCATATGAAAAGATGCTCAGTATCACATCTTTGAGGAATTATAAATTAAAACATAAACGAGATACCACCACACATTTATTACAATGGCTAAAATCTAAAAATCTGACAATAACAAATGCTAACAAGAATATGGAGCAACAGGAACTCTCATGGCTGGAAGAATGCAAAAGGGTACAGTCACTTTAGAAAACTGTTCGGGCACTTTCCTACAAAGCTAAACATTATCTTACCACATGACCCAACAGTCACACTCCTAGATATTTGAACAGCCAACTGACTCAAAAATATGTCCATACAAAAACCTACACACAAATGTTTATAATAGCAGCTTTCTTTATAACTGCCCAAAACTGGAAGCAACCAAGATGTCCTTCAATAGGTGAATGGATAAACTGTAGTATGTCCATACAATGGAATATTATTCAGCAATAAAAAGAAATGAATGGTTAAGCCAAAAAAGACATGGAGGAACCATAAATGCACACTAAGTAAAAGAAGCCAGTCTGAAAAGGCTTCATACTATATGATTCCAACTGTATGACTGTAACACGGAAGAGCTAAATCCGACTCGGTAACATGATATTCTGCAAAACCAAAACTACAGAAACAGTAAAAAGGTCAGGGGTTCAGGGAGAAGGGGAGGAGGATGAATAGGTGAAGCACGGGCAACCTTCAGAGAGGTAAAACTATTCTGTATGATGCTGTAATAGTGGATACATGACATTATAGTTTGACAAAGGCATAAACACAAAGAGTAAATCCTAATATAAACTATGGATTTTAGTTAATAATATTGTATTAATATTGGTTCATTAATTATAACAAATGTACCATGTGCCACACTATTGCAAAATGCTAACAGAGGAAACAGGGTGGGGGCAGGGAGGGGTGAGGGTGGAAACATATAGGAACTCTGTACTATCTGTTCAATTTTTCTGTAAATCTAAAAGTATTCTAAAAAATAGTCTATCTTTTTAAATCATGACAACTACAAAGAAATATGCTATTTTATCAAGTGGATATCTAACCCAAAGTAAGCAACCAAGTTTTGTAACATTTTTTTTTATAACTGAGTTATATGAAACCTTCAAAAATAAGGCTGCAGAATTTCTTTACGATACCCTCACTTCTATAATGCTACCCAATGCTCCCAAAAGAAAAAGTGAAATGAAAATTTTTTAAACATTTTTAAAATTTTCTCCAACAATTCAAAAACATTTATCGAATTCCTACTACACACCAAGCCAAATATACTGTGAAAACAGTTTTGCTTTGTCAAGGAAATTTACCTGATTTTCCAATAAAAATTGCCTCCAATAAACTTTTTTTGTATGTTTCTTTTTTTTTTTTGGCTGTGTTCAGTCCTCCTTGCTGCGCACAGGCTTTCTCTAGTTGCAGAGAGCAGGGGCTACTCTTTGGTGCACTGCAGTGCGCAGGCTTCTCATTGCGATACTTTCTCTTGTTACGGAACACGGGCTCTACATGCGCAGGCTTCAGTAGTTGTAACACGTGGGCTCAACAGTTGTGTCTCAAGGGCTCTAGAACGTAGGCTCAGTAGCTGTGGCACACGGGCTTAGTTGCTCCGCAGCATGGGGGATCTTCCCAGACCAGGGCTCAAACCCACGTCCCCTGCATTGGCAGGCGGATTCTTAACCACTGTGCCACCAGGGAAGTCCCTAAGATTTTTTTTTTTGAAGACTATTAATTAAGTAGTGGGAAAATACAAACTTCAGATGTTACCAAAACATGTTAGAATTACAGACTGTTAATGATTCACACAAAAATGTCAGAGCTGTCTCACCAAGAAGAAATTTAACTTACTAATAAATACAAAAGGCACAGCTATGCAGTTAAAATGAATCAGAGAAGGGAAGTCCCTGGCAGTCACGTGGTTAGGACAGCGCTTTCATTGACAAGGCCTGGATTCGATCCTTGGCTGGGGAATGAAGATCCAGCAAGCAGTGCAGCGTGGCCAAGGGGGGAAAAAACCAGGAGTCAGAGAAGAAAAGAGACCATTTTCACAGGTGGCTCCTTACCCCCAACGATAAGCTGAAGGAGCTGGGTAGAGTCACACAAAAGGAAAGCCAGTACTGACCCTGACAATTCCTAACAATGACAAAGTCTGTAAGTACCCAAGTAAGTACTTAAGGTTTTGCTGTTTATTACACAAATGTCTTTTCAGACATGCATAAACAGGAAACCCCACTTTATTGTAAGTCTTGGGGAATATAAAAGTTTGCATATTAGGCAGTACTTTCAAGCACTATAGTGGGAAAGTATGTTCAGGCTCTCAAAAGAGAGATATTTAATTGGAATTTAAAATTTCCATTACCAACAGACTGGTAGAGTACAAACAGAAAATACGGCAATAACACTTGTATTTTTACAATACTATAAATTAATTACAATAATAATATACATTAACTTATGAGGAAAGTAACTCATTTTACAGATAAGAAAGGACTCCAGAAGCTGTGATTTGTCCATTCTGTTGAAGTACACCCTCAAGTATGCTAAGATTCTGTCTGTGAAAAGTGGGAATTCCTAACATAAACATATTCTAAGCAGATTTTAAGGCAATCAGCTTAAGCCAATCTGCTGATATTTAGCTATGTTAGAGCCATTAATCAGATTCATTCAGGTAAAAACCCAGCAAAAACTGAATTCTGTTAAGTCCTATATAGGCACACCTCAGAGAAATTTCGAGTTTGGTTCCATACCACCATTATGAAGCAAAGTCACACGAATTTTCTGGTTTCCCAGTTTATGTAACAGTTATGTTTGCACTATACTATAGTCTATTAAGTGGGCAATAGCATTATATCTTTTAAAAAAAGTACATGCGTGAATTTAAAAATGTTTTATTGCTGGGACTTCCCTGGTGATACAGTGGTTAAGAATCCGCCTGCCAATGCAGGGGACACAGGTTCAAGCCCTGGTGGTCCAGGAAGATTTCACATGCCACAGAGCAACTAAGCCTGTGTGCCACAACAAGGAGCCCATGTGTTGCATCTACTGAAGCCTCCAAGCTTAGAGCCTGTGCTCCGCAACAAGAGAAGCCCACACACACCAACAAAGAGTAGCTCCCACTTGCCACAACTAGAGAATGCCTGCGTGCCGCAATGAAGACCCAACACAGCCAAAAATAAATAAAATTTTTTAAAAATTAAGAAAAAAATATTTTATTGCTAAAAAATGCTAGCCATCATATCAGCCTTCAGTGAGTAATCGTTTTTTTTGGTGGAGGGTGTTGCTTCAGTGTTGATGGCTGCTAACTGATCACAGTGGTGGCTGCAGAAGGCTAGGGTGGCTGTGGTGATTTCTTAAAATAAGACAATGAAATGTCCTTCGTCACTCAACTCTCCCTTTCACAAATGATTTCTCTGCAGCATGCAACACAGTTTGACAGCATTTTACTCCTAGCAGAACTTCTTTCAAAATTAGAGTCTATCTCCTCAAATCTTGCTGCTGCTTTATCAACTAAGTTTATGTAATAATCTAAATCCTCTGTTGTTGTTTCAAACAAGTTTTCCACCTTATATGGGCATGGTTTGTGGTGCCCCAAAACAATTATTAATACAATAATAAGAAAAATCACTGATCACAGGTCACCATAACAAATATAGTAACAAATAAGTCTGAAATATTTCGAGATACCAAAATGTGACAGAGACACACAGACTTTCTTGACGTTCAATTTACTTTCAAAAAGAAAAAAAAAAACAGTATCTGTGAAGCACAATAAAACAATATATGCCAATACAAACATTTTAAGTAGAAAACAGCCATTAAAAACCACTTATAAACATCTTTCTAATCACAATCTTCTTTCTTATCAAATATCAAAGAAGAGCAAAAGCAAAATAATATTCAAAATTAAGACATCCTTGGGAATTCCCTGGCAATCCGGTGGTTAGGACTCCAAGCTTCCACTGCCTGAGGGCCAGGTTCTACCCCTAGTTGGGGAACTAAGATCCCATAAGTGAGTAGTGCAGACAGAAGACAAGACAAAAGAAAACAAACAAAAACCAACAACAAAAGACAACCTCAAGTCCAAAGATACTGAACAAATGCAATTACTTAGCACCTAATATAACCCCAACCCAGGAGAGCCAAAATTGAACTTGTATTCTTTCAAATCACCTAATATTTGTTTATCCTTTTATTAAAAATAGTTTTTGTGATATGTAATGTAATCTGCCTAAAATCTTTTTAGCAACCACATCATTTACCCTAAAGCTTAACCATTTGTTTAAAATTTTTCATTTTATTTATTTTTGGCTGTGTTAGGTCTCTGTTGCTGCGTGCGAGCTTTCTCTAGCTGCGGAGCGAGCGGTGGGGGGGAGTACTCTTTGTAGCGGTGCACGAGCTCCTCATTGCGGTGGCCTCTCTTCCAGAGCACGTGGGCTTCAGCAGCTGTGGTGCATGGGCTTAGCTGCTCCATGGCACGCGGGATCCTCCCGGACCAGGGATTAAACCCATGTTCCCTGCATTGGCAGGCAGATTCCCAACCACTGCACCACGAGGGACGCCCTTAACCATTTTTTTTAACTAGAACTATTCTGTTAGATAACATTACGGTTTGTATTCATTTAAAAATATGATACATTATTTGCCCAAAAAGAATTTATTCAGTGTTTCCCCTGATTCCTTAGATTGGAATCTAGATTAAGAAAATATGGGTAGCACCACATATTAACTGATCTTTATCATATGAAAGATTGTGTTTTGTATACAATCAATCCTAAACAACTTTTACCCCTGTTGTCACTCCAATTATTTCATTCATCATTTTGAACCTAGAAAAACAAATTGTTTAAATTATTTTAAACTAGATCCTACCATAAAGAGAAGGAACAAGACAAACATTTACTAGAATCCTAGGGTGCACAATATTTCACTGTTCATGGATAAGAAAACTAAAGTTCAGGTAGGGTAGAATAACTTGCTCAAGGTCTCAAAACTGATGGAGCAGGGATTAATTAGAACTCAGAACTACGTGAATTCCAAGTTCATGCTTTTTATACTACCCTTCCCCCCAAGTTTTAATTGTACTACTCACTGTGACTATATAAATTTCAAATATAAAATTGCCCAATAGCAACTACTTTACAGTTGGCGGGGGTGGGGGGGTGGCGAACCACACTGGTAGAAAATAGGTACCCAAGAACTACCTAAAACTGAGCTTTCCAATATGTAACCAAGGTATATTAGTAGTACAGTCTCACCCCCTATGTCTCCGAGTAAGGAATTTTGGGTCTAGAAAACAATTAGCTGGTGACAAGATCCTGCCAGGATGAGAAACCCCATCTCCCCACTCAATGGTCACTGTACTTCCCTTATCACTCCATTTGTCATAGAGCAGTGGTTATCCAATTATGGTCTCCAGACCCAGTCCCATCACCAACACCAGGGAACTTAGAATGCAATTTCTCAAACCCTAAGCCAGAATTGTAAACTCTGAAGGTGGGACCTGGCAATCTGTGATTTAAGCATTCAGGTGATTCTGGTGTGCTCTTAAGTTTGAGAACCACCGCTACAGAGGAAACCTGGCTGTTTAAAACAGCCTGCCCTAGGGCATAAGCTCCTGCACACAGGAGTTAACTCCTAAAAAGAGGAAAAAGACTGAGTTAATCCTAATGTCTTGTCTAGAACAGTGCTCCTCAAACTTTACAGAAGCAAAATCACAGTGCAGAGAGAGGTTATTAAGCAAATTTCTGGGTCCACCCCCCAGAAATTACAACTCAGTAGGCCCGGGATAGAGAGAGGCCTTCTAACATTACCCAGATGATACAAATACCGCAGAAAAACAGACTGCACTTTTGAGAAGCAGAGGACTAGAGCAAATGGTCTTCAAGATCTCACATAGCCCAACGTGAAGAATACTTCCATCCTTCCTTTCTCATCATTCCTGCTTGCCCTCTAAGATTCTTTATCTGCTCCATGATTATTTTTGAATGTCACAACCGGGACTTCCCTGATGGTCCAGTGGTTAAGAATCCGCCTTCCAGCGCAGGGGACATGGGTTCGATCCCAGGTCGGGGAACAAGATCCCACATGCTGAGGGGCAACTAAGGTCAGGCATCTCAACTACTGAGCCCACGCTCTACAACTAGAGAGAGGAGCCCAAGCGCCACAACAAAAGATCCCCCGTGTCACAACTAGGACCCAATGCAGGCAAATAAATATTTTTTAAAAAAAGAAAGCTACTATAAGCAGAACCAATTTTGTCAATTCAATCCCGTTTCTCACCAAGGTTAAGTTAAAGATTTAATTTATTATCTTTAAACAAAATACCAAATAAAGCCTTCAAAAGGGCTTGTATGAAATTTTAATATGATTCAATTAAATATGTTATGTGGCCACAACAAAAAAGTATCCTATAAGATACCACAAAGAACACCTGAATTGAGATCTCAGTTCTATCAGGAAGTCTACCATTTGTGAGATCTTAGAGGGAAATATGAGGAAATAATTTGACAAGTTGTCTTTCAACAGCTTTTTATATAAACTTCTGTGAAAATTCCACTATTACATTCCATAACGGCAATACTCAGACATCCAAAAACATGCAGAACTGAGAAAAGGCGTATGTTTGACTTATGAATTCTGATCATCACCAAAATTATCTATTTTATTCATTTATTATTCAATAAATGGTTACAAAATGCCTAATATAAGCAAACCAGGAACTCAGAGACACAAGATGCTCTTAAGAGTTCATGTCCCTGCACCTCCCTCATCCCATGGTATCATTATAGTTTTTAATCTCTCTCAACTCTATCCTTTTCTTTTTAACCCCATTACTACTACCCTTTAGTAGTCCAGGTAGCACGTTTTCCCCGGATTACTCCAAAAGTCTACCTTTATTTTAAAAACCTCTCCTTGTATGTAACGAACCAGCCACACTCAATAACGTACTGTTTCCCAGAGAACAGCCCCACTGCTCCAAGTCTTTCTGGCCAAGCTGCTCCCAGTTAGAATGCTGTTTACTAACTCATCACCCACCTTCAATTTATCCCTTAAAATACCTCCTCCTGAAAGCGTAACCAGATGCTTCAACTTTGTCTCTTTCAGCTCACTCTCTCAATCCCACGTTAGGTTACACGCCCCCCTCCAATAAGCTTGATAACTAACAACTCTGAACATTGCTACTGCGCTTATCACCTGGTAACTGCCTCTCTTCTTGCTCGTCTCCCTTTTGAAGGCAGAGTCCAAATCTCTGCATTGTTTCAGTCACGGTGCCTAACACATAGCAGGTACACAAAATGTTGGTCATGAATGAGGGGAAGAAAGACACATTCAAGTGAATATGTACAGGATGCTCAGATCTTAGAGGAATCATTCCCGATAAAGAGGTCAAAACACCCAGAAGTTGCTTACCTATATATAAGAAGGTTTTACAGGAGCTCCCTGGTGGCCTAATGGTTAGGATTCTGGGCTTTCACTGCCGTGGCCGGGTTCAATCCCAGGTCAGGGAATATCCACAAGCAGCACGGGGTGGGTGGCTGGGGGGGCCTTACACCAAATCTTGTAACATTTGAGAAATTACCTGAAAAAGATAGTCTACTATGATACAGAAGACTATCTTTTTGGTGATAAGCACAAGGGAAAATAATGGAAAGCACTACTGAAAAACAAGAATAACTCTGCCATCAAATAATCTGTGGTACTGATATAAATCTCTTGGACTCAAGAGGTTAAGATATAATTAAAAGATGCCAACACAGCTACTACAGTTTCTGGAATTTAAAACACACACACACACACACACACACTTATGACTTAATGTCATGCTATAAAACACCAAATGTCTTCAGTTTTCTGTTCAAGGAATGATGTTTGGAATTCCGCCAAAAAAGAGAAAACCTCTGGCTGCTCCTCCACTCTCTGCAGTATGTGAGGAAACTGGCCTGCCCAGAACAGATGAAATCATGTATGATATGGTAGAGAGCTGTCAAAAAATGACAAATTTCAAGTAAGCAGAAAATAAAAAAGCAGTATAGTGAAGATTAAACTTTGGATATAGACTAGTCTGCCTAGTTGAGGGCCCCATCCTAAAACGGACATAAAGAATACCTTACAGGGTTGCGGTGAGAATTACATGAAGGAATTACATAAAGAAAGCATTTAAAATACTCAGATTCTGATACATGTATCCAGTGCTCAGTAAGTGATAACTACTGACATTATTACTGCTTTATGATAGAAGAATCTTAGAAAGCAAAGATCCAAGCAGCAAAAGTTATATTCTGAGAGTTCAGGCTTTTCCTGTTACTTATTTATTGTTCCTCATGCCCTTAGCTTCTTTTCTAACATGAGTATTTCACTTCTAAACTGCCTCCCTTCAACAATAATTTCATTATAAAAACTAGCTATAATTACTAACCAAGTTAACTATGCTTTTAGAAAAGCAGAAAATTTAACAAAGCATTTAGAATTCCCATAATGCTAAATTGAAATCATTTCAAATGTATAAAGGGCACTTAAAATCACGTTTAAACATTAGAAACATAAAGATTCCTAAAATCCTTAAAATATGGAAGAAACAATATGGTGTATGTTATGGACTGAACTGCATTCCTCCCCCCACCCCTCCCCCACCCCGCAAATTCATCAGTTGAAGTTCTAACTCCTACTTCCTCAGAATGTGACTGTATTTGGACATAAAGTTTTATACAGGTAAATAAGTTAAAATGATCATCATGGTGGGCCCTAATCCAATATAACTAGTGTCCTTAGATGAGGAGGGAATTTGGACATAGACATGTACAGAGGGAAGACCATGTGAAGACACTGGGAGAAGACAGCTATCTACAAGCCAAGGAAGAGAGGCCTCACAAGAATTAACCCTGCAGATACCCTGATCTTGAACATCTAGCATTCAGAACTGTGACAAAATTTCTGTTGTTTAAGCCACGTGGTCTGTGGTACTTTGTTTTGGCAGCCCTACCAAACTAATGCAGCCTACTATTCCTAAAACTAGACTGGCTTTATAGACTGGCAGTGTATTTCTAGTCACAGTCATTGGTTCCACAAAATAATCTCAATACCACTTAGAATTAGACACACTTCCAAAGTCAAAAAATCAAATACCTAAAGCCAGAATCAGGATCTGTACATCATATATGCTTTTTTTGAAATAAAAAAAAGCATTTGCTCTATGGCTGATCTAAAACACTATTAACATGTAATGTATTATGTGACTATATCACTTATTTTGAAGAAAAAAAATGTATTTTCCAAATTTTTATGTGCACCTATTAAAGACAGTCCTCTCAACCTGAACAATTTTAGAAATACTGTTTTTGAATAAAGGAAACAGACTTTGGAGTCAAAAATATGGGGATTAAAAGCCCAGTGTTGCCATTTACCAGTTATGTGACCTTAAGGAAGTTATTTCACCTCTTTGACCCTCAAATTCCTCAACTGTAAATGGGGATGAAAATAATATCTTACCAGATTACCAGGATTAGTGAGAGCTAGATTAAGCACCTGGCACAATTCCTAACATGAGGTAGGTACTCAGTTAACAGCAGCTATGATAAGATCATCATCCAAATGTACACAAAAAGCAGGTGTTACTGTTACGAGAACTGTGAACTTTTAAACCTTTCGAGGAGGCAATTTTGAAATATCTACCCAAACATTAAGGATATCCCTCTGACTGAGAAATTCAACAGAGTTCTATTGAAATATGAGCACAAGTAGGTAAAATGGAAGAAAAAGAATGTTCTTTGTGGCACAGTTTTACCAGCCAGTCAATAGAGATCTGGCTTAATATTCGACTATACTAGGTCTATATTTTTCATTATTTTTTAAATGAAGTAGATCTCTGTTTTGACAAAAAGATGGCAATAACCAAACAAGCACAATACGATTCAACCAAGTAAAAACTGTGTTTATACATGCATGGAAGTGGATATGAAAAATACAATACTAAAACACTAAATTCATTTTTTGTTCATATATCCTATATATCGTAAAATTTTAAAACTCATTAATTTTTTTTCTAATAAAAAAAGGAACACAGATGTGCACCATCTTTTGAGACTAGTGTTTTCCTGTGCTACGAAATGAGATGTGTTAAGGAAAACTCCAAAGAAAAACAGTGCACACTAACCCTATCTCCTCATTGAAAACGTCTAGAATCTATATTAAGTACAAAATCAAGATATTCAAAATCAATCTCTCTTTGACGTTTTTCAGTTTCTACAGTCAATTCTAACTATGGAGTTAGTCACAAACTTTTTTTTTTTTTTGGCTGCATTGGGTCTTCATTGCTGCACATGAGCTTTCTCTAGTTATGAGAAGCAGGGGCTACTCTTCGTTGTGGTGCGCGGGCTTCTCAGTGCAGTGGCTTCTCTTGTTGCAGCACACGGGCTCTAGGTCACACAGCCTTCAATAGCTGTGGTCCATGGGCTTAGTTGCCCCACAGCATGTGGGATCTTCTCAGACCAGGGATTGAACACTGTCCTGTGCATTGGCAGGCGGATTCTTAACCACTGCGCCACCAGGGAAGTCCACAAATCATTTTAAAAACTGCTATTTATCATAAATCAGTCACACTCTCAAACTCTTCCTTTTCTCCTTTCAAAATAATCTACTTAAATATACACCTAGAACACAAAATTACTTGAACGTGACCTAAGAAAACATAAATTAAATCTACATCCAAAATTAGTCAGAAAGATTCAACATTTTAGATCAGTATGAATTGCAATCTTCCTCCACTTGATATAATCCAAATTTAATACACAGAACACTGAGACTGGAACCATGGAAGGTCACTATGGAAACGGAACCGCCCTGTTTTATAGATGAGCAAAATGAAGCACAAAGAGTGACTTGACCAAGTTCACAGAGTAAGACGGATGGAGCATCAGTGCAGGATTCTGACCTCCCAGTTTTAAAATTCTATTTTTTGGGTCATACTGACTCACAACATAGCTTACACAGTTTTAAATCAATTCCTTTTTCAAGTAAATTAGCAAAAATAGCATCATATAACATACTTGGTTTCATAAATATGTATAAATGAAACAAACATTAGCTGGCATATACTACCTGGCATATTTGCAATACTATCTATAGAGCTCTGCATTCACTGAAATTTCAAGCATGTAAAATATCTTGATCAGACATTGCAAAGGTGTCTGCTCTGCAAAAGCAGAGGTGAAAATGCTTTATGAGAACCAATTCATCCGATTCCCCTGGAGGCAGAGCAACTACTTAGATTCTAATTAGCTGAAAGACCAAATTTTCTAGCCATATGTGTTTGAATAGCATTTTGTCTGTTTTGGTGGCACTTTCCTTTTTATAAATAATGTTTCTCATCTCTGATTTCAAAGTCACCTTCTAGCCTAATGGAGGCACATGGCTGATTCTTCTCTCCTTAGAACAAGATTCATAAGAATATAAACTTTAATGCAAAGGGGCATTTCTTTTCATATTTTCCGTCACTGAAAACCAGTTTGATAGCAACATATGAACATCTCTGATATAACACCTATATTTAACTAAAACATAAAAATCCAGAAAGTAAGGACAAGAAAAACTAACAGCAGTATACAACAAAGAATACATGAAGTAGAAACCAGGTAGACAACAGATCTCCGAAATATAGTTTGGGGAAAATAAAATGATCATCCTATTATGAACAAAGGCTGATACAACTGGCAACTTCAAGCTAAGTTTACCAAAAAGAAAAGGAAGGTAAGGAATCTTTGCCCTTGTCTCATACCAAAAAACAAATACTGAGGCAGCTATGTTTAGACATACTCAAATACAAAAGTAATAATATAAAGTTGCTTCATCTAAAAAAAGGGGGGGGATCACAAATGAAATAAAATCAAATTATTACAATCTAAGGCTATGAGTAATTTATAGACATACGATTAACCTTCTGACAGTTTAAAATGCAATACTCAAAGAAAATATAGTTTATCAATACTATCAACACAAAACACGGTTTAAAGTATAATTTTACTAGATTTGATTGAGTAATGCAATGTGATAATTAACTTCATTTCATTCACTGAGTGTTGATATTTTTTCTTTAACAAAATCCAAGTATTCTGGGCTATGAGTGATGAGTGACCTTGAGGCAGCACTTGGAAAACAGTCACCATGGCAACACTACCACAAAAGTGCCTCATCCTCAGCAAAAGGACCAACCTGGTACATGAGGATTTAAAAACCTAGAGAAACAGAGCTTCCTTCAAGCCAAAAAAAAAAAAAAAGAAGAAGAAATTAGTTTTAAAAATGTTTACATTAACCTATTTTAGCCGTTCTATTTATTCTTCATAGAGGAGAATCATACACATTAAATTATCTTAATGATGAAATATTATGCAGTAAAATTTCCTTTCCTTTAACTGTTTCCTATATGGACAAGATAAATTGCTAAGATATGAACAAATAATGATTTTTATTTTTAAAAATGCACATTTAGGGACTCCCCTGGTGGTCCAGTGGTAATGAATCCATCTTCCAACGCAGGGGATGAGGGGTCGATCCTTGGTCAGGGAACTAAGAACCCACATGCTGCAAGGGCAACTAAAGCCTGGCGTGCCACAACTACTGAGCTCATGTGCCTGGAGCCCGCATGCCACAACTAGAGAGAAAACCTGTATGCCTCAACTAGAGAAAAGCCCACGCCGCAATGAAGATCCCGTGTGCCATAACTAAGACTCAACGCAACCAAAAAAAAATTTTTTAATAGAAATTAAAAAATAAAAATGCATTTAAAATTTTTCAACAGAATCACCACTATTCTAATCTTCTTTTAATCACTGTCAGATTTTTTTTTCTCCTTCTAAATAACAAGAACATTTCTTTTCCAACCTGTACCTTGATAAAGAAAACATGAGGGAAGGTTGATTTAAAATTCCAAATAAGGATCGGGGGCGGGGGGGGGGGGGGCACACAAGCTTCTTTGCATTTAGAGTTTTGATGTATATAAAGTTATGTGTCTTTGCTTCAGACATGGATATAGTTTTTCTAGAAAATCTAGTCCTTGAAAGCCAGGATAACACTTTAGTCATTGTATCACCACACAGTAAGCACAGAGCCTGACATAAGTAACAAAGGACTTCAAACTTTTTGCTCTCATACCTAACCAAAAGAATCTTGAAAAACTATGCAACCCAGAACATTTGTAACTTAACATTTAAATTTTTCATCAGCTTAACTAGTTACAAGAAGTTAATTTCCAAGATGTTAAAAGTATTAGCATTTTAATAAATTGTTACATCACTCAAGTATTCAAAGGAACTTGGATTATCATCACCCTTCATTAACAGCCAGAAATTTTATAACAATCCCTTTCTCCTGGAATACAAATTTCCATTCCTCTTCTCTCACGTATTTGATCATAACAGACTATCACTTTATGCTTGAAAGTATTTTATTCATTATTCTCTCTCTGCAACAAAAGAATATATAAAATGAAAATTGAATTCCATCTGATCATAGGCTCTAAGTGTTGAAAACACATTTTATTTTGAATTACTATCATTATTAGGATGTTAATTGTTCAAAACGTTAAGTATATTTCAAATTTTGATAAAATACATGTAAAAAGTACATTTTTCATTTTAAGTGAATCTGTTAAGATACACAGGCAAGGGGACTTCCCTGGTGGCACAGTGGTTCAGAACCTGCCTGCCAATGCAGGGGAACAGGTTCGAGCCCTGCTCTGGGAAGATCCCACATGTTGTGGAGCAACTAAGCCTGTGCACCACATCTACTGAGCCTGCGCTCTAGAGCCCGTGAGCCACAACTACTGAGCCTGTGTGCCACAACTACTGAAGCCCACAGGCCTAGAGTCCGTGCTCCACAACAAAAGAAGCCACCGCAATGAGAAGCCCACGCACTGCAATAAAGACTAGCCCCCACTTGCCGCAACTAGAGAAAGCCCACGCGCAGCAAAGAAGGCCAAATGCAGCCAAAAAATATTAATTAATTAATTAAATTTTTTTGAAAAAAGATACACAGGCAGAGGTTCTTCTCCACCCCCCATGCATTCAGATATAACAATAATATTCATAAATTGCATGGTGTTCATCAATTTATACATTGTAAAATTATAAATAAAATTTGCTGACATGAGTAGATAAGCGGAAGGAGTTATGTGAAAGCAGTTATTCAATTCTTTCACTGCAATCTTAGTTATGTGACAAAAATCTCAGTGAACTATCATCAAAAATTTTTTTCATCATCTCCTGGAGAACAATTTGATTAAGCCTCCCCTCAATTTTGGTTTTCATGAAATCAGACTCAGAAGCACCTGATATAACCTTGTTACCCAGCCATTAGAGTTCTTCACCTTTTAAACCCTGACACCATATTTGTAATTGCCTGTGTGTTTCAAACCCCAGATTTTTTTTTTTGGCTAACACCCAGTGTCAATATAACACAGTAAAAAGAGAGTTATTCCTTTATTTTGGCAGCCAGAAGAACAACTGTGAAAGAAGACATCTGGATAAAAAGACTGCAAAGCCTTCTCAAGCAGACCAACTTAGGATTTAAGAGAACAAAAGTTTATGGACCTAGAAACTGATGTCTTTAAACGATCTGTGTTAAAGCCTCTAGATCCAACCACTGATTTATAGGAAACACAGAGGACAGAAGAATGCGCTAAAGGACACCAATCAAACGCAAAATGGAAAGTTTTTCAAGACATAATCTCACTTTCTCCAACAAATAAATTGCAAGGGAAAGAAAGGGAAGCAGTAGGAACGTAAATTAAGAGACATAAAAGGGTAATTCCCTGGCGGTCCAATGGTTAGGACTCCACACTTTCACTGCCAGGCCAGGTTCAATCCCTGGTCAGGGAACTAAGATCCCCGCAAGCCATGCAGAGCAGCCCAAAATAAAAACAAGAAACAAAAAACAAATATTAATAATAAACTTAAAAAAAAGAGAGACATAAAGATAAACTAAAATATATGCATCTGATTCAAATAAAGTATAAAAAGAACACAGTTATGTTTCAAGCAATTGAAACCCTGAACACACCTGGATATTTGATATTAAAAAAAAATTTTAAGGTGAGAATTTTTTAATAGTCCTTATTGTTTAAAGATACGAAAACGTCTACAGATGGAATAGTACGTTATCTGGGATCTGCTTCAAGACAATACACAAAAAAAACGAGTATGAATAAAAATAAAATTGGCCGTGAATTACTAATTGCTGAAGCCAGGAGACAGTTTCACGAGAATTCATTGCAGTATTCTAACTTTTTGTGTTTGAAATTTCATAATAAAACGTTTCTTAAAATTACTTGTGCTTATATACCCCTTGGGACGTCTTCATGGACCCCAAGTGAGATTCAAACCCATATCAAGACACCACGTGCAGGGACTTCCCTGGAGGTCCAGTGGTTAAGAATCTGCCTCCCAATGCAGGAGACATGGGTTCGATCCCTGGTCAGGGAACTAAGATCCCACATGCCGAGGCGCAACTAAACCCACGTGCTCTGAAGTCCGCACACCGCAACTAGAGAGAAGCCCAAAGATTCCAAGTGCCGCACAACTAAGACCCAGCCAGCCAATTAGATAAATGAATAAATTTTTAAAAAGAATTAAGACACCAAAATAAGTTAGTATCAGAAAGTCATATCAAAGGCAGCATAAGACTTCAACTTTTATTAATTCCAATTATCCTCATCCCTTGCCATATAAACCTCTACCTTACAGTAGAAGCTAATACAACATCAATACATTATAAACCTCTGACTAAATAAACATTCACTCAAAAACCTACTTCCTATTACAACTTTTCTTAAGAAGTAAAAGGGAGAAAACTAAATATCTTACACATTAGTGCTTTGTCAATTCACATCAAAGCAATCCTAAAGTCAAATTTCAAAAACAGAAAACTGTAGTTTGTATGTACAGACATCCAGATTTATTAAAATTAAAATACAGTATTAGAAAGTTCCAAAAATTACAACACAATATTTCCAAATACAATTGCAATATGAAGAAAAACTGCCCTATCACTATTTTTTTTTTGATATCTTTATTTTTTTTTAACTTTTTTTTTTTTTTTTTTTTTTTTTACAATAAACTGCATATATTTAGAGCGTACAATTTGGTATCCCAATCTCCCAATTCATTCCCCCCGCCAACCCTCCCTGCTTTCCCCACTTGGTATCCATATGTTTGTTCTCTACATCTGTGTCTCTATTTCTGCCTTGCAAACCGGTTGATTTGTACCATTTTTCTATAGTCCACATACATGTGTTAATATACAATATTTGTTTTTCTCTTTCGGACTCACTTCACTCTGTATGACAGTCTCCAGGTCCATCCATGTCTCTACAAATGTCCCAGTTTCATTGTTTTTTATAGCTGAGTAATATTCCATTGTATGTATGTACCACATCTTCTTTATCCATTCTTCTGTTGATGGACATTTAGGTTGCTTCCATGTCCTGGCTATTGTAAATAGTGCTGCAATGAACATTGGAGTGCATGTGTCTTTTTGAATTATGGTGTTCTCTGGGTATATGCCCAGTAGTGGGATTGCTGGGTCATATGGTAGTTCTATTTTTAGTTTTGCAAGGAACCGCCATACTGTTCTGATTGGCTGTATCAATTTACATTCCCACCAGCAGGGCAAGAGCGTTCCCTTTTCTCCACACCCTCTCCAGCATTTACTGTTTGTAGATTTTCTGATGATGCCCATTCTAACCAGTGTGAGGTGATACCTCACTGTAGTTTCGATTTCCGTTTCTCTAATAATCAGTGATGTTGAACAGCTTTTCATGTGAAGAGGGAGTAATTTTTAAACACAAAGCCAACTATGCAAGTCAGTCTTGTTTAGTTAAGAAGCTAATGAAGCATTTAAAGCATAAACTTATAATTGGAAACAACCTAACGTTTATCAGCAAAGGATAGATTAAAGGATGGTGCATACATGGAAAGAAGGGAAAAAAAAAAAGAAATGTCAAATGCATAGTACAAACCATAAAAATAATATTCATTCCAATTTATTAACCTGAAAAGATGTTCACCACATAAGAGGGAATAATAAAATATTACAGAACAACATGCAACAATTCCTTATTTCTAACGTATGTTAAAGCCTACATAGAGAAATGTAGAAAGATACATACAAAAATATGAGTGCTAGCTTCTCTAGATATACTTTTCTGTATTGCTTAAATTTCTCTTAAATGTGCACCTATCATTTTTAATAAACATACTACTTCTTATAAAAGTCAGATAAGAACAAATCATTTTCCTTAATTGTGTTAATAAACAATATACAAAAAGATAAACTGTAAATGAAATTGGATGGAAATGTCTAAAACTTTTTCAAAAAAACAATTCTACAATTATTTTTAAACAAATATGTAAGTAACATTTATATCACAAATAATTTAATATTAATTTAATTTACTCAATTTAATTAAGTATTTAAATATTTTAAAGCAAATAAGCTCTTCATGGCACCACACAAGGATTTTTAAATATGCACGTATAGGAGGCAGGGACACACCGTACTAATTCTTGCCTAAGTTAACAGTGCACTAGGGTGAAGTTACGGTAGGTGTCTTCGCTTACATTTCTTAATATAAATATCTATTCAAGCACTGTCTCAAGTACTTAAAAAAACAAAAAAATCCCTGTAGTTGGCTGAAGGTACGTTGGTTATTCAACTAAAGCAACCTTCATTCCAATGTTTTACTTACCAAAAAGAAGACCGTAGTAAGAACTCATTACTGGGCTTCCCTGGCCGCAGTAGTTAAGAATCCACCTGCCAATGCAGGGTACGCAGGTTCGAGCCCTGGTCCGGGAAGACCCCACATGCCAAGAAGCAACTAAGCCCGTGTGCCACAACTACTGAGCCTAGGCTCTAGAGCGCACCTGCCACAACTACTGAAGCCTGCATGCCTAGAACCCGTGCTCCGCAACAAGAGAAGCCACCACAATAAGAAGCCCACGCACCACAATGAATAGTCCCTGCTCTCTGCAACTAGAGAAAGCCCGAGTGCAGCAACAAAGACCCAACTCAGCCAATAAATAAATTAATTTTTAAAAAAACTCATTACTGCAAATGGCAAATTAAACTTCTAAAGAATTTTATCTTAACTAGCAACAATAATTTAAATGACTCCTAGAACTCTATCCTCTTTTAAGATTACTGTAAAATTTTAACTTCAAATACAATATTTAAATAATTTGAAAAATATAAATTTCTTAAAAGGATAATTACTGAAACATTCATAAAGAAGGTTTCACTTCAGCTGAATAAGACATCAGGTAATGAAACTTTCACTGCAATGTTATTTTATAATAGAAAATAAAGATAACCTAAGTAAGCAACATCAGAAAGTTGAATAAATTATGATATATCCTCTTAATGAAACACTAAGCCTCTTACAATATTCACAATATATTGTATCTTACAATATCAATATGATCTCATTTCCATATATGTACTGTGTATATATAGATAATGACTGAAAAGGCATGCACCAAAATGATCTTTCCTGGGGTTTTTTGGTTTGTTTTTTTTTAACATTTTAATTTCCTATCACCTACAGAGAACATGTATTAACTTTGTCATAAGAAACGTTTTCACGACACCTTTGAGTTTTTTATGCATTATATTCAATCCAAATAGAAAAACGGAATATTTAACAAATGTTTTCAATAACTAATAATTTTTTTAAATCTCACTAAATTGCATTTTTTGAGAACTTTACAACACTAATTTATTTTATCATGTTCTCCAATTGAAGACCTCACTGCTATATCCCACATCTTGTACCTGACAGCACTATACAGAATAGAGTAGCCTTTCTTGGTGAGGCTACTCAATAAACTGTCGTGACACAATATTTTTTGGACTACTGCAATTCTTAATTTGCTGAAACAAAATTATAGAAGCATTGAGAAGACATAATATGCACATATACTTTTTAATAAAACAATTTTCAATTGCATGGTAATGAATTTCTATACCCATCAAACCCTTCCTCAAACTGCCACTAAAAATTTAGTAAAAGATACAAATCTTTTATTAACTGGCTGGTGGATTAAGAAAATAAAAAAGAAATTCCCTTGTACATATAATAAATGGTTAACTACTGCTCACAGATTCTTTAAATTAACAGACCACCCTATCTTTAACCAAGTTCAGTGTCAACTTCCATCCTGACTGGATTTCTAGAACCAGTTCCAGACTAAACAGACCAGGAGCTAAAAAGAAACCAACAGAAACCAAGGACTTCCATAATGTAGTCCCATGGAGTTTGAAGATGATAGATAGGCTATGCCCCAGAAAACACCATGCCACAGATAGGGGTGAGAAAACAGCTTGAGGACATTCTCCTTTCAAGGAAATACAGGGCATATTTATTCACTCGACAAATGAATAATGAACATCTACCATATGCCACGCACTTATCTAAATGTTTGAGATATATCAGTGAGCAAGAGAGACTAAGATCCCTGTCCTTGTGGAGCTTATATTTTATCAGGGAAAAACATACAACCACCATTAAACACAATAAATAAGTAAATTATACGGTGTGTTAGAGGACTAGCGCCATGAGGGGCAAGGTTCCAGTATTAAACAGGGTGGGAAGAATGGGCCTCATTAAGACGGTGAGATTTGAGACATAAAGAGATAAGGAAGTTAGTCAAACAGATATACAGTGAAAAAAGCATTCCACACAGAGGGCACACCCAAAGGTAGGAGTGTGCCCACATTAGATGAAGAACAGCACTGGATCAAGAGTGAGGGGAGAGAGAGAAAGAGGAACAAAAGGTGAAACCAGAGATATATCAGGAGTAAATCACACAGGGCTTCATATACCAAGTAAGGACTTTCTTACTGAGTGAAATGGAGAAACCTCTGTAGATTGAGCAGATGAAAGTCAAATGGCTTAGGATTTTAAGATTCCTCCAACTGTTACGTTATTAAAAGACAGTAAGGAGGCAAGGATAAAAAAGCAGGGAAACACATTAGGATGTCATTACAGTAACGCAACAGAAGATGTAGGCTCCGTGGAAGCATAAAGGTTTGGTCAGACGTTAGACATAGTTAGATTCTAGATATATCTTAAAGATAGAGATATGGAGATGAAAGAAAAAGGAGCCCAGGTTTTTGATCTGCACAACTAGAAGAATCAGGTTACCAACAAAAGAGACATGGAAGGCTTCTTAAAGGAAATTTAAAAGAGAAGGTCGTGAGTTCAGTTTTAGGCATGTTGACTTTAAGGTTTTATTAAAAATCCAAACAGGAACATTAAGAAGACAGGTGGATATACAAGTCTAGAAACAGAAAAGAGATTTATCTGACACAAACAGTATACAAAGATCCAACATATGTATAGAATATATCCCAAAGAAGAAAACCAAGGCAACAACAAACACAAAAGGCAAACAAACCCTCCAAGTCAAGAAAACTGTCCTGACTGGGGGGAGGGGGGCGTTAAAACTACATATTGAAAGGACTTACTATTTGCTTGAAGAAAAACAAGTCAGAATGCCCAACATCGTAACATAAGACTATGAAAAAGACCCTTTGGACATCCAAACAAAGACAAACTAAGTCAATAAAAGAAAACCACCAGAGGGACTTCCCTGGTGGCTCAGCGGTAAGATTCCACACTCCCAATGCAGGGGCCCTGGTTTGATCCCTGGTCAGGGAACTAGATTCCACACATATGCCACCATTAAGAGTTAGCATGCCACAGCCAAGGAGCCTACATGTCACAACTAAGGAGCCTGCATGCCAAAACTAAGACCCAGCACAAGCAAATAAATATCTTAAAAAAGAAAAAACCAGATTGACCTCAGACTGTAAAAGCAGTGCTCTATGCCAGAAGACAATGGAATGATAGACACTCTAGAAAGAATTTTACAATCAGACAAACCAGCTTTCGAGTAGCAGAGCTGCAGACAAACGTTTAAACATAACAGAATTCAAGGAATACTGTTCCCATAAGCTCTTCCTGTAGAATTTATTAGAGAATGAATGTCAAACAACCCAAATAACTGAAAAGTCCACATCAGCATAAAAACAGTGGTGGGAATTAAATATATATTTATTTATAAAAAACTGAATGATGTGATAAGGGACATGTTATAATAATAACAGCTGTAGGCTTTGACAATGTATCTACAACATAATTGTCAAAAAATCAGGGGAGGGACTTCCTCGGTGGTGCAGTGGTTAAGAATCCGCCTGCCAATGCAGGGGACACGGGTTCGATCCCTGCTCTAGGAAGATTTCACATGCTGCAGAGCAACTAAGCCTGCGAGCCACAACTATTGAGCCCATGTGCCGCAACTACTGAAGCCCACACACCTGGAGCCCATGCTCTGCAACAAGAGAAGTCACGGCAATGAGGAGCCCGTGCACCACAACGAAGAGTAGCCCCCACTCGCCGCAACTAGACAAAGCCCATGCGCAGCAACGAAGATTCAACCTAGCAATCAATCAATCAATCAATCAATAAGGGAAAATAGAGGAAAAATTAGAATAAACTTGCTCACGGCCTTATAGATATTAATTGAAAGTAAAACAATAACAGTTTTAATCAAATGCAGGGGAATAGAATGAAGAGATTCCTAGGTAATTTCAGTAGTACTCAAAGAAAGATATCAACAGACAAAAACCAAAAAAGTGAGAACAAGGAAGGACTAAGTGTATTACGTAAAAGTTAATAATATAGGCAATAGCTAGAACAAAAGTACAAATGTCAAATTTTTTTTAACCCAAAACAGACAAGACAGAATGTTACATAAAAGATAAATTCTCTCACACACCTCATACCCAATTCAAAAAAAAATTGAAAAAGAACAAAACAAACAAACAAACAAAAAAGCAAAGAGGAGAAATTTTAATGAAGATAAGAGTAGGACTGGATTCTGGAACCAAAAAAAAAAAAACAACACCACAAAGACAATGGTGGAAAATGTAGTAATATCTGCTATTTAGTTAGCAGTACTGTACCAATGTTAACTTCTTAATTTAGATCACTGTACCATGGTTAAGCAGTTAACATTAAGGGATCCTGGATGAGGTGTATACAGAACACTAGTATTCCTGCAACATTTCTGTTACGTTATTTCAAAGTAAAAGAAAAAAAAACTTAAGTTTGAGAAACAATGTTTTTTACTATTGGAGAATGGTAGAAAACCAATTTGTTATTTTAAAAACTGTAAATAAAGAAAAAAGAGCCAAACATCCTGCCTTTCCTATGTGAACTGTACCCACACTGTGTGACCAAATAGTTGATTTCAAAAAGTTTCTCTTTATACAAATATTAGCACTGTTAAATGAAAAGAGTATGGCAGAGTACCAGCATTTGCTACCCTTAATAAATTAGCAGATGAAGGGTACTGATCAATAGCATCAAAGAGAGAGAAAAGCAAGCATCTCTCGTCCCCTGTTAAACCACACCACACAGGAAGTAGTCTCACTGCAACAGCCAACCTCCAAGATGGTCCCTGGTGATGCCCACCTCCTAAAATTCATACCCTTAAGTAGTCCTCTCCCACACAGTATCAGGGTTGATCTGTAGGACCAAAAGAATAGAGCAGAAATGACAGTATGTCACTTCTGGGATCATAAAAGGCATTGCACATTTTTTCCTCCCTATCTCCTTCTCTCCCTCATCACTTGCTCTGGCAGAGTGCCTTGAGGATACTCAGGCAAAAAACTGAGACCTCCTACAACAGCCATGGGAGTAAGTCACCTTGAAAGCATTATCTTCCAGCCCCAGTCAAACCTTCAGAAGACAACAACCCTGGTGACAGCTTCACTGCAACCCATGAGAGACCTTATGCCAGAACCACCCAGCTAAGCCACTCTCAGACTACTAACCTTCAAGAAACTATGGAAGATGATGATAAATGTTGTTTTAAACTGCTAAGTCTTGGGATTATTTGTTACACAGCAATAGGTAATTAATGCATTTGCCCAAAATAACTGAACTTTAATCTGATCAAACCTTGAGAGCCAACTACCAATTTATAAACAATACACAGAGGAGCAATTTAAACAACATCATAAGGATACACTCAGCAAAATCAAGGCAATAAATTCTATAGGAAAAACACCAATTCAAAGGAAAAGAAAGAGATGGAGAAACAACCTATAGTTACAAGTATATAAGATACATAACAAACTGCAATGTGTGAATCTTGTTTGGATCAGATTCAAATAAACATTTTTTTTAAAGGAGAAGGAAGAGAAAGAACTGGAAAATTGAATAGTGACTGTATATTTGGTGCTAATAAAGAAATTACTATAATTTTTCGAGATGTAATCATGGAATTTTGGTTATGCTTTTTTTTTTTTTTTCCTTGAAAGAGAGTTATCTTTTAGATACTCAGGAAATCATATGATGCCTGGTATTTGCTTCAGAATAATGCGGGAGAAGGAAGTAAATGGAGAAATAGATCAAACAAGATTGGCCATAAATTGCTAACTGGTGAACCTGAGTGATAAGGACATGGGAAACAATATACTATTCTACTTTTGTATGTTTGAAATTTTCAAAAATATAAAGCATAAGAAAAAAGGCAATTTTGCTAAAAGTGGATTAAGAAAATGATAACCTAAACTGAAGATAAGAATCAGAAGAGAACCTCACAGCGCAAGAGACTTTCCCCCAATTAGAACTGTGTCTCTTTCTCAAAACCTCTCCTTCAAAGCAAGGATATAGAGTCCTGTGTCTCTAGGTTGAAAAGAGCACACATGTATCCTTAATATAAGAGGTAGTTATTAAGTCATAAACTGAAATTGCTACCTAAATACATATTAGGTCTGTTGTACATATTAGGTCTGTTGGGATGATTAAAAAGTTCCGGAAATGCATAGTAATGATGAATGTACAACACCGTGAACATAATACTACTGAGTCGTGCACTTAAAAGTGGTAAATATTATGTATACTTTACACAATAAAGTTAGGTATATCATGTACAAAACGTATAATAAAAAGTTTAACTTCATCTTGTATAAAAACGTACAAATGAACTACAAAGAATTTAATGAAAAATACTGGAAAAGAGGGTGTCTTAACGTAAAATTAAGCAACATTTATCTGCCAAAAAAGTACAACTAGTATTTTAAAGGGCACTGAAGTATCTGCAACAGATATTTTTCAAAGGCAAAGGCCTTTTTTCAATACACGAAATTTATTTTATTATACGAAAATGATCAGTAAGAAAAACACCAATAACCTAAAGAAAAGTGGACAAGAAAGAGTTCACAGAATAAGAAAATACAAATGCCCTTTAAACATTTGGGAGGTGGGGGAGAATGTTCAATCTCATTCCTAATATTGGAGATGCAAATATAAACTACAATAAAATGTATATAAGAAAATTCACTGCAGCACTGTCTGTTGTTATATGCAACATATTGGTCCATTGATGATAAACTGGTTAAATTAATTATAGTGCAATAATAAAATGACAATCTGCTTAAAAAAAAGGAACTAGATCTGCATCCACTGATACGAAGCCACTTTCAAAATATGTTAAATGCAACAAGATGCAAAACAATGTTTTTCAATATGCTATTTGTGCTTATAAAAACAACAGTAGGTATACAGATTATAGAAACATATATACATATGGCACAACACTGTAAATCAACTATACTTCTATAAAGAAAAGAAAAAATATATATACACGTTTATAAATATACACAAAAGTAAATAGTAACAGTGATTGCCTCTGAGGAAAGAACTAGGAAACAAAAGAAAGTGGAAGGAACCCTCACTTCATAGCTTTTTGCAGAGTTTGAATTTTATTAGTCATCTACAATGTATTACCAATTTTTTAAAAAATAAGACAACAAGGTCCAAAATACAATTCTCTTGCTTTCCAAGCCTTTACTGTTTTGTTTTTGACTGGTCTGCAAAACAAGCAACACACTTTTAATTTACAAGCCAATGATGAGTTCCATGTCTGATTCAGGAATGTAATCAGAAACACTGCCAATCATACCCTCCTGAAACATAGTGGACTATTCTTTGCGTATTGTGCGTCTTTAACTAAGAGCTCCTATTTCAAAATACAGGAAAGATGAATAACGTAAAGGGAGTTAATGTTTGCTTCCAACCTTCAGAAGTTCACCATGAACCCTAAAGTACCTTGGTAATGGTTCAGAAAGTGCAACTGATTGTAAAAATGTGGCAAGAGCGGCGTGGCTTGCAGGCATTTGGGGAGCAGAGTTTCTTTTTCACCCAAAGGTCCTTCTTCTGAAATGAGCACTTTCCCCATTTACTTGATACCACATGATGTCTTATTTTTCTAGGGCAGGTAGTGCCTTTACTCTCACACAGAGAGGAAAAACTTAATGTACCAAAATTCTTCATGTTCAACAGTTTGCAATTCCATTTGTAACAAACATTAATATAATTTTAAAGTAAGTAAATAATCTCACTAACCAAAACTATCTCCCAGGAATTCATTTAAATCCTTCCCGGGATTACTCCAGGCTCAAGCAATCTCTCCTTCCTCTGAACTCCAAAAGCAATTATTTGTACAATTTATATAGCAATTAATCCTGCACTGCCTTGTTAAACCTTTCATTATTCTCTGAAATGTTATTTAAATCTTCCTCACTTATCTTTCATGTTTATTTCTCATCTCCCCAAATAGACTGTAAATTCCTTGAGAGAAAGAGACAAGGCCTTATATTGTTTGTATACACATAAAAATACAGAGTAGCTGGCACATAGTAAATATAAAGATATTTGCTGATTTTTAAAAAAGAGAAAAAAATCAGTTACATTAAGAAAACATTTAAAGCCAGGCCAACTAGGAATCTTCAAGCCAGAGTTGATGGGCCAATAGTATACTATTCTGTTGCCCTGACTCCTGAAGCAATGAGGGGTGGTATAAAGGGAATGGCCTCAACATGGACCCTCTAGTTTCCGAACCTGTGAACTTACCCCATAAACTTCAATTTCTTCATCTCTAAAATGAGAATAATAATGCCTACCTATTGAAGGCTCTATGATCATTAAATGAGAGTTTACGTAAAACTGCTGGTATTCCTTATTTTAGAGATTGTGAGATTCTTTTCACTTTTTTTAAAATTGAGGTATAGTTGATTTACAATAGAAATTCTCAGATTTTTTTTTCATGTTTTCACATTTTTGAAATCAGAATGTGTCATGACAATATCCCACGGTTGTCAGTTTTATATTTTCTTACGTAGTGGTAGATAAAATGATGCACTGTATAACATGGCGTCTTAAACTTGATTAAATTTGGTAACAGCTGGCCGCTGTTCTCCTTCCTTCCTCTCATCCATTCATACACTATCATATGGATGGGAAACAACTCCTGCAGTAAGATGTACATGCCACCTAATCCATTCGAAGTGCCAAAAGCTTGGCATATTGTACATGCTCAATAAATAGGAACTGTTGCTACTGCTACTCTGAATTGATTCAACTAATATCTGAGTACCTACTATGTGCATGCCACCATTCTAAGCACTAAAGATATAGCAGTGAACAAAATAACTCCCAGCCCTCACAGAGTTTACGTTCTATCAGCACATACACTTCCCATGACACAAGGAAAAGTCAAAAACCGAGTTAACAGATTGTCCCCAAAATTGAAAAAGCTAAGCAACCAAGAAAGACACTAAAACACAATCCTTCCTAGGCAACACTATCTAGATTTTCTTTAGAGAAAATCTTACCAAAAACACAAAACGAAGTCCTGGGAAAAAAAACAGGGCACCCAAGATTTGTTGTTGTTGCTTATTTACGTAAAGGTTTTGGAAAAAGGAGAGGAGACAGAACAGATGCTAAAGTTACAAACTAAAGGGGGGGGATACATATCATTTCTGAAAATAAAACAAGGGGGGGACATATCTCTAGTTTCGGAAAATAAAACATATTTGAGATTCGTTTGAAAAAGAGGAATTTTGGTTATTTGTAAAACACAACTCAAGGAGACAGAGCAAATCACCTTACAATATGTCAGCAAATCATTCTCCAAGCAAATTATATTTTTTAAAAATTACCTTACATTATATGTCAACAAATCATTTCCCAAAGCTTGTAGTTAAAGATTTGTGGTTAACTGTAGTTAAAGATTTAAACGTCAGATTCTCTTAGGTTAAAAAAAAAGAATATTGATGTAAAGTCTTCCAAAAAAAATCTCATGCAAATAAAAGTAAAAGGGGGAGGATTTCCTCAGTGGCACAGTGGTTAAGAACCCGCCTGCCAATGCAGGAGGCATGGGTTTGATCCCTGGTCCCGGAAGATCCCACAATGCCACGGAACAACTAAGCCCATGCCCCACAATTACTGAGCCTGTGTTCTAGAGCCCGTGAGCCACAACTACTGAAGCCTGCACATCTAGAGCACATGCTCCACAACAAAAGAAGTCACCGCAATGAGAAGCCCGCGAACCATGACGAAAAGCAGCACCCGCTCACTGCAACTAGAGAAAGCCTGCATGCAGCAATAATACCCAACACAGCCAATAAATAAATGTATTTATTAAATAAAATAAAATGTAAACCCCACAACACACACACACACACACACACACACACACACCAGCTTCCAGTCCCCTTATGCAGCCTTTTTTTCCCCCACAGCAATTCTGGTCACTGATATATATCCCTAACATCTAGAGAAAAGCCTGACACACAGCTAGCACTCAATAAATCTCTGTAGAATAAACTGAAATACGGAGGCAGAAATAAGAGTTAAAGATTTGGGAGACTGTGAGGATATGTGTGTTTGATGGTTCAAAGACTTAAAAAACAAAAAACAAAAAACTGACAGAAGAAATTTGGAGCAAAGAAGCCTTCCAAAGATAAAGAGACTTGGTTACCAGTGAGCAACTAGAAAAAGTGACAGACTTGAAGGATCAAAAGTTGACAAGAAAGAACGAAAAAAAAAAAAAAAAAAAAAAGGCTATGGGCCAGGAAAAAATTTAGGCTGAGAGGAAAGGGATAAAACAGTTGCAGATAGAATGAGCGCTGTAAAGAGGAAGTGCATGAAGAGGACAGGAGGTGAGTTACAGATACAGGAGAGGTCAAGAGGAAGGGTGAGACTGTACAAGGGAGAAGCAGATCTCAGGGAAGGGGTGGAGGGCACTGTTATGTCACAAAGCTGTTCTTGTTCAAATGTTAAGACCTAACAGTCCTGAAAAAGATATGCATCATATGCCTTTATTTCCAAAATGTGACTTACAAGTCTTAAAACACACAAAGATATGCATGCACATCTGCTGAATCACTTTGAATGCTCAAATTCCCCACTGCAGAAATGCATGAGTTTAAATCATAAAATCTGAATTTTTCAATTTCATTCCTTAATATCACTGTTAGGCATCTGCCATAAAAGAGATGAAACAAGGCAGAAGTGGGCAATTACAGTACAACATGTAATCTACTGCTTTGCCAGCTTATAGAACTGGGCGACCTGGACTTCCCTCATTAGGAAAAGAGTGTAAGACTGTCTGCCTTCAAATCTGAAACAGCAAAATAAAAACAATTATCAGTTTTAATATAAAGCCTACTGACTCTTTGAAAAGATTAATAGGAACCTGAAATAGAGGTTAAAATGGTTCTTGAATCACACCTAATTTGCTTGCAAATTTTATAAATTTTGTTTTAATTTTCTGAGCATTCTTCAATATAGTGTAAAATCATCTAAAATGAAAGAATGATTTTTACATATAATAAATCTACTGAACATTTAAAAATCAAAATTCACTTAAAACGAACAGAAATTTTGGAATCAAGACTTTTAAATAACTTTGCAAGTTCAGTGTTACGGCCACACTATTCAGGCAGAAATGAAACAAACATGCAGTATGATGTGTGAATTTATGCACTGCTTACTAAAAGCTGGCCAGATGCCATTTTACCATTGATAGAGTAGCTTCAAATTCCACTCAGGGTGCAACTGCAGTTGCACTGAGTCCAGCAGTATAAGCATGCCTGCATGTTATTATAGGAAATAGTGGAAAATTTCACAGGCTGACATCCAGAACGTCTGCGGTTCTTTTTCATATTTCTTTCCTCCTGCAAAGCAGTTATTAGACCAGTAGTTGAATTTTTTTTTTAAAGCTGGAAATTTCCACTGGTTTTTTAAATGAGCCTTCTTAAATGTAAATTGCAAAATGTTGCAAAATTCCAACATGACAGAAAGAATAAATCAGACAGAGAAGAATTAAAATACCTTCAAATTAAGGTAAAGGGACTGGTAAGTAAATTGAGGTGTCACTCTGTTCGAGTAAAGAAAAACAAAGGGTCCACGAAGATACTTAAGTAATTTAAGCTTACAATAATGTAATATAAATACTAAAATAGCACACTGTGAAGCTGATATTTTCTCATTAGCTTATAGTGGAGGCATTCAAAAGCTAACACAACCAGCAGAACAGCTAAGCATAGAAACAATGAAAAGAAAACATCGTATAGCTTGGTGAGAAAGGAATACATTCCATACTAATCGAGGTGAGCCATGAAGATTGGGTTTTTCAGCAAGGGTTAAAGAGAGAACAATGACAAGCCAAGATTCAGAGTTTTACACAGGTCTTCAGCACCTTCTCATTAGGATTAGACCAGACCAAAATATTTAATGTTTTCATCTTAATTTGTAATAATAAATGAGAAAACAGACAAGGGCTTATTGTTTCATTTTTATTAAAGAGATAAAAAGATCAAATTCCAGACTATCTAAAAATGAAAAATAACTTATAACAGTTAAATACAGTAGAAAATAATTTTCTATGTTTAAGAACTGATATGGCCTAGGTTAACAATTTTAGTTTCTTTGCATTTATATGAATTAAGGAATGGGATCTATAATACATGTTGTGTAACTGTTATTCAAGCTTTAAAACATGTGTTATCCCCCAAAACATACATATGACCAAAAACTTAAGCATTAATACAAAGACATCACTAATAACTAATAAAGATCTGTACCACCAAAGACTGGGAGAAAGTATTTGCAAAATACATCTGATAAAAAGATGTGTATACCCAGAATATACATTAAAAACATCAATCAATCAAACCTCCTAAAACTCAGTAACAGAAGGACTGGGGAAGGGAGAGGGAGTTATACTGATATATAGCAGATCAGCACAACTATAACTAACATCTTCACTCATGCACATATATCCAGAGAAAACCATAATTTGAAAAGATACATGCACCCCAATGTTCACTCAGCACTATTTACAAAAGCCAGGACATGGAAGCAACGTAAATGTCCATCAACAGATGAATGGATAAAGAAAATGTGGCAGGCATATACACACATACACACACACGTGCGCATACAATGGACTATCAGTCATAAAAAAAGAACAAAATAATGCCATTTGCAGCAACATGGATGGACAAATACTGTATGATATCGCTTATATGTGGAATCTAAAAAAAAATAGTATAAATGAACTTATTTACAAAACAGAGTCACAGATGTAGAAAACAAACTTATGGTTACCAAGAGGGAAAGGATAACTTGAGAGATTGGGATTGACATATACACACTACATATAAAATAGATAACTAGGACTTCACTGGAGGTCCAGTGGTTAAGACTCTACACTTTCAATGCAGGGGGCACAGGTTCCATCCCTAGTCAGGGAACTAAGATCCCACATGCCATTTGGCCAAAAGAATATAACTAATATAGGACTTCCTAGGTGGTGCAGTGGTTGGGAATCCACCTGCCAATGCAGGAGACACGGGTTCTAGCCCTGCCCGGGGAGGATCCCACGTGCCGTGGAGCAACTAAGCCTGTGTGCCGCAACTATTGAGCCTGCACTCTGGAGCGCGTGAGCCACAACTACTGAGCCTATGTGCTGCAACTACTGAAGCCCACATGTCTGGAGTCTGTGCTCCGCAACAGGAAAGGCCACCTCAGTGAGGGAGCCCGAGCACTGCAGTGAGGAGTGGCCCCTGCTCGCCGCAACTAGAGAAAGCCTGTGTGCAGCAACGAAGACCCAACACAGCTAATAAACAAATAAAATAATAATAAATAAATTTATTTTAAAAAAGAAGAGATTAACAAGAACCTACTGGGTATTCCTAGGTGGCGCAGTGGTTAAGAATCTGCCTGCCAGTGCAGGGGACACGGGTTTGATCCCTGCTCCAAGAATATCCCACATATGGCAAGCAACTAAGCCCGTGCACCAGAACTACTGAGCCTGTGTGCCACAACTATGGAACCCCTAGCACCTACAGTCCATGCTCCGCAACAAGAGAAGCCACTGCAATGAAGAGCCATGCACCACAATGAACAGTAGTCCCCGCTTGCTGCAACTAGAGAAACCCCGTGTGCAGCAATGAAGAGCCAACGCAGCAAATAAATAAATAAATAAATAAATAAAAGAATCTACTGTATAGCACAGGGAACTCTACTCAATACTCTGTAATGATCTATATGGGAAAAGACTCTAAAAGAGCAGATATATGTATAACTGATTCACTTTGCTGTACAGCTGAAACTAACACAACATTGATCAACTACACTCCAATAAAAGTTAATTAAAAAAAATAAATAACATCTTACTTAATGGTGGAAGATTGAATATTTACCCTCTAAGGCTGAGAATAAGACAAAGCTACCTATCTCCCCAAATTGATCAAACTGGTCAAATGATTCAGTGCAATCACAATCAAAATTTCTACACTGTACTGGAAGCACTAGCCATTACAATAAAGACAAAAAAAAAAGAGGCATACTGATTGGAAAGGGAGAAATAAAACTTATCTTTATTCACAAACAACATGATGACCTATGTATACAATCCTCCTGAACAAACTACCTAAAAGCTACTAAAATGAGTGTTTGGCAAAGTTACAAGATACAAGGTGAATATACAAAAATCAATCATATTTATATATAAAGCTACAACTCATTGGAAATTGAAATTTTAAAAATACTATTTACAATCACATTTTTAAAAAATATAAAACTTAGTGACAGGACTTCCTAGGTGGCGCAGTGGTTAAGAATCTGCCTGCCAATGCAGGGGACATGGGTTTGAGCCCTGCTCTGGGAAGATTCCACATGCCGCAGAGCAACTAAGCCCGTGAGCCACAACTATTGAGCATGTGCTCTAGAGCCCGTGAGCCACAACTGAGCCCATGTGCCGCAACTATTGAAGCCCACGCGCCTAGAGCCCATGCTCCACAGCAAGAGAAGCCACTACAATGAGGAGCCCACGCACCACAATGAAGAGTAGCCCCCACTCGCAGCAACTACAGAAAGTCTGTGTGCAGCAACAATGACCCAACACAGCCAATAGTTACTTAAAAAAAAACAGTGATAAATCTGACAAAAGCTTATATAAGATTGTACGCTGATAAGTACAAAACACTGTTAAGAGAAATTAAAGAAGACCTAAATAAATGGAGAGATATATAACATATTCATGGAACAGCAGACAATATTTTTAAGAACTCAATTCTTCCCAAACTGATCAGCTGATTCAATGCAATCACAATCAAAATCACAATAGACATTTTGCAGAAATTAAGATCTTAAAAATACATGGAAATGCAAAGGACCTAGACTAGCCAAAATAATGGGGGGGGAGGGGAGTTGGAGGACCTCCCCTATCTGATTTCAAGGCTGCAGATTCAAATATATATCAATGGAACAGAATAGACTCCAAAAATTGACCTACACATATTTGACTATTTGAATTTCAACAAAGGTGCCAAGTCAATTCAATAGGGAATGTATAATCTTTTCAACAGACGGTGCTGGAAAAGTTCAATACAATATACCAAAATGTGAACCTCACCTCTTATCTCATACCATATATAACAATTATCTCAAATCGGTCACAGACCTAAATTTAAGAGCTAAAACTATAAAAATTATAGGAAAAAAAGTTAGAAAAATCTTTGGCAAAGATTTCTTAGATACAACACAAAAATCAATAAATTGAATTCCAATAACATTAAAAAATTCTACTCTTCCAAAAACACTTATGAAAAAAGGCAGACCACAGATTCAAAGTAAGTATTTCTAAAACACATATCCAAAAAAGGTTTTGTATCTAGAATAAAAGAAGTCTTACAGCTCAGTAAGATAAACCCAACTTAAAAATGGGCAAAAGATACGAACAGACTCTTCACCAAAAAACATATACCAATGTCAAGTAAGCACATGAAAATATATTCAACATCATTAGCCATTAGGAAAACTCAAAGCCACAATGAACTACCACTACATACCCACTAGAATGGCAAACATTAAAAAGACTGACCGTACCAAGCACTGGTGAGGATGTGAAACAACATGAACTATCATACACTGCTGGGAGAAATATATGGTGGCAGTTTCTTAAAATTTTTCAATATTAAACACACACTTAGCATATAACCCAGCCATTCCACTCCTGGATATTTACTCAAAAGAAATAAAAAGCATTTGTTCACACAAAGCTTTGTAACACAAATGTCATAAAAGCTCTATTTTTGATAACCAAAAACTGGACACAACCCAAACGTTCATCAATAGTTAAATGGATAAATAAATTATGATATACCTACACAACGCAACAGTACTAAACAATAAAGAGAAATTAAACTATTAATATATGCAACATGAATAAATCTCAAAATAACTGTAAGTGCAAGAAGTCAGCCCCCCTAAGAAAAAGTACCTACTGTATGTATAATTCCATTTATAAAAAGTTAACAAAAATACAAGCTAATCTGTAGTAACACAAGGCAGATAAGTAATTGCCTGAAGATGGGGGAGGGATAGATTACAAAAGGATACAGGAGGGACCAGATTTTGGACTTTGGAGGTAACAGATATTTCCACTATTGTAATCATGACGATTCATGGGTAGACATGCATCAAAACCAAAACTGTACAATTTAAATATATGCAATTAATTGTTAACTACTCCTCAAAGTTGGAGAAAAAAGTAAGGGAAAAAAGGAAACTATAGTGACAGAAAGCAGAACAGTGGATGATTGAACACAAACCCCAAAGAGGCCTGAATGCAAATGAGCAAGCACTTTCTGGGGTAATGGAAATGTTCTGTATCCTGACTGAGGGGATAGTAAAATCATTTATATTTGTCAAAACTCAAACTGCACATTTAAAATGACTGAATTTTATTATAAGTAAATTACACTTTCATAAAGTAGATTTCTAAAATTTAAAACAGCATACCCAAATGTTATCTAGGTACATTTTAAACATATTTAAATATACTAAAAGGAACAAATACATATAGTTACAACATATTACAGTCTATCACCTCAATCTATGCTACCAGTTTGACATCCTAATTGGGTTTTTTTTTACATATTTTAATTTTTGTTTTTATTTTAAGAAAAACAAAAAAGCACTAGAAGAAACACATAAAAGGACTTCTTTAATTTCTCAAATTAAAAAATTTGATACCACAATATACTGCTCAGAGATGAGGGAAACAGGCACTTCACACACTGCTAGTGGATTTGTAAACTGATACAACCTCTAAAGGGAGCAAGCTGCAGTATCCATAAAAAGTTTAAATTCATAGTCTTTAAAGTAGTATTCTCCATCCAGTAATTTTTATATAACAAAACATGAGAACAAAGAAATATGTATGAATACACTTATAGCTTTGTTCGTAGTAATATGAAACTGGATAAATTATGATATACCCATACACTGGAATACTGTGTAACCATTAGAAAGAACTTAGGAGCTATAAATATAGATATGAAACCCATCCAAGATCATTTAAAAAGTATACACAGTCCAGAATAGGGCTTCTGGGTGCCAGTTACATTACTGTGTCCATTTTATGAACATTTACCGGACTGTACTGTGCACTTTTCTGAATGTATGTTACACTTCAGTGTAAAGTTTACCCCAAGATGTGGGAGAAATTCATTAAACTTAAAAGTTTTTAAGCACAAGTGTTTATATGCCTAGAGTAACAATGGTTGCCTCTGGGCAGGGGATAGGGAAGTGGCTGGGAGACAGCTGAGGAAGGTGGCTTACTATCCACTGTATACCCTTTGGTACACCTTTTGAATTTGTCCCATGTGCACCTGTTATATATTTCAAAAAATATTTCTGACTGAGACCATCTACAACTATATCTATGTATGCATTGCAGTTTTTTTAATATAGAAATAAACTCGAGGCAGAGATGGATCCAGGTCCATAATAGTTCTTCATAACCCAATTTCAAATTTTATACTCATCACAAGTTTTATTTTCACTGCCTTTATAACCAGTAAACAGTTTAAATTTCAACCTAGAAAATATATTTTAAAAGACTCACCTTTTCTACTTTGAATAGGGTTTTGTCTATGACTTCATTTGAAGAAAAAAGGACGCTACATCGAAAAACTTAGACTATTAAATGAGATCATGTACATTAAGCACACAACAATGTCCAGACACAAAGGCACTCACTAAATGGTAGCTTTTATCCTTCATATCTAAGTATATGAATCAAGGAAGAGAATTTTCCTGGGGGAAGAGGGAGAAGATACAGCAAAGGAGACAATAGCAACTAAAGTATAAGATATACAGATATGACAATTCCCTGGCAGTCCAGTGGTTAAGACTTCTCCATCTTACTGCTGAGGACCCAGGTTCCATCCCTGGTCAGGGAACTTAGATTCCACAAGCCACATGGCACGGCCAAAAAATAATAATAAAAATAAAGTATAAGATATACAGACAGAATTAAGGAGATTATGCTAGAAATGCAGGTTAGAGTCATATTATAAAAGTCTAGGGACTTCCTAGGCAGAACAGTGGTTAAGAATCCACCTGCCAATGCAGGGGACAGGGGTTCGATCCCTGCTCCAGGAAGATCCCACATGCCGAGGAGCAACTAAGCCCATGCGCCACAACTATTGAGCCCGTGCTCTAGAGCCCGTGAGCCACAACTATTGAGCCCAAGTGCCACAGCTACTGAAGCTCATGCACCTAGAGCCCGTGCTCTGCAACAAGAAAAGCCACACCGCAATGAGGAGCCCACGCACCACAATGAACAGTGTAGCGCCCACTCTCTGCAACTAGAGGAAGCCCGTGTGCAGCAATGAAGACCCAAAGCAGCCAATAAATAAATAAATGTATTAAAAATAAAATAAATAAAAGTCTATGGGAACTCCAAGGGAAAGAGTTCAGTTTCAAACTCTTCTAGACAAAGAACAACAGAAGATTTCATGCCTTCAAGAAGTCAAGAAACATGAAAGGACAAGCTTTTAAAAGATTAAATACAGAGAAGAAGGCACTCTCATGGATAACAGGTGAGAGCATAAGTTTGGTACAACCTCTCTGGAGGTAACTGGGAAAGATCTGTTGCAGTTTTAAATGTACATTTCTTTTGATTCAAAAATTTCACTTCCAAGATTTCTGCATACAATGGAATATTATACAGCCTTTTTAAAATACGGGATATAGAAGGCTCTCCAAGTTATTTTGTTAGGTGAAAATAGTGGGCACCCACTGTGCTCCCATTTGTTAATTAAAAATAAAAAGGGAACTCCTCGAGGAAAACACAGGCAGAACACTCTATGCATCCATCAAAGCAAGATCCTTTTGGACCCACCTCCTAGAATCATGGAAATAAAATCAAGAATGAACAAATGGGACCTAATGAAACTTAAAAGCTTTGGCACAGCCAAAGAAACCCTAAACAAGACAAGAAGGCAACCCTCAGAATGGGAAAAAAATACTTGCCAACGAAGCAACAGACAAAGGATTAATCTCCAAAATATACAAGCAGCTCATGCAGCTTAATACTAAAAAAGCAAATAACCCAATCCACAAATGGGCGGAAGACATTTCTCCAAAGAAGACATACGGATGGCCAACAAACACATGAAAAGATGCTCAACATCACTCATCATTAGAGAAATACAAGTCAAAGCCACAATGAGGGATCACCTCACACCAGTCAGAATGCCCATCATCAAAACATCTAGAAACAATAAATGCTGCAGAGGGTATGGAGAAAAGTGAACTCTCCTGCACTGTTGGTGGGAATATAAGCTGGTACAGCCACTATGCAAAACAGTTTGGAGGTTCCTTAAAAAACTAAAAATGGAACTACCATATGACCCAGCAATCCCACTCCTGGGCATATACCCAGAGAAAACCATAATCCAAAAAGAAACACGTAGCATAATGTTCATTGCAGCACTATTTACAATAGCCAGGACATGGAAGCAGCCTAAATGCCCAGCAACAGATAAATGGATAAAGATGTGGCACATATATACAACAGAATATCAGCCATAAAAAAGAATGAAATGGAGCTATATGTAATGAGGTGGATAGGCCTAGAGTCTGTCATACAGAGTGAAGTAAGCCAGAAAGAGAAAAATAAATACTGTATGCTAACTCATATATACAGAACCTAAAAAAAAAAAAAATGGTACTGATGAACCCAGTGACAGGGCAAGAGTAAGGATGCAGATGCAGAGAATGGACTGCAGGACACGGGGTTGGAGGGGCAGGGGGCGAAGGGGAAGATGGGACGAAGTGAGAGAGTAGCATAGACATATTTACACTACCAACTGTAAAATAGATAGCTAGTGGGAAGTTGCTGTATAACAAAGGGAGATCAACTCGATGATGGGTGATGCCTTAGAGGTCCAGGACAGGGAGGGTGGGAGGGAGTGGCGGGAGCGAGGGGATATGGGGATATATGTATATATACAGCTGATTCACTTTGGTGTACCTCAAAAGCTGGTACAAGAGTGTAAAGCAATTATATTCCAATAAAGAGCTTAAAAATAAAATAAAATAAATAAAGAGGGAGGGGGAGAGAATAGAAAAAAAGACACTAAAGAGATATCCACATCCCATGTATAGAATATCCTCTAACAGCAGTGCCCTTGGTCGGGGGGGGGGGGGGGGGGGGGGGGGGGAGCGGCTACCATGACCAAAGATCTAGGAGTACCAGCAGGCTTACTTGTACTTTTTCCACGTATACTTTTTTAAATGAATTTTTTAAAATATTATAATTTTAGGTTAAGTACTACAGAATAAAAGAGGTGGGCAAAGAGGTGGAGATTAGAAGCACTAACTAGTTCCCTTCAGATCTACTCCATCTCCTCCATGAAGTTTCCCTAACAATGCCAGCTGAAAATAACCTTTTCTTCCTTTAAACTTCTGAACCACTTATTTATGTTGCTGCAACTATGTTTTTTCGATTATACTCATTTCTCAACTAGATTATAAACTCCTAGGTCACAAAGGGATTTTAATGCCCACAACATTTAGCACAATTCTTTGAACAACAGTGGTACTGAATAAAAACATTTGAGCAACTTACAGAAGGACAGTCCAGTCCTAGCGCAAGTGGGAAATAAGAATGTGGTATTCTAAGACCCAGACACAATTTACCTGGGCCAACTCTACGAGGGAGACATAGGTCCCAAGCAAATCCTTAGGACTCTAATTTTATCTTAATTTCCAGGTAGAAAACCTGACTTGAAAGTTGAACTTTCACCAAGCATTGGGGGGGAACTTAGAGGAATATCACTGAAAAGAGGGTTTTAAAAGTTTATAAAAGGGGCTTCCTAGGTGGCACAGTGGTTAAGAATCCGCCTGCCAATGCAGGGGACAAGGGTTCGATCCCTGCTCCAGGAAGATCCCACAGGCCACGGAGCAACTAAGCCCGTGCGCCACAACTATTGAGCATGTGCTTTAGAGCCCGTGAGCCACAACTATTGAGCCCATGTGCTGCAACTACTGAAGCCCACGCGCCTAGAGCCCGTGCTCCGCAACAAGAGAAGCCACGGCAATGAGCACCACAACGAAGAGTAGCCCCCACTCAGGGCCCGTGCTCCGCAACAAGAGAAGCCACAGCAATGAGCACCACAACGAAGAGTAGCCCCCACTCACCGCAACTAGAGAAAGCCCGTGCACAGCAAAAAAAGACCCAACACAGCCAATAAAATAAATAAATTTATTTTATAAAAGGAATGGTCCCTATGTCAAAGAATACACAATTTAACTGAATGTGTCCTACCAATCAATAAGTGCTGACTCCTATGCATGGAAGGAGATCATTAGGATTCATATCAGGAAACAGGAATTCTATTTTGAGTTGTGGTGGTCTCGGAAATTTACTTAAAGAAGACAGGATCTGAGCCGGGCCTTATGACTAGCCTAGATTAGCAAGGGAGAAGAGCTGAAAAAATTAGCATGACTGGAAACAAAGGGCAACAAATGTGGGAAAGATTGATTTAAAAAAAAACCAAAACTGATAAGAACTGAATACTAGGTTAAGGAATCTAGATTGTACTCTACAGATTTTTAAGCAAAAAACGTGATCAAAATGTCTAAAAAGTTTAAACTGGCAGACGAATAGAGGAGTAGGGAAAGGGTAGCAACTAACTGGAAAGCTATTACAGTAATCTAGAAATAAAGGGCCTGGACTCGTTTTAGAAACTAGAATGAAAATATATTTAAGAAAAATATATCAAAAGGATTCTGCAAAGGCAAAACCATTTATTCAATATCATAACTTAATATTAAAATAATCAAATCTTGAAGTGGTTTACCTCTGCACTCCTGCTAATGATTTCCCACCAACAGGAACTGTGTTTTCTCTGTAATAAAATCACAGTCATTCTTCAAATCACCTGGTCAAAGGTAGTCCCTCTCCTCCTCTGAACTTCTCCAAGATCTTTATAAGCAAAACAGATTACCTTGTTCTGAAGTGATGTGAGTACCTGATTGATTGTGTGCACTTGGAGGTCAAACCTTTTTAACTCTGAGTGTCTTAAACAGTACAAGCTTAATAAACACTGATTAAGTATGTGTGTTTATGGGGGAGTGGGCAGCAGCCAAGCAGTAGCCAATTAAAGATGATTGAAGCTTAAGGCCTCACAGCTAAGAGAATGCGGTGTAAAAGCCGTTTTAAAAGTCACATGTGGGAGCTATTTTGTACTATGGTTAAAAAAAGGGAGACTGAAGGTACCCGGCAAGTTCATGATTTTAGGTTCACCTAATTTGGGGCCCATACACCTAAGGCTTCCACCATTCTAGATGTGGTTATGCACTATGAAAGTAGCTTCCTGAATTAATGTTACTGATTCCCAGTGAAATTATCTTTAAAACTTAATATAGTAATAGTCATGTCTCATTACACAAGAAGATACCACTGACCCTCCAACAGATGCAACATGTGTGTGGTGTTATTCAGCTCACTGGTGAAGTTAGATTTTCCTAGATGCAGCCAAATACTTGCTCTGACGGGAGGAGCCAATTCTCACGGACCGGATGAAAGTACTGCCATAAAACACAACCACCACCAGGCAAGTAAAAGAGGGGAGGGATGAGCCTGGTTGGAGCAGAGTGTGTGTAGACTAAATTTAGACACAATCTTATTAAGAGAAAACAGTGATCCTTAAAATATTTTCAAATAAAGTTGCCAAATTCCAATCTAGAAACAAAACCAAGCTGATGTAGCTACTCTACAGAGTGACAAATTCAATAATCCATTTCACTGATGACAGCTTTACTGAGAGTAAAGAAAATATGACTTCATTTTCTTACACCAGAAGGAAGAGGTTGAAAAGTCTCCCTCTCCGCCCCCAACACACACACACACACACAAATTTTGCCCCTGTAGCATATATTACCACCGTGAAGTCAAGATCTCAAAGTCATCCTGTCCCCAAACTCATGAGTCAGCACAGAAACCTGCATCTTCAACACCACTGAATGGCATAAAGTGCTCAATCCATTTAATATTTGACCAAAAAAAAAATTTTTTTAAGCCATTCTACATCTCTATATGATATTTTAAGTTCATAGGATTTTCTAATGCAAGGAACCTTGAAAGATCATATACACCAACTCTCTGTTTTATAAATTTAAAAGCAGACCTAGAGAGGTTGATTTGCAATCTCAGAGTACAAAGTTGCAAATTATTCTCAAACTCTTCACTGGTACTTTTCAAAATAACAAGCTAACAAATGATACTGCTCAGGTAGCAAAAGGGGAAATATTTAAAGGTTTTCATGCATAGGGTTTTGTTTTTTTCTTTAATTGAAATTGTTTTAAAACTGAGCATATGATCACACTGCTCTTTCCACAAATAACAACTCTTGTTTATAAAAATGTCAGTTTTGGACATTTAGATTTTGACAAACATTTCCTCTCAAAGTAAAAATAATTTGGTTTTAGATTTCACTTAAACAGAAGAGCAAAGGATATTTACTCTAAAAGTCTCCCCCCTGCCCTTTTTTTGTGTGTTAAAATCCTTTCTTCCCCTTCCCCAAGCTTTCTCCTCTTTTGTACTCAAGTTCTCAAATGCACAAGATGGAGGAACAATACCACAATACAACTGCAGGCTTCCTGCCTATACTAGTCAGTCATTATTCTTAAGACTTGAGTACTTTCAAAACACTGCTTGGGTTGCTTTGAAATTCTCTCTTTCAGATTTTCCCTCCTTCATGGGACATCTATTTAAAAGAATGACTTCAAAAATATCTTGCTGCACCCAATCAAATGCTCTAAGCAAACTAAAAATGATAGCTTTAGATATGAAGGTAGGATGTAAATGCCTGAACTTTGACAAACACCAATCTAACAGTTAAAGGACATAAATGAAAAGGAAATACAAAAAGGAGGGGATCTATGTATATGTATGGCTGATTCACTTTGCTGTACAGTATAAACTAACACAAAATTGTAAAGCAACTACATTCTAATAAAAATATATTTTAAAAAACTTTTTTAATAAATCCAAATAAATAAAAGTAGAGGACAGAAAGAAAAAAGTGTATTTCTGGTCAAGCATAAGAATAGTATTTTCTCATACGTATATTATTAACCCTATTTCTGAAAAATTCCACATTTACATGGAAATAAAAGGTTACATTACCATCACGTTCTTATTAACAATACCATATAGAGATCTAAAGGTCTCAAACTACACTGGGCTGAATAGAGAAGGGCTACCTTAATTATTACTGACAAAGTTCACCAAAATGAAGTATATACTTTTAAAAGTTTTCAGGGGCAGAAAAAAATTACCAGCAGCAGTCACCTGGAAACCTGGGGAATTTCCCATTTCCTCTAGCCACACTTTGATCGTGGCAGTAGTACTTACTAATAAACTTATTTGGTTGCTGAGATAAACTAATGGAGCTACTCTAGACAGAGACATGGGGGGAGGATGTGGGATAAATTAGCTGCTGGGCTCACCCTTTCTTTTTAAAGGCAAAAGCATTAAAAATGAAGGTGAAACACACTGGCTCATGAGTAACAACCTGTCAAATTATTACAACAGTTTGCCATGAACAGCAAATAAAAATTTTTCCAACATCTCTAACAAAAACAAAAAGACCAATTTATTTCAAACAATATTCAATAAAGCTCAATCCCAGTACAACAAAATAATTTAGCTAGTCCCCCGGAGTTTGTTATAATGGGATTTAACCTGTACACTCAACATTCAATTAACCATGAGGCTTATCCTAATTGAGGATTATGCTGACTTCTGCAGTCCCTTCCCATCTATTCATCTACCACTCCTACTCAGCTGCCACAGCTACCAAAAGCAAAGCCCCAGGGAGCAGTAGATTATCCATTACTAAGTGATACCCCGGCCGATATTCTCTTCATCATGTGGATGATGAAGAGGTTAAATTTAGTAATCTAGTCAACCTACTTTCCAAAAAGTGACGTTTCATAACCCTCACTGTAGTCTCTAACTAAAAAGATTAAAAATTTCAGAAGAATTCCTTCATAGGTGAACAGCAAAGTCACTTTCCTACACCATGTCAATAAAAATATATCAACAGAAAAGAAAAAATAGGACACAGATGTTCCTAATGAAAAATAGGAAAAGGGACAAACAGAAAACACTAGTCCATTTGCTCTCAGACCACTCTTTGAAATAGGTAAAGCCTCTGTGCCAGTTAGGTCAGACTTCTTTCCTTTTCCTCTGGGCCACAAAGTTTACTACACAGATAGTTAAATAAACCTTTATTACTGCCCCCCTGTAAACTGACCTAGGCCGAAGAACGTACCAAACTGAGTTAATGCTGACAAAGTTAGGAACTGGCAGTATGTAGTCTAAGAAGATTATCCAGTTTGTGGATAAATCAGCCTTCCAGACACTGCAGGTCTTCCTTTCAACTCCTGCTGTGTATCTTCTGGCCATTTTCCTGTTCATTTAACAACTCTCCACCAGAAGGTAGGAAAGGGAAAGGCAATTTAAATTCAAGTCAATTCCATCATTTGTTAGGCAGCTGAAAATAAGGTTAGGCTCTGGATAAATTACATCCTTAGCCCAAAATAATCTTCTCCGAGAAACTCTGTCAGAAAACCAATGGGCCAAACGAATTTACTTAGCTATCATTAACAAAGTGAAGGAATAAACCTCATTACAATAGAGCCCCTCCTCCACCTTAACTCTGAAATGTTCATTTTGTAATCCCCTCCCCCACTCCAAAAAGCACTCATAAAATGAAAGAAAATGCCTACACTTTACTGCAGCACTCAACCTCAATGCTATCCCTGAGAATCTAAACTAACATACACTTACCTATTTCTTTAATGTGTTGAACTATGAGGAAAAAGGAAAGTTAATATATATTTCCAACACAAATTTTCTGCTCCCAGAGCTTTGACCACTCAATAATGCAAAAAAGGAATATTCTACACCACAGTAAATTCAAGCCAAACTAGGACAGGTTCCCTAGTTTAACCTTTGAGAAACTGCAGTTCCTCTTAGATCACGATCAACAACTCTTGTTTTTCTAGTCCTAGGTAGCATTTAAAGTAACAGTTGTGTTAAACTGTGATCACTTGGCTATGTAGACAGTCACTGGAGGCCACATTCATTCTAAACTTGCAACAAATTAAGTGTTTTCAAAAGTAGTCCACATCCTCTGACCAAGGCTTGAAATTATATAGCCTAAAAAAAATGTAGAAAGAAATCCTAAAGCCATTTATTTTAACACCAATTAAGGACAGGACAATAGTACTTTGGGTTTTTTATCTTACCCTATTGTCCAAACTAAAAATGTAAGTCATTCTTTCACAAGAGTTCTCAAAAACCTACTAGTCTTCAAGTTAAAAGGAACTATTCTGTATAGAATCATACTGCTAATGCTCAAAGGACTGAATTTAAAACAAAAATAAATCTTTTCATCTTAATATGTCCCTGACACAGTAAGTTTATTTCAAATGACCAATCAAGAAGGCACTGGAAATCCAAAAAAGAGGGGATATATGTATACATATAGCTGATTCACTTTGTTGTACAGCAGAAACAAACACAATATTGTAAAACAACTATACCCCTTTTTTTAAAAAGAAAAAAAAGTGGGCATTAGTAAGTAATCATTTCAAAAACTATTTTTTATTTACTTGCCTCCTAGAAAAAGGGTCCAGGGTCCAACAGAACACTCACTCTTTACTGAATGAATTCTTATTTGCTTGGGGGGGGGGGGGGCGGTGGGCGCAGCGACTGTACAGAAATAATTTCTATATGGGGAAAACACAGCATACTCACTTCCAAAATATATTTAATATAACCCCAATCCCCTAATGTTTAATGTAACTGATTTTCTTAATGAAGCATTAGTGTTGGTAAATTTAAAACCATCATTCTAAACTTAGTCCTGTTAATTATGCTAGGGTTGTTACGCATTCCCAAAGCCTCTGTAGTGAAGGAATATTTTATGGCAGAAACATTTCCTAGAACTGCTCCAGAAACATTACAGCTTTCCACTAAGTTCACAATCCTCATGTCCAAAATTGTACTTCTTTATACCAGAAGCTGGCATATGCTTTTTTATTTTAATTCTGATTGGACAATTAAGTCATTTCTATCGATACATAAAATTCCCCTATAATTTAGGATCACAGGCAATCTAGATTACTGCCCATTTAAATGAAGAACCTGAAGCAACCTCCAGTGACAGAAGCTACAGTGTTCAATATCATTTTACATGTTACAAACAGAGGCTTCATCTTACATACAAACAATGAATCCTGGCAGCGTTCTTCACCCTAAAGCCCCACAGATTGTTATTTCCTTAAGGATGTTAGTAGATAAGGCAACACAAACAGTAAGTTTGCTGAAGACAGTAAAAACAGCATTCTCACCCTATTTTCCCTTTCTTTGGTTCATTTTCTTTCCCTGCTTTTGGTCTCCAACAGGGGTGTGTTTCAAATGAAAATTCTTAAAATAATTATTCCAAAAACCAGGTATACTCTTAAAACCAGTAACAGTCGTTGCCTCCTGGGAGTGGGAACTGGAAGGTTTAGAGTAGGAGAGAGGCTCATTTTTCAATGTTTCTGTATCCTCCCAGTTGTCCCTAGACCAGGTATAACCTATCTTAAACAAACAAGCAATCAATGAATTTGTTTTCAAGAACGAACATTTCACTAACTTACAGATTTCCATTTAACATTTTGGTTTATGCGGCAATCACAAGACTTACGTTTTGTTTTCGTTTTTTTTTCCATCATCCTCTAAACAACCTGCTGCAACAAATACTGAAGCGTTCCTGCAAGCCAGGGACCACTTAGGTGGATCCGAGACCAGGCGTTTGAAACAAGGAGATGCAGCACTCTCACTCACCTCATTCAACTCCATGTCAAACCACTGCAGCAACACAGCTGGTACTCGCCTTCCTGTTTCTTTACGGTACAGGCTTAATAACAAAAACAGGTTGGCTTTGAAGCGCTGCTGCTCAAAAAGTGCAAGAAGGAAGTCTTCACATTCGAGAGGGGGAAAAAGAGTTCCGACTTCGAGAGAATTTCAGACCTTTCGTGTCTTTCCATTTGAGAAGCCCGAGCTCCTCCCGCTACTGAGATTTCGAGACGATGCTCTCTGCCTCTCACAACTGCTCTTCTGGTTAACTTTTCCACCCTGAGTGCCCTCAAACTGCCTAGGAAGCAACTAAGCCCTCCAACTACTCGTGGATTGTTTTTCTAAGGCATGTGCAAGACAGTTTATTTAAACCATCACAAATTGAAGCAAGGTACGTAAGAAGATTAGAGACAGAGAAGGGGGGAAAAAAGAGTAATAATAAAGACAGCCCAACCCCAAATTTAATTCATTAACTTCCACTTGCCATTTCCCAGCCTTCACACCAGAGGTAGCAAAATACCTTTTTACCGAGGGAAAAACTGCTGAGAACCTACCCGTCCCCAAAATGGAAATCCCACAGACAGTTCGTGTTGAAATATGAAAAATGCCCAAGTGCAGGAGGAAACGGCAACAAAATCCAACCCGATTCTCAGTACGACTTGGAGGCTGGGCTGGGGGTGAGTGAGGGTCTGTGCGGCTTCCCCCGCCCCCTAATCCTTCCGAATAACTGAGAGACGCCGAGGCAGCGGGAGGAGGTCGCGGGGAGCTTTCAAAAGCACCCCGAGGGCTGGGGGAGGATAAAACTTTAGGGACGGGAGGAAAAAGTGGACCCCCGCGGTCCCCCCCAAACTCCTCGGGGTGATCCCTCCGCGCGGGGACCCCCTCGCACCCCCCAGCAGGCTGCCGCCCAGCCTCAACACCCTCCTCCGGCCACCGGCCGCCCCCAGGCTACGGGGAAGCGGCGCGGCCCCGACACCCCGAAACTATCTCCGCGCGCCCCCAGCACGACGCGCCCCTCAGCGCCTCCGCGGAGCCGGAGCCGCCGGCTCGCCGCAGCTCGGGGGACTCGCCCTCTTCCCTCCGCCTCGCACTCCTCCCCCTCACCCGCCGCCGCTCTTCCTTTATCTCCACTCACCGCCCGCCGCCATTTTCCTCGCAGCTCAGCTTTAAATCGGAAACTCGCCGCTCGGCGCTCAGCCCGCAGCCGCCGCCGCCACCACCGACTCAGCCGCCGCGGCCGCCGCCGTCGTCGCTGTGGAGGGGCTGAGGCGGCAGCCGCTGGAGTCGCGGCGCGGGGGCCGCTGGGATGTGTAGTCCCGCGGCCACGCCCAGCACTACCGGTCCCAGGGGGCCTTGCGCGGCCCGGGCGCTGGGTGGTCCCGCCGGGACAGGCTTCCGCGGCGAGAGGGCGTGGCCGTATGGAGCCTGCGGCTGCTTTCGCTCACTTACCACCGGGGGGCTGCGGCGGGGGGTCCGGGGAACTGGAGTGCAACCCTAGCCTTGCCCTTAATTTTTTCATACTTGTTTTCCTCCAGTAATATCTAACATTTATGGAGCGTTTATTGTGAGCCAAGCACTGATCCTCAAAACAAGCATCCCTTAGGGACCGCTGTTAGCCTCAATGTTCAAATGAGCAAACTGAGGCACGAGGTCAGAAGCCATGGGGCTGCAGGGACTTCTCTGGTGGCCTAGTGGCTAAGACTCCGCGCTCCCAATGCTGGGGGCCGGTGTTCCATCCCAGGTCAGGAAAACAGATCCCACATGCTGCGACTAAAAGTGTGCATGGGACAACTAAAGATCCTGCAGGAGGTAACGAAGATCCCATGTGCCACACAACTAAGACCGGTTGCAACCAAATAAATTTTTTTAAAAAAGAAAAAAAGAAAGAAAGAAAAAGCCACGGGGCTGTTCATCAGATGCTAAAGTCATGGGGTGAAAGGTTGTTAGGCAATAGTATATTCACTATATATTCAGTCCCGAACTACCATCCTACAGAGTACTCATCACCTTCAAAGGCCAACAGCTGGCATTGCACTGGGGCGATCTGGCAGACACCACCGTAACCAAGCGATCAAATCATGTCACTATCACTTAGCATCACCAGTAATGGATCAAACTGACATTATGCATCTTCTGATATGATGCAATGGGAAAAACATAACACCCCCTCCATAGTATGCTTGCCAAAAAAAACAGCTCACCTGAACATAACTATGAAAGAAACAATTAGGCAAATCCAGAATGTGGGGCATGTTACAAAATGCCTAGCCTGGACTCTTGAAAATATCAAAGCACGAAGGGTGAAACCAAATGCAATATGTGGGCCTTGATTGGATCCAGGTTTTATTTGTTTGTTTACTGTAGAAAGGATGGGGGGGATTTTAATAGGGACTATATACTAGATAATAATATTGAATCAGTATTAAAAGTCTTGAGCGTGACTAGAATACAATAAATAACCACTTGCTAGCTCCACCACCGCCATTTCCCACCTGGACTATTGCAGCAGCCTCCTCACTGTTCTCCCTACTTCCGTTCCACTCCTTCCCCTGGAGCCTATTCTCAACATAGCAGCCAGAGGGATCCTGGTACAACCCAAGTCACTTTATGTCTGTCTTCCAAACTCTTTGCGGTTACCTGCAGGGCCCCACACGACCTGTCTCTGCCCTCCCCTTCCCTTTCTAACCTCATCACCCACTTCTCATCCACTCATTACTGTATTCCAGGAACACTGGACTCTTTGAGGTCCCTCCAACATACCTAGCACACTCTGGCCTCAAATCTTGCATTTACTATTTCCTCTGCCTAGCTCACTTTTTTCCAGAAAATCCAAATCACTCACTCCCTCATCTCCCCCACGGTCATGATCCAAATGTCACTGCTTCAGTGAGGCCTTCCCTCATTTCTCTATTTTAAGTTCCCACCCACTCCAATCCCAGCCTTCCCTACCCCTCTTCCTTGCTTTATTTCTCTCTGTAGCACTTTCTATCATTGGAAACTGCATGTAATGCTATTTGTTTATGGTGCTAATTATCTCTTTTCCTCACTAGAATGAAAGCTCCATGAAGGTAGGGCTTTTGTGTCTTTCGTTCTCTGATATATGCTTAGCGCCCACAACAGAGCTTAGCAATAGTATGGAGGCAATCAATATTTGCTCCATGAATGAATCCACCCCCTCATCAAGCAACAGATACCAAGTATCATACTACATGTTAAGAATCCAGAGATGAGATACTAAGACCCTGGCTGACATTTCACCTGCACAACTGCAGCTGTCCGCCAGCTGCTCTCCTTGCTTCTCCTATTAGTCATCCTATAAGCCACTCCCCACTCAGTAGCCAGAGTATCTTTGAAAAATCATACATTAAGTTATATCACATCCAATCTGAACATGTTCCAATGGTGAAACTGCACAACACAGAGTGGGACGTGAACCACGGGACAGGACCCAAATCCAGCCAAAACCCAGATCTGGACTTGAACCCACGAGCTGGAACTAGAACCTAGCCAGAACCCACTGTCTTTTTTTTTTTTTTTTAGAACCCACTGTCTTTTAATTGAGATCACACACCTGGTCTCAGGACTTAATGAGGCTCAGGTTCTTTATGTCTCATGGAAAGAATTCAGTGAGAGACAAAATAACAGGTAAGAAGTGGATTTATGTAGAGAGAAACACACTTCACAGAGGGTAGGCCATCTCCCAAGGTGAGAGGCCCCAAAATATGGGATGGTTAGTTTTCATGGGCTGGGTAATTTCATAGGATAATGAGTGGGAGGATTATTTCAAGTATTTTGGAGAAGGGACAGGGTTTTCAAGGAATTGGCCTGCCCACTTTTTGGCCTTTTATGGTTAGACTTGGAACTGTCATGGCGCTGGTGGGTGTATCACTTAACATGCCAGTGTATTACAATGAGCATATAATGAGGCTCAAGATCTACTGGAAGTCAAATCTTCTGCAGTCTTGGATCTAGCTGGTTCTAACCAGTTTCTGTTGGGTCCTCAACAGCTATATCATTCTTTTAGAGGTTGTGCCCTGCCCCCTTCCCTCCTGTTTCAATGGCATCCCATGGCATTTGGGATAAAACCCAGACCCTAATTGATCTGGTCTCCGCTTCCCTCTTTGATCGCAAGTCATCTATCTCTTCTTATATCTTAGCCCCACCAGACACTAACATTCTTGATGTTTCCTGAACATACCACGCATGCCTCAGGGCCTTTCACTTGCTGTTCCCTTTGCTGTCTGGAATTTCTTTCTTCCTGGCTTGCTCCCTATTGTCACTCAGATCTCTACTAAATGTCTCTTCCTCAGGTAGATCTTCTAAAGCACCACACACACACACACCAGAGTCACATCACCTTGCCTTAGTTTCTTCATAATGATGAACACTATATAAATTTTTTTCAACTGTCCATCTCCCTCTCTAGACTGTAAGCTCCAGGAGGGCATGGAATTTGTCTTAGTTCACTGCAGTGACTCCCTTACCTATATTACCATCTGACCTACAGTTGGCAGTTAGTAAACATTCGGGGGAAAAAAAGAAAGCAGAAAGAAGGGAGGAGGAAAAGAATGGCAAAAAAAGAAGAAAGGAAAGAAAGAAGAAAGGAAATCAACCATTTATTCTATCGACATTAATTAATATGCATGTTCACAGAAAGCATAACTGACATTAACAATAAAAAATATGCACAAGTTGTTTGAGATCCCAAGGAGAGACCTCTAACTCAAGGGATGTTGGAGAAAGTATCCAGGAGGAAGCACCTTCTGGGCTGACTTTAGCAGGGTTTGGATGGAACCTGTACACGATCCCATACTGACACCTGGGAAACACGACTATAGATTTAAAATCTAAGCCAAATGAGTGACAGGCTCTAGTAAAAAGTCTATGAAGATGGCTGCCATCATTCCTTCCTCCTTGTTTGCACAAGCCACTTCTCCATCAAGAAGTAAGCCTTAGGACTTCCCTGGTGGCTCAGTGGTTAAGAATCCGCCTGCCAATGCAGGGGACCTGGGTTCAATCCCTGGTCCCAGAAGATCGCACATGCCATGGAGAAACTAAGCCAGTGTACCACAGCTACTGAGCCTGTGCTCTAGAGCCTGAGAGCCACAACTACTAAGCCCACGTGCTGTGACTACTGAAGCCCATGTGCCTAGAGCCCCCATGCCCTAGAAGAGAAGCCACTGCAATGAGAAGCCCACAGACCACAATGAAGAGTAGCCCCCGCTCGCCACAACTAGAGAAAGCCTGCGCACAGCAACAAAGACCCATTGCAGCCAAAAATAATAATAAAGTTCTCTTAAAAAAAAAGAGGTAAGCCTTATTTCCTCTTCCTTGAGTGGGATTTGCCCCATGACTGTTTGACCAACGGAAATGGTGGACATTACATGGTGGGACTTTCAAGCCCATGCCTTAAGATGATTGACAGCTTTCATTTCTTCCTCTTGGAACCCAGCTGCCATGCTGTGGGAAACCAAGCCACATGGAGAGGCCACATGGAGGAAAACCAAGGCACTCCAGTACACAGCCCCAGCTAAGGTCCCAAGCAAAAGCCAGTAGTAACTGCTAGCCACGTGAGTCAGCCTTCTTGCACATTCCAATCCCTACAACCCCCATCAACAAGATCTGGAAAAGAAAAACCACCCACTGGACCCAATCAACCCACAATATCATGAGAGATAATAAAATGGTTGTTCTTTAAGCCACTAAAGTTTGCAGCTGTTTATTATGCAACAACGATAACTCAGTCTACATGTGTGGACTTTTGTTGAATTGTGCTTCAGAATTTCCAATAGGTAGATTCTGCAATGACCCCAGTAAAGTTGTTTGGGCTAGGGGACACAGAAGCATAAACTCAGTGCAAATGGGATTAGAAGGTCACGTAGCTAAAGCCCTCCAAAAATTAAGAGATTCTCCCTACCACATTTCTGATTGCACAAAGCCTCTGCTTCTATGTTCACAGGAAGGGTGCTCACTTCTTTGGGGGCAGCAGTACCAGTCAGGGTTCCTGGGTTGCCAGCAACAACCATAGACTGTGGAATATACTAAAAATGATACACAAGAATTCGCAGAATCACAGGGACAACTGAAGGACCAGGCCCAGAAATGTCCAAAACTAGGGAAAACGAAGAAGATCCTGAACATCTTATCTGGGACCAGCAAGTAAATCTAGAGAAGATCAATCATTTTATCCCATCTTCTCATCACCCTGTTCTGAGATTCAAATTCAAAAGAGGAATTTGTTCAATTGGTCTAGCTTGGGTCACATGTCGTATTTGCAAGTAACACATCACCAGGCTGATAATAATGTGAAGTAGCCTGCCTACAACTTAATCTCAAATGATTCAGGTGGGGAAAAAAAAATACACAAAAATACACAAGCACACACACATACACAAACACACACACAGACTGCATGTAAGAAATGTGACAAATTTTTATCAATGAGTAAATCTAGTTTCAGGGATACATAGGTGTTTATTCATTATTCTTGCAAGTTTTCTGTAGACTTGAAATTTTCCAAAATAAAAATTTTAAATGTGGGTGGAGGGGGAAGGGGTACTTATAGCAGAAAAAAGATAGTATTAGAAAACACTCATAGAAATCCTATACTTAGCAAGCACTATTCAAAGTCCTTTACTTATATTAGTTCATTTAATCCTCACAGTAACCCTAAGCAGTGGGTCTTTTATTATCTCCATCATACAGATGAGTAAAGGGGAGCATTGAACAAGGAAGTAATTTGCCCAAGGGTATGAGCACTCAGTGCTAAAGCGAGCATATAAACAAGAGCTCACAAGCTCACATTCTTAACTATTATGCTTTCCTGCCTCTTGAGAGACACAAAAACAATAGGGACATTTAATTGTCATACAAAACTTCTAAAAGTAGACCGTATCAGGGTGTGTTCATCAAGGACCATGATATCACAATTCTTCAGCTCCACCATCTTCAGAGTGTTTGCTACCTGCCCTTAGTTTATAGCTTCATGGACACAAGATGGCTGCCACAGCTGAAGCATCACATCAACTTACCATCAAGTCCAAATGCAGGAAGCAGAAGAGTGAATAGGTGTCAAGAGAGCATATACCTCTCAATTTTATTTTTTCATATATAAAACTCTTTCCCAAAATTACTCCCATCCCTCTCAGTGCCCCACCCCTCAAACAAATGTCCCCTTCCATCTCATTACAGTGGTGATATGGGCCACAGGGTCACCCTCGCTGCAAGAGAATCTGGGAACCCAAGCATTTACTACTTCAGCCATGGGCTTTAAATAAGTAGATGAGTAAATGCTTCTCAGCTGTCTGGTCCAGCCCAGAGGCTCTGCTTCTCTCCCTGCCTCTCTCACAGTCCCCTACATTCTTCCCTCTTTCATTGTATGACCATATAGCCTAGTGGTTAAGAGTGTAGGCGTTAGCACTCACTGCCTGAATTCCTCAGCTGGTTCTGCTGCTTGTAAACCTGTATGCTAATGATCGGTTACTTGGACTTTCTGTGCCTCCACTTCCTAAAATGGGAACTACAATGATAATACTAATACCTATTTCACAGGGCTATTGTGAGGATTAAATAAAACAATACAGTAAAAGCCCAAAGAACAGGGTCAAACACAAAGTACCCCCTCAATAAATGTTAATAATGATTATGGATGGCAGTTCCAAAGTTGGGGCTTGCAGGAATTAACATCCAAAGGTTAGGAACAATTTCCTCCTTTTCCCCCCATTTTGCCTCATTATAGTGATTACAGTCTGAAGTTTCCCTGTAAGTGAAAATAGATTGCTCGGGTGGATACCTAAACCCTGTACATGATTAAAACTCTGTTTCGAAATACTTAATCTGAAAATGAGCTGGCACTGGCCCAGGACCCATGCCCAGACTGTACTCTGAACCACTCCACTCTCCAGGTAGGACACACAGCTGAGGAGGGGAGCAGACAGACACAGACAGAAGAGATTTAGAGCCAACGAATCTCTTAATTTGTTGTTTTGCTTAAAAGGGGGAAACACCTCTGCAAAGAATCACATTTAAGGCAAATTTCTGGTAGTAAAGAGCTGCCCAAGCCTTTCAGTCCAGAGTAACCTTATTCACGCCTCTTGCTTTAAACCAAGATCAAGGAGTGGCAACCTGTGATTTCTGTACCAGAGGGGCACATGAGCCCGTTGAAATTGCACCGGAGCTGGCAACAGACCTTCCCCTCCCCACAATCTGCAAATGACCTTCCACAGCAGCTGGAAGAATTTTAAGCCCAGCTCACTTTTGGCTTTGTTTCTTTCTGAGATTTACTCTTTTTTTTTTTTTTCAATAATATATTTTTTTGGCCACACCTCGCAGCATGTGGGAATCTTACTTCCCCAACCAGGGATGCAACCTGCGTCCTTTGCATTGAAAGCATGGAGTCTTAACCACTGGACTGCCAGGGAAGTCCCATCTTTCTGAGATTTACTTCTTAATTTTTTTAAGATTTACCTCTTAATTTACTTTAAAGTGTTGGCAAGGATGAAAGGATGAGGAGAAACTGGAACTTGTATACACTGCTGATGGGTCTATAAAATGGTGCAGCCATTTTGGAAAACAGTTTGGCAGTTCTGCAAAATGTGAAACATAGAATTGCCATGTGACCCTGGAATCCCACTCGTAGGTATATACCCAAAAGGATTTCAAACATATGTCCACACAAAAACTTGTACAGAAATCTTCATAGCAACATTATTCATAATGGCCAAAAGTGGAAACAACCCAAGTGACCATCAACTAATGAATGGTTAAGCCAAAGTGATCTATCCATACAGCAGAATATTATTAGGTAATAAAAAGGAAAAAAGTACTGATACAGGGACTTCCCTGGTGGTGCAGTGATTAAGAATCCGCCTGCCAAGGCAGGGGACACGGGTTAGAGCCCTGGTCCAGGAAGATCCCACGTGCCGCAGAGCAGCTAAGCCCCTGCGCCACAACTACTGAGCCTGCACTCTAGAGCGCTCGAGCCACAACTACTGAAGCCCGTGTGCCTAGAACCCATGCCCTGCAACAAGAGAAGCCACTGAAATAAGAAACCGCACACGGCAACAAAGAGTAGCTCCCGCTCCCTGCCGCTAGAGAAAGACTGCACACAGCAAGGAAGACCCAATGCACCCAAAAATAAATAAATAAATAAATAAATAAATAAATAAATAAATAAATGTTTGTTTATTTATTTATTTATTTTAAAAAAAGAAGTACTGATACATGTTGTAACATGGGTGAACCTTGAAAACATCATGCTAAGTGAAAGAAGCCAGCCTCGTACTATATGATTCCATTTAGATGAAATGTTCAAAATAGGCAAATCTATAGAACAGAAAATAGACTAGTGGTTGGTAGGGATCAGAAGATGGGCGGCTGGTGGTCGGTTGCTAGGGGTGGGGTACTGGGTTTCTTTCGGGGCTGATGAAAATATTCTGAAATTAGAAAGTGGTGATGGTTGTACAACTCTGTGGATATGCTAAAAACACTGAAGTGTACACCTTTAAAAGGGTGAATTTTATGGCATGTGAATCCTATCTCATAAAATTTTTTTCAAAGTACCTACTGTGGTGAATGCAGTTGTGAAATTTTCCTATCTTGTTCATATCTTGTTTCATATCTTGTTCAGAGATATGAAAAAGGAGAAATTTTAAATAATGGTAGAAACTCAAAAGGTTTGAAAAGGTAAACAGTGGAAAGTTAGTCTCTCTCACCTGGGTTCCAGGGACACCGCTGTCACCATTTTCTTACTTGTCCTTCTAGAGATATTCTTTGCATACACAACCTTATATATGTGTTGCTTCTTATACAAACAAGAGCCTACTGTCCACCATGTTTCAAGCCTTGTTGTATCACTTAATAATGTATCATGGGGACTTCCCTGGTGATGCAGTGGTTAAGAATCCGCCTGCCAATGCAGGAGACATAGGTTTGATCCCTGGTCCGGGAAGAACCCATGTGCCGCAGAACAACTAAGCCCATGCCCCACAACTACTGAGCCTGTGTTCTAGAGCCTGCGAGCCACAACTATTGAAGCCTGTGCACCTAGAGCCCATGCTCCACAACAAGAGAAGTCACCACAACGAGAAGCCCACACACTGCAACGAAAAGTAGCACCTGCTCGCTGCAACTAGAGAAAGCCTGCACGCAGCAACAAAGACCCAACACAGCCAATAAATAAATAGATAGATAGATAAATTTTAAAAAATAATAATGTATCATGGAAATTGCCCCACAAGGACCTTGTGATAAGGTTCATAGAGAGCTATCTGTTTTCGGGTTTTTTTTTTTTTAAACAACAGTTACAAGTAGGTGGATGTTACTCCTAGACATTCAGGTTGTTTCCTTTCTTTTACTGTTACAATGAATTTCCTTGTACCTCTCATTTTAAAGCAATGTTTCGATAATCACAAAATACAAAGAAGGAAGCAGAGATCTCACTAATAAAGTCTTTCTACATGACCTCAGTGATGTCAGGCTTAGGATCTTCCCAACGCCAGCAGAGGAATGGGACCAGAGGGGGCCACGGAGACAAGGAAGTAAGTTCTTTAGCATAATGGCAGTGTTTCTTTTGCATTTGTTCTTTGGTTTGTTTGTTTGTTTGTTTTTGGCCACACAGCTTCTGGGATCCTAGTTCCCCAACCAGGGATCGAACCTGGGCCCCCTGCAATGGAAGCGAGGAGTCCTAAGCGCTGGACTGCCAGGGAATTCCCAATGGCTGTGTTTTGGATCGAGGTGGTTCAGTGTCTCCAAATGAAAGAATCACCAAGGCTGGAGTTCTGGGGCTCAGCTATGAAAGGATATCCTTGAAGATGGTCAAATCAGTGTCTCCAAAAGGCAATAGTGGAGTTGGCTTCATAAGAACATATCGTATTTTCCAGATGGTGGGTCAAAAACCCATGCTTGGGTTTGGAAATCAACGTCACGGCATTGGCCCACTATTTTTAAAAACTGTCATGGAATTTTACCGAATATCAGAAAGGATCTCACATAGTATATGTTATTTCTTAAAATGTTTATCTCAAGTATATATAGAAGTGTGAACACTGAATCACAATGTGAAATATATTTGTCACTGTGATTCACAGTCAAATGCTTAAAGACACCGAGCAAGGAGGGTGACTTTTTTGACCTCCACATTCTTTCTCATAAGCTCAAACCTTTTTGCCAGGCTTAGTACATAGAACTGAGAATGAAATACCCTCTCCCCCTCAAGTATAAATTCAAGTGAGAAGTGGGGCACACTGCCAGTGGGAAGGCAATGGTTTATGAGATAGCAGCTTTGAGGAGCCAGCTTAATCCTCACCACTTCTCTAGAGAGGGATAAATTTGAGGACTAGCTGCTCTTCAGCAAAATCTCCCCACCTTGGCTTAGGGGCTTTTGTTGCATTTTTCTGTCCCTTCATCCTCTTTTCCTTCTTTCCTTCCTTTTTTCTTTCTTTTCAAATTCTACAAAGGAGATACAAGGTCAAGTCACTCAGCTGCCCAATTTCTCTCCCAGAGGCAACCACTATTACCAATTTTTTAGGTGTTATTTAAGAGATGCATGTACAAATAAACATGTCTACGCACACACATTTTTGGAACACAAATAATGGCATACTATAGGCCCTGCTTTGCCGTCAACTTTTTTTTTTCTTAATTTGGTTTCATCAAGTGCATAGGGTCTTAGTTGCAGCATTCTGGATCTTTCGTTGCAGCATGCAGGATCTTTTGTTGCAGTGCAAGGGCTTCTCTCTAGTTGTGGCTCCAGGGTTCCAGGGCGGGCACAGGCTTGGGTGCATGTGGGATCTTAGTTCCCTGACCAGGGATCAAACACATGTCCCCTGCATTGGAAGGCCGATTCTTAACCAGTGGACCACCAGGGAAGTCCAGCCTTTGACCTTTCTTAGTTACAGTATCTGGGAGATCTTTTCAAACTGCTACATGTTGAACATCTTTATTATGTTTTCTTGGCTGCACAGCATCCCATCATATGTAGTCTTAGGGTTTTACAGGTTGGCTGACCCCACTCCTAGAATTACAGTTTCTTTTTTTTAATGAAGTTGAGTTTTAAAGTGATGACAGTGAGCGCATTTAAAAGTATTAACCCATACGGGGATATGTGTATAAAAACAGATGATTGAACTTGGTGTACCCCCCCCCCAAAATAATAAATAAATAAATAAAATTTTAAAAATAAATAAATAAAATAAAAATAAAAGTATTAACCCATCTTCTAATTATTTAGTAATTACAGAGTAGGAACATCAGAGAAATGGATGTGTTCAGGCATAAAAACAATATCTATGCCAGATAAGCCAATTTAAGATTCTAACATTAAAAAACAAAACAAAACAAAACAAAAACCCTCTGGCTATTCTTAGCCAACTGGATTGCAGAGTCTATTAAAGATACATTGCTGTACCTATCAATCATGATGCCTGCCCCACCCACAGACCCTTCTAAAAGAAGGGCAGGAGTCACTGTCCTTGGTGTTCTGTGACTGGCTACTTCTGCTCACTCCAGGGCTGAGTGGATCATATGTGGTCCTCAGCGCAAAAGCAGCCAATGCATGGGCTGGTGAGTGATTTCTGAGGAACCTGGGTACAAAAATATTCGGCCAAACAGGAAACAGGTTGACTTGTCAGATTTCCACTGAAGGTGACTTTAAACCAGAAACTACAGAGTGAATCAGCTAGTTAAAAAAGGACTCGAAGAAAAGATACAAAAAAAGGGAAGGCAGTTCTTTCCCAGCAATACAGCAGATTTAGATAACCTGAAACACCCTACCCTACCCCGAGTACAAAAACATCTGAAAATTCTGGGTAAAAGATAACAAATATTCTTGCAAATGAATAACTGAGTTCACAAGAAAGTAAAGGAAATCCCCAGAGGCAAAAGCCAAAAAAAACAAAAATAGAACCGAAAACCAAACCAATTAAGTGCGAACAGATACTATGATGGCCAGGAGAGAGGTGTCTCAGAGAGCAAGGGTCTCAGGTTGAAATGCAAATGTGAGGACAGGAAATGAGGCGCTGGGCTCATACAATTGTCAGTTACAACCCACAGAAACAATCCTTGGGATCAGCACACCAAGCAAAAGTGGCATTAGGCTCTTGGAACTTCAGCAGACAGTATTGCTAGGACAAAAACCATGGAAGAGACAGGGTATCATCATTATTAAAGACACAGAAGAGGGGGGAGGGAGAAAGTAGGAGATTGGGTTGGTTTTTTTTCTTTTTTTCTTTTTTTTTGGCTGTACCGGGTCTTGGCGGCACACGGGATCTTTAGTTGCAGCATGAGGACTTCTTAATTGCCGCATGCATGTGGGATCTAGTTCCCCAACCAGGGATCAAACCCGGGCCCCCTGCGTTAGGAGCTCAGAGTCTTACCCACTGGACCACCAGGGAAGTCCCAGGAGATTGGGATTGACATATACACAGTACTATATATAAAATAGATAACTAATAAGGCCCTACTGTATAGCACAGGGAACCCTACTCAATACTCTGTAATGACCTATATGGGAAAAGAATCTAAAAAAGAGTGGATATATGTATATGTATAACTGATTCACTTTGCTGTACAGCAGAAACTAACACAACATTGTAAATCAACCATACTCCAAAAAAAATAATTAAAAAATAAAATTAAAATTAAAATAAAGATACAGAAGGGACCAAAATATGTAAAAAGAACAATATATATAGACACATAAATACATATATATATAAAGATCAAGCCAGTTTGACCAGGAACCAAGCAGAGTAGAGGGTAAGAGATGCTGGTAGGTGGCAGGAAAGGAAAGAAGACGACTGCTAGACACCCCAAAATAGAGAAGGAAACAGAGCTCGGTTAAGGGCAGGGCTCTAACTTTTCTAGTGGTAAGTGGTGCCCTGTGACCATGCCGTCAATGCCAGCAGAGCTCTCTTTAGGACCTAAGTGTCTGTGAAGCCTCCTTCATTCATCCATCTTTTTACCAAGTGCTTATCGAGTGCTGTATTTACTTCCTATTTCTGCTCTAACAGCTTGCCACAAATGCAATGGCTTAACACAAATATATTATCTTACAGTTTTGCATGTCACAAGATTGGAATGGGACTTATGGGGTTAAAATCGAAGGGTGCCATCCTTCTGCAGGCCTTAGGGAAGAATCTATTTCCTTGCCTTTCCAGTTTCCAGAAGCTGCCCACATTCCTTGGCTCACGGCCTCTTTCTGTCTTCAAAGCCAGCACTCACATCACTCCCACCTCCACTTCTGTTGTCACGTCTCTGATTCTGACCTTCCAGCTTCCCTCTTACAATGACATTGAGCCCACTCAGATGATTCCAGATAATCCCTCCATCTCAAAATCCCTGACTTAATTACGTCTGTCAAGTCCCTTCTACCATGTAAGGTGACATACTAACAGCCACTTATTTTAGGACAGGAGATGGCAGGGTGAAAAAGACAGGCCTGTTCCCAGGGAGCTCAGGTTCTGGGGGTGGAGAGACTGGGCAGAAGGATGAATAATCCCAAGGTAAACACATAAGTAATATAAGAAAGTGATCGACACCATGAAATAAATAATACAGGTGATCGAACAGAGACTAGAGGCTGATGAGACTACTTTAGGAAGTCAGGTCAGATTTCAGAAAGGAGATGACATCTGAGGTGACCCACAAATGATGACAGGACAGCAGCCCTCAAAATACCTGAGGAAAGGGAATTGCCGACAGAGGGAGCAAAGGTGGGGATTTACTTGAGGCATCTCAGGAGCAGCAGAAAGACAGTATGGCTGAGCAGGATAAGATGAGATAGTCCTGATTCTGAGGCCTCTTTATTTGGCTGTTTCTGGCTTCCTATAAGGATGAAGCCACAGGTAAGATTCCTACAAATATCCTTACCGCAAACCTACCCTTTCCTAAAGTCCATTGAGTGAGACTTCACATCTTGCAACCAAAAGCTCCGAAGTAACATAAGACACAAAATATTATGAGGTACCATTTAAACGATGCACTTGCTTTGGAAACAACCTAGTTCCTAAAAAGGTTAAATTTAGAGTTACCACATGACTCGGTAATCCACTTCTAGATATCTACCCAAGAGAACTGAAAACATGTGTCCACACAAAATCTTGTCCACGGATGTTCACAGCAGCACTCTTCCTAGGAACCCAAAAGTGGAAACAACCCAAAAGTCCATCACCCAACAAATGGATCAACAAAATGGTATACCCATCAATGGAATATTATCCAGTCATAAAAAGGAACAAAGTACTGATACATGCTACATGGTGAACCCTGAGACATTATGCTGTGAAAGAAGCCAGTCGCAAAAGGCCACATGTTGTATGATTCCATGTATATGAAATGTCCCAATAAGCAAAACCATAGAGACAGAAAGTAGGTTTGTGGTTACCAAAGAATAGGGGAGGGAGGGATGCAGTTGACTGCTAGTGGGTACAGGGTTTCTTTTTGGGTCCATGAAAGTGTAGTAACATTGTGATGACGACTGCACAACTCTGCGAATACACTAAAGACCATTTAAATTTTGTAAATACATTTTTTTATTTGAATTGTACACTTTCGATGGATGAATTGAATGGTATGTGAACTATGTCTCAATAAAAGCTGTTATGTAAAATATGAGCTACAGTCCCTGTCCTCAAGAAACTGAAAGTTCAGTTAAGGACAAAAAAGATCAAATGTCAATTGCCCCGGAAATTACGTGAAGTCAATGATGACTATATAAGAGAAATGTTAGTAATTGCAGACACATTTCTTGAATGACACTATATGCCAGTCCCTGCCCCAGACACATGTGGCTGCAGCCCCTATTTTTATTTATTTATTTATTTGGCTGCACCGGGTCCTAGTGCAGCATGCGGGATCTTTGTTGCTGCCTGCAGGATCTTTAGTTGCGGCATACTGACTCTAGGTTGAGGCATGTGGAATCTAGTTCCCTAAGCAGGGATCAAACCTGGGCCCCCTGCATTGGAAGCAGCAGTCTTAGCCACTGGACCACCAGGGGAGTCCCTGCAGCCCCTATTTTCAAAGCTCACAGTCTAAAGCACTTGATCAATTCCCAATAAGTGTCCTGGAGAAATTCCATCCCCTATCCCAGGCTTCATTTTCCCCAAGTTTTGAAGTGAGCTGCTTGAATTAGACATTTCCGCATGGGCAGGTGAGATGATTCTTGGTAAAATATCCAGGCATCACTAAATAGCACTGTGAGAAAATCAACCATTTTTCAATCATCTTCCAATTTTTCCAACTTAGTAGGACATCTCAGTGTAATTTCCTTTTTTTTTTTTTAACAAAGGACACACCATCTGAAATCCTAAAGTTTCCAGCAGGCAACAGTAGCTACCTAAAATGTAATCACATGTTATTTCACTGCCTTTACTTTTACATAACTTTTCGCTTATATCAGGGGATGCAGGTTTTCTGGTTACACACTGACAGAATATTTCCTTTTGAAATACAATGTATAGGGACTTCCCTGATGGTGCAGTGGTTGAGACTCTGCGTTCCCAATGCAGGGGGCCGGGTTTGTGCCCTAGTCAGGGAACTAGATCCCACATGCATGCCGCAACTAAGGTGCCCTCGAGCCCCAACTAAAAGAGCCTGCCTGCCACAACTAAGACCCAGTGGAACCAAATAATAAATAATTAAAAAAAAAAAAGACATACAATGTATATAACTAAAACTAAGCGAATTGCTTTCAAGAAAAATATTAACAAAAATATTATTGGTAGGGAATTCCCTGGCTATTCCATGGTTAGGACTCAGCGCTTTTACTGCTGGGGACTGAATTCAATCCCTGGTGGGGGAACTAAGATCCCACAAGCTGAGCAGCTTGCCCAAAAAAATTTAAAATATGAAAATAAAAATATTATTGGCGGTCCAAGGATATGGCAAAAATCATAAAGATAGAATAAGAAAGACCAAAGCCGACTTTAATTCACTGTGCCCATTTTGCAGGCACGAAGGTTAAGGCCTGACACGGGGAACACAATTCTGGCACTATTTTGCTGACTCTGACATGTTCCAGCTGCCACAACCACTTGGCACAGGAGTTGGCAGAGGAGGCTTGCGCATTCAGAATGCTTTACACAGTAATGAACCCTGGAAGGTTCCGTCCCAACAGGTCTGGAGTTCAAGTTTGCAGGTTCTGAATCCTGGGGTGATTTCATTACACATTCCTCCCCACCTTGCCTCCATCACACAAGACCCATTCATTCAGCGAGCATTTGTGAAGTTACTACTACCCACCAGGCATTCTGCTAACCCCTGGGAAGAGGAGGGAGCGTACTTCCTGCTCTCAGGGAGTTTGTCATCTAGTGATGGGTGGGGGAGGGCTGGGAAATAAAAGTTGAATACAGAAGCAAGATAATTACAGATGATGATCAGTGCTATAAAAAAAAATACATGGGGACTTCTCTGGTGGCACAATGGTTAGTAGTCCACCTGCCAATGCAGGGGACATGGGTTTGAGCCCTGGTCTGGGAAGATCTCACATGCCGCAGTGCAACTAGGCCCGTGAGCCACAACTAAATAGAAAAGATTGAAAAAGAAAAAGAAGAAGTACATGGGGACTTCCATAGTGGTCCAGTGGTTAACACTCTGAGCGTCCACAGCAGGGGACACAAGTTCAATCCTTGTTGGGGAGTCCCAAATGCCACGTGTTGTGGCCAAAAAAAAAGAAATACATGGATTATTATGATAAGCTAGAGAGCAATTACAAAACTACTTCTTTAGTTCGTTTTTTATTGTATTTATTTGTTTATGTGCTTCAATAGATAATACATTAATGAGGTTCCCTCCCTAGAGGCAACCAGGGTTACCTGTTTCTTCAAGCGAATGGTTTGGTGTGTGCAGGGCCTGGAGAACTCCAGTGCACAAGAAGTGAGTGATAACTCCAGGCAGGGAGGCAGGGGCTGGGACATGCAGGTTCTTGTTGGTTGTAAAAGAAGTTTGCAATGTATTCTAATAGCAATAGCCACTGATGTGTTTTCAGCAGAGGGACATGATCCGACTTGCACGTTTCAAAGATCACTTGGGCGACTGGGGGTTGGGGGCAGGAGTGGGAGAGGACACCAGGGATGGATTTGGGGTATCTATGGACACTAGAACAGAAAAAACTTCAAGGTGGATTAGATGTGGGAAGAAGGGAAAGCAGAGGTTTTGATCCCCTGGAAAGAGGTGGTTGTCAGGTTCTGAGTGTGTTATAATGTCCGTAATTTACTTTTTAAATGCTTTAATAGAAACATGTGGATATTAGATAAACGCCAGCTTAAGCCAGTGATTTTTTTTTTGTCCATGCCACATGGCTTATGGGATCTTAGTTCCCCACCCAGGGATTGAACCCAGGACCGCTGCAGTGAAAGCATCGAGTCCTAACCACTGGACCACCATGGAAGTCCCAGGCCAGTGATTCATAAAGTGTACCCTGTGGACCAACAGCATCTGCACTGCCTAGAATAGGTTAGAAATGCACATCCTCCACCCCTCCCCACAGCTACTGAATCAGAAATTCTGGATGGAGGGCCCAGCAATTGGTGATTGAACAAGCCTTCCGGGTTGTTCTGATGCATTTTCAAGTTTTAGAACCTTTGATTTAAGCCACAGTTCTGGGGATGGTTGCTAACTGGCTCTTAAGAATGAACAACACAGGAATGACTGACTAGTATCCTCACAGAAATGGCCACGCTACCAAACTAAGAGAGAAGTGATTCTCAGAGTGGAGACAGGTAAGAGACAAAGGGAGTGCTCTTAGCAAAGGAACCTTATCAGAGAAAGGGAAACAATGTGGGATGTGCCTGGAACAACTCTTATAGGTGTGGTTCCCTGAACCCTGGGAAAAAACAGGCCTTATCTTGAAAAGAGGAAGAACTGGATGCAAAGAAGTTTGCAGCAAACAATAGCAGTCCAGGCCTTGTTGTGCAGAAGTAATGAAGAAAAATGGTTTTGGTTTGTTTGTTTTTTTTAAAGCAGAGCTCTGACAAAGAAAAAAAAGTATACTATTGGAGGGAGGTAAAAAAAGTCCATTTCTAAGAACAGAGAAGACAGACCAACTACATAGGTGCAGAGGGACACAGAGACCAGAATTAGAGTCTGGGTTCACGAACAAAGGAGCAGATATGACCTTGACCAAGGTACTTCTTTCAGTAATTTCAATATTTTCCCCTCTAAGGGGTTGGGCTGTCAGCTCTTATAAATTTGAAAATCATTCCCAAGAAGGACATACACACCATCACCTTTGTAGTATTTTGCCAAATGTTCAACCTGAATCTAAACCTGGAAAAACAATCAGACTAATCCAAGTTAAGGGACATCCTGTAGAACTGGCCTAGACTCTGAAAAAAAAAAATATTGTCTTGAAAGGCAAAGGAAAGCTAGGGAGCTGGACTACATCTAGATTAAAAGAGACACAAAGGAGATGTGACAATTAAATGCAATATTCAATCCTTGACATCTGATTTTTTTTTTTAAAGCAGCTATAAAGAATTTTACTGGGACAGTTAGGGAAATCTGAGCATGAGAGGGTGCAGCAGAAAATAGCTTTATGTTCATGATGAATTTCTCGAACACGATGATTGACCGTATTCCATGAGGTGGAGTGGGGGCCTTATTCTCAGGAGACACAGGCTGGGTTACCTACAGGTGAAGAGCCTCTCTGTGTGCGTGGAGCTCTCAAATTGTCTGGAAAAATACAACAAACCAAAAGCATCTGAAAGACTAGAAATGCCGCTTCTTTTAATCTTTGTCTTTTTTTTTTTCTGGCCTAGCAGCCTGTGGGATCTTAGCTCCCTGATCAGAGGTCGAACCTGCACCCTCTGCATTGGGAGTGCAAAGTCTTAACCAGTGGACCACCACGGAAGCCCCTAATCTTTGTCTTTTTGTTACCGAGTCCAAGCTCTCTCTGCTCACCGCATGACAGGCCGATGAATCGAAGACAAGGTATTGAGGCAAGGAATAGGACTTTATTCAGAAAGCCAGCAAACCAAGAAGATGGCAGACTAGTGTCTTCAAAAAACCATCTTAACGGGATCTGGATGCCAGTTTGTTTTATAGAATCAGAGAGGGAGCGGCTGTGAGGAAGTAAAGTAAAAGGGCAGAATAGAGAAGGAGAGGCTGTGAGGAAGTAAAGTGACAGGGCCATCAGTCTTGCAAAAGATCTCCGGGAATGACCAGCCTCGATGAGCGGCTATGTTAATTTCAGCCATTCACACAGGTGGACAGGGCAGATTGTCTGCTGGTGAAGTGAACAGAGGCACTTTAGCTCAAGATTCAGGCAGAGGGGCAGTGTTCCCCGAGGCAGGCCATCATGTATGATTATAATAACAAAAGCAACAAAAAGCAAAGGCCAAAGTCAAAGAAACAGATCCAACATGGAGTCTGATTTAGCTCTACAAGGTTACATTTTGATGTCCCCCCCTCTGTCTTCCAAATCTGGCCTGGGACTCAGGGTGACCAGCTCATTCCTGTTTGCCAGGGGCCTGTCCTGGTTTCAGCACTTACATGCCAGAAACCCGCCTCAATCCTAGGAAAATCAGGATAGTTTATGGTCCTAGGCGGAGACTCAAATAGTCTCAGCTGGGCATAATAACATGCCCAGCTAAAATGAAGGCATTTCAGGAGTTCTCTGGCAGTCCAGAGGTTAGGACTTTCACTGCCAGGGCTGGGTTCAATCCCTAGTCGGGGGACTAAGCTCCCACAAGCTGCAAGGCACAGCCAAAAAAATAAATAAATAAAATGAAGGTATTTCATTTTAAAGCCACCATTTAGCTTCCCCCTGGTCCAAAGAGTTTTCTCTGGGATCAGGTTCCTACTTATCTGAAAATCCTTGGGAGATAAGCAAAGACAACACCGGCTGTGCTAATTTTCCAGTTGCCAGTGACCTGTGGAAACTAGGTGACCAGGACTTGGGGACGGAAACTTTATTAAATCCTGGGAAAATGTAGGAAGCCCTATACTGAATTGTTAAATTCAAATTAGTGAGAAGTTTTAGCTCTGTTCCAAGCATTATTCTCAGAAAGCAAATGATCACAGGCTAGATCCCATTAATCTTTCAGCCCTCAAAGAAAAACCCCGTAGCTCAGCTGCTGTCTCTTTCCTGCCTGTCCTGTTTGTGTTCCCATATCTTGAGTTAAGACAGAGGCTTGGCTAAGGGGCAGCCCCTAGAGCCAGACTGCCTGGATTCAAAACCTGCCTCAGCTCTGTGACCTTGAACAAATTACTTATTTCTCTGTGTCTCATTTTCTTCCTTTGCAAAAGGAGGATTCTGATCCCAACAATAGCGTAGGAAGGCTGTAACCGTTAAGTAGGTTAAAATATGTTAAGTGCTTAGAATAGGGGTTGGCAAACTTTTTCTATAAAAGGCCAGAGAGTAAATATTTCAGGCTGTGGGCGCTATGGTCTGTGGTCTAGTCGACTCTGGAAAGCAGCTGTAGACAATATGTAAATGCATGGGCAGGACCATGCATCAGAACTTTATACAGAAACAGGAGGTGGAGCCAAAGCCTGGGACCAGCCCAGATGTGCTTCACCAGGTCAAGAGTTTAACTGTGGCGCATCCTTACCATGGAATACCACTTGGCAATAAAAAAGAGCAAATTATTGATGCACACAATAATTTAGATGAATCTCCAGGGAATTATGTCAAGCGGGGAAAAAAAAAAAAGAAAAATTCCCCAGTTACATACTATATGGTTCCAATTGTGCAACGTTTTTGAAATGACATTTTTAGAAAGGGAGGACAGATTAGTGGTTGCCTGTGGTTAGGGATGAAAATTGGGGCATAACCTGGGAAGGAGAGGGGTTTGGTTATAAAGAGAAAAATGAAGGATCCCTGTAGTGTTGAAACTGCAGTATCTTGACTGTGGTGGTAGATACACAAACCACAAATGATAAAATTGGGTAGAATTAATACATAGACACAAACACAAATGAGTGCAAGTAAAAACTGGGGAAATCTGAATAAAATTGGTGGATTGTATTAGTGTCAACCTGAGTGTGTTGGGATTAACATATACAAACTATTATATATAAAATAGATAACCAACAAGGAACTACTGTATAGCACAGGGAAATATACTCAATATTTTGTAATAACCTATAAGGGAAAATAATCTAAAAAAGAATATATATATTACATATATATTATATATATAAAACCGAATCACATTGCTGTACACCTGAAACTAACACAACATTGTAAATCAACTATACTTAAATAAAAAATAAAATAAAATAAAAAATTAGATGCCAGCTCAAAATAAAGTATTCTGAATTTGACTGTAAAAAAAATAATAACCTGAGTGTGATATTATACTGTGGTATTACATAATGTTATCATTGGGGGACATAGGCAAAATGTACAAGAGATCTCCCTGTATTTTTTTTTTTTCTTTTTAATATTTATTTATTTGGCCGCACTGGGTCTTACTTTCAGCAAGGGGGATCTCAGTTGCCACAGGCGGGATCTAGTTCCCTGACCAGGGATCGAACCCAGGTCTCCTGCTTTGGGAGCTCGGAGCCGTAGGCCCCTGGACTACCAGGGAAGTCCCTCCCTGTATTATTTCTTACGACTGCATGTGAATCTACATTTAACTCAATAACATTTTCAAAAAATGGTAGTGGGCTGAATTTCGCCTGTGTGCTAAAATAGGGTAAGTCTTGGGCAAATCGGGACAAGCTGTACACCTACTTACAGCAGGCTCACACTCTAGCAAACCCTTCAGTCCTGGGGAAACCAGGACAGTTGATCACCCCACAGGTGTTACCATTATTACCACTCTTATGTTATTTTTTTATTTTTTATTTTTTTAAGCTCTTTATTGGAATATAATTGCTTTACACTCTTGTATCAGCTTTTGAGGTACACCAAAGTGAATCAGCTGCATTTATACATATATCCCCATATCCCCTCGCTCCCGCCACTCCCTCCCACCCTCCCTGTCCTGGCCCTCTAAGGCATCACCCATCCTCGAGTTGATCTCTCTTTGTTATACAGCAACTTCCCACTAGCTATCTATTTTACAGTTGGTAGTGTAAATATGTCTATGCTACTTCTCTCATTTCGTCCCATCTTCCCCTTCGCCCCCTGCCCCTCCAACCCCGTGTCCTGCAGTCCATTCTCTGCATCTGCATCCTTACTCTTGCCCTGTCACTGGGTTCATCAGTACCATTTTTTTTTTTTAGGTTCCGTATATATGAGTTAGCATACAGTATTTACTTTTCTCTTTCTGGCTTACTTCACTCTGTATGACAGTCTCTAGGTCTATCCACCTCATTACATATAGCTCCATTTCATTCCTTTTTATGGCTGAGTAATATTTCATTGTATATATATGCCACATCTTCTTTATCCATTCTTCTGTTGCTGGGCATTTAGGTTGCTTCCATGTCCTGGCTATTGTAAAGAGTGCTGCAATGAACATTATGCTACATGTTTCTTTTTGGATTATGGTTTTCTCTGGGTATATGCCCAGGAGTGGGATTGCTGGGTCATATGGTAGTTCTATTTTTAATTTTTTAAGGAAGCTTCAAACCATTTTCCATAGTGGCTGTACCAGCTTACATTCCCACCAACAGTGCAGGAGAGTTCCCTTTTCTCCACACCCTCTCCAACATTTATTGTTTCTAGATGTTTTGATGATGGCCATTCTGACTGGTGTGAGGTGATCCCTCATTGTGGCTTTGACTTGTATTTCTCTAATGATGAGTGATGTTGAGCATCTTTTCATGTGTTGTTGGCCAACTGTATGTCTTCTTTGGAGAAATGTCTATTTAGGTCTTCCGCCCATTTGTGGATTGGGTTATTTGTTTTCTTGGTATTAAGCTGCATGAGCTGTTTGTATATTTTGGAGATTAATCCTTTGTCTGTCACTTCGCTGGCAAGTATTTTCTCCCATTCTGAGGGTTGTCTTCTTGTCTTATTTAGGGTTTCTTTCACTGTGCAAAAGCTTTTAAGTTTCATTAGGTCCCATTTGTTTATTCTTGATTTTATTTCCATTATTCTAGGAGGTGGGTCAAAAAGGATCTTGCTTTGATGTTTGTCATAGAGTGTTCTGCCTATGTTTTGCTCTAGCAGTTTTATAGTGTCTGGCCTTACATGTAGGTCTTTTATCCATTTTGAGTTTATTTTTGTGTATGGTGTTAGGAAGTGTTCTAATTTCATTCTTTTACATGCTGCTGTCCAGTTTTCCCAGCACCACTTATTGAAGAGGCTCTTTCTTCCATTGCATATTCTTGCCTCCTTTGTCAAAGATAAGCTGTCCACATGTGCTTGGGTTTACCTCTGGGTTCTCTATTCTATTCCATTGATCTTCCTTTCTATTTTTGTGTCAGTACCATACTGTCTTGATCACTGTAGCCTTGTAGTATAGTTTGAAGTCAGGAAGCCTAATCCCACCAACTTCGTTTTTCCTTCTCAAGATTGCTTTGGCTATTCGGGGTCTTTTGCACTTCCACACAAATCATAAGATTTCTTGTTCTAGTTCTGTGAAAAATGCCATTGCTAATTTGATAGGGATTGCGTTGAATCTGTAAATGTTTTGGGTAGTATAGTCATTTTCACAATGTTGATTCTTCCAATCCAAGAACATGGTATGTCTCTCCATCTGTTTGTATCATCTTTGATTTCTTTCATCAGTGTCTTATAGTTTTCTGCATACAGGTCTTTTGCCTCCTTAGGCAGGTTTATTCCTAGGTATTTTATTCTTTTTGTTGCAATGGTTATTTTTTTATTTTTTTATTAATTTATTTATTTTTGGCTGTGTTGGATCTTCGTGGCTGCACTTGGACTTTTTCTAGTTGCACCAAGCAGGGGCTACTCTTTGTTGCAGTGCGCAGGCTTCTCATTGCGGTGGCTTCTCTTGTTGTGGAGCACGGGCTCTAAGCCCATGGGCTTCAGTAGTTATGGCACACAGGCTCAGTAGTTGTGGCTTGAGGGCTCTAGAGCACAGGCTCGGTAGTTGTGGCGCATGGGCTTAGTTGCTCCGCAGCATGTGGGATCTTCCTGGACCAGGGCTCAAACCCGTGTCCCCTGTATTGGCAGGCGGATTCTTAACCTCTGCACCACCAGGGAAGCCCACTACTGTTATTTTGGCAACAGTCACACATCTGCAATATGTACATGGATTCAGAGTTCTGCCAGCATCTTTCTTCCTAAGTCCAGTACTGCCCACAAAGCCCTAGCGCTTGCCCATGCAGTCAGAGGCAGCAGGTAGAAAACAGCAAACAGGGGCTGTTGTCTTTAAATAAAAGGTCTGACTAGGGCCCTGAATAACTCATTTGTTTGTCTTTGCCATGTATAGCAATAGTCCAAATTTACTGGGCACCCGCCACATATATAGTACAGTACTTGGTCCCAGTACAAAACTACTTAGGTATCTTATCTCAAACCTTGACCAACTCAAAAAGCTACATACTGTACATTATTCCCATTTTACAGTTGGGGAAAAGGGGCCCCTGGTTAAGCAAATTGCCTAAGGACACAAGGCTAGAAAATACCAGAACCTGATGAGAATTCAGGTAAGAGGTCCTGATCATGAATATAGAACAGGGATACTCAGTACCAACCATGCATTGGAATCACCTGAAGCACTGGAAACCTTCCAGTGTCCAGGCAGTCTAATTTTATTGGTTGGGGTAGAGCCTAAGCATCAGTATTTTTTGTAAGTTCTCCAGTTAATTGATTTCATGTGTAGCCAGTGCTGAGCTCCACTGCTACTCATGCCCTGACTCAGTTTTCCATACTTTACACAGTGATCCATTAATGGGTCTGGAAAGCAATTTAATCTCTCCAATTTGGTCTTTTAAAAAGTAGATTAGGGTTTAGGATCAAGATGGCAGAGTAGGAGGACATGTGCTCACTCCCTCTTGCAAGAGCACCAGATTTACAACTAACTGCTGAACAATCATAGACAGAAAGACACTGGAACTCACCAAAAAAAGCACCCCACATCCAGAGACAAAAGATAAGCCACAATGAAATGGTAGGAGGGGCACAATCGTGTTAAAATCAAGTCCCATAAATGCTGGGTGGGTGACTCACAAGCTGGAGAACAGTTATACCACAGAAGTCCACCAACTAAAGTGAGGGTTCTGAGCCCCACGTCAGGCTTCCTAACCTGGGGGCCCAGCAACAGGAGGAGGAACCCCCAGAGAATCAGACTTTGAAAGCCAGCGGGATTTGATTGCAGGACTGGGGGAAACGGAGACTCCACTCTTGGAGGGCACACAAAAAATTGTGCTCACCAGGACCCAGGGGGAAGGAGCAGTGACTCCATAGGAGACTGAACCAGATCTACCTGCTGGTGTTGGAGGGTTGCCTGAAGAGGTGGGGGGCAGCTGTGGCTCACCGAGGAGATAGGGGCACTGGTTGAACAGGTTCTGGGGAGTGCTCATTGGTGTGAGCCCTCCCAGAATCTGCCATTAGCCCCACCAAAGAGCCTGTAAGCTCCAGTGCTGGGTAGCCTTAGGCCAAACAACCAGCAAGGTGGGAACACAGCCCCACACATTGGCCCATAAGCAGATTAAAGTGTCACTGAGCTCAGCCCACCTAATAGGATTAAAGTCTTACTGAGCTCCGCCCACCCAGCCCTACCCACCATCAGTCCCTCCCATCAGGAAGCACCCATGACACAAACCTCCTAGAGAGCTTCCTCCACAAGAGGGCAGACAGCAGGATCAAGCAGTATCAGCAGCATTTTGTCTTGTGGAACTGAAAACCACAGCCATAGAAAGACAGAGAAAATGAAAAAGCAGAGACTTTGTACCAGATGAAGGGACAGGATAAAACCCCAGAAAAACAACTAAATGAAGAGGAGATAGGCACCCTTCCAGAAAAAGAATTCAGAATAATGATGGTGAAGATGATCCAGGACTTTGATAAAAGACTGGATGCAAAGATCGAAAAGTTTACCAAAGACCTAGAAGAATTAAAGAACAAACAAGCAGAGATATGCAACACAATAACTGAAATGAAAAATACACTAGAAGGAACCAACAGCAGATTAACTGAGGCAGAAGGGAGAATAAGTGACCTGGAAGACAGAATGGTGATAATCACTGATGTGGAAAAGAATAAAGAAAAAAGAATGAAAAGAACTGAAGACAGCCTAGGAGACCTCTGGGACAATGTTAAACACACCAACATTCGCATTATAGGGGTCCCAGAAGGAGAAGAGAGAGAGAAATGACCTGAGAAAATACTGGAAGTGATTATAGTTGAAAACTTCCCTAACATGGGAAAGGAAATAGCTACCCAAGTGCAGGAAGCACAGAGAGTCCCAGGCAGGATAAACCCAAGGAGAAACACCAAAACATACAGTAGTCAAACTGACAAAAATTAAAGACGGAGAAAAGTTATTAAAAGCAACAAGGGAAAAACGGCAAATAACATACAAGGGAACTCCCATCAGGTTAACAGCTGATTGCTCAGCAGAAACTCTGCAAGCCAGAAGGAAGTGGCACGATATATTTAAAGTGGTGAAAGGGAAGAACCTACAACCAAGAATACTCTGCCCAGCAAGGATCTCATTCAGATTCGACGGAGACATCGAAAGCTTTACAGACAAGCAACCGCTAACAGAATTCAGCACCACTAAACCAGCCCTACAACAAATGCTAAAGGAACTTCTCTAAGCGGGAAACATAAGAGAAGAAAAGGACCTACAACAACAACAACAACAAAACAATTAAGAAAATGGTAATAGGAACATACATATCGATAATTACCTTGAATGTAAATGGACTAAATGCCCCAACCAAAAGACACAGACTGGCTGAATGCATACAAAAACAAGACCCATATATATGCTGTCTACAAGAGACCCACTTCAGACCTAGGGACACATACAGACGGAAAGTGAGGGGATGGAAAAAGATATTCCATGCAAATGGAAATCCAAAGAAAACTGGAGTAGCGATACTCATAACAGATAAAATCAACTTTAAAATAAAAAGTGTTACAAGAGACAAGCAAGGACATTACATAAGGATCAAGGGATCCATCCAAGAAGAGGAGATAACAATTATAAATATATATGCACCCAATATAGGAGCACCTCAATACATAAGGCAAATGCTAACAACTATGAAGGAGGAAGTGCAAGGCAGAAATAGAGACACAGATGTAGAGAACAAACATATGGACACCAAGTGGGGAAAGCGGGGAGGGTTGGGGGGGAATGAACTGGGAGATTGGGATACCAAATTGTACACTCTAAATATATGCTGTTTATTGTCTGTTAACTGTATCTCAATAAATGTTCTTTTAAAAAAAAAAAAGAGTAGATTAGGATAGGATAGAATAGAAAAGAAAAGAAGATACTACATCACAAGTAGTAAAGGAAAGTATTCTGAAAACTTTCATTTCAGGAGTGTGTGTCTGTGTGTACCACCATGATATAAAGTGTATTTCTTACACTGAATCAAGATAAAAAATGTTTGAAGGTTGTTCTTTTAATTTTTGTGTGTTTGTTTGTTTTTTGGGCTCACAGTTTGTGGGATATTCCCCAACCAGAGATCGAACCTGGGCTACCGTAGTGAAAGCACTGATTCCTAATTACTGGACCACCAGGGAATTCCTTTTTGTTTTCTTGTTTTTTTGTTTTTTTTTTTTGTGAAGCTGCTCTTTTAGACTTGGTCAAATCTAGAACACAGACATGTTATGTTTGGCCCATACAAATTTTTAGACTTTTTAAAAAGTCTAAATTAGTTGCCAGTATTTGAATATTTGTAGATTTCACATGAGGATATGACTTGCAGTCAACTTCTGGCTTCTTTTGAGGTGTGTATATGAAGGTGTGGAAAAACAGAGTCTGCTTCTCTGCATGGCCAATAGGAAGACCTGCAGAGGGGCATGGGCTCTCCAATTTGCCAGAGTCCCCCCCCCACCATTCCCCAAATGTCTCCCAGACACAGAGGCTGAGGGAGGTCTTCAGGGGAGCCAGCTCTACCCATCGCATCCCTGGCTCCAATTGTGTATTTGAGTTTATCATTCCTACCTAGAAGTTGAACTCCATCTGAAATGAGATCATTACTGTTTTGGTTTTTACTATATCCCAAACAAATAAGAGTGCCATAGGAAGTATTCAATAAAGAGAAGGAAGAAAGGAAGGAAGGGAGGGAGGGAGGAAGGATGGGAGAAAACCAGCCCACCAGAGATTTGATTTGGTCAGAGCAAGCCGAAGGATTAGTATGGGTTTCTTTTTCCTCAATCTCTAGGCATAGACGATAGAGCAAGATCATTTTTTCTTGCTTGCTAGAAAGTGTGGTCCATAGACATGTAAATCAATGAAGTCAGAACACACCCTCATGCCATGCACAAAAATAAACTCAAAATGGCTTAAAGACTTAAACATAAGACATGACACCATAAAACTCCTAGAAGAGAACACAGGCAAAACCTTCACTGACATAAATTGTACCAATGTTTTCTTAGGTCAGTCTCCCAAGGCAACAAAAATAAAAACAAAAATAAACAAATGGAATCTAATCACACTTACAAGCTTTTGCACAGCAAAGAAAACGATTAAAAAAAATGAAAAGATGAAAAGACAACCTACAGAATGGGAAAAAAATATTTGCAAATGATGCAACTGACAAGAGCTTAATCTCCAAAATATATAAACAGCTCATACACTTGAGAACAACAACAAAAAATAAAACCCAATCAAAAAAACGGGCAGAAGACCTTAGTAGACATTTCTCCAAAAAAGACATACAGATGGCCAGTAGGCACATGAAAAGATGTTCAACATCACTAATTATTAGGGAACCGCAAAGCAAAACCACAATGAGGTACCACCTTACGCCAGTTAGAATGGCCATCATTAAAATGTCTGCAAATAACAAATGCTGGAGAGGGTGTGGAGAAAAGGGAATCCTCCTACACTGTCAGTAGGAATATAAATTGTTGTAGCCATTATGCAAAACAGTATGGTGATTCCTCAGAAAACTAAAAATAGAGCTACCATATGATCCAGCAATCCCACTCCTACCCTGACAAAACTCTAATTCAAAAAGATACATGCCCCTCTATATTCATAGCAGCACTATTCACAATAGCCAAGACATGGAAACAACCTAAATATCCATCAACAAATGAATGGATAAAGAAGATGTGGTATATATATACTATGGAATTCTACTCAGCCATAAAAATAGAATGAAATAATGCCATTGGCAGCAACATGGATGGACCTAGAGATTATCATACTAAGTGAAGAAAGTTAGAAAGAGAAAGACATACACTGTACAGTATCACTTATATGTGGAATCTAAAATACTACATAAATGAACCTATCTACAAAGCAGAAACAGACTCACAGACATAGAGACCAGTTGCCAAGGGGGAGAGGGGGAGGGAGAGGGATGGATTGGGAGTTTGGCGTTAACTGATGCAAACTATTGCGTTTAGAATGGATAAAAAAGGTCCTACTGTACAGCACAAGGAATATATCCAATCTCCTGGGATAAATCAGAATGGAAAAGAATATTAAAAAAAAGAATGTATATGGATTTCCCTGGTGGTTCAGTGGTTAAGACTCCATACTTCCACTGCAGGGGGCATGGGTTTGAGGTTCGATCTCTGGTCGGGGAACTAAGATCCCACATGCTGCTTGGCACAGCCAGAAAAGAAAAGGAAAAAAAAAAAAGAATTTATATATGTGTATAACTGAGTCACTTTGCTGTATAGCAGAAATTAGCACAACATTATGACTCAACTATGTTCAATAAAAATAAATAAATACAAAGTGTGGAAATATAGGTTTTCAGGCCCCAACTTCGATCTGTTGAGTCAGAATCTGCATTTTAAAAAGATTACCCATTATCCAGATTTATCAGTACATTGCTCTTAACCAGATTTAGCAACCATGTTGTAGAATAAAGATGCATTTTTTTTCTTTATCAGTTTTCACTTTTCACCAAATCAGTTCAAATGAGGTGTGATTTTAGACCACTGGTGCAAATAGAGGTGGCAAAAAACATGCTTAAACTTCCCCTCTGGGGTTAGTCAGCACTCTTTCTGCCTTGTCAACCCCTCTGAAGTAAATATTTGATGCTCCAGGGGTAAATCAAAAGTAAATCCTAGGGACTTCCCTGGTGGCTCAGTGCTAACAAATCCATTTGTCAATGCAGGGGACATGGGTTTGACCCCTGGTCCAGGAAGATCCCACATGCCTCGGAGCAACTAAGCCTGTGCGCCACAACTACTGAGCCCACGTGCCTCAACTACTGAAGCCCTCGCACCTAGAGCCGGTGCTCCGCAACAAGAGAAGCCACCATGATGAGAAGCCACGCACAGCAATGAACAGTAGCCCCTGCTCTCCACAACTAGAGAAAGCCCTTGGTGCAGCAACGAAGACCCAATGCAGCCAAAAATAAATAAATAAATAAAATTTTTTTAAATTTATTTTTTATAAAAAGTCAATCCTAGGTGATATGAGCCACAGATCCTTGAAATTAGGTGTTTATAATTGGATGAGGCAAAAGGAGAGGAAACATGGACACACACACACAATCTTTCCACCACTGAGTGGGGTTTACATCGGCCTGGTGAACAAAGGCAAGCGTTCCGAAAATAAACAAGCTAGGATCTTTCCAGGCCTTACATTCTGGATGCCACTCTGGGGTCTTGCCTGGGCTGCTAACTTTTATAAGTCTGTTTGGCAAGACTTCAAAAGCCAGATGCCTTGGCCACTTGGTTCTTGCAACTGGGAGTTAGTATACCAAATGCCTTCTCTCCCAAAAATGAAGGTCTGATTTTGAAAAAATAGCCCCCCAAGTTTAAAGAGGCCATGAGTAAAGGCTGTTTGGACTTTGAAGCTCCACCTGGAGGAAGCAGCAGCTGTCTGTCTTTGAAAGATTTCTCCAGCACCAGCTTTCATGCAACGAATCTTCGTCCAGCTTGGTTCAGTCAAATCAAGTCTAGAAGAGAGCCCAGCTCTACCAGAGTTCCCCACATTTCAGTCAGTCTCGTAATGCCTTTTGGAATTTTGCCATGGCCACAAACCACTTTATTATTAATTACTTAATTTTTTTTCTTTAAGTTGATTCACCTTTTAAGTTTCTTTAAAAAGGAAAGTTCATGTGATCTGCTTTTCTTCCTAACCCAATTATGGTTTCCTTTGGAAGGCTGAGATCACATCCAAGAAGGACTCTGACCCTTTGCTACTCAAAGTGTGGTCCGGAAATATAGACTCTCGGGTTCCAACCTAGATATGCTGAATCAGAATCTGAATTTTAAAGACTCCCTCCCCCCATCCCAGATGTAGGCTTTGAGAAGCACTGACCTAAGGGACTAAGTACAGAGAAACAGAGAACAAGTCTCAACCTCAGATAGGAATCAGTGAAGGAACCAGAGAAAGTCTGAGGAGCTTCAGAACCTAGCTGTCTTGGTGCAAAGCATGTTGGGACCAGGAGGTGCTCTCAGGGTCATCCAGTCACTCAGAGTCCAATTTAGTAGCATTCTGGCTTCTTTTCCCACATTATTAATCTGTTTGGAGATGGTGATGACCTCACTGGTTCAAGAGGTGAGCTCAAGATTTAGGCTTGACCAATGAGAGCTTGGGTACAGTAATTGGTTCAAGGACAGAGTTGTGATCCAAGCCAATTCTTAAACTTTGGTTGGAAGAACTGCCTAAAAGATACTTATTCCTCTGGAGTTGCTAAGTAGGGAGTAAGCTTGTAGCTTCTGGGGCCATCACTTAGTGACCTTTTGCCTGAGAATAAAGCCAGCTCTCAGGAAAACAGATACAAGAGATGAAAAGTGAGACCACGTATTGACAACATTGTTGCCTGGATCCAGCCATGTCTGAAGCTGATGCCCCTGAACTTTTGAGATGTGCAAGCCAATCAATTTCTCCCTAACTTGTTTTGTTCTTTTTGGCTTTCTATTATTTACAATTGACTGATCTATCCATATACAAATATCTATAGTTAAATATCTATAATTGCAGACTATTGTTGGCCCTCAAAAAAATTCTCCCTTTTTAAGTCAGAATTCTGATTGTGACCAGGTTTCCTCCTGGTGGCTATGTACTTCCAGGGAGCTGGGTCCCAGTCCCAGCCTCAGCCTGAAGATGAGAATCATGATAGATACAGCCAATCACGGGGAGCCAGACACCTTGTAGTGATTGGCTGGGCATCGTCATGTGACACCCTCAAGAGCACAAAAGAGGATAAATCAGTGGAGTGCTTCTGGGAAAGGTCTTTCTCATTAACAGAGACATGTGACTTTGTGACTAGAATGTTTGGAATTGTGGATATTATTTTGCCACCACAAGTGAGCAAAGCTAAAATGCTGAGAGAGGCAGAGAAGAAATACAGAAAGAATGTAGGTCCTGACCCTGCTTGAGCCCCTGAGGACCATCTCTACCTGCAGTTCCTTGACAGCTTCAAGCATTGCTCTCTTGTTAGCAAAGTGACTGCAGTAGCTAGAAGCCTCACAAGCCTACACCACCACCTGGATGAAGAGAGAATATGTTCGGGGTTCTCTCTGGAACGAGAAGAAATTATTTCCCTTCAGGAGCCTCAGCTACTATCCTGTATCACGTTGGCTCTGACTTGGTTATGTGCCCATCTGTGACCCAAAGACTGATGTTAGAGGAATGAAAATACATTGATTGGCTTACTCCAATCAGAACCCAAGTCTGGAATGTCAGGTAAAGTGAGTTCTACCCCAGAACACATGGGATGAGAGTGCGGGAGCTGGTGTTTTGTGGTCCGGTAAACATGCCTTGGAAAGATTACAGAAGGACACATAAATTCTCTTCCAATCCATGCAGCCATATGACTTGGGGAAAAAAAAAAGAAACATGGTGCTTCGCTTTATGGGGGATTAAGAAAATGTGTACCATATGATCTCTGCTCTCAGAGAATTTACAAGTGAGATTAACTGTCCTTTAATAGATTAGCTTGGAATATCTGCTGTTCGGAGACTATAGTTTTGGTTGAACACTCTAGTTGAGTCACATGAGCTATGGTAACAAATAAAGCCCAACGTTGCATAACAGAATTTTATCTCCTGTTCACATGGCTATCCTGTGCTGGATTGCCAGTTGATTGACAGCTCTCCATCACTGTCTGCCTCCAGCGGAGGCAGGAAAGAAAGTGGGGAAGTTGTACATGTTTCTTGATTGCTTTGCCCTGAGCTAACATACATTACTTTTGCTCATTCTATTCGCAAAAATGAATCTCGTGGCTGTGCCCAGATGCAAAGGGGGTTGGGAAATGCTCCTGGCCGAGCAGCTTCTTTCCAGTGACAATTCTATTCCATGGGTAACTAGCCATCTCTGCCACTCAGATTTTGCCTGTAATAACGGCAAGTATCTATTAGGATGCAGAAATCCTTGGTCATATTTAAGCAATTTAAACCATATACCAAAGTTTCTCAGTCTCAGTACTATTGACATTTGGGGCCAGATAATTCGTTGAGGGGCGGGAGGGGTGCTGTCCTGAGGACTGTCGGATGTTTAGCAGTATCTCTGGCCTCCACCCACCAGAGGCCAGTAGTGCTGACCCTCTCTGCCAGTTGTGACAACCAAAATGGCTCTAGACATTGCCACAGATCCTCTGGGGCACATCCCTTAGAAAGTTCCCTCTGGGCTTCCTAAGTGGTACAGTGGTTGAGAATCCCCCTGCCAATGCAGGGGACATAGGTTCGATCCCTGCTCCAGGAAGATCCCACATGCCGCAGAGCAACTAAGCCCGTGCACCACAACTATTGAGCCGGCGCTTTAGAGTCCGTGAGCCACAACTATTGAGCCCATGTGCTGCAACTACTGAAGCCCACGTGCCTAGAGCCCGTGCTCCGCAACAAGAGAAGCCACGGCAATGAGAAGCCCACACACCACAAGGAAGAGTAGCCCCCACTCGCCGCAACTAAAAAAAGAAAGCCCACGCACAGCAAAAAAGACGCAACACAGCCAATGAAATAAATAAATAAATTTATAAAAAAAAAAAAAGTTCCCTCCTGCCCTTCCTCCAAACTGGTTAACACTATTCTGACCTCTAGCACCATTAGTTTGGCCTGTTCTTGGACTTCATATAAATGGAACCATACAGAATGAACTCTTTTGTATCTGGCTTCTTCCACTCAAATAATGATTTTTCAGATTTAATCATGTTGATTGCTGGATGCATCGATAATTTCTTTCTTTCTTTTTTAACTATTTCTTTTTTTGTTGAGCATTCCATGCATTCCATTTTCTGACTATACCACCACTTACTTATCTGTCCTCTTGTTGGTGGACATTTTCAGTTTGATCCATTATGAGAAAAAGCTGTAATGAACATTCTCGAACAAATATTTTTGGTCATGTGCATGCATTTTTCTTAACCCAGCAGTGGGATTACTGAGTCATAGGGTAGGTATATGTCTAACTGTATTAGACATTATAGTTGGCCTTTTTTTTTTTGGCTGCACCACGCAGCTTGTGGGATTTTAGTTCCCCAACTAAATCCCTGGGATTGAACCCAGGCCCTTGGCAGTGAAAGCCCAGAGTCCTAACCACTGGACTGCCAAGGAATTCCCTGTAGTTGGCCTTTTAAAATAACTAATCTAGTATTTTTTATTATTTTAAAAGTAATACATATTGGGACTTCTCTGGTGGTCCAGTGGGTAAGATTCCGTGCCCCCAACGCAGGGGGCCCTGGTTTGATCCCTGGTCAGGGAACTAGATCCCACATGCGTGCCGCAACTAAGATTCCACATGCCCCAACTAAGAAGTCCACATGCTGCAACTATAAAAAAAAAAACAAAAAAACAAAAAAAACACGACTCTGCACTTTCAATGCATGGGGCACGGGTTTGATCCCTGGTGAGGGAGCTAAGATCCCACATGCCACATGGCAAGGCCAAAAAAAAAAAGTAACAAAAAATAAAAAATAAAAGTAATACATATTCATGGAAAAATGTCAATGCTCAGAATAATAATAATTAAAATTTGTTTGGTGTTTACTATGTGGCAGGGCACTGTTCTAAATGTTTTAGGAGTATCTTAACTCATTTAATTCTCAAGCAACTCCATGAAGCATCCATTGTGATCAGGATCATCTCCATGAGAACAGGGGGAACACGAATTGCAGAGGAGGGCAGTCACTTGCTCAAGGTACCAGCCAGTCAGTGGTCAAGGCTCACAGGAGCTCAGGCCACCTGGCTCCCGAGTTTGTGCTCTGACCTTAGTTACAACTCAGCTATATCACCTGTCTGGTCAAAGTATTAGGTGGAAACTAAATGCCTCCTTGCACCCTTCCCCTCACCCTTCTCCCCAGCCCAGGCTCCGTCCCCAGAGGTAACCACCATGAGCTCAGTCTCTGCTGTCTTTCTAGAACATTCTTCGTGTTTAGGCAGCTGGTTTATCGTGGTTAAGAGATTGAGGTTCAAAGGCAGCCCAGGCTTAGCAGTGTGACCTTGGGCACCTCTCTAAACTCTCTGCAGCTTCCTCATCCCTAAACTGGGCATAGTAGTAGTATCCATCCCCCAGAGTAGTTGCAAACAACGAAAGGAGTTTTTAAGTATAAAGCACTCAGCAGACCATCTAGCTCAAGGGAACACTCCAAAGATGTTAACTTTCAGTGTCTTGGAGTCCCTAGGAGGCAAAAAGGGATTTCATACCTCCTTCTCTCCCCACCCCAGTCCAGAATGATGATGCAGGAACGTGGGGCCCAGGAGGCACTCAACATTAGCAAGAGAAAGAGGTGCCTGTCTTACAAAAACATTCCCCTCTGAGAACTTCAGGAAGCTGTAACCTTCTGCTAAGACAGTTCCAAATGCAATCAAGAGTCTTGCCAGTTCAAACCACAACATCCCCAAGAACACAGAGATTGCAAGCTCCATCCAAGCCTGAGCTGGAGTCGGGCAGGGGCAGAGAGAAGAGGGACCCACTTCCCTGATCCCATCCACAGCACGGGTGTGTGTGTGTGTGTGTGTGTGTTTAAGCTTTCTTGGTATCCCTGAGTACTTTTCCAGGCTCTGCAGGAATAAATGCCGATGTTAACAAATATGTGCTGGTACATTGTTTTTACACCAAACGGAAACACAGTGCTTAGACTGTTTTGCAACTTTTTTTTTTTTTACTTAATTTTCTTAGACATCTTTTCCATAACAAAAGACCTTTCTCTTTTTAAAATCTGCAGTATACCATTTTATAGACATACTACTATATATTTGACTAAGTGCTTGTCAAACCATCAGATGATGGATACAGGGGTTGATTAAACTATTTTCTCTCCTTTTGAAATTGCTTGAAATTTTCCATAAGAAGATAATAATACAATAAAGGAAAGCACCATGTTGTAATAAAATTTTTCTGTGTAAGCCTGTAAAGCTGACTTCCCTATCAAAGACATCCTCCTTCATATAGATAGAAAACTAGTTAAAAATCTAAGCAGTATATATGAAATGAGAAATTGGTGAATTAAAGCTACCCAACCATGAACTGGGCAAGATTGCTTTCACTCTTATTCAGAGCTCATCTTGATGGCTTCCTGATTCTCTTAAGACTGTCGGATAAGGCAGAGAACAACAGCTCTCAAAAGACCATGTGGTATCTTAAGAAAGTGACTCATTGGAAACTTGAAGTCAGGCCCCGTAGGTTACTTATGATAATAGTTAACTCTTATATAACAGTGACGGTATGCCAACCCCTCTTGTAAATACTTTACACAAGTATTAACCCATTTGATTCTTTCAACAATCTCTAGACATATAGTCGAGTACTATGCCTATTTTATAGGTGAAAAAACAAAAGCACAGAGAGTTTGGATGACTTGCCCAAGGTCTCATAGCTAGTAAGAGGTAGGACCGGAATTTGAATCCCATGACCATACTCTTCATCCTTATTTTCCACTGCCTCTCTATAAATCTGGTAATGCATCTCTACCAACGTACTGAGTATCAGATAACAGGGAACTGGGGATAGGTTGGGGAGAACCATGAAGATCATTCTGTGCCATTCGGTGGAAATCAGAGGTGCCCCTATAGCAGTAACAATCACCTATACCATTTCTCTGCCCTAGGAAAGCTATATAATAACCACCACTTAGGGAACTTCTATTTACTATGCACCATAGTGTTAGGAGAAAAATACACTGGGATCATCTTATTTATGTTAACAAATATTCTATGTACCAGCTCTGTTCTAGGCACTGTGGAAACAGCTCTGAAAAGACCAACGTGATTTTAGGGACTTCCCGGGCAGTCCAGTGGTTAGGACTCCATGCTTCCACTGTGGGGGCCCAGGTTCATTCCCTGGTGGAGGAACTAAGATCCCATAAGCCATACCACATGTGGCCAAAAAAAAAAAAAAACTGAGATGGTTTAAACCTATCTAAAGCTCATTGGAACTTGTTTCAATTGATATAATGAGTAGAATGGATACTGTAAAAGTTCTAGAGCCTAGACCTTGAAAGGCCTTGCAGCTTCTATTTTCACTGTCTTAGAACTCTATCCTGAGTCTACCATGCCAGCAAAAGCCCTGAAAGAAAGACCACAGGGTGAGAGAGACCCAGGCATCTGGCTGTCCCAGCTGACTCACCAGCTGAATGCAGCTGCATGAGCAAAGCCAGGTGTAAGGAACAGAAGGACCAGCCCAAAGACTCATAAGAAAAAAATAATTGTTTTAAACAACTACGTTTTGGGGTAGTTTGTTACACAGCAATAGGTTACTGTTACAAGGTAATATAATAATGGAACTGAATAAGTACTATGCTATCAAATCATATAGAAGAATCTGACCTAATCAAGGGATGGAGGACAGACACATAGTAGAAAGCCATAGTTCCTAAGCCAGATAAATCTGCATTCACACCCAGTTTCATCATTTATGTGCTGTGCGACCTTAGGCAAGTAAGATAGCCTCTCTGAGCTTCATCTGCAAAATTACGATCATCAGACTTACCCTGTTAAATGAGTGGCAAATGAGATACTATATGTAGACACTGTGACACAAAAAGGGTACATTCAATAAGTGGTGGCCATTTCTATTATAAAACATCATTCACTATCTAGTTTGTAGGGGGTCGGGGAAACCTGACTTATCTCAGATCTTAGAGATTCACGCAAGGACCAAAAGAGCTGGGGTTTTTTGGTTTATTTGTTTTGTTTTGTTTTTGCTAATTTATAGCTGAAGCCTCAAAAGTTAATGGATGCATTAGGGTATAAAAGTCAGCTTTGTTTTTCTTGCTGCATTAGGAAAGAAAACAAAGAGGGAAAAAATTGCACTTCATTACTTGCATGGTTTAAGAAGAAAGAGACCAAACAAGTCAACTTGAAAGTGAGTGTTGCAGTCACTGGGCCAACGTGCCCTCCTGCCAAGCACAATCACTTACATGAGAGCAGAGTCAATACCAGGAAGGTTTCACCTGATCATTGTCAAAATGTTTAAATACACCATCACAGTGTGCAAACAGGACTTTATCTCTTTGCCACTCATCAAAACTCTGGTTTGATTCCAGCAATTTAAGCTTCCAAAGGAATGCTGAGTGAAGGCAGGAAGGGAAGGGCAGATATCTATTCCTCCCCCGGTCCCACAGGCAGGGCAGGTCCTCAGCTAGCAACTTCCCAGGACTGGGTCCTGCTTCCAGCCCTGCATGCAAAACCTCTAACACTCTCAGTATCATGAAAAGCAGATTTGTTTTGGGACCAGAGATGGACCCAGGTTTAGTGACCTGAAGGTTATGCTATCTGGGGGAGCCTTCTCTGAAAACAGGACTTCCCTGGCGGTCCACTGGTTAAGACTCGGCTCTTCCAATACAGGGGGCGTGGGTTCCATCCCAGGTCGGGGAGCTAAGATCCCGCATGCCATGTAGCATGGCCAAAAAGTTGTTAAAAAAAAAAGCAGGCAAACAAAATAATGAGTACAAAATTAAGTATAAAGGTGAATATAGATTTAAAGTGAGAAAATAAATCACAAAAAAAATTGTGGGGGGTTTAGTAGCCAGACTCCAAAACGGCCCCCAACAATCCTTTGCCTCCTGGCTCTCACACCTTTATGTAGCCTCCCACCCCCCACCACACACACACACACAGCAGCGGGGTGGTCTGTAAGACCAAGAGAATTCCGCAGAAGTGATGATATATCATCACTTCTGAGATTAGGTTATAAAAGACACAGAAGCTTCTGCCTTGGTTGCTTTCTCTCTCTCTCGCTATTAAATTACTTGTTTAGCGGGGGAAGCCTGCTGCTCTGTCAGGAGCAAGCTTATGAAGAGGCCCACAAGGCGAGGGACCGTACTTCCTGCCAACAACCACGTGAATAAGTTAAAACACCATCCTCCAGCCCTAACAGAGCCTTCGGGTGACTGCAGTCCCAGATGGGAGACCCTGATCCCCCAGTCAAGCCCTCCTGGATTCCTGACCCCCAGAAATTGTGCGAGAAATGTTTATTGTTGTAAGCTCATAAATTTTGAGGCAATTTGTCCCACAGCGATAGATAACTTATACAGTGGCCTTCCAGAGTCATGTTCTTTTCTTCTGAAGTCTCTGCAGGCAATTTACCATAAATGCTCACATACAAAGGCTTCCTGTTTGCAGCCTGGCTTCCACCCGCACCAAAATCCTTCTACAACTCCCAGCGCTATTGTGTGTCCCTACTTCCTAAAACAGTATGGGAACACAGAGCAGAAACTCCAACTATATTTGTTGAATAAATGAGTAAATAAGACTCTTGCAGGAGTAATATTTCATCCTTATTTTACATGCAGGAAACGGAAGTTCAGAGATGTTAAGTAACTAGCTGAAGATCACACACCTAGAGACTGAAGGAGTCTTGATTCCTTAATGCACAGCCTGTAGGGTCCATTTCTCTGATGTTTTCCATAGTATTGCATCCATACTAAGTGCTTAATAAATCCAGATGGACTGAAAGGGTTAATGAGGTGGCCTATCTTTCTCTCATTTGGGTAAATGTCTCTTTAACCTAGAAACTGGAACAATTCAGGATGGAGGGGGCAGAGAAATTGATGTTGTCTCCTTTATCACAGACAGTAATGGAACAACGCAGGACTTGGTGAAGAAAAACCTAAAAAAACTAACAAAACCACTTCAAAAGTATCCAGAGACTAAAATTCAGAAGAAAAGGGGTTTGTGTTTCATTTCATGCTTTATATTCATAAGTTGGTTTTGTTGGCCTTAAAAGGCCTATGTAAAAACAATTTTTTGAAGGCTATAAGAAAACAGTCCATTAATTTATGGTTCGTGTTTCATTCTTTTGAACAATTACAGAATCTCCAGATTGACGCACACAGTCAGGGGGCCAGCTCCTCAAGTGTAACCAAGGGCAACGCTTGGTGAGCACTTTCTCTCCTTGAAGTGGTCATTATAGTCAGTCAAGTTCAAAAGTTAGCCATGTGTCCTGGGAGCCTGGGGGTGGGAGGTCGTGGTGAGTCATGGGACTACTCTGGCTTCTTCTGAGCCTTGGAATTCTCTGCAATCACGATTTAGGAGGCTTATGGATATTCTAATTAGGCCATATGTAATTTAATTTTGGAGTGGTGAAACTGTCTCCTACATGTTCACTGAGTAAACAAAAAGCCTTTGAAAATTAATGGACTTGTCCCCTGAGTTATTACTCACAAAAGTCTCTTCAGCTCCAAGCACAGTCTCTGACCCACATTTGGTGCTCAATAAATTAATAAAGTTGTTGATTTGAATGGGACTTCATCAGACAGCAAAAAAAGAATGCGTCAGTCGGTCCACAAATCTCCATCTCTTTTATCACCTCCAGGCCTCTGGACTCTCTGCTCTGCCTGATTATAGAATCAGATTCTCCTCTTTGCCAAAGATATTCAATGTCCATTGATTTAAGCTCCCAATATCCATTCTCCTCTTCTTGGGAAACAAGCACTTATTTTCTTTCTAGGGGTCTACTTCTCCGCACCCCCTTTCTGCGTGCTTTTGGAGGGTTGATTCCACTGGCTTTTTGATAGACTTATTTATTTATTTATTTATTTATTTATTTATTTATTTATTGGCTGTGTTGGGTCTTTTTTGCAGTACATGGGCTTCTCATTGCGGTGGCTTCTCCTGTTGTGGAGCTCGGGCTCCAGAGCGCAGGCTCAGTAGTTGCGGCACACGGGCTTAGCTGCTCCGCGGTGTATGAGATCTTCCCAGAGCAGGATTAAACCCATGTCCCCTGCATTGGCAGGCGGATCCTTAACCACTGCGCAACCAGGCAAGTCCCTGATAGACTTTACTTTTTGAGAGCAGCTTTTGATTCACAGCAAAACTGAATGGAAAGTAGAGGGAATTCCCATATATACCCTCCCTCCTACTACATACATATTTTCCCCATCCTCAACATCCCCCACCAGATGGTACATTTGTTACTCTCAGTGAACCCACACTGACATGTCATCGTCACCCAAAGCCCATAGTTAACCTTAGGGCTCAGTCTTGGTGGTGTACATTCAATAGGTTTAGACAAATGTAGAACTGCATGCATCTATCACACAGAATCGTTTCACTGCCCTAAAGATCCTCTGTGCTGCACCTGTTCATCCCTCCTTCCCCCAATCCCTGGCAACCTCCAATCTTTTTAACTGTCTCCATAGTTTTACCTTTTTCAGAATGTCACATAATTGTAATCATACAGTGCATAGTCTATTCATTTTCACTTAGTAACATGCATTTAAGCCTTTCTGTGACTTGGTAACTCATTTCATTTTAGTGCTAAATAATATCCCACTGTATGGATGTACCACAGGTTATGTATCCATTTTAACAAAGGACATCTTGCGTGCTTCCAAGTTTTGGCAGCTATAAATGTTTATGTGCAGATTCTGTGTAGATGTAAGTTATTGACTAATTTGGGTTAAATATCAAAAAGTGCAATTTCTGGACTGTATGGTAAGAGCATGTTTAATTTTGTAAGAAATTGCCAAACTCTCTTCCAAATGGCTGTACTATTTTTGCACTTCCACCAGCAGTGAACGAGAGTTCCTGTTATTCCGTAGTCGCTCAGCATTTGGTATTGCTGGTGTTCTGGATTTAGCCATTCTAATATGTGTGTAGTGGTATTTACTTATGGTATGAGTTTGCATTTCCCTGATGACATATGATGTGGAGCATCTTTTCCTATGCTTATCTGCCATTTGGATATCTTCTCTGATGACGTATGTGTTCAGGTCCTTTGTCCATTTTGTAATTGGGTTGTTAATTTTCTTATTGTTGAGTTTTAAGAGTTCCTTGTCTATCTTGGGTAAGAGTGTTTTATCATATACGTCATTTTTCAAATGTTTCTCCCATCTGTGCCTTGTCTCTCATTCCCTTGAGAATCCCTAAACATTTGTTGGATCATCCAGGAAAGTGGTATTCTCCCTTCTGAGGTTGAGAAGATGAGACAGAATCGAGGAGTGGCTGGCAGCCATTTTACAGCCATAGGGAAGAGACAGCCTGTGGTTTAGAGTCAAGAAAAAAATTAAAACAGACAGCTCACAGACAAAAAAAGGGCAAAGAGCTCATAAACATATAAAAATAAGATCACCTCTTATGAGGAAAGTATTTAAAGCTATAAAGTGGCATTATTTTTTCACCTACCAGATTGGTAAAATGAAAAAAATTTTAATACGAATAATTGTAATAATAAATTTTAAATAATTTTTAAATTTTTAAATTATTTTAATAATTTTTAACAATAATAATTTGTAATACATTTTCCCAATTTTTAACTGGCAAAATGAAAAATTTTTTTAGTTTGCTGAGGGTGTGGGGAAAATGACACTGTCACTTGAACTTGGGTTTGGATACAAGTAACAGAGACATGACAAATTGGTGGCTTATGTGAGACAGACACTTATTTCTTCAATCATGTAAAAGAAGTCTGTAGGTCAGCTGTCCAGGGCTGGTATTGTAGGTCCAGTCCGTTTGCCTAAGGGACCTGGTTTCTTTCTGTTTGCCTGCTTCATTTAGCCTGCCATTCTTAAAGTCACAGGACTCACGATAGTAGCTGGAATGCCATCTATCACATCTGCATCCCTGGCAGCAGGAAGCAGAGAAAGAGACAGCTACACCTTTTCCTTTCTGGAAGCCCCCACTCACTTCCACTTACATGTCACTGACCAGAAGTTAGTCATGTCACTATACCAAACTGCAAGGGAAGTTGGGAAATTTAACCATAATCCTAGGTGGTGATATGCTATAGTAGAAGTTGGCATCTATTAATATGAAGAAAGACAAAAAAATGGATGTTGGGAAGTAACTAGCATTCTCATGCATTATTGGCAACAGTAGAAATTGGTATAATGTTTATATATCCTTCCCAGTTGCTTTTCAATAAATTGCTTCACTTGATTCTCTTCACATTATCAGTGCTTTTTTTCAGATAAGGAAACTGAGACAACAACAGATGAAATAACTCACCCAAGGGCTGCATTAATCAGGATTCCTGACAGCAAGTGACAGAGACCCAAATCAAATTGGTTTATGAAAAGAGAATTCATAGGTTCACTGGATTGTAAAGATCACTGACAGTCCCAACTTCAGGTATGGATGGATCCAGAGGCTCAAACAGTGAGATCAGGATTCTCGCCTCATCTCTTGGTCATTTCCTTTGTGTTGGCTTTATTTTTGATAGCCTTTCCTCATATGGTGGCCCACCAAAGCCCACAGCAGACACAACCCTATATCCCACCATATTGTGGTAGAAAAAGAGCACATCTTTTCCAGGATTTCTAGTAAACAACCAGAACGGACTCTCACTGGACTACCTTGGGTCACATGCCCATCTCTGAGCCAATCACCATGGCCAGAGATGAGTCACTTGCTTATTCCTGGAGCCAGTGGGTGGGGGTGAAGGGGTGGGGGTGGGGTCAGCTCCACCAGAACCAGAGACCAAGTGGAGAGGGGAAATTCCCCTGAGGAAACCTGGAGTGAAGTTTCTAGAAGAAGGAGGAAGAGTTGCTAGGTAGGCTGAACTGCAAATATCTACTACAGTCATGTGGTAAATTGGGGCAGGGCCACGCCAGGAGCCCAATTTCCCAATTCCCAGTTCCCTGTGCACCACAAGTACCCCAGCTCTGTCTGTTGCCTAGGAACTCACTTTTAAGAAATCACAAAATGTAAATACAGACTAGAGGAGAAGTAATCAGAGAAGAATCATACACGAAGGGGAGAGGTTGAGAAGGCCCCCGGAAAAACGTTCAACTTTTGGACTCTGTTACCATATTCACCTTGTCAAAAAGTTTTTAAACCTGATGAATTACATTCCAAAGGACTGAAATAATTTGCAGATGTGATTGAGGAAACGCTGTCAGTAATCTTTGAGAAATCATGGAAAGTGGGAACGGCTGGAAGACTGGACTTGGGCAAACGTACACAGATTCTAAAAGCTGAATTCCCAATCCTGCAGATTGATTGGCTGGACTCTGCTCCTTCATCCTCCTCTCTCTCTTCCTGCTTCCTCTCTTTCTTTTTCATTTTTCAGACAGTTTTATTGTGGTATAATTTCCATGACATAAAAGTCACCCCTTTTACACATAATTTTGAGAATTTTTAGTAACTTTTTAAAAATATTTATTTATTTATTTATTTGGTTGCACCGGGTCTTAGTTGCGGCTTGCAGGATCTTTAGTTGCAGTATGTGGGATCTTTAGTTGTGGCACGTGGGGTCTAGTTCCCTGACCAGGGATCGAACCCAGGCCCCCTGCATTGGGAACTCAAAGTCTTAACCACTGGACCACCAAGGGAGTCCCAGTAATGTCTTAATACAATGCAATTTTTTCATCTTCCCCTCACTTATTTCCCTTTAATCCCCATTCCCATCCTAGCCCCAGGCAACCAAAAGTCTTTCTGCCTTTCTAGATTGTCTTTTCTAGGCATCTTTCCTTCTTTCCTTTAGATGGAAATATTTTTATTGTTTTTATTGGTTCTGAAAGCAAGACATTCAAGGTAAAAACTGCAAAAGAGGACTTCCTTGGTAGTCCAGTGGTTAAGACTCTGTATTCCAATGCAGGGGGTTCAGGTTCAATGCCTTGAGGCCAAAACATAATAAAACAAAAAATGAAAAAACAACCAAAAAAGTGCAAACAATGGAGAAATGTATAAAGTAAAAGGTAAAACTTCTCTCATCGATCCTGTCCTTTAGAAATCCAATGATAACCATTCACTATATATACATATCCCTCCCGGTATTTTTGCCTGTATTAATTTCTTTTTCTTTTTTAAATTTTTTGTTTATTTATTTTGGCTGCACTGGGTCTTAGTTGCAGCTCGCAGGACCTTCACTGCATCATATGGGATCTTTTAGTTGCAACATGCAAACTCGTAGTTTCAGCATGCAGGATCTAGTTCCATGGCCAGGGATCAAACCCGGGCCTCCTGCACTGGCAGGGCAGTCTTACCCACTGGACCACGGCGGAAGTCCCTGCCTGCATTATTTTCAACATCAGTTAGATCATGTTATGCATATTTATATTGTGCTTTAGGTAGCACTGGTTTTCCCTTTCTCTGGGTTCTACTACCCATATATTTCCTGTGTGAAGTGTCTCTCACCCACCTCCAAATCTTGTAGATTGACTAGAAGGAGCTGTGAGTCAAGCAAGGCCAATAATTTCCTTTTCGCCGAAGCCATGGGAAGGTGGGAAATGGGGGTGTGTGTGTTGGTTGTCACCTGCAATCGAAATAGTCCTACCTAATACTGTGCTGTTTGCAACCTGTTTTTTAAATATGCAAATATATTTGGGGGACCACTTTCAGGACATAGACCTTAACCACATTTATTTTAATGATTATATAATTTTCACTGTACACATGTATCATTTTTTTAACATATTTATTTATTTTGGCTGTGTTGGGTCTTCGCTGCTGTGTGTGGGCTTTCTGTAGTTTTGGTGAGTGGTGGCTACTCTTCATTGTGGTGTGTGGGCTTCTCACTGTGGTGGTTTCTCTTGTTGCAGTGCAAGGGCCTCAGCAGTTGTGGCACGCAGGCTCAGTAGTTGTGGCTCACGGGGTTAGTTGCTTCTTGGCATGTGGGATCTTCCCAGACCAGGGTTCGAACCTTTGTCCCCTGCATTGGCAGGCGGATTCTTAACCACTGCACCACCAGGGAAGTCCCTATGAGGCAGGTTAATAACAAAAACAGGGAAGGACAAGGCAAACATAGGAAAATGCAAGCCCCAGGAATAAATAACTTATGGCCTCTTTCACAAGACCCTGCCAGAGGCAGTGCAAACATCTGGGTCAACGAGATAAGGAAAAACTAACGTATGCACTCTGGCTTCTGTACATTGCTTCTGCATAGATAAAGATAGCTATAGGTTCCCAAAAGGGCGGAAACTGGTCTATAAAAGGAGAAGCTCTCCTTTGGTTCGGGGCTCAGTCTTTGGATGTGAATCCACTGGGCCTGTACCAGTACAATAAACATTGCTTCCTGCATTATAAGCCTCGGTGTCCTGCCTACCTCTACTGATTCCTCCAACACCTATATCATATTTCATTTAAACAATTTCCTTGCACCCTTCTCCTTTTTTTTTTGGCCATGTCACCAGCTTGCGGGACTTTACTGCCTGGACCAGTGATTGAACCTGGGCCCCTGGCAGTGAAAGCACTGAGTCCTAACCACTGGACTGCCAGGGAAATCCATGCGTTATTCTCCTTGACCATGTTTATAAAGAGTATAAGTGTTTTTTAAACTTCACATCTCAATCCATAGGTTTCACAATCCATTAGTAGGTTGTGAAATTAATTTTCGGGGTTATGATTAACATTTTATTAATAAGCAAACTAGACTAGACCAAAATGGAATAGAAAATAATGGGACAAAATAGAAAATAGGGGACTTCCCTGGTGGTGCAGTGGTTAAGAATCCACCTGCCAATGCAGGGGACACGGGTTCGATCCCTGCCCCAGGAAGATCCCACATGCCACGGAGCAACTAAGCCCATGCGTCACAACTATTGAGCCTGTGCTCTAGAGCCTGTGAGCCACAACTATTGAGCCTGTGTGTCGCAACTACTGAAGCCCATTTGCTTGGAGTGCATGCTCCAAAACAAGAGAAGCAGCCGCAACAAGGAGCCCACGTGCCACAACAAAGAGTGGCCCCCGCTCTCTGCAACTAGAGAAAGCCCGTGTGCAGCAACGGAAACCCAACACAGCCAATTAATTAATTAATTTAAAAAAAGAAATACAAAATAAAACACACTAAATGACATACACCAAAACCAATACTATTATTTCAGTATATGGGTACATATGTGTATAATGGATCATGGTATAAAATTTATTTTTTTCTGTGGATCAGTGTCCAAAAGATTGAAAAATACAGCTACTGACTGTCCTATTATTACCTAACTTTTTACAAGGGTTCATTTTCTCTCATAAACCAAGAACTAAACTTTCTGAGTGGGTATCCTTTTAGTCTTATTTTATTGGTGATAAAATGCTCTTCCTACCATTAAACCAACAAAAACAAAAAGCATTGATTCAGTCTTAGTAAAAGTTAAATTCTAGGCCATCTTGGTCTTTTGTTAACATAAAGTACTTTGAATATTTGGTAAGATAAGGGAAAGGGGGTTGAGATCCTTTTTGGCTCTGAGGACCTCCCCAAGCTTTCAGAACAGGGAGACCCAAAGAGGTCAGGTAAAGGTCTTAAGTTTACAGAGGCCGTGGCTGTTTTAACATTCTCTAAGAAGAAGCAAGAAAACTCCCAATTTCCTTTTGAGTTCTTCATGAGCCATTTAATTAAAAAAAAAAATAGTCCTCAGTGATGGTCATTCAATATTAAATTAAAACTTCCTATTTCTAGAAGCCTGCCAAAGATTGTTTTGTTCTTTAATCTAGAACAAAGATCTACAAGCTATTTATGTAAATGGCCATATAATAAACATTTTAGGCCTCTTCCTCAATGATTCAACTCTGCCATTATAGGCCCCAGACAGCCATAGACAAAATATAAATGAATGCACACAGCTGACTTTCAATTCACTTTATTTGTGGACATCAAAACTTGAATTTTATATCATTTTCATATGTCAAAAAATTATTCTTTTGATTTTTTTTCAACCACTTAAAAATAAAAACCATTCTTACCTCATTGGCTGTGCAAAGAATATCTCTGCGATAATGAAAGAAATTTGTTCAATTTTTGAACATTTTTAAAATATTTATTTATTTATTTATTTACTTAGGCTGCATCGGAACTTAGTTGTCGCACACAGGATCTAGTTTCCCGACCAGAGATCAAATCCAGGCCCCCTGCATTTGGAGCGTAGAGTCTTAACCACTGGACCACCAGGGAAGTCCCACGTTTTAAATTTTAAATGTTTACTTTGTTTTCTGAACAGATAATTTACCATGTTTCAGAATTCAAAAGGTACAAAGAAAAATATCCTCCCAACCTCATCCTTGAGGCACACAATTCCATGTCCCAGAAATAAACACTGGGGTCTACTTTCCTGTGGATCCTCATATAGATTGTCCGTGAATATATAAAGAAATTATTTATACAGGTATTTTTTTTCTTACAAATCCATATTGTTCTGAACTTGGCTTTCTTTACTTACTCTTGGAAGTCACTGTAGAGCAAGACATAGAAAGCTGTCTCATTAATTTTCAGCTCATAATTGCATTGCGTAGGTCAGAGGCTGGCAAACTAAGGCCATTGCCTGTTCTGTTTTGTTTTGTTTTGTTTTAATAAATTTGTTTGTTTATTTATTTATTTATTTATTTATTTATTTATTTATTTATTTTATTGGCTGTGTTGGGCCTTCGTTGCTGCACATGGGCTTTCTCTAGTTGCAGTGAGAGGCGGCTACTCTTCGTTGCGGTGCACAGGCTTCTCATTGTGGTGGCATCTCTTGTACAGCACAGGCTCTAGGCACGTGGGCTTCAGTAGTTGCGGCACATGGGCTCAATAGTTGCGACTCACGGACTCTAGAGCGCAGGCTCAATAGTTGTGGCGCATGGGCTTAGTTGCTCTGCAGCATGTGGTATCTTCCTGGGGCAGGGATCGAACCCATATCCCCTGCATTGGCAGGCGGATTCTTACCCACTGTGCCACCTAGCAAGTCCCATCGCCTGTTTTTTTTGCAAATAAAGTTGTATTGGAACACAGCCATACCCATTTGTTTGTATAGTATATGACTGCTTTTGAGCTATAGCTGCACCAAGACCTCTTGGTCTGCAAAACCTAGAATATTCACTTTCTAGCCCTTTATACAAAGAGTTTCCTGCATCCTAGTGTAGGTGTTCTATAGTTTGTTCATACATCAATGTATGAACAAACAATGAACATTTACTGTGTTTCCAATCTTTCATGATTACAAATAATACTGCAATGCATAACCTGTCTATGCGTAATTTTCCTTGCACATTTCTCACATGTAGGATACATCCTAGAAGAGGAATTGCTGGGTCAAAAGGTATGTGCATTTGTAATTTTCATAGAAATTGCCAAATTATCTCCAAAGAGATTATATCCATTTACATATGCTCCCACCAGCAATAAATGAAAGCAATAAATTTCCAGTGCACTTGCTGACTTAGTGTGTGATCAGACTTTCTGATCTTTATTAAACTGACAGGTTAAAAATGGCATGTCAGTGTATCTTTCATTTCCATTTCTTTCATTGTGAGTGTGCGTTTCCTAGGGCTGCAGTGACAATTACCACAAAGTTGGTGGCTTTAAACAACAGAAATGTATTCTTTCACAGTTTTGGAGGATAGAACACCAAAATCAAGGTGTCGGCAGGGCTGCACTCCCTTCAGAGGCTCTATGGAAGAATCCTTTCTTGCCACTTCTAGCTTCTGGATGCTGCTGGCACTCTTGCTGTTCCTTGGCTTGTAGATGCATCCCTCCAATCTTTGCATCTGTCTACACATGGCTGTTTCCTGTATGTGGCTGTGCCTCTATGTCCAAATTTCTCCTTATAAACACATCAGTCATATTGTATTTAGGGCCCAGTATTTAGGTCCAGTATGACCTCCTTTTAACTTGATGACATCTACAAAGACCCTATGTCCAAATAAAGTCACATTCACAGGTTTTGGGTGGACATGAATTTTTTGCTGTTGTTAAAGCAGACATTTATGAAAATCCATTTATATAGTATTTTATGGACAAAAAAAATGTAGAGTCCCCAACATTCAGGCAACCGACTCTATTCTCAGAAGTGCTTCGTGAGAAGACAGACTTCTTTGCCCTCATCCTCCCGAAAGATACTTCTGTTTATGCTATTGAAAACCACGCATTTATTACATCACCTCTCAAGAACAATCCCGCTGAGATCCCAAAACCTCTGCAGAGAATGAAGAGAGATTAGCAGAGAACATTCTCCAGAATGCAGTGCCTCACCCAGAGGTGTAGTGCAAGAGATAAAGAAAAAGGCAGAGGCTTCAAGGAGTGCGGGGCCCTGATGACAGGGACAGGAGGAGAGCCTGAGGGCCTGGCTGGGCAGCCCTAGCTGCGGAGTGTGGCCAGGCAGGACTGCATGGCCTCCAGGGCCTCTTCCTCCTCCTCACCTTCAGATGCAGCCACTGCTCCTGGAAGTTCAGGCTCCGGGAGGGCATTGGTCACCTTACTAGGTACTTTGCCCAAGGCCCCTGCAGTGATTTCAAACAGAATTTTGTCAAGTTCCATTTCTGCTGCTTCTTCCGTTTCTTCTTGATCGTCCCTGTTTTCAAAAGTGTCCTCTAACAACTCTTCTATGATCCCAGCCTTCATCATCTCTTTGGAGAGCTCCCGCATGGTGGCCTGGATTTCTGGGATCTTCACAAGACTCTGCATGGCCTTCCTCACTCCTGTGCTCTTCCGCAGGGAACCAGCCACTTGCAAAACCACCAGCTGGTTCTTCATCTCCATAAGCACAGAGTTCATGTGCGCTTTGGATGCATACAGCTTGCTCACCGCCTTCCTTGATCTGCTCGTCTCCTTGGCCAGAACCACACAGACATCCTTCTGACCCTTCTTGGCAGCATCTTTCACAGATGGTTTCACTTTTTCTTCTTCTCTTTGGATATCTCTTATCTGTCTGTCAACAACTCTCATTTCCTTTCTTATCTTCAATGACCATTCATTGACCAGCTCTTTGGATGGCTTCTCCCGGGTTTTTCCAAACAACCCCATGGCAAACTGAACTTGTCTTACCCTTCCTGGCTTTCCATTCCCTGTGCCCAGGCAGGTCACGGGTAGCCATCTGGGCAGGGCTGCTGAAAGGCTGGACATGAATTTTTTTTTTTAATTATTTTTTTGGGGGGGATACACGAAGTTCAATCATCTGTTTTTATACACATATCCCCATATTCCCTCCCTCCCTCAACTCCCTCCCACATCCTCCCTCGAGTCCCCCCCCACCCTCCCCGTCCCAGTCCTCTAAGGCATCTTCCATCCTCGAGTTGGACTCCCTTTGTTATACAACAACTTCCCACTGGCTATCTGTTTAACAGTTGGTACTATATATATGTCTGTGCTACTCCCTCGCTTCGTCTCAGCTTCCCCTTCACCCCCCGCCCCCCCCAAACCTCGAGTTCTCCAGTCCATTCTCTGCATCTGCGTCCTTGTTCTTATCTTGTCACTGAGTTCATCAGTACCATTTTTAGATTCCGTATATGTGAGTTAGCATACGATATTTGTCTTTCTCTTTCTGACTTACTTCACTCTGTATGACAGACTCTAGGTCTATCCACCTCATGACATATAGCTCCATCTCATCCCTTTTTATAGCTGAGTAATATTCCATTGTATATATATGCCACATCTTCTTTATCCATTCATTTGTTGATGGGCATTTCGGTTGCTTCCATGTCCTGGCTATTGTAAATAGTGCTGCAATAAACATTATGGTACATGTTTCTTTTGGGATTATGGTTTTCTTTGGGTATATGCCCAGGAGTGGGATTACTGGATCACATGGTAGTTCTATTTGTAGTTTTTTAAGGAACCTCCAAATTGTTTTCCATAGTGGCTGGACATGAATTTTTGAAGGACACTATTCAACCCACTAAAATTTGGAATCTGCTCACATTTTACGTTGCAAATGAACTGTGTTAATCAGACGTCACTATTTAGATATCATAGGCTCATCAGATAGTTAGAAGTCTTTAGTTCCCCAAGTCTACTTTCTTTCCTAGCCCAACACACAAGTCAAATAAAATTAAAATGGTGGATTCAGGGGAGTTCCCTGGTGGTCTAGTGGTTAGGAATCAGTGGTTTCACTGCTGTTCAATCCCCGGTTGGGGAAGTGAGATCCCCGTAAGCCACATGGTGTGATCAAAATTTTAAAAATTAAAATTGAATTGAAAAAAAAAATGGATGGTGGCTCCAGCAGATTTGATTCCAAGCACAAGTTTGGGCATCTAGAAGGGACTAGCACTGCCCTGGTAGCACAGTGGTTAAGAATCCACCTGCCAATGTAGAGGACACAGATTCGATCCCTGATCTGGGAAGATCCCACATGCCACAGAGCAACTAAGCCACAACTACTGAGCCTGCATGCTAGAGCCCATGAGCCACAACTACTGAGCCCATGGGCCGCAACTACTGAAGCCCATGTGTCTAGAGCCTGAGCTCCACATGAGAAGCCACCACAATGAGAAGCGCGCACACCCCAACAAAGAGTAGCCCCTGCTCTGCAACTACAGAAAGCCCTCGCACAGCAACAAAGACCCAACACAGCCAATAAATGAAAATAAATAAATAAACAGATTTTCTTAAAACAAGGACTAAACCAATATTTGATTAATTGAACTGTGAGGAAAAGAAGTTTCCTTCTAAAACAATAATAGCTAATATTATCATTATTTATTCTAATCATACTATTATTATATAATATTTATGAGTGTTTACTTAGAGCTAGGCACTTTTCTAAGCCCTTTACAAGTATTAATTCAGCTAACCCTCTAAAGATGAAAGGGCACAAGGATTTCCAACTAGGAAGGGGCAGAAGCAGGATTTGGACCCAGGTGATCTGGCTCCAGACCACTCAGTTAAGCTTCTTGAATAAGCCTAAAAAGGAGAGAAGTGTTCAATCTTAGAACTAAGAGGTTTGGGCTTGTTGTTGTTTTTTTTTCCTTCCTCTGTTAGATTTGAACACATGAGACACAAGTACAATGTACCGCTCAGCTTGTGATTTTTGAACAGTTTCTTCCTATAAAGGACATCTAGGCTGGTTGTCATCCTGAACTTTTATTTCTTTTTTTTGTTCTTCTTCCTTTTTTTTTCCCCTATGCTCCACTTCCTCAACACTCTTCCTTTACCCTAAGTTACTATTTCAGATCAGGAAGATTAAGAAGCCATAAATAACTTTTCTGTGAATTTTTCTACAGGAAGTTCAATCTGATCAGCTTCTGCTTGCCAATGGTAAAGCGCAAACAAACCAATACAGAACCCAAGTCAGAGTTTCTGAGTACAAAGATGAGCCACAGAGTCAGTCCCAGCTTTCACTCCACTCCTTCCACACAGAGATCCAAGGCAGAAAGTGTTTGAACCGCTGAGTCATTGTTCAACTCCCCTGCTTTTTACATACAATGCACTACAAGAAAAAAAAAAAGTGGGACACCTCAAGGATCAGAAGTTGAATAACATACTCATGTACTACAAGGGACTTTCCAGTTTCAATGCTTAAAAGTATATCACAAATCCATAAATATATTTTCCTCTTAAGATATAATGGGGACTTCCCTGGTGGTCCAGTGGTTAAGAATCCGCCTTCCAATGCAGGGGACGCGGGTTCAGTCCCTGGTCTGGGAACTAAGATCCCACATGCCGTGGGGCAACTCAGCCCTTGAGCCACAACTACTGAGCCTGAGTGCTCCAGAGCCCACGTGCCACAACTAGAGAGCCCGCATGCCCCAGTGAAGGTCCTGCGTGCCCCAGCTAAGACCTGACGCAGGCATATAAAGAAATTAATATTTTTTAAAATAAAAGATATAATGGACAGCGATCCATTTTCAGCATTTATACACATTCTTTGATGGAACCTGGTTGACCAGCTTAAACGGACCCCTTTAACACAAAGACTATCCCATTTTTTTTAACTCAATTATTTTTGGGGCACCTACTGTATGCTGGGAGGGAGGGCAGAGGGGTGGCAGGAAGGAAGACAGATTTTTCCATCTCTTCCTAATAAATGTATTCAATTGAATTAATATGCTCCAAGTTGGACTCACAGCTCCTGAAAATTACGAGCAGGGGTGCAGGCTGGAGCGGCTGAGCCAGTTACTAGCTGTGTGACTTTGAGGTAACTCCTTAGCTTCTCTGGGCCTCAAAGTCCTCATCAGTGAGGGGGCAAAATATCAATACTTCTTTCATAGATACATGATATACAATATGTTACACTACATGTTGTATAAATATTATATAATACATGCAAAATTCATCCTAATATAAGATAGTATATATTTAATAATATATGCTACATAAATATATATAAAAAGCATGTAGTGTTTGGCATATAGCAGTGGCTCAAATAGTGCTTATTATTATTATTTAATATTTATTATTATTATTATTGATATAATAAAAGCTCGCATGCTAACTGTGGCACTCTAACCCTCTAACTGTCCCGTTGTCATTGAAAATGGACCATTACATGGAGGAATGACCTTGTCCCGACCATGATCTTCATAGGGGCCTTTTGCCTCACACCTATATTTTTATCCAAAGAAAAAAGTTTTCTGAACAGAAGGCCTTTATGGACTTGTCTGAAGTACTTGTAGCTGAAATGTCTACGTGTTTAGACTTGCTGCCTGTCAAATAGTCAAAAGAGTTTGCAGACAGGCATGTCTATAAGGTATGTAGCTTAGGAACAAGAAAGAGAGGAACTGAATTCATGCCATTAGGTTTAACATTCTATGCATTTTTCTGCTCCTTTAGTGAGAGAAGCATACGTGGGGTAGGCATGGGGGTGGGAAAGTCAGAGCTCACTGAGACGTAACATCAGCAGAGCCCAATACTAAGAAGATCAGAAAGCTTAACGCTTCTGAGCACCATTTTGGAAGTAAGGAGACAGGTTACTATCCTAGCTCCACACCTCACATCTTAGCTCCTGTTGTTGGACCTTCTGTAAGTCACTTAACCCCTCCGAGCCTTGATCTTGGTCTTGGATCGGTTGCCCCAGGGAACAGCCCCTGGGACGACGATTTGCAGGTAGAATGTTTACTGGGGAGTGTTCTTGAAAACAACAACTTTGAAGGGGTAAGGGAAGCAGGGTGGGGCAGAGGGAAAAACTGGACTATGACACCAATGCGATGATCTCAGCCAACCGCATGAGGAGCTCTAAAGCTGGCAGGAACCTCAGACACGTTCTGAATTGAGGCTGGGGGCTAACCCTTTGGATCCCTGCATCAAGCAGGCATTGGTACAACAGTGGTTCATAGTGCAGGGAGGAGGGGGATCAATCTTCCACCCAGGGACACTTGGCAATGTCTGGAGACATTTTTAATCATTGCAATTGGAGGAGGGGTATCTAGTGAGCAGAGACCAGGGATGCTGCTACACCTCCTCCAACGCACAGGACAGCCCCCCCACCACAGAGAAGTATCGTCCCAAAGTGTCAGAGTCACTGAGGTTTCTTAAAGATAAAGGCGGCCCTTGGAGAGTTCTCTTAATCTTGGACAAGGCAGCTTCCTCCAGCGAAGGGCAGTTTCTAAAGAGAGACATGTCAGAAATGTGAGTCATCAGCTGCCAACATGCCCAGCAGCTGGGTCCTGAACGAGGACATGGACAGCATATCACTACAAGCTCCTTAAAAAATCAGCTTTTAGCTATACAAGTAATATGGCATCTCCTTATAAAAAATAAAATGTTTCACAACCTCAGCTCTAGTAGCATTTTAGGCTAGATAACTCTCCTCTGCGGTGGGGGGGCTGTCCTGTATATTGCAGGATATTTAACAGCATCCCTGGCCTCCACCCACTACATACCAGTAGCACCCCTCCCCCCATTGTGACAGACAAAAATATCTGGAAACATTGCCTAATGTCCCCTGGAGGGCTGAATCGCCCGAGATTGAGGATCAGTCTTCTAGGCTAATTTGCAATCTGAGGTCCCTCCCCAGAAGTAACTACTAATATAGGTTTGCAGGGGATCCTTCCAGAAGTCTTCATATGAGTTTCCATAGACACATATGCCGCCATAGAAAATATATAGTACTTTTTCACATAAATGTAAAAATTTAACCACAGAAATTTAACCATAGAAAATATATAGTACTTTTTCACATAAATGTAAAAATTTAACCACAGAAATTTAACCATAGAAAATAGATCAGGGACTCCTCTGGTGGAAAAGTGGTTAAGACTCCATGTTCCCAATGCAGGGGGCCCAGGCTCAATCCATGGTCAGGGAACTATATCCCACATGCATGCCACAACTGGGAGTTCGCATGCCACAACTAAGGAGCCAGAAAGCCACAACTAAGACCCAGCACAACCAAATAAAAAAAAAAAATGACTTCCCTGGTGGCTCAGTGGTTAAGAATCCACCTGCCAATGCAGGGCACATGGGTTCAATCCCTGGTCCAGTAAGATTCCACATGCCACAAAGCAACTAAGCCCGTGCACCACAACTACTGAGCGTGCACTCTAGAGCCCACGCGCAGCAAGTACTGAAACCCATGTGCCTAGAGCCCATGCTCTGCAACAAGAGAAGCTACTGCACTGAGAAGCCTGCACACCGCAATGAAGATCCAAGGCAGAGGAAGGAAGGAAGGAAGGAAGGAAGGAAGGAAGGAAGGAAGGAAGGAAGGAAGGAAGGAAGGAAGGAAGGAAAAAAGAAAGAAAGGAGGGAGGGAGGGAGGGAGGAAGGGAGGGAGGGGAGAAGGAGAGAAGGCAAGAAAAGAAAGAAAATAAATCATATTTTCTTTGGAAAATGCTTGAATTTTCATTCTGACCACCACACTGCCCTTGCACAGCCCATGTATCTTTAGGAAAGCTGAGTGTACACTCACCTCTAGGGATGGGCATGTAGCATAGACCCAAATTAATTCACACAAGCCAATATCCTGGCTACAGTTCTCAGATCTAGGTGGGCACACAGCTCAATTTAAGCCAATGAGAAGCTATATTTTCTGGGACATTTGGGAGAGGAATTCTCTCTCTCCTTCTCTGAACATGACTGGGGAATCATGTAACTGCTGGAGCTGTGGCAGCAATCTTGTCATCATGGGGTTGGAAGTCAGCTTTTGCTTTTAGCTGCTACCACAGGAGAAGATCAGATAAATTGAAAGGAACCTTGTCCTTGATAACATCATCAAGCCCACACGGTGAACTGAACCAAATCCACCCATGTTTCTATGGACTTTCCAAGTTTGTGAGCAACTGTCTCCAATGATTCAGTCTGAATTAGATTTTCTGTTACATTCGACCTAACGTATTCTAAATGATCCCATAATCCACAATATGGATATGCTATAATTTACATACCCATTCCCCTATTAATGGACATTTAAGTTGTTTCCAATTTTTCACTTTAACAATGTACTTTTGAATTCAGACTTTTTTCTTTAAATTTCTTTGATTTTGGATGATAAACAGATCACTCACTTATTCATTCCACAGACATATTATGAACACTGACTGTATACTATATACTGAGGCTACAAAGGTAAATGATACCCAACCCCCCCAGAGACCTTCAATTCTTACAAGATAACAAACTAATAAGTAAAATACAATATACATAACATTATAAAACATAACACTATAAAATAATACAATGTAACATCACATAAGAATACAGCAATATATATTCACGATGATGCAGCTATGAAATCAATGGGGCAGCATGGCTGGATTTTGCCCATTGTGGCTTGAATGCTCTGTTTTCTAGGAGGAATTCAGTAGAGCAATCTGGGTATATATGGCCCTCTTTACATGAGGAAGATCAAACACCCAGTTGCTTAGCGCAGCCTCTGGGGTAATGTTTCAGGATGTGACTGAAAGTCGAAAGCTCCCAACGAGGTGAACTCTGGGTGTCAAGCCATTAGCACTTGTTAGCACCCTTCCTTTTTATGAAAGCAGCGAGGGAATGGCTTACAAATTCCCTCTTTCCTTAAGTCTGATGGACATCACTAATTACCACAGTCACTCTGCATATGTAATCAGAGTGTTTTTTGAATCATAGGTTGAGACAAGTTTAAGGAAAGGCTTTCAAATCAGATGCCCCAGTGGCTAAGAATGCATAGCCCTGGCTCTGGTTAAGACAAACAAAGAATGTTAACTCCATGTGGGTACTGCTTGGAGGTGGGACATGTTGAGCCAGGACTCTCCACGCTGTTACGCTGAAAGGGGTTGACGTATGTCTAGGGCTGTGGCTCATTGTTTATAATATATTATATTTTTCTCCAGGCTATTTAGCTCTTGACGTTAAAAAAGAGTTCAATTTGCTCTTTTGTCTGGAAAGCAATTGTGCAATCACATCAGTGGCCTTTGATAGATTTTTGGAAACTGTTCCTCCCTTCTCCCCATCAAAACCACCAGTGGCATTTGTCAGGCCTTAATTGTTGCTGGGATTTTGGGCATCTAAGAAGCAAAATCCTCTTTTCTCACCCAAATTCAGAATGTTGGTGTGCTCTATTGCTTTTTTTTTTTTTTAATTTTTAAAAATTTTTATTTATTTATTCATTTATTTATTTTTTGGCTGCACTGGGTCTTCGTTGTTGCACGCAGGCTTTCTCTAGCTGTGGCGAACGGGGACTACTCTTTGTTGTGGTGCACGGGCTTCTCATTGTGGTGGCTTCTTTTGTTGTGGAGTATGGGCTCTAAGTGCGGGCCTTCAGTAGTTGTGGCACACGGGCTCCGCAGTTGTGGCTTATGGGCTTAGTTGCTCCATGGCATGTGGGATCTTCACAGCCCAGGGCTTGAACCTGTGTCCCCTACACTGGCGGGCAGATTCTTAACCACTGCGTCACCAGAGAAGTCCCACTATATTGCAATTTACAGGAAAAAATATCTATTTGGTCATTTGGATGACCAATATACATCCACAGTTTCTGGCTCACAGCCCCTTGGAATTTTCTGAAAGCTAAGAACAATGGGATAATATCTGGGCTCTTGTCCTCAGTTTCCCACTCAAGGGTGGGGGGCTGGTTGCCAGGAGCACCAACCATGTGATTAGAGGGTTGGAACTTTCATTCTCATCCTCTGATTTCCTAGGAGGGAGGAGGGACTTGAGGTTAAACCAGTCACCATGGGCCAGTGACTTAGTCAATCATGACTATGTGATGAAGCCTCCATAAAACCCCCCAAAGGACAACTCTGTGGTCCTTTCTGGGAGAGCTTGCACGTAGGGAACCAGAATGCTTCCACGTGCCATCGTGTGGGGCCCCACGCTCCATGAGGACAGAAGCTCCTTTGTTCGGGACCTTGCCCCATGTATCTCTTCATCTGGTTGTTGATTTATATCCTTTAATATCATTTTATGTCATACACAGTGAAGTCAGAAAGAGAAAAACAAATATTGTATAGTAACGCATATATGCGGAATCTAGAAAAATGGTACAGTTCAACCAGTCTGCAAGGCAGAAATAGAGACACAGATGTAGAGAACAAACATATGGACACCAAGGGGGAAAGTGCGGCGGGGGGGGATGAATTGGGAGATTGGGATTGCCATATATACATTACTAATAAGAAAAAAATCAAATTGTACACTTTAAATATATGCAGTTTATGGTATGTCAATTATATCTCAGTAAAAGTTCTTAAAAAATTTTAAAAACACACCGTTTTATAATCAATTGGTAATTTTATGAGTAAACAGATTTTCCTGGCTACTTCATGACTCAGGGCTCCACAAGTGACTGCAATTTCCAGAGCCCCCCTAAAAACTGGAGACAGACTTGGGACATGAGTCACCGAGTTTTGGGGGTGCCTAGTGCACACACCTGTATTCTCCACCTGACAATGTTCTCTGGCACATGTGAACCTCCCTACGGGCAGACGGGAGAGCTGGGGAGCTGTCCCAGGAGCAGCCCTCAGCGAGAGGGATAGTACACACCCTTCAAATGGGATAAATCAGCAATACAGTCTACATGCCTTGGAATCTTCCAGAAGGCTCCAGAGGGTTTTGCACCCCACTTGCTCACAAAAGTACCCTGTTCATTAGCACACCTGTGGTGGCTTTCTTCCCTCCCCTGCCTTACATCCTCATTCTTCCATGGAGCCTCCTGGAACCACCTTCCAAATCCACTATCGCACTGGAATCTTTGTCTCTGGCTGGCTTCTGGAGGAACCCAACCCAAGACACCATCTTTCCAAAGGTCCCACCTGCGACCTCACTGGGGGGCTGACAACAGGAGCTAGAACGAGGCTGTAGAGTAGGAAGGAGGCTGGACTTTCCCAGCTAAGAAACCAGGTGCTTGTGGCTCAGAGGTTGAGAGGAGCCCAAGCCACTTCCATTTCCTGAGGCTCACAGTTGATGAAAAAGAAAACAGAAGGGACTTCCCTGGCCGTCCAGTAGTTAAGACTTTGTCTTCTAATGCAGGGGGTGTGGGTCTGATCCCTAGTCGGGGAGCTAAGATCGCACACGCCCCACCGCCAAAAAAACAAAACATAAAACAGAAGCAATATTGCAACAAATTCAATACAGACTTTTAGAAAAAAATGGTCCATGGGACAAATTCAATAAAGACTTTTTAAAAAAATGGTCCATGGGATTTCCCTGGTGGCGCAGTGGTTAAGAATCTGCCTGCCAATGCAGGGGACATGGGTTTGAGCCCTGGGCCGGGAAGAGCCCACATGCCGCAGAGCAACTAAGCCTGCGAGCCACAACTATTGAGCCCACGTAGCACAACTACTGAAGCCCGAGCATCTAGAGTCTGTGTGCCACAACAAGAGAAGCCACTGCAGTGAGAAGCCTGCACACCACAATGAAGAGTAGCCCCCGCTCACTCACTGCAACTAGAGAAAGCCTGCGTGCAGCAACGAAGACCCAACGCAGGCAATAAATAAATAAATTTATTTATTTATTAAAAAAAAAATGATCCACATCACAAAAAAAAAAAAACCTTAATAAAATAAAATCTCTAAAAAAAAGAAAAAAGAAAAGAAAAACAGAAGAAATAACCAGCATAGAGTTCCCACCCTGTGCTTGATGGTCAATGCTCAGCCCTGTGTGGTGAGGTCTGGGGGCCTCAGTGGGAGGCCGGGGCTGGGGCCCATGCTAAGTCCCAAGATGGTCCATATTCCTAGCGCCCATGCAGAGGATCTGGGCTGAGTGGTGACAGCTTCCTCGGTGCAGAGGGAGGAGGGACAGGGAAGAGGAGCTGGACAGGGCTGCCTGCACATCATTCCTTCTTCCCTCCGCATCCAGGCCCCTCCAGTCAGGCATTTTCACCTGATTTCTACCGGCAATGGAGTTGGGACATCCTTCTCTTCCCCACTCTGGTCTCCCAGCATCCACGTTCTTCTGTGGCTGACAGGAAGGAAGCGAAGGCCGGACTGTGTCACACAGCAGCCACACACAGTGCTGGTTCCACGCAGGAGCAAAGCCATTTGTCTTGAGTGGCCTCCTGACATCTCATAATATGAGGGGCCATTTGAACCCACCTTGAACTTACATTTGGGAACCCCGCTTGCCGCTGTGTCCAGCTGCCCCTGGAGCAGGGAGTCTCTTGAGTGGTAACAGACAGCGGGGCCTGGTGTTCCGGCTCTGGTTTTAGAGCTGCCGAAACCGTTGCTGCTTTCTCTGCAGCACTCCTCCCTTTCCATCCCCTGCATGTGTGGGAACAATTCACACGTTAAGGAAGAACTGCTAGCTGCTAGCGTTTCCCAGTGCAGCGGGTTGGGGGCCTTGAGAAAGGCATCTCTGAAGAAAGGAGGGAGGGAGGGATTCTTTGTCCTGCCTGGATGTCCTCAGGACTAAGGAGGAAGGGTGCAGGGGATTGGATGGAAAGTCACTGAGATCCCAGGAGAAAAGGGCATTTTAAATCAGAAGTGTTTTGTTTTCTAGCTTTTCATGTCAAGTGTGCTTTACACAAAAATGTGGTGATTTTTCCTGCTGTTAAAAAAACCAAGGGGAATTCCCTGGTGGTCCAGTGGTGAAGGCTCGGCGCTTTCACTGCCCTGGGCCTGGGTTCAATCCCTGATTGGGGAACTAAGATCCCACAAGCTGAGGGGCGTGGCCAAAAAAATTTTTTTAATTAAAAAAAAAAAGAAGAAGAACCAAGTCCACAATCAGATGAGGCCAAACGGCGTCTTTAACCTCCCCAAGTACAGTCATCAATAACGGTGGGGACTTCTTGGTTTTTTTTCCTAATCCCTGTATCTTTCCTTTCTTGGGGGCATGTGATGATGGTTGTTTAGGCAATGAAGGAACAAGGCACTGCACCTCGCCACGTTACTCTGCCAGGACCAAGAAGGATTTGATTTTTCCTCGGAAAGGTGGTACTTATTGCAACAGAAATCATTGTGTGGGGATTTTCTAACATTTATGTATTATTTTGGGAAGCTATTTTATGCTTTTCCAAATATTTGCATCCATTTTCCTAGTTGATCCCTACCACAAACAGGGCAGGAATCTTAGACCTTGTGTGATAATCTCTGACCTCAGCTCTAGGCAATACCACTCTCTTAGTGACCAGGGCATTTGGGTATTAAACCAAAATCGGTGAGCACCTTTATGATTGAGAATCCCCACCCTTGTGGTGATTATTTTGTAATAGACAGAAATAGCGAATCACTCTGTTGCACACTTGGAACTAACAGTGTTGTAGGTCAATTATACTTCAGTTTAAAAAAATAAGAATCCCCACCCTTGTAGGGTTGTGGTTTTATTTCAAAGGGTCCATAGTTTGGAAGAAAAGTCAATCAGCTACCCAGACCTCATTTCCTCCCCTGATCAACAAGTGTCTCCCTTCTGGCTAAAGCTTGTTCTGATTTCTTGGTGCTAATGGGCTTTGCTCTCTGACTCCTGACCTTTGGAACTATTTAGAATACTCTTTGGCAGAAGTGCACTGGTAAACAGGCTTTCCAGGGTAAGGGATGGGGGGAACACCCTGATTTGTAGCATTTGCCAATTCCTGTGGTGTAAATACTTTTGCCATTGCTGACTTGTAGCTACCTAGAGTTTAGCAACTGGCTCTTAAGATTCCTGAATTGTCAACAATTGGCTCTCTGGAGCAGGTACAAGCCTGTTTTGGTGCGCTACTGCCTATGTGTAAAGCACAAGAAAGGATATTCACTATAGCACTGTGTGTAGTAGTAAAAAGTTGGATACAACCTACATGCTCATTAACAGGGAATGCTCTAAGTCAGAGAGACAAAGGGACACTGTGCAGCCATTTAAAAGATGAGGCAAATCTACATACAGAAAAATCTCTAAGAGATATGATTAAACAAAGAAGGCAAGGTGTAGGATGGTACAGCAGAGTCCACAAACCAGCCACTTTGCATAGGAGTCATAAAGCAAATGAGTGAATCTAGCTAAAAGAGAAAATAGGGCATGGTGGGAACTGTAGAAAAAGTGAGACCATATACTCTATCCACTGGCAGCAGCATTTTGTTGCCATGTGGAAATGAGGAGCTATCATTTCCAGGTCTCATTTTTAAAGAGGAACAGGAAAGAAAAAAAAAAAAAAGAGGAACAGGAAATCTGGATTTTTATGTGAAAATTGTCTTTGCATCAAAATACTGCTTACACCAAACTATGTAAGTCTGCAGGCTGGACCTTGCTCATAGACTGCAACTCTTGGCAAGCTCCTACCTTGAGAGGAAAATAAAGAATGCTGAGTTTATACATATTTTTGCAGGCCACCTCCCCAGCCTATAGGGAAGGGATTTTTATGCAAGTTTTTAAAAGGTCCCATCTGAAAGGCAAATTAGAAAAAACTCCCCCCTTGACTTGTGCAAAGCTGAATTGTAGCCCCCCTCAGTCAGGTGCTTCTGTGCAGTGTGCATTCTGCACAGCTGTCTGTGTTGACCCTGCATGTAAGCTGTGTCACCAGCTGGAGCCCCAACTCTAATGAGAAGTGGGTAGGGAAGGGTGTGGAGGAAAGGGAACCCTCCTACACTGTTGGTGGGAATGTAAATTGGTACAGCTACTATGGAAAACAGTCTGGAAGTTCCTTAAAAAACTAAAAACAGAGCTACCATATGATCCATCAATACCACTCCTGGGCATATATCCAGAGAAAACCATGATTTGAAAAGATACATGCACCTCAATGTTCACTGCAAAACTATTTACAATAGCCAAGACATGGAAGCAACATAAATGCCCAATGACAGATGAATGGATAAAGAAGATGTGGTACATATATACATTGGAATATTACTCAGCCATAAGAAAGAATGAAATAATGCCATTTGCAGCAACATGGGTGGACCTAGATATCATCATACTAAGTGAAGTAAGCCAGACAATGATAAATATCATATGATATTATTTATATGTGGAACCTAAAAAAAAAAAACCAATACAAATGAACTTATTTACAAAACCGAAACAGACTCACAGACAGAGTAAACAAACTTATGGTTATCCAAGGGTAAAGGTGGGGGAGGGATAAATCAGGAGTTTGGGATCAACATATACACAGTATTGGGACTTCCCTGGCAGTCCAGGGGTTAAGACTCCACACTTCCAATGCACAGGGGCACGGGTTCGATCCCTGCTTGGAGAACTAAGATCCTGCATGCTGTGTGGAGTGGGAAAAAAAAATATATATATATATATATATATATACACACACACACAAATACATATAAAATAGATAATCAGCAAGAACCTACTGTATAGCACAGGGAACTCTACTCAATATTCTGTAATAACTTGTATGGGAAAAGAATCTGAAAAGGAATAGATACATGTATATGTATAACTGAATCACTTTGTTGTACACCTGAAATGAACACAATATTGTAAATCAACTATACTCCAATATAAAATAAAAATTTTTTAAAAAAAGAGAGAGAGAGCTAGAGAAGCAGGCAGGAAAAAGAGATAATATTGCCCCACTTGATTCCTTACACCAGTGGTTCTTGCTCCCGGCTGCGTACTAGAATCACCTGGGGAGTTTTGAAGACTTTGATGCGAAGACTGCACCCCAAAGCAATGAAATAAGAACCTCTGAGAGTGGGGTCCAAGCACAGGCATTTTGTTAAAGCTCCCAGGTGATGCCATTTCCAGCCCTGATTGAGAACTGCAGCTTTAAACAGTTTATCTGGACAATTCAGGCTCTGCTTGGAGAACTCAAGTGAATACCAAGCCTTTTATATCTCTTCTTCCTCCTATGCTTAGTCTTCTCCGGCTGCTCTGACAAAATACCATAGACTGGGTGGCTCAGACAAGACATTTATTTCTTATAGTTCTGGAGGCTGGAAAGTCCAAGATCAAGGTGCCGGCCAATTCCATTCCTGGTAAGAGCCCTCTTCCTGGTTTGTCGATGGTCACATTTTTTTTAGCTGTGTCCTCATATTGGGGGGTGGGGGGGAGGGCAGGAGAAAGCAAGCTCTCTTTTTATAAGGCCACTAATTCCATCATGAGGACCCCATCCTCATGACCTCATCTAAACCTATTACCTCCCAAAGGCCTCACATCCAATGCCATCACAACGGGGGTTAGGGCTTCAACGTATGAATTTGGAGGAGGTGGGGGAGACACAACTCAGTCCATAGTACAACCCCTCTCTAAGATGTTCAGAAGAAGTGTGGTTTATGGGTCAGGGCACTTGGAACAAAGGGGCCCCTTGCCCTCTACTGGTCTTTAGCTGGGGATGGGTGGGTATCCTCCAAGGAATACTGGTTGGGTCCCATCCCAGGGCTTTCTCCTGGCACCTGCTGCCCAAGTCTAGGCTGTGGGCTCAGTGCAGTGCTTGAGCTCTTCTGAAGTTTCTGCTTCAGCCTTCCCCAGGCCCTGCTGAGGCTGCCCATCCTCACATCCTTACCACAGGGTCACCTCCATCTGAGATAATCTACCCCATAGCAGGTAGCATGCAGGAATGTCTTAGGAGTGCCTGCTGTCTGCCTGTCTATGACTCTGTGCTGTCTTTCATCAGCAGGGGAAGCTTTACAGAGCCCCCTCTACTCAGAGTCCAAATCAGGCGTGGGTGAAGACCCTGCTCCCCTGTGGTCTCTGCACTCTCACGCACTCTCCCCTCTGGGCTTTCAGCTCTCTGTCTATTCCCCCATCACGACCCACTAAGCCAGAAAACTGGGCCTTCAGGCTTCCTCTTCCCCTCTCTTCATTGTCTTTGAGCGTTTTGGTCACTTCTTTTCTCAAGGCATTTTCAAAAACTATGCAAGAGAACAAACTTGTGGTTGCCAAGGGGGTTGGGGGGTAGGGGAGGGAAGAAATGGGAGCTTCGGATTAGCAGATGCAAACTATATTACAAACTATATTACTATATACATATAGGATGGATAAACAACAAGGTCCTACTGTAGAGCACATGGAACTATATTCAACATCCTGGGATAAACCATAATGGGAAAGAATATGTGTAACTGAGCCACTTTGCTGTACAGAAGAAATTAATACAACATTGTAAAGCAACCATATTTCAATTTTTAAAAAAAACTATGCAGATACTTGGCATATTTTTAAAAATCAGTACACTTGAAACTAACATTCTAAATCAATTATACTTCAATTTTAAAAAATCAAATCGCTAGAATAGCTGAAAAGCATGTAATGTTTGCATACCATAAGTACTGACATCTTAAAACAGTTTCATCACCCTGAAATTATCCCTAAAGCATATCAATACCATAATAATTTGATTTCCACCGTCATCCATTAAAAAGAAGCCACGAACAACAGAATGGAAATTTTACTTCGCTCACTGTGATTCTTTAATTTCCATTCCACTGCCCTCACAAAATTTTATCCTAACGTATTATATGTTTTCGCTTTAGAGTCTTTTATTGATCACTCTTTTGTCCCTCTTGCAAATAATATATTTAAGGATTGAAATTAATTTTTAAAAATTTCCTGTGACCTGGCGGTCCAGTGGTTAAGACTCCTACCTTCCACCACAGGGAGCGTGGGTTCTAACCCCTGGTCTGGGAACTAAGATCCCATCTGCCACTCGGCCATAAAGAAATAATTTTTAAAAATTTTCCTGTGACCGTAAGTGTTCATATTTAGAACATATGGACACCAAGGGGGTAAGTGGGGGGGGGGGGGAGGATGAATTGGGAGATTGGGATTGCCATATATACATTACTAATAAGAAAAAAACATCAAATTGTACACTTTAAATATATGCAGTTTATTGTATGTCAATTACACCTCAATAAAAGTTCTTAAAAATAAAATTAAAATGAAAGTTGTTACACCTCTGGGGGAAAAAAAAGAGGTGACTGACAAAAAGAAAAAAAAATTGTTCTGGGGACTTCCCTGGTGGTCCAGTGGTTAAGACTGCACTCCCAGGACTTCCCTGGTGGCACAGTGGTTAACAATCCGCTTGCCAATGCAGGGGTCATGGGTTCTATATCTGCTCCAGGAAGATCCCACATGCCTTGGAGCAACCAAGCTCATGGGCCACAATTACTGAGCCTGTGCTCTAGAACCCACGAGCCACAAATACTGAGCCCATATGCAGCAACTACTGAAGCCCCCGCACCTAGAGCCCGTGCTCCGCAACAAAACACTGCGATGAAAAGCCCACGCATCACAACCAAGAGTAGCCCCGCCTCGCCGCAACTAGAGAAAGCCCGTGTGCAGCAAGGAAGACCCAATGCAGCCAATAAATAAATAATATTTAAAAAAAAAAAAAAAAGACTCTGTGCTCCTAATGCAGGGGGCCTGGGTTCAATCCCTGGTCAGGGAACTAGATCCCACATGCCCAAACTAAAAGATCCAACATACCACAACAAAGATCCCATGAGCTGCAATGAAGACCCAGTGCAGCCAAATAAATATTTTTCTAAAAAACTTTTTGTTCTGGATCAGTTAAAGGAGAATAATGGTCACCAATATCTCAAGTTGCCCTTTGGGGTGCTACCCTGGAAGTTTTTACACCTTAGGACAAGGAACTATAATCAAAGTCAGGAATGGGGAGAAGTGTGACTTTCCTTTGTAAAGAGGGACAACAGTTATTGTGCAGGGGCAGTAGGAAAAAAAACAGCTGGAGAGAAAGGTACAAAGCGAAGTCGAGGAGCTGTAAACAGATTAAACCTTAAACTCTCTTCACGGCTCCCTAGGGATACCTGCACCCTGGTTTGAAGCCTGCTGTTCTAAATCACACTTGCCTTTCCCGCAAGGGCTCCCGGCCTCAGGCATGACCTGCTATCAGAGGAAGAGAAGGATTTCTACACCTTGCAAGGGACCCTGTGACCTCACTCTCCAGGCCAGGCTCTGGATCTTGGGCCCATGGAGTGTCTAGTCCTAGCACCCAGGTATTTTTACACATTGGTTTAATATCCTCCAAACACACACATACATAGAGTTACGCTTATACATACATAACATATTTCAAAAGAACACACTACAAAAAGAAGGAATGACTCTGGTCAGAGGGTCTAGGACTTTTACTTTTCAATTATATAAATTTTTGTTGCAGTTTGAATAGTTTCCATATATATGCACATCTTTTTCATGGATAAATGAAAAGAAAAGCAAGCTTATAGACATATCACGCAAAGACAACATAAGCTTCCTTTTCTGTTCTGCTTTCATACTAATATAATACACACAGTGTGAGAGTTACTTTTATGTGTCAACTTGACCAGGCTATGGGGTACCCAGATATTTGGTCCAACAGTATTCCAAGTGTTTCTGTGAGGGTGTTTTGAGATGAGAGTAACATTTAAATTGGTAGACTGAGTAAAGCAGTTTCGCCTCCACAGTGTGGGTGGGCCTCATCCAATCACTTGAAAGGCCTGGGTGGAACAAAAGATTGACTCTCTTCCGAGTAGGAGAGAATTCTCCGGCCTGACAGCCTTCAAACCGGGACATGAGCTTTGCCTGGTTCTACAACAACCTGCTGGCCTGTGGACCTGAACTAGGATATCAACTCTGCAGATTTGGGACTTGCCTGCCTCTATAATCATGTGAGCCAAGTCCTTATTTTTTAAATACATATTTAACCTATTGGTTCTGTTTCTTTGAAAAATCCTAACTAAAACACAGATTTTTTTTTTTTTTTTTGGCCACACTGTGTGGCTTGTGGAATCTTAGTTCCCCAACCAGGTATCAAACCCACACCCCCTGCAGTGGAAGCTCAAAGTCCTAACTACTGGACCACCAGGGAATTCCCCAGGTATTTTTTCTTTACATTGAAAAAAAATTGTTTTGTTTATTTCCTTTCTCTCCAACTTTATTTGACATGTAATTGACAAACAATAAAATCTTAAATGTACAGTTATATGAGTTTGGACACCTGTATCTAAGTGTGTAACCACCACCACTAACAATAAAATGTTTTTCTCAGGGACGTCCCTGGTGGCACAGGGGTTAGGAATCTGCCTGCCCAGTGCAGGGGACACGGGTTCGATCCCTGGCCCGGGAGGATACCACATGCTGTGGAGCAACTAAGCCAGTGCGCCACAACCACTGAACCCTTTGCACCTAGAGCTTGTGCTCCACAACAAGAGAAGCCACCGCAATGAGAAGCCCGCACACCACAACGAAGTGTAGCCCCTGCTCACCACAACTAGAGAAAGCCCATGTGCAGCAACAAAGATCCAATGCAGCCAAAAAATAAAAATTTTTAAAAAGTATATATATTTTTTCATATGTATATATTTAAAAAAAAATCAAGCAGAGCTATCTATGTATCAGTTTTGACTCATTTTGGCTATGAGTGACAAATGATACAAAATAACAGAGAAAGAGGTGAACTGATACCGGGGACAGTCACAGTGCCTACCCTGGAAGGTCAATGTTTCAAACAAAAAATCTAATCATTCAGTCTGCCTGCTCCTAAAGCTCACTTTGGCAAAGTTTTCTCATTTTAGGAGCTTGGATATTTAATTGGCTTAAAGTATTATCAATATCATCAAACTCTAGAGAAGACATCCTACCATGATCCTGAAGCACACTTATTGTAACAGTGAGCACAGCTGCTTTAAGGAACTTTGACTTTGGAATGTTCCACTTCACATCTTATAAGAGATTTTCAAACGTACTCCACATTTTGCACTAATTTGTTTTGTTGTAGAAAATTTTGACATTATTTTTGTAATATAAATGATTAGATTATTCATTGAACTTGCTGTGGGCTGCAGCTTTTTGGCAGTTACCACACATCACTTTGCATTCTTGCAAAGTGAGATAATCTAACCGACAAATTGCTTTCCATATATAGGGGCATTTTTATGAAGACCAAGTTTCACGATTAATAATGCTGCTATAAAATTCTGTTTTACAGTCATATTCATTCCTATTTTATGTTTTTCTCTCTTGTAGTTTGAAGTCAATACACTTGCCTTTTTTTTTTGGCCACACTGTGCAGCTTGTGGGATTTTAGTTCCCCGATTTCGGGATCGAACCCGGGACCTCGGCAGTGAGAGTACAGAGTCCTACTGGACCACCAGGGAATTCCCTATTTTTTTTTTTAAGATCTCAGACAGGGTCAGAAACGACGATAGTTCATGTATGAGGAATGCATTTGGTTGTCAGTAACAGATAGCCCAATATACAGTGGCTTAAAAAAAGAGGGTTATTTTTCTTGCAAGAAATCAGGAGAAAGCAGTCCAAGGCTTCTGTAGTGACTCAGCAAGGCTATCAATGTCTCATCTCAGGCTCCTGCTTTCCTGCTGCACCGTCTTTAACACATTGGCTTTCAGTCTGGCTGCACGGTGGCCATGCACCTCTGATCATCACAGCCATGTTTCAGACTAGAACAATAGGGAAAGAAAGAAGGCCTCAGTAGTTGCATTTGTCCCCATTTATGTTGGGAGAGGGGAACAAAAGCTTCTTCAGGACCCCTCAGCAGGCTTCCTCTTATACAGACACCCCTAGCTTCAAGGAGAGAAGGGGCTGGAAAATGTCATTCTCAGCCTTCTGGCCTCTAGGTAACGGAGAAGAGGTGTCAGCATGGATGTTAAGAGAGCCGCCTATAGTGACTGCCACAGAAGCCACGGGAACAATGGCCCAAGACAACCTGAATGACTAAGTTCAGCACCAGAAAAGTGATTGCAGCTTTGGTAACTAATGAGCAACTTGCTCTTATTCAAACTCTAAGCCTCTAACAAAATGGTTCCTGAAACCGAAATACCCAGTAGCTTTCTATTTTATGATTCAACATTAATATTCAAACTCGGTTGTTCTCAAACTTACGTGTGAATCGGCATCACCTGGAGGCCTTGTTAAAACCCAGACTGCCGGGCCCACCCAGTAGACCGAGGGTGGGGCCTGAGAATGTGCATTTCTAAGAAGTTTCCAGGTGCTGCTGCAATCCAGGTGCTGATCTTAGAACCACGTTTTGAAAGCCACAATTACTGCCAATCCCTTAGTTCAATAGACATTTGTGCCATTTTCAATCTTTTGCCTCTGGTACCAAAGCTACAAAGAATAACCCTTCTGTCATAGTGGAAAGTGGGAGAAAGGTGTTGCCGGCAGAGGGAACGATGTGTACAAAGTGCCCTCTGTGGACAACTGTCGCAGCCATTTTCCTTCTTTGGGTAACAGCACCTTGGTTTCCATTTGGGGAACTCTGTGGCTGCAGTGCTTGAGTTTCAGGTGGGGCAGATTCCTCCTCCAGCGCTGCTGTGGAGGGTGGGCGGTACAAGACACGGGGTTGGCTCATCAGTGTATCCTGATACCTAGTTATCAGTGAATCATGACAGCGATTGGTTCAGGGAGAGTCACTTGACCCCAACTGATTCAGTGTTATCCACAGGCTTTCTTCTAGAGCGATTGGGAGGAAGTGAAAGTACCACTCTTTCCACTAGGGTAGCTAATTAGAATGCAAACTGAGTCTTCACATCCCTTTGGGAGAGACTGAGAATAAAGATAATAGAGTAGAGGCCAGAGGCAACCAATGGGGATGAAGCATCCACTCCTTATTCTAACCTTCTCTGGGGCTTTTCCATCATATAAGTCAATACACTCTTTTGGGCTTCAGCCAGTTTGAATTGGGTTTCTGTAACTGAAAGAATTCTGACCAACTCAGGATAAACCCGGAAAGGGCTCGGTGCAACTTTGAGGAAGTGAAAGACGGCACAGAGACCAAGGGGTAGAGCAGCACCAGGAGGGTGGCTGAGGGCTGGGTGGCCAAGGGCCTCGCAGGCTACAATACGCATTTTGCATTTTTAACTCACTGAACTGGGAAGCCACCGGATGAGCTGAAGCACGAGAGTCATACGAATATGGCTTCTTCAGGGACTGAGGGCATTGAAACGTGTGGTTTTTATCTTCTCAAAGAAAACAAATATTCTAGGTTTCAACATGATGAATTGAAATTCTACGTTTAAGGGCACTGGCTACAAGGATTTTTGTGTCCAAACACCTGCAGTGATCTCTTTGGATATGAGCCATTGGAAAGAGGGCAGAATAATACAAAAAGCTTTCAGGGATAATACCTACAGGAACAAACCCATCTCAGTCTTGTCTTTTTTTATTTAATATTTATTTACTTTGGCTTCACCGGTTCTTCATTTCCATATGCAGGATCTTTAGTTGAGGCATGCAGACTCTTAGTTGCAGCATGCGGGATCTAGTTCCCTGACCAGGGATCAAATTCGGGCCCCCTGCATTGGGAGCATGGAGTCTTACCCACTGGACCACCAGGGAAGTCCCTCAGTTTTGTCTTTAAAAAGGAAAAAACAGGAAGAAGGAAGGAACTCTGTGTGTGTGTGAGAGAGAGAGAGCACTGATTGTATTGATTTCAAGTATCACACCAAACTGATAACTCCTGCAACGAAAGAGTGCGTTTTCTTTTTTTTTTTTTAAGCTCTTTATTGGAATATAATTGCTTTACACTCTTGTGCGTTTTCTTCTTTATACACTTCTGTATTTAATTTTATCTTTACAACAAGTATGTATAACTTTAATAATGGAGGAATATTCTAACTGCTGGGAAATAATTATGTCAATATCTATTAAAATTTTTAAAACACATACCCTTTTCCTTTTAACCAGCATCTCCCCATAGTGGGGACTCCAACTTATGGAACAGAGGTTAGCAAACTTTCTCCATAAAGAGCCAGAGAGTAAATATTTTAGGCTTTGTGGCCCATCCAGTCTCTGTCTCAACGACTCAGTTGTGCCGGGGTAGCGGGAAAGCAGCTATAGAAATTATGTAAATGAATGAGTTTGGCTGTTCCAATAAAACTTCCTTTACAAAAATAGGTGCTGGCGACTTCCTAGGTGGCGCAGTCATTAAGAATCCGCCTGCCAATGCAGGGGACATGGGTTCCATCCCTGGGCCAGGAAGATCCCACATGCCACAGAGCAATTAAGCCCATGCGCCACAACTACTGAGCCAGTGCCCTAGAGCCCATGCGCCACAACGGCTGAGCCCATGTGCTGCAACTACTGAAGCCCACACACCCAGAGCCCATGCTCCGCAACAAGAGATGCCACCACAACGAGGAGCCCGCACACCACAACAAAGAGTAGGCCCCACTCGCGGCAACTAGAGAAAGGCCGTGTGCAGCAACGAAGACCCAACACAGCCAATAAAATAAATAAATAAATAAATAAATAAATAAATAAATAAATAAATAAATAATAGGTGCTGGGATGGATCTGGCCTGTGGAGCAACCTGCTGACCCTTGCTCTAGAAAAAGAATATTTACCGATATATGTACCAGGATGTTAACTGCAGAATGTTTGATGCAAAAAGGAGGAGAGGATAAAGAATGCCTGATAACATAAACATGGATCATAAGTTCATTAGTGGAATGGTTGATAAATTGTGTTATGCTTATAGGATGGAATTTTATGCAAATATTCAAAAGAACAAGTTAGATCTATACCTTCTGACCTGAATGAACGTCCATAAGGCTTTAAGTGAAGAAAGAGATTTGCAGAATGACACAAAAAATATGTATAGTAGCTATTCACTAACCTGTGAGCACCGAGTAACCTTGCAGGGCCTCCACTATGGGTGGAATGCGCTGCCCGGTCCCAGAGCTGAGCTTGGCCACATGCCTTGCTTTGGCCAATGGAATGTTAGCAAATGCCCTGTGAGCAGAGTCTTCCATGAGTTTGTTTTGGCCTCGGGAGCTCCTGCGGGTGCCTGAAAAACAACATGTCTCAAGTAACCACTGCTCCAAAGAGGATGAGGAACACGTGGGGCCAACCCAGCCCAGCACACCTGCAGCCTGAAGCAGAACTGGCCAGCTGAGCCCAGCCAAGACCTGCAGACCCGTAAGCATGAGAATAAAGGCTTATTAGTCTAAGGTTTTGAGGACATTTATTATTCAGCATTAAGGCTGCAAATGTGAACTAATACAATATGACAGATGGATGTTATTGGACATTGGATGGACAGATGCAGTTTTTGCCACTCCAGCATTAGTCATTCTCATTCTTATAACCACACCCTGATTTTCCTCTAAGGAACCACCCCTTTCCCACTCTCAGTCCACGTGAAATGCATGGGTGGCTTAACTGCCCGGCCTAAAGGGTAGACATGCCAGCAAGTGCTGTGCTCTAGCTGACTCCAGCAGGCTCACAAGAGCTGCTGGTGAAATTACAAGAGTTTTGTAAGCCAGTTGACAACACATTGGTAACTTGAATTGGCTATGGTAGGAGTATTTATACCACAGGACTTGGCAAACAATACAAATCAAACCTTTTGTTGAGACTTCCTAGGTGGCACAATGGTTAAGAATCTGCCTGCCAATGCAGGGGACACAGGTTTGATCCCTGCTCCAGGAAAATCCCACGTGCCGCGGGGCAGCTAAGCCGTGCACCACAACTGTTGAGCCTGTGTTCTAGAGCCTGCGAGTCACAGCTGTTGAGCCCATGAGCCTAGAGCCCATGCTCTGCAACAAGAGAAGCCACGGCAATGAGGAGCCCCTGCTCACTGCAACTAGAGAAAACCCACTCACAGCAACGAAGACCCAATGCAGCCAATAAATAAATAAATAAATAAATAAATAAATAAATAAATAAATAAAATTTATTAAAAACAAAAAAAACCCTTTTCTTTTCCCCAAAAGCCAGTTGTTAGACATTTATCAGCACACCACTGCATGTGACTCAGGTCTGGATAATCAGAGGACCACAGCTTCCGGCCATAGAGGGCATGTAACTCAAGTCAGGCCACAAGAGTCAGCTCAGGTGTGAGAAAAGAGGTGTTCTCTTCTGGGGTTCCTGGACTGGTAGGATTAAGCCTGGAGCTGCCAAGAGCCCTCTGTGGAGCATAAAGCCAACACTGTGTGAGAAGAACCAAAAGATAGTGAGAATCGGGCTTCCTAGGTGGCACAGTGGTTAAGAATCCACCTGCCAATGCAGGGGACACAGGTTCGATCCCTGCTCCAGGAAGATTCCACATGCTGCGGAGCAACTAAGCCTGTGCGCCACAACTATTGAGCCTGCGTTTTAGAGCCCGTGAGCCACAACTATTGAGCCCATGTGCTACAACAACTGAAGCCCACATGCCTAGAGCCCGTGCTCCGCAACAAGAGAAGCCACGGCAATGAGGAGCCCGCGCACCACAACGAAGAGTAGCTCCCACTCACCGCAACTAAAGAAAGCCCGCACACAGCAAAAAAATGCCCCAACACAGCCAATAAAATAAATAAGCAAATTTATTAAAAAAAAAAAAAAAGGATAGTGAGAATCCAAGTTCTGTTGGCATTATTCAAGGTCCTTGATCCAGCACTGCCTGAAACTGGAATTCCCCCTTCTGCAAGCCAACATATGTATTCTCTTTATAGCCAATGCTCTCAGTGCCCCATGCCAAATCCTCCGAGGTGAGCTACCATTATGATGGACAGTGCTGCCTTGCTCTCAGCCTCCCACTTCACACACTTGGGTCTCCAAGCCTGAGGACTGTCTTCAGCACAGGCTGCAGGGCAGCCCAGAAAAAAGTGCCAGGGACTTGATGCCACTAGGGGTCATCCTCAACTGATGGAATACAGGAGTCAGTGGATAAGTACTCCAGCTTCTCAGTCACCTAAAAGGACAACATTGAGGAGGTTTGGGTTTTGTTTTTTTCCTACTTGCATCAAAAAAGGAATCTAAGCAACACACCCATTTTGCCATACCTTCTGCAGTTCAGGGTCTTTTTAAAGACCGAATGAGCTGCCCTAACCCAGATACATATCAGGTTTTAAGACTCAGATCTCAGTAAAGCTAAGCTTTTGCATCCCATAAAACCCTGGGGCATCATGCAAGAAATGTCCAACCTGGGGAGGATACTCTGACCGTGGTTGATTTGCCCAGGAACAAATTCAGGCTGAAAATAGCAAACTAAAGTTAGCCGAGATGTTCTGCCTCCTTCAGGAACATCCTGTCCAGAGGAAAGGATATTTAAGGAGAGAGGAAGCAGCACACATTCAACTCAGCCAAGGGACAGAGGAAGAACATCTCAAACATGAAGTGTGGTTCTGGTCTGTGTGTTCCAAAGAGAGGGCGGGTGGGACAAACAACCATGAAATACCTTTTGGATGCCTGGGTTTTGTAGATCATGCTCTTTAACCTTCTCCTTATATTTTTAATTTTCCTTTTGCTTATTTTTCTCTCCTTTCATTTTTACTTTGAATCGGCCCCCTTTAGTAAAACTAAGCTTCAGAGGCTTAAGCCTCTTGACTAAGGAGTGATAGGGCTGAGATCTGAACCTGAGCCGCCTCTCCTCCAGGTTGACAGGCACGTAGTGGGTGACTAATAAATACTGTATAAAAATAAATGAAGAAAGCTCCAATGTATAGAAATCTATAAGAATTCTTGACCACTTGGAATTCATCTCAACTCCCATCTACAGCAAAAAGATAGTAATATTTAACATAGCAACATTGAGAATCAGATGCTGTGTTTATACCCATTTTACAGATGAGGAAACTGAGATTCAGGAAAGTTAATACCCCCACTAGTCCACAGGCATGGCAATGTTCTGTTTTTGTCTTTGGCCATGCAGCATGTGGGATCTTAGTCCCTGACCAGGGATCGAACCCATGCCCCCTTCAGTGGAAGCATGGAGTCTTAACCACTGGACTACCAGGGAAGTCCCAGCATGGCAATGTTTTATCTTGCTCATGACTCCACACCTTAAGCCTGGAGGTATTCAATAAACACTTCGCATGCTTGATCTAACTTCTCCAAGGTCATCCAACCAGTAGGTAATATAGATATAATTTGAACCCAGTTCTTTCTGATTTCATTGCAGGCTCTGAATCACTAAGTGACAGCAAAATGATTATGGAGCTAATCTAGGTAAACTGATCAGATCTTAGAAGCACAACTGGCCAGAGCATTTTGCTACAATGATTTGGGGTTTAGGTGAGTCAGGAGCCTCATTTGTAAGAAATATAAGCCCAGCCTAAACAAGCTTAAACCAAAAGTTGGCAGGATAGCCGATGTAGTCGCATCCAGGGGCTCAAAGTTGTCAGTATTCAGTTTCTCTGTCAACTCTTGGGTCTTCCTCCCCATCTTGGCTTCACTCTCCTGAAGCTTTTTTTACGCACTGGTCCCAGGATTACCTCCCACCAGCAGAGCAATGCCAATGGAAAGAGAAAACCCTTTTTGTTGTTGTTGTTGTTTGGCTGCACTGTGCAACTTGCAGGAACTTAATTCCCCAACCAGGGATCAAACCCACGCCCCCTGCAGTGAAGGCGGGGAGTCCTAACCACTGGACCACCAGCGAAGTCCCAAGAGAGAACCATTCTGACAACAGTTCCAAGAAAATTTCTGAGGAGGGCTTTCATTGGTCCAGCCTGAATAATTTCAAGCCAATCACTTTGGCCAGTAAGATGTGATGCTCTTATCCATCAGGTCTAGGTCACATGCTCACTCCTAAATCCTGGGGACAGGAGGGGTCTTCCCAAACCACATGGACTAAAAGTGGAGAAGGGCTGGCTCCCCAGCAGAAAATTGGGGTGCTGTTGCCAGGGGAGGACAAAATAGATGCTGGGCAGGTGAAATGAACTGACAAGGATTTGGCTTCTTGTCAGCTGGCTTCTGAATTATTGTTACCTGTCACAAAAATGGCTGTTGGAAGAAACTGTCAATGAGACCAGTGTAGAGCTACTCTTTCCACTGAAAGAATAAACTCATTGAAAGTAAGTCCTGGAAAGCTTAGGAGCCATTTTACAGATGAGAAAACTGAGACCCAAATCCTTGCTTAAATGCCACGTTGTCAGAGAGGTCATCTTTATTACTTTATTTAATATAGTCCCTGCACTCCAGTCTACCCCTGTCTGCCCCCATGTGCTTTATTTGTCTCCATTGCACTGTCCGCTGTTAAAAGATAACTCTGAAAAGGTAAAGTTATGATACTCATTCAAAAATATCAAATATCTGTCAAAGATAGTATTGAACTCTTGAGTTAATAAAAGAACCAGAAAGATGTTAGTACTGAATCAAAGGAGAATCCAAAGACAAATTATAGTTAGGCAGTCAGGATTGCTGAAACGAAACTGCTAGTAGATGCAAAACAGGTCAATGTCCACAGATCACATGCAATGGTGGAAACCATCTCTTCCATAGGGTGAAAATCAATTGAATTTCTGTTGGAGAAAGTTTATTTGCATCTCTACGGGCAAGAATCATTTTCCTTGTTATCAGTTTTGTATAAACTATAGCGTGGCAAAATAGCTAAAGACAAAGAAAAGCACAGAACCCTGTAGAATGATAACCTGAAAGTGTCCCCTAAACAACATCCACCATTCCAAAGGACATTCAGGTTTTTTGTTGTTGTTGTTTTATTTTTTATTTTTCTTACTATTTAAAGTCTTTTACGATTTTTGCTGACACCACTAATATTAATTTATAGATTTTTTTTTTTTTTTTTGGCCACATCATGCAGCATGTGGGATGCTAGTTCCCCAACCAGGGACTGAACCAGTGGCCCCTGCAGTGGAAGTGCAGTCTTAACCACTGGACCACCAAGGAAGTCCTATTTTACAGATTTCTTTGCTTATTTTTTGTCTAGAGCATGAGTTTCATTACAGTAGACACAATGTCTCACTGGTTCACCAGTGTAGCCCTGGTACCTAGAATAGCACCTGATAAATAGAATAATAAGATAAATTATAAATAAAAGTTCAAAGAACAAATGCCTTGAAAGCCAAGTCTCTTTATAGTTCATGCAAACTTCCCTAAACTTCATTAATCTGTGTTCAGCTCTTTTTGAAGTAGAAGGAATTTCCTTCTCCACACTTCATTAGTATATCCTCTCTTCTTGCCTATTTTCAAGACATAAACTGGAAACTCAAGGAAACTGAAGGAATGTTCAGTTAGTCAGGACTCTTTCAGTTGCAAATAACAGAAACTCAGCTTAAACTGGTTTAAGCATAAAAGAGTTCTTTGACTTATCCTTGGGTAGTCCAGATGAAGGACTGACTTCAGGTACAGCTGGATCCAAGAACTCAGACAATGTCATTAGGAATATGTCTTCTCCAACCCTTATCCCTAATTTGCTTTGTTTTGACTTCATACTTGGAGACACTGCAGCAGGAGTCCCAGGGAGCTCCAACTTTATATTCAGTTTGGTAACCCCTGCACATGGAAGCTTAGTGCTAACGGCTCCAGCAAAAGCCCAGGGCTGAATCTCAATGGCTCTAATAGGCTCAATTCTGGTCACGGCTTCATCTTTCCAACTGATCACTACGGTCAGGATGTCAGAATGTTCTGATTGACCAGGCCTCATCATATGCCCACTCCTAGAGCCAAAGTGTGGGGTCAGCTCCTCCTACTTGCATGGATTAAGAGAGGAGGTGATATTCCCAGAGGAAAATCAGGGTGCTGCTGCTATGACATAATTGTACTGTAGATGCTGTTTACTCAGATTTTAGAATCAATGGCCACCACGACATAATCTTCTTGAGCACCCTGCTAGGTGCCAGCTGGCTACTACTTTTGGTACCAGGAGAAAGAAGCTGATTTTCTAGATTTCACTAACATAATCCCTCAGCTCTGCCCCTCCATACACAACTCCCGCCCCCCGCCCCACAACACACACACACACACACACACACACACCCCATAAAGCAGAATCCGGAATTTCAGGAAAACGGAATGCATATTAATACTGTCACACCCTGCACAGGGGTGAATAGTATGTCCCCCAAATTAATATCCACCCAGAATCTCGGAATGTGACCTTCTTTGGAAATAGGGTCTTTGCTGACATAATCAAGTCACCCCTCTAAGTTTTCAGCTGGAGTCCCTGTAACAAAAGCCAGATCAACAAGAGAAAAGCAAAAAATTTTATTGAATGCAAATCTTATGGGGCCTTTATAAGGAAATGAAGACCCAAAGAAACAGTTAAACTTGAGTGTTTTTCTATAGGTAGAAAACTGGGGGAAACTCAGCACAGCCTGTTTGTTCAGATTGCTCTGTCTTAAGAGATAAGGAGGCTCCTTTCCTCCAGGTATAGGGAGGGTATCTATCACATGAGAGTCTTATGACCTGCTTCAGGCAAGGTCAGAGAGTCCTTCCTGCTCCTGCTGTTTCTCAAACTCCTGCAGCTTAAAATATTCAATATGTCTAGTGCCATCTTTTGGGGGGTAATGTATCATTAAGATGAAGTCATAGTGGATTGGAGTGGGCCCAAACCGAATGACTGGTTTCCTAACAAGATGAGAGACATAGATACACAGAGAAGAAGCCCATGGGATGAGGGAGGCAGAGACTGAAGTGATGCAGCTACAAGCCAAGGAACGCCAAGGATGGTTGACAACTACCGAAAGCTAAGAGAGAGGCATGAAATGGACTCTCTCTCAGAGCCTCCAGAAGGAACCAAACCTGCAACACCTTAATTTTGGACTTCTGGCCTCCAGAAGTGTGAGAGGCTAAATTTCTGTCATTTTAAGCTCCCAAGTTTGTGGTAGATCTTTGTTACAGCAGCCACAGGAAACTGATACACACCTGTTACAATTTCTAAAGAGGGAGCAGTGAATACAGTCCCATTTTTTAGTTCAAGAAAATACATTTTCTTCTGAAAGTTTTACTGAATTGGTTTTGAGACTATCAATTCAAATTAAAGTTGAATCAAGTTCAGTCACATTTTGTTTTTGTTTTGCTTTGGGCCACACCGCACAGCTTGCAGGATCTGGGTTCCCTGAACAGGGATTGAACCTGGGCCCCCTGCAGCAGAAGCGCTGAGTCCTAACCACTGGACCACAAGGGAATTCCCTACATTTTTTTTAATGCCTACCTTGAAGCCATCTTTTTTTTCTTTTTTTAATTTATTTATTTATTTATTTTAATTATTGAAGTGTAGTTGATGGGAGTTCACTTAGTAGGGGGCATCTTATCTTAATCAGCCATTACCATCGCAGTTCTCACTGTGGTCCAAGTGACAAGCTTTTGAGTACAGATTCTGCTCCTGCCTCTGCTCTCTTTGCTGTCGTTAGAAATATTAATTATAAAATTGAATCTATGCAGATGTAGAGAACGGACTTGAGGACACGGGGTGGGGGGGGCAAAGATGAAGCTGGGACAAAGTGAGAGAGTAGCATTGACAAATATACACTACCAAATGTAAAACAGATAGCTAGTGGGAAGTTCCTACATAACATAGGGAGATAAAGTCGATGATGGGTGATGACTTAGAGGGCCAGGATAGGGAAGGTGGGAGGGAGTCGCGAGAGGGAGGGAGGGGATATGAGAATATATGTATAAATACAGCTGATTCATTTTGGTGTAAAGCAAAAACTGGCACAACAGTGTAAAGCAATTATATTACAATAAAGAGCTTTACAATAAATAAATTAAATTAAATAAAACAAAATAAAATTGAATCTATCCTACAATGACAATTATGCAGGGCATAATTCATTTGGGCAGGGAGGGGACACAGGAAAATGGAAATATACAATAGGGCAGTGGCTAGTCACGTGGTAAGAGCAAAGATCTGGAGTCAGATAAACCATGTTCAAATCACAGAGTCACAGTGGAACTTAACTTCTCAAAGCATCAGTCTCCTACTCTGTGATGTCAGGGTTTTCCTCCTCCTTCTCAGCATGAGGTTTAAATCAGATGCTATATGAAGTCTTCAGCATAGAGAGCTCCCTGGTGGTCCAGTGGTTAAGACTCTGCACTTCCACTGCAGGGGGTGTGGGTTCAATCCCTGCTTGGGGAACTAAGATCCCACATGCCGCATGGCATGGCCAAAAAAAATAAGTCTTCAGCATAGAACCTGGCAAGTAATAAGTGATTGATATATTTTGGCTTTAAATTTTTTTCCATTTAATTATTTTAATAGAAAGTACATTCATGGGACTTCCCTGGCAGTCCAGTGGTTAAGACTCCATGCTCCCAATGCAGGAGGCACAGGTTTGACCTCTGGCTGGGAAACTAAGATCCCACATGCTGCTGGGTGCCACTTGAAAAAAAAAAAAAGGAAAAAAAAATACATTCATAAGATTCAAGAAGCAAAATGATATAGAAAGGGATACCCTGAAAAAACTGATTTCCACCCATCCCTGGCCACCTAGTTCCTCTTTCTCCCCCTCACCACTGGTAAACACTTTTGCTAGTTTCTTGTGAATACTTCCTGTATTTCTTTAGGCAAATATAAATATTGAGTGCCTTGTACAAAAGGTGGCATCCTATATAAATTTTTTCTGTGCTCTGCTTTTTTCTCCTAACAATATATCCTGAAGATCATTCAACAGCAATAAAAAGAGAGCTTCCTCATTCTTTTCTTTATCACTACATACTATTCCATGTGTGGCTATGTCATTCCCTACAGATGGAAACTGGTTGTTTCCACTCCTGCAATGACTAATAATACTACAATGAAAACTCTGTACTCACTTTCTTCTGTATGTATGCAGGTGTAATATAAACATTTGAAAGTAGAATTGCTAGGTCAAAGGGTAAATGCCAGTGTACTTTTGATACAGATTAGTAAATTATTCCCATAGAAGTTGCATCATTTTGTACTATCAGTGCACGCCAGTGTCTTCTTTCCTGTAGCCTCACCAACACACTATGTGTGAAAGACAGTTCTTATTTTGATTATTGCTGTTCAATGCTTTTTGTGCAAAAAACTTTATTGCCATATTTTGTCTGTAGTTACAAGCTTGGTTGTCTCCAACTTTATTTCAAGAAGGCACCTCAGAACAAGAATTTGGAAATTAAAAATATGGTTACTGAAAACAATTTTCTATTCGTGTGTATACCGCAAAATAGAATAAACATGTTGAAGGCCAGGGACTCACCTGGTGGCACAGTTAAGAATCCGCCCACCAATGCAAGGGACATGGGTTCGATCTGTGGACCAGGAAGATCCCATATGCCACAAAGCAACTAAGCCCATGTGCCACAACTACTGAGCCTGTGCTCTAGAGCCCATGAATCACAATTACTGAGCCCATGTGCCACAACTACTGAAGCCTGTGTGCCTAGAGCCCATGCTCCGCAATGAGAGAAGCCACCGCACTGAGAAACCCGTGCACCACAACAAAGAGTAGCCCCCGCTTGCTGCAACCAGAGAAAGTCAACGTGCAGCAATGAAGACCCAACACAGCCAATTTATTTATTTATTTAAAACCCAACGCAGCCAAATAAATTTATTTATTTATTTATTTATTTAAAAGAAAAACATGCTGAAGGCCAAATTAGAAATATCAGGGCAAGGAAATCCTTCATAACATCGAGCTCAATTTTTTAAGCAAGAAAGTGCTTTAAACCTATATTTCCATATCCAACAAGCATAACCCTGCTAACAAAAATGAATTCAAGATACACACCAGAGGGACTTCCCTGGTGGTCCAGCAGTTAAGACTCTGTGCTCCCAATGCAGGGGGCCTGGGTTCGATCCTGCATGCCACAACGAAGATCCCACATGCTGCAACTAAAGACCCGGCACAGCCAAATAAATAAACATTAAAAAAAAAAAAAGATACACACCAGAAAATTGAAAGTGGAAACCAAAACAAGCAGAAGACATGGTATGCAAGAGATGGTGGAATTAACCTAAGAATGCATGACACATGGGCAGCAGGCCCAGGAAGACATAAGAACAAGAAATTAGAACACAAAGTCAACAGGCTCTATGAAAAATGCCATCAAGTAGTTTTTTTTTTTAAATACAAATTGTGTTATTAAAGACCTAGATGTTCTAAAAGCAAAAAGTAAAGAAATGCATCTCTTCTGTCAACAAGTTTTGTGTCTTATTAGTGAAGGCAGAAATACTCACAGTAGGAATTTGGTGTGGGGAATTGTTACATAGATGATGGAAGAAGATCTGAGAAGCTATAAGGAAACCAAGAGGCATCCAGGGATTAGGAAGAGGACTAAGCAGTGATGTGCAGGTAAGTGGTCAACAACTGACCCTTGGAAAGAAGCCCTGATATGTCTTGTTTTCCAATTTGGGGATGTAAATACTCCTACTATGGCCAATTTTAAGCTGCCAACATGAGGTCACTGAGCATGGAGGTGGCAAGAGATGTGTATGATCAGTTTCTGTGGGCTGGTACACGGCAGCTCCAGCATACCATTGGTGGAAAGGTACCATCACACTTTGAGACAACGGGATAAGATGTTACTAGAGCCCTGGGACCAGGGCCATGGGGTGGAAGATGGTACCATAGAGAATGTTCCATTTCCCTTTATGTCAGCCCAATAACATCATTGTTCTACGGTTGAAAATATTTACATAATCATATTTGTATAGATGCTGTTTATTCAAGTTTTAGAATCAACAACCATCACCACATAATCTTACTAAGCATCCTACTATGTGCTGCGCAGGCAAGTACTCTAGGTCCTGGGGAGACAGAAGTGAACAAAAATAAAGTCCCTATGTTAATATACCATAGTTTGTTTATTCACTCACCAACTGATGGACGTTTGGGTTGTGTCCTGTTTTGGGCTATGACGGAAAGGACTGCTCTCAACATAGTTCTCCAAGCGTGTGTGGACATCAGCACTCATTTATCTTGCATACATATTTAGGAGTGGAATTGCTCTGTTATATGTTAGATGTATGTTTAACTTGATAAGAGATCACCAAAGAGTTTTCCAAAGTGATTTTACCATTTATACCCCCAGCACAATATAGAAGGATTCTACTCACTCTGCTTCTTCACCATTACTCCTTACTGTCAATTTCATTTGTTAGTTTTGTTTTAAAGTCATCAGGTTCACTGAAGTCCAATTTACATACAGTAAAAGTCACCCTTTTTAGTTTTGTGAGTTTTGACAAATGTATATAGTCAAGTAACCACCATCACAATGAAGACCCAGAATATCTAGATAGGGCTGCCAAGTCATATGGTATTTGTATGTTTAACTTTATAAGAAAATGCCAAACTCTTTTCCAAAGTGACTGCACCATTTTGCATTCGCACCAGCAATGAATGAGAATTCCAGCTGCTCCACATCCTTGACACCACTTAGAATTCTCTGTATCGTCTATTTTGTTTTTTTAAGTCATTCTAATAGGCATATAATGATATTTATTTATGGTTTTAGTTTGCATTTCTCTGATGACTAATGAGGTTGAGTATTTTTTCATGATATATATATATCTTTATATATCTTTCTCTGTGAAATGTTTGTTCAAACCATTTTGCAGAGGGGTTGTTTTTGGTTTTTTGGTCACATCACACAGTTTGTGGGATCTTCATTCCTCAACCAGGGATTGAAATCAGGCCACAGAAGTGAAAGTGCCAAGTCCTACTGGACTGTCAGGGAATTTTCATTTTATCCAGTATTTTTGTTGGGTCATCTTCATATTATTCCATTATGAGTCTTTTATATATTCTAGTTACAATTCCTTTGTCAAATCTATGTATTACAAATATTTTCTCTAAGTCTGGTGGCTTTCATTTTCATTTTCTTTTTTTCCTGAAGTGATTTAATTTTGTTCCTAATTATCTTGATAATATAATTTATAATATTCTATGTACTTGAGAATACTTATTTACATATAGTATTTTACTTACATAAAGGTCACCATTTTAACCATTTTAAAGTATATAATTCAGTGGCCTTTTTGTTTTCTTAACAGTGAATTATAAAGAGCAAAATTTTCTTAATTTCAATAAAGTCCAATTTATAAACTTTTCCTTTTATGGTTAGTGCTTATGATGTCCTACCTAAGAAATCTTTGTTCATCCCAAGTGGGTCCTACATTTTCTTCTAGGAGCTTCTTATTTTTGCTTTTATGTTTAGGCCTATGATCTATCTCAAATATTTTTCATGTATGGTGTGAGGTAGGAATTGAGTTCATTTCTTTTTGGTATGAATGTCCAATTGTTTCAGCAACCTTTATTGAAAAACAAAATTCTTTTTTCCCCACTGAGTCACTTTGGTCCTTTGTTGAAAATAAGTTTGCCACATATGTGTCAGTCTAAACTGGCCTCTCTATTCTCTTCCATTGATCTATTGGTCTATCCTGACTTCTTTTACCTTTTGAAACATGCAAATTGGCTCAGTGTTCTCTGTCATGCAATCAAATAGTATTTGTTCTGTTTGCTCAGAAAAAGAAGTATTTTCTGAGCCTAGACTGGGCCAGTGCCTGGGAATTTAACATTGCTCAAGACACAACGCCTTCTTTTTCCTCATGACATAGAACAGTGAACATCTGCTGATTTTGCCTGCTCAGAATCCTCTCCGCTTCTTCAAGTGACAGCTTCCCAATTCTTCACTGGAGAGCTCCTGCCTGTCCACTCTCATCCCATTTGGTTCAGATGAGTCTGACCTCAACATCCCCTTCCAAAGGTGGACACACGGCCCAGGCTTGGCCAGTGAGCATCAGCATTGGGACATTTTTCTAAAAGTACTGGAAAGATATAGTTATCTTTCCTCTGTGGGTTTGTTGCTGTTGTTGTTGTTGTTGTTGTTTTGGCTGTGCTGTGGGGCATGGGGGATCTTAGTTCCCCAACCAGGGGGACCCCTGCCCCCTGCAATAGAAATGCAGAGCCTTAACCATTGGACCTCCAGGGAAGTCCCTCCCATGTAGGTTTTAAAGTTGATCAGCTTGAAGAGGGCCACTACTGCCTGAAATCGATGCCAACCTGGAGGGCATCAGAGTTTATAGGTAGAGACAGACAGATATTCATCATTTGAGCACCTGGTTCCAGCTACGCCTGATGCTCATGAAACTCTTGGGCTTTCCAATTCTGTGAGTCAATAAATTTCTTTCTTTTTTCTTTTTTAATTTATGAGCCTATTTCCCCCTAATAAACATAAAGAAATTACTACAGGTAACAAGGAAAAAGGCAGGGTCAACATGGGCATCTCAGGGAATTCTTCTGGTCAGTTTTGAGACAATTCGTATTGAATTCCCTCCTCTTAGATACCTTGATCCAGCCCCCTCTATCCAATCAATCAACAAGTCCTAGGACTTCCCTGGTGGCGTGGTGGTTAACAATCCGCCTGCTAATGCAAGGAACACGGGTTTGAACTCTGGTCCAGGAAGACCGCACATGTCTCGGACCAACTTAGCCCATACACCACAACTACTGAGCCCATGTACCACAACTACTGAAGCCCACGCCCCTAGAGCCCATGCTCCGCAACCAGAGAAGCCGCCAAAGTGAGAAGCCCACGCACCGCAATGAAGAGTAGCCCCCACTTGCTGCAACTAGAGAAAGCCCACACACAGCAACAAAGACCCAACACAGCCAATAAATGAATAAATTAAAAAAAAAAAAAAGAACTTTAAAAAAAACAGTCCCTGCAGAGCAGTATTTTTCACACTGAGGATTATGACCCATAAGTGATAGTGAGCTATGAAATGAATTAATGGGTTATGGCCAGCACTTTAAAAAAAGAAAAAGAAATAGAAGAGAATAGAAGAAATAGAAAATATCAGTGCACTGCATGTTGTAAGGTTAAGTATTATTTTACAAAACTTTCTTTCTGTTGTATGCATATGTGTAGTGTATGTAAAATGTATTTCTTCCTATGGATGCAGTTAACTACGTTTGAAACCATTACTACAGAGCACTTTGTGGCAAACACTGTGTGTCGCCTACCCAATAGTCACCCTCCTTTCTCCTTGCTAAGAGAATTGTGATTTTGTTCAGGAATGGAAACAGCCATGTGTTTATAGGGCGGTTGAGCTGTGTGGAGTTAGGGGTGAGGACTAAGCTGCTTCACAGCCCAGGGAATGAGTTTTGATTGATCTAAACCAGTGGTTTTCAAAGTGTGGTCCAAGAACCCGAGGGCCCTGAAACCCTTCCAAGGGGTTCATGAGGCCCTCCTTTCCGCAAGCAACGTATCTGCTAGAATTTCTTCATATATTTCATGCAAAACAATACATCACAATGAATTGAATGCAGAAGCAGAAATCAGAATCCAGCTTCTTCTGTTAAGCCAGAAATTAAAGAAAAATGTAAAACGATGCCACTTTTTTCACCAAATTTTTTGTTTGAGAAAATATAGTACTTTTATTTTTAAAAATTATGTCATTTATGTTAACATGTGAACGGCAACTTTAAATGAACTAATGAACACATATTCAAATTTTTCAGTTTTAACTTCGAATACAGCCAATATTAATTGATATAACAAAATAATCTCTTTGGCATAATTAATAATTTTTAAGAGTTTGAGATCACTGACTTAACCCACTTATGGTTGTTTCCTTCCCTTTGCCAGTGATTTTATCAGGAATGGGATACATTCTAGAAAATGGGACTTGAAGTCTGCTGAAGACTTCTGAGAAACTTTTCTCTCTAGATAATAGAAGAAGAGCTGCATGGGAGGAAACAGACTCTGCTCTATTCCACTGGGTTAATGTGCATGCAATGTGATGCCTGGAGCAGTGACAGCCATCTTGCAACTACAAGGTTACAAGGCTAAGGAGAAAGTCTACACACTGAGGATGGCACAGTGAAGAGATGGAAGGAATATGAGTCTGTATTCACCAGCCCAAGACCACCTATTTCTAGATTTCTTGTTTTGTGATAATAAATCTCTCCCCACTAGATCATAAGATCCATGAGGGCAGTGTTTTGTTTTGATTTTGAAGGTTTTGTCTGTTTTAATCATGGCCATATCTCCAGCATCTAAACAGTGCCAGGAACATAGTAGGTGAAAGGTAAATGTTTGTGGAATAAAGGAATGACCCCTGTAAGATAGTCCTTGTTGGATTTTGTTGTTGTTGTTACTTAAAGCCAAACAATCCTAATTGATTCAAGTGTCCAACCCTACTCCAGTTTCCATCTGTGGGGATCCTTTTCAGGGATGCTCCTCAATTAGCCTTCATTAATGGACAGCTCAGCCTATGCTGAGCATGCCCTAATTTATACCCCCCTCCCCCAACATCATAACACCATGGGGTTTATCTCTAAGGTTTATCACACTTTTTTTTTTTTTTTTTTTTTGCAACTGCCTCTTTTGTCTCTTTCATTAAGGTCAGAGACTTATTAGTCTGGGTACAATTCAGGCTGCCATTGGCTCAAACAAAATCAAGTTTATTTCTCTCTTACCTAATCCAGACTTAGGTGGTTCTAGGGTAGAAAGATTGATAACCTCAACACACAGCTTCAACCTCCGAGCCCAAGTTTGCTGCTCTAGCCCCTGCCAACCCATCTTCATCCCAGCCAGCGGTAAAGGGCAGGAGAAGGGGCAAAGAGAGAACATATCCATTATTTTATTTATTTATTTACTTAACTCTGACCACAGCTTGTGGGATCTCAGCTCCCTGACCAGGGATTGGATGTGGGCCCTCGGCAGTGAGAAAGTAGAGACCTAACCACTGGACCGCCAAGGAATTCCTTCTTCATTTTTTTAAATAGACCTGGAAGGAGCATGCATAATTTCCGCCCACATCTTACATAAATTCACATGAACATCTCAGAACTTAGTCACATGAACACTTAGATCCAAAAGCAGCTCAGAAATGTAGTCATCAACTGGACAACCATGTGCCGGATAAAACTCATGAGTTCTATTATTAAAGAAAGAAGGGGAGGGGACTTCTCTGGTGGTCTAGCCATTAGGACTCCACGCTTCCATTGCAGGGGGCATGGGTTCGATCCCTGGTTGGGGAACTAAGATCCCGCAGGCCTCATGGCATGGCCAAAAAATAAAAAACAAAAAATTTAAAATAAAAAAAAAGGGGTGGGGAGGTATTAGTGGTCAACCAGTTGTCTCCACCATATTACTTGGTTTGATCTGTACTTGCAGAGCCTCAAACAGGGCTTGGCACACAGCAAATGTTGAGGAAGTGTTTAATGAAAGAAAGAACAAAGGAAAAACAAACAGACCCAAGATTCCTGCCCATGATAGATGTACCATTAATCTGGAGAGACAAAGGCGACCCAGATGAGGCGCTGATATATCACAAACAACACAAAACAATACCTGGTGGGTGTTAAATCACTTAATGTTGTCTCTGCAGGGCTAGTCTGACTGCACAAGACCCAGCAAACTCTCATTTCCACAGGAGCTAACTCTCTAGACTGTGATCCACTGCAGAGGGCAAAATCTCCATGGCCCACCCTTCACCTATGATCACTTTCTAATGGACAAAAAATGTAATGACAACAATGGAGGGTAACTAGATAGTTGTAACCCTCATGAACTCAGAGATCCGTGTAAGCTTAGCCTTGAAGTCACATGCGAGAAACAGTTCACCAGCTGAAAGTAATTAAAAAAGAATCACATTTCCCACCCCACCCCCATCTCTCAAGAACACACAATGAAATTCACAACAATACTAATTAAAAGTCCCTTCTTTAAAAAAAAGGCCCTGTTCCCCCATGCCCCTCAGCTGCTCTAGTGCCTGGCTTGCCAAGTCCTTCATTCACCCCCTAGCCCATGCTCTTCTCCTCCTCCTTCCCCTCAGCCCTCTAGATGAGAGGTTCTCAAAGTGTGGTCCATGCACCAGCAGTGTTAACATTATCTGAGACCTTGTTTGAAATGTAAATTCTTGCGCTCACCCAGACCTATTCAGTGAGAATCTCTAAAGGGGGGCCCAGGTGTTCCGTATGCATACTAAAGTTTAAGAAGCACCTTACCTGGGTCAGTAATTCTCAACTTTGGCTGCACATCTTGGGAGTTTAGAAAAATTTGGATGTCCGGTCCACACTGCAGGCCAATTAAGTCAGAATCTGTGGTCAGGCACCAACGCTTCCCTATTATGAAGCCAGGTTTGAAAACTAGTGGTCTTGGTCCCTCGTCCTTCTTCCCATATCTCAGGACTCCTTCCCAGAACCATAAAGGAATCAAACTCAAATTGGCTAAATGGAAAAAAAAAAAAAAGAGGCGGGGAGAAAATTTATGACTTGTAGAACTAAAATAAAATGTCCAAAGTAGTCCTATCTTCCACCAGTGGAGGATCCATGTACTCAAAAGACGTCACCAGGATCTTTTACTCCCTCAGGCTCTCAGTTTCTCTGTGTGTGGGCTTCACTCTCAACGTGGTGGTAAAAATAAAAAAACAAAACAAAAACAAAAACAGCTGCTCTCCATTCCAAGAAAAGGGTTTCCCGGATAGTTTCAGCATCTAGGGTAGGAAGTGAATCCTCTGATTGGTCCCCCTTGGGTCAGGTGTCCAGCCCTGAACCAATCACAGTAGCCAGATGACTAGCGTCCTCTGATTGGCTAGGCCTGTGGTGCATGTTCACAGCAGGAGTTGAGGGACCAAGGTGGGACTTGGAGGAATCGGATGGAATGACAATAAGGATGAGAGTATCCTCTAACAGAATGCTCAGCAGGTAAGAATATAGACAGCGACTCCACAGCTCCCTCTCTGTCTTCTGGTTTGTGCTCTGCATCACAAAATTCCAGAGAAACTATCCAGCAGACAAATCTGCTTTCAGGGCCTCGGTTGGTGGGCAGCGGATGACTGAATGCTCTTTTCTTTTGGGGGCAGGGGTGCTGTGAGCAATTATATTAATTATTTAATCACATAAATTTCTACAGAAGATTCTGGATATATGTTGTGAGTGATTCTGAATAATTCATATTTGAATCATAATGCATACATATTCTAATACCAGAGAAGTGGAAAATTATACCCCAGAAATACTATTCATGCAAATGTGCATCTTTACATTCTGCACAAAGAAAGCATCACGGGGACTTCCCTCGTGGTCCAGTGGTTATGACTCCATGCTCCCGATGCAGGGGCCCGGATTCCATGCCTGGTCAGGGAACCAGATCCTGCAGCCAAATAAATAAATAAATAAAAGAAAAAAAAGAATTGATGATGCTGAAGCCAAAGTAACAGTAATATTAATTCTGTATTAAGTTCTGCTTAATTGGTTATAATGCTTCAAAAGTAAGTTTTTGATTTCACGTTTTTATGCATGTGTATACACATATATAATTTTACATAAAACCATAAAGGTGACCATATTGTATATATTGAGGGGTTCCCCTTTTCTAGTGAAATCTCTGTTTTTCTCTTCTTTTTCTCTGGTTGGCTTCTCTCTCCCCTTTTCTCATTTTCCTCTCCATTCCTCAGTCTAATTGATATGCTTCTATCAACTATGTAATTTTTTTGCAAATACATACACATATGTATTTGGAACATGTAGATACACAAGTACATGTGTATACTCACATGTATATATACTGGATACACAGGAGTTTATATAAATAGGATCATGTTATCCTCATTTTTTTGCATCCTGATTTTCTCATTCAACAATATCATGGACTTCCTAGGTGGCGCAGTGGTTAAGAATCTGCCTGCCAATGCAGGGGACACGGGTTCGATCCCTGCTCCAGGAAGATTCCACATGCCTCGGAGTGACTAAGCCCATGCACCAAAACTATTGAGCCCATGCACCACAACTGTTGAGCCCATGTGCCGCAACTACTGAAGCCCACGCACCTAGAGCCCATGCTCCGCAACAAGAGAAGCCACAGCGATGAGGAGCCCGCACACCACAACAGAGAGTAGCCCCCACTCACCTCAACTGGAGAAAGCCTGTGTGCAGCAATGAGAACCCTACACAGCCAATAAATAAATAAATTTATAAAAAGAAAAAACCAACAATATCACATGGAAAGCACTCCAGGTGAGATGGCAGAGATCCTTTTAATGGTTGTGTAGAACTCTGTTGTGTGGCTGTACCATGATGTATTCACTGCTCCCTTTGGATGGGTAGTTACTTTGTTTGCCATTTTTGCCGCTATGAACAATGCTGCATAAATCATCTTTCATATATATCCTTACATGGTTCCTAAGGTGGAACCTATCCCGTAGAAGTGTTAAAATGTTAAAAGATATTGCCCAGGACTTCCTAGGTGGCACAGTGGTTAAGAATCTGCCTGCCAATGCAGGGGACCTGGGTTTGAGCCCTGCTCCAGGAAGATTCCACATGCCTCGGAGCAGCTAGGCCTGTGTGCCACAGCTGTTGAGCCCACGTGCTGCAACTACTGAAGCCCGTGCGCCTAGAGCCTGTGCTCTGCAACAAGAGAAGCCATGGCAATGAGGAGCCTGCGCACCACAATGAAGAGTAGCCCCCGCTCGTCACAAATAGAGAAAGCCAGTATACAGCAGCAAAGACCCAGCACAGCCAGTAAATTAATTAATTAATTTAAAAATATATATTGCCCAAAGGCCATCGTAGCAATATACAAATGTATATGGATTTCCTCCATATGGCCACCACCATAAATATGACTCTTCCTTTCTTTCTCTCTTCTGTCTCCTCTTCCTTCTCTTCCTTCTCTTTCTAAATTGAAGTGAAACTCCCATAACACAAAATTAACCATCAGGGGTATTTAGCACAATCAGAATGTCGTGCAACCGTCACCTCTATCTAGTTCTAAAACATTTTCATCAGGAATCCCCTGGCAGTCCAGTGGTTAGGACTCCATGGTTAGGACTGTGAGCTTTCACTGCTGAGGGCCTGGGTTCAATCCCTGGTTGGGGAACTAAGATCCTGCAAGCCACAGAAAAACTCATAAAAAAAAATTTTTTTTAATAAAACATTTTCATCACCCTAAAACTTAGGAAACTCCATAACCATTAGCATCACTCCCCATTCCTCCCTGCCTTCAGCCCCTGGCAATTGTTCATCTGCTTTCTCTCTATATAGATTTACCTATTCTGATCGTTTCATACAAATGGAATCCCACAATAAGTGGCCTTTTGCATGTGACTTCTGTCACTTAACATGTTTCCAAGGTTCATCCATGTTGTAGCATGTATCAGTACTTCATTCCTTTTTGTGACTGGATAATAGTTTATTGTATGACTATAACATTTTGTTTTATGGACATTTGGGTGGTTTCTACTCTTTTTTTGGCTTATGTGAATAGCACTGCTATGAATATTGCTAAGTATTTGTTTGAAAAGTTGTTTTCAATTACCTTAGGTCTCTAGTCGCCCCTTGGTATGCACAGGGGACTGATTCCAGGACCATCATCACCCCCGCCAACCCCTCAGACACCGAAATCCAAAGATGTTCAAGTCACAGTTAGCCCTCCGTATCCAAGAATACAGAGCTCACTGATGTGGAGAGCCAACTGTACACCCAGGAGTGGAATTCCTTGGTCAGAAGGTAATTTTATATTTAACTTTTTAAGGAAGTGCCAAACTGTTTTCCACAGTGGCTGCACCATTTTACATTCCCGCAAACTGCACAAAGATCTGTTTTCTCCACTTATAAGGATTCCAGTCATTGGATTAGGAACCTCCCTAAGCCCGTATGACCTCATCTTTAATTAATTACGTCTGCAATGACCTTATTTCCAAATAAGGTCACACTTACAAGGAGGAGGGTTAGGACTTGAACCTACCTTTTTGGAAGACACAAGTCACCCACAGTAGGGTGTAATATGTTTTTGTACACAGGAAATAGAAGCAGCTATTGGGAACCACAAGTAATTCAAGATAACACCGATAACAAAGTGTCTTTTCCTTAAACTGCAGGAATTTCAGCTATTTGTGCAAAGGCAAGGCCATCAAGCATTGAGTGGCAGCCAGATGGACTTGGCAGAACACTGGTGTGGATAAACTGGCTAATTTTAGTTCATGAATGCTGCATTTTAATAACCCTTAATAACTCACGTAGTGAATTATTGTTAAGTCTCCTGTGGCTGTATACAGTGTCCATCATTTAGGTGCAAGAACTGAAGGAAAGACAAGAGATTTCAATATTGCAAAACACAATGGCTTTTTTATGTTTCTTGTGGTAGATATAGCCAATTGCCTGAGCCAGATACTGTTCCCAACCTCTGATTCTTTTCTTCCTGCTATTTTAGAAGCTGGAAAGATCCTTTGCAGCTGTGGTTGCCAACTATGCTGTTGTATTTCCAGGAATATGTTTGCTTTCCTGATAAAAGGGACAGACAAAACTGGCTCCAGCCCTTCCCTTACCTCTTCCTGCCTTGAACACTGACATGATGCCTGGAGCTGCAGCAGCCATTTTGTTGCACCATGCAAGAAAGGCCAAGATGAGTCCTGCAGAGTAGCTGGCTCTGGTATCATTCACCCAACAACAGCAGCTACCTACTTTCAGATTCCTTGTTTTGAAAGAAAATGTAAGCCACTCTTAATCAGGTTTTCTGCTATTTATAGACCAAAACATTCCTAACTGATTTATTTCTTATGCTACTTAGACACAGCAGTACAATGTCATAATTACATTTATGATTTCATTTTGCTTGGCAATTCAAAAGCCCATTCCCCACAGTCAAATTTTATTGGGCTCCTTGAGAGTTGGTACCCCCAGGATTTCTTTTTTAATGAATTGGAAATGCAAGGCTTAAAAATAAAAACAAATCAGACCCCGCCTCCCACCACAGGCTGATTGTCAAAGGGATCAACTAAGTGCCGCGGGGCGGGGGGCAATTGCATCTGTACTATCCAGGTGGCTTTTTTCTCCTCTTATCCAGGACTATGCAAGGATCTCTGAATTCTGTAGGGATTTCGACCAACGACTGTCAGATGCCTTTAATCTCTTTCACAGTGCTGCAGTGTGTGCAGAGTCATCCACTGTTGGTTCAAAATCTTATTCTTTACGCTCTTGTGGCCGTTTGGGGCACGATAAATTCTTCTGGACCATTGTCAGAAGCGCAGACTGAAACAATCTCTTGGAAAGAAATTTAGCAAGATTTCTCAAAATTACATATAAAGAGACCTTCTCTCCACCACCTGACCTTGTTGGCAGATAACCTGGGCAACCAGATGTTCCTGCCCAGGAGTTTCAGTTCTTGAGCCAACAATGCCAAGATAAGTGTGCAGAGAGTTTGGGTTTATCCTGCTGCTCAGGAATCAGCAACTGTGTGCTCAGGCAGCAGCAGGGTCCGGCTGTAGATGTGTCCAGTGGTGGCAGCAACATTGATCTGGGCAGAATCTTCCACACTTATCCTCCCTCATTTCCTGCCAGTTTTTATCCTTTTTACTGATTCTATAAGCTCCTTACAGCCTTCCAATAAATCAGTTTAAGTTCCAGTGCAGTTTAAGTTAACATCTCTGTTGCTTGCAGTCAAGAGCCTTGGTGGATAGAACTTGTACATTCAGAGGATCTCTAGAAAGTGAGAAGAGAAACTGGTGATGTGGCTGCCTCTGCAGAGGGCAACTGGGGCCTGGGTCAGAGGTAGAAAGGACACTGACCTTTTGTCCTGCTTGACCTTTGGTAATTTAAAAATCAAATACCCATATTATTTGTTTATGAATAAAAAATTCAAAGACAGGGACTTCCCTGGAGGTCCAGTGATAGGACTCCGTGCTTCCACTGCAGGGGGCCTGGGTTCAATCCCTGGTCGGGGAACTAAGATCCCACGAGCCATGTGGTGCAGCAAATAAAAATTCAAAGACAAAAATACCAAATTTTATTTTTAGTTCAAATCATGTCATATAGGTGGCATGACTGTGCTCACTCTTGGGATTTCTTAGAACTTACGTCAACGCACTTTCATAAAAAAATAAGCACAAACGAAAACATCCCTGGAAAGCTATAGAAGAGAAAGTCTTGTGCCTGCTTGTCTGGTCTCCATCCCTCTAGGGGGAACGTGGCTGGGTATTAAGTTACCTTCCTAGTTTAATGAGGATTACTTCACTGCCTAAGAGCAAAAAGAACCAAACTGAACAGCAGTGCATGAGCTTACCTATGTCTTGTTTAGCTGCAGAATTTGAATTCAAGAGGAATTTTTAAAAAGCCCATTCATTCTCTGGACTTCCTAGGTGGTGCAGTGGTTAAGAATCCACCTGCCAATGCAGGGGACACAGGTTCGAGCCCTGGTTCGGGAAGATCCCGCATGCCGTGGAGCAACTAAGCCCGTGCGCCACAACTACTGAGCCTGCACTCTAGAGCCCGTGAGCCACAAGTATTGAGCCCATGTGCTGCAACTACTGAAGCCCACATGCCTAGAGCACGTGCTCCACAACAAGCCACTGCAATGAGGAGCCCACGCACCCCAACGAAGTGTAGCCCTCGCTCACCGCAACTAGAGAGAGTGCATGTGCAGCAATGAAGACCCAACACAGCCAATTAATTAATTACTTTTTTTTTAAAGCCCCTTTTCTTATTTGTGGACCTTGCTAGTAGTACTGCTTCATCTAAACTTTTGGAGAGCTCATGGGGGCTGTTTTTCATGTCTTATTTATTCCCAGCATGGACTCACTCATTCATTCAACAAACATTTGTTCTCTGACCCACTGTGTGCCTAGCAGCAGGATGGGTGGGGCAAGGGCTGTGAGTGAATCCTTTTGGCTGTAAGTAACCTAAGCCCAACTCAAACTGGCTTCAGCAAAGAAATAATTTATTGGTTTATGTGACTGTAAGTTTCAATGTACATCAACTTCAGGCATGGTGGTTGCACGGGCACAGCAACAACATCAATATTCAGTCTTCATCTCTCAGCTATGCTTTCTTCTGTGAAGGCTGAACCCCTCAAGCAGCTCCTCCCCTGAGATAGTAGCAAAGATGACTTACCAGTTTAGCTGGGGAAAGAGAGAGCATTTTCCCCAACAATTCCAGCAGAAGTGCTAAATTGGCTCTAATTTGGCCCAATTTGAGTCAGGTGCCTTCACTTGATTGATTGAGCGATGCAACCTGCTGATTGGCCAGTGCACAGTCACATGGTCAGACCAGAAAGTGACAGAGCAAGGTCAGTTCCACCCAGATTACGTGGATTAAGATTGGAGGTAGTTCCCCAAAACAACACTACGGTGCAGTGACCAGAAAAAGAATGGATACGGCCATGCAAAAACAGCAGATGTCCAATACCACGTACAATAAAGGTGAATAAAGAACTTTGGGGGACTGTAGAAACCCCCGTGGCTGCTGGTGGGAGTAAAGACCAGGAGCAGCTATGCTGGAGAGCAGCCAGGCCATACTTGCCCCCCACATACCCAAGGAGCTGGTATCTCCTCTCTTGACTATAGCTCCCACAGAGCTGCTCCTTCGGTCCACGGGGGACGTGCACAAAGATGCCCCTTGTGATGACGTGTAGAGCTGGAGGAAGGGATGAGGGTCCATCCCTAGGAGAGTGCATTGATAAAACGTGGCAAATGCAACGTGTACGGAAAGTAGTCAGAAAAAATGGGCTAGATATTCACAGAGACATAAGCAGGTCTTAAAAACAGTGGGAAAAAAAAGAACTCTATAACACAAGACTGTGTAAACGTAAAACGTATACCTACACTGTTAATCAGGATAGAGTTTTCCTTGCAGCGTGTGACTAGAAGGAAGCACACAGTTGTCCAGTTAAAGACTACATTTCCCAGCTCTCCTTGCAGCTAGGCGTGGCCACCTGACAAAGTTCCAGCCAATGGGATGGGAGTGGAAGTAATATATGCAACTTCCCGGATCAAGACCTTAAAGAGGAGGGCGGCCTCCCTCTGTCTTCCTGCTTGGGTGCTGAAACAGCCCTTTTGCTCCATCAGGTGGAAACCACATATTGATAAAACAGAGCAACGAGATAGAGCCACCCAAACAGTCTTTGACTCCTTACAAATGGACCATTAAGTGAGAAATAAAAATCTGTATTGTTTAGTCTCCTATTCTCTTTTGGTCTTTGTACAGCTATAGAACCTACATACTAATACAGTGCTCAGTAAGGGTTGTGAGTTTCATATTATTACTATTGCTCTCTCTTCAGTTATCATCATTATTATTTTATTGACCTAAAGCATTTCTTAGGTACAGTGCCGTGAATATTCCTCGAACCCTAATAGTGGAGGCTATAATCCTTAAGGTTCTTTAGTTGCAAATGACAGAAACCACTAACATAAGGGAAAAAAAGGGCTACATTAAGAAAAAAAAAAAAAGGAATGTATTGGTAGGCTGTGGGGGAGTTTATTGACTCAAAAGAAAGGCTGAAGACCCAGGCTTCTAGAAAACCAGAAGCTGGGGCTAGTCCAGGAAACCAGGTGGTAGGAACTAATGAGCACTAGAGTAGGAGATTAATTGTGGTTTACCGAGCAGGGAGGTTACATTTACACAAAAGCGTCCACTGGGGAGGCCACTTTAGAATGGGCACCAGGGCAGGCCTCTCAGGGAGGTGACATTCAAGCTGAGACTGGAGGACGAGAAGGAGCTGGCCATGCGAAGATATTGGAGATGAGTATCTCAAGGGAAATTCCCTTAGAAGCGAATCTTTGAGAAACACAAGGTAGGGCTAGACGGGTTGGAGTATAATGGAGGAGGCAGAGGATTTATGAAATGAAATCAGAGGCCAGGGCGCCATCCTGCAGGATCTTGGAGACCATGGAAAAGAGGTTCTCTTCTGTTTGTTATGGAAAACCGACGGAGCGTTTTAAGCAGCGGTCCAGCACGACTTGATTTATTTCTTCAGGTCCACCTGACTGCTGGGTCGGAAACTGATTGCACTGGGCAAGGGTGGAAGCAGGGAGACCGAGAGATGGGGAGCGGTGGGGAAGGGCACGGGAGCTGGAGCCCACAGGGCTTGCCAATCCCGGATGTGGGGTAGGAGGGAAGAGAGAGCACAGGCCAGTCCTCACTTTTGTGCTTATCAGAGCCAAATGGAAGCGGACAGGTTTCGATGGAGCAGTCAAGCGTTCAAAATAAGACAATTGACAATGGCTGGAGATACCAGTCTGTAGATTTGGACATACTAATGGGACATAAATTAGCAGACATAAATGCGGAAGTCATCAACAGTAAGATATCAATTACAATCTTGGCATTAAACAAAATCCTCTAGGAGGACAGTATCCATGACCCAAATCCTGGAGTCATCCAAGGTCAACATGCACTTGGGTCTTACTATGTCTCTTCCACCTGGTCCCCTTCCTACACATCATTCCCAGGGACTACACCATTTCTCTGCTCCTTATTTTAGTAACATTTCTTGGACTAGTTTATAGCTTATAGCTCCTGTCTCCCCCTTTCTCACCTCTTGCTCTCTCCTCAACCTGCCCTGATCAGGCTGAAATAAGCATTTATGTTTTGGAATTTAGTGAAAACCATTCCATTCATAACAGGGCAAGTGGTTCCTTGATAGGAAAAAATATATCCCAATCTACCATCAAGAACTTAGTCCAAGCCCTCAAACATACATGCTTGCCCTGCCCCAGGGCCTTTGCTCATACCATTCTCTCTTACTGGAACATTCTTTTCCCAGATATCTGCCTCTCTCTCTCTCTCTCTCCCCCCCTCCCTTACGTTTTTGCCTAAATGTCATCTTTTCATTGAGGTCTCCATTCCCCCTTTTAATTTTTCTCCATGTGTTCTATTCATTCATTCGTTGATCCTTCTAGGGCTTCTGTCCTGTGTGTTTCTGTACCCCCAGAGCCTAGAAGAGTGCTGGCACTTAGTGGGCACTCAAAAAATACCTGTTGAATGAATAAAGGAATGAACAAATGGACCAGATCAGGAAGTGGACACTGGCCTTCAGGGAACACACAGGACTTTGATAACAACCCTAGGAGAGTCAGTCCTGGACATTCCTCAGCAGGAGTCTTGGGGAAGTTCAAAAGGTGAAAGTCTCGATTGTTCGCAGCTGTGCTTTCACTGTCTTCACCATTTTACCCCAGCCCCCTGAAATCCCCAGGGCCCGGTCCACCGCCCTTCCTTCACATTCCTCAGCTCTGAAGTCCCCACCCCCTTTCAACACCCGGAGTTCTTTTTTTGGATGGAATGAACTGAATCATATTTTCCATGTTAGTAATAGGGCCCAAGAATGCCAATGACTCAGAAGACCAGAGCGCCCCGTCAAGGGAGCGGAGCGCGGCTCTCCAAATAGCCACCAGGGGGCGCCATCCCCCCACGGAGTTCCGCGCCGGCCGCTCCGCAAGCAGCTGAATCAAGTGAGAAGCCGGGAGGTTTTTGCCTGTTGTAGCCTTCGCTGGGCCTCTGCGAGCTCCAGCAGCTGGTGGGAGAGCTTGCTTGGATGCCTGCAAAGAAGTTGATGGCACAGGTTCTCTCCTGCCTTAAATTACATAGACCAGCGTTCAAACCCAGACTGTGGCAACTTTCCGGCTGTGTGACCCTGGCCAAGTCACTTCACATTTGGCAAGCCTGGGTTAGCTCCTCCATAAAAACACTGATAATCCTGGGACCCCACTGCTGTGCGGATGCAATGCCATATGCCTTGCAGGTGCCAGGGACTGAGTCTGAAATGAGAGATGGTGACCTGATCAGGGGTTGTTTATTACCATGGCAATTGACTCAGCACAATGATTCTCAAAGTGTGTTCCCTGGGCCAGCTGCAGCACCTGGGGAATTGCTAGAAATGCAGATTCTCAGCCGCAACCCAGAACTTTTGATTAAATTATGGGTCTTTCAGTCTTTAATAAAACTTCTAGATGATTCTTTTTTTTTTTTTAACTTTATTTATTGGCTGCATTGGGTCTTCCTTGCTGCGTGTGGGCTTTCTCTAGTTTCGGCCAGCAGGGGCTACTCTTCGTCGCGGTGTGCAGGCCTCTCATTTCAGTGGCTTTTCTTGTTGCGGAGCATGGGCTTTAGGCATGTGGGCTTCAATAGTTGCAGCGTGTGGGCTCAACAGTTGTGGCTCACAGGCTTAGTTGCTCCGCAGCATGTGGGATCTTCCCAGACCAGGGATCAAACCCGTGTCCCCTGAATTGGCAGGTGGAATCCTAACCTAGGAATCCTAACCCCCTCCAGATGATTCTGATGGTCCTCAAGTCAGCTCAGAGAGGGAGATTTCCCCTAAATCACAGCTGATTGTTTGAAAAATGGAGCTGGAATTGAAAAAAAAAAAATCTCTTACTGACTGCAAAGCTGTGTGTCTGTGTCTGTGTCTGTGTGTGTGTGTGTGCGTGTGCGCGCGCGCATATGCACGCAACGCATGAGAGGCTGAAATTCAGAACAACCTGTTGGAGTTCTTAGAGCTAGTTTAAAGCTTTTTGTTATCCACGCTGACTATACATTAGAATCAGCTGGAGCTCTTCAAATTTTTTTTTTTTTTTTTTGGCCTTGCCAGGCAATACTCAGGATCTTATTTCCCCAACCAGGAATCAAACCTGCGCCCCCTGAAGTGGAAGCATGGAGTCTTAACCACTGGACCTCCAGGGAAGTCCCTGGAGCTCTATAAAATCTGTATCAATGTCTGGTCCTCTCCCCAGACCAATTAATCCCAAATTTCCTGAAGCATCTGTGCTTTTACAAATTCCTCAGGTAATACTGACACCCAGTGAGGGTTGAAAACCCCCAGCCAAGAGCCTGGTATCCTCATCTGTAGAATCAGACTTGAGATACAGGCTTCTCTGGGGTCTTGTGAGGAAGAAACTAGAGAAACTCCATAAAGCTCCTGGCCTGGGCCTTGGCTCAGGAAGAATTGGTAAAAGGGCAGGAAACAGTTAAGCATTTGCAGTATGCAAAGCACAGTGCAAATCTCCTTACAAGCACCATCTCACCTAATCCTCACCAAGACCCCCACTTCATAGCTGAAGACCCCATCCCTGGGCTTGGCCACCTCCTGGTCTGTCACAGAGCCAGGTCTCTGCAGCCCTGGACTCGGAAAAGCAGGCTGGGACTGGGGTAGGGCAAGGAGACACCCAGAACGCAACATTTAAGGAGGCGCTGACGCTCAGGGTCATGCAAGTGCTGAGCTGGTGCCTGAGAGCAAGTGCCTCCTTAAATGTGGGGCCCTGGGCCTCTCTGGTCTCCCCCAGGTCCCAGCCCTGCACCAGAGGCTGCCTTCTTAAGTCACTAGCTTAGATCTCACTCAGAATGAAGGATTGGGAGGAGGAGGGGCAGCCAGGCCAAGGCAGCCTGGTTGAAAAGTCTACATTTTGTTACAGCAACAAAATTTTCTTCCCCTTAAGCAGAGAACAAATTAATGTATAATAATAGAAATGCACATCAGGAAGGTGAGTTAATGATTAACAATGATGTACTGTGAACTCCACACTGTAGCCACTGTTAGAAATTTAAATTTGGGGCCCTTAAGGCAAACTTTTCAAAGACTACATTCTACTGTCCCTAGAATGAATGAACAAGTGAACAAATAAAGGATCAGTTTACCAGCTACCTAGATGTGAGCTTCAGGAGGACAGTGGAGAGAAAAAAGGGACCCCACACAGCTGATGTCTACACTCAGAAATGGAGAGTCTCTGGTGAGAAAAGCAGATTAATTCCAAGAACTCACATACAGGTGGAGTGTAGTTACAAAGCAGTGGATCCTCATTCGAAATCCCTTTAATTTACCCAGACACATAGATCGGCACACTTTGCAAAAAAATGGTGTTAAATAACATTTTATTTCTAGCTGGGTGTATTTTCTTAAACAGGCAATACATTTGCATAGTAGAAATTCAAAGGACTTAAAAGAGCAACTAGTAAAATCTCTTTTGTATTCTTGAAACCCACCAGCCAGGCTCTCATCCCCACAAGCAATCTCTGTTGTCAGTTTCTTGTGCATCCTTCCAGGACTATTCCACCCATTCTACACTCATTTAAATTTTGTAGCTAAGTCTATCCACCAACCCACTGCAGCTTAAGGATCTGAGGAAGGGAGTGATGGACATTTGTCCCCACTGGTCCTCGGGTCAGCCTTGGTCCAAGTGTGCCTCTCCTAGGGCTGCTCTGTTTTAGAGTGACCAAACTGTCCCTGTTGGCCTGGGACTAGGGGTTCTCAGGATGTGAGATTTTCAGTTTTAGAAAACTGGGACAATCCCAGGCAAACCACGAGGAGTTGGTCACCCCAGTCCACTCCTTATAGTAAGATGCATATTTGCATACAGTTTACCTCTAAACAACTGCTTCATCTAGAGCTCAAAGAAACAGTTATTTTGTTCTGATGGAAGAGGGAGAGCTGGGAAATTTGAACTAACTGAGAGGTAGCATGGATTCTCAATGATGGTGCCAGGAAGGGTTTCCCAAGGCAACTTTTCAGGATATGTCATATGCTTAATATGCTGACATCAGCATCAACTTGCCCATGTAAGTTTCTTTCTCTATCAGGCAATGGATTCATTGGTGCAAAAGTTACATTGCTCACCAAAGGGACTCCAATGCTGGCTTCTGGCTCCTCAAAACAATTACCAAAAAACCTGTTGTTCAAGGCAAAGCACGTTGAGAGAATCAGTAGTATCTCAGAAGGCAGAAGGCAGGGGAGGAGACTTACAGGATTAGAGGGCCTTGAACTGGGTGATTTCACCCAGGTCTTGCCAGACAGGGAACTGGTGAGAACTGGCAGAGTTTGATGTAAGAGCTTTGGACGGGTGGGCACAGCAAAGCAAGGGTGAATCTCGACCTTGATAAGTAAGCTAATTTCGTAGGCTCAGACGTATATTCCAGGAGCAAGGATTTTCTGAAGCAAGTAGCTCCTGTCAGCTCCCAGACTTGCTCAGCATGGGAGCAGGGAGGGATGCTGGTTTTATGGGAGCCTGAGGGGCAGCTTGGCTCCACGTGGTCACTCAGAGCCCTCAGTTCCTTTCATCTCATGTCTCTGCCATCCCTGGGGTATTGAGCTGGTCTGTGTGGTCGATGCCAGGCCATCCCCATACCCCTGGTCCATCCTGGATACAGTCAAGCAGGAGCATCTTAATTCTTAGAAGGGAGTCACTTGAGTTCTCTCCTTTTCTCAGGAAAGAAGCAGCTCTGCCCTGAATCAGACAGCCCTGGATTCAGACCCAGCTCAGGCACCTTCAGGCCATGTGACCTCAGGCAAATCACTTCCCTTCTGAGCCCATTGACTGAGGTGGCCCTATGTTAGTCAGTTAGTCACACAGTCACACCTAGCTGTGCTTGGACCACGTGAGGGACCTGTGTCAGGCCAGGGATGCATGAAAAAAGATGTGCAGAAAGATAGGTACATTTCAGAGGTGAAAGCCTGGGAGGGGGAGATTGAATTCCACAAGTGATCTCCCCAATGAATTGATTCTTCCCAATGTGGGAAGCACTACGAAGGAACCGAAAAGGAGTAAAGGGAGATTCAAATTGGGAACAGGAGGCTAACTGAGTGGGGGGGGGGGGGGGCGGGGGCTGGGCAGAGCAGGCTTTTTCAGGACAATTCTGTGGAAGAAGCAGATGAGTCAGTGCTGCTCAGGCTCAGAGGGAGGCAAAGCAGGGCATCATTCAACGCAGAGGAAAGAGCCAGAAGGCCACACAGAAGGAAGCAGGGGCTTAGTTTTAGGAACTAAAACGAAAACTAAAAGTAGCCCAGCTGAGGGCTTTCCAGGTGGCGCAGTGGTTGAGAATCCGCCTGCCAACGCGGGGGACACGGGTTTGATCCCTGCTCCAGGAAGATCCCACATGCCACGGAGCAACTGAGCCCGTGCGCCACAACTATTGAGCCTGCGCTTTAGAGCCTGTGAGCCACAACTATTGAGCCCACGTGCTGCAACTACTGAAGCCCACGTGCCTAGAGCCCGTGCTCCACAACAAGAGAAGCCACGGCAATGAGGAGCCCGCTAACCACAAGGAAGAGTTGCCCCCACTCACCGCAACTAAAAAGAAAGCCTGAGCACAGCAAAAAAAGACCCAACACAGCCAATAAAATAATAAATAAATAAATACATTAAAAAAAAAAAAAAGTAGCCCAGCTGAGACGCAGGAAAGAGAGAGAGGCCAGCAGGGCTCACAGCAGCGGCCCTGAGGTCAACAACCAGTGGTTCATGGACTGGAGACACCGTGGAGTAGCCATGTAAAGTTTTGCCTGTTCCATATTTTTTAAAAATGGAATGAGTTGCATTTTTTTTGTTTTGTTTTTTGAGTGATTTCCCACAAAAATCTGAATTTCCAGATTTTCTTAAAAAGTAATAAGATCTGGCCATTTGGACTCGCATTTCTTTTTTTTTTTTTTAAGCTCTTTATTGGAATATAATTGCTTTACACTCTTGTACCAGCTTTTTTTTTTTAATTAATGTATTTATTTATCAGCTGTGTTGGGTCTTTGTTGCTGCACACAGGCTTTCTCTAGTTGGGGAGTTGCTACTCTTTGCTGTGGTGTGCGGGCTTCTCATTGCAGTGGCTTCTTTTATTGCAGAGCATGGGCTCTAGGCGTGTGGGCTTCAGTAGTTGTGGCACATGGGCTTGCTTAGTTGCTCCATGGAATGTGGGATCTTCCTGGAGCAGGGATCAAACCCATGTCCCCTGCATTGGCAGGCGGATTCTTAACCACGGCACCACCTAGGAAGCACTGGGCTCACATTTCTGAGTAGCAGCTAACAGTTGGAGCTGAGGAAGGCTGGAGATGGTGTTTTAACTTATGAAACTGAAACTAAGTTACTTGTTGGCCTTAAAGTGTTGGCCCCATAAACATTTAAGTTGTGGACCCTTAGGCTCGGCCTTATAGGCTGTGTCAAGAATTGTGGAAGACATCCAAAGTGCAATGAGAAGGCAGGGTTTGTTTGTTTGTTTGTTTGTTTGGGGCAACACCACACAGCATGCGGGATCTTAGTATCCTGACTAGGTGTCGAACCCTGGCCCTGGGCAGTGAAAACGCGGAGTTCTAACCACTGGACCACCAGGGAATTCCTGGAAGGCAGGGTTTTGAGGTGAGGAGAAACACAATCTCAGGTCACTCAGGTAGAGAAGGTACTGTGGTCAGGAGGAGCGTGGATGTGAGGGGACCAGGAAGGCAGCCATACATGGAGGTCCAGGCGTGAGATGATGCTGGCTCTGTCCAGGGTGGGAGCAGCAGGATGAGGAAGAGTGCTCATGGAGTGTCCTTGACACTCAGACTCCTCATACAGAGTTGGGTTGCTTTTGGTTTTGTTTGGCTCAAAACAACAGAAATTTATTCTCTTGTGGTTCTAGAGTTCAGAAGTCCAAAATCAGTGTCACTGGGTCAAAATCAAGGTGTCAGCAGAGCTGGAGGCTCAAGGGGTGAATCTGTTCCTTGCCTCTTCCAGCTTCTGATGGCAGCTGGCTTTCCTTGGTTTGTGGCCACATCCCTGTGTCACAAGCCCTCTTCCTCTCCGTCTTCAAATCTCCCACTGCCTTCCTCTTAGAGGGATGGATACGTGGGGTTGCACTCAGGGCCCACGTGGATAACCCAGGATAATCTCCGTATCTCAAAAGACTCCATTTAATCACATCTGCAATCACACCTTTTCCAAATAAGGTAACGTTTACAGGTTCTGACATCTTTGGGGGTCATTAACCAACCCTACTACACTTCCCCTCTCTGAACCTTGACTTTCCCCTCTGTAACACTTCATCCAGGGTTTCACGTATTTGGAGAACAGTGACCAGACAGGACAAGGCAGCATGTTTCTCTTTTTTTTTAATTAATTAATTTATTTATTGGTTGTGATTGGTCTTCATTGTTGTATGGGCGGGTTTTCTCTAGGTGAGACGAGCAGGGGCTACTCTTTGTTGCGGTGCGCGGGTTTCTCATTGCAGTGGCTTCTCTTGTTGCAGAGCAAAGGCTCTAGGCGTGCAGACTTCTGTAGTGGTGGCACACGGGCTTAGTCACTCTGTGGCACGTGGGATCTTCCCAGATCAGGGATCGAACCCGTGTCCCCCTGCACTGGCAGGCAGATTCTTAACCACTGCGCCACCAAGGAAGTCCCCATGTGTTTTTCTTATCCTTACCCACTCCTCAGTCTAAACTTAACTCACAGCTCCCCTACACAGCGTTTCACCCCAACACACTCACTCCCCCAGGAATGGGGCAGGCACGTGCGGTTTTTTCATCCCTGCCCAGAAATGTACTGACCGACCCTGTACAACCTGCCAAATGCGTCCTAGACCCTGGGCATATAGCAGTGAACAAAACAGATAGAAATCCCTGGTTCTCGTGGAGCTGGCCTCCAGTGGTGGTAGAGCAGGTGGGGAGACAGACAGGAAACAAGCAGATACAGAATAGGACAGACAGTGGTTAAGTGGGTTCTTTCGCTAGGGCTGCTGTAACAAAGTGCCACAGACTGGGTGGCTTAAACCACAGAAATGTAAGTCTCATACTTCTACAGACTAGAAGTCCAAAATCAGTGTGTGGACAAGGTTGCTTCCTTCTAAGTGCTATGAGAGAAGGATTTTTTCCAGGCCTCTCTCCCTGGCTTATAGATGGCCATCTTCTCCCTGCATCTGTTTTGTTTTGTTGTTGTTGTTTTTGTTTTTGCTTCTTCTTTTTTTTTTTTTTTGGCCATGCCTTGCAGCATGTGGGATCTTAGTTCCCTGACCAGGGATCAAACCCATGCCCTCTGCACTGGAAGCACAGAGTCTTAACCACTGGACCGCCAAGGAAGTCCCAGCCCTGCATCTGTTTATATCATCTTCCCTCTGAGTCTGTCTCTGTGTCCAAATTTCCTTTTCTTATAAGGACACTAGTCATATTAGATTACAACCCACCCTAAAGATCTCACTTTAACGTGATCACCTCTGTAAAAACCCTGTCTGCTAGTAAGGTCACATTTACAGAGACTGGGATTAGGACTCCAATATATGAATTGGGGGGTACCGAGGACACAAATCAGCTCATAACTATAAGTATAAGAAGAGAAACAAGGCAGGGTGAGAGAGTAGGAATGATGGGGTAGGAGGGTGCTATTTTAAACAGAGTAACCAGGGAGGTGATTCCTGGGCAATGACTTGAATGAAGGAGGGAGGTACCAAGAAATACATGAGGGAAGAGCATTCCAAGGAGAGCAAATGGCAGGTGCAAAGGCCCTGAGGCCTGAGGATTTGGGTGTGGAGAAAGAACAGATGGAGGTGCATCATGGTGAGAGTGGGGTGAGCGGGGAGGGCAGGAAGGAGTGGAGACTAGTGAGATGGGCCTTGCGGGACAGATTGTGTAGGGCCTGGGGGCCTTGTTTCTTAACTGGTGCAAATTTTCTTCTCAAATGGGTTTGTTCCTGTCTGGTCCTCTTTCGAGTTACAGGTTCAGTTGGCCTCCCTTTTACACTGCAGAACCTTCTTAGTATTTTAGCTAGACTGCAGCCAGCTTTCAAAATATTTTGGCAAATAATTTATTGATGTGAAACTTGCTTAACATTAACCATTTAAAGTGAACAATGCGAGGACTTCCCTGGTCCAGTGGGTGAGACCCCGTGCTCCCAATGCAGGGGGTCCAGGTTCGATCCCTGGTGGGGGAACTAGATCCCGCATGTATGGTGCACTTAAGAATCTGCATGCCACAGCGAAGATCCCGTGTACCAGAGCTAAGACCCAGGGCAGCCAAAATAAATAACTATTAAAAAATAAAGTGAACAATTCGGTGGCACATGGTATGTTCACAATGCTGTGTACCCTCCCCTTCTGTCTGGTTCTAAAGCATTTCCTTCACTCTCAAGTCACTTCACACTGAGTGGGATGGAGCCCCAGGTGGATTCTGAGCAGAAGAGAAACCTGATCTGACTGTCACCCTGTGTAATGTGGAGAACGGACTGTGGCCTGACCAGGGGCGGAAGCGGGTGCATTGAGGTTACTGGCACCCTCACCCAGGCAGGCGGGAGATGGTGATGGTGTGGACTGTGTTACGGTGGGGAGCAAGGAGGGTGCTGAGGAGAAGCTGGACTCTGATTGGTTGATTGATTTTGATTGAAGTATAGTTGATTTACAATACTGTGTTAGTTTCAAGTATACAGCAAAGTGATTCAGTTATACATAAATATATAAATATATATATATGTATATATATATGTTTTCAGATTCTTTTCCCTTGTAGGTTATCACAAAATATTGAGTATAGTTCCCTGTGCTATATGGTAGGTCTTGTTGCCTATCTTTTTTTTTTTTTTTTTTTTTTTTTGGCCAAGCTGAGCAGCTTCTGGGATCTTAGTTTCCCCAACCAGGGACCAAACCTGTGTCCCCTGCAATGGAAGCTTAGAGTCCTAGCCTCTGGATGGCCAGGGAAGTCCCCCTTCTTGGTTATCTATTTTTCAGATTCATTTTGAAGTGAAGGCCTTAGCATCTGCTGGTGGTGTGTGATTGTGTGTGTACGTGTGTGTGTGTAAGAGAGGAGGCAAGGGTGGCTGGGGTTTTTTCTTGTAAATATATGTAACATAGATTTACCATTCTAACCATTTTAAGTATACAGTTCAGTGGCATTAAGTACATTCACATTGTTGTACAACCATCACCACCACCCATCTCCAGAACTTTTCCATCTTCCCAAACTGAAACTCCAAACTCATTTAGTGTTCACTCCCCACCCGCCATGCCTCCACACCTTGGTAACCACCTTTCTCCCGTCTGCCTCTGTGAAGTTGCCTGTCCAGGTCCCTCTTATAAGTGGGTCACACAATCTGTGCCTTCTCTCTCTCAGCGTGATGTTTCTGAGCTTCATCCAGGTGCTAGCACGTACACTCTCAGGTCCTGGGCCAGGAAGTGTTTCCATCTCATGGAGTCTGACCTCCTGAGTGTCCCCTCCTGGCAGTGGCCTCCCAGTACTGTCTGAGTTTCGAAGTCTGACCTGTCTTTCCCAGCTCAAGCATGACCCACTCCAGGAAGCTCTCCTTGCGTGTATTTTTTTTTTTTATTGGAACATAATTGCTTTACACTCTTGTACCAGTATTTGAGGTATACCAAAGTGAATCAGCTGTATTTATACACATATCCCCATATTCCCTCCCTCCCTCGACTCCCCCCCACCCTCCCTGTCCCAGCCCTCTAAGGCATCATCCATCATCGAGTTGATCTCCCTTTGTTACACAGCAACTTCCCACTGGCTATCTATTTTACAGTTGGTAGTATATATATGTCTATGCCACTCTCTCACTTCGTCCCAGCTTCCCTTCACCCCCTGTCCCCCCCCCCAACCTCTTGTCCTCCAGTCCATTCTCTGCATCTGCATCCTTATTCTTGTCTTGTCACTGGGTTCATCAGTACCAATTTTTTTTTTCTTTTAGATTCCGTATATATGAGTTAGCATACAATATTTGTTTTTCTTTTTCTCCTTGTGTGTCTTTAAAAGCAGACCTTGGTATCAGAAATAAGTGTTCACATCCTGATTCTGTCGTTTACTTGCTGGGGAACACTGAGTGAGCCTCTCTGACCCTCAGTTTCCCCATCTCTAGCTGGAGACAATAATTGCTCCAAGTCTAGAGGATTGTCTTGACATTTACAGGAGACAACACTGCTTAGCCCAGTGCTAGAACAACTGTCACCTGTTCCTATAAGCTGATACATCTAAACTCACCCAATTTCTTGTCCAAAATGCCTCCAGTATTCTGTGTCTGCTACTCACTGCATAGCAGACATGCATCCTGGCATTCTTATTGTTCTCTAGCTTTTAATTTAATTTCCATATTAACTTTTGACTTCATCTCCTTGTACTAGAGTCTAGGGGTTTTTGTTAGTTTTTGTTTTTGTTTTTTTTTTTTGGTTTTAAATCTTTCTTCACTTTTAAATTATTTATTTATTTGGTTATGTTGGGTCTTGGTTGCAGCATGCAGAATCTTTCATTGCAGTGCGCAGGCTTCTTTAGTTGCAGCTCATGGACTTCTTTCTAGTTGTGGCACATGGGCTCCAGAGCTTGAGGTTTCAGTAGTTGCAGCGTGCCAGCTTAGTTGCCCCACGGCATGTGGGATCTTAGTTTCCCGACCAGGGATCGAACCCACGTCCCCTGCATTGGAAGGCAAATTCTTAACACTGGACCACCAGGGAAGTCCTGTTTGCTTTTTTGAGGAATCTCTCTTTGCATATCCTAAGGGCTGAACATTGAGCTAATACAGTGTGAGTTTGATAAATATAGATTCTGCTAATATCTCCTGCCGCCTTCCCAGGAGTCCCACCCCAGCTCTATCAGAAGAAGGAGCATCTGTTCCTTAGAATGTCCAGCCCCAGGCTGAAGACTTCCTCCAGAAGTACCCAGTCACCTCAGGTCTCAGGGGTTGTCACCCCAAGTCTGCCCCCACCCCAATACACACAAAAGGAAACTGCTACAACATTGCCTTCATGTACCTCCCTCATACACTCAAGAAGCATGCACATTGGTAATATGGCAATAACATCTAATTTTCTAATTTCAAGGGGTTTCCCTGGTGGTCCAGTGGTTAGGACTCTGCGTGCTTTCACTGCTGAGGGTGTGCATTCAATTCCTGCTTAGGGAACCAAGATCCTACAAGCCTCATAGCAGCATGGCCAACAAAACAAAACAAAGCAAAACAAAACAAAACAACAATGAAAAAAGAGGACATCAAATTTTCAAGACACACACACCCTGTATTTACACCAAAGCTGAAATATACCAAGACCCATCAACCAGGCAATTCCACTTCAAGGAATTTTCTCTATGGATAACCCTTGCCCAAGATAGACCAATAAGAATCTTCACTGTTGCATTGTTCATAATAGCCAAAGACTGAAACAACTCAAATGTCCATCCATGGGAGATGGTTAAATAAATTATGATACATAATAAGTGAAATAAATCAGAAAGAGAAGGACAAATACCATCAGATATCACTTATATGCGGAATCTAAAACACGATACAGGGAATTCCCTGGTGGTCCAGTGGTTAGGACTCCACACTTTCACTGCTGTGGCCCAGATTCAATCCCTGGTTGGGGAACTAATATCCCGCAAGCCAAGCAGTGCAGACAAAAAAAAAAAAAGTAAAATACGATGCAAATGAACATGTCTACGAAACAGAAATAGGGCTTCCGTGATGACATAGTGGTTAAGAATCTGCCTGCCAATGCAGGGGACACAGGTTCAAGCCCTGGTCTGGGAAGCTCCCACATGCCTCAGAGCAACTAAGCCCATGCACCACAACTACTGAGCCTGCGCTCTCTAGAGCTTGTGTGCCATAACTACTGAGCCTGCATGCTGCAACTACTGAAGCCTAGAGCCCATGCTCCTCAACAAGAGAAGCCACCACAATGAGAAACCCACACATTGCAACAAAGAGGAGCCCCCGCTCTCCACAATTAGAGAAAGCCCATGCACAGCAACGAAGACCCAGCGCAGCCAAAAATAAATAAATAAATAAATCTTTGAAAACAAAAAAACAAACAAAAAGAACAGAAACAGACTCACAGACATAGGGAACAGACTTGTGGTTGCCAAGGGGGAGGGAAGGTGGGAAGGGGAGGATTTGGAGTTTGGGATTAGCATATGCAAACCATTAGTATATTTAGAATGGATAAGTAACAAGGTCCTACTGTAGAGCACAGGGAACCATGTTCAGTATCCTGTGATAAACCATAATGGAAAAGAATATGAAAAAGAATATATATATGCATGACTGAGTCACTTTGCTGTACAGCAGAAATGAACACAACGTGGGACCTCCCTGGTGGTCCAGTGGTTAAGACTCTGCGCTCCCAATACAGGGGGACTGGGTTCGATCCCTGGTTGGGGAACTCGATCCCACATGCATGCCACAACTAAAGATCCTGCATGCTGTAACAAAGATCCCTCATGCTGCAACTAAGATCTGGAGCAGCCTAAATAAAAAAATATTAAAAAAGGAAAAAAAAAAGAAATGTACACAACATTGTAAGTCAACCATGCTTCAATAAAATTTTTAAAATAAATAAATTATGATACCACTGCACAGTGGATACTACTCCTTAGCCATGAATAAGCCAGGTCTCTGGCTTTGGATAGGGAGCCGGTCTCCAAGATAGACTGATGAGAACAGAAAGCAAGGAGCAGAGAAGTGCAGGCAACTTGTCACCGTTTGTGTCAACAGAAGGAGGAGGGGGAGGGTCTCATGCTGGGGAAGCAGCACAGGTGCTTTCTGCTAACTGGTGCTAGTCACTGCCTCTCGGGAGGGTATCAAATGATGGGTCAGGGATGGGATGGAGACTTAGTTTTTCCCTGGATACCTTTCTATATTTTAATTCTTTTCCATGTGTGTTCATTTCCTATTCAAAATCACTTAGATTAATATGTACACTATATATTTGTCGGAAGCATGAAGGATTTGGACCTCATGATAACAGCACATGCCGTTCTTGAAAGGTTGAGAATTCTCAGTCTGTTCTCCGTCAAATGATGTTAGCAGACAGTGAGCCACCTTGAGTGTTGATTTCAGTGGTGGTGTCTTCACAGAAATGCTCAACCATCACTGACCTCTGTACGGTGTTTCTGTGTTTCACAGTTTACAAGGCTAAAAAGCCTCTTTGCTTATTGTACTCTCATCTGCCCTGACAATGTTGGGGGTAACTGGGGCAGGCAGGAACTTGTCAAGGTGACACAATTAGAGAATGCCTGAGCCAGGCTTGAACCCACATCTCTTTCTCTGCTGCTTTCACATGGCCTGAAATGGCCATCTTTTGAGGATGTCTGAGACCTTCCATCAACAAAGATTTATCAGGTGCTCCTGTGTGATGATCAACTGTGACCACCATGTCGCTAAGTCCAATCAGTGGTCAGTTTTCAGGCCTCAGCCAGCTTGACCGATCAGGAGCATTTGATGACGTGGTGGACTCGTCCCTCCTTCAAATACTTTCTTCCCTCTATCCTGGTTCTCCTCCCGTCTCACTGAAGACTTCTTGACATCTTTGTGGGTTCACTGTCAGGGCCAAATATCCCAACTGTGGAGAGCCCCAGGGACTGGCCCTTGGATCTGTTTCTTGTTCCTAGAACGCCCAGTTCTAGGTGATCTAACCCCCCACCATGTCTTTAAGTACCATGTGTATGCTGATGTCCCCCCTACATTTATACCTTCAGGCCAAACTTCCCCCTGCACTGGGCTATCCAACTACTTCCTTGACATCACCTAGGTGACTAATAGTTCCTCATCTCCTCTCGCTTCCTCCCCATCTCTGCCCCACTGACTCCATCCTCCAGCAGCTCAGGCCCCAAAACCTTGAAGTCATCCATGCCTCTCCCGCTCCACACGAACTGTCAGCTGGACTTTCCAAGCAGATCTAGAATCTTACCCCTTCTCTCCACCTCCTTAGTCTCCACTCTGGTCCGAGCCACCTTCACCTGGAGCCTGGAATATTCCAACAGCCTCCCCACTGGTCTCCCTCCTTCTGCCCTCACCCTTGGCATTCAGTCTAATTTTCAGCCCCACAGCCAGAGGTGATCACTCAGAAAGAGTCAGTCTGTGCTCTTTTCTTCTCCACTGAAAAGCTGCCAGTGATTTCCCGTTTCATTTAGAGTAGCAACTGAGCTCCTTAAAATGGCCCCAAAGGCCTTCCTGTTCCTCCCTGCCTCGGTGCCCTCTGACCTCCTCCACTGCTGTTTCCTCCTCTGGTGTAAATCTTTCCAGTAGGGTGAGCGGAGCTCCCTGCCATTCCTCTAACACCCGGCACCCAGCACCCAGCACATGCAGGCAGCTCTCAGGGCGGGGCTTCCTCTTCCCCGTGCATTTGGGCTTCTCAGCCTCACACTATGGACATTTGGGGGTGGCTAATTAGCTTTGTTGGAGGGGGTGCTGTCCTGTGCCTGGTAGCATGTCGGTGCATTCCTGGCCTCTGTGCACTAGCCACCCGTAACATCCCCATCTCTTCAGAAATTTCCAAGTGTCCTTTGGGGGGCAAAATTGGCAGGCTGGGAACCAGGGACCTACCTGTAACCTGCTCCCCAGACATCCCTGTGCCTCCTCCCACATCTCCAGGGGGTCTCCACTCAGCTGTCACCTCCTTATGGAGGCCTCTGTCCACTCTGAAGATCACTGCCTCCCAACCCAAACTTCCCGTTTCCCTGCCTGCTGTATTTTTCCCCATAGCACTCATCACCATTTCCTGTTTATTATCTGTCTCTTCTCACTGGACCCTAAATTTCAAAAACCCAAGGATTTTTGTCTGTTGCATTCACTGTGTATCCCCAGCACTTACAGCAAAACCTGGCACACAGTAGGCACTCAATAAATGCTTCTCCAAGGAACAAATCCATGCCAGGCTTTGTAACAGATGCACGAACCTTAGATCTTGACCTTGAGAGACTTGCATTCCAGGGTGGGTGCTGCGGGTAAACAGACAAATGAATGTGTGCAGTGGCAGGGGGTGATAAGTGTGAGGAAGAAAAGAAAGCAGACGCCTTGGTTTCCTAGGCTACCGTGAACCAAGTGCCACAAACTGGGTGGCTTAAAACTACAGAGGTTTATTGTCTCGCTGTTCTAGAGGCCAGAAATCCAAAATCAGGTGTTGGCAGGGACGTGATCCATCTGAAACCTGCAGGGGAATCCTTCCTGACCTCCTCTTAGTTTCTGGTGGTTTCCCAGCTCTCTTGGACATTCCTGGGCTTGTAGAAGCCTCAGACCAATCCACCTCTTCACAAGGGCTTCTCCCTGTGTGTCTTCACATCATCTTCTCTCCATGCGTGTCTGTCCAAATGTCCCTTTTGCATAAGGCCCCCGCTCTTATTAGATGAGGGCCCACCCCCATAACCCCATTTTAACTTGATCTCTGTAAAGATCCTATGTCCCCAAAGGCCACATTCTGAGCTATTGGGGGGTTCGTTGAGTTTCTTGGTGGGGGGGACACAGTTCAGCCCCTAATAGCAGGGCATGGGATGAGAGGGTGCTGGGAGAGCCTCTGAATTGGTGGCATTTGAGCAGAGTCCAGAATGGAGAGACGGGGTGAGTCCTGTGGTTTTCTGGGGGAAGAGCATTCCAGGCAGAGGGAACAGCTAACGCAAAGCGGCATAACCAAGGTTCCTACCTCACAGTGCTGGGAGGCTTCAGTGACTTAATATGGGAAAAAAGTTAATTCAAGCCTCACCTAGAGCACCAAAAAAAAAGGAAAAAATAAGTTAAGAGGCCCGCCCAGTACATAGTTAGCAGGCAGTTAATATGTTATTATTACTGTTACTATTATTATTATTAATCAAAGGAATAACAGGATCTGACTTGGTTTCTACTCCGGACTAGGCAGCCTTCTAGGGCTGAGGATCCAGAATGAACTAGCCAGACAGTTAGTTCTTTCTTTCTGTCTTCCTGGGGCTGAATGCCTCACTGGGGGTGACCGAGAGACCAAGACACCAGTAAGTCAACAAACGAAATACAGCCTGTGGTATGACTGCTGACAACCAGAGGGCTCAGTACAACAGGGTGATGTCATAGAGGGTGACTGCTGGATGGGGCTGGGGCAGCGCCACTAGATAAGACAATCAAGGAAGGCCTCTTGGAGGAGGTGACCTTGGAGCTAAAGGATCTTTCCTCCAGGGGACGTCCATGAAGAAAAGTCCACTGGTCAGGTCAAGATCCATAACTAGGCTGCCATTGGCCATGGGGGAGGTGTCCCAAAGGTGAGAAATTAATGAACCTAATAACACCTGCAAGTTACTGCAGGTTCATTGCAAAGAGCATGAGTGCTGGTCAAATTGGTCTCAAACCCCAGACTTCGTTTATCATACCCCACGGCCATCTCATCCCTACCTCCGAATAAAGAAACCATCGGTGAGGAACAGAAAATAATTCCCTAAGTCAGGCCCCAATGTTTATGTCTGACTTTAGGTCCGAGTGGGAACAATTAAGAATAGGTACCGTGGTTACCCTCATGTACCTGTTGGTGACTCTCAAAGACAGTTAATCCACATGGCCACCAGCTTCCACATTCTCAGTGGGCTTTCTGGGTTGGATTCAACACAGCTTCTTAGATACCCTCGAAAATCCTTTTTTCCTGAAAATTCCTTTATCCCCTAATTCTTTCAGGGCAATTTTCCAACAGATGGGAAAGTATGAGGTGCCTAATGCAGACTGCAACTCTGTTGCATCCCGTTCTCGGAAGTCCCTCCTTTCCAGGTAGAAAGCAACCAAGGTAGCTGTTTTTTTGTTTGTTTTTAAATTAAATTTATTTATTTTGGGGCTGCATTGGGTCTTGGTTGCTGCGCACGGACTTTCTCTAGTTGTGGCAAGTGGGGGCTACTCTTCGTTGCAGTGCACAGGCTTCTCATTGCGCGGGCTTCTCTTGTTGCAGAGCATGGGCTCTAGGCTCAAGGGCTTCAGTAGTTGTGGCTTGCAGGCTCTAGCACGCAGGCTCAGTAGTTGTGGCGCTCAGGCTTAGCTGCTCTGCTGCATGTGGGATCTTCTCAGACCAGGGATAGAACCCGTGTCCCCTGTATTGGCAGGTGGATTCTTAACCACTGTGTCACCAGGGAAGTCCCCAAGGGGGCTGTTTTGACATTCCCATGGTCGTGTTTCTTTCCTTTTGAAACTGCTTTTTGTCATTTTGCTTCGTTTTATAAAAAAAGCAGAAATCTGCCTTAAGTTTAATTCCCCTCCCCCTCGCCCCCAGCAACCCAATGTAATTGGGGCTACAGAGAAAGCACAGAAAGGCAGACCTGGGTTCAAGACCCAGAGCACAGAGAGAGAGAGAGAACACACAAGAGAGTGCACTCTGCGTCATGGAGACCCTTGTGGATCTGTATTCACTCATCCCACAGATATTCATGGCGCACCTCCTGAGGGCCAGGCACTGTGTTAGGCTCTGGAAGTCCATCAGCAAAACTCAAGATGAGTCCCTGCCTTCTTCTAGCTTACAGTTTACCGTACACTCACATCTGATAGAGAGTCAAGAAGAGCTTTAGCATGAGAGTCCCAAAGACCAGGGACTTTGCTTCTTGGTCCTCCCACTGATTAGCTGTCCTCAGTTTTCCTCCTCTGTAAAATGGGTCCAGCCACTCCTGCTGCATACCTCAGCAAGCTTTGTGGTGACGCCCCAGGAGATGACAATCAGGAGAAGGGAGTAGAAAAATGGCCTTGCTGGTTGCTCTTTATGGTGTCTGTATCGGGTGCTAAGAACTGGGTAGCTCATTTTCTTGGAGTCCTAACTCCACCCTGGGTGGCTGGTGCTGTTATCTCCCTTACCCAGAGGCAGAAACAGGTCAGAGGGGTTGAGTGACTCTTCCAAGGAGGCTCAGGACTCCAAAACAGAAAGGTAATTATGAGAGGACCCTACTGGGGAGAGTTTGACAGGACCAGAGAGTTAGGAGTGCCGGATTAAATACAGGATGGACTTAGACTATAAGACTGTTCATTTATCTGAAGTTCAACTTTAATGGGGCATCCTCTATTTTTGCTAAACCTGGTGGAGGCCTGGGGTATAGCTGGGACAAGAGGCATTGGGGCGAGCCAGAGTTCCTGGGGCTGGTGAGCTGGGGGATAGGGGAAATGGGTGGGGGGTATGGTAAGAGCTGGGAGAAGGGACAAGGATGGGAAGACTCAGAACCCTGGCAGCTTCCTGCCCCAGAGTAACACCTCTTCTGCCTGGGGGCCTTCAGCTCCTCAGCAGCTCCTTTGAGCTGCTCTCAGGTGAATTCTAAGTAGTCAGGTTAGGCTGACCGGCTCCTGTACTCAGCTCCTCTGGCCCACTCCCACTTTTGCTTTACATACCAATCACTGTAGCTTCCTTTTGTAACCTGGTTATTCTTCCCCCACGCGCCACCCCCCCACCCCCGCCCCAAGCGCTGGCTTCAGTTTTCCTGAATCCTCATTAAACTCCTTTCTTAATTCTTTGACTTGAACGCTGAGGATTCAGGCATCCTTTATGGTTGATTCATTTAGCCAGTCCTTGTTCAACAGTCACCAAATTATTTTTGAGCACCAACTATGTGTGAGGGAGGAACAGATTGAACAAAACAGACACTAAGTAAGAAATCAATAAGAATTTATATCCAGTTATTAAACATGTATTAAATATTCATTTATAGATGGCCATAGCAGCATGAGGGCAACAAATAGCAAGGGGCAGTCTAATTAATTGGGAAATGAGTCCAGGAAGGGTACCCTGATAAAATGAATTTTGTGTTGGGTTTTGAAGGATGAGTAGGAGTTACCTGAAAACAACAGTGATAGCTAAATGGTGCCAGACACTGTGTCAAATAAACACTATTACTAAAGGAACTAATTTACTCCTGTCAACACTATGGGATGTGTTATTATCCACATTTTACAGGCCCAGAGAGGTTAAGTTACTTTCACAAGGTCACACAGTGAGTGAATGGGAGAATTGGAATCCAGCCAGAAGCCTAGCTGGCTTCAGAGCCTCCCAAGCTGGCTGGGGTCAGGCTGGAGCTGAGACCCAAGATGAAGCTGGGGAAGGGAATCCTGCAGATCCCAGAAGGCTCAGTTAAGAATTAAAGACTTTGGCCTGAGAACAATGGGAAACCTTTGAAGGGTTTTTAGAGGTAGGGGGCAGGAGATGGGGGTGTGTCCTGGTCCAAATTGAAATTTCAAAAGATCCCTCTGGCTGCTAAGGGTGGGGGATGGGAATGGACTGCGGCCTGGGGGCAGTGGGAGGCTGTTCCCTTCCTGCCCAGATAACAGCTAATGGTGGTTCTGGAGCAGGCCACCAGCTCTGCAGAATGGAGTTACGTGGCCGGAATCGACAGTGTAAGACGCTCAGGAGGTAAATCCCATTGGGCTCCGGGATGGGAGGTGGGAGAGGAGAGGTCAAGGGTAACGACCAGGGTTGGGGCTTGCAGAACTGGCTGGGAAATACGAGCTTTGGTGGCCTGAGAGCATCTGAGTATTGAGTTTTGGCCAAATCGCCCAAATCTGGGATCTCTTTTGGGGCTGTGGTGTGCTTTTTGTCGTTGTTGTGAAATTGGTTTCGGATCGCCTTTGAGTGTTTCCTGTCTACATTGGTTCCCTTTCTCCAAAATACCTGTTTCTTGGAATTTTAGAGGCTGAGAGGGCTGAGGCTTCATTTTTCTTACGAATGTCTTCCTTTTTCAGACGAGAACGTTGCTTAATCTCCCTGCACCTCAGTTTTCTCATCTGTAAAATGAGGGTAATAATATGCTTGATTCATAGAGTTACTGGGAGGATTAATTAAATGATACATAAGTTATGCTTCGTACAGCACCTGGACATGGTAAACTCAGTAGGTGCTGCAGACACTGCTGATATCTTGTGACCAGGAGGGAGGCAGAGGCAGGGGTGGTTACAGAAGGAGGCTAAAGCCCATAGAAGTCACTCCAGCTACTTAGCAAGTACATATTAAGCATCTTTCTGTACCCAGTAACAAGCAAACTATTTAAAAAGTGTGTACAGAAGCTCAAGGAATTTATAGTCACTCAAATGAACAACATTGAGAGAGTCCTGAGTGCTGGATCTGCTCTGGACTCTGGGGTGACAACTGTATATATGAAAACAAGTTTCCTGCCTTGAAATGCAGATACAACACTTAACTGTAGAATGTACCAAGTGCTCGAAAGACAAACCACTGTTTGGACATGATGTGATCCCGGAGAGCTTCCTGGAGGAGGTAACATTTGGTCCTGGCTCTGAAATGGAAGGAGCAGGTGCAGAGGTCCTGAAGGGGTGGGAACTAGTTTGACCAGAGACAAGTGGCACATTTCCGGGACCCCAAAGTAGGTAAGGTGGCTGAAGTGCTATAAACAGTTGAAGGGGAGAACTAATTCGTTTATATTTCTATATATTGCCTTAGATGAAATTACTGGTGGTCAACTTTTTTTGATTTGTGTACAAATTATAACTCCATATGTTGCAAGAAGGTGCAAAATCCAAATCAGGGCCATGGTTGATCAACTGAAGATCTTGTAGAGAAACTCCTTCGTGTAAGAAGAAAATGCCATTCATTGGACAAATATTTATTGAGCAGCTACTATGCCCCAGGCCTATGGTAGCCTGGGGAACACTAGTGAACAGATTCACAAAATTCCTTCCTTTGTGCACAGACAAAAAGTAAGTAAGTGAAGAAATAAGATGCTTATGTGTTGTGCTGTGTCCTAGGAAGGAAATAGCAGGTGATACCCCAGAAATGTAAGGGAGTCAGTGTTAGAAGAGTAGTCAGCAAAGGCCTGTTGGAGCTCAGAGATTTAGGGACCAGCCTGGAGAGGGCTCTGCAGGCCCTGTTCAGAGACAATTATTATTATTATTATTATTATTATTATTATTATTATTAGGCTGCATTGGGTCTTGGTTGCTGTGCACAGGCTTCCTCTAGTTGCAGTGAGCGGGGGCTACTCTTCATTGCAGTGTGCGGCCTCTCATTGCGGTGGCTTCTCTCGTTGCAGAGCAAAGGCGCTAGAGTATGCGGGCCTCAGTAGTTGTGGCTTGCGGGCTCTAGAGCGCAGGCTCAGTAGTTGTGGTGCAGCATGTGGGATCTTCCCGGACCAGATATTGAACCCATGTCCCCTGCATTGGCAGGTGGACTCCCAACCACTGGGCCACCGTGGAAGTCCCCAAGATTTTCTTCTGAAAGGGGATATGCAGAGGTTTTCTGTAAAGGAGGAGATCGTAATTATATTAGGCTTTGAGGGCCGTATATGATCTCTGTAAAACTATGTGACCCTACCATTGCAGCATAAAAGCAGGCCTGGACAATAAGTGGGTGTCTGAGGCTGCGTTCCAATAAAATTTACTTACGGACACTGAAACTTGAATTTCCTATGATTCGTGCATGCTACAAATTACTTTCATTTTTTTATTTTTTTCCAACCACTTTAAAATGTAACTATATATATTTTTAGCTCAAGGGCCAGACAAAAACAGGTGGTGGGCTGGATTTGGCCCATGTATTTTGTGGTCTCCTGTTCTAAAGTCATGAGAACCCACTGGAGGGTTTTAAGCCAGGGAATGAAAAGGTGTGATTTAAGAGGGGAAGGTATGAAGACATGGTGTATTGCCAGAAAGTGGATGCAAGGAATCCATTCCAATCAGTCGGTTAGTCATTCAACAAACACTGGCTTCCCATAAAGTCATGGTGCCACTGGAGGGGACCCATGATCTGTAAATCACAGTTCTACACTTGTGGACTTCATAATGGCAGGATAGATTCAAGAGCAAGATAGAAATACTGACCAACTTTAAGGTCAAAAGAGAGACACACAAAAGCAAAAGTTGCACTGAAAAACAGCAAGGTGGCAGACAGGTGGCTGGAGTGCAGTGAGCCAGTGGGAAATTGGTAGGAGTTGAAGGGGAGGGCACGTGGAGGAGTTGGGATTTTATCCTAAGTGAGATAAAAGCCTGTGGAAAGTTTTTTAAAATTGTGATAAAATACATCTAACATAAAATTTACCATTTTACCCATTTTGGAGTGTACAATCCAGTGGCATTAAGTACATTCACAAGGTAGTGCAACCACCACTATCTAGTTCCAGAACTTTTTCATCACCCCAAAAGGAAAAGCCCAATACCCATTAAGCAGGCCCTCCTTATGTTGTCTTGTCCCTGCCCCGGCCCCCATCAGTGCTCTGCCTGTCTCTGTGGGTTTGCCTCTTCTGGGTATTTCATAGAAATGGAATCATGCAATCTGTGGCTTTTTGCGGCTGGCTTCTTTCACTTCACATAATGTTTTCATGGTTCATTCATGTTGCGTGTGCCAGTACTTTGTTTCTTTTCTTTCCTTTTTTAAGAAGAAGCTGCTTTTTTCATTTTTTAATTTCATTAATTAATTCATTTATTTATTGGCTGTGATGGGTCTTCATTGCTGTGCGCAGACTTTCTCTAGTTGCGGCAAGTGGGGCTACTCTTCAGTTGCGGTGTGCGGGGTTCTCAGTGTGGTGGCTTCTCTCGTTGTGGAGCACAGGGCCCTAGGCGCGCGGGCTTCAGTAGTTGTGGCACATGGGGTCAATCGTTGTGGCTCGCAGGCTGTAGAGCGCAGGCTCAGTAGTTGTGGTGCCCTGGCTTAGTTGCTCCGCAGCATGTGGGATCTTCCTGGAGCAGAGATCAAACCCGTGTCCTCTGCATTGGCAGGTGGATTCTTAACTACTGTGCCACCAGGGAAGTCTCTCATTCCTTTCTGTAGTTGAATGATATTCTCCTACTGTGTGGATGCACTGGATTTGTTCATCCATTCATCCATCGATGGACAGTTGGGTGGTTTCTACTTTTTGGCTATTGTGAATAGCGCTGTCCACAGAAAGTTTTGAGCAGGCAGGTGATATCTTGTTAACAGGATCCCTCTGCTGCTGTGTGGGGAAGAGCCCAGAGAGGGCAGGAAGGGAGGCTGGAGACCAGTTAGAACAGGATTCCTAGTCTTGACTGCACAGGGTGAAGCTCTGGGAGGTGAAACATGCACTCCCGCAGAACTGGAGGTGAATCCCCAGGTGTTTCTAAAGGGTAGGAGGCTGGAGGACTGGGAACCACTGGGGAGAGGCAGTTAGAGGTCCTGTGGGTGAGCAGGGGCGATGGTGCTGATTGAGGGCATTCGGTGACAAGCAGAAGAGCCAGGTTCAGAACATGCTCGGGGTGGGGGTGAGACAGGGTGCTCAGGTTTCTTGCTGATGGTTTGTCTTTTTTTAAATTTCTAAATTTTTAAAAACTTTTTGGCCGCTCAGCAGGGCATGTGGGATCTCAGTTCCCTGACCAGGGATCAAACCTACGCTCCCCGCAGTGGAAGCATAGAGTCTTAACCACTGGACCGTCGGGGAAGTCCCCTCTTGCTGATGGTTTGGATGAGGGTGTGTGCGGAAGTGGGGAGTCGAGGGCAGGAGTTTCAAACGACCCGTCGAAGGGTGACTGGGATCGGGAGACTTTGCGGGGAGCTGCTTTGGGAGAGTCTAGACGTTGGGTTTGCCTTGCTCACTGAGAGGTCCCAGGAGCCCCCACACCGAGAAGTCATACAGGCAGGGGCCCTGGGCTCTGGTGCTGGAGGAGTTGGGGAGCCAGGAAGCCTCCCAGGTAAGAAATCAGGAAAGACCCTCTGGACATGAGGTGGCACAGGACTTGAAGGGTGGGTGTTATGCGAAGTAGCACGGAGCACGAGCCACAGCGGATCATGCTTCCCAGCTTCACTGAAGGATAGAAGGAGATGAGGAGGAAAAGTCAGGTATGGAGTTAGAGAAAGGGGTGCTGATGGGGGAGTAGGTTGCATTTAATTAGTGGAGAATTGCTGAGAGTTTTTTGAAAACAGCAGTGAAAAGCATCATAGCCAACGTTTGTTTTGAATGTTTTGTTTACTGGCAGGTTTTTCACACCCTTTATGTTTATTTTTTAAAGTCAATTAAAACATTGAAGTATAGTTGATTTACAGTGTTGTGTTAGTTTCTGGTATACAGCAAAGTGATTCAGTTATACATATATATATTCTTTCTCGTATTCTTTTTCATGATAGGTTGTTCCAAGACATTGAATATAGTTCCCTGTGCTATACAGTAGGACCTTGTTGTTTATCTGTTTTATTTATCTACTTGTTTATTTATTAATTTAATTTTTTGTGGCCATGCTGCCCCATGTGGGATCTTAGTTCCCTGACTGGGGATCGAACCTGTGTCCGCTGCAGTGGAAGCGTGGAGTCTTAACCACTGGACCGCCGGGGAAGTCCCTACCTATTTGCTATATAGTAGTTTTCACCTGACAATCCCAAACTCCTAATTTATCCCTTTATACCCTTTAATTCATTTACTCTTCAGTACAGCTTTATAAGATAGGAAGTACTGTTCCTGTTTTATAGGTAGAGAGCCAGGTATAGAAAGTTATGGAAATTATTGGGGGTTTTGTCACTAGACAGTGGCTGACATAGACCCAAGTAGCTCAGGTCCTGAGAGTACACATTTCATGAGACTCTCGTTTGGGGTAGACTTGGAGATGGTGTGGACAAGATGTGGGTGTGTGGATGTGTGGAAAGGTAAAGAATATTTTACCCTGGAAGATTTTGAGTCTGAGTAACGAAGGGATGACAGGGGAAGTGAGTTTGTGTCTCACTTCTCCATGTGCAAGTATTGCAGCCACACTTGGAATTTTTTTGTTCCTCTGAAACACCAAGCTACCAAGCTCAGGCCTGCCTCAGGACCTTTGTATTTGCTGCCAGCTCCAACTGGAAGTCTCCATCTCCTTCAGCTCCTATGTCACAGCCTCACTGGAAGCCTTCCCCCACCTGTCTAAAGCAGACCCCCCCCTCAATCCTGTCACTCCCCTATACCCACTCCCTGCTTTGTTTTTTCTTCATAGCATTCGTCTCAATTTGATATTTTGTGTTATTCATGTATTTGTTTTTTTTTTTTAATATATTTGGTGACTTTTATTTTTTTGGTTGCATTGGGTCTTCATTGCCATGCTCTGGCTTTTTCTCTCTAGTTGCAGTGAGTGGGGGCTACTCTTCTTTGAGGTGTGCAGGCTTCTCAGTGCGGTGGTATCTCTTGTTGCAGAGCATGGGCTCTAGGCACTCAGGCTTCAGTAGTTGCAGCATGTGGGCTCAGTAGTTGTGGCTCGCAGGCTCTAAAGCACAGGCTCAGTAGTTCCGGCGCATGGGCTTAGTTGCTCCGAGGCATGTGGGATCTTCCTGGACCAGGGATCGAACCCATGCCCCTGAATTGGCAGGTGGATTCTTAACCACTGGGCCACCAGGGAAGTCCCCATGTATTTGTTTAATAGCTCATTACCGCCTCTGCTCAGCTATCAGCTCCTTGAAGGCAGGAACAATAGACAATAAATCTTAAAGGTAGAGGAAGGGCTCCCTGCAAATTTGTAGACCACCTGGATCCACAGCAAGAAAATGCCTGCTGCCCAGGGGCAAGGTTGGACCTGGGTAGGTAGATTGGGAATCTACTATGGCAGTGCATGAAATGACTGCGTGAAAAGGTTTCGAGGAAAGAAAAAACATCTAACATTTTTTGAGCCCGCCCTCTGTGCCTGTGTTAATCCTCACAACGTCTCTGAGGTGAGGATTATAATCCCCACTCCACAGACTTGGAAACTGAGGCACAAAAAGGTGAAATCACTTGCTCAAGTTCTATAGGTAGGAAGAGAGGAAGCTCGGAATGGACCCCTTCCCCTCAACAGGCTGGCTCCAGAGCCCACATGAGGGGCATCGTTGGCCGGAAAGACAGAGCAGAGTCTGGAGTTAGAGGTGTCAGTGCACACAGAGAGTTGGAGTTGCTGGGCTGGGTGGTGGTTTGGAAACTCAGAAATGTCCAGCATCAAACAAAAGGTCAAGTGGACCCAATACTAACTAAGTTTGTTGAAGTAGATTCCTGGAGGTCAGTGATGACTTCTTTTTCTTTTAAAAAATCACTGCTCAAAAATAATACAAATATAAAAGGAACACATCAGAGATTTTATCTAACTCATTATTAATGAGGGCACTTGGAGGGTGTTATGATCGATTCAAAGGTGGATTCAAAGTACTGCACCTCTAAGGAAGGAATGCTGAATTTACAAATAGATGCAAAAACTGGCGAAAACTCAGTTCAATATCCACCAGGCAATAATCAATTGCATTCCAGGGGATTACATTTGCATTTCTATGGAGAAGAGTCATTTGCGTAACCATTCATCTTCCACAAGTTACAGAATTGTAAAATAGCTCCAAAACAATGAAAGGTGCAGGTAACCCAGTGGGGAAGCTAGACAGGCTACACAGTAATCTTTTTTTTTTTTTTCCATTTCGCAATCTTTCACAATTTTCCTAATATTACATTATTATTTTTAAAAATTAAAAAAAATATTTCTTGGCTTCATTGCTGTGCACAGGCTTTTTTTTCTCTAGTTGTATCAAGTGGGGGCTACTCTTCATTGTGGTGCACAGGCTTCTCATTGTGGTGGCTTCACTTGTTGCATATCGCAGGCTCTAGGTGCACAGGCTTCAGTAGTTGCGGCACCGGGCTCAGTAGTTGTGGCGCCCAGGCTTAGTTGCTCCAAGGCATGTGGAATCTTCCTGGACCAGGGCTCGAACCCATGTCCCCTGCCTTGGCAGGTGGATTCTTAACCACTGTGCCACGAGGGAAGTCCCCCATATAAAGGTTTTGCAAAATTATTGACCACATTCCCTATGCTGTACACTACATCCCTGTGACTTATTTTATAAGTGGGTGTGTGTACCTCTTAATCCCCTTCACCTGTTTTTTCAACCTCCCATCCCCCTTCCTCTTGGCAACCACCAGTTTGCTCTCTGTATCTATGAATCTGTTTCTGTTTTATTTGTTTTTTAGTTCCAGATTCTTTTTTTTTCACAGCTGCATAGTATTCTACTGTGTGGCAGGACCGTGTTTATTTGATCACTCCCTTGCTATATATATAACATATATATATATATAACATATATATATATATATATATTGGCCTTGTGGTGCAGCATGCGGGACCTTCATTCCCTGATCAGGGATTGAACCTGTGCCCCCGGCATTGGGGGCGTGGAGTCTTAACCAGGGAAGTCCCTAATCACTCCCTCATTGATAGCATGGTGACTTCTGAATAAATAGTTAATCGAAAGGCATTAAGAAGTGGGTGAGTAGTGAGGCAGAAGAGACTGCAAGAGAAGTTTTCTTAGTAGAATCGGACTGTTAATAGTTCCTACCTCAGTTTCACTATCTGGGAAGTGGGATTGATGATTCTTATTTATTTATTTATTTATTGGCTGCATTGGGTCTTTGTTGCTGCGTGGGCTTTCTCTAGTTGTGGCGAGTGGGAGCCACTCTTCGTTGTGATGCACGGGCTTCTCATTGTGGTGTCTTCTCTCCTTGGGGAGCACGGGCCCTAGGTGTGTGGGCTTCAGTAGTGTGGCTCGTGGGCTCTAGAGCCCAGCCTCAGTAGTTGTGGTGCCCGGGCTTAGCTGCTCTGTGGCATGTGGGATCTTCCTGGAGCAGGGCTCGAACCTGTGTGCCCTGCATTGGCAGGCAGATTCTTAACCACTGCGCCACCAGGGAAGTGCCAGGATTGATGATTCTAATGGTGCCCACCTTACAGAGTTGTGAAGGTAAGTGGGTTAGTTCATGTAAATTGCTTCTAACAGTACCTAACATAGTACATGGAACATGGTAGCTGTCAGTATTTATCAGTATCCTCCTTTGGAAAGTTTGAAAGAAGAAAGCTGAGTGGGAAGCATCCAGAAAGCACCCTTCTGAGAGTGAGCAGAGAGGGAAATAGGAACAGCAAACAAATGAGTGTGACCGTGTGCTGTGTTGCTACAAGTGCTTGACAGGACGGATCCATTGAATGTTCCCAGGTAGGCATTAGGATTGCGCCCATTGTACAGATGAGGAAATCAAGGCCCAGAGAATTTTGTTCCTCAGTTAAGGCTGCCTAGCTGGCAAGCAGGGCAGCTGGATTCACACTCAGACAGTCTGATGCCACAGCCACACACTCAGCCACTGCGCAGTTCTGCCTCTTGATGTGGGGAGGAAAGGAAAAAGGTTAAAGATGTAAAAGAAAGGAGGCTGTGCAGCCAGGGCTCAGATGGGAAGGCATCTGGTAGAAGGAGGTGGGTGGCGGGAGATGCCGTGATGGGCATGGGGAAAGGAATTTCCTTTCTGAAGCTGACAAGAAGGCAGGAAGGAAGAGGCAGACATGGGGAGGCAGAGCAGAGACGTGGCTGCTTTGGGGAAGTGGGAGATCAGCTGATCTGGAGCTTGGGAAGATCAAGTGCAAAGGCCCAGAGGAAGGAGGGAAGGAGTGAGGCCCTGGAGAGCACAGATGGACGGTGGCTGGAGCAGAGAGCCAAGGGAACAGGGAACGAAACACATGAAGTCAGAGGTGCCAAGGACACCGATCCTCCTGGGAGGCCCATGGGCCATTTTTAGCTGTTGGGCTTTTACTCTGAGTGAGATGGGAGTTATTGATGGACTTTGAGCAGAAGGGGGATAATATCTAACTTGTTTTAAAAGGATTCCTGGCTGCCTGTGTGTGTGTATGTGTGTGTGTGTCACACACACAAGCGTTTGCAAGGGCAGAAGCAGGGGGCTCAGGCAGGAGACAAGTGCAGCCGCTCAGGTGCGAGATGATGTTTAATTGAGCTCTAATATATATCGATCGCAGTGTTACACTCTGAGGGCACAATGGGGAGATTCAGACCAGGCCTTTGCCTCGTTGAAGCGCTCAGGCTAATACAGGGTTTCTCAGCCTCGGCCCTGGTGACATTTGGAGCTGGCTAGTTCTCTGCTGTGGGGGCCGGTCCTATGCACTGAAGGGTTTCTAGCAGCATCCCTCATCCTTACTTACCCTCTGGATTCCAGTAGCACCGCGCCCCCACCTCCAGAAACTGGCACTGGTCTAGTGGGAGACAGAAACAAACAGCCAATAAATATGTGCACTTCTTGCCATAATGGTAGTTGCTAGGAAGTAAAAAGAGCAGGTCAGTGGAGGTCCCGAATCTTCTTCCGTATCCGTTTATTTATTTTTGGCCATGCTGCGCAGCATTTGGGATCTTAGTTCCAGACCAGGGATCAAACCCATGCCTCCTGCAGTGGAAGTGCGGAGTCTTAACCACGGGACCTCCAGGGAAGTCCCTGTTCTTCCTTTTGTGTGTATTCTTGCATCCCTTACGTCTCTTCCCACCCACACCACAGCCATCTGCCTGATGGTCAAGTACCATCCCCTCCCTACGTCCACCTGCCCTTCCTTCCCTCCTTCCTCCATTAGCGTAATCCTGCCAATCCCTCTTAGAAAGAAGAGAGAAACAAAACCAAACCCAAAAAACCTTCTGGGGGACACCTCTTCTCCAAGGTAGGGACGAGTGCTAATTGCCTCTTTGTGGCCGTAACATGACTCGGTCAGCTCCACACTCTGAAGGTGAGCCCTCTGTCACCATGCCCGAAGTTGGCCTCGGTTCCCGTTGGCCAAAAGGGGACAAAACAAAACAAGATATTTAAGACACTTCCCGGCCTCAGTCCCAGCCGTTTCGCGTAACGGACAGTGAGGCCTGCTGCTCGCTGGAGGCAGATAACTCCAAGCGTGCTTATTTTCATAGTCAGCCGAACAGACTATCTTGGGATGCAGCTTGCCGAGGCTGCCGTTCCTGCTGCTGGCCTGGCTGTGGGCCATTTCGGTGGGGCCAGGCCTCGGCCAGTGAGATGCCTGGGGAAGGCGGCTGGGGTCAGCCCTTTGCTCTCCTTGGAGGCCAGCTTTATCACTGAGACACTCCGAATCCTTCCACCAGATTCCACTCCCAGATTCTCTCTGTCCCCTGGAAATATGAAGAGACACGTTTTAATCTATTTGTATTAGCTCATGGCTTATTCATATCACCACAGAACCTGCTTGTTTAGGTCTGTGCTGGCTTTGCTATCCAGGGACACAATGGTTGGATTTTTTTTCCTTTCACTTAAGCCAAGGTTTCCCGCCACGGCCCAGTGGATGTTTAGATCACATAATTTCTTGCTGGGGGCTGCCCTATGCGTGGCAGCATCCCAGGTCTCTACCCACTAGGTGCCAATAGCACCTCTCCCCCTAAGTTGTGACAACCCAGAAGTCTCCAGACATGGCCACCTATCCCCGGGGTGGGGGGCAGAATCTCTGATGTCAAGGAATTTTTATACTTCTGATTTTAGAGATGGCAAAGTGTCCCCCTCGACATCTTGCTGGAGGTTTGTAAGGAGAGGGGAGCTTTCTCTGGGCCTTTGAATGATTCTGATCTAAAGATCTCCCAGCGTCATCATTCAGTACTTAAAACACTCTCAAAGGAGTCAAACTCCTCAGAGAAAACACAGATTATGGAGTTGCTATGGGTAGATTTTAGCCTTGTTTCTGCTCTGTTTGCGGCTTCTCTTTTGTATCTTTCTTTAGAGGCAGGCAAAATACAGGGTTTAGGGATGTGGAGTCATCACCGGGTTGGACGTCTGACCTCTGGCACTGGCTTGCTGTGTGACCTTGGGCAGCTCACTTCACCTCTCTGGGCTCAGTTCCAGCCCTCTAACAACGCTCTCTACCTCTGCTCTCTACCTCATGGAGTCAGTCTGTGTAAAGTGCTGATTTAGCCAGTGCCAGGCCCAGGGCGAGCATGCAGAAACTGCTGGGACTACTCTGTGCAGTGCGGTGTTGAGAGGGCCCACTGGGTAATCTCTAGATTGAGGCCAGCAACAGTTGGTTTATGTTATTCTCTGCTTATCAGCCACATTCCATCAAACCCAGGATGGGCCCTTAGTAGGCCTGCCCTGGGCTTCCTTTTTCAATCCCTGTCCCTTCCAGGATTCCATCTGCCACCATACCTTTGTCTCTGTCCCCAGCCGAATCGCTATTTTCCAGATAACCTCAGACCTACCCGAATGCCAACAGCATTCCTCAAACAGAGTGGAGCTGCCAGAGTAAGCCAGCGGCTTCCTGCTCTTTGCCCCAGAAAACATTTCGAGTGATCAAGTGATCAGGGGGAGGGAGAGAGGGAGGGGGAGGATGCTGCAGCTGCTTATGCAACCAGCTTTAATCCGGGGTTAAAATCCACCACGCGAACCAGCGCTCTATTTTATTTCCTCATTGGCTCGGGAGGTTAGTTGTACACGAGATCTGCCACAAACTCATCAACCTGTCTGTTCCCCCCAAAGCAGCACCCACGGACACAAATAGTATTCCTGCTAGGATGGTGGTGGAGGGCCACGGCCCATGCCGCCAGGAGGGAGAGCACAGTCCGATTAGCTCTGGCCTCCTGGCCCCCGTTTGGTCTTCCTGTACATGGTTCCACCCCCAGGAGGAGAAGGCCCCTCCTTTCTGGTGAAGCCCAGGCCTGTTGTCCTGAGTGCTGGACCTTTGTCAGGCCACGGTGGTGGTGGTGTCCCTCCCTGCATCTTGCCCTCTTCAGCCTGAGATACAACAGCAGCCACAAAATCCCCTCCCTTTCCATAGAGCCTGGGCCCTGCCCCTGTACTACAGGGCGCTTGGATTCCTGGCTTGTTCCTGTTTGATATAAGATTCACAGCCAGGAAGAATTTATGTACACGCGGTGGGCATCTGTCGTCCATGTGGGGGGGGGCGGGGGCAGGGCGAGCAGGCCCTCAGCTCCACAGTTTTCTTTGTGGAAACGAACGGTGTGGGATGAGAAAGCCCACAAGTCCTAATTTTAGGAGGAGAAGGGGAGACTTTATTGGGCCATAGTTTCACCTCTTGGCATATGGCTGTGGCACCTTTGGAAGCTTTCCCCATCCTCTAAAGAAGGGTGTTTATTTAGCTTCTGTTGTTTCAGCTTGCTGGGTGTTGTTGTTGTTGTTAAACGTTGTTCATTAAGCAGGTTGTTTTAAAAAAAAAAAAGCAGCAAGCGAGTATGGACGTTTCAAGAGCCTTTCGGATTTTTTTTTTCTTTCTCAGGCTACAGACCCACGACAAAGGCAGCTTGATGGAGGAAGCAGGCAAAGACCTCCTAATACTATTGAAATGGGTGGAATTATAAGCAGTTCTGAAACACTAGTTAATATTTTACTGGGGAGCAGTGCCAGAGGGGTGGGGGTGGGGGGTGCCAAAGGTAGGGCTGTGTGTGAAACAGCTGTTCCATCTGCCTCTGGGGACTCGAAGAAACGTTCTCTGTGGAAGTAAATTTAAGCAAGAATCCTTTTAAAGCGCGTGGGATTTTCTGCCACGGAGGGCCCAGTTTCCCAAGAACATCCTTACAGGGCTGGTTGTGGCAGGAAAGTCTAAGCAGTGGGTGTAGGCCTGACTAATAATGGGGGTTCTTGTTCCCTGGCTGAGTTTGACATCTTTCTTTCTCCCTCTGGATTTAAATGGCTTCTCAGCCCGAGAGGCACTGCCTGTGCCCTGGATACAGAAGGTACACGCCTCCTTGGGAAGCCAAGGCGAGAGACAGCAGCTCGCGCTCTCTCTCTCTCTCTCTCTCTTTCTGCATCTGCCGGGAGAGCTGCCGCTGGTATTTTTCCACAGGCCTTTTCTGCGATCTCAGGGCCTAGTTTTTCCCAGCCAGGCCCAGAGTCCGAGAGAGGGTTAATAGGCAGGAAGCTGAAGCCATCGCAGACTAATACGGAAGTCAGATTTTTGTTTAACTGACAGGTTTAGCAGGCCTCAGCCGTGGGGGAGGGGGCCGGGAGGGGAAGGGAAGTTTGTAGATCTAGGCATGTGGCCTGCTAGGAGCGCCTTTGGCTTTTCTTAGGGTAAGGACGGGGAGGGGGGCCCCCCCTGGCATCCTGGCAGGGAGGCAGGAACCCATTTTGGTTTTCCTTTGGGTCCTGGCTGGGGGTGGTGCGGGTGGCGAGAGGTTAGATTCTGGGCCGGGGCAAGTGGCTCTCTGGTCTGCTTTGTCCAGGAGGCATTTTGACCATGACGGTGCAAACGTGACCACTTGGGTTCCCCTCCTCCCCTTGCAGCCTGAGTCCTCTGTCCCCTGAGAAGCCAGGGTGGCTCTGGGGCGATGCGGGGGGCTCGCCTGGCCTGTCTGACGTGCCTCAGAGGCCTGCCTGTAGCCTCTTTCTGTCCCCACCTCCCCGGGGCTGTTTTCCTGGGGCTCCCCACTCTTCAGCCTCACTCCCACCCCCCCTCCGCCCCCTCTCCCCTGCGGGTGGAGGGCAGAACATTCTGCTGGATTGTTCTAGAAAAGGGCCAGCCTTCCTCCCAGCGAGGGAGCCGCTTCCGTGGGGGCAGCTGAGGGTGAGCCCTTCCTGCTCACCCCCAAAACTCTCTTGACTGTGGCCTCCGGGCCTCAGGCTTTGCTGGAGCAGGTCAGGCTGGCCGCACGGGCTTGCCCGTGCCGGCACATCTAGCCAGGGTGTGGGAGAAGGGCGTCTGGGGGCCCCTGTTCTAAGTTTTTCTTGCTGCAGAAGGCCTAGCTTAGCCTGTCTTTTTCTATGCACAGGATGGCTCTGGCTCACCAGAGCCTCACAAAGATAATCGCTCAGGAAGTGTTTCAGCCAATCCGGGGCCGCCTTACACTCCGATTTGCCGGGGCAGCCAATCGGGGATGAGCTTTTATTAGGCGGCCAGATCATCAAGCCGAAGTGCCAAACCCTTTTTCTGTGAGAACTAGGAGCCTGTCCTCCATGTTTTATAAGTATTGACATTACACAGTGTTAACAATGCATCCACAGAGGTAAGCTCGACTTTTTAACCATCTTTTCTCCCCCTCCCTCTGAGACATCCGCATTGTGGGCGAGCAGTGTGATTTCTCTGTGGCTGGCCGTGCCACACTCACCCCCACAGCACTTAGGTTAACTTGGAACTGTTTAGAGAGAATTTTTTTTTTTTTTTTTTGCTTTCTTGGGTCACATGGCTAAGTAGCCATTAGCCAGAGCTCGATTTTGCAAACTGGCAAGGGCCTGGTACACCTTTTCTTCCACCAGGACATGGTATTTCTAGAAGAGTGTGAAGCTAGATCCTGGTATTGCCAAAAAAGAAGCTTTTTTTTTTTTTTTTTCCTTTTTCCTTCCTCCCTCCTCTCTCTTTCTCTCTCTCTCTCTCTCTCTGAGCAGTTCCCCCCCCCCCCCCTGCACTATTGTCTTCTCTTGTGTCACATGCCTGCTGGGGGAAGAAAATGGAAGGTAAGCAAACAGGCTCCCCTCCAAGGAGAGCTCATGGCAGACAGCAAAGCAGGCAAGTTTACCTCTCCAAAGAGGTGCTGGGAAGGCTGGACTCAGTTCTGACCAGAGAGGACGTGTGTTTGAAAAAGAACCAAGCCCTCAGCAGAGCAGTGCTAAGGACAGCTCTTAGCTCCTGGGGCCTAGGTGGGTGGTGGTGTCTCCCATGGTCTTTTCTCTTCCTACAGGGTTTCTTCACTTGAAACTACATTGTTCAGCCTTTTTTCCTGACTTGTGTTGATACAGAGTGTTCTTCTGCACAGCCAGCCTACAGCCAGCAAATGTTTCTGAAAGTGTTTTCTAGGCTTTGGAGGAAGTTTTTGGAGCAGGGATGGGTCTGGGGGGCGGGGGGAGTGTAGGAGGTGGGGGGGGGAGGTGTTGGACAACATCCTGCAATATATCTGAGGAGTGGTTTTTGAATCCCTGAGTTTTCTACTCTTGCATGGTTTTCAATGAACTCATGTATCTTTTCTCCTTGTTTTCATTTTCCTTTCCCTCTTTCACATTGTATCATCCTCTGTCCTCCTGTGTGATAGAGTGCAGAGGAAATAAAATCACGTCTGTGGCTCATGACAGCATTCCATATTCAGTGGTTGGGTTGTGGTGTTGTTGTGTGTGTGTTTTTAATAATCCCGTGTAACTGTTTAAAAAAATTTCCTTTTTGATCAAGTCCCAAATCTGCCAGCCTGTTCTCTCTTCTTAACTGTGGAAAAATGAGACGGTTGCTTGAACATTTGTTGGGTAAGTAAAGCAATCCATTTCTGTGACCATGTATAAAGAGTTTGGCGAACATTTGGGGTCTGTTTGTAACAGGGGGTCTTGGCTCCAGCCGTTGGGGGCTTTTTATGAGCAGGGACTCCAAGGAGGGCTTTTTCATAGTGTCTTGATTTTAGGTGACTGTTTGAATCCACTGTTTTTCCTGATAACCTAGAGCTAGGATTGAAGATTGTACTTCCTGTTTACCCTCAGACAGGGAAGAAATGTTCAGTTCATTGTGACTTGACTGCAGACCTTGAATTGGGTTTGTTTGGATAGTAGATAGAAAACTCTGGGTAGGGGATCTGCTTGTGAAATGTAAGGAAACTGCTTGGTCTTAGAGTCACAGAGCCTTAAACATGGGGCGGTGGGGAGGAGCTGGGGGTGGTGGTGTGTGTGTGGGTGGTGGTGTCAGTACTTATGTTTTAAGATGCTTACATGTCTGTAAAAATCCCACCTACCACCAAACTTGGCCTCATTCAGGACTCAGTACACAACAGTCCCAGCCTTTTTCCAAGTCTGCCCCACACATCTGTACGCACGCTTGCCTTTACTTCTGATTTATTTCTCACATTTTACATTTCCCCTGATCTCTTAAGGCTGCAGCTAGAACTTCAGAGTGAAAAAAGTAGCTTCTTGTGTAGCGTTCGCTTCAGCATTTCCTTAGAAGTTCACTACATGAATTTCCAGCCTGGAGACCAGTGCAGCAGGACTGTAAATGCTGAAAGTATATTCAGTTGCTGTGTTATGCCAACTTGATGGAGTCAGTAATCTTGCTTCTTTTAAAGTGGTGTCCAGCAACCCACCTTTGAGAACCAATTGGAAAAAGGTTCATTTAATAACGAGGAATGTACCCAGTTCTAAGCTGAGAAAAGTCTGTGTAAGACAGGCCAGCTTCTTAGAGTAAAAGGCTGTTAATGACGTAACATACTTAGACCTGAAATGCTTGCGTGCTACCACCCCACACAAGAAAGTTCAGACACTTTAGCGATTTTCTTTGTTCTTATCTCCTGGCTGTAAATGGAAATTACATATTGAGGTTCTTGTGGCCTCCTTGGAGGCAGTATCTAATCACAAGACTCCTGGTTTGGTGCCTTTGGTGTTTGCATAATGGTGTATTTGTTGGGCTGGAAGGAAACCTCAGGGCAAGGGCATTTGTCCTCCAAAAGCTGGCATACAAAATGGCTCCCACAGGTTTGCAAAGCCAAGATCTGTTTTCAGATGTGCTGTCCCAGCAAGTTCTCAGCCCTGGACCAAGCCAGCCACTTGCCTCTGGTACTGTGGCCACCATCAAACATGAGTCTGTAAAAAGTTAATGGCTCTCAAAGTAGCGTTGTTTTCCAGTTTCACTCAGAGGGGGAAAAATAAATGTCTGCATTGCAGCAGGACTAGGTAGGGCCAGCAGTGTCAACAGTGCAGCCCAATGGGGTTCCTCTCTCCAGCTTTTGAACCAATAGACTTGGAGGAAAGGTTACAGATTGACAATTGCAGTGGCTGGGCTGAGAGCGGGCCTTCTGGAAATTTCTGCCATCTTTGTTCCTTTTAGGAAAAGCAGATCCTCCGAGCTGAAGCATCTCCTACATTCCATGCCTAGGGCATCTCCCCTCCCCCTCTTTCTTTTTTACATCAAGGTAGATGGTTCTCTGCCACGTTTGTAAATTGCAGAGGGAGGAACAGAATGTTGGGCTGTTTTCCTCTTTCCTTCTGCTTCCTCCGTCCCCAAAGAGGATGCACAGCTGCAAGGAACAAACACAGACACACTGGAGCTTTTGATTCCTCTCTCTCTCTTTTTTTTTTCCTTCAAGACCCTCCAGGATGGATTCACTTTCTGCTTGGGGAAATTAAATGGCATTCGTGTGGGGGAGGGGGACTAACTGCTTTTATTAGCTCCAGAAAATGGTCAGTGTTCTGTCTGTAACTAGGAATTAATTATATATAATCACTCAGTAAACTTTCTGCAGAGTTTTTCTCATTGCTGCACAGGATCATGGTTAGGCTCCTGGAGCTGAGTCCAGTTACTTTTATAATTCACAGCTCAAAGATTTGAGTCAGAAAGAAAGAAACAATGGGGCCTCCAGGATTATAAATTAGGGATGAAAACAATAGCTTTTCTTCCTTCCTTCCTTCCTTCCTTCCTTCCTTCCTTCCTTCCTTCCTTCCTTCTCTCCTTCCTTCCTTCCTTCCTTCCTTCCTGTTATCCCTTTTCTTTTAAACAAAACATTCCTCCTTTTCTTTCCCTGAGAGACGAGTTGGGGAAGTGGCTTCAGGTCTCAAATAGGAGAGGGGGGGAAAGTGAGTCACTCTTTCAAAAAGGGGGTGGGGTGGGGGGGGTGACAGCAGCCCAGAAAACGCGGAAGGCAAAGGTAGGTTTTTCTTTTTTTCAAAGTCCAGACACTTCACATGTGTGATCTCTTTGTTTCTTTTGCCTCCTTTCCCCCATCTCTCCTGGGCAGAGGCCACGAGCATTCGTCAGCTGGGAAGCCCTAGGTCTGGCTTTGCCTCTGGTTTGACCCTGAAAGGAAAGATACATGTAAAAGTGCCTGGGCCACGCCACAGCAGAGAAGGAGGAAGGGAATCTGTGTAGCCGCCCTTGCCTTGCTCTCAAAGGCAGAGAAACAAGGAAGGATTCACCCTTGGCTTCAGGTTGCTGAGGCTGTGACCGCCCTGCCCCCTCCACCCCACTCTGCTTACTGATAAACAGGCAGGCAGGAGCCATTTCAGCCCTGCAGCAAGCTTGGCTGCCAGGCTGTCCCTCCTCATCAAGATTACCTACCTACCGGCCGGCCAGGAGCCAGCCACCCGTCCTCGCCCTGGCACAGCCTTGGGCGCTCTGCCCTCCTTTCTCTCCTGAAGCTCAAAAACAGTCACCTTGAAACTCCCCACCCGCAGCACCCGCAGCGTTCGGAGGCCATGCTCAGACCTGTAAAAGTAAATGACATGATCCACTATGAGGCTATGAGTTCGGCCTGTGAAAGCGGGTTTTGCCAAAGCCATGGTTAATTTTGAGGGCTCTGTTGGGGGTGAACAAAAATCTAATTTGTGAGTATCCTGCGCCTTGGCTAAGGGGGATGTTTTCCTGTTGTTTCTCCTCTGCAGACTCGGATTGTCTTTCCTTGATGTTAACCGTCTTAGGACTGGCTGGGTGTTTGGTGGCCGTTTTCAGGCGTATTAAACAGCCTTTTTTATTTGACTTTGGCCTCGGACTGGGATGCAGCCTTTCAGATGCCTGCTGCCCTGGAAGCACTTTTCCTTTTCCCCAGCTCCTCTTTGGTAGGGATGCAAAGCTGGTTTCTTATCTACCAGAAAGGGGGAATGGGCTTCCTCCCCCTCCCCAGCCTGCGCCCTTTTAACATTTTTGTTGTTTGCACAGACACCTGTCTGTCTGCACTTTATGTCACAGGGCTGCCTGATTCCTAACCTTCCATCCACCTAATTTGAGGGCAAGGGGGCCTCATGTTAGAGCCTCACGTTGAAGGCTCAAGATCTAAAAGGGAAGGGTTTTCCTTAGGAACCTGTGACTTCACAAACTCCCCCTGTCACTGCAGATTTTTTTTTAAGCTTCTAAACGTTGGGTTGTTGGTGTCCTTTGGTTGAGCTTCTCCTAGTTCTGATATTTAGGAAGGTGGCTTTGAAACTAGCAGGGCTGCTTAAGCAAGAGCTACAGCTATTGAACAAACTGCTACCATTTTAGCTTCAATACAGGAATGAGGCAGTGTTGCCAGACGCCATTTTAAGAATCCTGCATAAATAGCTTAGCTACCGATGACTCTGCCTGTTTTAGGTGAGTGCTTATATAAAGCTGCTAACCATTCCCTCCCCTCCCCCCAATTTTTAAAGAAATTAATTGCAGATTTAGGGAAGCATGGTGTTTTGATTTTGATGTTCACTATTTTGTGATCTAGAAGAGGAAAGATGTTTGTGTCTTGGGGATGAAATATTTCTTACAGCCTGGACCAGTTTGGTATTTTGAATGAAAGTAAAAAGCTGAAGGAAAAGTCCTTTCGAATGATTGCATGATTCTTGAATTGCTGTGTGATGATCCTCAGCTGTAGACCCAGAGTCTTGTGCATGCTGGTTATATATCCTAGAGGGGTTAGATATTCTTGGTTAAAAGTCAAATAGTAGGGGCACTTGGGGAAAAATATCTGGGCATTGTGTTTCCAGGCAGTTTTCTGTCCAAACTAGATATTTTCCCTTTTTTTTTTTCTCTCTCTCTCCCGCAAGTGTTGAGGGGATGGGATTCCTGGGAATTACGGACCAGCCTGGAGTCTTCAGAATTAATAATCAGAAGGCTTAAAACATCCTGGAGGTGCAGTTCATCTGCAACTTTTAATTGCTCTTTTCCAGTGCATGCAGGTTAAGAAGTAAGCAGAGGTTTTCTTGCTCAGGCGTTGGGGGGGAAATCTTTTATTCTTTCTGGGGGAGAAATCTTTTATTCTTTCTGGGATGGGATGGGATGGTCTTGGTTGTATGTGCAGGCGCTGGCTATTTCTTCTTTAATTGCCTGAAATGTATCAGTTTGTGAAATCCAGGGGCAAGTGATTTAGGGGAAAGGTGAGTGCAAGAGGTGATGGTGGTGGGAACATAAAATGTATACAACTAGTTGATGGTGTATTTTCCTGTTGGGGTGAGAGGCTGTTGTTTGATTTTTCATCTAATTTTACTCTTTCCTTTAGTGGGCCCCCAGCCTCCCCAGCAGACCTTAAAAAAAAAAAAAAAAAGAAAGAGTAATGTCAGTTTGAAACAAGGGCTGCTTGTTCCATTGTTTTGGATTTAAATAATCGGGGTTGCTGGAAGCTAGCAGATATGGAAGGAAAAATGCTGTGTATTTTCTAAGACTTTAATGTGTTAATGACAAGAGTTCAAAGTCTTTTCTCCAGACGCAGCTGCTTTTTCTTTTTAACAATTATTATTTGACTTTTTTTTTTTTTTTCCCTCCAAATGACTGAACCTAAATTGTCCAGGATCTTTGGGGCATTTAGACAGGTACAAATCTTTTCTCACCACCACTTTTGATGTAATGTTCGTAGTTGTTTTTTTTTCCCCCTAATAACATACTAGTACCTAACACTAAACCAAAAAAGAAAAAAAATTGAGATCAGTGGTGTAGAAAAAAGGAAGTCCCTTTAGATGTGGCTGTTCAAAATGACTAATTTTGCATTCTGGTCTTTGCTTTTGTAAATGAAGTTTTTTTTTTTTTTTTCCTTTAATTGCAGAGACATTGCAATTTCCTTTAGTCAGATACAAGTTGTGTGTGTGTGTTTGTGCGCGCACACACGCATGCATGTGCATGCATGGGTTCCCTTTGAAAGGGTGGCTTGCTGATCTGTGAAAAAGATGGTTTTCTGAAATTGTTGTCCTTCAAATCCTTGGCTAAAGCTGGTGGTGCTATTGCTAAAGTTAGGTGATTATGGTGCCCACTTTGTAATACTTGGAAAGATAAAACAGCTTAACTTTCTTTTCCCTCTTTTCTGATCCAGAATTGATTATCTTAAACTCAGCAGCAAATAGCCACCCCATCGCTAGTTTGCATTTTCTTAGCCTCTCAGCAGCTTTGCTGCCTGAAGTATTCAGCCTCCTTTAGGCTGTTACAAGCCAAATAATTGTTCTCTTGAATGCAGCCCTCCTCCGTGATCAATGCACCTTTGAATGTTTTCCTGGCTGCAGAGATCCTTCAAGTGGGTTTGGGGGACTCTGTAATGCATAATTGTTTCTTTTCACCACTGAACATTTTGGTTGGATCCCAGATTAGCGTTTTCTTCATCACTCAAAATGTGGGATCTGTTTCAAGAAGTTTAGGATTTCACATACTTCATGCTAGAGAGGGGAGCAGAATTCTAGTTGCTAGAAGGATCAAGGTTGCTGTTTGTGCTTTTGAAGCTGACCATCTCCCCCTCTCTCTGAAGGGGCCGCATGGGGCTTTCTGTTCACATTTATTTCCAATCACCCCAAGCAAGAAACCATCAGCAGCATCTGTTTGAACAGTCTGGGTATGTTGCAGGCAGGGTGTGTTTCTGAGTTGAGATTGTTTGCCTCTTAAAGTTGAAGTAAAAAGTATCAGTGCTAAAATCACCTGCCACAAATCACCGTGGTATTATTGCATGTTAGTGACATGTTTAAATTTCAGAGGCTCTGTCTTCCGATGAAAACCGTTTGTGACAACACATCCGTTGTTGCTTTGGTGATTTGTGTCCCAGGCTTTCTCCACAAACGCAGTGTGAATGAAATTGTCAACAGGGTTCAATATCAAAGACCTAAATGTGTTAATATTCTGATTTAAAAGCAAACTACCCTTCTGTTTCTTCTTTTTGCTGGGACCAGTAAAATTGGAGGCCTTCAGGTTCTTCTTGCTTAATTCTGAGCTCTCATCTCTTCCTTTCTATCTAGTCCCATCAAACGTGGAACTCTCCTAAACGCATCTGACTCTGAGGTTGCAGGCCTTTTGGGACTTATCTTTTGCCTCGTCACAGTCCTAGACCACGAAACACAGGAGGGACATTCTAATCCTTCCTGCCTTACCCAGCCTCCCTCCTGTCCTGGTTTTTGAGTCTTCCAGTTGGAAAATTTCAGCCATCAGATGCACCCATTTCTTCTTGTTGAACCACAGTGCGATGGAATTGCATCTGGAATAATTGCTCAGATCCTGAGCACTTCGTTGTCAGCCGAATGCTTGGAAAGTTCCAGCACCTCAAACAGTGGGCACTTGTAAAAGCAGAACTTTCCTGGCTTGGCCTAGGAGGTGTGTGTATGTCCGTGAGGAGGATAGGAAATGGCCTGCACACTGTTCATTGGGGAGTTCCAGCCGAGAGAGGACGAGAAGATTCTTGTGGATGGCCCAGAGGGGCCTGTTTTCCCTGCTTCTTATCCCAACCCCCAGCTCTCAGCCTGTCTTTTAAATAATCCTTCCTCATTCCACTTTTGTGGTGGGGGATAATTAGTCACAGCTCAAAAGAGTGCTGAAATGCTTTCTATAAGTCATGCCTGCAACTGAGAGGAAATAACCCAGGGGTTGGGAGTGTGGAGACCCCAGTCCTAATTCCTGGGCTAAATGCTGGTGGTTTGAATGTTTTGAGACCAGGTCTTTTGCTTCTAGCCTGGGCATATTTTTCTGCATTGTAGTTTAACCTATATATTTTTTCGGGTTCCTGCCTCATTGGGAAATTGTAAGACTTAGCTGGGAGGTCTGGGAAGATACTCTTTGCCTTGTAGAACTCAGAGATCAGAACTCCACTTACCCCGAAAACCACCTCCAAGCTGAACCCAGTGTTAACAATAAGAAACTTACTTACTTGAAGGCTGGGTTTTCATTGGTCCATGGGGGTAGATTGTAATTGTGTGTCTTAAAAAAGCCTTTTGCATCTTCCAATAGCATGACAACTGGAATAGTAATTTGACTTAAAGAACAAGCTAGTGTTTAAAAAAACTCATATAGGAATCTTAACACTTTGTTTGAAATCAGTTGTGGGCTTCTTTCCCCCTACCATTGCCTAAGGATGGGGGATTGTCAGGAAAATGTGGGTTTGTTGTTAAAACTTCTAGATAACTGCCCCCATGGGGCAAGTTCTCAGTCTACCTAAACGTGAACATAATTTGCTCTGTTTCAGCTTGGCTGAAGAGGAAATAAAAACAGAACAGGAGGTGATAGAGGGCATGGATATCTCTACTCGCTCCAAAGGTAAGTAAAAATCTTGTATTATCTATTCCAGAGCAGAGAAGGAAATTGGAATTTCTTTTTCTTGTTGTTGTAGTGCAGTCAAGTGTGGCTTACGAGCTGAGGTTGTAACACTCCTCCGATTTTGAGAGGTTGGCACCTTTGAAGGATGAACTTCATTTATAGAGAAATCTCCTCTTGATTTTCTTTCCCCTGCATGTCTGTGTAGGTGTTCCAACCTGTCGGGAATTGTCCCGACAGTAAATTTTACGTGCGTGTGTCATGACCGAGGGTGGCTGGCTAGCTCTCTGCAGGGTGACTTTCGGGAATCAATTCAAATAAAGCATGTTCTAGAAGCAACTGGAGTCTCCAGCTGCTGCTAGGTTTCTGATTTTAATAACTGGCCTCTTTGGAATCGCAGAGGTGGAACGAAGGTGACCCACTTCCTTGGGAAACGGTGGTCTTGGTTAGAGATTAAAGGGAAGAGTTGTTAGGACTTCCTGGAATGCTGGGGCCTGTGTTTGCATGTAGGACAAAATTGTGCAAATCAGAGTAAACATGGTGTGTGCTTCTATTCAGGGTCCTGTATTAGAGCTCTTCAAAGATCTTCTAATTGAGGCATTGGTATTTTTTGTTTGGTCTGTGTGAGATTTTAGGAGGTTTCCTGCAAGGAAGCAGTTACTCATGTTTGCATTCAGGGTGCTTTTAGAAATGAGCTGCTGGAGCATTTTTCACCTCTTTGGTTGATGAAAATGCTTGTCTCCAAACTTAGTGATTGTACCACGGTATTGTTATTCCTTCAACAAGTCACTGACTACCTGTGCTGGGTTCTGGGGGAGGTGGGAAGAGCTAGACAGAGGGTGAGTACAGACTCAGCCAGAAAGACTCCCATCCAGCTCAAGAGCTTCACAAAAAGTGGCTCCGCAAAGGCGTCTGAGACAACAGAGCTTTCTGAGGATTTTTATAAGACAGCATGTCATTCTGGGCAAAGATGAGGGCCAGATAGTGGTGGCTGTGACCTGGGAAGCAGGAGCTGGCTGTTGTTTGGGCCTGGCCTGCCTGATGGGGGCTGGGCCTGGTTCAGAGAGGAGGGGAGGCCCCTCAGGTGGTCAGGCCAGGCTGCCCTGGTGGGTGGCCAGTGCCTGAGGGGCGGGGAGATGATATTGGGAGGGAGGGAGGGAGGGCCCAGTCCGAGGGCTGCTCCCCTTCAGCACAGCCCTCAGCCAGCCCAGGCTGGGCCAGCAGCACCTGTGATGGTGAGGAGAGCCATGGGGGGATTCTGAAAAGAGGTGTTTGGAGACAGTTGCTGATGGGGAAGCAGGTCCCAGCCCCCCTGCTGGGAGAAGGGAGCCCAGAGAATGGGAGCTGGGAGCCAGGCTCTTTGTCCTTGTTCTGCCGCTCAGTTGGACACTTTCTGGCTCTGCTCCTCTGTTTTCTTATCTGTAAAACGGGCTGTCAGATCAGATTCTAAGATTCCGTCCACCTTGGGCTTCTCTGGTAAAAATAATACTCACTGGCAGCATTTGTGAAGGCTGCATTTGTGAAGTCTGCACTTGTAGGGTCCAGAAGCCTTTTCTTACCTGGGAAGAGTTGGGAGGTGGCGTTCCCATTTTGCAGATGAGCAAACTGAGGCTCCAAGTGGTATGGTCTCCCAGGTAGAAAGTGTAGGGTGGGATCGAACTGAGCCGAGCCTCTGACTCCAGGGAGGCATATCCTTCCCGAGCATTTGGTGCCTGGAAGGCTCAGGAGCCCTGTCGTGGAGACTTCTCCAAAAGGGTCAGAATCAGGGACCGTCCGCAGGGCAGGAGGCCTGGCTGCTCTGCTCAGGTGCTTGCTTCTGTGTGTGGAGACCCCTCTTCTCTTCCCCTTGAGTGTGGAGACCCTGCTTCTTGTCTTCTTTCAGTTTCCTGAGTGCTCCTAGCCCTTCACCTCTGTGTCTGGGCGGTCCGAGGTGTGACCACCCTGGGGTCATCACTGTCCGTCTTTCTCAACTGCCCCACCCCATCCTCCCGTGACAGCAACCAGGGCGAGCTTGGAAAACACGTCCACCAGAGTCGTCTCATCCTGCTGAGTCTCTCCACTGACCTTCCAGTGCCCTCAGGCTCCTGTCTGAAGTCACTGTGACCGACCTGCCTGGCTTGACCCCTTCAACTTCCTTCACTTTTGTTTACCTTGTGACATTCTGTGCACCTGACCCCAGTCGAGCTCCCCGACCTCCCTCTCCTCCGTCCTCTCCTGGGGGCCTTTTGCTGAGAATGCCGCCCTGTGTCCTGCTGCCTAGTTCTCATCTCAGGTTCTTCTCAGCCCACAGCTCCTCAGGGAGGCCTTCGGTGGCCCCCCAGTCCACGGGAGCCATTCCATCATTTTCTGTTATATTTTTAAAAATAAACTTCTAATTTTAGAGCAGCTTTAGATTTCTAGTTAAGTTGCGAAGCTAGTGCAGTGTGCCCATATCACCCCCCTACCCACGCGCACGCACACGTGCGCACACACACAGTTACACACAGAGACATACACACAGAGTTACGGTTTTTCCCTTGTTATTGACACCATACATTGGTCTGGTCCATTTGTCCCAATTAATGAAGTCGGTGTGTTATTACCAACTAAAGGTCATGCTTTGTTCAGATTTCCTTAGTTTTTCCACCAAGATCCCTTTTCTGTTCCAGGACGCCACCCAGGATCCCACAGGACAGTTAGCTTTGATGTCTCCTTAAGAGCCCTCTTGGCTGTAACAGTTTGTTAGACTTTCCTTGTTTTTGATACTTTGCTAGTTTGGCGGAGAACTGGTCACGTTTTTTGTAGGATGATCCTCATTTGGGGTTTACCTGATACTTTTCTCATGGTTGGACTGGAGTAGACCAGAATTCAGGGTTTTTGAAAGGAAGAACTTAAAGTGCCATTCTCATCACATCACGTCAAGGGTATGTGTTATGAACACGATTTATCACTGGTGATGTTGACCTTGATCACTCAACCAAGGGAGTGTTTGTCAGGTTTCTCCCCTTCCTCTTTGGAAGTAAGTCACAGTGCCTGGCCCACACTTAACAGAGTGTGGGGAGCCACGCTCCACCTCCCGAAGGCCAGAGTATCCACATGAATTATTTTGTATTCTTCTATATGGGAGGTTTGTCTTGTTCCTCTCATTTATTTGTTCAGCCATTTATATCAGCAAGCACTCAGCTGTTTTGTGCTTTGCGTTATAGTTCAGTACTACTTATTTTGTTGCTCAAGTTCTAGCTTTGGCCACTGGGAGCACTTTCAGTTGGCTTCTGTGTCCTTTGGACATCATTGTTGGTTGGTTGATTGATTGAACACTGTCTTTGCCACTGCACAAATGCTCTAGGCTCTTCTCGATGCTCTAGGCTCATCTTGTATATTTTCTGCTACAGCCCTAGAGTTAGCCATTTCCCTGAGGCCCCTGGTGCTTATTGGAGAATGGCCTTAGAAACCAAGAGCTGGGTGCTGGAGGTGCTCATTGCTACTGAGGTGTCTTTGCTTCTAGGTCCTCTCAGCTGACAGAGTGAAGAAACATATATGTTCATAGAAACCCACATGTATACACATATCTATAAATATTTCTGTTTCTATGTTAAATTGAGTTCATACACTTGTCTCCAGTTCTGATCTATTACCATTCCAGCCTTCTCCCCTTACTCATCTGTAACTTCCCACTCCCACAATGAGAAAGTGGCTTCTACCATCTGCCGTTCTCTACCATTTACTTTTTGTTTTTTTTTTGTTTTTTTAAAGGCACACAGGCTTAGTTGCTCTGCGGCATGTGGGAGCTTCCTGGAGCAGGGATTGAACCCATGTGCCCTGCATTGGCAGGCGGATTCTTAAACACTGTGCCACCTAGGAAGTCCCCATTCGCTACCATTTAAAATCTTATGCTCAGTGTTCAGCTTGACGAACTTTAACACGTGTATACACTTGTAGAACCACGGCCCAGATCAAGTTAGTTGAACATTCGTGGCATTCCAGAAGGCTTTTCATAGCCCTTGTCCATGATCTTATACTTTTATTTATTTGTTTGTTGTTGGGCTCCTTCTCTTTCTGGGCCCTACCCCACCATGGTCACCCTCTCCCTTCCATTTGAGAGGCAGGATGGCATGGAAGTTTAAGAAAACCTGGCTTCTAGAGTCAGACTCCCTGGGTTTGCATGCTGGCTGCCCTCTGTCTAGCGGGGCTATTCTTTGTGGCTCAGTTTCCCCTTTTTACATGGGGATGGTAAAAATAGAGGGTTATGATGGAGATTAAATTTGTTCACATGTGCAGAGCACCCAGAACAGTGCCTGGGATGTGGCGAGTGCTCAGAAATGTTAACCATGATTAGAATCAGATGCGGAGGTTGCGCTTGTGTTGCTAAGCCTATCAGGTAGAAGCCCTGCTCACCAAATTCTGCTACTTTCCCTGCTTCTAACCTCTAGGAAGAGGGCATGGAGATAGTTAACGAAGAACTGTATTATCCAAAATATATAAACAGTTTGCACAGCTCAATATCAAAAAAACAAACAACCCAATCAAAAAATGGGCTGAAGACCTGAATAGACATTTTCCCAAAGAAGACATATAGATGGCCAACAGGCACATAAAAAGATGCTCAGCATCACTAATCATCAGAGAAATGCAAATCAAAACAGCAATAAGAGATCACCTCATACCTGTCTGGATGGCTATCACCAAAAAGTCTACAAGTAACGCGTGTTGGTGAGGGTGTGGAGAAAAGGGAACCCTTGTGCACTATTGGTGGGAAGGTAAATTGGTGAAGCCGCTATGGAAAACAGTATGGAGGTTCCTCAAAAAACTGGAAATAGAACTACCATGGTGCAGCAACTCCACTCTTGGGGCTGTGTGTGTGTGTGTGTGTGTGTGTATGTAAAAAAAAAGTAATTCAGAAAGACACATGCACCCCAGTGTTCATAGCAGCACTATTTACAGTAGGTAAGATATGGAAGCAACCTGTCTATCAACAGATGAAGGGATAAAGAAGATGTATATATACAATGGAATATTACTCAGCTATAAAAAGGAATGAAATTCTGCCATTTGCAGCAACATGGATGGACCTAGAGAATATTACGCGTAGCGAGATACGTCAAAGACAAATATTGTATGATGTCACTTACATGTGGAATCTAAAAAAATAAAACAAATGTGTATAGCAAAACAGAAACAGGCTCACAGATATAGAAAACAAACTAGTGGTTATCAGTGGGGAGAGGGAAGTGGGGAGGGACAAGGTAGGGGTATGGGATTGAGATTACCATGTATGACTACTATGTATAAAATAGCTAAGCAATAAGGATATATTGTACAGCACAGGGAATGACAGTCATTATTTTGTAATAACTTAATGGAGTATAATCTACAAAAATACTGAATTGATATGCTGTATACCTGAAATTGATATAAAATGGTAAATCAATAAAAAAATTGTACTTCAATTAAAAAAAAATTATGTAGGGCAACCCAGCAGGCAGGCTCAGGACAGGCATCCTGTCCTCTGAGACATTTGAAGGAAGCTGGTCTGCAGCATTTGGACTGATTTACTCAGGGCCTTTGGAGCCCCCGTTCTGGTGGGGAATCATGAAGGGAGGGGGTCACCTGTTTTTGAGGGAGACCTTCCTCTCTCCCCAGGAACTGCCTTGGATAGGTTTCTTTGTGTGGAGGTGAGCTTCCATCTTCCAGGGTCATCAGATGGCCAGGTGCCTGGCTGCTTCTGTGTCTTGGGAACCTTTCTAATAGAGCCTCTTGGGTTAGGTGAGGGAATCACATATGCAAAGAAAGGCCTGGAGTTGTGATACTGGGTTGCTGGGATTCTGAGAGCTGAGGTCAGCCTGGTCCAAATGTGACCCGCTTGCAAAGGCTGGGGTGGAGGCTTCTCTCTGTCTCAGTCCTAATTGTTCAAAATCCACGTAGTGATGGTGTGGGCTCCGTGAACATGTACTTGTTCGTCTAGCCTGCTTTTGTTGTGTTTTGGGAAATTTAAGGCTTCACCTCCCACCTGATACCGTCCGATCAGGGTTCTTTGGTCATGAGTAATGGAAACCAGCTGTGGTTAATTGGAGCAGGAAGGGGATGGCCTGGAAGGTGGTGGGTTGGCTCATGGGGTTGAGGGAATGACTGGAGGCTCAGGGCTGCTCTGGGGAGTGAAGCTAGTGTATAGCCTCCTCAGGATCAGTAGGGCAAAGTCCCCAGGGAGAATCCCTTACCTAGTGTCACGTTTCTGCCCTTTGGCCTGGGAAGGGCTGGTATCTGCACACTTGGACCCACCAACATTGCCCCCACTGGGGAAGAGAGAATTCCTCAAAAGAGGATGAGGTGACCACCAGGCATCTTGGGTCGCTGGCAAAATCATTTCCTACTTGTGGGTGGAGAAGAGGCCCTGAACTGTACTACACTTGAGAAACTTAGGAACTCTTGACAATAATTGGCTCAGAATTCTTTAATTCTGTTCCTACGTCTAGTTTGTACGACCTTTCAGGTTCTCTAACTAAATTTCAGTTTGTCTGCCCTCTTCCCCCTGACACATACTCACTTATAAACTGAGTAATTCCCAAGTGAGTCATTGCCACGATGCCAGCCTTGGTATTTACTGGAGCATTTTAGTTCTCCAGAGACAAAGCTTTCGCACTTTCAAGACGTCAGGTTGACATTTGTGTCCAGGGGTAATGATCTGCTGAAAGATGCTCAAGCAAAACTTGGAAGTACCGTTCAGGTGTCAAGTGTGTTTGCTTTGCTGATATTTTCTGAGTACTTTCTAGGTGCTGGTATTATATGCAGATTACTTCATTTGATTCATAAAAATGCCCTGTTACAGTTGTGTTGGTATTCCCATTTTATAGTTCAGGAAACTGAGGCTCAGAGGGATTGCTGAAGTGGCAAAGTGGAGAACTGGAGTCAGGTTTTATCTTTGATTTTATTTTTTTATTTCATTTTTAAAAATTTATTTATTTTGACTGCACTGGCTCTTCATGGCGGCATGTGGGATCTTTTAATTGCTGCATGCGGGCTTCTTAGTTGTGGCATGTGGCTTATTAGCTGCGGCATGCATATGGGATCTAGTTCCCTGACCAGGGATAGAACCCTGGGCTCCCTGTGTTGGATGCATGGAGTCTTACCCACTGGACCACCAGGGAAGTCCCTTATCTTTGATTTTAAACCTTTGTACTGTCTTGAGCTCTACTCCACGGATCCCAGGTAAGATGTCTGCACGGGCCAGTAGGTGGACCAGTGAGTGTAGCTGGCATCCAGGGGTGCTGGGGCCTTTGGTGAGTGGGAGAGTATCTGTCTTAAAGGGGGAGGGTGCCTCCATCTGATTGCTGACCAGCAGGGGCAGGAATATGGCTCCCTTGGTGTTGCCAGCTGGGATTTTATTTCCCCCCCCCCCGTAAAAATGCCTGATTTAGACATGTGATCCATGCAGCCCAGTTTCTGAAAGATCATGCATGAACCCAACAGAACACATCTCTGGGTCACAAGTGGCGGAGCGTTGTGGGTTTGGATTCTCCGTATGAGATTGAACACAGCACAGTTCATTGCAGGGTTTTGGCCACAAGATGCAGGAGTCAGAACAAGCTCCTCCAAGGGCAGGGACTGAAAAGTGATGGATGCTGGGAGCTCACATCTCCATACAAAGGCTTCCCTGTCTGGGCTGCTTGCATCTTGACCCTGCTGCGTGTGCATTTTGCAGTAAAGATCGTGCTGTGCGGATGCCAGGCTGCCGAAGCTGAAACCATTTTTAAAAACGTCTGTGTAATGTCACCCGCACAAGGGAACGAGCCACTTGGAAACCATGCACAGATGCAGCGAAAGCCCAAGATGTTAAAATCTTGAACAGTATCATTCTTGCTGAGATTTGCCTGGGTATGGATATGTTTTCTGAGACAGGATGCTCGAGAAGATACAATTACAGCAATTTGCTAACCAGCCCCAGACCTTAATTAGTACTGGATCCTTGTTCTCACTGTTGTATGTAAATTAAGACCGTTTCACAAAGGGATTGTTTATGAGGACGGCTATGAGATAGAGACCGTCTGTCTTTTTTTTTTCCCCAAGGAAACTCTTAAAGAAAATATAACCATAAACACTCTTAAATCGCAGTGTGAGGCGGAAGTACTGAGAATTTTTCTTTTCAAAAATGAGCATCAGTATTTTTAACTCTATTTTGGCTCTTCTACATCTCCTCCAGCCCAAGAAGTGCCATCCGTGTACTGTGCAATGGAAGGAATTGATTTGCGACTTAAGATAAGTACCAGATTGTTCCTCTCCCAACAAGGTCTAAAATATCCCGGAACTCTGAGGATGTCGGATACGGCTTTCCAAATGAGAACCCTTCTACCTTCTCTTCGCCAGCAGAGCATCTGTGCATCTGTTCACGGAATCCTGTCGGCACCATCCATGCAGTTTATCCTTGTGGTTCACTTGTGGAAAACCTTGCGTTTGTCACCCCTCTGCCCCCCTTTTCTTTTTGAGGCAGGGAGTACAACTTTATTTGGAAAGCCGGCAGGCCGAGAAGATGGCAGACTAGTGTCTGTCAAAAAACCATCTTCTTGCCCCATTTTTGAAGCCTGACCCACGTTACATGTTTATGTGACTACAGTTATTCCAGGAGACTGTGATCCACAATGGACTGTTTTCAACCGTAGTTTCAAAAGAACTTCTTTCCTCCTCCAGACGCCTCTAGAGTTAACGTTCTAGGTCTGAGGCCTTTTGGAGATCCTGGCACTGTTTTGTTTTTTTTTTTTGCCTGAAAGTTTCAAAGAGCAGTTATTTCATTTTGTGGAGGCCCCTTTACTGTTGATTTGAGGGGAGCAAGTTTGCAAGGGCACATCTCAGAGTGGGGGTGAGTGCAGTGTTACAGGCCTCCCCACGCTCCCTCCTCTCCCCCTCCCCCTTCCCTCCATCTGCCTCCAGCTCTCCTTGGAACCCAGAGATCCAGCATTTCAAAGTGAACAGTAACATGGTTTTTTAATCCTTTCACAGAATCGTGCAATGATCTCCACAGTCAATTTTAGGACATTTTCATCACCCTGATAAGAAACCCCAGACCCATTAGCAGTCATTCCGCATTCATTGCCCCTTTACCCCAGCTCCTGACAACCGCTAATCTGCTGTTTCCCTCTCTAGATTTGCTTATCTTGAACATTTCACCTACACGGAATCATTCAGTGTGTGAGCTTTTGTGTCTGACTTCTTTCACGTAGAATACCGTTTTTAAGCCTCATGCCCCTTGTAGCACATGTCACTTCTTGATTCCTTTTGGTGGCTGAATAACGTTCCATTGCTTTATTCCATCATGATATTTTGTTTTACCCATTCATCTGTTGATGGACTTTTGAGCTGTTTCCTCTTTTTGGCTATCATGAAGAACAGTGCTGTGAACACTCGTGAACGAATTTTTGTGTGGAAGTACGTCTTCATTTCTCTTGGGTGTAGACCTAGGAGTGGAGTTGTGGGGTCATAGGGTAGCTCCGTGTTTAACCTTTTGAGGAATGTACAGGCTTTTGAACATATCAGGTCTCTTCTGCACTTCCTCTCTTGACCCTGCATCTTTCCTTCTAGCAGTTCGCCTATTTCTGGCCTCCTCAAAGCCAAACTTCTTTTTTTTTTTTTTTTAATTTATTTATTTGGCTGTGTGGGGTCTTAGTTGAGGCGTGTGGGATCTTTGTTGCCATGTGCAGGATCTTTAGTTGTGGCATGCATGCGGGATCTAGTTCCCTGACCAGGGATCGAACCTGGGCCCCCCTACATTGGGAGTGTGGAGTCTTAGCCACTGGACCACCAGGAAGGTCCCTAGACTTTTTAAGAGGAGTGTCTACTCATGTCTTGGTTTCCTCACCTCTTGCTTTGTCCTGCCAGCTCCATGGTGGCCTCCACCCAGACCCTCCACGTTAACAGTTATTGCTGGGCTTCCTGTAGACTCCAGTGGGTGGTCAGTACTCACGTGTCTTGATATACCAGAGGTGTTGGACATTGGTGATCATTCTTCTCCTGGAAGGTGTGTCTTTTGGTGTTTTCCTCTGATTTCCCTGGCTCTTTCTCTTCTCCCCTCCATTAAATGTTGGAGTTGCTGAAAGTTTGGCTCTCTCATCTTCCCTAGCACGTGCTTTCCCTGGGTGATCTCGCCCACATCTGTGGCTTTGTAACTCATAAATAGTTTACGTCCAACCTAGATTTTTCCTGAGTCATGATGCCAAAGGCCAGCTGCCTCCCTGATCGCCCTACCTCTTGTTCGTGGGTGTCTCAAACTCAACATGTCCAAAATCGATTTCATTGTCCACCTTTCCTCCTGCTTCCCCCCCGGCCCCCAACAAAACACCTGCTTCTCCACCATGAAGAATAAGCCAGGATTCTGCCAGTTGGCTAGGCCAGGGGTGTGGGACTGATTCTCAGTTCATCTGTCCTTTTGCCTTTTTATGTCCTTTACTTACAATAATATATTGTAAATATCACTCTTCAGGTTATCACCAGTGAACGGCAATAGTCTTTTTTTTTTCATATTTATTTATTTATTTGGCTACGCCCGGTCTTCGTTGTGGCATGTGGGATCTACTTCCCTATGTGGGATCTACTTCCCTGTGTGGAATCTTCGTTGTGGCGTGTGGGATCTACTTCCCTGACCAGGGATTGAACCTGGGCCCCCTGCATTGATAGCCTAGAGTCTTAACCACTGGACCACCAGGGAAGTCCCGCAATAGTTTATTTATTTATTTATTTATTTATTATTTTTTTGGGGGGTACACCTAGTTCAATCATCTGTTTTTATACACATATCCCCGTATTCCCTCCCTTCCTTGACTCCCCCCCACCTCGAGTCCCCCCCACCCTCCCCGCCCCAGTCCTCTAAGGCATCTTCCATCCTCGAGTTGGACTCCCTTTGTTATACAACAACTTCCCACTGACTATCTGTTTTACAGTTGGTAGTATATATATGTCTGTGCTACTCTCTCGCTTCGTCTCAGCTTCCCCTTCACCCCCCGCCCCCTCCCATACCTCGAGTTCTCCAGTCCATTCTCTGTATCTGCGTCCTTGTTCTTGTCACTGAGTTCATCAGTACCATTTTTAGATTCCGTATATGTGAGTTAGCATTGCAATAGTTTTTTAATTGGTCTCCCATCTCTATCCACCCCACCTGCCGATCTTTCTAAAAGGAACATCTCTTCTGGCTGTCACTTCCTGCTTTAAATTCTTAAGGGCTTGCTTCCTGCTTTTAAGGTGAAGTTCAGAATCATAAAATGCTCATGTGCGGGCCTTGCCTACCTTTCCAGCCTCCTGCCTCCATGTCCCCCTTTCTCTCTACTCCAGCCACACTGATCTTCTAGGTCCTCAAAAGAAAGATCCTCCCCTCTCTTTTCTCTCCTAACCTTCTACCCCACTGGATGCTAAGGCTCCGAATGAGGGTGGGTCCTACCTTTTGTTTTTGTGCATCTCATTTTCACCTGTGCTGGTTTTACTACCACTGTGCCTGTTCTAGTTGGTGCACGATATCTTTTGAACGGATGAGTGAATGACTAGACTTTGTCTACCAGATGGGTAGAACTTTTCTCCTGGAGAAGGAAGTAAAAGCAGCCTTTTAGCTAGAGTGGATGGCTTTGTTTCCAGCATCATGCATGCTTGGAAATAGCTACCCAAGCTCAAATGTCTGCTCTCTCTGAAACGATTGGTGGGCCTGTCTGCTTTCTTTCCCCCCAGGGACATAGTACTCTTTGAAATGGCCCCCTTCCCTCTGATTTCTTTCCTTCCCCAGGTGTTAAGACCACTTTTGATTGGCCCTTTACCAAACACAAGTGCGACTGTCTTGCTGACTTGCCACTGGCTTCTGAAGATGACCCCAGTCTGGAGCAGAGATTCAAGGCCCTTCTCCTTCTGTCTGTTCCAAGCTCCGGTCAGTGTCCTTGCAGAACCTGCCCTCCTATTCAGCCTGCCAGGCCTGAATGTTGGTTCTGTGATGTGCCCGGTTCCCTCCTGCTCCTCGCCAGGTCCCACCTTTGTAGAACCTTCCATATAGCTCTCCCTGAGGACCTGCCTTCCCCCTGCCTTCTCTACATCCCCGGGGACCCAGGCTCCCCTCTTTCAGAGCCTTCATTTATACCTCCTACAGTGGAGTCCTTTTGCTTCCAAAGTCGAAATCACCCAGGGGAATTCCCTGGCTGCCCAGTGGTTAGGACTTCATGTTTTCACTGCCAAGGGCACGGGTTCAATCCCTAGTTGGGGAAACTAAGATCCCGCAAGCTGTGTGGTGCGGCCAAAAACAAAACAAAACAAAACCAAAAAAACAGTAATCACCCCGGAAAGTCACTTAAAGTGCTCAGGAAAGGACCGTAATCAGCTCTGATCAGACATTCTCATGCATCCTAAAGGTTGGAGAATTTCCAGGCTAGGCTAAAGGTGGCAAGTTCACGCACACATTTCTAGACATCGGATCATTACGACTTGAAGGCTACTACCAGATCCCTGCAATAGGGATGGGTGCAGGATTCTGAAGGGCCCTGCTTGCCTGCAGGTCTTCCTCCCTTGTCTGTTATGTATTGAGCTTCTGTAGCTATGCTTGTCTGATAAGGTAGCTGTGTGTGGCTGTTTCAATATACATATTAAAATAAAAAAAAATTGCTTCCTCAGTTTCACTAGCCACATTGCAAGTGCCCAGAGGTTGCACAAGTATTAGCACAGATACAGAATGTTGTCATCATTATAGAAAGTTCTGTTGGACAGCACTGCACTTCTGCTTTCTTACATTAACATGTCATGCTGGATGTAGTTGGTAGAAACACCTAGCCACGGATTGGCACAGCATAGAACATGCTCAAAACATTAGTGTGTTGGTGTCTTAAGTTTCACTTGATTAGATTCTCCTGGGCCTGCTCTTTTTTTTGAGAAGTTCTGCAAAGAGAGAACACAGCTATCTTCCCATCTTCCCAAGTTGGCATTTATTATCCAGGCCACACTGAACTGCCTTTCTGCCAGGCCCTTTGGCATCTTGGCACATTCTTGGCCCGCAGTGTACTGGGCCACCCTCTCCCCGGCCTTCAAAATGCTCTGCTGTTGAATTCATTTTCTTGTGTGTCTTCTTGCCTAAACAGGTGAGGGGACCAGGTCTCTCAGACCTCTTTAAGGTGGGGCTAGTGATTTGTAAGTAGCTGCTCAGTAAATGCTTTTTGAATAAAGACTCTCTCCCAAGAAATAGAAAGTAATTAAGGGAGGAAAATGGTTTATTGGCTTTTCCCTTCACATAATAAAATCAGTGCATCTCCTGGCAATAAGCCGAAGTATACAAAAAAAAAAGTTAAAAATCCCCTGCCAGGTAACCTACGTTAACAGTTGGATATGTTTTCATCTATACTTTTCCTCCCTCTTAGAAAAATATAAACAAACAGATACCATGTTGGACTTGAACTGTCTAGATCTTGGCCATTCTGGTAAAACATCCTTTATCTCTTATCCCTCTTTTTACCTTCTTGCCCTACTCTGCTTTACTCTGCCTTGAAGGGAGTTTCAAGGTTACATTTAATTATCTTGACAGTTAAGAATGATGGAAACCTTAGCAAATGGGGAATTTCATGTTCCATCCTAAGGGCGGGAGAAACAGCCTGGAGGATTGTATCATGTGGAAATGGGGACCTTGTGTGACTGGATCTTGATTTTTTAAAATTTATTTTTATTTTCTTTAAAGAGAAGCTAGCAATCTGGATTTCTAAATGCAGTTTCTCCCAATTTTTAAATGTTGACGACTAACTTAAATTTTAAAAGAATCACCCAGGGGTGGGTGGGCTGGATTCAGTCTGGGGTCCTTCAGTGGGCTACCTCCGGCCCAGGCCATGGCTGTCAGTTTCCCTGGATGATTTCCGGGCGCTTGCTTCCCTTCTACATCACTGATTCATCTCATCAGCTGTCATGCAGGCCTTCTGCCTAATAAGGCTTGACCTGGTTTTGTCCTTCACCTCCTTAACCAGCCTCTAGTAACTCCCCATCCCCGCACAGGAATGTAGGGGCACAGGAATGTTGGGACCAGCTTTCAAATCAGGCTGCACTTTCTTGGGTTGGGACCAGGTGTACTAGTAGTTGCTGAGAGTTGCTTGACAACTGTCTTTCAAATCTAGACTCCCCTCAAGCCTGGTGAGATGCTTCCCTCTGAGAAGCCTGAGGGAACAAAGATGGAGACAGAAAAGAGCAGATTTAATTTCTCTTGATGCATGCCTGTTGAGTGGGATGGAGAGAGGATGAAGTTGAAAAGCGATTTTTTTACTTTCCCTTTTTGAGGCTGAACCCATATTGCTGGCTTCACGTGGATAAGTGCCTGTGTGATGGGCCCCTCCTTTATCCTACTGGGGCAGCGCTGGACAATCCAGGCGAGCATTAAGGGAGGTGTGGAAAAGAGAACCTAAGCCTTAAAAGGGTCTGGTAAGAAAAAGGGCAAGGGACTTCCTTGGTGGTCCAGTGTTTAAGAATCTGCCGTCCAATGCAGGGGATTCGGGTTCCATCCCTGGTCCCTGGTCGGGGAACTAAGATCCCACATGCAGGGCAACTGAGCCCACAAGTTGCAACTAGAGTAGCTCGTGTGCTGCAACGAAAGATCTTGAGTGCTTCAGCTAAGACCGGATGCAGCCAAATAAATTAAACAATTAAATATTAAAAATTCTGTTAAAGAAAAAAGAAAGAAAAAGGACAAAGAAGTTGGACTAAAAAATTTAGTGAAATGGCCATCACCGTGCGGGGGTCTCCCAGTGGGTAGTCTCCCAGTGGGGAGTGTGTTTTCCCTGGAGAAAGTCATTCCTCTTTTCTAACACTAAATCATTCTGAAACAATAGCTCTCCCCAAGAAGAATGGAGAGAGTTAGGAAATGAGTGGCCTGAGAAAACCCTCCTGAGTTTTCCCCCTTTGGTTTCTCAGTAATTGTGTATAGCTGCAAGGCCCCATCACATTCAGGATATAAATCCTCACTTAATCCCCTACTTTGGGGGAAATGGGCTCTTTAGGCCAGAAATGAGAATGGCTGAGTACCTGTTGAAAAGGGAATTTCCTCCTCTAGTTTCTTTCCGACCCTGGAATGGCCAGGCTCCCTTTTGTGTAACCTTCCCTGTCCACTTCACAACCCTCCGGCTGTCTTGGTTTGCTGGGACAAATTCTTAAACCTGGGAAGAAAAACTGGAGTTTCCAGTGATCACACCTCATTTGGCTGGTCAGGGGTCTGTTTGGGGGCTGCCTCTGAGCCAGACCGTGTGTCAGGCATTGGGCTACAGCAAAGAAAGTCAGAAAAACTGAGATCAAGTTCACATTCTGGAGGAGACACAGTAAACAAGCAAACCAGCAAAAAAAGAAAATAAGTTGTGACAGTTTTCAGCTAGAGATGACCACAAAGAAAGGGGGAAAAAAACCTGCTTTAAGATGATACAGTAAGAGGGCTGGAGACTGGGGTGGTCAGGGAAGGCTTCTCTGCGGAGGTGACATTTAAGCCAAACGTTGAAGTTGCCAACTGTGGAAAGATTGGGCATAGAACGTTCTAGATGGAAGTCAGCAAGGACAAAAGAGCTTGGCTTGTTAGGGGCTGTGGTTAGGGTTGAGTGACAGGAGGAGAAAAGGTGGGCGGGGCCAGGTTCCTCGGGGCGTGGTAGGTCTTGATAAGATGCTGGGTGTGCCTACAGTAAGCCCCTGTGCGGGTTTCTTAATTAATTAATTAATTAATTAACTATTTAGCTGGCTGCACCGGGTCTTAGTTGCGGCATGTGGGAACTTTAGTTGCGGCATGTGGGATCTAGTTCCCTGACCAGGGATCGAACCTGGACTCCCTGCATTGGGAGCCCAGAGTCTTAGCCACTGGACCACCCGGGAAGTCCTCGTGGGTTTTAAGTATGGGACTGCTTATTTTATTTAGGTTTGAAGAAGGCTGAGCAAGGGCAAGTGAATAGTCCCAGGACTCGGATCAAGGTGGCATCTGTGAAGGTGGACCTAAAGGGAACAGGCAGACGTGAGGGTGGGCGGGGGAGGAAGCAGTTCCATGCCTCCATCCTACCCTGCCAGGTTCCGCATTCTTCATGCACGTTGCAGGTTGCGAGGATTCTGAGGCGGGCTCTCTCCCAGGCTTCTTGAGCCTCGTTTGAGTAGGGAGGAGAGGGCATTAGGAGGCGTCCTGGGGTGGAAGGTCAATCCGGAAGGGTAGGGCTGGGCCTGTGGGCCACCACCTGGTGCTTCTGCTTTAATCTGGGAGGAAATCCTGAGCCCTGAGGGGATTTTGAGGCTGGCTTGGTTGAACTTGTGCCAGCCTGGGAGGACTTACTGTGAAAGTTTGTATTTCCCATTGGTGAACCCTTTGCAGAAACTGGCTGGGAAGGGCTAATCGGGCACAAATCAAGGTGAAGATGCAAAATAATTTGGGGAAACTGGTTTGAGATTTCAGAGTTAATGTCTTTTCTCTGCCCTGGCGCCTCCTTCCCCACAGGAGAATTACCTATCAGTAATAACTGGTGGTGCTTTGATGAGCTGTTCACTGTGCATGCATTGCCTCCTTTATTCCTAGCAGCCATTTAAGGAAGAGTCTAACAGTTACAGCTGAATTGACTGAGGCACAGAGAGGCTAAGTAACTTGCTGAAGAACACACAGCAGGCAGTTGATAGGGTTTGGATTCAGACCTGGTGGTGTGGCTGTGGAGCCCACATACTGAACAACAGGATTGTGTTGACTTTGGTCGGCACCAAACATGCCCTTAGTGATGGAGAATTACAAGGTGGCACCCCAGATCCCAGGGAAGTCACTTGACTGGTTTGGAGAGCTTTGGATTGGGACTCAGCTGTGATGGAGTCCCCAGCATGCTACTTTGACTTGTGTGCCTTAAGGCCACAGATGATTTTGCCTCTCTGAGCGTCACCTATGGAATGGGTACAAAAACACCATCCTTGGACTTCCCTGGTGGTCCAGTGGTTAAGACTCCGCGCTTCCACTGCTGGGGGCACGGGTTCGATCCCTGGTTGGGGAATTTGCACATGCCGTGTGGTGCGACAAAACAAACAACAACAAAAAACAACCACAAAAACCCATCCTTACCTCATGGGATTTGGGGGGAGGATTCGTAAAGTAGCTTCTTAGTAAACATTAGCTGTGCATCACATGAGCCCAGTTTGAGAAGGAAAAGAGGAGGGATATTTTCCTGGCTACACCCTCTCCCCTATATGCATTCACAGATTCCTGGAATTTGTCCTGCTCAGCTTTTTGTCCATCTGTAATCAGTTTCTTATTCAGTGTTTCTAGATTGACTATATTCTGTCGTCATTCTTTGTGTACTGGCCACTTCCTCGTGTGCTTCTTTTTCTCTGGGCCTCAGTTTCCTCGTGAATAAAATGAGGCGTCTCTGGCCCCACCTCCTCCTAGAACTGCGGTGAGAAGTAAGTCAATTGACGTTTGTATCGAGAACCGTGTGTGACAGGTGAGACGTGATAAAGATAGCTGTTATTGCTATTATTTGTTTCTGGCTGCTCTCCCATGGGGGGCAGGGTCCTTCCCTGGGTAATTTCCCAGGGAGCCCAGATGTCTAGGAGTTGCTTAGTGACTATTTGTTGACTGACTGGTCCCATTGTTTTCTTCCCTTTGAAACCTGAAGTCAGGGCCGCCAGGTGAACCATAAGGCATCATTTTCCTTCTTAATGGATGCAGAATGCTCTGTGGGTGGTGTATTGACACAGGGCTAGACCTGCCTGGCAGCTCGCTGGACGTTTCTTTACCATGCGGGTTTCTCAACATCGGGTGCTGTTGACGTTTCCTGGGCCTGATCGTTCTCTTGGGTGGGGGGTGGGGGCTGTTGTCCTGTGCAGTGTGCAGTGTTAAGCAGCATCCCTGGACTCTACCCAGTAGGTGCCAGTTGTGACAACCAAAAGTGTCTCCAGACATTGCCAAGTGTCCCTGTGGGGCCTGGGTTGAGAAGCACTGTTTTTCACAGTTCTAGACACCTGAGGCCTCTAAGCCGGGGCAGTGGTGAGGGTTTGGCAGGGGGTGGGGGATGTTCTGAATTCCTCCTGTGTGCCGGGGTTGGGGGGGCGGGGGGGGGGGGCTGGGGATGCAGACGTGGTCCCTGGCCTGTAGTGAGAGTCCCATAAATCTTGCTGTGATCATCCCTTTCTCCCCATAGCCATTTAAAAATACCTTAAATAGTTAACTACGTGACCGGGATCAGAAAGAATTCAAAGAGGAGTTCAGTGCTGGCTGATTTCCTGGGTGTTCCTTCAGGCCTTTGCAAACCCAGAGCCCACGCAGCTCCTGTTTCTTTCACCCAGGTTCTATTTCTGGCCTTTTTTCACTTGGATTTTGCCCCGCGCCAGTACGTAAAGACGTGATTCCTTCTCTGCTTCATTTTATGTCTGCATGTCAGGCCCCCGTGGATGACACTGCAGTTACTTCTCATCTTTGTCTTCCATCTAAGATGTGTGGCAGTGGCTGCGCTAATTCATCCTTCTGTGGGCTGGTAAGCCCCGGGGCCTCCAGATTCAGGTGATGTTTAGCATCCTTTTGACCAGGGTGATTTGGGTGACATTCTGGGCCTAAAAATCTTTGATTCCGCCAAAAAAAAGGGCCTGTCGCTTCTTCCCTGCTGTCTTCCTTGAGAATTTTCTTTGTCTTCGTTAAGGTGACTTTTAGAGGCCAGACCCCGCCCAGGGCGTGGGAGGAACGTTGCCTGGTTACCAGCGGCTGCACCCCTTCCTTCATCTGCCCCCTTGCCTGCAGCCTCTTCATCCCCCCTTCTTCTCCAGCCCACGTCGCTGCTTCAGCTGCTGCTCGCCGTCTTTTTTGTTTCGGAATTGGCCCTCTGATGCTGCAATTCCCCATTGCAATTTGAAAGCCACCCACCAGCACCTGAGCTCTCCAGAACCTGAGCTGAGTCCCTGCAGCCTCGATAAATAATGCACATGGGCTTCAGCCACTAGAACCAGCGCCTCCTGCGAGCTTGCTCCTCTGCCAGCGACGCTGTAAAGGCCAAAGGCAACTGGTTTCTCCACATTTTCTTTGTGGTGATTTGGCGGAGTTTTCAGGGCCTCAGAGATGTACAGACGTCAGTCGCAAGCCTTCTGGGCCTGGGCCTGCTGAGGAGGTGGGTGGGGCGCAGCGGTTTTTCTGGTAGGGAGATGGGCCCGGCCTCCCCCTCTCTGCAAAGACTAAACGAGCTTGGCATTCTGGAACCAGGAAATTCCTGTTGAGATGTTGTCGTTTTTTCCAGAAGGCTTCATCCCAGCTGAGGGGCGGGGGGGATAAAAGGCTGCGTGGTGGCAATTGCCTCTAGATGTTGAGGGCTAAACAGTGAATTCATTTGTAAATCAGCCTCTTCTCCCTCGATGGAAGCAATTTCTGTCTTGCCAGGAGAGTTTGGAAGTTCATCTTTTACATATGAATGTGTCCATTAATCACCACTTATGCATTATTGGGAGAGAAGGGAAGAGAGAGAGAGAGAGAGATGGGAGATGGAAGGGGGGGAGAGGGAGAGAATAAGGGAGGGAGGGGGAGAGAGAAGGAGAGGGATGCGGTGGGGGGGCGGGGGGAGACTGAGTCCGTGTCTAGTGGGAAGATGGTTTTCTCATTTGTGGGAGAGGCACATCAGAACTAAAGATAATTGGAAGCAATTACTGAAAAACACCTTCAAAATGCAAACCACCCCAACTTCATCCCCCCGCCCCCACCCCACGCCCCTCCTGATACGCTCACTCCGGCGAGCAGAACCACTGCACTTTGTTGTGTTTATTCGCATCAGCGAAATAAATGGCTCTTTGGTGCTCGCACTGATCTTCAGCTCAGCCGAGCTGCTGTCTGCCGAGGGTGATAAATTAGAGCCGAAGGCCCAGGGACACGAAGGCATGTTGCCGGGCCTCCGGCTGCCTGATTGCAGGGAGGCGAGGCTGTCCTGGCCCCGCTGGTCGGCCTGGTAAGTGGTGACTCTTAGCCTGTCGGCTCTGCTGCTTCCTCCTCCCCCTGGGAGAGGCTGCTGAGGATCCGGAAGCAGGAATGTGTGCCGTGTGTGAGCCTCTGTTCTCTTTAAAAGAGAGGCTAGGCCCTCAGAACAGCAGAGCTTTCTCGATGGCAGGTAAGCACCCCTTCCCAGGGTTACACCTGCCCCTTGCTCGCTTGGCCTCCGCGGTACCCGGATTCCTGGTACAGTGACAACTCCCCCAAGTTGAGAACGACCCCCTTCCTCCCACTGCCTCATCCGCATTCCAGCCCTCCTTTTCCTGATCTGGAAGTTCACAGTCACACGCGGGAGACCTTTTAGGAGCCCAGCCTAGGCCCGTGCAGCCTTTCCCGGGGAGGCCCAGGCTGCGGCCTTGTCTTCCACCGTCTGTGGGTCCAGGAGATGTTCCGAGTCAGCAGACTGTTCGCCTGAGGTTTCTGTCGCTCACGTGTTCCTCGTGGCTTGGACATTCTCTGCGGCAAGAAAAATGTTGCCCCCTCCCCACCCCCATGCTTTGCGCCTGATTCCTCTCCTTTCTGCTCCCAGGCCTGGAGGAAATTCCGGCCTTTTGTCTCATTAGGATGTAATTACTGGCTGGAGAGGGCCCTAAGATTCCTGGGGCGGGAGGTCTGTTAAGGTACCTGCTCTGTGTCTTTGGGGAATGCTTTGAAATGAAGAACTGCGCTGGGCCTTGCTGCTCCCCGGGAGAGGAGGAGGCGGCCCTGGGGAGAGGAGGAGGCCATGGCCTGATCTGGCAGTTACTGCACGTGTCGTCGTGGCCAAGCCTGCACAGGCCTCTGCTCCTGCCCTGCCTTTGCTGTTACAGGAGGAAACCTGGACCCTGCATGGTCTGATGGACGTGGAGAAATCGTGTCCCGGGCTGATTCCCGGCTTCACTTTGTATAGGCTGGCGTTTTAGTAACTGAACTTGTGGCATTGATTTAATATACTCCTCGGAGAAATCAGCTCTGCTTTTGGAGAGGGATGATGGAGGAGGAGGAGGGGAAGGAGGGGAAGTAAGAGGAATGTGTGTTGCTTTAAAAAAAAAATAGCTACTGTTTATTGAGTGCTTCCTCTCTGCCAGGTATTACACTAAGAGCATCACATGAATTAACTCATTTAATCTGTGGATAACTCCACAGGGTACCACTGTCTCCATGTGATGGAAGAGTGGAGGCACAGAGAGGTTAAGGAGCTTGCTTAAGGCCACACTGCACGGTGGCAGCAGGACCAGATCCTGACCACTCTGTATCCTCTGCCACCCGGCCTGACTTCAGTGTAGGGTGCCCAGCTTGTCTGGGTTTGCCTGAGACCGTCCACCTCCAGCCAGCCGGTGGTTGGTCACCCTCTTCTGTGGCCTTGGCTGCTGGTCCAGGCGTGTTAGCCGAGAGTCTCTTTTCATTCAGCCCCTGTCCATCTTGCCATTGACATCATCAAGGAAAATTTAACGCCCATAAAAACACATCACAGGACCGGTCCTCCAGGGGAAGAGCCTGGCCTTCAGCTGGGACCCGTTCCCTCTCCGGAAAAGACAATTCCCTGTAATTGGTGTGTCATTTCCTAGACTCTGGAGTAGGGCGAGTGCTGTGACTCAGGGGCCGGATGTGGGTGGGGGCGGGGATGCCTGGCCTGGATGGGTGGACATTGGGAAGGAGTGTTGGGGGAGGGGAGATGGCCTACTTCATGGTGTAGACCCGGCTGTGGTGCCACCAGTGAAGGTTGGGAGGTGAATGTGCTTCCTGGGAACTGCCTTTGGGAGAAACAATGTGCATCGTCAGCAAGTGACATGCCACGATTTCCCACCTTTCTCTTGGTTTCTGGAGCTCCCTAACCCCCACATCCCACCTTCTGCAGCTGAGAAAGGAAAAAAGGCAAAATGAGAATGTACTCTTCAAACAGAGACCCTGAATTAGGAAGTCTTTGGGCTGCAGAGCTGAGACAAGCCTCTCCCTGGAGTGAGGCCACCCGTGGGCCTCGGAGCCGCACTGCCTGGATTCAGACCCCAGCCCGACCACTTGTGGGATCTTGGGTGGTGACCTAGAGGGCAGGATGTGAAAGGTGTTTTGAACAGGACCTGCTGTATTGTGTGCAATACAAGAACGTCTTAGCTGTTAATACGCGCGGCTCAGGAAAGCTCAGAGGCCGAGTTATCTTGAAGGAAGGCATCCCCTAAGTCAACGGGCATCTGGGAAGGACTGAGTGGGATTATTTCTGGCCTTTCACAGGACACAGGTTTGGGGAGGATGACGTCACATGCTTGGTTCCTAAAACCCAGTAGACCTCGCCGCGTTATTAAGATTTCAGTGAAATGTCATAGGAGGGGAATGCTGAGAGCTGTTTTCCTGAGTCACTGCTCTGGCCTTTTCTTCTAGGCCGCTCCACTCCCTCGCCCACGTTAACTCCTTCAGAACAAGACTTATTTTGGGGGGAATGGGGGTGGGCCAGTCCCATGGCATCCCAGGTCCTGCTACTTGCCAGGAAGGTCTTTCAGATCAAGGGTGAACCATGTCCCTGGTGATTCACTGTACAGTGGCTGTGTCATCACTCAAATTTATACATGAAATGCATTTGGAAATACGTCCCTGTCAGAATTAAATCATTAAAGAGAGGAGAAGAAAAAACCAAAAAAAAAAAGAAACCTTTGACTCAGCTTTCTGGAAAAGGTCCTCAAGGCAGCTTTGTTACCATGACTACAGCAAGGTTCCCACCCATCATTCTATCACCAGCAGAGGCCTAGCCTCCACTGGAGTGGGTTGGTTTTTAAGTTGGAATGCCGCTGGCCTGCTGTCTCATATCTCAGAAGGACACTGAATCCAGCCGGCATTTCTCAATTTTTCTCTCTAAGAGGCTTCAGTGAAAGCCTCTGCTGTTGACAGATGTGTCTGTTGTTTGGAATCTATTAAATTTCTGCCCCTTGGATACAGCCACTGAATGCTCATTAACTCTGGAGGGAGTTGGTGTGTTTGTAACCAGGAATGGAATCAGGGTTTTTCTGTTTTGCTCAGACTAGAAGGTTGAGGATCCTCTTAGGTGTGGGAAGCCTTGGGGCAGACCCCTCCTCTCACTGAGTTAGACCCTGCTGCCCTTTTGTTTCCTGGTGGCCTTAGGTAAAACTGTCTCCTCAACACTCAACGACTTCTGAGTATATTCACTTCTAGTGATTTTTTACCCCCTTCGTTCACATGGGATTAGAGAATTGTAAAGTTAAAAGAGACTTTACGATCCTCTGACCCTGTAGTTTTTTAATCTTTAGAGTTGATGTCGCCTGTGAGAAGGTGAAGTAGGCTGTGGCCCCACTTCCCAAGAAATTGCATCCACATACAGAAGCGTGGCACATGGATCATGGGGCCCTGAAGCACTTTCATGGGCTCCAGGTAAGAATTGGTCTGGTACCTTTCTCCACCTCTCCTCCCATTTTACAACTGTGTCCCTGAGGCTCTGAGAAAGTAGAGAGAGTCGCCTGGGGTCATGTGTTTGGCTGTTTTCATCCTTTCTGCTTGCCTCCTTGCTTGACTTCTGTTTCCTGGAGTCCGGAACCAATCCCTACAGGTATCGATGAGGAAGGAGAGGAGCTTTCTCTAGGCTGGAGAAATCAGATTGCATCCTCCAAACACACACCCTAGAGCATCTCAAACTCGTGGGCACCCGAATCCTCCGGGCTGGTTAAACCCCAGATCGCTGGGCCCTCCTCCAGTTTCTTATTCTGTAGCAATGACTTGGAGCCTGAGAATGTGCATTCCTAGCGAATTCGTAGGTGGTGGTGCTGCTGCTGCTAGTGTGGAGATAGCACTTGCCGAACCATCATCTTAGGGCATCTCAGCCACAGGTGGATGACTTACACCATGGTGGAAGAAGCTGGAGCCCTTTCTGGCCCCAGAGGTTGACTGGGTGTGGGCTGGGTGCTGGGTTTCGTCCACTGTGGCCCGTGCTGAAGCTCTGCGGTGCTCCAGGAGGCTAGTACCAATCCTGGAAGGGGTTGGGAAGTGTGTGTGGTGCTTTTGGTTGTCACAGTGTTTGGAAGCATTGATGGCAGCGGGTGGGAGGGGGCTAAGGTTGTCCTTGCAATGAGGGGGGAGCCGTCCCTGCCAAAATGCTCCATTGAGAAACCGACACACTACAGTTGACCCTTGAAGAACACGTTTTGGAGCTGCTGTTGTCCACTTACACATGGATTTTTTTCAATGGAGTACCTGTATTTTCATTTTACTAGTCTTTAAGTGAGGGGAAAAGTTGTGTTCGATTACAGATCACAGTATGTGGAATCACAAAAACTAGGGTTTGAATCCTGATTCTCTCCAGACTGCTTCAGTTTCCTGCCCTTGGATGAGTCCTTTTTCAGTACCTTTGTTTTTGAGGCAGAGACAGCAGTACATGTATTTTCAACTGTGGTGGGGGGTGAGGCTGAAGCCCCAACCCCTGTGTTGTTCAGAAATCAACAGTACTTGTTTTTCCACCAGACATGTTCCTAGCTTTCCACTGGCCTGACTTTTCCTCATGTGCTCTCCTCTTTCGAAGTCTGTCCACAAACTGAACAATACATGCAAAATCAAAACCTTGTCTTTCCATTTTTGCCTGGCTGGGTGCCATTTCTTCTGGGACACATCTCCTTTGAGCCCCTCAAACACTTTGCTTAAACACTCATCCTCTGACACTTCAGAAGAGTTATTTGGGTTTGTTAGATACATGTAGAACAAATCCCAAACTCCTTCCTGGGATCTGCAGGCCCACGACGATCGGCTCCAAGTTTATCCACCTGGGGACATTTTTTATATCCTGAATCAAATCTCTGTCACTTGCTCATCACTGTCTTTGGTTTGCACCTGCTGCTTTTTTTGGTGACAGTGAACCTTCTAACTACTTTTTAAAAGTTTCATTATTTTGATAAGGTAGTCCAGACACATGATAAATAAAGTACACAAGGGCACATGGTGGAAAATAATCCCTCCCCTATTCCCTGCAAGTTCTCCTCCCCTGAGGCAACCACTGGTCCCCATTAAGAGCTTGTACTTTTGTGTTCAACCAGGAATATTTTAGGCTTGTAATAATATGAATATATATAAAAACATCTTTTTCAAAAAGAAACCCAAAAATTAAAAAAAATAAACCAAACCAAACAAAGAGGAACTCCCCTGCCCCCAAACCAATTCATCTTTCTTGGTCTGTGTCTGTTGGTCTGTTAATGGTATACTAGACATGCCTCACTTTTTTGTATATGGTATTAGAGAATGTTCTAATTTCATTCTTTTACAGGTAGCTGTCCAGTTTTCTCAGCACCACTTATCAAAGAGATTGTCTTTTCTCCATTGTATATACTTGCCTCCTTTGTCATAGATTAATTGACCATAAGTGCATTGGCTTATTTCTGGGCTCTCTATCCTGTTCCATTGATCTATGTGTCTGTGTTTGTGTCAGCACCATACAGATTTAATTACTGTAGCTTTGCAGTATAGTCCAAAGTCAGGGAGTGTGATTCCTCTAGCTCCATTCCTCTTTCTCAAGATTGTTTTGGCTGTTCTTTTGTGTTCTCATACAAATTTTAAAATTATTTGTTTTAATTCTGTGAAAAATGCCAGTGGTGTTTTCATGTGTTGCTCTTTTAATGTGATGCAGAAGCTTAGAGATTGTCATATGTCAGTTTGTCTAGAGGTGCCTTTTTCTTAAAAAAAAAAAAAAAAAAAAAAAATTATTTATTTATTTTTGGCTGTGTTGGGTCTTTGTTGCTGCATGCAGGCTTTCTCTGGTTGGGGTGAGTGGGGGCTACTCTTTGTTGCAGTGTGTGGGCTTCTCATTGCTGTGGCTTCTCTTGTTGCAAAGCACGGGCTCTAGGCACGTGGACTTCAATAATTGTGGCACATGGGCTCAGTAGTTGTGGTACATGGGCTCAGTTGCTCCGTGGCATGTGGGATCTTGCTGGCCCAGGGCTTGAACCTGTGTCCCCTGCATCAGCAGGTGGATTCTTAACCAGTGTGCCACCAGGGAAGCCCCGGTGCCTTGTTCTTCTTCATAGCTGTATCCCATTGTATGTTATCAGACCAGCTTCCAGTTTGTGGACACATAAGTCCTTTCTAGTCTTAGATATAACACACAGGACTACAGTTGAATCATCTTGCATGTATTTTGCTGCCCTGTGACCATGTCTATAGAACATGTTTCTAGGAGGAGAGTGTTGGGTCAAAGACCTTATACACAAAGTGAGAGTTTTCCTGTATGATGGTGAAGTGGGGTGAGGATCCCTGCGGGAGTGAGAGGAGGTTGACTCTGGGAAACTTGTCAGTCCCAGACTGCATCTTTTTAGCGCATTTTCCCACTAACTAGCTGTTGTGTGCCTCTGGGCCAACCCTTTGGGTTCTCCAGGCTGCTGTTTTGATGTCTATGGGATGGTCCCCTGACTCTGGGGTCTCTTCTCCCTCAAGGTGCCTGTGGTTAGCATTTAATTTCCTCTCGGGGCTGTGTCTCAGCGCAGCACCCTGAACATTTGTTCAGGATTTTCCTGCAGCCCGCCTGGTGAGCCTGGAGAGTTCCCTCATGTGGATTGGATTTTGCAAAAGTGGTCCATTGTTTTTATGAGTCTGCTGGAGGATGCTCCGGCTTTCAGTTCATAGTAAACCACTAGGAGGCCTTGTGTGTGGCCATCTTGACCCTGTTGATCTGCCCCAGCGGCTCCTGTCCAGACCCAGCGTGGTGACACACAGCACAGCCTGTGTGCTGGGACTTGCCTGAGAGGTAACTCTGGAGGGGGAATGTCATCAGACCATCTTTGCGGATAGTCATCTTTCCGGATTTCGCATCCTGTCCCATCACCTGTGCTGTCAGCATAGTCTCCTTTTCCGGGGTCTGTAGCTTTCATTCCTCAAGGATAGAAGGTGCCCCTTACCTTTCCATTACATCCTTTCTAAGCTAACAGGACAGCCATTGGGCATGAAATGGATTCAGATCTTTGCAGGTGAAGCTTGGGTGATGGTGGAAGTGTATGTGTTTAAATGAGATGCTGGGAGAATAAAAATAGAAAGGAATGGATTGACAAGGATGGGGTTGGCATTTTTCAGATGAGAATCGGGTGAGAATGCAGCTTGTGTTGATCTCTCTGGAGGAGAGTTGCAAACATGATGCCTGCCGATGACTGGGCCATGGGGACTCGGGTGGGTGGGGTATACATATACATATATTTTTTTTACACAGTTATACTTTGTTAACCTGATAAATGTGAATAAATGTCCTTCACCGTGAAGTATGTTTGCCTTCATTTTCTTGAAGTGTGTGGCCTTCTGTTCTTGGTCTGTCTTTTGTGGTTTCCTGCTTTTGCCATCAGGCGTGGGTGTGTGACAGCTCATGGTAGCTGGGTCATGGCCTTGTCAACAGGGACACAGTAGGGAAGGGTGGGGACTGGCAAAATGAGGGGCACATTCCAACCTAAAAAGTGGCTGGCTGGTATTCAGCTCTATCTGGTCACATAAGGCCCTGCAGACCCTGTTTTTTTTTTTTTTTTTTAAATTAATTAATTTTATTGGCTGTGTTGGGTCTTTGTTGCTGTGCGCGGGCTTTCTTTAGTTGCGGTGAGTTGGGACTACTCTTCGTTGTGGTGTGTGGGCTTCTCATTGCCGTGGCTTCTCTTGTTGCAGAGCACAGGCTCTAGGCACGTGGGCTTCAGTAGTTGCAGCACATGGACTCAATAGTTGTGGCTCACAGGCTCTAAAGCGCAGGCTCAATAGTTGTGGTGCATGGGCTTGGTTGCTCCATGGCACATGGGATCTTCCTGGAGCAGGGATTTGAACCCATGTCCCCTGCATTGGCAGGCAGATTCTTAACCACTGTGCCACCTAGGAAGCCCCAGACCCTGTTTTTTTGTTTTGTTTTTTGTTTTTTTTAAAGAGAAACCCAAGGTCTAGGGTATTATGTGAAATTTCCCAATTTTTATATTTTGGTAGCAAATTGAAAATTTTACAGAAATGTTATGTAGGCTAAAGACAGACCGTCTGACCTCTGAGACAGACAGTGAAGAGGGGGTAAGTATATTCTAGCAGGAAGATCACTAAGATGGCATTAGGTTTGGGGACAAAATGGGTTGTGTCCCTAATGCCCCTTTCCCACAGGGCCTGGTCCTGACTGCTTTAAAATATGTGGTCCTGTGTATCTCTTTCAGATCCTGGCTCCACAGAGAGAACAGCCCAGAAAAGAAAGTTCCCCAGCCCTCCACATTCCTCCAATGGCCACTCGCCACAGGACACATCAACAAGTCCCATTAAAAAGAAAAAGAAACCCGGCTTACTGAACAATAACAATAAGGAGCAGGTAAAGGGCCACTGGGAATGGCGTCCACACCTGGGGGACGAAGGCTGTCGTTTTTCTCACTGCTGGTGTGCTTGGCATTTAGCAAACTGCCTTGCTCTGGCTGTCATTTGCATAGGACAAAAAGGGCAGCTTCAAGTGGGCCTGTGCAGAAATTTCCAGTGGGTTTTTCAGATCTCTTTGGGGTACAAAGGGCAGTGACCCAAATAAGATAAAGGTACCGTGCTCTGGAATTTGGGGATTTTCCTTGGATTTCTATTTCCGCGTGTTAGGACTGTTTGCCCTTATGGCCTGAGGGTGTTGCCGCCCTAGGCCGTGCCCATAGGACAGGTCCGAGCTCTGCCTGGAGGTGGTTGTGTGGCTGAGGCAGGCTCCCTTCTGCTCTCAATTTTCTCATCTGTAAAAGAGTGGGGTTAGGTCTGTGGGGAGAGACAGCCGCCCTCCCTCCCCACTGCCCACCGGGACTTGGGTAATTGGTCACTAGGCACCCTTTTCATAGTGCACAGTCCTTGGCAGACCCCGCCCTCCCTCGGCAGCCAGGACCACTCAGCTAGATGCAAAAATCTATTCGCCATCTTGGATCTTGTCTCAGGAACCCTCCGGCTCTAAAATTCTCTGCTGCAGGCTAGCTAGTCTTCTGACTTAAAAAAAAGGTGAGGTGTTTTAGTGGACCAGGAGGTCAAGTCTCCTGGCATTGGAGGAAGCAGGATGCCCGGGAGTTCTGATACCATTGCAGCGGGGATTTCTCGCGATGTATTCATCCATTTGTGCAGATTAGGGATGCTGAAGGGGGCCCTGGGGATTCGAGGTTGAATAAAAACAAGGTTGCTGCTTTCACAGGAGGAAACCTAGCAGCGGTTAAGTGCCCAGGACTCTGAGAGGGGGACGTTCCTGTGCACGTTTTCTCTCTCACAATTACATAGTGAAATGCCAGCTCTGCTGCTGCCACGTGGCTGTGGGCAAGTTAACCTCTTTGTGGCTCGTTCTCTCATTTGCTGAAATGGGAATAATGATCCTGCTGCCACCAAACTCATAGGGCTGATACGAAGAGGAACTGAGCTAAATGACATAAACAATAATGATAAAAGTTAAGCCAGAATCTGCATTAAGTGGGATAATCACACAGACTATCCCTGAAATAATTAAACGACAGCTCTGGAAATGTTCCAGGCCTGCACTGTTCACTGCGACAGCCACAAGCCACGTGTGGCCACTGAGCGTTTGCAAAAGTGGCAGATGTGCCTGAGGCACTGAATTTTTAATTTAAATGTACATGGCCACCTCTGGTTTGTAGCTCCTGGGTTGAAGCTGAGTATTATAACTTCCCAGGTATAATGAGTTGGGAGTCCCGTCACAGGAGAAGAAAATGGTGGGTTCTAAGTAGATTTCTGGGAGGAATTGCAATTTGAAAAAACATGTAATAATAGTGTTGGTGAGAATAATACTAAAAGCAGAAATCACAGTGTGCCCATCCTGTTGTAAGCCCTTTTTTGTGTGTGTTAATATTTATAACGATGCTGTGAGGAAGGGCTGCAGTTGTTTCCATTTTACTGATGAAAAGACAGACGTTCCGAGAAGTTAAGTCACCTCCCCAAGGCCTCACAGCAAGTAAGAGGCTTAGGTCTGCCTGGCTGGCTTGAAGCCGGTGACCACCCACTCCTGTCACCCAGGAGCCATCCCATAGCCGTGGAGCTTGAAGACTAAAAAAGAAACATGGAGGCTATAAATAATCCTCCAACTTTAATTTAGGGCACACCCTCTCTTACCAGTTCCCAGTAAGTCATGAAGCAGATATTGTCTGCTCTGGGCAGAGACAGTTTCCTAGTGGCTCCTCTGTGAAAGCGTGTACGCATGCGCTTTGTGACTTCCTCATGTCCTTTAAGAATTGGCTCACATTAAAAAAAAAAAGAAGAAGATAAAATAGACAAAAGAAGAAGAATTGGCTCACATCTCTTTCTAGAAACCGATGAACTTAGACAATTCACATATTTGCTTCTCTCCCTTCCTCATCCACGTGTTCACACCACTCCTGTAACACTGAAGTCCCGTGACCACAGTGGTGTGTTTGTAAATCTCTGTCCCCCCTCTGGACTAGCAGCCTCAGAAAGTGGTCCATGTCTAGTGGCTGCTGTTGCCCCAGAGTTTGACACAGGGTGGGAAGCTCGTGCGTACAGAACCCACTGTGGGTGTGGAGCAGAGCAGAGCAGGGGTGACCGCACATAGGGTGCGGTTATGCTGCTGGAGAATCAGGCATCTTCAGTCCTGATAGAAGAGTTTACAGAGCCATGGCTCTGGCGGGGGAGAATTCAGACCTGGAGACCGACTTCTTCCTGCCCCACTGCATCTGGGAGGCCCACTGTGTGACCTTGCCTGTTGCTTTCCCATCTCTGAGCTTCAGTTACCTTGTGAAATAGGGGTTGGGACTAGGAACACTCTAAGGTTGATGGTACGTTTTTGGTTTTCACATCTGAAACTCCCTGGGGCTGAACGGCCAGGAGTTGGCAAAGGAGAAACAGCCTTCACGGTAAAGAAAAGAAATTCCCGACCCTTGACCCCGTAATTCATTCTAGCTTATAGTGTTTGCATGGAAGGGGCACCCTCCCCTGAGCACAATCTGCTTTCCTAAGGGGAATTTATATCTTTAAAAAAAAATTCTTCTGGACATGTTTTTCTTTTCTTCTCTTCCCTTGCCCTTTTCTTTCCTCTGTTAGATTATAGAATTGAAAAAAATTATGGAATTAAAAGCAAAATGTACGTCTGCATACGCTGGCTTCTACCCACATAATTTCCAATTAGTCACCAACATTTGAAGATCATGAGATTTCAAATAACAGCTTGTATTTTTGGGTTCCTGTAAAAACTCAGAAAAATCCAGCAGTAGCCGGAGCTGAGTAGAGCCTGCTCTATAGACACGGGGCCTGTATGCTCTAGTTTTCCGCACTCCTCACCCCTCCCTATAGTGGCATACCCTGTCAGCTTTGCTTATTCCTTCTGCCTTTGGCTCTCTTAGGCGTTCAGATTCTTTTGGTTTTTGATATATATCAAGGTCCTCCATCCCCTTCTTGTTTTTCTTCACTCTGAAATTCTTCTGTGTTCAGTGTTCTAAAAAGAAAGTCATTCTAGCGTAATACCCCCCCTCCCCCATATTTTCCCTTTTTTAGTAGAAATGTTTTATTATGAAGTGGAGATAGGGGTTTTAAAGGTTTCACCCATTTTTCATATATTGGTAATTCATTACTTTTAGGGACGTTTTAAGAGTGTTAGGAAGAGCTTTAGAATACACTTTATTTTTAGGGGGAAAGAGTATTCTAAGGTTTATAAGTAATTTTTTACAGTCTTTTTGTATAGTGATTTCACCTCTTAGGAAAGGTTTGAAAACACACAGGTGCTTTTTTACTTAGGGGACTGGGGGTGGGGGACATCCCAGAGCCTGGAAGAGGGCTTCTGGCATTGTGCGGAAGAGGGTCGGGTTGCTAAATGTCCTCCAGTAGATGGGGCAAGACATACCTGTCCCAAGTGACATTGGGTCTTTACTGAAAAATACCAATTTCTAATCTGTAGTTCTTGGGATGTTTTGCGTTTGGATCCTTTTGGGAGGTTCCCCTTCCCCTCCTCACCCGCCTCCTCCCTCCCTCCTTCCCTCTTTTCCTTCCTTGTTATCTTTCCTTTTCTTTCTCATTGAAGGATCCAGCAATAATCGTGCAAAATGGCCTTAGGTGTACCTTTGATCGAATATGGCACAGAGAGGACAGGGCCCCTCTTGCCTCCTCTGAGTACAGGGGTATACATGTCATAAAGAGGCAGGCTGTGACTTATTTTGTTGGGCCCATGCATTGTCTTAAACAGTGGGACGTTTCACAGAAATCCCTTGTTGGGTGCGGGGTAGGGGGCCGTGTATTAACAGCTGAGACGGGTCAGGGAACCGACGGCAGGATTGTCTGCTTCTCCTTGAGACCAGGTAGCCCCAGGCACGTGCGTCTGCCTGGCTGCCCTGATCACTGGAGCCGAGAGCCCCGAAGACGGGCACGCGCTCTGCCCCTCCCGCTCTCTTGCGAGCACTGAGGCTGAGGCCAGCGCCATCCTCACACTCCAGGGCTAAGCAGTTTTTCTTTAGTTTGCAGTCGTTGTGCTTTTATCAAATGCGGGAGAGTGCAGGCCAGAACAAGGGCTGTTTTCATTCATCTGTGTTCTCCATGTAGCCCCAGAAGGACTTTGAGCCTGTGGTCGTCTCCCCTAGCCCTCCCCACCCCCCGCAACATGTACCCTGTGCTCACACGCAGCCCTGACACCCATCCTCTGGTTTTCGCAGACCAGGTGTGGCCCAGAGCCTGTTTCTGGAAATAAAGTTTACTGGCACGAAGCCACGTCCACTCAGTGTAGTCGCTTCGGCTCTCCCGTGACACGTTGAGTCATTGCAGTAGAGACCACACGACCTGCAAAGCTTCGACTATTTACTTACTGTCTTTATAGAACCCTTTTATAGAGAAAGTTTGCTGCTCCTGGTGTAGGCTGAGGTATTCCAGAAGCGAATGAACAAGCCTGTCTATTTCTCGTTGAGCCGGCCTGTGGAAGAAGCCAGGAAATAAGAACGTGTGTGCTCGTAGCCTGCAATTCATCCCAGAGCAACACGGGTTGCAGCCTGCTTGCCTTACTGGCAGGCGGGGAGCACACCTTGTGCGTGTGGGGGAGAAAAATCATAAACTCATTCTACCTGAAGTGATTTGCTTTTCCTTTTTTAAATGTTCCATATTTGTTATCAAGATTAATTTTATGGAGCAGGAAACACAAGCAGCAGATAAGGCAGGTAGCTGATTGACAAAGCGATTACCAGGCAGCTAGTTCTCAGCAACGGCTGCTGCTTCATGAAAGGATGTAACCTCCTGAAAAGAGTAGGGGACAGCCTGGCCCTCCTTGCTCATGGTCCTCCCAGGAGTGCCCACCCCTGGCCAGGTAGGGGTGGGGACAGGGACATGGAGGTTGGGGTAGTCTCAAGTGGTAATGCCCCGGCTTCTATTAGATAGAAAAGACTTAGATTGCCGACTAGGGAGATAAGTTGTCATATTCGATTCTTCTAGTTTCATTTAGGTCTTAATGACTCTTCCTGTCCTATTATTAACTTACTGAAAGGAAGTCGGGCCCTGAAATACAGCTTACAGCTATCTTGCAAAAGCCACAAAGCATCCTGGAAGACTTCACTCAGGTTAGAAATAGTTCTGCTTGCTTGATATGTACAGTTTATCTTTCAATGGGAGTTCCTCCCCCTCCCCCAATACCCCCCTTAACTTTCTCTCCCATAGAAACTCAAACGACCATTTTCCTAGGCAGAGAGCAGATCCTCTACATGAGTGGCTCTCAACTGCTTAAAACTGAGCGGCTCAAAGCTGCTCTCGAGGGCCGTCTTGCCCCCACCCAGGGACACTGGGCAACGTCTGGAGACATTTTTGGTTGTCACAGTTCTGTGGATGGGGTTGGGTGGGTGCCACCGGCATCTAGCCAAGGATGATGCCACACATCCTACAGTGCACAGGACAGCGCCGTGCAACAAAGAATTTTCTGGCCCAAGACGTCATCTGAGTTGAAGACCCCTTGCTCTAGATGCTGTTATCTTTTTATGTCTCCTCTATTATGTTTCTGGTTGTCTTTTGAATTTTCAGATTTTTTTTTTTCCTCTCCAGCTTTTTTCCTTAAGCAGAAGTTACTATTATTATTTAAATTTTTTTTTGTTGGAGTCTAGTTGATGTACCATGTTGTGTTAGTTTCAGGTGTACAGCAAAGTGAGTCGGATTTGCATATACGTATATCCACTCTTTTTTAGATTCTTTTCCCATATAGGTCATTACAAGAGTATTGAGTAGAGCTCCCTGTGCTATGCAGTAGGTCCTTATTAGGTGTCTGTTTTATACATAGTAGTGTATATATGTCAATCCCAATCTCCCAGTTTATCCCCCCCCCCCCCCCAACGCCCTGGTCACCATAAGTTTGTTTAAGCAGAAGTTATTTTGGATTATAGAGAATGTTCCCTGAGGGGTCACTTGATCATCAGAATCTCTTCTGCGTCCTGCATCATCTTCTGTGGGGCATAGGGACCAGAGAAAGTGCTAGGAGACCTGAGTGGGAGCCCTTGCTCTGGGCTTGGGGGTCAGATTAAGTCTTTTTAACCTAGTTTTCTCATCTGTCTAGTAAAACTAGTGGTGTCTCCCCTGAGTACCTCTCTGGGTGATGGTGAGGACGAAATGAGGATGGTGTGTGAGACAGTATGTTGAAAAACGTAACATGGAAAGAATAACGTCAGCGATGATATTATTCTCTGGAAACCAAGCAGAGCGCTCTATTTTGAATGTTGAACTGAAAAAGGGAAATAACTGGGTTCAAGAATTACGCAGTTGCCCTTAGCTGTTTTCTTAGTAGAAATGAGAGTCGGGAGGCTTAGAAGGATTGGTTCACAAAGATCTGCTAAATAAGCATCTGTGAGGCTCTTTATCAAGGAAAGTGGAAGTAGCAGGCATTTTGAGAACATTAAAACCTCATAATAAAAACCAGGAGCAAGACGGGCACCTGCAGTCCTGGTCCTTCTTTCCCATTATCCTGGGGCTCCTCACCAGTAAAATAAGGAGAACAGAAAAATGATGTAAAAATATAAGACACGGATAGACAAAACTAATGTTACTTAGAGATGGTAAGATTTTTTTTTAATTTTTATTGGAATGTAGTTGATTTACAATGTTATGTTAGTTTTAGGTGTACAGCAAAATGAATCAGTTACATATATACATATATCCACTCTTATTTTAGATTCTTTTCCCAAGTCGGCCATTCTTAGTTTTCTCATGATAAGATTTTTAATCAGTAAACTATTAGAACTGTTTATATATGAGATCAGTGTTAAAAATCTAACAGCACTTCTATGTACCAACAGTAACTATTTAGAAACCGTAATAGGCAAAGGTCCCATTCATAGCAGCAACAGAAATTACGCAGTCCCTCACTGATATATGAGATCTTTGTGGAGGAAACTGTAATGTTTTACTGAAGGACAGGAGAAAGCTTGTTACACAAGGAGGTTTATTCAGAGGTAGGCCGGGTGGTTGTGCCTGAGCTGTTGTCCACAGAGTCAAGGCTAAAGTGGGTGGCGTAGGTTTCTCAAGGTCACACAGCCAGTTACCAGGTCATTTTGACCCTTAAACCTCCAGACTTTCTCATACTTCCTAAACAGGGTTTCTTATTGGTTTCCAACAGGGATTTTCCTAATGAGTTTCTTCTGAGTGATGGTGTGTGTTCAGAGGATGGCTTTGCTGGATTCTGTAATATATCATTAAGGGACCATTTCTCCTGCTATTTTGGCATAGGGAGACCATATCTGTCTCCCATGATATGGTCACCCCCTCCCTCCACCCCTATCTTTCTGCCTTTGTATGTTCTCGGTAAGAGTTGTGGCTTCTCTGCAAATACCGGGACCTACCATGTTTGAGAATCACGGTTTTAGGAAAGCCTCTTGATGGCTATAATTACTTTATGCATTGGGGGTAGACTTGAATGATCATTTTTGGTGACTCATTTCCAATGGATCTGTTCTCCAAAAGCCTGTTGTTGAAAGACTACTGGGGCAAATTGCGATACTTTTCTCGGCTTTGTACATTTAGACTTCCATATGTTGGACTTTTAACCGTATTAGCAATATTTGTAAAGTGGCGGCACTGTGTTAAATGCATACATTATAGGATCCCATTTAATTCCAACCACAATACCATGAAGTTAGGTATTATCATCCCCATTTTACAGATGAGAAAATTGAAGCTGAGGGGTTAAGAGACTTGCCCTGGGTCATGCAACTGGTAGAGCTAAATTTGAACCAGATGTGCCTAGGTTATAACCATTGTACTATCCTGCTAGGGCTGCCTGTTCACTCTTAGACACCAGCTTTTCAATCCATGGTCTCTTAAAATACAAGAAAGAAAAATAAATCTTAGTATCTAATGACCTGCAAATTCTGTATTAAGTAGAGTAACCCAAGATAGCTTTTTAATGAATGTGTGAAATGCTCTCATTTTCTTTTGTTGTTATTAATGTATTTGTTCAAATTCCTTTTGAGAATGCACATTTGTTTTGAAACCAAACCTGTCTTTCTTGCCTACATTTCAGTCAGAACTAAGACATGGTCCGTTTTACTATATGAAGCAGCCACTCACCACAGACCCTGTTGATGTTGTACCGCAGGATGGACGAAATGATTTCTACTGCTGGGTTTGTCACCGGGAAGGACAAGTCCTTTGCTGTGAGCTCTGTCCCCGGGTTTATCACGCTAAGTGTCTGAGACTGACATCGGAACCAGAGGGGGACTGGTTTTGTCCTGAATGTGAGGTTAGTTCCTGATGAATGAATGCATTGTCTGACTCTTTTCCTCTGCTTTCTCTTTCTTCCTTTTATTGCGAGTTTTTCAAATAATCCAAACACAAGGAAAAGAGAAGTTTTTTGCCTTTCATCTGCTCTATCTTGGTCACCCCCTTTTTTTGGACCAACATTGGCAGTGGCCTTAGCACTGCAGCTCTTGGAAAGACAGTTGCACTGATCTTTTTTCTTTTTTTTGGTCGCGCTGTGTGGCTTATGGGATCGTAGTTCCCAGGCCAGGGATTGAACCCGCGCGCAGCCCCTGCAGTGGGAGCATGGAGTCTTAACCACTGGACCTCCAGGGAAGTCCTTTGCACTGCATATAGATTTTGATTCTTCATGGGTTTTTGGATCACTTTGAGATCTGCATCCTTCTCTGATTCTTCTGTAATGAACATTCCAGAAGTTATAAACTTCTGACAGTTCGTATGTTTTGAAAAGATCCCAAGCTGTTTTCTTCTTTCTTGGATGCTGTCTCCTGCTGCATCATTGAATCATCGGCAGTAGCCAAGCTGGGAAGACCAATGTTGGTTGTATGTCTCATGTGGTTGACATCTGATACTTTATTCACGCGATGACCGTTTCTCCAGTGCCTGTTAGATACTAGGGGTTCGACAGTGAACAAAAAGAGGCCAGAATTCCATTCTTTTCAGGAGAAAAGGACAAAAACCAAAATCAAGTTATATACAGTGTGTTAGAAGAAGAAGGTTTTAGAGAAAATGAATCGGAGGTGAGGAATAGGAAGTGAGGGGGGTGCAGGGTGTTTCCATTTTCAATGAAGAGGTTCAAGAAGTCCTCTTAAGATTTGAGAAAGACTTGCGGAAGGGAAGGAATGAGCCATGGAGCCATGGGGGAAGGCCCTCCAGGCAGAGGGGGCTTCGGGTACAGAACCCAAGGCGGAAGTGCACTGGCAGAGTGAAGGGAACGTGCGTTATTTCGTTTATAGCAAAGCCTAAACGCTCTTCATTAAAACAGTTATTATGGTTTCCACTCTTCTGAAGTGTCTTCTAGTCTTGGCAACTTCCAACTATAATGCTTTTTCAAAATGCTGAAGATAAGAACGTCATCTAGAAAACAAAAACAAAGTAAGAAAAAAAATAAAAGAAAAAAGAACCAGAAAGAGTATCATCTGCAAAGTCGTTTAATGTGGAATGTCACCTGGATTCAAAGGTATATTGGCATTAGATCTCAAACGAGGACGCTTTCTATAAAGGAAATGGAAAGCTCTCCCAGGTGTCCGTAGTGGGAAAAAAAGGCAAGCTTTAGGACAGTGTCGTTAGTCCTGCTTTTGTGTAGTGAATAGAGAAAAAGAATAAATCTATGGAAAGAAACTAGAGGCCAAATCAATATGATGACATTTTAATGGTGTTCTGTCCCTAAAATTGCAAAAGATGGTCACTGGTTCTCTTTGGGTTCCTCTAGATTGAGAGATTGCTCAACAGTGGCCTCTGTTCAGAGCCCGATCTCATTCTCCTGCCTTTAACGTGGGAACTGGAACCTTCGTTTATTTTCTTTTGTCTCGACTTTCCCTTCCCAATTGTCAAATAACTTTGCAGAGAAGTTAGTGGCTTAGATAGGATGCTTTTGCCGTAAATAGCAGATCTTGATGAAAGGCGGCTGAAACCATAGGGGTTTGTTATTGTGTGTAGAAAGAACGCAGAGGCAGGGCCAGGGCAGAGTTTGTTCAGAGCCAGACTCTTTGCATTTCATTGTTGAGGCGATGTGTCCCATGTGGCCGTAAGGTGGCTGCTGGGGATTCTATCATGTGTGACTACATAACAGTCCCCCTGAAAGGAGTGTCTCTTCTTAGATCCCTTTTTATCAAGCAGAAGACTTTGCCTGTCAGCCTCCAGGTGACATGCCCTTGGGCTCATTGGTTAGGATTGAACCACCAGTCCCCATGCAGGAAGGACCCAAAAATGTTTGTCTGGTACTTTCAGTCTGTGTTGTGGGAACTGGTCATTGCCAACCAGGAGGATGCATCCAGGGCTAGGGGAAAAGAGGTGAATGACAGTTGAGCGGGAAACCCAAATATTGACTGTGGATAGTTACCTGGAAATGAACTGGAATTCAGACAGACAGCTGTTCTATGTCTAAGACGTAGAGTCCTGACTTTCTTCCAGTGGTGAATTGGTGAGGTGGTCACCTGGGAAGGCTCCCTGTTTCCAGTTCTGGTAGCTAAGCAAGTAGATCAGTGCATCACGGACTGATTTCAGCTTCTGAGCACCTCTTGTGTTGCCCTTTTTCTCGACAACCAGCCAGACCTGAGGGTTCCTTTTGGAGGATCCGGAGATCTGAAGAATGGAAACGAAATCCAAATTAATTGGAGAGAACTTTTCTCCGCTCTCCCTACACAGATGGTTCAAGAGTGTTTCCTGACATCATCCGAATTTGCTATTTTTGTTGTTGCTGCTACTTAAGGATTCCGAAGCTCTGAGATTGAGTACCAGGTTTACAGAGCAGAATCTGGTATCAGACATGTCTTTGATGGGAATTTCTCTTACAAAGTGACATTTATTGCCCACGGAGATGGGCAGCTGGACTGCTCCATGGGAAACTTGCCAGAATTTCCTTAGTGGGTTCACATCAGTGGTGACAGAGAATGAAGTCATGTTTATTCTTAGTTCACTACCATCCCTGGGATTCTTTTCTACAGGGAAGACTGTCCCTTTACATCTGTGATGTCGTTGAATTAATGCCTTGTCAGTTTCCTGAAAGATAGCCCAGAACCTTAAGAGGATAAAGGGGAGTGGCTGATTCATTGTGTGAAGAGATTACCCTGAAACCATCAGTGGCCTTTCATGTCCCATTCTTGAAACCCAGGGTTGTAATAATGACGATTGTTCAGGTCCTTGCCTACCCAACCTTTTTTCAGATTATATTGTCTATATGAGCTAAAAAACACTTCTTAATCAGGTAATCAATAGATTGCTGTGCCTCTTAATTTTTATCCACTGATCCAACACCCAGGTCAAGTAGATTGGAGTCCTCGTCAAGCGAAACAACTGGTCTCATTCAGATGGGAATTAGTTTTTACATATGAGCTTACCGGGAAATTAGGAGGAAAGGGAAATGAGTACATGGGATCATAATTTTTTTTTCTAACTGGATATTTGTGTGATTTTGACTTGTAGAAGATTACAGTAGCAGAATGCATCGAGACTCAGAGTAAAGCCATGACGATGCTCACCATTGAGCAGTTATCCTACCTGCTGAAGTTTGCCATTCAGAAAATGAAACAGCCAGGGGTAAGACGGCACCTCCTCTTGTTATAGATGTGAATGAGAATAGTGACTTCTGTTCTGTTAACATTTTTTGTTCCTTGTAGTTGCCTTAGCTTTTCAGACGCCTGTGCTTATTACTCTTTAGGTCTTGTGTGCTCAGATTCAGATATCTGTAAATTGAATTGGTCAATGGCATTCAGTTAGTTCTCAAAAGTGAACAGTTTAAGGAGTTTAATCAGGAAGTGACATGTATTAGAAAGCTGGTGGGGATTTAAAATTCTGAGTGGTTGCAGAATGAAACCTCAGACCGCCTCGGGTAAGGACGAGTTAGTAAAATTCCATTTCAATGAGAGAGCTGAGTACAGCCCAGTTTATTTGCAATCAGGGTCTAATGATGGAACCTTCAAGTAAAACTCAACCTGTGAGATTCCTGTAAAGGGAGAAAATTTGATTAGTTTCTTTAAGTTTAAAATGGATTTGATGTACAGCCTTTGCCCTTTAGGAAAATCTGTATGTGAAAGTAGGGCTGCCTTGTTCGGGTGGCAAGCTGTGTACTTCTCAGTGGTTTCCCTCCCAAGAGTCCCAGTCATACCATACCTGTGATGGTTTTGTAGTTTTTTGTGACAGTTTTCAGAAAGATGACAGTAAAAGACCTTGTTTTAAAAAATAATGTTATGATAAGATAATCAACATGTTATGACATTTTTCCTACAGAAACTTGGGTTTTTGGGTAGGGTTCTTTTCTGATTTGCACAAAGGCATCATGTGGGCTGTGGTGACCCTTTGTGAAACTCTTCAGAATTTGCTTTCTAAGTCAAATGTATGAAATGTAGATTCTGAGTGCTTTTAGTAGCTACTGTGGTTTAATTTCTTTAAAAAAAAAAAGTAGAAACTTTAGTTTTGAGATTATATTCTGAAATTTGATATGATGATGAAAAAGATTCAGAGCATGCCAGCTGGGCATTGCTAAATTGAGAACCTGTCTCTTTCACAAAATCTTTGTCAATGGAAGCAAAAGTATTTAGCCTCAATTTTGCAAAAAAAACCCAAACTTTGACAAGAATTGATTCATGTAGATTTGTCAATACTGTAGAATTATAAACCAAAAAGAAAATCAAAGAAGGTGTTAATTTCTTATGTAAAGTGTTTGTTACTTTAGTCAGAGCAGAAAGTTGCCAATTTTTGTGGAAGCATTTTTTTTTAACTTACAATGGCCAAATTAATTCTGGGTGAGAGAGAGCTCGGATGACTGCAAATGGTAAACTGTTCAGATGTCTTGCTTGAGCGTAATTTGGTGTTTAATTAAATCTTTTAGATTTTTTAAATTGATAAGTAGCACCAGTCAACAAATCAGGCCTTGCATTTTGAACTGATTCAAGTAGGACTTAGGAAAATGGATCACGATACAGAACCTTTACACAGTCCCTGCTTTGTTTTGGGTTTTTTTTTTTTTTGGCTGTGCCATGCAGCATGTGGAATCTTTGTTCCCTGACCAGGGATTGAACCCCTGCCCCCCGCATTGGAAGCTCAGAGTCATAACCACTGGACTGCCAGGGAATTCCCCACACAGTCCCTGCTTTGAAAGTAATTTGACTCCTTAAAGGAGGAGCAAAACCTCACTAAAATTTCCGCCCACGTGTAAGATATCTATTGGCAGTTAGGGAAATTTTACTTGGTGTGTCATCTCTAGGTGTAGCCAGATACTACCCCCAGTCAGGTTTGATTATGGGCATTTGCAGTATATAGATAAGTCTCCTTCAGAGTTGAGGTCTCAGGTAACTGATAGTGTGTTGTTCTTGTCAATCTTAATTGAAGAGGCCTAGATGTGTTATTTGAGTATACACTGAAAGCAAAACAAATGACAAAACTGGACCAAAACTGGGCCCATGATTATTGATAACCAGGCAAAATTAGAAGGGGGACCACTTTGGAGCTTCTCAAGGGCCTATTTTGTAGGAAGTTTCAGAACTGTATTTTCTGCAAAGTTGTCTCGGTTTTAAAGTACGTGGTGGGTATCAATGCTTTGTCTTCCATAGCAGTGATGGGTTTCTGTCTGTGTGTGTGCGTCTTTTCTTTTATAGACAGACGCATTCCAGAAGCCCGTTCCGTTGGAACAGCATCCCGACTATGCGGAATACATCTTCCATCCCATGGACCTTTGTACATTGGAAAAGGTTGGCTTCCATCAAAGAGCCAATTGTCAAGATGACTAAAGATCCTCCCTCACTTCCTGTGTCCCACCTTGAGTTAGGTGGTTCTTCCACGTCTCCCTTGTGCCAATTTTATTTGGATGGAAGAACTCTCATTCCCCCCCTTTTTTTTCTCTCCAGCAAAAAATGGGTTTATTTAGGATCAGAGAATTATAATTTGAGATCTGCAACCACGGTGGGCTTTCCTAACTTCTTCTGTAACATTTTCCCAAGGATGGCAATGGGTGTTGAAATCCATTGCTTAGTTCCAAATAGTATTAATACTTCCGCTGGTGGTTCTAGCTTTTCATCTGAGAAAGTCCCAGCTTCTAAGAATTAGTGATTTGATTGATTTGAGTCTTACCTTTCTCTTTCGTTTGGAGGTGCTAACGAGGGCAGCAGGAAGGAAGAAGAGAAAATTGTCTGGGAAACCTTCACATTAGCAGTAAATATGTGGCTTCTTAGGTCTTGACTTATTTCACTGATAAGGGTATTTCTTTAATGCCTGAAAGTGTTTTTAAAGGTTCAAACTAAAATTCCATGCTGAAAATTAAACTTGTAACATTTTAGATTGTGTATATCATCCTGGTGCTGATTTTCAAATTGTTGGCACCAAAATATGGTTAAAGAAAAGCATAGATGAGGAAAAAACATTACTTTATATTGTATGCATTGAAGACCCCCAAGACAGTAGATCCAACCTGCTTTGGAAAATTGCACACACCCTTATGGTATTAGAAAAATGAAGGAATTCCAAAAAGACAAGATTGGAATCCTAGCTTCATAAATTATTAGCTTTGGAATTTGATTAGTTCCTTTAACATTACCATACCTCAGTTTCCCTGTCTGTAAAATGGGAATAATAACTGCTTCCTTGAGTTTTCAATTATGAGGCTTATGTGAGGCTGTACAATTAATAATAAATGTGTAAACATATAAAATATCCTGGTTCGTTGGAAAAAGCTGCTTGATAAATGACAGTGCTATAAGAAGAGAAAATTCAACTTAGTGTGATGAATTCAGTGAATGCATTTTTATGGAGTTATAGATCTCAACTATAATAGCATCCTGGGAAATGAGTAAAAGCATTAATTAATTTGGCAAATGACTGCTAAGAAAATTATGTGGGGACGCAGGTGTTACTGGCTGTGGCTTATAGAGACTCACTGGTGATTATTTTCTGTGGCTTTTCTCCCCAGAATGCTAAAAAGAAAATGTATGGCTGTACAGAAGCCTTCCTGGCTGATGCAAAATGGATTTTGCACAACTGCATCATTTATAATGGGGGTGAGTGGATTAGATGACTCTTAAGAATGAGAGTGTGCCGTGTGTGCTGCCCGTTCTCCTGCCCTTCATAAAAAATCTAGGTCTTTTTTCATGCATCACGGCCAATAGCTGAGAATACTTGTGTATATATTGGCTGACGTGTGTGAACAGGGGGCAGTGACTACATGCATTTTAAGGTATGAGCCGATGTCCACAGTGGCTCGTGACTGTGTGTTGTTTTTACCTGTCCTTTTTGAAAACCTTATTTTAATGGAAGAATAGTTACATAAAATCAAAAGCACAGATTTTACAGGTACATTCCATGAATTTGACAAATGTGTAACCACCCCAAATGAGATCCTAGAATGTTTCTATCACCCTATTATATTCCCAGCTGCCCCTTTCCAGTAAATCCACCCTTCTCAAAAGGAACGATATTGTTCTGTTTTCTGTGAGTAGGGATTAGTTTTACATATTCTAGAATTTCATATCATTGGAGTCAGAGTGCCCTCTTTTATTTCTGGCTACATTGACACAATGTAATATTTTGGGGATTCATTCATGTGGTGTGTATCAGTGATTTGTTTCTTTGTATTGCTGAATGGTGTCAGTATTGTATCAACACACAATTGATTTATCCCTTCCTTCCCTTTGTTGATATTGATGGGTTTTTGGATTGTTTTCAGCTATTATGAATAAAGCCACTGTGAACATTCTCATACAAGTCTTTGTGTGGACATTCCATTTCTCTTGGATAAACACCCAAGAGTGGTATTGCTAGACCACTGAGTAGGTTTGTTTTTAAATTGTAAGAAATTTTACCAAACGATTTTGTAAATTGGTTGTATTATTTTACACTCCTTCTAACAGTGTCTATGAGAGTCTTTGTTGCTGCATATCATAGCCAACACTTGGTATTGTCACTTTTTAATTTTAGCCATTCCTGAAGGCATGAAATATTATGTCATGGTGGTTTTGCCTGTTTCTAATGGCTAATGGTATTGAGTATCTTTTCATGTGCTTATTAGTCATCTGTATATCATTTGTTGGTAAAACATCTATTCAGATCTTTTGCTCGTTTCAAAAATTGGGTTGTTTGGTTTTTTTAAAAATAAATTTATTTATTTATTTATTTTATTGGCTGTGTTGGGTCTTTTTTGCTGTGCGTGGGCTTTCTTTAGTTGTGAGTGGGGGCTACTCTTCATTGTGATGCATGGGCTCCTCATTGCCGTGGCTTCTCTTGTTGCAGAGCATGGGCTCTAGGCACGTGGGCTTCAGTAGTTGCAGCACATGGGCTCAATAGTTGTGGCTCACGGGCTCTAAAGCACAGGCTCAATAGTTGTGGCGCACGGGCTTAGTTGCTCTGTGGCATGTGGGATCTTCCTGGAGCAGGGATTAAACCCGTGTCCCCTGCGTTGGCAGGCGGATTCTTAACCATTGCGCCACCTAGGAAGCCCCAGGTTGTTTGTTTTTTATTATTGAGTTTTAGGAGTTCTTTATATTCTGGATAAAGTTTTGTCAGTTGTGTTTTTGTGAGTTAACCCTTCTGGACAGAATGGAGGAGATTTCCTATTAAAATCTCCTCCCTGGACACCTTTCTCATTGCCCTAACTTCTTGCACAGTCCTCTCTGCCTACCTTCTGGCCAGGTAGATCTTTCAGTGTCCTACCATGTCCTGTTCCTCTTGTCCCCTGCTGGAACACTCTTCCCCTTCTGCCTAGATGATTCTTCTGTAGGCTTCAGTCTCAGCCTCTCAGTCCTTGGAGGAGCCTTCCTTCGTGAACCCCGACCGTAGGGTGTACTCTTACTGAGGGCTCCTACGGTACCTGTACTTCCCCATGGCGGCATTTATCACACTTTCTGGATGGTGCTTTTTTTAATTTGAGTTTCTCACCAGGATGTACACTCCTTAAGGGTAGATGCCAGTCTTGTTTCCTGTACAGCCTTGGGCCTAGCAGAGACTGTTGTTTCATGATGTTTGCGGAAAGATATATGAATGGATGGCTATCTGCTTAAAGTGCGTTTTGCATTATTGACTCAGTAGCAGGGCTGGGGGTTCAGGGAGGAGAGAATGAGAGGTACCCTAGGCATTGAGAGTTTGTGTAACTCAAATATATAGAAAGGCCAGTAAGATCATATAAACAAGTGAATGTGCTCAGGTGGCAGAAAAATAGCTTAAGCCAGGATGACCACTGGCTTTGGGGAGAGCTCGTGACTTCGGAGAACAGGGAACTCCCACCTGGTCTGGAGGGGTCTCCCCTGGACACTCCAGTGGTTTATTGTATACAGAATTCTCAGATATGAGTTTTCAAGACCAGTCAGAAATCTAGGTATTTGTGTGTGTGCTTATGAAATCTTTTTTGGTACCAAATTTACAATTTCTAAAAATTGTCATAATGTTCGAAGAAAACATGGCTTTTTGACCATCTTGTGTTCTAGTGCAAAGGTGAGGGGTTAAGAGTTACGCCTGGGGCCATATCCTCAACTCATTGGCTAAGTGGTCTCATATAAGTGATGACTCCTGAGCCTTGGTTTACTCTTTGGTGAAATGTGAACATTCATGCTTGCTTCCTAATAAGGCTTTTTGAAGAGTTAACAAGAAAATGTATGTCAAAGCACCAGGCACACCAGAGTTGCTCAACGGAATGTCTTCACTCCTCTGTGCTCTTCTTGGCTTGGGATCTGGGACAATGGGCAGAAGAAGGCTTTTTTCTGCTAATTTGAGCCTTGAGACTATAAAAGCATCTTTCAAATATTAATTCATGAACTGTTGGAAACCAACACAGATTGTTACATTCCAGAGAAGATGACACATTAAGCACCAAAGATTGGTTCTTGGGAAACATCCTCTAATCTGAACTGATGATAGAAGCCAGAAATGTCTGGTTTTTAACCTTTAAAATGTTAATCCCAGAAAAAAGCAAGTTAAAAGGTTTTCAGTGGAAGTATAATCCCAAGGCTGGGTGTTTCTGTGTTTCCATTTGAATTAATCCTATTTTCTTATTCCCTCAGGAAATCACAAATTGACGCAGATAGCGAAAGTAGTCATCAAAATATGTGAGCATGAGGTATGTGTCTCGTACTGTCCCCTTTCAAGTGTACCTAGAGTGGGGGGTTGGGGTGACTGAAGTTTCCATTTGGAGAATCTCCCTGTGGGTAGTTCTGGTCATTTGGGAATTTGTTGAGGCACACATAGTGCCTCCTCTCTTCAGGGAAAGTAAAAGCAACAGATATGCCTTGATAAGTTATAAACCAACACCTTAACCTTAGATCTAAGAGAGGGGATTTTTCAGCCTTGAGTCGTGGTCAGACACGGCACATCCTGAGTTTTCTGGGTCGAATAGAGCTTATGATTTCTTTGCCTCACAATCTGTGGCATTGCCTCGGGTCCCTTTCAGTCCTTCTTGCAGAAGGTGTTTGGGTTTTGACGTTATTTGCAGGAAAGGTCCTGACTTGCTCTGAGAGTGGCCCAGGTGTCCGGAAAAAATACCCCCTAGTGTTGATGGTGTGGGTGAAGTGAAGCTCCTGGGCTGGGCGCCCTGAGGCTTTTTGTGGTTGCAGGACAGGCTGGTGGCAGAAAAGGTACAAGGGAGCCTCTCTTTGTTAGATCCCTGTTGTGAGCATAAAAAACTGAGATGTTAATAGCCTTCAAGCTGTCTGCACTCTCATCCATCCATTCCTTCATTCGTACAGAAAACATTTTGATATCTTAGGATATGTCCATGTCTATATATTTGTATAGAGAGAGCTTTATAATCTACATTTCTCACTCTGTTTTCCTAGCTAATTAAACATGGAGGAAGAATGGAATATATCATGGCTGTTCTGATGACTTACTTCCTTACTATAATTGTTAGCAATGCAACTGCTAGGTCTGAGGCTGTCAACATGGCTTTGGGTAGATATCTCCTGATTGTTTTCTGGAAATGCTATAGCGTTACTTATATAGTGACCTGGAGTGAGCAAATGTGGTAGTTTTTCTGTCCTTTGCAATGTTGGAAATTCTAACTTGAAAACTATTTGTATATAGATTTTTGCCCCAATGTGATCAGTAAAAAACAGTGGCATTTCACTGTGATTTTGACTTTGATTTCTTTGATGCAAGTGGTGACGGACTGTTTTTGATATGGTTGTTGGTGACTTGGAGTTGTGTCTAGGCAGATTGTTCAGTTGTTTCCCTCTCGAGGATTCATGTGTTTCCCTTGATTTGGGAAACCTAAACTTGCTGAAGCCTAAACTTTTTTTTAAAAAAAGTATTTATTTATTTATTTATTTATTTATTTATTCATTATTTGTCTGCACTGGGTTTTAGTTGCGACATGCGGACTCTCAGTTGTGGCATGTGGGATCTAACTCCCTGCCAGGGATGGAACCCATGTCCCCTTTCATTGGCAGGTGAATTCTTAACCACTGTGCCACCAGGGAAGTCCCCATCATGCATTTCTTGAGGACCTGCAGGTATAAGGCCCTTGGGACACATTCTAACACATTTCTGCTTTACAGATGAATGAAATCGAAGTTTGTCCAGAGTGTTACCTAGCTGCTTGCCAAAAACGAGATAACTGGTTTTGTGAGCCTTGTGTAAGTTGGATTTCCTTTCCTTTCTTTGTTTTCTGAACTCTATGTCTTGGATGACCCAGGACAGCTTTCTCCAGGTGGCCTGTTGGATGAAACTTTGGATGAAGTTTGAAAATAATTTTGTGACTGAAAATTAAGTTATGGCAGAATGGGAGCAGTCCAGGTGTGGGATAAACCTCTTTGGCTGAAAGTTCAGCTGCCAGAGGTAGCATCATGATTTACTGGGTTTATTAGCCCTTGAAAACAGCAGGATGCAGAGTAAAAAGCAGCTCCTAAGAGAGGAGAGACACCAGAGTCGTGTGGACGATGAGCTGTCGTGTTAAATGAGGATGTTATTTAGAGCTCATAGTGGGTCTGCCGTCAGAGGCTGGGAAATCCCTCCCAGGATTAACTCCATGGTCTTTCCAAACCGTGGTTCTTGAGGCTGGGATCAGGGTGGGGAGAGAAAGTCACTCCAGCTGCCCCCATGGATCTGCTTTTTCTAAACTGATGTTCTGCAGAGGGAAGTGTGTTGTTGTTGGGGGTGCGCTGGGAGCATGGGGGTGGGGGTGGAGGGTGTCGGGCAGCAAGATTGGGCAAGTAGAGTTGAGACTCAGAACGTAGTTTATGCCTTTTCCTGCCTTTGGAGAGGAACGTCTGAGTGGTTAAGGCTCTGAGTACTGCTCGGTGAACGATAAAGGCAGCTAATGCTGCCCCTTGTTATACGCTGGATGTCATGTGCCTTTAACCCTCCAGCTTAACGGAAGGTGTGGATATTATTGTCCCTGTGTTGCCCAGAAGGGTGCCGTCTCTTGCTCACTGCCACCCGGGCAGTAGCGGCACAGCCAGAATTCAAGCCTGGTTTTGGTCAGCGCTCACTTCTGCTCAGTTTCCCCATTTAACGCCATTCCCAGCCTCGCCCAGGCTTACTGGCCACACGTCTAGGGACCGCCACTTGGAGAGACCCTGTTTGAAAGTGTTCTCTTTCACTCTGTTGCCTTTATCATCTCGACCTTAGCTTAACCCCACCCACTGAGCTTTGTATGTACCTCTGGCTGTTGAATACATACAAACTCTGGATTTTGTTTTTCTTCTCCCAGAGCAATCCACATCCTTTGGTTTGGGCAAAACTGAAGGGGTTTCCATTCTGGCCTGCGAAAGCTCTGAGGGATAAAGACGGACAGGTTGATGCCCGTTTCTTTGGACAACACGACAGGTGGGAGTTAAACACAGGCTTCAAACGCGTAACTTTGATTGAATCTTTGATCCTGTCAATGAATACGAGAAGGGGCGGGGGGGGGGTATGGCTATTATTTTATCGTCGTGATACCAACCAGTGATCCTGTACTTTAAAAAGACTGTCCTGGTCTGTGTTAAGCCTGATCGTGCACAGGCTTCAGTTTTTTCAGGTACGTTGGAAGGGAATCTTGCTTTCATGGTTTTGTGGATGTAGCTGGCATCCGTATAGGTGCCACGGCTATTTTAAGCACTGCTGTTCTTTTTTGGGGTTTTCCACAGTAAATTAAATCACCGCACAAATGGCTCTTCAAAATAATGCTTTCAGGGATCAGAAGCATTTCCCCAGATTGCGGGCGAGATGAATCTCCCATCGTTGTGCTGGGTAGTCCCCCCCGTTCCCTTTTCTGTGGAGCTAAAGTGGGACATTAGAAGGGGTTGCTGTTTTGATAGGTGTGAGCCCTCCCTCCCAGCCTTCCTGCCCTCCCCCCTCCCCCTCACACAGCGATGTGCATCATTCCAGCTCACAGCAGTCCTCTGTGGAGCGCAGCCCGCCACGTGCTTCAGAACAACAGGTAGATGGGGATGAGCGGTGCTTAATACCCTGGTTCTCTTTTAGCAAGTTACGTTGTGAGTAAATGAGGCAAAACCCCTCCCGAAGCCCTACCAGGCAGTCTGAGAAAGTATGTGTGTGTGTGTAGAGGAGAATATTTAAAAGACATATTTTGAAAATTATACCCACCCACAGAATGTACAGAAAATACAGTTTCTCACTTCAGACAACACCAGAATCGGAAATACTCCTCTTTGTTAAATTTTGCTTGTCATCTTCGAAAACAGAAAAAATCAAAATAGTGTGCAAAATCATTTACCAGGAATCCAGGCGGTCCATTGATAGGAGACAAAATGGAAATTAGCTGAGATTGTTCTAGGATTAATAGGAAGTATTATACTTTGATTTTGACCATTTTTGTTGGAAGTTTTTCTAAAATTCCTATATTCATTCATTCATTCATTCATTCATTCATGCATTCAAATAAATATGTCTTCGGTGCCTGCCGTGTCTCTGAGGGCATCTGGCTCCTGCTCAGCCCTCGTTCTGTCTGGCTGCACCAGTGGGTCCTCAGGTCTCTGCAGAATGACAGCCGCGAGTTGGAGCTGATGAGACGTGGGTGATTTCCAGCACTCTGAGAGCGCGGGTAGATATTTTGGGTGTTCAGTTTTCATTTGTGTCGTGATCGAGTATCACCAAGAGCTGTGAGCAGCCAGCCTGTGTCCTGAATTCTTCCCCATGGCCAGGCTTTATTTCTCCCAGGCGGTTTTCTCTTAAAAAATAGGAACGAGATGCTCACTGTTAACAGGTAAAAGAGAATAGAAAAAGTCCGTATTTTTTCCTTCTTTTTAAAATGTTGGAAGACCTGGCAATGTTGGGTCCAAATTCCCACCTGGCACTTTGATAGCATCTGAAGAGGTGGTGCTTGTGTTAGACTGGGTGTGAGTTTTCCACCTCGCCACAGTCTACTTTGCTCTGCATTGCTTAGTTCTTGGCTTGAGTTTATGGTCTATGAAATCCCAAAGGTCTCCTTGGAAAAGCTCATTCCTACCAGACTCCCAGCTACAAGCTGAATTGAGGCTGGGCATCAAAAGTCACGAAGTTACACCCCGGCTGTTCCTGTATAGGCTCTGCCTTCTCCAGAGCATGGCAGTCGTGTTCCCATCTCCTGCCTGCAGCACTTGGATGGCTAATTCCAGAAAGTCAGCTCTTGTTCTAGTGAATGTCTGCACAGCAAGGCGGGGATTGGGGGTTGAAGGTAGGAAGACAGAACCAGCCTTGAAAGGGAGTTGGCGTGTACCCCAGGGCTAATGGGCTCTTTTCCCATTACTTTTCATGTGAATTATCTCACGTTTGAAACCATGCTCCTCCTTTTAGCGTTGTGGTTTTCCAGAATTTCCTTCTAGTTCCATGTAGAATCTCAATTTTAAGAGAGAAAAGAAAGCCCTTTATTTCTGAGCACAGGAGAGTGAGATTTGGGGGAGGCGTGTCTAGGATGCAGACTGTTTTCTTACTCTTCACCAACCCAGAGCCAAAGGGGATTTATTATTTTTTTAATGGATTAAAATGACTAAGCTATTGAGCCTTTTAATGTTGTAGCTGAGTTTCTTGTTCACGTTTGGTCCTTGTGACAGAACGTGCCTGTTAAGTGGATCATTAATTAACCATTCAAACTGAGTCATTTTAAAAAAGATGGAATACGTATTTGAGAACCTTGGCAAATCCACCAGGCTAATTTGGTTTGCGTTAAGGAAAAGCAGTTCTGGAAACAACCTAAATGATCATCTAGATATGAATGAAGAAAGAAAATGTGGTCTGTACATACAGTGGAATAATGTTTAGGCTTAAGAAGTTTGTGGCATCGTGGCTGAACCTGGAGGACTTCAGGCCAAGTGGAATAAGCCAGTCACAGAAACACAAACATTGTGTAATTCCATTTGTACGAGTTATCTAAAATAGTCAAAGTCATAGAATCAAGGAGTGGAATGGTGATTGCCAGGTGCTCTGGGGCCAGGGCGACATGGGGAGTGCAGATCAACAGCAGTAAAGTTTCAGTTAAACAAAGTGAATATGCCCTAGCGAGCAGCTGTACCACCATATACCTGTTACCAGCTGTCGAAAAAAATGTTGCCAGACCTATCAGTAAGCAGAGGATGTTGCAGCCATCAAGCCAGCACAGGCACCCTGCATGGTGAGCCCTGAGCGAACTCAGGCTGAAGACAACCAGGCAGCTGCCATGCCCTCAGCCACTGCAGCCACCCCAAGCCATGCACCCTGAGGGGACTCAGGATGAGAAAAGCACAGGATACTGGCCCAATAGGTGAGGTGCATATTTCAAAGGAATGATTCCAGTGAGTCTGGACTCTTGTATCTTCCCATACATAGAAAAAAAACACTAAATTCCTTAACTTGAGATGTCTGGTTTTCTTTAAATAACAGTAATCTTTGGAGTTCTGGCTACCTGGTCTTTGTTGCACAGACTCCTGTATATCCTGGCCTCCTCCCTTACCTCTTCGGAGCAGTCCCTCAGCGTGATCTGAGAGGCTGCGTCCCCGGCTTAAGTCCTCAGGTTTGTCCACCAAATAAAACGTAATTCTCAACTTTTAGGCTGTGCTTTGTTTTTCAGTCGACGCAGCTATTATGTACGGTACACTTAAACATTTGTTAAGAGGGTAGAATTCATGTTAAGTGTTCTTGCACAATAAAAGAAATCTGTAAAAAACTTAAGAATCTTGGAAATGACCACAGCTGACTTAAACTCCCTTTCTCTTTTGCACTCCCAGGGCCTGGGTTCCAATAAATAATTGCTACCTCATGTCTAAAGAGATTCCTTTTTCTGTGAAAAAGACTAAAAGCATCTTCAACAGTGCAATGCAAGAGATGGAGGTTTACGTGGAGAACATCCGCCGAAAGTTTGGGGTCTTTAATTACTCTCCATTCAGGACACCCTACACGCCCAACAGCCAGTACCAAATGCTGCTCGATCCCTCCAACCCCAGCGCCGGCGCTGCCAAGACAGACAAGCAGGATAAGGTCAAGCTCAACTTTGACATGACGGCGTCACCCAAGATCCTGATGAGCAAGCCGATGCTGAGCGGGGGCACGGGCCGCAGGATCTCCCTGTCGGATATGCCGCGGTCCCCCATGAGCACCAACTCCTCTGTGCACACGGGCTCCGACGTGGAGCAGGATGCTGAGAAGAAGGCCACGTCCAGCCACTTCAGCGCGAGTGAGGAGTCCATGGACTTCCTGGACAAGAGCACAGGTCAGCCCCGGGCGGGAGAGGGTACGGGGACCCCTGGGACACAGGGGTACCCATTGGGGCCACACCTGTGTGGCCCTACCTGGTGTGTCATCACAAAATCAAAGGGAGCTGCGTGGGGTCTCATCCCCGTGGAGCAGACGTTACATTTTAAGTGAGTAACCCATTGGGATTCTTGCTGTTAGGGACCCAGAAAGTGAGAAAAAGAGTTCCATAAAGGCCAGCTGGAGGGCATTCCTAGAAGTGGGCAGAGGTGGCCAGAAATCCTTCAGAGTTCAGTTCAAGTGCCTCTCAGATGAATCACAGCTTCCTGCAACAGTTTTTTTTTTCTTTCTCAAGAATTTTATTTTAATTGAAACTATTTTTCTATCAAAACCAGATATTCACATTACTTAAGGCTCAAATATTAGAGAAACAGGTAAGGGAAACAAGAACATTCTCTCCCCAGAGCAGTCCCATTTCTTAAAGGTCCCCCCGTGTAACAGTCGTGTTGCATTTTGCAGCCTTGTGAAGAATGCAGATGCTGGTCTCAGATCACATCCCAGCTCTGCCACTTACCAGCTCTGTGGCTTTAGGCAAGGTACCTAACCCCTCCATGGCTTGGTTTCCTCGCCCGTAACACGACCATAAGGATAGGACCTGCCTCAGAGGTTCTTATGAGGATAAATGAACCAACATACATAAAGAGTTAGAACAGTGCCTGAAATAGTAAGTGCTATAAAAGTGTTGGCTCTTATATTATTTCTTCTGGTAGTTGCTCATCCCCATGCTTCTACGGTTTCAGAGAGTTCATGCACATGAGGGATGCTGGCTGAGTGTGACAAAGGCAGGGGTGGCTTAAATTGGATTCTTTCCAGCTAAGCAGTTTGGTTGCATGTTAAACCCTTTAAGAACTTTGTTTCCACAAGGAAATGGGCTCACTCTCATTTTTCTTGAAACGTGGCCTTCACTTTTGTTCTTTCTTGTTCTGTCTTTGAGAGGCATGGGTAGGAAGAAGCTCCACACTAGACCTGATGATGAAGGCAGCCCTCAGGCTCTGGGCTGGAAAGACTGTTGATGAACCCCAGGGCACACGCCCCATCTCAAGAGTTGCAGCCCATGGTTGCCACACAGAAATGTGGACTTACCTTTTTCACATCTTAACATTCTTCCAGAGAAGTGGGAAATCTGCATCTTTATGTAGCACCTCCAGTTTTGAAATGTCAGCTCAAAATGTCTTAAGGTATTTTCCAGAATGAATAAAGCACATCTATACGTTGGACCAGCTGTATTAGACTTATGGCCAGAGCATTACCCTTGGATAAGCCTTTCTGACACTGCCTCCCCTCCGCCACCCTTTCCTTCACATAGAACTTTAAAAAAAAAAAAAATTTATTTATATTTATTGGTTGCATTGGGTCTTCACTGCTGCGCACGGGCTTCCTGTAGTTGCAGAGAGCAGTGGCCACTCTTCGTTGCGGTGTGCGGGCCTCTCACTGCGGTGGCCTCTCCTGCTGCAGAGCACAGGCTCCAGGCATATGGGCCTCAGTAGTTGTGGAGTGTGGGCTCACCAGCTGTGGCTCATGGGCTCCAGAGTGCAGGCTCACCAGTCGTGATGCACGGGCCCAGCTGCTCCGTGGCATGTGGGATCTTGCCAGACCAGGGATTGAACCCATGTCCCCTGCACTGGCAGGCAGACTCCCAACCACTGTGCTACCAGGGAAGCCCCACATAAGAACTCTTTAAGGAGCAGGCATTGGGAATTCCCTGGCTGTCCAGTGGTTAGGACTCCACACTTTCACTGCTGAGGGCTTGGGTTCGATCCCTGGTCGGCGAGCTAAGATCCCACTAGCCGTGTGGTGCGGCCAAGAAGAAAAAAGGAGCAGACGTCAGTTAAGAGAACTCCAACATCCTCGGAAGATAAAATGATGGGGACTTAGTCAGTGGTGAGCTCAAAGAATTCCACTCATTTTGGTTTGCGTTGCTTCTTTCTGGTTGTTTGCTTGTTTTCAAGTACTGCTTATAGCTGCTCTCCAAATGGCTATAGGTGGAGTAGAGAGTTAATTACCAGTGGCTTTTGATTCTTCAGAATAAAAGCTGCAGTCTCTTTCTCCAGTTCTGATCCAGCTGTGTGGTCGAGGGACTCACAGTTGAGTTCTAGAGCTTTGTTCTAGGATGGCATAACTTCTGTTGACATAGCCTCAGAAGAAACTTCCATTTTGCCCCCTAGTTTCTGACTAGAGTCCTTAAAGGCTTACTTTTATTCCAAGACATGATTCCATTTAAGCTAAGTTCACACGGTATATGATCACACAGACTTAGTTCCCATAGAGATGATGCTTTTGAGAAAATGTTTTAACTGGGCAGCAATCCCATGGATTACTGTTGCCTGAACTTTCATGGATATGATTTTTTTGCCATAATCTAAGTACCTAACCTATTTTATTACATTCTTCAATATTAAATCTGCAGTTTAGTTTCATGCTGAGATAAATGTATAAGCTCATGTGTTTAAATTCCTTGCTGTGTTCTTTCCTGATATACATGAAACTAGCACATAACTCGTAAAATAAAACATGTTGGTCTCTGAAACACTGCTGATGCTCCTGCACCACATTTCAAGAAACAGAGTTTTATAGGAGTATAAGCAACATGTACAGTGGGTTCAGTTAAACTTCTTTCTTCCCTTAAGAGGTGTAGAGGGTTGAAATGACGTCAGAATTCCTGACAGAATTCCTCATTATTTGAGTGGCTCTTGAGGTGGTCAGTTTAAGATGCCTCATTTCAGTAGAATTTAAAGTCCCTTTCCCAGCGTGTAATCTGCTTGCTATGCTAGTATGTGCCTGGGTTATTTTGCTGATCATCAGGTAGGCAGCCAGTGAGTAATATAGGAAGAGAAGGTATTTATTAAAAGTTGTTTTAGTCTTAGAAATTGCCTCCTTTCCTGTAAGGAGCCAGACAGTAAATATTTTGGGCTTTGTAGGTCTCTTGTCACAACTGGGCAACTATTGAACACCTTGGTTGTGTTACTAAAGCAGCCATAGGCAGTATGTGGCTTGTGACAGTGAAATTTGAATTGCGTGTAATTTGTATGTTTCATGAACTATTAATCCTACCCCCGCCCAGCCGTTTAAAAATGGTAAATACCCTTAGCTTGCAGGCCATACGAAAATGAGTGGTATGCCAGATCTGGCCCATGGATTGGTTTGCTGATTTCTATTATAGACTAAGAGAAACTCTGAGTCAGTGTCCCCATTTTACAGAAGGTAGGTTGAGGTCCGTGTGGAGAGTATGGGGGTGCCGAAGTTCCCACAGCCAGATCCTGAATCTAGAACAGCTTTCTTTGGCCTGCACACCACTGCCCTCTGCTGTTGGCAGTGATAATAGCACTTGGTGGAAGGAGAAGTGGAATATTTATTGAAATACCCCCACAATCAGAGAGAGTATAATTGAGACATGACTGTGCTTTATCCAGAGCTGTGTACAAAAATTAAAAAAAAAAAAAAAAAGATTGTCATAGGATTGAAAAACCTTTCAGCAGGGAGAAATTTGTAGCCAGCCTCATGAAACTGCACATTGAAATAGGTTATTAGTTAAAATTTTTATGAGAGTTTAGAAGCCCTTGTTTTGTTTGGGGGATTGTGGAGCTCCGAATCGTGCCTATAACCCTTAGGGCTGGATTTATCTCTCTGAGGAGCCCTTTGCTCAGCCAGGCGCCTTTCACTCCTGGAATCTTCTCATGTTAAGGGTCAGAGTGGTTTATATTCTCCATGATTTGTCTGCTTCCTCCTTTATCTAGACCTCCTGGCCAGAATTGATGCCTTTGCCAATATTTGCTTGAGGGATCCTGATTTAAGTCATTAATATGTATTAGAGTAAGCGTCCTGGGGCCTGGCTTTCACCACCCTCAGAGCTGATAGTGGTCCTTTGGTCTTCCAGCTGCATGTGGGTTACTGCAGGGAGAAGGGAAGACGTTTTCAGGTACTCTTTTTGCCCCAGGAAATCAATACATGTTTGTCGTAAAACAAGTGTTAGTTATAAAAACTAAAGTCAGGGATAATGCCACCTTCCACAGTCAGCCCTTAGAAATTGTTTCCTGGACTTTTTTTTTTGGCTGCACTGCGTGGCTTACAGGATCTTAGTTCCCCGACCAGGGATTAAACCTGCGCCCTTGGCAGTGAAAGTGCAGAATCCTAACCACTGGACCACCAGGGAATTCCCATCCTGGACTTTTTCTATGTTGGTTTATATATCATACTATCAAGTTGAAAACTCGAATATTTCCTGGGATCAGGCAGATATGGAAACGAGCGAGGTTTGGAGGTGACAGGGACTGGGGTCCACTCTTCCTCATGACCATTTACACACTCACAGGTACTTGTGTGTGTAACACTTCCCAAAGTAGTACTTCCAATGTGTGTGTGCTGAGCTAGAGAGGTGCACTTTTTCCAAAGGGCACTCACTGGAGGCCATCTCCCCCTGCTGGTTCTATTTAAGAGGGAACGTGGGCTCGGTGTGGCCAGATTTCTGGTTGTTCAAGAGAAATCGCAAATATTTTTTTATTTTTTGTTTTTATTTATTTTTTAAAATATTTATTTATTTGGCCGTGCTGGGTCCTAGTTGTGGCACACAGGATCTTCGTCGCTACGTGTGGGATCTTTAGTTGCGGTGTGCAGGATCTTTAGTTGTGGCATCTAGTTTGTTGGGATCTCGTTCCCTGACCAGGGATTGAACCTGGGCCCCCTGCATTGGGAGTGCAGAGTCTTAGCCACTGGACCGCCAGGGAAGTCCCTCAAATATTTTTTCAAATGCAAACTACCCCAACTTTTACATGTTGGCTCAAATTTTAAAAAATAATTATTAGGGACTTCCCTGGTGGTCCAGTGTTTAAGACTTTGAGCTCCCAATGCAGGGGTCACAGATTCTATCCCTGATTGGGGAACTAAGATCCCGTATGCTGCGTGGCCAAAAACAAAACAAAACACTACAGACTGCGTCAAATGCATCTGTGAACTACTTGCTTCATGGATCACCTGTTTGGTGCAGACTGTTTAGGGTTTTCTTTTCAAATTTAACCTTGTGTTCTGAATACTTTTCCATGTTACTAAATAACCATTCAGAACACCATTTCTGGCCTGTCCTAGATCATCAGTGCTTCTGTGCTATGTAGGTCCTTTGTGTCTGCCATCAGGGGTGGTGCAAGATGCCGCCAGCCCTTTGAACATATGGGTTGCTTCCAAGGTTTTGTAAGTAGAAGAACTTTAATGTGAATCATAAACTCCTCTGCTGCCACCCCACCCAGAGTGCTGAGGTGCATGGGAGGGAAGGGACATTTTTTTCTAATTTAATTCGACTCGTGTTCCATGTAGTCAGAAGGGTGCTTAGCACAGGCTGGGGGTTTTGTAAATGTAGATAATAAATGATGTGTTTTAGCCTGCACTCGTGAATTGTACATCCAAGTATAAAATCTGATTAAATTATTTGTGACTTCAAAGGCAATTAGGCCTTCCTTTGGGCAAGATTTATGGCTTTATAAAAGGATTGGCATCCGTTTCAAGGCTTAATTGAAACGAGCATTTCCAAATGTCTTTTTGCTTTTGAAAATGTCTAGAGTGATTTAAAGCAGGGTTTCTCAACCTCAGCACTACTGACATTTTGGGCCAGATGATGCTCTATGGTGGGAGCTGTCCTGTGCCCTGTTAGGATGTTTAGCAGCATCCCTGGCTTCTACCCCTGCCCACAAATATCACAGCCAAAAGCATCTCCAGACTTTGTCACATGTCCCCTGGGGGGCATGGTCACCTCTTCAGGCCTCATTGAGAACGTAGATTTATGTACCATGCTCTTAAATTTCAGCACTGATAAAAACTCTGCTTAACCTTCAGCTTTGAAGCTCTTCAGGATTTATATTTCATTTTGCATCCTTTTCCCTTGATTTTAAAATGTTCCTTTCAAATTTTAATATTATAGAATAAATAGTCCGTAATTCCACTCTGAGAGGTGACAACTGCTAAGAATTGGGTGGCTAAGATTTTTTAATGTTTGTAATCACACTGATGATGACAGTACTGATAATTTTTTGGTGTGTGGGATGAAGTGGGATTAGACTGAACTTTTTGCTTCTTTCAACTTAGCAGTGTTTCTTTGACATCTTTCTACGTGAGTGCACATATTCTCATTATCAATAGTAGGTAGATTTTATGAAGTCAGATGAATGCAAATGTTTCAAACAGATACATCAATTTGTTTTCTTAATGTAAATTATATATATGTATATACACCTATATCTATATCTATGTTCCTTGTTCACTTTCTGTCCCCAGTGCTGTAGACATTTTGGCCAGCTTTAGTATTTTCCGTGTTTCTCTAGATGGTCGTGAATAAAAGTCTTCAAGAACATGTCAGCGATTGAACCTTGCTGGAGTCATGCCATCAACAGAACTCCTCTCCCTTCATTACATTTTGTATGTTAGCAAATAGATTTTTGCACCTGTTTTAAAGATTTTTTCCTCCCAGCAAAACTGCATTAAAAGCATTTTTTATGTATGTATGTATGTATGTATGTAAGTATGTATATATGTCACGCTGCGTGGCATGTGGGATCTTAGTTCCCCGACCAGGGATCGAACCCATGCCCCCTGTAGTGGAAGTGCTGAGTCTTAACCACCGGACTGCCAGGGCATTCCCTAAAAGCATTTTCTTTTAAATTAATTAATTAATTTGCTGTGTTGGGTCTTTGTTGCTGGGCATGAGCCAATAGTTGTGGCTCACAGGCTCTAGAGTGCAGGCCAGTAGTTGCGGCGCACGGGCTTAGTTGCTCCGTGGCATATGGGATCTTCCTGGATCACAAATCGAACCTGTGTCCCCTGCATCGGCAGGAGGATTCTTTACCACTGTGTCACCTGGGAAGTCCCCTGTGTGCATCTTTTTAAGGATTGTATGCTATTTGTGCCATTATTTATTTAGCCAGTCTCTAATGAATAGGCATTATAAGCCATCTTCGGTTCCTTTGCTATTATAAATTCTGTCGCAGTGAACCTTCTCATGCGTATCCAGTATCGGGGCACTTTTATTTCTGTGGGGTAAATTCATAGCCGTGGAACTTGGGGGTCCGTGTATTGGATGCACTTTTTAATTTTGGATAATTAAATATAATTATCACCATCACCTAATTGCTCTCCTAAGTAATTTTACAATGCCTGTGAGTGTTCCTCTTTTCTCACTTACCCCGGACACTAGTTGTTATTTTTTGAAACAAGTGTACCGTGCAGGTGCAAAGAATGTAGGATGGAGACAGATCTGTGTATCTCCATATCCCTTACCTGAGTTTACATTTATTTATGTCAAGCTCAGGGTTCTCTCTGAATGTGCTTCTTGGCCACTTGTATTTTTCTGTGAGCTGCTTATGCACTTTTCTTCCTTGGATGCTTCATCACTCAGCACGCCTTGCCTTTAGTAGCTGCAGAATATCGAGGAGATGGTGTAAGTTGGCACCTTGGCGTGGGAGAGCTTTCACTGTGGTTGTCTTTGTATCATTTCGTTATTGCTTATTGTGACCATGGTCATGAGAAAAGAAACGGAGACCTCATTTCTCAATTAATCATCTCATGTATCAGCTCATGCAGTAAAGGTCTCAGGTGCCTGGCAGCATCAGAGGCTGCAAGGAGCTGGAGCTGACATTCTCATGGCAAATGGGACACCGGGGCCACCTTAGACAGGGCCGGCAGGGGAGGGCTCCGAGGAGGTGATGTTGGAGGACTGCCAGCCAGTTTGATCTGGGTGGGGAGTAGTGGGGGTGGGGGTGGTTGTTTTTCCTTGGAAATTGCAAGTGTAAAAGGCTTAAGGTGGGAGCATGCTTGATCTTGGAGGAGCCAAGCACGTGGCTGAAAATTTCAGAATGAGGCAAGGAAAGGTCAGATGTACTGTTGGATTTTATTCTGGGGGCCCGGACGCCCCTGGGTGGTTTTAGATGGAGGAGTGATGGGTTCTCCTTTTCTTGTTTAAGGCACTGTCCTTGCTGCTGCATGGAGGTGCCCTGGGAGAGGGCTGCTGTGGTAGGCGGTGGAAGGACCTGTGGGAAGCTCTTACAGGGTCTTCGTGGGAAGTGATGGGTTAGGGCAGTGTTTCGCAACCTTTTTTTCGTTATCCCTCCCAAAGGAGCCACTTCCTTCCTAATTGTCCTTCCATGAATATTTTTTGAAATGGAGGTGAGAGTTACATAACAGAAAATCATTTCAAAGTCAACAATTCAGTGGCATTTAGTACAGTCACAATACTGTGCAACCAACACTGTTACCTAGTTCCAAAACATTTCCATCACCCCAGAATAAAACCCTGTACCCACCAAGCAGCCATTCCTCATCCCTGCCCCCTCCCCCACGCCCATCCCTTCAGCCCACCCCTGGCAACCATCAGTCTGCATTCTGTTTGCATGAGTGTGCCCATTTTGGATATTTCATTTCAGTGAAATCCTGTAAAATGTGACCTTTGTGTCTGGCTCCTTTCACTTAGTGTGATGTTTTCAAGATCACCCACATTGCAGCACGCATCAGAACTTCATTCCTTTATACCAGGGCTTCTCTATGTGTTGATGGACATTTGGGTTGCTTCCTTTTTTGGGCTTTTGTTCCTAGTGCTGCTTTGCGGATTTGTTTGAGTACAGGTTTTCAGTTCTTTGGGGTCTATACCTAAGAGTGGACCCTCATGAAATTTAAAAGTGTTGTGTATCTTTTTATAAACTGTGAGTATGCTTTATATACAAAGAGAGTACGATTTTTTTCACCCCCTAAGATCTACTTTTTGCCCCTTGGGGACCTTTTGCCCCTACTGAGAATGCATGGACTAGGGTGATAGCCTGGAGATTGGGATGGAGCTAAGTGGGGAGACTTGGGTAAGTGGTATGCAGAGGCCTCGCTGAGGGGTTGGGTGAGCTGAGGCCGGAGAACAGAGAAGGAATTGAGGCAGTGCAGACGTGTTTGGCCTTGAACAACTGGATGAGTGGTTGTGGCATTACCTGGTGGAGAGGTCAAGGCAGGCACAGGTGTTTCACAAATTGGGGAGGTGGGGCAGGTGGCACCCCGGAATGGGCACGGGGCTTCACTTTCTCAGAGGCGAATTCTGCAGTGTGAGACCTAGGGTTGCTAGGTGACCCCGAGGTGCTGTCCTGTTCCTGATTACATGAAGCACTGCAGTACCAGACGCCTGTGAGGGTGGCCCCTGCTCTTCACTGGCTGGGTGGAAAGTGAACCAGACCCATCTCCATGGGAAATTGGCGTTCACCTAACAGTTATTCTCGCCATATCCAAGTGCTATATTTCAAATTTTTAAAAAATTTAGAATGTGTTTCTTAAACCTTCAATTCATAAGTTTTATTAAAAAAGGAAACTTTATATGTCTGTGAAATTAAAGGCTTGTTGTTCCAGTTATTATTTTTTAACCACATGAACATATATATACAGAATTATAAAACTTATGACTCTCTCTGTGTTCTTGGTAAATTCCCTGCAGGCCCACAGCAGGGTAGGGCTCTGCTAGACCACCTGCCGGTCTCTCCTTCTTATTTTTGTAACTTGACCTGTTAAACAGGGAAATGTGGACTCGCTTGCTTGAGTTCTCTGTGCAACCCTGCACCTTTGTGTGGTTTTGGTTCCTGCTACCCTTTAGGGTTAGGCTTCCTTGTGAAAATTCCCTGCAGTGCTTCTGCTAGTATGCTTAGACCCTCCCTGTGAGACCTGCTTGCTAGTTTGCTTAAGGGAATACAATGAGAAAGACCCTGGTCTTTAATTCTTGTGGGGGGGGTACACTGCATTGATCTTTTCAGCCACTGCAGGTCTCTTTTGGACACAGAACACGAATGAATAATAATAATTAAAAAGTCCTAATACTAAAGATCTTACTGGTGATACTTAAATCTTTTGAAATGCCTTTGTCTTTCTTTACTCTTGTCTCTTTGTGTGACAAGCACTTCATTTCTACTTGTTAGCGTGCCTGCTGTTATAGAACCAGTGACAGTCACGGTCATCACAGCCTGCAGTTGAGACGATGCTGTCTGCCAGGTGCCGGGCCTGGGCATTTGTTAATCCTTACAGTAAAACTGATTTAATTTCATACTTTAAAAAAAAAAAAAAACTTAATTCTCAAGATAATTTCAAATGTTTAGTGAGCATTTGCTAAGCACCAGTTGGCATGTATTTGGTAATCTAATCCTGGCCTCCTTTCCTCATTTGCAAATGAGGTAAAGGATTCCTGGAAACACTCCTGCTTCATCCCTGTGTGGATTTATCAACCTCAGCACTGTTAACATTTGAGGCCAAAGATAATTATTTGTTCTGGGGGCTGTGCATTGTGGGGTGTTTAGCAGCATCCCTGGTCTCTACCTCCTAGATGCCAGGAGCACTCCCTTCCCCCAGTTGTGACAACCGGTAATGCCTGTAGACATTGCCCAGTGTGCCCTGGAGGGCAGAATCGTGGCTGAGAACCACTGGCAGAATCACTTCTGGCTGAGAACCCCAAAACCCTAGAGGTTAATGGGGAAATAGAAAATAATATGATACTAATAGCGGATGAAAATATAGTACTTCATAGATGTCAGGCACTGTTTAGATGATTGATTAATTTGCTCCTTACAATTGATGAGTTAGGTATGTTTATCAATCCTTTTGTGTTATATTATCAGTATCCCTCCTTGTAGCTAGGAAAAGGAGATTCAGAGACATCAGGTCACTTGCCCAAGGTCACACAGCCTGTCAGCCACAGAGCTGGGGTTCGAACCTCGCTTCTGGCTCCTGATCCATGCTTGAATCCACTTCTCCCTACATCTAGAGTCTTTCCTACTGTATTGCATTCAAAATAGCGTTGGCAGGTCCTGCCGCTGGAGCTGAGGCTAGCTCACGTGCGTTTGACTGGCCAAGCTGGGGTGGAGTTTAATCTGCTGAATCCTCACTCTGAGGGTCCCCATTGGGCAGATGAGGAATCTAAGGCAAGAACCCACCTGAGTGTTTAAACACATGTGAAGTCCCCGGGGATGTCTTGAGGGTGCCGCCTCACAATCAACAGCTTCCTCCAGGTTTCTTGCACATCCGAGGGGAGCTGGCCATTTGGTTGTCTGTCACACGTTTATAGTAACAAGACAGCCCAATAACGTAGAGCCATTTCAGCAAAGGGGCAGGATCTAAAAGGTCCTTGGGAGGCCCCAGTTGGTCCGTGTGAACACTTAGTTTTGTTAAATGGTCTGGTTTCTGTGCCCCCTCCCCCCACTCAGTGGACAGGGCTCAGGGAGCCATAAGTAGGGAGTTTTAAGGTATTTTTAAAAGACTCGGGCATAGGTATGACTCTATCCTCCTATAAAAGTTTGAAACCCAGTAAGGAGGGAGATAATTTACCAACGACTCCCTCAGTCCATCTGGTGAGGAGTTTGGCTTCATTCAGCCCTGCAGGACCTTTGAAATGGGAAGCCCGTGAGCTCCCAAGGGGTTGAGCTGGCCCCCGGCAGGTGCTGTGGCTGTGTGAGCTGGCCCCTGCGTCTCCCACAAACGGATGACATGCCATTTGTAAGCCTGGCTCTGGTCTCTGCATCTGGACCGTTGTGGGGGCTGTTTTAATCACTATTTATGTTGAGATTTACACCCGTGAATGGGCCAAACCAATTTCAGTGGCAGCTTAGCCGATTTGTCTTAGAGCTTTGTGTTTCATAGAATTACTGGGGCTGCCTTCTTCCTTCGTGGCTTTAACGGTTTAACATTGGGTTAAAGCCCTTTGCTTGAAATAAATGGCCAGCCCTTCCTGCTCCAGCCCCCTCGGTGGTGCTCTGGGGGCCTGGTTGAAATCAAATACAATTTCTGTGCTCTCCCCCCTGCCCCGCACCTACAAGCTTTATATATTTCTTTATTTGTAAATCTGTCTTTTAACAAGTAACATACTTTTTCAGCTTCACCAGCCTCCACCAAGACGGGACAAGCGGGGAGTTTATCCGGCAGCCCGAAACCTTTCTCTCCTCAAGTATCAACGCCAATCACAACGAAAACGGATAAGACACCCACCACCGGAAGCATCCTGAATCTTAACCTGGGTCAGTTGGAATTTTGGGAAGCCTGTTTCTGTGGCAGCTATGAGTATTTCTGCAAGTTGTAATGTCCTCTTTTGTGTGTATCTTTTCTTTCTTTCTTTCTTTTTTTTTTTTTTTAAAGATTGGTATTTTTATTTTTTCGGCCACGCGGCATGTGGAATCCTAGTTCCCCGACCAGGGATTGAACCCGCGCCTCCTGCATTGGAAGCGTGGAGTCTTAACCACTGGACCTCCAGGGAAGTCCCTGTGTGTGGTTATTGAACCCTGAACACTTTTCTCGGTGCAGAATACTGAAAAGGTACAGTGGATGGAGATGAAGAGAGATGAGTACAGGGAACTAGCAAGGGATTTCCCGGGGCTTGTTGACACGCAAGGCTGTTTTATCTTGAAATACCTTAGGCCAGTGTTTATAACCCTACTTGCCATTGACCACAGTAGCCCAGTTCTTATATATGTAAATATATATAAAGTTATGTACATGTACACATGCACGGTATGTATTGTTTTGTGAATCAGTATTTACTTTTCTTGTGTATGGTATGTTCCAATATATTGTTTTCTAATTCTTTTCTTCTATTTTTTAAAAAAAAGCTAGTCTTCATCCTTGATGCAGTATTTTTTTTTTAATTCATTGGGTTTTAGTTGGTTCTTTTAAAAGCATTCCCTTTGACCAAAGTCTTTAACAGAAATTGGCACCAGAAATGCTGAACACCCAACTATGAAGTTATTTTATTAACGTATTCCATCATGAGCCCTGATTTTTATTGAGCATCTCTTATGTGCTGTGCACTGTTTTAGGCCTGCTGCAGAGAGTGGTGAGTGAGGGCCCTGCTCTCTTACAAAGCTTGGTTCTAGAAAGGGAGAAACAATAATCCACCTGAAAAAACAAAGACAGGTCATGTCATCATGGAAAGTAAAAGGTATTCATATGATAAGGAGAGGGCTGGGCAGGGTGGGGGTGGGGGAAGCACGAGGCAGTGGGTAGGGAAGTCCTGTGAGGAGGTAATACCTGGTCGAGGATTTGCATGACAAGAAAAACCAGCCATGCCAGTGTTCGGAGGAAGAACATTCTAGAAGGAACAGGAAATTCAAGGCTTTAGGGTCAGGATGAAGTTGGTGTGTTGTAGGAATGGCAAGGAAGCCCCCGTGATGTGTCCCAGTGGCTGAAGCGGGGGAGATGAGGTTGGAGAACACAGTGACCTCATGGACCTGGATGTGCGGCCCTTTGAGCAGAGGAGGGATGTGAACTGACTGGGCATTTTGGAAGGACCTCTCTGGGTGCTGTGCTGGGAATAGCCTGTGTCAGCCATTCTTAACCAGGGGCAGCGCCCCCCCATCCCCCAGGGGACGCTTGGCAATGTCCAGAGACATTTTCGGTTGTCACAACTTGGGGGAGGGCGGCTGTTGTTACTAACATCTAGTACAGGCCCCCTCAGCAAAAATTTACCGGGCTGTGCCTGTGTTGACAGGTTTGGTTGCGGCAGGAGAGGTGGGAGCCAAGAGTTCAGTTTTCGATTCCCTACGTTTGAGATGCCTGCTAGGTTCCTAGGTGGAGAGGTCATGAGGGCAACGGGGGGCATGAGTCAGGCCAGGTCAGGGCAGGAGGTGTGATTCTGGGAATCTGGGTTTATCCGTGGGACGGGGTTCAGGGGAGGCGGCGCGTGGGGGATGCTGCTGGCACTTCTGTAGTGGTTGCAGACCAGCGGTGCTGCTGAACTCCCCACAGTGCCCAGGCCAGCCCCCAGGCCAGAGGGTTACCCAGCTGCAGTGCTGAGGGGGAGGCGCCCCGGTCCGGAGCGTAAAGAAAGAGTGAGGGGCCCGGGCCACTTGCTGACTTCAGGAAAAGCGAGCCCAGGAGGCTGAGGAGGCACAGCGGACAAGGAGAAAGCAGCACTGGGGGCGTGTGTTATCTGGAGGCCTCCCTGCCGGGTTTTAGGAAGGGAGGGGCAGCCACCTGTGTGGAGGGATGCTTCAGCGTGAATCCACAGCCGCTGGCGGTCAGTGCTTTCCAAGTTCCTTTTGTCCTGAGATGCCATTTTCAAATGGAGAAACCGAGGACTGGAGAGGCGGCCGCAGGGGCTGGGATTGCAGAGCTAGAGGTGGCCGGGCTGGAGGGAGCCTGCTCTCCACAGAGGCCAGTGCCTCGTTCACCCCGGTCACCATGTCGTGCAGCCTGGAAGTGGTGGGACAGTCCGGTGGTGGCTTGGGGGGCTCCAGCTCAGGTTGGCTGGTGGGAATTGCTCACGGGGACCCGTCTGCTCCCCTGGGGAACACTCATTGTTCTCAGCAGCGTGGTTTACTTTCTCACAGCCTCCTCCCACCTCCGCATCCCCAAAAGAAAGCTGTGCAGAGGCGTTCTCACGGTCACGCTTCTTCTCTGCCATTCATGTGTGGCAGGAATAGCTCCTTCCCTAAACCAGGCTGTCCTTGGGCATCCACGTGATGCTCTGGGTCTTTCCGTCTGGCTTGACCCACGCGGTGGGAGTGAAAGGTTTTTTTCCTGGTGTGTGTATCAGCCAGCGGTGGGCACGGTGGAGTCTGAGGCTCTCCTGTGCAGAAGCTCCCTGCCAGCTCTTTCCATACCCGGGACGAACGCCTCGTTTCATCAGTGGAAACAAAAGCATAGGGAATGTGGTGTTTTATGGGTTGGAATTTCAGTTACCCAGTGGCAAGAGGATCAGATAGGGACTAGTGAAAAGTGCTGTGGGTGGGTAGAAAAATCAGAAAGTGGAGGAAATGCTCAGTAATTCTCATGGGACTTGGTGTCTGGGGTCCGTGTAACTACTTTGAACAGATAGAAATGAGACAGTGCCAGGGTTAATAATGACATTATTATCTGTAACAAAACGGTGTTTCATTAAGAAAAAACATAACTGGAAAAGGCAAAATTACAGAGATGAGAAAAGATCAGTGATTGCTGGGAGCTGGGGAGGGTTTGTCTACACATCACAAAGGGACTCTTTGGTAGATAGAATTGTTCTGCATTCTGTTTGTGCTGGTGGTTACTTGTATCTGTGCAGGTGTTAAAACTCATATATTCTTCAAAAAGTGAATTTTACTCTCTGTAGTTAAAACTATTTAAAAAAAAATACAGTGACCTTCAAGGTAAGGTAATAACCCCATTGCACAAAGAAGCAAAGTTATCTACCCAGGATCACACATGGTTTGTGGGCCAGTTTGGCCTTTAGACTCGCCCCTGTCTGCTGTGTAAGTCGGGCTTTTCACCGAGATGCATGAACTGAAATGCTGCAGGACAGGGTGTGCTTGACTTTCGTGGGCCCTCGCCACTGTGCTGTCGGGTTAGTTGGCCCAGTTGAAGGGGTCGGCGGTCAGGTGAAGATTTGGATGGGCGATGGCATGAAGGACAAAGTGCTTTTCTATAGGAAGCATCTCCCACCAGTTGAATCTGTGCTATCTGATTCAGAATTTTCAAGAAAAGCAGAAATCCAGATTTTCCATGTGAACTCTTCTAGTTTTAAAAATTGCCCGTCAGTTTCATTAAAAACCTCTCTTTGGGAATTCTCTGGGGATCCACTGGTTAGGACTCTGTGCTTTCACTGCTAAGGGCGTGGCTTCGATCCCTGGTCAGGGAACTAAGATCCTGCAGGGCGCTCAGTGCAGTTAAAAATAAAAATAAAAAATAAAAACCGTTATTTAGGCCAAAGAAACAGGTACAACCAAAAATACAACGGCCGGCCCATGGTTGGTTGCCCGTTGGGAACTCCATTGCTCTTAGGATTTATTTTGCTGCCTGACAGTGGGGAAGGCCCTGCTTGCTGACACATTGGGCCTCATTTGCCATCTTGGGCCCCTTCTCTCTGATCTAAAATTAGGAGCCAAGCCGGGTGGACGATTCCGGCCCCCTTCTGTGCCTCTGCGGCAATAGTAAAATAAGTCCTGAATATGAATGAATTTATAGCATGGGGAGAGAGGGGGCCGCTGTGATTCTTTCCTTCCTCTAGGCTCCTGTGTGCTTTCTCTGGAAATCCTGTCTCCTTTTCTCTCACACAAGGTGTTTGCTTTGGGCTCAGCAAATGCAGCCGTTCAGTCATCCTGTTAGTGACAAAAATCAGAGGTGCCGACGGTGCAGCGCTGTCAGACCCGAAGCTTTCTGCTTTCTTATTCTTCCACTGTCGCTGTCTCCAGCCTCCTTTCTTTTCTCTGCAGAAAGCAAGACTCTGAGGGCGTGGATGCAGGGCTAGGTACCCCGGTTTCCCAGATGTTGTCTTGATTTGTTTTTTTCAAGTAGTGAATGAGGTGGGGAAGATCTCTGCTTGACTGATGGATGAGAGCATCTGTCAGGGTCCCTTGTCTGAAGGGTGTTGTTCCCTTGGAGGAGCCGCCATTTTGCGCCTCCTCAAAGACCGTTCCTCATAGTCTGCCTACAGCTTTTGAATAAAGGAGATTTTTTTTTTTTAAACTAAAAAAGAAGTGCTTATATTTTTCTCCTAAAACATGTTATTTTGATGGCTGTTCCTCTCACATTTTGTTTCGGTGGCTGTCTGGAGTCTTAGGTGGTGGGATTTTAGTCCATCGTATGTCTAAGCTGGCTGGTCTCCCCTCAGGACACCATGGGGTTGGCTGGGCTGTCCGTTTGTGCCTTCTGATTTTCGTGGAGTCACACAATTGAAGAAAAAAAAAGTTTTGTTTTTATAAGTAACGAATGCACACGGTAAGAGGAATTTCAAAGTACGGAAAGATGTTTAATGAAAAGCCAGCCCACCTGTAACCTTTGATCACCTGTCCCGTCTCATCCCTGTCCCACCCCCCTCCAGAGGTGACCACTGTTGGCTCTGTCTTTTTTTTGTCCATCTTCTGTCCCTGTTGGCTCTTCTTAGTCTCCTTGGGGAGCTCTTCTGGACATCAGCCTGGGTCCCCATTTGGCAATGTCTGGACACCTGTTCATTACCCCAGCTGGGATATGGGTGCTACGGGGCATCTGGTGCGTGGAGGCAGGGTTGCTGTCAAACGTCCCACAGTGCCAGGACAGCTCCCGGCCCCCTACCCCCTACCCCCCATCCCCCACAACAAAGACTTATCCAGCCCCAGATGTCAGCGCTGAGAAGTCCCAAGAACACATACACATATATGTATATTTTCCAGATCCTTATTGGAGTATAATTGCTTTACAATGTTGTGTTAGTTTCTGCTGTACAACAAAGCGAATCAGCCATATGTGTGTATATATATCCCCGTGTCCCCTCCCTCTTGAGCCTCCCTCCCACCTTCCCTGTCCCACCCCTCTAGGTCATCACAGAGCGTCGAGTTGCTCTCGCTGTGCTATGCCGCAGCTTCCCACTAGCCATCCATGTCACACGTGGTCGTGTGTGTATGTCAGTGCTGCTCTGTCACTATGTCCCAGCCTCCCCTTCCCCGTGCTGTGTCCTCAGATCCGTTCTCTGCATCTGCGCCAAGAACACATGTATTTGTATCTGTATTTCCTTTTCTTCTTTTCTCCCCCACACCAATGCTAATGTTCTTTACCGATTATTTTCCTTTTCATTAAGCAGATGGGCTTTCCATAGCACCACAGAGAGAGCTCTGCCGCTGTGTTATTTTAGCAGCTGTATTTTATTCCATTTAAAGGTGAACTGTAACATTTATCTAGGCACCTTATTTATTGAGTAGTTTTCCATTTTTGCTGTTGGAAACAGCTGCAGTGAAGACCCTTGTGGCCACGTGGGCGTGAATCCACCACATATATTCCTGGAAGTGGAACCTGGTGGTCCGAGGCCGTGCGCTGCTGACATTTGGAGAGAGACTGCCAGGTTGCCCACTCAAGGGTGGTTCTGATCTATGCTTCCTCCAGCAATGGAAGATCGTGTCTCTTTTCTCTAGCCCGGGTGTGTGTGCGTGTGCGTGTGTGTATTTTCAATCTCCGGTTTCCATTTATAGCCCAAGCTGTCTTCATATCAGCTGAAAAGTTCAGAATGTTGGCAGCAGGGGTGGATTCTGCAGATATTCCTGATATAGAAGGGCAGAGGTGGAAGGAGTCCTGATAAGCTACTAGGAGCTCAGTCAGAAAGAGAAGCTCTTCTCTGCTCCCTGTGGAGGAGAGTCGAGTCCGCACACCGCTGAAAGTTTGCGAAAGATAATTACATCTGGCTAAACCCCTGCAGGCCTGCTCCCAGGCACCTGATTGCAGCCCTCTCCCTGGCTTTTGGTAGTTTCTCATTAGAATAAACATTACAGTGGGTCATGTGTATTCATTTGTGAAATGAAGTGCTTTACCTTCTTTTCATTCCTCTGGATTATGAATATTCAGCCTGTAGGCTAAAGCCGATAGAGTGCACTTACCGTAGACACACACAGGCACGCACACACTCCCCCCGCCCCGCCGATGGTCCTGGTGATGTGTAGATCTATTTGTATGAACCCTGAGGTTTAGGTACACAAGCGTTAAGGCAAATCGTGAGGCATTTTCTTTGCTCACAGACAAGATTGGTCCAGTACAGGGGCTCACAGCCTTACCTGCCAGTTAGAATCACCTGGGGAACATTTAAAGTGCCAAGGCCCAGACCTTGGCCCAGGCCTTTCCCCACACCAGTGAATTCAATCTCTGGGGGGTGGGGCTGAGGTATCAGGATTTTTTTTAAAGCTCTTGGCTGGGCTGGGGGTTGATCTCAATACGCAGCCGAGGTTAGCAGTCACTGGACTCGTACAGGGGCTGGTGAGGTTTCCAGCCTGTGGACCGAGTCTGGCCCCCAACCCGTTTTTGTAAGTAAAGTTTTATGGGAACACAGCCACATCCATTTACTTAACACATCGTTTTATGGCTGCTTTTGCAGCAGAGCCTATACATCTGCAAAGCCTCGTTTAATTTACTCTCTGGCTCTTTATGGAAAATGTTGGCTGACCTGTGCCTGGTATAGTCCGTTGTGTTTTTCGCTAACTGCTGTGTAGAATCTATTAACCACATAGGAATGTTATTGAGGACAGACTGTCTTCCTGTCACATGGGCAGCGTCATCATCTCCTGCTATACCCGACTTGATGGGAAGTATTTTTGTGAGATGCTTCTTTTGCAACTTCATGCTTGAAAAGGCTGCCTCTTCTTCCAGAATGAGCATACTTCCTCATTTCTGAGAGCAGAATTGATGAGACCGGCTTCCTGTCTTTCCCCTTTCCGTTTACAGCTCAGTTGTTGAAGTCCTTAGGTCCTGATCGTACTGCTGTTTAATAAGATCTTCCCTTTCTTCTTTGTGTTTCCCAGTCCTCCTCTTCCTCCTTTTTCTTGCTGTTTTAACCTTGTTTCACTCTCTCTGTTCTCTTTGTAAGATGCTTCTCCGGTAACATTGAATGAATATTCTTACCCCCTCCGAAGTAGTGGTGCATTCAACCATCTTACCTGCGAGCATCTTCAGTCCTGGCCCTGAGAGGCTCTCTGAAGAGCCCCTGATCAGCACACATACACACCCCGGAAAAATGCACGCACATGTGCACAGATGGGAAATATACATATATATTTTTAAAATTTGTCTTTTTTAATTTTTAAAATTTTATTTATTTAATTTATTGGCTGCACTGGGTCTTCGTTTCTGTGCGAGGGCTTTCTGTAGTTGTGGAGACTGGGGGCTACTCTTCATTGCGGTGTGTGGGCTTCTCATTGTGGTGGCTTCTCTTGTTGCAGAGCACGGGCTCTAGAGCACAGGCTCAGTAGTTGTGGCACGTGGGCTTAGTTGCTCCTCAGCATGTGGGATCTTCCCGGACCAGTGCTTGAAACCGTGCCCCCTGCATTGGCAGGTGGATTCTTAACCACTGCAACACCAGGGAAGCCCATGGGTGTATTTTTTAAGAGCCATTTCTTTTTTTTTTAAATTAAAAAAATTAAAAATTTTTTTGGCTGCGTTGGGTCTTTGTTGCTGCGTGTGGGCTTTCTCTAGTTGTGGTGAGTGGGGGCTGCTCTTCATTGCGATGTGCAGGCTTCTCATTGTGGCTTTTCTTGTTGAGGAGCATGGGCTCTAGGTGAGTGGGCTTCAGTAGTTGCAGCACAAGGGCTCAATAGTTGTAGTGTACGGGCTTAGTTGCTCCACAGCATGTGGGATTGAGACCAGGGCTCGAACCTGTGTCCCCCTGCATTGGCAGGCGGATTCTTTTTTTTTTTTTAAGTAAATTTATTTATGTATTTATTTTATTGGCTGTGTTGGGTCTTTTTTTGCTGTGCGCAGGCTTTCTTTTTTCAGTTGCGGTGAGCGGGGGCTACTCTTCATTGTGATGCGCGGGCTCCTCATTGCCGTGGCTTCTCTTGTTGTGGAGCACGGGCTCTAGGCATATGGGCTTCAGTAGTTGCGGCACATGAGCTCAATAGTTGTGGCTCATGGGCTCTAAAGCGCAGGCTCAATAGTTGTGGCACACGGGCTTAGTTGTTCTGTGGCATGTGATATCTTCCTGGAATAGGGCTCGAACCCGTGTCCTCTGCATTGGCAGGCGGATTCTCAACCACTGTGCCACCTAGCAAGCCCTGGCAGGCGGATTCTTAACCACTGCGGCACCAGGGTTGTCCTAGCGCCATTTCTTTGATGACAGGGACGCTGTCCCTGTTTGCTTTGAAAGGTCACTTTGGAATCTCCCTGGTGGATAACCCCAGGTGTGTTTTGGGGACAGGGCCCTTCCTAATCTTACCTCATTATGGTGATAAATGAAATTGGAGCCATTTGTGGCTCTACTCTCCTGTGAGAGGGTTGGGTGGGGCTTTGGGGAGACCTCCTCTGATCCCCTTAAAGGAATGAATCTCTGGCGTGTGTTGTGAGTCCATGCCCCCTTCCTGGGGTGTGGGGCAGGGTGTGAGGGTTGTGTCAAGTGGGGAGACAGCAGGCTTTGAGGACCCTTGCAGGCCAGCTCTCAGTCTGTATCTCAGCCTCTGTAACAGCCTGGTGGATGGAGGTGGCGTTTGGGGTGGGGGTAGCAGGGAGATGGAGAGACGTCAGGGAGTGAGCTCACAGCTGGTGGAACCAGCTCACAGGTGGCTTATCTTTGGCCTTTATGAATGCCACATGCTTTCTGGCCTGCTTTCTGGGATTGGCCAGGGTAGGGCAGACGCCTACATGCTCTGCCTCGGGTCTGTTGGAGGGGATGCCAGGGCGAAGGACAGTGCTTCCCGCCTGCAAAGGCGCTCATTGCTTTCTGGGCCTTTGTCGCCATCAGCATTTTGTCCCCTTTTTATGTTTTGGTGGCACTAGAGGAGGCAGCAGAGGAGGTGGGGAAGGAGTTCAAGATGCCAACGCATGGACCCTTTGGAATCTGGGTCAGTTTGGTCGTACAAAGAGCCCACGGCAGACATGGGGCAGGGGCAGGACCTCTGGGCCTGAGTCGTTAGGCAGAGGCCTTAGCCTGGGGTTAGGGTGAAGCAGGAAGACACAGGTTCATGTCCAAGGCTTATCTGTTCCCTGTTCCTCAGATAGATGCCGTGCACCAGAGGGGGGAGGTATAGCACCCTGGCTGAAGGGTCTTCCTATCTTGTATTTCCCCTTTCTTTCTAATTTGAGCTCCAGACTAGGTTGACCAAGAGTGAAGAATGAAGTCTCTGTGGAAAATGAGCTGGTCCCCCCCTCTTATCAGTGTGTTCTTTGCGGGGTTCAGCGCCTCTCTCGGATACAAGCCCTTTCTGATCTGGGCCTAGAATTCAAAGCAAACTGGCTGGACTCAGTGTCGCTCTGTCTGCTGTGGTTGAGATTGAACACATTACCGTAACCTTTGGCTTTAGAGGATCCGTAATGATGCGGAGTTTCACAGACAACCAACCGTCTGGCTGGGACTGTGCATTTTCAGCATTGAAAGCAACCCAGGCGGTGGTGGTTCAGTAGAAACCTGCCCAGTGTTCTCTCAGGCTCTTATCTCCCCAAGTCAGTCCAGGCTGTCGAGCAGATGATATCACTGGGACAAACGACAAAAATGTTTTAGGTTTTTCCCCTCCTGGGCTCCGCAGTGTGTTTTCGGGGAAGAAGCTACATGATGAGCGTTGTTCGCTATTCCCTGCAGCGCCTGGTCTTATGAGGGTGTGATGGTGTCTTCTAGATCGAAGCAAGGCCGAGATGGATCTGAAGGAGCTGAGTGAGTCGGTCCAGCAGCAGTCGACTCCCGTTCCTCTCATCTCGCCCAAGCGGCAGATTCGCAGCAGATTCCAGCTCAATCTCGACAAGACGATAGAGAGTTGCAAAGCACAGTTAGGTATGTCTCTTGGTTTGCTTACAGCATCATCGTCATCATGACTGTTTTTAGGGATACCACCTGGATGAAATTAAAGCCCCATCCTGGCAGCTGGTTTAACCTTGAATTGTTTGTTCAACAAAAGTAGATTTCTACTCATGGCAGAATATTTCAGATTCGCTAGTTAATTGTTCAGAAGAGCTTTTTGAATTTCTCAGAGAATTCTTTGTGGCAGTCTGTCGACTCGAGGTGCAGGTTGTAAGAAAGTTTGGAAGCAGAAAGAGCCTCCTGAGTTTGCCTTTGTGCTTCCTCTCCACGCATGTCAGTGTCTCCACATCAGGATCAAGCCTACCCCACGAGTGTCCAACACAAACCTTTCCCCTCCAGGCTGGGCCGCTTCTCCCTCAGCACACCCATCCTGCTTCTGTACCTGTTGCCCCCCTTCCTCTTCCCTGTGCTGCCTGCCTTTTTACACTGCCTACCTAAATCCTGTCCCTAAGGCTCAGCTCGGGTGTCACCTCCTCCAGGAAGTCTCCCCTGACTGCCCTCCCCATCTGCCTGCCTCCTTTGGTACTTTATGGCTCCAAAGCATCAGTGGTCCCTTTGCGTGGGGTATCCCTCCCAATCTAGACTGGAAGCTCCTTGAGGGCAGGGAGGTTGCCTTACAAAGATTCGCTTTCTTCACGTTGCTTGGTCTTGTACACGTAGTAATGCTCTGGAATATTTGTTGAATAGGTAAATAAAGCCAGGAGGATATTTATAAAGAAGTAGGCGCCAGCTGGGTCTCAGGAGAGAAAGCCAGTCCAAGGTGAGGTTTACATGTCAGTGGGTGCTCTGGACCTTTGGGTGAGGAAGGAGATACAGTTGGGACTCATCTGGGCTGTCAGCGGAAAGCATTCCTCTGTGTGGTTGCCTGTTTGGTTAGGATATTCAGTGACATGGATGAAATTTTGCAGGCCGTTTAGACACCCCACTTGGGTCCTTCCACGCAGCTGGTCTAACTCCTTGGTTTATTACTGTTAATAAAAATTTTAATATTTCCATTTACCAAGGGCTTTCTGTGCCCCCTCACTGTGCATAGATTGTCCTGGGAGGTAGGTACTGTTATCAGCCCCATTTTGCAGGTGAAGAAACTGAGGCTCAGAGAGGTAGTCCACTTGTTCCGGGTCACACAGCTGCTAAAAGCAGAGGAGCAGGATTTGAATTAGTATTCTCTGGGCTCCAGTACTCAAGCTTTTCCTATCCTGTGTGCAGGCATGCTTGTCCTGGCGTCTGACCATTAGCTACCAGTCGCACAAGCCCCAGGATCCAGAAATTAAAGCAGATCTGGGTTTTTGTATTTTGATTCTTTCGGTTTGGATTGCACCTGGAGGATGCGGATGTGATTCACTTACGATCCTGCTGAGCCATTGGAGGCTCTTATCTGTTTACAAGTTTCCCTTCCATGTGTCTGGGTCAGGCCAGTAACCCCACTCATGGGAACCATTGCTCTAGAATGAAGACAATGCAGAGTTGATGGGAATTTCTTTCCTCTTGCCAAAATTTTAGGGTCTAGTATTATTTACCTACAGATGGATGTCACCCGTTACTGGGAGTAGGGAACATAAATGGGGTAAACGGAACTTTTGTCAGAAATAGACTTTTGCCCATTTTTGTCTTTGTATGTATGGAACTCCTGCTATTTTATCCTTTTCCCTTTTGAGAGAGACATGAAAATCAGTGACTTTCCTCTTGATGCCGTTAATATAAAAAACAGTGCAAACACAATGGCAGTCAACTCTTAGTGCAGGGAGCCAGACAGGGGCCGGGCAGCTGGGTTGCCTGGAGACAGTGCTCCCTCGCCTAACAGGGCCAGTGGTTCTCAGCCCCAGCCAGCCTTGCGGGCCTGTGACCCAGAGAGGCCAGATCTTCTGCTCTTTCAGGTGCAAGCCCACCATCTTGATTTCTGTGTGGAATTTCCTGATTTGTGAATTGGCCAGCAAGTTCTATGTTAAAAACAAAAAAACAAAAAAACCCCAACAAATAACAAAATACCTAGAAGCGTCAGGTCAAACCATGACTTCCTAAATAATACGTCTGCTTGCCAGATGTGGCTCATGGGCTATGAGTTTGCAACCTCTGCTTTGATTTGTTTCTTTGAGCCCTGGACACAAAGGGTAAAGGACTTTCATGCTTTGGGAATTTGTGGGAAGAGTGTTGGTGGTGAGTCAGGAGCCCAGGGTTCTGGCCTTGCTTCTCTGTCTTGGTTTTGTGTCCTAGGACAGGTGATTTCTCTGGGCCTCAATTTTCTAGTCCCTAAAATGGATCCATTTTAACAACTCATATCTGGCATTCCCTTCCATCCCTCCCATTTCTCAGTGTCCCAGTGAGTTTCCATGCTGCAAAGATTGAGCTGTGGATCAATTTGAAATTTGTGTGTTTGGTCCCATGTCATCTTTGAATGTCAATAACTGAAACCCTCTGCAGACAAGTTCTGTTTGTCAGCTGTAGTCAGCTGCAGCTTGAGTCCACTGCTAACCTCACCAGGCCAATGTGATGCGATTTGAAATGTTTTTTTTTTTTTTTATTCCAGCGTTGGGCGTGGAAAATGTTTGTGATTTTTTGGCCCTGATCTTTATTTTGTGACTACGCCACATGCTGGGTTTTCTTTTTTGAATTTAGGCATAAATGAGATCTCAGAAGATGTTTATACGGCTGTGGAGCACAGCGATTCAGAGGATTCCGAGAAGTCAGATAGTAGCGGTAGTGACTCTATCAGCGATGAGGAGCAGAGGTCCAAGAATGAGCCGGCAGAGGCCGAAGACAAAGAGGAGGCTCAGATGGACAAGGAGCCATCTGCTGGCAAAAAAAAGCCCAAATTGGCAAACCCAGTGGAGACGAAAGAGGAGCTGAAAGTCAGCACGCCGCCAGCCAGCGAGAGAGCAGACCCAGGCTCGGTCAAGGAGAAGACCAGCCCCCAGCCCGAGAAGGACTTTTCAGACAAAGCAAAACCCTCGCCTCACCCCACAAAGGATAAGCTGAAGGGAAAAGATGAGACGGATTCCCCAACAGTGCATTTGGGCCTGGACTCCGATTCAGAGAGCGAACTTGTCATAGATTTAGGAGAAGAACATTCTGGGCGGGAGGGTCGAAAAAATAAGAAGGAACCCAAAGAACCATCTCCCAAGCAGGAGGGTAAGTGATGGTACCAGTTTCCGGTGTCTTGATTTGATTTTAGAATGCCACCTTGCAATTTGTATTATCTCAAGTCACGTGACTCTCTCACATCACAAAGGGCACAGCGAAGCTTGGACTGGCTCCAGGTCACCTAGCTAGGACCAGGACCAGGACTTAAACTGGGCCTGCCCACCTTTTACCTGCTCGATACCCAACGTGGTTGATTTTGAGCACAGAAAAATAAGACTCTTAGAAAGTAGTAGTTGCTTCTAGCAGTCAAGTCATTTTTAGCCGAAGCAGCAGCTTTTCTCAGAGGCTGAGCTTTTCTCTCGGAGCGTCAGTTCCCTGAAGTGTTTGTCAACATTTGGACATATGACAAGCCTGAAATTGTTACAAGTGTTCAGTTTGAAGATCTTGATGGGTTTAGCCTCCCTTACCTCCGCTTACACTGCCCAGGCATCTCAAAGTGCATTTTCTTACTAGGATACAAGACCGTTAGGGTAGGTGGCCGCAGAACGCTGAGTTCTTCTTGGGCCACTAGAAGTTGGGCCTTGTATGCTGCCTGCCTGAGTTGATGTGCCACCGTATTTATGTTTAACTGACATGGGCCTTGGCGCTGTTGGCATTTTGTGCTGGATCATCCTTTGTCTTGTGCATTGGAGGATGTTTAGCAGCATCCCTGGCCTCTTACCCACTGGATGCTGGTAGCACTTGCCTGGTGGTGGCCATCAAAAATGTCTTGACGTGGCTGGATGTCCCCTGGGGGGCAAAAGGTCCCCCAGTCGAGAACTACTGCCCAAGTCTCAGCAGTTCTCTCTCTGCTGCTGTTGGGCCTGAACCAGCAGCGGCCGCCCTCAAACCTGCCGCAGCCCAGGCGTGTTGGCAAACCCTCCAGCAGGTATGTGGGAATGATTTGAAGGGTGTCCTTCCCATTGACAAAGCAGTCAGCACATTTTTCAGCTGGTTTGGCAGGTGGGTGGTGAGGGGATTCCAGCATGCCCGAGGAAGATAGTGAGGACATGATTAAGGGCCCAGGAGAAACATGGCCCAAGGACAGATTAGAGGTTGTAGCCGTAAAATCTCTTGTACTTTGTGAGTTACTTAAGGGGATAGCCAGCTTTATTTTTGACTATGCCTAACTTCTGACAGGAGCTAACATATCAGTTCTATGTCCCCTAAGGGATTTCTTAATCTGGCAGCTTAAAGCAAGAGGGGGATGGGCTTTGAGAATCTCTCCTCTGTGTTTGTATCAACATGAGCTGTTCTGGAACCTCAGTTCCTGCAGTTCATCAAGAGAGGATGGAATGTCTCTCAATGGTACAAGGGAGGAAGAGAGAGAGGCAGTTGAGTGGGACAGGAAGGATGGAGCACCATACCACCCCTTAGAATTAGGGATGGCATGTGAAAAATCTAATTCTGTTGTGGATTGGGGTTTGAGGGACCACCTCTGATGTTGCAGAAAACAATAGGAGTAGCAATTATTCCATGAAGTTTGTGGGGATATTGGGGCACAGGTAGCAGTGTTCCTATGAATGATATATTTATACTGTTGCTCTCTTTCTGAAATAGATCTTTTGATTGGTTGTGCTCTTTTCTTTTTCTCCCCAGAAAGGATTTGTGACAGATTGATAAGAAATGACATGAAAATCAAGAAATCAATGTAAAAGATGAAGGTAGAATAGTGAGAGGTCTGGGGAAAATTCGTATACAGAAATACATACTGTTCCACCTTCAGAATTAGCAAAAAGTCAGGCTTCCATTAGGGCTCTGAGCTTCCTAGTAGTCAAAGCAAAAAGGGAAACATATGAGTGCCTTAAAAGATCTCATGTTTTCCCCCTAAATAAAAAGCATTCCAGTTGATTAAATGAAGCCAGGCTTTTCCTCCCACTGGTGTCTGAAGGAAGTTTCTGCAGGCGCCCCCGACTGTATGGTGGACTTTTAAGCCGAAAATGATTCTGAAACATAATTCAGTTAGAGCAGTTTCCCAGGGGTTGGGGCAAGACTGCCTAGTCTGAAATACAGAGCCCCTGATGGTGGTTTGGGTCTTCCAACAATCAGCTTCATGTCAGACTCTGCAGTTGAGCATCTTTTCAATGATGTGTTTTCACTTATGAGTTTATTAAGTGAAGGGCGTTTTGGAGAGTACTTGGTGACCTCCAACTGACCTTCAGCTGGGAATGAAGCTTATGCACAGAATATGAATCTTCAGATAGCAAAATGGCTTTTCTAGCTAGTGATCTCAGGACAGAGGCCAAGGGAGCTCGCTAATGACTTTTACTACACTTAACCTGTAACATCAGTTTCCATCCTTCTCTTAAAAAGTCCTTTTTTTAGGTACAAGACAGCGACCAAAGTCTGGAATGAGTAGGTTAGTTTGACGGGGCCGCTTTTGGAGTGTTGGCCTTTGAGAAATTCACCCTTTTTGAGGCTATAGGTGATTATATACACTCCCAATTTCTAGGACAAATGGAATTTTCCATGCTCCCCCTCTCCCCGCCCACCAAACCAGCAGAATCCTCTAGAAATTAAAATGTTTTAGTGTCTAAATGAACCCCTCCCCACCCCCAGGAGTGCTTCGAGCCTGGAAACTTTTCAGACTGCTCATTCCTGTTTTTTTATTTGGAAAAGAGTTCCAGCCATGACTCCTGCAGAGCGGTAACCCATCTGCAAAGCCAGCTGTTTGCTTTTGTAAGACCAGAGAGAGAAAAGGACCTTTTTGTGGTTGCCCTTTGCTTAAGGAGGGACCAGGCCAGCTAATCAACAAGGACAATATATTTTTTGGTCCCATGGCAGGACAGGGAGGCATTACCCATGCTTTTCAGGTTCGAAGCCCTGCTTGGGGGAACTCTCCCTTTTAGAAGGGCTGGACTCAAAGCCACCTCTGCCCGGTATCTGGCACGTCATCCTGGGGAAGGATGCGGGCTCCTCACTGCAGGTAGCGTCCTTCTTCCAGCCCCACCCTGTGTTCTTGCCCATGAACTTGGCTGGACTCTTCCCCAGAGGAACAGGAGGGCCAGCCAGATGTGACAGCCACCAAGAAGGCCCACCTCTGAGTTAGAATAGTCAGCCTGTCTTTTCCTCTCACGCCCCCTTGGTTTCCCCAAACCCACAGTTTACTGAAAATGCCCGCTAGAATAATCAAGATCATGTCTTTTTTCAGGTGATAGAAATCTAAAAAAGACAGGCGTAATCTTTATTAAAAGGAGTTTGATGTCGAGGCACATCCTCTAAGGTCAGGGATGCTGACTTGCACCCATGTTTTGTGTGTGAACCTCAGGGAATCCTCTCTGGGGGGCAGGCTCACCTCTCCACTGCCTGGGGCCTCTGCAGCGATGACCGCCCCCCTTTACAGACGAGCACTTGTGTGGTCACCCCCTTCTACGCTGCTCAGTGCTTCTGGCTCTAACCTGCCTTCCGGCCACCCCTTCTCACCGCCTGCCCTCACTTACCAAAATGTTGCCTATTCCCGAACACGTCTTGGCTAAAGCTGTTCCCTCCAGATTCTCCATGCTGCCTGTTGAAATCCTACCCTCCACCCCCATAGCCCAGCTCCTCCCAGAAGACATACTCCAAAAGGCAGTCTTTTTCAAACTCAAGTCACTCAGTCATTAATTTTGCCATTCCTAAGTCCTGCTTGTATAATTATTGATTTAATATTTTTATCTGAAGCAACAGCTCTTTTAAAAAAAAAAATTAAAAATTTTAGACTTAAACTTGACTACCCCACAGTAGGTAAAACAATACTCAGTGTTGTATGTAAAAGACAGAACAGGAATAACTGCAGTCAAAACAAAAGCAAGGCTTCTAAATTCTAGATATAGATAAATACCATTGTGCTGGGGGAGGGTCTGGCCTTGGGGTGGGATTCCCTTTAGTGTCAGGTGTCAAGGCTACCAGGACTACACCAAGACTGTTCTGAAGGCAGTCAGAGGAGGTTAAAGAAGATACTCTTCTTTCTGGTTCATTTGTTGTTCTTCAGTGCTTTGGCCATTGGGAAGCCATCTGGCTCTTTGGGGGGCATGCTTTTTAGATTCCCTGGCCAAAGAAAGTGTTTCTCTTTATCTGTGGATTGACTTTGGCTGGGTCTTTCTTGAAGTCCTCACCCAACTCTAACTTTGTAAAACAAGATACTTGCAGGGATTCTGTCGTCCACTGCATCACCTGCTAGTAGGTGGACGGCTTGAGGGCAGGGGCTGGGTCAGGTTGGCCTCAGTCTCCCTGAAACCTGGACGTGCATTTCAGACGTGAGCAAGTGCAGGTAACACGAGGAGGCTGCTGTTTTAAGATACAACGTGCTGCAGAAGTGGCCTGAGTGTACTGTATAAGTGCCCATTCATTGGGGGGGTCCTTGGCATGCTAGCCTCTGATGGTCACCTGGAACTTGCTGGTATAGAGACCCAGCAGGCCAACCTGAGTCAAATCCACTTTCTGTGTGTGTGTTTTTTTCACGCCTTGGCTTTAGGCGTAGGTAAAGCGCCACCATCCACGACGGCGGGCAGCCAGTCTCCCCCCGAAACGCCGGTCCTCACCCGCTCTTCCTCCCAAACTCCCACGGCTGGTGTCACGGCCACCACCAGCACCACGTCCACGGTCACGGCCCCGGCCGCCGCCGCCACGGGAAGCCCGGTGAAAAAGCAGAGGCCGCTTTTACCGAAGGAGACTGCCCCGGCCGTGCAGCGGGTCGTGTGGAACTCATCAAGTAAGTTTCAAACGTCCTCCCAAAAGTGGCACATGCAGAAGATGCAACGCCAGCAGCAGCAGCAGCAAAACCAGCAGCAGCAGCCTCAGTCTTCCCAGGGGACGAGATATCAGACCAGACAGGCTGTGAAAGGTACCGAGCCTCCCCTTCTGCGCTCCGTGGCGCCCGGTCCCTTTTTGCCACATGGACAGGAGAAAAATAATCGTTGTTTTATTTTTTTAGTTCCCCTTGGTTTCCTGACCTCTGTATCCTGGAGGCCTGATACATTCCATTTGGCATTATTTTTAAAAATTGTTTTGCAACTTGCTTTTGTACTTTTCTTTTTTCTTTTTCTTTTTTTTGTTTTATAAACAGTACATGCATTTGTTCTTCTCAGAAAGGGGTGAAATAGGCACAGAGACACAAAAATCTGTTGTCTTGATTGACTTTCCATTTCATTCTCCACCCTTTCTCAGAGGTCACTGTTAACCGTAAGATCTTTTTATGCATGTATGCATATATATTTATATATATGTGACTTCATAAAAATATTACTTTTTTTTTCTTTTTTCTTTTTTAAAACATGAGAATGGTACCATATTTGTTTTTTTTCCCCCACACATCAGCATGTTTTGGACGTCCGTCCATGTCAGTACATACAGCTCTACCTTATTCTTTTGGACTGCTGCGTAGTATTCCATAGTTTATTTAAAGTATTCCCCTACTGATGGACATTTAGGTTGCCTCCCGTTTTTTCCTGTTGTGAGCAGTGCTGCAATGAATACCCGTGTATAAGTTTCCTGGTGCACGTCCACGAACCCCCCAGGCATTCTTTTGGAAAGAGTACAGTGTGAGAAGTTGGTAGCAAAGGCTGCCTTAATAACAGGGATTACCCCTCACACAAGAAGAGCCAGCATCAAGAACCAGTTGCTGAAGTGTGGAATCACAGCTCCCAGCAGGAGGCTCCGTCTGGAGCTGACGTAAAGTCAGACAATCAGATGGGTACCAGTTTGCCCAGCTCTGTGAGCACTCATGTAGATCTTGTTCCACGGGGAAACCTGAAGGTTGGGCTCCTCGATTGAAACACTCATGTACTGAGTGCACCTTCGTGAGTAGGACTCTTAAGAGTCACAGCAGGGTGTGAGGTTGAAGAGCAGTCAGATCTTGAATTGGCCTCCAGTGAAACTCTTCAAAGATTGTGGGGAGGGGAGACGGAAAGATTGGACACAGAGCACCGGAGTACAGCTGGATTGATCTCGCTGTTTGAAGAGTCGCTGGGGTAGAACCGAGTCTGGGATATTTTCAGGTTGGGGTGACCAGTTCCGGTCTTCTGAATTCATACCCCCTTAAGCATTATGAGCCTTCCCCAGGGGAATTTAGGTGCTGGCAAGAAGGAGCTCATTGATGATATGGTTCTTAAATCCCAGATTGTCTTGTCAAAGGTAAACAAAGCTGGCCACTAGTTAAAGTAGATTTTAATCAGCTATATACTACTGTAATAGGGTAAAAAAAGTCCAGCGTGAACTGAACATGTAACAGGGGACTGGGGGTTTTAAAGGGAGACTTCAGGAATAGGGAGGGGGGTGGGCAGAGCCTCTGAAGAGTCACAAAGTGAAAATTTACACCAAGTGGGAGGGTGGTGTTGGTCCATGTGAAACAGCTGGGTTTGCTAACTGGTACCTATTGAAGGTAGGCTCCTCCTACCCTCCCACAGGGACTGGGAGGTGGGCCCCATCCTTAGGTGTTGGCTGGAACAAACAGGCAGTTCATTCGGCAGCCTTGGGTTTTCTCAGGCGGGGACCTTAAGGGGCGAGGGTCATTCTAGGGATGGCAGCCTTGAGCTGTTAGGAACTATATTGGTCCTCATAGCCCAAGGTGGAGGCCGGGTCGAGAAAGGGCTCAGGGGAGCCTGGCTAGAGTTTGGCCAAGGAGAGAATCTTTGTCACTTGAAAGTAGAAAAACTTGCAGGGCGTGTGTCAGGGGCTCTGCTCTCCACCACGGCTTCCTGTTGGGACGGTCTTCCTGCAGCAGTGGGGTGACCAGGACCCTTTGCTTTCCTAGCTGTCCAGCAGAAGGAGATCACGCAGAGCCCGTCCACCTCCACCATCACCCTGGTGACCAGCACCCAGTCGTCGCCCCTGGTCACCAGCTCAGGCTCCACGAGCACCCTTGCGTCTTCAGGTAGCGCAGACCTGCCCATCGCCACCGCCTCCGCGGATGTTGCCGCGGACATCGCCAAGTACACTAGCAAAGTGAGTGCCGGCGGGATGTGGGAGGACCAGCCTCCCGATGGGAACCACTCGGGTCACGACCTTGCAGGTTTTATAGAGGGTGCTTGGGAGGGAAGACCCTGCTTTTACTGAGGATCTCCAAGACCAAACCCTTCCATTTGGGGCTAACGTGGGGTGTAAGCAGAGAAATGCAGAGTGGACTGCCCCTTCCTCTGAGAGGGCTTCGATTGTAAGAGAAAAATGACATAGAATCGAAATTACCCTTCAGCATTCACGTTGCTCATTACAAACACATTTTCCTTAAGCTGCTGAAACAGATGACTGTTCCTTCAGTTCTCAACAGACCACTGGGTTAGTTTGCGTTTGAAGCCACGTGGGACAAAAGCGTCAGAGGCTTACACACGAGACTTGCCAGGTTCCGTGCCTGCACTTAGATCTTTCCAGGAACTGAGGTGGACCAGGGAGGGATGGGTTCCTTCCCCACTCGCCGCCCCCCCCAGCATGTTCCTTGTCAAGGGGGGTGGGGGGCAGGCTCGCCTGCTCTGTGTTTACTCGTGGGCACCCTCTCAGTGCAGGTTCTCTCTTCTTTTTCTCTCTCTCTTTTGAAGAAATGTATTTTATGGAAGTATAGTTGATTTACAGTGTTGTGTTAATTGTTACTGTATAGCAAAGTGATTCAGTTATACGTATATTTATATTCTTTTCCATTGTGGTTTATCATGGGATACTTTCCCCGTGCTATACAGTAAGACCTTGTTTATTCTATATATTTATAATACTTTGCATCTGCTAATCCCAAACTCCCAATCCATCTTTCTTCTACTCCCTCTCTCTTTGTGTCTCTAAATTTGCCAGGTGCTTTTATGCTCCCTGTTGAATTCAGGCAAATAAAGCCTGCAGCTCTCGGACTTCCCTGGTGGTCTAGGGGTTAAGACTCCGAGCTTTCACTGTAGGGGGCATGGGTTCGATTCCTGGTCGGGAAACTAAGAGCCCACATGCCGTGTGGTGCAGCCAAAAAGTAAAAAAAAAGAAAAAAAGCCTGCAGCTCTGCTTGCTGTCAAGTGAGAGTGCTCTGCACTGGTGTGCGGGTTCATGTCAGTAGACCTCCCGGTAGTAAGAGTAACCACCAGAAAGGCAGCTCCCTGGGGAGGGGGTTTCATCTGTCCTGCTCACTGCAGGGCTTAGAACAGTGCCTGGCACGCAGTGGGTGCCTGATACACAGTTGTCGAATGAAAGCATGTGGCTGCCTAACTTCTCATCATTGGGCTTCTCATTATCAGTAACTCTTAAGAGTAGCTAATGACAATAATCTAAGAGTACTTAGTAAACTACCAAGGAGGCAATAATCATACTTGCCTCTTTGCTAATGAGTAAATTACTAATTAGTTGCCAATGAGTAAACTATTCAAGTTGATAGAATGGATGGCAAGAGTGAAGGATAGTTGTTTCTAGAATTCTTGAAGTCTCGTGATAGGAGTTGCTTTATTATGTGGTGTGAAAGGTAGCATCTTTTTTTTAAGTTCTGGATTGTGAGAGTCATATATACAACTTTGTGTATGTATGTATGTATGTATTTATTTATGGCTGTGTTAGGTCTTCGTTGCTGCGTGCGTGCGGGCTTTCTCTAGTTGTGGCAAGTGGAGGCTATTCTTCGTTGCAGTATGCAGGTTTCTCATTGTGGTGGCTTCTCTTGTTGAGGCTCTCGGGCTCTAGAGCACAGGCTCAGTAGTTGTGGTGCATCAGCTTACTTGCTCCGCAGCACGTGGGATCTTTCCGGACCAGGGATCGAACCTGTGCCCCCTGCATTGGCAGGCGGATTCTTAACCACTGCGCCACCAGGGAAGTCCCTATACATAATTTTTTACTCAGTGAATTTCTGTTGGTCATTTTCTTTTTATTCTTCCATCTAGGTGTATTATCTGTTGCTACATAACAAATCACTACAAAACATAGCAACTTAAAACCACACACATGTATCTCACAGTTTCCGAGGGCCAGGAGTCCTGTCTGAGCTGGGCTGGGTCCTCTGCTTCAGGACCTCTGGCAGGCTGCCGTCAGGGTGTCTGCTAGGGTTGGGGTTTCATCTGAAGATGTGACTGGGAAGGATCCACTTCCAAGCTCACTTAGATGGTTGTGGGCAGAATTCGCTTCCTTGAGGGCTCTTGGACTGGGGGCCTCAGTTCCCGGCAGGCCATTGGCTGGAGGCTGCTCTCCACCCCTTTCCCTGTGGGTCTGCCCAGCATGGCAGCTTGCTTCATGGCAGCAAGCGGTAGAGAAAGCCTGCTAGGAAGATGAAGTCACAGTCATAAGTAGCCAATCATAGAAGTGACGGTCTGTTACCTTTGCCATAATCTGTGGGTTAGAAGCAGGTCACCAGGCCAGCCCATGCTCAGAGGGGATTACACGAGGGTACAAACTGAGGTCACTAGTTGCCGAGGTCACCAGGAGCCGTCCCAGGGCGTCTGTCACGCTAGGTAGGGTGACACTCGCCGTAGCCAGCGTCTGCACAGCATTTACTCTGGCCCAGACACTGTCCCAAGCACTTTTTGTACGTTACTTACTCAATCTTTATGACAGATTGATGAGGCAGGTACTGTTAGCACACCCATTTTATAGACGAGAAAACGGAGGCCTGGCGAGGTCACACAGCTTATCCAGGGTCACATAATCAGTGAAAGTCTAAGCTGGCATTTGATTAGTAGCAGCCGGGATCTAGAGAGTGTACTCTTCACCTGGCTTTGAGCTGACTTGTGACTCACACCAAGCCTGCTGACCACAGCTGTCCGGTGTCCACAAGCGATTGTTCTTACATGTGGTGTTTTCAGGCAACATGTAAGATTCAGTGTGGCTAAAGAGATAATCAGAACCTAGTCTTGGGGTAACTTTGTCTCTTATTTTGTATTTCTGCCACTCTTTTGAATAAAACACAAGCATTGTTACAGAGTCTCTAAGTTTCAGAACAGGAAGGATTCAAGTATTAGTTACTTGTTGCCGTCCTCAAGATTTTTGTCTTAACCTGTTCATCACCTTAAACTAGTATTGACTTCATATTTTTATTTAAATTGACTTACAGAACTGAAATAAAATTAAGTCTAAACTCACCAGATCCTGTTCTTTGTCGAGGCTTGAAGCCTAAGTCCATCTTCCTTTTGTTAAAAAGAGAGATTATCATGAGAGTGTAAAAGACATAATGGCACCAAATGGAGCCTTTCTTCCTAACACGATCTGTTGTAGGATTACAAGAGAATTCAAACGGGGTAGTTTTTACAATTACTGACTTAAGAAGATTGAAGAAGATGTCTGATATTGCCCAAATGGTTTTCTTATTCTGCTCGCAATTGATTTGACTTCCTGTTTGGCCTTCTGTTGATTTGGTCCAGGTTGTCTATTTACAGATGAGAGAACGGAGGCTGCCTCGCGGCTCTGGCTAGCGCTTCACACCAAGCCAGTGTCCTCAGCTCCTGCAACCGTTTCTGTTCCATCCCCTACTGTCGCCCCACCGCCCTCCACTCTTAGAGTGAGACTGAGGAATGAACTTTTTGATAGACGTTTTCTTTGCAGTTAAGGAAATGAACACAGTGACATAGTTTTGGAGCTGATGAACTTTCTCGTGTCTGAGGTGACCCAGAGTTGAAGACCCAGATTTGTGTGTTTTGGCAGAGGGGCTCTTTTTTATTAATGTTGAGTTCTTTGCTATATTTGGAAGTAAGAACGAAGGTCAGTCCGCAAATTCATGATTTCTTTAAAATGGAATGCAACTGTGGCATTAGTAAAGTATCGAGTTTCATCCACTTTCTAAAGTTTTCTCGTAAAGCAATTTTGTTTTAATATTTTAGATGGACGTGGGTAAGGAGGCCCATACAGAGTGACTGACTGTAAAGCACAAAGTGTTTTTGCTGGCAGTGTCCCTCTGCGGCCCCGGCAAAAAGCCGGGGGCGGGACGCCCAGCAGATGCATTATTCACTTTCCTCCCATTTTGGGGTGAATTCGGGGTTACTCTTTTGGGGGTTGGCAGCAGTTTTGTAATTACACGTTCATGTGAATTAATTTTTCTGTGAAAATAAGACAAACAGGTATTTCTTTAGGAATGCCCGCTCGTCGGCAGGTACTGAACCACAGTCTTCTGGTGGTTTTCTCATTTAACCCTCGTGCACACCCTACAAGGGGGCACTGTTGTTACGCTTGTTTTATACACGGGGAAACTGAGGCTCAGAGGGCGTTGCGGATGGGAAGACGTGATGGTGGGAGCAGACCTTGGGCATCAGATGTAAAGGTAGTCTGTCCTGCCTCGGCAGCGGCCAGGCCAGATCTGAGACCTAGTTTCGTCTCCTTTCCCCTCCTCTTCCTCCTGTGATGTGGGAAGGGTCAGCGGACAGGTGGGAGACAGAAGAGAAATCCCGCAAACATGTTCCGTCAGCAGCTAGCTGGGTACCTGCTGTGTGGACCTAAGCTGTTGCCACAGACCTGCTGATGCCTTCAGGGCTCAGATAGTTAAAGAGAAGGAAGATGGGAAACACACTGGAAAGGCAGTGGACGCCCCAACCAAAAGCATTGAAATAACAAAGCAGCTAGACCCACACAGGTGTTATTCATCCTTAAAAAGGATTACAACACAGACAAATCGTGAAAACTTTGCCGAACAAGGCAGTCACAAAGGACCATGTGTTATATGATTCCATGTATATGAAATATCTAGATTCAGTCTAGAGACAAGAAAGCAGATTCTTGGTTATCAGAGGCTGGAGGGTGATGGGGGTATTGGGGGGGGGATGATGGCTTAGGGGGAGCAGAGTTTCAGGGGCAGTGAAACGGTTCTGAAGTTCATTGTGGTCATGGATGTGCAACTCTGAATGGACTAAAAGCCATTGAATTGCGCACGGTAAGGGTGAATTGTATGGTATATGAATGATATCTAGATAAAATGATAGGTTTTTTTTAAAGGGGAAAGAGTAAGAAACAAAAACAGAAACACAATAGCAACAAAACAAAACAATCCCTCCCTCTAACCCACCATGCTGGCCAAACCATCCTCGGGCCAAATTCGGTCTCCCCAGTTGAGCCTGTGGCTATAAGTTAGCTTTATGGCTGTGAACTACTCCCACGATATGGGACAGGGAACTTGGGGGTGAGTCCTGCCCTGGTTTATACCAGGCTCTCAGTCTTGGCACTGGGGACATTTGGGCTGGATAACTTTGCTGTGGAGACTGTTCTGAGCACAGTAGGGTGTTTCAAACATCCCTAGCTTCCACCTCCTCGAGGCCATCAGCACCCCTCCCCCCCTCCCCCATCAGTCATGACAACCAAAAATGCTGTCACCCCCAGGGGCTGCTGCTTTATACAGATAGATTTTAGATGTATGTCATCTAGAAAAAGCCTCAGGGAAGCAATCACCTGAGTCGTTCCTGTTTTTATCTTTCAGATGATGGATGCAATAAAAGGCACGATGACGGAAATTTATAACGACCTTTCTAAAAACACTACTGGAAGCACAATAGCTGAGGTCAGAGATGACACATTCATTCCCTGTTTGCTAAGAGTGTTTTATGGGCTGTTCTGGGGGCGCCGTGAAGAAACTTCTCCGGAAATCCCTCTTGGGTCCTAGCTGCGGTCACCAGGCTCTCTCTGCTGCTGGGGGTTGGTGGTGAGGGTATTTCTTCACTTGGCTAGGAAGCTGGCTCTGTGGAGACACACCCTGCTCTGTGCGATGACTTCACTTCTAATCAAACAGCTGAAACCAGAGGCTGAGGTGTTAGTCCACTGGTGAAACTGGAAACCAGTTCTTTTTGCTGCATGTAAACTTGGCTCCTTCATCTTCTCCCCAAGTATGGACCTTTTTATACAAGTGATCCTTGTTGTCCAAGAATTCGTATCCTGAGCCTCCTCAATTTAGGTGATTATTCGGAGAATAAAGTGGTTAAAACATTGAAATGTCCACTTATGAAGTGACCATTTATTTAAAAAAAAAAAAGCCTCACTGAATTTCGCTCTTAGGCTAATTCCTTGCAAGCCAGATGGCAGTGGGTCACCGGGAGTAATGACAATGACAGGACTTCTAGAGGTCATTGAAAGTCATGATGGAGAACTGGGGAGAGTCCCATGCAGAGCCATTGACCTGTGAGGACCTGGCAGCGGGAGGCTGGCACCCAGCCAAAGAGGAGAAAATCTCCAGGAAGATGCCCCCGTAGGCCTTCAACAGAGAACCATGTGAATGCAAAGGTTTAAGGGAGGTCCTGATAGAAATCAGTGAATCTCTTTGGGTATTTTTGCTAATACAACCCTCTTTATGATTCTGCTGGGATGTCAGACAAGAAGGGGAAATTTTTGGTGCAGACTTTCTCACTGGTGCCCACCTCTCGGACTGCAGCTGTGGGGAGGCCAGCACAGGCCAGGCTGCCCGCTCTCTAACTCAGTGCGTGATGTTAATCCTGTGGTGAGAGCCAGAGCTTCTGAGCCCTGTTGGCAACAGGCACCCAGATGCACTTTGTAAAAGTCTTTCTCTCTCCTTGCAGATTCGCAGGCTGAGGATTGAGATAGAGAAGCTGCAGTGGCTGCACCAGCAGGAGCTCTCGGAAATGAAACACAACTTGGGTAAGTCCTGCTGGCTCGCTCTACACTGAGGAAGGTTCTGGATGTGAATTTCTTGGCACCTCTGGAGTCAGGCTCGGATGTGGATTAGGTCAAAAGTAGGCTCGGGGGATGTACACTGGTGGGAAGACCACAGCATCCTGGAGAGTCTGACCTGGAGAAACCAGGTATAAAGGCTGGAGCTGGCGGGAACCCTCCTTTCCCCTCTTCAAAATACCAGTGTCAGCAACAAAAATTCATCACAACAGCTGTGGTAGCAGCTCCTGCTTATGAACTCTGACCTTGTGCCAGCAACCGGCTAACGTACTTTTTCATGAATTAACTGATTTAATGCTCACAGAAACCTTTCTGATAAAAAGGGGTCTGTTATCCCAGTTTTCAGGTGAAGAAACTGAGGCACAGACGTGTGCAAAGTCACATAGCTGTGGTTCACATCTGGGCGCTCTGGCTCCAGACTTTCCTCCTCGTAACCACTGAGTGTCGGGCATCTTAAGTTCCTGGATGCTTCCTGTGCGCCCCAGATCGTGGAGAGGGCGCTGGTCCATGGGTGATAGGTAGATGGATGTTTCACTTACCGCTCTGGGGGGATATGGAAAAGGGTCCCCCCCAAAGACAGAGCAGTTTCTTTCAGACCCTTGTTTAGTATCCGCCTCAGAGTCAGAGTGCTGGCAACCCGGAGCTTTTGTTAGGGAGGCAGACCCACGCGGGCCCACCTGGTTGCAGGTGATGCTTGTTTAAGTCACGCGTTGCAAACTCAAATCCTTAGGAAGCTGACCAGGAGAGCCCCGCCCCTGCCCCCTGCCCTACTTCTTTGCTTTTTGCCATGAAGGAAGTTTATTTGAATGTTGTTGCTGCTTCTTGTTTTTCTTGTAAAGTCAAGGAATCCATTTTTATGCATAACTGTTTCATTTGAAAATATCAGTTACAAATTTGAAAAAATATATGTGGGCTGGACAGGGCTTGTCATGGTTTGCAGGTCCCTAGTTCAAGGCAGTTGTGAGTGTCAGAAACATTGTGCCTGAACACAGTGTTTTCTGTCTTCTTTACAAGGAGGTAATTTTCTTCATCCGTGTTTTTTGGAGGGTGGGTTTTTTTTTTTTTTTTTTTTAAGGGGGGTGGTTTCTTTTCTTAAAAAAAATTTATTTATTTATTGGCTGCGTTGTGTCTTCATTGCTGCACACAGGCTTTCTCTAGTTGTGGCAAGCAGGGGCTACTCTTCCTTGTGGCGCGTGGGCTCCTCATTGCAGTGGCTTCTCTTGTTGCAGAGCATGGGCTCTAGGTGCATGGGCTTCAGTAGTTGCAGCACACAGGCTCAATAGTTGTGGCTCACGGGCTTAGTTGCTCCGCTGCACGTGGGATCTTCCCGGACTAGGGCTCGAACCCGTGTCCCCTGCACTGGCAGGCAGATTCTTAACCACTGGGCCACCTACAAGTCCCTTGGTTCTTTTTTGTCTTTTGTTTTTTTTTTGATTTCAGGAAGAGGGTTTTAAGGAATCGAGGGACCATTTATTTTCCTTTTACTCCAGTGTGCGAGTTGCCCCCAGGTGTTGCACTTGTCTGATGTAAAATTGAGAGGAATCTCAGCAGCCTGAGCAGTTCGATAGTTTGTTCTGTTAGCCTGATGCTCAATCACAATGCGCTGGAGAGCCACACACCAAGAGGAAAGTATGTCCAAGTTGTAGCCCCAGCTCTGCCCTTATTAGCCGTGTACCTCAGTTTCCTCGTCTGTGAAAGGGGTATTATAGTAGTACTTACCTCATAGGGTTAGTATAAGGATCAAAGGAGTTCATGTTTATAAAATGCTTACAGCAGTGCCTACAGACAGTAGATGCTATAGAAGTGTTTGCTAGGAAAAAAGAAGAAGGCTTATACTAATGATAAAATTCAAATTGAGCTTAGTGGAAATTGTTTCGAGGGTTTACTTGAGGGCTTCCCGAAGAATCCCTGTGGGGGATGCAGACACCCCTAGTGTCTGCATCCTCGGTACCTGACGTTCGTTATTACAAGCAGCCCCGTCGGCCAGCACGATGGGTGCCCACCTTACAGATGCAGACACTGGGGTTCTGGGAGGCTGGGTGACTCGCCCCGGGGCTCACACAGCCAGGGCATCTCCGAGCCAGGATTCACACCCAGGTCTGTTGGAATCCCCATTTTGACCTGGTGTGAGTGACCCCGTGGTGTGGGCGGGGTGACGGGTGATAAAGTGGGCATCCCTTCCCCTCCCTGGGCAGAGCTGACCATGGCAGAGATGCGGCAGAGCCTGGAGCAGGAGCGGGACCGGCTCATCGCCGAGGTCAAGAAGCAGCTGGAGCTGGAGAAGCAGCAGGCGGTGGACGAGACCAAGAAGAAGCAGTGGTGCGCCAACTGCAAGAAGGAGGCCATCTTCTACTGTTGCTGGAACACCAGCTACTGCGACTACCCCTGCCAGCAGGCCCACTGGCCCGAGCACATGAAGTCCTGCACCCAGTCAGGTAGGGCCCCCGGGGCACTCCTGGCCCAGGCTGCGGAAGGCGAGCGCTTGGCTCCCTCCTGGACCACAGGGCTCTCGCCAGGCTCACTCACCACCTGTGACGCTTACACACGGAGAGCAGCACGCAGACATGTAGCTGAGACTCCAGACACAGGTGTTTCGAACCTCTGGTCTCCTTGGCGTTGTTCGCCCCGGTGCGGGGCTTCTAATGATGCTGTAGTTTGATGTGAGTTGCTGTGATTCTCCGCCGGGAGTAGTTTTTGTTTCTCTCCCCTCTCCAGAGACGTTGGCAATGACTGTAGACATTTTGGGGGGCGTGGGGAGCACTGGCATCTAGAGGGCAGGGGCCAGGGTTGCTGCTACACACCCTGCAGTGCACAGGACGGCCCCCTGCAACGGCCCCCCTCCTGGACTCACGGCTTTAAATAATAAGGAGGCCCAGTTCTCAAGTGAAGGAAGTGTTGGTTTGGAACAAATCTGTCTTTGAAATCTCTAATACAGAGCAAGCAGATCCCAGGCCAGGAGATACCAGCAGAAAACACTGTCTAGTTAGGATTTATTAATAATCTTTATTAGTGATAGTCTACAGTTAGCATTTATTTATGGCCAGTATTAGATTTCTATGCATAGAATTTAAAGTCTCCATTTCAAAGAATTTATTTATTTATTTATTTATTTATTATTTCGGCACACGGGCTCAGTTGCTCCACGGCATGTGGGATCTTCCTGGAGCAGGGATCGAACCTGTGTCCTCTGCACTGGCAGGCAGATTCTTAACCACTGTGCCACCTAGGAAGCCCTCAAAGAATTTATTTAAATACAAATAACATAAGTAACATGACAAGGGAGGATATTTACGGATTGGCAAAGTTTTCAAAGGTGTTACAAGTACATGGATGACCCGAGTTTGAGCAGCTCTGGAGCAGGGTTTGGTAAGCTTTTTTTATGAAGGTCCAGAGAGTAAATATTTTAGGATTTGTGGCCCATGTGGTCTGTCAGAACCACTCAACTCTGCTGTTACAGGGTGAAAGCAAGTGCATGGGGTGAAAATTGGTCTAAAATTAGAAATGATGAAATGAGCAATTAGAGCAGCAGTTTACAGGCTGTTCCACGGACGTGCTTTTGTCTCCAGAATGATTTAATAAAACTTGAATCACAGACTCTTAAAAATGAACACATTTGCACGCACAGTCTGGAATTCCCGCATCTGGGAAACTTTGGTCTTGGCCACTCTAGGCCTGCGCTTGTGCCCTGGGTGGGCCTGGGTGGCAGCTGCGTCTCTTACCCGTGGTGGTTTGCGTGGAGCGGGGCTCCCGGTGGGCCTGGGAGCCGCCACACTCGGCTTATATGTGGCTTCTGTCCCTCTTTGCCCTCAGCTACCGCCCCTCAGCAGGAAGCAGACCCCGAGGTGAACACAGAAACACTAAACAAGTCATCCCAGGGGACCTCCTCCAGCACGCAGGCAGCCCCTCCGGAAACCAGCGCCTCGAAAGAGAAGGAGACACCAGCTGAGAAAAGCAAGGACAGTGGCTCGGTGAGTGTCCATCCCACACGCCTTTGGGCCAAGCAGAGTCTCAGACCCGTCCCTGTGCCTGCCACCTCTGCGCGTCCTGTGCTTAGGAGGTTTGTCTGTCATCAGGCTGCAGGTGGTGGTGACAGTCTTAGCGGGGCTTCTTTTCACCAGGTGTTTTGTTTAGGGCAGTGTTGTCCATAGGCCCTTCTGCGATGATGGAATGTTCTGTATCTGCTCTGCCCAGTATGGGAGCCACTAGCCACATGTGGCTGTTGAGCACTTGAACCGTGGCTAGTGTGACCGAGGACCTGGATTTTAAATTTTATTGAATTACGATTAATTTAAATACAATTAGTCACAGGTGGCTGGTGGCTGTCATTGGACACGAAGATTCCACCTCCTGCTTTCGCAGTGTGTGGTATTTGTAACATGGATTGTACGCAAACATTATTTTAGGTGTCACATTGAGCGTTGTTTACATTTGTAGTCATTATGTACTTATTTCATGGATATTAGGAAAAAAACCAAGTCATCCCAGCAGTCAAAACCCTTTGATTTCATTGATATTATTGCCTAGTAGGAGGTTAACGTGAAATAAAAGTGAATTGATAGAATTTGCTGTAATATACAGTCAGCCCTCCATATCTGTGGGTTTCTCATCCGTGGATGCAACCAACCAAAATTCCATCTGCTTTTGGTTGGATGCGAAACCCTTGGATACAGAGGGCCGCCTGTATTCATTGTACTAGGCTATTTTATACAAGGGCTCGAGCATCTGTGGATTTGGGTATCCTCAGAGGCGCCTGGAACCATTCCACCTCGGGTACCGAGGGATGGCTGTACTTCCTTTTTGGATATGGCAAAAATCTGGAGGGTGGGTACGTCAGAGAGGGCAGTTGAAGAAACCGTGCTCTTAGCTGTGGCTCTAGAGTGGAGTGAGGCGCCTCCCGGGCGGTGTGCTCGCCTGTTCATTCAGGGAGACGGGGCAGGAAAGGGCACCAGGGGTAGGGCCACACCGCTGACCTGGCCTCCCCTGCCTGAGCACTCCAGGCACAGGGCACGAAGGTGCTGAAGGGACCGTAACGAGCACCCCCTCGGATCCCTGGATTTCCCTGGGGGGCTGCACTGGCCCCAGTGCCTTGCCTGCATCTCTCTCTTTTTGTATTTCTAGACCCTCGACCTTTCTGGCTCCAGGGAGACGCCCTCTTCCATCCTCTTAGGCTCCAACCAAGGCTCTGGTATGTTGCCCCCTGGTGGGTGAATGGTGCTCTCACTGTCCACACGGGCAGAGGGCAGCTGTCCTCAGGGAGAACCTGAAGGGTTTAGGGCAGTGGTTTTCAAACCGTGGGTCCTTTGGGATCCCTGGGGGTGCCCTGGGCGGGTCATCGGGGGTGAGGGGGTGGCTGGACAAGGCGGCTTTCAGGCACGCCTCCAAACAGATCTGGATTTACCTGTATTTGTTTGGTTTCTTGGGGTTCCACGTCAAGGACATAGGGTCCTGTTGCTGACCCGGGGTGCTGAAGAAGATGCATTTGGGTTGGGCAGTTCTTCTGCCCTCAGAGAAATAACCACAGGAAATGAAACTGTGTGAAACTATCCCTGAGGTCCCAATGCCTGCATTTAGTGGATGAAGGTACTTGAGCAAAAAAAAGAAAATTTTTAGGTAGGTGATCTTTCTGTAAAACTCTTGCCGCTGGAGGGATAACCTGGTAGGCTGTTTTGGGGGATTGGATTGTCTGACGCTGCTTTTCCCCTTCTGTGGAGTTTGAGCTGTCCTCTTTTCTAGCCCAACGGGTCTTCCCCCTGCACCCTCCTAAACCAGTTTTAGGGCATTCCGGAAGGGTTCAAAGAAGGCGTCCTCAGTGAGGACAGTTCTGCTTAATTCAAGGTCCTTCAGCTCTAGGATCTTTCTCTCTACCGGGTCATTCTCTTCAGCTGAAAACCAAACATTTTCTTCTAGTGCCTCGAGGAGGAAGTGATGTCCCTTGTTCGGGAAACCTTCTCCAGCCACCCTAAGGGGCTGGAAAGTGGGATTCAGGTTCAGAGTGCACTGGGGGAGTGGTACAAGCTGACTTCATGGAGAGTATGAACTTGGCATTAAGTACGATTGAACCACCTTTTGAGAAAACTCGCTTCTCACTTCCCCTTTCGTCGTCTGGTTGCATCTCTGAGAACAAGTTCAGTTTGGTGCTAAGGTGTCTTCTTCATCTCTCTGATGTCTTCTTTGTCTTTTGATATCTGTCTTTTTAACAAAGCGCAGAATTTAGACTCCAGCAGCAGGGCACCCACCTAGAATTTCCTACTACAATTTAGTTTGCATCATGTCCGTCTGTAGAGTTGCCTTCTGCGTGTGGCAGGCAGTATTGCTTTCTTGCTTTTAGTGATGATATAAGAGTTTTTGTTTGGCTTAAGTTGAAAATGAGTTTAAAATAAAAACAGGAACTGAGTGGATGTGTCAGCATGCAGAGGTGGCGTGAGAAGGGTTCACGTTGGAAACACTGCTGCCGACGGGGGGTGCTGTTGAGGTTTTGGAGCAGCAAAGTGGTGCATTCCACGTAGATTAACGGGCCTTGGGAAGATTAGTGATGCCACGCGAGTATGGAATCTGGTGGGACAGAGAGGCTTGTGTGCAGGAAGGCAGCTGGGAGACGCATCACCTCCCAGTTCTGAAGTGAATGAGGTGTTACCTAGCCCAGGGGTTGGTAGACTTTCTGTAAAGGACCAGAGAGTAAATATTTTAAGCTTTGATGGCTGCATGGTCTCTGTCAGAACTTCTTGTCTCTGCTGTTGTTGGATGAAAGCAGCCATAGAGGACACACAAAGAGATGGGTGGGCCTGTGCTCCCGTGAACCTGTACTTGGAGAAACAGGCACTGGGCTGGATTTGGCCCGTGGGCCGTCGTTGGCTGACCCCGACCTGAAGCATCCTGGTGTCAGCGGGTAGAAAGGGAGGTTGGAAAGAGGAGGCAGGGAGCCTGGAAGATGCTGGTGATCTGGTGCTGGGGGGTGAGGAGGGGTGGGGAGAAAATTGTCCCGAGGAGTCTAATGACTGGGGGGGAGGGGAGGGAGAGGGGGCGGGGGGGAGGGAGGGAAAGATCCTGAATTGTCAGAAACTGAGGAGAAAGCATTTATCAGGCAGTGCTGCCGTGTTATCCTAGAGTGTGAGCAGACGGGAACTGAGCTGGAGGTCCCTGGAGGCTGGGTCAGGACAGCGAGCTCAAGGTTTCTCATTTTCCCCTGTTTACTCACCAAAGCAGTCTGGCTGATGGTTGTGTCAAAGCAGACAGACCAGCTCGTTTTCTGATCCCTTACATCTAATAGCTTCTGCTAGCGCTCGCTGCCTGCTGACAGTGTAGACGGAACCTTGTGGAGAAAAGTGGGCTTTATAGAACATTGAGATTCCTGAGCTCTTTATAGGCTTCTGGAACTAAGCTGGTTCTGATGAAGGTCTAGTTGGGAGGGAGGAAGGGTTAGTGGGAGGGAGGAGCTTCCTTAGGGTGGGCGTGGGCCTCTGGTGTTCACTTGTCTCTTCGTTTTAAGATTTTAAACCAATGCATGCATATCCAGTGACCCTAGAACAACACAGGTTTGAACTGCGCGGGTCCACGTATACGTAGATTTTTTTCCATAGTAAATAAAGTGCAGCTCAACCTGCTGTTGGTTGAATCCGTGCACGTGGACGTGGAGGGCTGACCATGAGACTTAAGTATCCATAGAGTTCAGTATTCATGGTGGGTCCTGGAAGCAGTCCCCTGTTTCATCCCTGACATCGAGGGATGACTGGAGTTAAAGAAACTGAAATTGTACAGGGAAAAATAATTCCTAGTCCCAGTCTCCGTGACTATCTTGGGTGAATCTGGTATTGATACTTACCTTCTCATTTGTAGATGAAGTAAACAACGTGTTTCCCCATACTTCTACTTCTGGACTTTATCTCTAGATGGTGCTTGTTGATGTCTGGCTTTAAACGATGAGAATTGGGGTCTTTTATCACCTGTCTTCTCCCCTTCCTCCCAGACCACTTACGTCACTGTTTGATGTGCTCTGTGGGTTACCTTGGTCAAATAAAACACTCCTTAGTTCTTGTTCTATCAGCTAGAGACAGTCTCTCGTCCCCCTCTTGGTGCCCATCTTCTCCCTCACCTCTCCTACCCCATCACATCCAAACTTTCCATCGTCCTGCTTTGACTTTCCCATCATCGAGGTGGAGAACATGTGCATTCTGTTCTGTAACTTCAGTTAGGTCTTCTCACTTACGGCTGTTGGCGGAGTCTAAAAAGTTGACATACAGTAATCTGCGTTTCCGTTGTTCTGATTGTGCCATTTGTTGCAGAGTCCAGTAGTGTACTGTGATCACATTTCCGTCTTTGTATAGCCTTAGTTTCCCCTGGAGTTCTGTTTCTTTTCTTTCCCTTTGTCATATCTTCAGTGATTTCCCTGCCAAATTCTTCCCCATGACAGTTATTTTATTGAGACACTTTTCCTATCACACATTTTGGACTCTTCCATCTCAGATGTTATTTTCTGGTGTCCTCCCATCATGGCTGAGGAGTGGCCCGCTGATGTCTTGTTTGTAGCCCCTTCCTTCATCCTTTTCACCACACACACCTCCGTTGCCCTCTCTTCCCTGTTCTGCCATCAGATTAGTGATTACTTGCCCTGAATAATCTGGATTCCTTGGGTGGAGCCTTCTACCTAACTGTGGTGCTGGCGCCTCCCCTTTCCCTGGCTGAATTAAGCTCTTGGCAGAGCTAGTGGTTCATGGAATTTTGCTTTCAAAATTCTGAGAATTTGTGGCTTTCTGTAGTTGCGTTTATGTCTTTGTATGCCATATTTCCCACCTGTGATGCCGTGCTGTGTCCCGTGATCCTGTTCATGGTTTAATATGTATTTTTAAAAATTAATTAAATATTTTTGGGGGGCTGCATTGGGTCTTTGTTGCTGCGTGGGGGCTTTAGTTGCAGCGAGCAGGGGCTACTGTGTGTTGTGGTGCGCGGGCTTCTCATTTCGGTAGCTTCTTTTATTGTGGAGCACAGGCTCTAGGTGTGTGGACTTCAGTAGTTGTGGCACACGGGCTCAGTAGTTGTGGCTCGCAGGCTCTAGAGCACAGGCTCAGTAGTTGTGGCTCAGGGGCTTAGTTGCTCCGTGGCATGTGGGATCTTCCCGGACCAGGGATGCAACCTGTGTCCTCTGCATTGGCAGGTGGATTCTCAACCACCACGCCACCAGGAAGGTCCCTAATATGCATTTTTAAACGCCTTAGTCTCCTGTGAATGCATTAAGTTGGAAAAGGGTAACATTGACGAAGCAGCCATCCAGTGCTAAGACCAGTCGCCTGTTGCTGAGCAGAATAGCGAGGCTTGGGGTTGTGTGGACTCGAGCTCTCTGCCAGACTCTGAGGCTGCCTGTGCTATCTCTTCAGTTAGCAACAGGTGTGACAAGCAGCCTGCCTCTGCCCCAAGCACCACAGATCACCAGCCGCACCCCAGCTACCCAGCCCAGAAGTGTAAGTATGACCCCGCCTCACACAAGCTGCTGGGGAACTCTTCCCGGCATGCGGAAGGCTTGTTTTGTGTGTGTCTGTGTATGTTTTTCTTTGTGGGCGTGTCTTCTCCTGTTCTCCTAAGTGATGGGTCTTGCTTTTGCCTTGTTTCTTCTTAGCTGTGTCTCTGGTGGCCATCGAAAACTGCAGTAGGAAATGAGGTTTTTGTTTATTTGTTTGTTTGTTTTGGGCCATACCATGCAGCTTGTGGGATCTTAGTTCCCTGACCAGGGATTGAACCCACACCCTCAGCAGTGAGAGCGTGGAGTCCTAACCACTGGACCGCCAGGGAGTTCCCTGGTCTGGCTTCCTGAAGGGGACTTCCTCCTCACTCTTTTCATAAAAGGTCCTAGACTGACACCCATTGTCCTCCACGGTGATTGGCCGAACCGTGTCCTGTCCCTGGGCGGAGTCAGGCTCTGCGGGTACACTTGGATGGCCAGCCTGGCCCTGGGATGCAGCTTCTGTGCTCAGCTCAACCCTGTTCCCATTTCTTCTAAGTGGCCCAGGTGGTCTCTGCCTTCAGCAGAGCTGGGGAGACTCCATGTGGCTTGACTGCATTGTTGAAGGATTTTCTGTGTGTGGTGATGCCCGGCTGTATCACTGCCCAGAGAACTGACGGTGTAGGCGTCCCCAGTAGGGAAGAGCACGTAAGGGCAAGTGGACTCAGGAGCCGTAAGACAGCGCCACCCTGGACCCCAGCTCTGCCCACCACAGTACTGCTCCCTTTTGGTCACAGATGCACGTGACTAAGAAGAGGTCTCTCCTGAGTGACTACTTGGGAGAGCCTCATCATTCTCTTCACTACTTATCTTCCAGAAACAGACCGGAGGACCACACACATGCCTGCCGTATCACAAGGCGATAAGAAAGGTCACCCCCTAGGCGATGCTATGGTCCCTTGTTCCCTCACTCCGATTCTGTCTCTAAGCTTTGACAGCTGACCTCTTTCAATCAAGTATTATCACCCCACCTCAAGAAGTTAAAAAGAAAGTTTTGTCCCAGTCTGTCTCAACTTGGTAAATGATCTAAGATGTGAGGGGTCTTAGTGATGTGCTGGTGGGTCTCTTAGACTCAGCCATCCTGCTTAGCCTGCAGACCTGGGCCGTCTCACAGTGAACAGACACCTCATTTGGCTATTCCTTCAATGTCCTCAATATCTTGCTCAACCACAGTGTAGCTCCTTGTGGTGCACGCATCCTTAGGTCTTACTCTGGTTCTTGCATCCTTCAGTGACCCTTAAGATTGTCCTTACTGGGAGCCAGTGGGTCTTACCCATTAAGCCCAGCTGGTCCTCACTCTTCTTCCTTGGTTTGGTTAGAAGTCTGTTTTTCGGGTTGCCTGTAAACTGGTAAAAGAAACTCCATTAACAGAAGTAAGTAGATCGAATGCCACTTTTTTAGTGGCCCAGGTTGGACACAAGGGCATGGAGTGCTTGGTGTCATCATGGAAGAAGGGTGCCTGGTCCCAGGTACCACAGAAGAAGTACCTTCCTCGATAATTTAGTACCTTTCCCCACTCATCTTTATTCTCTCTGATGATCACGACACCCTCCTGTTTTTCCAATCAGCTCTTGTTAAATCCTAGAAAAGTAAGTTCTGCCTATGTGCTCCACAGACCCACAGATTCCAGGCAGGAAATGGTTGGCAGGATTTTGACCATCTCTGTTGTGTGGAGTTGGGAGGGGAAGGTGGCGTCCCAGGGAGCAGGCGCAGGTCACGCAGAGGGATGGTTCTGCTTCACTGGAGCTGGGCAGGAATGCTAAACGTCCCTTCCCGTTGGCTCCCCACCCCCAGACCATTCCCGGAGCAGTAAATCCAGTTGCTGGAGCGGCAGCGATGAGAAACGAGGGTCGGCCCGCTCTGAGCACAGCGCCAGCACCAGTTCGAAGAGCCTCATCCCGAAAGAGTCTCGGCTGGACACCTTCTGGGACTAGGGACACTTTGGGACACAAGCCACCCACGCCATGGAGGAAAACAAAAAAACCGGACACCAGGAAAAGCATAAACAGCAAAGAAATGTGAGACAGAACTGTAACCCTCAGACTGGAGGATGCCAGCCATTCGGACTCGGCCTTTGCCCCTGGCACGGAGGGCAGCCCACACTACGTCACGTCCAGCATTAGCCTTGACTGAGGACTGTTCCACCCACGTGAAACCTATGCTTTAGATGTAAGTAATGTACAGTTTGTGGATGTCATCGAGCCTAGAGTACCTTCCCCTTTTTATATTTGTATTGACTTTAACTTATAAAAAAAGAGAGAGAGAGAGAAACGATTAAAAAAAACACCACACCCAACAACAAAAAGAATGTTTGGATGTTGGAGAAGGATGGTCAGCCAGTCCATCTGTCACAGTGGTACGGAGAGGGCGCAGGGGTCGCCGTGGCAACAGGTCCTCATCCTGGGAGGCCTGGGGGAAAATGAGCAGTTTCCATTCGTGCATCTGTACACAGCACATTGGGATCAGGAATTTGCAGCACAGATTCAGTGCTGTCGTGGGCACGTCACATCCAACCATTGGCCCCTTTCAAATACTACATTATCATGTTATGAAAGGCAAGCTCTCTGGACCAGAAGGACACGTGGAGGAGCTCGTTTATTTTATGTAATTTCCATGATGACTCTACTATAAAAGGGAAAAAAACCCAACGTCCTTGTTTACAGAAGATCAACTAGAAACAAGCCCCACTCAGCTCAGTTGCAGAAGGGAAGAACTTAGAAAGCATTCAAGTCGGAAGCTCTGAAACAAAGAGAGATCTTTCTTTGCTTTGTGGTTCCTTTAAAGACACGCACACCCACTTGGTAAGAGACAGCTGTGCTTTGCGGAAGCGAGAAGTCAAAGGCAAGACGCACGCGGAGGACATTTGAGTCTGGGATGAAGCATGTATGTATTATTTATATGATGGAGTTTTCCGTTGTTTATGTCAGCATGAAACAAAGGCAGTGTGAGAGGAAGCAGGACACCGCCGTGCTGTCTGTTACACTACGTATGCTGTAGTACCATTTTGTATGTTGTGTAAAACAAGAAGCATTGAACAAAGCAAAAAGATGATGTATGTATATGAGAAAAATTAATTGTACGATATCATTCCAGTACATTCTGTTGTATATTTTAGTCTCGTTTCCTTTTCTCTTCATTGTTAAGAGGATGCGAACTGTACAGTTTCCAGCTAGTTACCCATATTAGAGAAGAAATAAAAAGAGAGTATTAGAAGAAAACAGGAGAGAAAGAACATTTGTGAATTGCAGTTGTCAAAAAAAAAATAGCCTAGCTGGCCTTATTTGTGAAGCATAATTGCTTTTAGCATATGGAAGTATTTTTTCACATTTTCTTTGTATAAGATTTGTATTAAACTTAAATATCTTTTTTGATGATGGTGTTTCTTTGTGACTGAGCCAGTGGACTCACACGGTATGCTTCTTTGGGTTCCCCCTCACCCCCCAATTTTTTCAGGTTCTTCACCTTTTTTTAATTAAACTGTTTTGGAAAAATGGCTTGGTCGTCCTCGAATTTGCAGTTTTCCATTTGGTCAGGATGGCCGTGTCAGGTTTGCACAACCAGACACAGGAGACAGGGCCACGAGAGGTTAGGAACAACCTCTCCATGGGTGGCGGGCACATTACAAATAAGGGCCCCTAGTGGGTGCTTTCCGGAAAGTCCAGTTCTTGGGAATTTACTGACAGATGTAGAACAGAAGGGAGATCCTGGATCAGTCTTGGAAAAACATGGGAGGGGAGTGAATTGGCTTTTTGTGGCCAAGATGGGGGCCTGAGCTCCTAGGAGTTCCATGGTCATCGTGTGACCTTGGCTCTGCCCAGGCACACCTTGGTCATTTCATCTTCATGTGTCACAAAATTATTTTGATTTTTTTTTCCACTTATGTAAACATATAAACACTTCTCAGCTCACAGCTGGACCAAAGCAGGGAATGGACTGGATGTGGCCCCCCAGGCCATGACTGGCCAGTGCAGTGAAAGAGACAAAATGGGACTGGTTTAAGAAGGACCTGACAGGAGCTCCTTCGTTCCTCTTTGCGGGTGTGGGAGCCTGTCACGTAGAAGGTGACAGTGTGTGTCACAGCCTTCAGTTGATGGATGTTCAGGTTGTATGCAGACACTGGCCTGCAGGTCCCTCATGTGCGAGTCATGAGCTGTGTGAGGGGACCCATGGGAGTCAACCCAAGCAACTGCATCCAGGGCTAGGTGAGTGGCCAGGTAAGAGGGTAAGGACTTGAAGGTTCCAGATAAGGCAGTGGGGCCTTCTCCCTCTGACTTTAGTCTGGTCGGAGTGTTTTCATGGCCCAGTGGCTTTGAGTCTGGGAATGAGGAGGAGAAGAAGGACACTGTGCTGTTTGCTGGGGTCCTTGCTCCTCTCTCTCAACAATGGCTGGGCACTGGGCAGGTGGGTCTAGGAGTGACCTTTAATGCAGTCAGGCACTCTCGCCACCTGGTGGCCCCCGTGCAGAACTGCAGTCCCCTAGAGCCTGTGCTGGACCAAGGGGGACTGGTGGAGGTTCATTCTGGCAACAGCTGTGTATCGAGCATCAGTGTGAGCCAAGCACTGGAGACACAGCCTCTGTCCTCATCCATCTGTCATTCTCCCTGGGAAGCAGTCAGATATGCCCGTGATAGAATCCTAGGTACAGTAGACTTACTGAAGATAAATAAGCAGAAAACGGAGGGGAAGTAAATGGTATGATTGGGGACAACCTCTCGGAGGAGCTGGCCTTTGAGTTGAAACCTAAACGTGGTGGGGACTGAGTGTTCTAAGGCAGCGATTTCTTAACGCTGGCTGAATGTTAGAAGCACCTGAGAAGATTTAAAACAACAAACCAGACACCAGCCTCCTTCCCCAAGTAGTGACATCTGACTCTCCGAGGTAGGGCTTTGTAAAGCTCCTCAGGTGATCCTGATGGGCAGCCAGCGTACAAAGCCTCTAACCTGGTTGGAAGAACATTCCAGGTAGAAGGAAAAGCAAATATAAAAGCCCTGAGGTGGGGCTGGCATCTTCCAGAAAGAGGAGGAAGGCAGTGAGGCCAGAATGAGGGATGTTGGGTGGGGTGGGGCTGATGAGATCAGAGTGGGAAAGAGGTCAGGGGTTGAATTATGCCCCAAAGGAGATGGGAAGCCAGGGCGGTTTTGTTTTTTTTTTTTTAAAACAGCTTTAGAGATACAATTCATATGCCATAAATCTATCCATTTAAAGAACATAATTCAATGACTTTTGGTATATTACATTATTAATTTTTAAGAATTGTGGTTAAATATATGTAACAAAGTTTGCCCTTTTAACCATTTTTAAGTGTATGATTTAAGTGTAGTCAGGGTTGTGTTTTGAACATTACAAGTGTTTTCTAAACTTCCACATTCACAGACCACCTTCATATCAGGGTACATCAGGACACCACCTATATGTTACTACTCATTTTCTTTAATCCGGCAAGACAGAGATCACTCATGCCTCCCCGCATCATGGGTGTGGGTACGTCCCCCATGCTGAGCTGTGTGCTGAGGGATTGCTCTGTGCTGGAATCTTTTGATCTTCATACTAACTCCATGAAGCAGGCACTGATCACAGTCCCATTCTCCAGATGAGGAAAGTGAACTGCCCAAGGGTGCACAACAGGTCAGTCAGAGCCAGAGCCAGGATTCCCATCAGTCTGCTTGTCTCACAAGCCAGCGCAGTGATCCCTCAGGTGACACTGCCCCAGAGTCTGTGGCACCGTGGTAAGTGTACAAAATGCCTTTCCCCGACTCCCTGCCCATGGGGTGGGTATTGCTCTTGGTCTAGGTTGGGAAACTGAGACTTGATGGTTACATGAATTTAGAGGTGAATCAAGTTTTTAGTTGCAAACAAGAGTCCACGCTAGGTAATTTGAGCAGGAAAGGAATTTATTAAAGGATATTAAGTGACTCGCAGATCTTTGGAAGGGAGGGCTGGAGAGAGAGCCATGAACAATGCACAGATTACATTGCAGGACCTTCCTGTCACTGCAGCTGGGCTCAGATGCTGCAGCTCTCACCGGTGACACTGGTTATGTCCCTTCCGCCTCCTGCTAGATTGAATTCCACACATCAGAATCCACTTCCATTGCTTTCACCTGTAGGTGTATCTGAATTGGCTAAGCCTAGGCTCCACGTGGGTGTATCTGATTGAGTCTAAGTATCATCTGGATGTATTTGATTGGCTGAGACGGGTACCAAATGGGTATATCTGATTGGTTGATTGGTTGAGTCTAGGTCACATGCTTACATTCTAACTGCAAGGGAAGCTGGGAAAGTGATTTTCAGGCTGCTGGTACAGATTCATAAGGTGGGAAATTCAAACAAAAGGCGTTGAGTTCACAAAAATGTTGGCACGTACCCACTGCGGAATTGTCCAAAGTCTCTTTTAGGTCAGTTTTTCAGAGCAGAATTCACCCAGCTAGTTAAAGCAGAAGGATTTAGTAAGCTCACTGGTCTGTACTCGGCTGTGTCAACTTGGCTAGGCTGGGACTACATTTCCCAGAATCCCTTTCTTTGAAGGGTTCCAAGTTCCAATTAACGGAAGAGCAACTGGGGTGAGAGTTTGAAGGCAGAAGGGAAGCTGCAGCCTCTACTCTTGCACGGTTGCTGCGGTTTGATGTGGTGACAAATAGCTGCAGACATGCCAGCGGGCTCCGGCGTGTCCTCGCTGTCCTGCAGGCTGCATCCGGGTCTTCCTCCTGACTCCCGGCATCAGCACCTGGCCTGTCCCTGGACGCTGGGCTGCAGAGGTAATGGTTCCTCATCCGTTTCTCTACTAGTGTCTCTCTGCAGCCTCACTTTGGTGGCTAGACGGACCCCACGGCCTCTCAGATGGCTTGGGTGGTGGCTCCGGAAGTCCCTTTTCAGACCTCACTTCCCTACCTCCTCCCACAGCGAACGTATAAGGTATAATTCTCATAATAAATTACTTACCCCAAACACATGGGCCAGATCTAGCTGCTTCCTTGACTGGGTGTGGCTGACACCATTATGAGTATTTACAGAATCACAGGGAGGGCTGAGGAAGCCACAGCGCAGGACTGGGCTCCAGGGGAGCAAGTGCTGCTGCAGGAGCAGGAGGCCTCACTGCTGAGTTGAGCAGATGTGCTAGCTTCTGGGGCCAGACTCGTGCCCAGTTTGCCCTGGTCTGCACCTGCAGGCTGGTGCCCCGTGCCCAGCCCTTTCGAATGTCTTAACTCAGCACAAGTACAGGTGTCTTGTGGACAGAGCTGGTTGGTGGGCCCTTAAGTGCTTCAGACCCCTGGCTGCAAGGGAGTATGGGAAATCAAATTTTCAGCTTTCCAGCCTCTTCAATCCAGGAAGGTGAGCAGCAGGAGGAATGGTTGGATGTTGAAAAAGCCAGTTCTCATCCAGAGATGTGCCTGGGAATCAAACCCTTGGCTTTGCCATCTGGCCCAGGGCTCTCTTTTCGGGGTGTGATGTTAACGGGAAACTGTTGCCTCCCTGGCCCAGCAGATAATCCAAGGCCAGGCCAGTTGGGCACCAGATGGCTTGTTAACACAATTGAGTACTGACTTTAGTTCATCTTGATGAAGGAGAAGGGAATTATTCAGCATCTTTCATGTTCCTGATCATTTATGTATGTGGCACCTTAATAACCTGCGTTTTGCAGCTGAGGATATCAGGCCCAGAGAGACTGAGGAAGCTGCCTGAGGTCACACAGCTAGTTAGTGGTAGAAGTGGGACTTGAGCCGTCTAATGACCAAAAAATGCCTGCTCCTAGCCATTACCGTATATTTGTGTGGTTTTTTTTTTGTTTTGTTTAGTTTTTCTTGGCCGTGCAGCATGGCATGCAAAGTCTTAGTTCCTGGGCCGGGGATTGAACCTGGGCCCCCTGCAGTTGAAGCGCGGAGTCATAACCACTGGACCACCAGGGAAGTCCCCATATATTTGTTAATATTGGAGAAGCTTTTGTATAAAAGCCATTTATTCATCCTTTCATTCATTCTTAATTAGGCTCCTTTTCTTGGCTAAGCAGTGTCAGGTGCTGGCGACACAGCTGTGAACCAAAGAGATGAAGGTAGATAAAGGGTTGTGGTTTAGATGGGGCTTGCAGACTCTGCTTCCCGGACAAGTCAGGGAATAGAAATCAGTGAAACAGGTTGGGGGATAAAGTTGACATAGACATGTTTTCTTTGTATTTAAATTTGTGAGAAGAGATTTGTGCATCTATTGTTTTCCCCTTGAAACATGTAGTCTCTTCAGTTTAGTTTTCGTTTTTCCTTTTTTGATAGAAAAATATTTCTCCACTATGAAAAAACCAGCTGGCATGTGTGGTGATAAATGACAACTGACGCTTGGCCTCAGTGTCAGGGACACAGTGGGGCGCGGTGGAGACTGTGGCAAACAGGTGAGCCTGGAAGGCAGCGTGCAGCAGCTCAGAGGGGCAGCTGCAGTGTGGCTCTTGCTGATCACGTGCAACGCAGGCCCCGTGTTGCCAGGTGGCTCTTTTTCTTTTTTTTTCTTTTTGGGAGAAGTTGAAAATTTAGATTTTGAGTTATGTCTCCCAAGTTTTATATAGTTGGATCAAATTTTGAAAACATATTGTGAAAGAGAGACCAATCAAAGTTATCTATGGGCCGGATCTGGCCTGTGAGCCACCAGTTTGCATCTCGTGCTGAAGAGCCTTTGTTTGAGAGTTGGAGATCCTGGGTTAGAGTCTGGGCTCTGCCAGCCTCCTGGCTGTGAGGTCACAGGCAAGCCACAACACTCTCTGGGCCTCAGTTTCCCCCCTCTGTAAAATGGGACTTCTGAAAAACAACATGGTTTGCCCAGCCTTTTTCTAAACCAGTATTTTCCAAACAGGGAGTCATGGAATCGATCTAGTGGATTATGACCTGCATCATTTAAAACAAAAACAGAACAGGATGGAAAATAATGGGATGCATCATAGTATTATAGGTCAGCATTGCTTCGGGAAACATTTTAGTTATACACACAATATACATCCACCTGTGTTTATATGCACACACATATATCTATGTTAGACTGGGTCTTGATATCATATGGATTTCTTATTGTCCCCACAGTAAGTGACCAAAAAATTGACTTTCAAACAAAAAGTGTTGTTCATGTTTGAATGCATTCAGTGCTGGCAACAAATCTGTGAGGTGGGTTCTGTCACCCCCATTTTACAGCTGAGAAAGCTGAGGTTCAGAGCGGTGAAGTTCCCACTGACAGTAAAAGGAAGAGCTGGGATTTGACCCCAGGCCCACGTCTTACCCACCTGCTGTCCCTCCTCTCCAGACAGTGCCTGGCGTGGTCGTGGGGATGAAAAGAGCTAATGCAGGTCAAGGGCTTAGCCTAGTGCCTGGGACACAGTAGGTGTTTAATAAGTGTTAGAAGCCGGGCTTGTGTGTGAAGCTCCTCATTCAACCACAGCAGGTGGCCAGTAGGATCCAAGGGCCGGGAGAGAGAGGAAGGCAGAGCCTCTGCGGTCCTGATACCTGTGGAGTGGGGAGCGGGCTGCAAGGGCAAAGAGACACCTCTCCCCTGCAGCCAGAGTTCACCAAATACTCATCTGTGGCCAAATACTTAATAATTGAATTTTAACATCAGTATTTGGCTGGAGCTGGCTTGTCCACCATCCTTGAATTAATTTCTGGATATAAAGAGAAATCCCAACATTTTGTCAAACAATTTAAACTGTCACGACAATGGTATTGTTAAGCATCAGAGCAGCTGACTTTCAAGGTTGGGCTCATTGCAGAAAGAGGTGCTTTCCTGCCGTGTGGCTGCTGATGGCTCTTGAGGCCAGCACGGTGGCCACAGCAGGTCAATTAATCCTTGACTCTTGGGCCTGAACACATCGTCGATGGTGCTACAATTCCAGGGAAGCAATCCCTGAAGCAAGGGCATGGCCCTAAGGAGATGCTTCCGGAATCCTTGCAGTGTTGTTTCCAGGCCTGACTTTGGGTGGCGTCTGCAGGCAGCTTGGGCCAGTGGCGGGGTCACATTGCCCTCTGGTGGTCACTGGCGAGCACAGCTTCTCAGGCACTGAGCTGGCATCATCCCCGGGGCTGACAGTGCTAGAGAGAGAATGGCCCCGCTCTCTTGACTCAAATTCTCCTTTACCCAGAATGAACTATTGATCCAGACAACAGCCTAGAAGCATCTCAAGATCACTGTGAGTGAAGAAACCAGGCTGCATTCCGTATGGTCCTGCTTACAGGAACTTGTAGGTCTGGGTGACAGAAATCAGAAGAGTGGTGGGAGGCGGGTAGAGGCTGCGAAGGACCATGGGGCCCCTTTTGGGGACCAGGAGACGTCATCCATCCTGATCTGGGGGGTGGTTACCCAAGTGTAATCATGTGTAAAAACACATCATTCTGCACACTTGAGCTTGGTGCAGTAAACTCTGTGTAGGTTTTAAAATGAGAAAATATCCTCAAGTTCATGAGAAATCCCATGAGCAGTTGTTTTTGACCGGATGTGCTGCCTCTGTCCTTCCCCCTCTAAACCATTCCCCCTGCAGCAGCCACGGTGATTTTTAAAAATATAAGCCAGAATATGCCCCTCTCCTGCTTGTAACTCTCTGGTGTCTTCTCATTGGATTTGGAATAAAATCCAAACCCCAACGAAATAAAAAATCCACAGCCAAAAGGGTCCGACCAGATCTGGCCTGGCCTTGACCTGGCCTATGTCCTCCAGCCACTCTGGCCTTTTTTTCCCTACAGCTTGGTAGATTTGCTTGCCTGGAAGTTCTCCCTGGAATGTTTTCCCCAGCTTTTCTCATCATCCAGATCTGAGCTCAGATGTCCCTTCCTCAGAGGTGACCAGACTGTCCACGGTGCCCCCACGCTGTTCCAGTTGCACTGCATCATCCCAAATGTTTCCTTCTGGGCTCAGCCAGTGTCTGGGGAGGAAAGCAGCCCCCACCGTTGACATTCTGAAATCCACAATCTCGCTTTGCTGTGTATTCTGAAATCCAAAATCTCACTCAAGAAAAGGACCCTCCGTGTTTACTCCTGGACAAGCCCAGGGGCTGGTTTTGGACCCTGAATGTTTTACTGGATGGATACTGTGATCTTGTTCCAAAGGATATTCTCAGGACCCCCTTTGAAGCTGGCTGACTTAGGCCTCCAAGGCCCACCTTCCTTTCCCCGCTGAGCGTCCCACAGCCCTATCTCTCCTGACCTCCTGGCGGCTCTTGGAAGGGGACTTGGGTTGTGGCTCAGGCAGGAGAGCAAACCTGTGACCTCAGGTTCACGAGGGTCTGGACGCCTCTGTGTTTTCACCTCTGCTTCCAGAAGCCAAGAAGAGTGCCTGGTAAGTGGGAGACCTTTGCTTCACCAGCAGAGCAGAGGAATGGACGTAGTACAGCCACCCTGACACAGACCACTGAGATCCTACTTTTGGCAATGGTGGCTCAGCGGGGGTGAGGCTTCCTGGGATGGAGCAAGAACGAGGTCACCTGAGTTCCAGAACAGTATTCGTCAGCCTTTGCACAAGCACCATGAGGCCCAGAGGGAAAGGGTGAGTGATGCCACGTTCTTACAGTAATCCATTCACAAAGGTCAGTGTATGAATACAGCACTCTCCCATTTGTCATCCATGTGTCTGATAGCCCTCTAGTGGTCATTGTTTTATTGTCCCATATATCCTTCCAAAGTTTCTTTTTGCAAATATTTGTTTTTCTCCCTTTTTACACAAAAGGTGGCATGTGACACACACTGTTCTACAATTGTTCTTTTTCACTTAGTGGTAAGTTTAGATCGTTCCAAATTGACCCATAGGGACTTGTCTTGTTCCTTTTTATGGCTGCATAATATTCCACTGTGTATATATATTTCCATTCAATCAGTCCACCACTGATGGATATTTGGGTTGTTTTCATTCTTTGCTGTTACAAACAGTGTTGTTCAGAATTTTCATACTTACATAAATAGATCTGTAGATAGATTCTCAGAAGTGGAATTACTGGGTCAAACTTATAAACTGGATAATCATCGCCAACTTTCCCTCCTTAGGAGTTGTGCCAATTTCAGTTTCCACGAGCAGTGCTTCATTGAAGCCCCACAGCTCCACCAGTACTGAGCCATAAAACTTTCAAATTTTTGTCAGTCTGATGTGAAAAATGGTATCGCAATGTATTTGCATTTCTCTTATTATGAGTGAGCTTGGGCATCTTTTTATAAGTTTAAGAACCAGTTGTATTTTTTTTTAAAGATTTATTATTTTATTTTTGGCTGCATTGGGTCTTTGTGGCTGCGCGCAGGTTTTCTCTAGTTGTGGCGAGTGGGGGCTACTCGTCATTGTGGTGCGCAGGTTTCTCATTGCGGTGGCTTCCCTTGTTGCAGAGCACAGGCTTTAGGCACATGGGCTTCAGTAGTTGCGGCATGTGGGCTCAGTAGTTGTGGCTTGAGGGCTCTAGAACACAGGATCAGTAGTTGCGGTACATGGGCTTAATTGCTCCGTGTCATGTGGGATCTTCCTGGGCCAGGGATCGAACCTGTGTCCCTTGCATTGGCAGGAGGATTCTTAACCACTGTGGCATCAGGGAAGCCCAAGAACCAGTTGTATTTTTTTAAAATTTATTTCTTAATTTTTATTGGCTGCATTAGGTCTTTGTGGCTGTGCACAGGCTTTCTCTAGTTGTGGTGAGTGGGGGCTACTCTTCATTGCGATGGACGGGTTTCTCATTGCAGTGGCTTCTCATTGCAGAGCACGGGCTCTAGGCATGCAGACTTCAGTAGTTGTCACACATGGGCTCAGTAGTTGTGGCTTGAGGTCTCTAGAGCACAGGATCGGTAGTTGTGGCACACAGGCTTAGTTGCTCTGCAGCATGTGGGATCTTCCTAGAGCAGGGCTCAAACCCATCTCCCCTGCATTGGCAGGTGGATTCTTAACCACTGTGCCACATAGGAAGTCCCAGAAACAGTTGTATTTTAAAAAAATATATAAAATGTCTGTTCATGGCCTTCGACCATTTTTTATTTGGGTTGTTGGCCTACTATTTATTTCTAAGAGCTTTTTACATATTAAGGGGGATTAACTCTTGCTCATGTCTGTGATTTGAATTTCAATTTGTTTTTTGTCTATACTTATGTCTTTTAATAAGCTTTTTTTTTTTTTTTTTGGTTGATTTGGGTCTTTGTTGCCACACTCAGGCTTTCTTTAGTTGTGCCAAGCAGGGGCTACTCTTTGTTGCGGTGTGTGGGCTTCTCATTGTGGTGGCTTCTCTTGTTGTGGAGCACAGGCTCTAGGTGCGTGGGCTTCAGTAATTGCAGCACACGGGCTCAGTAGTTGTGGCACATGGGCTCTAGGGTGTGTGGGCTTCTGTAGTTGTGGCGTGTAGGCTCAGTAGTTGTGGCACATGGACTTGGTTGCTCCGTGGCATGTGGGATCTCCCTGGATCTGACATTGAACCTGTGTCCCCTGTATTGGCAGGTGGATTCTTAACCACTGCACCACCAGGGAAGTCCAAGAAGTTTTTTAAGGTGGTCAAATTTATTATTATTTTTTGTAAGGACAATGTCTTATTCAAATATGTGTCTGTTGTGCCTGGGACACTGCCAGTGCATTGTAGATGCTCAAGTAATATCTGATGAAAAAAATGACTGCTCCACTTGTTGGTAACATGAATGATTGATTTCCTGAGTAGAAATCTGAGCCCATGTGATATAACAATACTAATAACACTACTTATGATGTGCTATATAAGTTGAGATGCTTTTGGCTGCAAATAACTAAGGAAGAACCAACTCAAAATAACCCATAAGGACATTTTAAATTCACATAATAATTTTAACCTATCTTTCCTAAGCAATTATCCTTTTAAGAATTAAGCAATGCTTTATCAATGGAAACCTTTGTTGAATCACTCCCACCACAGCTTCTACTCCAAGCATGTGGATTATTGCCTACAAATGAAGCCAAATTAGAGGAAACAGAGTCCATGGATAGAGAGAAAGAGACTGAATTTTAAAAAATTTAAAGACACATCTTGAATTCTGCATTTGGGGTGGTGCTGGTGATGGGGTCTGAGATCACACATTCCTGAACCTGTCAAGTAAGCCAAAGACTTCTGTGTTTTAAGCCACTTTGATCGTATTTATGCTATTTGCAACTGAAAAATCCCAATGGTAGCTCCCTGACTTCTAAATCCCTTGACAGGAAAATACCTTCAGTGCCAGAGGTTGACCTGAAGACTCCTTTGGTTCTCTATCGTTCTGCTGAGCTGGCCAGGAAGTTCTGGAGTCACGCTCAACTTTCAGGGAGGCCAAGAGCTTTTGCTTGGGGGTGCTGCACAGTCCAGTTACTCTACTTCTAAGAGTGTTCTAGAGAGCAGCAAGATACTGCTGGGGAAACAGTGAAGGCAAACATCCTGGGACCTGAATCTTAGCTATCCATCCATCCATCCATCCATCCATCCATCCATCCATCCATCCATCCACCTACCACCTACCATCCATCCATCCCTCTATCATCCATCATCCATCCACCCATCCACCATCCATCCATCCACCCACCCATCCACCGTCCATCTATCCATCTACCATCCATCATCCATCCACATATCCATCCATCCACCATCTGTCCATCCATCTACCATCCATCATCCATCCATCCATCCATCATCCAACATTCATTAATTGCCATCTCTGTTACATAATGAGAAAGACATTGTCCTTGTCCACTGACAGCATCGAGTCATCTAGAATTCAGAATAAAGTACTTACCTTACAGACTGTGGACTGTCAGCAGCAGCCTTCAACATTTAGTTATCACGACAGAAAAGTAATTGATCACCTAGGCAGTTAATTTCAGGATTAAGGGGCAGGTCTGTCTGTTTCACCCCAAATCTCTTCCTGTGTGGACAGCTGGGACTCTACTATTAGTGCCTCTAATGGAAGCCTATTAAAATCAAATTTCTTTTTTATAAGTAATTTACTCTTTTTAAAACTCTAAACAGAATTTTTCCTGACAGCAGGTTATGATGGCAGCAGGAAGGGAGGGGTGGATAGCGCATGATTACAATTGGGTGCCTGAGTGGCCAGGGTACCAAAGAATTGGAAGACAGGGAGGATCCAGGAGTGTTCACGTGGCTGACTCCCTGGGTGGCTCTGCTCCAGTCTCTTTCTCTACTCCAGTCAGAAGTTAATTCATTCAGTAAAACTCCGCTCATTAGAAGAAATCTAAGTAGGCAGAAAATAGCGAGGCTGACCCACATGTTTTAGGCAACTAACTCTAGGGATTCTTTACCTTCATTTAACCACCCATTCATCTAACCATTACACCATTCTTGCACTCATTTATCCAACCATCACAGTATTACTATCAATCATCCATTCAACTACTCATTCAAACATCCATCCATTCATTTAGCCACTCATTCACCCACTTAACCATCTAGCCATCTTTCCATAAAACCATGCAACCATTCACTCATGCAAACAACCATCCACCCATTCATCTCACTATACAACCATTCGGTCATCAGTTCAGTCATCCCTCTAATCATCCACCCACTCACAATCCATATAACCATCCATCTAGTCATCCCCACAGTCATCCATCCATTTATCCACCCATTCTCCCATCACTGAGCTAGCCATCCACCTTCAGATCACTCAAACATCCAATCACCTAACCATCCATCCATCACCCCCACCCCCGACTGTTTAAACATCTATTCATCCATTTTTACAAATATCCATTCACCCAGCCAATTACCTGACTATGATTCCAATTATACTTTCATCCTTTCTTCCACCTCATCTATAATGGGATTCCAATTTATGTCAGCATCCACTCTGTGGACTGATTCCAAGAACATCACTCCATGCTTGATTCTGGGGTATACAGGGATGAAACCAACAGCACTTGTCCCTAGGAAGCTCAGAGTCTAGTGGGGGAGTCTGTCTTACCCTTGGTGATGGCTTTATACCTATCAGATTCTAGCTCTGAGACTCCAAACATCAAGTCATCTCTCATCTCCACTGACATTGATGCCAGCCAATGAATTACCCTGGATGTCACCAACATGAATAGAGGGAGAAGCCTATCTTATGCTTAGCATCCAGTCAAATGGATCCAGGCCCTGCTTGGAACTCTGTGGGCAGCAACAGAGCTCAAGATGTCCTTGGAACTTCTCCAGGTGTCCCTCCCTGTTCCCTACACTGGATTCTTGGCTCATCACTGGAAAATAAAGTCCTACCATTGGCATGGAGGTCAGTTCTATTTTCCATCCTAACCCCCATTTTCCCCAATTCTTTTAGTAGCAGCTCATCGATTCCTCCTTTGGGAGACCAGCTCTCCCTAACTTTCTGCTCATGAGCAATTGAACCCTATCCAGCTCCATGGATAGCTCATGACTCAGGTTTGGCCAATGAGACACAATACTGGGGCTTTTGCAAGAACCCCTGTGCAGGAAGTGCTCCCCTTCTGCTGGTATGGTTTTGCTGAAAGAGTCTTGGAGCCATCTTTGCCACATAGGGAAGATCCTGCCTGAGAAGTAAAACCATGTAAGAGAAGGTCACTTGATCACCTGGATCTAACCATGCCTGAAGACAGATATCACTCAAAGTTCCTGGAGACAATTTTCTTTTTTTTTTGGCTTAAGCCAGTTTGAATTGGATTTTATACATTTGTAACTGTAAAGGTTTGGGAAAAAACTAACACATTTGGAAGCCTCAAGTGGTAATAAAGTAGTGACACTCTACCCCACTTCAAAATGTAAACGTGGTTTTATTTAATGCCTTTTTCCATCACAAAGTACCGCCTTCTCCCCAGGGCCCCTTCTTTCTAGAAAACAAGATGGCAGCATAAGGCACGTGCACTGTCCACATGATGTCAGGTTAGGTCCTTAAAAACAAAAATAAGCAACAGTCTTCCCCACAGCCCCGAATCGCCTCCCTCACTATGTTCAAAGAATGATTGTGCCCCCAAAGCACAACTCGGAGCAGAGAGGCCTAAATTAGAACTGTGCACCACCCCACATGTCAGCTGAGAAAACAACCAACAGCTAAGGAAACCAACAACACAGGTACAAGAGCATAATACCGGAGTAATGAGATTAGTCCATAAATTAAAGTGGAAAAAAAAAAAGGAGCCTATCCCCTCCTCATCACCAGCCCTCCCCCAAATCAGCAATTACTTGCTTTTGTTCTATGAGTCTTGCAGAGATGTCTGGACTCCGAGCCAGCCCTTTCCCCCAAAGTTAAATATTCCAAAGCCACTGTTGGATGTTCTGTTTCTCAGGACCTGAGTTGGGACTAAAAGGACAGCTTCTGAGATGGTCACTGGACACGTCCTCTTGGCTGGAGGGACCCTGCCCGGTGTGCAGCATCTGGCGGGGGAGGTGGGGAAAACCAGGGGCCTGGGCGGGTGGGCTGCATCTCTGATGGCAGGTGGCGAGGCTGCAGGTTCTGCTATAAATACTCCAGCTCCAGAGCGTGCCTCAGTGCCTCCAGGTCCGCGTGGCAGGATATCCGCCAGAAAGGCATGTTGTGCTGGAACACAGAACACCAGGACACGGTTATGGCTCTGCCTGGCATCTCCCACAGCCCCCTGAATCCCACGCCCATGGTTAGAGCCTTAGGAGAAGTTACCCTGAGTCAGTGTAGCACGTGGGCATTTCCCAGACCAGGAGCATAGAATATCATTGGTGGAGCCCTACGTGGTTGGTACCCACAGGTCTGGGCATCCTTTCTGTTCCTTCTGAGACTGTTTTTTTAAAAATGTCTTAAAAAATTTATTTTTAATTACTTTTTATTGGACTACAGTTGCTTTACAATGTTGTGTTAGTTTCTGCTGTACAGCGAAGTGAATCAGCTATACGTATACATTTATCCCCGCTTTTTTGGATTTGCTTCCCATTTAGGTCACCACAGAGCACTGAGTAGAGCTCCCTCTGCTAAATAAATAGTAGGTTCTCATTAGTTACCTATTGATATTTTATACCTAGTAGTGTATATATGTCAATCCTAATCTCCCAATTCATCCCCCCACCCCTTCTGAGCCTGTTCTGATTGGCTTATCCTGCACTGTCTGGCATGTGGACTGTTTGACCCTCTGCCCTCTGTTGGGACCAGCATGGTCTTAGGCGGTGCGCTGACATGGAATTAAATCACACAGCGAGAAAGCTATTCCATCTTAAAAATGTGTTCTCAATCCTGTACTTCAGATAGAAAGTCTTGAACTAGATGCTACTGTCTTCAGCCTCTCCCTAACACTCACCAATCTCCACTTGAACAGATAGGTCTGGTCCCAGAGAGTCTTTTATCTTTTCCTTTTCTTTACAGCAGCTGATGCTTGCTCTGTGTTATTGTCATGCTGTCAAGTTTTCAATTTTAAACATGAGTTGATTGAAAGGGAAACGTTAAATAGGTAACAGTACAGGCAGCATGCAGATACAGCAAAAGTTGTAATTTGTGTAAAAGAAGTGCTAGGTTGATTATGGAAAGAAACCACTCATGTGGAGAGAGAAATTTGTGCAATACTTCTACAGCGTGAGGGTTAAATGTTTGAGTGCCCTTTGCAAAGCTCTGTCCTACCATCATTAGCTGGGTGACCTTAGGTGATAATGCTTTGGTGCTTGTCTGTAAAATGGGGATAATACTTGCTGTATACTATGTTTATCTTATTTTATAGATGAGGAGACTAAGGCACAGAGAGATCTTGTCTGACTTCAGAGAAAAAAATCTGACTGCATGAATATCACTGGAAAATTTAATTATTGGCTAAAGTTGTTACCTATTCAAGAGCCATCCTCCCTTCTCCCTACTTCCAGAACTCTGGATTTGGCAGCGCTGTGCCCCAGAGGTAAGGGATGAGTTATGATTGTCTAAAGAAGCTATGACAACCCCAGCCTTGTTTGCTAGGGATTTGTCCTGTATTCTTCTGACTCGTGACCTGTTAAAGCCAATGAGGAAGTTGGCTGGGGATTTCTGGGAAAGGTTTTCCTTCATGATTAGAGAAAGACACCTGAGAACTCCTTCCTCCTTACTTCCCCTTTTTATTTGGATGTTTACATGTTTGTAGGTGATGCCTGGAGCTGTGGCAGCTGTTTTGAGATCATAAGGCAAACTATCAGAAAAGAAAAAGCCAAAGATGGTTAGAAAGGTAGAGAAAAATGATGGGAAGGGATGCTTGTTGAATTTTTAGACCCACTGAAACAACCTAGGATACACCTACTTCTAATTTTTTTTTTTAAATTGGATTATAGTTGCTTTACAATGTTGTGTTAGTTCCTACTTCTAATCTTGTCAGGTGAGCAAGTGTTTAAGTCTTCATTACATAGGTTTTTTGCCACCTGCAGCTAAAAGATACTGAGCCTCCTCAAGACAGTTATTGGCCTTCAATCATTTACTGAGTGAACAGAGGGTATCTGATGAACGCATGGATGCCCCGAGTTCTTGTGGTGGTTCTGCTGCCCCATGAGATCACATACCCACAGGGTAGAAACTACACAGGTGTCCTTTTGGTTCCAGGAGCACAACAAACCCTTTTTTGCCTCTGCGGGCTCTGCACTTTTCACGGCTGGGTCAGGGAAGGCCTTTCTCGGGGGGGTGACATTTAAGCAGACCCCAGAGAACACAAAGGAGGGAGCCCTGCAAATGTTGGGAGAGGCAGTTGAGGCTGAAGACACAGCAAATGCAAAGGCTGTGAGGAGGGTTCAGGCTTGGAAAGGCATGTTCACTGCTGCCTTGCATGGCTCCTGGCACACAGTGGAAAGAATAAAAGAGGAAGGGAGGGAGAAAAAGAGGGAAGGTGAATTTCTCAAGCAAAGCCCTCAATGGACACATCTTTTTCTCTTTTGCCCAAAGGAAGCAGAAAACTATCCATCACAGGCAACAGGTGCCATCTCTTCAATGCCTTTCAGCTCCCCAACCCTCTCCTTGCCCTGGCCAAGCCTTTCATTCTCTGCAAAGATGGATGCTGGTCGCTGCCTGGCCAATCCAGTCCCTCCTTAAAGAGTGTAATTCTTTTTTCTGGGAGGAAATGAGCAAAAGGGGAGAGACGGTCTCAACCGCCTCCCTCCCAGGCCTGGTGGCTCCAGAGCGCAGGTGGATTTATCACTTGTGGAGAAGGGGAGACAAATGACCCACTAAAATGGAGATATTAACAACACTGTCAGCTGAAACAGTTGAAGCCCCTTGTCCTGTCGCCATATTTCACACTGCTCAGGTGTCCAGCGGCCTGGGCTAATGAGTCCCATCCATCAGGCCAGGAGAGCTGCTGGCACACAGTGTTGCTCACTAGTGGGCTGGGGCTGCTGTTTCAGACACTGGCGGGGGTTTTAGGGGAGCTTGGTGTATGGAGGTGTGTGCCCCAGTCTTCTTTGGTGGGCTCCGTTCTCTTCTGACCAGCTCAGGGGTGTGGACCGACAGTGTCTGAAACTCCTAAGTCCACCTCTTTCCTGCCAGGTGTCTGGAGCAAAACTCACAGCAGTTTGCATGTACCAGCTGTGTGACCTTAGGTAAATTAATTAACCTCTCTGAGTCTCAAACACATCCTCTATAAAATGAAGTGGAATGGTACCCACTTTGCAGGGTGGGGGTTGGAGGAGTAAATAAAAGGATGACGTCAGTTAACAGAGTAGTGGTTAAGGCCTGGGGTTAGGTAGGGTGCCAGTTACAGCCCTGTCACATGCCAGATGTGACAGAGACTGCCAGCTGGCTCCCAACACCTGTTCTCCCCTTCTCTCTCAGAAAATGCTTTTTTTTTTTTTTGGCAAGGCACGTGGTAGCTGAGCATAAAGGCTACATCTCCCAGCTACCTTTGTGGCAAGGCGTGATCACGTGACTCAAGTCTGGCCAATGGGGTTTGAGCAGCAGTGATGTCGACCTATGTCAGCTGTGCCTTAAAGGGAAGAGGAGTCCTTCCCCTTTTTCTTCCTGGTGGCTGGAGTGCGGATGTGGGGGTGGCGAGGAGCTGTGTCTTGGACTTCGTGGAAAGAGCAGTACTGGGACTGGCAGAGCAACAAGACAGAAGAGGCCTGGGTCCCTGGTGCTGTCCCAGTTGTCTGGGCAGCTAATAAGAGATGAAGAAAGCTCTCCACTGTTTAAGCTGCTGTCTGGCATCTCCGGCAACACAAACTCTACAGAACCTGGGCTCCCCAGTCCCCGCTGGAGACCACCCCATCCACACCCGCAGCTGGGTCTTAGCAACGTGCTTCTCCTGTGGACTCTGAGCGAACAAGAGATTTGGGTGAGCTTTCATGTTATGTGACAACTGGCGTTCTTATTTTCTTTTCCTGCTGGCTCCCCAGGAGAGAGAACCTCCTCTGATTTCTGAAGGTGGATTTAGTCTTCCCTCCTCCCCTGGCCCTGGGGAGTACTAATCACACAGCTTTGGGCTATTGAGGGCTAACTGCGCACAGTTCCTCTGCTGGGCCCCAAGTACCTGTTCTCAGCAGGTGCGACAGATCAAAAAGGCAGCTCAGAGAGGGTCTGCCATCTGCTGAAGGCCACACAGCCAACAACAGAAGAGCTAGGATTTAGGGCAAAATGTGCTCCGCTTCTGTCACCTGTGAGAGCAGGGCGGCTGTAGGGTGAGGCGAGGGAGGGGCCTGGGACATGGAATTTAAGGAGGCACCTCCATTAGCTACCCTTCCTCCTGGCCCCCTATGGGAGGACGACCCCAGATCAGCAGTTCTCAAAGGAGAAGCCTGCCCCTAGGGGTGACTGTGGCAATTTGTAGGGGTGTGATTTTTGACTGTTGTCATGATTTGGGGGCGCTGTGGGTGGGGGCAGATGTCCTGCCTCATCCCACACACCTTCCACCTGAATGATTTTCACATGTCCTGCCAGATATTTAAGTACATACCCGTTTAGAGTAACCGGCGTGTAGACTCTTAACTCCACTTTACTTGTCATAGATAGAGTTTCTTTCGCATGCTTTTAACAAAACCCGAGTTCTCCAGGGCTGCAATTACTGTGTAAACTGGGGAAGTCTATTTTGTTTTATTCAGAACCTTCTCATGGGTTGCTTAGCAGTTTGGAGCAATCACGTGACGCCGCAGCCCCTCGCTGGCTTTGAGGATGGCCCAGACCACACACCTGTGTCTTCCTGCGTTTGTCAGGTCACATCCTTAGTGGTGGCACGTTTAGGTACAAGATCTTGTGCCCAAATGTTCACATACCAAAGCACACATTATTGTGAGTATAAATGACTCTCCCTTATTTCTCTTTGTATCATCGGATGTTGATCTCTCGGACATTATGGTTATAAGGAGGTTTTATTATCTTAGTTTTTTTTAAAAAATTAATTTATTGGCTGTATTGGGTCTTCGTTGTTGCGTGTGGGCTTTTTCTAGCTGCAGAGAGCGGGGGGCTGCTCTTTGCTGCAGTGCGTGGGCGCCTCATTGTGGTGGCTTCTCTTGTGGAGCACGGGCTCTAGAGCACAGGCTCAGGAGTTGTGGCACACGGGCTTGATTGTGCCACAGCATGTGGTATCTTCCCAGACCAGGACTTGAACCCCTGCATTGGCAGATGGATTCTTAACCACTGTGCCACCAGGGAAGCCCTCAATTCATTTTTAAAGTTAAAGAAATATGCTTTAAAAAGAAGTGCTCAGAGAAAAAAACTGAAGTCCCTCTGAAGGCCCCAGGCCCCTCCCTGACCACACCTCCTGCCACTCCCCCTCGCCTGGTGCATGGGCCACACCAGCTCCCTGCAGGTAGCTCCAGCCTTCTGACCTTTGCACGTCTTGGTTCCTCTCCAGGGACTCCCTCCCTCTGATACTCACTTGGCTCACTCCCTCTCCTCCTCCCGTCTTTGCTCAGCTGTCACTTCACAGCGAGGCAGGCTTGACCATCACCTACACTTCCACCCTGCCCCACTCCTAGAGTCTCCTCTGTTCCTGCCTTATTTTTCTCCAAAGCTCTGGTCATAATCTGACATCCATGTTACACTTAGGTGTTGACTGCTTGTCCCCAGGCTGTGAGCTGAGTGAAGGGTGAGATCCCTGTCTGTCCTGCTCACTGCCAGACACCCAGTGCCTGCCACAGTGGCCAGCACACAGTAGGTACTCAACTAATGGAGCTTACACACCAGCTGGAGGGTTGGTGACACAGGTAATTCTTTCACGACAGGAGGGGATAACAACCTGGAGAAGGAACAGGGACAGCTGGGGGAGGTGTCGCAGGCAGGCCTGACTTAGCTGCAAGATGGGAATGGGAGCTGGTGAGGGAATTCTTCCCCCTGGAAGTGTTGCTCAGGCTGAAATGATGAGTCTGGAAGAGCTGGGAAAGGGGAGGAGCCTTCCAGGTGGATGGAACAGTATATGCAAAGCCTTCTAAGTGCCCCTCTCTCAGGACCCTCGGGGCCCTCCGTCTGCTTGTGAGTTTTATCCACTGAGACCCTAAACATTTTTGCATTTCCTTGGAATTTGTTTCTGGGCTGGGAAGGGGGAAACCAGGTCTCCCAAATTAAGCTCTGTGACATTAACAATCTACTTCCCAGGCCTCTGGGTGGGGGGGTGGCAGGCTCTCTGGGACCCCTTTGATAGGTCCAGACCCAGGACTTCGGCAGCTGTTTCTTTTCCAAGAACAGAGCCGCTGCCACCAGAACCTCCCCGGCCCCTCTCCTCATGGGCCTGAGATCACAAATGCAGGATTTTCTTTTTCATTAGCTTAATGCTGTCTTTATTAACTGGGAAGGGTTCCTGGAACATATGATCCGTAAGCATTAAATACAACACACACGTGCACCAGCCCCCCCACCGGCCCGCCCTGGTGGAGGGTCTCTGGGCTCCTGAGCCGTTGTCCCAGAAACAACGCAGGGCTACTGTGGGCAGCAGCCAAAGGCACAGAGCGGGATTTGCCCGAGGAAATTACTCAGGATGCTCCTGCGATTTCCAAGTGGGAGCGGACCGGCGAGCAAAGAGCCTGAGAAGGAGACAGGCTCAAGAGAGGAGGAAAAAGCAGCCTGAGAAATGGCCGGAGTAAGTACCTTTTTCGCCCCCTGCTCCTCTTCCACACCATCGCCTATCACGATGTAGACAGCTTTTCTGCCGAATCTCTGCATTATCCTCTCGAAGCAGCTCTCCTTCCCTGCTCGCACGGAAGAAGGAAAGAAAGAAAAGATGCTTAGTGAGGACCCAAGATTGAGGTGAATAATGAGCGCTAATTAAGAGCTTATTCTGTGCAGCCGTCTTCCTAAGAACCAGGTATTAATCATTTCATCCTCAAGCAAACTTTGAGGCTGTCCACCGCTGTCCCCATCCCATGTGATGGACAACAATGCAGAGGCACAGAGAGGTTAAGTGGCTTGTCCACAGTGACACAGCAGAGGAGGCAGTGCAGGGGTCTGAAACAAGCTCTGGCGTCTATGCAGCTGTTGGAGGAGTGATGGACCCCCTTTTACAGATAAGGGCACAAGGCTCTGAGAGGTGAAGTGAGCTGCCCAGGATCCCCGAGTAAGGAAGCAGAGGTGCCGGGATTCACATGTCCGAGGGTGGGTAGCCTAGTGACCAAGTGGCCCTCGTGAGACTCCACTGTTCGTTTTTTTCTTGCTTCCTGTAGATGATCATCTTTTCGTATTTTCCTTCTTCCCAGACGGCCGGGCAGCAGCATCAACCCAGGCGCACTGAATTCAGATCTTAGCTCATCCTGACCGTTTCAGCAAGTGCAGTGACCACCGTCACAGTGAGAGGAGCACTAGTAATAACAGCTGTCACTCAGCTTACTGTGTGCTGGCATCTGCTGAGCGCTCCACCTACACCAGGGTTTCGTAGCTTCGGTGTTACCGACATCTCGCGCTGGCTAAATTCTTTGCTGCCCTGAGCACTGAAGGACATTTAGCAGCATCTCTGGTCTAGAACGTTAGTAAAGGCAAAAACATCTCTAAGAAAATGTTTCCAAAGTACATACTATACATTGGGTTTTGCTCCAGAAAAAAAAACACAGGTAAACATTTCTAATTAAAAACATCTTAACTAGATTTTGTATTATTTTATACACTTTAGATGATATAAGAAAAAAAATTAGCCTCTGCCCCGCACCCCCCCCCCCCAAGAAAAATCAGTATTACTTGCCCTGATGACAAATGATGCTTTCGATTTCTAGTTATTGAATTCTCTTATCTGATGAAAGCTCTGAGCCTAAGGCTTGTTTTCTTTGTTAATAAGGGAGATTAGCAAGTATTAAAGAGGTATTAAAGCAGGATAACTACATTGAGACTCTCCCCTTGAAAGAACATTAAAAAAACAATAGTTTTCTGTGTGGTTCAAGGTTATTTAATGGCTTGTACCACTTAAATTAAAACGACCTCATGTACCATCCTGGGGTGGGGGCTGTCTTCCTCTTCTCCCTTAGTAATGGAATTTCGTGACTTTTACCTGGGCTCACAGTCACTTAGCTATGGACTACATTTCCCAGCTTCCCTTGCAACTAGTTGTAGCCATGTGACTAAGCTGGGTTAACAGGAAGTGAGTAGAAGTAACATGCACCTCCTTCTGAGTCTTGGCTTTAAAATACTGGATGTGCATTACTCTTTGCTCCTTTCCCCCGTCTTCATAAACTGGAATGACAATATGGTGGAATCTGATTTGACCATGTATATGAGAATAAAATTATAGAGGATGGTGGAAAAATAAAATAGGAAGAACCTGGCTTCCTGGGTGAGCATGAGGACAGGGTTACCCCATCAGCCTGGATCACTCACCTCTGGTCTGTTGCCATCTGAGGGAGAAATAAGCTTTGGCCCTGATGTAATTAAGCCCTTGTATTTGGGACACATTTGTTACAGCAGCTTTGCAGGTATCCTAACTAATACACACACTCTGGAAAAGTGCAGTCCTAACCAATTTCTCTAGAAGCAGAGGTTAAACCCAGTGGGTTATGAGGGTTGTTTGGGGGATTTGGTCATGCCCATGGATAAGCTCTTTAACTTCCCTAGTGCCATCCATTTTCCTTAAACTTTCTATACCTGGCAGGCAAAGCTGACTTCACCCTCCCTCCCTGTACCACTCTGAGGGCTGGGTTCTCCCTACCTGTCTTGGTTGCACTGTAGATGTTCTCAATAGGAAACACGGAGCCCAGTCCATACAGCAGGACTTTGGCCAGCGCAGGAATTAGTTGAGTGGTGGTGACCAGAACGTTGACACAATTGGGCCTGAGGACAAAGGAGACAGTGGTCAGAACTCCAAGGTACCACAAAGCCAAGCTCCTCCCCCTACAGCTGAACCTGGAGTCGGTGGGAATTCTGGTAGGGTCTGGAGGCTGGCTGAGTCATCTTCAAGTGAGGCTAGAGCTCCAGGATCCTCTGGCTATTCCTCTCTTTAAAGCCTGAAGCTGCCTGACACATTGAAATCTAATACAAGTTCACTATTTTTCTTATTTAAAAAGCAAATGTTAGGGACTTCCCTGGCAGTCCAGTGGTTAAGACTTCGTCTTCCAATGCAGGGGATGCGGGTTCAATCCCTGGTTGGGGAGCTAATACATGCCTCGCAGCCAAAAAAAAAAAACCCATAAAACGGAAGCAGTATTGTAACAAATTCAATACAGACTTTAAAAAAAAAAAAGCAAATGTTTACTGCAAGGGCCACACACTAAAATAGCTGCAGGGGCCCACTGGAAATGTGCATGGGTGATACAGAACAAGTGTAGGACAACAGGGAGAGGGGAGGACTGGGGTAAACTGGAGAGCACAAGCCAGTTTTGACATTTTCCAAGATCCCCGAAACCTGCAGCTATGGGTCAACTTTCCCAGTCTTCGGGACAAAGCGTGTATCAAACAAAACACATCAGCAGGATGGAGTAAGCTCTTGGGTTGCCATCTTGTAACCATTCATATGTTGGGTCACAAGAACTGTGCTGCTGCTGCAGGGGAGTCCTTTCTTCTTTGGCCCAGGGGATCTTATTTAAGAGCAAGAGGCAATTTATTGGGAGGTGCAGAATCAGACTGGGCCCTCCTGACCTAAGATGATCTGTGTGATGCTATAAACCCTTTTCACAGGGTGATGTTGTGGCTGGAGGGTGTTGTGGGCAAGAGCAGATGGGACAAGACAGACCTACGTACAGAGGTCTTTAGCTCTGCTGGCCCCGGATGAGTCTGTAGCTACCGGCTCATCTATGGGACAAGGTGTCCATGGTTCCTCGTACACCCCAGCTTTATCAAATGTCTGGAAGGTGTGCAAGGGAGAATTCAGAGAGTCCCATTCTCCCAAGTGTGGAGATGGAGGGGCCACCACCCTCGGATGGGAGAGAGTTCAGTGGCACAAAGGAAAATGGGGGCTCCCGCCTACCGGGAATTGATGAGGTTTAGTGCCTTCAGGGAGTGGGTCAGCCAGAGGTCGGTCAGAGCTTCCAGTTCGGCTCTGAGCTGTAGCCAGGTCTCTCTTTTAGGAGCTCCTATCAAGCCTATGGACAAAAGCAAATAAGAATATAGTTGCTATCATTTTAGAGGTCTGGGGGGAGTAGGGTTAGGGAAGGGGCGTCGAGCTCCTGTACCTTGAGGTTTCAAATCGGATGACACCCAAGGTCAACTTCAATCCAGTGACCTTAATTTTATTTTGAGATTGAATTAATCAATGGATGAGCTGAGTAGCCGCCTACTTAAACCTCTTCCCTCTACTGGGCAGTAGCTGGTTAGAGACATTGTGATAATCAAAAACATCCCCAAACGCCTCCTGGGGGGAAGCAGCATCACCTGTTAAGAGCCAGTGGCCTAGAGAATTCCAGAAGCAGTGGTTGAGGGCCTGCTTACTGCCGAGCCAGCCCTGCCTTCAGCCCCTTCCAGACTTCTTGTTCAGCGTGATAACCGATGCTCTCCCGCTACTGAAGCCGGGGGCTTTCCCCTTGGCTGCACAGTAACCCCGGGAGCTCTCTGAGTCCTGATGCCCAGGCAGCAGCCAGGCCAAGAAAGTCAGAACTGGAAATTCCTCAAGGGGTTCCCATATGAGCCAAATCTGAGAATCACTGTTTCCACAAAGCACCTGGGAATCGTGTTAAAAATGCAGATCTGACTCCGTCGCCTGGGGAGGGGCCTGAGAGTCTACATTTCTAACGAGCTCCCAGGTGATGCTCCTGTGGCAGCTCCACTGACCACAGCCTGTAGCGAGGGCTGAAGCCAGCGGTCCTCAAACTCCAACGAGCTTCAGAGTCACCTCGAGGGCGAGTTAAGACCCAGAGGGCCAGGCCCACCCCAGAGCTTCAGGTTCAACGGGTCTGAGATGGGGCCAGAGAATCTGCATTTCCAACAAGTCCCCAGGTGATGCTGATGCTGCTGGTCCAAGGACCACACGTGGAGAACCATGGTGGGGGTGGGGGGTGTAGTCATGGCAATGCTTCATCCATCTCTCAGGTCCCCCCCTTACAAAGTGAGGGTGATGAAATCCTAGTGCCCTCTTCAGAGGGCGTCATGAGGGTGACACAGAGTGAGCTGGGATTTATAAGCGTCTCAGAGCAGTGCCTGGCGCCAAGCAGGTGGGATGTGAGTGGCAGCATCCACCCCTGATGAATTTCCCTTGGCCCGGGGGGTGTGCCTGGAGCACAGGCAGACCCTCTGACCACTGTGGACAGCCCGCCCCCCAACCCCCAGCGCACTCACCTCCGACATTGTTCTTGTAGGTGTTATACATCTCCTTCACCCGTCGGTAGCGGAAGGCCAATTTCCTCATCCAGTCTACGCCGCCGTGCACGCCGGAGCCCAGGCACAGATTGGCTCCTGGGGCTGAACTGTGGAAGCCATCAGCGGAGAAGTTGTAGGTGCTGGGGAGACGGCAGAGGGCAGGGGGTGGGAGAGGAGACGGTGTTAATGTGGGGGAGGTGGGGGCTTTCCACCAGGAGACCCATGGATGGGGTTTAGGGTGCCCACGATGTCCCCAAATGTGCGAGGGTGCTGTGGGTATGTGCATTCTGGGAGAAGCAGGATCATAGCTTTTCCCAGACAATGGTGGCATCCTTTGCTCTTGCCTAGTCAGCATCCATTTTCCTTTCCTTTGGTATCAAAGAGCGTCCCTATTTTGGGGGAACAGCCATTCTGTCCCCTGCATGCAGTGGCCAAGCTAGGGAAAGCCTCCCTCTCTCCCTCTTTAGAGTTTGAAGCTGGAAGGCAACTCCAAAAAATGTTTGGCCTTGGTTCATCCTGAGAGAAGGGTCCAGAAGAAAATTCCAGTTAGTTCCTGCTACTTTGATCAATCTGCTCTGCTTCATATGCCCTGTAAGGCCTGGTTGCTGACCTTTTCTTCCTATTCTGTGAGCATGTCTGTATCTTGCTACAGAAATTCTCTATGTTGGGGACCTCCCTGGCAGTCCAGTGGTTAAGGCTCTGCACTCCCAATGCAGGGGCCACGGGTTTGATCCCTGGTCGGGGAACTAAGATCCCGTGTGCTGCAGGGTGCCGCCAAAAAAAAAAAAATTCCCTGTGTTAATTTTTTTATCTGTTAAATTAGGCGGAGTCGATTGCTGGTGCTTTGCAGACATAACCCTCCGTCAGCATGAAGCATGGTCTGGGAATGTCAGAGCGTCACATGAAGTTAATGACAGAAGCAGCAGCTGGGAACCAGAAGGGCAAAGTGTGGGTGATCCACCACCGACTGCAGCTAGAGCATGAGAACGAAACCCCAGCTCTTCATGGAACACCACTTTTTTCCCTCCACCAGAAGCTTGGTACAGGTTTGCAAAATCACAGGACGTCACAAGGCAAAACTAGAGTGTGGCAAGGGGTGTGTGGACCCAAAATTTCAAAAGTGAAAGTCTCTTTGAAGAGAAAAAGCCTGGGTGGAGCAGGTCAGTGTGGTACCACAGCCTCTCAGGGGGTGGGTTTGGCTGACCTTGTTTTTCCTCTGTGTGTTATTGTTTCTGGATTTTCTCTGATGAGTTTAAGGGTGGAGAAAGAAAGATACTGTATTTTTTAAAAAGATGCGATGCACTAGGAATGAAACAACACTAGGAAATTGTTTCTTAGGTATCCCTGGTTTAACGTCACTGCTGCAGCAGATAGAAGGGGATTTGGAAAGTGTGAAGCGCTGGGTCATTCTACCTGTGGGCCACGTGATGTGCTGATGCCCATGTGCCGTCCACCAACCATCCTGTGCCTGGGGCTCAGCCTGAATATCAAACTGGTGACAACAAAACCCCTGCAGGATCCACAGAAACGCCTTGAAACTCAACAGCCACAGAAACTCAAGAGCAAATTTTACCATGTGGGCTTGCTGGGGCCGGCGGGCTAGGAGGACCCTGGCCCAGGTGACTTAATCCCAAAGGCCTCAAATGTAGACTCTGGCATTCCCTCCAGAGCAGGCTGGGTGCACAGTCACAGAGAGATACCACAGGCTGACAGAACTTTAGATGTCTTCAAATTCTTGCCCATATGTCCATAAACACACACACACACATTCACCTGGGTCGTTTTTCACTGACATTTGTGTGTGTTTGAAATTGGAAGGAAGGAAGTCATAATGCCAGAAAGTGGTGAGTTGGAGATGGTGGGAATAGGGGTGATCATAGTTTCTTCTCTGCTCTTTACTGAATTATTCAAATTTAAAAAGTTGGGGACTTCCCTGGTGGTTCAGTGGTTAGGACTAGGCACTTTCACTGCCGAGGGCAAGGGTTCAATCCCTGGTCGGGGAACTAAGATCCTGCAAGCCTCATGGCGTGGCCAAAAAAAATAAAAGCAATACAATACAATAAATTACAATACAATAAAAATATAGGTTGTGTGTAATTAACGTGTTTGACCACTAGCTTGACATCATGGTATTTGACATCATAACTTTTGAGATCTTGAGACGATCATTAAAAAAAAAAATTTACAAAGATGCATGGAGAATAAGATATGACTGTTCTAATAACTTGTTTGCATGAAAACTTCCTCCTTCCCACAAAAGATGCCAGTGGGTTTGTTACACAGACATGTTGCTGCCACCTTCTTCTCAGCCCCTCCCTTGGGTGGTGGTGACCAGCGGCTAAAGAGAAACGAAATATCCCCAGCTAGTAAAAGGGAGCAGGCAGCATCTAATCACAGGGGCAGAGAGCCGTTTAGCAAGGATTACTCACTGTGCTGGGCACTTTCCTAGCACATTCTTAACCTGATGAGAAAGGGGCTATGTGACTTTATCCCAACACGGCCCCTCATTTCCAGAACCCATGCTTTAAACTGCCTTGTGCTCCTTCATCTCTACTGGCAAGGTTCCCATCTTGCTAGAGAATTTCTTCTGCTTTTTTTTTTTTTAAAGAAATTTTATTTTCCATCAACCTCATTTCCATTTTCTGTTTAAGAGTCTGTGGAAGAACAGCTTCAGACCACTCGGTGGTTGTGCCTCCCCATCTAGTGGCCTGAGTGTCTCAGTCTTCAGTAGGGAGCCGCTGGGTAGGCACAGGGGGCATCTATGAGCCTTTTGACCAGTCTGTGACCTTGGGTTGAGTGGCAGGGAACTTGGGAGCTGGAGCACCCATTCGCCCGATATTCCTCCAGGGTCACAGCCTTTTCAGCAGCAGCCTGCTCTCCCTTTTCAGGCTCTTCTGGATCCCTGTAGAAGCAGAGATCATACATGACCTCCCTGGATGCTCATGAGAGATGGTACCACACACGCGCAGTACGTCCCGGACCAGGATCTACCACCTCAGAGCTGCTGGGAAAGCTCCCTTGTTGTAGGGATGGCGCAGAGGGGAGCCTGTGCTACATAGCAGTAGGAAGGTTAACACAAGATCCTCTGGGAGAGGCAGGTGGTCAGCCCTGGAATCAGTAATCCCCGGAAGTCGTGGCACCTGGAAGACTGTCTGGATCTGGTAAATGAAGGCTCCAGGAGTGAAACAGCCAGAAACAGAAGTAGCTCCAGCTGCAGCGGCAAACTTCAGCACAGCTCACCGGCCAGTCTTCTGGAGGACATGACACTGACATCGACTAGGTTTTCAATGGCAACCACGGCACGAGCTGCTGGCAGAAGCTTCTCCCAGGTTCTCTTCAGATTTATGATGTAGATGCTGTCACTTTTCCTTCTGTAGATGGACCGATCCATTTGGAAGTCAAGGTTGCTGCCTCCTAACTGGGTTCCTGCTGCTAGGAATTTGAGGACATCCTCCTTTTTCACTTGCAGGACATCAAGGACTCTGGACATTGTGGAAGTTTCCCTTTAAGTAATGATGGGAATCTAGAACAACACCTTATGGACCCCTCACTGGGTAGTGCAGAAAGGCTAGAGAATGTATCCTTGAAAAAGAACACTAACTCTATAAACTCAGACGATACCCTGGGGAGATGCCTGGAGGTTCTGCCAAGAGGTGGAGGGCAGGGAAGGGCGTCCATGAATCCCGCCTCCCTCACTGACCAGCTGTGCGCGGCTGGGCATGTTACTGAACCTCTCTGTGCCTGCCATTCTCCAAGTGTAAAATGAGGATGATGATAACAGCAACAGATTTCTAGGGTTACTGTGAAGATGCAATGGGTTAAGCCACATAGAGCATCTGGAACAGGGCATGGTGCAAAATAAGGGCATTACCACTGTTGGTTTTTACTGTTAACTGAAAACAAAACAAAACAAGAGGCATTTGACGCTTGGTGCCTAGCACACAGTAGGTCCTCAATAGATACTTCTTGAATGAACAAATGGGGAATTTGGCTTCCAGTGGGAAAAAAAACACCCTTGGGTTGTGGATTCTTGAAATGAGGTACCAAACAACTCCTCATGAAACAGGGTTCAGAGGGACACTGCTCTAAATTCCAAGCCAGCCAGCTACAGGGGAAACGATAAAAAAGGAACACACTGCCTTGAAAAAGGAACGCATTGCTTTGAAAGGGAGTGTGGTTCCCAGGGATGACTTCATGGAAAGGACACAATTAACCTTGATCTGGGGTTTATTGACTCCATAAATTGAGCAGTCCTGGCTGACACTGGAGCTGTGCTCTTGCCAGGCCTGATTGCTGAAGGGATTTTCTGAATGGCTAATTAAAATGAAGTGGGTGATGCCCACCTATCACTTCTAATTGTGTTGGGCTTTGAAAAGACTTGCAGGGCTCAGTAACAGAAACTTTGATTTCTTTTTTTGGAGTAAATTGGAAGACACACCTAGGAAGCAAACACGAAGTGAAGTTTCCAAGAATGGCCCACAAGCAAAACGTTATTTGGTCTCATAATATTTTTAATGGGCCTAGAGGCGTTGAACTCTGATAATTTTGATAAGCGCAGATTAACTAGGGTTCCGTTTTTATAAAGTGCAGGCTTGGAACATTCCAGCCACATTCTTCTGAAAATTGTCTCATTTTTGAGCAGTTGGGTACCTTATTTTTGGAATTCATGTCCTAGGAGTGTTTTCCTATAGAAACCAGAATACCATTTATGCATTCAAAAAATATTTTTTGAGTATTGACAATATCAGTTTTGTATTAAATAATATGTGTATGTTAATGAATGCAATCAAACCTTGGAAAAAGGTGGTGATTCTGGGAGGTGGTGATTCTGGGAGGCAAGATCAGAGGTGGTGTGTGACATTTTTTACCATATGCAAGCATTACTTTAGTTAGCAGGAAAAAAAAAACCCACAGAGAGATAAACATAAGCAGAATCACAGAAAATCTGTGGAAAGCTCAGCCTCAATGAGGGGAGGTGATGTGGAACAGGCTGCAGGGCTGGGGGCAGGGTTGTGATTTCTGAATTCAGAGAAACTCCAGCTGCCGCTCTGGCTGGAGGCAGGCTCACCTTGCCCCAACGACCAGCCCGTCCCTCCTCTCTGCTTCCTGCTGAAAGGAGAGCTTGGTGACCGTCAGAGGGGGCATTTTTGATTGACTCCCCAAGTTCCTACCTTAAATCTTGCCCATTGTCATCGGATGAGACATCGTCCACGTGGATCTGGTCACAATCCTATAGAGAGTTTGGCAAGAAGAGAAAAAGGGAGAAATGTGACTGGTGAAGCTGATGCAGCCTTTAAGAGTTGGTTTCATAAGCTGAGGGGGGAAGGAGCAATGCACTGGTAGTCAGAGTCCGGAATTTAGTCCAAAGTCGGCCACTAAAGGTTAGGTGACCTTGGGCTAAGTCTTATCCTCTTTTGCCTTTGGCTATAAGGGGTGGTGGTGACCGTATAATTTATCATGCAAACCTAGGTAATTTTGCAATGTAAAGAGGGCTGCTATCAACATTACATTAGGAGGAAAGGCACAAGATAGGATTAATCTCCCTCTGCCCCCAGGTATGCTAGGACCTATGGTTACCATGGCCACACGGTGGAAGCCTTTGCCTCTGCTTGGAATGCTCTTATGCTTTCATCTGCTTAATGAACTTGTATTCTTTAAGCATTAGCTTCAAGAGGTACCCCCTGCCCAAGTCCCACTCTAGTATCCCACGATCTGTGACCATCAGATCACAGATGCCAGGCACCATTCCAAGGGTTTACATTCAACAGACTCTAATAACATGCCGCTTTCCACCACCCATACAGCTCTCAGTTCTCTTTGGAGAAATACCTTAACATATGGGAGTTAAGACTGAGGGAGGAGGATGACGTAGGTGGGCACATGTCCCAGGCTCAACCAGTCAGACCCAGGGTCCCTCTGGCCACAGTGAATGCTTCAGAGAGGAGCCTGTGTGGTCTCAGCTGGACCAATGAGAACCAGCCCTGGGGCTTTTGGGAAAGAGGAGCTCTCCTTGCCCTGGGGCTGCTGGATGGTGGGATTAAGCCTGTTGCTGTTAGAGGAAAGCAGGTCTGGAGCTGGAGACAGGGATGAAGCCCAGATCACATTGTTTTCTCCTCTGGATCCAGCCACAACTGAGATGAGGCCACCCTGCCTACTGTGGTAGGGTGAATGACAGCCCCCAAAGGTGTCCGAGTCCTAATCTCAGGAAATTTACATGGCAAAAGGAACCGTGCAGCTGTGATTAAATTAAAGATTTTGAGATGAGGATGTTATCCTGGATTTTCCAGGTGGACCCCAAACGTAATTAAGGGTCCTTATAAGAGGCAGAGGAGTATTTGACTACAGAGAGGAGAAAGGAACTGGATTAATGTGCTCTGAAGAGGGAGGAAGAGGCCACAAGCCAAGAAATACAGGCAGCCGCCGGAAGCTGAAAAAGGTGAAGAAACAGATTCTCCCTTCAAAGCCTCCCTGCCGACATCTTCAGACCAGTGAAATTGATTTTGGACATTTGACCTCCAGAACTGTGTTTTAAGCCACTAAGTGTGTGGTGGTTTGGTATAGCAGCTGTAGGAAATGAATACACGGACTTTTCCATTTAAGCGAGCGCCTGTGAACTCTACCTCCATCAGAACGTACATTCAGATGACAGATCCACAAAGCAAAAGTCGTGTGCACACCGTGCCTGCCCCCTCGGTAGTGGTTAGAGCTCAGGCTCTGGAATCGGATCCTGGATCCAACCACTTCCCAGCTGTGTGACCTTGAGCAAGTGACATAACCATCCTAAATCTCAGAGGTCGGACTGGCAAATGGAGATAACAGAACTGCTTCACAAGGCTGACAAGAGGAGAAGTGCCTGGCACACAGTAGGTGCTACATAAATGTTATTTTTGATTATTGTGTTAAGTTTCAAAAAAAATCCACATTTTGGTTTGCAAGACAATTTCAGGGGGCAGATATCTCCTCTCAAAGACTGCTAGAGAGAGGAGACACAAGTGGAACTCGGAGCCTGACCGCTGAGAAAAAAATTTGTTGTAACATCTCTGGGCCCTTGATGGGAGGAGAGAAGCTGGGGAAAAAAATGTGTTAACATTTTGAGCAGATCTCTTTTTACACAAGGGAGAGGCTTGAGCGTATCTTTGAGAACAGGAGGTTTGCTGGGGGATGATGGAACCACTTTCACTCCATCACTTTTTAAAGATATACAGAGGTAACTTAGTTGTTATGGAGATGTGGGGCTGGGGGGTGGGGACAGTGGTATTTGGGGCAGCCTGGGCTGCTTTGTGGGGATCGAAGTCAGAACCTGGAGGAAGGGCTGGTGTGCCCACAGATCCCTCTCCGGCCCCCTGAATAGGCTTTGGATTGGAAGGGGGTTTGCTGGACCCTTCGGATTAGAAAGAGGTTTATTTCCAGACTCCCTGGCACACTTTGCCCACAGCTCTGTGGCAGTGACAAAGTAGGACTCAGGGTCCTGCTGCATGGGACCTCAGGTGTCTGTGGTCCCAGGCGCGGGTACTGTGTGCTCTGACAGGCCTGGATGGCAATGACAGCAGGGAGGTCCACCCAGTGGCTTCCTAGGGGTCAGCCATGGGCAAATGGCAGCCAGAGCAGAGGGCAAAGGACATGGCGGATGCTCAGTGGTGACCCCAACTGAGAAACTCTTTGGATAGTACTGGAAAAAAACATGGGAGGGCACTAAGTGACTATCCTTGAGCCAGCAGACATCTGGTTTACACCTAAACCTTTTCTGCTCATTATTCCATATTGCCTTTCTTTCCATGCACCCAGGATTCTAATCTCTTGGTGGTTTAACTGACCCCGCTCTTCGAGGGGGTGTGTCCTTTCCTAAATAACTGAGCATGATGGTACACCTCCAATTGAAAGATTCTATGTTTGCATTATCTAATACAGCAGCAATTAGCCACATCTGGTTCTTTTAGATTCAATTAAAATTAAATAGAATAGAAAATTCAGTTCTTCAGGTCTATTTCAAGGGCTCAATAGCCAAATGGAGACAATGGCTACCATATTGCATGGTGCACATTTCCCATCACTGCAGAAAATTCTACTGGACAGAGCAGCTCCAGAGGGATAAAGGAATGAGGCTGACATTTTCTCTGCTGTGTTGATAGGTTCAATTACGGAAGAGCATGCAAGCTGGCCCGGAGACTTATCTCATTTAGCCCAAACTGTGCTTAAAACATTAAAACATTTTTTGGAACAATAGCCATCTCTCTCTCTCTCCCCCTTCTTCCCTCCTTTCTCTCTTCTTGTTCTTCCTCTTTCTCTGTCTCTTTAGATTTTCAGCTACTTTGAGAATTTACATGCTCTGGCAACGCAGGGCTTGCATTCTTCTATCCTGACATCTTTAGCCCCAACAACCAGCTCCACTTCTCCACAGTCTCTACTGGGTTTTCCTCACTTTGCCTTACCTGGTTACTTGGCCCCTGTGGGCATCCTAGTTTGAGACCTCAGATCCAGAGCAATCTCATACATGGAAGGGGCCTAGGGCCAGCAATCCCAACAGGTTATGAAAACTGTATTTAAAAGCCAGTGCTGACTTCAGAGACCCAGGCAACGAGGAAAAATTAATAGCAGATTTCCCCCCAGTCCATTGCTTTACCTGAAATTGGAAAAACACCTCCCCTGGCCCCCAGGCCTTCCCTCAAGTTTGAAAGCTGCTCTGGGGGTCACCCGGGCTCAGGCCCCTGGGCAGGGTTCCCTGTGCTTTCCCTGATGTCAGGGGAAAGGTATGTGGGGAGGTTCTGGTTTTCTCATTTGCGAGAAGATTGTTGGGGGTGCTAAAGTGTGACAACAGTAGCGATCACATTTCGGGCTTAATAAAATACCATGACGCTCAGCTAGACGCTACCTCATACTCCACCAGCTGACTTGGATCGGGTTACCCCTGAGCCGGCACCGAGGGGAGTGGGACAACGCGGAGGACACGAGGATGGGGCTGGCCCTGGGGGGAAGAGGATCCTATGCTCCTCAACTGTGCTGCGCGGGGGGCAGGCCTCTCAGACGAAGAAGGATGCCAGCTTCTCACAGCCCAGGGTGCTTCTGGCCTCTCTAGAGTCAAAGTGTGACTATCATGGGGGTGGGGGCGGTCTGAGCTGGACCACCCAGGCAAGACAGAGGCGGGGGTCCTCTGGCCTTGTCATGGGTGAGGTGCAGTGGGGCCGAGGAATTGACACTTTCTGACCCAGAGAAACACCCACTAAGAGTCTCATGCAAGGATGCCCATCATCCCAGTGAGAAACTGCAAACACCTGCAGTTCCCTAGATTGGATCATGGCGGAATGAACTGTGGTATATCCATTCAGGGGAATCCTACCTGGCAGCTCAGAAGAAAGAGGGAGACTGTTACGTTAGCACATGGAAATGTTTCCAAGACATCCGACAGTGCAAATAGCAGACTGGAGAATGAGACACCCAGTGTCACACATGTCTATATTTATAAAAACCAATTAAAAATAAAACATTATATATGAATGTATCCATATACATAAATGGAAACAGAAAGATCTGGATGCTCACACACCCGACTGGAAACAGTAATTCCATCCGGGAAGGCACTGGCATTGGCTTAGTGGTCAAAGGAGACTTTAAACTTACTGAAATACTTTCTTCCTTTTTTTCCTTCTTTCTTTCCTTCCTTCCCTCCCTCCTTCCTTCCTTTACAAAGAGAATATGGACATATATTGCTTTTGAAAAAGAAAGTATCTCCCTGGGGAGGAGAGGTGGAGGCAGGATCTAACACTGGAGGACAGAGGCCAGCACTGACGAGCTTCCGATGTGCTGGGGTCTGTGCTCAGCACTTCACATAGATTAACAGGGATACTATTGTCATCCATCTGACGGAGGAGAAAATGAGGCAGGAGAAGTACAGGAACAGGTCTGTTATGAGCTGAATTGTGTCCCCTCAAAAGATGCTGCAGTCCTAACCCGAGTACCTGGGAATATGACCTTATTTGGAAAGAGGGTCTTCACCGATGATCAAGTTAAGATGGGGTCATAAGGGTGGGCCCTAATCCAGTATGACTGGTGTCCTGAAAAAAAGGGGAAATTGGGACACAGAGACAGATATGCCACAGGGAGAATATCATGTGACCATGAGGACAGAGGTGGCATGATAGGTCTACATGCCAAGGTCTTGGAGAAGCTAGGAGAGAGGGGGCAAGGAGCAGATTCTCCGTCACAGCCTTTAGAAGGAACCAAGCCTGCTAACAACTTGCTATTGAACTTCTGGTCTCAAGAACTGCAGAACAAGAAGTTTCTGTTAAGTCATCCGGTCTGGGTAGTTTGTTATCCCAGGAAACTAGTACAGTCCCCGAGGCCATACAATGAAGGCGAGTTGGAGACCAGGAGGCTCTCGGCCTCCAGAGCCTGTGCTCGCAAAGATCCATCCATCCTAAGACTAATTTATAAAAATGCCTCCTGTGGGCCCAGAACAGCATCAGATGATGGCTGGGTCAAGAGAGGGGAGGTTTCAGGACTAACATGACTCTTGTCCTCAAGGTACTTATCATGTCACCGGAAAAGAGAGGCTCCTCTGCTGCTCCCACTGTGGTCCAAGCTATCATTACCTCCTACCTACACCAGGGGTGGCAAACTATGATCTGGGGGCCAAATCTGACCTGCTACTTGTTTGTGTAAATAAAGTTTTATTGGAACACAGCTATGTTCATCATTTACGTACTGTCTATGGCTGCTTTTGTCCTATGACGGGAGAATTGAGTAGCTGAGACAGAGACAGTCTGACTGGGAGAGCTTAAAATATTTACTCTCAGGCTTTTCGCAGAAGAAGTTTGCTGATCCCTGACTCAGACTATTACAGTCACCCCATCACTTTCCCTGCTTCTGTCCTTGTCTACCCCCCATCCTTCCAGCCTGGTCTCCATCCAGCAGCCAGAGGGGTCCTGTTAAACCCTAAGTCAGATCCTGTCCCTCCCCTGCTCAAAACCCCACAATGACAGCCACCTTGGAGAATAGTATGGAGGTTCCTTGCAAAACTAAAAATAGAACTACCATATGACCCAGCAATCCCACTGCTGGGCATATACCCAGAGAATACCATAATTCAAAAAGACACATGCACTCCAACGTTCATTGCAGCACTATTTACAATAGCCAGGACATGGAAGCAACCTAAATGTCCATCAACAGATGAATGGATAAAAAAGATGTGGTACATATATACAATGGAATATTACTCAGCTGTAAAAAGCAATGAAACTGGGACATTTGTCGAGACACGGCTGGACCTACAGACTGTCATACAGAGTGAAGTGAGTCCGAAAGAGAAAAACAAATATTGTATATTAACACATATATGTGGACTATAGAAAAATGGCACAAATCAACTGGTTTGCAGAAATAGAGACACAGATGTAGAGAAAAAACATATGGACACCAAGCAGGGAAAGCGGGGAGGGTTGGAGGGGGAATGAATTGGGAGACTGGGATACCAAAGTGTACACTCTAAATATATGCAGTTTATTGTAAAAAATAAAAAATAAAACAATTAAAAAACAAAACAAAACCCCACAATGGCTCCCACCTCCCTCCAAGTAAAAGCACAGTCCTCACCATGACCTGGGCCCCACCGTTGGGACACCCTCTCACTCATCACCCTCCGCATCTCCGGCACACCCTCCACTCGTCACATCACCCTCTGCATCTCTCACCCCTCTCCCACTGCACCACAGACACAGCAGCCTCTGCTAGTCCTTCAACAGCCCTCCTACTCTTGCCCCAGGGCCTTTGCATTTGCTGTCCCTTCTGCTTTGAATGCTTTCCCCTTCTCTTTCCATCTGTCAAAAGCCTGCAAAGTTTTGCTGATGTCACTGCCTTTGTAAAAACTGCCCCAACTCCACGCCCTGTCAGGACAAATGACTTGTCTCTGTTTCCCCACTTTGTGGGGCCTCTAGGATTAACCCAGGCCTGATATAATGGCCGATTTCCCCTTTCTTCCACTAAATTGGAAAACTCTAAATGTAGTACTCCCCTCCCCCCCCTCCTTTTTTTTTTTACACTGTTTTTTGTAAGGTCAGAAGGTCAGAGAGTATAGCAGTTAAGAGCACAGACTCTGGGATCTGGGTCAAATTCTGACTCTGCTACTTACTAACAGAATGAACTTGGACAAGCTATTGAATCTTTTCGACTCAACTTCCTTGTCTGTAACTGAGCTACAGAACAGTAGTGCCCACACAGGGTTTTGTAAGGACTGAATGAATACAGGTAAAGCACCTTGAAAAGTCCCTCGCTCTCAGAAAATGCCACATACACGTTTGCCTTAACTATTGCTAGTATTACTATTTTGAATTCCATAGGCCCAAACTGAAATGGGCTCACCATCAAAACAGGTTCACGGATGGTCAGCTCTGCTGATGAAGCAATTTAGAAGCAAAGCAGAAAACTGCAGTCCTCAAAGTTCATGGACACATCAGGATGCTACATATTAATGCATCTCAGGGAACAGGGTGCAGAAGAGAACTGCAGTAGAGACATTTAGTTTCACACGCCCTTGACGTTGCAGTTGGCCTTCAAATGCCCATCCCTGGGGGCCAGTGCCATCCCCGCTGTTCCCCAGGTGTGTGATCTTGGGAAAGTTACTAGACACCTGTGAGTCTTCAGTTTTTTTTTTAAATAAACTTTTAATTTTAGAATATTTTAGATTTACAGAAAGATTATGACTGTTGTAGAGTTCCCATATACCCCACACCCAGTTTCTTTTATTGTTAACGTCTTATATTCAAATGGTATATTTGTCACAACTCATAAACAAATATCACTATATTATTAACTAATGTCCATTCTTTATTGTTTTTCCACTACCATCCTTTTCTCTTCCAAGATCCCATCTGGGTACCACATTACATTTTGTCCTCTTGTCTCTTTAGGTTCTTCTGGGCTGTGATAGTTTCTCAGACGTTCTGTGGTTTTGGTGACAGTTTAAAGGAGTACTGGTCGGGTATTTTGCAGAATCTCTCTCAGCTGGGATTTATCCGATGTTTTTCTCATGGTTAGACTGGGGTTATGGGTTTTGGTGAGGAAGATCACAAAGTACCACTCTCACCATTATCACATCAAGGGTACAAACCATCAACATGCCTTATCACTGCTGATGCTGACCTTGATCACCTGGCTCAGGCAGCGTTCCTCAGGTTTCTCCACTGTGAAGTTACTCTCCCCTCCCCCTTTCCATAGTATACTCTGGAAGGAAGAAACTATGCAAAGTTCACAGTAAAGGGTAGAGTATCTACATAAATTATTTTGCATTTTTCTCTATGGGAGATTTGTCTATTCTCCCCCACTCATTTAATTAATTTTAATTAATTAACTTTTTATATTTTCTTGGCCATGTGGTGTGGCATGTGGGATCTTCATTCCCACTTATTTATTCAATCATTTATCTGTGTCAGTATGGACTGACGGGTACTTATTTTATATTTTGGGTTGAATACTATGTTATTTGTTTTAGTACTTAAATTGTTCCAGCTCTGGCCATTGGGAACTCTTCCAGTCAGCTCTTGTGTCCCTTTGACATACCCTATCTTCGTGGTTTTTTGAGCACTTCCTTAGTTTTTAGTACTATAAGATGCTCCATGTTTATCATGTGTCTTCTCTGTCCCGACCCTAGAATCAGCACTTCTCCAAGGAGTCCTGGTTCCTTCTACTGGAAAATGACATTTAGAAGCCAAGATCTGGGTAGTGGGTGTGGTAGTTGCTACAGGAGTGTCATTGCTTCTGGGTCCTCTTGGGCAACAGACCAAGGTCTCCTGGATTTTTAAATTATGAAATATGGTCAATGCCTCCACTTGGAGATGTGTAATGAGGCATGTGGCTGGTCTAACAAATGATACCAATTATAGTCCAGGTCCCTCCTTTCACCAGTGTGGAAACTGAAGCTCAGACAGGGCCAAGTGGAACTTATAGAAAGAGTTACAGGGCCTGGGTGAAGGTGTCTGTGGGAATGCAGAAGCATCTCACCTTTCATCAGCAATGATAGCAATTTATCCTTTTGTCATGTGCTCAAAGCCCAGATCTAATTTCGAGGTGACAGTCAGTCTCCTGAAATGCATGGGAGAGCATCCCATCTTCTTCTTTGCTCTGCAGTTTGTGCACAGTGGGATTTACTTATCCTTTCCTTGAATGTTTGGTGGAACTCTTTAAAATGAGCTGGACCTGGTGCCTTTTTTTAGAGGTGTACATCTTTAATCATAATTTCAATTTCTCATGGTCACTGGTTTATTATTTATTTTAAAAATTTCCCCTTGGGTTAATTTTGATAATTTATATAATCCTGAAAAGGGTCAAATTCGTCCAAGTTTTCAAGTTCATTGGTATAATATTGCTCATGGTATTCTCATAATTAAAAAAAAAGAATCTCCCCTGAACCTACAATAATGTCCACTCTTTCATTCTGGATGTTGGTTACTGATCTCTTCTTCTTTTTCTCTCGTTCATGCTTGCCAAAGTTTTCTATCTTAATGATCTTTTCAATTACCAGTTCTCATTAATCTTCCTCGTTTTCTAATAAATGTAATTTAAGGCTGTCTGGATCAGCCTTTGCCTGCATCCCACAGGTTTTGATACTTAGTATTCTCATCCCTGCTCATTTCTGAACAGTAAGCCTGGTGACAAATACACATCAAAATCTGTTCTGATTAAGCTGGTGACAGCTGGGGTTTTCCCAACCTGCTCTGCTGTGGTCTGATCCCATTACTTTTTGTCCTTGGCTTCCTGGAGACACAAATGCAGAAAGGAAATTGTTGACAAATTTGCTTTAGAAAAATGACTCTCATCTGAGCCCAGATGGACTCCCTGCCCACTCCTTCTCCTTTGAGGCAGGTATACTTTAAAAGTGAGATTGCTTAATGCTGCCTCTAGACTAGCCAGAGAGGGGCCTGCTCTCTGGGAGGGAAACCTGGGCCATCTTTCTTGTGTTGTCTAAATGTTTAACTTATCTGAAGAGCACTAAACAGGCTGTGGCCTGTGTTGCATTAACGGTCAGTTGGGCAGGACATCTTGGAGAGCAGCTCAGTGCTGACATGGTGAAATATTATTCTCCCTGATAGCTCCTGCAGAACCGTAAATCAGATGTTTAGCAATCAGGCCCGCGTGTCAGGCAGGCAGCCACAGCCTGCCCAGATCCCAGCCGCTTCTGAGTTCCTCCAGCAGGATCCTTCCCAGAGCTCTGGCACCATCTTGAAACACTCCCCCTCCAGCCCACCTGCCTGCCTGGCCACGCCTGAGTCGGGCCAGGGATACCTTCTGCCAAAACCTTTACGTTGATCTCGTTTCTTACGAAGGATTCTTTTCTTCCGTCCACTTTGTGGACCCGCGTTCCTTCTCCAATTCACTGTTCACCTCAAAACTGTATCTTCTGTGAAAGATAAACGTCCCAGCCTAGAGGTCAGCTTGGCCTGGGATCAGATCTCCACTCTACCCTTACCAGCTCTGTGACCTTCGGAAAGTGAGCTCTCTGGGTCTCATTCTTCATATGTAAAATAGAGACTTAAAAAAAAAATCTCCCTTGCGTGGTACTTATGAGATTTGTGAGAAAATGCATGGGACAGGGTAAGAGCTCAATATCCATCAGCCCTGGGCAAGTTAACCTCTCCTTGCCTCAGTTTTCTGATCTCTAAAATGAGGACACGTAACAGTATGTACCTTCTGTGGCTGTTGGAAAGGTTAAATGAAGGCGCACAGGTGAGTCCTTTGGGCACTGCCTGGCACACAGTGAGCTCTCAGGACGCATCAGCTGTCGCTGCGATTGGGTTTATTATCCCCTCACTCAGCTCCAACTGCAGTCCACGTCCTTCTTTCTTGAAATGCATTCAGGTCCTTTGTTTACGGCTTTGTTCCCCTTGTGGGGGGAAGAGAAGGGGCTGTAGTAGTTTACTGTGGTTTAGGTTGCTGTTATTTGTGTGACTTTTGTTTTGCATTACAATGTGAAGATGACATAATAATTCATGGAGGAGTTTTTCATCTTTGTCTTCCTCGTTTACACTGGAAATTTCTCCTCCTCTTGCTGTCAGAACCTGCTCATCCTCCTCCAGGCTTCCTCCAGGCTTCCTGGCTGTACCAATCCTCCCTGCTCTCCTTTTCCCTTTGAACCCACCGTCTACAGCACTGTACGAGTCTAGATTTCCTGTTGGGAATCTTCTTTCTCAGCCAGATGGCAACTGTTCTCCTGGGAGAGGCAGCACAGCACAGTGGCTAAGTACAAGGCCTCTGGAGCCAGGCTGCCTGGGTCTGAATACTGCCGCTGCCAACTGTGTGACTTCAGGCTGTTCACTTAACCTCTCGGTGCCTCAGTTTCTTCATTTGTAAAATGGGTGTTACAGACTGAACGTCTGTGTCCTCCCCAATTCATATGTAGAAGCATGAACCCCCAGGGGGGCTGTATGTGGAGAAGGGCCTCTAAGGGGAGTAACTAAGATTAAATAAGGTCATAAGAGTGGGGCCCTGATCTGATAGGATTAGTGTCCTCATAAGAAGAGACAGCAGAGCTGGCTAGCACACGCTCTTTCTCTCCCTTTCTCTCTCCCTTTCCTTGTACACACCCCGAGGAAAGGCCAGGCGGAGACACAGTGAGAAGGTGGCCTCTACAAGCTGGGAAGAGAGCTCTCACCAGGAACCACATTTGCCAGTCCCTTAATCTGGGACTTCTGGCCTCCAGAACAGTGGGAAAATTAATGTCTGTTGTGTAAGCCATACAGTCTGTGGTAGTTTGTTAGAGGAGCCCGAGCAGGCTGAGACGACGGGGATGAGGACAGTGAAGGAGCTAAGCCATGTGAACCGCACAGAACAGTGCCTGGTGCCTAGTAAGTACTCAGTAAATGCCAGCTGTGATCCCTGTTACCACTATTATCACCACCATCCTAACTGAAAATGCAGGTCATGTCTTACAAATTTAGGGCTCCAGAGTTGCACTGCCTCATAGAACTTTCTACAATGAGGTAAATGTTCTGTCCGAGATGAGAGCCACCAGCTACCTGTGGCTAATTACATTAAAATTATTTAAAATTAAATACACTTAAAAATTCAGGGCCTCCGTTGCACTAGCCATATTTCAAGTGCTTAATAACCACATGTGGCCAGTGGCTATTGGACTAGACAGTGCAGAATAGAACACTGACACCACTGTAGAAAATTCTTTTGGGCAGCACTGTTCTAGAGAATTGGCTTTCAAGTGGTTTTGACTGTGACATTCTGTAAGAGGTACATTTCCTACCACACAGAGATTTAAATTACTGAAACATAACTGACTTCACTGAGACAATTTCTCAAACAGTTATTACTACTATTGGTGATCCACCCTATCATACCCCTGTTCAATCAACTCTCCTTTTTAAACGCATAAAACCTTAGCTTCTAATTACTACAGAAACGCAAATCTAAACTACAATGAGGTACCACCTCACATGGGTCAGAATGGCCATCCTAAAAAAGTCTACAAGTAACAAATGCTGGAGAGGATGTGGAGAAAAGGGAACCCTCCTACACCACTGATGGGAATGTAAATTGGTGTAGCCACAATGGAAAACAGTGTGGAGGTTCCTTAAAACACTAAAAACAGAGCTACCATATGATCCAGCAATCTCACTCCTGGGCATATATTGGAGAAAACTCCAATTCGAAGACACATACACCCCAATGTTCATTGCAGCACTATTTACAACAACCAAGACATGGAAGCAACCTAAGTGTCCATCAACAGATGAATGGATAAAGAAGATGTGGTACACACACACACACACACACACAATGGAATACTACTCAGTCATAAAAAAGAATGAAATAATGCCATGTGCAGCAACGTGGGTGGACCTAGAGATTATCATACTAAGTGAAATAAGTCAGACACAGAAAGACAAATACCATATGACATCACTTATATGTGGAATCTAAAATATGACACAAATGAACTTATTTACAAAAGAGAAAGACTCAAGGACATATTGATAAAAAACAAACTTACGGTCAGCAAAGGGGAAATGGGGGGCTAAATTAGGAATTTGAGATTAACAGATACACACCACTATATATAAAGTAAACAACAAGAATTTATGTATAGCACAGGGAACTATTTTCAATACCTTGTAATAAACCATAATGAAAAAAAACACCATAGTGGAAAAGAATATGAAAAAGAATATATATGTATAACTGAATCACTTTGCTGTACACCAGAAACTAACACAACATTGTGACTCAACTATACTTCAGTAAAACAAAAACAAAAATCTTAGTTTCATCCTAAGCAATATCACCTATGAAATCACTGGCATAATATGCCAGTCATTTTCCTCCTAAAACACTAGTAAGAAAAAAACTAAGTTTAACAACAAAAAAGTTTTTTTCAAGTAAAAGCAAGTTACATGAAGCCTGGATTGTGCTGTACGCTAGGTGATCCGTAAATACGGTGCAGCTGATTGACTGCTCTCAAGGGCTCAGTGCTGTGTTTCTCAGCGGGGTGCCCCTGGCATTTTGGGTGGAAAATTCCTTGCTGTACAAGGCTGTCCAAAGTACTGGGTTATGTGGCATCCCTGGCGTCGCCTGCTAGAAGCCAACAGTTCTTCCCCTTCGTGTGATAACTCACACTTCCCCCCATTTCCAAACTCCTGCTCCCCCACTTGACAATAATGAGGTTGCAGACACTGAGGGCCTGCTCTCTGAGAACGAGGGGAAGACGGGAAAGCGAGGACGGGGGTGTCTCTCGCCTGAGTCGGCCCAGCTTTGTCCACTCACCTCTTCACGCAGGGGCCACGAGGATGCATGGCATCGCCTCCCCGGCTGCACACAGAGCCCCGACATCAAGCCCAAGAGGGCTGTTCCCCCCGGGCACCTCCGCTCAGCTAGGGCCGGTCCTGGCTTTGGCGGTGGCACAGGCGCAGTTGAGTGAGCCCAGGATGCTTTCATGAGCTCCCGAGAGCCACAGGTGTGTGAGTTTCGATCAAACCTCCACCCCCGCGCCACAACGCAGCTGACATGTCAGATGCGGTTCCTCTGCCCTGGATTTTACTGCAAAATAAGTAGCTCTCGCACAAAGGCAAGCTGGCCAAGGAACTGTCAATACTTATGCCCAAATTCCAGCATCCGGCTGTCATTTAGGGCTAGGTCCCTCACTACTGTCATAATCTTTGCCCTATCTCTGCATTACATGCATCGTTACTGAATTGTGGTAAAATCAGGGATTGGGTAACCTAGTTATCTTTTCTAGCTCATCATACAATAAACATCGAATGATTTAAATTAAAGAATTTGCTATGTAACCCCCCCTTGCATGGTCCAGTGGCGCATGCAGCCCTCTGGTGGGGAGGTCCATCTCTTGGGCATGTACTATGTGCCAGGCTCTGTGCCGACTGCTTCCATCAACCTGACAACCCTGGAAGGGAGGGGTTGTTCTTCCATTCATTTAACAGATGAGGAAACCGAGGTTCAAGGAGATGCCCAGGTCACACAGCCAGGAGATGGTGGAGCCAGGACTCAAAGACAGACTGAACTGGTTAGCAGACACTTGCCCTAAACTCAGGGCACATATCCCGAATGTCCTGAGATACAGCTGAACTTGGCATCTACTTTGTCTCTGACCAGTCCTTCTCCTCGCGGGTTCTCCCGCCGTGAGCGCTTTCATCTTTCAGTCCTGAAATCACTGATCTAAAGCAAACACCTGCTTCCACCATAGCCCCCTCTGGTCTGTTCTCCACCCGGCAGCCAGAGGGAGCCTCTGAGCCGCAAGTCAGGTCGTGTTGCTACCCCGCTCAAAATCCTCCAGTGGCTTCTGGTCACTCTTAGAATATTATCCAGAGCCTTACCATGGCCCAAAGGCCCCAAGTGATCTGCCTCCCCTCCCCCAAACTGCGTTCCACAGTCCTTCCTGCTCTTGCTCTAGCCGCACTGGCCTCTCCTCCCTGTTCCTGGAACTTGCCAACTTTGACCATGACCCAGGGCCTTGGCACTGCTGTTTTCTCGGTCTGGCACACTCTTTGCCCAGACACCCACATGATCCTCTCCCTCACCTCCTTCAGGTCTCTGCTCCAATGTCAGAGAAGCCTTACTGGGTTATATCAAGTAAAATAGCCCCTGGGACCATCTCCTCTGGCTCTGCTGGTCTCTCTTTGGAGCTCTTTATCTGACATTTTATATTTAATTATTTATGGTCTCTTCCCCAACCGGAAGGTCAGTGTCTCCAGGGTGGGGGAATCTTGCTGTGTTTTTGTTTTTGATTTTTTTTTTTCCACTGAATCCACAGCATTTAGAGTAGGGCCTGGTGAATGATAAATTCTCCATAAATCACTGCTGCTTGTGGGAGGTGACCTCCATATTTAGAGACAGCACTGCAGGTTCAGAGCAGAAAGGGATCTGAGTTTGTTCCCTAAACCCCATCATCAGACCATCCATGCAGGAGCCAGGCCCCAGCCCCGCATGGTCTTCTTGGGGAGCTCCACGAGGCTGTCCTTCAGATTTTGATGGGGGCTTCCGGCACCAGCAAGCCCGCACCAGCAAGCAATATGTTTTTACTTGTGTCTTAACTTCTCCGACGTGTAACATGGTTTCAGTTCTGCTGAGGTGCTCTTGGGGCTTCTGGCATTGGGGACATTTTGGAAAAAATTATAGAGGATAAAAACAAACTGGCTTCCCTGAGTTGCTCCAGCTGGTAATTAAGATCCTTTTCCAACAGGTGCGACTTTGACTTTGGCGCCAGCAAGGAACAGCAGAGGGGGCAAGATTCTGAAATCATGGGCTTGAACACACAACAGTCCAAAAAATACCTGGCTCTGAGCCTTAGGTTCAACCAAGACAGACAAAGCGCCTACTATGTGTCTGCTGTTTTTACTACATAAGAGCTTCAAACTCGTGTATCTGCCTGTCGATTTGGTATTTCATTGGGGTGTCCGAGACATCTCAGACCCCATGTGCCCACAACAGAGGGATGGATTCTCCCATTTTCCCTGTGTTGCCATCACAGAGAATAGCACCATCACCCAGGCTCTTCCCGTATCAAGCTCCCTTGCCCCCTGGTTGCCCACAGCACTTATTTTAAACACTGATGTCTATGGCTCGTGTATGGCCCATGCCTCCCTCTCAAGATTCACCTCTCCCAGTTGTCCCCTTGCTTTCACTCACTCACTGCGGTCACCTGGCCTTCTTGCCGATCCTAGATGACATCACACTAGTTCTCACCTCAGGGCCTTTGCACCTGCTGATCCCATTGCCCTTGACCTCCACCTGGCTGGTCCTGTCATCATTCAGACCGTGGCTCAAGTGCCATGTCCTCCAGACGCCTTCCCTGACCCCCTTGGGAATGCTGCTCCCCAACCCTACTCCCTCCCCCCATCACTCGTCAAATCTGATTGTTTCATTTTCTTAGCGTCCTTTTCACTATCACAAGTGTTCTTGTTTATGGATTTGTTTGGGTGTTTACTGCCTGGTCCCTGGGGATTTAGGGTGAATCAGACAGACATGGTCCCTACTCTCATAAAAGTGACATTCTAAAGGGGAGACAGGGAAAAACTAAATCTACTCTGGACTTTTCAACTATAATTGCCAATAATTTCCATTTTTTGCTAAAGCGAGTTGGGTTTTGCTATGTGCAATCAGCTGAGTCTTTACTACATTAGGCACCATAAATACTTGCGGAATTCAATTGCCATGTTTTTATTTTTTTCAATTTAAAAATTTAACTTTTAAGTTCTCTTTTTTTTCCCCCAAGACCTGAGAGGACTCTGTAAAGGGAGCCTGCACACTGGTTTTGGCTAAAGAGATAGTTTTGGGCCTTGATGCTACTGATGTTATCACTATTTCAAAGCTCTCTTTCTTCCTCAGCAGGTTTCTATCTCAATCCTCTCTTTGAAAAAGATGTGGGGAAGAGAGCCTCAATCCCATTTCATAGATAGGAGGACTGAGGCCCAAATGGCTTGCTGAGACTGGACAGAACACAGGATTGATCATTTCAGCAAGGATTTCCCCTTCTGGAACTCTAGGACTGCAGACCAGAAAGGAAACTCTGTATCCTCTCCTGATGATAAATATTAGTAATGCCCTGGGCTGGCCAGGACAGATTTGGAATCTACAGCTTCATTTTTCTACTTCACAGTTGTGTCCCCAGGGATTTTCCAGATGCTAGGAAAAAATATTCCTACTAGGATAAACAGAATTGTTCCTTTACATGGCAGTTTTATTTTAGGCTGCCTTTATTTTTTAATCCATTAAACCAATAACAAGAACATAATTTACAAAGCTAGAAGATTCCCACATCAATCCTCTTATCAACCAAAAAAATCTTTCCTCACCTTGGAGAAAGCTGCTTGCTCATTCATTAGCGATAAGTAATGCCTTGTATTTCCCTCCTTGCTTTGGCTACCAGGAAGCTAAGAGACAGACTCCGAACTTAACTGCTGTAGTTAGCCTGAGCCAGATTTTTTTGGTACAATGCCTCGTGCTTATTTATTACATGCCTTTCTAATCCTTTGCCTTTGCTTTAGTAGCTCTATTTTAAATGTGTTTTCTATTTGAAATTCCTCCCCAATCTTTCTGACACGGGCTCAGTATAAACAAATGAATTAAATTTATTTCTGAAGCTGCTCTTCCCCTTTTTCCTATCTCCCTTGCTACTTGCTTAGGGGCACAGGAGCAGATACTTTAAATCCACGTGGTCCCACTGCTCACTCTCTCTCTCTCTCTCTGTAGAACATGTTTTCAGGGGAATGTAAATTGTTTTTAAAAGCTTCCATCCTGGCCCACTGCTAATTATTCCTGACCCAGGAGGATCTGTACTAATTTGCCTTAATAAACTTTATTAAATAGCAAATTTCAGGAGGAAGAAACTACACAGCCTTGATTGGATTAGTAAAACTGCCAGTGGACATCACCACTAGGGCAGAGAGAAAAGCCCATTAACCACAGAGGGAAGCTGGGAGAGAATCCAGTCAAGTGTGTTTCCAATAAGCCGTGGCTGCCCACAGTTTTGTGCCCTCTCGGGGGTTGTGAGCAAAAATTTCTAGCCTCCAAACGAAAAAGAAAAAAAAAAAAAAAAGGAAAAAGAAAAGGCAGTGTCTCTCTCCCCCCAAACCAGATGCAGGTGATTACATACAGCAACTATGGAATGAAACAAGCAATCAAGCAACTCCAAACCTCCAGGTCATTGAAGAACAGATGCGTATCTGCGAGGTTGAAGATCATTTCTTCCATCATGAGGCCGATGCGCACGGACGCCGTGGTGTCCTGTTAGGAAGACGAGGAGAAAAGGGGAGAAAAGCATGAGTAAGTGGAGTCACTGTCATCTGAGCCTCCCCTCCTCCCGTCCCACCCCTGGACGGTTCTGGTCCCTCCTTATCTGCGCAGCTCCGCGCATGGCCTAAAATGTGTCTCTTGGTGGGGTCAGGGTGATAATGTTGCACAGCTTCTGAGATTTCACTTCTACTTTTTCATCATTTCTATTTACCCTCGTCAGAGTTTAAACCCCGCCCCCCAGTATGCCCCTGAAATGGCAACTCTGTTCAGTGTCGCAAGAACCAGAAATGGCTGTAGGAAAGGAGAGCCTCTGGGAAAATGTGTGTCTCCAGGGAGGCCTGAGAGATTTCGTGGAAAGCAGTGTAAACTATGCATAAACTATTGGGAGAGCTGGGATGTTGGTTCTCTCTTTACAACAATCACCCTATGGTGCTGACTTCCTCCACCAGATATTTAAAAAACCACTATTATCTAACAAGAGAGGATAACACAAGCAAAGCCCACATAGTACCAGGGAAACTAGGCAGCCATTTAAAAAATGGAGTCATGCTAGAACTCCTGACATGAAAGAATCATCCAGAAACACAGTATTAAGGAACAAATGCAAGTTGTATCATAGTGTGTAAAACACAGTGTACAATAAAAGGGCCCATCTCTCTCCCTCTTGTCTCTGTCTCTCCCTCTCTTTTCTATACACATGGTGTGTAGACTGTGTTATTCTTCACCCATACTTGGGGTCCCTTCCTGAAAAGCTTCTCCCTGCAGGAAGATGATATACACCAGAGGCTGGCAAACTATCGCCCACGGGCCAGATCTGGCCACTGCCTGTTTTTGAATGGCTCATGAGATAAGAGTGATTTTTACATTTTTGGACAGTATATTGTCTATGGTTGCTTTTGTGCTTTGAAGGCAGAGGTGAGTAGTTGTGACAGCTTCTTACAGATCCTAAAATACTGACTATCTGTCCCCATTCAGAAAAAGCCTGCCAGCCCTTAATATAGACACTCCCTGTTAAAGCCAGATGTGACCATGTGACTTGCTTTGGCCAATGAAATGTGAGCAGGTTATGTTCTGCTTCTGGTTGTGAGCTTTAAGAGCTAGTGTATGGTTCACCATGCTCTCTTCTCACTTCACAAGGCTGAATGTGTCAGATCAAAGCTACTTGGTCAGCTTGGGCTCCACAGTAAAGATGATGAGAGTCAGAGCTGCAACAGACCCCAATGGACATGTATGATAAATAAGAAGTAGATGAGATTTGGGGGATGTTTGTTACAGCAGCATAACCTCACCTATTCCAACTGATACATGTGGAAAATACGGAGCATAATGGTTCTCAACCCTGGCTGCACACTGTGATGATCTGAGGAGCCTTTAAAAATCCTAATGCTCAGGCCATACCCCTGATTAATAAAATCAGAACGGCTGAGGGTGGGATCCAGGCACCAGAAAAGTTTAAAGCTCCCCACTTGATTTCAATGTGCAGTCAAGTTTAAGAACCACGGGTCTAAAAGGAGAGACAACACAGTAATATTCCTTGTTAACATCTATTAAGTGCTTTCTCTGTGCTACTCTGCAAGTATTAACTCATTTAGTCCCCACAGCACTCTTTGAGGTGAGCACTATTTATCTTCCCATTTCATAGATGAGAACACAGAGGCTCACAAAGCAACTTGCTCAAGGCCACAGAGCTAGCGAGTGCTGGGATGTGAAGCCCAGTAATCTGGTTCCAGAGCAGCACTGTTTCAGAGGAGCTCTCGCAGGGGCCGGGATTGGGAGATGAATAAAGGGGGCCTTGACTTGTCACTACACCTCTTTTCCTGGTTGAATTTTTCACCAGGAGGCTGTATTACTTCTATTGTAAAAATAAATAATGAATGACATAAACCCTTCTTGACCCTTGAAAAAAAGAAAAAAAAAATGTAGCTGGTGATCTCAGTTTCACACACATAACTGTGAAGAATCAAGCCCAGGAACACAGCCATTAGGCGAGAAACACCTCATTAGGGCCCCAATAGCCCAAGCTTAGCACTCTGGGTCCTGGCTGGAAGTCGCAGGGTAGAGTGGTCCATGAAAAACGAAGAGAAGACGGGGAAAACAAACTTCTCAGGGCCCAGTAGGGAATCACTGTGTGACCTGGGAAAAGGTTTTGGGGGTGTTTCCACACATTACTCATACCCAAACCATTTCACCTCTGCAGGATTGCACACTCTTTCTTGGCGAGGCTGCTTGTACACCTAACCACCTATGCCCAGCCCTTCATGTACCAGACAGGAGGCAAAAGGAGGGGCCGTCCAGTCTCAGCTGCTGAAAGGATTTATTCACAAAAATGTCAAGTCCTGGGCCAGCACACAAAACAGGAAAAGTAATTAGAGTAGAAGAAATGGCTTATCTGGGGCAATTGTCTGTATAGTTACAAGAAGCCAAACTCTCTATATCGATAAAGCTAAATTATGACTTACTGATATTGGGGATGTGTATGACAGAGGCAAGGGTGAGAAAAGAGAGCTAAAGTCTTATCTTCTAGTTGGGGAAGCCAGAGATCCTGCCTAAAACAGAAAAAAATCAAGATGTGGTCACAGAAGCAGGTTATTTAGAAATCTGGAGGTAAAGCCCCAATAATAAGCAGTTGAAAGTTGCTGCCTCTGGGCAGAAAGAGAGGGTGGGGGTGGGGAGAACCACTGGGGGCTGCTGTTTTTCCTAACACTTTCCTTTGGAGAACTATATGAGTTTTAAACTATATGCATATATTTCTTGGATTAAAAAAACTAAATTAAAAATAAAAGGAAACATACTCAAGTAATTTTACCCTAGGGTAAATATTACCCTAGAGAAAAACCCATACATGTGAACTAGGGACATGTAGAAAGATGTTCATTACAGAATTGTCTGCAAATAGCAAAAGATTGGAAACAATTTAGCTGTCCAGCCAAAGGAGATTACGGTAATAAAATGCAGAATATTCATACAATGGAAAACTAAACTCAATGGAAAGAAATGAACCAGATCTCCATGTATTAACAAGTACACATCAAAAAAAAAATTGAGCGAAAGTAAGTTTTCTGAAAGTTATATACCGCATCTTATTACCATTTATTAGAAACACATACAATGTTACTACATATCTTCCATGGGCACGTATATATCTATAAATATCTTCAAGGATAAACCCAGAGTCAGAACAGTACTTCTGGAAAGCAGAGAGGAGGAGACAGTGGAATTAGAGGTGATAATTGAAGTGAACTTTAGTATTATCCAGAATATTCTAAAAATTTTTTTAAAGAGAAGGGATTCAAACATCTCCTGTACAATTAAAAACTGGAACAAAAACTTAAAGATACCCAAAGGTTTCTGAGGAGAACCTTTAGAATACCCAACTACTCCTGAAGCATTCTCTTATTTCAGCTTTTCCTAAAATCTGCTTGTGTGCTGCCTATTAGATTGTTTTAAAGTATGTAGGGGGGACCTCTTTGCAAGACACTTGATAAAAACTAGTTGTGCTGGTGTGGAAAAGTCTGGAATAGCCCAAGAAAAGCACGACTGTCCCAGGGGTTAAGTAACACAAAGTGTTACTCTGGGCCAGACCACTCTATCCAAGTAGAAAATGATTTTTCAGGGTTGCAAAGACTGAGAAGCGAAGAAAAAAAAAATCGGTGGAGGCTCAGCATTAATTAACGTGAAAGACAGCTGGAGTGAGGACAGGATGACAGACATGGGTTTCAATCTCATGCTGCCCGCTGAATGCATCTCTAACATGCTCTATAAACACACCACCCTGGTCTGTTTGGCTTAATTCACCCTGTGCAGCTTAGAGTGGGAGGAACCCCTGTCTGACCCAGCACATCTCCCAGAAGAAGAAAGCCTAAGAAATGGGAGCCTTCATGCCATGTTCTTCAGCTAATAAAAGGCTACAGACTAACAATGCAGTGAGGACTAAATGAGATGGCGCACGTGTAAACCGCTAGCCCAGGGCCAGGTATGCAGCAGGCACTTGACGAGAACTGGTTATTGTTAAAATCCCCCAGTCTGGTTCCTCGCACCCTTAAGCAAAGAACCTGTTTCTGTAAACCCAGCAGGAACACCCCAAATCAGATGGTACTTTATGAAAGATGCTCTTTATGACAGTACCATCTCACATGAAAACCATTTTCTTAATCATTACATACTCTTTGGATTAAAAAAAATCAGTGGTTAATTTCCTAAACAAGCAACAGCAGAAACATATCTGTGCTTAAAAAAACAATCAATTTAAACCAGAATGGAGAACTGAGAAGAGGGAGTTTTTCCAAAACAGGCTTCGATTTGTAGCTTGTCTGTCGAAGGGACTGTGCTGGGGGCTGGTGGGGTTGTGGTGGTTGGAATGTCATCTTCGTCCAACTCAAGAGTTTGTGGGTGGCTCTCCCCATGCATGTACGCATCAGAGTAAGGCACTGCAGATTTTTTCAATGTGCTCTAATGTTCTACAGATTTGTCAGGATTCAGTTTTGATGATGGCGAAAAGTGGGCTATGCGCGCATTCATTTAGGAGGCTGATGAGGATGCTCTGAGCACTGGAACCCCCCTTGAGGGAGATGCTGTGGACCTGGATGCAGCTCTGTAACCTAATTATCGCGCATTCTTGGTGAGGTTCTCTTAATTAGAGGATGGTGGGGACATTCATCATGTGGGCCGCTCTAAGATCTGCCTTGTGGATCAGTAAGTTATTTTGTGATGTATGGCTGTATTCCCTGGATGGAGGGGAGAGGGTAAGAGCCTAAAAGAGAAAGTCTTTCCTAAAACGAAAGTAATCTGATGTCAGACTTGAAGAAAACGGCACGTGGATTCCTGGAGGTTTCAAAATCTGAATGCAAAAGTTCTTTAGGGTTAATTTAAATGACAGCAATTGTTTTCCGTTAAGTGCCCCTATCATGCCCAAATACACAAACTCTCCAATTTAAGCCATATTCTTAGAGGTCTACTTCCCAATCCCTGTGGATTAGGAGGCAACCGTTTTCATTTCCAAAAGAGTCCAAGTTTTTAACCAAAAAGTTGTTTTTAATGAATCACAACTCCATTTGTCCAATAAAGAATTTCCTTTGCTGAATTTTCCAAGTTTTCTATTTTAAGCACGTAATGCTTTTGTAGTAGATGGTTTAATTCATCATTTAATTTTATCATGTTTAATTCAAAGAGGCGAGAGCCACACACCATTTATACAGCATTACAACCCTTTGAACAGAAGGAAGGCACACCCTAAATTCATCTTGAAATCAACTTAGATGACTGTGGTCTTTTGTATTTTGTTTTTTTTTTTTTTTCACAGCTGTCTGGATAATAATAATAGCCAATCTTTACTGAGCGCTTCACAGTAGGTTGAGAGTACGGGCTCCAAGCCAGACTGCTTATGTTCAAGGCCAGTTCCACCTCTTACCACTAGATGACCTTGTATAAGTTACTGTGTGCCTCAGTTTCTCACCTGTAAAATGGGGTTACTTAACTCACAGGATTGTTACAAAGATTAAATGAGTTTTTCAAAGTGTAGATTACTATCCTTTTAGTGAGTGTTTACTTTAAATGACCAGCATTAAAAAAGAAAAAAAAAGCATGGAAGAAATACAAGAGAATCCAGGGGTTAGTAAATTGTGGCCCACTGTTGGTTTTTATAAAGTTTTATTGGAACACAGCTATGCCCACTTGTTCACTTGGTGTTTATGGCTGCTTTTGTGCTATAATGGCAGAGCTGATAGCTGCTGCAGAGCCTAGCCTAAAGCCTAAAGCCTAAAATATTTATTATGACTTCACAGAAAAATTTACCAATCTCTAAAACAGACGACAAAATAAAGTACATCATATGCAGTAACAGTGAACTTCTATTTTAGTTGGAGAGCGAGAGAGAGAGTGTGTGTGTGTGTATAAGGGCAGAGGAATGCTGGAATTCAGGTCTGATCTGACTCCAGATTCCACTGTCCTCTGGTTGTTCCATGATGTTTCTTTGCTCTGAGGAATTGCCTGACTTTCATCGCTCAGCCAGCCAGCCAAGTGCCTGGACAGAAGAGCTGTGCTGTCCCTCCTCCCACCACAATATCCAGATGCACCAGCCTCTATGGCATCTGACAGTCTCTACTTGAGCTGAGCTGTTTAGTTGGTTTCCTTTGGGGATCCCTGCTGTGAAGATTTGGAGGCTGTCTATGCAAGAAAGGGTTAACTCAGCAGGCCTGGGTTGCTCAAACCCTGCACACCCCTAAGAAAGGTCTGACTTCATGACTCGTCCTTGGCTGGCTCCTGGTGGATGAGCTCTGAGCCCTTGGGTCAAGCAGTACCAGTTGACCAGATAGTTTATGCTAACAAGATGATTTACGGTGAATGCCTGCTTTTGTTCTGAGGGGCTGGAGTCTGCCATGCAGGTACTGCATGCCTGTATCAATGATGCAAATAAGACCCTGGACACCAAGGCTCAGGTGAGCTTCCCTGGTTGGCAACACTTGACACTAGTTGTCATACCTCAGTGTTGGGAGATTAACTGGACTGTCTGTGCTCCATTGGGAGAGGACACCTGCATGGTTGTACTCGGTTTTTCCTGGACTTTATTCCCTGTGCCTTTCCCTTTGCTGATTTTAATCTGTATCCTTTCATCGTAATAAACTGTAACCATGAGTATAATAGCTCTTCTGAGTCCTGAGTCCTCCTAGCAATTCAGCAAGCCTGAGGGTCGTCTTGGGGGTCCTGAACACAGTGTCTTTATTAGAGACTTTGAAAAAATACCAACTGGTTAACAAAAGAGGCAGCATGATACTGTGGAGATACCTAATCTCTCAGGGCATGAACTTTCATATCTGTAAATTAGCAGTTCATAAGTTTTAGTAAAAGTAATATCCATTATTGGCCTTCCAGGATGATCTCATAAACTAGCCCTGGTCAGAATCACAATGACTGATTCAAGGTGGTCAATGGGAGCCAAGGAGAGTTGGCCCTAGGATGTCAGCTATAACTATTGGGAGAGAGGCACCTTCTTACCCCGGGTAGTTGAGCTGGGAGAACCTAAGCTTGAGGATGCTGGCAGCCATCTCTGTCACCAAACAGGCAGAGCCTTCCTAACAGTGCACATAGATTCATATGAAGTTACTGAGGGATCAGATCCCACTGTTCCCAAAGTCTACTTCTGGTCATTTTGGTTACATGAACAAATACATTTTCCTTTTTGACTTAAACTAATGTGCACTGAGTTTCTGTTGCTTATAATCAAAAGATTCTTGACTCTGCTCACAACCTTCCCATGTCTATACAAAAACAGGTATTTCCAACTGGCAATGGCCACAAAAGCTCACGTGCTTCTACACATCTTAGCAATGACTGAGCTTTGTTGGGCAGCACTTCAAAAGACTGTCTTCTGTTCTGATTGGTTCCTCTTACTCCCCCAGCCCCAAGGTGATGTAAGCCAAGTGCATGGAAGGGTCCGATTTATTATCTGGTCTTAGAGCCACAGTCTCTCCTCTACACAGCATCATCCTGATGGAGCAAATGGTTTTCCCCAAATGACCACCACAAATTGCTGCTACTGGGACCTCCCTGTGGTAAAGAATCTGCCTTCCAATGCAGGGGATGCGGGTTCGATCCCTGGTTGGGGAACTGAGATCCCACACGCTTCGGGGCAACTAAGCCTGTGTGCCGCAACTACTGAGCCCACGTACCTCAACTAGAGAGCCCGCGTGCAGCAAACTACGGAGTCCACATGCTCTAGAGCCCACATGCCACAATGAGAGAGAATCTGTGCGCCACAACAAGAGATTCTGCATGTCACAATTAAGACCCGACACAGCCATAGATAAATAAATAAATATGCATATATTAAGAAAAAGAAAAAAAACTGCTGCCACCATTCACCAGGTGTGCATGAAAGTGGCCGTAAGCAAGAAGCTCCCTGGAGCAAAGCGATTGAGAACGTTAACTGTGGAGTCAGCAGCACCTGGGTTCAAATCCTGGGACTGCCATTCCCCAGGGACATGACCTTGGATGAGATGTTCACCCTCCCTGGGCCTCAGTTTCCTCACCTGAATGCAAGCTGTGAGTCCCTTCTAGGGCTCCTGTTGGATAATGCATGTGACGTCACTTGCTCCTGGTGCTTAGGTATTATTAGCAAAAAGCAGCAGAGTCCAGAATCTTCCATCAGAAAATTTTCTCCACTTAGAAATTCCCATGCAATAGTTTAACCTGGTATTTTCTAAACCATGGCCATTCTTGTAACACCTTTGCAACTTTCACATGCCAGAGAGCAGCTGTGTTATGTTAACTTAGTATTTTTCCTTTAATTCAGCTACTCTTCCCCCCACTTAAAAAAAAAAAAAACTTAAAATGAGTTCAGTTTAGAAAGAAACTTGTCATCATGACCATAGATGGCAAAGCTGTTCCACTCACCATCACTGGAAGTTAACCATGAAGTTAAGCATGTATATTAGTCTCTTACGGCTGCTGTAACAAATTACCACAAACTTAGTGGCGTGAAGCAACACAGATTTATTCTCTTACACGTCTAGAGATCAGAAGTCTAAAATCACGGTGTTCCTTAAGGAGGTTTCAAAGGAGAATCAATCTCCTTGCCTTTTTCGGCTTCTAGAGGCCATGTGCGTTCCTTGGCATTGGCCCCTCCACTAGAGCCTCTTCCTGCCGACCTCATATCTCCTCCTATCCACTCTCATTCCCTGCCCCCCTGTTACGAGGATCCCGTGGTTACATTAACCACACTTGCTAAGTCTCTTTTGCCATATAAGGTAACATTCACAGGTTCTGGAGACTAGGACCTGGACATCTTTTGGGGGCCACCTGTCTGCCTACCACGGCATGCAACAAAAAAATCACAAAATGCTGCTCTCTTGGGTACATGATCTCATTTGCCATATTTTAAGGTCATGGTTCTCAGCAAAGGTGGCACCTCCCTCTAGAGAGTAGTTTGGAAGTTTGGGGGGCACTTTTGGTTGTCATAATAATTGGGGGGGAGGTGGTATTTGGGGCAGTTTGGAATGTCATTTATAATAAGAAATATATATTTGGTTTTTGTTGCTGTTTCTGGCACAGAGCTCCTAAAGCCCTTGGAATTTTTAATAGCCAAGATACAGAAGCAACCTAAGTGCCCATTGGCAGTTGAATGGATAAAGATGTGGTGTGTATACACACACACACACACACACACACACACATACACATATACACAATGGAATATTACTCAGCCATAAAAAATTGAAATCTTGCCATTTTCAACCACACGGATGGACCTGGAGGATATTTTGCTTAGTAAAATAAGCCAGACTGAGAAAGACAAATAATGTGTTTTTACTTATATGTGGAATCAAAACAACAAAACAACTGAACAAACATAACAAAACAGAAACAGACTCATAGATACAGAGAACAAAGCAGTGGTTGCCAGAGGGGAGGTGGGGTGGGGACATGGGTGAAATAGGTGAAGGGGGTTAAGAGTACAAACTGCCAGTTATAAAATAAGTCACAAGTATGTAGCGGACAGCACAGGGAATACAGTCAATAATATAATAACTTTGGTGTGTAATCTATAAATATATTGTCACTATGTTGTACACCTGTAACTAGTATAACATTGTAAATCAACCATATTTCAATGTAAAAATAAAGAGTGATAAAAGTAAAAGAAGCATCTTTTGTTATTCATAACAAGCCCCTTTCAACCACACTGGAGTTTATGTTAATACTTTTGAAAAGTGCTAAGTGCGGGGACTGGTTGTCAGGGACACCAACCATGTGATTAGATGGTTGGAACTTTCAGCCTCGCCCCCTGGTCCCCCTCTAGAGAGGTGAAAGGGGCTGGAGATTGAGTTCAGTCATCACTGGCCAAAGATTTCATCAATCATGCTTATGTAATGAAACCTCCATAAAACCCCAAAGGATGGATTCGGAGAGCTTCTGGGGTGGTGAACATATTCATATGCTGGGAGGGTGGCACACCCCCGTTTCATGTGTGTGCTCCTGTGCTCTGGACCCTTCTGGACCCTGCCTTATGTACCTCTTCATCTGGGTGTTCATCTGTATCCTTCACAATATCCTTTGTAATAAACTAGTCCATGTAAGTAAATGTTTCTCTGAGTTCTGTGAGCTCTAGCAAATGAACTGAATCTAAGGAGGGGATCACGGGAACCTCCAATTTATAGCCAGTTGGTCAGAAGCACAGGTGACTATTTGGACTTGTGATTGGCACCTGAAGTGGGGGCAGTCTTGTGGGACTGAGCCCTTAACTAGTGGGATTAACGTGTGCTGCTGTCTTCAGGACGATGGAGTGAGAATTGAGTTAACTGCTTGGTGGTGTTGGAAAACACACATTAGAGAGTGCCAGGATGTAGGACAGTAATATACAATGAAAAATTGTCCAACATCCCACGTAACTTTCACATCTCTTGCCGGACACACTTGTTATAAAAAACCTGTTTCTAATTATCTGAGCCTAGACTGTAACTCATGTCTTTACTTTATTCCCAAGGGGCCTTTAGATCATCACTGAGAGAAGATGGCGAGGGAGGATGGAAACAAGCACATCTGTGTGCTGGGCTACACGTAAAGACAGCTAGCTTCCCCTCACCTCCAAAGCTGTTGTCTACACGGCAGCCAGACTGCTCTTTTTAAAACAAAAATCAGGTTTGTCCCTCCTCATTTAAAACCCACTAGTGGGGACCTCCCTGGTGGCACAGTGGTTAAGAATTTGCCTGCCAATGCAGGAGACGTGGGTTTGATCCCTGGTTCAGGAAGATCCCACATGCTAAGGAGCAACTAAGCCTGTGTGCCATAACTACTGAGCCTGCGCTCTAGAGCCTGCAAGCCACAACTACTGAAGCCCGTGCACCCTAGGGCCTCTGCTCCGCAACAAGAGAAGCCATGGCAATGAGAAGCCTGTGCACTGCAATGAAGAGTAGCCCCCTCTCGCTACAACTACAGAAAGCCTGCACGCAGGACAAAGACCCAATGCAGGTTTATATATCCCCTGGCCCTCTGAATAAAGTCAACATCCTTCACTTCTCCACTCTAAGCCACCTGTCTGCTCCTTGAGCTTGCCAAACTCGCTTCTGCCTCAGGGCCTTTGCACTCACTGTACCTGCTGCCTGGAATTCCCTTTCCCCAGACCCTTTCATGGCTGGCTCCTTTGTAACATTCAGTTCCCACTTTCAATACCTTTCTGATCATTCCACCTAAAGTAACCTGGATGTTGACCCTCTACTCATGCTATATCTCATTACACTGCTACAGTTTTTAATAGCATTTATCATTATCTAGAATGATCTTATGATTTTTGGTGCTTCTCTCTCAGTCAGAAGGCAAGTTCTATGAGAGCTGTTGCTATGTCCCTTGGACCTGGAACATAGCCCAGTACATAGCATATGCTCAGTTAAGTATTTTTAAAAATGAATATATAAGTGTGTGTGAGGTTTATGTATATTACCACACTTCCCCATCAAAATATCTTTTCTCTATTTTAACAGATCCAGCAAGAGTCAAAGCAATGAGGTGACTCCTCCAGAGTCACACTGCTAATAAGTGATGGAGCTGGATTTATCCCAGGACTACCTAAGAAACCATAATCTTATCCATTTGACTCATGAAATATGTAATAACATAAAGTACTTTATTAGGGAAAAGAAGCTTAAGGCAGATTAACACCAGATTTTTTTTTTTTTTTTGGTAAATGCCTGATTTAAAACTGAGTCCACTTTTAATGACATAAAGGATCAATGTAATTAAGTCACACTTCCAAAGTTGAGGAAAATGACGGGCTGCTGCCATGCAAAAATCAGCCCTGATACTTTTCTCAAGTCTCAGGCTGGCTTTCCTTTCTAATAACTGCTGGGCTTTCGAGTGGATAAAAGGAGAGGCCATGGGCTGGGGAAGGATCTCCCCTTATTGCCTCTGAGCATTTGTGCCTCTCATTTCCTGGACTTGATATGGAAAAGCAAAGTTACTCAGTAAATCCCTTACTTCTCAGCTGCCTCCCTCCCTGCCCCCCAAGCCAGGAATGGTTCTTTGGGAACCAGACTCTTTGGTAGAAACTGGAAATCAGATCGCTTGAGCCAGCCCTGCAGGGCTCTGAGTCCTTTCTTGGCTCCCCAGCTTCCCCCGCCGCCCCCAACCCCTGACTTATTAGTAACCCGTAACTTTTTAGGATGTCATCATATGTGTCAAAAACAGATGAGTTGTGGGAAGACCCATCCTGGTAACACACTTTAGGGCCTCTCTAGACCCATCCACGTTATCAAATGCAATGCTTCCAAAAGTCATTTTCAGAAAAAAACAACCAAAGAACGAAAAACACAACCCTATTTGAATACTGTTTTGTTCTCACAGGGATCAAAGGTCGGCTGCTTCCAGGGGCCTTCTCTTCCGCCCTGTTCAAGGGAGTCTCAGGTGGAATGCCACGATCGGTCCTTCCAGATGAGAAGAGGCAGACCACAGTCCTTCCTCCGAGATGCTTATATTCTGACATCCTATGTGTTAAACCCACTTCTAGTCTCTAAGCGGATCCAGCCCCGGGTGTTAAGCCCCCCTGGACTGTTTGCTTATCTTTGCTGCTCTAAAGGCATCTCTGAGTGCTCCCAGGGGGAGGCAAGTCTTGGTGCCTCCAAAGAAGCATCCAGAGATTTCAAAACACTTCTCTCAGCTTGAAGCTGCTTCGATGATGGAATTAGCTAACACTACTTTGTGCTCCGCATAAGGCATTTTCTTAAGGAAATGTGGATAATGAGCGGAGGTAGATGTCTGGGAATTTGGGGTGTGGTCTTCAAATATTCATGCCCTAGCGAGTTCATCAATGGCTAATATTCGGGTGAGAACTCAGCTCCTTAGATGTGTCTCTGAAAAACTACTGGCATGGTTAATAGTCAAATTCACTAAGAAAATTACTCAATTACTTTATTTTTATTTTTGGCTGAGCTGCACGGCTTGTGGGATCTCAGTTCACCGATCAGGGACTGACCTGGGCCACAGCAGTGAAAGCGCTGAATCCTAACCACTAGACCACCAGGGAACTCTTAATTACTTTAAGAGGAGAAGTTTGGCCTAGTTCTTTAGGAGACTGATAGGTGGGTGCATGAACATTGCTTTTGGGTGTTTACAAAATGTCTCTAGAATGAAAAACTGGAGCTTCCTATAAATCAGGGTTGTTCAGCCTTAGCACTGACATTTTGAGCCAGATTGTTCTTTGTTGGGGCTGTACTGTCAACTGCAGGGTATTTAGTGACATCCCTGGCTCTACCCATTAGATGTCAGTAGCACCTCTCATCCTGTTGTGACAACCAAAAATGTCTCCAGACAAGCACCCAGGAGGCCAAAGTACCCTCAGTAGAGAACTGCTGCTCTAAATCCTTTAAACCTAATAGAAGGCTTGGTTCTTAGTGTTAGTCAATCAACTTTGTAATTCTAGAGTGGGCAATCTTATTAGTGAAACTAGCTTTCTAAATCAGTGATGAGTTAAAAAGAAAAAAAAAAGAATTGAAATCTCCCAACCAGCGGAGTGGAAGGTGCCAATCTCCAGTCTCAAAGGGCAGTTGTGACCTAGTTGTTCAGAACCACCACCGCAGCCAGGCACCTGTCTACAAACTCAGGTTCTGTCCTTCTTACGAGAAAGTGAGTGACTGCTAGAAGTCACCGTGCCCATTTCCTGGTCTGTACATGTGGGTAACCACAGCACCTCCCTCCTAAAGTGATGGGGAGGGCTTCCCTGGTGGCACTGTGGTTAAGAATCCACCTGCCGTGCAAGGGATATGGGTTCAATCCCTGGTCCAGGAGGATGCCACATGCCGCAAAGCAACTAAGCCCATGCGCCACAAGTACTGAGGCCTGCGCGCCTAGTGCCCGTGCTCCGCAACAAGAGAAGCCACTGCAAATAAGAAGCCTGTGCACCACAATGAAGAGTAGTTCCCGCTCTGGCAACTAAAGAAAGCCCGTGTGCAGCAACAAAGGCCCAATGCAGCCAAAAAATAAGTAAATAAAAATAACTAACTAAATAAATAAATTAAAAAAAAATGATGTGGAGAGTTAGTGAGCTTATGTGCGTAAAGCTCTTTAGATGGATGCTGGGCTGGCAGCAAGCATGCCTGGTGGGTCTGTCATCCTTACACACAGAATCACTTCTCTGGGGCCTCACTGGCCACACCCATCACTTGCACTGGGCTGTTCCTTTCTCAGGTGCCACCTGAAGGGGAGATCAGGGGAGACGCAGAGAAGAAGCTCAGTTTGGCATCTGGTGATCCCGGCCTTTTCCTCCTCATCTCAGCACCCAGAACGCCACAAGCCAGGCTTGTGTCTTGGGGGGGACCCTGTCTGGGCTTGCAGACTTCAGCTGCAAAGGGAAGCTTTGCCTGCTTTGGAGACAGTTCACAAATACAGGCAGCTTACCACCTGCGTTTGCCTGGCTTTGCTCCTGTATAGATTACCCCAATACCCCCAACTTCAGGACAATGTGCTTTTGCATCTACTCTGGAACGGAGACCGCTCCCCCCTCTTTTAAAGAAAAACATACACACACACACACACACACACACACACACACACACACAAACACACAAAACCAATCACAGCCATCACAACATACAAGCCAACTGGGCCTTTAAAAAATCACTGCCAAGTAGCTGTTTACAAGCTGAACAAATAATTACTCTGCCACAAGGAAGAAAAGTATTAATTAAACCTATTCATTAAACCAGCCTCACTATTCTGTGGGGTTTATCTCTTGGAAGTGTCAGCCAGAGGTTAGGGACGGATTAACACACAATGGAGGGCTTTGCCAGTTAAATCTCCTCCTTGTGGTTAGCTTTTAATAATAAAGTTGTCATTACAAGAAAGAATTTAATGGTTTTAATTGGGTTTAATTACTTGGAAACTCCTGGAAAACAGATCAGCTTGTTTGAAAGAGGAAGACAAGAAAATGATGGTGGTAAAGAAAAAATAGGTTGACTCACATGTTTAAACAGTAAAGTTAAAAAAAAAAAAACTTGGCTTCTTTGGCAGTTTCATAGGAGAACACAGAAAATAGAAAAGATCTTCTTAGCTCAGCAAATGGGTCTATTTGTACTCACAAGAACTTTACCAAAAAAACTGTAGGCTAAATCCCGTCATCAATGAATCACAAAAGAATCAAACTGACTACAAGTGATAAAATCATAGTCAAATTAAAGAGAACAAAGATGTCCAAACTGGTTCCTCTTCTGAAGTTTTATGCAACAGCTCAGCCTCTTAGACTTTTTTTTTTTAATCCTTTGAAAAACATTCTTTCAGCTGGAGGTGTCTGGCAGCTTTAAAAGCATTTTCCTATGATGTAAATTTAAAGGCAAAAAAATAAACAGATAGATAAATGGAGCTGTGAACCTGGCTTAGGGGGACCAACGGTCCTGATGTGTCTGAACTGAGGAGGTTCCTGGGATGTGGGACCTTGAGTGTGAAAACTGGGAAAGTTCCAGATGACCCAGATGTGATGATCACCCTAATGTGAGTCGCTGTTCAGGACTGAGGGGCATCTGATAGCATGGGAGACCAGTGCATTTTTGGAAGTTCACACCAAGTGCTTAGCACAGGGCTTGACACCACCCAGCAAACTGCCTCCTGCTTCTGTCCAGCAACGGACGCATCCTCATCAATGCCGTGAGTCCTCTGCTTATTATTATTATTAGTATCATCATTATTATTATTACTATTTGTAGTGGTAGTGATACTTCACCTTCCAGAGAGAGGACATTCTTACCCAACCAGCAACATGCTTCTCAAGATGCAGTTCTTTAAAAGACATTCATTCACTCATTATTATTTGATTATATTTATTATCCATTTATTCTACAAAAACTGTTTACTACATAGGAGGCACAGTTCTAAGTGCTTCACATGTATTAACTCTGTTAATCCTCCCCCAGGGACCCCATGTGGTAAGTATTATTGCTATTGCACCCATGCTACAGAGGTGGAAACTGAGGCACAGGGAGGAAAAGTGACTTGCCTGAGGTCACGTGGCTAGGGAGAGGCGCAGGCTTGGAACCTGGGCTGTCTGGCTCCAGAGACCATGCTCTAGACCAGAGGTGGGCAGACTTTTCTAAAAGGGCCAGATAGTAAATATTTTAGGCTCTGTGGCCCATATAGTCTCTGTCACAACTATTCAACTTTGCTGCTGGAGAGTGAAAGCAGCCATAGACAATATGCAAATGAATGAGCATGGCTATGTGCTAATAAAACTTTATTTAAAAAAATAGGTGGCGGGACAGATTTGGCCCATGGTTAGGATGTAGGTTGCTGACTCCTGCTCTACACCACTGCTATAATGTCTCCTACTATGATATGTCTCAGACACTGAAAGTCCCTTGCTACATGGAGCTTACATTCTAGTGGAGGAGGAGGGCCATGTAAAACTAACATACATTTCATTCTGAACAGTGACAAGTGTTTTGAAGAAAAGGAAACCTGAAGATGTGCTGGAGGGGAAGAGAGAGACCGAGTGTGTCTCTGTACATGTGTTTTGGGGAGGGCTGCTAGAGATGGGGTAGTTAGGGAAGGTCTCTCTAAGAAGGTAACATCTGAGCAAAGATCCAAATGAAACAAAGGAACCAGCCATGGGGTGATTTGGTAGAAGGAATAGCCAGTGCAAAGGCCCTGAGGTAGGAACAAACTTTGTGTGTCTGAGAAGCAGAAAGAAGGCCAGTGTGGAACGAGTATAGTAAGTACATGGGAGAGGGTGAAGAGAGAGCCAGGCAGGAGAATCAGATAATTTAGGGGATTCTAGGCCACGCGAAGGAGTTTGAACTTTGTTCAAAGTGTGCCTGGAAACCAGGAAGAGTTTCAAGCAAGGACAAGGAAGAGATCTGATTTACAGGCCATTTGGGCTGCCTTCATGGCATTGTGTCATCAAGTCCAACCAAAACCCAGTGAGGTAGGTATTGTTATTATACCCATTTTACAGATACATCTGACTCAGTGAATCCCGAATCTGTTAAGTAACAGGACTCGGACTCGGCTTCAGGATGGTCTGCTTCAATCTCACCCTTTCCTCCCTATGCCACTCAGCCCTCAAGGATGCAACTTTGGCTGCTTGGACCATCATCCTCTCTCAGCCCAAAGGTTTCTTTGTGTTGAGTATCAGGACTGCAAGGGTGTTTGACATGAGCCCATATGGGCATGATTTCAGCCTGCAGAGAAGCTAAACAATTTACAAACACTGACAGTGCATGGCGTGATGAACAGAGACAAGTGTCTTATCACCCCCCTCCTCCAATAGAAAACCTAAAGAATGGGATGAGGGTAGGAGAGAACAAACAATTCTTTCGAGTTGGTCAGTGTGCCTGGAAATCAGGGAACAGTTTTCTGTTCCCTAGGGAATGGTGTAGTTTCCCTATCTTTGTAATTCTTTTGAGTAGCAAAATCAATTTCCTCTTAAATGGCAACAAAGCACTCAACATACTGTCAGCAGGACTCCCCAGCACCTATGGAGGGGCCAAGAAGGAGCAAGAGGTCACTGCATGGGGCTTCTTTCAGTCCTGAGGGTCACGTTTTCACAGGCATCCATCAGGACACAGAACTTCTCTTCCCTCACTCCCCAACTCAAGATGCAGCATGGTTGAGGAGGGCAGAAATCCATCCATCCATCCATCCATCCATCCATCCATCCATCCATCCATCCATCCTACAAATACTTCCTGAGTGTCTTCTATGTGCCAGGCACTGTTCTAGGCACTGGGATACAGCGGCAAACAAAATAGCCGTAAATAAATGAATAAGGCAAGATCTATGGTATGTCTGCGGCAGGGCTGCTGTATGGCCGCACAGGTTGCCGTGTATGGCTGTGCATTGCATAACCCAGGGGTGCCATTTACACATGAAAGTGCTGCTTCCTAGAGTTGGGCAAAGTGCATTCTGCACAGCTATGCCCTGTCAGGAGGTGATAAAGACTAATGAAAAAAAATACAGCAAAGGATTTGTGCTGTGTGGGCTCTGTAGGAGGTGTTGCAATTCCATTGGATGGTCAGGGAGGTCATCGCTGAGAAGGTGGCATCTTCAGGAGAAGAGAGAGGAGGTCATGTAGGAGGAGGAACATTTCAGACAGAGGAAACCAAGTGTTCAAAGGCCCTGAGGTTGGTGTGTGCCTTGCAGGGCTGAGTACCACTGAGGAGGCCATGTGGCTGGGGTAGGGTGAGGGAGGGGAGGAGACCTGGGAGATGAGGGCATAGAGACAATGGGCCAGACCCTCTAAAGCCACATTTAAGGGCATGGACCCTCATAACTGAGCCAGATTTGACTTCAAGTGTTTACTGAGCACGTACTATATGCTGAGTAAGACCATGCAGGTTCTTGGCCTTCATACAGCTTAAAACATACACGTGGAAGTCAGTGTCTGCTGTTCTTGTCTTGTTACCTTCTGGTAACAGCATCCTGAGTGTTTTTGGGTGAATTTATCACTCACTGTGTAGTTCCAAGGGGACTGGCGGGGCTGCCCCCGCCACCCCGCCCCCAACCTTTGAGTAACTGGTTCTAGCCAGGTCAAGGAGAGCTTTGTCTGGCACTTTGGTTGGAACCAGTGGGAAAGAGTTACTCTTGTTTTCGCTGGGGTCATAGAGCTGGCAGGATGTAGGTCCTGTGCTGCTTGGGGGCATTTTTGCCATCAGGTGAAAAGAACGAAGCCAACCCAAAGAAAACAGAGCAGAGATGCAGACAGACTGGCTTCTGTTGACACCATTTGAGTCTCTGGATTCAGCTGCGCCCCTGAACTTTTTGGTTATAAATGCCAATAAATTCACTTTTCTGCTTAATTCAGCTTGCGTTGGGTTAAAACTGAAAGAAAGTTAATTTGACAACTAATTATGAGGCACAGAGAATGTGCTGTGCTAGAAAGCAGAGATGGGGAGAGAAGTAAGACACAGTCACAGTCCCTGCACCTGAGGCACTGAAGTCTAGTTAGGGAGAGACACAAATAAGTAGATAAAATAATTAGTGACAAATAGAAGAGGGTGCTAAGGGAACACAGAGGAGGAACACCGGTGCAGTCAAGGAGAGCTTCCTGGAGGCAGAGATGTCTAAGATAAAACCTGAATGTTGAGTTAGCATTAGCTGGACAAATGGGTGGCGAGTGAGAAAAGCATTCCTGGCAGAGGGAACAGCATGGATAAAGGCCTGGAGGTAGGGGAGTCTGTTGGTGCAATTGCAAGGCTGTAGCCTAAAATACAAAGTTTAGAGTCTGAGAGGCAAGGCAGGAGAGGATGGAAGGAACTAAGTCCTGAAGGGTCTGGAAGCCAGCCTGAAGGGTTTGGACTTTATTTTGTGGATGAGGCACAAAAGACAACAAGACTTATGGAGACTAAGCGGCTCACTTAAATGAGTGAAACAGTACAAGTGAAACATATACCTTGCTGATCTTTCATTTTCCAAATATTGGTACAAGAAATTTGTAACTTTCCCTTAACTCTCCTTAGAGAAAGACAATAGTGCAAGTGAGATAGTAATGACAGCTGACATTTGGCCTTAGTGTTAGGCAATAGGGAGTGGTGGAGATTGTGGCAAACTGGAGGCCACTGAGCCCATTGAAAGGAAGCAGCTGCTACGTAGCTCCAGCCAAGTGGTGACATTTGGGATGACACTGGGATTGACATGTGGGTGCAGCATGGCCAGATCTGATTTTTCAAGAGAACCCAGAAGCCTGAAATCTGTGTAAAATCTCCCAATTAAAAAAAATTATTTATTCATTTAAAGTATAGTTGATTTATAATATATTAGTTTCAGGTATATAGCATAGTGATTCAGTATTTTTACAGATTATTCTCCACTAAAGATTATTACATGATAATGGCTATAATTCTCCGTGCTTACACAATATATCCTTGTTGCTTATCTAAAATCTCCCCAATTGATGGGACCTAATCAGACTTATAATTTTGCACAGTAAAGGAAACCATAAACAAAATGAAAAGACAACCTATGAACTGGGAGAAAAAATATTTGCAAATGATGCAACTGACAAGGGCTTAATTTCAAAATATACAAACAGCTCATACAACTCAATAACCCAATCAAAAAACGGGCAGAAGACCTAAATAGACATTTCTCCAAGGAAGACACAGATGGCCCATAGGTACATGAAAAGATGCTCATCATCATTAATAATTAGAGAACTGCAAATCAAAAGTACAGTGAGGTACCATTTCACACAGGTCAGAATGGCCATCATTAAAAAGTCTACAAATAACAAATGCTGGAGAGGGTGTGGAAAAAAGGGAACCCTCCTACACTTTTGGTGGGAATGTAAATGAGTGCAGCCACTATGGAAAACAGTACGGAGGTTCTTCGAAAAACTAAAAATCCAGCAATCCCACTCCTGGGCATATATCCAGAAGAAACTACAATTCAAAAAGATACATACACCCCTATGTTCATAGCAGCACTATTTACAATAGCCAAGACATGGAAATAACCTAAATGTCCGTCGACAGGTGAATGGATAAAGAAGATGTGGTACACATGTACAATGGAATATTACTCAGCCATAAAAAAGAATGAAATAATGCCATTTGCAACAACATGGATGGACCTAGAGATGATCATACTAAGTAAGTCAGAGAGAGAAAGACAAATACCACATGATATCACTTACATGTGGAATCTAAAATATGACACAAATGAATTTACCTGCAAAACAGAAAGAGACTCACAGACATAGAGAACAGACTTGTGGTTGCCAAGGTGGGGGAGGGGATGGATTGGGAGTTTGGCGTTAGTAGATAGAAACTATTACATATAGGATGGATAAACAACAAGGTCCTATTGTATAGCACAGGGAATTATATTCAATATCCTATAATAAACCATAATGGAAAAGGATATGAAAAAGAATATATATATGCGTAAGTGAATCACATTGCTGTATAGCAGAAATTAACACAATAATGTAGATCAACTATACGTCAATAAAATAAATTTAAAAAAACTCCCCATCTTAAATGCTGGCAGCTAATCAAAAAAAATGTAACCAAAAAATATGTTTGAGAGTCAGGTGTAGCCAGCAGACCTCCCCTCCCCCACGGGGGAAATCAGGCGTAGGAAGGAACTGGGGTTGGATTGAAGGTTTGAAAGCTGTGCATGGAACCTGGGGGCCTTGTGATTAGCTGTGGTCTGCCTGGTGGCAGAGGAGCTTCCAATGCCCTTTGGAACTTTGGGTTGGATCCGCTTTCTGCCACTAGGCTACTAGGTTGGTAGTCTTGGGCAGGGCTTCTGTGTCCTGGGTAGAATGGGGATCACCACATCTACCTTGTAGGTTTGTCTTGAGGACCAAGGAGGTGACTCCTGACCCAGTGCCATGCATGCAGGGAGAGATTTACATTTTTTTATCCCTATAATTGAAGGCTTCTGGGTATGGGTTATAATATGCTAGAAACTGAAAGTCACTGTAAAAATGTAAGTACTCTTTTTTTTTTTATAACTCCAGACACTTAAATTCGACAATGAATGAAACGGACAAATTCCTCAAAAACCACAAACTACCAAAACTCACTCAGGGTGAAATAGCCGCAACTATTAAAGAAACTGAAATCATAGTTAAAAACCTCCTGAAAAATGAAATCTCCAGGTCCAGATGGTTTCACTGGAGACTTCTAGCACACATTTCAAGAACAGCACCAATTTACCACAATCTCTTCCAGAAAATAGAAGAGGAGGCAACACTTCTCAACTCATTTTTTGAGGCCATTATTACCCGGACACCAAAACCAGATAAGGAGAGTATTTGTAAAAAAACACCCTCATTTTTCAAATAAAAAATATTTATCTTTTACCCACTCTAGGCAGTTTGTATTCCTTTAACAGCACCTACAGTGCCCTTAGGGAAACATCATATGATTCCCGGGCCGGTCTTTTGAGGTCAGTGGGGCAGGAACTGTTATTCCAATTTTACAGATGAGCAAACCTCTATTTAGTTCCAAAATATTTTCATCACCCCCAAAGGAAACTCCACACCCATGAAGAAGTTTTGCTCCCCATCCTCTCTCCCCTCCGGTCCCCGGTAATGACCAATCTGTATTCTGTCTCCATGGATTTACCTATTCTGGATATTTCATATAAATGGAATCACACAGTGTATGACCTTTTGTGCCTGGCTTCTTTCCCCTCAGCATAACGTTTCTGGGGTTTGTCCACATTGAGCACGTATTAAGTACTCCATTCCTTTTTATGGCTGAAACTATTCCATTGTATGAATATCCTAAGATGTGTTTATTCATTCATCCATTGATGGATATTTCCAAAGAGATTCTTAACGTGCATATTTCTCCTTTGAATTAGGCCCTATTGGGGAACTTGCATCAGTGGTTCCCGCTCCACATCTGCCATTGGGAGGGCCCACAAGTTCACTAATTCACAGAGGAAGTGTGGGAAGCAGGCATGGTCGGGGGAACCTCCTATTTCCCTGTCAAAGTCAACCCCCCATACAACCACCCTGACACCTTCCTGCCACTCACTGAGTGACACCCTCATCACCGAAGGCTCACAGGAATTTCAGCAATCTTTGGACAGCTCAGGAGCCCTATTGTTGGGAAATAAATACCATATAAAAGTGCAGGTGGGGCGCTGGGGGAGACGGCTTCTCAACCTGCTAGTTAAGTGTACAGGAAAACTGTGCCCATTCTTTAGGTTTGCAGGGTGTCCGGGAGTTTTCCCCACCACTCATCATTGTGAGCAGCACCCCCTATATTTACAGCAGACAAAAGAGCTTCTCATTCTAACCTCACCAACAACGTGTTGTAGGTTTTGCACAGAGATTTAAATCCCTCTTATTATTATTATCATTATTTTTTTTTCAGATGCCCTCCAGCATTCATTGAAAGGTGGGGCTAGAGAAAAAAAAAAAACTGGCCAAGGTAGTCTGGGAAAGCAGTCGCGTTTGTCAGATTTGGGGGTGGAAAACGAGGAGCACTCAGGAGTCTTAACTAGCTCAGAAACTCTCCACCGAAGCAGAAATGGTCTCTTTCCAAGCAGCAAAGAGCACAGGGCTTCAAAGAAAGTCTCTGCTAATGAGTGTTTTTCTGACAATCCCAAACCATCTCTGAAATATATTTTATGTTGGAAATAATCCTTTAATGCTCTAAAATACATAAGCAGAGGCACTTGGCATGGAGGCCCAATGGCTCAGGGAAGCACTATTACAGGGGATTAAATCTACAAAGGGTACCACCCCCTGCCCACGGCCCCTCCAACTGTCATTCACCTCTAGGACATCTTTGAAAGCTTTTCCAACCTCTTCCTCATCCACCCCCACCAGAATGAAAACGGCAGATGTTCCCGTCTTGCCCTTACTAGATGGAATACAGCGACTAGTTAAGTCACCATCCCTGGTCCTACAAAGAAAATAATCACTGCTTGAGAAGGCCAATCAAAGTCATCATTTCTTTATTAGCCACAAAGACTAAATACCTTTCACTTAACTGAAAAGAGAGCTGGGGGAGGTGGGGGTGGGCCCGGAGATTTAAATACAAGGTTTAACCCCCAGTGGGGAAAAGAAATCTCCGACTTCCTCAGAAAATCCTTTCCAAATTGTATTCATCTTGACTTAATCCACATCTACCGAGTGAATTAGGCAGTATTTATTTTGAAAATCTATTTTATAGAGTTCCAAGGACTCTGTTTTCCTTGGGCAGGGCTGACTCCATTTCAGAGCTGGAGGCCGCTGCGAGGGCCCCGGCCAGGCCTTTAAACGTCCAAGGTGCTGGCCTCACATGGTTAACACAATGTAAATAAACACAGCTGAGCCCAGAGAAATTGGAAGGTTTTCTCATTAAAGAAATAAAATAAACAGATGTCCTTAAGCACTTTGGCTTGTGTTTGTCAAAGGATGGAGAGCTCTAGATGTCTGAAAGGCAGAAATGAATTAGAGCCACATCTCAAGGTAGAAAGGGGAAAAAGAAAGAAAAGAAAAGAATCTGTGGTCCTCTGAATTAACTAATCGTCCTCCAGGGAGGGCACTTTTGATTTGAACCTTAGCAACTTCTACAAATAGTTTTTAACTGCTGGGTCATAAAACCAGGGTTTTTTATTTCTTCTCAGTTTGTAAAGCAGTAATGGACAGGCCAAGCCATGTCTCGCCAACTGGATCTGATTGAATCCTGATGGCACTGGGCTGGGTATTGGATTCCGGAATCAGAGCCGGAATCACGTAATTATATCCGCTGAGGGATGGGGGAGGACTGTGGCTGGTTGGAGAGGGCAGGGGAGCCCCTGGGGGAGATGTGTAGAGCCAAGGTCTGGCCAGGCTCTCTCTGCCCAGTCTCTTCTAGATACACAAAGAGGCTGGCAGGCTGGCAGGATCCACGAGAAAAGCTGTCACCAGGTGAATTCATGGCTTACATCTCGCTGCACAGACTAATGTGTGAAGGTATCCAGTTTAAATGTCCATTCCGGCTTAGTATGTCTGGGCTGGGACCTGAGACTCTGCATTTGTAACAGCTCCCTGATGATGCTGGTCTCTGAACAACACTTTGAGGGGCCAGGAGGGCTTATGTTACAACAGTTCCTATAAGAACCCATTGTGAAGATGTCTGAACATTCAGGCATCTTTAATGCCTTAGTTTGGGTCTCCCTCCAATGCAAACCCTGAGCCTAAAGATTCAGGTGCAAGCAATTTATCTGGGAGGTGACCCCAGGAAGCACTGGTGACTGAGTATGGAAGTGAAGGGTCAGGGGAAGGAAATCAACAAGGGCAGGTCCATGAACAGGTCGCTGCTGTGGGCGCTGTCCCTCTGGGGACAGCTGGGAAACTGCTCCCCAGACTGTTACAGGTACTTGCAGAAGGAAGCCATCATGCCTGTGGGAATGGGGAGGGCTGCAGGGATAAAAGTGCAGCATTAACAGCATTTGCTCCAATGAAAATTCAGTCCCAGCCATTTAACGATGATAATGGTGATGTTATTCTATCATCAAATAATCACACCAAGAAATGAATAATTGTAACTGTTATGGCAAGCCCCTCCCCTCCCCCCACCCCCCATGAGTCATCTTGATAGGGCGTTTTTATCTAGGCAGGAAGGCTGGAGAGACCTTCCTAAGGAAGGGACACTGGATAATAGCATGGCTTCTCTTTAATTTGTTGGAGGAGGGGAGGTGATTGGATTTAAATCACACTGAGTGAACAGAACTCCCAGCCATGATAATGGATTCCCAAGACAGATGATCTTTAGGAAGTAAATAGCCTGCGTTTTGCGGGGGGTAGGGGGTGGTGTCCGAAAGGCATGGTTTTTGAACCAGCTGACAAAGCTTGGAATCTGGCTGGAGGGAACCAGGGACCCTTATGTCCCAGAGTCCATGCAGAGGACCTGGGAGGCATGGGGACCAGTAACCTCTGCCCCACATAACCCACCTCCTCTGGACACAACCTGGCATTGGCATGTCACAAATGTAAATGCCTCTGGGGATGCAAAGGAGGCACCACAGAGCCACAACCCACCACCCAGGGAGGATGCATAACTCCAGGGAGTGAAGGGGGCAGAGGTGAACCCCAGGGCACATGTCCTATCAAGGGGTCTCCACTCTTTGAAAACTCAGGTCTGGTGTTGCCAGATCTTCTCATTTTCCAACAGAAGTGAGACATCTAGATTTTCAGGGAAAATATCCAGATTTTACAACATTGACGATTCAGACCTTAAGGAGCTGCTGGGCGACCTGTCTTCTGGCCAGATTTGGCCCCTGCATTGCCAGTTTGAAACTGCTAATCTTTTTGGATTGAGCAGGGCCTGGCCCTTTTAAAGGCATGATGTGGAGCAAAACCCTGTATTGGATTCTGCTCAGGTAGGCATCAAAGGTCACCTGACTCCATCCCAGGTCCCCCATCAGCCAAAGGGTCCTTGGCCCCAAGCCTGCCTGGAGGGGCCACCTGCTCAATATTCCATAACCTCTGCTGAGACCCAGCTGTGGGCCCAGCTGTGGGTGAGGTCAGGCTGGGCTGGCACCCAGCATCTTGGCCCCAGAGAGATGCTGACAGGCCCCTATCTTGTCATGTGTGTGGTTATTTGTTCCCTGCAGGGCGGGCACCCTGGACTCTCATTTCTGCAGTGCTTGCAACCACACACGCTGAAAACTCCCTTCCTGCGAGCTATTTATTTGTTTATTCAACAAATATTTATCAAGTGGATGTGCCAGGTACTGACTAGTGCCAGGGGATGAAGCTGTGAAGACATGAGATCCAGTCTGTGTGCTCTTGGAGCTCAGTCAAGCAGAAGAGTTCACGCCAATGGCTTTTAATTTTCAGCCTGAGGACATTCACGTGGATCACTGGGGATGCAGTTTAGATACATGGTTAAGAGCAGTGGGCCACCTCCTAGCTTTCATTTCTTTCCAGTTGGGTGATCTTGGCTGAATCATGCCACCTCTCTGAGCCTCAGTTTTCCCAGAAATGGGTATAATAAGAGCAGCCATGCCTTATAGGTTTGCAGTGTAAAGCTCAGAGCAGTTCATAAAGCATGGTTGTCACAGCATCGTCTGTGCTGGTGGGGAGCTGGGGGAGCCTGGGTGTCCTCCCTGCAGGGAGCGGGGATAAAGAAGATGTGGGACCCTGGGATTCAAAGCAGCAGATGGATTTAAGGGTTTCTCAATTGCAGCACTATGGATACTTGGCGCTAGCTAATTCTCTGCTGTGGGGGACTATCCTGTGCATTACAGGATGTTTAGGGGTATCCCTGGCCTCTACCCACTAGATGCTAGTAGCAAACCCCAGGTCATCACAGCCAAAAATGGTTGATGTTGTCAAATATCGCTTGGGGGGCAAAATCGCCTCTAGTTGAGGACCACTGAGTTAGAGCAATGGAGTTGGACATATGGCAACGTGGAAGGACCTAGGGTCACCGTGCAGAGGGAGAAAAGTGAGAAACAAGGTGTATTTAAATTTCATTTACAGATCATTTACAGACAGAAGAAATAAATGCACATAAGAAGACAATACATATTTTACAGGACAGTAGACAGAAGGCTACATAATCAACTACAGGGAGGGGAGGAGAAGGAGTCCAAACGGGTCTACAAGGAAACATATATCAGTATCCACGTGATAGAAGAAAGAGGCCTGTGTGGACAAAGGATGTAAATAACTCAGTGTTGGCACTTGAGGTCCAACTGAAAAAAAAAATTCATTCACAGCGGAATACTTGGTATATAGTATTAAAAAAAAAAAAAGGGATCATTTTTCCAAGAGGAATTTGCTAGCTGGCAATAGAGGGAGAAGAGGTCAGGTCCCTTAAGAGGGAGACCATGGACAGAAAGTAAGACATCTCTGGAGCCCAGGGGGTGAGAATAAGGGATCGCTTTGCATTCTTCATCTGCAGTTGCTTCTGCCTTCAAATATATATATATCCAAGCTGCTGCACTTCTCATCTTGCTCATCTCATCGCTCCTGATCCAAACAACCATCATGATTCAACTGGACTGTTGCAACAGCCCTCTCACGGTCTCCCTGCTTCAAGTCTTGCCACCCCCTCCCAATAGCTTACTTTCCTGGGAAGCAGCAAGAAGGATTCTTTAGAAATATAACTCAGACTCCAGCTAGTTGAGTTACTACTTTCCCCCTACTTGCTGTGCTCCAACCATGCTAGCTTCTTTGTTGTCCCTCAAATCCACCAGGCAAACTTCTGTCTCAGGGCCTTTGCACTTGCTGTTCCCTCTTGCTCTTCTACCAGATATCTGTTCCTCCACTTCCTTTTAAGTGTTTATTCAAAATTCAGCTTCCCCATGAGGGCTTCTTCCCTGGCTAGCTTTTAAAAAATTTAATTTCAACCCCTCCTCCCTGAAGTACTTCATATACTTCAAAGGACATCATCAATAAGGTGAAAAGACAACCCACAGAATGGGAGAAAATATTTGCAAATCACATATCTGAAAATGGACTGTTAGCCAGAATATATAAAGAACTCTCACAACTCAACAATAAAAAACAAATAAACCAATTAAAAATGGGCAAAGGGTCTGTCAACGGGTGAATAGATAAAGAAGACATATATGTGTGTATACAGACACACACACACACCCCAGAATACTACTCAGCCATAAAGAAAGAATGAAATAATGTCACTTGCAGCAACATGGATGGAGTTAGAAATTATTACACTAAATGAAGGAAGTCAGACAGAGAAAGACAAACATCATAGATCACTTATATGTGAAATCTAAAATATGATACAAATTAACTTATTTATAAAACATAAGCAGACTCACAGACATAGAAAACAAACTTAGGGTTACCAAAGGGGAAAGGCAGGGGAAGGATAAATTAGGAGTTTGGGATTAGCAGATGCAAACTACTATATATGAAATAGACAGGGGGACTTCCCTGGTGGTCCACTGGGTAAGACTCTGTGCTCCTGATGCAGGGGGCCTGGGTTTGAACCCTGGTCAAGGAACTAGATCCCACACACGTGCTACAACTAAGAGTTTGTATGCCACAACTAAGAAGCCTGCATGCTGCAGTTAAAAGATCCCCCATGCCACAAAGAAGACCAGTGCCCCCAAAATAAATAAATAAATTAAAAAAAGATAAATGTCAAGGTCCTACTATATAGCACAGGGAATTATGTTCAATATCTTGTAATAAACTATAATAGAAAAGAATATGAAAAAGAACATATATATATGTATAACTGCATCACTTTGCTGTATACCAAAAACTAATGCAATATTGTAAATCAACTATCCTTCAATTAAAAAAAGCCAGCAAAGGATTTAATAGGTATTTCTTTAAAGAAGCTATTACAAATGGCCCGTAAGTACATGAAAACATCGTTAGCCATTAGTCAACATAATTTGTCATTAGAGGAATGCAAACCAAAACCACAAGATACAACATCCACTAAGAGGGCTATAACCAAAAGACAGATGATAACAAGTGTTGGTGAGGATGTGGAGGAACTGGAACCTTTATACTTTGCTTGTGGGAATGCAAAATAGTGCAACTACTTTGGAAAAGAGTCTGGCAATTTCTCAAAAGTTTAAGCACAGAGCTGCCATGTGACCCAGGAAAATTCCAATCCTAGGTATATACCCAAGCGAATTGAAAACATATGTCCATGCAAAAACTAGCATACAAATGTTCACAGCAGCATTAGTCATAATAGCTGAAAACCCAACTGTCCATCAGCTGATGAATGGATATACAAAATGTAGTATATCCATAAACTGTAAAATTATGTGACGATAAAATTGAAGTATTGGTATAAGCTACAACATGGATGAATTTCAAAAACATTATGCTAAGTGAAAGAAGCCAGTCACAAAAGACCACATATTGTGTCATTCCATTTATAAGAAATGTCCAGAAGAGGCAAATCTATAGAGACAGAAAGTAGATTAGTGGTTGCCAGGGGCTGGGGGTGGGGTGGAGGAAATGGGGAGTGGTTACTAATGGGTATGGGGTTTCTTTTCGGGGTGATGAAAATGTTCTAAAATTAGACGCTGGTGATGGTTGCACAACTCTGCAAATAAACGATAAACTAATGAATTGTACACAGTGAAATGGTAGATTTATGGTATGTGGATTATATCTCAATAAAGCTGTTATTGAAAAACACACACACGCACAGCTGGGCCTAGAGTTGAGGTTTCAATTGGTACTGAGCTGCCTGGAAGGTAAGGCACAAAAGGAAGAATCATGGCCGATCCACTGTGAACGCAGAAAGACTGCTGATCAGTCCCCCTTTTGAGCCCTTCCTGGCCACAGGCAAAGGCTCCTGACCATCTTGTATCTATCTAATACGGGCTGGAAAAAACAGAGTACAGGGACTTAAGGGACGTGGGGCGGGAGGTGAGGTTAGGAAAGAGGCGGCAATCACTGGCGGCTCTGGCTCTCCAGGGAACCTCTAATGGATTCACAACATGTGGGGAGGTACAGCTACCAAAGGGATGCTCTGGCTTTGAGCAATGGGTAGGAAGAGATGGAAAGGAAGTGGAGAGATGACAGTCTCGAGCAGCACATGCCCTGATTGGGAACAGGAAGATAGCCTGGTTTCTGTTTTAAAATTCAAACACACTGTTTGAATTACTTCTTGATTATTTTAGCGCTGTTGGTCTTATTTCCCCTAAGTAAACAGTGAGTCGCCCCTTTGGCTGGGACCACAACTGATATGATTTCTGCTTCCTGTACAGTGCTCAACACAATGGCCATGAGCAAAGAGCTGCTGGTCCTTCGTGTAGATGTACAGAGGGTCATGACCTTCAGAGCCCACTCTGGACAAACTCCTCACTCCAGGGTCCCCACCGTCTTCTGGAAAGAGCACTTGTTTCCTCTGGGGGACCATCTCTCCCCAACTCCATCCATTTGGTTGGGATGGAGCTGACCTGCTCCTCTACTCCCTCCATGCCAGGCTCTTAATCTAGGCTGGCTACACAGAGCCACAGAGTTTGATGTGTTGATGGGCATTTTACCCAGTTTGGGGCAATGAGATTCAAGCCTGGGAGCTGTGCTGGAATTTGAGAAGTAGGTCTCCTTTTTCAGTTGGAATTTCTGGGAAGGAGTTGCTGCATGGAAAAAGTCAGCTGAGGGATGCAGAAAGGCCAAGCCCTAAGAACACTACTTGAGCTTCTGGATCCACCCTGACCTGAATCCCACTACCACTGGGTTTTTCAATTTTTGTGATCTAATAAATTCCCTTTGTAGCTTAAACATTCCACGCTTCAAGCTAAGAGTCCTGCTTGACACCAGCTATTAATAAGGGGCTCCACATGGAGCCCATATTTTTCCTCAACAATTTTCTCTTTCACTGTTCTTCCTCTTACTACATGGTACTTTGTGCTAAAAAATGCTACCTGTCCTCTAATATCACTTCTTCCTTTCTCTCTCTCAGAATAAAAGAATCCCTGAATTTCAACAGAGCACATGACTAGACCACATTTCCCAGACTCCTTTGCAGCTAAAGGTAGCCATGTGATTACGTTCCAGCCAATGGCATGTGAGCAGAAACGATCTGTGGAACTTCTGGATCTGCTCCTTCAAAGAGAGGGGAAAAAAATAAAAATGAAAACAAGAGGGGTGGACTCCCCTTTTCCTGCTTCCCCTTCTCACTGGCTGGAATGCAGACATGGGGTGAGCCATGCTTCACCTTGCCAATGAGGGCAATGCTCCAGGAATGGCAGAGAACAAGATGGAAGGGCCTCCATCCCTGGGACTGGGCAGCAGCCTTGCCAGCTTGAACTGCTTATGCCTGGACTGCACGGTGAGAGGAATACACTTCTATCTTGTTGAAGCTATGGTTAGTTTGGGTCTCTCTTAGGGTGGCTGGATTTAGTAAAACCAACCAACCAACCAACCAACCAACTAACCCACCAACCAACCAACCAATCAACCTCATTCCTCACCTAAGAGAGCTGGAAGAGGGAGTGGAGAATTGTAGAAGAGGAATGAAGATGCACAGGAGACCTGGGGGCTCTAAGAGCATCTCACCTTAGTTCTCCTTGGACATCCCGGGAGTACCCAGGGAGGCAAGTGCACCTGAGGTCCACTTCTTGTTACCTCCTGGATGACCTCACTTTGGGCCTCAGTTTCTCCTACTATACCATGGAGACTAATTGGATATGATGGTCTCCCAGATCCTTCCAGCTCTAACTTTCACGTGGTTCTGTAATTCTAGAACAGATGTTGAAACTCAGGTGCCAGTGGGGCCAGCAGGGGCCCCTAAACGGGTTAAACAGGCCAGGTGGGGCTGTGGATGGGCTGGAGAGTGTACGCCTCCACTAACTGGGCAGCTGCTACTCAGCTCCTGCTGACTGCTGCCACGTGGGAATACAGGATTGCCATATTTTCTAATTTTTCAAGAAGACTTGGAAATTGCGATTGTTTTGGTCTGTGCAATCTCCTGATTTTTAAAATGTTGGCGACAAATTCACATTTTTTTGAACACTCTAGGGGCCAAACACAAATGTCTGCAGCCGGAATTTGGCGGGTGGCCCCCAGTAAGGAATTTTTTGTTTTGATTCTATTTTCTTTCCTTCCTTCCTTCATTCACCAAATATTTATTTGATGCCTATTAAGTGGGGGGCACTGTTCTCTGCTCTGGGGAGAAAGCGGCGAACAAAACAGAAAAAACAAGTGCCCGTCGCCATGCTGCTTTCATTCTAGAGGACCATCCTGATTCATTCTCGCAACAAATATTTATCGAGCAATCGGAGCCAGGCACTATGTTTAGCTGGGGTGATAAAAAATGTTCATGGTCTCTGTCCTCATGGCACAGATAGCTTAGACAAGAGATAAAGAATATGTGCATAATTATAATATAAAATGAAAAATAGAGTTATGGGGAGAGATGCAATATAGATGGAGGAGAGTGGTTAGAAAGTCCTCTTGGAGGAAGCTACCTTGAAAACAGGAACTGAAAGATAAGTATGACTTAATGTAGTACACGAACTTTCTAGAGCATTCTAGATTAGAGCAGAAGCTTCCAGTGTGCCCCTTCCACATCCTCTCAGCACGTAGAGGCTTTCTCCTGTTAGGACCTGTGATTCCCTGCCCTAGGGTTTTCATGGGGCAGGTCAGGACAGGAAGAAAACATCCCTAGAAGTCCTCAACCCACAATGGAAGGGAATTTGTAGATAAATATCCCAGCACCCTTGCTCCTTGGGGAAGTCAACTCTGAGGTGTGTTCCAGAGTCCCTAATGGTTCTGAGCCCAGTTACTTGCAGCCATAGCTATTTACATACCCTATATTGGCTGCCTTCCCTTCCCTGCCTCACTTCCCCACTCTGCACCCGGTGCTCCCTGGGATCACCCCCCAACTAAACTATTCATACCAGCATTCACTCCTGGTCTCAGGGTCTACTTCTGGGAGAAACCCAGCAGAGATGGGAGAGAACGTGGCAGGTTCTGAGGACAGAAAGCAACTCAAGACAGGTAGTAGAAAACAGGGGCTGGAGAGTAGGGCAGGAGCCAGCTCATGAAGGGCCTTGGAGGCTGAGGTTAGGGTTTGTCAATGGGGAAGCCACTGATGATTTTTCAGTAGAGGAGAGACCAGGCTTGTATTTTAGGTTGGTCCCTCTGTAGGGGGCTGGAAAGGGCAGCAGTGAAGACCAGATAGCTGGAGGGGAAGATGTCTGGGATTAGGTGTTGGGGTTGGAGAGAGCTGGCTGGCGATGAGGAGTGACATGGACCAGGTGCCACGGGCCCAGAAGAGAGTTCTGGGCTTTGTCCCTGTCTTGAGCGAGTCCGTAGTTTAATTTAAAGAGTGGTGGTAAGACAGACACAAAAATTATACCCATGATTACAAAGCCCTACACAATCCATTGGGAACCAAACTGCTGCACGAAGCTGTGGAACTTCTCAAAGGGTAAGAAGAGTGAGGAATGGTTCTTAGGGGAGGTGGCTTTATTGGGGTGGTTAAAAACCATAGAACACCCAGTCTGGGTGGGCAACTCACTACTGCAGCCCCTTTGGGAGAGCCCAATTTTTTTGCAATAGCCACCAAGTCCGCTCCGGTGCTTTCAGCGGCTCTGGACTCTGCCATCCTTTACCTAAGCTGTGCACACTCCAAAAACGCATGCCGGATTTCCCGCAGGCACTGCTAGACATATTAACGGCATTCCTCCTCGGCAAGAGATTTCTGCACCACCAACACCATTTTTATATTCTTTACAACATAACGGCAGACAATAAATCTATCTTGCTAATTACACATCCAGCTTGTTATAACCCTCATAAAAAACATGAGCAGCTGGAAAAGCCATGAGGTGATGTCAAATCATATTCCTGGGCTCTAAACAGAAACAGAAATATTTTCCAGGCGCTGGTGAGTCTCATGGTTCCCACTCATGTGTGGAAGCAGCTGCCAACAGGTCACTTACCTCAGATGAGCTGATCATGCATCTGTCCCCCAAAGACCCACCCCTCCACCTCTACCTGTCTCGCCCTGGCAGACGTCTGGAGCATCCACGTGTGGTTTGATGTGAAGCCCACAGGATGGATGCAAAGAATCGGCAGGGTTTGGGTTTCAGCGGTTGGGTTCATTTCTGCATTATTAAGGGGGTTTCGATATTTCTTGCATGGACCACCAGTCAACCGACAGCATCTGCCCAGAATTGTAACTGGATGGTTCCCTGACATAATTTGTCGATTTTACATTTGCAAAGCTGTTGCTAAGATCCATGCTGGAGCTGACAAAATGCCTCCCCCTCCTCGCAGAAAAACGGAAGGAAAATTAAATTCATCTGCTGGAGACACTAAGATAAACAACAGGGAAGAAGAAAAGTACTTTGCCTCATTTTTCAGCTAGGATTACTGGGTTTGGCTGCAGCTTCTCCTAGTCCTTTTAGGAAGAGGGAGACGGCTGAAGATTACAAGCTTACATCCTATCAAGTGGATGTTGAATGTTTCATGTGTTGGAAGAAAAGGCATCGGAGACAATAGGGGGAAACTAATTAAATTTTCACATGTCAAGGGAAAATTCCATAGGACTTCTGAAAGCCCAGCTGATGCAAAGGGGCAGCTTTTGTAGGAGAAGCTGTCTCATTAGCTGCCCCCACAATTCCCAGGACAAACCAGCTGGACAGAATGTCATGTTGGGCAAAAAAAAAAGGAGACAAAATGGATTCTTACCTTCCCATATCTGGAGGCAAACGTCCCCGTGAGTAAGGAGTGAAAAATAATTATTGTCTCATCCAAGTCCCACACGAACACACGCTGTGATGAAAGAGAGGGAGAGAATGGAAACAAATGCACTTGCTTGCATCTGACAATGTCTGCAGAAATTAATTCCCTGGGAGGAAAAAGATGTCTTGAAAAACATTATCTTTAAGTTATAAAACATGTGACTCATGGATGTGTCCTTGAGTCCCCATCCAACCTCTGCTGTGTAAAATATATTCTGATGGCCAATTTTGGGGGGTTCCTATCAACCCATAGATGCCAGAACTAAGTCGCCTGCTCTTGCCTTTCATGTAAAAGCTCAAAAAAGGAGGATTCAGTCCAAAAACAACAATAAAAATCGTATAACTCATTTGACAAAATGAAATACTACCATTTTACATTCACTGCTCACTGTAAGCCCAACCACTTTCAAACATTTCTGTTTTTAGCAATTCTGATGACTACTTTATAACTCTAAATAACATACTTTTACTTATTGATTGGCCAATTATAAACAATATATTTTGACTGGGCAATGTGAAAGATGATTATTAGCTCATGGTAATCTCCCCCATTTCTTCAGAATTTTATATTTTTCACATCTGTGAACCCCTCTATTTCCAATTCCCATCAGCTCTGGATATTTTCTCTTGGTTAAAACAGCAAACCCAATATGGAAAATATGGACATTGGTGTCCCTACCTTTTCTACTACCTCCTCCCCTCTCCAGTATCTGAGCTTTAGCCTTACTTTTGCATTGTCAATGTGGATAAACTGGTTTGTGCATTGGATTTTATAACTGTACTTAAGTCTTCTGTGCTCTGTCTATATGTTGATTTTAAAAGTTGGTAACCAGTAAGGAGCATTTATTTACATCTTGTGATTACTGTTCACGGCAGAGCCACGTAATGTACTAGGATTTCACTTTCTTCTCTATGTATCCAATGTCATAACTCCAGAGCCACTTTAAAGAGTCTGTTCCTACCACCAAGGTCATGTGTATTCTCCTTTCTTGTACTCTATCTTGATTAAAATCATGCCATATCTCAGTTTGTTCATGGGAATCATGCCAGTCTGGAATAACTTTTTGTTTTTGCTGGAGTTTATTAATTGCCTTAATTCTTTTCTTGTTTCCAATAATGTGTCTTCATTAGAATCTCAAATTCAGCCACATCCTCTATATCAAAGATGTTCTTCCTCTGTGACAGAAGGTTCCAATGTGGACTGGATCATCTTTAGACACTGAGACTTCCCTTTACTGAATTTCTTGGTCAGATCCACTGTATTCTGGATCCCAAGTCTCTTTCTTGGTTTTCTTCCTTGTTTTGCTTGAGTACATCCTTAAGTTGCTTTTTCTGAAAGTGTGGATGGAAAGTAATCTTATTGCATTTTTGCTAATCTGATCATGTTTTTATTTTGCTCTATGGTTCCTCTGGGTGCAGAATTCCAATTGGAAAATAATGCCCTCTAGATCTTTGAAAGAATCCTTCTACCTTGTAGTGCCCAGCATGGTTAATGAGAAGTCTGATGTTGCACTGATCCTCAGGTCTTTATAGGTTTTACTTTTTTTCTTTTTGGATTTTTTAGGCTCTTTTTTTTTTTTATACTTGACATCCTCAAATCCCATGATGATATATCTAGGTGTCGTCTTTTTTCATTCATACTGTTCAGCACTCTAACATTTTTCAATCCCATTTCTTTAATGTCCTCCTATCTTTTCCCCACTGTTCTCTCTTTCTGGAATTCCCAATAGTCAAATTGGACCTTTTGGAGTGATACTGCTTATCGTTTAAGAATATTTTTCTATAATTTTGTCTTTTTGATCTAGGTTTTCAGAGATTTCTTTCACTTCTCTTCCAACCCTCTAAGAAACTTTTGATTCTCACTATCATTTAAAAATTTACAGTTATGTTTTCTTTGTCTCTGAGTGTTCCTTTCCCAACAGCCTTCACGTCTTTTTTTGTGGATACAAGACTTCCTTGAATCTTTATAAGAAAACCAATCAGAATTTTTCTAAGATCTTTTCTGTTTCTTAAATTACCTCTCTTGATATTTATCCTATTCGTCTATCTTGGCTGCAATTTTTTATATTGCTAGTTTTCCAGATTTTTTCTGGTGATCATTATTTTTAAGAACAAAAGCCCTGAGTGATTATTTATGTAGCTGGTGTTGGGGGCAGCAAAGTTACCTACTCAGTCTACCATGTTGAATGGGCCACCTTTGAAAACTCTCTGGGGGTCAATGGTTGTATTTACACATTTGTAATGCCTTTAAAAGTAAAGAGAAAGGTAATACCTAGAAGGGAAAAGGTTAATTAATACAGAGGTTTTCAAAACAATTAGTAGATTTGAATATTATTTTGTGAATTTTTTTTTGCCTCACGGGTCCATCTTGGCATCTCCCAATTCACGCCACTGGCCCAACTCCTTGCAAAAGTGCATTTTTACATGGAAAAGATTCATTTATGATAATTAGAAAACCATAAGTTTTCACTTATTCATTTAGAAACAATTTTTAGTGAATATTATTTGAATATTATTTTTTGATTTTTTTGATCTTTTACATTTATGTGTATGTAAATGCTGGGTCATGATAATAAGTATTGTTCTTATTATGGGTCATGGTAAAAAAAAGTTTGAAAACCACTGCTTTTGAAGAGAGCTTCTGGGGTTTAAATATGCTAAGTCCTAATTTATCTGAACTAACTGGGTTGAACCAGTTAAACTTAGAAATTTTGTTAAGAGAATTTAAAAAAAAATCAACAAATATTTTCAAATTTAATGCAGACTCCATTAATTTATTGACTATAACCTCTCTGAAGAGGGTCTGTCCCACTTCCCCACTAGTCCACCACTCTATCTCCCTGTGCTAGATTCTCAGTGGGTATATTGTTCCTGGTGGCCATTCTGCTTGTGACCCTAACTCTTTAGCTCATTGGGCTTTGGGCCAGGGGTGGGCCTCTAACCCCAGCTGGGTCAGAAGCCCTTCCTTGGGAACTCAAAATTGGGGTCTGGAAAGAAATTCATCGTCTTTGGGTGGCTGTTGGTGGCAATGAGATCTGAAGGACAGGGAAGGCCAGTCTGCAGAGAGAGAGGAACTGACAGGTAAAAGATGGAAACACGACCCAACACTTACGCAGGACTTCGTTTTAGTTAGAAGTAGAGTGAGGGGCATGGAGGAGACCTGTGCAGTGCACAGTGAGCTGTGCACTGAAAAGACACTACTGCTTGGGGATTCTAGCACCTACACTGTGGAACGTGGGGAGAGAAGGCGTAAATGCGTTTCCTTGCCTCTCCTACCTTCTGGTTCCAGTATCTCGCTGACACTTGCTGTACCCTTGGCTCTTGGGTTCTAAGAGAATCCTTGTATCCTTAAAATAAATTCTGCTTTTTCACTTAAACTAGCTCAAGTTGGTTTCTGGCACCTGCAGTCGAGGGATTTTAACTAATACATACTCAGAATTTTCCTCCTTTCCACCTCTCTACATAATTTCTCTCTCGTGGGCTGCAGTCATTAGCAACAGTGCCAAAGACTTAAGAGGTGCGACCCATGCAAACCCTTCATGCTGATTTTAAGCACGGTGGTGAAACACAGCTCACACCTTTTCACCTGTTTCTGCCCAGTGGTACTTACTCTGGAATCAAGAAGCAGATGTTTCCAGAATAACATCACTCTATAATTCCCGACTTCCATGCCATCCCCACTCCCTTCTCAGCTTAATAGAAAAATGTCTCTCTGCCCCCACTGTCCCCTACCAAGAGCCGAAACCATGTTAAGTGACCGAATACATTTTTGAAAAATATTAAAGTATGTGTTGCTCTCCAGGATTTCTATAGCTCTGCAAATTCAAGCTGGTAGAAAATCCTCAGGCATCTGAGAAGGCAGAAAGCAAGGGTGACCAGGAGTCAGTATATTTTCTTCTAGCCTTTTGCAAAGGCCTAATGCCCCGAAGGGTTTGTGCAAATTCTCCTTGGTTTTAGAAGGCAGTGGCTTTAAGAATTAGAGGAAAAGCAAGAGCGGAATTCTCTGCACTGAGAATAGTCCCATGAGCAGTGGGAACACTTGCTGTTTCAGGTCCCTAGGGCAGTTGAGCTCACAGAAGAGATGGCTGTGTATACCAAGCGTAGGGGACAAGCGTGATGTTCAAAATATTTAACACCTTCTAGGATGATCGCAACAGACACCAGCCATAAACAACTGCTACTGCTTTCTTAGTGAATACTGGCTAACTAGCACAGCCCTACTAATGACATTGGTTAATTAGTACAGCCCTACCAGTGAATACCAGCTAAGTACCAAATGTCTTGGTATTGGCCATTTGTTGTTGGGGTCCCCAGCATCCACCCACTTCTCAGAAGAGCATCTCGATTTTCTTTTCCCATTGTGTGCTGTCTTGGTGAGACTGTCAATCAGGGGAAGCGTGAGGATCCAGGCCCGGCCAATGGGATGTTGCCTCCTTGGAATCGGACATTGAGTGAAATGGCACTAGAATCTCAAATCTCTCCGGAAGGGGCCGGCACCCTGAAGGTTCCCTAGATTCACTAGCATGGCCTTTGTCACTATTCTTTCTAATCTTGGTTGTGTCACTTCCTCTCCATGCTGTTCCCTCCCAGTAACTTCTTTTTTGCTTAAGTAGCAAGAATTGGTTTCTGTTGCTTGCAACCAAAGGATCGTAGCTAATACTCCAAGGTTCTTATTCTCAACAAGGATTTCTGTGCCCTACATATGGCATGGAGACCCCAGAGAATGGCTGGACTTTCAGTGACCACTGCACGTACTGATAACAAAAAGGCAGCAGGCACCAAGCCACATTGGATGATAGAGGGTATTATTCTGTTTTCTGAGATCACTTTAACCCTGAAATTCTCATATAATTCTGGGAGGGGAAGGGCCCCAATAATGAAATGGAATTTCCTTCCACCATGGTGGATGGGTACTCAGAGTCAAAATGACATTGATATTAAGGAAATGATGAGAATGGTATTTCTTAGCATATCTGAGTTTGCTGGCTGAGCTTTGTAGCTGCTACATAATTTGTACAGGATTATGAATAGGGATTTGATGATGCTGCATTTGGATATCTTGACAGTGACCCAGGCTTTGCCAATGTTGCCCATGTATACCCATGCCACACTCAAGCCAACAAATGACTGCCTTTTGCAAACAAGTATGAACTCCATGTGTCCATTTTTCTCTCTTGATTGATAACAGATTGTTATCTGTTTTCTCTCTCTTGATTGTCTGTTTTGGGGGCATCCATCTTGCCTTTGTCCCCTCTAGCTGTCTCCCCCATTTCTCATACATGCTATTCTTTTTTGCATGTTTGCTTGAGAAAATGTCAGTGCCTGACCAGTAACTCCACACTTGCTTTATTACAATAAAGACTGGCGCATCCCTTAGACTAGTAGTTCTCAGACTGGGCGGCACTGGAATCACTTGGGGAGCTTAAACATACTGATACCTGGGTCCCACCCTCCAGGGAATCAGATTTAATTGATCTGGGCTGCAGCTTGAGAATGAAGGTTTCTCAAAGCTCCCCAGGAGATTCCCTTGCGCAGCCCAGATTGAGGACCACTCAGAATCACAGAAATGATGCAAATTCATTTGAGCCAGCCTCCTGTCTCCAGATAGATAAACATCTAAGCCATAGTAGAATTACTAGGGGAACTTTTAGAACTCCCTGCAATGTCTAGTTAATTAGTCTGGGATGAGGTTTGGGCATACAAATTTTAAAAAGCATCCCAGGTGATTCTACTAAGTAGCCAAGGTTAAGAATCACTCTAATCCAGTGGGGAAGGTCCACTGTCCAATGTCATCTTTACTGGAGGCTCTCAAAGTGTGGTCCCCAACCCACATCAGCGTCATCTAGGAATCTGTTGCAAATGCGAATTGTTGGGCCCTGCCTCAGACCTACTGAATTGGGAACTCTGGGGGTGGGCCCAGCTGTCCGGGTTTTCAGAGGCCCCCAGGTGATGCTGTTGCGGCTTACGTTTGAGAATCACTGCTCGTTACCATCTCTAGGGTCACTTTTCCTAGCCTGGTCAGTCAACAGTGCTTCCGTGTGGCCAACTGAATTCTTCCCTCCCTGACATCAAGGGCCCTCTTCTCTGCTCCCGCACTTTGTGAACACAGAGGGCCATTCTCCTCCAGGTACTTGGAGAGAACTCTGCCCCCCACCTCCTGTTCTGGCCACATGTAGAGATTACATTCACCAAGTCAGGCAGAAGCCTCTGAAGTTACCTCAATCTCGTTGTCCCCTGCTGGGGAGGGGTCACTGCTCCGCTTAGACCGGCCTCGGAGCTTCCCATCAGAGGCCCGGTGCGGCCTGTCTGTGTCTCCCTCTTTTGCCGGTGTGGAAGGTCCATTGTGCGTGTTATATTCTCCTGGCGTAGGAAAAGAAAGGGCAGACGTATCAGAGGCTTGGCTGAGTGTGTCCTCCCACGAATTACTACACCAGAACCATCTAACTCCAAAGTGGGAGGTCCACAGGGCAGCAGTGACGGCAAAGATCACGTAAAATCAAAATTACTCTTGAAAATGCCTTAAACTGCCCATTCATAAAATCATTCATTCATCCAGCAAAGATTTACTGAGTAGGAATAGTTCCAGGCACTGGTTCCCACAGCCTAAATTCTAGAGAGAGGAGAGTTACATTACATAGATAAGTAAATATATAATATGCCAGGTGGGGACATGTGTTAGAGAGAATGGACAAATCAGATAAGAGCAGAGGGAGTACTGGCAGGTTACTAATTTATAGGGGAGGCCTCATGGATAAGGGGACAGCTGAGCAGGGATCTGAGAGAAATGAGGGTGGGGGCAGCTGGGGAGCTATAATTCCAGGGAACAGAGCTTTGTGTTTACAACTGTCTATATATCCTGAAGTCTGAGAATCCTTACACCAACAGAAGGAAGAAAATAACATATATATATACATATACATATATGTGTATATATACATATATACACACACATACATATATATGTAGCTGGGCATCAAATTCTTCTGCCTTTAAGAGATACCCCCCTTGGGGTGAATGGGATGCTTGTGGGGAGGATGCTCTAGGTTTCTATTCCTAGGCAGCTTGCTCCATTTTTTTCTATTAAAAGCAAGTCCTTTAAGCGTTACTTGTTAAGAGATTTGTCAATTTTAGATTATATAGGCAAAAGCATCCAGCACAGGGCTGGCAATTAGGAGATGTCAATAAATGATTTAAATTGAGTTCTGGCTTCACTAGACCTACACACACATGAGGATTAGTGAGAAGGTGCAGGGCTGAGGCTGGGCACCTGTGGCTTCTCGTTGAAGTGGTGTTTCTGGACACAGTGCACTGAGAGGCTGCCAGGCTCCCGCCCTCGGACAACTGTCTGATGATCCTGAATGAACAAGCGGGCAGCACCCCCTCAGGACTCAGGTCCCAAAGCCAGCATCCAAACTGTGTTGTTTTTTCAGCACAGAAGTTTTAAATACATTTTATTAGACTTTATCTTTATTTAACTAATGAGGGAACTGAGTTTTAGCAAGATGATGTAAGCCTGTCGTTACCCTGCAAGTTAGTAGTAGAGCCAGAACTAAATTTTGGGCCTGCCCTTGTCACTAGAGTGACAGAACTGTAAACCAGCATGGAACTTCAGAGGACATCCCGTCCCACTCTCTCTTCTTACTGCTGCTTGTTTTAGCTCACAAATGTACCCGTGGACTCCATCTCTTCTTCCATAATTGTCAGTTCTTGGATCATCAGGGGAAAAAGGCTTTTGTTTAAAAATACTGGGCAATGGACTAATTTTTTTCCTACCCTGGAAGGACTCTTTCCCTCCAAAACCCAAGGGACTGAATTTTGTTTATTTAATATCTATAAAACTTCTTAGCAGACTAAGGACATAATAAGAAAAGATGTGATTCTGAGTTGTCAGGACTGTTGGACTGTCTCCAACTCCCCCAAATTTTTAGGATACAGCCTTAGAGATTCCCAAACATCAAACTAGCAAAGACTTTCTTCTGGAGCATGAGGAACAGGCGGTAAATAAATTCACAGATGCTTAAGAGTCATAAATAAAGTTTATCCTGATTTACTTGGTAGTTCTAAGGCTACAGAGGCTTGGAAAACACTTGTTGGCCCCATTAAAATCCAGGCGAATATTAAAAAGAGGAGGAAACACCAGCTACCTAAGAAATATCCCAATAAGGTGTTATGTGGAGTCAATTTATTAGGGGTGCCAAAGAAAAGCAGACTTTTCCAACCTTATACATTCTTGAGAATGAAGGGTCAAGGTTCAAGGTCAAAGTCAGAGGTACACATGCTAGAGCAATTTATAGAAATCTCTTTTGGAGTCATTTCACTCTTTATTTCTCCCTTTTAATGTTTTTACTTCTATAACAGCTGTATTAAGGTATAATTCACATACAATAAACCATACATACTTAGAGCACACACTTTGGTAAGTTTTGACATATGGTCACATCTATGAAACCATCACCACAATCAAGATAATGAACAAATCCAGCACCTAAGAGCTTCCTTCTAATTTCTTTATAATCTCTTCCTCCTGCTACCCCCCAGGCAACCACAAATCTGCTTTCTTTCACTATAAATTTGTTTATATTTTTTAGAGTTTTAAACAAATGGCATCACTTAGTATGCGTGTGCACGCGCGCACACACACACGTCTGGCTTCTTTCAGCCAGCATAACTGTTCTGGGATTAAATCCATGTTGTCATGTATATCAATAGTTCATTCCTTTGTGCTGCTGAGCACTATTCTATTGTGTGGATGTATCACTATTTGTTCACCTGTTCACATAGGGATGGACACTGGGTTGATTCTAGTTTTTGGCTGGACTAAATCTTTTATGAACAGTCACTCATCAGTTTTTGCATAGACATAAGCTTTCTTTTTATGAGAGAGCATGATTACTAAGTCATATAGTAAGTCTATATTTGACTTTTTAAGAAACCGCTAAATTGTTTTCCAAAGTGGTTGTACCATTTCACAAGTTCTAGTTGCTCTTCAACCTTGCCAGCCTTTGGTATGGTCAGTCCTTGTAATTACAGCCTTTCTAGGGGGTGTGTAGTACTATCTCAATGAGGATTTAATTTGCATTTCTCTAATGACTAATACTCAGCATCTTAATCATGTGCTTTTTTGTCATGGCTGTATCTTCTTTGGTGAAATGTCTGTTCAAGTATTTTGCCATTTCTTTTTTGGGTTGTTTGTTTTCTTATCGGTTTATAGAGTTTCAAAAATATATTCTGGATGGTTAATTTTATGCCAACTTGACTGGGCCAAGGGAGGCCCAGATAGCTAGTAAAACATTATTTCTGGGTGTGTCTGTGACGGTACCTCCAGAAGAGATTAGCATTTGAATCAGCAGACGGAGTAGAGAAGATCTGCTCTAACCAGTGTGGATGGGCATCATCCAACCCACAGAGGGCCCAGACAGAACAGAAAGGCAAAGAAATGGCGAATTCTCTCTTCTTGAGTTGGGGCATTCATCTCCTGCCCTCAGACACTGGAACTCCTGGTTCTTGGGCCTTCTGACTCAGACTGAATCATAATATTGGCTTTTCTGGTTCTCCAGCTTGCAGAGGGCAGATTGTGGGCATCCATCACAAAGACTTTCTCCTGTTTCCTTAAATAAGTTTTATATTTAGGTTTATGCTCTATTTTGTGTTAATTTTTGTATGTCATGTGAGGTATGTATTGAAGTACTGTTTTTTTTCTGAATATAGATATCCAGTTGTTTTAGCATCTTTTGTTGAGAAGGCTATCTTTTATTGCTTTTGAATCTTTGTTAAAAATGTTGTTCATATACATGTGGTTTACTTCTGCACTCTCTATGCTGGTCCATTGATCTAGTGATCTATCGGTCTAGTCTACCTTTATGCCAATACCAGACTGTCTTGATTAGTGTGGCTTTGTAATAAGTCTTAAAATCAGGCAGTGTTAGTATTCAAATTTTTTTCTTCTATATCAGAGTTGTTGAGCCTATTCTAGGTCCTTTGTATTGCCATATGAAGTTCAGAATCAGCTTGGCAATTTCTACAAAAAAAAGCCTGGGATGTTGATGGAGATTGTGTTTGATCAATTTGTAGAGAACTGATATCTTAACAATAGTAAGTCTTCTGACCTGTGAATGAGATATATCTCTTCATTTATTAAAGTCTTCTTTAACCTCTCCTAAGTAGTGTTTTGTAGTTTTAAGGGTACAAGTATTGCACATCTTTAGTCAGATTTATCCCTAAATATTTCATATTTTTGATGCTACCGTAAATGGCATTTAAAAATATTCTATTTCCGGACATCCCTAGTGGTGCAGTGGCTAAGAATCCGCCTGCCAATGCAGAGGACACGGGTTCTATCCCTGGTCCAGGAAGATTCCACATGCCGCAGAGCAACTAAGCCCCTGCACCACAACTACTGAGCCTGGGCTCTAGGGGCTGTGTGCCACAACTACTGAGCCTGCAAGCTGCAACTACTGAAGCCCGAGTGCCTAGAGCCTGTGCCATGCAATGAGAAGCCCATGCACCTCAATAAAGAGTAGCCCCCACTCACCACAACTAGAGAAAGCCTGTGCACAGCAACAAAGACCCAACGTAGCCAAAAAATAAATAAATCTTTAAAAAAATTCTATTTCCTATTGTTTGTTGTTAGCATATAGAAATAAACTTGGTTTTTATAGTACCCTGCAACATTGCTAAACTCACTTTTTGTTTTAGTAGCTTTTTTGTAGATGCCATCTGATTTTCTACATAGGTGATCATGTCATTTTTCTTCTTTTTACTTTATAAAGTTTTGATTTTTCTTCTCCAATATAGATGCCTTTCATTTATTTTTCTTGCCTTATTGGATGGGCTAAAACCTCTAGTCCAATGCTGAATAGAATTGTTAAGAGTGGACAACCTTGTTTTGTTTCTGGTCCTGGGGCATAGCTGTAGGTTTTTTGTAGCTGTCCTATTTTAGTCAGTTTGGGCTGCTAGAAAAAAATACCACAGACTGGGTGGCTTAAACAACAGAGGTTTATTTCTCACGGTTCTGGAGGCTGAGAAGTTCAAGATTAAGACACTGGCCAATTTTGTTCCTTGTGAAAGTCCTCCTCCTGTTTTCAGATGGATGCCTTCTTGTTGTACCCACACATTGTGGGGAGAGAAATATCACCTCTCTTGTGCCTCTTCTTATAAGGGCTCTAATCCCACTATGAGGGCTCCACCCTATGACCTAATTACTTCCCAAAGATCCCACCACCAAATACCATTATGTTGGGGATTAGGGCTTCAACATATTAATTGTGGGGGCTGGGATATAAACATTCAGTCTATCTCAATGCCTTTTTCTGATAAAGGTAGTTCCCTCTACCCCTAATTTGGAATTTTTATCAGGAACAAATGATAAAATTTGTCAAATGTTTTTCTGCGCATCTGTTGAGATAATCTCTTTTTCTTTCTAGTTAGTCAATATGGCAAATTACATTAATTTTCAAATTTTAAACCAACTTTGCATCCTTAAGATATATCCCACTTTGTCATGATATAGTATCCTTTAATATACAGTTGGACTGATTTGCTAAAATTGTGTCTAGAAATTTTGTATCTATGTTTATGAGAAATATTGGTCTGTTGTTTTCTTTTAATGTCTTTGCCTAGTTCTGGCATCAGGGTAATGTTGGCTTCATAGAATGAGTTGGGGAGTATTCCTTCCTCTTCAATTTTCTTGGAGAATTCATGTAGAACTGATATTTCTTATTTAAATGTTTGACAGAATTAATCAGTTAAGACATTAGGGCCTGGAAATTTCTTTGTGGGAACATTTTTAACAAAAAAAATCAGTTTACTTAGTACATATAGGCCAATTTCTTCCTGAATGAGCTTCAGAAGTTTTTGTCCTACAGGGAATTTGCGCATTTCATCTAAGTTGTTGAATTTATTGGCATGATATTGTTCATAAAATTGCATTGTTAGCCTTTTAATATCTGTAAGGTCTGATATCTTCTCTTTTTCCCCATATCAGCTTGTCTGGAGTGTTATTAATTTTATTGGTCTTCTCAAAGAACCAAGTTTTGGTTTCACTGATTTTCTCTATTGTTTTTCTGTTTTCAGATTTCAATGACTTCCATTCTGATTTTTATTATTTCCTGTCCTCTACTTACTTTGGGTGTAATTGCCTTTCTTTTTCTAGTTTCTTAAAGTGGAAGATAAGGTGTTTGGTTTAAAACCTTTCTTCTTTTCTAAATAGGTATTTAGTGCTATAAATTTCCCTTTAAGTACTGCTTTAGTGACATCCAAAATTTTTGATATGTTGTGTTTTCATTTTCATTAGGTTCAAGATACTTCTAAATTTACCTTTGATTTCTTCTTTGACCCATGGCTGTATTAATCAGGGTTCTCCAGAGAAACAGAACCAACAGGATTGACTGACTGACTGATTGATTGATTGATTATAGGAATTGGCTCATGCAGTTACAGAGGCCAAAAAAGTCCCACAATTTGCTACTTGCAAGCTGGAGAACTAGGAACACTGGTATATAATTCAGTCTGAGTCTGAAGACCTGAGAGCCAGGGGCGTCAATGGTGTAATTCCCAGTCTGAGCCCAAAGGCCTCAGATCTAGGGGTGGGGAATAAGAAAGGGGCCCCTACTGACATAAGTCTTGGAGTCCAAAGGCCTAGAACTAGAAGCCCCAATGTCCGAGATCAGGAAAAGATGAATGCCCCAGCTTAATAAGAAAGAGAGATCACTCTTCCTCTGCCTTTTTGTTCTGTAAGGCTCTCATTGGATTTAAATGATGCCTGCCCACATTGGTGGGGGCGATCTTCTTTACTAAGTTTAGTGATTCAAATGCTAGTGTCTTCCGGAGATATTCTCACAGACACACCCAGAAATAATGTTTAACCAGCTGTCTGCGCATCCAAAGTCTGGAAAGTTGACACATAATATTACTCATCACACATGGATTATTTAGAAGTGTGTTATTTTGCTTCTGAATATTTGAGAAATTTCCAAAAATCTTCTTGTTGTTTATTTCTAAGTTAATTCCTCTGTTTTCAGAGAACATATTTTGTATGCCTCAAAACCTTGTAAATGTAATGATGACTTCCTGATTTATGGCTCAGAATATGTCTATTTTGGTAAATGTTTCACGTGCACTTGAAAAAATGTGAATTTTGCTGTTAAGTGGAGTGGCCTATAGATTATCTGTTACATCAAGTCTTTTCCCTTTAGTTTCTTCCCCAGAGAAAATGACTGTTAACAGTTGTTTTTGCATGCTTCCAAAATTTCCTCTGCAAATATGTGTATTAAACTATCCTTCTACTTAAAAAAAACCCCAAGATCATATTATGCACATAGTTCTGCCCCTTGTTTTTTTTTTTTTTTTTCCACCTATCACAAAAGCACAGAGAGATCCAAATTAGCGGAGATATAACTAGCTTACTTATTCTTTTTAACAGATGTATATGTGCCAATGGTAGATACACCATCCTGTATTTAACTTGATTCCTATTAATGGATATTTAGGTTGTTTCCAGTCTTTTGCTATGGCAATGCTGCAAAAAATATTCTTTTAATTTAAGTCTTTGTACCTATGTGGGAGTTTATCTTTAGGATAAGTTTCTAGAAGTAGAATAATTCAGTTAAAAAGTACATGCATTTTCAATTTTGTTAGATGTTGCCAAATTGCATGAAAGAACCTTGCAAGTTTCTTCTTGAGAGATTAAAAAAAATTCCTCCTTCTACTGGCTGAGGAAGATGATCTAAGAAATTTAGAAAAACCTTACAACTTCTTTTTAGATAATTTGTAACATACTTAAAGGCTTAAAAAGAAAAAAAGTCCTTAAGCAACCACTACTGATTTGTCTTTTCTCTTGAGTAACATCAGATGTTCAGATTTTGCCCTCTCCATCAGCGAACTGCCCTGCAATCATCTGCAAATTGTTGGGGCTTCACGTAACTGTTAATGCATGTGACGCAGACGGTGCTGTGGCAGGGCTGGGGGCTGGGAAGAGAAGAGAGTTAGGATACCACATCCGGGTAGCGCAAAGAGGGAGCATGATCTGTCGGGAATATATAAACCTCTTGAGCCTCTGGAATTTGGAACCAACCAACCATTCAAGGAGATCCTGGATAATTTCAAAAGTGGAGTTTTTATGGGAAATTTTAAGAGCGCGCATGAGCGTGTGTATAAAGGCATCGTTCCTTTATAACGGACACTGGGGAGAAGAGGCAAGAGACCTCGGTTATAGCTGACTATTATTTATGTCATTAGATTTTATGTCAGCTTGTTAGACACACAGTAAAAACCATCTCAGCCACTTATTGCTGAACCTTAGACCAGGGGATAAATGAAGAACAGGGGGAAACAATAAAGAAAAATTTCAAAGAGACACAATGAGCCTTTATGTTTGCTCCTGATGGGGAACAAAAATGACCTTCCCGCGTAACCCAAATTCTTGGGAAGTAAGTCTTTGGAATCCAGTTCACCATCAAATTATAAATAGACAGTAGAATCGACTGGAAGATTTCCTGCTTATATTTCATTTCTGAAACCATTTTGGAGAGGCCACATTCTGAAAAGCAAGATGGGCAAAGATAATTCAGGATTATGACAATGAAAGGTTTGTTCATGTTTGTTTCATGTTTGTTTCTTCATGCTCTTCCAAGGAAGCAAGATGGAAATTGGGATGTGGGTATTATGCACTTATTCTATACTCTGTGATGAGGTCACAAGGACCAAAATCAGTGCTCAAACCCTAAACTTCCTTCAAAGTTGACTTAAAAATGCTTGGCCACATTGTCTCCGTCAGCAAACCAGTGTTATTGAATTCTCCCCAACTGATGGAAAATACATGGGCAAAAACAACAGCTGCTCCAAGAACTTCAGGAACAGAAGAGGTAAGTCTTCACTATTGTTCTTTCTCTAGTCATCAACCAATAAATATTTACTGAATGAATGTTCACACACCATCATGCTAGTTTAGCTTCTACAAAGCCCCAGAAAGAGTAGGTTTCGGAAAAGAAGAAAAAAGAATAAAACGCAATGACATCTACTATCATTGGATGTTGTAATTTATGGCTGTCATGTTATTTAATGGTGATGAGCCTAAATCATCTCATAAAAGAGAAGACATGTACATAGCAGATTTATGGAATGAATGAATGAATCCCTTGGCTGGTGAGTTATTTGCACAGTGATGTACATCACCAAGGGGCCTGGATGTGGAGTCGTGTATGCCCTGTCTAAACGGGGCAGGTACTACTCAGCTCCAGCCAAGCACTGTCATTGAATAATGTGGACCTAGGGTGACCAGACTGTCTTTCAAGAGAAGACAGACATTAGAATTTTTAGGTAAAAATTTGTAACTTTTAAACATGGGTGCAATTATACACACACACACACCCACACACACAAAGAAAAGCCAACAAAATATATCTAAGGGCTGAAGTTAGCTCTTGGGGACAGTTCATTACAATTGGGACCTGTGTCCAGTCCATCTTTCATACAAGAGCTCAGACCACAGCCACGAATGACCACACAACAGTGACTGTACTCACCACCAAGTGACTCAGAACTCTGGTTGGGGACGTTGTGAGGTGCCTCCTGGAGGACATAGGTGGATGTGGAGAGGGGAGAGGAGCAGATGCTGCTGGCCGGAACGTAAGGAGGGTTGTAGGATGAGCTGTAATACTGGGAGTACTGGCTCTGTGGGAAGCTGGGGTAGGAAGGATAGTCCTGGAAAGGGAAACCGTGAGGAAGGCTGTCAGGCTGATGTGGGCAAGGGGCCTCCTGGGCTGGGTCTGTTGTGTCTGTCCCTGTCCCCCCACCATTACAATAAAAGCTCTGTGAGAGCTTTTATAAAAATAATAGCTCTGGGGTCTCCTTATAGAATAAAAGCTCTAGGGGCTTTCCCTAGAAGCAGACCTTCAAGACAAGAGTTCAAGTGCAAGTAGTGGATTTGGGGGGTGAAGGAGAGACAAGCTGGGAGGTAGGGAAGCCAGACAGCGAAGGGGAGAAGGGAAAGCAGCCAGCACAGGGGCTTCTCCAGTGGGGACTGGAGCTGAATTCTACCAGGGAGATGCTGGGATGGTAGAAAACACATCTCAGAAAGATCTCTCCCAAGGGGCAAGGGAGCTGGGGTATTTATATACCAACTCCAGCCAGTCTTTGCTTGAGAGCTGCTCCCAGGGAGCACTTTATTCCCTGGCACTTCCTCCCTGCTGTATACACTGGTTCTAGAAAACACCCTTGGGCCCAGGGGTGCAGAGACTGGCAGCTGCAGGTCAGCAGGTGCACCCTGAGGGACATGGGTGTGGCCCTGACAGCGGCCATCTTGGTCACCGCTGTATCATGCCTGGAAGAGTGCTGGGCACATATGGGCATTCAATAAATACTGGAAAAATTAATGAACAAATGAACGAGTAATAAAGACCATGTACACATACCCCGGAGACCAGGTGACTTGTCCTGGGTTCTAAGAGCTTGGGGTCTGGTGAAAGACCACAGGTTATTGCATTCATACATCCCAGATTTAACAATCAATGGGTTTCTTAGACTCAGATCAAGATGGAACACATAATGTAGTCCATGTCATCTTGGAAGTCTGCCAGCAATTCCAATTTTTCTGCCCCTACACTATACCTTTCCAATGGCTATTAGTAAAGTCTGGTTCCTGTGGTCTCCAAAACCAGGGAATAAGACACCAGGTTTCTGGTGGGGCTCATAGGTACAAGTGGGCTCTCTGGGTGCCCTGACTTAAGGGGACTATTTAAAGAACTCAGAAGACAACTGGTGGGGAGCTCCACCTACCTGGTGCACAGTTCCAAAGCCAGCTGCGTTGGTCAGTCCGTTTGCTCCTTGATAGATCCCCGCCGTGCCTGTGGGAAGGAGGAACAGATGAGGTTTTTATAGTCAGAGAGGGACAAGGAGGAAGGATGAAGCAGAAAAGTGGGGTCTTTGAGGTCCTCCGACAGGTTGGATGGAAGAACCTGTGACTCTGGAAATCTCTCTGAACTTCAGTTCTCTCAATGAACTAACGAACAAAGTGATTAAGATTTTAATTAATAATAAATTAATAATATTAATGAATAAAATATAAATAACAACTGCAAAGGATTCTGGTGAGAAGTAAATGATAGTGCACACAACACAGTTTCTGGTACTTGATAATTATGTTTTAAATATGATTTAAAAAATTGTGGTAAATGTACATAACATAAAATTTACCATTTTAAGCATTTTAAAAAACTTCAAAAAACTGAAGTATAGGGGACTTCCCTGGTAAAGAATCCACCTTCCAATGCAAGGGACAAGGGTTCGATCCCTGGTCAGGGAACTAGGATCCCATGTGCAGAGGGGCAACTAAGCCTGCGTGCCACAACTACTGAGCTCGCACACCTCAACTAGAGAGCCCACGTGCCACAAACTACAGAGCCCATGCGCTCTGGGTGCTACAAATAGAGAGAAGAGAAAAAAACCCGCACACTGTAACTGGAGAGAAGCTCGCGTGCCGCAACAAAGATCCTGTGTGCCACAACTAAGACCTGACGCAGCCAAAAAAAAAAAAAAAAAAGGAAGTATAGTTAATTTACAATGTTGTGTTAGTTTCAGGTGTACAGCGAAGTGAAATGACTTCTCCTCTTTGAACTTCAGTTGTCCCACCTGTAAAATGGGAATAAAAAAATATCACTATTGCTACTACTACTAGAAAATGCTACTTAGTGAAGGAATGAGTAAATGAATGATTGAGTGCAGTGTCATTTCAGGTAGGGTGGTCAGGGGAGACCTCTGAGATGACATTTGAGCTGAGCCATGAGTGATAAGAGGAAGCCAGTGATGGAAACATCCTGGGGGAAGAGTATTCACAGACACTGAGGGCAAAGACCCTGAGGTAGGGATTAGCTTGAGACGTTGGAGAAAGAGAAAAAGGGTCAAAGGAGCAGGAGCCCAGAGAAAGAAGAGGGTGGTTACAGCAATAATAGCAGTGAACTGGTGTGTGTCAGAGTTCCTCATGGGGAAAGCGAGCAGAGAAAAATTAAGTAATGTGCTCAAGGCAACACAGATAGTGACAGCCGCAGGGGCTGGAATCCAGGCAGATTGGCTCCAGTCTGCGTTTTCAGCATGATTCTATGCTGCCATTGCTGCTTCTTTTTAGAACTGTGTTTTGGGGGTATACTTTACATACTATAAAACTCTTCCACTGTAAATGTCAGTTCAATGATTTTTAAAGTAAATCGCTATAATTGTGCAGCCGTCACCATGATGCAGTTTTAGAACATTTCCATCACCCCCAAAGTTCCCTCGTGCCTGTTTGCAGTCAACCCTCACTCCCATCCCCAGCCTTGAGCAGCTGTTGATCTGTTGCTTATTCTAGAGTTTTGCCTTTTCTAGAAATTTCTTAGAAATGGGATCATTACAACACGTACTTGTGTCTGACCTCTTCCCCTTGGCATCGTGCTTTGGGAGTTCATCCATGTTGTAATATGCATTGGTAGTTGATTCCTTTTTACTGATGAATAGCATTCCATGGTATGGATGGATCACATCTCATTTTTGGCTATTATTGATAATGCTGCTACAATTATTTGTACACAAGTCCTGTGTGGATACATGTTTTCATTTCTCTTGGGCAGGTCCCTAGGAGTAAGACTATGGAGTCATGTGATATGACTATATTTCACTTTTTAAAAAATGGCCAGTGTCTTCCAAGGTGTCTGTGCCATTTTACATTGTTACCAGCAATGTATGTTTTATATTCTCACCAGCAATGTAAGAAAGCTCCAGTTTTCTAGCACCTGGTATTTTCAGTCTTTTTTATTATACCCACTCTAGTAGGTGTGCAGTGGTATCTCATTTCGGCTTTAAGTAGCATTTCTCTAATGACTAACCATGTTGGGCATCTTTTTATGTGCTATCAACCCTGCATGTATCTTCTTTGATAAAGGTCCATTCAAATCTTTTTCCCACTAAAAAAAAGTTAGGTTTGTCTTCTTAATACTAAGTTGTAAAAGTTCCTTATATATTCTGGAAACAAGTTCTTTACCAGACATATGATTTGCAAATATTATCTCCCAGTCTGTAGCTTGTCTTTTCCTTTTCTTAATGGTGTCTGTTGAAAAGCAAAGCAGAAGTTTTAAAGTTACCAATCATTTTAATGAATCTTGCTTTTGCTGCCTAACCCAAGGTCATAAAGATTCTTTATTACATTTTCTTCTAGAAATTTTAGTTTTAGGTCTTACATTTAGGTCTATGATCTAATCATTTTTGTGTACAGTGTGAGGTAAGGTCTAAATTAATCTTTTTGCATGTGGCTATCCAGTTGTTTTAACACAACCATAAAAGGTTTATCCTTTTCCTTGCTGAATTACTTGAAACATTTATCAAAAGTTGACAATATACAGGATGGATATAAACAACAAGGCCCTACTGTATAGCACAGGGAACTACAAGAGTGAGTCAAAAATTATCCGCACTCTGGCTGTAGAATTTATTTTAATTAACTTTTAGAAAAGACAAATACATCATTTTTCAACATAATCTCCTTGCTTTTCAATACATTTTGTCCATCTGTCAACAAGCTTTCGTATTCCCTCATTAAAAAATGTTTTAGGCTGAGCTGCGAGCCACAAATGGACCGCTGTCTTCACTTCATCAGAAATGAATCTTTGTCCTTGTAGGGCTGCTTTCAGGGGACCAAACAGGTGAAAGTCCAGTGGAGCAAGATCAGGACTATAGGGAGGATGCTTTAACATCTCAAAGTGAAGTTTCTGCAGAGTGTTGACAGTGTGGGCAGAAGAGTGCGGATGCGCATTGTCATGCAAGATCACAACGCCCTTGGATAGCAGTCCTCTGTGTCTAATCTGAAGTTTAGGCTTCAGCACAAACTTTTCAAAACCTAAGCCTGTTGCGGATTATTTCATAGGCAGAGCCATGTCTGATTTGCAAATGATTTGCCACATAATCCACTGTCACTCATGTATTCGACAGAATCATTTCACGTGTACGCTCAATGGTGTCATCAGTCATGGTCGTGGATGGGCGTCCAGCTCCTTCTTGATGGCTAATACTCATGCGGCCTTCCTTGAACTTCTCTATCCATTCATACACACTTCTTCTCAACAAAACGCTTTCTCCATACTGCGCACAAAGTCTTCAATAAATAACGGCACCAGGTACACCCTCAGACTGCAAAAAACGAATCGCTGCACACTGCTCTTCTTTCGCGCAAATCACAAGTGGGGCATCCATTTTTGCTCCCACTGCAGTTACAAATGAACTGATGTAACATGTTCACACCTGCACAGCAGTGACTGGGGAGATAGTAGCCTTGAACGGAAAGCACTGATAAGACAGTGCGGCCAACAGAAGTTTTAATATAACCGGAGTGCGGATAATTTTTGACTCACTGTCATGTATTCAACATCCTGTGATAAACCACAGCGGAAAAGAATATGAAAAAGAATATGTATGTATAACTGAGTCACTTTGCTGTACAGAAGAAATTAACACAACATTGTAAATCAACTATACTTAAATAAAATTAACAAAATTAATTGACAATAAGTGTGAGAGTTTATCTCTGGACTCTGTTCTATTCCACTGTATATCTATTCTATACCAACTCCATCCTGTCTTTTTAAAAAAATTTTTATTTTATTTCGGAGCATAATTGATTAACAATGTTGTGTTAGTTTCAGGAGTACAGTAAAGTGACTGTTATATATATACATGTATCTATTCTTTTTCAAATTCTTTTCCCATTTAGGTTATTACAGAATATTGAGCAGAGTTCCCTGTGCTATACAATAGGTCCTTAATCCTATCTTGATTACTGTAGCTTTATAGTAAGTTTTGAAACCAGCTAGTGTAAGTTCTCCAACTTCGTTTTTCTTTTCCAAGATTGCTTTGGCTTCTCAGTATAAACTTGGTATTTACATATTAATTTTTGAATAAGCTTGTCAATTTCTATTGGCTACAAGAAAGTGGCACAACATCTTTCAAGAGTTTCAACTTAGAATTCTATATCAAGAGAAAATATCCTTCAGAAATGAAGGGAATCAACACATTCTAGAATGAAGAAGAACTAAGAGAACTTGTCACAATAGGTATGTCCTGAAAGGACAGATACAGGAAGTTCTTGAAAGAGACAGGAAATTTTAAAAATTGAAAAAAAAAAAAAGGAATCTTGAAACTTCAGGAGGGAAGAAAGAAAAAAGAAAAAGTAAAAATACTGTATGGGTAAAAAAGTTTCTTCTCCAAGAGGTTATACCACTAACTCAATATACTAGGTTCATAACAGTTTGCTACTAAATTTTAGGAATTACTTTTTCAAATGTGCTTTATAATTATATAAAACAGTAAAATGGTTCCAAATTAAAATTGACAAAATAAAATAACCATATCCTTATCCAGAGGTGAGGCGGATATGTCCCGGGTACTGGGAAGGCAGTGGAGAAGTAAGCTGACAGTAAGTGCTTTCACTGGGAGCTTGGTGGGCACAGGAAAGGGCTCAGAAATGCCAGCTGAAGAGAAGTGGAACCAGGGAAGGCTTCCTGGAGGAAATGACATCTAAACTAATCTCTGAAGGATGAGTAGGAGTTAGCCAGCCGAGTGAAGAGAGCAAGAACCAGGAACACCGCCACACCTGGGCATCCACTCCTGATCTTCATTCCGTGGAGGCCTATCTACAATAATACCAGAAACCAGAGAATTCGTCCACATTAATACGGCTTGATGTGATAGAATCCCATTCTTTCCTCAATGGCCTGTCCACACACGTTTGGCAGAAAGTCTAGGCCAGCCTATTCCATTCAAGGTCATGTTTGGGGTCCTAGCTACCATGGCAACCCTAATAAAATCATAGGAACCCTGCTAAATCACAGGAACACGCCTGCCTCAGGAAGTCACTTCTAAGTGACACACACTTAAAGTGGTGTTTTCTCTCCCAGTCTCTCTTTCTTTATGGCAACCATCCTGAATGATGATTTAGGGCAGGTTTGGAAGTCAACAGGCCATAGTCTTGCCCCTTGGTATTCTTTCTCCAAAATGGCCTTTTGTTTTTTTTCATTTGATGACCCAGGGCATGAGAAGAATGGACGTTGGGACTAACTGCAGTGTGCCGAGGGCAGTCCCAGAGCCCCTGCAGTGAGAGCGCCCTTCAATGCCATCAGGACTCGGGAGGAAGGGGGCACACGGCCCCAGAAATCTTGTGCCACATATGTGGTTTGTGAATGCACCCACCTGAAACTGGAATGTTAAACACTGACCTCTTGCTCCATCTGGTTTGTGAAAGGCCTGGTGAGGGCTGGGGAAGGCAAGGACGAGAGGAGGAAAACATCTTCTCTGAAGCTCCTGCTAGGGGCCCCTCCAATATCCATTCACTCCTCTCTCTCATGTTACTAGAATCTCTGCTCTCAAGCTGCGCACATGGCCAATTAGAATAAGCGCTACGTTTCTCAGCTTCCCCGCTGGCTGGTGTGGCCGTGTGATGAGTTCTACAGAAGGGAAGAGGGGTAAGTTAACGTGTGTGCCACTTCCTGGCCGAGCCCTTAAAGGGCAGAGGCGGGTTCTTCCTTTCCTGGGAATGCAGCGTCTTGGATCATAGAGCTGAGCAACTAGACATAGGAGCTTGGATCCCTGCCACATTTGCAGAGCAGAATCGCCACATCAGTTTGGACTTTTAGATGAGAAAGAAATGCACTTCTTTCTTATTGAAGACATTTGCTATTTTGTGTGTCATAGCAGAGAACTGCTTTTTTTTTTTTTTTTTTTTTTTGGTTGATTAGTTTTCTTGGGTTTTAAGTAAAAGTAGACCCTCATTGCCTGGCTCAGTAAAACAATTTTTAAGTGGACGGTCATTCATTCATTCAACAATCATTTCCCAGTGATGAACCAAACATTACTGTGTCAGGCAATTTTCTAGGACAGTACAGTAAGCAAGGGTTGACACGTTCAGAGAGGACAGACAGAACACCAATGAGTGAATAGACAGGTAACACAAGGAGTTGAGATAATTCCAGACAGACCAAAACACAGTGATGTATGAGTGCAGCCCTACTGAAATGTGGACTGTGAACTGGGGCCTGCCCACACACTGGTTATTACCAGCTGGTGATGAGATAAATACAGAAATTGAGAGCCAGTGTGTAGAACTGTCTGCTGAATCTGATAATAAAAAAAAATCAGGGCTTGTAATTTGCATTTTTAAAGTAAATTCCATTGTTTCGCAATCTTTTATTTTCATTATTGCCATTCCTCTGCCCCCCATCCTTTTTAGATTCCCCCATCTCCCCTCCCCCTATGGCATTTTACTATTACAGATATGCTGCCTATTTGTCTATAATTTACACTTTAATACAATATGTTTATTTTAACATATATTTAATATTTAACATATATTTATATTTAAATAACACAAAAAGAGGAAGATTTTTTTGCCTCCCTGAGAACCATTTTTTGTCCCTTTTGGGTGATACCTTTCCCATTGAGAATGCATGTTCTAGTAATTCATTTTTATTGTATTTTACACTAAGTTAAGGAGAAAACCCTGGTCCTTCACCCCAGAGAGTATGTGAAGTACTGGGTGATACAGCACCTGGAGGTGGTCCTCTGTATCAAGTAAAGACAGTCCCAGAATTGGATGCTGTTATATATAGTGACCTGTTTAACGCTGCTGCCCAGCCTTCACGGTAGAAACTGTGATTGAGTTTACAGAAACTCAGTGTTGGAAGAGTTCCATAGCTTGCCCAACCACATCTGAGCTGAAAACTGCTGCTCCTTCACATCTACTAGGTTGACCATAAAAACAAAAACAAAAACAAAAAACAAAAAAACCACTCCCCCCCCCCAAAAAAAACCCAAAAAACCCCCACAAAGCAGAAAATAACAAGAATTGGCAAGGATGTGAGGAAATTCAAAGCCTCATATGTTGTTGGTGGGAGTATAAAATGGTGCAGCCACGGTGGAAAAGTCTGAAGATGCCTCACACAGTTAAACATAGAATTACTATATGATCCAGCAATTCCACTCCCGGGTATGTGCCCAAAAGAACTGAAAACAGGTGTTCAAACAAAAACTTGTGCAAAAACGTTCACAGCAGCACTATTCACAATCGCCAAAAGATGGAAACAAGCCAATCAGTGTCCATCAACTGATCAAAGAATAAACAAAATGTGGCATATCCACTCAATCAAATGTTATTCAGCTGTAAAAAGGAATAAAGTACCTGCTACAACACGGATGAATCTCAAAAACATTATGCTAAGTGGAAGAAGCCAGATACCAAAGGCCACATATTCTACAGCCCACTTATATGAAATGTCCAGAACAGGCAAATCCATTGATAGAGAAAGCAGATCAGTGGTTGCCAGCGGCTAGGGGAAGGGGGTACCGGGACAGCTTAACAAGCATGGGGTTTCCTTTTGGGGTGAGGAAAATGTCTTGGAATTAGATATAGGTGGTGGCTGCCCGACATTGTGAATGTACTAAACACCACTGAACTGTATGCTTTACAATGGTTAATGGTTTAATTCTAAGTTGTGTGAATTTTATCTCAATTAAAAACAAAACAAAACTGCTGCTCCTGCTACCTCTTCATACTGTCTCCACAGCCCACCCCCAGGCAGCAGTAAAGGAAGGAAAGGTACAAAGGGGTCCATAAAGATGAGGGACCCCCTCAGCCACAGCCCTGGACTCTACCCACCTCGAGCCCCCAGAGAAGAGGTGATATCTGAGTCTCATTCCTTCCACCCACACTGAGTTCAGGGAGAAATTCTTGCCTCTACCCTCCTTTGGGATCAACCTCGTGTTCCCTTCCCATGTTTTCCTTCTCTTTGTTGGCAGTATTATGACTCCATCTACCAGGCTGCCAAGAGTCTCCACAGAAGGCTCTTCTGAATGAAGGTAAGATAAGCTGGTCCTGCCCTCCAGACAACACACACCACTTTCTGAGATCATCAAACAGCTCCCACATGGCTCTGCAGGGCTGCTTACAATATGGGTGAGATTTGGGATTCTTCAAATGTTGTCAGTTCAAAAAGATCCATCCTCCAGTATTTCGACTGTCAGGAGGAGAACTGTGACCCCGCAAGGTGGGGGACACCCTCCGTGTAAACTGGGAAGTGAACATGTTTATGGCACTGATTCTCGCACACGATACTGAGCCTTCCTGTTTGCCCAAATTAATTGTATAAAAGTTGGCACCTGCCTGTGATACGGGAGACCTCCCCGCAAACATGGCACCAGATGTAAAATCAAGAGGGCACTTCAGAGGGCCCTGCGACATTCCAGAGCAGATTTCACAGAGTGGATTAGACAATCAGAAATCATATCTACAGGAGTGTGGGGTTTTTTTGTTTTTTGTTTTTTTGTGGCACACAGGCTTAGTTGCTCCATGGCATGTGGGATCTTCCTGGAGCAGGGATCGAACCTATGCCCCCTGAACTGGCAGGCGGATTCTTAACCACTGCGCCACCTAGGAAGCCCCAGGAGTATGTTTAATGGAGAGATATGAAAGAAAATGCGGGGAGGTGTGAACTTTCTGGGTGTTTCTCCTCAACTTTTCCACTGAGAAATCACTCCCATGGTGGGTCTGAGGTGCATGCTTTAATTCCAATCTTCCTTCCTCCACTGGGTACCCCTCACCATGCAATCACAAGTGAGAGGTGGAAAGCAAATCCAGGATCAGAGGGGTAGGGAAGTGGACTTCCCTGGTGGTGCAGTGGTTAAGAATCCACCTGCCAATGCAGGGGACACAGGTTTGAGCCCTGGTTGGGGAAGATCCCTCCTGCCACAGAGCAACTAAGCCTATGAGCCACAACTACTGAGCCTGCATGCTGCAACTACTGAAGCCCACATGCCTAGAGCCTGTGCTCCGCAACAAAAGAAGCCACTGCACTGAGAAGCCCGCACACCGCAATGAAGAGTAGCCCCTGCTCTCCACAACTAGAGAAAGCCTGCGTGCAGCAATGAAAACCCAAAGCAACAACAACAAAAAAGGTGGGTGTAGGCAAGCATGTCAGGGCCATGCTCTGATACACGTTGGGACTTCTCCTCCCCGATGGTCACATTAGGGTTGTGGACCCTGAGCTGGGATGCACAGCGTGGGCAGAAGAAAGATGTAGCAGAAATGAGTTATCTCAGCTCTTCTGATCCAATATGTAGGTTCCAGAGTCTGGGAGGATTTGACATGCAGCCTAATGCTTCTCAAACTCTCTGTAAAGGACTGGTTTTTAAAGGCCTAACCCTTTGGGGAAGAATATGTGGCAATTCATGGTATGACTCAACAACTCCAGAACCGGTCTACACCCTGTGCTAGGAGATGAGTCTATGGTCACGTGCTTGGATGTTGGGGCAGTATGGAATTGCTGTGAAAGTTTCTCACTCTTGCTGAGTCCTGTATTTATGTTATCACAGCCCAGAAAGTTTGTGGACTGACCCCACTTGGCAGGCCAAATAAGAATGAGGTTGAAGTAGGTAAAATGGCTTAGGAAGAAACAGAAGGAAAGAAGGCTTTTCTTACACAGGGGGATGTAATTCTCCTGGTTAGAGAAACAGGGCAGAGCAAGAGGGAAGGGAGAAGAGTGAGTAGAGAAGGAGAAGGAAGATGAATGGGAGTTGTGGGGCAGAAGGATTCTATTTTCTGCACCCACATACAGTTGCTGAGAAAGCAGAACGACCCCCCCCCCCCCCGCCCCAGTCAGAAGCAGCTGTGTGTGTGCCGAGTCTAAGGTCGGCAGCACTGAAAACCTCACAGGCCCAGCAGGGGAGGAAGGCAAGAGGAGCTGGTGCACACACAATGAAAAATGGTGACTGACACACAGTTTTGGTGTTGGGGAGTGAGAAGGGGTGGTGGGGATTGTGGCAAACTGGAGTGCACAGCTTCCATCGAAGGGGGCAGCAGTTTGTGGCACAACCTATTTGGTTCCCCAGTAGGCACTCCCAATTCCTTTCCCTCTGGCAGCTTCATGATGGCCATGTAATCTAGTTCTGGCCAAGGGGGCTTCTGGGAGAGACTTTTCTTTTGTTCCTCTGCTGGATCCTCCCCTGGATTATCTGAGGATGTAATGTCTGGAGTTACAGCAGCCATCTTGGGACATGAGGTCACAAGCATAAAAGCAAAAAGCCCACATGATAAGGTAGAAGGAGTAAAAGGATAAAAAGAATTTGATCCTTAAAGATAAAACTGAGCTGACAAACAGCCTTGGGGTCCAGACTTCTTTCTAAATACACAATAAGTACCATTATGATTTAAGCTGATGTTAGTTGGGCTTTTTTGTTACTTGCAGCCCAAAGCATTCTTAATTGATACAATACTACCCATCTCCAGCTGATCCCTGTCACCTAGAAATGTGAGTTTAATGTAGCCAGGGCTTCTGATTTTTCCAAACAAGTCAGAAATCTGGATTTGTATATGAAATGTCCCAATTTTTAAATTCAGGCAACAAATTCAAAGTAGTTGGACAAAACAAAAACAAAACAAAACGAACAAAAACACGGTCGCAGGGTGAATGTGGCCTATAGGTTTTCAGTTTGTGACCTCTGGTCTAGGAAGACAGAACAATAAAAGATTCCTGTGCCCACAATGCAGCAAAGACATAGCAATGAAGCGCCCCAGGCCTGAAAGGGCTGCCTGGATTAGGAGAGTGGACAACTTGGCAGCAGCCTGGGTCTCAGTGATGGAAGACAGGATGGGGCCCAAAACCCACAATGCACTGGCCTTGGGTAAGATTCTAGAACCATGGCCAAAATTCTGGAGAGTTTGGGGAAAGCCACAGAACACTAAGATGAAACTTTCCCATCAGCCCAGAAGGGTGGCTCAAAATAGAAATCATGTTGAAATGCTGAAAATAAAGTCAGTTTTATTTTTCACCCTCCTTGAGCTCTCAGTTTGAGATTTATACCTACTATACAGGGACTGAGGAATTCTTTATGTCTCTGGAACCGTGCCTCCACCAATGTCAGGGAATCTGTGTGGACAGCATCCCCTTTTGCCATCCTGCAAAACGCTAGGTACTGATGAGTTAATTCAAGTTCATTGTACATTTTCCATTCTAGTGTGTCTGTGCATAACCTTTGGTTTCTGTGTTCCTGCAAAAAGTGCACTAGTGTTTTGTGGGCAGGTACATAATTTCTGTAAATTCTCTGCGTTGCATTTCTTATGGTTTCTCAGTTTTTCTCACCCAGCGTTAGATTCTTAAGACCCACCTATGTGGCTCTGGGTACATCTTGCCTGTCACCCTGGCAGCTGCCCAGCCATCCCTCGTATGCTTTCTTCATATCTCTCCTGCTCCCTCCACCATCCGGGAGAGGACCTTGGATACCTCCCTCTCCACCCACCTCAAACAAGGCTGCTTGAACATTCTCGGACCTCTTCCCTTGTGGCCTGTGTGTGAGTTTCCTCTGGATGTATCCCCAGGAGTGGAACTGCTGGGTCCTGAGGTTGAGCAGACTGAGTTTCCCTAAGGGCTGAGTCAGCGCTCTCAGCATGGCTGCCTAGTGCACGTCCCCACTGGCAGTGCCATCGGGTCCCCTATCCCCGCACCCCCACATCCCCACCAGCAGTTGGCATAATCCCACTTGCTAATCTTTGCTATCCTAATAGGAACAACACGATATCTCATTTATTGTCTTTAATTCACATTTCTCTGATTACTGGTGACTCTGCACATCCCTTCTTGGGCTTCTTACCTTCTGGATTTCCTCTTTTTTAAGGAGATGGTGTCAGTCACCAATGAAAACCTCTCCCCCCTCTCCTGGGCCAAGCTCAGCTTTAACTTAATCTTAGCCCTTAGAACCTTCAGTTACTGGCATTAGCAGTTGGACTAATAATAATGATGACTTCCATTTATTGAGCACTTATTACCTTCCCCAGGGCTGGTCATTTTACATGCATTATCTTGTTGTGTCTCCACTACAACCCTTGGAAGGAGGTCCTATTAGGAGGTGACAGAGCAGGGTTCAAGCCCAGTTCAGCCTGACTCCAAAACCCAGGCCCCCACCTGTGTGCAGCCCAGCCATCCAAGCAGCTGTGGGAAGCAGCACAGGTCACTGCCTGCCTCAGCTCCTTCAGGCCATCCTGATTTCACTGTCACCTGCAGGTCTGACATGCCATCCCAGGCAAAGGAAACCTCACAGATAATCCCAATGAACAAGCATCCTCTCATCACCATTACTTGCTTTGGAATCCATCTTACAATTTCTTCCCCCACAACAAAGGGACCTACTCTACTGGGTCCACAGTGACACTCAAAAAACAGGTACCCATTCGGCAATTAAGTCTGACTGCTGCCAGTATTAAAATAAAATTGATGAAAACATACCTCAGGACTGCAAGTGAGAAAGGTCTAGATATACAGTTGGTGGGGAGGTGATATAAAAAGTCATCAGCAGATAATGTATAACAGAGAAGAACCACAAGTAGAGAGAGGTGAACCCATTAAAAAAACCACCTACTCGAGTACCCCAGCCATGGCCCAGGTTCCAAAAGGGACAAATCACAGCTCTTCTTAGGCTGATTTTCTGCTTCTTTTCTTTATCCAGAATCCAAAGTGGGAAGGCAAAGACCTGGCAAGCCCTGTCTTGCCCTTCACCTACTGTGTTCACTCAACCAGGCATTCACTCATTTATTCCATAAATATTTGCTTAGTGCCTTGCATGTGCCAAGATTTCTATCTTGAGAAAGAGCTGGGTCCTGGTTTCTTGGATCTAAGAGCCAGAAGGGGGTGGATGACAACAGTGAATCTATACGTAATTGATTATTCACCCTGGTGACTATCGACAGGTGGTTGAACTTTCTAAGCCTCAGTTTCTCCACCTGTAAAATGGAACTGAGCATAGTTTATTTATTTGATTTATTATGAGGATGCTGTGACATAAGGCTTATGAAAGGCAGAGCCCAGCACAGAGTAAGTGTTCAATAAACAGTATCTGGGATTATTACTCTCTCTGTGTTCATAATCACTGCTGGAGGTGTCAACAATGCTAGTGTTTCACTGATCAACCACTTAAAAAATATTCCTGGGAATAAAAACATCCAGGGAAAGTTAAAAACAAAACAGTTTGGATAAGGCCAAACAGCAGATCCCAAATGAAAACAAAGGATTTGCAGGGGGTGGGGTGGGCTGGGGGGGACCCAGATTGAGCTCTCAGCTCTGAGACCCAGTTGTCTCAGAGCTGACACTGAGTTGTCTAGTCCATTTTGCCATCTTAAAAAATCCAAACATGGCCCCACCCACCCCTGCCCTGAGCCTGTTCTCCTGCATCTTTGCTCCACGTGGAGTCCAGCCCACATCTGTGTTTAATCAAATCAGTTGCTAAATGTCACAATGGCCTCATTCACAGGTAGCATAAAGCATATTTAACTGGTAATAAAACAATCCACATTCCTGAGAATGCCATTTCAGATAGGCTGCCCTGTCACTGCGTTTCTGCCACACGAGTTGAAATAATGCCGGGGCAGAGATGGGGGAGAAGGGGGCCAAGAAGGGCAATGATGCTGCAGAAGAGAAAGCGATCGCATGCAGATCCACATGTGCTGCTGTGGGAAGACATCCAACAGGCAGTGCTAGGTGACAAAAGGCAAGATGCAGAATTGTGAGGCTACTCTGAGCACACATTAGATGGAACACTGATATTTGTTAATTTCAGTTACATAGAAGATTGATAAAGTTGGAGGGCCTCTTAGAGGAGGTGGCAGTTGAGCAGAAAGTAAATGGATGAGAAGGACCCAGCACGTGAAGGGCCAGGGAAAGAGCATTCCTGGTTGGGGCAACAGCAAAATGTAAAGGCCCTGAGGTGGGAAGAACAAAAAGAAAGCCAGTGTGAGTGAAATGGAGAGGATTGGGGTGCAGTCTGCATGATGAAGTCAGAAAGGGTCTTTAGGGGCTGAATCAGGCCAGGCTTGGCAAGGGGGTAGGTTATAGGAAGGTACCGGCATTGATTTCTCATTGCAACGGGAAACCCCAGAGGGGCTTTCGACCAGGTGAGTGGCATGATCTGGTACAACATGGGAAAGGACTGACTGTGTGACTTCTTCACTTAGTGTGGTGGAAATAGATCAGGGGGTCACAATGGATCCCAAGACCAAATGCACTATTCTTTTTTTTTTTTTAAAGTAATGATAATGTTATTTTATTGGGTTTTTAAAAAAATTTATGTATTTATTTTATTTTTTAATTTATTGGCTGCATTGGGTCTTCGTTGCTACGTGCGGGGTTTCTGTAGTTGTGAGAGCGGGGACTACTCTTCACTGCAGTGCATGGGCTTCTTATTGTGGTGGCTTCTCTTGTTGCAGAGCACCGGCCAAATGCACTGTTCTTATTGCCAAGTATCTCCTCTGGGGAGATTCTTGAGAATGGTAACCCATAAAGATCAGACATTCTGAAACAAGTTATATTAACACATGTTGGAGAGAAATTGTCACTGATATCAAGTGCCTAGGGAAGGCTGAGGCTAGACATGCCTTATACTGCCCTGGTGGAAATTTGGCAGGAATGGAGTATGTGACCCAGCTTGGACCAATTAGTGCATCATATTCCGCTGAGCATAATGATTGCTTTAGGGGTGTGCAACTAAACTAAGCAGGTCCAAATGACAGGGAATCTCAAGATGTTGTATGGTAAAAAGGCTGGAGCTGCTGCAGCCACTTGGTCACCATGAGGGCACTTGGCATTTACATGACTGCCTTTCTCCAAAAAGAGATAACATACCCATTTGTCACTGACTAGATGTGCAAAAAACATCTGTTGAAAGAACAGATGAATGACTGGATCATCATCTTTGATGCTCTCCCCCTCTCATGGATCTAAATACCATCACCAATTTCTGTGAATAGAGTCTCCTGCAAGTCTATCCATTTTTCTCCATTTCCACCACCACCATGCCTCTATCATCTCTTTGCCCAGGGTATGCATAGCTTCTTCATTGATTTTCCTGCATTCACCCTGACCCTGGTTCAACTGCTGCTCTTTTCCAGATTAGTACAGCTTCCCTGGCTTCCCCTTGTATTTATAAACCCTTCACCATGTCCACAGGCCTGCTGTGACCTGCCTCTTCTCTGACCTTCCTGAGCTCCAACTTTCTGTCCTACTGTCGGTTGAATTGTGTCCCCCCAAAAGATCTATTCAAGTCCTAGCCCCAGGAGCTATGAATGTGACCTTATTTGGAAACAGGGTCTTTGCAGATGTAATCAAGCTAAGATGAGGTCATCCTGGATTAGGGTGGGCCCTGATCCAACAACTGGTGTCCTCATGAGAAGAAGAGAAATTTGGACACAGACACGCAGAGGGAAGAAGGCCCCGTGAAGAAAGAGGCAGAGACCAGAGTGATGAGTCTCTAAGCCAAGGAAGGCCAAGGACAGCTGGCCACCACCAGAAACTGGGAGAAGGGCAAGGAACAGATTCTCCCTCGGAACCTCCAGAAGGAACCAACCCAGAAGTCCACCTTGATATTGGACTTCTGGCATCCAGAATTGTGAAAGAATAAACTTCTGTTGTTTTAAACCACCCAGTTTGTGGCACTTCGTTACTGCAGCCATAGCAAACCAGGACACCCCCACTTTGCTTCTCTCCAGCCACCTGGCCATTTAGAACATCATTTTAGGATGTCTGTGTTTGCTCCTCCCTCTGCCTGGAATACCTTCTTTTCTTTTTCCCTTTAATAAATTATTTATTTATTTATTTTATTTTTTATTTATTGGCTATGTTGGGTCTTTGTGGCTGTGCACGGGCTTTCTGTAGTTGCGGAGAGTGGGGGCTACTCTTCGTTGTGGTGTGTGGGCTTCTTATTGCGGTGGCTTCCCTTGTTGGAGCACGGGCTCTAGGCGCACAGGCTTCAGTAGCTGTGGCACGTGGGCTCAGTCGTTGTGGCTCTCAGGCTCTAGAGCACAGGCTCAGTAGTTGTGGCACACAGGCTTAGTTGCTCTGAGGCATGTGGGATCTTTCCGGATCAGGGCTTGAACCCGTGTCCCCTGCATTGGCAGGCAGATTCTTAACCACTGTGCGATCAGAGAAGCCCTGGAATACCTTCTCATAGCCCAAATATTATTGTGCACAGGAATCATCTAGAGACCCTATTAAAAAGTAGATTCTGCAGGTTTTGGGTGAGACCTGAGATTTCTAACCCTCTCCCGGGTGATGCTGATGTTGCCAGACCAGGGACCACAGCTGGAGGCCCTGACCCCTCCCCACGGCTGGCTGCCTCCTCAGTCAGGCCCCAGCTCCGATGTGACACTCCCTGACCACGCCAGCTAAAGCAGTCCCCACCATCCCTGCCACTCCAGCCATATCTTACACATTTACCCTGGTTTTGATTTTTTTCTTCTGGTAGCACTTACAGCCTCTGAAATCATCTCTACATCTTTCGATACACATTTATTATCTCATTCCTACTTGGATGTAAGCTCCCTGAGCACACAGACTTTGTTTTTTATTCACTGTCCTATGCTCGGTTTCTATAAGAGTAGGTGGTACGTGACAGGCTCTCTGGAAATATTTTTTGAAAAAAAAAGTTGGGTTTTTTTTTTGGCACTATTTCCAGCTCCTAGCACCCTACCTGGGACATTACAAACATTCAATAGTTATTTAATGAATGAATTAAAAAAGTGAATGAATTGACTGTGATTACTTTCTGATTACTGAGCACATACTATGTGCCAGGAACCATGCTAAGTCCCTCACCTCAATCATCCTAGTTTATCCCCACTCTGAGAAGGAGAACAGAGCAAAGTAGGCTCTTTGTGACCTCTTTTCAATTATTTCACCAATGTTTACTGAGCACCTACTATGTGCCAATCTCTCCTAGGCACTAATGACATAGCCACCAACAAGACGCTGCAAACCACTGCCTCCGTGGAGCTGACCTCCTAGTGGGGAGGGGCTGAAAGTGAAGATATATGTCAGTGTGTTAGATGGTGATAGGAGCTGGAGACAGTCAAAGCCAGGACAGGAAGTAGGGAATGCTGGGGTACAGGGTGAGTGGTCAGGGAAGGCTCTGCTTTTTAGTAAAGACTTGCAGGAGGTAAAAGAGCCAAGCCCAGAGAGCTTGAGTCACTTGCAGTTTATAACTCAGAGATTATAAGTGGCAGAGCTGGGATGTGAACCCAGGACGGTCTGACTCTGGGGCCTGTTGTTCTCCATCTCAACATCTTCCAACCTGCTGGAATTTCTATCCCTCCCCGGAAGATTCATTAATAGTTTCAGTGGGTGATTGATTTCACCTAGCTAAAAATTCCCTTCCCCACTCTTCCTGCCAGTGCACCCCAGCTGTTGGACCTGTTACACAGGGTTCTGATTCCCCGACAGCAGATGGCTGCCTGCTGGGCTGTTTTGATCTTGTTTTGCGACGCCCGTCACACGTGCCGTGGCCAGGCTGCCACGGTGAAGCCCCGCAGAATGCCATTTTATTACCCCCTGGCAGCCAGCACTCAGCAACCAGGGGAAAGTCTGCTGGAGGCCAGGGGCTCACCATGGGGCAAACACAGGCCAACATCTGGTTAGTGACAGGGTGGCCGTCCAAAAAGCCATGGTATGGCCTCTGGTCTAAAGTTTCCTGGCAGTAAAGACAACCTTCCCCAAATTGATACTTTTTCAAATAGAGAGGTCAAGTGCTCACCGAAATGACCTCCCACAGCAATCCTCGAACGCCTCATAAGCTCACAAATCCTACATCTGTCCGATGTGACAGGGCAAAGAGCCTCATAAAACTGTGCATCCTTCTCAGGTACTCTTTACAGGAGTACTGGGCTGGCTCTCTCTAAATGTTCCGTTCCTCTGCTTACAAAGCTGCCTGCCTCTTTCAAGTGTTTACCATTAGGAATAAGGTTCCTTCTGCAGACCTGTAAATTCCAAGTGGGACCAACTAATGTACCCCAGGAGGATGTGGGAATACCTTATGCAAAGGCCACAGTCTCCCTTAAGACGTCTTCCACTTTTAGATCAAAGTCGATTTGTCCTGGGTCCTAAGAGCCATAATTCATTTCTTGCCCTAAAACCTCACGTGCCTTTTAAAGATTTGATGGTCCGAGCAGCTGCGGACCTTGGCTTTCATCTCTGCTGGATTTATTTCCCCTTCTTTGGTCAGCTCTTCCAATCTTTGTAGCTTCCATTATTTCCAAAGTCCCAGAATTTGGGTGCTGTTCTATCCCAGTTCTGCCATCACTAGTGGGTATTTTTAAGTCTGTCTTAAAACTCAGAGGGACAGTCACACACACAAAGCACATCCTATGTATCAGGTCGGTGCAAGGGATGGATGAGGCCTGCCGATGAGTCCCGCTGCATATTTTGTGTTTATTTTATATTTTCCCTCCTCTCTACACAAGGAAAGCATTTAAACCAAGGGGTTATAGGGCATGGACTCTGCTGATCAAGGTTAACATCATGGGTAATAAGAAAGACTGATATCCTGTAGCCATGAGAAGATGCACTGAGGGTACAACATCATGTGTGTGGTCTCCTTGTCCCAAATGCACAACCTCAATCTAATCTTGAGAAAACATTAGACAAACCCAATTGAGGGACATTCGACAAAAATGCCTGATGGGTATTCATCAAAGTGTCAACCATGAAAGACTGAAGGTTTGTTGCAGATTGGGGACCAGGAGAGACCAAATAACTAAACGCGATGTGGGATCTTGGAACAGAAAACGGACATTGGTGGAAAAACTGGTGAATTTCAAATAAGGTCTGTAGTGCAGTTAATATCCTGGTTTTGATCACTGCACTGTGATTCTGGAAGACTCACATTAGGGGAAGCTGAGTAAAGGGTACACGGGAACTTTCTGTCCTATCTTTGCAATTTTTCTGTAGGTCTAAACTCACTTTAAAATAAAAAGTTAAAAGAAGAAAAAGAAGAGATTCTAACAGAATTTGAATTTCCTACTTACTGGCTAGGTGACCCTGTGCAAATTAAGTAACTCCTCTGTGCCTCAATCTCTCCATCTGTAAAATGGTATTGAAGATAATACCCACCTTGCAGGGTCATCATGAAAATTAATGAATTAACAGACATACTGTGTTGAGAACTAGATCTGGTACAGAAATGCTGGAACAAATGTCATCCACTGTTAGTATCATTAACCTTATTGTTCTCACTTCTGCTATTTCTCTTTTGTTGGGAGAGAATGGGGTGAAACAAGTACAGCAATTCAGTGTCCTCTGTCAGCTTATCAACCTGGACATTTCATAATATGTGCCAGGCAACTGCTGCATAATATTTTTAAAACTATCACAAGTTAATAATTTCATATAAAAATCCAGACGTTGCACTTCTATTTGAGCAAAAAAATGAGGGAAGCTCTGGAACACTGGGCCTACTTTCAGCCGTGCAGTCATACACTACAAATGAGTAGTGCCCCTTGTAGATGGAGCTTGTGCTCTCCATGGGACCACACTCCCTTCCCCTCCCTATTCCTTCCTACCACTAAAGAATAAATCCTATCATCCTTGGCTTGACAGCTTTCCTACAGTTAAAAAAAAATTTCTATATATCCATGGTTGGCTGAATAACGGCCCCCAAAGATGTCTATGTCCTAACCCCCAGAGCCTGTAAATAAGTTACTTTACGTGGCAAAAGGGACTTTTCTGATGTGATGTAGGATCTTGAGATGGAGAGATTATGCCAGATTAGCCAAGTGAGCCCAATGTAATCACAGGGGTCTTAATAAGAGGGAGGCAGGAAGGTCTGAGTGAGAGAGGAGATAAAACAATGGAAGCAGAGGTTGGAGGGATATAACTTAAAGACAGCAGAAGGAATGCAGGTGGCCTCTAGAAGCTGGAAAAGGCAATGAAATGCATTCTCCCTGGAAACTCCAGAAGGAATGCAGCCCTGCTGATACCTTGATTTTAGAATTCTGAACTTTAAGACAAAAAGATAATGAATGTGTGTTGTTTTAAGCCACTACATTTGTGGTACTTTGTTGTACCACCAACAGGACACTAACACAGTAGTACTCGTGTCTCTAACAACAATAAGAGAGAAAAATGCAGCAGAGGTCACCCAATTTCTCTTAGGCTCAGTCCACTTTACTCACTTGTGTGACCTGTGGCCATTTGCGTTTGCTGCCCCCAGACCAGGAGCCTCAGATCATTCATGCATGCATGCATGCATGCAGGCCTTGTAATTACTCACTGAAGATACAGTGGGGAATAAGACACAGCCTCTGCCCTTAAGAATCTTTCAGTCTAAGTGGATATTCAAGAGGATTAAATATAACATTTAAGCTTCGAAAAGAGAAAAATCATATTCTTTGAGAAATACACAAAAGAGATAAAATTTTAGAGAAATGGACAAGTTACCCCAATGTTATCTAAGTTTTGTCTTCACAATAACCTGGAGGAAACAGATATCATACCCCACTGCAACCATCTCAAAAGAAAGGAAAGTGAAGCTCAGAGAAGTAAAGTAACAGATTTAAGGTTACACAGCTGGTCAGTGGCAAGCTATCTCCAGTAGGAGCCTGTGCTTGTTCCGTATTTCCATGAGGCAGCTCAAATCTGTCAAAGCTTTCTCAAGGAACACACCAAGCTGCTGAACTCTTGAACTCAAACCCTACCAGTCTGCACTTAAGCAGTGGCACATTTTATGGTGATAAACCTGGCCCAGAGCTGGCCCGGAGTTGGGCTGTTTCTGGTTGCAGCCACTTGGTGACACATTCGGAGCAGATGAAACAACTGGTCCAGAAAAAGTAGATCAGCACTAACTCCACACTTGGCTCGGAGGACTTGGATCCCATCCACTTCCAACACCAGCCTTCAGTCAAAGCTCACACACTTGACACTTCTACCAAAGAGGGCTGGGAATTCCAGCGGGTGGCTGCAGTTGACTGCTCTGTACAGACACAATGACAGACTCGGTCACTGTTGTCCTTGGGCATATCCACATGCTGGTTCCCTTCTTCAGCCCTGGGTGTCAGAGCCTGGTAACGGGACCCAATGTTCGTGCCTTCCTTCTCTCTCATAGTCACAAAGTTTGCAAGTCTGAGCTGGGCCTGTGGCCATCCTGACATCTCCCAACTTCCCCTGCGGCTAGGTGTAGCCAAGTGCCTGAGAGCTAGCCAACATCATGTGAGGAGATGTGTGATGTGCAGCACCTGAGTTGTGGTCTTAAAAGGAAGGTGTGGCCCTATTGTTCTGCTCATCCCCCTTCTCTCTGGCTGGACTAAGCTGGATGTGAGCCATCCTGGGGCACGTGGAAGAGGGCAGCAGCTGGGGACTGTGGAGCGGCAAGAGGGAAGGGGTCTGGGTGTCTAACGCTGCAGAGGTGCTTACACCCAGACTGTTAGGTAAGAGAGAAACGAACTGTTATCCTGTTGAACCATTTTTAATTTTGGTCTTTGTTATAGCAGCTGAGCACATACTGCAATCCTATTCCCAAACCCTCATACACCACTGATGTCAAACAAAACTCTCAAAGATAGGGTCCTGCCAATTTTCTGATAGAAGTTCTCTTGGTCCAACAGCAACTCCATTACTTACATAGGTATCTAGGAAAAGAAGCTGAGGAAAAGGACAGGGGCGGCCCCAGACAAAAGTCCCTTCCAATGACAAATCCATGGGAACACTGCATTCCAGCTACTCTGGGAACTTATAGGAAATTTTTAAGACAGAATGTGGAAGGCTGCCTTCAAATATGGCTGCCAAGAATTCCTTGGATCCTGAATGTAGATGCTATTTCTTCTATATGGTGGGGGGGAGCCTTTTTCCCTTCCCCTTGAATCTGGGCCGGCCTTGTGACTTGCTTTGATCAATAATAACATGTGGCAAAGTGATGTTCTGGAACTTCCAAGCTCAGGCCTTAAGGGAACTGGCAGTTTCTGCCTTCATTTTCTTGGAACCCAGCCACCATGCTGTAAGGAAGCCGACTATACACCTGAAGGAAGAGAGGCCCATGTGTAGGAGAAACAAGGAGCCCAGCCTAGAGCAGCACCGGCTGCCAGATGAGCGAGTACAGCCCTTTTGGACATCTCAGCTGCATGTGAGAGTATGGTGGTCCCAGGCATCACTAGGAAGAGCAGAAAAACCACCCAGCTGAGCCCAATCAACCCAAGAAATTCTGAGAAATAACACATTGTTGCTGTTTCAAGCCACTCAGTTTGCCAGTGGTCTGTTACACAGCAGTAGCCAGTCCATACACTGGAACAGTTTTATTTTTCTTTATATTTCCCCAGGCCCAGTTACAGTTCCTCAAAGGCCCTTGTACTCTTCTTTCATAGCGATGATCACGTCACAATCATTAATTAGTGTGATTATTTGTTTAGTATACTTAAATGACAGGAAGTGTGCACTTGGGAGCTTCTCAGATCTGGAATCAGAACCAGGTTCTGCCGCTCCTTGGCTGTGTGACCTTGGGCAGCTCACTTTGCCTCTCTGGGACTCAATTTGCTCATTTACAAAGTGGGAGAAATATTAGTACTTACTTCATGAGATTTCTGTGAGATGCAATGAGAGAGCACTAGTTAAGCTCCCAGCACAGTGTCTGGTACACAGCATGCCCTCGATTAATATTTATTGAGTGAAGGAATGAAAAGGGTTGTCATAACAGTTCTACAAACGCTCACTGGCTGAATGAACCGACGACTCAGTGCCACCTTCTTGGTGAGACGCAGCCTGATGGAACAGTGCAGCTCGTCCCCACCGCCACACCCCGCCCGAGCCTCCTGCTCCTGACCCGGCTCTGCTCTTCACGGGTAGTATTTATCGCCCTACAACGCAGTGCGCTTATTTGTTCTATTTCCTATATTTTGTCTGTCTTTCCCACCACAAAAATAGGTTTTTAGTTATTTTGTTCCCCGAAGCATCTCAAGTGCCTGGAACTACGCCCAGCACACAGTAGGTGCCAACAAACATGTGATGAATGAATGAATACATGTAACAAGTGTTCATGGGGACCTGTGGCTTTTTGGAAGTATGGACACAAGCATATGGGAAGCAGCCCCGTTAGACAAAGGCCCTTCGCTTCTCGAGACACATTAGTACAGCATGTTGAAAATGGTCCTGATGACTATGTAAGTCTGTGATGGCTTTGATGTGAAGGGTAACATCTGGGGTTGTGTAAAGCCAAGAGCAGAGCCCTGATGCGAAGAGGGATGCTGAGAAACAGTGCCCAGCTCTGCTTAACATCAACCAAGCCCACGAATACCTTCCTAAAGCCTTTCCTCCAAAAACACAGATTTAGGTTTGTGGTTTTCTGTCTCTGGACAACCTCATTGGACTCCAAATCTCATAATGTTGAACTATCCCTCTTGACCATCGCAAAAATGAGATAATTACTCAAAAGGTGCCAGAACCGAGAAGGTGTCAACGTCTCTTGACCTGTTCCTGTGGGACAATGATGACGATGATGACGCCACAACCTTAATTCGGAGCTTAGTATGTGCCAGGCAAGTCTCTGTGGGCTTTATATGTAGTACTTCACTAAATCCTCATAATAATTCTATGAAGTGGGTATCATCATAAGCCCATTATACAGATGAGAATACTGTGGAACAGAGAGGTTAAGAAACCTCTGCAAGGCCACCCAGCTAGAAAGTGATGGGAAAAATGCTAAGTTGGGCCAGGTCATAAATAAAAGGAGAAACTGCCTTATGAGTGCAGCACTGTAGGAAGGGTGCTGGCGGGCCACGTGAAAAAGGTGGTCCACGCTTATGACCATGGGCACCTGGGAAGAAGTAAGACTGGCTCCGAGGCCACTTCCGGTCCCCGGCTGTAGCTGGAAGGCACCTGACACATGCTTCCTGAGACGTCTACTTGACCTTCTCAGGCTGAACTTTTGCCTCCCCCTTTTAAAACATTCCCTTTCCATGGGTCCCCTGCCTATGCCTCTTGTTGAACTTAAGTATACATCTGCACTGTGGTGAACTTTCATTCCCCTGGAATAAGTTTGCCAGTAAAAACAAAAGTGGCCTCAACATGTAGAAGTTCACAGAGAAGCCCATTTATGGAAAAATATAGCATTCATGCTGTTGGGCACTGAACTCCTAAGAGGGAGAAGGATGCATATTCTTTCATCACAGCTCTGTAGAGCTGGAAGGGGTCTGAGGGATTAACCCTCCTCTCCTTCCTTTCTTTCTTTGAGCATTTACAGTCACCCAGTGGTTGCCTACCCAATATCCATTTCCTCCCCATTCTTGTTAAGAGAAGCCACCTGGAGTAGCAACACACCCAGGTAAAAATAATCACTTCTCTAGCCTCCCCTGCAGCCAAGGGTGGCCATATGACACAAATCCAGCCAATACAACAAGACCTAAAAACTTTAGCTTTCCTGATCATGGCTTTGCTCCTTCTTGATTCTTCCTTCTTCTGCTTGCCTGGAATGCGGAGGTGAGGGCTGGAGGTGAAGCAGCCATTTGGTGACTATTAGGTGACAAAAATGAGGATGAAAGCTAGAGGTTAAGGACAATAGGGCAGACAGACCGAGGGAAGCTGGGAACTGGGTTTTCTGTTGCTTCTGGCTGAATGAACTCTAACTGAAAATATGTGCCAGATGCCATAGGTCCTGTGAGATTAAGGGATGGTTCTTGCCACCTAGAAGCTTAAATATAGCCCAACCCTTGTACTTCACAGATGGGAAAATAGAAGATCCGAGACTGAATGACCAGGGTCACATATGAATTAGTAACAGAAATAGGTTTGGAACCCAAACTTATGTCCTATGTCTAGTTTTGCTTTTATTTATTTATTTATTTATTTATTTTAAGCTCTTTATTGGAATATAATTGCTTTACACTCTTGTCCCAGTTTCTGAGGTACAACAAAGTGAATCAGCTGCATTTATACACATATTCTCATATCCCCTCCTTCCCGCGACTCCCTCCCACACTCCCTGTCCTGGCCCTCTAAAGCATCACCCATCATCGAGTTAGTTCTGCTTCTTTTACTAGTCCAGAGGTCCCAAAGTGTGACCGAAATTCCTAGTGGGTGTACAAAAGATAATTTTGGATGAATCCCTTTTTAATCTCTTTTAATCTATCTCACAGGCAGCCTAGCTCACAGGTTAAGAGATTGGACTCTGGAACTAGACTGCTTGGGTTCAAATCCTGGCTTTACTACTCATTAGCTGAGTGACCTTGAACATGGCCCTCTCTGTACCTCAGTTTCCTCTTCTATAAAATGGACATGATAATAATTTCTTTATTATACAGTAGTTGTGAGTGGTTACTGAGGTAGCACCTTGAACATAGTATTAAATAAATATTAATTATTAATAGGGCAAAGAGAAATCTCTAATACTAACTAATCCCTCTTTTTAGCTAAGAGGTTCAGAGCCTTGGCTAGGATTTAATAATACCGTTTTATTTTCAGTGAACTTATTTTTACCAGTTCTTTCCATTTACGGCAAACAACACTGGCTTTCCACTTAAGGTAATGCTATAAATTTGCCTTTTAAAATGAATTAATTTTAAGCCAAAAGAAGTCTATAAATTAATAAAAACAAAAACTAACAAACAACAATACAGGTGACAAAATCATGAATAAGATATCGAGTGCCTGAAGTTTGAGAAACACTGTCTGGACCAAGGGAGAAAAATCTGCAGCATCCACCCTATAAATTCCCCTCCCACGATCACGGCAGACATCACTAATTGATCCCCACATGCTTTCCCACAGAGGCCAACAAGGCCTCAGATGTTTATGGAATGAATTCACCAGTGGCTTCCTTGACTTGTCCAGTTCTCTCTGACAGAATCCAGAACCTGACACTGCAAGCTGATGATGAGAAGAATGCACCAGAGTGAGCCATAGACAGCAGCTGAAAGGCTATGAGTCCTGGTAGGTTTAGAGTCAGGTGTTTATCATTTGTATAAAAAGTGTCAAATGTGACATGCACAGACTATCCCTGGAAGGACACCCAAGACCTAGGGGCAGGGGCTGCTTCTGGGTAAGAGTCATGGGTGGGGCAGAAGGAAGATCTAACTGCTACCTCTGTACTATGGACATGTATTAACTATTCCTAAAACATAATTAATATCAAAGGAAAGGGCAGGGGGTATTTTCTGGTGGGTTAGAGTTGCCAAAGCTTCTGGATGTCTTGAAGATCAGAGGGTCCTTTAAACACTGGAGAAGCAAAAGCAAGTTTGTCTGCAGTTTAACTCCCAGGGGTAGAGGTGACAGCTGAACTCCTGGTCTGGCTCCAGGAGGCCAGGGGGTGTGATGCCCACCAGGTGGTTATCTAACTTCCTTGCAGGGGGTGGTTTCTGCCTCCAGCCAGGTTTAAGCTGCTTACCTGCAGGAGCCCCAGGGGCGCTTCTGGCCCGCCTGCAGCTCTGAGCACACAGTTAGGCACGCCAAGAGTTAACCGAACTACTGTTCAGTGATAAGCCTCTGGATCTCCCTTCTCTCTTTCTGCCCCTCCCCCCACCCCCACACTCCCATTTCTAGTGACAGTTCAACACAGTGGTAACAGTGTTGAATCTTGACCAGACAGCATGAGCTTAGGCTGAAGCCCCACTACTTCCTAGCTGTGTGACTTTAAGCAAGTTGCTTAATATCTCTGTGCCTCAGTCACCTTCTCTGTCCTATGAGGCTAGTTTTATCACCTACCTGCTGGTACTGGTGCTGTTAACCCTGTAGCGTACTGAAAAAATTACTGCTATATGGGGGTGAATTTTATTGTGTGAAGATAGAGTTTATAAGAGAAACAGGAATGACAAAAACAGTGGTGGCTGCAGGTACTGAGTGTCTCTGAGGGCCAGGCCCAGTACTGAGCCCCTGATTCTGCATTTCCCACTAGTTGTCAGGTCAGCTCTACAGGGTAAGATCCTGCATCTCCATTCTACAGAACAGAAAGAAAGCAAGAGGCTCAGATTGTGGAAGGAAGGTGCCCAAAGTCCCTGTTTAAGAAGACAGGAGATGCATTCTAACCCCAGCATAATATATCATTCTTCAGAGACCAGAAGGTTTCCACTATTCTTGTAATAGAGAAAAACAAATCAGACTCCTTATCCAATCTGTTTCTTTTACTTCAACCTTTGTATTCTATTGCTTTTGCTACAAGAAAGTTACCTATAGTCTGAAATATACAGGATAGCCCATTCTCAAGGCTCTGACCTTTAAAGGTGTAACACTTTTCCATTCATACAGAGATAAAAAGTTGCAGAACAAAGAATAACATTTGTCTTGCTGGAGGTTTACAGGAACATCATGACCTGACCTATGTGGAAGGCTGCAAGAACAAAGGATTCAGACACCAAGAACCACACCCCTTCACCTTTTAGTATAAAAGAAGCCTGAATTCTAACTTGGGTAACATGGTTCTTTGGGACACTAGTCCACCATCTTCTCAGTCCGCTGGCTTTCCAAATAAAGTCGCTATCCCTTGCCCCAATAACTGTCTCTCAATTTATTGGCCTGCCATGCGGTGAGCAGTCGAGCTTGGACTTGGTAATACTCTATGCAACAATATTTACAAACTGGGCAGACCCATGGTGGGCCAGGAAATGAATCTAGAGATGGAACCACCACTGCAGCAAAGATGAACTTTGGTTCTTAAAATGGCCAACACTTATCTGGTGTACCAACTGTGCCATGCACAGCTAAATGTTGCACTTCTACTTAGGAATTTAATCTTCACAACAACCCCAGGAAATATTCTCCCCATTTCAGAGATGAAAAAGCTGAAGCACAGAGAGGTTAAACAATATCCCATGGTCACACAGCTAACAGCAAAACCAGGCTTTGAACCCCAGCAGGTTGTCTCCACAATCTTTGTGCTTTATTACTATGGACCCCTGTGTCAAGAGAAGAGAAAAGAACTGGAAATACTGGATCTATCTCAGGTGCGTGTGTTGGGGGGGGGGGTAAGTGTTATTGTGTCAATACTTTATTTCAATTGTATGTATATCCACAGTCACTATGCACAAGCGTGAGTGTCTGCATAGTGTTAAAATGTAAACTGTCTTTCTTTCTGTGGGTCTAAATCGGGGTACAGGCAAGCCTTTTCTGTACGAGGCCAGACAGTAAATGTTTTCTACTTTGGCTGTACGGTCTCTGCTGCAGCGACTCAATTCTGCCCCTACAGAGCAAAAGCAGCCACAAGCAACGTGTGGGTGAATAAAGGTGGCAGCGTGCAAATAAGACTGTATCTGTAGATCTGAAATTTGACTTCGATATCATTCTTATGTGTCATGAAATATTCTTCTTTCAATATTTTCCCTCAGACAGAAGAATGTGTTAAAAAAAAAAAAGCCATTCTGAGCTCCTGGGCTGTACAAAGATAGGCAGTGGCAAGTTGGACTTGTGGGTCATAGTCAGCCCACACCTGGTCCAGGTCAAAAATGTTTGGAACTCACTGCTACAGAGCTTTTGTCCACACCTGCCCTTCTGTTTCTAGAAGTCTCTATTTTGTTCTTTAAAAAGGCCTCTCAGGAGACAGATACTGCATGACTCTACTTAAGAGGTATCTAAAGTAGTCAAACTCTTATAAACAGGAAGCAGAATGGTAGTCACCAGGGGCTAGGGTGGGGGTGGGGGATGGGGCTTTGTTGTTTGATGGATACAGTTTCAGTTTGGCAAGATGAAAAAGTTCTGCAGATCTATTGCACAAAAGTGTGCATATAGTTAACACTACTATACTGTACACTTAAAAATAACTAAGATGACAAATTTTATGCTATGTGTCTTTCACCACGATACACACACACACACACACACACACACACACACACACACACACACTCCCCTCTTCTGGCCTTAGCAGACTTGTCCCAGGAGCATCCACGTGGGCAGAAGCAGTGACTGATCTGTCGCACTGTAAACGTGAGACCCTCTCCTGTGTGGCAGGGGATGGAGGAGGCCCTTCCCTGACCTTTGACCCTCCCACCCAGGGCCACAGGAGCCATGGGTCTCCCAGCCCAGGTCAGGACAGGGCTGCTCTATGGTGGTGATGTTCACCACCTCCTCCGCTTCACCTCAGTCATGCCCCTCGTCTCCTGGACTCCCTGCATCCAGCCCTGTCTGCCAACAGAGTACTCTCCACATGGCAGATCCTACGAGAACCCAGAATGGGATGAATTGTGTCCCCCCCGCCCCCAAATTCGAGTCCACCACCAGAGCCTTAGAATGTGACCTTATTTGGAAATAGTCTTTGCAGATGTAATCAAGGAAAGGACGAGGATGAGATCCCCTTGGATTAGGGTGGGTCCTAAATCCAATGAGAGTGTCCTTATAAGAGATAGGAAAGGACATAGAGACACAGAGAGAAGATGATGTGAAGATGGAGGCAGAGATTAGAGGGATGCATCCATCAGCCTAGGAAACCCTGGAGCCCCCAGAAGCTGGAAGAGGCAAGAAGGATTCTCTCCTACAGCCTTCCGAGGGAGCAGGGCCCTGCTGCAACTGGATTTCAGACTTCTGGCCTCCTGAACTTCAAGAGAATAAATTCCTGTTGCCACGCAATTTGTGGTAATTTGTTACAGCAGCCCTAGGAAAGTGATACAGAACCCAAGTCTGAACCTGTCCCTCCTCCCACCCTTCCCAGCTCACTCGAGGCAAAGCCTCAGCCCTCACAGTTACCGTCTAGCTGACCTGGCCCCATCACCAGCTCTTGGCCTCATCTCTTCCCTGTCCCCTTTGTTACCTCCACTCCAGTGTGCTGGTCCCTTGGCTGCCCCTCAGACCTGCAGGTGCACTGCCACCTTTGCAGTGCTGTTCCTTCTGCCTGGAATGCCCTTCCCAGACCTCCCTGCAGGGCTCCCTTCCTTTCCTTTGGTCTCTGCTCCAATTCACCTTTTCAGTGAGGCTCTCCTGACCCCACCCCTATCTAAAGTCGCTTCTGCTCTGTACCAGCTTCTCAATCCCCTCCTGTCCTCTGCTCTGCTCTGTTTTTCTGCGTGAATCCATCACTGTCTGAAACACTATGAATTTTACTTAAAAGAAGACAGAAAAAGAATCTTATTGATTTTCTATCTCCCCCTGTTAGAATGTAAGCTCTGCAAGGGCAATGGTTTTTTTTTTTTTTTTTTTGCTTTTTTTAACTTTGTACATTTATTTATTCCCAATCAACACACATTTCCTGTTGTGGGCTAAGTCTCACGCTGCATGCTGGGGATACAGAGATAAAACAGGCCACCCTCAAGGAGGTATTGGTCATGAAGCCACGTCTTCATAAAGGTACCCTCGTTTTTCCCAGGCTTGGGGGAAAAAGGAATCCCCAGACCACACAGACCAGGAAATCCTCATCTCAGTAAACTGGTAAGAACAAGCCTTTCACCGGCTCCATATGTGAATTCCCACACAGCCCCTGCAGCACTTGACACATTCAGGCAGTCGTCTGTGTGGCTGGGCCTCTTACACTGGCCAGTGACTGCTGGACACTTCCCAGAATTGACCTTAACTGGCTTTGATGGGTCTGCAGGATCCAAGCATTAGACGCCACCATAGCCAAGAAAGCATTTCTGCTTCTTTGGACACAGCCAGCCACTCTGGCATTGAGGGGCTTCCTACATAAGGCACATCACAGGAGGTCTGAAGGGGCAGTATCCCTGTTTAGCTTTTTCTTTGCTGGCACCTTCCATAGCCCAGGACATTGGGATTCCGAGGGCAAGGAGTGCCAGGAAGGAGATGAAGCTGCTGGACTTCATAGTGAGGACAGGTGGGGCTGTATGGGAGGAGTTTTTATCTGTTTTGTCACAGATGTGACCTCAAATCTGGTACATACTGCATACTGTAAATGGGTATTTGTTACTAATGAGTGAATGAGTGAGTGAGTGAGGTGAGCAGAATAAGGCCTCCCTTCCCCCGCAAAGATATCCATCCTCATCCCTGGAATCTGTGACTATATTAGGTTACCTGGCAAAAGGGGATTAAAGTTGCAGGTGGAATTAAGGGTGCGAATCAGCTGATTCTAAACTGGGGAGAGGATCCTGGATTATCCAGGTGGGTCCTTAAAAGTGGAAGGGGCGGGGCAGGAGAGAGATGTAACCACAGAAGATCAGAGTGATGCTATGTGAGCAGGACTTGACCCACTGCTGCTGGCTCTGAAGAAGAAGGAGGGGGCCACAAGCCAAGGAATGTGGGCAGCTGGAAAAGACAAGGAAACAGATTCTCCCCTGGAGACTCCAGAAGGAATGCAGTACTGAGGACACTTTAATTTTAGCTCAGTGAGACCTTCTGACCTCAAACTTTTGAACTCCAGAACTGCGTGAGTGCTGTTTTAAGCCACCAATTTTGTGGTAATTTGTTACAGCAGCAATAAGAAAACAAACACTATAATATTCATGAATAATAATAATACTCACGAACATGTGGTGCTTCTCCTGTGCGGTGCTCCGTTCTCAGGGTTTTACATGCACTGACTCATTCAGTCCTTACAACAATCTTACAGCAACACAAGTGATGAGGTAGAGATGCCTGTGAGCCGAACCTTACAAACGTGGAAACTGAGGCCCAGAAAAGTGAAGCTGCTTGCCTGTCATGTGGCTATTAGATAGTAGAGCTGGAATAGGAACTCAGGGTCTGGGTGTAGAGGCCACGGTCTACACCCCTACACTTGGTTATGAGGATTACATGAGGTTGTGTGTGCAACACTGTAGGACCTACCAGAAGGGAATAATGAAAGACAAGGACTTCTCATCCAGGCTGCCTGGAGGAGCATCCTGGTTGGTGCTGGGCCTAGAGCAAAGGAAAAATGCCTGCTCCTATGCGCCTTTACCAATATATCCTCTCATATTTTGAACCAATTGGAAAAAGTTATTAAACACTCTAAATTCAAAAAGCATGACTATGTGTAAAGCCCCAAATATACAAAGCTGCTAAATCTGTCTGTACAGCCTCACAGACCCACCTGGCAGGACCCCATGACCACATCTGCCCAAATCATGAGACGATGGGAAACAACTGTTCCCCTTGCACAATAATGCGAGGCTTTAGAACAGACAAACGTCAGCAGTCTGTCTTCATTTAAAAATCTGACACTTTCTTCATCAGGGTTTTTTGGCATTGACCTTGACTCTTCCATATACTGTATTAAAATATTGATCATGATTACTGAGTTTTGGGCACCCCCTTAAATGCTGCACCCGGGAGAATGCCTAGGGTCCTTTACCTTAGTGCCAGCCCTAATCCTGGTTATGGCACGTACCACCTTTGTGACTTCCTTCCTCAGAGCCTCAGTTTTCTCATCAGTCAAATGGCAACGAACTTGCCACAAGCGCTTGAGCGAGGACCAAGGGAGTGAATGCAGGCGGAGTGCTCAGCCTGGTCCCCAGCCCCCGGAAGTCCTCCCCCTGTGTTAGCTATTTTCAGCACCTGTCACTAAACGGGCCATTGATTCATGGTGGCCATGATGAGGTTGGTGGTCACTAAATATTTGTCAAACAAATGCTGGGTATTAGGACACACTATGAGCATCACTGTCCCAGGGTTCTGAGAGCCATTAGAGAGCAGAGGACAGGGGCACATGCTGGAGAAACATCTATTATGAATTTTTTTCCCCCTGGAGAGGCGGTGGCGGGTGGTGGTGGACAGAAGGGGCCAGTTTTAAAATAATAAAGTCAATTTGGTATGGTCTGCTTTGGTGTTTTGAGATCTTTGAAAGAGATATTGTGTGGCTGCAGGAGGGGGGTAGCCGGGAAGGGGGTTATATTTATACTGTAAAGAGGGAGCCCTGACCTTTGCTGGCAGCGGCCGCTCCTTGTCGAACTTGCTGGGGTCTGGACCGCCTTTGCCGCCACAGACTTAGACTGAGACTAATGCAAGCCAGCTGAGCGGCAGGGGCCTTGACCGACCCCTCTCGCTTGGGTGGTTTCAATTTTTTTGCACAGCCCAGCCCAGATATCTCAGGGACAGAACACAGCTCTCAGCCCCCACCTCACGCTGCTCAGGCGGGGACTCTGGGTGGGCAAAGCTGTGGGTTGAATTGTATCCCCCAAAAAGATCTGTTCAACTCCTAACCTTTGGTCCCTGTGAATGTGACTTTATGTAGAGATAGGGTCTCTGCAGATATAATCAAGGTAAGATGAGGTCATCCTGGATCAGGGTGGCAATGACTGGTGCCTTTATAAGAAGAGGGATATTTGGGCACAGACACCCAGGGAGAACATTGTGGGTAGAGTAAGGCAGAGAGTGGATTCCAAGGGAACCGGTAGCTGGGAGAGAGGTATGGTACAGATGCTCCCTCGGAGCCTCCAGAAGGAACTGACCTTGTAAATAACACCTGGATTTCAAACTTCTAGCCTCCAGAACTGTGACACAACACATTTTTACTCTTAAAGGCAGCCAGTTTGTGGTACCTTGTTATGGCAGCCTGGAATGAATCCAGGTGATCTTGCTGATTTGCTGGCATTCATCACTTTTTGTTCCAGTTTTGGCAGGCACAGGGTCATGGGCACAAGGACAGCCTGGCTTCTGAATTGCAGGATTCAGGGATGCCTCCTGGCCCTGTCACTGGGAAGCTGGGTCACCCCAGGCAAAGAATGTCCCCAATCTGAGCCTCCATTTCCACGTCTGTGCAAGAAAGAGATCAAACTAGATTCGTGCATCTGCACTTTATCTCCCTACCTCTATGCTTTCACATCTCCAAACCACCTGTACTTATTTTACTTAATATTTCCCTTAAATCAACTTTAGATAGACTCATGTTTAGAAAACTTAGCTTTGTCCTAAGTCATAATATCTACAAAATCACTCATTTTTCTTGAATAAATTTGTCTGAGAAAAAGACTTTATATTATTACCGTAAAGAGAAAATCAATACCACTCGTCATCAGTAATGAAAATGTAAAAAATAGAAAATACACAGAAAACAAATGGTTTTAGCTCTAACTAAATACTGTTGCCTGCCAAAGCCTTCAAACCTGGGCTTGCCTCTATTCCTGTGTCCTTTTGTGACCAAAAATATTGCATGGACTTGAGTCCTCAATCTACATTACAGATAACGCCTCAAAAAAAAAAAATCACAGAATTTACCAAGCACAACAGTTTATGTTTGCACAACAGTTTATGTTTATCAAGCACATACTGTGTTCCAGGCACTATTCTGTGTAGTTAGTAGCTCATAAATACTAACTCCTTTCATCTTTACAACAATCCTATGAGTAGGGACTACTATCGTCCTTCCAGCTGAAGAAGCTGAGACCCAGAAAGGTTAAGTAATTGGACTAACGTCACACATCTTCTAAGGGGGCAGAGCTGGAATCTAGACCTTGGCAGTTGGGTGCCAGAGGCCACACACTCATGTGACCTCTGCTTGGCTATGCTTCTTGACACTAAAGTTAGTAGAACTCCCAGTTAAAAGTGAATAAAACACTTACCATGTCCACTAAACTCTTGGAATAATCTATATAAATGATGAGAAATTTTCCCCAAAGAAAGTCCAGGTGTGAATCCCCTGCCTCTCTTCAATTTCTCTACAGCAACTCTATATACTGAGAAAGTTTTATAGAGACTCAATTAACAAGACTTAAAAATGAATGGACTGGGACTTCGCTGGTGATTCAATTGTTAAGAATCCGCCCCCAATGCAGCAGATACGGGTTCCATCCCTGCTCGAGGAACTAAGATCCCACATGTCACGGGGCAACTAAGCCGCACTCTGCAACCACTGAGCCCATGCATCTCAACTAGAGAGCTCCTATGTCATAAACTACAGAGCCCACATGCTCTGGAGCCCATGCGCCACAACTAGAGAGAAGCCCGTACACCGCAACTAAAGAGCCCACGTGTGGCAACTAAGACCCAACGCAGCCACAAATAAATAAATAAAATAAATATTAAAAAAAAAAGAGTGGCTTTTCTTATCTTGAAAAGCCATTCCCACTGCTCACTGGCAGACAGATGGAACTAAATACTGGACATCTACTGCTCTGGTCTGCCTACCCATCCCACTGGCCCCCTCCCCACCCCTGCACCCCCCAGCTCTTGCCACAGGATGAGCATGTGACCCAGGCTGGGCCAGTCACAATCCCCGACCACAGGGACTGGTTTAAGAATCACTCAGAGATCTTCTCTGGAATTTTTGAAACTGGAGCTGGGAGACAGAAGCCTCTTTTCCTCTCTTATTATGACACTGAGAAGCTTTAAGCCCCAAGGTACAGGAGGCAGTGGTCCAGCGTTGTGGAACCATTTGATAGAAGGACATAGATGAAGAGTGAGAACCAGATGCGAGGGATTTGCGTCTCTGGTTCCAGGTGCCAGAGGCCAGCAGCACTTCCCCTGCTTCTAAGAATCAACACATGCCTTTTAAAGTCCTAAATTACCTTGAATTAGATTTTGGTAACTGGCAGAAGGGCCTTGGGGTAGCTGGCATGACTGTGGAGAACACAAAGGACCAGAGAGGCACACTAATCTCTCCAAAGTCACACAGCAGTTAGTGGACGATAAGAACCCACACCCTCTCCAGAAACATAATTTAAACATGATTTCTACAAGAGTCCTGCATTCTCCATGCCCAGGGCATGTCCTGTGAACCCAAAGCCACTCTGGATTATGCTGTTGTCCTGGCATAATTATTAACGGTGTTCTTTTTCATACTAGAAAAATGTCCAGGTTCAGGCAATAAATTCAATGGTCACTCCAATTGTAGTACTATGAAATAAAAAGAAATGCCTTTTCTTTTGAAAAAATCCAACACCCATTTATGATAAAAACTCTCCAGAAGGTGGGCATAGAAGGGCATAATAAGGGCCATATATGACAAACCCACAGCAAACATCATTCGCAATGGTGAAAAACTGAAAGCATTCCCTCTAAGATCAGGAACAAGACAAGGATGTCCACTCTCACCACTACTATTCAACATAGTTTTGGAAGTCCTTGCCACAGCAATCAGAAAAGAAAAAGAAATAAAAGGAATCCAAATTGGAAAAGAAGAAGTAAAACTGTCACTGTTCGCAGATGACATGATATTATACATAGAAAATCCTAAAGATGCCACCAGAAAACTACTTGAGCTAATCAATGAATTCGGTAAAGTTGCAGAATACAAAATTAACACACAGAAATCTCTTGCATTTCTATACACTAACAATGAAAGATCAGAAAGAGAAATTAAGGAAACAATCCCATTCACCATTGCAACAAAAGAATAAAATACCTAGGAATAAACCTAACCAAGGAGGTAAAAGACCTGTACTCAGAAAACTATAAGACACTCATGAAAGAAATCAAAGACGATACAAACAGATGGGGGGACATACCATGTTCTTGGATTGGAAGAATCAACATTGTGAAAATGACTATACTACCCAAAGCAATTTACAGATTCAATGCAATCCCAATCAAATTACCAATGCCATTTTTCACAGAACTAGAACAAGAAATTTTACGATTTGTGTGGAAATGCAAAAGACCCCGAATAGCCAAGACAATCTTGAGAAGGAAAGACGGAGTTGGTGGAATCAGGCTTCCTGACTTCAGGCTATACTACAAGGCTACAGTGATCAAGACAGTATGGTACTGGCACAAAAACAGAAATATAGATCAGTGGAACAGAATAGAAAGCCCAGAAATAAACTATGGTCAACTAATCTATGACAAAGGAGGCAAGGATATACAATGGAGAAAAGGCAGCCTCTTCAATAAATGGTGCTGGGAAAACTGGACAGCTACATGGAAAAGGATGAGATTAGAACACTCCCTAACACCATACACAAAAATAAACTCCAAATGGATTAAAGACCTAAATGTAAGGGCAGACACTATAAAACTGCTAGAGGAAAACACTCTTTGACGTAAATCACAGCAAGATCTTTTTTGATCCACCCCCTAGAGTAATGGAAATAAAAGCAAAAATAAATAAGTGGGACCTAATGAAACTTCAAAGCTTCTGCACAGCAAAGGAAACTATAAGCCAGACGAAAAGACAGCCCTCAGAATGGGAGAAAATATTTGCAAATGAATCAACAGACAAAGGACTAATCTCCAAAATATATAAACAGTTCATCCAGCTCAATATCAAAAAAACAAACCACCCAATCAAAAAATGGGCAGAAGACCTAAATAGGCATTTCTCCAAAGAAAACATACAGATGGCCATGAGGCACATGAAAAGCTGCTCAACATCACTAATTATTAGAGAAATGCAAATCAAAACTACAATGAGGTATCACCTCACACTGATTAGAGTGGGCATCATCAGAAAATCTACAAACAGTAAATGCTGGAGAGGGTGTGGAGAAAAGGGAACGCTCTTAAACTGTTGGTGGGAATGTAAATTGATACAGCCACTGTGGAGAACAGTATGGAGGTTCCTTGAAAAACTGAAAACAGAGTTACCATATGACCCAGCAATCCCACTGCTGGGCATATACGCAGAGAAAACCATAATCCAAAAAGAAACATGAACCATAATGTTCACTGCAGCACTATTTACAATAGCCAGGACATGGAAGCAACCTAAATGTCCATCAACAGAAGAATGGATAAAGAAGATGTGGTACATACATACAATGGAATATTACTCAGCTGTAAAAAGGAATGAAATTGGGACACTTGTAGAGACATGGATGGACCTAGATACTGTCATATAGAGTGAAGTGAGTCAGAAAGAGAAAAACAAATATCATATATTAACACATATATGCGGAATATAGAAAAATGGTACAAATCAACCTGTTTGCAAGGCAGAAATAGAGACACAGATGTAGAGAACAAACATATGGACACCAAGTGGGGAAAGTGCGGGGGATTGGGGGAGAATGAATTGGGAGATTGGGATTGCCATATATACATTACTAATGAGAAAAATTTAAATATACGCAGTTTATTGTATGTCAATTGTATCTCAATAAAAGTTCTTAAAGAAAATAAAAAAAGAAATGCCTTTTTTTCCTTCATTTTAGCCTAGTCATTTACATTTCATTCTGGGAACCAAAGCAAGCCAGGAACTTCATGGTTTTAACAAGTTACATTTTTAATACTTTTTTTTTTTTGGCCACACCACACACCATGTGGGATCTTAGTTCCCCGACCAGGGATTGAACCTGTACCCCTGTAGTAGAAGCACAGAGTCTTAACCACTGGACCGCTAGGGAAGTCCCCTATTTTAATACATTTAATAGATGTCCTTAAGAAGGAGGAAACAGCCAAACATGGCACAATGATGTGAACACAAATATATTCTTTTTATTAGCAAACGTTTTCTCTGAAGGGCCAGATGGTAACTATCTTAGGCTTTTCAGGCCGTGGGGTCTCTGTTGCAACTACTGAGCTCAGCCATTGTAGTTAGAAAGCAGCTGTAGACAATACAAACATGAGTGGCTGCGGGGATGTTCCAATAAAACTTTATTTATAAATATAGCTGCCCACTGTTCAGCTGTAATTTGCTGTCCCCTGTATGAGATGGGAAAAGCTGATAACTCCTTAAATGCCCATCATTATGTGACTCATTAAGTAAATTATGGTACACTGATTCAGTGGGTACCACAAGGTCCTTCAAAAGCATGTTTGCAAAGAAAGTTTAATAAGATGAAAACTGCACACCATATTAAAAAACCCACAAAACCTAAATCTTTGGATTCAACACAATCTTAGTTTGTTCAAGATTATACACATGCTAAGTTTAAAAACTTAAATTTAGGTACTGGTAGAACCAAAGATAGAACAAAGAAGCTTAATCAATGGTGGGAATATAGGTTATTAATAAAAATTTATTCATTGTGCTTTTATGGTATTTTCCCATGATTCCACAATGAACACACAGTACTTTCAAAGTCAAGCAAAAATAAATTATTATTAAAAATAATCCAGCCATCTCATCACCAAGCCATTATCAGAAAGGACCCTGGAAATCAACTTGTCCAGCGTTCCAAACTGTAGACCACGACCCATCAGTGGGAGGCAAAATCAATTTCTGTGTCCTGATCAGTAACATTTTAAATGTGTTTTGTTTCTGTTCATTTGTTTTCAGTGAAATAGAAGAGAAAATATCACAGGGTGAAACACATAGTAAGAGTGAGTGGTTTTTGTTTTTGTAGAAACTTTGTCATGCACGCAAATATCTGTACATTAAACATGCACTGGGCTGTGATGTAGAATGTCTTTTTCAGTGTGGACTGTGATCACAGAAGATTGAAAGCCACTGATTCCTAGTCCAGCTCTCTCATTTTATAGGTGCAAAATGTGAGTCCCAGAGAGAAGGGTATGTTATCCCTGACATTGTCCCACACTGGGCCAACACTGGAAGATGAGTCCACCTGTCCCTTTTAATAACCTGCCCCAACCTTCCAGGCCAGGGCAATCGGCCAGCTGTTTCAATGTGCAATATCAGATGTCCACATGGTGAACGACTCTGTGGCAGGTCACACGCCATGATGAGAGAGGTTAAAACCTCAGCAACAGCAAATTCTAAGAATCTGGGCTTCCGTGGTCACAAGTCCCACTCCCTCCCCCAAGGTGGAGTCCTCCTGTGCAGCCTTTTAGCCACATCCCTATTTTGGTCCCAGGGGTCTATAACAAGATCATTCAGAGAAGCCTGGAGAATTTAAAGGTCAGGCAGCTGACTGGGGCCCAAATGCAGCAGCAGCAGCTGGGATGGCCCTGGGCTATGGGTTGGGGGTTGCGCAATCATTTGAGTAGTCACTTCTTGGAGAGCACAGTTTAGGGCTGGAGCAGCACAGATGCAAGGTCTGGTGAGGCCCGGAGAGGTTTGCCGAAGACATCAGAAGGGGGCCCTGGTTGCCCCAAAGGAAGACAAACACACCCAGAGACGGGGATCCCAGTACAAAGCAGCAGGGGCAGCAAATGGCTTGACAACCGAAGTTCCAGTCTAGCGATTAATACTCCAGGGGAGCAACCCATACTCTGGGGCAGGAAAGGTACAGAGACTACAAATTTCAGAGGAGGTAAGAACAGTGAGATGCTGGGAACCACCTAATTGCCTGTGCAAAGAGGAATGGCTAAATACCTCTATTTATCCATAAGCATAATAATAGCCAACACTAATGAAGTGCCCTGTCCAGGCACTGTCCTAAGCCCTGTGCATGTACTACCTGGCATGCAGATCCACAATAGATCAGCTGCTCCTAGGGACCCCATTTCACAATGAGAAAAGTCTCAGAGACGTTATTTACCTAAAGGCACACAGCCAGTAAGTGGTGATGCTGGGATTCAAACCCAGGTGCTTGGTTTTCTCCAAGGAGCAGCAGGAGGCCAGAAAATAGAATAATCTGGGTGTACCTGAACTGACTTTGAAAGATCTTCAAAATATGTTATTTAGCGAAAAATACAAGAAGCAGTTTTTGTATAAAACAAGATGAACAGCAAGGTATGTTTCTTTTTTTTTTTTCCAAAAAGGTATTCTCTAGTTGTGGGAGGAGAAATACACACGTGCTTGCACACACACACTCACAGGGAAGTTCCAGAAAGATACAACACTAATATTATGTGATTTAAAATAAATATGTGAAAAATTAAGAAGCACCATAAAGAGGCAGGTGGATGATTCTGGTCTGGAGGATGTTGCTGCTGGCCTAAGGGCATGCAAAAACTACTGAATGTGAAATGACGCTGAAAGAGAGAAACTTATGCTGGGGGAGTCAGAGAAATTCTTTGCAACTTCCCTTGGATCAGTGCAAGAGGCACAGGTATCCAGGGTGGGATCTGGGCTCTGGTCCCCCGTACTAACTGAACTTTTAGGAGCAGAAAAACATCCGATTTGCTCTAAGGGGATAAATTATGTATCCCTAGCCTGGTTCCATCCCGACCTCAGCTTCTCTCTAAGTGAGGATGGGTTTGCAGGGCCTGTCTGTCTATCTGTGTCTCTCCCCTAATCAATGACTCCCTGCCTGAGGCTGTGTTTCCTCCCTCCTCCCCCCACCCCTTAATTATCCATTTCAATCCCCAGCAGAAGGCCAACTGCCCGGGGCTGGGAGCAGACTGCTCCCTCCTTTTATCTCTGAGGAGTTGCCAAAGCAGGGACTTGTACATTGAATAAGACGATCCATTTTTGTTTGTGTGTAGTTTTTTTTTGGTTTGTTTTTGTTTTCCATTTCTCACTCTCCATCACCTCCTACCCTCTGACCCCAATTATCAGAGAGATTTATTCTGTCACATTCTCAACAGATTTTGTGGACACAGATCTTGGTGTGGGCTCAGTTCCTGTTTCATTGACACATTAAAAATGAAAACAAATGACACCAGAGGGACGACATCAAAACCCTTCTCTGGGTCTTTGTTGTTTCAGGAATGAAAGGATAAGTTAGGGTGATTCTAGAATGTTCTGAACAGAGTCTCCAGGACCTGGTAGGTGTTGTTACAAGCAAGTTCTGTGAATATGGGCTCCACTGTGCCTGCCCCAAAGGCCCGGAGGGAAGGGAGGACCAGGGGTGGGGTGGCGGCCGGAGAAACCTTCCCTCTGGTCTCTGGTCTCTGTGCATCTTCCACAACCTCCTTATAGTCCACTCACCCAACAGCAACCAGCTAGTCTTTCTAAGATGGCAAAACCAGATCGCCCTCCCAGTTTTAAAACCCCTAATGGCTGCCTGGTCCTCTCAAGATGAAATCCAAACACCTCCATGTGGCCACAAGGCTCTGCAAAATCTGGCCTCACCCACCTTCCTACTTCATCCTCCCCCATCTACCCTCCTGCACTCCAGCCACTCGGTCTCCTGTCTGTCCGAACGCTTATGATCCATGGACACTTTTCTTAATTTCCACGTACCAGCTCTACCGTCACCTCCTCAGAGACCCTGCCCTGCCCTCAAATCAGACCCTTCTTCCCTAATTTCTCTCCAATACATCTTCCTGTTTATTTTCTCCAGAGCACTCACCACTGGTGACATGATCTTGTCATTTGTGAATTACCTTGCTCACTGCCTGTCATCCCCCACCCAAACCCAATATTGGGAGATGGGATCTTTTGGGAGGTAATTAAGGTTAAATGAGGACATAAGGGTGGGGCTCTAATCCAATGGAACTTGTTCTTATAAGAATGGAGACACCAGAGATCTCTCCCTGTGCATTTCCCCTACAGCAGGAGTGGTCTGACTCTCCAGGCAACTTTCACCTGATAAGCCCCTTGTTCAACTTGAACTCCAGTCCTACTAACCACACACCATCATTAGGAAGGCTGATGGGGCTGAGAGAAAGAGGGAGAGAGAGGACATACACAGAACCCAGGACCCAGGCCATGTGACCCTTCCACCTCCTTGTACCCTATCCTAAATGTGTCAACTCCATCTCTCTCCCCATGTTTCTCAGTTTAAGCTGATTTAATAAACCATGTTATCTGAGCATCTTAATTTGTTCTGTGAGCCTTATCCCCGTGACCTCTGGGAGAACATGTCCCTGAAGAATGTCACTGCTTCAGGGCAATTTCCCAAGGATGCCACCACTGTCAGTAGAAGGATGGCTGTCCTTTGGTTTGGATTTTGCCAAGGCTATCTAACGTTATGGAAGTTCACATCGCCAACGGCCACACTGCTGGCGATGTCTGGGTTAGATGTGTAGTCCAGCTTGTCAGCCATGATCTCATGAGTCTTCACATGGGTATGTCTGGCTATTTCATTATGCCATCCAGTGGGGTCATGCCTGGGCAGTTACATGTTCAAAAAGACAGTTTACAAATTATTTTACAGTAAGGGCATTCTGCTTGACTTAAAAAGATACATGTAAGTAGGTTAACTTCTGTATGAATTAAATTTCAAGAGAGTGAAGGGGCTTTCTAGAACACTTGTTATAAAAAGGGGCACTGGGTCTGATGGGGTTAAAAGCCTGGATGTAAACAGCCCTGGGGCGTCTGGGCTGCTCTCCTCTCAAAGGCCCCAACTACCTCCTGAGGAAAACTGGGCTGGAAAATGAAGCTCCTTCCCTGGGCCCCAGAGAGATACACACCAGGAGCTTCCCCTCCCTAATGGTCCAAATACCTCCCATCCACACCCTGCAATCAATCATCACCAATTCCACACTCAAAATATACCCAGAATCTCACAACTTCTCCCCACTTCCACTTCTATCTGTGAGTCAAGCCTCCTTCATCCCCTACCTGAACTGTTTCAGACACTTCTGCATTGGTCTCCTGCTTCATTCTTGCCCCGAAGTCTATTCTCTATGTGGTGGCCAGAGGGAGCTTGTTAAAACTAAGATGTATCACGTTACTCCCCTGCTCAAAACCCTCCACTGCTCCCCATCTCTGACTGTGAAACTGAGCAGGACCCTGTAGGGGCTCCTGGACAGGGAAGCCTCTCTGTGTCCCCTGTTCCTTGTTTATAAAGAACAGACTCCAGCCTCCATGACCTTCCCTGAGTCCCAAAGTGCAGATTCAAAAAGTCGCTAATCAAGGAAGGGAGGGGATGCAGAGACAAAGGAGGAGCAGCCAAGAAACAATAGTGCAGCCTTGGGGCAGGGTCCTGGTTCCACTTCAAGGGATATATATATAACAATATCTTTTGAGTTCTTTGTAGAACTAAAACACCAATAAATGGGAGATGTCAGTATTCTTCATTCCAAAGAAGACCACCTGAGGCCAGATTAAAAGGAACCAGGGAAGCTCATCAAGAGATTACCTGAGACCAGATTAAAGGAGTACAGGCCCTGCACATACCCCAATTATCAGAAACCTTGCCCTTGAACCATTGCTATAAAACTCCTTACCAAATCCTCCCGGGTTGGGACACACAGTTTTCAAGAGCAGGAGCCCGCTGTGTTCCCCTTTGTCTGGCAAAGCAAAAAAGCTATTCTATTCTATTTCACCCAAATTTTGTCTCCAAGATTTGATTTGGTGCCAGTGCACAGCGGCTGAGTTTTCAGCATCAATACTCAGAGCAAAAGCCAAAGTTCTCTCAATGGCCACAGAGGACCTGCCTGAGCAATTCTCCCCTCCTCCTGCCCTCACTCACTCTACTCCAGCTACACAGGCCATCTTAACTTTCCCCAAGCACACAAGGCCTGGACCGCTCACCCACCTGGATCCCTCCTCTGAAGGCCTTTGCTCAAATTTCTTCCTCAGTGAACCCTTCTCACTCTATCTAAAACAAACAAACAAACAAACAAAAAAACACCCAACCTCCAGCACTTCCTTCTTTAGTTTTTACCTTAATTCTTATTCTCACCATCTCACATGCTATATGCTTTACTTGTTTTTTCTCTTATTTATTATTTGTCTCCTGCCACAGAACGTCAGCTGGAGGAGGGCAGGATATTCATCTGTTTTATTCTACAGGTATTTGTTGAATGAATGGATTAACTCATTCCATCAGTGTCTTGGAGTCAGGCTCAGAGGCAAAGTACCTGGGTGTTGTTTGCTGGTGCTGGGTGTCACTGTTTCCTATGGGCTGGACTATCAGCTCCTTGAGGGCAGGGCCGACAGAATAAGTGCAGATTCTGTTGTCCTGACATCAGCTCTCTCCATGGTCACAAAACGTAGAACAGGGTTAGCAAAATGGTGGCCTGGGGGCAGAATGCAATCTGTAGATGGGCTTTATTTTGACCAGCATAGTAGTTCTTTTTAATTTGTTGGCACCAATTTTTTTTTTTAATTGGGAAATATAAAATTCCAGATTTCTGTTTTTTTGTTTTTTAAAAATTTGGGATAACTGACCCACTGCATGCAACAAAAAGCTTTAGTGGTGTGGAGCTGCCCTCTTATGTAGGGTTGGGGTTCCTTCCCCAGTTCATCATGGGTGCCACCCAGCCAGCCCCATGTTGACCTTGTGGTCCAGTCTCTGAGGCGTCTTGGACCAGATAACGAGAACAGGCTTGGATCAGACAGTTGCAAAGTTCATCTTGGCCCTGCTTCCTAGTGCTTTACAGGTACAATTTTACACGTGTTGTGCCATCATTTGATTATTGTCTGTCTCCCCACTCTGGCCTGTGAATTCCACGCGGGCAGGGACCTTCTCTGTCTTGCTCACCTCTGTGTTCTTAGCACTTGGCACAGTGCCTGGCACACAGAAGATGCTCCATTAATATTGGCTGCAATGATGGCTGTATGAAGGCACCAGCCTCATCCTCCACAAGCTCTCAATTCCACATGCAGACCTCTAAGGTGATATATTTATTATGCCTTTGGTTCTGTATCTTTGCCTTGAAAATACCTCTCCTAGTGGGGGCAAGAAAAGAAGGAGATGAAGCATTTCCAAAGGAGAAATTTTCAAAAATGTTCCTTTGCTTTTACATGTCTTAGAAAAACCTACACCTAAGTTAGCTGGGGCCGTCATAACAAAATACCATAGAGTGGTTTAAAACAGCAGAAATTTATTTCTCACACTTCTGTAAGCTGGAAATCTGAGATCAGGGTGCTGGCTGATTTGGTTTCTGATGAGAGCTCTCTTGCTGGTTTCAGATGGCTGTTGTCTCGCTGTGTCCTCACACGGCCTTTCCTCAGTGCATGTAAGATGAGAGAGAAAGAGATCTCTTTCTTCCTCTTCTTGTAAGGACGCCAATCCCATCAAGAGGGCCCCACCCTCATGGCCTAACCTAACCCTAATCACCTCTGAAAGGCCCCATCTCCAAATACTGTCATACTGGGGTTTAGGACTTCAACATATGAATGTTAGGGGCACATAAGCATTCAGCCCATAATGCCTACTAGTTACCTTTACCCAACTCCAGCAGTAACCAGGTTAAGAGTTAGCCTTTAATCATCCCTTAGAATTGCATTGCCCAATCTGGCAGCCACTAGCCACATTTACTTTTACGTTATGATTAAGTAAAATCAAACAAAATAAAAACTTCAGTTCCTCAGCTGTACCAGCTACGTTTCAATGCTCAATAGCCACATGTGGCTAGCAGCCACCATACTGGACAGCACAGATAAAGAACATTTCCATCTTCACAGAAAGGTCTACAAGCCAATGCTGCCTCAGTGAACTGTTGTTTATAAAAATCCTTCCTGATCCCAAAACTAACTCTCAATCTCTACAGCTGTTTTCACCTGTCACCTCCAGTGGTTTCTGGAGATGGAGGTGACCAAATCAAACTTGTTATATGCCCATAGAAAAAGACCATCCATTTAACTTTGATATGTCCTAAATCCTGCATATATGTGTGAGTGTGTGTGTGTGTGTGTGTGTATATATATATATATATGTATATAACCTCCTAAATCCTGCTCAAGCAGGAGGCAGCAAGACCGCCAACACACGTGAAGGTGATGATAAGGTAACCACCAGGGTGGAGGTGCTGCATGGCGCAGGAGTGCTGACAGGTATCGGAAAACCTCACCCACTTCATTGTGTGCAGAAGAGTTGCTGATTCACACCAGGAAGCCTGACCTCAGTCCAGGAACCTGAGGGATGCCAAGCTTGGCTCCCATCTTGACCGACACATTGAGACCAGGCAGACTTAGCCTGCTCAAAACTAGCTGAGCCAGGACAGCCTGAAAGTTGCTGCTGCCAAGAAGAAATAGGGAAATACTTGACTTCACCAGGAGGCCACTGGATTCCAGCTCAGCTATAACCACACCCACCACTCAAGTCTTCTGGGATGTGCCTCACTGGTGAAATAAATCAGAGGTGGGGACCAAAAGCGGTGATCTTTCTGGCTCCCCAAGTCACCACTTGGCTTGTAATTTTCTCCTTCCATTCCTGGTCTCATAATCTGTGGTTCAATTAGGAAAACATGGAACCAGATTGCAAGATAGAGGCATAAAGAGCAGCTTTATACATGTCTGTCTGCTTCATAAGGTATATTAAAGAGTGTTTGAATCCATTGACAATATTGAAAAAGAATGAGATTTTACATTAAAATATGATTTTAAGGATTATCTTGAAAAATAGAAAGATCTGGCCTCTCTGGGATCGCATTCTAGTGTAGCAGCCATGAGCTAAAGCTGAATAACACCCACCCCCCCAACTCAGATGCGTGTGTATTCTCCAACTGCCACAGCCCCTACCACTCCCTGTAATCGTACACCTAGCTCATTTCTCTTTTATTTAGAAGAATCACATCCAGAGGAGTTTAATTCATTGAACTGTAGAATCACTTGAAAATGAGTAATAATTTGTTTCTGATTTGAGACGTAAACATTTCATTCCAGTGTGCCATTTGATTTCTGTTTTGTTTGTTTTTGTCGTTCTGACGTTACTTCTGGTGTTCTTTGCCACACCAAAACAAAGACGAAAACAAAAAAACACCCATCGTCAAACTTGTCAATCTTTTCATAGCTGACATCTGGATTTCCGAGTCATGGTTAGAAAAGCCTTTCCACTCTGAGGTTATAAAAATTTTGTTCATTCTTATTCTAGTACTTTTATAGTTTTGACGTTTAAACTGTTGATCAATTTGGATTTTTTATGGTATATAGTAATAGGAATGGATCTTTCTTCTCCCCGATGGCTAACCAGTTGTTACAACATCATTCACTGAACACTCTCTTTTACCACTGACTTAAGATGCCATCTGCCCCATTTGCTAAATTTCCTGACATGTTTTGTCTCATTCTGGACTGTATGTTCTCTTCTATTAGTAAATCAGTCTATGCAAATATCAGAACCATGCTATTTTGATTATTGAAGATTTATGTTTCAATACTGGCATGCTTAGTACCTTACCACTCTTCTTTGGTACAGTTTTTCAAGTTTAGTCTCCTAATTCACAGAAAAGGAAACACAAATTGATCAAAGATCTGCAAAGATGCTCGACCTTGTAAGACACACTTAGAAATTCGTAGCACACTGAGATACTGTTTTTTTGTGCATCAGACTGGCAAAAACTCCAATAGTTAGATTATACTGGGTTGGTCAAACAGGCACTCTCAGACACTGCTGGTAGGAGTGTAAATTGGTAGGATCCCTATGAAGGTTAACTTGGAGATATCTACCAAATTTAAACATGGACTTTCCCCTTGACCCTGAATTCTACTTCTGGAAAGCTGCCCATCAGATATAGTTGCAGAAAAACAAAATGATATACATAGAGGGATATTCATAGCCATATTGGTGGTAATTGCATAGGACTGGAAACGCCCAATAAGGAATTGGTTAAATCATTTACAGCACATCATTCAATGGAATAATAGGCATCTGTGGAAAGAATGAGGAAGTGCTTTCTACAGACTGACTTAGAAAGTTTCCCAAGGTATATAACTAAATGAAGAAAGCAAAGTGCAGAGAGTGTGTATAGTATGTTACCTATGAAGACAAAAATATATGCAAGTGTTTTTGCTATAATCTGAGAGGCCATGCGTTGTGCGAAATTGTGCACTAAATGGTGCTTATGGGAAAAAGCAGGGTTGAGGCAGATTGCTCAAAAGCAATGCAACTTAGTAACCACAGCATTAACAGAAGCAATAATAATCCCAATAAAAATAACAGCATGGTAAAAAATTAAATAGTAAGTACTATACAGAGAAGTGCCACATAAAATACAGGACTTCCCTTTAAAAAGGACGTGAACATATCTTGATGGAAGGGGGGTGTAAGGATGACAGAGGTGTTGAACTATGGAAACAAGGGCAAAATACAGAAAAATTGGGGGAAGCTGAAACATAAGGTCTTCAAAAACAGAGCACATGGCCAAACTGAGGTCAGAGGAAGAATACGGGTCACCTGAGACAGAACTGTATTCTTACAAGGCTTGTTGCCTTTACCTATGCTATGTATTTTGCATTCAACTGCTGTTACCATATGTGCTGGAAAGAAATGCCAATGAATCAATGCAGCAGTACCTCCAGTTCTGGTCAAGACTGAGTCCTAGGGACTGGATTTACCCTCCCACAGGAAACAGTTTAAAAACTAGATTGCCAAGACACTGGGCATCAGGTATGAAAAACAATGATCCTTGAGAGAGAGGAAACAAGTGGTGATCAGTAAGACTGTCCCAGTGTGGAGAGCTTCCAGGGAGGGGGACCCAGGTGGCACACAGTGGTCTCTCTGAATTGAGGAGATGGAGCTGCAAGTCCAGGGAGGCCAAGGTGGTTTGAATTTGCAGAGCAGGGCACCAGAAAAGAGAGGGCTGCACAGAGAGAGTGCACTGGAGAGTTTCAGAGTTCCCCAGGAGAGTTCACTTGAGTACTGGCTAGCACATGCCTGTGAAGAAATTACTCAGGGCTGGGAGAGAACCACTTGAAAAGATTAGAAGGAACAATCCTCAGAGTTCATAACAGAACTGAGAATAGTTCCTGTTCCCACCAGCCTGACTGGAAAACCTCATAATTCATGGGACATTAGGAGGAATACTTAGAAAGGCTTACCACAGTACCGGGCAAATCTCTTAGGTAGAGACAGCTCTAGACCAGATGCTGCTCTGCTCCGCACAACAAAGCTTAAAGCAGACTTGAAAGACTTAATCTATTTCCATGTAAAAACTGCATCCTGGAGCAAAGCTCAAGAATATTCATAGGAACAGAAAAATATCCAGCACCCAACAAGGCAAAATTCACAATGTCTGACATCCAATCAAAACTTATCAAACATGCAAAGAAGCAGGAAAACATAACTTATAACAAGGAGAAATATCAACAAAAACCTCAAAATGACACAGATGACAGAATTAGCAGACAAGGACATTAAAACAGTACTGTATTCTGTCTGTTCAAGGAGCCAGAGGAAAGACTGGACATGCTAAGTAGAGACATAGAAGATTAACAACAACAAAAAAGACCCAAATCAAACTTCTAGAGGTGAAAACTAGGTATAAGATGAAAAAAGATGACTGGAGAGTAATTAACAAGCAGATCAGATACTGCAGAAGAAAAGATTAGTGAACTTGAAGACATGGGGGGGGGGGATATCTGAATAATGGCCAAAAGTTTTCCAAATTTGGTGAAAACTATAAATTCACAGATTTAAGAAGCTCAATGAACACAAAGCACTAGAATCACGAAGACTACAGCAAGGCCATCAAAATTAAATTGCCTAAAACCAGTAATAAGGAGAAAATCTTGAACAAATGAACCAGTACAGCTTTGGAGTTATACTGACTTCATTTCCTTATTTATGAATTACATATGAGTTAGTTTTTGTCACAGAAATATGCGATACAATAAGTTGTGTTTATGTTTGCCTATATTTGTAAAAGAAAATTCTGGATGGGTTCACAAGAACCTAGTCCAAGTAGTTAAGTACCGGGGATTTAGAAGCTGAATGGCTGTTGAATGAAGGTGGCATAGAGATTTCTGTAGATGTTTAAAGTAGATCAATGCATAACCTGCTCAAAAAGTTAATACAAAGGAGTAACTTTAAGTGTATCTCTTTTTTCTTACTACAAAAGGAAATATATTGGCAGGAAGAGAATTAGGCAATGATGGCTAATGGGCACGGAGCTTCTTTTGGGGGTGATGAAAATGCTGTGGGATTAGACAGTGGCGATGGTTCCACAACTTTGTGAATACAGTAAAATCATTGAATTGTACACTTTAAAAGAATGAATTGCATGGTATATGAATTAATCTCATCAAAAACTAAATTAACTAAAATACAGGATAAAAAGGAATACATGCATGTTGTTCACCATTAAAAAAAATTAGAGAATCAAATAATTTTAACACAGGAAGGGACCTAATAGTCATTACATCCAGGCTTCCCAGTGAGGACAGAACATTAGTTCGGACAGCGGGTCCCTGTTCAAATCTACCTGGGAAAACTGACTACTGAATTCCACTCTTGGAGAGTCACACGGCGCATCAGTCTGCAAAAGCCCTGAAAAGTCCCAGACATCTAACTTCATGCTACACACTATTTACCAAATATATTTGATGTATTTGACAATGACTTTCGCTGACCTCTTTATTTTTCAGTGAGTATTTGTGAGTGTGAAAACACAGATGGTGAAAGCTCAGTGACTTGTCTGAAGTCATACAGCTTGCTGGTGCCAGAGATGGCGCTATATTTCACAAATCCAGCACAAACTGACCTCAGAGGTCTCAGGCTGAGACCACCGGCTTAGACCTTTCCACTAGACTTTTAATTTTCCTATGCATCCTTGATTCACACATTTCCATGCCACTCCTGAATGGCTCATGTTGGGTTCTCAGCTGGGTATTAACACCCCTGCCTTTGGTAAACACAAGAAGAATTCCCATAGAAGAGGGCCCTCCCACTGTTCTTAAGGCCCCCCTACAATGCAGATTTCACCAGAAGGGGAGCTGATGCTGGTGTGGGTGGCTCAATAGTCTCAAATTGGTATTCCTCTTTCTTCTCACCAAAACTACCTCCTAAAACTGAGAGTTCAGGAAGCAGAAATGAATCTGGGAAAAACATAAGACCATCAAACCTGAAATTAGGATAAAAATAATATTTTACATTTGTAGGGCATTTAGTTCGTGCCAGTGCTATTTGAAATATTTCACAGACATTAATTCATTTAATTATCGCAGCACACCACACGTAGGTACTATTTGTATCCCCATTTTACAGGGGAAGAAACAGAGGTACTAAGAAGTAATTTGGTTCAAAGTCACAAGCTGGTACATGGATTGCACAACTGGGAAGTGAACTCAGCCTGACTTCAGAGTTATTGCTTTTAACTCTCACATTACAGAAGCAATGAGAGAAATAATACAAAGTACATCCAGCCTTGATGGACCTCATCCGAGGTGCCCACGGCCATTCCATCTGGTCCCCCAACAACCCCATGGCGTCATCTCTCTTGCTATGATGCTGACTCCACAGGTGAGGAGAGCGAGGCCCAAAGAAGCCCAGTGCCTCACCCAGGTCATGCTGTGTGACACAGCACTGACTGCGGCCGGGTCCAGGGCTATTAACCGCCTGTGGCATGAGCAGGTTCTTACAACACACTCTCAAGGTGTTTTCTTCTTCCCTTTTTAATCTTCGTGGTCATTTCTGTGAGCAGCCAGTGTTTGAGCAGGAGAAGCCAGAATGGAGCAACAACAACAAAATCAAACCCATAAGAAATACATTTCAGCTACAAAAGCCCCTGTGTGAACTTAAAAAAAAGAAAATAAACAACCATGAAAAGGCTAAAGGAGCGCTGTGAACTTTTCTACGTTTAGTGTACATTTGGCAGAGGGGCAATGCTATCTGAGCAGATACAGACCTCCAACGAGGGCCCGGGGCAGGGGGTGCTGGTGATGGTGCACAGGGTAGGGGGTGGGGAATGGTTCTGCTGAAGTTTCTGGAAGTTTCTGAAATCAGGTAGAAGACCTAGGGGGAGGCATCCTGGCTTGCCTAATGATTGCTCTGTGACCCTACACAAACCACTCTGCTGCCGTGCCTCAGTTTACTCATCTGTAACGATGGGGTGGTCCCTACACAGGTTCTTTTTGCTTCCATAAAATTATGATTTTAATTCTTAGAAAGAAAGAAGGACTGAGCCCAGCTTCTGAACATGGATCAATTTTACTCCAAGTCAGTGCTTTCAGGCCTAAAACTTGGTCTCAATCTCCTTCTTCGTTCCCTTTCTCATCCAAAAAACTAAGCTCAACCAACATCTTCCACTCCGAAATGCACACAGAGTAGTTGGAGAGTTTATTTCTCCTCTGGAACAACTTGAAAAAAAAAAGTTAATAGGAAGCACATGGGCATGGTGTGTGAGCCTTCTACGTGTTTGTGTTTGAAAAAAAATACTTAAGGAGGAATATGTCAGGCTTGCAAAATGCCTGGGCTGTCTCAAGAGCAGTTTATGGCCATTAGCATTAGACTGAAGGCAGTTAATTGGGACAAAGTCCAGCTGGCATCTGGGCCATGAAGACGATAAGAAAATAACCTGGACTATTCCCATGGTTGGGTGGGAACAGCACAGGAGATGTTTTTCTACTTGTGAGGGGCTGATGGGGATGGAGGCAGTGCGTGGGGTCTAGGCTAGGGCTCATCCATGGAAGATCGTCTTCTAGATGGATCTATGAGACTGTGGAGGGCAGGGTCGTGTCGGGGTTACGTGCCTGGGCTCTGGAGTGGAACCGCCTGGCTTCAAATCCCACTATCACAGTTATGTGACCTTGGGCAAGTTACTTTACCATGCTGTGCCTCAGGTTTTCCACCTGTAAGATGGGGATAATGACAGAACCTACGTCACAGGGCTACTGGGAAGATCAAGGGGCATGGCGTATACGCAGAACTAGGGCGGTATCTGGAGTCCTGAAAGAGTCCAGGAAATAGCACTTGGAGGAAACATCACAAGCTCTGGAATTTTACTCTGAAACCCAGCTCTCAACATTTACTGGCCCTGTGATCCTTGGGCAAATCACTTCCCCTGAGCCTCACCTTCATCATGTGTAAAGCAGAGCTGATGGGGCCCACCTCCTGTGGCTGCTGTAAGGACCAGAGAAGAAAAAAACAAATTCTCTACGTCCCAGTCCAGGGAGGCCTCCCGCTTCACTCTCCAGTTTCATCTCCCCCACTTGCTACACCCAGATTCATGAGTCTCCTTTGGAGTCTTTCAACTCTGGGAGCCATTTCCTGCCTCCAGGCCTTTGCCCTTGCTGGTCCCTCTGCCGGCGCTGTCCAGTCTCCAGCTACTCACCAGCCAGCTCCTTTCCCTCACTCAGGTCTCCCTAACCACCCAGGGAATGGCTGTCACCACCCCTTCATCACGGCCCATCATACCACCCTGTTTTAGTCCATCACGCGGTTCAGCACAATCTGTAACAATCTATTTATTTAATTGATCATTGCCTCCTTAGAAGCCCTGAGACAGTCAGTTCAGTTTCTATTGGAAGAACTGAAAAAAACTGGTTGAGACTGACCCAAATGCAAGTTCAAGTTCAGTGTCTTCACAAGCCTTTATGATCAGGCTTGTGCCATAATTCACTCCCCATTTGAGGATGGGTCCCAGCAGCTTATTCCCTTCAGTGGGACTCAGAAAGGGACCCTATGAGACAGAGGTGACAGCAGAAGCAGAAGAGGCAGGAGGGACCATGGCGAGGAGCGGGCTTTGAGTGAGGTTTGGCATTGGGAATCCACCAGACCCCCAAGAGACCTGATGCAGCCTGTTTCCACTGCACTTGCAGTCAAATCTAAGCTCCGTGCCCCGCTGCTGGGCAGGCCAGACATACCCTCTATGACTCAGTTTTTTTTCCTGTAAATGGGAATAATACCAGAACCAACACTTCGAAGTGTCATGAAGATTGTGAGATGATCAGCCTCCTCCCGTGGCATGTGGTGAGTGCTTGGTCAGTGTTAGCTGATGGTGTCATCAACAAACTCTGCTGCAGATCTTTACATGGAAGCTATTCCAAGGTCAGGGCATTAATGCTCATCACCTCCTTTTTCTTATGTACCCTTAAGATCATTTGCTGTCTCTTCATAATGTCTTTTCCTGAAAGGCTGCCCTTGACATACATTTAAATTGTTTCCTTAATTGAGAAGATGAAGCGGCAATACTTGCAAATATTTTTTTCAAAGAAAAGTAGTACCATGCATTAGCCCACAACCTTGTCATTGCTCTTTCAGTTTTGCATATTACTTTTCAGACTCTTGATGGTCAATTTTACTAGCTTTCATTAAGAAGAAAAAAATACCAGGGTGAGGACCCACCAAATTACTGCCACCAGCTCTCTACTCCATGCATCAGCTCCAACGTGCTCCCCATGGGGCACCGAAGAAGAGAAGGGGCCTTTGGATGGTAACAGAGTGCAGGTGGGCACAGGAGAATCCAACAGACCAGTTTCTTAGGGTACATGGGGTGGGAGTCACACATTGGAGTTTCTTCCCTTTCTATGGTTACCCAATGGGGATGCAGAGCCCAGAACCTCCTGCCTGGAATAACAGCTTCTTTACCTACTGTCCAGTATTCCCAACACCCAGCATTTCTCTGAGTCTACTTGATAGACTTGCCTCTCCCATCAAAGCCAATTCCTTCCCTCTGCCCTCAAGGCCCCGCATGATTTGGGCCTGCTCTCTCCCCAGGACTCTCCTCTTACATCCCCCTGAACCTGCTTCAGCCTCACTGGCCCCTAGCCTGTGCCTCGAAAACATTAAGACACTTCCCTCCATACAGCTTTTGCACGGGCTGTTCCCTCTGCCTGAATGCTCTTCTCCCAGGTCGGCACATCGCTGGTTCTGCCTCATCCTTTGGGTCTCTGTCCGATGTCACTTCTTCAAAGAGCCTTCCCTGATGACTCTATCTAAAGTTACCTGTCCCACCTCTCCTGACCCCTCAACTATTCATCATGCTCTATCCAAACACCACGCTTATTTGCTTCACTGCACTCAACCCCTTCAGAAATTAGCCATCTTTCTGCTGCCTTGTTCACTGTCAGTCTCTCCCCACTGCCCTGTAATTGCCACGAGGGCAGAAGTCATATCTCCTCTGTCCACCACTGTAACTCTAGTACTTGTGATAGATCCTGGTACACAGTAGGTTCTCAGTAAAACTGCTGAATAAACGAATGAACGACTGGACACCTAAATCAGGCAGCACCTTAGAGACGGCAGGGAGGGGCTGCAGTGGCACACTCACCGTGCATCTGGTAGGTGTACGGGCTCTGTCCAGTGGGTGGGGTGCTGAAGCTGGAGCCATAGCTGAGGAATCCACCCTGGCTGGGGGAATGGTTCAAGCTGTCTTCTGTCTTGATGCCTTGGAAGGAGAAAAGAGAAGCACTAAGCACACATAATTAGGATGCTTCCTGTCACCTGCGGAAGAGCTACTGCGTCAAGACAGCACGCGGTTTTGCCAGCTTCCAAAATGGTTGCAAACTGGTGGTGTGTGAACTGCAGCTAGCCTACACGTGTCTTGTTTGGCCTGTGTATTTTAAGGAAAAATCTGAAATTGGTTGCTTTTGTTTAAAAATCAGGAGATTTCATAAAAAAATTTAGACTTATGACTTCTCTTGAGCAACAAGATGACTTAGAAACCTCATGCCTGAATTCCCATGTGACAACAGGCTGCCCCCACAGGCTCCCCAATTTGTGTTTCCCAGGTTACCCTGGATTCCATACTGTCTCTGAGACACGGAAGCTGGTTTTAAGGTACAATTTTTTCATTTCAGTTTTTTTGTGTTTTTTGTTTGTTTGTTTGTATACATCCTAGGAATGTTCAAAAGTGAGGAAGGGAAAAGCAGTTAAGAGGGTCTCCTATTTTGCACATGCAGACAACTCCACGCTTCCTGCCTGGCTCTGAGGGTAGCGAGTTTACAACCCCCTACTCCAAGGACTAGCTCCATGTATGGCTTAAAAGTCCATCAGGATTTTGGGTGAAGGCAGTAAAGGAACCATCTTCCCTCTGTAAAGATGATGCCACTTAACACTAAGATATACTCTCCACTCTTCTCATGGGGGGACCCGCTTATCCAAATGCCACACTTACAAATCTGCTTTCTGCTTTAGCCAAACTGTGACATGCTTCCCCAAAGCATGGGTACCAATTCCATGAGCAAGTGGCTGGAGAAGGAACTGTATTGAGGGAGAAGGCTGATGCATCATCAGTACCTTTCTTGAAAATGTAATTGACTTTGCTTATCTTTATCTTATAGGTGTAAAATATATTTCAATACTATTTAAATTTGCATTTTTTAAAAAGAACATTGCTAGTTCTGGGGATGGTTTTGTAGCTATGATTTCCCTCCTTCTCACCCATTCACACCTATAAATAAAGAGAATGCTTAGTGAGGTAAAAATGATGGATTTGGAGTCAAGTGGTCTGGGCTGGACAGTTTACTTCATTACCTGGTGACCTGGATAGTTTCTCCTTCAACCCCAGCCTGGAAGTCTCCTCCCTTATGAAATAAGATGCTGATCCACCCAGCAGGATTGTTGGGAAATGAAAAGAATGGGAAAGAATGAACATATAAAGCTGTGTACGAGGTACTTAGAAACACACACCTCTTTCATCCTCACAACAATCCCACAAAACAGGCAATATGACTTTCCCCATTTAAAGATGTGGAAACTAAGGTTCAGAAAGCCAGGCTACTTGATCAGGGTCTTGTAATTAGCAGGTAACTCTGAAGTCTAGGTTTTCTTTTCCTTCTCTTGATGCCTCTGAATAATGGATATGAAAGGATTTTCTGTACTAGATGCTGCATGACTTCAGTGACAATAATGATGACAGCAACAAGCACCTTTTTTGCTTCATCTGCTGGGGATGGTTAACAGTGTATTCAGTACTGTCTGTCTCCTGGTGCATCTAGAGTCAAATCTAAACTCCTTGGGTGACCATGTCCTACGTGGGCTCTGCTCACCCCTCTGATCTTTGCCTTCTCTAGGCTCCCTCCTCACTCTGCTCAAGATGTGTGCTTAGTCACCTCATTCATTTTAGTGGCTGAATGGAAATTCAAAGTAAGGAATACCACTGCTCATTCAGCCAGTCTCCTGATGATGGATCTTAAATGGATTCCAGTTTTTTTGCTATCACAATCCAAGACAGAATGGACATGCCTCCTTATGCAACATTAGAATGTTTGTCTAGGTTGGATACAAGAAGAGGAATTAAGTCAGAGGGTAAGTATGTTTTTCATTTTTAAATATATACAGACAAAATTGCAAGAATGTGTCTTTGGACTCAGGGCCTTTGCACATGCTGTTCTCTCTGCCCTGGAATGCACTTCTCTTCACCCCCTTCTTTATTAGGCTAATGCCTTCTCATCCTTGATTTTTCAGCTTAAATGTTGCTTCCCCAGAAAGGCCTTGCATGACCTGAGTCTGCCCCCTGATTACTCCCTCCATAGCACTCAGTTTTTTCCATGGCTCTCATCACAGTTCATGGGCTTAACATCTGTTCTCCTTAGGCTGAGAGCTTCAGGAGGGCAGGGGCTGGGACTGGCTTGTCCACTGTGGCATCCCCACACCTGGCTTACTGCCAGGCACATAGCAGGTGCTCAATAAATATTCTTTGAATGAATGAATATGGAAGAAAACAAAGCTATTCACTTTTTCTTCTGTTTGCTGAAGTGGTTGGATCATAAAATTCTAACCCATGAGAAAGGGGAGAGAATATGGCAGAGGCACATGAAAGGCTTAGTTCTGTAAATCAGGGTTGCCCAGATGGTGGTCCATGAACCAGTTACCAGCTCACAATGAGAAAGGACAAAAATTGAGAAGTAAGTACTTAGAAACTTTCATAGCAACTTGACATTGTTGTGAGGTCTAAGGTCATATCTCTAGAAATCTATTTTGTATGAGTTTTTTTTTTAATTTCATTTTTCTAGTAATCATTTTTGTTGCATTTTACCAAAGTGTCAGTCCATGATGAATTACAAATCAAAAAGGAAAAATCCAAAAACTCGTCTTTTACCCCCAGGTGAGAAGCACTGCCCTAAGAAATTGAGTTTAAAGGAAATCTGGTGGGGGGGCGTCAAGGAAGGGAGGGAATATGGGGATATGTGTATAAAAACAGTTGACTGAACCTGGTGTACCCCCCAAAAAAATTAAAAAAAAATAAAAAAAAAAAATAAAAAAAAAAATAAAGGAAATCTGGTGATGGTCTGGTCTGAGGACAGGCTGGTGGCATCAGCTCTCCTGCCTTCTAAGAATTTCTTATGAATATCTTTATGGCAAAGAGAACAAGGCCTCCAACAGATGTTCAGGAACTACCTACAGGTTCCACCATCTTCAGCTCGTGGGAGCACGGAAGGGACTGTGTCCATTTCAGAGAGGTTGTCAGCAACAGAGGTGTGCTGGGCATTCATTCATTCATTCCACAAACATGCAAAATAATACTCCACACCAGGGGTCAGCTAACTCTGGCCCATGAGCAAAGGGTGATCAGCTGCCAGTTTTTATAAATAAAGTTTTATTGAAACACAGACACAGGCATGCCTCAGAGATATTATGGGTTCAGGTCCAGACCACCACAATAAATCGAATGTTGCAATAAAGCAAGTCACATGATTTTTTTGTTTTCCCAGTGCATGTAACAGTTATGTTTACACTATACTGTACATTACCAAGTAAAAGTGTAATATTCTCCTTTCAACTGTCTTCACAGCATGCTCCCCAGGAGTAGACTCCACCTCAGGGAGCCACTTTCTTTGCTCATCTGTAAGAAGCAGCTCCTCATCCAGCCTTACCATGAATCTGCAAGAATCCAGTCCCATCTTCAGGCTCCACTCTGAATTCCGGTGCTCTTGCTATTTCTATCACACCTGTAGTTACTTCCTCCATTTTCTCTGCTGAAGTCATCCGTTAGTGTTGGAATCAACTTTCTCTAAACTGCTATTATTGTTGATATTTTGTCCTCTTCCCATGAATCACCATCTAGAATACTGAATGCTTTCCTGAAGGTTTTTAATTCACTTTGCCCAGATCTATCAGAGGAATCACTATCTAAAGAAACTATAGCCTTATGAAATTGTATTTCTTGAATAATATTTGAGAGTTGAAATTACTCCCTGATCCGTGGGCTGCAGAATGGACGTTGTGTCAGCAGGCATAAAAACAACATTCGTCTCATTGTACATCTCCATCTGAGCTCTTGGGTGACCAGGTGCATTGTCAATGAGGAGAAATATTTTGCAAGTAATCTTTTTTTCTGAGTACTAGGTCTCAATAGTGGGCTTAAAATAGTCAGTACACCATGTTGTAAGCGGATGTGCTGTCATCCAGCTTTGTTGTTCCATTTATAGAGCACAGGTAGATTTAGCATAATTTTTCAGAATGGTAAAATGAGCACTGGCTTCAACTTAAAGTCATCAGCTGCATTAGCCCTTAACAAGAGAGTCAGCCTGTCCTTTGAAGCTTTGAAGCCAGGCACTGATTCTCCTCTCTAGCTATGCAAGTCCTGGATGACATTTTCTAATAGAAGGCTCTGTCTACATTGATAATCTGTTGTCTAGTGTAGCCATCTTCATGAATTATCCTAGCTAGATCTTCTGGTAACTTGCTGCAGCTTCTACATCAGTACTTGCTGCTTCACCTTGCACATTTATGTTATGAAGACGGCTTCTTTTCTTAAAACTCATGAACCAACCTCTGCTAGCTTCAAACTTTTCTTGTACAGCTTCCTCACCTCACTCAGCCTTCACAGAATTGAAGAGAGTTAGGGCCTTGTGCCAGATTAGTCTTTGACTTAAGGGAATGCTGTGGCTGATTTGATCTTCTATTCAGATCGCTAAAACTTTCTCCATGTCAGCAATAAGGCTGTTTCACTTTCTTAACATTCATGTGTTCACTGTGGTAGCAGTTTTTTAATGTCCCTCAAAACTTTTTCCTCTGTATTCACAACTTGGCTAACTGTTTGGTGCCAGAGGCTTAGCTTTTAGCCTGTCTTGGCTTTTGGCATGCCTTCCTCACTAAGCTTAATCATTTTTAGCTTTTTAAAAAAAATTTAAAGTGAGATATGCATAACTCTTTTTTCCACTTGAACACGTTGAGGCCATTGTAGGGTTATTAGTTGGCCTAATTTCATATTGTTGTGTGTCAGGGAATAGGGAGGCCCGAGGAGAGGGAGAGAGATTGGTGGGGCGGGGTGGGGGGCACGCAGAACACACAACATTTATTGACTAAATTCGCCGTCTCCTGTGGGCACATTTTGTGGAGCCCCAAAACAATTACAATAGTAACACCGAAGATCACTGATCACAGGTCACCGTAACAAACACAGTCATAATGCAAAAGTTCAAAATATTCCCCAAATTGCCAAAATGTGACACAGAGACACAAAGTGAGCGAATGCTGTTGTAAAAATGGCACCAACGGAACTGCTGGAAGCAGAGTTGCCACAAACCTTCAATTTGTAAAAAACACACTATCTGTGAAGCATAATAAGTGAAGTGCAATAAAACAAGGCTTGTTTGTACACCCATTCGTTTATGTATTATCTGCGGCTGCTTTCAAGATACAGGGTAGAGTTGAGCAGTTTTAATAGTCACTGCATGGTCTGGAAGGTCCAAAATATTTATTATCAGGCTCTTTACAGAAAAAAGATTGCCGACCTCTACTCTTCAAAAGAAATGCAGAGCAATGATAAACAGCAAATCCAGGGCTGCGGCTATTTGACAAGAAAGGGAGGTAACCTCCCTTTATTTTTCAGGTCGGATGGTGAGTTCATGGGTATCTGCAGTTCCACTCTTTATGCTTTTACATACGTCTTAAATGCTGCATAATAAATTTAGAAAAAAATTACTCCACACTCCTGACCTCCTTGCCTCTAGTTTGCTCAACTGTGTTATTATTTCCCTGCAGCTATTTAAACAAAGGTAATAATGCTATTTGCCAAGGAGCAAGGAGAAAAGTTTCCTAACAAGATTCAACAAGGTTTGCCCAGACAGTGAACAAACACTGCTTGCTTGGGCATAGGCATATGTGAAGGGAAAGGGCTTTTCATCCCACCTGTCATTACTCAGTGATGTGGACATTCCGGGTATGTGTGTGGCAGCCTGGCTTGTACTGAATTGAGTGAACATTTCCCTTGGGCCAGTGAGCTAAACTCTTTACAGAGATCAGGGGTTGACACATGATGATCCGTGGGCCAAGTCTGGCCCACTGCCTGTTTGTGTAAATAAAGTTTTATTAGAACAGAGACACACCCTTTAGTTTACATATTGTCTGGCTGCTTTCACGCTCCAATGGCAGTGTTGAGTGGCTGTGACAGAGACTGTATGGCCCAGAAAGCTGAGAATATTTATCACCTGGTCCTTTACTGAAAAAGGTAGCTGATCCCCAATGTAGATGATCTCATTTAATGCAACAACAATCGTGAGGAAGCCAGACTTGCTATCACTCTCATTGTATGAAGGAGGAACTTGCCCAGGGTCTCAAGACCAGCAAGGGGCAGGGGTGGGGTGTGAACCCAGAACATGTGATCTTTCCGCTTATGCTGTATTGTGAGGGCACAGAGCCTCTGAAAGTAACTGGGACTGTAAAATGACTTTGAACCAAATTAATTTCCACTGGATGCCATGTTTTGTCTGGGAACAGGGCTAGTTTTCTCTTTTATGCTGAAAAATAATCCAGCGTCATGTTTCTTGGCTGTCAGCCAGGCAGGGTAACTTACCTGTGATTTTATCACCAGTCTTCTGGCACAGGAGGGACAGAAGTGAGAAAAGATGCCTACACCAGATGGCCAAGGTCTGTCATAGGTAATCCTCTAGAATTTCTGGAATGTGTGCTTGGGCAGTGGAGCTCAGCGGTGAGGGGCTTAGACTCCAGATCCAGGCTGCCTGGGTGTAATTCCACCTCTGCCACCGACCAACAGGGGGACCCTGGGTGAGTTATTTATCCTCTCCTCTCTGAGCCTCCATTTATTTATCCCTTGAAGGAGGATAACAATGGGACCTTCCTTGGAGGGTTGAGTGGGGGTTTAAAAGAACTAGTAGACACAGAGCCTTGAGAACTGTGAGTGGCAGCATCTCAATGATGCAGCATTTCAATGATACAGCATCTCAAAGATGCAGCATCTCAGGGAATTCCTGGGCAGTCCAGTGGTTAGGACGTCACACTTCCACTGCTGAGGGTCTGCGTTCAATCCCTGATTGGGGAACTAAGATCCTACAAGCCATGTGGCCTGGCTTTTTTTTTGTTTTTTTAAAAGATGTAGCATCTCAATAATGGTGTCTATGACCAATGCCGGACCCAGTGCCCCATGACATTCACTCCTAACTCCACAACTGTTCTGGAATAGGTCTAATTCTGTTTGTCCATTGTCCCCCCTGCCCCCGCCACCGTCACCCCCAGGCCTCCACTCTAGGCTTTATCAGTCTCCCAACCTGCCTCTTGTTTCTCCTTTTGCTTCCCTCCAATCCAACCTCCCCACAGCAGCCAAAAAGTGATCTTTAAAAAACCCTAACTGTATCAGATAGCCCTCTGTTTATGCCTGTCAAGGAGTTCCTGTTTCATTTGGAATAAAATCCTTTCCAGGCACTAAAGCCATGCCCACCTCTCCTACCTCATCGGTGTACTGTGTTCCACCCACTGGGCTTCTTGGATTTGCCAAATCTGTCCCATCTCCAGGCCTTCTCAGGACTGGTCACCTCTGCCTGGATATCCTCCCTCCTGTGCTTACTAATGGTCATCTCTCAGTTCGCAGCTGAATCAGCCCCTCGTGTGAAAGGATTTCCTTGGTGCTGGAACCTAAACTGAATCTTGCTTGTTCTGTTCCCTCTCACAACCTTCCTGTCTTCCTTTATATCACGCATCTGAATTTGAAATAACACCTACAATTTTTAAAAGTTCATGCAATTTTTTTTCTCCCTCTAGGCCAGGACTTGCAAACTTACATGTCTTCAGGACAGGCAGCTAATTCAAGTGAGTAACGAGGGCTAGGGGGGGACCGTGGTGAACATAGGCTAACAGGGTCAGCCCTACTCAGAGCCACCTACTCCGGACACCAAGAACACGGGCCCAGTGCTGCCTGATCATCGGTTGTTTTTTTTTTAAAAGACATTAGAAATATGAATTTCTATGTAAACATTTCCCATGTAAAAACTGGCAATTAATTTTTTCAAATGTCAAGTATATTTTATAGGTTAAAAAAATATCCAAGGGCCACATTATCTGTTGTTTTTCACTTTTCAGCCTTAGTTCTACAAATACTGAGCCCATTCTGCTCGTTGACCACTATATGCCCAGCTTGTGACCCAATGCTGAATGAATGAATGAACGAAAAAAAGAACAGGGCAGAGGCAGAGAGGGAGAAGAGGGAGGAAAAAAATTCAAGATTCAGTCTCTGCACTCAAGCTACACCATCTAGTTGGGAAGAGAAGATGATCAGATTAATTTAGCAGTTGAAGAAGCTGAGGTGTGAAGCCAGGGGCAGCTGGGTCTGGAAGGAAGGTCTCCTGTCTGCAATCTTGTTCTTTCCACTGGTCACCATGGATTTGGGTGGATCGGAAAGCCATCTGTGTGGATGTCTGTGCTTTCCACTTGCCCCTTCCTCCTCTGGGGACTACCCTTTCCTCACACTCAGATCAGTTCTCTTGGGTGAGTCTGACCTGATCATTGGTCCCATGGGTGGACATGTGGCCAAATGTGGCCATCCACAGCATTCCATCTTTCTGCCCCAGGGTCTGGGTCAGGGATGGCCATGGGAGTCCAGGGAGAGACATCTCTGGGACTGCGTGGCAAGTCCTGGACACAGGCTCTCTTTTTGGGGAGTTACAGCCTGGAACTGCTAGGGCTGCCTTTGGCACCGCAGCAGAGAGCCTGCCAGAGATGGAAGCCCACACAAAGGGAAGCAGAGAGACCAATTCCTCATAATATCGTTTGAGTACCCGGATCCAACCCTGCCTGAAGCTAGTGCCCTAAGATTTCTCAGCTATGTCTGCAATAAGTGTCCTTATCTCCTTAATTAATATTAGATTTTTGTCCTTTGCTACCAAAAGGGCTTTGGTTGATAAAATCAATTAAGATGGGAAGAAACAGCATGAATAAAAGTCGCAGACAGTGTGATGGTTAATTGTATGTATCAACTTGGGCCATGGGGTGCCTAGACATTTGCTCACACATTATACTTGATGCATCTGTGAGGGTGTTTCCGGATGAGATTAATTTCAATCAGCAGACTGAGTAAAGCAGATTGCTCTCCCTGACATGCGTGGGCCCCATCCAATCAACTGAAAACCTGAATAGAACAACAGGCAGAGTAACAGGGAACTCCTTCTGTCCAAGTGCTGAGCTGGGACATTGGGTCTTCAGACTTGAATTGAAAAATCAGTTCTTCTTGGGTTTGGGCCTGCTGGCTTTTGGATTAGAACTTACACCATCAGTCCTCCTAGTTCTCAGGCCTTCAGACTCAGGCTGGAATGATATCACCCACCATCTCCTGGATCTTCAACTTGCTGACCACAGATCTACGGACTTCTCAGCCTCCCCAACTGGGTGAGCCAATTCCTATGATAAATTTATCTCTCTCTCTGTGTATCATCCATCCATCTATCTATCTATCTATCTATCTATCTATCTATCTATCTATCTATCATCTCAGCTCCATCCCATTGGTTGTTTCTTTGGAGAATCCTGACAAATGCAGACAAGGACAGGTGAGCAGTGGATGGTGAGCCTGGTTCACTAAGTCTCCAGTTCTTAGCAATAGGGTTCTGAGCGTGAAGGTCTGTATGTCTCTTGTTTTTGCCTTCCCATCATCCATTTCTCCTTCTCTTGATACCAGCACTGGGTTTTCCTTTAAGAGAACCATCCCTCCCTCATGTACAGTCCATACGCTTCAGTCTCCTTATTTCTCTCACCCCCACCTCCTTGCCTGCTCTAAGCATTGCCACGTGACCCAGTTTGGGCCAAAGAGGGTCACTATTGGATTCTGGTGGAACTATTGGGAAAGATGAATTCTCCTTCTGCTGAGAGTGCTGAGCTGAAAGGATGCAAACCTGGAGTGGACAGGTTACAATCTTTGCTGTCACATGGGAAGAACCCGTGTGGAGGCAAAGACAACTCAGAGGAAAACAACTGAAGATGGAGTGAGACATTTTCCCCCTGACTTCATTTGAGCACATGGATTCAGTGATACCTGATATCAGTTGCATCCCCAAATTTACCTGTATGTGCATCATTAAATTTCCATTTTCCTTAAGCCAGCTTGGGTTAAGTGTCTTACTCTTGCAATCAAAAGAGGCCTTGGTATAGTCTCTAGAACTTGAACTGTATTGAAAGTGTGTGTTCTTCTCTTCTATCTCCAATCCAAAATTAGGCTGGCTGCAGTTATCATCCTGCATTTCACTAAAGCGATAGGGCAGAATAAAGACCATGATGTTGGGGATCCCAGGGGGAAAGCAAGAGCTTGGTCAGGTACTCACTGTAAGAAGGGATTCCATAGGCTTGTGCTGGAGGTGGGTAAGCCGTGTAGGGGGTGGCCTGCTGGATCCCCGCACTGTACTGTGTCTGGCCGTAGGCTGCCATGGCCGTGGGAGGCTGGCTGGGCAGGACACGCGGGCAATGTCTGTGTGGAAAGAGAGAAGATGAAATCTCCAAGCCCAAGTCCAACCCAGCATCCCTCCCCGCCTTATTTTGGTATCACCACTACCACTATTTTCCTTTGGGTATTTGTTCTTTTTTTTTTTCTTTTTCTCTTTTTTGGTGGCTTGTGGAATCTTAGTTCCCCAACCAGGGACTGAATGTGGGCCCTGGCAGTGAAAGTGCCGAGTCCTAACCACTGGACCACCAGGGAATTCCTTGGGTATTTACTTTTTCCAGGGGAGAGACGACTTACAGATTCATCAAATCCTATTTCATTTTCCTTTCCTGGGCACCAGGAAGATTACACTTCCTGTCTCCCTTGCAGTCAGATTCAACCACGTGACTGGGTTCTGCCCAACAGAATGCATAAACCACTCGCAGGTTTGGCCATTAAAACCATCCCCGAGACCCTCCTGCTCCCTCTCCTCTTTGGGCAGCAACTGTAGAGGGTACAAGTTGAGAGGGCAGAGCCAACATGGTTAATCCTGGATCCCTGAGGCAGCCTGTGGAGGAGAGGTGCTCTGGAGAGTTTCATGCGATTCACATTGGACTTTATATAAGAATCAAACTTTGTTGTGTTAAGCCACTGAGACCAGAGTTGATTGATTACTGCAACATAGCCTATCCCACTGTGACTCATCTACCCTTATTTAGACATCTTCCCAACTGATTATAGCTTTGACAGGGTTGTCACTCAAGATGCCCTGCTCCTGGCCATGGGGTGGGCACAGGGTGAAAGATCATCAGACTCTGTTCTGGGAATTTAAATCTTGGGCTGAATAATTCATCCCAATAACCACATTCTGAAAAGACTGTTTTTTTAGTTCCTTCATATTGCTTGGATCCCAGAAGCTGTCCTACTCTTGGTCTTTCTTGAGGCCTGATTATTCCACTTTTGCTTCCATTGTGAGCTACTCCAGATCTTGCAAAAAAAGTCTTTTTGGGCTTACATCAGCTAGGGTCTACTTCTGTTACTTGCAACCAAAGAACACATATGGATTCCTTACTCCAAAATGAATAACGGGTTCCATGAAAGGCTAGGATTTAAAGGGCCACTGACCTAAGATATCTGTAATACAACAACCACTAATGAACACTGCGCTCTGACCATGGGCTAGGAACTGGCACACAGGCCTGATATATGCACTAAATCACATCAGATACTGATATCAACTCTATGGGGTAGAGGCTCTTCTAACTCCCATTTTGCAGAAGAGAAAACTGAAGCTCAGAGACTGGAAGTCACAGCTAGAAAGTGGGAAATCTAGAACTTAAACTCGGAAGTCTGACTCCAGAGCCCTCACTTGTAACCATGAAGCTTTGCTGCTTCTCAGTAACGCACCTGGGATTGACTCAGTCCTACAGGCAGCAATAAATAAAGTCAAGGTAGGTTGTTCTAACAGGAAGGAGACAAGATAGTGAATCTATGGATATAATTTCTTTGGCCAGTGCAGTTTTTTGTTAATTTTAAGTTGCCAATATTTTATTTTATTTTTTATTTTTTTTTCAGATCTTTATTGGAGTATAATTGCTTTACACTGTTGTGCCAGTTTCTGTACAACGAAGTGAATCAGCTATATTTATACATATATCCCCATATCCCCTCCCTCCCACCTTCCTTATCCTACCCCTCTAGGTCATCACCAATCACTGAGTTGATCTCCCTGTGTTATGCAGCAGTTTCCCACTAGCTATTTATCTTACATTTGGTAGTGTATATATGTCAATGCTACTCTCTCGCTTTGTCCCAGCTCCCCCCCTCCCCCCACACTGTGTCCTCAAGTCGGTTTTCTCCATCTGCATCTTTATTCTTCGTCTGCCACTGGGTTCATCAGTACCATTTTTTGATACTCTATATATGTTTTAGCATATGGTATTTGTTTTACTCTTTCTGACTTACTTCACTCTGTATGACAGACTCTAGGTCCATCCACTTCACTACAAATAACTCAATCTCATCCCTTTTTATGGCTGAGTAATATTCCATCATATGTATGTGCCACATCTTCTTTATCCATGCATCTGTTGGTGGACATTTAGGGAGGAATCAGGTGCCCTGACTTCAGACTATACTACAAAGCTACAGTAATCAAGACAGTATGGTACTGGCTCAAAAACAGAAATATAGATCAATGGAACAGGATAGAAGGCCCAGAGATAAACCTACATACATATGATCACCTTATCGTTGACAAAGAAGGCAAGAATATACAATGGAGAAAAGACAGCCTCTTCAATAAGTGGTGCTGGGAAAACTGGACAGCTACATGTAAAAGAATGAAATTAGAACACCCCCTAACACCATACCTAAAAATAAACTCAAAAGGGATTAAAGACCTAAATGTAAGACCAGCAGTATAAAACTCTTAGAGGAAAATATAGGCAGAACACTCTATGACATAAATGACAGCAAGATGCTTTTTGACCCACCTCCTAGAGTAATGGAAATAAAAACAAAAATAAACAAATGTGACCTAATGAAACTTAAAAGTTTTTGCACAGCAAAGGAAACCATAAATAAGATGAAAAGACAGCCCTCAGAATGGGAGAAAATATTTGCAAATGAAGCAACTGACAAAGGATTAATCTGCAAAATATATTAGCAGCTCATGCAGCTCAATATTAAAAAAACAAACAATCCCATCCAAAAATGGGAGGAAGACCTAAATAGACATTTCTCCAAAGAAGATATACAGATGGTCAATGAACACATGAATAGATGCTCAACATCACTAATCATTAGAGAAATGCAAATCAAAACCACAAAGAGGTATCACCTCACATGAGTCAGAATGACCATCATCAAAAAATCTAGAAACGACAAATGCTGGAGAGGCTGTGGAGAAAAGGGAACCCTCCTGCACTGTTGGTGGGAATGTAACTTGATACAGCCACTATGGAAAACAGTATGGAGATTCCTTAAAAAACTAAAAACTGAACTACCATATAAGCCAGCAATCCCACTACTGGGCATATACCCTGAGAAAACCATAATTCAAAAAGACACACGTACCCCAATGTTCACTGTAGCACTATTTACAACAGCCAGGACATGGAAGCCAATATTTTAAAACCAGGAGATTCCCCGCCCCCCCCCCCCCACCCCCACACACACACACTCATTTCCCCCTTCTCTTGCAAAGCACATGCTTTGGAAGCCTGGGTCTGCTCTCCTGTGTGCTGCCAGCAGCTGGATTTGAGCAGTGGCCACCTCTTTAGACTCTCACGCTGTGTCCTCAACAGTCCCTCCTGTGATAAAAACAGCTAACAATTCTTGGGCCTATGATGTGCCAGGCACTGTCCCAACTACTGTATGTGGACTGGCTCATTTAAACCTCACAGCAACTGTGACAACCCTTGGAGGCAGTTACTATTCCCATCCCCATTTTACAGATAAGAAAACTGAGGCAGAGGGAGATGAAGAAAGACACTGAAAGCACACAGCTGACACGCAATTTGACCCCTGGCTCCAGAGGCCCTTAACCACTCCACTAGGCCACCTTGGCCCTTTAGGTCACAAACCCAGACACTAAAGGTCTGTGCAACTTGACAAACTGTATCTAACTATTCTGGTCACGTGTTTATCAGTAGATGGTAATGAGATTTCCACACCTGTGTCTGATTCCATTTTGATTACATCACCTTAGTAAAAACCTGTTCATTTCCAGAGTTCCTCCTGTATACAAAGCCTGACGGCAGGTGTGAGACAGATGCAAAAGTTCATGGACTTATAAAAAGATGTTCTCAGGCCCTCTTTCTTTTTGATAACTACTGTGCCAAAGGGTCGGGGAACTTGTTCCAAGATGCATAACAAACTTGTTTGAGCTGAAGATGCCAGAACCAGTACTGGAAGGTGTTTCATCAGTCAAGATTTCCACCCTGTGAGGTGCCTGGAAACGCATTCAGAGCATCAGGACTTAGTGCTGAGCAGAGAACCTTAACTGAAAATGTTCCCAATTCACACCTGTCTTTGGAAGTAAAAGGTGGAAATCCGAGATGATCAACTCCTGCTTCCCATCAAAACTGATGTGAGCTTCTTGAATTAAACTGGTGCTCAAGTGAAAAGCCAGAGAGAGGACAGTGGAGCTCTCTAACCCCAAGGCCATAAAACAAGTTAGGTAGATTTAACAGACCTCAGTTGCTACCGACAACCCCCAAAACATCTTCTGGAGGGAAAGGAGGGCTGAGAAAGTGTGTTCCTTGTAAACAGCTTCTCTGGTGTCATCCAGGGAGGAGCAAGTCCAGCTCTGGAGGAGCTGAGCATCCAGACTGAGGGCTATGCTGACCATCCTGCTAAACCGGGGCTTCTCACGCTGTGGGGTGCAGACCGGCAGCCCCTGAGGACCCTGGGTAACCCCTGTCCATCACTGGGCTCCCACTAACCTCTGGGGACAGCTCTGGTGGAGCATTTGTATGGCCTGCCGTATTGAGATCTCTGATCTACTGGTCTGTCTCCCACTAGACAGGAAGCTCTCCGAGGGCAGGGACTGTGTCTCATTGATCCTGCAAGTCTCCAGCACTCCTGCGAGATTTGGTACCGAAGAGTGTGGGGTGAGTAGGGAGAGAAAGATGGGGCAGGAGGAAGGAAGAGGAGGGAAGAGCGCAAGAGAGAGAGAACAAAGAGAGAGGGAGGGAGAGAGAAAAGGCGAGAAAGGAAAGGAAGGAGAAAAAAAGAGAGGGAGAGATAGAGGAGCAGGAAGGGAGAGAGGAATTGAGAAAGTCTGTGATAGGAAAGGACAGGAAGGAAAGGAAGAAAAGACTGAAAAAAAGAAGAAAACAACAGCGAACACTCTCAGGACAGTCTGTTCCAGACCCCATTCTAAGTGCCTTTTCCATGGGGCAGGCCTCATGATTGTCCCCCTTTTCCAGATGGGGAGACTGAGGCCCAAGGAGGTGGGGTCATTTGCTTAAGGTTGCTCAACCAGTAAGAATGGTGCTGGTATTCCTCTCTAGGGAGTCTGGCTCCAGAGCCTCTGCCCTCCAAGAAAGAGAAAGGGCGAGAGCGTGAAAGGGAGATGCAGCAAGGGTACTCACCTTGCAAAGAGCTGGGACACACTTGGAGCCGACGTGGTGATGCCTAGAGGGGAAGAAAAACATTTGAAGGGCTTGAGCTGTCAGAGCAATGTTCCCAGAAGCTGTGACCTCAGACGCCAAGTTGAGGGGGAAGAAATTCAGAGAGTTGCTGCCAGGGACTTTCTCAACCACACAAGCTTATCTGAGGCACATCATTGTAGCACTCTCCTTGAAAACCTTTTCTGGGTGTGCTTTGTCTCCAGATACTAATTGAAGGACTACATATGAAGAACCTGTAGCATCTTGAAATAGAGTGGAATCCTTCTCCCCACCCATTGTACAGATGGAGGAACTGAGGTCAAGGAGACAGCAAGAACATGCTTGAGCCAGGTCACGACTAGTTGGCAGCTGGCACCATTTCTACTCCTGGATGCAGACCCACTCCCTTTCTTGCCTTAAAGGCAACCTCAGAAACCCAGAAAGGCAGACAATGGTTGGCTGTGATTATCCAACACCCATTTCCCCTCTTCTGATGACGTCACTTTGATAGTCCTTCCCTCCCTCCCCAGTTTCAGTCCATGGGGTTCAGGGGGGCTGGCTCTAGCACTTAAGGGAGGCACATCTCAGATTGCCTCCTAGGCTCCAACTAGAGGGTGGGGCAGGGAGATGGAAGAGGCCTGAGGTCCTGATACAAATGCTCTACACTGTATCCCTGGGCACTCAGCCTCCAACCATGGTTGGCAGGCAGTAATCAGGAGATGATGAAAAGGTGATAGAATTTTGCTGGGAGAGATGTTTCCAAGACAGTTCACTGGGGAGGATTTTGCGCTGTGTCATTTTAAACAATACAACACAATGTCCTCAGCGTGAAGCCCTGGCAAGTTCTAGACGACATGTCTACTGATTGTACCAAGCTGCCAATTCACACTCCCTGGTATGTAGGGTAGTGGCTGGGGTGTCCCTGTGCCTCCCAAAAAATGCTCCAAGCCCTCCAGAGCTCTGAGCCCCTCTGTGAATCAACCTGCAATTCCAATTCTAGCACTCAGTAAGCAATGAGACTTTGGGCAGGCTGCCTATCGTCTCTGGGCCTCAGGGTACCTTCCTGTGAAATGGGGAGAAAACATTTATCTCACAAGGATGCATGAGGATTAAATGAGATGGTGACGATGCCCTCCACCACTTACCCAGCGCTTGCTGCGTGTCCAGCTCTCCTCTAAACCTGTTACCTGGATTAACCATTTTAACTCTCACAATCCCGCCTTGAGGAAGGTTCTTTTCATGCCCCCATCCTACAGATGAAGAGCTGGAGGCGCAGAGAGTTTACATAACTCACTCAAGGCTGCAAGGGTCCCAAGGGGTGGAGCCGTGATCTGAACTCAGGTGGCCTGGCTCGCGGGTGTCGCTCCCCAGCAGGACACAGTGGCCCACGATGACCACTGTCGCCGGAACAGCAACCAGCTCCCACGTAGAAGTTCACTATGCGTCAGGCCCTGTGTTAACTGCCTACACACAGGAACTCATTTAATCCTCATGGCAACGCTACGAGGCCGGCAGTCATTATCCCCATTGTAGTGACGAGGAAACCGAGGATCCAAAGGCTAAGTGCCTTGCTCAAGGACTTGGACTTGGGAACTGGGACTTGAACCCAAGGCCTATTTGAGTCCCAGGTCCATTTCCTTAATCACCTCCCTGGTGGAGTTCAATTCTGTGCAAGTCCCAAGCCACTGGAGTGAAGGGGCGAGGCCTGAAGTCCATTAAGAAAGCTACAGCTAGGATTTAAAAACAGGATGGACAGCATCAGCATATATTGTTCACAGTAAGGAGGAGTCACAGGATACTTCTGTCCAGTTATAGATGTGAGAATCTGTTGTGTATGTGGTGTGCGTGTGTGCACACGCGCATGTGTGCTGAATGCCTATGTAAAAATAAATTTCTTACTATGTGTCATATTTTTAAAAAGTTGGGATGGCAGGGATCTAACACCAAGGAAAGGCCCTGGCGCACAGTAGGTGCACTCACTGCTAATTTCCCTTATCCGGGTCTGCTGCCCCAGGCAGGGCTTCCCAAACTCGCTTCCTCATCCTCCCCCTAGGGCGGTCTCATTCTGAAACAGCCCCAGTCTCATTATTGGTAAAAGCCCATAATTTGAGTCATGTTTAGTAATATGTGTTACTGAATTAAACATTTTGAATATGTATTCTTTAATAAATATGTAAATATTCAGAAAAATTGAAATCTATGGAAACAGTCCTATGGGCTCGGATTAAGTCGGTGTTCTAGAAATTTGAAGCAAGCATCTTCCCCTGCCCCCAACCTCTGCGCCCTGATTTGCACATTCACCTCCTCCTCCGGTCCTCTGAAATGTTGCACAATCTGCCTCCCCCATGCCTCCCTCTCCTGCTGCGCAAACCTATCATCCTCTCCCTTTTCCACCCCAGCAACCCCAGGAAGACTGTGCAAGTGAGAAACTGGCATTCAGTCAGTGCTGAGATTTTCCTTCTGCAATCTGTGATTTTTGAAAAGCATAGGCTTTATCTTTTTTTTTTTTTTAAACTGGTATCTCATTTAACTTTTCTATCCTAGAACACTTGGAAGAATTGAGAACCTGGAAAATGAATGTACTATATATAAAATAATCTCCTTCCCTTTCATTCCCTCCCTTTCTTCTTCCTTTTTTCCCTGGTAAGGATGGTGTAGACCTCATGGAGATTCCTGATAGTAAATGACAATGCAGGGCCCTCAAGCGTCTTCCCTTTGTCCAGGCCCTGGGGTGGGACTGTGACAAGGATGACCATGCTTAGTGTTTTGGGTACAGAGGTGGGGCAGGGACTCCCCGAGAGCAGAGAGCCTCTCTCTTCTTCTGATGCTCTTGCTGTGGTCCAGGGTTATTAATCCGCAGAGGTCCTATGGACCAGGAGACCCAGATGCAATTGGAACCATACATCATCTGCATACCAGGAAAGGGGCCTGACAGAGTGATTGTGTGGGCAACGCATGCTCCAGCATGAAAGGTGGAGGAGTGGGCATCATTGTTCAAGTCCTCAGTGTAGCCCAGGATGTCTTTCAGTGACCCCCCAGATGCCCGCGTCGCCACTTTCTGGATGCTCTGGTATTTGACGGCTTTCTCCAAATGGTAAGTCAGAGCCAGACAGATACACTGAGGTGGAGACATGGGAGGCCATGCCAAAGAGCACCCCATGCAGCTCAGGAATGATCTAGCCCATAGACTTGGCAATGCCACTGGATGCAGGCATGATGCTCTGGACAGCAGCATGGTCACTGTACCCCAGCTTGCCAGAGGGGCAGAGAGGGCTGACTGTGGTCATAAGTCCCTCCATGATGCCAATGTCACAGACCCAGAGGGCATGCTGGCAATCAAGCGGAGAGATCATATTTCTCCTGGTCACCCCATCACAAACATGGAACCCTTAGCACAAGGGGCAGATGACCCTTTGACTCCAGTCCTCAAGTGAGTCCCAAGCATCTTCAGGGTGGTGAAGACACCATATGCAGTAGCAGCAGCATCCCTTTGATACTGGTGGGATCTGGTGCCTGGTAGGTGGAGATGCCCTTCCCACTGACCACAACTTCCTGTTCTTAATTTTGGCAGTGCCATTGAACTTGCTATGATAGACAAAGGCGGAATCATTGGGGTCAATGGCGGAATCATTGATGGCGACATACCCACATTGCTGGTGGTGAAAGCAGTCCTAGTGACCTGACTCAACGTAGCCAAATCGATTTACTCCAAGCTTCACCACGTGTCTCCGAGGGATGTGACCAGCACATCAACTGGGGCAGCTGGCTCTCAAGGGAGGGCAGAGCCTCCTCCATTTCTCTCTCTTTCTTTCTTTCTTTCTCTCTCTCTTTCTCTCTCTCTCTCTTTCCTTCCTTCCTTCCTTCCTTCCTTCTTTTTCTTTCTTTCTTTCTTTCTTTCTTTCTTTCTTTCTTTCTTTCTTTCTTTCTTTTTCTTTCTTTCTTTCTTTTCTTTCTTTCCTTCTTCCTTCCTTCCTTCCTTCCTCTTTCTTTCTTTCTTTCTTTCTTTCTTTCTTTCTTTCTTTCTTTCTTTCTTTCTTTCTTTCTTTCTTTCTTTCTTTCTCTCTCTCTCTCTCTCTCTCTCTCTCTCTCTCTCTCTCTCTCTCTCTCTCTCTCTCTCTCTCTCTTTATTGAGATACAGTTAACATACAATAAACTGCATGTATTTAGAGCATACAATTTGGTATCCCAATCTCCCAATTCATTCCCCCCCAGCACTCCCCACTTTCCCCACTTGGTGTCCATATGTTTGCTCTCTACATCTGTGTCTCTATTTCCGCCTTGCAAACCGGTTGATTTGTACCATTTTTCTATAGTCCGCATATATGTGTCAATATACAGTATTTGTTTTTCTCTTTCGGACTCACTTCACTCTGTATGACAGTCTCCAAAGTCCATCCATGTCTCTAGAAATGTCCCAGTTTCCTTGCTTTTTACAGCTGAGTAATATTCCATTGTATATATGTACCACATCTTCTTTATCCATTCATCTGTTGATGGACATTTAGGTTGCTTCCATGTCCTGGCTATTGTAAATAGTGCTGCAATGAACATTGGAGTGCATGTGCCTTTTTGAATTATGGTGTTCTCTGGGTATATGCCCAGCAGTGGGTTTGCTGGGTCATATGGTAGTTTTAATTTTAGTTTTGCAAGGAACCCTCATACTGTTCTCCATAGTGGCTGTATCAATTTACATTCCCACCAACAGTGCAAGAGTGTTCCCTTTTCTCCACACCCACTCCAGCATTTACTGTTTGTAGATTTTCTGATGATGCCCACTCTAATCAGTGTGAGGTAATACCTCATTGTAGTTTTGATTTGCATTTCTCTAATAATTAGTGATGTTGAGCTGCTTTTCATGTGCCTCTTGGCCATCTGTATGTCTTCTTTGGAGAAATGCCTATTTAGGTCTTCTGCCCATTTTTTGATTGGGTGGTTTGTTTTTTTGATATTGAGCTGGATGAACTGTTTATATATTTTGGAGATTAGTCCTTTGTCTGTTGATTCGTTTGCAAATATTTTCTTCCATTCTGAGGGCTGTCTTTTCGTCTGGCTTATAGTTTCCTTTGCTGTGCAGAAGCTTTGAAGTTTCATTAGGTCCTACTTATTTATTTTTGCTTTTATTTCCATTACTCTAGGGGGTGGATCAAAAAAGATCTTGCTGTTATTTACGTCAAAGAGTGTTTTCCTCTAGCAGTTTTATAGTGTCTGCCCTTACATTTAGGTCTTTAATCCATTTGGAGTTTATTTTTGTGTATGGTGTTAGGGAGTGTTCTAATCTCATCCTTTTCCATGTAGCTGTCCAGTTTTCCCAGCACCATTTATTGAAGAGGCTGCCTTTTCTCCATTGTATATCCTTGCCTCCTTTGTCATAGATTAGTTGACCATAGTTTATTTCTGGGCTTTCTATTCTGTTCCACTGATCTATATTTCTGTTTTTGTGCCAGTACCATACTGTCTTGATCACTGTAGCCTTGTAGTATAGCCTGAAGTCAGGAAGCCTGATTCCACCAACTCCGTCTTTCCTTCTCAAGATTGTCTTGGCTATTCGGGGTCTTTTGCATTTCCACACAAATCGTAAAATTTCTTGTTCTAGTTCTGTGAAAAATGGCATCGGTAATTTGATTGGGATTGCATTGAATCTGTAAATTGCTTTGGGTAGTATAGTCATTTTCACAATGTTGATTCTTCCAATCCAAGAACATGGTATGTCCCCCCATCTGTTTGTATCGTCTTTGATTTCTTTCATGAGTGTCTTATAGTTTTCTGAGTACAGGTCTTTTACCTCCTTGGTTAGGTTTATTCCTAGGTATTTTATTCTTTTGTCGCAATGGTGAATGGGATTGTTTCCTTAATTTCTCTTTCTGATCTTTCATTGTTAGTGTATAGAAATGCAAGAGATTTCTGTGTGTTAATTTTGTATCCTGCAACTTTACCAAATTCATTGATTAGCTCAAGTAGTTTTCTGGTGGCATCTTTAGGATTTTCTATGTATAATATCATGTCATCTGCGAACAGTGACAGTTTTACTTCTTTTCCAATTTGGATTCCTTTTATTTCTTTTTCTTCTCGATTGCTGTGGCAAGGACTTCCAAAACTATGTTGAATAGTAGTGGTGAGAGTGGACATCCTTGTCTTGTTCCTGATCTTAGAGGGAATGCTTCCAGTTGTTCACCACTGAGAATGATGTTTGCGTGGGTTTGTCGTATATGGCCTTTATTATGTTGAGGTAGGTTCCCTCTATGCCCACCTTCTGGAAAGTTTTTATCATAATCGGTGTTGAATTTTGTCAAAAGCTTTTCCTGCATCTGTTGAGATGATCATGTGGTTTTTATCCTTCAATTTATTAATATGGTGTATCACATTGATTGATTTGCGTATATTGAAGAATCCTTGCATTCCATGGATAAACCCCACTTGATCATGGTGTATGATCCTTTTAATGTGTTGTTGGATTCTGTTGGCTAGTACTTTGTTGAGGATTTTTGCATCTAAATTCATCAGTGATATTGGTCTGTAGTTTTCTTTTTTTGTAGTATCTTTGTCTGGTTTTGGTTTCAGGGTGATGGTGGCCTCATAAAATGAGTTTGGGAGTGTTCCTTCCTCTGCAATGTTTTGGAAGAGTTTGAGAAGGATGGGTGTTAGCTCTTCTCTAAATGTTTGATAAAATTCACCTGTTCCATTTATTTCTGAATTTAAAACTCTAAGCCCCTCCTCCTCCCCAGCCTCCTACTGGTGAAGGGAGAAGGATTAGCTAAACAGATGGCCAGAGCTTTGGGATGAGCTCATTCATTCATTCATTCACTCACCACCTGCCATGTGTCAGCAGAAGTAGTCAGGGTTCCTGTCCTCATGGACCCTCCAGTTTAGTGGGGGACATATAGATGGTAAACAAATGCTTACACAGACAAGGAAAGTGCTTAATTACAACTATAACCAGGTAGAAAGGAAGGAAGTGGATGATACAGAGCAGAGCACCTGGAACATTACTATGCACCGGATTCGCCTGGGGATCTTATTAAAATGCAGACCCCAAGTCTGTAGGTTAAGGAAGCTCCCAGGTGATGCTGACATGGCAGGCCCGGAAACTACACTTTGACGGTTTAGACCACAGGCTATTAAAGAACTGCAAATTACTAAAAAGTCCCAATTCTGGGACTTTTCATAAAAATAAATCTCCATTCCAGAAGTCACAAACTCAAATGCATACTGGAGCCAAGAAGGGAATATAAATGATCTGATGTAATATGAGGAAACCAGAGCTGGGGTCTGTGTGTGTGAGTGCACATGTATTGCGTAATTGTGTGGGTGTGTGACTGTGTGATGTAATTCACCAAGGATACACACAGTTGGTTCATTCATTCATGCATTCAACAAATGCTTACCATGCACCTACTGTGGGCCAGATCTACAACCCACATCTCATAATTTATCTTAATGTTGTTTCCAAACAAACAAAAAGCATGTGGGCTGAAATCCTGACTCTGCTGCGCTATAGCTGTGTGGCCCTGAGACTGTCACTTCCTTTCTCTAAACCTCAGTTTCCACATCCAGAAAATGGGACGCTATCTCATCCCTGCAGGGCTGTTGCAAGGATTACATGAGGCAGGTACCTGCCAAATGGCAACTGCTCAATGCACAGGAGCTATTATCAGCCTTCTATTCTCCTGGGGCCCTTGCTTAAGCCACTTCAACTGTGAGCTCAATTTGAATGTTCACACTTTTTCTTTTTAACCTCTCACTGGGAGGATTAAGAAGCTAATGATTCTAAAAGCAGCAACCATTATTATGTTGCCTAATTGGAGCCCAGGGGCCACTTCTAGCTCATCCTGCATGAGATGAGACAATTTCTAATGTGAGATATCTTGAAGCAGGTCTCTGCTACGAAAGGTGTGTGTCTGTAAACTTCATCAGCTCATCTCCCTCGTGTGGGTGCTTTAAATGGCACCCAGACCAGGGTCAGCGACAGCAGGAAAGAGCACTGTACTAGTTCAGCACATGTGCCGCACAGGTAGCAGTCGTTCTGGATGCGGAGGCCCCCAGGAAGCCGGCTGAGAAAGGCTTAATGGTGGGAAAGGAGAAGCTAATCCGTGGCTCCCCAGGCCAGACCCAGGCAAAGCTCTGGGCAGCTCAACTTGGCTGGGGTGAAAAGAATGAGAATCTGCCAGCCTCTGGCTAGAACTGGTAAGATTGAAACTGGAAATTAAACCATATCATGCCCAGGGCAGAGGAGGTCCAGGTAGTCAGGAGTGAGGATGACAGCCCAGCTTGTTCCACGGGGCGGTGATTTCACCTCTCTGAGGAGACACTTAATGAGATTATAGCCTCAGCTTTTGCAAACTGTGTCTGCATTTTAAAAGAAAACAAATTTTTCTCGATTCAGCTTTGCTTTCTTAGTTCCATAACTTTCCCCCTCCTTCCAGAAGATGGGACATAATTCAAACCCAATTTTCCCTTATATGGTAATAAATGCTAGCTTTTATTTTCCCAGTGGTTCCTACAAGCCAAGCACTCTGCTAAGGACTGCATGGGCCTTATCTCTTTTATTCCCCACAACAACTCAATGAGGAAGCTGTTATCTCTACTTTATAGATATGGAAAATGAGGCAAGTGGAAGTTAAAGAAACTCTACTAATGATTCAAAGCCAATATCAATCTGAAGTTATCTGTGGTTCCTCAAGGCTACTCTACTCATCCACCACACACCTGTCCATCCATCTATCCACCTACCCAACCATTCACCCGTCCTCCATTCACCCACCCACCCACCCGCCTACCCACACATAAATAATTTTTAAGGATCTACCATGAGCCAGACACTGAGTTGTGTGCTAATTAGGAAGAGAAATTTAAATACATATATAGGAGTAAAAAATTCTTTGTCCTGAAGGAATTTACCATCTAGAGCAATGGTTCTCAACCTTGGATGCACAATACTGGGTACCTTTGGAGAGCTTAAAAAAAATCTCATTGTCTGGGTCATACTTCTGACCAATTAAATCAGACTCTTTGGGGGTAAGATCTGGACATTAGCATTACATTAAAAAAAAACAACTTCTCAGGAGAGTCCAATGTGCAGACAGGTCTAAAATTAATGTCTAGGGAGGGTGGGAGGAATGCTCGGGAGAGAGGCTCAAGAGGGAAGGGATATGGGGATATATGTATAAATACAGCTGATTTGCTTGTTGTACAGCAGAAACTGGCAAAATAATGTGAAGCTATTATACTCCAGTAAAGATAAAAAAAAATTTAAAAAAATTAATGTGGAGCCTGGTTCTCAAAGTGTGGTTCCTGGACCTGCAATATCAGCAGTCTGGGAATTGTCAGAAATGCATATTCTTGGGCTCCAGTCCAAACCATTACAGAATCAGAAATGCTGGGGACGGGGCCCTGCAACCGGTGTGCCAAAAGAACTTCCAATGTGATTCTGATGCGCAAGAGAATTTGAGAACATAAATATATGTACTGAAATTACAGAAATATACATTTGCACATATGTAATGCACAGAGAAAGTCTTCAATAACAGGAACACAAAACATGATAACAGTGTTACTTTTGGACAGGGGAGGAAATGACTAAGATTGGGCGGATGTGGCAAAGGGGAATTTGACCTAATATTCAAATTTTTATAAGGATTGTGTATTTATATGTTACCTGGTGACCAGAAATTGGATTGTCTTAAAAAAAAGAAGAAGAAGAAAGGGCAGGTGCTGCAGGCAGGGGACACAGCATATGCTGAGGCTGTGAGATGTGACACCACAAGGGGCTCACAGGGTAGTGCATTCAGTCACCCCGTCCTACAGTCTTGCAGAGTGCTTTGTCTTCTGTCTTCATTCCTTTTTTTTTTAATATGACAAACATCATTTTTAAAAACTGAAGTATAGCTGATTTACAATGTTTCAGGTGTACAGCAAAGTGATCTGTGTATATACATATATTCTTTTTTCAGATTCGTTTCTATTTATAGGTTATTACAAGATACTGAGTATAGTTCCCCATGGTACACAGTAGGTCTTTGTTATTAACCTATTTTATATATATTGATAGTAGTGTGTACCTGTTAATCCCAAACTTCCAATTTACCCCCACCCTCCTCTCCCCTTTGGTAACATAAGTTTATTTTCCATGGACAAGTATTTCTTAAGCACCTACTGTGCATCACACCTTGTTCTCAGGGGTGGAGATATGTAGGCAACTAAGTGGGCAAGGTCGGCCTTCTGAGAATGTACATTCTGGTGGGGAGGCAGACAAACAGCAAGTGAACAAACACACAACTCCTGGCAGACTGTAGGAATATGAAGAAAATATCGAACAAACCAAATACTGTGGCTGGATGTTCTGTTGGCTCTCCCCTTGAACCTGACCCAGAATCTGACCTGTTCTCACCACTCCATCACCACCATCCCACCTAAGTCACCTTGGCCTCTCACTTGGGTTACTGTAACACCTTCGTCTCTGGTCGCCAAACTCCCACTCTGTCCCCACCCCCAGTCCATTCTCATATGCAGCCTGAGGGATCTTGTCAATCTGTAGATCAGATTGTCCCTCATCTGCTCCCACCCCCCATGGCTCCCATCTTGCTCAGTGTAGAGGCCAAGTCCTTCAATGGCTCACAAACTCCGGCATGGTCTGACCTTGGGTATCTCTCTGACCTCATCTCCCCGCCACTGACCCCTGGGCTCCAGCCACGCCTGCCTCTTTATCACTTCTCACATGCTCTGGAACCGCTGCTGCTTCAGGACCTTTGCATTTGCTATTTCCTCTGCTCCTAAGGCTCTTCTTCCCTGTTACCATGAAGTGCCCTCCCATACCTCCTTCAGGTTTTTATTCAAGTGTTACCTTCCCAGGGATATCATTTTTAGCCACCCTAACAGAACCTACAACCCCATATCCCTGCATTTCTTATCCCACCCTGTGGTGAGGCTTCAGGAGGCAGGGGTTTTGGGTCCTCTTCTTTGTACTTAAAATTACGCTGGCATGTGTTTGAGTAAACATTTGTTGAAAGAATGAATGAATGAATGAATGAACAAATGATTACTTTTGATAGGAAAGACCTCTCTGATGAGAACTGAAGGATGAGGGGATGGTCCTGCAGAGATGGGGGAAACCTGGTCCAGAGAGAGGAACAAGTGCAGAGGCCCTAAGGGCAGAATCACGCTTGAGATTTAGAGCAAAAGAAATAAGGCCAGTGGCTGGGCCCAGTGAGCAGAGGTGATGCGGTGCAGATGAGTCTGAGAGGCTGCCAGGCACAGGCAAGTAGAGCCCACTTGGCCAAGCGTAAGGAATTTAGATCTTATTCTGTACTTTTTTAAAATATCAAGTACTCTCCATGTTTTAAGTCACTTTATCCGCACATCAGCTCTATGAGGTTAGTGGAATAACTATTACATTTAACAGACAAGGCAAATGAGCCCCTAAGAGGTTAGGGACTTACAACTGGTAAGAGGTAGAGCCAGAAATGCAATGGGAGCCACTGGGGGTCTTTGGGGGTCCACGTTTCCCTCCCCACTAACCCTCTGAGTGTAGGCCCATAGCTGATGCCTACTGGGGTCCTCCTTGGAACTGGACCCTTGCAGTCACTCAATAACAGTCACTCTGTAACAGAAGGAAGGGCCCAGGAGGAGGGAGACGAGAGGCCAGGCAGGAAGGGCAGCTGAGTCTGATACCTGAGGCCACACTAAGGTGAAATGTTGACTGCAGAGCCCCGGAGCTCACGGCCCACATCAAGAATCAAGGGAAAGAAAGTGTGTGTGTGTGTGTGTGTGTGTGTGTGTAACTTGAACCCCGCTGGCCGCCTGTCTGCTCTGAATTTGGAAGCCACCTCTCTCTGCCCCATCGTTTACCTCCAAAGCCGTCACCTTGGCCCCAGCTTGCCCCAGGGTGGTGGAAAGGGTGCGAACAGCTCCAAGTCACAAAAAAGGGGAAAGACAATGTGTTTGTGGGTGCCACCACTGTGGGGGATGGACATCTCAGGTCTGAAGACCCTTAAGATCTTGGCAGAAAGTGATTACTGACATTAGAAGTGAGGACTCTGGAGCCACAGTGCCTGGGTCTGATTCCTGGCCCTGCCACAAATTGTGTGACTTCAAACTGGTTACTTAACTCCTCAAGCCTGAACTTCCATATCTGTAAAACGGGCTTGTAGCCTAATAGTGGTGTAATAATCACATGAGAAACAGTACAGTGTACTGATTAGGAAAACAGATTTTGGAGTCCAACTACTTAGGTTCAAATTTTGGCTGTCATTTAACTGTCATCTCAATCAAGCTACTTAACCTCTCTGTGCCTCAGTTTCCTCATCTGTAAAACAAGTATCCATTTCTTAGAGTTGCAGACACTGAAGAGTTAATACAGTTTAATGCCTGACACACAGCAGGTGCCAAGAGTTTGCTTTGACAGTGATGGAGGAGGAGTTGGAGAACTGGTCTAGATTTCTATTGCTCTGAATAGTGCCTGCAGGGGACAAAGTAGGTGCTCACACAAATGAAGGACAAGAGTGGCAAGTACTCATCTTTGCAACAGCTGCCCCTCAGCTCCCACTAGTGGAAGCCAGGTGGGAACGTGGGCCTAGCACTTCTAAAGCATTCAGCATCTCCAGAGAAACTAGAATCCAGATATTTATGTGCACTCTCCCAATTTTTACAAGTTAACTTTTATTTAAAGCATAGTATAAACCAAACAAAGACACACCGGAGGGCCAGGCTTGGCTGCGAGTTTGCAACCATGGATTTGAGTTCACTGTGGCTGAGTCAATGGAATAATAAGTTTATTTACCATGCCCTCAAGATGTACCAGGTACTTTACATAACATCACCTCATTTGATCCTTGCAGTAAGCACCCTATGAAGTGGTCATGATTCTGTGCCCATTTGACAGATGAGAAAGCTGAGGCTCAGGAAGGTTAAACAATTTGCCCAAGATCATTTGGCTGGGAAGCAGTGGGGTTGGGAGTCAGCCTGGGATCGTCCTCCCTTGGCAGTCTATACGTTTTGCTGTCTCTACTGGCTCTGAAATGAAGAGTCTTTAGTTGACTGGTGCCTTCACTCAGAAGAAAAAGGATGACTGTCTTTGAATAGGGCTCAATAAATTATCTCACACTCTCAAAGAGCCCAGGGTGGCTTACACAGATGCTCCAAAGGGCCAGGAGGAACAAGGGTGTGTTGGTCGACCATGCAGCTTTGGCATGGGATCCCAGATCCTCTTGATGGTACTTTTAGCAGGGCTGTTCCAGCTTCATGACCAGCATGCAAGACATTATTATTGCTGCCTTGGTGACAGCAGTAATTACTCCCCAAAGCCTGGAGTTGCTTAAAAGCAAATTCCTTCTGATGTTATATTCAACTAGACCCACGTCTCTTTAGTTTTCCATGACAATTATATAGCACTGTGCCCCCAAGAGCTAATGTCAAACACAGACAGTGAAGGAGAGACAGCTGGGGGTTTCCGAACACCAGCAGCAAATCCCAAAGCTGCTCAAACAAAGGGTTAAGCCCAATGCTTAAACATAATAGCTTAATGCCTTTTGCTAAGTAACTCTGAGCTCTACCAGGAAGGCTGACAGATCCCAAACAGTGCAAACAATAGCTGGAATTGTCTAGTGAAAACTAGTTTGACTGCATCATTTGCCAATAATTTTTAAAACAGCTTAACTCTCCTCTGCTTCCTTGACTGCAACCCAACCTGAAAGCAAAAGGCAGAGGAATTCCTGTCCCAACGTCAACCCCCCCGTGAACAAGATGCCTGCTTTGATGCACGATGGTAGGCGAGAACTCAGAGGTCCAGCCCCAGAGCCTGCAGGACACACCTGGGGCTGCGCCTGGAATATGGCCGAAACTGACTAGCGTCTATGGAGGTGTCAGCATTTCTTGGAACGGGAGACCAAGACAGAACATGAACGAGCACACTTTTACCTCTAATGACTAGACAAAATTGTTAGCAACATATGCCAATGTTTTGGTCCGGAGTCAACAGTCTAATTGGGCACGAGGAGAAACTGTCATAATGACAGTACTTGGGAGAGGATGCATATCTAAGGCTTTCAGTCCCTTACCATTTGCAAGCGGGGACCACCACCAGGCCCACCAAAACACACACCAGGAGGCCTACCTTCTATGTCACTCAGAGTCCAGACATCAGCATCAGCACAGTTAAGCTTCAGTTTACCCAGACGATCGCTGTTTACAGTAAGGCTGGGTGAGATCACTAGTTCTAGCATTTCCTTGTACCTGAAAGGGAAACAAAGGGAAATATAATTTACTCATTAATTATGTATGCTTACTAATGATTCCTATTTCTTTCCCTAAGAGTATAAATATTAAAGCTGATTACCTAAACCCAGCCATCTTATAAATTCTACATCATAAAAATTCACTAAACTTTTTCATCAAAGGGAAATGAGGAATTGAAATGAAGTACTTGCTCCCCTCCGGAGAATACACCCACTTGATTAAAACTTTTCCCTCCTTCCCACTGTATTTTGCCATTAGAAAAATTTTATTTGGGTCTCTTTTAAATGTCATCTGAATGAGCTAGGGACACTTTTCAGTAGCAGAAGGGAGAAACAGGTAGAGAGGGAGTGTACTGGGTTCCTAAAAGCCAGAGGCATGAAGAGAAGGTGGAGTTGACTGCATTTAAGAGAGACTGGACATGGTGTTACATAGTGTCACTTGTACAGATGGACAAGGGCTCAAAAGGTGTCATTGATACTGAAAAAGTCCCTCTAGGCAGCACAGCCCCACAGCCCAGCACTGTGGTCCAAGAAAGAATACACTAGCTCCTGAATTATTCATGATTTTGATAAATGCTACTGGCGATGGGGCAGCAAAGAATAGGCACAAGTCTCCTGGATCATTCTCATTTTTTATTGAAAACTTTTCCAATTCCTGCACTATGTCAGTACTTATTCCTCCTAAATTCCTATCCCACAGTCAGGGAATGAGGTTTCTTTCTTTCTTTTTTTTTTGTAATTTATTTTATTGAAGTATAGTTGATTTACCATGTTGTGTCAATTTCTGCTGTACAGCAAAGTGACTCAGCTATACATATATATACATTCTTTTTCCTATTCTTTTTCATTATGCCTTATCACAGAGTATTGAAGATGGTTCCCTGTGCTATACAGTAGGACCTTGTTGTTTATCCATTCTATATATAATAGTTTGCATCCGCTAATCCCAAACTCCCAGTCCATCACTCCCCTCCCCCCTCCCCCTTGGCTACCACAACTCTGTTCTCTATATCTATGAGTCTGTTTCTAAAAGATACACGCACCCCTATGTTCACAGCAGCACTACTCACAGTAGCCAAGACATGGAAACAACCTAAATGTCCACTGACAGATGAATGGATAAAGATGTGGTACATATACACAATGGAATACTACTCAGCCATAAAAAGGAACGAAATAATGCCATTTGCAGCAACACAGATGAACCTCAAGATTATCATACTAAGCAAAGTCATTCAGAAAGAGAAAGACAAATACCATATGATATCACTTATATAGGGAGTGAGGTTTTAAGAAAACCAGATCTCAGGACCCATGTATACATAGGAACACTTAGGACCCAAAAGTTTATCGGCTAACCTAAAGACATGAACACTAGGAAGTGATAGTTGCCATAGAGACCTGCAAAGCTGGAAATATTTCATATCTGGCAGAAAAAGTTTGCCACCCCCTGTTTTATTCTGTAAGCAAGGTGTGGGCATAGTGCTGTCATAGGGTAACTCTACATCGGACATAGCGATTTTCAAAGGATTAAACTGCAACCAATAATGTGTGACACTGATTCAAGCTGTCCTCAAAGAAAGGCTAGGGTTGGTCACTGCACATCAGTATCTACGGTCATCCTTGGCAGGATCCGTTATCACTGTGTTGACAGAACACAGTGTACCGATTGATGGCAACGTGGTTATAAACTCAGATTCCATCATGCAACAGCTGTGGATTCAAATTCCATTTCACTACTTAGTACTTTGAACAAGTTACCAAACTGCTCTAAGTCAGAAGTTTTCTCATTTGGACAATGGGGATGATCAGTATCTCCCTAACAAGGTCATGGTGAAGATGAAAAGAGACATGTAAAGAAAGGACTTAGCAGGCAGCAACTGAAACGCCCATTCACTATCATAGGAATGAAGACTACAGGTAGACTTGTCACACAATGGAACACAACACAGCAGTGAACAAGACTGCTCTGGAGCTCCACTCAGCACCATGGACAGACTGCCAAACAAAGTGCTGGGCAGCGAGACAGAAGGGTACCCAAGGTATGATACCATTTCTACGAAGTTCAAAACATAGAAATTAATATTATACGCTGTTTAGGGACACAGACACAAAGAACAAAAAGATAACCGTATGTATAGGAATGACAGACACCCATTTCAGGAGAATAGTTAGGGATCATCGGGGGATGCAGTTTGGGAAGAGACACTCTGGGGCTTCAGCTGTGTTTGCAACAATGTAGTTCAGAGGTTGACACAAACTCTGGCCCATCCAAATCTAGCTTATCATCTGTTTTTGTGTGATCTGTGAATTCACATTTTTAAACGGTTGAAAAAAATCCTAAGAAGGATAACATTTCACAACCTGTGAAAATTATGTGAAATTCAAATTTCAGTGTCCATTAGTAAGGTTTTCGTGGAACGCAGCCCTGTTTGGTGGTTTACTATATCAGTCATGGCTACTTTCATGCTGCAACTTCTGAGTATAACAGTTGCCATAGAGACCTGCAAAGGTGGAAATATTTCATATCTGGCAGAAAAAGTTTTATTCTGTAAGCAAGGTGTGGGCATAGTGCTGTCATAGGGTAACTCTACATCTCTGCGCACCTGAAATACTTAATAATTTTTAACAAAGAAAGAAATCACTTATCCTAGGAACTGCATATGTAAGTACTTTATATATACGTTTTAATCAGATGAGAAAATTTCACACAAATCACCTCCTAGTGTTTATGTTTTTACATTAGCCTATAAACTTTTGGGTCCTAAATATTCCTATGTACTCATGGGTCCTGAGATCTGGTTTTCTTGTTCCTTAAATGCCACAAGGCACTCCAAAAAGAGGTCTAGGTATCTCTTTCCTTTAATATATCAAGACATACTGTATGGAGCTTGGCAAATAGGGGACAGTGAACCGATTGTCTGATTGTAGGTGTCAGAAATTTGCATTTTATCCAGACTCATTCCCTTCATCCTTCCGGGTATATGCAAATAATTTAAGGTTAAAAAAATGTTGTAAAAAAAATTGCATTGATCTCTAAACATCCAGATGCTGTGAGTATTAGAAGCAGCAAATTGTTAGCTAAATGACCAAATCCAGTTAAAAACAATATGAATTGTTTTTCCTCCACTTCAGGGTTTAAAAATATTTCAAGTAGTTGCCAATATTTAAAAATGAGGTGATTTCACTTAAAAACCTACAGTTTCAGCTTCTCTTGAAGAATGGAAGAATACTGCCACATTCCTGCATGGCAACTATCAGCTGGCTGCCCCATTTGGTTAAAGCATATGAGCTCCAGTTTGCCACAGTTCCCACCACTCCCTAGTGTCTTACATTTGACCCTCTTTTCCATTTCCTTGTATTTCCTCCTGGTCTCTACAGACCTTTGTGTTTGAGCCCCATGGATTATATGTCATCAGACAAGCCTGATGAGGAAAGAAACAGCAGTGGGACACTTCTGACCTCAGTCACATAGCTTATGATTTTACTGAGTATCGTCACCCTCAAGAGCAATTAGCACATCCAAACAGCATTTGTTGATGTTATAGCAGAGCAAGAAGGTGTTTGTGAGTTTAAACTCTAGGACCGAGTATTATAGCTTTGGTGTCTTCCCCGTAGACTCTTGCCTAAAGTCCTTGAAGGCCAGGCCAACATGGAAATTATCCTTACTTCCCCCACAGTACCTGATACAGAATCTTGTTCATTCTGTCATCCGATTAACATCTGTCGGAGGATGAGAGGAAGGAAAGGATGGAGGAAGAAAGGAACTTGGAATGAGAGAGGGAGAGACAAAATCTATAATCGAGCAATTAGCTTCTTTAAAAAGATTTTTAAAAATTCATATTTTCATTTTCCACCCTGCCCTAGATAATGCCTCTAATGTATTAAATATGTAAATATGTCCCCTTGTAAATGATGCTATATTGTTCTATGTGATATGTGTTGGTTTTTTTTTTTTTTGGCCACATGTAGGATCTTAGTTCCCCAACAAGGGATCGAATCTGTGCCTCCTGCGTTGGGAGCATGGAGTCTTAACCACTGGACCATCAGGGAAGTCCTGTGACATGTGTTTTAATTTACATGAATAGTGTTATGCATGAGACCTCATTCTATTTATTAGGATTTTTTATTAGGATTTTAAAATGTGTGTGTGTGTGTGTGTATATATATATATATATATATATATATATATATATGGCTGGATGGTTATTTAGTTTGTAGGTAGAATTCCATACTGCATACCTACTCTACTGTATTTATGCATTACCCTAGTGATGAACATTTAGGATGCCTTCATCTCTCAGCTACCATAAACAATGCTGCAATGAACATCTTCATTAAAAATTATATACATATATATGTAACATGTACCTATATAAGTGTGCTTACACACACACATACACATTCTTAAAACATATAAATATTTGAGGGTTTCTGTGTCACTGGGTATATGTGAACTGAACTTGACCAACTACTAGCAGATTGCTCCTCACAATTCCTGTGCTAATCCAGATTCCCACCAGAAGTGCACAGTGTTCTAATTTCACAAATTCTCACTAACACTTGGCATTATCCAGGTTTCTAATTTTTGCCAAACTGTTGGATGGAAAGAAATTATTTCATAGTTGTTTTAATTTTTATTTCTGTGATTACTAGAGAGTTTGAGCATATATTCACATAATTGTGGGCTGTATGAGTTTCTAGGAACTGTCTATTCATATCTTTTATCCTTGTCCATTTTTCTACTGGGTTTTCTTTTTTTCCTTATTTTGTTGATTTGCTAGAGTGCCTTGTAGAGTCTAGGTATTAGTCCATTGTTGGTTTTATTTATCTATTTTTTTCTTTTTGCTGACAAAAGGCTTCATTGAAAAGGGGCACCCTGCCAGAGAGCACTGGGGTAAGGGAACCCAGGAGAACTGCTCTCCATTGTTGGTTTTAGATGCTGTAAATTTCTTTTCTTAATCTTTCATTTGTCTGTTTTTTTTTTTTAATATACAGTGTCTTGTAGAACAAAAAAATCTTATATATTTATCCAATAATAAATGTTTTTCCTAGGTGTAAAAATGATTTCCCTAACCCAGGGATATTAAAATTTGTCTACATTTAAAACTACTGACTTGGAATTTTACCTTTCATAGTTAAGCCTTTAATTCATCTGGAGTTTTCCTTTTAATATGGTTTAAATTTGCATTTTCTTCAAATGTTGGAGAAAATGAAAATAAGCCATTTTTCCTGATACGTATTAAACTCTCCAACTGAATTCACCTCCCAGTTATAATGGAACACTTTCTATTTTTGGTTCAATCTCACTATTACAATAAAAAATAAAATCTACAAAACATTGTTTTAAGGCATTGTAGGGCAACCAAGGCAGGACTTGAGACCCCAAGGTCCCAGAGAGATGAGACATGGACTGAGTGAAGTCTGACCTGTACCACTTTCCCCCTCAAGACATTTGCCAATTTATAAGCACAGTAAGAAAAAAGGAGTAGCTTAGAGTTTTCCAGATCCATGGGCTGGGGAGACAAAAACTGTAGTTCAGGCTACTAAGGCAGCTAGGACCCAAGGAGCTAAAATCCTAGAGATATGAGAACCACAGTGAGCCTGACAGTGTTGATAGTTGTTACCTTTGAGGCGTTTGCTGAAACCTAAGCTGGGTGGAGTAAGAGTCAGAGAAGCCAAGCAGAAAGGGATGGCTAACAGGGCAAGAAATGAAGCAGAGCTTTTGGCAACCTCCCAGTACCAGGGAGACAAAATTGGAGTTCACAGCCCATCAAAGATGAGAATCTTTGGTAAACACCGCAGGTTTTTAATGAGATCCCTGAAAGGTCACTCCCTTGGAGTAAGGACCAGCCAAATAGATCCTGTCTTGAGTCATTTTAATCCCTTATTGGCTCAAAGTGATTTGCCTCTATTATCACCACCTGCCAGAAGAAGAGCAACTTTTCTTTTGGGGAGGATGTCATCTTCCAGAGTTTCCACAATTTTTTATACAGTGTTTAGCATTTAACAAAAAATTATCAGACATGCAAGAAGACAACACCAAACAATCAAAAACCAAGACAAAAAAACCAAACTCATATATGATTCAGATATTAGAGTAACTAAATATGGACTTCCCAATAACCTTGATAATATGATTAAGAAAAGAGATTTACAATGCAGAATGCCACTAAAGAACTAGAATCCTTAAAAAAAATCAAATAGAAACTCTAAACTTGAAAAATACAATAACTGAAATCCAACACTCAATAGAGCAGCTGAACCACAGACTGGATATAGCAGAAGAAAAGAATGAATTGGAAGATAAGTCAGTAGACACATTTCAGAAAGAAGGTTGGAAAACAGTTTTTGAAAAAGCATAAAGGAATCATGGGACATGAGAAAAGGTCTAACATACATGTAATAGGGGCCACAGGAGAGAAGAGAACAACTTAGAAACAATATTTAATGAGAAACTGACAGAAAACCCTTCAAGACTAATGAAAGACATCAAGCCAATGGAATCAAGAAGTTCTGTGAATCAGAAGCAGGATAAATACAGAGAGAAATACTCCAGGGCATACCATGTCAAACTACACACATGTGAGAATATACTTATTTTATTTGATAACTTTTATTGAGATACAATTGACATACAATAAACTGCATATATTTAAAGTGTACAATTTGATTTTTTTTTCTTATTAGTAATGTATATATGGCAAGCCCAATCTCCCAGTTCATTCCCCCCCAACCCTCCCCACTTTCCCCACTTGGTGTCCATATGTTTGTTTTCTACATCTGTGTCTCTATTTCTGCCTTGCAAACTGGTTGATTTGTACCATTTTTCTATATTCCGCATATCTGTGTTAATATATGATATTTGTTTTTCTGACTCACTTCATTCTGTATGACAGTATCTAGGTACATCCATGTCTCTATAAATGTCCCAATTTTGTTCCTTTTTTACGGCTGAGTAATATTCCATTGTACCACTTCTTTATCCATTCATCTGTTGATGGACATTTAGATTGTTTCCATGACCTGGCTATTGCAAATAGTGCTGCAATCAACACTGGGGTACATGTGTCTTTTTGAATTATGGTTTTCTCTGGACATATGCCCAGGAGCGGGATTGCTGGGTCATATGGTAACTCTATTTTTAGTTTTTCAAGGAAGCTCCACACTGTTCTCCATAGAGGCTGTATCAATTTACATCCCCACCAACAGTGCAAAAGGGTTCCCTTTTCTCCACACCCTCTCCAGCATTTACTGTCTGTAGATTTTCTGATGATGCCCATTCTAACCAGTGTGAGGTGATACCTCATTGTAGGAGAATATACTAATTTTAAAAGCAGCCAGAGGATGAATAACGAAAATTATAAATATATATATTTTTTAAATAGTTCCCCCCCCCCCCCCCCACGCACCGCACGCACTACACCGGCGCCCCCTCCCTGGCGCCCGCGCGCGCCCCATCGCTCGCTCCCTGGAAAGGCCTAGCTGTGCTGAGAAGTCCCGCACCGCCGATCCGTGCGCCCGACAGCTCCCCCAGGCGGCGTGCTCCCAGCTCCTCCACCGGCCGACGGCTCTCGCTTCCACATTAGCCAACCAGGAAAATTATCTTTAAAGAAGGACTAATAAGACTTCTCAACAGAAATGATGGAAACCAGAAAATAATGGAATTTCATCTGCCAATGTAGAATCCTAAGCCAACAAAAAAATCCTTCAAAAGTGAAGACAAAAATGAAATAAACTAAAATTAAGATTATTTGCCACTTAGTAGCAAATAGAGCTGCAGTACAAAATAATAATTTGGAAGCATAAAAATTCACCATGGGATGGAGAGAACATAAAAGGTTAAATTCGAGACTAGGAGGGGAACAAATGAACTTATTAACACGTTCTAAGGACTGTGCATTTTCCTTGAAGTTGCACAAGTACTAATTTAAAGTAAACTTTTAAACATTTATCAAGGATGTATTCTACAATCTTCAGGGTAACTGCTTAGGGAATAAAAACAATAAATGTATGCCAACAAGCTAATAGAGGAAAAAATGGAATAATAAAAATACTTGATTAGGGGACTTCCCTGGTGGTCCAGCGGCTAAGACTGTGCTCCCAATGTGGGTGGCCCGGGTTTGATCCCTGGTCAGGGAACTAGATCCCACATGCCACAACTAAGGGTTTGCATGCTGCAACTAAAGATCCTGCAGTGGCAACGAAGATCCCGCATGCTGCAACTAAGACCTGGTGCACCCAAAATGAATAAATATTAAAAAAAATGATTAATTCAAAGAAGGCAAGAAAGTAGAGAAAAAGAAACAAAGAAAAGATGGGACAAATAGAAAAGAGTAATAGATTGAAACTTAAATTTATCAATAATTACATTTACTGTACTAGGGTCTTTGTTACGTAATGCAAGATCTAAAATTCAAACATACCTAGAGCAGTTCAAACACACCATCCTTTGGAGGCAAATAAATAAATATCACTAACAAAGCCAAAGCAAAGAAATGTTAGTCCTGGGAATTCCCTGGCAGTCCAGTGGTTAGGACTCCGCGCGCCTAACCACTGAGGGCCTGGGTTCAATCCCTGATTGGGGAACCAAGATCCCACAAGCTTCACGGCATGGCAAAAAAGAAAAAGGTCGTCCTTAAAATAAATACAATATATTAAAAAAAAAAGTTAGTCCTCACACAGTAAACAGGACCCCTGCTACCAGCTATAGCTTATACCAAACCATTAACCACAAAGTATAGCACTATGAATAGTTCAAGGCAACTCAGAGGGAGAAAAATCCTTCCAAAAATTCTATCCATAGCTCCTATTTCCCAAGCACCTATTACATGCCAGGCAATTTCCCTGATTACTTTTACATTATCTTCTTTAATTCTCTCAACCACCCAGGAGATATAATTACCTACTTCAATTTCCCAACAGGTAGACTAAACCCAGATTTAGGTCTGAGCAGAGCACAGGCACCAAGGAAATGCGAATCATTCCTTCTTTCCTGTTTGGTGAACTTTTCCTGTTCTGCCATAAGGATCTAAAAAAAAAAAAGCTTTGTAAATTTCAGCACAGGGTGAATTTTGTGTTTGTGTTTTTGGGTCATATTGTTTTATTATTGAATTACCTGCGGCAGCAATGGAGGGGGTGCTGATCTCTTTGGTATTTTGAGGGCTCTGAAGGTCCTAACCTGGCCCTGATTATAGTGCTCATTTTATAGATAATAGAAGTAAAAAAATTTCTAACACTTAAAGAGCATTTACTCTGGGGCCAGGAGCTCTTTGCATATATTGGCTTATTCTAATCCTATGAAGTGGGTAGAGATGAGGAGACTGAGGTTCAGAGTGACCTGCTAGTTAGCAGTGGAGCCAGGATTCAGAACCAGGTGGTCTGGCTCCAGGGTCTGTGCTTTTAACCATAGCTTGTGAGTAAAACTGGGTCAGAATTTGAACCCAGAGTCCATCTAGCTCCAACACCCACTAAACCGCCTAGTTGGAGTACTGGCTCTGTCATCTGCTATGTGGGTTCAAATCTTAGCTTCATGTCTTATGAGCTTTGGGGCCTTGGGCAAGTTACTTAACTTCTCTGAGCCTCATCCAAAAGAATGGAGAAAATAACAGTACCCTCCCAGGCAGGTTATCCCGCAGATTAATTCAGAGAAGGCATGGGTGAGCGTGTGTTCAATAAAGGGTAATTACTGACATTATTTGCATTCACACAGACAGAAGCTTGAAACACACAGTTCATTTTATTCCAGGTCGACACCGGCAACTGTCATGAGGACCATACAGAAACCACGGGTTCCTACTGTGGTCTGATGGGCAGAGTTCAGTTCTCTTGCAATTTATGGGGAAATTTCCTTCACCTTCTCCCCCCTCTCTCCTCCTTACAATTACCTGAAATAGGAGACCAGCTTATTCTCTTTGCAGGGGAGTTTAAAGAAATCAGACAGTCTTAACAGAGTCTGAGGGGAGGAGAAAGACTCAGCTTCCCTTTCACGAAGGCAGGGAAAGGAAGCAAAAGGTGGGATTCATTTAGAAAAAAAAAATTTTTTTCCCCTGTGTTGCATGGTTGCAAAACCCCGATACCCCTGCTGCTTCAGAACCGGGCCAGGAGGAGCGAGAATAAAGAGGCATTCGAAAACCCCCGCCCTCTGCTTCTCCGCAGCCTGCTGCTGCCAGCGGCTTGCCATCATTTGTTACCCTTGTCACCACCCCTGTCCCCAGGGACAGAGAAGCTTTGGGGGAGCATGGGGCTGCTGCAGGAGCCCAAGAGATGACAGCTGGAGGGTGGGGGCTGGGGGTGACTTCAAAGGCTGGGAAGGATCAAAAACAGATGGAGGGTCCCTGGTGGGTGGGCGGCTCACCTTTCTGCACCCCCCTGAGCACATTGCTACCTTAGCTGAGAACAGTGGTCCTGCCTGCTGGATGGAGAGGACAGATGGCCAGTCGGCCAAGGGGCCCTTAGAGAGGGCCAACTCCCAGCATCCTTCAAGGGCTTAGAAATCCAAACCTGCCGACAGCAATCGCAGGCTTCTGGATAGACAACAGCTGTGACCCAAACCAGGACATTTCTGGCTGCCTCCACCCCATTTGATTTCATTCAAAATACATCTGCTAATCGTGAACTGGCTCTGCCCCCGTTTCCCCTATTGTGGGTGGGGGAGTGTGGGGTGGGGTGGGCGTTACTCACACCAAAAGCCCAGGATCACCCTCCCTTCTCCCTCTCCTTCAACTCTCACATCTGATCCATCAGTAGGTACTGTCAAGTTCATCTCCTAAATATCCACAGAACCCATGAACTTCTCTCTACCCCACGGCCATGGCCCAGGGCCAAGCCGCCATCCTCTCTGCCCTGGACAACTACCAGGGCCTCTGCACCCGTCTCCCTGGGGCTGCTCTGGCCTCCCTCCAGCTCATTCTCTGTGTACCAGCCAGAGGAACTTCTGACAACATAAATCTGAACCTGCCCCCTTCACCTCATCCTTGCTTATAACCTCTGATTGTTCTTAGAACAAAGCAAAGACTTCTGAACACAGCCTTGATCCGGCTTACCTTTGCTCGCTGTCTCGTTCCAGGGCACTGGCCTTCCTCTCACTCCATACTCCCTGTCATGAGGCCTTTGTACATGCTGTTCCCTCTGCCTGGAACACCATTCCCTCCCGCTTACACTTCAGCAGTCTCAGCTCTAGCATGACTTCCCTAGGCCCTCCCCAAGTGGGGCCCCTTCCCCAACGGCACCTGCCACACACCCATGCCCCTCTCTTTCACAGGCCAGTCACTGTAACAATTTTTAGACGTTTGCATTTTAGTTAATTTCCATCTCTCTTCCTAACCAGACTATAACCTCCCTGCTGGCAGGGATTTTATTTTGTCCACCACTACATTCCCCAAATCTCCTGCAGGGCCTGGTGCTTGATAACTATTTAATAAATGTTTGTTGCATGATGGAGGATTGTGCTTATTCAACCAATATTTACTGAGAGCCTGTTATATGTTCCAAACACCGTACCGGTCACTGCCACTGTCACCACCCTGGGTGGGACACTCATTTATATTACCTGCCTGGCCCTTCTGGGAAAGGAGTTTGAGACCCCTGGTTACTCTTCCTTCCAGTGTTAGCACTGTATGTAGGACATGATCAGAAGTACATGGATGTTGGATGCTACTGTCCCCCAGGCCATCCCAGAAGGGAGAAGTGGTCCGAAAGCACCTGTTCAAAGGATAAAGGTGTTTGTTAATTATGGTTATTACACTATTAAGTTCTGCCTGGCTATAATGCCCTTGGTGTTCCTGCTCCCCTGCCCCCTCAGTTTTATTTTTTTCCCAGCTTTATTGAGATATAACTGACATATTTTGTAAGTTTAAGGCATATGATGAGATGATCTGATACACGTATATACTGCAAAGGGATTTTTGTAGTTCCATTTGGAGCTCAGAAAGCAGGAAGAGAAACAGAAATGTCCAGAGTCACATTGTGGAGGAGAAAGTCATCACTTAAGAAGGAACATGGCAGGAGCAGTGGGTTCCTGGCATTTTGGCCTGGGAGGTCGTGTGGCAATAGCATCTTTTCTTTCTTTGGGGGAACTGCCTCTCTCCCACTCTCTGTCCATCCATGTGGCTTGTGTGGGGCTAACAGGCCAGCAGCTTGGCAATTGGCATGTCCCATCCCTCTGGCTAGTGAGTGGCTCAGGGGTGGTGGTCACATGAGTCAATAGAGGCCAGTGAGAGGCCTGGGATGCACTGTTGGAGAAGAGATGCTCTCTCCTATGGGACATGAACCTTGGAAACTATTATTTCACTGCCAATGCAAGTTCACAGACTATCTTTGAGTAGCACAGTCTTAGAAGACTGTGACTCCCATTTTGATACATGCATATCACATCTTTGGTGTTCAGTGTAAAACTCAGAGTAGGAATAAACAGTAGGTAAAGTGCAATTCAGGGGCTGCTGTCAGCATGGAGGACATCAGCATCCAGGGGCAAGGATGCCACACGCTGACCAGTACAGTCATAAGCCCCTCCCCCTGTTCACATCTCCATCTCTCCAACCTGTCTCCTTACAGTGGGGAACATGTCACTTAAGTTGTGGGGCAAGGCTGGGATACATAGGGAATCATCTCCCCAGATGAAAAAGGTACTTTCAGTCTCCTCTCCAAAGGCTATGAAGAAGGCAGATAAATAAGGTAGGGACAGAGTTGACATTAAATTAATTCACTGATTCATTCACGGACTCAGGCTGTCAATCATTTAGAATCATTGACTCTATTCATATCACATACCAAAAAGCAAAGCTGCTACTCATTCACTAATTTACTTCACTTTTTTTTTGAACACCAGGGACTGTTCCAGGCATTGGGGATACAGTGTTGAATTGGCCAGACAAGTTCCCTGCTCTCATGAGGCTGACACTCTTGATTGGGATTTGTTCTCCGTCTTGGGTGGCATTCATCAATGGGTGACCCCAGATGGCTGGGTTAGATCACAGTTACACAAATGGATCTCCTCCTGCTGAGAAAATAGCTCTATTACCAGTATTAGGTATTACCCTTAAAGATGCAGGTAATATCTCAAAACATTTAAACAAATTTTAGAATTTTAGATAAAATTATAGCTGCCTTTGGTCACTATCTCCCATCAGCTGTATTCACAATTACTAATACAATGAATAGTAATTTTCTCGTCATAAACACACAAAACACCTACATATATCCTTAAAGTACACAGTATTGTTTTATAAATGTATTTTATGAATGTGTTTTTATCAATATCACTGACCTGAACATCCTGTCCTAGGATATTTATTGCTCTAGCAAGAAAATGTCTTGATTTTAATTCCATGTCATGACACGGAGATCTAGCTTATTCTTTTTAACTGCTGCATAGGATTACCAGGGCTCTGGGCCAGTCCTCAGGTCTCCCAAGTTTGGTTATAACTAATGTCACACTCACTGCCCAGGATGGGTCTTCTCGGGTACACATGCACATAGTTCTCTAGGGGTGATAACCCAAAGTAAAACTGCTGGGTCTACCTTTAAAATTGTAAGGGACATTGGCAAACTGCCTCAGAGTTGCTGATCTAATTTATATTCCCAATGGCCACGCCTTGTCCTCACACCTTGTACTGTTTCCATTCCCTGATGTGAAGGCCTTTATCCAAAACTCTCTTAGGAACACAGAGCAGTTCTTTGAATACAGGTATGCCTCCACAGCAGTATACTCCGCAGTACCAGCTTTCAGCCAAACAGATGAGGTTCTTAACGTCGGAAAGGAAAACCAGCCTGGGTCTTGAATCTTAGCCCCAGACTAAGCTCTCTCATTCAGGTCTGATAAATTCTCTCGCATGTGAACTTGGAGCAGGATAAAAACAGTCAATGGGAGAGTTTTACTATGCTTCCCTCAGCCCTGATAGCATGTAAAACAAGGGCCCATTGTTTTGGAGAATCCAGCATTGCTTTTTATTTTGAGATCACCGCAGAGTCACAAGAAGTTGTTAAAAATAGTACACAGAGGTCCTGCGTACCCTTTGCTCAAATCTCTCCCCCTGCCCCCATGATTATATCTTCCATAACCATAGTACAATATCAAAACCAGGATACTGACATTGGTGCAGTGTGTTTGTATCTCTGTGTCATCTTATCTCATCTGCAGATTCATGTAACCACCACTGCAATCAAGAGAGAACTACTCCATCACCACAAAGATCTCCCTTGTGCTACCCCTTCAGAGGCATACCCACCCTCATCCCCCCAACACCCCTAACCCCTGGCAATCACTAATCCTTTCCTCCATCTCTAAAATGTCACTTTAAGAATATTGTATAAATGGAATCACACAGTATAGGACTTCCTGAGATTCGCTCAAGTTCACATGACTCAAGTTCAGATGCTTGCATTTTACAATGCATTTTCCAATATTCGCTAGACCCACAAGAGGCAACCTTCAAAAAAGCACCCAATGTGCGGTGACAATCAAGATGGGACCACACACGTTCTGCTGATTTCAGGTTGGGTTCAGCACAGCCCTGGAGCAAAATGCAGAACTTTATAGAATATTTCTCATGCAGAGCCATTAAAAAAACCCCAACCCACAACCAACAAAACAAGGCACAAAGCAAAACACCAGGGACTCTTACTGGAAGGGAAGGCCTGCCCTTGCCAGTGATGGCTGGAGAACGTCAACTGCTTGGAAGCCACAGGGAGCCCCAGGACCTCCCCAACAGGCAGGTAAGCAGCAGCCGGTGGGAGGCGCGTTTCTCGGATCACAAAGGCATTTTGCTTCGAGTCTGGTCCCTGCCTTCAGTAGACACTACACCAGCACTGCTACCTATCAGTGTTCTCTCCTTCTTATTCACCCACCCACAGGCCACCACAATGGCCTGGACCCATTTTAAACTACGGAGAAACTGGTTCTGAGGCTACAGTGCAAGGACATTTTAATTTGAATGAAGGGGTAGGGTTTGGAGAAAGATATTGGAAAAAATGGGAAAAGAAACAACACTAAAAACTAAATATTAGAATATTTTCATTCTACCCAAATCCTTAGTTGTGCCCCCATGAAGCACTGACCATTACAAAACTGAAAAATAATAATAATTCTCATGCAGTGAATGCTGTCTAGGAATCAGGCACTGTTTTTTTGTTTTTTCTTTTTGGCCGCACTATACAGCATGCAGGATCAGATTCCCGACCAGGGATTGAACCCGCACCCCCTGTAGTGGAAACACAGAGTCTTAAACACTGGACCGCCAGGGAAGTCCCACCAGGCACTGTTTTAAGTGGCCTTTTCAGGTTTGAGCTCATGTTAACTTCCCAACAGCGCCTATGAGATTGGCTGAACTTAGATACCATCTTATAAATAAGGAAAGCAAGGACAAGAAGTTTAAGTCACTTGTCTAGAATCAACTATAAGTAGCAGAGATGGATTTAAAGCCAGGATGTCTGATTCTGAATCTTCTACTCTCCTGCCATCTGCCACATCGGCAGCAGATGTCTTAAAATTAATCTTCCCTAATGACGGACCTCCTCTAATTACAACATTACCTTGAAATTGAATGGGCCATGCAGTGATTCATGAGTTCTTAAATGTTTTTCTTCTTGTTTTGAGGTTAGTTCAATCTTATGCTATTTCATACAGTGAGGGTTTTTTTTTTTTTTCCTCCTTTTTTGGTAAGATGGTTTCATGGTGAGGGTTAGAATTTTTTTTAATGAAAAATCTGAATCACATGCCAAAGCAGACAGGATGGTAAAATGAATCGCTGAGCACCATTCAGATTCAACAGTTTTCAAGATTTTGCCAGCTGTGTCTCTTCTAAGCTTTTTTGTTTTGTTTTGGTGAAGTTTTTAAACAAATTCTTGAAGTCTCCCCTCACCACTGCACTTCATTTAAAAGTATGGGCACTTTCCATTACCGTACTTAACAAAAGTCATAATACTTCCTGGTGCCATCTTGAACACACTTCATCTTCAATCTTCCCCATTGTCTCCACATGCCCTTAGCTGGTTTATAAGATTCAGGATCTAAACAAAGGCTGCACAACACATTCGCTTATTGTGTCTTACATTTATTTAGGCTAGAATAGCCGCCCCTTCCTTTCTTAATTTTTTTATTTTAACAGACTACTGACATGTTGGAGAAGTAGGTTGCTTGTAGACTATCTCATGTTCTGGATTGTTCTGTTTCCTTCCTCAGGGTGTTAACTTATTTCTCTTTCTACTGCATGTCCCATGATTTCGCTTTAAAATGAGGTCAGGTTCGGATTAACTGGGTGGGGGAGCAACGCTTCGGGGTTCCTCCCATCACATCACATCAGGAGCGGCACAATGTTCAGGTGTCCCCCTTCTGGCGATGCTAAGAAGGGCCAGGGGACCCCGTTGGCAACACCCTGCCTCCTCCATTAGGAAGTTCCTCATAAATCTTTCATCTAATGTCTTCATCCGCTGATGCTCATGGCCTGAATCAATTATTTCATCAGGGGTTTGGAATTTGTTTTTTAACTTTTTATTTTATATTGGCATATAGCCGATTAACTATGTTGTGATAGTTTCAGGTGCACAGCAAAGGGACTCAGCCATACATATACATGTATCCATTCTCCCCCAAACTCCCCTCCCAGACACATAACACTGGGAGGGGAGTGCCCTGTGCTATACAGTAGGTCCTTGTTGGTTATTTATTTTAAATATAGCAGTGTGTACATGTCAGTCTCAAACCCCCTAACTATCCCTTCCTCCCATCCTTCAGCCCTGCAGCATCCTTAACATCTAGTACAGTCACTATAATTGGCACTAAACAGTCAGCAGATAAGTAGTGAATACTGGATGAAGACCCTACAGATTCACAGTGTTATACACAAGAATCACGCATGCACCATTTACTAATAGCTTTTTCATACTTAATTCTTCTTTACAAAAGAAAAACAGATTGCTCATGATAAAAGAGTTGATGAGAGTAACACATAACAGAAAAAAGATAAAGTTCTCCATAGTTCTACTGGTCTGTACTAACTATCCGTGGTAGAGTTTGTTAGGTGATCCTCAGAATGCCTTCTCTTCTTCCTTTCTTTTACAATCAAGGAATCTATGGTTCTAGGCATGGAATGCAGCCACCCGGAATGAATATTTCAGCTTTCCTTGTGCTTAGGCTGTGGTCATGTGACTAAATTATGGTCAGGATGGACTCAAAAGTGATGCATTCAACATGCAGGTCATATCCTTAAAAAAGTGGGGTGAACTTCCCCTTTCTCCCATTCTTACTTGCTAGACTGTCATTTGATAAAGAGTCATCTTGGATCATGAGGAAAAGGACAGCACTTTAAAGATGACGTAACAATATGGAAGGAGCCTGGGCCGCTGATGACCTCACAGAGCAGAGGTGCTTTGTCAGCTCAGGCTTTTTTTTTATAGGTTCTCATCAGTTATCTATTTTATACATAGTAGTGTATATATGTCAATCCCAAGCTCCCAGTTCATTCCATCCCCGCCCCCCCTCCCCCCTTGGTATCCATATGTTTTTTCTCTATGTCTGTGTGTCAGCTCAGACTTTTATATACAAGAGACAAACTTCTAGGCTATTTATGCCACTATAATTTCAGTTCTCTGTTACAGAGCCAAATCTATGTCTGTCTGTCTGTCTACATCTATTTATCATCTATCTCCTATTTTCTTCAATGCATTTCTTCGCTGTGTGGAGCTGGTCTGTGGACTGAAGGCTGTTTTGCAGCATCCTTGGCCCTTGTCCTCAATAGATAACAGTGGTACTTCCCTCTCCCAGTTATAAAAACCAAAAATGTCTCCAGGCATTGCCAAATGTCCCTTGGGGTCAGAATCCTCCTGGTCAAGAACCACACCTCTAAATGTTTATATACGCACTTAAGCAAGCAGAAAGCCCTCATTTCTACAGTGGAGGCCAGCAAAGAAATGGAAATGGAGTTTACAAAATGGTGGCCACTTGAGTTCCCACCCACACTGGATCACAGTAAATACTTTCACTGTGCTTTCATCGTGCTTACTGTGGAAACTTGAGAGTTGATTTTTCACAAAGAACTGCAGTTAGTGTCTGCAAATTTATCATGTCAGAGACCTCTTGAGTTGATCTGTTTTTTTTGTTTTTGTATTTTGGCCACACCTCGTGGCGTGAGGGATCTTAGCTCCCCAACCAGGGATTGAACTCACCAGCCCCGGGGGTGAAAGTGCCCAGTCCTAACCACCGGACCACCAGGGAATTCCCTGAGTTGATCTTTTTTTGAACATCATGCCTCAGATCAGGATCTGATGGAAGAACATGAGATACATTTTATAAAACTGGTTTAGGGATGGGAACGCCATCTTATGGTCTAGTTTTCATTCAGTTGTAGGGTTAGGTTTTAGGGACACGCATGACCCTTGGCATTCCCTTTTCCCCTACACATAATAAGAAGTTGTATTATAATGGTGTTTGTACACAAAAGAACTTCCAAATTCTACACAGAGCCTAAACACAATGGCCTGAAGCACACCCCCTCTGCAGGGATCTGCCCCTAGGCAAGGTTTGATACTCAGCCAGAATCTGCTGGGGAAAATTAAACAATCCCCCAAACGGTGCCTCATGGGGTTGAAACAGGCCAAGAGGATGACTAAAGCAGGTTCAAAGCTCCTGAGTTAGGTTGGCCCAGTTGATGATGCTTTAGCTGACAGCAGCACCAAGGAATCCTCAGGATCTGTAATTCCTGGGGTGGTAAAAACACAGCTATGGCAAAAAAAAAAAAAAAGTGAAAATTAAAAAATCAGTAAAAAATAAAGCAGTAAAACAAATACAAAGGAAGACAAGGAAGAATTGGAGAAACCTTAAGGGAGATCTAAAAAAAATAGTTTTATAGATATTCACAAGGATTTAAATCACTTATTCATCAATAAATGCTGCGAGCACCTACTATGTGCCCAGTACCAATCCTAACTTGCAGGAATCCACTGGCAGGGCAAGACCGATGGCACCCCTGATTCCCAGAGTCCATCTCCTGGTAGATTTCACTGCGGATCATGGAATTCACTCTTGCTGGTAAAATCCAGCTAGCAGTTCCTGTTAGCTGAAGACAGGCAGGACAGAGGGACACCTGAGTCAAGTTTTTGCATTGAGAAAAAGCTCACTGTACACCATGCACTATGTTAGTTGCTTTCCATTTACTGGCTCATTTAATCCTCAAAATAAATAAGGCCAGTAATATCGTCCCCACCCCCCTTTTAAAGAAGAGGAAACTAAGGACCAGAAAGATTAAACAGCCTGCACAAAGATACAGAGCTACCCAGGTGGCTGACAGTGAAACATCTTTTAGAGCAGAGGTTCTTGGTGGGGGGTGATTTGTCCTGCAGGGGCCACTTGGCAATGTCTGAACACATTTTTGGTTGTCACAACTGCAGGAGTGTACTACTGGGATCTAGTGGGTAGAGGTCAGGGATGCTGTTAAACATCCTACAAGGCACAGGATACCCCTGTGAATCAAATGTCCAAAAGTTCAAAGTGCCGAAGAGACATCCTGCTTTAGAAGGATGCTGTGCCGGCTGGGGGGGGTGGGGATGGGAGGGGGGATAAACTTTCCAAACGAACACATTAAAAAACGGAGACGCAGTACAGAATGGTGGCTAAAAAAACAGCCAAAAATTCTGGCTTACCTGTACAACCAGGATAAGGGAGATGCTCAGAGGATGAAGTGAGATAAAGTGCTCTGAAGAATGCCTAGCACGTAGTAAGTGGTAAGTAAATGTTTCCTCACTGCTCACAGCGCATCTCACAGTAAACTATACAGATGAGCGTAATCGCAATTCATGAGACGTCTGGCAACGGTGGCCCAGGAGGATCAAGAATGTGAAGAGCGCAGGTGCGCACTAGGTCTGCATGTCTCTCCGCCTCTCCTAGTGGTAGATGTCACAAGCCACAGGGTCCAAGCAACACAACTTGCGATGACCCGATCCAGAGAAGGCAGGAAGGAAGTGGAAAAGGGGACTCCCCCCCCCCCCCCCGCTTTCATTTTATCTCAGAGAGAGGACCATCTCTACCAGCACCCTCCAGCACACATTGCCTTATGTCTCATCGGTCAGAACTGGATCATGGTAAAGCCGCTTTGTCTAGGCATCCTTCATCCCTTTGGCCTGAGCACATGGCCAATCAAACAAGATTGGGGTTCTGCTGGTCTGGAAGAGGAGCCATGGTTGCTGGTTGAGCCATCAGCATGGACTGTCCTGGAGGAATCCAATACACCAGCCAAACCAAATAAATCACAAACCAGTGATTTGTTTGTTCGTTTATTTGGCCGCACTACGCGGCAAGTGAAATCTTGGTTCCCTAAGCAGCAACCGAATCCGCACCCCCTGCACTGGAAGCGCGGAGTTTTGACCACTGGACCGCCAGGAAAGTCCCTTGAGGTGTGAAATAACTAAAAGATGTAGCTGCCCCTGCAGTGCCAGTTGTCATTTACCAGCGAAGTCTCATCCTGCATCAGACACATGCTGGCCACTTCAGGTGACCCTGCCACTCTTTCCCATCACGTCCCTCACTACTCTACCCTCCAGCGACACTGGCATTCCACGTGTTGTCCCTCAAAAGCAGCAAGCTCTTTGCCACCTTGGGGTCTATGCACAGCTGTTACCTCCGCCCTGAATGCTCACCCCCACACCCCCACATTTAGGTTTCTGCATAAATGTCACAATGTCACTTGCACCAGAAGCCTTCCCTGACCACCACACCCCACCCTTACTGGATTGTTTTCACCACACCCTGCACTTTTCAATCATGCCTTTTTTTTTTTACCACTGCACTGAACAATTAGCTGAATATTTAGTTGTATGATGCTCACCTTTCCTGTTACGTCCTATACAGCGGCCGTGAGCCACATGTGGCTCTTGAGCACTTCAAATGTGGTTAGTCCAAACACACCCTGGATCTCAAAGACTCAGTACCGAAAAAGCAGAAAATAATGCATTAGTAATCATAAAAACATTGATTATATATTAAAACGATACTAGTTTCTGATGTATTAGGTAAAATTTCACTCGTTTTTTAATGTAGCTACCAGGAAATTTCAAATTACACTTAACGCTTATGTTTCAATCTCACGTTACATTTCTATTGGATGATGCTGCTTGAGACCTCATACGTTCCATGAAAACAGAGACCATAACTAGATTGTTCCTGTTCTATCCCGAGTGCTTAGGACAGTGCCTGGCACAGAATATGCGTTGAATAAATATCTGTTGAATGAATGAATGAATGGAATGAATGAACAAATGAATAAAATTTAAGAGACCATAAGAGGTTGCCTAGTTCACATCCTGGTTGTTAAGAACAGTTTCTTTGTATATTGCATTTTAAAGTTCTCCAAACATGCACCACGTGCAATATTCATGGAATTACAACTCTTTAACTTGCCTAGTCTTCGCCAACGTGCGCACCAGCTTTCGGCCAGTTCCCCTGCTTCCTTAGCTGATTCTACACCCCGAGAAAGGACAGGCTTGATGAGAGAAACGTCCGCGGCAGACCGGCAGCCTGTCTCCCATGAAAGCCAACAGACAGTGGCTTGGGGAGTCTCAAACTTGACCAGACAAACACGTTCCAGAAAGGGCCACTTGTACTTGCAGGGGACGGCACAGTGGATGGGAGCCAAGGCAGGCAAGGCTGTGCCAACCTGGGGAAGTCAAGAGGCTACGACCAAGTGTCTGGGAGGCTGAACGAGCCTGGGCCTGAACCAGCCAGGTGGGGTCACCTGTCTCTATCCTACGCCAAGGAAAACAGTTCTCTGAGACGAGACAGGGAGGAGAAGGCAGACCAGGTCAGACTCAGGAGCTTTCCAGGCCATGTGGCCCCTGGGGGCTGTGAGTCTGTAGCACTCTCTGAGGGAGCCCCCTCCTGAGGCCTTCATGGGCCTGGGTGTAGGGGCCCCACTAGGCCTGAAGCTCTAATTTGGGTCCACTGTTAGATGGAGAGAAGGGATTAAGGATTTGAGGAAACAGAAGAGAAATAAACCTTGGTGTCTTGGTCTCTTTTAAATTGGGCTTTAGGGACTTCCCTGATGGTCCAGTGGGTAAGACTCTGCGCTCCCAATGCAGGCGGCACGGGTTCAACCCCTGGTCGGGGAACTAGATCCCACATGCGTGCCTCAACTGTGAGTCCACGTGCTGCAACTAAGACCCGGTGCAGCCTAAATAAATAAATATTAAAAAATAAAAAATAAAAAGTACACTGGGCTTTACGTACCTGGGAGTGAACTAGTTAAGAGCTTGAGCCCCGACCCTGGCCCTGGCACTTGTATTTCTGTTTGACCTTGAATAGTAGGGACTGACAGCTCATACTTGGAAAAGGATTGCCACTGCAGGCCAGGCTTGGTTCTAGGTCCTTGACAATGAGTACCTAATAGCAAGAGCTAACGCTGGTCCTGCACGTCAGCAACCCAGAGGTCCAGCGGCAGAGGCAGGATCTGAACCCCGGCAGTTGGAGCTGCTGTTCTGTTCACTAGTTACGTGGGTTTGAACCCCAGCTCTACTACTGACTTTTTATATCACTTTGGGGGACTGTAATAGCACCAATAACTATTGATACTTAGAGAGCATTCACTAAGCTCCAGCCAGTCACTGCTCCACGTGTATTACTCGCTGGATATATTGCTCATTGAATCCTCATGACAACCCTTGGCTGTTATTTAAACTCAGGCACTTTGGCTCCCATTGACCATCTACTGATGTTGGAGAACAGACTCTGGAGCTGCAATGCATGGCTGGAGTCCCAGCTGTGCAACTTGATCATAGCTGTGACCTTATTCTCTCTGGGGCACAGTTTCTTCATCTATAAAATGGGAATAATAATAGTACCTACCAAAGGGTTGTTGTGAGGGTATTAAATGAGCTAATACTTGAAAGAGTTTAGCAGAGTGTCTGGCAAAGAGAAAGTATTCAAAGAAGAGCCCACGGTCCGTAATGTGCACAATACCTGGGCCACAGGAAAGGTGACAAGTCGGGGTCCAAGCTCCCCCAGGGAAATTCAACCTTCCAACCCTCCCACCCCTCCACTCCCCTGGAACTTCCTGTGGGTACATGCATCCCTTTGACAGCTACCTGCAGGCCCTCCATGCCCTGGACACCACTCGGGTCTCATCCTCACTTCCCGATAACCCAGCCCAGCAGCCCCCGGGGGTACCTCCCAGCTTCCACGGCCCACCTCCCCTGAATCCCTTCTCTATGCTCCCTGTATAAGGTTTTTAAACATAAATCTGACCTTGTCATGCCCCTACTAAAACCTCTTTAATGGCTCCCCACTGCCCTCAGGCTCAATGCCAGACTTTCACAGGGGCTAAAAATAAAAACAGTGGCTTTCAAACTCTTTGAGACACACAGTAAGAAACACATTTTACAATTCCGTGCAGTGTACACCTTTATAAAACTTGAAATAAAAGTTTTAAGAAACCACACTGACCTCATGTGCAACACACATGAATATTTTCTATTCTATTCTTTTCTTCCCCCAGTGCCAGCTTTGCCCACTAAACTGATTTCATGACCCACTGAGGCATTCAGACCTTCAGTCTGAATAACACTGGTTTCAGAACTCCCAGACCAAGGCCCTTCAGACTCATCTCTCCTCACCCCCTCCTGGCAGCCCAAGCTCTGGTCACACTGAAACTTCTGCATCATATTCCCTCTTGCCACTGGGCCTTTGCACATACCATTCCCTCTTCCTGATCGTTCATCTGGCTTTATCAAAGGCCACCTCCTTAGGGAAGCTCCCTGCCCATCCATTGAACATTGTCTCACCACCACCTGTGACCCACCTTCAGATCCTCCTGAACCTTAAATGTTTTTTTTCCTTTTTTTTTTTTTTAAAAAACCAATGCCTAGTTCTGACTTCAAATCAATTGACTCAGGCATTTCTGGGGGTGAAGCCTGAACATCAGCATTTTAAAAAATTCCCCAGTGACTATGGAGAACCCCTAGGTGTAGCAAGTCACTCTGTTTTATTTCCTCCAGAGCACTTAAGACGATCAGAACTGGTAGTTTCTGTATTTGCTTATTTGTTTGTATGTCTGGGATTAAGTGAACCGAGGGGAAAGAGTCTTAGCTTTCTTTACATTCCTCTCCCTTCCTCGGGGGCTGAGGACGGTGCCTGCACATATGTTGCTGGCCCAATCTTAAACAAAGAAACATGATGGAGAAGTCAGCTTCCTGAGGGCACCTCCACAGCACCTCCTAAGATGCGGGCTTTCTTTCCAATTGCTGCCAACATGCTCACTTGTTTAAATTCACAAAATACACTCCAAATCTAGGAGGCTGTGGGGGTCCCATGGCTCAGGTAGTAGAATGGTGATAAGAGAAGGCCCCAGAGCAGGAGTCAGCAAAGGTTTTCTATAAAGGGCCAGAGAGTAAATCTTTCAGGCTGTGCGGATCACACCATCTCTGCTGCAACTGGTTAACTCTGCCATTGTAGTTCGAAAGCAGCTCCCTGTCAATGAATGGATGTAGCTGTGTCTCAGCAAAACTTTATTTACGAAAATAGGCAGTGGGTTGGATTTGGTCCTTGAGACATAGTTTGCCCATCTCTGCACTAGAGCATAGGGCTTAAGAACTGGACCACTGGAGCCCAGCCATGGGACCTTGGGCAAGTCACTTAACTTGTCTGTGTCTCAGTTCTCTCATCCATCAATGGGAATCATAAAGGGATCTAGTTTATGGGGTGGTTGAGGAGTAAATACATTAACGCACATAAAATGCTCCAGACAGTACCTGGCACTCAGTAAATACATCAGTAAATCTTAGCTACTCATCACTATCTAGAAGCAGAAACAGCCCTGAGATCAAATCCCAGCCACTCCTCTTACTAGGTGTGTCCCTTGGGCAAAGGGTCTCTCTCAGCCTCCATTTCCTCAGCTGTAAAATGGGATAATAATAGCGTCCACCTCCAGGGTTGTTGTGGGATAAAATGAGCACATACGTGCGAAGTACTTTGCTGAGTGCGTAGTAAGTGCTCAACAGCCAAAGTCAATAGTAGTATATGCCAGAAGGATACCAACAGAAACACTAAACAAGTCAGAGCAAAACTTCACATTACGGCCCTGGCTGTGAGCTCAGACTGCCGACATGGCCTGATTCTGGTAGGTGTGGTTGGGGGGGGGGGGGCCTTTTTAAAGTTGTTTTCTTGCAGCCCTTTCCACACAACCCCTTCTAGAGATTTCAAAGGCAAAGAAAAACACAGGACAGGCAGTTTCCACATTCCCCCGTGCTATCCCTCTGCATCTGGAGCTCCTGCTGACTTCAAGGGGGATTGGATGTTGGGAGACTTTCAGAGAGGAGACACCCTCGACGGCGACTGGGTTCCGGGTTCAGTAAGTGGACAGTGGGGGAGGGAGGGGATAAGAGAGAACCTTCATTTTCTGACACGTTTATATGCCAAAGTGGGGGCAGTTGAAGGGAGATGTGCGTCTGCGCATGTGTGTGCATGTGTGTGTGTGTTGGGAGTACCAGTAGCAGACTGATGCGGGAGGAGGGAGAAGACACCGTTAAGGGGATGCAGTGAAGTTCTGCAGAGGGACAGCGCCTCCCTAGGATCAGCTAAAGCAGCGATGGGAGCGACTTTGCCCAGAGGGGAACCTGGGCAATGTCTGGACATTTTTTGCGTTAGAACTCGGAAAGGAGTGCTACTGGATACTTGGTAGGTAGCGGCCAGGGATGCTACTAAACATCCTACAATGCATAGGACAGTCCCCCACAACAAAGAATTATCCAGCTCAAAATGTGGATAATGCCAAGTTCAAGAAACTCTGAGCTAAGGGGAAGGATTTTACTGTACACAGTGACAGATGCAAATGCAATTAGAAAGATCTTTGTGACTCAGTTGGATCCATTTCTCACATATTTATTCATTCAACACTTACTTCCTGAGCATCTACTGTGTCAGCTATTGAGGAATATGTGGGGTCCCTCATGGGAATGTTATCTTTTATTTCTATAATGCTACTACCTTCACATCAACCGTCAGTGGAAAACTATACGTTCGTGGTTTTCTCATAACTATAGAAAATGTGGGCTCAGGTTCATCAAATATCATGAACTTTTATTGCAACCAGGCATGTTTTGTCTCCCTGCCTAACTCATCTCCTAAATCATGATTGGAAGTTGGCTAGAAACAAAGTTGGCTTGGCTGGGCACTTGGATTTTTCTCTTCTGGGAGCAGGAGAGCCCATGGAGAATATTGGGCAGAGGAACAATTTTGGAAAATCCTACCCAGGCAGCTACCATGCCACCTGTTGTGGGAGGTGTAGGAACAGGCAGGCAGATTGGTTTTGTAGAGGAAAGTTCCAGTTTAGGCAAAAGGAAAAAAAAAAAAAAAAGCCAGTGCTACAACTAAGGGCGTGATGGTGAGAATAAAGTGCTGGGGAGGGTCTAGAGCCATTTCTGAGCCATTTTGACAAACCCTTTGTGATGGATGCACCTGAATACAAGAGGGGAGGGGCTGGGAGGAGGCCAGGGAGAGTCTGGGGCTTCTAGCATGTCATGAGTAGATGGTAGAGCTCACAGCCAGCAGGAGGAAATTTAGTAGGAGGGAGCAGGCAATTTGATTTGGGACATGCTGCAAGTTAAGGTGCTTATGCATTTTATTCCTAAGAGATCCTCAGAAAGCTTCTCAGTGTATTAGTTTCCAGTATTAGGTCTTGAGAGCATTACAGTATCAGAACAGTACCAAACCACATGTTTACAATCACCAAAGTAGTATCTGGTGAGTGCTTCCTCTGTACCAGGCCAGACTGTAACTGTTTTACCTTAATTGTCATTTAATTCTTAAGGCAGAAATGCTTATGAACTCAACAAAATCCAGCTTTTCTTCCTTCTCAACACAGATCAAGACTATTTCCCAGACTCCCATGCAGTTAGATGCAGCCAATGACTGAGGTCTGGCCAATGGACCATGAACAGAAATGTGTGCAATGTATAGGCCTGGCTGGTAGAGACTTTAATAGTTGATCATTCCCCCTCTTTCTTTATCCATTTGCTGATTGGACTAACCTCTGAGGCACTAGAGGCACCTGATGGACCACAAACAGGTCTACCAGGAACACTGTTACTGGTTTTTAAGTGAGTGAGAAATCCGATGTGATTGTGTTAAGCCCATAGACTATATGATTTATTTGTTACAGCAGCTAGCATTACTTACACCAATACAGATAGTCTATCTACACAATAGGATTTTATACAGTTATTGAAAATAAGAAGTAAGAGTGATACCAATTGTCTTGGAGGCAATTCCATGAATATCACTGAGCAAAAAATAAGATGCTAAGCCTGTGTAATATATTATTTTAAAAAAAAATCAGTGATTCCTCCTGCCTCTTCTCAACCCTAAAAATTAAAAAAAAAAAAAAAAAAAAAACCAAGTAAACCCAAACCTAAATTCATGTGTTTAGGAACAGAGGAGTATGGAGAAAAACGGGCAAGGTCAGGGATTGGCAAACTATGGTCTGAAGGCCAAATCTGGCCCAATACCTGATTTGTAAGTAAAGTTTCATTGAAACACCACCATGCCCCTTGGTTTACATATTTCTATGGCTGTTTCTGTGCTACGATGGCGACAGGGTTGAGTAGTTGTAATGGAGACTGTGTAAATATTTACTATCTGGCCCTGTACAGAAAACGTTTGCTGATCCTCGTACCCTGTAGTCAACAAAGGAAGAATACAGATTATGCTGCATCTGCCAATGAATCTACTGACAGTGTCTGATATGGAAAAATGTCCACCATATAAAAGGGGAAGGTGGGAAGTTGTGGTATGCAAAATCAGATCCCATTTTTGTAAAAAGAAAACTGTATGACTTCGTACGATGGTTTGCGTACATATTAAAACACATCTGCCAGCATCCAACAATTACCAGGGGTCCCATCGAAGAGCAAACCTGGGGACTTTCCACATTTTACTTTATATATTTCAGCGTTATCTCAACATTTTATGATGAGCCTGTTAATTACTTTTGTCATTAAAAATAAAACCAATACAGGGAAAAAATGTCACAAGAAACTTGAACATTAAAGAGTGTAAAGGTTGTTGGTGAAGCAGAAATTGTGGAGGGCAGTTCTTACACCTCCTTAGATCCTCTAAATGCCAGACCGGGGCCGGGCTGGCATACAGTAAGTGCTCACTCAATGTATGCTGACTGCATGAGCAACTGTTGAAGAAAATGAGTAATACAGCAAAAGACTGAGAAAAAGAGAAAAGAAAATCCCACCTCCTTCTGCTTACCCCACAGTGCCTGGAAATCAACCCAGCTCCAGGACGTGCTGACATTCTGTTCTGACCTTTAGAATAACCAAAGGTATGGCATTGCCTCCTCTTCACCCCCGAAATCAAGGCAAACAAACAAACAAACAAACAAACAAAAAACCTAGAATAAGTCCTCTGCCAAAAATGTTCAGCTGGCAGCCCACACCGGCCAGCCTTCCCTGGGCATCAAACACGCCTCATTGTAAGGACTCTGCGTCATCAGAGCTCATTTCCCTTTGGGTTCAGTTCAAGGGCGACATGAACTCACAGCTCTGCTCAAGGCTGAGCAGGAGACCTTGAGGAGGACAAGGTAGCTCGGTGTTTCCTGGTGTTTGAGGAACAACACGTAAGAGTCCTTCAGTCCCTCACCAGCTCGAGGAAGGAGCATCTGCTTATGTTACTGCTGTTTTAACACGGGTCACTCATCAGCATGGTACTTCTGGAAAGAGGCAGCATAAAAATATATTAATGTGTTCCCTCAAAGGGAGCTAGCTGCCTGGAGCCTGTTTGCTACGCAAATCTTTTGTCCGTAAACCACAAACTCAAAACGAACTGGAATTTAGAGAGAAACACAGCTGTGTGGGTTGTGAGATCGCGCCTTTACCGTAAACTCCTAAGTTTACTGATTTCGTTTTTGTTAATTGTTCTCCTCCCTCCCTCCCTCCCTCCCTTCCTTCCTCTCTCTGTGTCTCCTTCCCTCCCTCTCTCTCCTTCCCTCCTTCCACAAATATACATTGAACTTTGACTATGTGCCAAGCATTGTTCTAGGGTTGGGGGATGGAACAGTAAACAAAACAAAGTCCCAGCCCTCCAGTTGCATTCCAGTGGGGGAGACAATGAATGGGGGACACGTAACTATTCTAGACAGGGTGACCAGGGAAGGCCTCTTGGAGGAGGTGACGTGAACAGACACTTGATGTGGATTAGCAAGTGATGTGAAGAGGAGGCCGGGATGAGCAACCAGGATGAGCAGCATAAGCAAAGGCCCTGAGGTGGAAATGAGCCAGGTGTGCCTGAAAAACAGAAAGAATAACAGAGCAGTGGGAACGTGGTGAGTGAGAGTAAAAGGGATAGGAGAACACATCCAAGAAGTAGCCAGGGGCGAGATCACTCAGGGCCTTCTAGGCCTTGGGAAGGCTGAGTATACTGGGAATTCACTGGGAGATTTTGAACAAGAGTGGCATGATGGTTTCTAATGGGAGCTTTTTCGTTCCAACTTATTTACAAAATCCAAGCTTATCTATTAAAGGAAGTTTGGAAGCCATAGAAAAGAAAAAGAAAGGAAAAATGCTACCTGTGATCTTAGCATCTCTATCCATATGGTTCTCAACCAGGGTGACTTCACCCCCCATGGGAGACTTGGCAATGACTGGAGACATTTTCGGTTGTTACGACTGGGAGGTGGTGCTGGTGGCTGCTACGCTAAACACCCTAAGATGCATGGGACAGCCCCCACCACAAAGGATCAAATGTCAGTGTTGCCAAGGTTGAAAAGACCTGTTCCAGGCCAATGTTTTGAGACATTTCCCCTGCCTCCAACTCCTCTAGTTCTTTTCTTTTTTTTTTTAAGAACTTTTATTGAGATACAGTTAACATACAATAAACTGAATATATTTAGAGTGTACTATTTGGTATCCCAGTCTCCCAGTTCATTTCCCCCCAACCCTCCCCACCTTCCCCACTTGGTGTCCATATTCTAGTTCTTATATACATTTATTCTGAATGTACTTGAGCTTCGACAGAATATCATTGACGCTGCTCTTTCCACCAGACATGAAAGCATAATCCACTGTTCCCCAAGATTTTTTATGAACACTGTGACAGTACCATATTCCTTAGGACTGGGTGTCATAACTGGGTTAACATAATGTGAAGGTTATGGACACAGCTGCTGGGCCCCTCCTACCTGGGTTAACTTGGGGAGTAACTGAGTCCTGTGACCTCAGTTTCCCCATCTGTAACATGGGCTTAACATTAAACCTGCCCCAGAGGATCATCACGAAGGTTAAATGAATTAGTATACGTAAAGCATCAAACAGTGGCACATTATTAAGTAGTAGAAAAACATTAAGCATTACTCAACTATCGTTTGCTTCTTCCAAGTTTTAATCCTGGAAATAATGTTAAAACTTTATTTAATGGGAAAATATTTCAAAAAAATAGAGTTCTGGGACTTCAAATATCAGGTCTCAGAGCAGGATGATATTTGAAAATCAAATTACATGAGTTGTGCAAAACTGAAATAGAATGAAATGGAGATATGCATGAAGTCCCATTTTCTGTACATTTAGACATTGCATGACTCGTTTACCCTCATTTCACTGGGGAAATGCCTTGAGTTTTGCATCTTCAACTAACTGGGGATGTAACCTCTTCTATAAAAGTCTTAGGATGCCCCGCTTCTATGCCAGCAAGGCTGACCTGGAGTGAAGATCTTGTAGAGTAAGTGTGGGCACCACTGACCCCAGGGGATCAGGGGGGCTGGACTGGCAGGACTCAGCCCCACACTCTGTGAAAGAAGAGCTCCAGGTGGCGGCTCGGGGTGTGGAGCAGCCTATGGTAGAGAAGGGGCTTCATTTTTTCTTGGTGCACTGCCTCTCTGTGATCGACCATCACCTTTAAACAAGCATGCATTGAGAACCATCTCAATTATTGAGTGCTTGCTCTGTGCCAGGCACTTTGCACTCAGAGTGGATAAAAACTCGGACTCTGGGCCCAGACTGCTGGGTGCGCACGTGACGTGGCACTCACTGAGCACAAGCCACTCAGCCTCTCTGTGGCACATTTTCCTCGTGTGTCATATGCATGTTACAATAGTACCTACTACATAGGGAGGTTGTGGAGATTCAATAATACGTGTAAATCCCTGAGAATAGTGCTTGACTCTTGGTGACCGTCAGGAAGAGATAAATATTATAATGACCTCGTTTGAACTTCCTAGCAACTCTGTGAGGTTGGAGGTCGTCTTAGCTTCCATTGTGCAGAAGCAGAACTGAGGGAAACAGAGGTTGAGACCCTTGCCCGAAGCCACACAGTAAGTGGTGCAGCCAAGGTTGCAATCAAAGCAATTTGCTTCACCCTTAACCACTGTGCCACGCACAGACAAATGCTCACGAGTCTTAAGATGGGTATCAACATAACACTTAAACAAAAGTATCAACCGTTTGAGCCAATCTTGAACAGTCTGTTCATTCAATAAATATTTACTGAGCACCTACTATGTGCCTGAGAGGGTGTGGGGATGGAGCTACCCCTACCATCTAGCTCCATGTGCAGTCTGAAGGTTAAAACCCAAAAATGGAGGAGAATAAAATCAAGAGGCAGAAAGCACCTGGAATCTTGACTGCCTCACCTGAGTCCTGAACCAGCTATACCTGAATGCAGAACCAGTTATACCAGTTATAGATTCTCAGTACCTTGAAACTATAAATTCCCTTTACTCACTAAGCCAGTCTGAATTGGTTTTTCTGTCACTTGTAACTGTAAGTCTTGACTATGAGAGTATGTTTGGTCTGACTTATTTGCATACTTGGAACAGTTTCTAAAATGGTAAATCCATCCTACACCCCAATTTCACTCTTAATTTCAATTTTTTCCATAAAAGAAACTGGGTGATCTATGTTTTTGGTATTACCTTATGGCTCACATTATAGTACATTTCCAAGCCAAACCCTTAACCCCTTAAAAACAGGGCCTCAAATGCCAACTGCAATTTAAAATCTTGTCTTTGAGAGAACTAATACAGTAGTTATGAATGCTGTTCATCAAATATTCCAGGTTTGTCTTTTGGGTAGGACTATACCACTTCATCCTATTTAAAGTTATGGTCATGTGAGTTACTTTGGCCAAAGATGTGTTAAAGGAAATGACAAACAACCTTTTTGGGCAGAGGCCTGTAGAACTAGTGTGTGATGTGCTGTAGCTTCGGAGTCCCCAGAAGACCCAGGAGGGAAACAGAGCAGGAGGAATAAATAAATATCTGTTGATTTAAAGTCACTCAGACTTGGGGCTACAGCAGCAAGCCTACCCTGACTGATATTAATAGGAATATGAGAGGGTACTGCATGTAGTAAGAGTCAGTATTGTTCCTTGAAACTTTTATTTATATATGTAATTTGTGTGGTGGTGGCGCTGGTGGGCGGGATGTCTTCTATGTGCACATGTGGCTTTTCTTTTTTATGTCATTACAAGATTGTAATAAATATGTTTCTTACTGAGAATCATGGTCAAAAGTGTTTAAAAACAATAGTCTGGAACTTTGCAAAAAACTTAGGGTGCAGGAAAGAATATCTAAAATACTTGGAGGGGGAATTCCCTGGTTGTCCAGTGGCTAGGGCTCTGTGCTTCCATTGCAGGGGGCACAGGTTGCATCCCTGGTCAGGGAGCTAGGATTCCACAAGCCGCGCAGCTTGGCCAGAAAAAACAATTTGAAGAGCTGGACAGGAGAACTTTGGAGGAAAGGTCTAAGAAGCTAAGTTTGGAGGAGTTGATTTCAACACTCCTCATCTTCATAAAAAGAAAGGGTGTTTTCCAGCCCTTCTCCAACTCTCTAGGGCAGGGGTCAGCAAAAATTTTCTGTGGAGGGCTAGACATTAAGTATTTTAGGCTTTGGAGGTCCAGAGGTCTCTGTTGCAACTACTCAACTCTGCTGATGCAGGGGGAAGGCAGCCACCAACCAAACAGAAGTGAGTGGGCGTGGCTATGTTCCAATCAAACTTGATTGACATAATAGGCATTTCTGCCAGATTTGACCTGTGGGCTGTAATTTGTTGGCCCCTGCTCCAGAGGATGAAACAATGAGGTAGAAGCAAGTTGAAATGTAAGGACTCACATTTGAGATCCAAGGAAGAACTAAAGATGAGTTCCTGGTAAAAGAACAAGGGCCACATCATCTACATTAGAGGTCAGTAAACTACTAGCCCTGGGCCAAATTCTAGCTGCCCTCTGTTTTTGTAAATAAATTTTGTTAGTTTAGGTGTTGTCTGTGGTTGCTTTCACGCAATGGCAGTAAAGTTGAGTAGTTACAAAAGAGACCATTGACTGCAAAGCCTACAATATTTATTATCTGGCTCTTTATAGAATATTGTTTGCTGACTCCTGGCCTACAAGGCCTCAAGTATGCCCAGGCTCAAGTTCAAACAATGGTGTTTGGGGGCTTTGGGTGGACCCTGAGCCACAACCAGAAAAGTCTTTAGAACAAAGGGAGCCCCAAGCAGAACAATATTTTTAATAAAGTAAATAGGGCAAAAGCCAAAAACAAATCAAAGTAACCCGTCCCTGCACCCTGGAGAGATTTTGACCGCAGTGACGCTCAAGAAATGAGTTCACAGCTAAGACGTGCTCCATAAATGTTATAATAACAAGAACAATAAATAGTAATAAAACACAAAGCCATGCACCCTGTCTCCACAGGCAAGACCTCCCAGGGTTTTGAGCTTAGAAGTAAGGAGGGAGCAGCCTTCACCACCAACGGCCCTTCTTGGCAGAGGGTTTGATGGTCCTACAGGGACCCAATGGGTGAGGTCCAGAGGAGGAAGAAGTTCAAATACAAGCAGGTACTGGAGAATAAAGACAACTTCGACCATGAGACTCTAACTTCCACTGGGAAATGGTACCCAGATCCCAAGGTCAACACTTATTTTGAGGCCCTCAGCACTCAGGGTCTTCTATGTCAGGACCACTTGGGTTCTGAGTCAGCCCTCATCCTGGGCACACAAGATTCCAAGTGCTGGACCTCAAGCCAGAGTAGGACAACTCAGTGTCTTTCACGCTGTGAGACTTGCCAGCTGATGGTTTGATGTGACTGTCTCAGCACCTCCACCCTCTGCAATGGAGCCTGCATGAGATCTGAAAAGCTAAAGCAAAATACCCATTACTTCGCAAGAACTCGCTACAAAAGCTGACGAGGCAGATAGGAGCAATGATGCATCCCTTCCTGTAACATGCCCAGCAGGGCTCAGCAGGCCACGGAGATGAAAGGCAGATCCCATCCAAAATCATCAAATGCCGAGGTGTAAGAGAGGTTGCTGAATTCTCTGAGATGGCTTGGGGTTGGTTAAAAACAGGGAGCTTGAGCTTTCTAAAAATCCAACAGATTGGAATTCAGAGTCCAGCTGCCCTGGCTGACTCTGGCCAATTCTTACAAGGCACTTAGGAAATGGCAGGCACTAATGTAGGCATTTTACATAGAAGAGCTAATTTAATCCACAGTACCCTTATGATGCAGATTCTATAATTAGCCCCATTTTACAGATGAGGAAACTGAGGCTCAGGGAGGCTAAGGCCACCCAGATAAACGAGGAAACTTTCCACCACTATTGCAAGGGCATATTTTTTCAAAGAACCATATTTTTTTTCAAACGAATTGCCAAGAGATGGTAAATGCAGCGTGATTACCTTTTATGCTGCTTTCCTTTCCTACTTGATACCTCGTCTCAATACACAGCTGGCATTAATTAGGTAAGATCTGAGATATGCTACGGTCTGAATGTTTCTGTCTCCCCCCAAAATCCATATGTTGAAATATAACCCCCTATGTGGTGGTGTCTGGAGGTGGGGCCTTTGGGAGGTGATTAGGTCATGAGGGTGAAGCCCTTGTGAATGGGATTAGCTACCCTTTAAAAGAAATCTCACAGTTCCCCAGCCTCCAACAGGACACAATGAGAAGATTGCAGTGTATGAACCAGGAAGTGAGCTTTTACCAGACACCAGATCTGCTTTGCTCTTGGACTTCCAGCTCCTAGAATGTGAGAAGTAAACAGTTGTTGTTTAAGCCATCCAGCCTATGGTAACTTGTTAAAGCAGCCCAAACGGACTAGGACAAGACATAAACATAAAAACTCTTCTGAGCACTAATTACGTGATAGGTCCTACTTGGAGCTTGATAGCAAAGAGCTGGTTGGATCTTCCCAACAATGCTATAGAGTGGATGCTATTTCTGCCCCCCCACTCCCATCTCAGAGAGGAAGATGCAAGCTTCAAAAAATGCTCTCGAGGTGCAGTGACACCAGTGGTGGGCAGCCCTGAGCCCTCGCCAAGCACTACCAGGTGCCTGGCACACACTCTGCGTCCTTCTCACAGGCCCCTCACTCCAGCATTCTGAACAGCCCCTTACTCTCCCATTGCCCAGATGAGGAGACTGAGGCTGCAACTGGCCCAAAGCTATGCAGCCCTTACTAAACCTCCACAGCATCAGAGACATCCACCACTGGAAAGGGCCTTTGGGCATCTTGTGCCCTAACCAACCCCTGTCCTCTGGGCTGGAGTGAGCATCTCCAGTCACGCACACTCGCCTCCCTGTCTTAGCTGTTCCTGAGGCTCCCCGGGGCCAGCCAGAGAAGACAGAGCAGGGAAGAGGCTTCTGCTCAGAAACCTGCTCAGGGAACATTTGGAGGCTCCAAGCAAACCCTGGGAGCTTTCAGCATCCACCCTGTTTGTTTTTGGCCCAAGCCAACTTCCTGTACTTGGGAGAAAAGGCATCTATTTAAAGAGAAAGAAAAGAGGAGTGAGGGAGAGAAAAACAAAAGATAAAAATAATGGGCTTCAAGCCGTGGAGAGTTCTATTAACAGAAAGGCGTCTTGAGGAATTACAAACAGGGAACAACATGTGGATTAAGTTTCCCTTAAAATTCTTACAGCTTTGGAAATTAGCGAGGAGGGGGAACACTGGGGGCCTTCTGCACACTCTGCTGCCATCCTTTTTTGTTTGGGTATATGTCACCCTTGAAATCCTTCAGGGAGAAAACAGTTTGAACTGGAAGAAATTCACGCAGAGTGCAGGCAAGCTGGCCTCCTGGGTGAACCTTCCTGCCCGAATCCCAGATCTGGGACTCTGTGCCCCCATGTTACAACATTCATTCAATGGCTGACAACAGTTACTGGGCCCAGAGGAGGTCATGCCTCGGGCCGGGCACTTTGGTGGATTTTTCTCCTTAAATCTCATGACAAATCTGTGAGGTATATATATATCCTCTCCATGCTAGGAGAAGGCTGAGACTTGGAGAGAGCAAGTTTTTTCAGTCATTCAACAAACCCGAGCACTTACTGTCTACCAGCACTGTGCTAAGGCCCATACACTTGGTCAGGAGTTCTGTTGCCACTGCTGACATTTGAGGCTGGATAATTCTCTGTTGGGACGGGGGGCTGTCCTGGGCACTATAGGATGTTTAGCAGCATTCCTGTCTTTTACCCACTAGATGCCTGTAGCATCCTCGCCCTAGTTGTGACAAAGATGTCTGCAGACACTTGGTTGGGAACCACTGCCCTATGAGGATTCACTCACAGAATCCTCCCTGTGAGGCAGGTCTGTTGGGGTCCCCATTTTACAGATGAGAGAACCCGGCTTGGGGAGGCTTAGTCGCCTGCTTTTGCCCAAAGTCACACAGCTAGCATCAGAGAGGGGACTCCAGCCCAGTAGGTTTTTCCCCAGAGCCCTGCTCACGCCGAATCCCGCGGTACCAAATCCCGCGGTACCGAATCCCGCGGTAAGTACATCTTCAACGCTGCACAGCTGATTGCTGGAGGCCTTTGAGAGCTTCCATTTGCAGCTGGATGAACTCAACTGTTAGGCTCTCTCAACTCCATGAAAAATGTCCCCAGGTCAGTGGGCCCTTTGCCCCACTCCTCATCTTTTCTCTAAGAAGGTCTTTCTCTTATAAAATGGTGCCTTTCCTCGGCTGGTCTACTGTGCCCTCCTTGGTGAGGAATGTTCCAGAAAGAATATCAGTAATAAGGACTCTGGTAACAATCACTTCACGACTGACAAGCACTTTCATAACATTAAGAGCCAACGTCTATTGGGTACTCACCACTATGCTCCAAGCGCTTCTATAATATTTCCTCTAACCCTATGACAAGCCTTTGAGGCAGGGAATGTGAGGAGCCCCATGTTACAAATGAGGAAACCGAGGCACAGAGAGGGGAAGTAACTTGCTCCAGGTCACACAGCTGGTAGGTGACAGAGTTACCCACTAGGATAAACTGCCTCTCTTCATAGTGCTTACTAAAGTTCTATGCACACCCTAGCCCTGGCAGATAGATAAGGCAGATACTGTCCCCCTAGTTTAGGAATTTTAGAAACTAAACCTCAGAAAGATTAAAGAGCCTGCTGAGGCCACAGCTAAGGATGTGAACCTAGGAGTTTGGTTCTAGACATTGTGTGTAATCTACATCATCTTTCTCACTAAACCCTTCCAGTGCCACTTCACAGCAGACATACGTGATCCAGTGATGGGACTTACCCAAAGTCAGGTAGCTTTTAGTGGCAGAGCCAGGATTTGAACCCAGGCTCGTGGGATTCCAAGGCACAGCCCTTCCCACTGCACCATCCGGCACGCGGTCTCCTTGCGGATGCCCCGACCAGCCTTCTCCACCAAACACAGCTTGGCAGCCAGCAGGCCCGGGGCTTTTGAAAGATGGCATGTCTCACACAGCTCCCACTGCTTATTTCCTAGTTGTTTCCCCATTTACATCGAAGGGAACCATCAGAAGTGGCACTTCCAGGTGGTGAGACAGATGGAGAGTCGCGAGGCTGAGGAGCCGGCAGGCAAATCTTTCATCTCAAGGGTCACCGGCTCGCTCTGCAGGTCCCCTGAGGCGGCAGGCACCATTCCCCTCCCACAGCTGTTGGGCCTCGCCTGTGAGAGGCCTGGGGGTGTCTGGCCTGGTCAGTGGGAGACAGCTGGCCACAGCTCCCAATGCCACCAGCTGCCTGGAGCTGTCCACCCCTCCCTCAGCTGGCCTGTCGCCTTCCCTTCCCAGAGTCCTTTGCTTGGGCCTGGCCATCATCACAGAACAAAGCAATTAACCCCTCGAGGGCCAGAGGCTCACAGAGCTGGGCCCAAGCCCTGGCTAGATGGGTGATTTCTTTGTGCCTTTTCTTTTACATCCTTATCGCCATTTGAGTTTTGTACCTGTGCCTATAAGCTATGTGGCCTCAATAATTGCTACTGTTATTTTCATTTATTTTTAAAATTAGTAATAGTAGTATTTGCAGAGTGATTAAGAATATGGGCTTCGGATCCAGACACCCTGGGGGGGAGGGCATCTAATCCTGGGTCCCCACTCAGGACCAAAGTGATCTTGAGCAAATGACTTAACCCCTCTGTGCTTCTGTGTCCTTATCTGTAAAATAGTTCATTGCGCTATTCACCTTAAGGGCTGTTAGGAATATTATACAAGTTGACGTGTAGAAAGCACCTACAACCACTCCTGGCACATAGGAGGTGTTCAAAATGTTATCTATTACTTGCACTGATTTGTGTTTCTGCCCACTCTATTATTTATGTTTTTAAATTTGGGTGAATCCTTGAAAGGCCAGATCAAGCCTTTTCTCCCCCATGAAGCCTGAGATATTGGGCAGGCATATCATACTTTTTATATATCTTCTCACAGATCTTTGAACGATATTGGGCACATAGAAGATCTTTCATCAAATAATAACTACGGATGGCTAAGTTTTATTGGGCACTTACTATATACCTAGTACTGCCCCTATGCTTAACATATATTATCTTATTTTACTCTCCCCTCAAACTTTATGTCTTGGTAATATGTCCATTTTACAGGTAAGGAAACTGAGGCTTAGAGAGGGTAAGTGACTTACCCAGGATCCCAGCAGTCATAACTGCAACAACTGGGCCCTGATGAATTTCCTGGGGATGGGCAAACTCATTATGGAAGTCAGGAAGGCCAGAATTTTCACTGCATTATCTTTTACAAACAGAGGGCAGAAAGTGAAGAACTCTGATTTCTAAGAATATCAGTCCTGCTTTCTTATAGCAAAGTTCTGCTACAAACAAATTAGTTTCTGTGGGAAGGATTCTCATTCTCTTTCCCTGGAAGATGAGTATATTAGGACCGTTTCTGGGCCCTAATAATGACAGGAAATTTAGCTCAAATTGGTTTAAGTAAAAAAGAGAATTTATTTACTCACATAACTGGAAACCTTAGGAGTAACTAGCTTCAGACATAGCTTGATCAAGGGATTTAAAAAATAGCGAAGTCATTACCTCTCTCCCTCTCTTTCTCTCTCTCTGTTTTGCTTTCCTCCATGTTTGGCTTCATTCATAGGCATTCTCTCCTCCAAGCTGTTGGTAAAGATAGCCCTCGGTGTGTATAGCCTGACCCCTGCCAGCTCTTCAATCCCAGTAGTACGATCATAATTTTTTCCTAACAGTACTAGCTAAAAATCCAGGAATTATTCTGATTGGCCAAGCTTAGATCATGTGCCCATCCCTGAACTCAGCACCATCACCAGGGTGCTGTGCACTCATTGGTCAGATCTGTGTCATATGTTAACAGGTGGTGGCGGGGAAGGGAGTCAGACCCCCAAACTGAGAGTGGGAAAGGGTGTTTCCCAAAAGGACAACCAAGGTGATTTTACGTCAAGAAGGTGTAATGGATCTGGACTGGCAGCCCACAGTCCAGTAGCTGAGAGAGACAGACATGTAAGCTCATCATGAAACTTTGGGGTAACAGATAAAATAATAAAACAGCACAACACAGGACTAGAACAGAGACAAAAGCCTGCAGACTGAGAGTGGATGAGGGGTTCCTCATGGGAAATCAAGGCAAGTTATCAAAAGAAGAGGAAGGAATGTTAGCTCGCCCCAAACCTCAGAGGTCTCTCGGGTCTGGAATGGCAGATCTGGAAGAGACCAGTTAACTGGTTTCTCTTCACCACAACCCTATGAGGTAGCTATTGGTAGCGTGTCCATTTTAAAGATGGGGAAATAGAGCATTAAAAATGACTTGCCCAACTGAGTAGCCCTAGAACTTAAACCCAAACAGTGGGCTGAGTCTTAACCACTATGCTGATTGCCCCTCCTAAGAGAGGCAGAATATGAACCACATGATTTAACTTGTCCATGGAGAAGCAGTTCCCATCAGATTGCCTTAAACACCACAAACTGGTGCACAGAATTCCAGAAAACTGCCACTTCTTAAAGACCCCCCAGCACTCATTCATGTCTAAATCTGACCATTTCCCTTTCCTTAACTCCCTCTCACTTCTGCAATCAGGAGACGTCACCTTCGAGATTGCTCTTCCATCCATCCCCTCCTCTCCATCCCAAGACCGATACATCATTCAGGGTACCCTCATGTGTTTCCGGAATGACCCATAGCCTCCAACTGCCCCTCTGTCCCTCCTCTGTCCCCTCCAAAAGTCTAACCACTGCACTCTCCACTTCAGACCCTTCAGAGGTACCTGGGGCTCATGGATGATGTTCAAACTCTCCACTACGCAAAGTCATCTCCCCCGCTGGCTGGCACCACCTTTGAACACCCATCCCATTTTGGGGAATTCCCACATTATGGGCCCCAGCTCCCTGCGGGAGATGCCAGAAATTTGCTTTCTCAGCCTCCTGTGCAACTAGAATGCAGACATGGGATCTGCGCTCCATTAATCAGACTCACCCTCCTGAATCTTTGATTAGGAGCCGATAGCTCAAAGGAGAAGATGTGCTATACAGAACCCCTCCCAGTGTTGGCAAAAACGATGGCCTCCAGAGGCAGCAAGAGCAGATGTTCCAGCAGCCACATCCTTGCCAGGGGCTGGGAAGGATTTCAGGGTCTGGGACCTGGCTGTGGCAGTCATCATCCACTGGAGCAGCCCCCAGATCTGGTCCGGGCACTATGTGATCATTATGCCTTTTCTTGGCCCTTCCCTCACTTCTGCTTAAACTACGTGAAGTGGATTCTGTTATTTGCAACTAAGATCATGACTGATCCACACGACTTACCTGGCCCTACCTGAGCTGGCTACTGCTCCTTCCTGACTCCCAATAACACCTCTTGATTCTCTGCCCGTTGCGCTCTCCCATTCAACTACCCTGAATCTCCTTCAGTTCTGCCAGTTGGCTGGGCTTCTTCACCTCTGGGCTGTCAAACATGCTGCTCCCGCTCCCTGGAACACTTTTCCCCATTTCTTGCTGGGTCACACCTGCTTATCCCTCAAGTCTCATTGTTGCTATTACCGTCCCTTGGAAGTCTCCCTGAGCCTTGCCCCCAACCAGACTTGGTTAGATGCCCTGTGGTCTATATGGTCTACACGGTAGGACGTCCTGCAGAACCTGTGGGGTCTCCTGTATGTCCTCTAGCCATGGGCAACGCTTGTCACACTGAACAGTTATTCCTTATATGAATATTTGTTTCTTTTCCCCAGAGGGTGGTACTGGGCAGTGATTAAAAGGGCAGACTCTAGAATGTCACCTATGCAGTATTCCTGACAAAAATGTTTAACCTGAATAATCATGAGGAAACATCAAATAACTCCAAATTGAGAACATTCTGCAAAATAACTGGCCTGGATTCTTCAAAAAATGCCAATGTTTTGAACAACAAAACAAATATACAAATAAACAAAAAAAAAAAACTGAGAAATTGCCCCAGATTAGAAGAGACCAAAGAAATACAACTAGTAAGTACAATGCAGCATCCTAGACTGGACCTTAGACCGAATTTAAAAATCTGATCAAAAAGACATTATGAAAAACTTTGAATATGGAATGAATATTAGATGGTAGTATAGTATTAATAATAAATGTCCTGAGTATGATAACAGTATCGGAGTTGCATAGCATCTCCGTTACCAGCCTCCAGAATGCCCCAGTGATCTCTGCTTCCTGGTCTTCACACACCTGTGAAGTCCCCTCCCACATGGTATCTGTGTGACTAATAGTATATGGCAGAAGTACTGTAATTCTATGTCACTTCTGAGATTTGGTTATAAAAGACTGTGGCTTTCATCTTGGCTTCTTGGCAGCTCACCCCCCCTCTTTTTCTTTTTCTCTCTCGCCTCTCCATTTCTCTCCATCTCTCCCTCTCTCTCTCTCTCCCTCAATGTTCATTTCGTGGGAAGCTAGCCAGCATGTCATGAGCAGCCCTACAAACAGGCCCACATGGAGAGGAGCTGAGGCCTCCCACCAACAGCTGTGTGAGTGGGCGCAATGATGACTTACATGAATGCAGCCCCAGCTGAGGCCTTGATCCCAGACTAGGGACAGACTCTGAAGCAGAGGACCCAGCTAAGCTGCATCCAGATTCCTGCTCCATAACACTGTGATATAATAAATATTTGTCTTATCAAGCCATTACTTTTGGGGGGTAATTTGTTACACAGCAATAGTTAGCTACTATATACACTAAAATATTTAAGGATGAAGAATTAGGATGTCTGCAAGTAACTCAAATGGTTGAGCAAAAATTTATAGAGAAAGACAGTAATAAAGCAAAAGTGGCAAACTTTTAACAACTGGTGATATGTGACAGGTATCTGATGTTCACTGTACCAAACTGGTAAATTTTGCCAGTTTGATATTTTCCAAATTAAAAAACTGGGGAGAAAAAAAGAAGAGTATAGACTTTGGAGGCAGGCTGCTTGGGTTTAAATCTGGACTCTATTTAAGTAGTCCTTTGGATTCTTAACCTCTCTGTGCCTCAGTTTTCTCATCTGTATGTTGGGAATGCAAACAATACCTATCATAGCACTGTGGTGATGATTAAGTGGATTGATGTAGGTACAGCTCTAAAATCATGGTCTCGTTCCCCAAAGAGTCAGTTGTACTATGTCATGCTTGCTTTGTACCTTGAGCCTGGCACAGAGATCTGGCAAAGAGTAAGCCCACAAGAAATATTTGTAGAATGAATGAATGAGTCAATTTTCTAACCAGTGGTTTGCAGGTTTCTCTTGGTTTTGAAGAATTTCTCTGTTAGCTGACGTGGCCAGAAAAATCTCTCTGGAATTTAAGAATTCTAAAATGCTTTGCTGGAAGCATGTCCTGAAAGGTTGGATTAAAGAAGAAAAAAAAAAAATCAAGGCATGATGAAGTCCATGCCACCACTGGACTCCCAAGCTAGGAAACCAAGGAGGAATAGACGATTATAGGTTTCTCTGGCAAACAACAAAGCCATTCTCTAGACTGGCTTTCCTGTGTCCAGGCAGAAAATTAACACCAACCCCCAAACAAAAGTCTGTACAAGGTAATAGTAACCAACACTTACTAAGTGTGTTCACTGTCCCAGGCACAGTTCTTCCTTATGCCTAATAATTCCTCTAATCCTTACAACAACCCTAGAAACTAGTACTATTATTCTTTCCATTGTACAGATGAGGCACAGAGAGGTGAAGTAACTTACTTAAGGTCACACAGCTTTGGAAGTTGTGATCTCAGTATCAGATCAAATCCATAAAAACAAAAAATGTACAATGATTATAAAATCCTTATTCTCCATGAAGTTCCTCCTGTAGGTTCAAATACACAAGTTCAACCCCAATCGCCCAACTAGCAGAGATTTTTTTCCTTCTGAAATGTGAGCTAGATTTGTCTGTACTTTTTACGTACACAAAGGGATTTATTACTTTGCAGTCAAACTGCTCCAGAGCAGTGCTGTCTTTTTTCTTCACAGGGCAAGACTGTCATAAATTAAAAGGGCTCCGCATTCGGCCTGGCACTCAGCTGGGCCACTTAAAATCACTTTGGACTTTGCCCTCAACTGACCTTTCCAAACCACTTTCCAGGCATTACTCCTTCCGGGACCTGAGTGGGGTTGATCATAATAACTTTACTCTTGTAAATGGAGCCACAAATTATTCCAGGCATGAGGGGAAAAAAAAAATCCCCAAGTCACAACACCAAAATGCCGGCCATAGTTGAATTCTGGGAACCACAGGATTGTCAGGAGGAGTGGGGGACACCCCTCTTATTATCCTGGGAGAAGTGAGTCGGAGAGAGGAACCAACCTCATTTTCCTGTCCTGTTTGAAGAGGGCTGGAGGCAAGTTTTCCTCAATGGGTATCTTTTCACCCCATGCAAGGAGCAATATTTAATATCTGTATGATGTGAGGAGAAAGGCATCTGTCCTTGTGGGAGGAAATGGTGTCCCTTTTGTCCGCAAAACCAAATGCTGTCATTTCCCCTCAAAATATTTGATGGGAAGATGATGATACTGATAATAGCCACTATTTAATAAGCCCTCATTATGTCATAACCTCACTTAATTATTACTATTACTCCTAGTCATTAAAAATATACTCTTTTACTACCAATATTTATTTATTTGATGAATATTGAGAGCATATTGTGTGCCAGGAACTCTTCTGAGCACTTAACATGATTTATTTAATTCATCCAGCAGTCCTGTAAGCAGGTACTAAGATTAGCCCTTTTTTTTTCAGATGAGGAATCAGAGGCACAGAGAGGTGACATCATTTGCCCAAGGTCAAAGAGCTGCTAAGTGGTTTCCCTCTCCACTAAGGTACATGATATCAAGGTCCCCATTTTCCAAGAGAGTCAGATGAGTATTGGGAGATGATTTGCCTTGAAGACAGTCAAGGTAATAATAGTAATTAATAACATCACCGTTTATCGAGCATTTCTCATGTGCCAAACACTTGGCCAGCACGGTCCCATTTCATCCTCATGACAACCACACGAGGCAGGTACTACCACTAAGCCATTTAGTGGAGGAGATCAAGGCCCAGAGAGGTGAGGCAGGTCACACAGCCAGCAGTGTGTGAGGCAGCAGGGATTCAAATCCAGGCTGAGTAATTCAGTTGGTGGCAGCCTATGCAAGCAGATGCTTCAAAACTGTCCCCAGCAGGCTGCTCTGAAGGTGTGTCACACGAGAGCCCGGAAATCTGCCCCAAGCACTCCCTCTACACAGTCCAGGTTTGGCTTTGAGTAGAGCTGTGATTCTGGGGAAATGTGCTCCACATCCCAGCTAAGTCTTATCCTCTCCCGCCTGCACTGGTGCACCAGCCTCCCCCCTCGAGACTCGGCCTCTGCAGTCTAATTTCCGATCACTTCCCTTGGGTATCATGAAAACATAACCAAGGAGTTTGTTTACTCACATAGTAGGTGCTCACAAATTTGTGTTGGATGAATGAATAAATTCTAAAACACAAATTGGACCATAGCCTTTTTGCTCTTTGAATCACTTGACATTCACGACCTCTGGTCACCTGGCCCCTGCTCAATTCTCTAACCTTGCCCACCTACCTATCTCTTGGTCCAACTCCCTGTGCTCCACACATGTGAGCTCCTTTTTGTTTCCTAAATATATCATTTTACACCTTTGGGCCTTTACTGGTGCTGTTCCTTCTTCCAGAGATTCCCTTCCCCTCACTTCAGGTCCCGTCTCACCTTTCGAACTCTCATTCAGTTCACGCAATCAGGCTGAAATGAACTGTCTTCTCCGAGGGTCTAGCTGACACCTGTTGCTCGTACCTGCCCAGCATTCATCTCGTCTTCTCTAATGGCAACCTGATTTTCCTCTAGAGAACCCCTCCTCCATTCTCTGTCCACACAGTTTGGATGAAGCTGACAGCCCCACAGTGCCATTTAAAGGGATGGGCACAGGTCCCAAGCCTAGACTATCAGAGCCTTACCCGGTGCCTGACCAGTGTGATTGGTTCAGGGATGGCCACATGTTCCAAGCCTGGCCAATCAGAGCCTCAACCCATTCCTGGGCATCATGATCAGTTCAGGGATGGGCACATGACCCAATTTGGACCAGTGATAGCCAATCCTGCAACTCTGGAGAAGCTTTTGGGAATGAGGAGCCCCGTGGGATTAAGGGGATGGGAGCTGACACCAACCCCTTCCAATCTCTTCTTACCCATGTTGCTGCCTGAATCCATGAGGCCGCATTGCCTCCTCATCAGCCGTATTTGTGGAGGTGTGGCCAGCCAACTGGCAGCTGCCACAGCCTGCTGCTTAGGGACTGTGCCCACTCGGCCTCTTCTGATGTTCTCCTGCCACCCCCGGTTATCTGAAGGTGTCTCGTGCAGCCTCACGTGCCCTGAGCTAACATTTATCCAGCCCTTTCCACACGCTCAGCTGTGCCAAGCACCTAGCACACTTCTCTCCTTTAAATCTCAAATGATCCTATAAGGAAGGTAGCCATCAGCCCTCCCATTCTACAGGACCAGAAGCTGAGGTTCACAGAGAGGAAGCCCCTTGCCTATCCTTAGCAGAGCTGGGGTTTAAAACCCATTCCGGATCCCACACCCTCTGAAACCATCTATGATCTACGAGGGGGAGGCAGAGGTGGTGGCAGCAAGCTTGAAGGATATTGGTATTTAGCCATGTGGAGACTGGAAAGGTGGTCATGCGGATAAAAAGAGGGTATTTTAGGTGGGGGAACTTTGGCAGACAAAGGCCTCTAGGTGGGTGGGAACTCAGGGGACCATACAATAATCCCATTTGGCTGATGTGTGGGAAGGCAGAAGTAGGCTATGGTAGGGGTGGTAGTAGGAGGGTGAAATTAAAAACAATCAAACTACTTAATCTCATCCTGCCCCCTGCAGTTCCTGAGAGGTCCCCCAGCTAAACAGGCTGGGTAGCTAAGGCAGCCCTGTGGCTTTTCTGGCTGCCGAGCTGGCACCCTGAGTAAATTTCAGGGGATAGGAGATTACAGCACTGAGGACACAGTGTTCGAGCAATTTGTGGCCACACGAATTAATCTCTTCCATGTGCACAGATATTTCCATAATTCTCCTGAGATTACTATTGGTGGGGAAGGCAAATGCTTGATCAGCTTGGATGGCTTCTTCTCGGGACAATCAACCCCTTATCTGGCTACTCCTGCAGCCCAGAGATGATTACTCAGTGGTCAGTGAAAAATCGACCCAAATTGCAACCCAAGGGCTCAACTGCAGAGAAGCAGAGTCAGCCACTGAGGCGATGGTGCCCTGATGCACGTCACTGGGGTCTGAGTACATGAAATGGATTTAAAAGCTTGCAAATAAGAATAACAGCTCATATTCATCGATGCTGAATATCGATCTGCCGAGCTTGTTTTACTCTGCGTCATTTAATCCTCAGAACAACTCTAAGAAGAGGTATTATCATTAACCCCATTTTACAAGAAAGAAAACTGAGGCTCAGAGATGTTAAGTAACATGCCAGGGTCTCTGAGCTGGTAAATGGATTGAATAAAGGCTTTTGGCTCCAGGGCCTGTGCTCTTGGCCACCATGCTATCAGCCTAGCTTTTTTTTTTTTTTTTTTTAAGAGCAGTTTTAGGTTCACAGCAAAATTGGGCAGAAGGTACAGGGACTTCTTAAATATATTCTGCCCCTACACATGTGTAGTCGCTTCCACCATCAACATCCCCTACCAGAGCGGTACATTTTTACAATCAAAGAACATGCATTGACACCTCATTATCACCCAAAGTCCATACTTTACATCAGGGTTCACTCTTGGTGGTGTATATTCTGTGGGTCTGGACAAATGTATAATGACATGTATCCACCATTAGAGTATCACACAGAGGAGTTCACTGCCCTAAAGATCCCTGTGCTCCACCTATCTGTCCTTCCTTCCTCCCAGCCTCCGGCAACCACAGATCTTTTAACTGTCTCCTTAGTTTTGCCTTTTACACAATGTTGGAATCACACGGCATATAACTGGCTTCTTTCACTTAGTAATGTGCATTTAAGGTTCCTCCATACCTTTTCATGGCTTGATAGCTCATTTCTTTTTCGTACTAAATAATTTTCCACAGCCTATTTATTCATTCACCTACTCAAAGACATCTTGGTTGCGTCCAAGTTTTGGCAGTTATGAATAAAGCTGCTCTAAACAACCATGTGCACGTTTCTGTGTGGACATAAGTTTTCAACTCCTTTGGGTAAATACCAAGAAGCATGATTCTGGATTGTACTATGTTTAGTTTTGTAAGAAACCACCGAACTCTCTTCCAAGTCGCTGCACCGTTCTGCACTCGCACCAGCAATGAGCGAGAATTCCTGTTGCTCCACATTCTTGCCAGCATTTGGTGCTGTCCAGCCTACTTTAAAAATGTTAATAAAATATCAGTACCTCCTCTAACACATCTACTTATAAAAGAAAAGATTCAATCTGCATTTTAGTGCCAGCCTGGGGTAAACCTGGGGTCAAGTCTGGGCCCAGGTCTTCATCGGCTGGTTTTCTAAGTTCCCTATTGAAATACTTTGATTCTCAGCTCTACTACTCATAACTACATGTCTGCAAGCGAATCCCTCCCCTTCTTTCAGCCTCACTTTTCTCATTTATAAAGTGGACATAACAACCGCTAGCTGGAGAGGTGATTGAAGACAATCCGTATGACATGCCCAGTCACAGGAGGCCAGCGGTTCTCAACTAGTGGTCTTGCCACCCAGGAGGCATTTGGCAATGTCTGGAAACATTTTGGATTGTCACAATGTGAGAGGGTGGGGGATGCTACTGGCATCTAGTGGCTAGAGGTCAGGGGTGCTGTTAAATATTCTACGGTGCTCAGTGCCCCCACGACAGAATTATCCAGCCCCAAACTGTAAGCTGATAAACCCTACGGTAGGCATTCCAAAGTGACCTCTACAGTGAACATGATTATTTCTCAGGGTCATGGTGAGGACTAGATGGGTTGATATTTACATAAGGTTCCTAGCACAGGGCCTGGCACAGAGCAGACTCTTCAAAAACAGCTTGCTTTCTCCCTCTCTGCCTCCCTCCCATCAAGGCCAAAATGAGAGGAGAAACTGTTTATTACTTTCTCTTTTAATGCACATCTGTGCCTTCTCCACAGGTCTTCTCAAAACGTGCAATCTAGAAAGCAAGCCACAACCTCTTTGTTTGTCATCATCTCTCTTCCAGTTATCTTCTGGTCCTTTCTGCAGCAGCACCCACCTCCCCATCCTCTCCCTCTTCTCAAACCTCACAGAAGTCTCACCCTGAGCAGAGGACAACAGAGAATCGTGTATATGACTCTGACCTGGGTCCTCAAGTCAAAACAAAAACAAAAACAAAAACACCTGGCAGTCACCCTCTCTGTAGAGCAAAGCAAGTTACTTCACCTCTCTCGGCCTATTTCTTCATCCCTAAGATGGGATTAATTAAATACAACAATATATGAAAAGCTCTCAGCACAGAATCCAAAAAATGGCAGCTTTATTATCTTTTATTTTTACGGTTTTAAAAGTTTTAATCAAAGGTCATATAATTACATACATGTAATTTTAAAATTCATATAATGACACAGAATGGATACTTACGAGAAAACTCACCTCCAGCCCAATTCTCAAGGAGCAACCACTGTCAACTCTTTTAGCTGTTCCTTCTGGTAATTAACTTCACATTTCTAAATAATATGCTGACACGGCCATTTCTCAATGTGTCAGTTTTAGGCTTGATTTTACATGCATTGCCCCTATCCTGTTTCATCAAAATCAGAAGCATATTTTCCTAGAATCACAGAATCTTAGCAATGGAACAGACTTGGACCTTATCTAATCCTGACATTTCCAGACTTTTACATTCCACAAACTGGTAATTTTATAAAGGATACTGAAACACTCAAATATAGGAAGGGCATAGTCTCAAAGGACAGTCTTTTAAAGAGACATCAATTTCATCTTTTGGATTAAAACCTCACTACTCAATCCTCTTAGCCCTGACATAGGGACCAGTGTTTGTGAACCTCTGCTCAAGTCCTGTATCCGAGCTCAAAGCTGAAATGCCTGGATCATCACTCAGGCTCTGCTTAAATGTTTCTGGGGATGGTCCACTCACTACTGCACAAGGCAGCCTCCTGGAAGCATCAGAAGGTCTAACTAGTGTGGAGCTGGAACTGCTGTTGCAACCTTTTATCCATGATCTTGTCTGTCCCTGGGAACTCTAATTTCCTCCAAAAAAGGGCCTTTTCTCCATTACCCTCTCGACCCACAAGCTTACACTCCTGCCCCACATCCTTCACTAACGATCACTCCCTCAGTCTCACTGTGTTCCTTCCAGCCTCTAGATGTGATTTTCCTCCTGCAAACATGCCCCAGCTCCTTTCGCTGAGGTTCCAAAGGACCACATGATCATGACCCTTTGAGAGCTCATTTCTCCAGCCCTCTCTTCCTTTTGGTTTGAAGAAAAAGCTTTGTGACTTTATTATTATTATTGTACAACTTATTTGTGATGGCAAAGCACGTCTCCAGGCCTCTCCCACCCCACAGTTCCCTGAGTCTGCTCCAAACCCTCAGGAACAATGCTTCCATTTTGCTATTTTCTCACAAGTTTCTCTCCTTATGATAGTCTGCCCTTGCTAAAAGTAGCTGTTGGCAGCAGGATCCGCATTTAAAGTAGCCTGGGTGGGAGAGCAGGGCCAGAACACAATGTGCTCTTGTTGGAGGGAAGAATTTGCTTGTAGTTCCGAGGTAGAGGCCCCCGACATCAGCGCAGTGCCGCTTCCGGGCCACACAACCTTCTAGAGCCCTTTCCATAAAGCAGGCCCTGAAAGCTGTCCCCAGCCCCCACTGCCCGCACCTCCATCCGCATCCTGACCCAGCAGAGGAGGAAACAGAGACCCCAACGACAGGTGAGGTCAATTTTTCACGAGCAGATGTAACATCACCACCCCAAGCACTGGTGATTTTACATGCCCAGCTGTGTGTGCCAGGCACCACAGAAAACAGCTCTCATTCTCAAGATAGCTCCCCGAGGGCACAGGCCAGGGGTGGTGGAGGATTCAGGCTCTGGAATCAGAGAAATATGGCTTCAAACTCCATCTCTGCCACTTATGGACTGCCTAAGATTTTGAACCACTGTGAACCTGTCTTCTCATCTATAAAATGGGGAAAACAGTACTTACCACATAGAGTTCAAGTGAGACAAAAACAAGACATGTAAGGTGCTTGTCACAGCACCTGACACCTAGCAGGTTCTCAATAAATAGCAGATGTTATTAGTATTCTCATCCCTGTTTATATATGACATAAAGGAAATTCATGAAACTAAGAGTGGCCCAGGCAGCGCTTGAAAGATCACTCACTCACATCTAGATCTGACTTTGGCTCAGGGTTTTGAGGTTTTTATTTTCCCATTCATTCAAATTCATGCCCCTGAACTCACTGAACAGAACAGTGAACCCAAGCAAGCGTAGACTCTGAGCTAGAATGCCTGGGTTCAAATCCTACCTCCTCCTCTATTCAGAGATATTGGACCTCGGGCAAGACACTTAACCTTTATACCTCAGTTTCCCGATCTGTAAAGTGAGAATAATTAAGCTATCTACTTCACAGAGTTGCAGGGGAGAGCAAATACATATGGAGGGCCTAGAACAGTCACCTGCCGGGTGACTCCCTCTTATTCAATGACAGTCAGCAATTGTTCGGTGTTAACAACAATTTAGCACCAACTTGAGACTTTCTTCTGAATTTAAGAGAATTGAAAGTGAATGGAAAGGAGATTTTTAAAAAAATCACTAAGTGATTTAATGTTATCCAAGGCTCCACTGACGTAGCATGAAAAACTACCACTGGAAGAGGTGCCCTGTGCTTTAGGACAGTACCGGGTTAATAGAAAAGAGTGTGGATTCTGGACAGAGAAGTGAGAATACTGCCCTGGCACCAACACGCTCTGGGTCTTGAGGCAACTTTACCTCTGTGACCTTTGGTTTTTTCATCTGTGAAAATAAGCTTGTTAACTGTGCCTGATGTCAGGGGTCTCTGAGGAGTAACGGACATTAATAGGTTTGCATCTTGCTATTCAATAAATACCAGGTGCTATTACTATATTTTTGTTGAGAGTAATTTTTAAAATTTTTCTTTGGAAATAAATTTCAGACTTACTAGTATAAAGAACACGTGTTTTTTTTATCCAGATGCACCTGCTGTAAGCATCTTATCTCATTTATCAATTGCGCTTTCTCTCCATACGTGTGCATGTACGCATGCACGCGCGCGCGCACACACTTTTTTCTGAACCATTTAAGAGTAAGTTACAGACATATGGCCCTTTACTCCAAAATACTTCATTCATTCAGGGTGTATTTCCTAAGAATAAGGATGTTTTCTTCCCTAATCCCAGGACAATTACCATCAGTATATTGAACACCAATATCATATTTTACGTAATCCACTCTCTGATTACAATTTGTCAACTAACAATGTCCCGCATAGCATTTCCCCTCCTATGTCAGATCCAGTCTAGAATTAGTCTCTGCAGTTAGTTGTCATATCGCTTTAGGCTCCTTTAATCTGGCCTTCCTCTGTCTTTTACAAGTGGCATTTCTTAAGGAATGAGGGTTTCATTTTTTTAAATAGAATGTTCCACATTCTTGGCTCCTCTCCTGTTTCCTCATGATTAGATTCAGGTTCTTCACTCCTGGCCAGACCACTATATGGGTGACGATGTGTCCTTCTAAGGGTATCCTGTACTCATCCTCCCCTCCCTGATGATGTTAATACTGATCACCAAGGCAACGTGTCTGATTTCTCCACTGCACGGTAACTATTTTCCCCTTGAGATTAATAAGCCATTGGTGGGGAGACCCTTTAAGAGCATGCAAACCTTCTGGTCCTCATCCACATTCCTCACCCCAGATTTAGTATCCATGGATGATTCCTGACTGAACCAATCTTTTACCATAATGGTTGCAACATGATGTGTTCCTAATCTAGCCTTCCTCCACATTTCCCGTTGGCCTTTGTCATTCTACTGTAAACAAGAAGCCCCCCTCTCCCCTGTTTATTTACTTATCTATTTATTATTGGCATAGACTTGTGGAGTCATATTTTTTCAATGGTTTGTAAATCACTATTTGATACTCTAAGTGTCCCAGCTGAGATCTAGCTACTGTTACATTTCAAAATTCTCTGTTTATTTGAATATAAAACAATCCAAGCCCCTAGGAAAAGTTTTCAGAATGTACAGAGTATCCAAAGTGAAAAACAAAAGTTTCCTCTCTCCCCATTCCATGTCCCATAGGTAACTGCAGTTAACTATGTCCTCTCCCATCTTCCAGAAGTTTTCTAGGCATCTAAAATTACTATTAGTACTACCCTTACCATGACTCTGTGATGCAGTAAGGGTCTTCCCTGACCTTGCTCGAGCTGTTCATCAAATCACTTTACATTTCCCTCCCTTGAGGTGGAGGTGCCCTGGGTATTAAAAACTGCTTTTCTTCCTCAAACTGAAAGTTGGCGAAGATGATCCAAGCGGGAAAGAAGTTAACTTGCTTCCCCCCCCTTCTGTGCCTCAGGTCCCTCATCAACAAAAATAGGCCGATGTTGTCTTGTAGCAGTGAGCCCAATCACTATGAAAAGGTTTTCAAGAGGACTTTATAAATGAAAGGGAGTGTTACTGTGATTAGAGGAAGCAGGGCAACTTGACAAATGTTACCAACTATATTAGTCTGTAGCAAGTGCAAGAAAAGTTCGTTCAAGGGATTTTTAAGTAAATGAAAAATAATAGTGCATGGTATGTAGCTTTAGGAATAGCTGAATCCAGGTGCTCACATGATGTCGTCAGGAATCTCTGGCCTCCATATCTTGCCTCTGTTTTCCTCCGGGTTGTCTTCATTCTCAGGAAGACAGCCAGACTAAGCAAGATGGCCACACTCTACTAGGTTAGTCAGTCAGAGTAGAAGAGGCACTTTTCCCAAGCAATTCCAGCAAAGTTCCCAGGATTGGGTCCCACTCAACTTGAGTCACTTACCTGTCCCCAAACCAATCCTGAGGGCCAGGGGATGGAAACCTGTGATTGTCAGCTGTGGAGAGAAAAGTCTACACCTGGTCACAGGTCTACACCTGGAACTGGGGAGTAAGGTAATGGCCTGAAAGTGCAGGGTGAACCAGAAAGGAATACTGGAAGACGGAATGGCTGCTAGGCTTTATCCACTACAGAGGACTAACAATGTAAATGACAGAAAATAAATTATGGATGTCTTTTGTAAACTGTTAAGTGCTGTGCATGCATAAGAGGTTCTTGTCCAGCGCTCAGCACAGGATGCAGAACTGTCCCGAGGAAACATCTGGGCCTGTTTTGTCTCACCCACTAGTCTCTGAACTCTTTGAGGGGAGGACCAGGATATTTCGTTTTTGTTTTTTTTAATTTTATTTATTTATTTATTTATTTAATTTTAATGGCTGTGTTGGGTCTTTTTTGCTGTGCGCGGGCTTTCTTTTTAGTTGTGGTGAGTGGGGGCTACTCTTCGTTGTGGTGCGCGGGCTCCTCATTGCCGTGGCATCTCGTTGTGGAGCACGGGCTCTAGGTGCGTGGGCTTCAGTAGTTGCAGCACATGGGCTCAACAGTTGTGGCTCACGGGCTCTAAAGTGTAGGCTCAGCAGTTGTGGCGCACAGGCTTAGCTGCTCCACAGCATGTGGGATCTTCCTGGAGCAGGGCTTGAACCTGTGTCCCCTGCACTGGCAGGCGGATTCTCAACCACTGCGCCACCTAGGAAGCCCCAGGACCAGGATATTTCTGGTCCCAGGTCTCCACAGCCACATTCATAGCATGCTCACCCTGGAGTCTCCCCAATTAAAAGTCAGCCAGATTATTTACAATAGCCAAGACATGGAAATAACTTATGTCCGTTGATGGACAAGTGGATCAATAAGTCATGGTTTATATATACAATGAATATTATTCAGCCATAAAAACTGAAGAAATCCTACCATTTGCAAAAACATGGATGGACCCTGAAGGCATTATGCAAAGTGAAATAACTCAGAGAAAGACAAATACTGTATGTTCTCACTTATAAGTGTAATCTGAAACAAACCAACAAACAAATCCAAACCAAACTCAGAAAAAAAGACCAGACTTGTGGTTATCAGAGGTGGAGGGTGAGGGGAGGAGGAATTGGAGGAAAGTGGTCAAAAGGTACAAACTCTCAGTTATAAGATAAATCAGTTCTAGGAATGTAATATACAACACGATGACTATAGTTAACGCTGCTATAATATACATAAGAAAGTCGTTATGAGAGTATCTCCTAAGGATTCTCATCACAAAGGGAAAATTTTCTTCCTTTTTTCCCTTTTTTCTTTTCCTTGTATCTATATGAGAAGATGGGTGTTACCTGAGCCTATTGTAGTGATAATTTCACAATATATGTAAATCAACCCATCATATTGTACCTCTTAAACTTATATAGTGATGTATGTCAATTAATTCTCAATAAAACTGGGAGGAAAAAAAAGCCAGCCAAGGTTTGGCCACAACTAGGGTGCAGAGAGGAGGCACCTGGCCAGCTCCCAAGCTGGGAACAAGTGACTGGGGGTCAACAGGAAGCAGAATTTCAGAAGTAAACCCTTGCTCAGCAAGTAGCTATGATTAACCTTTATGAGATGGTCTGGATTGGTCTAGAAAAGGAAAAGCAAATCTGCATTAGGCAAGTGGACAGACCCCGTGAAGAGATGCTTTGTCACCCAGAGGCATCCCAGTGGCTCCTGTTTCCCTCAGAGGGATGGTGGGTCCTGCCTTCTCAGAAAACCTGCTAAGGGCAGGCTCTGGCCATCTCAGGAGGCCGGAGGACAAGTCCTGGAGATACTACTCTGGCTTCTGTTTTTGTGTCACTGGTGCCTGGAGTGAGGAAGACACACCTGCCCTCAGCCCTGAGAAGGGGAAATGGTGAGATGAAACTGAGGGAAGTTGAAGTGTGGGGAAGGGGGTTCAGGGATTTCACCGACTGGCTTGATAACATCTCAAGAGGAAACTGGAGGATTCCACCAACTAGAAAATCTCAAAGATGTAAAAAACTGGACAAGCCAACATAAGGGGCTGCCATTTTGATTTGCCAAGTAGAGTTTAAAAACAACAAATGAGAAATTTTATAACCATACATATTACCTTTAAAATGTAAAGGAAATAAAAATAATAGACCATTCTTTGTGTGTGTGTGAGATCCCTGTTCTGAATGGTGCTTTTATATTTATTTATTTATTTATTTTTATTGACATATAGTTGATTTACAATATTGTATTAGTTTCTGGTGTACAGCAAAGTCCGTTATCCATATATATATGTTCCTTTTCAGATTTTTCTCCATTATTGGTTATTACAAGATATTGAAAATAGCTCCCTGTGCTATACAGTAGGGCTTTGTTGTTTATCCATTTCATATATAGTAGTGTGCATCTGTTAATCCCAAGCTCCTAATATATCCCTCTCCCCCCCTTTCCCTTTTGATAACCATAAGTTTGTTTTCTATGTCTAACAGACCATTCTTTACAAGGAACCAGTCTAACTTTATGAAATGCATAAAGCATCGGCATCCACCTCATTTCCCCCATTTTGCTATGGGTCAGCTGTTGTGGTCCCACCCATATACTGGTGTTTCCCCAAAAGTTCACAGCCTGAGAGTCATGAATTCGAACCATAGCTCTGCCGTATCCTAGCTGTGAGCCCCTCTGAACCTCGATTTCCTCATCAATAAAATGGGGACAGTAGTTCCTGCCTCACAAGGTGTCCATGCAGTCATGTGCTGTTATTTCCTGAGCATCTACTGTATGCCTGGAACTCTCCTGGATGCTGGGAACACAGAAACAATGAAATGACCACACAGCCCTGGTGCAAAGGAGTCAGACAGAGCTATGCATAAGATTACACAACGAAGTATTTAGTGACAAGTTGAAGTGCTTTGAGGAAGTACAAGATGTTAGAAGGGTTTCCCAGCTTAGGGGTGGGCTGACCACCTGACCACTCCCGAGTATTGTGAAGACTAAGTCAAACCCATCATTCATGATTTTGTCACATCCACAAAACCACCTGTACGATTTACATATTTTTCCTCTAAATGGACTCTTTTCCCCCTTAAACAAATTGGGCCTCATTCTAAGAAATACTACTCATTATGTGCTTTATAGATTATCTTTCTCTATTTTTTCCTAACACACACGAAAAAGAACAGGTCAGGGACTTCCTACGTGGTGCAGTGGCTGGGAGTCCTCCTGCCAATGCAGGGGACACGGGTTTGAGCCCTGGGCCGGGAAGATCCCACATGCCGCGGAGCAACTGAGCCCGTGCGCCACAACTACTGAGCCCACACGCCGCAGCTGCTGAAGTCCGTGTGCCTGGAGCCCATGCTCCGCATCAAGAGAGGCCACCGCAATGGGAGGCCCATGCACTGCAATGAGGAGTGGCCCCCGCTCTCTGAAACTACGGAAAGCCCATGTGCAGCAACAAAGACCCAATACAGCCAAATAAATAAATAAAATTAAAAATTATAAAAACAAAAACAAAAACAGGTCAGTATTCAAAGAAAGTTCTACAGCTCACTTTGGAATGCATAGAGAGAATCTTCACACAGAGTTCTGACACACAGCAGGCATTCTGAAAATGTGAATCTCTTTTCTCTTGGTCAGCTCTCCTGGAATGATTATTTTAAAAACTTGGTATCCCCAACTCTTCTCTCTATAAGCCCCCCAATATGCCCCAGAAAGAAGGAGCATCAATCTTAACCCAACCTTAACCCAGCTCCCTGAAACACCATTAAAAGAGAGTTAAAACCACTTGGCTTTGCACTCTGGCTTAAATTTACAGCAAAGTCCAGAAGTGCCAGTCCCAAAGCCAGGGACTTTCATCCAATTCTATTCAGGGGAAATCCCATAAATCAAGAACACATCACATAGGCACACAGCCCGCATGCGTGCACACACAACACGCATACTCATTCAGACTCACACATGTGGTCTTTCTTGAGCAATTAAAGATTATTTGAACTTTTTTAAACTTCTTAATTTGGTTTAATAGCATTTCAAGTTTCACAGAAGTGGGGCAGATGTCGGTCAAAGAAGCTTAATTCTGTCTTTAAAAAATAAGTGGAAACTATGGCCCTGGCACGGAGAGGTCACAAACGTGATGCTGGCAGAAAAGGGGAAGGGAGCATCAGTGAGTGAAGAGGACTGGCTATTTAGACACTGATGTATTCTGTTTGCATATTAAATTCATAGAAATCTTCTTCTCTAACACAAAGAAATAATGCTTTGTACCGTTAATTTTTAAACAAGCAGCCATTTCAGTTCATCTTTTGTTTCTTTGGTTTTGATATAAAGACACAAGTTCAAGAAATATTTTACTCTCATCTTAACTCCACCATGAGAGAACCAGGAAGGGAAGCTCTATGATGGCAGCTGACATTCAGCCCTAAGTGTCCGGGGAGACTAGAGGGAGGGGTGGGGACTGTGGCAAAATGAAGACATCCTCTGGCTAAAGGGAGTGGACACTGGTGAGATCCTCCATTGTCACCATGCAAGAATGCAGACCTCATTTGGCACATCTCCCAATGGTCTAAGAGAAGCCAGAAATCTGGGTTTTTATATGGAATCTCCTGATTTTTAAATGCTGGCGACTCATTCAAATTAAAACACTCTCGGGCCAAAGAAAGCACATCTGTGGGGTAGAGGTGGCCACAGGCTGCCTGTTTGTGACCTGTGATGAAGGAGGAAGAATAATGAGCCTGGAATCCAGAGATCTGGGTCTGGTCGAGGCCCGGGGACCAACTTAGCATGTGGCTCTCCTCCTTGGCCTCTCTGGGCCTCAGTTTTCCCATCTGCATAACGCAAGGGCAGCCGGAGATAACATCTGCGCTCTGCCATCCAGGACTCTCTGCCAAGGCAGTGAGTGGAAAGAGTGGCGTATGTAGGCCATGAAAGTGGGGCATAACTTGACACCCTTTCAAAAACCAGTAATTCAACGAGAAATGTTTCTCTTCCCCGACTGAGGTTTTTGGGAGGCAGTGGGCGTGTTTTTAAAAAAACACAACACACCAAGTCAGGAATTTCATCAGGAAAAACGTGGCAGCCCTGAATGGGCTCCCATCTGGGGATTTGCTTGTTGAGAGAACATGCTGTTCTGCCTTCGACAAATGACAACTCAAGGCAGCCGACTCTGCAGGGCTGAGGTCGGCTCTTCTGGGAGCTCTGACAGCAGTAAATGGCCGAGGACCGGCCGCCTGGTGAGCATAGCAGAAGCACAGATAGAGGCCTCCAACCTCCAGGAGCAGAAGAAAAAAAAAAGAAAGAAAGAAGAAAAGGCCAAACCACAAAGCTCTCGGGCATGACATGCTTCACAACCCTTTGTCCCCACTCCAGCTTCAGAAGTCAAGTCAGCCTTGTCTACAACTAAACTCAACTTTTAATTCCTTCTCTCAAACCATAATGGTCCTGAGACCCTCCATTTGCCCAGTGTGACTCTGGGCCAGGCACAGTGCCAAGCACCTTGCGTGTGTTATCGCATTTAATCTGAAAGGAACTCTTAGTGTGTCCACGGCACAGGTGGGAAAACTGAGGCTCAGGGAGGTAAAGCTATTGAGCAGTGAAATCTGGATTTAAACCCATGTCCACCCCAAACCAAAGCCTTCTAAGCTACTGACTACTAACTTTTTTAAAGTATGATTTCTCCCGTGGAATATTAATCTTCATGGGTTAACCCAACAAATTTGTCATAGAAAGAGGTCAGCAAGGAATCCACTGAGCAGAAGCCATCTGTGCCTGGAGTTAACCCCTGGAGAGCTCTTTCTGAACAAGGGAGAGGCTTTTGGTTCCTTGGTTGGTTCCTTTGCAGAAATTTTCTGCCTGCATTTCCTCAAAACAAAGAGGAGGCATGGGGCTGGGAGAGCCAAGAAAACATGGCAGGACAGCTGAGCGGTAGGGTGGGGGGAGTTCTAGCCTGGCCAGGTTCCAGCAGGGCTGTCTAGCGCATGCTGTTTAACCTCTTTGAGTTGCTGTCACATCCTTTCTAAAACGGGATAATAAAAACCCACTTGTTAGCACTGAAGGAGAAGGTGTGCATTTAAGCCCTTGCTCAAGGCCAGGTTCATAGGAAGTGTTCCTAACCTTCCTTCCCAACCTGCTCCTCCCCTTGCCTCCCAACTTGGGAAACATCAGAGCTCCATCCTCCCAGGTGCTCATGCCAAAAACATTGGAGTCACCTCGGACGCTTCATATCACTTCCCAGATCCATTCCGTCAGTGAATCCCATTGGCTCCACCCTCAAAATATACCCAGAATTGAACTACTTCTCCCCACCCCTGCTGCTACCTGCTTACTCCAAGTCACCATCATCTCTTGCCATAACAGTCTCCCAACAGGTTTACTCGCTCTGCCTTTGCCCTCTATTCTCACAGCAGCCAGAGGAACTCTGCTAAATGTAAACTGGATCCTGTCTCTCTTCTGCTTGGAGCCTTCCGGGGGCTCCCACCTTACTCAAAGTAGAAGCCAAAAATTCAACCACGGCTTAAAATGCTTACATCATCTGCCTCTGGCTACCTCTCTGACCACATATCTCCCACCCCTCTCCCCTCTCTCTGTGCCAGCTACAATGGACTCTGGGCTATTCCTGAACACACCGGGCACAATCCCACTCAGGGCTTCTGCGTGTCCTCTTCAGTCAGACAGTTTACGGTGAGGTCTTCCCCACCAGTGGTGTGCTGGAGCCGGCCAGCACCAGTCTGCAGGAAATGATTGTTAAATTTGTGTGAATATTGTGAGCTGGTTGTCAAACCATCAGTAGCTTGAAATCAGCCATAGTGGGAGTATTTATACCATGGGAAGTGGCAAATGCTACAAGCCAGGACTTTTTATCTCCAGAGAGCCAACTTACCAGCACGCCACTGCATTGAGCACTTTTTTAAAAAATTAAAATTAAATTAAAAATACCACCTTTCCCTGCTGCACCTCAACACGCCCTATTCCCCCATCCCTGCTTTATTTTTCTCCATAGCACTTAACACTCTCTGTCATACATATGTATTTTTGCTTGTGTTCTTGTTATTGTCCATTTCTCTTCCACCAAAAATACCTCCACGAGAGCAAGGACTTGGTCAGTTTTGCTCTCGGCTTCCAGCCAAGTGCCTGGAACAGTAGCTGCCTCATAGCAGATGTTCAATTACTGTGGGTTGAATGGCTGATTGACAACTATTATTGTTATTATGGGAAACCTAAGCATGGACACTATTTCAGACACTTGAGAGTATTTGGAGCACTGGTGAAAGGCCAAAAAAAAAAAAAAAAAAATCCACACCACGTGGTATACAGTAGTGGCGTAGGAAAGGCTGATTTCCCTCCCTGGACAACGATGCGCTCTTGGATTTCCACCGCAGACCACCATTATAAGCTGTGGCGATGCAATAGGCAACATACTAAACCAGTCTTGGGGAAATTCACTCTTTGAGGTGCAGCTCACAGAGGCAGAGCTGGAAGAGACACCCAGAGATCGTTTGGTCCCTCCCTCTGCTCTCCAACCAGTCTTGATGCCTGTCCACACTCCACAGCAGAACCTACTGTTTGAAAACATTTTGAAAGTAGCAGCCAAGATGGCCTCTCTTAGTTGAAAGTTAAGAAATTCTCCAAAGAGTTTTTAAGATGGTTCAACCTCTCATCCAATGCTGAATTCCTTCTATAACATCTTAGACAGGCCGTCACAAGTGGCCTCAATGGTTGGCAAGTTTGCCTATGATTAAACCCAAATCAGCCAACTCAGAACCTCTACTGCCAATGTGGGGCCCGCCAGTATGCAATTCAGAGCAAGAACAGTTTTTGTTTTTTTTTTTTTCCACTTACGGTAACTCTTCTTACCAAACTGGTGGCGGATGCCTGGAGCCCAGGGAACTATTTACTTCTGAAAGGGGTATGGTCCATATTTAGACATGTTAAATGCCATCCTATAAGGCAAAGGCAGACCTTCACAGAAAGAATTGTCTAACCTCAGATGTTAATAGTGTCTACATTGAGAAACCTTGACTGACCCCAAAATACATGCTTTTTCTCTTTTTTCTTAATAATAATGACCAACTTGATTTGCACTTCATTTTCACACTTCTGATGAAGACCTGGACACAGGAAAGAGTTCCCGTCCCTCTGAAATCTACTGTACGACAGCCAACAGCACCATCCCAATGGTCAATGAACCTCAGTGTTGGGGAGACAATAGAGAGAGGTGGGGACTGTGGTGAACAGAGAACCCGTCCATCTAAAAGACATAGTCATTTCCTAGTTCTAGTCAACCGAAGTCATGTGAAAATGTGGGTACAGTGTTGACAGATCTTCTGATTTTTAATGGAAGCCAGAAATGTGCATTTTTGTGTGGAATGTCCAGATTTTCAAATGTTGGCTCCCGTTTCTACTTTAAGTGTTCTGCAGACCAAACAAAATGCCTTTTGGCTGCCAGCTTGCAACCTCTGTGTTGCATCAGATGTTACTGCAGGGCCACTAAAGGGAACAGGAAAAGGGCAATAATGGAGTGGAGGCAAAACTCAGGGGAGGAAAAGAAACACAGGCTGATCATCAGAGGCCCATAAATGTAAGCACAGCCTAGCCAGGGTCACTGCAGCCACTCCAAGTGATACTGAGGCATTTCCATCTTTTTCTCGAAAGTCCAGTGCATCTCCCATGCTTGGCTGAAGTGTCCCAAATATTGAGTGCTAATTTTGTACAAGATACCATGAAAAGCGATGATCCTCTCTGAACACCTGTACCTGATATAAAACACCATCCTCTAGGCCTGTGGGAAAGAGCCTGGGAGGCAGTTTAGTAGCACATCTTAAAAGTACCATCCTCATAGGAATGTCTGAGAAGAAAAGGAGATGATAAACACAAAGAGTATAGCACAGCACCTGGAAAAACTACCATTTCACAAATGGTATTGTAGCCCAGTAGAAGAGGGGTGGCCAAGGCATATCTAGAGGTGCATTATGCTGCAGTTTGGTGGTCCACAGGGAACCAGTCCACCACCCACTTTCAGCAAATGTTGCCAACTTCAGTTGGGGAATCTACCTCTCTCCCACTCCATCCCAAGTTCCAGAGGTGGCACATGACAAAATACTGACTCCTCCGGAACAGGGATTCATTAAAAGATGGGCACATCACCTATATCTGAGCTCTTGAACCAGCCACACCTGAATCCAGCTCTCCCCAGAACGTTACATTTCCCTGAGTCAATACATTTCCTTTTTACTTAAACCAACTCAGAAGTAAGTTTTCTGTTACTCATATCCAGAAGAATCTTGACAGCTATGTGGGCCCTTGGCTGGGTTTTTGCTTAACTCCAGCTTTGGGGTTGAGAAGGCAGACTAGGAATTCTGTGTTGTCAGCCTGGGCATCCCAGGTCTTTACAGCTCTGAGCCTTCTCCTCACCCTCACAACCCCACCACCCCTGACTAATTACTCAATTTTCCAATCACTTTGTGTGGAATCCTTCAAGCCCCCTCCCCCCCGCCCCGCCTCCTTTTAATCCCTTTTCACATCTGTAGCCACTGGAAACTATCACCACAGTCCTTACAATGTGAACAACACAAGAAGTTCCTTGCCATTCTAAACAGTGGCTGACAACCATTTACAAAACCTGCAAACATTTCACCACTCCTAAATCAACCCCAGATGACAAAATAATAATCATCATGAAACTAATGGAAACCCGAAAGAGGATGGATTTGGACCATGTTTGCCATTACCCAAGATGAGGGGTGATCAGGAAAAAGTCTTGAGAAAGACATAAAAATGAAGCAAACTGATTGCTCCTTGGAAGACATCTCAGCTCCCATCCCCATGAGGTTCAAGTCCTACTTTTTCCTGGAAACAATTGTTAGCATCTCTTGGCATCCTTCTGGTCAGGAATTGGTGAAAAGAAAAAAGAGCATGAGAGAAAGGCTTAATGTCTTTTCACTGAAATTAGACTCCCAGGGTCTATAGGGATGTTTGGAAGAGTGGTCTCAGACTGAGAGCACGCACCTGCATGCTGGTGGTTCCTCATGGTGATTTAAAAATCAGGATATTTCTCAAAAAAGTCCAGATTTCAGTGTCTTTTGAAAGATCAGAACACGTGGCAATACGGAATCCACACTCCCCCAGTTAATTACCCTGCTCACTTGATGAACTTCTTACCTGTCTGGCCACTTTGGCTATCTGAATTCGCAATGATTAATTTCAGATTTAGGTCCTATGTACTTTTAAAAAGTCATTTTAAAATTATAATACTATTGACTTCAGACATGCGCGATTGACACAGAATGGCCCTACCTGACGGGGCCCCTCCAGCACGATTTCATCTCCCCAGCCCCCTGCTCACTGGTCCCAGCCGCACTGGCCTCCAGGCCGCTCCCCATCTCAGGGCTTTTGCCCTTGCTGTTTCTTCTTTCTAGAATATTCTTCCCCAGATAAGGGCAGAGCTCACTCACTCCAGTGCTGCTTAGAGGCTGCCTGCTCAGAGGGCCCTCCGAGGCCCCCTGCACTTTCTGTCCACCTTCTCTTGACTTTTTCCCCAGACTCATGACCATCTGATATTCTGTGTACTTTACTTATTTAGGAGTTTCTTTTTGGTCTTTCCCCACTTAACTGCAGCTCCACGAGGAAGTAGATTTTGATCGTTTCTGTTCTATTGTATTCCCCGTGTCCAGGGTAGGTCCTAGTACACAGCTCCTTCTTGATACATATTTTTAAATGAACGAATGAAGTTCCGTTTTCTACATTCAAGAGGAAACCAGAGAGGGCTGAGGTGGAGCAGGAAGGCTAAAGGGGGCAAACCCAGACAGTCTGCACACATGGTCACTGAAAACCCGGCAGAGGCTCCTGGAGAAAAGGACATTTTCCACGATAGAAGAAAGAGAGCAAAAAGAAAAAGTGAAAATCCTGAAATCAGAGCCTACAGCGGCGTTGGAGGTTGCATAGACAAGCAGGTAAAGGCTTCTGGAAGCGCTCTTCTCAGCCTCTGACCCCTTCAGCCCGAAGTCCAACCCGTTCTCTACAGGGTGGGGGGGTCTCCCCTCTGCCAGGCACTGGCCACGTGACAGGCAAGCCCCACCCCCCGGGGCCGTGGTGTGCTCCTCCGTGCAGATTCTAATCAACGAGGGCTCAGAGTTCCAGGCTGCCTGCTGAGGACTCGTCTCTGCAACTTCTCACGTGGGGACTAGGGAAGCCAGTGTCTCTGACCTCATCTGGAAAAACCTGAGCTGTTTTCCAACTCGAGCCACGCATCCCAGGCACTTTCCCTTCTCTTCCACTCCAAACTGTACCCAACTGAAACTGCGCCCCACAGGGAGATATGATTTCTATAGCTACTTTTTTCCCCAACAGGTAATAAACAGCATAGGACAATCCGATGTACATCAGATGCACTTCTACGTAGGTCACAGTCCTTAACTCTGATGATGTAGATTCATCACCCTCATTTCCTAACTGGGGAAACTGAGGTTAGAAAAAGTTAAGTAAACCCAAGGTCAGGAGGATAGTAAGTAGTAGACTTGGACAGACTGGCTCTTAACCCCTGTATTACGCTGCACCTGAGGCTAATAGAATACACCGACACATCCTTGTAAAATACTGAACAATCACAGTTAAGACTTATGGTCCCTTTGTTTCCCTCTCATGTCTGTCCCTAATTAATTAATTGTCCAGTTAAGTGAAGGTCAAGGAGAGGGAAAATTTAATTCTTTCTATGGTGGTTAAAGAGGCAGGGAGTGCAGGGGTTATGAAGATAACCTCTAGGACCATCTGCATACAAAGCTTGGCTCTACTCCTTTCTTGCCATGTGACCTTGAACAAGTCACTTAACCTCTCTGTGCCTTACCTGCCTCCTGAAAATGTGAATAGTGATAGACTTCCTTCATAAAATTGTTGTGAGGAGTAAGTGATCTGATCTCTATACTCATTCAGAACAGATCCTGGGACTGAGTAAGCACTCAGAGGTCATTTTAATTAGCATCATGTTCACCCAAAGGCCAGCCACTCTTCTTTCAAAGCTATAAGACACAGACTGAATGTGTCCAGACACATGCTCTGAAGTGACTTTACCGACATTCTTGACAGACTCATTTGTTTCATTTTATTCCCCTGAAAAATGAGTGCGGCATTGTAATTCTGGTTAGTAGAAAATTGTTATTTGAGGCATTTGCTGTAAGCAGCTTGCAGGAACAAGCTTTAGAAATAAAGGATTTCCTTTAAATGAAGAGATCTTGGGGAAAATTTCACGTATTCAGATGTGTGTTTCTCTATCTTCACTCATGAATCCTGCCAAACCCAGATGCCACTTTTGCTATAATTACCTGGTGGACTTGATTTTTAAACCGTTTTTGTCCTAAGCAGTTAAAAACATGTGAAACCATTTGTATGAAATGCTTGTTATATATTTTCCAAACACATAAGATCAAGACAGAACTCTAAAGGAGAAAAATTCATGCATGTTTTAAATTTATGTGGAAAGGGCACCCCCCCCCCATTAAAAAGATTGCCCTTCAGAGACTAGTACATTCTTCCAGAATGTGTGAAATCCCAAGACTGCAGCTACCTGAAGAACAGGAAGGAATATTCCCCTGGCAAGTAACCTTCATTTTCACTCTTTTCTTTGAGTACTTCTGGGGGTGGATGCAAGTCCATTATACCTTAAGAACTGCCACTCTCTGAATGAGCAGGCCATGTTCCCATCCATCACTGTACTAAAGCTGTCTAACAATATGAACGGCATCTGCCCCATGAACTGGTGAAGAGTCTGGGGCTCAGAGAGCCTGAGTCGTCTGCCCAACGTCACACAGCAGGTAGGTGGTGGAGTGGGGAGTCCATCCCATGCCCTCCCCAACAGCTGCCCAACCTCCCTCATCTCCACCTCGTGGCCCCACATCACAGCCAAGGTCTCTGGGGGAGGTCCTGTCCCGCCACTGGTTGGCAAGAAACCCCAGAGGTTCTTAAGGAATGTCACCTAGAGAAGGATGTCACAGTCCACTGCTATTATTTTTTCTATTTGTTGTTTGAGAAAAAGTCCATTCATTCTCAACGGAAAGGCAGGTGAAAGGCCACAAAGACAGGCTCACTGAGGATGAAGGATGCTGTTCAAAGGTAAGAAGAGACTGTCAATAACCAGTGGGTCAGGGAGAAGTCTTTGGGATTGTCTGTGCCCTTGTCCTAGGAGGGCTGCAGGTCATGGTAGAACGGGGCTGCGCTTTGAGTCAGGGAGACATGTAATGGAATGTCGTCGGGCAGCTACCTGACCTGCACGAGCATCAGTTTCCCCATTTGCTAATCAGACACACATATGTCATGGGATTTTTTTTTTTTGAGAGGATTAAATGAGCTTGGTGAAAGTGTCTGGCACATCATAACTCCTGTGAGAGATTTTAAAATCCACTTCTTACCTCTCCAATTCCCCTCCCTGAATATTGAGATGATTTTGATTCAAAACGCTCAGATAAAGGCATACCTGTACACTTTAATTCTTCAAAGTCCCAAAAGTCTGGGGAAATTTCATTCATTAGATAAAAGCACAAGGTAGCACAGTGAACTATATTCAATATCTTGTAATAACCTATAATGGAAAAGAATTTGAAAAAAGATATATACATATACACACACATGTATGTATATATCTATATATATATGTATAACAGAATCACTTTGCTGTACACCTGAAATTAATACAACATTGTAAATTAACTATATTATTACTAACTATAATATATAGTTATATATATAAAACTATATTAACTACATTATTATTGTATAATAACTTCAATTTTTAAAAATGGTAAAAAAAACCATCAATAGGGATAACTAATTCTTACATTCTCTCACTACAACTGTATGCACTAGGTATTTTATCTTTGTTCTATGAATATGGAAACTGAGGCACAGTTAGGTGAGACAGAGCTGGGATTTGAACCCAGCATTTGGGCTTTCAGGTCCCAGCTCTCACTGATATACCACCATCTATAAAATCTGACGAAGACCTGGATTTAGGCTAGCTTACCTGGAAGAGCATATCAGATCTGGAACGTTCTGAGTGGGTACCATTCAAAGCTGGGGTTAGGAGGGGGCCACGCGTGTTTGGCAGGATAAGGTAAGCAGGAGAAAAATGAGAAATCTTTTGTTTTTCTTTTTCAATTCATTAAGATTTGTTGGGGTGAGCAAGAACCTCATTTTTTTTTCTTTCCATGACTTCCCTTTCATTTTAACGGGGAAACGTGCGTGCATTTCAAAGACCGCTCAATAGCAGCGTTGAAGTCTCAAGTTCAATCACAATGTCGCCATTGTGACTGGGGGACTCCTTGGCCTTTAAGCTTGGGTTATAAAAATTTGGTCTGAGCCCAAAGTCTGGCTTTAATAGAATATTTTAATTTTGTTTAATGAATATTATTTTAAATCTGTTTGGCAGTTTTAAAATGTGTTCTTTTATTTTCAAATTAAAATTTACTAATGTTCAGTGCTTTCCTGGGGGTGGGAGTGCGGCAAGGAGTGGGGGCGATAATAATACAAGCTACCATTTATTGAGTGCTTACTATGTGCCAAAGACCCTGCTACCTCTTTTAACCCTCACAACCTCCTGATATACAGTGACCATTGCCTCCACTGTTTGGGAAGTTAGAGATGGCATAGTTAGTGAGTGGTGGACTTAAGGTTCAGACCAGATCTGTCTGAGTTCAGGGTCTGTGTTATTAACCACTGCCCTACATTCTCTTGATACTGAAAAAGGACTCCACTGACCAATAGCTTAAAGGCACATCATTGGCCCAGTATGTAATTCCCTATAACCTCAAGCATAATGACAGCTGGCTTGAGCATAATAGCTGGCTTACTGAGCATTCAACGTGGGCAGGCACTGTAGCAAAGCAAAGTGTTTTACATGCACTGCCTCATTTAAACTCTCACAATGGCCTTTTGAAGCAGTTATTACTGTCATTACCATCATCATCCCCATTTTACAGACGGCAAACTGAGCCTCCGAGAGCCTAGGGTCATGTCAGCTTGTAAATAATACATTTAAGCTTAAATAATAATAATAGTAATGATAATAATACAGTAGGCGACTCTGAGATAGCTCATACTATTTGCCATGTACTACGGCAAACACTTTATTAGCTTGATCTCTATGATAAACACCCTGTATTAAAGGTGAAGAAACTGAGGCACATAAAATTTAGGTAACTTGTCCAAATTTAAACAGTTGGTTAATGCTGAGCAAGGATTTGAACCCAAGCAGCCTGGTTCCTGGCTCATGAATCTTAGAGATTCACACTCCTAATCCCTAGGCTGTAAATCAGAGCCAAGGCTTAAATTTGGAAAGTCTGATTCTCCCTTTTCCTACCTGTTCTCCCCACCACCTCTTAAGGGAAGCAGACGGTCATTGTCTGTCTGAGGCAGAGACTAATCCATGGGCATTGTTGGACACAGTTCTAGGCACAGAAGCCAGTGTACTACTCTTATCAAATTGGGCATGGCTTCTCTGAATAAGAGTCTGCAAAGCTGGATCTTTCCCTCCATCCTGCTGCTTGAATATTGGAAAGTTCAAGAAGTCATATCACTGCCCCCTGAACCTCAAGGAGTTAGAAGAGGCAGTGTGATATTGGTGAAAACATCCTGGGATCCTGCTCTCAGAGGTGCCAGATTGGGTCCTTCTTGCCTCTGGGTCGCCAGTTATTAGCCCAATGCTTAGAACACAGTTCAATAAATAATGCTGAATAAATGAGTGAAAGAACAAATGTATTTGTAACCTTCCCATGTCACCATGCAATGCGTGAGGCATGTAGGAGGCACTCAAAGAATAAATCAGTGAAGTGGTATATGTAATGTCCCAAGCGCACATTCTTCCTTGTCAACAAAATTTGTCTTGTCATATTGCAATAGCTCAGGGGTCAGCAAACATTCTGTAAAAGGTCATGCAGTCTCTATAGTAACTACTCAACTCTGCTAGCACAGGAGCAGCCATAGGCAATAGCTTAGACCAGCTACCTGCAGTCACCATTTCAACAGATTCCAGCTCTACAGGGACAGGCTTGAGATTCTGTGAGAATCAGGCAATGTCTCTTATTTCTGAATCCAACTTTTACACCTGACCATCACCTAATATCCTACAGGCAAAACAACTGGAGACTGACTTTAAAATCTAGCTCTCCAGGGTGGACATGTAGAGAAAATGTAGCTCTCATTACACGAGCATGCGTGGGATGGGGTGGCGGTGGGGGTGGAGACTGGGTATCCTAGAGGTTAGGAATCAAAACTGGGTTCAGTCCTGGTTCTGATATGAGCCATGTAACCTTGGATGAGTTACTTCTCTGTGAGATTCAATTTTCACATCTGTAAAACAGGGATAATTAATAACAGCACATTCCACCTAAGGCTGTTTGGAGTCAGAAATATAAGTGTTTGCTCAGCACAGTGCCTGGCACATAATAAGTATTCAGTAACTATGGGCCACTTGTTATTCCCAAACAAATCTTGTGTCTTTTCAAAAAACAAAACAAAAAACGAATTCACTAAAAATAAGCACAAAGAAACTCCAGCAAAGCTGCAGGGAAAGACATTTCCAAATCAGTTTCCTAAAGACACTCAGCAAGGCATTCCAGGGGTCCCAAGGTGTCAGAAAACTCTCCACTCTAGATCAAACCCCTAGCAAGCCCCCTAATCTCTCTGCTCACCCTCCATCCCCCCAAAAGCCTGCTCCTGTGTCCTTTTATCACTTTGTCTTTCTTGTGGGTACCAGAGCAACGCTGAAGACACTCGGAGCAGTTCAGACATTTGCTGAGTTTAAGACATTCTTTCTCCCCTCACACCCCTCCTTCCCTCCACACTCCAAAATTAAAGTCTCCAGGGAGTACGGTCTCTTTAGCAAGAGCAGAACACCAGAGAGCCCCGGTGGCCCATCACAGACCAGAGGTGAAAAATTTTCTCGGCTCCATTCTTTTTCACGGCTGGATGGGGCCAAAACTTTGTTTACAACACAAGCAGCAAGTCACAACTTGTTATGCCACTGACACCCTCCAAGCAGCGAGTCACGGCTTCCCTCTACTGTACCAGTCGCACAAAAGGTCAGAGGTGCTGGGATCTGCCCCCGTGATCATCCCCCTCCCCCCGCCCCTTCCCAACTGGGAAGGGCATTCAGACCTTTGCTGGGGAGACAAGTGTTTCTAGAACACTGTGAAACAAAAGTCCACATACATGCAAATAATACAGACCCACAAAAGAAAACAACCTTTTTTGCAGCAGTACCCTTCTGTCTCTCCTACGAGGAGGTTTTCCCGCTGCATGGAATTTCCATCAGCACTGAGGTTGATACCAACGTGGGGATGCGGCGGACACTCTCTCCATCTCTCCGTATTTCAGGGAGCTGCCCATCAACGAAGACCTAAAGGTTTATACTTACACGTTGCACCGCACATGCCAAAAACACACATACGTGTTCCCAGGAACAAAAAATTGTTTTGGAAACTACTAATACCTTAACCACAAAGTTACTACGGGAAGGGGATGGGAGGTAAAGAAATTCACCAGAAGGAACAGTAAGCCACTTTCGACCACTGGCTTCTGCATATCCAAACACCAGGAACGAAACATCTGCTTTGGAGGAAGGGGTGGCCCCGGTACCTGCTTTTCTGGTGGAACCGTGAGAGGGAGTGATCCAAAGGCGATGAGGATTTCAGCCCTCCCATCTCACTTTACCCCAAGAACGTCTTCGGAACCCCAATCAAATCGAGATTTTTCAACCATGGACTCAGGAACCTCCTTTCTGTGTCCATTTCAACCAAACACGTCTAACAGGCAGGAATTTGACTTGGCCGAGGTGAGGAAAACTGGTGGTTTTCACCCTGTTTTGGTGACCTTCAAGGACTTATTTATGCACTTCAAGCTCATGACCTAATACATGTTGGTTTGGCTTCTCTTCTCATAATAGCAGCCTGTAAAAAGCTTTTGAGAATTCCCCGTGTTTTCTTATTTTGGGTCAAGAAAATAAAATCGATATCTAAGTAACCTTAAAAAAAAAAACAAAAAACCCAACAACCCCTGCACAATCTAAAAATCTGGAATGTTTCCACTAAGACCACGGCTATCTCTGAAAGCCTCATTTGCCATTTTTAAGGTGAGATATTTGGTAACAGCATATGTGAGAATTAGCTAAGAGGGAATTTTGACATAAGTCAAACAATGACATTTAAAACTCACGTTAAAGCAATTACTGTGCGGAATTTTTCCGTGTTTTTCCCATTTCTCAAACAGAAGTGTATATGTTTTCAACATAGTTTCTTGCTGTAATTTTCTTTCTTGGCAAACTCACATCTTACCATGAAACCCAAAGTATGCACGCTACAGAAACAATAATGGTTGAAACAGACTCGGCCGTCTCTGGCATGATTTTTCTTTACAAAATTAAAATGTCTTTTGGCTAATACACTGTACATTTCAGTTACGAAAGACCATTCTTGGGAGACGAACAGAAAAGAAAGGGGAGCTGACAGATTCAGCTGATGCGAGGCAAAAGTAAGTTGCCATCTTCAGACAGTAGTCAAACCCTCCAGTTCCTCACTCTTCGGGGAAAAAATGTCAATTTTATCATTTTTTTCTTTTAGTTAAATTCACACAGAGCTGACAAGTCTCCTCAGGATGATTGTGAGTAGACATGTACGGATATGTTAAATCTGGGAATTCACAGATTTTAAAAATCTAACTTTACTTGATCTTCAAAAGGAAACTAGTGGGGGAAAAATCCAATGCCATTGAAATCACACCCGTTTCCATGTTATTGACATAAGACTATGGATATTAAGTGACAAAATAATTTCTAACCTCTCTTAAATCCTTGGTTCATTTTTAAATATGTCTAAATGGACATTATTGGGCAAAGATGGTCGGCCATGCACACATTCTCAAAACTGGTGAGAAGTAAACCTGTCTCGTTGGCTGTCTGTTCCTGAGTTCCTGTTTTAAATCTCTGCATGTATCTGAAAGCAGAGGCAGCCTTTGCAGAAAAGCACCAGCAGCCACATCTGCACCCTAACTAGTACCATCAGATGGGCGATGACAGGGATGACGAAGCCCTGCTTTCTACAGACCTGGGTCTGTGTGCAGACCCCCTCATCCATCCCTCCAGGCTTCGTCCCAAAGTGGGGGCCCTCCCAGCCCTCTCCCAACCCTCAGGCCGCCTGTCCCAGATTCAGGCAACCTCCAGCCTCCCCTAACCTTCAAAGTGGCAAAGATAAATCGTTCCGGATACCTGACTCTTGGGACCACCTGTTCCAAATTATTCTTCGCTCTCCAAATGTTTATAATCTAACCCCCAAACAACAACCCACCCATAGCGATCCAGCACCTTCCGGTAAACTGGATTTGGACAGCCTACCGTAACATTTTAGGGCCTTGCCACTGCCGGTAAATTTACCGACTCTTTTTAGGAACTGAAATGCGTAGCATTTTAGTATCGAAGGAACAAATCAAATTAGCCCTGGTAAATAAACAGTCATTTTTTTTTCCTTTACAGAACAATATACAACCTGCTAACTATCATGACTCACCAGAGCCCACGTTTGTGTTTTCTAAATACTTAATATGATTTTTCTGCTGTTTAAGACTACAGCAAAAAACTTCAGGGTAGAGTCAGAAATTAATCGAGTTCAGCGCATTTAAAACTATCCAAATTCAGCATCTCTCCCCAAGGGAAATGAGAGCAGAAATTTCTCCGAGGAAAGGTTTTCATAGCCCCGTCAGCAGAGGGCTGAAGGCCTAGATTCTGGCCTCGCTCACTCTGTGGCCTCTCATAAGCCATTTGACCTGCGACTCAGTTTCTTTGTTAACAAAGTTGGGAAAATAGTAATAGTAATAATAGTAACAATAATAATAACAACAACAATACCTAATTGAAAATGTTGTGAGAGCCATCCTGAAAATGCATGTCAAGAGTTGATTTCAGGCCTGGCATACACATGCTCAGCTATTTTCACCATCACTATTAACTTCAGGGATAGAAATTAAGCAGAGAGAAATGGCAAAGGCACCAACAGAATGAAAGTGAGCAAAAAGAAAGAAAAAAAGCAGCAAAAACAATAAATTTTAAAGCCTGTGGCTTTCTTCGTCCTCTTCCCCTGAATCCATCTGGCAGGTACTCTCATATCTTGAAACTGATTTTAAATCACATGCAACAAAGAACTAGTTCTGGCCCCCTGATTCCTTTACAGCAAGACAGTGGGTCTGAGATAGTCATTTCAAGTATTTGTCACCTGATTGAGGGGGTTTATCCTCGGATTAGGAGAGGTGTTAGTTAAACACCATTAGGCCAGTTATGATGTTCAAATACGAAGAAGCATTGTCTCCAGCAAATTCTCTGCTAATTGTTTCCCTACCAGAGCCTTCTTTTTGTTTTGTATGTTTGGGACTGTTTGAACAGCCACAAACGGTAGGGGGACAAAAAATGGGCGCTTCCGAAGGCTGTTATGATAATGCGGGTTGGGGGTCAGGGTGGAAGGTGGGGAGTGAGCGAGGCCTTGTGGGGAGAGTGAGTGTATGTGTGTGTTTTCTGTCAACAGGCTGTGTTTTCTCAACTCTGGGGTTAATTCTCTGTAAAGAGATTCCTTTTGAGCCGAGTCCACTGACTCCTTTTTCAGAGCAGCTAGCTAGAAAAATAGAGTTTCCTTCCACCAACAAAACCCAGTCTTGGCAAGACGCAGAAGGTTCAGCCTTTGGAGGTAACTGAATAACCAGCCACTTCATCTCCACAACCCCCCCCCCCACCCACCCAGATAAGGAGAACTACATCAGGAGAACGAGGTAAAAAAATCTTTGGGGGAGAAAGTTATCCTCTCCCAGAAGGAACTGATGTCAGGCCGGAGAACCCTGCCTTTTATCTGTGCCTAGCGGAGAGTAAGCCTTCTCACCCAGGCTGCGTGTGCAGGCGCGCGCGCGCACACACATACACATTCAACACTCCAGCACTCAGCACTACACCTCAGACCTGGGGCCACTGCCTAATACTTATGGTTTTACTTCTTCCTCAAGCATTTTTATGCTAAGCAGGCCTGTCTTGCAAATACAAAACTCAACGCCTGTTGCAACCCATCTCCTTGGAGAAGATAACGCCCTGTGCGTGGTGTGCTTGGATATTGAGGGCCAGGCAAAAATCTAAACAAGATATCTCCACTCCCTTCATTTTTTCCTGACAGCCATGGGCTCTTTCTGCCGAGACGGAGAGAGGGAGAGAGAGAGAAGGCGGGGGGGGGGGGGGGGGCAGGCATCTGTCATGAGCTGCTGGGAACCCCACTGATGCACCGTAACGGCCTGCGATTTTATTATACAAGGAGTTTATTGCTGGCCTAATGAGCTTCAAACTGGGCATTCCAGCTGAGGACACCTAAAAAACATCTGGTGGAAGGAGTAAGAATGAGTCCTCATTTCGGAGCTGGTTAGGTTCGCTTTCTGCATAACTCTGGTCTCCTGCGCCTGACACAAGTTATCTTTGGAAAAGTAACTGAAAAAATAAGGAAACGGTTTCTTCTTTGTGGGAAAGGAGTCATCTTGTCCTGGGGGAACCCAAAACATCTTAAAGTGGACATGCCTGGATTGTGGATACTTTTTCCCAAACTGCCTGGGGTCGCAGCAGCTAGCTCAACCTAATTCAAAATGTACTTAGCTATACCACAGAGCCTTTTTTTTTTTTTTTTTTTTTTGCTGAGGACTATTTTGCTCTCCCAACAGCAGCTAGCATTGTATCAATTTATCCGTCTGGAACAAGGCTTGTGATCTCTTACATACGATTTAAACCAGAAGTAATACCACCTATTTGAAACAGCATGTCTTGGGTGTTTTTGCCAAATGGTAATCCTATAACAAGTCAACAAATCATATTTCTTTATTATGTGTTTAATACAACACAAAAGGTATAAAAAGAAGATTCTAAAACTCCAGTGATTAAAACATGTTTTTTTAAATCTCAAAGTATTGGGATAATGATGTTTGGTTGTATTTCCTTTAGCTATTTCATATTAGGAAAGATGTATGTGTTTATAGAATATTCTCATACACGCGGTCACTACACTAGGCGAGCTATTTAAAACAGAGGAAAAATGCCAAGTCCTTTAAGATAAAATAGTTAATCACATTGTGAAGCTAAAGTTATAAGAATGTAGCAAATAACTAACTTGGTGTGGGACACATGAACTGCTTTTTTAAAAGTTCAGGTCCTCTCAGATCTAGCTGCATAGGTCGAAATATCAAAATTTATAATGTCCTCAAAAGGCAAGGAAATTTCGAATACAGACATGATTTTATGCTTAGTCTAAAGCAAGATTCAAACTGTCACCATTTGTTATATAAATTACTTATTAACTTTTCCTACTCTGAGGATGTCTAAATGCAAGGAAGTATAAAGTTTAAGGGGCTTAAGGTGATGGGGAGAGAAAAGTGGGAAAAAAAATGAACCTTTCTTGGGTAAAGTTGCCTAAAAGACTTTTTCACAAACATCATTTTAAAAAGGAGGTCCTTCTTCTTTCCCTACCCGCCTCCCCCCCCAAAAAAGGGCCATAGGCTGGTAAAGTGGCTCCTAGTTCATACTCTCGTAGTAGAAATTTCACTCAAGCAAGAAAGGGCTCGCGAAATTAATAGATTCGGTTTGAAATACAATTGCCCGCTGGTTATAATTTCCTTTGGAAGGGAGCTCCCTAACTCAAACCTAATTCAGCACTCAAATTCTCGCTTGATGTTTGTAAATCATTCTACCTCCCCTCTGCCTTGCCCACAACACCCAACTCCGATGTTCATCATTTCACTGCCCCTCGTAACTAAAAGGTACCTCCACCAGGGGTGATTAATATATACCTCAATGTTATAAAAACAAAACAAAACAGTAATTCTAAAGATTACGTTGCACTTTGGGGAAAGGGGGAAGAAAAGAAAACGAGATCCATAAAAATCACGGCATCAGGCTTGCTTTTTAAAGAGCATTCAGAACGCAGCAGCATGTACACTGTCAACGCTTAGCCCAGGCGAGGCTTCGTTTAGGGGAAGTAAGAACCTCGCACCCGTCAAAGCGCTTCCCTTTCAGCAGCTGAGGATTTTGTGCATTGAGGATTTTGTGATGCGAATGTTTTTCCCCCTCAAGCTTTCCCAATATTCCTCCAGTTTATAAACTATTTATTTGGGGGCAGGAAATATATTTAAGGGTCAGCACGCCCGTTTAACTTTCGGGCTGTAAGGCTAAAAAACCATTCCATTCTCCGCTTTGTCCCATTACAACAAAACCCTCGCTTCCTTCTAAATATCCTTTTGATGTAAAGTTTTCTAAGTTTCAACTCCAACTTCAGCCAGCGCCAGGACCCCGGTTCCGGTACAAAGCCTGGAGAGCTGGACCAGCATGGGCCGAGCGCAAACGGACTTTTAAAAAAGAAATGCAGCTAGAAAAAGGCTCAGTGGGCCATTCCAGCCCCATCCCGGGAGTTCCAGCCGTTTGCTCCACCGTTACCCCATAACCAGCGCCCGACGGCGTGAGTTTGGCTCCGGGCTCCCCTGGTCGGATTAGGGGAGCGCCCCTCATCACGAACCACCCGAGGCATAAAACAAACCTAACGCGGAGGACCCAGGCAGGTCTACACCGCCTGCGCGCCATGCACTTGTCCCGCGCGCGGGAGTGCAAACTTCAGGGTCGTCGCTTCCCGGGCGCATGGGGAAACTGAGGCCTGGAGCCCGGGACCGACTTTCCCGAGACCGGATCGCCCGCTGTCCCCGCTGCCCTTGTGCCTGAGGTACCCTGGGAGCCCCGGCCGCCGCGACCTGCCTGTGCGCCCGCGAGCGCCCCGACAGCTGCGGAGGCCCCGGCTGGCCGAGAGCGGGAGAGGGGCTCCAAGCCAGGGGGTCCGGGTCAACCCCGGCCCGGCGAATCCGGGTGGGCGGCCCGGGCTGGGCGCCGCGGGCGGTACTCACCGCGCGCAGTGGAGAGGGCGCCCCGGCGCGGCGCGGCGCGGCGCGGTGCGGTGCGGTGCGGGCGGCCGGGCGGCCGGGCGCGGGTCGGAAGCGGCCGGGCTGACTGCGGCGGGCACGTTGCTGCCTCTGCTGCCGCCGCTGCCTCCGCCTCCTGAGCTGCCGCGGCCGCTGCCTGCGCTGGGAGGACCGGCCCCTTCCCCTCCCTCGGCCGGGCCCTCCCTCTGCCCCCGCCCGGGTCCCCGCGCCGCGGCGTGGGCGCGTGGGGGCGCCGAGGCGCGGCGCCGGGCTCCGCGGGCGCACACCCCCGGCGGCTGGACGCGGGGCGCGGGGCTCCGGCCCTGCAGCTGCCTCCGCGCTGCTCTCTGCGCCTGCAGCCCAGCCTGGCGCGCTCGCTCCAGCCGGTCCTAGAGGAGGCGAGGGCCCAGCCTCCTTCCCACCCACCGACACCCACACCTCCTCCCTCTGCAACTCAGGCTTGGCCCCCCGAGAAGAGAAAGACTGCTTGGAAGGAACCTGAGGGGTGACACTGAATTCATTCATTCAGCCACCTATTCATTCATTCATTCAACATATATGGAACATCTACTATACCAAGTACAGCTCCTAGGAGATTCAGCTAGAACAAGACAGACTAGTTTTGTGCCCTCCCGGAACTTACTCTCACGTGGGGAGACAGACCGTAAACAATCAAGTAAAGAATCAAGACAATTTCATAAAGTTATAATTATTATGCAGGGGGAAAATTATGTTCTGGGGCAAGAGAATACTAATCTTGGCTGCAGTGGTCAGGGAAGACCTCTGTGAGGAGGTGACATCTGTATGATGAGAAAGTGCCATTTCTGATGATATGTGCGGAATAAAAGTTCGGGAATCTCCTTTGACCCATTTTAGAAGTAGGGGAAACTAAGGTCGTAAGAACTTAATTGGCATACCCAAAGTCAGTGGTATAACGCTCTCCACACATACCCTCAAATTAAGGCACCGGGTTTACTTCATCCTCTCCTGGCCACCTCTGTCAATCTTCCCCACAATAAACTGTTGGGAACAGAGTTTGTTAAGCATTTTTCTCCCTCTCACCCAGTTTCTAATGTTTATGAAGCCCCCTTATGGAACACTCAGGATGCCTCAGTCCAAAAACAATATCAACCACTGCCGTTTGTTAAGCTCAAGCAATACTGGGTGCCCAGATAAACGTGAATTACAGAAAACAAGAAATAACTTTAATATAAGTATGTCCTCTGCAATAGGTGATACATACTTATATTATTCACTTTTCTCTGAAATTCCAATTTAACTGGATGGCTTATATTTTTCTTTGCGAAATCTGACCGCCCTAAGCCCATCCCTTCCTTATTTCCTCTGATCCCCCAAAGAGACTGGAAGGTAGATGCTGCTTGCATGCCCATTTTTACAAATGATCATGCCTTAGCTCAAAGAAGGCAGAAAGTGTCTGAGCCAAGGCTGAAGTTCAGGTCCAGCTGACTCCAAAGCCCTTGCTCTGGAGACATAATATAGAGCCTTCAACTCCATTTGTGGGGTTACTGGGAAGCCATTGAAACTTAAGCTCCTGGGCCCCTCACTTGCTCTGCATTTCTAAGGACCTGACAAGGACCTAGAAATGAATTCATGGAGTCACCTGTTCATGTAAAATTTACAAAAGTCGTTTGCTATTGACAGTTAGTGGCAACAAACAGAGACCACCACCTCTCTCCACTCTGATTCCCTGCTGGAGCACTTGACCTTGAGTAGGCTGGTGTGGGAGAGATTGCTGGCATTTTGGGGATCCAGCTGAGGGGAAATTGAGTTGGGAATTTGTGGTATTTTTCAGCTTCTTAAAATGTGCATTTGTTGTGATTTCTTAATTCAAAGAAATATTCATTTTGTACCTACTTTCAGATTCATAATTTCATATTCTTTTTCTTAAATAAGGCCCCCAAGTTGTACAAGTGGCAGGCCCTGCTCTACTGGGAGCTACCTCTGGTCAAAGCTTATTCCATCTCCTGTCTGCTCCCCAAACTTCAGGCAAGCAAATGTATTCAGTAAGCACGGTTATTCTCCTCCTCCAAGGTGGGTAAGGTTAGATCGGCTGCTCCTGGATGAAGATAACTCTTCTGCTTCCTAGTTGCAGGACGTATATACGTACTTGACCTTGACTTTCTCACCTCTAAAATGGAGATAACAGTACCCATCTTGTATTATTATTGGGACAGTTCGCTGAGACCATGCTCCTGAAACACTTTCTACTGTGACTGTAGCTGGCACAAGTCATTACAAACTGACCATTTTAATGCCCTCCAGGGGTGTTTAATTTATCTGGGCCCATGAGCCTGCATAGAACGTTTAAACAGTGGCAGTAAGCAGACTTTTTTTTTCTAAAGGAAAAGAATGGAATAGACTGGAATAGAAAATACCAAGTGAATTGCATACAGAGTAAGACTCTGTGCGTGTGTGTGTGTGCGTGTGTGTATGTGCATGTGTGTGTGTGTGCTGGGTCAGGATGTGAAATGTGTTTCTTCTTGCAGATCCTGGGCAAAATGTTGATGAACACTTACTAACCAAGGGTACTCTATGGAATACAAAGGGTTAATCTGTTTCCTTCAAGCCCTCTCACTCCTTCACCAGAATCTGGCCCATTATCTCATAAATTGCAGCCACACCTCACGGCCACCTGAGAGATAAACAGGAGGCAGGTGCTTATTAATTTTATTTTTTTCCTTCTCTTAGGGCAGTAGTTCTCAACCCTGGCTTGCACATTAGAATTTCCAGGGGAGCTTTTAAAAATCCCCATGGTGAGGCCCCACCCCAGACCAATTAAAACAGACTCTTGGGGGAGGGACTGAGGCATCAGGAGTTTTTTTTAAGCTCTTGGTGATTCCAAGGGTGAAGCTGAGGGCCAGAGTCCCCATGTTTGGAAGAAAAAGAACTTGACCACAGATTCATAGCAGATGAGATGGAAACTCAGATAAGACTTAGGGCTCCCACTTCCTACTCAAGATCACTTAAAATCCGGCCTCCTTCCTATATGCAGGAGCACCCCCTTCCTGTCCCTCTTTCCCTAGATTTCTTCTTGGTAAGCATTTGTCCTCATTTTATAATGACCAGAAAAATAATCCCACACAAAATCCGAAAATGCTAAACCATAAAGCAGATTCTTTGGAGTGTAGACCACAGGCACGCCTGCCCTGGAGTAAAACACTTTTTTCCCCCTAGAGTCTTCCAAGTATAAATGCTCTGAAGCCAGAAAACCAGCTTAACTTTGAAAATGACAAACTTCACAACGTTTCCAACATGTATATACATATCCTACAAACACACATGTGTACTCTCCATGCCAAATCATGCCTTATTTCTATACACATTCCTTTCCCCTCTGCAAAAATCTCCTCTACAGAAAAAGTATTCCTTTTTGTTTTAATGCATTCACTTAAACCTTGGCTCTTTCTAAAAAAGACTTGAGGTTGCATACAAAAACATATATGTGGCAGCGGAATAAGAAAACAAGAAAAGCAGGTGAAGGGGAAACATGGGGAGGGAAAGAAAAGAAAGTCAGGGATGACATTCGCATAAATATGTGGGCTAGGAGGTCCTGAGCACTTGTTCTTTTGTTGTTGTTTTGTTTTTAAGAACTTTTATTGAAATGTAATTGACATACAATAAACTGCATATAAAGTGTACAGTTTGATATTTTTTCCTTATTAGTAATGTATATATGGCAATCCCAATCTCCCAGTTCATCCCACCCCAACCCCCCAACCCCCACTTTCCCCCCTTGGTGTCCATATGTTTGTTCTCTATATCTGTATCTCTATTTCTGCCTTGCAAACTGGTTGAACTGTACCATTTTTCTAGATTCCACATATATGCGTTAATGTACAATATTTGTTTTTATCTTTCTAACTCACTTCACTTTGTATGACAGTCTCTAGGTTCATCCATGTCTCTACAAATGTCCCAATTTCATTCCTTTTTATGGCTGAGTAATATTCCATTGTATATATGTACCACATCTTCTTTATCCATTCATCTGTTGATGGACATTTAGGTTGCTTCCATGACCTGGCTATTGTAAATAGTGCTGCAATGAATATTGGGGTGCATGTATCTTTTTGAATTTTGGTTTTCTCTCGGTATATGCCCAGTAGTGGGATTGCTGGGTCATATGGTAATTCTGTTTTAAGTTTTTCAAGGAACCTCCAAACTGTTCTTCATAGAGGCTGTATCAATTTACTTTCCCACCAACAGTGCAAAAGGGTTCCCTGTTTTCCACACCCTCTCCAGCATTTATTGTTTGTAGATTTTCTGATGATGCCCAATTCTAACTGGTGTGAGATGATACCTCACTGTAGTTTTGATTTGCTTTTCTCTAATAATTAGTGATGTTGAGCAGCTTTTCATATGCCTCCTGAGCACTTGTTAGTGGTGGACTGAAAATTAGATGCTGCGCTTCCTGGCAGCCAGTGCAAAGAGGAAAATGTGATCAATAACATCAGTGGCTTTCAAACTTTCTTGTATTCAAAAGTAAGCATATTGTGCTTGCTTTGGCATCACATATGCTAAAATTGGAATGATACAGAGATTAGCATGCCCCCTGAGCAAGGATGACAAGCAAATTGGTGAAGCATTTCATGTTTTTAATACAGATGAATTAAAAAGAAAAAAAAAAAAAGCAAGCATAGGGAATTCCCTAGCAGTCCAGCGGTTAGGATTCTGTGCTTTCGCTGCTGAGAGCCTGGATTCAATGCCTGGTTCGGGAACTAGGATCCCACAAGCTGAGCTGCACACCCTCTCCCCCTCCCCACCAAAAATGCAAGCATACATAGAATCTCCATAAGGAAAAGAGAGGTGAAAAATCTCAACTTCTGTTGAAGACCTTGGATTTTCCATTTTTAACCCATCCACCTGGAATCACCCTTGTTGCTCTGGATTATAAGTGAGACAGCAACCCCATTTTGGTCTGAAAAGTCCAAAGTGATAGATGGCTAGATGATCCTCACATGTTTTTCACACTGTCTCCTTAGTGGATGAATGTGTCAGAATTAAAAGATACTTTATACTTTAGCATCAGAGGGGAAAAATGAAATAAAGCTGTGCTGTCACCTACCTGGTAATGAATAAACACAATGAATAAGCACCAGAGATTAAAAAAAAAAAAAAAAAATCCCAGCCTCATGCCTTGTACCCTTCTCCTGCAGGTACTTGTAAAGGCTCTTAAAGGCACACCTAGAGCTCTGCAGAGTCAAGATCAAAAGTCATGGATTTCAAAGTGCTTCACTGTGTTTGTGATTCTCAAAGCCTATAAGATAAAAACTAACAGAACTTCTTGAACAAATCAGAATGCTTCCTGATATTGGTACAGGAGAGAGTAGAAGTTTTGAGAGTGAAATGGGCACTATTAATAATAAAGCATGTTTGGATAAACTATTTCTATAGGATGCAAACTATTATACATAGAATGGATAAACAACAGGGTCCTACTGTACAGCACAGGGAAGTATATTCAATATCCTATAATAAACCATAATGGAAAAGAATATTTTATATATATATATATATATATATATATATATATATATAACTGAATCACTTTGCTATACAGCAGAAATAAACACGACATTGTAAATAAACTATATTTCAATTTAAAAAAATCAAATCAAATAAAGCATAAACCAGGACTGTTCCAGGCAAGCTAGGACAGATGTCCACTCTGCCTAAACAGGATGACTTAGATATGTCCTGAGGACCAAACAAATGTGAAATCCAATCAAGTGATCACATGGGAGGCGATGACAAACTTCCATAAGTAGACCAGGGGCTGTGAGCAGTCCTCCTTGAAAGTATAAAATCATCAACATAATCCTTGGTGTGGTTTGGAGCATCCCATCCACATCTCTGACAAGACTCCAGTCAGCCCTCTGGCCCAAATCTCTGGTTGGTATGCAACATCATCGTGCTGAGAAGGGGTCTCCCTGAACCTGGTGGGCTGACGGGATGGATTCCTACATGCATATCAAGAACACTTTCCCTGGATGCCTACAGATTTTATCTCTTACTCTGCTGGAATCTCTAGAACATCTGCCAGGAACCTTTTTGGCAGTATGCTGAAGTCTAAGGACATCTCAGAAAAATGCTTCTATATACACAAAAATGCATATAATGCAAATAGGGTGCTGGAAAACTGAATAATGATAAGAAAATTTTAATTTCTTATTTCTTATTGATAAGAAAAAAATTTACCTGACATTATTCACAAAAAATTAACCCAGAATAGACCAGAGCCCTAAATGGAAAGCCAGAACCATAAACCTTCCAGAAGACAACACAGGAGAAAATCACTGCAACTTTGCAGTAGGCAAACATTTCTTAGAGCACTGAAAGTACAAACCATGAACATTGGTAAACTGAGATTCATCAAAATATAAAACCTTTTGTCCTTCAAAGGACAAAATTGAGAAAATAAAAAGCAAGCTATAGACTGGAAGAAATATAATACTTCTATCAGGCAGATATAAAAAATATAAGGGCTGTATAACAAATATATGAAGACCTTTAACAACTCAGTAACATTTACAAAACAAATAACTCACTTCAAAAATGGGTAAAACTTTCAAACCAACGCTTCATAGAAGATATGCGAATGGCCAATAGGCACAAAAATAGATGCTCAATATCATCAATCATCATGGAAATGTACAGTAAAATATAATGAAATAACACTACATAGCCATTAGATTAAAAAGACTGACTGTACCAAGTGCTGACAAGGATATGGAGCAGCTAAACTCTTATACACTGCTGGTACAGTGTAATGTAAAATGGTACAACAACTTTGGAAAATAGTTTGGCAGTTTCTCAAAAAGTTAAACATCTCCCTGCCATATGACCCAGCCATCTGACATCCAAGAGGAAGGAAAACACAAATCCACACGAAGATTTGTATATGAATGTTAATAGCAAGTTTGTTTGTAACTGCTAAGAAATGGAAACAGTGAAACTATCCATTAGCAGGTAAATGAATAAACAGATTGTGGTATATCCATACAGTGGATTACTACTCAGCAATAAAAGAATGTATGATACACATATAACATAGATGAACATCAAATCATTATGTTGAATGAAAATGCCAGAAGCCTCGCTCCCCCCCAAAAAGACTCGACGCATGATTCCAATCACAGAAAATTCTCAAAAATGCAAACTAATTTACAGTGACAGAAAGCAAAGCAATGGTCACCTGTGGATGGGTGTGGAGGGAAGGATGGATTACAGAGGGGCTCAAAGAAACTGTTGGGGATGTGATGGAAAAGTTTAGTGTATGGATTGTGTTGATAGTTTCATGGTGGTGTATATATATATATATATATATATAAAATAAATAAATAAATAAAATATTTATATATATATAAATAAAATTAACCCTTAAAATACTTATAGTTTATTATACTTCAATTATATCTCAATAAAAATATTGTCATATTATGAAATAGTCATGTGCGTGCCTTTATTAATACATTAAATAATAAGATCTAGCAGCAGGCCTATAACTTCCATAATTTTGAAGTAATGCTGAATATAAAAGATATTTCAAGATGTCTGCAACAGCCATAATGTGATATGGAAATACCTGTGATTTCTATTGGTAACAGAGTTGAGATCTTGCTCATCTGCTATAGTTTGTTGCCACATTCACATTTGAAGGGAATGCTAAATTTCAGTTAGAGGTTAGTGAAATAAAGATACTTTTTTTACATCCAAGTTTACAGACCCCCTGAATTCTATCCATGCACCCCAAGTTAAGAAGTCTAGTTGGAAACAATCTCAGCTACCTGAAGGTAGTAATCTCCCTAGAAGGTAAGCATCTTTAAACCCCAGGAACATTTAGAGTTAATTACAGAAATAGCCTAAATGGGAGAGCAATTTATCAAGAAGCATATTTTAACAAAGATAAAATTCAGAAATAAATGTGGAAATATTCAACAAGATCAAAATCATCACATTTATATTTTTTGTTAAGAAGGAAACGGTTCATATCTAGTAATTTACATACTTTGAGACATGTTTAAGAAACAGACCTATTAGAGTAGCATGGTGATCAGACTTGTTAATTATCATTTTGAATGTAAATGAAGCATTGCTATATATGCAAATTTTAAATCAAAATCTTACTAAGTTTGTATGTAATCATTTAGAACACTTAAGAGAATTTAAGATTTACTATGTTAACTGTGATCTATTAGATCTATAAGAATTGACTGAAGGAAGAAGGAACATTGAACAGTTAAAGTATTTGCAAAGAAAATCCAGAATATCAAATTTAGAAATGCAGTTTCAAGTGTCTGAAGGCATTTAATTAGCTAAATTTATAAATGGGACCAAACATTAATCCATGACTTCCTTAAAAACAATGACTGAATTTTGTTATTGTGTTCTTAGAAACAGAACAATAGATTTGAAAAAGGAAACTTAAAATCCCAAGGGGCAGAAACTAGGTTTGGTAAATTGTAACTTTAGTAATTCAAAATTATTTCCTAGAATTTGTGTACAGCTTATTCTGTACACAAAAACCACTCAAACACATGTATAGCAGTATGGATGATTGAACATGGAATGAGCCACAGGAAATCCAGGATCCTTCTCTCATCCCATGTTTAGTTTTGACCTAAGCATCCCCCTTGTCCCCTTATTTGCGCCTCTGCCATTAAGAAATTAGCCACAAACACAAGAAAATTCTTTTAGTGACCTAAGGAGAAGAAAGGTCATTCGTTACACTTGGATTAGGAAAAAAATTAAAATACTGAACCACTTAATTTTTCAAAACAGTGGAATCTAAACAAAAGCTACACTGGTGAACAAATGTGGATTCATTGCCAAAACCCCAGTTGGTTTGGACAGCATTTCTTCCTGGTTTCTTCAACAGAGCTGAATCCCTTGGCCTTCTCTCTCCAACAGTGTAGAAAAATCCCAAGGGGAATAAAATAGTTGTACTATAAGCATTTTTAACAATCTACAACACTAATGGCAGTTAAATACCAATATACAAACTTTCCTCCTCATAGAATTACTGGGAAGATCAAATAAAACAATCTTTTTATAATCCTCCCAGTTGGAACCATGACTTCTTTTACCAGATAATTCTCTTTCAGCATTTAGTAACTGCATTATTTAGGATACCACCTGGGCTGCTGTGACAGAAAGACATGCCCCAAAGTGGATTTTATTTGATACACTTTTCCTTTTCTCCCTTAAAAGCCTGGGTAGGTAGCTGATGGCTGGTTTTGTGGTTCCACAATCATCTGGGACCCAGGGTCCTTCTGTTTTGTTGCTCTGCCATCAACAAGTGGCTTCCATTTTATACTCCAAGATCTCTGCCCTAACTCCAGTAATCACATCTGCATTCCAGTCAGCAGGAAGGGGGAAAAAGAGTTGTAGGGCTCACTCTTTTCTCCTAAAGGATCTGCCTAGAAGTTGAACACATTATCTCATTCACATTCCACTGACCAGTATTAGTGTTACGACTATGTCTAGCTGCATGGAGTTTGGGAAATCTGGATTTTATTTTTATTTAGGCAGACAGACAGTGCCAAGTTAAATACAATTGACCCTTGAATAATGCAGGAGTTAGATGTGCCAACCCACCTGCAGTTGAAAATCTGAATATAACTTTACAGTGGTCCTCTGTATCTGCAGATTCTACTAACTGCTGATTGTGTGGTACTATACTATGTATTTACTGAAAAAAATCTGTATATATAAAAATCTATGTATTTCAAGGGTCAGCTGTATTCTATTACTAAGGTAGAAAGGAAGAACACATACTGAGTCTCTGCTACATTCGACATTAAACTCTACAGATTATCGAGTTTTGTGTGCATAATGATTTCTCTTGTGAAATATTCCTTGTAAGTTCAAACTTGTGTGACCACTTAAGAGAGAAATTTGGAAATACCAACTAAAACGTAAAGAGTAACCCAGGAATTCTATAATCCAACTCCTCTCTAGAGAAACAGGTAAATTAGCCTACAGTGAGCATGTACAAGAAGATTTCATCAAACCTTGCTTATAAGAGTGAGTAGATGGAGGGACTTCCCTGGTGGTCCAGTGGTTAAGACTCTGGGCTTCCAATGCAGGGGGCATGGGTTCAATTCCTGGTTGGGGAACTAAGAACCCACATGGCGTGTGTCACGGCCAAAAAACAATTAATTAAAAAAAAAAAAGTAAGCAGATGGAAACAAAAGGCAACCAGAGAGAAATGGCTAAGTGCTCTGGTGTATCCATATTTGACAGTATTTAAAAAGAAGGTGAATCTATATGTGTGGGAAATGTAATTTGCTGGATGTCATAAAGAGTGTGAGTGACAGTGTTTATGTATTATAAAAAGAATAAACAAAAGATAAGCAAAACTGACAAACCTTTAGGTAGACTTACCAAGAAAAAGGAGAGGGCACAAATAAATAAAATCAGTAATGAAAAATGTTACAACTGATACCACAGAAACACAAAGGATCGTAGGAGAATACTATGAACAATTACATGCCAACAAATTGGACAACCTAGAAGAAATGGATAAATTCCTAGAAACATACAACCTACCAAGACTGAATCATGATGAAATAGAAAATCTGAACAGACTGATTATTAACAAGGAGATTAAATCAGTAATCAAAAACCTCTGCACAAAAAAAAAAGTCGAGGACCAGATGGTGAATTCTAAACAGTCAAAGACTAATTAATACCAATCCTTCTCAAACTCTTCCAAAAAATAGAAGAGAATTCTTCCAGATGCATTTTAAGAGTGCAGCATTACCCTGAAACCAAAACCAGATAAGGACACTACAAAAAAAGAAACTTACTGGCCAATATTCCTGATGAAGTTAGATGCAAAATCTTCAACAAAATATTAGCAAACTGAATCCAGCAATACATTAAAAGCATCATACACAATGATCAAGTGGGATTTATTCCAGGGATGCAAGGATGGTTTAACATCCACAAATCAGTCAATGTGATACACCACATTAACAAAATGAAGGATAAAAATCATATGATCATTCAGTAGATGCAGAAAAAGCATTTGACAAAATTCAACATCCATTTATGATTAAAAAAAACTCTCAACAATGTGGATATAGAGAAAATGTAATTCAACATGACAAAGGCCATATATGACAAGCCCACAGCTAACATCATACTCAATGGTGAAAAGGTGAAAGCTATTTTTCTAAAATCGGGAACAAGACAAGGATGCTCACTCTCGCCACTTTTATTCAACATAGTATTGGAGGTTATAACCAAAGCAATTAGGCATGGATCACCAGAACACAATAGAAAGCCCAGAAATAAACCCATGCATATATGATCAATTAATTTACAACAAAGACAAGAATATACAGTCGGGAAAGGATAGTCTCTTTAATAAATGGTGTTGGGAAAATTGGACAGCCACATGCAAAAGAATGAAATGGGACTGCTACTGAAAAGGCAACATAATGAATGGGAGAAAAATAATTGTAAATCATATAACTAATAAGGTGCTAATAACCAAAATACATAAAGAACACATATAACTCAATAGCAAAAATCAAACAATTTGATTAAAAAATGGGCAGAAGATCTGAATAGACATTTTTCCAAAGAAGACATCAGATGGCCAGCAGGCACATGAAAAGATGCTCAACATCACGAATCATGAGGGAAATGCAAATCAAAACCAAACAAGATACTACCTCATATCTGTTAGAATGGTTATTATCAAAAAGATAAGACATAACAAGTGTTGGTGAGGATGTGGAGAAAAGGGAACCCCGTGCACTGTTGGTGGGGTTGTAAACTGGCACAAGCACTATGGAAAACAGTATGTGGGTTCCTCAAAAAATTAAAAATAGAACTATCATATGATCCAGCAATTCCACTTCTGGGTATTTATCTGAAGGAAATGAAAACATTAATTTGAAAAGATACATGCACTCCACGTTTGTTGCAGCATTAATTACAATAGCCAAGATATGGAAACAACCTAAGCATTCATTGATGGATGAATGGATAAAGAAATTGTGGAATATTATTCAGCCATAAAAAGAAGGAAATCCTGCCACTTGCAACAACATGGATGGACCTCAATGGCATTATGCTAAATGAAACAAGTCAGATAGAGAAAAACAAATACTGTATCATCTCTCTAACATGTGGAATCTAAAAACAAAATAAAACAAACAAAAACCCAAAGAAAACCCAAGCTCATAGATACAGAGAGCAGATTGATGGTTGCAAGGGGTGGGGATAGGGTGGAGGTAGGTGGGAGAAACAGGTGAACTTTTTTTTTTTAATTTAAATAAACTGATTTTTTAAAATCACAGAATATCAACCAAGTGATATGTATAGGGGTGGAGTGGTGGTTGGGAATTGTGGGAAAAAAATGAACAGTTAAATCCCAACAAGCTAACAAGTGATGATAAAGGAACTGACCAATTATTAACTCTCTCCCATCTCTAAACCAACAATTGTAACATGAAAATATTGACATCCTTTCTAACTAAAATGGGATAACAGGGACCAGATTTACCCTCCTGCTTTAAGCAGTCAAAAACCTAGACAAAATAGAATGACAAGGGTTTAAAAGACACTGGAGATCAGATAATGAAGGACTATGTTCCTTAATAGATGGGAAATAAATAAGGCAAGCCCCACCATTTTCCCAGCTCACTTCCTTGAGAGAGTTTCCAGCATAGGGAAGGAAAACAGGCAGAGTCCAGCAGACTCCTTGAGTTGAAAGGCAGAAATGAGATTCCAGGAAGACCAATGTGAAAAAGTTAAAGAAATAAAAGAGAAAAAAAATATGTGTGAATACACAAGTACTTATAAATATCCAGAGAACTGTCCAGAAGAATTTGTATGTTAGAGAGATCCGGAAAGATTTATATCTTAAAAAAGAAAACATGTATATATTTTAAAATATAATGTATATTTTAAAAGAAAGCAATGACATAGTATTTCATTATGTAGTGTATATAATACTATATACTATAACATACATAAATTGTATAATATATAATACCATGTATTATAATATGCTATATGATATACTATAACATGGTATTATATATTACAGAATATGCTGTTATCAATAAAATACCAGTTGTTTGCAGAATGCCTCTCATTTATGATGAAAATCATGAGGTTTCCTCATGAGTAGATTCAGGTTATGTATCTTTGGCAAGAATACTATAGAAGCAATGATGTATTCTTCATAGCACACATTTTCAATTTGTCTGGTGATATTAACTCTGATGCTTAATTAAGGTGGTATCTGCCAGGCTTCTCCACTATCAAGTTACCCTTTTTTTCCCCTTTCTAATTAATAAGTATTTTGTAGGGATAAACTTTGAGACTACGTGCATATTCTGCTTCTCATCAAACTTTCAAGGTGCTAACTTATTTATTCGTACTCTTCTCTTTGATGGGTATCACCTGTTACTATCTATTTTCATGACCAGACTATCCTAGGTACAGCCCATGGGAGCCTCTCCATGCTGGCTTCTGTGTCCATGTGACGTGTCCCCATCGTTCTTTGAGTACTTCCATCCTTTCTGGCACAAGATGCTCAGGTTCACCTTCTACTTGTCTTGATCTAGTCCTGGAATTAGCCTTTTTTCCAAAAATCTTTGGTTCCTTTTAGTGGAAAATAAGCTTTAGAAACATCTGGGTGCTAAATGTGTCTTGTGTCTCTGCTTTTAGCTCCTCTCAGTGGACAGAGCTACATACATATATACATACAGACTTGTACACACACGGATGCATGCACGCATATATGCATGCATACAGATACATCACTATTTATGACAGTGTGGAGGTTCCTCAAAAAACTAAAAATAGAGTTGCATATGATCAGGCAATCCCACTCCTGGGCATATATCTGGACAAAACTATTAATCAAAAAGATACATACACCCCTATGTTCATAGTAGCACTACTGTAAATAGCCAAGACATGGAAACGACCTAAGTGTCCATCGACAGATGAATGAATAAAGATGTGGCACATATATACAATGGAATAATACTCAGCCATAAAAAAAGAATGAAATAATGTCACTTATAGCAACATGGATGGACCTAGAGATTATCATACTAAGTGAAGTAAGTCAGAAAGAGAAAGAAAAATACCATATGATATCAATTCTATGTGGAATCCAAAGTGTGACACAAATGAACTTATCTACAAAACAGAAACAGACTCACTTAGAGAACAGACTTGTGATTGCCAAGGGGGTGGGGCATGGGGTGAGGGGTGGATTGGGAGTTTGGGGTTGGCAGATGTGAACTATTATATAGACAATAAACAACAAGGACCTATTGTATAGCACAGGGACTATATTCAATATCCTGAGATAAACCATAATGAAAAAGAATATGGAAAAGAATGTATATATGTATAACTGAGTCACTTTATGGTACAGCAGGAATTAACACGTAAATCAACTATACTTCAATAAAATAAATTTTAAAAATATTTTTGAGTGTGATAAGCTGATTCTGTAATTCATCTGAAAGAGGAAATGTGTGACAAGAACATCTTGAAAATGAATAACAAATTGCCTAGCCAGATATTAGAACAGATAAAGAAGCTATGCTGATTAAAACAGAAAAGTGTTGGTGTAGAAAAAAACAGATCAACAAACTAGAACAGGGAGTCTAGGAACAAACACATATTAATGCAAATTTGTTTTGCTCAGTGGGGAAAGTGGGGATCACTCAATGATGTTGGAATAATCGGCTTTCTATTAGGAAAGGCTAATTCTTATCTCTCTTCAGTCATTAAAACAAATTCCATGTGTAATAAAATGAAATACACATTAAAAATAAGAAAACAAAAGATATTAGAAAAATAACATGGGACTACTATTAGGGGAGGGAGGCCTTCTTTGAGCAAAATCAAACAACAACTAAAAAACACAACTAAAAAAACACAACAATCAAGCAAAAAAAAGACAAAAGTTAAAATGAAGAAGACTGGTGAATTTGACTACAAAAAGTTTAAAACTTTGTATAGCAAAAAGAGATTAAATTAAAAGACAAGGGACAGTTTAGAAGAAACATTTGCTAAATGTAAAACAGATAAACCATCTACAGTTCAGAATACATTTATCAAGAGTTCCTACAAATCAGTAAGAAAAAACAAACAACCCAGTATAATAGTGAATAAAGAGTATGAAAATACAATTAATAAACCACAAAGTAGAAATGTTTAATAAACATTTAAAAAGATGCTCAACCTCATTAAAAGTCAGGAATATCCAAAATACTACACACTGAAGTATACTTTGTACCTTCAAGTTGGTAAACACAAAGAAAGATCAATAATAACCAGTTTGGGTGCAGTTGTAAGCAAATGGATATGCTCATAAAGTACTGGGAGACATTAACATATATGTCAGCCTTTTTAGAGTAAAAATTCACCAATAATAATGTATGTTATATATATATACATTTTAAATTTACATATTTATATTCTTTTGTTTTAAATTTTATATATTCATATAAATTTAAGGTATGCATATCTTTTAGCTCAGAAATTCAACTTCTATTTATCTATCTTAGAAAAAGAATCATGTAGGGGCACAAGAAAGCATATAGAAGGATCTTGATCAAAGTATTATAATAGCAAAAAGTTGGAAACCAGTTAAACCAATAGGGAATTGGTTAAATAAATTAGAGTATAGGAATTCTATGCAGCAGTTAAAAAGAATGAAGTAGAGGTGTATGTTCATAAGCACATAACAGGATATATTATTAAGTGAAAGGGAATTACAAAACAAATATGTAAAATATGGTCCCATTTATGTAAAAATAAAAATCCCACAAAACACAGCTCTCTTTCTCCTCTCTCTCTTTCCCTCCTTCCCTCCGTCTCCCTCCATCCCCCCATGACATATACTCTGAAAATGTACACATAAAGCTAATACCAATGGGTCATTAAAGGGAAGGGGATTGGTTTTCCAGGAAAGGTAGAAGATGGGTTGAGGGAAACTTCACTTTATTTGTATTCTTCGTTAAATGATTTTTTAAATGATGATAATATGTTAGCATATTACTGGGGTAATTAAAAATAAACTGTACAATGATCATTTTAAAAAGAGAAATTATTTTAGGTTAAAATAATAATCTATGCAAATCACATAGCACAGACTTGGTACATAATAAAATGCTAACTATCATTATTCTATTTTTAGGTATGTGATTTTTGGACAAAATCCATTTCCCAGGAGGCAGGATTCCTGGTTCCTGGCTTTATCACTGCTCCCACTTCTGATTCCAGGGCCTCCTCTGTAAAATGAAGGGGTTGGACTACAGTCCTTCTCAGCATTAAAGTTTTATAATTAGACACATTTGCAAAAGTCCTCACAAATGAATTATGTATTAGTTTTTTATTGCTGTGCAGCCAATTAGCACAAACTAAGTGGCTTAAAACAACATACAGGGACCTCCCTGGTGGCACAGTGGTTGAGAATCTGCCTGCCAATGCAGAGGACACGGGTTTGATTCCTGGTCGGGGAAGATCCCACATGAAGTGGAGCAACTAAGCCCATGCGCCACAACTACTGAGCCTGCGCTCTAAAGCCCATGAGCTGCAACTACTGAGCCCATGTGTCACAACTACTGAAGCCTGTGCGCCTACAGCCCGTGCTCTGCAACAAGAGAAGCCACTGTAATAAGAAGCCCGTGTACCACAAGGAAGAGTAGCCCCTACTCTCTGCAACTAGAGAAAGCCTGCTCACAGCAATGAAGACTCAAGGCAGCCAATAAATAAATAAATAAATAAATAAATAAATAAAATAATCTTAAAAAGATTACTCTCCAAAAAAAATTTAAAACAACAAAAACATACATTTACTAGCTTACAGTTTCTGTGAGTCAGGAGTCCGGGCACAGCTTCACTGGGTCCTCCACACAACACCCAATCGGGCCACAGTCAGGGTCTCACCAGGCTACGTTTTCACCTGGAGGCTTAATTGGGGAAGGACCCACTGCCAGTCTCATTCAAGTTGGTGGCACAATCATTTCCTTGTGGCTGTATGACTGAGGGCCCAGCTCCTGAAAGGCCATCAGCTGGAGGCCACCCTCAGATCCCAGAGGCCGCCTGCAGTTTCCTGCTCTGCGGTCCTCACCATGTAATCGTGGAGGGGCAGGCCCAGCTACAGAAGCCCCGCTCAGCCATTGGGCGCTGCCAAGTGGGCCCCTCCCCCAAGCAAGCGACCTGTTAGGGAGCAACTGTCAACCAGCAACCCTTAATGGTCCTGCTCAGCGATTGGTCAGGGCCACAGTGGGCCCCTCCCCCTCTTCTGTATAAAAGGAGCCCAAATTCAGACTGAGGGGAGATGGTTTTTAGAGACGCTAGTTTGCCATTTTCTCAGTCTGCTAGCTTTCCGATTAAAATCGTTATTCCTTGTTCTAGCAACTCATCTCCCAGTTTATTGGCCTGTCGTGTGGTGAGCAGAATGAGCTTGGACTTGGTAACAACCGTAGGCAGCTCAATTCCCCACAGAGGGCTCACACTCACCCTAGAGAGTTCACACTCACCTTGGGGAGATCATGAGACAGGCTGGGACCTAGCACCTGGGACCCTTTGCTGCAGTGCTTGCACCTGGACAAACGTCTCCTCCAGCAACAGAATACAAAGAAACTAACAGAACTGAAAATAACTGTACTCATGTGCAGCTGGGGCAAAATAGGAACTGTAAGCTAGAAAAAGGCCACAAACCAATTGCCACTTCTGAGGTGCCTGGAGCAAAAGCAGGGTCCTGTGCATCCCTGCACACAGCACCAGCAAGGGGTGGGCAGGCCACCTGAGCCACGCCCCCAGCCCCACCCACTGATCTGCCCCACCCTCTCACCCCACTTAACAGACCAGCCCACTCTCCTCCAGAAGCAGCAAGGGCACCTGTTACTAGTTCTCCCTACCTCGTGCTGCATCTCGAGTCCCAATAAAGCCTTCCTGAATTTCTCACCCGGGCTCATTAATTTCTGTAGATTAAAGAGTTCAAGGATGTGGGTCAGTAACACAGGAACACTCACACTCACTCTAGGGAGCTCACACTCACCCTAGAGAGTTCACACTCACCACGGAGCACTCACACATAGCTGTTTGCTTCAAGGCCAGAATCTCTCTCTTACTCTAGTGCATGCTAGCAACAGGGTTCTCTCTCTCTCTCTTTCACACACACACACATAAAATCTTTATGCACATATTTTATATGTAAAATTCCTGTGAAGTTTTATATGTATAAAATATATTACTTATATTTATATAAATTCAATAATATATGTATATATATATAAATCACAGGAGTTACCCCCTTCACCTTTGCCATATAATGTAACCTAATTAAGGGAAAGACATCCCATCACCTTCGTCAAATTCTACTGGCTAGGAGAAAGTCAAAAGGGCCCACACACTAGGGAAGGGAATTCTACAGGGAATTAACATCAGGTAGGAGACCATGGGGACCATTGTAGAATTCCTCCGGCCACAACATCTCTAAGTTGCAATTACTAAAACAACAATCCTCTATCTTTCTGTTGATAAAATTATTTAGACAGTGGAGTAGAGAGGAGGAGAGTGGATTTATCAGGAAGGCAGAATTTTGTTTAGACAAAATAGAGTTTTGCAGCTAGGATGACAAAGCTTCACTGCTAGAGTTTTTATTTTATAATTCAGAGCCTACTCTATATACTAATTTAAAATCGTCCCTTCAAGCCATAGAACACTGAAAAATACATATTTAAAGAGCATGTGAAATTGAATTACCTCTAGACAATTATTTTGAAAAATTAATTCTTCTCTGATTATTTAAAAAATCTAGTCCATCATTTGGATTCCACTTTCCCCATAATTTTTTGTACAGTTATATTAAAAATTGAGGCTCTAGGTATCTCTGGCATGCTTGGAGGGCAAAGTTAAGATTGAAGGATCAAATAAAACGAGTCCCCTTTGAAATGTGCATTTAGGCAGCAATCATTTGCATGAAATCGTGTGAAGCAAGGAGGATAGGAATTAACCTGATATTCTTTAAAAAAATATGGCAATATCAGTCACAAAGCCGGCTCAGATAATAAAGACAGAAGGGAGAAAGAGGAAGGAAGAAGAACGGGTCTTCACACAGACAGCTGCGCGTTAGGATTGAGTGGAAATTCCACTGTGATTATCCAGGTCTCCCTATCAGGTGCTGAATCTGCAGTGCTGGATTGTAAACTTGCATTCCAACTGTACAGGAGGGCATCAACCCACGCAAGACAACTTTGGCCTCTCTTAGAGAGAGAAACAAACAAATCTGCAAATGCTTTCATAAGCTGGCCTCTCTGGTAGGGGAGAAAGGTTTGGCTGTTCTTAGCCTCCCAGCAAATGGATGATTTGCCACAACAGTTAAAACAAATGTTTCTGTTAGGGAGCCACTTCCCAGGCGAATAAACATCTTTAGCAGAAATAAACATTAAGGGCGTGAGGACAGGGCAACATAAAGTACTTTCCAATCAATGTTGCCAGTGAAGTTGAAATGTAGTTATGTGTGACAGTGTCCTAAAGCAGCTGACTTCAGGGTGGATTTTGTTTGTCCAGTGTTACAAAAAATAATTTTAAAAAATTAGACTGCATCATGAATAGTAAGAAAAATTCCTGTAACATCTGGATTCCTGGTTTCTCCTGAAATAACTGGACATCTATCAATAGTTGGCTTCTATCCCTGCCTAAATGCCAGCAGCTGATGGAGCTGAGTAGTGGTTTTTTCTCCAGTTCACCAAAGTCTCCACCACTCCCTGTGGTGTCACTCCTGGACTTTCTCCTTGGCCCCTACAGTTGTTTGAACTTACAGCCCTTAATTTGACACATATCTAAGCTTTTTAACTTGGTGAACCTCAAGGCTGACTCTCTGGTTTTACAAATGGGGAAACTGAGGCAATCACACAGTTAGGCAGAGGCTGAACTTGGTCCTGGTTTCCTGACTTCTAAGTGACTTCTCTTTCTGCAGTGGCCCTGTTCTATTTCTCCACATTCACCATTAGGAGTTGAAATTCTCGCGATTTCTCTCCAATTAGGTAACTAAAATGTATTATTGAATTTTCTCCCCCCAACCCACCCCTGCCTTTTTTTTTTTTTGGAGAAGCCTTGGTTGCTCTGCATCTATTTCAGCAGAAAGTCTGCTCTAAGGCTTTTAACTCCTCTAATTGCAATTCATATTCTAGGGCAGTGTCTCCAAGGTGGAGTAGATCAGATTATCCATTGGGATCGAGGAAAACAACGTAAGAACTAAGTACACTTTTAATCTAAAATAACAAGAAAGACATTCAGATCTACTAATATGTAATATTCCAGTTGGCAGTGATGCCCCCTCTGCCTGTGGGTTAGATAGTCTTGAGTCCTTTGGGGGTTAGAGACCTCCAGAGGGAAGAGCTGGAGTTTTCCAATTTTTGAGGGGCTGGAAGCAACGTACTTTCATTCATTCACTTACCTCTGTCATGTGTTGAAGGTAAGTCTATTAACTTCTGCTACTTGGAAATTAACAAATGCTACTTAGAAATTATTTGTCTGCCCTCTCCATTCTCAGACAACTATTCATCTTCACCCTATATTTTTTGGAATATCTTTCACATTGACAGTGGAAGTGATTATAGCAGCCCTTGAAATGGGTGTTTAGGTTTGGGCAGGAACTGAGAACTTTTCTCTCTTCCAGTCCCCACAGCGAATCATTTCATATTGGTAGGTCCAGACTTTCAAATCCATGCCAGTCCACCATTCACGGATTTGGTGGGCACTGTGGTCTCTAACTAGGAGAACATAAATCCTGGTGCACTGTCATGTTGCAGGCTAGCAGCCTCCTAGGGACCTAGGCAATAAGAGCTCAAGTGAGAGTGCCCGGTACATGGATGGCACTAGATGAGGAGCCTTATTGAATGGCCTTCTGAAGTGGCTGCCCATGTAGAGGAGGCAGCTGAGTGACACCAATTTGCCCTGATCAACTGCCCCTATCAATTTGCAGGACCCAGGACAACTGTACATATGGAGGCCCACCTACCATATGTCTAAATATCAAAATGTTAAATAAAGCATGTTCTAGCCTCCTACTTTTATAAATATACCTTCATGACGACCTGGAGAGCCAGGTTCAGATTTAGAATTCTTGAACTTCTCCATGTTCTGGCTAGAATGTCACCCAGCCCATAGCCCACCTCCCTTTTTCTTCTACCTCCAGCTCCATCCTACCACAAGGCGCTCTGTGCACACGTTTGCACGTGCCAGCCCATATATCCTAGGTCTGATCCCCACACTTGGCCTCCTCTGGGGCTGCAGGGTATGGACCTTGTTGATGCAATCTGCTCTTGGGAGGACAGTCCTGGGGAAGAAGCTCAAACAGCCCTGGAAGGAAATTCCAGGGTCCAGGGTGGGTGGTCTGTGAGATGGCATGAGAACTCCCGGTGTACACATCCCCTTCGCCTTGCTGACTCCTCCCCCATGGAAAGGGTACAGCTGGAGGAGGACCAGATGGGGGCTCTGTGGCCACTCTAGTTGTAATTGAACCAACCATTCCCAAAAGGCAATGGACAAGTGGCCAAAGGGATTCCTGGGGGAGAAGATGATAGGAATCATGTGAGCAGAGGAAGAGGGCAAAGTTCATAGTCCTCCTCCTCCAGGCGTTTGGTCAGCCACATACTTTTTCAGGGCCTTTAGGGTAAAGGTGGCACTTAAAAATAAGAGAGAAAAGGATAACTTTTTAAAAGTAAATTGGACTATGGAGAGAACATTTTGAAAATAAATGTTTGGAAATACTCTTGTTCAGGGATTACTGTTGATTTATTTACATTATTCAAAATTATGTAAGTTATCTATGTAAATACTCAAAACTGTATTGAATTTAAAGACCTGGAAACAGCATTTTTCTAATATACTTAAAAATCATCCCATTGTATATAACAAACCAAAAAATAAAAGCATCCCAACCTAACATTTCAGTGGATTCTAAATTCATGTGTTAAAAGCATAAAATTTCAACAATTTTTAATCCGTTTTCAAGAACAATAGCTTAACCTCAGGGAAGATAGAAGTAACCAGACATATTTCAACCAAAACTTTTGCAAAATTGGTGTATGGAATGGAAAAGATGGAAAGCATTTTTAAAAATAACTATAGCAAGTGAAACCCTTCTTCTAGTTGGAAGACATATCTTTTTTTAAAATAATTAATTAATTAATTAATTGGCTGCATTGGGTCTTCGTTGCTTTGGGTGGGCTTTCTCTAGTTGTGGCAAGTGGGGGCTACTCTTAGTTGCGGTGTGCAGGCTTCTCATTGCAGTGGCTTCTCTTGTTGTGGAGCATGGGCTCTAGGCGTGCAGGCTTCAGTAGTTGTGACACGAGGGCTCAGCAGTTGTTGCTCAAGGGCTTTAGAGTGCAGGCTCACTAATTGTGGCACATGGGCTTAGGTGCTCTGTGGCATAGGAGATCTTCCTGGACCAGGGATCGAACCTGTGTTCTCTGCATTGGCAAGCAGATTCTTAACCACTGCACCACCACGGAAGTCCCAGAAAGACATATCTTTATGAGGTTACTTTTCCATTTATGATAGCCATTAAAATCAAGTATTGATGAAAAATTCTACCATATAACTACAAACCAAGAATTTAAAAATAATGAAGGCTATCGAGTCACATTGTTTTCAATATTCAAATAGTAATAATGGTTTAATGAGAGTAAAAAGATTTTTTAATGTCATTGAGTCATTGTTTTCAAAATATTATTTACTTCTTTATCACTTCCTCTTACACTTTTTCTTGCATCTACTTCACCATTCACAGAACATGTTAATAGAGTAGAATATGTATATAATTTGTAAGTAAATAAATAAATATTGGGAGAGTTTTGCCTGATCAGGAGTTTGAAGAGCACTGGTTTAGGGTAGAATGCTATCCAGGATGAAACCACAAGTGGCCCTTTTGCCACCGACACTCACAGGTCTATCGGAGAGTAAATGCTTTCTTCTTATTCCTCTTAGACCTTTGCAAATGAATTATACCATCTGGTTCTGGGGGAGGGTGGGGCCAGGGTTATTTGTTAGTCTATTACATTCAGCACTCAGGAGCCTCTGGTTTCTATTTCATAATTGGAGTGATGCAGGCAGCCAGAATCACAGTTTGCTTTTGTTTAAACTCTTGGTTTTTAGGACTGATCTGAGGAATCCTGTTTACTCAATTCCAAACAGAGAAGTCACTGCTGAGGGCAAGAGACAGCGAAAGCCACCAAGCAGTAGTGAACATGCTGGCGCTATGTGAGCAAGTGTTTGATAACAGACGTAAAAGAGTTGCAGTAATAATCAGCATCACTTACAGAACGCTTATCCAGGGCTGCACTGCAGGCTTTATGTGTTCAAGCCGCAAAGCATCCCTATACGGTAAGAACTATTATTCACCCTAATTTTCAATTTTGCATTTTGAAATAATTTTGGACTTTCAGAAAAGTTGCAGAAATAGTACAGAGAGTTCCTGTATACCCTTCATCCAGCTTCCCTTAATGTTAGCAATTTACATACCATAGCACAAGTATCAATATCTAATCCCAGGAAATTTGCATTGGATCAATTCTGTTAACTAAATTATAGACCTTATTCAAATTTCACCAGTTTTCCCACTCATGTCCTTTTTCTGTCCCCAAATCCACTCCAAGAACCCATGTTGCATTTAGATGTCTTGTCTCTTAGTCTCCTCTGATCTGTGACAATTTCTCCACCTTCCTTGTTTTTCATGGCCTTTGATAAGTAGTAGTCAGTTGTGCCTTTCCATTTGGGTTAGTCTGGTGTTTTCTCAGGATTAGTTTGAGGTTGTGCATCTTTGGCAAGAACACTGCAGAAGTGATGCTGCATCCTTAGGCATCTTATCAGGAGCTACACGATGTCCATGTGTCTTATTACTGGTGATGTTAACCTTGATTACTTGGTTAAGGTTGTGCCTGTTGGGTTTCTCCACTGTAAAGTTATACAGTTTCCCTTTGTAATTAATAAATATCTTTGGGGGTGATACTTTGAGGCTCTGTAAGTATCCTGTTTCTCTGCAAACTTTCTCCCACTGACTTTAGCATTTGTGGGTGGATCTTGCCTGCAACAATTATTACTGTGGTGTTTACCTAATGGGATTCACTCTCATTTCATACATGAAGCAAATGAGGCTTACAGAGCTGAAGCCACTTGCCCAAGGCCACAAAACCCATGACCTTCCTCTGCTTAGAATCCTGTCATGGGCCCCATCTCAGGCAGGGGAAAAGACAAAGTCCTGACAAAAGTCCTGAAGGACCCCCACAATCTGGCCCCTATGATGTCAATGACTTCATTCATACCCAGTCTTTCTGTCACCCATTTCCCCTGGGTCACACTGGCTTCCTTGCTCTTCCTAGAAAATGCTCCCACTTCTGGACCTTTGTACTGGCTGTTACTGCAGTCTGGAGCACACCCTTCCCCCAATATCTGCTCTGCTCACTGCTTCACTTCCTTGAGTCTTTGCTCAAATATCACCTTCTCAGTTCCCTATTTATCCCACTCACCACACTGGCACTATTTATCCTCCTTCCCTGCTTTCTTTCTCTCCACCTGATATGCTATTTTTACTGATGTTTTATGTTTGTATGCAAATAGGTGTTATTGATGGCCCATAAAACCTCCTAACTGGATTCTCCGTGAGGCCAGGGAGTTTGTGTGTTTGGATTATTGCTGTGTCCCCAGAGTCTAGGTTAGTGCTGAGCACATAGTAGACATTCAATAAATGACTGTTGAATGAATGAATAAATTTCAGAACATGAATGAAGGACTTAAGGATATTCTGTTTACAGGTAACAGAGAAACACAACTCAAACTGACTGTTCTCTACAGGGAGGTGAGGTTCTCCTAACTGCAAGACTAGGGATGGAGCAGGCTATAGAAGGATGCTTTCAGGACTCTGGTCTTATTTCTCTTTGATATTCTCAGCTCTCTGGGTCTTCTGCATGTGCTGTTCCCCCAAGAATCTCTAGAATCATCTTCTTTCCCTTTTCAGCTCCATTTTGCCTACTGAAGGCTTCACTCCCCAGTGGGTCTTCACCAGGTGGTGGCCCCTGGCCACTGCAGGCTCACATCACCCTCACATCAGTGCTTCCAATGGAAAGAGAGGACTTCTCTTTCTCAAGATTTCCAATAAAATTCTGGAACTGGGGCTCACAGGCTCAGGTTGCATTCAACGCCCATCTCTGAACCAATCACTGTGGACAGAGAGACCAAATTCTCTGGTTGTCCAGGCCTTGCTCTCTCTAGGTACTGGGGCTGAATCATCCTCTCTGACAACTGCATGGACTGAAACTTGCAGAAGGGGATTTCAGAAGGAAAACAGGTTTCTGGAGGCCAGGGGAATATATGCTGGTTGGGAAAAAACATGACCCTTCGGTATGTCAAATGTTATATACCCTCCCTGGTCACACCCACTGGGATTCTGCTTCTTTAGGTCTGGGGAGGGGTCCAAGCATTTGTATTTTTAGGAAGCATGCCAAGGGGATTTTGATTTATAGCCAAGATTGGGAATGACTGGTTTATGGAATTTGCTCTAACCTCCCTGGAATAAGAAGGGGGCCCATTTCACAAATGTGATTCTAAAGTTTCTCAGCTGAAAGGCATTGACAGGAGTTCACATCCATTATGTTGGAGACTGTGGTATGGGACATCTGTTACTTTGTGTGCTCAGTATCCTTTCCTTCCTCCCATCTAGGGGCCATCAATTTCATGGCCTTGCCTCTCCTACTTCAGGGCTGACCATGTGACTCAGGAGAGCCAATCAGTGTCATCTGTCTCCGGGCTATTGTGATTGGTTCAAGAATGGGTACCTGACTCAAGTCAGGCCATAGAGGTCCTTTCTGGGACTTTGTTTGGAGATGTCTGGGAAGTGTTGCTCTATTTACTTACACGAGTAAGGGCTGTGTGAGCCCAGAACTTGACAACAGTGTTTATCTCAAAGTGGGAAAAGACCTGCCTGTAAACAAACCAACCTAAAGGAGAGAAAAGGGACTGGTGATGTGTTGTTAGTTCCCTGGGTTCAGCCATGACTGAAGTTGACACAATAACTGGACTTTCAGTTGCCTGGGCTAACAAATTTCCTTTGTTCTGTTTAAGTCAGTTAAGGTGTACTTCTGTAACTGGAAACCAGAGGAGTCCTGATTAACTCAGTATGAACTACAACCACCTCAACTTTAAGATGAGGTAAAGAGTGGCATAAGATATGTCTTTGAATTTTGAAGAGTAAGCCATACCATATATCTGTACAAATATTACGTGCAAGTCAATCTGTATACTGAGTACCTTCTAGGTACAAGGCATGGTGTGAGACACTATGGGACAAGTAAGGAGCTTCTTAAAGATGAATAAGACATGGTCCAGCCCTTGAAGCCTATAAAATGGTGTGCAGTCATTCTCAAACTCTGCATAAATAAATATCACCTGGGGAACTTATCCCTAGTTCTCTGGGTCTCAGTCCCAGAGACTGACTCAATAGGTCTGGGGTAGGGACCAAAAAATTTGCATTTTTTACAACCCTTCCCTACCCCTTACCCCCAGGTGATTCAGACCCCACTTTGAAACTGATACAGTAGGAGAGACAGGGAGAAGGAGAGAAAAGCAAGAATAAGGCAGAAAAAAATTTGAAGAACTAATGCTGAAAATGTCACAAATTTGATGAAAGACATAAAATCACAGATTCAGGATGCTCAATGAACACCAAGAAAAATAGAGATGAGAAAGGTCATGCTGAAGTCAACCTGAAGAGCAAGTCATGAAAGCAGCAAGAGAAAAACAACATAGTGCAAAACATGGGGAAAGATTTGATTGTTTGACACCCCATGGGAAAGCACAGAGCACAGAAGAGTGAAGCCACATGATTAAAATGATAAAAGAAAAAAAATTGTCTACATCCAGTGAGAGTGTATTCTACATTCATCAAGAATGAAGGATATTATTGGATAAAAGAAAAGGAAAAGTATTTGTTTTGCCAGTGGCTCTGCCTGTAAGAAATGCTAATGGAAGTTCTTCGGGTCAATGGGAAATGCTTCTTGCCTTAGAAAAGAATGAAGACCATTGCCCATGTCAAATAGTTGTATGAATACCAAAGTCAAGGTTTTTGCTTTTTCCTTTTTAATTTTTTTATAATACATATCTCTGTTTAAACAAATATGATAACACTGTCTTGGGTTTATAATGTATGTTGATGATACCGATAACAATTATAGCATAAAAGATGGGAGAATGTGGAACTCTACAGTTACAGTATTTCTACATTTTACATGAAGTGGCATAAGGCTAATTGTAAGTGGACTATGAAAAGTTGACTATATATTGTAAAGCAACTACCAAAAAATAAGGCAAATAGGTATAGTTAAAAGTTAATGCAAAAATTAAATAGAATTATAAAACATTGTTATGGACTGAATTGTGTTCCCCCCTTCCCTAAATTCATATGTTAAAGTCTTAATCTTCAGAACCTCAGAATGTGACTGTATTTGAAGATGGGGGTCTTTAAAGAGGTAGTGAAGTTAAAATGAGATCATTAGGGTGGACCTTAATCCAATATGACTGGTATCAATATAAGAAGAGGATATCTGGGCACAGAGGAAAAGACTATATGAAGACACAGGGAGAAGACAGCTAACTAGAGGCCCAGGAGAGAGGCTGCAGAAGAAACCAACATTTTGATCTCTTCAGACGTCTAGCCTCCAGAACTGTGAAAAAATTAACTTCTGTCATCTAAGCCACCCAGTCTGTGGTACTTTGTTGTGGCAGCCCAAGCAAACTAATACACTAGGTAATACTTTTTAAAAGGGAGAAGAGGAGGAATAGAGGAACAACAACAAAAAAAATCAGAGGAGATTAATTGAAAGTAAACAATAAAATGACAGATCGAAGCCCAATCATAAAAGGTTATATTAAGTAGTAATGGTATAAGCATTCGGATTAAAAGGCAGCGACTTTCAGATAAGAAAGCAAGACCCAATAATGTCCTTTCTACAAGAGACACTCTTTACATATAACAACACAGGTAAGTCAAATATAAAAATATATAAAAAATCTGCAAACAGTCAGCATAAGAAGGCAGGAATGACTATACCAATAGGAAATAAAATAGGTTTCAAGTTAAAAAAAAAAGGGAAAATTTCAAAATGATAAAAGAATCATTTCAACAGGCAGACATAATAATTGTAAATGTGTATGTGACTAATAACAGCTTCCAAGTAAATGAAGCAAAAATTTGACAGAATTAAAGGGATATATAAAAAATTCTACAATTATATTGTAGACTTTAATAGTCCTCTCTCAACAACTGAGAAAACAAACAATTAGCAAAGCCATAGAAGACTGAGCAACACTATCAATCACATTGACTTAATTTGTATTTATAGAAAATTATATCCAACTGCAGAATATAAAATTCTTCTCAAGTGCACCATGATGAACCCAACTTCAGCCTATTTACAAAGACTGAAATCATACAGGTTATGTTCTCTAATCACATGGAATGAAATATCAATAACATTGAGATCTAGGAAAGTTCCCAAATATTTGGGGATTAAACAGAACACATCTCAAGGAAGAAGCCATGAAATAAATTAGAAAATGTTTTAAACTGAATAATAATGATAATAAAACACATAAAAATTTATGGGATGCAGTGAGAGCAGTACTTAGAGGAAAACTTGTATCTTTTAAATATTTGTTAGAATATAAAAAAGATTTATATCTTAATTATCTAAGATTCTACTTTAAGAAATTAAGAAAACCAAGTTAAAAAGAAGGAAATAATAAACAAAAGTCAGTGAAATAAAACATAGACAAACAATAGAGAAATCAATGAAACTAAAAGCTGGGTCTATGCAAAGATCAATAACATTGATATTTAGCCAGACTGATCAAGAAGAAAAAAAGGATAAAAGACCAATTTCCAATATAAGTCATGGAAGAGGGAACACAGAACTGCAGAACCTAAAAATGATAAAAGGGTAAGCAAGGGAATAGTATGAACACCTTTATGCCATAAATTTGACAACTAGATGAACTGAACAAATTACTTGAAAAGCACAACTTAAAAGAATGGTTGTGTGTCATACAGTAGGAAACAGCTGAACTGTCTGCCCCCAGAGCCCATGCTCCTAAGCACACCATCCATGATGTAAGTTCTGTTTATAAGTATTCTCACTCCTGTTTTAGTCTAATATGAAGAAATATTCTAAGGTAATTATTCAAAGGTGAAATGAATTCCCTCTAAGGGTTTACACAGAAGCTGGGTGACCCTTGTCTGTGGGGATGTTGTGGGAGAGATTCAAACCTCAAGATTTCTTATTTATATCTTGCACCCCTCAAATATTGGAATCATTACTTTTACAGATGTGTGGCCGGGGGAAGGGGTCAAGTGTTGGGAAGGGCTGTGGATCACTCGATAGCAGCCCTTGATTGTGAATCCTGAAACCCTGCTCTTGGCAATCTTGAGTAAAAGAGACTTTACGGTAAGGCTATCAGGAGCTCATGGAATTGTTGGGAAGCCTGTAGAATGGGGAAGAGAAACAGGCAGGACCAAGGACACTCTAGAAGGAGGCAGGAATGAGCTTTTAGTGTCTTTTAGTCACTTTGAACTCAAATTCCAGAGAGGATGCCCCCTGTTGTCCTAGCTGGGGTCACTCCCATGCCCCCTGCTAGGCCAGGGGTGGGTCTCACCTAATCAACAACACTGCTGGGGTCCTTAAGACACATGCAGTGGGCGAAGAGAAATCATAGTCTTTGGACTGGACATGGAAGGAGAGATTAGAAAATCATTCATTCATTCATCCAGAAAATCCTAAATTTGTGCCTATGGAGGCCAAGTTTTAGGATGGCCACTGGGACTGGACCCAGGTAGGAAAGGTAAGAGGAGGCAAGTTCTGGCTGGCAGGGACCTGCAGCTGAGTTTGTCCACACCCCGACTAGGCAGTGTGGTCCAGTGGATGCCAGGTAAATTTCGGACAGGTCATCTCACCTCTCTGAGCCTGTTTTCTCCTCTGTGAAATGGAAATAAGAATCCCTACCTCCAGGGAAGGAAGCAGTGTGGTAGAGCCTGAAGATTATATAACTTTGGGGGGGTCCTTTTTGAGACGAAGGATAGAAGCAGGTCTGATAGAAACAGGTTTGTCAGTGTTACCACACATGCCCCTTTTCCAGAGGCCTCCCTTTAACTTTAATAGCCTCAAGATAAACCCACTTTTGCTTACCCGCAGCATTTTTATTTTTTTTTATGATGAAATGAAATAAGGCACCTAAAGAACTCAGGGCTGCCATCCAGCACAGAAGTGCTCATTATGAAGAGCTAACAATTAAATAGCACTTTCCATGAGCCAGACAATGCTCTAAGCACTTAATAGAGATCAACTTGTTTAATTCTCACAGTGGATTTATGGGGGAGGTGCAGTTGATGACTCCATTTTACAGATGAGAAAATCGAGGCCCCGAGGGTTAAATGATCCACGCCACGTCTCCCAACTTGCAAGTGATCTGGCAGCCTGGTTCCAGGGTCCCAGCTCTTAACCACTTGGACTTTATGGCTCTTGTTGAAAGGCACGGGTTTTTTATTACCTTTTCTTAAATATCATGAGCATGCCCCATTGCAAGAAAGTCTCTTTAAGCAAAATGAGACCTTTATCCTGTTGTGTAGGTGAAAGCCCCTTTGGAACCCCAGAAGCCTGTTTTCTGAAGGTTGCACTCCTGGTGAAAGAAAACTTCTCCTCCCCCAGGGAGGTCGTGTGAAAATGCTACCCCCCAGAACACATGTTACACACGACCTGCTTGCCAGAGTCCCAATTCCCCGACATTACACAGTGAACTCGGAACTCAATTAACTTCCACCTCTACTTTATATGATCCCTAATGGGAAAACCGGGGACAAATCCAGTTGTACTTTCCATGCAATTTAACTACGCGTAGAAACAGACTTGCAGACACCGTCTTATGAGCGGAACTTGCCCCATATGGTTCTTTCCAAGGTGGGATTTGTCCTCCTGTGGAGGATGGCCATGGCCCATCTGCAGGGTGACGGCTGAGGCTGCTGAAGGGTTAACTCTGCCCGTTTACTAGAAGCACTTGGGCTGTTTGCTATAAGAAACACATTTTTTAAAATTGGCAGGGCATGGTGTGCAGTGGCCCTTGGTACAAGTAACCTCTTATTTCAGCTGAGGAATGAAATCACTTAAATAAATCACAGCAAAGAGCATAATGACCAGAAGACCATCTTGTCCTGGAAAAGTACCTCTGGGTTGCTACACCAATTAGAGGAGCCCATACCACCTGAATGGGTTTTGCTGGAAAACATGATCGCCAAATTGCTTTAACAGGGTTATTTTCAAGATCTGATCTTGAAGGCAATGCTTCTCCCCTCTCTCCCCACTTCTGCAAAGCTGTTAATTCATCAAATTTGAAGGCTACTCAGAATCTTCAATCTCCCTCTTCAAATCCTGCAGTGGCTTCTCACTGCCCTTGGGATCAAGGCAAAACCCTCAGGTGGTTCAGACACCCTGCAGGACCTGCTTCTGCTGGCCTGGCCTCCCAGGATCACCGCTCACGTTGCCAGCTCTGATGCAGCACCTCGGGTCCCGAATATTCCCTGGGTCCTCCAAAACATCACAGGTTCTCTTTGGTCTTCACAGCCTCTGCCTGGAACTCTCCTTTCCTTCCTTCTTCCGCCAGAATCAGTTTTATTTTTTTAATTTTTTGCTGACCCAGCATAATTCCCTCTTCTGGTAATAGCATCTCAGTCTCCTTAGGAACCCACACTCCCCCAGATCTGTCCACATAATCTGGGTAGATGTGATCACACTACGGAGGTGGAATAGGACGTGCCTGGCCAGATATATATTGGATTGGCCAAAAAGTTCGTTCAGGTTTTTCTGTTATGATGCTACGAACTGTTTGGCATATATCTATATATCTATATCTCTGGAGAACCCTGATTAAGAGTCTACTATTTCACAGCATTTACAAGCACAAGCTATTGTACCAAAGATTTGCAATAATTCCTAAGAATGAAATAAACAACAGCTTCAAGCATTCCTAGGAATGAAATCAGTGAGTGAGCTGGACAATGTAGGTTGACATACCCACACTCCCCTTTCTTCTCCACTGCAGAGGCTAGAAAGCTGCAAACTACATTTTCCAAGTCCCACCCCCACCCCCCTTGTTAGCCGGCTTCCCATAGCTTCTACCGACAGGAGGCGCTGTGGAGTCAATGGAAGGCAGGAGAGGGAAGAGGCCATTTCCCCAGCTCCTGGTGATGCCTCTGACAGGTGACAGTGGCAGCACCAGCAGCAGCGGTGGCAGAGTGACATGCAGCTTCTGACCCTGCCCAGGCAGCTCATTCCCACCAGCAGGAGACTCCGAGGCACCACACCTCATTCCTCCAGCCCTTCCAACACTTTAACAATCAATTCCCTGCGTTAAATTCCCTTGGTGAAATACCAGATTGGATACGTACTGAAAAAATGAACTGGTGTAATATATACTTTTGGGTTATCTAACCTAGTCCATAATCCCATTCGCTGAGAACAGCCTCCAGTGACCTCTGGGAGGAGATGCCAAAGCCAAGCGTTTCCCATCCCCTCCCCCTGACCCCGCCCCCTTTGTTGACTCACCTGGTTGAAGCCCAGCCGTCAGAGTTGACGTCCAGGGGATTAGAACATGTGACACTCAGTCACTGCATAGTCTCTGCTATTGCTCAAATTTAGAACAAGTCCACGTGTGCAGTACAGCAAGTCTTACCTGAGACGACTCTGTCCTCTATGGCAATGTCTGGAGAGGGTTTTGGTTGTCACAACTTGAGGGTGCTACTGCCACCCAGCGGATGGAGGCCAGGGATGCTGCTAGACATCCCACAATGCACAGGACAGCCTCCACCACAAAGAATGAGCCAGCCCCCAATGTCCGTAGTGATGAAACGGAGGCTGGAGGTTCGGAGGTGGCCATGCTTAGCCACATGCCTGCTGGCGAAGAAAAAAAAAATAGCGGCAAGTGAAGGAGGAAGCAATGCAGACGCATGCAGATGGTGGATATACAGGGACATTTTATTTTCTAATTAACTGGTTCCTCATGAGCTCTCTTCCATGGAAAGATATTTACTCATCTCTATTTGGTTAAAATGTTATCTGATGAGAATGAATGAAGCTCAGCTGCATGAAATAACACGGATAAATCTTAGCAATAAAATGTCACATTTGAGGCAATTCCCTGGTGGCCCAGTGGTTAGGAATCAGAGCTGTCACTGTCGGGGCCCCAGGTTCGATCCCTGGTAGGGGAAATAAGATCCCGCAAGCTGCTTGGCTGGTCATAAATAAATAAATAAGCAAATAAATAAATAAACAAATGTTGCATTTGAAAAGCAAATCTCTTTAAATTACAGACAATATAATATTATTTTTATAAACCTCTTGCCAAGCAAAATTTTTACAAATGTTGCCTAGGGAGACATACATATTTGGTAAAACTATGACATAGAAAGTTGAAAGGTAAACACAAAATTGAGAATGTGGTCCCCTGGGGCAGGATGGAAGGAGGCAGGGTAATAGGAGAAGGGAGTACAGAGTCAGTGGTGTTAGTAATATTTCAAGGGTTAAGTTGGGTACTGGGTTCACAGGTTTTTGATTTATTCTTATGCTTTATAACGTATTTTTTAAATATAACTTTTGCATGAATCAAATATTACAGGGGCCCTCGAACTCTGGCCCACTGGCCAAATCTGCCTGTGGACTGTTTTCATAAGAACTTCAAGCTAGGTATGGTGTTTATGGTTTTGAAATGGTTAAAGAAAACCAAAAGAATATATCATGACCCTTGAAAATTATATGAAATTCAAATTTCAGTGCCCATAAAACCTTATTGGAACATGGCCACGTCCATTTGTTTACAAATGCCTAAGGCTGTTTTCTGAGTACAACAGCAGAATTGAGTACTCACGATGGAGACTGTATAGCTTGGATAACAAAATATTTACTCTCTGGCCCTTTATAGAAAAAGTTTGCTAGCCTCTTAAATATTGTCCTAAAGAAGAAAAAATTTTAGAAGCTATCTTATGAAAAGAGCCTAATCTAGTGATTCAAATACTTCTTCAAATACAGCCATTGGCTTAGTCAGGTCCCCTATTTCTATGTCTGCTGTGCCGAGATGATCTCCAGGTGCTTGGGAGCAGGGTGAGTGCAGGTGGCCTGAAGGGAAGATGTCCTTGCATCCACAGCTTGTCCTGATATTTTGGTTCCTTGGGTCCCTGGAGGCCCTGGGGCCTCCACAGTGGAAGCTGATGGCTGATGTAGCAGGACATCTGTTCTTCCTCAGCTTGGCCAGAACCTGACCAGTAACTTGTTCTCTCCTCAGCTTTGGGACTCTTTGAGCCCCCCACCACCCTGCAAGAAGCTGTTGTGCCTCCCTGCTTCAACCCCCACCCCCAGCCCCCAGCCCGGGGCCCTCTGGCCCAGCCAGTCTACCTCCCATCCCAGGCTCTGCAGTGAGTCTCACTGCCCTCACCACTCCAGGTATCATGACAGATGTGCTAGATTCCAACTTAGCTGCCTTCTGAGTCCCAACTTATGAAGCCACAGGGACTGCCAGGTCTCATCTTTACTATGTAGGAACCAGGAATAGCAGGAGAAAGCAAAAAGCCAAGGCTGCCCTTGACCTCACCAACTTGCTGCTCTAAGTTCACTTCCAATGTGACATCCCTGGGTGTAGACAAGTCAGCCAGAGGAAGCCAGAGAGAAGATCCATTTTCAGAGTCTTAGATGGAAATTGAGGCATGAGCTCCCCTTCCCTCAGGCTCCCCCACACCTGTCCGATGCAAGGCCCCCATCTCCTGACCTAAACCCATGGTGGGAATTTAAGACAAAGATATCCTCTTTTCTTCTCTCTGTCAAGTCATTCCTTGCCCCGACCTGGTGATAAGAAGTCTTCAGGCTTGTATTCAAGGAAGGAGGCTGCACATAGAACAAGATTTAAAAGACAATATCCAAGTGTAGCTTTTTCTGCAAATAATTGCAGAGAGGAGACACCACGTTGCCCCAGAAGAAGTGCCATTGTCTTGGCCCACATATCCTTTCATTCTTGTCTTGGACTTGCCGAGGTAGCCTGTATGTTTGGACTTTGAAATCTGTAGAACATCCCTGATTCCTTATAATGAATTCCTTTGTTTGGTTTAGAAGGACCCTATTGCAATTTTAAGTTTCTCTTACTTTCAATAAAGAGCCGACCTAACCCAACCTACCTCTCAAAGAAATCTGTAATGCAGTCACGTCTTTCAGTAGACATGTCCTTGATGGGGGGAGGGGAGGAAAATTCTTCCTAAGCACTAATATTTCACTGTTGATTATGTCTTTAAACACCACCCCCACCTAAACACACACAGTTACTCACACCTTTGGTCCCAAATTAAAATCAGTTTCTCCCCTTTATCCTCAACTCTTCAAGGGTGTTGAATGATTTTTAAAGTAGACAGTCTGTGAGAAATAATGAAAAAATTAAAGTATATTTACTCAACAGACTAACATGCAGACAGATGGAAGACAAACAAAAAGCCTGGCTCCAGGTAGCAAGTTGTCATGGCAGCCACCATTTCTGCAAATGCTGCTGTGTGCTGGGGACCAAGTTGAGTTTGTGACACACTTTAGCCCATTTAATACCGTCAACACGGGATCTAGCTATTACTATTCTCATTATATAGATGAGAAGACCAGGGCAGAAAGGGGTTATATGATTTGCATGGCTAGCTCCTATAACTTGCACTGGAACAGCTCAAATTGGAACACAAACCCTCAGCTCCTTATCATGCATACTTGAAAGTATATACCAGAGGTCAGCAAACTGTGGCCCACAGATCACCTGTTTTTTTTTCATGGGAACACAGTCACACCTATTCCCTTAAGTATTGCCTCTGACAGCTTTTGCAGTTTTAACCATGGCAGACTCAAGTAATTGCAACAGAGACCCTCTGGCCTGCAAAGCAAAATATTTACTATTAGGCCCTTTACAGAGAAAGTTTGCTGACTCCTGGTGTATACAATATTTTATCAAGTGTAAAAAGGCAAACCACAGACTGTAACTATATGACTCCCCCCAAAATGCAATACATGGGTGATGGTTAAACAAGGCCAGAAAAAAAAAATATGTTTAAGCAAATGGATGAAAGATGTGTCTTTTTTCTCCTGAGGGGCTGGGAGAATTCAAATTAAGAAGTTAATTGATTGGATGTTTTTAAAGAACAGAAACAAAAATTGGAACACCTCTGCTTAAGTTGGATGGTATTTGCAAAATACACAAGTATATTCTCCTCGGGTTAAAACTCAGCCCTCCTGAGAGATGATCTGGCTCTTGCTAACTTGTCAGGAGAAAGAAGAATTCAGGGCATCTCAAAAAGCAAATCATTGCAAAATGTGGGAAATACTGAGATCAAAGTCTCCTGTCTGCTGGGGAAATTTGGAAATTTTTAGTCTTGGAATTGGACATTTTGAGTTCTCCAAGGATGATCTGGGAGTGGGGCTGGTGGAGTGGGTGGTCAGGAGAAGAAATGGGTGATGAAACTGCCCCCAAAGTCTTGTTTGGCTACTTTCTTCTTAGCCTGTTTCACTGTAGCTTGGGGGGAGTGTGTGTATAGAAAGAAAACATAGGCAAGGTCATTGGGAACACAGATTCTGCTACTAATGAGCTGGGCAACTCTGGATGTAACATCTCTATTGTTGCATTCGAAAAATGGGGAAAATAATAGGCCTTTTCTGCTGGGTTGGTTGGGAGGAGTAAGTGGATCATGCATATAAAAGGTCCAGAACAGGGTCTGGGGCAGATATTTCTTTTTATTATTTTTGAACGTTGTCATTCACAAATTGAGGATACCAGTCTCAGGCCACAAACTCAGGTCTGCAACAGATGCCACATTCCTTTATGTTGTATACATCAGTATTTCACAAAGTGTATGAAACTCAAATGACTTAGGTGAGAGCAGGTTTTGACGTATGGGCCTGGCTTTATATAACATTTACTTCCATGGAGAGAGATGTATTCCCTCAACCATTCTCCTTTAGCCCTTCAAGGACAGAGTCTCCTTGGGGTGCCAGTCTGTCTTAACATCTAACACTGACCTGTGTTTTTTGGTAAGAGAGGAAGGGCCTCAGGAAGGCAAAAATACTTATGTTGACTGTATTAACATAGCTTGACCTTCATTGGATATCATTTGTCAATTACCTCTGCTTAAGACAAGTGATATCTTAAAGTGATATTTCTGTTTTGATTAGTGACATGATGTTCTTTTAAAGAATAACTTTGTCTAGATGGATGATGCCTTAGGACGGGGAGGGTGGGGGGGGACTCAAGGGAGGGTTGGGGGGGAGTCGAGGGAGGGAGGGAATACGGGGATATGTGTATAAAAACAGATGATTGAACTTGGTGTACCCCTCAAAAAATAATAAATAAATAAATAAAAATTTTAAAAAAAGAATAACTTTGTCTAAAGAAAAATGTAATATGGATTTAAAGAAAATATTAACTAAATTTTCGAACTATTGGTTTGTTCTCATAACATGTATGAGGTGGTGTGTGGTTATGGTAAAAACCTAGGGTTGCCAGATTTTTGCAAACAGAAGTACAAGATGCTCAGTTAAATGTGAATTTTGGATAAACAGATAACTGTTCAGTATAGGTAGGTCCCAAATATTGAGGAGAGTGTGGGAAGAGGATGTTTAGGAGAGAGACAGAATTAACAGACCCCAAAACTTGCTCAGTGAATTTCTTCTAAGCGATATTTGGGGGCATACTTATACTGAGAAGTTATTTGCTATTTATCTGAAGTTCATGTTTAACTAGGCATCTTGTATTTATGTGGCAATCCTGCATGCAGGTGGTTTGCAAATGATTGAAATTTTAGAAATGCACCTCTAAATCCATCTCATTTCCAGTTTGAGTCCTGAGCCTGGAATTGGACCCACACCTCTGGGTCATAGGAAGATTTGGGGTTCAGCAGTTTGAGGTAGTACCAACCACTGGTACACACCGGTTATACATAACGGGTTCATTGTTCCAGCCCACAGGGCGCCTTTAGATACGGTGGCCCTGATGCCTCCTTCCAGGTCTGGGGCAGGAGACCTTGGCTGAGATGGGGAGCTAGAGCGACAGGCATGGAGAGTGGTAGCAGCCTCCTTTGAAATCTGCCGTATCCTCAGGGCACAGCTGGGAAGCAGGGAATAATCCCTGGGGCTCTGGAACCCACACAATTCTCTCTCTCTTTTTTACTCAGCTTGGGGGAATCTCTTCTAAGTCTAGAAAAATCCCAATGCTCCATAAATGGGCTATGGTTTCTGGAAATAAAATCCAGGAAGCCTTGCCACAAAAATCTCCTGAAACAAGGTCTCACAGAGCCTGATCCCCATGTGAATAGGGGAGAAGAAACATGATGGAATGCAGGAAGAGACATAAATCAAATATCTGAAACAGCCAGCCTTCCAGAGGCAATTAGAAGCCACCACCAAAAACCAAAATGGAAACTCCCCATCACGACAAAGCAGGACACAGCTTTCTGAGCCCCAGTCCAGCCTAGAGGGTTTCTCTACATGTGCCTGTCTTAGGGATGCTGCCTCCCTTTATCCCGAGGGGTTGGGAGCCAGATCACCTGTGTTAGATCATGTGTTAGCTAGGTGACACTGGGAAAGTTCTTAAACTCTCTGGAACTCAGTTTCCTTACTTGTAAGATATGGCTCCAACCTTACAAACTGGCTTATCATGAGCATTAAGTGAGTTAATACATGTACAGGGCTTAGAAGAGTGCCTGGCACATGCCCAAACACTCTATTTATGTTACCTATTATTTTATCTTCTGTGCCAATATACTTTCAGGTCACTTTTCCAGGGGGTCCTAGATATTATTTTACCAACATTTTTAGGTCTATTAACAGTAAACACACACAACTTTTTTTTCTTTACAGATTGTATTTTCACATCCAGTAAATTTGTTCATGTGCAAAATAACTGCTTGATGGGGACTGCTATCTCCCTTTCACAGATGAGAAAAATGAGGCTAAAATAGGTGTATCAGTTATCTATCACTGTGTAACAAATCATTCCAACACTTACTGGGATAAAACAGCAAGATCTCTTCTTTCTCATGGTTCTGGTTGGGTGGGAAGTTTCTCTGCTGATTGGCCAGGGCTCACCAGTGTGGCTGCGTAGCTAGGAGATGGGTTGAGGCTAAAAGGGCCCAAATAGACTCCTTCCCATGTCTGTCTGGCTGTTGACTGGGGCACCTTGGTCCTCCTCCACAGAGTGTCTCATCCCCCAGGACGCTAGACCCATTGCCTTACTTAGTGGTCTCAAGGTTCCAAGAAGGTGAAGGCAGAAGCTTCAAGGTCTCTTAAGAACAGGCTTTAGAACCCCACGTTATATTGGTTAAATCAAGTCACAAAGTCAAGCTCAAATTCCTAGGGGTGGAGAAATAGATCTCACCTCTGGATGGGAGAAGCAGCAATCACATTGTAAAGGACTGTGCATGCTGGGTGGGAGGAATCTGTGGCCGTTAGACAATTACCACGAGAGGGATGGGAAAGCCAGGAGCAGGCAGTCTCAGGGAAAATACTTTAAAGAAGGGGCAGTGGCCTGTGATTCAGTTACAATTCCGAGACACGTCTGGTGTCATTTTGCAGCCAGGACTCGTGGTTTGCTCTGGCTTGGATGCCTGTGTTCTTCTGTTCGGGCTGTTATGACAAAATACCAGAAACCCGGAGGCTTATAAAGAACAGAAATTTATTTCTCACAGTTCTGGAGGCAGGAAGTCCAAGATCACGGCGCCAGCAGATGCCATGTCTGGTGAGGACCTGCTTTCTGGTTCATAGCCGGTCCCTTTTTGATGTGACTGCATGTGGCAGAGGGTTGAGGGAGATCTGTGGGGCCTCTTTGATAAGGGCAGTAATCCCAACCCACTCCCAAAGGCTCACATCCTAATACCATCATCTCAGGGACTGGGATTTCAACATATGAATTTTGGGGGGACAGAAACATGCAGTATGCAGCCATGCCTGTGTGCAGTCTCTACCCTCAGGCTGCGGCCGGGATTGGGTGATAGTCTGTGCGTTCTACTTTCTCTGTCTGGGCCGAGAACACTCCCTCTATTTCTTGAGAAGCTCAAACTTTTAGCATGCAAATTTCCTTTTCAATGAAAGCTTCTTCCCTGGACAACCTTCAGTCATTCAGTAAATACTTTTGAGGCTTCGAATACAATCTTCATGGTGACAGCGCTCTCTGTTTACCTCTAGCCCAGATGTTCCCCTGCATTCCAGACTTGGTCTCCTATGGTCTACTTGATACCTGCCATTGTGTGTCTAATGGGTATTTCAAACTGCATGGCCCAAACTAACTCCTGGTCTGACCCAAGCCAACATCATCTCTCACATGGCTCATTGTACAGAATCCTCAACTAGTCCTCCCTTCATGATCTATTTTCAATATGGTTTCCTGAGTAGTCGTATTATAATCTAAGACAGAACTTCCTGTTTCTCCACACAGAACCCTTCAGCTGCTTCCCATCCCATTCTGAGTAAAAGCCAAAGCCCTTATAATGGAGCACAAAACCTGAATGGTATTTCCTCCCCAACTCCCATCACTTCTCTGATGCATCTTAACCCACTGCCTTGACTCCGGTGACTCTGAAGCTGCTCCTTGGAAACTTGTGACCCTTGGAATGAGGGTCACTCTCATCTCAAGACCTTGGTCCTTGCTATTGCCTGTGCCTGAATGCTCCTCCCTCTGTAATATGGCCTAATGTAAAAGCTGTGCCCAGCTATCATCTTCCCCTGGGGGAATTTGAATTTGAAGCTAAGATCATTGGTTTGTTGGGAGCAATTAAAATGATGATTCCAAAATTCTTTTATTTAGTCTTGAATAAAATTAAATTTCTAATCAGAAGTCACACATTTTTAATAGCACTTAAGAAAAAGGGAAATTTTGAACTATGAGTGCAAGTCTTTCAGAATACAAAGCCTTGAGCCAGTGATTTCATTTGGTTATCTAAATTAAGGTGAAAACAGTTGGATGCGTGTAAGCCAGACCTTGAAGACTTCAAAAATGTTAATATAAGCAGGATGGATGGGACAATTCTTTTCTATCAGATTTATGCATATTCTATAGCTTGTCCTGATAAAATTCAATTCAACTGTATGTTTTTTTTAATGTAACCTTGAGTTTGAATTTACAAACCAGCCTCTTAATATTTAACTCAATGGCAATGACTTCATTGATCTTCTTAATTACTTGGACTTAGGGGAAAATAAAAGACCTGTTTTTTTCCAGGTGTAAATTACAAAGTAAAAATAAGTTATGGTTATAGCAGAAGTAATTAAAATGATCTTCACTTTTCCCACCATGTCCAATAGCATCAGTAGAGAAAGAGGCAGAAGGAGGTGGGTGATGGAGGGGCCAGATGGCCACTCCTGCTTCTGTAACTGAACCCAAGGTGATGGGCAAGTTTTCCAGGAACGTAATGAATTTTCACCAGGTGGACTTAGGTTCAAATCATTGCTCCTGCGTTCTCCAGCCTTGTGACCTTAGGCAGATCGTTGTACTTCCTCTCTGCCTTTGTCTCCTCAACTGTAGAAATAATGTCCTTGTATCAAGGTGATTATGGATCTAAAATGAGATAATGCCTGTGAATTGTTTATTCAGCACAGAGTGTGGCAAAGAAGTAATTGTTAGGCTCTTTCTGAAGTCATCTGATGCACCTCGGGAAGTCTTTGATCCTTGAAAACGTCCAAAGCGGAAAGGAGCAATGAGTTCCCGGACTGGTTGGATCACTTGCCCAAGGTCACAAAGCCAGTGAACGGCAGAGTCAGGATTTGAACTCACATATATCTGACTCCATCTAGTGCTCTTTCCAAGTCCATGAGTATTTCTGGAACTTCAACTGCTCAGTAACCACCTTCATTTCATACTTCTCGCCAGATATGCACACCACCTGCAATATTATTTTCTTAAAGGATTTCCTTAAATCAATTCATTTTATTACTGCAATAAATTTACTTAAATATGAAATGTTACATCTCTACTCAGAATGGAAAACCAGCATCACGATAACACAGACAGTAACTGCAGTATTTTATATATATGTACTTATATATACATATATTTTTAAATGAAACCAAAACAATGTTCAATCTCATCTAGATGCTGTGATCCTCTGAGAGCTCTGAGCCTGAAGCTGTATCTGCCTCAACTAGAAAGGGAGGTTAGCAAATATTAGTGTTTAAAAGCATCCTCGCCCCCAATGAGACTTTCTCCTGGCTGTAATCAGAATAATTGAAAGATAATTGAACAGGGATTATTAACGCTATCACTATGTGATAAAGTATTATTTAATATCATATCCGTATGCAATTTTCGACCAAAACGTCATTTTCCATACTACCACGGGAAAGTGCCCCACGCTTTGGTAAACACTGCCTTTTACTAAGGAACCTCTATAAGAGGTCTTGTAGCAGACTATTTTTCAAAATTTTACAACCACCAGTGATGGTAACAAATACATACACACATTCATTACCATGTGTGTATTCCTCATCATATCTCTATCTGTAAGGATGTCTATATCTGTATACAGCCTTGGCTGTAGCTGGAACAACGCGTAACAAAGTACCTATGATATATGCGCATGTCCTGCTCTAGATTAATTTCATGGTTCTCATTCCAGATACACAATCTCATGGGAAGTAACAAAAACTGCCACTTTTATCCATTTTTACACACTGATATTTCCTTCCCATTCCTGTCTTTTCCTTTCCTATCCTTATTTATTTAATTTTTAAAAATGCTAACCCGAATCAGTAATATAAATACTGAAGTTACACCAAAAACGCAATGGTAGATAAAAGATAAGAAGTTTTCTAGAGACAGAGAGAGAGAGAGGGAGATCTCATTGCCTCTAAGTATTCTAATACTTACGCTGTGCTTCAGGGGCCCTGGGCTCCCTCAGAGCCTTCAGGGAGTCCACAAGATCAAAACTTATTTTTGTTTTGATGTAATGATAATAAGATTCTATTTGCCTTTTCCACTCTAATTCGCTCACGAGTGCCCAGTGGAGGGTTCCAGAGGTCACGTGACATATGATGATGTCATCCCCTGATATGAACACGCACTGGGCTTGTTATTGTTCTTCGCACATAAATTAATACATATTTTAAACATTTCTCAGTTTTAATTTCTAATACGGTAAAAAGCAATAGATAGAACCCGCATAAACAAACGTTGTTTGGAGTCCTCTATCATTCTTAATTGTGTACAGGGTTCATGAGGCCAACAGTCTTGAGAACTGCTTCCTTTAAAATGATCTGCTGGATTAATGAATGAAGAATGAAGTTGTGTAGCGGGCTGAGGGAAAGAAATAAAAGTTTGTGTTGAACTGTGCTGTTCAGGGCAGGCTCCACATGAAGGATATAGAGCTCCACCTGGGTATTGAACGTTGAAATGGGTTTGTTTAGTCATGGGAGGGTGGGCATTCCAGGAAGCTGTCTGCGTGTGTGTAAAGGCGAGATGCTGAGAAAGGGAACGGTGTGGATCGGGGTGGTGAGGAGACCAGCCTTGCTTGTTTGGAAGGTACAGTTTAGAGCTGAGATCTTGAGATCAGTGTTGAAGACCCTTCCAATACTTGGTGGTCTCTGAAGCTGACACAGAGGCCCCCATGGCCAGAGAAAACCAAACAGTCTGGTTTACACTTCATAAGTGTTCCCTCCCTCTGCTCCTGGGAGCTGAGACTTCACCCATGGGTCCCCCCACGCCACATGGGGTGGGAGTCTCCAGTTAGCCACAGAGCAGAGCAAAACCTAAACTGTTTCTTTTCTTTGGAAGGCCTCTAGAAACAGGAAGAGAGGTTGTTTTCTAGGATTTGCCAAGAGTTAAGTCATTCCTTGCTGATACAAACAATTTTTCAGGTTACTCTTTGGGGTCCAGGAACATTCATGAACTGCCCTGGGGTTGAACTCTTCAACTCTGAACTTGAGCTCCCTGGGTTGTCTGCCTGGAGCTGGGGCATGGTTCTCTGGCCCTGCCTGGGTTTTCAGAGACACGGTTCAGCCACCTCTGGGGTGAGACCTATGGGAAATTCTCATGCAGAGTTGTTGTGAGGAGGAGACTGACTTCAGTCTTTCTCCGGAGTTAGATCAACGGATGCCAGGCTTCCAGAAGCACGTAGCCAGGTGTGTCACAGGTAAAGTAATGCACGGATGTAGAGGCAGTGGAAGAGAGTGTGCAAAATCCAGAAAGCACCATTTATTGAGCTTGGCATTTATTGTGCCATGCCCCATTCTGAGTACTGGGCATGTTCTCTCTCATTTAATTCTCATAACCACCTAGCAAGGGACAGTGAGATGGGGAGGAAGAATGTCTCTGGAGCCACCTCCCATGCTTGAACCAATCACTGTGGCTGGATGAACAATGCTGCGATTGGCTGAGCCAGGGTCACATGCCCACCCCTGGCACTAGGGCATGGGGTTGGACCTGCCTAAACCACGTGGACAGAGAGTAGGAGGGGGGAAGTTTTTCCCAAAGGAAAGTCAGACTGGATGAGCTGGAGGAAAGGGGTTTCATGCTGAGAAGGAAAAATTACCTGATGTCTGCCAGGGGGATTGGAGTGGATCAGTGACTTTCTAGTCTGGGTTCAGGGGAGACATACAGGGAATCCCTAAATAGTCAAACCATTTTACTTATGTCAAAATCATACAGTCACATAGTTCAAAATTCAAACAGTATACTCTTTTCATTCTATACCTTTTCATTCCTGTCCTTCAACTAACCATTCCCCTTTCCCAGAAGCAACTGAGAAACCCAAGTTTTCTGGGATACTTGTATTAGTGTCCTGTTGCTGCTGTAACAAATTGCCACACATTTAGTGGCTGAAAACAACACAAATTTATTATCTTATAGTTCAGTAAGTTGGAAGTCTGACACAGGTCTTGTTGGCTAAAATCAAAGTGACATATTTTAATTTAAAACAGTAAAAAGCAGTGCTGCACATTCAAATGTGGTACAAACCTGATTTGTAATCTACTGAAAATGTACAACCTATTAATTTCCCTGGATCATGACCATCATTTATTTTTAAGAAGATAGAATTCATAACACATAATAAAAGTGAATATTGCTTTGTGAAACTTTCAGTCTTTTTGTGGGTGAGTGCATATGTGTGAACTGGGTCATGATATAAAAAGTATTTTTCACTGTGAGTCACAGTAAAAAATGTAGGGAAGTTATTATTATATAGTTTAGTGGTTATGTGAGGTTTTTCTGGGGTCAGACTGTCTGGCTCCATCACTTACCAGCTGTGTGACCTTGAATAACTGACAATCTCTTTGGGCCTCAGTTTCCTTATCTTTAAAATGGGGGTAATAATTGTACCCTCACCTTATAGGATTTGTGGGAGGATTAGATGAGCTGAAACTTGCTAAGTGCTTGGCATATGGTAAGCACTTTTTATTATCATCCTTTTTTTTTTTTTTTTTCTTGCCACACCATGAGGCTTATGGGATTTTAGTTCCTCAAGCAGGGATTGAACCTGGGCTCTCAGCCGTGAAAGCACCGAGTCCTACCCACTGGACCACCGGGGATTCCTGTCTTCCTTGTTTGTATTATCTTTATTATTCCTTTAAAGGCAGAGAGGAGGCGAGATTTTCAGAGGCGAAAGAGCAGAGGTTAGGCGGGGATTTTTGTACAGACAGGAAACGTGGCCTCAGCGCAGAGGAGGGACAGCAGCCAGGGCTGGGATGGCTGTGGGAGGTGTTCTTGTGTAAATCCAGACCCGGTAAGAGGTCACCCTGCTCTGGTGCTCAGTATTCCAGCTCCAGGTGAAGGTTTGGGAGGCGCCTGATGACACATAAATAAGTATGTAGTCTGAGAGGGGCCCATCACTAACCCATCAGAATCCTCCAGATCTGAGCACAAGTTGATTGATGTCATTCATTCAAACAGTCAGTAATATTTACGAAGTTCCTAGTGTGGGTCAAGTCCTGCTCCAGGGGCGGGGACGCAGCCGAGAACCAGAGAGACAGTGCCTTTGTTCCCATGGTGTGCAGGCACCGAACAGGTAGGTAATTACAGGTGTGTTGGATGGTGTTAAGGAAATGTACAGAATGTTAAGGGCAGGTAAAATGGGGGACTCTGGTGTATGGGGGATGACCACAGGGGGATTCTCCTTGGAGGCGTATTTGGCCAGCTAGCTGTGCGATGAGCAGGAGCAAGCAAGGTCAAGGGCTTTGGGGTGAGGAGGAGAACATTAGGTGAACGGCAGGGGATGTGTAAAGACCTTGGTGTGAGAGATGGTATGGCCTTGTGTGGCGACTGAAGCAAATTCAGTGTGTCGGGAGAAGCCCGAAGGAGGCAGGCATCAAATAGGAGGCAGGGAGCACGGGACTCAGGACAGCGCTGTTGAAAGTGGCCACCTCCCCTCAAAAAAGCAAAACAAAACAGGGACTTCTCTGGTGGTCCAGTGGTTAAGACTTCACGCTTCCAGTGCAGGGGGCATGGGCTTGATCCCTGGTTGGGGAGCAAGGATCCCGCATAACGCGCGGCATGGTCAAAAAGTAAAATTAAAAACAAAACAAAATAAAAATGGAGAGCTTCTTGGGAAGGCGGGCGTGCCAAGGGGTAGGGAAGGGAGGGGTGAGAGGCAGCTGTTCAGAACAGCAGTCTGGGGAACTGCAGATTGGGGGCCCAGGAGAAGCGACAAGAAAGAGACCTCGAGTCAGCTGTGGACCAGCTGTCGAAGCAGCTCCAGACCCAGTGGCACATTCTGACAACATTTCGAAGGTTCTCCAAGGTGAGGATCTGTGGGTGAGACCTAACAAGCTAACATTTCATTAGGATCAATGTCAAGGTCAACCTGTAGGTCATTCATTCATTCGACAAGCATTCATCAAACAAAGCTTTGAAATGAGAAAGGCCTGAGTTGAACCCTGGAATCTGTCACTTATTAAATTCCTAAGAAAGTGGTTACTCTGTGCTTCGGTTTCCCTACCTGTAACTTGGGGATGGTAATGCCTGCTTCCTAAGGGGGTGGTGGGGATTACTGCTGGGAATGGGCTTACATTGCAGGCACCCAGAAACTGGTGGTTCTGGACTCTAGATTGGGCTTAGAGGACACAGAAATGAAAAAGGTTTCTGGTCTCAAGTAGCTGCAGTCCAGTCTCAAGTAGTCTTGCCTACAGGCAAAAGGAGAAGCAATGACCATATCCTGGGATTAAAGACACAGCAGTGGAAGTATTGGAGGCTGTGGAAGCAAATAGAGGGGATATTTTGGGTCAAAAAAAATGAACTTCCATTTAATTCATAGGGGACCCCTCAGATTTATTCAGGTCTCTTAATTGCAAGTGACAGAAACTCAGCTAAAACTGACTTTTATTAGTTCATACAATGGATAAATACAGGAATAAAGACTTCAGGCCTGGCTGGATCCAGGTGCTCAGTGGATGTTGTAAAGATTTGTTCACACTTTTTTCGACCTGCTTTTCTTTCTATTGGCTTCATTCTCAGTCAGGCTTGTGGTGATGAGATGGCCTCCAGTAGCTCCAGGCTTATTTCCTGCCAGGTTAATCACTCCAGTGGAAAGAAACCTTTTCCCCTCCAATAATTCCAAACAGATTCTAAGGACTGAGTCTCATTCCCCTGGCTCAGGTCATGTATCCATCCCTGAACCAATCACTGGAGTCAGGAGAATAAACTATGCTGACTGGCTCTGCCTGAGTCACATGCTCAGCCTTTCAGCCAGGGCAGGAGCGTGTCTGGGCAGTGCTCAGTCCCACAAGACCACAAGGCTCTGCTCTCCTCTGCTAGTTTTATTCTCAAGTATGCTGTCACCAAGCCATAGCAAAATGCACCCTGGTCTTTGTCCTTTTCTGCTTGAGTGATTTCTCAGGGCAAAGGAGAGGGTAGGTACAGGCCCCAACATCATGTACAGCACAAAGTAAATGAGAAGTAGACTTTCAGGATGCTAGAGAATGGGAGAATGAAAAGATTGTAATAAGACTTATCATTGGCTAAATACTATCCCCTGCTTCCAAATATTTGTTAGAGTCATGAGGGAAGATTGAAATTTCTGCCCTGGGACATGTTTCTTTAAATGGGACAATGGTTCTTAACTACAGGGATTCATGGATGTATATGGGTTACATGGGAATTTAAAACTCTTTTCTTGGTTTCTTGTCCCATGTCATGTGGCTATGGCCAGTAAAATGCCCCCTTGCATACTCTAGGCCAGGTTCAGGAAAGGATAACCCTGTTCCCAGCTTCCAGGAATGGGCACATAAGTCAGGCCCGGCCAATTGGAACACTCCACCCTATTGCCCAAAGGTTCAGGGATGGGCCAGTGTGAGGCACCTCCAGCATGACTCTTGGGCAAATGACACTTTATCTGCAGAATGTGCTAAGCTTTCAGAATAGAAGCCTAGAGCTGCTGGTGCAGAAATGTGGGGAACCCTGCTCTAAGATAGAGAAGGAGATCTCATGATATCATTTGCATAACTGGATTCAGCTTTGCCTAAACTCCGTATCTAGATTTATTTTGTAGTTCCTTGAGTGCATAATACACTCCTCTCTTTTTCAAAAAATTAAATCTTTCTGAGATGTTTCTGTCCCTTGCAACTAAAAATATTCTGCTCAATATAGAGATCATCATCAGTCTTGTCCCTCACATGCCACCATGTAGAGAGTGACTCTCAATCCAACTCAGTGCTTGACCTTGGATAAATTCACTTTAACAAGCATCTTTTGAGTCCTGACTATGCCCCAGTCTCAGAGGTAGTCCTATCAATACAGGTATGAATAACACACGATCCTCTGCCCTCATGGAGACACATCCACAGCTTATCATGACAAGCATCAGATTGTGATAAGGGGTAGAATTCCAATTTGTTCAAGGCTTTTGTGAACCATGTACCATATACACGTGCTGAACTAACTGGTAAGGCCATAATGGTGAGCAAGATGGCCACATTTCCTGTCCAAGTGGTATGCATAATATAGGAGAGGAAACTAATAGCAAACTAGCCAATAAATAGCAACATAAAATAAAGCAAAACAAAAATAAACCGATAAGTGCTCAGGTAGAAAGGCACAGTGTGCTATGGGAGTATACAGTCTGGGCTGGGTGTTGTGTATGATGACTAGTCTAAGGTTAAACTTGTGTGTCCATTTGACTGGGCCATGGCATACTCAGGTATTTAGCCAAACATTATTTTGAGTGTTTCTATTAGGGTGTTTTCGAATGACATTTAAATTAGTGGACTGAGTAAAGCAGATTGCCCTTCCTGATGTAGGTGGACCTCATCCAATCAATTGAAGGCCTGTATTAGAACAAAAAGGTGGCCTCTCTTCCAAGTAAGAGAGAATTCCTCCTGCCTGATGGCCTTTGAATTGAGAGGCCAACTTTCTCCTACCTTCGGACTCAAACTGAAACATCAACTCTTCCTGGGTCTTGAGCTTGCTGGCGATCAGCCTGGAAGCACACTGTCGGCTGTCCTGGTTCCCAGGCCTTCAGACTTGGACTGGGAACTAAACCATCAACTCTCCTGGGCCTCCAGCTTGTCAACTTATCCTCCAGATCTTGAGGCTTATCAGTCTCCAAAGTCACATGAGCCACTTCCTTATTCTCTCTCTCTTTCTCTCTCCTTCTATCTCTGTCTCTATATCTGTTTCTCCAGAGAAATAGAGCCAATAGGAGATATGTATCCATATATCTATATCTATTGATACACTCTAATTTCCTATTGGTTCTATATATCTATATAGATATAAAGATAACTATATAGATATCTAATTATAGGGATAGAGATTTGTCAGATAGGTAGATAAATAGATCTCCTATTTACTCTGTTTGCCTGGAGAAACAGACATCTACATCTACAACTGTATCATCTACATCTGTATCATCTACTGTATCTCTCTTCCATTGGTTCTGTTTCTCTTGAGAACCCTGACTACTACTATTACTGCTAAGGTCTTCCTCTGTACTAGGAATTGTGTTTTAAAGGCTTTTTTCAGTTTTATCTACATCACTCCCTTGGGTGTGAGGCATGGTCCTCCTCACAGTTAAGGATGCTGAGGCTCACCAAGGTGAAATAATCTGCTGAGGTCCCCCAGCTGTAAGTGGCAGAACTGGCATTTGCACCCGAAGTCCCTTCCCATCTCTCCACTCACGACTACTCAGAACACAAAGCCAAACACTGGTTCTTTGGACTGTGGAGGGAGGGGTGGGGGAGGGGAGAACTAGATAAATCTCTTGTGTGCCTTCCTGAAGAAAAATAAAGAAAATAATATGCAACAGTTGTGAGAGAGAAATATAATTATAAATGAAGAAGAAAGTAAAATAATTTTAAGAAAACAATTTGGGAAATCCATGGCAAAAACATGGAAAATCTAGAGGAAATAAGTGATTTTTAATCGAAATATAAATGACCAAAATTGACTCAAGAAGTGGTCAGAAATGTTAAAAGGCAACTAACCATAGGAAAAAGTGAAATTGTTAAAAACTTACCAAAATGTCATTCAAAGTGTTACACTGGAAATTGGTGCAAAGGTCCCCAAATCATTTATCAAAGCAAAGAACAACCTTAATGCCAAGGTTTGTCATTCCTAGTACAATTAGCAAAAACCCTAGATCATATTCACTTGTGAATAGAGATGCTAAAAATCTGAATAAAATGTCAGCAAATAGAATTCAGTGGCATATTAAAAGGAATAATATATCATGAGCATATAACGTCCTTTTCAGGAGCAGGGATGGCTCATTAGAAGATCTGACAATATAATTTATTACATCATTACATCAGCAAATTAGGTGAGGAAAATCATTTTTATATTAAAAAAATGCTGGCATGGCATTTGATAAAATTCCACAGTTGTTTCTAGGGACAACTCTAAGTAAAACCAAGGATAGAAAGAAACTACATGAATAGAATAAAAATAATTACTACAAACTAACTGTGGATATATTAAGATACTGTGAAACACGAATCAGGCCCAATAAAATAAGACATATGGCAGGATGGCCACTGTCTCCACTGTTATTTAAGAGTTTTAGCTAATGCAGTTACATAAGGAAATGGAATAAGTTGTATAAATACTTAAAATGAAGAGGCAAAACTGTCTCCTTCTGGGGCAGATGATATAATTGCTAGGTTTAGAAAACTCAAAAGAGGTATTTTAAAAAATAATATTCATATGAGTATTTGGTATTTGTAAATGGTAATTTATAAATTGCTTGGATATGTTCTAGAGATGAATAAATCAATAGCTTTTCTTTTTATTAGGAATGAATTTAGTGAGAAAGGAACATAAAAAAATTCATTCATATCAGTGATCAAAACTATAAAATACAATGAAATTTAACAATAAAAATACAAGACCCATATCGAAAGGACTTTAGGATTTAATTAAAGAATAAGAAACAAAATCCTAAAGAGATGGCATCCAAGGAAAGACATCCTGCATGGGAAGATTTAGTTTCACAAAGCTTCAATCCTTCCCAAATTAATCTTTAAGTTGTATAAAATTCCAATCCTTATCTCAACAAGGTCTTTGGGGATGTGGAGAGGAATCTCCAAGACATTTTTGAAAATGAAGACTCACGGTGGGGGCGAGACTAGACAAACTGTCCTACCAGATTGTCTTGGGAGGATATTTCCATCTGGATCCACCCTTCTCTACTTTGCTCAGTGCCCCTGGAAGCTGATCTCTCGGACTGTGTCCCCAGCTCCCGTGTCCTCTGACATCTGCTGGGGTTTGGGAAATGGGAGGCACTTAGAGGGTAGGGAGGTACGAAGAGATTGAAGTCAGCATACTTGCTCCCCGTCCTTCCTTGCTGGGCTGTGGTGGGTGGGCTGTGTCCTACTCAAGACCACAGTTTCTCACAGACAGCCTTCTCCAGACAACTCTACTCTCCCAGTTCCAGGCAACATGTCTCCCAGTGGTGTGCTGGTAGGCATTGAACAACAGGTTCTGGGGACGAGGAGCTCTGATTTATAGCATTTGCCAGTTTCCTTGGTGTAAGATATTCCCACCATGGCTGATTTCAAGTTACTCATGTGAAGTCATCTGATTCTTGCCAGCTAGTGCAAGCTAGCTCCAGCATTCCTCTGCCTCTTCCTGTGTTGCTTTTGGGTCTCAACTCCCCTGACTAACCCTGTACTGCTTTATCCCCTGTTGGCTTCCATAAGCCCTGTCTATCGCTTGGCAAATAGTGTATTAAACTCTTCTGTGTTCTCTTGCTTGAGTGGGCCATTTGTTTCCTCTTTAGATCCTGGCTACTATATTACTAGAAAACTAGTGAAAGAAAAACATACGAATAAGCAAAAAGATTTGTAGGAAATTGTAGGAACTCCAGAAATTCATCTAAGTATTATATATATATGGGTAGCATTTCAATTCAGTAGAAATAGGGTGTTTTATTTTAAAATGGTATTGCCATAAGGGGCTGTCCAGTTATAAGAAGGTAGGTTAGACTCTACCTTATACTATATACAAATCAATTCTAAGTGGATCAAATATCTAAGTCTAAGAAAATAACTAACATTTGAATAATACTTGAGAGAATGTTTATATACACTTAGGATGGCGTGGGGAGAAATCTGCAACAAAAATGATAGGCAAAGATATAATATTCCTAATCTAAAAAGAGCTCCTAGGAATTGACAAGAAAAAGGTAAAAATATTTCAATAGCAAGATGGACAAAGGGTATTCACAGAATGACAAATATATATGAAAATATTGTATTACATTAACCAAATTGTCACTATTATAAACAGCACTGCAATAGATTATTCTTGTATATACATATTTGCATATGTCATTCATCCATTCAAATGACCACTCCTGTTTTTTGTGCCTCTTATATACCAGCCTTGGTTTATGTGCTGGGGAAACAGCCCTTGTGGACTTGACATTCAAATTGTGGGGCACAAAAAGTGAATGCGCAATTAAACACATGTGAAATACAATGCCCAGCAGTGAAGAAAAATAAAACAGGGTAAGGGAAAGAGTGATGGAAGAGCGGCGCAGAGGTCTGCTGCCTTAGGTAAGCTGGTCGGGAAAGGTTTTGATGATGCAGTGTCATTAAAGCAGAGACCTGAAGGAAGAGATGGAGTGAAACCAGCATTCAAATATATAAAGAAGAAAATAGAAATAATCTGTAGTCTTATCAACCAGAGATAATTCTACTTAACATTTTGGCGTTTTCTTCCTTCCTTCCTTCCTTCCTTCCTTCCTTCCTTCCTTCCTTCCTTTCTTTCTTTCTTTAACTTTTGGCTGTGCTGCACAGCATGTGGAATCTTAGTTCCCTGACCAGGAATCGAACCCTTGGCCCCTGCAGTGGAAGCTCGGAGTCTTAACCACTGGACCATCAGGGAAGTCCCACTGGTGTTTTCTTTTTAGTTATTTTCTACGTAGTTATTTTTTAAACATAAAATTAAAATGATAAAGCACATAGGTACTTTTAATTGAAGTATAGTTGATTTACAATGTTTCAGGTGTATAGCAAAGTGATTCAGTTTATATATACATATACATACATATATATGATACATATATGTAATCTTCCATTATACATTATTACAGCACATAAGTATTTATGTTCTTTTTTTTTCCTCTTCACCCAGACTTTATACTGTGGGCATTTCCTCATGCTCTAAATGTTTTTCTGAGTATTTTCTTAGGATAAACTCCTGAGAGTGAAATTGCTGATTCATAGGATGTGTCCACTTAACATTTTGGTAATGATCATTATACCATTTTACATTTCCACCCAGCAGTATAGAAGAATCTCCATTTCTCTATATTTCTTTGCCAGGCTGATCACTTATTTTTTAAAAAAAAGGAAAACCAATCTCATGGTGGTTTTAATTCTATTTTTGATTGTTAGTAGAAGTCAACAACCCCTTCATTTTTCTAAAAAGAGAAATAGAGAAGAATTTAGAAATTCATTTATTTCTTCAAGCAACAAATATTCAGAGTGTTCTTTGTGCCAGGCACCATGTTCCTGCAGAGGAAATAGGTCAGGGAACTGCAGAGCGACGGGAGAAACTGGAGATCTGGTGCAAGTCCTTGGTTTTGTGGACAAAGAAACTAAAGCACAGAGTTCAGTGATTTGCCCAAGTCACACAGTGAATTAGTTGAAGATCTGGGTCTAGAACTTGGGGTCTTAAAGCTGGGCAAAACGCTGCCCTAATAAACAAAACAAAGGTTACTGCCAACTATGTAAATGGAAAGTATGATTTGGAGAGAGGGGATTGGCAGGGAGGCTGGAGTGAGGGAAAGTGGTTTAATCAAACCTCAGTAGCTGAGGGGACCAAACTCAGGCCGCAAGCTGCGAATGTGACATCCTGCAGTTGGAGAGAAAGAAGTAAACGTCAGGAAATTAGCTCTGTTGGCTGTCTTTGTCATTCTGAACCCTGCGCCCCCACTCTTGCCCCCTCCCCAAACCCATTTCAGAAATCCGGTCCCACTTTTCTTGCCTCTGACCCTGGTGGCTGAAATTTCTCTCAGTACCATAAAACCCGGGGTTGTAAAATTCATATTGTAACTTTAAGAGCCACATCTGTTTTAATCATTTTTTTCCCCTGTTTTAAGAACACAACGGGATTTTAATGGCAGCCATAAAATGGAAAAGTTGAAGGAAATTATCACAGATTTGTAAAGCTATAAGGCAGTTTCCTGGGCTCATGTGAGCAGTCAAATTACAAAGAAACAACGCAATTGCTTTTATTGCAGGCAGATCTCTGGTTTAAGCATTTCTCAGTTTAATCTATTGATGAGGATTAGCATTTTATTCACTTCGGCACTCATAATAGCTTTGGTACGTATTGCCCCGATGGGCCAGACTGGTGAGGATCACGAATCTCAGAGATGCAGAGAAAGCCAGAGAAACAGAATGAGGGGGGAAATATTGAGTCTGGCAAATCAAACAGACCTGGTTTGAATCATGGATCTGCCATGTTTAACCCGGTATGTGGCTTCAGGCAAAGTCCTACCTTCTCTAAGGTTTGCCTCTCTTATCTACATATGGGGCTATATGGGCAAGTTTTGCAGTGAAATTGTACAAGGAAATCACTCAGCATGATGCTAGGCAGAAAGTAGGGCCATCACCCAGTTCTCCTTCTGATAAGTAAGTGACTTGGAGCAGCCACTGCAGTGCCCCATCTACATCGTCTTGCACAGACCTCTTCTTACCAAAGAATGCTCACTGCAAACACCTGCCATTTTCCACCTGAGGCTCTTTTTCTGGCTCCAGGAGCACGCTTGGCCCATAGTCAGGGCAAGCCAGAGGGCGGATGAGTTAATGCCCACAGAAGCAATCCTCACCCAATGGCAGATGGGGACTGGAGGATAAATACCTGTGCTCCCTCTCCCTGAAGGAGGTACCAGTTCAGTTTCCTCCTCCCACCCAGAGCACCCCAGTGAGATGAACCTCTGGCTGCCTGCAGTGATAGCCTCCTTGGTTACACACTCTATTGGCTTCCTTCTCTTCTCTGTCTTCTCTTCTGTCTTAGTCTGTTTGGGCTGCTATAAGAAAGCACCACAGACTGGGTGGCTTACAAACAATAGAAATTGATTTCTCATAGTCCTCGAGGCTAGAAGTCTGAGATCAGGGTGCCAGCATGGTCAGGTTCTGGTAAGAACCCTCTTCTGGGGGAAAGACTGCAAACTTCTTGTTGTATCCTCACCTGTTAGAGAGAGAGAGAGAGAAAGAGAGTTCTCTGGGTCCCCTTTTATAAGGACACTAATCCCATTCATGAGGGCTCCACACTTATGACCTAATCACCTCCCAAATGCTCCACCTCCAAATACCATCACATTGGGGGTTAGAGTTCAACATATGAATTTGGGGGGTGGGGGTGGGGTGCAAACATTCAGTCCATAACATTGTATGGAGAGAAGGGAGGAGAAGGAGTAGGAGATGGACAAGAAAAATGGTCTCTGGGGGCTCTAATAACCTCTGTCAGTACGGGCATCTGTGCCTGGGAGCTCCTTTCTCTGAAACTGGAAAGCTTTGCTGCCAAAAGGAGGAAGTGTCCAGGATCTAACACTGCAACACCTCTCATCCAATGACTCCCAGGAATTAGTGTATAAACACTCCAGCTCCCTTGCCTCTGGGGCAGAATAACTCTGAGGCATGTACTTTGTACCATTTCCCAGGGTTTGTCCAAGGGATGAAGCTGTGGTCACCCAGGTGGCCGCTGGCTTGATAAGGGATGCTGTATTGGCTGCTCTCTCCCCTGTCTCCTTCCCTGCCTCCCTTTGGCTCTCGCTTCTCAAACGAACTACATGCCTGTGACCACTTCTGGGCAAAGCCAAATGTCAGGTGTGTTTGACATCTGAGTAGTGAGAAATCAGTTTTGAGCAGGATTGGCTAAGAGTGGAATAAAAGTGCTGCCTGGATCCCTTTTCTCTCTCTCTCTCTCTTTCTTTCTTGGTGGTGCCATTTTTCTCAGATGTGGAAAACTAAGGGAGAATAAGGAGGAATTGAAGACCACAGGGTAGCAGATACAAACTCACACTCTGGAGCCAGACCACCTGGGTTCACATCCCAACTTCACCACTTATCATCTTCAGGAATTCAGGCAAGTGACTAGGCCCACTATGTCTCAGTTTCTTCATCTGTAAAATGGAACTAGAGAGTACCAATAAGGATTTGGTCCCAATGAGGACTGAATGAGTAAAGCACCTAGAACAGCCCTGGTTATGATAAACACACTCTGTCGCTATTATTATTATTATTATTACAACTACTACTGTTACTGCTTCAGACATAAGATTGAGATACCTGTTGACATCCAATTATATCTGGCCCAAGTGCTCCCAACCCTTCTGGGACAAAGTGGTGAGATAATAACAGACATGAAAAGGTCTTAGAAACTCTTTGTTTACCTTGCTGTGTGCCCCTCTGAGCTCCAGAGACCGTGACTAACTCGCCTTGGTCCCAGGGCTTGACTCCGGGCTGCTTAGAGCAGGGGCCCAGGGTGTCCACAGAGGGAATAAAGAAGCAAAGGAACAGAGCCACTCTTGCTGCTCACAGGTAAGGGAACATTAATGAGATTATTTCAGCAAGGGTCCCAGATCTGGTCAATTCAGGAGCTGCTTTCATTGCCTCCAAGGCACCTCCAGGGATTTTAGAATTTTCTGCCCCAGAGTTGAAAGTTCTTCCTGAGAATGAAATGCTGTGCAGGGGCTTTGCAGATCTGTGATAAGGCAGCTCTCAGAGCCTGCGGTAACCTGAGCCGGCCGAGGCTTCCGCAGAGCCGTCTGGGTTTTCCTCACCAGTGAGTGAGGACAGAAAGCCAGCACAGGTAGGCACGCCAGCTCCTGGCTCCTCTCAGACACGGGCTGAATGTGGAGATAATGACCCTTTGCTGAAAGCAGCTTAATTCCCAAAGATGCTTGAAAAACCGAGTCCCCTGTCAGTGGGAGTGTCAATTGTTATAACTCTTTGCAAAGGCAAACTGACAATATCCAGCACCTTCTCGAGTCATATTGGAGCCTGAGCCCAGAGGAAAAATGTGCATCCCTGATAAATATGTTTTTATGTAATTGTTTTCAGGGTTAATTTCTTTCCAGAAGTAGATTTTGAAAATATTAGTGATGAGTTTGCTTCCATTAAAGCCAGGAAAGTAAAATTGATACAAATTCTGTCTTGGATATAAGTAAAATATTTAAACATAAAATAATGCTGTTTGTTTAATATGTCTAGTTTTCAACTTCAATATTTTCTTCCAACTACTTTAGTATTCTGGAAAAAAGCCATCCCACTCCTTGGCATATATGAGGAGAAAACTATAATTCAAAAAGATACATGTACCCTATGTACATAGCAGCACTGTTCACAATAGCCAAGACACAGAAGCAACCTAAACGTCCATAGACAGGTGAAAGGATAAAGAAGATGTGGTGTATATATATATAGTATATGTGGTATTTATATAGGGTTAGGGTATATTCCATATACAGTGGAATGCTACTCAGCCACAAGAAAAGGATGAAATAAAGCCATTTGCAGCAACATGGACGGACCTAGAGATTGTCATACTAAGTGTGTAAGTCAGAAGGAGAAAGTCAAGTACCATATGATATCACTTATATGTGGAATCTAAAATATGACACAATGAACTTATCTATGAAACAGAAACAGATTCACAGACATAGAGAACAGACTGGTGGTTGCCAGGGTGGGGGGAGCGGGGAGGGATGGATTGGGAGCTCTGGGTTAGCAGATACAAACTATTATATATATAATGGATAAACAACAAGGTCCTACCGTACAGCACAGGGAAATATATTCAATATTCTGAAATAAACCATAATGGAAAAGAATATGAAAAAGAATGAATTTATATGTATAACTGAGTCACTTTGCTGTACAGCAGAAATTAACCCAACATTGTAAGTCAACTTTACTTAAATAAAATAAATCTTTAAACTATTCTGGAAAAGATGACCATTAAAGACTATATAAAATTCTGTATATAGAGGCATACATTTTCTTTGGCCACAGGCTCCAGTACAGTTTGGTATGGCACTGCCAAGTCCTGTCTGTCAAGTTGTGATATTTTGTTCATCCTGAACTGTTTTTAGCATTAATTTTTTTTAATACTTTTTTTATTGGCTGTGTTGGGTCTTCGTTGTTGCATGCAGACTTTTCTCTAGTTGTGGGGAGCAGGGGCCACTCTTTGTTGTGGTGTGCGGGCTCCTCATTGCTGTGGCTTCTCGTTGCGAAGCACAGGCTCTAGGTGCCTGAGCTTCAGTAGTTGCGGCACAAGGGCTCAATAGTTGTGGCGCACGGGCTTAGTTGCTCTGCAGCGTGTGGGATCATCCTGGAGCAGGGATCGAACCCATGTCCCCTGCATTGGCAGGCGGATTCTTACCCACCGTTCCACCTAGAAAGCCCCAGCATTAATTTTGATTTTAGAACTATTGCATTAAAATATGATTTATCTTGGTCACTGAGTTCTTTTTGGTGTCCTCTTAAATTTTGTTCCTGAGTTGAGTGGTTCGATTGCCTCACCCTAGTTCCAGCCTGGGTAGAGCCTACTTCTGCAATACCACCTCTAGGACCTGAAACTACAGAAAATCTCACTGCAGGACGCAAAGATGTGCATTCAGTGGTGTTTGCTGTAACGTTGGGGAATCAATCCCAAAGCCCCTACCAGAGGGCTGCTAAATCCGTGATGGTCCATCATAGGATGGCATATTCTACAGCTGTTAAAAGAATATGATTGCTTTGACTTTTGTGGAACAGAAAACATATTTAAGAAATATTAAGAAAAAAACTTACAAAAACAGTATCTACAATAAAGCTAATACTTCTATTTGCACTGTTTGAAATGTTTTGTGTGCATTAGCTCAGTTAATCTCACAGCAAGGTTATAGATGAGGACACTGGGGCCCAGAGAAGCTAAGTAATTTTCCTAGGGACACACAGTGGGGGAACAACAGAATCAGGTTTTTTTTTAATGCAGCCTAGCCCCAGGGTCCAAGATTTTAACCACTAAGGTAAACTGCCTTTCTTTGATTTCAGAGTCTATGTTTATGCATGTACATATAATGTAGAAAAAATCATGGAGCCAAACAATAACTGAATAACTAATGGTTATCTCAGGTAGAGGTGAAAGGTTAGGATACTTTATAGCTTTGAATCTTATATAAAGTGTGAATTCTTAACAATGAGTATGTTATTTTTATAATAAGAAATAAGAAAAAACATGAAGTGCTTACTGTGTCTTATGCTAGGCACTTTCAAGCCACTGTCTCATTTAACCCTTGCAACAGTCTTATTATTATTCCATTCTACAGATGAGAAAACTGAAGTTGGAAAAGTTTAAGTGACCTCACCAAGCTTGCAGAGCTCCAAAGCGTTGGAGCCAGAATTCACCCTTGGATCCACAAAGCAGGATTACACTGAACATAACCTGTTTCTTCTATAGAATATTTTCACCGCTGCATGTCACCGCTGCATGTCAGTGCTTTGCAGAAACCACAGCACATTTTCGAATCAATCCCCTATTATTGGGCATTTAGGTTACCAACAGGGACTCACTCTTTTTGCAGCAAGGGGGGCTGGGGAGCCCACTCGGCCAGGGGCGCAGGGCGTGGCGAGATGAGGGCTTGCCTTGGTCCCACAGCCCGATGCCATTTTCTCCGTGGGCCCTTCCCCAGATTCCAAGCTTTGAAAGGAATCACCGTGAGGGGAGGGCCCCCACCCCCGCTTTCGTCCTGTCTCCCGGTCCCTAGAGGATCCTCCGGTGCCGGCTGCCTCAGGCGGCACCATCTGCGCCGCGCAGGTGTGCCCGGCCCCCTGCCCAACCTGGGGGCTGCGAACACTGGGCCGATTGTGGCCCCCGCGAGCCCGGCGGGCAGCTGCGCCGGGGCTGCCATCTGTGTGCGCCCGGCCGCCGGGGGAGGCCGGGGGCGGCGCGCGGAGGGGCCGCCGGGACGCGCCCTCGCCGGGCCCCATTCAAGCGCTGCCAAGGCCTAATTGATGAGAAATGGCCCCGAGCAGGTGCGAACCTGTCTCCGGAGGCTGCGGGGCGGAGGGCGGGGGCCCGGGGAGGGGCGGCTGCTTAGTGCGAGCGCAGCTGTCGAGGGTCATTACCGCGGCGGTCTCCCCAGGGGTATTCCAGCCTGGGGGCGGGGTGGGGGTGGAGAGAGAGCGCAGGCTGTAAGGTGTGGGCTCGGGGGCGGGGAGGGGAACCACAACCCCTTTGTCGCACCCAGAGTCTCTTCCTGAGCTCTGTGACCTCGCTTACTGCAGGAGACTGAAGCCAGGTGGGACCAGCCTCGCAGCTAAGGACGCCCAGCAAGCGGTAGCTCCCAAGGGACACCTAGTCCAGGGCTGCCCACCAGGGACCCTCAGTGATGTTGAGTGACCCACCTCCACTTCCCTTTTTATTGCTACACCAGGTATGTACAGGAAATGCGGAAGCACGCTTTTGAAACTCTATCCTATTTTAAGTAGATATTGACTGCATCAACCCTTTGAACCCCTCCCCCACCCAAACCCCAACCCGCATCCCCACCCCCATGCACCACCCCCCAGCCAAATACCAATCAAGGTACAATCAAATTGGGCTATTCCTAAGATGCTTACAGGTCGGATTTGTACAATTATAGTTACTTAGGGCCCTGCAGACAGGGTGGCCAGTAATGTGGTCAAGGGTCCAGTTGGATGGTGAGCCTCTTCCCTATAGCTGGTGAGCCTCTGCTTCCCATCAGCTGCTTGCTCCTTGGTCCTTGGGACTGAGAGGAGAGCTCATTTAGATGTACTATTAATTTCCAAAGACCCAATGCAAGGCCCTCCTGAGCAGTGCAACTGGCCTGGCGGATAAGTGGGTCCTCCTGGTCCCATCCCCCACCTCTCCAAACTCCTCAGTCAGCTGCTCTGAGGCCAGTTGATTGGAACCTACATTCTTAGTGTCAGACATTTTGCCAAGTTTTCACCTGCAGCAGTATCACCGTGCGGCAGCCAAAGTGATCTTTTCAAAATCAGAGCTTGATTCTTGTGGCTGAAAGCCCTCCATTAATTTCCTATTGCACAAGAATACGATTTTGATCCCTACCATGACCTACAGGCCCAGGTGGTCTTGCTCCAGGACGCCTCTCTGCCCTCATTTCATACTCTGTTTCCCTCCATGTGCTGATCCTGCAACACTGGGGCAACGTTCCACAATAAAGTGCCTACTATGTGCCAGGCACTGCTCTAGGTTCTTGGGAAACAGCAATGAGCAAAATAAACATGTGCCCCCTTTTTCTCTGTATTACCTGGCCCAGGTTACCTACCCTTTCCATACCTCAGTTTTCTCAACTGTAAAATGGGATGATAATAAAAAATTCCTTCCTTGTAGAGTTGCTGTGAGGATTAATAAACCCAGGCTTAGAGACCCCCTGGCACAAAGCTAGAGACCCCTACCTGTGAATTCTAATGATTTGAGTGTGTATTAAGGAAAAAACAGATGAGGCATGTCAAACCCCTTCATGCGTATGAATTTTTAAAAAAGAATCCATTTGAAGAAAAAACATTAAATGAATCGTAAAACATTAACTAAGTGGTTTGTGGACATGAAAATCCTCACAGAAATTGAGAATATGATTGAAGTTTGGGCAACTGCTGTGTTGGAGAAGATCCTGTCTTGCGAGCATTTGCTTTCAGAGGCTTCACTGGTGGGTGACGGATGGATGTGCTGAAATCAAGCCGAGCCTGAAGCAGAGTGGTAATGGTGGTATTTCAGCCTGAGTAGGTAGTCTTTCTTTTTCAATGAAATCCCTGAGGCCTAGACCTGTTCTTCCAAGGCCATGGCTGGTAAGGACATTGGTGACCCCCTGTAGTAGGTTGAATAGTGACTCCCCCAGAAGATGTATCCAGATCCTAACCCCGGTGCCTATGAATGTGACCTTATTGGGATAAAGGTCTTTGCAGATATAGTTACGGGAACGATCTCAAGATGAGGTCATCTTGGATTAGGTTCTGCCCTAAATCCAATGACAGGTGTCCTTATAAGAGGCGGAAAAGAAGACATACAGAGACACAGGGAAGGGCAAGTAAAGACGGAGGCAGAGATTGGAGTGATGCCACCCAAAGCCGGTGCGTGCTGGGAGCCACTGGAAGCTGGAAGAGGCAAGGAACTGAGTCTTCGGAGCAAGTGCGGACCTGCCAACACCTTGATTTCAGATTCCTGGCTCCCAGAACTGTGGCTGAATAAATTTCTATTGTTTTAAGTCACCGAGTTTGTGGCAGTTTGTTACAGTGACCCTAGGAAATGAATACACGCCTCTCACACAAAAAAGCCCTGTTTGCTTTCTCTCTCTCTCTTTGGAAATGTGGCCTGGCCAGGACTCTGTGGGGCTCAGAGAGGGGAAGCTTGGAACATGGACCCCCCCCGGAGGCAGATTTCCTGTAAAGTTAACGAAGCTTAAACTTCAGGGCCCATCGCTCACCCGGGCACCTTCTAAAACCCTGGGAGGGGTCCTAACACCGCGTTCACAGAGCCACATGTTTGTGAAATCTGCAAAAGTACACTATTGTAAGTACTATCCCTTAAGACCATCGTGTTGGGGCAGCACGCTAGGGGTCTGGCCAAAGGGAAGTGTGGATGGGATTGCATTCAGGTGGCCTCATAGGATATTTTATGTGGCTCACAGACATCTCTGTGCATGGTTAAGTCATTGCTTGTCCTCTAGGTGTGAGAATGGCTTCCCAGAAAAATTCTCTTGCTCACGGTGGCCCCAGAGACATCGTCATTGACAAACTGGGTGATGAGAGTCATCAGTTAGAGGGTGTTTGAGATTAGTCACTGCACTTGGAAAACTTGAAATGCCTTGAAATGTTTCAACTCATGTAGGAAAGAAACTTGATAGTGGTTTCCCCAAATTTAACAACCATCCTACAAAGGTATGTGTCATGGGCTAAATTCTGTCCTCCCCAAGTTCCTATTTGAAGCTCTAGCCCTCAGTAACTCAGAATGTGACTGTATTTGGAGATAGGGTCTTTAAGGAGGTAATTAAGTTAAAATGAGGTCATTAGGATGTGTCCTAATCCAATATGATTAGTGTCCTTATAAGAGGTGGAGGTTAGGACACAGACAGGCACAGAGAGAAGACGGCCGTCTGCAAGCCAAGGAGAGAGGCCTCAGAAGAAACCAACCCTCCTGACATCTTGAACTCAGACTTCCAGCCTCCAGAACTGTGAGAAAATAAATGTTTATTGTTTAAGCCACCTAGTCTGTGTACTTTGTTATGACAGCCCTAGCAAACTAACCCACTATATGACATTACCGATCACGGATTACCAAGCCAGAAGAAAGTTTTCTAAAAACTGTCAATTGATTTTTTTTTTTCTGATCAAATTTTCTAGAGGAAAGGTTGAGTTACCTTTCTTTTCTCTCCGTAAAATGCTGTTTGTAAGACAAGATGATCAAGAGGTCTGTGGTCAAAAAGGGGAAACGGCGATCAAGTTTTTCTCCTACGTGAGCTAAAACATGTCAAGTTTTCTTGTGAAGTGACTAATCTTAGTTCTCAGTGATTGATAATTCTCAGAGTGTGCCAGGCAGTTAATTAATAAAAATATTGATTTTTTTTCTGTATTTTGTGGTTTGTGTCAGCTTTTTAAAAAGTAATTGTCATTTCCTTTTTTCTAAATATTTCTTTCTGTACAAGATTTTATATTAATAATTTTGTCTTTTCCTTAAAGAGAGCCCCTCAGATTGTATAAATTTCAGGCTCAAAACTGTATCTGTCGCAACCCCACCCCTCTCCACCCACCCCCAGCAGGTCAACATTTTGGGGGACCTTGACCCCACAGAGGGGCCCTTTTAGCCTTCAACCACTCCAAGCCTCTCCCATTTGGGCCCTACTTTTCCAGGAGGTGAGTGTTGAGTGCAGAAGGGAAAGATGCATAATTGATGAGACTCCAAGTGTGGCTGGGCTAAAGAGGTCAATTAATTATTAAATATAGACTCAACGGGGAGAAATTTCATTATGGGGTCATTTAATTAAGTGGCGGGCCAGAGGGACATTCCGAGATGGGATTTCAAAGCCTCTTATATTTTCTGAGTTTGGTTCTGGACCAAGTCTGAGTGTGTGAAGAAAAAGGGAATGGCTCTTAAACCTGGAACGTGAATCCATCCTCTCCCATACTCCCCCTCCTCAGTGCCTCTCTTCCTTCCTTTCTTCTGTCCTTCCTTCCTGCCTTTCTTTTCTACCTTCTCCTTCCCTCCTAACTCTCCTTCCTTCACTAGTTTGGTTATATTTATTGAGCATCTTCCATGAACCATTGTTCAAAATACCAGGGTTTTGGTGGTGAAAAAACAGCTTCATTGTACTGGGGGAGACAAGTAGTAACCAAGTAAAGGAATCAATAAACAGGAAGGCATCCTATAGGTGGGATGGCTGTGCCAAGCTGAAAAGCAGGGTGATGGGAGAGCATCTAGTTAGGCTTCTCAAGGCCGTCCCTCTGAGGAGTCACTATCTGAGCTGAGTCCTGAAACATGACAAGGAAATCGTGAGGGGACAATAGGGCAATAAAGCACTTCAGGTATAAGGAACAGGAAGTGCAAAGGCCCTGAAGTAGTAGAAGCTGGTGTGCTCTGGGAATAGCCAGGAGAATGGAATGGATGGAACAGAGTGCGTGTGTGAAGGCCAGGTAACATATGAGCTTCAAGAGGTGGGCAGAGGCCTAAAAGATACTTGATGGACAGGGTTTTTTTTTTTTTTTTTTTTTCAGTAGATGCTGTATTTTTCAGTAGATGCTGTATTCAGTAGACCACTCACTGTATTAGGACACTTTTCAGCTGTATGTCATAGAAATCCAACTCAAGTTATCTCATTTGAAACAAGGGACTTTACTGGATCATATATCTGATAAAAATACAGGGGAAAGTGGGTTTCAGGCATGGCTGAATCTAGTAGCTCAGAAGATGATGATGTAATAATGAAATTTTGATTCTTTGTCTCTGTCTGTCTCTCTTTGTCAGCTATTTCCCTTTTCAAGCAGGCTTTCTCCATGTCATGGCAAATGTGGCTTCCAGCAGTTCAATGTTTTATTCCCCAAGCTTAGAAACCTCAAAAACAAACAAACAAACCCCCCAAACCAGAGCACCTCTTACTAAAAAGTTCCATTTAATATCCCAGGTTAAAAATTTATCAAATGGCAAAGGTCAGTTGCCTGTTTCTCAACCAATCATTGTGGCCAGGAGTGTGGAATACTCTGATTGGCCAGAACTTGGATCAGGGGAGAGATGGATCCTCATAGACTAGAAGCAGGGGAGGGATGGATTTCCCAGATGAAAACTGGGGTTCTAGGGCCAGAAGAAGGAATGGATTCTGGGCAGACATAAACAACTGTGGTCCACTACCTTTCTTAGTCAGTCGCTTTTTCTTTGCTGGCCAAGGGCTATTGCTTTGAAGAATCCATCAAGAGGAATTGTCTCATCTTGACAATAGGCGTGACTGAGCTATGGACACTGACATAGATGCTGATCAGGTGGGATTAGCAGGCACGAGTTTTGAGTCAGAAAGGCAGCATGGAAAATGAGGAAGCGCTCTGGCCTTGGGGCCCAACAAAACAGAATTCAAGGTGAAGAGCTTTGAAAAGGACAAAGAAGGAAATTGCATATGAACAAGAGGGGAAAACCCACCAAAAAGAACCTTGAATTTTGGTGTCCCTAACAATGGAAACTCACAATGTAAAAAGTAACAAAAAATGGGTAAAGCAAAAATGTTCTGGTGGGAAAGTAACTTCATTCAGGTTTTCTAAAAAGCAGACAGGCACGGCTGAGTCAAGTCGATGCAAAAATATAGGACCCAGGCATTCTTCTCCCAGGTATCAATCCAAGACAAATTCTCATGACAGTCATAAAAGGACCTGTCTGAGGACATCATTCCAGCATTAGTGCTGGTGGCAAGGAGAGGTTACCTGGGCGTTCATTACCGGGGAAGTAGATGGAGAAAATGTGGATGCACCCTTGCAGTTCCCAGCAATGGATGAGGCTTGCTCACTGCAACATGGATGGATCCGAAGAACCTAGTCCTAGTGTGCAGTGCAGGCAGTAAGAGGTACACAGCACTATACCATTTACGGAAGGTAAAAGCATATATGTACCCAGAATACTACAATTAGTATATGAGCACATGTAAACCCAAAGTACCTCATGAACTTGAATCAGAAGTGGACATTTAGAATTTTAGAAAGTGAATGGCAAATAGCTGTGACTTTTGGAAATGCTAGTTTTCTTGCATAACAATTATTGGAAAATTCTAGAAGAGAGACCTCCGAAGCTTCCAGTGTGTGGCTGGTCTCTCCCATCTTGTCTTCTTCCAGTGGTGCATCAGGTGTTGGGGAAGGACAGGCAACCTGGCAGAAGATGCTTCTCATGTGCTACTTTTCCAAGCAAGTTCTAGAAGCTGGTGTTTCAATGCTCACTGGCATTGTCTCAAGTGGGACCATCCCTGAAGTCCACCTGGATTCCCCAAGAAGGACATTCATCAGCTCTGCCAGTCTGGAGACTGGGGACTCTTTCCAGGCTCCTGTGGGTCCAGTGGAGCTTTGTTTCCAGTCCTGTACTTTCTAAATTACAAAACCAATACATATTCATTATGAAAAACAAGCAAACACCCTTATCTTACCTTGTGTGGGTAATGGCTATTGACGGCTTAGTGTTTGCTTCCAAAACAAGTCTCTGTACCTACACATGGGTAATTTTACTTTTTGTAACTAAGGAGATCCTACCCTATGTGTCCGTCAGGATCCTGCAGGAAACAGATGGCACATTTAGTCTGGGTCGTAGAGGGGAGTGCAATGAATGAAATATTTACAAAAGTGTGTGTGTGGGGGGGGATGCCAGGTAGAATGATGCTGTATGCCTGGGTGCTGCCCATGGGAAGCCTTTACCTCTCCAGCCAGAAGGGATACAGGGAGGGAGCAGCCACTAGACTTAGCCAGTGATGTGTGGAGAGAGACAGCAATGCCTGGCAGTGAGCAAGGGAGGATGAAGACCCTGCCTTCACTCTGCTTCTGCACTTCCATCTCCTGCTGGGCTTCCCATTGGTTGAACCCACAGGAGGCCAGGGGATAGGGGAGCCCTCGGATTTGCCCCCATGGATCATCCTCCAGGGTGGATTTGGAGGGGCAGCAAAGGAGGCCCACGTGACCTGCTCCCTAGACCTCCTCCTTCCATCAGCATGCACGGGTGAGGGGCTGGAGGCTCCGCACTTTCTCTGCAAGACCCCCTCCTCCCCTGCCCTATACATCCACTGCTCAACTTTACCTGCCTGGAGACCATCAGAACTAATCTGTCTTTGACCCTGTCTCCATCAGTCACCCCAGAAAGCCCAGACCCTGGTCACTCTCTCTTCCCAGGACCCTCATCTCCACGTGTCTTTGTAGACCATGAGGCAGCCCCATGACCCCTGCCTGTTTTATTTTTCCTCCACAGCACTTTCCCCCATCTACCCTATTCTTGCTTTGACTTAGTTTTTTGTCTTCCTCAACTCAAGCACGTATTTTTGTCCTCTTTGCTCCCTGTTACATCCCAAATATTTAGCATAGTGCCCAGCATGTAGTAGGTGCTCAAGACATAACAAACTGTCCAAGCACTTCTGTGTCTTTTAAATGGGCATAGAGTATTTTGTAATACCAGGAAAACTATGGTACCTGTAGCCATTCCTATAAAAAGTAGCTTTTAGGTAAGTTCCAGTTTTTCCCCAGGACTGATGGCACAGCAGGAAACACCCCTCTCCATGCAGTTTGCCTCATACTTGTGTGCCAGTGTCTTCCTAGAAGTGGAAACGCAGCATCAGAGAGGTTGGGCTTTGGGGCAGATGCTGTGTTGTTTTGAGTTCACAAAGAATAAAGAACCAAGCTTTTCTTGGTGTTCAGTACTGTTTTGAGTCTGAGACAGAATTCTCCATCTACCATGTATCCAGTATTTACTCAGGGGAGGACAGAGCTGGATCTGGTCCAGGCTTTGTGCTTGATGAGCTTGGAGTCTAGTTGAGAGAGCAGGGTGTTCCCAGGGCATTCTTTTCCCTTCCGGGCAGGCTCCCAGACAGCCAGGGCTGGGGGGACTCAGAGAGGGCAGGAGTCCTGGAGGCTGGGGACATCGGGACAAACTTCTGGTGAAAGGGCCACTAATGAGCTTCGTTAATCAATTCAACAATAATTTACTGAGCCTCTACTATGTGCTGGGTACCATCTAGGCACTGGGAAAATAGGGTCGAAAGAGTTAGAAATGGCTCCTGTTCTCACAGAGGGGACAGTCTAATGAAGGGAGGGAAGGAGTCACCAAATAAAGCAATCAACAACCGTGGGGAAGTTATGAAGGAAGTAGAATAGGATGATGTCATGGTGACTGATGGGGTGGGCTGGCTGCATAGATTGGGATGCTCAGGAAGTCTTTCAGGATGTGGCATTGGGGCAAAGAGGTGAATGACAAGGCGTGAGCCATGGCAACGAAAGTCTGAGGACAGAGCATTCCTGGGTGAGGAAGGGCATCCTCTATGGCTGTGAGGTGGAACTTGGTTTGCAGTGATTGGGGAGCAGACAGGAGCTCACGTGGCTGGAGCAGAGGTCCCTAGGGAACCAATCATTCAAAGCTTGCCAGAAATTTGGATTTTATTCTAAGTGCAATAATTAGTCATTGGTGGATTTGAGGTATGGTAGGGATCTGACCTGATTTCTTTTTAAGAAGATCTTTCTGGTTGCTGTATGGAGACTGGCTTAAAAGGAGGGCAAGAATAGAAGCAAGAAGTCCAATGCGATGGTAGCTGCAGTAATTTAGAGATGATGATGGTTTGGACCAGAGTGATGGCTATAAGGGTGCTGGGAAGTGGATGGGTTTGGGAAATAAGCTTTTTTTTTCTTTTTTAAATTTATTTATTTATTTTATTTATTTATTGGCTGGCTTTGGGTCTTCCTTGCTGCACACGGGCTTTCTCTAGTTGCTGTGAGCAGGGGCTACTCTTCATTGTGGTGCTCAGGCTCCTCATTGTAGTGGCTTCTCTTGTTGTGGAGCACGGGCCTTAGGCGCGTGGGCCTCAATAGTTGTGGCACATGGGCTCAATAGTTGTGGCTCACGGGCTTAGCTGCTCTGTGACATGTGGAATCCTCCCAGAGCAGGGCTCGAACCCGTGTCCCCTGCGTTGGCAGGCGGATTCTTAACCACTGTGCCACCTAGGAAGTCTGGGAAATAAGCTTTAATAGCCAATAGGATTCATTGATGGAGAGGATGTGTGGTATGAGAGAAGGAAAGGATAAGCTTGAGACTGTAGGACTCAGAATGGGTTGGCTGTTGGGGCCATCCACAGATTTGGGGGTGAAGGCAAAAGAGGGTGAAATCAAGAAATCAGTTTGCTTTGGCTGTGCCTTGAGTTGAGAAGCATTGTCTACAGCTTCCCAAATCTTTCCTACATGAGCATCTTCACCCAGACTTTTCTCCCAACAAAGTCTCGAGAAGTTGAGGCTGGGCAGAGAGCCCCCCTGAGCCGGTGGGTGGATTCTGAAGATGGTTCACCAAGTTGCTTCTGGGGGTGAAACTGACAAGGTCAGGTGCACAAATGCTGTAAATAATAGAAGAGACACATTTGAAATGACAGGCATAACCAAACCAGAAAATCCTCATTTCTAACCAGATACACTAAGTATCTGTTTTTCGTCTCCACCCCAAAGATGTGCACAGCTGTCTGGCATTTGTGGATGGGCTCAGGCTGCTTAACGCCCACCTGCCTTCCTGGGGTCAGGCCTCTTTGGTGAACTTGAATGTTTGTGCCACTGCTGCCAGCAGTTAGGTCTGTCCAGCCAGCAAGAGACTTCTGGCAGGAAGAAGAAGGGGCGTTTTGTTGAGGGGACATTGGAAGGGGTGTCTAATTGAGCTGGGTTCAAAGGCGAACCTAGGACCCAGTGTGATCGGATGGGGACAGTAGAATGAGTTGCCTTCTTTTCTCCAGCAAGCTGAGGAAGTGGGGTTAGGTTGGCAAAGGTAGAGTTCTGGGTAGGCAATAATTGGAAGAAGAGCAAGGCATTTTTTACTTGTTTGATTGGTTTCTGGGTTTGGTGCTAGGAACAATAAGAAGTAAAAATGAAATTATTTTCAATGATGGACACTTCTGCTTGCCTCGACTATCCAACGGCTATTCCCCCTTCTTTTCTACTCATATACCCTGATTTTGTTCCAAGGCACAGGGTCCAGTCCCAGAGGATGAGGCAATTGATCCAAGCCAATCACAGTGACTCAGTCTTCCTTGGACAGTTCGACTAGGGGTGGACGTGTGACCCAGGGAGTGTCACTGGGTGTATAATGAAAGACTTTTCAGAAAGAGAGAGAGAGAGAGATTGATTTGTTTCTCTTTGGAATGATGAGTGTGATGAGTGTGATGCTTGGAGCCATGGCAACCATATTATAGCCTGGAGGGGAAACCCTAGAGAATCACAGAGACACAGATTCAAAGTCCTGCCATTGCAGAACTGTGGAACAAACTCTGAAAAAATTTAGACTTTGAAGCTTCCATTTAGACCAGAGTTTCTAAACCTCAGCACTCAATACCCATTTTGGAGCAGAGAATTCTTTGTTGTGGAGAGATGTCCTGTGCATTATAGAATGTTTAGCAGCATTCGTGGTCTCCATCCACTAGATGCCAGTAGCACCCACATCGCAGATGTGACAAGAAAAAAAAAGTCTCCACAGATATTGTCAAAGGTCTCCTGTTGGGCAGAATTACCCCTGATTGAGCAGGACTGCTCCTGAAATCTTGTTAAATGGTACAATTACATGTCTGGAGTACTTACGCCACGGCTGATTGGGAATTTTGGTTCCTGCAGCCTAAGCTGCAAGTCACAGTCCTGGTTTCCATGTAGCACACAGTCTGGCAGTAGAGACAGAATCATTCATTCATTCATTCATGTTTTTGTTCATGTGTTCATTTATTCAAACAGATATTAATTGAGCACCAACTGTGTTCCATGCACTGTTTGAGGGGCAGGGATATCACAGGGAACAGAGCAACATCTGATTTCTCAAAGATCTGATGTTTCAGTGAGGCAGACGATAAACAAAGCATGAACGATTGGTTACATGGTGATATCAGCGATGAAGAAACAAAGTGGGGTGGAGATGTGGAAGGTGCCATGGGGAGGATGCTGCTTCGTGCTAGTGCTGATGGTCAGAGGGGTCTCCTGTGACAAGGTGACATTTGAGTAACTGGGGGGAGTGCAAGAGCCATTGACCAGGATGGGGAAAACTTTTGTGGGAGAAGCAAGTTCAGGAGCAGAAAAACTTTTTTGGACATGTTAATCTGAGATGTTCATTAGTTACCCAGTGGAGTTGTGGGACAGGCAGCTGGAGAGATAGAATTTGCAGAAACGTGCACTCCAAAGAAGTGATTCCCAGACAAATCACCCTTCTCTCTCAGAGCCTTCATAATGCTGTTCCCTCTGTCTAAAATGCTGTTCTTTCAAGTTATTCAATAGAGTTCAGGTTCAATGTGACCTGTTCAGGGAGATCCTTCCATCCTGCCGCCGCCCCTGCCCCACCCCAGGTCTCCACTTTACACTCAGAGACCCCCAGTCTCCTTAAAGCCTGCGCCACAATTGCAATTAAATAGTCAAGTTTGTGATGATCTGTTTCTTGCTTGTCCTCTCATTTCCCTTCCCAGACTACCAGCCCCATCAGGCCAAGAACTGTGTCTGTTTAAATCATCACTCTGTCTTCAAGGCTTTATATACCATAGGTATTCCGGCTTATGAAATTAATGGATGACCACACTTTTCTATTTGTTCATTTACTCACCTAGCAGACACCATCAGCCCCCACCCTCCACCTGTGTCCATTTCGTCTTTATGCAATGCACCCCAGGATGACTTCCCAGATTTCAACACCTGCATTCTTTGCCTGAGGGCTGTCATGAGCCACTATGATGAGTTCTGCCCTGCACGTGGACGGTAGGAGGTACCCAGGAATTAATGACCTCCCTTCCCTCACAGGAGCAGCCCTCAACTAAAGACTGATTGGACTTTGGGAATTACTCCAGCTTGCTCACTCCCCGGGGGAGGGTAACTGAGGTGCGTGTTTTCCATGGTTACCCCAAGCATCCCAATGAGATTAAGCTCCAGTTGCCCACCGTGGAAACCTGCTGGATACCACGCCCTGCGGGGGGCTGTCTTCCTTCCTGTGTCACTTCCCCACTCCCTTAGTGGTGTTTCCCATTCTTCCCAAATGCTTCTTGCTCTTGAATCTCTGCGTCAGTGTCTGCTTCTGTGGAGACTCAACCAAAGACACTCAAAGATTCCAAGCACCAACTTGGGACCAGAGGTGGCTCTGGTCTCTAGGAGCAAAATGACTGTGCCCTCTTGGACCCCATTTTCTCTGATTGGAATGGACCACAGACCATAAACAAGCACATCAGTAGATCGACAAGAAAATCATCAGATAATGTTGACGCCTGATGCCACGAAGTGTTAAACAGAACCATGGTTTAGAAAGTGTCTGATGCGAGAAGGCTGTCGTAGTCTGGGTGGTCAAGCAAGGTTTCTCCGAGGTGACGTAGACCTGGAGGATGAGGAGAAGCCGGCCATGGGAAGCTCTAAAGGAAAGGTGTTCCAGGCAAAGAGCATGCCTAGTGCAAAGGCTGGAGTTGGCATGGGAAGGGGAGGGAGGGGAAAGCTGGGCACATTGGAGGAGCAGAAAGGAATGAGTGTGATGGGCCCCACGATCAAGAAAAGAGATGAGAAATGAGGTCAGTGAGATTGCAGTGGCCGGAATGAATGAATGAGCAGATGACCTAGCACTAGGGAAATTGGAGAGGAGGCCGTCTGGGGCAGATCTATCCAACCTCTGGAGGGAGAGGGGAAGCCCCCTGTCTAGGATGGCGGCAGGAACCGTCAGAAATGCTGCAGCTGGACCAGAAATGCTGCTTATTACTTTAATAACCACTTGGAGGTCGGGAGGCAAAGGAAGGGAGCCAGACAAGGTGAGGAGGGAGGGGGAGGGCCCCAATTGCCTGCCCCGCCAGGGCCTCGGAATCTGACAGCATCTGTCACCAGGAAATCACATGTAATTACCCCAAGGGATAAAAATCCGGTTGGGGAAACACTTAGGGCCGAGCAGAGGGGTGAGTGGGGTGGCCGTCTGGCCTGCCATGGTCTGCTTCCTTGTAGGGGAGGGAAAGCCTCTCCCCTGGGATGGGGACTCCCTGGAGGCTCCTGCAGCCCAATGTGCCGGGTGCTTGCCGCTCCCAGGGGCAGGGGGTGGGTCTCAGGAAGTGCTATTTGTTGAATGAAGCTATTGTGGATTTGTGGGGAAGCCAGCTCACTCCCACGTTGCTGGGCCTGAACTCCCACAACTGGAGCCCCACCTTTGGGCTTGAACTCTCTACCAGAGCCCTGGTGAATACACATCCGTGACACCCAGAAGAGCTAAGCACACTGGTACCTGCTAAAACCTTCATCCAGATGCTTGGTCAGTTGCCGATGGAACCCATGAGGGGAGGGGCACAGAACAGGTATATTTCAATATGTCAAAGGCAGGTAACGAGTGGTAGCAGGAACTTGTGGTTGTAAGAGGTAAAAATATGATTTGAACAAACAAACAAATAAGGAATGTATTGGAATTTGGAGTGTTGTTTTTTTTTTTTTATTGTGGTAAAGTACACGTAACATAAATTTTACCATTTTAACCATTTTTCAAGTGTACAATTCAGTGGCTTTCAGCACATTTCACAATGTTGTGCAACCTTCACCATTACTCATTTCCAGAACATTTTCATCATCTCTGAGAGAAACTCTGTACCCATTCAACAATATCTTCCCATTCCCCCAAGAATGTATTGGGTTTTCTAACTGAAAAAATCCAGGGGGGCGGGCTGGCTTCAGGCACAGCAAGTGCTCAGATGATTTCAGTCTCCATGCTGCCTCCCCTGAGTTGATTCTGAGAAGGAATTTCCCTTTGGGAAGTCAAGCTCCAGTCTGACACGCTCACAATGCCAAATCCCGAGACAGAGAGAAACAGGTTCCCCTGACAGTTGCTCAAGCCCAAGCCATGGGATTCACTTGGATTGGCCTATCTAGCTTGGCTGAAGTCATATTGCCATGAGTTGAATATTTGTGTCTCCCTCAAATTTGTATGTTAAAGCCCCAATCCCCAATGTGATGTTATTAGGAGGTGGGGCCTTTGGGGAGGTAATTAGGTCATGAGGGTGGAGCTCTCATGGATGGGATTAGTGCCCTGCTTCCTCTCTCCCTTCTCTCTGCCATGTGAGGATATGATGAGGAGACAGCTGTTGGCAAACCAGGAAGAGGGTTCTCACTAGATACTGGATCTTTTGGCACCTTGATCTTGGACTTCCCTACTTCCGGAGCTGTGACAAATAAATGTCTGTTGTGTCAGCCACCCAGTCTATGGTGTCTTGTTATAGTAGCCCAAGCAGACCATGACACACATGATTGCCCTGAACCAGTCACTGTGGCCAGGAGCACTGATTGCCTGGTTGGCTTGTGGACTTCCAGTGGGGGAGAAGGTGGCTTCCAGGAGGAAAATCAGGGTTATGTTATTCAGGGAAAGCATGCTGGTCGGCAAGAATAATAGATGCTCGTTAGACCCTGCGCTTCGAGCCCTCTTTCTGGCCTGAGCAGATGACTCAAACCAGGGCAATGAGTGCCATCCCAGGATTCTTGCTGCAAGAATATGAACTAGGGTTGCTAAGTTAACTGAAAGCCCAAACAACTCAAGACCACTAGGCCAAGAGGGCAACCTGGGTGTGAAGATGACACAAAGGAAAGCAGAGCTGAGGGACGGAGAGGGGCTATTCCTGACAACACGAGTGAGTCCCTGGATCCAGCCAAGCTTAAAGCCAGTTTTACTTCTGGATATTAGAATTACATGAGCCAACAAATTTGCTTTTTGGCTTAAGCCAGTTTGAAGTTTTATTTTTTTGTCACTTGCTATCCAAAGAGGATTAATGCTAGTTTGTGACCACAAATCATTTAAGAAGCATGAAGCTATACGATTTCTAAACTCCCCTCCAGCTGAACATGCTAAAGAACTTCCCTTCCAAAATTTGACAACAAAGAATTTTAAGTGATCTAGGATAGCGTGTCAGTCAAGCCAGTGAAATTTTCCTATAGTCACCAACTCACTGTTCACCTTTGGCTGCCCCTCCACTCCCTCTTCTTGGTCTGTCCTTCCACCCTACCCCAGGGAGGGAGGATTGGAAGTGCTGGGGGATGACAGTGGTGGGCACAGCTGGAGATTCAGATAAGGTGACTCTAAGGTGACATTAGAGTGGAGCCAGGAAAAGGAGAGCAGGGGAGCCATGTGGGTTTCTAGAGGGTGTGTGTTCTGGGCAGAAAAATCAGCATGTGCAAAGGTCCTGAGGCAGGTGTGAGCACGCTGTGTTCAAGAAGCCTGGTGTGGCTGTAGGAGAGAGAATGAGGGGGTAGGTGGTATGAGGTGAGTTCAGAGAGAAATGAGGGAGAGGACACATTGGGTGGGAAGCTGGATATTTATTTTTAATATTATCATGATGTTCAAGGGTACACACATTCTTTTTTCAGTCCCACAAATTTTTTTTCTAGCTTTATTGGGATATAATTGACATATAACATTGTGTAACTTTAGGGTGTACAATTGGATGATTTGATCACATATATTGTGACTTGCTTACTGCAATAAGGTTAATTAACACATCTTTCATCCTGTGTAATTCCCATTTTGTTGTTAGTGTTTTTATGATGTGAACATTCAAGCTCTACTCTCTTAGCAGCTTTCAAGGATGCAATACAGTAGTGTTGACTGTGGTCACTATGTTGTAAGCATTATACAGTCTCCATCACACACCTACACACCCACACTCCCACAGGCCCACATACGCCCTTCAGAACTGCACCCACGTTGGCCTATGGACACGTAAGCGCACACACACACGCACATGTACATCTTTTGCCTGGACACATGTATTCCAACACACTCACTCACATTCTAACACGCACTCATGCACACAAGGACACACACACAATCGCAAACGCACATCACACTCACGTGTGCTCATTTCTACTCACATCGACACGCTCACTGGCATCAGCCTACCCACACACCTGCGCTCACACTCAGCCCCGATCCCCCTCACGCCCGCCCGGCACCTCCCCCCCGCCCCACACACCTCCCAGCTGACCGCTCACGTTGTCACTCACAGCCATCGTGCACAGATTCAAACACACACGCAGCCTCCTTCTCATCCCCTTGCCACCGTCTCCCCCTGCCCCTCATTTTCCGCTCATTGGGATTCATCAATCATGGGGTCAAGACAGACATTTGAAAATCATCCTGCTGTTACATTATTTCAGAGAAAGCTGGGGGCGGGGGGGGCGGAGTTTATTACATTTGGAAGGGTTGCTTCTCTGGGGAAACTGACAAAGAAGGGAAAAACAGAACCTTCCACTGATGATGGAAAGCCGAGCTCAGAGCAGGGGATTACGGGGATCAGCCGAGATCATCTCGCTGCTTTCATTAACCCCAGAGTTTATTTTTTCCCTCTCCTTCTTGACAAGTTCATGGGAGACTGACAGCCACAGCCGCCGGCTGCCAACCCAGCCTCTCAAAGCAAAGACCCTGGTGAAGCCCTCTAGGGGCTGTGGTCTGGGGGAGACCAGGGTTCTCATCAGTTCTGCCAGTGTAGTGCTTGAGCAGTGTCCCCCCAAATTCATGTCCACTGGAACCTCAGAATGTGATCCTGTTTAGTAATAGCGTCTTTGCAGATGACATTATTTAAGGGTCTTGAGATGAATTCATTGTGGAGCCTTGTGAAGACAGGCAGACATTGGAAGGATGCAGCTACAAGCCAAGGAACACTGGGGCCCCCAGAAGTTGAAGAAGCAAGAAGGATCCTCCCCCCAGAGCCTTCAGAGGGAGCACAGCCCCTGCCGATACCTCGATTTCATATTTCTGGCCTCCAGAAACGTGAGAGAATACCTTTCTTTGTTTTATGCCCCCAAATTTCTGATTTGTTCCAGCAGCCCAAGGACACCTGTATAGACTTTAATTGATCTCGTGGCTTGATCAAGTGCCTCGCTCTGCTGGTCCTCAATTAGCTCACCTGTAAAATGGGATGCTCTTGAACTTGATCTATTCCAAAAATGTGTGTTGGGCATCTCTTACGGGCCCACCATTGGATATACTGCAGGAAGCCAAATAGACGGGAACCCTTGCCCCCATGAAGCCAACATCCCAGAGGGTGTGGAGAAGGTAATAAATGTGATAATAAGTAAAACACTGTGTATATCAGGACGTGCAAAGTCCTATGGGAAAACATAAAGTGAAGAAGGGGAGCAGAAGTATTGGTTGGAGATGGGGGTTTGCAATTGTCAAGAAAGGCCTTACTACTGCATAACACAGGGAGATCAACTCAATGATGGGTGATGACTTAGAGAGCTGGGTTAGGGAAAGTGGGAAGGAGTCACGGGAGGGAGGGGATATGGAAATATATGTATAAATACAGTTGATTCACTTTGTTGTACAGCAAAAATTGGCACAATAGTGTAAAGCAATTATATTCCAATAAAGAGCTTAAAGAAAAAAGAACAAGTGAAATAATATACACAGTACATTGTCAGGCATGCAATAACTGCTCAATAAATTATAAAAAAAAGAAAAGAAAAAAAAAGAAAGAAAGGCCTTACTGAGAAGCTGACATTTGAGCCAAGATAGGAAGGAGATAAACTGTGTTCCAGGTGGAAGGCACAGCAAATGCAAAGGCCCTGGGGCAGGAGCGGGTCCTGTGTGCTCAAGAAACAGCAGTGAGGGTGGAACTGAGTGAAAGAAAGGGAAAGTGGATAAATGGTTCTTAAGTCCCCTTCCAGGGCTAGATTTCTAGAAGCCTTTGCTTCCATCTGGCTGATACAGCCATACCTGCACTGTGTGCATCATGGGAAATTCACTCCAGTTATGGGGTATTTGTAAGTCTGGCTTCTCTCAGGGAGGGAGGCCTGGTGTGAGTGCATAGGGCTCTTTCTTGCACCCCCACAAAACTTGATTCCAACATCTGGGCAATAATAGGGGAGGAGGATGGAAGGTCAGCCTAAAGGGTGACTGCTGAGGCTGGACCAGACCTCAGACTGGATCATCCCGTCGGCGGGGATCCTTTCTTGTTCTCCTGTCCCCATAGGTAATTCTCTCTGGCTTCTTTTCCCTTCAGGGCCACACGTGAGGATGGAAAGTACTTAATTCTCCTGGACTCCAGAGCACACTGAGGATCTGTTGTATAAAGACAAGGATGCTGGCTTTGGCCTCAAGTAGGCCCGGGGCCAAATTCCCAACCAGGATGACTGTGGTTCAGCTTTCAGCTCCCCTACGTGCTGGGTACACAACCCTGGGTAAGTATTTCACCTCTAGGTACCTCACTTTCCCTTTCTGCTAACAGGGTAGTGATGGTTGCAACTTCCGGTTCAGGGTTGCTGTGAGGCCTAAATAAGTCTCCGTGCCGCTAGCCCATGTTACTCTTACTGCCTTTGTTGTTATTGAGCCCTCTCTAGTGGTCATCCTCTGGCAGCCTGGGGGTGTGAGGAAGGACAACCAGAGTGCATGAGACAAGCTCCCAGCTCCCAGGCCCTTTGTATCAGACCTGACTGCATCACAGAGAGGCACAGCCACCTAGTCCTGACTCCAGGGACGTGGGGTGGGGGAGTGCAGGCACTGGGGCAGTCTGGGAGCGAGGTTGGGGGTGGCTCAATTCTCCCAAGGGCACAAGTCTTATCTGATGAGTTATTTAAATATTTTACATCAAGAATGTATTAGTGCAGTAGTTGTTCAAGAAATATTGACTGAGCAACGTGTGAGTACCAGGTCCCGATCTAAATGCTGGAGACAGAGTGGGGAACAAGACGCAGTCCTGTGTGGCACACACAGTCTCGCAGAGAGAGATGTGCAAAAATAAATGAATAAACAGACAATGAAATACACCATCTAATAGCAGGTAGAGAAGTGCTGTGAAAAAAAAAAATGAAACCATTTAAGAGATAGATAGAAGAATGAGATGGGAAGGAGGCAGGTGTTCTAGGCAGGGCAGGGAAAGCATCACTGGGGAACGACATCTGAATAAAGCGAGCCAGTTTTGGAGCCGTTTAAGGAAAGGGCTCTCCAGGCAGTGGAACCAGTAGCTGCAAAGGCCTGGCGTCAGAACGTTCCTTGTCTCGTTTGGAGGAACAGCAAGCAGATCAAGTGTAGCTGGAGCCCTATGGGTGATGGGCAGTGTGGCAGGAAATGAGGTCTGGGAGAGAGTCAGGGACCCGCCGAGGTATTTAGATGGAGAAGTGAGTGAAGAGGTATTTAGATGGTGATTTCGGACAGTAATCTTTAAAATCATTGTCAATCGAGCCATTTCTGGGGTTGTCTCTCCAACCCCCAACTTGGTGTCTTCCTTTCTGGGCTCTGACACTTCTCTCTGGCCCGCTCCATCTATAGCTCTCTCCCCGCCCCTCATTCCCAGCTCCTTCCACAGTTCTCTCTCCTGCACTGTCTGGCTTTGGCAGAAACTCAGGGCTGCAGCTTGGCCTGGCCCTCAGGAAGTCACCCTCAGCTCAGGACTCTGAGTAGAATCCTAACACCCCGGGCTGGGGATTTCCTTTGGTCGGATGAGTAAACTCAAGAGAAGGGGGCTGAGGGCTGAGATAGGGTCTGGTGAGCGGGGTGGGGTGAGGGAGTCCCCCAAACTTCCCCACCAGAAAGAAATTGGGGTGATAAAGACACCTCATTGGGTTCAAAATCTGCCACGTGTCTCCCCCCAGGGCCTTCCTCCCTCCTTCAGGTCACCCGGACACCGAGGCCAGGGGACATCTGGAGTCCATTAGAATGGCATCAATCCCACACGGGGATGTTTTGACTGGACCCTTGGATGGATTTCTTGTACATTAACGGTGTTTATTTTCCAATAAAGATTCTGAAGTCAAGAGTGCTGCCCTGGCCTCTTATAAGGGGAGAGAGGAGCCGGAAAGCCTGCCCTGCTGACCCAAGGGTCCTTGGGTCTTCCAATGAGGATCGTGGAAGCTTCGAGACATGGTATATCACCTTATAGGTGGTCAGAACCCAAAGTTGAGTCCAACCCTCTTATGATACATAGTCTCTGTTGTAGCTATGCAACGGTGCCCTGCAATACACAAACAGCCACAGACAATACAGAAACCAATGAACAGGGCTCTGTGCCAATAAACCTTTATTTGTAAAAACAGATGTGGGCCACAGTTTGCCGACCTCTGCCCTGTGGTATCCCAATGCTTCCCACAAGATCTTGGACATGGTATGTGATCAATAAATATTTGCTGATTTGATGAATGATTCTTGCTGTCAGGAGCTGTGAGACCTTAAGCAAGTCACTTTCCTCATTTGTAGAACAAAGAGGTTGGACCAGATGCGTTGTGATACCCAATGAGAGTAAGCAATGGCTGAAAATTTCAAAGCGCTCACGGTATTTCTGCATTATTTTCTTATCTTAAAAAAGTGTGGTGTGTGCGTGTTGTACAGGGATTTACACATTTTCTTGGTGCCCTTCTTTGATTCAACTTTCTATCACTATTTCTTTATCTAAAAGGTCTGGTCATAAATTACCATGAGTCTCTGACCTTCACAGTTCACAAGGGAACAGTTGAGCTACCTTCCTGTCCCCTGGTCTGTCTTCCACAACGATGTATTATCAGGACTTCTAGTTGTAAGTGACAAAAAAGTAAGTGGCTTAAGCATAAAGAAAATTTATTGGCTCATGAAACTAAAAAGGCCACGAATAATATGGCTTTTAGCACATTCCAGCATGAAACTCCAAGAAGTCTGAGGTCTCTAAATTCAAACCTGGTCTTCCAGACATATTTGTCAAGGTAGGAGGAAAAAAAAACCAACATGCTTAGCTTTGTTTATACCTTTTACATATTAGGCATGGGTACATGGGTCTCCATTTATACTTTTGTCCCAGGGCCCACAGATGAGCTGGACCTGGATGAGCTGGCCCTTGGCCACTGTGGATGGCCTGAGAGAGGCTGCTATGGCTCTGCCCCACACTGGCTGGGAGTCGGGGAGCAGGTGGCTTAGGAGCGCTTTCTAAAAAAGGGACTCAAAAGAAAGTCTAAGTCTCAGAGTTATTGTGAGAAGCGAGTGAGATAACGTGTGCAAACGGGCTTTGAGAAATCCTATACAACATCAGGAACTATTATTATTACTGGAAGTGATTAGAGGCGGACGTGGTTTCATCACCCTCCTGAGAGATGCTGCCTGAAACCCAGAGGATTCTGGGAAATGCCTGACCCAAGGTGAACAGAGAAGGGCTGTGTGCAGACGGGAGATAAAGCAACAGGCTTAATGTGGCGGGAAATCTTAGGAGCTCCGTAAATATTTAGCTTGCCGACCAGATGTCAGCTGAGCTCTACCTGTGCTAGAAGTTTCTGGAAAAGGCAAGCCAAGCGCCCTGGTATCTAGCCTGAACCTCTCAGAAAAGGAAGGGGTCTTCTCTATGCAGTCCTGTCCCCCATCCCTGGGAGATCATGATCTATACAGAGGCTTGGAATGTGTGCAGAGGTGTGTGTAGAGCAGTGTAGACAAAAGGAGAGAGGACAGATAGAGGTGGAGGAGCGGAGAGGAAAAGAGGAGAGAAGAGGGTGGCCAGAGGGAGCAGAGTGGAGATTTCTAGAACTTTAGAGCTGGGAGTCCACAGATCCTGTCCATCCCCCTAGGAAGTGGGGGCTGAGAGAGGTTGAACAACCTGCCCAAGGTCACACAGCTAAGCACTGGCCTCCAAAAAGAAAGATAAGTCATCAGGGGAGAGTGGTCTGTGGCAAGTAAGAGGTGGGGGCGATCTAAAGACTGCAAAGCTACTCCAAACAGACCCCCAGCCAGCAGTGTCAGCCAAGTGGTAAGGAACGAGGGAAGAAACTAACAATTACTAAGCACCTGCTCTGTGCCAGCCTCCAAGCTGGGCCCCTTTCTTACGGACCAAGTGTTGTCTTTGGATTATTCTTGGTCCACAAACTCAGGTAATTTTTTGCTTTGTTTTATTAAGCACTTTCCTTTGGTCTCCAAGCCACATGCATGTCAGCGAACTGTAGGAAAAACCAAACTCAATCCTTCTTAGTGCTCCCATCCAAGTCCTGTGCAAATATCAGGTGGTCTGGGATAGCTGGAGTCATGGGAGGCCATTCTTACCCATCCACAGTCTCCTCTTGATGAGCTGTTCTGTTCTCACATGGTCATTTCAGGATAGGAAGCCCCCCGACTCACACCATGGTCAGGATACAAAACCTTCAGTAAGAGTAGGGCCTAAATTCCCCAGGTGCTCTTTGCAGTCATCAGCTCTAATGGGCAGATGTCAAGGGCAGACTCTGAAGCCAGGCCACCTGGGTTCAAACCATAGCTCTACCACTTATCAGCTGTGCAAATTTGGCAACTGGCTTAACCTCTCTGTGCCTCTTTATCTATGCAATGGAAATAAAAAGTTATGATGAGGAGTAAATGAGTGAAACCATTTAAAGTACTTAGGATAAGGCCTGGCATAGAGTATGTGCTCAGTAAATGGCAGCTGGTACTAGCAAATGTCCCTTGTCTCTTTTTCCTTGGCCTCAAAGGGCTCTCATCTCTCTCCTTATTCTCTGGGACACTCAACACTCTCCCGCTGGGCTAATAAGGATAAGAATACAGAGCCTTAGAGAGGACCTCGTGGCATGATGCATGTGAAGGGTTTAGCATGGCATATTGCTTCATACGTGTTGCTAGCATTTTCATATTTATTATGATCTATAATATTATATAATATTTATTATAATCAACAGTGATTATTATGAATCACTGTGGATTCTGATGAGCTCCTGGGTGGCACTCAGAAGCACTCACCCTAGTAGATGAGAAAATGTACAGCAAAAGTACAGGGGTAACTGAGTATATGACACTAAGTGCCTGGTCCAGAGGGGTGGAAGAGGAAGGCAGGGTGGGGTGGGAGGCAACTCTCCTGGCCACTCAGATCCTAGCCCTGCCTTTGCCGGCCACTGGCCTCAGCTGGCCTTACCTTTTGCCAGTCTGGACCCTCCAGTTGGCTTGCACGGCCCCTGGTATCTTCTGATCTCTTCTCTCTATCCTCCCGCTTGGACTGCTGCTTCTCACTTGACCAGATTGTCTATGACCTTGGCCAAACCTCTTCAGCCAAATCAGATTCCAGGTCCTGGTGCTATCATACCCTTTTGACAGGTCAGGAAACCCAGGCCCAGTGAGGGGCCATGATCTGTCCTGGATCCCCCAATGAGGCAGGGGCAGGATGCAGACTCCAGTCTCCTGAATCCCAACCCCACGTTTCTTGCCCTTCCTGGCAAGAGACACTGCCTGGGTGATGCATGAACACCCAGAATCTGGACCAGCGGGTCTCAACCAGGGACAAAACTGCCCTTCAGAGAACATCTTGCAATGTCTGGAGACATTGTAGTTGTCACAACTGGGGGACTAGGGCACCACTGGCATCTAGTGGGTAGAGATAAGGAATGCTACTTAAATGTCCTATAATGCACAGGACAGCCACCCCTCCCCCTACAAAGTGTTATCTGGCCCCAAATGACAGTAGTGCCCAAACTGAGAAACTCTGGTCTATATTCACATGCAGCTTTAAACCTTGGACCCGTGATTTAACCCCATGTTCCTCTAAGATAAAATGGTGATAATACCACCAAGTTCATAGACTTTGGGGAGAATTAAATGACCTAATGCATGTAACGAGCCAAACCTGGTGGTTGGTGGAAAGCGAGTTTACTCTAATAAATGGGGGTGCAGGGGTGGGGATGGGGGAACGGTGCACCAGTGGGGTTGACTCCTGACAGCGTCCTGTAACTAAACTCCAGGAAGTACAATGGAAGATCACAACCTCCCAAACCAAACCCAAGTGGCACACTTGCATCTAACAGAATTTTGAGTTCCTCCCCACCCCCTGCCATCAGCATTTGAGAATTCGAGTGTTAATTTAAAAGGAGAAACTGCATTACCTGTTCTCCACGCAGATCTGAGCTTCCACTTTAATTTGCCTTCATTATCTCTCTCTTATTAAGAACGGTAAATCTGTTTTGTGTTTTCATTATTCCATTAGCTGGAGGAAGCTCATCAGTAATGTGGGGGAGCTGCCAACATAAATAGCACAATTTTCATGCAGGCAAGGCAATAATTGACTTAAATCGCTATTCTGTAGAGGCTGCAGCTCACAATTAGAGAAAGCGGCGTGATTTAAAAACGAGTTACAATTGATTGGATTTCAGGGGAAACCAGGTTTGGAATGTGTTAATTGCATTCCGCCTAAACACCAGGTCTAAATGAAGCAGCCAGAGATTTAGGGAAATAAAAAAATCTTCCCTAGAAACGGCCCCAAATTGCTTAATAGGATAGGAAAGATCTGATTAAGATGGGGAGCTAATGGCCTGCTGTATTTCGGGGTGATGGGCTGAATTCTCATCCTAGAAACTGCTCCAGAGAAGAAGTAACATACCTCAATCTGTTGTATGGCCTGGCTGAGTTTGGGGGCAAATATCCATGGCATTTCCTTCCTGTTAGAACCTAAGTCAACTATGTGCTACCTGTACTCAAAGCCCACCAGTGGCTTTCATCTCATTCCAGAAAAACCTTAGTCTTTACCATGGTGTGCCAGACTCTATGTGATCTGTCCCAGAAACTTGCTGGCCTCCTCACTTGCCAGGGTGACTAAGGTCTTTCATGGTCACACACACACACACCCCCCCCCCCCCCATGCCTCTACTCTCATCTTGTCTCTCAGTGTTTTTCCCTCCCTCTCAGCCACCCAGAATTACTGAAAGCTCCCTGATGGTTCATGATCTGCTGTGCCCCAGAACCTTTGCCTATGCTGTCCCTGACTCATTTACCTGGTTAATTCCTAAACTGCCTGCAGAGATTACTTGGTTCATGCCCTTCTTCTCCTTTAACGCTTCCTCTTAAAGTTCCTAGAAATTCAGAGAGAAAAATTTAGTGGAAAATTTGTTTTATGTGATTAACTACCCCAGCCCTCAGGACTTTTCCTCTCATCCCCTCAACTACATAGATTAAATGGAAACAGACATATTTATACCTAGTGACTCTGCTCTCCTGGTCACAACTGATTGGTCCAAAGGTAGCCTTGAATGCAAATTGGACCAATCAGAGTCCTTCCCTAGGAATTTGGAATGTGACCTAAGGATTTGAATCTCAGCCTGGCTGCACTTTTATGTCTTTCTCTTCTGTGCTTTTTTCTTTCTTAAACCTTTTGCTTCATTTCCTCTTTATACATAATTTTACATGTGTTAATGTGCATATTTTAGCACAGTGCTCTGTTCCCTTGTTCCTATCTCTCCTCCCACTTTCGCCTACATCACCCCTGTGACTAAACACGAGGTGACCCAGGTTAACAATCCAGAATGTATCCTTTCAAAATACCTTGATTTGTCCTTATATTTTTTATCACTGTTTCTCTTTATGTGATACATGCAAATAAATGCAAATTGTGGGGATTTTTTCAACTATCTTTGTTTTATAAAAACGGGATCTGATTTTATACTCTTTTCTACATTTTGTTCTTTTTCTCTTATTTAAGAAAACTTCATAGAAATCTGTCCAGGCCAAGTGATAAAGCTCTTCATTCTTGCAAATAATGGCATGTTTGTCTGGGCTGAGTGTGCACCAGAAGGAATGGCTATTATTTTCTGAGTGGAAGCAGAGAATGTGGATCTGAAGATGGAGAAGGAAGCAGGGACTCAGAGAGAAACTGAGAGAGAGATGCCTTCCGAGTCTGGGCTGGTGTAGACTCCCTTCATCCAGCCTTCAGATCTGGGAGACCTCACAGCTTCTTTATAAGACAGTGGCCCTATCTGGGCTTAAGCCAACACAGTGGGTATCAACTGGTTGTAATAGAGTCTTAACTAATACAGGTGAATCAGGCCTGATGCTTCATGGCTATTTGGGGGCTCTTTTGGATGTTGGGTGGTGAGAGTGGGATTAGCCAACTTCTCAGTTAATGACATGTTATAAAAATTGGTCCAGACAAGTCCCAGCCCTTGATTAATTTGTTCATTTGTGTGTCTCTTCACCTTTAGTCCATCCTCCACTTTCATCTCCTACCCATCAGCTGTCAGACGTGCTTTAGTCTCTTATTCTGTATTGATTCTGCCTAAAATATGCAAGCATTGCTTTGTGAGTGTGAATTTTAAAATTATCATTACATATGTGGCATTATGGGATAGACTACTTTCCCTCTTTTGTTCTTGTTTGTTTGTTTTGTTTTTCACCCCAGGCTCAGAGGTCTGGGTCAGTATCCTCCTCAGCTCATCATATTATCATCCTTGGCTATGCAAGGTCCAGCTCTTGTTCTAGAAACCCATTTAGTGCCTCTCATCTCCATTCCCCACTCTCCTTCCTCCCTTTGTCATGTTTGAATATATCTTTGTGTGTGTGTTTTGTAAAACGTGTGGTTGCTTTGTGTGCCTCTATTTCCAACTTCTGTAAATGGTACCGCAGCGTGACTTTAGACCTCTCCGTGTTGCCGTGCGCACATCTGGGGCATTGCTTGTGACTGTCTCATGATCTTCCTTGGTGTGCATCTGGCACATTTTACTTACTGCCAAGGAATAATTCAGAGACATTTAGTTAGTTATTTGCATACTGTTTAATTCTCAAGGAGGAAGACTCACCTTCTTAGCCAGCTTCAAGGAACAAAGGCAAAAACAGAATTTGTAAGAGAGAGGAAAGGAAACTGCAGGCTGGAAACAGTAAATCTTGTTTATGAGAAAGAATCCTGCAAAAATCAGTGACTCTTGCTTTTGCAGGGGCGGTGGGACACATGGATTCTCTGGCATCTAGTGAAGAGGTCAGGTTTTTTTTTCCTTTTTTTTTCTTCAGCTGCGCCACACAGCATGTGGGATCTTAGTTCCCTGACCAGGGATTGAACCCTTGTCCCCTGCAGTGGAAACTGGAGTCTTAACCACTGGACCATCAGGGAATCCTGAGGCCGATTTGAAATTGTCATCGAGTTGTCAACTAGAGGAAGCAAAGCGCCATTTTGGCTGTTCATGGATTTTCTGAAAACCTGAAGAGTATGACTGTGGAGCACCTGTGACAGGCTCTCTGACCACAAGCATCTTTCCATCAGCACCTCTGCCCTGCAAGGCGGGGTGGTCACCATCCTCCCACAGTCACGGGGGGAGGAATACCCAGGTCCCATGTCCTCGAGCCCTGCTGCCACGTACATCCAAACATGTGTGTCCTGTACAAGAAACTCGCTCAACTATTCACTCTCAGTAGGTGTGATACTGCCCCAAGGGGGCAAGAATTGATTCTTGGCAAGGGTGGCGGGGGCTGGAAAAATATAACTTTTAAAATTTTGTGCTAAAATACATATGGCATAAATTTATTATCTTGACCATTTTTAAGCATAAGATTCGATGGCATTAAGTACATTACATCATTGTCCTATCATCACCACCATCCATCTTCAGAACCCTCTTCATTTGGTAAAACTGAAACTGAATTCCCTGGCAGTCCAGTGTTTAGGACTCCAAACTTCCACTGTAAGGGTCACGAGTTTGATCCCTGGTCGGGGAACAAAGATGCAATAAGCTGCTTGGCATGGCCAAAAACCCCCTGAAACTCTATGCCCATCAAACACTAACTCCCCATTCTCATCCCCCCAGCCCCTGGCAACCACCCTCTACTCTCTGTCGCTATGAACTTGACTGCTCTAGGTACCTCATATATGTGGAATCATACAGCACTTGTTTTTGTGTCTGGCTTATTTCACTTAGCATAACATCCTCACAGTTCATCCACGTTGTAGCCTGTGTCTGAATTCCCTTCCTCTTTAAGGCTGAGTAATATTCCATCGTAAGTCTAGACCACATTTTGTTTATCCATTCATCTGTCGATGGATGTTTAAAAATATTAACTCTTTTTAACTTATAAAGCGCAGCTATACCTATAGCACATAGACAGATACAGTATGTACAGTGTCCCTGTGGTATTAAAATTTCATGGGGGATGGGCATTTAAGAAAAATGCCCCAAAAGGCTCCTTAGGGAACAATAATGACTACTGACATTTGGACCAGATAATTCTCTGATGTGGAGGACGGTCCTCTGCATTGGAGGATGTTCAGCAGCATCCCTGGCCTGCACCCATTAGATGCCAATAGCACTCCCCCAGGTGTGACAATCAAAAATGTCTCCAGACACTGCTATGTGTCCCCTAGGGTGCAAGACTGTCCTGGTTGAGGATCCCTGCTCTGGGCTTTTGCTGTGGGGCAGATTGCCCTGTCGAGGGCATGCCCTGTCCGAGAGCACACCTTCTCAGAGTGCTAACACGTGGCTCTCTGAGTGGCCATCCTCCGGCCAGCAGAGCCAAGCATCGCTGTTGGGGAGAAAACTTTGTGGAGGAGCCTGGGCCAAAGCATATGGTGGCCCTGAGGCTGAAGGACAGAAGGCTCACCAAGCTGGGCACAAAAAGCCAGGATTTCTTGGCATAGAGTCCCCATGGCCTCTGGGTCACCTTTCCCAGCTGTGTGACCAGAGCCGGCCAGGGCCCTCGTCTTGTTCCCGGTGTCAGGCCCCAGAGGCCGCCTTGAATGGACAAAGCTCAGGTGTTTGCTTCTAACAATAACCCGCCACTCCGCCCCAGCCACTTTCTCACCCTTTCTGAGAACACCTGCCCTTCCACACCCCTTTGTATATATACATTCTTTGTATATATTCATTCCTTTAACTGACAAGTATTTATTAAACACCTCTTAGGTGCCAAGTACAGTGCTTGGCTCTGAGATATGATCTTGAATAAGACCACCCAGCTCCCCACCCAAGCCCCACCCAAGAACTTTCAGAAGCCTGTGGGCGCTCGGACGGCTGCACGCTCTCCAGCTTGGGCAGTGAGGAAAGGAATTCTAGAGACGGGATCTTGAAGCCGAAACCTCTAGGGTGAGTCCAACCTGTTTCCACACCCTCTGAATGATGGCAATAATTACAACAATGGTGTTACCCTTGGTTGACTACTTACCATCTGCTGCCACTTCTTTCTCCAGGAGGTCCCTGCTCACTGGAGGAGAAGCCAGGGTCTTCGGCGACTCCTAAAGTCGTACGTCATCTGGTCCTGCCCTCACATCTCTCCCAACTCATCTTCTAGCACTTTCTCTTCTGTTCAGCCAGTCTGATCTTTCGAAAAATCACTTGTTGAACATGTGAAGCATGCTTCTGCTGCAGCATCTGTGCGTGTACTTTTCAGGTCACCTGCGACACGCCTCTTTCCTCACCTCCGTCAGGCCGATGCTCAGTTGTCACCTTCTTGTCATTCTATCCACCATCATAATCCTTCTTGCCAGGTCCCATCCAGAAGCACTGCTTTATTTTTTCTCCTTCTTGCTCATCACTCTCTATCATAGCCTGTGTTTTATGTATTTATCTTGTCTGTTTATCTCTCCCTGTGGAAATTAAATTCCAGAAGAGCTGGGATTTATGGATCGTGTTTCCTGCCGCACTCCCAGCGTTTGCCGCAGAGCCTGGCATGTAATAAGTGCTCAAGAAACATGTTAAATCAATGAATTGCATGCTCTCCTCACAAAGGCCCTAGGGGTTCAGTCAATACTTCTCAAAATTTAACATGCTCATGAATCACTTGGAGATCTTGTGAAAACACAGATTCTGGGTTGGTGGGTCAAGGTCCTGCATTTCTACAAACTCCCAGGCGATGCTGTGCTGCCGGCCCTCCGCCACATTTTGAGCAGCAAGGACTCAGCCACGATGACTGGCATCTATGTTACAAAACCAGCTCAGAGAGGTTAATTACATTGCTAAAGGCAGCCAGCTTTGGCAGATGGGCTGGGTTGGAAGTCCATCCGACTCCTGGATGTTAACGGATCACGCTCTCATACTGCAGACCCCAAGGCTGAGAAGTGTTTTCCGCGTGCTTGCAAAACTGAACTTTCCCGAACTCTCCATGTGACAATATTGTGGGCACCAACTCAGGACCTGCACAGTGAGGCCTGTCACGTGGCGTGACCCCCCCAGATTGAACTGGGGTACTTTGTTCTAACTCTCTCCACACTCTCCATAAGCACTCTCATGCTGGGGTTTGGGTTGTGTGTGTGTGTGTGTGTGTTGGGAACCTTCCAGAGACCGTTCTCGGCTCATTGATCATGAAGGGAGCTCTCTCCAGGCCTAACCTTGCACTTGGTTGAGTGTGAGCTGGTAAACTTGATAAGCAAATTGGGGAGAAATTTACAGTATCATCTCATTAGAAGGTCAAGGGCCTTAATCTTCTCCCTCTTACCAGTTCCCAGAGCTCCATCAGAAACCCCAGAGAGCAAGGCAAAGGTGGCCCCCAGTCCAGAGCCTTCTAATTCTTTGGTTCCGTCTGAACTCAATATCGTAGAGACTTTTCAGTGAGATGTTCTCACATTCCCTCTCAGCTCTTACCGCCAGCTAATTACTGAGGCCACTATTCCCAAATCTAACTAGCTTCACTGGCAATCAAAGCACAGTCTCTCCTGCTCGGTCAGATCTATACCACAGTCCTCCCGCTGCCCCCGCGCCCACCCCGGCCGCCCAGCTCCTGGGCCATCACTGCTTTTCCATTTCCTCCAATATCGACTGCCATCCGAGCTCTCCCCCCAAACCTGAGAACGTAATCCTAATTCTGGTTTCTCTTACAAGCTGGCCGGTGGTAGGAGGCAGGTGAAGTCTGGAAGATTCGAGAGGTCATAAACTCAAGGCCTAATGGAGCCAGGCAGGTGATGTAATAGGAAAGGTGGGTTAGGTGGGAGGGTGGGTCATGGAGAGCTTGGGTCAAACTTCCAAAAAGGCAACAGACGCCACAGCACCACGTGAGTGGGGGCCGTGTGGCCAGATCTAAACGCCCATGTGAACACCTATTTACATGGGCTCTCCTGATGTTGAAACTTTGCAGGGATCAATTCAGCAGGCATGATACCCACATTTAACCCGCAAGGGCCACCAGTTCGCAATCTTGGCTTAGAAAGCTGAGGATATGGAAACAGACATCTGTATCGGTCAGGGTCTGAGGAAGAAATGGGGACAAAATTAAAGAGGGTCCTTTGAAGGGAGGTTTCTATTTACAAAGCTGGGCAGGGTGGAGGGAAAGCAGAAGGAATAGTGCCCCTGACTTTGGGGCTCTCTTGTCACCCCAAGGCCTGGAGACATTAGGGGAAGGGAAGTGATGGGAACATGGATGGAGAGCCATGTGCAGAGGCCACTTCGCAGGGCCATGACCTTGGGTAGAGGGAGGCAGAGTAAAGCTCCTGACCTCACTTTCATGTCTCCCTCCCATCCTGCTAAACCTCCCCATGGGCCAAATCCAACCAGAACACACCCAGCTGTGGGAGCCCATTGGCAGAGTCCATGCAGGTGGGTCTCCTGGGCAGAGAGCAGGGTGGACCAAGGTGACGTCAGCGCAAGACCCCGTGCCATGGTCACACCTGGCAGTTACCATAGTCAAGTCCATCCTCTTTGACCAAAGGAATAGAGGCCTCTGTGTCAATGTCACGTCTCATGTTTCTGTATTATTTATCCTTGCATTGCCAGCCTATTCTTGACTTTCAGATGCAGCCCATTCGGTGTCTTCCCAGCTACCACCTTGGATCCTTTTGATCTGGATTTTGATTTTTAAGGAGATACAGAAAGAGAAATGAGCCTTGCTGTCCGACATCCTGAGTTCAAACGTTGGCTCTGCTGCTCACCAGCTGTGTGATGCTAAGTGATTCAGCCAGTTTCTCTGAGCCTCAATTCCACTTCTGTAACAATAATAAGGGAAGTTAAGGATCCCTTCCTTACTGGTTGTTAAAAGCTCAGAGATGATGGTCAGATGGTACTCGTACAGTGCCTGGAACTTCACAGGAACTGAGTAAATTTAGATGCTATTATTTTTAACATTACTATTACTCCTCTTTATTTGCTCCAACTTATATCTTGGTTAATATCATCTCTCTGTGACCTACACTTCCACCTGGCTCTCCCCAGTGCTCAAGTTGCCTTTCCTTCCAATTCATCCTGGGCTCCTTTCTCCTTGGAATGCCTTCCCAGTTAGAGGGCATGGTTCCCAGCTGCAATCCCCAATCCCACTTCTTGACAAACTTTTCTCTCTTGCAATTACTCACTTTGTCAGATTACTGACATTAATTCTCCTACTTGCAGAAATCTCCCTGATTTTGACCCAAGGAAAGAATCTGAAATCCAGCAAGAGTATAGTACATGAAGATGTTCATTTCTGTGTTCTTTATCATTCTGAGAAATTAGAAACAATCTCAGTGTACAGGAATGTGGGATGCTGAGCAGGAGACAGGATGAGGGCATATCCTAGTGGCAGATTATGTAGCCTTTAGAGACAATATTCATGAAGAGTTTGTAATAACACAGAAAATGAATACAATATAATGAAGTGAAAAAGCACAATTTGAAATTGGAACGGTATTCAAGGGAGCTGTATGTGTGCCCATTAAATGCAAATAAAGTCACCTACATTCTCTTGATCAAAAACATTTATAAAAAGGAGACTCTGTTTTGCAAATAAGTTCATTTATGTCTTTTTTTTTTAGATTCTACATATAAGTGATATCATATGATATTTGTCTTTGCCTGACTTACTTCACTTAGTATGATAATCTCTAGGTCCATCCATGTTGCTGCAAATGGCATTATTTCATTCTTTTTTTTTTTTTACAGCTGAGTAATATTCCATTGTATAAATACACCACATCTTCTTTATCAATTCATCTGTCGATGGGCATTTAGTTTGCTTCCATGTCTTGGCTATTGTAAATAGTGCTGCAATGAACACTGGTGTGCATGTATTAGAAAGAGACTCACTGACATAGAAAACAAACTTTTGGTTACCAAGGGAAAGGGAGGGAGGGGTAGATTAGGGGATTGAGATTAGCATATACACACTATTCTATATAAAATAGATAACCAACAAGGACCTACTGTATAGCACAGGGAACTATACTCAATATTCCATAATAACCTGAAAAGAATATGAAAAAGAACATACACACACACACACACATATAACTGAATCATTGTGTTGTATACATGCAATAACATGATATTGTAAATCAACTATACATCAATAAATAAATAAATAAAAAGGAAAGAGAAAAAATTATTTAAACAGTTCAGGCAATTCCTCTAATTTAATGACAATTTGCCACTAATTGAGTGTGGAGTGGGAGGTGAGACTCTGGGGGGACAGCTTTGGGTCCCGGTTCCTGAGAGCATCTCCTCCGAATTAGCACCACACTCCGGCAGCTCAAGATACATAATTTCCATGCAACATGCCTTTTGAAAGCAAGCCAGCTACTCCCTGTGTAGACAAAACCATCTGGGAGCAATTTAGCAGGTTTCATGGGCATTTTTGCAGTTTCTCTCCAGAGGCATTTTTCTTGATAACCTAACCCCTGTGTACAGAATGACTCCACTGTAGAAATGAAAACAAAAGCCTATATATATATATAAAATAAGCAAATACACCAAAATACTATCAGTGGTTGACTATGAAGGGGGTGTGGGTGATTTTTTTTCTATGTCCTTCTTTCATTCACTGACAAATATTTATTGAGCATCTACTGGGTGCCAGACGCTATTCTATGCACAGAAAAAAAAAAAAAGCAGTGCATAAAAAAATTGCAAAAATCCCTGATGGGTAGAGACAGACAATAAACACCTAACTAAGTAAAATATAGAGCAGGTTGGGGCTTGGCACATGCGTGGGAGAACCAAACAGAGCAGGACAGGGGGACAGGAAGCGCTAGATTTGGGGTGGGGTTTTCGAGTTCAGGTAGGGTGATAGGTGACTGCTGAACAAAGATGGGGAGGGAAGGAGGGAGGGAGGATATTCAGAGGAAGAAGTTTCCAGGTGGAGGGAACAGCAAATGCTCCAGTATGTAAAAACTTGCCAGGGGCCAGGGGGGCTGGAGCAGAGAGACAAAGGGGGCAGCATCTTGCTGCACTTTCTGTGTTCTCTCTAATGAGAGTACAGAACTTGTATCATGGAAATAAAAGCCCTTTATTATTTCTTTAAAGTAAGAGAAAAAGAGAGGGAGGGAAGATGTCTCCTCTTTTCTGGCCCACAGAGAGCTGATGGTTTTCTCCTCCTGAGCAATTCTGCATCCACACAGTGGACGACTTCCTGCAAGACCTGAGCATCCTTTCAAGTCTGCCCTTCCCTAGGTTATCACATGGTCAGTGTGGAAGATGCCTGTGGTCTCAGGACTGTGGGCTGCGCCCCCTCCTTCCCTCAACACCCCCCCCACACACAACCTGCTGCCCATCAGCAGGAGGAGAAGCAGAGACAAATGTGGGCAAACCATACTGACCACCTCACACCCTCCAAGGGCACCTGGAGGTGATGCCCGCCCTGGAAAGAAATCACCAATAAAGATGTGAGGTGCTGATAAGGAGGTGTCGATCCATTAACTTCACCCGAAGGGAGAAAAATTTTTTCAATTATTGGTGGCGGGAACAAAATCGTGGGAAATCACAAATGACAATCTTTTTAAGACAGCCCTGGGGCCGCTTTCAGCTGACCCTATGCATTAACCTGGCAGGGAAATTTTTTACTCCGCTGCTCCCTCCTGTGTCCTTAATAGCATAAAATAAAAAGATTTTAGATAAGATTTCATTCTGTGAATCAATTGGCAAACCACACTAGGCTTCCCGGGGCATTCTGGCCTCAATCTAATGGAAATTATTATTTTTTAAATGAGAATATCGATACCGAATTGGATCCCATAGCAGAAAGCATATACAAAGGATTTCATTTCAACTGGAAATCTCTGGCTTCTTCTGAGCTTTGCTTAACCCACTACCTGCCAGTGTCTCAAGCAAAGGATGAGAGAAAAAAATCCAAAATCCTTGTCATCATGGCACGGCCAGAAAGTTCTGGCCCCTAACTAGTTTTCCACATTGGCCTTTGTTCTCTTCCTCAAATCGACCAAGGGCAACCCCTGGACCTTTGCACTTGCTGTTACCTCTGTCTGCAATGCTTTCTCCAATTGCCCTTCTCTGGCTCTTCCCTTCTCAGTCTTGAACTTCAAAAAAAACTCTTCATAGGGGAGTCGAGGGAGGGAGGGAATACGGGGACATGTGTATAAAAACAGATGATTGAACTTGGTGTACCCCCCCCAAATAAAAAAAAAAAAAAAAAAAAAAAACAACAACTCTTCCACTTCAAAAATCACCTGCTCAGGGAAGCTGGGCTTAACCACAACCTTCTCCCATTATTCACCCTCTCAGGTCCTTCGTGACCCATCACCAATCACAATTACATTAACATTTATTACATGTTTCTACTACTTCTGCAGAGACGGGACACAAATGCACAGCCATTCCTCAGTATTCTGGGTGGGGAGGGGGGTGGTTCCAGGAGCCGCAGCGGATACCAAAATCCCCGGATGCTCAAGTCCCATAGTGGGCCCTCCGCATCTGCGGTTTTGCGTCCGTGGATTCAACCAACCTTGGATCCTGTATTAAGTTTGCTATCTTCAGTTGGTTGAATCTGCGGATGTCGAACCGCAAATACGGAAGGCTGATTGTGTTCGTTAATTTCAATCTCCACTTTGGTGGTGGCCAGCTGTGCTAATCAATTCTCCACAGGTGATCCCCTATCAAGGAATCAGAGAGACCACTCTCCAGAGGCAATGACTTTGATGTTTGGTCAATACCAGAGACTTTGCTAATTGACACAACGTTGGACATAAGTGGTCACTGGTGAAAGCTGTGGCTGACAATTAGCAAAGTGGATGTTAGAAATGTGTTCTCTTCAGTGACTTCAGTGCTACTCAAGGTAAGCGGATTGGAGAAAATATTTTACAGCAGCTCCCTGAGCTCCTATGAACAGGGTTTAATAATCTAGGGCTGTGCTGCCTGATACAGTAGCTACAAGCCACATTGTGGCTATTTCAGTTTCACTGTAAGCTAATCAAAACTTAAACAAAATCGAAAATTCAGTTCAGTTCAGTCACACCAGCTGAAGTTCAAGTGCTCAACAGCCATGTGGCTGGGACTAGTGTATTGGACAGCACAGAATAGAAGCTTCCATTGTTCAGAGAGTGCCGTTGGACAGAGCTGATCTGGGGGTGGCACCCTTTACCATCCTAAGTTTGATCCCTAAATGGCTTTGGTTCTGACCCCCGTGGATGTTAGACAAATCCTGCTGCTGTAATATTGTTGCCTTTGCCCCCATGAGACTTTTGTGCAAAGCATTTTCTGAGCCTCAAAAAGGACGAGGATCCGGCAGTCCATTAAGCTTCCAGACTGGCTTGTGTGGCTATTTTCTGCTGCCTGTTAATAAATAACAGTTTATGTAAGCTGGATGGCGTCTGACACTCGCTTTCATCAAAACCTGGATGCTAGCTGCCACCTGCTCCATTTTTTCTTGTATTCATTCAGTAAAGATTTATTGAACACCTACTATGTGCCAGACACCTTTCTGGGTGTTGGAGACATGGCAGAGAACTGTAAAGTTAAGTCCTTGCTCTCATGCAGATTACATTTTCGGTACTGTGGGGGTGGAATAGACAACAAAGAAACCTACAAATGAATACCTTCCTGTCAGCTGGCGATAAACATCTTGAAGACAGTCAGCAGCGTGAGGACCTAGAAGCTGGCTTGGCAGGGCAGGTGCACAGAGAGTATTTAGTGGAGCACATGAGACACCACAGCAAACTTGCTGTCCTTGATGCTGGATTTCCTCCACCTAAAGGCTCTCTACTGTCCCCTGCACTCCCAGGCTCCTAGACACCCACTCTGGAAGGAAAGTGGAAGTTCATTTGCCCTGAGCTCTACCACTAACTTGCTGTTATTTTAGCAAGGTCACTGGCCCACCTTGGGTCTCCCTCAGTTTCCCTGTCTTCTAAATTGAAGGCATTAGACTTGCTGACTTTCAAACTGTGAGTTGGGACCCATTAAATGAGTCACACGATCAAGTTGAGGGTTGTGATCATCATTTAAAAAAAGGAAATAGAAAAAAATAGAAAATAGCAGAGTGTGAATCGCAGAGCACAAAGAAGGGTGACTTACATGTGCCCCTGTGCTGGAGCAGGTACTGGGTCACCATGTAAATTGTAGCTCTTATCGTGGGCTGCTGTCAAAAGAATTGGAAAGTTCTGCACTAGATCACCTCTCTGGGCCTTCTGATTCTGGCAGACTACGAATCTGAGTTCTTAACCCAGGGGACCAGAAAATTTAACAACATGCTCCTGAGCAGAGTGGAAATTGAATCGGGGAGTGTGTTCTGAGCAGACATCGCCTACACTTTTATTACTCCCAATATGCAAAAATCACATTATGCCTTCGTTTAAAAACCGGTAATATTTCAGGAGGCTTGGTATTTCCTGGGGATCTGTTCCTACACTTCCACCCATCACGGTCTGAAACTCTGAAATCCCTCTCTTGGGGGTTCAGCCTCTCAGCCTCCCTTCCTCCCATGCTTTTCCTCCATGAGTTCTTCCCATCATCCTCATTCATTCATTCATTCACTCACTCACTCATTTGGCCATCGAACACCTATTTCTTGAGTGCTGCTGTGGGCTGAACGCCATTTTAGGTGCTGGGGATTCGGGTGGTGAACAAAACAATGAGGTCCCATTCTCATGGAGTTTATGGTCGGATTTGATGGGGGGTGTGGCTGGTGGAGGGTGAGACAGACAACAAACAGAACAGCAAATCAATGATAACTTACAGGTGGTGATGGGAGCTGTGCTAGAAATCAACAAGTTGATGGAGGCGAGGGTGACAGGAGGGGAGTGGAGGCCACATCAGACAGGGTGACCAGGGAACACCTCTTTAGGGAGCCGATATTTGACTTGCGATCAGAAGGAGTCAGGGGAGGGGGGCAGTGCAACAGGAGAGGGAACAGAGAGTGCAAAGGCCCCAAAGGGACCCCCCACTCCTCCCACCTGGCTCCCAGATCTCCCAGTAGCTTTGTGCTGACCTCATCTGCCTTCCTGCCTAGATTAGACCCACGGTGAGTCATTTTAAAGTTGGACTCAATGGCCCTGATCCCTCTCCATCCTGTGGCCTTTGGGACTCTTAACATATGCTATCTTGTTAATCCTCGCAATGACCCTGGGAGGCATCTGTTATTTGTCCCCATTTTCCAGATGTAGAAACTGAGGCTCAGAGAAGATGTTTGACATCATACAGTTTATATAGTGGTGGAACTGGGGTTGAAGCCAATTCGGTCTGATTTAGAAGCCCATAGAGTGGGTTTCAGCTGGAACCTTGCTGCTGTTTGACAAATCCTTAGTCTCCTCTTATTGAACCCGCATGCCTGTTGGGTTTATCTCCTTTGCCTGTTCTGATCAATTCCTCGTGGTTGCTGGAAACTCACTGTGACAAGAAATCTAATCTGCCCCTGAGTACAACATTCATTCACTCAAGAAAGATTTATTAGGCCCCTACTGTGTGCCAGACCCTGTTTTAAGCATTGAGTGGTCCCTGGCAAACAAAACAGTCCTCACAGAGCTGACATTCCAATGAAAAGACATAAACAATAAATTAAACTAACAGGGAAATCATAATCTATGTTAGAAGGTGAGAAATGCAGCAAGCATGGAAAAGGGGAATGATTGCAGTTGTATATAAAATAGTTAAACCCAATTCTTCCCATGGCTAGCTCCTCTTCAGCCTTTGAATCCCAGCTCAAGTGTCACCTCCTCCAGAAAGCCTTCCTTGACTGCCAACATTGCCTGCCTCCTTGCCACACTATCTGCCTTTACCGGGTTTTATTTTCTTGCCCTTACCTGACATAATCTGTGTATTTCTTTATCATGGTGTTTACCCTCATTAGAATGGAGACCCAGTGCCTAACCAGGGCCTGGCATGTAGTATGTGCTCAATAAAAATATGCAGCAGGAAGGGAAGAGCTCTCAGACAATGAGGAAACAGGCTCAGTGAGGCGTTGTGATTTTTCCAGTCACACAGCCAATAGGCAGAGGAGCCAACTTAGCTGTGAACTCCAAGCTGTCTCAGTGACTTGAGGACAGATGCGCTAACGCGCTCAGCCTGGTCTGGCGCACACAGACTCTCCAAGTGCATGCTGGACTTAGCCTAGACTTCGGGAGCCCAGCAGATCCCAGAATGGGGCTCAGGCTGATGGTTCAGCTGCCTGTAATCCCACTTCCTCATGTCCAGAGACATGATTAAGCCCATTTGAGAAGGGCTTAATAGTCCTTGCTAATCAACAAACCAAGGAGTCAGTCCTCCTGGCCTCAGCACTCACAGGAGGCCTGGCCAGGAGCACACGGAACCAGAGCATCTATGCAGACAGATTGGCCAGAGGGCTTGGAACATCACAGGTTGCTGGGCTCCACCCCAGAGCTTAGCGTTTACTGGGGCCCGAGAACTTGCCTTTCCAACAAGGGCCAAATTGAAGCTAAAACTGCCGTCTCAGGACCTTGCCTTGAGCAACACTGGATTGGAGGATGGATGAATGGAGGCAGGGCCTGGTCCAGAGGGCAGGGGACAGAACCCACGCAGGCTAAGACGAGGTCCAGCCCAGATGCCTCTGCCATTTTTCCTGGGTCCCTCCGCTGCCAGCACTTTCTTGTTTCTTTACCATGAAAAGTACCAACTGCCCTCCAAAGCTGCGAACAACTCCCACTGGGACTACTTGGGTTCCTGCTGATTCAGGGGCATTTGAGACACATGAGGCCGCTGAGAATGTCTCATGGAAGACAAGTATCCTTGGTGACCCAGCACAGCCTCGTTCCTCCAGTGGAGTGAAGCTTCTAGCAGGCCCCTAGCCTGGAACTGTCTTTGGAGCTGGGCCCTTTTGCAAATGGCCTTCATCTTTGTGGAAAGAAGGGAGGTGGGTCATGGGAAACCAGATCACATATGGTGGTGAAATTGATCCTTAAGCCTAAAAGATAGTGTTCAAAGAATCCCAATGCTCTCACTTCCTGGTTGCATGACTTTGGGAAAGTTACTTTATCTCTATGAGCCTCAGTTTCCTCATCTGTACAAAAAGGACAATAAAAGCTATTTTCTGTGTTTATCATCCTGTTATAGAGCATCGACTATGGGGCAAGCGGGATGCTGGGCACAGGGCACTGAGCAGGATGGACAAATATCGCTGCCCTTGGAATCCCACTTTCTAGTGGGAGAGAAGGGAATTTTTAAAAAGAATAAAAGTAAATTACATTACTATATAAGGAGAAGATAAGTTCTATGAATGTGGGAAACACTAGAGGACAAACAGCCCAGTTTCTTCAAGAGATAAACTGTAAGGAAAAAACACACAAGAAAAGAAGGGGGAACCTATAGATGAAAAGATTTAAGGGTCAGATTAGCCATTCACAATATCTGTACCTTTTTTGAATACCCGTTTGAACAAATAAACTGTAAAACTAATTTAGACTATCAGGAATTATTTGAACACTGGATTTTTGGTGACACTACAGAATTATTGGTAATTTTTGAAGTCATGTTAATGGTCTCGAGGTGATATTTTTTAAAATTCTCATTTTGGTAATATTAACAAAATGTTTACAGGTGAAATGACGATGCCTGCGGTTTGCTTCAAAATCACCCAGTGGGGTGGGTGAGGTCGGGCCATCGATGAAGGCAGATGGACCAGGAGTTGAGGCTCAGAGGTGGGTACGTGGGGTTGATCTTACTGTTCTCTCTACTTTTGTTTGGGTTTTTAAGAAAAATGTTTACAGAGAAAGCAAACTCCTGCTCTGGATAAAGCTGCAATCTGTCTGCTCCCCTGACCATGGTCCTCTCTTGCTGGGTGTCTGCAGTAGCGTCCTGGCTGCTCTGGCAGCTCCCCCAGCCCCAAGGAAAAAATGTAAAGAGCATGTCACCGCTGTGCAGAAAGCCCCCAAGACATCCCGCTGCTCTCAGAATGAAGACGGACCCCCCTCTGTGGCTGCCCCCAGGGCTCCTCTGGTCTGGCCGCCGCCCGCTCTCTTCTCTCCGCTGGCCTCCAGCCCGCTGCCCCTTCCCAGCCTAGTCTCCACAGGTGCCCGGCGTGTTCCTGGCGGAAGCACTCATCTTGCTGCTACTTCTTCGCCGGCTGACTGCTTGTCGACATCCAGGTCCCAGCTCGAACGTCCCATCCTCGGAGAGGCCGTCCCCGGACATCATCCTGGGTGTTCCCTCCCATCCCCAGCACTGCTCCGGATTTGAAGGGACCCCGGGTATCGTCTGTCTCCCCAGACCTTGGCCTCCCTCCCTCCACGGTGCGCGACACAGCCTGGCACACAGGAGGCGCTTAAAACACAATTGTTGAGTGGATGCCTACACCCCCCCAAGGTGCCACTCAGTGATTACAGATGGTATGGAGAGCTTGTTAGGAAAAGTGGAAAAAAACTTCTGATAGGACCTCAGGTGAAAATCCAGGCCACAGAATCATGGCTCTGGGAGGATCACATCTGTGTTGGAAAACTAACAAAACAAAACAAAAAACGTAAACAACTTTGCTTGAGAAATAGAGAAGAAACTACTCACTATTTAAATTTCAGCTGCCCCTGGAGGTGAGTCTATGGGCAGTTTAGATTTCTTTGTTCTTTTTTGTTTTCGCCGTATTTTCTTTAAGACACACCTATTTCCTTTATCACGAAAAATCGAAGTCGAAAGGCAGCAAGGACCTCTTGCGCCCTCTGCTGCTCTCCTTTGGCTACTGCAGGGCAGCTCGCAGGATCTGCCTTAGGTGGCGCGTTTAGGGGTGCCCCACCGAAGTCTGGAAGCAGGTAGAAGTGGATAAGAGGGATCATGACAGTCTCGGTCATCCCCTGGGAATCTTCCCAAATTCCCTGATGCCCTCACCGGCTATGGAAGGTCCCCAGGACTCCACCCCCCACTTCTCACCCCTCCCCCACCTCTCACCCTTCCTTCAACCTGAAGGAGCCCCTTCCTCCAAGCTCCTCCACCTGCCATCCCCTGATGAGCTCTGATGGCAGGAGGTGCAGGAGGGTAGCAGGATCAGGATTTCTGGGCTGAAACCTTGACCTGACCCTTGGTTCCTGTGTGTCACTGGACATGTGAATTAACTGCTCTGGACCTCGGTCTCCCCATCCATACAATCGGATAGCGATAAATCGGGGTGTCTTGGCCTCAGCACTATTGCCATTCCGGCCAGATAATTCCCTCTTGTGGGGGCTGTCCTGTGCGCTGCAGGAGGTTTAGCAGCCTCCCTGGCCTCTACTCACTAGATGCCAGCGGCACCCCATCCCTTGGTCACAGCAACCCAACGGGCTCCAGATAGTGAGAAATGTCTCCAGGGGGCACAGCTGGTTGAGAACCACTGCACTCTTGGTTTCTATTATTACCCCTGACACCTTGCTACGGTTCTCTGCTGTTAGAAGGGGCTCAGAAAATACCACCCTGAGTTCCTAAAGTATAATTTGGGGATTATCTGCTCTAATAAGAAAAAAAGGGAAGAAAGCATCTAAGACTCCCTCCTCCCTGCCTACATCCCCACCCCAGTTGGCTGCTGCCTGCATGCAAGGTGAGCTCACACTCCTGCTCCCCTACAGATGTCCCCTGCCCCTGCCTGAGCCAGCCTCAGGCTGCAGAGGTGGGCCAGGCCTCCAAGGCCCCCTTCTTGCTGGGCCTGTTGTGCTTGGCGCCGTCCACAGGCCTCCACAGCAAGGAGAACGTATTCAATTAACCTAGAAAAACAATAGCAGAAAGGGTCAGAGTTATTGTGAAAAAGGAAAAGTGGTGAAAAGAGTCTGGCAAACAGGTCCCTGGTGAGCGTGGGTGGATAAGGAAAGCCAAACGGCTTGGCTAAGCTGGGAGAACCCTTAGAGGTGTGGGGGCGTTGGTGTCTCCCTCCAGGAGACAGGGACAGCTAGGAAAACAAAGCCTTGCTCCATTCCCTGGCCTGTGGGCCTCCCATTCTCGAGTGTGGAGGCAAGAAAAATACAGTGGGATCCAAGTCTCCCAGCATTCCTATCAGGCTGGAGCAGAGAGAGCCGCAAGATGGGCTTAGAAAGTGCCCCCAGGTTTGGGGGTCCTGCTAGGGGTCGGGGGAGTGGGATTCTTACCTCCTCAGTTCCTGGGGAGAGAGGATCTTTTTATCCCCAAAGCCTGGAGTTCAGGGAACCAGAGGTCAGAATGGAGCAGCCTCCTGCTGTGGGTGGAGGGATGCAGAGACCCTGCCCCCAGAGAGGGCAGCCTCAGATGTTAACAATTAACCATGACTCAGGTTCTGAGTGCAGATTAAGGGCCAGGAACTATGCCAAGTGCTTTACAAAATTATCCCATTAAATCCTCGTAACTATCCAGTATGTGTGATTGCCTCTAGTCATCCACTTATTCACTCAGCAAATATTCATTGAGTACCTACTATGTGCATATTTGTTGAGCACCTATTGTGTGCCAGGTTCTGTGCTTGGAAGTAGAGATACAGTGGTGAGAAGAGAACAGACATGGGGATGTAGAGCAACTGGGCGTCTCCCACACTGATGGTGGGAATGCAAAATGGTGCAGCCACTCTGGAAAAAAGTCTGATAGTCTCTTAGGGTTAAACATACTTTTACCACACGGCCCAGCATACCCACTCCTGCAAGTGTCACCTGAGAAATGAAAATCTATGTTCTTGCAAAAACATTTGGAACAGCTTATTCATAATCACCCAAAACTGGAAACAACCCAAATGTCCCTCACCTGGGGATTGGATAAATAAGCTGGCACATCCTGGACTTTGGCCAGTCTGCAGGCTCCTGCTCTAGATTGAGAAATAGCTGAGACCAAATGCTACTCATAATAGGGTGCTCTGAGCTTGTTAGAAATGCAGTTCTCAGGTTCTGCCAAGGAAGCATCTGGCATGTGCCTCACTGGGTTCACATAAGCCTTGTATCATCAAATGTGCTTTTGGCTGCAAGTAACCTATCACCTAGAAGAGGTTTGAACTGTATTTTCTAGAAAGAGTGTCATATAACAAGTAGTCCTGAATTAGCTGGTCCCAAGTCCGGTTAATTCAGCCTCAATTATGTCAGACAGGAGGATGGGGCCCCCTGCATTCCCCCTGGGCTCTTCCTTGTGGTCACAAACTGGCTGCCACAAGTCCAGACATTCTAACTATGTTCAAAGTTAGGACAGACAGAAGTTCCTCAAAGGTTTCTCTCTTGTCACACAGGAAAATCTCTCCCAGAAGCCTCTGGAAGAAATTCATTTACACCTCATTGGCCAGAACCAGGGCATCTGCCCACTTATAAACCAATTGCTGGCAAAAGGGAATGATTTAGATCAATAATGATTGTTCCCCTGGGGCTGGAGATAGAGCATCTCTCCCTCTAGCACACTGCCATCTGCTCTGTGCTAGAACAAAGTGGGAGTTCGCTCAGCCAGGAAGAAGGGAGGATGGCAGTCTGTCTGCTGCAGGTCCCAGCATCAGCTTTTATATGTGATCTTCAAATGAATTTATACCCAAGTCACAGAGAAGTACAGCCAGAGCTGATCATAGAAGAAATTGTAGAAAATCATTAAACTTGGGTCCCACTATCAGACCACATGAATTACTTTTTAAAAATGGATCCCACCGGGGATTCCTAGGTGGCGCAGTGGTTGGGAATCCGCCTGCCAATGCAGAGGACATGATTTCAATCCCTGCTCCAGGAAGATCCCACATTCCGCGGAGCAACTAAGCCTGTGCGCCAAAAAAAAAAAAAAGGATCCCACCATCTTTGTCTCTGCCTCGTCCTGTTACGTTGCCGTGTCTCTGTGTGTGTGTGTGTTAGAGGCATGAGTTTTAAAATCTAACCTCGTAAAAGTAACTTCAATTTTGGTAACTCCATTTGGGGCTTTTTTTTCTTTTGTTTCTCTTTCTCTTTTTTCTTTTCAACTTTTCACTATAGAGAGAACTAGTTCAGGCTTCTTTTGATCTCTAAGAAGCTCTGCTCGATCCTTGCAACAGCCCTGCAACGTGGGTTTTACTGTCCCCATTGCACAGATGAGAACACTGAGGCCCAGGAGTGGGCAGAGCTCCCCTATGCAGCTCCAGCTTCGCCAGCTCTCCTCCCACCACCTATGGAGAATGGACTCTCATCCTGATTTCCATTAGGGAAGCACTCAGAAAATAAGTCTCCCTATTCCACTGACAAGATTTGCTGACTGGACTGAGATGGAGCCACGAATCACCCTTGTCACTTATAGGAGACCCCCAAGATGTTTTCCCCCACCACCCCTGTACTCTCAAAATTACAACCTCCAAGAGCTGCGGCTGTGAAAACACTTCTTTAATAGGCGTCTGGCGTGCCCTTGTGTGTCTTTATAGTGTAATAATGTTGTATGGTGTTCAAACAGTACATCTTTAAAAATAGTAACTACAATAACAGCTGATGTGCCAAACAATGTATTAAGAAATTTAAATGCACCACCTCAGTTGTGACATAAAGGTTTTCATCGGAATAAGTTTTATATGACTATGGTAAAAGGGAAAAATTCATGCGGTACACATGTGTAGACAGTACAAAGTTATCTGCCTCTCACCCCCATCCTCCATGATGTGAAAAGTGCCCCCTAATGTTGGGCAGTGCACAGCCTGCCCAGCCTTGCACTGGGGCCCTGATACGGGTCTGTGAGCAAATGTATCTGTGGGATAAATTCTTAGACATAGAATTGTATGTGTATGCGGTTCTTCCCAGGGGCACTTTGCACCATTTTGAATCAGCACTGGCATGAGTTGCAGTAACAGACATTTTTCCTATTACTTCCTTCACTTGATAAACTAGTACTGAGCACCTACTGGATGCAAGGCATTGTGTTAAGTCCCATGAAAGACTCCAGGATGACTTGGACTCACTGAGTCACATGGGTATAAACTGAAGGCTCTCCAGGGAGTGGAGAGGTTGCTGCAACCCCTCCCTCGACCACCCTGGTCAGCTGTCTGGGGAAGGCACAGCCTGTGCCCTGCGGCTCGGGAAGCTCACTTCTGAAGTGTGATCCAATAAGCAATCTCTCAGAGCAGCCAGTGCAACCTGATGGGAAAGCACATGAGGTCAAGACCCAGCTCTGACATTCCACTGTGTGACATCAGACAAGTTTCGTGTCCTTGCTGACACCTGAATTTCCTTACCAATAAAATATGGATAATAATACTTACCTTGGTGGGGGAGGGGGAGTCGGGGAAACCAACGTGCTTCAGAAATATTTGTTGAGTGAATAAATTGATGAGATTCTTGATGTGAGCTATCTGAGGAGATATTTAAGACTAGGCATGTCTCAGATTAAATGCTTAATCATTTCTCCTCCTGGGAGACATTTCCTCCTCTTTCTGTATCAGTCAGGTCTCTTGATTGCAAGGGAAAGAAAAAATAACGTGAATGGACTTAAAGGAACAAAAGGTAATTTACTGACTCATATCTAAAAAGTTCATGAAGGGGTCTGACTTCGGACATGAGATGCTCAAACGGTGTCATTAGGAATCTATTTCTCTATCCTCGCTCTGCCAAATTCTGTCTTGGCCTCATCCTCAACCTGGCTTTGCTTGCTGGTAGCATGAAGGCAGAAACAGTTCTAGGCTTACACTAGGCTTACATCCTACTAACTCAGCAATCCACTAAAAAAAAAAAAAAGAAAAAGTCTCATAAGATTTAAAAATTATTCCCAGGATGCAGTATTGTCAACTCTGATTGGCTTAGCTTTGGTCACACCCCCATTTTTCAACCAATAACTGTAGCCAGGAAGGTAGGGCATGGAATGCTCTCATTGGCTTGCCAGGAAATGGGGTGGGTCCCTAAGGAGAGAATCCTCAAGTACTATCTAGCACCTTGAGGGTGAGAAAAAGGGGACAGTGTCCAAATAACAGATGTCTGCTTCTGCTGCTCCACCCTTCACAAAAAAAATCTACTGGACTCTCTGCCTTCTATGAATGGTACTGTCAGAAAGGGACAAGAGAATTAAAAGAGAATGTAGTTCTTTTCTATCTTGGAGTTGATGCATGCTGGAGACAGCCGCCAAAGCTGCAAGGCAGAGCAGAGTGAGAAGTGGAAACCGAGTACATGAATGCACTGAGGTGTGGAAACAACTGCACTCCTTCGCAAAAGCCAAGAACAACCCCATGGACAGCAAGTGCCCTTCCCCTCATCTATGCAGGAATTGCAAAGTAGGCGGTCAAGATTGGTTTCCAGACCCTTACCTCAGTGCCAACCCTGAGGAGGATAGAGAAGCTGACAGCAAGGACTGGTTTTGGTAAGACACTGCTTTGGAGAAATTGCTTGGAGAAAATGCCGTGGCACGTCCTTGCTGCCAGCGCCCCAGCCCTGTGGTAGAGAAGAGGATGTGCCGTCACCCAAGTCGGGGAGATGCGGAGGAACCACCTGGAGAGTTTGCCCTGTGCCTCCTGGACAAACCAGTGCCAGACCCAGGCCTAGAAGAAGCTACACGTTTCAGATTGTGGCTGCTCGGCCTCCACGGAATGACGGATTACTGCCACCCGCAACAGGAGGTGGCTGCAGAGTGGGTTGAAGGTGTGCATATCTTCCAGGGGACTGGTTCTGAACCCCGCAGAAGCAGCTGGCCTGGGATCGCTTGGGATGCTCAGTGGCAGGACCACCTGGAAAGGTGAGGGATCCAAGGGGAGGTGCCGGACCACTTGATACCAAGGATCTGCCTCTGAGGACATGCATTCAGAGGTTGCGGGTGGGGCGATTGCTGAGAACTGCCCTTGCCCCCGGCTACGCACGCGCGCACGCACCCCACTGAGAGGAGGAGTGCGCTGCAAACGCCCGCTGAGTCCAGAAAGCGTGATGCCCCATCCTAATAACAGCGCCAGCCTGGTAAGGCCTCTTATCTCTTCGGAGTCCGGTGGGGCGAGTTGGGGGGGGGAGGTGGGGGGGGTGGGGGGGAGGGGTGGGGAAGAGGAGAAGGAGTGGGGGAGGGGAGAGATGTAACGTGAATGAAATTGGAAATTTTGACAGGGCATTTTAATTACTGGATTTCGACCGTTGTTATACTTGAAAATGACTGGAAGACATTTCATTGTTCTCATCGTATTGTTATTTATCGTTATCTAAGAGTGAGCAGAGAAGCTGTGGCGGGGGGCGGGGGGGGGGGGGCGCGTTCTGCCCGACAGATCACGTGGGGCCGGATAAAGAACTCTACGGCTAATTGCGTTTTCGCGGTGGGAGGGGATTTAGAGTGATTGCACCTGCCGCTTTCCTGGCTTTGAGTGTACTAGGGTGTGTCCGCCCCACGAACAAGTTCAAAGAGACAGTGATGGCAGGCGGGGTGGTTTCCCACATGACACGGAATGAGGCTTCATGTAAAGTGTGAGAAAGGGTGACCCTGGAAGGCTGGAAATCTCAGGTGCTGGCACGGGGGCACATCGTAAATATCTTCCAAAATGAACCCACGGTGGCATTAGAGAAGTTAGTATGGCCATCGGTGCTTTAAACGCCGCTCAGATCTACAGATATTGTTAAAGTGCAAAGAAAGGGTTGATTTGGAGCAAAAATTTTGTATCTCCTGCCAAGAGCTACCTGAGCTAGTTCCAACTGTCAAGGATGTAGTGAGAACTTATTTTGTGTCCAGCGTTGGTGTATTTCGGGGAGAAGGCAGTGAAAGCTGGCGTCCAAACGCAGCCTCGCTGCCACGTTCTCCCGCCTCGTGAGTTGACATCTGATTGAGAGATGACCTCAGAGCGAGCTTTTTGGATCGTATCTCAGTAACCACCGACCCCACCTGTCAAACCCAGAGATTTAGGATGGCATCAGACCCCAAATCTGGAAGAGCTTAGCAACTTCACAGTGCCAGATCCAGGGGGAAAATATGCACACAGAGAAACCAGAAAAGCATAGAATGATGGGGAGAAAGAAAGAAAATGAAAACACTCTGTTTCCACTGGCAGGAATCAGTCTTTGCCAGGAAAACTGGAATGTTGACTTGGTATGCACATAATTCAATTTTCTACACGTTCAGAAGTAAAGAAAAAGCAAAACACTGGGAGAAATTGCTGATACAATTTTTAACATTGGCAAAGGCAATATATACATGAACTCAGCCTCATGTCAAATGTCTGATCCTCTAAAAGGTACAGGCCACCACATTTACATACAGTATGATCTCAGTGATGTGAAAATATCTATCAAGATGTCTGTCTCCATTTTTGGCTAGCTCGAGCTATCACGTAGGCAGAAGATTCAATGAACAATGCACCAAAGTGTTGTTCGGAACTGGCAGGACATGGGCAGTTTTTATTTTTGATCTTTAGATTCTGTAGTGTTTTGCAATTTTTCTAACGTAAAAAAGAAATTATTTTTAAATGATTTTTTTTAACCTAACTAGTCCATTATTGAAACAGGCACATGTACCTGAACTCACATGAAAATACATAAAGCATAAAAGGTTCAAAATTGGGAGTTACTCTCCTCTCTGAACATTCCTAAGCCCCACTTCCTTGAGATAACTACTGTTAAATTTTTGTGTTTCTTTTTTTTTTTTCCTTTTATGTTGTTACCATGAAATATTTATACCAGAAATGAAAAGGTGGGTGGGGTGTGTAGCCAAGTGTGGGCTCCAAGCATGGCTGCTACTCTGCACCACCTTGTGGCTGGACTTCAGAATGCAAGCCCTGGTGTAGCCAGATCTTTTGTTATCTCTTTTTTTTTTTTTTATTATACTCTTCCTAACAGGTGTGATCTCACTGTGGTTTCAATTTATATTTCCCTGATGATTAGTGATGTTGAGCACCTTTTCGTGTACCTCTTGGCCATTTCGTGTACGTCTGTCTTTGGAAAAAAATGTCTATTCAGTCCATCGCCCATTTTTCAATTCGATTATTTGCTTTTTTGCTGTTGAGGTGTTTGAGTTCTTTATGTACTTTGGAGATTAACCCCTTATCAGGTTTATGGTTTGCACATATTTTCTTCCATTCTGTAGGCTGCCTTTTCCATTTATTGAGTATTTACTTTGCTGTGCAGAAGTGGCATTTGGAGGGTGAGTCTGAGGTTTGAGTTCCTGAGTTTCAAGTGAAACCTGTCTGTCAGGCTGTCTGACTTTTCTGCCTGCGTGCAGCAGGTGTGTACATTAATCCAGCATTAGCATGACTAATGTACAAGAGCGTATTTGCAGGGATTGGTTCTAATGTTGGGATATGGGATCTAGCTTGGACAAGAAAGAGAATGAAGCCCATGAACCTCTTGACGGATTCTGGAAAAGCTGGAGCATCAGGGATCCGCATTTAGAGGTGAAAGATCCCAATGAGGTCAGAAAATTATTGCCATGGGGAGCATTTGAGTGTTAGGAGACCAGGAAGTGGGATGGTGACCAGGAAGTGGGAAGTTTGACATAAATCATGAAGAGTGCGTAGTGTTTGAGGTTGACCATGTTCAGGGTGGAGCAGCTAAAGTGAAGCAGGAGGCTGCTGAGATGGCAGGTACAGGGACTGGGAGAGAAGCGCTGATGGGGGGTCGTCCAAGTGAATGCTGGAGCTGGAGAGGAGAGGAGCAGTCGTCAGCCTTGTAAGCCTTGGTTTCCTTATCTGCAGAGTAGGGATGGAGATTTCCTGCCCAGGTCTGATGACTCATGACCTCAGGCGTGGGCTGTTGTGGTTTCACATCTTGTCCCATGAATGGCCCCTTGGAGGCAGCAGGAAGATGGTAAGTGGGTGTACGCAGCCTTCTCCTCTTCTGCAGGAACCCACCCCCCTCATCCCTTCACTCCTCCTCGAAGGACACTTGCTGTGGGGACCTCACTCTTGTCTCAATGGTTCCAGGCTGACACTGCCAACGCTTCTCTCCAGGAGGGTCTGGTGTGAGAGTAACTAAGGCCCTCTGTCTCTTTCTTGGTGCTTACGACTTCCTTGATCGTGTCACTATAGCGCTGCATTAACCAAAGACTGGGAAGCATATTGCCTGTGACATTGGAAATGATTTTAGGTGATTCACAAACATCATATAAATGTGCTGAATCACACCATTGTTCTTTCAATCCAGACACAATCTTAGGTCAGTGCTACTGTGTCGTGAATGCCTCTGTCACACTTGCTAAGCCCCCATTTTCAACGCAGAGGAGGCCCTAAGTTCAGAGCCTTCAGTAGACGACAGTATTCTGTGAGAATTCAGTGGAATTGGGTTGCTTTCATTGTATTTTTATGGTTTCTTTCTGTTTCTGTAATTGATACTTATTTATGATTTTTGTATGCACCAACATCACCAACAAAGAGTATTTTATAGCATTAAGTCTGATGGTGTCAGTCCACTGTTCACAGTTCTCCAGTGGCTCCCTGGTCCACTTAGAAGAAAGTCTGAAATGCTTCTGTTTTCTGGAAGCTCCTTCATAATCTGACCCCTGCTGACCTCTTCCCTGTCTTCTGCCATCACTCTACCCTCCACTAGCTCCTCCTTGGCATTCCTCCAAGATGGAATCTTGGTCTTACTTCAGGGCCTTTGTGCACCCTGGGCCAGCTGCCTGGGATACTCTTCCCCCAGATGCTTCCTTGGCTTCCTCTAGATCATATAGGTCTGTGCTCAGGTGCCACCACCTCAAAAGTGTTCTCTCTGACAGTCATCACTAACTGATGTGCATCTATCATCCATCTATATCTATCTATCTATCTATCTATCTATCTATCTATCTATCTATCTATCTATCTATCTACCTATCATCTATCTATCATCTATCTATCTATCTATCTATCATCTATCATCTATCTATCTATCTATCTATCTATCTATCTATCTATCTATCTATCTATCTATCATCTATCTATCTGTCTCCCTCCCTCCCTTCTCCTCTCCCCCTTTCCTTCCTTCCTCTCTCCCTTCCTTCCTCTCTCCCTCCCTCCCTTCCTTCCTCTCTCCCTCCCTCCTTCCCTCCCCCTCCCTCCTTCCCTCCCCTTCCTCCCCCTCTCTCCACCCCCCCACTCATAGCTGTTGTTTCCAATTTATCTCCCCCACTAGAATGACAGTTCCTTGTCTCGTTCACTGCTGTGCCCCCAGGGTCTAGAACAGTGCCCAGAACACAGTAGAAACACAATAAATATGCATTTGAGTGAAAAAGTATATTAGTATAGTTTCCTTTTAAAATCCATCTAAGTTGAAAAGCAAATCACTTTAAGGCATTCAGTAAGAAGTCTGTGTAGTGCAACGTGACAAACTACAGGAAGGTGCTAAGTGATGGGCACACACGTGAAAGGCTCTGCATGAGAGTGGGATTTGGGAAATGCTTCCCTGAAGTGATTCTGGGATTATCTGGGAAAAGGAGAGTTTCCCAGTCCCCACCCTGCAGATCAGTGAACTGACCACATCCCTTTTCTGGTTGGTGCTCACGACTTCTGACCACCTAGTAGGTACCCTCAAATTTTAGATTTCTCTGACGCTCCTCCCCTTTCTGAACTGCCCTCATTGTCCTCCTCACCCAGGGCCAGATGCCCGTGGAGGCTGCTGGGACAGTTACTCAGACATTTTTGAGCACCTGCTATGAGCCCAGCCCTGAACTAGTGATTGACGCGTATCATCTCTGTATGGTGAGTAGTATCATCCCCCTTGTACAGATGAGCAGTTACTCAGGTCATACATGTGGTTGACCCAGTATAATATGTTTGAGGTTTCAGCCATTTTTCCCTTCACGTCTCTTTTCCTCCGTGTGCAGTAACACCCCTCCCACCTGTGCTACTCAGGCTGCTTGGCTACTCGGTTTGCTTGGTGCTGATTTAAGCTAAGATCCTCAGAAACCCAGAAGAAGAGAATGTCTCAGAGGTCATCAGGAACTGAGGCACAAACTAAAGTCTGTGATTTAGCCACAGGTGTGTTGAGTTGAGCTTAAAAATGATTTTAATTAAGAATCAATTGCCACTGTTAAAAAATCAGGAAATTTTGCACCAGAGTCTGAATTTCTGGATTTTTTTTTTGAAAATTCAGATGGTCAGGCCACAGTGGGTCCACATTCCTTCATGGCAGCCACCAGCTGGACTTGAGTGTCAGTCATCCCTGATAGAGAGGCCTGTGTTCACTGGTTTCCACAGACCTCAGTACTCCCTATTGTCTTACCAGAGTGGGCTTCACTCACTTACATGCTCTGCCTGATCAGTGAGCTTCTGACCCTGATCAAAAAAGAGGAGAATCCACCCTAAGACTAGAAAAGCATTCTCCTAGGGTGACAGGAAAGGAGAATTGAGAAGGTTTGGGGGCCCCTGGGGAGAGAATTGGATCTGAAGGGGCCAAAAGGACAGCTGTGAGCAGTGGTGGACTGGTAAATGTTTAATAACTGCTCTCCAGGGGAAAAATGTGTGTGTGTATGTATATGTGTAAATTTTACTAGGATAAAGGATGTGTTTGTTGCACAAAATTGACAAATTTACAAATAATAATAAACACTTTATTGTAAATACTCTTTATTGTAAATTCCATCTAGGCATTTCTCACAGAAATGTTTTCATTGCTTTTTTCTGCCAAACTCTTGATTCCAAAACCAACTGTCCCTGCAATTTAGCCATGACTTAAAATCAGACCATGAAGAAATGCTTGACAACAATACAACTCAGCGAAGAAGTCACTCACATCACTGAAGCGTGAATACAGTTCTGACATGAATGCTAGTTGAAATTTTTGTTCCTGTTAATGAATAAGACGGAAGTAAAACAATGAAGACAGAGTCCGAACTCCTTCACCAGTGATGTGCGTCGCTTGTTGGCTGAACTGGATAATAATCCCTTCCATTTTTTGTGCCATTCACAATGTATCGACTAGAGACGGGACAAACTGTAAGTTTACTCTACATTATTACCATTTTATCCATCACATTCTTAACACTGGAAAATCAACAGAACAACAGGTCAAGCCCTGATCTGTGGTGTTCCCCAATCTCTGTGGTGCAGACACACTCCCTGTGTACTTTTCAAAGGACCAACATGACATCACTGAATGCAGAATCGGCAAGAGATGGCCGGTGCCCCTCCCCAAAATTCCTCATGAGATGCAATAGCTGTAAATCACCCTATGAGCACAGGTGAGCGCAAAATGTAGTAAAATAAGGAGGTGATGAGTTTTTAGTATGTATTACCTTGGTTTTTAATATAATTTATTTAAGTATAAATTTAAATAATTTAATTTTTTAGCAGCTGTGTTTAACAACGAGCTTGCAAATGTCCTGAAAATTTAACAATCAGCTCTTACAAGCCAGCACAAGCCAGCTCCAGCTGGATCTAAGGGAAGTATCTAGAAACAAGAGGAGAGGAGGACTCTGGGCGGGGGGGGGCCAGAGTCCTGTGGGGGCAGAGCTACTTGCTCAGTCTCCATCTGACTCACCCCTTGTGGGGGGGGGGAGGGTGACACTTTACAATGTCCCAAAGGGACCTGGGTATTGAGGGTGAATAGAAATCCTGTCCGTCCTGACCAGCAGAATGGGACCAGTTGAAGACCCTCCTGATGGGAGACAGAGGTTAAATATACCCCTGGGGGCACAGTCATCCCCATTCTGCAGATGTGGAAACTGAGGCTTGAGGAAGTTGTTACTTATCCAAGGTCAGTAGCTGCCAAAAGGTGGAGGTCACACCGACAACCAGGTTTGTTAGCTTCCAGACCCATCTCCTTTCTGCACAGTCCTCCTGCACCAACCTGCAAACAGTTCCTGGAGTTCATGCCCTGTGCTGTGATGGCCCTTGGGTTTTAGTGCACACAACTCTGGAATTCTCTTCACCTTTTCCCTGATTAAAATTTATATCCTGTAAAGAGATGACTAGCAAGTTGAGAGCAGGGCCCATGCTGAATACCTGTGATATTGCCAGCACTTAGACTTCAAGCTCATTGGCATCAGAAGAAATCTTAAGAACCACCTGGTTTCCCCATTGTAACATATAGGGGAAGCTGAGGCCCACGGTCAGACAGCAAGAACACGAGCAGCTTCAGGGCTAGAACGCAGGACTAGAATTCCTACCAACCATCTGAGTTGCTGGTGAGTGACAAATATTCTAGGTAAGTGAATTAGAGGGGGTGAACAAAATGAGATCTAAGAGCCAAAAAGCAGGCTTCCCTCTCGCCCAAAAGTCCCAGCCAGATGGAGAAAGAGAATATGGTATCCTCAGCTGGATTTAGGAGTGATTCCGAGAGAGACTTCCTGCCAAGGTGGTACCCTCGAGACTCTTTGAGAAGGCCCATGGAGCAACGGAGCCTCCATGAGATATTCTCTTCTTAGGTTCATTACTGCAGAGATGTGCAGAGTCAGTAGGGAAACTGAGGCAGGAAGGCAGAGCCTCAGGAACCCTCAGAGCCTGAGACTCCACATGAAGACTTTTGAGTTCTCCGATTTTCATCCCTTTTGCTCCAGCAAAACACAGCTTTCCTGGAGCAGGGGTGCCTCTTGAAGGATCACCTAGAACTTGTGCTCTGGGGCCAGGTGAGCCGGAAGCTGAAGGCTGTCTGCTAACGCTGCGGTTCCAGCAGACAGATGGACTCCTCAGGGGGCTGCAGAGACTTCGATGCGGCTGTACTGGACGCCAGTCGAGCTCTGCCTGTGGCCAAAGCTCAGGGCGAACCTGGCGAACAGAGAGCGAGTGGGGTCAGAGGGTGGCAGGGCCTAGCGGCCTTCCCCGGGGTGACGGGAATGGACCATCCTTGGCATCCCTGCCCCTTCCCCTGCCCACTCCCACCTGACCCTTCCTGCTTCAATGTACATTTCCATCTTCTGGACCACCCAGCTTCTCCTCCTGGTCTTCCTGTGTCCACCTGCGCCCCCTACAGCCGGTTCTTCCCATTACAGCCAGACTGACCTAAGCATGAAGACCAGCCCCTGTCACTCTTGCTGAGAAGTGACATCACGCTCAGCCTCACATCCAAGCCCCTCTCTGCAGAGGGCCTCTCCCACGTCACTGCCCTCCAGTCCCATTTTCCCATTCCACCCCAGCCACGTGGGTCTCCTGTCTCGCTCTTCAATAATGCCCAACTTGTTCCCACCTCGGGATCTTTGCTCTGGCTGTTCCCTCTGCCTAGGACAGTCTCTTCTAGCTCTTGGAAAGGATGGCTTCTTCTCATCATTGTGGTCTCAGCTCAATTGCTGCCTCTTCACAGAGGCCTTCGTTGAGCATCTTTTCATTCATTAACTAGAGCAAGAGTCACTGATGGCCTGTGATGGGCTGGGTGCTGTTCTAGGCCCTGGGATAGAACAGTGAATGTAACAGGTACACAAAAATGTCTCCAAGGTCATGAAGCGCTCATGATCAACTTGTGTCCTGAATGTGCCTGTGGTACACATGGACCCTAGCTAAAGAAATGGAAATCTCCACACTGCCCCCAAGTCCACTGTTCACTCTCTGACAGTTTAACCTGCCTTATTTTCCTTATCATATGAACACCACTCTGAATTTATCTTATTCATGCATTTAGGTGTTCTGTAATCCATCTCTCCCCTTTGCATTAAAATGTAACTTCCTCCTCAGTCCAGAGACAGGGTGTCTTGTGGTTACAGGTCTGTCAGAGCCTAGTACAGTGCCTGGCTCCTAGCTGGCACTTGAAAATATTTGCTGAAAGTGAATGAACGGATTCCTGAGAAATTGGGACAAAAGCTTTTTGAAAGCTCTTTTGATGATCATATCACCCTGGAAGTGGAAAGGTCTCTTCTGAACGCAAGTAACCTGATGTGAAAGAGAAAGGAACATGCCTATGGCACTGAATGGCCACTGAGGGCAAGGGGTCTGAGCCCCTCAGTTGCTGAGGTCTCTCTTAAGGAGCAGAGGAACCAGACCAATAAGCTGCAGGTCCCCATTTCCAACAAGCACATCTGAGGCATGAGGACATGAATAGAAGTAAACCCCATAGCAGTGGACACTGGCTCCATCCAGCTTCCATTCTCCCGTTTCCTTGGGGCACTAGGTCTCCTCTGTTGCATGGGATCTTGGTAGGGCTGTCAATCAAGGAGCCTTGCCCTATCCTGGCCAAGCTGGGGGGTTAGGGGGTGGGCACATAAAGCAGGCTTAGCCAGTCAGACTTTCTCTTGGGAATGTGACTCTTGTATGGAGCAACACAGCACTGAAAACAGTTGGTGCTGGAAGGAGGGTCCCATCAGTGCCTGCTGTCATGATCCCTGGAACTTCCCGCGTCCCCATGGTCCCCATGGTTGAGTTTCTTTCTCTCTCTGTGGCCTCTAATATCCGGGGCCCCCTGAATCAGAGGGACTGGAGTGATGACTCCCCCAGACACAGACCTGCCTCCGCACCCAGCCAAAGCCCCTAACTTCCTGTTTTTCCCGGAGGTGGTAGAAGATCCAGCCTCCTTTCCCCAAGGTCTGGGCCAGGCTCCTGAGTCCCCAGGTCCAGCTCAGCAGTCCCCTGAGCTGCAATTCCATCCTGCCTCACCCTAAAGCTGGCCTCTGTCTGCCTTTCATCCTCATCCCAGAGGAGTGGTCTGGGATCTTCTCCCAAGAAAGCTGGCATGGCAGAGATTCCAGGTGGCTCCTAGTATCTGTTCCTCCTTTATGTCTAGTGACAGCACCCTTGATGTTGAGGTGAGCACATGGCACCCAGATTAAAGACCATGTCTCTCAGCTGCCCCTGCAGGTGGGTGTAGCCACGTTCTGTCCAGAGGGTTGTAGGTAGCAGTGACATGTGCATCTTTCAAGCTGTGTGTCCTCCTCTTCCCCTTCCCTCTTGCAGGGATGTGGTGGCTCCCATGGGCCATGTGGAAAAGGTCATACTGAAGAGATGGCAGAGCAACAAGAGAGATGGAGCCTGGGACCCTGGATAACCTCTTGAAGCACAACTTCAATGCTGGTCCCAGACCTCCTAGATTCAGACTATTCCAAGCAGCCAAATCTGTCTCCTAACTAATACTGCTGGGCTGCTGAGGGCCCTGCAGAAGGTGTTATGCATCGGACTAGGAGTGAGCACTGGCAGAGAACACTCTGGGGTGGGGTGGACCAAGTTTGAAGTTACATGGACTTGTTTTGCATCCCTTTAGAAGCAAGGTTGGGGTGGGGCAGGCAGCTGCAGGGGGGCACGTTCCAACTCACCATTAGAATGATTTATTTTTTAATCTTTTAGGGCCTCCAGGGAATAGAATGGGCCATCAGACACTGGTGACTCCCTTTATCACAAAAGGCAACCTAGGGCATTTGCCACGGATGCTTAGGATTATAGTGGTTTCAGGTCCCTTCTGACACCCCCAAGTACTCTTTATTTCAGCAGCCCAAGGTCTCTGATGATAAAATTTTGAACTTCTGTCTAGGACCTAAAGTCCTTACATGATCTAGCTCCTACCCACTTGGCCAATCTGATCTTCTGCCCTCCTCCCCTCCCTCCTTGCTCCCTCTGTTCCAGCCACACCGGCTTCCCTGTTGTTTTTTGCATATGCCAGATACACTCCCAACCTCAGGGCCTTTGCACCTGCTGTTCCCTCTACCTGGAAGGCTCGCCCCGCCTCATCTTTATATGGCTGCCTCCTTCTCATTGACTTAAGTTGTACCTACTCAGAGAAGGCTTCCCTCTCTGACCACCCACTCTAATTTAGCCACAACCCCCTGCCCCTCTGTCTCTCTCTATCCACCAGTTGGACCCTCTCCATGTATTTCTGTTTCCTTTTCTTCCAACTACACATCACTAACTGAAACACGTTTGTTACTGCATTCGTTGGATTATTTATTTTCTGTTCCCCTCCCCCACTAGAACAGCAGCTCTGTGAGGACAAGGACCTTCTCCATCTTATTTTCAAACACATTTCCTAATGCCCAGAACACTGCCTAGGATATGATAGGGACTTAATAAACACTCACTGAATGAGTAGATTATGCCCACAGTTCTTTGTGTGCCATTCAAAAGGCCACGATTACAATATTTTGTTTCTCTGAGCTTCCATGACTCTAAGATTCTGTAGTTTTAGGATCCAACTATTCTAACTTCCTGTGATTCCATAACTGCATGATTTTTAAATTCCTATGAGCTGAGCTCAAAGTCAAATGAAACTGCTGTACGAAGACACAAAACAACTCAAGGAAAAGAGTTCATGTATGAAGACAGGACAAAGCCCATTGTGTTCAGGCAGTAAGAACAAGAGGAAGAGAAGAAGAAAACTCTTTTGCACAAGGAAAGTGTAATGACCAGAATCCTGAAGCAAAGTGCTCAGGGTTTGATGCCACTCTTCCCCCCAGGCTGGCCCTAACCCCCTTACCATCTCTTCTGGAATTGCTGGTCTATCTCTGCCAATGACTGGCCTTTTGTTTCAGGGACAAATAAATAGATGAAGCCCAGGCCGAAGACAGCAGTCAGCCCGTAGAGCAGGAAGGTCCAGGACAAGCCAATGGCACCTGAGAACAACAGGGTAGGAATGTGGGCAGGGTGCAGCCTGGGCCAACTGGTCGACCAGTGTTCCAGTTTGAAAATCACTTCGCCCAGAGCAGATCCTCCAGATGGTAGATTTGCAGAACAACCAACACACTGTCAGATAAGAGTACCTTAAAGCAGGAGTAGGACTGGTTGTCCCAGAGACAGGCAAAGGGCCAGGGCCTAAATCCACAAACATTTTGGACATCTTGCCTTTATGGGAAAGCCCACTCACCCACTTACCCACACCTGAAACACTAACCAGAGGTGTGCCATTGGCACCTGGAAATGTGAATGAAGGGAAAATGACATCCACCTCAGCAGCGAACAGCTGCAGGAGGCAGCCTTGGCAAAGCTCAGCTCTGAACAAACATCCTCAGAAATTCCATGAATTTAGTAAATCAAGCATTCAGCCAGTTTGATGTGTGGCTAGTTTGGGAGAGAAGACAGAAGCCTCAGCTCCATCCAGAAGGCTGTGAGGGAAGAGACTTTTTCCAGGCAGGAGCACCCGTTATGTTTTAGACACCATTCTCACCTCTAACAGCCATGGTCACATGTCCTCTGAGCAGCTGCCCTTAACCAGCTTGACCTCCACTTAATCCTCATACCAGCAGACAGAGAGTGCTGAGCTGGGAGAAGGAGGGCTGGGTTCTAGTCTTACTACCTGGCTAGACTTGGGAAGGACATATTTCCCGGTCTGTGAGATGGGGATGATAGGGATATGATACAATTCTAACAGGTCTTACCTCCCTCCCTCCCTCCCTTCCTTTCTTCTTCCCTCTCTCCCTCCCTTCCTTCCTTCCTTCCTCCCTCTCTGTTTCTCACTCATTCATTCCACATAAAGGGAATGCTTGAAGAGTGAGGCACAGGGAGAAGCTTGGATTCCCAAAGACTGGGTGTGGGGACAGGCATGGTGGCTGGGTTCTTCTATCAGTATTTCCCACAGCCCCCCAGGGCTCCTCCTTTGAAGAGCAAACACTTGGGTGCAGGAAGTGGAAAAATAACTAAACCCTAAGAACTGTGCCTTGGGTCCTGTAGTGAAGGAGCCCCACCCACTTTGGCCCTGATGACCCCTGGCCTTGGGTCATGAGCATCCTCAGTATCTCAGAGACCCTTCCCTGGTGTTCTGGGCCCATCTAATTCCCACCCTACCCCACCACCGCCCAGACTGGGTTTGAAAGCTGGGTAGGAAGAGATGATGTCATCCAAACTAGATCTGAGAAAACCCTTCTGCTGGCAGGTGGGCATGAGCCAGTTTAAGCTGGTTTAGAAGAAAACATAAAGGTGGCTCCTGCACCTGGTGGTCTCAGACACGTTCTCTCCAGGGCTGGGGTAGCCCTTCGCCTCTTAATCTGGCTTGGAGAATTTTACAGCGTGTTTGAGGGTTCTAGATGTTGTCAGACACTTCCGTGGAGCTTCTGCACAAAGTTTTATTTGAAGAGTAGTTCTGCTGCTACAAATAGGAAAAATATTTAAACTTCCCTGCTTTTTTTTTTTTTTATTTTGGCCACGCAGCATGCGGGATGGTTCCCCAACCAGCGATCGAACCCAGGCCTCTGCAGTGAAAGCACCAAATCTTAACCACTAGTCCATTAGGGAATTCCCTAAATTCCTCTACTTCAGAGTGGAAACTTTCAGCTATAGAGGATGGACTTGTCTCGATGGGGGCTGGGGGCAAAGCCCAGGTCTCCCAACCTCCCCCATCCCTCCATCCCGTGTTTGTTTCCCTCCCCCCACCACCAACGGGAGATGTCTTCTTGCACGAATGAGAACTGGATGCTTCAGCTCTAACCCTCCTTCAGCCTCATCTCCCAGGTTGTCAGTAAAGCCAGCCCCCACAACTGATGAGGTCTGGAATGAGGTAGAAACTTCACAGGTCATATTTTCTGTTGTCTTTGTCTCCCAGCCCCTCCTCTTCCTTTTTCTAGCACCTCGATTTCCTTTGGGGAACCCTCCCCCTACTCTCCATGCAGTTGAGTAAGGCTGTCTATCCCCACCCCCCCACTCCCCACCTCCAGAGTGGGTATATGGCCCCAGGCCTGGGCATCAGACTAGTCTAGCCCTCCAGCCACAGTGATTGGTTCAGGGATGGGCACGTGATCTTGCTGAGCCAATGAGAGTCAGTCCCAGGACATGAGTGAGAGCCACTGGAAAAGCCATGCTCTCCTTCCCCAGGCCTGCCAAGATGCAGAGGCCCGTTTGTGGTCATCTTTGCAGCCACCTGGTGGATCTGCCTGAGAATGAAGCCCGCAGTGCGGGAGGCAGAGCCAAGAGAGCGCGAAAGCCTCTGGATCAGTCATGCTTGAAGCCATCTACCGTCCTCTTTTCATGATTTAAGACATAAATATTCTTTTGTTCATAAACTGGTTTGCATGGGGTTTTCTGCCACTTATACCCGGACCAAAAGGAAGCCCAGACTCTGTCCTCAGTCAGTTGTTTCTGGATCTTGAAGGAACCGGGCCAAGGAATTAGGTCAGAGGACTCACCGATGAGGTCGAGGAAAGAGAGGCTGATGAAGAGGTTGGCGGCCCAGTTGAAGCTGTTGCAGAAGGCGAAGGCCCGCCCTCGGATCTCCATGGGGTAAATCTCGCTGAGGACAAGCCAGGTCACTAGGATAGGAGAGCAGGGAGGACTCCTAGGCTGCAGCTGGGACCCGGGGCCTGGCACCCATGATCCAGCAGGCAGTCCCTCAACAGTGTGATTCAAGCAGAGTGTCAGGCCCCAACCCCCAGCTCTCCCTACTGCTTCCCCCACACGGCTGTAGAGTCCCTTCAGGGGGACACACAGCTGTAAGAGTCCCTTTAGAGGGACCAGCAATATAGGTTTGCCCAGGGAACGGAGGGGTTTCCTGGGACATCAGACTTTCAGTGTCCTGGGCAAACTGGGATGGCTGGTCACCCTATTCATTAAATTCCTTTCCAGTAAACTCTTCTGAGTGAGCTATCCCAGGCACATTCTGGTTTTACGAAGCCTGAAGCTTAGATAACTTGGGGCCTTTAGAAGAGAGAAAATATTACAAACATAAATTAGGTCCTGCCCTCAGAAGTACCTTCAAAGAAGCAAGGAGCCCTGACGTCTGAGTTCATTGTTCTCATGATCAAGCCACCTCTAGTCACTCTGAGACCCTGACTGATTCGGTCCCCAGGCTTTCCGCTAGGAGGGATGGAAGTTACCTGCAAGAGAACTCCAACTTACCTGGTCCAAAGCCAAAGGAGAAGGCGCTCACAAAGACCATCATGCAGACCAGCGCGGTCCAGTGCAGCAGGGCATGTTCCGAGGCAGGAGCAGGGGGTGCAGGGGGCGCGATGCTTAGGGCTGCCAGGGGCGGGCCTGCGGGGTCCCCAGCTCCGTGATGAGGCTTGGTTTTCTCAGAGGTTGACAAGACTGGCCGCCCTGGGCTCTGGTTGGTCGTTGGCAGCAGAGGTGGAGCCAAGCCCTTGGGCAGGCTAGCGTCTCCAGGGAGGCCTGCCAGCCTGGTGGCATTGGGCGTGGCCAGGCAACTTGGGCCTGAGTCCATGGGCACCGCAAAGCTGACGAGGCCGATGCCGCTGACCGACAGGGCCATGAGGGCACAGCCAGCGAGCAACAGGGCCCTGCGGCCCGCTCGGTCCACCAGCCCCAGGGCGGTCAGGGTGGCCGCCACCTTCACCGCGCCGAGCCCCACAGAGGCCAGCACCGCCGAGGAGCCCCCGCGGAAGCCGACCGAGCGGAAGATGGTGGAGGCGTAGCACAGCACGTTGGGCTGCCCTGTTAGCTGCTGGAAAAGCACCAGCCCCAGCCCCACTGTGGTCCGGCCTCGCATGTTATCCCGGGCCCTGAAGAGGTCCAGAAAGGAGTATCTTGGCCTCCCCAGGCCCAGTTTCGTGGCCTCACCTCCCTGGAGGGGGATGAGGTCCTTGTGGGCTACAGCCTCACCTGCACCGGCAGGGAGGAAGAGGAGGCTGAGGGACTGCAGGAGAGCAGGCGCAGCGGCCCAGCCAAACATATGCCTCCAGCCCCAGGGAGCACCAGCCAGCGCGTAGCTGAGTGCGTAGGAGAGCAGGATGCCCACGGTGAGGCCTGCCTCGTAGAGGGACACCAACACTCCCCGCTGCCGTGGCCCCACCAGCTCTGACACGTAGATGCAGCAGGCCATGGACGAGAGGGAGATGGCAAAGCCAGCCACCGAGCGGCCCAGGACCAGCCAGGTCAGCGAGCTGGCCAGGCCCAGGCTCAGGCTGCTGGCCAGTAGCACCAAGTTGCTCCCGAGGATGGCTTGCTTCCTGCCATAGCGGTCGATGAGGAAGCCCCCTACCAGGGAGGCGAGGAGAGCCCCCAGGAGCAGACTGCCCACGAGGAGCTCCTGTTCTGAACAGCTTAGCCCAAAATCAAGCTGCAGTGGCAGCAGGGCACCCGATATGACTGCCAGTTCGTAGCCAAAGGTCAGGCCACCCAGCAAAGACACAGAGGAACACAGGGGCAGGAGGAGTGAGGGTCGGCCTGGAAAACAAAAGTGACAGGGACAGAATGCAGAGTGTTTTCTTGCCAGAGCACCCATCCATCCATCCATCCATCCATGCCTCCATCCACCCATCCATCCATCCATCCATCCATGCCTGCATCCACCATGCCTCCATCCATCCAGCCAGCCAGCCAGCCAGCCAGCCAGCCAGCCATCCGTCCATCCAGCCAGCCATCCTCCTCTCAATCTGTCTACGCCTTCCATCTCTCTATCTATTCACTCATCGATTCATGTATTTCTCTACTACAGCCATCCACCTGTTCATTTATTCATCCATCACCCATTCATCCACTTCTTCCTTTGACCATCTGCCTCACCATCCATCTAATCCATCTGTACATATACCCACACATGCATGCGTGCATCCACCCATTCGTTGACTTCTTCCTTTATCCATCCATCCATCCATCTGTCCATCCATCCATCCATCCATCCATCCACCCATCCACCCACCCATCCATCCATCCATCTGTCCGTTCATCTATCCACTCCTTCCTTCATCCATCCACTCCATTCACCCATCTATTTATTGACCAATCTATCCACTCATCCCTTCATCAGTCACTCCTCCACCTGTCCATCTACTCCATCCACCACATATTCATCCATTCATTGGTTCATTCATCTGCCCCTTAATTCACCCAAACATCCATCCATTTATTGATCCATCCATCCACACATATATCCATTCATCTACCCCTCTTTGTATTCCATCCCTTATTTACCCAGACACAAACACACCCATCCAATCCATGCATCCATCCAATCATTGCAAAATTTATCTGGCATCTACAACACACCAGGCAGTGTTCTTAGGGCTGGCAATACAGTGGTGTTTTCAAGGACTTGAAGTTCTATTAGAAAAAGGCAGATGATCAATGAAATATATAATTTTAGGTGGTTATAGGTGTCAAGGGAATTCCCTGGTGGTCCAGTGGTTAAGATTCTGTGCTTCCCCTGCAGAGGGCATAGGTTTGATCCCTGGTCCTGGAACTCCCACATGTTGCATGGTGCAGCCAAAAAATGAATTTAAAAATTTTAAAAAAATTTAAAAGGCAGGGAAGGGAGATTGAGAATGATGGAAGAGTTCTGTTTTAAGTAGGGTAGCCAGCTAAGGCATCTCTGAAGAGGGAAAATTTGAGCAGAGATCTGAATGAAGTGAGGGTGAAAGGCATGTAAAACATGGGAGAAGAACATTCCGGACAAGGGAATAGTAAGAACAAAGGCTCTGAAGCAGGACAGTTTTTGGTATGTTTGAACAATAACTATTAATAGTTAATGCTTATGTGGTACTAAGTGCCAGGTCCTGTTTTAAGAGCTTTACATGTATTTACTCATTTAATTCTTCCAACAACCTTAAAATATACTGTTATTAGCATCATCCTCCAAGGCACAGAGAGGTTGAGAAACTTTCTTATGGTCACACGGCAAGTAAGCGGCAAAGCTGATGGGGCTAGAGAGTGCAGGCTTTTAATCACAGCGTTATTGAGCAAGGGGGCCTGAGTGGCTGGAACCCAGTAAGTGCGAGTAATAGGATGAGGTAAGAGAGCCGGGCAGGGGCCAGATCAGGTACAGCTTTGTAGGTCAGGAGGACATTGAGGGATGTCATTCTCAGTGGATTCTATCCACTTTTCAAGCCTTTGAAAGCTTGAGCTGGGGAGAGGGGGGATCTATGGTAGTCGCCAGCACATGTGGATATCGAGCACTTAAAATGTGGCCAGTGTGATGAAGGAACTGCGTTTTTAACTTTATTTAATTTTAATTAAGTGTGAAAAAAGCCACATGTGGCCAGCAGCTACCGTGTTGGCAGAGCAGCTGAACAGGTTGCTCTTAATTTTTAACTCACATATGTAAATAAATATTACAGGAGTAATCCAGGTGTATCTATCTCACCCACCCCCACCCTGGACCCAACAAGAACATTCATAACATTATAGCTAAATTTATGGAGTGTTTGCTCGGGACCAGGCACTGCTTTGAGCACTTTTAGTGTAACAGCTCATTTAATTCTCACCACAGCTTTAGGAGGTGGGCTTTTGTTTTATTTATGAATGAGTAAAGTGATTATCAGAGACACGAAGGGACTTGTCTAAGGTCAAGAGTAGTAAGTAGCTGTGTCTAGATTCAAAGCCCGGTGGTCTGGCTCCGCGATCCATACCCTTAAACACTACATTATAAAACCTTGGCATGATAAGATTTCACTCTGTTCTCTTTCTTCTGCCTCGCCCCATCTCTGTTAGGCAATTGCAAGGGAGGAGTTTCATGGGTGGAGGAATCACCCCCCACTCTCTACTCACCGTTCTCCCCATCACCTCTGCCTCCCAGGGAATGACCCCCTGCTGTTCCCTGGCTGGCCTTGTCCTTCCTCCTCATGACCATCAATCAGTACCCTGGGGAGATGATGCTGCCCGGGTCCTGCCCCTCCTTCACTGCCCTCTGCTCCACCTCCCTCGGTTTCTGGAGTTTACTGCCCGGAGGGAAGGTTCTTACAGGCCCTGTGAAGCGATCACGTGAAAACAGAATTTTTCTGCCATTTCCTGGGTTCTTCTTGAGGTGAATGGGAACCCAGCCAAAGGGCTCAGAGGGAAAGCTGACCGTCCACAGGTTTTGTCAGAAAATGCAGCAGGACAGATTCAGGTCACAGTGGTAAGAGCAGAACAGCAACAATAAAAGTGAGATCAAATAGTAATAATAACAGGTGTCATTGACGGAGTATCCCCTCTCTGCAAAGACTTTAGGTGCCTTCTCTCAATTTATCTTTGTGACAACTCTAGGTGGTACTGCTCTAATTATCCCCATTTGACAGATGGGGCAACTAAGGCTCAGAGTGTTTTCACAGCTGGGAAGCACCAGGATTAGGACTCAAACGCTGACCTGACTCCTGAACCCATGCACTTAAGAGCTTTGCTGGGTTGACTTCAAGCAGGAGGGGCCGATCAGAGATAAGTGGGGTATGAGAGAGAGCAGGGGCATAGGGGGTGGATGTGGAGGGGAAATAAAGGTCTTAGGAAAACCCCAAGTCACAAATCATGGTGAAGTGATACTGACCGTGAAGCTGTGAAGAACAGCCTCAAAGGAGTCAGGGCCGCTAGAAAGATGGGAGAAGAGCATTCTCTTTCTTAAGCTTTCCAAGGCTCCCACCACCTGCTCCATTAAGTCCTAACTCCTTAGCATGACCTCCCAGATCCTTTACGAGCTGGTGGCCCCAGCCCAGGAAGTCCTTGGCTACCTCTCCTCCCTGCCCCCAACCCCACCTCTCCGACACACCCTGCAAACACTGGTTCCTGGCACACACCATACATTTTCATGCCACTCTGCCTGTGGGTTTGCTGGTCCCTCTCTTGCCTCACCTGTGTTTCCCAAATGCTCACTCATCCTCTTTAGTCCCGGCTCCTCTCCCCGAGGGGCCTCCAGTAATACATGTCTGTTATTTGGCATCAGTCCCCCACGCTCTGTGGGGAGCTGCCCTTCCCAGTCCTACCTTCATCTCTCAGTCTCCAGATCTGGAGTGGCGATGACCTTCCCACTCCACCCCCAGCACCCAGCTCCAGAGGTGTGTCCATGACCCAGCTCTGATCAGCCAGCAGATTTCCTGGCCTTGGACAGTGGTGAATGCCATGTGACTGAACCTGAGCTAGTGAGAGTCAGTCCAGCCCAGGATGTTTGCTTACTTGGGGTACTGACCTGGTAGTTTACCTGCCTAGAGCAGCTGGGGGCTGTCTTCCCCTGGGAGGGATTCCTGACAATGCTGCCTGAGCCCCTAGATCCAACCACTCCTGAAGCCATGGACTTTTCAGTGACCAATAAATAACCCCCCTTCCCCACTTTTTTTAGCTAAGCTAGTTTGAGAGAATCTCTAATTCCTGTACATCTCCCTCAACTTTCCAAGTCATATTTTTCACTTCCAATCAACTCTGCTTTCTCCTGCATTTATTCACACTAAGTAATTGAGTAATTGATGTGTTTACCTTATTGAACTGAACAGTATGGGGACAGAGACTTACTGTCTCTGTGCTTCCAGGGCTCCAGCCCCACGCTGACATCCAAGGTGGGCTCAGTAAAGCTTCTACTGAGTGAACAAATGACTGAGTCAGGGTCCAGGGCGGCATCTCCATGCCCCATTTCAGGACTGTGTCAGATGCATTTGAACTTAATCTAATGCTCTAGAGCAGCCAGGAGGATCCTATGATAGCCCAAATCAGACCACATCACTCTGCTCAGAGCCCTCCAAGGCTCCCACTTCACTCTGAAAAAAAGCCAAAGTCCTGTCAGTGGCCTTCAAGGCCTTGTAGGACCTGCGTCCCTTAACTGGGCCCTGGCCACCCCAGCCTCTTTGCCTTTCCTCCTCACTCCAAGCCCGTCTCAACTCAAGGCTTTTTATCAGGTGTCACCTCTGCCAGGAAAGCCCTTTCCCTCCATTTCAGTGTCCCCAACCCCCCTTCCCTCTGGTCTCTGCTCAAGCATTGCCTTCTTGTAAGGCCTTCCCTGGTCCTCTACTTAAAAACGCAAGCTCCTGTGGTACCCAGCACTTTGTATCTCCCTTCCCTGCTTGTTTTCTCCATGGTACTTTCCATCATCTGAAATAACTATAGGTTTTACGTATTTATTGGGCTCGCAACCAGAACGTCGGCTCCAAAGGAACAGGGACTGTTTGTTCTCACTTGTCTCCTGATGCTGGGGTAAGTTCCTGGCATACAGTAGGCACTCAGTAAATACTGGTTGAGTAAACAGATAACTGAATGAGTGAATGAACTCAAGACATAGGGAATCCAGAGAGAAAGGATATTGGCTCTTGAGAATCTTGGCAGGCAGGCGGGGGGAGTGGAGGCCCAGGGCCTGGAAGTGGCCATGGACAGGAAGTGGAGTAAATCCTGGCCTCCAAATTAGGACAGCTCATCCTGGATTTAGGAACCACTCTCCCTTGCTATGAATTGTCTAAACATCGTTGGTATGTGAAGCTGTCTCACAGTGGACAAAATCTCTCATTTCTCTAAGCCTCTCCTTATGGAATGCACAGCTTCCCAGGGAGAGAATTAAGGGGCAGATGAAGGGGAAAGAACCCAGGTTTTGGGTAGCCATGTCACCAGCTGTAAGTCCCAGGGCACGCTCGGTTGGTGACACTAGAGCAGCGTTTCAACCAGCGTCACAATGTATCGGATCCCTCCCTCACCAGAGACCTGCCATGGCTTCCCCTAAACTCCAGGGAAAAGCCAGGAGGGAAACTGAACCATGCAAATATCCTCACCCAGAAGCCTGGCTTCCAAATATCCCAGCAACAGGTGATGCTTACAGAGCAGTCACTATAGCCAGCCTCACCTCCTTTTCCAGAAGCCATACCTGTATCAGCTGCCTTAATCCCTACAGCAACCCTATGACACAGGCACTGGTGCCATTCCCATTTTACAGATGAAGCAATTGAGGCACAAAGTGTTTAAAGACATTTCCCTGTGGTGACAGTCTGTAAAGCGACAGAGCAGTTTCTGAACTCAGGCAGTCTGACTCTGGAGTTCCAATGTTGATATGATAAAAAATAAAAGCTCATGTTAACTGACCATTTACCATGGGCAAGTAGTACATGGAGTATTTAAGCTCATATTCTCACATCATTCACATGGCTTCCCTGTGATAGTTTGTTTTATTGTGACTGGTCAGAGAAGTTAACTACACTGTCCCAGGTCACAATGCCCTTAGGAAGTGGAAGAATGAGAGCTGCAACCCAGGTCTTTCTGACCCCAGAATCGATTTACAGGGTCACTGAGTTCTGGACCCCTAAACCAATGTCTGCTACATAGTGGGTGGATGAATGATTGACCATTTGATGCTTCTGAAGCGGTAGAGAAAACAATAGACCCCTTAGTCCCCTGGAGCAACAAAGAAGTTTCCTACTCCCCCACCCCCTACCCCTATACTCTCCTTCCTCTCCCCTCTGTTGAGTATCTGGAGAGCAGAGGTTTTGTCTGTTTTGTGCAGGGCAGCATCCTTAGGCCTAGAACAGTGCCTGGCGAGAAGTGCTCAGCGAGTGCGTGAATGAATTTGCTCCCTTCGGAGCCTCCACTTCAGCTGCACAATAGGAACAATTTCACTCGCCTGCTGGATGCTGTAAGGCTGAAAGTGGTCAGGACAGGGTCTGGCCCCGAGTAAGCGCCCAGTATCAAGTAAAGAGCCGTCTCAGGTCACTTTTTTTCTGGGCAGAAAGGAAACATGGGAGGAAGTGGGCCCAAGTCCCTTCCCAGCCCCCAGCCAAGGCCTGCTGTCCCAGCTGCCACCCGAGTGGGCGGTATCTGGTCGGGGCGCTGCAGCCCAGGGCAGCGGGTGCGCGCGCATGGATGGGGTCGCGGGGCTTCGCTGCCAGCAGCGCAGATTGCGACTTACCCATGATGAGCAGGACGCCGAGGCGCGCTGGGGCATCTGGGGGGTCGGGCGTGCATCCCCCGGCCGAGTCCCCGCGTCGGCCCGCCGGACAAACTTTCCGGCCCGCCTCCCGCCTCTGTCCCTCCCTCCCCGCCCGCCCGCTTGCAGCGCCAACGCCACGTCGTCCAGCCCTGGGCCTCTGTGCCTGGAGGCGGGACAGAGGTGCTCCCGGAACATTCCCAGTCTGGCACCGCCTGGCTGGGACCCCACCCGCCATCCTCCCCCCGAGAGGGACCCCACCCATCATCATCCCGATTGGGGGTAGGAACCCACAGGTTGTCCTTTCCTGTCCTCCCCGCTGGAAGGAGACTCCCCAACCACTGCGGTCCACACTAGTCTGGCCTCTCCAGCCACCGTGTACACACACACACACACACACACACACACACACACACGCGCACACACACATGCATTTACATCGACTCACACATATCCACTTCAGCCGCTCATTCTCGCACGGATTCATCATCCATTCATTGGACACTTAGGTTTGGACACCTCCCACATGCCCTCAGGCACTGTCCTAAGCCTGGAGGATGGGCTGGGAGAAACAGACAATTAACACTGTTCCTGTGGAGTTTACTTTCTGATAGGTGAAGAAGAAAGATAAATAACCAAAAGAACCAGAGAAATACCAGCTAGTGATAAAGGCCAGGCAGAGAATTAAGCTAGGGTGCTGGGTTAGGCAGACACAGTGGCTGCTTGCGGGGCGGGGGGGGGGGGGGGGGGGGGGCGGGGGGGGGCTGTCTCTGGGAAGGCTGCTCTGGGGAGGGGAGTTTTGAGCTGAGACCTCACGTTCCAGGCAGGAGGGAGACCAAAGGCAAAGGCTTTGCAGGAAGGAGCTTGGGGAGCACAAAACCAGAAACGAAGCCATAGTGCCTGCAGCGCAGGGGTTGACCGAGAGAATGGAGGGAGATGGGGCCTGAGGCAGGGGTTGGCGAAGCCCAGATCATTTAAGTCCTTGAGAGGCCAAGGACAGAATGCAATTTTATTCCAACTGACACAGAAATAACTGGGGAGTTCTAGCACGGTATAGGGAACAAGGGTGGAAACAGGATCACTTGGGAGGCTGTTGTAAGCGGTGGGGCTGGAGAAAGGTCAGCAGACTGGAGATAGACTCGATAAGGGCTGACAGACTGGGAGAGGAGCAGCTTGGAGCAGGAAAGGAGATGTGGAATTCTGTTTGGGCTGTGTGATGTTTAAGATGCTCATTAGGCATCCATGTGGAAATAGATGGGCAGTTTGATATAAGAGCTTGGAGTTCTGGAAAGGAGCCAGGCAGGGGACACCCCGCTAATTCTCCGCATCAGGCAAAAACACATATACAGGCTCAGCACTCCCATGGTCAGAGGCTTGTGCAGCCTCTCACTGCGTGTTCACACGTAAACACATTTGTTCTCATGCATCAGTAGCTATACCCTCACCCAGCAGGAATCGGGTGCCACAGACACAGACAAGCATCTGAGCAAAGAAGACAGCATGGACATGACCTTCTAGCCAGGGGGCCCGTGTACAGTTCTGAAAATAATAATAGCTGGGGCAGTTAGAAAACATGGCTCCAAAATTCTTTGTTCCTTCCCTTGAAATCTAGGTGTACTTGTGACTGCTTCGGCCAGTAGGTTGCACAGAATGGCATTGTGTGACTTCAGAGGCTGGGTCACTGGGACACTGGCACCTGGAGCCCCGAGCCTCTAAGAAGTCTGACTACTCTGAGGCCACCATGCTGTGCGGAAGCCAAAGGCACAGAGAGGCCATGTGCGGATGCTCCCGTGGCTGGTCCTAGCCTTCGAGTTATCCCAGCACTGGCTCCAGAGCCAGCCTTCAGGTGATTCCGGCTCCCAACCCTCAAATCTTTCCAGCCGAGGCCCCAGACACTGTGGAGCAGAGACAAGCTATCCCTGCTGTTTCAAGTCTGGATTCCTGACCTACAAATTCCATGAGTATAATCAAGTGCTTGTTTTAAAGTGCAAAGTTTTGAAGTAAATTGTTATGTAGCAATGATAACTGGAAACAATAGCTTAAACTATTAAGGGATAATTGATTTAAGCACTTTACATGTATTTACAACTGCCTAATGAGATTGAGATTATTAGAGTTTGCCCCCATTTTATGAATGGGGAAACTGAGGCAAAGGGAAGGGAAGTTCCTTGCTTCCATAATAAATAAATAAAATCAATAGGGCTTAAGGACACACATTAGTATTCATATATAGGTGATCCAGAAGTCAAGCTAATGGGCAAAACTGGGCTCTTTTCCATCACACTCTATTGCCTTGCTGGCATGGAAAAGAGCCCAAGAAGGCCTCTTGGCCATTGCCACATGACAATTCCTCCTTCATGTTAGTATCTGGAATTGTCACCAGGAGACCTGATACAGAAAGCCTGGGCTGTTCCATTCCTGAAATAACCTATAGAAATTATATGCTGAAAAAGGGCATGAAGTCTTTGATCTCTGTGGCTTGCATTGTCAGGAAGATGGTTGCATGCCTGATGTCAGGTTCTCTCTCTCCTAGAGAATAGAGAATCCCTCTTCACTGGTTGCCCCAAATGAGAAAGGAAAGGTTCTAATCAGGCATTTTGGTAGGCATGTTCAAAAATGGCTTCCCTGAAGGGTAGACAGGACCTAGTGACTCATTTCTAACAAATAGAATACAGAAAAGTGATGATTGTCATTCTAGAGATCAGGTTATAAAAGATGGTGATTTCCATCTTGCTCACCCTCTCCTGATCTTTTACTCACTCATCCTGATGAAGCCACCTGCCGTGTTGTGAGCTGCCCAATGGAGAGACCTACATGGCAAGAAATGAGGGTGGCCTCCAGGCAGTAACCAGGGAGGAACTAAGGCCCTCAGATTAATAATCTGTGAGGAACTAAATCCTGCCACTAATCAAAAATGTAGTCATAAAAACAAACAAAAAGGCAACACAAAAGAGGAGAGATTCACAGGGACACCAGGAATTATTAAGGTTGGTTTTTCCCTCCTATGAGAAGTCAGGGAGGGCTTCCCTGAGGAAGTGACATTTGAGCTGAGAATGGAAGGATGCTTAGATGAGTCTAGGCAGCAAAGAGGGAAAAGCACTTCTGACATGGGAAATAGCAGGTGCAAAGACCCTGTAGCGAAAGAGAGCCTGGCAAGAATAAGACTGAGAGAAGGCAAATGTGTCTGAAGATCCCAGAGCAGAGGGAAGTTTGGTGAGTGATGAGTCTGGAAGAGGGACATAGGGCCCCATGCAGGACCTCATGGATCTTTATCTGAAGCACAAGGAGCCAATGAAAGATTTTAAACTAGGTTTCCTACCATAGAAGTCAGAATCAGTCTGACCATATCAAGCCTGTGACTTGTAAATATGCTTGCACACTAGATTTTCCAAAGGAGGGTGTTGGAGGTTGGAGGGAACAAAAAGTACCCACTGAACTGAGACGGTATCTTGAGAATGAAGAACGAGGCAGGCAGCTCCATATAATGGATGGATCAGTTTATTATAGGGTAACTTACTCACAGGGTAGGAATGGGTGAACAGCAATCCACCCAGCGCATTTGCAGTTGCACTCTGAACCTTTGAGGGGCCACTGGGGCAATTTTATAGTTAACCTAGGGTATGGGGGTACCTGCTTGGAAACAGGAAGTGTGTTCCTAAGTCAAGATTTATGAATGGGTAACTAGTCTTTTAGGCGCCAGGAATATGTCAGCAAAGGTCTTCATTATTGTTTGGAGGCTAACAGAGCATATGGGCCACCTGGACCTAAAGATCATTAAACAATATCTATTAACTACAAAGCCCTTGATGACAGAGAAAAGATTTACTATGCAGAACAGCCGTAAGCAGGGCCAGTGGAAGGACAGGAGGAACTGTACGCACCCAAGATGGCGTCAGTTATGCTAACAGCCACACAGAGGGGTTCAGACAGATTTGGTAACCATGGAGATGACCATGTGGACACTAACAATTATGATGATAAAACTACAAACTTGGGAAACTGGGCACTGTAAATAGAACTGGTTCTGGGTGAGCTTTAAGTATGCCGGCTGATGAAAGGTGCTGGAAACCACATTATGCCAACACAAAGGGTCTGATGTTTGAAAAGGTGACCTGCCCTGTGGATGAATGAACACAGGGACTGTGGAGCTGAGGATTGGTGTCATAGCAACCCTCAGACCAAGGGCCATTCTTCAGTATTTCAAACAGGATCTCGATGGGGGAAGGAAAATGCACACGTGAAGAGTGTATGCGACCCACCAGGCACCCTCTCGAACAACGTCTTACTTAATCTTAATAAGCTATTGCTAAAGTATAATTATCTTCGTTCTGAAGATGATGTATCTGAAACTCAGAGAAATAATGTTTGTTGCTGCACCACACGGTGTGACAGGCACTTGAGGCTGCCTCCCCTATGTGTTTATACAATAGTTGGTATGTGTTGGGGGGAGCAGATTGATGACAGGAGTAGGCATTCTTCAGCTTTTCTCGCGTGCAACATTGTGTATTGTAAGAATTTGTTATAGCTTGTATTAGCTTTGCAAACAAAACAAACAGTAAAAGTTTGTTTGCTAATCATTCCCAGTTCGGCTTGGGTCCTGTCTCCTTTGAAAAACTCCGCAGCCTGACTATCCCCGCCACCCTCTCTGACTCTCAATTATTATTATTATTTTTTTCTGTAAGATGGGCTTTCATCATTGAACTTTATTCTTCCTGAATGCACTCAATAAATGGCAATTTATAAATAAAGCTGTAATTATCCTAGCTCTAAAGACGACGTCGGACACATGGTTCACTGTCCACCAGCCACACCTGACTCTGACTAGTGTAAGCCCCTTTTGGGGGGAATTCAGGAGCCCAGGGACGAGGAGTTCCAAGAAGAGAACTCCTGGCGGTGCAACTTCCCGGGATCCAGAAAAACTCCTGAGTAGGAGAGCAGATTCCGAAGTTTTTCCGCGAGAGTGCCGAAGCTTTCCGAAAATAGCCGAAGAGCGGGGATGCGGAGACCGCCAAAGCCGACCGTGAGAATCACCAAGGGCTTCGGGAAAGAGCCGAGGAGTGGAAAGAGCTGTTCGCTGAGAGTTGCTGAGGGCTTACGTAGATAGCCGAAGGGCTGGGAGGCGGGGCCACTAGGCTTCGAAAAGAGCCGAAAGGTCGGGAGGAGGAACCACTTCTCCAAGGCGGAAGTGTCGGCTTTCGCGTGGCCGAAGAGGGTCGAGGATTTCCGGAACGAGCCGAAATAACTCCGACAGTTTACGGAGAGGGCCGAGGGGTTCCGAGCGGCAACGCGGAGGCGCAAACATGGCGGCGTCCGGCGTTGATGCGGCTGAGCTGAACGAGGAGCCGGCGTCTGCGGCCGAATCGCTGGCCGCGGCCCGGGAGCGGAGCAGACGCTTCTTGAGCGGCCTGGAGCTGGTGAAGCAGGGCGCCGAGGCGCGGGTGTTCCGCGGCCGCTTCCAAGGCCGCGCGGCCGTGGTGAAGTATCGCTTTCCCAAGGGCTATCGGCACCCGGCGCTGGAGGCACGGCTCGGCCGGCGACGTACGGTGCAGGAGGCTCGGGCGCTGCTCCGCTGCCGCCGCGCAGGTGAGTCGGCCCCGCGCAGGGGCGTCGGGGACCCGGAGGCGCCGCGGCCCGGGCGCCGCGGGGGAGGGGCTCTCTTGCGCTCCGGCCCCGGTTTGCCTCAGTCCTCCGTTTGTACTTTCTGCCTGGCTTTCCGTTAAGAAATGTCATCCTTTCGTCCTTCCTTTGGTGCATTAACTCTTAAGAAGCCGCTTGGCCTTGCAGCGACTCGCATTTGTTCCGGAGCCATTGGCGTTGGTTCAGTTCTAGGCCCTGCCGCTCTTGCTCAGCGTTGAGCCTGTCATTTAACTGCCCTGAGCCTCGGTTTCCCCGTTGGTACCGTCTCAGTTTTCCACCATTATCATTTTGTTCTTTACTTGTAAGAAGTAGGTGTAATTACAAGTACTTGCCCAGGAGCCAGGCTCTCTGAGTTCAGTTACTCCCCTGCTTCATATATAGCCTTTCAGCAAAGTTGTATAACCTCAGCCTCAGTTTCCTCACCTGTAAAGGGAAGTCGTTGTAGCAATATCCGTCTCATAGGGGTGTTGTGACCATTAGATGAGATGTGTATGCCATGTATCATGTTTGAACGTATGACTGGCTTGTAGTGCTCAGTAAACATTAGATTTCATTCAATTATTTTTTCATTAAAACACCATGACCATAAATAAACCTTGTCCTCAGATGAGAAACTGAGGCTCAGAGAGGAGAAGTAAATTGCCCGAGCTTACACAGCTTGTAAGTAACCCAGCCAGGCTCTCAGCCAATATCCCTCTGACCCAGAAACACTGGCTTTTCACTTTTACACTTCCCGCCTTTGTTGCTTTCGTTGGTATTTTTTTAGGTGTCTACTGTACCCCCAGACACTGTTAGGTGCTGGGAGATCTGGAGGAAATTCAGTAGTGAACAAGTAGACTGGTCTCTGCCCTTGCTCGGATTTAATGATGTTATTCATGTGTTCGTATTTTCTGTTTTCACCCTCTCCAAGGTCTAAGTTCTGTTAAGCAGGGATCGTGGCTGCTTTGTTTCCTGCTGTATCCCAACAGATTTGTCTCCAGTATCTACAAGTGTTTCGAGGGTGATTGACATTAAATGAAAATTCATTGAATCTTCAAATTCAGTGAAGTCATTGAATTATTGGAAGTATTGTTCTCATGTTATAGAAGCAAAAATGGAGGTTTAGAGAAATGAATGTGACTTTAAAGTTATACAGCTAATAAGGAAGGGAGCTGGGATTTGCACTTGTCCGTCCTCTCTATAAAGATGAATCTCTAAGCCAACACGCTGCTTGGCCTCTTGCTCGTGTCCTTGTCAGGTAGAAACTGCTCTGACTGGGCTGTGCTTACCCTTCTGGTTCTTTATTTTGCTTTGTATTTTGGCGAATAAGTATGACAAATGAAGTCCAATCATAAAGGGTGGAAGGAAGGAGGGAGCTTTGGCTGTGCTGACCTTAGCTGTGGGATGATCTAAGCACAGTCCTGTAGAGGACACTTCCAGAGAAGTTAAGCTGTACCATTCTGCAGCATCCGTAAATCTTTTTCCCGAAATACGCAGATACAAAAACTAAAAAAACTGGCTCAGTTTTTGAAAATGAAGCTTACTATTAAAAAGAAAAAAATCTAATTCAGTGACCCCTTATGTCTTGGTTGTAGGAATATGTGCCCCGGTTGTCTTTTTTGTGGACCATGCTTCCAACTGCTTATTCATGGAAGAAATTGAAGGCTCGGTGACTGTTCGAGATTATATCGAATCCACTATGGAGACTGAAAAATCTCCCCAGAGTCTCCTTGGCTTAGCCAAGACAATTGGACAAGTTTTGGCTCGAATGCATGACGAAGACCTCATTCATGGTGATCTCACTACGTCCAACATGCTGCTGAAACCCCCCCTGGAACAGCTGAACATTGTGCTCATAGACTTTGGGCTGAGTTTCATTTCAGCACTTCCGGAAGATAAAGGAGTTGACCTTTACGTGCTGGAGAAAGCCTTCCTCAGTACCCATCCCAACACTGAGACTGTGTTTGAAGCCTTTCTGAAGAGCTACTCTGCCTCCTCCAAAAAGGCCAGGCCAGTGCTAAAAAAATTAGATGAGGTGCGCCTGAGAGGGAGGAAGAGGTCCATGGTGGGGTAGAAGAATTCTGTGTGTGATGACCACAGACAGTAAAGCTGTTCACTTCACAGTGCATTTGAATGTGAGATTCAGCCTAAATAAAGGTGATGAGATATTTTTAGGTGCTGTCTGTGATCGAGCTTGTTAGGCGTCATCATCTGCAGTTGGTTGTTCTCGAGAGCTTACTCTGTACATAAGACATGTCTGGCAGAACTGGACATGCAGAATAAATCTCAGGCTTTCTCTGCAGTTGTGACGTATCCACCTCAGATCCAGAGGCATGGTGTTACGAAACATTGAACCATGTACTGAGAACATTATTCTCTTTTCAGTCCTTCTGGTGAGACAAGGAGAGAGTCTCAGTTGGTGACAGTATGTCTTTATCAGCCCTCTTACCCAGCCTTTTTTGTTGTTGTGTTCATGACATACTCCTCTTGAAACGAATACAGTGGGATATAACCAGCGTTTAAAAAAAAAAGAAATGGAATCAGAGATTAGAAAATATCAGAGCGCATTATGTGTAGTATTGTAAGTATTGTTTCATGAAACTTGTTTCAAATGTGTATATAGACAACAGCATGTACTAGGTATTGGTGTAAAATACATTTCTTTTTGAGGGTCATGTTAAAAAGAAAGATAAAAAATGCTGCTTAACTCCAGTTTCTCTTTTTACAAAAAGCAGGCTCATAGCTTTCAGGCAACTGAAATTTATGTAATTCTGTGCAAGACTGTTTTTATTTTTGTTGCTCTGTGTTTTTATGGCTAGTTTCTAATTAAGACAAGTGATTGGTATAAAGTTCCTTTCAGTTTTGATAGATAAAAAAGTAAGTCAATTTATATCAAAGACAGTAAGTAGATTGAGCAAAAATAGTGAAGTGGGTTGGGAATGACTGAAGTCTGATAAAACCTAGTTTAAGGGAAGGTGCAGGAAAACTGCAATAAGATGCAGAGTGCCACAAATTAGCTCATACTTAACCTTGCCCAGCCTCAGTTTCTTCCCCGGAAGAAGGTGTGTCGAGACGGAGGTGGGTATACCTTTCCTCCTTGTGAGCTCCAACTAGCAGGTCAATATTTTGGGTGCTGATTCTGTACTGGGTACCAGGTGCAATGATAAGCAGCATGGACAAGCATTGCTTTCACGGAGCAAACATTCTGGCGAGACCCGGACCATGTCAGTTTTGTTCACCATAGTCATTACCCTGCACATGGCAGATGCCCAGGAATGAATGAAAACTTCCCTTCCTGGGTAGTGGTGATTAGTTGAGAGAACTGATTTCATTGTGTGGTTACCGCACGTCAGACATTGTGCCAGTAGTTTTCACACTGGATCTAAAATAACGCTGTTAGGTATTGTCCCATCTTATAGATGGAGAAACGGCCTCAGGAAGGGGGGAACTTGTCCAAGATGTCACAGGTAGCAAGGGGTACTTTTCCCTGGCTCCAAAGCCCATATGCTTTCCACTGATCCTTTAAGAAATGAGATGTTGGATATGACATGCCTTTATATTATTATAACATGCATTGGCATTATGTTACATTACTTTCAAAGAATTCTAATAAGGCCACAGGAGCAGGCCATAATTTTTTTTCAATGAATATTCTCAGCGTGACTGAGGGCTCATTTCCCCAGTTTCCTCGTATACCGTGCGGCTAATACGGCTGATCTCTACTTCGTGGGGAGAGTGGTTGACCTATATGTGCAGGCATTAAGTCAGCAGGTACCTAGCGCTCACTGTGTGCCAGGCACCGGAGATACAGAGGGGACACGCATCTCTCCAGAAACAAAGTCTCTAAGACAATTTCAGACAATGATGAGGGCTGTAAAGGATGCTGAGTGACCTCAAGGGGAGGGAGAGGGAGGAGTGGTCAAGGAAAGCCTCTGATGAGGTGACACTGGAACTAAGATGTGAAGGAGAACCAGGAGATGGGGGATGGAGCGTCATGCACCAAGTTGGTGAAGGAGGAGCACCCGTGAGGGACAGCAAAGCTGGTGGGGCTGGTTTGCGGCCAAGCAAGGAGGAGGAGCAGGAGATGAGGTCAAAGAGGTGGGTAAGCGCCAGGTCATGCAGAGCCGGGTAACACAGTTGGGTTTTTATTATTAATGCAACTCAGGAGGATTTAAACAAGGAACATCTGATTTATGTTGTGAAAGGATGACATTGGTCGGAAAAAAACTACAAGGGACCAGAGTGGAGGCAAGAAAGCAGGGAGAAGGTTGAGCCTGTGATGATGGTAGACCGGGGTGGTGGCGTCAGCAAGCATGCTGCAAACTGTGTGGCAGCCACCGGTGTATGTGGCACAGTGGCCAGCAGCTGTGGGGGTGACAGCAGCAGCAGGGAGGCAAAAATGGCCTCTGCTGGCATGGAGAGGGAGAGGGAGGTACCGGAGACTGGGGAAACTTCATACGTGTTCCCAGTAGGAGTGTTTCCTGTCTTCATACTCAGCCTGTGGCCGGGGCACAGAAATGAGGATTAACAAGCCTTCCTAGGGAAGCCATGGATTCCTCTCCTAGTTCAGTGTCTCACAAAGGGCTAAGGAGCGCCCTGCGACCCCAGAGCCCTCAAAGTCCACAGGGGACAGCCTGTGCTTTGCATCATTGAGCCAGTGGCACCAGCAGCAATGTGTGAATTCCCACCGGTTATAACAAGGGTTATAACTCGCATTGTACAGATGAGGAAACACTCTTAGCAATTCAAAGTATGGTGTGCTACGGTCACAGTAAGTGACAGTGGTGGGATTCAAACGCACATATTTAGTAACAGTTAACTTCATTGAGCAGTTACTAAGTTCTTTGCGTGCATTATCCCATCCTACAGAGGAGGCAGCTGAGGCACAGAGAAATTCAGTCTCGCTCAAGGTCACACAGCTAATGAATGGCCGAGCCAGGAAAATGTGATGTGACACAGATGTGTCCAACACTGAAAAGGACACAGGCCCACATCTCCTGGAAAGCTGTGACCAGTCCACGGGCCACAGAATGGAGTGACCTGAGCCTGGCCTAGTGAGTGCCCTGTACAGGCGTGCTCTTGTTAAATGAGCTGAGCTGGCCGAGGGGAGGTGGGAGCACCGGCTCTAGTGAGGCTGTAATCTCTGCTGTAACTGAGGACGTCAGGCTGAATCCTGATCCTGGTTCCAGTACAATTTCCTTTACAAAAACAGGCAGCTGGTTTGTGGGCCACGGTTTGCCAGTTTGATTTTTTTTGTAATATTACATTAAAATATTTGTGTTAGTTACTGAGTTTCAGGGGCCCCCTGGAGTTTGTGCCCTAGGCAAGTGCTTCTCTTGCTTCGCCTAACCTTGCCATCACTGACTGACAGAGCCCCTGACTGTGAGCACCCTCATCCTTACTAGGGCCTTACCCCACCCTCTTTTTGGGACCTGGGTATCTCCTCTCCTGTCCTGAATTCAGGGCCCTGCAACTCCCCAGGACTGAATTCCCCTTTCCCTGAACCCAGTGGAGTGGCTCTACTTCGCCACCAGAGGTCGTAAGTTACCATCAATCTCAGTGCAAGGAAGTCAAAAAAGTTCCCTCTTCTTCCATCCTCTCCTCCACTTCCCTCCTCCCCTTCCCCTCCTCTGTCCTCCTCTCCTCCCCCTTCCTTGTTCTCCTTCCTCTCCTTCCCTCTTTTCTTTCTGTCTCCCTCCTTCCCTACTCCCTTGAACTTGTTCATTTATTCACTCAACACCTTAGCTGAGTGTTCATGTGTGGTGGGCACCATACCTATCACTCAGGATCCTAGTGAGCAAGACACACCAGATGTGGGGACGTCTGGTTCCCTCAGGCCTTGATTTTGTCATCTGTTCCCTCACTCATTCACTAGGCATTTACCAAGCACGTAGGCTGTGTCTGGCTCTGTGCCGGATCCTGAAGAAGCTACAGTGACAAGGAAGTCCCTGTACCACCCTGGAGCCCCCCTCACCTCTCCCAGTACCGCTCATCAGTGGTTTCCCCATTGCTCCCCCTTTTCTGCCCTGGCCCCCAGCATTCTTCCTCACTCAGCAGCCAGAGACACCCTTGTAAAGCCAGAGGATGCGACTTCCCTCTTGAGAAGTGTGATGGCTTCCATCCCGTGTCTCCTTGCTCACCAGCTGTATGGCTTGGGACCCCCTTACTGCACCTCTGAGCCTCAGTGTCCTCATCTGTAATATGGGCTAACAATAGTGCCTACCTCATGGAGCTGCTGAGAGCACTCGCCTGGGTCAGAATCCCCAGGAAGCACACTCAGTGATGCAGTTTAGCCTGTACGGTAATTCCTAAGGTGTCAGCCTCCACAGAAGGGAAGGGAAGGAAGTGAGGGAGAGCAGAGGCAGAAGTGGGGCTGAGAGGCAGACCAGACAACAGCCTCAGCTGGCCCCGCCAGGTTGCGGGGTGTGGCGTATGTGTCTGCAGCTACAGTGGCTCCACAGAGATGTCCCAAGGTGGGCCTAGATGGCCAGGCCTTCATAATCCCACATCACCCAGATATGAGCAGGCTACACCTGAAAGGGTTTGGGCTTGAATGAGGCCTCTCTGCTCATAACTCAGTCCCTGAAGGGGAGACAGATGGAGGCTGCCTGCTGACCACACCTGGTCTAAGCAGTCGCTCCTTGAAGGGAAACTGGGTCGCACATCAACACTCCCATAAGCATTAATGAAATAATGCACATAGAGTGCTACCACAGTGCTTGGCACATCATAACAATTAGCTGTGTTGTTGTTATACAATTTATATTGCTACTATTTTTAGAGATCAACAAACAGGCGATTGTAATATAGCATCATTTGTTCCAGTTTATAAGGTGAGGGTACACAGGTACAGATTGTCTGGCCTCAACCCTAATCTATCTGAATCAGAATGTTTGGGGCCAGGCTGAGAATTTTCATTTCTAACAAGTTCCCAGGTGATGCTGAGCCTGCTGTACTGAGACCACTGCCCTAAGGGAAATCAAGGTGTTTCATGGGAAGATCAGGAAATGGATGCTGGGAGGGCAGACTCAATAGTTATTTGCTCTACCCCTTTTACAGATGAGGAAGCCGAGGCTCATAGATGCTAAGCACCTGCCCAGAGTCATCAGCCTGTGTGGTAGGGACTGTGCCAGACATTGTCTGTTGCCTACTAAAAGCCACCCCCACCCCGCTTCCTTTTGGACAGAGCCTCAGTTTGTCCAGGTATTTATTAAGTGCAGATGGCTTCATCTCAGGGAAGCTCAGGTTGGTCCCTGATATAGGGTGGGCATGTGACATTTCTCTGGCCAATAAGACAAGAAAAAAATCTGGAAAGTTTGATTTTGGAGAAGATATTGCTTCTTGTGGAAGGTGAGAGCGGTATGAGAATTCTCTCTAAGCTCTGACTCCAACACACCCCCATCAACAATGCCTGCTTTTAAATGCAGTGGTGATAACTGGAGGTTCAGCAGCCATCTTGAGACCATGAGGCCACCCTTGAGGCAAAGAGTCAATAAAAGGGAGACAATGGAGTAGAGAGAAGGGCAGAGTGTGAGTCCATCTTTGGTGACATCAGACCTCAAACCTCTTTTTCTTGACTTATACATGCATAAATAAACATCTTTAAAGCTGAAGCTGCAGTTAATCAGGTTTTCTATCATTTGAAGCCAAAAACATTCCTAACCAAAAGATGCAGATCCCAGTCCCTCAAAGCCCTACGTGTTTCATGGCATCTTGTGCCTTTCTGGGTCAGGTTGGGGCATAGGGGGCAGCACAGGCCTCTCTATTTAGATCAAAGGGAGGGAGTAATGACAGACGGACTCCAGCCCCTTCTCTCCAGGAACCACGGGTAAGACCCCTAGACTGAGATTCAGTCTACTCAAGGCCTGCCCAGTCACTACCAGCAACTTCCTCTTTGAATTTGGGAAAAATCCCAGACATCTCTGGTCCTCAGTTTCCCCATCTGTAAAAGGAAGGATCTGATCTGGATCGGACTGATTGCTGTACCTGTAGACGTGTTTGTTGGTTCCATGTGGTGTTTGTTTTTTGGTTGGCAGTATTAAACAGTTGGAATGGTTTCATACAAACATCCAGATATCTGACTTCCAACACTTTCCCTTTTGGGGGCGGGGGTGCTTGTACTCGCCAATTCACCCCAGTCCCCACCCTGCCCTATTGCCCCTTGGAAGAGGCCGGCCTCTGGTCACCATTTATCATCCTGCTCCTCTTCTCATGTTACAGTTAAGAGGAGAGTGAAATATTTCTTACTCTCAGACCTTCTCACCCTCATGCTACTCATCCCTATAGACATTTAATTTGCAAGCCCCAGAGAAGATGGTTGGTATCTTTTCCAGGGTTGCACAAACATCTCAAAATGCAGCCTGTCCAAAACCAAACTTCTGGTTCCAACCCTCTCTTCCCACCCAGCTTCCCCATCATAGGAAATGACTCCCTTTGACTCCTCTCACCCCCACCCCAACCCCCCAAACCCAGTGGCAAATCCTGTTAGCGTTACTTCCAAAATATAGTCAGGAAGCTGGGAGAGTGGCCTCCCTTGGGGGAGGAATAGAGACTTGGAACGGGCTTCTGGGAGGAGGGCTAAGTTCCATTTCTCGAGCTTGGCACTGGTTACTTGGGTGGATTTGTTGTAAAACTTCATCCAACTGCATGCACACTTGTGATAAATGAATCTTTCTGTATGTCTGTTACATGTAATAAAGAGCTTATGATACAGGATTAGAACCTACCGTTAGGTACCCCTCACAGCCAGCCCTCTGGCTTAGGCCATGTGATCTCTGGCTTGAACCATTCCAGCTGTCTCCTCACCAGACTCCCTGCTCCTGCCTCATCCCCCGTGGTCTGTTGGTCTGTTGGTCTGTTTTCCACACAGCCGCCTGGGGAATCCTGTTTGAGATCAGTTCAGATCATATCACTCATTCCTCTGTCCAGAACACTCCAGCGTTGCCACCTCCCGCAGGGCCAACTCCCCACCTGCCCCCACCCTAACACTGGTACCACCTGACCCCCTTTTCTGACTTTGGGTCAGCTACATGGTTCTTCCAATAGGCAGTCATGCTCCCATCTCAGGGCCATTGTACTTGCTCTTCCCTTTGTCTGTCACTGTTCCTCACACATCCTCACGTGGCTACCGCTTTTACTTCCTTCAAGCCTCTGCCAAACACCACTTTGTCTTCCATGAGGACCCTGTGTAGAAGCTAACACTCCCAGCCCAGCCCTCCCCATCGCCTCGCCAGCTTTGTCTCCATCCCATTCATGAGCACCTGCTACCACTTATGTGCACTTGCTCATTTGCCTCTTGTCTGCTCTGGGGGCAGAGGGTCTTGTTTGCTCTGCTGCCTCAGCCCTCATTTCTGTATGGTGCTTGGAAGGTAGTGGGTGCTCAGTAAACATTTACTGAATTGAATTGAATTCCCTCATACAAGCCCAGCCTGCTTGTTGGGAAAAGAAAAAAATCAAGGAGCCACGTGAGCTTTCCTCCCACTATGCCAAGCACATGCGTGTGCGCGCGCGCACACACACACACACACACAAACACACACACACACACACACACACGCGCGCGCCACCTACCCACAGTCTTCCCTGCTGGAGGCAAAGCAGAGTAGGGTCCTGGCCGGCAACTTGGAACGAAAAACAGTCAGAACCCTGGGGGTTTGGTGCTGATCAAAGGCCTCCTGATGTTCGTAAACCTTTGCTTTCTGCCCGAGATAGAGGGGGTTAGGGGATGGCCCAGAATCCAGAGTGAGTTGTAGCTCCAGGCCAGGGGAGTCCAGGGCCTGCCCCTTTCCCTGTAGTGAGGAAAGGCCCTGAGAGGTCAAGTTGCTTGACCCCCTCCTTCCAGGGTATCTCAAGGGGTGACTTATCCCAACCCCAGCCTCAGCCCCACCTGCTGGGACTTGCTCCAAAGCCAATATTGCTCTTGGAACTGCAGAGGCCTCGACCAAGATGTCACACTGAAAGATGCTGACCGTGGTACAGGGCTCAGTGAGGAGAGTGGGGGAGGCACTGAGAGTCCCTTCTGTGCAGGCGAAGTGGAAAACTGGTGCCCATACTCCCCTCAGACTCTCTCCCCCTCCCTGCTTTATGTTTCTCCATAGTGCTAAACTCCATGTGACATGCTATATGTTTCACTCATGCATCTTGTTATAGAGCTGCCAAAATAAAAGCTCTATGAGAACAGAGACTTTTGTTTCATATGATCACCACTGTAGCCCCAGCACCCAGAAAGTTGCCTGGTACGTGATATACACTCAATTCATATTCATTGAATAAATGATATGCATGATTTTGGTCAATGTTCATAGTAATAAAATACAATGATTTAAAGCATGTTCAACTGTTCAGTAGTTGATTGAACCCCTGCTATGTCCCAGGCACTGGGACTGTGGCAGGATACAATCTGGAATCCTTGTTCTCATGGGGCTTCATCGAGGAGGGCATGATTTCAAATGGTGAATCATGCTGTGAAGGAAACAACTCGGGATTTTATACAAAGGGAGTGTTGTCGAGTTGAGGAAGCCTACCTTTCCTTGGATTAGGTAGTCACAGAGGCCCCTCTGAGGAGGTGACGTCGGAATTGAGACCTGAGTGAGGAGAAGGAACTGACCACTATGAAGGGATGGCAGGGAAGGAGGGGGAGGAGAGATCCAGGCAGAGGGAGCAGTCAGTGCAAGAATTTGGCATGTTCAAGAAGCAGGAAGAAGGTCACAGAGAGGGTGGCACCCAGTGGTTTAGGGGAAGGCGGGTAGGACGTGGAGTTGAAGTACCAGGCAGGACTCAACCATTCATGTAAGTGCCCAGCTTAGTGCGTGACACATAACAAGCCCCTTAGGAACTTAGCTGATGGCTATAATCAGTATGTACACACACACACACACTTTACAGAGGTTGTTATTTGCCTATTAAAAAGGAGTGTAATGATGTGTATCATTAGAATTTCAGCTCTGTTGTGCACTGGCTCTGGGACCTTGGACAAATGTCTTACTTTTGCTGAGCCTTAGTTTTCTCATCTGTCCAATGGGCATACCAACGGGAATGAAAATAAATGGTAGTCAAACCATCCTCTGACTGTGGAAGTTCCTTAAGAATTCCCTCCCGCACACACACACACACACACACACACACAAAAGATAAAACACACAAGAGAAAAAAGAAAAAGAGAATTCCCTCCCATACTCTACTTTCTTTTCAGTGTGAAAGGGGGAAGAAACAAAGGCAGGAAGCTATTATTGGGTCCAGCCTTGGAGCCCCCTTGCCCCCTGTAGAGTTCTAAGTTGTCTGGCTAGAGGCCTCATGTCTGCAGACTCTCCTTCCTATAAGAAGCTCTTCTCCAGGTGAGAAAAGTAATAGTGGTGGTAACAGTTACCTATTGCTGTGTGACAAACTGCTCCAAAACGTAATGGCATAAAACAAACATTTATTATGTTTGCAGATTATGTGGGTCAGAACTTTGGACAGGGCAACCCAGGGATGTTTTTGATCTACCACGTCTGGAGCCTCAGCTGAAGGGCGAGGGGCTGTTATTATCTGAAGGCTCCTTCACTTATATGCTAGTTATTGCTGGCGGCTTCTTGGAAACCTTGGTTTCTCTCCATGTGGTTTTTCTGTCTGGTTTAGTTTGAACTCACATATGGCAGCTGGGTTTCAAGGGTGAGAGTCCCAAAGAGCGAGGGAACCAGGCAGAAGCTGTACCCACTTTATGGCTTAACCTTGGAAATCACATCACATCCATTCTGCCATGTTTTATTGGTTGGTGTATTACAAGCCCCCACCCACTTTCCAGAGGTGGGGACATAGACCCCAACTCTCAGTGGGATGTGTTAATCACATTGTAAGAGGAGCATATGGGATGCACACATAGGATGGAAGATATATATTGGTGCTGTCCTTGGAAAATCTGCCACAAGCAGAATACTAATGGCCAATTGTTGAACACTTACTGTGTGCAAGCACTGTGCTATAGCCTTGCCTATTAATTCTCCCAACATGCCTGTGAGTTATATACAATTTTTGTCCTCATTTCAGATAAGGAAACTGAGGCCCAGTGGAATTAAACGTCTTGCCCAGGGTTGCACAACATGCAAGTGGTACAGCCAGAATTTGAATATAGCTTTGTTTAAAGCAGGGTGACAGACTCAATAAGGTAATGAAAACGGATTATTGTTAGGATTAAATAAATTAATACATATAAAGCACTGCAAACAGTGCCTTGCACATAGTAAATACAGTATATGTGCTTGCTGATATTAATGCTGTTATTATTACTACATTTGAATTACCAGATTGAAACCTCTGCTCTAATAGAAAATATTTGTACTTTTAATCTCTCATCTGGTTCCAGAAACAAGGGGCCAGTCCAGGGGTGCTGGGTGCAATATACCTTGGTCCCAGCTGCCTCCATTCAGGCTTTGAGGAATGGACTTGAGTTTCTATGATGTCGGCTGGTCCAAATCCCCAGGACTAGTTTTTCCAGTTTAGAGCACCCCATCCTCCCACACCCAGGCCTCAAATGTCAAAAGTGCTCCCTGCAGGGCCTCACCGTCCATCCAAGGCTGTCTGACACTAGCCTGGCTATAACCTTTGATGAAGCCGACTATTGGGCTGGCTGAAGGTCAGGTCTCCAACCTGAAAGGACATGGGAGAAAGTTTCATCACAGCCTGCAAAGGGTCCGTTGGGAAATAACTTGCCCTAGGGGTTTATGGGAATCATGGCAGCATGACCTGGATGAGAAGTGAGCACTGCATCTTTTCCTGGGCCTTTCTCTTGCCATCTCTTGGCTTCCCAAATTTCAGATCTTTGCATCCAATTTTTGGAATTTTGCCATAACCGTGCACTCTCTTTACTAAGGTTACTTAGTATTTTCCTTTGAGTTGCTTCACATTGTAAACTTCAATAGATTTAGCTTAAACGGAGGCCTGTTGTAAAATCATGGGCTTTAGTTAAAAAAAAAAAAAAAAAAGAAATCACTTGCCCCGAGTCAAAAGTAATTAGAAGAATAAATAAAATAAAAAGAAACCAACGCTGTTAAATCTCAGCAAGATGTCGAAGTCTCTGGCCCTGAAGTCTTCTCTGGCAGTTACAAAGGGAATTACCAAGTGATGAGGTGATAAAGGGACACTGACACCTAGCTGAGACCCTCTCCATGGTATAATGAAGAGTTAAAGAAGACTGACACAGGGAATAACTTTCACTCTGTGGGATTAAGTGTTATTTAAATACTGTCTAGTACAACATAAAACAATCGATCTGTGTTTCCTCATGGGTCTGCCTCTCACGTGTTGAGAAATATTCCACCATCTCATTCGGTCTCAACAGCTCCTTTCTGTCCCTCCCTCAGAGATCTGAAGACACGTCCACACAAAAACCTGCACACAAATGTTCATAGCAGTGTTATTCATAATAGCCCCAAAGTGGAAGCAACTCACATATCCAGCAAGTGATGCATGGATAAATACAATGTGGTATATTCACACAATGGAACATTATTTGCCCATAAAAAGGAGAGAAGTACTGATGCATGCTACAATGTGGGTGAACTTTGAACAAAATCATCTAAGTGAAAGAAACCAGACACAAGGGACCACATATTGTATGATTCCATTTATACAAAATGTCCAGAATAGGCAAATCTAGAGAGACAGAAATTAGATCAGTGGTTATCTAGGGCTTTGGAGGTCGGGGGGAGATTGGGTGTTGATTGAGGCTGTTAATGGGTGTGGGGTTTCTTTTCAGGATGATGAAAAATTTCTGTAATCGATTATAGTAATGATTGCACAACTTTGTGAGTATAGTAAAAACTATTGACCTGCTGGCTTTAAATGGATGAATTGTGTGCTATGTGTCAGTTATATCTAAGTAAATCTGTTATTAACATAATGAAAGCAGACTGTCACTCTGCTTAAATCCCTGCAATGGCTGCCCTTGTCATTCAGTGTAGAATGCAACGTCCTTGCTCAGCCTTTCAAGATCCTGTGTCTTCTAGTTGCTGGCTGCCCTCCTGATTGCACCTCTGCACCCAGCTCCTTGATGACTCTAAGCCAGGTCTTGCTTGCCCTTGCCTCGGAGCCATTGCACTTGGCTTTTCCTTCCTCTTGGAATGCTTCCTTCACATACCCAGAGGGTCCACTTGCTCACTTGCCTTGGGTCTCTGCTTTACTTAAGGCATTTGGTCACCTGGCCATCCAGGGCTTCTCTGACCACCTTATCTGACATGGTACCCCCCGCCCCAATCACAGTGCAGCGCCCTCTCCTGCTTCATTTTCCTCCATAGCACTTGTCATCGTCTCATCTTTATGCTGTAATACATTTTACTCATTTGTTTATCACTTGTCTCCTCCAGCTCCACCCCCACCCTGACCATGTAGGCAGAGGTTTTAAATTTTTGGTCTTATTCGTGATTGTGTGCATAGCCTGGTATGTAGTTGCCATGCAGTCAATATTCATCAAATAAAAGGAATAATGAAAGGTATGTATGATTAGCCTCAAGTTTACTGGTGAGGAAAACCAGGTCTGGTATTCAAATATTAATTTAGTAAACACTGACAGAGCACCTACCACAGACCATGTCTGGGACCTGGAGATATTAAGTGGCAAAATTTGGTAGAACTCAGGAGGGCCATGAGAAACGGATTGAAGTCTCTAGATGTGAAGTGATAGAAGCCAACTCAGATTTTGCATAAGGGAAATGATTCCACTAGAATCTGAGAAAAGATGGATTAGCTTTTAGGGATGTGGGGAGTTGGAAAGCAGTGGAGTTGTTCCAAAAGTGACTCTCAGCCCCAGCTGCTGAGAGCTCTTAAAAATCCTGATGTTCAGGCTATATCCCAGACACTTAAATCAGACTCTCTAAGGGCAGTGCCTGGACATCAGCATTTTTAAAGCTTCCCAGGTGATTCCAAGTGCAGCCAAGGTTGAGAACCACTGTGTTAGATGGTTAGAGGAGTGTTGATGGCCCTTGTTATCTGATGGTACTGAGTATTAGGAAACAGCTTCTTGAGGGAATACACTCAAATTGTTGACAAGTCATAATATTTGAAGAGATTAGGTGCTATTTTACTTTAGTGTTCACTGTAAAAGTCATATTTCTCATATCTAATAAACACAGGTAGCAAAACATATCTAATAAAATGTATACTCTGAGACATTACTATGTCATGGTTAGGCATGGAGACTCTGGAGCTAGACTGCTGGGATTTGAATCCTCCTTAATAGCCACATGTCCTTGGATAAGTTGTTCAAGCTCTCTGTACCTCAGTTTCCTCCTCTGAAAAATGGGAATATATTAGGATCTACCTCATAAGGTCATTTGTATGTTCAATGAGTTAAATCATATAACGTTTTTAGAACAAGGCATGGCACATATTAAGTACGCAATGAATGTTGGCTGTTATTATTCATTAATAAATAAGATAGGAAGCCAACATTCCTTTGAGAATTTGATTTAATTCTCTTGAACCATATAAACTGCAATTATAAATTTTAGTAAATCTGATTCTTTTGAATGGTTCAAGTGTATTAAACAGTAGACCGAGTATATACAAATTCATTGTGGATGAAACTAATGAATACTCTTATACCAAGATAGTTTACACATGTGCTGACCCCATGGAATTTACTTTATTTCTAATTCATATTTTTAGAAAGTCACAGTTTTTAAAAATTCATAGATAGAACTATAGAAATTACATAATCTGAACACCAGAGAGAAAATGGACTGAAAAAATGAACAGAATCTGTGGGATTATAACAAATGGTCTAACACTTGTGTCATTGGAGTTCTGAGAAGAGAGGAAAAAGAAGGAACATAAAAAGTATTCAAAGAAACAACGGCTGAAAACTTTCTCAAATTTGGCAAAAGAATAAACCTACAGGCTCAAGAGGCTGAGTTAATTCCAAACAAGATAACTAAAAGACCAAGGCATACTGTCAATCTTCTGGAAACTAAAGACAACGAAAGCAGTGAGAGAGAAATGACATCTTACCTCTAGAGGAAAAACAATTCAGATGATAGTGAATTCCTCACCAAAATTCATGAAGTCCAGAAAAAAGTGGCATAACATTTTTCAAGTGCTGAAAGAAAAGAACTGTCAGCTCAGAATCCTATATCCAGTGAAAATATCCTTTAGGAATGAAGGGCAAGTCAAGACCTTCTCAGATGAAGAAAAACTAAGGCAGTTCGTTGCTATTGGACCTACTCTAAAGGGATGACTAAAGAAAGTTCTCTAAACTGAAAGGAGATGATAAACAAAGGAATATTTGAATATCAGGAAGGAAGAAAGAACACAGCAAGCAAAAATATAGGTAACTGCAATAAACTCTTTTTCCTCTTGGGTTTTCTAAATTATGTTTAATGGTTGAGGCCAAACTTATGACATTGTCTGATGTGGTTCTAAATGTATGAGGAGGAAATACAAGACAATAATATTATAAGAGGGTAAAATAAAGGAACATAAAAGGAGATAAGGTTTCTATACTTTACTGAAATTGGTACCAGTAGACTGTGCTGTTATGTACATACAATGTAATACCTAGAATAAGCACTAAAAAATCCATACTAATAAATGCACTCAAAATCACTGTATGAAAATCAAAATGGAATTCTAAAAAATGTTCAAATAATCCAGAGAAAGACAGGAAAAAGAAAACAGAGAAATAAGAGAGATAGAAGTAGGGATAGAGAAATGGATAAAGAACATGTAGAAAACAGAACGGCAGGTTTAAGCCCTAATATATCAACAATTATGTAAATGGTCTAAAAACACTAATTAAAAGACAGAGCCTAGCAGAGCAGAGTTTTTTAAAAGCATGACCCAACTGTATGCTATCTATAAGAAATTCTTCAAATATAATCATATATGCATATTTAAAGTAAAAGAATAGAAAAAATCTATATGGCAAATGTTAGTCAAAAGAAATCTTAAGTGTCTATATTGATATCAAATAAGGTAGACTTCAGAACAAAGAAAGTTACGAGAGACATGGAGGAACATAATATAATAATGAAGGAGTCAATACACGAAAAGGTTTAGCAATCTTAAATGTGTATATGCCAAACAACAGAGCTACAAAATATATAAAGCAAAAACTGACAGAACTGAAAAGAGAAATAGACAAACCTACATTTTTAGTTTACTTCAACGCTCTTGTCTCAATAATTGATAGAACAACTAAACAGAGAATCAGCAAGGCTATAGAAGAACATGACAATACCATCAAACAACAGAATCTAGTTGACGTAGAACAGTCTACCCAGCAACAGTAAAATACACATTCTTCCAAGTAACCGTGGAACACATAGAAAGATAGTTATGCTGGACCATAATGCAGGCCTCAACAAAGTTAAGAGAATTGAAATCATACAGAGTTATGGTTCTTTGACTATAGTGGAATCAAATAAGAAATCAATAACAGAAAGATCATAGGAAAATCTCCAAACACTTAGAAACTAAACACCTCACTTCTAAATAATCCATGGGTCAAAGAAGACATCTCAAGGGAAAATAAAAAATACATTGAACTGAATGATAATGAAAATTCACCACATAAAATTTGTGGGGCACAGCTAAACCAGTGCAGAGAGGGAGAATTTTTATCATTAAATGTATATATTTGAAAAGATGAAAAAATCTCAAATTAATAATCTCAGCTCCCACTTCAGTGTCCTAGAAAAAGAAGAGTGAGCCGAAGGATGGAAAAAAGAAAGATAAGACTAGAAATTAATGAAACTGAAAACAGAAAAACAACCTCCAAAAATTGGTTCTTTGAAAAGAGGACTAAATTTAAATATCTCTAGTAAGACTGACAAAAAGAGAGAGAAAAGACACAAGTTGCCAAATGAATGAATCAGTAATAGATGACTGAATCAAGGATTTCACCATAGAACCTGCAGACATCAAAAGGGAGTACTAGAAACTCTACATGCAAACTTTTAACAATTTAGATGAAATAGACTAACTCTTCAGAAAATATAAACTATCACAATGCACTCAATATAAAGTAGATAATTCAAATAGCCCTGTAACTGTTAAGAAAATTGAATATAAAATCTTCAAAAAAAAATCTCTAGGCCTCGATAGTTTTACTGGGAAAAAATACCAAACGCTTAAACAAGAATTGACACCAATTCCATACAATCTCTTCTAGAAAATAGAAGGGAACAATTGCCAATTCATTTATGAGGCTAGTATCATCCAGACACCAAAACCAGACAAAGGCAATAAAAAAAGAAAAACTACAGACAATATCCCTCGTGATTATAGATGTAAAAATCTTGAATAAAATACTAGCAAATAGAATTTAACAAAATATAAAAATAATTATACATCATGATGAAGTGGCATATTCCCCAGGGATACAAAGCTGGTTCATTACTTGCATACCAGTCACTGTAATCCATCATATTAACAGGCTAAAGAAGAAAAATCACTTGATCATATTAATCAATGCCCCCCCAAAAGCATTTGATAAAATTCAACACTCATCCATGATAAAAACTCTCAGAAAAATAAAAATAGATGGAAAATTTCTCAATTTGATAAGGCGCATTTACAAAACACCTACAGCTAACATTATAGTTAATAGTGAAAGACTGAATGCTTTCTCCCTGAGATTGTGAGTCATGCAGGAATGTCCATTCTCAAACTCTTATTCAGCCATAGTGCTCAAAGTTCCAGCCAGTGCAATAAGGCAAAAAGAGTATAAAAGACATACAGATCTGAAAGGAAGAAATAGACCAGTTCTTATTTGTAGATGACATGATTGTCTATATAGAAAGTCTCAGGATTTGACAAAACAAAACAAAACAAAGCAAAACTCGAACTAATAAATGAATTGAGCAAGATTTTAGGATAAAAGATAAACATACAAAATTCAATTTTATTTCTGTATACTAGCAGTGAACATATGGATCCTGAAAAAAATAAAATAGCTCCTACATTGCTCAAAAATGCAATACTTATGTACAAATCTAACAAAACATGTATAGGACTTTTAGGCTGAAAACTATAAAATGCTGATCAAAGAAATCAAAGAAGATCTAACTAAATGGAGAGACATACCATGTTCACGGATTAGAAGAGCCAACAAAGTAAATATGTCAATTATCTCCAACTCGATATGCAGGTTTAATTTTTGTAGATATAGATAAGATTATTCTAAAAATTAACATAGAAATGCAACGAAACTAGAATAGCTGAAACAATTTTGAAAAAGAATAAAATGGGAGGAATCACTCTCCCTATTTTCAAGACTTATTATACAGTTACAGTCATCAAGACTGTGTGGTATTGGTAGAGGGAGAGACAATTAGATCAACAGAACAGAATAGAGAACCCAGAGACAGATCCACCAAATATGCCCAATTGACTTTTGACAAAAGTGCAAAAGCAATTCAATGGAATAAAGATAACTTTTTAAACAAATGATGCTACAGCAATTGGTCCATGATAGGCCAAAAAAAAAAAAAAAAAAAGGAACCTCAATCTAAGCCTTGTACTTGATATAAAAATTAACTCATGGACTTAAATATAAAGCATAAAACTATAAACTGTCAAACTTCTAGAAAAAAATGTGAGAAAATCTTCAGGATATAGGGCTGTGCAAAGACTTTGACACCAAAAGCATGATGCAAAAAAGGGAAAGTTTGATAAAATTGACTCCACCAAAATTACAAATGTTTGCTCTTTGAAAGGTCTGTTAGGAGGATGAAAAGCCAAGCTATAAACTGGGAGAAAATTTTTGCAAACAACGTTCTGTCAGAGGACTGGTATCTAGATTATATAAACTACTCTCAAAACTCAACAGCAGAAAAAACAGTCCAATGAGAAAATGGGCAAACAACAGGAAGAGAAAATTTCCCCCAAAGAGGATATACAGATGGCAAAGAAGCACGTGAAAAGATGGTAAACATCATTAACAATTAAGAAAATGCAAATTAAAATTACGAGATCTCTACACCCCTATCAGAATGGCTGTAATAAAATGTTGGCAGATGTTGGCGAGGACGTGGAGAAACTGGTTCCCTCATACACTGCTAACAGATATGTAAAATAGGGCTAACACTTTGGAAAATCACTTGGGGAGTTTCTTAACAAACTAAGGGTGCAACTACCATACAACCCAGGATTGTACTCCTGTGCATTTATCCAAGAGGAATAAAAAGATGCCTCCAGGCTCCGACCTACAGATGACTGACCCACGATGGGAGAAAATAAGGAAAACAATATCAACAGCAATAACTGCCAACAGACCTCTTGTCTAGTAGAGACCATTATTATCATCACCCCCACTTTGTGGATGAGAAAACCGAGATCCAGAGGCAGTTGTCAAGGCCACACAGCTAGTATGTGGCAGAGCCAGTATCTGAACCCAGTTAATACCATTGAGTGTTTTAATGCTCAGGTTGTCAGCGTGGCCCTTTTCACAGGTAAGGAAAGGTTAGGCCAGTTGTCGCAGACTACATAGCTGGAAAGTCAGGAGGTTTAAACTCCAGGCTACTCTGCCTTCTGGGCTGAAGTCCGGCTCCGTAGTTATTGTGTCGAACTTTTCCTAACTTTCCTGGGGCTCTTTCGCCAAGTCCCAGGGAGCGGGCACCACCCTTTTCTTCTGGGAGGCGTAGGGAGAGGGCGGGTCGCCAAGCGCAGTCCCCTCCCCAGACCCTCCCGCAGGCTATAAGCCGGAGCCTGGGGCCAGGCGCGGGCAGTCCCGGGCTGGTCCGCTCCGCGGGGCGATCGCGCAGATGGCGGCGCTGGCGACAGTGGCCAAGAAGGTGTGGAGCGCGCGGCGGCTGCTGGTGCTGCTGTTCACGCCGCTCGCGCTGCTACCGGTGGTCTTCGCCCTCCCGCCCAAGGTAACGCCTCCTCTGCCTGTGCGGCCCCCATTCCGCGCCACGGGCAGGATCTCCTCCCGAGCGTCTGAGGCGGGACACTGCTGAGGTCCCAGTCTAGACAGATTCCACCAGACCCCCCTCGACCGTTCCCCCTTTACCCTGCCTTGCACTGCTGCGAACGCCCCTTACCGCAGTTCCCCTTTCCCAGCCGCTCCTTGGAGCCCAGGTCCCACCTAGCCTTCTGGATTTTCTCACGTCTACGGGAGTGATTTCTCCTTGCTGAGCTCTAACTATGCGCTTGGCGCCGTGTTGCACATTTCACTTGATAATCACAAGGAACACGTGATGAATGCCAAGCTGTGTAACATGGGGCAAGTCACTTAACCTCTCTGAACTCATTTGGAAACATGGGGGAAATGATAATGCCAATCCACTGGTTCATGGTGAATATTAAATGAGGCAATGTATATAAATCTCTTAGAACTGAGCCCGGTACACAGTAAGTGCCTAGGAACGCACAGGCTGGTCTTATTTCCAGGTGCCTTATATGATGGAGATGGCCAAGATTTAATAAATGCTTGCTGGGAGCAAGGTGCAGTGCTAGACTTTGCCTTATGTGCATCGTCTTGTTTAATCCAGGCTGAAAGTGCCCCTCGGGGGGAAGGATTATTCACCCCACTTTCCAGAGGAGAAAAATGAGGCTCAGAGAGAAGTGACTTGCTCACAGTCACACAGCAGGCAGCTGACTGCGATTCAGTCCCTGGCTTACAGAATCCAGAACGTGGCCTGTTTCTAGGCTCTCAAAGAAAGTAATGCCTAGAAGATCGAAGGCTGCAGATTGAGATCGAGAGTGTCATGACAGAAGTCACCACCAATGGGAACTGCAAAGAGATGGTACCACAGGTCCCCATTGGGTCCCTCACCTGTGCCCAAACCATTTGCGGCATTATGGGAGGGCACTTGGCAGGAAGTTGTTTCACTATCCGTCAATGAGATATTAAATTTTCATAAAAGTGAAAGTAAAGAGAATGTGTAATTTAGTGGTGGATTACTCAGCACCGCCAGCAGAGACCAGGGGATGTGGGAGAGGTGTTCAGAGAGGGCTGCCTGGAGGAAGGAGCCCTCCTTGGGCCCGGGGGAGTGAGGAAGTGATACCAAGAAGATGGTGTCAGAAGACCAAGGGCAAGTTCTTTGGTGTGGAATTATCCAAGGAATTAGACTTTCTTGACATGCAAGAGAAAAACAATAAGTGTAAGGATTAGGTTGCTTATTCAAAAACCAGCCCACCCCAGGCCACTTGCTGACTTCAGGACCTTGGACCAGTCTCCTTTCTTCTTTGGGTCTCCATTTCCTTGTCTATAAAATGGGGCAATCGCCATGGTAGCTTCTGAGATTTGATGTGAGGAGCTGAGCTAGGAAGTTGCCTTGCTTTGTGAAGCATCACTGGTGGAAAGCTGGATGGGTCTGGGAGGTCCCAGGCAGAGCTCTGGGGAAGAAGTGATGAAACATGTAGGGTCTCTCTCCTTAGCAGGGGTTTCTGAAAGCTGCTCTCCGCTCTAGCAAGATTTGTGAACTCAGGGCAGGTCCAAGCGTTATGGGACCTGAAGCATGTACTGTCTGAGGGGCTCTCTTTAAGAAAAAGCATACCAATTTACAAATACAAAATTCAGTACAGAGCTTGGGAGTGGCTCTGAAGTCTAAACTTCATTAGCGTCACAGCGAATCCACCTCCACATGATCCCCAGTGTGCACAGGTAACAGAGAATGCCTGACCCCCTGCGATGGTGGTGAGCCTGATAAACAAGGCGTTTCATTGAGTGCTTCACTTTTCTTACGTGGCCAGGCGCCATGCTAAGAGTTTCTCGGGCATTGTCGTATATAATGTCCACATAATAATGGAGGCAGCTGCTATTAGCATCCCTATGGTACACGTGAGGAAATGGAAGCTCATCAAGGTTAGGTGACTTGCCCAAGGTCACACAGCCTGTACAAAGCCAGAAGGCAGTGTCTGTACTTCTAACCACTGCACTTTATACTCTTTCTTTCATTGTAATTGAATTAGAACCTCCCCTGTCTCCCTGCAGATCCCCGGTGGGGACTCTTGGTGCGGCCCTAGATATCACTGTCTTTTAAAGTGGCTGATAAACCAGGGCCTCCTCCCAGGAGGCAGGTCTGACTTCTTGGGACATCTTATCCTCCCTCCAAATCTCTATCAGCACACGCAAAGCCCCCTCCTCCATGTAATATTCATATATGTATCATAGTATATTACTATATACTTGGATACTAATAACTGAGGTGTTTCTTAATCTAATGTACAGTGTACAAAGCATCCTTAGAGAATAGTGAACAGAGAAAATTGCTGTTTTTATTGATCTGTGTCATACATTTAAAGCAGAGTGGGTGTGCTCTGCACACAGTTTCAAGACAATTCCTGTAATCTTAACCAGTTTTAATCCTGTGATAACCTCCCCAAACAAAGGCTGACAATCTAAAAAACATTGTGCTTTCTGTGCAAATGAAACTTCAGGACAGGTGTCCTCTGTGTCCACCCCCACTCCCAACATCAAATTGCTGCTTCTAAGTCGCTCTCACCTAGAAATTCTGGAACCAATAATGCCGGTCATAGGGTACATGTGGGTTCCCAAAAACTCTTGCAAAATTGTAGATATCAGAAAAGATGTTTGAGATCCTTGGCATTCATCATTTGCCCCTCGTTGGGTTCTGGTTTTCCAGCTTGATAAGATTTCCAGGCCATTGCTGCTCTGATGTTCTAGAAGTCCGTGTGGTCGAAAGGGTTGGTTCTCATGCACCTGTCCCCTGGCGACTGGTGAGGGAGGCTGCAGGGAGGCTGGGGTTAATCTGAAGGGTAGAGCCAGGGGGTAGGGGGTGGCGGGGGATGGGAACAATTCTTACATTATGTCCTCCTGGCTTGGAACTCTGTGAGCAGGGGAGAAAAGGAGTGGGATGCCTTTCTGGAATGCAGTGGCTGCAATTTCCAGGGCCACTGGGGATCATGGCTCTTGCAACAAAGAGTGCCAGAGACTGAGGAAGTCAGGACACTGCCAGAGGGACCACCTCAAAGTTTTCTAAGAATGGCCATCCTGGGAGGTGGATGTTAGAGGACTGGCCTTGGGTAGCTGGGGGGACAGATGAGACTATTAAATCAGGCTTGCAAATAAGCGCCAGCCCCATGTGTTTGCAGAGAAATCTTGCCTCCTTCCCCTCCTTACACCCACTGAAAGCAAATTTAGCTGGACTGACCATCTTGTCAAGATGAATTCTTACTGTGGGTACTCACAGGTGACTCTTTCTAAGGATGTTTTGAGGAGGAGGAGTTTGGGGGAGGGGGTGCTCTGGGCAGGACTGCTACAGAGTGTTGTGCAGGCTGTGCACTACACAAGGAGACCTGAGGAGGCAAAATGAGACTGAACCTACCTGCACGCCACATGCTGAATCGTGCACCCTGGTGCAGTGCTGGATCCACCTGAGGAAGAGCCCCTTTTCCCAGTTTGCACAAAGGCGTTAGGTCTGGCTTGCAGCAGACTTGGTCTGGGTGATAGTACCTGTTAGGTCAGAGGCCCACTTTTTTTGCATTTGCCTAATTCTAGGATGGGGGAAATTCAGGTGGGTGACCAGGAAAATGGTCATTTCATTCCCAGTTTTGAGGCTTTGGAATCAGAACTGGATTCTCATTCCACATCCTTGTTCTGTGACCTTGGGCAAGTCATTTGACTTCTCTGGGCCTCAGTTTCTTCGTTGATAACATACCCATAATATCACCTTCCTCCCTGGTTATTATTTGGGCTCAGTGAAATCATATATTGTACTTACATTTTTATTCAATGCTCAACGTATGTTTTAACTCTCCTATTTTGCAGATGAGGAAACTGAGACTCAGAAGTAAGATGATTGAAACAGCATGGGCCTTGGAGCTGGGAAGACCTGGGTTTGGGTCTTGGTTTGAAACTGTGAGACAGGGAGCTTGGGTTGGAGACTTCACATTTCTGAGCCTTGGTTTCCTCATTTATGAAGTGGGGAGGACTCATGTGCTCCTAAAGGACTACTATGGAACTTAATTAAGAGAAGATACAGAAATTGTCCAGTGCTGTGTCAAACATGGTGGGAGTTTATAATAATTGCTAAAATTTTTTTCCCATTTGTCCCACACTGTTTTACATGCCTTTCACATTTTAGTTCGTTTACTCTTCACATCAGCCTTAAGAAGTAGGAATAATGATTATCCCCATTTCTACAAATGAGGAAAGTGAGGTCCAGAGAAGGAAGTGAGTTGCCTGAAGCCTCACAGTGAGCTTGAGTGGCAGGGCAGGGGTGAGTGCCTCCATCTCCCTCTTCTTGTCCAGTGATTCCCCCATCTCAGGCTCCCAGTCATCAATGTTTTATTCTATTGGCATTTCATTTAATCTCTGAAGCCTAACTTCTAGATTAGGGATGTGGGGAAGCAGAGGTCAAGCTCCCTTATTTCTGTTCAGATTATAGTAAGCCCTCAAGAAAAGATAAGAACAGCTAATATTTATTGATTACTCACAGAAGCTCTGGCCCCCTCTCTCCCTCTGTGCCAGCCACACTGGCCTTCTTGGTATTCCTTAAATAATCCCAAGATTGCTCTCACCCCAGGGCCTTTGCACTCACTGTTCCCTCTGTCTGAATTGCTCTTCCCCCAGATGTCTGCAAACCTTGCTCCCTTACTTCATTCATCTTAGTTCAAAGATGAACCTCCTCAAAGGCCTTCCCTGGCCACCCTATCTAACATAGAAAATGAAAAATCCTTTATACTCTCTTCCCTGCCTTATCTTGCTTCGTGGTCTTTATTGCTATCTGGCAATATATTATGTATTTAAGGAATGGGCAAGTCAGAGTAAACAGAGTTAGGACTAGCTAGTTCAAATAATTTCAGTGGGCTCTTGCACATAGGGGCTGTTCCTAGTTGTCGGGTCCCTGGCCCTGGATGATTAGGGCAGGCAGATAGTGGCCTGGAGTCAGAGAGCCCAATAAAGGAGGTGATTGGGGTGTGCGCTCCAGATTGGCTGGTTTACATTTGAAAAACTGATGCACAGGTGAGTTGTTTACTATCTCGAGGAATTAGCTAGCCCTGGGAGAGGCAGACCCTTCAGGGTTAGCAAGGCCCCAAGATGCCAGAGCATCAAATTCAGAAACTAGAAAACATGGTTGTTACAATCTCCCATACTCTTCTCTCTCTCTCTTTTTTAATGCTCAAATCACATAGTTTATTAAAGGAATTTTTTTAAATAAATTTATTTATTTATTTATTGTTGGCTGCATTGGGTTTTCGTTGCTGCACACAGACTCCTCATTGCAGTGGCTTCTCTTGTTGCAGAGCATGGGCTCTAGGTGTGTGGGCTTCAGTAATCGTGGCTTGCGGGCTCTAGAGCACAGGCTCAGTAATTGTGGCGCGTGGCCTTAGTTGCTCTGCAGCATGTGGAATCTTCCCGGACCAGGGATCAAACCCATGTCGCCTGCATTGGCAGATGGATTCTTAACCACTACACCACTTGGGAAGTACCTCCCATGCTCTTATCTTCTCTCACTGTGGTCCAGCCTCATAGGCCTTCTTTTGGTTCTTTAAACCTGCCAAACTTGTTCCTGCCTCAGGGCCTCCGCACTTGCTATTTTCTCTGCCTGGAGTGCTCTTACCCCTGATCTTCCACAGCTGGATCTGTCTGGTCATTCAGGTCTTGGCCCCAAAGGCACCTCCTCCAAGGAGTCCTCCTTGATTACCCTTTCTCAAGAACATTTGCCCTCCTCACCATACAAAACACTCTCTAAAACAGCTTCCCATTTTATTTCCTTCATGGCATTCATCCCAATCTGAAGTGTTCATTCTTTGCTCACTGTCTACCTCCCCTACTGGGCTGTGAGTGATGTAAGGGTGAGGCCTGTGTCTGTCCTGTTCCCCACAGCATCCCCAGTGCCTAGGACAGTGTCTGACACATAGTAGGTACTCAGTAAACACGTGAATGAATGAATTTACATTTGAACCCAGGTATCTCTGATTTCAAAAGATGTGCGCTTTCTAAAACCCCAGACTGCTACTAATTTGTGGAAGATTTGAGCTGAAATCAGTGTTTCCAGCCCTTTCATTTTTCAATTGGAAAGACTGAGGCTCAGAGGGCACATGGAGGGACTTCCCAGTCCCTCCCAGCCAGGCGGTCCCAGAACCCTCATCTGTGCCCCCACCCCCCATGCTCTCCCACCAGGTTTGACCTGTTGCCCACACAGACCCCTTGGCCTCGGAACCGCTCCTCTGAGGCCCAGCCAACTTTCCACTTTCCCGGAGTTCCTGCCAGGTGTGTAAACAGGCCGATATGATTCCTGGTGATGCGGCAGCGAGCAAGATCGTGTTTCCTGACCCAGCTCGGCAGGACAACGCCCTCTGGACTGATGAGCAGCATTTTCAGACACCCCTAGACCTTGAAGACATAAAGTCAGCACCCTAGCTAGGCTGGACCTGGCTGGGGCCTTGGAACAAGTGCCCGAACCGCTCTCTTCAGCTGAGATGCACCAGGGATGACAGAGATACACAAGGCTGTGCCATCTCTGGCAAGCCTTGATTTTCTCGTCTGAGAAGTGGGCATAAAGAAACCCACCTCCATGGAAGACTTGACAGTGCCTGATGCGTAGTAGGTACTTGATAAAGAATTGCGGCTGTTGCTATTATCTGCAAAATAGGGATTTTTTCAGGCTCTCAGCTCTATCTACTTGTCCGTGAAATTCACAGGGGGAAGGACAGCCAATGGGAAGGAGCCCGTGCTGGGCAAGGGGTGGGGGCAGGCAGGAGGACTGATACACAGGACAGAACAGTGATCCCCAGCCTGATAAAGACATTGAAAAAGGGCTGGGGAGGCCAGCATGCCCCTGCCAGCCAGCCCAGTGGCCCCCCTGCCCAGTCCCTTTTACTCTACTCTCCTGCTGGGTCCTCTCTCAGTCTGGGCTGAGAGAAGGATTTGATTTCAGCCGTGTTAAGCTCTCCTACAGGCATGTGCTGGTCCCTGGGAGCTCAGGAAGTGAATTCAAGTTTGTCGATGTCCTGGGCCACATGGCTTATTCATGCCCTCTCCTCTGTCCCCCAAGAGGCCTCCTAAGAGCCATAGCCAACACCTCTCTAGCATTTATGAAGTGCCAGGCACAGTTCAAAGCACTCAAGAGATGCTTGCTAGCTTCTTTATGCTCACCCTGGCTCTGTGGCACAGGTGCTCTCATTATCCACATTCACAGGTGAGGAAACTGAGGCACAGAATGGTTTAGTCACTTGCCCAAGCTTCTAAGGTTTGGAAGTGGCAGAGCTGGGATTGCAACACTGGCATTCAAGCTCCAGAATCTGTGCTTTTAGCTGCTGTGTGATGCAAGGACGATGGACCCATTTTACAGATGAGGCTAAGGCTCAGAGAGGTGAAGATACTTGCCACCTCACAGCCATGGAATGAGTAGTAAGGCTGGCATTCATGCCTACATCTGCCTGCATGGTTCAGCGGAGGAAAGGGGGGAAGCAGTGATTGTGCTGGGTAGGGTGAGGGACATTAAGAAAGGTTTCCCAGAGGAGAGACCTGTCATTCTGACACTGGAGTGGAAGTTTGGAGGTCTCGGAGGGCTCTGAAGACAGGAACTAACGTGGCTGGTCAAACATGATAGGTAGGAGCCTGGGTTTGGGTGCTTGGGTTCAAATCCTGGCTTTTTAATATTCTGTATGACCTTGGTCCAGTTACTTAACTTCTCTGTGCTCAGTTTCCTCATCTGTGAACAGGTATGACAGTAATTGGTGATGCTTATAAAGGGCTCAACAAATGTTGGCTGCCTTCATGGATAAGTCACTTCCTGTGTCCTGGGCTCTGGGAAATCCTTTAAATCAGGGTTCTCAAGCATTTTGCTCCCCTGGAGACATTTGGCAAGGCCTAGAGACATTTCTGATTGTCACAACTTGATGGAGATGCTACCAGCATTTAGGGATGCTACTAAACATTCTACAATGCACAGGATGGCCCCCACAACAAAGAGTTCTCCAGCTCCAGATGTCAGTGGTGCTGAGATTGGGAACCCCTGCCTTCAATGCGTTAGTTAGTTTGATCCCCAGCAGGCCTGTGAGGCAGGCACAGTTATAGGCCCAGTTTCCGTCTGGGACACTGAGGCCCAGAGAGGGGTAGTACTTGCCTGTGGGGCACACAGCCTGGCTGCAGAAGGCCTCCCAGGGTGGAGGGGATTTGGAAATGGAGGGCATTCCGGGCAAGACAAAAACCCCCCGCTTCCCACCACCCCAGTCCGGCTCCGGGCCCTGCTGTGTGGAACTGACCGGTCCCCTCTGCCCTCTGGGCTCTCAGCAGGCGGGAACAGCCTCCTTTCCCTTGGTCGGGAGAAATAACAAGAGAGGCCCTTGTTTACTGCCACCCACAGCCCCGATTGTCCCCTCGATTTCACATGCCGCTCGCACCTTTCTCTCATGACAAGCCACTTTTCTGGCTGGCTCGGAGGCCTAGAGGCGAGCAGGAGAAGGAAGGAAAAGTCTTCCTGCTCCTTGTAGTCACTTCCTGCCCCTGTTTGGAGCCCCCTTGGATTTCTCTGGAAAGGGCTGGGACTCAGCAGAACGTCTCCTGGTGGCTGAGCAGGGCATTTTATAGCACAGAGCCCCCAAACCAGAAGTGTAGGCACTTTCCTGAGACATGAGTCCTGGGAATGTGGTGTGCCGACATCTGGGACTGGAATGTGGGGTCCAGGCCCAGGGGAGCCAGCAGAGGCCTGATGCAGGGCTCTGCCCGCAGCTCAGCTCCCAGCTCTGTTTGGGGAAACTGAGGCTGTCCTGAGAGGCCCTTCTTACCCCCGCCAAACTGACCATCAGCCTGGGAGACCTGGCTTCCTTTCCTACTCCTGAGCTGTTTCTTCTGTGGGATCTGGACCTCCTCCAGACCTTGGCTTTCCTCCTCTGGACAAGGGGCCTGCCCAGAATCACTGGGCTGATTTGTCCCCCAGAATCACTTTCTGAGAGGGAGGGGGCAAAATCATGAGAGCATGAACTCTAGCACCAGATTTCCTGGACTCCATGCTGGTTCCCCCACTTCCTGGCTTTGTGACCTTGGGCAAGTTACTTAGCCTCTCTCTGCCTCAGTTTCCTCCTCTGTGAAATGAGGACACTAATAGGACCTATCTCAGAGGGGTGTTGTGACAACTAGTTCAGATACCTAAAATACTCTGGGCTGCTCCTGATCAGAAGAGGTACTAGATGAATACCTGCTGTTACTATGGTTAGTAGTAGTAGTGGTATTGTTATTTGCGTTACGAAGGAGCCTGTGGATCCCATGGAAGTGCTTTCAGGGGATGCGACTTGCTTCTGCATTCTGTTGGCTTCTTCCCTTTACTCTCTGTGTAGGTTCTCTGAGCCTTCATTTCCTCCACTGTAAAATGGAGTAAAGCTCATCTCCTAGAGCTGCTGGGAAGATTAAATGAGATAGCGCTTATTCTGAGAAAGAGCCCAGTGAAATGTCCCTTGCCATTCTTATTCTTGCCCTGAAGCCCAGAGCCCCAGAGGCCTAAGAAGTGAGGGATGATGGGCAGTGGAGGGTCATTGTCAAGAGGGGCTTGGAAACTCCGCAGGTCAGGCCTCAACAGCACGGGTCAGCTTTCCCATCACCCGCTGCGTCGGCTCCCACGATGCCGGGGGCAGGGTCAGCTGGGCCAGGGTGGAGGTGGGATGATGGTAAACGGTAGAGAATTGAAAATGTCAGGGGCAGGGAAGACCTCAGTGCCCAGGAGAAGTTGCGCTAAGTGGTGGGCACACAGGTTGTGGCCTCAGATGATCCAGGACAGATCCCTTGCTCTGTGGGGGAGAGCCAGGCACTTCCCTTGCCAGCCTCAGTTTCCTCATCTGTGTCATGCACCGCTTGCCTCATGGGGCCCTGGGGAGGAGCCAGGGAAACCAAGCACTTTGTAAACAGTGAAGTAGCCTGCAAATAGCGAAGTGCATGCAGGGATCCTGCCCATCTTGTTCACCAGTGTACCCCTCGCACTTGGCAAACAGGGTGCTTGATAAATATGTCCAGAATGAATGTGGAATCAAAACAAATATTTCTTTAGTGTTTCCTGTGTGCCAGGCACTGTCCACAAGTGATTATTACATTTAGTTTAAAAGTATTCATTGGGTGCCTACTATACGCCAGCTACTATTCTATGGGAACGTGGCAATGAACCAAATAGTCACAAATTCTTATACTTACGGAGCTGACATTCTAGAGGGATAGACATTAAACAAACGAACAAAAAGCAAACAGGTAAATAAGATCTATAGTACGTCAGATGATGGTAAGTGCTATGGAGAATAAAATCAGACGGCAGGGAGCCTGGAATGAGGGTAAGTACAGTTTTAGACTCAGGAAGATATCAAGAAGGGAACATTTAAACAAATACCTGAAGGAGAGGACGTTGGAGCAAGACTTGAAGGAGATGAAGGAATGAGCCCTGAGTGCATATAAAGGAAGAGCATTCCAGGTGAGGGGACAGCAAGTGCAGAGTTCATGGGGTGGGAGCATGGCGAGTGTTCAAGAAACATCAGATGATCTTCCTGGGGCCTCGTGACAGCACTGCCAGGAGACTGACCCCTGACCCCCGGATCACAGAGAAACTAAGTTGAAGAGCTTCGATGGGATTTAAAGGCAGATCCCCCCATAATGCCTTCAAGCTGGATTTCGCTTCAACCAGAGATAGGCTTCCTGTTAGTACAGGTCTCCAAAGGTGTGGAACGGGCTGTCAGGAGCAGGGGATAAGCCCTGAGGGGGCTTTAAATACACCCCAACCCATGTTGGCAATTGAAGGGCCCTTTGGACAGATGGGGAGACTGAGGCCCACAGAGAGGAAGGAGCTGCCCAAGGTCACACAGTCAGTTGGCCTCTTTTTCGGAAGAACCTGTTCTGCCCTCCTCTGGCTGAGCCAGGCTGCTAGGGGCTCCTGGGTCCCATGCAGCTGCCACCCCACCCCCACCCGCCTGTCTGGCTCATGAATGATTAGTGAGGCCTGGGCAGCAGTGGGGTGTGAGCTGCCCCAGGAACTCTTTTAATGAATGGCTCAAAGAACTTGAACTTGTGACAACACCTGCTAATAAGTCCAGGGGTCTAACACAGTCCTTTCCAGGGGAAGGGGTAGGAGGATAGGGTGGCTGCCTCAGAGGTCTCTTGGGGCAAATCACTCCCTCCGCTCTCTCCTCTATCCCCCATTGAATCTTGGGCCCAGATGGACACAGGTGGCTCCTAACTGCTTTCTCAGGATGTTTTCAGGCTGAGGAGAAGTAGGAGGCAGCGCTGGCTGGAAACCAGAGACCGGACCTCTGGGCTGTCTCAACTGTTTCCTCCAGGTCACCCTCAGCTAGTTTCAGGCTTAACCCTCCATGTCTCAGTCTCCTCCTCCAGAAGGTGGGCACTCTAGGATCAGCCGCACTTTCCCCAAGACTGAACAGACCCAGAGAGGATGTGGAAGGGCCTGTAAAGTGCTTTTCTGTTGAATATCTGTCCTTCCGTTTCCAGAAACTACTGGAGTGCGGGAGGGGCAAAAGTCACACTCAATGTGAAGGGCTTAGCCCAGTACGTGCACATGGTGAGTCTCAGCAAACGCTGGCTGTTACCGTCACTACTGTGACTCTCCTCACTGAGCCCAGGACTAGGGCCCAGGGGATCAGGACCAGGACCCTGGGCTCAGACCACCCCTTGCTAGTGATGCACACACAGAGGAAGAAGTTGCTGAACCTCTGTGTGCCTCCAGTTTCTCATTTCTAAACGGGGTTGTGAAATGAGCAGGTGAACTCATTCTGGCAAGGCTTGGTGCCTGGTCATCGTAAGCCCTCCATGAACAGTAGCTTTACTTCACACCTGCTGTTCACACTGAGGCAGTGTGAACTCGGGCCAGTCACTCAAGCTCTCTGCACCACACATTAACCGGGAACAGCAGTTGTAGCTTCCTTGTGGGGCTGTGGGTAGAGTTGAACGAGGGAGTCCACAGGAACCGTGCCTGGCACGTAGAAGGTGCTCAATGCGGGCAGCCATCTTGAGTAGCAGTGCTGCTGCTCTGAGACCACAAGGGACGTTGCTCCGGAGACCTCAGAGAGAGATGCTGCCAGCATTGCAGGGCTTCCAAAGAATGGCCATGTCCACCCATGTTCCCTTTGATCTTCTTCCCAGCTCTCTCAAGATAATGCAATAAGCATCATGATTTACAGATGAGGACATGGAGGCTCAAAAAGGCCACTGGTCCATCCAAAGCTTGAAGCTTGTAGTTGGTAGACCAGGATTTGCACCCAGAACTCTGTGAATCCCGGTGGCCTTGCCACCCTGAGCCTCAGCTGGCCTTACTTATCTCCCTCTTTTCAAGTGGAGGCTCATGCCTCGGTGCCTCTTGGCCTCAGCAGAGAGGGTTTCTCCTGGGTTGTCTCTCATCTTGCTGGGTCCTTTGCCTGGGCCTGCTGTGTGTGCTCCAAACCCCTTTCCTTTTGGGGTCAATATCTACCTAGCATCATTGCCTTCATCACCACATGTCAGACTAGAAGTACCTTAGGGATCATTGAGATGAAACTTCTAATATAAAGAGGGCAAGGAATGTGCAAAAGTAACAGATGGCATCAGTAGGAGGTAACATTTTAAATATATATATATATTACTTACTCTGCCATGCACTGCTTCTGGTACTCAACCTACATTCACTTTATTTACTCCTCATTGTAATAACTCTATGAGGTTGAAATTCTTATCACCATCATCATCATCCCCATTTTACAGATAAGGAAACTGAGGCACAGAGTTAAGTCACTAGTTCTAGGAAGCGGTGGAGGCAGGATTTGAGCCCAGGCATTCTGGCACTGAAAGCCAAGCTCATGACTCAGGTTCCTCTGCTTGGCACTGGGTCCTGACTTAAGCCCCCATCTCCTAGCTCCCTGTCCACTGCTCCTTCTGCTAACCCCAAAGGCTCCTACTTCTCAGGGACTGGCCATTTTCCCGGTGCTGTACCACTGTGACTCTGTGATGCCATCGTTCCTATGTTATCTGTGAGCAAACTGAGCTCCGAGACTGCCCAAGGTCACTCACGCCAGTCATGGGTGCCTGAGCCGCCCTGTTTCAAGCCCTGAGGTTCCAGGGGTTTTGACCATTGTGTAGGCCCAGCCTTGGGCTAGGGGTGATGAGGGAATACTGAGAGGTTTAAGACATGGCCTTGGCCTTTCTAGAGTTCATTGTTCAGGGCTTCCCACAGCCCTGGCCCTGGACACTCCTGGGGAATGGGCCTCTAGTGGGTAGCAGGAGGGCACCACTGTAGGCAGCTGGCCCTGGTCCTGCTCCCCAAAGGGCCTGGCATGGAGCCTTTGGTGCCCGCTGAGAGCCTGATCACAGCCCAGTGCCTTGACAAAAATGCAACCCAGCAGGGAGATGGGGCGCAGGAGGGAGGGTGGTGGTGGACGCGGTTTCCGGACAGCTCCTGCCCTGGGCTTGGAGAACACACCATTTCTCTTTCTTTCTTTTCTTGAGTGAGGAGGGCAGACTTGGGGGCAATGGGGGAAAAGTTGCCTTGTGTCTGCCTGGAAATCATTCCCCAGCTCAAAAATTAACCGCCTGACATGGCATTTTTTTCTTTCTCTCCTGTCACCTCTGCGTGTTTTGCATGCAGACTTTAATCCCTGTGGTTATGGATTGGCTGAGCCTGAGAAGCTGGGATTTCTTTGGCGGGGGGGATTATAAGGCTTCCTGTAAGAATTGTCTGGGTTGAGTTGGTATGAATCAGGCTGCTCAGGGACTATGCGGACCCCTGGCCCAATTCTTGCTCCCAGTTAGGGCCAGGACTAGGGAGAGCCAGGCGAGGCACCCAGGGAACAAAGTTGAAGGAGGGACTCACTGTCACAGTCATGCACCTGCCTCACCCTGGTCCAAGCCTGGATCCCAGCTCCTGCTGCCTGAGAAATCTCAGGGCACAATGGTCTTTCCATGAAACAAGGTAAAATAAGTCCTTATCTCTGACTGGCTGTGTGACCTCAGGCAAGCCACTTTCCTTCTCTGGGCTGTCATTACACTAGGGGTTAAATTAGACCAGAGTTTCTCAGCCTCAGCAATGATGACATTGATCCTGTTGGGAACAAATAATTTTATGTTGTGGGAGGCTGCCCTGGGCACTGGAGGACATTCAGCAGCATCCCTTGGCTCTACCCACTAGCACCATCCCCTTCAATCACCCAAAAATGTCCCCTTTGTCCCCTGAAAGTCAAAATCATCCCCTATTGAGAACCACTAGATTAAGTAATCTCAGGTTCATTCTGGCTCTGATTATTTTAGGATTTATTTAAAGGTTTAAAAACAGTATATTTGAAGCTCAGCTTTAAGAAATTAAACTTGTATTAAGAATAAAGTGACATTAATATATGATTTTAATAACTATTACAACATAACAATAGCTCATATTTATTGAGCATTCCCATGTATCTGTCACTCAGTCAGTGGCTATTTGATATGAAATAAATCACTCTCCGAGGTAGGTACTATTATTATGTGCCTGTAGCACACAAGGAAACTGAGGGTGAGGGCAGTTAAATAACTAGATCACACAGCTAGAGTATGGAAGGATTGCGTTGATAGTTCAGGCTTATCTAATTCCAAAGCCCACACTATTTCTACTGTGTATGTTTATTGTAGGAAGATTAGAAAATACAGATTATAAAAAGGAAATATAGTGCTTTCTGATGACAAAATTAGTAGGCGGAAGGCACTTCAGGTTTAAGTTGGTGGAGTCCGGAGTTTTCTATTCCATTCACCTTTCTGAAGCAGACTGAAAACAGTAACGAAAAGCAACAAACGTAGAAGAAAATGCATCTCTGATGAAAGAAGGGCAACCACAACCCCACCCTTGGTTTGTGAAGAAGAGCTGCCAATGATGGTGGGTTTTGGACCAAACTGCAGAAGGGAGTAAAGAGCTTCTGGAGCTCGTGGGTGGGAAGCAGACTTCTCCAGGAATATTCTTCAACTTTATGAGCCCTTCCTAATCCTGGCAAAGCCTAAAGCATGTACAGGGGAAGGGAGAGTTGCTGAGATGTATGTGACAGTTCAGAGTTCAGATGAACTGGATGAAGAGGCTCGAAGACCCTTGGCAGGAAGCAGGATTTAAAGTGGCAGATGAGAGAAAGGATGGATAACGATCAGCCATGTGGCTGTAAGGGCTCTAATTTTCTCTCCCAGTAAGTCAAAGAGACTTACTCAAGGAGATACGGAAGAACTGTGACATTCTTGGGTCCTTACACCTAATCTCCACACTAAGTCTATTGCTTAGAGTAGAGATATATTTCAGGGCAGTGCTAATGAGAAAGGGTTCTGGGATAATCCACAGGGCTTCTGCGTAGACACACCTGATGCTCCAACTTCCTCCCAGCCCCTCTCCACACTTTCCTTTAACAAAGAACTGTGATAAGTAGCCAACATGGGACCTACAAAAAGACAGTGTGAGAAATAAGAAGAAAGGGAACATCAAATGAAAAGTAAACAAAGAATAAATACGGGAAGAGTTGTGTAATGAAGTAGGAGAAACTACTGAAGAGACATTTCTCTGTGAAGTACATAAAAAAATTAAAGAAATGATGGCCTTCCTAAAATCTCAAGATAAGAAATAAAATGGTCAAAGAAGAGAGAATAAAAAGTAGACAGAGATTTAAAAAGCAGTGTTCTGGAAGTGGGTAGAAAAGTGAAGCCACGCTCATGTGACCGAGAAACTGGAATTCTAAATTTCATTTAATTTTAATGAATTCAAACTTGCATAGCCACAGGTAGCCCCAAACTACTATATTTGGACAGCCCAGTTCTAGAGATTTCCTTGGCATTCTTTTCCCTTCTGAAAAAGAAAGCTGACCACTTTCCATTTTAGCCATCCCCCAATCACATCCACATCAAGTTCTTCCAAATTCTGGCCTCTGGGATCAATCAGCCTTCATAGTTGGGACAGCCTTCTGGCTTCTGGCCCCTGTCTTCTCGGGCTGCAGTCTCCTTCGGGCTTGTCCACCCCTGGAGGTTTTAGCTGAGTCACTCCAGCTTCTGCTAGGAGAGGGCACAGGCTGGGGATGTGAGAGATGTTTCACCTGGAGCCATGACTCCATCTACCTTGGGCCACCTCAGCAAGATTCCCCTTCCTGGAGCGGTGCCTCTGGATGGAACAAAGTGGCAAACGGGCAGACTGCTGGGCTTTTGAGATGACCCATAAAGTGAGCCTGTAAGGTCAGACACCTCCCCCACCTCTGCACTCCAAAAGTTAAAATTCAGAGAAACAGGGCCTTGGGATCATGTGACTCTAGGCTTCTACCCTAATCTGCCCTCAAGGAATCAAAGGAAGATTCCATTCTGCAGACACGCAGACTGACTCTCCATGTGGCCAGGTGGCTGGTCTGAGTTCACCAAACAGAGGTAGAGGTGGGTCAGATGTGCTGTGCGCTAGAGTAAACTCATGGCTTCACTGGACCCCACTCCCTGATCCACTATTCAGACCGGGAACCATGAGATCTGCCCTTGTGTTCTATGTGGTCCTGAAGAGATCATTCCTCCTGTGACCTCAGTTTCTGTACCTGTAAAGTGGGGATTTTAAAACGGAGCAGGGATTTTTCACAGAGCATCCTGATTCCTAGTAATCCATGAACAACTTGGCATTAGATTCAGAATTGTGTATGTGTGAGCACTTTTCTAGGACTTTCCACAATTAAAACCATTTAGATGAGAGGTCATAAATTGGTGACCATGGATCTGATGCCTTTTGCAGATGTGTTTTTGGCCCACACTTTCCTTTTAATGAGGAAATCATTCAAAATGGTGAGATTTCACATAAAAGCACAATTTTAAGCTTCTCTTGAAAAAGGAGATCTGGCCTCACAGGCCCCACGTTTCCCCATGGCAACAGTCAGGAGCTGAGCAGCAGTTGCTGTTTTCAAGGGGCCTATATTCCCCATTTCACCACAGTCCCCACTCCTCCCTATTGCACCTATGACACTAAAGCCCAGTGCCAGCTGCAATTTATCATCAAACTTGGGCTTTTTTCTCCTGCTAAAAGAATGGTTTTCTGTACCCACAGCACTGTCAGAAGTGCAAATCAGACTCGAGAAAACAATGTGATTTTTCTTATGCCAGCCCACTTCACTCATTAAATTGTCCTTGCATTTGAGTTTGTCATGCCTGATTTAGAGCACTTAATTATTCATTTAACAAATGTCCATTGAAGCCCTGATGATAGAGGTGAACAAACACAGACAAGGGCCCTGTTTGCATGGAGCTTACAGTCTGGTGGGAAGAGGGCTAATGATAAGTGAACAAACAAATACTTCGGCCATTGGTAAGTGCTTGACAAGAACAAGACTGGATGGTGGAGATCAGACCATAGACAATAACGTGGTCAGTGAAGAGACGACCTTTGAGATGAGGCTGAACAACAAGAAAGAGCAAGCTGGGCAGAGATCAAGGTTGAGGGTCAGGCAGAGGAAACAGCAGGTGCAAGGACCTGGAGGTGGGAATGGGCTTGGTGTGCTGGATCTCTGAGAGCCCACTGCTTAGTGTCCGTAGGCCAGCTCTCTAGTCCCTGCCTCCATGCCTCCTGGGAGGCTTTTGCTCTCCGAAAGTCAGTTCTGTCCTCGAGGCCTGCAGGGGTGGAGGGGTGGGGCCAAGCGGCAGCAGTACTTATTAATTCCTCACCAGATGTCTGGCATCTGGCTGGCAGTTCTGAATCCAGGTTGCCCACAGGAAGCTCAGCTGGGGTAGGGAAGCTATTTGGGGTCACCTTGGCCCTGCTCCAATCCCTAACCAGCAAGGTAATGAAACACTCTCGACCCACCCACTGCCCAAGCCCTGTGGAGGCCAAGGATCGACTTCCCAAGTCCTGCCATTTCCCTCGGGTCACCTCCCTGGCTGACACGTGCTGTATCTGGAATCATTCCTCGACAAAGGATTGATGCTGACATCCTGGCAAGAGCGCCCAGAGAGGGAGGAGAAAGCGGGAGGGAGTGAGAGAAACAGAGAGAAAGAGGGGAAAGAGGGAGAGGGAGAATCCAGGCCTGGGACTCAGAGCCTTTGAAAGGCCACCCTTGCAGCCAGAATTTACCAACACTTCTCCTCCACACCCACCCCATCCCTGGTATTTAATGTTCAGAATTAATACATTGGACTAAAGGACTGGCAGGATGTCACCCCCGAAGCAGAAGTACTCAAATATTTACAGCAGCTTTACTCATAATAATGCCAACGGGAAACACTTGTTTCCATCAGCAAGACGATTTACAAAGAAAGAGGGGTATATTGACAGAATGCAATACTACACAGCAATAAAAAAGAATGAACTGATGATACATGTGACCTCATGGATGAAACCACAGGCATTATACTGAGCAGAAAATACAAAAGTATACCCTGTATGATTCCATTTAAGTAGCATCCAAGAACAGGAGAAACCAATCTAGAGCAATGGAAATCACAGCAGTGTTTTGAAGAGGGCATGAGGATTGACCTGAAAGGGGTTTAGGGGAACATTTGGGGGGATGGAAATGTTCTATATCTTTTTTATTTTGAACTATAGTTGATTTACAGTGTTGTGTTAGTCTCTGGTGTACAGCAAAGTGATTCAGTTATACATATACTTGTATATTCTTTTTCAGGTTCTTCTCCATTATAGTTTGTTGTAAGATATTGACTATAGCTCCCTGTGCTATACGGTAGGGCCTCTATTTTATATATAAGAGTTTGTATCTGTTAATCCCAAACTCCTAATTTATCCCTCCCCACCTTTCCCCTTTGGTAACAGTAAGTTTGTTTTCTGTCTGTGAGTCTGTTTTGTAAATAAGTTCATTTGTATCATTCTTTTAGATTCCCCATATGTGATATTGTATGCTATTTGTCTTTCTCTGTCTGACTTTCTTCACTTAGTATGATAATCTCTAGTCCATTCATGTTGCTGCAGATGGCATTACTTCATTCTTTTTTATGGCTGAGTAATATTCCATTGTATATATATACCACATTTCTTTATTGGAAATGTTCTATATCTTGGTTGGTATGGTGGTTGTATCAGTACCTACATTTGTTGAAACACAAACTGTACACATACAATGGATGCATTTTATTGTATGTAAACTATAGCTCATAAAGCTATTTTTTTAAAGTCAGGTTTATTTTTCTTTCCAGCTATTGCTCTAAAACATATTCAATAGGAGACACTCTTCCTCTATAACCTGGACTAAAACTCCTGCAGACCATGACTTTCCCTGTCACTCCTGAAAAGTAATTAAAATCCTCCAGTTACTTGAATATAGAAACATGATCTCTATTCAGAAAGTAGAATGGTCAGTTCCAGGCAAGGATCAAAACGTGGAACATAGTTTGATGTGACGTCTTTTCCCCTCCCCTACCTGGGTGCTCCACAAGCTGGGAGCCAGAGAGGGAGAGTCTTCTCTCCCAGGCTCCCCCTTAGATTTCTCCTCTTCCTCATGTTCAAGAGCGAGGTATCTGACATCCATTATGAGAGAAGCCAGGAGGGCAAGAGGAGGCTGAGGAGCAGGCGAGTGCTTGCTGGCTCCTCTGCTCGGCTGGCTTCCTCCTCCGGGTGTCTGGCATGTCCTCTGACATGTTCTCTTGTGAGCATCACAGGAGGTGGGGGATTAGAGGGACCCTGCTCCAGGAACACTTCCCTTGTGGGATACATTTTCTCTGATAGGCTGCGCCCATCCGGTGTCTGGTTTTCCGTTGGTCTGCTGCATATGAAGTTTTTGGGGGGTCCTAAGCAGACCTCTTAGACAAGATTTAAAGTGGCCTTGGTGACCCACATCTGGTCCTCAAGGAACACTTGGGATTTTCCTTCTCACATCTTTAGAGTATTGGTCCAGCTAGGGTTACCAGATAAAATACAGGGTGCCCAGTTCACTTTGAATTTCAAATGAACAATGAATAATTTTTTTAGTATAAATATGTCCCAAATGTTACATGGGATATACTTACACTAAAAAATTTATTTATTCACTGCTATTCATCTGGATGCTGATTGGGCATTTGCAAGTAGCCTGCTTAGCTTCTCCCCGTCTCCTGCTTCTGTACTGACATGATGCTAAGCGGAGGCACAGGAGCCAACATGCCTGTTTTATCCATGAGGCTGCCCTGTGACCTTGGCCAGGTTACTCAATCACTTTGTGCTTCAGTTTCCTTATCTGTTAAATGGAGATAATCCCGGGACCCACTTCATAGGGCTGTTGTGACAATCACAACTAAACTGAGATAATGCAGGGACAGTAGTTGGAATGACATCTGACACATAGCACATTCTCAGTAAATGTCGATTCTTAGTCTTACTATTGTGGTGGTGCTGGTGGTTGCTATCATATGAAGAGAGGGAGGACTGTAGCTTCCAGTTAGATTATTCTCTAGAGAAAAAGAGCCAGAGTGGAAGGAAGGATGAGGCTCCTGGATGGGGAAATTGGGAGGGGACATGGTGATTATTAAAAGCGTGCACTTTGGGGACAATGGGGCACAGATGAGAAGTGATGGAGGTACAGAGATAGCAAGGCCAGGCCAGCGAGCTTGAGAGGGCTTCTTTTAGTCTAGGAATGGGAGAGATTCCAGGGATGTTAAAGAATTAGAGGATGCAGGAATTTGCAAGGGCAGCCATGGATCACGAGGAGATGCAGAGTGGTACAGTGCAAACTGTGGAGTCAGACTTCCATGGGTTCAAATCCTGGCTCTGCCCCAGCAACCTTGGGGCAGACTTACCTGACTTACCCTCTTTGCCTCAGTTGTCCCATCAGTAAAATGGAGATAATAATGCCTGCCTCCAAGCATGGCTGTGGAACGGAATGAGTTAATGCATATAAATTACTAGGAAAAGTACCTGGCCAGTAGTAAGCACTTGTTCATTGTTAGCTTTCATTATACTCGGAGCCCTTTAAATGTGTAGGGGAAGAGAGTTTAAAAATTAGAATTTCTGTTTAGATATGCAGTTCATGATCTGCAACTTTACCCTGGGACCAAATTACCTGGGTCACAGCTTTACATGCATGACTAAATAGAGGTCATTTATAATCCCCTCTGAAAAATAATAGGGCCTCTCATTAAATGAATTAATATGTGTAAAATATCTGAAACTTAAGGAAAACTCAAAACATGTTGGTGGCTGTGGTTGTCATTATTACTGTGATTATTCTCCTGCATAGGGATATGAGGCAGGATGGAAAAGGCAACTCTGAACAAGCTTCTCAGAGTTCAGATTTTCCAGGTGGCTTTTCATGCCACTGATCTCAACCATTATAATATTCTCTTTTCTCTTCTTTTCATGCCCTTGTCAGGACAACCCAGGTAGTAGGGTTACCCTGGCCTCACAAAATGAATTGGAAAATGCTCCTTTTTCCTCTGTTCTCTGGAGGGGTTTGTGTAAGATGGGTATTGTTTAGTCCTTCAACGTTTGGTGAATTACCATTGAAGTCAGCAGGGCTTAGAGGTTTTTTGTTGTTGTTGTTTGTGGGGAGTTTTTTTAATGATTGATTCTCTTTAATAGACAATGAAATATTCAGCTTTTCTTTTTCCGATGGTTGAATAAGTTATGTTTTTCAGGAAGTTTTTCCATTTCCTCTGAGTTATCAAATTTATTGGTATAAAGTGATTCATACTATCCATTTAGTGTCCTTTTAGAGCTGTAAGGGTAGATTAGTTCATGCAGGCGGGGCCCCCATGATGGAATTATAGCCTTTATAAGAAGAGAGCTTTTCTCAGCATGCCTGGCACCAAGGAAGGACCAAGTGAGGACATAAGGAGAAGACAGCCATCTGCAAGCCAGGAAGAGTGCTCTCCCCACAACCCAAATCTGCTGGCACCTGGATCTTAGATCTTCCAGTCTCCAGAACTGTGAGAAATAAATATCTGTTGTTTAAGCCACCCAGCCTACGGTATTTGCTTGTAGCAATCTGAGCTGAATAAGACAGACATATATTTTCCAAATGGGAATACCTCTTGGTCTGTCAGGTGGTGTACAAAACAGGGTAGATGTGGCATGACTTCCAAAGCCAGCAGCAAGCTTTGACAGCAAATAATTGTGTGTTTTTAAACAATGGATGCCTTATGGAGCATGGTACCACACATGGTTTGAAGAATGTCAAGTTTGTACCAGAATGTGACCCAGATTCCTTGGGGGCTTTCCATAGATGTCCTTCTGCCTGGAGGCCCACCGCAGTGACAGGAGCCCGTTTACTGGATCACAAGACCTAATGGTTAAATTTTCATGAATTTTGCTAGCTAGTTGTTAAACATAAGTACTATTTAAAATAAAACTTTATTAATTGGGATTAAAAAATTATATCAAAACAAAGGTAATAGATAGTCAAAGCCATCACTTCCTAATTGTTTTACTATTATCTACGGTCTTGAGGTTATTTACATCTCCTGTTATTCACATCTACACGTGCAGTGGAAATACTACAGAGTGTTGTGACACTGCCCATCTCTTTCTAACACTGCTCAGTGATGTAACTTGGTGGCTCGAAATCAGCCATGTGGGGGTATTTACACCAGAAAGCCAGTAAGCACTACAAATTAGGGTTTAGCTTGTTGTTTGGTTGCTTGTCTAGACTTAAGAAGGTGATGGGAAGAGTTAGTCGTGCAGACCACACTTCAAATGTGCTGTCTGGAGCTGTTACATCGTGAACGGCATAAAAAACGAGGAACTCTTCGTCCGGTATTTGAAAACCACCATTTGATTCAGTCAAGAAGACGCTCACACCGTTGGTAAACAAGTGGTGTTCTGACATATTCCTTCATTGAGTCCGTTTTGTCTTAATAATTAATGGGCATGAAAATATAACTAACATTCATAGTGGAACTAAACTCATTGGTCAATGACATGAGTGGCTTCTTCGCTGAACTGGATAGGAATCAAGAATTTTTACACACACACACGCAAACATACACACCCACAATTTTTCAGAGAGCTAGTTGTTAAAAATTTACCAGCACACCACTTGAGGGATATTTGGTGGGTAGAGTCTGATAAGGTCATTTGAGTTTGAGAAGAACTAGCCATTGAGAAGGTCCTATGATTGGCACGGTCAGATTTGCTGGTAGAAGTGCTGTGACTATGTCTCAGTCATTTTCCTAGTCTCCACTCCCAGTCGTGTTCTTAGCACGTGGTCAGGAATAGTGTTTGCTGAATGGATGATAGTGAGCATGTTGTAAGCTCTGTCTCCGAGTTGCAGAAGCATGTATTAGTCATTCAACAAATATTTTGGGTTCCTACAACGTGCCAGGCACTGTTCCTGGCTTCAGGGATACAACCCCTGCCCTCCTGGAGCTTACATTCTAGTGGAGGAGAAAACCAATAAGATATGAAATCTGCTTTCAGGTTAATTTTATGTCTCCTTGACTAGACTAAGAGATGCCTGGTTAGTTGGTGAAACATTATTTCTGAGTGTGTCTTGTGTGGATGCCTCTGGAAGAGATTGCATTTGAATCAGTAGACTGAGATCTGCCCTCACCAAAGTGGTGGGCATCACCCATCAGCTGAGGGCTTGAATAGAACAAAGGGTGGAGGGAGGGCACATTCCCCTCTGCTTGATCTGAGCCATCCATTTTCTCCTGCCCTCAGACATCAGTGGTCCTGGTTCCTGGGCTTTTGGACTTAGATTGGAACTTACACCATCAGCCCCCTGCTTCTCAAGGCTTTGACCTTGGACTGAATTACACCACCAGCTCTCCTGGTTCTCCTGCTCACAGATGGAAGATCGTGAGACTTCCTGGCCTCCATAACCGCAGGAGCCAAATCCTGTCATAAGTCTCCTCTTATATGTATCTAGATATGTCCTATCCATTCTCTTTCTCTGGAGAACACTGACCAATACAGGTGGTAGAAACTGGGCATATGAAGAAAACTGAAACATGATAAGGGGATGGAGACAAGGGGTATCACGCCTCTGCCATACAAGGAGCCAAGATATGGGCTTCTGCTTAAAACCTGGCCCTATCTCTGGGAAGCAGTGTGTCTTGAGAAAGGTCACTTGACCTCTCTGAGCTATGAAAACTGTCTCTAGCTGATATTCAGGTCCATTGCAGACTCTCAAGTTTCCAGCACTAAGAAGACCTTGTTGCCAAATTTGCTTTTTTGTGGTCTGACCTTTGGATACATCCATTCCCCAGGTGGTCTCTGAAACTCCATGAGCAGAATGTGGACATTCCAGAAGCTTCTGTAAACAGGGTGCTGTTTATTGTGCTGCCACTTTCCTGCATCTTTTTTCTGTACTGGGAGTACCTGGGATGGGTCTGCCCCTCTGTTTGCCTCTGTGGAACCCTGTGATGATGCTCTTTGGCTCCAAGCACCCATTGAGGCAAAGAAGGCCTTTTCTATAATGAACCAGTACAGGGTCTCAGCTGCCTGCAGGACCCCATACTGGGGTTCTAGAAACATGTCTGACACCTATCTGTCGTCTGACCTTTATCCTTCCTGGTCTCAGTGTTCACATCCGTAAAGCTGGGGGCTTGGCGATTGCCTGACTGTCCTCCATTGAATTCTTGAATCAGGGAAGTATTAGGGTCTGCCAGGGTGGGTGGGAGGGAGGGAGGGAACAGTGGGGCCCAGTGGAGAGTTCCTCATCCCACTTCTTCCAGAAAAACTCCTTTTTAAGTGAATTTTTCTTTCAGGGTTTGTCTGTTTGATGTTGTGATTCAGTATACAATTTTGCTTGGACAAAGGGCTGAAAGTTAAAAATACTTATAAATCTGTGATTATCTAAGTTCTCTCACCCCTGATATGTAGGGATCTGCCTGGTGTAGAAACCAAAAATATGTTAAGAAGTCAAAACTTAGGTAATTTTTAGTCGTTGGATTTGATTCGATATTATTGCTTTTACTTTTGATTTTTAAAGTGTGTGTCCAATAATCTAACCTCTTGGAATATTCATTTCAAGTGGTGTTGATTTGTTTTACAATGATTCTTCCCTGACTCCAGCAACTCAAAAGTGTGAGAACTAATAAATGAATTCAGCAAAATAGCAGGATACAAAAGACAACACACAAAAATCAGCTGCATTTCTATACACTAATAATGAACAATCTAAAAAGGAAATTAAGAACATAATTCATTTACAATAGCATCAGGATAAAATACTTAGGAGTTATCCAAGGAGGTGAAAGACATGGAAAATATAAAACATTACTAAAAGAAATTAAATAAGACAGAAATACAGATCTTCCTCGACTTGCGATGGGGTTACATCCCAATTAACCCACTGTAAATTGAAAATATCGTTAAGTCGAAAATACCTTTGACACACCTAACCTACTCATCATCGTAGTTTAGCCTAGCCTACCTTAAATATGCTCACTTACATTAGCCTACATTGGGCAAAATCATCTAACACAAAGCCTATTTTATAATAAAGTGTTGAATATCTCATGTAATTTATTGAATGCTGTACTGAAAGTGAGGAGCGGAATGGTTGTCTGGGTACAGAATGGTTGTAAGTGAATCGGTTGTTTGCCCTCGTGGTGGTGTGGTTGACTGGGAGCTGAGGCTTGCTGCCACTGCCCAGCATCGGGAGACAGGATCAGACCGCATATTGCTGGCTTGGAAAAAGATCAAAATTCAAGATTCTATTGAGCGCATATCACTTTTGCACCATTGTAAAGTTTAAAAAATTGTGGAGCTGAACCATCATAAGTAGGGGACTGACTGTAGATGGATATATATCTTGTGTTCATAGATTGGAAAACTTAATATTGTTAAGATATTGATGCTACCCAAAGTGATCTAAAGAGTTGATGCAATCCCTATCAAAATCCAATGGCTTTTTTTTTGCAGAAATAGAAAAACCCATCTTAAAATTCATGTGGAATCTCAGGGGACCCCAGATAGCCAGAACAATCTAGAAAAAGCACAAAGCTGGAGGACTCACACTTCCTGATTTCAAAACTTACTACAAAGCGGCAGTAATCAAAACAGTGTGATACTGGCATAAAGACAGACATAGACCAATGGAACAGAATAGAAAGCCCAGAAATAAACCCTCATATGTATGGTCAAATGATTTTTGACAAGGGTTCCAAGGACCATTCAATAGGGGAAAGGATAATCTTTTCACCAAATCGTGCTGGGAAAACTGGATATTCGTAGTAGAAGAATGAAGTTAGACCTTTACCTAGCATCACATACAAAAATTAACTCAAAATGTATTCATGATGTAAATGTAAGACCTAAAACTATAAAAATCTAATAAGGAAGCAGAGGACAAAAACTTCAGGACATTGGATTTGGCAATGACTCCTTGGATGTGACCCCAAAGGTACCAGGCAACAACAGCAGCAAAAAGACAAATTGGAAAATAGGATTTGTTGTACAAAAATTCCCTCTGCAAGAGAGTTTTTGTAGGTCTGTAAATTGCATGAGAGAATGTAAGCACTGGTACAAAGGCTAAGGCACTTGGGAAATAGAAATTCTTTAATGTCGTGCATGTTAAGCAGAGTCTCAGGATGTGTTTTCAAGGTTTAGAAATGGACATGGGTGTGTCTCACAGTCTTCCCTCTCTCCGTAAATGACAACCTCATTCTTCCTACTGCTGAGGCCAACAACTGGAATTACCTTTGGCTTCTCTCTTTGCCTTACACATAACAGATCCTTGGCAAAGATGTGACATTATACCTTAGAAATAGATCCAGAATTTGACCACTTCTCATTACCTGCACTGCTCCCAGCAGGCCCTACCCACAAGTATCTTTTGCCTGGATTATTGCCAAAGCCATCTCATTGGTCTCCCTGGACCATTTGGCCCTGCCCCATCTAAAGATGGATTAGCTAATCGTAGTGTCCGCACATAGCTTGATGCCCATCCTGTGTAGCTGAGGACACATTCTATTAGGATGGTGGTTGTTAGGATGGAATTCAGTTCCGTGTCCTATGGACACTGAATAAAGTCAACAAAACCTACTCCGAGTAAGAAGGAAGAAGAAGAAAATGGCACCAGACAGCACCAAATCCAAAACGTGGCCTGTGTGCGCTGGAACATGTGAGATCATTGCCTTGAGAGAACATAAGAAAGCAAGGTCAGGGCAGTGGGCACCTTCATTCTAACACTGACTACGTGAATGAGACACTATTTATCATGGATCCTGCGGGACACTGGTGTATCAGAAGTTGTCGCCATTATTGCCCTCTTGTTTCATGAGCAGATGAACAATTTCATGGGTTTCAGCAAATGTGCAAACCCATGTAACCACCACCCCAGTCGAGGTCTAGAACATTTCTGTCACCCAAATAGTTTCCTCTGTGCTCCTTTGCAGCTCCCCACCCCCCAACGCACAAACTTCCTAACCCCAGCCTCGATCTGCTTTGTTTTGAATCTTTGAAATTGCACTGTCAACCTGTCCCAGGTTCCAGTAATCAGCTGATAACAGCTGTGGGGTACTTGGTTAAGAGAGTTGACTCTGGAGGCAGATTGCCTTGTTTGTACAACCATCACCTTGCTAGCGACCTCCTGGCATCTCAGTTTCCTAATCCATCAAGTGGTCGTAATATTTGTACCTACTTCACTGGGATTTTGTGAGGAATAAACAATACCTGGTACCTAATGGCCCAATAAATTATTATTACTATTTATAGAGTGTGTACCAGGTGTTGGACATTGTGCTAAATGCTGTGATTGGATGTGGCAGTTGCTACTGGTGCGCCGTCCACATCCCTGTTGGCACTTACCGTTCTGCACATGCCAGTAGCTGCTTACTGAACCCTGGATGCTCTGCATGAGCGTGTTCTCTGACTGCTGCCCAGGGCAGGCCGAAGTTCTGGGCAGCTAATGCTCCCGCCGTCAGCCCTCAACCAGCGATGACCAAGAGCTGGCAGATAAATAGCCAGCTTCCTTGCCTCCCAGGGGGCTACTCTGAAGCATGATCTACACTGTCTTCTGGGGTCCCCATCAAGACTGAGCCCCACCTGCCCACAGAGTAACCTTCTTGTTAATACACTGTGTTGGCTTTCTTCTCTGTTTCACTTTCTCACTGCCCTTCCAGAACTTCCTGGGATTCCCTGGCAAGCAAACTACTTTCACTCACATGCTCATCCCAGGGTCTGCTTCTAAGACAATAAGGTTTTTCATTTGATCCTCAAACAGTCCTATAAAATGGACAGATACAGCTTCCCCACTTTATAGTTGAGTAAAATGAGGCTCAGATAGGTGACACCACCTGCTCGAGGTCTGAGCCTTGGGCACTTACCCTCTCCACTGCCTCCCCGAGGAACATCCCTGATGGGCCCTGCTCCAGGACCTCTTCTCCCTCTGCCACCCAAGCTCTGCTGACCCTCCGGGGCCTGCATCTCCCCCCTGCAGGAAGGTCGCTGCCTGTTTGTCATCCTGCTCATGGCGGTATACTGGTGCACGGAGGCTCTGCCCCTCTCGGTGACGGCCCTGCTGCCCATCATCCTCTTCCCCTTCTTGGGCATCCTGCCCTCCAACAAAGTCTGTTCCCAGTACTTCCTGGACACCAACTTCCTCTTCCTCAGCGGTCTGATCATGGCCAGCGCCATCGAGGAGTGGAACTTGCACCGGAGAATTGCCCTCAAGGTCCTGATGCTCACTGGAGTCCAGCCAGCCAGGTAAGGCCAGGTAATGGGTCCAGCTCAGAGGTGGGGAGGCAGACGGACCACATCTCTTGGGGCCCAAACCCACTCTTCCTGCTCTGGTCATCCAGGGCAGCAAACTCATCATGTCCCACCATCCACTTATTTATTCATTTCTCAAATATTTAGTGAGCCCCCTCTGTGTGCCAAACACGGTGCTAGGCTTTTGGGCAGTTCTCAAAAGTACGTAAGAATCACATGGGAATCAGTTGAAATGTTTATTCCCAGACCTCACCCCCAGGGTTTCGTGTCCAGTAGTTTTAGTAGGGGGCTGTGTTAGCGGTTTGATTCAGACTGCTTGGGGCTGAATTGCACCTTTCCTGCTCTGGGGAGTGACTTACCCTCTCTCTGCCTGTAAAATGATGATACAATAGCTTGTGCCTGCACAGTAAATGCTGGCTGTTATCATCCTGGTTTTCAATTTACCAGCCAAGGTGAAAGGGTGGGTGGGGAGTGGATGGAAAGATGGCCTTGGAGAGACAGGAGGTGGGGTCCATTCCTACAGGGCCTCGGGACCCCGGCTAGAATTCAAACTTTTATTTTAAGAGAATTGAATGGCCTTTAAAATAAGGTTATTGTTCTTTTTTCTTCAATTTGTTCAATCTTAAGAGGTCCTTCCTGGTAACGTTTTTTAAAATAAAGCACAACACATAGGATTTAAAACAAAAACGAAAACAAAAACAAAAACCTCAACAATTACAGCAAAATGCACTTACCTAAATAATTTTTTAAAACCGCACAAACTTGTGAGAGAATACTGTATGTGCTTCTTTGTTAACACAATAAATGATGAGATCTAGAGACAGCCTGATAACTGCAGTCTTGAGGCAGTTCTGAGTATCAGTGATATTCCAGAATGTCTCAACTATTATAATGTGATATGAAGGTGTCTGTGCTCTTAATAGGTGACTAAGTCCCCTTCTAATAATACTGAACTTTGTTGCCTATGTTTATCACTGAGGGAAATATTTAATTTCTATTAGATGTTAGTAAAATAGAGAAGCATTTCCCCCCATCATTTCCACCCTGAATTATATCCATGGCCCCCTGGTTATTTTTTTTAATTAAATTTAATTATTATTAATTAATTAATTTTTATTTTTGACTGTGTTGGATCTTCACTGCTACACGCAGGCTTTCTCTAGTTGCTACGAGCAGGGGCTACTCTTCATTGTGGTGCACGGGCTCCTCGCTGTGGTGGCTTCTCTTGTTGTGGAGCATGGGCTCTAGGTGCACAGGCTTCAGTAGTTGTGGCACATGGGCTCAGCAGTTGTGGCACACGGGCTTAGTTGCTCCGTGGCATGTGGGATCTTCCTGGACCAGGGCTCAACCCCGTGTCCCCTGCATTGGTAGGTGGATTCTTAACCACCTGCCCCCCAGTTGTGAATGTCTGCTTTAAAGAGTTCTAAGTTGGAGAGTGACATGATGAGATTTGTATTTTTAAAAAATTCCTCTTGGCTGTGGGGAGTAGATGAGGGTGAGAAGCTGGATGCAGCCTAGTAGGAGACTGTTCTGGGGGTGCAGACGAGAGATGATGACAGCTTGGACTAGGGTGGTGGCAGTGGAGATAGACAGAATGGATAGGTTTGAGGGCTCTTATGTGATGGAGATTGGGGTGGCAATGAGGGAGAGGAAGGTTCTGAATAACTCGTGATTTTCTAACATCTGCTCTGGGCCAGGCATTCTGCTAGGCTCTGTAGCTGTCTCCTCATGGAGGAACTGTCCTGTGGGAGAGATTCCGTCTGTAGAACTGATCCCAACACAAAGCAGAATTTGATACCCAAAGGACACATGATGCTATAGGAGCCCACATGAGAGGTATGAGGTAACTTCTTCTTGGAGGAGGTTACATTTGACCTTAAAGAATGGATGAGGCTGCTATCAAACATGTTTTAAATTTATGACAATGAAAATAGTATGACACTAGTTCAGAAATGGATTTTTTAAACACAGAATAAATAATCTGGAAGAAATCTAAATCAATGGGGGAGGGAAGGATTCAAGAAATGGTGGGTGTTGGAATAATCAGTGTATTCTTTAGGAAAAAAATCAACTTAGTTCTGACTTTGTTCTATACAACTAAGTAAATTCCAGGTGGATTAAGAGTTCAATGCAAAGAAAAAAAATCACTAAGCTTAGATTCCTGTTGGTGGGAGGGACCAACCAATGGCAGGCAGGCAGGACATCAAGGTGTGTTTGGGAGCTGGCAAGAAATTCAGCAGAGCCTGAGCAGAGGTACCTGGGAGGAGTGGGAAGAGAAGGGGGAGAAGAAGCTGGGGAGGCCGTTTACGGTAAAATAGTGGAGAGTCTTGGTGCCAAACCAAGGCACCTTTATCCTGCAACAGGAACCATCACGGATTTGGGGGCAAAGGAGAGAAAATTTTAGGGTTGGTGTGTCTTCAGAACTATTTTACCTTGGGCACCTGAGGTCAGTTCACTTGTATACATTGAGTCTGTTTCCCTAGATCTAGAATAAGCACGGTGAATGGATTTGTTTTCCGCTTGGTCACTAGCTCGTCCTCTCTGGGCCTTAACTTTCCATGTGTAAACAAGTGGGATGCAAATGGGGACCAGAGGCCCTGGTTCTCGGTCTGCCTCTAACTCCCTCTGTGCCCAGGCTCATCCTGGGGATGATGGTGACCACCTCCTTTCTGTCCATGTGGCTGAGCAACACCGCCTCCACCGCCATGATGCTGCCCATTGCCAGCGCCATCCTGAAGAGTCTCTTTGGCCACGAGGCTCATAAGGACCTCAACTGGGAGAGTGAAGAGAATGCAGGTGAGCCTGGGAGGGGACTGGGAGCAACTCCACCAAGGTGGAGGAGTGGGAATGGGGACATCCAAGGAGTGTCGGGGAAGGCCAAGGGGATGCACTTATTGAGTACCTACTGTGTGCCACGTTTAATAATAATAATAGCTAAGAATTAACTAAGTCAAACCATGGTACCTTTTTAAAACATCTGTGTTTATTGAGCATATACTATGTACTAAGCAATGAGTTAAACACTTCACATACATTAACTCCTTGGCCTCTCAAAACAGCCTTATGAAGTAGGTAGTATGCAAACTGAAACAACGATGAGATTTATTTCAATGAGATTGGCAAAAATAAGAAAGCTGGATAGTGCCCAGTGTTGACAGGTATGGGAGCCATTAGAACTCTGTGCAATGCTAGGCAGTGCAGACAGTCAGCCTTTCTTAAGGGCATTCTGCAAATATTTAATCAAATCAAGTGTGCATATCCCCTGGAACCCAGAAGTTTGGCCCTGAATGCAAGTACTAAAGGCCTTCTGACACAGGTCCATGAGGAGACGTGTGTGACCATGATTATGCAGCATCCCCTGTGGAATGCTGGTTAGGGTTAGGTTTGTGGTGTGGCCACCATCGCCAGGAAAGGAGGAGATACTGTGTGGCGGGTGCACATAACTGAGCACCATGCTGCTTTTAGGAGCAAAGAATTAGAGGGACATATAGTTATATGAATAAATCCCATAAGACCTAGTTGTGATTGGAAATGCCAGAATGAGATATAGAACACAATACCATCATGTAAATTAAAAATACTCACAAAAGACAAAATGTTTTGCAAGAACATAAACAAAAGAAAAGCTACACATTAAATGCATCAGAATGGTTGCTCTGGGAAGGATGGGATTGGGAAATGGGAATAAAAGGGACCAAATTAATAAATAAATAAAACAAAAGAGTGGCCTCATGCAAAAGATAGTGAGAATGTGCCGTGAACTGAGGGACTGGCTTCACTCAAATGTCTGAAGTTGTGTTCTAAAGAAAACAAAACACAAGTAGCTGCCATGTTTTTAAAATGACTAAATGAGGGCTCAGAGAGGGGAACTGACTTCCCCAAGTCACACAGCACACAAATGGCAGAGCCCGACTTTGCACCCAGGCAGTCTGGCTGCAGACCTCACTCTCTTGCCCATGAAATCAACTGCATCAGTGAGAATTCTTTTGGCTGCAGGTAAAAGGATGCCTATCTGCAAGTGACTTAAAGAACAAGGGTTTATTTTCCTCGAATGTCAAAAAGTGAGAGAAGGGCAGTCCCAGGGTCATTTCAGAGGCACAAGGATGTCAGAACAGTTCACTGGCATCTCTGTGATTCCCTTGGTCTTTCCCTCATGGTTGCAAAATGGCTGCCACATCCTGTCTGCTTTAAATGTCTTTCTTTTTATTTACACACATGTATTTTAAATGGAAGTTATAATTGGTATATATGTGGGCAGAGATTGCAGTATTGATTATCCCTTTGATCTTTTAGTAACAGAACCTCCACCTGGGCACATGACTATGCAGAGAAAAGGCTGAATGTCTCAACTTCCCTTGCAAGTAGATGTGGTCATGTGACCAAGATTACCCAATGGGGTATGAGTGGGAACAGTGTGTGCAGCTTCCGGGTCCTGCCTTTCCCTCTACCTACTTCTGCTGGTTGAGATGTGAATAGGATGGTGTGGATGAGAGATGCTACCTAGGACCCAAAGATGGAAAGTGTGTGCTGAGAGATGGGATGGTGGATCTGTTCCAGTAACTTTGGATCATTTACTTCAATGAACACAGCTTTTTCCATGAAACCATGGGCTTTGTGTGCTAGTTATATTTTTTCAAATATGCATTAAAATAAATATATATCTGTTAAAAATCTAAATATTGATCCATGTACCAAGTTAATCTCACTTACTGTGGTATGGGTATTTTCCCATCGTGCAGTAAAGGGTCTTGCTTATTTTGTTTCCACGACAGCCCTGAAAGCTAGAAATGATTAAAAGTAATTTACAGGTGAGGTTCAAAGAGGTATGTCCAGAATCAATCACGTTGTTGGTAAAGTAGCAGAGCTAGGATCTGTGCAAGATCAAAGTCTTCCCTGTGGAAGAGAAGAGAGCTTCTACAGCAGGGGTGGGCAAGTTTTTCTGTAAATGACAGGACAGTGAAGTATTTTATGTTTTTATGGTCATTTGCACACAACTACTCAAACTCTGCCCTTGCAGGGAGAAAGCGTCTGCAGAGAGTATGTAACTGAGTGGGTGTGGCTGTGTGCCAATGAAATTTTACTTGTGGGTACTGAAATTAAAATTTTATATAATTTTTACATCACAAAATTTTATTCTTCTACTGATTTTTTCCATCCATTTAAAAATGTTAAAACCATAGCTGGCAGGCAGCAGGCTGGATTCAGCCTATGGACCACAGTCTGCAGATTCCTAGTATTCCCTAGTAGAAGCCTAATATTTGCTTTGTCAGTTTTCATACTGTTTCCCCTGAGTCTTGGGGCTCCAAGAGAATGCCTCATAGTCACCTTGGGGTGGCAGCAAGCAGTTAACTCTGCTCTGGCTCTCATTTCAACCCAGCTGCCCCCACTTTATGTACTTTATACCCTGAGCTTCAAAGCAACAATCACCGATGTTTACTGAGCACTTACTTTATGCAAGGTCTCATCTTAGGGCCTTACATCTGAATGACGTGGAGCTAGCACTGACCTTATGTAGCGGAACGGAAATGAAGGAAGAAATTTAAAAAGTGGTTAAAGTAGTCCCCAAGGTCACGTAGTTTCAAAACAGCAGCTCTGGTATTTCAAATCCAGGCTAGTTGACTTTAGAGCCTGTACTCTTAACCTTGTGGTTCTGCCTCCCACAGAAGATTTTTTTCTAAGAGTTTAGTGGCAAAAAAGAAAAGTGTGAAAGCCAATTCCCTCATTACATGAAACAAGATGAAAAGCCTGAGACTCGGGAAGGGGAAGGAACTTGCCCAAGGTCACACACAGCATCCGATGCATAGGCAGAATCCAAAGTCTTTTCGCTTCCATCGCAGGATGGCAGGAGGCAGGAGACCCTGGGGGCTGGGGCTGACACCTACTTTCATAGGCGGCAGGATCAGAGAGCGGGGATTGGTTAATGATCAGCCCTAAGACCTAAAACAGGCAATTCCCCTGCAAAGAGAGATGTTCCCTTTCATCCAGTTTCTATGCTCTGTCCTGGTGGCAGGAGGTGAGGACAGGGGTGGAGAGCGTGGAGACTGTTCATGGGCCAGAACAGGGGCGAGGAGGCTCCTGGAGTCTTTAAGTCTCTGAGGGACACCCAGAGCAACAACAATAAGGATGATGTGACCTATCATTTCCTGAAGACCTGCCCTGTGCCGGACCCTGTGCTAAATGTTTCATACCCATCAGCTCATTTAATCTTCATAGCAGTACTATGAAGGAGACGATTCCTATTCTACAGATGAGACTGAGGGTCAGAGAGGCAAAATGTTTTGCCCAAAGCAACATGGTGGGTTAGTTTCTTGAGCTTTGTCTGAATCTGAAATCTGTGTTTATAAGCCAGAACGAGATAGAGCCTGGGGCAGGGCAGGGCTCATTGGACAAAACCCTGGGTGTCCTCAGCCTTGGAGGGCAGCCCTGCTGCTTCTCTTCAGCTCTTTTACACACTCTGCTCCTGCACTGCCTGGGGAACCAGGGCCACATGGGTGGTGGCTTCTCCAGCATCCTTCTGTGTGCATGTTCTCATTAGATCCTCCACTTCAGCCCTGCAGGGGTGGCCCTAACATCATGCCCATTTTACAGAGGAGGAAACTGACACACAGAGTGGTGAAGTATTTGCCCAAAGTACCTCAGCCAGGAAGGGGCCCACCTGGCTTTTGAATCTAAACCCTACCACTCTTCCCCCTCCTTTTCTCTGCCCAAAGAAGGCTGGCTTGCCACCCACGTCTTTCCTTTAGGAATGCCCAAGGTGCCATCATTCCAAAAGCAATCTTGTAGGCTGAGTTAAGCATTGCCCTCCTCTTTCCTCTTCATTCATGAGGCTGGGAGAGGGGGCTCTTCCTGAGTCTCATCTCTCATCTATAAAATGAGGACAAAGCCTCCCATTTGTATATATCATTGTAAGGCTTACATGAGAAATGAGAGCCTGGCACATAGACTGGCTAATACATGGCAGTTATACAATTGCTATTATATAAAAACCAATATAAGAGTTCCGGGAATTGGAAAGAGTGGATAATAAGAGCCTACACCTTGATTCAGGTTGAAGTTTCCTATGACTCCTAATTGAGAAGGATTTATTTGTTTATTACCTGTCTCCTCCATGGTCTCCAAGTTCCATGGGAGCTTGTGTCAATCTTTCTCATTGCTGTGAGCTATAGTGTTGTTCATCTAGAACACTGTTTGGCACGTAGTAAGTGATCGGTAAATGTGCGGAATAAACAAACCAGTCACTGAACTGTTCTACGCCTCAGTTTCCTCATACATAAAATGAGAATATTAATCCCTACTGCCCAGGGTGTTGTGAGTACTAAATAAATTAATGGATGTAAACCTGCCTAACCTGAGGGCCTTTGACTCTCCCTGGGGTGCTCTTTACCTAATTTGATACAAGAGCTCTTTCCTGAGGGCCTTCTGTGTGCCAGACTTCAAGAATATTTCAGCCATACTGGGGAAGTTCAATTAGAGTTAGCTTTTCCAGGTCAGAGCCAGGTGGGTGCCTTTGGAGGTGGGGCGAGATTCAGGGATGGGGCATCAGTAATCCTGGGAACAAGCCCAACTCTGCTGTTAACCCAGTGAGTCATCTTGATCCCACTCTTACCCCATCTCTCCAGGCCTCGGTTTCCCCAGGTGTAAAGAGGAAGGTCATGAGCCCAGCCCTGCTCTCCCAGGCTGTTCCGAGGCAGCTGTAAGATTACAAATGTGAAAGTTCTCAGTCCCCTGCCCATTACAAACTCGGGGGTTGTTATTATTTGAATAAGATCGTACATAAGCACCAAGCTCCTAACCAGCTGGCGATTTCTGGACCCAGGAAAGTCAAAACCTTTGGAGACTTTGGTCTGTTTTTGTGTGGTCACTTGGGTCACAGTGGCCATGGGAAGCACTGGGATGACCTGGGATAAGTGGTTAAGAGTAGCTGAGTTACTAGGGACTGAGTAGCACCTTGGTTTTCCAATTTTTTTTCAACTTCGTCTTCATTGGTTTTATCATCATCATTATTAGAAAAAAATAATGCTTGGTATCAAATTTTTTCACATTACTAATTTGCATAAAGAAAAAGTGAAACTCCCTCCTTCCTAATCCAAATTGCTACACATAATGACTGTTTACAGTCGTGTGTGTGTGAATAGCCTTCTCTGCCTTGTCTATAGCACACACAGTTTTGTATCGGGGCGCTCCAGCTCCGATACAGGCAGCAACCAGTTTCCATGGATGAGAAAAGGGGCCAGGTGGGGACTGTGGCAAACTGGTGAGCACACACTCGCACTAAGGTCATAGGCAGCCACTGGAGGCTTCAGTTTCCCTTCTGTAACTTCAGGGGAGTCTTCTCAATCCTGGCTGCACAAAAGAATCACCTGCAGAGCTTTAAAAAGTACTGAGGCCCCTCTAAACCAGAACCTCCAGGGTGGGGCCTGGGCCTTCTCAGCAAATTCAAATGTTCATCCAGGGCTGAGGAGGGTGGCCTGTTGTTATACCTGAGATGCTGGTGAGCTCTGTGGACACCTGATGCTGCGTGACAGCCATTCCTGACCCTGGTGAGAAGCGTACAGGGTGAGCTAGAGATGGGTGGGAGGTAGGAAGTCACTGGGTCAGAGTTCTTCCTGTCTGGCCATCCCCTGGGGAATGACTTTGCCCACCAGCATCAGTGTCCTATTAACAGCCCTTCACTTCCTGCTTCAGTGCCCTGGCCTCCAGCCTCGCGTGTTGCATCTGTGTTACCATCACGGGAGCCCTCAGGCCCTTGTCCCCATGGTCCAGGGTGAGCTGATCTGAATTTAGCCTTCAGACCCCTGCTGGTGATCAGCAGGGCCAGCCTTAAGCGCAGTAAAAACGACCCAGTCAGCCACCATGGAATCCAACAGGAAAAGAACAGCCCAGAGAGGAGAAGGGAAGGGACTTCCCTAAGCCCCAGAGTGAGACGGGGAAAGAGCCGAGGCTGGAGCCTAGACCGTTTCTCCCAGTCCACATGGCCAAAGACCTCCAGGAATGCATCTGTAGTTAAACAGGTTGTGTTTGTTTTCATTGCCACAATGAGGGCAAGCACACACCACAGGCAACAGCCACGACCAACTCAGTTAGAGGGTGTGAGAAAGCACTCTCATAGGATGTTGGTTGGAGCCTTTGGGGAGGGGAGGGGAGCCAAAGAAGGAGGGTTTGCTCTAGATTGGGTGCTGTCGGAAACTGGGGAAGATTCTGTGAGACGGTAAGAAGTAGCCATTTATTTAGCAAGAGGAGGGGAGTGGCAAGTGGCTTTTGTGGGTGGCAAGTGGCTTTGCACTTAAATGAGGTTACAAGGTGTCCTTGCTCTGGCTCATTTTATCAGCCTCAGAGTGACTTTGTCTGAAGTCAGTGATGTGTAAGATTATTTAGGTCCAACAAGAGAACAATGTGTTGTATCTGGGTCAGACTAGTTTCAGACTTCAGGGGCCACTTTTTTATTCTTTCTTTTTTTTTTTTTTTAAATATCTTCCCATTTTGAGCCAGAATCTCTTGAATCACTTTTTTTTTTTAATTTATTTATTTTATTGGCTGTGTTGGGTCTTTTTTGCTGTGTGCGGGCTTTCTTTTTAGTTGTGGTGAGTGGGGGCTACTCTTCATTGTGGTGCGTGGGCTCCTCATTGCCGTGGCTTCTCGTTGCGGAGCACGGGCTCTAGGCGCGTGGGCTTCAGTAGTTGCAGCACATGGGCTCAACAGTTGTGGTTCACGGGCTCTAAAGCGCAGGCTCAGTAGTTGTGGTGCACAGGCTTAGTTGCTCTGCGGCATGCGGATCTTCCTGGAGCAGGGATTGAACCTGTGTCCCCTGCATTGGCAGGCGGATTCTCAACCACTGTGCCACCTAGGAAGCCCTTTTTTATTCTTTCTTAATAGTAACCCACATTTATTAAATCCTCACTAGTGCTCAGATCCCTGTTAAATTTTTTAAGTCAGGGGCTGGGAAACTTGGGCCCACCAAATCTAGCCTGCTGCCTGTTTTTCATGCAGCCTGTGAGCTAAACATAGTTTTTTATGTTTTCAAATAGTTGACTAAGTCAAAAGGAAAAGAATATTTTGTGACATGTGAGGATTATATAAAATTCAAATTTCAGTGTCCAAAAATATAGGTTTAGCCACACTTATTTCTGTATTGTCTCTGGCTGCTTTCATGGAGATCTCAGCAGTTACAACAGAGATTATATGGCCTCCAAAGCCTAAAATATTTACTATCTGGCCTTTCACAGAAGAAGTTTGCTGGTCCCTGCTTTAAATGACATTTTAGTTGTTCAGGCTGCCATGACAAAAATACCATAGACTGGGTATTTATTTCTCCCAGTTCTGGAGGCCGCAAAGTCCAAGATCAAGGCACCAGCAGATCCAGTATCTGTTGAGGGCCTGTTTCCCGGTTCACAGACAGCCATCTTCTCACTGTGTCCTCAGATGGTGGAAAAGGCGAGGGAGCTCTGTGGGCACTAATCCCATTCATGAGGGCTCTTCTCTTATGACCTAATCACCTCCGCCAAACTCCACCTCTTAATACCATCACCCTGGGGGTTAGGTTTCAACATATGAATTTAGGGAGGGGGGATGAAAACATCTGTCTATAGCAAATAAGTCAACTCTTTAATCCTCTTAATAATCCTAGGGGAACTATTACTTCCATTCTATGAATTAAAGAGGTTCAAGGAGGTCAAGGGGTTTATCTAAGCCAGAGTTTCTTAACTTCGGCACTGACATTTTAGGTGGGATAATTCTTTCTTGTGGGGCTGACTTATGTCCTGTAAGATGTTTTGCAACATCCCCGACCTCTGACCACTAGATACCAGTAGCAACCCCCCTCCCCCCACCCCAGTTGCGGCAACCAAAAATGTCTCCAGACATTGTCCAATGTCCCTTGGAGGCAGAATCAACCCCATCTAGGAACCACAGTGATCGAAGGTCACAAGGCAAGTGATGGAGCTAGGACTTGAACCCTGAACCCTGGTGTTCAGCTACCAGTCACACTTCCAATGCCCAGGGATGGATTTTTTTGCTCTTGGTGATGCTTTCAGCTGCGGGGACTTTTAATCCCTTCAGTTGTCTCCAAGACACTCTCAAAGACGCCTACAGGGAGACTGACCTATCAAGCAAGGGATTCTTTAGAAACGAAGTCAGATCCTGTCCTGACTCTCCTCTGCTCAAACACTCCCCTGGCTCCGCTCCCATCTGGCTCAGAGGAGAAGCTGAAGTCCTTACTGTGAGCTCCAAGACCTCTGCGTGATCCAGACCACTTCCTACCACCTTATCCCCTGCCACTTTTCCCACCTCTCCCTCATGCCCCTCCAGCCCCACTGGTCTCCCTTCCACTTCCCAACACGCCAGACACACTCTCATCTCAGGGCCTTTGCACTTGCTGTTCTTGTTGCCCAAACCCCTCTTCCCACAACTCTTCATATGATTGGCTCCTTTTGATCCTTTAGGTCTCAGCTCCAATGCCATCAGCTCATATGCCTTCTCTGTTGACCTGGTCAACAGAGCTCTGTTGAGGTCAACCTGCTCCTCCTCCCCACTCTGCAGTCAGTTTCCATCACAACCTGAAATTTTCTTTATTTGATTATTGGCTGTCTCCCTTTCTAGAATATAACTTTCATGGGAGCAAGGACACTGTCCTGTATGATTCACTGTGTACCCTAAGCTCATAGTCAATAGTACATAGTAGGTGCTCAATAAATGCTTTTTGAATGAATTGCAGGTTAGGGTCATCCATCCCATTGCTGATCCATTATTACTCAGAGCTAGTTTTTCCCAAACATCCCTTTGACAATGGCAGCTCAGGTTAGCCTAGGATTGAGTTACGGGTTGTCAAGCAGCCTTGCAGCTAACTCCCTGCCCACAGCCCTGAAGCCCTCCTCAAATAGGGATGGATGGGATGGGAGGATGGAATTTTGAGTGTCTATTTTTTTTTCATCCGATGACTAGTATAGACTGGGACCTGAGGAAGCACTCTTGATTAACTATGCAAGAATGGGACGCTCCTGTCCCATTTACTACATCACACTAAAGACATCGTGCTCTTTCCTCCTAGCTGCTGTGCGGAAAAACGGCCTGCACACTGTGCCCACGGAGATGCAATTTATTGCCAGCACAGAAGAGTGAGTTCCTGATGAAATTCATAGAGGAGCCAGTGCTTCATCCACGGAGATGATGAACGAGAATTCAATGCTACAAGCAATCCCCCGCCCGCACCCCAATTTTCCTCCAAATGACATAATGCCCAAGTTTCCACCACTTATCCCTTTGGCTCCAGACTCCTTGAAAACAGCAAATATGGGAAGGACGGGGGAGCACATTAAATCCCTGGAGGTCTGCTGAGGTGGAGGGTCTGGAAGGAGGGACCAGAAGAGCAGGAGGCACAGACCAGCAGACAGTCATGGAGGAGAGGGTGGACCAGGCCAAGTGGCTCTAAAGACAGAAATAAGCCGAGACAATAACAACCCTTCACACTTGTGTGACTTAGGAAGCATCTTGACATCAACAGCCCATTCTATCTTTGGTATCTTTTGTATATGGCAGGGTGGATAAGGTCTGGGGGGTTGGAACCACACCGACTTGACTTTAAACCCTGGCTTTGCCGCGTACCGGCTCTGAGACTTGGACAATTCACTTTACCTCTCTGAACCAGTTAGTTTCAACCTACCAACTGGACACAGTATCAGAACCCACCTTCTAGGGTCGTTTTGTGATTAAGTGAGATCACGTAGATAAAGCAGGTTGCTGGGCCTTCCATGCACAGATGGTAATGCTTATTATTTATGGCATTGTTACTTTGATTTAAGAGTGATGAAACAAACAGCAGGAAGTAAAGTGACTTGTTCAAGGCGTTGCTGGGCATCAGTCAGGTCTGTTTCATTCATTCAACAAACATTTATAGAGAGCTTGCCGCGAGCCAGGTGCTGTCAGGGATAAGGCAACAAACGCAAAAACCCTGCCCCTGTGGAAAAACAGATTCACAGGTAAAATCCATAGTGTGTCAGAAGGTTGGTGAGTGCTATGCAGGAGAACAAAGCAGGAAAGAGGAGTAGAGAGGGGGCTGGAGGTAGGGAAAGGGCAGTTTTTAAATGGGTGGTCCCAGAAGGCCTCACTAAGAAGGTCATTTTTTAAAAATTTGACCTTGTTTTAGATCATAATTTTAAAGAATTACTATTATACACTTTATGATGATAGTGCAATTGAATTTTTTTTTTGGATCCCTTTTTCTTTTTTATTGAGGTATAATTGACATACAACAGTATGTTAGTTTCAGGTGTACATTATAATGATTTTCTAGTTGTATATACTGGAAAACGATCACCTCAGTAAGTCACTTAAAATCAATCACTGTACATAGTTAGAAATTTTTTTCTTTTTCTTTTTTTTAATTTTTATTGGAGTATAGTTGCTTTACAATGTTGTGTTAGTTTCTACTGTACAGCAAAGTGAATCAGCTATATGTATACGTATATTCCCTTTTTTTTGGATTTCCTTCTCATTTAGGTCACCACAGAGCATTGAGTAGAGTTCCCTGTGCTATACAGTAGGTTCTCATTAGTTACCTGTTTTATACATAGTAGTGTATATATGTCAATCCCAATCAAGAAGGTCATTCTTGAGCAAACACCTGTAGAAGGTGAAGGGTCATGGGGAACCTGTGAGAAGAGTGTTCTTGGCAGAGGGACCAGCAGGTGCAAAGGTCTTGAGAGTTCAAAGCAGCCAGGAAGCCAGTGTGGCTGGAGCTGGGTGAGTGGAAGGTAGGAGGTTGGGTCAGAGAGATGGCTTGTGTGGCAGGAGGGCAATGGTAGAGGGACAGAGCATTTGGGACCTCATAGGCCATTGATGTAGCTTTGACTTTGAATGAGATGGGAACTGGTGGAGGGTTCTAGCAGAGGAGGGACATCATTTTACATCAGTTTATCTTGGCCTGTTCTCCTTTCTGGCACAGTGTTTGGAGGCTTTGAGTCCAGCTTTGAGATATGGGTTCTGTGGTTGACCCAGCCACTCACTACCATGCAACCTGGGAATGTGTTTTAACCATCTGCCCAGCAGAGCGTGTGCTGAGTCTTTTGGAAAAGAGCTGATCCCCACTCTCTGGAACTCCATGTCCATTGGATGCAGACCCCACCGTCAATCTGGGCCTCAGCTTCCCATCCAAACAAGGAAGGGGGTGCACGAGATGAGCCCAAGGGCCCTTTCTGCTCCCTCGTTCTCCTGTGAGGCTCAGTCTGGTTGGGGCCCCAGGTCTGAGGGAGGCCACGGGTTCCTGACCAGGCCTCTTACCCTGAAATGTCAGACCACGGCATCTTTCTCCAGGTGCTTCCAGTCCTTGTCTTCCTTCTAGACCCCAGAGCACATCCCTGCTGCCCTCTGGAGAAGGGGCCCCTCATGTGGTAATTAAGGCCTGAAGACATTTGAAGTATCTTTTGTTCTTTAAAATAGTTTTTTTTGATTTGTTACACAGGGACAATTCCTAATTTCATTCACATATAAACATTTTATAATTGCATAGGTAAAAAGGGAAAAAAACCTCTTAAACAGAAAGAAAAAAGTACGCAGCATCTCACTCCTAAAGACAGATTAAACCAGTTAAATGAATGCCATTCTAGACAGTTTCTTGCTATCTCTCTATATACGTTTAAGTGCATTTCTTTATTTAAAAAAATTGATCACGCTACATATGCCACTTGATAATGTACTATCTCACTTAATGGAGCATAGGGATATCTTTTTGCCTCAATAAATTTGTGTTAACATCATCTTTTAATTATACAAAAATTATTTATTTTTTCCCTAAACTCCTCAACTGTACCAGGAAAATAACCCATAAAATACAAATAAAAAATAAAAGAGGAAAAAAATCCATAATTCCATCCTTAAGAAAGGCACCAAAACAACTTTGTGTATACTATTCTAGACTTTTCTTAATACTCACATATTCATGAAATATGTGCATAGTTTTAAAATAAAACAACTAAGTAGTGCTGTTACTTACCTTTTCACTTTATATAATGGACATCTTCTTAATAAACACCCATCTGAATCACTATTTGTAATAGCTGCATTAGCATTCCACTCAGAAAGAGGATCATCTTTATTTAGCCAATCCCTTTGTGATGGGTATTTAGGTTGTTTTCCATTTAAATTATATTTAATATCAATTTTTACTTTAGGATAATTTCTTAGAGTAGAACACTTAAGCTGAAGGGTTGCACATTTTTAGAGGTGTTTGGTACCTCTGTCAGTTGCCTTCTAGAAAGTTCTCTTAGCTCTCCTGTCCTGGGCAGTGTGTTTCCCCACGAGGCCAGGAATTCCGAATGGCTTCTGAATGGCTTCTCCTTCGGTCTGTTTAAAGCAAAGACTGCCCTGAGGAGGTGGAGGCTGCAATGGATCTCCAGGCTCACTCTAAGAAGGAGGAGGAATATCGCAGGAACATCTGGAAGGGCTTTCTCATCTCCATCCCCTACTCGGCCAGCATCGGGGGCACCGCCACCCTCACGGGCACAGCCCCCAACCTCATCCTCCTTGGCCAGCTCAAGAGGTAAAAGCAAGTGCCACCCCGCTCCCTGGCACTGGGGTTTCTGCTCCTTCTACTCCTCTGCTCCTCCTTCATCCAACATTCAGGGATATATATTGAATGTCTTCTGTTGGCCAGATTCTGGGGACCCAGCGATGCACAAAACACGGCAAAATCCCTGCTCTGGGGAACTTCTGTTCTGGTGGGAGAGACAAGCAATACATGAAAAAGCCAAAGAATATATAATATGTTGGTGTGATGAGTTATGAAATAAAATAAGGCAGGATAAGGGGGTAGAGGTGACAAGGGTGGGTGCTGTTTTATGTAGGTTGGCCAGGGATGTGCTATCTCTCTGATATGGTGACATCTGAGCAAAGACCTAGTAGTGAGGGGGTGAACTTTGTGGACACAGGAGGAAAGAGCATCCCAGACAGAGGGAATAGCTTGTACAAAGGTGGGACAGTCCCAGGGAACAGCACAAAGACTGGCCAGGCTGGGGTGCAGAAGGGGATAAGGTAAAAGAGTCCAGACTAAGGCAACCATTGTAGGGACCCAGCTCTTCCTTCAAGTGAGATGGGGAGTCAGTGGAGAGCTGACAGCAGAGGGGTCACATGATATGACATCTGCTTCTAAAACCAACCCCAATGGAAAGTGTTGGTGTGGCTGTGATGTCCTGTGAGAAGCTTTGCACCAGGCACATGGGCCAGCAGTGGAGGGGACTCTGCCAACAGGTAAAATGTCCGCATCATGGAACCTGTTCAAACTGAGGTTAGGTGGCCATCTGTCAGGGCGTGAGAGTCAAAGAGAAGGATTCTCTGACGGCTTGAGGTTTCAATTCCATTATTCCAAATATCTCAGCTAGAAGATTTTAAAAATCCTTGTATTTCAAGATTCTAAGTATTTTCAGATTCCAGGATTCTGAGAGGCAGGGTTTCTAAGATTTCACTGCAGTGGAGATGCCTCATATATTCATTTAATCTATGAATGTAAGCATTTTGACAATCAAACAGCAACAAAATTATTTGATATTCAACATGGCCACATGTGCTGGCCAACTTCTCTATCTGGTATTCAACCAAAGAATCAAGGACTTACTAAGATGATGGAGGGAAAGCTGGCTGGGTTGGCCTTCCGGAGAGTGGATTTGGTGTACATAAATCAGTACTATGCTTATGGGTAGTCAAAATTATTTTCATGAGAAAACTTAAGCCCATGTCTTACTTCATGAGCCAATTTTAAAACCTTAACCCTGTTCTCAGGTTCTCAAATCCTTTGATTTTAAGATTGTGATTAAAAAAAAAAAAACAGTGATTCTCAGCCATGGGTGCATTTTAGAGTCTCCAGGGAAGGTGAAAAAAATATGCTTGGGTCTCAGTTGCAGAGATTCTGATTCAGGAGGTATGGGATGGGGGCCAGGCACTGGTATTTTCCCAGTTGATTTCAGCCCACTGCAAACCTTTGGTGTCTTTTCATCTCCATTTTTTTGAGCAAGACCTGGCTGTGAGACTGAAAACCCAGAAGCCAAGATGGTCCTACCTCAGATGTGGGGACGATCTGGGCTGACCCTTTAGTCTCCTCAGTTAACAGGAAGTGCCGGCAAAGGGGCAGTCGACTGGCAGGATGAAGCAGAGTGTTCAGTATCAGTTCTGGCTGGAGCGCATCCCCAGGGCTGGACAGGAAAGATGTGAGCTCTGGGGGCCTCAGGGACTGGTCCCGAGTTGGGGGATGGGGAGAATGGGAGGGCATTTGCTATCAGAGGGTTTTTAGGCTGCCCGCTTGCTCTGATTCGTGAGCAAGGCTTTGTTCCAACTAGGAAAGAAATTAGGGAGAAAATGCTGGAGCTGTAAATGAAAACATCAAACATTAAGGATTTTGAGTAAAGTACATGCAAATTACATGCAAATCACATACAATATTTAATTGCGCAAGCTTGGACCTTCTGGTCATTAAGGAGGGCATTTGAAAGGAATATGGAGTTAACATGGGGCTCTGATTCCCCATTGGGGAAGCTGGGGAGAAAGGGAAATGGCTGCCCTGAATGTTCTCCTTGGCCTTTGATCTCCAAATACAATTTATTAGTTTATTCTGATCATGCACGATATAGGCACTCAATTATAGAACACTCAGAAAATACAGGAAAAAAATGGAAAGACCTTCAGTCCGTCAGTGCTAATATTTAACATACTTCCTTTAGTTCTCCTCTGTACATGTACGTGCATCCATCGGTGTGGCTGACCTTGGCAGGCTCTCACCTCCCTCTTTTCTCCAGTTTCTTCCCGCAGTGCGACGTGGTGAATTTCGGCTCCTGGTTCATCTTTGCCTTCCCTCTCATGCTGCTGTTCCTGTTGGTGGGCTGGCTCTGGATCTCCTTCCTGTATGGAGGGATAACCCTGAGGTATCCTGGTGTTTAACTTGAACTTTGCAGCAGGATAAACTGTGCTCACTAGCACGTGCCCTTCCTAAGTCATTGCAGTTTCATGTCGGATGTGGTGCCTGTAGTTGTCCTTGCTTCCCAGGGTCGTGGAGATTACAGGTGGTGTGGGCACTTGCCCACTAAGCCCAGGCCCTCAGTGAATGTCACCCACCATCAATAATTACTAATCGTGTTGTTCCTTAAGTAAGGTACACACTCACACCAGAGGAGAAAGTGTGCAGCGTTTCCCATTTCACGGGGCCTCAGTACAGGAGGTAACTCAGGGCAGCATGAGGACAAAGTGTCAAATAACCTTGACTCAGACAGTGACAAAAATATTCCTTGATTGGCTCTTGTAGAATAGATCTGCTTATATTGGGGAGAAAGTCTCAGGAGGGTAAGGAAAAACTTTAGCTCTCTAACATTTCCAAATCAGCCTTTTAAAAAAGGAAGAGCAAGCCTCAGGCCCAGTAGTATCTAGCAAGATGGAATAATATTGCTCTGCTTTCATGTCTGTATTTCTATGGGTACTTTCTATATATGACAAGAGGTTCTTATTTTCTATTTATAGGAGTGACAAAAAGTTTTCTATTTAAATACATGCCTTTAATTAAAATGCTGAGTCTAGTTGGAGGAAAATATTAAGGAAATATGAGCCCTGTGGTATGTGGCTATAGGAACATTTGTGAAGGTAGGTTATGAATGCCTGGAGTTTGGGAAATACTAAAATAGGGGCTGCAGTTCAGGGCTGGGGTAGCAGGCATGTCATAAAGTCATTCTCTGACTCAGTCCCCTCACCTCTCTGCGCCTTAATTTTTCTTATCTATAAAATGGGACAGTAAGAGCTATTCTGGACCAAAGAGATGTAAAAACACCTTGAGACTAGAAAGGCGCAGAACGTGGTGTTCCTTGACCCCCCAGAGGAGAAATTCAGGATTCAAAGCCCAGCTTAGCCAAGAGAAGCAAGCCCAGACATTGGACTCAGAGAAACCAGAGTTCACATCATGGTTCTGCATGACCTTGAGCAACTCTGTCACCTCCCTGAGGCTTTACTTCTTTAATTTTTTCCGTTGTAGATGGGGGATAAAAATGAGCTACAGCTAAAGCCTAAATGAGGGAGAGCATGAAAACTGCCCAGTGCTAAGCCTGAAGCAGAGCCCCTTTCTCCCATCTGCCTATTCTGTGGACATCTGCAGTACTTGGTCTTGGAGGAGGCTGTGATGGAGGAAATGCAGGTGGAGTGAAGCCCAGTGAGAGAGGTGTTTCTGGGTGGGGATGAGGAAAGTTTCCGGCCAATCCCATGACACCACCTTCCCTCAGCAAGCATCCACGGAGCATCTGCTATATCCCTGATGCTGACTCTGGTGCTGAGGAGGCAGCCTTGGGCAAGTCTGAGAGCCTTCCTGCCCGTGGGGAGCTTGCACTCGAGGTGGGGGAGACAGACAGTGAACAGCTAACCGAAGCAGAAATACCAGTTGTGATTAGTGCTGAAAGGGAAACAGATAGTGAGATCTGAGGGTGGGTGCAGGAGGGCTCTCACCTAACTGCGAGGGCAGGAGAGCTTCCTCGGGAAAGCGAGTTTTGAGCAGGAATAGGAGGAGTGAATAGATTAACTCAGTAAAGGGAGGGAAGGAGATGGGGTAATGAAGAGCATCCCGGGCAGATAGGACAAAGAGTGCAAAGGCCTCAGAGCCAGAGGTAGCAAGGGGTGTTCTGGAACCGAAAGGTTAAAGTGACCGAGTTCAAGGAGTGAGGGAGATTTGTGGGAGATGAGGCCAGAATGAGGCAAAATGATCAACTGGGCATGATTTTGCCTCCCCTCTCCTTCCTACCCCGACCAGGGGACTTTTGGCAACGTCTGGAGACATTTTGGTTGTTACAGCTGAGGAAGTACTCCTGGGGTCCATGGGGTGGAGGCCAGAAATGCTGTGAAACAGTCTACAATAAACAAGTCAACCCCCTAATGAAAGAATTATCCCACCCCACAACAAAGAGTGATCCTGCCCCAGTATGTCAAGAGTTCCAAGACAGAGAAACCCTGGGTGAGATCATTGAGGGCCTTTTGGGAGTTGGATCTTCATACAAAAGAACCGTTGTGAGTTTTTAAAAAAATGTATGAGAGTGTCTGTTTCCATGCAGCAAAGTGGATTTTTGCCAATCTGATAAGAGAAAAATAATTTGCATTTACTTTAGGAGTAATTTTGAGGAACTTTTCATATTGGGTGGTAATATGAAAACTTTTCACATATTCATGGGGGACCCTAGTATTTCCTTTCCTATGAATTGTTAAACTATGTGTTTATATCCTTTGTACATTTAAAAAATGGATTGCTGCTCTTGGTTTTATTGATTTCTAGTATTCTTTCTGTATTGAAAGACTAGTACTTATTTTGAGTATGAGTTGCAAATATTTTTTCCTGATTTTTTACTTTGCTTACAGTGCTTTATTCCATGCAGAACTTTTTAGAAACATTTTATGTAGATGAATTTATCAATCTTTTCTCATGTGGCTTCTGAATTTTCTTTTTTTTTTTAAGAAATTTTATTGAGATACAATTGACATACAATAAACTGCACATATTTAAAGCGTACAATTTGATCTATTTTTTTCTTATTAGTAATGTGTATATGGCAATCTCAATCTTCCATTTCATCCTACCCCAACCTGAATTTTCAATTAGAGTTAGAAAGGTCTTCCCATTATAGGCATTATAAAAGAATAACATGTTTTCTTAGTATTTTTATATTTTTTACTTTTAAATTTTTATCTGTTTGGAGCTTGTCCTTAAGGTGCAGTGTAAGGATCCAATCTTGGGGTACAGGTTTGGATCCAACTGTTTCTGGTTTTTTTTTGTTTGTTTGCAGACAGTCATCCAGTTGTCCTGATACCATTTACTGACACACAAACATTTTTAATTTTAACGAAGTCTATTTATCTATTTTGGTTGTTTGTGCTTTTCGTGTCGTATCCAAGAAATGTTTGCCTAACCTGAGGCCATGAAAATTTACCCCTATGTTTTTTTCTAAAAATGTTGTAGGTCTAGCTCTTCTATTGAGGTCTTTGATCCATTTTGAGTTAAGTTTGTATATGGTATGAGGTAAGGCTCCACATTCATCCTTTTGCGTGTGGCTGTCCAGTTGTCTTAGCGCCATTTGATGAAAGACTATTCTTTCCCCATTGAATGGTGTTGATGCCCTTATCAAAAATCAGTTGACCATAGAAGTGTGGGCTTGTTTCTGGACTCTCAACTCAATTCCATTGATCTATATGTCTAACATCATTGACTGAATAGGTCATCTTTTCTACACCAAACTGGGATAACAACTTTACCATAGATTAAATCCCCATTTATGGTTTTGCCTATTTCTGGACTTTCTATTTTATTTCCTTGGTTTGTCTGTTTATCCGTGAGTCTGTTTGACCCCCTAAAAGATTTTAAGCCTGGGAGCCATATGATCAGATTCACATTTTTAAAAGACCATCTAGGCTATAGGTGGGCAAAATGGCCTTTAGAAAGGGAACACAGAGGCAGGCAACACTCAGCAGGCTGTTGCAGAGTCGCCAAAACAGAGCTAATGAAGCCTGGCCAGATGGTAGTGGGGTAGGTGAGACGTTAGTTATAACAGCAGTGGCCACTCCTAACCTCCCCACTTTCTGTTTCAGAGGCTGGAGGAAGAAGAAATCTGAGATTAGAACTGATGCTGAAAATAGGGCTCGAGCCACAGTTCGGGAGGAATTCCAGACCCTGGGGCCCATCAAGTATGTGGCACAAGTGTCCTCGGGGTGGGGAGAGAGCTGGGCACTAGACTTTCAGGAGACCTACCTCTTGGCTTAACCCCTGACCCCCTTGGGGACTGAGTCCCAAGAGAATTTCAGGACCAATGGCCTGGGAGCCTAGAGGTGGAGGGTTAGGGAGATGACTTACAGTCAGCCTCTTACCCTGGCGCTGGGGTAGGTACTCTGAGGACCAGTAAGTCTGTCAGGAGGGGGAAACTGTCACCTTCCTGCCAAGTGCACACTTTCCCTCCTGGTTCATGGGATACCTGACATTGCCTTGGGTGGCTTCCAGAACCTTGTTTAATGCATAGTTCTCATGTAGTGAAAATAACTATGAGTCAGCAGGCCTGCACACAAGGTCTGACTCTGCCACTAACTTCCTGTGTGGCCTTGGGCAAGGCACTAACCCTCTCTGGGCCCTGCTCCCTGATCTTGAAATGGGCACGTTAGGTAGATATTTGCTCTGACATTGGGGATTCTCTTTCTGCCTCTGTTTAGCCCTCTCTCCATGTCTGTCCCTCTCTTTATCTATCCCCCTTAGTATATATGAGTGTTTCTCTCCCATTGCCTCTCTGTTTCTGTCTCTTTCTTTTCTCTCTGCTTTTCTGGCTCTGTCTTTGTCTCACTTTCTCTTTCTGGATTGCCCCTAGGACACTGGGGCATCCCTGGTGGCAGTGATGTGAACAGTTTGTGGGGAGGGGTACCTGATGCTCAGGAAGGATCCTGGGGAACATGGAAGCCCCAGGAAAGGAATCACCTACACACAGGACGCCACTCCCCTCACTCTCGGGACCGCCTAAGGAGTAAATTACTTCTTCCAGCTCTCAGAGGTGGGACCTTGGCCCAGTCACACCCAGTGGGCCCCTGCCTACCCAGTGGAGGTGGACTGAGGCCTTCCTGGGCTGTGGTCCAGCCACAGCCCACAGTCACCATGGTGTCTGCATCTCTGTGCCACAGGTTTGCTGAACAGGCCGTGTTCATCCTTTTCTGCATATTTGCCATCCTCCTCTTCTCCCGGGACCCGAAGTTCATCCCTGGCTGGGCCAGCTTCTTCACCCCTGGGTAAGACTCTGGGGACCCATGGGATGGCATTCAACAGGGAAGACTCGGGGCTGAGCTGCCCAGGAGAACTGGCCTAGGTTTCTACCTCTTGTCCTGTGTGATTATTAACAGTTCCTTCTTTTGCTCTCAGAAGAGTTTAGGTTTGGATGATAAAACATTTTGGGTCTCATGTGTTAAGAGCTTCACCTTTAGAATCAGACAAAAGTGGGTTCGAATGCCAGCTCTGCCGCTTACAAACTGTGCAACGCTGAGCACATCTTTCATTTATTCATTCAGTCAGTCAACTTTTATTGAGCACCTATTTTGTGGTAAACATTGTACCATCTGCAGGGGACATAAATGAAGACAAATAGACAACAAAATAACTGCAAATTGTAATGAGTGCTATGAAAGAAAGAGTGAGAGCTTATATTATAAAAGAATGGAGAAAGGGGGCATTGACTTTATATAGTTCTGGAAAGAACCAAAGTTTAGGAAGAGTGAAAACTAGAGATACACTGGGAATATCTACTAAAAGCCTGAGATGGAAACCAGCTGTTGAAAAATTGGAAGAAGCCCAGTGTAACCAGGGCCTGGTGGAAAGGGAGGAAAATCGGCCAACATGTGACTGGAAGGGCAGGTGAGGGCCAGACCATGGAGGGTCTTATTGGACATGCTAAGCATTTTGGTTTTTTGTTGTTGTTGTTGTGAGAGCAGTGGCAAGCTATTGGAGGGTTTTAAGGTATTTAACCTCTCTGTGCCTCGGCGTCCTCATCTGTAAAATGGTATTGTAATAGTCCACTTCTCGTTGGATTTTTCTAAGGATTAGTGAGTTAATACACGTCAGGTGATTAGAATGGCACCTAGAAACAGCTCAGTCAAATGTTAGCTATATTTATTAGGGAATGGATTGTGGGGGCAAAATACAGGTGGGGAGAACAGTTAGGAGCTATACCACAACCTAGATGACCTCAGGGGTCGTCAAACCAAGGCTCATGGACCAAATCTGGACCAATGCCTGTTTTTTGCTTTTATTTTTTAATTAATTAATTAATTAATTATTTGCGTTGGGTCTTTGTTGCCGCGCGTGGGCTTTTCTCTAGTTGCGATGAGCGGGGGCTATTCTTCGTTGTGGTGAACGGGCTTCTCTACGCAGTGGCTTCTCTTGTGGCAGAGCACGGGCTCTAGGTGCATGGGTTTCAATAGTTGCAGCACGTGCTCAGTAGTTGTGGCTCACGGGCTCTAGAGTGCAGGCTCAGGAGTTGTGGTGCATGGGCAACTGCTCCGTGACATGTGGGATCATCCTGGGCCAGGGATCAAACCTGTGCCGCCTGCATTGGCAGGTGGATTCTTAACCGCTGCCCCACCAGGGACGTCCCCACCACCTATTTCTGAGTTTTTTGAAATGTTTTTAAGTGGCTAGGGGAAAATCAAAAGACAATAATGTTTTGTGGCACAGGAACATTGTATGAAATTCAAATTTCAGTATCTACAAATAAAGTTTTATTGGAACACACTCACACCTATTCATTTACACACTGTCCATGGCTGTTTCCATATTGTGTGCCCTTTATAGGAGATATTTGCGGAGCCCTGGTCAAGGACGAAGGCTTTGATGGCTTGAATGAAAATGGTGGCAATGGAGATGGAGTGGTCAAGATATATTTCAAAGTTGGAAATGATAGGACTTGCTGCTGGGTGGGATTTGGGGGCGTGAGGGAAAGGAGTACCCGCATAGGTGGTTAGTTGGAGAAGAACATTTCTTTAGGGGGTTGAGGGTGGCTTATCAACAGTTCCATTTGGGAGTTGTTTTAGACGTGTCAAGTCTAGTATGCCTTCCTTTTTTTAGATTTTTTTTTTAAAGAGTTTTTTTTTGATGTGGACCATTTTTAGTCTTTATTGAAGTTATTACAATATTGCTTCTGTTTTATGTTTTGGTTTTTTGGCCGTGAGGCATGTAGGATCTTAGCTCCCTGACCAGGAATCAAACTCTCACCCCCTGCATTGGAAGGAGAAGTCTTAACCACGGGGCCCCTAGGGAGGTGCCACAGTACGCCTTTCAAATACTGCAAAGGGTAGTTGGGTATGCAAGCCTGAAGCTCAGAGGAGGTGTCAGGTTGCAGATATAAATCTGCGGGTCACCATATAAATTTCAAATTTAAATCCATAGGAATTGATGGGCTCAGCAAGGGAAAGCATAGAGGAGAGCAGAGAAGACTCTGAGGAACCCCAACATGTAGGAGCTGGGTAGAAAATGATCCCATTAGAGAAATGGAGAAAAAGCGGTCAGTGAGGTAGGTGGAAACCCTGGAGCAATGGACTAGCACAGGCCCAGAGAGGGGAGTGTTTAAGGAAAGGGTGAATGGGAAACTGCGTCAAGTTCTGGTGTGAGTGAGAACACGATTAGATGGGAGCTACGTCCTCTGGATTTGGAGAGCTCTGATGATTTTGGTCAGCACCATCCAATAGGGATGTAATGTGAACCACAAACGTAATTTTGAATTTTTTAGTAGGCACATAAAAAAGTAAAAAAAAAAAAAGATGAAATTAGTTTGAATAATATATTCTTTTTAACACTATATTATTTCAACAAGTAATCCGTATAATAAATTGCTGTTGAGCTATTTTACATTCTTTTTCCCACACTAAATCTTCAAAATCCGGTGTGTGTTTTACACCTGGCACATTTAGTCTTGTCACATTTCAAGTGTCCACTAGGCACACATGGCTTGTGCTACTGTAGTGGATAGAGCAGCTCTACACACTTCACCCTCTGAGCCTCAGACTCCCCCACCCCTGGTGAAATGGGGGATATACGTTCCAGTGTCATGAGAGTCATTATGAGGAAGAAACAATATAATATCATGGGACCAAAGAAGTGGCTTTTATTACCATTCTTTTATTTTTCCAAAATGTAGGTACTTTGGGGTTTTTTCCAAAATTAAAACTGGTGTTGCAAACATTCCAACAATGCAAAGAAAGTGAAAATCATTTAGAACCTCAGTCTCCTATTCTGATATACATCTTTTTTCTGACTTCAAAAGTGCCTGTCTGGGGACTGTTGTATGTCTTGATCGCCTTGGTGGTCACAGGAACGTATGCATTAGTCAAACTCATTGAACTACATCCTTGAAATGGGTGCATTTTATTGCATGTTAATTATACCTCAATAAAACTAATTTTAAAACACATGCAAATTCACTAAAAAGAAGCCTAGCAAACACAAGAATTTTTTTAAACAGAAATGTGATTACAGTAAACATAGTACTTTTTTTTTAACTTTTAATTTTATATTGGAGTATAGTTGATTATACCTAATAGTTTCAAGTGTACAGCAAAGTGATTCAGTTATACATATACATGAAACAGTATTTGTGATCTGCTTTTTTCTTTGTTGTTTAGTTGCAAAAGTTATGCATGCTCACTATAAAAAACTCAAACAATGCTAAATTGAACAAGTAAAAGTTAGTTTTCTTTCATTCCCCAGAGATTATCACAATTAACAGTTTGGTGTGTAACATTTCAGATACACACACACCCCATTTTTTTTTTTAATTTAAATCTTTATTGGAGTATAATTGCTTTACAGTATTGTTGTGTCAGTCTCTGCTGTACAACAAAGTGAAAAAGCCATATGTTTACATATATCCCCATATCCCCTCCCTCTTTTTTTATTAAGGACTTTTATTGAGATACAGTTAACATACAACAAACTGCATATATTTAGAGTTACTATTTGGTATCCCAATCTCCCAGTTCATTCCCCACCAACCCTCCCCTCTTTCCCCACTTGGTGTCCATATGTTTGTTCTCTACATCTGTGTCTCTATTTCTGCCTTGAAACCGATTGATTTGTACCATTTTTCTATATCACACACACCCCATATTAACACATATGCACATACATGTATGGTTCCGTATAACAAAGAATTGGAAAATACAATAATATGATCAGGGACAACGTGCTATTTCTGACCTACTTCATTCTTTTTGAACAGTGCATTGTAGTCTATAGAATGGGCACATCTTAATTTATTTAACCAGTTCCTTTTTGGATTGTGTCCAGTACTGCCAATAAAAACTTCCTTTTTTTTTTTTTTTTAAATTTACAAGATATCTTGGTTGTATTTCCATGTCAAATGTAACAACTGATATTATCTTCTATCCTTTTTTTAAACAGCTGAGGGGTATTTCTTTATATATATTGTAATACACAATGTATTTAAACATGTCCCTACTAAAAATCCTCCATTTTTTTCTAATCTTATCAATAACAAACATCCCGGTACATAACCTGTGGACAAGAGCCCAATTATTTCCCGAGGATAAATTCCTAGAAGAACAACAGCTGTATTAAGGGGTATTCACATGTAAAGTTTTGAAACATACTGCCAGCTGCCCTTCAGAAAGTTTGCTTTCCCACTACTAGCATGTGTTTCTCAACATCCTCATTAGATGTTCTCACCCTTTTCATGTTTTGCCTGTCTGTTAGCATGTGTTTTGATCTGTATTTCTCCATTACAGCGATATTGACCATCTTTTCCAGTTTCTTGGCCGTTTGAATACTCTTCTTCCCAAACATGTGGGCTGAAAGCCCTTTTGTTGGCACTTGGCTCTGTGCTTCATTGAACTTGGAGCCAGAAATATCTGAGTTCAAGGCCATCTCCTCTACAGACTATGGTCTGGCCCTGAGCAAGTTGCTATTGCTCTTTGAGCCTCAGAGTCCTCATTTGAAATGAAGGATGCCTGTCCTCAAAGGCTGTTTCTGAGACCTCTGTGGGCTTAATGTGTCCTAGTGCCACAGGACACGTTGTGGATCCTTGGAAGGTGGTAGTGAGGTTTTGAGGGGCTACGAGGCGGCCTCCATCTGGGCTCTGCTGGTGTGAATGGGCTGCATCTCCCTGTACGAAGCTGCCCATCCCAGGAGGAATGCAAGCAGGAGCTGAGCAAATACACACAGGACTGTTACAGAGCCCCGGTTATGGGGATGCATGCGGTTCCCCGGACCCCAACCTTCTGTGGCTCTCAGATTCTCCCCTCTTTGATCAAGTTCCTTTTCCTAGGGTCCTCGAAATGGGAGGATAAACATTTGTTTGGCTCAAGCAGAGTCTGAACGCCCCAGGGAGCTGTGGATAAAGAGCTTCTGCCTCCCTGGACAGTTGTGTCCCTGCTGAGTGCAATGCAGAACAGAATCCGGTGGCCTCCAACAATGTCCCCTTCACAGTGGGCCTAAATCCCTTCCACAAATCCTCATTTGCAAATCTGCCAAACCTTGGCCTGCTGAGATGCCCAGGGTCACATGCTTTGGGGCCTTGTCATTGTAGGTTTATTTCTGATGCTGTCACTGGCGTGTCCATTGTCACCATCTTGTTCTTCTTCCCGTCCCAAAAGCCATCTCTCAAGTGGTGGTTTGACTTTAAAGGTAAGGTGGGCGAGGCTGGGGTGTTGGTGGCCTGGGACATGGTAATCAGTGGGCTGAAGATGGGCCTCCTGGTACTGACAGCCCTATTGTACTAACCACGTGGTCCTGCTTCTTCCCTTTCCCTGTCTGAGCATTTACCATGTCTGGGTACTCAGTGCTGCCAGAGGTGACAGTCCAGGGCAGAGATTAGCAGTTATAGTCTGTGGGCCAAATCCAGCTGGCTGGCTGTTTTTATACAGCCTGTGAGCTAAGAATAATGGCTTTCACATTTTTTAAATGGTTGAAAAGAATCAAAAGAGAAATATTTCATGACTCATAAACATGGCATGAAATTCAAATTTCAGTGTCTGCAAATCAAAGCTTTAATTTCTTCAATAAGGGGTTTGTGGACATTTATTTTCTTTAGTCACAGAAGTATTATACCTATTCAATAGCCTCAACTTTGCACAGAAAAACTCTGGGCCCAAAGACAGGAGTTGCAAGTCAGTTGCCTAAGGGGACAGAGATGAAAATCTCAAGCTGGGTTTAAACAGATAGGAAATGGGGGGACTGAGGCAAAACTGGCTACAGGCACTGAAATTCAGCTTCAAGGCATCGCTGAGTCCCCCTAATCAAAGCAGCTGTAGGCCGGCCTTCAGATCACCAATTTGTGGCCCCACTGGGATTCCAGCCGGGATCTGCCGAAGAAGGTGCCAACACCTGCCACCTGTGACAGAAGCTGTGTCTGGCCCACCTCCATCCAGGGCAGCTCCAGACCAGGAGTCAGAAAATAGGGATCATAATCTATCTTCTGTTGTTGGGAAAAAATAGCATATTACACAGGAAGCTCCAGTTTCCAGGAGGAGTGGGGGTTTGAGTGTGTGGAGTACAGCATAAGGACCAGTAGGGAGCTCATTTCCCAGGGACGCCCAGGCAGTTTCTGTAGCAGAGCTGGGCCTCGAGGAGGCGAGCCCTGGGTCCACGGGGACGGAGGCTGTGGGCTGTGAGGCCCTGCCACTGAACGGGACTCGGTTATTCTCGTCCTCTCTGCTTCTCTGTCTTGCTACCAACTGGCTTTCCTCACCATCCGCTCTCTGTATCGTTTCTTGGTCTGTTCAGAGTTTCTACTGCTCCTGAGCTTTGGCATCTTTGTAGCTTCTGCCTCATTACAGTTCCAGCTTCCTTATAACTCCCTCGTACAGGCCCCTCCCTCGTAACCCTCCCTCCCTCACAGCACCTACTCCCACTGCTCCTGCTGCTTCCTGCCCCCTGTTTCTGTCTCTCGAAGCATCGGGTCCCACACACTTCCTGCTCCCCCATAGCCGCTACTCACTTAAAGAGTTTACTCCCTCTCCATGTGTGTCTGCTCCCTCAGAACCTCTGCCTCCTCACACTACCTGTGTCCTCATACTTCCTGCTTCCTCAGAACTCAGCCACTCATGCCCCCTCCCCCACACCACACGGCCTCTCTCTGTGTCCACTCTCATCTTTAGCTGTCGCTTCTCTTCACTGAGTTGTCTCTCTGCTTTCTATTGATGCTTCTGAGAATCAGAATCTGCTTGGTCCAGCTCGTTCTCTATGGGCAGATCTTTTCCTACCGTGTCACCTCGTAGCCTTGTAGAGTCCTGGCCAGCCTGTGGCCTGGCTGCTCTTGATCAGGTGCCCAGCCATGGTTCTGTCACCTGTGGGTGGGTTTATAAGGCCCAGAGCTTCCTCTGGGCTGGGACTGTGTGGGGAGGGCACTGTGGCATAGATGTCTGGAATCCCAGCTCTGTTACACATTTGCTGGGTGACCTTGAGTAAGTTCCTATACCCTCTCGGCCTTGCTTTCCCCCTTAGGAAATGAGTGGGGCCCTTAGTCACGTTTCACCCTGGCTTTAGCAGTTCTATAGGACATCTGCAAACCCAAATGCCTCCAGGTAACATTTATGTGTACAGCTGATTGGCTGCAGGAGAATGTGTTTGGTGAAACATGGCTCTCCCTGTCCATCTCTCCTTTCACATTTTTGAAACAGAGGACAGCTTCTGTATTACAACCAGCCCGGTAGCAGCGGATGAGTGTCATTGGCAAGACCTTCAGTGCCAGGACCTGGTGGAATCTGTGGAAAACAGCCAAGCCAATGCCCAAATAAAGGGGGCAGCTCTTACTCAGTCTCCCCTGACTGTCACCATGTAGGAAAGCAGCCGAGTTTTGCCAGATTTGCTGATTTTTTTAAAGGGAGCAAAGAATCTGGAGTTTTATGAACGCTCCCTGATTTTAAACATTGGCAACTAACATTGGAAAACAAACACTATGTGGGGCCCTCCAGTAGTGTTAAAACACATCTCTGGGTTAGAGCTGGCCCATGGAGTGTAGCATCCTGCCTCATCTGAGGGTTCTTTGAACTGGAGTTTTCAGTGTTGTCCAGTGGGTAGGGAGAGGGGATTCCATGCGCACTGCCCGTCCTTTGGCCACCAGTGGACCCATGCAGACTTGGCTGAAATGATATTTCTACTGCTCAACACCCGTGTCTTACATGCAGCCTTAGAGAGGGGTCAGTCAGTTTCCATGGAGAGAAAGTGACTTGATCAAGGTCACACAGCTAGTTAAAAAGAGACAGGAGGTGGAACCCAGACATCCAAGCCAGCCTTGATTTTCTTATCTCACCCACTGTCTTCTGTTCTTTTATGGGTCTGAGTTGCATTTGCAGCTCCCTTTATGGTCGCTCAACAAGTGCTGATGCTCTGCCTGCTATGCACCTGGCACTGTGCTTGTGGTTGGCGATGATGATGGTGATGATGTGGAGGATGGTGAGGAGGAGGAGGAGGAGGAGGAGGAGGGTGTTGCTGATGACGTTGTTGATGAGGAGGAGGAGGATGACCATGATGTGATGATGATAGCTTCCATTTCCTCTCTGCCCAACAAGCTCTTCCTCCAGATATCTGCATGGCTCACGCCATCACTCTATTCATACGCTGTCCTAATGTCACCTCCCCAGAGAAGCCTTCCCTGACTACACCATCTAGAAAAGCACCCCTCCTTTGTCTCTGTCCCTTTCCTGTATTTTCTTTTTCTTCATAGCACATAAAATTTCCCAACATTATACATTTATTGACTTATCACCTGCCTCATTGATTGGAATGTAAGTTTTCCAGTGGGTAGGATTTTCTCTATTTTGGCCACTCCCATAGCCCCAGTGCCTGGAAGAGTGCTTGACACATGGCAGGTCCCCAATATACACTTGTTAAATAAATGACCGAGGACTGCTCTGGGCCACACCCTGTGTTGTGCCCTTTGCACATATGGGCCTTCCCAATTGGTATCTGAGAAGGTACCATTGCTCCCATTTGCAGATGAGGACACTAAGGCACAGAGAGGCAGAGTCACTGGCCCGAGTCACACAGCTGAATGGCAGAGCCAGGATTGAATTCTAGTTCAACCTCAAAGCCTGTGCTTTCAGCCACTGCTCTAGAAGGCAGCTGGCATAACATGGAGCCAGAAGTGAGAAATTCAGACAGAGGCTGCGCTTATAAGAAATAGTAGCAAGGGCATGGTTGGATGGGAAATCATAAAGGAATAACAGCTAACATTAATTGACGTTACCATATGGTGAGCCATCTTATAAGCACTTGCCACTTAACCTGCACTATGTTAAACTCATCCTCAGGGCCTTATCCCTCTCCCTGTCTGACCTTTACCTTCTAGGTCGGTCACTTTACTTTTCAGACCTTGGCTGCCTCTTTAATGAAATACTATTTTATCACCTGAAGGCAGAGGGCTGGGCCGCTGGACATCTCCAGCTGCCTCTTCTAGTTCTGGGCTTAATCATACGCTGCGTTTGGCCCAAGAATCCCCTGGTGGTGTGTGACATCGGAACCGTGTGGGTACATCCTAAGGCTGCAAATTATCCAGAGGAGGGGTTTTATTAAGTAGCTTTGATTGTCTTTATTATGCAATTATAAACTTTTGTTTTAGAAAACCATGCTCTACAATTTTGGGAAATGCTGAAAAGGGGAAACAAAATATCAATGGATACTTAGCCAGGAATTGTCCTGACAGAGGGGGAACCGCAGTGAACAGGCCAGACCCATCCTCCTCCAGTGAGGCTGGCAGCCCGCAGTGAGGAGTTCCAGTTCAGGAGTGTTTACCCTGCAGCAGGCACTGGGCTGTGTGTGTTGAATGTATTATTCGACAAGTATTTACGGAGTGACTCCCAGGTGCCAGGCAGGGACATTGGGATACGAATGTGAACTAAACAGAAATGTCCTTCCACCCACAGCTCCATCGCTGCCTCTTCGGTGCCCATAAGGACCCCCCAGGTACTAATACTGTGTCAGGTGTCAGTGTCAGGTGTCAGTTGAAGATATGGGGGCTCAGAGAGGCAAGGTCACGTTTCAAGGGCATGCAGTGAGCCAAGGTTCAAGAGGATGCTGTCAGTGCAGGGATGGCAAACTATAGCCCGTGGACCAAATTGGGCTGCCACCCGCTTTGTAAATAGAATTTCATGGAAACACTGCCACACCCATGTGTGTCTGTTTTGTCTGTGGCTGCTTTCATGCTACTGTGGCAGCCTTACTGCAACAGAGGCCTGCAAAGCCAAATTAGTCACTCTCCAACCCTCTACAGAAGACATTTGCCGACCCCTTGTTCTAACCACTGCAGACATGGCTGCTTTTGAAGGATTACAAATCATCCCATAGTTCCGTGGACCACACATTCCCAAGGTTTCCATTCTCCTGAATTTCCTTCCTCTTTTTTCCTCTCTGTACACCTTCAGTCACGAAGAGCCCTTTCTCTTGTAAATGAGGATGAGAGTAGCACTTACCCAGAAGGGCTGTTATGAGATTTAAAAGATGTTCTGCGTGTGAACTCCTCAGTTCCAGAAGATTCTCAAGCTGCGTTCTGAGTAGAGCAGACACCCCATCATGACGCTTGTGGGTTTTTTCCTCTAAAACTCCCAAATCGGATGTTGGAGTCAGATTGTGGCTTCCTGGAGACCCCTGAGTGCCCCCCCAAGATGGGCATGCTGGCGCTGGTGTCCCCTCCTCCGACTGAGTGTCCTGAGTGTGTGCTGGGTCCCCTCCCTGCCCAGGGGGGCAGGGTGTCCCCTCCCAGGCTAAGTGTCTTCTCTCTGCCCAGCTCCCAACACAGAGACAGAGCCCTTGCTGACGTGGAAGAAGGCTCAGGACACGGTGCCCTGGAACATCATCCTTCTCCTGGGAGGGGGCTTCGCCATGGCCAAAGGCTGCGAGGTAAGAGCGGCAGGTGGGCTACAGCCGGGGAGGCGAGCGCCAGTCCCGGGGCAGCCACAGGTGCAGGAACAGAGCGAGCTGACTACAGGGGCCCCGCGGGCACCACAGATCCCCCATCTGCCACATGGGGGTCATAGTTCCCACCTCACAGCTCCGTCCTGTGCCTGGCGCTGCCCAGAAAGAGAGGAAAAAGGTGTGATGTGGAATCTCGAGGAGCTCACAGTGAGCACTGTGCTAGTACCACTACAACTAATATCCTGACTAGAGGGTCCTGTGAGCACAGGGGGATGACACCCTAGCGGGCTCACCCTGCACAACATGCTTTACACATATTAACGCATTTAAACATCTACCTCCCAGCAAGCCTATGAGGTAGATGCCATCATTATCCCCATTCTATAGATTAGGAAACTGAGACTCAGGGAGATAAAGTAACTTGCCTAAGGCCACACAGCTATGTACTCAGGATTAGAATCCAGGTAGTTTGGCTCTAGAGCCTATACTCTTGACTACGTTAAGTGTTAGATATTGTGAATATTAATTATTTGGTGTTACTATTAATGTTATTCTAGAGGGCTCTGTGAGCGCAGAGGCAGAGCCAGGACTAGATGGAGGCGAGTGAGGCACTGGCAGAGCAGAATTTGGGAGGCACACGTCCTCAGCTCAGCCAGCCCTGCTCAGAGGAAGTGCAGCCTCAGTGTCCAGCATGTATCATAACATCTTAATCTCACTGAATCCTCACACTGGCCCTTGGGGTTAGGGAATATTTGTATCCCCATTTTCCAGGTAGGAAAACTGAGGCCTGGAAAAAATGAAGCAACTTTCTTAAGGTCATACAGTTGCCCTCTGTTTAGGAGCTGGGGTTCAAACTCTAGTCCATCTGATTTCAGAGTCCAGTCTCCTAATGACTCACTCTTGAGAACTTCCCAAGTGCCCGGCACCTTGGGAAGCACTTTGCAAATATTGACTCTGTTCATCTTCAAAGACACCATTGAAGTAGATGCTATGTCTCCTCATTTCAAAGCTGAGGAAACGGAGGCAACTAGAGGCTAAATAAGTTGCCTACATTTGTGCAGCCAGAAGACGGCAGAGCTGGGATTTGAACCCACAGTTCATGAAGCTGGGCCCCACCCCACCCCTAAATTTCCCTATGTAAGCCGAAGCACTCAAAACCACAGCCAGTTAAGGGTCAATCGGAAATAAAGGTAAAGGAAACCTGAAATTACTTCTCAGATTGCTTACTTTTTAAAATTCAGATTTTAAAAAAATATATTTTATTGAAGAAAAGTTGATTTACAATGTTGTGTTAATTTCTGCTGTACAGCAAATTGATTCAGTTATACATACATACCTATATATATACACACACACACACATATATACACACACACACACATTCTTTTTCATATTCTTTTCCATTATAGTTTATCACAGGATATTGCATGCAGTTCCCTGTGCTATACAGTAGGAGCTTGTTGATCATCCATTCTGTATATAATAGTTTGCATCTGCTAATCCCAAACTCCCAATCCATCCCTCCTCCACGCCTCTACCCCTTGGCCACAAGTCTGTTCCTTATGTCTGTGAGTCTGTTTCTGTTTTGTGAATAAGTTCATTTGGGTCATATTTTAGATTCCATGTATAAGTCATATGGTATTTGTCTTTCTTTTTCTGACATCCTTCACTTAGTATGATCATCTCTAGGTCCACCCATGTCGCTGCAAATGGCAATATAAAATTCACTTTTAATTATCAGTTTCAAATAGTGTTATGGAAGCCCAGGCTTGGGGATCTGAGTACCTGGATTCAAATCTGAGCTCTCCCACTCCTTGCTGGGGCCCTTTAGGCAAGTTCCTTAACCCCTCTGGGCACCAGTTTTCTCAACTATGAATGGGCTCAAAGTTCTTACTCTATGAGGTTGTTGGGAGTAATTAAAGAAGAGAGTAACAGAAGGAATACACAGAAGATAGGAGCCAAGACCTCCCTGTGCGTTCTCTCTAAACCCTCAGTTCGTAGTCATTGTGGGTTTGGCTTCCAGGAGGCAGACTCTGAGGCAGGGATTAGCGAGCAGGCATTAGGTTGCGCACTGTGGAAGTGGGAGGAAGGAAGCAGCAGAGGTGGGGAGACTCTGCCCCAGGAATGGTCTGACCTCAGGGACACCTCCCCGGTCTGAGACAGCCCCTCAGGTGCTGACGGTGAAGGCCGTCTGTCTGCTGCCCGCACTCCCTGCGCAGGGACAAAAGGCCTTCAGAGTCCCGAGAGCGGAAGCATCACTCTATGGACCCCCCACCAAGGCCACACTGAAGGGGGACGGGGTAGGGGGCACACCCAGCTTCTCTACAGAGAGCTACTCTTTTTTTGTGAAATGTATTTTTATTTTATTCATTTCTTTCAATAAATAACACATACAAAGGTATAGACTTCAAAAGGAGCGAAAGGATGAATGAGCAAAAGTACTGTTTTTGTCTCCATTTTTGGAATCCTGAGGACCAGAGATGTTGAGTGACTCATGTTAGGGAACACAGCTCATAGGTAACAGAGCTGGGATTTGAACTTGTGTCTGTCTGACTTCTCACTATTGCCTCCTACTAGGGATGTATCAGGAAAGGCTTCTGGGAGGAAGTGACATGTTAGCCAGGGCTTGAGGAAGCCATGCAATTCGATGGTAGAAAGCATAGGTGGTGGACCCAGACCATCTGGGTTGGAGTCAACCTTTCACCTCTGAGCTGTGTGCCTCCATTTCCTAATCTGTAAAATGGGCATAATAATGGTGCCCATCTCATAGATTTGTTACAATGATTAAGTGAATTCATACATGTGGAGAACTTAGAACATAGCCAGACACAATTGTTTATTATGATTAGATGTTATGGAAAAGGGCAGGTTCCTGCCCTGAGCAACTTGGTGGAAATGGTGCCATTTATCAAGATAATATGACCCTCGCCTCACCCTGAGACTGACCTGCACCCCAGAGGCTTCTCCAAGCCCGGGGAATAGTGGACAAAGCTTGGCTCTCAGTGGGGGCTGGGCGGCAGGACCGCTGAGCATGCTGGGAGCCACTCTGGCTCCTGGCCCAGCCTTGGGCAGCTGGCCGGGGTTTCTGTTCAACAAGGACTTTGTGTGACAGCTGCCCCCTCCCCCAGCCCCTGATCGTACCATCCCCTCCCCAGGCGGCCTGCCGCAGGAGAGACCAGAGTGCTCATGACATGTGCTGCTTCCTAGCTCTGCCCAGTGCCCCTCACCCCAGGTCACAGCCAGGGTGCTGGAGCTTAGAGGCCCTCAGACCGAGCCCAGGGTTAGCCTGGATGTGTGGACTCCCACCTGCTGGTTCTGAAAGGCTGGAAGCAAATCCTAGTGCTTGCTCTGAGCTTGAGTAACTTGTTAAACCCTCTTGATAGCCTCACTGCAGGTTTCTCCCGCTGCAAAACTGCCCATATAATTAGACTCTAGTCTGAAGGCTTGCCTTGGCCTATACACAACAGTCCCTGCCTACCTCCCCATGTCAGCTCTTACCTCTGTCCCCTCGTGGGCTCCCCTCCAGTCCCACTGGCCCCTTAATGTTCCTCAACCACGTGACTCATTTGCACCACAGAACCTTTGCATCTGCTTTCTCTCTACCGAATGCTCTTCCCTGAGATCTCTGAGTCCTCACCCTCAGGTCTCAGCTCTGTCACATCCTCGGAGAGAACCCTCTCCAACCACCATATCTAAAGTAGCTCCCCTACACACTCTCCCTCTTATCACCCTGCTTATTTCCTTTATACTGTATCTACCCCCAATGTACCCTGTTCATTTGTTTGTTTGTGGGTGTCTCTCTTACTAGAATGTAAGCCCCACAAGGGCAGGGACCATATCTGTCTTATCCATTGCTATTCTAGGCACCTAGAAAAGCCCTGGTACTTAACATGTTCGCTCAGTAAGTGTTTGTTGGACATAACCTACAAAATGGGCTGTTTTGAGGGTCATGACATAGTGGATGGCAAGTACCTAGCGGAAGGCTGATACAGACCAGGTGCTAAAACCAGCAACCACTGTCAACCTTACCACTTTTATTGTTATTATAATTTTACTTTCTCATAGATAAAAAATTGGTCTTATTCTGGCACCTTCATGTATATCTCATTTAATCTCTACCCACAATAAATTCATCTACAAATATATTCAGGTGATACAAGCTTGGTATTAAATCAGGGTGGAACATACCCTACAGGCAAGTAGAAACGTGCGTATTCTCCTGAATCCCTCATTTCCTGCTGGAGAGTTATTGTTGTTGTTGTCGTTGTTTTATTGACAAGGTAGACTAATGAAGTAAGAGCCAGATCCTGGGCTCAAAATTTCAAACTATTTCAATTTTGGGGCAAATCACTACCTCTTTGTGCCTCAGTTTCTTCAACCATTAAATATAGATAATTATACTTCTTACTTCATGGAGCTGTTCCAAAGATTAAGGTAACATTAGCAAAATACTTAGAAGAGTCCCCAGCACAGAGTAAGCACTATAATAAGTGTTAAATTAAGTCGTAATAAGCGCTGTTCAGTACTTACTATACACAGGAACTGATTTTACCTGTACTCAATTAAGCCTCACCACAACCCCTTGAAGAAATCAAGGAAGAGAAACGTTCGTTAATTTCCCCAGTGCCACACAACTTCTAAGTATTCCAATGGTTTGAATGTTCACACATATGCATGAAATCTTCTTCCTTTCCTTTAATCAAATTCACTGTCTCTCTCTGCCTAAGAATTCTTATACAGAGCTGTACACACACAGCTGAGCCTATTGTGTTTTATGAGGCTTTTAAAGAGATTTTCAAGGGTTTTCTATAGAGATTTCAACTTTTAAAATTCCACTTCCACTATATCACCCTCCTTTAAGATCTGACCCTGCTATATATCAGAGAGATCAGGAAGAGGGTTCCCTGGTGGAAATGGGAATGGAGGACAAAGAGGGGTACCATCCTGCCAGCCCAGCCTCCTCCTCCCATCCTGCAACGTGGCCTCAGGTACCTCTTGGCATCTCTGGGGGCTGTACAGAGCAGTCTGACAACCACAGCATGGGGCAGTTTCTGAGCGTTCCGCCACCTCTGGCATCTCTCGATGCCACTAATGGCAGCTGGCATGTGTTGGGCACTTACCTGCTGCCCAAGCACTTTTCTAAGTGCTTTACAGATTAGCTCCTTTTCTCCCAATAATAACACTTTGGGACAGCACTATTACATCTCAGTTCACAGATAAGGAAATGAGGCACAGAGAGGTTAAGTTACTTGCCCAGGATGACACAGCTAGAATGGATTAAGATGGGGGGACAAACTTCATCTGATTCCAGAGCCCTTTCTCCTCACTCACTGGGCGTGCTGCCTCTGACCTTGCCCGTTGCTGGTCCTGGAAAACCATGTGGCTCTGTGTTTCCAAGGAAACAGAGCTTCCGATTCCTCAGGGAAAGGGAAAGGGCAGGTGAAGCCCATTCAAGTCCCCTAGAGAGCAGCTGGGGGGGTGGTCTCCTCTTTCTTGAAGCTGCCAGACCTCCCTCCAGTTATGGAAGCTGAGCCAAGGCCCTGAGTGGCTCTGGGACGCTGGCTGGAAGCCTGGTACCCGGAGGCCCGGCTGCAGGGAAGCTCTTGGCTCCTCATTCAACCCAGTCATTAATATTCCCTCTCTCCAGCCCCTCTCCATGTAATTGCACGCACTGCTGTCCGTCTCTTTGTCAGAGCTATGGCCTCTGGGAAAAACTAGTGGCCCCATTTTTCCCTGCAGGGCTCCCTGGGCCAGAGGAGGGGCTGAGGTCTTGACTCTGCCATGTGCCATAATTTCTAGCCTACCAAACAGTGCAGATGTGAAAGAAGCACCTTAATTTTAGAAGGCCTCTTCTAGGGAAAAGTGAGCATTTATTATTCATTCCTTGAAGATAACTTTTAAGTCATATTGTAGAGACAAATGTATTCTTTTATTTATGTAAAAACAGAATACTGTATTCTAGACTCCATTATGAAAGTTTAAGTTCTGGATAAGCAGCAAATTTTCTATTAAAACAAAAAAGCATGAATTTTCTCTGATAAACCTAAGTTTGTTGGTACCAAAGGATACTGGGTTGATAAAAGGGCTGTGGTAGGCAGACACTTACTTCTAAATGTTAGGGGTCTAACCCAGCTCTGCCCTGGATCAGCTCCTAAGCCTACAGCTTTGTTGTCTTTGTTAAGAAAATGAGCTACAGGCAGTGCCCTTGTATCCTTATTGCAATATTGCAGTGTGGCACCACCAGGGGGTAGCATCAAGCATAATTTTGCATCCGTTTTTTCTGCTTTAGGGTCTTAATGAAGGTGCGTTGGATTCCGGGTTATTAAGGATACATTAGAAGTCAGGAGGACGAGGTGGGGGAGAGTATCATTATTAAATACTCGTAAGTAGAGTAATTCCTGGAGAAGTCAGCAGAGAGAGAACGTGGAGATAATTCTGCAGCATTGATGGCAGGGGGAGTGTGGAGCCAGGGAGGGGACAATCTACCTAGTCTTTTCTCTGTCCTGGGGGGCTTGGTCAGCTCTGAGCACTGCTCTTCATTAAGAGGTGCAGTGACAGCCTGGTGTATCCAGTGGAGGGTGCCCGGTGACAGGGAACTTTGCAGGAAAATGTTAGTTTACTGATGTACACGGCCCTGAGTGCAAAATACATCTTAGTCACTATTTTGGGGACCTTGGGCAAGTCACAAAAACTTTGCCAAGTTAGGATTCCTTCTCTGTAACACAAGGAGGAATGTTTACCTTGCTGGACGGTTGGGAAGAGTCAGGGAGGTAATGCAGGCAGGTGCCTGGCACCCTGTGAAACCTCAATAATGGTGATTCTTATGATAGTAATAATAGTGTTAATAATGTTAGTGTTTGTGTTATCATCCTTGTAACACTCATCATAAATATCTTTATTATTGATAATCCTGTTCATAGTATTCTATTTGGTATATACCTGATACGTATTTTCTATTATATATGATCTATATAATATCTTATACATATTATATATTTATATGTATTGATACATAATAATTATAAAATTAATAATGAATATTTTGTATAAATGTGTTAATATTTTTGTAATTAATAAATCACCATTGGAGGAATGAGAAGGTTTAGGATGGAGGGCCCAATTCCCCTCTCCCACTGAAGTTAGGGGTACCAAAACCGAACGGATTATTTGGAGAACCAAATGGATTGTCTGAGGATCCAGGGGTGTGGACCCTGGGCCTGTAGAGTATGAAGTAGAGAGCAACTCACGAAGCAGAGACGCTGATTGAGGTCCAGGCTTGAGTATGTGACCTTGGGCAGGTCACTTACCCTCTCTGAAGCTCAGTCAACCTGTGTGTGAGAGGGTGGCATTGCTGTGGCCGCTCCCAACCCTCCCCCCGGGGCCCAGGCGCGGGGGTGGCAGCTGGCCGAGGGCTGGGGCGTGAAGAGGGGTCCTTGCTTGCTCCCTCCGCAGGAGTCGGGGCTCTCCGCGTGGATTGGCGGGCAGCTGCACCCCCTGGAGAAGGTGCCGCCAGTGCTGGCCGTGCTGCTCATCACCGTGGTCGTCGCCTTCTTCACCGAGTTTGCCAGCAACACAGCCACTATCATCATCTTTCTGCCCGTCCTGGCGGAGCTGGTGAGGGTCCTTATAGGGTCTTGGGGAGGGAGGGAAACACCCCTCCCCAGCACAGGTGCAGAAATCTCTTCCTCTCTCCTGGGAGCTCCACTGGGAGCCACAATGGTCATTGCTCTCATCCGAAATGCATGAAAGTGTCAGAACCATGATTTTAAAATAATTTTTTTTTCTTTAAGAAATGCACGTACAGTAAATAGTTTCAAAGTGCACCAAATTCTCTCCTTTGGGAAAAGTAACCCATGGTGACATGGACAGTTTTCTAGGAAAACAGAAATTGCCAAATATGGATTAAGAAGAAGTAGAAAATCTGAGTAGATGAATAACTATAGGAGAAATTCTAATGGTAGGCAAAACTCTAGCCTCCCTCTAAAGCAGGGTTTCTCAGCACTGTTGACATTTCGGGCCAGAGAATTCTGTTAAGGGAGGCCAACCTGTGCACTGAAGGATGTTTAGCAGCATCCCTGGTCTCTACCTGCTACATACCAAAAGCTTCCCCCCTAAATTGTGACAATCCAATATGTCTCTAGACATTGCCAGATGTCTCCTGGGGAGACAAAAGTATCCACAGTTGAGAATCACTGCTCTAAAAATCACCAGCCCCAGAGGGATGTCTGAGGTGAGAGCTAGCAAACCTTCAAAGAACAGATGGTCCCCACTTGTGTTCCAGAGCACAGAAAGACCGAGAAAGCCATTCAATCCAGGTATAATCCAAGGTTAGCAAAACCCTGACACCAAAACCAGAGGAGAGCAAAGGAAAAGAAAGTCATAACTCAATCTCACATACCAACAAAAATGCAAATAGCAAAATGGATCGAGGATCATATGAAAAGAACAGGATATCAAGATCAAGTTGAATTTCTACTAGAAATTTCAAAACTGATTAATAGAAACTATCAATATAGTTTTATATTTAAATAAAGACCAAACTACATGATTATCTCAATATAGTCCAAAATGATAAAATTAAATCAATGTTGCAAGTATATATTTTGTATGAAAACAGTGATACACTATCTGAATCACTTTTTGCTCTGTTTATTTACTTGGGCATCAATTTATAATGGAGCTCACACTGTATTAGCACATACAGATACCCTTTATTCCTTCTCAGTGACTGAAGGATATTCCACTATGAATCCATAGTTGTCGATTTATTTAAGCAATCTTCTACTGATGAACAAGAGGTTGTTTCCAGCCTCTGCTGTTTCCCAGCAATGCTGCCTTGGCCTCTCCTTATCCGAGCACCTTTGTTATATATCTAGATCTCCAGAACTGAGATCCCTGGATGAAAGAGCACGTGCATTTACGATTTTGTTGACATGGACAAATTGCCCTCCCAAGTGTGGCTGCGCCATTTACACTCCCACCAGCAGTGTGGGGTAGGGGGTCCCCATAGCCTTGCTAAGTGTGATTGGATTTCATCACACCTTGCCCCAGGATCTGATGAGTCTGGCAGCTGAGAGAGATGGAGGTGCTCTGGGGGAGGGGAGGGAGAGCAGACCCAATCAGGTCTGCAGGGGCAGCTTTTGCTGAAGAAGATACGAGCGCATGATTCATTCTTCTAAACGTTGCCTATCATCAACATCAAAACATTTTACATGCAAGGGGGCGATCTTAATGCTTTTTGAGAAATGTATATGCTTTTGGTTACAAAAATTCCCGAGGGAGCAAAAACGCTTCTCTTAAACAAAATACAGTCAGAGTGATCCACATGAGTTACAGGCCGGCACGTCATTTGGGGGAGGTGATGGGCCAGTGGCCCGCTGACTGAGCCAACCCACAGACGCCTTTGATCTGGTCTTAGAAACTGTGCCGACAGGTGCTATCTTGAGCTCTCTTTATGTCTGAAATCCAGAGGCCACAACAAAATGTACCCAGAGGCCAGCTGTTTGGACTGTTTGGCTGCGAGAAGGACCAGGCAGGGGACTTGAGGTTTTAGAGCCGTGATTCTCAAGATGTGGTCCCTGGACCAGCAGCATCAGCATCACCTGTGGGCTTGTTAGAAATGCAAATTATTGCCCCGCCCTCCGCTAATCCCCCCCCTCCCCTCCCCATCCAACCCCCCAGACCTGCTGACTCAGCAACTCTGCAAGAGGTGGGGCCCGTGTGCTGGGTTTTAACAAGCCCTTCAGGTGATTCTGATATGCTCTGAAGTTGGAAGAGGGAGTGTTCTGGAATAATCTCCCCAGCCCATCTTCCCCAATGAACCTGCACGTGGCCTTGGAAGGCTGCTAACCCAGGAATGTTCTCTCCATGTCTCCCTCCATCTGGTTCTCTTCTTGTCTCTCTGTCTCTACTTCTGCCTGTGTGTCTGTATTTCTGGCCATATTTCTCTCTGTGTGTCTTTAAATCCCCCGTCCGGTTTGTTTCTCTCATTCTCTCTCACTCTGCCCATCTCTCTCCACGCATCTGGGTCTCTTTTCCTATCTCTCCACCTGTCTCCGTGTCACTCTCTTCCCACCTGACTCCATCTCCGTGTGGTTTGTCTTGCTGCCTCCCGGCCCTGCTGCACCCAGGCCATCCGTCTGAGGGTGCACCCCCTGTATCTGATGATCCCAGGCACGGTCGGCTGCTCCTACGCCTTCATGCTCCCAGTCTCGACGCCCCCCAACTCAATCGCCTTCGCCTCTGGACACTTGCTGGTCAAAGACATGGTGAGTCTGGGCATTTTCTAGCAGAGGCACGAGGAGGTGGGTGGATGCCGGGGTGGGCAAGGCATCAAGGCAGGACTTCTGCTCCCCCAACATCCCCCAGTTTCTGAAGAGGTCATTCTGAATGGGGCCAGAAATATACCTTTTAGCAAATACTCTGGGATGGTTCTTATGCTTAGGCAATTTCAGGAAGCACTGCCTCAGCGACTACTTTCCAAAGTTTGCATCAGAGACGAGGGACTTCCCCTCTCTCTGGGCACCACCCTGTCTTCCGACTGGCTTGGTCAAGAGCTACATTCTCAGTGGGGTCTCTAGGAAAAGAGCAGTGGACCACACCTGGGACGTAGGGCCAGGCCTCAGTGCCCAGCCTGCCGGAGGAGAGACAGAAGCCGAGGGTCGTGGCAGTGGCAGGGGGATCCCCAGCTTTCAGCAGGGCTCTCCCCCTAGCTCCCCTGCTGAACCGCCTCCTGCCTCCTCCTCCGCCTGCTCCCTACTGCCCTTCCCCCTCCACTGGCTGCCTGGGGTGTTTGCTCCGTGGGTGCTCAGGGACTGCAAATCTTAAGCTGGTGCCACCGAGAAGGGGGATCTGCTTAACCAGTCCTCAACCAGTGCAGGCTCTACAGGCACAGAGATCCCAGCGGGACAGATGGAGAGAGAACAAGAGTGAGAGGCAGAAAGAGATCACAGAGCAGAGAGACAGCAGGGACCCAGGGAGACAGACGTCCATCCACTTGTTTGTTCATTCACTGCACAAGTATTTGCTGAGCACATTCCATGTTCTGGACACGGGGGTTACGCAGTGTAGGGAGACCCAGGTCTGTCTCCAAGGAGGTTGCCTTCTGTGAAGGAGACAGTAAATGAAAAGCAGGGGGGATATTTAATGATCAAAGCAGATTTTCAAGTTGTGTGATCCTGGGTGAGCCAACTTCTCTGAGCTTCATTTTCCTCTTCTGTAAAATGGGAATAATCATCATAACCACAACAACGACAGCCCTCACAGGTTGCTTTCAGGGTACGCGGCACAGCTGTATGACAACTGCTGGTGCAGTGCCTGGCACCTAGAAACCACTCGGTGAAAGGGGACATTGCAGCTCCTTAAGGGTCAGCCTAAGGCTTGTAGAGATGGAAGGGTCTTGGATATCGACCGACCTGGGTTTGTGTCCCGGCTGCATCCCTTCCTAGCTGTGCAATCTTGGGTGAATGACTTTCTGACTCTGAGCCTGGGCTTTCCCATCTGTATAATGGGCCTCGAGCAGACCCCTCCCTCACTCTGGGCTCCATTGCAGGTGCGGACAGGATTCCTGATGAACCTGATGGGCGTCCTGCTGCTCAGCTTGGCCATGAATACTTGGGCACAGACCATCTTCCAGCTGGGCACCTTCCCGGACTGGGCCAACATCCACTTAGCCAATGTCACAACACTGCCATCCACTTTGGCCAATGACACATTTCGGACCCTCTGAGCCCCCCTTGGGGATTCTCTTTGGGCTGGGCCCTCCCAGAAGGTCTTGCCACCATCTGCTGCTAGGACCCTCCAGGATGATCAAGCAATTCTTCTCTGTGATCCAGTACGCAGCAAGCAAGGGTGACTTCCAGTGGTCCACTTGGGTCCACAGTCTCATTATCTAGGATACCTTCTCCTCTGTCATGCAGTTCAGGGCGCAGCCACCTCCCAGATCTGCTGCTTGAGAAACAAGCTCCTTTATCTCTGAGCTGTTCTGTGGTTAGGATGCAAGAAAACCCAATTTCAGTAACAATAAGCAAATCTGGAATGGCGTTTGTCTTGAATAGGTGGGGTGGGAAGCACAGCTAGCATCCCTCACCGACTGCGTGAGGTTACCATCTGGAGAGACCATCTTGCCTTTAGGGATCACCTTCCTTCATGACACTTTGGGGCTGCTGTGTCCCAGTCTAGCTGTTCCAGCTGTTCACAGCCCATGTGTGCTCTGTTCGGTGGGGGCCCATTCTCTGCTAGTTGTTTGAATATCACCCCTGCCGATACCCAGCAGCCAGGGGTATTTTCAGTCCCTGGAGACAGGGGGAGGAACAGATGACATCCTGAGGACGTGGACATCGTGCAAAGCCTCCTTGCCGCTTCTCTGGGCTCCCAAACACACAAGGGGAATTCTAGACCTTTCTACCCAAGCTTATTAGGATTTTCCTGTTCAATCTGATTCGGTATGGCCACAATTCTTGGGTCAGGCCAAGTCTGGACCCTCTCATAGGTGACCTCTCATAGGTGACCCATGGCCCCCCCTCCGGCCAGACCCCTCCCGCACATGGCCTGCAGAGGCCTTCGTGGCTGCTGGCTGCTTCTTGTTCCAGGGGCTGGTCTTTACCTCCTCACCCCCACCCCATGTGGTAAGCATGTTTGATTAGCAAAGGCCACACTTTTCAAGGGTGAGAGAAAAGTCAAAAGATAAATCGGGGCCTTGTAAAAGGTCAAACGTCTCAGGCAGGGAAATACCATAATCCTCTTCTACAGATGAGGACAGCCTCCCCTGAGCCAGTGGCTAGCAGGGCCTGTCCTAGAGAATTGGATCCCTCCTTGTTTCAAGCAGGAACATCTCGGCATCCCCAGTGAATAGCATAGTTTGGACCTAGTGGACGCTCAGGAAGTGTCTGTGGATTCAGTGGCCAGGTGTTAGCCCAGCATCAGAAAGGCATCGGCTGAGGGGCCCAGAAAGCTCACATCCCCACTTCGTACACCTCTGAGGGCTGAGGTTCCCCGAGGAGCTTGGGCTGGGAAGCAGTACCCAGAGACTGAGCTTGTTCTTGGAACAGCACAAGTGAGTCATGGATGCTTCCCTGGGAGCAGCGGGGAGGAGGGAGAATGGGCTCCCATCCTTTCCGTGGGCGTATTTCAAGATTCAGTCACAGTTACAGCCCGTTGGGGTTGGGAGGTGCACTCCTGTAGGATGGGGTGGGGGGAAATTCATTCACAGAGGAATCCCAAGGGGCTTATCACCAGATGAATCATGATTTCAAATACTTCTGATTGAAAATGCTATAAAATAAAGAATGTTAATCAACACTGGGCCTGGAGATTATTTGCCTTTGTGGCCATAAAAGAGCTTCAAAGCCCTAAATTCTGGAACTGGGGGTTTCACAGAATTGACCTCCCTGACCTCATGTCCTTTCTGCTCTCTCCTCTCCACTGCACTCCAGACACATACTCAAACTCTCCTGCCTCAGGGCCTTTGCACAAGTTGTTCCCTTTGCCTAAAACACTGTGCTCCCAAATATATGCTCATTTTCTCACTTTACTTAGGTCTCTGCTCAAATGTCACCTCCCCAAAGAGGGTTCCCTGACCATCGGGTCTAAAATATCACCCTCATTACTTTTTATCCCCTTATCCTGCTATGTTTTTCTTCTTAGTATTTAGTCAGGACACTGTATTATTTATTTTCTTCTTTGTTAACTTTCTCTCCCTCTAGAATATAAACCTATGAGAATACAAACTTTATTTTCTTCAGTGTTGTAACTCCACTACCTAGAACAGTTTCCAGCACGTAGTAGGTGCTCAGTAAACATTTGATAAATAAATCTATACCAGAATTTATGAGAAGGCAATCTCACTCTTCTATCTGGGATCTGTTTGGCTCATTTTTTAATTCACTCATTCTTCCATTTATTCATTCAACAGTACTTATTTAGAACCTGTTATGTGCTAGTTCACTGTCCCCAGCCACATAGAACTTAGCCCAGGAGACAGGCTGTAGGCAGGTAAACAAATAAATAAAGTGACTCTGGGTTATAACATGGGCTAAGAAGAAAGTGAAACTGGCCAATGTGGCAAGCCTACTCAGAGGCTATGTTAGCCAGGGTGGTCAGGGAGGACTTCTCTGAGGAGGCGGCACTGGGCTGAGACCAATAGGAGTCAGTCATGTGCTCATGGTGGTGTGGGAGGAAGGGGGATGGCAGGGGTGATACAGAGTTGTTAGAAATATACCAGGGACTCATCTGGAGTACACAAGGAATACCCAGAAGTCAGAAGAGACAAAAACAAAACACTTAGTTACCTGAGGCTGCGTAACAAATCACCCCAAAGTTCAGGGCCTTAAAACACAACAATTTGTTGGCTCCCGTTTCTTCATTTGGTCAGAGTTCTGCAGGCATAGTTTTGTCTCTGCTGTACATGGTATGGCTGGGGCCACTGGGCCAGGGTTTTAGCCGGAGCTGGAGTGTCCATGATGGCTGTGTACCCTTCAGGGTCATGTGGCTTCTCCAGGAATCCAGCCTGGACCTCTGTACATGACAGTGGACTTCTCAGAAGGCAAAAGCAGAAGCTACAAGGCCCCTGAAGGTGTGGGCTTGGGAGTCCAAGAGTGTTGATTCTGCCCCACTATATTGGTCAAAGCAGGTCACAGGGTTAGCCCTGTTCAAGGGGAGGGAAATAACTCCATTCCTTGATGGGAGGAGTGTCATCCACATACAGGGCAAAGATGGCTGGTCACCAACTTTGGAAGCCTTCCACCCTAACAGCCAAGAGAAAATTGGATGAAAGATACGAATATGCCATTCTGAAAAGGGATATGTAATTGGCCAGTGAATTTATAAGAGATGCTCAAACCACTTGCAATCAGGCAAATGCAAGTTAAATCAAGATTCAACAACACTCCAATCAGACTGCAAAAACTAGAAAAGTGGACAGTGAGTGATGGTGAAACACGAGGACACAGAAACCCTGGTTTTCTGTTGGCGAAACAACAAACTATTCCCATCAGCCTGGGAAGCAACTTGGCAGTAATCGGGGGATTCATTATCTGCACTCCTGATGGCCCATCCTGTTCTTGGGCTTACGTCCCAGCAAAATTATCCCATGTGTCCCTAAGGAGACAATGTAGGAGGCTATTCATGCTACTGTTGTCTGAGGTACCAAAAAGCTGGAGGCCACTGAGGTGACCATCACTGGGGAAGGGGGGTGCATTTAAAAACAACACATGGAGGAAGCACACTGTGGAAACATGGCCACACGTAGAAGCAATGAAACATGGAGTGATAGGATGGACATGGACAGATTCCAGCATGAACGTCAAATAGAAATACAGTCACGTGGACAGAGGAATGGAAGCTGTGATGGTACATGGGGGGAAAAAAGTGAATAAAAGTTATTGAGCGAGGAGTTCAATAAGCCATGTCGGACACCTGGCTCCACCCATAACATCTGTATGACCTTAAGCAGGCCCTTTACTGTTTGGACTTTGATTTCCCCATCTGAGAGATGATGGTCTACTGACCAGGTGTGGGCAGATGGTCATTTACGGAAACCACAAAGGAAAGTATAGACCCTGGTAATGGAAGGAGGGCTAGTCATGGAGAAGCACCTCTCAGCCCGGGTCTGCAGGACAGCTGCTGACCTGGAGCTGGAAACTTTCGTCTGAGGACACATCCAGCCCTTGATGATTCCATAGGGATGTAGCGGCCCTGGGTCTTCCTCCCCTTTCTCTCTCAGCTCTCCTGCTGGGGCTCCCCAATGGCCAAACCCAGCTGTATTGGTCAGCCTTCTCCAGAGAAACAGAAACAAAAAGATGTGTATATAAATGGAAAGAGTTGCAGTTCAAGTCCAAAGGCAGCCTACTGGCAGAATTCCCTCCTGCTCAGGCAAAGTCAGCCTTCTGTTCTATTCAGGCCTTCAGCTGATTAAATGCGGCCCACCACATTATGGAGGGCAATCTGCTTTATTCGAACTCCATTGATTTAAATGTAAATCTCATCTGGAAACACCCTCACAGAAAGATCCAGAATAATGTTTGGTCAAATATCTGGATACTGTGGCCCAACCAAGTTAACACATAAAATTAACCATCACACCAACAGAAGCCAGAAGGTAAGGGAGTCCTTTGATGCAGCCCATCCAGGTCCTCCTTTATAATTTTTTATATTGATTACATGCTAAAAGGATAATATTTTGGATGTATTAGGTTGAATAAAATATTTTATTAAAATTTCACTTTTTATGTGACTACTAGAAATTTTTAAATTATATATGTGACTCACATCATTTCTATTGGAGGGCACTGCCTAGTTAATAAGATTCTAGCCACTTCTCCACATTCTCAGACCAGCTGGATGGTGGCAACATTCTACACCTACAAGCTGTAAAATTCAATGACACTAATATTCGATGGACCTCTGATTATGATTCTAGATCTGAAGGCTTACCACTTCCTCTTCCTGTTCTGTCTTATGGCTCTGAATCCTCCACCCAGAAATTCCCCTCAGCAAAGCTCTTTCTATTTTTGGTGATTCAAACACCCCTTCCGGATGTTGTGGGCCTAGGCTCAGGCCAGCCTTATATAGGCAGAAGTGACTGCCTACATGTGCTGAGAAAAGCCCAGAATATCTTCTGCCCCTTCCCTCCCTATGCTCACATCCTCCCAGATCTTATGCGTCCACTAGAGGCCCTGGGGAAATGACCAGCATGGTTCTTAACCGAGCAGCTCCCTGGTGCCAGTGCGGTAACTAGGCAAATACTGGTGTTTTCCAGGACTCTTTCCTCCGACCAGCACAATACCCTGAAGCTTCCTATATGATATGACCCAGACCAGGGATCTGGTCCAGTGGTCATCATAGAGGCCTGTACAATCTGGTCTGAGAAGTCTGGGGCTCACTCAGGCCAAGCTATCAGCCAGGTTGGAAGGAGCAAGCCTGGAACATTTATATATTGTTTACTGGATACTGTACATACATTATCACATTGAATTTTCAATGCTAAGAAGTAGGTACTAGTATTCTCATTAGAGCAGAGTACATCCAAGTTCAGAGAGGGACAGTGTCTTTCCCAAGGTCACACAGCACAGTAAGTGACATAGCTGGCGCTGGAGTGCAGATCTGCCAACTTCAGCTCAGGGACCCTGCAGATCAGAGGAACAGCTAGACTGCTCCCTGTATCTGTCCTAGCATCTGAGGCCTCCGTCAGAACTTGTAAATTGGTGGCCTTCATGCTGGCTTTGGCCCAAAGACCTACCGAGATTGGCCTGCACCATGGTCTTTCATTTTTCAGAAATGCTGGCTTTTACAACTTAGAGACTTTTACATAAAAATGAGAATGACTGGCATCTTTGGAAAAACTAGCCACCCAGGTAACGCTGGGCCTCATTTTAAAGAGGCTTCAACCCTCAGCTGGAGTGGAGTAGAAGCTGCCCTTTTTGAAGCGTCTCCACGTGGCAGTTCACTGCTGTTTCCACCTGGCCCCCTCTGCTCGTTACCTTAGGTGGCCCCTGCAGGTGCCTGCGTTTCCTGCTCTTGATCTCCTCTGTGTCCAGTTCTTTGCAGATCTGACAGCGGCCTGGCTTCCTAGAGGGGCTTGTGATCCAGGAAGTGTGTTAAGCCCTCTGAGGACTATAGGTGCCTCATCCAAGTGTGTGACTGTGAGAATACCACTTCCCTTTTCTGGGCCATGGGACCCTCCTTCAGGCCTGAGCAAGTAACCAGGCAATGTCCTTAGAAGGGAAATGACACAGAATCTGGAATACTGCCTCACTGCGCCCCCGGCCTCAGGCTATCCTATAGGGTGTGGTGCTGGGGGCTCAGGAGAGGCCTCCTGGAGGAGGTGGTCCTGCTGGCAGTGATGGGGCCCAGAGACACTGGGGTGTGGGGGGAGAAGTGTCTGCTTTCCAGGAAGGGATTGGCTTTCAGAACAGCCCAGAAGTGTACCTGCAGGGCAGTGACTGCGGCGGAGCCCACAAACAGGGCGTTCACATTCATTGAGTGCCTGCTCTTGGCAGTGCCAGGTGTATCCCAGGGTCGAGATGAATCTTGTGAATTCTTCCCTCTCCCCCAGTAGGGCCCAGTGACTGACCAGTAAACTCTGAACAAGGATGCTGACAATAAATCCTGGCTCACCTCTTACTAACTGAGAGGCTGGGTTAAGGGACTTAAGTCTCTGGATCTCAGTTTTCCGAACTGAAAATGGAAATAACAGTCCCTACCACAAAGGGTTGTTGGAAGAAAAGATTCAGTGAATGTGAATAGAAGCTATGTAGAAGCACGCCTGATACTTAGCAAGTGCTCCATAAATGTTAACTGTTCTTGTCATTACTCTCTTTTAAGAGGAGGAAACTGAGACAGAGAGGTGAGGTCACCCAGCCCAAGGTCACACAGCTAGGGAGGGACAGAGCTGTGACTGGAAGCCAGGTCCATGTTGGGATAAAGACAGGAATGGAGCTGAGAGGGAGACCAGAGTCACTGATGATTGGAAAGGGTCGTAGCAGAGGTCCAATTTTTTCCTGTGGGTTTGTACCCGCTGAGAGTTAGGGATCAGGCTCCTCTGGGGACACGTAACTGTGCAGGGGGAGGGAACACCAAGCTGAGCTGAGTTCTAGCCCAGCCCTACCGCTAATGAGCTGTATGGCTTCTCTGAGCCTCGGTTTTCTCCTCTGTGAAATGGGACTAATTCTACCTTCCTGCGACCTGGATTAGAGATGTTGCTTGGAAAAGGCCTTTTCTCTCCTCCCATAGCTTTCACCAGCTCCTGCCTGCTGGAAGAGGATGAGGCAGCTTGCCCAACCCCCTGGGAGGTGCACCCAGGCAGGGCGGGACAAGGCCACCAGGGGCACTTAATTAAGGGCAGAAAAGCAGAAGTGCCAGGGTTTCCCAAGTCCTGGAGGCCGCAATTCCCCCCGCCACACTTCCTCTCCACCTGCTGTCGCTGCCTGAGCCCGCCTGCCCGGATCTACTGCTCTTCAGCAAGCATGAGGACCCCCCGCGGGATAGCTGAGCATCTCATCAGGACCGGGTAGGTCTGGGGACTTTGGACCCTGGGGGCCAAGGCAAGAAAATAGTCAGTGCTCAGGCCTGATGGATATGAGTCTAGGTCTCAGTCTCTACTGTTCCCTGGCTGTGTGACCTTAGGTAAATCCTTACCTCTTTGAGTCTCAGTTTCCCCATCTGTGAAATGGGAATAGTAATAATGTTTGTGGGAGTGTTGTGAGAACTGAATGAGAAAATGCACACTTAGGGCTTACCATCATGCTCAGCTCAGAGTAAGCACTCAAAGAATGACAACTGGTTCCTTTTCATTAACAACATTCAGCACAGACCTTGGCACCCTGTATGACTTAGAACTGGTTTTCCATTCCAATATCATTTAAATTATTAGCTACCATTTTAACAGCTACCATGTTTCAAATATGAATTATACAGTAGAAGGGAGTTTAGTCCCAAATTAAAACGTCATCGGGGCTGAGAAGACCATAATTCATCATCTGTAACCTCAAGTGGGTCCTCAATCCTGCCCAGCACATACATAACTTCCCTGGTTCATTTACTCTCTCACTTTCCTGGGCACCTATTTTATACCTTTTTCTTCATCTTCAAATTTCCATCATCTCCTCCAGCATCCTCACCATCAGTGCTTATCTGCTTTCCTGCTACCCTGAACAAACAGAAGCAAACATGCTACAGTCCACAAATATTTATGGAGTACCGACTATACATCAGACACTATTCTAGGTACTTGGTATATATCAGTGATCAAAAGAGACCAAGTTCCCACCCTCGTGGAACTGATGCTCTAGTGACAGGTAATAGCTGAAATGGTACTTGCTATGTGCCAGTCACAAAATGACCCTCTGAGGTACCACTTTTATTGCACCATTTCACAGATGAGAAAACTGAGGCACGATAATGTTTAAAAAAAAAACAAACTCAACCAAGGTCACATAGATGGTGAGTGGTGAAGCAGGGATTTGAACCCAAGCAGTCTGGAGGTCACATCCTTAAGCATTGCTCTGTTCTGTGTGGAATAGATGTTACTGATACCTAAGTGCCCACACGCTGCCTGTCTGCTCAGCATCACCTGTACTCATTTCCTGTGCCTTCCCACCTGCCATTAAGGATGACTGGCCCCTGCTCCTTTCTAAGACCAGCCCCAGCTTCTATGCTCTCAACCCCACCCCTCCACCCATTGAAGGCTATCACTCCAGCAGGCCTCCCCTTCATCACCGACTTCCCTCTTGATTGGATCCCCCATCTGCAAACATGCTAGAGTTCCTCCATCTCAAATGAACTTGATCCCATTTCCTGCATCAGCTACTACACCATTTCTCTGCACCTTTACTGCAAAAATGATCTGAAACCATTGTCTGCACCCACGTGTCATGTTCATCTCCATCCAGTCTGCCCTGGGTCCACTCTAGTTAGCTTTTGGCCCAACATGCCTCCAAGCTTCCCTTGTCCAGGATTCCAGTGATTAAACCCAGTGGTCATTGCTCAGCCCTCATCTTTCTTGACCCATCAGCAGCACTTGACACATTTGCTCACTCCCTTCTTCTTGAAACATTTCACTGACTTGGGTTCCCAAGCTCCACAGTGTTTGGTTCTCGATCTCCTTTGCTGGTTCCTCCTCATCTCCCAACCTGTGAACCCTGGAGTGCCACAAGGCTCTATCCTCAGAGCTCTCGCCTTCCCATCAACACACCATCTAAAGGAATCTCATCTGCCCCATGGCTTTAAATACCACCTATCAATCCATGACTCCCAACTTTATATCTTCAGCCTGCTCTCTCCTCTGAATTCCACATTGTTTCCCTTTACACACTCAGCAGCTCTGCCAAGTGGCTAGATTGGCATCTCAAATTTCCAAATGCCAGCTGAATTCCTCCTCTCCCCCTCCACTCAAACCTGTTTCAACCACAGATTTCCCAGCTCAGGAAACACCACCTCAGTGCTTATAGCTGCTCAGACACAAAAACTCATTGTCATCCTGACTCACCCCTCTTTCTCTCACACCCACAGCCCATCAGTTTGCCAATCGTGTTGGCTCTTCCAGGAAAAAGGATCCAGAACCCAACCTCTTCTTAGTATTCCTCTGCTGTCAGTCTTCCGTGGAAGCTCTATGAAGCCAGGAATTCTCTTCTGTTTTATTCCTTCCTGTGTCTCCAATGGTAGCACATAGTAGTTGCTTAATAAATATTTGTTAAACGAATAAATAAGAGTACAATAGAGGAGAAAATTTCCTCAGAGATCAACTGGTCCACTCTTCCCATCCTCTAAATTATAGAGGAGACATTGAGGTCTATAAAGAAGGGATGTCCAGGGTCACACAGTTAGTTGGCCAAGACTATGAATTCAAGTGAAATGTCATCTCTCCCTATTTCTCTCTCTCTCATACTCTCTCTCTCATTGTGCGTCTTTCTCCATGATTCTTTCATTCCCTTGCACCAGTTGCCCTCACAAGACACAAGCAGCCCATATATTCATCCTCACATCCTCAGGAACTGCATGGAAACTGGGTTCTTCCCAGACAACTCAGTGAGAATAATCCTGGGGAAGGCTCTGATTGGCTCAGCTTGGGTCATGTGGGTTTGGGGTGGGTTACTCTGATTGGCCCACCTGAGAGGAGTGCCCACCCCTGTGGCTGAAGGGGTGGAGCTTGTTGGCAGTTGAAGAGTTTGTCTGGCGGGGCGTTGGGGAGACACAACCCCCAACCCTGCTGATAGAGGTTCCCCCAATTTCCTTGTGTGCAGGTGCAGATTCTGGTACCTGGGGCTCTGCAAGGCCCTTGCCCCGCTGAAGGCCGCCTGGGTTGCCTTCTCCCAGCCCATCCCAGCCAGCTGTGACCAGCTGCTGGCCCAGCTCCTCCTGTGTGGTTCCCTGGCCGTTGCTGCCGGGGGGCTGACCTACTACTGGCTGGTGTCCTCGCTGCTTTATCCTCTAGGGCCCTCGGCCGTGGTGGCCACTGTCTGTGGCCTCCTGGCCTTCCTGGGCCTGGGCCTGGTGCCCCCCGCCCGCTGTCTGTTTGCCCTCAGCGTGCCCACCCTGGGCACTGAGCAGGGCCGCCGCCTCCTCCTGTCCTGGAGCACCGCCACCCTGGCCGTCGCCGTGGTGCCCAACGTCTTGGCCAACATGCACGCGGCTGGACAGGTGCTGAGGTGTGTCGCGGAGGGCTCCCTGGAGAGTCTGCTCAACACCACTCACCAGCTGCACACGGCATCCCGGGCTCTGGGCCCTGACGGCCACGTGGGCAGCCAGGGCCTGACCCTCCAGGCCCAGGGCAATGGCTCCACCTTCCAGCTCCACATGCTCCGGATCACTCAGCATGTCCTGGAGGACTTCTCCGGCCTGGAGTCTTTGGCCCGGGGGGCAGCACTGGGGACCCAGCGGGCAGTCACAGGGCTCTTTATGCTGGGCCTCCTGGTGGACTCGGCCTGGTACCTCCATCGCTACCTGACCGACCTGCGGTTTGATAACATGTATGCTACCCGGCAGCTGGCTCGGCAGCTGGCAGAGGGTGGGGCCACACACCTGGTGGCCTCCCCACCGGCCTGGCTTCTCTGGGCGGCCCGGCCGAGGCTGTCCCCTGCGGAGCTGCTGAGTTGTCTCCTAAGGCTGGGGCTGCTCGCCCTGCTCCTGGTGGCCACAGCTGTGACGGTGGCCGTGGACCATGTGGTCTTTCTCCTGGCGCAGGCGGCCGTGGACTGGGCTCAGCAGCTGCCCACTCTGCCTGTCATGCTCACCATCAAATACGACGTAAGTGTGGTGATGGGAAGGCGGGCATAGAGTCATTTCCTTGAGGGAAAGGATAGGGTTTGTTAAACCCTTGACTCAAAATTGAATTCTTCTTGCCTTCAAGTCGTAGTCCTTGGATCCTCTGTGGGGTCCAGGGCCTTTGGCAGAAGAGCTCATTTAATTCTCATGACCGCCTGAGGCATGGATTCTGTTTTCACCCCTTATCACAGGTGAGGATACTGATACCCAGAGACATTTAAATAATTTGCCCCCAAGGTCACTCTTCACATGTGGCAGCATATCCCGGTCTCGTTTTTCTCGCTTGTACCAACAAGATCAATCCTCCTTACCCTGCAATGTTACTGTGAGTCTTAAAGTGTGGTAGTCTCTAGAAGTACCTAGTCAGCTACATGCCACATAGGAAATGTTTAATAAATAGTGACTATTATTAATAGCTCATATCTGTAGATGATAGACTGGAGGAAGCCTTAGGAATAGTCTAGATCAGGAGTCCACCAAGTACAGCCCATGGGCCAGTCCTGCCAGCTTCCTGTTTTTGTAAATTGAGTTTTATTGAACTCAAATTAGCCATGCCTTTGTTTACATATTGTCTATGACTACTCTACGGAGTTGAACCATTGCAACAGGGGTTGCATACAATGGCCTGCAAAGCCTAAAATATTTACTGTTTTAATGGTGGTATATAAAATACTTATCACCTATTTACTATTGGAAAAATTTACTATCTCATCAAGTTTTGTGGTTTTTGATCTTTGGCCACAAATCTTTTGCTTTTTAATAGTGAGATCTCACACAAAATCCACTGAGAAAAATATGCCAGTGTCAGACCCTGAGCTAATAATATCACTAGCTAATATTTATTGAGTACTTATTATATACTAGGAAAGTGTTCTTCAAACTGCATAAAATCAATTTAATCAGTTTAGAGGGTCATAGTCGCTATTTTTTTTTAATGGACTAGAATAGACTAGAAATTTATTAGCATATATTATAGGTGATGGGGTGTATTGCTCTATGAAAATTTCCTTCATAAAATGCATTTCTTACTGTCAGACACGTTTCTTTACTGTCGTAAGTAAAGAAACATGTCAGGCAAGGTGCTAAGTGTGATACCCAATTTTCTGTATTTCATCAAACCTAAGATGCCTTTTTCTGCAAGTCGCATCATCATTCTGTGCATCATTAGATAAGAAAAGCCCGCCCCTTAAACCATGACACGATGCCTTCTTATCATTTCAAATTTTAATTGTATTCGTATAAAAAATTTACTGATTATTTAACATAGATTTTATCATCTTTCTTGTGGCTAGATAATAAGAAAAATAGTGAAGTAATTTTGTGAAGGTTTTCCTAAAACATCCTCCCATGCAAGCCTGACTCTTTGGAACGATCGGTTGAGTTAGTATCTGTGGCTTTTCACCTAGTGCTCTTCTCTGTGCCTTCGAGAGAGAGCACTGGTGATGTTCCACTATGGTTTCCAGCATTTTCTTCCAAACTGTGGACCCCCCACTCCTCAAGTTTCACTGCTGGCACCCTCTGATCAGAGAGCATGAAATGGCACAACTGCTAAAAGCACATTGAAGACACACACCTTGATCTTGGTAATAACGGCTACTTTGTGCACTGAGGCCAAATAGAAATACAGAGACAGATTTTGGAGGAAGAGAGAGATAGCTTTATTTTTCTGCCACACAGACGGGAAGATACAGCAGGCTAGCGCCTCAAGAACTGTGCCCCTCCTCCTCGGGAGTCGGCGAAGATTTTATACATGGGGCTCGCAGTCCGGGGTATGTGACAAGCATCAGGTGGTGAAGGTCTTGCATTCTTTTTCCTTCGCATTATTTCAAAGCAGTCATAGCTGGTGTCAGGCCGCTCAGAAATTGGGGTCCCACAGCCTGTTAATTGTCCGTTTGCCTCGGTTTATCGGCTGGAGAACTGCTTTCTGAAATGCAAAAAAAGAACTACAGGGGGTGACCTGTTACCATGGTCGTAGGGAATGCAGGTTCCAAGTCTTTAGGGAGTAAGAGGCAGGATGTAACTCACACAGAATTAAGGGTGATAGGTGCTGCATGTAATTTACATGGTATCAGGGAGTTAGCTTTGAGAAATACAAATCTAGTTACTACAGATCAGTGGCATTTAAAGTAAAACAAAGAGGCCAGGTTATCTTTCTCCTCTAGCCTGTTCACTGTTCTCTTTGTTTTCCTTGCTCTCAAGAGGAAAAAGAACAATCACTTCTATTTGTACTGCAAAATCTCAAAGATATGAAAATGTGAAAAAAACATGAATCCCAGAGTTGATGAAATAAATAGCTCATTTAATTGCCCTAGGCAGGTTTACTTTTGTGGACTCCTTTCTCCATAAAATAATATTAATGACTGCATTGGTAAAATGAAGAATATATTAATGTTATATGGTAAAATATAATCTTCAACTTAAAAGTGTATTTTGAAATTCTGATTCTAAAAGAAAATAAAACATTTTTGTAGGTCCCTAAAAGTACTGTGGGTCACTAGCACTGCACTTAATGGGGAAGTTTTTCATGGACAGAACCAGGATTCAACCCAAGAAGTCCGGCACCAAAGTTCAACCAGTTAACCTCCGACCTCCCTGCCTCTCTAGACCCCATCCTTCTTACTCCAACATGCCCCATGGAAATTGGAGGACCTAGTGCTTAGGAGCAGAATACTGGGACCCACCCTGGCTGGGACTGACCCCTGGATGGGCCACATGTAACCCACAGTGTGATCTTAAGTTCCCATCTTTTAAATGAGGCTCCTCATGGGCTCAACCTCATAAAATTGTTCTTATTTGATGGACTAGAATGCCTGAAGTATTCACTAAGGGCTCAGCAAAGAGTAAATGCCCATAAGCCTGAATGGGTTTTCTCTAAAGTATTCTCTGCAAAGAGAATAATGATAATAAAAATAGCATCTGTATGGTGCTTTTCATTCGGCAAAATCCTGCTTCTGATTCCTGATCTCATTTGACCCTTCTCAAAATGGGCAGATTTTGCGCCCATTTTGCAGATGAGGGCAGGGAAAGTTGGACCCGTCTAGCGCCACAAGCACCTGGATGCGGTGGGGGTCAGGGGATAGCTCGGATGCCTGTCTGTTGAGTTGGCCTTTTTCTCCTTTTTGAAGGCTGCGTACACTGTCCTGGCCTTCATCTCCTTCCTCTTCAACCAGCCACCACCGGAGAGCCCCTTCCTCTCTGCCCACAACTCCTTCCAGTGGGAGCTGCGCTTCACTGCCCCCGGCTGCCCGCTGTTGCCCGCCCAGCGCCCGCACACAGCTGCCCCCCTGGCTGCGGGCGCCCTGCAGCTCGTCGCTTGCTCCACGATCCTCCTGGAGACCTACGCCCGCCGCCTGCGGCATAGCATTGCTGCCTCCTTCTTCACCACCCAGGAGGCAAGGAGGGTGCGCCACCTTCATGCCCGGCTCCAGCGAAGATACGACAGGCATCGAGGCCAGCAGCTGGCCCCGGGCACCCTGTCCTGCTCCTGATACCCGGGAGAGGCAGCAAGCACCCAGCACGGCTAGACAGACCTGCTGGACACCTGGAAGGACAGAGAACTATGGCGCCGAGAGGAAAGAGCTTGGCGTTGCCCAGACCTGAGCTGTAACCTTGGCCCTTCTGCTGCCTCCCTGTGTGACCTTGGGTAGGTTGCATCACCTCTCTGAGCCTTGGTTTCTATATCTGCATAAGGACTGTATAACAACAATTAATGTGACCTACATTGCACACAGGAATTGGTAAGGGCAGAATGAGATATCGGGCAGGAAAGGCCTGGATAAATAGAAAAGTACAAGGCAAGGTGAAGACAAGCTTCCTCCGGGCCAGAGGAGGGGAGTGTCTGTTCAGGCTCCCATCTGCACTGGCTGCTGTACCGGGTAGATGGAGACTTTGCAACCTGCCTGTGTCTAAATGCTCCTAAATTTATTTATATGTCTCTGAATCTTCTGAACTTATTTATAGTCATTAACATTGTCTTGATTTTTATAAATAAATGCATTTATTAGATTCTAAATTAGATTGTTCTTCCTTTGCTTCAAATTCCTTCAGGGGTTTCCCATCTAGGGTTGCCAGGTTTAGCAAATAAAAATACAGGACACCTGGCTTAATTTGAACTTCAGATAAACAACCAATATGGGTTTGGTATACGTACGTCTCAAGGATACGTATACAAATCCCGTATTTGTTGTTTATCTGAAATTCAAATTGAGGGGTAATCCATATTTTCTGGCAACTCCAGCCCTGCCGAAGTTATAATAAAATCGCAGCTCCTTACTCTCTGGGCTCGGCATTCCCTGTTTTTCCCTCCAGGTCATTCTCGGCCCTTCTCTCACCTGCTCTCTTTCCCAGGAGTCTGACCCCCGTGATGCTATCACCCTGGCTCCCTTGACCTCTGACTTCTGGTTGGGCTCAGCCAATGGGAGGCACTGGCAGGTGATCTAAAGTGGGAGGGGGGAGCGGTCATGATGTTAATCCCTGTGGCCTTCTGGGCTCTTATTTGGCAGAGGCCATGTTCCACGCTCTGGGTGACCCCGCTCCCATGGCTACAGTTCTTCCTGCGTTTCGGAGAGGCACAGCTCCCATCTACCAGGTACAGGTCTCTGGGGGCGTCACCATCCTTCCTTTAACCAAGTCCCCACCTCTGTGCCTTCATTAAATTCTCTTTAGTTATCCCTTTGAGACTGCAAGCTCTTTCCTGTCTTGGTCACAAAGCCTTGACCGAGCCAGCCTCCCCCTCCCTCGCTATGTCCTGGCTGCATGGGCTTAAGCTCCTCAGAGGCAATGCCCTCACTGTTCCCACATCCTGGGAACAGCCTTCCTTCAAGTCTAGGCCTGTCTGTCTTCTTTGCATTATTTGGACATTAGCTCAAATGTCACCTCCTCAGAGAAGCCTTCCCTGACTGCTCTATCTTAAATTGTCTCATCCGATCTAGTTCAGCTCTATCACAGGAGTCAGCAAGCTCCAATCTGTGGGCCAAATAGGGCCTGTTTCCATGAATAGGGTTTTATTGGACCATGGCTACACCCATTCATTTAAGTACTGTCTCCGACTTCTTTTGCTATGATGGGAAATTTGGGTAGTTGAGACATGGCCTAGAAAACCTGAAATATTTACTATCTGGATCTTTAAATAAAACGTTTGCTGACCCCTGAGCTATCATATCAATTTGTTTTATCATCTTTATACATGACTTTATCAATATCCTTTATTATCTTACACAGGCGTTTGTATGTTTAGCTGTCTCTTTGTTTACTTGTGGGTGTGTTTCCTGTCATCCCCACAGGCATGGAAACTCCTGCCTGGTCCTCCACAGTTTTCCTAGCATCTAAAGCAGAACCTGAGCAAGGGCTCAGTAACAACGAGTTGAACGGCCAGACTTCTGGAGGTAGAGTTGCATTCTCTCTGGTCTCAGTTCCTTCCTGAAGATTTGGGGCTTGCAGAAGGCAATGATCTGGTGCAGGAAGCAGCTTGCATTGGGCTGAGTTTGGGGCCAAAGGGGAAGATACATAGCAGTAAGAAATACAGCCCCAGTCAAGTTTTAAACAGCCAGTATGTTTAGGAGAATCACATCAGGCCCCTGGCAGCACATCAAGCTTGCCTCCCAAAGCCAGCTCCCTCGGGACCACAAGGGCGGTAGACAGAATAATGCCCCCTAAAGCTGTCCACGCCCTAACCCTCAGAACCTGTATGTCACCTGACATGGCCAAAGAGATTTTACAGATGTGATTGTCAAGGATCTTTTTTATTTTTAATTTTATTGGAGCATAGTTGCTTTACAATGTTGTGTTAGTTTCTGCTGTACAGCAAAGTGAATCAGCTATACATATATATATATCCCTTCTTTTTTGGATTTCTTTCCCATTGAGGTCACCACAAAGCATTGAGTAGAAGTCTCTGTGCTATACAGTATGTTCTCATTAGTTATCTATTTTATACGTAGTAGGGTATATATGTCAATCCCAATCTCCCAGTTCATCCCACCCACCCCCCCATCCCACACCTGGTATCCATACATTGGTTCTCTATGTCTGTGTCCCTATTTCTGCTTTACAAATAAGTTCATCTGTATCATTTTTCTAGATTCCATATATAAGGGATATTATACGATATTTGTTTCTCTCTTTCTGACTTACTCTGTATGACAGTCTCTAGGTCCATTCACATCTCTGCAAATTGGACAATTTCACTCCTCAAGGGTCTTGAGATGGGGAGATTATTCTGGATTATGGTCGGGGATGGGGGGACAATGAAATCACAATGGTCTTTATAAGAGGGAGGAAAGAAGGCCAGAGTCGAAAGGAGGGGATGTGATGACCAGAACAGAGGGTGGAGTGATGTCATTGTGAGGAAGGGGACATGAACTAAGGAAAGTGGGCAGCCTGTCCTGAGCCGGCAGAGTAGGAGTAAGTGGGGTTATGGAGTCCCCGGGGCCAAACACTCCTCCTCCTCTGCTTCCCTCCAAATTCTGGCTAGAGTGGATCTGGGGAACCACGAATCCTGATTAATTATTGTAAAACCCTGAGTTGTCATTTTTGTTGTTGTTTTTAACAATAGGGATTAAAAAAACAAAATAGGAATTGGCAATCTTTTCATCATCACCCCTATACTTCTAAAAAGTTTTCTTGCTTACTGGGTCAACTTCTAGGCCTTTCTTTGTGTGCAATCTGAATAATGGGTAGATAAGGAACCAAAAAGAAATGTGAAACTCTAAGTTGATCTAATTTAAAGAGAACTAATGTGGGCTGAATTGGGTGCCCTATCTGCCAGGGTTTATTTACAGATAAAAGAAATTTCTTTGGATATTTTAAGACAGGAGAAATTTAATACAGGGAGTAAGTCCTTATAATTGGTTGGGAGGGCTGGAGGAGGGGACCTCCAGGAATGAGGACCCAGAACTGCCTTAACCAGGGAGCTCAGCTCTGGGATAGCCAGGAAGATAAGAAACAGGAAGCACCATTCAAACAGCTGGCTCTCAGGATGCACTGTCTTAGCTGTGTCCACAGATGAGAAAGATGCCTCTATACCCAGAACCAGGCTGCACATAAGAGACTTGCCCCAGAAAACAAGGATTCCCATGCTCATCCTCTCAACTCACCCAAAAATTACTCCCCTAATACTGAGATCCCCACACCTCCAGCAGGGCTGCCATAGGGCACATCTCTAGGGGAAGCAGTTCCCAGCATGGTCCATGTGAATGACACATTCTCAGTGGAAGGGCTGAGCATCCCTGCAGCCTGCATGGCTATGCATGGTGATCTGACTTTCAGAACACTGCTTGCCAACAGAAATGGAAGCAACGAAACGGCCTCTACTTCCATCTTTCAAATTGCACACAAGTGGGACCCAAATCATACTGGAATCCTAGCTGCAAGGGGGTCTAGGAACCATTTTTTAGTTTTTCAAAGATTGAAAAATTGTAGTTCGGGAAGACATGCCAAAATAATGACTTTGAAACTTTTTTGACCTCGACTCACACAGGAAATACCTGTTTCTCTGCAACACCATACACACACGCACACACTCACACAACTATAATAAAAGTTTAATGAAAAACAGTCTTACTTTGCGAATGCACCTTGATATTTCATATGCTGTCCTATTTCATTTAATCATATCTGGTCCTAGTCTAGTCTAGTCCATCTATTCCATTCTGGTCTAGTCTAGTTCATTGAACATTACTTTTAAGGACTTAGCCAATTGAAAAAACCCCTTTGAAAAGGAGGGTTGATTGGATATTAGGAATGAGAGTGAATTGGGTATCATACATGCCCTAGAGATGGATACTTTTGAGATGTGAGGCAGGCAGTTTAGAGATAAGAGGAAAAGAGAGAGTATCCATAAAGTTGCTGCCTGGAATATGAAATACAGAGACACAGAGATGGGGAAAGAGGGTACTTGAACAGTTTTGTGGTGTATTACTGCCCTTAGGGTTTTCTTCAGAAACTCCAGTAAAAATAAAATTCTCTCCACTGTTGATCTATGTTGCTGCCAAAGTGTTTATTTGAATTCCAGGACTCAACGGGGACCCAGCAGCCTGGGCTCCCTGCAGTCACATGTCATTACAGGGGGAGGACACACAGGTGGAGCTTCAACCCGGGGCATCTGATTGTCCTTTAATAGAACTGACATCCAAAGGCACATCTCAGTGATCTTGGGTTTTCAAAAGGATGGAGAACAGAAATGCTACCACCCGCCCCTTCCACCCCCACGCCCCCAGCTCTGAGGTATTTTTAAGCTGTGAGTCACCAGCTGCACTGAGCAGGGCCACACGCCAGCCACTTCCCCACACACTCCCTGAAGGTGTTTGTCCTCATGCCTGAGGGGCACCCCTGGCCTCCCACAAGACCCAGCCCCTATCACATATCCTATTCCCACAAAGCTGCCTTGTTGTTTGCTTAGGCAGTGACTCATCCACACATTTTTTTTTTTAATTGCCCAAGTAATACCTGAATCTTTGTCCTTATATAAGTTAGAGCATTGCAGATAATAATAGCTAGTGTTTGCTGGGTGCTTATGATGTGTGAGGAGTATGCTAGCAAATGCTTAACAACTGGTTCTAAAAAAAAAAAGCCCTCATTTGTAGTGTTTGCTGATTTCCATGGTGTAAATACTCCCACTATGCGATTTCAAGAGACCCACATGTTGTCGCTGGAAGTGGACTTAGGAAGAGATGCCCGTGATTGGCTCTCATGAGCTGGTGTGGGCTGGCTCCAGCACACCATCAGATGTGCCCAACCTCTGTAAAACCCTCTGTGTACATCATCTTATTTAAACCTCACAGACGTCTATGAGATGGATGGTATTATCGTTATCCTTTTAGAGGCAAAGAAACTGAGATTCAGAGAGGTTAACTATTTTTCCCAAAGTCACACAGCTAATGAGGATTTAAACCCAGAGGGTCTGGCTCCCACAGCCTATGATCTTAACTAGTCTCTCAAATTAGGGTAAAGCCTTCTTTGACCACCACACTCAAACCTATCTGCCTTCTTGCCCCTGCAGACATAACCACTATTATCAGTTGGGTGGGTACTATTCAGATATTTTTCTATGTGTATACGTATATATAAATATAGAATTACATACTATCGTGAGTTTTAAGTCACATGATACTATATGTACAGTTCTGCAGCTTGTTTCTTCATTCACCAGTATGCTTTGGCCCTACCTCATTCTTTGTCCTTGCTGAATGGCTTTGATATGTCATGAGTTGTTTAGCAGTTTAGTCTTGTTGGATGTTTAGATAGTTTCTAGTTTTTGTTATCATAAACAATGCTGCAATGGACATCCTTGCTCATGGCCCATTGTATACGTCAGAGGGTTTCTTTAAAATAGATAATAAATTACATGGGAATTTTCTTGCTGAATTTACTTATTAAATGATGAGGAGGTTTTAGTTTTTAGGTGCATGTTAGCTGGTGTGACAGACAGACATCCTAGATGGCCCCCAAAGACCCCACATCCTAGAATTTACACCCTTGTGTGATCCCTTCCCCTTGAATGGGCAGAACCTGAACTTGCTTCTAGGTAATAGAATATGGTAAAAGTGGTAGGATGTCATTTCTGTGGTCCATAAGATTGCAACTTCCACCTTGCCAACAGGCTCTTTTTATTGCCTTCTTCTTGGTTTGCATTCTTTGATAAAGAAGCTGCCATGTTAGAGAGGCCCCCATGGAAGGAACTGGGGATGACCTCTGGCAACAGCCAGCTAGAAACTGAGGCTCTCAGTCCAACTGGCCCCAATTCTGCCAACAGCCTTTTAAGTAAGGTTGGAAGCAGATCCTTCCCCAGTTGGGCGTTCAGGTGAGACCCCAGCCATGACCCATATGTTGATTGCAGCCGGACAGAGATTAGAAGCAGAGGACCCACCTAAGCCGTATCCAGACTCCAGACCCATAGAAACTGAGAAATAAGAAATGTGTGCTGTTTTAAGCAACTTCATTTGTGATAATCTGTTATACAACGGTACTGCTGGGATTCCCCCAAAAGCCCTCTGACATAAGCAAAGGCACCTTCCTCATGTCCATTTTGCAGATGAGAAACCTGAGGTTTTGAGAGGATTCTGGAATTTTCCCAGAGTCATAAATGTTAATGTTGACCTTTCTTCTACCCAAGGAAGTTTCCCCAACTTCAAAACAAGTGAGATGGGGAAGGCGGTGCAAACTTCCCTTGACTCTGATGGTAGAGAGAGCCCTGGGGTCTCCAGCTGGAGATGGTGAACTGTCCAAGGATTTGGAAACTTGGCAGTAACAGACGCCCTCTGCTGGATGCCACAGGACCATCCTCAGGATGAGCGCCAGCAGGAAAAGGTACCAGGTAAGAAGGCCAAGTCTTCTGCTGCCCCACCTCACTGCCCACCTGGAAATGCCAAGGCGACCCTAGAAATGAGTTCGAGTGCTGGGTTCCAATCTCTGATCAAGCACTTGTTGGTTTTATGACCTCAACACATTCCTCAGCTGTTCTGGGTCTCAGCTTCCCGAGTGTGAAGTGGGGGTGTCCTGATGCCTAAGTCCTGGGGCTGACTTGTCCTAGGTCCCATTAAGGAAAAGGAAAACAAAAGGAAATCTCCCTGGAGGCAGATTCCCTGAATTCTGATCGTTTTTCTGTTCCAGATTCACCTTGTTGTAGGGTGGATGTTCTTGGTTATCTATTGCTGCGGAGCAAAGTGCTCCAAAACTTAAGGACCTAAAACAATAATTTACTATTATCTTTTCACAGCTCTGTGGGTTGGCTGGGCTCAGCTGGGTGGTTCTCACTTGGCGTTTCTCACATGAGTGAAGGCAGAGACTGGAGTCATTTGAAGACTTGACGGGGCTGGCCATCCACGATGGCTTCTCCACTCATAGTGTCTGGGGCTCAGTGCTCCTTCACATGGCCTGAACAGAACATCCCAATTGCCTTAAATAGCAACTTGGGGCGCTGAGGCAGGAAGCAGAAGCTGTCAAGCCAGTGAAGGGCTACACCTGGAACTGGTCAGTGTGCTTCCACCAAAGGAGTTTCAGCTTCCCACCCAGGTTCAAGCAAGTGGAGGAATAGACCCTATGATTGGGAGTGGCAAGGTGACCTTGCAAGAGCACACATGGGTGCATCCTTGGTGCACTTTGGAAAACGCAACCTGCTCCAGGGGAGCAGGAGGATCCAGACAAAGACTTCGGCTCTCAAAGATCAGGAGCCTTTCTGAATTCAGCTGGGGGGCTGTCTGCCTGTTTGCATCCTCCAGATGCCACTCCAGGAGGGAGGGGAAGGAGGAATGGGAAATGGCAACATTATTTTGAGTCAGTCTGAGCGGATTCCAATCCCAGCCCACTTACCGAGGACCGGGTGACTTTGTGGCATCCTGTCACCTCTCAGGGGCTCTGTCTCTTCACTGTTCATCTGAAGGAAGTCAAGGGGGTGGAAGCAGCCTATGAAATGGCAAGACCACCCAGCCGTGCCCAGGTCTCAGATGAGAGCTTCTTCATGCACCAATAAAAAGGAGCAAGAGGAAGAGGGCTCCCTCTTGGTAACACCATTACCACCATCTGGCTGCAGATGGCCCCTGTATGTACCTCCAATGACTCTCCTTGGAGGCAGTCCATGGGGGCAGCCACAGGGGTGGACATCCGGCACTAGCCCCCAGGCACCTGGGGGCAGTTACCTGACCTGCTTCCTGCTACCGCTGGAGCTTCACCTGAAGTGTTTGGAACAGACCTTATCTGGGAGCCCTTCTGTGAAAGTGGTCATATCTCCTCTACTCAAGATTGGGAGTACAGTGAGGTGAGTAAGGCACCTGAAGCACAAAATTTAAGGAGGCACTCACTCTCAGGGTTGTGTATGGGTAGGGTCTCTCTGTCTCTGCCTCTCTCTCTGCCCTACCCCTCCCTTCCACTAGAGCTGGTTATATAAGAATATAACCTTCCCAGAATCCCCCATCAATAATCCTTCATGATTCATTAACTAGAATTAGTCTCTTGCTTATTCCCAGCCCGATTAGTGGTAGAAGAAATGGGAATCCAGGACTAGCTGAAATGTTTTCCAAAGGATGGGTCACAACTGTGGGTCAGGAACCAAATTAGCAGATTGCAACCAGTATTTCTAAAAAATTGAAATAGAATAGAAAATACCAGCACACATTGCTCATAGCAAGCCTAAGCACAGCTTTGTAAAAGTTGTTTCAGCTCTATGTGTGTGCCTGTGTGTGCATGTGTGTGTGTGTGTGCTGAGACACTATATAAAATTTATTCCCTGTGGGTACTGGGCAAAAAGACAACTGGTAGCTTAAGTGAATTATTTGGGATGGAATTGACAATGGACAAGCTGCTTAAATGTCACCTTCTTGGGGATGCATTCCCTGAATTCTGTACCCCACCCTCACCCCAGACTAAATATGGCTCTCCAATACACACTGCCATCATACCTTCAAAACTCTTGTGACAGGTGTAATTATCTGCTTGTTGGCTGACTTCCTCCCTTACTAGACCATAAGTGCTGGAAGGCCAGGGACCAAGTCTTTTGTGTTCATGGTGGCCCCCTAACTGTAATGTCTTCATAAGGACAGGGACTGGTGGGGGGTTTAGAACCAGACTGTTCTGGTTCCAACACCTATTTTATCCCTATTGTCTATTAACACCAAGAAGATCACTTCATCTCTCTAAACCTCAATTTCCACATCTGTAAAATGGGAGCAATCATGCCCACTTTGCCTAATTCGGAGTTGACTATTCATAACGACAACCCAGACCAGTCCCTAACATAGTAGAAGAACATCAGTGAACATGTTAAATTATTAAATGGGTTTTCCTTCCCATTTTGATAGTCTTTGCTTCTTGATAATTGAGGACAATCTGATTCATGTGTGTTCTGTTATTTATTGTTACTTACAACCACCCTGAACTTAGTGGCATAAATCAACCACCCATGTTATAATTCTCATGGATTGTATGTCAGAAATTTGAACAGTGCAGAGTGGGGATGGCTTGTCTTTGCTTCGTGAGGTCTCAGGCCTCAGCTGGGAGTGACTCAAATAGCGGGGGGCTGAAGGCTTCTTCACTTACATGCCTGTTGTCTGGGGTGGGATGTCACGTCTGGACTGTTGACTAAAGTACATGTGACTGCTTATGTGGCTTGGGCTTCTCACAGCGTATGGGTTCAGAGAATAGCATCCATCCTCGAAGTAATCATCCAAGGATGAGCATTCGCAGAGAAGCAAGTGGATGCCAGGAGGCCTTTCATGACCTGTCCGCACAGTCACACAGCATTGCTTCTGCCATGCTCTATTTGTCGGAACAGGCACAAGTCTGCCTAGATTCTAAGGGAGGGGACATAGATCTCGCCTCTCACAGGAGGAATGGCAATTTGGACCATTATTGAAAATCTCTACAGTGTGTCTAGGCCCACAGTAATATTTGTTGAATGAATGAATGACTGTGTGGGTGAACAGGTCAAGGACTCTCTTGTTCACTTCTGCATCCCCAGGATCTAGCATGGAGCAGGTGCTCAGTGAATGTTTGTTGAATGACTAAGTGAATGGAGACTCCGCTTCCCCACGAGCCAGGCATCACCCCCACTCTCGCCCTAGGGATCACATGCCCAGGACTGAAGGCATCTAGGCTGGGCACCGAGCTGAGGAAACAGTGGTCTTGGGAGTAGCTGACCTGACTCTCAAACACCAGGCTACCGATAGCTCCTACCCTACTTTTTGCCCCATTATTAATATTTTACATTATGGTACATTTATCACAATTAGTGAACTAATATTAATATGTTACTATTTCATAAAGATATACTATATTCAGATTCCCTTAGTTTTTACCTAAAGTCCTTTTTCTATTCCAGGATCCCACACTACACTGAGTTGTCATATCTCCTTAGGGTCTTCTTGGTTTCTCAGATTTTTCTTGTTTTTGATCATCTGGACAGTTTTGAGACATACTGTAAAGGCAGACTTCCCCTCAGTCAGGATTTCTCTGATGTTTTTCTTATAATTAGGCTGAGGTCATGAGTTTTTCAAGAAAGACCACAGAGGTAAACTGCCGTTTTCATCACGTCACATCAACAGGACTTACCACTGTTGATGTAATCTTGATCACCTGGTTGAGGTGGTGGTTGCCAGGTGTGTCTACTCTTTTCTCTGCTTTCCATACTTCCTCTTTGGAAGGAAGTCATTAGGCACAGCCCACACTAAGAGGTGAGAGTCATGTTCTACCTTCCCAAGAGAGGAGAACCTACATGAATTATTTGAAATCCTCCCACACATGAGATTCCTCTATCCCCGCCCCCCACACACTTTTATTTACTTATTCAGTTCTTTATACCAGCATGGAATCATGCATACCTACTTTATACTTTGGGCTATAATCTAATACTACTTTATTTTGTTACTTTGTTACTTTATTTTGTTATTTTGTTATTCAGATTGTTCTAGCTCTTTTATTTGACTTCCGTATCTCTCGACATATCCCCATCTACATGGGGTTTTTTAAAATCTTATTTTCTACCACTACAAGCTGTTTCAAGCTCATCATGAATAGTCTTGCTCCAGGAGTCAGACATTTATCCAAAGAGGTCTGCTTCATTTTACTAAAGAATGGTATTAGCAACCAAGTTCTGGGTGGTAGGCGTGATCATTGTTACTGGAGAGATCGCTGTTTTTAAGCCACTTTAAATCAGCTATTCTGTTACTTGTGACTGAAATCTTATAAACTGATTTGTCACAAGTATCAGGGTGAATGCCACGTACAATACGGCTCAGGAGTAGAACATAAAAGCGCAAGTAAATGTCTCTGTAAAGTGGCCTAAGATAACATCATTAAGTGTCCTTCAGCTCCTGACTGGTATGTACAGGATCCAGAAGTGCCCATACCCTGTGAGATGTGGGGGAGAACAAAAGGTGGCTGAGGCACACTTTACCATGGGCCTCACAGCAGGGAGGGGGGTGGAGGGATGGTGGGTCTAAGGTCTACAGTATGGACTATCAGGTGGAGATCAAATGGGATCCTCAGCAAGCCCTCATAGGGCCTGCAGCACCTTCGAGAGCTGAAATAGGGGCCTTATAAGCAGGGGATTATCACTGAACTCTGGAAGCAATCACAATGCATTTCTCATCCTGAAAGAAAAGACCAGAAGTTAAACCAGTGATCAGTGCCCAACAGTGGTAGACATTTTTCTTATTTTTCCCTAATGCCTTTGTAGACTGAATCCTACCATGTTCCAGTAGATTCAAGTTCCTTATAAGTTCATTTCTAGATATTCTGTGAAGGTTAGTTTTTCCTTCCCAACTAGGCTGAGACAGGGGACATGGCAGATGCTCAGTGAACTTTCGGACTAAATAAACCAATTCAGGAATTAAACAAAGCAATGAAGAATGATCTGCCCCAGTGAGGGTGGGATAGTGGAGAAGCATCTGAGTAGCCAGGACACATGCCCTGGGACATTGAATACGAAAGCCATGAGGTGACTCCATCCAACTCCAATCTGGAATTCAGCACCACGAGCCTTGGACAGCTCCCCAGCATTATGTTAAGAGAAGATTTCTTCTCTGCCATAAATTAAAGCTAATCTTCTAGGTCAGACTTTCTCTGCAAATCCAATCTTATTTTTCCAGCTGATGCTGCCGTACTCTAACCCCAATAACTAGAGTAGAATCAATCTCTTCTGTGTCTTATTTTCTTATTGGACCCTATCCCAAATTTGTTTCTGCTTTGCATCAAAGTTAACTATAACATTGTTGCATAATGGTTATACGCTTGGGCTCTAGCGTCAGAGAGCCTGTGTTTAAATCACAACTTTGTCACTTCCTGGTGGTGTGACACTGGGAAAGTTTTCTTCTTTAACTGCTCTGAGCCTTTATTTAATAGGTTCATTTAACAAATATTTATTGAGTTCCTCTCATATACAAGATACTTGTCTGGGTATAGGGTATGTAGCTGTGATTCTTATGTAGCCTGCTTCTGTTGGGATGAGAAAGATAACAAATAAATATTCAAAGAAATCTATAAAATGATTTCAGAATGGTAAGTGCTGTGAAGAAAATTAAAGGAGTTGTAATTCAAGGGAAGTGACTTTAGGGTACTTGAGGAAGACATCTCTGAGGAGACAGATCTGATTGAAGACTAGAAACGATGATATGAAACCAGTCATGTGATGACCCAGTATAAGAGGGTTCCAGGTAAAGAAGGAGCTTGCCATATCTATTAGCTTTTCAGGACTGCTATAACAAATTACCATACACTGAGTGGCTTAAAACAAAAGCTTATTGTCTTCATTTTGGGAGGCTATGAGTCTGAAATCCAGGTGTCAGCAGAGCCACGTTCCCTCTGAAGGCTCTTGGGAAGCATCTTTCCTTGCCTCTTCCTAGCTTTTTCCTTGGCTTATAGCTGCATCACTCCAATCTCTGCCTCCATCTTCACATGCCCTTCCTCCCTGTGAATATCTCCTCTGTGTCTCTGTGGCTGAATCACCCTCTTCTTTTTCTTAAAAAAATATTATCCATTGGATTTAGGGCCACCTTAATCCAGTATGACCTCATCTTAATTATATCCACAAAGACCCTATTTCCAAATAAGGTGACATTCTGAGGTTCTAGTGGACATGAATTTTGGGAGGATACTATTCAATCTAGTGTACCATGCAAGCCAAATAGAAAGAGGGAGGCTATGGTTGAAGCATCATGAAGAGGTAGAGGGCATTCTAGGGCTTGCATAAAATGTTTGGATTCCTTTTAAGTGCAAAAGAATGCCATCAAAGGGTGTAAGCAAAGCAGTGGCTTATATTTTTTAAGAGATCACTTGATACTGTATGATACATAGAGAGAGGAGCAAGAATGTATCAGAGACACCCACTGGGAAACAATTGTAGTTGTCCAAACAAAAGATTATGGATGAGGACTTCCCTGGTGGTGCAGTGGTTAAGAATCTGCCTACCAATGCAGGGGACATGAGTTCGATCCCTGGCCGGGGAAGATCCCACATGCTGCGGAGCAACTAAGCCCATGCGCCACAACTACTGAGCCTGTGCTCTAGAGCCCGTGGGCCACAACTACTGAAGCCCATGCGCCTAGAGCCCATGCTCTGCAACAAGAGAAGCCACTGCAATAAGAAGACTGCCCACCACAGGAAGAGTAGCCTCCACTCACCACAACTAGAGAAAAGCCCATGCACAGCAACAAAGACCCAATGCATCTAATAAATAAATAAATATTTTTTAAAAAAGATTATGGATGAATGAAAGTGTTGGTAGAGAACATGGTGGTGAAAGGTAGATTAATTTGATGTACATTTTGAAGGTAGAATTGAGGAACTTGCCTAAGTATTAGATGTCAGCGGTGAGGGAGAGAGACATATAATAACACCTGAATATTTGGTTTTAGCAAGTGGGTGGATGTTTTAGCAACTGGTTCCCTTACCAAGATGGGGAAGACTAGAGATGGATGAGGTAGGATATGGGAAATTAAAGCATTCCACTTTAGACATATTTAGTCCATTGCCAAGCAGTGCCCCTTGCTGCTGGCAACTGAACAGCTCAATTAAGCAGGAGGGAGAGCTGGCAGGCTTAGAAAGAGAGAAGTCCAGGAACCACTTGCAATTAATATGGCTAAAAGGATTGCTCTGGACCACACTCAGGGAGGACTACTACACCCTGGAGTGAGGAGGAGGCATCCTGGACTTAACTGGCATTTGCTACCTTAGAAAGAGCTGAGTAAGGGACAGTGGGATTGGGGTGGGGGCAGGGAGCATAAAGTTGGGGGTGTTGGGGTTCTGCTTCTACTTGGCCCCATGACATTGGAAATTATTCCTCTCTGGACCTAATTTCCTCATCTATAAAATGGGAATAATTGTACCTGCCTAGAGAGGGCTGTGGGAAATAGAGATAATGAATGTAAGGCACCTGCCATGGTGTTTGGCTCTAAGCACGATGCTTTGCTACTGTTATTGATGAAGATCCCAGAAAATATTGCAGAGAGGTAGTATAGCATGGTGGGTAAGAATGTGGACTCCACAGCCAAGCTGCTAGGCTCAAATCTTAGTAATCCCCCTCCCTTACTAACCTACATATCCTTGAGCATGTTATTTAACAGTTCTGGGACTCAGTTTCTCTGTCTGTAATATGGGGATCCAGTTATACTTTCCCTATAGAATGTTGTGAGTATAGAATTAAATAATACTTGTAAAGCACATAGAGCATTGTCAGGCAATACTAGGTGTTTCATATCCATTAGTCATCATTCATTATAAAGACTGACAATGGGACACTGGCTGGTGCGCCCAAAATACTCCCCTGCCAAGTTCCCCTCATTCTTTTTTTTTTTTTTTTGGTCCATTTATCAGATCTGTAGACAGAGCAAACTTCTCAGACACAAGGAGAAGGGAGAGGAGAGGGATGTATATATACAACTGTCATTACCAATGTATTCAACCCTTGCCACAGTCAAGCACAGCTAAGCACTAAGCACTTTACATGGATTTTTCCCCCATCAATCATGTGAGCCTCCCAAGGACACTGTGAGGTGGGTTCTATCATTATTATTCCATTTCACAGATGAAGAAATAATTTTTAGAGAGCATAATTGCTGGATAGTCAGCAGTAAACAATTCCTCAGCACCTGCTACGTGCAGGTAGGAAGCTAGGCTCCCTGGAAAGCAGCTTTTATGCCTTTTATGAAGCTTAGCATGGTCCCACCTTCAGGAAGCTTCCTCTAGTGAAGAAACAAGTTCTTTCATTCATTCAACTACCATTAAGCACCTTTTCTGTAACACGAACAGAGCTAAAGATTCCTAACAGGCTTGTGCCCGTGACTGGCACAGTCTTAGAGATGGGAGACACCCTTGCAGGAAGGGCATACTCTCAAAGAATTTACAGGTCTTCTTCAGGAGGAAGAAAACTGGGAAAAGTAAGCAGGAGAAAGTGGAAAGATGACAAGGAAATGAGACGTTTAGGAGGACACAGGACCAACCCAAGTCGAGATGGGCAAATACCTTTCTTTCCCCGCAGCTCTGGGCCTCCGTTCTCCATTTGTGAACAGCAGGGCTGAGGCTTCTGCCAGTGAAAACACGATAGGATCCCAGGATTGTGTCGGGAAGCCAGCGGGTCGCCGACTCCTCCCCACTTGCCTAGTGGAGCTGCTCCTGTAGACAAAGAAGGGAAAGAAGGAAAGCCCAGGGCAAAGGCAAGCGAGCAGTGCGCAAAGTACCACTGCTCCTTTTAAGCATCGGTTCCGCGCTGCACCCTGCATCCTTCACCTGGACCCCGCGTGTTCAGGGTTCGGTGCCAGGAGCTGGTGGAAAGAAAGAACTGGTGCTGGGCTGGGGCAACCAGAATCAGCCACGCGGCAACAGTGGAGAGGACAAACTAACTCCAGCAGAGGAGCCTGCCTGGGGTGGTCGCGAAAAGCAGAGAGAAGAAAAAGGCTAGGGAGGCGAAGATCTGTCAGTATGCACCGCGCTTCGTTGACCGAATACCCGAGTTTAGAGTCCTGAGTCTCGCGAACCTGGAGAGGGGAGGTGAGAGCTGAGGGGCTCCAGCAGTCGGTCCTGTAGGAGGCGGCATTAGGGTGCCCGGTCCATTGCTAGAGCGCGACCCCACGATCCAGAACGCGCCCCTGCAGTAAACCCCACCCCGGGAAAGATCGCGCCAACTCCGGCTACAAGCCGTCTTGGAAACTGAGCAGTAAGAGCCTAAGTCCTGATTCCTCGGAGTCCCCAGAGTCCGCGTAGTGGCAGTGAGACCCTGCACGGAGCTGGAGAAACCGGTTCAGCTGGAGACAGCTGCGGGACCCGCAGCTTCCCGCAGGGAGATTCGCCGAGGACACCGTGGCAGCCAGGAGTAATTCCCCAACTCGCTGCTGCTTTAGGGGTGCAGCGCGCACAGGCGCGCATGGAGGAACCCACCGAGCACCCTGAGCTCGCGAACACGTCGGGCCTGGGCCCCATGCCCCGCCCTCCACTGGCTATACAGGCGGTGACCTTGACCCTGGTGCCCCTCGTGTGCGCTGTGGGTGTGGCGGGCAACGCCATGGTGGTCCTGGTGGTAGCCCGGAGCCGCCACATGGTCACACCCACCAACTGTTACCTGGTGAGTCTGGCCACCGCGGACCTGCTGGTTCTCCTGGCGGCTGGAGTACCCACCGTGGCCGAGGCGGCATCCGCTCGGGTTTGGGTCTTCGGCCACGCAGGCTGCCTGGGCATCACCTACCTGCAGTACGTGGGCATCAACGCGTCCACAGGCTCCATCACCGCGTTCACGGTGGAGCGCTACCTCGCGATCTGCCGTCCTCTGAGCGCCCAGGCTCTGTCCACCGTGGCGCGGGCCAAGCGCATCGTGGCGTAGGTGTGGCTGGGCACCGGCGCCTACTGTGTGCTCTGGCTCTTCCTGGTGGACACGCGCGAGACCGCGTACGCCGACGGCGTGCAGGTGCAGTGCGGCTACCGCGTGTCACGCTCTCTCTACCTGCCCATCTACTTCCTGGACTTTGCGCTCTTCTACGCGCTGCCCCTGGGGCTGGCCACGGTGTTCTATGCGCTCATAGCACGCGTCCTCTTTGCCTGGCCGCTGCCTCCTGGCGACCCGGGACTGTCGGGCTCTGTGCACCAGGGCGGCCCCGCTGGCCAAGGGCGCTTCTCCTCCCGCGGCAGGAGGGGTGCGCTCAACTCCCCGAAGCAGGTAAGCAGGTAACCCTCCTCATTCGGACCCCCAAACTGAGCCAACAGCACATTGGTGGATGGAAGCTTGGGCCCTTCTGATGTAAAACCTCAAGTTCAAGTCCAGGTTGTGCCACTTACTAGGCTTGTTTTTGGAGACATCGCTTCCGCCTTTCTGAGCCTCAGTTTCCTCTCCTGTTGTATGAGGTAATGGCACAGAAATGGCATAATTCATTTAGGGTCAATGTCACAAACTAAACGATAAATTCATGTTGGTTTGTTATTAAACTCCCTCAATGAGTACCTAACCCTAGCTGTTATTGTCTTTCCATTGACAGGGAAAGTGAGGTTCAGAGAGGTGATGTGACTTTCCCACGACTATGCTACACCATCTGGCCCTAAAGCTGCCTAAATGGACTGGAACAGTCTGAAAGCCTAAGAAGAGGATGGGTTCTAGGGAGATCGAGAGAAATTCAGTATTTATTGAGCACTTACTGTGTGTCTGATTCTCTGATGGTTCCTGATATTATCACTGTTTGGGAGGTTTAATACCTATTTTTATGGACAAGGAAACAGGCTCAGAGGGGACAAGGGAGTGACAGAGATGACACAGCAAGGGAAATGGGTGCAGGAACCCAAGTGTCCAGACTCCTTGTATCCCCTAGCCCCACTCCAGCAGTGCAGGGTCCCAAGGGTTTTCCAAGAGTGCCAGTGGGAGGAGAGTTCTCTGGGCCCAACTGGTTTTTTTTTTTTTTTTTTCTTTTTTTTTTTTTGAGTATAGTTGCTTTACACTGCTGTGTCAGTTTCTGCTGTACAGCAAAGTGAATCAGCGATACATATACTTATACGCCCTCTTTTTTGGATTTCCTTCCCATTTAGGTCACCACAGAGCACCCAGTAGAGTTCCCCATGCTATGCAGTAGGTTCTCATTAGTTATCCATTTTATACATAGTAGTATATATGTGTGAATCCCAATCTCCCAACTCATCCCACTGCCCCTCCCCCCCGCCCCCAAGCTGGTCTTAATTTTCAGCCTTCTACCCCCACCTGCAGCTCACGGGAGGCAGGAAGACACCTTGTCCTGGCTGAGTCACTCTTGAACCAGACAAGGACCATCTGTGCCATCTCCCTGCCTCCCAGGGTGGGCATACTGTTGGGGATGGGTGTTCTCCCAGCTGCCCCCGAAAGTCCCTTTTGTCCATCCTGCTTGCAGTTACCATAGGTCAAAGCTGCTTTTAGAGGGAAGGGGGCAGGACACAGGCTGAGCAGGTTTGAAATATGAACTTCAGGTTCCAAACAAATGCACCTCCTGCCCTCCCACTGGCTTATTTAATACTGTTTACCATGCTCGGGCTCAACCTGGAGGGATTGGGGTCACGCTCCTGCCTGACTTATGCTTTAGGTGAAACTTCTGATAGTGAAAAGAGTATTCTAGACCTGGGTTCTGGCCCCTAGCTTTGCTAATGTCTTGCTGTGTGGCTTTGTGGCTTTCACCTTGATGAGACTTGATTTCCTCCTCTGGAAAATGAGAATAATTATAGCACCCATCACTACCAATAGGTGGTAGTGAATATTACAAATCTGCATACAGTAAGTATTCAGTATATGGTACCTATTATTGTTGTTTTGTTGGGGCTTTAATTTTTTTTGATACTGGGTGGGGGGAGTTTATGGACTGAGTGTTCCTTTTATGCCTATGAGACACCTTGCAGAATGCGATGTACAATTCCAACAGGGAAGAGGCATTAAAGGAAATCAGAAAGCCCAGTGCAAGGTGGAGAATAACAACAACAATAATAATAATAATAACAACAACAATTAACATTTACTGGGTATTTGCTATGTGCCCGGCACTGGTTTTAGTGCTTACACGTTTACATTTTGAATTTTTACAACTCTGTGACTTGTGAACTGTTATCATCTCAGTCTGACACATGAGGAAACTGAGTCACAGAGAGGCTGCCCCAGGTTACAGAGCTGCGAAGTGACAGAACCAAGATCTGAACCCAGGCAACCTGGCTCCAGAAACCACCCCCTGTCATCCAGTATTTGTCACCCAAATGAACGTAAAATGGAATGGAACAGGATCTGAATTTGGTAAAATCAGGAGTCGAGGCCCTCTAGGGAATTCCTGTGATTTTTGTGGTTCCTGGACAATATTACAGAACAGGAGTTTATTGACTTAGAGCCCAGCCTCTTAGGAAAGGTCACTCATATGATCTAAACTCAGGGACTCTGAGAACATGTTGGAACAGGCTAGCTTCTTCCTTGATAAGAAAATTGTCTCTCCCAAATTCCCCAGAGCTGAGTAAATGAATCCAGGGTTTTCTGGGCAAAACCAGTGCCAGGACTATTTGGGCAATTTAAGCTCTAGTAAGTGAACTCTTGCCACCCATGTTTTGGACTCTGAAGGGGTCACTGAGGACTCCAGGGGTAGGTGCACCTGTGTGCTGCCAGGCTCCCTGGTATTAGGGGTGTCCCAGCTCCATTGACAGATGCCCCCTTGTGGTGCTTTCATTCCGGAATTTAGAAACTATACATCTTTTGAAACACCTTCCCCTATGTACCACCTCTAGGATGCTTTATTTAGTCTATGCTGTCAGGGAAGTGCTGGCCGAGATCTGAAGAGTTAGGAAGTGAAGAGGAGGGAGCAGGGAGAGGCATTAGAGGTGGTCTAGGGCAAAGGCAGGAAGGGGTGCCAGGAGGGAGGGAGCAGTGTGAGAGAAAGAGCCGGAAGTGAGTTATGGCTGGGAATGTTGGGGAGAGAGGAATTGTAGCTGGAGAGAGAGGGACATATCCAAAGCCAAACAGCTGGTTCGTGGTGGAGCCAGGATTCTAAGCAAGCTCTGCCCGGCTCTGAACCTCATGGGGTTGCAATAGTAGTAGTGGTAGAGGTTATGTTAGTAGTAGCAGCAGCAGCAGCAGTAAACCCACAATAAATCAGTAGCATCTATTATGTGCCTGGCACTGTTCTACATTCTCTACTGGCATTAACTCCTTCAATCCTCATGTCCACCTATGATGAAGGGAGTACTGTGTCTCCAACTTATAGAGGAAGGAACTGAGGCTCAGCGAATGAATGAATTTGTTTCCAGCATGTGGTAGCCCATCCAAGGGCTTTCGAGGTGGTTTGAAGCTGGGAGGTTTCCAAAGACTTGGGCAGGGCAGGGAAGGAGGCATAGCAGTTTTCTAGGTGGGGATGGAGTTGAAGGGAGGGCAGGCATGAGGGCACAGCTTGGCAAGGACTGGACATTGCTTTGGGTTACTCCTTTTGCAAGCTCACAGAGAGAGACCCGAGACCCAGGGTTCTCCCTTGGCACCAATGCCTTTCTTTTTTCCTGTCTTATCCGGCAGGTCACCAAGATGCTGGCTGTGGTAGTGGTCCTTTTTGCTCTGCTGTGGCTGCCCTACCGCAACCCTGGTGGTGGTGAATTCCTTCCTGAACTCGCCCTACCTCAACCTTGGCTTCCTTCTCTTCTGCCGCCTTTGCATCTACGTGAACAGCGCTGTCAACCCCATCATCTACGCCCTCATGTCCCAGCACTTCCGGGAGGCCTTCCACAGACTATTTCAGTGCCGGCTGGCCAGGCCCCAGCTTCCGCCCCAGGATGCCACCCCTGTTTATTACAGTGTCGTCAAAGACTGTTCCCAGCACAGACTGGGCTCTTGGAAGAAACGAGGGAGTGGGATGTCCAGGCAGGGAGGGTGTCCTGGCACCTCAGGGCAAGGCCCACCCTCCTAATCCTACTGAGGTGAAGGGGTCTCCGTGCATTTGGGGAAACATGGCTACTGGAGGAGAGAGAGGCGTTCAGGGCTGTTTGGTAGAGATGCACAGGTTGTGCACTGCACAACCCTGGGGGTCACCATTCACATCACAGACAGCCTAGATTTGTCTATTTAGCGAAACAATTTCCCAGTTTAATAACTATACAAATCTTAGAGATGCCCCCAAACATTTATCATACAAATGAATAGCTAATGAGTAAAAACTAACTTTAATCTTAATACTCAAGACCTTTTGCTGAGATCTGATGTCCAGTTTGAGGAAGGTTCAAGGTGTAGATTGTGATTTGTTGGGGTTCTTTTTTGGCAACAGAAAGTATCTCTGGCTAATTAAATAAAAAAGGAATTGATTGGAGGTAGAAAGAACCATAACCAGGATAACTCCAGGGGTCCACATAGCAGAAATTAATGGGCAGTGGCTTCATGGCACCCATATCAGAGTGAATCAGCTCCACCTAGGCCACGAGTAGGATGGGCAGTTTATTGGACTGTCATTCAATGGCTGCCATTGACAGTAGTATAGGTTGTGTACTGCTCAATTCCAGTGGGCACCACTCAGCAGTTTAAATGCATGGATCCTCTGAAGTTGTGCAGAGCACAGCCTATGTGAGTGTCTATGGCAGACCTTAATGGGAATTGGGTAGTTCCCCAAAGGAAAACTGAAGTGCTCGTTATCAGAAAAAGGCAGTACGGGTGTCAGGAGGACCAAACAAAAGCAAAAAACAAACAAACAAAAAAAAAAACAGAAAAAACTGATACAATAGATATCCACCTCAGAAGAGTCCACCCACGTTAACAGCAGCAGGAGCCTTTTGCCAGGGAAACAAATTTCCCCTATCGTCAACAGCCATTGGCCCATGATAATACTGTCACCTAGTGGCCACAGTGTAAACTTCATTGTCCAGTATCTGCTTGTTGGTCAGCCTTTTTACCTACTCTTTTCTTCCTCTCCCCATCCTCCCTCCAGCCAACTCCCTTCCTCTCCCACTCTCTCCCTCACTTCTCCTCTCCCCGCCCCTCCCCCAGACTATCCTGACTAATTCATCGCCTCTGAGCTCCAATCCCTGAGCTCTGTGCTGACAGGATTGAGCCGTGGAGTTGGGGATCTGGGAAGCTACAGAACTCAGACCCCATCCCCCTATCACTTTCCCTGTTTCCCCTCTTGCAATATTTTCCCCTCTATTTTTTAAACCATTCATTCAACAAATGTTTACTGGAGCACCACCTATATGCTAGAATCAACCTGAGATCCACTCTCTCTGCTGTAGATTCAATGCTGGATTTCTACCCTTGCAAGACCCACTTATGTCATTTTGTCCAAATAACTCAGAAGAGAGATGTCCATACACATATCAAAGTAAATATAGAGTCATAATTAATTTTATTCTAATAGAGCTATCAGGAAGACTGTAGGATGGTGTTATGTCCCCTGAAAGATATTGACGTTTTAACCCCCAGTACCTGTGATCTATTCGGAAATAGGGTCTTTTCTTGATCAACTTAAAATGTGGTCATTAGGGTGTACCTTAATCTGATATGAATGTGTCTTTACTAAAAATAAGGCGGGGTGGGGAGGGTAGCAACTTGGATACAGACACAGACACCTACAGAGGGAAGATGAGGTGAAGACACAGAGGGAATGAAATCTACAGGTACAGAGGGAAGACAAGGTGAAGACACAGAGGGAATGAAATCTACAGGTACAGAGGGAAGACAAGGTGAAGACACAGAGGGAATGAAATCTACAAGCCAAGGAACACCTGTCGCTGCCAGAAGCTAGGTGAAGGGCTTGGTGACTCTCCCTCCCTGCCCTCAGGAGGAATCAACCCTGCCAACAACTTGATTTCAGACTTCCAGCCTTCAGAGCTGTGAGACAGTAAATTTCTGTTGTGTAAGCCACCCAGTCTGCGGAATCTTGTTACTTGCAGCCCTTGCAAACTAATGCAGAAGGCAAGATGGCAAAAGGAATGATTTGAGGACAGGCAGAACATATTGCAACACTACAGAAATTTTTAAAAAGGAAAATACTTAACATCAAAGATAAAATTTACCTCTGAGCCTGTACCTAAAAGTGATGATTTATGTAATATTTTTATTCTCGTCTTTTCTTCAATGCTTATCTCAATGAGGATCTGTGTGTATGTGCATATTCTATTCTCTCTCCCTTTACATACACACATATGCATGCATTTGAAATTCAAATTCAACTACTATGCTAAGAATACCCTCGTAGTCCTCTTTCATTTTGGGTATCTTCCACACACAAAATTGAAAAACCATCCATTTTACTTCCTCATAGAAAAATTATATAGATCCACAAGCAAAAGTCCCTCTTCCTTCTAAAGAATCTCATATCCATGAACTACCATTGTTACATTTTGGAGTATATCTTTCTAAATTTTGTCTAAATTTATACAGTCATGTGTATTTAATGTATACAACTTTAAACATGTATATGTAAAAGACAGAACTATGCTTAATGGATTTGTTTGCCTTTTGCTTTATTTCATTCAAGAGTATATCATAGGCATATTTTTTTCTTTTTTAAGCTCTTTATTGGAATATAATTGCTTTACACTTTTGTACCAGATTTTGAGGTACACCAAAGTGAATCAGCTGTATTTATACATAAATTCCCATATCCTCTCCCTCCTGCGACTCCCTCCCACCATCCCTGTCCTGGCCGTCTAAGGCATCACCCATCATCGAGTTGATCTCCCTGTTATACAGCAACTTCCCACTAGCTATCTATTTTACAGTTGGTAGTGTATATATGTCTATGCTACTCTCTCACTTCATCCCAGCTTCCCCTTCACCCCCCGCCCCCCAACCGTGTCCTCCTGTCTATTCTCTGCATCTGCATCCTTATTCTTGCCCTGTCACTGGGTTCATCAGTACCTTTTTTTTTTTTTTTTAGATTCTGTATATATGAGTTAGCATACAGTATTTGTTTTTCTCTTTCTGGCTTACTTCACTCTGTATGACAGACTCTAGGTCTATCCACCTCATTACGTATAGCTCCATTTCATTCCTTTTTATGGCTGAGTAATATTCCATTGTATATATGTGCCACATCTTCCTTATCCATTCATCTGTTGATGGGCATTTAGGTTGCTTCCATGTCCTGGCTATTGTAAATACTCATAGACATTTTTTATTACAACATATAAATAACTTTACTCATTCTTAGTGACTACACAGCATTCTACTGTGTGCATGCACCATAATTTATCTAGTTATTCTCTACCAATGTACATTTATTTTCTTTTTCCTATTATAAACCATGCTACAAGAACATCCTTTGTAAATATAAATGGTATGCTAAAAAGCACATCTTGAGAAATGATTTTTAAAAAGTAAATTTTAGTCTCCCACTACTCTTTAAATTTCTTTTGAAGGAAGCTCCACTGGAGAAAAATGCAGCAGGATCCATGATTTTTATGCCTCCTCTTAGCTGATAGGCGGACCTACAATCACTTAAACCAGTATCTATTTAGCAATTAGAAGGCAAAGTGAATGAATGATAACCTCAACTCTACAACCTTCAATTCAAATCTCATTCTCTTTCCCCTCTGGTTGAAAAAGAAGTGCCAGGAAAAGAGGGCAGGGCATGACATACAATGCCATCCTATCATACTATGTAAAAATGCATATAGTTCCTGCATATAGTTAGAGAATATGTGCTACACACACACTTGTTTAGATAAACGCCTGACCCAAAAAGCAGAGCCTGAACAAGGGTTTGTGTGCAAGTAGTTTATTTGGGAGGTGATTCCAGGAAGGAGGAATGAGAGAGTGAAGAGAATGAACTAAAGAAGGAGAAAGCATAAGGAAGTGTTATTAAGGCCACTGATATAAATAACAGGGATTTGATTGTGCCAGGACCTCTGGAAAGCATCCAGAATACTCCCAGAATAGTCCTCCTGAAGGACAGAAGGCTAAGGCATCTATTTATCGTTGTGTTTTCTAGTGGAACTGGCCACCATTCCCTCCAAGACCCAAGATCTCTATTTCAACGGAGTCTAAACATGTGGGGAAAGAAAAAGCACAAATTCTGCACATGAAAGTGACAGTGAGAGAAGCCAATCCCACTGTCACCCCTTTGTTCATTCACTCCTGGGGATACAACATTCCATACTGGCTACTGGTTTGATATATGTGCCACATCCTGGTGGACAGCACCCAAAATTCTCAGGGCATTGTTCCAAAACTTCTGCCTTAGCTGAGCCTTTAATAAGCCACATCAGAGTTCTTTCAGGTTGGTTGCTTCAGGCCAATGCCATGTATTGTAGGACTAGTGAATTTCATGGTCACATGCCCATCCTCACACCTCCTGGGCTGTATATAACATGTGTCCCTTGGTCTGTGGTGATATTACGCAGGGTCTCATCTCAGTAAATTAGGTGTTTTGTAAGTCCTAAATATTGACATAGAGACACTGTGGTCAAGAAAGCAAACCCACATCCAAAGCCAATGTCAATTTCAGCAAGGGTGGATCAGTGCTTCAAACAGAATTAAAGGGGTCTAAGGTAATCAACTTTCCCCCAAGAAGGCAGTTGTTCTTCTCATTAAATGGTACCTTATCAAGAGCTCGCTGTTGATATCTAGGATATCAGACATTCAGAGGCAGCAGCAGTAGCTAGATTAGCCTTGATGAGAAGCAACTCTGAGCTATAGGCTCATGCATAACTTCTATCCTTGTCCCTGTGCTGTCAGGCTTGCCCATAACCTCTATCCCTGTCGTATGGCTACCCCAAGAGTGGGCTTATTGTACAAGCACTGATGTGGATAAAGATATCCATGAGTTGGTACTTCTGTCCATCTGGTCAGTGTTCTTTTATGAGCATTGAAATGAAACACCATAGGAAGCAGAATGCTAAGGGGGCCCCTCAAGAGCCCCCGACCCTGTGTACGCACACCTTACTCCTGTTATGCAATCAAACACTAATCTAGGTACTGCTGTGAAGGGTTCTGCAGATGTAGTTAAGGTCTCAAATGCGATGACCTTAAGATAGGGAGGTTATCCAGATGGGCCTGACCTAATCACGTTAATTCTTTAAAAGCAGAATTTTCTGCAGCTGTCACAAAAGAAGACGTTAGACATTCTCCTGCTGGCCTGGAAAAAAACAACACCCATGTTATTGTTGTGGGATTTTACAGAGTGAAGCAAGACACTAAGGCTATATGCAGGAAGCAGCATTTATTTGTGCTGACACGGGCTCAGTGGATTTTTATCCAAAGGCTGAGCCCCTAACACAGCCGGGCAGTTTCTTTTATACCTTTTGTTAAGCTCCTATACCTTAGGCTTTCTTTGTCTCCCAAATAAGGTAACAAGGAAGGTAGCGTGTGATTTGATTGGATATTTTTCTTTCATGGCCTCTGGGCCATTTTTTAGAGTTACGAGGGCTACATAGTAACAGAGGTAGGCAGGAAACATGCAAGAGGAGCTGCAGAGTAAGCAGACACATATAGATAACAACTGGGCCCAGCTACATTTCTCTCCAGTTGAGTTACGGCCCCTGGGTCCTAAAGCTCCTAGAGTTCCCACCACACTATGGACTGCCAATGGGGCCATGTGGTAAGGCACTGAGGAGGGTACCTGCTTAACATGCCAGCAGGAAAAGCGGGACCCTGGTCCTACAACCACAAGGAAATGAATTCTGCCATCAACCAGTGAGCTTGGAAGAGAACCCCAAAGACCAGATGAGAATTGTAGCCCCAGCTGACACCTTGATTTCAACCCAAAGCAGAGAATCCAGCCACATGATGACCAGACTTCTAACCCACAACGAGATAATACATTTGTGTTGTCTTAAGCCACTAAGAGTGCAGTACTCTGTTACATAGTCACAGAAAACTAATGCAAACACAAAGGTCTTCACAATTTTAGCCCACTGCCATAAGTTCTTTTACTTGGATATTCTTGCCTTCACCCAATCCTCCAGTCCTGCTCTTTCCAAGCCACTGATAAGCTGGGCAACCCGTACAACACTCCCCACTGTTAGATTTCCTTTCAGCAAGAATTGTTGGATAGAGAATGTTTGAATTCTACATTTTTATACATTCAAAGCATTTATATGGGTTCTCCAAAATAGGTGAGAGCTTTGCTGTGTTGGTTACATTCTTCTGATTGCTCCCCTATGAGATCCATTACATATACTGTAGAAGCCTTTCTCACATTTAAAATGCTCATTGGGTATACTCCCCAGAGTGTGTTCTAATGCTGAGTGGGGAAAACAGTAGGAAGAAGGGGCTATACACTTCTGATGTTCCTAAGAGAAGTTAAGGAGAAAGATAAGAATGTTGGAATCAGCGTCTTGGTGGACATTTCATGGTCTGTAATCTTCTCTTCTCATCTGTAGCCTTCGGTGAATTCACATATACCTTTCCCTTTTGTATTAACTGTTCCTAGCAATCAACCAAGCTGAATAATGAAGCCCCTCTAAGGAGCCCTCTGCTGCGGGCAGCGGCCGCGGTCCCTTATGGGAAATGTAGTCCGGAAAACCGTCTACCGTCCCTTGGGAAACCTGGGAAGGCGGCCGGCGGCCTCTTCTACGCATGTGCCGCCCCGGCTCTCTACCTGGGAAAGTTTTCCGGTTCTCCAGGCTTTTCCTGGGGAGGGTCCTGCGGTGTCGGGAACGCATGGTTCCTTGGTCACCTGGGCTTGATGAACTGGGAGCAGAGCGGGTGCACCCACAAATTAAAAGGCTGGCGAGGAGCTCCGAGCCCTCGGGGGCTGGAGAGGAAGGGGCAGGGCGAGCTGGCTTCGGTCCGCTAAGGGTGGACCCGCGCTCTCCCCGCATCCCTCTCCATGGAAGCCCCGAGGCGAGTTTCCGAGGGTCCGGGAGAAAGGGAGAGAGGGCGGGGCTCCTGACCTGCAGGCCTCCTGCGGGCGTTCCCTGCAGCCCTTTTTTGCCTGAAGATGCTCCGTGAAGGTGCAAGGTTTGTACATCCAAATGGCTAAAATCTGGTCCCAAAAGTTCCGCTGATGCCCATGGATCTGCAGCCTGCTGGGCTGGGTAGAAGAGTACTGCAGGACAGCAGGGAAGGGAAGGAATATTTATTAGAGAAAGAAATATGGTAATCATTATACTAGTTATTTTCTACTAAGCATTTTTTTAAGATTTATTTGATTATTTATTTATTTTATTTTTGGGTGCATTGGGTCTTCATTGCTGCGCTCGGGTTTTCTCTACTTATGGAGAGCGGTGCCTACTCTTCCTTGCAGTGTGCAGGTTTCTCATTGCTGTGGCTTTTCTTGTTTTGGAGCACAGGCTCTAGGCGCATGGGCTTCAGTAGTTGTGGTACGTGGGCTCAGTAGCTGTGGCTTAGTTGCGGCATGTCATGTGGGATCTTCCCGGCCCAGGGCTTGAACTCGAGTCCCCTGCATTGGCTTGCAGATTCTTAATCACTGCGCCACCAGGGAAGCCCTCTACTAAGCATCTGTTAGAGGAAAGATGGGAGCTGTAGTTGAAGGGAATGACCTGGGTGCAGATTTAACTGGAAAATATTTCAGTGGGCTGGGGGTTGGGGGGGGGGGGCGGGGTGTGATGTCTGCACCGTTGCATGAGGTTTTAAGGGCATGACGTTTGTGTTCAGGTCCTGCCACAAAACAGCACTGCATCCCAGGACATGTTATTTAGACTCATTCTGTTTTCTCATCTGTAAAATGAGCCTAGGAATATTTGCCTCATAGGGTTAGTTCTAAGGTAAAGCGAAATCGCGCTTGTGAAAAGCAAGCCCAGAGTATGATACACCCTCGGTATGTATCCCTTACTATCAGTGTTACAAAGATTTTCGGTGTCTCACTCAATCCTCCCAGCCAGGCTGTGAAGTCGGCATTACTGCCCCTGTTGGAGCACATTTTAAAACCTCATTTACAGAGAGCTAAAGTGATTTAGTCTCTGGTGAATGAGTTGATTTTAAAATGAAGTCTGTTTTACTCCCAGTCTCATGATCTTTGTAATATGCGTTCCCCTCTGCCTACCCCCACTGGGTTTTTTCTGGCATGATGACTTGCCCTCTGTGTGCCCTAGAAAGCAATTATACTATGTATTTTGATAATCAAACCACTGGACCTATTTTCCTTAGGTCACAAGGCGTAATCGAGGCTTCTGTGCTCTTTTAGGCTCCTTCGGTATTGTCTCACTCCTCAGCAGCCTTGATTGGATTTTAGAAAAGTTCCAGCTCACCAGGCACTTGAACCTTGGGACCCCCAAGTGCAGATTCCAGCTAATGGGGCTGCTATGCCCAGGTGGAAACAAAACCATCCCAGTGGAGGAAAAAGCAGAAGGCCCCAAGGACAGAAATCACACCTGGAAGAATATATTTCCGAACTGAAACCTCTCCCTAGGATTTTTTTTCTTAAACATTTAAACATTTTTAAAAAATTTTATTTATTTATTTATTGGCTGTGTTGGGTCTTCGTTGCTGTGTGTGGGCTTTCTCTAGTTGCAGTGAGCAGGGGCTACTCTTCGTTGTGGTGCCCGGGCTTCTCATTGCAGTGGCTTCTCTTGTTGTGGAGCACGGGCTATAGGCTCTCGGGCTTCAGTAGTTGTGGCTTGAAGGCTCTAGAGTGCAGGCTCAGTAGTTGTGGTGCATGGGCTTAGTTGCTCCGCAACATGTGGGATCTACCTGGACCAGGGCTCGAACCCATCTTCACTGCGCCACCAGGGAAGTCCCTCTCCCTAGGATTCAAGGTCGAAATGGAATTCCTGAAAGGAGCATATTCAAGAGTTACTGGACCAGAATCTTCCTTTCCAGGGTGAGCAGAATCTGGGTGATCATGCCACATTCAAAGACCATTGATTATTGTGAGTCAGTAAAGCCTCAGTTCAACTTTCAGAAGAAAGATGGGAGTTGCAGTGGAAGGGGAGGGGCAGGGAGCAGATTTGTCAGGAAAAGACACTTCATTGGAGGATTTGTGAGGGTGTGGGTTGGAGGGAAGGGGTACCAGGCATAGCTAAGGAGACTACTTCCTAAACACATACATTCCCTGCAATCTCTACTCTTTCTGATTATTCGAAGTTGCTCAAACCTTGTCCATCACCACACCTGGAATTACTGAATTTCCCCCTTACAGAATTGTATGATGGAGGTAAAGAGAAGGTTTTAAAAACTATTTCATTTTGCCTTATTTTAAAGTTAGGACTTGCAAAGTAAATATCTTATCCAGTCATGTGGTTTGCTAGTGATGGAACAAAGAATTGAATCCAGGTTTCTTGATTTCCCAGGTCGAACTTCTACCACATTTAGGTTAAAAACAAGTCTCTTAACAAAAGATCCTCTTGTGAAAATATACAACTAAGGGAGACAAAACAAAAAGATAAACATCTTAAAGCATTTGCATTGCTTCTTTCTGAGCTTCTCCTGGATTCTCTGATCTCAAGTGGCTAAAAAATATTAGTAGGAAGACAGGTAAATGATATATCAGTATTTTCCCAGGCCAATAAACATTTTAACCCTGGTATCAATTTTGATGCTGAAATAGTGTTCCAAACTTTGTAGATACTAAATTTTGTTGATCCAGTCTCCAATTATTGGAGTCGTAGCTTATTTTTAATTACTTCAAAGTCATAGATGGATAGTAATTCCGTAGAAAACCATTGTTTACATTCTCTCAGTATAAAAAGTTCTGTGTGATCATTTCAGAATTGTAAGTTCTGACAAGTGGCTATTCCCTCAGTATGTTGTTTCCTGTACCTCCTGTGCCAGACTGGTCAAAGGGCTGTTTTCTTGGTAGGTACCTGTAAGAGCTGCTGTGTTACCTGGACCTCTCATGATTCCATTCCTCATTCTTTCTTACCCTGCTCTGGTATCACCATGCTTGGCCCTTTCACAAGAGTATCTGGAAATGAACACATCCCAGGTACTTTTTTTAGGGATTTACTTCCCACATTTTACAGTGGTTCTCAAGAGGTTTATGGCAATTTGTACATTCAGATGAAACAGTAGATGTCTATAAAATTCAGCATCAAAGCAAAGAGTATCAGATCAATACTAGAAAAGTTGACATAAATATACAGAAATCAAATGTTATAGATTTATTTAAATGGTGCCAGACAGGCCCAAACAATAAGAGATAGGCCTCTCATTGCTTATTCGTATGGTTTTCCATATCTGTTATGAATACCATTTCCATTTTATAACTAAATATTTACTTGATGATCTTAAATAAGAGACAGATGCCATCTTGCCATGAATAGCTGTAAAAGAAATGCAGTGGGTTTCCTGTGACTTTCATACCCAGGCAGAGCACAGTAATTAGAGGGGACCAATTCATGGCCATCCAAGAGGACAGCATTCAGATGATTCTCTATAATTCAGAGACAAAAACTAGAATAAATGGGTTGCATGTTCCTCACGTCATGCCCTGTAACTGTTTCTTTCAGCTGTACTTTTAGAATGGGCTGTACAGGGAGTAATTCAGTGTTGCATGCTGTGAGTAAACGTTTCTCACCTGCTCATGTCATTTCAACTCACTTGATACAGTCTTGTATGTGCTGCCCCTAGTCCCATGGATCTGTTCTAAAGTAGTTAACTGTAGTCTAAATATTTTCAAATCCAGTGGGTATTTTCCAGTTCATGCTTTACTACACTCTCTGTTGCATTTGACAGTCTGACCACACCCTTCTTGAAATGCATCTCTGAGAACGTCCGTGACACCACAGACAAAGAAACACTTAGAGAGTTGTCACTTTCCACTATCCCATTCTATCCCATTCCTGTCCCCCCATCCTTTCTATCTATCCCCACCTGTCCCCTGGAGGTAACCAGTTTCATCGGTTTCTGGTCTATCCTTTCTGTATTTCCTTTTATACACATGAGCAGATACATGCTATAATGACATTAAAAAAGAAATTAAATAGGAACATATTTAACTGCCTTTAAGGACCAAATAAACACATACATTTCAAAGATTTCCACTGTTTTAACAAATCTCATTATTACCTTTGTTGTCATTTCAGTCGCCTGAAATAAGAACCAACTATTACACAATTTACTGGACTAAACATTAACCATATTATTTCTTTTTTTAATTAATTAATTAATTTTTGGCTGCATTGGGTCTTCGTTGCTGCACACGGGCTTTCTCTAGTTGCAGCAAGCTGGGGCTACTCTTTGTTGCGGTGCGTGCGCCGGCTTCTCTTGTTGCGGAGCACAGGCTCTAGGCGTGCAGGCTTCAGAAGTTGTGGCTTGTGGGCTTAGTTGCTCCGCAGCATGTGGGATCTTCCCGGACCAGGGATCAAACCCATGTCCCCTGCATTGGCAGGTGGATTCCTAACCACTGCCCCACCAGGGAAGTCCAACCATATTATTTCTAAATACAGATAGTATTTAGTATTATTTCTAAATACAAATAGTATTTAGTATTATTTCTAAATACTAAATACAAATGCAAATACTCTTTCTCACTTAACAATATAACCTGGGAATCACTCCATATTGGTCCATAGAGGTCTTCCTCATTATTTATGCCTTCCAGTATTGCTTTTTTTTAAATAGTTATTTTAAGTGAAATTTTATTTTTATTTATAATATTTATTTTTTTGTCTGCACTGCTCAGCATGTGGAATCTTAGTTCCCTGACCAGGGATCGAACCCATGCCCCCTGCAGTGGAAGTGTGGAGCCCTAACCACTGGACTGCCAGGGAAGTCCCTCCAGTATTGCTTTTGATCACCACTATCTCTTTTCTGTTTTCTGAGCTTCCAAACCAAATATCAAACTGCCTGTTGGACCTCTACTTGTATCCTCCACAGACTCAAGCACAGCATCTGAAACAGCAATGCGTTAGTTTCCTATGCTCATCTCTTTTTTTCATTTTGTTTTGTATTCCTTATCTCAGCATATGATGCTACCAAAAGAATCAGGAATAAAATAATCTGGACATTTTATCTCCCGTGCACAACCAGTTAGTGGCCAACTCCTCTGGCTCCTCAATCAGGTAGGATTAGTTTCCTCCTTCCAACCCCCACTGGAGCTACCTGTGGTCTTGTCTCACTGTGGAGTCCTAGTTTTCTTCCCCTCTAATTTGATCTTTTTTTTTTTTAAATAAATTTATTTATTTATTTATTTATTTATTTATTTATTTATTGGCTGCATTGGGTCTTGTTGCTGCGTGAGGGCTTTCTCTAGTTGTGGTGAGCGGGGGCTACTCTTCATTGCTGTGTGCAGGCTTCTCATTTCAGTGGCTTCTCTTGTTGCAGAGCACAGGCTGTAGGTGCACAGGCTTCAGTAGTTATGGCTCGAGGGCTCTAGAGCATAGGCTCAGTAGTTGTGGCGCATGGCTTAGTTGCTTCACAGCATGTGGCATCTTCCCAGACCAGGGCTCGACCCCGTGTCCCCTGCATTGGCAGGCGGATTCTTAACCACTGTGCCACCAGGGAAGTCCCTCTAATTTGATCTTTAAGCCATTTCCCATTTTTCTAGAATTGGGGACAGCAAACATTTTCTTTAAAGGACCAGATAATAACTAATTTTGGCTTTGCTGGTTGTATGGTCTCTGTCAAGTCAACTCAGCACAGCTACTGTAGTGTGACAGCAGTGTAGGTAATGTGTAACAAATGCACATGGCCGGATTTGGGTCTCATTGGGCTGGATTAGCTGTAGCCTGCCCACCCCCATGCTCTGGAGCGTTGCTTCTAAAATATAAAACTTAATGGTCCCTGCTGACAAATATCTCTTTATGGATTTCCATGATCACAACAGTTGTCTCTAGAATGGAGGATGGGGGTAGCCCAGGGATCCACTGGGCTCCTGTTCACCTCAGATAAAACATATTCTTTCAGAGATTGGTTTCATTCAAGGACCTGACTGCAGACTTCATCCACGAGGAGTGGCAGTACGTGGACTGTGCTCAGAGGCTCCTGTGTGGGGATGTGATGCTGGAGAACTATGGCAACCTCATCTAAGTGGGTAGGTACAGCTTCCCTGTGTCACTCCCAAGAGATGTGTTTCCTGTGTCACAAAAACATGTTGGATTTCATTGTTTAGCCTTGAGTGTCAGGAGAGAAAGATGATTAAACCCTTTTAGGTGGAGTAAGTGTTATGTGTATACTCACTGCCCTTCCCCCACCCTTCCCAGAACATTCTAGTTCTCATGACCTATTGCCAGGCATCTTCATCACACAGCTTCTGAAGCTGTACTTTCTTCATCCTTCAAGTCCCCCAGATCCAAAGAGTTTAGTCCAAGTTCTGTATCATTTCCCATTGACAGAGTATCACGTTAGCAAACCAGATGTGATCTTCAGATGGGAGCGAGGAGAAGAACCATGGACAGTGGAGGAATTCTCAAATCCGAAGTACCCAGGTAAGTGATAACTGAGCAGGTGGAAACCAGTGGAAATGAGAGTCCCTGGGAGGTAGGGATCATAGTTGGCATCTTTGTAATGTTCCTCAGAAATCTCTTTTTCTAGGCCCCTGACCTTGGGAAGTAATTGAGGACAGATGACTGTCTTGCTATAGATACTTAAAAAACATTGTCCCCGAATAAATGTACTCCTTTAATCAAAATTTATAAAGATTTTTGCCGCTAAGTTACCTATCCCCGGTATACAGACCCTCTTTTAGCATACCCTGAACTTTATTTCTGTGGCATTCTTTGTTGCCTACTTGACCCCACCCTCCATTGGCATAGACCTGTTGTATATTCAGATATTCATAAATCAGTCTTTTTTTAAAATTATTTATTTATTGGCTGCATTGGGTCTTTGTTGCTGTGCGTGAGCTTTCTCTAGTTGTGGAGAGCGGGGGCTACTCTTCATTGCGGAGCACAGGCTCTAGGTGCACGGGCTTCAGTAGTTGTGGCTTGTGGGCTCTACAGTGCAGGTTCAGTAGTTGTGGCGCATGGGCTTAGTTGCTCCATGGCATGTGGGATCTTCCCTGCCCAGTGATCGAACCCATGTCCCCTGCATTGGCAGGTGGATTCTTAACCACTGTGCCACCAGAGAAGTCCCCATAAATCAGTCTTAAAAAAATAAATCTTGCTTGCAGGATCTATCTATTTGCATTCCACGTTTCTTTCCATCCTTTAACTGAGAGATCAGTTTCACTCTCCACGCTAAGCCCCACGGGGTGGGGACTAGGGTGAGACACACAAGATGCCTCTGATACAAAACTTAAGAAGACACTCTTTGGATGGTGCAGGTACCCTAGAGGTCATGCCTACCTCACCCTAGTCCCAGCCCTGCTCAGCCCACAATCTTACTTTCCATTCTTTGTGCAAATTCCGAAGTTCCCATGTCACTGGCAAAATTTGAGACTTGCTCCTTCCTTCTGTGTCTCTTTGTAACTCTGACCATCTCTCTGAAGTCTGTGTCTCCTGGTCTCACTGTCTCTCTCTGAGTGCTGCTTTGAGTTTCATCTGCCTGATTCAATACTCTGTCAGACACACTGTTCCTTGTGACTGTTTCCTTTTTTCTGTGTCAGATGTACTCATATTCTTTGCTATTTTCCTCTTCCTTTCATGCTGTTAAACAGACTGGTGTAGGTGGGCTTGGTTTTTTTCTATTTTTTGTTTTTGTTTTCCCTAAAATCAGTAGGAGATGTTTCTCTTAAGAAACTTGACATTTCCTTAATCCTGAAGAGCTGGGCCAGTCCCCCACAACAAGGCATTTGTAGGGAATTCTCATTTCATAGCAAATGTATCATAGATCACACATTATTGTTAATTTTACTTCTTCCTAGAAGTTGATGATGCCTTATAGAAGGACAAGAAAATCCAAGGCCAACATTTGAGGCAAACTGTATTCTTCTGCAATAAAACACTGATTACAGAAAGAGTTACTGTATTTGGGAAAACATTTAATCTGGGTGTGAATATGGTTCCCTCAAGAAAAACACCCTACAAGTATCCATGTGGAAACAATTTGAAAACTAATTCAGAAGTAATCATTGCAAAGAAAAGCTATTTTAGAAAGGTTCCTGATGAATACAGTAGATGTGGGAAAACACTACTCATTTCTAAGCATAAGAAAAGTCATTCTGGAATGAAAAAATACAATATAATCCAGTTAGGAAAGCCAGAAGTCAAAATGAAGATCTTATTCTGCACCAGAAGATTCAGGCTTTGAAACAACCTTTTGGATATGGCAAATGTGGGAAAATCTGCAAGAGGGCAGTCCTCTTCACAGAGAAGAGGGTATATTCTGAAGGAAATCAAATTAATGTAATGAATGTGGGAAAACCTATTCTAAGAAGTCCACCCTCCTTGTACACCAGAGAATTCATACAGGGGAGAAACGCTGTTTGTAATGATTGTAGGAAAACTTTCCATGTAAAGATGAACCTTACTCGACACCAAAGAATTCATACTGGAGAGCGACCCTATGAATGCAGCAAATGTGGGAAAACCTTTGCTGACAAATCAGCCCTCATGTACACCAGAAAATTCAGAGGGGAGAAATCCTATGAGTGTCATGAATGTGGGAAGACCTTTTTTTTGGAAGTCAGCCCGCACCGAACATTTCCGGTCATACACAAGGGAGAAACCTTATGAATGCAAGGAATGTGGGAACACCTTTGGCAAGAAATCTTACCTTGCTGTTCGTCAGTGCACTCACAGAGGAGAGAAACTAAACGAATGTAAAGAATGTGGGAAAATCTTCTGTTCGTCAGCCCTCAATGTGCATCAGAGATCCCACACAGGAGAGAAACCCTGCAAGTGCAGTCAGTGTGGAAAATTTTTATGTATGAAAGCAGCCCTCACACCACATCAGATAACTCATAGATGAGAGAAATCTTACCTATGTAACAAGTGTGGGAAATTTTTCTGCTGTGACTTCAAACCACCACGTAGGTAAGAGAGCGCACACTAGGTGGAATCCTTATGAGTGCAACAGATGTGGACATGCCATCAACAAAAACTCACACATTGAGCATCAGAGAACTATATGGGAAAGACCGTATGCATGTAGCAAGTGTGGGAGAACCTACTGCAGGAAGTCAGCCCTCATTCACCATCAGAGGACACACACAGGAGAGAGACACTACAGGTGGGAAAACCTTCTGCCAGAAGTTCTCCTTCATTGAACACCCTTGAACTCACACTGGGGAGAAGCTGTATGAATGTGCTGAGTGTGGGAAATCCTTCTGCCATAAGTCAGCCTTCAGAGTACATTCGACAATTCACATGGGAGAGAAACAAATGGGGGAAAACCTACCATTGGCTGTGGACTCTCACTGAACATCAGAAAACACACACAGGGGAGAAGCCCTATGGGTGTCACAGATGCAAGAAAACATTTCAAACTTCCTGTTACATCAGAAAAGTCATAAGGAATGAATTCGGAGAAAGCAATGATCCACAAAGCAACAAGTCAAGTACTTTATGCTGTGTTAAAACCCCACAGATAGTCATAGAGGGGTGAAATCCTATAAATGCAATTAAAGTGAAAAATTTTTTTGCTGTAAATCAACCCTCATTATCACATCAGAGAACTCACACAGGAGAGAAATAGAGCATGTTTAATAAATGTGTTGTGACATGCAGTGGATGCCATGAAAATGTTCAACAACTCAAACATTATGCCAAGTGTGCCTCCCTTTTAAAATGATGAAATAGATGTTAAATTAAATTAATCTGTTCCTTTCCACATTGTGGTGTGATGGTATGAGGTTTGAAGATCTAACGTTACTTCATTCCACATCAAAACCAATTACTCCTATGATAATTTAGTAGCTTATAATTTCCCAAATTGTGATGTTTTAAATTCTTAAACAGGTTGGGTTTTGTCTTCTGACTCTGACTCCGTAGCCTTCTAGTAATGGACCCAAATCCCTTTATCTGTGGAGGTGGTAATTAAGAGGACTAACCATGGTACTCCATCCTCCTGGTCCTACAGTGGGTGTACCACTGGTGAGCATTTGATAAAGCTGAACCAATGAAAGCCCTTCCTAAGACCTTTATGGTGGGAGATAGACACAGGATAGCTAATATGTGATCCTGAAGCTCAGCCAAGTCAAGAAAACAGCAATTGCAGTATGGGGAGAAAAAGCAGAGATAAGCAGATTTCAGCAGCACAGAGAATTGTGATGGTGTTTGAATCCAGAAAGTGTTTGTCTCCCCTGGTGTTAATATCCACTGATCCCTGTTCTGTCAGTGGTTTGATTATGTCAACTAATAGGTTTTCATTTCTTTAAAAATTTTTCTAATAAACATGTTCATAGACGTGTTCTTTAGAATTTATTGATACTTATCCAATTCTGAGGGGATAAAGACCTCTGCAGTGCCAATTAGAATTACACTATATGTGTATATACCATTAGGCAGGATTGCTGTTAAGTTAGTAGGAAATGTTTTCCTTTCAAATCCTGATTTCCCTAAGTGTGATTTTTTTCCCCTAAATTCATTCCTGGCCTCTCTACCACATTCTACCCCAGGGAAGATGAAGTGTGTTTATCTAATTGGTAAAATGGCATATGTATACATATATATGTATAAATGTATATGTAAATATATGTGTATGTATTATATATAAGAACATGTACTTATGTATAAGTGTATATATGTTAATATATATATAAAATCTCCCCCAGTTTCTGGCACAGAACTCCTAAATCCCTTGGAATTTCCTGGGAGATAGCAGTGTCTGGTCCACTTCTAATGAGGTGACTCATGGTGATCTCCTGCATTAGGGAATGGTCACCAGCAAGACCAAGCCATAATTAGAAGCTTAGAATTTTTGGCCCACCTCCCATTCTCCAGAAAGGGGAGAGGGGCTGGAAATGGAATTGGTCATGGAACTGGTCATGGATTGGTCATGCCTGCATGATGAAGCTTCCATAAAAACCCTGACAGTACAGGGTTTGGGGAGCTTCCAGGTGGAGGTGCTGGGAGAATGACATCCCCAGAAGCTCCATGCCCCTTCCCACATACTTTGCCCTACGCATCTCTTCCGTGTGAATGTTCATCTGTATCCTTTATCGTATCCTTTTATAATAAACTGGTAAACAGCAAGTAAAGTGTTCACCTGAGTTCCGTGAGTTGCTCTAACAAGTTAATCAAACTCTAGGAGGGGGGCATGGGAACCTCTGATTTGTAGCCAACCTGTCAGAAGCACAGGTGACAACCTGGACTTGGGATTTGAAGTTGGAGATAAGGGGCAGTCTTGTGGAACTTGTACCTTTAACCTGTGGGATCTGACACTATCCCCAGGTAGATATAGTCAGAATTGAGTTAAGTTATAAGACACTAAACCAGTATCACAGAATTGCTTGGTGTGGGAAAAAACCCCACACATCTGGTGTCAGAAGTGTGAATGTGGTGGTGGCATGGGAGTAAAGGAAACACAGAACTGAGATTTTCCTGCACACAGGGGTTAAGACTTCAGTGTATCTTTTGAGGGGACTCACGTCAACCTAAAAACACCCAGTTGGATTCTATCCTCAAACATGTGACAGTGAATTTAAATAATTATTAAAAGCAAAAAAAAAAAAAGTTGTACACACTATGTTAGCATTTAGGTGACATTTTAAGCTTCTCTGTAAGCATTTCTAGCTTTCTCCACTTATCATACCAACAACTCTTCTCATTTGCTTAAACAGTGGAAATATTTTATGTGGTTTTAATTTTAAAAATCCAATAGGAAATTAAATTTTTTCAGCTGAAACGTGCCAATGAGAAGTCTTGAATGGCCTAACGTTTGCATAATGGCTATCCCTTTATCCTTTTTTTTTCATATAATTGGAGACTTTGGGCTTATAGTGATAGTTCACAGGAAACATGGCAGCAGATATAAAAAGAATATGTTTAGACATTTCTTATCGGAATCTATGTTTGTATTGAGTCTGGTGTTAGCAAATTTGGAATACTTGACTTTACAGAATAAGCTGTTCTATTCTATTAAGCTTCTTTCTTTTCTCCTTATAATATAGATTTTACAGCTAGGGGCCATTTTGGAAATTCTTAATTTTTTAAAATACTTAAAATAGTTTGTTTAATTTGACTCTAAACCAGAATTTTAAGGACCAAAATTAGAAGTCATTGCCCAATTCTCCCCTCCTTATCCCAATAACCATTTTACATTTTTATAATTGTATTGATAACCTTTATTTTATACTCATTTTTAAACAGTTGCATTTTCAGCTTATATATAACTTTAACAGGCACCTTATAATTTTATAGGTTATTTGCAAAAAGTAAGCTTATGTACACATGTTTTCTTAGAGATAAAAAGCACATAAGGAATGAACATGGGACAAGGGGCCACATCTGGGGATTACACAATAGTTTAGCTCTGTGGCAGCTACTATAATACTCTAATATCTGGGAAAGCAGAGATCAGAAAGATGAGAAAATGACCCTCAAAGAAACAATGTTGTCTTTCCATCACTTTCTGTGGATTGAGGCTAGTCCTAAAGAGACTTGTTAGACTACATCCATCCCACTTAGCTGAACAGGGCTGAGCTGCCACCAATGATTATGGGAACTAATTCAGGAAAGTCTAAATTTCTGACACAAGACCTGAATGTATCCAGCATTACACACCACTGTTAGCATGCACTAGAAAATGTGACTTAGTCATCAGGGAACACAGGAAGTCAATTTATTTCAAATAACACTACAAGTAATAGGTTCTCCAAGTCCTGAATCTAAGTCCTAGAATTGTTGCAACCTCTCCTCCTCTTGGTTCTCCAGATACATCCAAGCATGGTGCCAGCTATTCGGGGAGGCTGGATGTCTCCAAGTTGTGTCCGTTTAGAAAAGGAGCAGAAACCATCTTCTCACTCACTGACCCACCACCTTTGGATTTCTCATGTCTACTCTCTTAACACTTTATCCTTTAGTTTTTTTAAACCGTGACCCACTTTTTGTTTTTCATTGTCCACTGGCAAAGTTTCTTCTCTGAAGTTCTAATTCCAAAGAGATGGCTTCTGTTTTCCTTACTTACACTTACATTAGGGTTGCATCCTCTCCATACAAAAGTATATGCTTTTAGAGAGCTACCTCTATGAAAAATATGATTTTATTCACCCAGCGAAAATAGATTATGAACAAACAGCAAAACAAATCTGCTCTTTTTACTACACCCTTTGAGCTGCCTCTTGGCCTCTTCCCATCATAGGAACTGCCTTATTCAGGTTCAAGTTTTACTTGAGCGTGTTTAACTATTTCTGCTCAAAGAACTCAGTCAATGTAATATGGAAAGTACATCTCTGATCACATCTCCCTGTTTCTTCAACATGTATTTAAATTTCTACAATATTCCATACAGGGTGAATTCATACAGAAGAATTGGGCTTTGGCTAAAAAAACCCTTTCCACACTGATATCTTTGGTTTAGATTTTCAATTTCTAGTAAAAGGTAAGTGATGTCTAAATACCTTCCTGCATCTTCTGTAGTCTTAGGGTTTCTTTTTATCGTGAGTTTTCAGATGTTGAGAAAGTTTAGAGTTTAGACTGAAAGCTTTTCCACATTGATTACATACAAAGGGTTTCTCTCCAGTATGGATTTTCATGTGCTTACTAAGATTTGAACTATGGTTAAAAAGCTTTTGACACTCACTACATTTATAGGGTTTCTCTTTAGTGTGAATTTTTTTATGTCGGTTAAGGTCGGAGTGATAGCGAAAGGTCTTTTCACATTCATCGCATGTAAAGGGCCTCTCTTCAGAATGAATTTTCTGGTGTTTAATAACATTGGACTGATGTTTAAAGGTTTTTTCACAAACATTGCATTTGTAGGGTCTCTCTCCAGTATGAGTTCTTCGGTGTCGCGTTAGATCTGAGAAACGGACGAAGCTCTTTTTACAGTTATCACAGATATAAAGTTTCTCCCCGGTATGGATTTGTTGATGACGATTAAGATCTATGAGCTGGGTAAAGGTCTTCTCACATTCATTACATGAAAAGGGCTTCTCTCCAGTATGAATTTTCTGATGTTTGTTAAGATTCGATTGGCTTTTAAAGGATTTTTCACAATCATTACATTTGTAGGGTCTCTCTCCAGTATGAACTCTTTGATGTAGGAGAAACTGTGAATACGGATTGAAGTCCTTTTTGCAGTGATTACATGTGTAATATTTCTTTCTAGTATGAGTTTTTTGGTGTTGATTTTTTTCTGAGAAACTGTGAAAGGTCCTTCCACAAAATGTACAGACAAAGAGTTTCTTTTGAGTATGAGTTCTTTGATGCTGGGTCAGATTTGGTCTCTTGCCAGCATGAAATCTCTGATGTGTAACAAGGGATGAAAGAAACCTGAAGGCCCTCTGACACACGTCACACTTGTGTAGTTTCAGTCCGCTGTGGATGCTCTGATGTTGAATAAACTTTGAGGCTCTGTTAAAGGTTTTGCCACATTGGTTGCATTCAAGGTGTTTATCCAGAATATACGTTCTTTGTAGCATCGTAAATGATGCGGGATGCCTAAAGGCCTTTGCATTTTCATCATATCTGTGGGCTTTCTCTACCTTGTGAATTCGCTGGTGTTCAGTAAGTTGCGCTCTATAGCTAAATGCCATGCTGCAGTCACCACATTCATAACGCTGAACAAAAGTGGAAGGTTTTTGATCTTTTGCACGGTGAGAGCTTTGCCTGAAGGTATTCATAGATTCATAAAGGGCATGATAATTCACCAGTGATGGTTGACATGCTAATGGGAAGACAGTATGAGAAAAAATTAAATCCAGGCATCACAACAAATGAGATCATTAGTTAGTGGGGTAGCAGGGAGAGAAGGGTTCAGTGATTGGGGACTTTGGAGGGGTAGGAGGAGAAGTTGGAGTTTGTCAGGGGAGGAATGAGAGAAGTGTTCTCCAAGTACAAGGATGATTTAAGTGATCAATGTGTATCCAATGAGAAATGTCTTTAAACTTGGAATACTTATATTTGTAACTGAAAAATGACTCGTCGAAATTATGATCACCAAAACAGAAAAGCTTAAAGACTCTAAAAAGAGCCACATGAAATTCTAAGCAAGGATTAAAGTTTTATTTTCATTAAGGTCCTTTATCTCTATAGATACAGAAATTTGTGGTACTTTGAACAACAAAACAGGGGATCTCTCTATGAGTAAATATTAACCTGGTTTATCGATTTTACTAATGCTTAATATTTTACTGTATGACAGGGTTATTATTGATTGGGCCAGTGCTCTACTTTGATATTTGAGTTCTGTTTATTTTTGTTATTGCTGAGAACACAAAGAAAAATCATATATATACATCTTTGTTGATTTGTTGAAATGTATTCTAGGCATAGATTCTTAGAAATGAAAGGGAGTCCTGCTTTTTATGTATACACACACCACCCTCAAGTAAGTTCTTATATTGTATGAGCACATCTTTACTTTCTAGTATCTTGATAACCCTAGACTATCAAGCTTATGACCCCACAGTTTGACAAAAAGATAATTTCTAGCATTTTGGGGGATAATAAAGAAATCTAAATGAAAATGGGTTAATTGTTAGGACAATTTTTTTTAATTAAAAAGGTTAATTGACAATGGAGAACTAGCATGGGTTTCTGTTACCCTCATCATTCTAGACCTTCAAATCCTACTGAAATAATTAGAAAATGTATCGCTACAGAGGAATAATTTAAAAATATACATGAGTAATACTGTCTAAAAGATAAATAACACATTGCAACATAAGATGGAATCAAGTGGCAATAAAAAAGAAAGTGAAAATTGGTTTGAAGATGTAATATTTAAATAAACCTAAGAGTTCACATGTATGGAAAAATCGTTTGGCCAAAGACAAAATTACACAGTCAAAGACAACAGTAACATGGGAAACCTGGTTGGAGAACACTGAGGAAAAAGGACTAAAGAAATGGAATATGTAATTGAAAAGTTAGAACAGTCAGGATTAAAAGAGAAGTATCACCATCCATTAATATAAGTCCCATAAGGGAAAAAAAATGTTAGAAGATTTGCCAACTTCAAATGGCTTAATATATGGGCAACTGGAATCTCTGAAAGAGATGGGAAAGGGAGAGGGAAGGACCAGAAAGAAAAATATTTAAAGAAATAATGGCCAAAAAATCTCCAAACGCAATGAACACTATAAACTCACAGATCCAAAAAGGCCAACAAAGTCAAGTGTAGGAAACATGAAGAGAATCACACCAAGGCACATCATAATCTAATCGCTCAAAGTCAAGGATAAAGAAAAAACTGTAAAATCAGTCAGGGGGAGAAAAGATGCTGTACATGAAAATAAGGATGACCTCAGAGTTCTCACTGGAATACTGCAAGCAAAAAAAAAAAAAAAATGGGAAAATCTTTAATGTATTAAAAGAAAAAACAAAAACCTATCAACCAGAATTCTATGCCCAGCAAAACCCTTTAAAAAATGAGCCAAAAAAAAAAAAAAGAAAGAAAAAAGCCTCAGACATTCAAAATTTGGATTTAACCAAAGGAGTAGAAAAACATCAGAAATCATAACTACATGCTAAATATGTAAGTTTATTTAATAATGATAAAGAGGTCAATTAATCAGAAGCATACCAATCTTAAATATTTATGCACTTACAGAGCTTCAAAATACAGGATGCAAAAAGAACAAAGAGAAATAAATTCACAATTATAGTTGGAAATTTCAGTACCCCTCTCTCAATAATCAATTCAAGAGGTAAGCACAATATCAAATATGATAGGTTTGAACACAGCTATCAATCAGCTTCCACCTTAAAATTTTAAAAGAGCAAATTAAACCAAAATAAGAAGGAAGTAAAAAAAAAAATCAAAGCAGGAATCATTAAAATAGAGAACAAAAAATCAGTACAGAAAAAAACAACATAAAGCTGGTTCTTTAAGAAGATCAGTAAAATTGATAACCTAGCCAGACTGATCAGGAAAACAAAAAAGACACAAAATACCAATGTCAGGAATTAAAGAGGTGACATAACTACAGATTCTTTAGCTATTAAAAGAGTAGTAGGGTATATTATGAGGAGGAACAAGGAAAGGAGTACAGGGAGAGGGATGAATGTGGGGTAAAAATAATATTTCTTTAGAAGCCCATGGGAGAGCTTCTGTCCTGTCACGTGAGAGGTCCAGGTTACTCTGACCAGCTGGGGTGTGAGCTGCGACAGCCTCCACCTGCTTGTTGCTTGTCAGTTACCTGGGCAAGGAGCACTTGTCACCTCTGTCTCCACCATCCAGGGCTCCTTCCCTCGCCTCAAAGAGGATATCACTTCAGCCTTATAAGTCCAGTGTCCTAAGAAAAATAAATGACCTTGACCGTGCTGTGGTTATTACAAAATTTAGACCCACGCTTTTGGTGATAATGAATCTCATCACCTCAAAAATCTCTCAGGAACTGTTTTGTTGTTGTGTTTTTTTTTTTAAAAAGGCCATTTACATTTTTAACAGTTCCCCAGCTGTTTCTTAGGCAGACACTAGCCACAGCAGCACACCTTTTAAGGAAGGTGTGATGGTTTGGAGACTGTGAAGCTTCTGTCATCACGAGATGGAAATGCCCTCTCCTGTTACCACCCAGCACCAATACTTTACCGCATCATATTGAGTGGAAATTCAGCCAAGCCTTTTCAGGGGCTTTGCAGATGGTCCCATGGACGGAAAAATTCTACCCTGAGCAGTTTTAAGTTAACAAGGAAAGCTCTCCTTACCCAAAAACACAAGGTGATCACAGGTATCCAGCATCACATCCTGATACAATTCTCTGTCTTCAGGGCTCAGATAAGCCCACTGGTCTGGAGAAAAGACCACAGCCACGTCTCTAAACTTCACTGACTCCTGAAATAACAGTGTATGCTTTACATTTATGCATAAATGTATACATGCTTTCACGTGGCCCTTGGTAGATATCTTTCAAGTTGTCCATAATAGGGAGGCAGGCAGAACATAAGGAATGAATACACACACACACACACACACACACACACAATGGAAACTGTAAGAAACAAACTTTGTCCTTGTAGAGTTTGGAAGGCAAAATTACCTAGCCTCATGAAAAAGTAACAGCTAAAGAAATGTACATTTGGTATACGTGTTTGGCTGAGGGATCAATGGGGTAAAGCTACCATCTGCGGAATTATGACTGCAGGCCTCCAAGTCAGACTCCCAGCCAGGTGGAATAATAAGGACACTCGTCCTGCCTGACCATTGGACTGGGACATCAGTCTCTTCCTGCCTTGGGACTTAAACTGAAACACCACTCTTGAGTCTCAAGCCTGCCAGGCTTCAGACTGGAATTTATACCATCAGCTCTCCTGGTTCCCAGCCTTTCAGACTTGGACTAGAACAACACCATCGGCTTTCCTGATCTCTAGCTTGTTGACTGCAGATCTTGGGACCTCTCAGCCTTCGTAATCACATTATCCTCAGCCTTATAATAAGTCACTATACCTATTTAGATTTTATATATATACACATTATATATATTTATATATATACACATTTTATATATATACATATATTCCCCTGTTGGTTCTGTTTCTCTGGAGAACTCTGATTAATACAATCACTTGATCAACGTCATACAGTATGGATTGATAAAGATTGAGATTATATAGGCTGAGGCATCAAGGGAGACCTTCAAAAGTGAAATCAGTTTACATGAAACCTTTACATGAAAGGACAAACACCTTTGGTTCTAGCCATGATGGAGTAGTTGCTCGGAGTTACCTTCTCACTGTGAAAGGGTGGAAAAGGCTAGATAAAGATACAAACCACTACTTTACACCCTGGAAAGCAACCTATTCAGGGCTGTGATCCTTGACAGAGGAAAAGCTCACATCATCCTGGCGTTCTCTTTGATGGCATTTCTAGAGCCACAGTGAAGGGACATAGAACCAAAGTAGAGACCAGTGACCTTGCTGGATGGAGGGATTGGATGTCAGAGTTTGAAGCTTCCAACAGCTGGGATTTGGAGGATAGGGTGCTGGACGGGGAGCCTTACACACTTGTATGAAAAATTCCCTTGGCTGACTTTGGAACTGTGCCTACACGGGGCCAGACTTGTAAGAACAGCTGCTGGGATACTGAGTCAAACAGGAGTTTTGAAGGTCACACAGTGCTGATAAGAAAGTGGCATTCCAGCCTAACCAGAGTGGAGAATGGGGTGATGGGGCATTTGGTTGAGGCCATAACCCCTGGAGTTCTATACCCAGTGAAGATATCCTTTAAAAACAAAGGCAGATATAAACGTATCAATTTGGAATTAAAAATTGAATGACCAATGACCATAACAGAAATGGAAACTTCTCTCCCAGAAAAAATAAATCTTATTAATTTTTCTTGTATCAATCTGTGATGGATTCATAGTGGTCCCTGAAAAAAGATACATAGAAGTCCTAACCCCCAGGACCTCAGAATGTGACCTTACTTGAAAAATAGGGTTTTTACAGAAATAATCAGGTTAAAACAAGATTCGGGTGGGCCTCAATCCAGTGGTTTAGGAAGGGGAAATCTGGGTACAGAGGCTGACACGCACTGAGGGACAACTACGTGAAGACATGCGGGGAGAACACAGCGTAAGGATACAGGCAGAGATCAGGGTGATGCACCCACAAGCCAAGGAGCGCCAAGTGCTGCCAGCAACCACCCAGAAGCCAGAGGAGAGGCCTGCGGCAGACTCCCCCTTACAGCCGCAAACAGCCAAGTGTTGTGAGGCCTGTAAATTGGTATTTAGGAAGGAACTCAGAAGTAAGCAATTCACCTGTGATGTCACCTTTAGAAATGAAAGAACCATTTTTCTCCTCCTCCTCCTTCTGTTCTCAGGGCAAAACAGACTCCAGATAGCTCACACCTTAAAACTGAGGGCAGAAGTATGTGAGACCAAGCACCCAAATCCCCCATCCCCACCCCCAGATCACTACTGCCTCAACCACAGTGGAGACTGGGAATGCACGACAGCCTCCCAACCTGGGCCTGAAGCTTCCCCTCTTCTCCTGGGCCCTACAAGGAGCCCACACGTGATGCTGCAGTAGCTGGGATTTCAGGTATATCCATGCCAAAGCGTGCCCCTCTATTTCCCAGATCTGAACAAAACTTCCTCCGCCTCCGAGTGGAACAGAGAGTGAACTCACCCTCTCAGACAGATCAGCCCAAGCACAGCCAGCAAGCCCAACCACCCCTGAACCTGCTTATATAGAGCCCAGATAATCACACCCAGAATCTTCTCATTTCCCAATCAAGGCCAGTCACTGCCTGCACACATCTCAACCCTTCTGGTCCTGAGTATATTGGAAACAGGAAGGATTCAGGGATGTAGGATGGTCCGGTCAAGGTTTAGGCTGGACATTCCCCAATGCTCTTATTCATGCTTACTGTGTACCCCACGGTGTCATATAACACACACTCCTCTTGACACTCTTCCCACTTGAATCTTTGAGATGAGGGGTCTCACCTGGTGCCCCCACCCCCACATGAGGCAGCTGCACGGAGGAGGAGAGGCAGTTACCTGCTTTTGGCAGGGAGATGGTATCAAGTAGCACCTCCACTTTCCCACGGCCCGTTAGTGACATGGAGGAATCCAGCATGTGCTGCTTGCCCCATGCAGGGCCTGGGAACGATGGAAGGCGGTGGTACACAGAATAATGACCATCACCACCACCCCCCCCCAAGAGGGCCACATCCTAATTCCCAGAACCCGTGAATATGTTACATGACAGAAGGGACTTTGCAGGTGTGATTAAGCTAATGCTCCTGAGATGGGGAGAGTATTCTGGAACATCCAGGTGGTCTAGATATAATCAAAAGGGCCCCTATAAGAAGGAGGCAGGAAGCTCAGGTGATGAAGCCAAGAGCCCAGGAATGGTCAGCAGCCTCTGGAAGCTGAGACAGGTAAAGAAACGGATCCTCCCTGAAATGCAGTCTTGCCGATACTTTGGTTTTTTCACCCTGCAGATCTAATTCAGACTTTTGACCCCCCAGACTGTAAGGTAATAGGTTAGTGTTGTTTTAAGGCCCTTATGTTTGTGGGGATTTGTGATAGCAGCAGGGAATACGTGCAAAGGGCTGGGGACTGAGAATGGCCTGGGCTGAGATGAGATGGGCACAGAGGGTGGATGTCTGGACCAGAGGCCATGAAGGGGGATGTCAGGTCCAGTTGCTCACTTACTCCCAAAAGCCAGGGGGACCAAGCGATGCAGCAGGACAGAAGCTAAAACTGAAGCCCAGCAGGGTGAGATGCCCCAGGCATAGGCCAGCTGGACCTGGACATTGAATCTGCCAGCACCTTGATCTTGGGTTTTCCAGCCTCCAGAACTGGGAGAAATGTTTGTTGTTTATAAGCCACTGTGTCTATGACATTTTGTTCTAGTAGCCCAGTTGGACAGCACCCAGCACTGAGACATACCTCCCCCCCCCCCCCGCCCCCACCCCGGGTCTTCATTGCAGGGAACGCTCAGTTCAGAGGCACGATAGGAGGAGAGGGAAAGTGCTTGAGAGCATCTCGGAAATCAGAACCTCATTTCTCAATCAACTGACAAGTTCAGAAGAGTCTGTTTTAAGAACAAAGGTGTGGAATTGCCTTAGAATGGAATGAATATGTTTCCTGCCATCATTTGAGGCTGAACAAATTGAGTTGGATTATACAGAGAGTAAAGACGGTGACGTTTTTGCATCTACGGTGGCCATGTTAGCCAGCTGCAGGAAGATACTGAGAACCTAGCAGGTGCTAAACCCTTCCATACTCATGATCTCATGTCCTGACAGTCACCCTTTAGGGTAACCATTATTCTTAGTCTGGAAACAAGGAAAGGGAGGATTCAAGAAATAAACGATTTGCCCAAGGTCACATAGCACTGAGGGGCAGCACAGGGCTTCACCCTCAGATCTGTACAACTCTAAAAGATGGGGCTCAGAACTTCCCTGGCAGTCCACTGCAGGGGGCATGAGTTCAATCCCTGGTCGGGGAGCTGAGATGCCCTCATGCTACGCAGTGTGGCCAAAATATAGAAAATAAATTTTTTTTAAAATAAAAGACTGGGCTCTCTGGCCCTCCCCTCAAGGGCATAATACTGGGAAAAGTTCATATTTCTAAGCCTTTCCCTTTCTCATCTGGCCACATTTTTTCTTACCCAGGCTCATCAACCATCAATTCCCTGCACTCACTTATTTTTCATACTTCGTGCTGCATAGTTTTTTAAAATAGATGTTATTCTCTCTTCCAAGAGCCTCTCTTTCATGGAGCCCGGACTGTACCTTTTATCTTTCTATACAAAGCCTTTAGTTCTAGGGTCTGGCACTTAACATGCCCCAAAAAAGCGTTATTTTGAGAGTCTGCTACCATGCAGACAGCATGAATTATTTTATTTTCAGCATCTTGAAATCCCACTGGTATAGGTACAATTGTTAACTCATTTTAGTGAGTAGAAAACCCGGGTTAGTTTTCTAAGATCACACAGCCAGACAGTTGCACTACTGATGGGATGAATCCCAAAGATCTTTGAACCCAGGGCTGGAGATCTTGATGGTTGCCACCAAATTCTCCATCATTGTAATTCTAGAGGCTGAAATTGCTATATATAGTTTTGGAATTCTGTGTTTTTCCTATATGGAGTTTGTTGAGCTTCTAAGATATGTAGTTAATGTTTATCAAATGTGGAATATTTCTAGCCATGTCTTCAAATACTCTTTTTCTCCTCACCTTCTAAGACTTCTATTATGCATGTATTGGTATGCTTGATGGTGTTCCACAGGTCTCTGATACTGTTCATTTTTCTTCATTTTCTTCAGATGGGTAATTTTTATTGTTACAGTTTTGTGTTTGTTTTCTGCCAAATTCCTTTCTGCCAACATCAATCCACTTTTGAGCCCCCTCTAGTGAAATGTTCATTTCAGTTATGGTACTTTTTGACTCCAGGGTGTCTAGTTTTCATATTTCAATTTCATTTTCTTTATTGATATTCTTGATGAATCATTTTTATACTTTCCTTTAGTTCTTTAAACATGTTTTCCTTTAGTTTTTTGAACATATTTATAATAACTGCTTTGAAGTCTTTGTCTGCTAAGTCTGGCATCTGGGTCCCCTCAACAATTTCTGTGCCATATGGTAGGACCTTGTTGTTTATCCATTCTCTGTATGATAGCTTACATCTGCTAACCCCAACCTCCCATTCCATCTCTCCCCCAACCCCCTCTGCTTTGGCAACCACAAGTTTGTTCTCTGTGCACGTGACACTTTCTTATAAGAACACCAGTCATATTGAATTAGGGCCTACCCTAATGACTGCCTCTTAACTGGATTATATCTACAATGACCTATTTCCAAATAAGGTCACATTTATAGGTACCAAGGGTTGGTCGATTTAGCTTTGATTCTCAAGACCCAGCCTAATGACCACTACACCCTACTCTCAATAATGTCATGTGTATTACATTCATGAAAATCTCAAACATTTAAAGGAATATTTTGATCAAATTAAGGATAATTAAATGGAGTCCTATCTTCTATATGTGGGTGTTCTGTTTCCAATTCTTAAGTGTCACACAATGGCTAAACTTTGTCTTCTGTTACTAAATACAACTTTTGTCATTTATCTAATTTTTCTGTCTACATCAATTTGTTTCTGAACTTTCACTGTCCTTGTACTTACCTCTCAACCTTATACCTTGGTGATACTAATAAAATGATTTGGTAGCACATGTGTGCATCCCTGCATGGTAACATGTTCATTCCATTATTCCTAATTGACCACTTGCTTTGCTTCAGATAAACAGGAAGTTTCAGAGCAACAGATAAACAACCTCTGGCCTGAGAATTTGCAACTCAAACAGGTTTTGACAGTTCTAACAGGCTCCCTGGTTATGCTCCTGTGGCTGGGGCCACTCTTTGAGAGATACCCTAGGACGTTAGCCTAGCATATCTTTAGCCTAAAGATTCTCAGACTTTAGCCGGCATCTGAATCACCTGGAGGGCTTGTTAAAACACAGGTTGCTGGGTTCCACCACCAGAGTGTCTGATTCAGTAGCTTGGGGAGGGATCCAAGCATCTGCCATTCTAACAAGTTTCCAAGTGATGCTGATGCTTCTAACCAGTACCTGCCTCCAGCTTCATCCCCTCTACAGCGGAACTCCTCATAAATTCCTGGCCCTGCTCTTCATAGCGTGTCTTCCAGATGTGATATATATGTACAATGGACTATTACTCAGTCATAAAAAAGAATGAAATGGTGCCATTTATAGCAACATGGATGGACCTAGAGATGATCATTAAGTGAAGTAAGTCAGACAATACCATGTGATATCACTTATAGGTGGAATCTTAAAAAATGATACAATGGAACTTACAAAACAGAAATAGGCTCACAGACAGAAAACAAATGGGTAAAGGGGGATGGAGGGATAAATTAGGAGTTTTGGATTAACATATATACACTACTATATATAAAATAAACAAGGACCTACTGTATAGCACAGGGAACTCTATTCAATATCTTATAATAACCTATAATGGAAAAGAATCTGAAATTATTGATGTGTATATATATATAACTGAATCACTTTGCTGTACACCTGAAACTAACACAACATTGTAAATTAACTATACTTCAATTTTAAAAATGGTTTTAAAAAGCACTACTAAAGTTACCGTCATAACCTCCTTTCCATCCCATGCAAATCACCACCAGCAGGTCCATTTTTTCTTCATCAAAACATGTGTGTGTTTATTAAATGTGACTTTCATTTAATAGAAATAGAATTTAAGGTAATAAATACATTTATAAAAGTTTTTAAAATGGTTAAAAATAGTACTGCCCCGAGTAGTTTGTTGAATGAATCTATGAATATAGGAAGAGAGGAGAAGGCAAGGGAAGAGACCTTCTGCTTTCTGACTAGTTTCAGACGTGGGAAAATACCACTAGATGTGGCCTCTTAGTATGACCATCAGGAAACCAGCAACTAATGTGTTAGGGACTGGATATCGGCATTTCAGAAAAGGAGACAAGAAGTGAACTCACCTGAGTCATCACTGGGGACATGATTTTTAAAAGTGAAAGTCATTTTATCCTCCCCCTTCTCTTGTGAGTTTTCTCACTAGCCAAGAACAGAACGCTGAGAAGCCACACCTTGGAAGTGAAAACAGAGTCTTGAGAGGCCGAGAATTCCCTGACCCCTTCCCCAGCACACAGAGGGGAAACTGCAACAGCCTCTCCAACCCTGACCGTGATTCCCCTCTCCATCAGCCCTCACCAGGCCCCACGTGGCTGCCGTGGGCGCCAGGATTTGGGGGTGGAGCGGGCTGCCCCAATGATTTAGAGTCTAAAACCATCCTCACCAAATCTACCCTGAAAAAATGAAACTGCCTCTAGCACCCAACGGATGGGGAGTGACCATCCCTTCTCAGAAGTGGAAATCCCACTCCTGGGGCAAACCCCGCCCACATCTGCACCTGCTTCTCTGGTGCTGGGATAAACACCCCTAGGATCTTCTGGTTTCTCAACGAGGGCCAGTCACCTGCCTGCATATCTCCCAGTCCTTTTGGCTTAGAGTGTAGTGAGGAGAGAAGGATGAAAGTGGTGATTCTCAAACCTGAGCTCGCATCCCTTGGAGGGTTTGTTAAAACATCGATTACTATTTAGAAATCAGTGATTTTTCTATATGCTGACAGCAAACACATAAAAATGGAAAGTTTATAATAAGGACCTACCGTGCAGCACAGGGAGCTCTACTCAATACTCTGTGATGACCTATATGGGAAAAGAATCTAAAAAAGAGTGGATATATGTATAATTCATGAGTAGAGTTCCCTGTGCTATACAGTAGGTCCTTGTTGACTGCCTATTTTATATATAGTAGTGTGTGTACATTAATCCCAAACTCCGAATTTATCCCTCCCCCACCCACCTTTCTGAAGCCATTCTTGATTCTCCTGCTTATAGTGAGCAAAGCTAAGATAATGTCACCACATTTATTAGCCATCAAACACCGTGTGACAGTGGAACCTGTGGGCAGACTTTCAGAGGGAAGAGGAAAGCTGGGGCAAAGGGGGATGGGTGAGGGACAGGTTCTGTAGGGAAATCAACTTTATTGTAAGGTGTTTGAGGAGTTGGTCTTGGAATGAGATCACCAGCCCCAGCAGATAAAATATATCTCCACTCCTCCCTAACCTACACACCAACTCTATTTTCCACTTCTTTTCTAGATTCTGGGCTGGTCCTATACCATATATATTATCATACCCGATTGATTTTTTTCCCTTGATCCTGGCCAAAAGTGAAGAAAACCTTTTCCTCTTAGCTATGGAAGGACTGAAAGGAAGTACTGGAGAGAACTTCATGAGTTACCTAAATCTTGCTCCTTGCTTAAAATAGCAATAAAATTAGGATAGAATGAGTAGATGACTTATCTAGAATCATGCATAATGTTAGTGACAGAATTAAGACTAGAAATTGAGAGGAAGCCCCTGCCAGTGCTTTTAGGTGAAATAAATAAATTTCCAGAAAAAACATCAGTTACCAAAACTGACAACAGAAGAAATGAAAAATCTGTGTAATTTTGAGCTATTTAAAATTATTTTTAAGATTGAATCCGTAATTTAAAATTTAGGGATTCAGGTATCATCACTGATTACTTCTACCAAATACATAAGGAAGAAGTAACCAAATCTTTCTGAAATTGTTTTAGAGAATAGTAAAAGAGGGGACACTCCCCACTTATTTTATTAGCTAGCATAACATTGATATCAAACCAAACAAGGATATTAAAAGTGTGAAATTAAAATTAAATCACATTCTTGAATAAGAGTTCTAAGCAAAATATTAGCAAATAAAATTGGGCAATATTTTTCCAGATGTTTTGTTGCGATGTAATTGGCACAGCACTAAGTTTAAGGTGTACAGCATAGTGACTTAATTTACATATAATGTGAAATGATTACCACATAAGTTTAGCTAACATCCATCATCTCATAGATATCAAAACAATTTTTTTAAAAGGTAAGATATCATTTCCAAGTTGGATTTAGTCTAGGAATGCAATATTTGTTTAACTCTTAAACAAGAGTTGAGATGAACTATATTATAGCAAGGTAAATGTCATCAATAATATAGAAAATGCATTTGTTAAAACCCAAAATCTACTCATAATTTTTTAAATATATGATTTTCAAAATCCTTAGCAAACTAGGGGACAGAAGGAATTTCCTAACTATGATTGATAATGGACACCTATAAGAAACCTACAGCAAGTATACTGATGTCTCATATTAGGTACAAATTTGAATATAGGGACTTCCCTGACAGTCCAGTGGTTAAGACTTCGCCTTCCAATGCAGGGGTTGTGGGTTTGATCCCTGGTCAGGGAGCTAAGATACCACATATCTCGCGGCCAAAAAAACAAAACATAAAACAGAAGCAATATTGTAACAAATTCAATAAAGACTTTAAAATGGTCCACATCAAAAAAATCTTTAAAAAAAATTTCAATATAATAAAAGTCTTCCAAAGTTGTAAGGAACCACATAACTTATAAGCAGTAAAGAGCACTAATTTTGAGCTGTGTTTATGTCGTTGAGATTTGGCTATATCACTTTAGCAGATGAACTGAAATGTACCCATTTCACAATCAAGCCAGGGTTGCTAGTGTCCTGGCTCGTGAGCACACTGTTAGTAATGCTTTAGAATATTTTGAATGATTTTGTAACTTTGCCAGTTATTTTAACATTCATTGTTCTGAAAATTTAAAATCTTTTAATTACTACACCAGTCTCATCCAAATATTCTTGGTAGGGCTCTTAGGGGGCTTAAAAATTCATGAAGACCAATTACTTTGAAGTGGAAATTAGATGTTATAATATACTACAAAGACACTTAAGCACTGTGCAGTTAATGTAGTGGAGAACACTCAATACAACATCAGAGCTAATGCTGAGAGGATAAAAAAAGACTGCATTAGAGCAGATACCACCACAATGGATGTAAATGTATGCTCCCTGAGAATGCATTCTTCCTCACCTCCATCTATACCTGTGGGGATATTAGTATTGAATGATGCAGGTTTTGAATTTTTCCAGGTCTTTATAAACAAAATCCTCGCATAGACTGCTGTATTGTTATGTAAGTAAGTAAAGTAATTTTCAATTTTTTCGGTTCAATTTTGTTCCTGCATTTGACTTTTACATTTGTTTTTATATTCTTAGGAGACATCTATGGTTTTTACAAAAAAAAAAAAAATCAATGCCTTATATTCTTGTGTAAAAAGCATTTAAAGATAAAAATATATTGTAAACTCCCCATGTCGATTAATATGTCTGCATTATAATTTTTTTAATGGTTACCTAATACCCCACCTTATGGGTTCCTACAAGCTCATTTCTTACTTTTTTTTTTTAACATTTAGAATTTTGACAATGTGTTGCTGTTACCATAAACTTTAACAAATGTACTTGTACATGTATATTTGGACAATTCTTTCCTTAGGTTATATTTCTAATAATAGAATTGCTCCATTAAAGTGCTGGCTACTTTTAAATTTCATTACAGAGTGGCCTCCAAATTTTTATAAATTACATTCCAAATAGAAATTTATGAAAGTAAACATTTCCCCAAACTTATGCCCCCCGGATATCATTTTTCTTTATCATCTTTGCCAGCTGTAAAGGCCAAAAAATGCACTTAAACATTTGCATTTTTATTTGTAGTCCGTGGGCTGCTTTCACATATTTATCCCTCATGTGCATTTTCCCTTTTATTACTTTTCCCTTCATATCCATAGATCATTGTTATGGTAGGGTGATCTTATAAATGTGTAAAAGATAATTAAAGTCAGTGAGCGATTTCTTTCATATACATACATTTTCACCTGTTTCTTTTTTTTCTGAAAGTAAAGGTTTAAAATTTTTCTAGAGTAAAATTTGATAGTCATTTCTTTTATGGTTTGACAGCCTACCATCCCTACCCAGAGGTTAAATAAGAAAATTCTTTTCTATTTTCTCTAGGTAGTTGGTGGCTTAACTATTAAAATGTTAAATCAAGAATTCATGAGAAATTTATGTGATATAAAGAGTAAATGTATGTGGTATAAAGGGTGAGAGAGATAATCTTCCCCTCTCCCCACACTGCCTCTAGTTTCCTAACATGATTTCTTGACTACCTCATTTCTCCCCTGCCCCCAATGTGCCCTACTTGGAAATCCCACCTTTATCATACTCTAAATTTTTATGAACTCTTGGGTACCTGTTCTTCTAAAGAGCCAGATGTGACTTTTTGAATATGATATTAATATTATACATATTCATGTATGATAGGAAATACAGGTACTCTGATTTTTTTTTAAGTCCTGGCTGTTTTCCTAGGTAATTTTTGTTCTTCCAGATGAAATTTAGATGTGTTTTGTTAAGTAAAATAAAAGTAAAGAAAGAAACCCCATCACTCAACTTACTGAGATTTTGATTCGAATTTTATTAGAGAATGTTGTCTTTTCCTCTAGGAAGACAGTACATGTCTCTTTTCACATCTTTAATGTCACACAGTAGAGTATAATAGTTTCTTTTGTGTAGGTTCTGCCCCATTCTTGTTAACTTAGTCCTAGATACTGAGTGCTACTGTGACTGGGACCACTACTACTGGCATAAGAGAAACAACCCTCGAGGGAGGGTGGGGGGGGAGTTGAGGGAGGGAGGGAATATGGGAATACGTGTATAAAAACAGATGATTGAACTTGGTGTACCCCCCCAAAAAATAATAAAATAAATAAATTAAAAAAAATACCAAAATAAAATAGCTAAAACATGATAGCTTTAAAAAAAAAAAAAAAGAAAGTACATTGACCTGCAAATCATCTTAATCATGGAATCAAAGTTAGTGTTACCAAAAGCAAGACAAACTGATAATTGTGTGTATGAAACTAACCTGGAATAATTTACTGAGAACATAGCATCCATTACGTTATGCCAAGAAATGTATAATCTGAATTTAACTGTGAGGAAACAGACAAACCCAAATGAAGGAACACTCTTCAAAACAAGTCTGTCCTCTTCAAAGTTGCCAATGTTATAAAGGACAAAAAAGGCTGAGGAGCTAGATGAAAGAGGTCTAAATGATATGCCAGCTTGATGTAAGGAGTGACTCTGTATCAGATGCTGGATCAGAAAAAAAAAGTTATAAAGGACATTGTCGGTACAGCGGGTGAAATCTGAATAATAATGGTATATCAGTGTTCACTTTCTTGAATTTGATGTGTGGTGGTTATGTAAAAGGGTGTTCTACTTCTTAGAAAATATATGCTAATTTTAGGGATGACAGTTTGTGTTTGAACTTTTGAATGCTGACGAAGAGAGAAATTGAGAGAATGCAAATGTGGGAAAATAACAATTGGGGAATTCAAGTAAACATTTTACAGGTGTTCCTTCGGAATGAATCATTCTCGCAACATTTCTGTAAGGTTGAAAATTTTCAAAATAAAAATGTAAAAAGAATAAGAAAATTATTAACCACTTGTTTAATGACAAGATCAAAATAACACATCAAACTTTTAGGGTCCTATTTTAGTAAAGGTATCACCTAACATGGTCATTTCTGGGAGAGGAGATTATGAGTTCTATCCTTTGATCAAATCTTCGCTTGATTTACGTGTATGTGCCGTTTTATCCACAGTTTTGGTGTATTACTTCTGAAATCCAGTTTTGAGTGGAGGTGTAAAAATTATCCAACTCACCAAATAAGGCAGGAACTCTTCCGGCATTCTCTAAGGAAGGGGACGCCGAGACTTATGGGAAGCGGAGTCCCGAATTTGATGGACTGCCTGGAGGAGAGCGCAGGGAGCTGGTCCCTCACGGCTCCTTCTGCGCATGCGCATTTCTCCCTCATTGTTCGCCCGCTCCCTTGTCTCCAGCTTTGCGCCGCAGGTAATCCTGGAGCCTCCGGGTCTGTGCGTTGCTCAGTGACTGGCTCCTGCAAGAAGGATGTGCGCTACAGGTGAGAACCTAGTTTGGAGGGGTCTTTTTTTGTTTTTTGTTTGTTTTGGGTTGTTTTTTTTTTTGCTAAGCTTGGGGTAGGTTTTGTGCCCACACCTGGTGGAAGCAAAAACTTGCGCGAATCCCACGCAGGCTGAGACTCTAACACTTGTTCCTGACTCTGGTCTACATTTGCCCCTAAAGAAAGCCAAGTGACAGAGCAGCTTGGCTGAGAACCTGCAGGTTCCACGAAGAGGCTAAGGGAGAAGTGGGGGTTACTAGGTCAGAATAAAGGGGGCTGAGAAAAAGCATCCAAATGTTATCGAGCTGTTTCCAGAAGCTCCTCAAACTTGCATGTGCCCTGGCCAACTATTCATTATCCAGTCAAATACAGGACGCCAGCGGGGATGAGAATAAATTCTGATAACATTTATATGCTTGCAGGCTCGCAGCAGGTGGAGGGGTCTGCAGTATAGCAGGCTGATTTAAGAGCCTGAGCTTGAACTAAGACAGACATGTTCAAATTTTAGGTTGGCCACTGAGTCTTCATGGACAAAATGATGAGCCTCTAAGTTTGTTTCCCCATCTGTCAAAAGAAGTTATTCCAAAAACCTGTCTCAAAGTCGTTTTGAGGACTGAATTAAGATAACCCGTAAACACTCAGCAGAGGTCCTGGCATTCACTAAGCACCCGGGAAATGTTAATTGTCTTTGTCATTGTTCTTTTGATGAAGATCGTTATTGGTTCTCAAAGATCCCCTGGAAAGTCGGTATTACCCATCCCATTTTAACTGACAAGAAAACCAAGACTCTGGAGAAGTCTCAAGGCCAGTAACTGAAGCAGCTGGGACTGCAAACCTCGAATAGTTTTATTTCCAAACCCTATGCTGGGTTTTTTCCTCCAGCACATCCTTCACAGGACTAAGCAGAGTGGCACGTCCCACGGGGAAGGACCTGGAGTGTATGGGGACTGAGTCTTCTCCAGAGGGTCTTGGAGATTTCTTGGTATCTGTTCAGAGCCCACGGCTTACTGCATAATCAAGGCTTCTAGACTCTTCTTTCATTGTCCATCTGTCCTCTGCCCGCAGCAGTTTACAGACTCCTAAGCCAGATTTCCCGGCAATGGTTCTCAAACAAGCATACATCAGAAACACCTGGAGGGCTTGTTAAAACCCAGTAGCTCTACTGGGCCCCACACCCAGAGATTCTGGTTCAGGAGGTTTGGGGAGGGGCCCAAGAATTTGCATTTCTATCCAGTTACCAGGTGACACTGATGCTGCTGGTTGGGGACCACTCTGTGAGAACTTCTATTGTAGAGGACGGTGAACTAATTCCAAGAGAGAGTTGGGACCTGGGCTGAAGATTCCGGTTGTTTGAATTTACCCTCCGCTTCCCTCCCCCCCCCCCCCCGCCCCCGCCCCCAGCCAGGTACAGATTTTCCCTGGGTCACACAGCTCTCGTGAGGAAAGAAGGAGGGGCACCAGGGGCAGGACTCTCACCTGGGAGATCCGCACTCTGCCCGGCCATGGCTCACCACAGCTGCAAGGCAGAGATCCCAGAAACAAGCAGGCTCTCTGCTTGCTGGCAAGCAGTTCCTGATACTTCCGCCCTGAGTAACGTCACCACACCACAGGCTGTGGCGAACCTGTGGTCACTGGAGGCGTGGGCCAACGTTCAAAAGAGAGAGGGAGTTGGGCTGAGGGTGGTGGGCAGGAGGCAGGTTTCGTGGGAAGAAGAAATCCTGAGGACGGTTGATGAGGACACATCTGGGAGGAGGACCGGGGAGGCAGTCTCTCCACTCCTCCCGGAAACGCCTCTCCATGCCCTTAATTCTCCAGCCCCTCTTCTGAGATTTTGCACAGCCCTCAAGCCACGCCCATCTTCACACGCGTATAGACATATGCTACCCACCCCACATCCCTGCCTTTATAGGGGTACAGGAAGAGTTTTCAAAGGTTCTGTAATCCTGCCTCATTTGGGGGCCCGAGGAAGTAATTAGCATAGGGTGAAATACAGGGTTTCTGGAGCGAGACTGCCAGGGTTCCAACCCCAGCTCTACCACATTAACTTTCTTCTCAATTTCCTCATCTATAAAATGGGAGTAATAATAGTACCTACCTCTCGATCTATTTAAGGAATAAATGAGGTAATGTAGAGTATTGTTACTTAGAACAATGCCTGTTAGATAGTAAGCACTATACAAGTACTGTTGGTATCACTAATATATATTATTATACCTACATTATTATAACCTAGCTTTGTATTATTCGTTAGTGACAGAACCAAAAGGCGCATCCAGGGCCCCTGCCTCCCCAGCCACTGTTCTGCCCACCACGTCTCAGTTAAGTCAAAACAAATTTCTTAGTGAGACAGCTTTTGGAGACACTGGAATCAAAGGAGAATAAATCCCATTTTTTTTTTAAAATAGACTTCATTAAAGCACACCTCTCCCTGTTGTCAAATGTTCCTATTAATTTAATTTCATGGAGTTGAAAGTCTAAGTAGAATCTCTATCAGGTTTTGGTTGTTGCATTATCTTATATACTTTTTTAAATGGAAATATTCAAAACATAGAAAAGTAAAGAAAATAATATGACTCCATATACTTGTCACAGCTTCTGCAGTTATCAACATATATATCCTCCCCGCCACCAACACGCACACATGTACACACGTATGCATGCTTGTGTACACCTTCCCCCTTCCTCTACTGGATTGTTCCAACGTAAGTCCCAGACATCAAAAACGTCATAATGTAACATTTAATAATGACCAAAAGCACGGCATGGCATCCTTGCTATGCTATGTTGTGTTTAAGCAAGGTTTTGTTCGTTGGATTTCGCCTTGTATTTGTCTGCTATGAAATCAAAGAAGGCTATAAATTGTAAAGAACCAACATGGAAAGAATATTTACTCTCCACAATGACAAGCCTGCTTCTTTAAGCTCTCCCTGGTTTTAACAGGGTTGCAAGAGTCCCCTTGGCCTGCCTGCCCCTTCTGAAGGGTCAGAGACAGTCTCCTACCATGTGACTGTTTGTCAGCTAATACGTGTGGATTTCTAGGCAAGTGCTATGGGGACCTTCAAGGTAGATCATATTTCTTACAATTTCTTTCCTCTTTCCCTTTTCCCCAGGTCTGCCTTCACAGTTCTCTAAACTTTTTCAGGAGCAGGAGAAAATGAACACAGCCCAGGTGAGTTGTTTACTTATTACTCAGTTTTTCTCAGGGACATCTAAGAGTTACTTTGCATTTTAGTAATCATGCTTTCTTGTCGATTGTTTTTCTTCATTTTTTAATTTCTCAGTGTTTTCCTGTGTTATTATTTTACTTTCCTTCTTTCCTCTTCCATGTGGTTTTGAAGGGCTACATTTTATTTTTATTGTTTTATTTATTACTTTTGATGTGTTTAGCACATATGTGAATGCATTTTCTTAGCAACATCAGGAATCATTTTCATCTGAAGTTTCATCCAAATAAGATACACTCTTCCCTTACCTCTGGCTTTGTGGAAATCCTCTAAATAATTTTTTTTCATTTTCTTTTTTCTCTTTACATAATAATTATGTATTCTTGGAATTTTTTTTGTTAACAATAGCATCACATCTTCTAGCTACTTGAACAATAATTATTTCAATTCTAATATACATTTCCTGGTTATTTTTGCTGTCCCAAGTTTGAAGATAAAATTACAATTATAATAGTCTGTCATTATAATATTACCTTCAATTTAGGGCTGCTTATTATGCTCCAGTCACTGTTAAATTCCCTACCTGGATTAGCTCTTGTAATTCTGACAACAGCATTATGAGGTAGGCACTTTTGTTATACCCTTTTTACTGAAGTAAAATAAGTAACTTCTCAAGAGCTTATAGCTGCAGTAGCTCTAAGGATACATCATTAGAAATTTGGCCAGATGGAGGCCTGGAGTCCAAGTCCACTGCAAGCTTTCCACCCTTTGTTGGGAGTAACTTATCATCTGCTTGTGTTCTAACCAGCCCAAGAACTTGGAATGGGAGATCCTTAGGCCTTCGGTTGCCAGATAAGACACAGAACATATAAAATAAAGTATATCTTGCATGGGACATACTTATATTAAAAACTTGTTTGTTGTTTGTGTCAGATATAACTGGGTGTCCTGTATTTTTACTTCTGCCAACCTTCTGCTCGGGCAGTCCCAACCCATCCAGAGGACCAGCCATTCTGTCTTCAGTGGCTGATTTTATTACCGGACTCCAGATGCCTGTTGTTGAACTGGGCTTGGCCTGCTTCAGCATCACCGTCAATCACTGTAACAGCTCCTCTTCCAAAGTTTCAGGAATCCTCAGGGTTGGTACCCACAATATGAAGCTTTGTCCAAAAATGTAAAATCTTGGCCTGCATACCCTTCATAAATAACTTTCAAAAGATGTTTCCTTTTGCATCAGCTCCATGCACGAAGCTTCCCTTTCACAGTCTGTACATCACCCATGCTCTCTGGCTGTACCAAGAACTAGTTCCCGTAGCTCTGTGTGTCCACCACGATTTCCGTATGTTGTGTGTTCTTTCCCAGATTCTGCTGAGTTTTGATAGAGGCCTCTGGAGTTTTCTACAGAGTCACTGTGTGGTTATATGCCTTCTGGGTCTTGGTGTCTGAAAGGGATTTATTCTGCCCCACTCCATGAATGATCGACTGGTTGTAGAATTTTGGTTTGAAATCCCTTTCCTCAGAAGATTATAAGAAAAGATGGTCTGCATTATCTCCTAGCATTTGGGGAGACTGAGGAGAAGTTGTGTGGCAGCTTGCTTCTCGTTCCTTTGTTTTATTTTTTCTTGCAAGTTTTTCTTTATCCTTGGGCTTCAGATATTTCCCCAGGCAGTGTGTCTGGCTACCTGTCTTTTTTCAGAATGCCTGCTTGGCAATTGGACAGATCCTATGGAGATGAAGACTGACTTGTTCTGGGACATTTTCGGTTCTTTCCTTCCCCCCACCCTCTTTGTTCCTGCCACCCAGAAATCCCATGAGACGGTCAGTGCCTCTCCCCAGTCAGCCCTCTGTGCTCCTTTATGTTTTTTTCATCATTTCCATTTTTCTATGTTTTTATTCTATGCGTTCAGAGGTTTCTGCATTTTTGTCATTGGAGTCATTTTGTTTTCAAGCCTTCTTTTAAGAGAAGGTTTTTTGTTGGTGTCCTAAATCAGCAACAAAATATTTAATATCTGTGTCCTTTTTCTTTGTTCGTAGCCAACTTTCTCCTTTTGGGGAAGTAAGGCTCTCTTATGTGATTTGCAGACACCAGTGGCAATACTTAAAAATCATTCTCTTCAGTATCTTACTTACATTTGTTTTCAAAGCCCTCAATCTATTGGTCTTAGTACTTATCTTGCAGGCTGTTGCCTTTTATTGGCATCAAATTTGTTTAGCAGGCTTCAAACCTGCTCCTCCTGATGCTTATTTCTCAGATTGTTGTTTTCCCTCCAGCTCCTGAGCCCTTTGTTGTTTTCTGTGTGAAGAGAAAGGTAAAGAGCTCATTAGATCAATATGGGCAGCTGAGGTGTGATACTCAGCAGTGCTGAGGTCTGTTTCCTTGGCAAATGTTTCCCTTGGATGAAAGGACTGACTTGGGGCCTCTTACATGGATTATTGGGGTATGTGTACAGACAGGCTTCCCTTAGGCTCTACAGATGGGGGCAAAGCTTGAGGGGACCCCCATCCCCTGCCAAAGCGAGCAGCACCTTATCTGATGGCTGAGCACGTTAGTCTATTTCCCCAGAGTTGCCTTAAAACAAAAGCTGTGACCAAATCAGGCGACTAACTAAGCCCAGTATCCTGCTCCTCTCTTTGGTTGCAAATACCTGGAGGCAGTTCCTAGGTTTTTTGTTTTTTTTTTTAATTTTTATTTTATACTGGAGTGTAGTTGATTTACAATGATGTGTTAGTTTCAGGTGTACAGCAAAATGATTTAGTTATACATATACATATATCTATTCTTTTGCAGATTCTTTTCTCATGTAGGTTATTACAGAGTATTGAGCTGAGTTCCCTGTGCTGCACAGTAGGTCCTTGTTGAAGTTCCTTGCTTCTTACAGGGAACATTCTCCTGAGTGTTAACCCTCAGCCCACCCCTCCTGGGGTTAGGAGTACGACAGCCTTTTCCATGACTCACGTTCCCTGTTCTTCAGCGTGAAGCCCGTCTCAGCTTCCAGCTGCAGCTACTGCTCAGCTGAACAGAACCTGAGACTTTTGCACATTCTATGTTTGCATTAAGGGGTGAGCACAGTGCCTCCAGTATCTGCCTCCTACTGTATATCTTCCAGAAACTTCCTCTGCTCTGAGAAGTGAATTGGTGTCTTTATGACTCTCCTTGCTGTAGTTTTGGAGGCAGAGGAGATTAGGTTGTGCAGTAAGATCTTTATCTCCTTCAGGAAGCATACGCTGAAAAAACTGAGGTTTAACCTCCCTATCCCTTTGTGACCTCACTCTACCTAGTACACACATTTTTTTCATGGTTCCCGTAATTTATTACTGCATGTGTATGTTTATGTAGAAAGTCCCATCATTCTGTAAACTCCTTAAAAACAGGACCAGTGTCACCTATACACCATGGAATACTACTCAGCCATAAAAAAGAATGAAATCATGCCATTTGTGGCAACATGGATGGACCTAGAGATGATCATACTAAGTGAAGTAAGTCAGAAAAAGAAAGACAAATATCATGTGATATCACTTTATGTGGAATCTAAAATATGACACAAATGAATTTATCTGCAAAATAGAAACAGACCCACAGACATAGAGAACAGACTTGTAGTTGTCAAGGGGGAAGGAGAATGGGGCAGGGATGGATTGGGAGCTCGGGGTTAGCAGATGCAAACTATTATACGTAGGATGGATAAACAGCAAGGTCCTACTATAGAGCACAGGGAACTATATTCAATATCCTGTGATAAAGCATAATAGAAAAGAAGATGAAAAAGAATGTATATATGTATAACTGGATCACTTTGCTGTACAGTAGAAGTTAACGCATTGTAAATTAACTATAGTTCAATGAAATAAATTTAAAAAAAATAAAAAAACAGAGCCAATGTCTTATTCACCTTAGCATCCTCTACTGCTAGGACACTTCTAGGCATGTCGAGGAACTCAAATTGTTTTATGAATCTCTGACTAAAGACAGAGGCAGAGTATTTCTGGTATGGTTTCTGTTTCTCCAACAAAGTTCGGGAAGACCTCATTTTACTGTGCTTTGCTTTACTGAGGTTTGCAGATACTGCTTTAAAAACAAAAAAACAAACAAAACAAAAAACAAATTGAAGGTTGTGGAAACCCTGCATCAGGCAAGTCTGTTGGTACCATTCGTCCAACAGCATTTGCTCACTTTTTGTCGCTGTGTCACATTTTGGTAATTCTCACAATATTTCAAACTTTTTCATTGTTATTGTATTTATTAGGGTGATCTGTGATCAGTGACCTTTGATGTTACTACTATAATTATTTTGGGGTACCACGAACTTCATCCATATGAGACAGCAAACTTAACTCATAAATGTGTGTGTTCTGATGGCTCCACTGACTGGCTGTTTCCCCATCTCTCTCCCTCTCCTTGGACCCCCCACCCCCCGCATTCCCTGAGACACAACAGTATTGAAATTACACCACTTAGTAGCCCTACAGTGGCTTCTATGTGTTCAAGTGAAAGGAATGGTTGCATGTTTCTCATTTAAAAGCAAAAGCTAGAAATGATAAAGCTTACTGAGGGAGGCATGTTGAAAGCTGAGACAGGCTGAAAGCTAGGCCTTTTGTGCCAAACAGCCAAGTTGTGAAGGCAAAGGAAAAGTTCTTGAAGGAAATTAAAAGTGCTACTTCAGTGAACACACAAATGATAAGAAAGCGAAACAACCTCATTGCTAACATGGAGAAAGTTTTAATGGTCTGGGTAGAGGATCAAAGCGGCCACAACATTCCCTTAAGCCAAAGCCTAATCTAGAGAAAGGCCCTAATTCTCGAGTTCTGAGAAAGCTGAGAGAGGTGAGGAAGCTGCAGAGGAAAGTATGAAGCCAGCAGCGGGTGACTCATGAGGTTTAAGGAAAGACACCATCTTCATAGCATAAAAGTGCAAGGAATGTAGAAACTACAGCAAGTTACCCAGAAGATCCAGCCAAGATAATTAATGAAGGTGGCCACACTAAACAGATTTTTAGTGTAGATGAAACAACCTTATATTGGAAGAGGATGCCACCCAAGACTCTCATAGTTCCAGAGGAGAAGTCAATGCCTGGCTTCAACGCTTCAAAGGACAGGCTGACTTTCTTATTAGGGGCTAATGCAGCTGGTGACTTGAAGTTGAAGCCAGTGTTCATTTACCATTCTGAAAATCCTAGAAGCCTTAAGAATTATGTTAAATCTACTCTGCCTGGGCTCTATAAATGGAACAACAAAGCCTGGATGACAGCACGTCTGTTTATAACATGGTTTCCTGAATATTTTAATCCCACTGTTGAGACCCACTGCTCAGGAAAAAAAAAAAAAAAGAGAGATTCTTTCCAAAATATGACTGCTTACTGACAATGCACCTGGTCACCCAGGAGCTCTGATGGAGATGATGAGATTAATGTTGTTTTCATGCTGCTCACACAACATGCATTGTGAATGGATCAAGGAGTCATGTTGACCTTCAAGCTTATTCTTTAAGAAATCCATATTGTGAGACTATAGCTGCCATAGATAGGTATTCCTCTGATCGATCTGGGCAAAATAAATTGAAACCCTTTTGGGAAGCATTTACCATTCTAGATGCCATGAGGAACATTTTGATTCATCAGAAGTCAAAATATCAACATTAGCAAGAGTTTGGGAGAAATTGATTCCAACCTGCAAGGATAACTTTGAGAGGACTTCAGTGGAGGAAGTAACTTCAGATGTGGTGGAAATAGCAAGAGAACTAAAATTAGAAGTGGTGCCCGAAGATGAGACTGGATTGCTGCAATCTCATGATAAAACTTTAGCAGATGAGGAGTTGCACCTTTTGGATGAACAAAGAAAGTGGCTCCTTGAGATGGAAACTATTCCTGGTGAAGATGCTGTGAAGATTGGTGCAGTGACAACAAAGGACTTAGATATTACACACACTTAGTTGATAAAGCAGCAACAGGGTTTAAGAGGATTGACTCCAATTTTGAAACAAGTCCTACTGTGGGTAAAATGCTATCAAACAGCATTGTATTCTAAAGAGAAATCGTTTATAAATGGAAGAATCAGTCAATGTGGCAAAATTTATTGTTGTCTTATTTTAAGAAATTGCCACAGCCACCCCAGCCTTCAGCAACCACCACCCTAATCAGCCACCAACATCAAGACTAGACCCTCCACCAACAAAAAGAGTATAGCTTGCTGAAGGCTCAGTGGTTAGCATTTTTTAGCAATAAAGTATTTTAAAATTAAGGCATGTACATTGTTTTTTTAGACATAATGCTATCACAGACTTAATAAATAGCATAAACATAACTTTTATATGTGCTGAGAAACCCCCCAAAATTCGGGTGACTCGATTGCAGTAGTCTGGAACCAAATCCACCTTATCTCCGAGGTCTGCCTGTATAACATGATGGACGGTACCTGGTACATGACCTTTATAACATTTTCTGGTAAACCCTTCACAGTGAATATGGTAGGACCAGTACCCATACTATTTCCCGTGCCATCTGGTCTTGAGCACTGCAGATTGAGCAGCCTTGGGCTATTACAGGGATCGGTGTTGTTTGAGGATGTATCGGTGGACTTCACCCAGGAGGAGTGGCAGCTGCTGGACTGTGCTCAGAGGCTCCTGTACAGGAATGTGATGCTGGAGAACTATGGGCACCTGGTGTCCCTGGGTAAGCCCAATTTCCCATGCAGCTACCGACAGCATGTATTTCCTGTCCTCGGAACCAAGTCACTGTAGCGTGCCATGCATTTTAAGCTTGAGATTTTGGATTCAAAAACCTTTTAGGGAACTTGAAAGGATACTGCATTCTTACCTCCCTAGCAAAAGGGTCCCCATCATTCTATGGCATCTAAAGTTTCTTCTGATTCTTCAAAGTTTGACCTCTAAGCAACTTTGCGAAGTCCCGTGTCATTTCCCACAACAGGTCACTGTGTTTCCAAACCTGAGCTGATACTCAAGTTGGAACAAGAAGAAGAACCATGGATCTTAAAGGGACAACTCCCAAGTCACAGCCACCCAGGTGAGTTAAGAAGGTCAGCTGGAAGGCAGTCAGAGGAAACTGGATCCAAAGTGGCCAGTTCAGGGGGTGGTATCTTTGAAATGGATTTTAGGAATCTCTTTTAGAGGCTTCAGACTATTAGAAGTGACTAAAGGCAGATGACTACCATACCTTAGATATCAAGCCTCCAGATATCACTCTCACATATAAACATTTTTTGTTTTCTTTCTGACTTTTATAGAGAGAGATTCACTTGGTTTTTATAGAAGCCAGTTGCTGCCTTCCTCATCCTAGACCTTTATTTCTCTGTTTTTCTCTCTGTTCAATAATGGCCATCCTTTACCTTCCCTCCTGTGCCAAACGTTCTGTAAATATGCATTTATTGATGTATCATTTCATTTAATAAGTATTTACGAAGCACCCGCTATGCACCAGTCATGTTCTAAGCACAGGAGATACACAAGTGAAGTCTCTGTGCCTGTCAGTAGATCCCAATAGCAGATAGATGTGTAACACATCTGGTAGTAATCAGCACTCTGAAAAATTAACGTCAGCTGAAGGGGGTGGAGACTGACAGGGAGTCCTGTTTCACAAGGGAAGTCAGGGAAGGCCTCTTTGAGGAGGTCAACATTTGAACAGGAGAGTAGAATGGAGTCTTGAATAAAGGAATGGAGTGAGCCATGAGTTATCTGAGAGATCCCAGATTGAGGAGACAGCAGGTGCCAGGCCTCTGGACAGGAGTGTGCCTGGTGTAGTCAGGAAACAGCAGGGAAGTTGGTAGGACTAGAAGAAGTTCAGTGAAGAGAAAGCAACAGATGATGTCAGAGAGTTAGCTAGAGGCAAAGCTTTAAGACTGTAAGACTGTATTCTGCTCTGAATGAGATAGTGGGTAAGAGAAGAGGTCAAAGACTACACCTTTGAGCATTACATTTGGAGGTCAGGGAGACATAGGGCTCTAGCAAGAGAGAGTGAGAAGGAGAACCCACTATGATAGAGGGAGAACCAGGAGACAGCGGTGTCCCAGGAGCCACATAAACAAAGTGTTTTTTGGAAGGAAGGAGTAAATTCCTATATCTAGATGCAAATGTAGTCAGCATTGCCCTTTTTTTCCCTACAAATTATCCAGAGGCCACAAGGAAAAAAATTTTAATGCCAATTACATTTTTATTATATGTTGGAGGCAGCTGAAATCCCAAACTTTAAAAAAAGTGGAAAAACTGCCAAAAGCAATGGAAGTCAGGCTTGTTCATGGAAGCAGAAATAGAGAGAAAGTATCATAGCTGTGGAAATAGTTAGAACATATTACACAGACAGTATTTACTTGCCGATTTTACCACAAATGGAACTTAAAGTGTTGAGGAGATTTTTTTTTTAACAATGGGATGGTAGCATTACCCTGAAGGATATCTAAGTTCTGAGTAGAGCTAAGGACAGAATATGTGCTAAGTGAAGACCATGAAAGTGGATTTGTGGTTGGAAACACACTGTTCGATGGAATTAAATACCCTGGTCTGATAGGAGCTAACAATACTGTAGACTTGTGGGATGATCATTTGAACATGTATTGTGAATTTAGGTATAAAAATCTAATATAAACTCTAAGTATAAAAATCCAATATCAAATTTTTCTTGCTAGCATATTAGCTTCTATTTGTGTTATCTGCTACAGAAAAGTCTTAAGTTTTTAAGCATACAACCAATGTTATTGCATAAAATGAGAATAGTAGAAGATAATAAAAATCACTCAGTCAAAAATTTTTAAGACAAAGATTAATAAAGGTCCTAAGACCAAGTTGAATAACCAGGTGCCTGAGTTCTCACACAAAAAAAGACAAATCAGAGAGGAAGAAAAAACCATGTAAAAGTGGAATTAAACAGCAAGGTTTTACTGTATAGCACAGGGAACTATGTTGAGTATCTTGTAATAAACTATAATGAAAAAGAATCAAAAAAAGAATATAGATATATACATATATACATGCATAACCAAATCAGTTTGCTCTACACCTAAAATTAACACAATATTGTAAATCAAACTATACTTCAATTTTTTAAAAGTAGAATTAAAATTTAGTATTGTGGCAGGGCACAGTCAGTTGGTACAGTAAATCAGCAGATTGAAAGAGGGAAAAGTAGAGTTGTCAATCAAGACAAATAACTATTGATTAGCTCTGATAGAATCAAATGGTAGCACCAACAGTCAGAATACAGAGGTGCAAGCATGGCTTATCCTCTCATAGTTTAACAATTTCTTTGGACATTATTTTTCCATATCACAACAGTATGAAGAGAAGGGCCTGAACTATGGGACTGACCTTTAGATCAGAGGAAATTAGTGATTTCATAAATGTAATTGGGAATTTGTGTACAGAATGGAAAAGAGGGGGAAGAGATTGGAAGCCTATAGAGAGTAGTAAGGATCCCACTGCAGTAATTAGGGTCTGGGGGAGAGGAGGATAAGGTTCTGGTCTCTGATCTGCTTCCCAACCTCATCTTTGCTCTGACCCTTCCCTTGATCATCCTATAGTCTTCCTTGTCTCCCTACTCAGTGTCTCTTATCTTTGCCCCATTCTTTTACTGTCCTCCATCCTTGAATCAGTTATTTTCCTGACATATTTTGTACTCACTTCACCATTCCTTGTGTTTTATTTCAAACTCTCTACCCGTTTTGAGTTCATTTTTGTAACAAGCCAAAGCTACTTATATTAATTTTCAGCTCTCTCTCCCTTTTTCTACTACAATATGTGTTTTTGTTTTCATGTAACAACTGAAAGAGTAGGATAAGTATGTGCTTAGGAGTTCTTTCATCCCAGGAGACTATGTCTGAAACCTGAGAATCATAGGGCATTGGTGTACAAACCTATTCCTAAAGAAATGTGTTAAGACTTATAATGTATGTTAATTTTTCATATTTCTAGAAGTCCAAAGAATGAATAACATGAGAGAGATAAGTCAAGAAAATGAAGACAAGTATTTGGGGCAAGCTTCATTCATCAACAGCAAAATGTTGACTAAGGAGAGAAATAAGACCTTCAGAGAAACACTTAATATGACCACAAATCCAATCCCCTCAAGAAAAATATCCCATCAATGTGACCCGTTTGTAACAAACTTGAAAAGTGTTTCTGAATTAGTTATTAGTAATAGAAGCAGTGTGAAAAAAAAATCTAATGATTTCAATGGATGTGGATTCCTTGCTACTATGGATGAAAAAACTCATAGAGGGAACAAGCCCTGTGAAAATGATCGAAAGAAGAAATCCCACAGACAAATTGGGGACTTTATTCAACATCAGAAGAATTCAGCTTTGGAGCAATGTCTTGAATATAATCATTGTGAGAAAACTTTTCATAGAAAAACAGCCTTTGAAGGTAACAAATACAAACGAGCCCTCATACAAAAGTTAAAGCTCAGTACTTGTCCAAAAACCCTTAAGGAAAGGAAACCACATGAATCCCATAAAAATAGGAAATCTTCATCCTTGAAGTCAAAACGTGCACATCAAAGAGTTCACTGTGAATGTAATAAATTGGGGAAATCTTTTAGCAAGAAGTCAAACCTTACTCAACATCAGAGACTACACACAGGAGGAAAACCTGATGAGTACAACAGAAGTGAGGAAGGCTTGCAGAAGTCATCCCACACTCAAAATGAGCGAACTCACACAGGAGAGGAAATCAATAACTGTAACCAATGTGGGAAATTCTTCCACGAAAAGCCACGCCTGACTCAACATCAGAGAACTCACACAACAGGAAAACCTAGTGAGTGTAATGACAGTGAGAGAACCATAAAAAAGGAGTCCCACCTCTCTCTAAATCAGAGAATTGACATGAGTGAGAAAAGCTTTAAAGGTAATAAGTGTGAGAAATCCTCCCATGAGATGTTGAAATTCAGTCAACATCAGAGAGTGTGCTCAGGGGAAACAAACAATGAGTGGAGTGAAAGTGGGAGGGTCTTAAGTAAGAAATCACACCTCACTCAAAATCAGAGGGCTCACAAAGGGAAGAAAACCTATGACTGTAATAAATGTGGGGACAGCTTCCCTAAGAAAACAGGCCTTACTCAACATCAGAGTGTGCACACAGGAAAAAAGCCCTATGAATGTAGTGAATGTGAAAAGTCCTTCTTTGTGAAGTCCAACCTCACTGAACATCAGAGAACTCATACAGGAGAAAAACCCTATGAATGTCATGAATGTGGAAAGTCCTTCTGCCAGAAGTCAGCCCTCACTGTACACCAGAGAACTCATACAGGAGAGAAACCCTATAAATGTAATGAATGTGGGAAAACCTTCTGTGTGAAATCAAACCTTACTCAACATCAAAGGACCCATACAGGAGAGAAACCCTATAAATGTAATGAATGCTGGCGATCTTTCTGCGTGAAATCCAACCTCATTGTACATCAGAGAACTCATACAGGAGAGAAACCCTACACATGTCCCGAATGTGGGAAAACCTTCTATGAAAAGTCAGCCCTCACAAAACATCAGAGGATTCACACAGGGGAAAAACCCTATGAATGTAATGAATGTAGAAAAACCTTCAGCCAGAGGTCAGCCCTCACCAAACATCAAAGAAAAACACACAAGAAGAAAACTCCCACCAACACTCTCCATGTGCAGAAGCCATCCTCTGCAGGTCATTCCCATTGAACATCAGCAAAGTCACAGGGCAGAACTGCTAAGATGTCAACACATGTAGGAAAGTCTTTATCAATAGGTCATAGCTAACTGGAATTAGACAAGTAATATAGGACTGAAATAGAAGCACTCTATGAATGCTTTGATCGTATGAAAGCTTTCAAAAGCATTCAAAGATATTGAGCAGGAAATGTATTATTTTAAGAAATGTGGGTAAAAATGTTCTTGTGGGAAAATGTTCTTGTGGAAATAGGAGTCGTATTTCAGATGTGACACCAAACTTATTACAAAAAAAAGATAATAAAATATTCAGTTCTTAATAGAATGTGAAAGTGGAGCTTTTGTCAAAGCAGGAATAAGTTAAGGTCTTTGGCACAACAGTGTTAAATATATATGTGAAGACCTTCTGGAGTATATGGATAGGTATATAGTACATGAGTGTGCTGTATAACATGAATTACATGTATGTTGGATTTACATAGGAAACCCACCTCTCTGAATCTCAGTGATACAGTATACATTATGGGTGAAAACTGAACAGCAACATAAGCTGTGCCTCAACAATTGTACTTGTAGATGCATACCCTAAAAAAACTGGGTATTCTAAAGGGTGTTTGGAAATACTGGGATGATTAGTTGTCACTATGATTGAGGATACTCCAGGCATTTAGTGCTTGGGAGGACCAAAGATACCCAATACCCATGTCAGTGAGAGGACAGGAAGTGGGGCTCACCCAGGATGCCAGCAGCTGCATCATAGGAAACCCTGCCCTAGAGAAACTCTCGCACATCTGCACCCACAGACAGGTACAACAAGGTTCATTGCAACATTGCAAGTTTTTGTAATGACAATTGAAAAAAAGAGAAAGTAGCAAATGCCCATTGATAGCAGACTAGATAAATAAATGTTGGTATGGTTATACAGTGTAGAATTTCTACAGCTATTTCATTTTCAAGAAACAGGTTGAAATAATTGCATTATAATCTTAGTAAATGTGGTGTTTTGGTGTAAAAATTAAGGTTTTTTTTTTCTTTCATCTATTTTTCTGTATCCAAAATCTCCATAATGACTTTTTCAAGTATCCATACCACTAGTCATTTGGGCCTAGAATAACTGATTTTCTTAACTGTGTTTTTCCCTTTGTTTCCTAGTTAAAAAAAAAAATCTCTTAATTAAAAAAAAATACGAGTAGAATGAAGATATAAAAAGAAAGTGAAAGGCACAGTTAGATTAATGGTCGGTTAAAAAACGAAATCCATATATATACACGCACACACAAAATATATATACATAAAATGTATGATAAATATATATATAAATACATAAAAATATATACATAAAATATATATATATTTTTTTATTTTTTTTATTTTTGGGGGGTACACCAAGTTCAATCATCTGTTTGTTTGTTTGTTTTTTTTTTTTTTTATTATTTTATTTTATTTTTTTGGGGGGTACACCAGGTTCAATCATCTGTTTTTATACACATATCCCTGTATTCCCTCCCTCCCTTGACTCCCCCCCCACCCTCCCTCGAGTCCCCCCCCACCCTCCCTGTCCCAGTCCTCTAAGGCATCTTCCATCCTCGAGTTGAACTCCCTTTGTTATACAACAACTTCCCACTGGCTATCTATTTAACAGTTGGTAGTATATATGTGTCTGTGCTACTCTCTCTCTTCGCCTCGTTAATCCATTAAAGTATAGGCACTTAAGGGCAAGTTCTATGATAACCCAACTGTGCTTTTAACCATTTGGTTCTTCAGCCTCTCATCAAAAATGGTGTAGGGAAAAATCCATTGATATGAAAATACGTTCAGGTTATGCCAGAAAATCCACAGGGAAGAGAAGGGAAGGGCTGGAAACTTTTTTTTTTTTTTTTTTTGACCACACCAAGCAGCTTGTGGGATCTTAGTTCGTTGAGATTGAACCCAGGCCACGGCAGTGAAAGCACCAAGTCCTAACCACTGGACCACAAGGGAACTCCCTAGTAGGAAACTTTTTTTTGCTTTAAGAACTTTTATTGAGATACAATTGATATGCAATGAACTGCATATATTTAAAGTGTACAGTTTGATATTTTTTTCTTATTAGTAATGTATATATGGCAATCCCAATCTCCCAATTCATCCCACCCCAACTCTCCCTTCTTCCCCCCGCTTTCCCCACTTGGTGTCCATATGTTTGTTCTCTACATCTGTGTTTCTATTTCTGCCTTGCAAACTGGTTGATTTGTACCATTTTTCTATATTCTGCATATGTATTAATATATGATATTTGTTTTTCTCTTTCTGACTCACTTCACTCTGTATGACAATCTCTAAGTCCATCCGTATCTCTACAAATGTCCCAATTTCATTCCTTTTTAAGACACTCATTTTGACTTTTTTTGGAATAATGAACAGGGCACTGATAGTGGGCAGTTGACTTCTAACCTGACATTGCCCAATTTTATTAGTCTTTAAAAAGGAAGAAGCAGGGATTTCTCTGGTGATCCAGTGGTTGGAGCTCTGTGCTCCCAGTGCAGGAGGCCCAAGTTCCATCCCTGGTTGGAGAACTACATCCTATATGCCAAGGCTGGACATCTTGATGCCACAACTAGAGGATCGTGCATGACGAAACAAAGGTCCCGAGTGCTGCAACTAAGACCCAGCACAGCCAATACATAAATAAATACTTTAAAACATAAAATAAAAAGAAAGAGGCAGATTTAGGTAACGCTATTGTCTTAGTCTGTTCAGACTACTATAACAATACCGTGACCAAGGGGCTAGTAAACAACAGAAATGTATTTCTCACAGCCCTGGAGGCTGGGAAGTTCAAGGTCATGGCACCAGCAGATTCAGTGTCTGGTGAGAACTCGCTTCCTGGAGCATAGACAGCCATCTCCTCACTGTGTCCTCATGTGGTGGAAGGGATGAGAAGCTCTTGGGGTCTCTTTTATAAGAGCACTGATCCCATTCATGAGGGCTCCACCCTCATGACCTAAGCATCTCCAAAGACCCTGCCTTCTAATACCATCATAATATTGGGGGGTTCGAATTTCAACATACCAATTTTGGAGGGGTACAGACAGTCCATAACTATAATGTTTTCCAGTTTTATCATTCTAAACTTGGTATGTCAATTTATGGGGCAATCAGTACATCCTTAGAGGCCAAAGGTGATGACCTGGAAAGAAAGAGTGGAGAGTAAAGGAAGCACAGTGTACATCTTTGGGAGGATTGGAGATTGACTGCCTTCGCTGGGCCTGATGATGCCCTCCTACCTAGATTGTTCTCTCCCAGACAGACACCCAATAATATGCCTTGTATTGTGGAATCTGTCTCTTGCCAATCCCCTGAGCTCAGCTCACTCCTCTGAAAGTTGTCCTAAACCTTCCATTGTCACACAGTCCTGATACTAACAGACAGTAATACCCTGCAAACTTTGCACACGCTGCACAGAAGGATCAAGAATTTCTTCTGGCCCAGCTCTCTAACTGAGGCCCTTCTACCTCTTCTCAGAGTATTGGTAAGAAGTCTCATTTCAGTGTGTGTGTGTGTCCCCTTGCTGGATTTTTATTCCTGGAGTCTCCTAACATGCAAGAGCTGGTGTATTCATGTGCAGTCAGTACCTGGGCCTCAAGCACAAATTTGCTTTAGGTGGAAGCTCCACCCTGGTAACCAGAATCTGGCCCCCAGAATCTCAAACCCAGCTTTTGGCAAACTCAAACCAGCGCCACTAAGAACAACAACAGCAACAAAACAGGCTGGAGAGTCCATGAGTCATCTTCAAGCTACAGGAATGCAGTTTGGCCTCAAACTCCAAAGAAATACCAAGATATTCCAGGAGTAGAAGGCAGGAGTCAATTTTAATTCAACATTGATTTCCTGGGGTCACTGAAGGACATTTCATCAGGCTGAGTGCCCTGAAGAGTTTAAAGATGGTTATTAAAATACAAGTCTGGGTTTTAGGCAATATGGTCTATTGCAAAAGCCTCTAGAAAGACTGACGAAAAGAGAGATAAGGCGTAAGTTACCAATAGCAGTAATGAAACAGGGTATCATGGCAGACCCTGAAGACATCAAAATGATAACAGGGGAATCTATGAACAGCTTTATATGTATAAATTTGACAACTTAGGTTAACTAGACCAATTCCTCCAAAAATACAAACTATCACAACTCACCCAATATGAAATAGAATTAAGGAAATTTAATTTGTAATTTTAAAACTCCCAAAAGGAAAACTCCAGGCCCAGATGGTTTCACTAGAGAATTCTACCAAATGTTTAAAGCAGAAATAACACCAGTTCTACACATTTTGTTCCAGAAAATCAAGAAAACACTTCCCTGTTTAGTTTATGAAGCTAGCATTCACTGATACCAAAATAAAAAAAAAAATTTTAATTCAGTACAAAAAAGGAAAAATACAGAGCAATATTCCTCATGAATTAGACACGCAAATCCCCTAACAAAATGTTAGTAAATAGAATTATTAATTAATCATATGAAAAGACATGAATATATGAAAATAATTTATGACATGGGATTTATTCCAAGGATGCAAGGCTGATTCAATATTCAAAATCAATCAATGTAATTAACAAACTAATGAAGAAATATCACATTGTCACACAGTGACATCCATGAAGAAAAAGTATTTGACAAAATGTATTTGAAATTTACGAAAAAACTCAAAAAAATAGAAATAGAGGGGAACTTGTTAGAGAGCATCTATAACAACCTACAGCTAACATTATACTTAATGGTGAAAGACTGGATGCTTCCACCCTAAGATGAGGAACAAGGCAAGGATATCTGCTCTCACCCCTCTTATTAACATAGTACTGGAAATTCTAGCCACTGCAATAAGGCAAGAAAGGAAATAAAAAGCCTACAGATCAGAAAAAAAGGAATAAAACTGTCCTATTTTCAGATGGCATGCTTGTCTAAGCAAAGTCCCAAGGAAGCTACAAAAAAAAAATCTGAAAAACTTCCTAGAACTATTGAGTTCAACAAGGTCATAGAATACAAGGTAAACATACAAAATTGAATTGTTTATCTATATGCCAGCAATGGACACATTGGTACCAAAATTTTAAATACAGTATCATCTTTTAATTGCTCAAAAAATTGTATAGTTAGATGTAAACCTATCAAAACATGTCCAAACCTGCATGCTGAAAACTACAAAATGCTGATTGAAGAATATCTTACAAAAGTGGATAAACATACCTTGTTTGTGGATTAGAAAACTCAGTACAGTAAAGATGCCAATTCTCCCCATATCGATATATGTTTAATGCAATTCCTATCAAAATCCCAGCAGGAATGTTTTTGTAGATATAAGCAAGATTATTCTAAAGTTTATATGGAAAGAAAAAGGAACTACAGCAGCTAAAACAATTTTGAAAAATAAAAATAAAATGGAAAGATCAGCTTTCTGATTCGAAGATCTATTATATAGCTACAATAATCAAAACTGTGGTTTTGGTGGATGGACAGACATATAGATCAATGAAATATAATAGAGAACCCAGAAATAGACTCACACAAATATGCCCAACTGATTTTTTTTACAAAGGTGCAGAAGCAATTCGAAGGAGGAAGGATAGACTTTTCAATGAGTGATGCTGGAGCAATTGGACAGCTATAGGTGAATAAATGAACCTCAAGTCTCCTGAGGAGGAAAGTATGGGCTTTGGATTCAGACAAACCTGACTTTGAATGCCAGATTTGCCACTTACCACTGTGTGGTTCTGGCTTGATTATTAAACCTCGGTGAGCCTCAAACCCAAACCGAGAGCTCATCAATGACACGTTAGGGATGATGAGGAAATAGAAGGTAAATGAATGGGCTACATTTAATTTACTTAGGTATGTTCCTGAAATGGCCAGTAGAGGGCTCTAGACGCACATGAAAGACTCCACCACGTCTCCGTTCTGGCTGAAAGCAGTCTGCCTTCCAAACCGCCCCTCCTCATTCCAGCCACCCATTTTCATTAACCCACATTAATGCACAGTGCTGGGGAGACATTTTTCACAGTTATGTGTGTCACTGCGTTTCTGTCAAAGAAACAAATCAGATCATTTAAATTATAATATTGCTTTTTTTCCTGGCTGCTTTAATTTTTTTCTTAAAGGAATAGGCAAGCATTTCTCAACGAGGGCAATACCCTATTGCCCCCAAGGGGATGAAATTAGTTCTTGGAGCTCGAAAAAAAAAAAAAAACTTAGATATGACAATGGTTTGTGACCCTCAAAGGACCATAGTACATAAACAGATACGCAATATATCTGTCGTATTAAATTCTTATGGGGAGGACAATTAGGGAAAAAATATCTAAAAAGTCCCCTTGGAGGAGCTATAACTTAAAAAATAAAGGTTGGGAAACACTGGAATGAGGAGAGACGGATCAAGAGAAGATGCTGTCATAGTACTGTACCTGAAGTCAGGGATGCGTAGCACAATTCTTTCTCCTATAACTTGGGGAATGCCATGGCACTTTCCAACCACAACAGTTTCTAACTGAAGGTTTGTCATTGCTCAGCATGTCCCCCTGCCCCACCCCTGCAAAAGTTAAATTCCATTCTAATCATCCCCACAAGTTTCCTGTGCACTTTGTTTTCTTCTTTGTTTCTTTTTTAATTTTGGCTGCATTGGGTCTTTGTTGCTGCATGCAGGCTATCTCTAGTTGCAGTGAGTTGGGGCTACTCTTTGTTGCAGTGCACAGGCTTCTCATTGCCTTGGCTTCTCTTGTTGCGAAGCATAGGCTGTAGGTGCATGGGCTTCAGTAGTTGCAGCACGCAGGCTCAATCATTGTGGTACACGGGCTTAGTTGCTCAGCAGCATGTGGGATCTTCCTGGACCAGGGATCGAACCTGTGTCCCCTGCACTGGCAGGTGGATTCTTAACCACTGCTCCACTAGGGAAGTCCTTCCTGTGCATTTTGTGCTCTCTCCCCCATCCCCATTTCCTGCCCCTCCACCCCCAAGCAATCTCTGATCTGCTTTGTGTCACTATAGATTAGTTTGCATTTTTAGGAAGTGCTATATAAACGGAAGCAAACAATATGTACTCTGTTTTCTGACTTCTTTCACTTAGCATCATCATTTTGAGATTCGTCCATGTTGTTGGGTGTGTTAATGGTCCATTCCTTTTCATGGCTGAGTAGTATCCCATCGTAAGGATACACCACAATTTGTTGATTCATTAACTCGTTAGTGGATATTTGGGTTGTGTCTGGTTTGAGGCGACCGTGAATAAAGCTGTTATGAGGATTTGCGTACAAGTCTTTGTAGGGACTTAGGTTTTCATTTCTCTTAGTAAATACCTACGAGTAAAATTCCTGTCTTGCATGGCAAGTGTATGTTCCCCTTTATAACAAAGGGGTTGCTTAAAGTTCCTTTCCCCTGGCAATGGGATCCCTTTCCCAATCCTCTGGGAGAGGCCACCTTCAGTAATTCAAAAGGAGTCTCCTGGGGGGATGTCTTCAGAGATACCACATGCCCCGCCCACCCTTTGGAATTGACAAGATTGAGCAGAGGAGGGTCAGATGGCACAAGCAAGCTGCGTGAGTAAGCAGCCCTGACCCCCATTTCAGCCACCTGTTGCCTGCCCCTTGGCGTAAACCTATGGCTGAGGGACTTCCCACAGTCCAGTGGTTAGGACTCAGTGCTTCCATTGCTAGGGGCCCAGGTTTAATCCCTGGCTGGGGAGCAAAGGTCCCACAAGCCGCGTGACATGGCCAAAAGAAAAACAAAGAACAAAAACAAAACAAAACAAAAACAGAAACCTATGGCTGAATGCAGTGGAAGATGAGTCTCTTATGACCAGTTGACAGAGGATGAAGAAGCCTGAGCTTCGTATATGGAGGAGGTGCCCAATTTTGATGGTAAATGGATGTGCGCATCCATCATGGTCTCATCCTGAGAACAGCATAGTGACTAGGAAGGGCTCAGATCCCTTAGGAATGAGGGTTGAAGGTCATGCCACCAGGGAAGCCACCGTATCCAGCAGAGGGGCCAAGGGTGAGGGGGATCTAGAATTGACAGTAGAGATTAGAACTTTTCTGAGCAGCTGCCCCAGCTCTTCACCTACCTCTTGTTACACAAGGGAAAACAAAGTTCTCATATGTTTAAGTCACTGTGATGCGGGTTTCTGTTTCACACAATTCTGGCTGATACAGTATTCCTACCAATAGCATATGCCTGGGTTTTGTTCTCTAATCCTATTTAGAACACCTTGAGTTTTAATAGGACAATTCAGTCCCTTTGAGTTTACTGTAAAAATGGATATACTTTATTTTATTGCTTCCATTTTAATTTGGGCGTACTATTTATTTTTACTTTGTTATTTCTCTCTTCCTTTTCTTGTTTTTGCTGACTTGATAACACGGCCATTTATTATCTGTTTTTCTTTTTTTTTTTTAATATGTGTACATACAACAAATTGTACACATATTAGGTATACAGCTTAACGAGGGGGTTTTTGTTGTTGTTTTGGGTTTTTTTGGCTGTGCCACACGGCTCATGGGATCTTAGTTCCCCGACCAGGGATTGAATGTGGGCCCTCGGCAATGAGAGCATATAGTCCCCACCAGTGGACCGCCAGGATATTCCCTCTGTTTTTCTTTTAGATTTTGGTGTTCTATAGAGCTAGCAATTACCTTTTCTTTTTCATATTCAGAAAAAATTACCTAATCCCAATTATATAATCTTCCATTATGTGAAAAACACCGTATATTTCTTCACATTAAGATGACCCATTGGGACTTCCCTGGTGGCGCAGTGGTTAAGACTCTGTGCTCCCAATGCAGGAGGCCTGGATTCAATCCTCGGTCAGGGAACTAGATCCCGTATGTACACCACAACTGAGAGTTTGCGTGCCACAACTAAGACCTGGCACAAACAAATAAGTAAATAATTTTTTTTTAAAGATGACCCATTGTGGTACTTTTACATTTTCATGATCCCCAACCCCCAAAGAGATTTAAATACTTTTACTTTTCCTCTCCACCTGCCCCTCCCCAAGTACCAAACTGAGATCCTTCAGTACTTCTGGTCCCATATTATTATTAGTCTTTCCTTTAGGATTCCCTTTTTCTCCTCAAAAGTCTGTTTGAGACTTTTGCTTGAGACTTTTGCTTTGATACTTTTGCTCCATTGTTTGCTTCTAGTATTGCAGATGAGAAGTCTGATGCCAGCCTCATTGGTTTTCTTTGTAAGTTACTTATTGTCCCTCTCTGGAGACTGGTAAGCTTTATATGTATGCATGGATTTCGTTTTTCCTGTACATGCCTAAGGTGAGTATTCTTTTTTGGAAGCTCTGTTGGGAATTCATCGACCCCCTTCAAATCTTCTGATCAGGTCTTTGTTGGAAAATTTTCAGGGAAAATTTCTTCCATTGTTTTGTTTCATTGCCTGTCTTTCACTTCCTCCGTTTGATGAATTTCTGTTTTTCCAATAATGATAACTCCAATTTTGGCTAATTCAAACAGACAAGTATGTGGTTGCCTCCATCATTCCCCCCAATCTCTTTGATTTCACCTCATCATTTCCATCTCTTTGAATTTTTGATTTGTGTTTTATTTCTCCATTTGGTATTCCACGTCAGGTGGCAACAGTGACCTTACTCTCCTTTGGTTCATCTCCTGAGATGTTTAGTCTGAATATGAGATTTTCCTTTGATCCAGAACATGAGTGTGTGTGTGTGTGCGCACGCATGCGCATGTGTACACATCACACTGTACCTGTGGCTCATTCAGGTGTCATTTTCATCGTAAATTTTTGTTCAGATTATCTTCTCTCTCCTCCAGTAGGTTTGTACTGGCTGTTCTCTGCGAGATGCCAGTTCTCTCTCGTTCTCATTTCGAGGACCCTGCGGGCACATTGGTATTTTCCTCTGCTGGCTCCCCAGGGTGGGTATTCAACTGCTGGGGATCTGCAGCAGGTCAGGCTCTTGAGTCATGGACCACCCAGCAGTCTTAGCTCTTCTGGGTCAGCAGTGCTCCGGCTGGTGGGTTGTTGGTCCCAGAAGGACTCCCTCTGCTCTCTAGCCTCCTCAGCTGGCATTTTCTCAGAGAAGAAGGGATTCAGCGCATGGATTTATTCTCCCTCAGCTTTCTGAGTGCTGGAGCAGTGAGGCTGAAGGACCCTCACATGGGCAGGTGCAGCTGCTCCCTCAGGAAGTCCTTGGATTTGCATAAGTCAAGTGTTCCCAGATGTTACCTCTTTCCTTCTGACCACCACTCCTGGGGCCTGGGCTCCTGGTGGCCCGGCTCTTGCTGGACCCAGACTAGACCCCAGAGATGTGTTAGATTTGCTCCTACCCTAAACCTCAGAAGCTGCTCGCCTCAGAAAACATTCAGTAGCTGGTTTTAAATTGAAAGATGAGAGCAGCAAGGAGGTATTCAAGCAACCATTTCCCCAGAATTCACAGAGGAAATTTCCCTAGAGTCAAAAGGCAGAAATACTTTAGACCATTTCACAGACTACAATGCAATAAAACCAGAAAACATCAACCAGAATAGCCAAAAACAAAAACCTCACCACCACCAAAACCCCAATAGACATGAATATCCAAAATTCACTCTTTCAGCTAGCTATCTATCAGGTTAGAGAGAAAATCAGAATAGAAATTAGAAATTATTTTAATGAATAACTATGAGAGCACAAAATATAAAAATCTTTGAAGTGTAACCAAAGAAAAATTCAAAGGAAGAATTTCAAATTTAAATAACTTTATTAGAAAAACAAACAAAAGATTTAAAATAATGAAAAGCTCCCAGGGAAAGATAGAGGATTGAAAATTCAAGTCGAATTTTGTTCCCACTGAGATACCTATTAAAAAGAGAGTAAAGGGATTTTATTTTCACCTTTATATTTTGTAAAATTTCAAATTCCCAGAAAGGCAGAAGAATGCTAAAATAAACATCTCTGTATGAACCATTTAGATTCACCAATTGTTATGATTTTGCCATATTTGCTTTATCTTTCTTTTTATACATACATACACATTTTTGTCTAAATCATTTGAAAACAAATTACCAATATTATGACACTTCACTCTTAAGCATGCATCTCTTAAGAATAAGGACAATCTCCTATTGTCATAGCTGGCTTTCCTAGAAGAAAGACTCTGCAACAGAGATTTGTATGTGAAGTGCTCTTGGGATCAACATTGGTGAAAAGGAAGGAAGATTTGTTAAGGAGTGTTCTTGGGATCAACATCTACAAAAGAGAAGGAAGGTTTGGGCAGAGTCAGGAAGTGGGCCGTGATACAAATTCAATAAAAGCACCTGCAGGTTCCTGGAGGAGCTTTGAAGTACGATGGCACTTCAGAGATGTCGCAAGTTAGCGTGGCTCCCATGTCAATCAGTAATTGGACAACCAGTAATGAGCTGCCCTGGGAAGGGCATGACCTTGGGTGAGGCCGTTGTCTTCAGCCGGCACTTCCTGAAGGATGCTGACGTCCAGCAGCCGTGGGAATACGTCCTTCACTCTCAAAGGCAGGGCCTGGGCAGTGCATCCAGTGTCCACTGCAGTCCACCCCTCTGCCACTTAGGACCACTTCTTCATTTAAGTTCTAGGAGCTACTCCTCCAGGATTCCAATGGGTATCTTTCCTGGAGGAAACATAAGTGGAAAGTTAAAGGGACAAACTACAACCTGTGCCAAAGCAGTTGTTCTCAGGGTTACGCTAACACTCGCTCAGTCAATGGGTTTGGGATCCAAAAATTGGCTTTGATCTGGAAACAAAAAAACAAGAGTAGCAATAGTAACATCAGACAAGTTGAATTTTAAGAATAAAATTCCAAATTGAATAAAGAAGGACACGATTACTACATAACTTATGAAGAAGATGCAGTGGGCATAAAACTTTCTGCACCAAGCAACATAGCAGGTAAATATAGAAAGCAGAGTTTACTAGAAATACAAGAGAATCTCATGAAAATATAATTTCAGTAAGAGGTTTTAATATATGTTCAGTATATCTCTTCCAAATCAGTAGCCCTGATAGGGAAAAATAGGTACATAGAAGAACTAAAAATATAATCCATAAACTCAAATAAATAAATAGCTCTTCAAATACAGAACATACATTTTTATAATACATACAGAATTTACCAGAATTTATCATCTAGTTGGCCATAAGGAAAATATTGGAAAATTCAATAAATTAGATATTTCATATTCTGTCTTCTCTGCTCATCATTCAATTTTTTTAAAAAAGTAAATAATTTAAAAGCTTACCAAAATATACTAACCACTTGGAAATTAGGTAGAAGGAACACACTGGTAATGCTCATATCAAAGGAAAGCAAAAGTGAAATTATCTAGAGAACGAAGAAAAGGAGACCTCTTCATCGGGAAACTTATGGGTGACAGAAAAAAGCTATACTCAAAAGAAACTTTATAGCCTTAGGTAACTTCACCAATAAATGGAAAGAACTTGATACTTGTCTGTGGTTCAGTTTAAGCATTGCTGCAGATGTGTAACCACGCCCTACACCCCACTCTTCTTCCCCACCCGTCACCCCCTACTCCCTCTGTCCCCAGACATTGCCCTGCTTCAGTGACCATGAATTGTTGGTCTTATTATGTACAGCAATTCTTCTCCAACTTTAATGTGCAGGACCCTTCTTCAAATGCAGGTTCTGTTTCAGTAGGTCTGGCGGGGGGCCTGAGATTCTGCATTTCTAACACGCTGATGATTGCTGATCTCCTCTATGCACATATACTTCTAAGTAGCAAAGATATACACCATCACCCAATAGCAATAGCCTGAGAGTATGGTGGAACGCTCTGTCCAAGGTTTAGCTAAGGCACCAGCTTGGCGACAACACCTTCAGGTCAGGGTGTTGTCCTGCAGAATGTGGTTCATGCACTCAACCAATGGCCTGTATATGGGGTGGTATCTCCAGGAACAAAGGAGTGGAAGAGGTAGGATTAGCTTCTCTCACCACCTCCTGGCCTTATGAGGTCTTCATGCCAATGCATTAGCAGGTGAAGAAAGAAATGACTATTTTGGCTGGGATAATCCACCCTGTAGTGTGAGGAGTGAGGGTAGCTGCTACGCAGTGGGCATGAGTGTATGTCTGGAACCCAGGGAATCACTGGAGCATCTCCTCGGGCTTCCAGGCAAGTGGGTAATTGCAGCAACCACAGTTAGACAAGGGCAAGACAAGTAAGGTCTCAGACCCCTTGAAGAGGAAGGTCTAGGTCATCCCACCAGGTAAGCAACACATATCAGTTGAAGTGATAGCCATGGGGAAGAAAGATCTGGAACAGAGGGGAGAAGAGGACGATGATGAGTATGGGATTACCCTGGAATGAGCTGCAGCTGCAGAAACTCTATGTTGGTTTGTTAACCCTCTTTAAAATTTTTGGGAACTGCAACAGCTACCACCTTGAAAGACTGACTTGTAGGTCTCCTCTTGGGGAAGAAATGAGGGCATCTTGTTCATGGATGTGCTCCATATACTACAAGAAGGTGAAAGCGGATCTGAATGGTGCAAGGGGTAGAATTGCTGGACTTAGGTTATGCACCACCACGGATCTCTGTGGCATTCCCCCCTCCACCCCACTGCTCACCAACCTCACCCCTAAATCATTAGGCTTGAATCGCAGATGGAGAGGCTCTACAGGGAGCAGCAAGCTATTCCCTGGTAAGTAAGCCAGGGCATGGCCTCTGCCACCGACTGCACTACAGACTGAGGAGACCCTGCGGTAGCACAGACAGAAAGGGAGAGACAGAGCATTTTATGCAGTGGCCAGATTGGTCCAGGGGGCTCTGGCTTCCCCGAGGCCAGGTACTACTGCCTGGATGTGTCAGGTTGATACTCTGAGGCAGACTTTGAACTGTAAGAGATGGGGGACAGGAAGGACCCAGTGGATAAATTTGTCTCACCTTCTCCTCCTGAGGGATACTCGAAGACATAGTTCATATAGCCTCTCTGAAGATGTACTGTGAGCCTGAGCAATTAGCTACACTGGTTACAAAATCATGAGCCTCTCAGTAATGCAGCCTCTTACCTTTGCTCTCCTCCCTCCCTGCCTCGCTTTTTCCTTCAACCTGGTTTCTGTTGTTGCACAAACCCAGTGAAGTGTTAGCATGTAAAACTTTGACACAGGCTCTATTTTCTGGGGGAACTCAGGCTAAGACAATAGTCTCCCTGAGAAATAGAAAAAGAACAAGAAAATAAGCTGAAAAAAAAAGTAGGAAGAGAAAACTCATTAAGATGGAAGATATTTCTTAAATAGTAAGAAAAAAATATTAAGAAAAAATAAATCCCAAATCCTCTCCTTGGAGGAAAACCATCCCAGTATACCAGTCGGGGTTCTACAGTGAGTTCTATGTTGCAACAGAAGCTGATTCTGATGATTAAGGAGCAAGCAAGTTTTATAAAGAGATATCAAGTAGCTCACAATGGTATCGTGAGGGCTGAAGGGTCAGACTCAAGGTTAAGCAATGCCCCAAACCATACCTAGTGACTGCTGCTGCTGTCACTACCCACCCAAAGCCAGGAGCTTGACTTTGAAACCACTGTTGGGGCTGCCATTGTCAAAGCTCATTGCTTGTACCACCTGGACCCATGGAAATGGAAACTCCACATAGAACTTGATTCCCCATGTAGCTCACTTCCCATTCATTCCACGAAGGACAAACACACACATCCTAATGGTGAGGGAGGCTGGGAATTTGATTTCTGATGAATAATTTCTCCAAATATAAAAGGGCTATTCAAAAGGTGATGGGAAGTGATGAATCAGACAGATGTCTACTATCAACAATAAAATAGATACACCTCTCGGGAGGCAGATAAAAGATAAGTGAAAAAGAACAAAAATGTTTAAAAAATAGTTCTGACATGACCGATGATCTGAAATAGTGCTGTGCAATGGGAATATAATGTAAGCTGTGTATGTAATTAAAAATTTTCTCTGAGCCACATTAAAAAGAGTAAAAGAGAAATATATGAAGTTAACTTTAATTTTTCATGTAGTCCAACATATCCAAAATATTATGATTTCAACATGTAATCAATATAAAAGTTATTAATGAGACATTTTACATTTTTTTTGGAGCACGTCTTGGAAATCTAGTGTATATTTTAAACTTACAGCCCATTTCAATTCAGACCAGTCACATTTCAAATAACGTAATCACCACATGTATAGTATAGTGGATACTATAGTGGATAGTGTAAAGATTGAAGAAATAAAATCAGAACCCTATTTCACATCATTTAAACAAAAATAAATTCCAAATGAGTTAAAGACAAATCTAAAAAATCAAACTATCAGAATCTTAGAACACCTGTAACACTGTATCTACTTAGCCCTCAATCAGATCTTGCAACCTATCTGCAATGCAGATGGCAGACAAAGGGTTAATATCTATATATACAAAGAGCATTTGCAAATTAGTATCAGAATTGAGATGGCTAGAAGCTGTCACTAGACTATTCACAGAAGAACAAATCCAAATGGTGAATAAACCGAAAAAGATGTTCAGCTTTCCTAGGAGTCAGGGAAATGCAAATTAAATAACGAGACACCACTTTACTCATATCAGACTAGCAAATCAATCGCAAGCATGATAACACCTACTACAAGCTGGGAAGGGACTCTCTTCACCACATTCTAGTAGCAATGACCTTGTTGGAGAGCAATCTGGCAACGTATATCAAAATAAAACAACTCCATATATTCTTTGACCCAGCAATCTCATGCCTGGGAATTCATCCCACAGAAATAAAAGCACCAGAATATATGTGACTGTGGTTATTCACATCAACAATGAACATGATTGCAATAAAACCCTAAAAATCAAGTGTCTACTCATAGGTAGAAGAATAGTTGAATATTCTATGGTACATTTATATCATGACGTTGCACAGCCATTAAAAAAGAATTTCTTAAATCTCTTATCTACTGACTTGAGGGAACTTCCATCTTTCATCTCTGCAATATGCAGAGCAATGTACTATAAACTGTAGTTCTATTTTTGTAAGAGATATGGAGAAAAATCTATATAGGTATATACATTTGCATCTGATTTTATGAGCATGAAAAAATATAGGAGGGTATAATCCATCTGCTAGCAAGGTTACCTGGGAGGAGGAAAAGCAGGTGGTACAGATGGAGAGAAAAACAGGAAGGGAGGAAAGAAAATATGAAGATAAAAGTGAGAAGGGAGGTTAAAAGGAAAAAAACCTATTATTTCAAATAAGGATAACTTTTGTAAAAGTTATCACATTTGTTTGGAAAGGGAAAACATGTATCTCCATATATATATATTCTATAAAGCATATTTAATCATGGTAACACACTACTTGATTTTTTGACTACTTAATTCTGTAGATTTCTAATAGGAAAGTTAAAGTTTCTCACAAAACTGTTGTGAGACTTGTTGTTTTTTCTTGTAATTCTATCAGGTTTAGTATTATACATCTCAATTCTATGTTATTAGGCACATATAAGTACAAAGACTAAACTTATTGGTAGATTGAATATTTCATCAATATCTATTTTTGTTTTTTCAAATCATATTGATTATTTTTGCCTCAAAATCCATTTTGCCTAATGCTAAAATTGATGCTTTCCTTTTGCTGGCATTTGCCTGGAATACATTTTTCCATCTCAGTATTTTCAGTTTTCCTATATTTTTTTTTTTGCTGTCTCTTAAAAAACATCATACACTTTGACTTTTTAAACTCAGTTAAAATCTTTGTCTTTTAACAGTTAATTTAATATATTTACATTTATTATGGTTAACGATATATTTGCACATGTTCTACCAATTTACCATGGATTTTCTATTGTATATGTTGTTTTCATGCTTATCTTTCACTCCTGCTTTTTGGTTAGTTGATAGCATTTAATTTGCCCTCAGTTAATTTTTCTTCTAATGATTTGGAAAATATATATTCTGTTCCTATTATCTTTATATCTTTGACACACATAGTTAAGCATATTCTTAATCAACATCTAGAGTTAATTAATACCTGTATCTTTCAACTAAATAAAATGAGAATCTTAGCATGCTTTTACTTTTCTCTCCTACCTCCTTCCCAGATTTTATACCTCTCCACCCCATGTTATCACCTTAGCTTTTAGTTAATTATTATAAGTAAAGATATTTATTTAGACTTAAAAATAAACCTTTCTGGTTTCCTTGCTTACCTTATATCACACATTTTCTTCCTGGATTCATTTTCATTTTTATTTTGTTGGAGTATGTTTTCTACACCAATGGGTTCTCAACCAGAGGCCATAACGCACCCCTTCCCAGTGTAGGGGTGTTTTGTATTGTCACAATGACTGAGCAGAAATGCTACTGGCATTTAGTGGATGGCGGTGAGGCACTAAGCAACCTCCCGTGTGTGATCCATCTTACATGATGAACCATTGTTCCACCCAAAATGCCAGCAGGAACCTGTTGAGAAATGCTGTTCTGTATGGACGGTGAGTTGCAAACTTTTTTAGGCTCTTTGTGTCTTAAAATATCTTTATGATGCCCTCACATTTGCCTGATAGCTTGGTTGGGTAAAGAATCCTAAATTCACAATTTTTTTTGCCAGAGAACTTTGGAGATATCATTCTGTTGTTTTCTTGCTTACAACGTTGCAAATGAGAAGACTGACCTCTATTGTATTCTCATTCCACCCTAGATCATTTTTTTTCACTTCCTTTTTATCCTCGGTGTCCTGAAATTTCCTCATGATGTACTTAAATGTAGGTCTTTTGATAGTCTTCTTGTAAATTACAGGAAGTAACTCCTGAGAGCTGTAGAGGACCTGTAACTAGGTCCTCTCAATATAAGAGCTCATGTATTTAAGTTCTAAGAAAATGTCTTGAATTATTGCCTTGCTTCCGGGATTCTCTCCCTCCTTCATTTTCTCCTCTCATTTTGTAACTCACATTAAGCAGACAGTGAACTTGTGCATCTGTCTCTTAACACTTTGTTCATACTTCCCATCTATTTTTTTCTTTTGCACTGCATTCTCGGAGAATTCCTTAGCCTGATCTTCTGGTTCACTAACTAACTCTTCAAACTATTTTGCTCTTCAACCCAATCTATTGACATTTTTATTTTAAAAAGAATCATTATTTTAAAAAGAATCAAACTTTTTCATTTAAAACACTTTGGGGAGCTTTTTAAAATTTTGATGTGATAGGTTCCTTCATGCGACCAAGAGATTCATGATACTTTTTCTGTAGTCTGGTTCTATCTGCTCTCTTAACTCAGTTTCATTATCTGTTAAACAGGAACAATAATACCTACCACTCAGTTTCACTGTGATGATTAGAGTTAACATAACACGATGCCTGGTGTGTAGTGAGCTAAATACCTATTGGATGAATAGATAAAGCAGAATAATAAATGTAAGATGCCTGGCACATGCATAGTAGGCACTCATTAAATGGGAGCATATTGCCATTATTATTATTATCCCTATTATTAGTGTTCACTGAGAGAGTGACATGTAAAGATTTTACTTTCTTGGTTTCAACCAAGTGAGAACACCGCCACCTTTCCCACCCCCAGATCCATGACACGGACTGCTTTATAACTTTGCCGAGGCACGAACTTGAACTACAGATTGGCAGGCTGGTGAGTGGGAGTGGTAATCTGCCCAGCATCTGTCTCCCAAAATGGCTTTATGTTTTTATTTAATATATGAAGCCAGTTAACCCTCACCACCACCCCAAAAGACAGATGTCATCATCCCCGTTTTATAGGATGATAAACCTGAAGAAATTACAAGCTCTAGTTATAAGGCAGTGGTTTAGGCATCTGGGCTCAGCAGTCCGACAGATGGAGTTCTTTGTGACTCAAGAAATGGATGCCCTGAACCTCAGTTTCTTATTCTGTAGAGTGGGCCCTACAGGGCCTCTTGTGTCAAATCTGTTGGAATGCCACCTGTCACTCATCCTTCAATGCCAGCATAAAGGCACCGTGGCCATTTCCAAGGATTAGAACCATTCGGGCTGAACTCTCACCACATCCTACCACTTCCTCTGTCCCTCATTCACCAGAGGCATCACGCTTCACTGGGAATCAGCTAATTTATGTGTGCACCTGCGCCCGGAGGAGGGCGCAACCAGAGAGAAGTATGAGGTGACCTCCCCATATCTTTGAGAAATAAGGCTGCCCTCTGATAAGTAAACAATAAGACAAACCAAAACACGGGCCAGAAACAGAGATACAGAATGTCACCTATTCAGTTATCAAACTATTGTCTCTCAGCTCCAAACCCAGCTTTCCACACTCTGCTTTGTGATGCTGGTGCTGGGATTCTGGGACCTGCACTGCAGCTTTGCTGGTAGCCCTCTTCTAGTATCTACTAAGGGGGGTGGGGGGGGAGTACTCGCAGGAGCTGCAAGGCTGGAGGAGGAAAAGGACCTGCTCTTTCGCATCTTCTTTTGTGGGATTTGTGTGAGCATCATCTCCGCATCATGCATTGACCTTGGCAGTGGCTATTTCATCCTGTACCACCAGTTGAATCCAGTTGGCAGGTTTTTAAACACTTGCAGAAGCCTTCTTATGCCCCTGCAGACACCAGCACCCTCTCCTCACAGGTCTGTGCCCCACCCTCAGAGCCCCTCCTCTGAGTTCAGACACCAGCACAAGCTGGCCAGGAACCCCTCCTCAGAGGTTTCTGAAACCACCTCTAAGTTTTAATAATGCCAATGTGTTTCCTTTGTTCCTTGAGCCATAGAGGTGGTAGATGTTTCCTGCATTCACTGCCTCTGTGAGAACTTGGAGTTCTTTTGATCCTTTTTTAGATACCTACTGAATAACTTTATACCTAGTTAACAATTCTTTATATTGATTGATCTCTATTTTTTTTAATTATTTATTTATTGGCCGCATTTGGTCCTCTGCTGCATGCAGGCTTTCTCTAGTTGCAGCGAGCAGGGACTACTCTTTGTTGTGACGTGTGGGTTTCTCAGTGTGGTGGCTTCTCTTGTTGTGGAGCATAGGTTCTAGGCACGTGGGCTTCAGCAGCTGTGGCAAATGGGCTCAATAGTTGTGGCTCGTAGGCTCTAGAGCACAGACTCAGTAGTTGTGGTACACAGGCATAGTTGCTCCGCGGCATGTGGGATCTTCCCGGCCCAGGGATGGAACTCATGTCCCCTGCATTGGCAGGCAGGTTCTTCACCACTGCGCCACAAGGGAAGTCCCTGATTGATCTCTTTTAAATAACTGGTGTCGTTTCTAACCCTGACCCACATATCCCCTCGAAGGGGTGGACTGTCCCCCAGGCCAAGATGTGACTCTACACCTAAATGAAGCCATAAAATCTCCAAAGGAAGAGGGTGAATTTCAAAAAAGGATTGGTCAACCATTGAAGCCTGGACCAGCGAGAGCCAGGAGCACAAACCGCAGCAGGACATCCTTAGCAGTGACAAGAGGACAAACCATCCTCATCGGTAGCCTGGATGACTGTAAAGAGCTCTGTTGGAGGATAAGACCACCACTCAGTATCCCAACCAGCTGAATTTAGTGCTTCCTTACAGGAGCGCTTGGCTGCTCAGCATAGTCTCATGAGCAAAGCAAATGGTTAATGTTATACATTTGGGGAAAAGTGTGCTTCGGGATTGTTTTGGTTCTAAAAGTGGGAGTCGGGTGATGCCAGCCTTAGAAGCATGTTCATTTCAGTGAATCCACTGCAGATTGGCTGGTTTTCAAAGCACAGACTGTCACTAATTGGTTGGTTTTAGAGGTAGGATCAGTGAGGTGAGTTGCCCTTGACCTGTTAGACAGGTTTAAGACCAATTCTGGTGGTTATTTATTACTAGGGCTATAGAAAAATCAGTCTTTTCCTGGGAGTCTGCGGGCTTTTTTAATATTCACATCCCATTTGGTCCTCCTGCTTCCAACTTTGAATCCTACTAGCCATTCTCAACACAATCTGATCACAGCACCCAAGAGATCTTTCTGCAAAACTCAAATCAGATTGTGTCATTCCCCTGCTTCCAACCCTCTCATGGATTCCTATTGCACATAGAACAAAACTGAAACTCTTCACAGCAGAGCTGACAAGACCTACATTAGCTGGCTTCTCCCTGCCCTTCTCTTCCCTTTGTTTGATGATCTAATGACACAGTTCAAGTCGGGATCTCTCTTACTTCCAGGTCTTCCCCCATTGCTGACCCTTCTGCCTGGAACACGCTCCCTTTCACCCTTCATATGGAAAACTCCTATTCATCTGTCAAGTCTCTATATAATCATCACCTCCTCAGAGAAGACCTCCATGACTGTGCAGTCCTCCTGCTTTAGTTGCTGAAATGTGGGGAAATGAGCCTAATCATTCCCCTATAACATTTATCCCTATTTATAATAACACATTTTTAATTAGTTAATTTAGTTAGCTATCTGCTTGTTTTGTTTGCAGTCTATCTCCCCTGCAGGGCTATGAATGCTCTGAGGGCAGAGGCCACGTTCGTTTTCCTCACCACTATATAACCAGTGGCTGGGGCGTACACCAGGCACTCAACAAATATTTGTGGAAAGAACAGATAAACTCTCAAACTCTCAAGTAAGGGAGTCTTCCTACAATAAGCAGGAGCCCCTCCTCATGGTCTCCTCCCCCAGCCAGCCAGCCAAGGCCAGGTCCTCTGGCAAGATTAATTTTCTGGCCAGGCTGCACGGCACGCGGATCTTAGCTCCCTGACCCGGAATCAAACCCGAGACCCCTGTAGTGGAAGCACGTAGTCTTAACCACTGGACCGCCAGGGAAATCCCGAAAGTGAACCTTCATTTCTTCTATCATGGCCGCCTCAGCTTCTCCACAAACGGGCAGCTGCTCCAGACAAACCAGACTGGTTCAGTAACACTCATGGAGGTGTCTAGGGAGCAAAGGAGGCATCGGCCAATAAAGGAACCCCCACCCCATACCCACACTCTGATCTCTAGGGCTGGGCTTGCAGTTAGAGGGATGAAGGCAAGGGATGGTGAGACAAAGGGACCCTGAGTCAGCAAGGCTACCTCACTCTCCCCCCACACCCAACAGACACACACACACACACACACACATCCCCATCTATTTGGCCATTAACAACAACCTCCATTGACAGAACGCCTATGGGGCCCTTTACTTGGCTTTACCGTGTATAACTCCCTCATCAGCCCCACGAGTCAATTTCTACTGCTATCCATATTTTACAGATGAGGATAATACATTTCAGAGAGCACGCGTGAACTGCCCTAGGACCTACAGTAAAGATGGCAATACTCAGCCTGCATAGACACAGCAATCCTTAAAGCAATGAAATTTCCCCGCATTAGCTGGCAAATACTAGATGCCTCAAACCCCTGAGCATATCCCCTACTCCCCCAGCAGCCCTGACCTCTCCTGCCACCTCTTACCCCTTCACCGAACCACATTCCAGTAACTAAAGGGTTAAAGTGGCGCTGGACATATGGGGTGGGGGAAGGGGCAGAGAAATCCTCCAGGAATCTTCTCCAGGAGCTGTCTGTTCGGATCCATCAGTATTCACGCCTCACTGGTTGCTAAATATTTCACATTATTATTTAGGATTCTCTGCTTCAGTTGTAACTGAGATCTTCCTGCTGGAGAAGCAGATCCAAGGGGCCCAGCTTAGCGCCGGCCAGGGGCTTATCTCCGGTTCAGAGGGAAGCAGTGGGCTGTAAGACCAGCCCTCTAGAGGCATCTACAACCTCCCTCGCCCCCTTCCCTCCCCCGCTTGAGTCCAGAAAGCAGCAGACCCACCACCAAAGCCGAGCGTGCTTACCATTTTCTAAGAAACTGTTGAGCCATGACTGTGTGTCCGCTCTCAGGAAAGCTATTTACAGGGGACTTGCCAGGGGGCGCTCCGGGCATAAAGAACGGCCATTTAGTGGTTTCCAGAGCACCGACGCCAAGGTTAGAGTCCACTTGTTCAAGCCCCAGACCTGCTACTTAAAATCCATACAGCAAATGGCTTAACCTCTCTGTGCTTCAGTTTCCTCTTTTGAAAAATAGGAGTAATAATAATAATAATCCTGACTTCGGCTGGTTGGGGTGAAGGTTCAATTAGATTCAGCTTGTAAAAGTCCCTAAGAGGAAATAAAATTAATGTAAAGTCCTTAAAACAGTGCCTGTCCCTACCCCAATGTTACATTGGTAAGTGGTAGCTATTATTTTTATTTACTAGGTGTGCTAGCCATTTTGCAAATCTCACTGAATACATTCCGCTGATGCCCTTCTGCTCCAACACGTACACACACACACACACACAGACACACACACACACACAGACACACACACACACACCCCCGCCCCCGGAGCTATGGATGCTGGTAGATGATTTCCTATGCCCGCAGAGGGCGCTGGTCTCACATAAGTGGCTGGAGTAGGTCCCTGCTGGGGCTGACAGCTGACAGCTCACCAGGGTCTCCACCTCCCACCCCATGCTCTGCTTCCACTCACACAAATATAAGATAAGCCCCAGTTCCTGGAAGAAAGATCTTCACAAATTAAGTTATAGTGAGCTATGTGAACCCCCAACCTGCAAGAGCTGAGGCTAGACTGGCTGTCTGCCTCCTGCCCTTTGCTTCCCACTTAAAGAACCAAGTCACCATGAATTTTCTTAATGATGCTTTATTCGCCTGTTTTAGTCATTTTTCTTCTCTTTCTGAGGCAGAGAGTTGTCTTACGGGAGACAGGACAATGTTGCAGGAGAGACCCAGGTCTTGAAATTAGACAGACCTGGATTTTAATATTGGCTTCACCACTCCACCAAATAACCCTGGGCAAATGTCTAAACCTCTCTGTGCCTCAGGTTCTTCATTTGTATAGTAAAGGTAATAAAAGTATATACCTCATAGGAATGTGAGGGTTGAATGAGATAAATCAAGTAAAGACCTTAGAACAAAGTCTCACATGTATCCAGGCCTAACAAGCGTTTGACAAAAAGAGTGAAATGCCCAGGTGTATTATTTTCAGTGGTGTGTATAAAGAGAAGGTCGTGTACGTTGAAGTCATACTGACTTGGGTACCAAACAGGCTGTGTGGCAAGTTTCTTTGCATCTCTAAACCTCAGTCTTCCTCATCTGTACAGTGGGTACCCTAGTGCTCCATTAAAAGTTGGCACTTTTAAATGAGATCATGTATATAACAGTCCCCAACATAAGTCTTGGCACACAGTAGACCCATAATAAATACAGGTTCTATTTCTTTCAGCAGATAAATGTAGGTTTTGATTTTTATGAGCCGCCATATCAGAAATCTTTCTGATATGGTGGCAGGAATTGTATTTCAACAATAATTGTTTGTGAGAAGGGATATGCTTAACATATGTAGGAAGATTCCAAACATAGCATGAGTCAAGTTCATAGAGACCAGTTACCCATGGGGTTTTTTTTATTTGATGATGCAATACATCAGATATTGACCATGTACTATGTACTAGATATGCTCTAGGTGTTGGGAGTATAGCCAGCAACAAGATTGTCAACATTCCTGCTGTCATGGAGTCTACAACTAATGTGGAAATCAGAAAACAAAGCAGTAATATGACATCAAGTGCTATAAAGGAGATTGGAGCAGCATAAAGAAACAGTGGGATTGGAGGGGCTGGATTAGAGAAGATAGGGTGGTCAGGGAAGACTTGCCTGAGGAGGTATTAGAGCATGACCTGAATAAAGTGAGGAAATGGGTGCTGCAGGATTTTCCCATGATGGGGAGGACCCACTTGAGCCAGAAAGGGTCTGTATTTTTCTCTGGCCCCAGTAAATCAAGCCAAATGATGATTGGGGGAAGAGCATTCCAGGAGAGGGAACAGCAAATGCAAAGGCACAGAGGTGAGAAGAAATTGTGTTCAAGGAATGGGAAATTAGACCTGTAAGACTCAAGTAGAGTGAGCTAGGGGGAGAATGGTAGGTAGTCAAGTGCCAGATCATCTGAAGTCTTGTAGACTATGGTGAAGATTTTGTCTAAGCCCCTCAGCACTCTGAAGATGGACCACAGTACAACATAGGTGGATGCTGATGGGAATAACTGAAGCATTGATTTGTAAGGGAGAGGGGGTGACTGCAGAAGCAAAATTTCCAGATAGGTGAGAGGAGATGAAATACACCTGCACCTACAGGAGCACCATTACAGAGGATCAGAGAAAGTGCATTTATAACAGGAAGAGATGCAGGACACTCAGGCTCTGATGCAGATAGATTGGTGGATTTGCAATGAAAAGATGAGATTGTTTTCTTCTTATTGTTTCTTTTCCTTTATTTCCTCTCCTTCCTTCCTTCCTTCCTTCCTTCCTTCCTTCTTTCCTTCCTTTCTTTCTTTTATTTGTCAGAGAGATAAGAAGTTCATCAACTAAGAATAAGGAGTTGAAGGCAGAAGAGAGGAGAAGATTCAGGATTGGCCTCTGGGTGAACAAGAGTGAATTGGCCAGAGAAATGGGTGCTGCAGGATTTTCCCATGATGGGGAGGACCCACTTGAGCCAGAAAGGGTCTGTGTTTTTCTCCAGAAGGCTCCATCATTTGTTGGGCACAGGTATAACAGGTGGTGATTTAGGTTTAAGCAGAGTTGGGATTCTCCAGGTGAGTAGATAGAGAAGGGGGCATGGGAGTTGAATGTGAACACAAGGGAATGATTATAGTGAAGACCAGGGTGAGGCAGTGAGCTGGGTAAGGAGGGAAGTGAGGCAACAAAGGGGATGACAGATTACATAAATGTGGAAGGGCAAAGGATTAGCGAACTGGGAGAGGTATTTCAATATGCTCCAGTTTCAGATGTGGTTTTAGAGGAACTAAAAAAAAAATACAGTGAATACTTATTGAAGGCCTATTATAATTTTTAAAACTATGTGCAATTAACTGAGCACTTATGTTCCTGGCACCCTGCTAAGTGTTGAACATTTACTGTATCTCATTTAATTCTCACAACAATCCATCAAGGTTGGTACTGTTATCCCCATTGCACAGATGAGGCGCCTGAGGCTCAGAGAGATCTACTAACTTACACAAGAACACACAGCTGGTAAGTACCTGTATGATCAGGCCATTCAATATGGCTGTTTTCTTGCTCTCCGTACATCCCCGGCTTGACCAGACCCTGCTGCACTCACATGACTATCCAATTGTCTTAATTATAGGGTTTAATTAGTGTAACTGATGCACCCACCTGAGGTCAATTCTCCCTATAAACTGTAGCCTCCTTCTGCCCCAAATAGCAAAGACTGCTGCCATGTCCTGCCCATCGTCTGCCACATACATTGGAATGTCACTCCAGGACCCTTTGTGTAAGAGACCCTTGCCCAATAAACCATCAGTGTCGATGTCTCTGTCTCTGTCTCCGTCTCCAGGCTCTTTCTTTGGTCTTGTAGGCCTGCGAGGAGCAGTCCAACAGTTACAAAGGGCTCTGTATTGTTACAAGGCCCAGGGATCGTAACTATTATGCTGTACCAGCTACCAGACACTGTGTTGGGTTCATATAATGATCACATTCCGCTTCAGGTACTTCTCCTAGTTGATCCCAGCCTGAAAACAGGGCACTTGGCCTCAGTTGCTCAGGGCAAGCAGCTGGGAGTGGAGGTGGAGGGATCTGGAAGTCTTGCCTTGTGTGGTAGTCTTGGTGGTGCTGTCAATCAAGGTGCCTGCCCTCCTTAGCTAAGGGGAGGGCATGTTACCTGAGCTCAGCCAACTGGGCTCGTGCTGCAGGGACCCTGACTCTGATCAAAGAAAGATCTGATCAAGAAAGGGGAGAAAAGGATGGAAATCATTTATTTTGACTACCTGAACACCCAAAGCATCTCCTGGCTCTGTCCTTTTCTAAGCCTAGTCCTCCAGCTTCCTGTCACCTCTGTGAATTAGCTGCTAGCCTGCCAATAAACTCCTTTTCTGCTAAAGTTAGCCAGCGTTGGTTCCTGAGACTTGCAATTAAAGAACCTGCACTGGAGAATCGGGGGTGGGGGGAAGACAAAGTATTGAAAAGCTAAAGTGAATGATCCATTCCTTGGATGAATCTGTACTGAGCAGGGCCAGGACTAGGGTGAGGCAAGTGAGATACCCAGGATACAAAACTTAAGGAAGCTTCGCTCTCAGGGTTGTGTAAGTGCAGGGCTGGAGCTAACAGATACCCAGCTCCACCCCCACCCCCCACCCCGTCCCAAATCAGTGGCTTAAAGAGCAAAGATTACTTCTCTTTCACATAAGAGTATGAAGTGACCTAGAATTATTCCAGGTCAGCGGGTAGCCTTTTGCTCCATGTGATCATTCAGGGACCCTGGCACTTTCTATGTGGTGGTCCTATCATCCCCCAGCACATTATCATCATCACAAGATCAAGGCTGGACCCAGCCAGTGAGAGGGAGAAAGAGCAGGGGGGAGCCAGTCTCACTGACTAAAGGCCTTGCCTGAGGTTTCACACATCACTTCTACTGGCAAGAACTTAGTTACCCAGTAAGTGAGGCTGGGACGTGAAGCTTAGCTGGGCAGCCATGTGACTGTGGAAGGCCGGGAGAAGGGGTTTTGGCAGACAGCTAGCAGACTCCACCGAAGTCATTGCCCAAGTGGAGCCTATTTCCCAGCAGATTCTATTCTCAGTAATAAAAGGCTGCTGGGGAAACAGACTCACAGACTTGAGGGACCTAATTTGTGGTTACCAGGGGGGGAGGGGGGAGGGGGAGGGATAGTTAGGGAGTTTGGTATTGACATGTACACACTGCTATATTTAAAATGGATCATCAGGGACTTCCCTGGTGGTCCAGTGGCTAAGACTCCGTGCTCCCAATGCAGGGGGCCGGGTTCGATCCCTGGTCAGGGAACTAGATCCTGCATCCCCCATGCTGAAACTAAAAATCCTGCATGCCTCAAAGAAGGTCCCGTGTGCCACAACTAAGACCCAATGTAGCCAAATAAATAAATATTTTTTAAAATTTAAAATATATAAGTAAATAAATAAAAATAAAATGGATAACCAACAAGGACATACTGTATAGCACAGGGAACTCTGCTCAATATTATGTAACAACCTAAATGGGAAAAGAATTTGAAAAAGAATAGATACATGTATATGTATAACTGAATCACTTTGCTGTACACCTGAAAGTAACACAATGTTGTTAATCACCTATACTCCAATGTAAAATAAAAAGTTTTTAAAAAGTGATAAAAATAAAAGGCTGCTAGGTATAAGCTCCTTGGGGGCTCAGGGAGGGAGAGGTGTTTATGGGCTGCAGTAAATAGGGAAGGCAGGAAGAAGTGGGAGAATGTTTGCAAAGAGGGGAACTGCAGGAGTTACCCCTGGAGCCTGGGAAAGGTAAAATGAACTTGACCTGTCATCTTGCAATGGGGCAGGAAAAAGATCTGCTGGACCAAGGTGGAAATCTCATGCCTTCTCACAACCCAGTTTTGTAGACAGAAGATCAAATTAGGAATGAGGAAAGCTGGACCTGAGTTCTAGTGCTTGAGTTGACCTCAAGTATAATCCTTAACCTTACCAAGCCTTCGATTTCTCCTTTGTAAAATGATGAGGATGATAATGTCATCAACAATAATTCACTAATAATTAAAAAGAATAGTATGAATAATAACAAGGTTGCTGTGAGGATCCCATAAAGCGATGATCTACAAAGGGCTTTGGTATCCAAAGCATTGTAGACCAGAGCGTGGGCAAACTACAGCCACAGGCCAATGCCTATTTTTGTAAATAAAGCTGCATTGGAACACAGTCACCCTCATTGGTTTACATATTGTCTATGGCTGCTTTCACACTACAACAGCACAGCTGAATAGTTTTGACAGAGACCGTAGGGCCAAAAGTATTTACTATCTGGATATTTATGGAAAGTTTGCTGATGATGTCTGCAAGGGCTATATGGACGGAAGCTATTACTAAGCCTCAACCTCCACGAGCATCATTGTATTCACCAATAAAAGAGGACTATTAAAAATCACCTTCAATTCCAAGATATTTTGAGGATCAAATGAAACAACATATGTAAAACTGCTTTTAGATGCTTTGCAGACTGTGAAGTGCCATGTAAATGGCAGTGGTTATTTAGTCTCTTCGCCGAGTATCAGTTTCATTATTTAGTCTCTCCCTTGAGCATCTGTAAAACGGACAACAAAATATCCACCCCTGGGGTGGGTGTAAGGATCCGTGAGACAAAATGCTTAAAGCATAGGCTTTAGAATCAAACAGGCACAGGCTGGCGTCCTGCTCTGCCCATCACTAACTGTATGATCAGGGGACCCACATAATACCTACATCAGAGTCGCTGTGAGTAAAGGGAGGTAGCACGAGTGAGGTGCTGGCACAGTGCCCGGCCTTGTTCCGATCTGCAGGTGCGGTGACGAATACCACCTCCCACGGGTCCCTACCAACAGTACGGCTGAGCTGTACCCCTCTGCCTCTGCTCCGCGCCCACGGTCAGCCCTGGGTGCCAGTATAATTAGCTCCAGCTCGGTGGTGAGCAGCCGCGGATGCTCACAGCCTCTGACACGACTGTCACCTCCCACTCAGTTCTCCAAACCACAGTTATCTTACTGTGAGTGCTTTACACGCCTGCTGGGCACCGGGCTGAGTGCCACCAGAGGACATCTGAGCAAAGGCTCTGATTTATTACAAGGAACCCGGGCTGTGCCAAAAGAAAAGTTTCGGGGAGCGGTGGGGGTTGGGGAGGGGAGGAAATGCTGCCTCTTGAGTTTGCTGAGAAATCCCATTCTTCTAAAACCCATAGCCCGCGGCGGCAGAAGCAGCCTGTGTCTTTAAGAGGCCTCAGCTAGCAGGGCGGGGACCGCTGGGTCCCCTCTCCCCGCCCCGGCAGCTGGCCCGCCCTCTTTTGAGTGACATGCAACCAACCCAATTGAAGAAAGAGAGTTCAGCGTGACGGCGAAATGGAGCAATAGGAGCCTGGGTCGGCTTGCGCTGGGCGGGGTCCCGGGAAGGCAGGGCGGGCGGAGGCTAGAGGAGCAGCCGCCGCGGCAAGACCTGGGCGCGGGAGCTGGGCCTAGAACGGCGCCCTGGTGAGTGAGGGATGCGCCAGGAGCCGGGGTGCGCCGGGCCGCGGAGGGGAGTCTGGCGCGAGGGACGCAGGGCGGAGAGGCCGGGTCGGGAAGCGGGCGGAGGGCTGCGGCCTGCTTCTGCCCAGGGACCTGGGGGGCTGGAGAGGGCGGGCCTGGGCTGCATCACGCAGGTTCGACAAGCCCCTAAGGGGTTGCGGCCCGGGTGAGTCCATCGGGCCGGAGGAGCACTGGGTCCCCGATCTGGAAGGGTGGACGGGTTGGGGAGAGGGCGTATCAGGCCTGGAAGAGCGGGAGCTGGGCCAGGTAAGGGTCGCGGGGTTGGGGTGGAGGAGGGTGGGAGGATGGAACCCGGGGGCGAGACGAGATGGTGGGGTGAGGGAGGGGACGGGAGAGGGACAGGATGGGAGAGGGCTCGATAGGAGCCCCAAAGGAGTGTTTTGGGCTGGGTGGCACCCACCCGAATCCTAGGAGTCTCTCTTGATATCGCCACCCCCTCTTACACACACAGACACTGTTCATCACCTCGCCCCTTGGATCCGGCCGGCTCGGTAGACCCCAAACCATCTACTTGCATCTCCGCCGCTTCTCCCTGAGTTCAGGCCTCTGTCGCCTCTTACCTGGACTGGAGCAGTGTCCTAACCGATCTGCCCGCAGGCACTGGGGCCGCTCCCCAGCGGACCTCGCACAGTGGCCAGAGGGATCTTTTCACAGTACAGATCAGATCCAGACTCTCAGCTGCTTGTAACTGGCCAGCTTCCACCTCTTGCAGGGCCAGTCCCAGATCCTCACCCAAGCCCTGGAGATGGGATCCCACCGATCTCTCCTCCCTAATCTCAGTCTTGCTCAATTCTCTTGTCCCACTGGCCTTTTCGTGTTCCTGCTGCATACCAAGCCCTGGCCCAACTCAGGGTCTTCAACCTTAGGCTTCCTACTCCCTGGGCTTATCTTGCCTGCCTGGCCTATTCCAGTCAACTGCTCTCTATCTTTCAAACCTCCACTCAAGTATCACTTCCTCAGGAGGCATCCCTGGTCCTCGATTCCCCCACCAAGTGAATTCCCCACTTTCATCACCCTGTGTACTTCTCCTTCACAACACTTGAGCAGCTGCAGTTTTACATTTATTTATGAAAGTGTTCGTGTCTGTCTATTCCCACCAGATAATAAGGTCCACAAAGAAAAAGATAGTGTCTGCTTTTGCTCCTTGTATTTCCAGGGTCTTGCCCAGGGCCAGGCACTGTAAACATGTATCCAATGAATGAAAGACTTGGCTCTGGCAGGAGGAACAGGCTGTGAGTCGTCTCTGTTGTCCTCCACAAAAAGTGGACCAGGCCCTGTGCTAGACCCATGCTGCCCAATGGAAATATAATATAATATATGTAATTACAAGGTTTTTAGTAGCCACATTAAAAAAGCAAAAAGAAACACGTGAAATTACTTTTTGTAATATAGTTTACTTAACCTAATAGATTCCAAAATGATATTATTTTGACATATGCTCAATATTAAAAACAGTAGTAATGAGATAGTTCGCATTTTTGTGTGTGTACTAAGCCTTTGAAATCTGGTATGTGTTTGACAGAGTCCATCTCAGCTTGCGGTAAACACATTTCAAGTGCCCAGTAGCCACACATAGGAGTGTGCAGTGGTAGAAGCTTTCTATACTTGTGGCATTTATTTGCCTTTAGCCTTTTGAGGTAATTATTGTTATCTGCAGTTTACTGATAAACGTGATGAAGCTCCTAGAAGGTATGTTGCCTGCCAGCCATCATCCTCAAGTTTGTGAGTGGAGGAGGCGAGATGAGAACCAGGACCCCCATATGTTCATCTTGAGTTTGGTCCTCCTGTGCCCTGTGCTGTCTGCAGGAGGTGCCAGGGGAGTTTCAGGGTACAGGAAGTAGGGGCTAAACCTCTTGAAAACAATGGCCTGTGAGCATATGCATATTCTGTCTTGTCCACGCAGAGACAGTGTGTCTGGGTACATCAGTACCACCTGCCTAGGTGGCTCAGGAACAAGGAGATTTGATGCAGTTGAAGGAAAAACCTGTCAGGCAAGTGCTTCTGGATCCAGTCACCATAGCTCAGCACAGTCTGCACCAACTTAGTCTGGTCCTAGGACCTGGGTAGAGGAATGTACCCAGCCCGCAGCATCTTGTACAATGCCTGAGTTACCAGTCTGGCTGTTCAGTTCCACAGTTGCTCACTGAGTTGAGGTCCCCACTACCTTGAGGTCAGCCCTGTTCTAGGCCATTTAGGGTGTCTGGGGAATATGGATCACAGCCCTCGTCTTCTGGATGCCTACTGGGTACTTGGAAAGACAAGACCAGATCACAGAATGACTAGATGAGGGCGGGACACCGTGCAATGTAATGAAGAACCAGCAACAGTGGTGTGCAGAGGCTGCAGCAGCTGTCTAGGCCATGCTGAGTAGTGTGTTTCAAAGTGCTGGATTTCAATTCCTCTAGGCAGCGGAGGTACTTCACAGTTTGCTACAGTTCCCGCATAGACACTGCTTGGTTTATTTTCTTACCTGTCTGGCTGCCTAAGCAGCCAGAATTCATAAACCCATTAGACATACTGGTGGTAACTGACTCGCTAGAAAAGATTTGTTGAGCACCTGTTATGTGCCAGGCATTGTATTGGCCACTGCTCTGGAACTGACTATGAAGCGCTCCAAGGTTCTTCTGCTAGGAGAATAATAATAATAATAATAATTTTATATTGATTTTCCTCCCTGATTGCCTTCACATATGTTCTCTCATTCTGTCATCAATATACTAAAGCCCGGCAGGTAGGGCTTTTTTATGCCAGAGAAACATGGTTACAGTGGTTTTGCAACTTCTTCAAGTTCACGCTGTTGGGATTCTGCTTACTCTGCGTCAGGTATTTTGCTTAAATGATTTACATATGTTATCCCAACCCGTGTTCACAGCAACTTTATTGAGTAGGGTTGATTCGAATCCCCATTTTATGGATAAGGATATTCTAAGAGCTGGAATCCAAACCTGGGTCTGTTCCACTCCAGAACGCAAGCTCCTAACCGCGTTAAGTTACTCTGCCTCGCTAGAAGGTCAAGGTTGGAAGAGACTTCATAAACGTTTAATCCAGCCTCCTCATGCAGATCAGGGCCTGAGGTCCAGAGAGGCCTGTGCTCGTGGCAGAGCTGGGCAGTCAGGTCTCCTGTGCTGCAGGGGGAGGACTAACCCAGAAGGGAGGGGTGAGGCCTTCTGTTGTTCCTGACTGGTGGTGTGGCCTTGCCAGCTTCTCTGGACCTCAGTTCCCTTATTTATAAAATGAGAGGCTTGGCCTGCCTTTGCAGTGAGAACAATGCTGTGTTGTTGGGGTCAGTATTGAAGGAGTTGGGCCACCAGCCGGGGATTTCAGTCATAAGCCAGGGCTTCTCAGCCCAGCGCACCCCCTCCCTACACAGGCTCTGCCTGCGCGCTGCAGCCACAGTGGTCCCTCCAAGACAGGCAGTACTTCTGGTTCATCTGTATTTTCCACTTCAGTTTGTTTCATTTCCAGAAACTGAGGCATTCTGTTCCATTTCCTGGAAACACAGACCCTTACATCCATCTCGACGACTATAGGGATATGCAGAGTTCTAGGCAACGGCTAGTCCTCTGTCATTAGAGTTTTTATTCTCTTTTAGAGGCAATCAGGTCTAGGGGCATCCTGGAGGGTATTTTTGATGTGGAATTCCGTGGGCACAGCGTTGTGGCAGGCACGGGGTGGGGTGGGAGAGCAGATGCGGACTTGGTCGGCCCCTGCCCTCAGCCAGCAGCCCCAGAGCTGTGGCTCCCAGCCCTGGCCGCCCATTCGCATCACCTGGGTTCAGGGTGGTTTGCGGAGACCTGGGCTGGGCGTGGATGAGGCACAGCCAGAGCTGAGACCCACTGGTCCAGAGTCTGCTTCTCACTCTGTAACATGCGTGCCAGCTGCCTGGGGCTCTTGTGTGAAGGCAGGTTCTGATTCAGTGGGTCTGGGCTGGAGTGGGTGATTCTGCGTGACCACAGGCTCCCAGGCATCGTCGTCGGTGCTGGAGTGCAGCTCACACCCTGAATAGCACGAGCAAAGGCTGCACACAGAGTTATGAATCGGTGGGATCGTGACAGTGTGTGTAAAAGACGGGAACGCAGGTGAGGGCGCAGTTCATTTGCCTGAGGTGAGAGGACCGGGAAGGCCACGCAGAAGACTGACTGTCTCAGCTGGGCCTTGAAGCTTGAGTAGAAGTTTGGCAGCTGGACCAGGTGGAGGGAGTCATGGCAGAGGCCAAAGTAAGACTTATAAGAGCCTGATGTTTTGGGGAACAAGGTGGTCTGCTGTGACATTCAGAGTATCTGCAAGGGTGGTCTGAAGGCCACTGTGGGACTGGAAGGGGCTGGGTGCTCTCCTGAGGAGTCTAAGCCCAATTCTTAGAAACTTGCGGAAGGTTTCTAAGCTGAGGAGGAGCCCTGAGTGGTTCTTTCGGTAGGTGTGGTAGGTGTTACGTGAGAAGAAGCCCAGTTACCCTGTTCCCACACGCTTCCTCACGCTCTTGTGGCTCTGAGTTAGTGGCTCTTAACTACGTGTTCGGATGAGCCTTGTGTCCAACAAATTTCAGCAGAATGGAGTAGCCTCAGCTGCCATTTGTATGATGGTCCTTCTCGGCGTTTCTAGCAGTAAATGTCAGAACCTGAATCTGCGAACTCAGTTTCCCTCCCTGTACCTAAGTCTCACCCTCATTTAGGGGTCTGAACTAAGGGAAGTTGAGTCACTTCTCACTTGAGCAGATTTCAGAGGGAGAAGCCACTGTTGAGATTGTGCACTTGATTAGAAAGAGGGTGTGACCTCTGGTCGCCTTCCTGCTACAGTGCATTCTGTTGCAGGAAACATAAACCAAACTCACCCCTGCCTCCCCCACTGAATCAAAAGCAAAAGAACGGAACAGAAAGCACAAGTCAATCCTTATCCTTAAAGGAATGGGGGAGGGGAGGGGAGGAGCTGGAACCTTCTGGCCTTCAATCTGAATTCCTTACTAATGGCGAGGGATCCTCTTTCACTTCCTTTCTGCTGGGCTCTCAGAATCCAACTCCCTGGAGTGGTCCCTGCAGGGGTGATTGACTGATGGAGCTCCTAGGGGCCTTTTGTAACTGTGCTGATTTCACAAGCACACCTTCCAGAAGCCACTTAAAGAATGCTCATTGGAGACATGGACAGTCCTGTTTTTCTTTTGTTTCCCCCGCTTCGCCTTTGAAAACCTGGGCTTTCATTCTCCTGTCTTAGAGTAGAATTATTTCCCCAGATCAGTGTGTGCCTCTCTCTTGTTTGGTGACATTTAGAGTTTTCCCAATTGTCTTTATGTCTGTAATACTCGAAAGGGGGTGGGAGGGTGGGATGAACAGTCGTTTCATTGGAAGGGGTTGATTACTTCTTTGCCTTCTGGGCCTGGATGTGGAACTACCACTCCCTCACCCTGGCTGTTTGCTTGAACTCTATAGCACTGCTGAGCGGTAGAGCAAGAGGCTATTTATAACCCTGAAAATTTTGCAGTGTTATTGAATTGCTTCGACCTAATTTCCACTTCCTTTCTAAAGTGAAAATGAAAAGATTAAGCAAACGAGTGCTGAAAGGGTTCCTCACAAGGAGATCCTTTATCCGGGGACTGTTACCTGGAGAATATTATTCTTCTAGTCTCCTATCTCCTGATGTTTCCATAGGGAGAAAAGCGAAGGGATGTTTTCCCCCATCTTTTAACTAGAATCAGGGGTACTAAAGCCGATTTTTCCAGTGAGACACGTCCTAACGTTAGATGTGAAAACAGTGAAAATGCCGTGGAGTTGGAAGGTGGTGGGTCGTGGAGGGAACACACACCAGACAGAGCAGTTCATGCCCATCCCCTTCCATGTGGAGCTGGCCCTGGTTTGTAGGATTTGAGGAAGTCAGAGCTTTGTTGGATTTGAGCAGATACAGATGCTCATGGAACCTCTGTGCCAGGCCCCTTACCAGGTGATGAAGCTGCAGGGTTGGACCTGCCCTGGAGGAGGAGAGAGAGGAGAGCTGTGTGAATATAAAACTATAATGGGGTAGGACAGGAGCCTTCACAGAGCTGTGGCCAGAATGCCACCAGAACACGGGGCCCTGTCCTCTTTCACTTTGCTAGGGAAATGGGGGGTGGAATTGGGGGGGAAGCTAAGACTGGTACAGAGAAGAAGCGATATCTGAGCAGGGCTCTGAAGCTTGAATACGAGCTCTTCTGACAGTTGAAGGGAGGAGGAAAATGTGCAAAGACACAGAAGAGGAGGAACATGGCCTGCCTCTTAGAAATAGCAAGTAGTGCAGGAAAGTCTGGCTAGACTGTGAAGCGCTGAGCACCACGCAGGGGAGTGGGGGTCCCCTTCTTTAGACAGTGGACTCCGTTATCTGTGACGATGGTGAGCTCCTGTTATTAGGCTCTGAGCCTCAGTGTGCTTCAGCTTCAGGTCCAGTGAACCCAGATTCTCCCATTGAGCACCTGCTGTGGGTACAGGGACACTGAGCACAGTACTTAATTTTTCTGTGCCTCTATTTCTTGTCTATAAAATGGGGGTGATGATCACACAGGGCTGCTATGTGGAGTAAGTGAATTCGTGTGTGTAAAGCCCTTAGAACAGTGCCTTAGCACTACATGAGTGTTAGCTAATGTCATCATCCTCAGCAAAGGAAGTATTGCGTAGAGGGAAGAGAACCAACTTTGAAGTCCTACGGCCCAGTGTTGAGACCCAGTTCTGATGACTTCTTTCTTTCATGTTTTTGTGGGGAAGAGGTGGGAAGGAGGCGTGTGGAAGACACATTTCTCTCCCCAAGTGAACTTCAGTTGCCTCATCTGTAGGATGGGGATGACTTTCCGGGGTTCGGGTGAGCGTCAGCAGTAATAATGCTGCGGACCTGATGTGCTCAGCTGTAAAGAGGCCATCTGCACGTTACTGTTAAATACAAGATGACCGCCATGAAGCCACCACATAACTGGACTCTTTTACACAAACCAGACTTACCTAAGTAGGTTTGGCTCTTGATTATTTCAGCCAGTATTGATCAAGGGCCAGCTCAGTGCCATCATCTTGTGCCTGTTAGGCTGCTGTCTCTTCAGCCCTCCGTTTAGAGCTCCTTCAAAGCTGAGGGGTCACCCTTAGTCTTAGGCTTTTTAGTTGCAATGAGTAGAAACACAGGCTAGTTTAATTTAAAGGAGTTTTATTGGCAGGATACAGGGTGACTTCAGGTACCCCAAGTGTAGGAGGTGTAGCCACGGAATCTGGAAAGTCTTCAGACACAGGCTTTTTCCATCTCGTTCTGGGACTCTGTGGTTTCTAGTTTCTGGCTTCCACTCATCCACACCTTCCTGGTTTCTTCCTTCTGAATAGTTTCCTCTGCGAGGCTCTTGGTTTCTGCTTCTCCGTATCTTTGGCCTGCCGTGGTACCTGTGCTGAGGCTGGCTGACCTTTCTGCTCTAGGACCCATTGTCATCCATCTCCCTTAATCTGTGTCGTTAAGCTTGAAAGAGAGAGAATTGCATTAGTCCAGCTAGGGCTGAGTGTTCACCTTGGACCCAGTGGCTGTGGCATGGGTGGGGAGGGTGCTAGGACACGAGGGTTGCCTGGGCATTTGGGGAAAGTGCAAAGTCGCTGAGAATGGGGGGCTAGTAGTATCCCTGGAATAGACCTGGTGGTTGCAAATCCCCATGTTTTAAAATTGATATGAATTTTTGGAACATGCAAGAATCACTCATGGCTGACTTTAATAAAGAAAGAGACAGTCAATGTAGGAAATGCCATATGGGGTCAAAGTAAGGTATAACTATAAAAGAATGAACTTTAGCTTGTTTATCTCCAAAAACAATATTAAGAAAGGAGTCCAGGGACTTCCCTGGCAGTCCTGTGGTTAAGACTCCATGTTTCCAATGCAGGGGGCGTGAATTCAATCCCTGGTCAGGGAACTATGATCCCACACGGAAAAAAAAAACCAAAACGGAAGGGAGTTCCAAAAAATATGATTTGTTTCTTAGCAGCGCCATTGAAATAAGGGTGTAGCTTCTTTTGGAGAGGACTTTGAAATGGGCAATCGTCATTTGGATTTTTAAGTTCTGCTTTAGAATCTCAGACTTCAGAGGCACCGTACACGTGCTTTAGTTCAACACTGTCACCTCACGGTAGAAGAAAACTGAGACTTGGGTGAAAAGGACATGTGTACATCACCCAGATGCTCAGTGATGGAGCTGTGACTAGGTCCTGTCCTCTGGCTCTGAATCCAGACGCTTCAGCAGGGAGTCATCCCAGCCCAGTGCTCTTCCTCTTGCACCTACACTGCCTGCTTATTTTAAAAAGAAGAAGAAACTAAACTAAATAACATGGTCTCAGGACTTCCCTGATGGTGCAGTGCTTAAGAATCCATCTGCCAGTGCAGGAGACATGAGTTCAAACCCTGGTCTGGGAAGATCCCACATGCTGTGAAGCAGCTAAACCCATGCGCCACAGCTGCTGAGCCTGTGAGCCACAATTACTGAAGCTCGCGTGCCTAGAGCTCGTGCTTTGCAACAAGAGAAGCCCCCACAATGAGAAGCCCGTACACTGCAACAGAGTAGCCCCCACTTGCTGCAACTACAGAAAGCCTGCATGCAGCAACAAAGACCCAATGCAGCAATCAATCAATCAATCAATAAAATTTTTTAATGGTCTTAAAGGCCATATTGTGCATTTCCATATATATGAAGTACAAAAGCAGGTAGAACAAATCCATGGTGATGGAAATCAGAAAGAAGTTGCCTCTTGGAGGGCTGTCAGGGTAGGGGATTGACTGGAAAGAGGTAGAGGGATATGAAAATGTTCAATGTCTTGTTTTGGGTTGTGGTTACAGGAGGGTGTGTGTGTATTTCTATTTTGTGTATATATATATATATACACACATACACATATACACATAAGCTTTGCATTTTATTATATGTAGATTATATCTCAGTTATAAAAAAAAATGAGCTCACAACTATACAGTCATACTCCTCGTTATGGCAGATTTAGATAAGGATAAGGTCTCCTGACCTAGGCATCCAGACATTCATGGTACCACCCCTGCTTTGCTGTGTCACTGAGTTACAGCATCTCAACCAGGGCTTCTTCTAATGGGCGGTTTCTTTTCAGAGGCTTGTTGTGTGTCTAGGCACATAAAAATTACACGTGAGAAATTCTACCTGGAGCTGCAGAAGTTGTGGAAACTCTCTGGGCCATGGGGCCCGCCCACTTCACCTTTAGGTTTGATTTAGTTGCAATGAGCAGAAATTCAGGCTAGCTCAGCGGGAGTGGGGGGTGGGGGGGATTGCACTGGCCGAAGTCAATTCCGTGTTCTGTCCCCTTCACTACTTATATGCTGGGTGAATTGAGCAACTTAACCACATTGAGTTTCAGTTGTGTCATCTTCAAATGGAGGTAATAATCATGTTCTGCCTACTTCAGAAGGCTGCTGGGAAGACTCAACAGAGTAAGTGATAGCACATTGAGAACCATCTCTCCTGTGCTGCTATGTCCTGGAAGTGCTGGTGTTTTTGACAGTCGATTTCGGAAGCAGCCCAACCTGATAAGCAAATGGTCAGGAAAACTTCCCTCTTTCTGAGACCTGTGGGTTTATAGGGGAAGGGACTTGTAACCCTGTTGCCAGAGAGGTTTGTACTTACAAGGTTGTGAGAATTGACATCTGCGTTTGGGCTGAGAAATTGATGGCCTCCGTGAATACCAGCCTAGCAACAGCTCTGCTGCATGTTCCAGGAGAGGCAGGCGGTCTCCATTAGTGAGGCATGGATTGTGGGCGAGTGGTGAAACCTGGAGGATGCAGGAGAAAGCTCTTTTTCATGAAGAGAAAGGCCTCTCTTGAAGCTGCAGGCCTGGAGCGTAAACACACGTTGAAATAATCCATCAGTGGGGTGACTTCCCCTCATCAGACCGTGGAGAGAGAAGGCTTTAGCTACTGCCTGGAACACCACTAAGCTCGCAGAGTTGCCTAGGATACCGGTCACATGGGCCCATCTTCCAGACTTGTTCAAAATGATTTATTTTCCTTTATTTTGGAGAGCAGTGGGGGAGGGGGTCAGAAGTACTTCCAAAGCCCTGTCCTCCGGTAGTGGGGCCTTTGTGTGGGAGTGTCCTCACCTCCCTATACTTGTGCTCTCAGCAGCCCTTGCCTTTGGCAATTGGGACTAAAATAGTATTTCCTGTCCCGCTTCAGTTCCCAGTTTTCTGAACTCTGTGTCATCCCACACAGTGGCGGCTCCACGTTGTGTCCCTTTGAGGGGGTAGGAGTGGCAGCAATAAGTAGGGAGGAAGTAAGAGCACATGTGGCCAGGCCCTGCTGACTCTGGAAACTTCCTGGGATGACTACAGAGCAGAGCAGGCTGGCTCCTTCTAACCGCTCAGCCAAGGAAAGGCTGTGTCTGTTCTCAGCGGTCTCAGGGCATGTGCTTCTCCCTCTTAAGGTCCCAGGACAGGACTTTGCAATAAATATGCTCCTCTGCCACGAGGTCCTTCTGGCCCTTAAACTGAAGCATCACATTGGTAGATACTGCTGCTGGCTTATCTGCAGATGCTGAGATAGGTTTGTCCCTTTTCTACTTGCTTATTTAATCTAAACAGACAAAAAGCCCAAGAAAGGGTTGTGGTACGATCTAGAAAAATTCAAACCAAGTAGTTCTACATGCTTCTTTGGACACTCTCTGTCCTCTGATTTTCCAAAATATATAACAAGTGTAAAAAAGGAAGGCAAACCCTAACTCTTTTCTTCTTTCTGATTCTTTCTCCCCAGGCAGCTGTGTCTGTGTGTGTGTCTTGGAGAAGCAGGGCCCATTGGGAACGATGCCACCACCATCAGACATCGTCAAAGTGGCCATCGAGTGGCCAGGTGCTAATGCTCAGCTCCTTGAAATCGACCAGGTAAGCTCCGGAAGTGAGCAGCAGCGATGCCAGGAGAGGGATCAGGGCGTACACGGCAAGGGATGTCTTTAGGGGTGGGAACCACTGGCATCAGGAGTAAGAACCGGCAAGAGGAACGCCGAGGCCTGTCCCGCCCTATGGAAGGCTGGTCACCATGGCCTGGGAGAGGCTTCCTCTTCGAGAAGAGCTCTCAGAAAAGAAGTCCATGCTCAGGCCCCAGGTTGACCCTGCGGGGAGACCCTCTCGTCAGGACCTTGGCACTAGCAGGATGTAGCTGCTGATGAAGGATCTCTCTGTCTCTTTCAGAAACGGCCCCTGGCATCCATCATCAAGGAAGTTTGTGATGGGTAAGTTGAAACTGCCCCCGTTGTGGTTGGTGACAGGCTAAAGACAGAGAAACACTGCCAGACCCCAAAAGGAATTCTGCCCGAGGACCTGCTGTTCGTCGGGTCCCCAGTCTGGGGCTTCTGTGGACCATTCCTTATGAAGGAAGTATAGCTGGCAGGAATGTCCCTAAGATCTCCTAGCAATCTTTAGTTTTTCCTTTAAGCCCACGAATGCCCCACCTGAGGTCCTGGAGGGATCTGAGATCCATGCTGAGTTATATGTGCCACCTTGTGTGATACCAGTCTTTACAGAGGCTGAGGAGGTTACTGTTCAACATCTCAACCCAAAGCTTTGTTTTTTTACCTCTGTACATCAGATAGACCACCCAATCCCTTAAGCAACACTATTGAAAATTATTTATTTGCAGCTTCTAGACAGGTCCCCAGGCACGGCCAAACAGGCTGTACTGTTTTTCTCTTACATAGGTGGTCACTGCCAAACCCGGAGTATTACACCCTCCGTTATGCAGATGGTCCCCAGCTCTACATCACCGAACAGGTTAGTACAGGGAGAGGCCAAACCAACACCGGCCTTGCTGTGAAGTGAACCACCCAAGGGGGGTTGCTGTTTGCCCTCCTTATATCCAGGGAGCTTCCACTTATTGGGTAAAGAGCTGCTTTCTGGGCAAATGAGGAAGCGTCAGCCCTTGTTCTCCTCTAGTGGCTGGAAAAACGTGGCTTCTGCTTCCTGAGACGTGCATGAAAAGGGTCTTAGGAATTCTTTGCCAATAAACAAGCAGGAGAAGAGGGCCTGAGTGAAGAGTCTCAGTTACAACTACTTTAAAAATGACAGAAAGTTTTTGTTGATTCAGATTGCTTGCACAACTTTAATATTTTATCTTAGCTACTCTTTTTCTCTTTGCCTCCCAGACTCGCAGTGACATTAAGAATGGGACAATCTTACAGCTGGCTATCTCCCCGGTAGGTATTCAGCTTTCCTTAGGAACTCCTTTATTTGACAAGCATACGTGAGCACCTCCATGGGCCAGACTCTGTTCTGGAAACTAAGGCTTGGAGGTTAAAAAGTCAATCTTTGCTCTCACAGCCTCGTTGAGCGTAAACAAACAAATACAGTAAGGCCTCTCTCGGGCGTCTGGAGAGAAAGTTGCTTAGGGAGCTGTGGGAACTCAGAAAAGGGACCACCTGACTCGGCCTGAGGATTCCCAGAAAGCCCTTCCAGAGAAGGGAACACTGGCGCAGACGTTGAAGGATAAGCAAGAATCAGCTGAAGAAAGAAGAAAAGGAAACATATTCCAAGCATAGAGACGGGCTTTGTTTGGGGGAGGCAGGGGTGGTGGGTGGCCGAGGGCCTGGAGTGATCAGCCAGAAGCCAGTGGAAGGTTCCTGGGTGGCGGGTCTGACTTCATACAAAGGGAACATGGGGACACTGAAACATTTTAAGCAGGAAGCTATATTATGCTTAGATTTATATTTTATAAAGATCACTTTAGTGACAGTGTGGAAGACGGACTTGAAAAAGGAAGGTCGGTGGTAGGAGGAATCTTCAGGAAACTGATGAGCAGTGTTAACAGCCCATGAAGGCAGTGACTGTGGAGATGAAAGGATGGGCAGGAAAAGTACTTGGAGGTGAACTTGGTGAAGAAGGCAATCCGCCAGCTGTGGAAGCAGTGGGAGAATCCGCGCTGGCCCCCTGACTCCTGCAGGAGCAGCCCTCCTGGGTAACTAAGGAGGTACCCACAAGGGTAGAAAGAAAACAGGAGTTTGAAATGGCTTAGCTGAGGGCACAGAGAGTGTCAGGATGGAGGACGGTGTGGTCTGCAGTGAGCAGAGAGAAAGTAAACTGAGGACAGAACAGCTGTCTGTTGATCTGGGCTGTCAGCCAGTGGCTGGGGTGGCTGGGTGGCCGCCAGATGGCAGTGGGTTGAGTGTAAGAGGTGACAAAGTTGAGGACCTTGGGTTTACCATGTTATCAGGAAGCTTGGTTTGAAAGGGAGTTTATAGAGAAGGTACTAGCTCAGGGATACGAAGTTGAAATACATGCTTTTCAAAAAGAGGTAGAATATTCACGCATGTTAAAATCAGAAATGTTTGACAAAGATACAGTGAAAGGTCTCCCTCCCACTCCTGTCCCTCATCTACACAGCTCCTCGCCTCCTCTGACCCTTCTCGGTTGTTAATGTCTGTTGCAGTTTTTTTTAATGTGTCCTTGAAAATATGTTAAGATGGAAGAGAGGAAGGTTGCCAATTTGGGAAAGAGGGGGTGAGTGACAGGGCAGGACCTTGCTGCCCACAGGACAGGAGGGGCCTCTGGCCCAGGGGAGGGATTCACCCTAACTGCTAGGCCTGGAGTGGGACCAGTGATACGGGGGAGTGTACGTAGGTTTGTAGAAGGGCTGCCAGAAAATGGAGGGCGTGCTGGCCCCTGTTCTCTTGATATGACGTGAAAGACTGGTCCATCTGAGAGGAAGGGGTTGCAGAGTAATAGCAGCTACATTTGCTGAATGCCTGGGTTTTGCTGAATACATATATGGTATCACTTAATCTCAACAAACCCCACAAGATGAGTACTCTTGATAGCCCCATTTTTCAAACTAGGAAACTGAGACTGAGGGAGATTAAATAACCCGCCAGCTGCTGACAGCTCAAAACGCGGTGGAGCTGCCTCTCAAACCCAGGTCTGGGTGACTCCAGGCCAGTGTTCTCGGCACTGCCTCCTCTTGCTCCTCTCTCTCCTCCTCAGCTCTTCTCATCCTAAGAACTTCACTTCTCCTCCCCAGGTTCTGCTAATTTAATGTGACAGCCTGGGAGCCGCGCGCTTTTATAGAAATGCTGAAGCATTTTATAGACCTCTCTTACAGAGCAGTAGACTTTCCCAGAAGCAGGAGGAACAGGAGGCGGTGGCCCGGAAATGCTGTCTCAGGAGGAAAATTAACATTTGGAGTTGGAAGGTTCCAAGTGTGATGCAGACCAGTGCTCTTCAAATTGTTCTCCACTGTGACCTTTTCTCGCGGCGCACACGTTCTGCACCGTGGAGGTGATGGAGGATTTCTGTGTCCTCGCGAGCAGCGTGCTGTTAAAAGGAGGAGACACGGGCAGGCCTGACTCCTCGGCGGCAGCAGCAGCGTGTGGGCTCCAGTCGCTTGCTCAGCACGGGAAGAAAAATGAAGACCCCGGGAGCGTTTTTGCTCTCCAGACTCTTCCAGCCGAGATATTAAATTAACACACCAAAGATAGAGAATGGTGAAACGTAAGACGTAAGGCACAGACTAGAAAGTTAGTACGTTCAGCAACAGGCAAGATCCATGAACACGAGAGGAGGGGTTGCAGCTGCCGTTGCAGGAAGGAGGCAGCTGTTCCAGTGGGAGAGGTTCATGTACTTAGTGGGGAGGCTGTGTCACCAGCTGTCATTTTGAAAAAACCATTTTGAAATTAGCTGCTTCCAGCCCCTTGGTATTGTTAAAGTTTCCCCAGGGCCAGCACTTTGAGGAACAGTGATGAGGACTTTGAGAGAAAATAAAAAAAAAAACCAAATTGTCAGGTTTATCAGAGTTTCAGATTGAAAGGGACCTCATGAGATTTAAAATTCACCCAGTACAGGAATCCCTCTATGACAGGTGGTTGTCCGGATTTTCCTTGATTGCTTCCAATGACCGAGAGCCTAGTACTTCAAGAGACAACCTCTTCCACTGTCTGACGGCTTTCGTTAATAGAACTCTTACAGTTACCAAAGGGGAGAGCAGGTGGGAGAGGGATAAATTAGGAGTTTGGAATTAGCAGATACAAAATACCATATATAAATAGGTAAACAACAAGGTCCTACTGTATGGTGCAGGGAACTATATTCAATATCCTGTAAAAAACCATAATGGAAAAGAATATGAAAAAGAATATATATATATATATACACACCATATAACACTTTGCTGTGTACACCAGAAACTAACACAACATTGTAAATCAACTATAATTTAAAAAAAAAAAAGAAAAACTCTCCGATATTGAACCAATATCTGTTTCTATGTGACTAGGTAGTGGACTGTCGTCTCCCAGATCTCTCGTGTATTCCCTCAGTGGGAATTTTTTTAATCTGTAGACCGGGGTGGTACAGAAAGGATACACGTAACTACAGAACGGCCTTGGTGTACTGTGAGTCCCTGCTTGATCCAGTAACCATTTATCTAGCAAATCTGAAGCAGTGTGAAAAGCTGCTTCTGCCTCGAGCTTGGGAGTCCACAGAAGGTCCCCTGTGAGCTACTCCCAGAGCAGTAACCTGCACCAAGGAGCAGACAGCATGTATCTTGTCCCTGGTCCCACAGTCCCGGGCTGCCCGCCAGCTGATGGAGAGGACCCAGTCATCCAGCATGGAGACCCGGCTGGACGCCATGAAGGAGCTGGCCAAACTCTCTGCCGACGTGACTTTTGCCACCGAGTTCATCAACATGGATGGCATCGTTGTGCTGACGCGGCTTGTGGAAAGCGGAACCAAGCTCTTGTCCCAGTGAGTGTTCCCAAGTTCTCGTCCTGGGGCTCTCAGAGATTTATGACACTCTGCAGAGCATCCTGTGCTCATTTCCATTGAGTCAAATGAGCTTACTGAGCTCCTTCTGCATACAGAGCAGTGTGCCAAGCACCGGGGTCCACACAGAGGGGTATAAGTCACTATTGTGATTCTTCATCTTGTAGTCGAGTTGGGCTCTCACACATTCCGTGATGGTACAAAACAGGACTGTGCCAAGTGAGAAGTAAAAGTCGGGGCTATGGAAGTCAGGAAGAGATGTTAGCTCACTGCTGAAATCATTTCTGGAAAAAAACTGTCCTGATGGAAGTTAGTAAGCAGACCATCCATTATCAACTATTACAGGTGTCTGTCTGTCCTTAGCCACGCCCCTGCCTCCGTCCCTCTCCAGTCACCTCCCCCCTCCACACACAGGTTCCTTATACACACAGACACTCACGGGCCCTCCTCTGTGTTGGCCATAGCATACCCCCGCCCATCCGCTGTCTCCCTACCACCCATTTCGGGGCGGCGGTGGGGGGCATCCAGAACTTTGCGATGCACTGCAGACATCTCTGTGCAAACACCTCCAGTGCCTAGGTGGCCCTGCTGTTATCAGTGAAAAAGCAGACGTTTAGTTTGTCTTCTAAGCCCATGGAACTTCAGCAGGCAGAGAAGGAGTCAAAAGTCTTCTCTGAGCTGATGAATCAACTACTGAAATTTTTAACCAAACCAAGCAGCTAGTCTTGGGTATTTGTTTTGAGTCTTGGATTATCCAGCTACACGGAAATCCTGAAGCCTTTGGCTGCCGTCAGCACTGACCTGGGCGTTCCACAGTCCCGAGAGTGCAGGGTTAGACTGGCCTTCGCTTCCTCCTCTTTAAAGTGGAGATGATACCTACCCTGCTGTATTGTCATGAGGAGTACTGTGGGTGAGAATGGGTCAGAACGTGCTTTGTAAATGGGACTATAGTTTGTAAATTATAGAGCACTGTTCACATGTGCAAAGGATGAAATGTATGCAGAGCAGAGACAAAGGGGAGAGAACATTTCAATCCTTATTCACTGTCAGCTCTCTGGTAAGAGTTTCGCATGCCTTGTCATCCTGCCCTTGCCACAACCCCATGAGGTTAAGGCTGTGAGAAGAATTCAGTTTTACAGAGAAAGAAATAGAAGTTTGAAAAGATAAAATGTGCACAGTTAGTAAGTAGTTGAACCAGAGTTGAACCCGTGGCCAAAGTTCATCGTCTTTCTCCTGCGCTCTGCTGCCTCCCAGCCCAAAAGTGAATCTGGGACATAAACTCCCTTGGGTACCCCACCAAGTGTTGGGGTTTGACAAAGACCTGGTATCTTTTTTGTTCTTGGGAGATGGACGAGTGATTCTGTTTCCCTGAGTTGAGGCACCATGGAGAAGGGTAGCCTCATCTCCCAGCAGACTTTCCTTTAGCGATAGATTCTGGGGAAGAGTGTGCTCCACATGCGACTCAGGTGTGTGCCAGGCGCTGGCTCAGTGGCGTCCGCTGGTCTCACATGGTGCTGTCGTGGCTGCCTTCATGCCTGTGTTCCCCGGTTCTGAATCTTTGTATTGTTTTGTGTGTGTTTTGCACGTCTCAGCTACAGTGAGATGCTGGCATTCACCCTGACTGCCTTCTTAGAGCTCATGGACCATGGCATTGTCTCCTGGGACATGGTTTCGATCACCTTTATTAAGCAGGTGAGGCCTCCAACATTCCGTCTTTCTTCCCTCAGTTGCCACTTGTTCTCTAGGCTTGAGGGTTGATGAGGGCAACACAGCTGCTCCCATGAAGGTCAGCCTTCTGTCCCCAAGGCCAGACTTTCATCCGCAGGCTCTGGCCTTCCTGTGGCTCCTGGAAGATGTACTTACACTCGCAAGGCCTGCACTGAGAAGATGAAACTGAGCTCCCCAGAGCTGAATATGGCCAAAGTGGAACTGGATTGTCAGTGAGACTTGGGATAGCGCCAGCCAGCCAGCCAGCACATCCCTAAGTCTTGCAACCTGCTTCCTGAGTCCTCCCTCCTCTTTGGATAGAAAAATGTTCATTTCATTTGCCTTATATTGATGAGTCTGCCTTCTGTTTACAAATCTGCAAGGGAGCCTTTTTGATTGTAAGATGAACTCAGCGGTGGGAGGAGGTACTTCTAGTTTTGTCCTCCTTTCTTCTAGGAGGGCAGTGTCACCTCACAAAACTGAGCTAAAACCAGTGAATGATATATCTGCTGACCTAGCATGACACCCGTCATTGGCCTGGGATGTTGAGAACTTCCTAATGCTGGAGATATTTAGGCACAAGTGAAATGACCATGTGTCAAGGATTTTATAATGGGGATTGAGAAAAGGGATTAGATTACAAGACTTTGAGGTCCTTTCTATGTCCCCGAGTCTCTGCTGTTCTGCGTGTGTATAGGGACAAAGCGTATGTCAGGAGAACAGTACCTGGAGAGCAAATGAGATCCCAGTATCAATAAGATCCTCTGCTTTCTACACTCAGCTTTTTCATGCCTGAACCCTTATTTTGAAAACAAAGGATTAAGCCCTTAGGTTTAAGGAGATATAGTTGAGTGGATGCTGTAAGTTGAAATTGAGTTATCCGTGCCTAGGGACCCCCTGGCACATTGGCCAGCATAGCAGTTTCCATCATCCATCTACGTGGGGACAACTGTCCAGATGTGGGCAGCACGCGTAAGAGGAGAGTCTGGTGGGGCAGGCATCCAGAACCTAAGCCTTCAGCTCTTTCAGGCCCTGTGCTTCCTCACTGACTTGCCCTCTCTGGCTTTAGATCGCAGGGTACGTGAGCCAGCCCATGGTGGACGTGTCAATCCTGCAGAGGTCCCTGGCCATCCTGGAGAGCATGGTCTTGAACAGCCAGAGTCTGTACCAGAAGATTGCAGAGGAAATCACCGTGGGACAGCTCATCTCTCACCTCCAGGTGTAAGTAGACACCCTGCCCCAGCCTCCCTTCCCTACCTGTCCTCCTCTCCCCTCTTACTGTGTAAGTCTAACAGTGCTACTTCTGCTTCGTCTGTATTCCAAGATGCTGATCTCCTTGTTCATTCACTCATCACCTCTTCTGCACTACTGCCAGAATTCCTCCCTAATTCAGACCTGGTCCTGTCATGCTTCTGCTTGAAATCCTCTGTAACTCTACTTGCCTTTTAGGATAACTTGAAGTTTTTCCCAATCTTCCTGTACCACTGTGGTACCAGACAGAATTAGATGCTTTCTCCTCTGTGGGCCAAGTGGTCTCTGTTTGTATCTATGATAATTATATCTATATAAAATACTGTATTTTTATTATCTGTCTCCCATTTTAAACTTTAAGCTTTCTGGGAACAGGCACCAATCATTTTTGCATCCCTTGTTTTGACTTGAAGCTCAGTTAGCATTTGCTGAATGATTTCTTGCTGAACGAACAATATGCTGTTGGGGGTATTGTATAGGGTGTGAGTTCCAGTCCAGGCTCTACTGCAAACTAGGTCTCTGCCCTCAGCAAGTTACCTAATCTCTTCTGGCCTCAGTTTCCTCATCTCTAGACTGGGGTTAATCATCCCCATGTCTCAGACTTGTGAGGATAAAAGGTCTAGCATAGGGGCCAGCACAGGATAGGTAGTCAATAAATTCAGCAGGGTTTTTTTTTGTTTTGTTTTGCTTTGCTTTTTTGCTTTTTGCTTTTGTTTGTTTTTTAAGAAGCTTATCACATCCTAAAACATTTAACAGATCGTGAACAAAAGCCAAAGGCAGCTGAACCCTTTGGAGCACTGTTCGTCTCCTCCCCATTCTTTTTACTTGCCTTTCAACCATTCCACACAATGGAAGGGGACTGGACTTCTCAAAACAAGGGTGGTGATACTGCTGATTCCTTCCTAATAACTCTTGCTCCCTTTCTGGGTATGGGACATTGAGAGAACACCCTGCCGGGTCCAGGGAAAGCCAGAGCTCCCAGACTCAGTTGATTACAGCAGCCTTGTCTTCCCTCAGCTACGCTTTCAGCCTGTACCTTCCCACTAATCCGAGTACAAAGGAAGCACAAGGAGATCTGCAGCTCCGATCTCTCCTTGTCACTTCTCTAAGGAATGCTTCAGCCTCCATTTTCATGCCCCAAACCCAGAAAGGTTGATTGAAGTGAGGAGGACATTATAAACGCCAGATGGAGAATTCTGATTTTCCTGACCTCAGAGTTAGCTCTGTTTCTGTGTTTCTGAATTGGGAACGACCCAGTTACCTCCTTAGGGATGACAGAGGAGCGTGCCATTTCTTAGGGGTCAGCCTATGAAAACTTTCGGCCCGTTGCCTTCCCCAGAAGTCACATCCTCTGCTGCTGGGCTGAGGGACACTTAGTGCCCTCCGTTAGACCTCCAGAATGCCCCTGGCCAGCCAGGACACCCAGCAGCCCCTCTGGAGAGAGCCACAGAATGCACCCACGATGTGGTGGGGGGAGAGCTCCTGTCTAGTGCCAGGATTATAAGATTCCACAGAATGGTCATAGTTATTTTATTTGTTTAAAATAAAGTAGGTTCATAAAGACTTTGAAAATACAGACAAGCACACAAAGGAAGTCATGTGCCCCTTATCCCACCGCCAGACGTGACCGCTGCTAACACTAGAGTGACTGTCCCGCCGGTCTTATTTTCTATGCGTGTGTTTAACAGAGTTGGACTCTTACTATACATACTATGTGTGCCTTGACTTTTTTTATGGAATAATAGATCTTGAACATTTCCCATGTCAAAAAACCTTCTAAAAGGGTCATTCGAAACCTTTTTTTGTGGGAATTCCCTGGTGGTCCCGTGGTTAGGACTCTATGCTTTCACTGCCAAGAGTGCAGGTTCCATCCCTGGTCTGGGAACTAAAATCCCATAAGCTGTGAGGCTTGGCCAAACATTGAAAATAGATATATATAAATTTAAAATATATATATATATATATATATATATATATATATATATATTTGCATCCCAGATGCCTTTGGAAATCCAAGAACAGTTATGGACTTTTACCTTCCTGGAAAAAATATCATGTAGTCAACCAGCTACATGGAAAAATGACTGCACGATTTCCAGGGTTCACAGACAGTCTAAGCCCATCCCTAACCCCAGGCGAAGAATCTTTATGCTAAAACAGGATTTTTCATGACTGCTTAGGATTTGAATATATATGAACAGAGTTGCTACCGTGGACATTTGCATTATTTACTGTTCTTTCTTTTTTTAATAGTACTTTGATGAAATACCTTGCCAATAACTCAGGCACAGCGCTCTGATGACTGTCTTTGGATAAATTCCTGTTAGTGGAATTGCCGGGTCAGGGAGTCTGCCCACTTTTAATTAAGGCTTTCAAGACTTAGCCTCCAATTATTATTTGATTACAGTCTGCAAGTGATTGTTTTAAACCATCTCTAGGGATCATCTTGCTGGTCAGTCTTCTAACCTCCGTCTGCCTTCTTTCTCCGTTGACACAGTTCCAACCAGGAGATTCAGACCTACGCCATTGCACTGATTAACGCACTTTTTCTGAAGGCTCCTGAGGACAAGCGACAGGTCTGTGGCGGCCTTTTCAAGCTTTCCATCTGGGCTCTCCCGAGAGAAGACTTCTTACCCACCCAGTCATTTTCCCAAGAGTCCCTCCTTCTGTCCCTCTGCGGCCAGAGCCCATTAGAGTGGCTTTGCTAAGGAAGACCCAGGGAAGAACTAGGAGGGAAACCAGCTGGGTCTTAGGTCAGGGCAGGAGCCTGCAAACTTTTTCCCCTCAAGGGCAAGTAAATATTTTTCTCTTGGTGGGCCGTGTGGTCTACGTGGCAACTATTCAACCTTGCCACTGTAGCCAAAAGCAGACTCTAACAATAGGCAAACAGGTGGGTGTGGCTGTCTTTCCATGAGACCTTCTAGACACAAACAGGCAACAGGCCTCATATGGCCTTAGTGTGACTACCCCTGGGTTAGAGGATCAAGGAGCTGGGAGAGGAGACCCTCTGAGCGTCCCTGCCAAGGTCCCAGGAGACAGAAACAAATGTGATCCTTGCTTAAGGAAATGAGTAGAGGGACTTAGCTTGAAGTTCCATGTGTAAAGAGTCTCTGATCCAGGTTCTAAACTCTTTTCTTCTCTATTAATTAGCTGTGTGACATGATGCAAATTGCTCTACTTCTCTGAAGCCCAGTTTCCTCACCTGTAACATGGGAGCAACAACATCTGCCCCTCATTCACTTCATAAGGATGTCATGAGAAAAAACCACACCCCTATTTTACAAGTGAGGAAACCAGGGATCAGCTGGGCCGTGGAGCAAGTGCTGACCTAAGAGACCAGGGCCCCGAGGCTGAGTACTTTTCCTGCCACTGCTGGGCAAGTGCCCTTACCCCTCTGGGTCTCCGTTACTCTTTCTATAAAATGCAAGGGCCGGATTAAAAGATCTCTGAGGGCCCTTCTAACACTACCATTCTAGATTTCTCTGGTCAAAGCCCAAGTGATATACAAAAGAAAGACTTCGTAATTCTCGGTCAATAGCATGGGCTCAGTAAGTTGTAATTCCTGTGGGATCATGTACCAAGTTCTTGGAAGATTCTGGTGGGAGGACCAGGAGCATCTGTGGTTCTGTCTGTCCTTGTCTTTCTTGGATGGCTTGCTCTGTTCATCTCTTCCTCCCTAGTCCTGTTTTGAATGTAAACTGAAAGCTCATTCTTCCACCTGCTTCTCTCTGTGCCTTTTGCTTTCTGCCGGCAGGACAAGCACCTTAATCCTCTAGACCTGCCTGTCACTGTAAGTAGCGCTGCTGTGTGGGAAGGGCCCCGCTCTCTTTCAGGTGGGGAGGTCAAAGCTGGGCGAGAATCTCATGATCTGATCTAGCTGTTCAGAGAGCTCCAAGACACAGGAAAAGGTTGTGTGCTATAAATCTCATTTGTCAGGACACTTAGAGAAGTACCGCAGATCAGAGTCACATAAAGGACTAAGGGGATGCCTGCCTCCGGGGAATGTGACCCAGTCTCTCCTCTGTAACCTGCCTTCACATGGGTCTGTGGTTCAGCCAGGGAAGATCAGGTTCAGAAATAGCCTGTGACTTTCATCTAGCCAATGCCAGAAGCATTGCCTTCCAGCTTGCTATAGCAGGAGTTAAGGTAAACCCGTGCCCTTTTGGACGCCTACTAGATCGTAGGAATTGCAAAAGCTTCAGGCAGTTGACAGAAGGGAATCTGGATGCTCATTTCCTGGTCAGAGGGAGCTCAGAGAGGTCAGCTCTATGACGATGTGAAAGAGGATGAGTGCTTCCCCCGGCACCGCAGAGAAGCCTTTGGTCGAAGGCCTTTATGTTCCAGCAGCAGACCACTGACAATTACCGACTTTGCGAGTTGTCGACAGCAAGATTTAATCACAAGTCGGCCTCCCATCGCTACCAAAGAAGTTTCTAGTCCACCTTCTTCCTCTGCCAGCCAGTGTGTGCTCAGGGGACGCAAAGTAAAACTTAATGTTCCTGGCAGCGTCAGCCTTTTGGAATATGGCTAGAAATGTAGAAACGAGAGAGAAAGGCCTTCCAGCTCTGAGAAAAATGACCACGCTCACGGATATAGCTCCATAGGAGAGGTGTGACGGCTCCCTCAGGCCCATTGATTTAGAATTATCTATGAAATTAAGGCAGCAGTTTAGAAAGTGAAGTCATACTAATTAACATTATAAGAAGTGATGGTTGACATTGGAAAGAGGAGAAAGAAGAATTATGAAAAGCTGTCAGAAACATTAAAACCATAGTAATCTGGGACCATTTTGTTTAGGGGAAAATAGCTTCACATTTCAGAAGCCCCTTAGGGTATTACAGTGTCACAACACAGAATAATAACTGATGTGTTGGGTTTTTTGTTTTTGTTTTTGTTTTTGTTTTCATGAAGCCAAGTCCTTGGTGATGTTTAAATTATAATCATCATAATCTCTAGAAATAAAGAAGTGTATAAATTTTTAGAAGATTAGCATAAGAATGGTCAAAATAACGGTTCTGAGAGAACCCTTAAAGCTTCATTCCCTGGAAGATTCACTTAACTTAGGGTACTTTATTTCCCGAGTGAGCTAAACAAAAGTGTTACTGCCAAAATCTGAACCAAATATAATAAAAAAGGTGACCCTATTGTGAAAAACTACCCCAAAGCACCCAACACATTGTTCTCTAAACCGGTCAGAAGGGAGTCATGGACCACTTACTGTCTGAGAGCATCCTGTCTCAGCTCCATCTGCTGGCGTGGTGCCAGGGGGTGGAGGGGGGTGCTGGGGCCCCAGCCCTTCCCTGGGTTTGGAGTCCGTGTTTCATTAGATCCCTTCCAGCCTTGGCAGTGGTTCCGGCCTGGGATGGTGCATGAGGCTTGGGAACCATCACGCTGCTCTGTGCCCTGTGCTCGTTGTCCATCACCCGGCATCCTTGTAACACAAGTGTCTCGTCCTGAAGCCGTCTTTGTCCCTCTTTGAAGATGACGCAGTTGATTGTGCCATTGGGGAAGGAAACCCTGTTTGCATTCATGTGTACTCATGAAGGGAAATGTATTGGGATTTTTCAGAGTATAAAATATGTAGTTGAAGGGCTGTGAATTTGTTTCCATTTGCCCATGTTTCATTTGAAAGGAGAAAAAAAATTCAGGGGAAAAAGCCCCAGAGCTGTGACATCACCTTCCTCTTGAGAGTTGTTGCAGCTGGGTGCCTGCCACCTTGCCTTATGTTCGCTTCTTCTTCTCGATAGGATATGGCCAACGCATTTGCACAGAAGCACCTTCGGTCCATAATCCTCAATGTAAGTTCCCAGACAAGCTGTGTTTTGTTCCTGTTGTTGTGTTACTATTCACTGCAACTATTACTGTTGTTATAGTTGTATTATTATTATCGAATTTACTGTGGAGTGGGATGGGCACTCAGGAAGTTTACCAATAGATACTAAACACTTCCTAAGCTGGAAAGCTGTTTTGTGATCCTCTGTAAGCAGGGTTGTCTCTAGGAGGCTGTCCCACCAGGAACTGCAGAGCCTCTAAGGAGGTACGTAGCCAGCTATACTCTTTGTTGCCCTATCACTCCAAAAACCTTTATCCAGAGGGAATGTGTTGAAATAGGCACAGAAGAGGAATTCATTCAACTAATGGCAGTCCTAACCCTGGGTTGTGTGGGGCACTGGGAGGGATGCCCGGCCTGGGAGGTTCCAGAGGAGGAGCGGTGTCAGGAAGGAGAGGTGTCAGGAGGCTTCAGAGGCAGGTCTTCAGGTGAGGCTGAGGGTAAGCGAGCAGACCAGTCAGAAAAGGAATTCCTGCCTGGGGAAGGGGGGCACCTGGGAGGCGTGTGTGATGGGTAGAGGGTGGGGCAAGGATTTGTGACAGGCTGGAGAGAGAGCAAAGACCAGATCAAGCAGGGCCTTGGTCTGTTTTCCAAAAGCAATCGAGGGGCTTTAATCAGGATCATGAAATAACCAGCCTGGCGTTTTAGAAAGATCACACTAGAAGATCCGTGTTTCCGAGGGGTGTGTGAGGGAGGCGGGTAGAGCAGGAGTTGGTGGGGAGGGGGAGGCGCCCGGAGGGGGGGTCTCAGTCCCTGCTCTGCAGTGGGGGTGTGGTGGGGGAGGGAGCTGAGGCGGGAGGTGAGGGCGGGGAAAGAGCCGAGGAGATAGGTTAAAAGGAGGCCATTTTATCAGCTGTCAAAAACAAAGTCAAACCGGGAGACCACAGTGTAGGGAATAAAAGGAGACGTCGGGAGTCGAGTGTGAAAGGCTTCATATTCCGAACATGCACTTTGGAGTCAGCAGCCCCCACTCTGCCGTTAACCAATCTTTGATCTTGAACAGTTCACCTAACTTCTTTGGGCTTTGATTTGCTCATCTGGACGTGAGGACCAAATGAGCTAATATATATACACAGGGCTTAAGCTTAGCAGGGGGGCTGGCACTTGGTGAGTGCTCTGCTCACATGGGCAGTTCCTGCATCGTGAGCAAGATACAGAGGTGATAGAATCCAAGAAGGAACCATGGCCACCTGTGAAGTGGAGCCATGAGCTGCTCTAAACAGGCAGAGCCCGCAGACTTCACCTTGCAGAACCAGCTCCTGCCTGCAGGCCATCCCCCAGGTCACAGCCCCCCTGCCCACCCGGCAGGAGGGAGCAGACCAGACTCTCCCGCACTCTGCCTGCCACACAGGTCCCCACATTCTTGTCCACATGCAGAGCGGCTGTGTTGAGCGCCTTCCTCTGCGTGTGTGGGAGGGGGTGCCCTTCTGAGAGAACTCTAATGAATTTTGAGGCTTATTATTTACCTGAACGGGGCGAGAAGTTCAGCTCACTTCTGAACAAACTTGGTGAACAAGCAAAGACTCCACGCACTGTAGAAGACAATTCAGTGTCAGGACTCAGGACTGAAACGATCTGATAGGAAAAGGTTAATGCCTGCTCACTTAAGTCCCGGGATTTAACGGAGCAAGCCAGAGCGCAGCGGCCTGGAGGTACTTGAAGTCAAATAAGACTTCATCAGACCAGAGCTGTTCTTCTTTAAGCCATTGATGACTCGAGTAATTACCCTCGGGCTCTGACGTCTCTGGGATTGAGAAAGGGGGATTAAAGTGAATGAAAACCCATATCACATTAACTTTAACCTCTCTTCAGAGTGGATTTGTGAATTATGGAGAGAGATGAGGAGGGAGGAACAGGGGTAGACAGGTAGGGAGAAATCAGAGCGGCAGAGAGAGAGATGGTGCGTGTGAGCTGGAGAGGGCTCAGGGGAGGAGGTGGGGGCAGGGCACACGCTAGCGGGCCAGCGAGAGCAGGAGCAGCACTGTCCTGTAGAACTTGCTGCAGTTGTGGAGGTGTGCGCAGAACGGGTGGCCCACACCAGGTGTGGCTGTTGAGCACTTGAAATGTGTCTGGTGTGGCTGGGGAACTGAATTTGTAGTTCTTTAAAATTTCAGTTTAAATTTAAATACCCACCCGTGGCTTGTGGCTACTATATTGGGCTGTACAGATCTCGGGAAAGAAAGAGACAGAGGAAGGAAGAGCCTTCTGGAGTCACGGGTTGGGGAGAGAACGTCTCCAGCAGCGCCGTCCAATGGAAATAAGATAGGAGCCATTTGTTTCAGTGTTAGTGTTCTACTAGCAGCATCAAATAAAAAAGGAACAGGGAAAGTTAATTTCAGTAATACAGTTCATTTAACCCAGTATATCTAAAATACTATGATATCAACATTATTAAGGAAAATTATTAAGGAGATATTTTACGTTTTCTTTTTTCATAGTAAGGCTCTGATATCCAGTGTGCATTTTACGTTTACAGCACGTCTCAGTTTGGACCAGCCACATTTCAAGTGTTCACCAGCCACTGGTGGCTAATGGCTACTAGATGGGACTGCACAGATCTAAAGAGATCGTGCAAGATCTAGAGAGAACTGATCTAGAGTTAGAAAGCTCTAGACTACTTTAAAGTACAGCAGAACTTTCTGATAATGGACATGTTCCACATCTACTCTATCATTGGACGGTAGCCACCAGCCATATGACCTCCTGAGCTTAAAATGTGGCTAGTGCGACTCAGGACCTAACTTTTAACTTGAATTAATTTTAACTGACTTCGATGCATGTGTATGGCTAGTGGCTACCATTGTGGACAGCGCAGTTCTAGAGACCAGCTAGACCGAGTAAGAGAACACGAAGGGCACAGAGGGCCGTACCAGTGGGAAACTTGGCAAGAGACTCCTTTGGGCGAGAAAAGACCGAGAGTGACAGGATTCAAGATGGTGAGTGAGACAGAGGGAGCAAGGAATGCAAGAGAGCAGGCAGGAAAGAGCAGGAGGCTACCGTGGGCACGAAAACAGGACAGCAACAGAGAGGACAGAAACCGGCGTTGGTCAGCCCGGAGGACGGAGAGGGGTGTGGTGTGTAGCACAAGACAGAGATGGAGCATGAGAGGCGGAGGAGGACCTCAGGTGGGTGGGTATCAGGGAGGAAGGAGGTGGTGAGCTCGGAGGTGGGGGATAGAGTTACAGGAGGGAGGGGGACGTGGTGTGGGGACACGGGGAAGGAGACATACCCAGAGTGAGCAGAGGGCAGAGGAGGGACACCAGTAGGAGAGAAGAGGGTGATTGAGGGGCTGGACAAGGAGCAGTAGATGCTCTCTTGTATGTAGGTGTCTCGATCATTTAAAGAAAACCATCTTCTCAAAACCACTCTACTTGGTGAGCCCATCCAAAACATTTTATTTTTCTAAGGGAAAACAAAAGAATAGGACCGTCCAATTCTGCAAGCAATTCACGCACACTCTCTATTGTCTGGATCGCCTGCATCAGGCCCATTCACGTTCCATCCCCTTCTAGAGCATCAGGTCCCTGTGTCGGGGAGAAAACCCTATCCCCTGCGTGCTTTCTTTTTCACCAGCACGGATGTGACTCTTCAGTAAAAATCAGTTCAACCCTCTGCTCCCTGCCTCTGCTCTTTCCAGCACGTGATCCGAGGGAACCGCCCAATCAAAACCGAGATGGCCCATCAGCTGTATGTCTTGCAAGTCCTGACCTTCAACCTTCTGGAAGAAAGGATGATGACCAAGATGGACCCCAATGACCAGGTGGGTTCTCAGTGGGACAGAGCTGGCATTGTGTGCCGTTTGATGTGGTGCATTCTACCCGGTGATTGAGCACCTGCTGTGTGCCAAGAACTGTGCTTAGCTGTGTCTGCAAAGATGGTTTGTGTCTTCTCTGTGCCTCGCTGTGATCCCTTCCTGCTGGTGACTCTGGGCCAAGCCCCTCTCTGTCCTACGGTGGTAGAGGTGATGCCTCCTCAGAGATCCATCAGGGCCAGAGTTCTGCCTGGAAAAGCTCGACGCGCTCTTTCTTTTCCTTGCTTCCCTTGATTGGCTGATTCACCTGCTGACTGTCTGTTTCCCCTCCCAGGCTCAAAGAGACATTATATTTGAACTAAGGAGGATTGCGTTTGATGCGGAGTCTGACTCTAGCAACGTCCCTGGGAGTGGGACCGAAAAACGCAAAGCCATGTATACCAAGGACTACAAGATGCTGGGATTTACTGTAAGTTTCCCAGAGCATGGGCACTGGTAGACCTTCTCCCCTGGCAGGGAGTCAGAGGGCCCACCCAGGCAGAACCATGACAGCCCTACTGTGTAACGTCACCGTGGCCCTGGAACAGAAGACACTAAGAGGCTGGAGGGCCCTTGACACTTGGTGTGCTTTGGCCGGGGCAGGTTCACAAGTTTATGTGCAACATTTGGCCCCTTGAAACAAATCCATCTGTAGGAGGGCCCGGGAGGTTGGCCAGATGAGTGAAGAGGGGACGTCTCCTCAGAGCAGCTAAGTTCTTTAAAAAGCTGGAGTGGGTATTCTGTGATAGGATACAGCTTTAGAATGGAGTTAATTCACCTAAATAGTCATTGGGCATCTACTCGGCACTCAACAATATTTAGGTGCTGGGGGCGCAAGACGAGTCAGCCACAGTCCAGTGGAGAGGGGTACGTGACAAGAGCTACGACAGAGGCCGGTGTGACGTGTGGCGGCATGTGGCTAAGAGGCAGTCAGGCTCCCCCTCAGGTGAGCCTGCACACAGGGTCTACCAAGTCTCAAATCAGGTGTGTTTATTTCTGCAGAACCATATCAACCCAGCAATGGACTTTACCCAGACTCCTCCTGGAATGCTGGCCTTGGACAACATGCTGTACTTGGCGAAAGTCCACCAGGACACCTACATCCGGGTAAAGGCTGGGGACCAGCTTCCTCTGTGCTGATGCCGCATCGCTTGCCTCCCTCCCTCCCTCCCTCCCTCACCCTCCCTTTCCTCTTCCTCCCGCAGATCGTCTTGGAGAACAGCAGCCGAGAAGACAAACACGAGTGCCCCTTTGGCCGCAGTGCCATTGAGCTCACCAAAATGCTCTGTGAAATCCTGCAGGTTGGGGAACTGCGTAAGTCTGTGTGGCTCCCTCCTGCCTTCAGCCATTCCTTGTACCCAGTAGCCTGGTGAGACCCGAGCGTCTAGAGTTAGGTGTCTGTGGGACTGGACAGCCTTATGGTGCCTTTTTTTTAAATCACTGAGTGAGCTGTAATCCATCTTACTCTTGTTTATGAGAGTCATGGCTGTGGCTTTTTTGAGCTGGTGATTCGAGCATGTTGAGTATCAGCTTTGCCACCATCCACTTACTCCTGTGTGTAAAGGCCAGCTGAGCCTGCACCAGCGTAGAGCCAGACCCGTGGAAAGAGCCTGGAGAAGAAAACTCAGGAAGTAGAGGAAGGCCCATTGCACACCCCTCATCAGCTTGGTCCTTGGTCTGGTTTTGTTCCTTCGGACTTTGGTGCAGAGGATCCCAGGTTTCTGGATGTGGGCTCCCAGCTTCATCCTTTGCCTGTTTCTCTTCTTCCACAGCAAACGAAGGGCGCAACGACTACCACCCGATGTTCTTCACTCACGACCGAGCATTCGAAGAGCTCTTCGGAATCTGCATCCAGCTGCTGAACAAGACCTGGAAGGAGATGAGGGCAACAGCCGAGGATTTCAACAAGGTCAGTGTTGCAGAGCTCTGAGGTCCACGGGCTGAGACCATCCCAGGACAGTCTGTGACAGCTGGCCAGAGCCTGGGGAATCCCTGAGCTGGAAGACAGCGTGGTCTGCAGCGCTGAGTCACAAGACGGAGACATTGAGACGTCAGTTCCCTCTGTAACCCTGAGCAGGTGTCTCCCTGCTGGGCCCCTCATTTGCCGAGTGGACCAGTACTGGCCCTTCCGGCCTTCCTTTGAGAACAGGAGGGTAAGCAAAGCAGTGATAGCTGTGGGTTACTGAGCACTTGCTCTGTGCAGGCACCATGGCAGTTTCATGAACTGCGGATGTTAGGGAGAGGTTGGAGTGGATCTGCAGTGGTGTGTGTGTCAGGGGTACTTACCAGTAGCCATTCCTTGATGCTGTCCGAGTCCACTCTCTGACAGCACTGCTAGGCCCTCAAAAGCTGCTCATCTCATTGTAAAAATTTGTAAAATATAAAGAGGAAAAAATGATATATAATTCCCCTCCCCATTTTTATGTTTCTCTCTAGTCTTTTTTTTTCCTATAGATTTTTCCTTCATTGGTGGGGAGCTGACTGGATGTGCAGATGGTATCCTGCATTTTACTTTAGCTGTTGGTGTTTTAAGGGAACTAACACGTATTCTGAACACATTACAGTGTGCCCGGCACTGTGCATCCAGATAGCATCTCATATCCCTCAGGGCAGCCTCTGCCAATGACAAGTCTTCCTTTCTCTCGCTTTAAAGACGAGTAGGTGGGCACCTGAAGATGTCGAGTGACTTGCTCTAGGAACAGATTAAGGCGCAGAGTCAAGATCTGAACCCACTTCTTTCTGACTCCCGCAACCTACACTCATCCCACCGCACCGTTGCCTGCACATTTGTCACCATCCATCAGTTGTCCTATGTAACTGTCTAGGAGGAGACAGTTGTAGAGACTCGGTGCTCTTACTTGCCTAGCGGATGCCTGTGGTGCCCGCCGTGCTCAGGACCGGGGAGGGCAGAGCCTGGTGTCCGTTGATCCGAGCAGGGCTGAGGTGGCCGCCTTCTCGCCTCTCAGGTTATGCAGGTAGTCCGGGAGCAGATCACGCGAGCTCTGCCCTCCAAACCCAACTCTTTGGATCAGTTCAAGAGCAAACTGCGGAGCCTGAGCTACTCTGAGATTCTGCGACTGCGCCAGTCCGAGAGAATGAGTCAGGATGACTTCCAGTCCCCGCCGATTGTGTAAGTGCCGTGGTTGGGGGGGTGTGGGTGGCGGTGCCAGCTCTGCGTCCCTTCAGAAGCCCTGCTGTCCCTGTGACCACCTCTGTCCTCCGGTGCACGTCTACCCCAGGGAGCTGAGGGAGAAGATCCAGCCCGAGATCCTTGAGCTGATCAAGCAGCAGCGGCTGAACCGGCTCTGTGAGGGCAGCAGCTTCCGAAAGATTGGGAATCGCCGGAGACAAGGTGAATTGAGGGCCTGGGCACTGGGCTGTCCGCCCCTACTGCCCGGAGCCGCCGCACTTGGGGGGCAGCTGGCCGGACCTTCCCTGCGGGGAGCAGGCAGAGAACGAGTCGTCTTTTCACCCCTCGTGTGCCCAGGCCTTTCCCAGAACTGTCCTTGCTCACCTGCCTGGCCTCCCTTGTGTTCCAGAACGTTTCTGGTACTGCCGCCTGGCCCTGAACCACAAGGTCCTGCACTACGGTGACTTGGATGACAACCCTCAAGGGGAGGTGACATTCGAATCCCTGCAGGAGAAAAGTAAGTCCATTTCTCTGTTGGGGTGTCGTGGTAGCTGGGCTCGCCGTCAGGAGACCTAAGTTCTAGTCCTGGCTGCGTCAGACTGGTTATCTGGCCTTGGGCCAGTTCTTTCTCTGAACCTCTTTCCCCGTCAGTCAGAGGTCACCTCCACCTGGCCTACCTCAAGGGGCTGTTTGCAGAATTCAGTGGGATCACAGAATGAATGGGTTTTGCGGATTGTAAAGGGTGATACAAGACTCAGTTGAAGGGCAGTGGTTAAGGGCAAAAGCTCTGAAGCCTGACTTCCTGGATTCACATCCTGGCTTTGCTCTTAATTCTAATTAATGACAAGTTAATTCTCGCCTCTGCCTTGGATTCTTCTGTAAAATGGGACTGCTAGCCATGTTTCTCTTGTCAGAGGATTGAATGAGTCCTGAGTGTAAAGCGCTTAGGACAGTGGCTGGCAGGGGGTGAGGGTAATTCCGCTCCTGTTTGCTCTGGTGGCCGCTGTGCTCTTTATTACCATGAAGTGGAAGTGAGGGGAGAGTCTGAGGCCCTGTTCCTTAGGGAGACAATGCAAAAGCCCTGAACTGACCCCCAGTTAGGTGTGACACAGCCCAGCAGGCCACAGTCCAGGCAAAGTGACCACAGAGGAAGGAACGATACAGGCACCCTCCCCAAGCTCCTACATCCCTGTGGGGCTGGGGTCTGGGGCGTCCCTTCCAGCACTGATGCAAGGACCAACTTGCAACCATAAAGCTTCCGGAAACTAATTCCCCTCATTTATCAGTTCCTGTTGCAGATATTAAGGCCATTGTCACTGGGAAAGATTGTCCCCACATGAAAGAGAAAAGTGCTCTGAAACAGAACAAGGTAAGTGGGGAGGCAGCCCTGAGTCTGAGCTGCTGTCACAGTGATGCGTGGAGTATGGTCAGTGGTGGTTGCTTTCTAGGTGCATGTCCCATGACCCATGAGCCCCCCCCCCCCCCCAGTTCTCTCTCTCTTTAAGTTAATCCTGAATGTTTTGTTAAGAACAGTTTGAAGAGACACCAAATAGATAGAACCCCCATATATGCCTCGCCCAGCCTCATCAACCGTGGCAGAGTCTATCCATTCACTTGTTCCAACTCTTCCCTTATTACTTTGAAGAAAATCTCAAATATTATATCATTTCATCTGTAAAGATGTAGAATGAATCTCTAAATTATAAGGACTCTCTTAACATAATCCCAATACCATTTTCACACCTAAAAGGAAATTAAAAGTTGTTATTCAGTATCAAATATTCCATTGATGTTTGATTTTCCACTAATCATCTTAAAAATATCATAGTTTCTCATATAAAAATATATAAATGTTTTTGTGTGTTCACATGCACACACACACGCACTCATACCCGTTTTGTTTGCTAAATCAGAATCCAGGTAGGGTCTGTGCATTGTGATTAGTCTTTTAAGTGTCTTAATTCATAAGTTCTCCCTCCATCTTTTCCATCTTTTTTTTTTTGTCCCTCTCTTTACAGTTTATTAGTTGCAGAAACCAGGTTGCTTGTTTGGTAGTTTCCCAGAGTCTGAAATCTGCTGATTGTCTCCCTGTGGTGTAGTTGAGCCCATTCCTCTGTCCCAGATCTGTAAATTGGTAGAGAGATCTAGAGGCTTGATCCAGTTCAGGCTTGACCTTTTTATTTTGGCCAGACTCCTTCCTAGATGGTATTCTATTCTATCAAGAGGCACATAATGTCTAGTCTCTCGCTTTGTGATGTTAGCGGACTCTGGATGCTTAGTGCCTCGTTTCATTAGTAAATTAAGGTTTGCAAACTAGTGATATTCTAGTGCAGTCATCCCTTTTCATTTATCAGATGAACCCTCTCTCTAAAGATAATCTTGCCATTATCTACAGTGGTTTCCCAGTGATACAGTTTATATAAGAAGGGAGGATAAATGCTTGATTCTTTCCTTTTATGTACCTACTTTTGAAACAAGGAGTTAGTTCCCTGGTATCATCCAACAGCGACCTAATTTATGCATGTGTTTTGTTTTTCAGTATTATTATGAACTCATGGATTTAAGCCTATTATGTTTGTTTCTATCCATTACAGTTGCCCCATCTTTGGCCACAATTTATTTTTGTTGTGGTGGTTTTTTTAAACTGTTAAGGCTCTCGGTTTAATTACCTAGATATATATACTTAAGGTCATATACAGTTGTGGATCGTGACATTCGAAAGTTCCAAGTATTGAGAAATGACTTTTCTCCAATCTTAAAAGTGTCACCAAAAAAAAAAAAAGTATCACCACATCCTAGGCATGACTTGGGTGGGTAAGTGAAGGTTGAGTACCGCAGGCCTCATCTCCAGCCACTCTTGAGCACAAATCCTGGGGCCTTGATGACATCACATCTGGATCAGCACGTTTGGTGACAGTGCCAAGTTACTAGGGCTTTGGCCAAGATCTTGATGTATAAGTCTCAGGCCATTCCACTGCTCCAAATAACTGAAACCCTTTCTCCTTTAGGAGGTGCTGGAATTGGCTTTTTCCATCCTGTATGACCCCGATGAGACCTTAAACTTCATTGCACCTAATAAGTATGAGGTGAGCAGTGTGGCACTGCCTTGGGCGGCCGAGCCTTTTCTGTGAGTTTGCAGCTGGAGGGGAGGAGTGAGAACAGGAACATCCCCCTAAAGGCAGGGGCCCCCAGAGTGTCGAGAAGGCCGTTGACACCAAGAATCTGCCATGTTGACACCAAGGATCTGCCATGCGGCCGTTGACACCAAGGATCTGAGCTCCAGTTACTCTTAGCAGCAGCAATAGGTTGTCATTAGAAAGACAGGGTCAACTAGGGATAACTTCTTTGCCTGGAACTAGGAAAATTCTCCGCTTTTCAGTTTCTGCATGGCCACCCACCCAAGTGATCCTGACAGATCCTCCCTCCTCGGGGCTCTGGGGCACATGTTGTAGTGGATCTGACCTGGGCTCTGAAGCCAGGTGGATCTGGCCCTCCTGACCCAAGGACTACAGTTTCATCTGTAGCACTAGAAGATGCTAGATATTGAAGAGCAATTGTGGCTGAGAACATACGTGGCTGGTGAGCTCTGAGAACCATTGGAGGGAACTGAAGCTGGGGCTTCTGGAAGAGGAGACCCTTAGGCAGGGCCTGAGCTGCCAGTGGAGTTTGGGAAGAAATGAAGAACTAGCAGGTGGCAGACAGGTGAGCAAAGGCATGAAAAACATGGAACAAGAGGAGTTAGGGAGGGATGGGTTGAGAATTCGCTGTTATTCCCTCTTATCAGGAGACCCTCAAGTTCTATTTTTCTAGTACTTATTTTTAACATGTCTCAGTCAATAATGACTTTTTATTTTCATTTACTTTTTTTGAAACAAAATTGAGATTCTACAGCAATTCCTTTTGTTTCCTGCCTTTTTCACCTAATATGTATTTCCTCCCCTCCATTACAGATTTGGGGGGCAATTTCAGGTAATTGATGTCCCTGTTCTTAGGTCTTGTTTTGCTATATTTATTAATCACATTTTTAAAAATCACACTTCATATTATCTTAGGGAGTTTAAGGGTAAATCCCTTATAAAAATCAAAAGGTCTTTTGAGAAAGTGAATGATCACCTCCCAGTTTATCTTTGCTGTTATCCCAGATCAGTCCTGCCTGTACTGAATTAGGGCCCAGAGAGACTGTGGGAGCCTTCTCAGCAAAGGGAACTTGGCGGGACCTCCCGCTGACCAGGGGCCACCAGGTGACATTTTGCGACTTGCTTCCCACAGTACTGCATCTGGATCGATGGCCTCAGCGCCCTTCTGGGGAAGGACATGTCCAGCGAGCTGACCAAGAGCGACCTGGACACCCTGCTGAGCATGGAGATGAAGCTGCGGCTGCTGGACCTGGAGAACATCCAGATCCCTGAGGCCCCGCCGCCAGTGCCCAAGGAGCCCAGCAGCTATGACTTTGTCTATCACTACGGCTGAGGCCAGAGCCAGAGCCGACGGTACCCAGCAAGGGACTTGGGGCCCAGGAGGAACACTCACAGTCTGGTGCCTTGTCTTTTGCTTGTACAGAATCTATAGTGACCGTGGTGGCCAGTCAATGCCAGTCACTCCTCATCGGACCACCCAGAGCTTCCTCTTGGTCCCTGTCCTCTCTGAGTCGTGAAGGCAGGGTGCTCTGCCCTCCCCACCGCCGTGGAGCCTGGGGTCGGGCCATGAGGAATACACAGCAGACGCCCTTGCCTTCCAGGCCAGGAAACTGCTCTGGAGCCGGAGTTAACAACAGCCACTCACCTTTGCTTCCTGAGCCTGCTCGCCGGTTGCCTGGATCCCCAAGTGGGCAAGAGCTGGCCCAGGAAAGACTGCCCGCAGAGGACAGACGTGCTGGGCCTGTTGAGAGCCTTGGAGAGGATGCCTTCGGGTGACCCGTGCCTGTGTCTCAGATCTAAGTGGAAGCCTCGGCCTTTGCTGAGTAGATGCCTTGCCCTTGCTTTTGCCGTCTCTGTGAGGGCTCACTCACCCCGCCTCGTCCAGGGCCGACGTGCTGCTGCTGCTGCTGTTGAGGTTCGGCTCTGACATCTCTGGTCTCCAGAGCCACCAGATCCTCTTGGCCACGCAGTTCTCCGGGCAGATGGACATGTCTCCCTCCCAGCTCTCTGTCTCTCATCCTGGCAAGTCAGAGACATGCAGGCCAAGTCCCACCCTCTTAGTCTCAAGGAAGAGCCCAGGGGAGGCTGGGGCCCAGACTGCGGTGAGGTCACTAGATTCCACTCCTCTCCCCCTACACCTATATTTTTTCCTTCCTTGGGGAGAAACCTCCCACCTAGCCTGAACTGCAGCCCCTCTGGACCTCGGGAGGTCTGCCTCCCCTTCCTCCCTCCCCCAGCGCTGTGGTTTTTGCCGTTGGCGATGATTTCAGGGAGCCGGCTGGGGCCAGCAGAGGCCACAGCTGTGCCAATGAGGCTTTCCTGGTGCTGCAGCACTTGTCAACCACACGCACAGCCTCTCTCCTTGGAAACGTGTGAACATGGTGGCATTCAGTATTGGTAGCCTAGCCTGGTGGGTACTGCCCAATGAAGAGTGTACTGTATATTTTCTTTATTATAGGCCATACTTATACAGACGTGTATATATATTTATATAAGATCTACCTATCACAGGATGGAATGTCTGAGGGAAAATAAAATGGGAGGCCAAAAAAAAAAAGTAACACTCCCAGTTGTGAGCCAAGATCGTACCTGAGAGTGGCCAGGAGCCTCCTGTCAGTAACCATGCTTTCAATAAATACTCTTTCATGTACAGACTGGTTCCCATTAACAGCTGTTTCTCTATACTTGCTCCCTGCCCATGGGAGCGTTCACCTTGACAAGCCTTCATTTCATTGTGTCTGGGAGACACGAAAGCTTTAGATGGGGCCCTCAGCTGCCTTCCCAGAGCCCTTTCCTCCTCTTCAGCGACTCTGCCCCCACCACGCACATGCCTGCACACACACACACATGCATACACACCTGCCTGCTGGTTAAGGATGCTCACAGACTCACACCAGGACAGTGCTTTCTGCTCAGGCCTGCTGGGTACAGCAGGGAAAGGCATCCTGTACACCCTCGAGGACATGTCCTCCCTCTCCTCCCTGCCAGGGAACAGCTCGAGTACTTGTGCCTTACAAAGAAGACATGTTCTTCACCCTGTGTTGCCAGTGCTTAGTGCCCAGCCTGCCAGCTGGTGTTCTACACTGTCGCTGTTGCTCCAAACCTCAGCCCTGGTAGCTGGGAGGCTTGAATGAGGGCGATGATGAAGTAGATACTTTATCCTGCCTCTGAGGGAGAAGGGGGTGAAGACAAGCGCTTTCAAAAGGCATAGAAAGTGCATGCAGCCTTCGGGACTGAATAAAGCCAAGAGCTTGGGTGCCATTGTAGGTGTTGGTAAGTGCTGAATGAACGAATGCCTGGAGATGCCAGCTGGTGGGGGCAGGGCAGCAGCGGTTTGCATAATGAACTGCTTACACTCTGGCCTTGAGCCTTCTGTTCAGAGAGGCCAGGGAGCCCAGCTGAGTCAATTGCAAGGACTCCTGTTTCCAGCCAGCCTTAGAGCCGCAGATCCAGAACAGGCCAAAGAGGGAAGGCAAGAAGTCCCAAACTGGGCCTCACTCTGCAATCCTAGCCTTCCCTGGCCTCTCAATGGTTCTCTCTCTCTCTGGACATGCTCTGCCCCTTTTAATCCATCCTGAAAGGTGAGCAAGATCTCAACTCCTTATCTAGCACTTTTGGGACTACTGCAGCTTACCCCTTGGCTGCTTTTCCAACCATGGTTTTTGTTAACTCTCTTTATAAACACGTGGGCCCCAAGCCGGGCTCCAGCCTTCTCTTCACCTCCTTATTTCCTCTGTCTGGGATGCTCTCCCCTTACTTAACTTATTGAAATTGAGATCATTCTTACAAACACAGAAAATGTTTCACGAATGTTTATTATTTATTCCCTCCTGTGGATCTTCTAAGTCCTAAAATTTAATGCCTCTGACATCACTCCCCAGCTGGTTTGAGCTCCCAGAAGAAAAAGCCCAGGAGAGCTCTAGCTCGATGTTTCCATTGTTGCCCAGCACTGTGTTGGAATAAGGTAAATACTTAATTTGTAAGTAGGTGACTGTTTTCTGGCTGCCGACACAATGGTTGAGCGCAGGAGACACGACGACCCGCGGCTCCAGGGCCTCCTGGGGAGCGAAGGCGCACAGCGCTGGGCTCCGCAGGCAGCACGGGAGAACGGACCCTCCCTCTCCGGCGCCGCCCCGCCCCTGGCACCGCCCACGGCCCCGCCTCTGGCACCGCCCCCGCCCGACCCGCGGCCCCGCCCGCCCCGCCCTCAGTGGCTTCCGGCAGAAGTGCCCTCCCGTGGCGGCGCTCGGCCCCGCACTTCCGGCAGAAGGATCTGGGCCTGGAGCTCCGGTGGCCGCGGTGAGTGGGTGCGCGGCGGGCCTTCCGCGCGCTCCCGGGGCGGGGTCGGGGGGACCCGGGCAGGGCTGGGAGCGGGGTCCCGGCCTGGCAAGGCGCGCCGCGGCCTGGGGTCCGCCCGGGTCCTGCTCATCCTGGGCCTCGGTGTCCCGGTCGTAGAGGGGCCTGGGCCTCCGCGCGCGCTCCCCACGGCATTTCCCGAGCACCCGCGACGTGTCCCAGGCGGGCATCACGCGGACCCGGCCCTGCACTTGGAGAGGCCGCATCCCGCGGTGGGGTGGGAGTCGGGGATGGGCAGTAAACACGTGGACAAACAAGGAAACGTCAAGTAGTGGGAGGTGCCCCCCCACCCCCACCCCTGCGCGCGCCCCGCCCAGGATGTTCAGCCAAGCAAAGGTCTGTGGAAGAGTGTACTGGGCAGATAGGAGAGCAAATGCAAAGAAGAACACAGGCTTGATGTGCTGGACAAAAGGCCAGGGGCCAGCGTGGCGGAGATGGAGGAGGGGAAGATGAGGTTGCAGATGTGGGCAGAGGCCAGAGGGTGAGAGGCCTTCCTCTTCGGCCTGCTGAGGAGTTGGGATTAGCCCTGTGAGGGCCTGGTCTGCTTTCTGTGCTGAAGCCGCCTCAGCCACTGAATGGTGGACTCCAGGCTGTGGAGGAGGAGAGGAAGCAGGGACACCAGTTAGGAGCCTTGTTAACTTTGAGAAGGTGCTCCCTGTGGGCTGGGGTAGTTATGGGGACTTCCTGCAGGTGGGGGACCTGGACTGGCTCTCTGAAGGAAGGGCAGGATTTGAACAGTGGAGGGAGGGCATAGCGGTGTTGGAGGAGGAACCACACTGGAAGGCAGAAGGTGCAAGAAGTTGATTCACAGGAGGGTACAGACTGCCCTGGCATGGGAGCCCTGGGGGAAGCCTGGGAAGGGAGTGCCAGGAGAAAGCTCCCTTAGTGCCAGCACGCCCCGTGGTTGCCAGTGGGACGTAAGCAGTCAGTCTCAACAGGGAGCAGTTTTGCTCCCCAGGTGGCATCTGGAGACATTTTGGTTGTCACAACTTGGAATGAGGGAGAAGAGATGCTGCAGGCACCTAGTGTGCAGAGACCAGGGATGCTGCTAAACATCCTCCAATGCACAGGACAGGCCTTCTCCCGATGAAGAATTATCTGGCCCCAAATATCAAGAATGTCAAAGTTGGGAAACATTGGTACAGAGAAAAGAGCATGGGCCTGGAGTTCTGTTAGATGGGGGTTTGGTGCCCATGTGCTCCACTCCCTGACTGTGTGAGAGGAATCTGGCTGTGTGGGGTGGAGGCAGAAGCAGAGAGGACCATATAGGAGACCAGTGCATCCTGTAGGGCAGGGAGCATGGTGACTCGGATGATAGTGGTGGAGGTCAGGAGATGGCACCCTATTTGGAATGTTTTTGAAGGTAGCGCTGACAGTATCTGCTGATTGAATGTGGACCGAGGGAAAGAGAGGAGTCAAGGGTGAGAGCAAGATTTCTGGCCTGAGCAACCAGGTGATGGTGCTCCTGCTGAGGTGGGAAGAGGAGGTTTGGACAGAGGGTGGATGACTCCTGGAAAACAAGAGTCAGCCCTGCAGGCTACGTGTGAGACACCTGATGTTAGACAAGCAAAAAGGACAAGGAGGTAGTTGGATATTCTTCTGGAGTTGAAGAGGTCAGAGGGAGGGGTCCACATTAGGGAGATGTAAGCTTACATTTCAAGGGAACGAGATCACCTAGCACAGGAATTCTCAACCCATTGGATACAACACCCTCTTTTTAATGACAAATATTTCAGTAACAACCCCCCTTATCATCCTCAAATGAAATTTATGGTTAATGAAAGTGGCCTACACAGAATTTTTTTTAAAAATTGATGCTGCCCTAACCATAATACAAAAGGGAAATAAGAGGAGAGTAATTGATAATAAAACAAAATGTTTCAATATGTGAGTTCCTGGGCACTGCCATCCTAGAAGCTACAGTGAAGCAGTGGGCGCTTTCACCTCTGGTAGAACCTCTGGGAATGTGAAAGTCACAGTGCAGACGGCTGCAGCCATGTCTGTAGATGAGCTCGGTTTTCCAAACTGGGAACTTGTACTGTTTTATCAAAAACAGTTCAGTCTCCCGAGTGTACACGGTAAAGGTATTCTTGGACATTTTAGTGCCTAGTAGACCCGTGGGAAATTTGCTGTGTGTTACATGTGAAACAAAGTTGGGTTCTGAGTTCGGGGAATTATAAATAGATCTTTCACCTCCGTGAATGTGGAAGTTATGCAGGATGCCAAACAGTTCTTATTTATGTGGACAGCCCCCCCCGCATCGTCCCCACTCACTAGAAGCTAAGAGAGTCTCCCCAAAACAGCACAGGTTTCCAGAGTTTCCCGAAGAGAACCACAGCCTAGGTTGTCCTTTGGGCAAAGTCTTGTGCCAGCTCCTGGTTTGCCTTGGGGGAGGGGGCACGATAAGCTGGGTTCCAGAGTACACAACTGAGTGTGATCTCTCCTTTTAGGAAGGACTGGGGGTGGGAAAGGTAAGGTGTGTCTGATCACATCTGACCAGATGGTTCTAGGAAGGCTTCCAGAAGGCGGTGGCAGGGAGGGAATGTTTCAGAGGCGGAGGAGAGGGGGGAAGGAGGGACGCACAGATGAGACAGCGGGTGGGTCACACGAGACCCAGGTCCACTGGGCCCTGAGCCTGCGTCCTCTGGACACTCGTTAGGCTTGGCTGGATTGAGAGCGAGGCAGGGAGTGGTTTCTTTGGTTTCCTTTGGCAAGACCCCAAGGCAGGCACCACCTCCGTGGGGCATGGGAGGTGTTGGTCTTCTGGTTCATTTTCAACACCTTAAAGACCAGATCAGTGTCCTGAAAATCACGTGCCCTGTCTTGCATCAAGCCATCAGGGAGTGCACCATGTGCCAGGTGGGTGTAAACTGATGTGGACACTGCAGCTCCTGTGTGTGCGGAGCCCGCAGCCCCTTGGGGCACACAGCGAGCACACAGCAGGGCTCACACAGGCGCTATGGAGGACAAGTAGGGGACCCGTCAGGGGGCGGTGCTCCCTGAGGAAATGCCATTTGAGCTGGAGATAAGTAGGATCCGCTGAGGAAGGAATGAAGGGTGGGCAGAGCCTTCAGCTCCCTTGGGCAGCAGGAAAGAGCCGATGTGTTTGGGGAAAGGAAAGCTCTTCAGCGGGACAAGAGCCCGGCCGGGCAGAGCAGGCCTTCTTAGCCAGGGAAGGGTTGTGGTCTTTACCGTAAGAGCCCTGGGAGCCGCTGAAGGGCTGCAGTCTGCTCTGACATGATCAGATTTACATTTTTAAAAGGTCACTTTGGTGGAAATTCATGGAGAACAGCTTGAGGTGACAGGAGAGTGGATGTGACAGGGAGCTGTGAGTCCTGCAGTCCTGTCCGCGCCGCTCCCCGCGGGCCAGGGCGGGGGTGGACGCGTCAAGGAGCCCTCCCCCTGCCAGCGCCACCAGAATGGCCTTTTCCTCTTTCTAGCCTCAGCCCTGGGGTCCGGCGAGCCGTGTATGCAGTTGATCATGGAGAGGGTCGGCTCGGGCCACCAGCCCCTTAGGTGAGGACGGTGCCTGGAGCTCAGGGGACGATTCCGGATCATGGAGGCGGCGAGAGTGCCAGCCAGGAGACGCGCTTGTTGAAAGTCGCAGGTCCAGCTTGACTGGCCCTTCCTGAGGGTCCTGCGGGCATCTTCAGGAGAGGTGCCGCCCCACAGACCAGAGCCAGGGAGCTGCAGCTTCCACGGATGGGGAGGTGGGCCCTTGACGTGGCCTTCGTGTGGAGGGCCGTGTTGACGCTGGGGCTGGTCCTTCTCTACTACTGCTTCTCCATCGGCATCACCTTCTACAACAAGTGGCTGACCAAGGTAACACGGGGGCCTCGCCGGCCCGGCTGGGTGAAAGGTGCCCGCGGCCAGGACTGCAACACCCTCCAGTATTTAAGAGCAGGGAGGCACAGGCTGCAGCTAGTCAAACGGAGTCAGTCACACCAGTGACGGGGCAGGGCCACGCCAGGGAGTCCCCTTAAATATTGGGATGAAGGGGAAATCAGGAAAATGGGAGAGCTGGGGACGAGTTGGGGAAACTTGGGGCCCAGAAGGCCTCTCGTACACTGCACAGCCCTCAAGAGCCGCTGAAGCAGCGCCCCTGCCACCAGGCAGCGGCAGGGAGCCTGCGGCGGCAGTCAGTAACAGTGCCTCCTGTGCTTGGGCTCCCTGCAGAGCTTCCACTTCCCCCTCTTCATGACGATGCTGCACCTGGCCGTGATCTTCCTGTTCTCTGCCCTGTCCAGGGCCCTGGTTCAGTGCTCCAGCCACAGGGCCCGTGTGGTGCTGAGCTGGACTGACTACCTCAGAAGAGTCGCTCCCACAGGTAGGTACCCTCGGGCTGGCCGGCCACTCACACCCAGCCCAGCCCCAGGGTGGTGGGAGGAGGGAGCCCACCAAGGCAGAGGCCCGGAGCGGAAGGAAGGAAACCTCTGTGGCTTGAAGCTTAGGCCCGTCCCCCTTCACTCCTCTCTGCGGCCTCCCCCACCCCCACGGCTGCCTCTTACTCCCAGCCCGGCTGGGCAGGGATGGCGGAGGATGCAGCCGTGGCTGGTTGGTCCCACACCCTTGAACACACACTGAACAGGTACCAAGGCCTGGAGACAGTAATGAGCAGGGCCCGTTGTGCCTGCCCTTGGGCAGCAGAGGGGGCGCTAGGGGGCCGCGGAGCACAGAGGAGGGAACCAGCTGGTGGCCGGGCTGGGAGGATTTCCAGGAGCAGGGGCTGAGTGGGCTGAGACCTGGAGGGGTGGTGGGTCCCCTCGGAGAGCAGGCGTTCGTGTGCCTGGGAGAGGTTTGGTGCGTGCGTAGGTCTGAAGGTGTCTCAGCATGCTGAGGACCCGGTGTTGGTGAGAGGAAGCAGGAGAAAGGTGAACTGAGAAGGTGGCTGGGGTCAGATGCTGGAGGACCAGGTCCTCCGAGAGGAGTGTGTGTTTCATCCTGAGGGAGATGGGGGCCACGCAGTTTCCAGTAGGCCGTCATCAAAATCAGATGAACACCCCTCCCTCATCAGGCATTGTTCCAAATATTCAGCAAGTGGGAGCCACACTGGCTGCAGCCAGTCAGAAGGAAGACTGCTGCCCTAATGCTGAAGCAGTCCCTTCCCATTTCTGGGGGCCAGGAGTTAGCCCTTCAGTTGCTGGGTAGAAAGGAAGGCCTGAGGGCCCCGGAGAAAGCCAGGTGTACAGGCAAAGGCAGGGCCACGCAGGCGCCTCCCAGAAGTGCGCTCACCACTGGCACACCCGTACCGGCTGCCCTGGCTGCGTGTCCGGTGGGGGCCCCGTGTCTCCACAGCACTGGCAACGGCGCTTGACGTGGGCTTGTCCAACTGGAGCTTCCTCTACATCACTGTCTCACTGTGAGTACCGGCCCCGCCCACCACCTCCCTTGGGGCTCAGGTTCTTACCGTCTGTCCAGCAGGCTGTCTGTGTGCCTGGTCAATGGGCCAGCCACCACACCGCCATCTGGGACCCCCTCCTTGCCCTCTCCGCTCCTCCCTGACACCCAGCAGCTTGCCCGGAAGCCGCCGGCCTCTTCAGTAAGCCAGGCATGGAGGAGATGCTGTGCCTCCCCACCAGGCGGCCTGGGGAAGCTGGGGGCACAGACGCAGTGGTGACAGGGCAGCGGAGAAAGGGGCACAGAGGGGCAGGCGGAACAGTTATTTCTTATCTCAGGTTTTGTGCTTCCGTGAGCACAGTCACTGCCTTCTCTCTTTCTCCACTTCTCTCATTCTTCCCTCCTTAACCTGTTCTCCACTGAGGGACAGGTACATAATAGGACTCGGGAAGCTCAGTTTCTCCCTGGTGATAATCAGAGGCCTCTTAGTCATAGATTTCTTTCGATTAAAGGTCAGGTATCGGCCCAGACGACTCAGGCTGCCTTGCTCTGATCTTTGTATCCAGATTGCCCGCTGGCCTCAGGGAAGTCAGGGTCCCCCCCACCCCCGGCCTCTTCCAGCTGACTGTGCCGTGGGCTCTTTTCTTGGCGGTGGGTCTGCGTCCAGCAGTGCATCAGGGGTAATTTTCCCTTGCAGGTACACAATGACCAAATCCTCGGCTGTCCTCTTCATCCTGATCTTCTCTCTGATCTTCAAGCTAGAGGAGCTGGTGAGGCCCCAGCTTTCCTTGTGTCCCTCCTACCCCCACAGATGCTAAGAATAGAAAGGGGAACCTGAGCAGTGGCTTGTCACTGCCTGTGACCGAGGAGATCAGCCCAGCCCAGGTGGCAGTAACTCACTGAGGAAGTACCTTGACACAGGCCACTACTGAGAATATTTAGAAACCGGTGTGGCAGGAGCAGTGACCAAAGGAAACAGGGTTCAAGGACGAGGGGCTGGGGTAGCGGCTCCTCCAGGCTCCCCGCTGTGCAGCAAGAGCCCTTTGTTTGCTGGGTCCAGGGGGCGGTGAGGCCACTTGGGGGCCCAGGACAGCAGTGGGGAAGCACCATCATGTTTCAGGATCTTGGGTACATGCCCCTGGATGTCGGTTCTGATACATCGATGGGAAGGGGATGGCCAGGACCCCAGGGTGGGGTGGGTAGAAGGATGTCTCACCCCGGGGCAGCCAAGGTGGCTGTTGACCCCCAGACTCTGGGTGCGATGAACGCGAGACCCGCAAGTTGGTCACAGCTGCTTCCCAACCTTTCAGCGGGCGGCACTGGTCTTGGTGGTTCTCCTCATTGCCGGGGGCCTCTTCATGTTCACCTACAAGTCCACGCAGTTCAACGTCGAGGGCTTCGCCTTGGTGCTTGGTGCCTCGTTCATCGGTGGTATTCGCTGGACCCTCACCCAGATGCTCCTACAGAAGGCGGAACTCGGTGGGCGAGGAGCCCGGGCCCCAGGCAGGGTGGAGGCGGGCTGGGCCGGGCCGGGCCTGACGGCTCACCCACGTCCCTTTCTGCAGGGCTCCAGAACCCCATCGACACCATGTTCCACCTGCAGCCACTCATGTTTCTGGGTCTCTTCCCTCTCTTTGCTGTATTTGAAGGTACGTGGGGTCGTCCACCTCAGTGCAGCAGAGCTCCCATCCCATCACGGTGGTAGCTGCAGAGGTTACAGAGATTAGAGATGGTGGTCCCTTCCCTGGCAGTGCCCGTTTTCGGGGCTGGACAGACACTGAAACCAAGTGGCTAGAATCCAGCATGATAAATGCTACATAGAAAGTGCATGTAAAACACACCAGGCGGTATGGCGGTGAATGCAGACAGCCCTAAAGGAATGACGGGGCTATTCTGACCATTTTAAACACGTTAACTCCTTTAGTACTCCCCAGAACCACATGTGTCAGTGCTGTTACCACCCCCTCTTACAGATGAAAGAAACTGGGACAGAGAGAAGTAACGATAGCCTTTCCCAAGGTCCCATGGCTCATAAACACACCTGGATTTGGGTACAGCAACTGGCTTCAGGGTCCCTTTCTTAACCATGATGCCTTCTTTCTCTTAGAAGGGACACAGGGTCACGAATTGCTCCAGTATGGTGGGATGGAAAGGCAAGTCGAGGCTTCCCAGACAGGGCATTGTGGAGAATGAAGGGGATTTTGACAGCCTGATGGGGGCGGGCGTCCCAGGAAGTGGAAACAGTAGGTTCAGACAAGGGGAGATGAGTGCGGGATTGGCGTTGGCCAAGTGCATGTTTCCGGAGCAGGGGGCCAGGGAGTGGGGGAGGGGAGGGGGCGGCACACAGGAGCCCGGGGAGGTGAGCAGTTCCCTTCTGCTGTCGGCTCCCAGAGAAGAGGCAGGGAGATTTGTCAGGGTTGGGGGAAGGGGGGGCACCCCCTTCTTTTCCCCCGGTGTTTTGGAATTAGTCTTCTCCTCTCTTGTCTGTTTATCCTTCCTCCCAGAGTCCCTTCTGTCCTCAGGGTCATTACAGAGTATTCTGTCCCACATCCATTTAAGTTCCAGGCAGTGAAGCATCTCAAACCTCTTGGAGAAAATTATTCTGCAGCCCCGTTGTCCAGGAAACTTCTGTTCTGCAGCCTCATTTTTTTTTTCCCTTTTGAAATCTCTCTCCATTCCTTCCTTATGCCCCCTGCACCAAACACCACACTCTCCCTCCCTTCCTGGGTGTTTACACCATTCCCCATCTCTGCAAACCCTCATCCGAGAGCCTCTGGTAGTCATCACTTAGCAAAGCTGCATGGATTTAGCTCCTTTAATCTTTTCTGGTAAATTAATCCCCCAAGCGCCTTCATTACTTATGTTGCTTTTCCCCGAATTCCCTTCAATTTGCCGATGCCTTTGCAGTACTGCTGAGCCCAGCACCAGACAAGATGTCCTACCTACATCTTGCCCGGAGGAGGGGGGGGGGGGCCTGTCACTCTGCATTTCTTTGGTGCTTCCCTCAAATGTCACATTATTCTGCCAGCCTCCCCCTCCCACGAGTGTCCATTTGCCGAGTCCAGGGCTCAGCTTCACACCTGCTTCTGCACCAGGTGCCTTTCCTGTAGGGAATAGAACCGTTCTCAGGTGGGCAGTGTCGGAGGGCCAAGCATCCTTGGAAAGTCTAAACACAGCTTGGTGTGTGGAGGCCTGTGTGGGTGTCTCTGGAACAAGGGACCATGGTTTTGTCGTATCTTTGTGTATGTGTTTACTTTCTTTTTTTTTTTCATCAAAGGCTTCTTCATTTCTGTTACTGTGGTTTTTTTTGTTTTGTTTTTGTTTTTTATAAATTTATTTATTTATTTATTTAATTGGCTGTGTTGGGTATTTGTTGCTGCACACGGGCTTTCTCTAGTTGCGGCGAGTGGGGGCTACTCTTCCTTGTGATGCGCGGGCTTCTCATTGCCGTGGCCTCTCTTGTTGCAGAGCATGGGCTCCAGGCGCGTGGGCTTCAGTAGTTGCGGCACATGGGCTCAATAGTTGTGGCTCACGGGCTCTAGAGCACAGGCTCAATAGTTGTGGTGCACGGGCTTAGTTGCTCCGCAGCATGTGGTATCTTCCTGGGGCAGGGATCGAACCCGTGTCCTCTGCATTGGCAGGCAGAGTCTTACCCACTGCGCCACCTAGGAAGTCCTGTGTTTACTTTCTGAGAACTGTTCTTCAAATTACACTGTCCAGTCTAGTCTCAACCCTTTCATTTTACCAGTGGGGAAACTGTGGGCCAGAAAGGAGGCATGTCTCAGCTAAACCCCACAGCCGTGTAATTAAATGGAGAAGGTTTGTACGGATAGAATTCGTCCCTGTTTATAGGTGGCCCACCTGACAATTAAGGGACTCTTCCATTGGCCCAGGGCATTGAGAGTCCTCATGTGATGGGCTGCCCTGTCTCTCTTTGGCCCACTGGGTAGCACAGCTGCCAAGGCCACATGAGGTCACCCTACCCCACCTCTCCTCCCCCAAAGACCGGTAGGCACGTGTGTGAAGGAGCAAGGCGCTTCCTCCTGATTTCCTTTGAGGTGCCAGCCCCCTCTACTCTAGCCCGGAGGCTCAGAAGCCCCCCCTTCACTCCCTGTTAGGGTCTCTGGCTTGTATTGCCCCTGGGCTCTCTGGCAGTCTCACTGCTTCCCTGGTTTCCCCAAGTCTCAGGCCATCTGCTTGGGATTCTCTGACACCTCCCGTCCCTGTGCTCCGGGCCTCAGATAGGCAGCAGGTGCAGTGAGTGTGCGGTGCAGCTATGGCAGACCTCACCCGGCCGCTGCGTAGGGTGAGGCCGCCCAGGCAGGCACTCCCAGGACGTGGCCTCCTGCTCTCTCCCCCCATTGCTTCCAGGTCTCCATTTGTCCACATCTGAGAAAATCTTCCGTTTCCAGGACACAGGGCTGCTCCTGCGGGTACTCGGGAGCCTCTTCCTTGGCGGGATTCTCGCCTTTGGTTTGGGCTTCTCTGAGTTCCTCCTGGTCTCCAGAACCTCCAGCCTCACTCTCTCCATTGCTGGCATTTTTAAGGTACTGTCTTGGAGGTGACCCCAGTCCTGTCTCAGAGGAGAGCCCCCTGAGGCTGTCCCAGCTCCTGCATCCCAGAGCCCTGCAGAGAAGAGATGGAAGTGCCTAGTCAGGGTGCTGTGTGCCCTCCTCTCACCTGCACTCCCTCCACCACCACGGCCCTGTGAGGTGGGGTGGGCATCCCTGCTTCACAGATGGGGAAATAGACATGAAGAGCACCTCGTACCCAAGGATAGACAGCTAGGAGGTGGCCGAGCTGGGATTCAAAGTCAGGTCTGACTCCACTAGGCCTGGGACAGGTTTACATTTTAGCAAGAATGCCAACTCCGATCATATGGCAGTGGCCTAGAGCCAGGATTGAGAAGCCCCCAGTCAGACTCATTAGCATAGAGTTCTGTGATGGATTGGCAGTGTCTGCCATGGGCACAGTAAGGAATGGTTATATCATGTGTGCCCTGTGTTTGCTGATCCTGCCTTTACTGCTGTCTAGCTGCACCCTTGCCTTCTCCTCTCATCACTTCTCCCCTTCCTTCCCCCACCAGCTCTCACTCCTTCCTGCTCAGGGCCATGGACCAGGCAGACACTGATGCTGGAGCAGTGTTGCGTAAAGCCAGAAGTATAGGGCTCCCAAGGGTCTTGCCAGCCGAATGATGAGGCATAAGCTGTGCTTCTCAGAATGAATCATCTGACAGGTCCCATTTGCAGCCAGTGTGTATGAAGAACCCTGTGACCAGTGTGTGTCCCATAGAGCCCAGTGTGGCTGTATTCCCCCATGGCAGCAAAGGCACTCCATCCACAAGTGCCTTCTGGAAGGGCAGCTGTCCTTCATTCCTGTGGACATGGCTGTGGGCTTGATACCCTGTACTTCCAGCCTGGATTTGGTTTGCCTCTTTCAATCCTGACAACCCTGTGAAAAGCACCTCCCCTGCTGCATCTCAGTAACACAAAGAGAGGAAAGCATCCCAGGCTGGTCCCCTGAGCTTGGGCTTCCCCCTTCACCTTGCAGGCCAGCCTGCCCAGGCCCCAGGAGTGTTAGCAGGTCTGGCTCTACCCTGTGGGTGTGCCCAGTGCCCCTGCCCTCCACCCTCCTTGCAAAGGAGCCACCTCCTCCTACTGAGCACAGCCTCTTCCTGCTTCTCTGCCTGCAGGAAGTCTGCACTTTGCTGTTGGCAGCTCATCTGCTGGGTGATCAGATCAGCCTCCTGAACTGGCTGGGCTTTGCCCTCTGCCTCTCGGGAATATCTCTGCACATCGCCCTCAAAGCCCTGCACTCCAGAGGTAACCTGAGCCAGTCTCTTGATGACGTTCTCCCCGTGGCTCTTAGCCCTATGGATTTCCCCTCCACCGAGCCCTGCCGGGAAGAGGCAGGTGGCTCTCGACTCCCCAAAGCAGTTGCAGTCTGGTCTGCACGGTTCAGCTGCCCCTGCACTGGCTGTTCCTCTCACTTGGGAAGTTTGCCTGGTGATCAGGGGGTGGGTGGGAGCCTGGGTGACTCAGCACGTGCGCGCGTCAGGCCACACCAAGAAAACCAGTACTTGCTCTGTAACTGGGCCGTCTCTATCCCCAGGTGACGGTGGCCCTAAGCCCCTGAAGGGGCTGGGCTCCAACCCCGACCTGGAGCTGTTGCTCCGGACCAGCCAGCCGGAGGAGGAGGACAACGAGGAGGAGGGGTACTTTGTGGCCCAGGGGCACCAGTGACCGTCAGGGGCCAGCTTGGAAGCAGGCCACTCCCCGGCCTTCACACCTGTCAGCAGCTCCGGACTGGGTGGCTCCTCCCAGCCGCTGGGGAGCGGCGGGCAGGGCAGGGCCGGGTGTGTCTCCCAGGCTGGGTCTTGGAGAGCACACGGTGGGGCCAGGGCAGGGAGCTGGTCAGACGGGGGTGAGTGCCAGGCCAGCCCGCGTGGGGATCAAGTGGTGCTGGCATCGCAGCAGGAGCAGGGAGTGGGCCGCTCTCAGCTGCTTGCCAGGCTCTGAGAGGCAAGATGGTGATTTCAGAGGTATGACAGGTTTGGACTGCAGGCCAGTTAGGAATGGGAGATGGAGAAGCTGGGCCTCGTCACCTGGAGAGCGTCTTTTCTCAGAGAGCAGAACTATTTATAGTTTGAAAATAAAGGTTTTACGGTCCACTGGCCACCTTGTGTTGCCTGGAGGTGTGGGGGCAGGGAGGGGCGGTGTGGGCCTGGCCGCTCCCCTTCTTTCCCTGCCTGGGGCCTCCCTCTAGGGACTGGTCATACTCCAGGCCTCCCATGCCTCTCATGCTCCTGTTTGAGCCCCAGTGCCCTCTCTTGGGGCCCCATCCCACCTGCAGGCAGGAAAAAATAGGTACTGAGTTTCATATTCTGGAACTGTAATGCTTTCACAGCCTGATTTGAATATTGACTCTGTCATTTACTTACTAGCTGTGTGACCTTTAGCAAATTACCTAACCTCTCTGTACCATGGTTTTTTCATCTGTGAAGTGGGGACTAATTATCTCAGAGTTGTTCTGAGGATCGAATCAATATTGATAACAGATTAAATGTTATTTAAGTATGTATTTTGAAAACCCTTTAACAGCCATGGAGCCAAGACCCTAAATGAATGGCCATGGTAGGATTCACGGCCAGCACTGTATGCCAACGTGCATGTCCGTGGAACATACATGGAAGGGTTATGGGCCTCTGGGACCTGGGCCTTCTGCTCACCTACCTTGGACAAGTCCCACCACCCCTCTAGACTGCAGTCCCTTTTATAAAATGGAGAGGGAGGAGGCGAGGTCCCAGCTGCGATGTGCGATGGTTCTGAGGCCTGGCCTGCTCCACTGCCTTGTGAGAGCTACTGGCCTGTGGTCCTTCCAGGCACAAGTGCTTTTAGGCGCTCACAGCAGGTGGCACCATTGCATCACACTTCTGCTCCAGAGCTGCCTGACCTGCCACCACTATCCGAACCCAGGCAGGGGTCCTGTAAGGAGGACCCTCCCTGGTGTTTTCGGGTGGAGAGACCAGGACGGGACTTGTTATGGATTTTTCTAACCACACCAGAGCCACAACAGCCCAGTTCATCAAGCCTAGGAGAGCGTTAATACTTTAGAAATGGGTCAGCAAACTATCTCCACAAAGGGCCAGGTAGTAAATATTTTTCGATTGGGGGCCGCCCGTACGGTCCCTTTTGCAGCTACTCAAGTCTGCTGTTGTAGCAGGAAAGCAGCCACAGACATAGATGCAGAAGCAAAAGGGCGTGGCTGTGTTCCAGTGAAAGCTTGCTTACAAAACCAGGGTTTGGCTTGCCGGCTGGAGTTTGCCAATCCCTGCTGTAGAAGAATCGTTAAGAATGACTGAGTCCCACTCTCAGTCTTAGAGTGGGAAACTGAGGCCCAGGAGGGGCAGTGTCTAGCCTGAGGTCCTCAGAACCTCTGGGCTCAGAAGGAATTAGAAGTAAGGTTTCCAATTCAGCTTCACAATGCAGACTTCTCCCGCAAATGGAGGTGTGACACCCAGGGCTCCCCTGAGGTGGTTTGTTATCTGGTTCCGGCACTTCTGCCCGCCTTGGATTCTGCAAACTCAGAGGCTAGGATTAAAGTAAGTTTCCGCTCCACACCGGGTGACATGGGGAGAGCCTGGAAACAGGAGGGGCTGGGGGCCTCCCTGCCTCTGCCAGAGAGGCTGCTTTGGATGCAGGATGCTCAGGCAGTGGGGAGAGACTGCCAGAGCCCCGCTGGCTCAGGTGGATGAGAGCGTCCTGTCTGCTCCCGCTTCCATCACCCTCTCCCCACACAGGGAGCAAGTGCTGTCTGGTGCAGTAATTACAGGGTGCAGAGCGGGGGAGCCCCCACTACCCGCATGTTAGGTTCAATGACAGCCCCTCACTTAGCGGCAATTACCAGCCAAGCCTAGAGGAGGGCTCCCTCTCCTCCTCCCCAACCTGGCTCGCCCAATCGCCTGGCCTCCTGGGCCAGACAGCATCACCCTCAGCTCCGAGCCCTGGAAGCACCCATGCTGTCCGCGGCCATTGCATCTCAGGGCTGCAGCATCGCCATGGCAACCCAGTGCTTGCACAGGTTGAAGGAAGCTGAGGATGTGACTTGTCTATCCAAGGCTGTGGTGTCTGTCCCCATGAAGCCTCCAGCTCCCGGGCTTCTGCTGAGGAGGGAGGAGGGGAGGAGGGCTGACCTACAGGTTCAAGTTTTAAGTGCTTACATGGTCACTGCCTCTCCCGGGGGCCTCCAGTGGAAGGAAGGTTAATGCCCCCAATATATGAGGATGTCTGCAGTCGGGGGCGTGGTGGGGGTGAGAACAAGCTAGAGTTTGCCTGTGGGAGAAGGTTGAGACATCAGGCTGGACCTGGAATATCTTCATCTCCATTCTGGTACCTTCTCTGCCAGGAGGGCTCAGGGGATCACATCCCATCTGTTTCTACTCCATCTGCTGAGAAAAACCTAGAAATTCCAGTGGCTTGAGAGTAGAGTTACGTGCCACCAAGAGGACTATCTTCGTGGTACCTGCCACAGCTTGCTGCATCTCGGACTAACTATGGACTGAGTTGGGTCCCCAATTTGCAGTCCAGAGAGCTGAGGGTGGGGACTCCCAGATCATCCATCTGGGTTGACAGCATTCATTGAGCACTGGCTGTGGGCCAGACACTGCTGGACCCGGGATAGAGACGTTTGTCCTTGGAGAGATGGCAAATGGGGCCATCATTCCTCCCAGCCCAGAGAAGCGTGGAGGTGTGGGGGACGAAGGAAGTGGGGAGGAGAACAGAGTGGACATTCACCCTTCGCTTTGCAGGCCTCTCACAGCGGTTATTTAATCGCTAACGGTACAGTAGGGATTGATTGTACCTATTTCACAGCTGTGGAAACTAAGCTCATAGAGGTTAAGCACAATAGTGCATGAGAACACAGCCTCGGGCCTCCACCAGACCGTGTTCACGTCTCCCCTTGGCCCTGAGCTTAGCTGTGTGTCTTGGGCATGTTGTTGATCCCCTCTGAGCCCGTGTCCTTTTCTACAGAGATGGAATGATAATATATAGGTATCTCCTAACGAAGCTGTTGTGAAGGTGAAATCGTGTCTGTAAAGCAGTTAGCACATACTGAGCACATAGTAATAACCATTCAGCAAATGTCAGCCACAGGGAGGTGGCATAACTTGCCTGGGTGACAAAGCAAGTGAGAGGAGGAGCGAGCACTGGAGTCCTGGCCTTTTGAGGTTACCATCCCTGCTGCAGTGCCTGGGACAGTGGAGACACGTGATATTTGTTTCACAAAAGCATTTCCAATAGTGGAAACTAAAGTGGGGGTTTTTCCAGGTTCTAGGGACCAGTCTAACTTCTAAATGATTTGCCCTACAAGAAGAGGCTGCTCCCCCCACCCCGTCCCTGCCAGCCGCCCAACCTCCCATCCATCCCCGTGAGCCTCCACCCTAATCACGTAGCCCTGACATCAGCCAGGCCCCTTTGACCTTGCTTTGCAATAACCAATTAGCTTGACTTCTGTTCCCATGGTTATGTACAGTTTCATTGGCAACTAGTACATTTCCCCAGAAACAGGCCCACAGCCCTAGTCCGGCTGGCATGCTGCCGTTGGGTTCATCTTTTTCTCCTGGATGTCTGATGAGAACTCTCCTGCTGGGACAACAGAGGGACAGAACAGAAGCGGAGGAAATGCATTCAGATGCATTCAATAAGTGTTTCTGGAGCATCTACAACACAGCCTGCCCAGTGAGAGCTGCTGGAGGTACAGAGGCATTGAGATGCTGTTGCTGTCCTCAAGGAACTTTTGCAGGGCTTTTAAATCTAATGGGTTCCCTGGGAAGTATACTCAGAGGGAAAGATTAAAGTGCAAGATGTTTAGAAAGTGGTCTTGGGAAAAACACCTGTGGAAGGGAGGCAAAGCAGGCAGGTTTCAGCAGAGGGAAAAGTCGAGCTTCGAGGCAGTTCCAACAAGGCCTCAGTCAACCCCATGGGGAACTCTGGAGCTGGGATGACCCTTCACCATTGTCTCAAGTTGGGGTGAGAGAGTCAGACCTTCACCTGCACATTGATCTGTCATTGGAATTGGGCCTACCCTGGAAGGAGGCATGACCTTGGGTAAGGCAATTTTCTTTCAATCAAGACAGTCTCCAAAGAGGGCCAACCATCCTAGCCACACTCCTAGCGACTGGAGGAGTAAGTCTTTCATTCCCCAAGGGGGATCTGAGCAGCCCATCACAGCATCCACGATACACAGGGTCCGCAGTCTGGCTTCAGGGACAGCCAGGGATCCCTGAAGAGGGAAGCAACAACTGGCACATATGTGTGTTTTTCTGGGGGATGGTTTCTTGAATCCCAAAAGATTAAGAACCACTAGTCTAGGGAAAGCCAGACTTGTCCAAAACTTCAAAACATTATCAGAGATGCACACTGTTGGTGCTCAATGAATATGAATGGATGGATGAAGGATGGGTGGATGGATGGATGGATGGATGGATGGGTGGTTGCCATACTAGAAGAATACACAGGAGGCAGGGAAAAGGAACAACCAATTCTGCCAGGGGCAAGAGGAGAGCAAAGATTCCCAGGAGCAGCTGACCCTTTTGAAGTGAGACTTGAAGACTGGAGTTGCCAAGCAGACAAAAGGACGTAGGCATACCAGGCAGGGGCAAGAGCAGATGCAAAGACCCAGGTACGAGTGAACATGGGGATGGTGTGTTTTGGCAGCATAGGAATTAGTTCACTGTGGCTGGCCACAGGTGCGCATGGGTGAGGGGGGTGGGGTGTCCCTCCTTTGAAAAGCCCACAGGTCCCAAGGAGGTATCCTGATAGGAATTGCTCAGGTCGTTCTTGAACAAGCAGGTATCTCCCCTTTCCCAACCAATACAACAATTGCCCCAGTCTCCAGGTGGGGGGAGGGGGAAGTCCTAAAGATAATCCCACACAAGTGAAGAGCATCTGGTCATTTCCCACCTCCTCTCCCATCCTTCTTTATTCCTGCAGTCCATCCCTGGGAGGTCAGTGTTACCAGCTGCGCCACTTTCCAGAGGAGAAGCAGGCTCCAGAGGCCAGGTGACTTCCCCAAGGTCACTCACCACTCCCTGGCTCCCAAGGCAGCCAGGAGCCCTCCCCGCGGACTCACACCTCCCAATGCCCTGTTTTCCACTTCTCTGCTCTGCAGCCCTCCCTGTTGGGATGCCCGCAGTCTCACCCACCTCCTGGGATTCGGACCCTCTGGTTAGGGGCGCACAGAATTGCACTGTGAAGAGGACCAAGGGCCTGGCTGGGGCGGCATCCCGCTGGCCATGTTTTGCTCTGGGAGGAATCCCCCACTGAGCCAGAGCCTCCGTCCTGTTCTCGGGCTGCCCCATGAATTAAACATGCCCCCGTGGTTAACTCAGTAATGCTTTTATTAATAGTTAATTACTCAGTGCGCACTGGGGAAATGAGCCTCACTCAGGCCTCGTCAATTAAGGCAGTGATCTCGTGAAAGAAGCCAATGGGAGTTCCTTACCCCCTCCCGTCACCGCACCTCCTGACTCGCTGGCCCGTTTAGTGGTGCTAAACGATGGCGGACTTGGGGGTGGGGGGCGATTAGGGGACAGGGGCCTTCTCAGGTGGAGGTGGGAAGTGGCGGGTGAACATCCTCTGGTTTCCTCTGAGAGAAAGGGCCCGACGAGGGTGTGGCGAAGGGTCAGCTGGGAGATGTGATTCCCGCAGCGTGGCAGTTGTTATCAGCCTGTGTTCCTTGTCACTTCTGGGGACTCAGCGAGGCCCCCAGGGACTCCTATCCAGGGCAGGGCCATTTCTCCCAGGTGTGGGACTCCCGGGCGGAGGGAAGTGGGTCTCAGGACTCCTGCCTCCGAGCACCGGGGCTCCCTCCCCCACAAGGCCTTTCTCATTTCAGCAGTGTCAGGCTTCCCGGGCTAGGTTTTTGTTGTGGCAGAAGCCAATTTCCCGTCCTGGTTTTGCGGCTGAGCTGGATAAGGGGTTTGTTCTAACCTGGTTTGACTTTTCTAAATTTAACTTTCTCCCGTGTTTTGTTTCCCCGGAGACAGGAAGCCCCTCTGTTTGTCTTCCTGAGAAATGAAAGCCAGCACCTGCTTTGAACCTGCTATGTGCCGGGGCCTGTCCCTGGTTTATGTTGACTTGTTCTAATGTTCAGCTGCGCCTTTGGGCCAGTGACTCTGCCTCCCTGAGTCTCCATTTCTTCAAATGAAAATGGAGATAATAATACTACCTGTGTCTGGTGTACTTGTGATGATTAGATGAAGTAATAGATGTAAAGTGCTTAGAACCCTGCTGAACACATAGTAAGTTCTCTCTAAGGGGCAGCTGCAATGATTAGCTCCTTCACAACTTCGCTGCCATTTTACAGATGAGCAAGTCCTTGGCTTGCTCAAGGACACATGACCCAGAACTTGACGTTGCCTCCCATGGAGGCGAAGTGGGGAGCCAGTCTCGCTTCCAGAAAAGCACATTGGCCAAGTCCCAGCAGCCAGGAAAGATCGGCCCTTCTGTCCCTGAGTGTGATACAGAGCCTCACCAAGGCAGTCTGGGATGAGACACAGGAGCATTGGGTCCGAATTCTGCCATACCTGCTAGCTGTCACATCGGCCCGTGCAGCCTCCTTTTCCACTTTGGGCAAAACAGGCTCTTGGTAGCACCTACCTCCTTGCACGGTCGTAAGGACCTCTGTTTGAAAGTGCCTGACACCTCGTAGCCTTCTTTGTGAGCACTCTGCACCTGGGATAACAAACCTTGCTCACCCCCTCCCGGGGGGTGTTGGAGGCCCCCTGGAGATGACAGGCATTCATCTGCTTTCAAGCAGGAAAATGTGAAACAGGTGAGCTGCTGCTGTTCTCAACCAAGGCCACTCAAAGGCGGCGGTCTTCAGAGAGCCTCTGGGGCTAAACACCGCCCTCCTGGATGCGACGCCCCCTGGCCTGATGAGGGCTCTCCTGGGACAGGTAATGCAGAGAGCTGGGGACAGATGGCCTCCCAAAACCCAAGCCGGCCACAAAGTGCCTTGCAGGTGAAGGTCAGCCTCTCTGCTGTGACACACTCCCCGCCCCACCCCACCCCCAAAAGGTCAGAGCCACACACGGGCAAAGAGTCTGGGGTGGGAGACTGAGGAGTGAGGCTCCGGGTTCATCTGTAATATGTAGCGTCAGATTTAAATGTCACTGCTGCAGGCGGCTGGCCCGGGTTCCCACACAATGGGCCACGAGGGGCGCCTTCGCCGCCTCTTCATCTTCCTGGCGGTAGCTGACCAAAGGGAGGGAGATTTGGTTTCTTAAAAAACTAAACAGTTGTTGAGCACTCTGGTGTTGCCTGGGCAACAGCCGAGGGGGAGAGAGAAGCATCTTATTGTTTAAAGTTATTCTTGCTCGATTTCAAAGGGTTGCTCTGAAAAGACCTGAATTCTCCAAGCAGCCGGGCTGGTCCTCTCTCTCTCTCTCTCCCCTGGCCTGGCCAGTCGTGCAATCCTGGCTCCTGTCCTCCCTCAGCCCCCAGCCGCACTTCCCAGTCAGGGGCTGTGGGAGGGGTCCTGGCTGAGCTGGACATCAGGGCCCCGGAGACAAGTTCCCCTTCTGTACCCTGTGCGTTCACCCCCAGGACCGGGGGCTCGTGTGGAATAAACACACAAGCAACAGGTCAGCAAGGAGGATCCGTGCTCTCTGACCATGGGATGCTTTTCCAGCACCCCTGACCTGGGATATGGACACAAGTATGGCTCTGTGACTTAGGGGTCAGCTCCCAGAAGTGCCTGAACTTGGTCAGGGTGGGGGTGCAGGGAGCCCTGGCCATATAATCCAGAGGTGGGCATCTTGGTCCTCAAGCCCAGCCGGGGCCAGACAAAGGTGACCGTCATGCCAGGTCATCGCTCGGGGGTCATGGCTGAGTGCATCCACCAGAATCCTTGGAGACCTAAGTGGCACCCTGTGCCCCTCTACCTCTCTCGAGACACTGTTTTGGAATTGTTTACTTGTCTCTCTTCCCCATGAGACTGTCAACTCCCTGACAGCAGGGACGCATCTATTCATCTCTGTGTATTCTTGTTAGATGCCGCAAATCCTTTCAGGAGCAAGGCAAATTCTGAAAATCCAGATGAGATGTATGTATATTTTTAATTAAAACATGTTTAAATAGTGAATACATACACATGATGCAAAATTCAAAGGTTCAAAAGGAATGAATACCCATGTCTCCTGCTGCCCCATCTCCTGCTATGGGGACAGCCATGGTTTCCAGCTTCTGGTGTATCCTCCCAGAGATATTCCACTCATACAGAAGCAAATGGGCATCAGATAAAATATATTAGTCATATCTAGCTCCTGTGTCTAGCACAGGGCCCAGTATATGGTAGATGCTTGATAAAAGTTTGATAGATGGACACACAAACGGATGGATGGATGTGGATGGATGAATGGATGCAGCTCTTGTACTATTGGTTCCCTTTTCCCCCAGATGTCTGGGTTCCCCAACAAGGAGTTCTTTAAGAAAGATGGAGGCCCAGCATCAGACACATAGGGTCTGAGGAGTCCGTGTTCTTCAGGTGGAGACATGTAATAGGCAGTTGGATTGTGGTTATGTCAGATAGGAGTCTTATTTGGCTGCTAATAAGAGAGATACAACTACAGTGGCTTGAGTCCATGAAAGTTTTCTTTTTCTCATGATGAGACGTTTGATAGAGGTTCAGCCCTCAAGGGTATGAGAGTTGAGGTCACTGTGATGTCCTTAAGCTTTCTCTCACGGTCTCAAAAAAGCTGTTGGGGGAAGAGGCTCTAATCATCGCGTCCAAGTTGCAGGGAGGAAGAAAGAGGAAGACGAGGGGCAAAAGGATGCTTCCACCTCCCGTAAGAAGCCTGTTCCCGGAGGCCCCACCAAATGACTTCTAATCACATCTCCACGTCAACCCCTAGCAGCCAAGGAGGCTGGAATGTGTGGCTCTTAAGATGGGCACATTACTCCCTCAGATAATGTTGGGGATCTATTAGCAAGGAAGAAGGGGGAGCTGATAGAATAGGTGACTCGCAGCCCCGGCCACATGGGTGGAGACTCTGGGCCCCGGGAATGGACACAGCAGGAAGGTGCATCCCAGAAAAGAGCATAAACTAAAGCCCAGAGGCATGAAAGCTCACAGAGCCTTCGACCTACGTCCTGTCGGTTCTAGACTCAGATATCTCCGAATGGGACCACTTCTTCCCTGGTCCAGGCAACCATCATCTTTCACTTGGGTAACTGCAGCAGCCTGGCGCCTGGTTTCCCCACTCCTTCTCTGACCCCTTGCTCAGCGCTCTGTTGTCTGCCCAGCATCCACAGTGACCCCCGCATCCATACATCAGAATGCAAGCTCGCTGCTTAACTCCCAGCAGCAGCCTCCCATCTGACTCTGAATGAAACCCCAGGTCCTCACCCAGGCCTGCACGGCCTTCCTTGACGTGGCCCCTGCCCTCCCCATCCTCTCCCACCGTCAGTCACTTGGCTCTAGTCGTGCCCTCTCCCCCTGCGAAGCCCTTCCACTTGCCCCCACAGCCCGGAATGAACTTCACTCTCAACCTTCCCATGGCAGCTCCCCTGCTCCTTCAGATTGCCGCTCAAATATCACTACCCCAGAGACACCCCCCACCCCATTCTACCTACCCCCTCCTCCTCTCCATCAGTCTCTACTCCAGGACTTAACGCATTTGGGGCCACGGACCCCTGGGTCTCTGGGGAAGCCTACAGACCCCTCCCCAGAAGAACATTTTTAAATGCATAGAAGATACATAGAATTACAAAGGAAGCCCATTATATTGAAATACTGTATTCAAAATACTCATAAAACAAATGTGTGAACACTATTGGTGCTTCTCTGTTAACGCATTAGATGACAAGATCTAACGACATCTCTGTTAACTCCCACAATTTTGAAGTGGTGATGAGTATCAATGATATTTTGAAACGTCTGCAACCACTGTAATGGGATAGGAAAGGTCTGATTTCTGCTGGTGACGGAGTCACAGGCATTGCCAGTACTACACAGTGTGTTGCCAACACTTTTAACTGAAGAGAAATGCTATATTTCAGTGAAATTAGTGAAATAAAAATGTAAATTTTCCCCCTTTGATTTCACTTACCCCCGGATTCTGTCTGTAGCTCCCTCGGAGGAGTCTGGTTAGTTTGGGTTTGGGTTTGGCTTTGGGTTTTCTTGAAAGCCACTTTCTCTGTCTGACATTACATGTTTATTTGTTAATTTAGGTACTGTAAGTTCCACCCAGGAGGGCAGGGGTTTTATCTGTTCTGTTCTCTGCTGTATCTTCAGTACGTAGAGTACTGCCAGGCACATAAGTGATCAATAACTATGTATTTTTAAATACATGAACAAAAAGGGATGAGGCTGGAGAGACAGGGAGGCTGCAGGCAGATCTGAGGGGCCTTGAATGCCACACTCAGGAGCATGGCTGTGATGGGCGGTGATGGACTCCCCCGGGGAGGGAGGATGGGCCTGGGAGAGGTCACTGTCCCCACGGCAGCCGGGCTGACAATGGGATGACTGGGGAGGTGAGAGCTGGCTGAGGCCGCCTCCCAGAAGCAGCTTTCCGAGGGAAGCTCGGGCATCGACCCCTCGGCATCAGTCGTGAGTATCTGCAGCCACTTCACTCCCTGCCTTCCTGCCTCCTCCTTCTGGCCCCCCTGGATGTTACACAGGAACCCTGGAGAAGCCATGGTTCCTCAGTGTTTCCCAGGCAATAAAGTTGTGCCAGGAACTGGGGCAGGGCTCACGGGGCTGGGGAGGCAGGCACAGGGTGGGCGGGTGAGAAGAGGTCCCAAGACAGATATTGCAGGGGGCGGGGGGGGGGGGGCGGGTGTTGGTGTGTCAGGCCCTGGGGTCAAGTTGCTGAAAGGTCACCCCTCCCAGATGGCAGCTGGCTGTTTACAACCAGGGATTTTACAGCGACCTGAAAATCTGGGGAAAGACCAAACTTTTGGAATCAGCCCGCCTTTGGCCACTTATTCCTTAATTGCACGCAACTGAGCAGGTCATGTAAATACTCCGCACCTCTGTCTCCACATCTCAAAAATGGGGTGGGGGAAGGATTCAATGGGGAAAGTGATGGATCTAAAGCAGCCAGCTCAATGCCAGGTGCACGACAGACCACAAACGTTTTGTCTTTGTCACTGTTAACATGTTGCAAATGATGGGACAATGGGACCTCCACTGCTAGCATTCCTTAACAATCCACTTTATCACCCTGCTCATAAAAGGAGGGGGAATCTGGAGGGGGTGGGGTACCAGATGAAATGAGTCCATAGTGGAGAGAAAAGGCAAGTTCTGGAGTCAGACAGATCTGGGTTCAAATCCAGCTGTGTGACCTTGGGTAAGGCCCATCACCTCTCTGAACCTCGGTTTTCTCATTCAGAAAACAAGGATGGTACCTTCTCATAGTGCGGTGCGGATTACTGGATGCGGATGATGTGTGGAGGTAAGCGCTCAATCAGCAGAGCCGACACATAGGTGATCACAGCCCCAGCCCTGTGCAAGGCGAGGAGAAGAAGACAGACAATAGGAATAATCCCCTGCTTTCGTCAAGAGGTCCACACTTTCAAAAGCCCTCTTTCACTTCCATCATTTCACTGGAGCATCAGGTCAGCACTTCAGGATGAACAGGACAGAGAGTTTGATCTACATTTGACAAACGGGGACACGCGCTCAGGCGGCGATGGGCTCAGGGAAGCAATCTGCTCAAAGGTCACACAGCCGGTGAGATTTCAGGATGGACATGAAGCCAGGTATCTCAACTCCCGTCTGTTTTCAGATCAGCCGCTTAGGTATTCATCCACTCAACAGATAGTCCCTGAGCTAAGCTCCAGGCAGACAGCAGTAAATGAGCAGGCACAAGTTCTGCCCTCGAGGAACTTGGAGCCTGGTGTCAGAGGACACAGAGACCTCTTCCGAGGCTGCACCAATCACAAGGAAGACCTAGATCTGCTCACGGATGACAGACCGGGAAGCGCCCAGAGTCATGGCTTTGTGTGCCCACCTCGGGCAGTGAACAGGCCAGGAACAGAAGATTCTCTGCCCTCTGGGATGAAATCTACTCATTAATAAGCCCAGAAATTTGCACCAGGATCCCAGCATGAACAAGAGTCCTAAAATAAAGGGTTCCATGGCCAGATACGTTCCGGAAAAGCTACACATCTCCCACCCTCTCTGAGAGTCACATTGCTTTGGAACGTACTCCACGCTCGAAGGAAAGAACCCTGTTTAACTTGATACTTCCCTAACGTGCTTAAGCACATGAACAGTTTTTTTCAAGCCACACCTACTAACTGGGGAATATGCCAGGGCAGTGGAAAGAGCACAGTGTCTAGAGCCAGTGACTTGGGTTTGAAGCCCAGCCTTAGATGTGATTAGCACTTGGTAAACTGGGGAAACATTATAACCCAGAAGAAACGAAGTGACTTGTCCAAGGTCACTCAGCATCAGACATAGAATCCAGGTCTCCACGCAGCAGCTAATGTGAGAGGCGTCCTTAGGGCATATGCTACTTTGTTTCCCCTCTGACAGGGGCAGCCCTGACAACCTGCTGGGTGGATGTTATTTGGATCTACTTGTCCATGCAGTGCCTTTTTACAGATTACAGAAAGGTGTCTCTTTCTCCTGGATCCACAAAATTCCACATGAGGGCACATGGATGGATAAAGCATTGCATAGGCTGAATTTTAGCCCTCACTTGCTACCTTAGCCAGTCATCTTTGTGCAGGTTACAACCTGTGCAACTGTACGTGGCAACCTTTATTAGCCCCTTTCTCCTGATTCCTCCTCACTCCTTCCACCCTTGTCCACTTCATGGGAGCCTCAGCCTCCCCTTAGGGTGCCAGGTTGAGGCTGGCATGGGAACAGCCCAGTTGCTGGGCTGCACTTCCCAAGCCCCAAAGCAGCATGGCCAAAGGTGCTAACTCAGCAAACTTTAATTTATCTCACAGGCCAGGGGTGCGCGTGAGGCAATTAGTGAAATAATGGTTATGTCGTACTAAAAATTATTTATAGAGTCGCCGTGCACACAGCTGTGATTAAATTAGACAACCAGGGGGACTTTAACTGCCAACGGAGCCGGCATCCAAGTCCCCGGGCTCCAGCTGGCTGGGGATGGGGTGGGGTCACTTCTCCTGTCCACTCAGCCCCTGCGGGACAGGTGAGCCAACCCTGACCCAGGCAGGGATGAGGAGGGTCTGCCTGGGCAGGGGTGTGGCGAGGGACCTCCGTCCCAGATGGCCTGAGCAGCCAGGACCTTTGAACATAAACAAGTCAGGGGCTTTCACACATTTGACGCTCAGCAGCCCTAAACTCTTTCAAAGAGAGTCTTCTGTGGACCCCCAGTGAGTGAAAGGGAGGTGGTCTGGGTGAATTAGGAGAGGTGGGCCTGAAGACCTATGGGCTTGACATTGACCACAGCTGTGGCCCCTGAGAGCCCAGAGACAGGCTGGAAACCACAGATCAATCCAGCCGTCTCCTTTTACAGGTGGCAAATCTGAGTGCCAGAGAATTCGTCTCTCGTGTTCCCCCCACAGGTGTCAGAGGCCTTTGTTCCAGCCCCGGGTTCTGGGTGAGGATTGACCCCAGTCCGGACCACCTGAGAGTTAGTATGGGACACGAGGCTTCTACAGAAGGAAACGGATATTTTGAGCACCTGTGGCATCCTGGACACTGTCTGTGTCTATGGCTTATTCATGTTTATCTTTATATTCTTATTTAGCTCCTTGCAACATTCCTGAAAAGTAAGTAATCTAGTCCCTCTTTACAGATGCAGAATCTGAGGTTCAGAGAGGTAAAGATATTTGCCCACAGCCACAGAGCAAGGGAGGGCAGAGCCATTTTCTTAAGGTCCATTGAACTCCAATGATGGAGTATTGTGGCTCTTTGAGTATTCTGGGGGGTGGTGTGACGCTGAAAAGTGATAACAGGGTTTCCTTTACACTGGACACAAGACATGCATCATCACGTTTCATCAGCAGCCCCTTGGGTGCACATGGGGAAAGTGAGTCACAGAGCACTCCGTGAAGGGCCCCCAAATGCCCAGACGGTGAGCATCGGGGTTTGTGTTCGTCTACAGCTCTCCACTTCTTGCCCAGACGCAGTCAGCACCCCATGTAGGAGGCACAGATCTTTGCTCAAAGGCTGGAGCTACCTGTGTGATTTCAGGATTCTCTCAGGGGGGCTGAGGGTGCTGGTAGCCTGAGGTGTGGCGGCCAGGGCCGGGAGTGTGGGTTGCAGTCAGGAGACCCTGACCCCAGCCTGGCACCAACCCAGGCCCCGTATCCCTGGTGCTTCCATCCCTCCCCATCTGAGCTAAAGATGGATGCAGGGCATCGCACAAGAGTTCTAGCCTCCGTCATCTTAGCAGCCAGGGTTCCCTCTGGACCTCACTGGTCCTCCCTCCGAATAAGCCACTGGAGGTGCAGAGCAGTGGGATGACTGAGCAGGGCCCTGAGGCTCAAGGTGTCTTCCCCCAGTCTCCCTCCCCCTCCTCTTCCCTTCCAGTGCTTCCCCCGCCCCACCCCCCACTTCTCTCCCTCACAGCCCGCAGGTCCCTCCCTCCAATCACAGTTCCCTGGCAAGCAGGACCAGCTCGCTCTCCAGATGGCTCCTGCCCAGGGCCAGGCACGTGCGGATCTCCACGGACCCCATGCCTGGGACCCCAAAGGAGGAGGGCTAGGTGGAGGGAGGACAGAGAATTAAGAGAAGAGCTGGATGACCCTGGTGCCCCCAATCTTCAGGCAGCTCCCCCCATAGGGAGGAACCTCTGACAGCATAGGACGCATCGCCCTCCTCACTGCCCCTCTGCCACTGCCCATTGCCGCTCCAAGTCCAAGTCAGGGCTGGCCTCTGCATTCTCCCAGGTGCGCACAGGTCTGATCCCCTCTCCCGGGCCTGTCCTGAGCCCCGCTGCCTCTGGCCACTTAGCATGCAGGCCCGGTTGTGCCGGCTGCAGCAACCAAATGAGATTAACTTGCCTGCTAAAGCAAGTCTCCGCTCGCTGCCACCCACGGCCCTGCGCGGCCCCCAGCTGTTCCTGTGAGCCTCCCACAGCCTGGTGGGCCCAGCCTGGCCTCTGTCACCTCACCCCACCCCCCATCGTCCCCACTGAACTCGGGGTCAGCCAGGGGCCGGTCAAAGAGGATGCAGGATCCTGCCCAACTTTATAGCCCCGCCTCCTCTCTCTCAACAGCCCTTCCAGAGCCAGCTGGGGGAGGGGGGCAGGCAGAGGGAGATCAACAGGATTAAGGATCCTTCCTTGCTTTGCATCCCTTGCTAATTCTCCATCAAACCTCCTGGGGGGAGCACATAGGAGATACACTCTGCCACTTCTCCCATTAAAGCCCTGAGTGTGGGGGCCAGGAGTGGGGAGTGAGCAGAGGAACGGTCCAGCCCAGCTGCATTTCCTCTACCTCCGCTCCCCTGGGCCACTGGGAATCAAGCATGAAGGTCTAACCCAGCCCTGGGCCTCCCTTCTCCTGGCCAGGGAAGGACGAACCCAGCTCAGCCACTCAGCCCTAATTTAGCTGGAGTCCCTGCCCCCAGGAAGTTTCCAGGGGCCTGTGAGGGAAACTGGGGGAAGCCTGGGTTCCCAACCAGGCCCCCGGGGGAGGTGCAACATGCCTTTGATGTTAGGACTTGGGTGGGGTGTCTCATGAAGGGCTGGGTGTGTGGCAGGGCCCTCCCTGCCCAGGGCTCTTGCTGACAGCTGCGCCTGCCTCCCTGACCATGCCCCAGGCTCACCTGCGTCTCCGTAACCATCTCTCCCTGTTCTCCATCTCACGGGCTACTTGCCCAGCCAGAAGTAACCCCCTCCTGAGGCCACTCCAGTGGTCCTGAGCAGTCCTGGAGTTTCATGCCTGGCTGGGCGCCCATTGGGCTGCTCCCCTTAAGGTCAGAGACCTGCTGGCCGAGGACGGCAAGTCCCTTTCCCCTACCCCATCTACCTGGCTGGCCCAGGTGGGTCCAGGTGAGTGAGAAGGGGCTCCAGGGTGAGGGAGGGACTCCTCTTCTCCTTGCCTGGAGGGAAAGGCTCCCAGGAAACTCTGTCCAGCACACACCTCTTCCCCCACTCCCTGCTCATCGGCCCTCCCCCTACTCCCCCAACATCCTCCGCCCCCTCAGCAGCTCAGGCAGCCAGCTGGTGCCCTGCACACTTCAACTTGCACTTCTCTTTACCTATGTCACTGTGCAAGTCATCAAACCTCTCCAAGCCTCACCCTTCCCATCTGCAGAATGAGCGTGATCCCTACTTATCTCAAGGGCTGCTGTGGGGGCTTGCATTAGATCACAGCTGTGCATGCCCATGCGAATCACAGAGCAATCAGAGGGACTTTTCATCCTAGGTGACTGGGAATCATAGTGCCTTCGCTCCTTTTGCCCACAAAAGGGTCCCTTGGTGCCTGCCCCAGCTAAGGGGATGCTCTTCAGCCTAGTTCATTTGGAGTGAGTACGGCCTCTCTGTGTTGGGGAACAGGGTCCCTTCCAGCCACTGGCCCTGGGCAGAGGGAGGGGGGAGCCTCGGGATGCAGGGATGCAGAGGCAGGAGGGCTTGGATTAGAAACCCATCACTGAAATAACTTTCTTATCATGCCACTACCTGAAATGACAGGACCAACTCTGGAAATGGAATTGCCTCCCCCCTCTCCTGCCTCCCCTCCCTACCCCTCCTCTCGGCTCCTAGTTCCCTCCCCACCCCAACCCCCACCTCTGAAAGCCCTGTGGGGAGAGACCAAGGGACAGAGATACAGGAGAGGAGCAAAGGTAGAGAGGAAAGTGGGGCAGACAGGGACCCCACACCCCCCGGAGTGGGGGCTCACGCGGCAGAGGCACAAACAAGGCAAGGATGGGAGATGATGGAGTAACATGGGAACTCAGCACAGAGGAGGGGGCCCCCCTCCATGCCGGTTTCCCCACCTGCCCCTGCACCCAGCTGGCCCCGTTGGGGCCCTCTCCTTCCTGCTGGCCCCTCTCCAGCCCCCCCCCCCCCCACCGACGCCTCCGTAGGGTCCAGGGCAGGGCCCTGGTGGCTGGGGCAGAACCCTGGGATGGAGCCCACAGGTGCTTGGAAGCAGCCCCAGTGAGGTCCTGGCAGAGCCCAGCTACAGGTGGTGGGGAATGGGCCGCGGGTGGCCAGGGCCAGCCAGCTGTGTAATCAGGCAGACTCTCACCACATCCAGCCCCAGGCAGGAGGGGAGCTGGGCGGACCTGAGCTGAGCGGAGGGAGGGCCGGCCCCAGCTACCTCCAGTGCCCCAGGCAGGCCAACCTGGAGCATCCCGTGGGGGTTTGGAGCCCAGGAAACTCAGGTGTCTGGGCAGGGGGCCGGGACCCAGTACACAACCCTCCACAGCGAGCCCCCATGATGTGGGCCGGCCCAGCCCCCAGGCCTGATGACAAGCCAGAAGCTAAATGCTGCTGCCTCCCCGCAGAGCTGGTCTGGCTCCCCTTCCCAGGCCAGCGTCTCCAGCTAGAGCCTGAACGTCTGGGATTTTCATTCACTGGCACCTTGGCCTTCCGCCAGGCAGGGGTCCCCTCCCTCACATCCCTCTCTCCTCGGCCCTGCTCACCCATCTCCCTCTCCCCCATGTATCCACCCGTCACTGGTCTGGGGCAGACCACCTGGGGGTTGGAGGTGGGTGGTCATAGGGGTCAGGGAACCCAGCAGGGGGAGGACCCCAGCCCAGGACCATGTGGTCTCAGATCTTTCTCCACTTATACCATCCTCCCTCCCCAAACACACACACACACACACATACACACACCTTCTTTTGGATCATTCAGAGTGTGTCTTTGTATCAACTCCAGACACCTCTTAATCCAAGCCCCATTTTACAGGTGGGGAAACCGAGGCCCAGGGACGGAGTGGACTTATCCAGAGTCACAGGACAAGGAAATCCCTCTAAGCCCAGCCAGTCCTTCTGCCCCAGGGGGACCTCCCTTAGGAGCCGCCACTGGCCTCAACGCTCTCTTCCCAGACTTTCTTGGCCCTCCCTGCCTCCCTGCTCACCTGGGCCTCCCAAGCCTGGCCAATTGCAGGGCCCCAAAGTGAATAAATCAAGGTGACTTTGGGGACAAGAATCGGCCTCTTTCTTCCTTGTCCCTCCCATTTACATAATCCTGGCTGGCAATATGATAATGGTGTTTGTTAAAGACAGAGCACAATAAATTAATACCGTTAAGTTGTTGCTGCAAAATGCAAAGTAGGTAATTTACTGCCAGCGAGGAATGGAGCCTTTAAACTGTAATGGATTAACTTTCCCAGCAGCAAATGTGTCCCCCGAGGGAGGGAGGGGGGGAGGCAGGGGCGGGGCTGGGTTGATGGTAGGGGGCTCTGCTTGCAGCCCAGGATCTGGGCCTTGGATGTCCGATCTTAGGTCTCCACTGGATGTCAACCCTTTCCCATTGTACAGAAGGGGAAACTGAGGCCTGCATGGGGCAGAGAGCTATGGAAGCCCACAGGGAGACAGTGGTGGTGACCAGGGACTTCCTGTGACAACCTACACTCCTCTAGAGCGGGGGCTGCAGATACCGCAATCGTGGCACCCTCAGGAGGAGCCCCTGTTGCAGACCACCCTTTTGGGAGGGTGACTAGTGCAGCACCCCCACAGCAGGTCCCAGCCCTACAAGGGGCTGAGCCCTCAGAATCTGTCGTGGCCCAGGCCCTAGCTCCTCCCTCCTGGGGTCCACACCATGGAAAGGAGGGAAGGGTGGGATTTGGTTAGGGCCGAGGAAGTGGGAGAAGGGGAAGGGTACATCAGGAACTGGGGGTCAGACCCTGGCCTGATGCCCTACCACACTTCCCCCAAAACACTGCCCTTAGGTCCTGGGAAGGGAGGGGGCTTGGGAAGGAGGAGGGGAGGGGGAATCATGAGAGGAGTGGTTACTTCCGGCTGTGGAGGAGGGGAGGGAGTGGGATAATGGCCGTGGGGATGGTGGGTGGTCCAGGGGAAGGTAGGCAGTGCGAGATGCTGGCAGGCCAGCTGAGAGGCTGGTGTGAACCAGGCCTTCACCAGCGCCTGTCAGGGCAGCCCCTCCATTAAGGCTCAGGCAGCTCCTTGGGTCCTTAGGAGAATTGCAGCAACTCCAGTTCAGGGCTGGCCGCCGGGCGGGTCTCAGGGACCCTTGCAGAATTCTAATTTCCCATTTATCTCTGCAGCTTCTCCAGCTATATTAAAGGGGCGACGCTCTGCAGGAGGCTCCCAGCCTAATTGGATTTGGGCCTCCTCTCACTCCTTGGCAAGGGAGGGGGTGGGTCGGGGGTAGGGCAGCCCCCGACTGGGGAAGGGATGCTGGGAACCTGGGCTGGGCTTGAGCTCAGAGTGGGTGGCTGTGAGCCTGGAGTCCAGACCCCTGGTTACATCCTGGCTGCCGTGTGGCCTTGAGCAAGCCTCTGTCCCTCTCTGGACCCCTACATCCCTCATCTTAGCTGATGATAAAGATGATAACAACAGCCACCATCGCTTACACAGCATCTCCCAGGTACCAGGCGCTGTTCCAAGTGCTCTGTAGGACAGCATGCCTCTAATCTCAATAGCGCCCAGTGTGCGAAGTATGTTCCATTGTACAGATGAATAACCTGAGTCACAGAGGCGTTCAGTAACCTGTCCAGAGCCTGGATAGTGCCCACGATGAATGTTTCAAGTTTTTCACATGCCTGGAGTCCCAAATTTAAAATCCCAGTTACATCTAAATAAACCTGGAGTTTGGGTGGGGCGGGGGCGGGGGTGATTGGTGGCCTACTCCCTGGCCCATTTTGCAGATGGGGAAATGGAGGTCTGGCCCACAGCTGCTTTTAGCTTTAGGATTATGTTACTTCCATGAAGGTTCCCTTTCATTTCCTCCCAGGGTTCAAGACTGACATTTCCAGGCTAGAAGCCTGGGTTTTCAGATGGTGTATTTGGTGCCAGTGCCTGAGGTAGCACAGGGATTCATGTGCCCAACTCCAGCCCTTCCTGCATCCTCCCTGCCTCTCTCCTTCCCTGGACTTAGGTCTCAATCCTAGTATCCTTCAGGCCTGCTGAGGCCCCTTGTCCCACACCAGGGCCGAGCTGGAGGGAGGGCGTCACCTCCTAAGCACAAATTCATTCCCAGATGAACCTCAGAGGCAAGTCACACCCCTCTGTAGGTCCAGAGTGGAAGGATGTGGAGGTGAGAGGGCCAAGCTCCACTGGATCCTGTTCCCCAGTGACCCTAGAACGAGGTCCTTTACAGGAGTTACCTCATCTCATTTTTAGGCCAGCCCCATAAGCCACGCCTCTCACACACCCATCTTACAGACAAAAAAACAGAGGCTCTTGTGAAGCACTCTGTGCAGGGTCTCACGGTGAGGACCTGGTTGAGCAGGGATTCAAACCCAAGTTTGTCTGAATCCAGAACCTGAGCTCTTAACAGCATGCTCTCCCATGCAGGGGGAATGTCAGGACTTGGAAATTCCTGCGATGGAGGCCCTGGAACCAGGGCCCAAGAACGTGACTCCAGTGGAAGGAGCCCTGGGCTGAGAACCAGGGGACCTTGGTTCACATCTCTACTCGGCCCCAGATGCACTGTGTGATACTTTACTTCTCTGAGTTCAATGGCAAAATGGAGATAATAATAGTGCCTACCTTATAGGGTGATTGTATCACAGGAACTAGTAAAAAAGCAAAGCACTTATCACAGTTCCTCACACATAGTGGGTGTGTGATCAAAGCTGGCTATCATTTTTGAGGATGAATTCACACCAGCCTCCAAAGACTGTTGCAGTAGCACATAGGAAAGAGCTTTGCCTGCTCCACCGTCTCAGAGGTTGTCAGTGCCGGAAGCATCCAGTGCTGGGTCCTGTGTTTCAGATGGGGAAACTGAGGCTCAGGGTTGCAACAAGCTAGTGGCAGGGCCGGGACTCAGCCCCAGGGCTCCTGGCGGCCTCCCTGCTCTGGCCAGGGGGACGGCTCTCTTTCCAGTCTCCTTTTGCCCTGTGTGTCCGTATCTGACCATCCAGGTGTCCCTCCCATAGGAGGCCAGCTGAGTGGCTGACCCTAGCAACCCTTCTTAGTCCAGCCGCTGGCAGGAACCTGCCTGAATAAATGCAAAGAGAACCCCCTCTGGAGGCTGCTCTTGCTGTGTTCCCATCCAAATGTTAATTTTGCCAGGGCTTTGATAAATCTTCCTGTCGCCTCCGCCTGCCTGAGACATAGATTTCATCTTATTGAGAGGTGACACTTCTGCCCTTTGGTACCAGCTATCAATTTCAGGCGGCGTCTGGAGTGGAGAGCAGTGAAGAACCAGGTCCTGGTAAACCCCCTTCTGCCATCCCATCCTTCCCTTAAACCCCATGGGGCCAGCCCACTTGAGACATCATCACCTGCCCTTCCAGAAGAAGTGCCGGGACCCCACCCCTACTCCCTGGCCCTCAGCACTTCCATGCACACCCTCCCGACTTCCAACAGCCAACACCTGAACCTCTTTACCTGAGGTTTGTTCAGGCCTTCAGAGTCAGTTTGCTGCCCAGATGGCATCCTGAAAGAGCCAGGGGATAATGTCCACGGAGTAGCTCTTAACTACTGACTCTGTAGAGTTGGCGTGTAAGTACCCCAGCTCTGTCACTCTTTGTGGAGGTGGATTCTCTGAAGTATGAGTTCTATGCTGGCTTCCCTGGTTGGAGTTAAGCTCCACTTGCTTGGGTCATCACCCCTCGTTGGCTGTCTCCCTTGCCCGCTCACTTCCCCACCCTCCTGCTCATGCTTTCAGAGATGCCCTCCCCGGTCATCTACTTGACCTTGAATCCTTTTCTTTGGGTCTCTTTCTGCAGGAACCCAAACTAAGACGCTCACCAAACATTTTTTAGCAGCTCAAGATGTAATGCACTCTAGCCAGCAACAGAGATACGGGAGAAGTCTGACATCTATTGAATGCCTACTATGTGTAGGGACTGTGTGTTTCTTACTCCTGGATCAATTTTTCACGCAAGCTGAATGATGTCTCTGGAAAGTTTTGTCCCAATTTTACAGGTGAGGAAACAGATGCTCAGAGAGGTGAAGTGACTTGCCCAAGGTCACACAGCCAGCAAACGCAAGTCAATATGCAAACTCAGGCAGCCCACTCTTTTACCTACTAGATAGAGGCATGAAGTGGAGCCAGGATTCACTTCCAGATGTGATCAGCAGCTCAGTTGGGAGAATTTCTCCCAAGGGCTTCCTATGGGGCAGGCATCCTTTTGTAAGGTGCTAACGACGCTGCAATAAAAAGATGCAGTTCCTGCTCTCAAAGGGGCTGGAGATCTGGTGGGGCAGAGAGACCCATGAAAGACATTATGGCTGGGACCCCTCCCAGAATGTACTGCAGCATCTTCCCTACAAGGTCCTCTTCTTGTAGAATCTTGGGATATTGGTGGTGGGAGGCAGCTGAGACTTTGTCTATTTCAGCACTTTCATTTTATAGGTGGGGCAACTGAAGCCCAAGGGAGACAGGGACTCACCCACGGTTGCAATCCAGAGCCAGGGCTCTTGTCTTTGAATTCTACTGAGCTTCACCTCTCTACCCTCCCCCCACCCCAGCTTGTGTCTTGGTCTTACCCTGCAATTCGCCAACAGAGGATCCTTTGTAAGCAACTCTCAAAACTCAGAAGTCTCAACATTAAAAAATAAAATCAGGTTTTACTACATAAAATGTTTAAATTTCTGTACAATCTAAGGAAAAAATGTACAGACTTAGGAGAAAATATTTGTATGTAGCAGGTTAAGGGTTAATAGCCGTAATCTACAAAGAACTTTTACCAATCAATAAGGGAAAGACAGGCAATCAGAAAAAATAATGGACAAAAGATATGAGCAGGGGACACCAGTCTAAGGAGTCGATGCCAGAGCTTTAGACTTCTGAGGATCCCAAGAGTGGTAAAACCATTATAACTTGTTAAATAAATGCTTATTCATTATTAAAAGATCCATTTGTAGTGTGGGTCGCACATTACTGCTTGTTAAACCTGTTAACGTGCTGGGAGTCCTCCCAACTGCCTTATTTACAGCTTTACTCGCAGAAGAAGGTGGCCAAATGCCGGAGCCATGGCCCCGGTGGTGGGACCCTCCCTGCCCCGCCCCCCGCCCCCAGTCCTGTGCCTGTGGTCCCTCAGTCCCAAGCAAAGTGACCTTAGAGTCAAATTGCCTCTGCAGCCTGAATGGAGCAGACCCAGACCCAGGAGGAGCATGGCTGGGGTGTCAGGACGCCTGCCCCTGTCCTTCATTGTGTGATCCGGACATCAGTTTTCCTGACTGTAAAATGGGTGGGTTGGCACCAATGATATCAGAGTCACCCCAACACTGATGAACTAACGTTTGGGGTGTGGGGTGAGTGGCAAGGGGAGACTTGGCACCAACCATCTTCCTTGCCTCCACCTCTATGCAGAAGGGCAGATGCTGACCTAGTCAACTGGAACTCCATTAAGGAGTCCTTTTATATGACTTAGGACAGAGATCCCACTTTACAGATAGAAAGTCAGAAGCCCAGAGAAGAGCAGGGACTTATGTAAAGTCCCCCAGCCCCCCAGTCAGGACTAGAGCCCCAGTCCCTGGATTCCTCCTCCTTCTCCCTGAAAAAGGAAAGCAGAGGCCCGAGACAGCTGCCGCACCCGAGTTCTGCGGCTGCCCAGAGTTCCCTGCCTCCCTACCCTCATCTCCCAGCCTCCCTCTCCTCCTCCTTGCTTCTGTGGAGATCCCTCTCCCAGGACCATAAGCATCCTTGCAGCAGGAGAGTCTTGTCAGGTGTCAGGCCAGCAGTGTCTGCCCAGCCAGCCGGATTCCCTTTGTCTCTGCTCTGAAGACAAGCCTTGGCCCCGAGTGAGTGATGTGCCCTCCACTGCCTGGGGCCATTAGCCACACGGCCCTTCAGGTTAAGCATTGCCCACTTCAGGAAGTCCCCAGAGGGGCCCCTAAGTCCTACTGAACACCTGCTCAGTTTCATCATGTGCTTGATATTTTTCATCCTGATGACTCCTCTTCCATCGCTCTCCAACAGAATCAGTGTGTGCTCGGTGGTGGCGGTGAGGAGATCAGGGCTTGGGACAGACTCTGCCACTTCCTGTGTGACTCCAGGCAAGCCACGCAGCCTCTCTGAATTCTTCAGTAAACGGAGCTGTCATGAGGAAACATTTACAGAATAAATGAAAGGTATTAGCACAGTACCTAGGATATAGGGGGAGGTGAATAAAAAGTTGCTGCTGTTGTTATCTGAAAAATGGGATTAATAACATCTACCTGAGGGTTCTTGAGAGGAGATAATGACATGATGGATCTAAAGCATGTGGCAAAATATCAGGGGCTCATTTAGGACCATCCTGGGGCGAGACCAAAACTGGCGGCAGTGACTCAGGCAGGGATGTTCAGCTCATTCGTGGACAAGGGGGTCCATCTGGGTGGCCCCAAATGCTCACCAGGGAGATGACTACCTCGTCAGCTCCCACCTGCGGCTGACCCCAGCCCTGTCCAGCCTTGGGGTGTGATCCAAGCCGGCACGCCAGCATCAAGCCTGGATGAGAACCTGGAGCCCAGGAAGACACACATGATCAATACTAAGCCAATCTCTTACAAGATTACCCTGGCCTCTGATATCCAGTCGTAAAGAAAATCACTCGGCACACTAGGGAGATGTGAAAAATGCCACAGATTACAGTTTGGGATGTTCCAAGTGAGAGTAAGTGAGTTCGGGATTGTTTCCTGCAGTAAATAATTCATCCACTTTAAATTTCATTTTTTCTTGCCAACGTCTTCCCTCCCTGCCTCTCCCGCCAGCTTCCTCTCAGGCCTGATCTCTCCAAGTCTCCCACCCCACCTCTGTTCAGGGCACCCCCACAGCCATCAAGGAGCTCAGAATACAAATGTTTTGAGGCCGTTAATGACATTAATCATCTTTTGCTGCTAATTAGTAACACTGCCAAGAAAAACTTTGTCACCAAGGCTGAGGACCACCCAGGCAGGAAAGCCTAGTTGGGGTAGCTATGGGGAACCCTGGAGCTATGCTGGGGAGCCGGGCATGGGGTAGGGCACCAGGAAGTGTCAGCCTGCTGGACCGAGAGTGATCTGGCCGGAGACAGCTCCTACCATGGAGGACCCCGTCCTCTGCTCCATTGGCTGCATCATTCAGAAGTGATGGGCTTGAGGGGGTGCTGGAAGAGGTCTGGCTAGTGATGGCCCCTTCACCACAGCCATAGGCACTTAGGGCCCTGAGTCAAAAGCGTTTAAGAATCAATTTAATTACCAGGCGGTTGGGTGTGGGGGGTAGGGATAGATTAGGAGTTTGGGATTGACATATAGACACTGCTATATCTAAAAAAGATAACCAACGGGGCTTCCCTGGTAGCGCAGAGGTGAAGAATCTGCCTACCAGTGCAGGGGACACGGGTTCAAGCCCTGGTCCGGGAAGATCCCACATGCCTCGGAGCAACTAAGCCCATGTGCCACAACTACTGAAGCCTGCGCACCTAGAGCCCGTGCTCTGCAACAAGAGAAGCCACCGCAAGGGAAGACCTCACACCGCAGCGAAGAGTAGCCCCTGCTCGCCTCAGAGAGAAAGCCTGCGCACAGCAACAAAGATCCAATGCAGCCAAAAATAAATAAATACATAAATGAATAAAATAGATAACCGGCAAGGACATGCTGTATAGCACAGGGAACTCTGCTCAATATTCTGTAATAACCTAAATGGGAAAAGAACTTGAAAAAGAGTAAATACATATATATGTATAACTGAATCACTTTGCTGTACACCTGAAACTGACACAACATTGTTAATCAACTGTACTCCAAAATAAATTAAAAAATTTAAAAAAAGAATCAATTGAAGAATCAATTCTGAGACCTGGGGCTCAGAATTGGCGGATGGTGGGCACCTGTGTGGAGTCTCTTAACACATCAGCAGCTGAGTCTCCAGCAGATGCCCGCTCAACAGGAGATCCTGGGGAGGTGCTGAAATCTGATCTCCAGGAACTCAGAACTTGGTGTGGGGAGATGAGAATAACAGCCAACATTTATGGAACTTTTGCTATGTGCCAGACACTGGTGCTAAGAACTCACACAAATTCATTGATTCCTACCAACATCCCCATGAGGTAGGTGCTTTTTTGTGTTGGAGTCTGATTTTTAAATTTTTTTATAGGTACGCTTTTTTATCCCCATTTTACGGATGAGAAACCTGAGGCACAGAATGATCAGGTAACGTGTCCACAGTCACAATAAGGCAGCACCAGTAGAGGGCTCGGGGATCCTGGGTCCAAAGCCCACCTGTTTTAACCATAACACCTCTAACAGGGAAGTAAAACGACAGTTTTGATTCGGTGTGAGCCGTGCTAGAATAGGGTACATTTGGGGCTGCATGAGCACAGAGAAAGCATGCCATGCAGTCTTGGGTGATCAGCAAAGGCTTCCAGGAGGAGGTGAGGTCTGCAAGAGCCTTGAGGGGTTCATAGGAGTTTGCTAGGGGAACTGGAGGCAGAAAGGAGTCCCAAAAGGAGAGGGCATGGTGAACAAAGCATGAAGATAAGAGCAGAATTCAAGTGGTCTAGTGATGTTTGAGGATAAGGAGTGAGGTGAGGAACCATGGGAGACAAATCTAGGGAGACTGGAGGTGCTGGATGCTGTGCTGAGGGCAATAGGGAGCCATGCAGGGATAGCAGCAAAGAAGAGCTGACTTTAGGAAGCTCCTTCTGGCCACAGGATGAAGGGGGTTGTAGGGAGAGACATATGGGAGACTGGTGATGGGCCAGGAAAGGGCTGGCCAGGGATTGGAGAGGAGGAGGCAAATTCAATAACTGATTTAGAGGTAAAAGATGACAAAATGAGTGATGGATTGCAAGCGGAGGGAGGATAAAAGAGAAGGAGAGTCCAGAAGGTGGGACCAGCAGGCTCCAGGCAGACAGGAGGAGACCGCCTTTCTCCTCAGGCACAGGGGAGCCCTGCCAGGCCTCTCAGGCAGGGGGCACAGCCGGCTGATTCAAGCCCAGCTTGGACGGCAGGGGGCCCAGCCGCCAGCAGCTGATAAGGCAAGAAGTGCCCAAGCCTGAAAGACCCCCCTGGGCCAACTATATCTCCTCCTCTGGCACCTTAAATCCTACCTTTCCAGCTTGATTCTCTTGGGTAAAGCATCACCTACTCTCTGATGGGGAGATCATATTATGGCTTGAACTCCTCTTACACAGCGTTGAAGACAAACTACACATCATCTTTTTTCAGGGGCCGCTTTCTGGGGTTCCCCCAGGCAGAATAAACTGTTCCCTCATCTGTGGTGCCAGAGTGCCTTGTATGCTTGCACAGCCCTGATGATATTAGAGTCAGTTGGTTTGTTTGGTTTTTTTCCTCTGTTCACTGAATTAGCCTGGGAGTTCCTGGAGGGGTGAGGTGACAAGGGATTTTTTTGTTTGTATGTGTTTTTGCAAATGAGGACAATTTTGCATGAATGCAATTTTTAAGTGTGTCTCCCCTTCTGAACCCTCTGAAGGGGATCTCTTATTTTATTTATCATAAAGTAACATTAACCCTTTTTTGGGTGTTCAGTTCTATAAATTTCAACACATACAGATTCATGTAACCACCGTCTGAATGCGCTGTGAATTCACATAAATGATATTATGCCACAGATCCCCCATTGGTTCCCTACTCCTTTCATTTCATGTTTTAAAGACCCATCCATGTCTGTCACTGTGTACACATCTGTTGCACTAACAGCTGCCCAGACCTGCACGCTGTGTGTCCCCACAACTTCCTGCCCACACCCCCAGGGAGGGCACCCGGGTTGCCTCCATCTCCACCCCCCACCACCACAGACGATGTTGGGATGCGCACCCTCCAGACGTGTCCCTCATGGACATGCCGAGAATTTCCCAGAGATATATATCCAGGAGCAGAATCCCTGGTCATAGGGTCATCGTATAAACAATGATCTCTAAATCCCATGTCACTTGCAAGGATGTCCCAGCCCATCTTGGGAGAGGATAGCCCACATAGAGCCAGGATGCACCAATAGGGCTCTTCCAGGTGTTAAAATGTTGACACCCTTCCACGCTGGTTACTAAATAGCTGCTTCACTGTTTTCTGAGCCTGCCAGGGGCTCAGCCCACCTTGCTGACCTCTAGCTCCTCCCAGAGCCCCTGGCTTTTCCCAGGATCTAGCAAGTAATAGGTTACACCTCACCCAAAAAGGGCCTCCGGGGTCCTGCTCCGGTTCCCAATGTCCATCCCCAACTATCACATATTTTGAATAGCATCCTTGTCCATAACCCTGTGTAGGAGAAAGAGCCTGAGAAGGGCCCCAGGGGTTGAAGTTCAAGTCCTCCCCAGCCAGTCTCTGGCAACCCCCATCCCCTTACTGGATTCTCACAGCACAAGACCAGCACATTAGGGAGTACCATGCCCTCCCAAAACATGCCTGCATAATCCCCACAGCCACCCTGAGAGCTAGGGAGTGGTTATCCCCATTTGAAAGATGAAGAAACTGAGGCCCAGAAAGTGGGAGTGATTTGTCCAAGATCATACAGTGAGTAAGGAGCAGAGCTGGGACCCAAGACAGTTTGAGGATGGAGATAGGCCCCAGTATACTCCTGCTTTGAGGAGTCTCCACTCTATACCGCGTAGTAAAATGCACCCACCTCCCACCTCACGCATCTTTTATGCAGGAGTATGGGAGAGGTGAGCAGAATTGCTGTCGACAAGTTGGCACAATGCTAGATTTTGTAGACATTTAATTAAACACTCATTAGTTTCGATTTTGCAGTTTTCATTTTGTATTTTGAAGCTAATCTTTTTTTCTCCTTTTTTCCTTTCACATCTCTAACTTTTCAGTAGGACCTTGACAGGAAGATCAAGGGCCCTTCTGAATGCCTGAACAATCACATGTGGTACTGAGTCCTGTTAGCAACTGGGGCCAAGTCTGTCCCTCTGTCTCAGTGAGGGGCCCTTGGTAGTTACCCAGGCTTCAGTTGATCTGGGGGGTTGGGGGGCACAGAGGTCAGTCAACCTGGGATCCTGCCCTCAGGGGGCCCCAGTTCTGCTTCTGAAACCCAACATTCCCAAAGGCAAAGGCTCTCTGGTCCCAAGAGGTGTGTGCTCAGGCAGGCTGTAGGGGGTGAGCATGGTGATTCTCTGAAGCTAGCAGTTGGGGCGAGGGTGGGGTATTCCTGATGCAGAACGGCAGTTTTTGGCAGGCATCCCTCCCCCCCGCCCCCCGCAGACTTTTTTTTATGGTAAAAAGGAAGAGGGAAGAGTAGGGGCTTGGGATACCAGGATTCCAGGCCTAGAGCCCTTGTGCAGATTAATAATAGTATCGACCAGTATCTCTTGGGCACCTTCTGGGGGTCAGGTATTGTATTCACATCACCTTATTTAACCTTCATGATACCTGTGGGATGCAGGCAGGGCAAAGCATTTCATACCCAGTGCAGCATGTGTGGACCCATTAGAACATTCACCACTGATGCTGGAGCTGCCCAGAGGAGCTGACCTTTAGTTTTTGGATGGTGGGCAGGAGAGGCGTCCTAGGTGGGACTGGGGTAGTAGGGGGAAGAGCATTGGGTCCATTGGCTATTTACATACCAGTATGGAAGTACTGAAATATTTTATCAAGCCCAGCTGAATATCAGTTCAGGTTATAGGTACTATTATCATGGTCTCCACTTCACAGTCAAGGAAACAGATTTGGAGAGATGGGGTGACTTGCCCCCTTTAGTCGGGAGGTGCTACCTAAACTCAGACGTAGGTCTGGCTCAGTCCAGGCCTCATACCTTTTATCATGAAGGTCCTAGGTTTAGCATTCTGGCTGTTTTCTCTTTCCCTAAAAGACCTTGACAGAGGCCTCCCGGCTGCAGCCTCCAGCTCAAAGGGCAGCAGCTTAGGCGGGAGGAAAGGAAGGGTTAACTAGGCCAAATCCCAGGGGCAGTTAGGGCATCACCCTCAGGCCAGGCAGCCAGAGCCACTGGCACCTACCCTAGTCTTTCATCTTCAGGGGCTCCAGGTGACAGAAGCTGAAGCCAGGCCCCCCTGGGGACCCAGCAGCGTGGTTTCCCTTTGATTCCCCAGGAGGCTGCCTGCTCCAAGCCCAGAATCAAAAGCAGGCAGCAGTGGCCAGTGCCTCAGGGTCCCCAGGATGGCAGCCTCAGACTGCCCTCTTCCACCTGCCTGGCCTGGCCCTCTGCCAGGGCTCCTCTCCTGCCATAATTCTTGGGGACCAGCCCGAGCAGGGGACGGGCTGAGGGAGGCTTTGGGCCACAGAGGAGAATGGAAAACAATGTAAGGTCAGGGCATCAGGGGCTCAGACCCAGGACAGGCGGGGCAGGGGTGGGGCTCCAGGAGGCTGGAGTGAGGAGAGAGCACGGGGACTTCAGAGAAGCACAGAGCTTCAACAGGGCTTCTCCCCCATGCCATGCAACCTCTTAGGGTTTGGTGGGGTCTCAAGGTGAGAGCGGTGGGGGGCCGGTGAGAAAAAGCAACGAATTTAAAAGGAATTAAATTCGGAGGAGGTGACAGGCCCATTCTGAAGCAAGATGAATGGGTTTCAGTTGGCGAAAATGATTCTAATTTATAATCTGCTTCTTGCTGCCGCTTGCCAATTAATTCTCTACAGATACATAAATAGGCCGCGTGTTTGCTTTGCTTCAAACATAATAAACATTACACTCTGTCCTCTTCTTTTGTGCCGGTTCCTGTCACGGCATTCGTCCCCACAGCTAATTCCTCACACCTGTCTCTGCCACTCAGGGGAGAGGGGCTGAGTGAGGAAGAAGTGCCCGGCTCCAGGAAACTCGTGGCACCAGGAGATAAATGACCGATCCAGAAGCTGTGGGCACCTGCAGCAAGGCTGGCCTCCGCACTAGCTCAGGAGAGGCCCAGGCAGGCAGAGAGGGAGGGAGGAAGGGGGCGGAGGGAGGAGAGCCCCTAGTTTCCTGTGCCACACACTTAGGGACCATCTTCCCACTGAAGGTGGGGCGGGGGGGAGGCAGAGAATCAGCCATCGTTACTCTCTGTCTCTCCATCACTGGCCCCAGCTCGCAGGGCTTCCTACACACGTGCCTCCTGGCTCTTTCTCAAACACACTGAGCCAGGCTCTGCTCCTGGCTTTCGCAGTTGCCTGGAAGGCTCTTTTCCTAAAAAGCCACCTCCTTTGTGTCTTTCTTCATATATCTCACCCAGTAGTGGGATATTTTCCAGACCCCCCCTTCCCAAAATGGGAGCCCCCTCTTTGATACTCTTGGTGCCCCTTTCCTGCTTTCAATCTCTACTTAACATTATCTAATGTACTATTTATTTTACTAATTTATTTATTGTCTTCGCTAATTGGGGTGGAAGTCCACGAGGGCATCCCCATGTTCACTGCTGTGTCCTCAGTGCCTTGGGACATAGTAGATGCTCAGTAAATATTTGTTGAAATGAATGAATCAGGTGAGATGCGACGGGAGGGAACAGCAGATGTGGCCCAAAGATCAAAATGATTTCTTGATCCAGCTCATCATCTCTCCTGTCACCCTGGCGAAACCAAGGTGTGGGGAAGGGGATTGAGTTGCCCAAGGTGACACAGTGGGTTAGTGGTGGAACAGGGAGTAGGATCCCACACCTGGGCTCCTCTCTAGGGCAGCTCAGGCCACTTTACAATATATACCTCACAATAATTCTTCCAGACTGGATATTGGGGAAAATGAAACTCAAGGAGGAGGCATTGCCCAAGGTCACAGTCATTTATTCAGTGAAATGATTGTGTATCTATTGTGCGCCAGGCAACCTTGTGGAACAGAGAAGGGCCAAGATTTCCACTCACACGTGTCTGCTCCAAATGGTGTGTTCTTCCTAGATCCAAATGTGTTCCCACTAAAAATGAGCATTCCACGAGGAGCGAGGTGACAGTGAGGAAGCTATAAAGGGAAGCAAGAAGTACTCACTTGGAGTGAATGATGTGTGAGTTGGGGCCTGAAATCTGGGTAGGAGCATCCCCTGGGAGCAAGGGATGAGGCAGGGGCCTCCCAAATAGGGGTGCCATGGGAGCAAAGGCTTGGAGGAGGAAGTAGAGACACTGAGGCAGAGCAACCTGGCTCTGGGGGAGAGTCAGGGGAAGCCCTGATTCATAGCATTTGCCAATTTCCATGGTGTAAATACTCTTCACATGGTCAGTTTCAACGGCTTGTAAACTGGCTTGCAAAATTTCTGAAAAATCCAACAATTGGCTTTGATGCATCAGTCCAAGCCAGCTCCAGCCCACCAGGTGTCAATAACGGGGGCTAGCCAGACAGCGTCCACCTGGGGAAAGAGCAAGGCATGGTTTCCAAGAGTACATGTGGAGAGGAGAACCCTGGAAGGGCCTTTGGCCATCGGGAAATTATCCCCTGCCACTCCTGCATTTTACAGAATAGAAAACCAAGGCCAAGAGAGAGCCAGGATTTGCCCCAAAACACAGAGAATTGGGGCCAGAGCCAGAACTGGGAGATCTCAGACTTGTCAGGCCGACCAGATCCCTCTCTGCTACTTCTTAGAGGATCAGGATCCGTGACGACCCTGGCAGGCCTGACAGTCAGATACCCTTGTGGGGCATGAAGAGGGAAGCAATGTGTATTCCAGGTCCAATGGCGGACAGAGGTGGGTGAGCTTAATGACATCTGGTGGGGTGGTACTTAAGTCTGGGTTTTAAAGGATAAATAGGAGTTTTCCGGTGAGACAAAGGAAGAAAGAGATATCCAAGGGGGCAGGAACGGCTTTATAAAAACTGAGAGTGCAATTTTTAAAAATATATACTAAAAGTGTTTGGCATTACCAGGATGTGAGGCGCAAGAAGGAAGCAGCAAGAGATAGAGCTGGAGAGGTGACGCCCAGCCCCTCATGCTGAAGCAGTAATGGTGGGCTTTCAGGCAACTGCAGAGAAGCTATGTTTAGATGGGTCTTCCTGCTTTATCAGAAGCAGGTGAGTGAGGTGTTAAGGCAAGGGCCACTTTCTCATGACTGAGGGCCTGCAGGGAGGGAAGGCCTAGCTTCTCCAGCAGCACGGCCTTCCCCTGCTGGAGCTCAGCAAGTCATTCACCCCATGGTGGGTCTCTCCCCCCAGCCCCCTGCTGATCCCCCTTCCCCTCCTGCTGGCTGCTCTTCTCCAGGCCAGGAATAGAAACTCACATCTGACAATCCTCAGCGGTGTTTAAATTTAATGGGCCCTCCTGCTTTTTTTCTCCTCGGCACCTGGGCTGGGCGCTCTGCAGCAGCCCTGGGGAGAGGCAGGTGAATAATTCAGGGAGAGTCGAGTGTTTGAAGTGTTGGGGTGGGGGGGGTGGCGGTGTGTGTGGCAGGGCTGTCTCACTCTCCCACCCCAGGGAAGGGGTTCAGGAGGGATGATCCAGGTGTTCGCACCCTGTTCTACTCTCACTGTGTCTTCAGGGCCTTTCAGGAAAGCCCAGGGGAGCCCTATTCCCATCTCCAGGCAGCCACCTGCAGTGTGGGGTCTCAGGACCCCAGACGCTGTCTAGGGCTGAAGGGAAGGGAGGGGAAGAAAGGAAAGGCAGTGGGCTGTTTTCCCAGTGGGCTGCTTGGATCTGGATCCAAAGAGAAGAGAGGGGACAGAGCGTGTGGGGGAGGCAGAAGGTTGGGGTCTAGTCCAAGACTGAGGTTCCAAGTGCCAGATCAGGGGATTGGCATGCAAGCAGAGATGGAGGGCTGGGCGGGGCAGGGCAGGTGGAGAGCTCCCCACAGAGTCTGGGGGTGTGTCTGCTGTCCATGGTGCAGCCACAGCCTGGATCCTGGTGGCTTGGACACAGACTTGGACAAGCACTCCTTGCCCAGAAGTTTCCTAGGTGCTGGGCTCCTTCTTCCACATCAACCCAACCTATCCCACCCCACCCCCCAAAAAAGCAGGTTTCCATTTTCTAGCTTTGGCACCTTTCCAGCCATTTTCAGTCCTTCCTTCACGCATTCATTCAATAAATATTTATTGAGCATCTACTATGCGGTATCCACAGGCTACTGCAGCGAACAAAACAGACTCAGTCTTTAACTCCTGGATCCTGTTTTCCATCCCTGTGCTTACTCCCTTGAGGGGAAAGGGGAAGAAGGGAGAGGGAGCCTGGCTTTAACCCCTGCTTTGTCGCTCACTTGCTCTGAGTCTCTGGCTAGTCACTCTCGCCCTCTAAACCTTCCCCATCTGGAGCATGACGCTGATAATCCCACACTACCGAGCTGTTGTTCTCCTTATTAATTACAGCAAACATTTATTCTAAGCGCTTCCTTTTTGCTCATTCACCAGGCGCTTTGAGGTAAGCACTGTGATCATCATGCCCATTTTACCTATGAGGAAACTGAGACGTGGAGAGGTGGTCACTTGCCCGGGATGACACAGCTTGTAAGTGGGGTGATGGGTTTTGAACCCAGATAGTCTGGCCCCAGGATGAACGCGATGGGGTGTTTGTGTGCAGCGGATGGTGGTTCAGCGCCTGCGGTTCCGCCGCCACCACCCCCCCCCCCGCAGGCTGGCAATGCGCCCCAGTTCTTTGGGGCGGCGTGGCCTCCCCCCACCCCACCGCCGCCTCGCCCCTGCACTCCCGTCGCCTGGGTGGAGGAAGCCTGGGGTCCGTAGAGGCTCAGAGCGCTGCGAGCCCCTCGTGGAGGGCCCTCCATCTCCGTCTGAGTCCAAGGTCCCTTCCTGAGAGGGGCTGGGGTGCGCCCTGACTTCCCCATCCCCTCCCCCCTCGGCGGGCTGGCGGCCCCAGTCCCCGCGCTGACATTTCTTTGGTTGTTCATGTCACGGCCCTTCAGTCTGTGCAGTTTTACAAATGTGCTGGCGAGATGAAAGGCGCCGGGAACAGCGACTGGAGAGCAAGTTCGGAAAAGCTTTTAACTTCCAGCTCCTACAGACAAAACGGGAGGAGGGGGAGGAAAGGAGGGAGGGGAAAAATAGAGGGAGGAGAACAGAGGAAGTGGGGGGGAAGAGAGGAGGGAGGGAAGGAAGGATGGAAGGAAGGAAGGAAGGACGGAAGGAAGGAAGGAAGCGGAGAGGGTAGAAAGGGGAAAGGGAGGCACTGAGAGAAGGAGAGGAGGGAGGAGAGACAGAGGGAGGAGGAGATGGGGACAGAGAAAGCCAGACTAGGGCAGGTGAAGCAGAGGCAGAGAGAGAGACTGAGGGAAAGGGAGAAACAGAGATAGGCGGAGACACCAAGAGAAGGAGGCAGAGAGAAGGAGCGAGGGTGGACAGATGGAGTAGGAAGTGGATAGAGAAAGACAGACACAGAGACACAGCTAGGGCCGGGGGAGAGAGAGAGAGAGGGAAAGGGAGAGAGAGAATGGGAGAGATAGAGAGAGAACAGGCAGAGAGAAGAATAGAAGGACAGGTAGAAAGAGATAAACAAGGAGACACACTAAGAGAGAGTCAGGGAGACCCAGAAACACTGATGGACGGAAAGAGACAGAGTCGGGGTTGAGCAGGGGAGACAGTTGAGCAGTGGGTGAGAAGGCAACAGACAGACATAAAGAAATGAACAAGGAGATAGAATGACAGAGAAGAGCTGCAGGTGAGGACTGAGAGAAGTGAGGCCCTGTGGGCTCCAGCCACGGTGTAAGGAAATGTAGAAAAGGAGAGAAGAGCCAGGGAGTAGGGCAGAGCCTGGAGCTGAGGGCAGCCTGCCCGCTTCCTTGACACCTGTTCAAACTCTTGAGCAGACCTTGCCATTAAGGCATTCAGGCTGGAGCAGTTGTTCTCAATTGGGGGTGGGGGGGGGTGGATTTTGCCTCTCAGGGGAGGTTTGGCAATGTTTGGACACATTTTTGGTTGTCACATCGGGGTGGGGTAGGGGACTGGTGGATGTGCTGGCATCTAGTGAGTAGAGGCCACGGACACTCCTAAACATCCTACAATATACAGGACAGCCCCCCACAACAAAGAGTTATCTGACCCGAAATGTCAACAGTGCCAAGGTGGAGAAACCCTGGGCCAGAGGGAGGGAAATACTCATGGACCCAGGTGACTACTCCAAAGGAAAACATGCTGTGTCTCAGGACGGTATTGAGACATCTGATGGAAGTGAAAGGAGGACTTTTACAAACCCCCTCTCCGCAATCATTCTAGCCACACCCCCACCCTCTTCCACCCTTCCTTACCCCATTCCCGTGCCTGGCAGAGCAGCGTCTCCCTTACTTGTACACTCACCAGGCTCTAATATAATCACGCACAGCTTCAGAGCTCTAACTAAGCACCTACAACGCATTAGGCATGTTGCTTGCCTGGAGAGGTATCGCACACCAGTTCAGTATGCAGGCTCTGGTGTGGTTTGAATCCCAGCTCTGCCACAAACTACTTGTGTGACCTGGGGCAAGTTATAGAGTTCCTCTGTGCCTCAGTTTCCACATCTCTAAATGTCTATGTTGGTTGCTATGAGAATCAAATGAAATGATCATGTAAAGCAGTTAGCACAGGGCTTGACTCGTGGCACGTGCTTGCTAAATGCTAACTATTGTTTATTATCATGTCATTGCATCTGCACGAGGATGCCGAGGAAAGTGGCTTGCCCAATACCACACAGCCCACTCTCAGCCCAACTCCTCCTCATGCTTCCTCTGTGACACTACACAGCTTCTTGCTGCCCCTGTCACCCTGCAGCAGAAGTCCCTGCTTACCTTCTCCCAGACCAGAGGGCAAGGTCAGGCTCAAGTGCCAGGTACCAACCTGATCTGACCACTTGCCAGTTGTGCGATCTTGACATTTCAGCCTCTGTGCCTCGGTTTCCCCATTTGTAAAACGGGGCTCATACTAGTTAGTATCTGATTGTTGCGAGGACTTAAAAGCAAAATCACAGCATACAGCGAGTGTTCAATCATGGCTGATGGTGACATCAGTGTGTGTTCAGAGCCTAGCATAGTGCCTGGCCCAGAGTGCACATTCAGAGAAGGTTTGTTGGAAGAAGCAAGAGTTAGAAATAATAATAGAAGTGAGACTGAGGAGTCCTTGAGAGAGGAGATGTGGGTGCTCTAATAAAGAGTCATGGGGAGAAGAGAGAGATCAAAAGAAAGACGTATGAGGATTTCATTCAATGAGCATTTATGGAGCACCTACTGTGTGGATGCAGGTGTGAGAGCAACAGTGTCCCAGGCCAGAACAACCTGTGGACAATTAAATAGGTCTGACTCTTGAGATGAGTGGCACACAGTAGGACCTGGAGGGAGACGAAGGGAGAGAGGGGCAGCTGGAGCAAATGGCCAAAGTGAGTCGGAGCGAAGGGAGAGAATAGAAAGTGAGATGTATCAGGAAGGGCTGGCCTCTGGTCTCTGAAAGCATGAAAGAGTGGAGGCTAAGAATAGAGAGGAGAGGGGAGGAGAGAGACGAAAGAAGGAGGGGGCGATGCAAAGGCAGGGCTGGGAGAGATCAATGAAGGGGAATAAACCGAGAGAAGGACTTAGGGGAGGGAACAGGCTGGCGAGATGCAGAATAAATCTCAAAATAAATAAAAGAGTGATGGAGTTTAGTGGGAGGGGCCAGAGGGGCAGCCAGCGAGAGAGGTGATTTCAATCACCAGGGAGGAGAGAAGGACCAGGATGTGGGGCTGGAGATGGAAATTAGGGAGGGAAGCAAAGGAGGAAGCAGGGTGGGTGTAGAGCCTGGGTTCCTGAGGACCCACAGGAGTCCAGGAGCTCTGGGGTGCCCTGTTCCCTCTTGGCCTTGAACTTCATACATCATTTTGTGTCTGGTCAGTGACAGCATGGCAGGACAGAGATATATGGGGGTCTTGTTCCTGCTATCCTTCGGCCCACCCCCTATTCAACAGCCCTCTGGGGGGCTCCTAAGGGGACACCCAACCCAAGAAAAAGAATGGGTCTATGGAAGTCACGGGTTCTAGCCCACTGGCAACAATCTCATACTGAGAACTAAGGGGCCAGGGGTCTCCTGCATTAGGCCTTATCCTAGAGAGATGGGACTAGAGAAAGCCATGCAGCCGGGAGAAAGAAACTGGGCCAGGCAGAAAGACCTCAGGCAGTGGGCTGAGGTCTTTAATCTTTTCCAATCTTTAAAGAGATTGGAAAACTCACCTGGATGGTGTTTTCAGGGCAGTGGAGAGGCAGGATGGGGAGTGGGATTTTATTGGGAGGCTCTGGGCGCCAAGGTGGTGCTAAATTTAGGGTGGGGATGTCTTGCCTGCTTACTTTGTTGGGTGCAGTGTCCAGCATCCCACCCCCCACCCCCAAGGGGAAAAGCCCCCAGGACACCTGGCCTCGCACCTCCCTGGAGATTGCTTCTGAAACTGGTCGGGCAGTGCGGGGGGCTTTTCTGGGCAGCCAGCCAGGGCGGCCACTGGAGAAACCTGCCCCCCCTCTCCTGCACCCCCCTCCTCTGAAGCCGGACTCCCCATAGTAGTGGGAAGAAAATGTGGAATCCCGGACGCAGTAAAGTCAAGTGGTGGACAAGGGTCTCAAACTGGGGGCCTCCGGGGGAGCTGCCAAGCTGGGAGGGAGATGGTGTCCCTCCTGGGGGCGCTCCCTTCGCGTGGATCTGCGGTTGGAAGAAGGAGGGGCACCGCCCCCTGGGGGTTCCTGGGACGCGGCCGCCGGTGGGACCGAGGGGCCGGCCCCTCCCGGCGGGGGAGGGGTGCGATTCGGGGGCGGGGGCCGGGGGCCGGGGTTTCCCGGCTTCGGGGTCCCGGCCCGGCGACCGCCTGCGGCTCGGCGCGGCGCGGCGCTCCCGCCCGGCGGGCGCTGCATTCTCCGAGTCTCCACCAGAGGCTGCGGGAGGAAGGAAGGGATCCGTCCCTTGCACACTTCCCCCCAGTCAGACACGCACACTCCCTCGCTCCCGCTCGCTCACTCCCTCGCTCTCTGGCTCACACACACACACGCGCGCACACGCCGCCGCGGCTCCCCTCTCGCGCCCGCTCTCCCTCCGGCTCCTCCGGGCGGCCGCCGGGCTCCGGACTCGCCCGCCCGCGCCGGGGCTCCCGCCCCACGTCGCGTCCCGAGGCGGCAGGACTGGGGGAGCCCCGGGCCGCTCCCCGAGGTAAGAGCGCGGGGTGCCGCGGGAGGGGCGGCCGGATCGCCGGCGGAGCGAGGCTGCCCAGCCGCGAGGGAGCCCCCTGGCCGGCGGGAGCGGCCCGGCAGGCGGCGCAGGGGGGGGGGGGGGGGGCGGGCGCCGAGCCTCCCGCCGCAGAGGGAGCCCGGGTGCCCGCGCCGGGGCCCCGCGCGCCCCCTCCTCTCGGCGGCGCGGGCGGGGAGGGAGTTTCCCACGTCCAAACTTTCCCCGGCGCGGAGCCGAGCCGCCTCTCGGCCTGGAGCCCGCGGCCCCCGCCCCCCCCCCCCACCCCGACCGCCGCGCGCCCCGGAGCCTCCCGGACCCCCGTGGGCCGCCGGGCGGCAACGCTGGGGGCCAAGCCCGCGCGCCGAGAGGGGCTGGGGAGATGGCGCACAGCACGGGGGCCGCGAACCCTGGCGTTCCCGGCGCCCCCCACCCCCTGATGCCGGGTTTGGGTTCCCGGGCCCCTCCCAGAGGCGGGGTCCGAGCGGGGAAAAACCGCACGGCGTGAGCGTGTGCGCGGGTCTGTGTGTGTGCGCGCGCGGGGTCGTGCCGCGTCCGGGGGCACCCAGGGGCTGACTCAAGCCGCGGCGACACGCGCGGCTGCGGCCACCTCCGGGGGGAGGGGGAGAGCTGGCCCGCCAGCCGGCCCCACCAGCGCGACCCCGCTACCTTGGGGCCGTCGGGCCGGGCGGCGGACAGGCGGTGAGCGAGGGGCAGCGCTGCCCGCTCCCCTAGCATCCGGCTCCGGCAAACTGTCCCTTCAGTGGAAGACGGACAGGGCCGACGGCCTCACGTCCAAAGGGAGCGTTACTTGGGGCTGACCCTAGGGAGCCCGGGGGCTGATGGGGGAGTTGTGGATTGTGTGGGCGCGCTGGGTGCTGGGCGGCCGGCCGAGGGCACAGTCGGGACCCATCTTACTAGGGCCACCGGACTTGACGTCCCCTCTCCCTCTTCCCGGGCGCGGCTGGAGACCACCAGGCGGGGCTGCCGCGGGAGGAGCTAATCCGGAGTCCCTCGGGGTCTCCCCGAGCTGCAGGGGCACCCCCTGGTGGCGGGCGGAGAAGCCGCCGCCTGAAGCCGGCCGAAGGCTTCCAACGCTCGTGCTCCTGGGAACCCTCTTGTCTTCTCTACCACCTCTTCGGGCCTGGGCTGAGGTTGTGCAAACCAACTCTCTTTTCTGAGTCTGATTCCAGCGTTCTCTGGGTCCCTGGGTCTGGCCAAGGCACCCCCAACACAGGCAGCGGCTCATTCGAGGGTTTTACCTGATGCCAGCCCTGTTGGCCCAACCTTGCAGGTTCTGGGTCTTATCCCCTTGCTCCCCCACTAGTCAGCGCCACTGCCCTACATCAGCATCGTGATTGCCTTGGAACCCACAGGCTCCTCCCTAACCATCGTGGTCCTCTGTCCCTCATTCCTATCCCCTATACTTGTCCATCGCTGCCCACTCTGCCCCCTTAATTATATCTATCCTACAGTCCTTTGGGGATTCGGTCTCTAGACCCATCCTTTGGCCTTTGTCCATCTATGACCATTTCTTCTGCACCCGTCTCCCATCCTACCTGCCTCAGTTTCTCTCTGCAGCAGTCACTCCCTCCCTGGCCCAGTTACTTCCCCCCATTCCTCTCTATCTCCCAGTGTCTGGGACGCTCCTCTTTCATTCCTCCTGGAAGGGAACGCCATTGTCGACATTTTAGTCCTGCTTCCCAGGGGTATCTGCGTATCCACCTGGGACAAAGCCCGCCACTGCCTGTGCGGCCGGTGCTTTGCAAAAGCAGCCAGGTCTCTCTCAGCCAAGGGGCAGCTGCCTCTCCTGAGTAGCCCTCTCAGCTGGCTCCCGGTGATGAGGAACCCCCCTCCCTTATTCCTGACTGTGAGCACATTAGAGACCACCTGGTCCCCCCCCTTTTAGAATCCTGGGCCATACGGTAAGCATTCTGCCAGAGACAGAATGGGAACCCAGGTGTCCTGACTTCCAGGCCTTACCCATTCTCCTTATATGTTGGGGGTGGGGGGAAAATGAAACAGTTTCTTGCCTTCACATTGCAAGCAGAACAAGAACACGCCTGCTTAAATGCAAGAGGTGTTTAAATTAGACCCCCGTGCTCCTCAGCCAGTTCCCAGGGAAAGCTGTTGAAATCCCTTTTGCAGAGAAGCCTAAATAACAGACGCTGAGGATGCAGCTCTGCCCCTAAAGGTTCAGTGTGACCCCCCGGCAAGTCCCAGCCCTTCTATAAAAAGTGTGTGTGCAGAGTGGGTGACTGTGATCTCTGGCCATTTCGGTTGGTCTGGAATAACTGTGCCTAGAAGCAGGACTTCCAATCCCCCAGTGGTTTCCCAAGGCTCTGCTTTTTCCAAGGCCTTTGCAGGAACTCTGCAAACCGAGGCCCTCTGATGGGAGGGGGGGCTGGGCAGGGTCCCCAGGAGGTCCTGTCTCTTCCGAGTTAGCAAAGTTTGGAAGCAGCCGGTTTATTTACCACATGGGCGATAGGAGTCAGCCAATTAAATTTCCTTGCCTCTCTTTCTCTTCTTCTTTTTTTTTTTTTCTCTCCCCTTTTTCTTCTATCAGGAAGCTCCATTCGGAAATGCAGTCTCAGGTATTCCAAGAGAGAGAGAATGATTCCTGTTTATATAACTCTGGCAGCAGCCGGTGTGGCTCGGCCTGGGAGGGGGTGGGAGCAGAGGATGGAGTCAGTGTGGTTCCAGGGAAAGAGGAGACCCTAAGGAGATGGCTTGGGCTGGGACCTCAGGCCTGAGGGCTTCCTCATCCTGCCCTGGAGCAACCCAAACCGGGCACAGGGGACTGGGGACAGGGAATCTACCCCTGTCAGGCCAAGAGGAGACCCAGGCCTCAGGCCAGGCTCAGGGAGAAAACCTTCATGCCCCCAGTGAGGGTGGGAGTACCCTCCACCCCCCTGGAATGCCTCAGAGAGCCCTTACGATGGAGCTCTTGACTAGAGGCCTTTGCTTCTTGGAACCTTGTGCTTTGATATAGGCCTCTCTAGAGAAAACCTAGATTTTTTTTTAAACCACCAAGGACAGGCTCTGACCTCAACTTTTTCATCAGGGCAATGGGCGTAATTGAACTTTGTCTTTTCTCCCATAAAGGAGACAAGGACAAACAAGAAACTTGTTTGTAAAATGGTCTGAGCTCTAGGTATCTGCCAGAGGGAATGTTTTTCTCATTGAGAATGATGCAGAGTGGCTGCCGGGAAAATGTGGACGGAGGCATGGTTGTCATGTACAGTTGGGCAGGTTGTTGACTGTCCAAGGGGACTCAATACAAGAGGAGACTAGGGGCTGAAATCCATCTTAAGCTTCACTCAACAAATCAGGTGCCCTGAAGGCCAACTATGTCCTTCCTTTGGGGGAAGGGACAATGTTCTCTAATTTGCAACAAAGGCTTCATATACCCTCTGGCCATGGGCCTGTGGTGCTACATGCCCCCAGGGGAGGATATTTCTTTAATTCCCACAAAAATGGCCCAACTGGGTGTTAAGGATATACATGCTGCTTACTCTTTAGCCCAATTCTCTAACAGTGTGGACATTCTTCTGAATACGGGAGTCTGGGTCTGAACACATGGTGTGCAGGGACCTGGAGGGATTCCCTTCCTCCTCCGTGTCTCCTTCCATGCCCCATCAGAAGACACCTTCCTGCTGTCACATAGAGATTAAGCTGGGAGCTTCTTGCTTCCTCATCAGACCCACAGCCTTCAGCTCCCTCTTTTGTATAATATAAATAGCTGATTAAGAACATGGACATTGGAGTCAGACCAGCCTGGATTTGTGACTTGCTCACTGTGTGACTTTGGGAAAGTTACTTTGCCTCTCTGAGCCTCAGTTGCCTCATCTGTGAAATGGGGTGGGGGGTGAGGTGGGGGGAACCGTAATACCTACCTTACCAGGTTGTTGTGAAGATTACATGTGCATGAGTATGTATGGCGCTTAGCACAGCGCCTGGCACACAGGACACTCTAGCAATGAAGCAGTATCATTACGGTTATTACCCCTCTGTTTGTGTCCCTTGGTTTCCGAGGGGCGGAAGGCAGCTGTTCCTCTGTTTGGTTTTGTCCATGACTTTGGCTGCCTGCACCCCTGCAGGAGCGTGAAGATGAGTCACGACCACCAGGATCTGTCTCTGACCTCAGGATCCTTCAAGGGACTGGCCAGTCCCTGCATGTAACCCTAGCATCAGAATACGTTCTAGATTCCCACAGATTCATTTCACCCTAGTCTCTACCTCTTTTCTCCTCTCCCATCCATCCCACGACCCCTGCTCTGGCTCAGACCTCACTGGCTTTGCCTAAACAGTTGTGACAGCCGCCTCGCTGGCCTCCCAGCCTCTGATCCCCTCCCTGCCGCAATCCCTGCTGCAGCCAGAGAGATCTTTCTCTAACGCAGGTGGGATCGTGTCACTTGCTTGATTAAAACCCCTCCATGGCTCCCCATCGCCTACTGAATTAAGTCCAGACTCTGCACCGTGACATTCAAGGTCCTTGTAATCCGTCTGCATCCTCCTTTATCTCCCACTGTGCCTCCAATCCGACACTCCTGCATTCAGCCACACCTGCCCTTCTACCTGAACGCCCGTCCCCTGAAGACCTTTCAAAGCATTAAAGACCCAACTCAAATAGTACCTGTCCCTTGTATCCACCCAGCTGTCTGTCTGTCTGACCATCCATCCAGTCATTATCCAGATTAAAGTATATTTTTACACATCCATATTAGATGTTTCCTATGTGCTAAGCATTGTGCTAAGTGCTAGAGATAACAACGGGGACCAAGCAGACAGGCTCCCAGCCGACAGGAATCTGATGGTCCCAGGAAGGAGATAGGCAACTAAACAATTCTCATAAGCCGTGATAAGAGCCAATGCAGGCCAGCAGAGGCTTCCAGGAGGAAGTGGTGGTTAAGCAGAGACCTGCAGGTTGATTAGCAGCTATCTAGGAGATGAAGGGGGTGAGGCAGAGGGAAGATGGGAACAGGCTCCAGGCCAAAGAGTGAGGGGTACCAAGGTCCACAGGTGAGAGAGAATATTGGAGAAGCTGCAAGTTCAGTTGGCTGAAATGGAACACAGAGAGCTTGGGGTCCAGCTGTGGGGGTTATAGGAAACGAGATGGGAGGAATCCTGGTCCTATGGGTCTTGAGAGCCATGAGGAGGAGCTTGGGACTGCGTCCTGATCGCTGTGAGGAACCACTGAGGGGTTTTCAGCAGGGGAGTGGCATGATGGAATTGCCTTGAGAAGCCTCACTTTGCTGCTGGATGGAGAATGGATTGGTGGGGAAGACAGGGTCCAGCGCTGCCGGTGGCTGGGTCTGGGGAATAGGGGAGGATGGTGAGGTTGGAGGAGTAGAAAGGGCAGGGCTGGGAGATTTGATAGACATGGGAACAACAGGAGTCCCTGTTTCTGACTTGGGAAGCTGTGTGGGTCTTGAGAGGAGCAAGGCTTTCAAGAGGTGGAGACCAGCTGTGGACAGAGCATATGTGAGATGCTGGTGGGACGTGCAATGGAGATGCCTGATGGACAGTTGTGCAGAAAAGACTGGGCCACCCTGAGAGTTCTAGGCCAGAAATAAATCTTTAAAGCCACAAGGATGGATGAGATCACCCAGAATAAGTCTGTAGAATGAAAAGAACCTTGAGGGACCCTCAGATTTCAAGGACAGGTACATCCCAGGAAGCCTTCTTTGAGCCATCCAGGCACATATGACTTCCATCTGTACTAAGCCTCCTAGCAATTAGTTTAAGTTGTGGTTTCTTTTCCTGTCTGCCTTGTATCATTGACTGGACCCATGGTTCTTAACCGGGGGTGATTTTGCCCCCTAAGAGACATTTGGCAATGTCTAGAGACTTTCCTGGTTGTCACAACTGGGTAAGAGGCTGCTACTGGCATCTAGTGGGTAGAAGCCAGGGATGCTGCTAAACATCCTATGATGCACAGGGCAGGCCGCACAGCAGAGAATTATGCAGCCCCAAATGTTGACAGTATGGAGGTTGAGAAACCCAGCCCTGGATGAGAAAACCCTGAAGGCAGGCTCTGAGTTTTTTCATTTTGGTCTCCCCAGCATCTAACACAGCACATGACATATGACTCACTACCCTAGCGGAATCCAGTCTGGGCTTGAAGAGAGAGCCTCAGTCCACGTAGCAGTGAAGCCTGCAATACTTAAGATCCAACCCTCCAGCAGGCTGGACCAGCCCACAATACAGGATGAAGGGAACGTTGAGCCAGTGGGGCAAATCTGCTGAAAAGCTGCCAAACACCCCAGAGATTGAGGGCATGTTGCTGTGTATATTTTGCCAGCCTCATTTTTCCCTTGTCTTGTTAACTTCTGTCATTCCTTTATCACCTAAGTAAATATATGTTTTTTTTTTTTTAAAACAGGCAAGTTACAGATAAACAATAGGAGAAACGTGACAAGCTACTGATTAAGAGCATGGGCCCTGGAGTCAGAGAAAGCCAGGTTTATGTCCTGGCTCTGCTGCTTACTCACTGAGTGAGCCTCTGTTTCCTCATCTGTAAAATGGTTTTAATGAACCTGCCTTGTAGGATTGTAGGGAAGCGTAAATGAGGATATATAGACAAAAGGTTTAGCCCAGCACTGGGCTTGTAGGAAGTCTTCAAAGTCACTACATATGTGTGTGTGTGTGTGTAAATTTATATGTATGTATATATATATATGTTATGTGTCTTTTTATATATGAAAGCATTTTTAATTAGCCATAATCCCACCACCATTTGGATAACATTTCAGTGCATACCCTTCTGACATGTATGGATTTTTAAAAAATAAAAATGGCATCTTGCTTTATATATAGGCCTTTGTAGCCTGCTTTTTTCACTCTATAATATATTGTGAATGTCTTGCCATTTCGATAAATATACATCTACATCATCATTTTTTAAGAGCTGCATGGTTCTCCATTGTGTGGCTGGACCATAATTCATTTAACCAGCCCCCACGGTTGGACACTTGGGTTGTTTCCAATCCTTCGTGATTACAAACAATTCTGCAATGAACATCCTTGTACACACATCTTCACGCTCTTGTCCAATGATTTCCTTGGGGACCACTTGGACTTTTTTGGCAGGAGCCATGTGGCCCTGACCATATTCCTCAAGTAGAAGCCCTTGGGCCCAGCAAGGACGGGGCTGGGGTCCCCACGGGAAGGGAGAGGATTCCCAATGGCAGATAACTGTTTTGGCCCCTGGAAAGCAGGTTCTGATGTGAAGGCTGGGCTTCTCTATGAGCTAAATAGCCCCACCCTACCTCTCTGTTGTCACTGTGGTGCCTGTAGAGTAAGGCATCAGCGGGGGGAGGTGGACTCTGTGTGCGTGTGATGGGCAGAGTGACAGCTACCAGGCAGGCGGGGACAGAAGGTGGAAGGGCCTGGGCAGGCTGATGGATGGGTAGCTGAGGCACATGGATCCAGGTCAGTGGGCAGACAAGATGATGGGCAGTGACGGGCTGGACAGATTCAGGGGACCAGATACTGGACTGTGGCCTCACAGTGGAGTCCACAGGAACCAGGAGCTGAAATCCTGTATTCAGGGACACCAGGGAGTTCCTGGGAGATGCAGCCAGGCCCCAAGGCCAAGAGGCTTCCAGAGATTATTCTGTCATCCAAGCAGCTGTTTAGGATTTAGCCTGTCAGAGTTGAAAGGATATTTAGGTGTGAATGAGCCCAACCCTGTTATACAGATGGGGAACTGAGGCCTGGGGGAGGAGGTTACTTTCTAGGGTCCTACAATGTCTCAGCAACAGACCGAGTCCTTTGCCTCTAATTTAGTCCATTTTCATTTCCATTTTTTTTAAATAAACAAATTATTTATTTAATTTTTATTGGCTGCATTGGGTCTCCGTTGCTGTGCACAGGTTTTCTCTAGTTGCGACGAGTGGGGCCTGCTCTTCGTTGCAGTGCACGGACTTCTCATTGTGGTGGCTTCTCTTGTGGAGGACAGGCTCTAGGCATGTGGACTTCAACAGTTGCGGCATGTGGGCTTAGTAGTTGTGGCACATGGGCTTAGTTGCTCCGTGGCATGTGGGATCTTCCTGGACCAGGGATCGAACCCGTGTCCCCTGCATTGGGAGGCAGATTCTTAACCACTGTGCCAATGCAGAAGTCCTCCACTTTTTTAAATGAGCCTCTCTCCTGGGCTTGAAAGGAAGGGGACCATTTTGGCAAGAGGGGGAGGTTAAGGCCCAGCAGGGGAGGGGGATTGGGAGGTCAGAGTGAGCCTGGTCATGAATTTCTCCATCTATGCCCCTCCCACGATTCTATTTCTGCCACCCTGCTGTGTGCTGTTGAAAGCACAGACCCAGGAGCCAGACGGAAGATTCCCACCGTGGCTCAGCCACTTACTAGCTGAATGACCGCAGATAAATTGCCCCACCTGTGCCTCGGTTTCCTCATCTGAGGTTTGTTGAGAGGATTCCATGAGTTAATAGAAGTTCTAAGGCACCCCTTAGAACGGTGCCTGGCCTGTAGTAAGTGCTCCATAAGCATTAACTACTTACATTCCACTATTTTGCACTCAAAGCTGCCTCCACAGCTGTGTCCCTTTGAAGGCAAAGAATGTGTCTCTCTCATCCTGTATCTCATCTTCACTTCTCACCACCAGGGCCCTCTAGCCAGTTGGGCACGTATATAGTAGGTGCTCAATGTCCTGAAGTGGCTGGTGAACTATATCCTGTTGAAGGGATTAGGGAAGGTTCATAGAGGAGGCAGCCGTGGAGCTGTGCTGAGGTCTAGCATGGCATTGCTGCCGTGGAGGTGGCAGGGTGGGCATCCCAGGGGCAGGAACAGCATGAGTGACGGGCAGAAGTGTGGTGAACGTCTGGGTGACAGCTCATTGCCTGCTGTGAGCAGAGCACCGAGACGGTAAAGGGGAGGAACGAGAGAAGCTGAGAAAGGCGGCGGCGGGGCAGGGGGGCTGGTTCGGCAGAATTCAGAAAGGTGGGCCTTCAGGCTGGGGGAAGCAGGCCATGGGGGACTGTTGACTAGAGCTTTAGGAAGATCATGCGGATGACATTGTTTTAGGATCAACTTGAAGGAAAGAGAAAGGAAGCAGGGGCAGCTGAAATTGTCCCTGAGACAAGTGGGGTTGGGGCTTGAATGAGGTCACGGAGAACAGGGGCCAGAGGGAAAAGGCACCGAGGAAATAGGATCAACAGGACTGCTGGTCGTGGAAGATGAAGGAGACAGAGAAGTGAAAAATGATGAGGTCTCAAGCCTGGGTGTCTGGGAAAACTGGGGTGCCATCACCACATTGAGGGTCTATACTTGAGCGATATGGGGAAAGTTGAGATGCCAGCTAAGATTATTCATCCATCCAGCTTCCCATCTAAGCCATCCATCCACCATCCAATCCATCTTCCTCCTGCCCACCTGCCTCCATTGAAACATCCATCTACCTGGTCCACCCCTCCTTCCCCTTCCTCCACCCCTCCATCCATCCACCAGTCATCTATCACACATGTACCACCACCTTTCTTTCCATCTTCTGCTATCCATTTATCCACACTCATTCATCCATAATCCTCCAACTCATTCATTCATCCATTCAAGTTACATTTCTTATGAGCCTACAATGGGCCAGGTTCTGGTAAAATCTTATCACAAAGCCTTTAGAGATGCTTGCTTTATAATAAAGATAGTGATTAGAAAGGCCAGGGGAAGGGACCAGAATTCTTTTACCTAGAAGAAAGAAATTTGAGAAGACAGTTTATGTCTCTAAAGCTACGGAAGATGACCCCAAAGAAGGTGGCCTGCAGATCAGCTGTGTTCTATTCTTGCAGCTGGAGGGACTGTGGTTAGCTTGGAGGGAGAACTACCTTATTGATCATTACAGGTGTCTGAAGTACTGACCTGATCGTGTGTTTGGGCTAAAGGGGGATACGAAATCTATAGAGGTGATTTAGTGGGCATGAGTAGAGACCGGGGCATTTTCGGTGCCGTTAGTGGAGAAGGACTCAGGACTTGCCTTGAAGAAAGTTGGGGGAGTGGGAGCGGAAGAGCAGAGGACCAAGGTGAGGGGAACTTCTGGGGAAGCAGACAAACCTGTGGCTGGGATGAGCCAGGATGAAACAGGGCACCTTAATTCTCAAAGCAACCCTTAGAGGGAGGGCCCCTCCATTCTCCTCACTCAACCTCCATCCCTTCACAAGCCAACATTTTCTCTGAACCTCCTTACACAGCCCTGACCCCTCCCAAAGCCTCCCCCCCTCCATTTAGCCCTTGATTCCTTCTCAGCCCCTATTCTCTCTTCTGGGCCTTTGTTCCCTCAAGACCTCCAATCTCCTCACAAACCCTGGGCTTTCAACCGAGCCCCTGGCCAGAATCCAGAGCCGCCACTTCTTCTCCGAGCCCCCATCTCTTTGTGGAAGCCCTCTTCTCTCGTGGCAGAGCGCCTCCAGATGCCCCAGCACAGCTCTCACTCCCCTCTGCATGAGCCCCAGCCCCCCGCAGAGCCCCCATCCCCCCCTCCTGGAGCCCCAGATCCTCTCCCTGAGCCCCATCCCTTCCTGCTCACCCAGGTCCCTCTTGGAGTACCTACCACGTCACTTAGCTCTTGGCCACCTTCTGGATGTACGTCCCTTGTTCTCTAACAGAGTTTCTGTGCCTGTTCTGACCTCTCCTCTGCCCTCTGAGCTCCCCACCCCCCCACCCCCCCCCCCACCCCCCCGTTGCCTCATAGAGCCCTCCTGCCACCCCCGCCTCAGGGACTAGACCTCACTCTCCAGGGTCTGTCGGCCAGCTCTACAGCCATCCCTGGGGCTCTGCACCAAGCCAGTCAGCCCGCAAGACCCTCCCTGCAGCCTGTGCAGTACCCTGGGGGGCTTTGGGGATGGAGGGACGCATAGGGCCCCAGGTGGGCCAGACTGGGGGCGGGGACCAGCAGCTTTGGCAGCTCAGCTCCATCCTGGGCTGAGAGAAGCCGGAGACTCTCGCTGCTTCTGGGTTAGGAAAACAGTCACAAATTAGAGAAAATGCTTCAGGAAATTGCTCTGCTCCGTGAGAGAGAGGTCGCCTCAGGAGGGAGGGAAAGAGGCCCTAAGCCAGCAAAGTCTCCTCATGGCCTCACCTATCGGCTCCAAACCATCCGCTTGGCATTCTAGGCCCTAGCGCGTCATCTGACATAGTCACCGGCCAAGTGCTGACCTGTGGATCTTTACTCACCTAGGCTGAGCTCTTCCATCCATTCAGCCTGAACGCTCCCTTCCGGCCCGTCACGAGCCATTGGTACATGTCTCGACGCTTTGACAGTCCCTCAAGGACAGGAACCATGTCTTGTACTAATGGCAGACAGGCAGATGGATCTAGGCACCCATCTTCATCTGATACATATTGGCTGGGTGGCCTTAGGCAAGTCTCTTTGACTTTCTGAGCCTCAGTTTCCTCATCTGTAAAGTGGGAAACCTAAGACCTTCCTTGCTGAGTTGTTACTGGGAATGAATGAGGTAAGGGGCACATCGTGCCCTGCTCAGTATAGGTACCAAATTAATGAAGATGTCCTTCTATATCTTATAGCCAGTTCAGAACATTGAGAGCCTACATTTATCTATGAATATTCACTTATCAGCACCATCCCCAGCTGCCTGCTCTGTACCTGTTTGTCCATCATTCCCCTTCTGAGAAGATATGAAAAGAGGGCACATGAGCTTCAAGACAAGCACTTGGGGGTTCCTGATATAAGAGGATGAAACAGTAAAGGTTGAATTTTATGAATCTTCTGGCCATCAGGCAAGACTCAAGCCTGACCATCTTCTGTCAGGAGGAATTAGGACAGGATAGCCAAAATCTTGGGTTCTGGATCCAGACTGCCTGGGTTTGAGCCCCTGTGTGCTCCTCTTTAGCTGCCTGACCTTGAGCAAGTGATTTAACCACCTCAGTTTCCCCATCTGTAAAATAAGAATGGTAATCACTGTACCTGCTTCATAGAGTGTGGTAAGGATTAAATGAGCTTATATTTGTAAAGTGCTTAGAACAGTGCCTGGTACCTACTAAGCTCTAGAAAAGGGTTTGTCAAGTAAAATTGATGAAGGATTAAGGGAAATAGGAGTGGAGAGCATGGGAGCTGAAGCAGGATAGGAAATGGGCTTTCAGAATTGTGTTTTTGCAGAGCTAGAGTCTAGCCAGTTGCCGGTCAAAGTGGCCTCTTTCTGAGTAAGGAGAAGAAGGGATGTTCTCTAAGTAAAAAGGCGTTTTCTGGAGACCACTGGAGTGCTTCATTTGGGAAAAGATGGGCCCAGGCCCTTTGCACACAGAGGCAGCCTCTGCAGAGGACAGCAGGGAAAGAGACCCAGGGTTCTCAGTGGCACCTCTGAGCCCCAAGGGATTCTCACCTGCCCTTTCTCTGGCCCAGTGGAGGCTCTCTCCTGGCATGACTATTCCCTTCCTGCCAAACACAGGTGAGACTGATTGCTGCGTTCCTATGATGGAGGGGGACCAAGACACTTTGTCACGGGGTCTCAGAGAATTCCTTCCCGCAGTCTGGCTGAGCAGGGAGTGGAAGGTGTGTCCCAGAATCTGCTGCTAGTGAGCACCGGGAAAAGTACAGCGGACCAGGCATGGTCCTTGCCCTTGAGGAAGTTTGGGAAACACAGCCAGTTCCTGGAGTCCCTCTTCTCCTTGGGCCTCAGTTTCCTCATCTGTCCTCTTCCTTTTTACAGAGTGGTCCTTCCACCTGTCCCTCTCTTTTTCTCCTCCTCCCAAGGCTCCTCCCCAAGCAGAGGATGGGAGGGGTCCCCAGGGAGGAGAGGGAGTTTGTACAAACTGGGGGCATGACTGGAACTTCTGATTGGCTGGTCAGGGACATTCTTTTCCCTGGTTGCCATAGCAGCCATTTCCTGGGGTTGTCAGTGATGAAACTCATAACATTGTTTTCAAATAATCCGTGTAATTGAAATAACAATTGAGCTGTTAACTCGTCTCTCACACGGGGCTGGGACAGAGCTTCCTTTCCATATACCCTCCTGCCCACCCCAGGAAGCTCTGGTCCCTCCCCACCTCCTCTCTGAGGCTCCAGCCCCTTCCTTGGGTTGGAGGAAAAAAGAGGAGGTAAATTTGTTATAAAATCCTAGAAACTTCGGCCCCCAGAGTTGAACCAGAACTTAGAAACCAGAATCCCCCTCGCCCCCGCATCTTTTGTAACTAGAGGTGCAGAGGAGGAAGGCGCTTAACCAGGGTCACACAGGAAGGAAACAGCTGAACTAAGACATATAGCTCTGTTCATGGGTGGGAATTGGAGTTGATGTGTTGCACTGAGGGGTTGATAAAGTCCACAGAGCTGCCCCCTCCAAGGACTTCAGTGTGTATGAATATTTACCTACCTGTATCCCCATTTTACGTGAATTGCTGAGGACCCGAGAGGTTAAGCTTAATACAAGTGTTTTTATAACTTTTCAGAAAAAACCTGTTGAATGGGTGGATCTCAAAGAGCACAGACCACTTCTCTCTCTCCTCACTCCCACCCCCACCAACCAGGAACTAAGATCTGGCTTCTTTCAGCCAGAGGACCTCTTGGAAATAGGGGTTGAGAGCAACTGGGGGATTTGTGGCTTAGAGCAAGAAGAGGATGGATTCCTGGAGGAGATAATAGGAGGAGGAAATTTCAAAGTACTGAATCCCCCCCACCCCTACCCCGCTGCCATCCACCCCTATTCAGAGGCTGGGTATTCAGAAGCTTAAATATGAGCAACACAGATCCTTGCCCAGTCTTCAGCTGGGGATGGATGGAAAAATGGAAGAAGCAAGGCCTCTTCTATTAGTAAATATCTCCATGCACATGTGGGAATGCGGGTCTGCACAGACAGCTCCCTATAGTGGCAGCTCCGCTAAGGATAAAAACATAAAAAAAAAAAAAAAAGTGTCTGGTCGCTGTCCAAGGTACTCTCTGGGTCTGCAGACTGTGGGTGGCTGGGGCGGCAGGCACTTGCTGGGACTGGGGGTGGGGACAGTTCTCTGAATGTGAGACTGGGTAACAGCAAGAGGTTGGCTTCCTTCCCTGGATTCCAGAGTGTTGGAACCGCTAAGGGTCTTGGCAACCATCTACTCCCTCCGTTCATTCATTCTTACTTATTCAACATTTATTGAGCACCTACTCTGTGCCAGGCACTGTGTGGGCCATGAGGATATGAGAACTAGGGACACTCAGTCTCCACCTTGAAGGACTCTTTCAGTCTTTTGGGGAAGACACACACACACACACACACAGACACCTTTTGTGAGGGAAATAACTTGGGCTCAGTTGTTGATGGTTGCATAGGAGTTCTCCAGATGGATAATGAAGTAAACAGTATTTCAGAGGGGCAGCATAGGCAAAGAAATAGAAGTATTTACAGTTTATAGAACAGTGGGAAGTTCTGTGTGGTTCAAGTATTGGCTGCCTTTGAAGAGCCTGGGTTCTGGAGAAGGGCAGTGACATCCAAAGTGCTACCTTGACTTGGGGCACAGCTAGGGCTAAAACATGATACCTTACTTTGTCAGTCAGAACTGCAGAGCTAGTTGGGTCTTTGAAAGAATCTAGTCCAAACTGCTGTTTTTCAGATGGGAAAATAGAGGGTCAAGGAAGTTCAGTGTTGTGCTTGGGATCACACAGTAAGGATGTAGCAGAGCTGGGATTTGAAATCTGGTCTATTTGATATCAAAACCTGAAATGTTTTCACAGAACCAAAGTTGGGAGCAGAGTGAGTGCCACCTCAGCTCCGCTAGAGAGGGCTTGGGCAAAGTTGGGCTGCCCCAGTGGGACCTGTGCATGGAGTGGGACGGGCAGCCTGGGCCAGCTCCTGTCCCATTGTTGGCACTCAGCCCTTTCCCAAGAGGAACACAACTCCAGCGGAAAAGCTCAGCAGCAAGACCTTCCTCTTGGCTGGAGTGAGCCTGGTCCTACTTGCAGTCCTGCCCTGACTCTCTGAGTGACCTCAGGCAAGACATTACCTCTCTCCAGGTCTTAGTTTCCACAGTCATCTATATCATAGGAGGGTCCTCCTTGCCTACTCTCTGTGGCAGTTGTTCTTAATGGCGAGGGGGAAGAGGGCATGACTTGGACCCCCAGGGCACATTTGGCAGTGTCTGGAAACAGTTTGGTTGACAGGGATGCTACTGGCATCTAGTGGGTAGAGGCAGGGATGCTGCTGGACATCCTCCAGTGTGCAGGACAGCGCCCCGCCCCCCATAAGAATGATCCAGTCCAAAATGTCAACAGTGCCAAGATGGAGAGGCCCTGCAGTCTGAGCCTTGTTTGTGAAGATCAAGTCGGGCCACAAGGATGAGCACTGAGGGCTGTGCAGAGGTGCACCCCAAGCTTTAACATAGAGAAGCAGAAGTGGCCTATCAAGGGCAGACCTGGCTGTGTTGAGAAGTACTTAACCTCTCTGAGCCTTCGTTGGGTCATCAATGAAATGGAGGCAGTAATAATAGCATCTGTCTCGGGAGACCGTTGAGAGGGTGTGAGATCATGTATGCAGAGGGCAGAGGAAAACGGCAACACGGGAAGTTGCGGGGGCCCCCACCCTGAACCCCTCTACTGCAGACACAAACCCTGAGCTTTTAACCTCAAACTGCAGAGCCAGCTCTGCCATGCAGAGCTATGGGCTCTTAGGCAACATAACCACTCTGTGCCTCAATTTCTCATCTGTAAAATGGGGATGACAATAGTACCTACCATATAGGCTTTTGGGAAGGTTAAAAATGAGTTAACAGATGTAAAGCACTTAGAATGGCACAGAGTAAATGCTATGCAAATGTTAGCTACTACTGTTGTTTGGTTTCTGTTGTTGTTGTTGTTATTATTATTATTATTATATGGATTCTATCTGGAACAAGGCACTCACACAAGTTGCGGAAGGTGCCTCAGATACTGGCCTCTCCAGGTGCCATCTCTCCACAGCTTTCTGCCTGTCCTTCCCCCAACCCAAGCCTTCCATGGACCCAGCTTAGGGCCTCTGCGACCCTAATGTTGCTGGTCTCCCTCTCAACGGTCCCACCCTGCTTGTCTATAGCTTGATGAATCCCATCTCCACCCTCACCCTCCTCCTCTCCTGTTGAGTCTGCCAGAGCCAGAGATGGCTGTGAGAAGCCGAATCCATAGGCAGGGAGACCTGGAGCACCTGCACCTCACTCTATAACTCAGGCCCCATCACACAAGACCTCAGCCCTGAACACTCAGATCCTGAGCCCTGGCCCACCTGGACTAGCCCTTGGCTAACCCTTCAGAGAATGGATAAATTCTTTAGCACAGGGTTTCTCAGCCTCAGCACTACTGATATTTGGGGCTGGATAATTCTCTGTTGAGGAGGGCTTCTCTGTGAATTGTAGGATGTTCAGCAGCATCCCTGGTCTCTACTAAGTAGATGCCAATAGCTCACCTCCTCCAGTTGCGACAACCCAAAATGAGCCCAGACATCGCCAAATGTCTCCTGGGTGGCAAAATCACCTCTGGTGGAGAATCACTGTTCTAGAACTTTGTTATAAGATGTGAGTTGTGTCTTACAGTATCCTGGCAGAGACACTTTAAAAACCTAATAAACATCCACAAATTGGTCCTCTGATGCCACCCTAAACTTGATCCCATTTTCCAACCAAAATTACAATCCCTTGACCCACTGTCAAAACCAATTGGCCACAAGCATCAGGCCCAACTCCCAAACTCTTGGCCCTGACCCCAAACCCTGAATCTTAATCTTAAATCTAAAATTTTAACCTATTTCCCAATCCCCTCACCTTAACTCAGATTCTAATCCTAAACCCTTGACCTGTTCCAAAACTTCAGATTTCTTAACCTCAAACAGAATTCAAAATCCACAGGTTAAATACATACATATATATATATATATATAATATATATATTTATACATATAATATATAATATAATGAATCACTTTGCAGTACACCAGAAACTAACAAAACATTGCAAATCGATTATACTTCAGTTGAAAAAGAAAGAGAAATCAATCAGTCAATCCACAGGTTAGCCCCAATAGGAAACCTACAGTTCCAGATCCTTCCAGCACCACCTCCTAATCCTGATTCCTGTCCCTTCTGGCCTCTGGAGATTCTTTGGTCAAGCTTCTAGCCTCTTCCCCTTCGAGGTGGCCCCAGGTCTCCCAGGGAGAGGCAGGAAGGGCCACAGGAGTAAGAGGCTCCAGGAGACAACCCTATCTCATAACCCCTCCCTCACACCACCCCAGGCAGCCAATCTGGAAATTTTATTATTTATTCATTCAAACATTTAATGATCACCCACTCTCTGGGCTTTGTGTTGGACGCTAGAAAAACAGTGGAGAATTAGATCCTACTGTTGCTGCCTACTATCTACTGGGGGAGAGAAAGAAATAGACAAACAAGTAGACAGATAGTTCAAAACAATGTTTCCAGAGTCATTTCGAGAAATGGCCACTGAGCACATATTATCTGCCAAGCACCATTCTAAGTGCTGGTGATACAGCCCTGAGTACAAAAGACAAAGCTCCTACATGAGCTTCCATTAAAGGGCAAGGAAATAAATCAGTACATGTGTGCTGTATCAGACTGTGCTGAGTTCTATGTGGGCAGGGCAGGGAGAAAGCGGGGCGAGGGGATAGGGGGTTCCTGAGGATGGAGGTGTTGTTCTACTCAGGCTGTCAGGGAAAGTCTCACATTTAAGCCAATATCTGAAGGAAGGGAGAGAGTGAACCATGCAGATATCAGGGGCAACGGTGTTCCAGGGAAGAGGATCAGCAAATGCAAAGGCCCTGAGGATGTAACATGACCATTACATTCAGAGAGCAGACAAGGTCAGTGGGGCTGGAATGGAGGGGGGGATGGTAGGAGGAGGTCAGGAAGTAACAAGTGGCCAGATCATGTTGGGTCTTTTTTCTTTAATATTTATTTATTCGGTAGTGCCGGGTCTTAGTTGCAGCAGGCGGGCTCCTTAGTTGCAGCTCTTGGGCTCCTTAGTTGTGGCATGCGAACTCTTAGTTGTGGCATGCGAACTCTTAGTTGTGGCATGCATGTGGGATCTAGTTCCCTGACCAGGGATTGAACCCAGGCCCCTTGCATTGGGAACACAGAGTTTTAACCACTGCGCCACCAGGGAAGTCCCCATGTTGAGTCTTATGGGCCATTTTACCCAGAGTAAGACGAGACGCTCAAGGAATTTGGAGAGGAGGAGTGTTATGATCTGATTTATGTTTTAACACCATCACCGAGAACAGTCTGTACGGGGCAAAGGCAGAAGCAGGGAGACCAACGAGGAGGCTATTGCAATAGCCCAGGTGAGAGAGAATGGTGGCTTAGACCAGGCTGTGAACAAAGAAGGTGGTGAGAATAGTCAGATTCTGGATCTATTTTAAGGTAGTGCTGGCAGGATTTGCCAAGGGATTGCATGTAGGGTGTGAGATACAGTGAAGTCAAGAAGGACTCCAAGGCTTTTGGCGGAAGCAGCTGGGATCATGGCGTTGCCAGGTACTGAAATGGGAAAGCTGGAAGAGGAGCGGCTTTAAATCTATTTTCTTTTACTGTTATTGGGGGTGGGGGGTGGCAGTTGGGGGACAGAAGTCAGGAGTTCTGTTTTGGACATGATGAGTTTGAAGTGCATTTTAGACATCCAAGTGGAGTTGTTGAACAAACAAGTGGGTTTAGGAGTTGGGGCTGTGGGAGAAATCTAGTTGGACGCACGCACTTGGGAATCATCAGCAAATTGAAGGGCTTTAGTTGTAGGATTGCATGTGGTGACCTAGGGAGTGGGTGTAGACAGAAAAGGTGAGCAGCCCAAGGACTACGCTCTGGGCCCCGCCAGCACATGGGGGGAAATGAGGTAGAAACAGCGAAAGGGACAGTGAAATGGACACGGTAGTGAGGTACAGGTGCTGGGGGGTGGGGCGCGTGATACTGTCTTTGCTCCCGGTCCCTTTCTTCTGCAGTTGTGATCCTACCTTCTCATGAAGTTGTGAGCTGACACAGAGAAGTTGCTAACAGAGAAGAGAGTTGACCCTGGACGAAGGGAAAAGAGAAGAGAGACACCAAATCTAGAGCAGCCAGGGAAAGCTTCATATATTAGAGGTGACATTGGAGCCTGGCTTTGCACAATTAATAAAAAATCCCCCATCAGACAAGATTGGGGAAAAGCATTGCAGGGAGAAGGAACAGCACGTGCAAAGGCTCAGAGGCCTATGACCACCAGGGCACACAATCTGAGCTCATGGTTCCTGACCCTCCAAACCTACGACTCACTCCTCACTCTGTTCCCCACATCACCACTGCACCCACCTTGGAGTCCTCCCCAACAGGTCCCTCTCCCTTACCTCCCTGGAGCACTCCTGCTGTGTCCTGAGGATTCTGCCTCCTGCAGACTTCTAGAAACAGCCCTCTCCTCTCCATCCTCCCCACCCCTACCTGGGATTAGCTCCCTGTTATCACTCACCAGGACAACAGCTGCTTCTCCCACCCCCCTGTTTCTTTCTCAGTCGCCCTGTGAGGGTCCCCACAGGGTAAGTGTGGCCCATCTGCTTTACACACACAGCAGCCTGGGTGAGTTTAACAAAAGGGATAAGGTTCATGGCAATCCTCTGCCTCAGAAGCTTTCAACAACTTCCCATTACTCTCGGGACCAAATTTAAAATTTAACAAGGCCCACGAGGCCCTGCACGGTGTGGCCCCCTGCCCGCTTCTCCAGCCTCATTTCAGCCCTCCTTCCCCATCACTCCTGATGCGCCAGCCCCCTGCTGCCTTTCAGATTTCTCCACTCAACTCGACTCTGCAATCCATCCAGCCTCAGGGCCTTTACCCGTGCTGTGCTGTTCCCTCCACTTATCTGCTCTCTCCCTCCCCACCCCCACTGCTTCAGTTAACACCCACTCATCCCTCCAGGCTGAGAAAATCGTACATCATCAGGGAGCCCTTCCCAGAACTCCAGACTGGACCAGCTCCCCTATTTGAAACCCTACTTGCTCCCTGTACCTTTATTTTATCATCATCATTTGTGTTTTTGTTTTGGCCATGACCAGGGATAGAATCCATGCCCCCCTGAAGTGGAAGTGCAGAGTCGCAGTCACTGGACCACCAGGGAATTCCCATCATCCTTTGTTTTAATGCAGTCCTGAGTAGGTAATGATGATAGCTAACAATTATTGAGTATCTCATGCTCAATAATAAATGATAGTATATTACGCTTTCACATATTTTTTATTCATTTAATTGCTCAAACAACCGTATGAGGTAGCTATATACTATTCTTATTCCCATCCTACAGATGAAGAAACTGGGGCCCAGGAGGGGTTATCTGTGCTGTAAGATCACACAGATATCTTAAAAAAATGTGGATATATGTATATGTATAACGGATTCACTTTGCTGTACAGCAGAAACTAACACAACATTGCAAATCAACTATACTCCAATTTAAAAAAAAAATCACATGGATAGTAAAGTCAGACCGGGATATGGACCCTGGCAGCCTGGCTCCAGAGCCCACAAACCTGTCTTTCTGCTTGATGAGAGACCCCATGAGATGAGGTACCATGTCAGTCTTGTTCACAGCTTCGTCCCCTGCATCATTCAGAGGGCTCAGTAAATGTTGAATGAATGAATGAATGAATGAATAGACTTTTGAGCGGTACAGGGTTCGCAGTATGGGAATGCAAGCAAGGAGGCTGGAATGATGGACAGGACGAGACATGAAAGGCCCTGTATGGCAGCCAGAGGACTGCAGACTTGGCTCTGGTCCATGGGAACCATGGGGCTTTCTTGAGCAGAGGAGGGTGGAGCTCAGATAAGTATCTTGGATCCCGCTGTTGGCTGTTGTGGAGGAGGGCCAGAGGTGGGTCCTTTCCTGCCCAGCAGCCAGGCGAGACTGGCACCTGCCCCCTCCCACCTGGCTCTATTAGCATTCTGCGTGTGACTTGGGCTCCACAATTAACACAAAGGTATAGTCATTCATTCTGACTGGAGGACTCGGGGGATCAGCCGATCGGGGGCTGGCTGCGCAGGGCTTCTGCTGGGAAGGCATGTCACAGCACAGCGGCCACCGAAATGAAAAGCTATTAATAATGATCCTGGAACTTCACTCCCATCAGCTGTTTGTTTAAAGGTGTTCCGTACTTGGAACCGCCTGATTTATGTGGGCAATAACGCGCCCCGGTCGGTCCTCACTTTTTAAAGCAGCGCTAATGGGGTGAGACTGAGACCCCGGGGGATGCTGGGGAATTAGGCTTGAAGGCCGGCCTGGTCAGCCTCAAATCTCAACTCCCTGCCCAGCACCATCTTAAAAGGCACTGGAGATGGCAAAACGGGAAGAGCTGAAAGAGCTGGGAGAGCTGGGCTCAAATCCCAGCCGCTACACTTGACCAGCTTAAGCTGGTCTCTTCCCCTCCACCCCAGCCTCAGTTTCCTCATCTGCACTTTGAGTAAAAAGAACACCCACATGGAAGGGTTGTTAGGAGCATCCGTGAGAAGCACACAGTAGGGGCTCAATAATGTCTTTGTTTTCTCCCCCAACTCTTTTTTTCCCATGGAAAACTGTCCCCACCACCTGCCCAGTCCTCTCCAAGAAGGAGAAGCATTTGATCCACTTCAGTGTTTATCAAGGATCTACGGTTGAAATTTGACATTTAAATTCCTGAAGGCCTCACAACAACACAGGGAGAGAGTATGGTGCCCATTTTAGAGATGGGGAAACTGAAGCTCAGTGGAGCAAAAGACAAGTCTAAGGTGACCCAGCTCAAAGTCCTCTACAATGTGAGTTCCAAATTGGCGGAGATTGGATCTATTCTGTCCACTATTGAGTACCCAGCACTTTGCACGATGCCTGGCACAGTACAGAAGTACAATATATGATTGTTGAATTGAAAACAAAAAGTGTCAGAATCTTTGACTTGGAGGCCTACTGCCCTTTCCATGTTGAATCCCAGGGGTAGACACAGTCAGAAGAGCTGAGTGCTACCCCTACCTCTTGGGTAAGTTACATAATGGGGACATTGGATCAGATGACTCTAGGGAGGGATTTCTCAGCCTCAGCACTATTGACATATTGGATTGGATAATTCTCTGTGCTGGGGGCTGTCCTGTGCACTACAGAAGGTTTCACAGAGTCCCTAGTCTCCACCCTCGAGATGCTAGTAGCATCCCTCCAGCTGTGACAAGCAAAAGTGTCTCCAGACATTGCAAATGTCCCTGGGGGTCAAAGTCGCCCCTGGTTGAGAACCACTATTCTAAGAGCTTTCTCCAGGCATCATACAAACTCTGAATAGCAGAGGGTTATGTTGTGGAAGTCTGGGGGGAAGACAAGACTTAGACTCATGACCCAGCTGTGACCCGAGGAGAAATATCATATTGATATTTTCAGAGTCACATTTTCCCATTTGGCCTGTTAGAGGGCAATTCTTCTGCTTGCCAGAGCCAATCACCTGGCAGTTTCTGCTGATGATGCTAACCTGGTCCACACACAGAAGGTCACCTCCTTTTGTGTAAGGTGAATTTCCCAGAATGCATTGCAGCTAAAACTGAGGACTGCTGGGTCCCTATTAGGTTCAGAGGTGAAGGAGAGATCTGAGGCTGTTGTGGATGAAGGCTAGGAATGATCTGGACTGGTCTCCAGGGATGCTCTGGAGGATTTGGAGAGACAAGAGAAAGACATAGGCAGGTCAGGGGGCAGATACAACTTCAGCAAAGATGAGGAGGCAGGAGTGAGCAGTGGTAGGGAGTAAGGAAGGAACTGGCCTGTACCCATTCCAGAAGGATAGACATGAGGACATCCTTCCTTTTCCAGTGGGCCCTGCCTCCCACCTTCCTACCTGGGGAAGCCACCCCTTTTCCCCAGGGGACACAGTTCCTCCGGGCTCCAAGCCATTCCCTCCAAGCCTCTTTCCCACTGGGACTCATTACACAGAGGCGGCCTGGAGAGGCAGGAAATGTGGATGCTTTGATGTGGGACACCAAGGGTTTCAGTTGCAGATTGGAACTTACAGCCCTGTGGCCTTGGCCCAGTCACATGACCAAGGGTGACTGACATTCAAAATATTTAACAATTGGCACAGCACAGGCACTGACCAGTCAGAACAGATGACACTTGGGGGGGAACAAGAAAACAATAGGGCTGGCTGAACACCATCAGGCCTGCCTCTGCACCTATCTCTCCTCCACCTCCATAGAATAGTGACACATCTACCCCTTGGGGCTATGGGATGAAGTGGAGGGAAAGTGCCCAGCACAGCAACCTGCATACAGTAGGCAATCAATAAATGTTCCGTAACTTCCCCGTAGGATCCAGAAGGTGCTGAGGTTTGAATACGCTGCAGCGGACCCTGGATCCCAGCAAAGACGTCTCTCTTTCCATTTGTTGAGGAAGCTATCTAATGATTCTGCCCCACCCCCCACAACCCTCCAAGGCTCAGGAGCACAGAGGCCGGAGAGATGCACGGGGGTCCAACTACATCAACTACAGCCAGCGCGCTGAGACTGTGGGCCCTGGACCCTTGCCCCCAGGGGTCTCCATCCTGCCCAGGGACCCTGGGACACCCAACTGCCAGCCATCCCAGGGGCACCTAGATCTGTCACTCCATCCTGGCCCAGCCAGCCCCCCTCTCGGTGGGTTTAGGCAGCTTGTCATTACGAAATCCATTTTCTTATCTCTTACCATATCTATTTTTCTAATTCTTACTTAACGAGCTCCCTTGAAAATAAGAAAATCATTGGAACAATTTCCTTAAGTGTGAAAGATTAGTTTGAAATCGGCATTAAGGAGACTAATTACCTGCATTCTCCCACCTTTCCGACAGCCGTGTGTCAGCAGCGAGGACTCATTCATCTGCTGCTCAGGGAAGGTCGTCAACATTTGGCTGCAGTGGGATTCTCTGCTCCCGGTCTTACTCACAGGGCACGCGAGCATGTGTGTGTGTGTGTGTGTGCGTATAAGAGAGAGACAGACAAATGAGAAGTGACAAGAGCAGGATGTCCCATGGTCAGGGCTGGGGGTGGGGTCCTTTTCAGAATAGGGGGGCGGGGTACCTGGGGGAGGTGGAGGCAGGATCCTGCCACACAAATTCCTGACAAGCTCCTCCCCAGGGACCTCGATTCCCCACCACTGACTCACTGAATGGCTTTGGGAAGTCACTTTGTGTCTTTGGGGCTCAGTCTTCTCATCAGTAAAATGAGGGTAGGGAATTCCCTGGTGGTCCTGTGGTTAAGACTCCACGCTTTCACTGCTGAGGGTCCGGGTTCAATCCCTGATCAGGGAACTAAGATCCCACAAGCCACTCAGTGCGGCCAAAAAGAATAAAAATAAAAATAAAATGAGGGTAGTTTACGTAGCTACAGTAACAGTATTTTCGGGCTTTCATGGAGACTGGCACCACTCAGGCGATCCCACCCACTCTTTTTTTTTTTTTAAGTAATTAATTAATTAATTAATTTATTGTCTGTGTTGGGTCTTCGTTGCTGCACACAGCTTTCTCTAGTTGCAGTGAGTGGGGGGGTGCTACTCTTCATTGTGGTGTGCGGGCTTCTTATTGTGGTGGCTTCTTTTGTTGCGGAGCACAGGCTCTAGGCACGGGGGCTTCAGTAGTTGCAGCTCACTGGCTCAATAGTTGTGGCTCATGGGCTCTAGAGCACAGGCTCAGTAGTGGAGGCGCACGGGCTTCGTTGCCCTGTGGCATGTGGGTTCTTCCTGGACCAGGGCTTGAACCCGTGTGCCCTGAATTTGACAGGTGGATTCTTAAGCACTGTGTCACCAGGGAAGCCCCCCCACCCACTCTTAATCCCGCCATAGCCCCGTTAGCAGTGTGTACAGAGGAGAGAGTGGAGGATCAGAGAGGTTAGGGAACATGCCCCAGGTCTCACACACACAGCAAGTTCAGAGCTGGAGGTGGAACCTGGGTCTGTCTGATTCCGGAGTTATGCCCTGTCCACTCTACCTAGGCTCCACACCTCCATCTGCTCCCAGAATCGCACTCCCAGCAAATGCAGAGTCTTAAGACCTGGGCTTTAACCCCAACTCATACCGGTGGTGTGATCAGAGGCACCTGCAGACATCTCTCTGAGCCTCAGTCTTCTCCTCTGTGTCATGGCGATTGTTGTCGTGCTTCCCACCACAGAAGAACGTGGCGAGGCCCACATGTTGGAATACACCCTGTAACCTGAACTGTGAGGTAGCCGCGTGGAGGATGGCAGCAGAGAAGTTCATTTGAGGGCCAAGGACTCAGGGAGAGGCAAGACTTACATAAGGGCATCCTCGGATCTGCAGAAGCTGGGGACAAGAACCCAGGTGTCTGCACTCCCAGCTCCCCCACACCTGGTCAGCTAGCCCCGCTTCTGTCTCCAGTGTTGAGGGACCTCCTCCGAGAACAAGGCTCTGAGCAGCAGGAAAGCAGGTTGACAAATGGCGACGCCCAGAGCGAGGCAGGGATTATGGGCTCCAGCGTCCAGCCTGGTACCTGGTGTGGGGGAGGGGCCATCACCCACCCCCTCTCCTGGGGAAAACTCATTGGGGGAGGCGGATAAGCTCTGAGAAGAGGACGGGAACATCTTCCATTTTCCATTTAACCACCTGATATTGAATTATAAATAATTCATACACCTGCCAAACATTTGATTAAAAGAACCCAATTCGCACTGCATTTGTCAAGGGGTAAGAATTGCATTTGGTGTTTTTATTTTAATCTGTCCTTTAACTCTTTTACGAATATTTATTTATGCTTGGCTGTCAGGTTTTATTCTATTTGCCCTGATTTTATTCTGGCTGTAGCTGGCATTTTTTCCTTTCCCTTTTTATTTTGTCACTTCTGCCTAGTAGTCATGCATTTGAGGGCCCAGAGGTAATAAATAAGGAAGAGGGACACTGTCTCTGCTCTCTCCGTGCACTGCTGCCCCACCCCTGTCTACGCCCGCTGTTTATGGACCCCTCTATCCCCGATCTGCTCCCCACCCACCCAGGCTTAGCTACTCTGGGTCTAACCTGCCAAGTCCAGTGTGTCTGGGCATGTGACACACACACACCTCTGTCTCCCAACCTCTGCCCACGCCCTTCCCTGCCATCCCGCTTCTTTGTTGCCAAGCATCGAGGAGGCCCTCTAATAATTATTTTTTTAATGAATAAATGAAGCAACATCATTAAAATCACCAGTACCAGTGTCTTTGGGGACAAAAAGGGAAGTATTGGTATCCATCAAGTCTGGTGATGAGAACAAGCTGTCACCGTGGGCTTTGCACTCGACAAGCTTGGAACCCCAGCCCTGCCACTTACCCGCTGTGCGAATGTGGGTAAAATATTTTAATTCCCTAGGTCCATACTCCCCCATCCGTAAGAGGCGTATATTAAAATAGCACCCACGTCAGAGATTGATACAGGAATTAGTGCATGCGCCCAGGACAGAGTAAGCATTCAAAAGCTGGCAGCTGCTATTTTTTTTATTATAAACTGCAATCTCTCTCTCTCTCTCAACGCTGCCGTATTCCCACTTGCCCTTCCTGCTTCTCCCTGGAGGCTGAAGTTTTGGGCATTTATGATATTATCCTGAATGCCGGGTGTAGGTCAATAGATGTGTCTGTGACAAACAAGAGAAAGAAAAGCAGGCCATTCCTTTTTTGCTGGCTACCTGCTTCCGCAATAATGTGCTGTGTTTGTCGGAGGGCTTACACCAGTCGGTTTGTGAGTTGACATAAAAACTTGTTTCTGCCAAGTGATTCAGGTGAGCTGGGAATTTACTGGAGACCTTGCCAATGCTCTCTGAATACAAAGGGCCTGGGAGGTTGTGTGCCCAAGAAAGCCTGTGATTGTGACAATAAGAGCATCAGGGTGGGGTATTCGATTTTTTTAAAAGTTTATGAAACATATTCTCATATACATCGTGTTCTATCTCAATCTCCCATAAAATTCTAGCATCTTTCAAAATCCATCCAGCCACCCCACTCTCCCCTGGCTTTCCCCAGTCTGCCAGATATCTCACAGGATTAGAAGGGACCTCAGGGCCCTATCTGTCATCTGAACTGTTCACCAGAGCCTCATCATGGGTCTCCCTGCCTCTGGGCTTGTCCTTCCAAAGCCACACTCCACACTGTGTATTCTTTCTGAGACCTAGCCAACCTTCGATGGCTCCCACTGCCCTCAAGGTCAAGTTCAAGTTGGCCTTTGCTTGTGAGTGGGGACTGCCACCCCAGTTAGATGGTGGAGACTTTGTCCTGCGTCACTAATAATTTAATCCCATGAGAAGCCAAACCACAACTCGTCTGGGTACCTACTTTATGTCACGTACTGTGCCTGGCACGGGGTCCGGGGGTGAGTAAGGCCCCTGCTTAGAGTCAGGAAAGCTGTGGGGAGAGGGTATGAGCAGGAACCAACATTCACAGAGCACTTCCTATGTACATTTTGCCCACTGCAACCTGGAAACTTAGGTATTATTTTGCAGAGCAAGGAAGGGGCTTGTACAAGGTTACGGGCTAGTAAGTGACAGACCTGGGATTCAAATCCAGGTCTCTCTGAGTCTGATATCCAAGGTCTATCTTAGTGCCATACTGCCTCCCAGAAACTAGTGAGTGGGGGTCTCAAGAGAGAAGGCAGCTCCCAAACCAGGTGTCCAAAGTCTTTGGGGCCAGTTCAGGTGGGGCTGTGGGACTTCTCAGTAGAGGCAGCAGGTCCTCCTGAGAGGGGGCTCAGAGTCGGGATGGTGCCCCCACCATGATTATTCTATGAAAACAGTGGCCTGGAGACAGTTCAAAAGGCATTTTCACCCTAGAGCATGAAGCAGTAGAAAGAGGGGTCCGTGGTGGTCCCGTGGTTAGACTCGGTGCCCCCGCTGCAGGAGGCATGGGTTCGATCCCTGGTCAGGGAACTAAGATTCCCATATGCTGTGCAGCGTGGCCAAAATAAAAGGGGGGGGGGCCAGGCTACAGAGCCAGACAGCCCCATTCTGGAATTCCAGTTCTGTCCCCACATGCCACACACGCGACCTGGGGAAAAAAATCACTTCACCTCTCCACGCCCTGGTTTCCTCCTCACTAGAACACAAATTATAATCCGTCCCTCAAAGTCTCGTTGAGAGGATGGAGTAAGGTCAGGTGGGTAAAAAAAATGCTCTGTCAGCTAGAAACTGAATTATATATTCTCTGTGTACATATAATTCAGTTCCCCAAACAATTTCGTGAAATAGGCAGGGCAGGAATTTTTTTAAGTTAATTTCTTTTAGAAAATTAATTTTATGAGAAGTACATGAATCCATTCTCTTAGAAACCAGGACATTGTTGATGAAACTAAAGTCCCCTTGGGGGAATTCCCTGGCGGGCCAGAGGTTAGGACTCTGCGCTTCCATTGCAGAGGGCATGGGTTCGGTCCCTGGTCAACCAGGGATCAGGGAACTAAGATCCCATGAGCCGCACTGGCTCAGCCAAAAAAATAAAGTCACCTTCAACTTGGTCTCTTCCCCACTTCCTTAGAAATCACTCCTGTGGTGAGTTTGATTTGTATTATTGCATACCTTTTTTGTACTTGAGCATACACAACATGTACCTACAGAAAATAAGTAGCATTGTTTTGTATTATTTTAATGTTAATGCATTCCTACTAGATACATCATCGCTCCGCAACTTGCTTTTTTCTCTCCAACGATGTGCTTGAAAGCTATCAATGTTGATAGATCCGGTTCATTCCATTTAAGTGGTTGTGTTCCATGGGATGAAAATACCCCATTTTATGTGCCCCCTCTTTTACCAAGAGACATGTAGACTGTGTTCTCTTTTTCCCTTATTACCAGCAGTGCTTCTGTAACTATGTGCATATCTCCTGGAGCACGTGCTGCTGTTTCTCTAGCACAGATGTCAGACTAGATCAGGGTAGGGCTTGTTAGTAATGATAATAGTTGTCCTGTACAGAGCTTTTGCTGTGTTCTAGGAGCATCACGTTGCATTATCTCATTTAACCCTCACCTAAAACCACGTGTGAGCAAAGAGCATGTCTGGTTTTCAGATGAGAAGACTGAGGCCCGGAAACATGCAGAATTTACTCATAGTCACACAGCCAGTTGGGGCAGAGTCTCCACCAGGCCCTGGTTTTCCTCAGCCCAGCACACATCCTGCCCCAGCAGTGGTGTCGCCCTCTGCTCATGGGGGTTTAGAGCAAGAATATCTGGCAAAACCAACCAGGCTAGTCTACACCCAGAGCCCAGAATCCACAAAATTCCAAGTGGCAGGTGTCCTCTGCTGATAAGAAAGGTATCCAGGTCATTTCTGGGACAGGAGGCTCAACTTGTCAGCTGCGAGGACCACCCTCCCCCTTCATGAGTTTTCCTGAATCGGGACATCAGCGGCCACGGCAGCAGAGGCGGGGACTGGCAGGGACATTGAACCGTGAAATCGCAGGATCCTGGAGCTGGACCTTTGAGGAGAAACTGAGGCCTGGGGCAGGGGCAGGGAGGACTCGCTGATGGCCACATGGCCGACCAGAGAATGTGCAGGACCAGGAGGCTGTCTTGCCCCTGTCCAATGGACTGAGCAGTTGAGCCCAGGGCCCTGGAAGCCTGGGCCTGGCTTAGTGGTCAATGAGAGGTGCAAAGCCAGCACTGCCCCCAGGAGGCTACAACCACATGAGAAAGAGCAGGAGGGGCGGCCCCAGGGAGCAGAGGCCCTGCTCCTGCTCCCAGCTCCACGCTTTCCCCTCCTGTCCTGTCAGAGGAGCCATCCTCTCTCTGCCGGTGCTCCTGGCCCTGCTCTCCTGATTCTGCCCTCAGTCTTCTGCACGTCAGCCTCTCTGGCTCTACCGGCTCCTCCCCATCAGCATGAGCACACTCAACTCTCTCTCCTTTAAAAGTCCCTCCCTCCTGCCTCCTTCCTCTCCAGCTACGGGCCCCTCCCTCTTTTCCTTTGCAGCCCCAGTGATCAAGTTGCCTCCGTTTCACTCCCTCCCACTCACTCCTCAACCCACCCCAATCTGGCATCAGCCCCCCTTCCAGTTACAACCCTCCTAGGGTCCCCACGGCCTCCTCACCTCCCATCCCTGCACCACCATCATCATCACTTTGGTCCTTTATCAACATTGGACACCTGTGGCCACGGCATCCTCCAGAATCTCCCTTCTCTGACCTCCCAGACCCCTGTCTCCTGGTTTCTAACTGCCTCTCCACTACCTTTGCCATCTCCTCCTCCACCTGCCCCTCTATTTGTTTAAAAACATTTGTTTTAAAATACAATTGTTAAAAAACAATATTATTTGAAAAATACAAAAAACGTATACAGAGACAAAGGAACAAAAATGACCTGAAATCTCACCAGTTATTCCCCTGCTGATGTTTTTTTTGAAATAGATGCAGCCCATGAACCGCACATCCGGGAATATGCTGTGTCCAGAGAGCCCCTCCCCCACCCTCCAGCCACCCTCCAGAGGCAAACCCTGATCACGGTGTCTCATAATTCCTTCCAGAAAAATGTTTTGTTCATACTCCAGCACATAGGTCTTTATATTATTTTTATTTACCCCGAGGAGATCATCCTAACAACCCGTTTTGTGCTTTGGCCACCCTTTCAATCCTGAGGCCAACCTGGGCCTCTTCTCCCTCCTCATTCTTGAGCCATCTGGTGTCTTGTGCCCGGGAGGGATGGGGTGTGCAGGGTGGCGTGAGGCCCAAATCACTTGTTGCCGGCTTTCATTTCTTCTCTGGATTCCAGACCCACACATTCAGCGGTATAGTTGGCATCTCCACTTGGATGGCACCTCACACTTTTTGTGGGTTTCTCATCTTCCTCCCCTACCCCCAGACCTGCCACCCAGTCTCCCCAAATGGCTCTACCACTCATCCAAGCCAGCAACCTGGGGTCACCCCTGAAAGCCTAATGTCATCTCTGGCCTGTGTCTGAATCCTGGATGCACCATCTAGGTTGTGGAACCTCCCTGTGTCTCAGGTTCCTGGTGTGTTGTGTGGATTAAGAGATGGGAGCTACCAGGTGCTCAGAGACTTCCCTGGCACACAACCCCTGCCCAAGAAATGCTGTCTGTGGTTATGGGTGTTATCCACAATCCCTCCCTTTTCTGATCACCTGCATCCAATCCATCACCTGTGACTGTCCATTCTGCCAGCCAGGCTGGCTTAAAGCCCCCATCCAGCCTCGCCTCCAGTCTGTTCTGCTCTTAAGCGATCCTTCTGTAACCCTGATTACACCACTCCCCTACTGAAACCCTTCAACGATCAGCAACACGTGTAAACTTAAACTCTACGGTCTCGCCCGTGGCTTAGGGCACAGCAGAGATGCAGCGGGAGGTCCCAGCTGTGTATGGCCAGTGTCCTTTCTTATTGGTTGGTGCCCTGCTGAACTGACTGTTAGGTATTTCGATGTGTCCTAGGTCCTGTCAGCCCACCTCACTAGCCCCATCTCTCCGGCTACTCCCCTTACGGTTCACGTTTCAACTGGAACAAACATATTCCATGTCTCCAAACAGGACACACTTCCTCTCCGACCTCTGAGCCTTCTCACATGCTGTTCCCTGGGCCCGAAACTCTATTCCCTCCTCCCTACCTGGCCAATTCCAACATGTGACTCTCTAGGAAGCCCCCCACCTCATCCCACTCCCATAACAGCCTTCTGTAAAGTTTATCACACTTGTGATCTCTTGGTGATGGGTTGGGGGTTGCCCTCCATTACTGTTTAAGATTTGTTCTTGCCTGTGGTCTTTCTACCACTGAAACGCAAGCCATCTAGGGGTGAGAGATTTGTTCACCCATTCACTGCTGTATGGTCAAGCTCCTGACAGAGAGAGGGCGTTCAGGAAACATTTGTTGAATCACTTATTAATTCTTCCACTTAAATATTTGTTGAATTCCTTTTTGTGTCAGGTATTGTCCTATGCCCTAAGGGTACATCAGGGAATCAAACCGACGCGAATTCCTCTCCCAGTGAAGTAGATGCGCTGTGGATGAGAGAGAGACAATCAATAAGCATAATAAATAAGTAAATCATATACAAAAAAGTGATAAACCCTATGAAAAATCAGGAGGAGGAAAAGGGGATTGGCAGAGACTTGGAGAGATGCTGTCATTTCAGATGGAGTGATTGGGTTGCTTTCCACTGAAAAGATGATATCTGAGCAAAGTTATTAAAATTGATAAGGAAGGGAGCCCTGCAGATATTTAGGGGAAGAATATTCCAGGCAGAGGGAACAGCCAGTGCAAAGGCTGTCAGGTGGGAACACGTCTGTTGTGTTCAAGGAAAACCCAGAAGGCCAGCGGGGCTAGAGCAGAGGGAGGGAGGGACAGGGTGGGAGGGGGATGAAGTCAAAGAGGCCATGATCACAGACCATGTAAGGCCTTGCAGAAACTCTGGCTTTTACGCTGAGGGAAATGAGAGCCTTTTTTTTTTTTCTTTTGACAGCTTTATTGAGGTATAATTTACATGCTATAAAATTCATTCATTGTCAGCATACAATTTGATGATTTTTAGTAAATTACAGACTTGTGCAACCACCATCACTATCCAGTTTTAGAACAATTCTTTTATCCCAGAAAGATCCCTTGTGCCCAACTGCAGTCAATGCCCATTCTCACCGCCAGCCCCAGGCAACCACTAATCTGTTTTCTGTCTCTATAGATTTGCCTTTTCTGGACATTTCACATAAACAAAACCATACAGTAAGTGGTTTTTTTTTGGGGGGGGGGGTGGGGATTGTTTGGTTTTGGTCTGGCTTCTTTCATTGAGCCTAATATTTTTGAGATGCTTTCCATATGATAGCATATATCAGTGGTGTGTTCCTTTTTATTGCTGAATAGTATTCCTCTGTGTAGCTATACCATACTTTGTTTCTCCATTCACCAATTGATAGACTTTTGCATTTTGTTTGTTTGCAACACACCACGCGGCACATGGGACCTTTGTTCCCCGACCAGGCATCAAACCCACATCCCCTACAGTGAAAGCAAGGAGTCTTAAACACTGGACTGCCAGGGAAGTTCCCTTGATAGACTTTTGGGTTGTTTCCGCTTTTTGGCTATTTTGAATCATGCTGCTATGAGCATTTGCTCACACGTCTTCACATGGACCTATGTTTTCACTTCTCTTGGGTAGATACCTGCAGATACCTAGGAGTGGAATTGCTGGATCATATGGTAAATTTATGTTTAACTTTTTAAGAAACTACCAAACTCTTTCCCAAATGGGCTGCTATGTGGACAATAGTCTACAGTGGACCAAGGGTAGAAGCTGAGAGACCAGTTGTTCAATGAGCATCATTAATTAAATAAACCCACCGAGTGTGAGGAGAAAGGAATTAGGACTGTCACCAGATTGGCACCAAAGACCCTCACGGAGGACCCAGGCCAGGAGACCCCTCTCTGCAAACCCAGCCTTTCCAGCCCCAGAAAGGTACAGGGAGGACTGTCTCACGCCCGCCCCTCTGTCCACACTATCCAAACAGCTTCCACGCAGGCAAAGCATGAGAATCCCCAGCGTGGAGAAAATCCGTGTCAGGCGTGACTGTTGGAAGCTATGAAGCCCTCTCCCCCCAGGGAGATGACAACATTTTCTTTGCAATTAAAATTCCTTTGAAACTGAGACCAAGGAAAATGCAGAGCAGAAAGCTTTTTAAACTAGGGGAAATACTCTTCTTAGCAATTACCATGTGTGCATTTCAACAAAAGCTGTTTCTCCTCCCTCCTCCTGCTGGCTGCAGGGAGCTGCCCCTGCCCAGGCTCTGGTTCCACATTCACACTGGGACCCGGAAGTCTCCCTTGGCCTTCAAAACTTTTCCCTGGCTGGTCCTTGCTTCTCTGTCCACTGCCCTGGTTCCCTTACACATTCCAGACTTCACTCTAGGCCTTTACTTACAATGTCACTTCCTCTGAGTCCTCCTTTCCCAACCCAGTGGCTCATCAGCCAAGATGCACGTCCATCTCTGTGCTCCCTCTGGCTCTGTCCTCTCCCCTCTGCTATGGTCCTTCCCCATCCCACAGGGATCTTCCGCACTCTGAGTTCACAGCCCCTATCTCTCTCTGCACAGCTTACTGCTCTGACCACAGCGTGCTATTAGTATCTCAGCCTGGGAGTGTGATGTCCAACGCATTAGAAAGAATGGGATGTTGGAGACCGGGGTTCACTTCATCCATTCAATCAACTCATATTCATCGAGTCATTACGATGTGCCATGCCTGTTGCCAAGCCCTAAGGATTAGCAATTTCTGTGTTTAGAAACAGGAGGCTAGGTTTTTTGGAACAACCCTTCAGCTGAAAAAAGCTAAGAATACTGGATAAAATAGGAAAAGCATCTTATTAAAGCATCAAAGAGCTGACAAGTAAGCTTTTTGTAAGGAATTACCAGGAATTATTAGGTCAAAACTGAAGGGAAAAGAGAAACCCAGAGAAGTTTGAGAGCATAGCATCTGTTTTTGTCCTGAGGGCATTTGCCGATCTTGGAAATTTTGAATTTGATTTTTGATGATCTCCCAGCGTAAAGGGAATTGAAATCAAAGTCCGTGGTCTGAACAAAGTGGGCAGTCAAGTAGGAGACCCTCACCAAAATAGGCTGGGACTCTGGAGGGCTTCATCCGTGCAGTAAAGGGGAACCTAGCCTTGAATCATGAATTTGCAGCCTCATCCACGCCACTTGGCTATCCCAGGGAACTGCAAGCCTTGAACTTTTTTTAAAGCAATCCCAGAATGGTAGCACCACAGCCAAATGCAAATCCTTTTTAGAAGCAAATACTTTTATCCTAGGCATGAAATTTTTCCTAAAAGATTCTTCCTTAAAAAAAAAAAAAAAATCCAAGTATTGGGTTGGCCAAAAATTTCATTCCGGTTTTTCTATAACATCTTACAGAAACCCAAATGAAATTTTTGGCCAACCAATACAATGGCCAATACACAGTCAAAGATAACCAGACATGCCAGAAAGGAATGCTAATGAGCTAAGTAAACAGTAGAGGTACAGTGTGAGCGAACAAATGACATTCCTTGCCTCATAGGGCTTACAGTCCAGCAAGGAAGACAGGTATCAACACACTTATCAAGGCCACTAACAACCTCTGCATTGCTTAATGGAGTCAATTCTCCATCCTCAGTTTACTTTGCCTCTCAGCAACTTTCGACATGCTGACCTCTAGTTAATGCCCTTGGTTTCCATTGACACCATAGTCTCTTGGATAGCCTCCAACCTCACTGGGAGCTTCTCCTCAGTCTGTTTCCTTCTCCTCCTCTGTTTCATCTCTGATGTTGGAGTGCCTCCGGGATCACTTCTGGGTCTGCTCTCTATCTTTCCACAAGTGATCCCATTCATTTCCTCAGCATTAAATATCATCTACATGCTGAGGAATCTCAGATTTATATCCCTTCTCCTTGGAGTCCAGACTGTTCTACCCAACTGCCTGCTACATATCTCCTCTTGCATATCTTGTGAAGGTCTCAAACATAACATACCTAGGACTTCCTAGGTGGCACAGTGGTTAAGAATCCGCCTGCCAATGCAGGGAACATGGGTTCGAGCCCTGCTCTGGGAAGATTCCACATGCCATGGAGCAACTAAGCCCGTGCGCCACAACTATTGAGCCCATGTGCTGCAACTATTGAAGCCCACGCACCTAGCGCCCATGCTCTGCAACAGGAGAAGCCACTACAATGAGCAGCCTGCGCACCATAATGAAGAGTAGCCCCCGCTCACAGCAACTAGAGAAAGCCTGTGTGCAGCAAGGAAGACCCAATGCAGCCAATAAATAAATAAATAAATAAATTTATAAAAAAAAAAACAAAAACAAAAAAAAAACATACCTAAATAAGAACTCTTGCTTCCTCTCCCAACCCTTCCTTCCCTCATTTGCCCCATCATGGTAAGTTTCACACCAACCACTGTTAAGCCAAGAATCTAAGAATCACCATGAATCCCTGGCTTGAATTAGGGTGGTGATAAAGATGATGGAAAGTAGTCAACTTAGAGAGTTATTTAGGAAGTAAAGTGAACCGGACTTAATAATAGATTGCCCATTGGGCCGCAGGGATGAGAGTTATCAAGCATGACTTCCAGCCTTCTGGCTTGGACCACTTGATAGATGTGGATGCCATTCACTGAGATGGGACACCCAGGAGAAGGGCCAGTATGGAGGAAGTAGAATATATGTTTGGCTTTTCACATGTTAGTTTTGAGGTCTCTCAGAGGCACCTAAGTGGAAGTATTGAGAAGCAACTGTATTTTTTATCTCTGGACTTCTTCAGAAGGGAGGTTGAGACTAAGCTTGGGAGTCATCATAGTATTGATGGTAATTGGAATCACTGACAAGGCTGAGATCGCCCAGGAAGAGACTGCGGAGTTTGAAAGTGGGATAGAGGAAGATAAGCCTGCAAAGGAGATGCAGAAAGCACTATTAGAGAGGCGGGAAGGAACCCAGTTTTTACTTTCATGTTCCAAATGCTGCTGAGAGGTCAAGTAAAATGAAAAGTGGAGAACATCCACTGGATTTAGCAAGATGGAGGTCATGGGTGACCTCCGTGAGCTGCCTCGATGCAGTGCTGGGGATGAAAGCCAGATGGCAGTGGGTTGAGAAGTGAGTGAGAGGTGAGTACACCCAGTCTGCAGAGAAGTTCTGCTGTTAAGGGAAGGGGCTGAGAGGTGTCAGGAGGTGTGTGCCTGGTTTTGTTTGTTTTAAGATGGAATCTTCTTGAGCACATGTAAATGCCAGGAGCCCTTCCAAGACAGGTAAAGATAAGGCAGGAGAAGGGAGAATTTGTAGTGTAAGGTTTCTCAGATGCCAGGAAGGTGTGAGTAGGCTTCAGAACCCAGATCAGGGGCCTGACCTCAGACAAGAGAGACATTTTCTCTGTTGCAAAGTGCAAAAAAGAGGAGAAAGGAGATGTGTTCCCTCATCTATAAAATGATGATAATAATAGTGCCTACCTCTGGGGTGGGTGGGGTGGGGATTCCATGAATGGATGCTTGTAATGGGCTCAGCCTGGGGTAGTAATGGCAGGTGGTTAAAGCTCTGCAGATAGCAGCCACTGTTATTATCTTTCACTCGCAAAGCTCTGATCCACTCTCGCTTGTGGATAATAATCATCAAACCTCACCTGGTTACAGCACTTAACTCTTTCCAGAGGATTACTTTGATATTCATCTGTGTGAGCCTCACAGCAAACCTGGGAGGATTTATTTCCCCCATTCTATTAACACAGAGGAGAACACTGAGCCTCAGAGAGGTGAAGTGACTTGCCCGAGGTCACACAGCTGGCAGCAGCAGAGTTGGGAGTCCAGTCTGGGTCCAACTCCCAAGTCCACTTGCCCCACGCCAGCTCCTGCCTTCTCCACAAAGATGAACTCAGATTTAGGGTCTCATCACTCCCCCCATGCAGCCCCTACAGTATAGCACTGTGTGTGAGCTTTGTTTTCTTCAAGAGTTGCAGTGTCCCCTGGAGAAAGGGCTGGGAATCCATGGCTCAAATCTATAGCTTTAAACTCAGGAAGCAGAGGATTAAGGTTTGAACAAGGTGCCGAGCTCGGCGCTCGGCGTGCTTTCTCACTCCAGCCTGAGACAGGAGATTAGGGAAGAAAATGCCCTATCTGCCAGCTCCATCGCTTGTCAGGAGAGAGAAGAGATTGAAACCTCCTTCAGGCCTGGCATCGGTGCTGCCTATCTGTCACCCCAGAAGAGGCTCTGCTCACAGTCTGGGGGCTGATTGGCCAAACTGGTTTGCAGCTTGCAGCCCCACAGTCCCAAACCCGGGGATGTAGGACCAGTGAGAAATAGTCTCTCCCTGTTCCCTTCTCCCATCTGTTCTAGGCACAACTAGGTCATAATGAGTGTTTCCACCTCTAAATTAAGACCCAGCCTGTTGCCAAGGTGCTTAGCCTGGCCACACCTTACTTTTCTACCCTCTTCCCCACCTCCCAGCCCTACCCCCACCCTCACTCTGAATATCCCTTCCTCCAAAACATCACCCAAGTCGTTCCCTCTTCCTGGCGCTCCCTTTCCCCTTTGTTGTACATGGTGAACTCCTACTTGTCCCTTCATGGAGCAATTCAAATGCCACCTGCTACAGGAAGCCCCGTGTGACTTCCTTAGAGAAAAACGAGCCTTTACTGTGCATTTACTATGTGCTGATCCCTGAGTTAGGCTCAGAGATGCATCAGATCCTGGCCTTGCCTTCAGGGTCCAGGATTGCAGTCCAGTAGGAAGAAGTGGCAAGGCTGAAGGTCCCTGGGGATGTGGACGGGAAGCTGCGGAGGAGGTGGGAAGTGACAATCCCAAATGGGCAGGCTTGGGGTGGGGAGACCGAGGACCTCAGGCCCCAGGCCAGAGAATGCAGGTGACAGGTCAGTTTCCCTGACAAAGCAGCCACCTGTACTTCTCCTTGGTATGTTGGCTCCTCTTGGCATCTTCTGTCTGCTCAACCGTTCACAAACTAGCCAGGCAAAGTGCATCAGGGGGCGCACCTGGTGAGGAGCATGGCTCTGATGTCAGACCACCTGTGTGACCTTGGGGACGTCACCTGACCTCTCTGTGCCTCATCCCATCCACAAAATGACAATAGAAATAGGGCCTGCCTCGTCGGGTTGTTGGAGAATTAAGTGGATTACACATGAGATGCTTAGGATGTTGGTATCAAGCACTCAATAGATGTCAGCTCTTTTATTACCGTTTATTATTTTCACCGGCAGAAGATTTGGGCCCATTATCGGCTCCGCCTGTGCACTAGGGAAATTCATCCTCTCTCTGAACCTCTCTCCATCAGGAAGATGAGGAAAGTAGTGGACTTGCAGCTCTGATATCTAAGATAGGAATGAAGGGGGGTAGTAATTGTAAGGGGTTGGGGGAATGGAAATACCCAGGGGCAGATCCCTAAGCAGGGCAGAGCCTGCCCCCCCCAAGAAGCCTACCATGTTGGTGAACCACAAAAGGTAAGCTTCCAGAAGGGAGTTAGCAGCTGGATCAGAGAGAGCCTTAAATGCCAAAACAGTGCTTCTGAGAGGTGACAGGGCTTGATCAATGATTTGGAGATGTGTCTAATCATTAGAGAGATAATGGGTCCTTCAGGAGGGCAGTGATCTCCTCATCCTCAGAGGAATGCAAGCAGAGGCTGAGATCTAAGAGACATCAGACATCAGGTGGGTGGGCCTTAGAGGTCTTAGAGGGCCTGAAACCCTCTAAGAGACTACAGCTCTCCAGGAGCAGTGGCTGGGGGAAGAGGCAGTGGCCATAGTGCTTAAGTGCTGCAGCCTGGAGTCAACTGCTTCCTTGGTGTGTGACCTTGGCAGTTGACCCCATGCTCCCTGGCCCCAGTTTGCCCATCTCTAAAATGGGGGTGATGGTAGTGTCTGGCATCGTGGTTAGTGTGAAGATTAGGTGGAATAGCCTTTATTGCTGGCGTGTTACTCTTATCTCTCCGCCTTGGCCTCCAGAAGCCCGTGTCTTGGCCTCTCCTTTCTCCCATCCTAGGAGGAAGCGGCCGCACTGGAGTCTGGGGCTGACGAGGCTCTAGCCCGAAGCCTCCCTAAGGAGCTTACCATGGTTACCAGCTGCCTGCAAGGAGAGGCCATAAATCCTGAGCCTGGGGTGGTAGGAGGGAGGGAACCCGTGTGTGGGGTGGGAAGGGGGGCAGCTAAGTGGAATTGAATCTTGTTTAAGGAGGAGGCCCACGCCTCCCCGGGCCTGTAATTTACTGCGAGGTTGACAAGACGAAAGCGGAATTTTCAGTGGCATAATCGCCGGGACCTCGGGGAGCTGCGGGAGACGAGCCGTGAGGCTGGTGGTGGCAGCCAGGCTCTAAGCGAGATCTGGGGCGCTGATCCCTCTATGATCACAGCGGGCAGCCGACCAGGGGCACAGGGCTCCAGGCGGGGCTGGCCCAGCTGGCTAAGCCCAGGGCTCGGGCCCCGTCTTGTCCGCTGTCATCTCCAGAGCCAAGGCCAGGCCCCGATTTTTCAACGGATTTTATGTAGTAGAACGTGCCGCCCAAGACAGCTGTGACAGTGGCTGCCGACAGCCCTCAGCTGAACCCCTAAGCCAGGACTGCCCTGAGACAAAGGGAGCTGTCTAGCTCAAGGTCACGCCCCCCCGGGAGGGGTGGACAGCTCACGTCCAATACCTGGTAGATGCACAGATACAAAGGCCAGGCCCCTGGCCTCAGCTTGGAACATCCCAGCTCCAGAGCACCCTGTGGGAGCAGCTGGGGCCTCTGCTGAGACAGCCTCACAGTTCAAGTTCTCCCTCTGCGCAGCCTTGCCTCTCACCCCTTCCAAGGTGTTCCCTTCAACTCTCCTCAATAAACCTTCAGCAGGCAAATCTCTACCCCAGAGCCTGTTTCCAGGGAACTAGACCCCAGGTTTTCCATTACCAGGAGGCTTGTTGAAAAACAGCTTTTGTGTGTAGTGTTGGAAGAGGATCACAGAACCTTTTTTTTCCAGGTGGGGAGAATGAGGCCCAGAGAAGCAAGAAACTTACCCAAGAACAGTTGGTGTTAGGGGTGAAAGCTGGGATGCCAGACTCCCAGCCCACTAGCCCAACTCCTCCATTTTACAGATGGGAAGACTGAGGCCCAGAGAGTTGGGGGATGCAATTCAGCATCTATTACAAGGAACAGGGGAGAGTGGGGTCGTGGAGGCAGTGTGCTGGGGTGAATGCTCACGGCTTTGGAGCTGAATCCTAGTCACATGGTCTTGAGCAAGCCATCTCTTCTTAAGTGCCTCTACTTTTCACTGGTAACTGGAGAGACTAAAGCTCATCTCAGAAGGGTAGGGTGAGGCTCACTTAATAAGAGCTTGCACTGGTTGTGTGTTGGATGAGCGCTTCACACACATCTTGATGAATCACTATGAAAACGTGTTGCTTGTAGTAGGTACACGATGCATGTAGTGTGGGGGTTCCCAGCGCGGCGGCTTGTCTTGCTGTGGAACACGGGCTCTAGGCGTGCAGGCTTCTTTGGGAGTCACACAACTTCCCAACCACCTGCTCCAGGGGCTCACAGGTCAGCATCAGAATCTGGTAGGGGGCTGTCCCAGACCTAGGTCAGGCTCTGGGGCGGACTCTTCTAGTTTAAGTCCTAGATCCTTACCTCCTGGCTATGATTTTGGGCAAGTTACTTCACCTCTCTGTGCCCCAGTGTCTTCATTTGTAAAATAAGAGTAAGAATAAGAAGGAGAATAAGAATAAGAATAAGAAAATAAGAATAAGAATAAGAGGGCTTCCCTGGTAGCACAGTGGTTGAGAATCCACCTGCCAATGCAGGGGACACGGGTTTGATGCTTGCTCCAGGAAGATCCCACATGCTGCAGAGCAACTAAGCCCGTGCACCACAGCTACTGAGCCTGTGCTTTAGAGCCCGTGAGCCACAACTAATGAGCCCACGTGCCACAACTACTGAAACCTGCATGCCTAGAGCCCGTGCTCCACAACAAGAGAAGCCGCCGCGCTGGGAAGCCCGCGCACTGCAATGAAGAGTAGCTCCACTCTCTGCAACTACAGAAAGCCCACATGCAGCAACAAAGACCCAATGCAGCCAATAAAAATAAATAAACAAACAAACAAATAAATAAATATTTTTAAAAAGAATAAGAATAAGAATAAAACAGACTGTGGCACAGATTAAACACGATAACTCATGTAAAGTGCTTAGCACAGTGGTCAACAAGCACAGCTTCTTATTTTTAGCTTATTGATACACAAGCCCTGGCATGTAGGAAGCACCCTATCAATGTTGCCTGTTAGTGTTATTGTCACTGTTACTGAATCAGATGCCCCTGGGACCTGGGCATATGTGTTTTAAGAGTCCCTCTTGTTAAGCTGCCAACATGACCCTGCTCTCAGCAGGTCCTCTGACGAGCCCTGGGAACCACAGTTTGACCTTCCACTGTACAGAAGCCCAGAGAGGGCGGGGACTTGCCCAAGGTCATCCAGCACAGCGGCGGGATCACAGCCAAGCTCCAACCTAGTCCACTTGCCTTCCAGCCTGGAGAGCTTCCTCCTGTGCCGCAAAGGGACAGATCCTTTAATGTCATCGGCTCGGGTTGCAATAAAAATTAACTACCCTGAATATGTGCATCATCAATGCAGCTCTAAGACAGAGAAGGGGTGGAAAAGAGATGTGCCACCCATGCTCCTGGGGCATCCAAGCAACCTCTTGAATGACTCCCTGGAGGGCCCTCCACGCTGTGAGGACCCCCACCAACCAGCTGGTCTCCTCTGCTATGGCCTGGGTGAGACCTGATGCTAGGCACAGGGTGAGTGCCCTTGAGTGAGCAGAGCTGAGGGTGGGGCTTCACCCTTAGCCAGCCCAGTGCCAGTCCCCCTTCCCAACTCATCTTTGCAACTTACAGGTACATCCTGCAGGGCCACTCGGGGACACCTCAGTTCTCACCCCAGCCCAGATGGTAGTGTTTTACTGCCTGAGTGAGGGTGATGGGTGAGGACATCTCTCCCCAGGTTGCTAGAGTAGAAGCCGACGCACGGGGGCAAAGGATCCTGCTGTGGACCCCCAGCCTCTGCCCCTAGGGATCCTTTGCTACAGATAAACTTTAATAGACTCAGGTCTGGGGGAACCTCCCTCTGGCTGGAGCCGCGTATTCCAGGAACTGAGGTGGGGAGGGAGCGACCCAGAGAGAGCATCCAGGCCCCTGGTAGGATGGAGGGGCTGGGATCAGGTATGTGTGTGTGTGTGATATGAACAGATATAGCAGGCAGAACAATGGGAGACAGACAACCAGGGAGGCAAAATGGGGGGAAGAAGATGGAAGGGAAAGAAGAGACAGACTAGAAGGAAGAACAGAAGAAAGGAGGAAAGCAGAGGAAAAAGGAGAATGACTAGAACGGAGATAAAAATTGTGGTATCCTCGTGCACTGGAGTACTATACAGCATTGAAGAGGAAACATGCAAGAACAAAGATGAATCTCAAAAGCATAATGCAAACAAGATGCAAAAGAGTGTGTACAGGATGATTCCATTGATGTCAAGTGCAAAACAAAACTAAACTAAGACTTTAGGAAAGCATAATTAGATAGTAAAGTGTATAAAAAGCAAGGGACTGGTTATCATAAAAGCCAGGGAGAAGGGAAGTCATGGGTTATGGTCAGAAAGGGACACAGTGGGGGCACTTCTGAAGGGGGGGCGATTTTCAGTATTTTGATCAAAAGGGTGATCCAAGGGCTTCAATTTATAATTATTTGTTAAACTCCGCATTTATGTTTTGTGCACTCTTTGGTATGAATGTTGAATTTCACAATTTTAACTGATTACAAGAGTGGAGAAAGAGGAGGAGGAGAGAGAGGAGGGGGCAATTCAGGTGTGAGAAGGAGAAGGACCTCCCAGGGCTCTGCTTGGCTAGCACCACAGCAGGGCCCTGCCCCCCATCCGGCCAAGTTTGTAAAATGGAATAAATATTGACACGGCCAGGATGGTATTCAATTTGTCCTGATCACTGGGCTGCGGTGAGTTCTGACAGGGCGAGGTGTAAAACAGCAGCTCGGATGTAATTTCTACTGTCAACATGATGTACAGCGGGCTCTGCCTGCGGCACCAGCGGGCAGGCAGGGCGGGGGCAGGGCGGGGAGGCAGGTGCAGGCCCCAGGCACCTGGCATGGAGAGTCCAGGTGGCCACCCCAGGACAGGTGAGCAGTGGCAGCCAGGGGGTGTGTGTGTGTGTGTGTGTGTGTGTGTGTGTGTGTGTGTGTGTGTGTGTGTGTAGGTATGAACATGCATACACGTGTGTGCTCATAACTTTCATGGGAGGTCAGGCTTTAAGTAGACATTCAGGCCTGGGGTAAACAGTGTCAAGACGTGTTCAGGGGAGGGACATAGTTCATGTTTAGAGCCAAACGCAGACCTTTCCTTCCTTCCCAGCAGCCACTAAGCATCTCTTTGCCCATCCTTGTTCCCCTCCCTCTGCCACAGCCCGTTTGAATTCCACATCCACCACTAGCTAGCTGTGTGACCTTGGTCAAGTCCCTCAACCTCTCTGAGCCACTGTCCCTTCTTCTGTAATAGAAATTTTAAAGAGAACTGTTGTAAGATTTCAATCAGATCATTGATACAAAGTGCCTTGCAGGGAACTAAGTGTTACCTCTTATTATTAGCTAATTGGATGGCACTGCGCCTGGTGCCCAGTAAAAGTTCTAAAAACGTTATCTATCATCATTCTCACTGACTCAGAATCAGCTCAGTACACGCGACCTGCCCCCCTTTCTTCCTTCTCTATTCCTTTGATCTGCCAAGGCTGTTCCGCCAAAGGAACGACACTTGGGACAAACTGTGCCCCCTGCCCGCATTCTTATCAGAGTGAAATGAGATTGTGAGGGGGATGGGGTGATGATAACTTCCCTTTTGGGGTTATTGTGAGAAATAAGCAAGGTGATGCCCGTAAAGTGCCAGAACAGTGCCTGGGTTTTAGTAGGTGATCAATACATGTCACTTAAAACAAACACCACGGGTCAGACCCAATGTCGCTCCCCCCTCATTCTCTACATCTGACGCATCACCAAGTCTGGTCCACTTTACTTCCTAAATATTTCAAATCTGTCGCCTTCTCTCCAACCCACAACAGCCTCCCTGCTCTGAACCACCACCACCGTCTCTCCCCCAGACACCGCCACCGCTTCCTCTTGGGTCCCCTGCTTCCAGTCCGCACATGCACAGTTTGTCCTTTAAGCCTCAAGCCCATGATCTCCCTCAAAACACAAGTTTGATCACATGTCCTCTGCTAAAAAACCCTTCAGTGCCTTCCCTTTGCTCTGAGCTAAAATTCCAAACTTCTTAAGCCCCTTTGTCTGCTGCCTCTCCCATCACACGCTGTGCTCTGGCCCCTGAGCTTTCAGGCCCTCCAGTGGGCCTTTACACATTCTGTTACCTGGGCCCCAGTATGCCTCTCTCACCTGTTACGTTTCAGCTCAAAAGCCCCTTTCTCAGGGAACTGCCCCTCCCTGGCCCCACCCATCCCTAATGAGGTTGTGTCCCTGTTAAATGTAGGAGTGCCATGTACTTTCCCTCTGTGGAACCTGACCCCGTTGGTAATTGTACATTTACTTGTGAGATGATTGGATTGATGAATATATCTCACACACACAAACACACACACACACACACACAGAAGAGAAAGCCATGGGGGCAGGGACTTTGATTTGCCCGCTGCTGTATCCTCAGCCTCCAGCACAGTGCCCGGCATAGAGTAGGTGCTCAATAAATATTTAATGAGTCAACGAATGGAACAAACAGAAGGAAATGATACCGTAGAAAGGCAGTCTCAGGGGAGGTGGTACAGTGGTAACCAGGCAACCCACCACTTGGCCTTCTGTCCATTCATCCATCCATCCATCCATGCATTCTTTCATCCATTCATTGACACATTCAGTAGCACCCACTCTGAGCATGGCACAGAGGTATGAACTGAAGGGCAGAGAGCAGTAAGGGAGGTGTCCACAGCCAGCTGGCAGGATGCTGAGACCGACACAAGAGAGAGTCTGGTTCTGAGCCACGGCTCAGATGAGTGAGCTCACTGGGGTGGGGGGCCAAGCTGGGGGGAGGCAGAGAGCCTGCATGGAGGAGAGGGAATTTGGGCTGGGCCACGAGAGGTGGGTCAGGGTTGGATGTGTGGCAACATGGGAGAAGGGCATGCCTGGCAGAGAGAACAGCAGGAGCAAAGTCCCAGAGGCATGAAAGTAGTAAACAGTGGTTGGTCCCATTTGCCCAGAGAGATGAGTACATGAAAAGATGCGGTGACAGTAACATAGAGTGGGCGGGTCCAGATCTCGCAGGGCCTTGAGTGGCCAAGTGTGCAGTGACTAAAGCCAACAGCCCAGAGCTCCAATCCCAGCTGCACATCCTCCTGGCTGTATCTTGGGCAAGTTTCACGAACGCTTCATGCCTCAATTTGCTCATCTGAAAAATGGGAGCAAATAACAATCCCCACCTCAAAGGATTAGGTCTAGGTGGAGTCATTGAGCATGAAAAACTCTTTGTTACTCTGAATGGTAACTAACGAATGCCAGGTCCAATTCTGGACTTTATCTTGAAGGTTAAAGGGAGCTGGGGAAAGTTTTGAACAGAACCTTCCAGATTGAGCTGGGCTTCATAAAGGTGCATCTGGCAGCATGCCCAGCATAGACTGGGGGCAAGACCGGGGGGTCCTTGGACCAGCCTTTGCAGATGGGATGATCGCGTAAATGGGGTATCTATGGCCCCAGCTCTGCTCATCCCCTCTCCCCTGACCTCCCACCTTTGCCTCCCTGATAATGGTCCAGCTACCAAGCCCAGACACAAACACTCAGCAATACAGCACTGAGCTTACAGGACACGAGCATCACCCCCAAGGCCCCGGGAACAGCCCACAGACTCAGCTCACACAGAGCAGACCCCCATCCAGTCACTTGGTCTACACTTACTGAGTGCCTGCCACGTGCAGGAAGTTGTTCTAAGTGCTGGGATACAATGTACATGTGTGCTGCCCCTGCACATATCATTACTGATGCAAACACACATACATGCTCAGGCACACACGTACTCATGGATGTCAAGGCAGGGAGGCTGTAACTGGTCTGCTCCCTTGCGTATGGCTCCACCGTGCCTTCCCTGGAGCAGGGGGCAGGGGAGCAATGAGAGGTGAGCAGAGACAAGGTGACTCTGCCCAGCCCCACTCCACACCTCAACAGCTCCTGCATTACGCTGGGATCCATTCTGGCCTGGAGGGAGAATACTTAGCTGGTAGAGATAATTTCCCCCCCGGGACAGGGCAACCGCCAAGCACAGAGAGCTCTGGGCTCAGGATCCAGCAGGCACGGTGCCCTTGGGACTCAGGCAGGGCAGACAGGAGCCAGGCTGCCAAGCACAGTTCTCACTGGCAGACCTGGGAGCCAGGCAGGCATGTACACGCCAACCAAGCCTGCAGGGCAGAGGGAATGAATGAATGAATGAGCAAATGAATGAGCTGCCTCTTCCTGTATCACCCATCCCCCAGGCATTAGCCTAGCCCTGGAGCCGGAAGAACCACCCCACCCCAAGACGTCACCCTTCTTGGAATAAGGTGCCCTCATGGGCTCATAGCAGTTGCCAAATACATGCAGGAGCAAATAAATGAATGACTGAATGAATGAATATCTATGCACTCCTTTTACCTGGCCAGGATACTTTGGACATAATAGGGGCCTAGTAGTATTTTTCAAGTGATCATAAATAATAATAATAATAGCCATTATCAGTACATTAGCCAACATTTATTGCCAAACACGGTGGATCACTTCACATGCATCATCTCATTCATTCCTCATGCTGAGTCTAGAAGGTAAGCACTGTTATCCCCATTTTTCAGTTGAGAAAACTGAGACTCAGAGAAATGGAGAAAATTACCAAGATCATACATACAGTAAAACAATGGAACTGGGACTCAAACCCTGGTCTGACTTTGGACTTCATGGTTTTAGGTCCCCTGAATGTTAAATTCTGCCCCAGAGATAGGGGCTAGGAAGATTATCAGGAATTTGGGAGAAGGAGGCAGGAGCCCCAGGCTGCACCATGACCTCCCCTGCTTTGTCCTGCCTGTGAGGTTACTGAGCCCAGCCCCTCTTCTTGGTCTTGGCAGACTGAGAGTCTGGGAAACAAATGTGGGATGGGTAGGATAAGAATTCCTTCCTCTGTCCCCAAGGAGACAGCCAGATGACAAAGGAGGGCCTGGAGCCACTGAGTTTGCAGTAACACAGCCTTGGCAGCAATGGTACTAGGGCACTGAGAAATCAAGAAAGGACATGCTGGTCACCCAGCCCAGATTCTGAAAGTATAGAGTGTAGGCAGTGGCAGTGATGCCCACAAGACAGACAGGGCCACAGCAAATCAGCAAGGCTGGCAGCTCCTCAGTGAGAAGGAAAGACATATTGCCCAAGCAGCTCCCAAAATCTACCTGAGGTGAAACTCTCCTGAGTCCCTCTCAGGTCCCAGCTCCTTGTTTGGCTCTGCCAGGTGTGTGTGGGGAGGAGCAGAGAGGGGTGGAAGAAGGAACAGGCATGATCTCTGTCCTCCAGAAGATGGCCATCATAGCTGACACCAAATCCCAGAGGAAGACCCAGTCATAAAGATCTAAGCAGGTTCAGAGGAGAGAAAGAAGGAGAGTCTGGAGGAAATGGGGCTGGAAATGGATCATCCAAGCCCAGAATGGATAGGTTCAGTGGTTCAACAATACCATCGAGGATACAAATTGTTCCATCATTTCTTAGTAGGTCCCTTTGGCCTTTTGGAGTAGCTCCCCACATTGTCCCAAAATGGCTGCTATTGCTCCGGCTATCACCTTCTCAAACATGCAGAAAACAAAAAGTTTCTCCTCAAGGCATCTCTTTTTAATGAGTAAATATATATATATATATATATATATATATATATATATATATCTCCAGAAGCTCTCCAGGAGTTATATTTCATTGGCCAAAATTGTGTCACATGATACTTTCTAGACCAATCACTGGTGGGGAGGGGGGAAGGCTCTTATTGGCTTAGACTAATCACTATTCAGAGGGGAGGAGCTGCACATGTGGCCAAGCTGTGGGAGGGTGGATATCAAAACAAAACTGAAACAAGAAAGAAAGATGGGAGAATGAATTAGCCCTTAGCAGCCAGCCCATCTTTTGTACTTCCCATCACTCTCTTTACACACCATAAAACCCAGCCAGCCTGCTGAGGTAGGGGTGGAAGCTGGGGGAGCAGGCAAAACGAACCTTCAAAAACCCCTAGAGGGGCTGCTGCCCACTCACACATGTGTTTCCACCTATTTTCTTCCCAGTCTTTCCCGAATCCACTCCAGTCAGGCCTGCACACCCAGCACTCAACCAAAATAGCTTTTAGCAAGGCCACTAATGACTTCTGTGTTGCTAAATCCAATGGTCAATTCAAAGTCCGCATCTGACTTGACCTATCAGTAGGATGACCATATAATTTATCATGCAACCTGACAGTAAAAAGGGTGGGACACTATTCATAGTTATGCCAGGACAACAGATATAAAGTGGGACTGATGCAGGCAAAGGTGGACACACAGTCACCCGTTTATGCCTCCTTCTTCCTTTCTTCTATTGGCTTCCAAACTACCTCCTCTCTCATCGCCTCCCCTCCCCGTCTCTCCCCTCTTTCTCAACCTCCTTCGCTATTTCCTCCTCATCTCCCTGCTCTCTATGTGCTGAGGTGCAGGACCTCTTCTCCATCTACACTCACTCCTTTGTGAGCTCACCTAGTCTCAGCTCTAAATACCATCCAAACTCCTGTATTTATATCTGCAGCCAGGACCTCGCTCCTGAGCTCCTGACTATAAGTGCAGTTGCCTGCTCAATGTCTCTGCTGGATGTCTAATAGGCTTTGAATGTAGCACATCCAAGACTTGACTGTAATATGTCCCAAATGAGTCCCTGATCATCTCCCCAAATCTGCTCTGCCCACACTTGTCTACAGTTCTGTAAAAGGACACCCTATCATTTCCGTTACCTAGGCTGCAGGAGTGATCGTGCTTGGTTCCTCTCTTTCCCTCTCACCCCATTAATATATCTTGTGATACAGCCTACTTCTCAGCACCTCCTCTGCTCCCACTTGGTCCAAGCCACCTTTACTCCTTGTCTGGATTATTGAAATAGCTCCCTTGCCCTCTCCTAGCTCCCCTCTATTTTGAATGCAACAGCCAACCAGAGTAATATTTTAAAACATAAATCAGATCACGTCATTCCTCTGCTCAAACCCTCCTGTAGGGTCCCATCTCACTCACAGAAACACCCAAAGGAGACTCTGCAGGCTCTGACACCCAGCTCCACATCTCTCTGGCTTCATCTCCTGCTGCCCCCCTGTACTCACTCTACTTCAGCAACACTGGGCTCCTTGCTGTTCCTCCCACACACCAAACATGCACTGGCCTCAGGGCCTTTGCACTTGCAGTTCCCTCAGCCTGGAATGCTCTTCTTCCAACTATGTGCACAGCTCTCTCCTTCCCTTACTTTGGATCTCTGTTCAAATATCAGCTTCACCGTGGGGCCCTCCCTGATCACCTTGTATGAATAATCATTTATAATAGACAATTGAGAGAGAGAGAGGGAGAGAGAAAAATCCCCTCCCCCCAGCACTTCCTGTGCCCCTTATCCTGCTTTGTTTTTCTCCATAGCACTTACCATCATCTGACATGTTATTTGTTTACTGTTGACCCCCACCAGACGTGCAAGGGCAAGGGCTTTGTTTCTTTCCATTGTGCCGAGAACAGCACAGAATGGAAACTCACAAGTATCTGTGGAATGAGTGAATGTGCACCAGATACACACACACACACACTGGCATTCACGATTGCAGGCCTGTGCCTGCATGCACATAGGAACCACACACACTTACGTAGGCCCAAGGGCACATGGATTATAGGAGGTGAGGCTGAACAGCAGACAGGGCAAAGCCAACATTTATTGAGCCAGGCTGGGGCTCAGCTTTTCATCCCATTTGGGATTCAACAACTGTGCAGCAGGCTGAGACATGTGGCATAGAGGAAGCCACCAACATGCCCAAGATCTCACAGGGAGGCCCAGCAGAGCTGAACACGGCCACAAGGCACCACAGTTGCCTCCCCTGAAGGACTTGGAATGCCAGGACAGGGTCCTGTAGTTGACACCCACTCAGAAAAGCAGCTGGAGCAGGAGAGAGAGGAAGGAAGGGAGGGAAGAGGCTGGAGTGTCTGCAGTAGCCCAGGCAGGGATGTGCCCAGCAGTGAACAGTTGGCTGGTGGCCAAGGCACCTGGCCAACAAGGCCCGAAGAAGGACCTGAGGTATGAAGGCCCAGGGAGGAAGGGAAAGATGGGACTATGAGGGCCTCGCCCCTCAAAAGACAGTGCAGGATGTGCCCTGTACAAGGGCTCCTGGCCAAGGGGAAGCCAGGAGGCTGAGATGCAGCCACCCTTGACCTGCCAAACATGCCTCCTGGCACTGGGCTGCATCCGCTCAGAGAGGCATCTTTTCCCATCCCCTCAAAGATGCCCTCTCCCAAGGAGAATCCAAGTCCTGGATTTGAGGGCCCGCTCCATCACCAAGTATCCTACGCAACTTTGGACAACATTCTTGGACTCTGCCCCTTTCTAAAGTGGGATTGGACCTCAGACCTTCCACAGAGCGCTCCCTTTCCTCCCCAACACCCCAAATTCCACGTGTCCAAATCCCTCCTGCGCTTTAACTCCAAGTGCCACCTCCTCTGTGATGCTGTCCCTACTATGCAACCCATTATGCCTGGCCCTCCAAAGCTGAAGGACTGGGGATCATGAAATTCCCTTATGGCCATGTGCCACTTCAGTCTCCCATGGTTTTTAGTGTATAAAGTCCCTCCAAGCATTTCTCTGCATGCTCAGAATAAAATGGATATCACTTTCCTTCCTCCAGTCCTGCCCAATCTGGCTTGTACTCCCCCCAGCCCCCATGCATCTTCAGCTACCCCCTTGCTCAGTACCAGCCACAGTGGCCTCCTTACTGTTCCTCAGCTTGTTCCAGCCTCTGGACTTTTGCATATGCTGTTCCCTCTGCATCGAACCTTGTCGTACTCAGCTCTTTCTCATTCTTCCAGATCAGCCAAATGTCACCTCCTCTGAGAGGTCCTCCCTGATACTCTATCGATAATAACACACATCCCAGTCCTTCCATCATCCTCTTCCATCACTCTTTCCTGCTTTACATTCCTTCTTAATACTTACCACTCCCTGAAATTATATTGTAGATTTGATTCCTTTGTTACCAGAAGGTCAGCTCCATGAGAGCCGGGACTTGATTTTATTACTTTATATACTCCAGTGCCTAGCACAGGGTCTAGCATCAGGGAGGCACGGGTAAATATTTCTAAAAAGAGCAAATGAATAACCAGAAGAAATGCATCTCTTGCCTGTCGTATAGCTGAGCAGCTGATTGCATCTTGCTGTCTTACACAGAGAAATGATTTTTAAAGTGTGTTGAATGAATAAATGAAATGCATTTGTCTCCCCAGTTGTAGTAGACACTACTGTTTGATGAATGAATGAATGACTGAATCTTAGTATGTCCCCCTCTTGTAAAAGGTGTTATAAAGAAAGAAATCCAGGGAAGGAGAGAGAGACACAATGGGGTGCCTGCAAACACTGGGGGATCTCCCCTTGTTCCCACTTCCTGCGCCCCCCCATCCTAAGCCTTCCCCAGAGATGGCCCCAACCCCCCCCCAAACGCTGCCTCCCACCAGCCCCTCCCCCTGCATGCATGCAGGGCTGTGATGGGCCCTGAGACTGCCTGATGGAGTCAGGGGACCAGTTCCTGCAGAGTGCAGGGAAGTCATAAGCTCCAGGAAACGCAGGCTTCTGAGTGGTGCCTCCTCCTCACCCATAACTCCAGCCTCATTACGACCAGCCCAGGCCATAACGTGGGGAATCAACGCTGGATCCTCAGAGGTGGCAGCAAAGCTCAGGGATTGCAAAGCGGGGTCACCCGGGTGGGGGAGGGTCGGCCAACATCCCTTGGTGGTGCCTTCATACCTAGACCCCACAGAGTGGGCAAGGAGGGGGTGGCACAGGGGTGCTGGGGATGCTCACAGCAGGGTCACAGGTCCTCTTGATGGCCATTAATTCAAGGTGGGTCCTAGAGGAAAGAGGGCACCGCTGGCTCAGGGCTCCTCCCCTCTGCTCTTCCTTATGGACTGTTAATGTTTTCTCATTCTCATTGCCCTGAAATGCAGTTTTAAGCCCCTCACCATCACCCATACCTCCCAGCAGATGACTCCCTACCCCAGAACTCCTTCCGTAAAGAAATCCTGGAGCCAATAGTAGGAAAGAACACTGGGGGGTCGAGCATCTGCAAAATGGGTATAAGACACCAACTTTCACAGTTGTTGTGACTCATGTGAATTACTGAATTAAAGGTATGAGAATTGCCTGCTGTGGTCCTGCTGTGGTCCATAGGGAAGTGATCAGGATGCCTTCTGCCCCCAAAGATTCCAACCACTTCCTCTGTCCACAGGAGGACCTGGCTGGGGCCAGGTCAGACCTTCCCAGATTGTCTGCTTAGCCACACACCTCATGTTTCCAACCTGACTCCCCACACTAGCCAGATCACCCTCAGCCGGGCTGCACACTCCTCTGCCGGAATGCCCATCCCTTTCCTCCCTCTGATCAGATACCCCTCCTCCAAGAAGCAGCCCTGATTCCCTCCCACCCACCTGCCCCTTCCAGACACAGGTGTGAGGCTGCACCCCCTTTTATAGCTCTGATCATTTAGGTCATTACTGGGGGTCCTGTCTCTCATCCCACTAAACTGTGAACTTATTTAATCTTTGTCTTAGCATCCAGCCCAAACTGGCACAGAGTCGAAGCTCAGCAGAATGGAGTTGTTGAACTGAACTGGGCTTGGGGAGAGGAAAAGTGGGGACTGGGCCCCTCACCTCCACTCACGCTTCTCAGTGCTTGAAATTCCTCAATGAAAGCAGCATAGCTGTCCCCTGTAAACACCCACATTAAGCCATTATTCATCATTATGGCTTGAGTAGGAGTTAGTCCCTCAGATCCTTTCTTGCTGAAAGCAGGATGTGATGGAGGGAGGGAAGGAGAGATGGGTTGATCTGGGGATGGCAGTGCTGGTCCAGGAAGGTGTGGGGGGGAGTGTCTCTCAGACTCTGGGAAAGGAAGGTTTTCTGGGGGGTGTGGAGACACCAAAGGCAAGCTCAGAGGGGATGCGACCCTGCCTAAAGCCACACAGGGCGCCTCCAAGCAAGGCCCTCTGGGATGCAGGTGCCCCACCCTTGAAAGGGGTGTGGAGGGACTCCCATGAGGTCAGCGGGGCTTCCCTGGGCTCCTGTTTTGGATGGAATGACCTCTCTGTGCTGCTGTGAGAGGGCGGGAGTGGTGGGTGGCAGGCTGGGTGCTGGACTCTGTGCACCCAGGAGGTCTGGGTGCTGGGAGATCTTGAAGACCTCTTCTAGAAGGGCTAGCTTCCTCTCTGGGATGGGGGAGCCAGAGACCGTCTGCCAGGGGGCAGAGAAAGCAGCTCATAAGGTCCCTGCTGGCGGAGAACCACTAAGAAAGGACTGGATGAGTGGGCTGTGAGGAAAGGCGGGTGCTGGGAGAGGAGAGGTGTGTGGTAGGAGTTGAAAGGAAGCATCCAGGGCTGGGGGAGGGGGAGGGGCAGGACTACTAGACTCTGGGCCCAAGAAGGCAAGAACCACTACGTCCCGTTTGTCCCACCCTGCACAGTGCCAGGCACACAGCAGATATTTAATTAGTACCCAAAGGACGAAAAGACAGACCCAACCTGCCCTGTCCCCGCAGAGAACCTCCTCTGATGTCTTCTTGTTTCTCTCGCAGGCTCCTGGGCGGGACGGCCCCCTGTCCCCAGAGGATCAGCCGGGCCCCGACCAGCACCCCTGCGCGCAGGCACCATGGCACACCCCCGACTCCGGACCTGCCGAGGCACCGCCTGGTGACCCGACCCCGGCGGCGCCAGGGGGGCGCGGGCGGGGACCCCGGGGGCCGTCCATGCCCCGGGTGCGGCCGCGCCCCCTCCCCCTCCAGCCGGGCGCCCCCACGGCTGGGAGGCGTTCAGGGCCGCGGGCCTGTCCGGGTGCCCCGTCGGGGGCGGCGCCCCGGCGGCCGCGCTGAGGCCACCATGTGACTCGGCGCCCCTCCGTCCTGCCACCGAGCGGCGACGCCCTGGTGCCTCCCGTCCATGCTCCTGGGCCCGGGCCCCTCGCAGGCCAAGCATGAGGCCGCGGTCCGACGGTCGGGGGCTCCGGGCGGGAGCCGCGCTGTCGCCCGCGTCGCTGCTGCTGCTGCTGCTGCTGCTGCCGCCGCCGCCGCCGCTGCGGGGGCCCCTGGGGGCGGCGGGCACGCCTGCGCCGTCGGCGGCCCGGGCTGCGCAGGACGGCGCGCCGGGCGGGGGCCGGGTGAAGCGCGGCTGGGTGTGGAACCAGTTCTTCGTGGTGGAGGAGTACACGGGCACCGAGCCCCTGTACGTGGGCAAGGTAAAGTGGGACTCCGCACTCGCTGTCCCGGTAGACGCCCGCCGGTAGACCCAAGGGACCCTAGTTCCCCTCCCCACCCATCCCAGTCCCTGCTGCCTCCTCCCAGCTGCCGCTGGTCGGGGGCGCACCACAGGGTCATCACTCCGCTCCCGTCCCCACCCCCACATCCTTCTCTAGTCCCTCCTGCGTTTTGCATCTTAGAGCAGAGAGCACTAGTAGGGAGGGAAACCCGTCTTGTAGCTAGATGCATCTAGAATGTAGAAACGAGTTTGCAAATCTGACCATGTCACACACAAACTCTCGCCACTGTGCTTGAAATTCTTCAATAGCTTTCCATGCACTTGGGGTCAAATCCAAATTCCATCCCACTGCTGCAAAGATCTGGCTCCCTCCTCCAGCCTCATCTCCTGCCACGCTGGCTCTGCATTTCCAGCCACAACACCCTTCCGATGCCCTCCCGATGGTCCCTCCGATGCCCCCACAGTCTCCTGCCGGCACCGCTCCCCCCTTATCTATAGTGTTTGCCTCCCTCAGCTGCTCCATCCTGCTCCTTCTGCTGCTTACTTTATCTCACACTCAGGTCTCCGCTCAGATACCACTTTCTCAGAGAAGCCATCCCTAACCATCCCAGGCTGGGACAGATCCCTCTGCATGTAGCCGTCCCTCCCTGTTATGTGCCCTCCTAGGTCCACATATCTTTCCTTCATAACACTTAATTATGCATGTGTTTGTTTGATTATGCAATTTATGCATGTCTTTCCTATTAGATTGTGTTTGTTTTGCTCACCATAAAATCCCCAGTGCCTAGCACAGACATTGCTCACAAACTGTTCATTGAATGAATGAATGCTACTTTCTCAAACTCTCTAAGTGTTGGTTAATGTAGCTGAAGATCTGTGCCCTAAGAGTAGAAGGAGCTGAGAAGGACTTTTGTTCATCCATTCAATCCTTGAGCCCCTCATGGGTGCAATGCTGGAGAGGCAGACACCCTGGTGCATAACCTCACAGGTCAGCACCCGGCACTGAGTAGACATTCAATAAGTGGTATTTGTTGGCTGGCTTCATGGAAGTGTTTTCTAAATGCCTGAGCTGGGTTTTGATGTATGAGTAGGAGTTTGGGCTGATGCAGAAGAGGGTATAACCTATCAAAAGACATGGAGGCCTGACGGAGTCTGGCTTATTCAGAGACTTGTTTGCAGTTGAGATGTTGAAGTGGAGGGTGTTTATAGGGCATGAAAAGCAGGGTGGTGCCCAGGGGCAGTTTTCTGACTTCTGCTGAGGCCAATCTGCTTTCCAGGAAGTTTTGGTCAGCAGAGATGAGGGGAGACCAACTGTGGAATTTCCTGTGTGCTTAAATGACTCTGAGAATTTGGGGGCTGACCAAGCTGCTCAGTTCAAGGCTCAGGGATCAGGACCCTTGAGAAAGAGGAGAGGAAAGTCCTGATGTAAACCTGTGGGCTTGTCTTGCAGGAAACCCAGATTCTCACTGGTCTAGATACAGTTATCCTTGGTCCTTGGCTACTCTCCCCTCCATACATGTGGCTGAAGTTGATCCCCAAAACTGAGCCAAGTGAGGATTTGACAGACCACAGAGAGGCCCATGTCTCTGCTCAAGGACACTCAGCAAACTAGTGGCAAAGCCTAGGACCCCTGGCTCCCAGCCAGGGTGGTGGGATGGTGAGGCTGGTAGAATGGGGTGAGGGGAGGGGGAAGGAGGAACCAGAACCAGCTGGGCAATAGCTAATGGTGAGGTAGCTAGGGATGTAGACTTTGGAGTCAGACCCACCTGAGCTCGAGGCCTGGTTCTGCCAACCCATTAATCATATTACCTGAAACAAGTTACTTCACCTCTCTGAACCTCAGTCTCTTCGTATGTAAAAGTAGGGCTAGGGGAGCCCACTTCCAAGGGTTGTTGAAAGGATTAAAGAAGAAAACTGAGCACAGAAAGTTTGGCCTGTGGCCTGGTTGTTTATTGTTGTTTTCTCATTGTTCCCGTATGAAGCACTTAACCCTTAAACTGCAAGGTAGAAATCGTTCCCTTTTGTAGATGAGGAACTTGAGGTGCAGAGAGGGCAGGCCTGCAGTGGGCAAGAGGCTTAGCCAGGACTGGAACCCGTGTTCTGATTCTCCAAACGCCTCCAAGACCTCCAGGCCTGGGAGAGAGACTGTGGTCCAGGAAAAGCCCGGAAAATCAGGGAAGAACTCTGACACAGCTACTTGAATGTCAGCTGTGGTGGTCTCAGGCACCTCAGCCCTGTTGTCTGCCCGGCAGCTGGGGCTCTGAGAAGGCTTCCTGGGCCACCCACATCCTGAAAAGATGAGAGAAACCAGCCGCTGATTCACCACTTCTAACCTGCTTCCACCTCGCTGTTATTATTATGAGCCACCCCTACCTCCTTGAATCACAGTCTGTCAGCAATGGGGGAATGGATGGGGATCCTAGTAATCCCTTCCTTGTAAGACAGGGAAACTGAGGCTAGAGGCAGAGAGCATCATGCTAAAGCCAATCAGCTCTCCAGGGAGTTTTGATTAGCAGAGATGGGGTGAGTGCAACAGGGTGGTAGAACCAACCCCAAGAGACAAGGCTCTCCTGACACCAGGTCTGGGCCCCATGCAATTTTTAAAAAAATTTTTATTGGAGTATAGTTGATTTACAGTGTTGTGTTAGTTTCTGCTGTACAGCAAAGTGAATCAGTTATATATCATATATCCACTCTTTTTTTAGATTCTTTTCCCATATAGGTCATTACAGAGTACTGAGTAGAGTTCCCTGTACTATACAGTATTGTCCTGTATTAAGCATCTTTTATGAGCCAAGCATTGTGCCCAGCCCTGGGGGTCTTTCTTCTCCTCACAGCAACCTCTCGTAGCATCCCCACTGCTGTCATGACCATGTTATCTTCCCCCTGCATCATCTTCATCTGGAGCCCCTCCTCTCTTACTCTCAAGGCCACCTCCAAAGAAGCACTCTATACAGGAAGGAAAGAGAAGTTTCCATCTCTTTGCAAACATGTGCCCAAAGCACCCTTTCTTGTGAAAGATGGTATAGTGTGTGATTCAGGGGGGCCAACCAGAGCCAGACTGCTAGGGCTCCAATCCCAGCTCTGCTGCTGATTCCCTCTCTGACCTTGGCACAGTATTTAACCTCTCTGTGCCTTAGTTTCTTTATCTGCTGAGTGAGGCTATACCTGGCCCCTCCTCAAAGAGTTGTGGTGAGGATTCAATGAGTTAGCATATGCCAAGAACCTGGAGAGCGCCTGGTATGTGCTCAGTGTTAGCTTTTATTATAATGGGTCTTGCCTGATACTTTCACCACCTAGAGTATATAGAGATATTATGAACCCCTGCCCCAAATCCCAAAAGCCTTCTTGGCAACCTGATGTCCTAGTTTCTCACCACAAAGTAGGGGGAGGTGGTCGCCAGCCCACCCCTCACTCTAGGAAGATGAGCTCAGCCTTTTAAAAAATCACCTGTCCCCTTTCCAGCCAAGTCCCACATTTGTACAAGTGGTCGTGTGTGCACACACACACGCATACACACACACATACTCATACCACGCTCTCTCGCTCTTCAGGGAGAAAGGACTTCTCCACGGTTTCAGTTAATTCACTGCTTCCCGTTCCCCCGCCCCAGGGAGCCGCTGGGAGCATCTGTCCTTGTCGAATTCCAAAGGTAGCTTAGCAACAGCACCATCCATGGAGTGAACCCCGGGCGCCCAACAGTAACCTATTTTACAACCGCCTCCTCCATCACTCACCGCCAGGCTCCTGTCGGCACCTGCAGGAACCACTGGGCCCCGTGGTTGTCGCCAGGGCCCCCACCAACAGCTCCCTCTGCTGTCCTGCCCGGCCCCCCTCCCATCTGCAGCCTGGCCCACCTCTTCCCCTCACCTTCTCACAACACCCACCCTCAGAGCAACCTCCCAACATTTCCATACAATCTGGGTACTTTGACTAATCCCTTTTCCGAACTATAATTTCCCCCGAGGCTTCTGTCAGCTGGATGTGGATTTTGTAGGATTTTTAATTTTTTTTTTTTAAAAAGAGAATTATGGGGTCAGCACTTATGACCAACTCCTGTGGGCGGTGAGATCTATTTTAGATATACGGCAGGATTAAAGTGGGGAGGAGAGCAGATTTAATTAAGTTGCTAATATTTAAAGAAAATTGATGAACTCCTGGTTTACGAGTAGCACAGGCATGAACAGACCCCTCATTCCAGGGGAGGCTTTTTATTTGATTTGCTTTCTGTTTAAATCCTGGACTCGTTTTATTTGCGTAGCCGCACTGTCCATTTAATTGTCTTTAATAAGGAAAACGTACCTCTGCTCGCATTTAATTTTGATTTAATTAGGAGGAAGTAATTAATGGCCTCGTAAATCCCATTTTTCAGCCCCCCAGGATGAGAAGCCATCACTCTGGTGTTTTTCACGTTGTTTATGACCCAGGGCTGGGGCTTAGGGAGGGGGAATCCCCTCCCCGGGCTTGTCTACACTGGATGCAGAGAAAAGAACTGGGGATGTGGAGCCAGATAGGCCTCAGGCTACCTCTTGTTAGCTGTGTGGCTTTAGGTAGGATATGGGCCCTCTCTGAGCCTCAGCTTGCCAATCTGTACAGTGGGGAGAGGATAACCTCTGAGTCACAAGATCATTATGAGCTATCAAGGAGGTAACGTAGGGGGTCTAGAAGCGTGCCCAGTGACTGTCCTTCCTAGTCTAGCTCGTGTGTACCTGCGATTTACCAGAGTGACGGATCCTCCAGAAATCGCTGAAGACAGTTGGAGAATTATAATGACAGTTGTATATTTCATTATTCATGTATTCAGTGTTTGGTGCTGTGGCCTATCCTCGGTACTGGGGAAACGGAAATGAATGGCCATATGCTTGATCCTCAGGAAGCTCACTATCTCTCTCTCTCTCTCACACACACACACACACACACACACACACACACACACACACACACACACACATTCAGCTCTCCCACTCCCCCTGTATTTTCCCTGCATGCACTGTCAGGACATCTAGTGTGTGCCAGGCGTGGGGAGTTCAGACAGAGATGAATCAAAGTTACTCCCTGCCCTGAGCCCCATGACAACTGGGGAGACAGATTGCCACACAGAGGTGTCACAGGAGGGTGTGGAGCAGAGGGGAGTGTACACGGGGCAGGGGTACAGAGCAGGGGGAGGGCAAATGGGGAGGCATCTGGGAAGGCTGCCTGAAGGAGGAAACAAGCTGAGTTTAAAAGACAAGAAGATTTTGCACGATGGCCCCTGTGTCTCCAGTGGGTCAGGATTTGAGTCAGTGGTTCTTGTGTCAGGAGATGGGGGGATGAACTGGGTGACCCTCAATCCCTCCTGAGACCAGGTGCCAGAAAAGGAGAGAAAACTCGTCTTCACTGAGCACTTACTATGTGCCAGGAGCTCCCACATATTATCTAAGGAATCTTTGGACTCTGTGAGGAGCACTATCAGTCTCCTCTATAGATGAGAAAACAGACTCAGAAAAGGGTAGCCTCTTGCTCAGCGCCAGGAAACAAGTGGGTGACAAAGCTGATGCACGCACCCAGCCGTTCCTGAATCCAAAGCCCATCACCTCTCCTGATTTGTGTTGTGAAGTCCTTTTCCAAATGATGAAATAGAGCCTCAGATTGAAAAGGCCGCCAGTGACCATGGCCTGCGGGTACAGGGTGATACAGGCCTCTCCCCCAGCCATGCAGCCCAGTGACCGCCCTGCAGTCCACTCTGTCTTCCTTTCTCCCTCTTCCTTAGCCAGAAATTTTGTAAGCAGACTAACCAGATTCCAAAGCCTGCAGAGGGACCAACCCGCACTTTGGAGTCAAACAGAACTAAGCCCAACTCGGTCTGCTGGAAAATGGGGGGACGTTTACATATGCCACAAAATTAAGTTAGATTTCTGCAGAGGCCTGCAATCTGGCACATAGTAGGCGCTCAGTAAATAAGAGCACCATCCTCCAGCCTCACAGCTGAGATTCTTGAGAAATAGCCTCCTGGGGTAGAACCACAGGCACTTCCTCTCCACTCCAGAGCCAGGACCCAGGCAGGCCGGGCAAGCAGCCCCAACCCAGCCCAGACCTGCAGCTCTGAGCTCCTAGTACCTCCCCAGGCCGACCAGCCCTGTCTGACTCTGCAGTCCCCAGAGAGCAGCCACTGGGCCCCAGTGTGAGCTCTGTGTCATGCTTCACGGAAGAATATCAGTGACATCACCACTGGGTTCCACTTCCTCCTCCCCCCTCCTCACTGGTAGGGGATCCCTGGCCAGGGTCTGAGATAAAATGTCATGGGCTGCAGGGACATGATGGAGACCCAGGAGACAGAAAGTGAAGGAGACAGCCGCTTGCAGAGTGTGTAGGTCATTACCAACATGTGTCACGTTTCATCTTCACCACACCTCTGCCAGGTAGGACTTGATCTGATTTCTCCGGTGGAAAAATGGACCCAGAGGGGTAAAATTAGCAAGCCCAGGATCACAACATTAGTGAGCCATGGGATCAGGAGATTGGCTTCCCTCACTTAGCTGGGTGACAAAGCAAATGACCTCCCCTCCAGGCGCCTCAGTTTCCTCACCTGAGAAATGGGAATAATAACAATGTTTCATAGGGCGGTGATGAAGACTAATAAGATTACAGCTGTTAAGCATTCCCCCAACTGGTATCTATTCCACCACATTGCGCGGGAACGTTTGCTGATTAAATAAGCCGGCAACAGGTCTGATTGGGAAGTGGGTGACGGCATCCTAAAAGAGAACATGTTTGCCCTCTCCTGTCCCCATCTCTCCTGGGCAAAGGTGGAGGAAAAGCATAAACAGCAAACAGGAGAGACAGGTCTCCTCATCCCCAGCACTGCTGATGATTCAGGGCCTATGTCTTGAGATAATTTTATTGGGGGTATTAAACTGAGTTATGAGGTTTTTACAATCCAGCCACTTATGAGAAATCTATTAACAGTAACTGGACAGGAAGAAGGCTTCTCAGTGGAGCCCAGGACGGGCATTAATTGGGGCAATCTATAACAGGACGGGGACCCGGAAAGGTTCCACCCGACGCCTCCATTTACTCCCCGCAATTTCTGCTGAGAATCAGCAGACTCGCCAAAAAGAGAGAGATGCCCATTAATCGGCTAATGAAATATGAAAATGTTTATGGGCCATTCAATCATCCAAATGGCACTTCTATAATCCACCTTTCAGACACAAAGTTCCACCAGCAGAATTTATACTCAGGCTCCTCCTGCATGGCAGGGGGTGGGCTTTCATCTCTCTTCATGATGACTTCATTGGCACCTGTTATCCTGCTGAGTGAGCTGGGGTACATGGCATCCTGGCCCAAAGGGGCCTCAGGGATTCTCTTGTTCACATCCCATCTTTGCGGATGCTCAGACAGGAGCAGGGACCTGCCCAAGGTCACCAGCTTCATCAGATGCGTTTTCCTCCACTCAGCGCTGCCTCAGAGATTTGGACATTGGAGGATAAGGACTTGGGTGTTTGTATTTGAGAGAACAGTCTTTCTGCTGGTTCCTTGCCCAGGAGATCTCAGTGCAGTGAAAACAGCCTAGCTTCCAAAGCTTAACAGTGCCTGGATTAAATCCCAGTTATATATAGCTAACATTTAGTAATAATATAATAATAACGATAGCTACCATTTATGGGACACTTATTATGTCTCAGGCCAGGCTGATTTTCAGCTAGTACCTACCAGTATAGTTGTACTGGTTGTTAAAATAGTGAAAAAGCTCCCTACCTGCGGTAAATAGTCTGTTTCCTCTCCCTCGCCTCAACTCCCCCAGCTCCTCCGACCTCTCTGTGATCCAGCATCCAAAGAGTTCCTGCCTGGGACCAGTAGGGGCCCTGCTGCGGTACCACTCCATGGTCAGTGCCTCTGCCGGTCTGGCTGTTATATACTGTAAGTGTCACCTGGTGCCAGCAGATGCTAAGGGCCTTTCTTGAACTTTACACTCAATTAGCCCACTTCTAGGAGGAGGTGCTGTTATGATCCACATATTACAGAGGCGGCACCTGAGGCCCAGAGAGGTACAGTAACTTGTGCAAGGACTCACAGGGAGGTGATGCTGGAGCCGAGGCTGGACCAGGCTGGACTGCCTCTTCCCCTGACCATGGGCTCCTCCTAAGAGGCTTGAGGATGGAGTGAGAAAGCCCATGCTGTGGACCAGGCCAGTTCCTCCAGCAGTCTGACCATGAGCAAATCATCCCATTTCTCTATTCCTCAGTAGGAAAAATGAAGAAAAAAAATCTGCAAAGTGAAGATAGCAAAACCTACTCTGGCAGGGATTTTTTTTTAAGAACTCTGAACCAGATAAGTGTGTAAATTGCTCAACACACTGCCTGGCACATAGTAGGTGTTCCTCCAATTTGCATCCCCTTTTCCCCTCTGTCCCTCCACCAAGCCCTGAGGCTGGCTCTCCAAGTACCAGATGAGTAAGAGGGTACCTTCCGGGGGCCCAGAGCTTAGGGATCCTGGACCTACAACTCAGAGTGAAGTCGTGGACAGCAGCTTGGAAATTTGTTAGAAATGCAAATTCTGAAGCCCCACCCCAGACCTACTGGGTCAGAATCTGCTTTTTAATATGATCTTCGGGTGATTTGCATGCACATTAAGATTTGAGAAGCATGGCCACAGCGATCCTACAGGCTGAACGTGATAATGATGGCTCAATGTATTGCAAAGATCTCGGAGGGGAAAAGCGGGATTGGGTGGGGGGGAATCCACAAAAGCTTTCAGGAAGAGGTGGCATTGGAACTGAGCCTTGCAGGATGAGTAGACTTTCAGTAGACAGGGAAATAAGGACAGGGCTCTCCAAGAAGCAGAGAGGTGTGGATGTGGCTCTGATTTCTTTGTAAGGGCAGTAGGGAGCCATGGAAGATTTGCAAGCATGGGAGGACATGCTCAGATCTGCCCCTGAAGCTGAGAGCTCTCGCTGCAGAGGGGGAGATAGATTACAGGGCCAGGGCTGGAGCAGGAAGAGCCATGGAGGGCTAGTGAAACACGCCAGACCAGACAGTGAGGCCTGGGACTGGGATGACACATGACTTCCCCAGGCTCAGTGTCTTCACTGAAGAATGGGTATGTCAGAAAAGAGATGTGCTTAGGAACAGGCCCCCAGTGGGACCTGGCGGGGGCAGTGCACCAAGAGGAGCTCCCACCCCAGCCTCCACCCTGCCTTCCTCTCTGCCTCCCCAGATCCACTCAGATTCAGACGAGGGTGACGGGGCCATCAAGTACACCATCTCAGGCGAGGGTGCTGGGACCATCTTCCTGATTGATGAGCTGACGGGCGACATCCACGCCATGGAGCGCCTGGACCGGGAGCAGAAAACCTTCTACACGCTACGGGCTCAGGCTCGGGACCGCGCCACCAACCGCCTGCTGGAGCCTGAGTCAGAGTTCATCATCAAGGTGCAGGACATCAACGACAGCGAGCCCCGCTTCCTGCACGGCCCCTACATTGGCAGCGTGGCCGAGCTCTCACCCACAGGTGGGCTGCAGGCTCTGGGAGGAAGGGGTGAGCGAGGGAGAGGGGAAGGGGGCTGCCAGGTTGGAAGAGGGCTCCTGCTGAGGGGAGGGGCAGGGGAGACAGGAACTGTTGTCCTGGGCAGAGGGTACAGGTGTGAGCCTAGGTGCTCACATGGGCTCGGGCTCAGGCACAGTTCTGGACAGTCACAGGACATCTGGACAGAGACACACATGTGATCTCAGACACATACATGGGCACAGTCCCCACGTGGACATGGACCTATGTGTAGACACAGAGACACACTTGGATGTGCTCAGCTGTCCACCTGTATATGGCCCTACTCAGGCATGGCCCCACGCGTGGGCAACATCAGGACAGTCACATACACACGGACGGCTGTCCACCTTGACACAGCCCTTCACCAGACTTCCGCCCCACACAGACACAGCACGGCCCTTGGCTGCAACTCCCAAACGAATGCAGGCACAACTGGACAAGGGCACACCTGCAACTGGAATCAAACAGAGTGGGTACAGCTGAAACAAGGCCCAACCACACAACCAGACGTGGCCTCACACTAGACACACACAACAACCCAGGAAACAGCCCCTCACACGGATGGAGCTTGTGCACAGACACCTACCTAGACACAGACAAAAGCCACAACCAGGCATTCTTACCATCCTGGCGTCGGGCTCCACCAGAGCGTAGCCACAGACAGGCGTGGGCACAGCCTGACGCAACAGCCTCCAGACAGCTTCGCCACGGCCTGCAGGAAGCCCCAGTACACCAACACCCAGCCATCTGGGGACACCCAGGCTCACAGAGGTGGCCAACTCCCCAGACACAGATTCAGCCGCCTCTGCCCAGGTGTGGCTGCAAACACCCAGGGGCACTACACACGCACGGTTGTACATAGAAAAGGCAGGACACACACCAGAACACACCTCTGCAAGAAGCTCTCAGACACAGCCACACTCAGAAACACATTTGCACAGCAGCAGGACACTGAAAGGAAAGGTTGGATGAATCTGCCTTCTCCCACTATGGGGCCCGCAGGTAGTTGACTGGCCATCAAGGCCCCACTTAACCTGGGGCTCCTGTTAGAAGCTGGAGTCATGGGCAGAGGGACAAGTCAGTAGCTGCCATTTTCTCCACCATGTTAGCCTAAGTCACCTGCAAGCCAGGTTGGACAGGGAGCAGTGGCCCTAGGTTCTAGAACACGTCCTGTCGCTGGCATACTGTGGCCACAGGCTTGGCACTGCCTCTCTCTTGGCCTTACAGCTCTGCAGCTACAGGTCAGAGGCCAGGGGAATTTGGGTTCTTGGGGAAAAGTACAGTCAGCCCCAGCTTCCCCAGATCTGGCAGATTGGTGGGTAACGAATGGGCAGCCAGTAACAGAAGAGAAGGGAGTGGACCAGAGAAAATGGTGGGCACAAAGGGATGGTGGGAGAACAGGGATGGCGAGGGTGTGAGTATAGGTGCGGGCTGGTGTTCACACACACACACACACACACACGGATGTACGTGCGTGTCTGATGCATGTATGTATTCTCATGCATGTGTAGATGAGCACATGCACGGCCTCTAAGACCCGTGCATGCATGTGACAGGTTATGTGTCTGTGGAACAGACTCATTCATTCATTTAACAAATATGCATATAGGCACTGGGGACACAGCGAGGAGAAGGCAGACCAGCCTCCCTGCTCTCATGGAGGGTATATTCTGGCTGAAGAAGACAGTCAGGAAGCTGGTTAGCAAACAGATCATAGATCTGGGAAGATGACATTGAAGCAAAGACTTGAAAGAAGTGAGGGCATGGGCCCTAGGGAACAACATTCCAGGCAGTGGGAACAGTAGGTGCAAAGGTCCCAAGGTTGAATTCCCTCTGAGGGGAAGTGGAGTGGCGACCAGATCCTGCAGCCATGTGATCATTGTCAGGCTTTTGCCTTTTATGTTCAGCAAGCTGGGAAGTCAGTGGAGGGGCTTGTTCAGAAGAATGACATGACGTGACTTAATTTGAACAGGATCCTGTGGCTGTTCCGTGAAGATTAGATGGGGAAGTGGGGGTAAGGGCAGAAGCAGATTGCCCATTGAAAAGGATATTGCAATTACCTAGGCAGCAAATGATGGTGGTTTGGAATAAGGTGGTACCAGTAAGGGTATTGAAAAGAGATTGACTCCTGGATATATTTTGAAGATAGAGCTGAAAGCATTTGCTAATGGATTGGATGTGGGGTGTGAGAGATAGAAAATTTAAGGATGACTACAGAGATTTTGACCTGAGCAATTAAATAGATGGAATCTCCACTTACTGAGATGGGAGAAACAGTGGGAGGAACAGATTTTGGGGGGATGGAGGGAAATCAGGAGTTTGGTTTCAGACGTGCTAAGTTGGAAGTATTAATTAGGAAGTGAAGGAGAGATCTTGAAAAAGGCAGTTCAATATACAGTTTCAACGGCAAGGTCTGGGCTGGAGAGATAAATTTGGAGGTTGTCTATGGCACAGACCTGGAGTACTTAGAAATCAATTTTTCAAGTGGGGAAACTGAGGCTCAGAAGAGCACTGATGTGTCCAAAGTCACACAGCAAGTCAGAGGTAGCTTAAGCCTCTGAATTCGCAGGTCCAGCAGCCCCCACTCCTGGACTCAAACTCTGGAAAAGGAGACGTGGCCCTGTCTCTCTTCACCCAAAACTGAACTGCATGTTTCTGCATGGAAAAGGCCAGAAAGATGATGAGAGATGGAGCTAGAGAAGGAAGCTGGAATCATATGCAAAGATCTTGAGGGAAGCATGTACCCTGGGAAAGGTTTAAGCATGGAAGTAATGTAGGCAGACCTGTATTTTGGAAGTCTTGCTGTGCTGTGGGGTGGAGAGTGGGTGGGGATGAGGGGTCCAGAGGGAGGTGCAGCCCCATATCCACTTGCCCATCACCACTTCACTCTCACTTCAACTCTGAGAGATGGCAGGACTGATGTCAGCATCCTCACTGAACAGGTGGTAACACCAAGGCTCAGAGAGAGGAGAAGATGTACCCATAGTCACATAGCAAGTCAATGACCGAGCAAATCATTGGGCTTGGCTCCCAGGCTGTTGGAGTGGCAAGGTTCTTGTGTCACTCACGGGGAAAATGAGACCGAGAAAAGGGCAAGGACTCATTCAAGGTCACCCAGAGAGTGGGAGGCAGAGCCAGCCCCCGGCTTCATGAGTGCAGCCCCAAAGAGCCCCAGCCCTGTGTCTCCTCCCTCTCCTGGTCCACTGACTCTGACATTCCGCTCAGGAAAACGTGGGGACTTTACTCGGATAAGCCAGGGGAACCCAGGAGGGGGAAGGAGGAAGCAGAAATTAAATTAGTTTATTTTATTTGAGCAACTTTTTGAAGGGAAAGCAAATCCGACACCGGACTCCTTACGGAGACTCCAGGCAGCTTTGAAAATCAGTCACAATTACTGAGCCTCCTGATCTGGGCTGAGGGGGGTGGGGCCGACAAGCAGCACCAGGGTCTGGGCGGCTTCGGAGATCAGAGGGAGCAGGGACACAGCTTGGGACATGAAAGGCAGCAGCGCTCACAAATTAAACCACTCACAGCTTAAAAGGGAAGGGAAGTGTGCCGGGGGCCTCCAATGAGCCACGCTTCTGAGGAGGGGCATGCCAGCCACGCGGAGCCTAATGCAGCGAAGCAAGCGGGTCCTGCATCTGACAGTCAGGAGGCCTGGCTCCCCGCGTGACCTTGGGGAAGTCCCTGCCCCTCTCTGGGCCCCAGATTCCCTTCTGAGCACGGAGGGGGCTCATTCATGCCCAGATGTTTACTGAGTGCCTGCTCTGTGCCAGGCACTGTTCCTGGCATTGGGGACTCTTGGGAAGCCTGCATCTAGAGCAGGGAGAGAGACAGGAAAGAAATAAGCCAATATATAAATACACCTTGTGGTGTAAGTGCTGTGAAGACTAAGGGAACTGGGAGTTATACTGGGGGAGTGCTGTTTTAGATAGAGGAGTCAAGGAATGCCTTTCTTTTTTATAAGAGAACATTTGAACAAAGATCTGAAGGAACCAAGGGAATGGACCAAGGAGCTATGTGAAAAAGTGGTTTTCAAACTTTATTGTGCATCCAAGTTAGTTGGAGGACTTGTTAAAACACAAATGGCTCCCCTCTTCCCCCCAGGGTTTCTGATTCAATAGGTCTGGACTATTAGAAATGTTTGCATTTTTAACAAAGATGCTGTCAAAGGTGATGCTGATGCTACTGGTTCAGGGACCACACTTAGAGAACTACTAAGGATAGAATGTTCCAGGCAGAGGGAACAGAAAGTGCAAAGGTCCTGAGGCATAATGCATTTTGTCATGTTTTAAGGAAGTCAGTGTGGCTGAAGAGAAGAGTAAATGAGGGGGAGAAGATCCATGGTGGTCAGAAGAGGTAGCAGAAGCTGGACTGGATAGGACTTTGTAGCCATTGAAAGCTTTGGTTGTACTGTGAATGAGATAGGGAGCAAAGGAGTTATATGATCCAATGTAGATATTAAAAAGATGATTTGCTGGCCACCATATTGAAAATAGACTGTAGGGCTCAAAGATGGACGAGGGAGATCAGTGAGGAGACAACTGCAATCATGGGGGCAAGAGGCGATGGTGACTTGGATTTTGGATCTATGTTGAAGGTAGAACCAACAGGGTTTGTGAGGGATTGGATGTGGGGGGTGAGAGAGAGAGAAGACAAAGGTGATGCTGAAGTTTTTGATCTGAGCAACTGGATGGATGGAGCTGCTGTTGCTGAGATGGGGAATGCTCCAGGAAGAGCAAGTTTGCAGCACAAAATTAAGAATTCATTATTGGTCACGTTAAGATTGAGATGTCTACTAGAAATCCACGTGTAGTTGTCAAGGGCACAGTTGGATCTCTGAGTCTGGAGGTCAGGAGCAATATCAGGGCTAGAGTTACAACTTTGGAAGTCATCAGCAGAGAGAATTTAAAGCTTGAGGCTGGGTGAAATCAACAAGGGAGTGAGTTTTGGTAGAGAAGCATTAGACTAGGTAATCTCTTGATGTTGGGGGGCTAGACCCCTTCCCTAGGCTGTCACAACCTGACCAGTGGACCACAAGAGAATTTCACAGGGCTCCTGTTCCCAGTTCAACTCCACCTTCTTATTAATGCCAACTGTGTTTAAGACAAAATACTTGGCACTGTTGAGGATGCAAAAATGAGAAGCTCAATCCAACACACATCTATTAGCCACTACTTTATTCTGGGCACTGCAGGGGATATAAAGATAAGTAATTGAATTAAATCCACGAATGTTTATTAGCACCCATTATATATAAGGCCGCCAGTGTACTTGGCTCTGTAGGGGTTGCAAAGATGAGTCACCCAACTAAGCAAACATTTATTAGCACCTACTTTATATATGTAGCACCAAGGGGATAGAAAAATAAGCAGTTGCTTTAGTTCAGTAAATACGTAATAGTTCCTCCTACATACATGGCTACGTACTTTGCTAGGTATGCGGGGATGCAAAGATAAGCAAGATACTGCCACTGACCTCAAAGTGGTAGCAGATCAGTTTCACCTCTGGTGCCAACTCTGATCAACTGGTAGTGACTGTAGGGCTGTGTCGAGAAGGAGTCTGAGGTCTCACTGGGGCTCAGCTGAAAAGAATGCCACAATCGATTAGTGATGTCTGCTGGGAGCAAAGGAAGGAGAATGTGGTGGTGGCACATACACCATAGGACTGGCATTGCTGGACCATGGGAACGGGGCTCAACAGACTGAGGAAATGGACAGGGGCCCCGTCACAGCCACTTTCCCGTGTATTCCAGTCCCTCTGTGAGCAGCATCTTTAATAGATGGAAAAAGAGCCTCTTGTAGTACAGTCTGCACTTCTTGGGACATTCACTAAATAATAGCTATCAGCCAACACTGCTTTCACAGAGCTATTTCCCTTTATTCTCACAATCCCGGGGAATAAGCAGGGCAGGTATTTCTGTCCTCATTCTACCAATGAGGAGATAAATGCAGAGAGAGATAATGTAACTTGCCTGAGGTTCCATAGTAAGAGCTGGAGCCGGAACCAGACCCGGAATCTGGAACCAGAACCTAAGCTGCTTGCCTCGGTGTACATGGGCAACAGTCACAACCATCTCTTTAGTGTGCACAGGACTTTACAGCTTGCAAAACACTTTCACATCCCTAATCTCATTTCATCCTTCCAGGAACTCTCTTGGGTTAAGTGTTCACACCCCCATTTTACAACTGAGGAAACTGAGGCTCAAGAGGGGAGGGGAAATAAAATCTGGAAGGCAGACTATCTGATTCCCAGGTTCCATGCTTGGGAGGATGGTGGCAGAGAGGAAAGGAGGAAAGCAAGAGGCCGCGTGCTCCCCAAGGGTCTCATTTGGGGAGGGCAGTGGCAGGACAATCAGGGAGCCTCTGATTGTCCCATCTGCAGCTGGAGAGAGTGTGGCTCAACAGCCCTCAGGCCCAAGCCAGGAATCAATCGCTGGCCTCTGTAGAGACAACTTCTAAAGATGTTTTTAATTAAAGTCCAGGAAGATCTATATGTGCAATATCTCCTTGCCTAGCAACGGCACTGGCTCTCACCACCCAGGATGGGGAGAAATGGGACAAGATGTTTCTGGTGGAGAGAGGTGGCAGAGAAGAGCAGAGGTCCTGGCCCTCAGGAGTCAGCCCCACGTCTTTCTTTGTCTTTTCCATCAATAAATCCCTCAGCAAATGTGAGCACCCTCTCTATGCCAGGCCTTGTGCCCACATGGCAGTGGGTACAAAGGTGACAAATCTACCATCCTGCCAAGGGTCTGGCACATAGTAGGTGCTCTGTAGATATTGGGTGACTCAATGGAACTGAATTATAAGCCAAAAATATTTGCTTTCTGCAACTGGCAGAGGGATGCTACTACAGACGCTTAGAATGCTGCTGTCCCAAACAAACAAGGTGACTGGTCTGCTTCACAGAAGACCCCATTTAAATGTAGAGAGGACAGAAGAGCCTATGGGACTCAATTTGGGACAATAGGAGAGTCCCCTCTCTCGGGGATAGATGAGATACACACACACACTCAAGTGTTGCCTATCTGGGTGAGTCCATGGCTACCTTTTTCTGTTCCACTGTCTCTGTCCCACTGCCCACCCCCTCTGTCTCTCTCTCTCTCGCTCTCTCTCTGTCTTTATATATTTCTGCCTCTCTGACCCTCATCTCTCTGTCTCTGTCCTAATTTCTCCCTATGTGTCTGGGTACCTCTGTTTTTCTCACTTTCTCTCTGTCCATCTCTCTGCATCTCTGTCCCTCTGTCCCTTGTTTCTCTGTCTCTGACCCACTTCCTTGCTCCATCTCTCTATGCCTTCTCTGTCGCTTGTCTCTGGGCCTGTCTGCACCCCCCCACCTCCCCCCCGCTCCATCGTCCAACCTCCCCTTCCTGTGCAGCCGCTTTCCTACATCTCCTGTGCATCATCCATCTACATTAGGCTGCCCTAGCTGGGCAGCCTGTAGCAGGGTTGAGGCCAGTCCAGTGAGCCAGCATTGGAAGTGATGAGAAAGAGGGAGTTGGGAGGGGGGTGGTGAGGGGGGAGTTTGAGAAGGGGCTTGTTTCCTGTGTAATCTGAACGATCCCAGGGACTCGACAAGTGGTTTTTAATTTTTAATAGGAAGCAGTCCACGCAGTTCTGGCAGCAGCAGGGGGTGGGACTCATTTTTCATAAATGTTTGAGAAGCTAAATGTGAGCTGAGGGTTTCCCCAGGCCCAGCAGGGCAGCAAAGGGAGGTAGGGAAGAGGTAGGATGATAATAATTACAAACATCTTAGTAATAATGACTCTTGGTCAGCGCAATTGAGGACTTGTTCTTTTCCAAAGTGTTTCATCTCTTTCATCTTACTAAGGGGTCTCCCTCACCCACGAGACAGAAAGGATAAAGTGTTATCTCCATTTTCCAGGAGGGGAACTGAGGCCCAGTCAGGTTGGGTAGTTTTCCCACAGCCACACAGAGAGCCAAGGACAGGGCTGGAATGAGAATTTGTCTTCAACGCCTGACCTCCACTCTACATGGTACCACCTTCTCCCTGAGCATCTGGGGGGTTCTGGGGCCCAAGTTTAGGCTTCAATTGATCTCACAGACAGCAAAGGTTAAAGGGACAAGAAGGGAAAGAATTCTGGCCTGGGAGCCAGAGCATGGATTCCAGTTCTGGCTCCATGACAAACCATGTCAGAACTACCCAGATAAACTAGAAATAAGGGGTGGGCAAGCCCCCTCCCTTCTGATACTGGTGCCCAGGGGTCTCCTACCCTGGGCTAAGGACACAGCCCCAAAGATCTTCTGACCATATAGAGAGAGGAGAAAGGAATAAACTCTTATTGAGCAGCTACTACATGCCTGGCTTCACCAGCCACTTAAATCCATCATCTCTAATGCCCATAGCACCTCTGAGAGGCAGAGTGTGACCTTCTAAATTACCAGAGAGGAAACAGGTCAAACAAGGGGAAAGACTTGATTGAGGGCACAGAGTGAGGAAGTGGTGGGATTTGAACCCAGGACTCGCTGATGCCAAAGTCCACCCTGTCTCCATGACGTTGTGAGGGGCATCTGTTTGTAGGAGTGTCCAACTTCTCATGCTGATTTGGTGGCTTGTGTCTTCCTTGCTGCTTCCTTCTGGGTGTCAGTCTCAGCACAGGCACAGTTAGTCCAAGAGGGTGACATGCTGCCACAGAGATGTGGGTTTGAGTCTTTTTCTACCTCTTACTAATGACTTAACCTTGGGAAAGACATGGAGCCTCTCTGTGACTCAGTTTCTTCATCAGCTCTCAGTCTGAAGTGCACTTCAGAACCACTGCAGGAGCTTTTAAAATACCCTTGCCTGTGCTCCACCCCAAGAGAGCTCTGTTAAATTGGTCTGGGATGGGGCTCAGCATCAGTTTTGTTTTAAAGCTCCTAAGAGATTCTAATGTGCAGCCAGGTTGAGAACCACTGGTTTCTGTGCTCTCCGAGGACCAGCCTTTTCATAGTCAACATTCCACATGGAGCCCTGGGCTCCGAGATCCTGTTTACCCAAGAATCCTTTGGGCAATCCTTCCTATGCCAGCCTGGAATTAGGCCCTTAATCCCACGTAGCAGAAGGGCCGGGTGGAAGCACCATGGACAGCGAATGGCTCATTCTAGCCAATCCCATCCCTGCTTCTGGAAGTCTGGGCTTGAACCAGCTCCCAGAGAGGGAGAAACAGGAACCCGGTTCCTTGCTATTCCCCTGCTCTTCCCTCCCTCTCCTTTCTTTGACTCTCCTCTCGCTTGCCTGTGTACTTCTACTCCTATTGATCCCCTCTCCTGCAACCTTATAAGGCAAAATACCTGTGTGTTTTGACATCAGATCGACCTGGGTTTGAATCCTGCCTCTCCTGTTTCCTCGCCAGATGAATTTAGCCAGGCGCTGTCCTTGCTGCTGAACAAGGAGATCTATCTGAGTTCTCACAACCATCCTGAGAGCTTGGCAGTAATATTACCCCCATTTCACAAATGATGAAATTGAGGCAAAAGGGAGGTTCATTACAAAACTTCACTCAGCCTCCATTTCCCCATCTGCAAAATGGAAATCTTAACAGAGCTTACTTCAAGGCTCTATTATATGAATTCCATGAAGTACTATACATAAAGGGCTTATTATAATATGTAGCACAAAGTAGTTATTTAGTAAACCTAATCTATCATTATCATTGAATAGGGATATATAATAATGGGTTTCATTATTATTCGTTATTAATTTACATTGTCACCCTTCACTGTGCATAGTAGTCTCCTCATCTGTAAAATGGAAATGATGCAGGATTGCACTGGAGTCAGCTCATGTCAGCTCATGAGAACCAAATATTGATTTTCAGGAGTTTTATGAACCACTTGATATCACATTGGTAGCTTGAAATTGGCCATGGTGAGAGTATTTACACCGTAGAAATCAGCAAACACTACAAAGCAGGGCATCCCTCCCCACCCGTCCATCCCCCAGAGCTGATGGTTAAACATTTGCCAGCATGCCACTGCATCTACATCAGAGATATGGCATGAGGACTGAAGGAGAGAATGGCCATGATGGTGCTTTGTAAAATGCAAACTGTTAAACTTAGGGGGATGGCACAAAGTGGTCCTACAGCAGCCACAAGCCTGGCACCCTTTTGTCTGCCCATTCTGGGCAGCTGATGACTTGCAAAGAAGGTGGGAGGGGGTGTGGGGCCTGGGGAACCAGTGGTGAATCACTGACCCTTCACCATCCCCACGTGTCGGCATTAACTGTAATGGCTGCAATAAAGAATCCCAGATTGGGGAAATGATTCCATCATCCCCGCGGGAGTCCCTGGGATGCAGCCAGGGAGAGAGAGCGCGCGCTCATCCACGCCCTGGGGAGTCACTCAGTCCGGCATTGTGCCTTGCCCAGGGGGTGGGGGGAACATGCAGAGGAGAGTGACAGGGAGACCCTCTCTCATAACAGCTACAACAGCCACTATTTATTGAGCACCCACCATGAGCCTGCTGCTTTATGTATCGTCTCTCATTTCAGTATGTCTGTGAGGGAGGCTTGATTGTGCCGTTGTATACAGGCGTGCAGTGCCTCCTGAGAGGACAACAAAAACCTGCATTTATTGAGTTCTTAGCATGGGATAGGCACTGTCCTCGGTGCTGAATACAGAAACCGATTTGAATTCTGAAACCGATCCCAGGAGTTTGGTGGTACTCTCACCCTCATTTTACAAATGAGGAAATTGAGGCAAAAATGGGGTTCATGACAGGCCCAAGGTCAAACTGCTAATAAATGGCAGAGTCACTGGTTGTGACCACCATCCAGAGTCACTGTGCCTGTGCTGACTCTGGCTCCCAGAGGACTTTGGCTTTAGAGAGTCCGAGGTTCAAATCCCACCACTTCCTCACTCTGTGCCTTCGGTCGAGTCTTTTCCCCTGTTTGACCTCTTTCCTCACCTGTAATTTAGAGGGGCCCACTCTGCCTCTTAGAGATGCTATGAGAATTAGAGATGATGTATTTAAGTGGCTGGTGAAGCTAGGCATGTAGCGAGTGCTCGATAGGGTTTATTTCTTTCTCCTCTTTCTGTTTAAGAGGAGGTGCCTGGGATCATGTCTTTGCCCTGAATAGGAGACTCCTGGGTACCAAACATCAAGAGGGAGGGGGCTTGCCCAAACCTCTTCCCCAGTTTCTCCAGGCAACTCTGACATGGTTGGTATGGAGCTGGAGCTGCCAAAGAGAGAGGCGCATTGCAGGGCCGGTTCAGGAGGCTGGGAGGGGGGACACGGAGAGGGAAATGAGAAATGCAAAAGAGTGAAAAATAAATACATGTGTCTGTCTGGAATGATCGAGGGCCCCAGGCTGGAGGTGGGAGAGGCAGGCAGCGGGCTGCGCTTAGCAGAATTGCTGCAGTAGCACTTCCAGAGCCTCACTCATTAGCCAGGCAGCGAACTGGCCTCACCCCCCAGCATGCCGCCTCGCTGGCCCAGAGAGCCCAACCCACTGGGAGGGCCCTACCCAGAACCTCTGGAGGCCTGGGCCCCATCCCCTCACCAGCAGGGCACCCAGAAGAGGGTGTTTCCGTGAAGTGAGGTTTTAGTCTCATCCCCCTTGGGTCCTACCCTGAGCCCCCAAGACTCCCTCTTGGGTCTTCCACTTCACTCCCTCCTATCCAGAGAGCTTCAGATGGACCACACAGCTTTGCCCATTTCTCCAACCAACCCCTCCCCCACCCCTTCCATCACCCCCACCCTGTCCAGCCTCACGTCCCAAGCCCTGCTTTCGTCAAATTGAACATGATGTCAAATTAGAGCCATCTCTGGGACAGGCCGAGAGAAGCTCCCAGTTTAATGAGGCAGCGTCGAAAATCAATAACTTAATTGCCGCTGTTTGATGGACTTTTATCCAATTTATACTCTCCCCAGCAGCCTACGTGCGGAGCATAAGGAGAAATGTGTGTGTCGGGGGCGGGGACTGTCTGGGCACCTGGGGGGAGGAGTGAGGAGGGCACCAGGGCCCACAGCCAAGTACTTCCCAAAGGGAAAGCTGGCTGCTGCTATTTTTCTGCCTGGGGGCCAAGAGACATGGGTCCCTGAGCCCCAGTGAACTTGGTTGTCCTTCTGGGATGCCTACAAACACCCATGGTGGGATGGGGGCGGGGGTGGGGTGGGGATTAGGAGGTGGGAGGAAGGAGGCAGAATTCCCTTGAGAAATCAGGAGGGCCTGGGAAGGGTAGAAAGACCCCTGCTTTGGGAGTAAAGTGCCTGGTTGCCAGTCTTAGCTGTAACTCTGTGATGATCTTAATTGGTGAAAATAACCACTTCCACCAGCCCATTCTGCACTGGGAGTTTAAAATGCGTTCCCTCTTGAACCAAGACCTAAGATTGTTCCCATTTTGCTGGTGAGGAAACTAAGATTCAGAGAGGCTGTCTTCCCTTGCCAGAGTCCTCCAGCTGGGAACCACCGAAGGGTGATTTGAATCCAGATCTGACTCCATGGTCACGCTTGTGCCACTGGGAAGGCCCCAGCGGGCTGGGGCTTAATGTGGGGATGGGAACTGTGAGGGGACTGCCTTCAATGACCTCTGGCCTAGGTCTCCTTTCCCAGCTTCTCTGGGAGTGGGGAGAGGTGGGGAGGACGAGCACAGTGGCCCCAGCTGACCCCTGTCTCGCTTGGTCCCCCGGGCCCAGGCACATCGGTGATGCAGGTGATGGCCTCGGATGCGGATGACCCCACGTACGGCAGCAGCGCTCGGCTGGTGTACAGCGTGCTGGATGGCGAGCACCACTTCACCGTGGACCCCAAGACCGGTGAGGGGCGGGCCAGGCCAAAGGGGCGGAGCTGGGGCGGAACCAGAGGCGTGGAGCAAGGGGCGGGGCCGGAGGGGCGGGCGGAAGTCGGCTCTCAGCCTTCCAACCAACAGCGCTGAGGTTAGGACAGAGGACACCGAGGCATCTTGCCGGCTCCGAGAGACCCCAGGGTCTCGGAGAGGGAGGGCGGCCAGGCAGGAAGAGAGAAGGCCTGAGGAGCAGAAAAAAATTGGGATGGAGGCGCCTGTAAGACTGGCGCGAAAACAAAAAGTCAGGAGGTGGTCACTATGGGCCCCCTGAAAGGACTTCGGAGATCTGAACTCAGTGCCCCTCCACCCCGCCCTTGGAGCTAAACTGAAGCGGGCGTGTCCGCAGCCCATACAGAGTTGGTCGTGGTCATAAGCGTAGCTGGGGGCCGGGGGTACAGGGGCGTCGGTCTGCCAGTGAAGGGCACCTTTTCGGCAGTTGTGAAAGCTGTTCAGGTGGCAGTTGTTAAGGATCTGATGGGAAGACCGATACTGTTAGGGAAGGATGACTTCTTGGCTTACTTGCCCTCCCCACCACCACCAAGCAATGGTGCAGCACCTCCACCCACCATCCCCCACTTCACTCACTCTGAGGCTAGAACCGGACTACATCTCTGAGAGGCCTTGCGGGAGTGGCAGCGGCGACAGAAGGAGGGAGGCTGAGGCTCAGAGAGGTGAAGTGGTTCTCTGGAGGTCCCACAGCTGGGAGCGGCTGCCAGTGCCAAGGGCAGTGCTCTCGGTGTCCCTGGGACAGAAGAAGGCAGGGGATGAGACATCAGACACCACAGAATGTTTATCAAATGTCATCATGGGGCTCACAGTCCAGCGGGGGCAGGGGGACAGGCATCTTCATGCGCAATTAGGATGCCGGTTTCTCGGAGGCGGTAGCAGCAATCTCCAAAGGATAAGGAAGGGTTGGCCAGACCGAGATTCAGAGAAGGGCATTCCAGGCAGAGGGCATGGTGCAGGCAAAACTGGGAGGAAGAGAACAGCCTGAGGCATGAGGGGAATTGTAAGCAACTCAGGACTGGGGAAGAGGCTTGTTGAGAGGTGATGTGGAGAGGCTGGCAGGCCTGACCGCGCTGCGTGTAAGGCAGGCTGAAGCACTTGGATTTTATTCTAAGGGCAGTGGGGCAGGAGGGTGTTTGATGCATTTGGGTTTGGGGTTTTTGTGTTGCGTGTTTGTTTTGTTTAGGGGGTGGGGTTGAGGGGTCCAGTCTATAATTGCATTCTCTTACATAAAATATCCACATTATTTTTTCTCCTCGCAAAACTAGTTCATTTTAGAAAACATTCAGACATTAAAGAAATTTTTTTAAAATTTATTTATTGGCTGTGTTGGGTCTTTGTTGCTGCATGTGGGCTTTCTCTAGTTGCAGAGAGCAGGGGCTACTCTTTGCTGTGGTGCATGGGCTTCTCATTGCAATGACTTCTCTTGGGGAGCACGGGCTCTAGGCATGCAGGCTTCAGTAGTTTTGGCATGTGGGCTCAGTAGTTGTGGCTTGTGGCTCGAGGGCTTTAGAGCACAGGCTCAGTAGTCATGGCACACGGGTTTAGTTGCTCTGCAGCATGTGGGATCTTCCCAGACAAGGGATCAAACCCGTGTCACCTGCATTGGCAGGCAGATTCTTAACCACTGCACTACCAGGAAAGTCCCAAAGAAATGTTTTTAAAAAGAGAGCAAGCAAGGAAGAGCTTCCCACCCGCATCCCCAGTAGTAGCCACTTAGTGTATATATCCATTGAGACCTTAAACTCGCTCACTTGAAAAATATTAAGATTTTTTGAGTAGATAATACATTTCAAGGTTCAAAATTCAAAAAGTCCAAATCTGTATTTAGTGGAAATGCTTCACCCCTTCTAGTCCCCCAGCCACCCAATCTGTATCCCCAAGGCAACCAGTGTAATTTTCCTGTGTATCTTTCCAGAGCTATTCTATGCATGTACAAGAAAATAGGGACGTGTATTTGTGTTTTTTACACAAATGGTAGCTATAAACACCCACTATACACACTGCTTGCCTTTTTCACTTAACAGTGCATCTTGCAGATTATTCCATATCAGTACATAAAGACCTTCCTCATTCTTTTATTTCACAGCTGTTGTGGATACACTAAAATTTATTTCACCAGTCCCCTATTGATGGACACTTATGCTGTTTCCAATCTTTTGCTACAACGAACAATGCTACAGTGAATGACCTCATACATCTATCATTTGGGGCTTGTGTGAATATACCTGCAGGATAATTTTCGGGAAGTGGAAAAGCTGGGTCAAAGAGCGTGTGCGTTTGGAATCTGGGTAGATAATGAGGAAATGTACCGGATTATACCCCCGAAGAGCCGCCTACAAGAGAGCCTGTTTCCCCTCCCCCTCGCCAACACTGTGGGTTCATTGATGACTTTTAAGCAGAGAAGTGACATGCTCAGGTTTTCATTTTAACAAGATCCCTCGGGCTGCCGCTATGTAGCTGGCTCAGAGGCAGAAACTGAATTCAGGGAGACCCAGGAGCCTGGGGTGCCCAGCAGAGAGCCCCGGAGGACAAAAGCCAAAGCCTGTGCCCCTTCTCGGCGCCCACCCAGACTCCTTAACCTGCTTCATCTAGTTAGGGAGCCAGAGGTGGTACAGGATTGGTAGGGAGGCCTAGTTGAGAGGCTGAGGAGGGAGAATGAGGGATGACAGTGAGATCCTGCGAAGGGCAAACCTTGGAGGCCTGGATGAATGTACGGGCCAAACTGAGGGAGGAATCTGGGGGTTCCTAACTTTGGAACGTGGGATGGGAAGGGGCACCACCTATAGAAACAGAAGGAGGAATGTGGATTAAGAAAACTGTCTGGGGGCAGAGGAATTACTGAATGTGCTCCAGGATTTGGGGCAGAGCTGATTAATTCCATCTTAACCGTATTGGCTTTAAGATGAGAGAAGAAGAGGAAAGAAACATCTAAAATGGGCCATCCGAAATATGGGCCTAAAGCTCCAAGAATGGTTGAGGCTCTTTGAGCTTTGGTTTCCCCATGTACACAGAGAGATAACAATACTCATCTCACGTGATTATTGTGAGGATCCAATGTGAGAGTTCATTCATTCATTCAACAACTCTCTATTGAGTGCACATCCATGCCCAGCTCTCTCTAAGCTCTCAGAAGGCAGCAGCAGAGAAACCCAAGACCCTACCCTCAGGGAGATTTAAATCAAGTAGAAAATTCAGAAAATAAGCACATACACATACAACATAATGTTGGGTAGCAGTGAGTGCTAGGAAGACACATAAACAGGGTAAAAGAGTAGACTTAGACGAAATCAGGACAGGCCTTTCTGGGGAGGTGACGTTGGAGCTGAGCCCTGAATGAAGTGAGGGTGTGAGCCGCTCAGTATCTAGGAGAGAACATGCAGGCCGGGGGAACAGGGAGGGTGTGACGTGCTCAGCGCAATACCTGGTTTCGTAAACATAAACCAAGGGGATGATAGGGATGATGGTGATGATGATGAAGCCTTCCTCCATTCAACCTGAGGAGGTGAGGCCCTTAGAGTTGATCAGCTTTAAGGTGGGGAGGAAAAGACAGAACACAGAAATAAGGGAAGGGCCAGGACCGAGTCCAGGAGGTGGCAGGGGTAGGCAAATGAAGCATCAGACTCCAAAGAGAGTGAGGAGGATGGCCAGGTTCTAAGAAAGAGCATCCCCCACTGCAGAGAGTCGGGAGGAGGGTGGCAAGTGGGAGGCCGTGGAGCCTGGGTGGGCAGGAACAGTTCTGAAGAAGCCAGAAAGTGGGTACCAGGCAAGGCAAGTGAAGAAACACAAACGGGGTCGTTGTCCTAGGGTCCTTCAACTTTCTCAGCCTGAAAGGGTCTTTGCGGACATTGCCCAGGAAGGACCTGATTTTTCCTCCCCTTGCCTTCGTCCCCATGGTAGGAGCCGCCCTGGTGCCATTTCCAGCCCCAGCTCCGTTTCCCCAGCCAGGAATATTCCGCTGATGCGGGTCTATATTTAGCAGCTGCTGCGAGGTACAGTCTGTTCTCGCTGTGCAGATAGCAGGGAGCAGAGCCGGAACGGGGCCTGAGAGGAAGGTGTGAGGGAAGGGAGGAGGCGGGGCGCCACGAGGCCCGTGCCAGAGGAGGAATTAACTTGTGTGTTTTAAAGGCCAGGCCTGCCAGCAAACCCCCCACAGGGAAAACACGGATGGCATTTGCAGGCTAATGAGGCGTCACTTGGGCTCCAGGGCCCCTTCTGCAGCATTTGGAGGGGACAGTGGGGGCGGGGAGGACAACAGCTGGAACTGGGGGCGACCAGTGAGGACAAGGCTACCGGGAGCCGGGGCCAGGTTCTCATTACCAGCCCCCGCCCACCACCACCCCGGCAAGAATAGAAAGCCTCTCTCTCTCAGAGACTTCAAGATATCTGCAGAAAATTCTCAACTGAGCTAGAGATGTCTGCTTTCCTGGGAGGGGATGAAACTAACCTTTGTAAGTGCCAGGTCCTGGCATCAGGATGACGTACTAGATCTGGTTTCTGCCTTCATGGGGCTTGTGTTCCAACAGAGAAACCAGAAACAAATAGACAACTACACCCAGGCTGCGAGAGGTGGGCAGAGGGTCTATGGGAGTAGGTAAGCAAGTCAAAGTGTTCGTCAAACACCTGCTATGTGCCAGACCCTATAGATAAGACGATGAACAAGGCCAGCAGGGATCTCGGACCTTGTGGAACTGATGTATGAGGTCCTCAGCCTAGGGCTTGAGGAGAGGGAATCATCAAGGCTTCTCCAAAATGTGGGACCTGCTGCTAGAAGCTTTGTCTCATTTAACCCTCTTAACAGCCTGTCTAACTGGGTATCCCCATTTGACAGAATAGGAAACTGAGGCTCAGAGAGAGTTAAGAACTTGCCCAAGGTCAGATAACATATAAATGGTGGAAAGAAGGCATGAACCCATATCTGTCTGACTCCAAAGTCCCTCAAAGTCCCCAACTGCCTCTTTTTTGACTCTGTGTAGCCCTGGCACATAGTAGGCCCTCAGTAAGTGTCTAATAAATGGGTCAGTGAATGAACTTTCAGAGCCAGATGGTTTAAGAACAACTTCATAGGCTGACCTGGGAATTTTCCGCCAGGCCCCCCAGGAGGGCACCAGCCTCCAGGATGCTTCTCCCAGCAGCAGGAGGTAGAGTGAGGAGTGGAACAGAGTGGATCGCAAAATATGCCATCAGTTCCTCCCATCCCTGAACTGGCCTCTTGATAGAGTGACTGTGCCGCTCTTCCCATCAAGTGGGGGAGGAGGAGTCTATTTCCCTGCCCCTTGAATCTGAGCCGCCTTATGACTTGCTTTGGCCAATAGAATGTAGCAGAAGTGACGTTCTGCAAATTCCCAGATTAGGCCTTAAGAGACCTTGCAGCTCTCAGTCTTCCCTCCTGGAACATGGTCCGGAGACCAGCATTTAAAGAAGCCAGCCCAGCCCACTGGAGGATGAGAGAAGGTCTGGCCAACAGCCAGGATCAACCGCCAGACATGTACATGAGGTCATCTTGGGCGTTCCAGCCAGATGACCCTCTAGTTAAATGCAGCTGCACAAATGGGCCCAGGAGAGGAACGGGCTGGGGAACTCGATTTCTCTATTAACCTATCTACTGCTGTATGACAAACTGTCCCCAAACATAGTGGCTTAAAACAGCAACAATTTATTATTTGTCACAATTCTGTGGGTTAGATGGGCAGTTCTTTTGCTGGGGTCACTCACATGGCAACAGTCTGCTGGCAGGTCAGCTAGGACAGCTGTCGTGGCTGGGCCTACCATGTGGCCTTTCATCCTGGGCGTCTTTGTAGCACAGTGGTCTCAGGGTGCCAGGAGGACAAGCCCCAGTGCACAAGGCTTTATCAAGCCTCTGCTTTTGTCGCGCTTGCTGATGTCCTATTAGTCAAAGCAAGTCGCACGGCCAGGGCCAGAGTCATTGTGCGAGGGGATGACCCAAGAGCATGGATCCCAGCAGGCGTAGTTCATCGGGAGCTATCACCATAGCAACCTATCACTGGGTGTGACCCTGGGAGGCAGGGTGCAGAGGCAGCATGGCCTCAGGGTACCCATCTTCTAGGTGCCCAGAGATGGCGCCTGATCACACACTCAGCAAGGCTTCATGACCTGTTTCCAAGTGAGAAGGCTTTAGTGTCCCCACTTCCTCTGGAGCTGCAAGGGACAGGGACAGCAAGGAGGCCAGCCATATAAGGGTGGCTCCTCACCCACAGGGGTAGATCTCAGCCAGACCGCTTCTCCAGGCCCCACTCAGAGTTGGGGTCACTGAGCTTTTGGTCCACAAGCTCATAGATGCACAGTGGCCCCGATCCCATCACCAGCCACCACATTAGTGAGATCCTAGATGTAAAGGACATGCACAAAGCTTAGCATATCGAAAATACTTGACTGGCCCGCCCCCCTCCTGCCTTTCTGCCTGGCTCACGCAGGGAGCCCCCCAACCATGTCTCTGGCCTGGTGATCACTCCCCTGTCAATCCATCTGTCTGCCCTCTCCTTTCCTCCCTCCCACCCTCTTTCTCTACCCCTGCCTGTCCGTCTGCCTCTCTGGCATCCCTGCGAAGGTCTGTTCATGCTGGCCCTGCTGTTCTTCATCTTACTTTCTTCCCCCCTTTCTTCTTTTCTTTCCTCTCTTCCTTTCTTTTCCTTTCTTTCTTTCTTTCTTTCTTTCTTTCTTTCTTTCTTTCTTTCTTTCTTTCTTTCTTTCTTTCTTTCTCTTCCTTTCTTTCTTTCTTTCTTTCTTTCTTTCTTTCTTTCTTTCTTTCTTTCTTTCCTTCCTTCCTTCTTTCTTCTTTCTTTCTGTCTGTCTCTCTCTCTCTCATCCTCTCTCTCTCTCTCGCCAGGTCTCTTTCTCTCTGTGAGTCTCTCTCTTACTGCCTCCTCCTGGGTGTGTGTGTTTCTCTCTAGCGTTACTGCTTCCCTCTTTCCTTCTCTCTTTTTCTGTCTCCATGGGTCTCCCTTTCCCTCTCTGCACCTCCTCTCTCTTCCTCTCTGCCTCTGAGTACATGGTTCTTTCTCTGGCTCTTTCCCCTCTGGCTCTCACGAGATTCCTCTCTGTCTTCTTTCTCTCTCTTCTTCCCTCTCTGCCACCTTCATCCTTCTTCCTCTCCTTCCCTTTCTCCTCTTTCCCTCCTTCCAACCCCCCAGGGGAGAGGACACGACAGGCCCACCTTCCCAGTACAGGCCCTGCCAGCCAGGACTGCAAACACTCAACTAAAAGACCAGCTGAAGCCTTGGGCCCAGTCCTCATCCCCAGAAGGGCATCCCTCTGACAATCTCAGCTTGGAGGGCAGCACCAGGGGGATGGGACAAGGGACCTTCTGTGCGATTGGAAGCATGTCTTCCCTGATTAGGACTGAGACGAGCAAGGGAGCTCTCTCAGGAGCTGAGACAGGACCATATAACAAGCATCACTCTGTCAGAGGCCTGGGCTCTCCCCTTGTACCTGGTGGTGGGTGGGGCAGGGGATACCAGGTTGGCTGGGCAGGACCCTCCACCTTTACAGTGGTCCAGCAGAGCAGTCCACAGGATGGACTCTGGCCCCAGAGTGCCTGCTGGAATCCTGACTGTGCACTTTCTACATGTGCGACCTTGGGCCAGTGCTTAAACTCTTTGTGCCTCCACCTCCTCATCTGTAAATTGGGTATAACCACAGCATCTTCTTCATAGGGGTGTTGAGAAGATTAAATGAGGCAGCTCGCTTAAGGCGCTTAGAACAGTGCTGGGCACAGCATAAAGGCACATCAGTGTCAGTTATTGTCACATGCAATTCTCATGAGATGAAAGTCTGCACCAGTGGTTCTCAACTGATTTTGTCCCCAGGGACCATTTGACAATGTCTGGAACTAGGGTTGGGCAGGGAGAGTGCTGCTACCGTCATCTAGTGGGTAGAATTATTCTGCCGAAAATATCAATGGTGCCAAGTTGGAGAAATCCTGTTCTTTAGGGAGATATTGTGATTGTCCCATTTTACAGATAAGGAAACAGAGGTTCAGGGAGGTCACATGGTCAACAAATGGCAGATCTGGGATTTATCCCAAATTTGTCTGCTTCCAAGTCTCCCCTGCCCTTGGAAAGACCAGTCCTGGCTAAGGAGGGGTCAAGAGGGAGTTTATTGAAGAGTCTTGAAGGCTGCTGATAGAGGGTGTGTATGACCCCTGATTAGACAGACTGCACTTTCCATATCTCCATGGGATCTGACAAAAGCAGGGTCACCCCCTAGGTGCCCACCCCGGCTGCCCCAGCTACACACACACACACACACACACGCACACACACTACAGCCTCTCCTCCCATTCCGTTGCCTGTATTGGAGTCTAGGGGCTGTCTGGGGACATCAGGAGTGAGAGATTGTGTTTTACGGGGCACATCATGGGGCTGCTGGTGCGTGACTCCACCTGGCACTCAGGCCCTGGGCACCACCTGTCACCACCTGGTGCTCACAGGTTGGAGTGGGTTGGGGGGTGGGGGTTGGGGGGGAGGCTCTGAATGGCTCATCAACTCCTCCCTCCCCCCGGCCTCCCACTGGCAGGGAGACAAGAATCCCAGCCTTCCCCTGTGCAGACTTAGTCTTGTGGCGGGGCGTCCACAACACCTGCAGCCCCTCCCCCGCTTCCATTAGCAGCTTGAAGGACGGTCTGATCAGGGATTAGCTGGTGCCTGGACAGAGAATCTAGGGCCAGGCCTGAGAGGAAGGGGCTGGGGCCCCCAGGGCTGGGGGATGATTTTGTCTTGGAGGGGTGTGTGTGTAAGTGTGTGCAGTAGCTATACATGTGTGTGTGACCTCATGTGCGTTACATATGTAGTATTGTGTGTGAGGCATATCAGTATTTGTGTGCAGGTGAGTGTGACTCCATAGTGAATGTGTTTGAGGGTGGGTGTGAGTCCAGTTCATTTTGTTAAACAGTCACCAAGCTGCCACTCCGGGCCGGGCTCTGGGCTGAGTGCCACCAGCCGAGACGAATCAGACATGGGCCAGGCTCACACAGAGAAGGGCGGGGTACTCCCTCAGGTGGGGAAACTGAGGCCCCAAAAGTGGAATCGGTGGCCCAGGGGAGTCACACAGTGCCTGCTTCTAGTCCCCATGCTTCTTTTTAGTAAACCAAATAGTCCCTATTCTGTTGCTTTTGTGTTGCGTGTGAGTGAGTGTACACGTGTGTTTGAGTGTGTGTTTGAAAGTGTGTATTAGAATGTCTGTATATAAATATGTGTGTGTATGTGTGTAGGGGAGGGTGTGTGTTTTAAAGTGTGTATGTGTGAATTTGGTAGTTGTATGCATGTGTATGTGTGAGAGAGTAGTGTGTGTGTGTGTGTGTGTGTGTACGTGTGTGTGGAATATTGAGTGTGTGTTATCTGTGAGCATATCTGTATAAGCATGTGTGTGTGTGTGTGTGTGTGTGTGTGTGGTGGCTGCATCCGTGTCTTCTGCATAGGCCACTCCCTTCCTCAACTTGAATGAGTCTGGTCTCTGCCTGGGGAGGGGTCTCCATATCAGCTGACAGCTGGCAGGGGGGCATCCCTGGCCTCACCCTCCCTCATCCACAGGCGTGATCCGGACGGCCGTGCCTGACCTTGACCGCGAGAGCCAGGAGCGCTACGAGGTGGTGATCCAAGCCACAGACATGGCGGGCCAGCTGGGCGGCCTGTCCGGCTCCACGACCGTCACCATCGTGGTCACTGACGTCAACGACAACCCGCCCCGCTTCCCGCAGAGTGAGTGAGGCCTTCCCAGAGGGAGGAGGCAGATCTGTGTGTCTGTCTTGTGTGTCTGTCTGATTGTCCCTCCAAGTCACCCGCTGACCCCGAGCGGTCCTGTAGGCTTCCCGCCCTAGAGGGACTCCCCCATCTGTCTGTGTCTGTCCATCCAAGTCACCCACTTACCGCCTGCCCCCTCCAATCACACTTCTTGCAGGAGATGGCCCCCAGGTTGTCTGATTTTCCATCCATCCAAGTAACACGGTTACCTTCCCACCCCTCACCTTGCTCCCTGCTAAGAGTGAGCCTCTGTCCACCCACCCCAAGTGGCCCTTGCACACACCCTGTCCTGCTTCTTGTGTGTGATCTGCTACTGACCCGAGCTTGCAAAGGGACTTTAGGGGCAGGAGGACAGATACAGGGATATCTTAGGGATATAGACAGAGGCTGCAGACATGCCCAGGCCGAGGGACACCTATAATTGTGCATGGAAATGCCAAGGTCTGGAGGGACCGGTCTTACCCTTCTCTTCTGAGCCTGGGGGGCGGGCTTCTGTGCTCCTGAATTAGGCCTTTCCACTCTCTGCCTCCCCAGGCACAACAGGGTGGGGGTGGCTTCTCTGGCCCAGTCCCCCACCTGCCCACCAGCCCAGTCAGCCTCCCTGTCCCAGGTTCAGGCTGAGAGCCGCGTCGGGGAAGCCGCCGAAGCTGGCAGAGACTAAATGCCGTGGGGAGCTGGGCTGATTCCTATCAGGCGAGTCATTACTTGAGGTCTGCTGCTCTCACATTAGGCCCCGCCACAGGGGACTGACCCCCCGAGAGATAAGGGAATCCAATCCCTTAGCTGAGAGCACATCGCAGCCTAAGCACCTCCGTCCAGACGCAGAGTGGGGCGGGCAAAGCCCGCCAGCCAGCTCCATGTCGTTGCCAGGGAGCCTGGTACAGCAGCCGCCCCCAGCCACTCCTCCAGCCCAGCCCCACTCACTGATGCAGAACCTTCAAAGCATCGTGTGGAGGGGTGGGGGCCACCCAGTCTTCTCCCCAGTTGTGCCAGGCTCTGTGGCAGCCCTGAGCTGGAAGGGGTATGGCAGATTCAGGGGGCCAGGGTCCCCTAAAGACTTGTTTATTCATTTATATATCCCTTCTTTATTTTTTTTTTTGCTGCATTTGGTCTTCGTTGCTGCACGCGGGCTTTCTCTGGTTGTGGCGAGTGGGGGCTACTCTACTGAAGTGCGCAGGCTTCTCGTTGCGGTGGCTTCTCTTGTTGCAGAGCACGGGCTCTAGGCACGCGGGCTTCAGTAGTTGTGGCACGTGAGCTCAGTAGTTGTGGCTTGCGGGCTCTAGAGCACAAGCTCAGTAGTTGTGGCTTACGGGCTTAGTTGCTCCGCAGCATGTGGGATCTTCCTGGACCAGGGATCGAACCCATGTCCCCTGCATTGGCAGGTGGATTCTTAACCACTGCGCCACCAGGGAAGTCCTTCTTCATTTCTTTATTGTGAAATACAGCACACTAACAAAAGGGCGTAAAATATAAATGTCCAGTTCAACAAATAATTACAAAGCAAATACTCCTGTAACCACCCACCAGCACCCCAGAAACCCCCACGTGCCCTTTCTTGATCATAACTTCTCCCCGCAACCCCTTCCTCCAGTGTTAACCACCATCTTCTTTTGTGATCATCACCTCCTTTTCTTTTTTCCTTTTTTTATGGAAGTATAGTTGATGTATAATGTAGAAATTATAGGTGTACAATAGAGTGCTTCACAATTTTTAAAGGTTATAATCCACTTATAGTTATTATAAATTACTTGCTATATCCCCGTGTTGTACAATATATCCTTGTACCTTATTTTAAACCTAATAATTTGTACCTCTTAATCCCCGCCTCCTATCTTGCCTCTTTCCCCTTCCCTCTCCCCATTGGTAACCACTAGTTTATTCTCTATATCTGTGACTCTGCTTCTATATCTGTGACTCCGCTTCTTTTTTGTTATGTTCACTCGTTTCTTATATTTTTAGATTCCACATATGAATGATATCATACAGTATTTGTCTTTTTCTGACTTATTTCACTTAGCATAATGCCCTCTAAGTCTATCCATGTTGCTGCAGATGGCAAAATTTCATCCTTTTTTATGGCTGTGTAGTATTTCAGTGTGTGTGTATTTATATATATACACCACATCTTCTTTATCCATTCCTTTAGGGTTGATTCACCCATGCAGACATCACTAACATTATAGTTTAATTTCATGTTTTTATCTAAATGGAACCACACAATACAAATGATTTGTGTCTTGCTTTTTTTGGTCCTCAGAATTGTGTTTGTGAAATCACACGTTGTTGCCTGTAGCTACAATTTTTTCATTTTCACTGCTGTATAGTATTCCATGATTTATCTATTCTCCTGTCCATGGACATTTGTGCTGTTTCCAGTTTGAGGCTTTTATGGAGGATACTGCTTTGAACATTGTTTCATGTGTCCTAGTGCCATTTTGCATGCATTTCTCTAGTGTAGAGAGGAGCAGAATAAACTCATCTTCAACCTCACTAAATAAAGCCAAATTGTTTTCCCCACGAAGAAATGCATGTGTCCATCGTACCATATCCTCGCCGACAGTTGGTACTGTCAGATTCTTTCATTTGTGTTAATCTGGTGAGTATACTAGTATCTCATGCCGCTTTTCATTCATTCACTCACTAGTCACTCACACATTTAATTTATGTGACAGCCTGGTGTTCTGCCAGGCACCATGAATGCCTGATGAATAAGAGATGTGGTCCCTGCCTTGCAGGAGCTCACACCCCAGAGGGAGGGAGGGAGGGGGAGAGAGAGAGAGAAGAAAATGATAGGGAAATGCAATAATCCTTACAATGGGATAAGCTTGGGGGCCCTGGACACACAGGAACAGAGCCTGGAGGTCTGGGAAGCTTCCCTGTTGGAGGTAATATTCAGTGAGACTAAAAAAGAGTAGGAATGGGGGAGGTGAAGGCAGAGAAGAGAAAAAAGAGAGGGACTGTCTAGAGGTGGGACAGAGCAAGTCATCCTTAAGGAATTACAAGAACTTCAGCCAGATTGAGGCTCAAGTTAGGATGGGTGGTTGGGGGCATGAGGCTGTAGAAGTCAGCAGGGGCCAGGCAGCAAGCATCTTGCAGGGCAGACCAAGGGGCTTGTATAACTCCATCCTGAGGGTGGCGGGGAGCTACGGCAAGGACTAACGCAGGGGAGTGGTGTGGTCAGCTTGTGTTAAGAGCCCCCCTGGCAGCTTATGTGAGAATGAATCAGAGGCAGCCACTCCACACAAGGGTATCCAGACCAGTGGGGGTCCCAAGAGACACACCCCCAGCTCCACAGCCCCTGCTTCTCCTGGGCTGGCCCATCATTTAGCAAATCACCCTCACCTTCATCTCGGCTCTGGGAGGAGAGCAGGGAGCTGTTTGTGGACCACCTGACCCTCATTTCTGCTGGTTTCCCCTCTGCTAACCACCCTCTGGCCACAATGGGCATCTTGCCATTCTTCAAACATGCCAGGCATTGCACCCACCTCAGGGCCTTTGCACCTGCCATTCCCTCTGTCTGGAATGTTCCTTCCAAAATATCTGCTTGACTCACTCCCTCACCTCCTTCAGACTTTTGCAGAAATGTCTTTTCCTTGATTACCCTATTTAAAACCCCACATACACCTTCATCATCATTCCCCATTTGTCCTTCCCAGCTTTATTTTTCTCCAAACCACCATTGACATACTGTTTTACTGATGTGATTGTTTAGTGTCTTTCTCCTTCCATTAAGAGGAAAGCAGGGACTTCCCTGGCAGTTCAGTGGTTAAGACTTCACCTTCCAATGCTGCGGGTGCGGGTTCAATCCCTGGTTGGGGAGCTAAGATCCCACATGCCTCCAGGCCAAAAAACTCAAAACATTAAAAAAAAAACAGAAGCAATATTGTAACAAATTCAATAAAGACTTAAAAAAAAAAAAAAAAGAGGAAAGCACTGTGAGCCCTGGGATTTGGGTCTGTTTTGCTTGTTCCTGGAACCCCAGTGCAAAGAGCTGCATCTGGGACATCATAGATGCTTGATAAATATGTGGAAATGAAGGAACCAATATCATTAACATCAACAGCAACAAAAAATCAGCATGAAGCCTCACTGTTTTAATGCAGTTTGTTCCATTTATTGGGTAGCTACCAGGTGCCAGGTCCTATGCTAAGCAATTGACATGCATGATCATCTGAGTTAATTGCAAGATGAATGGTTTTGTTAGGAAGGCACTATTATTCCCATTCTACAGATGAGGAAAACCAAAGTTTGGGATTACACAGCCAGGAGTGACTCTAGAGCCTTAGCCTTGATCACTGTGCTTCTCTGTCCCCTCACTAGGCAGATGGGGATGCTGAGTCCCAAAGAACTGCAGGCATTTTCCCAAATCAATCAAAGAATAAAGCCAGGGTGAGAATTAAAACCCTCTCATTGCACTGCATCCCACATTTCTGCAGAGGACGTGCCTCTCCCAGCACTGGCCCTGGCCAAGCAGGGAACTCCTTTAAGACACTGCCCTCCAAGGGGTCCATCTGAGACACCCGCCCCTCCCCTAGAGCAGATTGAAGCTGGGGGGAGGGGCTGCCACTCCATCCCTGCTCACACCTGTATCCCCTACAGAGATGTACCAGTTCAGCATTCAGGAGTCGGCCCCAGTCGGCACAGCCGTGGGACGCGTGAAGGCCGAGGACTCGGATGTGGGCGAAAACACAGACATGACTTACCACCTCAGGGAGGAGAGCGGCAGTGGCGGCCATGTGTTCAAGGTCACCACAGACAGCGACACTCAGGAGGCCATCATCGTAGTGCAGAAGGTGCGGCTGCCCCGGGAAGGATGGGGGAGGCAGGCCCCAGGGCAGCAGGGTCGGGTGGGGGGGGGGCACCGATGAGCGACCAAATACCCCCACCCACTCCACGCCAGGGATTGTCTCTCCAGAGACCCTGGACCAACCTGGGAAAACACTGATGGTGTCATTCCCATTTTACAAGTGAGAAAATGAGGCACAGAGAGGCTAAGTGACTTATCCAAGGTGGTACAGCTAGTTGTCAAGAGTCAGGATTCAATCCAGATTTGAATCCATGCTCTTAAACACTACACTGAGCTACCTCACATTCACACCAGGCCCTTCACATTCATCGTTTCCTATTATTCCCGTGTTGCCTTCTGAAGGAAACATATTATACCCATTTTTACAAGTGAGAAAACAGAGGCTCAGAGAGGTAAAAGGGCTTGCCCCAGATCACACCTGTAAAGGGTAGAGTGGGATTTGAACCCAGATCTGGTGACCCCAAAGTTCTTCCCTTCCTGAGTCTAACAGCCTTGCCATGCACTGGCCAGCCCAGGAACCAGAAGCTAAAGCAGCAAACTCAGCAACCCCTAGGGAAAGGCGACGGAGGTCAAATAAAAAAGCAAAAATCCAACTTCCAGGACTTGGTCACGGGCTTGGCATTTCAGGGCTGCACAGGCCTTTCAGACCATCCACTCCAGCCCTGCTGCCCCATGGAGATCTAAATCTCCTGCCCTGGCCCACAAAAGGTTGTAGGCCTTTGGACACCCCCAGATATGGGATGCTCACTCCCTACCATTGTCCAGCTCTTCCTCCTCCCATTCAGCCAGAATCTGTCTCCTTAAATCTGCTCCTATCAGCCCAAGCCCTGCCCCCTGGGACCCACAGAAACATCTGCCCCTTCATTCACTCAACACACAAACTCTCTACCTGGCCTTGAGGTTTTTAGGACAGAGAAAACTCCCAGCTTCTTCAACAAGGATAACAATGATACTAGTAACTTAGAATGAAGTGTTTACGATGTGCCAGGTGCCCTTCCACTGCTTTCCATGTATTAACTCATTTAATCCTTACAACAACCCTCTGAGGTACTATTATTGCCCATTTTATAGATGAGAAACTGAGGCCCTGAAAAGTTCAGTCATTTGCATCCAAGGTCATGCATCTTACAGAGCAGTTATAGATCTATGGGCCTGGCTCCAGAATCTACCCTCTTAAGCATTACATCGTTTTCAGTCTTCTGATCTCCATTTGTCCTCACTGAAAGATGAACCCATTTCACAGATGGGGAACTGGAGTCCCAGAGAGACCCAGCATCACAGAACAACAGAATCAGGCCCCAAGCCCAGCCTGGGGACCCCAGCACAGCATTTGCTCTCATCCCCAATGATGCCCCTATCCTGCCCCCCTCTCTTCCCTGGCTCTTGGGCCCCTTCCTGCCTGCTCCAGCAGTGGTGCTTGAGGTGTCTCTGTGGAGTCCGTGCTGGCTCAGTGAACAGAGCCCCCAGCTGATTGATGACCCGGCTCCAGAGCCCATCGCTCACTCCCAGGCCAGGCCCACGCCTGCCTCCTTGCATCCTGATTTCCCAGGCAACAGGATGGAGGAAGGAGTTAGGAGGTAGCTCTTCTTCCCCCCCACCCAGCTGCTGGAGAAGGGGGAGGGGAGATGGGAGGTTCTGAGAGGAAAGGAGGGTCCTGACACACAGGGCAGGTCTCCAGGAAGGTGGCCCTTGCCGCTCAGATAGCTCCCCCACCATGTAACAGAGGTGCCTGTGGTTCCACCACTGCAATTTCTCTTTACTCTAAGGCATTGTCCTTAGGAGGCCAGCGCCCACACAGCCATGGAGCTCGTCCATCAGAGGGTCACCCACCAGCACTCCCTGATGAGAAGCAGGGCTCAGCATGGCTTTAGCCAGATCTCTGAGGAAAGCTCTAAGGCAGCCCGGCTTATCAGGCTCAACTCACATTAGCAGCTGCCACCGATAGACCAGGAACGTCTCATTTAACCCTCCCACCTGAGGTTCAGAGAGGCCAAATAGATTGCCCGCAGACACAGAGGCAGTCAGCAGCGGATCCAGTGCCTTTCCTCTCATGGGACTGGGACTGGGGAGCCGCACTGCCCAGGGTTTGAATCCCACCTCTGCTAGGGACTCACTGCTAAGTGACCTTGGGCAAGTTATACAGCCTTCTCGGTCTTGATTTCCTTAGGTGTAAAATGTGATGATAATAATAATTTAATATAAGCCTCTTTGGGATGTTGTAAAATTAGATAAGTCACTATGTTTAGAACACTGGCACCTAGTGCTTTGTAAATTAATAAATTAATGTCCCAACCTACTGTGCCCTGTAGCAGGAAGTCTGGGCGTCAGTACTTGACCCTGTGTCTCTGGGCAAGACTGTCCCCAGCAGGACCTTACTTTCTCCACCTGTAACTCCAGAGGGATGGTCTGGGTCTTGGACAGCTGGTTCTGCGGTGCAGCCTGATATTCCCGAGCCCCTGCTGAGTCAACTGTGACCTTGGGCCCACCCTGCCCTCTCTGGGCCCATCCCCCCTGACTTGGGATCAGTTCGCCTGGAGGTGTCCAGCAGACCCCAACCCACTCACCGGCCCTCTGCTCCTTCCCCCCTCCACCACCCCCAGCGCCTGGACTTCGAGTCCCAGCCGGTGCACACCGTGGTCCTGGAGGCGCTCAACAAGTTCGTGGACCCCCGCTTCGCTGACCTGGGCACGTTCCGCGACCAGGCAATCGTGCGCGTGGCCGTGACCGATGTGGATGAGCCCCCCGAGTTCCAGCCGCCCTCCGGCCTCCTGGAGGTACAGGAGGACGCGCAGGTGGGCTCCCTGGTCGGCGTGGTGACGGCGCGGGACCCCGACGCCGCCAACCGGCCCGTCCGGTGAGACCCCCGCCCGGGGCCGACGCCTGCTGCCTGCTGCCCCGCCAGCGCCCGCCGACAGACGGCGGGCAGAGGGGGAGGAGGGAAAGATGGTGTGGGGGGAGGGGAGAGAGAGGGACACAGAGATGGAGGGAAACAGGCCAGGAGCCAAAGGGCAAAGGAAACAGATTCAACAACAGTCGCAGAGAGACAAGGGACTCAGGATAAGGGTTCAGCCTTGGTCGTCCACACACACACACACACACACACACACACACACACACACACACACACAAGATAATTTCATCCTTCCAGCTCTTCAGGTCAAAAACGTTGAAAACATCCTCAAGTTCTATTTTTCTCTCACACCTCCCTCCAAACCATCAGCAAACCCTGTCATCTCTGCTTTAAAAACATCAGCAGAATCTGACCACTTCTCACCTCCTCCACTGCTACCACCCTGGTAGCAGGGAGGTCCAAGCCACCTCTTTCTCTTGCCTGGATTACTGCCTCCTTGCTGGTCTCTCTGCTGCTGTCCTCACCCTTCTTCAATCTAGAATGGGCACAGGAGCCAGGCAGATCCCACCCAAATGTAAATCAGAGCGAGGCCCTCCTCTGCTCAAAACCCTCCAAAGGCACCTCTTGGGCTCAGGATAAAAGCCCAGACCCTCACAATGCCCCCCAGACCCTACCCGATATGGCCTCACTGTAACCTCTCAGACCCCACCTCCCACTACTCTCCTTTCCTGGTTCACTCTGCTCAGCCACACGGGCTGCCTCATAGCTCCACAGATACACCCAGGCCACCTCTACCCCAGGGCCTTTGCAACTCCTGATCCCTCTGCCTGGAATGTTCTCTCCTTAATGCCCCCATGGTTGGTCCTCTCACTTCCTCCAGGACTTTCCTCCAGGACTTTTCCTTCTCAGTGCAACCTTCCCCAACCACCCTTTCTAAAATGCCAACCCGACCCCAACCTATCCCCACACTTCCTATCCATTTTCCTTTGTCCTTCATCACCATCCGACCTGCTACCTATTTTTCTGATGACTTCGCTTGTCCCTCCTCCTAAAAGAAAAGTGCCAGGAAGGTAGGGATACATGTCTGTGTTCACTGCTATATCCTCAGGGCCTCCCCCACTGCCTAGCGTTCAGTGGACACTCCCTGATGAATGGTGAATGAATGAAATATAAAAACAGAGAAAGACTGAGAAAAGAGAGAGACTCCTGGAGAGGCAGCGAGACCAACAATGCGAGAAAGTGACCAGAGAAGAAGAGCAGTGGAAAGAGGGCAGGAGTAACTAAAGGACAGAGGGACCTACCTGACACCGTAGGAACAGAGAGAGGCGACTTGGAGAGAAAGCCAGAAGGGGAAGAAATAGAACCAAACACAGAGAGAGAGGCAGAGCAGGGAGGGGGGCAGGTGGGTGGAGGGGATGAGATGCTGCAGCACTCTTGGTGTCCCTGGAAGGGTTTGGGAGCTGCAGGGGTTGGGGAATCCCTGACCATGGCCCAGGTTGGAAGAATGTCAGATACAAACTGATCGAGAAGAGGAGGTCAGGATGGGGCAAATGGCCATTGTTGGATGAATAGGAAAAAGTGTCAGGAGCTCCCTGCTTACTCCCTGAAACCCCTGTATATAGTCAGTGAATGATCCCTGAGCCAACTATGTGCCTAGCTCTGTGCTGAGCACTGGAGAGAGAGGGAAGGGAAGTTACTTTGAGGATCTCTGCATTACACAACTCCAGATGGGTAACATTCCCATCATCATCCATGTGAATGGCTCTCTCAGATTTGTACAGTGCACAGCCTGTGCAACCTTACATGGCAGCCCGAGGTGAGGACACAAAGATACCATCCTACTTAATTACCCACGGGCTTCCAGACTAGGAGCTACCCTCAGGGGTCTAGAAAGACTTCTTAGAGGAGGGAGGAATTGAACTGAGCTGGGTACCTGAGTCTGGTCAGGTGTAACTATGAGGAGAAGGCCATTCTGGGTGCAGGCATATGGAGGCAGAGGGGTGGTAGGTGTGCCTGGAGAAGAGTAGACTGTGATAGCTACAGAAGGCTTAGGGAGAAGTCTGATGGGCCTCAAAGGTAGGCTGAGGAGCTCAGACTCTGTCCAGAGGTCCAGAATGCCTCCTAGGCTGCTTCCACCCTTCTGAAGGTGAAAAACACCCTCGGAACTCCTCCACCGTCCTTCCATCCCCGCTGTTGGTAGGCACAGTCTTTAAATATCCCCATCAGCCTCTGACTCAGCCCAGACCTCTCCCAGGAGGGCATTATCACCCATGTTTGGCAGGAAACTGAGGCCCAGGGAGGGGAGGAAGCTTCCCCGGGCTCTCACAGGGAGTTAATAACCAGCAGTAGGAGCCTCACCCTCGCCTCCCAGGTCTGTGCTCCAGTCTGCCTGCCCCCCTCCTCTCCAACATCGCTCTCCTCACCCCCTCTCAGCCCTCTGCCTCCACCCTCCATTGACTTCCCTTCCCCCCCTGCTTTTATCTGCACTGAAAGGGCCAACTTTGAAACCTGCTTCTCACCTCCTTTCATCTCTCTTTGCCGCCCCTTCCCTGGGGCTCCTCAGATGTGGAGGCGGTGAGGAGCTTGAGACAGGTCCAATTTCACACCACAAACATTTACCCAACTCCTCCCCCGTGCCCGGCCCTGAGCCAGGACTGAGATGACTCAGCCAAGGGCAGAGCTGGGGAGGCATGCCCACTCTGTAGGGGACAGACGTGGAGATGGGAGGCCAGAGTAGGGGTCCTCACAGGTCACATGTGTGGCCCAGAGCCCGGCTTATATTCCAGCTCTCCGAGTTCCAAGGGTCCTGGACTCGGTCAGCACCTATGCATTGCCATGCATCATGTCATGTCAAACACTGATCCGGGCAATGGGGAAACAGTGGTGGTAAGACCCAGTCCCTCCCCTCATGGAGTTTGCCTTCTCCTGCCAACAAGTAGTTGAATGTTTTGACACAAGTCAACAAATGGTTAAAAGGGATCCTTGCTGATAAGAGCAATGAAGAAAATAAACCAGGTAGTAGGATAAGGGGCCAAGGGGGGCTACTTTGGATTAAGTGGTCAAGGAGTTGGCAGATAAGCTCACACCAGAATGATAAAGAGAGAGCCAATCAAAGATTTGGGGAAGTGCATTCCAGGTGGAAGGAATAGCAAGTGCAAAGGCCCTGAGGCAGGAACAAGCTTAGTGTATTCCTGGAAATGAAGAACTGAAGTGGTATCCTGAGAGATTTTGCCTAGCATGGTATACACCTGGAAATACAGAAATGCAGATGTACAGTGATTCTTCTGAGTCACTGCACTGGAGAGAGTGGAAGATGCCTCATACTGTGGCTTTTGGCCCTCAGGATGTAGTGTACTCATTTTACAGATGAAGAAAATGAGGGTCAGAGAAGAGAAGTGACCCTCCCAATGTCACTTCCCCTGAAAGGGGAAGGAATGAGATTTAACCCATGATTGTCTGCTTCTTGAGTCCAGCCTCCTGCCATTTCACCCCTGCTTCTGACTCTCTTTGTAGTTGGAACAATTTCCAGCCCTATGCTGTGCCCTCCCCTGTGCGTGAGGCCCAGAGAGTCAGGCAGGGGCAATGGGAAGGCTGGGGCCCCGTGGAAGTGAATCTAGTGACAGATCTAAATCTGAGTGTGCCAAGGCAAAGGCTTAAGGACTAAGGAGCTCCAAGGAGGGGCAAGGACTCTGGGCACCAAGGAGGGATGGCCCCTGAGCAAGGATGAAGAGAGTGAGGTTGAAATGTGAGGACAGCACTCCAGCGTGGAGTGATAGTGAGGGCCTGGTGGCAGGAACAAAATCGTGGAGCCAGGAGGTTATGTTCAGGAGCAGGGAGGTCAGCTGGATGAGCTCATGTGAGGGGAGAGGAGGTCAGGGGGGCCCTTGGGGACAAGCTGTGAAGGACCCTGAATGTCAGATGAAGGTGTGGGACTTTATCCTTAGACAGTGGGAAGTCTTGGAAGGCTTTTGAGAAGAGGAGAGGGCTCGGATGGCCCAATCTCTGGATTAGGCAGCCTTGCAGATAGACTGGCTGTTTTTCAGCCCAGCCCCACCTCTACCAGCCGCAGCCCCCTCATGCATCTTCCTTGAATGCCAAAAACAGGTGAGCCCATGCTGGACCGGAGAGAGTGAACACTTCATTTCCTCCCAGCACTCCACAATGGGCTGCAGCAGAAAGTACATGGGCTTTAGAATCAGAGAAGCACTGGGTTTGAATTCCAGCTCAGTTGTAGAATTGTGGGAAAATCACTGTATCTTCTCTAAGTCTCAGTTTCCCCAGCTCTAAAATGGGTACCATGGTAGTTTCTGCCTCATTGATTTATTCAAAAAAACAGGTACTGAATGTCTATATGGACCAGATTCTGTGCTCAGTGGTCCCAGGCTTGGAGGGAGGATTAAGTGTTTGGCACATAATAGGTCCTCAGGAAATGGACATTACCATTTGTCCTGGTAGTCTGGACACCTGTTTCTCCCCTTCATTCTGCAACCAGTACTAACCACATACAAATTTCTAGGCATCATGTGTGGGTTGGGAGGAGAGGAAAGAGTCAAAGACAGGATGGAGTGAGCAGAGAGGAATCCCCAGGTCAGGGGAGCAGCCCCTTTTGCATCTGAAGAGTTTCCCCCACTAGGAGCTCAGGTGGGGTCTGCGTCATTCAGGCTGCTGCATACGCACATGTATGCACACGAGCCCAGACACAGGAGCACCGGGCAGCCTGGACACGCATGAATCTGCAGACTCTCATATTTATCATGCCTGTGTGAGCTATATATGCACATATTTATGTGGAGAAAACCCACATGCTCACTCAAGCCAGGAAGAAGTATCCTCCCCACTTCTCTCACCCTGACCTTGACAACAGCAGCATTTTGTGCTGTTCCCAGGGTGTGGGAAGCCCTCAGGGATACCTGGCTGGCCCTGAGGAGGGTGTTCTTAGTTAGACCTGGGACTCTGGACAGACAGCCATGGCTTGGAAATTTGGCTCTGCCACTAACCAGCCCTTTTGACCCAAGGCAAGGCACCTGGCTTCTCTGAGCCTCAGTTTCCTCATGTGTAAAGTGGCAGCAGCAATGATGAGTTATCTGCAAGGACTGGAGGAACTCGTGCATGTGAAGCCCTTACACAGGCCTGGCACAAAGTTTTGCTGAGCAAATAAAAATAAGAGCTAATCCGTACGCCATGTGACAGGTGCCCAGCACTGTTAAAAGCGTTTTATTGGTGTTTTATTGGTAGTACTTGTCTAATCCTCACAACCACCCTGCAAGGTAGATATTATTATTAGCACCATTTTGAAGAGGAGGGAACTGAAGACCAGAGAGGTTAAGTGACTTGCTCAAGGTCACACAGCTAGGTTTCAAACCTAGGCTGATGGCCACCAGATCCACACTCCTGATCATTCCCAGGCTTTCTTTGCATGCGTGCACACACACACACACACACACACATGCACGCACACACTAACGGATACATACCCACACTCTCTCACCGCACTCTTCCACCCATACCTGCTCCTGTTCCCCTCCCTCCCCCCCCAGGTCCTGGATGACCAAATGAGAAGTCGGACAGTGAGATTTGAGCAGAACCTTCTACACCACAGATGCCTCCTGTCCACAAACCACTGGCAATGCTCCCAGGCCCATACACGGTGCCTCCCACCCCCAGGCATGCAGATCACACACTGGGTTGAAGGATGTCCTGTGTCCCCCTACCAGACATTTCTGAATGCTCATTAGAATAACAATAGTTCTCACTCAGGAAGTCATTTTCCTGGAACCCGGCTAGGTGCCTGTCCCCCAGCTAGGCATTTAATTCTCCCAAACACTTGCAAAGTAGGAGTAAAATCATTTCCATTTTCCTGAATATTAAGGCTCAAAGATGAAGTGACTTGTCCGGGGACATCGTGGATCCAGACCCAGGGCTGAGCCGCTGCCTCTTGTACCTTCCAACTGCAACATAACATCACACACGCGTGCGCGTGCGTACACACACACACACACACACAGTTTCCACCCACAACACAGACACACAACTCTTGCACCTACATGTGAGGGGTACAAGCCTCCCCTGCTACCCTCCACGTCTGCCAGGCCATGCTCCTTGCCACACGCCACGCCCTCCACCCCTCCCTCCCACTCACTCGCTGGCTCCCTGAGCTGCGACAAAGCCACCTGGGCTCAACCAGCCACACTGACCTGCAGCCCCAAGTCTTTAGCTGGTTAATGGAGGCTCCCCGCGGGCCTCCCCAGCTTGGCCTTGGGAACAGCTGCCTCCACTTAGATTCCAGCTCCCCGCTTCCCCTCCGGGAGGGAACAAAAGAGAATAACTGAGAGGAGGAGGGCGAGGAGGAGGGAGAAGAGAGGAAAGAAGGCCGAGCAGAAAGGAGAGGAGAAACAAGAAGGCAGTGGGCATCCTCCCACCAGTCCTGCCTCACACCCAGCCGTGACCAGGCCATCAGGAGCCCCAGGCTGTGTTATGCCCCTGGCTCTCTCCTGGACTCACTTCTCCCACCTGTAAAGTCAGGAGGAGGTCTCCACAGTTCCTTCCAGCCGAGCTGACACTACTCAGAGTCTGGTTCTACTTCCTTTGGACGCAAACATCCAACAGACCAGGCCTGGGGCAAAGGCAACCTGAGACTCCATGCATTGCCACTTTGGGTGGTTCAATGAGCTATAAACAACTCTGGGTACAGATGCCCAAACTGGGGGACAAATTCCAATTCTGTGACACTCCCTGTGCAAACTTGGGCAGGGTTATCGCTAGCCCTTATGGCACCTTTTGTAAATAAGAAAAAGATCCCCCTTTTGAGCAGATGCTCCCTGGGCTAGGACACAAGGCTGAGTAAGCAGAACACTGGCTGGACTTCACCCCCACTTCTCCTCTTCAGCCTGGTAACTCTGTGCAGGACACAACCTGCACAACCATACTTGGCAGCCCTAAGCTTGGCACGTTTCCTCTCTGCGCCTCAATGTCTCCATCTGCAAAATGGGATGAGCTCACATGGGCCTCACAAGATGCCAGGCAGGGAGGGACCTCGTCTGTCTTGTTTGCCATTTTATTCCCAGGGCTTAGCACAGAGCAGCACAGAGAAGGCACTCAACTAATGTTTAGGCTTAAAGGAACAACAGGAGGGATGGCTGGAGGGAAAACGTGAGCTACTAACTGCTAAGTGCTGTACTGGTGGGAGGAATTATCATCTTGGATCTGAACCTCTCCACACACTTTCACCCAGGTCTGGGGGACCCAGGCTGATCAGGGCCAAAGAGGATGTGGGCTTAGCAAGCTTAGAGACAGGAAGGAGCATTAAGCTAGGACTCAGGAGACTGGCTGTAATGCCCACTACACCCATGTGCCCAGGCCTTTGCAGTTTGCCACTAAGCCTCCACCTCCACTACAACAGTGAACAGGAAAAGAATAAGGGCTGTCACCTATGCCCAGTTCCATGAATTACCTCCTCTAACCCATACCACTGTGAGGTATGAATCACCCTATTTTCCAGACAAGCAAACGGAGGCCAAAGAGGTCCAGTGACTTGTCAAGGTCACACAAGTGGAGTAAGAAGCAGAGTCAAAGCCAGCTCCCAAATCTATGCAGTCCCACTGGGTATCATTAACCTCATTCAACAGATGAGGAAACTGAGGCTCAGAGAGGTTTGGTGATGCAACCAAGGCCGCACTGAAGGGTCATCTCAGGGCTTTGGGTTCCCAGTAAAGGGTGTTTCTGGTATCCTCACCTCCCTGGGCCTCAGCTTCCCCCCGGCTCTGGAAGATGGGGGAAGGGCCCCTTTCCTCCTGCTGGTGGAAGGGGCTAGGGCCCCGCCTGGGGCCCCGCCCCACCACGTTCCTTTGTCCGCGCTGCACAAAGAGCCCTTGCTTGGCATTCGGGGCCTTTGTCGGCCGCGCAGCCTGGCGGCGCCCCCGCCCGCCTTATCAGCGCGGGGAAGCGGCGGACAGAGCTGGCGGGGCCTCTCTGGGCCGCCGCCGCCCGAGACATGTGTTGGACACGGGCCTTTCAGGCCTGGAGCCGCCGCACAAAGGCCCGGGAAGAAGGCGGAACAAAGGGCTTTTTCACGCGGCAACTGAAAAGCCGCAGATTAGCACGGGCGTGCTGCGCTGGCGGGGAGGGGCCGGCGGCCATCCTCCCAGACCCCTTCCCGCGGCCTCTGCTCAGCCCGTGTCCCGGTTCCGGGGCCTCCGGAGAGCCTCAGAGCGGCAGAGCCGACCCTCTCTCTCCTGCTTAAAATCCCCCGTGGGTCCCCAGGACACTCAACCCCCTGAATTCTGCACTCTCCCTGTTCTGATGCCTCCCCCTCCCCACTTCCCAGTTCTGGCCTTTTTTTGCACCATTCGCCATTCCCTGAATAATTCTCACCTGCCTTTTGCAGCTTCCGTTCCCCCTGCCTGGAATGCCAGCCTGTCGCTTTCTCAAGCCTAGTTCTAGGGTCACCTCTTATGGAAAGATAAGAATCAAATATCCCGTGAGTGCTAACTCTGTGCTGGGCACTTTGCCTTCTTCCAGCCCTCACAACGACCGTGGGATGCAAATTATTAGCCCCATTACCCAGCTAAGGAAACTGAGGCTCAGAAAGGTTGAGCGTTGCCCATGGTCACAAGGCAGGTACCCAGTGCAGCTGAGATGCAAACTCAGATCCATTTCCACTCCTCGTCTGTCGGAAAGGGTCTCTCTGCTTCTTGTGTCTCCCAGGCAGGTGGTTCCTCTTTCGGGACAGGGTGGAGGGACGGGGCACAGGCTCCACTGGCGCCGGGGCACCTTCAATCAGCCCCAACCTGCCTCCCTTAGGTACGCCATTGACCGCGACTCGGATTTGGACCAGATCTTTGATATCGATGCGGACACGGGCGCCATCGTAACCGGCAAGGGGCTGGACCGAGAGACGGCCGGCTGGCACAACATCACGGTGCTGGCCATGGAGGCAGGTGAGCCAGGGTGCGGGGCGATGGCTGAGGGTGGGGCTGTGGGCGGGGAAAAGCCCAGGGAGGAGGGGCCAAGGGCTGGGAGCGGGGCAAAGAGTGAGAAACTGGGCGAAGCTGGGATGGAGGAGTGGTCAGCAAAAGCTGACCTGCAGGAACAAAGATCTGGAAAGGATCCCAGGCCAAAAAGGCAGGGCCAGTCTTGGGACTGGCTTTCTTCCCTCAGCAATTATTAAGCCCCTCCTACACACCAATCCCCTAAAAGAGGATCTGAAAAAGAGACTGGGGATACAGACCCGAACAAGATAGAAAAACTCCTGTCTCCATGGGGTAGAGCTAGACTGTCAACAAACTGAGAGAAAAGGTGTGCACATTGCAGCTGATGCTAAGTGCTGACAAGAAACTGGGAAAGAAGAAAGCAGAGGAAGGGGATTCGCAGGGGATGGTTTCTCTTAGGGGAGGGCCTCTCTGGGAAGGAGACATTTCAACAGAGAGCTCAGTAAAGTGAGAGAGTCATGCCGTCATCGAAGGGAAGAGTGTCCCAAGGAGAGGGAACAGTCCAAGAAAAGGCCCTGAGGTGTAGTTGGCCTAGCATTGGAGGAACAGCAAGGAGGCCAGTGTAGTTGGCAAGGGGCAGAGTGGTCAGCCATTGCAGGATTTTTAGACTTGACTCCGTATAAGGTGGGAGTCACTGGGGGGTGGTTGAGCAGATGAGGGAGTTTATCTGACATGATACTTCTGGCTGCTGCATTGAGAATAGACTATTTGGGGGCTGCAGGGCGGGGGGAGGAGCGGGGGCTCAGTTAGAAGTTACATGTGACAGTGCCTGGAAGATGAGATAGTGTCCTGGCCCAGGATGATAGCCATGGAAATGGTGAGAAGTGGTCCGTTTGGGAGACAGGCTGAAGACAGAGCCCCTGGACCTGCTGATGGGATGATATGGAGGAGGGAGATGGAGAGGGGTCAAGGATGACTCCAAGGTGCTTGGCCTGAGTTTCTGGAAGTGTGTGTGTGTATGTGTGTGTGTGTCACAGGCAGTTTGGTGCAGCTGGGGAGGAGTGTGAGCTGAGAGAGAAAGAGGGTGCCCTGGGACATGGGGTCCAGACAAGTCAGGCCATGGAGGTGAGGAGCTGAGAGCATGGGGGTTCACAGCACCCCAGGAGTAGGGAGAGGGCAGTTCCAGGCCTCCTCCACAACTAGAGCAACGCTGACACTGCCCCTGCCCTACCTGCAAGCTCCCCCACTCTGTCAGTTCTCCAGTCTCAGGAGCCAGCAGAGCCACCAGCAAGCAGTGGTGACAACAGGAATACTCAGAGTCTCTGAGCCTTGGGCTGGGGCAGGTGCCATTCAAACTCCCTTCTGCATGCCCTGGTCCCAAGCCCCTCCTGCCCCTTCAAGCCCTCCTGGCTGCCATCCTCCTCCTCCTCCCCCTGCTGGTGCCTCCCACTTCCTGGGCCCCACCAGCCCATTCCAGCCGAGGAAGTCCCTAGGCTGAAGTTCCCTTGTCTCTTTCAACTTTGGTTTAAAAGAAAATACAAAGCTGGCTCAAACCTCAGTGCCTGCTGCTCCCAAGCCTTTGAATCCACTTCTCCACCGCATGAAAGGGAGATAACAAAGGTGGCCAGAGAGGAAGTGGTGGCTGGACTGGAGGGAAGACAGCTCCCCCTCCTTACCTCCCTGAACCTGCTCCCTGGGCAGCCAGGGGGACTGGCCGGGCTGCTGGGCAGAGATGCCTGCTCTCGCTACCCACAGATGCATCTCCTCCACCAGCTGTCACACTGCCCGACGGCCCAGCACTAGCAAGTCCCTCCTTGGGTTAAGCATTGGCTTCTACCCAGGGAGTCTCTTTGAGAAAGCAGCTAGAGCCACCTGCAAAGTCTGCAACGCTTCCATTTCACAGGACAGAGTGTGTCAGGGGGACTCTCCCCCGCAGTTTACAATGTTTACCTAATAGATACTGAGCTCGATGCTTTCTAACACATACTTTTATTGAATCATGATCAGTTACAGGTCAGCACCCATTTTACTGATGGGAAAATCGAGGCTCAGAGCATTAGGAGATCTGTCCAAGGATATGCGGTGGCAGAACTGGGATTTGGACCAAGCCTTCCTGGTTTCCTCCACAGCTTTGCTATGTGGCCTCCCTTTTCCTGGTACTCTGCTCTGTGGGCCCCACTTCTATTCCCCTCTCCATCCCCAGCAACTGAGCATAGGGAAGGAGATGAGTCTCTGAAAGGAAAAGACTGGGCTAGAGAACACTCCCCTCTGAGCTGCAATTCACAAACCCTGCCCAACCCTTACCAGGGATATTAATCAATGGGAAAATGAATGCTTCCCACTTCACAGTGCTGGTGGGAGAATTAAATAGGGTAATACACAGAAAGAACTTAGCCTAGTACTTAGTGTTCAGTTAGTGGTATCTATCAATTTTGACTCTGTGCACTTGACTTAAGCACCAACTCTGTGCCAGGCACTCTACAGCGCTGTGTGCATTGAATCTTCCCACCTATCAGGTGTTGATTCTGCCCTTATCCCCAATGCGTGGATGAGGAAACTAAGATTCAGAGAGCTGAAGTCATTTGTCCAAATTCCCAGCCCCAGCCTGTCTGACTGCACAGCCCGGCTCTCACCCAGATGCCCCTCAAGTCATATGTATTTGGTGCCAGGCACAAAGCCAGGAGTGTCGCAAATAACCCACCCACTCCGGCTTCTTGCCATCTCTGTAAGACAAGGACAAATTATTATCCCCACTTTACAGCCAAGGAAATAGAGGCTTGGGGAGGAATAGCGATGGCCCCAAAGTCACAGAGCAAGTCCATGCAGGACCAGGGCTCCCAGCAGCCAGCCAGGACCCCAAGGGCAACACCCTTGCCCTCCTGCTAAAGCATCCACTTGGCTTCCTCAGAAACAAGGGATGGTGGCAGGGTCACAGCACCCCGCCTGCTCCAGGTGTAACAAACGTGAGGTGACAAGAATCAGAGGGGAAATATTTATACACAGCAGCCAAGCTTTGCAAGCACCAAGCACCTCGGAGAATGCAGCACTCAGCCAGGAGCCACCGCCTGTCATGCCGGATTAGCTCAAAGACTCCCCAGCCACTTAGTATGCCGGCTCCCTGCTCCCCGAACTTCTGAGTCATCCATTCTGCCCCTGCAGACGCTCCTTCCACGGACATTAACGTTTTGTAATCATGAAATATTAATGACCGATATTGAATTTAAAGTACAATTTGTGTCTGAATCCTTCAGTGGAAAGGGCAGTTGTAAAGGGACAGTCTTCAAAGAGATGGGGGGTGGGGGTGGGGGAGGACTTGGAAAGCCAGCACTGGGGTGTGGGGGTGCTAGGGGCCTGCATCCGGCCTGCTCTTCCAGGCCCTAAGCTGGTCTGGAGGGGTGGTCTCTAGCTTCCCAGGACAGCAAAGAGTTAACCAGATCAGCTAGAAGCTTCCCCATCTGGGTCACCCCAGGCCAATTCACAATTTTACAGCCCCCTGATTTTTTCTTCATAGCACAGAGCACACTTTAGGATTTATATATGCATTTGTGTGCATACTTAGTTAATCTCTCTTCCCCAGGAAACAGTACCTTCCATGAGTGCAGGGTCTCATCTGTATCCGTAACATTCACACCATGCCTGGCACTTAGTAGGTGTGTATAAATATTTCCTCAATGGATGGATAAATGGGCTCGCCTGTCCAGTTAGGAAAGCAGGGTGTCATGATGGAGAAAAACTGGGTCTAGTGGCATGGCTCCCAGCTGTGAGTTTGGACAGTTGTTTCCCCTCTTCTTGCCTTAGTTTTCTCATCTGTTAAATGGTACCATACTGGATGGCTATAAGGATAATAACTGTTATTAACTATTAATAATAACAGCTTCTATTTATTTGAAGCTCACAATATGCCAGATATCATGCTGAATGCTTTATATAAAGTGTCTGCCAAGGGCCTCTTGTCACCCACCTGGCCTGGGCACTGGGATCTGGTGGTAAAAAGTCTTGGCCACTGACCTCAGGAGCTCACAGGTAGGCAGAGAGAGACACATCAACTGTCAGTGACAACACACAGTGCAAGGAAGTGGGGCTGGGCACTCGGGAGGTACAGGCAGGGACTTGCCCACCCAGAGGGAAAGCAGGCAAGAAGCCTTTCCTAGAGGAGCGGATATCTGAGCTGGGTCTCAAAGGCCAAGGAAAGGGGGTTTGGGAGCTCCCAGCAGAAAGACGCCTGCGAGCCAAGGCCTGGAGGCTTGGCCAGCAGAAAGACCACTGTCCATTCTGAGAACAGAGAGACTGGGTGTGGCCAGAGGATGGCTGGGGCAGTCGCGGTGAGGTGAGTGCTCAGAAGCTCACTGGGCTTCCACAGGAAGGGCTTGGATGGCCTGTGAGCAGCGGACATCTCCTGGGGACCACAGGGAGCCAGTGCAGGTCTTCGAGCAGAAGAGGGAGATGGTCAGATGTGCAGCCCCCAGTGTTCACTCGGGTTCATGGGGGAGGGTGGACAAGAGACAGGCAGCCTGGAGCGGGGAACAGATGGGAGGCTGTCAGGAAGACTCGGGCTTAGACATGTGCTGAGGGTGCAGGGCAGGGCTGGGAAAGGCAGGAGGAAGTGCCAGGGAGGCTGACTGTGGTGCCATCTGGGAGAGGCTTGGCACAGCCCTGCATGGAAGGGGTTGCTTTGGAAGGCAAGGAGCTCCCCATCACCAGAGGTGTGTAAGTCAGGCCTGGGTTCCTCTTGGACTGGGTAACTCCTGGGACCCTGTGCCACCCAGGTACTTAACAGATGCTGACAGGAACAAAGATTCTGTGATGTCCATGGAGTCTCACAGGGCTGTGCGAAGTATCAGGACCAGCTCATCCCTAGGGAGGAAAACTTCCCCCCCACCCCCGATTCCAGGGCCCCTATTTGACCCAAAAGTCCTCCCCCACCCTTTGGAGGACCAAACATCCCCACCCCAACAAGGTCAAACCTCCAATCTCCATGTGGAAGCTGAACAGATATCAAAGAAACTGAGAGGGCATCCTATCCTCATGCTTCCACTGGAGGTGAGTGGGGACAGGGCAGAGAGTGGGAGGCGTCTGCCCCCTCAGCAGCCCTGACACCCCTCCCCTGGAGCACCCCATCCTGCTCACACAGGCCCCCTCACGTCCTGCCTGCTTGTCTTGGCCAGCTCGTAATTGGGATGATAAATCTTCCTGCCCAGCTGGCCAGCGCTAATCAGAGCCTGGTGTTTGGATGCAACTTAATTCCCTGGAGAGAGGGGGAGGCGCTGAGGGGACGGTGGAGATAAAGGTCCGGGCTCTGCTCCTCCCACCCTTGTACCACTGCAAGTGAGGGAGAAGGAGGTGCCTTCCAGCTGCCCCCCACTTCTCTGTCCCCCTCCTTCTCCCCCCCCCCCCACTTCTCACTCTCCTTCCCACTCCCACTCTTGCGACCTCACTTCTCTCCTCTCTGGGCTTCTCTCTTTCTCTGTGATAGCCAAGGAGAACTTCAGAGTCCAGCTCCATTTGTTTTACGGATGAGAAAAGCTTGGTCCAGAGAGAAAGGCGAGAACAGGGTCACAAAGCTAGACTGCTCCCTAGATGGCGGGATCGGGGGGTGGGGGTGATGCAGCCCCCACAGAATTAGTCCATCCAGAGGTCTCAGTCTCTCCCTGTCACCTCTGCAGCATCCCAGCATAGTCAGGGATGTCACAGACAGTGAAATCCATTTGATAAATCTTTATTTAGCACCTGCTGTGTGCCATGCTCAGAGGGGCTGGGATACAGCAGTAAACACAAGAGACCAAGATTCTGCTTACTTTCTAGTGGGGGAGATAGATGATGGGCAAGTTAAGTAAGTAAAAATATAGGGGATGTTGGATAAGTGCTGTGAAGAGAAGTAGAGCAGGGAAGCGGGTATCTGGTGGGGTTGCAAGGAGCAAAGTAAAATAAAATCATCAGAAGCGGTCTCTCTGAGAAGGCATCTGGGCAAAGATCTGAAGGCGGCAAAGCAGGAAACTTGGAGCAGAGGAAAAGAGAGAGTGGGGTGAGGGATGAGGCCAGCGAGGAAGATCACACGGACTTTATGTATATGTAGGTCTTTGGCTTATAGTCTGCGCAGGACTGAGGGCAGTCAAGGAAAGCTTCCTGGAGGAGGCAGAGACATTTATTTGGGGCCTTGGGGCAAGTCGGACTCTGGCAGCTGAAGATGGTCAGAAAGGTAGGACCATTTGATGGGTAGAAACTCCTCCTCTGGAAACAGACCCAGGTTCTGTTGATTGTTCCCTATGAGACTTTGGGCAAGTTCTTTACCCTCTTTGAGCCAGTTTCCTCATCAGCAAAATGGCAATAATTCAAATCCCTGCCTCCCACAATGGTTGACAGGATGCAATGAGGCAGAATAGACCCTGGCCCATGGCAGGTGCTCGATGTGTGTTTGCTGGTGTTCTTCTGCGAGGGGCACATTCCTAGGAGTTCCCTAGCAGGTTCACTAGGCCAGGCCCCTTCCCCTCTAGCCTTCCTACTGGTGTCCAGCCCTCCAAGTCCAGTTTGGTCCAGACATCTGGTTAAGAACTGCCAGGGGGTGGGGGGTCTTCCTTAGAAGAAATCCAGAGTCTTACTATCTACAGCCTCCCCTCTCACCCCAGGACCTTTGCACGTGCTGTTCCTACTGCTTGGAGCACTCTTTCCTTCCCATCCCCTTCACCTGATTACTTCCTAGTTGGTTCTAAGCCTAAAGGTCACCTACTCCAGGGCAAATATCTCTGCACCCCTCCAGGGTAGGAGCCCCTGCCTCATACTCTCACTGTCCTGGACTTTTTTCTTTCAACTCTTATCACAGTCTGGAGTGATGTCTGTCCCTGCCACTAGACCCAGAGGCCGTGTTAGTCCTGTTCAATGTTGTGTCCTTGGTACAAAGGAGGCGCTCAAACTGTAATAGTCAGCAGAAACCAGAAGTCTTAGTTTCAAACTGCCCAGTCCAATCCCCCATCTTGTTATACACAGGGGACTCTGAGACCCAAAGAAGGTAAGGGGCCTGCCCACACTGCACAGCCGCTCTCCCGCCCAAGCCCGCTCTCTTCCCAAGGCCCCCACGGAATTGCCCACCCTCCTCAGCCTCTCAGCCTCCCAGGGCTACACCTGCCACCTCCCCGGATTAGTGGTGAGCCAGCTCCGAGAGGACACACCCGGCCGAAGCACGTTTAATTTTAATTTAGGAATCGGTTAAGACTGCGGGCCTGCTAGCTCTGGGCTGTCAATCAGCCTTCCTCAAGGCTGCATCAATTAGTTTAAAAATATTGAATGTAATTTTGCCTGACACAACATATTGCAGCTACTGCAAAATATAATTTATTTTAGAAGAAGAAATAATTAAACTAATTTGCATGTCAGTCAGCTGAACTGAGATGCCAAGGGAGGGGGGCGGGACCCATGGGGATCCAGCCCCTGGAGAGGGTACCTGCCGCTGGGCATTGGGTGAGGTCAGCCTGGGCCTTGTTCCGAGAAGTAGCTGCATCTGGATGGACAAACATTCAGGCAGCAGGAGGGCCCACTGCACTGCATCTAGACCACGCACTGGACTTAGGGTTGGGAGACCTAGGACCCAACCCCAGTTCTGCCACTGACTTGCCTGTGGCTTTGGACAGTCTTGCCCCTTTCTGGGCCTCAGTTTCTCCATCTAAAAAATGGGTTTAGGGAATTCCCTGGCAGTCCAATGGTTAGGACTTGAAATTTTCACTGCCGGACCCAGGTTCGATCCCTAGTCAGGGAGCTCAGATCCTGCAAGCCATGTGGCACGGCCAAAAATTTTTTAAAAAATGGATTTAACAAGACCTCCTTTGTGGGTTGTTTTGAGGATCCAATGAAGTCATAGATAAGAAACTTTGTTATAAATTAGAGAGTCCTGTGCTTCCTAGGTGGCGCAGTGATTGAGAATCTGCCTGCCAATGCAGGGGACACGGGTTCGGGCCCTACTCCAGGAAGATCCCACATGCCGTGGAGCAACTAAGCCCGTGCACCACAACTACTGAGCCTGCGCTTTAGAGCCCGTGAGCCACAACTATTGAGCCCATGTGCTGCAACTACTGAAGCCCACACGCCTAGAGCCTGTGCTCCGCCATAAGAGAAGCCACGGCAATGAGGCGCCTGCACACCACAATGAAGAGTAGCCCCCACTCACCACAACTAAAAAGAAAGCCTGCACACAGCAGAAGAGACCCAACACAGCCAATTAAATAAATAAGTAAATAAATTTATAAAAAAAAAATTACAGAGTCCTGCACAGAGAGGAAGATTGATTAATTGATGGATTTCTTGTTTTATACCAGAAACATTTAAGGTGGTAAAAACTATCCATTATTATCAATTATTACAAATGATGCTGTGACCAGGAGGGGTTTGGAGGAAGCCAGTCAGAGGCTAGATGTCTGGTTGGACCTCCCCCAGCACCTGCCAGTCACCCCAGGGCAGTAGTTTGCAACACTTGCTGCATGTTAGATGCAGCTGGAGCTGTTTAAGAAACCATCAATGACCAAGTCTTGGGTGTGAGTACGTTTTAAAGGCTTCCCAGGTGATTCTAATGAGCCAGACTGGAGACTGCCATGATGTCAAGAGCACAGGGTGCTGACTTAGGGCTGGCCCACGAGCTCTGGGGGGTCCAGGCCAGCCCCCAGTGCAGGGGTCTCTGGGATAAGCTCTGTAGGTGGCAACTTTGGCGACGTAGAGGCACACCTCTCAGATGCCCCACCTCTCAGATCTGAGACTCTCACTCATGACAAAGCGTTCAGGGCCTTCCCAAGAGGTGACCCGTGACATCTGAAAGGAGGAATAGGACAATGTATTAACTAATTTCATTGTGACAAACATTTCACAATATCTAAGTGTATTGAATCACAGCATTTTACACCTTAAATTTACACAATGTTATGTGTCAATTACATCTCAGTAAAGCTGGGGGGAAAAAGAGGTAGGAGAGGCCCAGCAGAACCCAAAGGAATGGTACAGTCATGGAGGTCTCACCAGCAGTGGACCCAGCCCTCCAGCAGTGTGTCTGCCCACTGAGGATCTCATCCTACTCTGAGGTCCTCCTTCTGCACGGCGGCATAGGACCCTGTCTCTCCCTCCAGCCCTGCACCCCACCCCCACCACAGGGAGGGGGCCCTGGCCACCCCCTGCCCTCCCTCTGCCTCACTGGGGAGAGAGGTGCCTGTTCCTGGCAGCAGACTTCACCCTTCCCTCCTCTCCTCGTCCCCTCCTCCCCTCCTCCCCTCCTCCCCAAAGCACCCATCGGCTGGCTGTTTAAGTTCTCCAGCAAAACACTCTTAAAAATAACAGCTCACCCGGCATTCCCAGTCACGACTCCCATCTCCCGCCCCCGGAAAAGCCCCCTCTAATCGCTGAAGCGGCAGATCTGGGTGAGCTGAGAAGATAAGGCGCCCCTGCCTAAGGGGAGCTCCAGAGAGGAGTTGGGGTCTGAGTTAATTAAGAACTAGCCCCCCCTTCCTTTCCCTGACCCCCCAGGAGGTGGCCGCACCTGCCTCCCAATCTGCATGTCTCTCTTTATCAACACAGGAGCAGCTGCAGTCGGCCTCCAGTGGGCCCCTGAGTTCAGAGAACGAAGCAACCAACCAGCCCCCACTTCCCCCTCAAAACTCACGGGGTTCCTGGCTGCCTGGAAGCTTCCAGGCTGCCCCCCAAATAGCTCCCTGCCAGCCGGGCCAGAGACCCAGCCATCAGGTCACTGTTTGGAAGGAGGTAGTTTCCTCTCCCAGGGGACGTCCTTGATTTCACTGGCGGGTAGAACATGTCAGTAATGAACTCGTGGCTAAGATAGCCAAGGACGTGGCACCAGTGAGCACTCAGAGGCCTGGGGGGCAGTGGGGGTGCTATGAAGGGCCAACATTCAGGGTGCTTCTCAGAGAGGACAGGCTGGGATGAGGTGTCCCAACAGCCTAGAGTCACTGAATGTCATTGCTGAAAGGATCCTTTAAGGATGCCTGTTTATTTAACAAATCCTTACGTAACACTTATGTGCTGTATACACACTTCTAAGTGCTTTGCAGATATTAACTCAATCTGTCCTCTTAACCAACCCGATACTCGTAACCCTGTTTTGTAGGTAAGAAAACCAAGGCACAGAGAGGTCAAGTGACCTGGCATGGATCAAACAGCTACTAAGTGACAGAGTTGAAATGGAAACCACTCGGCTCCTTGCTCTTAATCACTATGCTGTGTTGATTTTCCAGGTGTGGAAACTGATATCAGAAAAAGAAAAGTCTTACCCAAAGTCAAACACTGTGTCAGGGTCAGAGCCATGTCTGAAATTCAAGTCTCTTTCTGTCTAAATGTTTCCATGACTCATTCGTTCATTCAGCAAATCTAGTAGGACCTACTGTATGCCACATCCCACAATGCTGGGGGACCCAGGGTTTAATACAACACAGGCCTTGACCTCAACGACATCCCCGTTGGAGAAGTGGGGTCTGTGTGGCTTTGCTGAGGACCCTGGCGAAGACCCACCTCCAGTGATCTTGTCTTGCCTCTCAGGATCAGATCTTAAAAGAGCAGAGGTTTGGGACTCAGTTGTCAGCTGACCAATTCTTTAAACTTTGCTGTGTTTTAGTTTCTCCTCTGCAATATAGGTGTAGAAATTGTACCAAACCACAGGATTTCTCCAAGGATACCTGAGATAATGGGCATGGATACTCCAGGAGCATTCTGTGCACTCCGCATGGCAGAATGGAGACGGCAGTGTTTGTAGTGTTGGAGGTGGGAATGGGGGTGATGATGTGATAGTGATTTGGGTGAGGATGGCAGCGTCATGGTAGTATTGGTGGGGCTCGTAATGGCAGTTGTGGTGGAGATGATGGAGATAGTGAGTGGTGATGATGGTGGTGATGTCGGTGATGGCGGCAGTAGGGGAACAGTGGCAGCATAAGGGTGGTGAGAGTGATGGCCTTAGTGTTTGTGATGCTGGCAGAGATGAGGAAGGTGGTACTAGTGGGTACAGTGGTGGCAGTAATTCTAATGGTGATGATCTAATGGTGGTGGTAACAGAGGAGTTGTGATGGCATTGGTGATGGTGATGGTGGTGAGGAAGGTGATGGTGGTACTGATAGTTATGCTGGTAGAGGTGGCAATGATAATGCTAATGGTGGTAGTGGGCATGGTTTAATGGCGGTAGTGGTACTAGTAATGGTGACAGTGATGGTGAAAGTAGTCATGGTGGAGACAGCGATGGTATTGGTGATGGTGATGGGGTGGTAGTGGTGATTATGGTGGTGGAGGTTGTAATGCCAATGGTACCAATGCTAATGGCAGTGGTGGTGATGGTGATAGTGACAGTAATGGTGATGGTTACAGTGATGATCTAATGGTAGCAACAGTGTTGGTGGTAGTGATGGTTACGGTGATGATGACTCATTTAGCCAGATGTCTTTGGTCCTGGTCCTAATATGAGCTTGATCAACCCACAGATCTCTCAGTGTGACCCCACTGCCTAATCTTGTCCTAGCATTAGATGGGGGGATTGTCTAGATCTCACACTGGATGCCTCCCACCCTACTGCTGTGCTCTTGTTACAGACAATCATGCCCAGCTATCCCGGGCATCCCTAAGGATCCGAATCCTGGATGTGAATGACAATCCCCCTGAGCTGGCCACACCCTATGAGGCAGCCGTGTGTGAGGATGCCAAGCCAGGCCAGGTACCACTGAGGGGCTGGGGACTGGGGGTTGCTGCCAGGACTAGCCAGGGCACCCTCTACTCAAGCCCAGGGTGGGCTCAGCCTCACATCAGCTCCCTGCCCCCTCCTCCTCACCCTTCAGCTCATCCAGACCATCAGCGTGGTGGACAGAGACGAGCCCCAGAGTGGGCACCGCTTCTATTTCCGCCTGGTGCCTGAAGCTCCCAGCAACCCTCATTTCTCTCTGCTCGACATCCAAGGTGAGTTACCTCTGAACCACCAAATCCTAGGATTAGTGGAGGGTGGAGTCTAGCCTTCCCAACCCCTTCCCATATTATAGAGGCACCCAGAGGGCCAGTGGTGGGGCCAAGATCACACAGAAAGTCAGAGCCAAGCTGGGGCTGTTACCCAGCCTGCTAGCCAGACCATGAGGAACAAGCAGGAGATGGGTTGGCTGAGCGGAGGGGGCAGCCCAGGGGTAGAGGATGGAAGATGGAAAGATACAGAGATGGAATACATGAGGAGTGGGGGTGGAGGGGCCAGCCTCCAAGGTAGAAAGAGCCCCTGATCTAAGTGAAGGTTGGAATAAGCCACATGCACACACCTCCCACCCTTCCATTTAAAAAGTGCTTTATCCTACTCACGTTTCTCTTTGCATCTTCACAATCACCTTGGGAGATGGTTTTCTTACCCCTCCCCCATTTTGCAGGTGATGAGACTCTAAGAGGATAAGGGACCCACCCAGGGTCATATGAGGAGTCAGTGGTGAGGCTGGGATTCAAACCCACACCTGTCTTTGTTCTAATGTGCTTGCTGCTTGCTATCTTGAAAGCAAGCTGTCCCACCCAGCCTGAGCTTATCCCATTGTGAAACGCACCCCTGCAAGTTCCCCTTCGGCACGAAGTTGAAGTCTGAACCTTTGAGGAATAGACTGGGGGATGGGAGGTGGTCAGTGGACTGGGAGTGAGGGACCTGGGTCCCAGCCCAGGCTCTGTTGAAGGTTTTCTATGCAACCCTAAGGTCTACCTCAATTTCATCATCTGTAAAATGGGGCTGAAAATGCCGGCCAGGCAGCTAGGTGGCCCCAGTGAGATGTGGGCTACTGAGGAATATTGTCAGTACCTAGCACATGGCATTTCCTTCATTCAGCAATTATTTATTGAACATGTGTTGAAACACAATGCCTATATGTCAGGCACTATTCTAGGTTCTGAAAAATGCAGTGACACACAAGACAAAATCCCTGCCTTCATGGAGTTTACATTCTAGGGAGAGGAAACAGAAATTAAACAAATAAATAATATGATGGGGATGATAAGTGGCCAGTGGGGAGGAGTAATGCAGTCTTCACAAGTCTGGACTTTTTTCTCTTCAGTGCTGGACCCTGGGTGCCTGGCACATAGTGGGTATTCAAAAACACGTTTTAGGGAATTCCCTGATGGTCCAGTGGTTAGGACTCCCCACTTCCACTGCAGGGGGCATGGGTTTGATCCTTGGTTGGGAAATTAAGATCCCGCAAGCCACATGGTATGGCCAAAGAAAAACAAACAAAAAAACTCCAAAAAATATGTTAGACAAAAACAGGAGGAAATAAGGCAAGGTAAAAGTGGAAGCTATTTTAAATTAGGTGATCTAGGAAGGTCTTTCTGAAGGAATCAATAGTGAGTAGGGATCTAAAGGAAGTAAGAGGGTGAGCCATGCAGATGACCTGACAAAGAATGATCCAAGTGCAAGAAATAGGAAGTGCAAAGGCCCTGAGGTAGGAACAGGCTTGGACGTTCAAGACCTGCATCAATGGGGTGAGTGAGTGAAAGAACTGGAGGAGATGTTGTCAGAGAGGTACTAGGGGACAGATCACGTGGGTTCCTTCTGATCCTAGAACAGGTCTGGGATCACCCGCAAGACCTGAAACCCCTTGCCTCAGTGGTGTCTGAAGCCAGACCCATCTGTATTTCCAGGAGTCATATTAAAAATATTTAACAACCAGTGCAGCTCAGATAACCAATCAGAAAGGACCCTGATCATAAGTAAACTTGAGTAGGACCTTGGAGCCTCAGCAGAGCCAGGCTTTAACCCCTTAGTGACTTGATTGTGTTAAAGTTGGGGTGTGCTTAGGGGAGAGGCTGAGGCAGCAGGGAAGGACTTGGGGGACTCAGAGTCATGGCTATTTAAACCTTTTTGGGAGTAGTTCAATATTTTAACAACTTTAACGTCTAGTACTACCCTGCCTGCTCATTATTGCAGTGGTATCCTGAACTGGGCACAGGAGACGCAAACAGCCCTGGCTTGACCTCGCCAAGTTCACAAATCTTTCCAACCCAAGGGGCCTGAGATTCTGCCCCAACTGCCTCTCTCTGATCGGGAGTGGGGGGTAGGGGGCTGGGTTGGCCACCGGAGCTCCCATCCAATGTGACCACCTGTGTACGAGCCCTGGGAGCCAGAGTGGCAGCAGCGTGCTGAGGTCAGCACAGCCAGGGAAGGGCTCCTCCTCCAGTCCCCCAGCCCCTTCCCATGGTGTGCCAAGACCCCTCCTCCTCACCATATAAATATCCCTGTTGACAAACGGCTACCCCAACCCATCTGTTTCTTTGTACAAATTTGTAGCCAGTTTGGAAACGTGATTTATAAATATTGCTTTTGCAGCCAGGGATTGACACTGATGTATGTCAGCCCAGATGGATGGATGCAGCGCTGGGCGCAGATCCTGCCTAGAAGGGTGGGGTAGGGGTCTGGGGTGGCCAGTGGCTTCCCCAAATGAAGCCAGCTGCTGCCCAGGAGGGCAGCTAAGAGGCACAAGGATGATGCTCAGGGAGTTCCTCCTACGGGGTAAAATAGTAGGGACCAGAGCCTTCCAAACATATGGTTCCATGGCCAAAGACAGCAACCCTGAGAAACAAACATCTCCTCTCCTCTCCTCTGTTCTTGCTTGGGAACTATTTGAGGCTGAGGCTGAGCCAGAGCCAGCCACTCATCTTTCAAATCTGTCTACTTCTCTGTGCCTCCACTACCACTATTATTTCACATCTAAAACACACGATAGCTTCCTAACTGGTCTTCCACATTGTATTTTAGATTAGAGGCTCTCTTGCTTAGAAGGTAGGCTCAGCGAAGGCAGGGACCATGTCTATCTTGTTCATTGCTGTATCCTCAGGGGCTAGAATAATCCTGACCTAGAGAGGGTGTTTAATTGGTATGCGCTGTTGAAAAGATGGACGATATGTCACTAGGTCGCTTCTTTGCCCACCAATCAATGGCCTCCTATTGCCTTTAAGAAAATAACCCAATTCCTTACCATGGCCTCTAAGACTTTCTACAACAAACCCCTCGCTCAGCCTCTTGCCTCTTCTTAGCTCACTCTAGTCATCATCCTCATCCCTCCAGCCACAAGGACTGCTCTCAGCTCCTTGAGATCCTATGCCTCTTCCAACCTCAGGACCTTTGCATGGGCTATTCCCTCTCCTAGAACTATTGTTCAGGGCTCACAATAATATCCCTTCTTCCAAAATGTTCTCCCCGACCTCCCAGACTGGGTCAGATCCTCTGTTATATGCTCTTCTATATTTTCCTTCTTACCACTCACCATGGTTTGCACTTGTAGACTAAATTGTGGGTTTATTTGATTAACATTTGTCTCTCACTTCAGAATATAAGGCCAGATCCAGGACTGTGGTTGATTTAGCTCTCCACTATTTCCCCCAAGTGACTAGCATGGTGCCAAGCACACAGTAGTTACTCAATAAAGATTTATTGGATGGATGGATGGATGGATGGTTGAATGGATGGATAGATATGGATGGATAGATGGATGGAAAAAGTAGCTATGCCAGCAATTCATAGGATAAATGCAGACAAGTCCCTTCTCTCCGGGCCTCAACTTCCACATATATAAAAAAGGAACAATGTTATAACCCTTGGTGGTTTTGAGCATTAAACATTTCTATGTATTTAAAGTATCCACCCAGTCCTTGATACATAAAAAGCATGCAGCCAATGCAAAGGAATCCCACACCATTCCTTCTTTTCCTCGTCTTGCTCATGAGCCTTTCTTTCCCAGGGGAAGGCAGATGTTGTCACAGCTGGGGTTGACTCACCCTTTGGCAGGAGGGCTAGAGTTCAAGCCACAGCTCAAGGAGCTGACCCAGGACCACCAGTTCCCCTAAAAGATGTGGTTCATTCAAGCATCATTCTTCAAGGCTGGCTTAATGCCAGGGAAGAGACAGGCACATGCTACCTTAACACAGCGTGACAAGTGCTGTAACAGAAGTATGCGTGGCACCTGCATAGTCAGAGCAGGGAGGGGGAGCCATAAATCCTTCCTTCCCAGGGAAGCGAAGAAAAGAGGCCACAGAAAGGAGGTGACATTTAGCTGGAGCATGACGGATGAGGGATTTGCCCAGGCAAGAAGGTGGAGGGGGTGTTCCAGCTAGCAGAAACTTGGTGAATGAAGGCAGGGCAGCCTAGACAGAGAGCGGGCGCGGGGTGCAGCGTGTGGGGGGTGGGGCATGAAAAAATTAACAATCAGCATTCGTGCAGAATTTCTACGTGTTGGGAACTATTCTAAGGGTTATATGCAAATCATACTATTTCATCCTCACACCTATGTGATGCTGTTTTCCTCAGTTTCAGATGAGGAAAACGAGGTCCAGAGAAGCTAAATGAATTTCCCAAGGTAGTAAATGATCAACTCAGCATTAGTTATTAACATTTTAATGGAAATTTTCAAAGATGTATAAAAGTAGATAGAATAACACAATGAACTCCTGTGTGCCAATCACGTGAGCTTCAACCTAAAACCAGTCTTGTTTCAGCTGCACCTCCAGTCCATTTCACAGATGTGCCCAAGGTCACAAGTCGGCCCTTCCAAGGGCTCTTTTTCCTGCATGATGGGGAAGGCCAGGACAGGTGCACTGAATTGGGGGCTGCCAGGAAGAGGCTGAGTTGACTGGGACCACAAAGCTGGGGAAGGGACCCAGGCTACCAAAGTCTGAGGTCAAGGAGACCAGCCTGAAGCCTGGGAGAGCAGAGAGGAGGACTCAGGAGGGAGGCCTGGCCCTCCAGCAGGAAGCAGGGCCCCCTTTTGTGGAGCTGACCGTCAAGGGTGGGGGCAGCAGGCAGCTGGGCTCTGAGTACCTCTCGACCACCACATTGGCAGCCACCAAAATGACGGCGGGTCAGTGATGGCCTGGCCCATACAGGGGAGGTGTGGAGGAGTCAGGAGGGCAGGGGACGTGGGCATGCCTACACCTCAGCCCGCGTTCTACACGCCCCCCCCCCCGCCCCGCCCCAGTCCTGACTGGCACGCCCAGCAGGACGCCGAAGCACTGCGCTGAGTGTGACTCCTGTGAGTTCACTGTCCCCTCTGGCCACACGCATCAAAAGGAAAGAGATGGGTGAGGAGACCTTGGTGCCCTGGAGTGTCCTCCAGGCTCAGCTCTTAAAGAGACTCCTGACAGAAAGCTCCCTCCGCCAAAGGCAGGTGCCAGCCCTTGCTCCCAGTCTTCTCTGATGACCCAGAACTTGTCAGGGCCCAGCAAACCACAGCCCAAGGACCACAGGACCCCAGGGTCAGGATGCATTGGACAGCTGGGGTGGAATCTGGAAAAACAACAACAAAAAAGGCTATTGAGACAAATGGCAAGAAAAAAAATTGACATAGCCAGGGACAGGACCTTGGCCCAGCTGGGGACAGAATCTTGGAATCGCTGAAAACAGAATTTGGGGACAGCTGGGAACAGAAGCTTAGGATAGCTGAGGACAGAACGGAAGGCTCTGTGGCTGGGGACAGGACCTTCAAGCAGCTGGAGTCAGAATTTGGGGACAGGCAGTAACAGAATTTTGGGAGATCAAGAAATAGACTCACATGGGTCAGCTGGGAGGCCAAAGCTGGGGGCAAAGCGAGGCAAATCCTGAGATGGAATTGAGAGGTGGCTGGAACGGGGGAGGCTGACCCCAAGTCACATGCCACTCCCTTTCTCTGGAGCAGACAACACTGCCGCGGTGCACACGCAGCACATGGGCTTCAACCGACAGGAGCAGGATGTGTTCTTCCTGCCCATCCTGGTGGTGGACAGCGGGCCGCCCACGCTGAGCAGCACGGGGACACTCACCATCCGCATCTGTGGCTGCGACAGCTCTGGCGCCATCCAGTCCTGCAACACCACGGCCTTCGTCATGGCCGCCTCCCTCAGCCCCGGCGCCCTCATTGCTCTCTTGGTCTGTGTCCTCATCCTGGTCGGTGAGTCTGCCAAGAGCCAGCCCCCCTGCCCGATGGGCCCCCATCCTCAGGCCCTGGATTTCCTTCCTGAGTGGCCCCCATGGGGGGGTGTCACTTTCCCTGTCCGTGCAAGGAAGGACTGGCTTGATTGAGCTCCAAGGTCTAACCTGCAGCTCCTACAAAACATCTTCTAAGTACAGAGCAGCCCCACCGCCAACTCCAGAAGGTGTCAGCCCCCAGCTGAGACTAAATTTACGCTGGCCCACCCTCTACATGGCCCAAAGTCTCCCTAATTTTTAAAGACCAAGCCTATTTTTAAGGCCGTCCTCATGTCTATTGTCCTCTTTTAGTCTTTATGCAGGACTTTTAGTAAAAAGGGTTCTTGTGAACTTCACAGCTACTCAGCCAGGTCATCATCGCCGTTTTTCAGATGATGAAACTGAGGCTCAAAGAGGGTAAGTGGCTTGCAAAAGGAGACCCACTTAGTCTTCTGACTTGAAATCAGGCCCTTCCACCCTGTGTTCCCTGCTCCTTTAACTACCCCCTAGGAATCTAAACTGGGGGCAAAACTTTGGGGTAGCTGGGGTGAAATCTTAAGACACTTGGGGAGGGGGCAAAATCGACTCTAGTATCAGTTCCACCAGCAGCCAGTGGAACCCCCAAGTGTCCCCAGGGAAGAGGTCAAGTTTCAGGAGCTAAACTGGATTCAGGTGGCCTCAATGCCACCTCTCACTGTCAAGGTAGAGAGGCCTCACCTCAGTCCTGACTCCTGGACTTCACCGAAGAGCCAGAGCTGGAGGAACCCGAGGAAGGGCCAGATTGCAGATCCCAGGTTTGCTCAGTTCCCTGGGAGATTCAGCTGCCTCCCACACCTCGCTGCCCACCCCCAGGACCTGCAGAGGCCCTAGGCAGGCCCCTCCTAGCTGGGAGCACCCCCCTTCTTTCCCCTCCCCAGCCCGTGGCTCCAAACCCTTTTTCCAGAGGGTGCACTTTACAGCGGTTTCATTTTCCGAGGCAGTGCAAACAAATTTCTGCCTAATTGCCCACAAACGAAGAAAGTGCACATCAGTGCTCTAAAGGTGACGGGCGGAATCGCTGATCAGGCCTGGCACATCTGTCGCCCGCCGCCCACACTCCCCACCATCTGCTCTCATGGGCATCCCCCTCCGCAGCTCCCGGCCTCCAGCTCCAGAAGCCGTCCATCCATCTTTCCCACTTCTCTCCTGACACCTTTTCTCCCTCCCGACCTGTCCCTGGATCCTACCTCCTTCCCTGTCATGAGCTACCTTGTTAGGTCGTGAGCCAGCATCCTGCCCCATGGCCCTCACAGCTGGTTCTGGCCACTAGCCTGGCCTGAGCTATTTGAAGCAGCAAGAAGAATCCAGTGCCTGATATGATACACACGTGTCTGTCCATCCATCCACCCACCTATCCACTTAATTCTCTCATTTGCTCATCAGTTCCTAATTTACCCATCCAGTGAGTCCCCCTCCCCCCACACTCATGGGCTAAATTATTCTAGGCACTGGGATTCATCAGTGAATGAAAGTGACAAAAGCCCTGAGTAACTGGAAAGTGGAGGTGGCCATCGCTGAGACTGGGAGACTGAGGGTGGGAAGGGGGAACGATTATTCTTTTAAATTTGGACATGTTGAGTTGCAGTTCTCCTGGTCAACCCCGAGGACTTGTTGGGGAGGAAACTGGATGTACAATCTAGGTTTCAGGGGAGAAGTCCAGGCTGGAGACTGCAATATGGGAGTTGTCAGCCTCTAAATGGAATTTAAAGTCACAAGACAAGGAAAGCGACGAGAGGGGGTGTGGAAAAAGGACTAAAGAGTGAGTCCTAGGACGTCTGATGTTAAGAAGTCAGAGAGGAGAGGAGAAGAGAAGCTTGCTTAGAAGGTTGAGAACACTCTATCAGTGAGGCAGGAAAAGGAAGAGTATACAGAGTCCTGGAAGGCAAGTGAAGACAGCCAAGAAGGGACGACTCATTCATCCTCTCATCCTTGCATCACCCAGGTCTCCATCCAGTTATTCATTGTCATTCATTCAACAAGCATGGTTCTCGTGCTTACTGCACACCAGGCACCACGATAGGGGAACGAACATTCCCCAGGTCCCCGGGGGCAACGTAGAATGTGTATGTTGAGGTGGGGCGAGACCATGTTAACATGGCAGGGTCTATGCTATGAAGGAGCGGTGGCTTTCAAACCTAAGTGGCCTGGGCATCACCTGGAGGCCTTATTGAAACAGATTGCTGGGCCCCACCCAATACATTTAGGATGGGACCTGAGAATTTGCATTTCTAACAAGTTCCCAGGAGATGCTGATGCTGCTCCAGGGACCAAACCAGGATGATAGAGAGGAAACCCTCCTCAGGGCGGCTTGGAGGTGGTGGCACTGGACCCGGCCTAGGGCTCTCTGGGAAGGGCTCCTGCAGGAGATATCTTGACCTAAGACTCAAAGGGCTAACAAGGTGATCAGGGCTTCTGGAGTGGACAGAGGAGGGCAACGGTGAAAGAGAGGTCAGGGTTAAGGACATTTCACTTCCCCCAGACCTCAGCTGCCCCCTTCCCACCCCCCAGCACCCAGAGACCTCAGGGGGATGTATCTCTTCATAGAGTTGAGGATGGAGACCTCAGAGGTTGGGTCCAGCCGTCAACACCCGAAATCTCTTAACACTGCTCTCTGACCCCACCCCACCCCCAGTAGTGGTGTAGCCTGGATTTGCACACCTCCCAAGATGGGCAGCTCACTACCTATCCAGATAGCCAGCTATATTCTGACTGTGAGAAAGGTATTTTTGTACAGAGGTCTAGGAAATTTGCATGAGCATTTAGGCTGAGCCAGGTCTGCTGGGGACGAGGGGAAGGGTGGTCCCCGGATTGCCCCAGGTGGGGCTCGGCCCTCACCGGGGGGCACCCTTCTGTCTCCCGCCAGTGCTGGTGCTGCTGATCCTCACCCTCAGGCGCCACCACAAGAGCCACCTGAACTCGGACGAGGACGAGGACATGCGGGACAATGTCATCAAATACAACGACGAGGGCGGCGGCGAGCAGGACACCGAAGCCTACGACATGTCGGCGCTGCGGAGCCTCTACGACTTCGGCGAGCTCAAGGGCGGCGGCGGCGGCGGCGACAGCAGCGGCGGCGGGGTCCCGGGCGGGGGCGCGGGGAGCCCCCCGCAGGCCCACCTGCCCTCGGAGCGCCACTCGCTGCCGCAGGGGCCGCCGAGCCCCGAGCCGGACTTCTCGGTGTTCAGGGACTTCATCAGCCGCAAGGTGGCGCTGGCGGACGGGGACCTGTCGGTGCCGCCCTACGACGCCTTCCAGACCTACGCCTTCGAGGGCGCGGACTCGCCGGCCGCCTCGCTCAGCTCGCTGCACAGCGGCTCGTCGGGCTCCGAGCAGGACTTCGCCTATCTCAGCAGCTGGGGCCCGCGCTTCCGGCCCCTGGCCGCCCTCTACGCCGGCCACCGTCCGGACGATGAGGCCCCGGCCTCCTAGCCCGTCCTCCCTGCCGCCCAGGACCAGAGTGGACCCCAGGACAAAGCACGTCCCCTGCTCACCCCCTTGCCTAACCCTCCCACCCTCCCAGGGCGGCCGGATAGGAGGGGGCCCTTGTTCCGGGAGCGGACTCCCCGACGGCATCCTTCCCCTGGGGGGATGGGCAGCTTTCGCCCAGAGGCGCGGGAATTCAGACCAACATCATTAAAACTGCAGCGAGAACGGGCACTGAGTGGCTCTGGGGTTAGACAGGGAGAGAGGGCAGCGTGGCTCCCTCCTGGCTGGGGGAGAAGCCTGGAGGGAGGACGCTGCTGAAGTGTCCCCCCTCCCCAGGTATCCTCCATCAGAGTTAAGAGAAAAGAAGGGCTGTTCATTTACTAAGCACCTACTGTGTGCTGGGACTGTGCAGAGACCATCTTAGTCGTCACAGAAACCGCGAGGTGGGGCCCTGCAAGTAACAGATGGAGAAAGCCACCCAGAGAAGTGGCTGGGACCTGTCCAAGGACACTTCACCAGTGTACCGTGGAGCCAGGGCACTTACCGGCTACCTGGCCTTGGGCAAGTTACCTCCCTTCTCTGGGCCTCAGTTTCCTCCTGCGTCAAACGAGGCAAATAGCAGAACCTACCTCGAAGAGTCATGAGGATAAAAAGGCTTCACATGTGTCAAGTGGTTAGGACAGTGCCTGGCACATAGTAGGTGTTCAATAAATGTTAGCCTTTGATACTGTTATTATCTTCGTCGTTATTAGAAGCCCAGCGTGTCTGCCTCCCAGATCTGAGCTCTTTCCCCCTTTTCCCATCTCCAAGGAAGGAGAAAACCTGACCATCGGTGTTGCTCCTTCTCTGAGTTGGGGATAGGGATGTTCCCAGCAATTGGAGAGCCTTCTGGAGTCTCAGGCGACATTGGAATAGGACACCTGGCAGAGGTGCTGAGAGAGATCAAGGTGGGCAGCTCCAGGACTTGAGTGAGGTGGGAGGGTTGATGAGAGATGAAGGGGTCCAGAAGCCACTGGATGTGATGAGGATCTTATCTGTTTGGTCTCGGAACCCAACAGTTTCCCCAGTTCATGGATCCCAAGTTAAGGACCCCAGGGCTAAGTCAGCTCTAAGAGCCTCCAGCTCTAAAACCATTTGATCGTAAGATATAGGTTATTTGCCCTCCCATTCCCAGCCCAAGTGATTCATTCATTCCACATTGATTGGCTGTGAATTCCAGCTCCTGCTAGGTGGGCATCCTTCATCAAGGTCCTCAACTGCTGAAGCCTCGGTTTCCTCATATGTAAAATGGGGCTAATGATAGTCCCTTCCTTAAACGATTGTTAAGAGGCTTAAAGAAGATAATAAATGTTAAGCTCTGATCTCAGTGCCTTCCTGCCACATTGAAAGTTCTCAATAAATGCTCATTCGCCTTATTCTTTTATCCTCCCAGGAAGCATTCATTCATTCCCTCCACATTTGCCAAGGTCCACTTTGACAGATCCAGATATAGTCATTACGTCCTGAGTGCCTTACCTGTGTTATCTAAGTTAGATACTGTCGGCCCTAGTTCACAGGTGAGGAAACTGAGGCTCAGAGAGTAGTAACCCGAGCAAGGTTACACAGAGCATTAGTAGTTCCTGCCTTCCAGTAACCTCTGCCCCAACCAACTGGGTGGGGGCAGGAGGCAGAGGGCCAGAAGCAGCCAGTAACAATGCATTGGGTAAGAGTTGTAGCAGAATTAACAGAAAAAGGTCCTGGAAACACTGAAGAAAGATTGAATAATTCCCAGAGGAGGTGACTCCAACTGGATCTTGAAGAATGAGTGTGAGATGTATGAGATGGTCGAGCAAGCAGGAGCATTCCAGGCAGAGAGAAGAAGAGCATCCTGAAAGGGCAGGAGCAGGGGTGCAGCAGGAAGCATGTGGCGGCTTCAGGAGTGATGTGTGGTCCCCGGGGCTGGACCACTGGGTGGAGGAATAGTGAGGTGTGAGCAGGGAAGGCTGGTTAGAGGGTTGGGAAAAGACCTTGATGGCTGGGCTAAGAAACGATGCTTTGCTCAACTTGACCATGTCTCCTAAAGTCCAGTGAGGAATATGGGGTTAGTGTGGTCAGCCCAGGTCGGGACATGTTGGGACCGTCGTCCACACAGGAGCCTTAACCCATGGTTCCTGTAGCTCATGCTATGAATGGGTATTGTAACTTGGGGACCACTGGGGAGACGTATGATCCCTTCTGTCACCCATGTATGCCCAGTTCGTACAGAATCCCAACGATTCTCAGGTTGGTTATTGCTATCTCCATTGTAGAGAGCAAAACTGAGACCCAGACCCAGAGAAGTAAGGTGACAGGCTCAAGGTCACCCAGCTGGTGGGGACAGAGCTGGGACAACACAGGACCTCTGATTTCAAGTGTCTGTTCCACATGTGCTCATTGCCTTAACAGGCTCTGACCCTGCCAAGAAGATTACAGGCAGATTACATGTCCAGAGGAAAAACACAGTCACAAAGACCCTCACATGTCTTGTCCAAATCCCATACATGGGGAATGGCTTTCTCAAGGTCACAGAACTTGCCAGAGATAAAAAACTTCATTCATCCAGATTCACCTTCTGAGCCTCTGGCTCTTCCGTTTTCCAGCTATGTGACTTCGGACAAGTGTTTTACTCTCTCTGGCCTCCGTTTTCTTATCCATAAAACACATCCACTAGAACACCTACTCCATAGGATTGTAGTGAGGATAAAATGCAGAAATAACCACTGACACTTATCAAGCGTTTCCCACGCACCAGGCACTGCTCTAAGCACTTCACGTGAATTAACTATTTTAATCCCTCACCAGCTCAGTGAGGTAGCCCTCATTTTATAGGTCAGAAAGTGAGGCACAGAGAGGTTAAGTGACTTGCCCAAGATTAAACAGCTAGTTAGTGGAGATCCCAAGATTTAACAGGAGCACTCTGGCTCCCAGAGCCTACAGCACACAGTGCCTGGCACACAGGAAGCATTGGACACATGGCCTGGGTGTATCCAGTGTCCCTGGGAGAGCTTGTTCCTCCACTCTCTGCCACATTCTACACCCTGTGGGAGTCCTCAAGCCCCCCCCCCATGATTTCTGCTCATCCGGGGTGGGGATGCAGGGATAGGTACTGTTCCCTCAATCCCCTCTTCTTCCAGCTCCTGCACCCACACTTGCCTTCTCCACTGGGCCCTGAGCCAACCCTGGAGTGAAATACGTGAGTCCGGCACCTTCTCTGGGTTCCACGAGGTGTCCATTAATGCCAAGCATTTTGTGAGCTTTGTACACTTTTCTGTTGGTTTTGGGGTCGCAGACAAGGGTCTTGTTGAGGCGTACACAGCCTTTGGCCATCAGCCTCATTGGTTCCCACCAATTTTCCCCACGAGCTCCATTTCCTCTCCCTGTGTTATACAGAGAGCACAGCCAGCCCAGCTCCAAGCTCTAATTGGGCACACCCGACTCTGTGAAGGAGCCCAGAAAACAAAGAGCCTTCCCTTTCCCATGTCTGCCCCCCTTTCAAAGCATCTGAGAAAATGAAAAGAAAAAAAATTCTCTTTTATTGTCATCATCTCCATCACCGTTGGGATAAAAGAGCATTCAGGGTCATGAGCAAGAATTGATGTATAATTGGCCAAGAATTTTCGAACCAGGGATATTAATGACAACGACAATGATGGTAATGAGGACGATGACAGCACCCTTCCATGGCCCTCGTTGCAGGTCAACCACCGCTCTAAGCCCTGTATGTACTTATTACTAATACAGGTAAAAACCCATGGAAGGTAGACTCTATGTTTACTGTGTTTAGTGCTTTAAGTGGCTTTGTTTAATTTTAAGTAAGTACATCCTTAGCCCCGCTTTACAGGTGAGGAACCCAGTGCTCACAATTGGGGAGGGTCTAGCTCAGGGACATAGAGCTTATAAGGGCCGGGACCATTTCACACTCACCCCATCACGATTCTGCGCAGAACCAGGACAGTGCGGATGCTGAGTGGAGTTTCTGGGGGAGTGTGGGGGAGGAGAGAGAAGCAGTTGGTGAGAAGGGGAGGCACTTCAGACAGATGGCAGAGCTGGGCAGCAAGGTGGAGGTGGGGCCGAGGCCACAGTCCAAGCCCAGGTCTGTGTCTCTGGTGTGTCCCGACGTGTGCGTGTCTGCACGTGGATTTGGGCAGGCACCAGAGAAGTGGGAAGCCAGGGCTGAGCACACAGGTCAAGAACTAACCTCCCACCTCCTGCTTCAGGCAGCTCAGAGAGCCGGCTGCTGTCATAGGGCGCGGCTAAGCGCTGCATCTGTCAGCCAGCCATCATGACTGCCCACCCCCAGGTCACGAATCAGCAGCTCCACTTACCTCCTGCCAGCCAGCTCTCTCAGGCCAGCTCTGTCACTGGCCGCTGAGCCTTTGGAAAATGTAACCCTGTCAGCCCTCACTCGGAGGCAAGAGGGTTCACGCTTCAGTGAGTGCATATGGGGGTACGAGCACACCCACATACTCACGCCAGCACACGACACAGGCACGTGTGTCCCCTCAGACATGTTCCTAGCTGGGTGCACGGTGCAGACACAAGCATACTCCCAGCCATGCACACAGAACATACCCCTGCAGATCTGCAAATGTGGTCACGTGCCCCACACCATGCACATACTAGAGGCACGCTCTCACGTGTGCACTCACACGTGTACACAAAATTTGTGCACAGCCTTCCATAGCTGTGTTCTCTGACATGCATGTATGTGTGTGTCCACTTATACCCTTCCAGAACCATGCCTGAATTTCCTCATACAGGCATGCACGTATACACATTCATGAACATACGTGTGTCCCCAGACACTCCCAGGCAGGTACATGGTACACGTATGCATTTCCCCCCACATGTACCTGGGCACCTGAACGCATAGCTCCATGCATGCATTCATCGTGCAAATGCACTTTTGCATGCATGCACAGGAAAGCACATGTAGCCTCAGGAACAGTCGGTTACAAACTAAATTCATCTGCATGATGCCCAGAGGTGTGTATGTACATGTGAGCACATAGGTCTGTGTTTACATGATATACAAGCATCTAACCACACAGGCATCCTTCAGCAGGCGCTTGGATCTACACCAAGGACACACACGCATGCAATGATACACACGCCCATGCATCTGCCCACCTCCACCTGTGTACCTCCACTTCCACACCACCTGTCCTCAGGCACCTAACCATCTCTGTCCATGTGTGCCTTCAGACTGGCCCACCACAGTTGACCCACGGCCAGGCCACGCGTGTCTAACTCCACAACCAAGCATGCACACAGACAGACACGTGCCTCTGAAGCCCGTCTCCCACATGTGTGTGGGATCAGAGCTCTGGCACGTGGGTGCACACACACCCCCTCTGGGGAGCAGCCTGTCCTAGCCCCAGATTGTCAGGTGTGCTGGGGAGAGCAGGAATGATGCCCACACGTAGAAATCGCCACTCACGCAGAATTGCATCTGCCGCAAACTTCTCATCTGCTTTGCAAATGATGATTAAACGTTATTGTGCAAAAGAAAAAGGCAAGGAGGGATTCATTAGCTTTATTGTCAAAAAGGACTCCATGGGCTCCAGCTCCCATCTCCAAGGCTGGCTTAACCCCCTGTGTGCTGGGGACATTGCGCTCCAACGTAGACTTGTGGAGGATAAAGGCCCCGGAGACAGAGATCCCAGCATAGGGCCCACATGGGCCAGCTGGGTGCAGAGAGCACTGGAGAGGGAATCATGAGTCCAGGTGGCTGCTGCAAACTTGCCCCTCATTTTCTGGGTAGCCTTGGACTTGTCATTTCATTCATCAGTCTCTCACCCCACCATGCCCCAGGAATGCAGAGATACAGAGGCCATGGTCCCTCCTGGATGCATGGGGCTTCTCAGATAGAGAAGGGCATTCTAGGCTGACGAAATACCTTAAGCAAAGGATTGAAGGCTGGGAAACACAGTAGCAGTGCCGGGCTTGTCCAGGAAACACTGGGCCTGGACAGGTCAGTTGGAGGACGGATTGTAAAGGGCCAGTAAACCCTTCCAAAGAGCTTGGGCCTTTTCCTAAGAACAATGGAGAACCATGAAAGGTGTATGGAAAGCGCTGACAAGATTAACTACAGGGTGCCCAGCTGTACTTGAATTTCAGATAAATAACAAACACTTGTCTTAGTATTGGTATGTCCTAAATAGTGCACAGGCCATAATTATAATAAAACATGTATCATTGTTTATCTGAAATTCACATTTTTAAAAAATTTTATTTATATGTTTATTGATTTTTATTTATATTTATTTATCAGCTGCATTGGGTCTTCATTGCTGTGCACAGGCTTTCTCTAGAGTGGGGGCTACTCTTCATTGCAGTGGGTGGGCTTCTCATTGCTGTGGCTTCTCTTGTTGCAGAACATGGGCTCTAGGCACATGGGCTTCAGTAGTTGTGGCACATGGGCTCAGTAGTTGTGGCTCGCCGGCTCTAGAGCACAGTCTCAGTATTTGTGGCTCACAGGCTTAGTTGCTCTGAGGCATGTGGGATCTTCCCAGACCAAGGATCAAACCCATGTCCCCTGCATTGGCAGGTAGATTCTCAACCACTGTGCCACCAGGGAAGGTCCTGAAATTCATATTTAACTGGGAATCCTGTCTTTGCCCAATCTGGCAATGCTATGTAAGGATTTGCATTTTAGAAGGATCCCCCGGTTTGCTGCATCCAGGGTAGATTAGAGGGTGAGAGAAGAGAGAGGGAGACCAGTGAAGGGGTGAGGAGCTCACATTCTCACCTTCTTTTTTTAAAAAAAAAAGTTATTTATGTATTTATTTTTGGCTGCATTGGGTCTTAGTTGTGGCACAGAGGCTCTTTCGTTGTGGTGATGTGCGGGCCTTTCATTGCTACATGCAGGCTTCTCTCTAGTTGTGGTAAGTGGTCTTAGTTGTCTTGTTCATGTGAAATCTCAGTTCCCTGACCAGGGATCGAGCCCTCGTCCCCTGCATTGGAAGGCAGATTCTTAACCACTGGACCACCAAGGAAGTCCGTCACCATCTTCTTTAATCAGAAAACCCCCAATTTTTGGCTGGGTACATGGCCCTCTGTCACCAGGACCACATTTCCCAGTCTCCGTCACAACTATGTATTGCATGAACTGAGTCCCAGTCAACACAATCTAAGCAGAATTGTTAAGTGTCAGCTTCTGGGAACACCTCCTTAAAAGACTGTTGACCCATGCCTTTAGCCTCTTTTTCCTGCTCCTTTATCCTTTCTGCTGGCCGAACATAGCTGAGGTGGCTGGCACTCAAGCACCCACCTTGGACCATGAAGACAAATGCTGACCATATGGATGCCAAACAGTGAACTAGAAGGAGACCTGATTCCTTTTAACCTCATGAAGCCACTATACCAGCCCTGAACTGCCCACATCCACACTTGGTTGGTTTACATGAGAGAGAAATAAACTCCCAACTTGCTGAAGTTACTGTTATTTTAGTTTTCTCTCCCAAGCAACTAAGCTTAATTCTAAGCTGATACAAGAAGCTAATACAGGAATCTCAGAGAGAGAAGCTGGGGTTTAAACTGGGTCAGCAACAGGGAATTTGAGAAGTATTTAAGAGGAAGACCCAGGGGGAGTCAGCGATTGACTGGATGTGGGGATGGAGGGTAGAGTGGGTCAAAGGCTTCAGGCTTGAGTGACAAGAACAGAGAAGCTGGTAATGAACTAAGGAACCCATGAGATGCCTCGGATCAGGGATCATGAAAAGTCAGTTTGGCTTGGGACATGTTGAGTTTGAGGGGGCTACAGGCCATGTGCACAAGACATGGAAATTCAGGGCTGGGGCTCAGGAAAGAGAAAGGGCCAACAAGAGCTCTGCTGGTCACCCTTGTCTGCAGAATCGCTCAAGTCATAAGAGCAGGAGAGGGTAGAGTGATCAGAGCATCAAGGGTGAACTCTGAGGAAGCATCAGAGGCAGGTGGAGGGAGAAGAACCACTTGGACCTCAATTTCCCCAGCTGTAAAATGGGAGCAGGTGAGAGGGATGACCTAACTTGTTCTAAAGTTCTTTCCTGATCTAACATTCAAGAATTAAGGCATCATCTTAGACCACTTATTTCTCCTCCTTGTGATTCAGTTTCCCCTTTACAAAATGGGGCTAAAAATATTACCTACCTCATGGGGTTGTTTGGAGGACCAAGTAACCCAGTTCAGTGCCTAGCTCAGCCCTAGTAAGAGCAGGACACAGGTGCAGGGGCTTAGCGAGGGTGAAGGAGTGGTGGGGATGAGCCCTCTTTCCCATTCCAAGCCCAGAAAGAGGCTGAAAGCCTGGGGCCCCTCACTGAGACCTTTGGTGGGCACCTGCTGTATGCAGAACACGGAGCCAGATGGGGAGGTGGGGAAATGGGGAGAAAGATGTGCTCGCTCTCGCAAAGGTGATAAAGCCCAGCCTTGCCAGGGAAGTTTGGGAAAGGGACAGAGGTGGGGTTTTCTAGCCCAGAGGAGGGGCTGATGACCCAAGGACTTGAGGGAAGCGTGCTTGGTCCTGGAGGGAGCCTAGTGGATCCTACTGGGCAGAGCGAAGATGTGGGGCAGCCTGCTGGTTACAGCACGGGCACCTGTGAAATGGGTCTGCAGGAAGCAGAAGAGCTAGGAGAAGCGCTTCCAACCCTTCACATCCCCGGATCAGTTTGCTAGGGGTGCTGTAACAAGGCACCAGAAGCAGAAATGTATTATCTCACAGTGCTGGAGGCTAGATATCAGAAATGCAGGTGCCAACAAAGTTGGTTCCTAGTGTGTGGGTATGCGGGCCTAGGTAAGACCCATGTATGTGAGGCTATGTGAGGGAAGGATCCACGAGAGGCAGGCCGCTCTCCTTGGCTTCTAGATGGCTGTCTTCTCCCCTCTATGCATGTCTGTCTCCCTGTCCAAATGTCCCCTTTTTCTAAGGCTACCAGTCATATTGGATTAGGGGTCCACCAGACTGCAGGACGACCTCCTCTTAGCTAATCACATCTGCAATGACTCTATTTCCAAATAAGGTCACATTCTGAAGCACTGCCGTTTAGGACTTCAACATATGAATCTTGGGGAGACAAAATTCATCCCACATGCCTGGCTCAACACCAGCTGTCATCAGAGACACTGGGCTCCCCCAGCTCCTCACTGGGGCTGTGTGGGACGTCCACCCTTTGGTGGAAGCTTGTACAGTCTGAGGGAGGAGGCCTTGGGACCCTGACCACCAGCTGGGATGGGGTGAGGAGAGGGCATAGTTTTCTCCCTTACTCTTCCTTCTTACCGGTCAATTCACTCGGAACTTCACATTGAACCACAGACACACACAAACACGCACACATATATACACATTCACAGACTCTCTACTCAGAGAAAACCCCAGAGACCCTCCCATATACATGAAGACACACACAAAGACACACACATACAAAGACACTCAGGCAGAACCCTCACACACGAAGAATCACACACGTAGATACACATGCTCACAGCTACGGAGATGTACAGAGACCACAACTCATATACATCCCCCAGACATGTGCTAACAGACCCACACAGGGAGAGTGATGTCACTGTGATGGACGCACAGAGACACATCTACAGCCTCCGAGCCACAAGATGCAAATCTGCCTGTGCATTGTCGCAGGCCCTTATGGCTACACACAAAGACACAGAACACATGGACAAAGGCTTTCCCATGCACACCCCCCCACACAGGGGCTGTCTGCGCACAGGACTGTTTAATCCTGTTGTGGTTGGCAGAGCCTGGCATGCACACGCCATCCCTCTGGCTTCCCAGCTCACCATCCACTGCCTGGTAATTGGAGGCAATTTAATCCCCCTCCTGCCCAGCCAATCACAGGCTCCACAGAGCAGGCAGCCATCAACATGCCCCACCATGGAGGCGGCGAGGCAGAGAGCCCCCTCCCCAACTCCGGTTTCCCCATCCACCTTTGTAGCTGAGACAGGATTTACTAACCTAGACACGCCTCCAAGCATACACACACACATGCTGAAGTCTTGAGGTTGTATACACACACAATCACAAATACGCAGAAACACACAATCGCATGCACACACACAACTACACAGAGGCATAGGAAGATAGATTACACATCAGATATTAAGGCACCGTGAGATAGATGGTGTCTGTATCTACAAAGACCCACAGTGTCCTGGTCGGTGGTGTGAGTGTGCGTACATTGTTCCAGGAGCTCTGCTAACGCGTGTGAACACACAGACATATGGTGACACCTTGAGATTGAGGACCCTTACACAGAGCCGTACGCAGATCCACGGGTGCTCGGTGAACACCCTTCTGGGGTCTGAGCACGTGCACACTGACACACAGTGACAATAAGAAGGTACACAGCACAGGGACTGCTCTGAAGGTCCAGTGGTTAAGAATCCTTGCTTCCACGGCAGGGGGCATGGGTTCAATACCTGGTGGGGGAACTAAGACCTCACGTGCCACGTGGTGCAGCCAAAAAAAAAAAAGGAAGGTACACAGGAGCAGGTGTACACGTGCATGCACACACACACAAAACACACAGGACCCTCACTGGCCCATGGTGTGTCCCTCCGAGGCCCACGTCTGCTGAACCCAGAGATGGTCCGAGTCCCTCCCCCACCAGGGTGATTTCCTAGGAGCCGGCGGGGTCGGGGCGGGGCAGGGGGGAGCGGGGAGTGGAGGGTGAAACCCCACCTGTCAACCTGCTGTTTGTCACTCCATCGCGGCCAGTGCGCTGACATTCAGAGACCGGCACTGCTGTGATCGTATTTAGCTGTAATGTACCACAGATTGCACTGACATTTGGAAAATATTCCACCTCGGGACCCATTCAACTTCAAACTTTTTTCCTGGAAGAGGAGAGAAACGGCAGAGAGGGGGCAGCGAGGGCCCGCCATATTCTGCAAAGGAGCTGCTTCCCAGCCCAGGCCCCAGGAGCTGACTCCCAGCCCCTCCTCCCAGAGACCCCTGGGCGCTGGCTGCCCCATCTGCATCTACCTGGGGACAGAGGGATGGGGAGGGGGAATGGACGTTCCCAATGCAGAGACGAAGTTCCAGACCACCCAGCACACCTTCACAGAAGGTCTGCCAGGAGTCTCTCCATCAGGTATGACCTGGTGATAGCTACCTGCCAACAGTAGAGCACCTACTAAGCACGTTACATACTGACCTCATTTGCAACCGTAACAACCTTGTGAGGTAGGAACTGTCCTCATCTCATTTGAATGATGACAGACCCAAAGCTCAGAGAGGTGACTTGCCCAAGGTCACACAGCCAGAAAAGCCTGGAGCTGAGATTTGAACCCCAGTCTATCTGGCTCCAGAACCTGTCCTTTCCCCACCTGCACGTGGTGAACTTGTAAGATGTATCACGGAGTCAAGCAGATGCTGAATCCTCCCCAGACCCTCTCACTGCCCTTCCCTGTCTCTTCTTTCCCTTCTCCTCTCCTTCCTCTCTCTGCTTCCTTTCTCTCCTCTCGCATCCCTTCTCCGCCTCTCTGAGCATAACAAGTGTTCCCAGAATGATGGTACAGTCTAGGACGGCTTCCTGGAAGGGAGGAGGAGGTCTGAGCTGCACCTGGAGACAGAGGAGTGGATGGGGAGGATTGACATCTGCAAATTCGATGAGCAAGCCTCACAGAAAAGCCTCTGGAAGCCACTGCCTTTGGGTGGATGGAATGTTTGGGTCCTTCCTATGTGACAGCTGCATTGAGCAAGGACTTGGATGGGGGAGACTGGCCTGGGGTGGTCCAGCCCTCTCTGAGGTTGTGCCCAGACTGGGACCCGGGCAACAAGGCCATCCAAGTAAGCTAATGGCAGCCAGAGATGTGCCTACTTGTCCCCTAAAGACGAGCCAGCAGAGGCCTCTGCTTAGGTGAACTAGGCAGTAAAAATACAGGCAGGGTGGTGGGCAAAAGATATTTTGAAAGTGGGGTAAAAATGACACAGTCCCAGCTAATCCAAAAAGAGAGAGAAGAAGTAAGAAGATTGTCTGGTTCTCTGACGAGCTGATTCATCTCCTTAAATAACTTGCAGTCCAACTTCCCAAAAGGCAAAAGAAAGTTAGGCTAATCTACTCTAAATGACCCCTGAGCTTCTCAGGGGTAATCAATACACACACACCCTCTCTCTCTTCGTAAGTAATTCTCAGTAATTGCAAGAAAGAGGGGTTTTTGGTGGAAAATGACATTCTTTACCACAGAGAGAATCCCCGGCCAGGGGATCAATAGGCCACTGGTCGGGAGGCCAGTTCTGCAGCTGGGGGGAGGCCAGGAAAGGGCCGCCATCACATCATACTGCAAGCTGCAGGGTCATCCTGGGGTCTGTCTGCCTGCAGGAGCTTTAATTGACTGGATAAAAGGAGACTGAATGGGGAGGGTGAATGAGATCTCCAGGAGAAGCAAAGCCTGGCTCCTCCCAGTGCCCGTCACTGATGTCATTGAGGTGACCAGTGCTCAGCACCAGGGCCCACTTTGGATGCCAAAGGAGCACCATCAATGCCCATTACCAATACCCTTGGGAGCATATCAATGCTTAGCACCAACACCCTGAGGACAGCACCAGAGCTAACCAGTGATGACTTTGGGGCAACATCAATGTTCATCATCAGGATCCTTACAGGTCCATCTCTATATTCTTGGGAATACCCATCAGTATCCATCCCCAAAGCCCTTGGTTGGCATCCTCATTGATGCCCTTGAGCACAGGGACTGTGTCATTCTTGGTCATCACTATATCTCCACTAGCCACCGTGCCTGGCACATAATAACTCAATAAACATCTTTTGGTTTTTGTTTTTGGGGGTTTTTTTGGGGGGGTTCTTTATTTTTTTTTAATTGGAGTATAATTGCTTTACGATGTTGTTTTAGTTTCTGCTGTACAATGGAGTGAATCAGCTATACGTGTACCTATATCCCCTCCTTCTTGGACTGCCCTCCCACCTCCCCATCCCACCCAAAAATCTTTTGAATAGATGAATAAGTGGGTGAATGTTCTTAGGAAGGACAGGAACTTCTTTTTCCTGTTCACCCCCCTGCCACTCTATCCTCAGGACCTTACCCCACCGCTTGGCCAAGGAGAATGCCCCATGACTATCTGTTGGATGGATGAGTGGGTGGATAGATGAATGGGTAGATGGGTGGGTGGATGGATGGGTGGGTGGATGGGTGGGTGGATGGGTGGATGGGGGATGCATTCACGGAAGAAAGAAAGGATAACCTTTGCAGCACAGTCAGTGCCATCTGTAATTCCAGGCAATCAGCCTCCAAGACCAGAGTTCAGCGCAAAGTAATCCTGAGAGAGAAAACAAGGCTGCCTGCTGCCTCACCCCTAGTGCTTCTGGGCACCGCCATGACCTCACCTGATTCCCTCCTTTGCTGTAGGGATGGGGGTGAAGATGCAGATGGGCAGAGGTAGGAAGAATCTCTCACCTCCTGGCTCTCCTCTCCCCCTCCCACTCTCCAACCCGAATACAATTTTCTAGAATGTCCCCAGGTCCTGGAGGGAACGCTCATTACCTGCAATCTGCCCATAAAAACATCAGTAGCTGCCTGCCGGCTGGGGAGCCAGTTGCTATCAATTCAGCCTGGCAGCGGAGTGGGCAGGGAGACCACAGTGGTGGTGTGCAGGCTGGGGGGGGTCAACTCAGCCTCTCTGAAGATGCCAGCTTTGTGTAGACCCAGCCATGACCTGTGGCAGTGCTGACTGTCCAGTACCTCCCAGAGGGCCATTCCAGGATGGGGAATGCCCAGTCTACCTGCCATATATTCAATACCCATTCATTCCAGGCCCTCAACATGCTGCCTGTTATTATTACGAATAACAACATCAACAACCCAGGTTGGGGCACCCTTGGTCCCAGGCACCTCTTGGCCCACCTCCCACTCTGCAGCCTCACCCACTGTCAGGAAGGGCTTTCCCATAGCACACCTGCTGCACAAATCACTGCCATCGATTTCTTGGAAAGCAGCTTCAGGGATTTTGTGATTTTTTTTCTTTTAGTTTGATTTTAAATCCTGGTATATTCTTAGCACCTTAAGAGAGGAAGTGGAGATTTGGAGGCAGGCTGGATCCTTTCCGCCACCTGGTTTTCCTGTTCTTTCACCCTACTTCACCCCCAAACCCAGCCCGCCTCTTCTACATAACTTGTCTTTTCCCCCAAAGGGGGTGGCACCAGGACCTCTGCCCTGACCTGGGATGGGAGGAGGGGATGGAGTGAAAGATAGTAACTTGGAGCCCAGGCACTGTCCTCTGTCCTCCTGGTGATTCCCCCCACCCAAGCTCTAGTCAGGATCTCCCCTCCCCAACCCCAGCCTTGGACTCAGAGCCCTGGCCCAGGAGCCCCATAAACTCTGCCCCTTCCGGCTGTGTGCCTTTGGGCACACCATTAAAACTCTCAAGGCCTCTGTTTCCTCCTGCAAAACGGGTACAAAGGTGCCATCTCCCTGTACTGTGGGAGCACCCACGGAGATAACCAAGGTGGTGGGTGCTTTGTGAGTGCTCTGACGCGTGAAGGGTTCTCGGTGATCACCGTCTCGCTGGGAGAGGGTCTGGCTGCCTCCCAGGGGCCACTGGGTCCAGGTGGAGTCAGAAAGACAGGACTTCCCAGCTGAGCGTTTCAAGCTCAGGCTCTGGAAATGTTGCAGCTGCCACTCTGCTACGACCCAGCTGGGACCCACTGACAGTATCTTAATTTCAGCCCAAGCTCTTTTCCAGACGGGCTGCTAATTAGGGCTAATGGGCATCTCTCCCTGCTGATTCCCGCTGCCTCCTCCTCTTCTATTAAAGCGAACCACTGAGCAGGGTCGCTGGGCTGATGCCCCAGGGCCCCGCTGGTGAGTCAGTCCTCTGGGTTAAGCATTGCTCTCCAAAGTCTCTTGGCCAGGATGAGCTTTTTTGTTGCTTTTCCACCTCACAAACGGGAGGTGAAGGAAGGGGCAATATTCATCGAGGCAGGCAGTTCAGTGGCCATGTACCCATGTCCTACTTTATGTCAGGCCCATGGGAGGCACGGAGGCCATACAGATAAGCTGAACCCGAAGCCAGACACTCCTCAATTCAAAACTTAGTTTAATCTTGTTCTGGCTGTGTGACCTTGGGCAAGTTACTTAACCTCTCTGAACCTAGGCTCCACATTTGTAAGACAGTCCCTACTTCACAGGGATGCTGTAAGGATGAGATGAGATGTGGTGAGCTGAACACAGTGAACAGCACCACGGCCATGAAGCTGGAAGGAGTCTAAGGGATCATAAAAGGCCTTGAGCGCCATCTTGAGAAGCTAGAACTTCATGCCCAGAGGGCAATAAACAGGAACTGTTATTCTTACCATGTTTGTTTCATTTCAATGCTTATTAAGCACCTCCAAACTGCTGAGAATATGATACTAGCTACACTTACCCAGCGCTCATTATGTCACTGTTATAAGTAACTCATTTAATCCCCACAACAACCCTACAAAATGGGGGTGATTATTCTCCCCAATTTACAGACACAGAAACTGAGACACAGAAAGGTCTTTCCCATGACCGCCTAGTCGGTATTTAATTACCTATCGCTGTATAACATAGCACTGTATAACAAATTAGCCCAAAACTTAATAGCTTAAAGCAATAAACATTTATTATCTCACTGTTTCTGTAGGTCAGGACTCCAGGCACAGTTTACCTGGGTGCCCCAGGTCCTCAATGCTATTGGCTGGAGATGTTATTTCCTTGCCATGTGGGCCTCTCCATAGACCATAGGGCAGTTCATAACATGACAGCTGTCTTCCTTCATAGAGAGCGAGCAAGATACGGTACCCAAGATGGAAGCTTTTATCCTTTTATAACCTACTCTCAGAGGTGACCTTCCATCACTTCTGCCATGTTGTATTTATTCGAAGCAAGTCACTAGGTCCAGCCCACACTCTAGAAGAAGGTATGCCACAAAGGCATAAATACCAGATGCCACCACCCCATTGGGGGCCATCTTAATAGGTATCCAGTACAGCCAGTAAATCAAGGAGCTGAGGTATGAATCCAGGAAGGCTGGGTCCAGAATCCGTGTTCTTAATCCAGAATCTGGTTAATATCCCAGTTCCACAATCATTGCCTGAAAGATGAGGAATGAGACACCACCCCTGTCCTCCTGAAGCTCTCCATCCAGAGAGAGAAGCAGAAAAATAAGAGAGAGATGAAAAGTGCACCAGCAGAGGAGGGCGGAGCCGATTAAGCAGGAAGCCTTCCTGAAGGTGATGCCTGATCTGAGAAGCAAAAGACAAGGTGGAGGTGGCCAAGCAAAGAGGGGTAAGAAAGAGAATCTGGCAGCTGGAACAATTTGTGCCAAGGCTCACGTGGAAGACTGGTGCTTTGCATGAAGGCCAATGCATGTATGGGAAAAAGAGGGGAGGGCTGGGCAGGTAAAGAAGGAGCTGGAGAGGTAAACAGAGACCAGGTGGTAAAGGGGCAAGGCAACTTGGATATTATTCCAAAGTACTAGGGAGCCATGGAAGGTTGTCCACGGTAAGTTTTGTGTTTTTAAGACTATCCTAAATGGTGTGGAGAATGGAAGAGGGTGGCTGGGGCCAAGGAAAGGAGTGAGGATGTTCTTCCTTCTTTTATTCATTCATTCAGGACATGAATATTTACCAAAGGCCAACTATGTGTAGGCACTGGAGGAACGGCCATCAATAATACGAGGCTGTTCTCTCTCGGAAGTCACATTCTAGTGGGAGAAAATAATAAACTTACAAAACTAATAAATAAAAATGAAAATTACCAAGGTGATAGGTGCTATGAAAGATAATAATCATAAAGCAAAGTAGCATGAAAGCAAAGTGACCACATAAGCCACATCGACCTTAAACCTGAATGACAAGAAAGAGCTGGCCATGGGAACACAGCATTCCAGGCAAAGAAATAGCTAGTGCAAAGGTCCTGCGGTGGAGCGGGTTTGGTTGGAGGCCAGTACAGCTGAGGTCTACTAGCCAAGAGGGAGAAAGACAGGAAATGAGGCTGAAGAAGTAGACAAAAGCCAGAACAAGAGAGGGGTCTCGTTCTGCTCCTGATCCTAAGCCCTGGCAGCCGGGAAATGCCAGCTGGGAAAGGTAGAAATGCCAAGGGGTGTTATGAAAAAGGCACAATCCACTGGCCTTGTGTAAGCAAATCAGAGGAATGATGCTGGCCCCAGTGGACCAGAGGAGCCATGGCAAGTGAGGGAGAGAGAGAAGAGGCTGGCCCAACCCTGGCCCACTTTCCAAACCGCCTCCTCCCCACGGGTCCAGCTGCAAATTAACAGTCATCCCCACAGCAGACGCGGGTGAAGGCAGCGGAAAGGCAGTATTTGCATATTTGTTTAATAAAAAGTTATGGATGTACAAAGACGGATAATTAATTGCTCAGCATATTTTCCCTCCATTCCCCCACCCCTCCTGCACATAACCACCGGGGCCCCAATCACTTTCCTCTCTTTCTGGCTGAGTCAGCAGAATCCTTGCCTCTTCTGGGGAGGAGGGGTGGCCAGGCCCAAGAAATATGTACTTATGAAGTGTGCATTGTGGCCAGTCAGGCCTGCCCAAGCGGCAGTCCCGACTGTTCTGCCTGAAGTATTTATGCCAATTCCTAGGGCCACTTTAGCTATTTATTTTCGCAAAGAAATTAAATTAGATAGTTTGATAGCTTTCAGTGTAATTATAAAAGAAATGTACATGAGATGGTTATGAGGAGAAGGGGGATCATTAAGCACCCAAACCCCAAGGACATCCATTGGTTGGAACCCCTCCCTTATTTCCTCCTCAGCCACCGCAAGAGGGCCAGGAGGTGTCCCTCCCAGGGAAAGCCAGGGGTGGGGGAAAGGGATCCAAATTGCTGGAACAGGAGCCCCGAGAGGGTGGGCGTGGTCTGTCTGTTTCAGCAGTGGGCGTGAAGCATAGTAAGTGCCCAGTGAACACCCAGACAGAGTGGATACCAGCTCCCCCAAGCGAAGGGGTTTCGTATCTTGGAGCCTCAGTTTCCCCATCTGTAATAATGCCTCCCTCACCAAGTTGTTCTGAGAATTCAATGAGATCATGCAAGCAAATGCTCCCTAACCACAGCTGCCATTTATGGAGCCCTTATGGTATTCCAGGAACTGTTCCAGGTACCATACTGAATCCTCTTCATCATTTTCCCCTGCTGGTCTAGGGGTTAGGATTTGGCGTGCTCACTCATAACAATCATTTAAATCAGATGTCAGTACTTTAACTTTATCCCCACTTAATGGATGGGAAAAGCGAGAGTTGACCAGGTTAAATGAGTTATCCCAGCAGCTCAGGGCAGGGCCAGTTTTAAACCAGGCAGCTGGGTAGAGCCCAAGCCTCTGTGCAGGAGCTATGCAACCACCCTAGCTTTCTTTGAAGTGGGCAGGTCTTGCATCTTAGAGCTAAAGACCTACTTACTACCTTCACCTGCGCCTAAGTGTAGCCAGGGAAACCCAGACTCAGGAAGGAAGAGCGTTGTGCCAGAGTCCCACTGAGCGAGCTGGCGGCTGGAACCCTCCTAGTGCTGCTGCGCTCACCTCCCCACGGGCTGAGTAATTATCTGGGGTTGATTAGCACTGATTGCGGGGGCCCCCTGCGATCCAGAGGAAGGAGCCCTGCCTAGGGCTGGGGCTGTGTGATGGGGGAGTGAGGGCACCACGGTGCTGGGGATTCCTTTCATCCACCCGGTCACCCGGTCACCTGCTCACCCGCCCAGGGAGCTAGGATTGGGCCCTGGAGGGATGTCCCCGGAAACCCAGGGCTGAGGAAACACACTTTAATCCAAAACTTGGGAACTGAAGCTGGTTAAGGGAGCTACCGGGGGGCCCAAAACACCTGAATTCTAATTCTGCCTCTGCCACTTGAACTAGCTGTGTGGCAAGTTAACCTCTCTGAGCCTCTGTTTCTTCATCCATAAAATGGGAAGATAATAATAGTCCCTTCCTCCTTGAGTTTCATGAGGACAAAAAAAGGCCTGAAAGGAAGTAAGCACTCAAAAACATACTATTATTAAAGCAGCGAACTGTCTTTTTAACCAGAGGCTGCATGGCTGATGGAGGCAGGAGAAAACTCTACCTTTGGGGCATACAGGCAGAGTGCGGTGGCTATCTTCTGGCTCTTTGAAAGCCCCCCACCCCCACCTATCTTGGAGGAGGGCTGAAGAAGGAAACACCATGCGCTGATGGTCTGTGTGTGCCAGGTAAAGTCATTCAGGTGAGTCCCATTCCCAAATGAGGACACAGGTGCAAGTCCTTTGCACAGATCACCCATCAGGGGGCGGAGCCAAAATCCCAGCCCGGGTCCCTCTGACCCCCAAACCTCTGGGGCACCTGGGGTGCCAGCTTGCAGCCCTTTTCTCGGCAGGGGAAGTCACCTGGAACCTGGGTGACTCTGCCTGTCCCGGGCCCTGCCCAGGGCAGAAACTCAGCTAAAAGGAGCATGGAGGATTTAATAGAGGAAGCTATCAGGAAATCCTAGAGAGGATGCCAGACAAGATCCAATTAAAATGCCAGCCACCGTGAGTTCCCCTTTTTAATTTTCCACAAATTAGCTTAAAAGGGGGGATGGAAATGAAGATTTTTTTTTTAAGAGCCAAGAGAGAAAATCCTTTGAGGATTATATTACTTGTTTCTCTTTAAAAAAAAAAAAACCACTCTCAGCTGAGGGATTTGGGTTCCATCTCTATCCCCCTTGGAGGCAATTTTCAGGGCCAGCCTGTTAGAGTGCTGGCATGGTAACCCCTTTATAATATAAAACACCATTTCCTGAATGAGCACTTAGCATGTGTACCTTCCAACCCTCACCACCCCACAGAGCAGCATCATTGCACCTGTTTACATGTAACTGAGGCTCAGAGAGGTGAAATGATTTGCTCTAGGTCACCCAGCTGGGAAGTGGTACAGCCTGGCTCCAATAGTCACGTGCTTCTCACTGCAGCCAGGCTCTTGTTCAGCCCCAGATCCTGGTCCAAGCCTACTCTGGATCTGCTTTAGGAACCTGCAGAGTTGAGGACAGGACACAAGCAGGCTCCAGCCTGCCCTCTGCATCCTGCAGGGCCTGCCAGAGGTCATTAGTATTCCAGAGGCCCCATGGACTTCCTGGCCTTCACTCAAGGTGGGGTAGTCCCAGGGGGGCAGTAATTTCTGACCCCCGACACATGCACTCACACACACACGCACAGGAACTGGGTTTCTGCCCTTCGGCGCCTTGCAGCTGGGACCCAACCCATTCATCACTGTCTCCAGGCAAAGGCCAGCTCCTGCCACCATCACCCCCACAGTGACCGGCCCTGGCAACCGGTGCCCTTGATCTCACTGCAGTGTCCTCCACTCCCGTGTCCCTCCCCCCCCCATCCTCCTGTCTACTGGAAAAAAATTTGTTGCTGATGTGGAGACAATACAAACTTAGGCTCAGCCACAACAACCCCCCGACCATGTCTTCTACATAGGTGACAGCACCCCCAAAGCCCGAGTGCACTCCCAAGCTCTGTTACAAGTCCAGGGGCAGGATCTTGGCAGAGACAAAGTTCCCACCCTTCAGGGCTGTGTATCTTTGGACAAGTGACTTAACCTCTCTGTGACTCCATTTCATCATCAGAATGAGTGTAATAAAAAGCTAGCTCAAAATGTTATGGGGGTACTTCCCTGGTGACGCAGTAGTTAAGACTCCGAGCTCCCAATGAAGCAGGCCCGGGTTCAATCCCTGGTCAGGGAATTAGATCCCACATGCCACAACTAAGGAGCCTGAGCACTGCAACTAAGGAGCCCGAGAGCCACAACTAAGAAGCCTGCCTGCTGCAACTAAGACCTGGCGCAACTAAATAAATTCTTTTTTAAGATTTATTTATTTAATTTATTTATTTTTGGCTGCGTTGGGTCTTTGTTGCTGTGTGTGGGATTTCTCTATTTGTGGCAAGCGGGGTCTACTCTTCGTTGTGATGTGTGGGCTTCTCAGTGTGGTGGCTTCTCTTGTTGCAGAACACAGGTTCTAGGTGCATGGGCTTCAGTAGTTGCAGTGCATGGGCTCAGTAGTTGTGGCTTGTGGGCTCTAGAGCACAGGCTCAGTAGTTGTGGCACACGGGCTTAGCTGCTCCTTGGCATGTGGGAGTTTCCTGGACCAGGGCTTAAATCTGTGTGCCCTGCATTGGCAGGAGGATTCTTAACCACTGTGCCACCAGGGAAGTCCCTAAATATTGTTTTTTAAAAAAAGGTTATGGTGAGTGTTCCATGAGACCACAGTCATGCCAGGCCCCAGTGTAGAGAGGATGCTCGATAAATGTTCCCCTCTTCCCTCCAGAAATTGGGAGGTAAAGGCCCAGCTGGGATTGGGATTCAGGGAAAAGGAAGCAAGAGAGGGCTGAAAAGATGAGACAAGACTTCCCTTAATGGTGTCCCGAGTTCACTGAAAGGGAGATAAATGAGGCATCAGGGGCTGAGTGACAGATGAAAATAGCTTGGCTGCCTCCCTGACCCAGTAGAAAGGGCCAGGGCAGACCTGAAACTTCCCAGGTCAGTGCTTCCTAAGTCCTTGCCAGTGAAACAGTATCTCTGCCCCTGGGAGGGCACTGTGAGAGCCAAAGCCAGTAGTGACTTCAAGGTTTGGTATGAGCTTGTTTGGGGGTGATCCCTTGGATTCTGGTGGCAGCCCAAGGCTGGGGATGCCCAAGCTAAGGGTTCGAGTGTAGTTCAAGGAGATGTTTAAATCTGGGCTTGTGCCGAAACCACATTTAGAGGATGTCTGTATAGGGAGCTAACTCTGAACTTGGGGCTGGCCCTGGTTGTGAAGTTCTAGGTTTAGGAGGCTGTAGGTCTGCATTTGGTGTTAAGACTGAGCTGAACCCCCAGTCTGTCTGTGAGCCCAAGCCTAGGAGATATTAGAGTCTTAAGTGAGCTCTGAATGTGGGGTATGCTGAGAGTGAACTTTAAAATATTGGGGTATCTGCGAGCCCAAGTATGTGAGCCTCACATCTGAGGGATATGGTCTGCTTAGGAGCCCCACGTGTGAGGGTTCCCACCAGCCCTGGAGGTGCGTCGGGGAAGGAGGCAGGCATCGCAGGGCAGTGAGGAATGAGTCCTGGGGGGATTCCTGGGCAGCAGGTGAACACCCGCCCAGCTCCCCATCCTTTGGCTCATGCTTTACCCTCTATCAGCCAAACAATCCTCATATTTTTGGTCTCATCCTCCGTCCCCCCCTGGGGTCTCATCATTCATCCCCCCTCCTTTACCCCCATCTCTGCCCTAAACTTCTCTTCAGAAACCTCTGTTCTGAACCCCAAGAGCCAGGCGCCTCCACATTCCTTCCCTGGGTGAGGAGGATCAAGGGATGAGGGGGAGAGAAAATCCATCATCTCCTACTCCGTCAACAGGGTAAGTCCTCCCCAAATCACCCTTTGGGGCCTGGGAAAGGCAGATTCGATTCTTGGGGAGCTCAGGCCTGCTGCCTTATCTAAGCCTCTGGAACAAGCATTTTGCATTTATTCCCCCAAATGTGATGCTGAATTGCGTTCCAGCCTATGGCTCCCAGCCATCTGCAGAGAGAAATCCAGTTAGACCTTGTATAATAAGTTCCTGACAATCTTGCCGAGGATGCTGGGTCATAAAAGTCTCCTGGTTTTATCGCCGGTAACAGACACGGAGTGAAATTAAGTTGTCTTATCAAATTTAGATAATATATATCCCTCTAGAGTAGAAGGCTCTGCATGGGGTTTTCATGGTATGAGCCCAGGAGGGGGACGGGGAGGGGAGGAGTGTTCCTAAGATGTGGCAAAGGGTGGGAGCCTTGATGGGGAGCCTAGCAGGACTGGCAGGCAGGAGGACAGAGTTACTGGCATCCCAGTTCTCAGTGTCAGCCAGGCCTGAATTTGAGATCTGACTCTGTCATTTCCATGCTGGGTAAACTTGGACAACTTCCTTTCCTTCTCAGCTTCTTCATCTGTAAAGTGGGCATGATGATAATAGTGCCTGCCTCCTGGGTTGGTGTGAAATTTAAATGAGGTGCTGCATGCAACAGGCTTGGCCCAGTGCACAGCACGTGGTGGGTGCTTAATATGTGTTGTCTGTAATTTGGGAATGGGAGAAGGGAAACAAGGGCTGGACGCTGATAATTATCTGTTCCATTCTCTTCCCATTTTACAGGTGGGGAAACTGAGATGGGGAGTAAATAGACAGTCATCACACAGCAGAGTGGGTTCCCAAGTCACTCCTTCTGGACTGAGCCATCCCAGCTCTCTCCCACCGCAACTTGGGCCTCCTGAGGGGCTGAAGGTTACCACTTTCCATACTCTCTCTGTGGTCCCCCCCACCCCCAATTCAGGGTCTTGCCCCAGGGAATGGACATACATGGCTGGAAGCTTGGCCATCCCTTTGTTAGTGGAATGGGCTCCCAGAGCATTCCAGTGTCAGGCTTCCAGACCTGCCCAGCTGGTCCTGGAAAACATTAGTATTTCTTTTATTTTCTTTTTCTTTTTTCTCTCTTTTTTTTTTTTTTCTTTTTTAATTTGGCCACGCCGTGCAGCTTGCAGGAGCTTAGTTCCCCAATCAGGGATCAAACCCAGGCCCTGGCAGTGAAAGAGCCGAATTCTAACTACTTGACCGCCAGGGAATTCCCTGGTCCTGGAAAACTTATCCCGTCACACCCCAAACCAGTGTCTGCCTGATGGAATTGATCCACCTTTCTCCCATAGCTGGGGTCTTCTCTGTGGCAACCTCACACACTGTCATTCCTCCAGTGATGGAGAGCTCATGACCTTACCAGGCAATCATTCCATTTTCCCAGCCTGGGTTTAGACAACCTCAACTCATCTGACTTCTGAGCTAAGATCATTCATTCTAAAACCACACCCTGCCATCATAACTTCCTTTCAGCACAGCCCAAGTGTATGTGAGCGTGTGTGTGTTACTGGGTTTCTCTGTGTGTGTGCCACACTGTGAATTCTAAGGGGAGAGGAAACTGGATTGGTACAGCTCTGTGTTCTCAAGGGACACAGAATAGGACTCAAATAACAATAATAATAATGGCTAACTTTTATTGAGCACTTACCATGTGTCAGGCATGAGTTACATGCATTAACTCATTTAATCATTATAATAACCCCAAGGAACTACCATTATTATCTCCAACTTACAGGGAGGAAACCTGAGGCACAGAGAGGTCAGGCAACTTGCCCTATGTCACACAGCCAGGACACAGGAAAGCCAAGATTTGAATGCAGGCCATGTGAGTCCAGAGCTATGACTCATCTCCCAGGTATTCCTAAAGATGATTTGGAATGAAGGAAGGAAAAGAAAACAGGAAGGGCAGACCCAGGTTTGTGTATCCATCTCTTCCAAGTAAACTGGACTCCTGAAGGGCAGGAAATGTGTGTTACTCATTTCTCTCTACCTCAGCACTTAACACAGTGCTTGGCAAATATTAGGTGCTTAATAAATGGTTTTTTTTTCCCTCAATAAATGTTAAATGACTCATCATCTGTATATTTTTCTCCCCCGCTACCCCAAGAGCCCTTGGATCAGGAACTGAATTATATTCATCTCTATAGAACTGTCACTAACCCATTTTGTGTGGATTAGGAAAAAGCAGGCATGATCCCCTGAACATGGCTTGTCAAGCTAATGGCCCATTGTGCAAAAAAAAAAAAAGGAAAAGAAAAATCTTCTGCCACCTGGGGTCTCAGGTTGGCATGTTGAGCCCCACTTTCCCAGGGATGAACCTGAAGAACTGTGTATGGGAATCCTGACCTGGCTCCCTGGGGCCCAGCACTGAGCCTGAACATGCAATAGGCATTGTGAGTGTTTGTTGAATGACTATTTGCCAGTATTTGCTGCTCTCCTACCCAGTTTCACCCGTAGCCAGTCTGAGCCCCAGGAGAGCGATTGGTGAAAGAGCCACCAGCTGGGTGTCATGCAGTCGTGGTGCTGATGGGGGAGTTTGCAGACACAAGAGGGACAGACAGGGTCAGGCATAATTGGTAAATATTTGTCTATCTAATCAGAGGGCCTTTTAATTAGCAATTTTATCCTTGCAACTGGTTTATTATTTTTTTCTTTCTGTGGGAAGTCAATTAAATGTAACAGATGGAAGAGAACATGGGGGTTTCCTTGTCTCCCACCATCTGTCCCATTCCACCACCACTACCACCACCCCTCCAGCTGCACCCACACCTCATTGGTGGAGCTGCCTGCCAGTTGCCAGAGAGGGGCGGGGCTATGGGCCTGATGCGCAAGGGCGGGGTCTCTGACCCCCAGGAAGCCTTCCTCGATGCTCCCCATCTCCCCGGCTACCTGGCACTTCCAAGGCTGATCCTGTCTGCAAGATTTGTGGCCGCAGGTCCTGAGGCCCTTTGACAGCTGAAGATCTCCCCCCTTCCTTCCTGCCTGGGAGCTAGTACCATGGAAGGTGTGCAAGTTTTAGCTCCCACTGCAGGCCTGCCATGGACCCCATCCAGAGGAGACTCTCGATTAGTGCAACAAATCTTTATTGAGTGTCTGCTCTCTGCCAGGCAATGTGTCAGGCACTGAGGACATAAATCGGGCAGTCCATGCCCTTCAGGAATTTGTAACCCATTGGAGAAGACATTCATTCACTTATTCTCTAGATATTTATTAAGCAGCATGTGTGTGCCAAGCTCTGTGCTGGGCCCTGAGGACACAATGATGAATCCAACCATTCCCTGACTTTAAATAACTATTAGCAGAGGAGACAGGCAGGTAAATCCATGCATTTGATAAGTATTTACAGAGCGTCTACATGAGCTGTTCTGGCTGTTGAGTACACAGCAGTCAACAGCACAAAGTTCATGTCCTTTCTAATAGGGGGACAGGCAATAAACAGATGGATGTACAACACCAGGAATGATCAGTGATTTGGAGAAAAAATAAGCATAATATTCTGTGGAATCTGAGCTCTGGAATTAGAAATCCAGCATCCTTGGCATGGCCAACAAGGGCCCTGAGCACCAGTCACCTGATCATTTTCCCTCTAAGAGCATTTCTTGCCACTCCCTGCCTCCCAGGCTACATTTCAGCCCTGTCCACCTTCTGATGACTTCTCCACCCTTTTTTGTTTTGTTTTGTTTTGTTTTGTTTTATTTGGCTGTGTTGGGTCTTGTTGCCGCACATGAGTTTTCTCTAATTGTGTAGAGCGGGGGCTACTCTTCATTGCGGTGCACGGGGTTCTCAGTGTGGTGGCTTTTCTTGTTGCGGAGCATGGGCTCTAGGTGTGCGGGCTTCAGTTCTTGCAGCACGTGGGCTCAGTTGCGGCACACAGGCCCTAGAGCACACGGGCTTCAGTAGTTGTGGCTTGTGGGCTCTAGAGCGCAAGCTCAGTAGTTGTGGCACACGGGCTTTGTTGCTCCACGGCATGTCGGATCTTCCCGGACCAGGGATCGAACCTGTGTCCCCTGCTTCGGCAGGCAGATTCTTAACCGTTGCACCATCAGGGAAGTCCTCCTCCAACCTTTGTGCTCTGTCCTGAGGCTTTCACCTAGTCTGTTCCCTCTGCCTGCCACACTCTTCCCCCTATTCTTTGCCTGGCTAAGCTCCACAGCTGAAACATTCCCTCTGCCCCCTCTGGATCTCTCAGGCTGTGTTAGTCTCTTCCACTGCATTTCTGCAGCCCCAATGCTCCCTGCATCCCAGATTCTTCTTCCAGGTTGGCTGTGGCCGGGTATTCATCCAGCTCCCTCATCCTGCCTGGGAGGCAGCTCAGGGCCCAGACTGAGTCTGTCTTGCTCCTCTAAAGTGTGTCACCAGCACAGTGCCTGGCATATGCCTCAGCACCTAGCCATCCCACAGATGTTGACTGGACCGAATTAACCCAGGTAGAGAAAAGGAGAAAGGACATCCCAGTCAGGGGCCAAGATTTGCAAAGACAATTAGTGCAAAAGATTCCTAAGAGTTTCAGAGACAGGGAGCAGCCCAATGTGCTCAGATTAAGGCGAAGAGCAGCGTACAAGCTGGAGTCAAGCCGTGAATGTTAAACTACAACTTTACCCTTGTAAGCCTATAAGCCAACTTCTAACTGCTCACATTGCTCTTCCATGATTTGTGCTGGAGATCCATGTGTTTCTGTACAACTGTTGGCTTTTTTCTTTCAATGATCACTTTTTTATTGTATTTTTCAATAATGATTTTATCAAGATATAACTCACATAACAAAATCTGCCATTTTAAAGTATACAATTCAGTGATTCTGATTTAGCACATTCACAGTTGTACAATCACCACTAATTTCTGAACATTTTCGTCACCTATTGTCAGTCATTTCCCATTTCCCCTGCCCCCAGATCCACTGGCAACCACTAATCTATTTTCTGTTTCTATGGATTTGCCTATTCTGGACGTTTCAGATGAATGAACTTGTACAATATCTGACGTGGCCTTTTGTGACTGGCTTTTTTCAATTAGCAAACTGGTGATGAGATCCATCCGTGTTGTAGCATGTAGCAGTATTTCATTCCTTTTTATTGCTGAATAATATTCCATTGTATAGATATACCACATTCATCAGTTGTTTCTATATTTTGGATATCTGAGTTTCTATATTTTGGCTATTTTGAATAATGCCACTATCAATGCTTACGTACAAGTTTTCGTGTGGCTGTATGTTTTCAATTCTCTTGAGTATATACCTAGGAGTGGAATTGCTGGGTTATGTGATAACCCCAAGTCTAACTTTTTGAGGAAGAAGAACTGTCAAACTATTTCCAAAGTGGCTGCACCATTTTACAATCCCACCACCAATATATGAGCATTCCAGATTCTCTACATCTTTGCTAACACTTGCTACTGTCTTTTTCATTTTAGCCATCCTAGCAGCTAAATTCTAATGGGTTTGAAATGGCATCTCATTGAGATTTGAATTTGCATTTCCCTAATGACAATGACTAATGATGTTAAATATCTTTTCATGTGCTTATGGGCCATTCGTATGTCACCTTTGGAGAAATGTCTATTCAAGTCCTTTGCCCATTTTTAATTGCGTTGTTTGTCTTTTTATTGTTGAGTTGTAAGAGTTCTTTAGATATTCTGGACACAAGTCTGTTATGAGATCTTTTTTTGCTTTATTCTTAAAAGGAAAGTTTATATCACGATCTAAAGTGGAAAAAAAACAAGGACAGCTGTCATAAATCAAAGGGATTGTAAATATATATATATAATTCATTAATTCAAGAAACGAATACTTAATAATCATCTCCAGTGACCCAGGCACCATTCTTGGCTTTGGAGATACAGCAATGAACAAGACAGGTTCCCACTAAAATTCCTACTGAACATTTTACTAACTAAAGCTCTTGGTTTATAGTTACATGGGGAAAAGCAAAAACCAAACAAAGGAAACAAAATTGCCATGCTCTGCTGTGATTGAAGAGGCAGATGTGGTCCTGTCTGGGGGTGACTTGGCTATTGGATGGTCAGTCCTCTCTGAGGAGGTGACCCTCAAGCAGACAGCTAAAGTAAGAGAAGACACTGAGCATTCGAAGATCAAGGACGAAAAAAAAAAAAAAAAATCAAGGACGAGAGGATCCTGGACAGAGAGAATAAGGTGGAACTAAGCTCCGTGTGACCGGAACACAGTGGGCAAGGGAGAGAGTCACATGGGATGAAGAGAGAGAAACAGACAGAAAAAGACCCCAGTTATATGGGTCCTTGTAAATCAGAGCAAAGGGCTTGGAATTTTGTAAGCACAAGGGAATTCCCTTTGAAAATTTTAAGCAGTGGAGTGACATCATCTGATTAATGTTTTTAAACACCTTTCTGGCTGTTGTGCGGTAGATTGTAGGGGTGCAAGGTAGAAGCAGCAGGACCAGTGCAGACACACCTGTAACATGCAGGTGAGGGATGGAGATGGCTTGCGCCAGGACAAGAAGCCGTGGAGGGGAGTGGCTGCTTCAGAATATGTTTTGCAGGTAAAGTTGACAGGTATAGCTGATGGATTGGATGCAGCGGGTGAGAAAGAGAGAGGAACCAAGGATAACCCCTAGATGTTTAAGCATCTCCTGAAACAGGGCAGGCAAGAGGGGAGGCAGAGATGTGGGGTAACTCAAGCTCCACTTCGGACTTTTAGGTAGAGATGGACATCCAGGTGGTGATGTCGAGAGGGCAGCTGGACATTTCTTTGAGTCTGGAGAGAAATATTTGGGTCTCACTGGTAGTGTTGAAGTCCACAGGACTGGATAAAGTCCCAGATAAGAAGGGGCCCAATGGCACACCAGCTTTAGAGGGCCAACCCCAGAGGACAATCGAGAACAGGAGATTGGGGGAGGAGCAGCCAGTGAGGAGGATACAAAGAAGAAAGCATGCAGCTGAGGAGCCAAGCGGAGAGGTGCTTTGAGAAGAAGGAAATGGTTAGAGAAATCTAGTTTGAAAACACATCAGGGATATTGAGTTCAAACAGAGGCAGTTGCTTGCTGATGGCTCTGGGTCTGAGCCTAATCTCCCTTTGGTAAAAGATGTGAAAGAACAACATTGTAAAGCAACCATACTCCAATAAAAATTAATAATAATAATAATTAAAACTCTTCAAAACAATGTGAAAGGAAAACTACCACCAAAAGGAGATGTCCTCCTTGGCACTGAAAGAGAACTGGAAAGTCTCCAATGGACCCCAGATCATGTACCACCTAAGGTTATGCCCCAACTTCCTGGGTTCTCCTGGAGCATTTAGAGAATCTTTTCTGTGGGCAAAGGGGAGTCATCGAAGGCTGTGGAAGAGGGGGTGACATGGTCAAATTAACAGGGATGGAAAATGCAATAGAGGAGGAGAAACTGGGTAGGAAAAGCAGGGAGGGAGGAGTAACCGCCCTGAAAAGAGTTGTGAAGTCTGGACTGAAGTAGAGGAGACTAGGGATCTTCAGGGGAACTTCAGGTCATCACCTGAGCCCCTGCCTTACCCCTCAAAAGCCTCAGAACCAACACCTGCATTTCCACCTTATTTTCTGTTCATTCCAAGTCCCTCCTCTTCCCCCAGTTCTCTCTGACCCCCACCCCCACACCCCTATCCATTCCTTCTCTGCCGCATACCTAACACAAAACATTAGAATTTATTGAGCACTTACTGTGTCATTCAATCCTCAAACCCCTCTATTTCACAGATGAGAAAACTGAAGCACAGAGAGGGCTAGCAAGTTGCCCAAGGTCACACAGTGAGGATTCCAACCCAGGGGCTCTGACTCAAGTCCATATTCCAATGACAGAGAAAATGGAACCCAATCTCCTATCCTTAAGGAATCCCTTTGTCAGTGAGCCACTGCTTGCATACCTCCAGTAGTGGGCGTTTCACCACCTCCCAAGTCAGTCTGCTTTGCTGGTCAGGTTGATTCATAAATCCCTCTTTTTCTGTCCCTGCAATCTGTCTCCCTATAACTTCTCTCCACTGGAGATTCAGCAGAGGGATGGGGACTGTCATGGATGGTGGCATAAAAGTAACAGGAGGGCTCTGAGGTCAAGCCAACCTGGATTAATAACTGTGCATCCTCTCACCTCTTTGAGCATCACTTTCCTCATTTGGGAGCCCAGCTGATGGTCGAAACTGCCTCCGTGTTGTGGGGATTGAGAGTCAGATGCCTAGTCCACTGCCAGGCCCACCGAGAGCTCAGGATAGGTGGGAGCTGCTAGGGTCATGGTGACATCTGTTCTTTACAGTCTGTCCCCGCCATCCCCAGGGACCCGGGTCATCAGTCCAGGTCCTCCGCTTAGGCCCTGCTGTGGTTCGTCCCTAGCTCATCCCTGGGCTCCCTCTCACCCCATACCCGGGCTGCCTGACCTCCTGCAGCTCAGGTGAAACAGCTGCACCTGCTCCCTAATCAAGATACCAAGCCCCACCCCCACCCCCTGCAGGGCCCTGGGAGGCTCCTCGCTAATTCCTCTTCCTCAATCAACCAGTGCTCTCATGGCCTCTCAACTGATTGCCCCTTTGTTCCCTGCCAGGCCAGTGCCACCTCCAGGGCCCAGCTCTCCCCAGACCGCCCTCTGGGTGCCCTGCCCCACTGGCTCTGTCTCTTAGGCTGTGTCTAGAACTGCAGGCTGCTGAGGGGGCTGGGGTATGACTGGGGCATGTACAGACAAAACCACTGGGAGTGTATGATTGTGTACACACACACACAAGAGAACTATCACCTCATGAGCAGGAAGCAAAGCGCTCACATGCACATCCTTTTAAAGAACATCCACAGAAACCAGGAAAACACACACACTTTGGGAGACAAAAGGGCACAAATACAACCCCCCCCCCCCAGGGACCCACATACAAATCCCGCCAGGGACCCACATACACACTCCAGCAGGTGCTCCATCCACTCCAGACTGTGTTTCAGCTCCTGCCACCCCTCTGCTTCCTGGCCCCTCTCCACTTCTTAACTCCTTGGATGGGTAAGTTAACGCCCAAGGCCCTCGGCCTGAGCGAGCACAGATAACGACACAAATCTCATTTCCAGAGCTGGCTGTGTCTGGCTCCCGCCCCACACCGCTGCCTCGAGGCTACTCTCACACACCAGGCCCCAGACCCACCCGAAACATCAATAGGTGCTGATGGTCTGGCTGTCTGGACCTTTCCATCCCCCAGAGTCACTGTGCCCCTTCCTGGGAAGAGGAGGTGGAGGGGAGTCCCAGGGCAAGGCCAGAGTGGGCAGGGGATGGCCCGTCCTGCTCAGTGACCCCCGGCAGAGCCTCAACTCTCGCCATTTCCCATGGAAAGAGCTGGCCTTGCTCAGGAGGCCGGATAATCGCATCCCAGCCGGCTGGCTGTGTCCACTTCCAGCTCAGTGCTCAGGGTGCAGGGGGGTCCCCTGAGAGCTGGCTGAGATGGGGGGATGCAGGAGGAGGCAGGAAGCCTCTGGCACTCTGGGCTTGGTGAGTCCCTATGTGCCCTTCCTGGACTCACCCCCTGACTCAGTGGCCTAAAGGCCAGCGGTCATGCAGGGTCTTTGGGAAGGGGACCCAGACAGTGCCAGCCAGAGGGGAGAGAGAGGGAGCACGGGGCACTGGGGACCTGCTGCTGCCTCAAACCCTTGCTCTCCTCCAAGACTGGATTCAGCTGGAACACACCATCCTGCTATAGGGGATGTGAAAATACTGCACGGGTCCATTTACATGCAGATTTTTTTCAACAAGTGCATACTATGGTACCACCCGATCCACGATTGGTTGAATCTTTGGATGTGTCTTGAATATGAAGAGACAACCATAGTTATATGCGGATTTTCCGCTGCATAGACAGCGGGCGCTGCCAACCCCCACGTTGTTCAAGGGTCAGCTGTACTTCCAAACATATTGGTAACTAGATGCTGCCCCAAGCTCTCCAAGGACTGCCTCCCCCCAACACTGGTCCCTTCCCTGACTCTCTCCTCATCCCCAGAAATGAAAGAGTTAACACCTGGCACAGCAGGGGGGCCTCCAAGGACCTGCCCCCTCCAAGGGCCCTTCTGATTGGTCCCTGCACATGATTACAGGTGGGCAACTAAAGTTGCAGAACATCATCCAGGACCTTGGTCTTGGCCCTGATTCTGTTGCCCACACCCCTCACCCTGGACCGAACCCCACCCCCACCCCCCCATCCATCTGCCCTGTTCAGCTTGCCTTGCCTGTCTCTCTGACTCTGGGAGTCTGGAAGCACAGGTGTCCCAGGGCCTCCTCACAGCTGAGGGTCCTTTATCCCATTCTGTGGGTAAGAGTCTAATTGGGCAGGAGGCTTCAAAAGAGAGTTGGAGGCAGAGATGGGATAGAGCTGCCCCACACCAACCAAAGACCTGGGAGGGAAAGTCAGCAGGGTCCCCTCCCTGGATCTCAGCCAAGTGGGAGTGGCAAAGGCCCTCCCACCTGAGCCCCAGCTTCCTCTGGCCCTGGCACCCTTGCTACCGCCCACCCTCCCAGTGCTTCCATTGTTGTAGATTTATTTCACGATAATTTCATTTCATCCCTGACTCCAGCAAGATGGATCAGCCAGCGAGGTGATTGGGGAATCTGTGTTGGGCTCATAAATTTACTGCCCCGCTGTGAAGCCCCCATGAAGTCCCCTGCACTGGGGGAGGATGGATGGAGGGGAGTGTGTGCCGGGCTATCGTCCATCTCTCCCTGCCACCCTCGCTGGGGGCAGGAAAGGGGGCAGCACGTTCCTGGGGAAAGGGGAATTCCCCTGCCCTAGAACTACTGCTCCACGTTTGTTACAAACAAGGCTGATTGTCACTTGGCTGGCAGGATGACCCGCCTTCCCCTGCCCCTCACTAGCCCCCAGCCACGAGGGGAGGCCCGTCTCCTGAGTGGGCACTGGAGCTGGCCGAGGGGAAAAGGGGCAAGAAGCAGGGTCTGGTGCCCTCTCCTCTTTCTTTTCACTGGTCAGCAGGAAGCTTTGTGCTGGGTGGGAGTGGGAGGCTTGTGAACAGCTAGCCCCTTTCAGGAGGGAAAAGCACACTCATACACATACATCTAGCATACACACACACACAGAATAGTAGCACGCCCACACTAGCACCTGCTAGAGAAGAGAACACAAACGCAATAGCAGAATCAAAGCCTCATAAGAGAAAGGAGCATGGGATTTGGAATCCAGGGGAGCCAGAAATTGGATACGGGCTGTGCTGTGTTTCCTTGGGCCACTCACTCAGCTTTTCTGAGCCTCACCTTGTTCAGCTGCAAGGATACCTATACCCTCTCAAAGAGCTGCTGTCAGGATCAAATGAGATCATGTGTGAGAAGTGCCCAGCACATAAATGGAAGAATCACGATGACTACATACACACACACACACACACCCCACCCCTACCCCTACCCCTCTGCATTCTCCTTTCTGCATCTCCCCATAGCCTCACCTGGGACCTGCAGGAGCTGCCCAGAAGAGAGCCCTATGGGGCCACATTCAGGTCTTCTTCCTTCACCTCCCCTCCCCTCCCCTCAGCACACTCCCCACCCCCCCACCCCCCACCCCTGCCATCCAGAGCAGACACTCATAGGAAACTAAGGTCTAACCAGTGGTTTTCAGGCCTGGTAGAATGTTAGAATCACCCGGAAGCTCTTTAAAAAAATACAGACACCTGAACTACTACCACCCCAGCCCCCACCCCACGGACATTTTAATTTGTCAGGAATGAGGTTTGGGTCATCCTCAGGGTTAGGAACTCAAGCTTGGTAGCTAAGGAGGGCTGAGGCCAGCTCTGCCCCCCCCCCCCCCCCCCCCCCCCGCTGGCTCTGATCTGGGATGAATCGCTCATTTCCCCTCCCCCAGCCTCAGTGTCCCGTGGCTTAGATAAGGACCCTGCCACCCAGGAGGGCTGCCGTGAGGATTGTGGGCATCCGTCTTTAGCACAGGGTCTGGCCCTGGTAGCTCGGGAGCAAAGGGGATCCTCCTGGGAGCCAGCTGGGTCCCCGCAGCTCCAGGTGGGACTGAGGTTTCTTGCCGTCCACCCCCACCCCGGCACATCCCTCCAGGCACTGCAGTGCCCTCCTACATCTCTCCACCGGAAACACTAGTCCCCTGCCTTCCTCGGCCCCGAAGGCTCAGCATTTCATGTTCCCCAGCCCCCACCCCTCACAGTAACCCTTCCCAGGGTCCAGGATGGGATAGGGCCTGCAATTAGATTCACACGAGGGTTCGTTTCTCCTCCGGACCCCGGCTTCCCGGATGGGGGCGGCCAGGAGAGGCGGCTGCGTTCCTGATTTGATTCCGGCACTCCTGCCTAATTAATATTCCAAGGAGAACCGGCTCCACAGGCCCCAGGATTTGTTTGCCAGCCGGCCAGTTCCCTGTCTCCCCAGTTCAGAGTGAGTAATTCTGTCCCTCCCAGGCCCATTTAAAGGAGAGAATAATTAGTTACATTCAATTAGGCCTCGCGCTGCCACGGTGGCTCCTGCCTGCCTCACTTGGGGGGACAGGCTCACTAATGAGATGGCACATGTCTGACACGGGGGAGCCGGTGTTAACACAAGCGACCACCCGCCCCTCTGCAGGGGGCTGGAGGCTTGGAGGGAATGGGGAGAGCCGGGTGCTGGGGATGAAGGCAGGAGGGGAGGGGACAGTGAAAGAGGAAGTGGAGGAGGGGAGATGCCGGGGAAGCCGGAAGGGACTCAAGAGGAAAAGAGAGAAGCCACCTACATGTCCATCAGTACGGAGCCCTCACCTGAATCAGGTTCCAGCCAGACAATGGAATCCTATGCAGCAATTAAAAAGCACCCTGGTCGATCTATAGTTATTGGCATGGAGAGATGTCTACCGTACACAGCTAAGCAAAGAAGGCTGCTTACAAAACAGTGTATGTAATAATAGCCCAAGTTGGAAAACTATTTTTGGAACAGAAATCAAGGCTGGAAGGACCCGTAACTCGCGGTTGGTGGGGGTGGTGGGGAGGACTTACAGGTGGACTGATTTTCCCATGTATTGCTTGGATGCGGGACATGGGGACGACGCACAGGTATGACTTTTGTGATTAGCCAAAACAGTAACGCTTGTTCAAAAGAGAACCCGGACAAGATCTGAGAGCTGGGAGAAGGGAAAGGAGGTAGGTGGTCGGTCAGGGAGGCAGAATGCAGGGAGGGGGAGGGGGAGGGGCAGAGACTGTAGAGGGTAGGAGCGAGCGCGTCCTGGAGGGAGGAGGAGGCAGAGAACTAGCTGGGTGCCAAAGCCCAGCAGGATGTGACAGTCAGCAGGGAGAGAGGCAGAGAGCCCCCAGGGACTGGGAGAAGGGGATTAGAAGAGAGAAGCAGGGGGTCCCTCCGCCCCCAGTCCCTCCACCACCACCCACTGGCCCCGTCTGTCTGGGCAAAAGCTGCTCACGGACTTCGCTGAGCATGCCCCCCCCCCACCCAGCAGCAGTGCTGCACGTCCCAGAGGGCCCCCTCCCCCGCCCCAGCCTCATCTCATGAGCTTCTCGCATCCGCCAGACTTCAGGACCACAGCATGGTTTTTTTTTTCTTTTTTTTTACAAATTAAAACTGTATCTCCCCACCCCTGCAGGTGGGTTTGTAATTTTCTGTGCCAGAATCACTCTGGGGGAGAGAAATCCTTCGGGGCAGAGTCTTTAATAACTTCTGCTGCCCAAGGAATTGACTGCAGGGCCCTGAAGGCTTAAGAGGAGAGAGTATGTGAGTGCATGCCTGGGGGGCTGGGATGGGGGGTATCCTAGGATTAAGAGGACATCTACACCCAGCTCAGCCCTGGCCCCTCAGTCCTAGAGTCTCAGTGCTTTAGACCCAGTTAACTGGGGTCGAAGGGTGGAGCCTAAGCCCCTGGGAGCTCTCTCCAGCCTCCCGGATGGGGTGCAGAGAAAAGAAACAACCTGCCTAGGACATGTTGTCTAACTTGGCTCTGGACCCTCAGTTACCCCATATAGAAAACAAAAGTGTCAGACACAATGAAATTTCCAGTCTCTCTCTTTTTTTAAAAAATAAATTTATTTATTTATTTATTTTTATTTATTGGTTGTGTTGGGTCTTTGTTGCTGCGTGCAGGCTTTCTGTAGTTGCGGAGAGTGGGGGCTACTCTTTGTTGTGATGCACAGGCTTCTCATTGCAGTGGCTTCCCTGGTTGCAGGGCACGGGCTCTAGACACGTGGGCTTTAGTAGTTTCGGAGCAGGGGCTCATTAGCTGTGGCTCGCAGGCTCTAGAGCGCAGGCTCAGTAGTTGTGGTGCATGGGCTTAGTTGCTTCACGGTCTGTGGGATCTTCCAGGACCAGGGCTCGAACCCGTGTCCCCTGCATTGGCAGATGAGTTCTCAACCACTGTGCTGCCAGGGAAGCCCTCCTAGTCTCTTTTAATTCCAAACCTCTGTGACATGCTTTCTTGGGCTCTCACAGAGGATTTTTTCTTTTCTTTTTTTTTCTTTTTTCTTTTTCTTTTCTTTTTTTTTAATTTTTGGGATTGGTAGCATTTAAACAGTGGGAGATTTCACAAAGAAATATGGATCCCCAGCAATACATAACTCTCATCCCTGGAGGGCAACCATTGAAAGGAATCCATAGACACTGCCCCCCCAAGATGGGCAGAGCCTTGCCCTTTTACCAGAGTCTGTACCATCCTGACTCCTCCTGACCCAGCCTGCCTCGTTTTCCAGCTCCTGTGTGCTCCCATGAGTTTGCAGACCCTGCCCTCAAGGTTAGCTGCTCCTGCCCTGGGCTTTCCCTCTGCCTGAGCAGTCATACTACTGCCTTTTAATGGCCTGATAACATGTGCCTGTTTTTTAAGTCAATAAGTAGGTAAGAACCACAGGCTTTTGGATCAACCTAGTTAGGTCCAAATCCCAGCTCTAATTCTTCAGACCTAAGCTAGTCATTTAGCCGCTGAGCCCCATCTGTAAAATGGGTGTTAGAAGAGATGGTGCCTTATGCAGGGTTGTCATACTGACAGACAATGCACGTGAAGTTCTTAGCACTGTGCCTAGTACATAGTGAGCTCTCAGTCCACGTGCATTCTTAGTGCTGTCATGCACCACCCTAACTCTGGGAGAGGCCACAGTAGGAATGCAGCTGATGCTTGTTGAAAGGAAGGAAGGGAGACCTGGGGAACGGATGAAGTTGTAGGGTAGAGGTTGCAGGAGATGCAGGTGAATGGATGGAGAAGGGAGGAAATCAGAGTTGGCAAAAGCCAGACGCCAGGGTCTTCGAATGTTACTTTGGCGCCACCTTCTGGCTAATGTGACCCTCACACCTACCCTTTCATCCACAGGCCAGAGCAGACCCTGCTGATCGTCTTATTTTTAGAATTGGCAAGATCCTTAGAACTCGTGGAACCCCAGCCCTTCAACACATCTGTGGGGGAAAATGCTCAGAACAAGAGAGCAACTTTCCCAAGGTCACATAGACCGTTTCTGGCTGAACTCCAGAACCCAGAAATTGCTACAGCTGCCAGGAATAACAACCCCTTCTCTTCGTCGGGAATGCCAAGGTATACAAAATTGTACCTTCTCATGCTTGACCTCTGCTGACTGTTAGAGAGGACTTCTCCAAAAGCAGACTCTACACAAGGAAAGAATGCAGGTAGTTTACTGGGGAGTTGAACCCAGGAAGCACCAGTGGGGCAGTGGACAACGACACAGGGAAGGGAAGATGCCTGTGCAGAGGGCACCTGTGGCTTGAGTCCTCCAGGGAGCCTAGAAGACAATATAGAACACACCTCAGATTTGTCCCTCCCAAGGGCAAGGAAGCTGGGGCATGTATCTTCCAACGTTCACTCCTATTTGGTTGAGAGTATTTGGGGCATTAGCTCTCCCGGATACATCTGACCTGCCCTACACCTGCACCAAGCATGTTTTTTTTTAATTAATTAATTAATGTATTTATTTATTATTGGCTACATTGGGTTTTCATTGCTGCGCGGGGCAAGCAGGGGCTACTCTTCGCTGCGGTGCGCGGGCTTCTTATTGCAGTGGCTTCTCTTGTTGTAGAGCACGAGCTCTAGGTGCGTGGGCTTCAGTAGTTGCAGCACGTGGGCTCAGTAGTTGTGGCTCATGGGCTCTAGAGCGCAGGCTCAGGAGTTGTGGTGCATGGGCTTAGCTGCCCCGTGGCATGTGGGATCTTCCCAGACCAGGGCTTGAACCCATGTCCCCTGCATTGGCAGGCAGATTCTTAACCACTGTGCCACCAGGGAAGTTTTTAAAACCAAGGAAAGCCCCAAGGCAAACAACCCCAAGGGCTTGCAATAGGAAACTGACTGCTTATCAAGAAATGTGAATGCCAAGGGGGGTCGTTCTCAAAATGTGATCCCTGGACCAGCAACATCTCCTGGGAAACTTGTAGAAATGCACAGTCTTGGGCTCCATCCTGGACCTACTGAATCAGAAACACTGGAGGTGGGGCCCGGCAATCTGTCTTTTAGCAAGTCTTATAGGTGGTTCTGGTACGTGCTCAAGACTGAGAACGAAGGACCTAGGAGAGAATGAAGGAGGCATTCATGGCCTCTGCCCGTTGTGTTGTCTCCATTTGCCAGATGAGCAAACTGAGATGCTAAAAGGTGAAAGTGACCTACCCAAGGTCACACAGATAATAGGTGGCAGGGATGGGCCTTTTGCCTCTTTCCACCATAGTCATGTACAGAAGTAACACTAGCATTTAGACTCTAGGTAGGGGATAAAGGTGAGGTCCCAGAGGTCCCCTCCCCTCACCCCACAACACGACCACTTTGCCCTGCTTTCTAAACCAGACGTCTCCCCCACCGCCCCCCCCCCACCCTACCCCTGTACACCCAAATGGTTCTCGAAGCTCTTCTGGGAAGGTTGAGAAGCCAGGTGCCCCTCTCTTGGCCCCCTGCTGCCCTCACAGCCTCCATTGGGGACAAGACCTCTCCACCCCCACCCTCCAGGCAGCAGGACACATTGGGAAATCCAAAGCAGCTTCTTGTAGGGGGTGGAGGGCGCGGGCAATGCAATCCCCGGGTTAAACCAGCCTGGCCTCATCCTCACCAGGAATCTGTGCTGGGGCTTTGCAATCCTCTTCCTTCTCCTTCCTGTCCTACAACCTTCCCCTCCTCCCCCTCCCCTCCCCTCCCCTGTGCTCCCACTCCATCTGCTTCTCCTCCTGGCTAGGCTCCCCCTCCGTTGGCACAGCAGGAAAAGAGAACAGGACGGTTTATTTTTATCCTAAGATACTGCTTAGGGGGAAGGGGGCACCATCTGACCGAGAGGCAGCAGCTCCTGTAGCAGTTGGGAGGTCAAAAGGAGGTGGGAGGCCCAGGAGCTCCCCGGGGAAGGGGCTACAGATGTAGCCTCCAGAGAGCAAGCGGGGCTGGGAGAAGCAGCATAGGACCAGGAGTGGGGAGCTCTGAGGGGCACCACTCTGAACAGCTGTGTGACCACGGGTAAATTACTTCACCTCTCTGGGCTTCCATTTCCACCTCTGTTAAAGAGGGAGAGAGGGAGGGATGCTGGCCCTGCTTGCCCCGAAGGCTATTGTTGTGAATGTGAATCCAATGGGGAAAACCCTTTGCAAACACGATGCCTTGGAGGGGCAGCAGCCTGGGGATGTTCTTATTTATCCTCAGAAAGCGCCCTCATTCTGTGAGCCTGACAGCATGTGAAGCAGCTCATGTCACCCAGCACGTCCACCCCCATTTTTCTTTTTACATGTTTGATGACTTTTTAATTACATAAGCAGTGTGTGAATTCACTCTCCTTTTGGGGAAAAAAAATGAAGCATTATGGGAAAGTCAAATCTTTCTTTAACCAACCCTCCCCCGGATGCTTCTTCCCCAAGCAAGACGTGACAGTTCTTTGAGCTGTGTATGTTCCGTGTGTCCTTCCCTCTGTCATACTGATATATATAACATACTATGTTTATACACATATCCATAGATGATATATTGTTTTGGGTTACATGCTTTTAAAAAAAGTTTCCGTGCCCACCATTCTGCAACCTGCTTTTGTTTTATCCCCCATGACAGTGTTTTCAAGATCCTGTTGCATAAATATATTACAATTTTATTTAGCCAGTCCCCTGTGGATGGACAGTTAAGCAATTTCCAGCTGCTCACTGCCACAAACAATGCTGCAATGCATACCCGTGTACATGCCTCCTGGGCTCGTAGAAGCCACCGCGTTACATCTGTCGGCACGGAACCCCTGGGTTGGAAGGTTTGGTGGATATCGTTGTGTGGCCTCCCCCACGTTTTGTTACCATCTTTAAAAGCAGGTTGGAAGACGGAATGGGCCCCGGGGCTGGGGTGAAAGGGGCCCCGAGGTGCACTGTTTCTGGACTGCAGGGGTGCAGGTAGAGGGGGCCTGTCACCCTCACCCGCAGCAGCCCCAGGCTCTCCGACTACGTGCCAGTGCCGCCACGCTCCGGGGCACACACAGCCTCACTCTCTCTCCTGCACGGAGATGCGGCTCTCTTTGCCATCCTCCTGGGCCACCGGCTGACACCAGTGTAAGGTCTCCTGCACTGGAGGGGTGGGGTGGGGGCCGAGAAAATCCTCCGGATCAATTGTCTCCACAGGATCCTGCCTTTCAGTCTTAGGGTGCGGGGCCTGGGGAGACAAGGCTTGGGGTTACCCCTAACAACACTTCCAAGCCCTTCCCTGGAAGCCGTCTCACCACTCGCCCATCTCCCTTTCCCAGAGGGTCAGTGCTGATTCCATAAGTGCGTCCTGCCCCCTGCTGGCCCCACCGAGGGTGTCAAGAAGCTTCCATAGTAGGAGCCAGTGGGTTTAAGGAAATGTCCCTCCATCACCCGCCCATGGACCCCACGCCAAGGCCCCAAAGATGCAGTTCCCCCCTATATCAAATGCCAGGAAAGAAAAGCAAATGTCAGACTTTGCCAGTGGTGCTGGGGCAGCTCTGTGGGAAGGTGAGCTCGGGAGATGAAAATGGCCGGTGCTGAGGGAGAGAAGGGGAAGAGCCCTGGGGCACAAGGGAAAGGGGGAGGGAAGAGACCCTGAATCAATTGTGCTGCCATAAAGGCAACAATGAATCATTCTTTCTCTCCAGTCTGCCAAAACTCTGAGCCGGTTCCCCAGGGCGACCTACCTTAGTCTCCTGCTTCTTGGCCATCCTCCCTAGAGAGAGAGAAGAAAAAATTGGATGAGGAGTCGATGAGGCCAGATCAGGAAGCAGGTGACCCACCCACTGTACCTTCTGCCCCCTCCTCCCCCATCACATCCCCACCTGGGGACTCACTGATACAGGCAGATATGAACAGGACAGTGAACAGGATCACCATCGTGACGGGGACCACCACCAGGGCTCTCATCCGATTCCGGAAACCTGGAGAGATCAAGACTTCAGTGATGCCTCCCCGCCCCCCACCCAAAGCTGCTGGGCCTTGCTGGACTCTAAAATCCTTCAAAGCCTAAGCTCATCCACATCGGAAGTTTCAAACAGGTGGCCCCTGGTAAAATGTGGCCAGCAGATGTCTTTAGTGTGACGGGCATGGTGGGTTTTGGTGGGGTTTTTTTTAATATTTGCCAACATTTTTAAATTGAGAGATTGCATATTTAAAATCTGGATTTCTGATTTCTCTTGCAAATTTGGAAGATCTGGCGCGCACTGACCAGAACTGGGTGGTGACAGTTGTCTCCACTGGCTTACCACACTCCCCACCCCTCCCTACTCTTTGCCCAATACAGAGGCCCAGCATCAATTATGTCTGCACCATTGCCTTTGTTATAGAAGAATGGAGGGGAAGGGAAAGTATTTCTTGTGCCTAAGTGTCTATTCTAAATGGGAAAATGAAAAAAAAAGACCAAGAGGCAGGGAGAGGACTAGGGTAAGGCAAGTGAAGCAAGTGCCTCAGGATGAAATTTAAGGGGACACCAAAAAACTCACTTCCCTGGTGGTCCAGTGGTTAAGACTCCGCACTTCCAATGCAGGGGGCCCGGGTTCCAACCATGGCCAGGGAAGGTCCCACATGCCACAACTAAGAGCCTGCATGCCGACTTATATGCCGGAACTAAAGATCCCACGTGCTGCAACTAAAACCTGGTGCAGTCAAATAAATAATTTTTTTTAAAAAAACTCAGTAATCAAGATGTTATATTTTAATGTCATGTTTTGAAAAATCATATCAGCAAACTTTGGCCCAGAGGCCAGCCACCTGTTTATTTTTTTTTTGGCACACGGGCTTAGTTGCTCCACGGCATGTGGGATCTTCCTGGAGCAGGGATTGAACTCATGTCCTCCACATTGGCAGGCAGACTCCCAACCACTGCACCACCTAGGAAGCCCACCTGTTTATTTTAATAAAGTTTTGTTGGAACCAGGGCGGGAATTAGGGTGAGGCAAGTGAGACAAGGTTGTACAAATACAGGGTTGGATCCTGTCTTTATTTTAAAATGTTGCTATTCTGTTCCTTATGGATTTTTTGCATTAATTTTGATTTTCTTATATTGCATCAAATATTTATCTTTTTTTAAACAATTATTTATTTATTGGCTGCATTGGGTCTTTGTTGCTGCATGCAGGCTTTCTCTAATTGTGGTGAGCAGGGGCTACTCTTCATTGTGGTGCATGGGCTTCTCACTGCTGTGGCTTCTGTTGCGGAGCATGGGCTCTGGGTGCGTGGGCTTCAGTAGTTGTGGCAAACAGGCTCAACAGCTGTGGCTCACAGGCTCTAGAGCACAGGCTCAGTAGTTGTGGCGCACAGGCATAGTTGCTCCATGGCATGTGGGATCTTCCCAGAGCAGGGATCAAACCCGTGTCTCCTGCATTGACAGGCAGATTCTTAACCACTGCACCACCAGGGAAGTCCCCAAATATTTATCTTGATTATGGCATTTTTCTGGCACCCCCTTAAATATTGTGCCCAAGGCAAGTGCCTCCCTTACCTCATTCTAGTCCCAGCCCTGCCAAGAGGAAAGTGAGTTTTAAGAAAAAGCAAAGAGTATATTTTTATTACCCCTGATCTTTTTCACTCTTTAACATGTTCCTGCCTAATCCCTGTAGTTATGTGAGTCTGTGATCTGTGCTGTAAGCCATCCTTCTCATTCTAAAATTAAAACTGAGGCCCTGGACTTCACTGGTGGCACGGTGGTTAGGAATCCACCTGCCAATGCAGGGGACACAGCTTTGAACCCGGTCCAAGAAGATCCCACATGCTGAGGAGCAGCTGAGCCCGTGCACCACAACCATTGAGCATGCATGCTGCAACTACTGAAGCCTGCATGCCTAGAGCCTGCGCTCTGCTACAGGAGAAGCTATCGCAATGAGAAGCCCACGTACCACAACTAGAGAAAGCCCACGCCCAGCAACAAAGACCCAACGCAGCCAAAAAATAAATTAAAAAAAAATTAAAAACAAAACAAAACTGAGGCCCCGAGGGAGTTCCCTGGTGGCCTAGAGGTTAGGATTCTGGGGCTTTCACTGCTGTGGCCTGGGTTCAATCCCTGGTCAGGGAACTGAGATTCCACAAGCCGGTGGCACAGCCAAAAAGAAAAAACCTGAGGCCCTGAGAGGAGACAGTGTGACACAATATGCTGGTCCTCCACATGCAGGGTGGCAGAATAGCACTGAGGAATCACCTCCAGAGTGCCAGAATCCATGCCAGCTACTCCCACCACCCCAGTAAGGGAGGGGGTACTATCCCATTTTATAGATGGAGAAACTGAGGCTCAGAGACGGGGAGTAACTTGACCAGGCTCCACAGGTAAGTGGCAGAGCTGGGTTGCCACCATTCCAAACTGCCTCCTCCTCTTGCTTTACCTCCCCTCCCTCCTTCCCCACCAGTGCTTCTGGGTGCCCCAGTCTTCCCCTCAGCTCCCCACCTTCCCAGCCTCCTGCCGGGGCCCGCTCTCCAGGACTCACCACAGACGACATCTGTCTTGTTAGTCCCTGCGTGTTGTTCCACCAGGCCTTTGCTCTCACAGCTGTGTACAGACACGTGTACACACACACATGCATGCGCACACACACAAAGAAAGAAAGAAATATTAAGTTTCCCCAGCCATGAGATTTCCAACCCCAGAGGGAGACAGCCAACAACTAACAAGTCCAGGTTCACTGAGCACATATTATGTGCACCCTCCCGCGCTGCTTATTATGGGAGTGGCACAAACTACAGAGGAAAGATGATCTCACATCTTGAAGGATCAAGAACAGGAGAGTCTCTGATGAGTGCCAAGCTTTGTGATATAGGCGCATGTGAACTGGGGATTGTTTGGAGAAAAGGAAACAGAATCCACAATGGCTGGAATGGAGGGATGACAGGGGCTTCTCAAGCTCAGCACTACTGACAATTGGGGGCCACATAGTTCTTCTTCTGTGGTGGGGACTGTCCTCTACATTGTAGGATGTTTAGCGGCTTCCCTGGCCTCTACCCACTAGATGCCAGTAGCCTTCTCCTTCCCAATTGTGACAACCAACACGTCTCCAGATATTGTCAAATATCCCCTGGGGGAGAAAACTGCTCCGTTGAGAATCTCTGGTTTGAGGGTTGTCCAGAAAGACTTCCCTGGGGAAGTTAGAGCTGAGTGGGCCCTTGAGGGATGTAAAACATAGAGCATCAGTGTATTCTCTTTAAGCAGGACAACATGCTACAAGGGATTAGGTAGGTGACGTGCCAGATGGTGTAAGGAAAGTCTGGAAAATTGGGTCTTTAGAACCAGATCACTGATAATCAGCCACAAGGGTTTCAACTGGATTCAGCTAGTGGATCATGTCAGCATCCAACCAGATGACTTCAGTTGTGAGAGGACCTAGATGGGCAGAGAGCTCCCAGGAGGAGAAATGACAGTAAAAATGGCCAGCCAGGAGGCCACTGCCAGGGTCCAAACATGAGATGATGAAGACTTGGGCCAAGGCGGTCCCAGGAGGAATGGAAAGGGATGGACAGAGAAGGACATTGCAAAGGAAAAAACATCTAAAGCAGGAAAAAGAGAGAGGCTTCAAAGACAGCACATACACGAGAAGAGTGCTTAAGAATTTTCGAAGCACATTACATGTCTTTTCCTCGAACCTTGTAAATTGAAGGTCATTCCCATTTCCCAAATGAGGACACCGAGGCTCGGATGAGGGTCACACATCCACCCTTTCTAAGCTGAATGAGTTTGGAACCCAGTGCTCTGGTTCTACGACACCAAGGTGCCTCCCTTTCTCATTCAACATTTATCAGTAAAGATTTATTGAGCACCTACTCTGCATCAGGCACTGTTCTAGGCATAAGGGATGCATCCATGGAATAAAAAAGTTGTCTCTATAGTTAATGAGTTTGCCATCTACTGGAGAAAGGCAGGCAGTATACAAATAACAAAGTATATGTGGGATGCTACTATTTGTGTGAAAAATATGTTTGCGTGTGTGTGCATTTATTTGTTTGTGCATAGACTCTCTGAAAGGACATACATGGTCCAGTGGCTGCTGGATGGTTGAGAGTGAAAGGGAGACGTATCACTAGAGCCCCTTTTGTGCCATCTGTCCCTGTCCTGACTCCTGTCTTACTCATTTTTTCAAATTAAATGTAAAAGGTTAATTAGGCGTGTGTTTAAGAGTATCCCAGGCAGAAGAGATTGATGCAAGAGAATGAGTGATGTGTTGAGGGGGTTGCAAGCAGCACGATGTGGGAAGAGGTCAGGAAATGGACCTAGAAGGTCGGAGGCCGTGCACAGGAGTCAGGGTTTTATCCTAAAGGCACAAAGAGCCATGAAGCATTTTAAACAGGGAGTGCCGTGATCCAAAATGAATGGTGGCAAGTTTACTTTGGCAAAGGGATGGAGAACCAGCTGAAGGGGAGAGAGTAGAGGCAAGGAGGCTGGTGAGGAGGCTAAAGCATCATCTAGACCAAGGGATGAAGCCCAAACTAACATGGTGACAGTGGAGATAAGTGAGAAGGAGGCGGAATCCCAAAACATTTGGAAGGTCAGATGGACAGGACATGGTGACTAATTTGGGGATGGGGTGGAGGGGACCCTGAAATGGGTGCCTGAGGCATGCTTGTGCCTTTCCCAGTGGGTGTGGGGAGCAGGCAGGTGCCTGTGGGTCACCTGCATGGAGGTGTACCCTCAGCAGTTAGATACGACAGTCTGGGACCCAGGAGACAAATCTAGACAGGAGATATTGATTGGGAATCATCCAAGGGCAGTGGTAGCTGAAGCCATGGGTGTGGATGAGATGGTCCAGGGGATGCGGGCAAAGTGATGGGAGAGTAGAGCCTAGAACAAAGGCCTAGAAAACAAGTTACAGAGGAGGAAGGAGGAGCAGAGGCGGGGTACAAGGAATGGAAGAGAGGTGTTATGGTACCCCCAAGAAGGGAGGGCTTCACCAAAGATCAGAGAACAGCGGTGCCTATTACCATAGAGAGCACAAGCAAGAAATGTTGAAAAGTGTCTTTCTAGTTGGCCATAAGGTCACTCCAGAACTTCTACAGGTGTACAAGTGTATGTGGACATGGGGAGCGGGAGCTGAAGGACAGGTGGCCAAAGAGAATGGAAGCAGGTCCCATGCCCCTCTTGGGGCACGAAACACAAGAGATGAGTCCGTATACCTTGTCCAAGGGTAACACTTTTCGAAAGCAGATGACACATTGGAGAAGAAGCCGACTGGGCAGGGTTCACAGATGGTGTCAGAAACCCCTGTAGCTGAGAGGGAGGAGGAGGCGTTAATCATGATGGTGGACCACCTGTCTGGCTCTCAGGAGAACTGGAGGGCAGGTAGGACCGGGCTGCTTTAAGTACTCTTCCCCCCAGCATATACCTTTCCCTGCTGCAGGCAGCCCCTAGGAAGACTTTTCCCACTGCCCTCCCAAGGCAGATCCCCATGGCAGGAGGCAGAGGCAAAGGTTCTATTTCCCACCTGCTCTGGTGGAGATATCAACATAGGCTGGTCCCTCCGCCATTGGGGCTGAATGCCCACTGCCTAGCCCCTCTCCTTTGGCCCTCACTCCCTCTCTTCTGCCTCTAGAGCTGATTCCCAGACAGACCACTTACCGATCTGCTTGACCCCAAAGCCAGGAAGACACAAGCTGTGAGGGGTGCAACTTTCGCAGGTGTGACTGGTACAGTGTTGGCCTTCAACACATATGCAAGTGGTATCTGTATTCAAGGTGCCCTCTGTCTGGATCCGGAGCCCTAGGTCTGTGTAGAGATGGCCAGGAAGGATGGGAACCCCTTACTGGCCATGCGAGGGGACCCCCGATCCTCATACTTCCTGTTCTTTTTCTCTTTGACCCTATTCCAAGTAGGGATGCAATCAAGTTAGGTAACAACCAAGGCAACCCAGAGTCTAACCAATCAGAATAGACCCTGGCTATAAAAATCAGAATGGCTGCACTGTCGGCAATGAGCTGGAATATCAGCCCAGCTCTCAAGTGCCCCCTCCCCAGCAGCCCACGCACTGGGGTTGCAGTATCTGTGCTGGTGACAGTATTTCTCTCGGTTCCAAGTGGCTAGGAATTCGTCTTTACTGCAGGGAATGCATTCTGTTTCGGTGAGCTCTCTGCAGTCGTTCACCAGTTTCTGTCCTGGAAAACAACAGGAAATGAGGTAGCTCCAGCCAGCTCAATAAGTCAGACACAATTCAAAACTGATGAGGCTGGGTTTTATGGAGGGGTTTCAAAGATGACAGTCTCAGACCCTTCCAGCCTTCATAGTCTGGTAAGGGCCATAAAAAAGATAGGAACCCCAGTTCTGGGTAGGCAGGGAGGGACCCCAGAACATCCTGGGGGGCAGAGATAAGAAATCCCAGGAGTCTTTTAAGACACAAGTTTATAGTTGACACATGTGGTCTGCCTCTGCCAGCAAACCAAGAGGGGTCCCACTACGGGGCTAAAGAGTTGGCATCTCACCTGGCGGGCACATACTACAACACCGACTATTTATAAGGTACTGGTTTTCTTCGCAGACAGTGGGTGGTTCTGGGTGGACCTAGAAACAGAATTGAATTGGAAGAGATCCTGAAGTCTCTGATGTAGCCTCCTTGGCAGACAGGTGCAAATCAGCCAGGACAGAAGTTAGAACTGAAGTGAAGGTCCAAAGTAGAAAAACAGGGCCTGCATATTATTCATTGTGTTTGCTTTTAACTAAACTGCCAACTAGTAAGATTACAAAGGCACCCAGAGAATCATTCTGGTATTTTACAAAGTAAGTATGCTGGAAACTCACAATATTCACTGAACTAAACAGATCTTCCTTTTGGCTTGGCTCCCAAGTCCTTCCTCTACCCTAAGACCCAAAAGCACATGAGGACTCCACCATCTCCCCTGGAGTCCTGAAGCTGGCTGACTCCAGCCGGTCCTAGTCCCAGCTAGGGCTATATTTAGCACCTGGTCTCTTCCTTCTATTCTTTTGCTCCCCACCCTCTTCCCCTGTCCAAGCCTCATCATGTTTTCTCCCTCCAATCCCTCATCATCTGATCATCCACCCCCTCCCTCATGAAATACAAGGACTGAGAAGCTCGAAGGATAAAATCCAACTCTTCCACTTTACACATGGTGAGACTAAGGACCAGAAAGGCTGGGTCACTTGCCCAAGGTCACACAGTGATAAAATCTGAATGAGAACTCAGGTTTCAATACTCCCTCCATCAACTTGGGTCTCATCTGCACTATTTTCACTACATCCAGGTACCACCCATGCTATTCATTACTTCTGGTTCATTTAAATATGTTTATTTTCAATGTAAACCTCATGTCATTGCCATGAGAGGAAAACCAGTATCACTTCTCATAAGTAAAAGGCAACCCTAAAATAAATTCAACAGAAAGAGGACAACGTTATTAAACCCCAGCTGATTGTTTTGCTTACTGGCAGCCTCCACCCCAGGCCTGCTCCTGATTTTTGTTTAAAAAGAAGGATTAGCAGGCATTTGAGAGGTATTAACTATATTCTAGCTCCAGTGACTTCCTTCTTGAAAAAATGCAGAGGATTTTCAACAGAACTGTAAAGTGAATCTATGTTAATTCTATATCCGTGTGCTCCCTAAAATCATCCCACACTTTGGGAACAGCCAGTGAAAAGAACACAGCTTTAAGGGTCAAACAGCTTAAGGCTCTAATCTTGACTTTGTAACACTTAACTAGTTATTTTGCCTCTCTTAGCCTCAGTTTCTACATCTCTAAAATGGAAGCAATAATACCTGTCCCACAGATTAGGTTGTGAAGATGAGCAAGAATAGATGTGTATGGGCTGGCATAGTGTCTAGAACATAGTAGGTGCTCATTAAATGGCAGTTGTAACTATCATACGTATATGAGTATCTGCTGGGATGCCCAGCACCCTGGTTAACTGGCTGGCTGTCCAGGATCCTGCCTAGTTGGTGGCTCTCATTCAGCCTGGGTAGGCAAATTACTTACGGAAATGTATCTTACCCCAAATGGGGAAGGAAACAGCAAAGGCTACTGCTCCCACCATCACTTCACAACACACCATCCTGTGAATGTTCTCCCCACAAGCGTATGAACCTTCCCACACACTCCCAGAGCAATGAAAGTCCTTTACATCATTTTCAAACACACAAGAAATACAGCGCCTCCTCTGAAAATTTGTCAATCCCCAGTTCCCACTTCACAGCTTTGATCCTTCTGACACAAAAGAGCTCAGAACCAAGGCTTGGAGACTCTCACCATCTGAGAGGCAGGCTCAAGAATCAGGCAGATGTAGATTTACATGCAGGTTCCACCTAGCTATGAGGATTGGGGCAAGATATTGTCTCTCTCTGAGCCTCAGTTTGCTCACCTGTATAATGGGGGAGTTGAAAGAAATCAGGCCAAGAATGTGTTAAAGCATTTTGCTCAGAGCCTGACATACATGAAGCTCTCAATAAATAGCTCCAGTTATTGTTGTCACAGCCTAATCTCCAGCTGGAGCTAAAATTGGGAGTTTGCTCTTGAGAAACCCAGACCACCCTTCACCCTACCTCCCCTGGCTTTTCCTCCACTCCCCCTCCAAGAGCCCTCTTCCTGCCTCCTTTCCCCCTAAGAGCCATTAGCTTAGAGTGAAAATGAAAGCTCTGGAACCAAAGCAGTTTCCCCACAGAATTTCTTCCCTTGCTGCCGACCCCCTACTTCATGGGTCATTCCTGCCCCACCTTCATGCTAGAAACTACAGCCCTTGAAAGTTAGGGGGAGACCAGAGGGGTTGGGATGAGAGTGTCAGGTACTTGGGGGATTCCCAGCCTCCAGAATGAGGAACTACAAAAATACATTTGAACTAAAAGCGAGTCTAGTGTGGAACTCTGAAAATCCCGGAGATGTGCTTGGTTGGGCATATCTGAGCCCTTCTGGTGCCTAGAGAAACCCCTGCTGGTCTACTGACCCTTTCATGGTCCCATGAACTGTTCAGCTCCCCCGAGAGTCCCCTATGTCATCTTAAATTCAGAAGGCAGAGACACAGCCTTGGGTACTCCTCCTAAGTTGGATCGCCCAGGATTTGGGCTGGGGCTGGGGGTGTTCAAACCTCCCTGCCTTCTCAAAGAAGCACCTGGGCCTCTAAACTCATCCCTTGTTCCCACAAGATGCCCTGGAAGAAGGCAGCCCCAGCTGGCAAGGAGATGATAACCACACACAGAGGCTGGCATCTATCCACAATGGGAAGAGACAGGAAACTGGCCAGACCCGCCCCTTCCCTTGGTTGGCCTCCCTTCCAGCTTCTAAAACCCCTCACCGTCTCTTTGTGGCCAGCCTCTGAGGCGGACCCAGACTCCAGTCTTTCTTGTGGCTCCCAAAACCCCAACTGAGCTGGCTAAGCACGTTTCCTGCAGCGATCCCACTAGGCGCCCTCTGAAGGCTACCTGGGACCCCAAACTGGGAGGAGAGAGAGGCAGCCCACCTCATTCAGCCAGGAACAGGACCCAGCTTCCACCCACCCTCCTGTCCCCCCAAAATCAGCTCGGAAGGTCCGCTCCCCGAAGCATTGCTTCTTTCCCCATTCCCTACTTTCTAATCTCAAATTCCCGCCTCTGGTCGGAAAGGAAATTCCACTTACGGCGGTCAAAAAGCAGCCCCAGAGGAGACACTGCAGAGGCAGACGAACCATGGCGAGGCGAGAAGCAGGCGGCGGGAGGAGAGGGCGCCAGGACCCGGCTTCTTCCAGTTCCCCCGTCCCAGCCCGTGGACCCTCCCAGGAAAGGGGCGGGGTCTTCGGGGACCAATCGCTACCAACCTCGCTGACAGGGGGCAGAGCTCCCGGCGAGTCCCCTCTCTGGGATTTCCCCCAGGACATTCCCGGGTAGTCTAATTCCCCAAGGAGTTTAGGGACGCGCTTTGGTCTGGTGTGGGGGGATGTGGGGGTGGGGGTGGGGAGGCGTGGTTCCTAGGAGAGCCTTTCTTCGGGCTCCTCGACCCCTGGACTACAAAGGCTGAGCTGAATTGGGCCAGGAGGCAGCCCGCTTCCTGGTGTGTGTGTTGGGGGCGGGGGGGGGGGGGGGGGACGCGAAGGGAGTGGAGAGAGATCCCTATGGGTATTGGGAAGACTCCGCCCGATTCTTCCCCGCCGCCTCCGGCAATCCTCCGGCAGAACCGAAAGCGTCCCTCACAGCCATGGAGAGGCCTGAGGAAGTTCCCAGAAAACGGGAAGGCCACAGCTGGGTTGTGGGAGGAGGGCTGGGGAGGCCTTTCAAGGAAAAGAGTTTCCCAGCTTACAGTTTCGCTCTCTTTCAAAGGAAATTCCCTCGCGTGGGCTCAGCGTCCCAGCCTGCCCATCCATCCATCCATTCATCCATGCAGTCCCCACCAGATTATATTCCATCCCAGTTCCCATCCGCCCCCTGAAGACAGGCACTTAGGGTAAATCAGCCTTTCGTGGGATTGTAGGACCCGTTGAGAATCTTAGGACACTGGAGACCCCCTATTGCTGCAGAAACCCACGCACTTTTACCTATTATTTCCCCAGTTCAGATGCTCCAAGCCCTTCTTGAAGCAGTGTTAACACTCTCTGCTCTGCAACAGGAAACACCTGGGTTCTGGTCTTGGCTCTGCTTCTGATGGGCTGAGTTTCCTTGAGCCTCAACTTTCTTCAAGGAAACCTGAGAAGCTTCAGATAGACAGTGGTTGGGGTAATGCCCCTCCAGGCTCCGAATTTCTGGGCTGGGCTAAAAGGCCAAACTGCACGGATCAGTGAGGATGGGAGAGGAGAGGGCTGCTAACCCCATTTCTCCTGGCTTCTGCTGCAAAGGGCGCATTTGCAGACCTGTAGATTCTACCTCCAGAATCCATCCCCCCTTTTCTATCCCCCCTGCCACTACCCTAATTCAGAGGCTCAGCATCTTTCACCTGGGCTGTCCAAACAGCCTCACTCATTCCATAAGTATTCGCTGAGCCTCTACTATGTTCCAGGCAGCTCATTCCCAGCTCCCTCTCTCTTTCTATCTCTCACTCACTGTTTACATTGCTGCAGTTCTCTTTGTAGGCTCTGGTCTTATTGGGGCACTTCACTGTTTAAAAACCTCTTTGCATTCCCCTATGCCCTCGGGATGGTCCAAACTTCTTCTCCTGGCACAGCTGAGTCTCCACTCAGCCCCATCCTCCCTCCCCACACTCACACTCACACCCTGCCCTGTCCTCCCATGCACTCTGGCTTCAGCCATACTCGCCTTCTCCCCACTTTCCAAACACATAGTAGTTTTTTCTTACTGTGTCTTGCTGTTTTCTTCCTTCCTTCTCCTTCCCTGAATGAGTTTAAATTTTACCTCCTCTTTAGTTAAGCCTCTTCTTAACTCCCTGAGACAGAGATAGATACTCCACCCCACCTTCACCCCTGCCCCCATGTCCCCACATCATTAGCATGCTGGACTGTCACCCCCATCTGCCTGGCCCCGTTTGGTGGTGAGTCTGTTGAAGGCAGGACTGAATCTATCCCAGTCCTGGGCACCAATACACATTTGCTAAGTGAATAAATAAGTGAGCAGGTTCAGTAACTTCTCATTCTAAGCACAGCCTCCATTGGGAAGGAGGTACAAAGCTGATAGTCCCAACACAGACCTCAAGTTGATGGTTAGACACCAGTAGTCCCAAAACACTTGAAATCAAAGACCAGGGGGCTTCATGAAAGCCACACAAGCATGCCTGGGATGGAGAGAACATTAAAATATTTTTTCCCTTTTTAACCCACTTCGAAAAAAATAAGCACAGTTTTCATTCCTGGGGGGGGCGGGGGGGGGCGTTACTATAATAACTTCAGCCATTACTTATTCTTTATTTGCTTGATTCTAAAATTGGGCCCTTCACAAAACTGCCTTGGAAAGCAAGTACACAGAATTAAAACATTAATTATATTATATAAAACATATCATAGCAGCAATTAAAACAGCTCAAATTGTGTGAAAGAATAAATAGAAGCCTTTGGGTGGCCCCATGGGGCGAAGACCAGATGAGATAAAGAGAAGATATTTTAGTGTATGCATATCCCGAGGAGACATGGGCTGGAGGGCATGGGCCCAGAGAAGGCATCGAATCTTCTTGGGCTGCAGGAAGAAAGAGAGAAGATGACTTATGGGGAGGCTGGCAATATTTCAGAGTCCCATCAAAGGGTGGAACTATGAAGGGTTCAGTGATGGGAGCAGGGCAAAGGACATTCCAAAGAGTGGGGACCCAGGTTTCTGGCATTACAGAGGAAATGGCCTTTCTCAGGAAGTGGGGGTCCCAGGGCCAGGTGAATGGATGAGAAGCATGCCTGGAGTTCAAGTCCACAGCACTGCCAGAAACTGGCTACTAGATGGTTCTAAGATGCAAACTGGATTGCGCTGCTCCCAGGTTTAAAGCAGCTCCCCAGAGCCCTCCCTCCTTGAGCCCACAAGGCCTTAAGGCCATGAGTTTCCTGTCTGCATCTCTATCTGTCCTCCCTGTCTTCAACTTACTGTTCCAGACTGTGCTGTCGTCTCCGCCTGGAAAGCCCTTTCCCACTGCCCTTTCATTGAACCAACTCTTTCTCATCCTTCGAGGCTCAACTTAGGTGCCCCTTTTCTGGAAAGCTCTCTCCATCAGCCAACCTGGGATGTGCACATCTTACCTTGCCATGCCCACTCAGAACCCTGGAGCTGCTTGCCTAAGCAGGACTCCAGCCCAATCGTACCATATTTCAATTATTCTGTTTATTTACAGAACCAGTGTATTAAGGCAACTCAACTCGATGGGGTGTAATAGTGAGGCTTTTTCCCCCTAATTTCTGACTTCAGTCCTGCTGTGCTGAATCTCTGTTTTCCATCCCTTAATGACATCTTGGGCAGATTGCATTACTTTTGGATCACTTTCTGTTGTTAAACCTCCATCCTTGAAAGCTTTAGTCTCAAACTCAATTTGAATCTTATTTTATCTTCTCCCTTACTTATCCGAGGATTGACTTGAGGCAGGACCCCAGCTGTTTGGATAAAAAGCAGAAGTGGGGGCATGGCCTGGCTAAGAGACAAACCCTAACCCCCCCCCCCCCCCGCTTTATTGAAATTGGGAGGTGGGAGCTGGAACAGCCCTCTGCAATAGCCCTCTCCCTGTTGCCTGGCCCTCCTCCCCGGCCAACCCAGGGAGGCAAGTGCCCATACATGGTTCCTCATGGGGCACATAAGTAAGTTTCTTAGGGGCTTCTTCACTGCAAGGTTGTCTGACAGGAAGCATCTAGCTCAGACTCGAGCTCTCCTACCTCGCCCCACCACCAGGGCCCCTGCCACTGATGGGACCCTCTTGCTCAGCAGTCAGCCTGCTTGAGTGGGGTACGAGAAAGCCTAGCTAACTACTGCAGCATCCACTTGACCCATAGACACTCACACATCCTGGCCAGCTACCCCATTCCCGCCCCCCCCCCATCTTTCTTCTCCCCTGCTCAGAGAAGCATCAGCAAGTCCACTAACAAGTAGACCACCCCCCCACTGGGGAACAGCATCCTAGCATCCCCTTCTTGAAGTCACCCTTCAATATCCAGGAGGAACTCCCAATTAAATGTGTGGGGGTAGGAATTGTCTTCTGCCATAGACACTATATTCCTCAATAACACCAAAGAATTCCTCCCTCCATAGGATTATTATATGAGCAAGGGAAAGGAGAGCGAGGTTTTGGCTAGGGGGTGTAGGACCAGTTCTGCCCCTTTAGTAAATCTTGGAAAGTATCTGGCTCCCATTTGGAATGCAGGGTATATAGGGTCTGTGGCTTTTACCAGCTCCTACGTAACAGGGGACTCTCACTCAATGATATTTGGACTGGGCCATCCCTCATACCTAGCTTGGTTCCCGGAGAAAAGGATCTTTGTAGCCTGAGGCCCACATGGAGCCCACGCACATGCTGGATGCTGAACAACTGTTGAATGAATGTGGGACCAGGAAACGAGACGGAACAGGTCCATCAGAATCCACCTGCTCGTTCCCACACGGTCCAGTGTAACTGCCCATCTCCCCCAGACGACTGGGCTCTCTGGCTGGGATTCCCAGGCCCACCTGTGGACAAAAATCTTTCCCCTCAGTTCAGCAGAGCTGGGTTGGAATTTATCAAAGGGAACTAAGAAACTCAGGAAAGAACGCAACCAGAAAGTGAGGAAACCCACAAGCTCTCAAAACAGACAGGTGAGCTGACAAAGAAGTTCTTTATCATGATCTGGTTAAAGCCCCTTGTGGGCTTGGCTGATCCTGATATCCAGACAAGGGGACCTCAGGTCTGATCCTCAGCCTCCTCGGACTCTGGTGTGTGGAATAAGAGATGGCTTCGGCTGGGGGCAGGGATCCAAGTTCTTTACCATGGCCTCGAGATCCTGCGTGATCCGACTTCCGTTGACCCCCTCCCTCCACTTGCCCGCTCGCTGGCTTGCTACACCCCAGCCATTCAGACCTCTCAGCTCCCTCCTCAGAGCCATTGTCTGTGCTGCCCCCTCTGGCTGAAATGTCTGTCCTTTCACTTGTCATCAGCTGCCTATCTCAGCATTCAGCTCTCCGGGTAAAGGGCACCTCCTCAGAGAGGCCTTCCTCCTCCACTACCAACTCACCTTCCCCGCTGTTGTCCTCTCCTCTACCACCTGTGCTCGTCAGGGTTGCCGTTGCAAGCAAAAGAAGACAGAGTTGGCAGACTTAAATAGAAGAGAGTGTTGGAAAGTCATCGGGCGACTCATAGAATTGATGATGGGAAGGCTGAGGAACCGGACTTAGGCAGGAACCATAGGAGGCAGGATGGGTTTTACAAACCAGCTCTGTGCTAGCCCAGCTGCAAGAGCCCTCAATGATCCTGCTTCCTGGTCTTCCCACCCTTGGGCAGTCTCCTCCCTCGTTGCACCAGGGTTGGTCTGTGTGACCAACAGAAACCAGAAGTGATGATATGTCACTTCCAAGGTTAGTTTCTAAAACTACTCAGGCTTCAGTGGCATGTGCTCTGTTGCATATTCTCTCTGTGTCTCTCCTTCCTCTCTCCTTCTCTCTTTCTATCTCTCTGTCTCCCATCAGACCCTCTGGGAAGCCAGCTGCCATGTCATGAAGCTACTCAAGCAGTCTATAGAGAAACCTGCATGGATGGCGAGGAACCGAAGTGTCTGGCCATCAGCCACATAAGAGAGTTTAGAAGTGGATCCTCTAGGCCCAGTGAAGCCTCAGATGATTGCATCCCCAGCTGACACTCTGACTACAGTCTTGTGAGAGACCCCAAAATCAGAACCACCCAGAAGCTGCTCCTGGATTCCTGACCCACAGAAATGGTGAGATAATAAATGTTTGTTATTTCAAGTCACTAATTTTAGGGTAATTTCTAACACAGCGATAGTTAACTAATACAGTCTCTAAATGCCCCTGATGTTGAGCATCATTCCCTCAAGGTTCAAGGTCTTGGGAAGGGACATCAGAGTGGTCATCATGGCTTACGTTCCATATTCTTGTCACCAGGAGGTAGGAAAGGCTCTCTGTGTCCTCTTGGTCTCCTTGGTGGGTCCTGTCCCTTCCCCATTCCCCTCAAATAAGAAGGATGTTTAGAGGCTGAGCATCCAAATCAACCCATTTGTACTGCCACGGTCCTTCAGAACATTTATATTGAGTTGTAGTTCTCTATGAGGAAAGGCATTTTCTCCTTTCCCCTTCCTCCTCCTAAGTTTGGGCACACACCAGACCCCCCAAAACAAAGAATGCAGATACTTTCTTGGCCCAGTAATGTGGAGAATATCTCCTCAAAAGTCAAAAGTCTGATTGCCTTCAAAAATGCCAAACCCTGAGGAGAGATCTCTTCTTCTCAGTGAATTAATAAGGGAAGAAAAAAGTTTGGGAATCCGGATGAAGAAATACAGTTCTGCATCTTTTCATATAGCCAAAGCCCAGTGACTAATCAAATCTTTCCTGCTCACAGCATATATATGAAGCAGACACTTTAAAAAGACCAAAAAGGGGAGTTCCCTGGCAGTCCAGTGGTTAGGACTCGGCGCTTTTACTGCCATGGCCCACGAGTGTGGCCAAAATAAAAAAAACCAAAAAATTATCTATGGCCCCATCCTGAAATTAAATCAATATTTTTATTTATACATGTCACCTTGTTGTCCTTGTCCACAGATACCTTCCGACTTTTCTTTCCCAAGGATGTCATAGATAAATTTCCTGTTTTATACTTTCCTATAACATTATACCATACGTATTATTTCCACTTTCGTAAATGTCGGTTTTTTTCTCTCTTTACACCTCCTCTCCATAACAGCCTGTTAAGTATCTTTCTATGTATCTAAGGATATGTTTGCTTATTTCATAGAAAAAGAAATCTTCATGACTTTTCTGCAACCGCTTTCTCGCTTAACCACATATGGTGGAAGTCATTCCAGGCTAGGAGACACATTCCTTTTTTAATAATTGAGTAATAGTCCATGGTGTGGACTTGTCACAATTGATTCAACCATTATTCTGTTGATGTACATACAGCCTGCATCCAAGTTTTTACCACTGCAAAGCATGTGCCAATGAACATGCTTATACACATATGCTTCGGCATTTGTACTTTTATTTCTATAAAACAGATTTCTAGATGTGGAATTTGTGGGTGTGTGTATTGTAAATGCTAACGGATATTTTCAAATAGTTTTTTTTTAAATAAATTTATTTATTTATTTATTGGCTGCGTTGGGTCTTTGTTGCTGCACATGGGATTTCTGTAGTTGCAGCAAGTGGGGGTACTCTTTATTGCGGTGCGTGGGCCTCTCATTGTGGTCGCCTCTCTTGTTGCAGAGCACGGGCTTTAGGCACTCGGGCTTCAGTAGCTGTGGCACATGGGCTCAAGAGCCGTGGCTCGTGGGCTCTAGAATGCAGGCTCAGTAGTTGTGGTGCACGGGCTTAGTTGCTCTGCGGCCTGTGGGATCTTCCCAGACCAGGGATCGAACCCGTGTCCCCTGCATTGGCAGGCAGATTCTTAACTACTGAGCCATCAGAGAAGTCCTCAAATAGTTTTTAAAAATCTATGTGAAGGGACCTTTACTTTGCATTCTCACCATCACTAGATATTATCATTCATTTTACTATTTGACAGTGTGACTGAGGAAGAGATATCTCATTGTTGCTTTAATTTACACTTTCCCAGTTATTAGTGAAACTGAATACCCTATCAAATGTTTATCAACCATTTGAATTCCCTCTTCTATGAACTAACTGTATATATTCTTTTCCCACTTTTCTACCAAATTGTCTTTTTCTTATCAATTTCATTTATTCATTCAACAAATATTCTTTGAGTACTTACTATGTGTCATGTGTTGAAGTTATACTACTAACTAGGCAAAGTCCCATCCCTAATGAAGATGAAACTGCACAACTCAGATGGGATTTGAACCCCTGGGCCAAGACTCAAGCCCACCCAGAACCCAGACTGGGACTTGAACTCATTGTCTTTTAACCAAGATCACACATCTGGCCTCAGGACTTAATGAAACTCAGGTTCTTTATGTTTCATCACAGAAAGAATTCAGTGAGAGACAAATGGTAGGTAAGAAGTGGATTTATTTAGAGAGATACACATTCCATAGACAGAATGCACTCTGTCTCAAAAGCGAGAATGGCCTTGGGAGAAACACACTCCACAGACAGACTGTGGGCCATCTCATAAAGTGAGAGAGCCCAAAATATGGGATGGTTAGTTTTATTTATTTATTTATTTATTTATTTATTTATTTATTTATTTATTGGCTGCATTGGGTCTTCGTTGCTGCACGTGGGCTTTCTCTAGTTGCAGCGAGCATGGGCCACTCTTTGTTGTGGTGCGCAGGCTTCTCATTGCAGTGGCTTCTCGTTGTGGAGCACGGGCTCTAGGCCAGCAGGCTTCAGCAGTTGTGGCATGTGGGCTCAATAGTTATGGCTCTCGGACTCTAGAGTGCAAGCTCAGTAGTTGTGGCGCACGGGCTTAGTTGCTCCCCGGCATGTGGGATCTTCCCGGACCAGGGAGCAAACCCGTGTCCCCTGCCTTGGCAGGAATATTCTTAACCTCTGTGCCACCAGGGAAGTCCCAATGGTTAGTTTTTATGGGTTGGGTAATTTCACAGGCTGAGTAGGAGGATTGTTCCAACTATTTTGGGGAAGGGGCGGAGATTTCCAGGAATTGGACCACTGCGCACTTTTTGATCTTTGATGGTCAGCTGGCAACCATCATAGCGCTGGTGGGTGTGTCGCTTAGCATATGCTAATGTATCACAATGAGCATATAATGAGGCTCAGAGTCTACTGGAAATGGAATCTTCTGCCACCTTGGACCTAGTTGGTTCTAACCAGTTTACGTTGTATACTCAAGGGCTCTGTCATTCTTTTAGAGGTTGTGCCCTGCCCTCTTCCCTCCCATTTCAAAGAGGTCTTTTTATATCAATATTAACCCTTTACTGTGTCATCCATGTTGAAAATCAGCTCAGATGTCTAATTGTACCTCCAGGCTTTCCCTGTAAACATTTTCCGGCAGACTGTTAATCACTATGTTTTCAGATTTTATAATGTAAAAATACCTAATGCCAAGCTCAACTAGCCATTAGTTTGCTAGAGCAGAGAGAACACTCAGTCCAGTCTCCTATGTAGCATCTTGTTGGTACCCCATTCACACGCCCTCCACATACATGTTCCTGTTTCCTACTTCAAGCACCTGTGGCCTCTGCCTGGGGGGACTTGTATGGTTACAGAAGCTTGTTTAGCCCTTGAGGAGGTCAGAAGTGCCAGAGTTAATGCCGTTGGGAACAGCTATCTACCAATGACAAAGATTTCATGGATGAATATCCAGCTCCCTCAGTCCTTAGGTGAGATAACTCAGAGGTGTATATTCTGCACTGTCTCCTCCACCAAGATTAAGCTCCATTGCTCACAGCGGAACCTGGTCCTTAACCCACCCTGTAACAGCTTCCTTCCCCTCCCTGTTTCACTTCTCCACTACCTTATCTGTACTTCCTGGGGCCACCTCCCAAATAAACCAGTTGCACTTATGTCCTTTTCTCAGTTTCCGTTTTAGGGAGAATCCAACTGAGGGGCCTTCATTTGCATATGAGGAACCAAGCAGCAGAAGGTGGAGTAGTTAGGTTGGGTAGGAGTGTGGCCTCTGAAGTCGGAGGCCTGAGTCCAAAGCCAGGTTCTGCTCCTGACCATATGGCCTTGAGCAAGTCCTTAACCTCTGGTTTCTCCTCTGTTAAAATGGGCCTAATAGTGCACATGGTTATCATGAGAAGTAAGTTAATTATGTAATTTTCCTATAATATCTAGTAAAATATTTATATTAATCATTAATATTAGAAAACTGAGTCCTAGAGAGTATATGTGCCAGGTCACACAGTGGAACCTGGCACTTTTAAGTCCCACTTTAGAAGATTCTGCTCGTCTTCCCATGGGCTGGGGATGTTACAGTCACGGGGTTCTACTTGTTCTAGGCTTTGAGTTCTCCTAGACTTGTAGGTAGTAGTGGGTGTTTATTAGCACTATCCAATAGACCTTTCCAGGAGGAGGGAAACATTCTGTATCTGCACCACCCAATGTGATAGCCACTAACTACATGTGCCTATTAAACACTTGGGAGGTGGTGAGTGCAGCCGTGGAAGTGGATTTTTTATTTATTCCTAATAAATGTAAATAGTCACATATAGGTAGTGGCTGCCATATTAGACAGCTCAGATCTAGAGAACAGGGGTTGGGTGATGGTGGGAAGAATCTCTTAGTTCTTTTCTCCTTCTCCTATTTTCTCTCCTCCTGTCACCTTTCCTAAGCCCCAGCTATTTAGCCCCTTCTTCATAGCACTCTCCGCCTTTCCCTCCTTTGTACAGGCTATGTTCTGTAGAAGGAAGCGGTAGGGACTATGACAACCGCTGTATTTTCATACACCCAGCAAGGTGAAACAGACTCCTTTGTGATCCCCATGTTGAAAGACAAGACGAATACCTGCTATAAATAAAGCTGAATAAAGATCCTTTTCTAGATGGCTTCCATTGTTCTCTGTTCCCTTATGGTATTCGCGCTGAGATAATTTCCAGCTACTAAGATCCTCAGTAGCTATAAAACATACCATTACCTCATTTTCATTTCATAGATTTACAGGTCACAAGACTACTTTGATCTTTACCAAGTTCATCATTAATGGTTTCAAAATAATGGTTCTTCCCGTTTCAGCGTGAGCCCAATACGGAACTTCCTACTTGTGTATTCTTTTATCTCCTGCTTGCTACTTTTAACTCTCTGTCTAGACAATAGCAGCTAATGGAGTTTTCCAGATGCCAGTGTGCATTTCACATCCATAAAGATGTTCCCCACAGCGCTCTGTAACCCCATAGCAAAAGCAGTAAGAATAATTTCTTCCCAAACCATCTAATCCCGATGGGTGGCATGAAAATATCTGCCTGAGTCATATATCTGATAAACCATCAGCTCCCCAAGGCTACATTTCCATGGTACCTTTCATTAACTCTGCAGGGCACAGTGGGACACATGGGCTTTGGAGCCTGACAGACATGGGTTTGAATCCTGACTCTGTTGTTTCTCTGCGAGAAAAACATAACTTATCCTCTTTGAGTCTCAGTTTCCCCATCTGTAAAATGGAGGAATAGGATACCTACTTTGTAGGGTAGTGGATTTATATAGGAAAGAGGATGCTGAAGTCATTAAAAGCATGGACTTCACCACTAGTATACTGTCCCATGACCTAGGGTAATTTACCCACCTTTCTGAGCCTCAATTTTCTCGTCTGTAAAACAGGAATAGTAATACCTACCTACCTATTAGGGTGTTGCAAGGATTAAATAAGGATATGTATAAAGTCCTCAGCAAGTGACTGACTCACCTCTTGGTATACCCTGAGGAGAGCTCCTCATCCCAGTCATTGACTACTTTCTTTTTTTTATTGAAATATAGTTGATGTATATGTAACAGGTGTACAATATAGCGATTCATGATTTTAAAGGTTATACTCCATTTATACTTATAAAATATTGGCTATATCCCCCGTGTTGTACAATATATCCTTGTAGCTTATTTTATACCTAATAGTTTGTACCTCTTACTCCCCTACCCCTGTATTACGCCTCCCCCTCTTCCTTCTCCCCACTGGTAACCAGTTTGTTCTCTACATCTGTGTCTGCTTCTTTTTTGTTATATTCACTAGTTTGTTGTATGTTTTGGACTCCACATATAAGTAACATCATACAGTATTTGTCTTTCTCTGTCTGACATTTCACTTAGCATAATACCCTCCAAGTCCATCCATGTTGTTGCAAATGGCAAAATTTCATTCTTTTAATGGTTGAGTACTATTCCATTGCATATATAAGCCACATCTTCTTTATCCACTTATCTACTAATGAACACTTAGGTTGCTTCCATATCTTGGCTGTTGTAAATAATGCTGCTATGAATATTGGGGTGTGTGTATCTCTTCAAATTAGTTTTTTGGGTTTTTTGGATGTTTATCCAGGAGTGGAATTGCTGGATCATGTGGTTGTTCTATTTTCAGGGTTTTTTTTTTGGGGGGGGGGTTGTTTGTTTGTTTGTTTTTGGCTGTGCTGTGCGTCTTGTGTTCCCCAATCAGGGATTAAACCCAGGCCCTCGGCAGTGAGCGCACGGAGTCCTAATCACTGGACCGCCATGGAATTCCTAACTTTTAGTTTTTTGAGAAACCTGCATACTGTTTTCCACAGTGGATGCACCAATTTACATTCCCACCAACAGCATATGGTGGGTTTCCCTCTTCTTCACATCCTTGTCAACATTTGTTACTTATACTCTTTTCAGTGATAGGCATTCTGACAGGTGTGAGGTGATATCTCATTGTGGTTTTGATTGGCATTTCCCTGATGATTACTGATGTTGAGCATCTTTTCATGTGCCTGTTGGCCATCCGAATTCCCTCTTTGGAAACATGTCTACTCATGACTTCTGCCCATTTCCTTAATCAGGTTGTTTGCTTTTTTAATGTTGAGTTGTATGAGCTGTTTATATATTTTGGATATTATCATTTGTGAATATTTTCTCCCATTCAGTAGGTTGTCTTTTCATTTTGTCGATGGTTTCCTTTGCTGTGCAAAAGCTTTCAAAGTTTAATTAAGCCCCATTTGTTTATTTTTGCTTTTATTTTCTTTGCTTTAGGAGACAGGTCCAAAAAAATATTGCTGTGATTTATGTCAAAGAGTGATTGACTACTGTTTTTAGATCAGGATTCTTTAAATGTATTTATTTATTTATTGGCTGTGTTGGGTCTTCGATGCTGCACACGGGCTTTCTCTAGTTGCGGTGAGCGGGGGCTACTCTTCATTTTGGTGTGCGGGCTCCTCATTGCGGTGGCTTCTCTTGTTGTGGAGCACGGGCTCTAGGTGCACAGGCTTCAGTAGTTGTGGCACACAGGCTCAATAGTTGTGGCTCACAGGCTTAGTTGCTCCTTGGCATATGAAATCTTCCTGGAGAAGGGCTCAAACCCGTGTCCCTTGCATTGGCAGTTGGATTCTTAGCCAGTGAGCCACCTAGGAAGTCCCAGAATAGGATTCTTAAATTGTGTGTATGTGTGTGTTATGGACCCCTCTGACCAACTGGAGAAGCCTATGTATGCTTCTCAGGAAAATGTTTGAAGATGCATAAAATATGATAGAGTTACAAAGAAAACCAATTATATTGAAATACAGTCATCAAAATATTAAAAAGACGAAAGTGTACTATAGCACTGTATGTGCTTCTTTATTAATGGTTTAACTAATAAGATCTAGTGGCAAGTCTAAAATTTACATAATTTCAAAGTAATATGTGCAAACAATAATTCAAGACATCTCTAATAACTGTAATGCAATATGAAATATCTGTGATTTCTGTTGGAGACAACATAGCAGACTCTGCTAATACTATTGTTTGTTGACTACATTCCTAATTGAAAGAAATGCTTAATTTCAGTAAGAGGTAAATTAAAATAAGGAAGTAGGTTTTTCCCAGTTCATGAACCTCAGGTCAAGGGCCCCTGCTTTATAACCTCCCAATTTTTTTCACATCCCATTGCATGGCCTCTGATTGGAAAGGTAATTTTAAGACAGAAGAGCACAGTTCTATAAGTGTGCGATAGTCTGGCAAACTACTACCAGCTAATGCTCAGGGGGCAGTACATGACAGGCACTGTTCTAAGTGTTTTCGATATGCTAACTCAGCAACATTCACAATAAATCCCTTGAGACAGGTCTTTTTACTGTCTCCGTTTTACAAAGGAGGAAACTGAGACACAGAGAGGTTAGGCAACATGCCCAAGGTCACACAGCTAGTAAATGGTAGAGTGAGGATTTGGACCCAAGGAGTCTGAATCCATAGTCTGTTCTCCTAACTACCATGCTGTACTATCTCTCTACTCTGAATGGGGAGGGGGAGTGAGATTTAAATTAAAGCCCTCAGGATGAATAGGAGTTTAAGAGTTGGCAGAGAAGGGAGGAGGGGAGATGAGAATGGAGGAATGGGTTGGGAAAGGGAACGGGAGGGTCAAATTTCCTGAGGTGGAAAGAACACTGTGAATGTAGGGGCTGAAAGAATACCAATGGGGCTGCAGGTTGGAAAGCAAGGGAAACAGTGGCATAAAATGAGGCTGGATGGCAGCAAGTTTCCAGATCTTGCAGGGCCTAGAAGGCAGTTTTATCATTATCCTAAGGACAATGGGAAGTGACAATCAGATTTCTTATAAATATGTATATATACAAACTCCAGCTGTAGAAGAGAAGGAATTAGAGGGAAGAAAAAGTGGAAGCAAGGAGCCTAGTTTGGAGGTAAGCTAGGAGTGATGATAGATTGGACTGAGTGGTGGCCAGAGGGACATAGAGAAGTGGACAGATTTGAGAAAGACTTGGGATCTGGTACACTGGATGTGGAGACAAGGGATAACTCTGGGGCAGACAGTATTTCCCAAAGACAGCTACAGCTATATCTCCATCCACACACTCTTCTTCTTTTTCTAAATTTTTTATTTGAGTATATTTGACCAACAATGTGTTAGTTTCAGGTGTGCAGCAAAGTGATTCAGTTATACATATACATGTATTGATTCTTTTTCAAATTCTTTTCCCATTTAGGTTGTTACATAATATTAAGCAGAGTTCCCTGTGCTATACAGTAAGTCCTTGTTGGCTATCCATTTTAAATATAGCAATGTATACATGTCAATCCCAAACTCCTAACTATCCCTCCCTCCACCCTTCCCCACTGGTAACCATAAGTTCATTCTCTAAGTCTGTGAGTCTGTTTCTGTTTTGTAATTAAGTTCATTTGTATCATTTCTTTTTAGATTCTGCATATAAGTGATATCATATGATATTTCTCTTTCTCTGACTTACTTCACTCACTATGACAATCTCTAGGTCCATCCATGTTGCTGCAAATAGCATTATTTCATTCTTTTTAATGGCTGAGTAATATTCCATTGTATCTATGTACCACATGTTCTTTATCTATTCATCTGTCAATGGACATTAGGTTGCTTCCATGTCTTGGCTATTGTAAATAGTGCTGCAGTGAACATTGGGGTGCATGTATCCTTTCAGACCATGTTTTTCTCCAGATATATACGCAGGGGTTGGATTGCAGGATCATATGGTAGCCCTGTTTTTAGTTTTTTAAGGAACCTCCATACTGTCCTCCATAGTGGCTGTACGAATTTACATTTCCACCAACAGTGTAGGAGGGTTCCCTTCTCTCCACACCCTTTCCAGCATTTACTGTTTGTGGATTTTTTTTAACTTACTTCTTCCTTCCTTCCTTCCTTCCTTCCTTCCTTCCTTCCTTCCTTCCTCCCTCCCTCCCTCCCTCCCTTCCTTCCTTCCTTCCTTCCTTCCTTCCTTCCTTCCTGGCTGTGTAGGGCCTTAGTTTCGGCATGTGGCATCTATTGTTGCAGTGCTCGTGCTTCCCTCTAGTTGTGGCACATGGGCTTCTCTCTAGTTGTAACGTGTAGGCTCCAGAGTTTGTGGGCTCTGTAGTTGTTGCGCACAGGCTTAGTTGCCCTGTGGAATGTGGGATCTTAGTTCCTAGACCAGGGATCGAACTGGTGTCCCCTACATTGCAAGACAGATTCCTAACCACTGGACCACCAGGGAAGTCCCCGTTTGTGGATTTTTTGATGCTAGCCCAAAGGTGAGGTGATATCACATTGTAGTTTTGATTTTCATTTCTCTGAGAATTAGTGATGTTGAACATCTTTTCATGTGCCTCTTGGCCATCTGTATGTCTTCTTTGGAGAAATGTCTCTTTAGGTCTTTTGCCCATTTTCTGATTGGGTTATTTGTTTTGATGATATTAAGCCTCTTCACACACTCTTCTTACAGTGGGATCATGCTATTCCTCTTATTGAGAGGTGGGCCTACATTCCCTCCCCTTGAATCTGGCCAGCCTTATGAAACTATGTGACTTCCAAGGCTGTGTCATAGAAGGCGATACAGCTCCTGCAAGGTTCTTTCAGCCACTCTCTCAGAGCCCTGAGCTCCATTTAAGCAGCACAAGTCCTCTGAGACCGCCATGCTGTGAGGAAGCCCAAACTAGCTCATGTGGAGAGGCCACATGGAGATGCCCTGAGACTATGTGAAGAGAGAGAGCTGTCCAGCCAGACTGCAACTGCTCCATCCCCCTGCTGTTCCAGCTGCAGCCACTGTCTCACTAACTCTGAGCCAGAACTTCTCAATCAGCCCCTTCCCAAATTCCTGATTCCCAGAAACTATGAACAAGGATATAATAGCTGCTTTACATCACAAAGTTTGAATCTGGAACACTCATCCTTCAGATTCTGTCTCTACTGACTTGGCCAGTTATCCAGTTCTAACCCTAGTAAGAGAGATTTAACATTCTCATTTGGAGTTATTTGTGAGGGACTCTGAAACTTGCTAACTAACATTTACTTATGTTATCTCTGCAATTTTAATTACCCAGCCCAGTGGTTTGCAAACCTGGGAGAGCTTTTTTAACAAAAATATGGATTCTCAAGGTATACCCTAAACTCACTGCATCATAATCACCAGGAAAGAATGAGCCATTGACTCAGCTGAACTGCCTACTCTGTGACATTATCCTTAACCTTTTTTATGATTATTATACTTATATTCTGTTTCTATACCCCAACCTATGTAGGCAAATTAGGAGATGGATCCTTTGAGAATTTCAAGGGAACAGGGGCATTAATTAGATTCCCTGGTCATCTGAGCAACACAAACAAGATTCAATTACCTACATCAAAAATAATTCTCTTTAAATGTTTTCACAAGTATATTTCACATGGCTCTGGAAAGAAATATATTCCATGTAGAGTAACAATAACTGAAATGGTGCGAATTGCCCCAAAAAGGAATATTATGAAAACAATGAATAGCCTTTAATTTAATCCTCCTATAGAAAAGAATGTTATATTGTATAGTAAAGATATAAAAATGGCACCTACCTATGATATCATACATCAAAATCAATCTTAGTTGAATTAAAGATTTAGTTTTTCAAAAGGGGAAAGTAAATCATAGTAAAATTAGCAAAGGAAAATATATATTTATTAAGTTTCCGGAGGGAGGAAAGTCAAAAGTCAAAAATGGGTCAGCAAGGCTGTGTTCCTTCTGGAAGCTCTAGAAGGAAATCTGTCTTCTCACTCTTTCCAGCTTCTAGAGGTCTCCTGCATTCCTTGGCTCATGGCCCCATTCTCCATCTTTGATACCAGCAGTGCAGTAACATCTTCCAATCTCTCTCTCTCCTCCTCCCTCTCTCTATCTCTATCCATCTCCATCTCCATCTCCATCATCTCCATCTCCACCTTTATCTCTCGCCCCTGCTCCTGCTTTTGACATAACATCTCCTTCTCTGTCTCTGACCTTTCTACCTTCCTCTTATGAGGATCCTTGTGATTACATTGGGCCCACCTGGATAATCGAGGATTATCTCCCCATCTGAACATCTTTAGCCTAATGACATCTGCAAAGTCCTGGTGCCATGTAAGGTGACATATCCACAGGTTCCAGACATTAGGACGTGGACATCTTTTGGAGGACATTATTCTGACTACCACAGTTGCATAGAGCTATCCTGACGTGAATGGGTGTGTCATGGAGGCCAGGCTCCCTGATGGCTGGGAGGGACCTTAGGGTGACTGCTCTGCAGTTGTGGCGCCACCTCTTTAACTGTACAAGGGCACTTGCCAAGTGGGGGCAAACTCATTCTGATCTGCTTTGTGGGCAGAACCTTGCTTTGAGGAGCTGTTAGCTCTGTTAGGCTCACCAGGAACTCATTATCATCACAACAAAGTCCCCTCCACCCCCATCCCAATGTCCTGGGGAACAAGGACTCACTGACCAGCTTCCAGTGACACTTATTCCATCTGTGAACAGAGTAGTCCATGAAAAGCCAAGGGCCTCTGTTTTCTGGGGATGGTCTAACAACTGTTAGCACAAGCAAATCTACAGACAGGCATAAACCATGATGTCATAAAATAAACCTAGATGAGATCTATGAGCTGATGAGGCAGAGTGATAAGCCAGGCATGATTCTAAGAGCTTTATGCATGATATGTGCTAATTCTTTTAATTTAACTTACTTTATACTGACCTTATGAGGTATGTCTTATTGTTATCCCCAATTTACAGTTGAAGAAAATGAGACGGGATGCAAACTATTATAAACAGAATGGATAAACAGCAGGTCCCACTGTATGGCACAGGGAACTATATTCAATATCCTGTGATAAAGCATAATGGAAAAGAATATGAAAAAGAATGTGTATATATGTGTGTGTGTATACATATATATATATATAACTGAATCACTTTGCTGTACAGTAGAAATTAACACAACATTGTAAATCAACTATACTTGAATAAAATACATTTAAAAATGAATAAGAAAATGAGACATGGGAGGTTAAAGAACAAGCTCAAGTTTGCCCGCCTAGGAAGTGGTGAAGCAGAGTAGTGGACGTGGAACAGTCTAAGTCCACAGCCTGTGTTCTGATACAACAAGACTTCGTAAATGGTAAGCTCCTCTAATAGACAGGTAGATCTGGGGTGGGCCAGGGAGAGGGGTGTTGTGAAGTTAAGCTGCAGGCCTGTCTGCCCCCACTCTCAATGCCTCTCTCCCTGCCTTTCTGAGAGCATTTTATTGGCCAAGGACTCCCACCAAGACCAGCACAGAGGAATGAAGAATTTCTGGGTCTTTATTAGGTCATGTGAACCCTTTGAGATGTGGAAATAAGAGATATTAATCCTTTTGCCTGGAAAAATGCGTTTATGCACATAATACTGCAGAGTGTTCTAGTCGAAAGAAAATTACTGGCTGAGAAGGACACAGCATCACTTCTGTGTATTCCTGCTGGAAATGTATAACCTGAATCTAACAATGAAGAAACATCAGACAAGCCCTGATGAGGGATGTTCTATAAAATAAACGGCCTGGAATCTTAAAAAATGTCAAGGTCATGAATGACAAAGAAAGACTGAAGAAATGCTGCAGATTAAAGGAGACGGAAGAGACCTGAAAACTAAAGGCAACATGGAACCCTAGGCTGGAGCCGGGACCAGAAAAAAGAAAATTGTTTCTTTTGCTCTGCTGAACATTAGTGGGACAACTGGTGAAATTCAAATAATGTTTGATAATGCAAAGATACCACAGAGATAATATAGAGATACTAATAATTTAATCTAACACTGTGGATTAGATAATACAGAGATAATACTGAGAAAGTTACAAATTAAACAAGGCAAAATGCTCAGCATTTGAGGAATCTGGGTGAAGGACATTCAGGAATTCTTCATTCTACTTTTGCAACTCTATTGTAAATCTGAAAATATTTGAAAAATTTCAAAATACTTCGAAGAATCTTGAAGTCTAGAGCCAGGGGGTTTTGTGATGTAGTAAATGAGAATTGCACTTAACCTGCAGCCTGTCTGAGCTCTGCCCATCCTCCACATCTACAGAAAAAGACTCCAGGGGCTTCCTAGGTGGCGCAGTGGTTGAGAATCTGCCTGCCAATGCAGGGGACACAGGTTCGATCCCTGCTCCAGGAGGATCCCACATGCCGCGGAGCAGCTAAGCCCGTGAGCCACAACTATTGAGCCCATGTGCTGCAGCTGCTGAAGCCCAAGCGCCTGGAGCCATGCTCCACAACAAGAGAAGCCACAGCAATGAGAAGCCTGCGCACCACAGCGAAGAGTAGCCCCCACTCACCGCAACTAAAAAGAAAGCCCATGCACAGCAAAAAAGACCCAACACAGCCCATAAAATAAATAAATAAATAAATAAATTTAAAAAAAAGAAAAAAAAAAGAAAAAGACTCCAGAACTGCTCTCATGAGACAACTAGCAGAACAGGGTGGCAAGAGGTTCCTCAGCTGTGGAGTACAGTGCAACCCAGGGGGTCAAGAGCCCAAGTCACTCACCTCCAGTGTTCTGTGACCTTGGGCAAGTCATATAAGCTCCTGGTGCCTCAACTGACTCACCTGTAAAATTGACATACTAACAATATTTACCTATGAGAATAGCTACATGACATCATGAGAGGGAAGGAATCCTTAAACAAAACTATCCTAAAACAGAATGTTGCAAGCCATAAAGGGAAAGGCTGAAACATATGACTACATTAAAGTTTTAAACTTTTGAATCATGAGATATCATTAACTAAACTGACAAACCACAGAAAGAAGACCTAACTAACACAAGATCAGTATCCAGAATATATAAACTCCTATGGATCAATAAGAAAAACATAAATAAACCCATTAGGAAAATGGTCTGGAAATATCAACAGGCAGAAACCTAGATAGCCTGTAAGAAAAGATACTCAATATCACTAAATTCACGAAAATTAAAACTAAAACAACAAAGATATCATTTCACACCTATTGTCATAAGCAAAAATAAATGAATAAAGTCTGAAAATATCAAAAGTTGGCAACAATATCTAGAAATGGTACTTATACTTTGCTGGCAGGAGTATATATTAATACTTCTTTGAAGAGCAATGTGGCTATAAACCTCCTAAAGTTCAAGACGTGATATACTACAAAGTCATCAATTCCACTCCTAAGTGTGTATTCCAGAAAACTCTGACATGTATACACAAGGAGATATATACCAATGTGTTCAATGCAGCACTCCTTGTAATAGAAAGGAAATCTCTAAGTGTTCCTTAGTACAGATACATAAACTATGACTGATTCATACAATAAAATACTATGCTGCAAATAAAATGAATAATTCAGAACAGCAGTTCTCAAACTTTAGGGTGCATCAGAATCACCAGAAGGGCTTGGCAAAGGGCGAATTGCTGGGTCCTATCCCTAGAGTTTCTGATTCAATGGATCTTGGGTGGGGCCAAATTTTTACATTTCCAACAAGTTCTCAATGTTACTACTGCTGCTTGCTGGTCTAGGGACCACGCTCTAAAAGCTACTAAACTAGCTATATGTTTCAACACAGTTAAGTCTTGAAAACCTAGTCCAGTTTCCAGCAAGCTGTAAAAAGATATCTCTAAACATAGTAAACAATAGCATGCAAATTATAATATATATATATTATCTATCTATCTATCTATCTATCTATCTATCTATCTATCATCTGTCTATCTATATCCCTTTATGATAAAAGTACAAATATACCTGAAAATGTATGGAGCATATCTCTAGAAGAGACGGGAAGGAAATGGAAGGAGAATCTTAGTAGTGAATAGAAAGGTATACATTATGTTATTTTATGTAATTTAACACGTTTGAAATGCTAAGGAATTTTTAAAGTTTAAATTATATAATATCAAAACAGAACAGAGAACCCAGAAATTAAAATAAAAATTTTAAAATATATAGTATGTATCACACAGAGTTGTTGAGAAGAGTAAATGAGATAATGTGAAACTTCTTAGTGGGTAAAGACAGCAAGACGAAGTTGAGCCACAGAATCTCTGTCCCTGTATATCTACCTAAAAAGTAATAAGAAAAAATTAGGTTAAAGAATACCCCCTAAAATTAAGCGAATTCAACCAAACAATGAAAAGGGTACAGCTTTATGGCATAAGCATCAAAAAGGGGTAATCAAGGAAAGAAACAAGATTCTGAACTGAGTCAAGTGTGGTTTTTAACCTGACCCAGACAAGGATATCAGGAAAAATATCTACAAAATCCTGAGACTTCTCACCTAGAGTGAGGGAACAACCTGGGATAAAGAAAAGGGAAAATTCCTGGGAGTAGAAGTCCCTATCTGCCTTCGGAACCTCTCAGCGGAGGCAGGAAAAAACACACAGCTTCTGTTTTCCCAGGTGCCGTGATGAATTATGGGAAGGGTCTGAAGGCCAAACATATCTGATCACAGGCCTCGGACACACCCTATACTATTCACAAGGCGAAAAACTAAACCTGGGGTCAGGAGCCTTTTCTAACTAATAAAAAAGCCTACCTGATTCATATAGCCATCGCTGTGATTAACAGGGTGTATTTAAAATTGTGTGGGCACATTCCACTCCCTGTGACAAATATATTCTACAGATTAAATGAACAATGCCACATTTTATATGCTTCACGTTCAACAATTACATTCTAGGAAATTTATTTTTGACATTGAATGAATATTCCATGAAGAAATAACTCAAGAAGAATCTGTGACTATATCACCAGAATCCTCTGGCCTCTTGTCAGTGAAACTTATAGGATACACAGTCTCTTTAAAAATAAATTTAAATAAACCATTTTCTCTGCCTCTGCTCTCTTTGTTGCTTGTGATGCGGAGATTACGGGATATACATACTAGTCTCCAATACGCACATCTACAGGTGCTGAGTTTTATGTAAGACGAAATCCAAGTATTCTCGGATTTAAATGATCTATTGCCATAGTTAGAGAGGAAAGAAGGCACTCTGAAAATCAGAAGAAAGGCAAAGGCCTTTAGGGTGGATGGGACCAGGCCGGCGACCCATCCCCAGCCGGGGACGCCGTTACTAGGCAACCCCTCGCGTTCTCAACAGCCTCCTGGGCCACTTCCCCCCCGCCCTCATTGCTAAGGAGATCGACGCTCCAAATCAGCCCTGCCGCAAACCCGCGCGCTCTTGCGACATTGCCGCGCCTGCCGCTGCGTGCGCGCCCTCTGCCCCCACTCCCCGCCCCGGCCGCCATTGCCTCGTGCCCGCGCCGGTCGGTTGGTGGCGCCTTTGTCCTACGGCGGGCAGGTGGGCTGAGGCGGAGGCGGCAGCGGCGGGCCTGAGGCGAAGAAGCGGCCAGGAGCCCGCCGCGCTGGTAGCGGTGAGTGCCGGGAAGCGGTGGCCGTCCGCCGAGGCGTGGGGTTGACGAGCAGGCGGTTGAGGGGGGCCGGGGCCGGATGGGGAGTCTGAGGCGGGAGGGCCCGCTCGACGCGCGGCCGCGGCCTCGTCTCCTCTCCGGGTGCGCGCGGGGCTGCGCATGCCCGGTGCGGGGCGCGGCCTTCTCTGGCTCCTGTCGGGCCCAGGCCTGGCCAGCCCCGGGCGGCCGAAGGTGGGCTCGGAGCCGGCGGCGCCGCCCCGCCGCCTGCAGTCTGTTCGACCCGCCGATAATAGTCCTGTGGGCTCCTCTGTAGGCTAGGGCTGCACACCCCGCGCCCTCTTTTCGAAACGTGAAGTCGCTCGCCTGCGGCCCCTCAGCGCGTCGGTGGCGCAGCCGGGATCCGAACCCGGGACGAGGCGGCCGGCCTCACTGGGCGTTCTGCGGCGCGCGCGGCGCCGGGCGGCGAACCGAACGCCCTGCGCCCTGTCGCCGCCGCCTCGCTGCCCCTTGACAGCATCCTCGAGGCGTCTCGTTACGTGACACCCCCTCCACACACACACCCTTTTAATAACGCGGACCCGGGCCCAGAAAACGGGGAAAGCGACCGGGCCCGCGGTTCCCCTGGCAACTAGCGACCGAGCCAGCGTCCCCACCGGTTGGCTCTCTCCGTCTCTGGACTCCGGGCACTTTCCGCACCCGGACGACCCGCCGGGGGCTTTTTTTAAGGACGACGTTTCCCCAATTTCAGTTTCTCGCGTTGCACTTTTATGTCCGTGTACCCGTTGTATAGCTATTTATTTACCAAATGTTATTTTTCTTCTTTAAACTGATTCTTTTTTTCCCCCTCCTTTTAAAATGCATTTGTTTAAGGTGGAAACGTAAATCACCAACCGTATAATGGAAAGCCAGTTATTTTTCTAATGCTCATAAAGAAATAAATACTTGTGTATTAAACAGTGCGTCCTGATTCCTCCTGAAATTATTCTGCGTTCCACGTTTTGGGAAACGCTGCCCTAGGAGCGTGGGGTTAATTGTGGTCCTTCTGCCTTTAGCTCTGTACACAGAATTTTTCGCTGAGGCATAGCAGAGTCCATGAAATGCCCCAGGGTCTTCGGGGATAATAATTAATGTTATAAGCTTTCTCGTTGTAAACTGTTCTCGTTATTGACTTAACGCGGGATAGTCCTGGGAAACTGCAGGAACTGTGCGGTCAAGGGCACCCGGTGTGCCTCCTCGGTGTTCTTGTAGCATCGTGGTGTGGTAGCTACCAGACGGTTCAAAAAAGATGTTTCTGTAAACGCCGATGGATTTGGTTTTTGACAACTCTAGGTTTAATGTTTTCTGTATGAGTCAGTCTGGGTGTGAAAACTAACTTTGGTGTTGACTTTTTCAAAACAGTAAATAAAGCCCAAGCTTTGCATTGAATATTGAAGGTCACTTGGCTGTATGTCGACATCACTTTCTTCCTTCATTCTGGTTTCTTTGCCTTTCTTTTAGCTCATCTATCACCCTCCAGATATTCTTTGAAACCTCTGACAGCCTTAACCTAAAACAGAGAAACGGTGATTTTCCTTGTAGACTATGCTGGAGAAGGCCCAGTGGAAGGAATTTTTCTAGGAGCAGGCTGTTCAATGGCACAGGCCTCTGAACACCACGCTTTGAAAGAGGCATTGACAAATTAACTTATTCATTAGTTAACAGTCTGTTCTATCTGTAGTCTGTTCATAAGCTCTGATTTTGTGTGTAAGAGAACAGATTTACTTTAACTCATTGAGAGAAAACTTAGAAGAGTCAGCAGAGGCCATTCGAGGGTTTTTTCCTTAAGGCTGTGTGAAAAATCCATATTCCTTGGGATTACTTTGTATGAACACATTATAGAACTTACCGAAAGCTAAGGAAGTGTTCTTCACATTTCTAAGCAGCAGTCCTGTGTGGAGAAGAAATGAGAATTTTATTTTACTTCAGTCAGTTTCAGAACTTCAGCAAATGGAGGCTCATCTACCAGCGCTCAGAAGCTAAGAATAAACATTTTTCAGAAAGGCTTTAGAAGTCTGATGAGAAAGAGCACCTGATGGTTTAAAACTTCATTTTAAGTAACCATTGCAAGCACTCATTCTCTGTGGCCTGCAGATGGCAGTGCCTTTGTACAGCTTATTACTATTGTGCAAATTGTTGAAAATTCTGTTGTGCTTTTAAAGAATGGAAAACCTTTGGAGGAAGTTTATTTAATGTCTTGTTCAATTTACATTGTTTCTTTGTTTTTGACTCTCCACAAGAGGAATGAAACATCTATTCTTTACACTCACTATTACTTTTGGTAGTACTGATAACATACAACCAGCAGTGCTGTGGTTCACAAAGCAGATTTACAAATACCAACTCTTTTTCTCCCGCCACTCATCTTGTGAGATAGGTAGACCAGTCTTATTATTATATCTTTCTTGCATATGAGGAAACAGTGGCTCAGAGAGGTTAGATTTCTTGCCCAAATAACATATTGGTAGAATATATTCAAGATATTATTGAAGATAAAAGATTTTTTGGTCAAGCAAAATTGGGAAATGTTGAGGTAAGGCATTGTCCTTACTCCAAAACTTCTCCGAGGCCTTAACACACTAAACATGTGCAATGTAAATGTCCCAAGAGAGGAAAGTATTGAGATGCCTTTCTCTTGCTCTCCTCTCGTGAACATCTTGTGGTAGTAGTGTTCCCTCAAACTGACTACTCTTGTTACTCTCGGTTTGCTGTCTGTACTTTGCCGTTAACTAATGATTACTGTATGTCTTTGAGAGAAATACTTTTAAAGCTCCATCAGCCTTTTTGTGCTGAAAGATTTGTCCTGTGAACAACATACACATTTGTCTGGACTATTCAGTAATTTGAAGTAAACTATCAAGAAGTTAAAAGGGCAGTGACCAACAGAAAATTACCCTCTGAGTACTTCTCATTAATGAGAGGCATTAAGGAAAGGATCAGGATAAGGCCACTGTCTGAAGCAGCAGCACATTAGGGAAATGTGAACTATACTGACAGCTAAATATATAATGCCAGCATGCCTGCTGCTTTTTAAATGGTGGTTTTATTACACCAGATATGAATATTTATAGGGATGGTCATTTTCATTCTTTATCCTATCACTAAAAAATAAAAGATAATAGGTCAACTGGACTAATTACTTTTGTGTTAAGAAAATAATTCTGCTCAAAGAATCAGAACTTCTCCAGACCATAAGACTCTTTTCCCTTTATTTCATGTTCAAAACAACATTATTGTTGACCTATGCAAAGGTCAACAACTTTAGGCAAAGAGCAGGGGAACTTAAGTTGAATTAGTGAACAGTTATAAAGCAGAGTGTTTTATAACTTTAGCTCTAAAAAATACCTTGAGTGGTCCCGTGTTTTAATCTTAAATGATTGAATTACTGAAGGTTAGGTTGATTCTGCAGCAAGTGGGCAAGCTTTAAAGAACTTTGAATTATAAGTAATTTGGCTTTAACTTGCATACTTAATTATGCAGTTGGAGATTGAGATCATAGTAACAAGTATTTAAGGTCAGAGATGATACAAGAAATTTATTTTTAATCTCTCTTCAGAAGTGACTTTTGACAGAAAGAGAAAAACAAATATTGTGTATTAACACATATATGTGGACTATAGAAAAATGGTACAAATCAACCGGTTTGCAAGGCAGAAATAGAGACACAGGTGTAGAGCACAAACACATGGACACCAAGTGGGGAAGGCGGGGAGGGTTGGGGGGGGAATGAATTGGGAGATTGGGATACCAAATTGTACACTCTAAATATATGCAGTTTATTGTAAAAAATAAAAAAATAAAAAGTTAAAAGAAAAAAAAAGTGACTTTTGATATCCAAAATAAAAAAATAGGAAAAACATGATTTTCATCCAATTTTAAAACTTAGAGTTATAAATATGTAACTATTTTGCAGCCTTTGGAAAACACGTTAGGACAGCATCAGAGTCACTAGAACAACTTGTTGGAAATGCAGATTCTTGGATGCAGCACCCCACCCCCACTCCCACCTGACCAGTCTCTGGAAGAGGGAGCTAGAGAATCTGCCTTTCAGAAGCCACTCATGCAGTTTTTATGTACAGTAAAGTTTTGAGAACCCCTGATTTAGGACTTTAGAAAATGAGTTTTCACTGGAAATGGAAGGTTGAAGCAGGTTCTAGTAGTAATCTATTTGTATAAGATTACTACTGGGAATTGACAGCTCTGGTTTATGGTTAGGTTTCTGTTAATGAATTTGTTTTAAGCAAGACCTGATTTTAACTAAAATGATTTTTTGGCTTCATAGTTTGAACTAAAGGTAAGAAGAAGAATTCGAATGTCTGGAATTTTCAATATTTTAATTCCTTCCATTCACATCAGTCAGATGCTTTCACCTTATTGAGAAGAAAGCAGACCTACTGTGATTCCATGGTCTGCTTAATAACTTTAGATTTGCTCCACTTTGCTTGTAGTAGTGTGAATGTGAAATTATATGTGTGTGTGGCCGCTTTTCTCTTTTTGCAGAGTTGCATTTAGATATGAAAACAAAATACCTTGAAAGTTCTAGCCCCTACCAGCAAAAGCATACTGACAGCTCTAGTTTGCAGAATTTAGAGAGAGCTTTAGTGGGTAGTTTGCCCTTTTTTAGACAAAGAAGTGGATAACATGCTATTAAAACGTGGCAGGCTTGGTGGTTAATATTTTTCCTGCCAGTTTATAACTACAGGATTGGAAAAAAGCTTAAATTTTCAGGATACTTTTAAATGATCAGATGAAATTTAAGGAAAGTGAACTGCACACTTCTTGTGGGGGCAGTGATCTTAAAATTGGATATTATAATTATTACCTTTAGCACTATGGAAACTTGGGTTGATCCCTTTGCTTTTGGAGGTTGCTGTGTGATTATGTTTTCTGTACTGTTTTCAGGGATTATATATTTACAGATTTTAGCCATTATTGTGACATGTTCTTTGTAACATGTTTATGAGCTATTTCCCCTTGAACAAGCAGTTCAGAAGGGTTTCTAAATGGAGGACCTAAGTATATGTTATGTATAAACTACAGGGATAAATAGATAATGGAGTAGTACTGTAGTTCCCAAATACCTGCCATGAATCACCTGACAAACTAGATGAACGGCACATTCCTAGGCTTCATTCTCAGGTTCTGAAAGTTTGAGAAGGAGTCTGGGAATCTGATTTTTAAACATCTCAGGTGGCGGTGATGTGTCTTCATTAAAGAAATGTAATGTGGAGAATGAAAAGAATATATATATGTATATAAATGGGGGGAGAAGATGGGGAGTTGGTTAATGGGTATAAAAAAGTTAGTTTTGCAAGATGAAAAAGTTCTGAAGACCTGTTGTGCAACAGTGTGAATATATGTAACACTACTGAACTGTAAACTTAAAAATAGTTAAGGTGATAAATGTATGTTATGTGTTTTTTATCACAATTAGGTTTTTTTAAATATAATATTAGAAAAAAATAAGGAAGGGTGGTTTGTTGTCTTTTTCTTCCTGATCATTGGTTTGTTGGCTATTAAATACTGATTCCTCTGGCCATCAGTTCATTTCATATCCCTTTATTGAAGGTAAAATCATAACATTTTAAGTATTTTTCTCCTGCCTGGTCCCTTCAGTGTCAAACCAATGATCCTTAAAGAACATTATTATAATGGGCAATATTCTGAATGTCTTAGGTTTAAATACTCCCTTCTTTTTTTGAGTAATAAACATACAGTAAACCTTCATTAATTTGGCTTCACTGAAATTCTATTTATGGTAGTTCAATTCATAGCCTCCTAACAGGCCCTCTTGCCACCAATTTTTTCCTTTTCCATAGCAGTTTTTTGTTATCTAGTCTACTCTGGCTTGCATCTGTAATTCCTCTCTTTTCCTGCCTTTATCCTCCCATCCCCTACATTAAACTTCCTACAGTATTTCTAAATTATTATGTCCTTCACACCATTCCTTTCCCTTTGCATGTGCTGCAATGACTTCTTTGTTTCTGGTAAACTTCTCTTCATTCTTCAGGACTCAGTTTAAATATTCCTTTTAGGCCTTCTCCACCTCCTCCACCTCTCCCTTGCCCCCTGTTCCTCCCAGTCTTCTCTCAGCCCTGCTCCTCTGCCCTGCCACGCACATACACATAGTTAGGCCTTCATTATCTCTGCCATAATCCCTCCTTAAATTATATTGTGACTTGTCTATATACATGTGCCTCTCTCCTTTATTGAACAGTGAACTCCTTTAAGTTAGAGACTTTAGCTTTGTTATTTCCATATGTCTTAAGACCTAGTATAGAGTGTTACACATGGTATGTGTAGAAGCATTTGATGTACTGATTATAAACTGTACTTTTTAAGTTCATTAATTTAGTTCTCTAATAATCTCTACTTGTACAGTTTAGTGAAATTTTATCTGTTTTAAATAAGCCTGTATTTTGAATTTTTTGTAGCTCCAACTTTTTTAGTAGTTTAGATTAGCTCAGCCTTTGTCAATCCAAATTAGTGAGCTTTTTCTCTTAGGTAATATGCTCCTTGAATAACTAATACAGGTAGAATATCTACTTTATCAGGCTCAGAGAAATCAAATGACTTGACTAAATCCACTCCCCCAAAGTAGGACTGGAACTCAAATTTGCTGATCCCAGCTAGTGTTCTTTTCTCAAAAGAAGTAAAAAGGGCTGGAAATTAAATGTTGATAGAGAATTTTCATCTGAGGGGTTGAAGTGAATAGAATGTCAGTAGCAAAACCCAGAAATATTGTGGTTTGAGATGATAGAAATAGAAGTTGTAATTGCCCTGTTGAGTGTCTGGGGCACTTAAACATTGGAGTGACCAGCATAGACTGTGCCTTTCCCAGATTTCTATCAGCATTTGATCAGGGAGTCCTCACCAGCGTTCAGAATGGAAGTCAGGTCTTTCTACTCCCTGTTGGAGGTAGCATAATGTGTTTAAGCACCTTAGTGTCAGACACACCGGGTTTTGAGTTCTAGCTCTGCCTTTTGATCATCCTGTGACCTCAGATAAGTCACTTAATTTCTCTAAACTTCAAATTTCCTCATTCTCAAAATAGAGATCGTAATAGTACTTAACTCCAGGAGTTGTAGAAAGGATCGCATGAGATATTGCACATAATGTTCTTAGTGCAGGCTCTGGGACAGATTAAGTATTCTGTAAATATATTATATTGTTTCCCCCATTCCTGTTCCCTGGAATAATACTCTAAAACCATTAAGGATATGATTATTTTAATTAGAAATTGAAGGAGGTAATCAAATCTGGGGGAATGTGTAGTTTTCAAAGGGAACTTGAAGGGCTGATTTAGAAACAGCAAGCAGAGCATTCTCTTATCCCTGATTCTTTACAGTATAACTCATTATAATGTCCCTGACGTTACAATATACCATCAAAGTCATCTTCATAAATATAGTTTAAGTGAGAAGTCCTGTCCTTTCCCAGTTTGGGGAGTTACTGTGTGATATCCACTGTCTTGTCGGTATGGTTTTCCAAGTAGCATTATTTTTGTCATCGTGTATTTCCAATTTAATAATTCCTGATTGTTGGTTGGTTTTCAGCTAGACCTTTTGGCACACTTTATTTCATTTGTAATCACTTATTGAAATTGTAGGGAATTCCCTTGCAGTCCAGTGGTTAGGACTCCACACTTCCACTGCAGGAGGCCTGGGTTTGATCCCTGGTCAGGCAACTAAGATCCTGCAAGCTGCACAGCATGTCCCCCAAAAAAGGGGAGAAATTTTATAGGGTTCTGGATTATTTCAGCAGCCAGTGGTGGTACTGTCAAATGTTGTGGTTCATACTGCACATGTTTAGAATAGTCCTCACTGTTTTCCATTGCAATAGTCCTTGAAGTATAAAAATTGGTTTTAAGGTGGAAAGAATTGTCTTATGGTGGTACAATTAAAAAATAGAGCAAAGCAGTTCCTGATACTATGAACAAAACATGCATTTTTATTTATAGCATATCCAAGGACCATTGTGTGAACCGTGTCTGGCATATTAGCCTAAAATAAAATTGTAAATTAGGCATTGTGTCTTCTTTGGGAGTTCTTTACCCCGTTCTTTTGTGATTTAAAACAGCTCTGCCACTTCCTGTATAACATTATGTTTTCCATATTATTGTCCCATTTTTTCCTTTTATGTAAAGCCCTTCAGTCGGTGCTGTTTTTCTTGTCTAAAAATTCTTACCTGAGAAGTGCTTTTAACTAGTTTCACCCCTTGGAAATTATAGATATTCAGGTGAGGGTTAAGCACCTCGTGATGATGGTAATTTTGAATGGCATTCACATTGCTAATAAATTGACAAAGTATAGAACTACCAACCAAGCTGAGGCGGAAGAGACACTAAAAGACTGAGTTGGCCCAGATAAAATAAAGCAGGAGGAAAAAGAAGCACCATTTCTCCCCTTTTCTCTGCAAAGGAGGCATCCCCTTCTCCTTGGAGATTCTTAAGTTACCACTACCCTCTTGTTAAATTCTCTCCAATATTGGTTCCCTCCTAATGTCCAGAAAGATTCCCAAATTGTCTTTCCATCTGTTTTCCCTTCTCCTTTACATTAATATCATTTCTATTTCCTTAGTGTAGATTATATGTCCCAGTAAGGATTTAAAAAGAAAATAATCTAACTCAACTGATGAATACAAAGTCCCCTTTACCAGTCCCAGTATTTGCATTTTCAAAGAGAAATTTGTTCAAATGAACCTCCAGTTGATGGGTTTTCAAACTGTGTGACAGAAAATTGGGATGGGACAAGGTTTTTTTCTAATTCTGTAAGTCTTTGCTGTATTGTGATAAGCTCCCTGAAGTTATTTGTACTTTTGGTAGCTTCTCTATTCTTCCTGTATTTCTGAACTCCTAGGTTTTCTACAAGTTCTGTATGCACGTATGTTAGGATTTTTTTTCTGTATGGAAATTGATGCTGATGATAGTTTTTCATAACTCTCACTGAAAACACTTCCACCTTAACCCTAACCTGAGCAGTCCTTTTAGATGGCAATGAGACTATCAAAATTTTCCAGGTCTCATTTTCTCCATATCTTACTCAAGGTGAAGGTTTAAGGAACTCTTAAATAGGAATGAATAAACAAACACTTGACATACCACGCTAAAAGTTTGCTAACCCCTAAAATTAAGAAAATGGTCTAAGAGTTCTCTTTTTTGCAAAAGAAACATAAGCCACACCATCCAAATAGAATTACTTTGGACTACTTTATGAAAATAGATACTAGGAGGCAAATTACAGTCAGAATGGTTTAAAGATATAATCTTGAATTTTTATATAATCTTTCAGTGATTGCAAAAAAAAAATTTCATCAACTTCAAAGGAAAATATTTATCTCCTTCATTCTTACTAGAACCAGTTTTGCCCCAAAGGTATATGGTACATGACTACTTTGGTCTCCCCAGTCCTCTATGTAATGGCCCTCACAGAATTCGATATAATTATACAATGTAGTAGTCCTTTTCCTATGATGAGGGCAAAATTACATAGTATTTATTGACACCAATTAGAGTAGTACCATATGTTCCATACTCTCACCTAAATGTTTGCCAGGTCAAGTCAGTGCTTAGATGAGTTTTCTTCATTCATAAGACCATTTAATAATACATGGACTCCTGCTGGGAAATATGGCACTTATTTAAAAGAAATCCGTACACCACTAACCAATCCCTATGTATTCCAGCGATACTTTCATAACTATTTAAATAATCAAAGACATTACATTTCTCTCTGAATCATAGTCACCCTGTATTAGAAAGCAGTACAAAGTAAGTGAGCAGACTAGGTCAGTAGGCCCTTCTAAACCTGAGCTGATACTCTTCACAATTACATATAAAAGGAACTAGGCACTCTCTGTAAGACCTGTCATTATGTAACATGTGAACTTGCAGGCCTTAGTGAACTTTAAGGGTTGTAACTTGTGACATGCAGTTCCAAACCCATGGTCAGATATTACTGGCCCAGTCCTGTATAGAATGTATTTCGTAACCGTCAGTTTGGTCAAAAGCCATTCTCCTAAAGATAATGGACTTTGGACTTAAAATGGAATTGAAGATCATTCTCACTTGAACAGGAACTCAGAAGTTGGCAGCATAGCAGGATAAAAGCTATACAGGACCTCTTAAGTTTTGTTATTACTGTGGTCTTTCACATGATAAGACTGGTTAGAATTTTTCAAACACATAATTACTATTTTAAAGCACTCTAATTATGTGAGTGCTTAATACCATTTAATGTCATCAGATACACTATTAATTGCTTAATATGGAACAAGGGGAGTAAAATTACACAGCAGCAGAAAGCAGTTTTATTTCTCCATTTACTAAACTATGAAATTTTTAATGTACTTATTTATCTTTAAGGCATATAAAAATTGTCAGGTGTTATCTTTGGGCATAGATTGATACATTTCTTTAGTTACTTCATCAGCTCTTACTTTCATATGGTGTTTTTATTATTCACCTCAGTTTTTGCAAAGCAGGTTTGTTTTGTTTTTAGCAGGGAGGCTTTAACTGCACAAATTCACTTTCTGTAAGTTTGTGTGTTTCCACTGTTCTTTATCTGGTTATTATGCTAGGCTTCTGTAACAAAAACTTACGATGAGTGTTTTATTACCTAACCTTACTATACCAAATGCCAGTTCTTGTTGTTAGGTACTTACCTATGAGGGTAATAGATGTTAACATGTCATATACTTTGTTTAGAAAAAAATTAGTTTCTTTCCTACATGTCATCCTGGAAGATTCTGTCCAACCGAATGCAACACAAGGCAAACTAAAAGTGGGCCCTGCTTCATGGAATATTCAAAGTTTTAAGACAGTTGATTCCAGCCATTACTTCTTTGTAACATAAAATGGAACTATTTGCCTTTGCTCTTTTCTTTTTTCTTTTCTTTTCTTTTCTTTTCTTTTCTTTTCTTTTCTTTTCTTTTTAATTCTCTTTCTTCCTTTCTCTTCCCCTCAGAAAAGAATCATACAACTGGCTCTCCCAAGAGTTTGGAAGACAACCTTTTCCCCTTTTAGAGGGGGCAGTTGTTAGGTTTAGGCTTGGCAGAGTGTTAAAGCATTGACATAATCAGTTTTACACAAATTATGTGTTAGCCAGAAAACTGAGGGACATTCCCTACCACGCCATGACAATGTACTGCCATAACTTAATAAAAATTGCCCAAGTGACTGCGCCTGCTGAATGGATTTTCTTACACCATCTGGTTGTCATTGTAGTTTTTTTGTTGCTGCTTTCATTTGAAATGTGCTGATGATCTTGTTTTTATTCCGTAGCATTGAACAGATGGGTTGATTATTCTTTTCAGATATTAATAAGGCAGCGGAAAGAAGAAATATGAATACGGCTCCGTCAAGACCCAGCCCCACACGAAGGTAAAGTACCCTGAAGCAGTGAGTTACCTTGGGAGAGTTGGGCTCTGGGGAGTTAAGCCCAACTTCGTACATCAAGGGTCTTTTCTTCCCCCCCAACAAATCAGAAACGCTCAAGCAAACAATAAGAACATGAACCTTGTGTGAAGGGCCTTGCTGCTTTTTAAAAACATACTTCAGGAGATGCAGAGGAAGCTTTGTGTTTTCCGTGGCAAACCCAGCAAGTTCAGCTTGCAACATGAGTTGCAGGAGGTTGGAAGAGGATAAACCTCTGTCTGTCCCCAGCTCTCGAGTCAACGGGAGCCTCCACAGCAGGAGGAGTGCCCGAGGGTCGTTGGTGTGTGCTGTGCTGCACTGCAGCAGGCAGCAGAGATTCGACTCTTCATTCCAAATGGCTGCCGGTCCAGATGTTAACCCAGGTTTACAGAAAGTGCTGCTTGAGAGATTGCTCCTGTGCCTGTGCTGCAGATCCCCTGTGTGCTCGCATGCTTGGGTTACCTATCGAGGGGAAATAAAAAGGGCAAAACACCCCACCTCTCAGAAGTCTCCCTTTTTCTTAGCTTTCCTGGAAATAGAAGGCATGTCCCCAAATATTCTTCCACTATTTACAAAAGAGATAGTCCTGATGTGTACCCTCAACATATGCATGAAATTGGTCTGTTCTCTCAAAGAAGAGCCTTATTAATGTTACCATTTATACCAGAGATGAGAATATTGTATTCAAACTGTCTGGCCCCATAAACAGCACACAAGTGGATGCAGTGTGTGCAGTTTTGTGTGGAATGCAGACATATATATCTCATATCTGGTGTCTCTTCATGGACCAGGTGGATATTCAGTATGGATTTTGCCTTTGCCTCTAAGTAAAACGCCAGTTTTCCACAGTAAACTATGTACCTAAACTATGTACCACAGTAAACCACATTTCATATGATGAACTGAACACTGCTGAGAGCAATGAATCCTAGTCTGTACTGGTAGCTCCGCAGGTCACTTGGGGATATACCTGATTAACTGGGCACTTACACGTAACATACAGCTGTCCTGCTTTGGAACAAAAACACCTATAGTTTGCTACCTACTTATAGGAAGGAATGGCTGCTGTGTGTTTGGTGTATATGCCCCCACTTGGATGTGAGGATATTTTCTAGCTACCAGGATTAAACTAAACGTGTCTGTTCTACAGAGTTCAGGCAGACCCTAGGGGCAAAGTAATGCTGCTGATTTCACTTAGATTCTTTGAGCACTCTGCCTGCACAGAGAAGTTGATTCTGACACCACAGCTATAGCCACACCACAGCTGTTAGGTGGATGCCCTGGTCATCCATTGGTTTCACTGCAGAAGTGAGCGTATACGTTGGTATTCTGTTTGTTTGCTCTAACGACATAAGGAATGCCTGCAGCGTGCAGGTAAATACTGTATTGGTTGATTTTGTGTGTGTGTGAGTATCCTAAAGAACATAAATGAATCCTGTAGAACTTTAGCAAATCCATAGAATGTCTACTTCTGTTGTGCTGCATTTAACCGTGCTGCAGATGTTGGGCAGTCCCTTCTTTGTTGCTCCTCATTGCCCCAATAAACATGGAATATAGGTGGCTAAAACGTTGCATCTAATGGTCAGAAATATGGGCTCCACGGGAAGTTCTGGCTGCTAAATGACTTGAAAGGAGATATGGTGTATATCCAGTTTCTAAGGAGCTCTCGTGTGTGTTCTGAAGTAGGTAGCTTACCAGGAGTGTGGAATTGGTCACTATAAAGACACTGCACTAGTAAAATCCTCCTGCTCTGTTGTCCCCATAATATTTATGATCTCTGGATGATGTTTGTGTGTTTCCGCAAGCAAAAAGGGGCAGGAGGTGCACATCGCAGAATAGAGAGTAGTTCCCATTTGTGCTATGGATTCAGAAGAATATTTTACGTCATTCCATTAACAATATACCTAACCAGATGCTTTTAACATTTCCAATTGATTGTAGATATTCAACAAGCATTGACAACGTTGGGGAAATAACCAACTCCCCTGGTTGGAATCCAATATAGGCATTGAAAGGGCATTAAATTTAAAAGATTAATTTCATCCCAACCTAAAATGCAACTCCATAATTTCATTCGTAAGAGAAGAAATATCTTTATGCTTTTTTTCTTTTTTTAATACCCCCCGCCAAAGAAAAACATACAGACAGCATTGGAGGGGGCCTTTTTAAAATGTTCTCCTTACCAGATTATAAATATATGTCACTTTTATATACCTCTTAATATATCATCTTCCTCAGAAATAAATTCTAAAATGAGGTTGTTCGGGATGTGGATAGGGCTGTAGCTTCCCGCTTTATTTACAGTCAGTAGGAGGGGCAGTTAGGCTAATTCAAATTCCATTAAGAAGCAGTCTTCCCCTTGTTGATCTGTCCCTAACTGGATTCCTCAATGTGTTGTTTACCATGATTAAGTTTCATATAGTCATGCTTAGTAAGTTTTGGGGAAGAGGGATGTTCACATTTAGTAAAATCTATTCTGAGCCCCATCTAAAAATCTAAGCAGAGTCCCAGTTTTTTTACATTAAATAATGTGATTTTTTACTGTAATTTTCAAACCCTAAAGCCAGATAAATTGAATATTGTATTCAAAATAGAATACAAACCTGCTGATCATTGCCCTGATCGTGTATTATCTCTTAAGATATACCAATAGGGCAGAAATAAAATACAACAGGTAGGCAGGGTGGGTGGTTAGTCTGGAAGAGGCTAATCATTTCTCTGAGGGTGAATACTAGATAGCACTCTCTTTTGGGGTGCATGTTTCCAGTCAGAACCTTGAGATAATTCTAAGCGTACCAGTATGTTGACAAGAATCCAACTGCCTTCATTTGGCAACCCTCATCATTTTATGTGCCCGCAGCCATAGGGGAATGCATTGTTCACAGAGAAAAAAAACCAAACCACTACTTAGAGCAAACATTTCCCTTAAGTTGTAACTCTGAGTCTTCAGTGTTGCTGCTTTTTATAAGAAAAATTGTTTTTAAGCATGTTGGCAGGACCTTTGTAACACCTTGTTTTGCTGGACTTTAACCTTGAGTGTCAAAACACCTCAGTATCTTTGGGAATTTTCACAGGATTATCACCTCTTCATATGTCTCTGTAAGCCACAGTTCTACTGGCATTGCTCTCCATTCAGTAATATGCCTCCCTAATGACTTCAGCTGTCAGAATGTGGTTTTGACAATATTGGCCCAGCCAGGCACAGAATTTTGCATCAGGGATCCCTGTCTGGATCAAACTCCAGCCTGAATTCTCATCATTTAACCTTTGGACCACTTCATTGGACTCCATTGTACGCATTGCCTAGTTACCATGCAAGTTGTCTAGCATTGGTGCTAGGCATCAGTCTGTACCTTCCTCAGAGATTGGACCATGACTCTAGTTGTACCTCAGTTGTTCTCAATTTCCATCTTCAGTTCAACACTTCGGCAGTCTAGGTTTGGAACATATCCTTATGCAGATGTGGCCTCCAAGTGAGACTGTATTTCCTTAGGTCTGCATGACCTAAGGAACAGCAAATAGAATTAACTTGTCAACATCAAGAACTCTGCAGAGAATTTCCCTGTGTATTCGTGAAGGATGTTAAGCCTGGTGCCTCTTTGGTGAAAGTCATCAAGGATTGGTTCATCAGAAATAGCCTCACCATCGTCGACTGTATTTCAGTTTTTTAAAAAAGAAAAGAAATAACCTGACTGTGGACAAGTTTCTTACGTGGCCCGAGGTGATTTCCATGTATCCACAGTGTTAATTCCTTTGATAACTGCTTGCTTCTTGGGTATGAGACAGCCCTAGCTCTAGGTGGGCTTCACAATGAAAAATTCCAGGCTGTGATTACCTGTGCACGAACGCTTAAAGAAGAGCCGTCAGTTCTCAGCAAGTGCCACCTCTCTACCAACAGAAGAGTCATATTTGTGTTTGAGAAAATCATCAGTGTGCTTCCTAGAGAGAAGCCTGGGAACTTACAAAATTTGGATCTGTAAGGTGTGATATCTCATTGCACCCCATTATCCTACCTGCAACTAATGGCAAAATTCTGTACAAGTCTGTTGTCTCTGTTTCTTAACAGAAGCATGGAGCTCATGGTGGGGGATCAACATCACACAGCAGCCAGCCGTTTAGAGAATGGTATTTGTGGACAGTATCTGTGACAACAGGAATACGAAGAGCTGATGAAGGATTTTTTTTCAGGAGCCAAAAAAAAAAGGCTGGCTTCCCAAGGAAAATATTCCTGTGAATAGAAAGAAAAAAAAGGAGATGCTGACAAACAAAAGGACAGAGGCCTTCCTCCTTAACCTTCTGTACAGCCAGGGCCAAAGAACAACCATCCTGGGCTTGAGGTCGCAGTCTCTAGACAAAGGGAAGCCCAAAGTCCATCAGTTGTCCAAGATAATCATCTTATCAGTAAGCTCTCAAATGCCTAATGGTCTACATACCCCTGTTGTCCCCAGGAAGAGAAGCACTTCTACCAGAAGCACATCACTTGCCATCTGAGCCATGGTTTTTCCCTTCACCCATCCCTGCTTACCTCTCAGTAGTTTCCATATGATGTGACTATATTTCTCTCAAGGCAAAGAGCATTTGGCTTTTTCCCCCTCCTGCTGAGTAGCTGAGGAATTTGCAACAGAATTTTAGTGGTTTTTATCAACTGCCTTCAGTTTGTGGACCCTGGTTCTGAAATTTATTTAACTACTGTTCAGTTTCTTTTTAGCCTCTGGTGACCTAGTACCTGAGGGTACAATGCGTTGGTCGCCAGTTAAACACCTTTGGTACCGTGGGATGATATAGTGAACTTTATTCTCCAGAAACTTGTTCTAACCCACTTGTTATCTGAGGTCGAGCATCTCATTCAGCAGGCTTCATCCTTGCGACACTCTGAATCCTGCACACTGTACCACCTTTTTGTTACCTGGTTCTTGCTTTGAGAAGGATGTTGGGGCCAGAAGCAGAAGTCCTTTTGTTCTGGGGAATTCTTTGGGTCCTAAAGTGATCTTAAAGAGTTTTTTGTTTTTGTCTCCAGAAGAACAGCAGTCTACCATACTGCTCATCTTTTGGAGAAAGGAAAAAAGCTTTGCCTTTTCATTTTAGAGAATTACTGTCCTCTCTGTCCCTGCTTCTATCATTCTTTTGGTTTTTCTTCCCCTTGTGAATATCGTCTCTTCTACATTTTTACCCAAAAGGCATTTGAGGGGGAATTTGCAGTTTTGTTACATACAGACTTTAGATTCATTGAGGGGAGTGGAGTGCTTGCCTTGTCAAACTGGAAGCACGAACCCAGACTTTGGGAATCTAGGGTGTTATGGTCAACCTCCAGGGATAAACTCTTGACAGGTGAGTAAGGTATTTCAGTGGATTCAAGAGAATGAGCACCAAATATGGCATTTATAATTATCCTAAGGCTGTGAAAAACATGCTGTGACATGGTGTTCTTGTCCCTGGCCCCACCCCCATTTTCACCAGCCCACGGCTTTATATGTGGTCTGTGGTCTCTCAGGTTCATGATCTCTTTCAGCCTTGTTTGCCAAAGAACACTTGAAATCTGATTCCACCTCTAATGACTGTTTCTAACTGCTCCCCAAGGGAGGTTTATCTGCTGATCATTAATCCAGAAATACTTTACAGTTGTCCCTTCCCATTGGATCCTGGGTATTTGCCCACGTTATATACTATATCAGATGTTACACGTGTTAGCAGTATTATGTGACATAATAAAAGTTGAAGTAAGAATCTTGGTTAGTCTGCACTTAATTCTAATAGGAAAAATGTTTAGCTGTCTTCATTTAAATTCTCTGGTCTCCCATATGTTTGCTTCCACAAATCAGGAGTATTTGTGAGCCTTAAAACATATGACAAGGACTTTTCATAGAAGCAGAATTGTCATTTAAATTGTTTTTGCTCTGTCCATGTGGATGAAGTGAAATTGAGGTTTTCTTCCAAGCTGAGGGCATCATGATGAATGCCTATATGTGTAGTCATGGTAGATGACAAAAGTATAAAGAAAAAATGATTCCTGCTTTTGAGAGGCTTACATTTTAGTTGAATAATTCAATTCGTTAAACATTTACTGAACTCTCTGCTGTGTCCTGTGGATACAAAGCATTCAGAAGTGTTTACTGTTTGATAGGGAAGCCATGTAAACAGATAACTACAGAACAGTGTGTTAAGTGCAGCAGTAGAAATATGTGTACAGAGCAAGACTCATTTAATGTATTCATGGAGCATCTGCTACATGCCAGACAGTATACACCTATGTAGTGGATTTATCATGGAGAGAGAAACTGACAGTCCTTGTCCTCGTGGACTTGCAGTCTAGTAGGGCAGTTAGACATTAAACAAGTAAATTGATATGTGACCTCAAATTGTGATAAATGACATGAGTGAAAACAAAGTGCCTTGAGAGAACGTGGCCAGGATTTAGGGACAGAAGATAAACTTTTAAACTAACAGAATCAGGGAGTAAGGGATACTTAAGGCTGAGACCTGGAAAATGAGCATGGATTCGTTCCTGCTGCTCAAGTAGAGGCATCAGGAAAAACCTTGACTAGTTATAGCTGAAAGGCCAGTATGATAAGAAAGTGGTGAACTAGGGAGTGGGTGAGACTCGGTTGGAGAAGACAGAATCCAAGGCCAGGCAGAATCTTAGTAGCCTCAGTAGAGAGTTTGGACTGAATTCTAAATACTGTGGGAAACCAGTGAAGGGTTTTACATATTTAAAAGATCACTCTAGAGTAATCTTGAGGAAGATTAGGAAACAGACAAAAGTAGATATGAGGAGACTACTTTAAAAGGCTCTTGCTGTGGTTTTGGGGAGAGATGGTTTGGGGTTGGCCTTCAGTGGTACCAATGAAGGTAAAGAAACATGGGCAGAATAGCTGTCAGTTTCAGAGAAAGGGTTAACAGAATTTAGAAATGTGGAAGAGTGGATGGAGCTTTAAGGAAAGGATGACATCCAGTTTCCTGGCTTGAGCAATTGAGTAGGTAGGTGAGATGGAAAAGAATTGGAGGAGGAGCATATTTGTTGGAAAAGATCAAGAGTTCAGGGCGGGTTTTACAGAGGAGGTAATCCTTAAAGTGGGTCACACAAGAAGACGTTGTAGAAAGGTAAACCAGATCAAGATGAGTAATAGAATTAGTAAGTGCTCTAAGAGTTTAGCAGGAGGAGAGATCAGCAGTTACTAGGGAGATGAGAGAAGATTTCTTGGAAGATGTGGGACATGAACTTGCCTTTGAGAATTGGGTGATACTTGAGTTAGTGCAGGAAAAACGTTCCACAGTGAAAAGCCATGTGAACAGAAATACTGAGATATGCCATGTGAGTTGTCCCTAAGAACAGGTTAAGTAGAACTAAGGTGATTGGATCAGGAAATGGGGGAGAAACAATAAATGGAAAGGGGCCAGATCTGTTAGGGAAGCGTGCCCAGAAGCATGATAGCCAAGCTGTAGTTGGTAACAGGTGGAAATTCAGATGGTTAATCTGGTATTTGCTGAATGAATTGAAATCTGGAAGATTGGTCTTTGGTTTTGTTTTTTGGAAACTCTTGGTGGTGCCAGCATAGAAATAGGAATTTGGATTGAACTTACAAATCCATTGAGAAGGAACAAGAAAAACAGGATTCAAGTGATTTAACAGGGCTAGAGAAGAAAAATCAGAGTTGATGTTCAAGAACTTAAACCATGGTAACCGGAAAGATGATTTTTGGCAGAAGTGAGAAAGTCAGAGTGGGCCTGATTGGGTTGAAGTTTAACTTTAGATATGTTGGGGATGAGTTCCCAGTGTGGGGGAATGCCTCATGAAGAATATTGAGGCAGATCAGGCCAAACATACCTGTGACTTCAAACACTGTTTGTGTATTTTTAAACAAAAAATATGGCAAAACAGAACCAAGTTCTACATAAACCTCAGACTGAGACCACTACTCAATAACTGTTAAGAAGGTAGAGAAACTGAGTGTTCCTATACTTGACTGTATGTCTCATGTTGTACTTCTTTCTTTTTTGCCCTTAATTTCATTAATCCTGCTAGATGTTTTAAGTGACATTTTCTGTACTTGAAGGACAACTCCTTTGATCACCGTTACTTTTTATGAGATTGTGCTATTTGCTCATTTCTTCTTCATGAGTCTTGCCCCTTATTATGACACGACCTCCCCCCCCCCCAACCACCAACTTTTCCCCTCTATTAAAGTCTCTTTCAGACAAGTCTGATGGGAGGAAATAGGTTCTGGGGCGAAACACTCACTTTGAAAACCTGTTGAGATCGAGATGATAGTTTGACACATGTACAGAATGCTGAACTACTCCCTGAAGCCTGATAAACACTGTGACCCCAGTCAAAACCTTTGACTCTGGATCATACGTTCTTCCTTCAGTATCCTAATCTTTTGACATTCTGGAACCTACTAGTCTTTATTTACTGACCGGATGGGTGACTGTCCTTAAAATTTTAATCATGTTCTCACTGACTGTTGTGTTTTAGAGAAAAATGCTTGGAGGGTGGGGGCTTCCTCCAGTAAAGAGCTGAAGGGTTGGCTCCTTCAATTTCTTTGTCTTAGCATCTTCTTGCTACCTCCCACAGAGATCCATATGGCTTTGGAGACAGTCGAGATACAAGACGTGATCGGTCCCCCATTCGAGGAAGTCCAAGGAGAGAGCCCAGGGATGGCAGAAATGGCCGGGATGCTCGAGATAGCAGAGACATGCGAGACCCCCGAGATTTGCGGGACCACAGAGATAGCAGAGACATTCGGGATCACAGAGACAGCAGAAGTGTGCGTGATACTCGGGACATGAGGGATCTTAGAGACTTTCGTGACCTAAGAGACTCTAGGGATTTTCGAGAGCACCGGGACCCCATGTACGACAGATACAGAGATATGAGAGACTCCCGAGATCCCATGTACAGGTACCTGTACAGCTGTTCTGCTTGTCTGGTTTTTGTTTGTTTGTTGTTGTTTTTGTACCATTCTTTTTTATGCTGAACTAATTGAAAGCTCTGTACAGCAGTGACTATCAGCCCTATATTTCCAATGTCTATCAAATGGTAGGTGTGCTGCTTAATGAATATGTGCTGAATGTGTGAATGATGATGAATTGTGCTTAGTGAATGAATCTAGGTCTCTCCCTGTGGCCTATGAAAGGTAACATTGTGCAAATGGAAAAAAAAGATGGCGTGCAGATTTTTTTGGCCGTGCAAAACGACAGGGAAGATGCACAAATGGCCAATACATTTGTGAAAAGTTGCTTGATGTCCTTAGTTATCAGAGAAAAGCAAAGCCAAGCCACAATGAGATACCACTTCATACCTACTAGGATGGCTATAATAATTTATTTAAAAAAACATTGGTGAGGTGTGGAGAAACTGGAACCCTCATACATTGCTGGTGGAAATGCTACTATGGCTGCTGTGAAAAAGTTTGGCATTTTCTCAAAAAGTTAAATATAGTAGAATTAATGATCCATCAGTTAGTTCCACTCTTGAATATATATCCAAAAGAATTGGAAAGAGGAACTCACACAGGTGTATGTGAATGTGCATAGCAACGCTAGTCACAGTAGCCAAAAGGTGGTTACAAGTCAAATGTCCATCAGTTGATGGATGAAAAAATGTGATATATCCATACAATAGAATATTATTCAGCTATAAAAAGAAAGGTGATTTTGATACCTGCTATACCCTTGATGGACCTTGAAAACATTATGCTACGTGAAATAAGCCAGACAGACACAGAGGATACATACAAGTTACAGAGATGGGGGATGAGTTTCTGTTCAGAGTGTTCTATTCAGGGTGATGAAAAATTATTTTATTTATGTATTTTTTTTTAATTTGTTTTGTTTTTTAACCACAATTTTTAAAAAGCACAGGGAAAGAGGCTTGAGGTGGGGGCATGGAATGGTTCCTCAAAACTAACATCAATAATTAGTACCAGTTACTTTATATTTACTTTAGGCAAGGGAGTTTACTTTATGCTGAGAGCTTTCTGTATATCCTCCCAGTCATTTTTGGAAGGTAGGTTAACTCAGTCCCAGCAAGAGAGCTGATAAGCAGTGAGTCCCAGTACTAATTCGTTTGTCTAATCCCAAAGTCCTATGCCTTACTATGCTTACTTCCTCACAAACAACTGGGTCCTGAATAATTCTCTATATTTGATTTTTGCAGGGTAGGACTTTTAACTGTGCACATTTCTGTAACTTTTCAGGAGAGAAGGCTCTTATGACCGATACCTGCGAATGGATGACTATTGCAGGAGGAAGGATGACTCTTACTTTGACCGTTACAGAGATAGCTTTGATGGACGAGGCCCTCCAGGCCCAGAAAGTCAGTCTCGTGCAAAAGGTAAAGTAGCAGAAACAGTTTATTCTTATCACTGGTAAGACACTTTACAAAAGAAAGAGGAAACTAATAACCAACTGGAAAGGGGCTAATGACTTGGCTGAGCAATTCACAAAAAGAAGAAATACGAACAGCCTATTCATGTGTAGAGAGCATTCAGCTTGAAAATCATTTTTAAAATGCAAAGTAGTACCATCATCTGGTTTAGTCATCTAACAAGAAGAAATAAATATGAATTCCATCAATAAGAAAAGAAATGGACAGAAGATTGGAGCTGAAGAGGTTAAGTGTTTGCTTTTTGCTCATTGACCAAGTAACTATAACTATCTGCATTACGTGTGTAGTATGTGGGGTTTTTTGTTTTATTTATAATTTTTACCTAACAGCATCTACTTTTTAGGTAAAGACAGACATGTTTCTTATTGATAAAAGCCTTGATTTTCTCAGTATATTCAATACATCTTTAAAGATTTTGAAATTGTTTGATACCTGGTCAAGTTGAATTAAGAACCTCATTTTTAATGTGTTACAAAACTTACACTTTACTGCCTGGTTTTTTTGGTTTGTTTGGGGGCTTTTTGGGTTTTTTTTTTTTTTTTTAACTGCCTAATTTTTTTAAAAAACAAATTACAGTTAACTGTCAATAAGCGTCTTAAATAGTTGTCCCCAAGATGAAAATTAGAATAATTTTCAAGTTGGTGAGAGGTTTTCTTTTGGATTTTGGGGGTTTTGGTTTTTTTTCTTAATGACAGTACTCAATGTTGACTAAGATGTGGAGAAATAGCACTAGGTGATCCACCCCTATGAAAGGATAAATTAGTAATAGCCTTTCTAGAGGGCATTTTGGCAGCATGTATCAGATTAAAACAACCATGCCATTTAATCCAGTCATTCCATTTCAATGGATTTATAATAGTAAAAAATAATAATGAGGGTTATTTTTAGGAGGTAGTCTAGAGGATTAATTCAGAGAGAGTATGTGTTATGACCTCTGCCTATAAGTAGTTGAGGATTGAAAATAAGGCCTGTGACTTATTTTTATAGAAAGGCACGGTCCATGTTTCAGTTTTACCTGGTGTCATCCTGCAGAGCGTTTGAAACGTGAGGAACGACGTAGAGAAGAGCTTTATCGTCAATATTTTGAGGAAATCCAGAGACGCTTTGATGCCGAGAGGCCTGTTGATTGTTCTGTGATTGTGGTCAACAAGCAGACTAAGTAAGAACCCTTTGGATATTTTTCCTGAGTGAGGAGAAGGATCAGGGGAGAAATTCAGGCTCCTTCTTGGCAGCTGTACCCACTTAACTTGGGCTGTGTACTCTGGCATTGCTGTACTGTGTTAACCAGAGTTCTTTCAGTTGTAGGTGACAGAAGACCCATTGCAAACTGGCTTAGGCCCAAAGAGAAATTTTTAGTTTGCTTGACTGGCAAGTTCAGGCATGGCCACATCCAGGGTCAGACAGTCATGAAGATTTGCTCACTGTATTGCCTTCACTCTCAGACAAGATTTCTACTTGAAAAGGCAGAACAGCATTGGCTTTAGACATGTATCTTCTTAGCGTAGCAAACCTGTGGGCATAGAGCTGCTCTTTCCCATTGCTTCCACCTGAAGTCCTGGGATTGTTTCTCATTGGATTGCCCTGGCTTACTTTCCCATCCCTGGACTATCACTTTGACCAGCGGTGCTGGGATGCCCTGATTGGCCAGGGCTAGGTCATGTGCCCTCCCCTAGCGCTAAAGGTGGGATTAGCCCTGTGGAACCATGTGGACTGAGTGGGAAAGGCGTTCCTTCCCAAAGGAAAATCAAAGAGGAGAATATATGCTGGTCAGGCAAAGCAGTAGATGCCCCCTTTGTGAGGCTATCCCGAATCTCCAATACTTTGGAAAGCATCTGTCTCTGCATTTGTCAGCCAAGAGCCAGGCTTTCTTTGTGAAGTGCTCTAGCCTTGCAGAGCTGTTAGGTGACCATACTAGCCAAGTTGGAGTTCACAGCACTATTTTACTCTACCTCTGTTTCACATTCTTTCCTTGAAGAAGGAGAGCAGAGATGCAGAAGGGAGTATAGCAGCTTGCAAGTTTGACAGTAGCTATGTTCCCTTTCCCCAGGTGGTTAGTAAATAACTTCATGTATTTTCTAGCAGTTTGAGGTTAAAGAGCTAATTTGAAGGCAGAGACTAGGGAAATAGGTGTTGAGACACCAAGCAGCAGGCAGAGTTCACAGGCTCAGGGCTGCCTTGTGTAGAAATAGATGCTGCTTTAACTTGCAGATAGCTTTTTTTTTTTTTTTTTAACGCATGATAGTAGCTGTCATTTTCTGAGCACCTACTCTGTACTACTCCATGCTAGCCACTTTAAATTATTATTTTAATCTTCACAGTAATCATGTTTCATGTTTATTCATTCATCAAATTTTTTCTATGTATAGCAGGTGGTAGGTCCTGGAGCTGTAATGCTAATAAGCAAACACACATGGCCCCTTCCTCTTGTGAAGCTTATACCCTAGTTGGACAGATGACAAAAATAAATGTATTGGTGATGAGTCCTATAAGAAATATATCAAGGATCTGATTTAGATTGGAGAAAAAGTCAAGGAAATGACATAGGAGCTGAGCCATGTTATTCCTGTCTGGTAAAGAAACTGAGGCTTGTAAGAGGTAAAAGGACTTGCTTAAAGCTTCAATTTTGCAAGTAAATGTTAGGGCTAGGATCCAAGCCTGTCTTTCTAGCATTTAAAACCCATGCCTTTCCCACTGTGTTGTGCAGCCTCTACAAAGACAGGCGTGCTACAAGTCTTAGGTTGCAGGATAGTGTTTAGGAATGACCATCGGACTAGAGAATCAGGAGAAGAACCTGGGTACTAAATACTGGGCTGTTGGCAACTTCACATGTGACCATTCTGAGCCAATATAAAGAGAAGGAATTGGTCTAGATTCTTGGAGCCTGAAGAGGGTTCTAGGAAGGCACTGGTAGAGCTAGGATTTGAAATCTTCATAGGAGCACACACAGCTGGCTGAGGTGCCACAGTGTGCAGATTGGGAGTTGGTCAGGGAGTACTCACCTGGATCCTGTTTTTTCCTGCAGAGATTATGCTGAATCTGTGGGGCGAAAAGTTCGAGACCTGGGCATGGTAGTGGACTTGATCTTCCTCAACACAGAGGTGTCACTGTCACAAGCCTTGGAGGATGTTAGCAGGGGAGGGTCTCCCTTTGCTATTGTCATCACCCAGCAACACCAGATTCACCGCTCCTGTACGGTCAACATCATGTTTGGAACCCCACAAGGTATGGAGGCCCAAGTGAGTCAGAATTCCAGAAGTTGTCACTAGTCCATTAATTTTTTTATGTCTTGCTCAGAGCAGCAGGTTTTAGGTAAGTGTATTGCAGCTCAAATGTGGTAGGGCCCTTTTATAAGTGCCCTGGCAAAGACTTGCATAGTCATTTATTCACCTGATATTGTTCACTGGGCCTGCTGTGTGTGACATTATATTTAGCCCTTAGGTATATACAGTGATGTATCGGCAAATGTTTAACAACCATTTCTGGGGTGGGGGGCGATGTGGTTTATAGTATTTGCTGATTTCCATGGTGTAAATACTCCCACTGTGTTCTGTATCAAGCCACCAACGTGAAGTCACTTCAGGGCAAGTTGGGAAGAGATGCGCACAGTCAGCTCTCACCAGTGAGGGCCAGCTCTGGCACGTACTACACTGCATGCAATAGAGTTCTTGCTTTCACCAAACTTTCTAATGAGGCACAAAGCATAGAACAGGCAATTAGGATACTCTTTGTGTGCTAGAGAAGTGGGTAGAGGGGCTGTGAGAACAGGGAGGAGGCCCTGACCTCCTGGAGGCCCCGGGTAGGTTCTTGAAGTCCTTCCCTGAAGTAGCTTTTAGTCCTTTGCTCCCAGATTGTTGAGACTCAGCCAACTGATGGCCTGTTCATTGCTCTCACAGCATAAACTTTTCCCTTTTCCCACCGCCTGGGGCTATTTGCCTGACCAGTTTCATGCATAAGCATATTGTAGAAGCCGCGCCAGCAGGTCATTAGTCTTTCTGAGGAACAGTCCTCAAGATGCGTGAAGAACATTTATATCAAGTGCTGAGAAGTCTTCTCACAACCCTGTAAATCATGTTGCCCAAGGGTGAAGAGAGGAGGTTATTTAGGGTCACAGTTTGATCTTAATCTATAACCTTTGAACTGATGAATTAAAAAACAGCTCTATCCTGAGGAGCACAGTGGAGAGCCAGGCTTTACAGAAGGGCGTTTTGGACCCCCGTGGCCTACCTCCTGTGGTTATTCTCTACATGGTCTTTTTGAAGCTGTGAGAGACTGTCATGTTTCTTTGGTTTTTACTACACGTCTGTGATCTAAGAATTTCCCCCAAAGAGCTAGTTCTGTACAGGGGTGTCTGTTCCCCACCAAAGAAATCCATTCACCAGTCTTCCCAACCTTCATCCCCCTCCCCTCCCAACCTCTCCCCATCCCCATTCCAAGGCTTTTTGTCACTGAAATGGTTTTCTTGCTCTTTTGAGGTTAGGGAAGGCTTGGTGGAATCCAGCAGGTGGGCACTCAGATCTGTCATGGGAGAAAGTAACTCATGTCATTTCCTCCTACAGAGCATCGCAACATGCCCCAGGCAGACGCCATGGTGCTGGTGGCCAGAAATTATGAGCGCTACAAGAATGAGTGCCGGGAGAAGGAACGCGAGGAGATTGCCAGACAGGCAGCCAAGATGGCTGATGAAGCCATCCTCCAGGAAAGAGAGCGAGGAGGCCCTGAGGAAGGAATGCGCGGGGGGCACCCTCCAGCCATCCAAAGCCTCATCAACCTGCTGGCAGACAATAGGTACCTCACTGCCGAAGAGACTGACAAGATCATCAACTACCTGCGAGAACGGAAGGAGCGGCTTATGAGGAGCAGCACCGACTCTCTGCCTGGTGAGCTACGTGGCAGGGCCGAGGTGAAGTTCTGACTCTGCATTTCTCTAATCCCCAAGCTCTGATGGGAGGGTGGCAGGCCCAGGGCTCTTTGGGGTGGGTAAGGGAAACGAGCCCATCTCTTGGATTCTCCTGTGGGCCATCCATGCTGGTGTAATGATAACAAGATTTGGGTACTGAATTCTGATCCCTCTAGTTAATGTGGTGGTGGGCGGGCTAGTATTGCTGGCTCCCTGGAAACCAAGATGGATGCCCTTTTGTCTTTAAGTAGTTCTCTGGGGGAACAAAGCTGTTTCTGGAAACAGCACATACCATGAGGTGGCCCCTTTGGGAAATTGATGTTATAGTCTGTGTACCGTGTGATTGATGTGATCTGTGATTGTTGTTCTTCCCTGGGCTGCTAAGCCTCCTGCCCATGGAGGGTACTTTTCAACCAGATACCTCCTCCTTCTGTCTTCTAGGCCCGATTTCCCGTCAACCACTCGGGGCGACCTCGGGTGCCTCGCTGAAGACACAGCCAAGCTCCCAACCGCTCCAGAGCGGCCAAGTGCTCCCCTCTGCTACACCCACTCCAGCTGCACCCCCCACCTCCCAGCAAGAGCTTCAGGCCAAAATCCTCAGCCTCTTCAATAGTGGCACGGTTGCGGCCAATAGCAGCTCTGCTTCCCCCTCAGTTGCTGCCGGAAACACCCAGAACCAGAATTTTTCCATAGCGAACAGCCAGCCTCAGCAAAGATCACAGGCCTCTGGCAGTCAGCCTCCAAACATTTTGGGACAGGCAGGATCTGCTCGGAACATGGGTCCCAGGCCTGGGGCTCCTTCCCAAGGGCTCTTTGGCCAGCCTTCCACTCGCCTGGCACCTGCCAGCAACTTAGCTAGCCAGAGGCCCGTGTCTTCCACAGGTATCAACTTTGACAATCCAAGTGTACAGAAGGCTCTGGACACTCTGATCCAGAGTGGCCCTGCTCTCTCCCACCTGGTTAGCCAGACAACAGCACAGGTGGGGCGGCCCCAGGCCCCCATGGGATCGTACCAGAGGCATTACTGAGGCTAAATCTCAACTACCCTCGGTCCCCTCTTCCCCTGGTCTCCCACCTATTGCGTTCTAAATAGAGTTATTTGGAGGATGTTCTCTGCGCCTATCCAGGTCCACATCGAATGTCATAAGTTTCTACCATCTGCTCTCTTCTGCCCAAGGCTGTGTTGCTTATTCCTTCCAGAGTCAGAATTTATACTACATTGGAGGTGTATTTTTGTTGTTGTTGGGGGTTTTTGTTTTGTTTTTTGGTAGAAAATAAATATCTCTGGGGTCATGGGCAGTATAGGTGTCTGGGCTCAGTTTGTATTTTATTTGTCTATGAGCTGAATGTGGGGGTGGGGGAGGAAGAAGCCAAGGCCCAACTGGCTGAATTTGAGGTAGCATTTTCATGTTGGGAGCCACTGCCTTTGTTCATTTTGAACCTACCAGGTTTTTCAGCCTCGCACAGGCTCACCAGAGCTCAAGCTCCTGCCTGCAGCTTCCGTGTAGGGTTGCAGAGCAGCAGGTTGGGCTTGGTGGGCACGGCGTCATCATGCCCCATCCCACGTACGTGGGGTCTGCTTGAGGATTCATAAGCCGGCCGGTCAACAACTGGAGTTGTTGAGGTGTGGCCAGGGCAGCCACTTTTCTGCCTGACCCAGGTTGTTTTCTGGTTTTCTCTTTCTTTTTGGCTTTCATTTTGATGGAAGATCTCCCATGGACTGAATAGCTCCAGTCACCAGCAGTTTAACACAAACTGTGAATCTGGGCCTTAATCACTCTTACCCCCTAACATTTCTGTCAGCCTCTCCCTCACCAGTGGTAGTTTCATGGAGTCGGCTCTGAGAAGGCAGCTCTGGACTCTGGCAGTGAACACCCATTTTTTCAGTGATTGCTTTGGGCGGTTGGCTCAAAAATCAGGCTCTTGTTCTGTTTTCTAAGCAGCAGGAGGTAGGGACCATTTTGATGTCAGACTTTTGGTAGCTGGACATGTTCTTGATATAGGCGGCTCTTCATAACTTTTGATCCAGAGTGAAATTACTAGAGGGAGGGTTTCTGGCTGCTGCTCTAAACGGAGCCAAAGGAAGCTGCCCTCTCCCTAGGGATGGTGTTCATTAGAGCCTTGTGGATCAGTCTCAAGGGGCCCCTGGCAGAGACAAGGGAGAGCAGTGACTTCAGCTGAGTCCCTGCCAGTGGCTGAGTAAACAATGGTTTCAAAAATTCAAGGTCCCCAGATGGCAGCATTTTATGTTCTGACCTGTTTGTGTTATATAGTGTTTTCTTCCTCTTTGAAACTTTTGTGTTGTTAATAAGATGAGATGATTACTTTTTAATTAAAATGAAAAAGTGAAAGGTGTGTTGTCTTTCTTGGGTGTGAATATCCACAGGCCTCTTTGTGGGCATTCCTTCCCAGAGTTTGAAAGTGAGGTTCCCTGGCAACACTGATTGGTTTCGGTCTGCCGTGAGTCTGCCCCCTCTTGTCCTCAACCTGCAGTTAAATCTCTTTTAACCCTAGCTTCTCTTCTTATGCTGCTCACCTCGTTAGATGCCTTAATAACCGTTCAGAGCAAAAGCCTGCTGGTTAATTATAATGCTATGTAAACGTCCTTGTTTGTGGCAGACTTTGTGTGTCAGAGGCTTATCCTCTTATTCTAGAATAGGAAAACAGGACTGTGAGGAGGCTATTTGTGGCCAAAGGCCAGTGGAGAGTGGGGTACTCTCCTGTTTTGATTTTGTCTCAGTTGCCACCCTCTCTCCAGCGTATCATGCAAGGAGTTGGCAGAACCAGAGTCAGGTAGGTGTCCTGGAGAGCATTTAAAAGAGCCCATCAGGAAACTTGGGGTGGGTGTAGTGAAGCGACTGGCACAAAGCCTCCAGTGGGTTAGGGACCAAGATGCTGACTGCTGAGCCTGCCCTAGAAGTGCTCACCATCTCATAGGAGATGTGGGTGCAGTGCCCCTGCTGCCAGTTCCTTTGTCCCCCTAGGACAGCACCCCAGAGCTATCAGTACACAAACTGGACAGCCAGGCCTGGGGGATCAGCCCACCTGACTCTTCTGTCAGTGGTGGTCAATGTTTCTGATTAACAGCCTGGGATCCTCCTGGAGTGCCACCTTTAATACCCCTCTTCCTACCTTATTCTCCCCCTGGAGTGTCCAAACAGCACACCTCAGGCTGTAAAGGGTATAATAAAATTATTTTTATTGCATTTTGTGCAGACGGGAATCTAAAAAATTAATACAGTAAAAGCTGTAAAGCATTAAATGGGAGCATTCAACAATAAAGGAAAGAACCAACCCTCTCCTTTTCATTGGCACAAAGAACACAAGATCAATACTGAGGCAGAATGCGGAATACTGAAACACACTGAAAATTAAAGGCAGGCCTAAGAATAGTAATAAATACTCTTGATTTGGTTTGCAACCTCTCCTATTTACAAGGGTTTTCAACTTCATTGCATTGCCCTGCACATAGATCATCTAAAACAAAAGCAACACTAGTTATCACTACAAGGCTATTGAAATATTGCACTCAGAATAAAAGTCACTTGAATGGACATGAAACATCTAGCTACATGATTATAAAGATAATTTGATGAGTGACGTGTGATAACATTCATAACAAATATTGCACATGTAGTACAGAAAACTTGGGGTCGTGTTGTGGGATGTCTGTTTTCATCAACGGAAACTTTGCTCTTGCCAACCAGACAGTCTGGGCCCAGATAGTGCAACTTTGGTTCCCTAATGGATGTTAATACAGCCCCCTTTCCTTTCTGCCTAGCCCACCACTTCAGCCCCGGAGTGCTCAGGCCCCCAGAAGGCTAGACCCAGCTGTGGTTCTCAGAGGGAGGTCTTTTGGAGGATGGGGGTGGGGAGTGCTGGTGTCTAATACCTCCAACTTCTGATTACTACCTGGAAGAATCTATCCAGCCCCTTGATCAAATTTCAGAGGGGCCTTGACCTAACCAAACCTACCTCCAGCCTCACGTGACCCAGTCTAGATGGCACCAGCTCCAGCTCCGCCTTGGGCTCAAAGGAAAGGAGGTGGTGAGGTCAGGAGTACCCAGTAGCCTCAGCTCTGGGAGGTGGGCGGGATGTCTAACTAGGTGTGACGTTCAGGGCCCTGGGGCTGGAGGTACTGTACCCAGTCCCAGAGGGCGCTGGAATGAGCATGCAGTGCCTGTCCCCCTTAGTAACGTGCCCTGGGGGAAGGGAACCCGGCCAATGCGGTTTCTCTAAAGGTAGAGGGCACCTCCGACCGGGTTGGTGGAGCACAAGCGCCAAGGACTGGTGTTGGAGAAGCCAAAGGCCTTGGGTCCTAAGTTGGAGGAGGGCAGAGAGGCGCTAAAAACAAAGCACATGGCGACTCCAGCCCTCCCCCAAGCCCAAGTGCCTGGGAGACGCAGCTAGAGGCCGCTGCTAGGCAGCGAGTCCCGGCCCTGGGACGCGGAGAAGGCGGCTGGGTCCCCGAGGCCAGAGCTGCCAGACGGGGACAGGAGAGGGAACATCAGGGATAGCGCTGGGGCCTCCCCTGCGGGTCCGGCCCCGAACCCAGTACAGCCCCCTCCTCCCTCACCTCTCTCAGGGAGGAAACTCCGGGGGAGGGGACGCCCTCCAGCTCCCCGATTTCAGTCTTTGGCGAAGAGCCATGGGATGGGGGGAGCAGACGACAAGCCGATTGAGGAGAGACGCCTGCTCCCCCAGCGAAGGCACCGGGGCGGGGCTTCCTCGGCGGGGCGAGGGCCTCTCTCGGTTTCTCTCCCTTGAGGAGCGCCCCTCCCCTATCCTGGCCCCAGCTTGCATAAGAGCCGATGAGAAGGGGCTGCGAGCATCTCTGCAGCCACGGTGGAAGCTCACATCCGCTGGGAGGCGAATCCAGGAAAAGCTGGACATTTGTCTCGCTTCGTCTCCGGAAAGAACTATAGGGAAGGGTCGGAAGCCAAGGGTGCGCGGAAAGGGTGAGGAGGCGTCGAGGAGGTGTCGAGGGACCACGACTCCCGCCTGGGCCTAAAGCACTTTTGCTCTCAAACTCTCGGACGTCAAGGAAAACCCAGCCTCCCGAGGCCTCCGCCTTCCCTTGGCGCCCCCAGCGGGAGAGCTCGACAGTGGCGAGAAGTCCGTTGCGCTTCTAGTCACAGAAATATGGGGACGTTAAAAATACACGCGATGTCTCCTGTACACTATGTATAGGCTCGGCCGGCCCGCGCCAGCGGCCGCGCGAGGAAAGGTGACGCAGACGGCGGAGCGCGGCCTCCCCACCCACGCCCTCGGGGCCGCCGGGGGAGGGGCGCAGAGCGAGGGCGGGGCGGGGCGCGGGAAAAGAGGGAAAGGGCGGCGCGGACTACCGGGGGTCCTCAAAGCCCCAGCTCCGCTCCTCTCCGCGCCTCCTCCCACCTTTATTGCAGCGTCTCCTCCGGCGGGGCCAGGTCGGGCTTAGAAAAAGGGCAGCCGGGGCCGACAGGGCGCCAGTGGGGCGCCCGGGGCTCTGGTCTCCGCGCGGGGCGGCCCTCTCCGAGTCAGCCCCGACCGACGTGGCCTCCGGGCTTCAGGCAGCGGGGAAAGGGGCCAGGGCGCGGGCACAGGGTCTGTGTGTAAACGGTGACAGCGGCGGGGGGCGCGGCGAGGGCTCCGGGGCCGCGGGCCGGACGCGCTCGGGCCCGGGTGGCAGGTCCTGGCTCTCAGGAGTAGATGGTGATGACCTCGCGGCCGCCGCCGCGGACCAGCATCACCCGGTCCAGATGCTCGGTGAGGACCTCGAGGAACTCCATATCTGAGCGCCCGTCAAGGAGAAAGATTGTCCCCTTCCCTCCCGATGGAATCAGGGCGCCACGGGAACGCCGGACTCGCGTCCCTGTCCGCGGTGCTGATTCCGAAGCCGACCCGGCTCAGCTCTTCCTTCCCAGGGCTAGGACCCAAGTCTCCTGATGTCCACCTCCCCCTTCGTCCCAATTTTAAACCCAGGATACAATTTTCGTCACCGTTGCGGTTGCGGGGAGGCCCAGGCATGTTGAGCAAAACAAGCTTGGCATCCCGGGATTTCTTCACGATGACCTCGTTCAGCCGCACGGCGGTGTGCATACGCCGCACGTTGGACTGGTTCCTGCGGGGAGGAAGGGAGGGAGGAGGGCACGTAAGGCTGGGAGAGGGGAGAGTTGGATCCAGTCGCCCTTCCAGCACCCCCACCCCAGCACTGGGCTGCTGGGATCTGGTCCTTGCAAGCCAGGGACCACCAACCCTAGACCTCACCAGGCTGGGCTATTCAGAGACCCCAGAGGTCAGGGGCACCAACTGAGTGTTCATAGTAGAGTGAGAAAAGTAGGGACCCTGGCCAACCTAGGAGGGAATTTAAAAATTCTGAAGCACTTACAAGTTCTCCCACTCCCTTCAGGAAACATAAGAGAAGCAAAGAGAGGAAGAAAAAGAGAGGGGTCAGAAAAAGCAGGAGAAGCTGAGGACTTGAGCCACCATCAACCACCCTGTGTGCAAACTGGTCCTGTTCTCCCAGCCCCCAGGCTTCACCTTCCACTGCCTGCAGCTGACAGTTCTGACCCTTAGCAATCAAGCCCAACCTGAGTCCTCAGATGGGGAAACCAAGACAAAGTCTGGGCTGGGTATTCCAACTACCAGGCCAGGACCCCTTCTGCTCATTTGTTCTGCCATGGGGAGCAAAGACCCATAGGCTCACCCCAGACCCTAGCCCTTAGCCCCCAGGCTCATACGGCTTCATGCTGAAGAAGTCCTTGATGCCCTCGGAGGAGACAGGACTGGGTCCCTTGTTCTTCTCTGCCACCGATTTGTCCTTGGTCCAGGTGAGATGCACTTTCTCTGGATCTGCCTCGCCCTCCCCCTCAGGCTCCTCCCCCGGGGATGGTGAACTGCTAGGGCAGCTGGGAGCACTCTGGTCATGGATCAGCTGCACCTGAGGGATGAAAGTAGGGACAGCATGTGACTCCTTTGGAGGCCAAAGGTTCTGCTCCCACTGGCTGGAGCCAAACCACCCCAGCTTCATACCTCCTCTTCCGGCTTCTCCTCACTGTCACCAGCTGTCTCTTCTGGGACGTTGAGGCGGAGTCGAGTGTTGGCTGGATTCTTTCTCCGGATGGAGCCACGAGACTCATCTGTGATACTCTGGATCTGGGGAGTGACAGAGGTCGGTGCCAGCTCTGCTGGAAATCACTACCCACGCCCTGCAAAGAGCTACCCCCACAGCTGACGTTCAGCTAGGATGTACACTTTCGGGACCTGTACCAGTTGTTAAAATACTGCGATGTTTCCACACCAAATAGCTATTGCCCCACTGACCTGGCCACTCCAACTCCTCTCTAGTACCTCTGACCTCGCCACTGTCCAACAACCAAAGGGTTAACACCTGGCCCAGATGGGCTCTACCTTAGTATTATGGTCCACTGCCAGTTCTGACTGGTCAGTGAGCATGCCATTTCTTAAAATTTTACTGTCACCTACCTCCGAGAGCTCTTCTGTCCCCAGCCCCAGTGTGCCATCACTCATTTTCCCAAGGACCCCACTCCCTGAGGTGGGGCTTTCATCCAAATGCCAGAGGGCTAGTGGTCCCAAATGACCCACACTGGGGAGCTCTTACACTTGTACCACATGAGAGCTCATCATCATTACCCCTGAGAACTCACCATCCTCACCCTAGGAGGTTTGCCCCCAACTCTCATCAACAACTATATCCTGAAATATCCATCTGTTACCCACTCTCTAAGGGTCGATCACATGATCCCTTGTCCCCCACACTGGCAGCCCACACCCCTGAGGAATCATCACCCATACATATTTAGCATCCACTATTCTCCCTTGGGCCCCAGAAGTCACATAGAGAGAGGAAGATCCGTCACCCACGCCAAAGGCCCTCTGTATCCTGGCTGGGAGGCTTGATAGAGGCAGCTGCAGTGTGAATCCCTGCTGCTGGGGAACCCAGTGCCAGGAGATGGCAATGCCAATGTGCCAGGAGTGGGCCATCCCAAACCTGTGCAGACCCAGAGCTGGCAGCAGCTTGAGACTCTCTGAGCCCAACCAGGGCAACCTCACCTCCCGCTCCCGCTCGTTCTTGGTTAAATGCATCTGCTTGAGGATCTGGGAACGCTGCTCCATCACCAATGTCTTCTCGTAGGTGTAAGCTGAGATGTCGCTCTCATGCTGTGTGCAGGTAGGGGTGGGGATGGGGTGGGGGTGGAGCAAGGGAGGAAAGTATGAGCTCTGAGCTCAGGTGCAAGGCCAAGGGAAGGGAAGCAGGCCCCCTTCCTTCTGCCAGCCTAGGGCTTCTCTATCCAATGACCTAGTTTAATCAACAATTGTGGGAGGCAAGGACAAAGCAGACAGTGATTCTCTTTAAAGGCAATGCAGCTCATTCCCTCCTCAGCCAACCATGGGACTAGGCCAATGAATAAGTGAATTAATGAATGAGTGGATTAATTAATTACCTGGGTGAATGGAGAGCGGGAAGAACTTTTAAAAGGAACACAGAGATGAATGAATACATACATGGATGAATGGATGGCTGAGTGAGTGAATAAACACATTAACGGGTATATGGGTGGATTAATGAATACACAGAAGGATGGATAAGTGGATAAATAAGCTCAGGGGAATGGATAGATGAGAGGCTGTAGAGGGTAACTGCTAGGAGCATGGACTCTAGGGCCAGTCTGCCTGGGTTTGAATCCTGGCTCTGCCACTTAGTGTGTGTTTGGGGCAAATTACTTAACCTTTCTGTGCCTCAATTTTCTAACCTGTAAAATGGAAATGATGATAACTGTATCTATTTCATTGATTGCTGTGAGAAGTAATATATATAAAGTGCACAGAACAGTGCCTTACATGGAGTTAGCATTATCAGATATGGCTATTCTTATAAAGGAGAAAAGGGTGGGTAGATGGATGGATGGATGGATGGATAGATGGATGGATGGATGGATGGACTCTCTGGTGAATATGTGAGAGGCTGAAAAGTGGATGGGGGGAAGGCATCCAGCATCACAAGCTGATGGGAGTTGGGTGTCCCCTATTTTGTTCTGGGCCAAGGGGAAAGAAGCCAGGTGGAACTCCAAAACGTCAGAGGTGGCTCCTGGGGACTCACCATCTCCACCACCTCGACCTCGGCAGTGATACGTAAATGGTACAGAAATGTGGTCAAGTCCTTCTTCATCTGGATGCTATTGTCGTCCATCTGGGCCACAGTGAAGATTCGCATCTTGCACTTCCGCCAGACCTGAAGGGGTGAAGGGAACCCAGAAAGGTCCAGCCCAGGTGCAATGTGGAGACACAGGGTCAGAACGTAGACAGAACCCTTTCCCTCACCCTTCCCACCCACCTACCCACACAAACATGCAGCCTCCCAATCCTCTCAGTGGCCACTCCCTACAAAAACACCTCTGCTTAGGAGAGGGTCCCCCCCTAAAGCATCACACGCTTGAGTTAAACATTGCTCTCCTTTATAATTCAAGGACACCTGCAAGGGGAGACACAGTCAGTTCCCCACATCTCAGAGTGAAAGGCGGGGACTGCAGCCCTTTCCCAGGAGCTCTCACGGAGCCCGGCGCCAGTCCGGAGCCCTGGAGCCCCACCCGTGGGCGTGGACACGTGCACGCAGACACGCGCACGCTCGCGCACGCGCACCTTGTGGTGCCGCAGCAGGAAGGGCAGCAGCATGAGCATGCCGCCGTCGTGCACGATCCACCAGACGTCGATGCTGCCCTCGGAGAAGCGCTCGGGGTTCCCGGGAAACATGGAAACGTTCTTGGTGACCAGCAGGGCCAGGTGACCGGCCGTGGTTTCCCGGACCAGCTCTGGAGGAGACCAAGGAGATGGCCAGACGGTAAAACAGGGACCCTGCTCCCCTTCTGGCACCCAGTGCCCCGCCCCGTCCCATCTCGGCCTTGGGCTGAGGAGTCAGAAAACCCCCATCTACCTGGGCTTCATCACTTGTTTGAATTTGGGAGAGCCTCTCTGGGCCTTCGTTTCCCCACCGGTCAAGTGGTAATAACAACACCTGCCCTTTCTGATTAAGAACTTGACCATGCAGGGCTCACTTAATCCTCTCAGCCACCTTCTAACGAGGATCTACCGATAAAGCAGCCTCAGGGTTTCCCAGCTGCGTGACCATCATCTCTCTGTGCCTCAGGTTCACACCAATAAGATACAGCAGTGCCTAGCCCCTCACAGGCCTGCTGAGAGAATCAGAGAAAGCCTGCATTTATGTCTGGCACACAGAACACAGTCTGTGTTAGTTACTGTATTACTTCTTACCCACTACTACCAAGGAATGTGATGCTCAGAGAGGGTGAGGCACTTGTGAACAATCACACAGCGAGGAAGAGCCAGAGGTGAGATTTAGACCTGGGTCTCAGCGACTTCACAGCTGTCGCTTTTCCCACTGCCGTGCACTGTCTTCCTCCCAGGGTTGTGAACCCTGCAGGAGCCAAGACAGTCTCCTTCGCACCTGAGTCCCCGGGCTCCCAGCACAGTGCCTGGCACCTGGCCGGCTTTGGACACCATCACCTGCATGTGCCGAATCTATACTTGTTATGCCTGGGAAATGGTCCCCAGGCCCAAAGAAGAAGAGCCCACCCCCACTCAGCCCTCCCCCACCCCCAGCCCACACAGCTTTACCAATGAAGTTCCTCCACGTCTGATGATCTTCCTTCTGCCTCCAGTTTCGGGGCCAGCCAACGAGCACCGTGTTGTGCTGCAGCCCCCCGAGGCCCCCGGACTGAATCAGATGGGACACACCGTCTCGCAGGTTGGAGGAAATCACTACCTGGCAGAAGCCTTTCACTTTCTCTGCCTCCATCAGGCGCCGGATGGACTGGGGGGAGGGGAGGGGTCAGAAAAGGACCGGCCTCAGGCCTCCCGAGCCCCGCCCGGCCCCTTGCAGCCTCCCTACCTCCCATCTCTCCCCTCTGTCAGCCCCGGCTTCCTAAAGCTCAGCTCTGATCATGTCAGCCTTTGGCACCCCATCACCTGTGGCCCCCATTCCTCACTGCTCAATCAAAGCTCTTCATATTCGGACCCCACACTTCCCACCACCCTGCCGTTGCTCACACAGGCCCCCGGCAAGCTCTCCCCCACCCCCCAGCCCCCCTCCCCCTGTTGTCCATAACAACCTGCCTGGCCCAACTCAACCATCACCATCTTCAGACACCACCCAAACCAGAATGAAACTGGGCTCCCCTGCATAGCCAGACAATATGGTTTTAACAGTTTTTAAAAGTTAGCATAATGGTAAGCATTTCAAAGGCACATTCAATCTGCACAATGAGGGAAGTGTTCTTATTACTCTCACTTTATAGGTAAGGAAATTGAGGCTCAGAGAAATTAAGACCTGCTTCAGGCCATACGGATAATGGATGTTACTGTAGAGGTTCAAGCCAGGGGTCTGACTCCATCCTTCATACTCTTAACCAAGCCTCTGTTGTGAAACAGAAAGGGCTCCTATTTCTACCTCTGCCCCCTCCTGCTTAATTCAGCACGCGGTGGCTGAGAATGTGCTGTGCGCCAGGCTAGGCCCCAAGGGAGACAGAGAGGCACAAGACCAAATCCCAGCCCTCAAGCTGGTCACGGGCCGGTGGGGAAGATAGAACATACACTGAAGGCTCTCAAGCCCACCTCACGTTGACAGGTGCTATGTTAGCATTAATAACTGCGGAGTAACCTTGGGCAAACCACCTCCCTCTATGAGCCTCAGATTTCTCATCTGTCAAATGGGCATCGTGACAGCTACCTTGTTTAGGAAGAGGGAGGATGACATAACATGATGTGAGTAGAGCTTAGTATACAGCCTGAGAGATCATAAATACTCAACACATTCTATTACTCTGCAGTTAATTAACGCTAACGTAGCACCCATCAACCTCAGATGGGTTTGAGAGCCTTCTGTGTATGTTCTGTCTTCCCCAGAAGACCACCTGGAGGGCTGAGATTTGGTCTTCTACCTCTCCATGTCCCCCAGGGCCTAGCCCAGTGCCTGGTACACAGCACATGTGCAGCCACTGCATGTGGAATTTATTTATTTATTTATTTATTTATTGGCACACGGGCTTAGTTGCTCCGTGGCATGTGGGATCTTCCTGGAGCAGGGATCGAACCCATGTCCTCTGCATTGGCAGGCGGATTCTTAACCACTGCGCCACCTAGGAAGCCCCTGCATGTGGAATTAAACTGACCAGTGGAGGCCTCCAGCCCTGGGCCCTGACAGATCAGTGTGAACAGCCCCATGAGGCAGAAACAACAACTGTCACAAGCCATGAGGGGTGCCCCTCCCTGTCTCATCTCACCTCCCTCAGGCCTCCTTTCCTCTCTGCACTTCTAGCCATGGCCCCAAGGGGAGAGAGACCTGAATCACAGACAGAACCCGCTTCCTCTGCCACCCACCGGACACCTGTTAGTGCTGCTCATTGCAGGCCCCGGCCGCCCCAGCCCACACGGGCTCTGTACAGTGTTCTGTGGACGTGGACCCGTGGATGGGAATGACAGCAGGGGAGCCGGAGTCAGGGACTGGGTTCAAATCCTGACTATGCTTCGGTGCCAGCTTTGTGACTTTCAGCAAGCTGCTTTCCCTCTCTGGGCCTCCGTTTCTCCCTGGGTCAAATAGGGATACTCGCCCTGCCGACTCCACGTGGTGTGAGGACCAAAAGAATCCACTCTTGAAAATGCTTTAAAAGATTTGCACTTCGGCAGGAAGAAATCTGAAGAAGTCTGGAATAGGAGTCTAGCAGTTCTAATGTGAGTCTCCATTTTCTGTCCTTAAACGAATGACCTGACTTCTCTAAGCCTCAGTTTCCTTATCCATAAGATGGGCCCTTCCGGCTCTGATCATCTTTGGTTCTGCGAGTTGGAGTCTAAGGAACTCACTCGCTGAGCCCTTGGACTTCTCTTCTAAGGAAGAGGACAGAAAAGCCTGAGCCCCAGTTGATGGCAAAGGTGGTAGGAAGGCAAGTGGAAAGGAGCAAAGACTGTCTTCCTGAGGGCTGCGTCCTTCCCCCTTTCCCCACCAGGGCCTCTACTCACCTCCTCTGCCCGCTGGGCCTGGGGATGGTTGTCCAGAAAGGTGCCCTCAAGGACAGAGCCCACAATGGTCAGGCCTTTCCCTGCCTTGAGCTGGGAGGTCAGCGAGAGCAGCTGTGGATGTACCACATTCTGGTCTTGGTCCACACGCACCAGCACCAGCAGCTGTGGCCTGAAGAGGGTGCAAGGTCACATGACCCACCCACCACCTATGCACCATACACTTATACACCCATATGCCATATACAGGTGAATTCACTCTCCACCCATCCTCCACACTCCCATCCACCTATACACCCACCACCAACCCATCCACCTACACACCCATCCATTTCCTTGAATATCAGCCCATCCAGCCATCTCCCACACATCTATCCATCCATCCACCCACCCATCTCTCCATCTACCTCACTCACTTATGCATCCATCCACCTACCTATCCACCCACCCATCTATTTTATCCTTCAGTTATCTACTCATATCCATGTTAATTTACCTACACATGTATTATTCACTCAATTACCCACACATCCACCTACCGCCATACACTCACACATTCATCTATTCACCCAGCCACCCTCCCATACATATATACACTCAGCCATCTACCCATCTATTTACCTGTTCATCTCCTTATTCGTTTAGCCTCCCCAGCCAGCCAGCCACCCATCAATTTAATAGCATTCTCTAAGCACCTACTCTGGACTAGACCCTGTGCTAAGCATTTGAGGATCCACAGACAAATTATGCAAAGCCTGGGTCTCTGGAAGCCCAGTTTAGTAGACATTAGCAAAGGACAAGCCAACGATGTCCTAGGCTTAGTTCAGAGTCCCAGGCCTTACTCTTAGCAAAATGAACCTGAGGGAGAAGAAGGAGGGACTGGGCTTGCAGAGCAATCAGTTAGAAACCACCCTGGGCTGAAAAGCAGGAGGTGAAGATTTCGGGTCCAGTTCTGCTTCCATGACCCCTGAGACCTTCTCTAGGCCCTGATTGTCACGTGAGTAAAATGGAGAGATTGTTATGAATCTAGAGATTTCTAAGAAGCCCTATAATTCTCAAAGCGGATGATTCCCCCTCTCCCAGAGCAAGTGCTACATGATACTACACTTACCTGTCTGTGCGCGTTGCCTTGTCCACGGAACTGTGAGGTCACTACATCCCCAGAGACCAGAAGGGGGCGGGGCATAGATTATGCGTTCATATATTTTATTTTTTAACAAACGATGGGATGAATGGATGGATGGATAGATGGTCAGGAGACTGGCGTGGCAGGCACGGTTTTGGAGAACACATGTCTGGAGCTCAGCTCAGCCTCGGTGTTGTAGGTGGGAAGGGTTCATATGAGGCTGAACGCCACTCAGCAAAAGCAGAACAAAGCAGGCGGGGAGGGTCAGGCCCTGCTCCCTTCCTCTCCCCCTGCTGAGCCCTCACACTTGTGCCCCCACCGCTCACCTCCAGTTCTTGGTGTGCGGGGGTCCTTCCTCCAGACGTAACAGGGCATAGCGAGCAGCGCTGAGAGACAGACCTCGGATCCCATCGCCCCACTCCTTCTCCGCCCTGGGGGCCAGGAGGGGGGATCGCGAGAGACAGAAAGCCAAGGCGTGTCAGGGAGAACCGTCCACCCTGGAGTGCCCGTCCCAGCACAGAGCTGTCTACCTCAGGCTCAGAAGGGAGGTCGCTCCTGCTGCCTCCACTTCTCAAAGCTTCAGCCCCTCTGCTCCTGTCATGAATCTCCCAATCCCACCCCATCATCCTTTCCCCTCCACTCTAGTGCCATCTTCTCCCACTTCCTGCCTCATCCCCACCCCACCCCCAGCACCATCACCCCTCTCTCCTCCTCACCCCCTCCTATCCCTCCGTCTCACCCAGCCCTCCCCACTTCCCATGCTTACCCGCGGTACTCGATGTACTTGTAGATGAGCCCAGCAATGAGCATGGCCACCAGGGCATAATACCAGGAGCAGATGAACATGAGGGCCAGGCAGAGGCTCATGCCCAGGAACGAGAGTGTCCTGGACAGTGGGAGGGAGACCCGGCCTCTGAGTCCTGGCGGGACTGTCACTGGTGCTGGGGCTCAGACAGCAAGAGTTAGATGGGGCGGGGCCTGGGCAAGCCCTGAGAGGCTACAGCCAGGTCTAGGGGAACTCACACTATCACCATCATCTCCATGAGCACCCCGGGGACATGGGGCCTTCTGGATGAATGAGCACCACAGACAGGGCACCACCCCTTGCCCCACCCAACTCCTAAGTCACCACACTGCCCTGTCCCAGTGCCTTAGACCCTGCCAGACCACCCTGCCAGGTGGGTTCTGAGACAGGGATCTCTGGGGATAGTTGGAGGCAAGATCTCCCAGGAGGAATGTGACTCCAGGAAGAGGCGACTGGCACAGCAGGAGCACTGAGATGGGAGGCAGGCAGCCTGGGTTCTGGCCCAGGTGTGCCATAGTCTTGGTGGGTGGCCTTGGGCCGGTCCCTTTCCCTATTGGAGCCTCCGTTTCCTTCTGGTAGAACAAGCACCATCATTGCTGCCCTGTCTGCCCCACAGGCCTTTTGTGAGGATAAAGAGCCATCCAGCAAAGTGATCAGAAGTCTAGCCCAACCTGAGGAGCATCCTCTGTGCACCGAGCACTGCAGTGCTCCCAAGGGCCTATGAGGTAGGTGCAGTTATTGTCCCATTACATAGCTGAGGAAACTGAGGTTTCCTCATTGAGACTGGAAGGTGTCGAGCACTATTGACAGGAGAGGGACTCTAGCTGAGACTGTTTATACTCTGTTATGTTATTGCTTGTGATTATAAGGAGACCTTTTCCAGGACTTTTCTCATGCTAGCTGGGCTACAGAAGCTGGAGCTTGGGATCCTGAGACCTGGAGGGGATGAGGAGGAGATGAGAGGATGGTCCTGTGGGGCGGGGAGGGGGAACAGGCACCCACCAGTGGTAATAGCGAAAGCGTGGCCGCCAGTTGGGCGTCCTCAGTAGCGTCTGTACTGCACAGGCCAGGTTCACAAACATGTAGCACATCAGGAAGAACCTAGAACACAGAAAGGCCCCGGGAGAGACAAAGATGCAAGGGGAGGCAGTGACAGAAACACAGGGAGAAAAAGGGGGGAAAGGAGAAAAAAACCGGGGAGATGGCCGAATCATGTTCTGGTGCTTAGGAAGAGGTTCAAAGGCCAAATCCCCTTACAACATGCCCTGATGCATGTGGGGATGAATCTCTGTATAGCAAAGGACAGGTTTCTGTGACAGTGGGGTTGTTAAAGTGTTTGGGTGGGCTGTCCAGGCTCACAGCTGGAGGATCCAGGTGGAGAGACCCCCAGAGCTGATGGGAGGGCAAGAAGCCAACACGCACATAGAGAGGATGGGGGCAACTTCGTCCAGGGATGCAATGAGGATGCCAATCTCGCAGATGCAGGCAGTGAGGAGCAAGGCCCACGTTGGCTCTCCGTTGGCTTTGCCATGGCCGAAAACCTGAGGACAGAGCAACCAACCATCACAGGGGCCTGTGACCTTAAGGACTTCTTGTCTCTCTCCTACAGTCTTGGGGACCAGTACAGTAGAGGCAGGGAGAGGATGCTGTATCTCTCATCCTTTAAAAGTACCCAAGGGGATGCCAGGTTTTTGCTGTATCTTGCCCACCCTGACATTGGTACCCCAGTGCAGTGAAGTTCAAATGATCCCTGAAGGGAGAAAGGAGGAGACAGATGGAAGAGGAGCTACAGGGGGCCAGTGAGGAGCCATGACTGAGTCTTTTTTTTTTTTAAGCACCACAGAGAGCACCCTTCTCTTTACTTGTGCTTTAGCTGCCTCCTGAGCCCCTGCCCAATCACGAGGCCAAAGGAGGGCCATTCATTTTTCCCCTAAGAGCAGACAACCCAGCCCAAAGAGATGGCCCTGATATTGCACCAAATCCCAGATAAGGCACAGCCCATTCTCCTTAGTGGCAGCACAGAGCAGCAGGGCCCAGAAGGCAGTTCAAGGCTTGCCATGGCCCCTGCTCACTGCGTGGCCACTCTGGGCAGGGGCCTGGCTGCCTGGTGCAGGAGGTGGACTGTTGTCCCCACACCCTGCCCCCCGCTGACCTGCAGGAAGGGCACTATGCCGTCTCGGGAGATGGCCTGCAGCAGGCGTGGGGCCCCCGTGAGGCTCTGCAGCCCAGCCCCACAGGTGGAGAAGAAGGATCCGATGACAATAACCCAGGGGGACGGCCAGGCCAGGGTGCCCACCACCAGGTTGCCATTCACAGCTTCGCCAAACCTGGAATGAAGCAGCAAAGGGACAGGAGATGCTGGGTGAGCAATGCCACCTGGATTTCCAAGGTCTCCCATGCCAACTGCAGGACCAACTGTCTGTCCACCACAGGGCTAGGCTGTGCAGGGACCAAGGGACAGACAACGCCCCTGATGACCTGGGCACTTTCTCTCTGTGTGACCTCGGGCAAGACGTTCAACCTCTCTGTGCCTCAGCCGTGAAGTGAGGATCATTATAAACCTAACTCATATGATTGGTGGGAGGAATAAGGAGAAAACATATGCAAAATGCTTCGCACAGCGCCTGGTACGTGGTACTAATAGTGACTCTTTTTTTATTGAGGTAGAGTTGATATACAAGATTATATAAGTTTCAGGTGTACAACATAGTGATTCACAATTTTTAAAACTTGTATTCCATTTACAGTTATTATAAAATATTCGCCATATCCCCTGTGCTGAACAGTATATCCTTGTGGCTTATTTTGTACGTAGTAGTTTGTACCTTTTAATCCCCTACCCTTATCTTGCCCCTCCCCCCCGACAGTGATTCTAGTACATGGTCAATTATATAATGTCATCCTGGGCAGTCACCTTAAACTATTAGAACCTCAGTGTCTGCATCTAAAAAAATGGGGGTTCTGGCCTCATCCTGTAGTGATGGTATGTGGTGTGAGGATCAAGAAAAGCATTTTCTAACAATGACACTCTCTTCAAATGGAAGACGCTGCCTCAGTAGGTAGAGAGAGCCCTGTCCCTGCAGTGTGCAAGCAGAGGTGCTCTCAAATGGGCCGTTGCTGAAGGATTTCAAGAATCAGGTGAAGGGTTATCCTGAGTACCTGCTGAATCCCTTGCAGTCTTGTGGGAGGTCTAGGATGAAATGAAGTGAGATAAATGGAGGTTAAGGTGCCCTAAAAGCTGACAGGTGTAATATATGCAAATTGCCCATTTGGCCAGGTCACCTCCCTGCTTAAAATCCTTCAGGGTTTCCCCCATGTTTGATAAAATAAAGCTCCAATTTCCTGGTGCCAAAACCCAGGCCTTCAGGACCAACCCTAGCCTAGGTCTCCAGCCTCATGTCTCCACTTCCTGGAAGCCAGAATGGCGCCTCGGAAACTGACTTCTGTGACAGGAGCTCCTATTTCACCCTGCTGATTGTGTATGCACACACCCTCCAGAAGTGTGTGCTCCAGAAGCTCTGAATGCTTATGCTGTAGGCACCCATACATGTGTGTACGTGAACACATGCACATACACGTGCACACACAGCTCTTCATCTCCTCTACCTTTGTCCATGTTGTTCCTACTGCCTGGAGTGCCCTTCCCCCTCCTGTGCTAGGTAGTCTCTACCACTCAGCTTGTAAAGCAGGAAGGAGAAATGAGAAAGTGTGTGTAAGGCACTTCCAGCAGCATCTCCTCTTCCCCGACCCTCTGGGACTGGATCGCAACCTCCAAAGCCCCCAGGCTTTGCCTTATCGCCACCCCTACCGCTCTGCATTTCAAGTCTGTTGACAGGTATGGTGACATCTCCAAAGAGCTCCTTCAGAACAAAAATCATTAGTTATTTATCTTTGTTATTTATCCCCCCCAAACCGTGAACAGTAACTAACACATAGACATCCAGGAAATAGTAAAAGAATTAGATTTTAAGGAAAAAGGAAAGGAAAGTATCATTAAAGGAAATCAGATACCACACATGCTTCTCGAGCTGGAGCGACAAGAAAAAGATGAATTATAAGAAAGTGAGTCGACAAGCAAGCCCTGTGGCCTCCCTCCCACAAGGTCCCTTGCCCAGGTTTCAACTCCCCTGCCAGGCCTGTTTCCCAGAACCCGGCCCCCCGTGCCCACCCCACCCCACCCAGAACAGCATCCTCCCTGATCCCCTTACTTACTTGTCACGAAGGACAACCCCCTCGATGCATGCCCCAAACAGAACAACGGAGCTGATGTCTGCAGCAGAGGATGAAGAAAAATTCCCAGCGTGGTGTTCTCCTTCCTCCCCACCCCTCCTGAGCCAGCCAGGTGAGGCAGCAGCTTCAGAAGCCCTCCATCTAGCCCTCCCCACCCACGGTGGTCCCAGCCCAGCAGTGAAGGATACAGACAGCGGAGGTGGTGGCAATGGCCAGGATGGTGCCAGTGGGAATTGACTTCTGGGCATCCCGCAGGTCCCCAGAGCGGTTAGAACCAGCCATGATCCCTGTGAACAGAGGAGCAGCTAGGACAGGAGCCACGGGAGACCAGACAGACTGGGAAGAAAGGACATCGGCCTCAGAGTCAGGAAGCCGGGGATCTAGTCCTGGTCCACTGACTCAAATGAGAACTTGGGCATGTTACTTGGCTTCTCTGGGCATTAATTCCCTCACCCGTCCAATGGGAATTGTTGGCTCCTGCCTATGTAATGGGGCTGCTGGACTAAGAAATTCCCCACGTCATGACTGACTCTCCCTACCCATCCACTCCCCAGCAGAGTCCTCCCTCTCTGAGCTCCCCTTCACCTGTGACTGAGGGGAAGTAGATGCCAACCAGCAGGGTGAAGTAGGAGGTCATATCACTGAAGACATAGGGATGGTCCATGTCGACAGGGGTACCATCTGCCAGGCCTACCGAGGGCATCCCACGCCTTTCCACAATCACCCCCTTGGTCAGGTAGGAGCTCCAGAGGTTCTCTGTGGGGGAGACAGGATGCTCAGGGAGAAGACCAGACATCAGGATGCCAGAGCTCTGGGGCCAGGAGGTGGGGTGGGCAAAAAGAAGGGTCAAGGGCAACCACCTCTCACTCCCGCTGGCCCTTATTTCCACTACCATTTCCTAAGCTCCCATTTTGGGCCAGGTCATGTGCAGGGGCTTTGCACACGAACCCGATCTAGTCCTTGCCCTCAAATGGTCCAACCTACTGAGGGACATAGACATACAAAGATCTATCTCAGGCTGATTCAGTATCTCCCAAACTGATGTTACCACCTACTCACCCCACGTGGCTCCCTTCCTGTATCCCTTACCTCAGCAAATGGCACCACCATCAACTCAGCTGGACATGACCCTCAACTGCTCCCTTTCCCCATCTCCGTCTCAAAACCATCTCCAACTGCTGTCCGTTATTCCTCCTAAATATTTCTCAAATATGCCCCTTCTTTCCTTTCCAGGGTTCTTCCACTTCTGCACTAAATGGCAAATTTAGTGATGACTGTGATAAAAAAAAAAAAAAAAAAAAAAGGCAATTCTTGTGGGGAGCGCTGTCCCATAGCATTGTAGGGCGTGTAGCAACATTCCTGGCCTCCACACACCAGATGCCAGTAATAACCCTTCAGTTGTGATAGCCAAAAGTGTCTATAGGTGTTGCCACATGTGTCCTGGGGGGCAAAACAGCCCTGAGGGAGAACCATGGTGCCATTCCCACTGCTGTCACTCCATCACTCTAGGTAAGAAAACCGTCATCTCTCACCTGGACTCAGCATCAGCCTCCTCCTAGACTCCCTGACTCGGTTCCCTCTCTGCTTGTAGCCCATCCACATTAGCAGCCAGAGTGAATCTTCAGAAACAACAAGCTGACCATGTCCATCCCTTACTCAGAACCCTTTGGTGGCTCCTCATTGCCCTCAGAACACTGTCCAAACTTCAACATGGCTTCCAGGGCTGACCGCAGTCTGGCTCACGCCAGCCTCTCCAACATCATTTCTTGCCCCTCCTTCCTTTGCACTTTATGCCCCGGTCATGCCAAATTACTTGCGGTTGGAAGGACACAATATGCTCTTCTGTGTCTGCATGCTTTTAGGCAAGCTGTTCTTCTGCCTGTAATTCCCTTATTCCCCTTGTATAACTGAAAATCTCTTATTTGTCCTTCAAAACCCTTCTCAGATGAGTCTAGGAAGCTTGTCTCACCACCTGATACACATGACCACTCCCTCCCTTGGGAGGTCTCTGTTCATTGAGTGCACATCTACACATGTCATAATTTATTTGCTATTACATCTGTCTCTGCTATTAGACTCCTTGAGGTCAAGAGCTGTGACTTATTTATGTTGTGTTCCTGGTAGTCAGCACAGTGCTAGGCATTTAGCAGGTGCTTAGTGAATACTTGTTAAACTGATGGCTTTCTTTCCCACCAAGTGGTAAAATACACAAAGGCACCCTTTCATCTCTACTTCCTGCCCCCACCGTGATCCCAAGGATAGAACATGACCCAGAGTAGGTGCTCAATTAAAACTGATCGAATTTAACTGAATCCCAAGGAGAGTCCCTTAATCCTAACTGTTTAAGCCACGATCCCTGCAGCGTTCCCTGGGCACCAGATCTCTTCCCTCCCTCAGACCTTTGATGAGGCCACTGGCAGCACCAGGAATGCCCTGGATCTCCGTGACATTGTTTCGGGTGAAGTACTCATCACAGGTGGCATTGAGGAATCGGGACGAGCAGAAAAGGCCCCAGAGCCGTGTGGTCACTGTCTCATTTCCTTCCCAAGCCAGCTTGGCACAGACATCAAAGCCATGGCGAGACAGTGTGCGGTTCCCCAGGAGGCAGATCCTAGGGAGAGAAACAAAGGAGGAAGGTGGGGAGGGACGTAACCTTGCCCCGGTTTCACAGTGGAACCGCCAGGGGAGCAAGAAAAAACACAGATGCCCGGGCCCCCTATCCAGAGATTCCAATTTAATTGGGAGGGAGCCCAGGATCAGCGTTTTTTTTCAAAGCTCCCCCCAAGTGATTCTTTTTTTGTCCCAGGCCCTCGGCAGTGAAAGCGCTGAGTCCTAACCACTGGACAGCCAGGGAATTCCCTCCCCCCAAAGTGATTCTAGCAGGCAGCCACGGCAGAGAACCACGGCTTTCGAGCGATGCTGTTTCAGCACCGTGGACAGCAGTCTCCGTGTGCCGTTCTTCTGGGCAGTGGCATGTAGGGGAATCTGTCCTAGGGAGAAGGCAGAACCAGCAGGGGTCTGAGCCCCTAGACCCTGCCTTCTGTGTCCTTCCCCATGATACAGAAGGTGTTTAATATTAAGAGGCTGTCCCATTGCAGAAGGTTGTCCCCACCCAAGAAAGGTTTCCCTAATACAGGCTGGTCTTCCCTTTAGAAATCATTCCACTTGGCTCTTCCTGAGTCCTCCTCACCAGCAAGCAGTTGATCCTCACAAAGGAAACTGTGCCTACCTCCAGAAAATGTTATCCCACCCTAAAGAGATTTCCTTTAAAGCAGGAGAGGTTTTTCCTCCCAAGGACGTTTGCTCTAAATCCACAACCACTCTGATTCTGAGAGATGGGGGCAGGGGGTTTGGCAGAGACTAGTGTGAAGACCCTGAAACCAGGCTGGGGAGGAGAAGGAGGATGCCTGAGGCTCAGGACAGCAGCACTTACGGGAAGTTGGGTGGGTCGAAGGCAGATTTGATGACCCCAGCATAGATGGCCAGGATGGAGAGGATGACACAACCCAGGAAGACAAGGGCAAACTTGTTGACATACTTGACGCCCACAAATACCACGGTGGCCATGCAGGTGAGCACACAGGTGCCATACACACGCATGTTGTTCAGCATGGCTGCTGCCTCCCCACTGGCATCTTCTGCCTTGAAAATGGCCATAGCTGGGAAGAGGTAAGCCTGTGGGGAAGGGGTGAGGAAGTCAAGTAAGTAACCCAGTGAGAGCCAACTAAGAATCACCCCAAGGAAATAACCTGAGGTGCAGGCAGGGCTTTGGAGAAAAGATAACTCATCACAGCATATTCACAATAGTATCAGACTGGAAATGACATCCAATGATAGAGGAATAGTTAAGGAAATCATGGTCTATCCTGCAAGGACTATTATACATTCATTAAAAGATGTTATTGCAAAGATGTTGGGAGCAATTATTTCCATTATTTTTGTTATCAACTATGATTCTTAATGATTACCTATTGTTTTTGTTATTTCAATTAGAACGGCAGATATAAATTAGACATTCGTCCCTAGAGGATTGGGTAAACAAATCATGACATTTCCGAATAGACTATGTAGCTGTTAGAAAGGACAGCATAGAGTTATATCCATGTTCTATTAGGTAAAAACAATCAATTTTTAAAAAGAATGTGTCATCTCATTTTTGTAAATATATATATGTACTTACATGTGAATATATACACACATATGTGTATATATGTCTGTCTGTGTGTAGATACATCAAAATGTTAACAGTCGTTTCCCCTGAATGGTAAAAATGTGAATAATCTTTATTCTTTTTGCACATCTGTATTTTCCATAATTTCTATACCAAATATTAATATATTTATATTCTTACAAAAGTTATTTTCACTTGTAAGTGATATTTGCAAAGAGAGTTTTGCATTATTAGAGAAAGCTATAGAGTTATATTTTATAAAGACAGAATACAGTATCACAAAGAAAAACAAAAACTAGAAGGATACACCAAAATGTTAATGATGATTTTCTTCAGGAGATCATTTCCTTTTTTACATTCTTTGATTTTTTCCAATTGTATGTAGTGGGTAGAATTGCTTTCATAATAATTTTTTAATTTTTTGATTTTGTAAAAGCCACATAGGTCTATTATTCTCTCATAATTTGGCTTCTTGGGTCCTTTATTCCCCATCCATCCTCCCTTCCCCTGGACTCCTCTATTCTGTCCCCAAACCAGAAGCTGTCCTAGTTCTCTGAAGACTTGTGGTTGGGTAGACAAGCATGGCCTTCAGGGGCAGAAAGACACAGGTTCATATCCCTTCCACATGTCCCTTAAACTCTCTGAGCCTTGCTTTCCTCATCTGTAAAACGGGGACATCTTCTAACTCATGCAAGAGTCGTGAGGATAAAACAAAATGATACATTGCAGGCCACAGGGCCTGGGTAGAGGAGGGGTTTAGGAAATAAATGTCAGCCCCACTATCTGTATACCAAGGAACCTTCTTTGGCTCCCACCTCCTCCTGCAGGGGCAGGAAGAACCAAGACCAAAGTCAGCAGCCATCCACTTTGAACACTTCTCATCAGCCACTGCTAACATCTCTTTCTCAGCTCCTTCTTCTCCTGTGCAATCCTCTAGCCATCAGCCCTCTACCACTAAGAGCCACAGAGTGCCTAGCACTGTCCCTGGTGCACAATAGGCAGTCATCATGTGACATGACTATTATTATTTCTACCATGATTGTACTCTTCCCAACCCACCTCTGCCACTTGGTAGCTGAGTGACCTTGAGCAAGTCATCTCACCTCTCTGAGCTTCTCATTTGTAAAATGGGCATAATAATACTTAAACCTTGTGAGGATTCAAGCTAATGACTGTAAAGCACTTGGAACTCTGCTGAGAGCACAGTGGGTGCCTGATAAACGACAGCTGTTCATGTTACATAATTAGTGTATCCTGTCTCCCCAACTGGAATGTGAACTCTTTAAAGACAGACCCACGTCTGATTTTCCCTTGGCCTTATTGAGTGACCCGGCCTACAGGAGGTGTCCAGGGAGTATCAGTTAACTCACTGACAGCCTGGGACCCACACCCACGCCTCCTCGGCCCCTCTCACCAGCAGGATTTCGATAGTGCCCAGGATGTACATGGCCCCAGCAAATGTAGTGCCCAGGTAGAAGCAGAGGCCCACGGCGCCCCCAAACTCTGGACCCAGAGACCTGGAAATCATGTAGTAGGAGCCGCCAGCTGCAGAAAGAACCCAGTATCAGCAGGAGGTTCGAGGGGCACTGGGCTGCCGTAGGGGATGAGGGCGGATCAGAGAGCGTGGTAGAAAGGGGGTTTCTCTGGGCCTCACAAGTAGAGGCTGTAGCCCTAGGACCAGTGGGAGACCCAGCCAGACACTCTAAGTGGCTTTTACGGCACTAATTACCATGTTGCTAATTACCCCTCTAAGGAGGTCATGGCTCAGAAAATAGGATGATAGAAAGGGGGTCTCAGGCAAAGGGAGGAGATCTTGCCTTGCCCTATTCAACACCACAGCAGCCTCCCTCCCCTCCCCTTCACAAGGCTGCCCCCTCCTACCCCACAAACATCATAGCCCAGCCCCCGGATCTGCCGTATTGCCTCCCTGGAGTCCTGATGGCACCCAAAGCCCAGGACACTGTCCCTCCTTCCAATTGTCCAGGTCTCCCTCCCAACCATCCAGGCCCCTCCCCCTCCAAGAAGCCCCAGTCACATACCAGGCACAACACCATTGGTTGCAATTGCACTCATGGAAATGGCCGTGAGCATCGTCTGTGAGGAGAGAGATCATCAGAGTGGTGGCTACGGTGGAGGCCAAACCTTCCACCCCATAAACACCTGCCAAACCCACAGGTCCTCTTCCACTGTGCTTCTCCTTGGTCCTGTTCCAACTCCTTCTCCTGCCAAGTCCTTCTTGTCCAGAAAACCTCTTCTTCACCAAGCACGTGGGAGAAACGCAAGCTATAGCATCAGAGAGCTCTGGAAGCCCCAGCTTGGCCTCTGACCAGATGTCTGACCGGAGACAAGTCACTTCAGTTCTCTAAGCCTCAGTTTCTTCATTTATTAAATAGGCAGGTGTACTAGCTTCAGCACTTGTTACCTCACATGCAGAGGGGGCTTGAGGGTCACGTGTGAGGAAATGTAAATGTCACGAGAAGTAGATGTTTAGTGAACACGTGGTTTTTTTAGAGAGGATGGGAATAATTCAGCTACAAAGCTGTTTGGGACCCATAAGTCCATTTTTTTGTGAGTCAAGACCTACCAAAATGTTCACTATTGTGGGACTGTAGGTAATTTTATTTATTCATGTATACCTATCTTTTTCCTCAATGAGTCTGCAGTACCTGTGTAATTACACACACATGCACATATCCAGGTGAAACCTGGTTAACAGCCATCAGGGACTAGCCTGTGAGATGGTGGAGGACCAGTCAGACCTAATTTACTCTCAAAGATTATACGCAGTGGTTCCTATAAAAAGCTCAGGTCTCATGCTTCCCCCTCCTCCCTGTCCCACCCCCAGGTCCCTGCTCAGCCCCAGCTGTCAGGGAACAGGAGAGGGGAGGGTGTCACTCACACAGGAGCAGCAGATGAAGACCATGCAGAAGGACTCCATGATGCCTGCGATGCCCACCACCCAAGTGAGTCGCAGGAAGAGGATGACACCAAAGATGTTCTGCAGGCATGGTAGGTACACGCCCATGAAGGTGCCCATGCGGGGGGCCTGCCAGGGAGGCCAGCATCAGTTTCTGCAGCCCTTAATCACTACCAGCAACCCAGGCCCACTCCTCCTCCCCAGTCCCTCCATCCCCCACTTTCCTCTTCGCTCTATCCCCATCCCTTCATCCCTCTTCCCTCTGATTCTCATCCTCCTTCCCTTCCCCCACTCTGGCTCCCATCTCCCTTCAGGCCTCCATCATGTATCCTTCAAGCCACCCCTCCCACTCCCCTCCATTTCTAGCCCTCATCTCCCATCCCTTCCCCTCCCCCAGCCTCTACCTCCTATCCCTCTGCCTCCATCATCCATCCCTTCATCTGAATCCATTTTTCAATCCCCTACCCTCTCTCCCCTCCAGCCCTCCTTCCTCCCTCAGCCTTTCTTCCCCAAGGCCCTCACCTGCACCGGCTTCTTTTTTCCACCCTCATTGTTTTCTGCCTCTTCATGCTCCCTACTTCCCTGGGGCAGATTGGTGTAGTTGGCCAGGCCACTAAGCAGGGAGGACACCATGGGGCTGGTGTCCATCTCCTCCTGCGGAGGGAGGTTGTCAGTGTTGGGGGTCTAGGGCCGAGAGGGGCATGGGGTGAGCTAGATGGTGGGAGGCTGAGAGAGATGGGGACCAGGAGTGACAACCATCAAGGCTGGGATGAGGTGAGCAAGGAGGAGGAACAGGCAAGGAGAACAGGGAGAGAGGGGGTTAGCAGGGATAGAGGGGAGGAGAAGAAGGGATAGGAAGGTTCGAGGAAGAAGCTGGACCTGAGGGAGAGACAGAGAGGAGGGGACTGTCCCCCAGGGAAGGAGGGAGGAAGTGGCTGCTGAAGGGGGAGGTGAACTGTGGGTGAAGGCTCAGCACCCCAGCCACCCACCTCAAACAGGGCCATGTTCTTGCCATCATACTCCTTCCCCTTCTCTGTGTCGGTGCTGTTGATGAAGGGGCTGCTCTCCTTGGGGTTGCCATCACCTGAGAAGGCAAAGGAGTCAGGGGCCTGCCACCAACTGGTTGTCACCCATCTGCCTGGGCATCCAGCTGGGTGACCACTTTAACTCTCTGAACTTCAGTTTGCACATTGGAAAGCTGGAGTTAATACTACCTCCTTGCAGAGTTTTAGCTGACAGCATGTATAAAAGCCTAGTGCACTCCCTGGCATGTATGGCATATTTAATGAATGTGGAAGTGCTTCCTTGCTCTTGCAGGTCCTACTTCATTAATCAGGACACCCTAGACTCTCCAGGGTCCCCTTCTTGACCATAACTGGCCCATCCTGCTGTTTGGGGGTGGAACCATGCTCTTTCCTAGAGGGGATGGCAGAGAACACTGCAGCTGAGGCCCCAAGGATATGCCACCTCTTGGAATAAGTGACCCCTTTTGGCATCTCCTGTGTTCCTCATTCATCTTCAGTCAATATGTATTTACTGGATGTCTCCTGTGTGCCAGTGTGGGCATGGGGGAGTAAAACACAGAATAAGACACCATCCCTGCCCTCAGGGAACCCAAAGGCAGGGGAGATAAACCAGTAGCCAGGAATTTCCAACCCAGAGTGGTAAGGTCTGTGGTACAATATGAACAAAAAACTATGGGAACACGGGAGAAACATTCAGCCCAGCCTGGGAGGTCACGGAAGGCTTCCCAGAGGAAGTGACATGTTGGCTGAGAACTGAAGGATGAGTAAGAGCTAAACTGGGAGGGAAGCAGGAGGGTGTTCCAGGCAGATTGACCAGCAGAACAGCGTGTTCGATAGCCCAGAGGTGAGAGTGAGTGGCGTGGCTTAGAGGAGCTGGAAGAAGCTTGATCTGGCAGGAGTCTAGGGAAGGGGCATGGGGGTTGGGGAGGGGCATTGGAGGATGAGAAGTAGCATGTGAAAAAAATGAGGCTAGGAAGGTAAGTGTGGGCTGGGTCCTTAACCGACCAGCCGGCCATGTTAAGGATTTTGGACTTCATCCAGAGGACAATGGGAAGTCATTTGAGTGTCAGGCAGAAAAGCACCATGAACTAATTCGTGTTTTAGAGCCATCGCCCTGGCCTTTAGATTAATAATATAGAAGCTGGTTAGCACTTTCAGAAACCTGGGCAAGGGCCGGTGGTACCCCAGACCAGAGCAGGGTGGGACAGTGAACAGACTCCGGAATTATTGGCACACATTTCTATGCCAGATATTTGAGGATGTGGGAAGGAGAAGTCTAGGATAATGCCTGGGTTTCTAGCACAGGTAAATGGGTGGATGATGGTGCTGTTTAGTAAATCAGGAAGAGAAGGAGATTGGGGGTGGGGAAGATGCTGAATTCGATTGACGGTGAGGCACTATAGAACACTCAAGTGAATATGTCCAGAAGCACTTGGATATACAGAACAGTCTGTGGCCCAGGAGAGAGGCTGAACAGGGTAAAGAGATGAGGGCAACCCAGGAAAAGATGTGTAGGAAGGATGTGAAACTGTGTGCCTGGAGGAGGTCGCCCAAGGAGAAAGTCTCTAGAGCATTAAGGAGAGGGTCCTTTCAAAGAGATATAAGAGGCCCCCACAGGCACACAGTGTCAGGACTGAATCCTAGCAGTAGAAATCTCTTTGGACTCTGGAGAAATTCTCCAGTGACCGAAACAGAAGTGAAGTCGAGGTCCTACGTATTCTGAATTTCCTGTCCCCTCATCTCCTGATCTCTCTCTCTCTCCCCCACTTCCCCCACCCCCTCCATCTCCCCAAAGCCTCCCCATCCTCTCCTCCTGGAAACCTTCCTTAGTCTCTCAGCCAGGGTTCATTCCCAGAGCCTAACCTGCTATAAATCCAATCTCATCCTGACTCAAAATTGTGGAAGTGATGCCTCACATCCTCAAGGGAAACCCACCACCCACTGTCTCCTGCCACCACCTCCACTTCAGTCATCAAGCCAAGAACTCCTGATCCCCAAACAGGAGCCTCCACCAGCTCACTCTTCTCCTCACATATGTGAGTTCCTGGGACTAGTAGAGCAGTCCTCCCAGTGGGAGCCTGGCACGTAATAGGTGCTCAGGAAGAAGTCTGTGGAGGTGAATTCCCCCAGGCTCTCTTCCTGGCCCCCAAGGTCTCAGAAGAGCTGTTTGGGGCCACAGAACAGGAGAAATAAAAGTGAGGTGGGTCCCTCCTCCTTTTAAAATGCTGACAAGATGCTTCCGTGTTCTAACCACACTATGGTGGGAACTAGAAGGGTTGAAGGGGGATGAGATGAGAAGAAATTTCTTAATGGTTAAGAAAACAGGCTGGAGTCAAGGAGATGTAGGTTCCAGTCCCAACTCCGTTGGCTGTGTCCACATGTTGGGCAAGTCACTTAAACTAAGCCTAGGTTTCCTACTTTGCAAAGGGATGATAATCGTGTTTAACTCATATAACTGTTGTGGGGATTAAGTAAAATAATGCCTGTGGGGCGTGCCTGGCACATAAGTGTAGCTATCGCTGGTATAGCTAATATACGTGGTACCCCACCCAGCCTGGGCTCCCTATCACATACCCCTTCCCCAGCGGCAAGATTTAAGGGCCCTGTCTCCTGTGGGACTGGGTCCCTCTCCCCGCGGCGTCTGCTCTTAGGGGCAGGACAGCCACACACGAGAGCCTCCCGTTTCTTTCACACCCCTTCCCCCTCCTTCGTGGGGGCGCGGGGCTTGTGCAGGTTGGGAAGGGGGGCGCCCTGGCCGGAGACCCAGCATCTAAGCAGCCCCACGCCGGTCTCCATGGTGACCGCGCGAGCAGAGAGCGCGGCGCGGAGCAGCGCCGGCCACGCGCCCGCAGCGGCTTATGTAACGCGGCGCGCCTCGCGGAGCCAGACTCCGGGCAGGATCCCAGCCAGGAGATGAGGGCAGGGGAGGGGGCGGTTCGTAGGTTTGTCCTGGGTCCCGCCTTTGCACCCGCCTTCTGGATGGGATGCCAGGCCCCCGGCCTTGTCTGCCAGGGCTGATTTCGTCCCCTCCCTGGAACACCCGTTGAGGGGGAGGGGTGAGCTTTATGAGTTCTCAGAGAAGCAGGACCGCAAAGGGGGAACTCGCCCCGATTCCCCAGAGCCAGGAGTCAGGATGATGGGAGAGCGCCGTGTGGCCGCGAGAGAGAGGCAGGGCCAGACTGAGGCTGAGCCCTTTCCGCCCCCGCCCCCGCCCCCTGGGAGCTCTCAGCCCGAATCGGCTTTCAATTAAGCTGCGGCGGCCAGAGCTCCCGGGGAGGAAACAGGCTAGCTGCGCGGGCTAAGGAGCCTCCCCTGGGGGCCTGGGGCCAGGCCTGGGGGAATCCCCAAGCCAAATTGGGGGAGTAGGGGAAGGCGTCAGACACCAAGAGGAAAGAAGACCCGGGGGCCAGAGACAATATCCTCGTGTTCTTTAGTCCAGAGGAGCCTGTTACTCTGGACTCATCTCCCCGAGGTCAGGACCCAGGTCCCCCCCTACATTTCCAAGAACCTAAGTTCAGAGATGCCAGTGGTTCGCTGTCTGGTGGTCTTCCCTCAAGCCCAGCAGGTCCTTAGGACCCCCATCACCGTCTCCAGGCATCACTGGGAGGCCTTCTTTCTCTCTCTGGGACCCAAAATGCCTGACCCAGGTCCTGGCTACTCTAGTTCCAGGTCCTGAACACTTCTATAGAGAGAGAAAGTCTCCAGATGAGCCTGCTACACTCAGAGTCCGGAGAACTTATGGGGAAGGGGTAGAACTGAAGGGAGTTCCTAGTTTGACTCCTGCTCCACGCACAGATGCCTATTTTCTAGGCCACCTGAGACCCCATGGAGATGCCGTGGCCCAGTAAGGAGCCATCGTCAGGACAGAGAAAGCAGGGACTGGGACACTGGACCATACCCCGTGTCTGAGGGAGCAGAGCTCCCCTCCTCAGAGTGGAGACACCTGAAGGGGATCCCGAGTGGAAATGACCCCCCTTCATTCCCTAGGAACCGCGACGGGATGCCTGGCTCTGCTGCAGACTTGACTTTGCCAAACCCCCCTCCCTCCCGCAGCCTAAGCCTGCTGTGGAGGAGGGCGCCTGCAGATTGAGGTAACCCCAGGGTCTTTAGGGAGATGGATGAGTTAGCCAGCAGGTAGTTCTTACCCCTACTCAGCCTTTGGGAGGAAGAAGGGGTGTCAGAGAATCCGGGAACCTGGTGTCCACAGCCTTCCCAAGCGGCCACTTGGCTCTGACTTGGACCCAGGATCCGGAGGACTTCAAGTCCAGGCTGCCAGTCCCTGGAAGAGCCTGCTCTTTCAGCCTTTAGGGCTCTTGGGCCATCCCTGGGGGAGGTCTGCAGGAGTCTTGGCCCAGAGGGTCAAGAAATGCCCAGGGGAGCGTTCGAAGGCGCTGAGCGCAGACAGCCAGAGCGGGAGGCGCGCTAGTGCGCAAGGGACGCAGCGCCGCTGGAGGGTGGGGGGTGGGGGCGGCTGACAGCCGTGATGGATGGCTGAGACCGCTGGGGGGCGGCGGGGGGCCTGGGAGCCCGAGGGGGTGGCTGGCCTCGAAGACCTCGGAGCAGGGAAACCGCGGAGGAGGGCGGGGGAGACCGGGAGCAGCGAACGGACTCGCTCCAAGACCCTCTGCTCCTAGCGAGTCTCCGCACCCACCGCAGCGCGTCCGCAGTGTCCGCGCCACGGCGCCGGGGATTCAGCCGCTGGGACCCCATTCCTGAGGCCTCACTGGGGAAGCTAGCAGAGCTGACTAGAAAGACTCTCCCCTGCCCCGCCCTGGAAACCTCACTGCTATCCCAGGGTACCCAGAGGAAGGGGAAAGGGGGAAGAAAGCAGGGTGATCTTGCTTCCCGTCCTGAATAGAAACCCACGGGAACGCGAGAAGGAGAAGGAGATTCCGCAAAGTAGAGCTGAAAATCCCCGGAGGGGTACGCTTCAGTCTGAGGTCGGACCTCGGGCAGCTTTGGGGGAGGGGGCCTGGACTGCATCAAGTGACCCCTTAAGGAGACACCGCAGCCGGACGGGGGCTGTCATATGGCTCCAACCCCCCCATAGGCACCTTCCCCCCACCTTTCAGCTGGAAGTCTCAGAGCGAGGGACTGCAGCAGACTGCGCCCCCCCCAACCCCCGCGCTCTGCGCCAGGACTCCAGGGTCCCTTCTCGGGAAAAGGAGCCCTCCTCCCGCCCGTCGAGCTCCACGTCAGCCCATTCTAGCTCTTCCAACCCCTTCCCACCGCCTCCCCCGCTTAGCTAACCCACGTCTGCCTTCGGGCCGTGGGCAATGGCAACCCCTCGGCCCCCAGCCCTGTCCCCGGGCGCGGCGCATTCCAGCGCCTGGTACAGCGCCTGGCACATTCCAATGGAGCTAGGCTCCAGGCCGCCCAGGGCGCCCACCGACCCGGTCAAACCCAGCCTCTCCTCCGAAGGAGGCGGCCCCCGCTCTGTCTCTAACCCCAGAGCTGCTTCCTCTCCTCGCCGCCCCCGGACCGCTGCTTACCAGGGTTGGCTCCCCCATCGCCGTCCTCGCAGTCCGTCAGGTTGTTTAGCATGGTGGCGGCGCGGCGCCGGGCCCGGGGATGGCTGCGCCGCCTCGCCCGCGCCCCTCTGCCTGCCTTCGCCGCTCTCGCTCGCTCTAGCTCTCTCTCGCTCTCCGCTCCACGGAGGAAGAAGCTGCAGTGCCCGCCCGCCCGGCGCACACACACTCGCACACGGACACACGCTCACACCCGCGCGCGCCCCCTCTCAGCGGCGGCGCTGCTCACCTCATCCCGTATGCAGGAGGCGTGAGCCACTGGCGGGGTTTTGGGGGGGAGCGCGGGAGGGAGGAAGAAGAGGGGAAGAGGGGCGGGCAGTGCGCTCCAGGAGGCCCCCTCGCACGAAAACTGGGGGCTTGCACAAGTGGGATGGAGAGGGTGCTGCGGGGGACCGGGGCCTCGCCTCCCTTCAGCAGACGCAGCTCCGCCCGCCCCCCACTCTCCGGCGCAGGCGGGGCCGGCACGTGGGCAGGTGCCATCCCGCGCCCTAAAAATAACGGCAGGGAACTAGGTCGCGGCCGCGGGGAGGCGGCCCCGCAGAGGCTGCCTGGCCGGGGGTCTGGGGTGACCCCTAGAGGGAAGATGAAGGGGACTGAGGCGGCAGGGGTAGGGCGCCGTGGAATATGGGTCCCTGAAGAGCCTGTCTGGAAAGCTGGGGAGGCCAGCCCTGAAGAACGGTGGAGAACCAGACCCTCTCCCATAATCGCTCTTCAAGAGGTTGGAGCTAGAGATGTGGGGAGGCCAGAGCCTTTAACTGAAGCACTGTGCTGCCCCCAGGGGGTTCAGGGTCACTGGGCTGAACGGTCTGGCTCATCCTGTCTTAAAATGGGAGGCATGAGTCTGAGGAGTTGCAGTGAACCCTTTCATTGTGCTTAGACCGATAGAAGTCTTAGCATGTCACCTCCACGGCAAATCATTAGAGTCCAAAGACAAGGACCCTCTGACTGTGGAATGACCCTGGGAAGGAGAGGTGGTGATGAGGAGAGAAAGCAGCAATGAGGTTCCAGGGAGCACTGACTCCCCACTGGGGATGGTGCAGCCTCTAGGGAGGGCAGGCTGGTCAGAGGCTGGCCAGGAACAGAGTGGGGGAGGGGAGAATGAGGCCGCCAGTCGGTTTGGGACCAGATTTTCTCCTGGGGCGGGAGTGTCTAATCCCCTAATCCAGGATTGCTTTCTGAGGATTCCAGAGCTGACATGCTTTCTGTGTTTCTCCTCCTCCCCTGACACCAGTCCCCTAGAAGCTTGTCCTGGGACCCCTCGGCACCCCTATAATCCTGGTGTGAGCAGTGATGGAGAGATCTCAGGAAGCAGCATCAGAGGTTTGGACCCTGTGAGTCCCTGGAAGATCTGAACATCCAAGGAGGAGAGCAGATCAAGGAGAAATGATTTTCACACTCACCCAAGCCCCCAACACTAGCCCTCTAAATTCCAGGAGAGTTCCAGGGTTGGAGAGGATCGCGTCAATCATCTTAGCTAATGCACAGCTTTCATTTTACAGGTGAAAAGGCTAAGGCCCAAATCGGGGTGGGAAGGGGAGGGGGACGAGGCAGGGGTGACTGCCTATGGACACGGTGCCAGTGAATGGCAGAACTTGATCTAGAATCCAGTTTCCTTTATTCCAGTTTAGGACTCTTTTCCTCAATATAACCTCTTCTTAAATGGATCCTGCCTCCATAGAAGAAGGGACAAGAACGCATCATATCCAAACTGCTCAGTGGCCTCTATTCCTTAGCTAGTAAGAAAGGAACAGGGACTGGGTCAGACATGAGCTCTCTCCCTTTTCTTGTGCTCAGGTTTCAGAGGCGCAGGGCTGGAGTGGCCTCTCAGCTTGCAATTGGAGGTGGGCCCAGAAGACTTTCAAGGGTCCTAAAAAAAAAAAACAAAACAAAAAAAACCGTCCACAGATCGGAGACCCAGTTCTACCTAGGACGGGACTTTTCAGAACCATGGACAGGGCCCGCTGCTCAGATTCTGTTGTCGCACTTTTGTCAGTGGCTTCCGATGGGTGGGAGTTTTCAGCAGCTGACTGAAGGCGGCCTCTGAGGGATCCACCAGTAAGATACCCCAGCCACTGGGTTTTACAGACACTGAAAGGACTCTTTAGGGTGGAGAGCTAGCTATTCAAGACAAGGTATGAGACTTGGTCCTCTTGGCTTTCCCAGAGAGAAAACCACAAAAAAAAAAAAAAAAAAAAAAAAGTGCAATGAGTTTGGATTGGTGACACAGATTTAAAGGGTTGCAGGTGGGTAGGCCAGTGTTCAAGAATTTCTAAGCACTCCACTCCACAAACCACCACCACCACTACCACCATCACCATCATATGGTTTTCTACTACTCTGTAGAGACAGGTAATATAGTGAAATGTGTAGTATGTTTGTTTGGGAAGTACTGTGAAACAAATGCTGAGTTTTTTCAGCAATCCCGGGTCTGGGATGTTCCCTTGGGGGTATTTCCCTTCACTTGTGGTCCAGAGCTCTGGTTGCTCAGGGACTGAGCCCACCCATGGAGAAAACCTAGATCCCAAGGGACTATATGTGAAGGCAGGAATGATCCTCTGCCCCTGGGTATCCCATCTGTGCACCCTCACCAGACCTCCTATCTCATAAGGCATCTGGAATTCAGGAGATAGTGCTGCTATCCTGTCCTCTGCCCCAAAACTGCATGTGTCCTTGGGCAAAACAGTTTCTCTCAGGGCCTGAGTATCTCCATCTGTAAAATGAAAGAGTTAGGCTGCATAATCTATGGGCCTTCTTCCCACCATGAAAACTCAGTGCTCTCTGCACTTACCTCAGACTAAAGCCACGGAGGCCTTCATGAAGAGCCAAGACCAAGTGAGGAGACAGCCACAAGGGGAGACCCCAGCCCTTTGACTCACAGCCCCCACCTCTCAAGAAGACTGATCCCTATTCTGGCCTGAGGCCAACCCTCTGCAGTGAGGCTTTCAGAAAACACATTGCAGGCACCTCTGGCACTGCCAGCCTGGCCTTGGCCAGTAAGGTGACCCTCAGCTCTGAGCCCCAGCAACATGGTTGCCAGCTCAGGACCCCATCCCCACCCAGAGCCCTCAGAAGATCTAGGGCCAGGGGGATCCTCTTATTAAAGCATCACAAGATGCAGAGCCACGCAGGGTCTTATTTCTAAACTCTAAGTGTCTAAAATTCATCTCCCCTCCCACCTTATGCTTCTCAGAGAGAAAAAAGCTCTCTCCTAAGTATCAGGATTTGGGAACTGGAAGGAACTTTATTTTTCAACCAGTCCTCATTTATGGGGAAATCGGAGTCTAGAAATGGAAAGGTATAAATTTTCTCCATAGGGTGAACTTGTGGCAGGTTGGAGACCAGAATCTGGCTCCCTGACCTCCAGTCCAGGACCCCAGCCACTGAATCAGGAGCTGTTTGGAAGAAACTGGAGCCACCTGACTGGATCCTCTTTCCATGAAAGGCAGGCATAGCGTCCCTCCTTATGGCTCAATCCCTATCCATCCTTGTCTCTATGTCATTATCCCCACGGCCTAACCCACCCACCCCCAGCTCTGGCCTCATTGAGCCAAGGCTCTGAACTCCGTTCTCCACTCTTCTCTCCCTCACATTCAGGCCCTGTCCTCCAGACCCCAAACCCTTGCAGTGAATTGATGAGTCTGGGGCAGAACATACCCCACACACACAGGGCTCGCCACAGACACGTCAACCACCATCGTCTCCGTGGTAACCGGGGGCTTAATTAACAGGCTGCAGCCCTGTCACCATGGAAATGGCACCCCAACAGCCCCCCATTCCTCTACAGATTCAGCCCATCTTCCCCCTTTCTCAATCAGGACCCCCTTCTCACTGTACCTACCCCCATCACCACCCCACCTGGAGAGCTGGTGCCCGCAGATCGCTCTGGTTCATTGAAAAGAGGGGAGGGGAGGTGAGGGGGATGAGAGAGAGAGAGAGAGAGCAGCCCATCACCATGGCAACTACAGCCCCGTTCATAACCAGTTTGTTGCCATGGAGATTCCCAGGGCTCACCTTGGGCTGAGGTACTGGGCAGTGAGGTTCTGAGTCCTGGCTTGAGGAGTGGGTGACTGGAGAACTCCTTGATAGGCTGGAGATCTCCAGATCAGATACTTATACCAATAATTCAGTGTCATTCTTCCCAATTTACAGATAGACTGAAACACGAGGTTTGGGTGTGAGGGAGAAAGAGAACATCACCTTTCTAGATCATCAAAGAATCTGAGCATTTTTATGGCCAGAAGGACCTTCAGATAGCTTCCTGCTCAACTTCTTTATACTACAGATGGGGAAATAGAGGCCCAGAGAGGGGAAGCAATGTGCCCAAGGCCATACCACAGAGCCTGTGCTAGAGTGTGGATGGGCTACATTGTGATCTTGCTCCATCTCCCTAGCATAAGTTGACTCCCTCTCACTCCATGGGGACACACCCCAACTCTTGTTAGTTTTAACCAGGCCCAGTGCCCTTCTCAGTGCCCTGTCTTCCTCTGTGAGAAACTGAGGCACAGCAGGGAGTGGTACAAAGGGATGGGGGAGTCACTCAGAGTTGTAACAATTGGTCCCAGGTCCACTTCTGTCCAGCCAAGTCACCATTGATCTTCCCATGGTACAGATGAGGCAATTGAGGCATGCGGGCTGCAGACCAGTGTTAGTGGTAGATTCAAGCATCAGCTTCTGACTTGCTTCTTTCCTTCCCCGTAAGTCCTAAGCTATATGCCCACCCATAACTGATCCCCTGGCAGAAGGAAACACCTCTAGGGGCAAACTCCACTCCCTGGATCCAGAATGAAAGGCAATGCTTGTTTGTAAATGACCTACAAAACCTCCCCCAACCCTTCCTCCACTTCCACATCCTGCCATCTCTCCCCAAGGTGCCTGGGTGAGGACAGCAGGTGGGGAGAGCGTCGCCCTGGGGCCAGAGCACTGGCACAAGAACAGCTGTGGGAAAGATACCACCAGATTTTATGTTTCCCTAGGGAGCCCTTGTCCACTTCCCTATGTAGTAACCTACCAAGGAGAGGTGCTGGAGGGTGTCTCAGGGCCTAAGAGGTTAAAAATGTCCAAATTACTTTCAAGATGGAACTTCAATAAACTCATGCAAATGGGTACCCACCCCACAGATAGACACAGAAATATACACATCAACATGCCAATCGACACTCTGGCATACGGTGACACACATAAGCACTGACTCACTGACTGCCCCACGGGTCAGCAGAGCTAGTGTAGGATGCTTCTCCCTCAAGACATGCAAAGACGCGCACACCCACCGCCTCTGCACAGTGTCCCACATTCACATCCAATTTGCACACACACCTGCACACCCAACACTGGGAGCCACATTTTACTTCAGTGTGCAGGAGCTTGGAAATGGGAATGGGAAGATGGAACAGTCACCTTGGGATAAGAGAGAGAGCCATCTTATTCTCAGGCCAGGAGTGTGGAATGACAGGAGGGAAGGCAAGGGTAGGGGAAATAGGAGCCTACAGCCACTCCCCCTCTCATCTGATGAGCAGTAAGCACCTACTAAGTGCCAGACTGTGGGCTTGGTACTCAGAACACAAAGATAAAAGGATGTGGTTCCTGCCCTTGAGATGTAGGAGACACACAAGTAAATAACTTCCATCCACTGGGACATGCGCTATAATGGTGCAGTGGGCGGGCAGAAGAGGAATGTCTGCCTCTGCCTGGAAGCAGGGAAAAGTGAAAAAGATTTTCAGAAAAGGTTAAATGAGCTATAACTTACAGAGTGAGTAGGAGTTTCCCTGGCTAATGGAGGTGGGGAGAAGAACACGGACAGGTATACCAGGAGCAGATGAGGGGAGAGTTTGAATGACAGACTAAAGGGTTTGCCATTTATCCTACAAGTGATGGCGGGGGGTGGGGTGTGGGGGACTTGTGAACAGGATTGGAGACAGAGAAACCAGTGAGGAGGCTGTGGTCATGGCCACGTGAGAGATGATAGAGGTTTGGACCAGTGTGATGATGACAGGAGGAGAGAGATGGCCAGATTCAGGACAAGTTTTAAAGGTGAAGTGGCCAAGACATGAGGACCAATCAGATCTGGTGGGAAGAGGAAAGGGGGCATTGAGAATGGCTCCTGTAGAATTCTGACTTTTAAATCTCTACCGATGGTAAGGACATTCCTGAAAATAAGAAGAGGGGCAGACATTACAGGAAAGATGAAGAAAGAGCCCCAAAAATCCGAGTGATGACATCCAGGAGCCGGTTGGTTCACGGGACGGAGCCCTGCGTGAATTTAGGCCTCAGTTTGGTCATCTATCCAATGCAAAGGTTCGCCAAATAAACCCCTAAAGGGTTTTTGGTGCTTTATTTTGCTGGGGTCAGGGTGAGCTCACCTGCGGCTCGGCAGCGGCCCCTGGCGGCCCGGGGAGGCTCTTCCTCCTCCCCACTCAGGGGCCACTTCCAGCGAATTCTCCACGTTCCTTCCAGACCTAAGGGGCCCAGAGTCAGGGAGAGGACCCCTGACAAGTGGCTCCTGCGAAGAAGACTGTGTGTGCATCCAGGATGCTAATTCTTCACCGAAGGCTAGAAGGATCCCCTTCCCTTCTCTCTCTTCTGAACCCCTCATGTAACTTTCATTATAAGACCACTGTACTGAGCTCTCCAGGAAGACGCCCCCAATCCCACCTGAGCTGGTTCCACCCACCGCTTGTGGAGCTGGAGCAGAAGTTAAGTGAATCCCCCCGGGACAGGACTAGAGTCCCCGCGGAATCCTCCCAGGATCTAGCTGCCGGGGTCCAAATTTCTTTTTCTCCTGTCTCCTTCTCGGGATCCCCAGGCGCTGTCCGCGACGTCTCCTGGGTGACTGAGGATTGGAGCGACCCGAACTCATTTTCCCTCCCTCCCCCAACCCGACCCCTGCACTACTGGCCCAACCCCTTCGTCTCTGATCCTGTCCTTTTCTGCTCCCAAACCGAGATAGTCCTGCCTCCTTCCATTGGCTCTGGACCCACACAGCCCTCCCGTTCCTTGGTTCCACCTTCTCCCCTCTGGTCCCGCCCCCTGCCCGAGATGACCCCGCCCCTTTACTGCGCTCCGGCCCAGTCCCCTTGACCCTAGCCCCTTCATCATAAGATTCGCCTCCTCATCATAAGACCCGCCCCTTGGCCTCTAGCTCCACCCCTTCCCTGTGTCCCCGCCCACTCGAGTATGGCCCCTCCCTTCATCATTTCCCCTCCAGCTTTCCCGCGGTCCCCTAGGTTCCAACTCCTCTCCCTTCTCTGGCCTTCTGCAGGACCCCTCTCCCCACCAGTCCTGGTCCCTCCCCTCCCAACACAAGGCCCTCCCACTGTAGCCCCGCCCCTTCTCTCGCCCCGCCCCCACTCCAGCAGGCCCCGCCCCCTGCGGCCTCTACCTTTGGCGTCTTCCCCTGAGAGGCGGCGGAGATCAGCTGCTGAATGCTGGTGGGACTCCGGGTCAGAGGTCCCGGCAGGCCCTGCGGGGGGCAGCGAAGTGACAGTGAACCTGCGGCTCATGGTGCGGAAAGGGGCCGGGAGGCCGAGGTACAGGCCCGGATCGCACAAGTGGCCGCAGCCGGGCTCCAGGAGGCTGAAAGAGCGGATTCCCCCTCCCCGCCGGCCGCCCCCCGCCGGACGCGGTGCCGCTCAGGGTCCTAGTGCCCGCTGTGCTGAGCCTCCGTATCTGGCCACTTGGCTTTGAGGCCCTGGGCTGGCAATTCCACTGGCAGCGCTTGAGGATCCAACCTGCTGCTGAGAGCCGTCCCTGCACCAGGAGCCCGGGCCCTCCTTGGCTGGGGTCTTCTTAACGCTTGGTTTTCATTCACTTATTCAACACATCTTGATAGAGCCTGTGTTTGAGGCATTGGTGCTAGGCACTGGGAATACAGCTTCCCGCCTTCGTGTGGCTTAAATTCTAATGAGTGAGAGGAGAAAGACTACAAGTGAGCAAACGCATAGACAAGACAATTTGAGACGGTGGTATATGTTAAGAAGAAAAAGTAGCACGAAGGGAAAATGACTGGGGGAAGGACTGCTTTAGGGGATGGTCTAAGAAGACCTCTCAGAAGATGTGATATTTGACCTGAGCCCTCATTGATGAGAAGGAGTTGGCTAAGCATAGATCTGGGGGAATAGCTTTCTAGCAGAGAAAATAGCAAGTGTAAAGGCCCTGGGGTGAAAAGAAACCTGGGCTTTTCCAGGAGCAGCAGGAAGGCCAGTGTGTCTGGAGCACAGTAAGTAGAGAGGAGAGTGATGGAGAGGAGATGAGGGAGGAGAGGAGGGCAGATCATATGATCTCTTGAAGGCTGCAGGGAGGAATCTGGATTCTTTTCTAATCTACAAGGGAAGTCGTGGGAAGTTTTTGAGTAGGGGAATGATGGCTGCTGGGTGAAGCCTCAAGTAAGGGCAGGGGTGAAAGCTGGGGGTCTAATTAGGAGGCTCCTGCAACCCCCAGGTAAGAGGTGATGATAGCTGGCCTAGGGTGGTGGCAGTCTTCCAATTCCAGATACATGTTTGAAAGTAGAACTTATGGGACCTGCTGCTGGGTTGGACATTGCATGGAAAGGAAAGAGGAGTCAGGGGGGACTGCTAGACTCTCATGCAATGCTGGTAGGAGCATAGATGGGCAAAGTCACTTTGGAAAATTGTTTGGTCAGCTAAAGCTGAACTTATACATACCTGTCTACTCAGCAATTCCACTCCAAGGTATATGTCCCAAAGAAATGGCTGCCCATGTTCACCAAAAGACATTTACAAGAATGTTTATAGCAGCATTATTCATACTAGCCTCCAATCAGAAACTACCCAAGTGCCCATGAACAGTAAAATGGGCAAATAAGTAGTGATATGTGAATTCAGTGAACACAGTAGTGGGAATGAACACGCTATAATATGGATAAATCTCAAGTATAACATGAAACAAAAGCCAGTATTTTACACTATATACAAAAGCATATGTAGTGTAAAATACTATTTAAATAAAGTAAAAAAATAGCCAAAATCTTTTTTTTTTAATCTATCTTTAAGCTGTTAGAAGTAATGGTGGTAACTCTTGGGGTGAAGGGGTAGTGATTAAAAAGGGGCATGAGGGGGATTTTAGGGTGCTAAGAATGTTTCGCTTCTTGATCTGGATGTTGGTTAGGCAGTCATGTTCAGTTTGTGAAAATGTACTGAAATGTACACTTATGACGGGTCGACCTGTCTATGTTTGTTACATTAGAGCAATGGTTCTAACTCCAGGCAGTTTTGCCCACCAGGGAACGTTTGGCAATATTCAGAGACATTTTTTGGTCCCCACAACTGGAGGAGGGTAGTACTGGCATCTAGTGGGTAGAGGCCACCTGTGCCATCTAGTCCTGCACTGAGACTGTCAGCCATGAGCCACAGATTCACCATCGCTTTCCTGTACTCCGCCCCCACGTTAAGGCCCGTGATAGAGGGAGGGAGACTGGTGCTGAATGAGTCTAGCATCTGTCCATGGGTCAGAGGAAGACATCAAACATCCTACAATATATGGACAGTCCCTCACAACAAAGAACAATTTCATCCAAATTGTCAATTGTGCCGAGGTTGAGAAAACCTATGCCAGAATAAGGAGTTTAACAGATCGCTAGATTTTAGGACTGATCAGGTTTTAAGCTTGACTGAGGCCAGCTGTTGTTGTCTTTTATTAAGGTGGTGACAACCAATGGAGGAGTCTGTTTGGAAAGTGGAGACCAAGAGCTCAGTTGGACCCAGTAGATTGAGATGCCTCTTCGGCGCCTAAGGATCATTCAGAGTCAGCAGTTGAACATCTAAGTCTGGAGCTCAGGGGAAAGGGTAAGGCTGGGGATATAAATTTTGGAGGCTTTAGCAGAGAGATGCTATGTAAAGCTGCGGGGCTAGACGAGATCACAGGGAATGAGTGTACAACAGAAAAGACATCCAAGGATCGAGCACAGGGGCACGGCATAATTTAGAGGTTAGAAAGAGGGAGATACAGCCAGTGAGAGAGGGGAAGAACCAGGGGGAAGTGGTGACCCAGAGACCAAGTGAAGAAAAATTTCAGGACGAAGGGCTGGGTCAGAGAAGTACCCACTGCATCGGGCTCCAGGAAGATCACAGGTGGCTTAGAAGAGAGTGATTTCAGTGGAGGAGTAGAGTGGGAGCCAGGCTGCAAATGACTGAGAAGAGAATGGGAGACAGTGAGGAGAGACTGCACTTTAGGGAAGGTTTCCTGTGGGTGGGGGCAGGGAGTAGAGAAATGGGGCAGAACCGAGAAAGACAGGGGTCCAGGGGGATTTTAAACAAGCCATATTAAGGAATGTTTGTATGCCAGTGGGAGCGGGTCATTCCTGAGTGAGAAATGGGTAAGTTAGGAGAGAGGGGCTGCACCCACAGAAAGCTTAGGAGGAAGTTCTCTGACCTCCTCAAACTCCCACTTGGGCCCTGGGTATGGAAGGTGACCAAAGCTGACCAAGCCTATCACCTTCACTCACCTGCCCCGACCCTTCAGACAAGTCCCTCTGCTATACAGGAGGGTCAAATCCACCCTCCTCGGCCTGCCATTTCGACCTTCTCTCATCTAGCCCAGACCACCATTACTATCTCAACCATTCCAGAATCCTCTCTGCTCAAACCACACACTAGCGTTCTGAGCCATTTCTAGTTCCCCCAAATGCCTGCTTGCTTTGTCTCTCCTCCCAGCATTTGCCCCAAGAGCTCACATTCCAGTCCCACGGGCACCACTCACCAGCTAGGAGACTGCAGGTGAGCTGTGTAGTTCTGTGCACAGTTACCTCATTCATAAAGCAGGGGGAGGGAGGTACGGCATTAATAATAGTACCTCTAAGGTGAGAGTAGTACTTGTCTCATAGGGTTGTTTTAAGGTTTAGCTATGTTAACGCACAAAAAGCTGATGCAGCAGTGCCCAGCATGTAGTCACTGCTGTGCTAGGGGTGGTTCCTGTCATCAGGTATATAATCCATATTCTATTCATCCACTGCCTTGCTTCTGCACACTTAGGTTGTTGCCAGTTTCTCACTATATGAACAATGCTGCAATTCACATCCTTCTAGGTGCTGTTTTGTGCACACGTGGGTGAGGGTTAGGGAATAGGAACATTTTTAGGTTTAATGGTTCTTGGTAAATTACCCTGTAAGAAGACAGTCCTTCTTGCACAGGAAGAGACTCTTGCTCACCCTTCCAGAATCAGTTCAAGTTCAGATGTCATCTTGGCTAGGAATGTTTCCTGACTTCAACAACAACATGCAGAATCTCTCTCTCCCCCACTGCTCTCTCTCCCTCTCTCTCTCACACACACCCATTATTCTAGAATAAAGGATCACACACTGCACACTCTCAAAGTGTGACCCCACCCCCACCAGCCACAGAATCATCACCCTTGTCACGAAGCTGGACTCTCTGGGCATAGAGGAGCCTGGAGCCTGCATTTAAGCAAGTTTTGAGGGCTCTCTCATGTACCTGAAAATTTGAGGATCACTGAGTGGTTCTTGAGGACAGAAACACAGTCCAACTCATTTCTCTATCCCCAGTGCCCAGCACAGGGCCTGGCTCCATGTGAGGGCTCAATAAATGTTTGATGAATGAATAATAGGTTGGCCATTTCCTCAGCTATAAAATAGGAATAATTACATTATACCTTCCTAATAGGAAGGACTGAACGTTAATATTTATGAAGTGCTTAGAACGCCACTTGGCGCATAGTAAGCACTCTGTCGGTTACATACATACATGCACGCGTGCACACAATACGTACAAAATCTGCTCCTCGAGGTTAAAGAATCCAAGTTTATTAAAAACATTCCAACAGGAAAAGAAGGTGGGAAGAGAGGGCCCAGCCCACCTCCCCTCCTCCTTGTCCTTCAGAACAGACCCACCAGTTTGGATCTGACAGACTGGCTCATTCCCTATTGGGATGGTCCCTGTGGGGACCCCCAATGCAGTGTTGAAGCAGGCTGGGGAGCCCTATTCCTCAGGGCACTTCAGGAGGTCGAAGGTCACATAGCCCACATAGTCCACCTGATTCACCTCATCCTCGGAACTCACGCGCCAGTAGAAGCGATCCTGGCAGAAGTAAGCTTTCTCTGCAAGGGAGAGGCAGGACCAAGAGCAGTGATTCCAACCCTCCCTCATACACGTACAGAAACAGGAGTGAGATCTTTACAAGCATCCCTCCTGCCCTTTCGAGATCTTTCCAAGGTTCTCATAGGACACCTCTGTCCTCCTCCCCCGCCCAACACACACAGAGGTGCTGGAAGGCACAGAGAGCCTGGCACACAGATGATACTCGGAATAATTCATTCAACAAATCCCATGCATCCATCCAACAAGTATTCATCGTGGCAAGCACTATTAGAGGCACTGGGAGTACAGCAGAGGAAAAATGCAGGCATGATCTCAGTTCTTGTGGTGCCTACACACTAGTGGGGTAAGACAGACGATTAGCAAGCAAATGCATGAATAAATGAGATTGATTTTGACAATAGAGAAAGCTTTGAAGGAAATAAAAGCGGGTGGGTGAATAGATAGTGATGGTCAGAGAAGGCCTCTCTGAAGAGGTGGCCTTAATGCTGAGACCTGAAGGATGAGAGGGAGGCAGCCCAATGACAATCTGGGGAAAAAACCTTCCAGGCAAAGGGAACAACTGGCACGAAGGCCCTAAGCTGGGAATGACCTTGACGTGTTCAAAGAACAGCCAGAGGCTGGTGTGAGTGGAACAAAGCAAGGGGAATGACAGGGGTAGTGGGAGGGGGAGGAGGTCAGTTCAGGTCATGTTAGTTTCTTTGACCTTGGAATGGGTCTAAAGTCACCCACAAGACCGTCGCCCTCCGCTCCTAGCCCCTCCCTACTCTCACAGAATATATTAAATGTATTGGACAACCAGTATGGCTTGGACTAGGGTGTTTGCAAAGGAGGTTGTGACTATTTTGGCGGCTGAGTCCACAGAACTTGTCAGCTGATTGGAGTTGAGCAGTGGAAAAGAGAAAGCAAGTGTAACTCCAGCTACCATGCCCACTTTACAGATGGGGAAACTGAGGCTCTGTGAGTAGCCCTGACTTGCCCAAAGAAACACAGCTATGAATTGTCTGGGTTATCACTGTATCTCCAGTGGCAGCACAGTGCCTGGCACTTTATAGGCACTTGATAAATATTATCTAATAAGCAATGAACCCCCATGCAAACCAGGTGTTCTGTACTTGCAGGGGAAAGGGCTTCCAGCTGGGGAGGCAGGAAATCTGGATCCTAGTTCTGGTTGTGCCCCTGTGTCCCTGAGTGATCCCATAGGATCTCAGCCTCTATAAAGAACTCATCTGTGCTGAGGCATTTGCCTCAATCTTCCCGGGGCTTTCTCTTTCTCTCTCGGAATCTGACCCATCACTAAGGCAGGGGAACCCACGGTGGGAGGTGTCTCAGAGAGGCATCCTCCCCTGACCCTCGTCTTCAGTGCCCACCTTGGTACTGAAAGATGTCATGCGTGTTCAAGGGCACCCCGGGGAACATCTGGTCCACTGGGGTGGCGCTCCGGGGATCCACCCGCTGTGTCTTCACGTCGAACCTGCAAGGACGGCAGCGAGGAGATGTGTGCTGAGCCGGCGGGCAGGCGGATGGCGCCTGGGCTCCCCCTGCCGGCGGTCCCCCGGACTCTCACCTCCAGAAGGTCTGCCTGCTGAACAGCAGCACCATACCCCCCGCGCGCGGGAGGGCCCCGGTGACTTGGGCCACATGCGGGCCCAGGCCCAACTTGTCCAGACGCCTCGGGCCTAGCACCGACGCGCCTGTGTACACCCACACTTGGCGCCCTGCAAGAGAGGGGGGTCACATACTCTCCTTGAGTGTCAAGAGGGAAGAACGCAGCGAGGCCTTCCCGCGCCCGCCATGCCCGCAGTCTGTGTGCCCAAGGCGCAGAGCCGCTCGGTACCACTGTGCAAGGATGCGGTGAGGGGCGCTGAAATCCAGCCCCTGCTAAATTTGCTAAATTTGCTAAATTGCATCCGCCAGAAGGGGACTTCTTTTTCTAATGCACACAACCTTTTAAGGTTGTCGTCAGTCTCTTGGTCCTTCTGGTTGGTGTGTGTGTTTGGGGAGGGGGGGGGCCGGGTAGGGGAGGGAAACAGGAGGAAACTAACCAGAGAAGAAGAAAATCTTCTTGCTGAGCGGCTCCTCAAAGGCGGAGTCCAGCTTGCGGGGCAGCGCAGGCCACGCGTTCTTGATAAGGAAGGGACCCTGCACCCGCTGTCCCCCGCCCTCGGAGAGTCGCCAGTACTTCCTGGGGACGCAAAAAGGGAACGGCGGGCACTGAACCTTGAACCAAAGGCCAGCGGGCGGGGAAACACAGGTAGATTCCGCCTCCAAGCCCCCTCCCGCAACCACACAGCCCTGAGCCCTCACCCATCTTTGAAGACATGCAGGCGATTCCCGATCTCCGCGATGGCGTCGAAGATGTCCACGTTGCAGACGTCCTCTGCGGGATTCAGGGTCAGTGTGGGGTTCTCAGAAGGGCCAGCAGTGGGAGGACCCGTGGGGCCCGCTGAAGGGGGGCCTGTGGGGCCAGCAGTGGGGCGCTCAGTGGGAGGCCCCGTGACGCAGACCGTGGTGGGAGCGGTGGGCTGGGGTTCAGCTGTGGTGGTGGTTGGAGGCCTTGGTTCAGGTTCAGGGCGAGCACCTAAAATGAAATACCGCATAAGACACCGCCTGTTCCTACATATCTCTGTGCCCATGGAATACCTGCTCCCCTGAAGTCTAGCAGTGAGTCCCCTGGCACTCACTCTCCCCACTTTAGATGTTGGAGCCTGCCTTCCCCTAACCCCAAGCAGGCAGCTTCCTTTCACCTACTCACCCCCACCCCCAGGCTGGTGGGAGAGAAGTGTTTTTTGAGCTCTCAAACTGAGTGCCAAACTTAGTGCTTGGAGTTTTATAAACTCACATTAGTTTGTTTGATCTTCAGAGAGAAAAAAAAAACCTATGAAGTAGATTCCTTAATATCCCTATTTTTTTAAATGAGGAAATATACTAACGATAACAAGTGGTGATAATAACAAAAATATCAAACATTTATATGTTGCTTCATACATGCCAGGCATTATTCTAACTCACTTAAGCCTCCTAACAACCCCACCAGGCAGGTATTAGCCCCACTTTACAGATGAGGAAGTTGAGGAGTGAAGTAACAAATTCACAGTCATCTAGGAAGTGGCTGGACTGGCTTTTGAACCTATGTCTCACTCTAGAGTCTGGGCTCTTTAACACCATCTCCAAGCACTGACCCGGCAACAGTTGTACCCACTAGCCCCAGAGTCTCCCGAAGATAGATGTTGGGATCCTAACTTTCCCCTCCTCCCCGTTCTCCAGGTACTTGGGGCTGGCAGAGCCCAGCCCTTCCCTCTTCTTCCTACATCCCTGCCCCACGCCCTCACCATACAGATGCTGGATGCCCTGCACATCGTCCTTATGCAGGGGGTTATCTTCAGTGAAGCTGTACATGGGGTACATGAGCGCCTCTGGCACGGACGTGTGATCTAAGCCCAGCGCGTGGCCAAACTCGTGCGCGGCCACAAGGAACAGGCTGTATCCTGGACGAAAGAAGGAGCCTTGAGACGTGAGCCCTCGGCCGAGCTCCCAGCCCTGGCCATCCCTCCCGGACACCGCTGCCTTGGCTGAGGCCCCAGCCTCGGAACCACGCCCACCTTGATCCGGGCAGAGGCCCCATTTCTTGTCTCTGTCGAAGTTGGAGGTGGTGGCGCACCAGAGGCGCCCATCACTGCGGCCCTCTCTGGTGCAGGCTGAGTACTTCTTGCCCAGGAAGACAAAGGGGAAGACGCACAGCTCCCCCTCCGAGTTGCCGCCGGTCACCGTCGCGTCAGCTGGAGAGACCCAGGGCCTTGGGTGAGCCAAGTGGGTGGGTCCAATAAAGAACCAGGGGCTGGCCAATCAAGGAGCAAGGGAAATTTGCAGGCGTATTTTAAAAGCCTAGGGGGCGTCGTGGGGCACAGCCGACACCAGGCTAGGCTGGTGGGCGGAGCCTAGGGGTCGGAGACCGAGGGAGAGGCTGCAAGCTGGGCTAAAAGGCCAAGCCTCCGCGGGTGCGGCGGCGGCAATTGGAAGGCAGGGGGAGGAGCTGTGGTGATGGCGGGCAGAGTCAAGGCTGTCCTGAGGACCGACGAGGAGTGGAAAGACAAACTGATGGGTGGAAGAGCCACTCTCGGGGACCAACGCGGAATTTGGGGGCGAGGCTGAATCAGGTATGTGGGGCAGAGGTACCTCGGGTCGGGCAGAAGCCAAAGAGCTTGTCCTGGTCGTAATTGGCGGTGGTGGCGCACCAGCGGTAGCCGTCGGAGCGACCGTCGGAGGTACAGGCGGAGTAGGAGCGGCCCTCGAAGGTGAACGGAAACACGCAGGGCTTGCCGTCCCCATTGCCGTCCTGGGTGTAGAGTCCTGGGAGGCCCACACGATTACCCGAAGGTGCCACCAGTTTATCGACCCTGTGTCCTCCACCCCTCCTCGCCTCCTTACAGATGAGGGAACTAGGCCCAGAGAACAGGACAGTGATTTTCAGGGCACACAGTACTAGCGGCAGAGCTGGAATAAAAACCCAGCGTCCTGGACTCTCGAGAAAGGTGGGCACTCACTCTCGCTGGGGCAGAAGCCGAACTGGCGGTCGGTATCATAGTCGGCCGTGGTGCTGCACCAGGGTATGTTGTCGGAGCGGCCGTCCGTGGTGCAGCTGGAGTAGGAGCGGCCCTCGAAAGTGAAGGGGAAGTGACAGGCGGCGCCCTTTGAGTTTCCGAAGTAGGTTGGAACCACTGCAGGAAAGGGGGACAGGGGTCAGGGCGGCTGGTGATGCGCGTGAGAGGAGAAGGGAATGGGGGCCGGGATGGCTCAGGATCTCACCAGCGCCTTTGCCCAGAGACCACAACTCATCATCGTCGAAGTGGGCGTCTCCCTGAATGCCTGGACCAGGAGGAAAGGCGTGTGCCAGGAGCCCGTCCTTTCCATCGAAAGGATACCCATCTCCGTGCTCTGAAGAAGCAGGTGGAGAAAAGAGTTAGCCGAGTACGGTTGCGCAGGTTGTGCACTGCCCAAGGGCCCTGGACTGAGTGCGGGATGAAATTCGCCTACGAGCCCCTGTCCAAGATTTGCGTCCCCACGCTGTGAGGTGTCGGTCAGCAGGGGGCGACATAAGGGCGAGCGGCAGCCGGAGCTGGGGGGACAGGCAAGAGGAATCCAGGTCCAGGGCCCCCTTTACTCTCTCCGCGGTCCTCCCTCCCCTATCCCCGTCTCAGATTCTCCTGGCTGTCCCCTTCTCGCATTCTCACCCCTAACACCAAACCGGATGACGATGTCGGCCTCTGGGCCGTACACGCGAGTGAAGGTGAGCGGCGTCACAGCGCTCCAAAGCTCGAAAGCGCGGGCAAAGGCGTCGTCGATCACCTCGCGCGGCAAGTCTTCCGAGTAGTTTTGGATCCTGCGGGGGGGAAAGGCAGGAGGTCGGAAGTAAGAGGCGGGAGCCGGGGCAGCAGCGACACCCCGTGTCTCAGCGGCTTCAGATACACAACGCCGCCTGCGCCCCACGCTTTCAGCTATAAAGCAATTTCAGACGCGTTTTTCTCTTTGGATACTCACAAGGGCCCTGACAGAAGAACTCAGATTGAGAGATCGATTTCCCCCGATGGGGAAACGGGGGCTCAGAGGCGGGGCCGCTTGCCCCAGGCTGCACATTTAGTGAAACCCAAGGATTGGCCTAAAATGGGACGTGTTCACCACCGGGCGTGCTCGGAGATCGGCCTCTCCCCTCCACGCCCGGCTCGCCCCCGGGGCGCCCAGCCGCGCACCAGTAGGTGATGTCGCGATGGTGCCACTTGAGGTCGCCCTCAAAGGTCTGGAATCTGCCCACGTCTGGGACGCCGCAACGCGGGGCACGTATGGCAGTCAGGGTGGTGCTGTCCAGCTCGCCAGTCTCCGGCAGGGCCAAACGCCGCTGGAGACGCTGCAGAGCCCGACGCAGGGACTGATCATCGTCGCTCATCTCTGCCGCATGAGTGTACCCGTAGCGGAACAGATATTCCTGTGGAAGGAGGGGCAGAAACATCCCAGAGCCCTGACTCTTCCTTTCTCTGCTCTGCTGGGCAAGGACTCCATCCCTCCAGGCACTCAGGGACTAGCAACAAGGCATTGTATCCAGGACTTGGTACCCTGCATACCAGTGCCTGTGCCCACCCAAGAATCTCCTCTCCCTGTAGACATCCTCAGTTCTTTCCACCCCCGGATGCCCCTGGCCCACACCTACCTCAGGGCCCCCTAGGGTTTACCCCTGTTCACCCCCAGCCCATCCCCACTCCAGGACCATCGAATGCCCCTTCACTATTTCCCATTGCCCATCTAGGAAACCCTCATTGGCCCATTCCTGGCAATCACTGTCCAGAGCCTCCCAGTGCCCGATCCTGGACACCTCTGTTCTCCAGAGTTGCCCATCACCAACCCCCTGCCAACGTGCCCCTAAGTATCTTATCTGAGACCCCATGCCCTTCCCGGGACTCCTGGCCAGCCCGTCCCAACTCCAGACTGGGGTGTGTGCCTACCTCTGCCAGCTGCTTGTCTGTGAGATTGCTTTGTAGTTCTCCCGGGAAGACCACAAAGATGGGCTGGCGTGGTCTGGGGGCAGCAGAGCAGCAGCCCAGCATCAGGAGTGCCAGGACCAAGGGCTGCCAGGGGCTCATGGTGAGGGTAGCAGTGTCTGGCTGCAGCTGCCCTTGCGGGGGCTTTAAAGAGGCGCTGTCAATGGAATCAGTGACCCCGCCCCTCCTTGACAGGCCAGGGCAAGAGCTGACTCAGGGGATGGGGTGGGTGTGGGTGTGTGTGTGTGTGTGTGTGTGTGTTGGGCAGTCCCAGCATGAGAAGGCAAAGAAAGGGCTTACACCACCTCCTCCTCTCCCTCCTGCCCACAGTCCCCATTGCCAAGTCAGGCAGGACCCCAGACCCACAGGAAACCACAGGCCCATAGGGGAAGGATTGGGTTTTGCAAACTGCAGTGCTTGTGAGAACTGTGTGAGAGGGAGGGAGGGAGGCAAGGCTGGAGGACTCCCTGAGCCCTCCATCTGAAGGCCCCAAGTGGTCAGCCTAAGAGAAAGGGATGGAAAATTCCTTGAGGCTTCTTTCTGAACCTAATGATCCCCCTTCCTGGGCAGACCCCCTCTGTGGGCCCCTCCCCACACTCCCAGGCTCTGTCCTCTTCTCCTTCCTGGAAGCCTTTTTTGACTCAGCTTCCTGTCCCTGCTCTACCTAGGGGCAGAAGGAGTGGGCTCAGCTCAGCAGGAATCGGGGAATTCCACGGGGACTAACCCCTGTCTTCGACAGGCTGGAGCCTTCAGGATAGTAAAGGGGGAAGTTTGTGGCATTTGGAAGCCAGCAGACATGGTTTCGTTCCTTCAGTGCCTTGGGCAAATGTCTTCACCACTGTGAGTTTCTTTCCACAGATGTAAGAAAAGGGCCCTTTTGAACTTGACTCCTCTCCCGTGGTCGGCTGGGTCCAGCCATCCAGAGCCAGCAGCCCTCTCAGTGGTCTGTTGTGTCCCAGGCCCCGGGATATTTATTGTAGCTGAGGGCAGTGAGGCTGGGGTGGGAGAGGAGGGTCTGGGTAGGGACTGGAGAGGTGGGGGTGGGGTGGGCCAGGGCACATCCTGTGGCAGGGGTCTTGTAATGATGTGTAAATATCTGTACTGCTATCTGCGTTCTCTGTCCACTGGGTGTGCATTGATTTAGGCTTCTCCACTTGGGGAGACTGTGAAATCGTCTGACGGTTTGTGTGAAAGAAAAGAAAAACCTGTCTCCCCCCAACTCCCTGTCAGTGTCAATTGAATAAATGTATGTGAACTCCCAAAATAAATTAATTAATTAATTAAAAGGGGCCCTTTGTCCCTAAATTGATGTGAGGATAAAATGAGATCAAACACATACAATATTTAGAACAGTAGATGCTGCAAGTATTCAAGAAATGGCTGTGAGTGCTTTTAATTATCTGGGCTAAGACCATGATGCTGACTTGGTATCGGGAGATGGGATCTTGGACTCTAATCTGCTGTGTGACCTAGAATAAATGCCTTCCCTTCTCTGGGCTTTGAACTCTTCAACTGCAAAATAGAGAGGGGGTTAGGGGGCTGGGGGCAGGGAGTGATCTCCTGGAGCCCTTCGCTTCTCCAGAACTGCTCAACCAAGCACAAGCTCTAGCCCCAATTATCACCACCTGTGCCAGTCACTAGCATCCTCCCTCCCGCCCTTCTTCCCAGCCAGCCAGAGTTAGGCAGGATCTATATTTGCCTTCTTCAAAGCATTATTTGGGAAGGACTACAGCAACAATTTGATTGTCTGTATTTAAAGGGCTTACTATGTGCCAAGCACTTTATATGCTTATCTAATAAATCGGTCTATGAGATGGAGACAGTTAACTTCGTTTATAGGAAAGCTGAAGCACTAGAGTTCATGAATTAATGAGCATCCACTTTGGAGTCACACAGTTCTGGTTTTCAGTCCCAGCTCTGCCATCTCCTGGCTACGTGACCCTGGGCAAGTCACTTCACCTCTGAACCTAATAATATTGCATTCTTAGAGATTTACTGTGTTGAGTACTGTGTTAAGTTCCCTATAAGCATCTCATTTCATCCCCACCACTCTTTGAGGTAGGTTTAATGAGTACCCCTCCCATTTTTAGAGGAGGAAACAGATTGAGTAGTTAAGGAGCTTGGCTATGATCACACAGTGAGTTAATACACAGAATCAGGACTCAAGCCTTGAGCTATCCGGTTAGAAGCTTTCCATCTTTATTACCATTTATAGGAAATGAGATGAGCAAGGGTTGGAGGGGAGGAGGGGAGTGGATGGGGGAGGGGAGACTTAAAACCAGGACCCTTCTCCCTTAGGGGTGCACCCACTGAAGATCAGAGAGGAGGCTCAGGTCTTTGGGGAATCAGAGGTTAGGACAGGGGACTCAGGAACTATATTCCAGACTTGAGAGCATGGGGTCAAAAAGCAATATGATTTTAGAGATGGAAACAAACAGACCCTTCAATTCAGGGGCTCTTTATCCGGTAGCAGAGATGGGTTTAGGAGAATCCACGAACCACCCTCAACTTGCCATCAATTATACAAAATGCCATACCTATGTGTATATGTCACATTCCTCAAATTTAATGGTATTGATGTTTGGGGCCAGATAATTCTTTATTTTGAGAGACTATCCTATTCACGGTAGGATGTTGAGTAGAATCCCCAACCTCTACCCCATGCTGGTGGCACCTCCCCCTGCCAGTTGTGACAGCCAGAAATGTTGCCAAACATTACCAAATGTCCCTTGGGTGGGTGGGAGGGCACTATCACCACCAGCTGAGAACTAATGATATATGTTGATTTTTCTATGTAAAGGGTCCAAAACTTTCATCATATACTCAAGCCATTGATGATGATCCTCAAATCCTTAAAGATCATTTACTCAAGAAATATTTTTTGAGTTTTTATGGGCCAGGCATTGTGCTAAGAATTGGGAATATAGAAGTGGCCAAAATAGGTTTTGTCCCCAAGCTCATGGAGCTGAAAGTCCAGTAGGGGAGAAATTGAACGAGTAATTAGTAGCAGAGAAGCAAACATCACAAGAAGGAGGTGAATTTATCTGCTCCAATTACCCCCGCCGTGCAGATGAGGAAACTGATGCCCAGAGGGGAGAATTTACCTCTCTTAGGTCACAGAGCAAGCCAGGGACAGAATGTTGGGGGGCAAAAAGGAGTGGTAGCTAAGAGCTGGAAATCAGCTGAGAAGTTCAAGTCTCTGCTCTGGCACCGACTTCCTATGTGATCTGAGTCGTTGACACAACCTGTTGGTGCCTCCGTTTTCCCATCTGCAAAATGGGGCAATAATAGTGCTTCCCTCATGGGGCTGTGAGAATCAAATAAATTCACAGATATAAAGTGCCTGGCACATGGTAATAAGTACTTGCTGCTACTCTAATTGTGATTGCCTCTGGGCCAGCTGGTTGTTTTTACCAACTGGGGAGCAGGGAGAGAGCACCTCACCAGGAACCCCAAAGATTGATTACTGGAGTCAATCCAACCCTCCTTTCCTCACCCCCTCCCAACTTCCTCCTTTACCTCTGGGCTCCCCAACCCCCATCAAGGGGAACTTGGGGGAACTTGGCTTTCAACATAGCAATGGCAGGAAGTGGTTCTGTCACCACATCCCTTCCCTACTTCCCCCAGCCCCTCCTTCCAACACCACAACAGAGTTTAGCCAAGGCACTGGGAGAGCAGGATATACCCCCCAGGTGAGCACCGCCTAACCCTGTCTGGAGTGAGAACTTGGACTCTAAGCCCCTCATCCAGGTGGAGGCCCCATCAGGGTGGGGAGGGAGCTGACCCTGGAGCCGTGAATCACCAGCTGGATGACACAGCCCTGCAGGCTGCTATTAGTAACTCCAGGCCCCCAGGCCGAGGTCAACCTCACGGGATAAGGATTCCCTCCCTCCTCTCTAGGCTGGGGGAACTCCAAGCCTGTTTCTCCCAAACTTGCTCCAGAGGGGAGGGGCAGCCAGGCCTGAGAGGCCCCCGCAGGATGTGAGGAAGACACTAGTGTCTGGGACAAAGCAGGACAGTATGTGCTCTGCAAGACACTGCCTGGGGGGAGAGGATCATTTGAGCACCCACCGCCCACCCACAAACACACCTACCATCCTAGCCCCAGGGTGTGGGCAATTCCCATGCTGACTTGCACAGGCCCTAATAATAATAACACCATCATGCCTGCCATCTACGTATTTTGAGCTCCTTCCGTAGGAAATCATAGAGTATAGACTTTGGAATCAGACCTCCTGGGTTCACGTTCCAGCTCCTACTCCTGGCTGTGCGACCTTAAGCACGTCACTTTGCCTCTCTCGGCCTCCCTTTCCCCATCTGTAAAATGGGAAGGTGAACAGTCCTTACTTCGAAGTGTTGTGGAGGGATTAAACGAGATTAGACACTGCAAGTTTTTAGCACATCATAGGTACAGGGGGGTGAGGGGGGCCGAATGGGAGCTATTATCATTGTTACCCTAGGGCTCTCACCTGTACAAATTAGGACTCATGATCCCAGTTAACTTTACAAATTAGGATTCATGAGCCCATTTTACAGGTGAGGAATCTGTAAGGCTCAGGGGGTTGCCCACACAGCTAGCAAGGAGCAGGCCTGGGGCTCAGCCCACATCCCACACCAGCACTCTGTTCTGTCCACCGTGTTGCGCATGTGCCCCCAGCCTCCTCAGTCTGTGATCATTCTAACAGTCAATGCTGGGGTGGTGGGGGGGGGGCACTTGACAGCTTATCCAGCACTGTCATGTACCTCATCACCTCTGATTTGTACCTAAGGGTGGATCTTCTTAACATCCTATTTGAATCTGAGCTTTCAGAATCTCTTGGCATTCATAGGAAGCAGAGATTGGAAGCCATGTCTCAAGGTGATGGCCCAGAGACGTGCTTCAGGTTGCTCACTGTCACACAGCTGATGAGTGACAGAGCTCCTGCCTAGGCCTTCTGACTCCACATCTCGTGCTAAGATCAGGTCACTGGATCTGGCAAGAAGGAAGTTGATGGGGGAAGCAGCCTGGGGGGGTGGGGGGTGGAGAATGCCCAAAAGTTAGGCTGGAGGGGGTTAAAGCCTAGGAACCAACAGAGAGAACAGGTGTAGGGTATTTGACTGGGCCAGGAGGAAAAAAAAATGGAGGGGGGTGAATAAAAGAGGGAAAAGAAAAGATCAAGGTAGCTAGAAGAAGAGGAATAGTGACGTGGAGTTTCCTTTAAGGTGAGAGGTTCACGTCCACAAGAAGCAATGATGCTGTGGAGGGAGAGGTGTGCGAATTGAGGGGGGTAAGAAGATGCACCTGGGACCAGTTCTTCTGGCACCGAATTGTCCACTGACAGGTAAGGCCATGCTTGGCATCCCAGTAAAGCAGGTATAGCCCCCAAATCCACATTTAAAATGTTGTTTGTATTTTTTAAATTAAGACTATTTTTTTAGAGCAGTGTCAAGTTCATGAGAAAATTGAAGGGGAAGTACAGAGATTTACCATATACCCCTACCCCCACCCATGCACAGCCTCCACCACTAACAACATCCCCCACTAGAGTGGTACCTTTGTTACAATCGATGAAACTTCCCTGACACATCACCATCACCCAAAGTGCATAGTTTCTGGCTCAGTCTTGGTGGTACACATTCTATGGGTCTGGTCACATGTGTAACGACATGCATCCATCATTATGCTATCATACAGAGTAGTTTCACTACTCTAAAAATCCTCTGTGCTCCTCTTATTCATCCCTTCCTGCCACAAGGATTGTTTTTGATATTTGAAAAAAAAAAAAAAAAAAACCCTTAAAGTAGCCAGTATGGGAAAAGTCAGATCTTTGGTGAATTTCCTTATATAGTCATTTTAGGGTTTAGTGTTGTTTTACTTTGGGTAACATAAAGGGAGAGGGGAACCATAGTCTCAGTGCTTGCAGCCTCTAAAGGTCTAAATCTGCTGCTGTTCACAATGTGGTGGGATTGGGGGTGGGGGGGTCTAGTTCTCAGGAAATCACAGGTTAAACATTCAGTTGTCATTCAGCATGCTGGCCAGATATGTGGAGAACCCTGGGGAACAGAGCAGGAGAGAAAAATCCACACAGCGCATGACAACTGGCAGCTTCGTTGCCCCTTTTACACACCTGGGTGGCACCCCTACTCTTGACCTGGCACACTTTCCCGTGCATCTTCTAGTTCTAGGTTCTCAAAGTGTGGTCACAGAGCCAGCTTCATCAGCACCACCTGGAAACTAGTTAGAAATGCAGACCCTAACCTGCCCCTCCCCCACTCCCACCCAGAACTATTGAATCAGCACCTCTGGGTGGGGCCCAGCAATCTCTGTGTTAACAAGCCTGCCAAGTGATTCTGCAGTATGCTCAAGTTTGAGACCTCTGTCCTAGAGGGAGAGTTTTTGACCCCATTTGCAGATAAGGAAACTGAGACTCAGAGAGATGAAGCCACTTGCCCAAGGTCACACAGCTAGTGCCAAAATGAAGTGGGAACCTAGGCCTTTCTGCCTGCAGAGTTGATAATCCTCACCCCAGTATTATAATGAGGACTGATGTTCAAATAGTTAACAACAACTAGGCCCCCCGCCTGCACCAATCACAAGTGATTCCATCTGAAGAATTCCAGGAGGCCCGTTGGGGAGTGGAGTATTAATAAGACCATTATTAACTCTTTCATTCCTGGATCTGCAGTCCTAGGGGGCTAGAGGAAGGGGCTAGGGCTCTGGGGCACTTAAAATGTTCAAAGCAGCATCTGTTACCAATGGGTAGGGAGATATTTCAATATTTTAACAACTGGTGCTTACTAGCTGAACTTCAGCCCTGACTACCATCCCCTTCCTAGGAGAGGCTCCTTCTTATACCACCGGTGGAGAGCCTGGAGTTAAGTTTAGCCCCAAGAGAACACAGGTATAACAAATGTCTTATGAGAATGCCTGATCAGCAGCACTTCTCAAATCCGGCTGCACACTGGAGTCTCTTGGGATTCTCTTTTGAATAGCAATGCTTGGGTTTCACCCCCAGAGATTGTGACTGAATTGGTCTGGGGTGCGGCCTGAGCACTGGGTTCTTTTAATGCCCCCATGATTCTCATATGCAGCCAGGGATGAGAGCAATGCTCTGCAGAACCCCTGAAACCTGTAAGAGACTCCAGATTCAGAGCTCCTAGTTTGCATCAGTATTTCCCAAGGCTGGGGACTTGAAAAAAAAGAAAAAAAAAAACATGTTCTCAAGAGACTCTGATTCAGTAATCAGTGGGGCCCGGAATTGGATGTCAGCAAGCTCCCCTGATTTCTAAATCAGTGACCCCCACAGGCTGTGGTAACTGAGAGAGGCTCAGAGATTCCACCCCCCTCTCCCCCAGCCCACCCCCAACACAGTTGAAGCAATTGAGAACATTTTGCCAGGAAGTATCCAGAACCAATTTCCGCAGCTCTTCCTTCCCCTGTGCTGCGGAGACGTTGCTTCAAAGAATACGCTGTGAAACGCAGCCCAAGACACCCTCCCGGGAGAGCCGTTTTCTGGCTGCTCGGCTGCAGAGCCCCGGGCCTGCTGATTGCCTTCCCTTCACATTAATCCCGGGACACCCTCCTTTAGATGCGATCTGCATACATTTGCATATCGCGCTCCAGTGCCTCCCTCCTTCCCCCGCCCCACACCTCCGTGGCATGTTGGGGGAAAATAAAACTAATGCAGTCACAAAGCCCGCTGAGATGTGTTCGAACCTCACACAGCTCTGGGACTGTGATACACCCAAAGCCGGGGCGATGGGATGAAGGCAAGATGGCACAGGCGCGGCGGGGATGCAGCGGGAAGGCCGGTGGAGAGGACGTGCGTTAGAAGCCTCCTGAGGTCTGGAACCACAGTCTAGCCCCTGATGAGAGGCAATGCGGGATTTCTCCAGCGGGAAAAGGCAGGGAGCACCAGTGGAAGGGGTGAGGCAGCTCCTCCTTTCAGAGGGGTGGGTGAGAATCCTTCTGAGCCTCAGAAGGCACCTGGCTTGGGGACCACTGCGTGGGTCCTTCCAGCTCCAATGTGCTGCATGAAGAGCCTGCCATGTGACAGCTGGTGCAGTGGAAGGGTCTGAAATCTGACAGTCCTGGATTTGAACTGGGGTAAATGACTTTCTCTTCCTGAGCCTCAGTTTCCTCATCTTTAGAATGGGAATAAGTTCATTACATGGTGATGGGAGTCATGTCTTTATTTGGTTGCCCAGTAATGGATTATCTTTCCTAGGTCCCTTCTGAGACTGAGAAGGAAGCTGCAAGTGGGTGCAAGTGGCATTGCCAGTCTAGCAGCTCTGAGAATTCTTGAAGGCTATCCCTGCCCACAGCTGACCAGCTCCCCCTACCTCCAGCTCACTTTTCTAGTCTGACCTCACATGACTGCTGGGAGGCTCCAGAAATCTTTTTGATACCTTCCTTTTTGCCTAAGTTAGCCTGAACCAGTTTTGAGACCTTGCAACCAAGGGCCCCAATTGACACAAGGACCATTCCCTTCCTTCTCTTTAACCTCCTGAGTGTCTTTGATTGTAAGCACCACCAGCCTCATTTCCAAAAGCCTCTTCCAGTACAACATGGCCCCAATCCACTTCTCTCCAGCCCTGCTCCTCCCTCTAGGCTCCCCCTTCTGCTTCTATTCACAGCACTCTCTCCTCTCCAAGCCTCCCGATTTTCAAACCATCTGCATGTAATCCTATAGCGCTGCCCTCCCACTCTCATGTCATCCAAAGAGTTGACAATCTAGATAATCCTCTGAAATCCATTCCCTCTCTATCAGTCTGCTAGGGCTGCCATAACAAAGTACCACAGACTGGGGAGGCTTAAACAACAGAAATTTACTTTCTCACAGTCCTGGAGGCTGAAAGATCAAGATTAGGGCGTTGACAGTGTTGATTTCTTCTGAGGCCTCTCTCCTTGGCTTGTAGATGGCCATCTTCTCACTGTGTCTTCACATGGTCTTCCCTCTGTGCATCTGTGTGTCCTAATTTCTTCTTCTTATAAGGACACCAGTTATACTAGATTAGTATCCACCCTAATGATCTCATTTTAACTTAATCACCTCTTTAAAGACCATCTCTCCAAATATAGTCCCAATCTGATGTGCTGTGGGTTAGAACTTCAACATATGACTTGGGGTTGGAGGGTGGGGGGGAGTTCAGCCCATGACTGTCTCCATCCTCTGCATTCTCACTGCCCCTGCTCCAGTCAGAGCCCTGCCACATCTCACCTGGTAGTCCAATAGCTCAGCCCCTCTCGTACTGAGCACTGACACTCCAGATTCATCTCATTGATCAGGTGTCCCTGACCTCGCTCAGAAAGCTTCCATAGCTCCCTAGCATCTCCAAAATAAAGACTGAACTCCTTAGCCTGGCATCTAAGGTCCTTCAGAACCTGTCTCCAACCTGTTCTTACAATCATCATTGCAATTAAGGTCGGGACAAATGGCAATGTTGTCTAGTGCCTTGCTATTCAAAGTATAATTCATGGACCTACAGCATGGGTGTCACCTGGGAGCTTGTCAGAAATGCAGAAACTCAGGCCGGGCCCCAGACCTGCTGAATCAGAACCTGCATCACTTGCACAGACCCCAGGCCATCTGTATTCACACTGAAGTTTGATAGCTTACAGACACCAAAGGTGTCCAGAGAGGGACCCATAGGAGCAGGGCCTGTGGTCACCTTGGGGGGTCAGAAACTTGACTTTGTCCCGACAGAACCATCCAATTGACAGGAGTCTGGGATGCACAGCAGATGACAATTCCAAACACACAAATGAACTTGACTCTGCAAGGCTATTAAGATACCCACAAGTATAAACAATGGAAAAGGTTGCTGGAGATGCCGCCCTGATGGGAAAGGCAAGGTTCTCATCTCTCATTTCCATTTGGCAAACATTTATTGAAGCCCTGCTGAGTGCCAGGCTGGGTGCTGGGCGTTGGGCAGATGGAATGAAAGGGGATGTGAGCTTTGTTCTGTAGGAGCTCACAAACCAGGAGGCAGACAGAACATAAAGACCTGCATTCAATAACCAGTGTACATGCCAAGCGCACCCACCCACCCACTGTATCCCCCTATTCCTCCAACCTCGTGCTTTGGCCTCTGGGCCTTTGCACTCTTCATCCCCCTCCTCCCCCATCTAAAACCCTTCCTACACCTCCCCTCTCTGTCCTCCCCCCTGTGCTGGCTAAATCTTATTCATCCTGTAGATTTCAGCTGAGATGTCATTTCTTCCAGAAAAATGCTGCTGACCTCCCCAAGCTGGGAAGGGGGGCTCTTCTGTGCTCCCATGATTCCCCTCAACCCACCACTTCCCTTATTGTGGCATTTTTCATAATTCAGAGTGAATTTCCTGTTTATTCATCTATCTCTCCCCACAGGCTGAGATCATTGTGAAGGCAGGACCCTTATCTGCTGTGTTCACTGTACTCACAGGTATTTCTTAAGCATAGAAAAATAATAGTAATAGTGGTCAGCTTTTTTTTTTTTTTAGCTCAGGCACTGTCCTAAGTATTTCTATGTATTAATTCATTTAATCCTACAACTATATAGTATGCTGGGTGCTGTTACTTTTCCCATTTTACAGATGAAGAAATAGACACAGAGAAGTTAAGTAACTCGCCTAAGGTATCACAGCTATTAAGTGGCTGGCTCCAGAGTGTGCATGTTGGAAAAGAGGGTAATTAACAATATGGGAGAGAGGTCAGAGGTCAGGGAAGGCTTCAGCAGGAATAACACCCAAGCTGGGTTTTGAGGAGTGACTAGGAGTTTGCTGTGTGTAAAAGGAGCAGGGCTTTGCAGCCTCCAATCTGGGCTCCACCAGATGCCAGTGCTATAGGTCCATAAATTATACTTTGAATAGCAAGGTGCTAGGTAACAGTACCATTTTTCCTGGCCTTAATTGCAAAAGTGCAGAAGCATTTTCCTGAGGGCAAGTGGAAGGCAACTGACAATTCTGTAGTTACTGTCCAAGGAGGCTTAGACAGAGTGAGTGCCTCAGACAGCATCCAGTCTCAGCCTGAGTCACCCCTGGGTGGGTGAGGCAAGTTACACAAACCCTGGGGCTCCAGTCCTTCAGTCCCTGCGTGGGTGAGAAGTACACTCCCCTCCCTTCTTGCCCCCAGATTTGAGGATCATTTCCCAAACCGCACCCCCATTCCTTGCAGGGATTGGATCATCATCTCAGAGGGAAGGTCCTGGCAAGCACACCTTCAGGCAGGTGCAGGCCCAGAGCAGACCTGGAGAGCCAGGGAGTTTCCCCAAAACCATACTCAGGCTGTCCTGAGTCTGACCGTACAAACTCTGGAAGCCTCCTCTGGCTCAGGAGTCCCCCAACTTTTAAAGCCCCTGAACCCTTTTAAGGAACTGGCTGTCAAGGGAATCCCAGCATATAAAATAGATTAAGAGGAAGTGCTGTGCGGCTCCCCATCTCTGCTGGCCCTGACCCTGAGAGGAGCCCTGAGCCCTGATCTTAGCCCAGCCACCTCCTTTTACGGCTAAGAAAAAACTGAGGCCCGGAGGAGGGAAGAGATTTGCCAAGAATACAGAGCAAGCCCGGGCCAGTACCCAGACAGGAAGTCCAGTCTTCTGAGCCGAACCAGCCTCTTCTCGATAAACAGCACCATCGCTCATGTCCTTTCTGTCCTGGCCTCTCGAATGCAATCTGGAAGATCCTACCCCTCCACCTTCATTCATGCCATTCATTCATTCAGCAGACTGTTACCAGGCACCCAGCTAGGCCCCTGACCTCAGGAGGTAGCAAACAGATGTGTAGGACAAACACATTCACAGACATTTACGATCTACTCTGACAAAACCATATCAGAGAATGTTCATCCCTTATTCTCAGGGCCTAGCACAAAGCAGGTGTTCAATAAATCTGTGTGGAGCACTGAGGAAGGAGTGATACGGAGATGATGGGCTGGCAAGGTGGGAGGGCCACCTTATACCTCAGAGCCCCTCCCTCTCCCTCCTCCCATCACTCAGCACCTCCATGGGGATGGACAAGAGAACTCAGACGCAGGTTCTGCCTGAGCTTTGTGCTCTGGTTGGTCTAGACCCCGGGCTGTCTGAACTGATGGCCACGGGGCCCATGTGGCTGCTTTTTTTGTTTGTTTTTTGTTTTAATTTTATTTATTTATTTAAAATTTATTGGCTGCGTTGGGTCTTTGTTGCTGTGCACGGGCTTTCTGTATTTGCGGAGAGCAGGGGCTACTCTTCATTGCAGTGCGCAGGCTTCTTATTGCAGTGGCTTCTCTTGTTGCAGAGCACAGGCTCTAGGTACGTGGGATTCAGTAGTTGTGGCACACGGGCTTAGTTGCTCCGCGGCATGTGGGATTTTCCTGGAGCAGGGCTCGAACCCATGTCCCCTGTATTTGCAGGGGGATTCTTAACCACTGCGCCACCAGGGAAGCCCCCATGCGGCTGTTTTAATTTAAATTAAATAAAAATTGAAAATCCATTCCCTGGTTTCATTAGCCACATTCCTAGTGCACAGAAGCCACGTGTGGCTCTCGGTGACCATGCTGAAGAGCACATGTTACAGAGTACCAGCATCATCACAACAGTTCTTTGGACTGTGCTGCTGGTCTAGAGCAGGGGCTCCAGGACCAGTGCATTTTGCAAAGTATTTGGGAATTGACATAAGGTTGTCAACTCTTCATTTTGCCAGAAAATTTTAAAAGCAGTAACGATCTTTAAAAAAAAAAAGAACATGGACACTGAGTGATATGAAATTCTTGATTAGGTTCTCCGTTTTAAAAACCCACATTAAGGGATATTCGTGGGACAACTGTAAAATTTTGAATATAGATTGCATATTGGATAATTGTATGTGCTTATGTAGGAGATTGCCCTTGTTCTTTGAGGATTAGTGGTGGAGGTTTTAAGGGTGAAATAGGATGTCTGCAACTCACTTCCTTGTGGTTCAGAGAAAAAAGTGTGTGTGTGTGTATATATACATATAAAGAGACACACACACAAAGGGAAAGCAAGTGTGACAATGTGTTAACAACTGAATATGTGAGTCTAGCTCAAGCTTAGAGGATTGTTCATTGTACTATTCCTGTAACTTTTCTGAAAGTTTGAGAATTTTTCAAAAAAAAGGTTGAGGGAAACATAAGTCAAGATAGTGGTTACCCCACTGCCAGGCAGAGTATGATGGATGTTGTGGGGCTGTGCTGATGCTCTAGTTCTTAATACGGGATGTCGGTTACATGATGGTATGGTGGGTTGAATTGTTCCTCACCCCCTCTCTGTCCCCTAAAAATGATATATCCACTTGAAATCTGTAAATATAACCTTATTTGGAAAAAGGGTCTTTGCAGATTAAGTGAGGGGTTTTAAGATGAGATCACTCTGGATTAGAGCAGGCCCTAAATCCAATGACTGCTGTCCTTATAAGAGAAAGGCAGAGGGAAATTTGGGACCCAGAGATACAGGGAAGAAGGCCATGTGAAGATGGAGGCAGGGACCTCCCTAGTGGTGCAGTGGTTAAAACTCTGCACTCCCAATGTAGGGGACCTGGGTTCAATCCCTGGTCAGGGGATGTAGGTCCCTCGTGCATGCTGCAACTAAGAGGTCATATGCCACAACTAAGGAGCCCATGAGCTGCCACTAAAGGAGCCTGCCTGCCACAACTAACACCCAGTGCAACCAAATAAGTAAAATTTTTTAATGAAAAAAAAAAAAAAAAAAGATGGAGGCAGGGAGATTGAAGTGATGCTGCCACAAGCCAAGTAACTTCCGGAACCACCACTGGCTGGAAGAGGCAAGGAAGGATTTTCTCCTAGAGCCTTCAGAGCTAAGTGCATCCCTGCCCACACCTTGAGTTCCGACTAAGAAACTCCAAAACTAAGAGAATAAATTTCTGTTGTTTTAAGCCACTAGCTTTGTGGTAATTTGTCACAGCAGCCCTAGGACTCGAACACAGGTGTGTTCACTTAAAGAAAATTCATCGAGCAGTACACTTGATTTGTGTGCGTTTCTCTATGTACGTTACACTCCTTATGTACTTTAAAATGTACTTAAAAATAAAGAAACCAGAATGACTCTCTGCTATCGGCATTCATTTATTTTAAAAAATTTTAAAGAAGAAATTCCATAAAGGCATAATCTCAAAATAAAAGATGGGCCGATCAAGTGACATTTAACTTTATGACACTTTTTTTCCTTCATTTTACTAAGAATCCGAAAACATATCTCATGGTAGATAAGCACAGCTGCAGATGGGCTGTACCAGAGTCACCTGGGGAGCTTTAAAAGATACAGAATCCTAGTCAGAGAGGTCACTGGGACAGGATAAGGAGTCCAGGAATAGAGCTGAAGACATGTGGGAATGTAGTATCTGCTAAAGGTGGCATTTCAAATTAGTGGAGGAAGACAGATTATTCAATATGGTGTTGGTTCAACTGGCTAGCCACTTGGAAAAAAATAAAGCTGTATTTCTACATTCAATCACCAAAATAAATTCCAGATGGATGAGAATTTTAATTAAGAAAAAAAAAACCCTTAAAAGGACTACAAGAGAATGTGAGACATTTTCTTTTTATAATCTTGAGGTAGGAATTGCCTTTAACAAACATTCACCGAATATTTATTCTCTAACTTTGTGCTAGTTGCTAGAGATGGCGACCAGCAGAGACTCTTGTTCTCCGGGAACTCACACTAGTGAGGGTTGTTTAGAATAGTGGTTCCCAGGTTCTAAGATTTCACTAACCATTCATAATAATTTTAAAATTATTTGCCTTTTAATAATCTTTGAGTGGGGAAAGCATTCCTACACACAATACAAAATCACAAAGCTATTATGAAAAAGATTAATAAATGTGGGGAATTCACAGGAGGTCCAGTGGTTAGGACTCTGCTTCCACTACAGGAAGCACAGGTTTGATCCCTGATTGGGGAACTAAGATCCCACAAGCCTTGTGGTGCTGGAAAAAAAAAAAATTAGTAACTTTTAATATAGAAAAATAGATGGCCAAAACCCAAAATGGCCCTAATGGGAGGGAAGGATAGAGCTAGATTGCTTAGTGAATATGAGGTTTTCTTTTGAGGTGATAAAAAAATGTTTTGAAACTAGATGGAGGTGGTGGTTGCACAATATTATGAATGTATGAAACACTATTGAATTGTAAACTTTAAAATGATTCATTTTATGTTATGTGAATTTTACTTCAATAAAGATAAATAAGAATACAATTTTTAGGGGTTTCCCTGGTAGTGCAGTGTTAAAAATCCCCCTGTCAGTGCAGGGGACATAGGTTTGATCCCTGGTCCGGGAAGATCCCACATGCCACAAAGCAACTAAGCCCATGCACCTGGAACCCGTGTTCAGCAAAAAGAAGCCACTGCAATGAGAAACCCATGCACCGCAACAAAGAGTAGCCCCGCTCGCCGCCACTAGAGAAAGTCTGTGCACAGCAACAAAGACCCAATGCAGCCAAAAATAAATTAATTAACAAAAAAAAAGAATACAAGTTTTAAAATCAACTAAAAAAAACACCCAAATTCTCCAATGGGAAAAAATTTGCAATGCAAAGGGGAGACAAAGAATTCATTCACAAAGAGTGCTTACAAATCAGTAAGGGCATATAGCGCAACATACAACCTCATACATCATTGCTAAGAATGTAAATAGGTGCAAACTTTTGAGACTGTAATTTGGAAATAATTTAAATGGACATACCTTTTGACCTAGCAATTTCACTGCTAAGATTTTTTTCTTACAAGTACACTTACACACACATTCATTGCACTATTCTTGGAACCCAAGCAAATATAGGTTCAAGGATGTTTATTGCCACACTGTTTATAATAGCAAACAATGAATCTAAGCACCCATTAGTAGGGAACTGATTAAATATCATACATCGATAAAGTGGAATCCTACCCAGTCATTAAAAACAATGAGATATGCCTATATGTACTTATGGAAAACTATCCAAGATAAGAACTATTGTGTGTGCTGGGGTGGGGGTGGGAGAGCAATGTCTACAACAGTGAGTTGTATGTGCAGTGTGTGCAGTGTGTGCAGATTCTTAAAACACTTCTGGATGGTACACAAGGACCTGGCAAGAGTGGTTACCTCTAGGAAGTCACACTGAGATTGGGGGACAGGGAGAGAGAGTTTTACCTGAACTTCATAGCTTTTTTCAACTTCTCAAATTTTTTTAACCATGAACATAGACTAGTTTTTGGATAAATTACTTTTTAAGGTTAATTTTAAAGTTATAAAATAATTGAGGCATAGGCAAAGTATAGATAATAAGTAAATAAACTCAGGTTCCCACCACCCGGGTTAAGTAATTTAACATGACAGATACAATTTGAAGACCCCTGTGCACTTTTCTATGATCCCAGTCCCCTCCTCCCTCCCTAGAGGTAACATCATTCTAAATTTGGTGATATCAGACATACATGTTTTTATTCCCATATATTTAAAAAAATCTTTTATAACTTCCACCTCTATCAATAAACAATATCTTGTTTTGTATGTTTTTCCTTTATACAAATAGTGTTAATTTATGTTGTATGGCTCTTAGACCCAGGCAAGTCTGGCCTTTGTCCCCAAGTTTTAGAGGGGTCTCCTTCTGCCCCTTCTCTGTCTGTGCCCCTCTTCATGGGGCAAGGAGGTCAGGGAAAGGTGCACACCTGGGGCCTGTGAGCCTCTTAGAAACCACACTCAGCGTACCCGGGACCCCAGAACTTCCAGCCCAAACAGCACTGAGCCTGCTTCCAGCTCCTGTTCAGGACTCTTTCCAGGGTCCAGCCTCCTGAGGATGGGCCATCTACCTAAGTGTGCACCTCTAGGCCAGAGGGGTGGCTAAGAACCGACTGTTGGGGAGAGGTGGGGTGGGGAGTAAATGGGGCTGAACGTGGGCTAGCGTTCCCATACAGGAAAGGAGGTGGGGTGGGATGCAGATGGGCACTTGGCCTTGGTTGGTATTCTTATCTTGGACTTCCCCCTCCCCCCACATTGAATTCTGTGCTTTGGCAATTTGCTTTGCCACTCAACATTACATTTTGGAGCATTATCTATGCTAGTATCTATAGCTCCAGTTTACTTACTTTCACTCCCACACAGTATTTCTTTAACGTTTTAAAAGTTTCAGATCCTTGGCTCCCCTCCATCAGAATCCTCTGCGTGAGGATTCTGATGGAGGGGAGGGGCTCCATGGGCTAAAGCATCTGCACCTTTTAGAAGCTCCGCGTGTTGCAGCTCGGCGACCCGGTTCGGGAACCACGGAGAGGTAACCTCTTCTTGGCTTGTCCCTGGCTGTGTATAGGCTAACACTGTCACTTGCTGCTGCCCCTCCTTGTGGTCCCCAAGGTCTGCCTGGACTGGCCTCTGCACAGGCCACCAGCCCAGGGGCCTGGTTCCGGTCTGGGAGACGTGATGGAGGCAGCGGGCGCCCCCTGCTGGAGAACGGATCGGTTCCCCCAGCCCTCCACCCCCTTCCGCCAGCCCCCATCCCCTACCTTTCCCCCCCAACCTCTAGCGCTCATTTAAGGCCAACTCCGTTGGGATACAAATAACTGTCATCTCTTCTGCTTTCAAAAAACGTTCACACATAAAATAGACATTCTAATAGCTCTCTTTCATGGAGTCTTTATTAGGGTTAAAAGAGTGCCTTTGAGAATCTGTGGGGCTCAAATCCTGGTCCATCCTCTGATCGCTGTGTGACCTCTGGCAAGTCATTGGACCACTGAATAACTCTGAGGTTTCTCACGAATAAAATGGGACAGTAGTGTCACCTACCTCCTAGGACTGCTTTGAGGATTAAAGTGGTCCTGGCATGCAGCAAGGACTCGTTACTATTAGATGCCAGACCCAGGGCTAATAATTTCTCACTGAGACAGCTTACTTGTGCCAGCTGCTGCTCTGTTCTTTCTGTTGATTATATCATTTAACCATCACAACTCCATGCAGTGAGTGCACTCATATTCACCCCCACTTTACAAAGGAGGAAAATGAGGCACAGAGCTTTCAAGCAATTTGCCCAAAGGCTCACAGCTTGTCAGCAGTGGAGTGTTATTTGAACCCAGGCAGTTGTACTCCAGAGCCCATACATTACTGCTACATCCTCACAGCAATCTGGGGAGGCATGTCCTATGCCCATTATACAGCTGGGGACACTAAGGCTCAGGAAGGTGAAGGGACTTTCCTCAGATCACACAACTAATTAGTTCTGGAGTCCTGGCCCGGAGTTGCCCCAGTTCTGTCTCTCTGCATTGTCTTGTGTAGTTCCATGACAACCCAGCAGGCATGGTGACCCTGTGTGACAAACGAGGATGCTGAACTAAGACAGTTGAGTGACTTGCTCAAGGTCACAGAGTCAGTTAGTAGGGAGCTTTTTGTGTTGGGGGTGGGACCCAAAGACATTCTATTCAGGGGCCCAGCACCTCTGCAGTGCCCTGCTGCAGCCCCTGGACAGCTCTTGTCTTTATAATCACAGCTCCTCTTCCCAGGCACCCAAGTATAGCATCACTTGCTTCCAGGCCAGCCTCAGCACAGCTGTCAAAGTTGTGCTCTTAAGCTGTCACTCAGCCTGAGCCTGGCCTCAGCATTGGCTCCTGGGACTTCCTGTAGGACTGGGGGGCTCAGATTCCATCCCCCTGCCCCCTGGGAGGCAGTTAGTACCATGGAAGGAACAGGAGTTTGGAGCCAGATAGTCCAGGGTTCTAATCCAGCTGTGCCCCTTCATTTCTGTATGACCTTGGGTGAATTTTATCACCTCCCTGCACTCCTATTTCATCACCTCTAAAATGGGGGTAATGATCAGTGCTTTGCAGGCTCCTGTGAGGATGAAATGCAATGAAGTGTGTACAGCATCTGGAACACAGTAGGTGCTCAAATAAATGTTAGATTCCTTTGCTCCAGACCTACGTCCTCTTCTGTTTACATCCCCTCCTCACAGGCCCAGAAGTCCCCACCTTCCCTCCCAAGATGGTCCCTTGACCTATATGTCTCTGAGCCAGGGTTGGGCTGGTGTACAAGCCACATCCTTTGTGTTTCCTGGGGCAGAGGGGACCGGCATACAAGCATTGGCTCACAGGCAGAATAATATTACCATATGTAACTCAGCCATTGTTCAGTAGCCCATCAGAGATTGAGCACATACTATGTGCCAGGAACTTGGTGATGGGGCAACAGTGGTAAACAAGATAAGATCCCTGTTTGATGTATATCATTGAGAACTTACCTATTCAGTATTTAGCCCCAGGGCTAAGCACCAACCGTAATGCTACTAGGCCCAATTCCTGAGCACTCACACTGTTTCCCATTCATGGTTTCTTTCTTTTTTTTTTTTGGCTGTGTTCTTCATTGCTACATGCAGGCTTTCTCTAGTTATGGCAAGTGGGGGCTACTCTTCATTGTGGTGTGTAAGCTTCTCATCGCAGTGGCTTCTCTTACTGCAGAGCACAGGCTCTAGGTGTGCGGGCTTCAGTGGCTGCAGTACCTGGGCTCAGTAGTTGTGGCTCGCTGGCTTCAGGGCACAGGCTCAGCAGTTGTGGCCCACGGGCTTAGTTGCTCCACGGCATGTGGGATCGTCCCAGACCAGGGATCAAACCCGTGTCCCCTGCATTGACAGGTGGATTCTTAACCACTGCACCACCAGGGAAGTCCCCATAGTTTCATTTAATCCTCACAGATTCCCTCTGTAGTATTAATATCATCTCTCATTTATAGGTGAGGAAACAGAGGTGGAGAGTTAAGCAGCATAAAGAGGAGCTGGGGGCTGACTGCTGAGAGTCTGATCCCGGATTCTGAGCTTCACTGTGCTGCCATAGAGTCTCCCTCTTACTCCTCAAAGTTTCTATTGTTGTTCCCATTTTACAGAAAAAGGAACTGAGACTCAGAGGGAATGAAGGCTGTCCAAGGTCACACAACATATACATGTAGGTGCTGGGATATTTGGAGCCTAGGTTTGGCCAGACCCCAGACCCCATGTCTCGCCTACTGAGAGCTGACTCATTCAACAACCATTTTCTTCCCAGCAGAGAAACAAATCAGACTCAGGTCTGGCCTTGAGAGGCTCAATCTATTGAGGAAGTCAGTGGGTAACTGGCAGCCTTGCGCTGTGGTATATGTTATGACAGCGACACATAGAGTATGCTAGGGGAACTCACATTAGGGAGATAATAACTACTGGGAAGGTGTCCTGGAAGGCTTCCTGGAGGAGGTAATGCTTAAGCTGGACATGGAAAGATGAAGAGCCTAGAAGAATCATATGAAGTTGTGGGGAGGGGGATTGCCTGACAACACATACATGATGCGGCCCCTTTCTAGGTATGGGACTATTGTGGCCAATTTTTCTGTTTATCTCAAATCCGTTCTCTGCCCTTCTCCTGTTCCACTACATATGGCAAACCATGTTTCCTGAGTTCCTTTGCCAATTAGCTTCTGGCTCCATTCAGCCAAAGGGAAGCTTTGGTAACAGATCAGGGAGTAAGATGAAGGGAAAAGCTGGGGTATTTCTCCCCACCTCTCTCAGCCTTGGGGAAGTTGGGAGGGGGCAGCGGTGACTTCAGCAGCTACAGTGTTTCCTCTACAGATCCTGCTAGAAAGGCCCATTGTGGTCCTCGCTCCTCTCTGGGTGACCCCAATTCCTGCTCTAGGTAGCGCCATCTCCTCTCTTTATAGTGCTAGCCCTCAAGGAGGGCACGGCTTTCCTGAGTTGTTAATCTCAGTTTTGCTTGCCTCAATTTCCCTTAGTCACTCTTTCAGCCATTCCAACAACTTTGTTTTTAATTCTCCAAATTAGATTCTCTCTTTAGAATCATCTGGCCCTCATTTTGTTTTCCAGGCCAGATCCCTGATATTCTGTGTCTGTTTCCTTGTCTATAAAATGGAGGTTCGGGACTTCCCTGTTGGTCCAGTGGCTAAGATTCCATGTTCCCATTGCAAGAGGCCTGGGTTCGATCCCTGGTCTGGGAACTAGATCCCACATGCTGCAAATAAGAGCCTGCATGCCTCAACTAAAGATCCCGCATGTGGCAAAAAAAAAAAATCCCTCGTGCCACAAGACCCAGCACGACCAAAGAAATAATTTTTTTTTTTTTAAAACGGAGGTTCATTCAGTCATTCAACAAACAGGTATCTAGTGGTTTCCTTGTGACTGCAAAACTGTGCTAAGTGTTGGGAATATCACAGGAAACAAGACATTAAAAGACATGAAAATCCAGGTGCTGCCTACCCGTTGTGTCTCTGTAATGATCAGATGAGATGTTTGCAGAAATGTCACCTGCTGCCTGGGTCTCAGGAATTGCCAGCATTAGGCAAACACTATTTGGACTAGAGCCTGTTTTCTGAACCTAAGTGTTCTGGTCCTAGGCCTTTTCCCCACTTCCCCTTTCCCCCTCCAATCCTGACAGAGAAAGATTTAGGACAAATAAAATGAAACGTTAATTTACACCATGGGGGGTCAACTTAAGGCACTCATTATCCCGAGTGGTGGTACAGTTTTAAGCTATACATAGGTCTTTTAAGAACAGGTTTAGCTAAACCCATAGATGGAAGTGACACGGAGAGAGAAGGTAGAAATGCACCCCAGAGCACCTACCTGCTGACAGCCTGCTCTGAGCTCTGCTGCCCTCCTGGGGCACCGAGCACAGTGGAAGGAGCACTGGACTGGGCTGGGAATCAGGAAATGAGCATTTGAATTCCAGCTCTACTGACCATCAACTGCATGGCCTTGGACGTCATTTCACTGCTCCTGAGCCTCAGTTTCCGCATCTGTAACCCGTGACTATTGAGAGTACCTAGAATCTCTGGTTGTTGTGATGAATACAGTTTAAAAATGAGTATGAAGCACCTGGTACTTGGTAAGTGCTCAGTAAACATTTGCTAGTATGATTATTATTTGCTGCAGGAGATCTGGTCTGGAATCCCAGTCCTCTCCATTAGAATCAGGAAATTTGCTGTTTGATTTTGAGCAAGTCATTTTCTCTCTCTGGGCTTTAGTTTCTTCATCTGTAAAACAAGAAAATAGTAACTAAACTGCCTGGCTCAGGAAAAGAAAGTTAAAGGATCATCTAAGAACCAGGTAGGGAATTCCCTGGCAGTCCAGGGGTTAGGACTCCATGCTTCCACTGCAGGGGGCATGGGTTCAATCCCTGGTCGGAGAACTAAGATCCTGCAAGCTGCATGGTGAGGCCAAAAAAATAAGAAGTATATATACATACATATACATGCACACACACACACACACACACAAATATATGAACCAGGTAGCAGTATTATTATAATTACATGAGAAATAGTAAAGCAGTTGAAAAGTACGGAGGTTATGGGAATTCCCCGGTGGTCCAGTAGTTAACACTCAGCACTTTCACTTCTGGGCCAGAGGTTGGATCCCTGATTGAGGAACTAAGATCCCTCAGTGAGGCCAGAAAACAAAAAGTGCGGAGGTTAGAGCCAGATTGCCTGGTTTTCAATCCCAGCTCCACCCTTACTTAAATTCTTTTATGGTCCTGTGCCTGTTTTCTCATATGTAAAATGGAAATAATGATGGCAACTACCTCATAGAGTAATCATAAGGATAAAATAGATTAATGCAGGTAAAGTGCTTAATACTGTCACTGGCACAGAATATCTTAAGCATTATGGGTTACTAGGCGTACTTCACATGGTACCTAAATTGCTTAGGGCTTTGGAATCAGAGAGACCTGTGTCCATATGCCAGCTCTATCCTCTAGGCTGTGTGACCTTGGACAAGTCACTTCCCCTCTCTGAGCTTCAGTTTCCTCCACTCTACAATAGAAGACTATAACAACCCCTGTTTCTTTAAGGTACCATGATGCAGCAAAGCACATGTGCAGGGCCTGGCACGTGGTACATGTGGTAGGTGCTCATGGAAAGCGCTTTCCCTCTTCTTTTCCTCTTGGCTCCTCTCCTCAGCATTTTTCTCAATGGTTTACTTGAACATCCTTCTGACCCAGAGCCCCTTCATTGCTTGTAGAAATCTCCTCATCAAAGCTAAGGCCAGAAATACACACTGCACGTTCTGGTGGGAAGAACCCTCAACAGGCAGTCAGAAAATCAGGTTGGCTTCCTTGTCTTTGTAATGGAAGAATTCTGATATATTGTTTCAAGAAGACATGACCTTGGTCCATGAGCTTTCCCTCTCTGGGCTTGACATTCTGCAATCTTGTGATTCGGTGGCAAAGGCCAAGGTTAGGATTAAGCCCTAGTTGGGCTGGGGATGGGAATGGGTGGTGTGCAGCTACTCCTGAGTACCCTGACATCCTTGAGGGAGGTGACTCGTTTGGAGGCAGGATACATCCTACTTGCATGGGATAGGGGTTGGAGGTGGCTCTATAGGGCTGAGGAGTCAAGTCGACGTTGGAAAACTGCCTGGTGGGTACAAAACCAACCTGCTGTCATGCCCTTGTTTACGCAGCTTTCCAGGGTATCTCGGGGGCCTGATCCTGCTGAATGGGGGTGAGGGGAGAACGAGGAGGTATAGCCAATCCAGAGACCTCATGCTGTATTCCCCCTAACAAAACCTGCTCCTAGGAAAGGACCAGGGAAACCCTCTCATACTCAGGTACAACAAATCATAACAGCTCAAAGCACCCTGTCTTTTAAAATAAGTTTCCTTTGCAGGAGTTTTCTTAGATTCTCCCCCCCCCACCCCCACCCCATTTGTATTTCTCAAGTAAGGAAAACAACTTATGCAACACAGAGACTTCACGACAAACCGGAGTGCCAGGCTCCTGCGCAAAATGCTAAAAAGGCTTAAACAGAAAGTACTGCCAAAAGTGGCATTTTGGGCATCAGAAGGACGGTCATACCTTTCTGAAAGGTTGCAGCCCTTTATGTGTACATCATCTACACTGAGCAGAGAAGGGCTGTGGAGAATGTCTTGACTTCCAGCTCTGTTATGTAACAAATGTGTACAAAGCTCAGTAAGGGCCCTGCACTCTCTTTTCCCTTTCCCCAACTCCAGCCATCGGGGCTTGCATTTCGGTTTACTTGATGTGACGTTGGAATAGCCACTTGCCATCTCGGGGCCTCAATTCTGTTTCCCCATCGGTAAAACAAGGATTATATGCTCCCCTCTTCCCAGGACACGTCAAACCTAATCGGGAAGGATCTGACCGGGTTTGATGAGAGAGTAAAATAATCGGGTGAAAGGCAGCCGAAAAGATCGATAACATGCATTCCTCTCCCGCCAAGCAGAAACATCCCAACCTCACACTTTCCTGAGCCATTCCAGGAAGGGCGCGGTCGGGGCACTTGGAGCCACGCCCCCGGAAGTGGGGCCAGCCTTCGCCGCGCCCAGCCCTGCGGCCCAGGGAAGGGACCCAGCAGTGACGTCACGCGGTCACTCAGCTATATTCCTCCGCCATGAGAGAAAGTAGCCCCCAAATAACAGAGGACTCCGTCACCCACACTAGGCGACATGTAAAACCCTAGATTCTTTTAGGACTCTATGATGGTTTTGAAGCCTCGGGGCCACCTTCCGGCACACTGGAAGCCTGTCTTTCTCCCGGCCCGGCGTAGGAAGTAGTTCCGGCCTACGGAAGGCCGATGGGTCCCTCCGCAGCGGGGCAAAGAGGATGGCGACTTCGTCGATGCCGGAGTCGGAGAGGAACGCGGCTACCAAAGTGTCAGGTGAGCGTCGGGTGGAGTCGGGTCGCCCCACTGCAGCCTGCCGTGAAGTGGGGCCACATGCGGGGATACCCGGAGGCGAGGTCTTGGGCCGGCGGGGCTGTCCGAACAGGGCCCCGGGGTCCCAGGCTCTTTAGTCGCTCTCGTACTTGCCTGAGCGGAAACCCGGCGCCGCCGCAAGATGGCGTCGGGCCTGGAGCGCAGGCAGCGCCGGGGACAGCCCCGAGTCGCCAGGCCCCGGGACCGTCGCTGTCAGCCCCTTCCGCACGGGAACCAGGGGAGGGGGGGAGCAAGCCGCTGACCCAGGGGGCCTGCGGGCTGTACCACCGACCGTGCACCCGGGGGGACTCGGGGACCGAAGGGCTGCACCATTGAGCCCGGACGAGGCCCGTAGAGTGAACCACTCTGCGTGAATCATGGAGGGGAGGAGAAAAGGGTCAATATTACCCGCCACTGACCACCCTCCCGGGGATGGGGAAAGGGCCGGAGACTGGGAGGCAAGCCTTTCTGGCCCTGTTTTCCCGAAGCTTCCCTCGCTATACACCCTCGCCCCGCCCCGTCGGCGACTCAGTGTTTGCATCTGCGAAATGGGCACAGCGGTGCAGCTGGGTGGGCCGCGGGGACCCGAGATGAGGCCCACCTGTTCCAGCGCGCGTCGCCTCCTCTCGCAGAGTAAAGTCCTCGGACCCTGGGCCCCTCTATCAGGCCGCCCACCGAGCCGATGGAGGAGAACGAGGTGGAGAGCAGTAGCGACGCGGCCCCTGGGCCTGGCCTGCCCGAGGAGCCCTCTGAGAGCGGCTTGGGTGTGGGCACCTCGGAAGCCGTGTCGGCCGACAGCAGCGATGCCGCGGCCGCCCCGGTGCCAGCGGAGGCCGACGATTCCGGCGTGGGACAGAGCTCAGACCGCGGCAGCAGCTCTCTGGTATGGACTGAGCTGGCCGGCGTGGGTGGAGGCAGGGACCGCAGGCAGCAGTGCGTGGCAGCCAAGGGGAAGCAGCCAGCAAGGCTTGCTTGTAGCTGATATTTGTTTATGGTTTACTGGGAGCCAGGCTCCATGCCAAGCCCCTAGCGTGGATTTTCTCATTTAAACCTCATACTTTGTAAGGCACGTACCATTTTTTCCCCACATTTTACAGGAAAGCAAACTGAGACACAGAGCCAGGATTCAAATCTAGGCTGTGGGCTGACCCACTGCACTACCCACTGTCCTCACTCTTTGAGATGCAGGTGACCTGGTTCAAGTCTTGGCTATACTGCTGATTCACTGGGAGACCTCTTTGAGCCTCAGTCTTCCATCTTTAAAATGGAGCAGAAATACCTACTCCTGAGGGTGCTCTGTTGTGAGCAACCACCAGACTTTTTCTTGGAAACACTTTGTAAAATAGTCTTCTGGCTCTGTGATCTTAGATAAGCTACCCAAACTTTTAGCTGTCAGTTTTCTCCTCTGTAGAGTGGGAATAGTAAATATATGTGCCTCAATAGAGTTTTGTGGGTTTTTTGGGAATTGAGTAAACTAACACATACAAAGCAATTAACGCAGGGCTCAGCGTATGGTAAGTGCTCAGTAAATATCAGCTGTGACTGTTGTCATTGTCAGCAAGATAGTGGTCATTTTCAGGACATCACCTTATAATGGTGCACAACGGTAGCCCCCACTTTGGGGTCTGCTGTTTCAAGGGCTGCTTTAATTCAGCAGAGATGGACTTAGCATGTGCCCAGCTTGTGATGGACCCTGGGGATACAGCAGGAGACGAGATGTGGCCGTTTTGGAGTCTGAGCTGGGAGATGAAACACTGTAGAGTGAACCATAATGTGATGGGGGGCACAGGCAACTATGGCAGTGAGGATGGAGAGGTCCTGACTTGGCCTTGGGGGTCAGGGTCAGCTTCCCAGGAGAGGTACCAGCTGCATGGCGGTGGAAGGCTGAGTAGGAGTTAGCCATGATATGATGCTAGAAGGTGTTTCAGGCAGAGAGAACAGCTTATTTGAAAGCCTGATGAAAATAGCTTCACCTGGCTATTGCATGGGCTGTGGGAGACGTAGGACCTCGTACCTGACCAGAGCCAGGGACCCTGGGGCTTGTTCTTGGGCGGGGGGGGGGGGAGGGGGGGTGCTTTGTGACTAGAGGGTTTCTCTCACTGGTCCTCAATGAGGGTGAGGGTGTGGGTGGCTCCATTCATCATGTCCTTCGGCCAGGGTGGGTGGCAGTCTGCTCCGTCCCTGGCTCCTCAACTCCCTCTCTCCCTGTTTCCTGTCCCCCAGGAGGAGGTATCTGAGAGCAGCTCCAGCACAGATCCCTTGCCCCATGGCTACCTCCCTGATTCATCTTCTGTTTCCCACGGGCCAGTGGCAGGGGTGACGGGCGGCCCCCCAGCCCTAGTGCATTCCAGTGCACTCCCAGACCCCAGCATGCTGGTATCCGACTGCACGGCTTCTTCCTCAGACCTGGGATCGGCCATCGACAAGATCATTGAGTCCACCATTGGGCCTGACCTCATCCAGAGTGAGTCAGGCCATGGGGGGCAAAAGTTGCCCCACAAGGGTTTTCCTGCAGAACCAGCTGTGCACACTCGGGCAGATAACCTTACCACTCTGAGTCTGTAACATGGAAACAGTAACCTCATCTCATAGTGGTAAATGATGTGGGAATTTAATGAGACACTGCAATATAGTTCCTAGCATACGATAAGCACTCGATAAATATAGAAACAGTGATACCTAACTTTGTACTGCATTCTCATCTAAACACTTTACGTGCAGTAGCTTATTAATCCTCTTGGTAACCCCAAAAGGTTGATGCTGTTATTATTGTCACAGTCTAGACGAGAAAGCCGAGGCACAGCGGACATAAACTAATATACCCGTTGTCATCAGCAAGTGTTAGACCATGAGCTCAGACAGTGACTCTGGAGTTGGTGCTCATGATTTACCAAATTACTTTCTATTATTAATGATCTGTGTAAGGGTCATAGTGCCTGGAAAAGCCCTGGAATGGTCTGGAAAGCCAGTCCTAAGAATGTGGTCCAGGAGTTGAGTCTTGATCTTGGAGAAGTTTGGAGAGTAAAGAGGGAGACCCTCCAGGTTTAATGGTTAAAGACGAGCAGCTGTGGACTGGCTACTGGGCGAGCACGTCACACACACCAGACCTTCCAGCAGTCCTGCCCTGGACGGGAGGTGGGCAGTGGGGCAGCTGACTCACAGTCGTACGGGTGAGTCAGAATGAGTGTGGGCGGTGGCAGTTGTCACCATCAGCGGAGCACCCCCTCCTCACATGTCTCCCCAGGCTGCATCACCATGACCAGTGCTGAGGGGAGTGGGTCCGAGACCACACGGTACCTGATCCTGCAGGGACCAGACGATGGTAAGACTCCAGGTGCCAGACCCAGGGAGCCCTGCTGTGGGTGGCAGAGTAGGACAGGGAGGCTCTGCCACAGACTCTGTGATCTTGGCAGCCTAGGCACTGCCCTGGGCCTGCCTGGGAGGGGCAGCTATAGCTCACGGCCAGCCTCGCCCTCCACTTCCTTTGCTCTGATTCCTTCACCTTCCCAGGTGCCCCCATGGCATCACCAATGTCAAGTTCCACCCTAGCCCACAGTCTGGCAGCCATCGAGGCTCTAGCTGATGGCCCCACGTCCACATCCACGTGCCTGGAGCCACCTGAGGAGGCACGGGGTGGGCCCAGCTCCCCGGCGCAGCCACCCCTGGGTTCTGGCACTGAGGAGCCAGACCTGCAGAGCCTGGAGGCCATGATGGAGGTGGTGGTGGTGCAGCAGTTCAAGTGCAAGATGTGCCAGTACCGGAGTAGCACCAAGGCCACACTGTTGCGCCACATGCGGGAGCGGCACTTCCGCGCAGGTGGGTTGATAGTGGCCTGCCTGACCGCCTGCACAGGTGGGGCTAGGGTACCAAGAGTCAGACGTGGCAAGCTTGTTGTATCCCCCAAGCCGCAGCAGCAGCAGCACCTAATAAGAAGGGACGTCTGCGGAAGTGGGGCATCGCCACCAAGACCCAGGAGGAAGAGGGCCCAGAGGAGGAAGATGATGATGACATCATAGACGCTGGTGCCATCGATGACCTGGAAGGTAGGCTACCATGGTTCCCAGGCCTGCCACCCCACCCACATCTACAAATACTGAGCTCCCTCTGGCCTATGTGGTGGGCCAGGAAGGAGGAATTGGCAGCCACAGGCACCTCCAGCATAAGATAGAGGAGTTGGGGCTTTGGGCCCAGCAGCTTTGTGTGCAGTTGTACAGGCCGTGCACTGAAAAAGAGCACTGTGTCTTAGGAGGGTCACATTTGCATTTGTCCAGCAGAAATAGAATGGAAACCACGTGTGTACTTTTTTTGGTAGTCATATTAAAAGAAAAAGATGAGTTTAAGTTCAGTTCTATATTTTGTTTATCTATTATGTCTAAAATGTTATCATTTCACTATGCAGTGATTGTAAAAAATTATGAGTAAGTTTTACTTTCCTTCATAGTAATTATTGGAATCTGATGTGTATTTTATATTTAATTATGTCTCAGTTTAGGTTAGGCACATTTCAAGTGCTCAATAGCCACATACTGCTAGTGATTCCCACAATGGATAGCATAGTCATACTTTGTACACTGGTATGACTAGACAGTTGTTTTCTAGCAATGGCTGTAAAGTGTATTGAGGAAGGGGCACTTTTTTCTGATTCACATAAAGATGCCATATGAGCTAGTAGTAGGTGTTAGGAAAGGTGCAGAGAAAGGACTGCAGGGGCCAGAGAGTGGCGCTCACAGTCAGTCGGGGACATCAGGAGGGCTTCCTGGAGGAGGCATCACTGGTGGGTTTGACGAGAGGAGCGGACAGGGATAGGGAAGTCGGCCTCTTTCCAGGAAGCTGGCAAGGGGTCAGGGCTGAAAGGTCAAGGCTGATGCTCCCCTTCTCTTGCTGTTCGCACAGAGGACAGTGACTACAACCCTGCTGAGGACGAGCCCCGGGGCCGGCAGCTACGGCCCCAGCGCCCCACTCCCAGTACACCGAGACCCCGCAGGAGACCTGGCCGGCCCCGGAAACTGCCTCGCCTGGAGACCTCAGACCTCCCAGATGGTGAGACTTACTTGTGGGAGGGGCCGTGCAGGTGTGGCCTGGGTGTGGCCTTGTTCCCTGCTTGCTTCCGTGGAGCCCAGGGACTGAGTATGCCGGGGACTGAGTGTGCGGTACAGAGCAGCATGTCTCAGACCCACTGGGGTGACCTGCAGGCCTCCTCGTAAAGCGGAAAGCCCACCCATACCAAGCTTGAGACTTATAATATACCAGCTTTCTGGAAGGGCTTTTCAGTTGTGTGTTGGCGCAGCACGGAAGTTTTGAGCATTTTTAACTGAACTAATAAATTTTAAGAATTATTAATAAAATGAGAATAAGTCTGAGGCCTGAGACTGTGTCAGATGAACAGGGACTTGGAGCATTACAGGCTGGGGACAGGAAAGACCCACCATGGGCGTGAATGCCAGCTCTGCCACCTGCCAGCTGTGTGACCTGGAGCATGTTACTTTGCCTCTCCCGTTCCCTTATGAATGGAGGTGAAAGCACCTGCCTCTTAGGGTTGTTTTAAGGCCTAAATAGACACACAAAAAATACAAGGTAGCTGGTTTTGTGCATGCAGTTGGGAGGGGGTGGTGTTATATTTTTTGGTCTTTTTAAAATAACTTTTTACTGAGATATATGTGTGGAGAAGCACATGTGTGCTAAGTGCACTGCTTAGTGAGTTTTCACAAGGTGAACACACCTGAATAACCTGGCACTCCATCAAGAAACAAGATGTTAGCAGCATTGCCTGTAACTATCATTTTGCATTTTCCAAACGTTGAGACGCTGTTAGCGTTTTTGAATAGGTAACACGTTCGGAAGTTCAGACAACAGAGGCTTTGCGACTGTGTGCAGTGATGTCTCCTCCCTTCCTCCCGTCTGCCCTCCAGCCACCCAGCCTCCGTCAGGAAAACCAGTGTTTAAGTGTTGCTCCCCAGACCTTAGAATGTTCCCGTGAGGTCACTAGAGCAATTATCTCTGTTTGACAGATGGGAAACATGAGACTCAGAGGGGAGTGGCTTTGCCTGAGGGCACACAGCAAGTGGGTGACAGAGCTCAGCCTACACGCAGGTCTCCTGGCCGGGAGGTCTGTGCTGTCCCAGTGCTGCTCCGGACTGTCCCGTTGAAGGCTTGCTGTGCTAACAGCTGTAGGCGGGAGCGCGTGTCCGTGCTGCCCTGTAACCACAGGCTGCCTGCATCTGTCCTGGGACATGACGTGGCCATCAGTGGTCTGTGACAGTGGGGGGGTTATATTTTGGCTGGCTTCTGGTATAGCTGTCCACATCTGTCCTGGTGTGTTTGGGGCAGGTGTGGAAGGAGAGCCTCTAGTGAGCTCCCAGACTGGACAGAGCCCTCTGGAGCCACAAGACCCTGAGGCACCAAGCTCCTCCGGCCCGGGACGCCTGGTGGCCCTGGGCAAGGCCAACCGGCCCCCCCTGGAACCTGGCATGAGCCAGTCAGATGCAGAGAACGCAGCACCGTCCTACCCGGATGAGCCCGATGCCCTGCCCCGCCGCCGTGGACGACCCTCCAGGCGCTTCCTTGGAAAGAAATACCGCAAGTGCGAGGAGCAGAGATGGGGCAGGAGGGGGCGGGTGGCCAGGCCCCTGGCCCGGCCAGACCTCTCTCAACACCATCCTGGCAGGTACTATTACAAGTCGCCCAAACCCCTCCTGCGGCCCTTCTTGTGCCGCATCTGCGGCTCCCGCTTCCTTTCCCACGAGGACTTGCGCTTCCACGTCAACTCCCACGAGGCCGGAAACCCCCAGCTCTTCAAGTGCCTGCAGTGCAGCTACCGCTCCCGCCGCTGGTCCTCGCTCAAGGTGCAGCCGAGGGGAGCGGGAGGTGCAGGAGGGCGGCGGGGAGGAAGGGATGCTGGAGGGGAGAAGGCCCCAAGGGGGAGCGGAGGTCACAGGCACCCCTGGGCACCCTCCTGCCCCGTCACGGTGCACATCTGGGCCGCAGGTGCACTGTTGTAGGCCTCGCACTGCATAGTGGCATCACATCTCCTTACATGTGCTTCACCACCACCACACCTGGCAGATGGCAGGAAAATGCTTTAATCTAATTCAGTGTATTAGAAAGTCCCCCAGCAGGTGGCGGTAACATGTCTCAAGAAAGGGGTTCCTTTTTATCATCTACCCAGAGGTGGTGCCCTGTGTGCCTGCAGCAGCCTGAGCCCATCTTTTATCCAGTACCTGGGCCTTGTAGGTGCTCTGATGTCATCCTCACGTAGCCCAACGAGGTTGTAGATGTCAAGAGCCCCATTTTACTGACCCAGGAAACTGTAGCTTGGCTTGGCCAAAGTGAGGCAGAGTTGGCCGTCGTGGGGTTGGGGGTGCCTGGAGCACAGATGGCCAGAGCCCCTGTGCTTTCTGCGCACAGTGCTTCCTCCCTCAGACCCGGACCTAGAAGTCATTCTCTGGACCCCTGCAGTGGTGGGGGGAAGGGGGGGTTGTTCCACGGTGCAGTGAGGAGGGGGTAACTCTAAGGGTGTAGGCACAGGGTGGGTGGGCAGGAAGGGAGGCTGCACCCCAGCCCCCTGTCCTTCTGCCTTTCTCCCAGGAGCACATGTTCAACCACGTGGGCAGTAAGCCCTATAAGTGTGACGAATGCAGCTACACCAGCGTCTACCGGAAGGACGTCATCCGGCATGCGGCGGTGCACAGTCGGGACCGGTCAGTGGGGATGGGGAAGTGGAGGCCCAGGGTAACCACAGATTCCCACTTCCTGAACCCCTGCTCTGGGCGAGACCCCTTCACAGCACATTACAGACGGGGGAAAGGCAGGGCAGTTCATTCCAGATCATTTGGCTCAGAACAGGGCAGTGGCATGTTTCGAGCTTTGTAAATTGGGACAGTCATTATTGAGGTGATGAAAGGAAATTGTCTACCTAAAGGGGCTCAGAAAATGATCTGAAGATCTTCCAGGCTCCACGTCCATATTCCATCGCTCACAGCATTGATAGGGCAGATGTAGGACAAGTGAGTGGAAAGACAAAAATCCTGAGGGGCCTAGTGATTATTCACTGAATTATCACCGTGCGGCTTGCAGGATCTTAGTTCCCCGACCAAGGATTGAACCTGGTCGGCGGCAGTGGAAGCGCTGAGTCCTAACCACTGGACAGCCAGGGAATTCTCGCTTTTAGGTTTTTCTTTAAAAAATAAAAAGGAAGGGAGAGTTCTGTGTCCACACAGGATTAGGGACAATAGGTTGCACACCTGGTTCAACCACTCTCTTCCCTGCAGGTCTTCTCAGAGCCTTTAAAATGCAAATATATTTTGTGACAGAGAGAGAGAGAGGGAGAGAATGGACTAAACTTAGTTAACTGCAGAACTTATTTACAGCACAACTCATTGCATTTTCCCCAGCGAACTCCAGTTGGGGGAATACTGTTCTAAGAGAAAGAGGCTTGAGTGGGGGCTGGGGACACTCAGGGCTGAGACTGGGTCTGATCAATGGGAGAGGGTCAGGAGGGGGTGGGGCTTGGGGACAAATGAGCTGACGCCTGTGCTTTTCTCCCCCAGGAAGAAGAGGCCAGACCCGGTGAGTCTGGGGTCCCAGCCCAGGAATGGAGCCTGCTTGGAGGCTGCTAGGGGATGGGGCGAGGCACGGTCTCACCCTTCCTCTGCTTCTCTCTCCACCTGGTCCCTTCTGTCCCTTCCCAGACCCCGAAGCTGAGCTCCTTCCCCTGCCCTGTGTGTGGTCGTGTCTACCCCATGCAGAAGAGACTCACACAGCACATGAAGACGCACAGCACTGAGAAGCCCCACATGTGTGACAAGGCGAGTGGGGCTGAGGGCGGGGCGGGGGGCCTACCTGGGGGCTCCCTCATCTGACCCACCTCACCCCCCACAGTGTGGAAAGTCCTTTAAGAAGCGCTACACCTTCAAGATGCACCTGCTCACACACATTCAGGCTGTTGCCAACCGCAGGTACATCCCCGAGGCGGTCCCTGGGGCTGCAGCACCCCCATGTGCCCCATCACTGAGCTGTCCTCCGCTAACCACCTCCAGGTTCAAGTGCGAGTTCTGCGAGTTTGTTTGTGAGGACAAGAAGGCACTACTGAACCACCAGCTTTCCCATGTCAGTGACAAGCCCTTCAAGTGCAGCTTTTGCCCCTACCGCACCTTCCGAGAGGACTTCCTGCTCTCCCACGTGGCCGTCAAGCACACAGGTCAGGCCAGCCACACCCAGCCCCAGCCCTCAACACACTATGGCCCCCAGTCGGAAGCTCGGCTCTGTCCTCTTCATCCCGCTTGGCATCCCCAGCCCTTCTACTGCAAGGGAATCCCCCCTGGGATTGTCACTCTAACCTCAGCTGAGATTTCAGCTCAGCCCGCTCTTCTCTGTGTGGCCCAGGGCCAGTCAGTGGTTCTCTGAGCCTTTCTTAGCTGTGAAAGGAGAGAATCAGAAGGACCAACCATGTGGCTGTTATAAAAGTGAGTTCCATGTGTTCCCTGAGCCCTATCTGTTCTGGGAACTGGAGCTCGAGACGGGTCTTAGATAGGCCCTGCTCTTGACAGAGGAAGCAGCTAAAGCAGATCACATCTTGGCCCACAGAAGATGGACAACAAAAGTTGGCTTTTTCTCCTGAGTGCCTCGCTCTCTGGCAAGCACACTAGGGAAGATGAGAGAAACGGAGCCAGGGTACACTTAGTCAGATTCCTGGCTACCTGGGGAGAGACAAGTCATAAGAGAGGTTTGTAGTCACATGACCTTGAAAGTAGGCACTGGGAGGAAGGCGGTGAGTGCAGGGGGAGACCTGCTTCGTTTCTGTCCTGGTCCACCAAAATAGACAGAACGTGGGTTTCCCTGAGCTTGGGAACACATCGCTGGGAGTGCATCAGTTGGAGAGGTCCTTGGGATCACAGAAGGCTTCCTAGAGGGGGTGGGCAAGCCCAAGCATCCCTACACGTGTGCCTGCAGGGGCCAAGCCCTTTGCCTGTGAGTACTGCCACTTCAGCACACGGCACAAGAAGAACCTACGCCTGCACGTACGGTGCCGACATGCAAGCAGCTTTGAGGAGTGGGGGCGGCGCCACCCTGAGGAGCCCCCTTCCCGCCGTCGCCCCTTCTTCTCTCTGCAGCAGATTGAGGAGCTGAAGCAGCAGCATAGTGCAGCCCCTGGACCACCACCCAGCTCCCCAGGACCTCCTGAGGTAAGCTCAGCCAAGCACACAGGAGGAGGTTGGGAGCATTGACCACGAAGCCAGTGTGATGCCCCTTCTCCCAGCCCCAGCATCCTCATTTGCACACTGGGTACAATGAAATGACCCTTGCCTCTCTGGATTGTGATAAAGAGCAGCTGAGGTCACAGATATGCCATCCCTAAGCTCAGAGTAGGGGTGGCTTTCCAGTGCTAGTAATAGAGTGGAAATATCAGTAGTTTGACTGTGGTAGTAGTTTATTATTCTCTCATATAAAAGAAGTCCAAAGGGCAGCAGTACAGGGCTGATGTGGCAGTTCCTTGGTCAGTCATCAGGAACCAAGCTTAATATTTTTTCCTAGCCATCCTAGGCATGTGACTCCTATCTTTGTGGTTGCCTCATGGTCCCATATAGCTGCAAGAGCTCCAGCCTTCCTAGCCACATCCCAGGCAAGAAGCAGGAGGAAGGGAGGGGGAAGAGCAGAAAGGATGCCTGCCATCTATCCATCTTACCTTTCCCGTGAACTTTACCAGAAGCTCCTGCTTAGCCACATGGCCTCACTTTACCCAGCTACAAAGGAGACTGAGAAACAGTCTTGTAGCTGAGTATGTTGCCTGCCCCCTCCCTGCCCCAAAAGGTGGATCTCCACAATGTGCTGGTAGAACACAGAGGGTCTTGCATTCAAGACCCAATCTTGAACTCAAGTCAGGTAGTCTGTGTTCAAGTCCCAGTTCTGCTACTTACTAGCTGCTACTTAACCTTAGTCAGGTCATCTGTTGCATGGAGGTGGTATATATCTTGAAAATAGCTTGAAGAGTGTGAAGATGAAATAAGCCAATATATGCAAAGTATCTGATACATAGGAGGTGCTTGGTGAATGTACTTGAATCTGAGCTGCCAGCTGTCACACTTGGCCATATTCCCACCCCACAGATCCCCCCAGAGGCAGCACCTTTCCAGTCACCTGAAACCCCCCCACTGCTCTGTTCTGATACCCTGGGTGGTGCCACCATCATCTACCAGCAGGGTGAGTTCTCAGGGAGGCTGGAGGCAGGGGCAGGGGCAGGGCTCGTGCTGGTGGGGGATGGGAGCTAGTTTTCCAGCTCTTTCTAAGGCTCAGGTCCTACCCAACCCAGGAGCTGAGGAATCGACAGCCATGGCCACGCAGACAGCCTTGGACCTACTGCTGAACATGAGCACTCAGCGGGAGCTGGGCGGCACGGCCCTGCAGGTGAGCTCCTCCCCAGCCCAGCATTACCCTTGGTGCCAGCTCTGCACTGGACACTGGGAGCAGAGGCTAGTGCTGGAGCAGATGTGCCCTGCCCTCAGGGAGCTCCCAGTTAATAGGAGACGGATCCACTGAAACCCAGTGGGTGGATGCAGAGGAGGGGGACCGCTGTGCGAGGGAGGGCAGAGGCTCTCTCCCTCCACTCTCCAGAGTCACCAGCAACCTCCGCCATGCTGAGCAGTTCACACCACCCTGTGCCCGTGGGTCTGAACTAGCTTTGCATCTAGCCTAGCACCCTCATTCTGTGCCACCTCTCACAGTCCAGAGGCTCCAAAGGCTTTCTTGAACTCCAGCCTCTCACGTGTTCCATGCACCTTAAGCCCAGAACATCCTCCCCCAAGTTCCTCATCTTCACTTCTCCCTCCCCCTCCCCCGCACCTCTCTAGGCTTCTCTAAAGTGGTGAGAGGTTTGTTAGCACCTCCTGTCTCCCAGCCTTTTGAAAAGATGGAGACTGTGTTTGGGATGATAAATTCCAAGCACTTGGAACAGTAGCATGGTGCTGGGGGACAGAGTTCCATGGAGGAGGAAGCCTGCTGTTGGACCTGGAAATCGTCATAGGGTTTAGTTTGTGGCGTTTGGGGGTGTGTAGAAGTTTTACATTTTTAGATAGTTCAATGTATCAGGCTTTTATAGTTTTTGCCTGTGGTATCATCCTTAGAAAGGCCTTTTCACTTCAAGGTTATATAAACATTCGTTTGTATTTTCTTCTTAGGGTTTCATTTTTTACACTTAATCTTTACTCCAGCTTGAATTTATTTTTGGTGTGTACAGAAGGGTAGGGGAGTAACTTAATTTTTTTCCCAAAAGTTGTCCAGTGCATTGGATCGAATCCTCTAATTTTCCCTAGTGGTTTGAAACACCCCTTTATCGTGCACTGGATTCCCCTGTGTACAGGAGTCTGTTTCTAGACAAGTTCTGTTCTCTTGATCTGTCTGCTGTTCTCATGCCAGTATCATGCATTTTGGTTTGTTTTTCTGATTACGAAAACATATACTTGTGAAACCCAAAATGAGCATTAAGAATTGTTCTCTTCAGAAGGTGAAAGTCCTTAAAGTTCCTCCCCTCCCCTCCGATTCCACTGTTAAAAGGTTAATGAGCGTTTCTGCAGAGTTTTGTCCATGCGCTCGCTAACACAGAGACTACTTTTTTTGATCCTTAAAAAATGGAATCACGCCATCTGAGCTCACAGGCAGCCTAGCTTTTCTTCCCTCTGCAGCATGTGAGGCACGGCCTGGCTGCACACACGCATCCCTTCCGTCTTAACATCTCTAGGTCGTTCCGTCATAGGGATGTTCCGAAGCTCGTTTCATCAGTCCTTTATGCGCGGGTGGTTTCCTATTTTTCATTAACTCAGGGCAGTGCTTCAGTGCACATACATTTTCAGGTGCTCATAAACATGTTTTTCAATTGAAAAAAAAGCCTCCTGGAAGTAAATAGAATCAGTGGGTCCCAAGGCATGATGACTCATAAAAAGATATGTCCTTTACCTGGCCACCACTAGTGTGCTTCCCACAGCCTTGCCGACACTGGGCATCAGTCTTTATAAATCTATTCCAGGTGATAGAAGTATATGTCATGATCTTAATTTATAATTTTGTGATCACAAAAGGGATCAAATTTCTGTGTATTCATAGACCATTTTATTTCTTCTCTGACATATCTGTTTGTGTCCTGTATCTATTTTTCCATAAAATTATTAGTCGTTTTCTTATCACTTTGCAAGAGCTCTTTGTATATGTGGGAGCTCCACCTATTATCTCTAACCTGAAATGTTGAATACCATATCCACCCCCTCCAGTTTCTTTGTTTTCTGATTTTATTTTGTGATTTGTTTTTCTGTGGGTCATAGCATCTTCTGTCATGATTAGGAAAATCTTCCCACCCCAAGGATTATAGAAATATCCATATTTTCTTTTAACATATCTTGAGTTTTATTTATTACATTTCAATCTTTAATCCATTTGAAGCAGACTTTGGAGTAAGATGTGGGGTAGAGCTCTGACTTTATTACCTTTTTTCTTAAACGGTTTGCCACCTGTTCCTCTGCCTCAGGATTTCTCAGCCTTGGCGCTTTGGCCCAGGTAATTCCTTGTTGAGGGGGCTGTCCCACTCATCGTGGGATGTTTGGCAGCATCTCTGACCTCTACCCCCTTAGGTGCCAACCAGTCGTGACAACCAAAAATGTCTGCAGACATTGCCTAGTACCCCTTGGGGCAGTAACGCTCTAGCCTGTTCTTGTTAAGTCTCTTTCCAGTTGCCAGGAACACCCAGTTGGGCTTGTGTAAATGAGTGGTGGTGGCACTGGGTCAGGCCAGAGCATGGGTGAGGTTTGAGGCCCTGAGATAGAAAATGGCCGTGAATGCCAGCTCCTTTGCCACAGACCCTGCTCATAATGCCTGGTGGTGCCGTTGCAGGTGGCCGTGGTGAAGTCAGAGGACGTGGAAGCAGGGTTCGCATCCTCTGGTGGGCAGCCCTCCCCAGCAGGTACCACTCCACAAGTGGTAACCCTCCACATGGCAGAGCCAGGGGGCAGCGTGGCCCCCGAGAGCCAGCTAGGCCCCTCCGACCTACAGCATATCACCCTGGCGCCCGGGCCATTTGGCGGGGCTGGCTACAGCGTTATCACGGCACCCACCATGGAGGAGGGCACATCGGCTCCTGGCACACCTTACAGGTGAGACCTGCCGCCTGCAATACCCCTGCAGCTGTTTATAGGTGTGCTGAGGGGAGTCAGATGAGGACCCCACCCAACCAAGCCTAGTTGGCAGGAGGTGAAACTCCTAATACATGTAAAACGATTGGGCTGCAGGGGTGTCGTGTCCCTCTCAGGAGGTCGAGAGCTGCTTAAGCTGTTCCAGGCACTTGACATTCATGAACTCACCTATTTCCATGAGATGCAGGTTTCCCTCACTTTACAAATGAGGAGGGAGGTGAAGTAACTCGCCCTAAGGTCAGGCATGCTGTAGATCTGACCCTGGTCTCTATGGTTCCAAAGCCCACGTGCTCTGTGAGGTGTTTCCCAGTTGTGATACTTGGAACGAGCTCAGGCTCTCCAGCGACGTTGGAGGCCTGGCAGCTGCACTTGGCTTCCTCTGCACTGCGCGAGTTTGGGGCAGAAATGTTTATGTTTTCCTTGTTCACTGAACCCCTGGGCAGCCCGAGGAATCCCTGAATTCATGTACCAGGTTGTTCAGCTGGGATGGGAGTCAGGATCTCTGGGCCGGCACCTGGGCGGCCCAGTTTCTCAGCATCTGCCCTTTACCCTTGGCCCATGGGTCCTTGTCAGCCGTGCCTCCCCCACTCTCCCTCACCTGCCCCACTTGGTCAGACCTGGGCTTGACCCCTGGGGCCCTTCTCCTTGTGCCCTGCACTGTGCCCATCGAGGGGGCAGGGATGGCCACTGCTGAGCAGGACGATACACTGGACACTTGGTCACCATTTACGGAAGAGGCAGTGGAGGTTCGGCTGGTAAAGGGAGGAGCCAGGGGTCAATCTGCAGTGGTAGTCGCTCCCCAGTTGATGCCTTTCTTGGGGAAGGGAACCCCTGTGGCCCTCCATCCTCTCCTGGAACACCACTTCACCTCCCCTCCTTTGTGTCCACAGTGAGGAACCCCCAGGGGAGGCAGCCCAGGCTGTGGTTGTGAGGGACACCCTGAAAGAAGCTGGCACCCACTTCATCATGGCAGCTGATGGGACCCAGCTGCACCACATCGAGGTGAGGCTTGGGGTAGCGCCCCTCTATCCCTCTTCTTCCCCCCCCCCCCCCCCCCCCCCGTCTGCGCCTCATGCTTCCCCGCCTCTCCACAGCTGACTGCAGATGGCTCCATCTCCTTTCCGAGTCCGGATGCTCTGGCCTCTGCAGCCAAGTGGCCCCTGCTGCAGTGTGGGGGGCTGCCCAGAGACGGCCCTGAGCCCCCATCTCCAGCCAAGACCCACCGGGTAGGGGACCCCCAGGACTCTGCCTCCCCACCTCCTGCAGGCAGCAAAGCCCTGGGCCTGGCAGTGCCCCCCTCACCACCATCTGCAGCCACCACATCGTCAAAGAAGTTTTCCTGCAAGATCTGTGCTGAAGCCTTTTCCGGCCGAGCTGAGATGGAGAGTCACAAACGGGCCCACGCTGGGCCTGGTGCCTTCAAGTGCCCTGACTGCCCCTTCAGTGCTCGCCAGTGGCCCGAGGTCCGGGTAGGTAACCTGTGCCCTCTGCTGGCACCCATTTGTGTAACAAACCCTGAATGAGCACCCCGCCCCCAGGCCAGGTCCTCTGCTCCCTGCTGCGGTCAAAGAGATGATTCAGCAAGGCCCCGGCTCTCAGGGGGCTCAGTCTGGTGGGGAGGCACACCAGGCGGTGACTAACACCTGACAGTGTCCCCAGGGTGAACTAAGTGTGCATGGCAGAGCACAGATGGGGAATGAGTCACGTGGACTTGAGGTGCTGGGGGCATGTCCCAGAGGTGATGGCTGAGCTGGACCTGCAGGAGCAGAGGCACAGGGGCATGAGGCAGCTGGGGAGATTCAAGTCATCCAGAACACTGAGGGCACGGAGTCCCGCGGAGGTGAGGGGGGCAGTATGGAGCAGGCCAGCTTCCGGGGACTCCATATACTCACCCGAGAATTATCAGTTCTCAGATCCAACCACGTGCTAAATCCTCACAGCAGCTCAGTGAGGGGAGCGGGGCCCAGAACCCAGAGTGTCAGGGCTGGGGGTGACCTTTAGAGGCCCCTCTTTGGGCCTCTACATTTTACAGGGTGAACTGAGCGTGAGCAGGGACAGCGCTTTCCAAATGGCCTCATGACAGAGCTTGTGGCTTTTCCCCTCAACACCCATCAGTACCAGCCTGTGGTCTGGTTTGTACTTCTCAGCCAGCTCCTCCCAGATGCACCGCGCCTGAGGTCAGGGTCCCTGGCAGCCCTGTCTGTGGGGAGCCATCTGTCCTGACCCCGCCGGTGCCCTGCCCCTGCCCACAGGCCCACATGGCACAGCACTCAAGCCTGAGGCCTCACCAGTGCAGCCAGTGCAGCTTCGCCTCCAAGAACAAGAAGGACTTGCGGCGCCACATGCTGACCCACACCAACGAGAAGCCCTTTGAGTGCCACCTCTGTGGGCAGCGGTGAGGCTGGGCACAGGTGGGCAGGGGCTGCTGGGCACATGTGGTGGGGCTGCCCCTGAGCCACTTCCCTTCCCCCTCAGCTTCAACCGGAACGGGCACCTCAAGTTCCACATCCAGCGGCTGCACAGTCCTGATGGGAGAAAGGCAGCGACCCCGACTGCGCGGGCCCCCGCCCGGACCCCAACCCAGACCATCATCCTGAACAGTGATGACGAGACACTGGCCACGCTGCACAGTGAGCGGCCCCAGGGTGGACGAGGGAGTTGAGCCACTGCCCCAGAGGGCAGCCTTGGGCCAGGGTGAGGCCAGGGTATTTCGGGTTTCCCTGGAGCTCTTGAGTGAGTGTCTACCCCTCTCTGCTCAGCTGCGCTCCAGTCCAGTCACGGGGTTCTGGGTCCAGAGCGGCTACAACAAGCACTGGGCCAGGAACACATTATTGTGGCCCAGGAGCAGACAGTGACCAATCAGGTGAGAGCCTGAGTTGGGAGCCTTGCTGGAAGGTTGTGGGCAGGGGCACGGGCACACAGAGGTATGAAGCTAGAGCTGGCTTGACCCTGACAGGAGGAAGCCACCTACATCCAAGAGATCACGACAGCAGACGGCCAGATGGTGCAGCATCTGGTGACATCTGATAACCAGGTGAGCTGCTGCTGCCACCTTAGCCATGAGTGCCCCTCCCCCGCCCCCTGCCCCCCAAGCTGCTGTTTGAAACAGTACTTTCCAAACTCTTCCAGCTGCTTTTGCTGTTGGGGGTGTCCCTGGTCCCCCGTTCTGCCTTCCTCGCTGAGCTCGTGGGGAGCAGGGCCCCAGCACCTGCCTCTTCTCCCCTCTTCCTCAGGTGCAGTACATCATCTCCCAGGACGGAGTCCAGCACCTGCTCCCCCAGGAATACGTCGTGGTCCCAGAGGGCCATCACATCCAGGTAGGCAAGGTGTGGGATGAGGGTGAGGAGTGAGAAGAAAGGTGTACACCCTCCTCTGAGGATAACTGGGTTGGCTTCCTCTTTGCAGGTACAGGAGGGCCAGATCACACACATCCAGTATGAACAAGGAGCCCCATTCCTTCAGGAGTCCCAGGTAGGGCCCTGGGGGGGACCAGGTGGAGCAGGGGGATGGGCAGCGGTCTTGGAAGGTTGTATGTCATTGACTGCTCTCCTCCAGATCCAGTATGTGCCCGTGTCCCCGGGCCAGCAGCTTGTCACACAGGCCCAGCTTGAGGCTGCAGCACACTCAGCTGTCACAGGTATGGGGCTGGACCCTGGGGATCTTGGGGACCCAGGCCTAGTTCCTCGGCCTCAGGCTCACCATCGTTTCCCCTCCCCTGGCAGCGGTGGCTGATGCTGCCATGGCCCAAGCCCAGGGCCTGTTTGGCACAGAGGAGGCAGTGCCTGAACACATCCAACAGCTGCAGCACCAGGGCATCGAGTACGACGTCATCACCCTGACCGATGACTGAGCCCAAAGGGCCCAATGCAGACCATGGATATTGGGGCCAGCCCAGGTGGGGGGGGGGGGGGCAGTGGGACTCCCTCCCTGCTCCACCTGGGATCTCCAGATACTGAGCAGCCAGCATCCTGTCACTCCTGGGGAGCCAGACCTGTGTTGCTGGGGTTAGGGGACAGCCATGGGCCCCAGCCAGGACATGCTGGGGGCCCCAGCCTGCAGGCAGGCTTTGGGAGAGAAGTTTATTTTTGTTTGGATGGACCCACTGGTCCCTCAGTCTCAATAAAGGGACCAGAGTCCAGCCTTGACGAGGTCACTTTGTCCACCTGCTGCTACAGCCAGAACCAACAAGGATTTAGGACGCAGCACGAAGAGCCCATTACAGCCCACAAAGGTGGGAGTGAGGTGGAAACCGCCAGCCCTGCAGTGCATCTTGCCCTGCCTCTGTAAGTACAGTGGCCCAGTAGGGCAGACCCTTGGGGCAGAGGCCTGATACTGGGAGAGATGGCTAAGCTGGTGAAAGCCCCACTGAGCACCTTCAGACTCTGCTTCCTTCCAGCCCCAGGGGAGCAATAACTCCATGCCTAGAAGTCCTCAGAGCACAGCCAGGTGGCTGCCTGCACAGAGACCACAACCCGAGGCTAGGTGCCTCTGCTGTGCTCTTCTTCCTGACCCCTGACTAGAAAACACACCTGCTGCCTGCTCACTGCAGTGGCTCCAGAGCCAACAGGCATTTAGGTTTCTATCTGGACCCAGCTACCTGCCCTCTTGCTCCCCAGAGGTATCAGTGAAGCCGATACCAGCTGTGGAAGTCGGGGCTTGCAGATCGTTGATGTAGGGCTCTGGACTCTTTAGACCTCCAGGGTGCAGGCCAGCAGGGGCCCAGTTGTGAGGACAGCAAGATGAGAAATTAGATACCGGAGCACTGGGTTGGTTGGGTGTGAAGGCCCAGGGGTCATGAGAAGGTCAGCCTGAATGTCGAGTAGAGGGGCTGTGGTCCCAGAAGCTGCTCCAGGTTCCTCAGCCTTCTCTGCCCTCAAGACCCTCACACATTCTTGGGGGGGTTTCTGTATTTCCTTTTACAAATGAAACGAGGTGGCAACACGATGGGGGTGGGGGCAAGGAGGGAAGGCATGGGGCCTATTTACAGGGGACTTGGAGTGAGTCTGAGGTGGGAAGTTGGGGATGCGGGCAGGGAGGGGAAGCCCTGGCAGAGCCATAATCTTCCTATGTCATTGGCAGCCTGGGTCCTGCTGCCACCCCAGAAGGAGGGGCCTGGGGTCCACTCAGCCCCAAGAGGCCCGAGCCCCAGCAGTCCATACCAGCACCCTGGGGCTCCTCCTCCCCGCAGGATGTTAGGTGGAATGAGGCTCGCGGCTGGGGCCCTGCTCACGGCCTGAGTCCCGGTCCTTGGCCTCCGAGGAGGATGAGGAGGAGCCACCAGAGCCATGGCTGCGGCCCGACTGCCGGTAGGCGGTGCTCAGCTCCTGCAGCCGCTCAGTCGTCGGCCCCCACTTGGCAAAGCCGGGGTCGTTCTGTAGGAAGAGCACGGCCGTGTTGTGGACGGCCTTGTAGTGCATTTCCTCCCTGCGGGCAAACACAGCGGCTCAGGGAGGGGCCCGGCCTGGCCTGGTCAGCCCAGCCCGGCAGCCCGGCCCTCCTGCCCCACCCGCCCAGCACCCACTTCTTGCAGACGTGCTGGGAGCCGCTGCGGTACTCGTGCTCAAAGGCGGGCAGGACCAGCTGGTGGCGCTTGAAGCGGCTCTCCTCCATGCGGGTGAGCGCTGGGGTCGGGGGTTCCCGCCACTCGGGGATGAACACAATGAAGGACAGGGGCTCTGGCGAGCTCTCGAGCAGTTTCTGTGGGAGGGGGCCCGGGTGGACATCAGGGGCCTGCCCGCCGGCCGGCCGTCTCGCTTGCTGCCCCACACCCCCAGCAACACACCCACCTCAAAGTGAGAGACCATGGCGTCCATGAGCTCCTCGCAGAACGGAGGGTTGGCCTCGAAGGAACCACTCAGCGGGGAGAAGTCCAGGCAGGGCCTGGGGATAGAGGTGAGCGTTTAGGTCTCAGCAGCACCCAGTCCCTCCACCAAGAACAGGCGCCACCCCCATCTGTAGGCAGTCATGTTGGAGTGATGGCTCTGGTCAGGCCGGAGGCCAGGAGTTACCCTTAATTTGTTCTGGGACAAGGTGTGGCCACCTCTGTTGAAGAGATGAGGACGGAGGCTCAGGCTTGGTGGCCCAAGTCCACCGAGCTGGTTAGTGGAGGAGCTGGAGCCCAAATCCAGTTCTGACCCCACTGCCACCACAGCACGAGCCACGCCCAAGAATCCCCCACTGCTGAGCTTGCCCTCTTGCTGGCCTGGCCGCATATCCTCCTCTTGCCCGTGCCCCCCGGCCCCCACACCTCTCATTCCTCTCAGTGCCTGGTACCAGGTGCTCCTACCCCAAACCTGGGCTAATTCTCTGAAAGCCACAGGCTGGGTGAGGGGATGCCTTGAGCTGGGTGAGGAGACGTCACAGGCTCCCAGACGTTCAGCAACATATCCAAGGTCACACTTCCAGCTAGGGGGCGGGCTGGAAGGGAGGCATTCCACCCAGGACTGCCTAGCTCCAAAGCCCTCAAGCATCAGGAAGCAGCTGACCAAGGTGGGCTCCGCTCTGGAGAACGGCTGCCCAGGCAAGAGGGGACCGACCAGCCTCAGGCTCTCACCCGCGGGAGCCGAAGTAGCCGTCTGTGTCGGGGAAGGCAGAGCAGTACTGGCGGAAGTAGCAGTTGAGGGGTGAGGCGAAGCACTCGAAGCTGACGCCAAAAAGTCGGTGGAGGGCCTCGAAGACATGCACGGGCAGCGATCCCTGCAGGCCCGTCCCCTCGTAGAGGCCCACGCCGAACATCATCTGCGGAGCGGCCGTGCTCAGCCTCTGGGGCACAGCCTCCTCCTCCCTCCAGGGGAGCCCTCCCCCCAGCTGCCCCAGGCCCGTACCTGGTACCTTCGGAGAAGACACCAGACTCGGGGCAGGAACCTCTCAAAGGCAGAGTCATCGATGCAGCTGTAGCGGTAAAGGAGCCACTGTGGGGCAGAAAGCAGTGGGCTTCAGCAGGGGCCCCTCCCTCCTCCCTCATCACTGATCACTGCCTCCAGCAGAAGACTCCAGCTCGAGAAAGATCCAGCCCTCACATCTCCCACCTGAGGGGACCTGCCTCCCCCACCCCTCAGCTCTTACCAGCTTGCTGAAGTAGTTGCGGCTGACCTTGACCATCTCGCCCTTATACCGGATGCAGACCACATTATTCTCCACGTGCATCTCCACGCCGGGCATGGGAGGTGCAGACACAGCCAGCCGTACTGGGTAGCAGTACACCAGGCGGGGCTCCACCTCAGGGGCCTCCACCTCCTCTGTGGGCAGGAGAATAGTGAGGGGCCGCCCACTCTCACCCTGGACAGCCTCCTCAGTGCCTGCCGAGGACCAGGAGCTTCACACGCGCATCCCAGTAACCACAGGAGGTAAGTCTCATCCCGTGGAGGAGTAAACTGCAGCTCAGACAGTTCGGTAACTAAGGAAACAGCTAGGCAACTGGCAGGAGCAAGAACTGGTGGCCTGTGTCAACACGCTCTGTACTGACTTGGGCCCCCCGCCACTGCGCCTTGGGGACTAGTAGGCAAGTGGTGGGTTTACTGCCACGTGGAAGTGTAAGAACTGCACTGCCTTCATCATAATAGTCGCAACACCTTACTTAAGGATGTTTGGGGCCCAGCACTTTGAGTTCCCACAGAATCCTCATAGGCTCCTGTGGCCAGGTGTCACACCTCAGTGAGGCTTGCAGAGAATGGTTACGTGTAAAAGCAGGTCCACCCTGGCCTGTCTTGCTCTCCCACCTTCAGCTCTCCCTTTCCCATCACTTCTCCTGTTTCCTAGAGAGGTGCTGAAACCCTGGAGCCAAAAGTCACAGCAGGTCCCACCCCACGCACTGCTGGGAGAAACTGGCTTCCTCAAACCAGTCCACAACCTTGAGGCTCAGCCTCACGCATCCCTTCAGTCAGGGCCCGGGACACTGAGGTGATGGCACCACAGCTGGCTCCTTGCCACCTGGTGCCCTACCTGGGATGTTGTTTTCCTTGAGAATGGCAAGGTGCTTCTCTCGGATCCGTTTGACGTACTCCAGGGAGATGTGGTAGATCTTACTGCAGATGCCTTCCACAGAGTCCTTGGCTGCAGCCGAGACGTGGGGGCCACACTGCCTCCGTAGATGCTCCAGGCGGTCCTGGAGGAGACACTCCTGATCAGGCCTAGTGGACTGGCAGGGGAGGGCCGACAGTCCTCGTTCTGAAACAGGCTCTGCTACTTACTAGCTGTGTCACTTGGACAAATCCCTTGGCAGTTGTGAATCTTATTCCTCAACTGTTAAGGGAACACAAGATACTTACCTAACAAGGCAGTCTGAATATTAAATATGATCATTCCCATTAAGGGCTTCCCAAGCTCTCAGCATACACTAAGTGTCCAATAAATGCCAGCACTTATTGTTGGGGTTACATGGGGCCAAATCCCTTGATACTTGCTGGGGAAACAGACAAACCAGGTACAATCCCTGCTTATAAGGCATTTGCAGTCTATGGGGAAAGACAGATTATTATAAAACAGGGGCTCTTTGGTCACTGCAGATTTGCAGTTGCAGCTTTTAGCAATTTGTAAGGTTATCTGTAGGCATTTGTAATTATGCTGAATTGCACGTGTCAAAAGTGATGGGTGAAAATGAGTCACTCTGGCTAGTGAGTACACCTACCTTTATCACTCTCTACGTGTCAAGTACACAGTTACTATCGTGAAGTGCGAAACCTTGCCTCTTGTGAAAAATGGTCCTGAAAAGAAAGCCCATTGCTAGTGCTGGTGGAGAGTTAAAGTGATGGGTTTGGGCCAGAAAACAGGACTGCTTTGGACACGTTAAAGTGGGCGACTGAATCTGGTGGCAGCTCTTAACTGCAATAGGGCCACACACACCCAAGAAAAGGCAGTTTGTCAATCTGATTCCTAAAATCTAAAGGGAGGTGTTGAACATTGATTAGATTGACATTATGGTGTGTGGCCAAGCACATAATTCTAGTAAGAACTTTAATGGAAATGTTCTTTGGGAGAAAGCCAGAAGCCTAGAGGAACATCTCCACAGACGTGAGTCTGAGGACTGATGAGTGTCAGAGGTCTGCTGTACTGCACAGGAGGCTGCTGTGGGGCCCCACCCAGCCTCCGCAGGCACAGTGGGCTTCTTGGAGGCAGTGGCCACAGAGACTTTCCACTGGCCTTCCACCCAGGGCCACTCACCATGTAGTCCTCCTTAGAGGCAGAGTGATCCTTCCGCAGCCAGCTGAAGGTGTCCTCCACGTTCCACTTGACCACCTTCCTGCTGTCGGGAGATGCACTCCTGCCAATTAAGGGTGCATAAAGGGGCCAGCTGTTAAGTGTCTGCTCCACCCGCCTTCCTTCTCCCATCCCACTTCCACTGGCATTTGGGCATCAACACCTAGGCTGACATCATGACCTTCGTTCTGCCTTTGGGAGCTGGCCCCACTCTTGCCACCAAGAGCAACAACAGGGCCCTGGGAGCGGGCCAGATGGCCTTTGGCCTCCCCCACTCCGGTCAGAGTCCCATCGTGCTGGGGTCAGGAGACAGAGCCAAACCTGGACTCGATGAGCCGCCTGGCAGCCTCTGCGTATTTGAAGAGCAGACGCTTGGCTTCCTCCCGGAACTTGATTCGGGATAACCTGGGTTAGAGAGCAGGCAGAGTTAGAGCCCTTCTATACCAGCCTCGGGACACAAACCAAGTTCCCAGGGTCAACCCCAGCTGTGGGGCTGTACCTGATGGGAATGTCATTCATGATTTCACGAAACATGGAAGGGGACACGACCGGTTCACAGTTGCTTGGCAACAGAGGATCAGAGCCTTTGTCCACGACCTTGCGCTCCAGCATCCAGCGGTTGAAGGATTCCCGGGGAGGCTCAATGCCTGTGGGACAGGATTGCTGATGAAGGTCTGGATTAAGTCGGCAGGCTCCATGTGGGCCAACACAGGAGGCATGGCGTGGGCGTTGGAGGTGCAACAGTACAGTAAACAAGACACAGCCCCTGTTATGTCAGGAGTTTAGTCCTAGGCAACATTTCCCAAAATACGTTTTGAGAATTGCCAGTTTTATAAAGGGTGTTACAAAGGGTAACAGAGGGGATGGACGGATTCTATATTTCAGCGAAGTTAAGCAGGCTTATTTACTAACTAATAAAAGCTACAGTTTATTAAGCACTTACTCCTTGTAGTAATCCTGTGAGGTATAGGTGCTCACTTGGGTTTTTATGCCATTTTAGATACATAAAAAGGCTTCAAATAGTGCCTGGCAGATTGCAGCACTGGAAGTGTTAATGATTTTTTTTGTTGTTTTGGGTGTTATCCATCCCAGCCACTCTACGTAGGCACTGTTACTGTCACTATCTTACAGATGAGGAAATTCAAGTGTAGAGAGGTTAACTGATAAGCCCGAGGTCACAGAGCCAGCGGTTCATGGAGCTGGGACCCTTCCACAACACACGCTCAACCACTGGGCTCCGCTGTGCCATTCCCCAAGCCTTGCTGACCAAGCCCCAGCTCTTGCTAATGGTGGATGGAAACAAAGGAGGCTGGGGCCCTGGAGGCAGTTACCCTCCCGCTGCTGGCACAGCTCCCGGTAGTGTTGCCGAAGCTTCAGGATGAGCTGGGAACGGAGCAGCTCCACCTCGGGATGCGGGGGCAGCACCTCTGAAGGCCCCCGGTGCTTGATGACAGCGTTGGTCTGAATGTCCAGATCCCAATACACCCTTGGGGCACAGACAGGAGCAATGAGGAAAGGGATGCCCAGCACCACCCCCCACTTCTGGGCAGGCTGGCCATCAATGATGGGCACCCCCAAACCAATCAGCAGGGACTCACTCAGTGGGTCGGAGGAGAGCTGCCTGCTGTTTATCTTCAGAGGATGTCCCCCAAATCTTCAGCGTTGGGGTTCCTGGGACGCTGGGGGAGCTGGGCACTGACGGGCCGGTGGGTGTCATGGGGATTTCAATCTGGAGCAGGAATCAAAGGCATCAGGTCAGGAGCTGGCCCTTGCTCTGCAACACTACACCTCGTGAGCTGCGCCCTAGGCCCCACCCCCGACCAGTCTGCCAATGCCCAGCGCTCGCAGGGGACCTGCTGGCTGCTTGCCTGGGCTGCTGCAGCCCAGCCAGCTCTTGAGTCCACATACACTCACCTTGGGCTTCTTCACGCCATTGCCGCTGGGCTGCTCTTCCGAGAGCTGCCGCTTTCGGGGCCTGTTCTCAGCTGGGGGGGTTTCCACCAAGCTTGAGTCTTGGGGCAGGGGGGTTGCATTCAGCCCCAAAGGGTCCGACTGGTGGAGGGAGACCAGCAGAGTTGGAACCAAGGCCAGCGGCTTGGGAGTCCCAGTACTGCAGAGTCCTGACGCCCTCCCGCCCCCCTGCTCCTACTCCTTACAGAAGAGCAGAGGGAGCTGGGATGCAGAAGGAACACTGGACTCCACTCCTGCCTGCCACTGGCAACTGTGTGTCCTGGGGAGTGCCTTCCCTTCCTAATTCCCTCACCTTCAAAACAGCCATGCTGAGCCCTACCTCGCCACTGAGAAGGTGATTAAAGGAGTCAATGAATATGACCAACTTAACATGACATCTGGCATGAGATCAGTGCCCAGTACGTGTTAGTTTCTTTTCCTTAAGAACCAGAATGGGGGAATTCCCTCAAGGTCCATCGGTTAGGACTCCGTGCTTTCACTGCCGAGGGTTCAATCCCTGGTCGGGGAACTAAAGATCCCACATGCTGCACAGCGCAGCCAAAAAAAGAAAAAAGAAGAAAAAAAGAATCAGAATAAAAGAAATAAAGGGAAAACTCAAATAACACTTGGAACTCTTCTGGTGACACCAAGAGTATGAGTGTGATGGCGGGCAGCAGGCTGTAGCCCTGACACCCCCGAGGTGCCAGTCCTGCTCTGCCTTTCACTGGCTTGAGGTCTTGGGCCAGTCACGTTCCCCCTCTGAGCCTCGGTGTCTTCATCTGCAAAAATGGGGGTGGATTGTGCCCAGAAAAGAAAGTCTGCACCAACTGACAGGGATACAAAAGCCCACGTTCCTGCCAGACAGCCCATGCCCGCACTTCCCTGTCGCATCCATGTTTCAGTTCCTAGATAGTGCTTCTCCTCACCGCTTCCTACTTTCACTCAGCCAACCTTCTCACCTTAAATGCTAGCTCACAGAGAAGTCCTCCCTGTCCCCTCCCTTGCCCCAGACCCGCTTAGGATCTCAGCTGTACTCTGACACGATTCTTCAAGCAGGGGCTACACAGTTATCCTCCTGGCCCCCTGCAGTAGACCGTGTGCCCCCTGAGCGTGCAAGGGCAGGACCAGGTCTATCTTGTTCCCCACCACGTCACAGGCACAGTGCCCAACATGCAGTACAAGTTCAGCGTCACACACTATTCTAATCATCTTTCTACGTGTCAGACAGTCTCTCCTACTGGAGTAGAGGTTTCATGAGGGCAGGAGTGTGTCTGTCTTGCTTGTCACTGTGTCCCCACGTCCTGACACAGGACTAGGTAGGTAATAGCTACTCAGGGTACATTTGGGGGAGGCCCAGATGCCAGAAGCTGCTGAGACCCCTGCCCGAGGCTGGCACTCACAATCACGTCGTGCTGGCCCAGCACGGGCATCTCCCACAGGGACTGGTTGGTGAACCGATTGAAGTAGTAGGGGCGGCTCTCCCTTCTGCTCCAGCACTTCTCCCAGCCCGCATGCACCAGCTCCTCTGCAAACAAGCACGGAACCCGCAAGGGTCAGGGCTGCTCCTGGGCACCTGTACTCCCCAACCACCCCGCCACTGTCCCTGGCCCGTACCTGGGAGGTCCTGCACCAGGCGGATGGGCTTTGGAGAACAGGGCTGGTTCTGATTGGAGGTGCCTGGGGAGTGACTCAACAAGGATGCTTCCTCCCGGGGGCTGCCGTGATTCTCATTGGCCATCTCAGCACCCACACCGGACCTGCCACACAGAGGACCGAAGGGTGTCAGGGCCAACACGGCATGGAGGTCAGTTCCAGCCCCCTACCAACTGCACCCCAATTACAATCTACCAAGGGCCCCAGTGACCACCTGCTCATGTGGAGACCAATCCAGTCCCATCCTGGAGGGCCAGCCTGGTGCCACAGAAGCCCTCAGGTCTTAGTTGCAGTTCCCTCAACAGTAAAATGGGTGCACTCTTGTTGCTCTTTGGGCCTGGAATACTCTTTCCCCACGTCCCTGTCTGGCTTCCCACTAGGTTCACATCCTCCAGGAACCCTTCCTTGACTCCCCTTCCCCAGGCTGGGTGGTCAGAGCTCCTCCTTAGGATTGTAGCACTCTTAACAGTCTGGTCCATCAACTCAGTTTGTCTCACAATTAGACTGTCAGAACTCCTAGGCCTCAGAACTGGGTCCAGTTCAGCTCCCTCCAGCGCTCAGCACGGTACCTGGACCCAGCAGGAGCTGGGTTCACTCTGTCAATGTTTACAAAGCACCAACAGTGGCAGACAAGACGGAACAGAGTGGGCCCCTGAGAAGCTGTTCCCATAAGAAACAGTAACTGCTCCTCTTTCCTTTTCCTATCCAGTAGAATCTAACTGGAACACAGCACAGCCCAGGAAGGGGCACGTCACCTAATTAGATGCCATGTTCTACACTACAGAGCTGGAAGCAATCTGCTGCTAGAAGAACCAGTAGTACTGAGAAGGAATACCGAGTTCAGTACTTCACAATCCCCAGGTGAAAGCTTACTTTAAATACCAGGAAGAAAGTCAGCTCCTTCTGATCTGTATTTCCTACTACCCGACCCAGCACACATCCAGCACAAGCCTCAATGGCCAAAGTGGTTCCCAACCTGGCTGTTAGACTGCTAGGGGAGCAATGAGATCAACTGGCACTCCTAAAGTTGCTTTCAATGTCACAACACCCATAAGAAATCAAACGTTTTCCCACAAAAAGACCACAAAGGCACATTTAAACATCGGTTATCGCTGCCGCTGAAATTTTATCAACTCATTGTGGTCACATTGATTATCTCGTGCTGATCAGAAGCTCTGATGGTTGTTGACGACATCATAACAATCATTGGGTTGTTGATTTTATTGTACACTCAGTCTTTGTTAATTTGGAAAGGGGAAAATGAATGGCTACTTCGTCTGTATGGTTTGGCAATAAAAATGCAAGGATGAAGAAAACATACATACAACAAAAGGGGGCCAGGATAACAAAAAGGTTTGGAACCACTGACCAAGGGGAGCTGCCTTGGTTCTCTGGGGAAGAGGAATCCCAGTGCTCTGGGGCTGACCCACAGGTCTCAAGGCTGAATGAGGTCCCTCTTTCTCTCACCCTCTGGGGTCTGCAACGCTAGCATGAGAGGGTTTTCTTCTTCGGCCAGATGGACCCCCACGTCACAGGGTCCCACAGAGGCAGTGGGGAGGCCTGCAGGAAAGCGCAGCACAGGTGGGTGGGCTGGTCAGCAGTGGAGTGGACGGGGGCCCAGGGGATTCCTTGCCTCAGCAACTGCAGAGCAAAGAGAAAAGAGAGTCGCAGACCTGTGAAATGCCGCAGAACAGGGACAACAGCGAGAGGGGAATGACATGGAGCAGGTCGGGAGCCCCCAGGACAGGGCAGGACACTCTGTGAGAGATCTGGGGATTCAGGGGATGAAAATGGTACTTCTCAAGCTTCCCAACCAACACGTTCACCTTCACGGACTTGCAGCCCGCACAGTCCCATGGGACCCTGAGTTGAATGGGGCCCTGAGCCTGGTTCAATGCTCTGCTTTCACGGGCTTCACATTTTTAATAAATTTTTAACAACAGGCCTGTGGTTTCATTTGTACTTTTGGTGCCACAAATTGTGTAGCTGGTCTGGCCAACCACAGTACCCATAAGACAAAAGTGAACAGAGAAACATATCACAGATTGTCATCCCAAGCCACCCACAGTGAGTAACACATTTCTTTGAAGCAGGTCTTTATTTTTAAAAATAATAATAATACATGCAAATGCATTATGTAACAGAGCATGTTCACCTTTATTGAAATATTTTCCCCAAGAAATACTGTGTGATATTGATGCACCAGGTAGATGAACTGTGCAGAGGAGGCAGAAGCAACACAGCTTAGTGAGGCCAAACGGGGACACTACAGTGTTTCCAAAACCAGCCGTGCATCAGAACCACCAGGGTTAAAAAACCCTCAGATTCCTGTCCCCACTCCATATCGCTAAGAAATGGGGAGGGGAGTTTTAGGGCTACGGTAATTTTAAGGATTTACTTGTTTCCCTATCTCCTTTTTGAGTAGTGAAAGAGGTTTCACATCCCTAGTGAAGTAATTATCATGACGTTTATTTTTAAGCACAGTTCTATCTGGAAAGTCCTAGAAGGAAACAAATGTACCTATTTACCATTATTTTTGATGCACTGATGTATTTAATCAAAGAAAGTACTTTCACCCCCCCCCCAAAAAAAAAAGAAATGGGGAGGGGAGATACACAAGAATTTGTATTTTTTACACGCCAAGAGTGGGGCTGGGAGACCGGATGACTAATTTCCTCATTTTACACCACTCCAAATCTTTACCAATTTTTTTATGACTAAAAAGTTTTTAAATTTTCCAGGTGATCTGGATGCAGCAGGTCAGTGGCCAAAATACCAACTCTGGGTTTGGACAGACCCCGATTCCAGACGCTTCTGCCATTATCCGCCTTACAACCAGAATCCCTCAACCTCTACGGTCTCAATGCGTAAAGCCTAGCACACTGTACACTCTCAGTAGGACATAACCGCTATTACTAAGAGAATGTTTTTATTTATCCTGTGGCTTGCCGGCCCCCACGCATACCGCAGTCCGCGAGTGCCCATCAGCTTAAGGATAAACAACTGTATCTGCGCAACCAGAGGAACGCACGAGAAGGAAAAGAGTCCGACTCCAGGATTGGAGGAAGATGAGGCGCGATCATTTCAGTAATACACCAATCAGAATCCTCCAGCCCAGTGGGGCGGAGTCAAAGTGCTTCCAAACTACGCAGGGCGGGGGCGCGCAATGGAGGGGAGGGCGGACCCCTCAGCGCGCGCACACACCTCCCCGTACCCTCTAGCGAGGGCTGGCTCTTTGGGGCGCGCGCGCGCCGGCCCATCTCCCGGGCTCCGCCCCCCAAACCCGCCGCGCGCTCCCGCCCCCGGGCTGAGGCGACTCAGAGTCGGAGCCCGACACAAAGGCGGTGGCGGCGGCAGCAGCGGAGGGGCCCTTGAGGCCGCTCCGCCCGCGCTCTCCGGACCCAACTCCCTCATCCAGGCTACCGGCCCGGCCGCCCACCCGTGGGCCTAAGATGGCGGCGGCGGCAGAGACGGGGCAAGCGGTAGCCCCGAGCGGAAAGCGCCGGAGGGGCCACAGCCGCCTGGCTTCGGACCCCCGGACCCTGGCGCGGCTCGCAGCGGGACCATGGCTTCCTGGGGCTCTTACCTGCCCGCAGCGGACTCGAGGGGACGCGGCTACACGTTCTGCTCCACCGCCCGTTTTGCCGCCTCCGCCTCGCCCTCCCCAACGCCGCTGCCGCCATCTTGTGTCCCGGGCCGGGACTCCGCGCTGCGCATGCGCTGGTACCGCCTCTGAGGGACCTCGCCGCTGCTGGGCCGCCATCTTGAGTGTGGCAGGACCAGCTGGTTCCTTAGACCCTGCTTGCTTTGGGTCCCCCTCCCCTTCCTCCCGTCCTTCCCTGATGTTCCACGCGGGTCTAAAGAGCGGGAGGCAGCTTTGCGGGCCCTGCGGTGTGGGCTGAGGCAGGAACGAACTCACAAGTACTCCGTGCCTCAGTTTCCCCCGCGAGCACGCCTGCTGGGGCCCTAGGAACTGGGTGGGCGGTGCGCCTGCAGGGTCGGACTGAGTGTGCGCACCAGGGGGCGCGGGGCGGGTTCGAAATCTGCGGGGGCTCGGCTCAGATGCCCACCCGGGGGCGGAGTCCTGGTGACGTGGGCTCTGTACGTATGGAGGACCTGGGTCCTAGCTCCCGCTTGGCTCTACCACTACCTGGCAGTCGTCTTTTTTCTCTGGGCTTTTGTCCAGGACGTTTTCCAGCCATTTCCCACATGCAGGCCGCTTACACATGGAACATTCGCCCCTAATGAGGCTGCAGGAGTTCCAAGAGCCCCTGAGTAGAAGACGCTCGAAACAGCTCTGAGAGACATATAATAAAAACGGATTTGGGCAAAATTGGGAAATTATAAACCAAATGCATCAGAGGGCTTTCCATCGCTGACATAGGTGGTTGCTAGTTGCTGTGCAAAACCTCACTTAAGACCTCAAACCTGCCACAAAAGTTACCCCAGCAGGAGAAGGGCAGTCGCTAGGTGCCTCACACCCGGCTGCCTGCAGGATTCTTTGGTAGGGGCGGGCAGACGACTCATTAGCTCCACCTCGCTCTGGCCTCCCGGGTGAACCGACCACCCGTGAAAGCTTAGGAAGACGGGCTTGGCACCTGCTGTTCGACTTGCGCTTCCCAAGTGGAGGTTGAGGCTGCAGATACCCAGCTGGGCCGCCGTTGGTGTCCGTGGTGCCTGGTCCCAGCAGCTTGGTGGGGTTAGGGGGGCGCCAACAAACTCGAGGCAGTAGTGTGACTAGTAATTAAGAACTAGGGTTCCCATCAGTCTAACTGGGTTCAAACTCCTCCATCACCCCTAGATATGTGGCCTTGAGTTGCTTAACCTTTTTAAGCTTTAGTTTCCTCTAATGGACAATAAGCCTGCCTACCTCATCAAGGTTTGATGAGAATTAACTGGGTTGGTGCCTGTGGACGTACTCAGCACAGCATCTGGCACTAACAGATGTTAGCTATTATCACCTCTCCGGCTTGTGAGGATTGCTCCAAGTATTTCCGCTGGAAATAAACCAGATCCTTGTAGGCACCGTAGGTGCAAGCGATCCTGCCCTCACAGTGCGTACAGTTCACCTGAGAGGCTTGACAAGCAATCTGATGCAGGGTGCCCACCTCAGACAGACACGGAAACGCATGTGCTGCTTTGCCTGGGACAGTCTTGAGTTATGTCTGTTGTCCTGGCATAATTATTTACATAACTTCCTTTCTCAAAAGGGCCCTGGTTTGGGCAATAAATTATAAGGTCACTCTATGCCCAGTTTTGCAACCTCGCCAGCTAGTTTTTATTAACACGGAAGTGTAAAAATCATATTGTGATGGTTACCTGTTCATGCTTTCATGTTTTCAATGTATTTTTTCGTTCCTTATTCAGATTCTCTTAATTGATTATCAAAGCACCAAACATCCCAAATGCCTATCCTGTTTTACCATGTTCTTTGCAAGAACCCTGACAGTAGAAATGATTATATCACATCTACACATGAGGAAAGCGAAGCTGGGGGAGGGAGCAGAGGTCAAGTGCTTGTCCGGGTTCACAGCTATGAAGTAAGAGAACTGGAATTTTAAGTCAGGATTCTCCACACTGAAACCTAACGCTGATTCCCTAAAACCACACTGCTTCTCTCTTGTGGAGAAGAGAATCTGGACTCGGGGTAAGTAAGTTGTCTGAGGTCACACAGTGTTCCTGGACATTTCCACTTCAATATCTCATAGGTTTCTCTAACTCAGAGTGTTAGACACTGCTCTTCACCTTCTTTCTTCGCCTCCCCAAACTTGTTCCTCCCATTATATCCTCATTCCTTCTCCCCATCCTCATTTCTACTACCTAGAGCAAGCACCATCATTTTTTAAATTTTTTTTAAAATATTTACTCATTTATTTATTTTGGCTGCACTGGGTCTTAGTTGCAGCATGCAGGCTTCTTAGCTGCAGCAGGCAGACTCTTACTTGAGGCATGTGAACACTTAGTTGCGGCATGCGGGATCTAGTTCCCCAACCAGGGATCAAACCCGGCCCCTTGCATTGGGAACACGGAGTCTCACCCACTGGACCACCAAGGAAATCCCTAAACCTTTTTCTTAAGAATAGTACACATACAGGAAGGTACACGAAACAGAAAGGTAAATGGTTTGTCAGAGTGAACCTGGTAAATATCCCTCAGGTCAAGATATTGCCAAGCACGGGGACATCACTGTTCCCACTGCTTTTGTGATCATCACTTCTTTGCTTTTATGGTTTTACCACCTAAACATACATCCCTAAAGACTATCGTTTCTTTTCACTGGTTCCTCGAACTTCACATAAATGGAATGATATGTGTGTTTGCCGTCTTTTGCTCAACATTGCACTTGTAAGGCCCGTCCAAGTTGTTGCATGTAGCTATAGTTAGTTCATTTTCATTGCCGTATCCTGTCTTCCAGTGTATATTTCTCTATTCCACTGTCGGGGGATATGGGAAGCCCCCCCCCACCCCCAACCCTGTACCTCTTTTCTGAATTACTACTGGTTTGGAGATCAGTCCCCAAACTGGTCTTCTGATCCTCCAGCCTTGCTTCTCTCGTGGTCCGTAATCTACCATACAGTCACGGGGATCTCTTTTAAGTCTGGTCATGTTGCAAATCTGACCAAGTCACCCTGGCCTTAAAACCCTTGAATGTGTTCCCGCTGACTGCACAATAAAGTCCTAAACCCTTATCTTGGCTTCCAAGACTATAGTTAGGAGAGCTACTATGGCAGAGCGTTTACTAGCGGTGGTGCCAGGCACTTTACACACGTTTATCTTATTCACAATCTGGACCTTCAAACCATCTCTCCTTCATCTGGTCCCAGTGATTGTTGTAATTTCCCTAAATGTGCCAAGTTCTCTCTTGACCCTGGGCCTTTGCATATGCTGTTTGCTCTCACTTTTCCTCCCCTCTCTTTGCCTAATTCAGCCTTCATCTTATCTGAGATGTCACCTCCACCAGGCAGCCTTCCCTGAACTTGCCTGCACCCAGGCCAGGCTAGGTCAGGTCCCCTCTTCTGTATTCCCCTAATGGTCTATGCTCAGCTTTTGTCTGTCTTCTCCATCCATGAGGCTGTGGACTACTTAAGGGTGGGGCCAGGGCTTGTTACCCCTGCAGTCCCCAGGCCCAGTGCTGCGCCCAAGCCTCTGTAAATATTTGTTGACCACGGACAGACCACACTGGGTTGAAGTCCTGGTGACTTTTTCAGGTATCCCCATCTCTATTCCAGGCTCTGGTTTCTGTGGTGGGAACACTAAGGCAGCGCCTTTGGGACACAAAGAAAAACATGAGTTGCCCGATGTGGCAGAATTCCTGCCAGCAGCCTGGAATCCTCTACTCCCAAGATGGGGATGAGCGGATCGAATAAAAATCCTGTGGCTTTCAAGCACTCCATCAACTTTTCTGTAGATGCCTCGATAGATAGCAGATCTGGGTTGGGAGAGATGGTTGGGGTAAGCAGAGCTCCTCCAGATATAGCCAATCCTGGCTGTGAAACCGAGCAGGACTCTGTGGGGCACCTGGGCATGGAAGCCTTTTGAACGGTTGCTAATCAGGGAAAGAAGGGGATGCGAGACAGGGGAGGAGCAGCCAAGAAACAATAGTGCAACCTTGGGGCAGGGTCCTGGTTCCACCTTAAGGGGTACAGATAACTATCTTTGAGGTCTTTACAGAACTAAACCCCCCAACAAAGGGAAGATGTTAGCATTCTTCATTCCAGATTAAAGGAGCCAGAGAAGCTCATCAGGAGGAGACCATGGGTCGGGGCCAGAGTAAAGGCATGCAGGCCCTTCAAACACCCTAATCCTTATCAGCAGCCCCGCCCTTGAACTATTGCTATAAAACTCCTCACAGTTTTGAGGGGCACGAGCCCACTGAGCTCCCCCTTTGCCTGGTAAAGCAGTAAAACTATTCTTTCCTACTTCACCCAAAACTCTGTCTCTGAGATTCAATTTGGCGCCGGTGCACAGAGGCCGAGTTTTTGGCATTAGCCAGGAGCCTGTTATCAGGGCCTGTGAGGACCCCAGCTTCAAATCAGGACAAAGCCATCTCCATGTGAAAGCTGAAACATAAACATACAGGCTCTGGGTGCCACATACCTTCACCTCCTGTTCTTTCCCCCTATAGCAAGAAGCTCCTGAGAGAGAACCACACATTTCAAGCCCTGAGGTCCTGGCAGTTGCAGAAGGGAGGCTCCAACATAACCCTGTTCCAGGTTGCTTTCCTCCCCACCAAGGCCAAGCCTGAGCTTCCCTGTGTCACTGTTCTGCAGTTGAAGTAACACTAAGGCAGTTTCTAAGGCGAGCATGCCTGGCCCTAGGAAAGCTGCAGACGGTGGCTGCCACCCTGAGCTGTGGTTTCCACAGGGAGCGGTTCTCTGGCCATTCTGTGGTCAGATGAGAGAAGCCAGTTAGGCCAAGAATAGATGAGGGCAATGGGGCGTCTCCTCTGGTCTCCATGGCCCGGCAAGCGTCTGATGTGGTGTGAGGCTCCCTTCCATTTTTTCACTGCCCGATATGTGTTGAGGCTTGCCCCAGAACCTTGAGAACCGGTGATAAATAAGACAAGCCCTTTGTCTTCAGGGAGCCCACGGAGTAGTGGGGGAGGCAGACACATAAATAAACCCTCTGCTACAGGGAGATAAGGGCTCTATTGGGACAACCAGGGCACTGGGCAGGCAAAAGAGAAGGCTTCAGAAGGGATAACAATGAAATGAACTTTGTTGGAAGAATAGGATTTTCCAAGTGGGCAAGGTAGAGGGGAAAGGTACGGCCAAGGCCTGGAGGTATGAAAATGTGTGTAGTTTGGAGAACTCCTCCGCCCGAGCAGCACCAGGGAATGGGGCAGTGGAACTGAACAGGAGGGAGGGGGGTAGGGCACAACCTTTGAAGGAATGACATAGCCCGAGAACATAACATAAATTGATTAGAACCAAATGGGTCCAAGATGGCAGACAAGTCAGCTTCCAGGCACCTTGACAGTTCCAAGCCTCACCAGGAGGATGGGAAAGTGGGCGTGGCCCAATCCTGGAATACTCCGCCCACTTATTAGCCTATGAAATTACACACCCTTCCACAAACTGACTACCCCATACCCTGGTGCCTTTCTCACCTCCTGAGATGGCCCACACTCTGTCTGCGGAGTGTGTTTCTCTCTCAATCTCTAAATAAATTTCTTACCTATCACTTTGTCTCTCACTGAATTCTTTCTGTGATGAGACATCAAGAACCTGAACTTCATTAAGTCCTGAAACCAGGTATGTGACTTCAAATTGGACGATCTTGTATTTTGGCTGGGTTCAAGTCCTGGCCTCATGGGTTCAAGTCCCAATCAGGGTCTTGGCAGGGTTCGAGTTCCAGCATGTGGGTTCAAGTCCCAATCTGAGGTGCCTGGTTTCAGAACCAGGGTCTTGGAATCTCAATCCAGTCCCTGTTCTGCGTTAGGACCCAGCATCCCCAGGTGGTATTTGAGTCATCGCAGGATGGGGTGGGGGGCACCTGTGGTGATCTCCACCCTCCCACCCAGTCCCTCTGATGCCCATTTTTCTACTTCACACAGCCTGGACAAGATCCAGAATGTTTATACCCATATGAGCTGAGTCTGCAGATTTAAATCCCAAACTTCTCTAAAAAAGAAGCCAGGGTGTCAGCTGGCAGCTTCCTGTAAGTCTGAGATCAGAGGACACAGTGACCTAGAGAGAGGAGGGGCAGGACACCAGCAGATCCTGGGTCCCAGCTGAGGGGTTTCTAGAACACTTGGCTTCTAACTCAGAGATCTCAACCCTTTATTTGCATATTATTTACATATCACGAGACTTACTTGTTTCAAATAGCGATTCAGTGGTTTTTGGTAAATTTACACAGTTGTGCAACCATCACAACTCAGTCTTAGAACATTTCCCCGAAAAAAATCTCTCGTTCCTGTCTGCAGTCAACCCCTCTTTCCATGCCCCAGTCCCAGGTAACCACTAATCTGCTTTCTGTCTCTACAGATTTGCCTTTTCTGGACCTTTCATATAAATGGAATCATACAGGGACATCCTTGGTGGTCCACTTGTTGGGACTCTATGCTTCCACTGCAGGGAACATGGGTTCTATCCCTGGTCGGGGAACTAAGATCCTGCATAGCTGTGCAGCACAGAAAGAGAGAGAGAGAGAAAGAAAAAAAAAGAAAGAAAGAAAAGAGAGGCAGGAAGGAAGGAAAGAGGGAGGGAGGGAGAGAGAGAGAGAGAAAGAAAAGGAACATATAAAATGTGGTGTTTATGTCTTTGTTCTTTTGCTTTGCGGAATGTTTTTGAGATTCATCCAGGTTTTAGAATTTATCAGTAGCTCCTTTTTTATTTCTGAACCGTATTCTCTTGTACAGATAGACCACATTTTGTTTATCTGGTCACCAGCTGATGGACACTGGGATTGTTTCCACTTTTTGGCTATTACGAATTGTGCTCCTATGAACATGTGTGTACAGGGGTCGTGTGAACATGTTTTTCTTTTTGTTGAGAGGATGCCTAGAAGTGTAATTGTTGTACACATAGCACATTTATGTTTAACTTTCTAAGAAACCACCAAATGTTTTCCAAAGCAGCTGCACCATTTTATATTCCTAGCAGCAAAGTATGAGGGTTCTGGTTTCTCCATTTTCTTGCCAATACTTATTATTGTCAGTCTTTTATATTATATCCTGCTGAGGAACTATTTATTTAAATTTATTATTGTTTTTTTTTATTTTGGCTGCGCCCCACGGCATGTGGAATCTTAGTTCCCCGACTAAGGATCAAACCCCTGTCCCCTGCAATGGAAGCGTGGAGTCCTAACCACTGGACTGCCAGGGAAGTCCCTGCTGAAGAACTTTTTAAAACACCCATGGGAACTTCCCTGGTGGTCCAGTGGTAAAGAATCCATCCTGCAATGCAGCGGATGCGGGTTTAATCCCTGGTTGGGGAACTAAGATCCCACATGCTGCGGGGCAACTAAGCCCACGTGCCACAGCTACTGAGCCCTCACACCTCAACTAGAGAGCCTGTGTGACACAAACATGCACCCTGGAGCCCCTGCGCCAGAACTAGAGAAGAGAAAACCCTCACTTCACAACTAGAGAGAAGCCACGCGCCTCAGTTAAGACCCAAGGTAGCTCCCCCACCCCCCGAAAAAAAACCCCAAGAAACAAAAAAAAAACACCCATGGATGCCTGGGCTCCATCCCAAACCAGTTAAATCAGAATCTTGGGGGTTAGGGGCTTTCCTGGTAGCACAGTGGTTAAGAATCCACCTGCCACTGCAGGGGACACAGGTTCAATCCCTGGGCCAGGAAGATCCTACATGCCGTGGAGCACCTAAGCCCACGTGTCACAACTACTGAGCCTGCGTTCTGGAGCCCATGAGCCACAGCTACTGAGCCCATGCTCCACAACTACTGAAGCCCGTGTGCCTAGAGCCCATGCTCCGCAACAAGAGAAGCCACTGGAATGAGAAGCCTGCACACCACAACGAGGAGTAGCCCCCACTCTCCACAACTACAGAAAGCCCACGTGCAGCAATGAAGACCCAACGCAGCCAATAAATTTAAAAATAAATAAATAAATTCATTAAAAAAAAAAAAGAATCTTGGGAGTTGGGGTCCAGGCTTAGGTACTCAAAACAGTAAAATGAAGCAGAAACCTCCCTACTTGAAATGCTACTAATGTACAGGCGGATTGAGAACCAGGGATCTAACTTTCAGCCTGAAGTTCTGTCCCACTTTACCGAGAGGGAGTTCAGGCTGGCCAGCAGCCTCTCCCACCCCAAGAAACCTACGGGCTTGGGGATGAGCAACAAGAAACCTCCCAAGAAGACACATGCAGTCCCAGAGCAGACAGGCTTGTTGGAAGTTGAGGTGAAGGGTCCTGGGAGTGGGTTGAGTCCAGGGGTCCTGATTTCTGGGCAGCCAGCTGCGATCCTACGGGGGCACCTTCCACGACCTTAGGGATTGTTCAGGCCTCTCAAGAGATTAGGAAAGTATGACATTCCTGGCGGGCAGACCAGCTCCAGATAACCCCAGGGAAATGCAAGGAGATGGGTGGTGCCAGCAGGAAGCATAGGGAGCTTAGAGGCTCAGTGGGGAATTAGGCCAGGGCCACAGTCTGTGATAAACTCTTCTCCTTTTGGAGGTTCCACGTTCCATGTACCAGACCCTGGACATTGGGGATACAGCCATGAATAAGTGTCAGGCTCCTACCCCCATGGAGCTGACAGTCTACTGGAAGAAACAGAAGATAAAGAATTAAACAGAATGACACGTAATGATGGGGAGGGGGCCTCTCAGTGGGGGTGGCATTTGAGTAGAGATCTGAGTCAGTGAAGGAAGCTAATTATGCAAAGATCTGTGTGCAAAGATATTTCTGGTAGAGGGAAGAGTTTGTGTAAAGCTTGAGACTGAGTGGGTTTGGTGTGTTCCAAACAGTGGTGGAAGGTGGAGTTAGAGAGGAAGGTAGGAAAGAGCCAGATCACCTAGTTGCCTTTCAGGGGTCATGGCCAGAGTCTGAGTTTTATTTTGCATGTGATGGGGAGCGAAGGGAGGCAGGGTTTGAGCAGAGTAGTAACATGCTATGATTTCTACTTTTTAAAGATCAGTTTGGTTGGTGCAGGGACACTAGACCTATAGCAGCAATAGTGAGGCGGGAGATGAGGTGAGTTGTCCAGATAAAAGAGGAAAACTGCTTGGACCGGTGTTGATGCGAATGGAGAGAGGTGCATAGATGTGGGACATCTTTTGAAGTTAGAGACACCAGAATTTGCTGACATGGGGTAGGAGGGGGAAAAAAGGAGGCAAAGAAGCTATGTTTTTTTCTTTTTTCTTTTTGGTTGCTCCATGCGGTTTGTGACATCTTAGTTCCCAGACCAGGGATCAAACCTGGGTTCCTGGCAGTGGAAATGTGGAGTCCTAACCACTGGACCACCAGGGAATTGCCAATGCCTATGGTTTTGACTTGAGCACCTTGGTGAAGGATGGTGCCATGACCTGAGATGGAGAACACTGGGAGAGGAGCAGAATTGGGACCAGAGGTAGGGATGCTAAAATAGAGATCTAGCTCCATGGAAGAGAGGAGGGAGGCTGTGGGGTGTGATGTCCTCATGATTCCCACCTGAGGGGTTGGCCGGATTGGCCATCCTTGTTAGATGAAAGCCTGTGTATGTTGGGCCCCTGAGACTGTTGTATTACAGCATCTTGGAAAAATTCAAGATGCTGAAATGTTCAGGATGCTTCTTGCAACCTTTAGGAAGTCCCTGCAAAAACAAAAACAAGCTTAGGTCAAAGAGGTGGCCCATCCTTATTATCAAAAGGAAAAGTCACCACCTCTTTTTGTCCCCTCCCTTCAAGTACTTTGAAATTTTATTACTGGCTTATGAACTCCAAACATCTAAACAGCACTGCTGCGGATCCTCCACCCTGTCCTCAAACCACTGAGAGGCTGGGAAGCCCATGCCGAGTGACTAATGTGAGCAAGGGCAGGAGGCTTAGAGGACCATCGAGACAGAGGCCTCCCCCGTGACTCAGAGTCAGTTCACAGGCTGCAAGAGGCATAGAAATTGGAAAGGAAGGGTGAAGCATGAAGAAAACAAAGAAGAAATCAGAGAGAATGAGTGAGCTGCCTGAGGTCAACGTTGTTGGAGCTGAGCTGGGGACAGGGCTGCAAGGGACCTAGGAGCTGGGGAAACAGCACCCCCTGAGAAGCGTTAGAATCTTTGAGTTTCAAACCTGGAAGGGCCTTCAAGGACCAGGTGGCTTGCTCCTTCCCCAGAAAAAAGGGGAAATAGGAAAGAAAAGGAGAAACTGAAAGACCAGGTCTCCAAGCTTTAGAAGCCACAGAAAGGCAGTCAACAGCTCCACCCTGGCTGAACCCAGAAAGCCCTGGTCCACTATTTCTCTCTGTCCATTTGGTAAATGTCTGGCCCCCGAGGGGGGGAGTTCTGTCCAGCTGCATTCTGGAAACAGGTGGTTTGGAGAGATGTAATCAGGGTCTCCTGATCTGACATCTGTTCCCCCAACACGCACCCCTCCCCTCAGTCCAACTGGGCCCCCATCACAGGTTCTCAGGCACACCCACGCTGAGCAGTATGGGCATATAGGCTGCAAGAGCTCATGGGCTCAGGCAGAGTGAGATGGAGGGGGACCATTTCCTGCGGGGTAGCTTGGGTGGGTCTCAGGGGTGGGGGAATGCACAGAAGGGGAGGTGGGCTGACGCAGCTTCTCCAAGCCATGCAAGGATCCAAAGAAAACACAGCTGGAGACAGGGAGCAGGTGGTGGGGAGCTGGGCTACCCGTGTGTTGACTTCTTGGGCAGAAATCCAACTTGGTATCCTGTGGTCAGTGGAGCCTGTTTATTTACTGGGTTCAGTTACTTCCTCCTGCTGTACCTCTGTATCTCAATCTGCAAAACATGGACAATACTAGCTACCTCGAGGGATGGCTATGAGGATTAAATGGGATCATTCAAAAAGAAAGATGATAGGGACTTCCTTGGTGGTGCAGTGGTTAAGAATCTGCGTGCCAATGCAGGGGACATGGGTTTGATCCCTGGGTCGGGAAGATCCCACATGCGGCGGAGCAACTAAGCCTGTGTGCCACAACTACTGAGCCTGCGCTCCAGAGCCCAAGAGCCACAACTATTGAGCCCACATGCCACAACTACTGAAGCCTGCGCCCATAGAGCCCATGCATCGCAACAAGAGAAACCACTGTAATGAGGAGACTGTGCACCACAATGAAGAGTAGCTCCTGCTCACCACAACTAGAGAAAGCCCGTCTGCAGCAACAAAGACCCAACACAGCCAATAAATAAATAAAATTAATTAATTAATTAAAATATACTGAAGTGGTTAAGAGTGTGGGCTTTGAAGCCAGACTGACTTGAGTTAATTACTTCACCACTCTGGACCTCAGTTTGTACATCTGTAAAGTGGGGATGAAGAACCTATTTTGTAGGATTTTTTTAGGTTTGAGTTCCTATTTGCAAAGCACTTTCTGTTTGTTAAACAACTACTTAATACTAATAACCAGAGACATTTATTGAGCCCTTTGGTTTGCCAAGTACTAGATTCAGCACTTTATATACTTTATGACATTAGAATCTTACTACCACCCAGGGAGGGAGGCAGGTACTAAATCACCCCCATGTAACAGATGTGGAAACTGAGGCTCATAAAGAGATTTACTTTTTAATTTACTCTAGAACAGGGGTAGGCAAACTACAGCCCATGAGCCCAATCCAGCAAGCAGCCTCTTCCTTAAAGTATTGTTTATATCTCCTTTCATGCTGCAGTAGCACAGTGGAGCTGTGACAGAGATTAAATGGCCTGCAAAGCCTAAAATATGTATCTGGTCCTTTACAGGAAAAGCTTGCTGACCTCTGCTTTAGAAAATGGCAGAAGCAGGATTTGAACCAGGTCTGCCTAGATTCAAAGCACCTAACAGCTTTGCTATTCTGTTTTCTGGCACTATTGCTGTGCTGGGTGCAAAATAAAGGCTAGAAAAGCATTTCTTTCCTGTCACTTTGAGTGCTGAGAAGTCTTCTCTTATCTTCTCAAAGCCAGGAGTGAACGTGGAAAGGGATTTGGGAATTCTGATTTCTCCATCTCTCAAGCCAAGTGGTGAGGACTCAGGGGGGCTGCCGAAACTCCTTGCGGGGCTGCATGACTGCCAACGTCACTCTGAAGTGTGAAGGTTGGGGGCAGAAGTTGTGGGAGAAAGGGGGAAACCCATGTGACAGAGAGGGGCAGGCTAAGTAGGCAAATCCCTGGAATCAAGGTGAGAGACTGCACCTTCCCCACCCACACCCAGCCCAGGTCAGAGCTATGTTTAGAGTCAGTCTGACTGAGGTTCACAGGGGCAGGAGTTGGTAAAGAATCCCAGGGCGGTGTAGGTCTTGCCTGCTCCCTAGGGATACTCAAGGGCTCCAAAACCAGTTCAGTTACTCAGCAAGTATATACTTAGTACCTAATCTGTACCAGGCACTGTTCTAGGCACTGGGAATAAATGACGAACAAGATCCCAGCTCTCACGTAGACAGACAATAAACCAATATTAAATAGGAATAAGATGTATAAAGAAAATAAAGCAGGCTGATGTGATTAAGAGTTAACTACTAGGTAGGCAGGAAAGGCCTCTCTGAAGAAGGGCCATCTAAACTGAGAGCAAAATGACAAGGAGCCAGGCCATGGGAAGATCAGAGAGAAAAGCATTCTAAGCAGAGGGAACAGCACCTGCAAAGGAACTGAGCAAAGAAAAATTTCATTTGCATATTCAAGGAACCAAAAAGTCAGTGTGGCGGGAGCAGAAGGAAAAAGGTGAGAGTGGTGGGAAAGGAGACGGGGAAAGGCCCTTTCGTGTATCTAGAAATCAGGGCATAGAGGCAGTTTATTTCAAGTGTGGTAGAAAGCCACTGAATGATGGCTAATAACACTGATAATTGTAGTTATTTTCTGAGCCCTTACTAAATGCCAGGTGCTTATTAACCCCTTGAAATGCACTAACTCATTTAATCCTCACAAGCAACCCTAAGAAGGAGATACTTTGTGTCATTTTATAGATAAGGAAACAAAGGCCCAGAGAGGTTAAACCACTGGCCCAATGTCACACTGCTACCTTTAAAGTTCACTGGGGTTGGGACTTCTCTGGTGGTCCAGTGGTTAAGAATCTGCCTTCCAAAGCAGGGGACACTGGTTCAATCCCTGGTTGGGGAACTAAGATCCCACATGCTCTGGGGTAACTAAGCCTGCGTACTCTAGAGCCTTCATGCCACAACTGGAGAGCCCTCGTGCCACAACTACTCAGCCCATGTGCCACAAATGGAGAGGCGCCCGCGTGCTGAAATGAAGATCCCGTGTGCTGCAACTGACCTGATGCAGAAAAATAAATATTAAAAAAATAATAATAATTAAAAAAATTAAGTTCACTGGGGCTGCTCTGGGGACAGTGAATTACAGGGGTCAAGGCCCTGTAAGAGATAAAAAAGACAACTTGCATTCCAGTTAAGCAAATGAAAAGAAAGAAAAACTAACATCCACCAGATTTTCTGCTGGAGCCAGACTCCCGGAAGAGCAAGGGGTACTAGAGTTCAAAGTTGTTACAGGCATTTCCTCCTCTGGATATCCTTAGCACTCTCTCTGTTCCCCTCCTACACCCTTTCTGCCTTGTTTGCTTGTGATCTGTGTTGCTGTGCCCCTAATCACAACAGCTAGCATTTATTTGCCGTTAATGGTGAGCCAGGTATCACGCCTGGCACATGCACTATGCCTATTTAATTGATTCTTGCAATAATCTAACTGTCTCCATTTTAGGATGTGGAAATTGAGGCTTAGAGCTGCTAAAGTAAGGGGTCCAAGGTCATATACCTAAGAATTGATAGCCTAGGATTTGAACCCTGCTCCGTCAGACACAGAGCCAAAGCTCTTAACTACTGGGCTGTAAACACCCATCTGCGACTTCCCATCCTGCCATGAACAGTCTATGGGCTCCCCAGCAGCAGCTAAGGATTGTCTTTACCTCTAGTTTCCTGCTAAAGAGAGTTCATAATAATACCAACCTCACAGGTTGTTAAGAAGATTAAACAAGTTAATTGAGATCTAGGATGACCAACCATCCTGGTTTCCCTGGGACTGAGGGGGCTCCCAGGAACGGAGACTTTCAGTTTCAAAATCTGGGAAAGTTCTGGACAAATTGGGAGGAGGTGGTCATCATGCCTGGATTAGCATTTTGTGCTAAATACATGTTCAACGGACATTACTCATCATGGCTTCTCCTCTCCGCTTTCATGCATTTGACAACAAAAAGGAAGCAAGCACCCACTCTGTGCCTGTCCGAGGAGCTGGGAACACCTGTAGGTGGTACACGTGCAGAGAACCAAGCTCCAAAGTCTCACCAGAAATCCACTGGCGAGACGCCAAACCTCCCTCGGGGTGATTCCAGGAGCCTGTGCGCTGTCCTCCTGGGCTGGCAGCATTTGCTTGAATCCCAGTGGGAGGGGTCTCTGGGCCCTTAAGGTCTGCAGGTACTGACACAGAGACAGCTGGGGGTGGGGTGGCGGTGGGGGCGTTCCCATAGCAAAGCCTGGCAAGGAGAGGTCTTCAGAAGATTCCGGGTGGAAGAGAAGGGAAAAAAAACCGTGCCTTGGGCATTGACTTTGTGGCTTGTCCTGGCCTGAGAGGTAATTCCTATTAGCACACCGTGTTGCTGGATGAGGAAACTGAGGCTCAGGGCCCCAAGTGAAGTGACTTGCCCAGGATCATGCAGGAAGAGATGGATAACTGGAATTTGAACGAAGGTCCCAGCAAAGCAGGGATTGCTGGGGTTGGGCGGGCCGATTTCTGCACTTCCCTCCCTCCTGCCCGGCTTGGGTCCCCCACTTGTCTTGACAACGGCCAGGCTTGTCACGGGGCTTCGTACAACCCTCTCCATCTCCCGGCTGCCAGCGTCCCGCCCCACCCCCTCCCAACCCCGGAGGGAGGAGGGGAGAGTGAGAGAGAGGAGGAGGGTAGGGGAGGCCCGGCTTTATAAAGGCGGCTGGAACAGCGCTGCCCGCCAGACCCCGCCGCCCGGATCCCGGCGCTGCCCGCCGCCCCACGTGACCGCGCCGACCACCAGCTCCACCTCTGAGTGAGTTGGGGCGCGTCCCCATCCACCCCCAGACCCTCGCCCAGCAGCGTGGTCTACTGAACCCGGGGTGGGGGAGAGATCCCCTGAAGGAGGGCGCTGAGATGGAGGGACACCAGGCAGAAGCCCGATGATAGGGATTTAGGACCTTGAGGAGCCAGGACACCCGGGAGCCGGAGGTCGGGCTGGTGGTTCTCTCCCTGTGCTCCTCCGGCTCGCGGCCTAGGAGACCGCAAACCACCCCCAGGAATGCGCGTGCGGCCGTTCCCATGGTAACGTGCTAGCCTCGCCCGCGCTCCCGGGAGGAAAAGGGGAGGTTGTTGTGGGGGGTGGGGGGCTTGGTCCCCAGGAGGTCCAAACTCGTCACGGGGGGATTGCGCGAGGGAACCAAGGGGGTCCCCTCCCTCTCCCCCGAGCCCCAAATCCCCTGGGAGCCAAAGCGTACGCCGCAGGAGCCTCAGTTTCCGCATCTGTCAAATGGAGGCAATGTTATTGGCTCCAAGTTCCCCGAAGAGCTATCTCAAGAGTAGTGATCCGGGCCATCCCCCTGTTCTGGTTGGCCATCCGAAGAGTGGGTTTTAGCGGCCGTGATGACTCCGGCGATCCCACCCCACCCCCAGGCCCGCTTGCCATGGCCCTCTTCGGGGCCCTGTTCCTAGCGCTGTTGGCAGGCGCTCACGCCGAGCTCCCCGGCTGCAAGATCCGCATCACCTCCAAGGCGCTAGAGCTGGGTAAGGCGCGGGGGCGGGTGTGGGTGGAGTGGCCCCAGCAATGGGTGCAGGAGCTAAAGATCTCACTGCTGCTTCAGTGAAGCAGGAGGGGCTGCGCTTTCTGGAACAAGAGCTGGAGACTGTCACCATTCCGGACTTGCGGGGCAGAGAAGGACACTTCTACTACAATATCTCTGAGTAAGCTGGGCCAAGGGGGCGGGGCCTTGGTAGGGGGCGGGGCCTTAAGAAACAGGATGAGGCCCCAAAAGATAAAGGCCTAGCCTACCTACAGAGACGGGACCAAGCAGATGGGCGTGGCATAAAAAGTAGGCGGGACCAAGAAAAGCAAAGCCAAACCTGTGGAATTGAAGCTGGCCGAAGAGCACAAGGAAGGCGGAGTCAAGAAACTGGCCGATGGGCGTGAGAGTGGGGTGTAGGGTTCCACTGGGGTGGAACTAATGCGAGAGGTTAGAGAAACTGAAGATAACGCCGTGTGGTTTAGGATACTGGGGACAGGGTCTAGCAATCCCAGGGTGGGGGAGGGAAGGGAGTGCAACAAGACTTCTAAGAGATGGGGTGAAGCTCGCTTTTAACACCTGGCTCAGGAGAAGCTAGTCTCTGAGCCACCCAAGTCCAAGTTTTAGCCACCCAAGTACAGGTTGAGTACGTGAGGGGCAATGGAAGAATTCATTCCACCCACCCCAGCTTCCCCAGGCCTGGACTGGAAGAGGAGGGGATGAATTTGCTGTGGTTGGATGGGGTCCCCTTTTCTTGGCCCTGAATTTGACTCTGAGGCCTCCTCCCACAGGATGAAGGTAACAGAGCTGCAGATGACATCCTCTGAGCTCTATTTCCAGCCAGAACAGGAGCTGCTGCTACAAATCAACAATGCCTCCTTGGGGCTGGGCTTCCGGAGACAGCTCCTCTACTGGTTCTTGTGAGGACCTGGCACCCTCAGGGGAGTGGAGGGTGGATCGGGAGGGCTGGGGGCGCTGTGGAGCTGTGGGCAATCCTTTAGACTTTCTGAGCCTCAGTTTCCTCATCTGTACAGTAGGGACAGTCTTTCCCACTTCACAGAATGTCTGGTAAACTGTGCAGAAGTAAATAAAGCCTTATTAAGAGGTAGGGGGGCGAGAAGGAGGGCAGTGAAGTCTTGGTTAAGCTCTAAGCAGGAGTGAACATTAACACCCCTACCCCCACCCTCGCCCCCGCCGCAGCTATGATGCGGGCTATATCAACGCCTCCGCCGAGGGCGTGTCCATCCACACTGCTCTGCAGCTCTCCCGGGATCCTACTGGTCGGATCAAAGTGTCCAACGTCTCCTGCCAGGCCTCTGTCTCCAGAATGCATGCAGCCTTTGGGGGAACCTTCAAGTAAGCCCCATCCCCAACCCCAGTGCACCCCATTTGAGCCCCACAGCCCATTTACCTAGTGCAATGCACATGCTTGGGAGTCAGACCTACTGGGTCGAAATCTCAGCGCCACCAGTTCCTGGCTGTGTGACCTTGGGCAAGTTGCTGAAGCTCTGTAAGATCTCTGTTTTATGAGATGTGAGGACTGTTTATCTTAATCTATGTAAAAATATTTAGCATAGTACCTGGCATATAATATGGGCTAGCCACTTAGCTAAAAACCATTGTGAGGACTAGTGTACACCATGGGCATCTACTCGGTTCTCAATAATTGGTAGCTCTTACTACTAATAATAAAAATAATAACATAGTTCCAGGTTTGGGGCTGAGAAGGAGAATTTGTGTTGGTTCTGGAAGAGGGTGGGGGAGAGAAAATAGTGGATTCGTTATCTGATGTTGGTACATGGTCAATTTTATATGTATTCAACGAAGTGTATGCCAGGCCCTGAGGATTCAGAAAGGAGCACAGAGCCTAACTGGAGGGACAAAATGTTTATCATCAGGGCCTTGAGAGAAGGAGCAAGAAAGTACTCAGTGGGGGTGGGGGGTGGGGTGGCAGGGAGTGTTCAGAGGAGGGTAATCTGGGAGGACTGCCTGAAAGAGGAAGCATCTGCGCCTAGACGGGGAAATACAGGGCAGGAGCACCGAGGGTGGAAGGGAGGACATGAGTAAGCATATGGAGCTGAGGATGCTCAGAGGAGATTTGAGGAACTCTAGGTAGATTTATTTGGCTGGTGGGGGGCAGGGTGAGAGAAGAGGTCTTGAGAATCAGCCTGGAGAAGGGGATTTGAGCCCAAGTCATGGAAAACTCCATTAAAGAGGTGGTAATTTAAGTCGAAGTAGAGGTATTTCCCCCCACCCTCCCCCACCACCTCTGGCCACTATGATTTCGGACCTGGGTTGGGGTGGGAGCAGAGTCTGGACTCACCTGGCCTCTCCTCTCCTCACAGGAAGGTGTATGAATTCCTCTCCACGTTCATCATCTCAGGGATGCGCTTCCTCCTCAACCAGCAGGTGTGGGCAGTGGCAGGTGTGGGGGGGGTGATGTTAGGGGACAGCGGGGGTGGGCGTGACTTCTTTCGAAGACCTTGACTCTGGCCCCCACCTCCCAGATCTGCCCCGTGCTCTATCACGCAGGGACCGTGCTTCTCAACTCTCTGCTGGACACCGTGCCTGGTGAGTTGGTGCAGGTGGGGCTGGGAGCTCTGGGCACAGCCCTGGAGCTGCAGCGGGGATGGGGAAGAGGCTGGGTGCGCGGCTGTCAGGTAGCACCTGAGTAAGCCCTTCCAAGCCCTGTGATGGAACAGCCCTGGGTTCAATTGTGGCCTCCGCTGCCGACTTCCTGTGTGACCTGAGGTAAGTACTCACGTCTCTCACTTGGTTTCCTTGCTTGGCTGACGACCCCTCCCCTAGGTTGCTGTGAGGGTTGGCTGAGGGCATGGGCTATCAAGATCCTTAATATGTGCTTCCTGTTGGGGCCTCATTTGTGTTCATCACATGGGACTTAATAGGTGCTCAATTAACGTGAATTCCCTTTTCCTAAGCTATGAGATCATCATGCCCCATTCACGGGGCACGGGATGGGAAGAAGGCAGGGGAAACCAATGAGAGAAGGGAATCCCTTGCCATCTTTTTTTTAAATTTATTTATTTATTGGCTGAGCTGGGTCTTTGCTGCTGCGCACGGGCTTTCTCTAGTTTCGGTGAGTGGGAGCTGCTCTTTGTTGTGGCACACGGGCTTATTTGCTCCATGGCGTGCGGGATCTTCCCGGACCAGGGATTGAACCTATGTCCCCGGCATTGGCAGGCGGAGTCTTAACCACTGTGCCACCAGGGACGTCCTCCCTTGCCATCTTGTTTAGTGGCTCAATGAAACCTATGTAGTAGCGGTAGTAGTCGTAACAGCAACAACAATAATAATAATAATCGGGAATTCCCTGCAGGTCCAGTGGGCAGGACTCAGCGCTTTCACTGCCGTGGCCCTGGGTTTAATCCCTGGTCAGGGAACTAAGATCCTGCAAGCCACCCAGTGCAGCTAAAAAAAAAAAAAAAAAACCCAAAACCCAAAACCCCAAACAACAACAAAACCCCCACAATAATAATAATAGCTAACATTGTTGAGCGTTTACTGCACACCAGGCACTAAATGCTTTCCATGTAAAACTAATTTGATCCTCATTACAACCTATGAGGGAAGTACTATAATCACCATTCTATGAATGAGCATCTGAGGCCCAGAGAGCTTAAGCACCCTGCCCAGCATCACACAGCTTTGCCTGACTGCAGCCCCTCCCCGCAGTGCGTGGCGCTGTGGACGAGCTCGTTGGCATCGACTACTCCCTCCTGAAGGATCCTGTGGCCTCCACCAGCAATCTGGATATGGAGTTCCGGGTGAGCTGCCCAGCTGGTGTGTGTAACCAGCCCCCCTCCTCCTCCCCTGCGTTGCTGGCTTTAGTTGCCTAAAGCACAGTTGTGGTGCGGCCACTCTGTTGCTGGGGATGCTGTGGCTCCCCACTGCCTACAGAATCAGGTTCAGCTCCTGAGTCTGCGCTTGAGCCTGTTCATCTTGTCTGGCCCCCCCTTTCTAACTTCATCCTGTTCCCCTGCAGCTGCGCGTTCCCAAAGAGGCCCTTCGCTTCCTACCTCAGGGCCTTTGCTTGTGCACTGTCTTCCCCCATCTCCCTTGAAGGAATTGAAATTTCAGCTCTAATGCACACAATCTCATTTCATCCTCTCACAACCCTGTAAATCTATACTCATTTTAGGCACGTGGAGACTTGCTCAGGGAGGTGATGTCACTTGTCCAAGGCCACTCAACTAGTAAGTGGCCATTATTGTTGCTCCTCCCAATGAAGTGTAGCAGAGTTTCAGGGCAGGGCACAGAGTCTGGAGCTAGAATGGCTGAAGGTCATCTCTGGCTCTGCCACACTAGCTGTGTGATCTTAAGCCAGTGGCTTAACCTTTCTGTTCCTGTTTCCTAATATGTAAATAGAAATAATACATTAAGAAAACATAATCTCGGGACTTCCCTGCCGGTCCAGTGGTTAAGACTCTGCGCTTCCACTGCAGCGGGGCATGAGTTAGATCCCTGGTCAGAGAACTAAGATCCCACATGCCACATGGTGCAGCCAATTAAGGAAAAAAAAAAAAGATAATCAGATGAGGTATTATCTGGATTAAAGGAGTTGGTCTAGGTAAGGGACACAGAAGAATTACTATGTACATGTAGGAACAGCTGCCATTATTACTACCATCTAGTTTTTTTTTTTTAATTAAATTTATTTATTTTTGGCTACATATGGGTATTCATTGATGTGTGGGGTCTTTCTCTAGTTGCAGAGAGCAGAGGCTACGCTTCCTTGCGGTGCATGGGCTTCTCATTGTGGTGGCTTCTCTTGTTGCGGAGCACAGGCTCTAGGCACGAGGGCTTCAGTAGCTGCAGCGCTTGGGCTCAGTGTTGTGGCTCACAGGCTTAGCTGCTCCGAGGCATGTGGGATCTTCTCAGACCAGGGATTGAACCCATGTCCCCTGCATTGGCAGGGGGATTCTTAACCACTGCACCACCAGGGAAGTCCCTACCATCTAGTTTTCAAGGCCCACTCAAGTGCTACCTCCTCCTTGAACCCTTTCCTGAGCTTCCCTTCTCGTCTGAAGGGACTGCTCCCTTGAAGCAGTCCAGCTACCCTTTCCATACTTTTTAAGAAAAGTACCTGTTGAGTCCCCCAAGGACAGCAACTGGGTCCAACCCTCCACCATCCTCACAGGGCCTGGAGACATCTGGGTGCCTTAGCCCTGACCCTGATCCTCCAACCCCAGGGGGCCTTCTTTCCCCTGGCCGACAGCAACTGGAGCCTACCCAACCGGGCCGTGGAGCCTCAGCTGCAGGAGGAAGAGCGGATGGTGTACGTGGCCTTCTCTGAGTTCTTCTTCGACTCTGCCATGGAGAGCTACTACCGGGCAGGGGCCCTGAAGCTGTCGCTGGTGGGGAACAAGGTATCTCAGGGTCTGTTTGTGGGATGGGCAAGAGGGGGCCTGTGATGGAACTTCTGCCTTACCTCCAGTTCCCCTGTCCAGGTGCCTCATGATCTGGACATGCTGCTGAGGGCCACCTACTTTGGGAGCATCGTCCTGCTGGTGAGTGGTGGCGGGAGGTAGGAACCTGGCCAGGTGGGTGGGCACGCCACCTGCGTACCCGTGATGGGACCAGTGAGGCAAGCAGAGCCCCCAGCGGCAGCTGTGGAGTAGACAGAAGGCCTGGCCTCTTGCCTGTGGCCACATCCCCTTGCTTTGCCAAACCTGTCTCCAGGTCTGAAGGGCACTTGCTACTCCTACTCTATCTCCTTCACGAAGCCATGACGAGGGTGGGCTAAGAACCCAAGCTCGGCCAGTGTAGGGGCTTTAACCGTGACTGATAGATTATCCTTTTTGTTTATTCTCCCTTGTTTAGTGGAGAGTTAAAATTTTTAAAGAAATATTTCAGTGATCATTAAAGGACTGTCCTTGGTTCTATCTTGTAAATGATGGAGCTGGGAATGTGAATCTATGTGATTCCAAGTGACCCTGCCTCTCTCCTCTATACTGTGCAACCTCCCAGGGTTGTTATGAGAATTAAATAATTAATACATTTGGAGCAATTACAACAGAGGAAGTGCTCAGTCAATACCAGCTGCCACCAATGCTGTCCTTGTCGTCATCACTGTCATCACTGTCATCGTGGCCAAGCGTTGTTAAGAGCATGGGCTCTCTTGCCAGACTTACTGGGTCTGTGTCCCAGTTCTGCAACTGAGTAACAACTTGGACAAGTTACTTAACCTCTTTGTGCCTCAATATCCCCATCTCAAAAATCGGTATAATTTAATACCTGCTTCACACAGTTATTGTGAGGTTTAAATGAGCTACCACGTGACGTATTTGGGTGAAAAGTAAGCACTTGGTCACTACACTGTCTGTAGAAGAGAGAGCTCAGCAGTTTCGAGATAAGAGATATGGCAGGGGGTTATATACATGTTTTTTTGGCCACGCAGCGCGGCTTGCAGGATCTTAGTTCCCTGACCAGGGATTGAACTCCGGCCCATGGCAGTGAAAGTGCTGAGTCCTAACCACTGGACCTCCAGGGAGTTCCCTGGGATATTTAGTGCAAAGAGACTGTCCAGGGGGAGTCTGGATTGGAGATGGGTCCTGAATACTGAGAACTTAGGAACACAGAAAGAGAAGGAAAGAGGCATTCCTGGAATGTGACATTCCCTTGTCTGAGCAAAGGCAGAGGCTGGACACAGTTCTGGAGGGTTTGGGGGGGAGGCAAGAATTCTACCACTGAACCACCAATGCTTCGGCTTCTGGAGGGTTTGGGAAGCCAGACCAGTCTTCCTATTTATGTCTCTGGGCTCCCAGAGGGTAAAGCCACCCCCTCCTCCCTGCTCTGTCCCCAGAGTCCAGCAGTGATTGACTCTCCCCTGAAGCTGGAGCTGCGGGTCTTGGCGCCACCACGTTGCACCATTAAGCCCTCAGGCACCACCATCTCCGTCACTGCCAGTGTCACCATTGCCCTGGTCCCACCAGACCAGCCCGAAGTCAGGCTGTCCAGCATGACTATGGTGCGGACACCAGGGTGGGGGCTTCGGAGGGTTGGGGAGGAGGGCTGAGGACACCCTTTGGGTCACTAATACCACCCTCCCCACTTTCCTACACAGGATGCCCGTCTCAGCGCCAAGATGGCACTCCAGGGGAAGGTGCTGCGCACACAGCTGGACCTGCGCAGGTGAGCAGGTGTCTGAAGGTCTTGGCTAAGCCCGTATCCTCTCTGAGCCTTAGTGTCATCAGGATAATCACATCTGCCCGACAATACTGGCGAGCTAAAATTCAGTCATACCTATAAGCCACTGGAGAGCCGGGCTCTTGTTAACACATAAAAAGTGTTTCATTATAATGTAATTTCTCTGCATTCTCACCACCCAGAGGCAGGCGGGGCAGGTATTAAGAGAGGTGAGCAAGCTGGCCCACCCAAATGACACACCCACAGTCACACAGCAAAGTGCACGAGAACATGGATTTTGGCACAACTTTGCTTTGTGATCTTAAAACAAGTCATTTTATCTTTCTGAGCTTCACTCTTTTCATGCCTTAAATATAGAAAATAGTAGCATCCACTTTCTAAGGCTGTGCTGTCCAATGCGGCAGACACTAGCCCCATGTGGCTATTTACATTTAATTATAATTAAATAGTTGCTCAGTTGCTCATTTCTATAACCACATGCAGCTAGTGGCTACTGTGTGGACTGTGCAGATACAGAACATTTTATGGAAAGTTCTATTGTTCTAGGGAGCATTGTTCTAGGGAGTTAAAGGAGATAATGCAGGGTAGTGGTTAAGAGCCTTGATTCTAGAGGCAGGTTCTGCAATTTGCCAGCTGTGTGACCTTATGCAAATTACTTAATCTCTCTAGGCCTCATCTGCCTCCTCTATAAAGTGCAAGTTGTAATAGTGCCTATTTCTTAGGGCTGTTATGGGGATTAAATTAGGTGTCATTTAAAAATATTTTAATAATATTTAACTTTTTAACATGCATAGTATCTGGCAGGGAATAAACACTGAAAGTTTTGCTAAATAAAAGTAGACAACAGGGACTTCCTAGGTGGCGCAGTGGTTAAGAATCTGCCTGCCAATGCAGGGGACACGGGTTTGACCCCTGCTCCAGGAAGATCCCACATGCCACGGAGCAACTAAGCCCATGTGCCGCAACTGCTGAAGCCTGTGTGCCTAGAGCCCATGCTTCACAAGAGAAGACACCACAAAGAGGAGCCTGCACACCACAATGAAGAGTAGACCCCACTCGCCACAACTAGAGAAAACCCATGTGCAGCAACGAAGCCAATAAATAAATAAATAAATAAATAAATAAATTTACTTATTTTTTTTAAAAAGAAAAGTAAACAACACATGTAAAGCCATCAGCAGAAGTCTGGCTTATAGGAGGTGCTCCACAAATAGAAGGAAAATTAAACAAACAAACAAGGGGAAAAAAAGTAGCAGACTTGGAGAAAAGGTGACCCAAAGAGGGAGAAATGACTCACCCAAGGATGCACACCTGAAAATTGGTAGAACCCCCTGGAGAGGTGTGTAGGTGGAACATCTAAGATTGGAACTCAGGGGCTTCAGGTGGGTAGGCCTGGGTGGCCTGGAGAAAGGGGAGCTTCCAAGGACTTGTGCCCACTGGACCTTTCTTTCTCTCCCATAGGTTCCGAATCTACTCGAACCAGTCTGCATTAGAGTCACTGGCAGTGAGTTGGGAATGGGGGGTGGGAAGGCAACCCCCCCCCCCACTCGCTGCCCTGACTTCCTCCCTCCTCCCTCCCAGCTTATCCCGCTGCAGGCCCCTCTGAAGACCATGCTGCAGATTGGGGTGATGCCCATGCTCAATGGTAGGGTTGGGGGATGTGAGGAGGGAGGGGGAAAGGACAGGGGAGCTGGATGGGCTGACGGAGCTGGCCGTTCCCACCCACAGGGCGGACCTGGCGTGGGGTGCAGATCCCACTCCCTGAGGGGATTGACTTTGTGCGAGAGGTGGTGACAAACCACGCGGTGAGTAGGGGCGCCATGGGGAGGGGGGGCAGAACCTTCCCCTCCCTCTACAGCTCTCATGTGCCCTCCATGACCTACTCCCAGCTTCTCCCTTATCAACCGCCTGTTCTCATTTTAATCTTACATCAGATTCCTCCGGCCCTTTGCACAGGCTGCATCCTCACCTTGGAACACTATTCCCTGATTCCACCCCAATGCCTACTAATCTTAGCTAAGAGCTCACCTCCTCTAGGAAGTCCTCTTTGACCTCCACAGGCTGTGCTCCTGCAGCCTGTATTTCAGCACCCTTCACAGGCAGTTACAAGAACCACTCTGCTGCTCCACCTCTCCCACTAGACTGAGGCCAGGGACTCTTGTCTCTGTCTCTAAATTCTCGTCTCAGTAATGGAATGAAGAGACTCCGTTCTCTGCCCCCCTGCACAGGGCTTCCTCACCATTGGGGCTGACCTCCACTTTGCAAAAGGGCTGCGAGAGGTGATTGAGAAGAACCAGCCTGCTGACACCAGGGACCCCCGAGCACCCACTGCCCCGCCACCCTCCACAGCAGCTGTCTGAGCCCTCACCCCCCACCATGGCAGCTGCATTCAGGACTCCAGGCCTCTCATCCCCTCCCTCACCCCGTTCCAGCGTCTAGTGTCCTCTCTAACGCCCAGTGCCACAGAGAAGACGGGTTTTAAGCTGTATCCAATTTAATTCCATAATCACAGTCAATCCATCAATTACAGTCCGTCCACCCTGCCCGTGGGCTGTCCTGAGCTTGTGTTCCTGGGAGGTGATCAGTGCATTGAGGGGATTCTTCAAGCAGGGAGGGGGCCAGGCCTCACCTCAGTGAGTTATAAAGTGCAAACTCCCCCCAGACTGTCTACGTGAGGCGCTGGGGCCAGGTCTGGGTGCACAGGGATGTGAAGGGGGGCGGGGGCAGTTCTGGAGGCAGGGACCTGCTGTACAAGGGCGTTTTGCAAAAAGGTGGACTTCCCTTCTGGCAGGAGGGGCTGGGAAGGGCTGGGTCAGGCAGCGGGGGGGCTGGTCCCCGTGGTCCTCAGTATGGCTGCTTATTCAGGAAGCGGAAGAACATGGTGAGTGCAGCCTGGGGCTTGTCGGTGGGGACCATGTGTCCGGCGCCCTGAAGGGCAAAGCTTTGTGAGATTCCCTCCCTGTACAGCCCCTGCCCTGGGTGCTTCCTTTATCCTACCAGAGCCCGCTAGCCAGTGACCTTCCTGCTCCTCCAATCCTTCCATTTTTCCCACCCCCCACCCGCCCCCCAAAACTTGCCCTTCTACCGTTTATGGTAACCCAGCACAAAAGGAGGCTGAAAGGAAAGGACAGGTAGGTCCTGGCCCATCCCCTCTAGCCCCCCAAGTCCTCACCAGGCCCAGGCCCTACCTTGATGGTAAGAAAGGCGATGTGGGAGAATTCCTTCACGAAGCCAGCGACCTGTTCCCCACTGTCCCCGTAGTCCACCAACCAGGGCCGGCGCTGTACCTCCATCTGCCCCACCAGCAAAGAATTAGCAGTCTGCAGCTGCCCCATGATCTCCGCTCACAGCCACCATCAAGGCCTCAGGGGCTGGGAACTCCTCCAGGTTTGCCCTCTGTCTGCCAGAGCCATGTTGCCCTATCCCTACCCCTGCCCAACCCCAGGGCTGGGACCCCTGCCTCACCTTCTGGTTGAGGGAATCCACAAACCATTCATCTCCCATGAAATTGCAGGCCATGTCCACATCTCCATTGTACAGCAGGATCCGGTATTTCTGAAGCAGGTCAAGGGAAAAAATGGGGAGTTTGGCATAAGTTTGTGTTTTCTGACTACTTCCTACCTCCCCAGTGCTCTGCTAAATGCTTTACCAGTGACGGTAGTAACCCCATTTTATGCATGGGGAAGTCAAAGTCTCAAGATATGTGAGAAGCTTGCCCAGGGTCACCTGGCTAGTAGGCTAGTAAAGGGACTTGTACCCAGGCAATCTGACCCCAGAGCCCATGTTCTAACCATTGCACTGTATAGAATCTGGTCCTACCCTGGCTCCGCCAGTATCTCTAGGTGACCTTGGACAAGGCCCTCTCCCACCTGGGACCTCTGTTTGCCCCCCTGTAACAAGATCTGACTAGCTCTTCTCACCCTAAGGGCTCCTTGGCTGATGCAGACCCCTCAGCCTCCTCCAGCAGAGTAGCAGAAGGTGGGGACCGAGCCAGGTTCAAATCCTGACCCTGCTGACCACAGGACCTTGGGCAGGTGACTTCATGTCTTGGAGTTTCAGTTTCCCCTGTCCCGAGTGGTGCCCTAAAGGAGCCCCCGTTTTGCCATGCTGCTTCAGGGTCCTGAAGTTGCTGGTGGACCCAGCTGTGCTGCCCCTGCCCCCACTCACCTGTGCGGCGAGCAGCTTCAGGTACTGGGAATACATGGTTTGGTAGAGACGGCGGTACTGGATATTCACCAGCAAGCTGCAGGAGCACGTGGGCAGGAAGACCAGATCCATGTTGGGGGAGAAAAAGAGACAATAGATCAGACCTCTTCCCCTACCCCCTCCCATTCCCAAGCTCCAGCCTGAGAGGCAGACAGCTGGGATTCAGTCCCTCCTTGGGCATGTAACTTCTCTAGGACTTACTTAGATGGGGGGCTGGAATTCAGAGGTCCCCAGTTCACCTCCATTTAGAAATGTACGGGGACACTTTGTTACGATTTGGTCATGCTGACCAATCAGAACAGACCTGAATGGCCCCTGCTGTGCCAGGCGTCACCCTCTTACTGGTAGGGGTCATAGGAGGTGGGCAGCTGGGGTAGTACTGGACTCAGGGAAGGGCAGGGGATGGGAGTGTCTGTTTACTAAACGCCATGTAAGTAATTGATATTTTAACAACCAATGTGTCCATTTAAGAATGAAGTGGCTGGGGGAATTCCCTGGTGGTCCAGGGGTTAGGACTCTGTGCTTTCACTGCTGAGGGCCCCTGTTCAACCCCTGGTGAGGGAACTCGAAAAAGAAAAAAAAGAGTGAAATGGCTGAATATCAATCAACTTCTGGGTCAGGGACCTTGAACATCCTACAGTACAATTCACGGTCACACCCCGAATGCCTGTTGTGTCCCCACTGAAAAACCCTAACCAAAGGATCCCTGGGAACCTTTCTGATGCCCGCGAGCCCCAACAGCCTGCCACCCCCCAGGCCACGAGCAATCACAGAAACCCACTTGCACACGTCCCAGCTGGGCAGCTGCTTGGGGATGTGGAGGGCCTTCCGCACGTAAGCGTTGTTGAGGTAAGTGGAGGCGGCTGTAGTGTTGGTGCAGGGGGGGTCCAGGCGCATCTTTGCCCCAGTACGCAGCAGTACCTGGGAGGCACAGATAGAGGGTCAGGATCTCTGCTTCCCTGTCCTGTCCCTCCCCACCCCGCTGGGAGGAAGTCTGGGTCCTTGCACACCTGATGCCACATCCGCTTGAGTGGCAAGCGAGTGAAGATGTTGCCCAGATCCTGGACCACGACAGTGTCCTTCTCATACCTGCAAGTGAAGTCGGGGGATGGGTGCCTGAGCCTCCAGATGGGGCTGGAGTGGGCCCAAAGGACACACCCAGGGCCTACCTTAAATGGCTGGGCACCCCCCCAGCACATGGAGCGTAGAGGTTGTAGATATTGAGGCCAGAGCTGCTCACAATGTGGGACACTTCCTGAAGCTGCAATGACACCCCAAGCCACCATGTTTTACAGAATCCTGGCCTCCCCATGACCTCAACAGCGCCCCAAGATTTATTGCTCTCCTACTTCGTGTGGTCATTACCCTTCCCCCACTTTCTTCACCGGCAGGGAAACTGAGGCTCAGTGGAAGGAATCTGCTTGTCCTTGGTCCAAATCCTAGTGCCTCTGCTTCCTAGTACCGTGACTTCAGGCAAGTGACTTGACATGCTTGGCCTCAGTTTCCTGATCCAGAAAATGTGGATAATACCATCTCCCTTGAAGGAGACTCTTGAATGCGGAACAATCCACATTGCCGTGCTTGAGCACAGTCCTGGCACATCGCCAATGCTGGATGCAGGAGAAGCCCTTTCCCCTCATGGGGAGGTCACAGGAAGTGGTGTGGGAAAACATCTATACTCATTTGTCCCAGAGAACGCCAAACTGCTGAAGGGTACAATGGGGGATGGGGAGTCCCCAGGGAGGGGATGTGTTCCCCTTCTCAGGATGGGGGCTGTCAGGAGTGACGCAGGGTGGGGGCAGAACCTCACACTGGTCACGCAGTCTGGGTCTTTGTTGTCGTGGAAGTTACACTTGTTTTGAGAACAGCAGTGGGTCTGGAGGGAAGACCAGAGCCTGTAGGAGATGAGTGAAAATTGCTGAGGCCCATGGTGGGCAGAGAAGGCAAGTACCCCACCTTCTCAACCTCCCATCAGGGCATAGACCCAAGGGACCTGACCCCAGGGGACAAGGACATTTATTACAGGGCATGGTACGTAGGTCCCAAACCTGGCTGCCCTGGGGCCATCCTGCCAGCCCTCCTTCGTCCTTTTACATTCTTTACATTCTGATCTCTGTTCTTTGGCCTTGCACCAAAACTCTTCTAGCAACCCCAGCCCCCACCTTCTGCTCATAAATCAGGGAGGGACCTGGGATATCATGTCTGGAGGACAAACCCGAGGTCCCATGACCTACTGCACCCTAGAGATTGCTCAACAATCTCCTCCCATACCTGTTTCCCAGAAGGCCATGGTAGTAGGCGAAATAGACCAGGGAGTTGTCATTTTGCTCATAGCAGGAGAGTCCATTGCCCACAGCCAGCCCCTGTGAAACACCCAGGGCATTCCGTTCATCAGGATGGTGAGGAAAGAGAGTCTCCCTTGACCTCCACCCAGACCTTCAGCAATCTGGAAGCTGAAACCCAGAGTGGTTTGTGGGAGTGGGTGGGAGGGAAAGGCCACTCAATGTAAAGAATGGAGGTGGCAGCTTGATGAGTGAGTTTCCTGTCGTGGGAGGCACATAGGTCAGAAAGAGGTCACTAGGCAGGGATGTTATGAAGGAAGACTGGGTTGGATGGAGGGATTGACCTGTTTGACCTTGCTAACCACAAGGCTATGACCCCAAGATGCTTCCCTTCCCTCCCGCAGCCTCCCTGCACCTGAAAGTTCATGCTGGGGTCCTCCATGACCAACACCGCCAAGGTGGGGATGTAGATGCCAGCATAGCTCTCTCCTGTCAGGAAAAGCTCATTGTCCTTGTATTCTGGGAAGAGGCGGAAGAAATCTTTAAGGGCTTCAAAATTGCTCTGGGCGACCTGGGGATGGGGGATAGAGGGAAACAGGAAGTGTTGGTGCTTGAGCTAGAAAGAATCTCAGGGATAATGACCCACCCTGTTTGTACAAGAGGATGTCTTGTCTGAGACCACACCACATGACATGCGACAGAGCCACAAATGGACTCAAAGGCCACGCTCTTTCTCTTCCTGCATCACGCCAACCAGGGAGGCTGAGGCATGTAGGCAGGCACCGGACTCACCTCGGTATCGTTGGTCGCATAAGACTTGTCATCCGAGTAGGAAAAGCCCACCCCAGCTGGGGACTCGAGGTATAACACATTGGCAATCTAGAGAGGAAGTGGAAACAGGCTGAGGAGGGCTCCCCACCCTATCTAAGTGCCTAGACACCCCCCACAGGACCCACAGCGGTGGCAATACCAGGTTCCAGGAGTAGGGGTTGTACTCCAGGGTGGCACCATCTGGCTGGATCTGCAGAGGAAAGAGATGGCTAAGTCCCAAGAGCCAACTGGGTGGAGGGAAAGGGCCACGGTGCTGGGTACTGTACAATAAGCATAATCCCTGAAAGGTACTAATAGTCAAGCCGATGGTACAGATGAGAGAAGTGAGGCTATGGAAAGGGATACATTTTTAGAATATCACAAAGTCCTTTTCTCCCTCTTCCCCACCTTTTTCCTTTGGGAACTGTCCCCTCTCTGCCCCTCACCAGGCGTTACTGAGCTGCTTTCCACTCACCAGGAAGGGGCCGTGCTCGGTGAGGAGGCCGTCTAGGGAGCTACAGCCCGGCCCTCCATTGAGCCACAGCACCACAGGACTGCTCTTGGGATCCTTCTGGGACTCCACAAACCTGGGAGGGAGTCAGGCTAGGGTGGGTGCAGGCGGGGGACGGGCTCTTTCCAGCCCTCCCTGCTCCCAGGCTCCCTCAGGGGTCTTAAGAACACTCCCCACTCCCCATCATCTCCCTCGGTGGGCATCGCAGTGCCCCTCCCAACCCCACCCGGGGAGGCAGGGCTGCAGACCAGTAGTGGAGGTGCTTGGAGCCGGAGCCTCTGAGGTAGCCGGAGTACTGGCGGAAAGACGGCTGCTTGGCCAGCCCTGGAAGGTACTGGATCTCGTCCTGGTCGGGGGCTGCCTTGCTTCGGGGCGCCCCGGAGAGCAGCAGCAGGAGGAGGAGGAACGGCGGCGACAGCGCTGCTCGGACCATCTGCGGCAGGAAGCGGGCGCCGGCTGTTTACTGGCTCGCTCGCTGCTCAGCCGCCCCTGGGGAAGAGCTGGCGGCGCATCCGCGAGGGAAGCCCCGGCCCAGCCCCAGCTCCCAGCCGCTGAGCCTCCTCCGCCTTGCCCCATCCCGGGGGCTCCCGGATGCCTTCCAGCCTCCGGGATCCCTTCCAGCCTCCAGATTCCCCTCACCTCTGCTCCCTCGCGTCCTTGCTCTCCAGGAGGGGCCCCGCGACGGGAAGTCATGTGTACTCCGAGTCACGTGTGCTCCGGCGTCATGTGACAGTTTTCCTCCTGCCCCCTTCTCGGGTCTCTGCGGACCGGGGGGACGGAGGGGGCGGTGGCAGCGGCGGTTCAAGCCGGGTGAAGGTCCGCGGGCCTCGCAGGTCGTATCCCGGGCGCCGGCGGTCAGATGGCCCGGGTGTGGACGGCCAGGATCCCCCAGCCTCCCAGGGACCCCGTTCTAGGCGGGATGGCTGAGCAGGCGGCGCTAGGACTCCTGGGCAGAGCCCCGAGGAAGGAAGTCAGGGGGGCAATACCTTACATGGTGCCCCCGAGGTCACCATCTGAGCCCGCTGCCCAAAATAGATCCCTGCTCCCGCTGGCCTGCCTCATGGCCGGGAGATGGCCGCTGTCTCCGACCCCGTGGAACTGGGTACGCCCTGGGGACCCGATCGCCCCGAGCCCCCTCCCACCCGCTTCCACCCGGTACACGGTGCCAACATCCGCGTGGACCCCTCCGGGACGCGGGCCACACGCGTGGAGAGCTTCGCCCACGGCCTGTGCTTCAGTCGCGAGCCGCTGGCCCCCGGCCAGGTGTTCCTGGTGGAAATTGAGGAGAAGGAGCTGGGCTGGTGCGGGCATCTGCGCCTCGGTCTGACTGCACTGGACCCCGCCAGTCTGGCCACCGTGCCCGAGTTTTCGCTGCCGGATCTGGTCAGCCTCGGCCACACCTGGGTTTTCGCCATCACGCGCCATCACAACCGCGTGCCCCGGGAGGGCAGCCCGGAGGCGGAGGCACTGGCCCCCAGCCGCCCCCCAGCCCTCCTGGTGGAACCGTATCTGTGCATTGAGCAGTTTCGTATTCCCCGCGACCGCCTAGTGGGCCGCAGCCGGCCCGGGCTGTACAGCCACCTCTTGGACCAGCTCTATGAGCTGAACGTGCTGCCTCCGACAGCGCGCCGCAGCCGCCTGGGCGTTCTCTTCTGCCCGCGCCCGGACGGCACGGCTGACATGCATATCGTCATCAACGGCGAGGACATGGGCCCCAGCGCCCGGGGGCTGCCAGCCGCCCAGCCCCTCTACGCGGTGGTGGACGTCTTCGCCTCCACCAAGAGCGTGCACCTGGTCCAGGTCGAGTATGGCTGTAGGTATCCCATCCCCTGGGCAGCGACCCCTCCTGGCCCAGTGTGGGGACAGGAACATGCTAGGTAGGACGCCTGAGCCAGCTAGCAAGGCCTTGGTCTGTCCAGCATTATTTTAGAAGTTGGGGAATCTGACTTTAGGTTCTGCCTCTGCTTGTGATGTTGGACAAGTCACTTTGCCTGGCTCTGGGCCTCAATTTACCCATCTTGGCTGTGATTGATTAGGATGCCGTCTAACTCCCTGTCTGGCTTTGCCAATATTTTCTGCATTAACCTAGGGCATGAATTCTACACTGATTTTAGATTTTGGTCCTCTTTGAGAATTATGTGCTCCTTCATTAGACAAATGCTTATCGATTTGGGCATCGCAGTTTAAAGGCATCACTTTAAACCCCAGGTGAGAGATTCTTAATCCTGACGTCCGGTTCATGGTAGCCCGTTAAACCCTTTATTTATGCATCTGATGACATTTTATGAATACAGTGAATGAGAACCCTCTCTGTGTGCTGGAGGCTGGGGTTGCACAGGTAAATCAGACACTACCCCTGCCCCCAGAAGCTGCTAAGTGAGAGGGAAGGGAGCAGGATGGGTGCTATAATGGAAATAGGGCTGCAACATTGGGAAAGTGTTGTGAAAGAGGTGCTTATCTTAATCACATGAACAGCCCCAGGCTGGGCCAGGCTGGGCCTGGAGAGTGAAGGGACTTGCCCAAATTAATGACAAAGAGGAGACCAAGACCTAGATCTGGGTCTCAGCCTCAGCCCCACCCTGCTGTTCCTTTTGCCTTTGACAGCCTTCTTTCCACAGTGCCGTCCCTGCAGACTCTGTGCCGCCTAGTGATCCAGAGGAGCGTGGTGCACCGGTTGGCCATTGATGGGCTCCACCTGCCCAAAGGACTTAAGGATTTCTGCAAATATGAGTGAAGGCCTGCAGCCACCCTGGAGTGCACGGTGAGTGCCTCCTGGCCCCAGAGTTGTGACTGCCCTGAAGCTGGCCATACTGCTGCCAGCCAGGATGGAAATAAACACAGCTGATGCTGACACTGATCCTTGGAGGGTCTCCTTGCCCCTGAAGCCTGTGAGGGGCACTTCTTTTAGAATCACTGGGGGTCAGCAGGGCAGGTGAGAGGATGAGAGAGCATTTCGACATCACCTAGATCAGTGGTTCCTAGCCTGGCTACTCATTATCTGGGATACTTAGATTGCTGGTGTCCCAGACCCCATCTCTGGAGATTCTCATTTGATTTGTCAACGGATTAGGGCTAGATGTTGTTTTTGTGAAAGCTCCCCTAGAGATTCTCAGGTACAGGCAGGACTGAGAAGCATTTCCCCAGAACAGAGGTCTCAAGTTTGGCACATGCTCTAACCACCTGAGGAACTTTGAAAAATACTGCTAACTGGGATTCTGATTTGATTGACTCAGGGATAAGTCTGGGCATCAGGATTTCTAAAAGCTTCCAAGAGAATCTAACGTGCAGCCCAGGGTGAGAACCAGTGCCCTAGACCAAGTACTTCATTTCATAGATGGGAACCTGAAGCCCACAGATGGGAATGTATTTGCCCAAGGTCACACAGCAAATGAATGAATGCAGAGTATTTCTTCTCTCTCACTACAGGGCACAAAGCACCAGACTCCTTTATTCATAGCACTGATCATTTGCTTCCATAGAAATGATCTTATTTGATCCTCATAACTTCTGGTGAGGTAGTGGGCAGTCATTACCCCCATCTTACAGATGAGGATGTCAAGGAACAAAATTGTCCAAGTGACTTGCTCAAGGTCAAGTCAAGAACCTAGAATGCCCAGTTCCTGGTCCAGCACTCTTTTAACCCCATCCATTGTCATGTACAGGTTCTAGAATGAACAGGTCAGTGCTGTGAGGTGAGTTCCAGGTGTAAAAGGGAGGGACTATGAGATGACATTCTAGAAGGGTGGAGAGGGTAGGACAGGAGGCAGATGACTGTTCCCTCACAAACAGGGGCTTTGGGGCAGCCATGTCCTATTTCATATCTCCACAAGCTCATCCAGGTCTTCCGCCTTCCGGCCAAGGTGAGAGGGGCTCCTGGAACTGGAGGGTGTACTACAACTTTCCCTGAGAACCTGCTTCCTGGCTTTGGGGAGGTGGAGGTTCTGCTGGACATTTTGGGGCTGGCCCTGGAGTTTATTCTCTTTGACTCCAAAAGTCATTCCAAAAGTCCTTGCCAATATCTACCCACTTGTTCATTCATTCAACAAACACTTCTCCATCACCTACCTGCATTAGGGACTGACTGGGGTGTGGATATGAGTAAAACCTAGTTACCAATCACTGGACAGCCCTGTCGAGCTGGTCTTAATTGCACCCAATCCCAGTGCTCTGCTCCTATGCCCTGCCCTCAGGGGCTCCTCCTCAAAGGGACCCAATAACATTCCATCCCATTCCTGTCTCTGCAGGTGGGGCTGCTTCTCCAGGCTCATCCCTTGGCCTCTATAGTCCTGTACAGCCAGTGGTGGTGGCCTCTGGTGGACAAGGCTCACTGAGCCAGAAAGTTGAGCAGGCGACACCTGTTGCCCAGGCCTGGGGCCCGGCCCTAGCAGTGCCAGAAGCCAGGGGCTGCCCTGGGGGGGCTAGCTGGGAGCCACTGCATCAGAAGGAGTACATCCGGTACTACCACGAATTTCCCAACTCAAGGCAGCCAGAGAGCCTGGGCTGGGAGGATGGCTGCTCCGGAAGCAGAGCTCCTCACCTGGGTAGCCCCAGCAGGCCTGGGCCCCTGCTGCTGTGTGGGCTGTCATCGGGGGCTCTGCCGATGCCCTCTGAGGCAGCGGGGAAGGAGGCCAGCTCCCAGCCCGACATCTGCATCCTTACCTTGGCCATGATGATTGCTGGCATCCCCACTGTGCCGGTCCCAGGCCTACGGGAAGAGGACCTGATTCGGGCGGCTCAAGCTTTCATGATGGCCCATCCGGAGCCAGAGGGGGCTGTGGAGGGGGCGCGGTGGGAGCAGGCGCAGACCCACACAGCCTCTGGGCCGATGGCCCTAGTGAGATCCCGGAGGGGCCAGCCTCCTGGCTCCTGCTTGTAGCTGGATGAAATAGCACCAGACACATAGGGTGGCTTCTCTGTATGGTTTTTGGGCAGGCAGGGTTGGTGGTGTCTATGGCAGGGATGGGGACAGAGCAGGAGTCTCCAACCCCTGGTCTGTTAGGAACTGGGCTGCACAGCAGGATGTGAGCGGCAGACGAGCCAGCGAAGCTTCATCTGCTGCTCCCCATCGCATGTGTTACTGCCTGAACCATCTCCACCCGCCATGGTCCATGGAAGAATTGTCTTCCACGAAACCGGTCCCTGGTGCCAAAAAGGTTGGGGACTGCTGGGATAGGGTGGTGGTTGGAGCCACTCTGACAAACACCAGCCCATCAGGGCCCAGGGCCCAGGAAGTTTCCAGAAACCATTAAGCCAGGAGATAGGTCTTATCATAGTTACAATGAAAATTACCAGGGTAGGAGGCCCTGCTTGGAGAGTGGAGGCTTCTTTTGTATTGTTTTGGTACTCAATCAAAAGTTTTTATATAGGGACTTCCTAGGTGGTGCAGTGGTTAAGAATCTGCCTACTGATGCAGGGGCCATTTGATCCCTGCTCCAGGAAGATCCCACATGCTGCAGAGCAACTAAGCCTGTGAGCCCCCCCAAAAAAAAAGAAAAAGAAAAAGAAAAAAACATTCTTGTACAAAGCCCTAGGCAATGTGAATTTTCCTCTTGCCTTTTGTTTCTCACCCTGCTGAGGGCAGGTAATGGGATCACAGGCAAGGAAAGAAAATTAACTTTTATTTGAGCACCCACCGGGCATCAGGCCCATTACATGCCCACCATCTTTTTTTAAAAAATATTTATTTGGTTGCGCCAGGTCTTAGTTGTGGCATGCGGGATCTTCATTGCCCTGGATGGGATCTTTAGTTGCACCATGTGGGCTCTAGTTCCCTGACCACGGATTGAACCCAGGCCCTTTGCATTGGGAGCCTGAAGTCCCAGCCACTGGACTACCAGGGAAGTCTCCCACTGTTCTTTAATCTTACCAATGCTCTGCGGAATCTCCATTTTTACAGATGAAAACATTGAGGCTTAGCGAGGTGACTTGCCTGAAGTCCCATAGCGAGTAAAAGGCAGCACCAGGCCTCAAAATTCAGACAGGGAAGAAACCAGGATTTGCATGTAACGTCAGAGTCCAAAGTCTATTCTTCCCATAGTATTTCCTAAACTGCCTTCTACAAGACAAAAAACTAGACAAATGCTAAAACAGACAACATTCAACTTTAATGACCTCAGGATTGGGTGGTATGGGGGTGGGGGATGGTGAGGCTGGGAGCCTGGCTGAGCTGCTGCCTCTCTGGGCCCATTTCTCTGTGGGTGAGGTATCAACTCATGACTGAGGAAGCTGATACCAAGTCCCGACGCTTGATCTCCACCCAGTATCTTATCTCTTATCTTAGAGAAGGGGTTACCTGTTTTTGTAAAGCCCTTGAGCTAAAAATGGTTTTTACCTTTTGAAAAGGTTGTTTAAAAAAAAATACACACAACAAAAACAAAGAACAAGGAATATGCAACAGAGGCTGTACGTGGCCAGAAAAGTCTGGAGTATTTACTAGGGGCCCCTTATGGGAAAGGTTTGCTGCCTCCTGTCTTAGTGAACTAGACACACTGTAGGTAGCAGGCTGCAGTAGAAAATACCTTTATCCTTCTTCTGTGTAAGGAGGGCCCATGGAAGTACAACAGTGTGACTGCATGTGAGGCGTATGTAGAGGGATGTAAGTGGATACATGTGCATGAGCACCTCTGGGCATCGAGGGTAATCAGAGTTGGACCTGCTCATAAGGGCCGATCCAGCTGTCAGCCAGCTCCCGCAGGGTGCTGTAGCGCCGTTCAAACTCCTCCTGGCTGCAGTGCTGCAGGAGCTGCCCCACCTCCTCTGTAAGGAGAGCCACGGCCAAGTGCTTATCCAGGGTCTCACTCCACTTGCTGCCCAGGATGTCGCTGAGGCTGGCGGCACAGCTTGCTGTCCACTCAGCAGGCAGCAGGTCGGGCTGGAGCACCTGGCGGCGGGCACTGAGCATGGCGAGGATGTGGCGGCAGGGCAGGCGGAAGGCCTGGTTAAAGTAGCAGCTGCAGCTGGCTGGGGGCTGGGGCTGCACCCTATGGGTGTCCTCCAGGATCTGTATGTTTACCTTTTCGGAACCAGAGCCAATGAGGTGCATGGATTTCTGGACCACGGCAAGCTCACCCAGGCAGAGCTGGGCGGCCGGCCTCGTGCAGATGGCATTAAGGGAGTGCTGGATGCGGGCTTCTACCAACTGTTCCACTTTGGGGCTTTCAGGGCTGCCATCCAAGTGGGGGTGATTGTTTGGGGGACTCATGCCCAGGCTGAAACTCGCCTTGTCTCCTGAGTTCTGCTGCAGGTATTGGAGCAGGGCAGTCATGCCTTTTTCCACAGATGGGGTGGTGCCAAAGAACTGGCTGAGGACGCGGGTGGTGACCTCCAGACCCTGGAAGTAGCGGCTGCTCTCAGCTCGGCTTCTCCAGCGGTGGGCCAGCCAGATGCGGTCATTGAGCAGCCAGTGTGAGTGGAGCTCGGGCAGCTGGGCTGGCAGGACGCAGGTGCTCAGGAGTGTATACAACTTCCTCAGGTTTCCAGGCGTGGCGGAGCACATCGTGTTCTGCAGGGAGGTCAGGAGCACCCTCTCCATGGACTGTTCGAGAGATAGTTGATAGAACTTGCCCTGGAGGAATTTACAGATGTGGAAGGCTGAGAGCAGGACCTCAGCTGCAGGGAACTCCATAGCGAGGGTGGGCAGCAGGAGGAAGTGGGGATCCACCAGGATGGTACAGACTCTCTCCCACGCTGGGTTAAACTTCTTGAACGTCTGGAACATCTGGGCCAAGCCTTCAGCATCCTCCTTGGCAGGAATGGCAAAGTAGACTGCCCGGGCAAGATGACCCTCCAGCTGCACTCGCGGTCCATCCACCAGGAAAGTATATAACACCTTGCCCCTTGGGTTATAGGTCCGGTGCATAAATAAGATTTCAGGGAAATGGGCAAAGACCCCCTGCATGAAGCAGCTCTGATAGTTGAGGGTATCTAACTGGGCAGTCTTGTTAAGCTGACAGAGCAGCAGAGGTGGGCTTGGGTCCTCAATCAGGAGCTCATTCAGCATTGTCAGGGCCATGGGGGAGATGGGAGACGTCTAGATGCCAAGGTCAAAATGCGTGCTCTATGAGGCTGCTGTAAGGAAGGCTCTCACTTTCTCTCAAGCTCCAACTAAGTGGAGGCTTGAGGCTGGACTGTAGTTCCCAGATCTTGCTCCAAAGATGGGCCTATGGAGAGGAACAGATGTTTAAAGAGACAGTAGGGGCTTGGCTCTTCAATTATTCATCCAGACAATATTTTATTGCTTACTGTGTATCAGCACTGTTCTGGGGGATACACAATAAACATGTAAACAAACAAGGATATATCAGATAATGAAGTTTACAAAGTTTACCATTGGATAATGATGTTTACCACAAAACGGGGTAATAGCAAGTTGGAGGAGGGAGGGATACTTTGGCCAAAGTGGCCAGCGGAGCCCTCTCTCGGGGTTGGGAGGATGACTTGGAGCTGAGACCTAACTGATAAGAAGCCAGCATGGAAAGACTTGGTTCCATGAGATTTAAATGAGTGTGAAGGCCAGAGCTACCTTTGTTTTTCCCCCTTGAAGAGCATTTTAAATACTTGTATTGCATTTTATACTTACAAATTACTTCTTGGCCTCTATTCTTTTATTGGTCCTGGTATAAACAAGAGAACTGCAATTGTCCCAAACTTGCGTGTGATCTTGGGCAAGTCAGTGCGCTCCACGCCGCCCCCGCCCCCGCAAGCCTAAATCCTTTCAACCATAAAAAGGGGTTAACAGCTGTTGAGTCTCCCTCCCTCTACGTAAATTCCTCTATTAACTATAATACTTTGTTCAAATTTCCCCTATTTAGCCTCCAAATCGGGTTACTGTCCCCATTTTACAGATGAGAAACTGAGGCTTAAAGAGGTTGACTTGTCCATCATTACTCTGTAAGTGGCTGGAAGCTGAGTCTTTGGCTCGGGATTCTGACTGCTTTCCACGGTACCTGAGGTTCAAAAATCAGAGACAGAGAGGGGATGCAGCTTCCGACCGCTCACCTCTAACCCGGGTGGGAGGATGCGGATGTCTAACGTTCCCATTCAGAGTCTGGCCGGAGCCAGAAGAGAAGTCAACCTCCCACCCCTCTGGGAGCTGTGTCATGGTGACCGCTGTTACCAGCTACCTCACACCTCCACCCCTTCAGAAATTACTCACCCACAGCTTGGCTCCGTCGCCATTTCTCCCTATTTGACCCTGACTCTGACTGACCTCTAGGCTCACCAACCGCGGCGCCAGTTTCGCCGTAACTCGGGCCAACAGCCTGAGGAGTTCGCTTTCGGGCTTTGGTGCACTGACCAATCGTAGCTTGGTAACTCGTGGGCGGGCGCTGTTACCAGGTTACGAGGGGCTCGGCTGGCGGCAACCAATGAAAGCCTGAAGACTCTCGCATCCTGGCGTCTGAGCCTTGAGGCTGAAACTCTGGTGCCTTACATCTGGGAAGAGGGCTGGAAGGGCGTGTTATACTATGGAAACTCCCTCAGTGGCCAAAAAGGAAAAAGAAAATAAACAGCAGTGTTTCACGGATTTTTTTCTTTTCTGGTCAAATTCCAAAGCCCCAGGAGGGTAGGAAGGGGTGTCTATGTAATTGAACTGTGTATTCTGCCTCGTGGAGAAACTGAGGCCCACGTCTCAAATTCTGCCTCTCCAACAGGGGTCAAGGGGCCCAACTCTGCTTCTCCAACAGGGGTCAAAAGACCCAACTCTTGGAGGAGATCCAGATCTCCTTGAGAGAGCTAAACTTTGGTGTTGTCCAGCCCAACCCCCTCCAGTATTTTACAGGCAAGATCCAGAATAGCACTGTGACTGTTAAGGTCATGGTGAACTAGTGCAAGAACCAAGACTGACTACCATCTTTTGGCCTCGGTTCCCCTGAAGATGGCTCCTGGAAGCTGGGTGGCTACCAGGCTTTAGGTGATTAAGATTATAAACTAGCAACAACAACAAAGGTCTGTGTTGGTGCTTAATTGGAATTAGAACAGGCCAGTACACTAATTTTTACAGATGAGGAAACTGGGGTCAAAGAAATTAAGGACTTGCCCACAGTCTCCCAGCAAGCTGAGGGCAGTCAGGTCTCAGACCCAGTTTTCTTCCCTCCCAACCTACTTGGCTTCCTCCTGCTAGAATATGAGGCAGCCTGAAATCAATGTTGAAGACTCGGTTGCAGGAAGTGGATGAAGTAAGAGGCGGATTGCTAATCATTGAATCTAAGGCGTCAGGTTCTATTTGCCTCCACGACCCCCATTAGATTCTTCCCTGTTCAGGCAGAACACATTTCCCCTGCTTATTTGATTTTATTAAAAAAAAAAAAAAAAAAGCAAAACAAAAACTTTAATATGAATAAAAATAGGTACAAATAACAAATTCTTTGTAAAGAGCAGCAACAGTTAAGGATTACCCTCCTTCCTTTTGTCCCTGAAACTAGACTCTTTTGTCAGGTCCGTTTTATCTCACCCTACCCTAGGACAGGGTTTCATCTCTATAAAGTGAATAAGATCTGGTCTCAGGGGTTGAGGGAGAAAGAGGGATGACCTTTCAGCATGGAGATAACTTTGGCCTTGAACAATGAATGAGGCTCCCAAGGAAAACCAAAGGTAGGGCAGAAAAGGGGTAGATTCAAAGGACTGTCACACAATGGGGTTCCTCTTCTTCCTACTGGAACAATTTTCCTAACCCTACCTAGGAAGACATTGGTTAAAACGCTGACCCCCTGTCCTGCCCGCTTTGAGCTCCCAGACTTCCAGGGAGAGGGGTACGTGGCCCAGTGCGCTAGTGTAAGTGCTTCAATCGTGAACTGTGGCTCCAGCAGGAGTGAGCTCCTCCCCTTCCTCCTGCTTTCCCCAGAGGAAAGGGAGGCAACCCACATCCTTGAAGTCCCCCGGCTGCTGACTGGGCTCAGGAGGCTGGCAGGGGGCCGCCCAGATGTCCACAATCTTGCGCAGGGTGGAACAGCGCTCCTCCAGCTCCGGTCCCTCGCTCTGCATCAGCAGGTTCGCGAGCTCCCTGCTTAGGTCCTGAATCACGTCGTTCCGTCCTTGCTCCCCTGGCTGGCCTGCACTTGGGATCAGAACAGGGTCTAGGAGCTCCCCCGTGGGCCCGAGGAGGTGTTGGTACCTCTTCTGCCACCGGCGGCACACCATGGCTTCGCCCACGGGCCTCTGGCTGGTGTGCAGCAGGGCCAAAATGTGCCGGCACGGCAGGTGGTACCGCTGCTGAAAGGAGCAGCTGCAGCTGCAGCCATCTTTGCTCACCTGGTGGGAGTCCTCCAGCAGCTGCACGTCAACGGAGCAGCCAGCCTCGTCCACCAGGTGCGTGGAGTTCTGCACCACCGCCCATTCATTGTAGCACAGCTTGTAGGCCAGATCGGAGCCACTCTGGCGTAAGGAGTCTAGCATGCTGCCCTGGGAGGGCTGCCCCTGGGGCTGCTGTTGCAGCACCTGCACCTGCTGCGGCTGTGGCTTTGCCTCTTGCATGGGCAGCCTGCTGAGGCTCCCTCGGCAGATTCCAAAAGCCTTCTTGGACTTCGGTGCCATGCTTGCTGACCGGGCTCTCTTTAACCTGGGGGGAGCCATGGGCAAGTTCTTCAAGCCTTTGGTGTTAAAGAAGTCTATGTAATCCACAAAGCGAAGGATGCAGTCCAGCAGGGACTGCTGTTCCCGGAAGAGGCTCGACACCTTGCTGGTGACGATGTCCAGGCTGTCCATGTAGGTGTTACAGGCGTGCAGACCCTTCCTGACGTGCATGTACCACAGCAGTTCACAGGAGAACCAGTGGGCCTGCAGGAAGCTGAACAGCTGCTCATCAAGCAGGGCTTGGGACATCTGGCAGAGATTTTGCAGGCTGGCCTCAGAAGTGACAAACACGGCCTCCCGCAGGGCTTCCTTCATGAGCGTTTTAAAGGATGGATCTGCTGAACTACGGTGCAACTTCTTCTCCAAGAGTCGGGTCGTGTGATAGATGGAGAGAAGGATGCGGGCAGCAGGGAAGATCTCCTGCAGGATGGCTCGATGAGGGAAGGACGGGTCCACGAAGACCACCTTGACCTTGGGCCAATCTGAGTTGAACTCTGTAAAGATACTCAGCATCTTGGCCACGGAGGTGGCTGTCTCAGCCTTGAGCACTGCAAAGTGTACCACTCGCCCCTCTCGTTCCTTACTCTCAACCAAGAAAGCGTAGAGGATGTGGCCCTGGGCATTCTCCACCCGGTGCAGCAAGAGATTCTCTGGGAAGCGGACGAACAGGTCGCTCATCTTGCTGCTCTGGAAGCTGAGCCGGTCCAGGTCTTGGCAGTTGCCCACACTGAAGGAGGCCATGGAACCCACATCCACCTTAAGAAAGTTCTTCATCACTTTGGCTATCTTGGCCAGGTCAGAAGGAGTGATGCCCTCCTGCCCTGGCCTTGAGGGTGTTTGGACCTTATCTAAGCAAAAAGATGGTTCAAATAGGGACTTCTCAGCTGTGCCAAGGTCTTTATTGATCGTGGGCTGTGCAGGCCGGAGTTTCTTCAGAGATTTGCCGGTGGCGGCTCCTCTAGGACCCGCTGCTTTGGAGTCAACGTGTATATGTTGCGTGTTGAGTTCACTGATAAATAGTCTATCCAGTTTCTCATTGTACCGCAGGAGCAAGTATGCTGGGCACATGTCCGCCTCTGCTGTTCTCTTCCTGTTGGACTGGGTCCGAATACAGACAAATTTCACCTGCACATATCTAGGGAAGGCAGAGGTGATAATGAAAACGGTGCTGACCACCCCCTTTCTTTTACACGTCAAGGCCCTGCAGGGACTTATAGCAGCTGATATATTTCCTGGAGACCACAGTGCAGTACAGGATGTAGGAAAGAGTTACGTTCTCTCTCCAGTCCCAAAGCATTCAGGTCTTTCTTCAAGAACCCACCCAACTAAAACACCCTTCATTTTCATGTACGGAGGTTCTAAGCCCCTACTCCTTTTATTTACTCTCATTTTCCCATCTGTAGTTGTCAACAATTCATTCTGAGGCAAACAGATAAGAGGCAGCAGCAGAGCTGGTTACTCACTGTTTAAAGTGTCCCTGTCATTCCTGCCCTTAGGGAGCCATTGCTTCCTCTGCCTCCTCCTCCAGGCAGCAAAAGTAAAAGAGGCCTCAGGGGTTAGGGTGTATCTGGGTTTCCTCTTTGAGAGGAAAGAACTGGATTCGTTTTTGACTTAAAGGAAAATGTCCCCATCCTAAGAGACTGAGAGCCCCTGGGCTAGATGATCTTTATGATGCTGCTAGCTTTGCCATTCTAGGCTGAAAGTGCTGATTCAAAGGAGAACAGTAATTAAATTGAATATCTGCTCTTTCCCCCTTCCTATCCTCATTCAATCCATGCTTCAAGGCTCAAATCTGGTCCCACCTTCTCCAGGAAACCTTTATGGATGCCCTCAAGCCACAGTAATTGCTGCTTACTTCAGATTCACTGCATTTATCTAAAGTAAAAGGTTTAGTAGATTTTCTGGGCAGCAGTAGTGGTTAAACAGTGGGGACGCTTGAGGCTGACTCTGGATTTGAATCCAGGCTCTACCATTCAGAAGCTGTTTGACCTTGGGCAAGTTACTTCACCTCTCCGTGTGCCGTCTCCTCGTCATAAAATGAAACTGATTAGGGTTGTTATGAGAATTAAGCCACAAGACTATTTAGCCCAGAGCCTGGTTCAGCCTTTTATTTATTCTAAATAAAAGTCATCTACTGTTACTACAGCTCCTAAGCCTTGTGACCTTTGCTTGGGCATTTATGCAGTATCTTTCCAATTGGATGGGGCTGTTTTCAAGTGGCAAGAGTAAGGTAGTCCTCAATGTGTTCCTAGCACCTAACACAACTGCTGTTCCTTCAGCAGATGCTTGTCAAAGATGTGCTAGATGAATGACTCAGGGACCACATGTGGGCAGGATGGGTCACACCCCTGCCTCCTCAGAGAGTGTCCCACCCCAAAGATCAGGGAAGGTGGGGAGAAAATAATCTCAGCCCCTGGCATGACATGACAAAGTCTGAGCATCTCACCAACCCCCTTCCAAACACTCTGGTCCAGCTGGTCCTGTTTGCTCACCCTGTGGGGCAAGCTTAGAAAAATAGGATGTCAGGCCTGAAATAACAGGGCGGAGGGGCCTGAGGCTGAAAATGCCTGCACCTGTTGTGTGCACAGTGCCAGGGCGGCAACATCATCCGTAGTTCAGGGAGCAGCCCAGTAGCATGGCAAGGCCAGCGAGGGGTGACCGCGGTATAGCCTCTGCCTAACTCTCCCACCTGTCTTCCACTGCCCCCACCATCTTGTTTTATTGTACCCTAGAAAGACAAACACTGCTTCTCGTGTTCACTGCACTGTGTCTCACCTCTGTACCTTTGCTCGCGCTGCCTCTCTGTCTGGAATGCCCTACCCACCTGTCTTCATCTCAGAGTCTACTCACCCTTCACGAAGATGTGCCATTACCATCTTTCCTAGGATGCCTCCCCCAAGCCCTCAGATTGGACCCTGCCCTGCTACTGGCTCAACATCTTAGCTCATTACTTTATACTGACTTTGTGTGCTCACAGGACATGCTTCTCAACCTAGTTCAAAAACAAGATAGAGGTGAGTGCCAACCACAAAGCTCTTTCCACCTTTCCTGGTTCCATTAATGACTGCACCTCCCAGGGTGCAGTCCTCCTCCTCTAAACATTGCCATTCTCTTTAATTCCTCCTTCTCCATTTCTATATCCAATATGGTAAGTCTTTTCAATTCTTTCCTCCCACTATTACATGTATTAAGGATTATTATATGCCAGGCTACATGTAAACCCCTTACATGCATCATTTTATCCTAAGAAAAGGATTCTACATGCCACATTTTACAGATGGGGCAACAGGCTTAAAGAGGTTCTCAGGGATGAGAATCTGGGATTTAATCCTCTAGCTAAAACTGGAGGATCTAGGATTTGAACTAAGCCTGCTTGGCTACAGTCTATGTAGTTAACCGTTATAATGCCTGTCTTCTTTCAAAATCTCTCTCCCTCTCTGAATTCTCATCTTTACTCTCCTCAACTTGACCCTCAACACTTTGTTCAGGTTCAATAACTTCCTTAAAGATCTCTAAACATATTGTCCTTATTGGCATCATGCACGTCAAACTTAAGGGAGACTAGGTCAAAGCCTCTGCTATTTTTTCCTGCTTCCCTTAATCTTTTTTTAATTTTAATTTTTTAATTTTTTGGCCACACCAACTGATCTTCGTTCCCCGACCAGTGATTGAACCTGGCCCCTTGGCAGTGAAAGTACCGAGTCCTAAACACTGCACTGCCAGGGAATTCCCCTGTGTCCTTTAATCTTTGGTACTGAGGTACAACTTACACACAGTGAAATATACAAGTCTTTTCTAAGAATTCTTTGAGCGCTGTAGTAATTTTAATCCGTATTTATTTCTATCTCCCAGGTGAAAGCAGACTCTTTTCAAGACAGGGATGGGGTTTTACACTTTTCTGAATCTCCCTTAGTGCTTACATCCAAGCGTGCTCAGCCCGGATCTGGAGGAAGGGAGTCAGTCAGTCTTCCTTCCTTCCAATCTACTCTGTAGGTGTTTATTCCCATAAAGAGACTGTGCCCCCATTGTACTCCCAGTGCCTGGCACTGCACCTGGCACAGGCTAGGTGCTCTGAACACACATCCTGAATGAACATTAAATGAGTGATCGCATGACACAGAAACCTCTTCTCGTAACGTGAGCAGCACATTAGGAAGGTCACTGGGAGAGTTCTGTCGGGTGCCTTGGCTTCTATCCCAGCACTATTACTAACTATAACTTTGGACACATCCTTTGCTTAATTTCAAACATTTACTAAGTCCTACTATGTGCCAAACAGTATACTAGTTGCTCAGAAGGCTACAGAGACAAATTAGATAGTCTCTACTCTCCAAGTCTAGTGAGCAGAGACATGACTACATAGATGGCCAGTAAAGCCAAAACTAAGTGAATGGTTAAATAGAGGTACAAGCAATATACTTATAACTGAATAAAGAGTTATTTACGCTGACTATAGGGAATGGAAGAGATCTAAAACTTTTGATTAATTTCACATAAGATGTGTGTCCTTGTTGCATGTAAATTGCACCTTGAGCAACAAACAGAATTTTTACAGGTGGAGTCGAGCCATTTTAGACAACATAACTTGAGTCAGGAACAAGACTCCGGAGCTAGAAGACCTGAGTTTAAATGCCAGCTTTACTACTTAGCTGTGTGGACTCGGACAAGTCACTTCACTTCCTCTCAGTCTCCAATTCTTATCTATAAATACAGAAATAACAAGAATACTGGTCTATGAATAATCCCTACCTGATCCAAGAATAATCAGTACCACTAAAAGTGAATTCATTTAAAAGGCTGTGGCAGACAGAGAAGATAACTACTGTATGATATAATTTACATGTGGAATCTAAAAAATACAACAAACTAGTGAATATAACAAAAAAGTAGACTCACAGATATAGGGAACAAACTAGTGGTTCACAGTGGGGAGAGCAAAGTGGGGAGGGGCAATACAGGGGTAGAGGATTAAGAGGTACAAACTATTATGTATAAAATAAGCTACAAGGATATATTGTACAACACGAGAAATACAGCCAGTATTTTATAATAACTATAAATGGAGCAAAACTTTTGAAAATTGTGAATCACTATATTGTACACCTGTAACTTATATGATATTGTACATCAACTATTCTTCAATTAAAAAAAAAAAAGGGACTTCCTAGGTGGCGCAGTGAGTAAGAATCCACCTGTCAATGCAGGGGACATGGGTTCGAACCCTGCCCTGGGAAGATTCCACATGCCTGTGCACCACAACTACTAAGCCTATGCTCTAGAGCCCGTGAGCCACAACTACTGAGCCCATGTGCCGCAACTATTGAAGCTCACGCGCCTAGGGCCCATGCTCCACAACAAGAGATGCCACTACAATGAGGAGCCTGCACATCACAATGAAGAGTAGCCCGCGCATCACAATGAAGAGTAGCCCCCACTCGCAGCAACTAGAGAAAGCCCGTGTGCAGCAACGAAGACCCAACACAGCCAATAAATAAATAAAATAAATTTATAAAAAAAAAAAAAAAAAAAGGCCGTGGCAGGATAGGTTGGTGGCCAACCCAACATCCCTTAGCCTCCTCCTTCCTTCCTAACTGAAGGCCAGTTTTATTCTGGTTGCCATTCCTCTCCCACATAGCTAAGTGCTTCGGGGCTAGTCTAAGCCAATTAAGATAATCTCATTAGGAATGGCCATGGATACTCTGGCCCAATTCTGCACAAAGAAATATGATAGGAAATCTGCAGGAAACCAAGGCAGGCTTTTTCCTCTGGATGTGACTCCTACACTTGTGCCATGCGGCGAGCCATCCTGAGGGCAAGGCTGAAACCCGAGGATGGCAGAATGGAAAGAAGGGAGAAGCCTAGGCCGCTGAAACAATCACCTTCTCTAGGCTAAGAAATAAGGCATTTTGAGTCAGGGTTTTCAGTTAACTGCAGCCAAAAAAACATCTCCAGAAACCACATTTCACAGGAAACTGGTGGGAAAAAAGATTTGAGCGATCTTTAAAAAATGAGATGAAAATTATGAAAATATTATATTTAACAAAATTTAATTCATAATGGCAGCTATCTGCCAATTCTTAGAATAATCAAAGAACCACTTAAAGCATCAACTTCTTTTTTTTCTTGGTATATTTTCCCCAAACATTCTGATATTTTATTTCCTGTCTTACTTTTGCAATGTGTACAGGTCAATTTTACCAAAATATTCCTGGGCTTTATCACGTTTCCCAAGGGTCTAATTTAATTTTTTGCTATGCAAATCCTCTAGTTTTCAAGTCTGTACATTTCATCGTCCTTGTTGATTTCCCCTCTCCATTTGTCAACTTGCATAAGGCTGCGGGCTGATGTAAGGATTCCTCTACCATTACTTTCAGGGATTTCACCAAGTCCTACAGCTCTTAGAAGACGTGCAATTTCAGTTTGCAATCAGCTTGCAATCAGCTTTAGTAGCACTGTATTATCCTGATGTTTTCCACATCTATTCATTAGCCAGAAACTCACTACCAAAGATGGTGATGGAACTGGTAGGATAAGCAGGAAGGAATGACTAAGTAGTGACTAATTTTAAAAGTGGCTAGTTTGTTAGCAAGATTTTTGCTTTCCTACACAGCCTTGTGATTAGTGATACATGGAAAAATGAAAGCTCAGATAACAAGGGCTTAGTTCAAAGGGTATGATGAGGATTAAATAAAACAATGTCTATAAAGTTCTTAGCAGAGTGTTTTGAACATGTTCCAAAAAAGTGTTCAGAAAAGGTAGCTATTAAACTGAACAGCAATGGAGAGAGACATCAGAAGACTTCACGGTTTGAAGACTACCAATCTCCCAAATGACATAATAAAAAGAAAAATACAACAGCCACATATAAAAATATGGGAAGGGAAACTGGGCATAAAATCACAGAATCTCCCAGTTGATTGGGATTTTGGGTCATTCAGTAGTAACTCCCACAATACATTTCTCTGACTCTCCCACATGCCACAACTAAGAGTTCACATGCCACAATTAAGAAGCCCACATGCTGCAACGAAGATCCCACATGCTGCAACTAAGACCCTGTGCAGCCAAAATAAATAATATTTTTTAAAGATTTTAAAATAAAAATAAAAATACCTATCACTTTCCATCATGTACTGCAGTACTGACTTTGGCAAATATTTACTGACCACTATGCTTCAGCAACTACATGTATTTTATTTAATCTTCACCACATCCTCCTCATTTTACAGAGGATGAAACTGTGTCATGGAGATTAAAAGTCTTGCCCAAGGTTGGGGTAAAGCCTGTCTTTCTGATTTCAGAGCTCTCACTTTTTAAAATGATATGCCAGCTTCTCCTGAACATCAAGGAATTGCAACCCCCTTTGTATTTCCCACAGCCATTCCTAAAACCTCTGCATTAGTATTTTCAAAGGACTTTTATTTTTTTGGCTATACCAAGCGGCATGTGGGATCTTAGTTCCCCAATCAGGGAAGTGCAGAGTCTTTTTTTTTTGGCGCATGGGCTTAGTTGCTCCGTGGCATGTGGGATCTTCCTGGAGCAGGGATCGAACCCATGTCCTCTGCATTGGCAGGCGGATTCTTAACCACTGCGCCACCTAGGAAGCCCCATGGGAAGTGCAGAGTCTTAACCACTGGACTGCCGAGGAAGTCCCCTCAAATAGTTTTCTTTAAATCAGCTCACTTTATTTAACAAGGATCTTTATGTTTAGATATTAACATAAATACTTAAATATTAAAATCATCTTGGTAATTCCCTGGGGCCCAGTGGCTAAGAATCTGCCTTCCAATGCAGGGGACTAGGGTTTGATCCCTGGTCAGGGAACTAAGATCCCACATGCCATGGGGTAACTAAGCCTGTGAGCCACAACTACTGAGCCCTCGTGCCTCAACTAGAGACCCCACATGCTGCAACTACAGAGGCCATGCACTCTGGAGCCCCCACGGCACAACGAAGATCCTGCATGCCTCAGCTAAGACCTGATGCAGACAAAACTTTAAAAAATAAAAATTTTAAAATCATCTCGCCTGACCACCAGTAGTATGCATATCTGGTTGAGGGGAAACACTGTGCTCTGCTAAATTACCCCCTGAAGACATTTCCCCCACCTGCCCTCCAGTCCCACAAGAGAAGTGCCCATCCCACACATCCATACATCACTTAAAAAGCCCAATTCGGTGTGCTCCGCCAAGAGCCAGTATCCAACACACCGTGCAAGAATGTCCTTTACAACATCCCAACAAGCAGTCACCCCTCTCTGCTAAAGGCCTGAGCTGCTCAGAATTCACTTCCTCCCAAACTAACACATTACGGTCCTCAAGGGTAGAGACTATGATTCACTCATCTTTTTACCCTAGTTCAATGCCTGGGGGTAAGCCTGTTTACCTCTTATTTGAAGTTTGTTGAATGAATCAATACTGGAAGGTTGTTACAACCCAGTAGGTTAAGGAAGGCACTTAAGAGCTCTAGCAGGACTTCCCTGGTGGTCCAGTAGCTAAGGCTTCGTGGTCATAATGCAGGGGGCCTGGGTTTGATCCTTGGTCAGGGAACTAGATCCCAAATACCACAATTAAAAATCCTGTACGTGGCAATGAAGATCCCACATACCACAACTAAGACCTGGTGCAGTCAAATAAATAAATATTAAAAAGAAAAAAAGAAAACTAAAGAGCTATGGTAATAAACTGGCTGGGTCTGACCTTCAGTTCTGACAACTAGACGCTTTCGTATAGTTTCTTGAAATCTTACTCCACTCCCTGCTCCTACTTGCCTGCTCCTTTCTGCCCACTGTCATTTTTCTTGGCTGTGACTGTATGAAAAATTCAGACTTCCCTGGCTCCCACCAGGTGATGTTGGGGATGAGGGTGGTTTTTGTTACAGGTTCTCATTATTTTCCTCTTTCAAGTCTTGACTACCTCAGGCCTGTTCCTGGCCTCCCCTTTACTGTATTGATCCTCTCCCCTTTTGCTCAGGAAGGTGGAACTAGGAGGTAACAACCTTCAAAGAGTTACATAATGAAACTCTGAACCTTAATGTAAAGCAGAGAGGTAGAACTTTCCATCCTCTTAACATTCAGCTTCTCCTGGCTGTTTCCCCATCTGCACAATAATATTATTATAATGGCAATACTATTTATGGAACATTTTCTATGTACTAGGACCTGTGGTAAACACTTTACGTGTATTAACTCATTTAATGGGAATAAAACCTACTTCTGACAAGGAAATTCAGGGAACCAAGTCAGATAACCAGGTGAATGTGCTTTGTAAAGTATGGCTGTTTTTTTTCCTCATCAAGAGCCTGCACTGGTATTAAATGTCAGCCCACACCCCACTCTACCCACCAGATTACAGTTCCCTGTCATTCTCCACCTGGCACCCTAGACTTTTCCTTTGGCACTCACTACAATTTTATTTTATTTTTATTTGTTGGATGTGTTGCACAGCTTCTGGGATCTTAGTTCCCTGACCAGATAGTGAACCCGGGCCCTCAGCAGTGAAATCTTGAGAGTCCTAACCACTGACTGCCAGGGAATACCCTCTTACTACTATTTTAAAGAAATCAGAATTTCTGTGATTAGAGTTTAATATTTGTGTCCCTGATTGGAGGGGAAGCTCCATGAGGGCAGGGACTCAATTTATCCTTTTCAACACTGTATCTCCAGACACTAGCACGGAGTAAGTTTTCAGTTAACAATTGCTAAAATCAATGAATTAAAGGGCTCATACAATGGAATAAGTGATGTGGAGTAATCTCCAAAATACACTAAGTGAGAAAAGCAAAGGTGTAGAATGATGTATATAAACAGTATGCAGCCAGCTGTGTTTTAAAAAAAAAGATGCATATGTACACACAAGATATGTTTGTTGAGGCTCAGTGTATCTCAGGAAGGTAACAGCAGTTGTGCCTAGATAACACAGTGGAAGGGACAGACTTTTAGACCCTTGGATGTAATCTGAAATTTAAGAAAACTTAAATGACTATATTGACCATTCAAAAACAAATTCATTTTTAAAACTGTTCAACCTGCAAAAATAAAAATAAATAAAGCCAATCCCAACCTCTAATCTGTTAGCTGAGACCCTGCCATTCTCTTTCACACTGCTCTAGCATAAATATTCCTTCTAGCCTAGCAGGTCTCCTCACTGCCTTCCAAGTACAGCATGTTAACATCTGCACTAGCTTACACACCACTTCTCCCTCCAGGATGTTAACCCTCCTGTGACAGGCAGAATGGTCCCCCAAAGACGTCCACTTTCTAATCTCTGAAACCTGTGAATATGTAAGGTTACATGGCAAAGGGGAGTTAAGATCACAGATGGAATCGAAGTTGCTAATTAGATTATTTTTTAAAGGGAAATTATCCTAGATTATCTGCACAGGGTCCAAAAAAAAGTGGAAGATGGAAGCAGAAGTGGAGCCAGAGAGGGTGATGGGACGATGCAGGGTCAGAGTGATGTGAGGACTCCACCAGCCATTGTTGGCTTTGAAGATGGAGGAAGGGGACCATAAGTCAAGGAGTGTGGGCAGCCTCTAGAAGCTGGAAAACACTCGGAAACAGATTCTCCTCTAGGGACTCCAGAAAGAAATGCAGCTCTGCTGACACCTTGGTTTTAGCCAAGTCAGATCTGTGCTTGACTTCTAACCTATAGAAGAGGAAGATACTAAATTTGTGTTGTTAAAACCACTATGTTTGTGATAATTTTTAGAGCAGCAAATAGTAAATACACCCCCCCCCCCACACCTCCCCATCTTTGACGGCCCGGCTCAAGCTTCCCTTTCTCTCTTACTTCCCAGCCCCTGTGATGTTTCTCTGAGTCCCTGCAGCACCAGTTTCGCTGAATTATACCTTTAACATTTGATGATTCAATTTATTCAACAGTTATGTAAGGCCTGCTATGGGCCAAGCCCTGTGTGCGACCCTGGAGATGATCCGCCTGAAGGGTGTTCAGGTGCAATTCTGAGGTGTTTGGACTTAATTCCATGCAAGCAGCATGGTGTTAATCAGTGAGAATGCAAAAAAAAACAGTAAACCAGAGTCCCTCCCTGGAAGAGCTCAGCAAACCAAGGAAACCTCTGTAAACTGTATTCCAAATAATGTGCAAATAACTGTAACAGGCGCTGTCAGAGCCCAGAGCAGGCCCATCTAACCTTATCTTCAGGGAGTTAAGAAGGACTTCCTGGAAATTATGCTAATATCTGAAGCAAAAGTAACAATTAGCTAAGAGAGTTTTCCACAAGAGGTCCAAAATGACCTCAGATTACACAAGCATATTTAACAGTTATTTAGAAATATATACTATTTTTTGCCACTATACTGTTACTTCCTATATATTATTGCTTAGATTGGTTCTAAAGTTTCTTTGAATATTAGCACAATTTAAAGAAAAATGTTAAGTAAATTGTAGTTCAGGATATACAGTACAGAGAGGATAATATATAAAACGACTGATGTTTGAGGAAAAGTGACCTAAGATAAGCAGATGGGCAAGGTTATTCTAACCAGTAGGTGTGGTAAGTGCAAGGACCAGGAAGCTGTGGGCTTGGGACAGGGGCTGAATGTGGAGTAAGACCTGGTGTGGATGGAACACAGAGTGCAAGATGGGAGGTCAGAAAGGTCAGATGGTCTGGCAAGCCAGGTTAATAAAAGACCTGGACTTACTCATGAGGGCTACAGGAGGCTACTGCACTTTATCTGGCCTAGACTGTAAGCAGTTTGAAAGCAGGACATTTTTTGGAATTGTTTTGCTGCTTAGAAAGAAGCTACTGGCATAGATCAAAATCTAAACAACTCATAGTGGTACTTAAAGACCTTTTAGGTAAACTGCAACTGACATGACCTCCTGCCAAGCACGGCATTCCAGTTTCTCAAACATACCACCTTCTTACAATATTAACCATTGAACATCTACACTAGCCCTGTGCATTCATCACAACCCAGCAGAAACCATTACTTCCAGTGCGAAACCTTTTTCGTCTTTCCAGGCATTCATCACTCCTTCCTTTGCACATTTGTTTTAAACCATTTATCACATACTAGTCAGTTTACCTGAGTCCAACTCTATGCCATCTCAAACTCTTTGAGGGCAGGTTTAGTTACTTATTCATCTTTATGTTATGTATCTGTACCCAGCACAGCACTGGACTTCAGAGTAGGGGGAAAAACACAGCCTGCCTGCCTAGAGAATGAACTTTGGCCAAATGCCTCAACCCAGAGGTCTCAGACTCCGATATACTCGGACTCTCAGAGTTGGCGCATAGAGTGTGTGTTCACATTTGAATTGATTTTCAATTTTTTTAAAAGTGGACACATTCACATAAAGCCTGGATTGCTGACTCCATTTGCCCCAAACCTGGGAGCAGTGGATCTTTATTCGCACATGGTAGCTATCAGCTGGTGTTAATTGGCCTGCTCTGCATTTTGCCCAGTTCACACTTCTGTTCTCCCTAGCACAAAGACCTGGTGTTGCTTATTTCATCATTCCTTTCTGGATAGTTAAAAGTTAAATTTTCTTACACTGGGCTGTTTCACCTGAGTCCTGAAGGCAATCGAGTTTTCAACCCTTAGCTTAGCCTCCAAGCCTCTCTTCTCATCTGCCAAATGGGAAAAATAACATTTGCCTATACTTTTCAATGCTGCCCTGTGGCGTAAAGCATACGCAGAATAGAGAACGCTGCCTGGAACACGGGAAGTGTTTGAAAGACGGCTGTTAACCTCAGGAGCTCAAGAACCATTTACAGAATCGAACGAACGAATGAATGAACAACTAACCAACAAATGACCAATGTTACTGCTTTGTAAAGAGAAGACCGATGAAGAAAATTCGCGCCAAGGCGTTTTTATCCACTTGTGAAGGCCATGCTTTGTGTCTGGGATACGGCAGGGGCTCAAAAAAATGAGACACTGCATCTATTATGAACTCCAGAAAAGCTGTGAATGCAAGCGTGAGTGAGTGAAGGTGAAGTGGGAGGTCAAAAAGCGATGCCTGTGGAGGTTTTGCGCTTTTCACCAGGCACACAGCTGGTGCTCAATAAGTGTCTGTGGAATCCTCACAGAGACAGGGGCCCAACTGTCCTCCCTCCTCCTCCAGGCCGCCCTCCTGGGGGACCCTCCGGCCTCCTCCCCTCCCTCCTGCCCCACCCCCGCCCCGCCCTTACAGGATGTCCTCGCGGATGGAGGTGCCATGGTTGAGGTTGTGGAAGCGGACGGAGACGCAGTCCCTGAGAATGAAGGAGCACCTGTTCTCCTTTTTGTAGGCGCTGAAGCACTCCTTGAAGTCTTCGTAGGTCTTGAAGCAGCTACCTAACTCCATGGCCGCCCCCTCGACCCACACCAGCGGCTGCACCAAGATCAACAGCAGGGGGCAGAGATCACCTATGAGAGTCTACAGGCCGCCGTGGTCCCTGGATGCTTTAAGGGCGGACCCCTATTGGGTGGCCTGTTACGGAGATCGGGAGAAACCCTCAGCCTGAAACAGCCGCTAGCAGGCTGGAGGGCGTCTTTGCTCTCTGAGGAGAAACCACACTCAGCCCTTATTAAGCAGTCCCAGGGCTCCGCCTCTCACCATCACATCCAATCATGCCCGGGTTTCCGCGACTGGCACTCATTTTCTCCAATCACTAGAGAGCAGGTGGGCGCACTCACCCGAAGACTGACAGGAGCACCAACCAATCATAACCTGAATCCCGCTTTCTCAGGGCCCACGGGGCACTTCCGGTTACTTAGGTTTTTGCCAGAGGCTGCGCATTCTGTCCAGGTTCCCCCCGTGCGCCCCTCCCAGCGCACTGTCCCGGGCCGGCAGCGAGTGAGCTACATGTCGTCCCCGCAGGCCCCCGAGGACGGACAGAGCGGCGACGATCCACCCGGGGACCTCCGCAGCGTCCTGGTCACCAGCGTGCTCAACCTCGAGCCGCTGGACGAGGATCTCTTCAGGTAGCCGGCCGCATCTGGCCTGCATCCCCGCATTGGGTCAGAGACTCCTGATCTTAACTGCTGCCACCCCATTGTCCCTGCTCGCAGCCCCCTGAAGGAGGATGGGCTCTGCCGCGGTTGGGAGGGAACTTGCGCCTGGCAAAGCTGTCCCGGCTTCCTCCTCGGCGCGGGGGTCCGTGCAGCCTCACCCCTGGGAGGTCCTGTCAATCTAGGCAAATAAAGTGGTGACCCAGGGTTTCCTTCTCGGCAGCCTCCCCTGACGAGTCATGTCCCTGGGAGAGCCAGCGCAGAAAGAGCAGTGATTTGTCCAAGGACACAAACGTATCCGTATTTCCTTGCTATTCACTATTATTTCCTCTTACATTCCCCATCCCCACCACCACTAGGTGGGGTCTATTAGCTCTTCATTCATTCTGAGGCCTGAGCCAGTTTCCTTCCTGATGCCGCTTAAATTCTTGACTGTAACTGGAGATTTTATAGTTTGGGATTCCAAGGGTCCTTCTGGCTTATTGGAAGCTATTTTAGGTATTAACTCCCCCCCCCCTTAACCAGTTATAAATAACTCCCTGGAGGGCTATTTGCAATGCATTATATGAAAAATGCTGGGCTGGGCTGGGCTGGGCAGTGGGAAGCTGGAGACCTAAGTTCTTAAACCTCCCCTGGGCTCATGCACCGGGCGAGACTTTTCACCTCTGGGACCTCAGTTTCCTCATCTGTGCACTGAAGGGGTTAGACTTGAAGTCTGGGGGCCCTTCAAGCTCTAAGTCTAGCTCTTTTGAGAATTGGGCTGTCATAGTTGAGGGGTGTAAGTGGCAGACCTTAATGCGGTCCACCCCCAGCTTGTAGGGTTCAGCTAGGTCTACTCAAGGCCTTGAGAGGCTTATGTCTTACCCTGGTATGAGCAATGGCAGAAACACTGGACTTGGGGTCAAAAGACCCAGATACTGCTCAGGATGGCAATGTTTGAGCTGTCTGACCTCGCTCAAGTCAATTTCCCTCTCTGATCCCTGCTCTCATAGTGTAAAGTGTGGGGATTTGTTCATTATCCTTAACTGAAGTCCACAGAAGTTTTGGGCCTCCTTAAGGTCTTGAAGTTGTAGGTAGAGTGATGTGAGGATATTTGCCTGGGGAAAGGCTTTCACCAAATTCCCAAAGGATCCCAAACCCCAGTCAGGTTAAGAGATCCTGCACTAGAGGCTCATTGAAGGTTGCAGGATTTGGCTCAGCCCCCAAGTCTCTCCTGTTTTTTCCCCTCTCCCCACAGAGGAAGGCATTACTGGGTACCCTCAACCCAGCGGCTGTTTGGGGGTCAGATCGTGGGCCAGGCCCTGGTGGCTGCAGCCAAGTCTGTGAGTGAAGATGTCCATGTACATTCCCTGCACTGCTACTTTGTTCGGAAAGGTAAACCAACCCCTCCCTTCCCCACTCCAGCACTGGTGGCCCAGCAGCCACTTCTTTCTGGCCTTGGGGAGCTGGCTGAGGAGAAAGAGGGAAAGAGGTAGAGGGGGAAGGGGAGGGGAGAGGGGGTGGTGAGAGAGTTGATCGCCCTCAGGGGAGCCTAGAGAGGAAGAAGGCCTGGGGCCAGGAAAAACCTTAGACCCCTTACCTGCTGAGATACTGGGTACTTGTTTTCTGGCCCATAGTGGCACATGACTTTGGTGCTTAACTGTTCCCAGTGGGTCTTCTGTTCTTTATTCTTTACACACCTTCTGGTGCCAGTCCTGTGCTGGATCCTCAGAGAGGTGCTGAAACCTCTGCTGGGAGTTTGAGGCAGGCAGCTTAACTTGGAGAAGAGACCAGCCTGGGAATCAAGAGACCTTGGGTCTTGTTGGAGCTGTGCCACTGATTTGCCAGGTGACCTTGAGTGAGATAACCACCCTCCCCCACCCCTCCTCCATCCCACCTGAAAATGCAGGAGCCAGGAGCGGAGGGGCCAGGCGAGATCTCTGTAGCTGCTTAAAGCTCTGGGATCAAAGAAAGGAGGAGAGAGTAATCTTTTAAAACCTATGCTCCCTTTTGAGAAACATAAAGATCTCACTCCTAGGCAGGAGTGAGTCTCTGTCTTCTGCCTGGTCCCATCAGCTGAGAAGAATTTATGAAACTTTATGATATGTGATCTGTATTTAAAAAGACAATGGGTTTCCCCCTTCATTTTACAAATATAAAATAGTATATATACCTATTCATATTATGTTCCTATGCCCCTTACTCCTATCCTGTTATTTCCGGGCTTCCGTGACTGTCATTGCTGTAAAGTATTTGAATAAGTACCTTGGGGCAAGTCCCTTTCTTAACTTTTTATGCTAGTTGGGAGCAGACATGCCCTTTGTTCGCTTGGGCTTTTGATATTGTAATCCTTCTAGCCCAGTGAGACAGTCTTGTTTTGTTTTGTGGAAGTGGAAACAGCCTAATCCCTCTGAATCAGTTTCATCATGGAGTTTCTGAAAAGAATTCTGAGTCTTTGCAGGTAAAGTATCTAATGCAGGGCCTGGCATGTTGTAAGTTTTCCATAAATGGTAATTATTATTTTTTGATGATAAACTTATAGGAGTAATTAAAATTTGCATGTTACAGTACAGCTATGTACGTTAACTTGTTTAATCCTCTTAAGTAAACATGAGGGGTGAGCATTCCTGCCACTATTCTATGTATAAGGAACCTTGGACCCAAAAGGTTGTGTAAACAGCACCCGTAATGGTCAGGCAGGCAAAGCCAGGATTTGAACCTGAGTATGTGTGGCTCCATGCTTTAGACTTTGTTGTCCTGCGCTTTTTCACGCTTAGGAAATAATTCCATACCATCCAGGAGAAGCATGAAATGAACTGTGCCAACACTGCTATTTCATAATAATCAGCAGTTATTTGTGTCCCTATCTGCTTCTTGAAAGGCTGCAAGACAGCTTAAAATAATTGGCAGCGGGACTTCCCTGGTGGTCCAGTGGGTGAGACTCTGTGCTCCCAAAGCAGGGGGCCTGAGTGTGATCCTGGTCAGGAACTAGATCCCACATGCATGACACAACTAAGAGTTCACATGCCGCAACTAAGATCCTGCATGCAGCAACTAAGACCCAGTGCAGCCAAAATAAATATTTTTAAAAAAAGAATAATTGGCAGCTATTATAGGACTATTAAGATAAAAGTCAGAATTCCCTGGCAGTCCAGTGGTCAGGACTCTGCGGTTTCACTGCTGAAGGCCTGGGTTTGATCCCTTGTCAGGGAACTAAGATCCCACAAGCTGCATGGTGCAGCCAAAAATAAATAAATTAATTAATTAAAAAAAATAAGGGCTTCCTTGGTGGTGCAGTGGTTAAGAATCCACCTGCCAATGCAGGGGCCACAGGTTTGATGTGATTCCCACATGCTGCAGAGCAACTAAGCCCATGCATCACAACTACTGAGCCTGCGCGTTAGAGCAGGTGAGCCACAGCTATTGAGCCTGCATGCCACAACTACAGAAGCGTTCTCATCCAGAGCCTGTCTACGCAACAAGGAAGCCACCACAATAAGAAGCCCACGCACCACAATGGATAGTAGCCCCCACTCGTTGCAACTAGAGAAAGCCCATGCACAGCAATGAAGACCCAACGCAGCCAATAAGTAAATAAATAAATAAATTTATAAAATAAAATAAAAGTCAAGGCAGATTGGGAGTAGGGGATTAACAGATACAAACTACTATACATTAAATGGATAAGCAACAAGGATTTACAGTGTAGCACAGAGAATTATATTCAATATCTTGTAATAACTGATGCTGAAAGATCAGTTTCTCTGTACACCTGTGCCAAATCAAATCTCCAAGACAGTTTTGGGTGAAGTAGAAAAGGACAGCTTTATTACTTTGCCAGGCAAAGGGGGACACAGCAGGCTCCTGCCTTGAAAAACTATGTGCCTCCCCCTTGGAGAAAATAGAAGTTTTATAGTAGTTGTTCAAAGAGGGTGTGATCAGCTCATGGACATTCTTCTAAGGAGTTGGTGATGAGGTAAGTAGGAGTCAGCATCATCAGCTTTCAGGTCTAACTGGTCGTTAATCGTAATCTTTAATCTCTAACTTCTCCCACCTGGCGGGGGTTTCAGTATCTGCAAAATAGCTCAAAGATATTGTTGTGTACTTCCCTTGATGGAGGAACATGACCTTGCCCCAAGGCTGCTCTTGACTGTTTCTCCCTGGTCTCTTTTGCATCCCCTCTCTTCCCTAATTAACAACTGCTTCAGTCTGCCCATTGGAACTCAGAAAAGGTGGAGGCTGAATGAAGGCAGTTTCCTGTAATCAAAGAAATGAGGGCCACAGAAAGTCTTTGTATGCAGGAGCCCCACATGGCCTTGCTCAGTATCATAACCTATAATGGAATATAATCTGCAGAAAAATAAATAATAAAGTGTGGGAAAAAAATAAAACATTTGGGGCAAAATTTTTAAAAGTAATATTAAATAAAAGTCAAGGGCCAGCAGGCTAGTAGTAATGGGGCATCTAGGGGGAATGATTGTGTCACAATACTAGACTAAGGCATATCATTGCAGTTTTATACAAAGGTTAGTTCTGAGCTTCTTGGCAACAAAAAGGGAAGCTCTCTTACTAGTTTAGTTTTGTTTTTTTTTAATTAATTAATTAATTTTTGGTTGCATTGGGTCTTTGTTGCTGCTCACCCGCTTTCTCTTTGTTGCAGTGTGCAGGCTTATTGCGGTGGCTTCTCTTGTTGCAGAGCATAAGCTCTAGGCATGTGGGCTTCAGTAGTTGTGGCGCATGGGCTTAGCTGCTCCGTGGCATGTGGGATCCTCCCAGTCAAGGGCTCAAACCTGTGTCCCCTGCACTGGCAGGTGGATTCTTAACCACTGCCCCACCAGAGAAGTCCCTCATTAGTTTGTGAAGTGACCCTCTAGCAGGTACATCAAGATTTATAAACGATGATGGTGCTCCAATGATATTTTTAATTAAAAGGTACTGAGAGGTGAGGGTGTTGGTCCTTGGCCCTTTATCATATCAATTCTTTCTCTAAAAGCCTGGGATGGAATGTTAGTCAGTTTGGGTTTTTTGTTTGTTTTTTGATTTAAAAAAACAATATTTCTTTAGATAGGTAGAAGAATATAATACAGGTGTCATCTGACTCGGTATAGGTCTAAAGCTTGGGGAATCTTGAGCAGGAGCCAAAAAACATTATTCTGTAAAGGCAGATAGTAAATATTTTACGTTTTGTGGGCACAAGCAATAGCAGAAGTATGTAAACAAGTGGGCTTGGCTATATTCCAAAAAATGTTATTTACAGCATCAGTTTCCCCATCTATGCAATGGTGACAAGACCCACTTTGCATGGTTAATGTGAGAACAACATGAGAAAAGATACCTTAGTAACTGTAAAAAATTAATAAACAGAAACTTCCATTAAATAGAGGTGGGAGACCAGAACGGGGAGCTCTCGTGCCCTGTGACAATAGTGGAACCCAACCAGGGAATAAGACTCTTCTTTCTGGCAAGGACTCAGCCAATGAAAAACAACAGGCTCTTTGTTTACTAAGGCCCTCCCAATTACACTATACTAGAGCCCTCCCTTTTCCCCTCTATTAAAAGCGGTCTCCTTCCCTTGCTGGCTGGGGACTGGAATGTGACTCACCATGGTTGCAGACCTCGAATTACAATTCTCTGCTGATCCTGAAGAAACCCATTTTTGCTGGAGAAATGTCTGGCTGTCTGTTTCAGGTCAACATAAGTAATGCACTCACTCCAGAACTGTTATCTCTCTTCCTTCAATATACTGCAGAGCCTGCTGGCTCTGTTCCAATACAAATGTTGAAGAACAGGTCTGGAACTCATTCACACTGAAAGGTAAATCACTAGTAACTGAAAATACTATATTTTAGCTGCAGCCCAAGGATTGGATGAAAGCTTTTTTCTTTTTAAGCTCATTGACAGGGAAGGGAGGCCTCCCTCCCAGCCCCTGAAATTAGACTGCTTATGTAACTCTCCTCAGTTTTTGACTCTTGGGAAGCCCTTTTCAAAGGTCCTTGGCCTTGAGGAGCCCCTGTGCTGATAAAAATGCCCCTTTGGCATTGCCCGCTAACAGACCTGAGCAAAACCGCTGGGCTTCAGGGCTTCACGGGCATGTTTATAGCTGTCGAATGAGCCCCCATTGCCTGGCAGGCTCCCCGTTTGGATGGGGTGGAGGAAGCAACACTTCTCTAGACCTGCTTATTTCATCTCAAAGTTGAAAATCATCTGCAAGAAGTCTTACCACCTAGTTGTCAGGGTTCTCCATGGTTGGTCTGACTCAGGTGAAAGGGCTTCAGGGAAATCAGGAAGACTCTCACCCTCTAAGAACCCTCCATGACCTGTTTGCTGAGGACTAATAGTTCTCACCCTGGGGCCAGTGTCTCCCATCCTGTGCTGGGAGCACAGATACCAAAGGAGAAGGGCCAGGTGACTTCCATTTGCATTAAGGATGAAGGGACTGACAGCAGGCTTTTCCTGGGAGTGTGAATATCCGACAATGGCCAAACCATATATAAAAGTAGAACTCTGAGCCACAACTGGTAGCAACTAGCACAGGAAGCCAACCTACTATCTACAGGTCAGGCTTGGAGGACGTCAGACCATTGTCTCTAGCAGCCAGTCCAGGAAGCCAAACTATAGTCCCTGTAACATCAGCCCCTAATGGCCAGGACTTGAATAACTGAGAGCTTCTCTTATTTTTGCCCCTGCTTCCAACTTAGGACTAACCGGGGAAAGCCAAACATGTACCCTTCACCAATTATATAGGCTGCCTGCTTTTAGTTAGCCTGCCAATAGCTTCACTATGCCAGCAGCCTCCACGCAGGGCATACCTGAAGCCTTTTTTTTCACTATAAAGCTTTCCCACTCCTGTTTACCTTTGACTCTCTGCCAAACGGAAGTGATTGTGGCTGACTCCCTTGATGTACTAAACTCTGAATAAATAAACTTTGCTGTTCTAAAAAAGAAAGAGAGAGGAAGAAAAGAAAGAAAGGAAGAAAGAAAGAAGGAAAAAAAGAAAAGAAAAACGAAAAGAAAACAGGCAGCAGGCCAGATTTGCTAACCTCTGATCTAGAAGAACGGTACTAGGCTCATGACAAGATCCGAGTCACAGATGGAACAAGACAAAAGCTAAGAGTATTTTATTGAACAAACACAGAGCACTTACTGTGTGCCAGCTATTATTCTGAACACTTTACAACTCTGAACTAATTGAATCCTCATTAAAATCCTGAGAAGTATGAACACTATGATGATCCCCATTTCAAGATGGGTTAACTGCTCAGCGAGGTTAACTGACTTTCCCAAGGTCACACAGCTGGTGAGTGGCAAAGCTGGGCTTTGAATGCAGGGAGTCTGGCAGTGTCCCTTCTGTCCTGTGCTATTGACGGAGAGGATCTCCACCCGCACCGGGAGCATCCCGATGACAGGCGCTAGGGTTCTCTCTGTATCTCCAGTACCTGGGCTTCATCAGGCCTCAGTAGCTACTGAGCAGAAAAGGAATGGAGAACAAGCAACAGAGGGGCCTGTCCAGCCATGGTGATGGTGAGTGGGCCTACGGGGCTCACTTGGGCTCACCGTGTGCCCTGTGCTTGCTGCAGGGGACCCGAAGGTGCCAGTGCTGTACCAGGTGGAGCGAACTCGAACAGGGGTGAGCTTCTCCGTGCGCTTTGTGAAGGCTGTGCAACACGGCAGGCCCATCTTCATCTGCCAGGCCTCCTTCCAGAAGGCCCAGCCCAGCCCCTTGCAGCACCAGTTCTCCATGCCTACCGTGCCCCTGCCGGAAGAGCTGCTTAGCCACGAGGCCCTCATTGACCGGTATTTAAGGTGAGAGACACAGAGGCCCCAGGACAGTGTTCCAGCTACAGTTGCCACCTGTTAGCAGGCCATGGAGTCCTTTAGTTGATCTCATCCAGCATTTTAAAAAGCTAGACTAGGGAATTCCTTGGCAGTTCAGAGGTTAGGGCTCTGTACTTCCACTGCAGGGGGCATGGGTTCGATCTCTGGTGGAGGAACTAAGATCCTGCAAGCTTCACGGTGCTGCCGAGGGGGATGGGGGGGGGGGGGAGCTAGACTAGGAGAGAAGGTACTGGACTGTATTGCCTGTAGTAAGTGTAGGCATCCTTTTGTGAAACATTAGTTTCAGTTGTGTGTGTGTGTGTGTATTGTCTCAGGATATGAAATGCAGGGCTCCTGATTCAGCCAGTTCAGGTACTGTTACAGCCTTCCTATTGTTTAAATACTGAAATACTTATATAACTGTTGATAAATACTCACCTCCCCAGTCTCTGAATGGTCCCCATTCTGCTGGATCACCTATGATCCAGCAGTCTAGGAGATAGTAATGCCTGCCAGGGGTGAGGGTCCCTGCTGCAGAGCTGTGGCCCTGCTGCCTTTGCCTTAGTGCATGTTAAATACATATTTTGAATGTCACCTGGTAAAATACGTTTCTTACCTGGATCACTGCTAATAAAGTTGGAAAAATGCTGGGGCAGCGGAAGGAGCTCTGGGTCCTGACACAGGATAAGTCACGTGGATTTGTTAGCACAAGTTCGTTATGCCCAACGCACAGCGAGGCCAAACAAACTGAAACCTTGGGAGTTTGGAGCCGAGAAAGGTTTATTGCAGGGCTGTGCAAGGAGACCGGTGGCTTGTGCTCTAAAAAACCCTGAGCTCCCTGAAGGGTTTCCGAAAGCATTTTTAAAAGCCAGGTGAAGGAGGGGGGTCGCAGGGTGTGTGACCAGCTCACACACAGTTCTCTGATTGGCTGATGGTGAGGTAACATGGCCTTGTCACAGGGGTTCACATTGTCAGTCCTTAGGCTCCAGGAGGCCTGGGACATGTGCTCATAGTCATCCAGTAGTTAACCTCTTCCATTTGGTGGGGGGTGGGGGGGGTGCTTCACAGCTGTCAGACAACTCAGGAAATGTGCATCAAATACTATCATCTTGGTACTTCAGAGAGGAGCTAAAGCAGAGGACATGGGGGAAGGGCCTGTCTCCGGAAGGCCCCACAGCGTCCTGCTCAGTTACAATTCCCCCCTTTTCTTTGATACTCCTCAACCTTGAGGAAAACAAAGTTTGAACAAGAAAAGGAATAAAGGTTCAGATGAGGAGGTTAATTATAACCTTGACAGAGGTAGCCACAGGGTGCTGCCCGGTTACAGATTTGGGCCAGGGCTCCACCTCTATTAGTGCCCACCTGCTGTGTAGCTTTGCCCACCTCCCCAGCCTCTCAGAGCCCTGGTTCTTTATCTAAAACATGGGAATGGCTGTTTCTGCCCTGCATACTTCACGGCTCATCGTAAGGAGAGCTCGGCTGCCTTGTGCTGCACTCGGGGGGAGTCAGCCCGGTGTGATGGCATGGATGTGCATCTGCACCTGGGAAAGGCCTGGCTTCAAATCTGGACTCTGTCACTGCCAGCTGTGTGAGTTTGGCAAGTTGCTGTCCCACTCTGAGCCTGTGCCCTCAGTTACAAAATGGTGCCAGTCAGAATTCCTACCTTATAAGGCTGTTGTGAGGATTACACGAGACAAGATAACAAGGTGCTCAGTGAGTGCTCAGTAAATTGTAGTTATATCACTGTTGACAGAGAGGATCAAGCATAGAGCCTGGTATGCAGTCAGAGCTCCAAAATGTTTGAGAAATGAAAGGAGGACATTGTTCTTAAAGGTCCCTGAATCTAGAGTTGTGTGTCCCATAAGGAAGCCACTAACCACAGGTGGCTGTAGTAAGTTAATTAATAGTAAACAGAATTAATTCAGTTCTGTTCCTCTGTCACACTGGCCATATTTCAAGCCCTCAACAGCCACAGGTGGCTCATGGTTACCCTAGTGGACAGTACAGCTGTAGACCATTCCATCATCACAGAAGGTTTTGTCAGACAGGGCTTGAGAGGATAGGGGTGAAAATGGAAATACCAGGGAAGAGGGAGCCCTAGGGGCACAAGGGGTGGTCCTTACTGTGGCAAAGGGGCTTCCCTGGAAATGAGCTCCTCCCCTGGGACCCAGTGTCCCAATTGCTCAAGGTTAGGTGTAAGTGAGTCCAAGTAGGGCAGCCTGTTTCCTGAGTGTTTAGAATAGAGAAGTGGTTAAGAGTGTGAACGAAGGAGCCAGAGTGCCTGGGTCCGCATGCCGCCCCCTCCACTTCCTGAGCAGGCTACCTGCACCCTCTGTGCTTACTTCGATTGTCAGATGGCAGCGATGATGGCACCGATCTCACAGAGGCGCTGACAGGTGAGTTCATGTGTGAAACGCCTGGAACAGGGCTGATTACAGGGTGTGCCGCGTGACTAGATGATGTGCTGGCTTTATATGCGTTATCTTGTCATCTCCAGCATTTACTCTGAGGTAGGTGACTGTCATTATCCACACTTTGCAGATGGGAAAAAAGGCCAAACGATGACTAACTTGCACCAGGCCACAGGGCTCATAAGTGGCAAAGAAGGGAGGCAAATCGATCCCATCCTATGTGCCAGAGGGGAGGGGAGCTTTGGGGACAGGTCAGGAATTCCTGTGGAGGAATGAAGGGGGTCAGAAGAGGCAGCTCAGAGGACAGGCTCTCCATCTCCCTGGGTCTCCCCACCCCTCTCCTCTTCACTTTCAGGGACCCTGACCTCCAAGAGACGTACCGGGTGGGGCTGAACCAAATTGCTGCCCAGGAGGTGCCCATTGAGATCAGGCCGGTAAAACCACCCACTCTGAGCCAGCTGCAGAGCATGGAGCCCAAACAGATGTTCTGGGTTCGAGCCCGGGGCCATATTGGTAAGAGGACCCTGTGGCCTGAAAGGAAACACCCCAGGGGTCTAGACCTGCACCTCATTTGCCCTGTGTGGCCTTGGACATGTTACTTCCCCACTGTGGGCCTGTTTCCTTATCTGCATGATGGGGAAGTTGGCTCAGCCCTTTGCATGGGGAGAGTGGGCAGGTGACTATAATTCTGATGTTGGTCCTTTCTGGGGAAGTTAAGGCACCTTGCTGAGATTGTTCCCCCGGTCCCCTGCTAAGTATCAGCTGCCTTTGTGCAAATTGGAAGAAGACACTTCTGGGGTCCAGGGTGGGAGACTCGGGGAGTGAAGACTGGATTTCAACGCTCACTCGCACCTGCCCTCCTCCTCTCCCTGTCTCCCTTATCCCCCATCACACATACACACCTTGGGCCAGGTACCCTTGTGCAGTGACTAGTCTGCACACCTGTGCACGGCAGCCCCTTTCTCCCTACCTCCCTGCGGGTCCTGAGCTATAAAGCCCAGGAGCCCAGGGCTGATTGGGTCTGAAACCTGTTGCAGGGGAGGGTGACATGAAGATGCACTGCTGTGTGGCGGCCTACATCTCGGACTATGCCTTCCTGGGCACAGCGCTGCTGCCCCACCAGTGGCAGTACAGGGTGCACTTCATGGTCTCCTTGGACCACTCAATGTGGTTCCATGCCCCTTTCCGAGCTGACCACTGGATGCTCTATGAGTGTGAGAGTGCCTGGGCCGGTGAGTGTGGGATCATGGGAGACGAGGGTGCTGACCTTGGGAGGGCAGGGAGCCTGCTTTCTTGGGTAATGCTCTCCCCCACCCACTTTCTGTGGAGCACCACACAGATCACTTCCTATCCTGCTTCCCTAGGCCGTGGCATCTTTGTCTTCAAAATGACAGGGTGAGGCCTGAGGATGGGACACCTGCTCAGTACTTAATTTCTGTAATATACTGGGAATCTGATTTGCTTTATCTCAGAGACTCAGTTCTAGTCCCAGAACTACTTCAGATTCTCTTTGTGATCCTGGGCAAGTCCCATCTCCTCTCTGAGCCTCAGTTTCCCCATCTAAACAAATAGGGTTGCATTAGAGCTGAGGTATCCAAAGCTGGTGGCCTGGCCTCATGTCTCCACGCCCTCTGCTCTGAGCCCCTTTATCCCCATGGGGGTGGAGGCGGGTTTGTTTTGTTTTAATGAATTACCAGCCTGGAGGGCCTGGTTTGATTTATTATAAAAGGAACTGATGGGTTTCCTCATGCAAGAGGCCAGAGGTGGGGCAGATCTGCTTAGCTTAGCTACTGAACCAGACTGTTCTCAGAACTCTCCCCTTGGGATTTCTTTTGAGGAAGCCAGCAGATATGTGAAAGTGCTTTTAAACCATCAAGTGGGGTTCCCATGGGAGGAGTTACCCCCGATGACCAACCATAATAGGCTCCCAAAAGGGCGCTTGGAGACTGGGAGTGACCACAACACTGAGTGTGCCCTGGCATGGGGTGGCCCAACCTGAGCTGTACGTTTTCCAAGGAAGGCCTTTGGCTGGGTAGAAGGAGATAGAAGGCCGTTCTCTCCCTTCTCTTCACCTGCAGGTGGCTCCCGGGCCCTGGTTCATGGGCGGCTGTGGCGTCAGGATGGGGTCCTGGCTGTGTCCTGTGCTCAGGAGGGTGTGATCCGAGTGAAGCCCTGGGTCTCAAAGAACAAGCTGTAGCCAGAGGTACCAGCTTGGCCTGGGGCTTCAAGGATCTCCCTTCTCCCCCAACTCCTGAGGCAGGAGTTACCACCCAGGGCTGGGCCTTTGGTCCTGAACATCCAATAAAGAGACTCATACCACTGGAGCTGCTGGCCTTTAATCCCCCTGGGCCAGAACTGCAGCCCTCCCTCCAGCCGTCAACCCCAGGACTCCTGGGCCAGAGTCCCTGGCCCTTAGCCAGGCTGGCTTGGAGGCCCAAGGAAAAGGGACCATTGACCCTGACCTGGGGCACAGCCCCGAGATATTCATAAGCTGGAGAGGCTGCATCAGACGTTCTCCCTGCACCATCTCAGCCAAAGCTTGTCCTGAGCCCAGCTCAACAGAAGAAGCATGTTTCCTTGGTCTACTACAAATTCTTTGTGGAACTTCCAGGGGTTCTCTTTGTGGAACTTCTAGGGGTTCCCAGCACCCCCGGCTGCCTCCCAGCTGCTGTCCATGTCCTCATCCGCCCCTACTCCACCCCTCATCCTGGGGCAGCGCCTCCCCCCACAGTGGCCTTAAGTCTAGGCGTGGTTAGTCCAGCACCTCCTTGATGAGTAATTCTTTGAGACTGGGGGGTGGCGTGGGGGTCAGGCCTACTTCCTGCAGGGCCTGGAGCCGGGCCTCTGATTGGCGTTTGTCCAGGCCCAGGCGCCAGGAGAGCCGCACATGGGCCTCTAGAAAGGGTGCAAGGAAAGGGTGAGGGCTCTTGTCCCCCAGCAGCTGTAGGGCCCTCTCACAGCATGCCCGGGCCTCCCCAGGGTCCTCCAGCTCCTGGTGGCACACGGCCAGCCCCGCCAGGGTCAGCAGAGGACGGTCTGGGCCCAAGGGGACGCCCAGCTGGGCCTGCAGCTGCCAGGCGTTGGCCCAGAGCGCCAGGGCCTCGCGGTAGAGGCCAGTGCAGGTGAGGCTCTGCGCCCGCCGCAGTTCGGGCAGCACGAAGAAGTCCTGCAGGTCTGGGGCCTGGCGCAGCTCGGGCACTGCCTGGAGGTGGCCCAAAAACTGCTCGAAGGCCCGGCTGCGGCGGGCGATGGTCTCTGCAGTAAAGTTGCGGCGCAGGCGCTTGCGGGGGAAGGAGATGGCAGCCATGGGGCCCCGGAACTGCCGCTGTAGGTTTCGGTGCAACCGCTCAAAGTCCGAGTAGCGGCGGGAGATCTGGGCTGGCTGGCGATCGAGTGGCCCCGGGCCTATCACGGCGAGGGTGTAGAGCTGCAGGGAGGGTGGGGGTCAGGGCAGGTGCAAGGTGCCCCCGGGCCCCGTCCCTCCCCGGCCCCACACTTCCAACTCTCTTCCCCCACCTCTGCCCTTTACCCCTGAGATTGGGCCCGGGAGGGTGGGAGCTGCTAGGGCAGCAGCTGGGGAGCCCAGTCTCATCTTACCTGAGACTCGTCTGAAATGACCCAGGCCCAAGGCAGCACGGGGAGAAAAAGACAGAGATGAGCTTCAGTGCCTGAATCAGCCGCCTCCTCTGCCCCTTCTAGGGAGCACTCCCTTCCCACAGGGCAGTGAGTGCTTCTGACAGCCCCTCTGGAAAACCAGCCGTGAGCTGAAACCCAGGCCCATCTCTTGGGCCTCTAGAGCCAATCTTTAGGATCAGCTCGGAGCTTTGTTCACTCTGGACACATAGCCCCACGTCCCTGGCCAGGTTATTCCAATGCAGACCCAGAACACAGGTCTTTCGGCAGCCCCACCAGCGACCACTGTGAAAAGTACACTGGACTGGGACCCAAGTTCTAACCTCGGGTCAGATGTTCCCTCACTATGGAGGTCAGGCAGGGCAGTCCCCTTCTTGGGTCCGCTTCCAACGCTGGTGAATGGAGCACTGGCCCAGCTTACTGTTTACTCAAGTGTGGGATGTGCACAAACGTTGGTACCTGGGATGTTTAGGTGGTATGTACTGGAGTAAATAACACTGAATCAGAGGCAGGAGATGATGCCTCCACTAATTCTCTGTGAACCTTTCTGACTACAAATTGAGAAGCTCTGAGTTTGGTTTAAAAAAGCCTTTCTCCAACACTTCTCATCTCCATTTTCAGAAAAGAGTAAGAGAATCTCAGGGCCTTCTTCAGGCAGCAATGTCCAGGCAGGGTTTAGTGACACTTTCACTGCTTTTATTTTTATGGTTATTTTCTCTTTGTGGCAAGTGAGGCTTTCCATATGCAGCTGTGCTATAAAGTTGTCTTTTAAACTACTTTAAAAAATAGGTTTATTTGGAGAAAAATGTTAAGTACAGAATGGTACAAATAGCATTTAGATAGGACAGAATCGTGAGGGTGGTGCTGGAGGTTAGGGAAACACTGAACAAGATGACCACTAAGCTTCCCCCCAGGTCTGAGAACCCAAATATGGATTAATCTATAATAACGCTAACAGGTTTAAAAAGGGAATTAGCAAGTGTTAGATGTTAAAAGCATACTAGCACCAAACCTGGATTTTTCTCTCAAATTTGTTCTGTGAAACTGCCAATATCCTAGCCCCCCTGGCCAGTTAGGTTTGCCTACTCTTTCCTTCTCTTGAAGATTCACAGTGCACATTAATATTCAGGATTAAAAAGTTTAACAATAAAGAAACTTATTTTACTTTTGTTCAACTCTGCATTCGCAAAACATATTACATATTGACTGTAAAACTTTTTTTTTTTTTTTTTAAAGAACAGTTATTAATATTCCAGGGAACCAATGTTCTACAGAACACATTCAGGAAGCACTGGTCTATAGTGAGCCCATATGCTCATCTAGCTTTTATTTTCATTTGTAATTTTTGGACAGAAACCCATTTTAGATCCATTAACTGATCCTTATACTGTCCCACTGAGATAAATAATGGAGTCTCCATTGACTGAGCACCTACCCTGCCCCACATGCCGAGCACTTCACATCTGCTATTTCATCATCACAGCAGCACTGCAAAGGGGTCAAAGACCTCCCCTAAGTCACAAAGCTGGTAAATGGCCCAGCTGGGATTCAAACCCAGGCTGACCCAATTCCAAAGCCTGTGCTCTTAACCCCCTGGAGATGTTAAAGCAGGATTTAGGGTCCCCATTGAACAAAGGAGGCCATTCGTTTCCCCAGACCTGGGCCAGGCTGGACTTGGCTCTATCTTATCATTCTTTTCCCAGAGTTGCCCCCATACGTCCTTGTCTCCCGGCTGCTCCTAGATAACTGTCCTTGGTGCCCCCTTCCTGTGGCTGATGCCCAGCCAGGACTTTTGCCACTTGAGATCTGACCATCAGAGTTAATCCCTGCTCAAACTGGAGCATTCGCCCCATGGGCGTGGCCCTTTTTTCACAGAGAGGGGTGGAGAAGCCCAGATGTGGGACAGGGCTGCAGGCCCCCTTTCTGCTGAGTCAGAAATGGAGGAGGGTGGTGAAAAGGAGGGAAGTGAGAGGCAGGGAGCTGCCATGGCCACGACCAGCCGGGTCAGGCTGGGTGTCAGGACCAGGCCCACCAAATTGCTGTGTGTTTCTCCTTTCCACAGCCAGGAAATCAGGGCCTCCCTGCCATTGATCTTCACCCCAACCCCACCAATCCCCTAAATCCATTCCTTAGGACAAGCTTATTCTGTACAGGTGTGGGTGCTGGAGAACTGATTCTCCTAGGTTGTAAAGAGGCCATAACAGGCCCTAGATGCCAGACATTTTCTACCCAAAGTTACGTATTAATGATAGAACTACCATTTTATTGAGCACTTCATCATGCCAGGCAGAATGCTAAGGGCTTTCTGTGTACTGTCTCATTAATCCCTGCAACAATCTTTGGCATTATCCCCATTGCTCAGATGAGGAAACAGGGTCATCAAGGTTTCACAACCCACTCAAAGTCAAAACCCGGGGGGAGGCAACACACATGCTAGTTCTTAGTCTCAAAACCAGGATAGGATAGGTCTGTAATCCCTCAAAAAAGCTAAGTCATTTGCCGGAGGATTTGTTCAAGTTACGTTCCCTTTCTGGCCTCACCTTCCCCATATGTAAAATGGGGCAGCCATTTATAACTACATAGCCAGATTCCCCAGGAAGCTGGAGTTTTCTCTACTTTCTCTTAGCCAGACTTCTAGACTCACAGCCCAGGGATTCCTGGACCCTCACTCACCACGTACTTGGAGGGTGGGTCCTTGACCACGTTGGCGCTGGTCACCTCAAACAGCAACCGCTGGGGTACCAGGGTGTTCCGGGACTTCTTCCAGAAATCTTGCAACTGCCGAGTCAGGAGCTGACTGCCCCGCTGCCCATCAGGTGGAGGACTCCGTTCTGCATGAGCACAGGATGGGCCTGGAACCAGATTCGACATAAATTACGTGCTCTGACCTCATTCATCCTCCCAACGAATGACAAAGGCTTTATCCCCATTTGATATAAATGGAAACGGAGGGCCAGAGAGGGGGCCCCGGGGCCAAACACCTGTCCGGCGGACAGTAGGCGTCAAATACATATCTCTGCCCCCAAAATATCGCTAGCACATTACTACCATTTGTACCCCATACCCTATACATATCATGCCCTAAACAACCCTGAGATGGGAGTGATTTCCCCTATTTGACACAAGGGAACTTGGCTCAGAGAGGTGTTGTGACTCTCTCAAGGTCACACAGCCAAGAGGCGGCTGGGGCACTTAAAGATAGATGTGCATGCATTTCGGCAGGATCAACTCGGGAACGCGGCTGGAGTGGAGGCCTAATGGAGCCCCAGGCTTCCCGCCTCCATCCTCCCGCACTCGCCTGCGTCTTCTCCCGCCGCCCGGTCCGCAGGGGGCAGCGGGTCGGGATCAGCCTCCTCGTCGTCCTCGTCGTCCTGGTCCTCGTCGTCCTCGGCACTGGTGAAGCTCAGGGTGCCGCTGAGGCGTGACGACAGGCCCTCGGCGTCGTCGTCCTCCAGTTCCGAGCTCTCCGGGAACTGCTCGGCCTCGGGGCCGACCGCCACCTCCCCGGGGCCGTCGCCCGTCAGGGCGTGCCGCAGCCGATGCAGGAGCCGCGAGGCCATGGCACCCGGGGGGGAGCGCGCGACGCCGGGTCCCCGGCCGGGGCAGGAGGCGGACCCCGGCCCCGCGCGGGGAGGGGGGCGGGGCGGGGCCCGGATCGGGGAGGGAGGGGAGCCGCGGAGGTCCCGCCCCTGCCCCTGGGGGGTCCCGCGACTCTCCCGGCGTCTCTTTGGCCCCCTGGGGCGGCTCTGCCTCCTGCGCCCGGCGGTGCACACTGGGGCGCCCCGCTCCCGGGGGTCTCCGTGCAGCCCCCGGCGGCCGGCCGAGGGCAGCCGGATTCCGCCGCGCTCCGCCGGGCCCAGGCCGCTCCGAACGCCACTCCTGCCCCTTCCTGCCGCCGCCCCGCCTCCGGCCCCGCCCGCTCCCCGAGCTGCCCGGGAATCCAGGGCCCTTCGCTCCAGGAGGGATTTGGGAATCCTGGGTAGGCCTGGGCGAGCCCCGGGCCACCTGCGGGATCGTCCGCAATCCGGGGGGGCCTACACCCTCCTTGAATCCTCCCACCCCTCCGGAGACCCAGGCTGGCCCCAGTCTATCCCCTAATTTCTACCCAGCACTCTAACTTTCCAAAGTCATTACGCAGCAGTAGGAAGCCCATGTCTCCTGTGAGGAAACCGAGGCCAAGAGAAGCCACATGATCTGAGATGAAATCTGACTTCTGACCTCGAGTATCCTAGGTTTTCTCATATGTAAAACAGTAACAATTAATACGAATTTATGTACGAATTTTGCACAGAGCAGGGACAAAGAGGATGATGAGTTACACAATGATTATTGTTTCTACAGTGTTCACACGCTTTTAAAATCTCATTTGAGCCTCCCTCACACATAGGACATCGGCAAACCGGGAAACTGAAACCCAGAGAGGCTGAGCTACTTGCCCGAAGTCACAGTTTGCCAGAGGTTTCTGAGTGTGCGGCCTTGAGGCCCAGTTCCACATCCTGTTCTTTTCTCACGCTGCAGGACTGGTAATCTCAGCAACTCTATTGAGCTGTTTTTATCTTTTATCCAGAGGGCGGCATTAGGTCAAGAATTTATTGTCCCTTCTCGTTAGAAGGCCTAGCTATCAGTCCCTAGCAGGGCAGATACTGCTAGTTCTACAAACAACTAGTATCTCTCTGATGCTAGCTCCTCCCCTTTTTGAACGGCTCAGGAGAGAGGGGTGGGGAAGAGCTTTGAACAGAACACACCCGCCCTGCTTTCGCTCTGTGCAGAAGGGGCAGGACTCTCATCTTGTGAGGTACCAGAGCATCCTCCATCCTGTTCTAGGCACTTTACACGGGGTCACATCCTCACCCTCACAACATCCCGCGGAGGAGGCTGTTAGTGGACAAGAATGGTCCATTTTCAAGATGAAGAAACTGAGGCAAATTGACTTTCCCAAAATCCACAGCTGAGATTTAAGGCCAAGTCTGTGTAATCTCAAAGCTTTAATGACTCTTCATGAAGCTTCCCAGCAGGGTGTTGGGGCAACAAAGACACACCTCATTTGTTCATTCATTCAGCACTCATCCATTCATGAAAACACTGGCTGAATCTTAACCTGTACTGTGGCAAATGCCTCATGAGCCTGGGTGCAAAGCAGCTGTTCACAAAACCATGGATTGTCAGAGCCATGAGGGTCTGGAGGAGGGTCGCTCCAAAATCTGGTCTAGCACCTCCATTTTATAGATGGGTAGTCTGAGGCTCAGTGAAGGAAATATTCCCTGGGTCATACACACAGGGCCAGAACTAGGCAATCCTTTGAGGTCTTGTATTCTCCACTACTTTTATACTCTGTATGGATATCTCCCCACAGCCTCCCTGAGAGGTGGTCATCAAACTCCTGTTTGCATACATTCAGCAACAGGAGGCTCATTACCTTATGAGGCTGCCCTGTCCCAGTGTTACTCGACCACCATTGTTAGAAAGTTCCTCCTTATGTTGAACCAGATGTCATTCTGTTCACTTATCCTTCCAAAGATCATCATATTTTTTGAACACTTGCAAAGTGCCAAATGCTGGGTGATGGGGAACGCACTGGCTGGCAGGTAACAGTCTCCGGTCCGTGCAACTTAGAACAGGTCGTGCTCCCATGGCACACTCATGGCTATGACTGAGGAAACTACTGGAGACCACCCTGGACTCCCTTGGCCTGGGTGTAGGGAAGAAGGGATCTTGAGGAAGTGATGGTAAAGCCGAGAAAGAGGATCGGGCAGTAAGCAGGTGAAGAGGGGGGAGATGGGAGTTTCTGGCAGAATGAACTCAGCATGTGCAAGGCCCTGGGGGGTATAAAGGGTGGTATTTGGAGTTGTATTTTAGTCTGAAAAGAGCAGAGCCTCATACAAGGTGGGGAAGGAAGGGGATGAGAATGGAAGGGTCAGTGGGATCTTGCTTGAGTTTGGACCTTATCTATTTCCCTGAATAAATGAAAGAACAAACTAATGAACAAAGGATTGCTGCCGGTTCTACACTCTCTGTTCCAAAGGGATCAAGTGGTTCCACTGTTTGTGTTCAAATTGGCCCCCCCTGAGAAGCATCGCCTCTTGGCCCTGTGCCTGGCTGGGGGAGGCCGTATTTAGCCTGGCCTGGATCCGGGGCGCTTTCCTTGAGGATATCTATGTCTAGGGCAAGAGGACAGCCCAGCTGCCACTGTCCATCTGCGTTCCTTCGTGTCCAGCCCCCTTTCACTGGCCCCAGACCCTGTGTTTACTCATCTCCCTGCTCTTTCTGTTGACTTAGCTTCCATCCATGAATGCTGCCTATCTCCCCAACACTCCGCGTGGACCCCGTGGATTCGCAGGGTGGGCTCCTTTTGGACTTGACCTGATTTGCCCACCCCATCACTCTCCAGATGGCAGGCTGAACTCCTCCAGACTTCTTCCCTGAGCTCTTGCAAAGGGCCAGCTGCCCCTTCCCCCAGTCCCACTTCTCCCCAAAAACGTGAATTCCTCCAGTCCTTTCCCTGGAGAAGGTAAGCTTGAGAGAAGAATCTGCTTTCAACGTTTCTTTCTCCTCCAAGTTCACACCCTGTTTCCTGGACCCCTCTATACCTTCTATTACCTTCTAGACAGGTCCCCCGAGGACCGTCTGCCCCAACTTCCCCTTAGGATGAATTAGAATCCCTAATGTGACTATAGACCTTTATGATTTACAAAGCTCCCCAGTAAAAAGGGACTAATCATAGTTGCTACCTCACAGGATAAGTACTGGATGAGATCATGTGGTTAAAATGCTTAGCACAGTGTGTGGCATGTCACAGAGGTTCAATAACTGTGGCTATCACTTTCCCCTCCTCCTGTCCCCCGCCCTTTATCCTGATTCACAGACAAAATGTTTTGCTTCCAAGCACAAACCCTATGTAGTTGGCACAAACTCTGTGACTTATACCTGGTCTCCCGTTTACCATGGTTTCTCTGTGAGGGAGGTTATGACTTTCCGCTATGTCACAGATAAGGAAACTGAAGCTCAGAGTGGCATTGCCACCTGCCCAAGTATGCACAGCTTGTAGAGAGAGGAATTGGATCCTGGGTTTTGGACATCAAGGCTTGTGCTCTTCCAATTCCACCATGCTGCCTCACTTTCCTCTATCCTGATCGTCCTCACCCATCTTGAAGCAAGTGTGCTTCTTGGCTGGGGCGGGGGGGGGGGGGGGCTCACTAAGGCGGCAGAGCAGGGCGGGTTCTTCTCACAAGAATCTAGGACATCAAGGCCTGCCACCTGCTCAGAGGCTTAAATTTCTCTGCAAGGGCCCTTGGCTAAATTAGGTAATGGGCTAGGACTCGGGGTGGGGGGGGCTCGCTGACCCCAGGATCTGATTGGCCAGGGCATCTGGTCCTGAGGAGCACGGAGGTGGGAGGAGAGGGTGTCCCTACAAATCCTAGGGGCTAGAGCGGGCCAGGGCATCTTTGGGTGGTGGAGTGCAGAGGAGGTGACCCGCAGCGGAGGAGTCCCAGTGACACGCAACCATGGTAAGGACAAGAAGGGACTTCATCCTTTTAGTTGCTGGAGCACTTCTGGGCATCTTTCAGGCCAGATGTGGGTGCTCTGTGGGGCAGTAACTTGGATGTTTGAAGATGGAATATGAAAGCTCCTGGTACCCTGGTGTCTGGGAGGAAGGCTGGGAAGAAGGCCTTGGACTTGTCTTGGAAGGGAAGGGCTTGGACGTTCCAGGGGGTTGATCCTCCAGGCCTGCCGATTCCCTGAGATCTTCTGAGGCTTCTAGCCATCGGTCAGAGAACTGTGAGTGGGTCTTAGCTTGTCTCCCTCATGGTGAAAAGGGAGTTGCCCAGCAAGCCAGTGGGTGGCGGGGGTGGGCTGGAAGCTTTGCCAACCCCCCCTCCTGCCAGTGAGAGAAGAAAGCCTCCTCTGGAAGATGGGAGGCCTGCAGGGCCTCGAACCAGTTCAGAGGCAGGACCCCAAGAGCTCCAAGGGGATGAGAAGGGGCCAAAGATGACAGAGCAGAGTTAGAGAGACATCAGCCTCCCAGAGAGGGGGTTGTGATTTGAGGCTGTCCTTGTCCTCTGAGATTGCCCTCCCCACTTCATTTCAAGGAGTAACTAGACCCCAGACGACAGCTGCTGTTGCCCATTCCTGACTAAAAATAACCTGCCCTTCTGGCACTGGGAAGGAGGAGGGGAGTGGGGAGGGGAGGAGGAGGGAGACAAGGAGGACGGCCAGCAGCCAGCCAGCTGAAGAGCTCCTTGGACGCCTCAACTCTTCCCCATCACCAGCCTCAGTCCAAAGCCCCCTAGCTAGATGGCTGGGCTTGGATGTGACCGGAACTCTTTAGAGCCATCTTACTGTCACCCCAAGGCCCACATCACACTGCCCAGTATGAGTGGTATTTACTCCAATGACTGAATCATTGGAAGGAAGCTTACAATCTCTGTGAGTTCTTGGAGGGAGGGATGATGTGTCTGACTTCTTGGGGGTCCCAGGGCCCAGTCTATGGCTTGATGCTTGGGGGCCGTGCTCAGTAACTTTACGTTATATTATGTATTTGACAACAAACACTTATTGAGCACCTATTAAAGTACCAGGCATTGTGAGGACGTAGGGAAAACTGGAAAATCATGTTGGAATCATGCTGTCACTTTACAAAGCCTTCTCACACTCCTGATTTCAGTTCATCCCCGAAAAGCTGCTGAGAAGAGATGAGGGTACATTTAGTGACTTGCCCAAGGTTACTGGGGGGTTCCTGAGTTGACCTCGGGTTGGCAAGTCAGAAGGGCATAATCCCTAGTTCTTCAAAAGTGGGGTTGAGTGCTGTGGGAGCACGCAGAGGGTGGGGCAAGTTTGGAGCTGTCTTTCCGGAGGACTAAAGGGCACTTACAGAAATGAGGGTGCAGGAGAATGGGGTTAAGGCAGGAATGCACTCCAGGGCTGCCCCCTTCTGCTCTTTGATGATCTGTGTCTTCTGCAGACGGACCAGCAGGCTGAGGCCCGGTCCTACCTCAGCGAGGAGATGATCGCTGGTGAGTGCGGGTGGGCATGCTGGCCGCTGGGTGGCTGTGTGCTGGGGAATGTTTGGTGTCTGGGCAGGAGGGTAAGGTGGGTGTGAGGCTGACGGTCCAGCCAGGCTCATGTCAGCCCTCGGCTCTCCTTCCCCTGGCAGAGTTCAAGGCCGCCTTCGACATGTTTGACGCTGATGGTGGCGGGGACATCAGCGTCAAGGAGTTGGGCACGGTGATGAGGATGCTGGGCCAGACACCCACCAAAGAGGAGCTGGACGCCATCATCGAGGAGGTGGATGAGGACGGTGAGCTGGTGGCCCTCCGAGGGGTGCGGTGGTGGTGGGGAGAGGCTGGCAGCCAGGGCTCAGGCTCACTCCTCACCTGTTTCCCTCAGGCAGTGGCACCATCGACTTCGAGGAGTTCTTGGTCATGATGGTGCGCCAGATGAAAGAGGACGCCAAGGGGAAGAGTGAGGAGGAGCTGGCTGAGTGTTTCCGCATCTTCGACAGGTGCACTTGGGGGCCTGGGAGCCGAGCAAGGCGCAGAGTAGTCTGAGTCTAGCCTGCAGGCCACGAAGGTTCTCAGGGTGGGGGTGTAAGAGGGGGCGTCCGGCGTGGCCGGGGAAGCTCGCCCCTGCGCGTCCTGAGCCCCGCCCTGCCCGTCCCCCTGAAGGAACGCAGACGGCTACATTGATGCCGAGGAACTGGCAGAGATTTTCCGGGCCTCCGGGGAGCACGTGACGGATGAGGAGCTCGAATCCCTTATGAAGGACGGGGACAAGAACAACGACGGCCGCATTGACTTCGACGGTGAGGGTCGGGGGAGCGCGGCGAGCGGGAGACCCAGCCACGCGGGAGGGTGCAGAGCTTGGCGCCCACGCGGGCGTCCTCCGCCTTGAGGGCGGGGCTGGACTGGGCGGGGCTGGGCTAGGCGGGGCCAAGATTCTCCCCACCCTCCGCGGGCGGGTAAGGAGCTCTGGGTGGTTTTGTGCAATTTATTAACTGATGATAAGGCACCCCCTCTGCGAGGCCGGAGCCTGGCCAGGCCTCGCTCGCCCCGAGGGGACCCCTGACCGCCTCTCCGTCTCCTTCCCCGCAGAGTTCCTGAAGATGATGGAGGGCGTGCAGTAAGAAGTCGGCCCCCGCGCGAGACCGCGGGTCCCTCGGCGCGGGAGGCGCCACCCCCGCCCGGTCCCATTCTCCGCCCGGGAGGGAGGCGCGGCCCCTTCTGGGAATGTGTCTGGAAGGAATAAAAGGAAACATTGCAAAGTGCATGGCCTGAGTGAGGGGAAGACCGGGATGGATCCGATGTCGGGGGCCGCCTGGCGGGGCCGCGGTCCAGGGCGCCACTCCAGTTGGAGCCACCCGTGCGTCCTCGGGTGCGAGCGCAGCGGGACGCGGAAGGCCGGCGGGTCGCGGGAGCCCGACGTGGCGCTCGATGTCCTCGGAAGTTTAGCGACCGGCAGCTGGCGCTGGGCGTGGTAGCTTGGCCGAGGGGCTGGATAGCGCCTGGCGCTTCCACGGTCCCCACTGCTTTTAAGAATCAAATCCAAATTCCTTCCCCTCCTTCCCACAGTTACCCCTCCCTTCGAAAGGTTCCAGTCTCACTGGGCAATCGATCCTTCTTGCTATGGAGGTGGGGTGCACTTTTAAGCCCTCGGACCTTTGCATATACTGTTCTCTTTCCTTGGAATGCCCTTCTTCCTCTTAAAGCCTTGGCAAATCCTTCAGCCCAGCTCAAATGCCATCTCCAAGATACCAAGACCCAGCGCAGATACCACCTTGTCCTTCCTGCCTTGATGCCTGCCCTGACTGGCTGCACTCTGGCGCCCACAGCTCTTTTGTAAACAACTCGATTATAGCAGGCATCCTCAAAGCTAATTAGGTGCGGTGGTAGTTTGGCTTTTGTCAGGCTGAGTTTAAATCCTCACTGCTGGTGACAAACCACTCTCTGTTTCCTTTCCTAGTCTGTAAAATAGGGACAATGATAGTATTTACCTCACAGGATTGTGAGAACGAGTTAATGTGTGCAAAGTGCTTAGCACAGAGCCTGGCAGAGTCAGCATAAAATAAGTGCTATTAGTAATATTATCATCTTGAAACACTGAGCTCTTATTCATCACTGCAGCCCTCCCTCTCCAACTCCCTGTTCTCTTCTCCCCTTTCTGTCTCATTCATGTTTTCCGGATTGTATTTCCAGCCAGGAGCAGTGCTGGAGTTTAGTAATTATCTCGATGAGTGCCTACTGTGTGCTGTGTAGGCGTTGTCTCATTTATCCACACAACCCCAGGGGCAGGTGCCCTTATTTCCATCTTACAGTTGAAGAAACTAAGGCAGAGTGGGGTGAAGTACCCAGACAGGTAGATAACCTAGATGATGTGGCTGTGTGGTGGAAACAGGAGCAAGACCATCTACCTGTTGACAGTTCTAGCTAGTGGTCCTGAGTGCTTCAAATTGGCCCTGCCTTAAACTGGTAAATCTCCCGCCTCTCTCATTTTCCTGTGTTGTCTATCTCAGGGATGAGACCCAAGTTGCAAATCCTGGAGCTCTAATTTACTTACTATGCCCTGCTACTTTGTCTCCTTACCACTTCATCCCTCCTCTCCAAGCCCACTCAGCATCATAACATAGGCCATTACCATTGCCATTCACTCCCTAGACAGAAGGCAGCCAGAAGGATCTTTCCAAAACCCCAAAACCCAATCTGACCGTGTCACTGCCCTGCGCAAGGCTTTATTAACTGCCAGTTACCTCCCTCGCGGCCTAATCTCCTTCTCCAGAGAGCCTTCCTTGACCCTCCTCATCTTCATTAGGTGCTCCACCTCTGAGCTTTCAGAGCAACATGCGAGCCTAGCAGTCAGCCCCCCTACCCCTCCCCGCAACTCACGGCTCGTGGGATCTCAGTTTCCTGACCAGGAACTGAACCTGGGCCTTGAGCTGTGAAAACCCAGAATCCTAACCACTAGACCACCAGGAAACTCCCACACCCAGCTTTTATTGAGTGCTTACTATGTGCCAGGCACTAAGGTCCTTCATCTATCCTATGAGGTAGCTACTAATATTCCCACTTTACAGAGGTTAAAATCTAAGTGTCCAAGTGTGTACAAGAAATATGGGGGTGGATCACGAATTCTAACACAGTTCTTCTACCGTAACCACCACTTATTCTACACTGTTGACAGGCCTATCTACTCCCTAAACTTCATCCTCCTTGAGGACAGGACTGTGTCCTCTTCCTGCCTTATCCCCAGCCCCCAACACAGGGCCTTTACCTTGTAGGTACTCGGCAATTGTCCTGAATGAATGGGAATAACGATCATCACACCTTCTAATACTTACTGCACTAGTGTCAGAAACCTAAGTCAAACTGACTTACACCAGAAAGGGATTTGTTGGTTCATGACACTGGGATGCCAATGCATGACGTGGAGGCTAGAGTTTCAGTGTCATCTCTCAGCCATTTGTCTCTGCTTGGCTTTCTTCCGTCTGCAGCCGTCTCCACCAGAAGCCCAGACTGACTCTCTCCTCTGTTAGCAACCCTAGTGGTAAAATAGTTTTACTTTCTCGCAGGGATTAATTCCAGGGAACACCCTGATTGGTTCCGAACTACAGTGTAGAGTTGGGTCTCTGACTGACACAGGTAGGTCGTGTGACCATTTGGGGGAATCAGACACCATGATCTAGGAAACCACATAGAGCGGCTTTCTAAGGCAGGCAAAAGTACATCTATCTTGGCCAGCATTTATTAAGAACCAAGTGTCAGTTTCTGAGCTCTGCTGCCCTTCTCAGACATCCTCCAGCTTGTTTTTTTTTTTTTGGGCCGTGTGGCCTGACATGGGGGATCTTAGTTCTCAGAAGCTCGGGAGTCTTAACCGCTGGACCGCCAGGGAAGTCCCAGCCAATTTGAGAGTGTCAGAATTACCTGGAGGCCTAACTGGGGCCAAGAATTTACATTTCTAACCAGTTCCAAAGGAAAAGTGCAAGGACCACACCTCTAGAACACTGCTCTATACCTTTATATATTAAAAAAAATTTTTTTTTATCCATTGCAAATTTATTATGCATTAGGAAGCGTAACTTAAAAACCAACAGCATAGTAAAAAATATGTTATCTTTGTTCATAGCAGAACAGGTTTCAAAATATATTTTCTTTTAAATGTATTCAGTCAGTACACAATCCTTTATAAAAGTTGTATATATATTTTTTGTCAATACCTTTATTACATTTATAAATACAAGATTTACACAGCACCCCAACAAAAAAAATTAAAACTCCTTATGAATATCTACATATATTTCATACCTATAAAACTTTTAAAGGAGAGCTATGTTAAAGATAGGCCCCAGTTAATGGTCCACTTCCTGGTGCAGCAAAATACATGTAAATCTGTAAAGTTTTCTTTGCCCATAAAACAGCTCAAAAAATTAGCAAGACACTTATTTTGAAACTGAGCTTCTTAAACCATCATATTTTAGAAATGAATCTGCTGTGCATATTCCCATGAGACTCAAATGGCAGACAAACAGATGAAAATAAAGTCTGACTGAAGACACGTCTACGTAGAGCAGTTAAGGCAGGGGTGTGATGAGTGAGAAACATGGAACAACAGGCACAGGAGACGGGGGCGGGAGTACACAGCACTAATGCATCACATGAGCCTCAGCCTGGATATAAACCCCACTGGTACCCAGTTACTACCTCTCATCCTCACTTAGGAATGCTTACACACTGTGGAAAACCTTATCACAAGCACCCTCCAATTTCTACGTTGCCACCAGAATGCTTGATGTGTTTTTCTTCTGTAAAATCACCTTGGATGTAACCAAGACTTCAGGTCCAGGAATCTGAATTGTTAGTCCTTCATGATTTAAATTTATTAAAAAATTTTTCTTCACCTGGTAAAGGTTATCACTAATCAATATTATTACTGTCCAGAGGTGTATATGCTGAATTTCATTCTAGCCAAGAATAGAGAGGAGAGTAAGACTAGATTTTTGCTTGACCTTTAAACAAAGGCAAAAGATCCCTGATACTGAGTGACTCTTGGAGTGGCCACTTATAAACACCTATGGGCTAAACGGGCACAGTTCAGAGAAACAGGAGGGAGGAAAAGTGCAAGGACCACACCTCTAGAACACTGCTCTATACCTTTATATATTTTTTAAATTTTTAAAAAATTAACATTTGGGCTTCCTAGGTGGCGCAGTGGTTAAGAATCTGCCTGCCAATGCAGAGGTCACGGGTTCAATCCCAGCTCCAGGAAGATCCCACATGCCGCGGAGCAACCAAGCCCGTGTGCCAAAAAAAAAAAAAAAAAAAAATTAACATTTATCTTTGGTTGCACTGGGACTTCGTTGATGTACATGGGCTTTAGTTGAGGTGAGTGGGGGCTACTCTTTGTTGTGGTGCATGGGCTTCTCTTTGTGGTGGCTTCTCTTGTTCAGCATGGATTCTAGGTGCACGGACTTCAGTAGTTGCAGCACGTAGGCTCAGTAGTTGTGGTGCATGGGTTTAGTTGCTCCGAGGCATGTAGGAATCTTCCCAGATGGGGGATCGAACCCATGTCCCCTGCATTGGCAGGCAGATTTCTTAACCATTGCACCACCAGGGAAGTCACTGTCCTATACCTTTAACTAGAGCACAGCAATGACACCACCTGGGGGCTGATCAGAAATGCAGAACCTCAGGCCCCACTCAGACCAACTGAATCAAAATTTGTATTTGAATAAGATCCCAGGCAGATTTGCATGCACAGTAGATTGAGCAACATTGGTCTAAACCCCAAGGAGAGAGCCAACAACACAATCTGAGATGAAGGAGTTGATTAGAGGATATCCAAGCTCCCAGACCTGACAACTCCAATCCAATTCCACATGTGGCTGCTTGGTAGGGGCACAGGGGCCCAGGCCAGCTGGAATAAGAGGAAAGGGTGGGTGAGAACCCTCCTGACTGCCTCCCCATTGTCTTCTCCCCCTCGGCCTGCACAACCAGCCTCAGGCAGAGCTGACCAGGTTGGGTGAACAGCCAACACTCAGGCCTTGTTGGGGTGCACCTGGGTTTGTCACCTTGGAGATCTTTCTGCAGGACCTGGGCCAGGCCCAGAACCTCAGCCTGCCCGGACCCAGCTGGTCAGCATAGGGGTTTCCTCCCGGGGACCCAAAGGCCTGTGGCAGGCCAGCGGAAAGATAGCCCAAGGGGCTGGGACCTGGGCCAGTGGTGCAGCAGAGGAACTGCTGGTGGATGGAGCAGGAGGTGAATGTGCCCCTGTGGAGCACGGAGCCGTCTATAGGAGACCCGGTGCAAAGGGTGAGTTGCAACCTCAGTCCAGAAAGCTTCCCCTGGCTGTCTCTGCAGACCTGGGGCCTGCTGTAGGGTCACCTGAATGTCCTCTTGCTCCTTTTTTAGGGTGAAGACACCTACAGTCAGAAAGTAGGTGGCTGATTCTCCCCTCCTAACCCCTTTCTATACCCCACCCCCCATACTTTCTACAGCTCTAGATATTTCAGTCTAAGGTCTGGTTCAGCCTCACCTGCAACACAGCTGGGACAACTCCTATGTTTGCTAACATTGCTAGTGTGTGTCACCACTCCGTAGAAACAGGCATTTGTTTTTTAATTATTTTTATTTATTTTTGGCTGTGTTCTGTGGCTTGTGGGATCTCAGTTCCCCAGCCAGGGATTGAACCTGGGCCACTGCATTGAAAATGCTGAATCCTAACCACTAGACCACCAGGGAACTCCCAGAAACTGCCATTTTGTGACACCCATTTTATAGATGAGGAAACAGATGGAGAGTCATAAAATAACTAAGGTTGGGAAACAAATCCTGTCACCCCACTGCTCAGCCCTACAGCCTATCAGCTGCTTCTACTCCCCAGGTAGAGGAGCAGGGCAAGAACCCTGATCCTAAACCTGACTCTGCCCATCCTGAGCACTTCCAAGCCCAGGGTAACTATAAGACAGCAACTTGTTAAAAAAAACCCCAAATGTATTTATTTAATATATTCATCACAAGGGCTTAACCAGACACTTAATTTAAAAAACAGAAACAAAACAAAAATGACACCACAGATAAGACACAGGGTCCTGTACAGAAATCGAGGAAAGGACAGACCATCTAAAGAAAAAAAAATAAAAAGACAGCACAAGGAGAGCTGGACATCCTGGGTCAGGGCTCTTGGCTGGAGACCTGCTTTGAGTACGTTTCTTGCAGGTATTTCTTAAAGGCTGGAAGAGAACAGGCAGGTCTCAGTGAGTGATGGGGACAGGGATTAAGGTGGGAAGAGGGCAGTGGCAAGGATACACATGTGGGAGGAGTTTAGGGAGTTGGGGAGGGGTTTCCCAGCACAACAGATTGACCCTCTGCTGTCTACCCAGTCAGGTTTCCTGGACTGGCTCTGCTTCCAGGGAAGCTGGGGAAGGGACTAGGGGCCCTTAATGAGCAAGTCATTTGCACAAAGTTTTGCCTTCTACTTAAAAAGCCTCCACAACCTATACTAATGTGAAAAGGGTTGATTTTTCCTGATTTTATAGCAAACAGGCAAACCAGAAACACCAAGGCAGAGGTGGAACTGGTTTACCACCCTCCCACCCGCCCCTGCCCTTCCCAGTCATCAGGACATATTCCCAGGTCACTGGAATCCTTTGGTTGTTTGAAGGAGCCTTTGAAGGTTGGGGAGGGATGGCCTGGTACCCTGAGAAGGACAAAGGACTCACCTGTGGGGTTTTTCCAGAGCTCAGCGGCATGTGTGTTCAAAGGGCTATCGATGTTAGGTTCTGCAGGTGGAGAGAAAGAGAATGGTCAGGTGGGGGTAAAGAGGTTGCCTGGGAGGAGTCCTGAACTGTCCCAGGTTTCAGGGGAGGGGCTGGTCTTGGCAGTCACCTCCGAGCAGGCTCTGGATGGAGAGCAGGATGGTCCTGACATCGTACAGGGCGGACCACTTGTCTTTCAGGATGTCCAGGCAGATGTTACCCTGGGTGTCCACGTTGGGATGGTAGCAGGGCGTGAGGAACTTCACCGTGGGCGCGTTGTAAGGGTAGCCGCTGGGGAACTCCAGGGACAGCTTATACCTCAGGTCTTCGTATACCTGGAGAAAGAGATTCGGGGAGTAACCCTCCCACCCTGAGCCTCAGTTTCCAGCCCAAGCCCCACATAAGGGACTTGCCAGGATCCCTGAGTTTTGACAAAGCATTAAACTAGTCTGGTGCTTTCTCTCACATCTGGTGGGGTCATCAGTGATCCTCTGGTCTAAGGCCCATTGGCCTAAGTCCTCAATTGTCCTTCATTCTTTTCCTTGCTGTCTGGTCTCCTGTCAGCATCTAAGATGGAGAGCCCTGCCTTAAACACAGCCTCTTACTATACAGAGGGAGACCAGGGCCACAGGCTCAGGGCACCAGAGCAGACACAGGGGAGTGTCCTGCCAGACAAAAGACTTGAAGCAGACCTGTCACTCAGACACCTCCCACCTCTCCCTGGACTCAGCTAAGTCACACTCACCTACCCCAACCCTACACTTACTGTGCCAGCTGCTCCGTGGATGGTCCCCACCCATTTGAAAAGGTTGTCTGATTCAGGGAAGGCAGAGATTCCTTTATCGCCAGACATCTGGGGAGGAAACACAACACATGCTGGGTTGAAGAGTATGCTTGTGGGGGGGGGGGGGGCCAGTGGGTGTACTCTTTCCCCTTAATCTCATCACATTTTGATCCAAAATAAAGAAACCAGGTCAAATTGATAGGCTTTCCTGAGGAAATGTCTAGATCCTCGGGGCTGAATGTGGCTCTCAGAGGAGTATGGGGATTATGGAGGTTCATCACCAGGCTAAGAAGGGAGGGGTTGTGCAGGGAAACAGAAGGCAGCTCTGTAACCATGATGCTGGCTGCTGGGAATTCAATTCAACGTGCTACTGAGTGTACTGAGTGCGGGTTATATACGAAGCCCAGAGACTATTCACAGACTAGGAAGATAAACAATACGGCCATTGAAGGATTTGACTTGAACATCCAGGGTTAATGTAGAAAAGATCACCCAGGAAGGAGGCATTCCAAGGTACGAGAGGATTAGAAACATTAAGAAGGATGGAGAGTTGCGTGTGGATAAACCTTAGAGCAGGGAAGTAGGACCAGGCAGGACAGGGGGAGGGCCTTGTAGGAGAGCTGTATTTTAGGGATAACCTCATTGTAGGGGGATGGGACTGGGAGTAGAGACTGTCTGGAGAAAAGGTGTGTAGGTGGGATGGATTAGTTTCTTCCCAGAAGAGAGCAAGCTGGACTCATCTTTTTACCACCATGCCTATCAAAGAGCCTGATGTAGGAAAGAAGGCTACCGATAAGTGACTGGGAGGTGGGAGGGTGGACCAACTGGTTGGGGCTCTGGGCATCAGTCACTCACCATGAGGGTCATCAGCTCCTGCTGTAGCCTGCAAAAAGAGCACTCGGGGTCACTTGGGAGTCTAGATGGGCCAGGGCTCCAGGTGGTGCATCTCCTCCCGCCCCAGTCTCTCTGGAGCAGCTGTCACGGAGGCCTCCCTCTACCCTGAAATCGGACTTAGTTGGGGGCAGTCACTCCCAGTTCCACAGGACGGTCGTGGTGAGTCCTCACCCTCCCTAATTCCAGGCTCCCGCAGGGGGCTCTGGCTTATTCTTAACCCTGTCTGCTTCTCTCGCGTCTCTCTGTGCCGTATCTCCATTTCTCCCCTACTTCCTTCCTCCTCCCCTGCCGCCCTCCAGCCAAGACACCGAGGGTCCCTCCCTGGGGCATCTTCATCTTGGCTCACCGACAGAGGATCCTGGCAGCATACCCCTTCCGCCCCTCTTCGGAGGGTCTCTAAAAGCAGGCGAGCTCCTGGCGTGTCCCTCTACCTCCCATATCTCACCCGTCCCAGGAGGAGGTGGGGGTCTTCCGGAAGTCTTCGCTCTCGGCCCCAAACGCCCAGGCCAGGCCCGGTGAGTGTTACCTCCGCACCACTCACCTCTTGCCCACGGGGCCCCGGGCGGCCCCCCCGCTGGGCTCGGCTCCTTTACGGGAGGCGGCGACGCTGGCGGCAGCTGGGTCGCGGTTCTGGGAAGCCATCCGGGCAGCGCCGAGAGAGAGACAGGAACTCAGAGTACACGGAGACTGCAGCTGCAACTGCGGGACTGCGAGCCCGCCCGCCCGCGTTTGAATTGTAACCCTCCGGCAGCGCTGACCAATCAGCGGCTCGCTTGGGTTTGATCCAGCCAATCGGGCACTCCGGAGCGCTCCGTCACTGCGCAACTGCTAGGCCTACCCACCAGAGTACCACTATTGAGCGGCGGGATCCTGCTTCTGATGGACGATTGGCAGGAGAGGCTGTCATTAACTAACGAATCTGTAGCGGATTGGCCGTCTTTGGAAAACGCCGACCATTAAAGGGCCTAGAACAGGTCCACGTGGGATGAATCCCTTTAGGTCAAACGCCTGGCTGCTGTAGGAACACCCTGCACGCCCGGCCAGGATCCCTTACTGCCACGGGAAGGAAGGGTCTCTAATCTTGTGGCCCTGGTACTCTTCCCTCAAACCGGAAACCCCAGCTCCTCCACCTGTTATTAATGTCCTGGGCACTTTGGTGGGGGCTTTAAGAGTCTGAACATTAGGCGAGGGTTAAAACTAGAGGCTGATAGAGCCAGAGACTCCTCATTGGAAAACAGGTTCATCAGCTGCCTCTCCAACAGTTTGCTGTGTTACCTTGGGCACATAATTTAGTGTTTTAGCCTGTAAAATGGGGGTAATAAAAGCCACCTTACATTTTTCTTCTGGTTTGTCATCAACTTTCCATGGTGCCAGCCATCACATTCTGCTACTTCCATACCTTAGTTGGGTGAGGAAATACAAATAGAGGGACAGGGCTTCCCTGGTGGTGCAGCGGTTAAGACTACATCTGCCAGTGCAGGGCACGTGGGTTCGAGCCCTGGTCTGGGAAGATCCCACATGCTGCGGAGCAACTAAACCCATAAGCTACAACTACTGAGCCCACACGCCGCAAGTAATGAAGCCTGTGTGCCTAGAGCCCAAGCTCCGCAACAAAAGAAGCCACCACAATAAGAAGCCTGAGCACTGCAACGGAAAGTAGCCCTTGCTCTCCACAGCTACAGAAAGCCTGCGCACAGCAGTGAAGACCCAATGCAGCCAATGAATAAAAAAAGAAAAGAAATAAAGGGACCGAGAAGACTGGCAAGATACATGTTGTCCCCACCTTCATCTCACAAAGCAGATATGCGTATGGGGCACTGGGCTTCCTGGGGCTAACCTGGGATGGGGGAAGGGTGCCTGGTCCTTTTTTCCTACACCCACTTCCTCTGGAACCCTTGATGTTTTGTCAGTCCCTACCAGGCAGACCTCACAATAGGCTCACCATCTGTGTTTATTACAAACTGTTTAATTGCTTCTTATCCCAATAACTTTACAAATATAGAACCACATGCCAGTCTGGGGGTGCTCTGCAGTGAGTCACTAAAACTAGCCCAGGCACAGCTTTAATGCTGCTGAGATCCATCTAGGAGCAGTCCCAGCAGTGGCCTCAGCCATGTGGGTAAGACGGCCTTGGAGGAGGGCTGCCAAGTGTAGCCAGGGGACCTGGATTCAGGTCTGCGGAGGCGCTTCGACAGCACGATGCTCATTCTCTGTCCGGAGGGTCTCCATGTACTTCCGCATCTTCTCAACCATCCAGGAGGGCAGGACAAAGGATTTCAGTTCCTCTAACTTCAGGTCCAAGCATCCTCTGGAACAGACATCAAGGAGGAGAGTTGGAGCAAGGGAGGATGGTAGGTCCAGGCTCATCCCAGGGGTGAGGGGAGGGTAGAGACTACTGGTTTTACCTGTAGTCATCGCTGGCAGCGAGGTCCCGAATATCCTCCTCAATGAGGAGGTAGGCCTGGGGCAGGAGCAAAGGAGAGTCATCATTGCCTCTGAGTCATTTCAGTCCAACTCGATTAACACTTTATTAAACATCTGCTTAATGTAAAGGCTGGGGGGGCGGGCGTGCAGTTATAGTTTATATACGTAATTTAGCAAGGGAGAGTAAGTAGGGAGAGACCGGGGAATAGTTCTTTGAGAAAATCCTTCACGCAAGTGGAAACTTGATGGGTGGGAGAGTGGGGAATGATGACTAATTTATTTATAGCTGCTGTCTCTTTTAAAAAGGGACCCTGAAGTAGCTTAAAATGAAACGGTCAGAGAGCTAGCAAGATACACATGGAAACAGGAAATAAGAATTCTGCAACTAGGATAATTTGGTTTTGAACTTCGTGGCTAAAGGGAAAACATGATAAACCGCACTGCTGTCCAGTAACTGGGCTGTGTTGCCTGGGGGCCTGCAAAGCTGCCTTGGCATGATGCCACAGTCTACAGAAGGAGAGAGCCCTCTTGTGAGCTTACCACGTGGGGGATGCTGTTAATCAAATGAGAAAGTCTTCTGCGAGAGACATTTCTTTCCAGTCTTAGGGGCAGGAATAACTGTGTGTCCCTTGAGTCATTTGACTGTCTTCATCTTAGGGGTACTGTGAACTATGTAACAGATCAGGTGTCCTTGAGTGGGACCTGGAGCTGAAAACCTATAGTCGTACACTGGTCTCCCAGGCTGGCAATTAAAAAAATACCTTTTTTTAAAAAAAAAAAAAAAAAAAAAAAAAATACCTTTTTTAAAACTAGTCTTGCTTGTGGCTTAATTTTAGATCCTGCCTTTCCTTTTTTCCCTATTTCTTATTTATGTTATGTGTCAATGGTAAGCTTCCTGAAGTCTTTTTTGAGAGTGTAGCATAAATATAGTAGAAAATTAAAAAAAGCTAGCTTTCGTTGCCAGAAAGGAGATGGCACACTGGTTTGCAAGGCCGTTGGATTCTAATAGGAGCAGTGCCAGTGGTGGGACTAGGTGAGTCTTCAGGTGGGTGACAGTGCATGTATGATAAATCCCTCCACAATAATTTTATTTTATTTTATTTTTTGGCGCACGGGCTTAGTTGCTCCGCGGCATGTGGGATCTTCCTGGAGCTGGGATTGAACCCGTGTTCTCTGCATTGGCAGGCAGATTCTTAACCACTGCGCCACCTAGGAAGCCTTCCACAATAGTTTTAGAACACATGCAACGATGATTTTCTTAAGGTTGTTGCTTGATTTGAGCTGAGAGGTCTTTAGGTAGAAGTGTTTCTGGAAGGGGCTGCCAGGTGTGGCAAACAAGTTTCACTGCATGTGCTAATTTCTTCTGATAGTGGGTGCTGCCTGGAGCACCGTGTTGAGAAGAGATTCCATAGCTGCATCTGGTGGAAGAGTTGCGATGGAGGAGTGAAATCTGTCAATGGGCAGCACATGACGGGAAAGCACTGTTCAGTGTGTCCTGTACCTGCCATTCTTACGTATAGCTAATATGATCTACGTATGAGGGTGCTGTGGGAGGGGGAGGTGTGTGGGAAACCTGGGGACGGGAGGGAAGCCAGGGACTACAGTCTGGTCTTCAGCATGAAGGAATCGACCCTCTCTACTCTTACAAGTCTCCTTTCTCTCATCTGTTGGGTGTGGAGTCTCTCAGATTTGGAGGTAAGCTGCCACCAACAGCCCTGGTCCCTGGGCAGGGTGGGCCTCTGGTGGTGGCACATGCGAACAATACTCACCATCTTCCCCCCGGTTGCCCGCATGTGATGCTGCTCAGCCAGCCAGTGCTTGTCCTGGGGGTCAGCTGCATACTGTGAGGGATGAAGTCACAGGGGAAGATGTTAGCCTGGTGTGATGGGCTTTTCTCATTCGGTCCAGGGCATACTCTTGGCCCTTGAGCAGTTCTTAGCAACGAGACCTCATCCTAGCCTGGTGGATGTAGAGCGCTCACCAACCTCTTCAGAGCAAGCAGGGCCAAGCCCAGGAGACCAGGGTATGGGACTCAATTCCCGGAGGTTTAATACACTTCTCATTCCTGCCCCCTTCCTTTTTTCAAAATTTAAAGTTTTTTTTTTTTTTTTTCTGGCTGCAATGCGTGGCATGTGGTATCTTAGTTTCCTGACCAGGGATCGAACGCAAGCCCCCTGATTGGAAGTGCGGATCTTAACACCACTGGATCACCAGGGAAGTCCTAAATTTTTTAAAAATGTTTAAATTTTGGCCACGCCACGCAACTTGCAGATCTCAGTTCCCCAACCAGGGATTCAACCTGGGCCATGGCAGTGAAAGCAGTAAGTCCTAACCACTAGACCACCAAGGAACTCCCCCCTTCCTTTCTCAAAACCCAGCACTTCTGGCAACTGGTCAGACTGGTGACTATTATTTTAGAGCTGTATTCCTCTTTTAAGAAATGACCTGAGGTGGCTTACAACACATATGACTATTATGGTGACCAAATTTTCTAAAACAAAAATCAGGACACTTCATGCCCTGGAGGAGGCAGAACAGCACTGGGCTTAAGAACTCAGTTGTGGGGTTCAGAGCTCAGCCCACAGGGAATGCATGTGGTGGGGAAGGTTGCAAGTGAGCATGCGAGGGTGGCCAGTCTCGCCTGGTGGGCTTTTAGGGGGTGGCAGGTTAAAAAAAAAAAGAAAAAGAAAAAGAAAAGAAAAGACAAGAACTTGGTTCAGAAATTCTGGTTTCTGCTACTTATTAGGTGGTGTAAACATAGGCAGTGATTTCCTTGAGGCTCAGTTTCTTCATTTGTAAAACAGAGTATTAATGCTTATCTTATAGGGTTGTTCTTAAGAATAAAGGAGATAGTGCATAAAAGGTGGTAAGTATAGTGCATGACAGATAAGTGCTCAATAAAGGCAGGTTTTATAAAATAGGCAGGTCATTTGAAATGGAGACCAAACTGGGAAAGCTGTATGGTTACCACAGATTTAAATAATTAAATTAATTAGTTCACTTCCCAAGTAATATAAAAATCAAAAACTTAAAAGTGTGTACTTTCTGACCCAGCAATCTCATTTCCAGGGATTTATCCTTTGGATTCATCCACATATGTACACAAGGATGTTTGGTGCAGCACTGTTTACAATATACTTTTTCTGTAAATATTGATATTTTAGGCTTTGCTGGCCAAATACATCTTTGTCACATAATCTTCATTTTCTTTTTTTAACAAAATCACCCTTTAAAAATGTCCTGAGCTGGACAAAAACAGGCTACAGGTTGGATTTGGCTCACAGGCCATAGCTCGCGCTGCCTTAGAATGTAAGCTCTACGAGGGCAAGGAGTTGTGTGTGTCTGTTTTGTCCACTGCTGTATCTCTGGCAGTTTGAGAATGCTCAACACTCAATAAATATTTGCTCAATGAATGAATGGATTTTGGGGTGAAAAAAAGTCAGAACAATATATATAGTATGAACCCAATAACATAAACAAAATATCACTAAAGGACAAGGACACACACAAACACACACTCACATTCATGCAAAGACAGGAGACTGAAGGATGCTACCATGCTGCTGGAGGTGACCTTTAGGGGAGGAAAGTCAGAGTCAAGGGTGAAGGGGAACTTTGTGTTTTGCTCCCTATTAGCTTTAGTGTATTGTTTGAATCTTTTTAAAATAAGAATGGGTTTATGTATTATTTCTATAATTTAAAAAAGTTAAAAAGGAAAAGAAAATTTGAATAACGCCTTTAGAAGGACAGAAAAATGGGCAAAAGATAGAATAGGCAGTTTACAGAAGAAGCACAAATAGACTCTAAATGGATGAAAAGATGCTTATTATCACTAATAAAGAATTAAAACAACAAAAATATTTTCCCTCTACTTATTAGCCTGGAAAGATTAAAATGAGAGATAGCATCCACTGGCAATGCCGGTATGGGCTGGGAGTTTATTACAGATGATGGGTCTAAAAAAGTAAAAAAAAAAAAAAAAAAATTAAAACAGATGATGGGTCTAAGAATCGGGAATGTATGCTGGTAATGATGACCATTTATTGAGCCCTTGCTATGCCAGGCACTGTCTGGGAACTTTACTGGGCTTTCTCTCTCGCTTTTTTTTAATAGAGGAAGTCGGGTTTTTTTTGTCTTTTTTTTGAAGTACAGTTGATTTATAGTATTATATTAGTTTCAAGTGTACAACATAATGATTCAATATTTTTATAGCTTATACTCCATTTAAAGTTATTACTCAAAATGACTATATTTTACTGCTTTCTCTCTGAATTCTACCAACCCTAAAAGGCTAGTCTGCATCATTCTCATTTTTTTTTTTTCTTTCTTTTTTTTTTTTTTTCTCCCGCCCCCGCCGCCCCGCGGCCGCCCTCCCTGCCGCCTCCATTCTCATTTTATAGAAGACAAAACAGGCTCAGAAATGTGAAGCCACTTGTCCAAGGTCACACAGCTAGTAAGTAATGGAACCAGGAAGGAAATGATACTCTTAGCCATTGTGCAACAGGAACTGGAAGTAGATCTGAGAGCACAGCCATCTGGTGGATGATACAAGCAAGGGTCTTGGAAGAGGCAGATCTTACAGAACAGTTAGGTGGAGAAAAGGGTAGGGGAGGAAGGTCATCAAAGAGAACAGCAGGACTGAAGACACTAAGAGAGGAAAATGAAGTAGCAGCAAGCAGGCCAAACTGTCTAGGTGTTGGGAATCCCCAAATGTAAGACTGAAAAAATAGAGGAAGTAGGTGTGTCCTTTGAAGAACTTGAACTTGCACCGAATGTAGGAGACAGAGCCCATGATTCTGGGACCCCAAGAAGCTGTGCAATTCTGACAAGGGGCACCAAGTCTTGAGCATAGGTGCCAAAAAATATAACTCGAACACATGTACATTACCTTTTTTCTAAAATATGTGGATGCTCTTGTGACTGATAAAATACAAATTCATTTAAGAGGGTGAATTCATGCCCCCACCCATGATTTTCTCAAACAGTGGAGACCGAAGCATAGCTCAGGAGAGGAGTCCCCTCTTTGAAAAAGGTTAGAACCGCTGCCTTGCTCCGATCTCTTCATCTTATAGACAACTGAATATAGTAGTGGTTAAGATCTCAGGCTTTGCAGAAGACAGAATCCTGACTTACCACTTACTAGCTGAGTAATTCTGGGCAAGTCACTTAGCCTTCCTCAGTCTTTGTTTTTGTTTTATTTTAATTTGTAAAATAAGGATAACAATACCTATATCTCAAAGGACAACTCCAAGAGATAATGTAAGTGTAGCACTTAAAACCGTGCTTGGTAAACAATGAACATACGAGGAAAGTAGCTGTTGTTACTGCAGCACAGAGGTGTTGAGTAAATTATAAAAGGTAAAGGTTAAAGGCAGAGAGGCAACTAGAACCCAGATGTCCTGCCTCTGCAATCAGTGTTTACTCCATGGTTCTCTGTGCCATCGAGAGTTCCCAGTGCCACCTCCTCCACTGCACTGGTCTGCCTGACTCCCAGCACTCACCTACCTTAAAGAGATGTGGGTGCTTGATGTAGATTCTCCCTCTGGTGCCCCCCATCCCAAGGGCCCTGCAAAGTAACAGATGAGTGGTAAGGATCCCAGCAGTTGCGGATCTAGTGGTGGACCCGTGAGCTCCCCACTCCCTCAGCACCAAAATGCTTCAGACTTACTTGTTGGCTCGAGATCCCAACACAAAGGTGGTAGATTCATTCAGCCGAGCTGGGTCCCACTGTGCAAAAAAACAGAGAGGCTGGTGAGGCTGAGGCTTATCTGGTGGGCAGGACAGAAACACTCCTCCCTGGCCCTCTCCTACCACCACCCTTGTCCATTATTCATCCAACAGCTGATTCAAGAAACTGAGTACAGTACTTTTAATATGCTAGGCCCTCTGCTACATATGGGGGTGGGGGTGGGGGTGGGGAGCAAAGGAATGAATTGGAGGTAGTCTCTGTTCTCCAGGGAGCCACAGACATATGTACAGATAATGATACCATCATGAGATGGGCAGTGACACAGATGAATGCAAGGCATTATGGGAGCCAAAGGGACGGTAACAGGATGGCTTCCTTGAGGGGGTAATTCCGAAGTTGGTTCTGAAAGGGAGAGCACAAGTTGGACAAGGCAGAGGGGAGGAAGGAGGGGCAGCATGAACAAAGGCAGGTGAGAGTTGGGTTGGCTTGTTGGGGAAACTGCAGCAATTGTGTTGCTGAAAGAGACTGAGCAAATTAGGGAGTGCCCACTGATGAGGCTGGAGAGGGAAGCAGAGAGGGGCTGGGGGCCCTCGCACACTATGTGGATGGCTTTTCATTCTGTTCATTCTGTAGGCGACAGGGAGTCACTGAAGGCCTCTAGACAGAGAGACCCAGGTTTGCGCTCAAGATAGTTCGCTCTTCTGCAATGTGGTTAACGGGTGTGAAGTGGCGAGACTACAGGCTGGGCGAGCATCTTAGAGGTAGTTGTAATTACAGCAGTTTTGAAAGATGCAGGCCAGAGTTAGGACAGCAGTAGGATGAAGAAGTGAGAATAGGAACCGTGATACATGTATTTAGGAGGTAGAATCATCCGGGACTTGACTGGATGTCGGGAGAGGAAGGAAAGGGAGAGGCAAAGGTGACTCAAGTAGATAAGGTCGAAGTAGGTCTGGGGGAAAGATTCTGATTCCAATTTTGGATACGCTGAGTTTGAAATTCTATGGAGATTCCAGGCCGAGAACCCTAGCAGACAGTAGTATGTAGAAGTTTTAAATTAGAGAGAGAGGTGTGGGACAAAGAAAGAGGTAAGGCAACTTCAGCACATACAGGTCCCCGAAACCAGAAGAGTGGCTGCTTTAGACCATGCAGAGAGAAACTTTCGGTGGAGAAGTGGACAATGGAGAGGTTCTGGGGAACGCCCACTTGTACAGGTCACTGCTGAGGAAGGACTCACCAGGGAGAGAGAAGTGGTGTTTGGAGAGAAAAAGAAAGGTCTAGGAGGCTCTAAGGGAGCAGAGTTGAAGAAGAAAGGCATGGTCACTGGTGGAAGCAGAGGGCTAGTGCAATAAGGGGTGGACCGTTTCTACTGGTCACACCCTCAACCTGGACAGTGGAGCTTTCACCTACCTTACCGGGCTTCCATGTATGATTTTAGTTGAAAAAAGGATTCTACTCTTAAAAAAGCTTGCAAACAACTGTTCTGAAGGCAATAGAGTCCAACAGTTAAGAGTACAGACTGATGTCCATGGACCTTGGTTGGATTTGACGCTCGGTTCTGCCACTTATGCAGTACGTGACTTTGGGCAACTCTGTGGTCCTTAGTATCTTCAAGTGTATCAAGTGTATAAGATAACCAGATAAATAAGATAATTTCTACCCACTAGGAAAGAGAGCTCCTGAAGAAGGGTAACAGAATCTACCTCATAAGGTTATTATAAAGATTAAATGAGGGAATCCATACAAAAGATTTAGGGCAGTGCCTATGACATATTCAGTACTGGATAAACATTAGTGATAACTAGCTTTTACAGGAGAAGGCTTCAGCAAAGACCAAGTCCTCACTCTGTTTTGCCCATAATTTCAATCCCTACTTGGGATCTTTCTGGAAGGCTGAAGTTGGGAGGTGGGGCAGGAGGTGAAAGTGGCTCTGGAATGGCGTGCACATGTCCTTCGCCACCCCCAGCCCCTTTCCCTCAAGGTGGAACCCAGAGCCTGGATTGGGTCTCCCTGGGACAGCGGTCAGTGCCATGCTCACATAATCATACCTTAGGGCCTTCCCGGCGAATTGGTTCACAGGATTTTGGCTTCCATCTGATTAGAGGGAAAGAAGAAAGGTGAATTCTCCAAAATCAGGTCTAGAAAGGTTGCCTCTGCTGGTGGGAACTCCTTGTACACTCTCACTCCAGCCCTGGGTAGACTGCTTCCTGGTGCCCATTAGAGAAGGTGCAAAGGGGAAAAAGCACAGGGACTAGAAGCCGTTCTAGGACTCGCTCTGATGTCACCTAGCTGTGTGGGCAAGTCCAGGAACCTCTCTGGGCTGTAGTTTTCTCATCTGGCAGAAGGAGACAACAGCTGCAACTCCCTATCTTGTGTTAGTGAGGAATGAACTTGCTTCTGGCAGGGGACAATCTAAGGCATGAAGATTACACTAGTCCATCTCCGAAGTCTGTGGTTTCAAACTATCTCCATCTTTCTTAACCAGACCAGTGTGGCTTCCCTGCCTGCCCCCTGCAACGCTGTGCGGCTTGTGGGATCTCAGTTCCCTGACCAGGGGTTGAACCCGGGCAGTGAAAGCCTGGAATCCTAACTACTAGGCAACCAGGGAACTCCCAGACCAGTGTGGCTTTGTCTGTTTTACATATTTGGCTTCCACGTAAAGTTCTCCTTGAAAAAAAGATTCTGTTGCTTCAAAAATCTTTGAAAATGACCATCCTTGAGGCAGTGTAGTACAGTTTTGCCCTTTATTAGCTGTCTGACTTTGGGCAAGTAATTCTGAGTCTGTTTCCTTATCTACAAAATCAATTATACCTTCATTAGAGGGTGGTTGTAAGGATTAAAAGGTAAAGTATACATAAGGGGTTTAGACCAGTTATGGCATATTACAAACATTCAGTTCACACTACCAATAAAGAAACCCTGGTGTTATAATGAAGCTGTGCTGAACTGTCCTGGGGTAAAAACAGGATATGACAGCCTCCTCCTCACTGCCCCTTTCCCCGCCTCTCAGACCAGAGAACGCTCCTCCATGGGGACCTGCACAGATGGATCTGATTTCACCAGGCAGGGAACTCTGGCCTCTTTTCCTCCAGGCCCACTCCCTCCCTGCTCGTCCCTTTGGCTCTGTTGGCCCCTACTCACACCATGCCTGCGGCTGCCCGGTCATTTGACAGGATGTGTCCCGGAGGCCGTCCCTTCCTCTGCCACAAAGAACAGCTGTCAGAGGCCTGACCCTGTGGGAAACCCCCACCCCACTGGCAGGTCCAGGGTCACTCTGTTTCCCAACAAGACCACATGATGCTTGAGAGTGAACAGGGAGGTTGACTGTTTCCAGGGCTCATGCCTCTCATGCTAGAAAGGCCCAAAGGTGCACTGAGGAAGTCCACCCCCTTCAGGAGCTGCAGGGCCTTTTCCCAGCCAGAATGAGGAAATGGCTTACCTTTTTGGGAATGGGGCTTCCTCGGTGGGCACACTCCTCTTCTGCCTGCCGGCCACGCTGAGGGAGAAGGGAAAGGAGTCAGTAGGAGGCCAGTGCCTGGGAACTGCAGGTGCCCTAGGGCTGCAGGAGACAGAGCCCCTGGACCACACCCTCTAGCCCATCCCTGAGCCCCTATGTGCGGGACCAGGTCTAAATAGCATCAGCAGGCATGATGCTATTTAGACCTGATCCCACAAATGGGTGGTCTGTGGAGCCTCCCCAGACCACAGAGTTCACCTGCCTCCCAGTCTGATCGGTCTCCCCCTCCAAGACCCTAGGACACAGTGACTCTGACCTTTATTCCTGGAAGCTCATGGGTCAATCTGGGTACTACTTTTTCTCCATCTGAAAACAGTAGTTTAGCCTGAAGGGACAAGACCAAGTGTTAAAAGTCACTCTTATGGTGGATAAGCCTCTCTGCCCCCATTTTTATAGATATAACTTCAAACGGGGTTAAAACTCTTTCATAGTCAGTACAATGGGACCCTGAGATATGCACACAAATAGATATCTTTTTTTTTTAATTAAAACATTTTAAAAAAATTTAATTTTGCTTGCGCCGGATCTTAGTTGTGGCATGCATGTGGGATCTAGTTCCCTGACCAGGAATCGAATTCCGGCCCCGAGCATTGCGAGTGTGGAGTCTTAACCACTGCGCCACCAGGGAAGACCCTAGATATCTTTTTTTAAAAACTTGAATAGTTAATGATCATTGCTGAAAAATTAGAAAAATGTAAATACGCAAAATTAAAAAAAAATCAAATCTGAAACCTCAGTACCCACAGGATACTATTAACATTTCAATGTAAATTCTTCCTTGCTTTTTTCCATGTAAACATATGCTGTATATTTTTTCTAAGTAAATGCAGATATTAAACATATTCCTCAGTAAGCTGCTGTCTTTCATTTAATAAATAATGAGTGCCTAGTACACAAGTGCTGGAGACAGCAGTAAACAGCACAAGCAAGGGCCCTGATCCCGTGGAGCTCATATTCTGTGGGTGATCGGGAAGATAAGCAAGCAAACATAAAAACAAGGTGATTTTGGATCATGAATTCTTCTCTGAGAAGGAAAAAACCCTAGCTAGGCAGATGTGACAGAGAATCACCAGAGGGGAGGACTACTTCGAGTGGGTGACCAGGGAAGGCCTGCTGAGAAGGAAGCCTCTAGGCTGAGATGTGAGGAGAAGGAGCCACGTACAGATAAGGTTGAGGAGAAGTGCGTTTCCGCTGCAGGAAGGAGTGCAAAAGCCCTGAAGTGGGAACAGACGTGGCTCATTTGAAGAAGAAGAAGATGGCCTCTGAGTAAGGGCGAAGGAGAGAGTGGAGAGTGAGAAGCATGGGGAGGCTGGCAGGGCCTTGCAGGCCTTTGAAGAATCGGGATCACATGGTCTCCTGGAGCAGCATTCGACAGTCCTGAGTGCTCTCTCCTTCCGGAAACAGTCTTTTACTGGCTCCTGTGGCCACACTCCCTGGTTCTCCTCCTACTTCTCTGGCCACACTTTCTTAGCCTTCTTTGCTGGCTCATTCTTCTCAATCCGGTTCTTTTCATTAGAGATTCCGTCTGTTCTCATTTACGCTCATGGCTTCAGTTAACAGCCATCAACTGATGACTCCATAATTTTCTGCCTTCAGCAGTAGCCTCTCCTTTGAGTTCCAGATTTATATATTGGTCTGTCCCATGTCTATGTGTGGATGTCTCAAATTTGCTAAGTCCAAAATTGAACTCTCCTCCAAACTCTGTCCCTGTTCATATCTCAGTGTGTAATTTTGCACACATCTGTGTGGTAATTTAATTCAGACCTGTCTGCCTAACTAGACTGTAGGTTCTATGAGAGCAGGAACCCTGCCTGTTCATTTGCCGTGTTCATTCATTCACTCAATCACTCAATAAACAATGCACACATATTAAGAGTCATATTCTAGGTCTGGGAATAGAGTGGTAAACAAGATCAGGACTCAACTCTTGTAAAGCTCAAGATTTTAGCAGGGGTTGGGGGTGGGAGGGAGGTAGAAAATAAACAGGTGAACTATTAATAATTTTGGATAGAAATAAATGGTGGAAAAAACAAGTAAGGTGAAAGAGATTAACTGAAGGTAGGGAGGGAGTGAGATAGCACGCAGGGGTGGGGTGGGGTGCTACTTTAGATGGTGTGGCCAAAGAAGGCCTCTCTGATGAGGTGCTATTTAAGCTAAATCTAAAGAAAAGAAGGAACCAGCTTTGTAAAGAGTTAAGGGTAGAGCATGCCAGGCAGTGAGAAGAGCAAGCACAAAGGCCCTGAGCTTAGTGCGCTGGAGAAGCAGAAAGGATTCCAGTACAGCGAGAATGTGGTCAATGAGGGGGAGGTGGGATGAGATAAAGAAATATGCAGGAGTGGTCTAGGTAGGGCTCTGTGGGTCACGTAAGGCATTGGGGTTTATTCTGCCAGCAACGGGAAGTCACTAGAAGGTTTTAAAGAGGAGAGTGACACAATCTGATTCATCTTTAAAAAGATGGGTCTGGCTGCTGTAAGGATGGAGTGGAGGAAGGCAAGAGGAGAAGTAGCTCAGGGCTGAGATATATGTTTGGAAATCATTAACAGTTAAATTGGCTTCAAAGCTTCAGGACTAGATGAAATCACCTAGAACGAGAGGGAGCCACAGAAGAGATGGGATTTGTGAAGAAAGCAAAACAAAGAGCCTTGTTCACCACTCAGCTCTACAAGGGTGAAGTTGTAACCCACTGCAAGTAGACAGCCGCCTCCCTCCCCCCACCCCACACCGTTCTTTGTGATTAGCAGTAATCTTTTGCCAAGACCTATGCTTGACTGCAGCCCCCCACCTCCCATCATATATAAACAGGCTTCTCCCTACCTCTTCAGAGCAGTCCCGTCAGAGCCTCTGAGAGGCTGTCTCCGGGTATAGTCCTCAGTAAGTCCCTGAATAAAACTTAAAACTCACAACTCTTATGTTGTGCGTTTTTCTTTAAGTTGGCAGGTCTGGGAATGAACTTGGGAGTGTGTCAACAGTGAGCGGTAGAGAAGAGCTGGCTGAGGAAAGTGGGGAGCAGTGACCGATGAGGCTGGTGCAAAGTCAAGGCACTGGAGCCAAGAGAGGAGGGCTCCAAGAAACATGATCCACTGCAACAAACGCCACCAAGAAGCTGAGTAAGCTGAGCAACATGGAAGCTACTGGTGACCCTGACACAAGAGGGGTTTCAGTGAACTAGGGGGACTGAAGTCAAAACAAAGTGAGTGAAAGAATGAATGGAATAAACAAAACAAAAGAAAAAAAATCAAAGAAAACGAACCAAACCAAACCCAACCCCCCCAAATCAGGGAATTCGCTGCTGGTCCAGTGGTTACTACCGAGGGCCCTGGTTCAATCAGCTGTGTGGTGCTGCTGGGGGTGGGGGACAGAAAAAACAAATGAAAGAATTAGTGGAATGAACGAGAGGTAGCAAAGCAGAGTCAGGGATAGCAACCTTTTCCAAAGTCTGGCTGTAAAAGGGAACAGAGAAACAGTGTGGCCTCTGAAGGGGACTGTGTGTTCAAGGGTGGTCTGTTTTCGTTCTCCATTGTACTCTCAGGGCCCCAGTGAATGAACATATGTGTATAAACATACATAGGGAAAAAAAGGAAACACATTAAAATGTTAATAGAAGTTATTGTTGGCAATAACATTATGAGAAATTTTAATTTTCTTCTTTGCAATTTATATTTTCTAATTTTAATATAACATCAGCAGCAGGTAACATTTATTGAGTCTTTGTGATTGATCTGAATGCTTTAAGAGTATTGCCACATTTAATTCTCACAGCAATGCTATGAGGCAGAACCTCTATCTCCACTTTGCAGATGAGAAATCTGAGGTTTAGTGAGGTGAGGCAACTTGCCTAAGGTCCCATAGCCAGTCAGTGCTGAAGCCAGGACTCACATCTGCGCAGTCAGAATCAAGAGAAAACTTGCATTCCCAGCCACTATGCCACATTTTTCTTAGCAAATGTGTACTACTTGAGTAAATAAAATGAAGAAATAAAAACAACTACCCCGTAAAACAAAATCAAGCAAACAAAAACCCCAAGGCCATGGGCCATAGATAAGATCAGCCATTTCTCCCTAAGAAACAGCTGTAAGAGGTAGCGAAGGAGATTAGGAAACACCACTGAGATGGGCAAGATGTGGTATGAAAGGTGAAAACAAGCCAATCAAGTCTTAATCCCACTAAAACCAAGAAACCATCTAGTCTGATTGCATCATGTCCAGTCTGAAGAATCTTTTACTGTAACAAGAAGTTCTGCATGCAGTTTAGACAGAGGGACCCCAAAGAGCTTCTAAAGATCCTGAAAGTGAGGCTCTGCTGTGAGGCAGCAACGTGCATCACACTATGAATGTCCCCAACACGTACTCAGCATCCAGCACGCCCTGTATGTAGCCATGCTGTGCTGGGGGTTTACGTGCATTATGGCATTGAATCCTCACAGCACAACAGTGATCTTATTCCAAAAATTAGAAAGGAGGAAACTGAGCATCAGAAAGGTTAAAAGATTTGTTCAAAATTTCTTTTTCTTTTTTTTTTGGCCATGCCTTGTGGCTTGTGGGATTTTAGTTCCCCGACCAGGGATTGAAGCTGGGCCCTTGGCAGTGAAAGAAGCATGGAGTCTTAACCACTGGACCACCAGGGAATTCCCCCAAATTTCTTGATTTGTCTGGTTTTAAGTTAGACTTCGGGCTTTCTACCTTTCTGTGCTCTGAGTCCATGTGTTCTGACCACATAACCTTCTGTTCCATTAGGGAGAACTCTAGAAGGTGGACGTGGGGAAAGGTATGAACATTCAGGGGTGTGGAAAGGTATGAACATTCAGGGAGTGCAGGTTATGCCCAATTCATGTTAACTCCATCTTCACCTTCCACTGGGACTCCTGGACAGTCTCATAAATTTCCCTTTCAATCTCCATGGCAGATTCCCAAGCCAATCTCCTCAAAGTAGCCAGAGTGATCGTGAAAATGCAAATTTCATTAGGTAGCGCTTCTGCTTAAAATTCCACACCTATAACTTGGTTTGCAGTGCTCTGCCGTCCTCTCCAATCTCCGAAAACCGAAAACCGACAGCGCTGGCTTCTTTCTGTCTCCCCCCTGCCCCTGGACTCGGCACCCTCTAGCGCACTCCCTCATGGCCTCCTATGCTTATAGCACTGATAACAGTTTGTGATTATAGACCTATTGTACGATTACTGGAGTAATGTCGAGGCTCTGGGGGCAAGGACTACGTTCATATTGCACAGCACTGCGGGGGCCTGGCACATAGTAGGCCCTCAATGCGTATTACGTGAAGACATAAATTCAAGAAAGCATTTCATGAGAGGGAAGGTTTTATCAATTTAATCTTGATCAGCTCATACTTATAAGATTAGTGCTAGCAAACTGCCAAGTTTTATTATCAGCACTTGTCACAACTGATTACAACATATTACAGTCCCGGGGTGAGTTAATGAAATGGTCTCTCATGAATCTGGTTAGCTTAAATTTAATAGTCTATAAGAGGGTGGGAGGGAGGTTCAAGAGGGAGGAGATATGGGGATATATATACACATACAGCTGATTCACTCTGTTGTACAGCAGAAACTAGCACAACACTGTAAAGCAATTACACTTCAATAAAGATGTATTAAAAAAGAAAAAAAAAGGTCTATGAGAACCAGATCAGCTTTCACTGCCCTGACAGGATGGAGTTCTGCTTTTTCAGAGCTGAGGTCTAGGCCCTGGTCTTGCTCATTTCTGAGGCTGTGCCTGAGTAGCTAGTCAGCCAGCCTCCTAGAAGATGTTGTTCTCCTATCTCAGGGTAATTACCCTCACAGGACTGAACTCAAGCCTGCCCTCGTGGCTATGGTTATGAAGAAATTTCGATCTCTGACAGCTAATGGTTTCACAGTTAAGCACAGAATCTGGGTGATGCTGACAACTCCTATTAATAACAGCAGCTGACACATGCAAACAGGTTCACTACTATCTTGAGAACGCAGCCATTTCTAGACCTGATGTCATGCCTCCTGACCACACCTTGGGAGGCAGGGAGGCAGAAAGGGTGATAGTTCTTGTGATACCAAAAGGGGCTGCGATTACTTGAAGGATCAAGTCACCAAGCACTTGCAGAGGCAAGCTAGACCTTAGCTACTCTACCTCCCGCTTGTTCCAAGCCTCAATTTCTTCATCTGTAAACTAGGGATTGAAACATGCCTTCTGTACAGGTTTCTTATGAGATGTAAATGAACTAATGCAGGTGAAACATCCACTATAGTACTTGGCATCTAGTAGCTACCTCCCTTTCCTTCTGTCAGCAAAGTGCCAAGCCCTATCTAGATGTAAGTAGCTCGCCGGGAATCCCTCCAAATACCACTGATGATGGGACTGCATTTCTTCGCTGAGCCCTGAGGGCTAAACTTTGTGCGTACGTCTCTTTTCCTCTTCGATCTCACCTGCTCCAGGCAGCTCCGACAGGCCTCCTGGATCAGCTGCTCTGCATCTACTTCTTCCCCAACGTTGTCTCGAACGTTCAGTGCTGCCTTCTGGAAGAACTAGGGAGAAATACAATAGAAGACAAGGTCAGAATTCCTGCTAATTTGCATCAACTTGAAGGGAACAGGATATAAAACAAAAGCTTTCCTCCTATGCTCAGAAAGGAAGGAAAGGTGATTAAGAACATGGTTTTGAGATCAGCCAGACTCAGATTCACATCCCAGGCTCTACTTCCCCACTCTATCTTCTCTCAAGGAGGAGAGCTGGGACTTTCCTGGTGGTGCGGTAGTTAAGAATCCATCTGCCAATGCAGGGGCCATGGGTTCGATCCCTGGATCAGGAAGATCCCACATGCCGCAGAGCAACTAAGCCCATGTGTGACAACTACTGAGACTGCACTCTAGAGCCTGTGAGTCACAACTATTGAGCCCATGCACCTAGAGCCTGTGCTCCGCAACAAGAGAAGCCACCGCACTGAGAAGCCCATGCACCACAATGAAGAGTAGCTCCCACTTGCCACAACTAGAGAAAGCCCGCACGCAGCAACAAAGACCAAACACAGCCAAAAATAAATTAAAAAAAAAAAAATGAGGAGGAGAACCATCATGGTGGCGCTATAAAACTCCTCTGGCAAAGCAATAAAGCTATTCTTTTTTTTTTTTTTCTGGCTGTGCCACGTGGCTTGTGGGATCTTAGTTCCCTGACCAGGGATTGAACCTGTGACCTCAGCAGTGAAAGAGCAGAGTTCTAACCACTGGACCACCAGGGAATTCCCTAGGAGAATATATTTTTGACATGAAAAGGTATTCATGATATATTGTCAAGTGAAAGAAGCAAGTTATAAAATAGTTTGGGATAATATGAGCCTATTTATGTAAAAGAGCAAAAAAGCAAACACAGACAAAAGAACTATAAGAATAATATACTACATCAGAGTAAAAGCAGTGATAGAATGATTGTTTTCTTTTTTTTTTTTTTCCTTATCTGTATCTTCTCAATTTCTATAACATACATGTTTTACTTCTGTAGAAGAAAAAAAACCCATGCCAATGCCTGAGATGAACAGATCAGGGAGGCCAGAAAAGACCCAGAGAGTAGAAAAGCCTAACTGAATTCTGACTTCACCAACCTGAAAGAAATATCTGTAGGCTGAGAGGGGTGAGACTTGGCCAGGGCCCCAGGGTATCAGCAGCCCCAGCTGGCTGGGCAAGGGAAAGGCAGAAGGTTCCTCCATTGGGTAAGAGGGAGAGCTTGAGTGAAAACACCAACGCACAAGGTGATATGAGGCCCCAAACCAAGACACCAGGAACACGTTTGTAATGAGAGTCCATGTCTCTAGAAGAAAGTGTTGGTTTTCTCTAGCAAACAGAAAAATTCAGGAACCTATAACGCATGCTCCTGCTGTGGGAGACAACTATGGGGAAGCACTATCGTCTTATATTTAGCATTTTATATATATGCCTTTGTTGTTAACATCAAACCAAGGAGAAGAGTGTGAAAGCATTGGATTAGAGACCTCAAGAGTTAAGGGGGAAAATTCTAAAGGCAAAATTAAATGAAATGATCAGATGAGTTTGACTTCTAAACAAAAAACTAGAGATTAATACTGGTGGTTCGATGTTGACTACTGACTAAATGAAAGCTAGTTAAAATAATCTCTACATTTTACAACCAGCTTGTGAGGTGGGCAGTGCAGCGAATAGATAGGGGTGAGCGTAAGCTACTTCTGGATGTGAGAATGAAATTCAGTCATGCATAGGGAATTCTCAAACACTATTGGTAGAAATGTAAATGACACAAACTTTCCGGAGAGAGGGACTTCCCTGGTGGTCCAGTGGTTAAGACTCCGTGCTTCCACTGCAGGGGGCACGGGTTCAATCCCTGGTCAGGAAACTAAGATCCTGCCATGTGGCACGGAGCCAAACAAGCAAACAACAACAAAACTTTTTGGAGAGAAATTTTCTTGAGGGGAAAATTGTTTCCCCCTTTACCCACCAATTCCATCTTTAGAAATTTATATCCCAGAAATACCCTCACAGGTGAACAGATATACATTCAGGGCTTCCTAGGTGGCGCAGTGGTTAAGAATCCGCCTGCTAATAAAAGGGACACGGGTTCGATCCCTGGGCCAGGAAGATCCCACACGCCACAGAACAACTAAGCCTGTGCGCCACAACTATTGAGCCTGTGCTCTAGAGCCCGTGAACCACAACTACTGAGCCCATGCGCAGCAGCTACTGAAGCCCGTGCACCTAGAGACTGTGCTCTACAATAAGAGAAGCCACTGCAATGAGAAACCCGCACACTGCAACTCTCGCCACAACTAGAGAAATCCTGCGCAAAGCAACGAAGACCCAATGCAGCCAAAAAAAAAAAAAAATAATAAAATAAATCTTAAAAAATATAATAAATAAATAGGGGAGAGCTACTGTTGGGTTTACATTTGAGAGATCACTGGCAGCTGGATGGAGGGCGGACTGAAAGAGGAAAGAATAGAGGCGGTTAGGGATTACACTGGGAGCCTGAATGAGAACTAATGAAGGCCTGAACCAAGGCAGAGGCAAGGAATAAGGACCTGCTGGTCAGATGGTGGGGTGGAAGGTACAGGACCCAGCTACTGGATATGGAAGACGGAACAGAGGGCAGAGCCACTGGACTCTGGTTTCTCAGTGAATGATGCTCCCATTCGAACTTGTCCAAAACTGAGCTCCTGACTTCCCCTGCTTGTTGCCATCTTCCTCGCATCAAGTCAGCGGCAATTCCACCTGCATAGCTGGCCCTGGCAAACAACTCTGGAGTTGTTTACTTCGCTTTTTCTTTTATCTGGCACATGTGAATCACTGGCAAATCCTGTTGCTACCTTGAAAACACATACAGAACCTGACTCTTTCCCAACACCTTTACTGCTAACACCCAAGCCCCTATCATCTCAAGCCTTCCAACTGGTCCTCCTGAAGTCTATTCTCTATACAACTGTTAGAGTGACTCTTTAAAAATGTTCACATCATGAACTCTGCTCAAAACTCTCCAAAAGCCTCTAGTTTACTTGCAATAAAACCCAAAGTCCTGTCGACTGGAAAAAAAAAGGCACAACCTAGAAGTTGTGCAGACAAAGTTGTTTAGCGGACAAAGCTGAAGACTTAAGCCGGGGACACAACATCTCAGGTAGCTCCGAGAGACTGCTCTGAAGAGGCAAGGCGGGGGAGCCATGATATATAGGAGTTTTTGCAACAAAGACCCAGGAACATCAAAAGATTACTGTTAAATAAAGAAAACCAGATATCTCAAGTTAAGGAATTTATCACTTTTCTATGTAAGGGAAGATGCAAGAGTCCAGGCTCACTGAAATTATTCCTTTGATATGCACCTTGGCTATCTGGGGCCAGTATCCTGTGCTTTCTCATCCTGAGTCTCCTCAAGGTGCACTGTCGGGGGTGGCTGCAGCAGTTGACCGCTAGATGGCGGGCATCCTGTTTCTATCCTGAGTTCCCTCAGGGCTCAACATCGGGGTGGCTGTAATGTGATAGCTTGATGGCTGCAACATCCTTTGTTTCCTGATATGGCAGACAATATTTTTCATCCACAGTTCTCACCACGGCTTCAAAGTTCTGCCTGAGCTGAGTCTGTTACCTGTCTGGTCACTTCTCCTACTACTCACCTTCTGGCTCTGCTGGCTCCAGCCACACTGGCCACTCTGTTGCTTTGAATGTGCCAAGCATGCTCCTGCCTCAGGTCCTCTGCTCTTGTTCCCTCTGCCTGGATTGCTTTCCCTCCAGGTATCCGCATGACTTGTCCTTTCCTCACTTTATTTGGGGCTCTGCTCAAATGTCCTCTTAGCAGAGGACTTTCCTAGCCACAATCTATGAAATAGCATCCCTGTTCGCTACAGGTCACTCTCTTCCCCTTCTCTCTGGCGTTCCCTAACAAAGCACACATTTATTTAAAGAGGACAAGGACACTGTCCATTTTGTTCACTGCTACATCCCTAAGTGCCTAAAATAGTGCCTGCATTATGGTAGGTGCTCAGTAAATACTTCTTGAATGAATGAATAAACTTAAGAGGAGGAGGTTTAAGAAGAAAAACAAGAGTTCAGTCCTGAATATGCTGGGAATGAAGCATCCATGGGACATTCAGGTAGAGCCATGTAGAAGTTTATTAACAGATCTTGAAAAGAATTTTAAATAGTTAACAATGGTGATATTATTAAGCAAGTAATAAAAACACTTGCATTCCAGGCACAGCGCTGAGCACACTACACTTAAGTCACTTCATCCTCACAACAGCTTGGCAAAATAACTGAGCAGGACCCTATGGGGCCTTCCTGGGTGCAGACCCCTCCCCATATCCTCTACTTTAGCTCCTACCTGAAGTACCTAGATAATAGTATCTGATGCACATTTCCTGAATTGTCTTACAGGTGCTAAAACCATCACCAAAGGGAAGAAATTAACTACTTGATGAATATGAGCATGCAGCCACCAGAGCCTAAGGATTAATAACTTTAACCCCTGTGACACCACCGTTACCTCACTATCAACCAATGAGAGAATTGTGGAAGAGCTGATCACATACCCTGGGATGCCCCTCCCTCACTTTGCCTTTAAAAATGCTTTGCTGGGACTTCCCTGGTGGCGCAGTGGTTAAGAATCCACCTGCCAATGCAGAGGACACGGGTTTGATCCCTGGTCTGGGAAGATCCCACATGCCATGGAGCAACTAATCCCATGTGCCACAACTACTGAGCCTGTGCTCTAGAGCCTGCAAACCACAACTACCGAAGCCCGCATGCCTAGAGCCTATGCTCTGCAACAAGAGAAGCCACTGCAATGAGAAGCCCACGCAGTGCAACAAAGAGTAGTCCCGGCTTGCCACAATTAGAGAAAGCCCGCATACAGCAACGAAGACCCAATGCAGCCAAAAATGGATAAATTAATTAATTAATTAATCTTAAAAAAAAAAAAACAAAACCAAAAAAAGCTTTGCTGAAACCCATTGGGGAGTTTGGGTGTTTTGAGCACTAGCTGTCCCCAGACTCCTTGCTTGGTGCCCTGCGATAAACGCTGCACTTTCCTTCACCACAACCCAATGTCAGTAGATTGGCTTTACTACACGTGGGCAAGCAGACCCAAGTTTGATTTGGTAACAAGAAGAGGAATTCAAATTATCCCCAAAGAGGAAAAACATTCTTGGGAGGAGGGGTTCAGAACTGGAAAACTTTAGATTATCTGTGTGTACTAGAGAGACTGTGATGCAGGAAAGGACTGCCCATGAGTCTTTACTCCTGTGCATTTCTTATCTTTGTGATCTTCTCACCTTCATGTACTTGTTGAAGACGGTCTGGATCTCCTCATTGATGCTAGGCTGTAGGACAGCTCGGAGGAGATCCATGGAGATGGCAGGATCTGTGAAACTGCATTCAGGAGGGAGACAGTCAGGAGGCATGTCCCAAACATCCTTTCCTAGTCTGCCCAGCCAATTATTGACATAGGCCCCTTTAATAATAATAACAGATGGCTTTTACAGAAAACTAGCTATGTGTCCAGGTTCTTTGCAAACCATATAGATGCAGGGCTTTATTTCATACTCATAACTCTATGAAATGGGCAGTATTTTTCAAGTGTTTCAGAAGTATAATACTTAATACGGAAAAAGTCTATACACTTTAACAGTTTTAGTGCACATCCATTTTATCACTACTCAGGTCAAGAAACATATATAACCAGCATCCTAAAGACTCACCTTGTGCTCTCTCCCTTCCCTGAGAGGGATACTATTAGCCCCACATTTGTCTTACTCTCCATGCTATTCTGCCTCTTTGGAGCCTTCAAACACAGAGCCAGTGAGTGTTAGAGACCTTGGGCATTGTTTAATCAATGTGCCCCCCTTGTTTTGAGTTCAGAGGGGAAATGACTTGCTCAAGGTCACAGAGAGTTACAGAATCTGAATCTCCTCTTTCTACTGGCCCATTATCTCTTTTCAGCCCTGTGCAATGGGGACCCAAAAGCTGCCTCCCAAGCCAGTGCCAGGGAGGAAAATCCCACCCAGGGCCAGCCTTACCTTGTTGTCATCTGTGAGCGGCGGCCCCTCCGCTGCACCTGCCGGTGCTTTATCATTATGTTCCAAGGGTTCTGTGGGGACCAAGGGAGCAGATGTCACCGAGGTCCGTGACACTGGGGTCGAGGCGGAGGGTGGGTATTAAGTTAAACCTAGACAGTCCTGCTTCTCAGGTGCTTTCACTGTCTCTCCCACCTTGGGGCGCGGGGGGGGGGGGGGGGGGGGAGGGTAGTGGTTGGAAGGTCCTGCCAGGGAAGAGGAACCGAGGAAAAGTTTCCTAGCTCTAAAGCCCAAACCCCACCTTTTCAGGAACGGGTGGAAGAAGGGAACCAGTGTTTACCGAGGGCCTACTCTGTGCCAGATGATGTGCTGGGCGCTTTATCCGCATTTATTTCCCTCCCCACAACTTTACGAGGCAGGGACTAATCATCTCCATTTTCGAGAAGAGAAAACTGGAGCTCAGGGGCTTGACGGGGCCGGCCCACGTCACCTAGCTAGGAGGGCGGCACCAGAATCTGAAGCTAGGTCGTCGGACTGCGACAACGCCAACCCCCTCGGCGGCACCAGCCACCGCGTTCTCTCGCCCGCGGGCCAGGGTCCCGGGAGCCCGAGGCCCTGCCCGGCCCGAGCCCAGGCCCGGCCGGGGCCTCCCCGGGGGCGCCCTCACCGTGAGAACCAGCTGCCCCGCTGCGCCCGCGTCTCCCAGCTCGGGGCCGCCCCGCTCTGCCCCGCCGGGTCCCCGCGGCTGCTCGGCGTCGCCAGTGGCCCCCATGGCGTCCCCGGCCCCCACAACTTCAGCCGGACTCTGCCACCGGCCGGAAAGTGGCCCCGTGACGTCATTGGAGCGCGTCGCCCGCAGGCTCCGGAAGCGCGACGCGGCGAGCGGCGGGGTTACCAGGGGAACCGAGCCGCGCTGTCTGGCCGGGTCTCCGACGCTTAGAGGCCTTGTGTGTCGGGTGGTCGGGGGCTCCCTCTCGGGAGCCGCCGGGCCTCGGGTGTAGACTGTGGGGATTCAGTCAAGGATCGTTCTCTGGCCGGGCCAACGCCGGTGGAGAAGTGCGGGGCAGGAGGAGGGGAGCAGGTTTCCACGGGCTGGGGTTGGGGAGCGGAGGGGAGCGTTTGTTACTGAGGCGTCTGCAGTTGTTTTTGGGGAACTAGATTTTAATATGCCCGGCACTCAGCCCCCGGAATTGGATGGGCCTAATGCGAGGATCCCGACACCCAACAAGAAGGGTCTGGCCCATGCAATGCCAAACACTCACCCAGCGGTCTCTCCGGGCCTTGACCCCAGCGGTTGCCTCTTGGCGTCTGAAGGTATCTGAATGAAGATTCTGGGCTTCTCTCCCTAGATGGATGATACTGGCATGCGCTGGAGATGCAGGGGTTTAACAGCTGTGGAGTTCCCCAGAGCCCCTTTATCTCTGCGTTAGAGGTAAAACGTCCCTGAATAGAATTGGAACTACTTATGGGTGGTAGATAAGGTTACTTTTATCAGGTCATAATCCCGGGTAGTAGAAGGTGCATGAGTTTTGCAGTTAGAAAGATCTGAACTCAAATCCATTATGATATGGTGATTAAGAACGTTGACTATGGAATTGGACTGCTTACCTTTGTTCTACCACCTATTAGCTGTGACCCACATTTCTTTCTGTGCCTCAGTTTCCCCATCTGTAGAATGGGAATAATAGTACCTAACTCATAGGGTTGCAGTGAGGATTAAGTGAGTTAATACATGTAAAGTACTTAGAATCTTGGCAGTAGTAAACCCTCAAACGATGCTGTCTGTCATTACTATTATTAAATTACAGCAGCCACTACTTACTAGCTTAATGACCTTGGCCAGTGTTCCCTCTGAACTAGTTTTCTTACTTCTGCAAGATTATTGTGAGAAATAAAATAAATAATGTATATAAAGCGCATGTTAGGTCATCAGTAAAAGTTAATTATCTCCATGCTCCAATATCAGCCTTAAAACAACTTGGCAACTTTCTGGCACCAAATTCTTTGGACCTGTTAAGGAGGTTTTTACCCTTTAACCTTATTAGGCTAAGCAATGCCAGTGGACCCTGTTAAGTATAAGGGTGTGTCAAAAATTATCTGCACTCCGATTATATTAAAACTTCTGTTGGCTGCACTGTCTTATCAGCGCTTTCCATTCAAGGCTACTGTCTCCCCAGTCACTGCTGTGCAGCTGTGAATGTTACATCAGTTTATTTGTAACTGCAGTGCAAGCAAAAATGGATGCCCCACTTGTAATTTACATGAAAGAAGAGCAGCCTGCAGTGATTTATTTTTGTGGTCTGAGGGTGTCTTTATTTAAAAAAAGACTGTGCACAGTATGGAGAAAGTTTTTTGTTGCAAAGAAGTGTGTATGAGTGGATAGGAAGGTTGCACAAATGTTAGCCATCAAGAAGGAGCTGGGGGACTTCCTAGCTGGCGCAGTGGTTAAGAATCTGCCTGCCAGTGCAGGGGACATGAGTTCGATCCCTGCTCCAGGAAGATCGCACATGCCGCAGAGCAACTAAGCCCGTGCGCCACAACTACTGAGCTTGTGTTCTAGAGCCCGCGAGCCACAACTGTTGAGCCCATGTGTCACAACTATTGAAGCCTGTGCGCCTAGAGCCTGTGCTCCACAACAAGAGAAGCCACAGAAATGAGGAGCCTGGACACCACAATGAAGAGTAGCCCCCGCTCGCCGCAACTAGAGAAAGCCGTAAGCAGCAACAAAGACCCAACGCAGCCAATAAATTAAAGCAAGCAAGCCCAGATTCACTTCTGATGAAGAAGTGAAGACAGTGTTGCATTCGTGGCTTGCAGCTCAGCCTAAAACATTTTTTAATGAGGGACTATGAAAGCTTGTTGACAGATACACAAAAGTGTATTGAAAAGCAAGGAGACAGATTATGTCGAAAAATGATGTATTTGTCTTTTCTAACAGTTAATTAAAATAAATTCTACAGCGAGAGTGTGGATAATTTTTGACTCACCCTTCTATCATGGTTGACCGAAGGGACAGATAAAGAAAAAGAAATATAGAAAGAAGAGATAAAGAAAGGGAGTATATGTGATCTAGGTTACTACTTGAGTCATAGCAGCTGTTCTTTTGGGTTTTGTTGACTAGCCTTTGTATAGTCCAAGAATGCCCTATATGGGCTAGAGGGACCAAGATATAAATTTTTGGTGCATTTATATTAGTTCTGAACAAATCCAGACACTGCTTATCTGTAGTTTTTGGATAGTTTCTAAGCAGTCTGTTCCATTCTCTCTGTTTTCTAGGTTGCTAGGATGGACAGGAGCCACAGTGCATTTTATTAGCTTTGGTTCTTTCGTCATGTCTCTAGTCCTTTCCTCTCTCATTTCAGCTGTAGCTGTGTCCTTCCAAAACCCTCCAAAGCTCTCTTTGATCCTTTATCCAATGGCCATCCCTCCATTTTCCTGGCTGCCCACTAGATTCCTCATCATTGTCCAGGGGTGTTGTATATATTGCAAAGTTTGATCATTCCCATCACGTGTGTCTTTTGGTAGTGCCAGGAATTTTCCAGCACACCAGCAACCAGTCACTTTTCTTCTCATCAGGAGAAGACATCCTTGGGGATTATTGCAAAAGGGAAAACTTTGGGCCTGGGCTTAGGCCAATCCCCTAGTCTCGCCCTTCCCAGTTGATGTATTGATATAAGGCAAGGAGTACATGTCTGGCCTGAACTGAGTTCTCATCTCAACGCAGCATCATCATCATGTCAAACTGCCTCTTCCTCCTGAAGGTACTTCTTGCTCTTGGGTCCGTGGCATCCTGGGTGACTGCAGGAGAGCATGGTAAGCTATCATTTGGGATCCCTGGCTAACAGTAATAGAAAATGACTAGAAGTCATTCCCTGCCTCCTCCCAGAGTGAGGGCCCTCATTTGGGGAGATGGTCTTCTCTGTAGGACAGAACTGGACACACAGATTCTTAGGGCAGCCAGGATAGGTTTTCCTGCCTTTCTCTAACCTCTCTGGACAAGGAGAGAGCACTTCCAGTGTGGTTTACTAGAGGTTCTAGCTTTTCCCAAGGGCTCTCACCCTAGGGTGAGAATAGGATCACCCCAAGCTTTCTCTCTCTGAAGAATGGCTGGTCCATGTGTGGTGCTGGGTGCGTGTTAGCAGCTGTGTGGGAGGAGAGGAAAGTGGTTGCAGAAATATATATATATTTTAATTTACTTTATTTATTGGCTGCGTTGGGTCTTCGTTGCTGCACACGGGCTTTCTCTAGTTGATGCCGAATGGGGGCTACTCTTCATTGTGGGAGCACAGGCTCCTGATTGTAGTGGCTTCTCTTGTTGAGGAGCACAGGCTTTAGGCACATGGGCTTCAATAGTTGTGGCACATGGGCTCAATAGTTGTGGCTCATGGGCTCTAGAGCACAGGCTCAATAGTTGCGGCACACATGCTTAGTTGCTCCTCAGCATGTGGAATCTTCCCAGATCAGGGCTTGAACCCGTGTCCCCTGCATTGGCAGGCGGATTCTTAACCACTGTGCCACCTAGGAAGTCCCAGAAATATTTTTGATAGAAATTTTGGAGAGACTAAAAGTCCCTGAAGTGCGTCTGCCTTCCATTTCCTGTTTCTTGAGCCCTCGCCAGTTACTCAAATCTCAAGTGATATCTTTTGCAGTGAAAGAAGGAAAATGCCCTCCCGATAAGAATCCATGCCAAGAGCCGTGCCAGGGGGATGAAACCTGTCTGGCTGGGCAGAAGCACTGCAATGCAGGCTGTGGTCGGCTCTGCCAAGGAGGCGTCCCTAAGGGTATGTTGGTTTGAGAGGCAAAATCCAAGTCTTCTTTTCGATCTTCCCTCTGGGCTAGATGGACCCAGAGAGTGTCCTATCTCCTAGATTGGCTCTTGAAATCTATTGATAACTCACCTAGAACACCTTTTCTCCCCCCTTCTGGCAGATCTCTTCTCCCTTAATCACTCGTATCCCCAGTTCTTTGCCTTCTGTCGGGAAAGAACAGGCCATTGATTGTCTGCATCTTTTACTTTGAACTCAGGGTTCCTGTGCAGGCTGACCTCCTTCCAGCCGAACCTCCCCAGGTAGCCGGCCCCTTCCCTGTACCCAGTGGGGTTGCCTGTGACTGGCTCTGGCAGCTCCCTTGGGCAGCCTGCCCATAAGAGAGAATAGAGGGTTGTACTCTTTGCCAGGACTCTTGAGGCCCAGCTCTGGAACCAGAGCCTGGGAATCTGTCTCACAAGGATCACTCACTGTCAGCTTGTCGGGCCTGGCCTGGTACAATCTTTGCAGTGTTTGAAGGTGATGGCTGATTGCGGGGGCTGAGGGTGAGGCTGACAGCCAGGCAAGGCACCTTGGTGAGCTGCTCTGGGCCCTGGCCAGCCCAGCTGGGGCTTCCTCTTTCCTTGGAGCTTGGCAGGTTAGAATAGTGATCTCTCTGCAGCTCTCCCAGAGCCCACTGGCTGAGTGGGGTTCCTCATCAGCTGGGAAGTGATATTGGCTGCTGGGTTATTAGTTAAGTACTTTTCTACAGTTCCAGTCCTGGAGGAGGGCTGGCCCATCCACCCAATGGGACTCTTTGCTACACCCCACTGCACAGGGAGCTCTCCTTCCTGGGTGATGAATAATTTCTGCTTTCATTAAGCTCTGACTTGCCAAAGGCTTACCGTAGCCTGTGCTGTCAATTTGGAAAGGTGGAGGAATGTCAGGGTGCCTGAGGGCACAGGGCAGGCCCTGGGACCTGCTCCCCTGAGGCAGTTTGTGTCTGAGCATGGGTCTGAATTTGGGCTCCTCTGCTAGCTTGCTGTGTGGCCTTGGGCAACCTCATTTTTATCATCCTTAAGCTGGAGATAAGGATATTTACCTCATAGAGTGATAATGCAGTGTCCCTTTGGGCTGCCATAACAGAATACCATAGACTGAATGGCTTATAAACAACAGAAATTTACATCTTACAATTCTGGAGGCTGGGAAGTCCAAGTTCAAGGTGCCAGCAGATTCAGTGTCTGGTGAGGGCTTGCTTCCAGGTTTGTAGACTGCCGTCTTTTTGCTGTGACCCCATGTGGCAGGAGGGCAGTAAGGGCCACTAGTACTCACGAGGGCTCCAGTCTCCTGACCTAATCACCTCCCAAAGACCCCACTACCAAATACCCTCACTTTGGGGATTAGGTTTCAACATATGAATTTTTGGGGAGTACAAATATTCAGTCTACACCATGCAGTTGAGGACAAATGTATGTGAGAAGCTTGTATAAAACCTGCCAAATGACACCCAACAGCTCATATAGTTATGCCTAGAAGCCTGCTGTTCAGGTTCCCTCCCCACCTCTCTGAAGTCTGGCCTGTCTACTCATTGGTTCACTTGTAAATGGATCCAGTGCATCTGGAGTGTCTAGTCTACCTGGCATTTGGGCATCCAGGGGTGACCAAGACAGCCATGGCCCTTGCTCTCATGGAGCTCACCCTTTGATGTGAGACATGGTAAATAATCATAAACGAGCAATAATAACCACCAATCAGGATGAGTGCAATAAAGGGAAAGAAAAGAGAGGGAAAGAGGAGGTATCATTTTAAGTTGAAGAATGAAAAGGAGCTGGCCACTGGGTGGAGCGCTATGAAGAGGGAACTGCAGGGTCAGCGGCCATGGGGTAGGGCCGGGCTTACTATTTTAAGGAGGTGAAAGGTCAGTGTGGCTGGAGAAACGAGATGGAGAAGGAAGGTAGTTCCAGTTGAGGCAGAGTCCAGGCTTTGGGGGAGTCTCCAGGGCCTCTGTCTTAGGTTTTATTATAAGTGCAATGGGAGGCCTTTATAGGGGGCTATAAAAGCAGAAGAGGCCTGATTCAGTCTTCATTTTAAAAAGGCTACTCTGCTGGTGTGTGAAGAATGGATGGGGTGAATGTAGAAGATGGCAGGCCAGTTGAGAGGCCATTGTGGCAGGCTGGGTCGGGGGTAGTCATGGCTTAGATCAGGGTGGTGACACTGCAGACCTGGAAAAGTGGCAGACTTGAGGTACTTCTGATGGTGGAGCTGACTGGCCCAGGGAAAGAAGTTAGCAGATGTGGGTGTTGAGGAAGAGGAAGTGTCAGGAAGGGTGCTGAGTATCTGGCTGGAGCCATTGGGTAATGGTGGTGCCCTTTACTAAGAAGGGGACAACTTTGGGAGGAGGAGGTTTTGGAGCAAAGATTCAGATTATAGCCTAAGAGTGGTCCCCTTTGGCTCCCTCATGGCCTCCCTCCCACTGCGTGAAACTTGACCCCTCCTGATCCCCTGTGACCCTCTGTTTTGCTTTTCACGACGTGCATTATATCATTCGTATGTATTGGTGGCATGGGCTCCCAGTGTGTTTGGGTCCCCTTCTGAAACCTCACTGCTGGTTGTACAGCAGAGTTAACACAGCAGGCCCAAGACTGATATTCTCAGAAAGGCCTGCTCACAAGATCGGGCTGGGCTGGCTTCTGCCAATTTGTAGTTTGAGAGGTTTCCTGCCACCCTAACTAATAAGAGTGGTACGAGCTAGGCAGAGAGCCCCCATGTGACCAGCCCCCAGGAAAAACCTTGAGTCTCCAATGAGCTTCCGTGGTAGACACCACTTCACACGTGTTGTCACAATTCCTTGCTGGAGGAATGAAGTCATCCTGTGGGACTCCCCTGAGAGAGGGCTCTTGGAAGCTTGCGCCTGGTTTCTTCTGGACTTTGCCTCATGCCATCTCTTCCCTTTGATGATTTTGCTTTGTATTTTTGTGCTGTCATAAGTCATGGCCATGTGTACAACTGTATGCCGAGTCCTGTGAGTCCTAGTGAATCACCAAAACTAGGAGCCACTGAAATGAGGGGGCTCCGGACACACTAGTTTATTTATGTTTTCCTAACCCCTAACACTGTTAACCACTGGGTCTTTTGGCAGAACTGAGCTGAGTCCCAGTGCTTGTTGATTTGGTTTTGGGTGAGCCTTGCGGAGGGTAGGGGATCAAAGTGATGTGGGTTAAAGGGCACTGGACCTAGTGTCAGAGCTGGGGGTTTGGGACCCAATTCTGTGACCATTGACTTCAGGCCAATCCCTCCCATTCTGGATGTCTATTGGCCTATTTATAAGAGAAGAAGAGCAGGTTTGAGGGCTCAGAGGGCCCTTCTTGGCTTAAGAAGTTTTGAAATTTCACTTGTCTGCCAGCAGCTGGTGTCCTTCCCTAGTGGAAGGTTGGAGCTGGGGTGCAGTAGAGACTAAGCGTGACTATTTCCTAGGCATCAGCTTTTTATTCTAGTTTTCTGGTGATAGCTTGGGATCTTGGGATAGGGGCATATCTGGAGGCTGAGGATGACCATCCCCTTTCTGGCTATCATTCCTATTTCTCATCCTGATTCCTGCTAAGATACCTGTGAGGTGACTGGAAACCACGTGGTATGAGAAACTGAGCTTACCTAGCCTGGCAAAGCTGAGACAGCGAAAGGCAGAGGGTGTCTAAAGAGATGGCATGAGCTGTGTTTCTGCCAGGTCTCTGGGGACAGGAAAAGGACCAGTGGATAGAAACAGATTTCAGTTGAGTATAAAGAACTTTTTTATACTTAAGGCTGTCTAGCTTAAGTATAAGGATGGCGTAGTCTGACTTGGAGGTAATGAGACCCCCTTAATTCCAGCTGTTCAAGCTGAGAGTAGGGGGTTGTTTTGCAGGGATTCAAGCATCAGATAGGGTGGCCCTGCAGGGCACTGGTCCGAGGGGAAGTGCCCTGATGCTTAGGGCTTCAGTCTATCCTCCAACGGTCCCTTCATTGCTTCTAGTATTTGATAAAACCCCGGGTAGCTCAAGGAAGCCTGGCCTGGGAGAGGGTAGGGCTTTGGTCTCTATGCCTGGTCCTGGGGATGAGGGCAGAGGTAGCAAGGCGCTCCTGGCATCGGTTACTTCAGAGTCAGGCCCAGCAAAATGGTGAAATCTGGAAAGTGTGGTATTCTAGGCCTCCACTCTCTAGGGTACAAGGTATAACTTGGTGAGATGTTTATGTTGCTGTGTTTTTCCCTACCAGGGAGATTTTTATGCCCAGCCTCTTCCACCGTGGACTAAAAGGCTTTGGTCTTTGTTAAATGGATTTTAGTGTTGGTGAAGCAGATGGGGAGGTGTGGGGAGAAAATATGATTTCAGTGACCATATTTTCTGAATAATAAAAAAAATCAAGACAGTTGTGACGCAAGCTGACAATGGCATAAAATATTTGAAATAGGGGCTATTCAGAAAAATCCTAGGATGCCAGGATACCTTGATTTTTTAGCTGCACGTGTTCTCTTGGAGTCCAACACTTGTTTTTTCCATCATGTCAGACTTCCTGGAGCCAGCCCTGTCCAATTGTATGTACATGTTCTTTCTCAAAGGCACTGGGCCAGTCCTGTCTTGGTTTTCTACAAAGCCTTGAATTGCCTGTCATTTCCCCTCCATTGAAAAAACTTGAAATAAACACAGAGAGGAATGAGTCACAACGAGTGGGTTTGGTTTGGATGTGACTTCTTGGGTGTGCCTGCCCCCATGGACCTGGCCTGTTGCCCACATGTCTTAGGGGTGGTGTAGTAGAAAGAGTGCTTCATTGCAAACCAAGAGGCTGAGTTTTGTCCTGCTTTGCCGCTGACTTACTCTGCAGTTCTGGGCCAACCCCTTCTCTTCTCTGAGTTTCACTGTCTTCTTAGGGGCTGTGAAAGGGCACATCAAGAATGTGTTTGGCTACATGCAACAGAAAATGAACCCAACAGAGATTCTTCTTTCTCACACAACAAGAAGTCCTGAAGTTGGCGCCAGGGCCGGTGCAGTGGCTCCACAATGAGGCTATTTCTCTTTCTCTCCTTTGTGGTTCTTGATTTTGTCTTCATACAGGTTGCCTCCTGGTTGAAAGAAGACTGCTCTGATTTGCTGTCTGTCTTTGGACTGGAAGAAGAAACGAGGAGGCAGTTTGATATTTGTATTCCCTGAGTCCACAGTGCAAAAGTTTTCCCAGTTTATGTCTTAGTCTGTGGTCACCCCTAGTTACAAGGGAATATGCGGGAAGCAAATCATTTTAGCCAACTGGCCTCATTGCCTCTCAGAACAAGCCTGGGGTTCTATTAACAAGTGTTTCAGTTAGTTATTGCTGCCTAACAAACCATCCCCAAACTGAGCGACTTAACACAGTACATCCCCCCCACCCCCCCAGCCCCAATCCTGAAGTCATCAACATTAACACAGTGCATTCTTTCTCACAGTTGTGTGGGTTTGTGGGCTGGCTGGGCTTGGCTGGTCTTAGCCGGGCAGTTCTTATACCAATGGCACAACTGAGGTCCTTCATGCAGCTGGGAACTCAGTGGCAAGCTCCACTGTGGCTGGAATGTCCAGGATGGCCTCTCCTCCCCCAGGTTCTCTGCCCAGGAGAAGTCTCATCATCCCACAGTCTAGCCCAAGCTGCTTTACAGCATGGCAGCTGGTTTCCAGGAGGGAATATTCAAGCCCCAGTATGCAAGTGTTGCTCAAGCCTCTGCTTGCACCTTACTCGCTGGTGTCCTGTCGGTCAAAGCAAGTCACCCAGTCAAGCCCAGAGACAGTATGGGAGGGGGCTACCCAAGGGCATGAATTCCAGCAGCCACCAGTGTTGATGTCGACCACAGAAAGCAAGGAGGGAGGATGAATATGGGGGTGGCAACTAGTGTGTTTGCCACAGCTTGTTAGATCGCAGCAGTGCTTTTCAACCTGTGAGTCTGAATATCAATGTAGTATTTTGTGGCCAGTAGTAAAAAAAGAAGAAATAGAATGTAAAGTGTCAGCATTGCATATACATGTAAGTGCATAAATATGTACGTTAAAAATTTTTTTTAAAAATTTATTTATTTTTGGCTGCATTGGGTCTTCATTGCTGTGTGCAGGCTTTCTCTAGTTGTGCTGAGCAGGGGCTACTCTTTGTTGCGGTGCATGGACTTCTCATTGCGGTGGCTTCTCTTGTTGTGGAGCATGGGCTCTAGGCACGCAGGCTCAGTAGTTGTGGCACATGGCCTTAGCTGCTGTGTGACATGTGGGATCTTCCCGGACCAGGGATTGAACCCATGTCCCCTGCATTGGCAGGTGGGTTCTTAACCACTGTGCCACCAGGGAAATCCCTGTACATTTAAAATATAAATATGTATAAAATACACAGGGGGCACAGTGGAAAATGTATTTTGTTCTCAGAGTCCCCATAAAAATAACTGGAAACACTGGGCTTGAGCACCTCTGGCCCCAATGCTCTCTTTCTGTGGCAGAGCTTGGCCATGAATGTCCTGCTGACCCCCTTCCGTGTGAAGAGCTGTGTGATGGGGACACGTCCTGTCCCCAGGGACATAAGTGCTGCAGCACTGGCTGTGGCTATGCCTGCCGCGGAGACATTAAGGGAGGTATGTCGGCTCTTTGGGGAAGAAATCCTTGAGTGCTCCTGGGGTCCCAGAGTTGGTTTGGGAGGGAGCCATCTGTGGGCTTCTTTTCTTTCTCTTCGTGGGAAGGGTCAGAGTTCTGATCCTTTCAGTCCTCCTAAACCCTCAACGCGAAGCAACCCTCCTCCAAGGACCAAGGGGCCCATGTTGGCATTGAAAGAACTAGAGGAAGGCAGTGGGGGTTAGTAGGAAGTCCAAGCATGGGGGGAGAGGCTGGTGGTCTGGGAGCCTTGCTCCTTCTGCACCCCACCCATCCCCACCCCCAAACCTACAGAGACATTAAATCCCCAGATACCTTTAGGGAACTCCCTGTGGGACACCATTTGGAAATTATTAGTCCAGATGCTCTCTTGGGGCCCTGCAGGGGCTCAGATCCTCCAACTTCAAGGTTTCTCAGCCAGATCTTTGGTTAAGATCTAGTTAGAATCGGGTGGATTCATTGGGAGCCTCTGTGTCTATGTCCCAGATGGGAACTTGGAGTCATTGGAGCCAACCCTTCTGTCTCTATACCTATGCCTGTTTATCCTGCAGGGCGGGGCGGTAACTGTCCAGAAATTTTGGTGGGCCTGTGCATTGTCAGCTGCATGGTGGATGAGGACTGCCAAACTGGGGAAAAGTGTTGCAAGTCAGGCTGTGGCCGCTTCTGTGTCCCACCAGTCCTGCCACCCCAACTGGCCCTGAACCCCAACTGGACCATCAGGTCTGATTCTGAATAAGGTGAGTACAGTCCATTGTTATCAATAACAACGGACTTAACTGCTATGTACAAAGCCGTGGTTTGGGTGCTGGGTGGGGACTTCAGAAGGGCAAGACAGTTTTTGCCCTGGAGAGTCCAGTTGGAGAGAAAGATTCTATGTCACAGATCAGAACGCTTGTATAGGCAGTATGGGCGTATAGGTGATCAGAGTAAGTGTGGCTCCTTGGGAAAGTCCTTCTCCTAGAAGTAGGACTTCATCTAGGCCCTAAATTCTAGGCAGGATGTGACCAAGGCGGGAGAGCACAAAGAACATGCTTGACAGGTGGTCTGGTGACTGTCAGCAGAGGCGCAGAGGGAGGAATGTATGTGACATGTTTGGGGAGCTGGGATGGGGTGGTGAGAGAGTGGGTAAGGGAACAGACAGACTATTTTTATAACAGGAAATATAAGGCTGGTCACTGAATGATGAGACTCTTCAATGCCAGTTTAGACTGGATTGTCTGGGAAGCAGGGAGCCATTTAAGGCTTTTGAGAGCAATCTTTGCCAAACTTCTCCAGGGTGGAAGGGAAGAAAAACATGTTGGGGAGCTGGAGCCAGGAGGCCGCAGTTGTGACCCGATGTTTCTTCTTGCAGAGATCCTGGTGCCCCAGCTGCCCTAATGTGCCCTGAGTTTCTTCGGTGCCTCCATGGGGCTTGTCCTGGCAGCCAGGAGAGGATGATGTCCTGGGGCTTGTGATACCCTCAGGGACTTTCATTGCCCTCTCTGCTCTGTTTCTGTTCCTGCTCCTGCTGCTGTCCTGAGAGTAGGAAACCCAGCCCTCGGCTTGGGTAGTGGGTGTGTGGTGCTTCTTTTCCCCAATAAAGGCTGGCGCTGACCCTCTTGTCTATGCTGTTTGAGGGCTAAGATGAGGAAAGAGAGCAAGGGGGTCTGAGTGTGGCTGTGGGATTATGGGACTAACTTATTTAGAAAGGATGGGGGCTGCCCTGGTGGTGCAGTGGTTAAAAACCCACCTGCCAATGCAGGGGACATGGGTTCGATCCCTGCTCCAGGAAGATCCCACATGCCGTGGAGCAACTAAGCCCGTGTACCACAACTATTGAGCCTGCGCTTTAGAGCCCATGAACCACAACTGTTGAGCCCATGTGCTGCAACTATTGAAGCCCACGTGCCTAGAGCCCATGCTTCACAACAAGAGAAGCCACGGCAATGAGGAGCCCGCTCACCACAACGAAGAGTAGCCTCCACTCACAGCAACTAAAAGAAAGTCCGTGCACAGCAAAAAAGACCCAACAACATAAATAAATTAATTAATTAATTAAAAAAAAGTTGATGCCTTATAAAGATTTTTAGGGGCGTCAAGAAGGGGGAATGATGAGGAAAAATTTGGAGTTCATAGCTTTATGCCTGCTTGCCTTTGTTTGAAAATCCTTTGCACGTAACACCTAGCAATTTCCTTGCTCTGTAATCACCTGTAACCTATGGTAATTGAGTAGCCAATCAAATAATCCAATCAATTAATGCCAATTGTAGCTATGTGTTTTAACCTATATAAGGAGAGAATTCACCTAGAACAGGGCCCAGGACTTTGGAGCGTTAGCTCGTCTGGTGCCCTCAGCTCAATAAACCTGAGTTCTCCAACCCTCCGAGTGTGATGCTTGGTTTCTCGTGGGATCGATTTCTGCAACAGAATCAGTGCAGAGAAGGGCAGCCTCATCTAGATTCACAAGCATCAGTAAAGAATGAGGAAACCCCCCATAGGAGTTAAGAGGGAACACTTTATAAAAAAAAATTTATTTTCTGGCTGCGTTGGGTCTTTGTTCCTGCGTGGGGGCTTTCTGTAGTTGCAGAGAGGGGGGCTACTCTTCGTTGTGGTACATGGGCTTCTCATTGCTGTGGCTTCTTTTGTTGCAGAGCGCAGGCTTTAGGCACGCAGTCTTCACTAGCTGTGGTGCACGGGCTTAGTTTGCTCTGTGGCATGTGGGATCTTCTTGGACCAGGGATCAAACCCATGTCCCCTACATTGGCAGGCAGATTCTAAACCACTGTGCCACCAGGGAAGTCCCAGCAGGGAACACTTTTTGAGTACTGACTACGTCCCAGGCACTGAGCTAAGAACTTTCCATGCACAATCTCATTTAATCCTCATAGTGGCCCTAAGAAATCCCATGTTTTAAAGCTGAGGAAACCGAGAGACAGAAAGTTAATTTTTTTATTTAAAATTTTTTTATTTTATTGAAGTATAGTTGATTTACAATGTTGTGTTAATTTCTACCATACAGCAAAGTGATTCAGGTATACATATATACACATCCTTTTTCATATTCTTTTCCATATGGTTTATCGCAAGATATTGAATATAGTTCTCTGTGCTATACAGTAGGTCCTTGTTGTTTATTGTTTATATAATAGTTTGCATCTGCTAACCCCAAACTCCCAATCCACCCCTCCTCCACCCCCCCTCCCCCTTGGCAAGCACAAGTCTCTACGTCTGCGAGTCTATTTCTGTTTTGCAGATAAGTTCATTTGTGTCGTATTTTAGATTCCACATGTAAGTGATATCATATGGTATTTGTCTTTCTCTTTCTGGAGAGTCAGAAAGGTTAAATAACTTGCTCGAGGTCCCAGAGTAAGTTGGAGGGCTAGTGTGAACCTTGGCCTGTTTGACCTCAAAAGCCTTCTAATTAAAAAAAATTTTTTTACTTATTTATTTATTTTGGCTGCACCAGGTCTTAGTTGCGGCATGTGGGCTCTTAGTTGTGGCATGCAGGCGGGATCTAGTTCCCCGACCAGGGATGGAACCTGGGCCCCCTGCACTGGGAGCGTGGAGTCTTACCCACTGGGCCACCAGAGAAGTCCCTCTTCTAATTTTGATATTCTACTTTCTCTAATTATAAAGTAGTGATAGGCTAGTGGTTTGGGATCCACTGTGATAGTTTGGGAAGTAAGAAAAAGAGGGACAGGCAGGGGTAATGCTGCATTATACTCTGCCTTTCATACTTCCTCATTCATACTCTGTCATCATGTTCTTCTATACTAACCATCAGACCATGAGGTAACAGCTCTTGAATTGCTTTCTTCCAACAACAATCTGGCCCCCAGCTGCAGTCTGGAGCAGGATACCAGCACACCGAGGACAGGGAAATGAAATGGAGTTTGTGAGTGTCTCATCCATACACTGAAGATGAGGTGAGGGTGCTCAGTGAGGGATCCAGACCTATTTTGGTGATGGTGGTAGGTCTCAGATGCTCCTCCTCTGGGGCCCCAGGACTAGCTGCGCTCTGGGGGCTGGGAATTTTGAGTGAAAAGAATTCTTTGTTCGTGCTTTCATACTCAGAGCCACCAGAGGGCAGCAGATGTCTGTCAGACCATTTCCAGGCAAGAGAAATGATATTCTAGAAGCCTAGTTAAGACAAAAGTCTGAGTTCATCCCAGCTTTTTCGATCCACTTTGGGAAAAATTTACATAGCTGGGTCTTGTCGACTAAAAAAATGCACAACGTGAGAGTTGTGAGTTGAGTTTATTTGGGGTAAAATGAGGACTGCAGCACAGGAGACAGCATCCCAGATAGCTCTGAGAAACTGTCCCAAAGAAGCAGGGGGGAAGATTAGTGTATATGTATTCTTGGTAAAGGAGGAGGACATGCAATCAAATACATTTTTTTTGTAGGGGGTTTCTGCTAGTCACGAGGAGCAGGCATCACCATGTAGGGATTTAGTGCTTTTCTAGATATGAGGAGATGCAAGGGTTGGGCTCATAAAATCAGCTCCTGAAAACATCTAACTATCTGAAGCCCTGTTTTGCCCATTTTCCAAAGCACAGAGTGCCTCATTCCTGGTCTCCACCCTGAATTCCCTTCAGGGGATGTGGAAGGTCAGCAGCTGCAGCAGCGCAGTGTGATTTGATCCTTGTAGAGGTAGATGGCAAGTGCCCATGGCAAGTGCCAATTTGTAGTTGACAGTCTATACTCCAGATCCTTACTGAAGTACATGTAATAAAGGAAGACCTAATGTTATGACCTTCCTTTTCATATGATGTGGAATGCTGCTGCACTTTTGGTAACATTTATCTTGGGGACATTATCCATTATGTTGTATCAGTGTTTCTTGTACAGACTTGTACTGAGCAAATTCCTTGTGGAGCTCAAGATCAGGAAAGTTTCCCTCTCATGATAAGCTCTCATGAGAATGGGAAGTAACTTATTGGACATTGCTTTCTAGAGATGATGTTTCATTTTGGCTATTGGGAAGCCAAGAGCTTGTTTTTGTTGTTGTTGTTGTTGCTTGTTTTTGTTTTTGTGTTTTTTTAAAATTGTAATATAGTTGCTTTACAGTGTTATGTTAATTTCTACTGTACAGCAAAGTGAATCAGCTATACATATACCTGTATCCCCTCTTTTTTGGATTTTCTTCCCATTTAGGTCACTGCAGAGCACTGAGTAGAGTTCCCTGTGCTATGCAGTGGGTTCTCATTAGTTATTTATTTTATACATAGTGTCAGTAATGTATATATGTCAGTCCCCATCTCCCAGTTCATCCCACTCAAGAGCCTGAGTTTTGGAGTGAGGGCTGGGTTTGAATTTAGATTCTCTGTTGCTTATTATCTCTATGCAAAAATGAATGAGGATAATAACATCACTTTGCCCATCTCACAAGACTTCTGTGAAAAGTCAATATATAAACAAAGCACTTAGCACAGAGCCTGACACAAAATACACACTCAATGAAAGTTAGCTATTGTTACTCAGTTTCTCTACTCTCTTTTATTGTCCCTGACTTTTTTTGTTTTTACTCTTGGTTCAGTGATTTTTCAGTTTTATGGAATCTGTTTTATAGTATTAAGTTCCTCAAATCCTGTTTGGAGGAAGATGGAGTATACGTATATGAGAGGTGATTACCAGTTAGAATTCCTAGGCAGAAAGAAATATCTAGAGCAGCACTCTCTAATAGAAATATAATGCAAGCCACATTTTCATTTCAAATTTTCTCATGGCCACATTAAACAAAGAAAACGTTTGGTGTTTACTCAGAAGTTAAAAATAGAATTACCCTAAATCCAGCAATTCTACTCTCAGGCATATACCTAAAGGAATCAAAAACAGGTGTTTAAACAAAAACTTGTACGTGAATGTTCGTAGAGACACTGTTTGCAATCACCAAAAGCTGGAAGCAACCCAAATGTCAATCAGTGGATAAATGGATAAACAAAATAGGGCATATCCATCCTATGGAATATTATCTGGGCTTAAAAGGAAAGAAGTACTGACGTATGCTACAACTTGGATGAGCCTGGAAAACATGCTGCTAAGTGAAAGAAACTAGACACAAAGGACCACATATTGTATGATTCTATTCAAACAAAATATCTAGAATAGGCAAATCCATGGAGACAGAAAGCCAGTTAGTGGTTGCCAGGTCTGGATTTAGAGCAGAATTACAGCTCACCCTTGTACAACATGGTTTTGAACTGCGTGGGTGCACTTAAGTGTGGATTTTTTCCAATAGTAAACACTACCGTGCTGGTTGGTTGAATCAGTGGATACAGGACCGTGTATCCAGAGGAAATGTGGATACAGAGGAGCTTCATATAGGGAGGGCCGACTATAAGTTAATACTCAAATTTTTGACTGTGCGTAGGTTCGGTTCCCCTGACCCTGGCCTAGTTCAAGGGTCATCAGTACCGAAATGGGCATTTTAATGTGCGGATTTCCAAATCCCATTCTAGATATTTTAGTTCAGTAGGTCAAAGCTGAAGAAGCCAAAGAAGCTGCTTGTTTATTTATTAGTAGCTATTTAAAAAATGCTCCTCAGGGGATTCTAATAGATGATCTGGTTTGGGGATCTCTGAATTAGAAGTTTGTGAAAATGAAACAGAGCAGGACTCTGTGGGGCTACTGGGCACGGAAGCCTTTCTGTGTCCCCCCATTTCTTGGGAATAGGCTCAGCCTTCAGGACCTTCCCTGAGTTCCAAAGGGCAGATTCAAACTGTTGCTTATCAGGGAAGGGAGGGGATGCAGAGACCAGGGAGGAACAGCCAAGAAACAGTAGCGCAGCCTTGGGGCAGGTTCTTGGTTCTGCCTCAAAGTATACACATAATAACATCTTTGAGCGCTTCTGTGGAACTAAAGCAGCCAACAAATGGAAGATGAGCTACTTGATGAAGCATTCTTCATTCCAGAGAGAAGATCATAGTTTGATAACTTCCGAGAACCACAAAAGCTCAGCAGGAGACCACCTGAGGCCAAATTAAAGGAGTACAGGCCCTGCACTTGCCCTGATTGTTATCAGCAACCTGGCCCTTGACCCAGTGCTATAAAACTCCTCACCAAATTCCCCCCTCCCCCTTTGCCTGGCAAAACAATAAAGCTATTCTTTTCTATTTCACCCAAAACTCTGTCTGTGTGATTCCATTCGACATCTGTGTGCAGAGGCCAAGTAAGTTTTCAGCATCAAAAGCCCGTCTCAGTAATCCTTTTTTTTTCTTTCTGGCTGCGCCACGGGGCAACCAGGATCTTAGTTCCCTGACCAGGGCTCAAACCCACACCCCCTGCAGTGGACGTGCAGAGTCCTAACCACTGGACCACCAGGGAAGTCCCCTTTTTCCACCTTGAAATACAGGCTTTTCTTTCCAGCATTCTCTCACCCAAGGCCACATAAAATGAACAACTTAGTCCCTTCTCTCCCACCTTGTTTTCTTCTGCCTTCTTAACAGTGAAACTCGAAACTAAAGCAAGCCTGTCTCTGTCTCCATCAAATAGCCCAGTTCATCAGGGTCCCTAAGAATGAACAGTTTAAGGTACTTAATGCAAAACTTATATTTATATGGAAATGAAAATAGTATCTTTCTGGTTTTCCTGATTACAAATTCCAGTTAAGTTCATTAACGCTGAACGGTTTAAATTAGTTTGCTGATGTTTTAAGTGCATGTTTAGCCTAGCAACTTGTTGAGACTGCCCTGTCCTGGAATGAAGCCCTCATCCTGCTAGGTAGTTGTGTGTTAAGGTTCTTGGTTACCAGCAACAGAAAGATGCTGGCTAACTCATGCAAATGGGAGTGTGCTGGAACAATATTGGAGCTCACATGATTCTTGGAAAGCTGGGGCTCCACACCTGGAGCTCATGGCACCCTGGAGGGTCAAGAGGGAGAAAGCATCATCTAGGCAGGAAGGTCATCTAGGTTGGGTCCCAGTGGTGTTGGAGGAATCGGTAGAGGTAGGCAGGACACCGAGGCTTATAAAGCAGGAAGCAATGCTTATTGTACTGGTACAGGCCCAGTGGATTCACATCCAAAGACTGAGCCCCGAACCAAAGGAGAACTTCTCCTTTTATAGACCAGTTCCCGCTTTTGGGAGCCTATAGCTATGTTTATCTATGCAGAAGCAATGTACAGAAGCCAGAGTGCATCTGTTGACCCAGATGTTTGCGCTGCCCCTGGCAGGGTCTTGTGAAAGAGGCCATAAGTTATTTATTCCCTGGGGCTTGCATTTTCCTATGTTTGCTTTGTCCTTCCCTGTTTTTGTTATTAACCTGCCTCAGTGGCACTATTGTGGGCAGTTTGGTGGGCATGGCTGGTCCTGTTCTGGTTGGTTGCCAAGCCCTGCCTTGTGTGGAGGCTGCCAGCCCGCTGGTGGGTGAGGCTGGGTCCCAGGGCAGCTGGCTTCCTGGTCCAGGGGGTCCCAGGGCTGGTGCTGGCCTGCTGGTGGGTGGAGGGACCCCTGGGGAGAGGGAGGAGTCCAAAATGTTGCTTGCCAACACCAATGTCCTCGTGGGAGACTGAGTTCCAAAAAATGTCTTCTGCCAGTGTCTATGTCCCTGGGGGGAGGCCTAGTTGTCTCCTGCCTTCTCTCCAGGAGGCTCTCCAAGATCAGCGAGTGGGTCTTCCCTTGGCGCCTTTCAAATGACCACCTCTGCACTGACTCTGAGCATATGAGATTTTATGTGTGCCCTTTACAGGTGGAGTCCCTGTTTCCTACTGTTGCCGTAATAACGGCTGCTTTGTACACCGAGGCCTAATAGAAATATGGAGACAGAGATTTTGCAGGAAGAGAGAGATGGCTTTATTTTTCTTTGCCAGGCAAAGGGAAGACACAGCAGGTTAGCGCCTCAAGAACTGTGCCCCCCATCCTTGGGAGCTGGGGAAGATTTTATACGTGGGGGGCTCGCAGTCTGGGGTATGTGATAAGGATCAAGTAGGTGGAGGTCTTGCATTCTTTTTCCTTTGCATTATTCTTTTTTTTTTTTCTTTGCAAGATTTCAAAACAGTCATAGCTGGCTGGGGTCTGGCAGTTTGTTGATTGTCTGTTTGCCTGGCAGTTTGTTGATTGTCTGTTTGCCTGGCAGTTTGTTGATTGTCTGTTTGTCGGCTGGGGACCTCTTTTCTGAAATGCAAAACAAACTATAGGGATAATTTTGTTACAAAGGTGCTATGGAATGTAGCTTCCAAGTTGTAAATAAGGTTAGCAAATGACAGGCAGGATGTAACTCACATAGAGTTAAGTATCAGGGAGTTAGCTTTGTGAAGTAAAAATCTAGTAACTAGGGATATCTAGTAACTAGAGATTAGTGACAGCTAAAGTAAAACAAGGAACGATTAACTCTTTTAGGCCAAGTTATCTTTCTCCTCTAGCCTGTTTAACCTTCTCTTTGTTTTCCTTGCTCTCAAGAGGAAAAAGAACAATCACTTCTATTTGCATTGCAACAATTTCCCCCACTGCTAGTTCATTCCCCCCATATCAATGGAGAAGCTCACTTTTATTTGTCTTGCAACACTACAGCCCTCTGGCTTTCCTATACACAAGTCCTGCTGGCCTTCAAAGCCAGACAGTTCTGGCGGTTCATCTTCCCGATGCAGGACCCCCAGGTTGGGGAGCTTGATGTGTTGCCTACCTGGCGGTGTGGGTCCTGACTATACTGCGGGGAGCAGCCCTGAGAAAGGGGTCCTGCTCCCAGGACATGGCCCTGGGAGCTGCCTTAATTCAAGGATTTGTGTAAAACAAACATAGCTCTCTGTCCCACCACCTCGACCTTGAGTATGTGTTCCCACAGACTCCTTATCGTATGAGAACATCCTGAGACCATGTAGGGTGCAGGCTACTATGCAAGTTCCTGGTGCCCTTGAAGAGATAGAACAAGTTACAACAAAGAAGGAGTCATTTCTTTTGATGTCCCCCTTTATTCTGAAAGTGTATTAAAGGCCACCGCATAATAAAGAAGTTTGTCAGTTGCCCTAGAGGCTTCTGATCCTCTCGACCCCATCTTTTGTCTGTCTTTCTTTATTTCCTAGCCGCGTCGTGTTTGCCTAAGGACCTGATCGATTTTGCCGGCAGGCTCCGGCACTATACCGTGACTCCGCCCCTCCTACCCATCTCATTGTAGTTCTTTCTTTGTGTCTTTAGGCATGGAAAAATCTTTTCTGCTAGTCTTCAGGTCATTCTCAGAGATGGTTGCTCTGTAAAGAGTTGTAATTTCCGTGGGCCCGTGGGAGGAGGTGAGCTCAGGGTCTTCCTATTCTGCCATCTTAGCCACACCTCCCAAAACCTTCACCCTCATTTGTGACTACCAAAAGTGTCTCCAGATATGGACACACGTCCTCTGGGGGGAAAATGGTCCCTGGTTGAGAACCTAGATCCTAACTCATGTTCTGCCCCTTTGTGGTGAGATGTGTAGAGAAAAGATCTGTTTCCTTGACTTCTGACTTGTGTTGTGGTTAGCGGGCACCTGGAATCAACCCTCATAAGATACTGTAGACTGGATGAAGAGCATTCCCTGGAAAGAAATAGGTTTGCTACTAGGAAAGAGAAAGGGATATTAAGCAGCTTGCTTGAAGTCCTCAGGGCCATAAAGATCCCTGTTAAGAGCTTTTCACATTTTATGGGTCCAAATCATAGATAGCTGATGCAGGAGAAACTTGCATTCTAAGAAGTTATGTCAGGGTCTTCCCTGGTGGTCCAGTGGGTAAGACTGCACTTCCACCGCAGGGGCCATGGGTTCGATCCCTGGTTGGGGAACTAAGATCCCACAAGCCGAGAGGCCAAAAAAAACCCCCAAAACAAAAAACCAAACAAATAAAAGAAGTTATGTCAGCTAGATCTCCTTTCCTGACAGCTTCCTGATTTCTCACAGGCTAGTACTTGTGAGATGAGAATACGCATCACCAAAGGTTCTTTTTTTTTTTTTTTTGTGGGAATTCCCCCAAGGGGTCTTGTTAACACACAAATTCAACAGTTCTCAGGTGGGCCCAAGAGTCTGCTTCCAGGGAGTGTTGGTGCTGCCGTTTTTTGTTGTTGTTGTTGTTTGTTTTTTAAAATTTTCCTTCTTATGTTACATTCTCTTTTTTCCTACCCATTTAATTAAAAAAATTCACAAAAGTCATTCTTTGGAATGCTAGAATATAGTTCTGAAAGACTCTCGAGGAAATGACACTTGAGTCTTGTTTATATAAGATAGTGTTTCACAATAGTCAGAGGGAGGATAATCTTCAGAATCCGTGAATGGGCACCAGGTAGGTTATATCCATGATGTCAGGCCTAGAACAATATTTTATATGGACTCAGAACAGTCGAGATACTAGACTCCAACTTAACGCCTAGGGGCTACTTTCTAGTTTCGTTTGTCCTTTTCTGCATAGGAGTAATTCCTGGGTAAGGGGCTGGGGTGACATCGCTAACCTATGCTTTCTTCCAACGCCCGAGGTTTCTCCAGAGCTGTGCCCATAGTCCAGGGGCAGGGGTTGCCATTGATGGAACTGAGCTAGAATGTTCAGCACATTCACATGTGGCTTTACCCTAAGCTATAGTTCCCCCTACCGTTTATGGCCCGTAGCATATTGACCTACTCTGCTCATATCTCTAAACTCATTTGTGAGGCTGGGCCCTTGATGAGACTGTGAATAAGGCAATTAGGGTAAAGGGGAATGACCCTCTCTACTCTTACTGTAGAGGTTCAGCTTGATTTAAGACTTGTAGTTTCCCAGCTGTAAAGTCACAACTTCTGTACTGCTGGCCCTTGGGGCACAGGAGACATTTCCCTAGTATATGAGTATTGTTGGGGGTTGGATGCTCATTGATTGGAGGCAGAGGAAATAATTTAATGATGATTGTTTGTGTGCCACTTACATGAAAATCCACTGGGGTCAGTGACAAAATACAGAAACAAACTCAGTTATGGAAGATCATGCCAAGGAGATAGCAACGAGTGCCTTTATCCAGACTGATTCATTACATGGGTAGGTTGGTACCACAGAGAGGTCATTTGTAGTCTGTGTTGGAGGAATCTAGGATGGGAGAGATGAATGAATTTAGATCAGGGCTGACATACAGGAATTTTTCAGTTAAAATTTTATATATCTAATCAGCATGAAAGGCAAAGCTGGGCAAGGAAATTAGTAAGAACTCTGAATTCAAAAACCTTCAAGCAATATAGTCCAATATATTTACTCAGAATAATTTCTTATTTTCTTCAGCGTAATTCTCATGAAGAACATTTCTTTTTCCTTGTTTCTTCCTTCTGTCGAATCAAGCTGATTTTTGTTAACTTCTGTCACTGTTAACAAACAAACAAATTTAGCAATTCATACAGTCGTTAGCAAAATCAATAGGTACTTTACACATTAGCAGAACTTCATTGCTGTTTTTAATACTAGTATCTCTCCTGATCCGTACATCTATCTGTAAAATATTAGTGAGCAAATATAGTGCTAGACCCTGAAGATAGCCAGGTTAATAAAGTGATGTCTCTGCTTTTGAGCATGAGTCTATTGTTTAGCCACTCACTATAGAGATTTGAACCATGGTATTTGTTTTCACCTACTCTCCTGACACTCCCATAACTGCTCTTCTTTTTAAAACTATTTTTAAATTAATTAATTAATTAATTAATTTTGGGGGCCGCATTGGGTCTTTGTTGCTGCACACAAGCTTCCTCTAGTTGTGGCGAGAGGGGGGCTACTCTCCCTTGTGGTGCGCAGGCCCTAGAGCATGAGGGCTTCAGTAGTTGTGGTGCATAGGCTCAGTAGTTGTGGTGCACAAGCTTAGTTGCTCCGAGGCATGTGGGATCTTCCCCGACCAGGGCTCAAACCTGTGTCCCCTGCATTGGCAGGCAGATTATTAACTACTGCACCACCAGGGAAGTCCTGCATAACTTCTCTTTTAACTGTGCAACCATAAGGTGTTGGACAGGATCTCCAAGACCTGAGGCCATCATGGTAGTAGTGGCATGCTGTAGAGAGAACGCCGATGGTCTGGATCTATGTCCTTCTTCTAAGTGAGCTTAGCAAGTCATTAGCCTCTCTGGGGACAGTTTCAAAATTGTCAATTTCATTGGGCTAAATGACTTGAGACATTGCAATTTGTGCCTATGACTGACTGTCCTCAACCCAAGTATAATGTCTTGTCCCTTTGCTCCATCTCTCCTGACCTCTTACTTGATTTTTCTGGAAAAACCATGGTTCCTAGCATTTAGTGTTGTTGGAAGTGGAGGAGGGGGTGGCTGAGAGATTTACCTTTCAGGAAGACAAAATTTTTCACAGGTATATTTTTGTCTAAAGTTGTTTCTGTTGCCTCCGCAGCCAGAGAAGATGAAGGGCTCACACATGTACGTCAGGATGTTGTAGTAGTACCTGGTCAAAGTTAACTTGCAGGTGCCAAACAGTGGAGGGTAGTTGCAGATATCTGTGCAGGAAAATGCCAGAGTCAGGTTATCTTTTCTACTACCAAGCTGGCATTCTTCTCCTCATGAACTCGGCCTACTAATGCTCTTCAACCCATGGGAATCTGCCTGATCCTTTAACACTGGGAGAGCTCCTTGAGCATAAATTTCACTGTGTATGTGATATGGGGCAATGATTCTAGTCTGTAGACTGGGTCTGTGACTCAGACACACAGCTGGAGAAGGACAGTAAGGTAGCTCTACCACCTTAGAGATGAAAGCAGGAAAGACCTGAGGCTTCCTCCATTTATCACAGTACTCTTTCTGGACTTTAAATCTATTCCATTTCCTGACTCTCTACATGATTTCCCATGTCACCAGAAGTGAACATCTCATCTGCTCCCCCAGGGACACAGGTCAGAGCTGACTTTCACCTCCATAGAGTCTCTGCAAACATACAAGCTAAAAGGGCCTTTGACCCTCTACGTCTACTCCAGAAGGATAGGCTTGAAATGCCCAGTCTGGCAGAAGATCTTCCTCTCCTCCACCAGAGTCTGTGTCCTCTTCCATCCAGCCTCCCTTTGCGTCTATCCATTCAGACTCACCTTTTCTCACTGAGGCCATGGAGATGGGTGGTTAGAGCCGGAGCAATGGTGACCATATTGGAGACAAAGAAGGAGTTAATGTCAGTCTTCTTGAAGTTCAACTACAGCCCTTATCCACAATGAGGAATTTGCTCTATTTACCCTGAGTGTTTTATACATGTCCAATAGAATGTGAATTGAGCAAATTAATTTAAGTAAGTAGAACTTGAGTGCCCTAAGTCTGTGAATGATGGCTTCTGCTTCCCTGTATCTGTGGAATGTATCTGTACACAGTGGGCCTGTACATATGGGTTAAATAGAGTTGAAATACACAACACACACACACACACACACTCTCACACTAACTCTCACACACATATATATCCACACCAATAAAGGAATTTCCTAGACACTCCTGACATCGATCCAATTTCCATAATGCCCACTCCTCTTACACTGAAATCTCTTGGAAAAAATTTAAGTCGATTGTATTTTCTGTCTTCCTCCTTCTCCCATCCTTAGGCAGAACTCAGATGCTCTGGAGCCATACAGTTTGAGATAGGAGGAGGACCTGATTCCTGCTCATCTGCAGCAGCAGCCTTGGAGCTGCCTAGACCCTCTTCTCCTTCACAATGCCCTCCTTGGCGTCCCCTCCTATTTTGCCTTACTTCCAAGATGTCCACTTTCGCATAATTCTCCTTTGAGAGTTGGAGAAAAGATGAAACCTGAAAGTGTATGGAGGGGCATGGAAAAGAAGAGGCACAGAGAAAAGGGAATCCATTCCGACTTCATGGTGCTGCGGATAGTAGATAGAAGCGTCCTGAACGGGGCTGATATATATTTGGGGTGAAGCTCCTTCTCCTGAGAGTTGAACCCATCTCTCTGATTCCATCTCCCCAGGGCCCATTCCCCGGGCAGGGCTTTGGTGCATCCAGAATCAGCCTAGTGATCAGGACAGTAAGTGCTTGGGCACCCAGCCATGTAGCTTGCAAGGTCACGTTTCGTCAAAGCTCTGTGGTGAACCCCAGCCTCCCTGTCTCTCCTCCACATCTAGGGATCATGACTACTCATGGCTCAGGACATCAGCATCACATCAGTATCTCAATAATGAACAGCTGTAAATGAATTATTGTCAGGGCCTTAATATATAAATACAAACATTGGAAAATCAGCTAATGTAGCCTTGAACTTAAACTGAAATGAAAACAGCAAAATAAAAGTAAAGTAGACAGAAGATATTGATGAGGATAGTAATTGAAATGGATGAATTAGGAAAAAGAAACACTAAAATTGCCAAATAAAATGAAAAGTTTGTACTTTAAAAGCACCATTAAAATGACAAAACTTTGACAAGCATGGTTAAGAAAAACAGAGAAGAAATAAACATGTGAATGTGAAAAGCATAGCACTCAAACATGAAGAAGATGAAAAATTTACTAGGAAATAGTTTTTGTGTGTTTTTATGGGTAAAAATATAAAACTCTCAATAAAATGAAATTACTCAAACAGACTCAGTATATAGCAGAATGCCTGAGTTCATTTGTAAACATGCATGCAATTTAAATAAATGCTGATTTTACTGGTGAGACGATTATACTGGTAAGTTTGATCAAACCTTTGTTAATCATTTTCTGTATATTTTAAACCTTACTAGAAAAATATTTAAAAATTACAGAAAAATAAAAAGGTATCTATCCCTATCAATTTCTTTTTCAAAAAATAAATTTTTCTTTATTTTACAAAAATTTTATTTTTGAAATCTGTAGATGGCTTATTTTATTTTATTTTTTTGGACACACATTGTGGCATGTGGGATCTTAGTTCCCTGACCAGGGTTTAAACCTGTGCCCTGTGCATTGGGCCTGTGGAGTCTTAACCACTGGACCACCAGGAAAATCCCTTCCCTATCAATTTCTTTATTGACTTGGAGAAAGTAAAGAAAGTCATTTCTCTTGGCCCCTCCATCCAATCTCCAACTTTTCCCCACGTGCTTAAAAACCTATTTCTAGGTTTCAGTGTTCTCTGCTCCTCCAAATGGTAGAATCACTCTTTTGAGGGTAATTATGTTTTAGCCATCTATTACCCGTGCCTCCCAAGGTGGGAACAAATCAGTTGGTATATTTTATATAGGAAATGGAATGCTAATTAATTCATTAAATGGGTTTCATTAAGAGTGCTTCTATCTTAGTTTAAAAAATCCAAAGACATAATTGAAACCAGGCTATGCAATACATCTGGGACTTACTTTTTTCCCTTAACACTACACTGCTGAGCTTTTAAAATAGCCACATGGATTACATCAGTGTATCATCATTTATTTAATCTTTTGGTATTAATGGCCAATTAGTTTTTTAAATTTTATTAAAATATAGTTGATTTACAATGTTGTGTTAATTTCTGCTCTACAGCAAAGTGACTCAGTTATATATATATACATTCTTTTTCATATTCTTTTCCATTATGATTTATCACAGGGTATTGAATATAGTTCCCTCTGCTATACAGTAGGACCTTGTTGTTTATCCATCCTGTATGTGAATTTGCACCTGCTAATCCCAAATTCCCAATCCTTCCTCCCCCACCCCTTTCCCCTTTGGCAACCATAAGTCTGTTCTCTATGTCTGTGAGTCTCTTTCTATTTTGTAAATACGTTCCTGTGTCTTGTTTTATTAATAGATTCCACATATAAGTGATATCCTATGGTATTTGTCTCTCTCTCTCACTCTCTCTCTCTTTTTTTTTGTGGCCATGCCACGTGACATGCAGGATCTTCCCCCAACCAGGGATTGAACCTGTGCCCCCTGCATTGGGAGCGGAGTCTTAACCACTGGACAACCGGCGAAGTCTTATCTTTCTCTTTCTGACTTACTTCACTTAGTATGATAACCTCTAGGTCCATCCATGTTGCTGCAGATGGCACTATTTCATGCTTTTTTACAGCTGAGTAATATTCCATTGTGTGTATATGTATTTTTTTAATTAATTAATTAACTGAGGGGGGGACTTGTTGGGTCTTTGTTGCTGTGCATGGGCTTTCTCTAGTTGCAGTGAGCGGGAACCACTCTGTCGTGGTGCGTGGGCTTCTCATTGCATGTCATGTGCAGTGAAAGTCCTGTACTGAATGTCTTTGGAAGAAGAAAGTGTGATGTTCCATTTCAGTGGAAGGCACACAGTGCAAAATTTTAGATGAAAGAGATGGGAGGCAGAAAACAATGAGGGTCATTAAATTTCCTTTAGTTTTTTTTTTTTTTTTCCCCAAAGCTCAAAGTGTTTTCTTTTTTTTCTTTTTCTTTTTGTATTTTTTTTCTTGTTAGTAATGTATGCATGGCAATCCCAATCTCCCAATTCATTCCCCCCACAACCCTCCCCGCTTTCCCCACTTGGCGTCCACATGCTTGCTCTCCACATAAATTTCCTTTAGTTTTTTTGCATTGCATTTTCTGCTCTGCCTAGTAAAAACTAATAATTGAAGGTCCCTGAGAAATGCTTGAGACACTCAAGTAACCAGAAGCATTCCATCAGAGAGAAGAAGGAATTTGTATTGGACCAGGCAATTTCATTGTAGGTATATTTCACTTCCCACGAAGCCTCTTTTTGCTACTGTGTCACAGCTTCCTTAACCCACACAACTGCCTCAATTGGAATTCTCTTGTACCTGGTAAAGCAAAAAAAAAAACATTGTATTTTTATCTAAAGTGAATGAGCCTGTCAAGCTGGATATTGTTAATGCTTCACTGTAGGGCCTCTGATGCCCTAGAGCATGTATTGTACATCATCTAAGGTGGTAAAGGTTCATGGAAGCTAGAAAGCATGAAAGCCTGAAAGATGGAAAGATTAAAAACTACCCAGGAAGTTCCACCATGAGCTCATATTTTTTTCTGTCTAGGATGCTAATTTGGGTTACCCAATGTGTGAAGAGCCCAGTTGAACAGAGGCTCTGGCCAAAGGTGGAACAATGTGGAATGTACAATATTTAGAGGAGGGATGTTGTTAAAAACTAGCTACAGCCTTATAAGATACAGCACAAATATGCTAACTATTTTTCCCTGTTTTGTGTTATAGAATTAAATGAAATTACCTCTTTTCCATTTTACCTAATGTTTAATTTAAGATATGTTGGTTGATGTTGAAATTGTCATTTGGTACACTGGTTGCAGAATTTCCTGCCAGGATTAAGGTAGTGCTAAGAGAAGGGACTTTACCTGTAAAACCCTAGCTCTGGAGCTAGTTGAGGTATTGAACAGGACTTCTGATGATCTGTTTTGGGTTGTGTTAAATGCTTTTGGCTACGTTAATCATAAGCCTTAAAATAGTTTATGAATGTAAAAAACAGTGTATATGAGTTGAAGAGTCAAGGGGCGGAATGTAGTGAGTATTTTTGGTTTCTGTCTGCTATTCTCCATCTGGTAATAGCATCCCAATTTTTCTTTGCAGAACTTTCCCTCCACATATTAGACTCTCAATCATGGTGTCCTTTCTTTCCTATGAGTGTGGGCAAGAATAACTCATGAATGGGAGAATGGGGAGCTGTGAGTATTTGGGTAAGAGTCAGAGAATCTAGACTTTTCATGTTCAGGGATTTTGGTTCATATTGGGCAAATCTTTTTTTTTTTTGATTCTTTAGCCTTGCTGTGCAGCATGTGGGATCTTAGTTTCTTGATCAGGGATCGAACCCGTGCCCCCTGCCTTGGGAGAATGGAGTCTCAACCACTGAACCATAAGGGAAATCCCAGGCAAATCTTAATTCTTTTATCTTCTTGGTGCCAGGATATTTGCTTTTTGCTAAGGGGATGAATTATTATTTTGTACTTTGGACATTATGAGTGAGAAAGGATTAAAACATTTTAGCTTGTAATGTGTAGAGTGTATTAACTCTGTTATGTATTATGACTCCACATCTCCATGTGATTAATAATATATATCCTATGTGGCAACAAGTATAAGCAACCTTGATATGGATCTAGATGGGACATTATTTCTGAAAAATGTTAAACTTATATTTAAAAATTTCTGATAACCTTGAAATGCTTTTGCATACTTGAGTTCTGGTATGCCATTATGATCCAGTCCTGTGTTGATAACATAATCATTATACAATTACTTAGTTTCTATGCTATGCTAGGTCACATACTGTTAGAGAAAGCCAAATGAGACATAATTCCTTTTGTTTTTTAAGGCTTTCATAATTAAATTGTATAAAAGACTTGAAATCTGATTTAATACTCAATGGGTAGAGGCTAATTGTGTTGGCTGGAGTACATTCTCCACAGCATGGAGAAAGATCAGGGCCAGAGGCTGGAGTAAAAGGAATCTGAAGGTTCTGGTTCCATGCTTCCGAAAAGGTCAACATCTTTGTTTCTCCTTTTAAAAAAAAAAATTAATTAATTTATTGGCTGCATTGGGCCTTCGTTGCTGCGCGTGGGCTTTCTCTTTGTTGCAGTGTGCGGGCTTATTGCGGTGGCTTCTCTTGTTGCGGTGGCTTCTCTCGTTGCGGAGCACAGGCTTTAGGCGCGCAAGCTTCAGTAGTTGTAGCACAAGGGCTCAATAGTTGTGGCTTGCGGGCTCTAGAGCGCAGGCTCTGTAGTTGTGGCGCATGGACTTATTTGTTCCGTGGCATGTGGGATTTTCCTAGACCAGGGCTCGAACCCATGTCCCCTGAGTTGGCAGGCAGATTCTTAACCACTGCACCACCAGGAAAGTCCATCTTTGCTTCTTCTGATCACCAGCTCCATTGTCTTTATTAGAACAAGGCTGAATAGTGGCAGGGCTGGGTGACAGAGGCCCTAGGCTATGATGAAGGAATAAATATGTTCCAGAGTACTGGATGCCTTGTATTTTTCCCCTATGTGTTCAGAAGAAGGGCTACTTGATGGCATTATTATTTAAATATTGGGTTCCTGAAGTTCCCTTATGGTCATGTGCAAGCGTAGGGGTGAATGTTCAGAACTGTGGGTCCTTAAGGAGAGAAGATGAAATGTTCCATTCCAGTGTGTGGGGTCTAAGACACCGGGTGAAAATGTTATGGGGTGGAAATCAGTGAGGGTCATTAACTCCCTGCTTTGTCTGGAAAAAGCTTATAAAAGAAGGATGCTTGAGAAAAGCTTGGAGTACCTAGTAAATCTATTAAAAGTCTATTTAAATAAGGGAGGAGTCTACATTAGACCAGTTATGACATGGTCCCAAGGGCACAGGTAAATTTTATGAGCAAGCATATTACACTATCAGCCCATGAAATATACTCTTCTTGTTGTGTTGTATTGTCACAGTATTTGAAATCCACACTTATGGTTTCTTCAGGAATTCTCAAAGACCAGATGACTAATGGTGAAAAAATGGTCTGATTTGCACAATCCTTCTGTGTATGTATGTTAGGACTGATTGGAAACAGCTGCTTCAACATCTATAGCTCCATTACCCTGAAGGGCAGCTGGGAATGAAAATTTCCGAGTGGACAGAACTTGAGAAAATATCTGTTCTTGTCCACTTTACCCAGAAGCAAAGACAACCTAATTCATGGATTTATGGGAAGTTATAATGGTCTGCTGGTATCGCAAGGGTAGTGGACACAGTAAGATTAAAAATTGGTGAGAACAAATTTTAGAGAAGGAAATGTGAAGGGAACTTCTATTATGACACACAATTGTTGCTTAAGAGTAATTTAGGGAATAAATGAACCCATAATGTGAGACTATTCATGTTCATTAGACATCCTCAATATGGAAGGTATTCCTAATAATCAAATGGACCAGATATGTCACTTTGTAAATGTCATGATCTTCTTGCTTGAGCAGCCCAAACCTTGGTCAATAGACTCATGATAATCACAGCCGTAGTCTTAGATGTAGAAACTATGTGTAAATTTAACCAAAGATACAGCCAACCTCCAAGTGTCCCATTTGCTATAATGTTAATTTATTATGATTCTGCAATGGTATCAAATACTAGATCATTTGGGATGTATGTTATATGTACACTGTTATAATGAACTTAGATTTTTTAACTGTGGTAAAACATACGTATCATAAAATTTACCATTTTAACCACTTTTAAGTGTGCAGCTCTGTGAATTAAGTACCTTCATATTATTGTGCAACCATCACTACTATCCATCTCCAGAACTGTTTCATCATCCTATTAGACTAGCTTTTTTGTTCATCATATTTTGTCAATACCAACCTGAATGGACTTAATGAAAGCTTTATTGTTGTCCTAGTAAATAGTATTATATTGTCCCTGACTATTTTAGAAATTTATTTCCCAACCCAAGAAGCAATAAAATGCCTGTAAATTCCCTTACTTTATGTTTTCCCATCTCTAGAAGCATTTTGTCTTCTTCCTCCTACACTTTCTTCCCCTACCTTGTGGAACTTATTTTAGTCTCTTATACCCATCACTTTCTTTTCAACCACAGGGTTTTTGTAGATGATATTCTCTCTGCCTGGATTGTTCTTCCATTATCTCATCATTCCTCTGCCTCATCCATTAGGTTTTGGCTCAATTGTGATTTCTTCTATTAACCTTTCCATGGCATCCCTGATCAGATCAAGCCCTCTTTTCTATAATTTTATAGCATTATGTACCTGTCATTGGTAACACTTATTAAAGTTGTACTTTTATTTGTTTATTAAAAAATATTCATTATTTATTTATTTATCATTTTTATTTGGTTGCACTGGGTCTTAGTTGCGGCTTGTGGGCTCCTTAGTTGCAGCATGCAGGCTCCACCAGTTGTGGCATGCATATGGGATCTAGTTCCTCGACCAGGGATTGAACCTGGGTGCCTTGCATTGGGAGTGTGGAGTCTTTTTTTTTTTTTTTAAGGATAGACGTTATTTTTTTTTTTATAAATTATTTATTTATTTATTTATTTTATTGGCTGTGTTGGGTCTTTTTTGCTGTGTGCAGGCTTTCTTTAGTTGTGGTGAGTTGGGGCTACTCTTCATTGTGGTGCGAGGGCTCCTCATTGCCGTGGCTTCTCTTGTTGCGGAGCATGGGCTCTAGGTTCATGGGCTTCAGTAGTTGCAGCACATGGGCTCAATAGTTGTGGCTCACGGGCTCTAAAGCCCAGGCTCAATAGTTGTGGCACATGGGCTTAGTTGCTCTGCGGCATGTGGGATCTTCCTGGAGGAGGGATCGAACCCGTGTCCCCTGCATTAGCAGGCGAATTCTTAACCACTGTGCCACCTAGGAAGTCCCTATACTTTTATTTATATTGTATTTATTTATATACTGCTTGATTATGTCTAATTAATTGTTTGATTATTTGATTCAGTCTCATCTACCAGAACTTTGAGAAATGGTGATGGTTTCACTAGCTAAAAGTCCTTGCAACTGAGGATATGTTTCCTTGTTTTTTTATCAGCCTCAGAACATGGAGGGATTTCTTCCAGACATATCAATTGTTATGATTTAATCTCTGATGGGCTAGGTATGTCCTAGGTTTAGAGGAATGGAGAATGGGTGGAGAAATGCAGAAGACTTAGATGATATGATCGTATCACTCATGGACTCAAAATTTGGCTATGGAAGAAAAAAAAACATTTATCTATAAGAGATATGTGTCTTGTTCAATTGCAGTTTGTTGTACTTCTTGGAGATTTATCTTCATATCTTTCACCAAATTTGGGAAGTTTTCAGTCATATTCATCAAATATTCTATCTTTCTTTTCTGTCTCACTTCTCCTTTTGGAACTCTCACAATGAGTATGTTGATATATTTTGATGATGTCCCACAGGTCTTTTTGCTTTCTGTCTTCTAGACTTGATAATTTCCATTGTCTTATGTTCAGGTTCACTTCTTTTTTCTTCTGCCCGCTTAAATCTGCCTTTGAATCCCTCTAATGAATTTTTCATTTCAGTTATTATAATTTTCAACTCCAGAATTTCTTTTCTGTTTTTAATTAAAAAAATCTTTTTATTGATATTTCCATTTTATTCATAGATTTTCTTGACTTTCTTCATGTTAGTTCTTTGGGCATCTTTAAGACAGTTGTTTTAAAATATTTATCTAGTAGATCTTCCATCAGATCTTCTTCAGGGACAGTTTCTGTTGATTTATTTTTTAAAATTTGAGTGAGCTGTACTTTCATATTTCTTTGTATGCCTTGTGGGTTTTTTTTTTTAATGAAAATTGGACGTTTGAATCTAATAACATGGTAACTCTGGAAATCAGATTCTCCTTCTTTCCCAGGGAGTGGTTTTATTTTGTTACTGTTTTTGTGAGTTTTATTTTGTTTTTGTTTTTTGTTTGTTTTTGATTGCTTTATTCTGTCCCTGTGCTGAGGATCAGCCTGAACTGCAAACTTAAGATACTCTCTCATCTTTTCTGAGCACTTTCCTGGATATGTATGCTCACTTTCTAAGTTTTCCTATGTATGTCATCTTTTAAATGTCCTAATCTTTAATGTCTGGCTCCCAAAAAGAGAAAAATGAAGAGTAGGGAAAAGGGCACTGGCCCTTTAAATCCCTGGAAATCGCTTTGGCCTGAGGGGGAGGGGCTTGTAACAATGAGAGGAGGTGCTTCTTTATGTGATCAGAAGCAGCAATCAGCAGTCAGAGCATAGGTCCCTGATATCTGGAGAACAGAATTCTTTTCCCCTAAGTTGGCTGCCACAGCTATGCTTAAGCTTCTCCAGGAACATGTGCACAGCTCTCTGCCATGTGGCTGGGGGTGGCTTAGTGCTACTCTGCTAAGAGCTGAAATCGACTGAAATTAATCGAAACTATTATTCAAGTCCTCCCCTGGAAGTTGCAAGCCTTCAATAGACTCCAGAGTTTCAAAATAATTACATCAGAAGATTCTGCCAGTGCCATTGTTATCTAGGTGGGGAGACAGATTTCTGGTGCTTCCTACTATGCCATCTTCCCCTCCTTAATTTTTATTTTTAAATAAATAAATAAATAAATAAATAAATAAATAAATAAATTTATTTTGGCTGTGTTGGATCTTCGTTGCTGTGCGTGGCTTTCTTTAGTTGCCGAGAGTGGGGGCTACTCTTTGTTACTGTGCATAGGGTTCTTATTGTGGTGGTTCTCTTGTTGAGGAGCATGGGCTCTAGGCAAGTGAGCTTTAGTAGTTGTGGCATGTGAACTCAGTAGTTGTGGTTCCCAGGCCCTAGAGCACAGGCTCAGTAGTTGTGGCGCATGGGCTTAGTTGCTCTGAGGAATGTGGGATCTTCTCGGACCAGGGATCAAACCCATGTCCCCTGCATTGGCAGCTGGATTCTTAACCACTGCAGCATGAGGGAAGTCCCAAACCCTGTATTTCTTGTTGGTTTTTCTTTGTTGATATATGTTCCTGCTTTAACATATCAATATCCACTCTTATCTAGTTGAGAATATTAATTATGTTTATTTCATTTATCTCTTCAACTAATTGCAGGTTATTTCCTATTGGTTATTTAGCTTGTTGTTTCTCTTTGTTGCCATGTTTGTGTTAAAATTTGTTTGTGATCATTTGTCCATCAGAATATGAGCTGTTTTTGCTTCTATTGTGTATGTATGTAGTGGATGGGTTGGGGTCAAAGGGATGAGGCAGTGCTGGGAAGAAGGGCCAAAACCCAAATCTCTTACCTGGCAGCACTTCTCTTGGTTGATTTAAAGTGGATGGTGGAAAATTCCAGCCAGAGATGACACAATAATACAATCTGGGCTTATTTACACTCATTTGCTACTTCCTAAATAACACGATCCCCCTCATGCTCAGGGAACTTAGTTATACTTCTGCCCTTGATGTGTTTTCTATGGTAACTTTTTTCTCTTAGGTTTAGTTATCTATCCTTTAGTGTGTGTAGGAGGAAGGGAATATGATAAAGTCTGTCTGACTAGTTCAATTGCCCCTGTTTTTGTATACTCCTTACTCTAGCTGGGCTTTGGAACCACCACTATGTTATCTCAATTGCCCTTGAGGTATCTTGGGGCTGTTCCTGCTTTGGCAAGGGAGCAGATGCAGACAGACTCAGATTTCTGTGCTGGGGAGAATAACACAACTCGAAAGCTGTCACCCATCTCATTCTCTCACCTTTGGTGTCCAGCTCTCCATCTTGGGCATCCAAATATCCTTTTCTCTCCAAGATACAACTGCCCTCTTTCCTCAAGGGATTCTTAGTCTTGACTTTAGTTATTGATATTTATATACCTTTTTTTATAAAGTACTTTATTTATTTATTTATTTGGTTGCACTGGGTCTTAATTGCGGCAGGCAGCATCCTTAGTTGCAGCTCGCCAGCTCCTTAGTTGTGGCACATGAACTCTTAGTTGCAATGTGAATGTGGGATCTAGTTCTCTGACCAGGAATCGAAACCAGGCACCCTGTGCAGTCTTAACCACTGCACCACCAGGGAAGTCCCTATACCTTCTTTTTACTTCTCTGGCTTTTTCAGGAGTTGACTGGAAGAGGGAGCAAACAGGATATGGGAATATGTTATTTTGTCCCCAACAAGCTTTCCGTTTCTGGGACACTCAGCTTCATGACTCATGATAGGAAAATCTCAGAACTTTCATTTATGTGGACCAGTCAAGTTAGCTGAGTGCCTATATTTCAGGGTTCTCAACATGTCTCCTACAGCTGATGGGGCTCAAGAATGATTTGTAATTCTAGAGTCTTCACCAAAGTTGCAATGTACACATGTTCAGAGTAAACCCTGTCTGGATGAGGGTCTGATTTTGAAGTAATCAGAATTTTTGCAGAAAATGGTCTCAGTTTAGGGGATTGGTTTTCTTATTCCTAAGATTGAGCAGAGACAAGACTTGCATGTCTAGCTACAGGATCTCACTGGTTCACAATGCCTTTGACATTGGCCCTAGCCACCAGTGGTCCAGGATGTGAGTCCCAGGTGAGGGATTGGACTTTTTCAACAAGATGGACAAGGTAGGTGTTCAGGGAAGGGATGCCTGAAGAAATTCAGAGATGAGATGACCAAGCTGAGTATCCTACAGCTGGGAAGATCATGGTTATGCCAAACCTTATAGCAATATATTCAGAATACTTGGAAAACAGTGGTAGGATGACCATTCTCTTGGGAGCTAAAACACAGACACTGAACTGAAGCTGAGGGTTCTTTTCCAAGAAAGAATGAGAAGAGCAAAGCTGAATGTCAATGAGGTACTAAAAATGTCCAAATAATGATGCTCAATAGAGATTACATCAGAAAGTTAGTTTAACTAATCAGGATTCCTGGTTCAGTGAACATGAATCGGAAAACATCACAAAGAAAAAAATTTGTTATGTGTGCAAGACCATTTCATTTGAGTGTCAGGTTCACTGTTTGCTTTGATTTCAAGGACAAAGAGTAGCACAGATTTGGTACTTTGGTTCTACTAACTACTCAACCTGAGAGGCGAAGTGATACAAACCTACCCAGACTTGGCTAATCACACCTGTAGCAGTGTAAGCATTGAGTACATGCATGAGGGATGGTTCAGGAGGGAGGGGGAGTAATGGATAGGACCAGCTTACATTCCAGCTCTGGATAAGGTGGTGGGGGGCCTGGGGTGTGGGGGTAGAGTCAGAGAGGAGGACAGGCTGACATAGAAAGTTCTTTCATTTTAATGATCATACAGCTATTTCTCAGGAAACACAACACTAAAGTCAGGAAAATAGCAAACGGATGCAAGGTTCAAGCATTATGGAACTTACAAAGATCTTAAAATTGGTCTGATTTTTCCTACATTTGTGTTTCAGACGGTGTATCAAGAAGCTCCAGAATTTTTAAACTTGTAGTCCGCTATTCACTGTTTAAGCAAAACAAACAAACAAACAAAAAACAGATCTGTGTTACAGGTTTTGGAGAGTCTCCCTGGACTAATATAAGTTGTTTTTATCTCAGGGGAAGCCCAGAGGATGCCATCTCTTTCAATGTCCCTTCTTTTCCATTGATTAAGCCCTCATTCTTCCATTAATCTCTCAATCTTCCATTAAGCTCTCATTCTTTCATTCCCTCAAAACTTAGTCATTGTCTCCTGTGTGCCAGGCACTGTAAAGAGTCACTAGGGGGAACTTCCCTGGTGGCCTTCCAATGCAGGGGGTGCGGATTCAATCTCCTGTCGGGGAGCTACGATCCCACGTGCCTCGGGGCCAAAAAACCAAAACATGAAACAGAAGCAGTATGGTAACAAATTCCATACAGACTTTAAAAATAGTCCACATCAAAAAAAAAATCTTAGAGCAAAAAAGAGTTACTTGGGATATGAAATAAATAAAACAAAATTTCTGCTTCTGGGTTACTCCCAAGGCCAGGCTCCATCTCACCTCTGTGGACCGCCTTCTAGTTCCTGTGACTGTGAAATGGTGACGTGTGGGCAGGGAGCTTAGTTGTATAAAGCAGCATGTTGCTATGGGAAGTTCCCAGGTCTGGGAGTTCAGGGATTGGGTCTAGGTGATTTTGTGCATGTAAGATGATCCAGCCCTGGATGATCAGATTTGGTTAGAAATCTTGCCATGCCAGTTAATAATGTGACCTTGGGCCAGTGAGTTACCTCTACTGGACTTGTTTTCCTCATCTGCCATATAAAAATAATGGTACACATCTATCTTAGGGGTGATTTAAATTTTAAATTCTGTCAATAGGTGTAAATTAGTGTACTTAGCACACGGTAATTGTCCAATACCTGATGGCTGTTATTTTCTCTCTGGACTTTTGATTTCCTAACTGCAAACCAACGAGTGATTCTAAAATCCAACCCAACTATTAAACCTTTTGATTATGACAGCCCTCCCTCTTCCCATCCCAAACCAGAGCCTCTCCTTCTCCTCTCCCCAGGGTCCAAGGACAAGATTGAATTCCTTACTTCTGCTTTATTTTGTACTCTTCCTCGCAGGCTACTTGACATTCTATTTTAAGCTTGTAGTTGTTAAGATTGCCATCACAGCCAGAGTAGACAAAATTCTCACATCTTTGGGAAGTTTTGTTGTAGAAATATCTAAAGTGAACTTCAAAGCAGCTGCCAAATCTGGAGTCCATTAAGCAGGGATCTGCGCGAGAGGTTCCCATTGAGTTAGGGGGAAAGAGACAGCTTGTCTTCACAAGCCCTTAAAAATTTCTCACGTTACTTTGGAAATATTCCCTATTCGAAGTCACTGAAAGACATTTGATTTTCTACTGGAATTAGGATCACTTGGCAAGGTTGCCGTTGGGCATACAAATTGATTAAAACTCTAGGTTCTGGTCCTGGGCAGTGACTTGGAGACATAGTCAGTGGTGAAAAAAGTTTGTTCTACCAGTATCTTGTACAAAGTAATGAGGTTTACCTTTCACATCTTACGTTTTATGAGAGCACAGTCTCCTGCTTCTCCATACTTTAATCTTTCTCTCCTCTTAACAGCCTGCATAGGACATACAATGCTCACCCTCCAGTTTTCATAGACTCACTATACTAACCATGCCCTCCATTTCAGGTAACTGTGCCTGCTGCTCGAATCAGGATACATACCAAGTTGCATAACCCTGGAGACGATACTCTTTCACCCTCATACCCTGTCATCTCTCCCCCTGTCCCCATCCTAGAGGCAAGCCTTCTGTTTTTATTGCTAAGAATCACATAGCGAGTATCCCAAACAGCTACAACATGACTGTATTGGCAACCCAGAAATTGTTGTTCATCCTACTCAAGCAGCCAGGCTGCAATATTTTCCTTGGTAAAAGTAGCTGTTTAAATACAGTTACATGCATAATCTTATTTTATACAAACACCCTCTGATACAGGCATTTTTCTGATCTACGTTTTACACCAGGGAAACCGAAGTTAAGGGGAGGTAAGGGATTGAGTGACTTGAACAAGTGTACACATTTGCTAAGTGGCAGGGCCAAAATTTGGGGTGTCTGACTCACATTGTAGACTGTGTACCTCCCCATGTTCTGGAAGCATTTGAGCCTGTACGCATTATCTGTGGAAGAAAACTTCATTGTCTTTCACATCTACATTTTGAGTTCCTCTACACTGCAGCCATGTGTTCAAGTGTTCTCTACTCCCCCAGAGATTAGATATTGAAAGTGCCTTAGTCTGCTTAGTTTTCCTTTTTTTCTTTCATCTCAATACATACTCTTGAATGGTCTGAGATCTTTGAAATTTGCCGTGAAACCCCGAATTAAGAATACTTCCAGTCTTTTGCACCTCCTACAAAAGACAGTCCCATCCCGAAAGGAATTATTTGCATCATAGTTTTTTTTTCTTTTTCTCTCATCAGACAGCCACAAGATGCCTAGAGTAGATAATGCCCCAAGTCAAGGTAGTAAGAGTTTATGGGTATTGACACAAAAGGAGGACCTTCCTGGACCACCTGGATATCAAATTTTTTCTAATTCTTTCTTCCTCATTCATAATTGGTCTTTGGATTTATTTTCTGCTTCAATTTCATACCTCTGAGTTTTCCACATATTGCTTCAGAAATCTTAGTAATACCACCCATTAGTGGGGTTGTCAGCAAGAAGATGGTGAAGAGCCCCAGAAGAAATCCCAGCTCAGTAGACTTCATGGTGCAGCCAGCAGTGAGTAGGAGAGTCCTGGTATCAACTGATGTTATATTTTGGGTCTGATACTTGAGAGGACGGAGCCCACCTACCCCAAGGGCCAGGACTGGGCATTTCCAGGTATTGGGTTGGACGGCGAGTACTTGGGTATCCAGCCATGAAGCTGAAGGTCCCGGGCTGATTAGACCCCTGATAGTGAGTCTCTTGTTTATTTAGAATGCAGAGCTTCTGTGTACATTTGACCACGGACGGTGGAACCATCAGAGCATTGAATTAAAAAGGGATTGTTTCCTTTCCTCATCTTACCCTTCTACCTCAAGGAAGAGACTGATCCTGGGGCAACAGGAAGAGTGTAATGAACACAGTCGTGATGATAGGAGCTGTATGGTCAGGTCACTCGAGATGGCTGTTCTCTCGCTCTCTGTACATCCCCTGCTTGACCAGTGCCTGCTTCACCTATACCGTATTCACGACTGACCTTCCTACATACTTGCCCCAGGACCCAGCTAGTGATTGTTCTTATTAAAGGCTGGTGAAGGGCACGCCCCCTTGCTAGTTTCCCTGGTAACCGATGAGCCAACCTGCCCTCAATTCCCTCTTTAACTGTTAATCCCCTCCACCCCCGCTGGCCCCCAGAGCAAAGACTGCTGCCATATCCTGCCCACTGTCTGCTGCACACGGTGGGGTGTTGCTCCAGGACCTTGCTTCAGACGTGTAAGATCCCCCATCCATTAAACCACTGATGTCTCTGTTGCTGACTCTGGTGGTCTTTCTTCGCTGGGCAAGTACAGGCCTTACAGGCCTGTGCGGTGCAGCCCAATTGCAGCTAACCCTTATAGTAATTCCTTCATGCAAATCACTATTTATTTATTTATAATTAATTAATTAAGTAAGTAAGTAATTTTTGGCTGCATTGGGTCTTTTTTGCTGAGTGTGGGCTTTTTTCTCTAGGTGCGGAGAGGGGGACTACTCTTTGTTGCAGTGTGTGGGCTTCTCGTTCTGGTGGCTTCTCTTGTTGCAGAGCACGGGCTCTAGGTGCACGGGTTTCAGTAGTTGTGGTGCATGGGCTCCATAGTTGTGGCTTGAAGGCTCCAGGGTGCAGGCTCAGTAGTTGTGGCGCATAGGCTTAGTAGCTCAGCGGCATGTGGGATCTTCCTGGACCAGAGTTCAAACTCATGTCCCCTGCACTGGCAGGAGGATTATTATTATTATTTTTTAAGCTCTTTATTGGAGTATAATTGCTTACACTGTTGTGCTGGTTTCTGCTGTACAACAAAGCAAATCTGCTGTATTTTTACATATGTCCCCATATCCCTTCCCTCCCGCGACTCCCCACCCTCCCTATCCCACCCCTCTAAGTCACCACCAATCACTGAGTTGATCTCCCTGTGTCATGCAGCAGCTTCCCACTAGCTATCTATTTTACATTTAGTAATGTATATATGTCACTGCTACCCTCTCGCTTCGTCCCAGCTTCCCCTTCGCCCCCCCTCCCCCTGTCTTCAAGTCCGTTCTCTACGTCTGCATCTTTATTCTTCCATTGCTTCTCACTGTCTAGGCAATCCTCATGCCTCCTGACCTCGGGGAACACATCTCAGTCTCTTCCAAGCACTCTTTTGAGCTCTGCTTGGACAGCAGCATGGTAGGGAGTCTCATGTTTCTGCAGGTCAGCTGCACTCAGCTTGGGACTGGAATGTCATCTTCCCTTCTGGTACAAAACTTAACTCATCTGTGGATGGTTAGTTCCTTTACAGTCCCTGACCTGGCATGGTGGAGGGAAACACAGCATTCTAGTTCGATGACATCCCTTCCAAAAATAGCTTCATGAACCCTCTGTATATTAAAGCTCTAACCCTCTCTTTGAAGGCTGGAGGTAAATGATGGCCATTGGACCACCTGACCACTTTTGAATGCCTTCCTCTTCAGATATTTCATGAGTCTCTTTGGAATGAATAGACATTCATCCGTGATTGTCTTTTTTTTTTAAATTGAAGTAAAATTGACCTATAGCACTACATTAGCTCCAGGTGTACAACACGGTGGTTCAATATTTCTGTACCTCACAAAATGATCGCCATGATAAGTCTAGTTACCTTTACCATCTGTCACCATGCAAGATTTTACCACATCATTGACCATATTCCCCACACTGAACGTTTTATCCGAGATTCATTCATTTTGTAACTGAAAGTTTATACCTTTTATCTTCTTCACCTATTCCACTCATTTCCTCACTCCCCTCCCTTCTGGCAGCCACCTGTTTGTTCTCTATATCTATGAGTCTGTTTCTGTTTTGTTATGCTTGTTCATTTCTAAAAAAAATGCTTTTTCTTTATTTTTTTGGCCACGCCATGTGGCTTGCGGGATCTTAGTTCCCCAACCAGGGATCAAACCCAGGCCCCCAGCAGTGAAAGCACAGAATCCTAACCACTGGACAGCCAGGGAATTTCCTGTTCATTTTTTTAAAAAATAAATTTATTTATTTATCTATTTTTGGCAGTGTTGGATCTTCGTTGCTGCCCGCGGGCTTTTCTCTAGCTGTGGCGAGCAGGGGCTGCTCTTTGCTGTGATGCGCAGCGTTCTCATTGCAGTGGCTTCTCTTGTTGTGGAGCACAGGCTCTAGGTGAGTGGGCTTCAGTAGCTGTGGCACGTGGGGTCAATAGTTGTGCCTCTTGGGCTCTAGAGCACAGGCTCAGTAGTTGTGGCACATGGGCTTAGTTGCTCCGTGTCATGTGGGATCTTCCCAGACCAGGGCTTGAACCCGTGTTCCCTGCATTGGCAGGGGGATTCTTAACCACTGCGCCACTTGGGAAGCCCTGCTCAGGTTTTTCATAGTGACTGTACCAATTTACATATCCATCAACAGTGTACGAGATTTCCTTTTTCTCTACATCCTGCCAACACTTGTTGTTTATTGTCTTTTTGATAATAGCCATGTTGATAATAGGTGTGAACTGGTACCTCACTGTGGTTTAGATTTGCATTTCCCTGATGATTTTCGATGTTGAGCATCTTTTCATGTGTCTGTTGGCTATCTGTATGTCTTCTCTGGAAAAATGTCTATTCAGTTGTTCTATCCATTTTTAAATTGGCTTGTTTGTTTTTTTTAATGTTGAGTTGTATGAGTCCTTTGTATATTTTGGATATTAAACTTTTATTGGATGTATCATTTGCAGATATCTCTCCCATTCAGTGGCTGTCTTTTCATTTTGTTGATAGTTTCCTTCACTGTGCAAAAGTTTTTACTTTGATGTAGTCCCATTTGTTTATTTTTGCTTTTGTTTCCCTTGTCTGAGGAGACATATTAAGAAAACATTGCTAAGACTGGTGTCAAAGAGAGTACTGCCTATGTTTTCTTCTAGGAGTTTTATGCCCTGAGTAAAGAGTTCAAATACATACTTCAACAATTAGTACATATCTTGCAATTTTATTCCTTTACAAATAATTGGAACTAAATACCAACACACTAAATGTAAAAAAAATCTTCTACAATATTCAACCCTTGAAAAATTCCAACGTCATGATTTTTAGTTAGTTGTTGTTATTTAGATGTCAGCTTTACAAAACTCAAAGCAATGCTTTAACCATAGAACTTTTTCTGCAGTGATGGAAATGTTCTATGCCTGCATTGTTTAATATACCAGCCACAAGTCACGTGAATTTGTCAAACACTTGCAATGTGACTAGTGAGATGGAGGAGCTGATAGAATATTTATTGAATTGTAATTAGTATAAATTTACACTTAAATAGACCTCTGTGACCAGTGCCTGTAGTAATGGACAGTTCAAGATGATAAGGACAGTGATAGCTGCAGTTTGAACGGGCCAACCTTAATGTGAGAGGCCTGGCTCACTAGGTCAACTTGAACCACAGCTGGTCAACTCATAGTGACAAAGGAGACTGCAGAATTTTCTGAACAATGTTTCCAGCTCTGGGGCCAGGGGTTACCAGGGATCAGCCAGATTTGAAGGGTGTCAGATTAGAAGAGAGGAGTAGGACATGGAATTGTAGTACATTTATTCATTTGGAGGGGATGTGATTGGGGCAAAGTGGAATTGTGGGACTAGATAACCACAAATTTCCAAGTTGGTGACATTCACATGGGACTTGCGGAGGGAAGCAACATCTTCCACAGTTGCTGGATGTTTAGTAGAGAAATCAAGATCATTGTGCAATTAGCTGAGCTTTCAACATTTGATATAATCCCATGATCTTCCAGGGATGGAGTACTTTTCCATAAATATGCTTTGTCCTGTCTTTGAAGATATTTCAAAGATCAGAGACATGATACTTGTCTTCTTTAGGAGAGAATTTATATGGAACCTAGAGAAAAAATTTTAAAAACAGAGTTTAAGGTGGAATGTACATGTTGATTCCTTTATAAAACAAGAATTTTGGATAAATGAAGGATTGAGAAGATATAAATAATAATAGTAACATTTTCCTTAGACTCTGCCAGGCACTGTGGCATGTGCTTTGCCTGTGTCATCTCATTTTGTCTCATGACACACCTGGGGGTGGGTATTATTCAGCTCCATTTACAGATGAAGAGGTTGGAGCTTTGAGGCCTCAGAGATACTCAGCATCACCAGGTCAGCAAGGGCGGAGCCAGACTGAGTCCCAGAGCAGCCAGGACCTCTAGCCCTTGCTCTGTCCTAGTCCCCCTTGTGAATGGGATATTTCCACACTTCTTTTTTTGTCTGTTTTTCATCCTATTCTACTTTTAAAATCAAATATAGTCTTTAAGAAAAATAATTTGTAAAACACCTGAGTCCAGCAGACAAAATTGAAGTAGACAGCTGCTATCTGAGGATTTCTGGACTAGCCAAGGAAGATTTTCTTTGTGAGAAAAATTCATGAAGTGGTAGGATTAGGCTACACCTTGCCAGCCTGCTCCTCATCCCATTTGAAAAGTCAGAATTATGTCCTCTTATTTGATACATGTTTGCTAGATCCAATTAAATTAAGAAGTATAAATGTGAAATAAATATAATTTATTCTAATCCAAAAAAAAAAAATTATGTCCTCTCTATATACAAAGCATGGTGTTGGGTTTTAGGGTACCTACTGCGGGAAGGAAGTCAGACAGTTCTTACTTTTATGGGACTCATATCCTAGGTAGAGAAAATCCTAAGTTAAACAGTTACAGTATACTGTGATAAAGTTTAAGGTAAGGCCAAGATAAGGTTCTGTGAAAAGACGGAGAGAACCATTCTGTCTGGGGTGAATTGATGAAGCTTCCATGGAGACCTTTATTTAATATGAAACTTGAAGCATGAGTGGGAGTTTCTTAAAAAAAGTGGGAGAAAAACATTCTGGGCAGAGAGAAGAGCTTGAGTTAGAGGACAGAGGGAGAGAGTGCCTAGGGCCTTGGAGAAAGACCAAGTTTAGTGAGGCAGGTTTCTAAGCGTGAAAGGGAATGAGAAGTCAAAAGGCCCGAGTTGAAAGCAGGAGGAAAAGCATCAGTGAAAACATTCATTGGAAATGGGAAGTGTGAGAATCTACTCAGCATAAGTGAACTAAGCCACCGAAGGCGACAATCCTTTGGGACTAAGGCATGGCAAGCCTTGAGTTTGTAATCCAGCTCCACCACTGACCAATTGGCTAATGCTAAGCATATTACTTTAACTCTGTGGTTCTCAGTTCCCTTGTCTGTAAACTGGATATCATGGTTGCTGTGAGGACCCCATGAGATGAAGCAGATCATGGCTAAAAATGTTAGTTCTCATCGACAAAGTTGGAAGCCCTTGACAACACCTACCAGAGCCCAGGTTTCCTGGAAGACTGAGCAGATCTGCATGGGCTATTCTGTCTTCCATACCTGGTTGCCATAGGAAGGTCAACACTGCACTTGCTGGGAATAAGATCAGTATGTTTTTTCAGGCCCTCATTGGCATTGCCATCTCCTACCTCACCTGATCTTCCCACCTGCAGCCAACACTAGGGTCTCCAGAACAGGAATGGTCAGCTGAGGGGAACCTATGCAGAGGACAAGCTGCAGGATCGGGGAGAGCAAACACTGTGACATACGGACCTAACAGATCTGACAGGGAATGCTGCCCAGGCCCTGAATTAGGTCACAGTGCTGATGCATTGGTTACTGGCCAGTGTGTGACCTGGGCAGTTAATTATTATAAGGTGCAGAGGAACTTAGCCTGGTTGGCTCATCAGGGCCTGAGCAAGGGTGAAAGTGGTCCTCGTGCACTTTGACACCTCTATTGGCCTCCGCTTGTTACCATTTTTCGAACCCCTTTGTACAGGGTTTCTAAGCCAAAATACCAGCCTTCTAACTTGGAAACTCTGGTGACTTCAGAAGGACTGTTAGAAGACCCTAAGCTCCTAATTTCTCCCCAAACAGTCTGAAAGAAATTCTACCAAGACATGAAGAGTGGCTTCCTTTTGGTGGCAGAGTTACAGAAAACTCCATTTTGCCCACTCTTCTTGTAACATTGGCAAAATAATAAAGATAATTTAAAATAAATTTATTTATTTATTTATTTATTTATTGGCTGCATTGGGTCTTTGTTGCTGTGCCTGGGCTTTCTCTAGCTGTGGCAAGCGGGGGCTACTCTTTGTTGTGGTGCATGGGCTTCTCAGTGTGGTGGCTTCTCTTGTTGTGGAGCACGGGGTTTAGGTGTGTGGGCTTCAATAGTTGTAGCATGTGAGCTCAATAGTTGTGGCTCATGGGCTCTAGAGCGCAGGCTTAGTTACTCTGCGGCATGTGGGATCTTCCCAGAGCAGGGATAGAACCCATGTCCCCTGCATTGGCAGGTGGATTCTTAACTACTGCACCACCAGGGGAATTTCCCCTTTTTTTCTAAAGAGGAAAAATCTGGAAGCCAGAAGGAGTGAGTTGCTGGCAACTTCTAACCTTTGCAGAATCTTTGCAGTGACCAAGTTCTTCCATTCCATGTGGCCTCATGTAATCCTCTCAAAACCTGAGGTGTGGATGTCCTCTTCATCTTCCCTGTGGGGAAGCTGATGGTCTCAGAGATGCAGAGTGAGCTGACCAAGGTTGCACAGAGTGTGAAGGACTCAGCTTGACTCCTTGCCTAGAGCGCCGTTGACCCAGAGGCTGGGAGTCCCTGTTCTCTGGCAAAGGCTCAGATCTGAGTGTCATGTGTTCTCCCTGAGCCATGACCTTGCCTCTGTATGCTGTTCTGTGTTGCAGAACTCACTCTGGACCACATCTTGCCCCAGGGAGTGAGGACATAGCCCCAGGAGAAAAATGATGCAGGAGAGGGCCATCAATGAGAAAAGGCCCTTCTGACCTTGTGGGAATACTTGAATCCCTAGAGAGGCTGGAGAAGGAAAACTTGGGAAAGCTCATCTGGGGAAGCCCAGGTCCAACCCTGATACTTACAAAATGCTCTGGGAAACATACCTCATTTGCCAGTCCTATTGTTTCTCAAGATCTTGGTTTTGAGTCTGTAGAAGAAAAACATTTTCAAATGTTATATGGTGAAGTTTTGTTCTTAGAGATATTTTTACATTTTTCTATTACTTCCACTGTTGAAACTAGACCATGAAGCTAATCATGCCAAGGGAAAAACAGAACCTCAAAGAACCCAGTGACAACAGAGAGTCAGACCTAGGCTTTTGCCTTCCAATGTGGAGCCTTGAAAGACATGGAGTTGAGTTGCAAGGGCCAGTCTTGAGAGAGAAGTGGTTGCCTCATCGCTAAAATTTACTGAGTAATTATCATGTGGCAAGCAATATTTTTTGAGATTTCATGGGTTATCTATTGTAATCTCACTCTTGTTATTCCAGTTTAAAGATGAGGAACCTGATGCCCAGAGAGTGGTTGACTAGCTTATCACTCAGCCAAGAAGTGGTGGAGCCAGGATTTGGGTCCAGGTCTCTGGCTCTTGTCCCATACCTGATCCCTCTGGATCTTGTCTCAGAGACAAGGTACTATGTGGGCTACTATAATCAAGGCAGGGAATATAGCAGAGAATAAGACAGCTTAGAAGCTTGCTGGTTGAGTCTCCTGCTTTGTGGGTCTTTTGAGACCTCATTTGGGCCTCCATAACCATCTTGCAAGGCTGGAAAAAAGGAGTCTCCATTTTCTGCATGAGAAAATGAAAGGTGAAAATGGGGAATTGTCTTACTCAAGGTCATAGAAAGACATTGTTGTAAGATAGGATTAGAAACCAGACATTTCATCAGGCTTGTAATGCCCTTTCTCTGCTCTGGGAGTTCTTTCCATTTGGCAGAGTTGGGGCCAGTGCTGATGCCTGGGCAAGTAACCAAAGGGTCCCTTGGGCTGGAGGATCTGCATAGCCCAGGAACACCAAAGGACAAAGAATGGTGTTTGGTTAAAAAAAAAAAAAGGCAAGCAAAAACAGAAGACAAAGTTGTTTTGGAATTCTGGTGACACAGCTCCAAATATAGTGTCCCAGACCCCGGGGAAAAATGTGTATTCTGGGACAGGGAAGGGTCTGTGGATGGAGGGATGTATTGGTGTGTTTGGAGAGGCTGTTCGGAGATTGACAGATGTGGCGATAGGGAGAGCATGATTACGTAGTTCAGGAGTGGAGGAAGGCTCTTTTAATCAGGACAATTATGGAAATTATTCTTGGTAAAGAGAAGGAAAATGTCAGAGAGAGAAACAGACCCATTGTTGTGGCTGGTAAGAGACTCTTCTGTTGAGCTCCTACCAGCAGCTCTAAGGTCAGGGCTGGGCAGGGGAAGCCCCTTACCTTTTGCGGTTTACATTTTTGTTTAATGTACAGACTATGCCACAGAAGGCAGAACAGCACTGAAATCCAGGATGGCAATCTTCCTGCAATGTGCAGAAATGAGTACAGTTTTCGGGGTCTGATCTGCAGGGTGGAGGTTCCAAGACATACCCTGGAACACACAACAGGAAAGAGAAGGACCTAAACAACAGGCTGGAGTGACATTCAGAACTCCCAAAACCCAGGGAACAGCCAGAGAATCAGCCACCCTGATCCCCCTTGTGTGGTCACAGGGAGGTGGAATAAGATTTTGTCCTTAGCTGTTGCCTTCCTCTGAGTTCCCAGAACACCAGTGTTCCTCACTTTCTACTGTTAGAGAAGAATAAGCATTTCACGTTGACATCACATTACCCCAGTCTGCCAGTAGTCAGTCAAAGCCAAGAGCACCTCCACCAGGGGATCCTGCCCCAAGGTTCCAACTCATAATATTCTCTCTGTTCCTGAACTCTAAGGCATTAATGACGAACCCCAGTAACCCCTTTATCCAAGTCCAGCCAAATCCTTATTTTTGTACCTTTTGACTTGTATTTTCTTTGGGCAAATGTCATAGGAAGAGCATTTTATAAGCCTTTGTTGATTTATTGCTCTGCAGTTATTTGCAATTATAAGGGGGTCTGTAGGATATCAAGCTGATCTGAAAGGAATAAGTGATGACAGAATTTGGGGCTATAATTGTAACAGCAAACGACACTGGAGATGGTGGGTAAGAAGCCGAGGCCCGAGCTGTTGACAATTTGGCAGAGACCAGTACTCAGCTCTCACCCTTGTGCCTCCCTGTCATCCCTTAGTTCACCAGGTCAGTGCAAGAAATTGGAACTGATCCCCACTTTGGAGAGCTTGGGGTGCAATGGGACAGTGTGGAAAAGGAGTCCATGAGCCAGGAATCTCGCAGAGGTTGACCTCAAGTTTTGCCTTCTCTTCTGGGTAATCTGGTCCCAGTCTCGCTACGGTATTTACCAGTCTTTCATAAAACCTCTTGTAGGGACTTCCCTGGTGGCGCAGTAGTTAAGAATCCTCCTGCTAATGCAGGGGACACGGGTTCGAGCCGTGGTCCTGGAAGATCTCAGATGCTGCGGAGCAACTAAGTCCATGTGCCACAACTACTGAGCCTGCACTCTCGAGCCCGTGAGCCACAACTATTGAGCCCAGGCTCCACAACTACTGAAGCCCGCGCCTAGAGCCTGTGCTCTGCAACAAGAGAAGCCTGCGCATAGCAACGAAGAGTAGCCCCTGCTCGCTGCAACTAGAGAAAGCCCACCCAGCAATGAAGACCCAATGCCACCAAAAAATAAATAAAATAAGTACTTTATTAAAAAATAAAACATTCTAAAAAAAAACCCCAAAAAACCTCTTGTGTCTTTCCTCAAAGTTTAGTCCTTGGTTCTCCAATTAACTGCCCTGGATACCCCAGTTCTCTTGCAGCTTGCTTAGCCTTCCTCGGTCTCATAAACCCGCATGCTGTCTCTGAGAACCCTAAAACAGGACCTTGCCTCTCTAGACACATGAGATACCACACATAGCCCTCTCCTGAGCCCCTGATATTCTGAAGATACTCTCCTTATGGAAGAGTAAAGGTAGTTCATTTTCCATTTGGTTCTGATCATCAGTGTAACTGTGGCCAGAGCTCTTGTTTGGTTGGAGCTGGGCAACGGTGGCTGCGGAGATGGACTCTATACCTTGCTGTTGATACTAATCACTGATAATTGTGCAGGTACCTCTGAATGTTTAACACAGGAAATGAATTGCAAGACTTTGTTGCCTTTCCTCCCAAAACATCCTGCAAGGCTGAGATTATGTAGGTTCTAGCTTGAGTTCTGCCAATTTAATTTTCCTCTCTGTTTTTGTGTGTGTGTGTGCTTTATTTCATTTTTTATTTTTTAATTACTTTTTATTGGAGTATGGGTGCTTTACAATGTTGTGTTAGCCTCCAGTGCACAACAAAGTGAATCAGGCGCACACATACAGATATCCCCACCCTTTTGGACTTCCCTCTCCTTTAGGTTACCACAGTGCTGTACAGTATGTTCCCATCTCCTCTCTGTTTTAATGCTTGAAAGGTTGGCCCAAGCATCCATGAAGGAACCAGGGACAGCAAGAAGAAGCTGAATGATGGCGCTGATAGCATTTACAGTAGTTAATACTTATTGAGCACTTACCATGGTTCTGTAAGAGTGCTCTATGTCTGCATGCATTATCTCTGTTTCTTCTCCCAACTATCCCCCAATCATTGTATCCATCACAAAAATAAAATCCAAGGTCCAGACACTGCCCAAGATCACTCAGTAAGCCACAGAGCAGGAATTCAAACCTAGATCTTGCTGACAATAAAACGGACTCTCAAAGATGATACTGTATTTTTTCACTAGACATGTCCAATCCTCACATCCTCTCATCTCTCCAGATGCTTCTTCCCTCCCCTGGGCCCAGACCCAGCACCTACTCAAAAAATGTTGCTTGAGACTCCCAGACAACAGTTCTGGTGCTAAGCAAGTCAACAGCAGGAGCTGGAGAAGCAGCACAGGCTTCATGCTGCTGGTGAGGTGGGTGGGTAAGTCCTGGCCAAAGCTCTGACCAGGCACAGCTTAGAGGAGAAGGCAAAGTGGAGGCAAGCTCTGACTGCCCTTACAGTGTGTGCTCTGATCAGGAGGCTTTGGCAGAAATCCAAGCCCCTCCCAACCATGCCTGCTCCAGGGCCAGGTAGTGTTTTCAAATCCACGCTCTCATCGCCCTCCTAATCTTGACCTTGTTATGTCTCTCCTCTATCTAGATCTTGTTAAAGTCCTTTCACCAAATTTTAACAAAGTTTTCCACGTAGAGTTCTGGCATGTCTTTGTTATATTTCTTCCTGGAGGTTTGAATTGTTAAAATTGTAATCAGTACCCTAACTTTTATTTCTTTTCATTTGTTGCTAATGTAGATAAATGATTTTTGTATATTGATCTGTTTACCTTGCTAAACTCTCTCATTGTTTATCATAATTTCTTGGTGTGTTCTTTTCAGTGTTCAACATAGTCAACATCATCTGCAAATAACAACAGTTGTATTTTTCCTCTTCCAACTTTATGCCATTTTTTTTTCTTTTTTTTGTCTGCGTCGAGTGACACGCGGGATCTTAGTTCCCCAATCAGGGATCGAACCCATGTCCCCTGCACTGGAAAGCGGATTCTTTACCATTGGACCACCAGGGAAGTCCCAAGTATTTTTAATTTTTTTTTTCAGTTTCATTGAGATATAATTGACATACAGCACTATATAAGTTTAAAGTGTACAGCGTAGTGATTTGACTTATATCATGGAATGATGACCACAGTAAGTTTAGTGAATATCCCTTGTCTTATATAGACATAAAATGAAAGAAATATCACTAATTATTAGAGCAATACAAACCAAAACTACAGTAAGGTATCACCTCATACCAGTCAGAATGGCCATCATCAAAAAATCTACAAACAATAAATGCTGAAGAGGGAGTGGAGAACAGGGAACTCTCCTACACTGTTGGTGGGAATGTATATTGGTACAACCATTATGGAGAACAGTATGGAGATTCCTTAAAAAACTAAAAATAGAGCTATCATATGATCCTGCAATCCCACTCCTGGGCATGTATCTGGAGAAAACCATAATTCAAAAAGATACATGCACCCCAATGTTCATTGAAGCACTATTTACAATAGCCAGGACATGGAAGCAACCTAAATGTCCATTGACAGAGGAATAAAGAAGACGGGGTACATATATACAATGGAATATTACTCAGCCATAAAAAGAATGAAATAATGTCATTTGTAGCAACATGGATGGACCTAGAGATTGTCATACTGAGTGAAGTAAGTCAGTGAAAGACAAATATCATATGATATCACTTATATGTGGAATCGAAAAAAAATGGTAGGAAAGAACTTATTCACAAAATAGAAATAGAGTCACAGATATAGAAAACAAGCTTATGGTTACCAGCGGGGGAGAGGGGGAAAGGATAAATTGAGAGGTTGGGATTGACATATACACACTACTATATATAAAATAGGTAGCTAGTAAGGACCTACTATATAGTACAGGGGACTCTTCTCAATACTCTGTAATGGCCTACATGGGAAAAGAATCTAAAAAAGAGTGGATATATGTATATGTATAATTGATTGACTTTGCTGTACAGCAGAAACTAACACAACATTTTAAATCAATTATACTCTAATAAAAATTTTTTATTTATTTGGCTGCATGGGTCTTAGTTGCAGCAATCGGGATCTAGTTCTCTGACCAGGGATCAAACCCAGGCCCCCTGCATTGGGATCGCAGAGTCTTAACTACTGGGCCACCAGGGAAGTCCCCCTCCAATAAAAAATTTTTATTGATTGATTGATTGGCTGCATTGGGTCTTTGTTGCTGTGCTCGGGTTTTCTCTAGTTGCAGCGGGGCTAGTCTACATTGGGGTGCCCAGGCTTCTCATTGTGGTGGTTTCTGTCGTTGCAGAGCACTGGCTCTAGGTGCTTGGGCTTCAGTAGTTGTGGCACGAGGGTTAGTAGTTGTCATAGTGCGTAGTAGAGTCATCTATGTGTGTGTGAAGTGGTATCTGACCATGCCTCTCCTGCAGTGATGCACACTTGGTGCCCACTTCCATTCATCCAGCCACATCTCTTCCTCAAACTCCTTGTCTCTGGGGACTTCCCTGGCGGTGCAGTGGTTAAGAATCCACCTGCCAATGCAGGGGACACGGGTTCTATCACTGGTCTGGGAGGATCCCACATACTGCAGAGCAGCTAAGCCTGTGAGCCACAATTACTGAGCCTGCGCTCTGGAGCCTGTGAGCTGCAACTACTGAAGCCCGCATGCCTGCAGCCTATTCTCTGCAACAAGAGAAGCCACCGCAGTAGGAAGCCCGTGCAGCACAATGAAGAGTAGCCCCCGCTAGTTGAAACTAGAGAAAGCCCATGTGCAGCAACGAAGACCCAATGCAGCCAAAAATAAAATCAAACAAACAAACAAAAAACTCCTTGTCTCCAAGTTTCCTGGCTTGTTGTTTCTTTCAGACCTCTAGCTAACCTTCCAAGAATTCATCACTATTGAAGAGTGCTACCAGATACCCCATCTCAGATCCTTTCTCTCTACTGATGCTGCAGGTGGATCACCTGAGCCTCCATCCACAGGGAGGAATTCTTCTCCCCGTTGGCACAGAAACAACACCTCAGGCAGCACACCAGTAGGAATGTAGTGTGGCATTTTCAGCTTACACTCACACAGAGACTCATCCCATTCATGAACCAGACTTTCTCATTTTTGCAGCATCAGCTGACAATTACAGAATAGCTCCTGAAGCCACAGGTATGAGCTGACAGAGAAGCTTAGACATAACAGTGTTAGGTGACATAGGACCTAGACCACCTGTCTATAATTATTTTTCTTGTACTATATGGACCTGCTTGGCCTTATCCCAGATGTATGACTTCTAATGTACAATAGATTGCTCCTGGTCTTTAAATTTTTTAAATTAAATATTTTATTTTATTTTTAAATTGAAGTATAATTAATTTATAATGTGTTATTTTCAAATGTACAGTAGTGATTCAGTTATACATACATACATATATATACACATACATGTATATATGTGTAAGTATATATATATATATATATATATATTCTTTTCCAGATTCTTTTCCATTATAGGTTACTACAAGATATTAAGTATAGTTCCCTGTGCTACACAGTAGGTCCTTGTTGTTTAGCTATTTTATATATAGTAGTGTGTATATGTTAATCCTTTGTTTGTTAATCCAAACTTCTAATATTATCTCCCCCCTCTGAACTTGTGTCATCTTGGATGTGACAGCACCTAGCCAATGATAAGGATGTTTGATAACAGCTCCTTGCTGCCATCGTCTCGGATACTCAGTCTTTTAAGGACCAGATTACATGCCGGAAGCTATTTTCTTAATGGTGTATAGCTTTCTCCTGCTGGAGGCTTTCCTCAAGATTAACGATAAAAGAACTAATGTGTGTTGAGCACTAACTTTGTTTCCCACACTGAACTGGAATATAAAGGTTGACTTCCACTCCCTTTTAAGAATCATTCCTCCAGGAATCCTTTACTTATTCCTCCCAATTGGGGTCAGTAGACTATTAGCTGGCTTCATTACTACCTTATTTTCCCCCTCCGTAGTCCTTGTCACATTGCATTATACTTATTTAACTTTCTATTTCTCCTTCTAGATTATGCATCCTGTAGAGGCAGGAACAGTGTCTGACTTATGCTACGGCACATAGCACTGAGTACAGTGCCTTGCATGGAGGAGTTAGAAAAAGCAAATAAACACTCTCGTCTGAGCCTTTCATTACTCTTTTGAGTCACACAGAAACATGACTTACCCAAGAGTAAGAAGTTAGTTGCAGCAATCAAGTTGACTCACTTTGGCACTAAGAAAGGTCCCCCACTAAGTCAGACTCTGGGGACAGCAATAATGCTTAGGCAATGGACAGGAGCTTTGTTTAGGCTGGATCTTTAGTGCCATAGACCAGTGGATCCAAAACATGGGTGTTGCAACTGAGAAAAAATTTGGTTCTGTCTCATATGTGTGTTAGTAGATAGAATAGACTAAATGGCATTAACAAGGAGCTCCCATCATATAATGGCAGATATGCAATAGAAGTTTTCTTTGCTGTTCACACAATAATTCAAAAGGGTTATTCAATAACAATAGGTAACTCTTCTTCCACATGGTGATACTGGAACCCAGGTTCCTTCTATCTTTCAGCTTCACCATGTTGTCATCTATTCTAAGCTGGTGGAGGAAAAAGAGAGTGTAAAGGAGGCTTATCAGCTTCCTAAGGGCTTGACCAAGAAGTGACAGGTAACCTTGGCCAACAACCTGTTGGCTGATACTCACACTGCCTCCCTAGCTGCAAGGGGATCTGATCAAGAAAATGGAGCTCCTATTTGAGCAGGTATTTGCCATCTTCTTTGAGAGGGTCACTATGACAAGTGTCCACTCATCCAGTAGTTCCCCTTTATAATTGGATAAAAAGATGAGGTGGGAGAATGAGAAATTTTTGGATAGGTCCAACAGTACTCCGCAAACTCTAGGTATGAGTATCATAGATTTTGAAAATAAAATACACCTGTGTACTGAAGGAGACTGGGTGAGGAGCTTAGAATATCAGAATAGGGTTCAAATGTTCACCACCATCTTCTTCCCAGCTTCTACACATACTGGGAACCCAGTGCTCCCAGGTTTCTTTTCTTTCTTCTGTTAGGAGAGAATAAACTTCTTCACTTCTGAGAGTCCAAAATATTTCTCCACAATATCTGTTGTCAATGATCACCTTGTCCTGGAGAACCCTCCCCCTGAGCCCTTAGCTGACAGATTCCTTTGTCTGTGCTCTGAGAATTTACTGTACACCCCCATTCTTCCCATGTCCTCCTCTTTCTTTCTCTGATATATTAATTAATAATATAGTAATTATACATATTAGATACATTAAATAATATAATTTATAGAGTATTAATTAACCAATCACATCATATAAAGTTAATTATATTAATAAAGCTGGAAAATATGTGTGTGTAATATATATGTAATTATATATGTAATATATTGTTTACTAGCTTTATGAAGATAACATTGACATAGAGCATTGTGTAAATTTAAGGTGTATAACCTGTGGATTTGATACACTTTTATATTCAAAAAGATTACCAACATAGCATTATCTAACACCTCCATCACATCACATAAGTAGCATTTCTTTTGAATGCTGAGAACATTCAAGATATACTCTCTTAGCCACTTTCAAGTATGTAATACACTATTACTAGCTGTAATCACCATGTTGCACATTCCATCCCCAGAGTCCATTCATCTTATAACTGGAAGTTTGGACCATTTCCCCAAATCTCTTCTTGTCCCCCAACCTCCAGCTCCTATGAACCACAATTCTACTTTCTGTTTCTGAGTTCAGCTTTTTTAGATTACACATATGTGATATCATACAGCATTTATCTTTTCCTGTCTAACTTATTTTACTTATCATAATGTCTCGTTTCATCCAAGTTGTCATAAATGTCAGGATTTCCTTCTTTCTCATGGGTGAATAATATTCCATTGTAAGTGCATCCGCATCTTCTTTATCCATCCATCCATGGATAAACTTAGATTGTTTCCATATCTTTAAAGAAATGTTTCTTTCTTTAATTTTTTCTGTAAGTTATTTTGTAAAGAGAATATAGAACTATTTTTTCTTCCAGAAAAACAGTCCATTTGCAAAAGAAGAGGGTCAGATGTGTGAAGGAGGAGTCATCTATGCAGAAGCCCAGGTCTCACACAAATGGGCCATGGTGAAAGCCAGGCAGGGGCAGGAAACAAGGACTCCTTGCTCAGCCCTGGCTCGGCCAGCAGAGGCAGGGAGGAGCCCAGGATCACCTCTCCTTTCTTTCCTTCACTCTCCACACTCAGCTCTCCAGGCGAGTCTGGGCCACACTGAGAGTTCACCACTCTGGGCAGAGTCATGCGAAACCAGGCCCTGCTCATCATCCTGCTTCTCTGTGTTCTGCTGCTACAGGCCCAGGGAGGGTCTTATAACCAGAAAAAGAAGAGTAGGTGATGGTCTGGGGGGCGTGGGGCCGGGATGGAGAGAGATGGAGGGGGCTGTGTCCAGTCTAAGGAGATCCTGGGAACTGGAACTTTTCAGCACCTCCTATTCTGATCACAGCACCATGGAGACTCTGGTTCTTCCCAAACCATGGCCCTCCAGCCCCTTTATCCAGGCCTGGGAAGAATTTTGGGGTGGGGGGGCACTACATCTTTTTATTCTCCATCCTCCAAATCCAGAGACACATGGCACCTACAATAGTGAAAGGTACACCAGAGCTGAGAATCAGGTAGGAAAACAGAACACCTGTCCTTTGATTCATGCACAAATGTGACAGGTAACAGCCAGAGATGTTCACAGGAGCAGGTGTAGAATGAAAGGACATTGGGAGAGGAAAATCTGGGGTGCACAGGTCAAGTTAAAGTTATCTCAGAGGGAGCAGGATGGTGACAGTGCAAGGGAAATACTGAAAGTGGTATTTCCTGGTACGGGGCAGGGATTCTGCAGACAGTGAGAGTCGGAGAGGACAGAGAAGGTGAAGAGGCAAGTTCATCTTCCTCTCTGGTCCCTGCAGATTCTGGACAGTGGGGAGGGCTGGCAGGATGTCCTAGACCTTGTTGAGTTCTCAGGGTTAGGGTGTAGAGTCTATGGGGGTGACTTGGCCAAGGCCACGACGAATAGGGGAGACGATGGGGTCCTGGTTGTAGGATTATGGAGAGGGTCGAGGAAGTCCAGGCATTGAGGTCTATTGGGGAAGAATAGGAGGAATTGGATTTAAGATATTACTAATCACCAGGATTTGGTGAAGGGCATAGGATGAATTCCCTGAAACGTCCAAGAGTGTCATGAGTAGGACCTGACTCTGGGAATTTTAAAATTCAAAGGAGTGCTCTGTGGAAACTGGTTCCATTGACCCTGCTTCTACTCCTGTTCTCTTTAGAAGTCTGTATGCAGCGGCCCAACACATCTCTTTGCAGGAAGCACTGCAGTGTCCACAGAATACCGTGTGCTGTTCAACCTTCTGCGGGAACGTTTGCATGAACATCCTGTGAGTCAGAGAGCAGGAGGGGCTGTGCATCCTGCTGCCCCAGCTCTCTGCCAAGAGACGGTGCCTGCAGCTGAAGACAAGGACCTGACACCCAGAACAAGGATGCCAGTAGGAATGCCACCCTCCCCACTGTCTGAACCACCTGTTCCTGTCAAATAAACCAGAACAAATGCACAGGGACCTGCCTAATTCGTTCCCAGTGCCTGTGATCATTGAGAACCCAGCACAGACCCCAGAAGGCCCCCACCTTCCTGGGTCCACTGGGTCCAGGTCTCTGCTCTCTCTCCCCTTGTCATGCTTCTTCACTCTCCTGCCAGGCCCCAGCAGGCTCCGCCCCCTTGGTGCTCTACTCACTGAACCAGTCCTCCCAGGGGGAGAACCTGCTCATGTGTGGCATCTCCTGGTGCTCAGGGGAACATTCCTCACCCTGGAGCCACAAGGGCAAGTTCCACATGAGATGTGCAGAGGCTAGACTCTGGGACACAGAGTGGGAGGCCCCCGAGGAGGACTCTTCTTAAACTTGGTCCACCCCCATCCCATTCTGCTCATCCTCCTGGAGAGGTTCAGGTTACTGCCTCTTCACAATGAAGAAAATGAATCCTGGGGAGGCAAAGTGACATGTCCAAGGTCAAAAGACAGTGAGAAGTCATGGCCTGGCTAGAGCAGGATGTTTCCTCTGCCCTCCCTGCTTGCTTGCTCCTTCTCCATTGTGGGAAGGGAGTGCCTGGGCTGACCCTGACTCTCCCCCACTCCATCACGCACAAACAGGGCCACTCTTGTAATGGGGCCTGGAATGGGGTGCCAGGACCTGAGACTCTGGTGCCTTCCTTTCACTGAGTGGTCCCCACCTTTCTCCAATCCTCCTTATGGTTTTATTCTCCTTTTTTTAATCCAGAGGGAAGCCGCAGGGTGGAGGAACTGGCGGTATGTGGTGATGTGACTAAGGATTAATTGGCACAGGATGATGGCTATGGGTCTTGCCCATGGTTTATGGTGAATCAGTGGAAATTCATCCCTGAAGTACAGAGTCCCTACTACTCTGTGCAATCACAACTCCTCTGAAATGGTCCTGCACTAAGTCCAGAGACTGGGTCATGATGTGTGGCCAACTGGGACATGGGGTCAAGTGTGAAGAGCTCAGGTGGGCAGGTGCTGCTGGAGGCAGGGGTGAGGTGTTATGCTTCAGTCCAGTGCTTCCTGCTGACCATCAGTGAAGGAGACCTCAGAGGCCGGACATGCCTCCAGCGGGCCAGAGCCTCTGACCTACCTCAGGAGCATCACAGGGCTCCTGGTACTGGAGGATCTCCTTCACTTCCCCTTGGACAAGAGGAGCTTAGGAAAGAGCTCATGATCCACCACCAACACAGACATCACTGGAGGTAGTTGGGCACTAAGGGCATGCTCTACAGGGACACTTATTTGGTGCTGCCTCAGGCAGCCTCACTTTCCAAGCATCTTGGCAAAGCTTGGCTATGCCCCCAAACACCCTGCGACAGGCTATTAAGAGAGGCAAAGTTACCTGTCAGGGGCCACACAGGTAATGACCTCACATGTCCAAGTCCAGTGTGCTCTACCATTTGGATATACCATAGGTGCCAGGCAGACCTATTCCTTGCCACTGGCATAAACACGATGGACCATGAATTTTACTGGAAGCAGTTGCACTTCTCCCCTGTGGTACTTGGTACCCTAACCTTCTCTGGACAGTCCACCCTGCCCTAGAGAAGTCAGAAGCTACATCTAGATTGCTATGGCAATCTGTTTTTACTGGAACAACTGTATGCCTCCATAATACGTAGAAGGGAGGAGTGGTGGTCCCTTGGAAGACCTTGAATCTCATGGAGGCAGAAGAATAAGCAAATGCAGATTCTGCCATGAGCTGGGTCTCCAAAATATTAAGTTCCACCCTGCAGAGAATCGCAGATCAGTGCTGGTCTGTTTATGACCAAACATATAGCCTTGTGGTTATTTTGACTTAATCTATCATCTATCTATCTATCTATCTATCTATCTATCTATCTATCTATCTATCTATCTATCATCTATCTATCTATCTATCTATCTATCTATCTATCTATCTCTATCTATCATCTATCTAATCTATCATCTAATCTAATCTATCATCTATCATCATCTATCATCTATCATCTATCTATTATTGCATGATTTGTTCTCTTCTCAGATCTAGTGGCTCTAGATCTGCCCCTAGCAAATTTTTTCTTCCTATTCCTATCAACTAAGATAATTGGAAAGTAGCTTTCTCACATGTATAGACCTAGCAATATACCTTCACTGTCTTACCTGAGGGCTAATTCATGTCTTTGGTCCTTTGACTTAATAGTCTGAAGAGCCTGATCACTTGGTATACCGTAGACCGTCAGGCCAGTTCACCACACCTATGACACTTTGCTTGCTGGCTGTAGAGCACGGAAATAGCAGTTATCCCAGGTCTTTACCACGTGCACGCCAGAGGGTGGGAATTACACCTGATAATAGTCCACAACTTGCTCCACTGGTGAAATTCAGAGATCAAGTTGTCTGGGGCATATAGAGATAGTCCCTCTGAGTCAAGGGACACGTTGCTGCACCCTGTGCTGTCCACCATCAAGAAAGACACAATGCTTGGTGGAGCAATTGTTGTTGTTGTTGTTTTTCGGCCATGCTACAGAGCTTGTGGGTTTTTAGTTCCCCGACCAGGGATCAGACCCTGGCCCCAACAGTGAAAGCCCTGAGTCCTAATCACTGGGCCACCAGGGAATTCCCTTTGTGGGGCTCTTTGGATTTTGGAGACAGCAAAGGCCACTTTGGGGGAATTTTCCTCTTATCTATTTCCTGGGGGAATTTAAGGCTGCTAGTTTGAGTGGAATCAAGATTAAGGAAAAATTCTGCAACAGGTCCAGGATGTTTTGAAAGTCGCATGCCACTTGGATCTTAGCCCCTGGTATATGCATTATATAAAGTATCTGTAGCAGATCAAGATGCTCGACAGAACTTTTGCAAGTCCCGGTAGGAGAATCAGAGACCACACACCTGGATACTGAGGTCAGCCTTTTTTTTCTTCTGTTGACAGGTAGTTTCCATTTGAGAAACAGCTTCTTACCAGACCGTGGTAATGACCCATGCCTAACCAGGAGACATCAAATCACATTAGAGCTGGAATTTTCCATCACACTACAGCTGGAATTTTCCATCACACATTTGGGGTCATCTGATCTATGAAATTTCAAAATGGGGAGTGTATAGAAGCAGTTCATTGTTGAATGGAACTGGTATAAATGAGACTGGGCTTGATCAGTTCCAGAGGAAACGAGGAACCTGTGTAAGCAGGTGTTTGGACTCCGAGGACCCACTGATTTCCCCTCTTGCTTCGTTCGTTCCCATCGCCACTAAGTCCACTAGAGGTGCTGCCCTTTCCGTGTCACTGTTGGCGCCCCAAGAAGTGGTGTCTTCCTGTGTCTGCTTACTTAGGTCTCTTGTACTTTCAAATCCCTTCTTCTTGATTTCTCAGGAACCAGGGATCTATTCTAAATGTCAGCCTTGTTCTCAGTATTCCTCCATTCCTGTTCAGACTTCCATTTTCTGAGGGTGATTTTATCTGCATCCTGTGGTAAGGCCCCTGCTCCTACCTTATTTCCATGCATGCCGTCTCTGCAGTCTTTGTATATCTCTGTGTGAACACGGACTCTGACGCTACATCTGCTCGATTGGGGTGTTTATTTCTCTGCTAACAGATTGAAATTTTTTAACATTCTCTATTTCCTCATTAGGCTGACGGTGTAGGTTATGGACTGATTAATTTGCTCCTTGTTGATCTGTACGGGTTTTCTGAAGAGAGCTAAAGTTAGGCAGCCACAATTACACTGTGTCTATTTACTTTTTATTTGTGTGTATATATATATATATATATATATTTATTTATTTATCTTTAAGAACTTCAAGGAATTTCTAGCAGTTCTGTCTCGATTTTAAGATTCAGAGACGTAAGACGTTGAGAAACAATTTTGGTAAAAAAGGTGATCATTTCACACAACTATGGATTCAAATTTTAAAAATCCGTTTAAGTATTTTACACTTCCTTGTTGATTCTCGTTTGAATTTCCTAGGACTGCCATAAGCAAGTACCACAAACCGGATGGCTTAAAACAACAGAAATTTATTCTCTCATAATTTGCGCAGCTGGTAGTATCAGATTAAGGCGCTGGCAGAGCCACGTGCCTTTTAAAGGCTCTAAGGAACAATCTACTCTACGTCTTTCTTCCAGCTTCCTTCAGCCCCTGGGCAACCACCATGCTGTTTTCAGTCTCTATAATTTTCGCCATTCTAAGTATCTCACAGAACTGGAATCACATAGTATTTGTCTTTTTTGTGACTGGTTTATTTCACTAAGCATAATGTCCTCAAGGTTCATCCATGTCATAGCATGTTGCAGATTTTCCTTCTTTTTTAAGGCTGCATAATATTTCATTGAATGTGTATGCTACATTTTGCTTCTCTGCTCACCTGTCAATGGACACTTGGGTTGCTTCCATGTTTTAGCTATTATAAACATGCATGTACAATTAGTTCTTTGTCAATTTGCTTTAAATTCTTTGGGTATATACCCAGTAGTGGAACTGTTGGATCATAGGCTAATTCTGCTTTTAATCTTTTGAGGAATTACCACACTGTTTTCTGTAGTGGCTGTACCATTTTACATTCGTCCCCACCAACAGTGTACAAGTTTCCTATTTCTCCACATCCTCATCAACACTTGTTATGCAGGTTTTTTTGATAGTAGCCATCCTAATGGATATGAGATGGTATCTCATTGAAGTTTTGATTTTCATTTTCCTAGTGATCAGTAGTGTGGGATATCTTTACATGTGCTTATTGGCCATTTGTATATCATCTTCGGAGAAATGTCTATTCAAGTCTTTGCCCATTTTAAAACTGAATTGTTATTTTGTTGTTGAGATTTAGGAGTTCTCTATAGATTCTGGATATTAATTCCTTACCAGATATATGATTTGTAAGTATTTTCTCCTATTATGTGGACTTTTTGCTCTATTGATAGTGTCTTTTGATGCACAAAACTTACAAATTTTCATAAAGTCTAATTTTTCTTTTTTTTTTTTTGTTATCTGTGCTTTTGATGCCATACCCAAGTAGTTACTGCCAAATCCAACATCATGAAGCTTTTGCCTAGGTTTTTTCTAAGGTGTTAGGTAAGAGTCCAACTTCATTCTTTTGCATGTGAATATCAAGTTTTACAAGCACTGTGTGTTGAGAAGACTGTCCTTTCTCATTGAATGGTCTTGGCACCCTTATCAGAAAATTATTTGACAGTATATGCAAAGGTTTATTTCTGGGATCTTTATTCTATTCTATTAGTCTATATGCCTCCTTTATGCTAGTATTACACTGTTTTGATTATTATAGCTTTGCATTAAGTTTTAAAATCAAGAACCGTGAGTTCTCCAGCTTTATTTTTATTTTTCAAAATTATTTTGGCTATTTGTAGTCTCTTAAGATACTGTATGAATTTTAGGATGGGTTTTTCTATTTCTACAAAAACATTATTGGGATTTTATTTGATTTTTTAAAAATTATTTATTTATTATTTTTGGCTGTGTTGGGTCTTCGTTGCTGTGTGAGGGCTTTCTCTCTTTTTTTTTTTTCTCCTTCCTCTGTTAATGTGGTGTATTACATTGATCGATTTTCATATGTTTTATCATCTTTGCATTTTTAGGAATAAATCTCACTCAACATAGTGTATGATCCTCTTAATATGCTGCTTAATTCAATTCAATTTGCTAGTGTTTTGTTGAGGAATTTTGCATTAATGTCTATAGTCTTCTTTTTTTGTAATCTCTTTGTTTGGCTATGGTGTCAGGGTAATACTGGCTTCATAGAATGAGTTAGGAAGTGTCCCTTCTCTTCAATTTTTTGAAAAAGTTTGAGAAGGATTGGTATCAGTTTTTAAATATTTGGTAGAATACACCAGTGATGCCATCAGGCCTGGGGTTTTTCTTGCTGGGAGATTTTTTGATTACTAATTCAAACTCCTTCCTAGTTATAGGTCTATCCAGATTTTCTATACTGCATGATTTAGTCTTGGTAGGGTTAGTGTTTCTAGGAATTTGTCCATTTCATTTAGGTTATCCTGTTTGTTGTTCCTAGTACTATTTTTTTTTTTTTTTTGAATTACAGAGCTACTTTTAATACTTTGGGGTGAGCCCCACAGGAATAAAAAACACTGGGAAGGGGTAACCCCCTCACCCCCAGGAGTGGCCCAGGGGGAGAGAGGCTACCTGAGGGAAAGGAAGCACAAAAGGGACCCGCTGCAGACTCAGGGCAAAGGGAATGCCATCGGTGCTGGGACCTGTGAGCACTACAGGAGAAAACGCGAGCGTGGTGGGACTGGCTCCAGGCACACAGGCGAAGGGCATGAGGGTTGGACACGAAGCCACAAAGCTACTTGGATTCCTCCTTCTTCTCGTTTGCCTTTTTCTGCTTCTGCTGCATGATCTCCGAGTCCCTCTGCGTGCGGGCGGCAGCAGAAAGCCCGTCATCTCGGCGCTTTCCCTTAACCGAGTTGCTCTGCTTTTTCATATTCTTCTGGCGGGCGAGCTCACGCTGCTTACCGCGGGTCATGGCGACGGCAGAGGCTCCGGCCCCTAGTACTATTATAAGGCTATTTATTTCTTTAGAATTGGTAGTAGTGGCCACACTTTCATTTCTGATGTCAGTAGTTTGTGTAGTCTCTCTTCTTTTCTTAGTCCATCTAGTGAAATGTTTGTTAAGCTGGTTGATCTTTTCAAAGAACCAACTTTTGGCTTCATTGATTTTTTCTCTCTTTTTTTTTTTTTCTATTTTGTTTATCTCTGCTTAATCTTTATTATTTCCTTTATGCTAGCTTTGGGTTTACTTTGCTCTTATTTTTCTAGTTCAAGTTGTAAGTTAAGTTGTTCATTTGACACCTTTCTTATTTTTAAATATAAGCATTTGAAGCTATAAATTTCCTTGTTAGTACTGCTTTTGCTGTGTCACATACATTTTGATATGTTGTGGCTTTGTTTTCACTTATCTCTAAGTATTTTCAAATTTTCCTTTGGTCCATTGGTTGTTTAAAAGTGTGTTGCTTAATTTCCACAGATTTGTGAATTTTCCAATTTTATGTCTGTTACTGATTTCTAACTTCATCCTGTTGTGGTTGGATAATATCTATCTTTTAAAATCTACTGAAGGACTTCCTTCGTGGCGCAGTGGTTAAGAATCTGCCTGCCAATGCAGGGGACACGGGTACGATCCCTGGTCTGGAAAGATTCCACATGCTGCGGAGCAACTAAGCCTGTGCACCACCACTACTGAGTCTGTGCTTTAGAGCCCTCGAACCACAGCTACTGAAGCCTGTGTACCTACAGCCTGTGCTCAGCAACAAGGGAAGCCACTGCAGTGAGAAGCCCCATCCCCACCCCCTGCGATGAGAAGCCTGTGCACCACAACGAAGAGGAGCCCCCACTTGCCACAACTAGAGAAAGACCTTGGACAGCAACAAAGACCCAACACAGCCAAAAAAAAAAAAAAAAAAAAAAAATCTACTGAGACTTAATTTGTGGTTTAAAAAATATGGTCTCATGAAAAATGTCCCATGTGCCCTTGAGAAGAATGTGTGCTGCTGTTGTTGGGTTGAGTGCTCTGTGTAAGTCTGTTAGATCTAGTTGTTTTATGGTGTTGTTTAAGTCCTCTATTATCCTAACTTATCTTCTGCCTAGTTGTTCTATCTATTACTGAGAGTGCGGATGGAAGTCTCCAATCATGATGGTAGAACCGTCTCTATTTTTCACCTCAATTCTCTCAGTTTTTGCTTCGTACATTTTGGTGATTATCAGTAGGTGTGTAAATGTTTATAATTGTTGTATCTTCTCGCAGCATTGAACCTTTTATGAATATATAGTGTCCTCTTTGTCTCTTGTCACCTTTTTTGATTTAAGCTCTATTTTGTCTGATATTATTATAGCCACCCTGCTCTATTTTGGTTACTATCTGCATGGAACATCTTTTCCCATCCTTTCACCTTCAATTTGCTTGGATCAAAAGTGAGTCTCTGGTAGATAGCATATGGTTCATGTGTTTTTATTTATTCTGCCAATCTTTATGTTTTGATTGGAGAACTTAATCTGTTTACATTTAAAGTATTTATTGATGGGGAAGGACTTCTGTCATTTTTCCATTTGTTTTCTATGTACCTTATAACTTTTTTGTCATATATATATATGACATGTGTATATATTGATGCGTATATATGGATATACACAAATATATGTGTATATATGTTTGTGTGTGTGTGTGCATACACACATATATATACACAGGGTGACAAAATTAAAATTGTAAAATTTCTCTGTCATTTTCATAGATTTGCAAGATTTATGCACTAAGCATGGGATGTTTTTTTAATAGCACAAAAGCAACAAATGATATTCTGGAAAGAAATCATTTTTTTCTACAGAAAGAAATAAACGGGTGAAGTGATCAGGGGCCCCATGAAGAGGTTAAGGACAAGGATATGTTGTAGCTCCCAAGAGAACTGGGGGCTACACTGCCTGGCATACATGGCATGCATGGCTCTGGATTCACTTCTGTTTAAATCCTGTACCTGGCACTTACTAGCTGTGTGGCCTTGGGCAAGTTACTTAACTCTTCTGTGCCTCAGTTTCTGCACCTGTAAAATAGGAATTATAGTAGTACTAAACTCCAAGGGTCATCGAGAGCAAGTGTTAATACATGTTAAATATCCGACAGGTAGTGAATGTGGTATTAAACTGGGTGATACTTGACTCTTCGTTGGGTAAGTATCTCATTTGTTTATTTAACAAACCTTACATAGTGCTGCCTGTATGCCAGACATTGGTTCTAAGCACTTAACAAATAATCATTCATGTAACCCTCACGATAACTCCATGAGGAAAGTACTGTTATTATCCCCACTTTGCAAATGAGGAAATGGAGGCACAGAGAGGATTAGCGAGAGACTTGCCCAAAGTAAGTGGGAGCTAGGATTTGAATCCAGGTTAAGTCTGTGTCCTAAATCTCCATATGAGGTAGCCTTTCCAAGCTCTCTTGGCAGAGCTCTCTTTTTTCATTAGATCAAAACCCACAAGACATTGTGATAAGGTAGTTTTAGCCTGATGCTAACCATAGAGAAATTAACATAGAGATGGACAGGACTTTACAAAAGTCATCACACAGATGTCAGAAAAAAAGAAAAACAGATCCTTCCCTACCTCCACAATCACCCAGACATCCAGGAAATGTGTGTGTTTTGGGGGGAGGGGAGGCTCCTGCAATTCTACAGTGTTCTGCTTCTATCTCTATTTCCTGAAGCAAAAAGAAAAAAAGGAAGTACTCCCTGAACAGGAATTCAGTGACAGTGTTCTGTACTTACCCAACTTATGGGCAGAACTCCCAGATCTGCCACAACCGCGATGATGATTACATTTTGAGTCTTTGAGCTCCTTTCTACTCATCAGCTTCCCCCTGTGCACGGGCTTGGCAGTTCCCAGAGACCAGGAAGAGGAGCCATCAGGCAAATAAATACCAGCGCTTCCAACTTGAACATCTTCAGAGGTAGGTGAAGGTCAGAATCTTGGGGCTGGAAATGTGAGCTTGAAAATGCTTTCATTTGTGGCTTGTGTCCAAATCATGCCCCCAGATTATGCCAACACTATCCCTCTAGAAAAGAAGTAATTGTCCTTGTTGTTCAAATGGAGAAACTGAGACAGAGAAAGATGACATGGATGGACAGTGTCCCTTCACATGTGATACCCTGAGGACACTATGTATTGTCTACAGAGTATTCCCAGTGAGAATGTATAACCTGCGTGTAATCATGAAGAAATTTGAAACAAATCCCACATGAGGAATGTTTAATTAAAAGAAAAAATTGCCTATATTCTTCAAAAATTTCAATGTCATAAAAGACAAAGGGCATTACTGGGTGAATTTATAAAATGGGTTGCTGATGATAGATTTGATAGAAATATTTTAGAAATGTTAAATTTAATGAAGTTGATAGTTGTGCTGTGATCACAGAAGAGAATGTCCCTTTTGTTAATATGCACGGAAGTATTATTCCTAAATAAGGATCATGATATATGATACTTACCCTCAAATGGTTCAGGAAAAAAAAAAAAAAACAGAAAAACAAAAACGGAGAGACAGAAAGCAATTGGGGTAAATTCTTTTTATTTATTTATTTATTTATTCATTTATTTATTTGGTAGCACCGGGTCTTAGTTGCAGCAAGCAGGCCCCTCAGCTGCAGATCACCAGCTCCTTAGTTGCAGCACATGGGCTCCGCAGTTGTGGCATGTGAACTCTTAGTTGTGGCATGCATGTGGGATCTGGTTCCCTGACCAGGGATTGAACCCAGGTCCCCTGCATTGGGAGCTTGCAGCCCTATCCACCGCGCCACCAGGGACATCCCTAGGGGTAAATTCTTAAAGTAGGTGAATCTGAGCAAATGGGATGCAGATGTTCTTTATACTGTTCTTACCCTTGTAACTTGGAAATTATTTCCAAATAGTAGTTTTTTAAAAGTTAAAGGCAACCTGTCTAATAGTCCATGTGCCTCAACTTTTATCTTCCTATTTTATCATTTGTAACATATGCCAAGAGGAGAACGAGCTAGAGAGGTTTTGTGAATTTTATTTTATTGAAAAAAATTTTTTTAAACATACCAGTGCAATCATTTTTATTTATTTACTTATTTGGCTGCATTGGGTCTTTGCTGCTGCGCACAGGCTTTTCTCTAGTTGTGGCGAGCGGGGGCTACTCTTTGTTGCCGTGCACAGGCTTCTCATTGCGGTGGCTTTGCGGTGGCTTCCCTTGTGGAGGAGCACGGGCTCTAGGCACGTGGGTTCAATAGTTGTGATTTGTGGGCTCTAGAGTGCAGGCTCAGTAGTTGTGGCACATGGGCTTAGTTGCTCCGCGGCACGTGGGATCTTCCCGGACCAGGGATTGAACCCGTGTCCCCTGCATTGGCAGGCGGATTCTTAACCACTGCACCACCAGGGAAGTCCTGAGAGTTTTGCCAATTTTAAAATGTCTCTAGGTATCATGCCTGTTCTTAAGCATTTGAGGGAATTTCAATCAAGGCATGTAATTTATCTTCTGCTTGGTGAAAATGTTGATGCAAACATAAAGACTTTGAGGGAAAATAGGGTACTTGCAGGGAAAGAGACAATTACTCCTTTATGACTGTTTAATTCACAGTATCCAGACTTCTTTGTTTTTGCTTTTTTATTTTTCTTTCTGTTTGGCTTCAGGAGTCTGGAGCACCAGATTGGGGGTGAAAGAGGAGTGGGGAGAGGACTGGGAATTTTTTAGAACAGTACTTAACCTCTTCTTTCAGAAGCCCAAATCTCACCACCAGTGAGCTGCCTAAAATAACAGCCAGCACTTATTTTGCATATTCTGTGTTCCAGGTACAAGACCCTCTCTTATCTTCTCTTATGCACATTGAGCACCATCAACTGTTATGTATTTTTTTTTCTTTTCTTTTTTTAAAGAAAGGAGTTTGTAATTTTATTTTTATTTATTTATTTATTTATATATGTATATATTTATTTATTTATTTTGGCTGTGCCAGATCTTAGCTGTGGCATGCAAACTCTTAGTTGCAGCATGCATGCGGAATCTAGTTCCCTGACCAAGGATCGAACCCAGGCCCCCTGCATTGGGACCATAGAGTCTTACCCACTGGACCACCAGGGAAGTCCCTGTTATGTATTTCTTTTATGTATCTTGTTTATTGTCTGACCCCTCTACTACGATTAAGCTTTATGAGGGCAGGGATTTTTGCCAATTTTTTTCATGACTGTATCTTCAGTACTTAGAATAGTGTCTGGCTTATAGTAGTCACTTAATATACGTATTTGTGGGACAATTAAAGTTAAAGCAAGTGAGTGAAGGATAAAACTTTCCAAATGGGTTAGAGTTTTAAAAAAGGACCACAAAAAGTCAGTAAAATTAAATAACTTTCATCCCTCTGGAGAAGAGAAAAGAGAGTCTGAGCTTAATAATAATAATAATAATAATAATAATAATAATAATAATAACAATAATACTTATACTGATAATAATAGCCAACATTTATTTTGCACATTCTGTGTGCCAGTGCTTTATATAGTTAATACTTGCTATGTGGATACTATCATCCCCATATTACAGATAGGGAAACTGAGGCTTTGAGAAGTTTGGTTGTTGGCCAATCATGTAGCTTATATTAAGCTAGACGTGTTGCGGTTGGGATTCAAGCTCAGTCTCTCTGACTCCAGTGCCCATGTTTTGTTCACTGTCTAAACTACGCTGACAGTTTTTAGTGTGGTACCAAGTGGGAGAGAATTTCCCTCCTATGGTAAGATAAGATGTGTATCCTGTTGGTAGAATAAACCAAACTTAATAGAGGAAAAATTGGCACCAACCATACCTAGGGTTTAAGACAGGCAGTATCCTTTACCCATGACCTCTAGTTCTACAAATCTGTGCTCCAAAGTTAATAATGGATTTAACCAAATTTTAGTTGCAAGGAGGTTTCCAGTGTTTCCCCCAAGGAAGGGAAATCACAAATTTTCAGATGTCTTATGATCCATGGGAAAATATTAATGATATGTGTAACTAGCATGTTGGGAAAATTCATGGGGAATGTTGCTAGTAATATGTTGAAAAGCTTGTCTTTAAATTCATCCAGAGGAGCCACACTTATTTCCCTGCTTCTGTATGAGAGCTTGGGTATAGAACTAGCCTTTTCTAGTCACTACCTAAATTTAGAATACAATATGTTATATTATTAACTAATATAATATAATATAATATAATATAATATAATATAATATAATAATGTGATACAGTATATTTACAAAAAAAAGTTTAAGCCCATGTGATAGTCAAAACACTAAGTCTGAATTAAAATTGTGGCTTCCTCCATAACTAGAAACCTACAATTGGAGAAGAGTGGTCAGTTTCCTTGCTCTTTCCTCTCCTCCTGCAGGTGGCTAAGTGCCATTTTGGAGGTGGAGCACCAAGAAGAGATAAAGAGGTCAGGACAGCTCTTTTTCGCAGGCAGTGTTGCACTTTCAAAATTTGTACTCTCTAGGCTTGGTATTGCTTCAAGTTGACTCTGTCGTGGGGGGTTTCATGGGTTGAGTCTTCCCTCACCCCAGTTGATGGAAGTTGCTCACCTGTGGTTCTCTAGATCCGGCTGAATCCATCTCCTTTCTGGCTGGTTTATTGTGACACTTTTCCCTGGCCACTCACTTTCTATTTCCTTCTTTTGGATTCCATGGCTTTTCCCAGCAGCCTGCTTGGAATGAATATGGCACAAACCCACACTGGCTCTTTCTTGCATCCTTTGCCCTGTCAAATCACATAGTGCAACCAGTAGCTTCTGTTTTGTTTCCATAGGTGACTTCAGCCAGCCTGCTTTCCTTTTGTGTTCTCAGGTGTGACTCAGACATCCACCTACTGTGGCTCCGCGAATACTTGGGGCACATTTAGAGCTCTTGGGAGGTGTCCTTAAAGCCTTTTCAGTGACTTAGAATGAAGAGAGCTCAGCATTCTTTAAAGAAAATCTGGTCAAAAGTCTCCTCCCTCAAATATGTCAAATTCCTGACCATTTTCCACATTTAAAATGAATAAGGGTTTTAAGAGTCATTTAACCACTTTTGAGCCATCTTTCTTTCTCTTTCTAAAAAAAAGTCATTCAAGTGATCTGTGGCAAGCTCACTTTAGGGTCTATCCAAAGGTCTTGGCTAAAGCTTTTATTTTAATAACACATTAAAAGTTTTTAAGTAAGAAGTCATGATACACAACAGCAAACCTGATGATTTCAGCTTTATAAGAACAATTTGTATTCACATATCTGCACCTATAAAAGACAGAATAACATACATCCATATAATGGTATTACTAGAAATAATTCGTTGCCTGCTTTGTACTTTTCATGTTTTAAATTTTGTATGGTGACAGATGGAAACTAAACTTTGGGGGGCGAGCATACTGTAGTGTATATGGAAGTCAAAATATGTTGTACATGTGAAACTTATATAATGTTATAAACCAATGTTACCTCAAAAAAAAGAAGTAAAACAATTTTGTAAGGTGAATTTGAATTATTTTTTAATTAAGGAAATGTAATACATTAAAAAAAAAAAAAGGTTTTCCTGCAAAAGAAAGGCATGAAGCTTGAGACGGCGAGATACCTTTTAGCAAAGACAATGTCCAGCTTTGATGTATGCCTATGGTTAAGTGGTCGAGGGCAAGGAAGAATAACCAGAAGACCAAGTGTAAAGAAATTCCATGAGAATTTCCTCTTGCTTCATATCTCTCTTTATTTATGTCTTTTGATCTCTAGCAGCAACTGGGAAGGAGAAGACTCCTGATGACACCTATGCAGACGTATATGGTCAACATCATGAAGTTCTGGACGCCTCTACTTATGATGTTCCTCTGTGTGGTGCTACTGTCTGTGTTGGGAGGAATGAAGGAAAAACATAACCACAGGTGATGAGGCTGGGTTGGGGATCAAAAGGCGTGATGGGGCTGTGCTTGTTTCTGGACAAATGAAGTATCGTGCCTGGCATTTCTGACTCAGGACTCATCTTCCCTCAACCACCTATTGGAGCATCAGATATCCTTCTATACACAGAGATCCAAGAAATTCTCAAGGTGAAGTCCTTCAAAGTCCTTCTTCCGACCTCGAAAGTAGCAATGTATATCTGTCAGCTTTTAGATACGAGGTTGAGTCAAAAATTATCCTCCCTCTGGCTGTAGAATTTACAGAAGTTTTAATATAACTGGAGTGTGGATAATTTTTGACTCACCCGCGTTTGAGCAGGAGGGGGCACCAGTACAGAGCTGCCATATTTTCCCATTCTTCCAGAAGCTCTGTGTCCTACCTGTGTGCACTTTGAAGAGTACCAAATGGGCACTTCTTTTTTATTAATAATTAATTAATTAATTGGCTGAATTGGGTCTTCGTTGCTGTGTGCGGGCTTTCTCTAGTTATGGCAAGCAGGGGCTACTCTTCGCTTGTGGTGCTTGGGCTTCTCATTGTATTGGCTTCTCTTGTTGTGGAGCATGGGCTCTGGGTGCACAGACTTCAGTAGTTGTGGCACACAGGCTCAATAGTTGTGGCTCGTGGGCTTAGTTGCTCCGCGGCATGTGGGATCTTCCTGGACCAGGGCTCGAACCTGTGTCCCCTACGTTGGCAGGCAAATTCTTTACAACTGTGCCACCAGGGAAGTCCCACCATAGTTTAGTTTTGATTTTGAAACTTCATTAAAAAAGAATCAACGTGTGGATGTGTTCATGTCTGATTCTCTCACTCAGCATCGTGCCTGTGAGTTTCAACCATGTTGTTGTGAATATCAGTAATTCATCCCCATTTGCATCTTCTGCATACTGGGAGAAATATTTAAGTCTAAGCAGTAAGGTGTAACAGGGAGAAGTCCAGTACGCTGGTCTCAAGCAGGTCTGCAAGCTATTCCTGGTTTCAGGACTTAATGAAGCTCAGGTTCTTGATGTCTCATCACAGAAAGAATTCAGTGAGAGACAAAGTGATAGGTAAGAAGTGGATTTATTTAGAGAGAAACACACTCCACAGACAAAGTGCAGGCCATCTCAGGTGAGAAAGGGCCTGGGCACTTCTTGATATATACTCTTAATTTAGAGGTAGGATATTTCAGAAGTCTGATGGGATGTAATTGCTTGTGCTAAAGCTGACCCATTGGTAGGATATTTCAGAATGTGAAAAGATAGAAAAGAGACATGAGATGGGTCCTTAGTGGGGCAATGTTGGGGGCCATATGATGAGAAAGTGAAATCAATGGAGGAGGCCAAGAAAATTAGGTGAGAGAGATAAGAATCTGGAGAGAGGCTGAGTAATTAAAGGCAGGGTCAGCAAAGAGGGGAAGAAAAGTGGGGAGAATCTCTTTTTTTCATTTACTTTCATTTATTTTATTGCACATATATATGGATCAATTTGGAAAAACAGACATCTATATGATCTTGTGTTTTCCTACTCATGAAAATTACAAATTTCTTCATTTAATTAGGTCCCTTTCACTATCTTTAAATATAAATCTTTTTCTTCATAAAGGTCTTTTTTTTAATTTTTAATTTTTAATTTTTTAATAAACTGCATATATTTAGAGCGTACAATTTGGTATCCCAATCTCCCAATTCATCCCCCCCCAACCCTCCCCGCTTTCTGAAAAGTGGGGAGAATCTCTTGCATGATCTCTCTGGTCTAGCTTCCCACATTATGAAATAGGTGTGATAATGAGGCTAGAGGATATCTCAGCCTCTGAGATCTCCCATTATAAAAATGTAAATTTTATAGGAGGGCACATGAATGCTAAGAGTATACTGAGTCCTATCTCTAGGATGCTCAAGGAGGACCCAGAAGGTTGCAACACTGTAGGACTTGGGGAGCAGAGAAGGCAAAAGGGTCCGTGGGGATGCGATGGGGTCAGTGAAAATGCAATGAGGAGGCTAAGGAAGGGGATTTTTCTTAGAAGGCAGACACCTTGGTGGGGACTTGAGGCTGGGATTCTAGGAGGGGTTGTTAAGCCTATGAAGGGTTTCTCTTCCCACACTTGTCTATCAGGCCGCTGTCAGCTTCTTACCATCTCATCTCAATTTCAGGGGGGAATTGTTACTTCCGGAATGCTGGGGATGGCCAACACTCCAAGAATGTGCCAAGAGATGTTCTAGAACCTTTAGATGTATAGAAATAAATCACACATGCTGCTGGGCATACTGTGGAAACATCTGCTGGGAAAACACAGTGAGTTTGGAGATGCGTGTTTGGGTGTGTGTCTTCACTGATTCTCACCTTCTTCCCAGATGCTGCTTTCCCTAAACAGAGGACTGAGGTACTCTAAATCCTAGGCACAAAAATAAGAGAAGACAATGTCCCCTAAACCTGGAAGGCAATTCACTGGCAAATAGACCAAGATACCAGCTTGGGGCACCTTGCTTCTTTCATTCTCTAATCAATGCCTGCACTGTCTTCATTGTATTTTTCAACAGTTTGCTCTTTTCCTATTTTTTCAGTCCAGATTTGTAGCCATTACTTCCATAGTCATACTTTTCCATGAGCCCCTTTAGCTTGGCCAGGCCCCAAATTTCTACCTTTCTCTATTCAATGAACCAGTACCTCCCTAGTTAGAAGTGGATAATTTCTGTTGTTACATGAAGTATTCCTGTTTCAAGGTCTGGTGAGGATGAGTAATATTAAGCTTGGGAATGAATTCTTGCTTTTCAGAGTTCCAAAGCTTCTAAGCATCTAACCTTTTTCTCTTGTAGATAATCACTGAAAGGCAGCTAAAACCCTAACCTCCCACTGCGACACCAGTGGGACACCACTCTTCTCACTGAGGGCTGTGCAGGAGTAAATCCTTGGTAAATAAACTCATTTGCCGACAGTGGTCTTTGGCTTTTTTCCACTTCATTCTACTACCCTTGAATGATGCCCCACCCTTATATTGTTCCCATCCTATAGTGTACATAAGTTTCTGACTCTTGCTTCCAACTCTTGCTTCCCCATTTGATTACCTTAGAACTAATAGGCTAAGTCCTGGGCTTCACAGAATAGAAGTTTATTTCTCACATGCCATTTTAATAAGGGTAATCAGCAAGCAGCCCTTTCTTTCAGTTTTTCAGAGAGCAGGTCTCTGGTGAATTTGTTTTTCATAGGGTATGGGTAAACAATTCTAAAACTACTTTATATGTATAAAAGATTGAACACATAGGTAGGTAACTGGTAGATAGGAGCTGGGTTTCTGTTAAATAAGTTACAAATAAGCAAAAGGAAAATGCTAGAATGAACCCTGGGGTACTAGATTAAAATCAGAGATATCAATATGAACTCATGTTCAGTTCCCTCTCTTTCTCTCTCTCTCTACACACACATACACACACAGATAGACAGATGCAGAAATACTTACAGACGTGTATACATAGATTAGTCACACATACATATATTTCTTAGCTATGCCTGCTGAAGGGGCCTAGAAGCAGTGATACCACAGTAGCAATAAGCACACAAAGAGCCTGGATTTTGGTTTCTAAATATCATTCTCCAATACATGGGCCAAGGCTTTTTAGAGAAATGACTGATTCTAGAACTGGGCTTGGAAAATGTAAGATGAGACTGGGGAATCTTTTGGGGTCAGAATTTCATGAAAAGCCAAAAGTCAAAATAATGGGAAACAGGAGCCAACCTGAAAGAGCTCCTAGTGGCCAAAGCCAAGAATAATTTGAGTGTACCACTGCTGGTCTATTAAAATGTTACAAAGTTAATGGAAAAATAGACAACTTCAATGTAAAGTACTATTAAAGAGAACAAAAAGTGAAAATTGAAACATTTCTGCTGGAAAGAAAAATTTTCCCACTAGAACACCTTGAGTCTGAAAAAAAAAGGTAATACAGGACTGCAACTTTAATTACATATTTCTAAGCAAACATTTTAACATATGAAAAAATACCTTGAGTCAGAAATTTAAAAACTCAGCATGTAAGCAGACAAAAAACCAGGGAGACAAGAAATAAGAAGTTGATAGAACATAAAAAATTGAAGAAAAAGATAAAAGTCATCTTAGAAACAAAGATTGTTACGAGTTACTTAGGGCAGAATAAATTCAACTAAACTATAATAGGAATTGAGAAAAATAATGAAAGAAGCCAAGAGACCAAAAATAAAATACAAAAAGTAAAAATAGTAAGAGAGAAAAAGTTTGAGTTTTAGGGTTTTGGGAGAAGAAAACCTGAGTCAATAACAACAAAAAGGACCATCATAGACACAGCAAAAACAATCCAGAATAGCCTCAGATATCAGATGTTAGGTGCCCTCTAACTTAGACTCTTACTTCTACCTTCTCATAGCCTCTCACTAATGGTTTTCAGGAAGCGAACTCTTCCCAAGCCAAGACACCAGACACTACATTAACTGATGGATATACTCCTAGATAATGTAATTTTAGACTTAGGAACATCTTCTGGAGAGAAGGTCTCCCTTGAATATTTCATGTCATGCCCATTCTAATTGTATTTGGGCTGATGGGCATTTCTTGGTGGTAGATCTTACACTCAGCACCTAAACCCAACTCTTTCATTCCAGATACCTTCCTATAGCTTCTTAATTATGCATTCTGGGTCCGTTATGACATGGACAGTGACCAGAAGTGGGATGGGACACACTTTGCTGATGAAGGCATCAGTATGGACCCACCTGTGAACACTGGGGGCAGCCAAAGGAGTTGACCAATGTCATGATATATGGGATGAGGAGGATACTTCTAGAGTCCTTCCACATGCCTGACATAGAGAAGAAGCAAGAGAAGAGAACAAATCATACAAAGTCATTGCAACTGTGAGGCTATGGGTTGGTTGAAAACAGATCAGGGCTGATCTGTGACTGTCTGCAGGCTGGACTTGACATTTTGGAGACCCAGATCATGGCAGAATCTGCATCTGATTCTTCCTTCGCCACCATAAATTTCAAGGTCTTCCAAGGGACCCCAACTCTTCCCTTCTACATATTATGGAGGCATACAATTGTTCCAATAACAGAATATGCAGTGGTGTCCAGGAAAGCTCTCCTCCTAGCCATAGCATTATAGGTGTAGCTTCTCACCATGAAACCATGGGTAAGACCCATAGCCATCATCCTGTGCCAATTAATCCTTAGTTGCTTCACCATGAACCACCTGCTCCTCCACCCTGTGGCTTCCCTCTGGATTATAAAAAAGAAGAATGAAACCATAAGGAGGATTGGAGAAAGGTGGGGACCACTCAGTGAAAGGAAGGCACCAGAGTCTCAGGTCCTGGCACCCCATTCCAGGCCCCATTACAAGAGTGGCCCCGTTTGTGCGTGATGGAGTGGGGGAGAGTCAGGGTCAGCGCCGGCACTCCCTTCCCACAATGGAGAAGGAGCAAGCAAGCAGGGAGGGCAGAGGAAACATCCTGCTCTAGCCAGGCCATGACTTCTCACTGTCTTTTGACCTTGGACATGTCACTTTGCCTCCCCAGGATTCATTTTCTTCATTGTGAAGAGGCAGTAACCTGAACCTCTCCAGGAGGATGAGCAGAATGGGATGGGGGTGGACCAAGTTTAAGAAGAGTCCTCCTCGGGGGCCTCCCACTCTGTGTCCCAGAGTCTAGCCTCTGCACATCTCATGTGGAACTTGCCCTTGTGGCTCCAGGGTGAGGAATGTTCCCCTGAGCACCAGGAGATGCCACACATGAGCAGGTTCTCCCCCTGGGAGGACTGGTTCAGTGAGTAGAGCACCAAGGGGGCGGAGCCTGCTGGGGCCTGGCAGGAGAGTGAAGAAGCATGACAAGGGGAGAGAGAGCAGAGACCTGGAACCCAGTGGACCCAGGAAGGTGGGGGCCTTCTGGGGTCTGTGCTGGGTTCTCAATGATCACAGGCACTGGGAACGAACTAGGCAGGTCCCTGTGCATTTGTTCTGGTTTATTTGACAGGAACAGGTGGTTCAGACAGTGGGGAGGGTGACATTCCTACTGGCATCCTTGTTCTGGGTGTCAGGTCCTTGTCTTCAGCTGCAGGCACTGTCTCTGGGCAGAGAGCTGGGGCAGCAGGATGCACAGCCCCGCCTGCTCTCTGACTCACAGGATGTTCATGCAAACGTTCCCGCAGAATGTTGAACAGCATACATTATTTGCTTGACACTCGAGGTGATGTGTGCAGGGGAAACTGCACAGATATATTTTGGCTCTCTTTTCACACTCCTTGATTTCTGGAGATAGCTGCTTTTCTGAAACAGAGCAGGACCAGCATCAATGGAACCAGGCCCCTGGAGAACACCTCTTTAAAGCTTAGAGCCTCCTCCAAGACCCCAGACACAGTCCCATTCATGACACTCTTGGACGTTTCAGGGAATTCATCCTATGCCCTTCACCAAATCCTGGTGATTGGTAATATCTTAAATCCGATTCCTCCTATTCTTCCCCAATAGACCTCAATGCCTGGACTTCCTCGACCCTCTCCATAATCCTACAACCAGGACCCCATCATCTCCCCTATTCGTCGTGGCCTTGGCCAAGTCACCCCCATAGAATCTACACCCTAACCCTGAGAACTCAACAAGGTCTAGGACATCCTGCCAGCCCTCCCCACTGTCCAGAATCTGCAGGGACCAGAGAGGAAGATGAACTTGCCTCTTCACCTTCTCTGTCCTCTCCTACTCTCACTGTCTGCAGAATCCCTGCCCCGTACCAGGAAATACCACTTTCAGTATTTCCCTTGCACTGTCACCAACCTGCTCCCTCTGAGATAACTTTAACTTGACCTGTGCACCCCAGATTTTCCTCTCCCAATGTCCTTTCATTCTACACCTGCTCCTGTGAACATCTCTGGCTGTTACCTGTCACATTTGTGCATGAATCAAAGGACAGGTGTTCTGTTTTCCTACCTGATTCTCAGCTCTGGTGTACCTTTCACTATTGTAGGTGCCATGTGTCTCTGGATTTGGAGGATGGAGAATAAAAAGATGTAGTGCCCCCTCACCCCAAAATTCTTCCCAGGCCTGGATAAAGGGGCTGGAGGGCCATGGTTTGGGAAGAACCAGAGTCTCCATGGTGCTGTGATCAGAATAGGAGGTGCTGAAAAGTTCCAGTTCCCAGGATCTCCTTAGACTGGACACAGCCCCCTCTCCTTCCCCCTTCCCTGCCCACCCTGCCCCAGACCATCACCTACTCTTCTTCTTCTGGTTATAAGACCCTCCCTGGGCCTGAAGCAGCAGAACACAGAGAAGCAGGATGAGGAGCAGGGCCCGGGTTCGCATGACTCTGCCCAGAGTGGTGAACTCTCAGTGTGGCCCGGACTCGCCTGGAGAGCTGAGTGTGGAGAGTGAAGGAAAGAAAGGAGAGGTGATCCTGGGCTCCTCCCTGCCTCTGCTGGCCAAGCCAGGGCTGAGCAAGGAGTCCTTGTTTCCTGCCCCTGCCTGGCTTTCACCATGGCCCATTTGTGTGAGACCTGGGCTTCTGCAGAGATGACTCCTCCTCTCACATAGCTAACCCTCTCCTTTTGCAAACAGAATTTTTGTTTGCTGAAAGATGTAATCAATTTCTATTTTCTAATTACAAAGTAATTTATGGGAAAGGGAGAGGAGAAAAAGAATATTCAAAAAGATGATCATCTCCCTGCCTAGAAATAACATGAGCCCTGTTGTATTATCTTTCTAGTTTCTTTGCATATTTACTGTACAGGATTCTTTGTTTTCCCACATTTTGAATCACCCACCTTTTGTTACCCATCTTGTCCACCCTCAATGAATCATACAAATGTTTCACAAAACGTGGTTTCTCATAATTGCACATCCCTCACTTAAAATAAATGCCTATTCAGTATCAAAATCTCTACTCACTGTGTCTATGAGGACAGGAAGCAAATTAATGGCTCCTCTGTGCTAGTCTGCACTCTGTTTATAACCAGTATGGTAAATCCTTCAAAAAATCAACGACAATGCAAAATATTAATGCTGAAATTTTTATTCATAACTGAAATAATATATACTTGTTAGTAATCAAAGATCCTTGAAGATGTTTTAGTTTGTTAAGATTTTAAAAGCATAGCTCTTGGGACATCCCTGGTGGTGCAGTAGTTAAGAATCCGCCTGCCAATGCAGGGGACACAGGTTTGATTCCTGGTCTGGGAAGAACCCACATGCTGCAGAGCAATTAAGCCCATGCACCATGATGGCTGAGCCTGCGCTCTAGGGCCTGCGAGCCACAACTATTGAGCCCACTTGCCCCAACTACTGAAGCCCACGTGCCTAGAGCCCGTACTCTACAACAAGAGAAGCCACCACAATGAGAAGCCCGGGTATCGCAGCAAAGAGTAGCCCCTCTCGCCGCAACTAAAGGCTGCACACAGCAATGAAGACCCAATTCAGCCAATCAATCAATCAATCAAACAATAAATTAAAAAAATAAAGTGATTCACTTAAAAAAAACATAGCCCTTAATAAAAAGTACATCTTGTTTCTTTAGTGTTAAAAAATGCCTATTGTCAAGCATCTGTATTATACTCATTACTGAATCTCTAGACAATACCCTGTTGAACACTTTTATTCATAAAACCTTGAGTTTTTTAGAGTAAAGTAATTTGTGGGGGAATTTGTGGATGAAAAAGTAAGTAGGTAATTTAAGTATATATTGTGTACACACACACACACACATATACATAGAGAGAGAGAGCGTGTGACAGAGCTGGTGTTCTAAATTCTGCACAGCTTTCTGCAGACCCATCTGTATGATCCAGAACCAAGAGTGGCAGAAATCCTGGGCAGAACCTCCCTGGCACTCTTCAGATACTGTACTCCTTAAACAGATCATTATGGAGTCCCAATATCCGGGCTAGATACAGAGCGTGAGGGTGTGATTCTCCTGCATGAAACATCACTTTCCTGCTGTATAAACCAATGTCTTGGGAACCCACAGTCCAATCATTTTGATTTAGCACTATTTGCAGTCCCCATCAAAGTTCCCTTCACTTGGCTTCCACACCTTTTTATCCAGGTGCCCAAATTCCGCCTTTTATCTCTGTACTCATTCATCCTCAGCCAAGTCCCCAGAATCTTGGCATGTATTTACAATGCTCAATGCACCCAACAGATCCTGGGGAAAATCACTCATATATGGACATGTCCTATCACTGTATAGAATATTCCAGTATACAGGGTTTAGGAGGAGGAGGTCTAGTCCTTGAGGGGTCCCTGGCTCTTGCCCACTTGACTCTTCTTTTTTCTAATGAGCTCCAAATCATGTGTACGTGTGCCCAATATAATACACCTCTCTGATACATGTGAACAAATCCCCTCACCCCTGAACTCACAAACCTGGACCAAAATCTCAGTACTAGATTTGATCACTGCAAATATAGCTTTCTAAAGTGATCACCTATCTTTTCTAAAGTTTTTCTTATTCAGCCTCTTTTTATCCACTTAAAAGTGTTAGACCATTCAGTGGGAGATAATTTTATGCCTTAATTAGCAAAGGACCATCAATCAATACAGAGAAGGATGGGACCTTAAACAACACACACAAAGGAAAATATACATAGAGACTGTCCTTCACTCGCTACTGTGGACAAACCCAGATGCATTGCATAAAGACTCTAGACTTGATCTGTTGGGGGAGGCCAGCGCTGCAACCCAGGAACACAGTGTTCCTCCTGGCTTAGAAGGAGATACTGCTCACATCAAAGAAAATCCAGGACTTCTGGATGGGTGAGTATCAAAGAGTCTGCGATGTGACCAGTACGTTCCTGAGTGGGAATGAAAGATCGGCAGCAACCAAAATCACCTTTAAGTTCTCAGCCTTTGAACTTACTTTTCCTCCTCTTCTGCCCCCTGTTCAAGGCCACAACTTCCCCCCACCCACCCCCTACCTCCCCCAGTAGGAAGAGGCCAGATAAAAGAGCTGTCAGCGTGTTACTGCAGACACGCAACTCAGACACCTTCAGAGGTAGGTGGGGGTAAGGGTCTTGAGTCATGAGCTTTGACTTGTTGCTTGCTTGGATGAGTTTCCTGCCTAGGTGGTATCAACACTATTCCTGTGAGGTGAGGATTATTGGCTCTTGTTCAAATAAGAAAACCAAGAGAGAGGTGATGGGAACTGTCCGAAGTACCATAGTTAAAAGGGCAGAAATTAAACAAGACACCAACATCCCTGACTCAAAATCCATCACTCTCTCCTCTAACATCTGGAAAGCCCAGCATGCTGAATTTGGGGGAGGGGCGAGTAGTTCTGTGTCTTTGTGATGCCTAGCGACCTTTTCATTGTCATACACCCTATCTCAGGATGGCCAAAGAATTCACCCAGACCTCTGTATGTGAGTGGTACCCAGCCTGGGCAAGATGATGTTTTCTTCCCTGGGGTCATTTAGTATACCTGAGGTGTGCAAAGAAGGGGACTGGGCATCTCCAGGATACTGAACATCCTTTAGGGGCAAGTGAGAAACTCAGAAAATCAGACTAAGAGTGAGGCCTTTTAAATGGACAGATCACAAAGCTCTGGAAAACTTAGGTCTAGAATGCGGTTTTTGAATAGAAACAAACAGCTTCATAGAACCCATTGCTTTGGATTTGTTGTGTGTCTGTCACTGGGTGCCAGTCTTCCTCCTTCTGTGTGCAAAAGGCAGCTGTCAGGAATCCAGAGGCCCATCCTGATCCATGCACACCTTCACCCAGTTACCTTATACCTCATACCCCCACCTATAAGTGGAGAACAGAGCATCTGCATCACCCATCTGCCTTGCTATGTGCTGGTGCCTTCAGAGGATCAGAAGAACACTCTGAGCCAGGCTCAAGGACTGGAAATTCTACCACTGCTAGTTGGCTTTCCAATGCAAAAAATGTGAGTAATTTACAGGATTTCTGGAAGCCCACCATGCTCAAGGACAGTTCTCCTTGGGCCCGAAGCTTCACCAATTAAGTTGTATCCTTTGGTATAAACATTGTCCGATGGTAAATGAGTCAGTAGGTGAACTTAGCAATTTTCCTTCACCAAGCCATGCTGAAGCAAGCTGGCAAGAATGTGAGTTCTAAATGGAGAAGGTTGGAGCACAGATATAAGCAACTGAGTGGAAGCCCCCAGACATTTGATCTTTTGCTTTTTGAGGGCTTCTCTCCTCCTTTTCTCGCTCTCCATAATCTTCTCTTACTCTTGTCTCTCCTCTAGCCTCCTAAAGATTCACATGCCTAGAACTTGCATTTTTCCAACTTCCACATCTGACATATGCCGAGTGGAAGAGAATGAGTATTCAAAGATCCCTTTGAAAAATTCTGCACCTTTTAAATGATCTCTAGTACTACACTTGCTTTTGAGCAAAGGCATTTTGTTTGATTCATCTCGAGGAGTGTTGTTCTGTGATGGTGGAAATATTCTGCGTCTGACCTGTCTGACCTGTCCAATAGAATAGCCACTAGCTGCATGTGGATATTGAATGCTTGAAACGCCTGCAAACTAAACTTTTTAATTTTAATTTCTTAACTGAAGTATAGTTGATGGACAGCATTGTGTTAGCTTCAAGTGTACAGCATAGCTTATTTTTTTTCTTTTCTTTTTTTTTTTTTTTGCAGATTATATTCCATTATAGGTTATTACAAGATATTGGGTATAATTCCCTGTGTTATACAGTAAGTCCTTGTTGCTTATCTTGAACTTTAAGTTAGTTAATTTAAATAGTCACGTGTCTAGCAGCTGCCATATTGTTTTTTTTAAGAACTTTTATTGAGATACAATTGACATACAATAAACTGCATATATTCAATTTGATTTTTTTTCTTATTAGTAATGTACATATGGCAATACCAATCTCCCAGTTCATTCCCTCCCAACACCGCCCCCCCCCCCCCCCCCCCGCTTTCCCCACTTGGTGTCCATATGTTTATTCTCTACATCTGTGTCTCTATTTCTAGCAGCTACCATATTGGACAGTGTAGCCTCTTCTGCTGGATTGAAAACTTCTGAAAAAAATAAAGATTTTCAGGGAGAGGGACAATCTCTACCTTATTACTATGTAATTCATGATATCAGAATTTTACCCTTTTCTTGGACTCTTATTTTTCTTCCTATTTGGTTTCAGGAAGGTAGGACAGCAGATAAAGAATGAAGGAAACAGATAGGAGAGGGCGGGGACTTCTCAAGGGTAATTAAGGCTCCTCTTCCCATGCCCCAACTCCCCCCACCCTTCTGCTGCCAGTTCTCAGCAGGCTATTTCACCTTTTTTCTGCTTTCTGTTTCCTCCTTAACAATTACTGCCATCTATGTATTTCCTTAATCTCTTGTTTAGCTGGAATGTCAGTTCTATGAACATCCAGATTTTTGCCTGTTTTGTTCACCTCTGTATTCTAATGCTTAGCAATTGAAATGTAGCTAGGCACCTAAGTATTTATTCAACAAACGAACTTTCTCTCCACATACATAAATCTTAGACAGATTAAAAAGTGCCCAAAAAAGGAAAAAATTTTTAAATGAAAATCATTTTCGAACATCTAGAGGAGGAAAGAAATTCTGAACTTGATACTAATAGCTAGCATTTATTGAGTGTGTATAATATTCCAGGTCCTGTGCTTAGTGTTTCATACACATTAGATTATTTAACCTTCATAGCAACCAGTGAGATAAATATTGATGTTATTTCTATGATACGGATGAGGAAACTGAGGCTCTGGGAATTATGTGATTGGCCCAGTTTCCACAGCTAAAAGTTGGTGGGGTTGATCCAATTCAAGCCTATTTGACCCTGGTGCGTATATTCTCTCATCTCTAAAATACAAGCAGTGTGATGACAGAAATTATTTCTGTATTGCCTAGGATGGGACAAGAGGTGGAGACACATACATTTGATGCCCTGTTGGTGGAAATACAACCCAACCCTTAGTGAAAACCTGGGGCAGCAATTATCCAAAGCCTGAAATGGACAACATCTTTTGCCTGGCAATTTTTTTCTATTGACCCATACTAAAAAAATAATAATTTATGTGACAAAGATTTAGCTAGAAGGAGGTTCATCAGGACATTTATATAACAAAAATAAATTGGAAATATTTGGGTCTTCATGATATGGGGCATTATCTTAATATTTATCATTGGATTTGGCATGACTTGTGTGATGTGATCATATTTTTTCTTTTTATAAATTTATTTATTTATTTTATTTATTGGCTGCTATGAGTTTTCACTGCTGTACACGGGCTTTCTCTAGTTGTGGCGAGCAGGAGCTACTCTTCATTGTGGTGCACAGGCTCCTCATTGCAGTGGCTTCTCTTATTGCAGAGTACAGGCTCTAAGCATGTGGGCTTCAATAGTTGCTGCACATGGGCTCAATAGTTGTGGCTCACGGGCTTAGTTGCTCCGTGGCATGTGGAATCTTCCCAGAGCAGGGCTCGAGCCGATGTCCCCTGCATTGGCAGGCAGATTCTTAACCACTGCGCCATCTAGGAAGTCCCATTTGTATATATATTTTTGTCTCCCTTGTTCCGTTAGCTAGTTATTTCCTTGCTTCTTCAGGAAAACTTAGGTAGGCCCCCACAACTTTTGTGACTTCAGTCACAGAACATCTTATCAACCTGATAATTAAAACACACAAGCCTATGAAATTAGCCACAGCTTTGTAAATTGTTTAGAACTGTGGATCGTCCTTTTTCTCAGAGGTTCCAGTTATGGAAGAGGATGTGGCCAACACCTTCTCTTGAGCTCTTTGAGATTCTGTTCCTCCACCTGCAACTGGCTTAAAAAAGTTTCTGGCTCCTGGGTGGTAGAGGGAGGAAGGACCAATAAGAGAGAGTGAGAGTTCTTACACAATAGTTGTGATTACAGACTGGTGTTGTGGTTCTGGTCCTCTTTCTTTCTTTTTTAAGAAATGTTTTCCCCTTTTCTCTTTTCTTCTTTTTTTAAAAATACTTTTTTATTTTATTTTGGCCACACTGTGTGGCATGTGGGATCTTAGTTCCCTGATCAGGGATCAAACCCATGCCCCATGCATTGGGAGTGCTAAGTCTTAACCACTGGACCACCAGGGAAGTCCCCTGGTCCTCTTTCATGGGAGATTTCAAGGGCTCATTGGAGACACAAAATGGCATCAGGACATTTACAATTCAGATACTTCCCAAACTGTAGCCCTCTTCTCCGCTAATACAGGTCACTTTAGTGAAATTCCCCACCCTTTAGAGTCTTCAGTCATGACTTGAACACAAGCCTATGGTGTCCCCGCAAATTTTGGGGGACACACAGTAATCTCTGAGTAGTATCCACAGAGCATATTCTCCCAACTTGGAATTAGAAGGCAGTATCTACACTTCTGGGCAAAGCTTTTGACTAATAAGATCCCCTTCAAAATCCTCTCTTATAACTCCTTCAACTTTGGATCATCTATGTAGATGAAAGTTTTATTTTTTAAATTTTCAGTATTTAAAAAATTTTTATTAATTTTTATTGGAGTATAATTGCTCTCAATGTTGTTGTGAGAGTTTTGTTTTTAAGTTTGTTTGGTCAGCAACTTTTCTCAAGTCGTGCTGAGTAATCTACCTCATCTACTCTGTCTTAAGGCCTCAGCTAAAACTTCCATTATATCATCCTGTTACATATGTTCTTAATTAACAAACCAGGACACTTCATGTGTTCTATTCTTCCAATTTCATAAAAACAATGATGACAACATAAAAGTATACATGTATACGGTTGTCTCTGGGTGGTGGAATTGTTAATGCTTATTCATTTCCTCTTTGTATTTTAAAAAAAGTGACACAAACTGAAGATTTATTGCTTTTTGGTCAGAAGAAAAACAATGCATTTTTAAAAGAAATAGTTTTGTAAAGGAAGGGGTACATAATGTGAGATGGGGAAGAAGCCTGGGGAAGCCAATGGCTAGCTTGCTGTGTTGTTAGATGCCAGTGGGTGGAAAGGGAAAGTAGGAGAAAGAATAACACAGTATTTACAAGCACTTTCTCTTTCTTTCCTACCCTATTCCCCTTAATCCCTTTTCTACCTCTAGCAACATTGGGAAAGGACTTGTCTTCTGCTAAAACTTAACCCAAGCACACGTAGAAACTACCATGAAGTCCTGGGTTCTCCTACTCATCACGCTCACCTGTGAGGTTGTGATGCTTCTGCCCGTGCTGGGAGGCCTCAAGAACCAACTTTTCTGTAGGTGGTGTGGCAAGGGAGGAGGGTGCTCTGCCCAGGCCTGGGATATCTGGCATAACTGATTCAGGGTCCACATTTCTAGGATCACCCTTTAGAGGACCAGAACCCTCCTTCAAGCAGAGACATCCAAGAAAGATTAGGCTGGATGTTCCCAATCTGGCATCTCTTCAAGCTTCCTCTCCCAGCTCTGAAAGCAATAGTGGGTACATGGAAAGGGAACGTAGCTTTTGCCCCCATTCCATAAGCCAGTAGGAAACAATGTTTGCCAGTGTCAGACCACCTTGGGTAGAGGAAACACCAACACAGAGCTTCCCTCTGAGCCCATATTTTCAGAATCTCTGTGCCTGATCTGAGTGAGCCTTTGATGAATACCAAATGGGTACTCTTCAACACATTCATTTAGCTTGAGGGGAAGAATCTTTTAGAAGATTCTATGAAAAAATGTAAAAAAAATTAAGGGATCTTTATGAGTCAAAGTTTGGGGGTCATAAGAAAATGGGGTAATGAAGGACCTCAAGGGAGGGTTATGGGCCACTGAAAGACATGGAATTTGGGGAGAAGCTGAGTGCTTAGGTGGTATCATCAGGGAAGTGAGTAGGAAGAGGGAAAAGTCAGTTCCTATTCTCCCCTGGCTCAGTTTTCCAATCTGAAAATTGAGTATGAAGAGTGGAACTAGAGAATATTGCAGGTCCTGAAATCTAAAGTTATACGGGAACAGATTTGGTGAGGCGGTGTCATCTGTGATGCGGTTGTCCTAGGTCTCATCTTTAGGGAACTTAGAGAGAACCCAAAGGCCTGCAATCCTGTGGGAACATGTGGAAAGAGGGAAGTCACGTCATGTCAGGATGGTCTTCTGTAGAAAAGCCACTGGCTAGAGTTCATAGAAAGGATTCTCTTCAAAAGCAGAAAAATACTTTGTGGCTTAGAGCTCAGGGATTTTTAAGCTTGAGAAGAGTTTCTTCTCTAAGTTGTGGGTGGATGGACACTGCCAACTTCTACCGTCTCAATTCCAGCTGAACTAAGAGATATTGACCAGTGCTGGGTACAGCCTCCATCATTAAAGTATTGTGTAAAACGGTGCACTAATGCAAAGGGATGTTCCTTTCCAAACCATACATGCTGCTGGACCTACTGTGGAGACATCTGCTTGGACAATGAGTGAGTTGGTTGGGGTGGGAAGGCTGGGCCTGGGGATGCTCCCTTGCTGCTCCTTGCCCTCTTTCAGGAGCTATGAGCTGGAACAGAAGACTCAGTCACCCAAATCCTGGGCAAAGAAATAGGCAGCATAAGGCAACACCCTCTTGCCGCCACACCTAGGCTTCCACTCACCGCATAGTAAACCAAGATACCAGCATGGGGGTCTCCACATTTTTTTTCTCACTCTCATTCAGTTCGCCCCAAACATCACCTATCAGTTTGTTCATCCCTCCCTTGTCCAAGGTCCCAATTATTGCCTCCTTAGTCTGGCCTCTCCATTGGCCCTTTATCTCAGCCAGGCCCAAGGAAACCCAGTCTCTATCTGTCTGCTCCATTGGCAGGCCTCTTGAGTGAAATTGATTAAAAGTGGGTAACTCCTGATCTTACAGGAAGAATTCCTGTTCCCATTAACTGGGGTTAAGGGTGCTATTAACTTTGGGAATGGATGTCCCCCGGAGTTCCCTGACTTTTAACCATTTACCTTTTCTCTTCCAGAGAACCCTTTAAATTCATGCTAAAACCCTAGATTCTAGCTGACCCCCTGCTAGTGTGAGTTGGAGGTTAACTATGTGGTCAAGAAGAGGGCTTCCTGGTTCTCTGCTGGGATACCCACTCGCTCCAGCTGTGGACCTCTCTGTTCTCTCCTTGACCTCTCTATCCCGAGAAAGCTCAAGTCTTTGCCAAATAAACGGATCCATCAACCTGAGGGCTCTGTGTTTTTTGGTACTTCATCCCTGTGACTTCACTTCTTTCATTATAATCCCCTACAGCCCATGAAGGCATTGCCATCCCATCATTGGCACAGGCACCCAACTCTGCCTTCCAGTTAGACTAATGCATTAGTCAGGTATGCCCACGGCTGTAGCAAAAATTCAGAGATTTATAAAAATCTCATGGGGTTAACACAGTAAAAGTTTATCCTTATTCACAATACGTAAGGGTGATGAGTGAACAGCCACCCATGCTGTGATTCGAGGACCCTGGCTCCTCCCATCTATAGCTCCATCATCTCCTAGGGCCTCTTCTGCATCCAGCTAGAAGATGGGAGAAGAAAGGTAACGCAGAGGCTCAAACAGAAGGGCCAGGCCTAGAAGTGGAGTTTGCTGTTTCTTTCTACATTCTATTTGCTGTAATGTAGTCATGTTGTCCCACCTATTTGCAAAGAAGACTAAGAAATATAGCCAAGCTGTATGTCCAATAAGAACAGGAAAGGGGATTTGGTGAACACACAGCAGTCTCTGACCTGCCTATTTATGCAAAGCCAAACTCCTTCAGTAAGACCCAAGACCTTGGCTTCCACGCCACTCTGGCCCATGGAACAAGCACCCCATGATAAGAAACTGGCATTGCCTGTCATTAGGGAAAGCATTCCTGCCCTCCAGGTGGGTAGTCAGAGCTTCCAGAATGATTCCTCCTTCTGCCATCCCTAGTATCCTCTTATTTCTGCCAGGTCAGTTTTGTCTGCCTGGCAGATTTATCTGGGTAATATTACTCATATCCTGAGATTTCAGGGATTTCCTGCCTGTATTGTTTCCCCAAATTTTACCTGAATTTTTACCATTTGTCATCAGTATCTTGAATATCATTTAAAAAATATAACTCCCCCTGGATGAGGGGTACCTACTATATATCCAGGCTTGTGTCTCTTCCGGGTCCAGAGGACAAGGTATTCTCTTTGATGGATGAGTCAGTCTAAGTTGATAACTGAGTCATGCTTATCAATTTGTAGCCTGGGGAAAGACTCAGGAATGTGATATAGCCAAGACCAAGGCCAGGCAAGAGACTAAATCCTAGTAGAACACTGGTTAGTGCCTTCAGGCTTAGAGTAATGAAAAGGGATAATGGATCAGGGGCTCAGGTAAACATCCTTCAGTAGTGGGACTCCAGTCTCCCCACTATGGAGTGCCACTGGGGATTTCCCTTCACTACCATAGTACTATTTTACTTTCTCCTGGATTAGAAATCCTGTTTCCTAGATCCCACCTCTTTCTCTTTCTTAACCTCATTTTGGTAATATACACCCTACAGGGGCTTCCTGAGAGAGAGTACTTGAGAACTAACTAAATAGAATACATTTAAAAAGTTGAGGGACTTCCCTGGTGGCACAGTGGTTAAATATTTGCCTGCCAATGCAGGGGATATGGGTTTGATCCCTCGGCCGGGAAGATCCCACATGGCACGGGGCAACTAAGCCTGTGTGCCACAACTACTGAGCCTGTGCTCTAGGGCCCGCCGAGCCACAACTATTGAGCCCACGTGCTGCAACTACTGAAGCCCACGGACCTAGAGCATGTGCGCCGCAACAAGGGAAGACACCAAAATGAGATGCTCTCGCTCCGCAACAAACAATAGCCCCAGCTAGCCACAACTAGAGAAAGCCCACGTGCAGCAATGAAGGCCCAACACAGCCAATAAATAAATAAATAAATAAATAAATAAATAAATTTATTAAAATAAAAGTTGAGACTGTTCATGCCTTCATTCTACTCTTATCATAATATATAGTTTGGTTCGTACATCAATTTGGATTAGTTTCAACTGCATGTAAAGCAATAGCAAAGAAAATGGTGGCTTAAATAACAGAGGTTAATTGTTTTTCATGTACAGGATTCAGGATTTAGGTATCCAGAACAAGTTTGATGGCACCACGAAGCCATAGAAGATCCAGGCTCCTTCTGGTCCACTGTCCTTGATGTGAGGCTTCCATTTTCAAGGTCACCTCATGATCCACAAGTACCGAACAAGATATCAGATGTTCTCCTCAACCAAGTGTAAAGTTCAGGCAGATTAAAAAGTTAAATCAGAGTAAAAAAATTCAAAGCATAGCAAACCTAGAGGAAAATGGAATAGACTATGCCTTAAAATTTGAGGAAGAAAGACTCTAAGGCCTTAATAATAAAAATGGCATTTGGTGTCACATTTTTGAAATATTAATCATTATTTCAATTATTTCAATCATTACTTCTGCAATTCCTTTTTTTCCATCAAGTCTTCTCACCATGAAACTAGAACGTGGTTTTTGTCAGTAAAATACTTATATAATAAATAGGTACATTTTTTTGGAATTAGTGAACTAAATTTTTTTAATTGAAGTATAGTTGAGTTACAATGTTGTATTAATTACTGCTGTACAGCAAAGCGATTCAGTTATACATACATACACATTCTTTTTTAAAATATTCTTTTCCATTATGGTTTATCATAGGATTACAGTTTTTAAAATTTGGGAGTTTGCAGCTCTCCTTTATGAAAGGTAAATGACCCTAGTATCTATCTATATCTAGTTAATGGATAATTGATAATACTTCATTACTTTTCTTCAGTCTTTTCCGTGTTTTTCAAATTGCTAAAGAGTAAAATGATAAAGTTACAAAGAATTCATTTCTGCAACCAGAGGAGTATAAAGTACAAGAGAAGGAAAGTACTTCATGAGATGTCAACGCCCAGCCCAGGAGTGGTGGCTGAAAAGGAGAGAAGGTAGAACCAGATGGGGCAGTGAGACACCAGTCACATGGTCTCCCAACTCCCCGCCCTGAAACCCTTCTCTAGCCCCTGCGGAACCTGGTGAAATCCTGGGTCTCCTGCCAGACGCACCTTCAGGTGTCCAGGATAAACATCATGGAGTGGTTGGGTCCCCAGTTGCTGATGCTGTTCTGTGTGGTGATCCTGCCAGTTTCAGGAAGCTGGAAAGAAAGAGTGGATTCTTCCCTTGAATTTCCATCTTTCAGTAGGTATTCTGGCTGGGCTTCAAAATGAAGAGTGAGTAGGAAACAAAAGGACCTTTCTCGGTCCAATTGCAGAGAGGAACCAGGGGCTGGCATGCATAAAAGTATTGGCTCCTTTTTTAAAGCCAAGGAGAGCTGAATGTTTAGTTCTCAAGCCTGAGGGTCTCCTAATGTTACAAGTAATACAATGTTTTTAATGTGTGTATATGGTGTTTTTGTCTGGGGGGACGCTTAGCTGTGAAACGCTCCACAAAGTCCAGAGCTTAGCTTGAGTTACCAGGAGTTTATGTTCTCAGGAGTTCCAAGGACAAGCAGCAAACTGAAAAAGGACTATTAATTATTTCTTGAAATAAGCCCTTTGTTTATGGACCTAGTTCACATCATTGGGTATGGAGAGGAGAAATAAAACACATGCTCGATGAAGAGAAATTTGGAACCACTGGTGTAAAAAAGTTGAAATCAGTAGAATTGAGGGGAGAATAGTGGGTAAATAACTAGTGATAAAGGTTTCTAGGGAAGAGGGACTTCCCTGGCGGTCCACCGCAGGGGGTGCAGGTTCCATCCCTGGTTAGAGAACTAAGATCCCGCATAGCTGTGTGCCCCCCCCCCCAAAAAAAAAGTTTTCTAGGGAAGAACTAGGTTTGAGGGCCATTTCCGCCAAAGGTGGAACAGTGAACCTCCAAGGCAGGTTCTTTCCCTGCTCTGGGACTCCCACCCTGTAAAATGAGAGTGGGGGAATAGAAGATCTCTTAGGACTCTTTGTTCTGAGACTTGGGTTTCAGGACCCAGGCTCTGTGAGTTTATTTTTTATTTTATTTTATTTTTAAATATTTATTTATTTATTTGGTTGCACGGGGTCTTAGTTGCAGTAGGCGGGCTCCTTAGTTGTGGCATGCAAACTCTTAGTTGCAGCATGTGGGATCCAGTTGTCTGACCAGGGATCGAACCTGGGCCCTCTTAACCATTGCGCCACCAGGGAAGTCCCCAGGTTCTGTGAGTTTAAATTCCATGAGGGTGATTTCAAGGGGTCTGTGTGTGTTGAGAGAGGGGCTGGGAGCAGGATCTTGACTCCAAGCTCCAAAAAGTCCACCTAGATCCCTGGGCAGGGAGATGAAGAAGAGAAATCAATGGAGTGGGTCCTGGGGTCTTGGAGTGGCTGATAATAGTGAGAGAAATTCTTCTTGGGGGAGTCAGTGCTCATATACTCCTTCTAAGTTGAACCAAAGCTGAAACTGAAGCCGTGCAACAAGATTCCCACTAATGAGCAGTGTGCCACCAACTGCAAGTTTCACACGGAATGTCAACCTGGTCATCGCTGCTGTAGTGCCTTCTGTGGAGATGTCTGCATGCTTCTCAAGGAAAACGGTAGAATCTAAGAATTACCTTTCCTTGCCATTCGGTTCTCAAAGACTATGGACTCCCAAATTGTGGGGAGATGGATAGCAGGAGTCTCAGCCCCCCCAGTTCCAATATCCAATCCAACCTGGGCACCCCTGCCCCTTCATCCATCTCAGAGTCCACACTGCCCACCTGTGGGGCTACCTAATTTACCCAAACCTCAGGAGGTCTGACATTTGTGTCTCCTTGCTCATGGTTGACTTAATATATCCCAGGAGAAGGCTTGTGTGAGCATCCCCTTCACCATGGAACACATCTCTGCCTCCAGGGTTTGGGAGCATCTGTTACATTTAAAAGAAACGTGTTTCTCTGGATTGTGTGACTCCTGAGTACCTATCCCTTCTCTCTTCCAGTGAGCAGCAATCTGGACCACAAACTCAGCAGCATCCTGTCCACTGCTGAGCCCACAAAGCACCAGTGAGAGCTGGAGGATACCTGGGAGGCCTTGGAAGAATGTGCCATGATCTCCAGTAGGGTCATCTTCTTGCCTCAGCTCTGGGTGGGGGAGTGGGCCCTGGGCAATGTCTCTGCCAACCCTCTTCCCTAAGCTATTATGTTATCAGCTTTAACTCCTTGACAAAAGAGCTGTGACAGTAAACCAGACTTCCATTTCTTCTTCCATAGTCCCTGTTTCGTTCGCTGACCACCCCCACCCCACTTTACCCAAGCCCCCAGCTCTTGCCTCCCAGTTTGGATCTCCCTGCCTTCTTACCCTGTAGGGGCTTGATGCCCTCAGCCAAGACTTCTGGATTCTACTCTTTGTCCGTTAACTAACATCCCTGGGATGTTCCTATGGCTACAGAAAACACCGTTCCTCTGAGATCTCCATACTTTGGTGCAGGCTTTCCCCCATTATCTCAGGCCTGTGATTTAACTAATCCATGCGATTATAATCTTACCTAAAGGTAATAGCCCCAATGGTCTAGAATGGAAAGGAAATGCCACAGGCCTCCCAAGTTTTCTTCCCGGACAATACCTAATGTGTTACCCTTATTTTCTCAATTATTTGGGATCTACAGAGATGTTTCAAATGTAAATACTCCTAGAAAGAATAAGCAACCCGGCTCCTCCTCCCCGGCCCCGGCGTTCACGTTTGTGGCCTTTGGCTATAAACTGGCCCTGCCGCTCACCGCCGCGCTCATCTTCTTCGCCATTTGGCACATTATTTGATGAGCTGAAGACTGATTACAAGAATCCTATAGACAAGTGTAATACCCTGAATCCTCTTATCCTTCCAGAGTACCTCATCCATGCTTTCTTCTTTGTCATGTTTCTTTGTGCAGCGGAGGGTCTTACACTGGGTCTCAATATGCCCCTCTTGGCATATCATATTTGGAGGTATATGAGGAGACCAGCAATGAGTGGACCAGGACTCTATGACCCTACAACCATCATGAATGCAGATATTCTAGCATATTGTCAAAAAGAAGGGTGGTGCCAATTAGCTTTTTATCTTCTAGCATTTTTTTACTACCTACATGGCATGATGTATGTTTTGGTGAGCTCTTAGGACAACATTCAGAAGAGTTGGTCCAGTTAAGTGTGTGCAAAAAGCCACCAAATGAAGGGATTTTATCCAGCAAGATCCTGTTTCCAAGAGCAGCCTATGGAATCTGATCACTTTAAAAAATGATTCATTTTTAAAATGTTTCCACATTTTTTGCTTGTGGAAAGACTGTTTTCATGTTATACTCAGATAAAGAATTTAAATGGAATTACGTATAAATTAATATAAAATGATGCCTCCGGTGTTGACAGGTTTGAACTTGCACTCCTTAAGGAACAGCCATAATCCGTTGAATGACTGCATTGATTATTAACTGTCCTTAGTCCATTGGAAGCTTTCATTTATAAGAACTTGTAGGGCTCATTGTGGTTTTATGGAAATGCCATTTAATTATGAATTAGCTGTAGATATCAGATAGATATCTGACCTGTGGGAAACTTCATGGGTTTCCTCATCTATCATGTAGGTGATTATATATGGATGCACTAAAAAAATAAGAGTGGGAGATTTTTTCCCTTCAACCTGAAATATTATCCCTGTATATTGCATGAATGAGAGATTTCCCAAATTTCCACCAGAATAATATACTTGCTTTAATGCTTAAGCATAAGTGAACATGATATAAAAATATATGCTGACTTACTGTGAAGAATGCATTTAAATCTATTTTAAATGTTTGTGAGACATTACTTCTTAAGAAATTGGTTATTACACTTAATGTCCTAATCTGGTGGTAAGGTAGTCTTAAGAATTTGCAAGTACTTTAGATTTTCAAAACTGAATGGGAGAGAGTATTGTATAACTGTCCTGCTGTTCCTTTAGTGCAATACAATAAAATTCTGAAATAAAAAAAAAAAGAATAAGCAAACTTCAGAGGGTTATAGCCTACTATGTGCCCAAGATGGTGGCAGGGGCCACTCCACATAAATGAGGGTGTCACTAACTCTATCTGTTGGCATATAACCCAAAGAAGGGGTTAAGTCTTATGATCTAAACAGGTAGAAACCAGGATGGGACATGAGAAGAAGGGGCCAATAGACAGACAGGCAGTGCATTAAAATATAGAAGACAGAGGAGTTGGTATGGGTTGTGGTATCAGGCTTCCTGGAAGAAGAGATGGTTGGTCCTACCTTGAAGGATAGGGAGAGTTGGAATACCTCAAATGACAGTTATTTTTCCTTCTTGACCAGATTGAATATAGACTTGGGTGGAGAGGAAAGGAAAATTGAAAGACATGAAAGGTTGCTATCCTATCTTCCCCCTGCCCCCAATAGCAACAGGTGAATTTGCAGAAAAGGTTGGCTTATGTATTTGGTATTAAGCTCTATGACCCTAGCATTTCTAATTTGCCAACTTTTCCATTTTGGTCTGTATTGTTATACCATAAAACCTGTAGAGAATAAGCATTGTTTGCCAAAATCAGCAAAGGAGAACAAACAGGCACAGACAGGTGACTGAACCCATCCAAATTCACTCAACAAGTTGATGAGGAATGGATATACAGACCCCATTCTCCAAACACAAATGGATATACAGACCCCGTTCTCCAAACACCTCTGTGCTTGAGTCTCATGAAATCCATCTATGTCAGGGGCCAGAGATGTGCTTCAGGGAAGGGCTCTGGTGGGGAATAGGGTTGGGGAGGGGCATGGTGCAGAAAGAACATTAAGTGAGATGGGTGATGGAGGACAGGTCCTTAGTGTTCTCCTGGGCCAGCAGGGGAGGATTGCCTTAGGACAAAACCAATGAACTGTTCCCTGCTGAACAATTAGAAAAAAGAAGCAGTTGAGAAAAATCTCTGGAATCACTTGGCAGATAGAACACTCTCATTCGCCCCCAGGTGTGCTAAGAACACATGGAGCCTTTGCACTTGGTTGTCTAACTTCAAAGCCTGGAGTTAACGCACTCTGGAAGTGGGTGGTGATTGGTATTCAAATGTGTGGACTGGGAGCTCCCCAGGAGATCTCATTTTGGCTTTACTGGAAGGATTGGTCCCTAGTAAACTGGCCTGCCATGGCCAGGAGGATGACCAGCAATTTCAACATACATCTCTTGGTAACTGATAAAATAGGAAGAACCGCCTGGTCCTTCCCCACAAAAATCAGCAAGGATATGGAAGATTTGAACAATATAAATAAAAAAGTGACTAATCAACTTATATCAAAAAGGATTCAGCATTGCTGTAGAATATACTTTCTTTCCCAGAGCACATGGAACATTAAAAAATGTCTCAACGAATGTCAATAAATTGAAATCAAACAGACTACAGAGGAAACTCAAGCCGACCACTGTGGAAATAAGCTAGAAATAAATAAAATGAAATAGCTAGAAGATTATCCATATGATTAAAAATTAAGCAAGGCAATTCTAAGGAACCATGGGGTCAAAATGAAATCATGATTGGAAATAGAAAATATTTTGAACTGAAGAATGAAAATATGACATATCAAAACATACGGATATAGAATGAAATTATGTCAATAAAATGGTCACATAGGGGACCTCAGTCTCTGTTCCTCCACAAAAAACAATAATTAGCTATTCATGAACAAAAACAGCTCTGGGAGAGCTCTGGAGTCCACTTAAGAAACCTGAGCAACACAGCAGAACAAAAAACCTGAGAAGAACCACCTAAGAAGAGAAGGGAACCATAAGTTTGTTTTCTATATCTGTGAGTCTGTTTCTGTTCTGTAAATAAGTTCATTTGTACCATACTTTAGATTCCACATTTAAGTGATATCATATTTATAAATACTATAAATGTAATTGAATCACTTTGCTGTACACCAGAAACTAACACAACATTGTCAATCAACTATACTTCAATAAAAAAAGAAAAAAAAGAAAAAAAAAAAAGGAAAAGGGAGAATGGTATACATCATCCCATCTTCAAGCTGACATTGTTCAGTATCCAGTACAGAGAGGAAATCTCCCAGCTAGAAAGAGTTCCCCTTCCCAGGAAAGGGAGAGCAGGGTAAGTGGCCAATTTCCCTAGCCTTTTGGGGCACCACACAAAAGTCCAGATTTGGTTTCACTTCACCCATACTGCCAAAGCTGAGACACATAGAGACAGCTAGAAGCAAAGAAGAAAGTGGGGGCCGCCAGTAGCCCCCACACGGTAGGAGTGATCTTGGTGAACGGTGACCTGCTTTGCAGACAAACCTAGCAGATTTCACCCACAAAGAAACCAAAGGCCAGCATAGACCCTACAGATCTCAGTAGATTTTGCTGCACAGGTATCGCATTTACTGATACCAGCCACTTGAGTCCCTCCCCACTCCTTATCCCGTCCACCCTGTGGAGCCCAGACACTGCACTGGTATACAGCCCAGGCCTCTGCAGCTTCACAATTGCAAGATGGCAACCTGGACCCCCCGCCCCCCACCCTGTGGCTGACCCTCACCATAGTGCGCATGTTCCGAGCGGGACCCTCCAGCTGTGCACTCGCACACCACTGGTCTGATGCGCATCAAGGGCCTCCACTGCAGTATGCACACCCCAGGGGACACCATAAAGCCACTGGGGAACATGCTGACAGCCAGGGCTCCTGCAATGGCTTGTGGTCCTAGATCAAGCTCTGTCTTCAGTCACTGACCTGCACCACTGTACCCATCTGCAGATAGTCCCTCCAGCTGTGCCACTGTACACCCCCAGCCTGACCTGTATTAGAGGCTTCCACTGCCATGTGGCCATGCTAAGACCCAGCAGCTATGGTGGCGCATGCTGCAGCCAGGATCCCTGCAGCTGCCAGTGAGCCCATAGTTGGTCTCAGCCCTTGTAGGGAGCTCTGGCTCCTACCACTATGTGTGTGTCTGCAACCAGCCCCTGCCTCTACACAAGCACCTGAAGCCAAGTGTATGCACATCACCAGCTCTGGCCATCACCACTGCGTGCCCTGGTCCCTAACTGCTAGACCTGGAGGTGCTGCTGGAGAGTCTAATAGCCTTTGCAGCCACTGCTAATGCCTTCCTGTGCTTGCCGAGGACCACACAGCTGTTGATGCTGGGAACCCTACCAGCCCAAACCAAAGAAATATCATGCCCGCTCTGGGCCTGGTGCCATTACATGCCCTTGCATATGGCACCCTCTCCACTAGACCTAGGGACACAGCACCCTCCAGCACGCCCCTACTTGCGGGTGAAAGTCTTCCTTTACTGAAGTCAGTCAATAAAGTCTGGAATTGGTGACTGCTTCTTCAAATGCTCAGATACCTAAGCAAGGCTACAGAGAACATGAAGAATCAGGGAACGGTGACTCCACCAAAGGAAGAGAGTATAACTCCAGTAAATGGCCCCAAAGAAATGGAAATCCACGAATTGCCCAACAAAGATTTAAAAATGTTCCTCTAAAGATGCTTGGAGACTTCCCTGGTGGTCCAGTGGCTGAGACTCTGTGCTCCCAATGCAGGTGAACCAGGTTCGATCCCTGGTCGGGGAACTAGATCCTGCATGCTGCAACTAAGACCTAGCACAGATAAATAAATAAATATTTTTTTAAAAAGATGCTTGGAGAGCTACAAGAGAACACAGATAAAAAATTTTTAACAAAATTAGGAAAGCAATACAAGAACAAAAGGAGAAGTTCAACAAAGAGATAGAAAAGAAAAGAAAAAAGAACCAAACAGAAATTTTGGACCTGAAGAATACAATGATGGAATTGGAGAACTCAAGAGAGAGCTTCAAAAGCAGACTTGGCCAAGTGGAAGTTAGCTAGAACACAGATCAACTGAAATTATCCAATCAGAGGAGCAAAAAAGAAAAAAGAATGGAAAAGAATGAAGCATGTCTATAGCACTTATGGGACATGATTAAAAGAAACCATCTATGCATCATTGGAGTCCCAGAATGAAAAGAGAGGGAGAAAGGGGTAGAAAACTTATTTAAAGAAATATTGGCTGAGAACTTTGGAAGCCTGAGGAGAGACTTGGATAGCTAAGTTTATGAAGCTAATAAGTCATCCAAATTTTCAATCCAAAATGATCTTCTCGAACACGTAATTATAAACTATCTAAAATCAAAGACAAAAAGAAAATTTTAAAAGCAGCAAAAGAAAAAAATTTTTTCTTATACAAGGGAACCTCAATAAAGCTATCAGTGGATGTCTCAGCAGGTACTTTTCAGGCCAGGAGAGAATGGGATGATATAGTCAAAAATGCTGAAAGACTCTGCTAACAAAGAATACTTTACCCAGCAAAGTTGTCCTTTAGAAATGAAGTTAAGATAAAGACTTTCCCTAACAAACAAAAGCTAAAGGAGTTCATCAAATTAGACCTGCCTTATGAGAAATGCTGAAAGGAGTTCTTCAAGCTGAAATAAAGGGACACTAACTGGTAACATGAAAACATACGAAAATGTACAATGCACTGGTAAAGGTAAGTAGAGAGTCAGATTCAGAATCTCTTCTGCAGTAATATGGTGGTGTGTTAACCACTTAACTCTAGTATAACAGTTAAAAGACAAAAGCACTAAAAATAGCTCTAGCTATAATAATTTATTAATAAATACGTAATATAAAAAGATATAAATTGTGACATCCAAAATTTAAAAGGGGGGAATAAAAGGGTAGTGATTTATAGGTAATCGAAGTTAAATTTTATTTTATTTTAATTTTTTTTGGCTGCACCACACTATATGCCGGATCTTAGTTCCTTGACCAGAGATCGAAGCTGCGCTCCCTGAAGTGGAAGTGCAGAATCTTGACCATTGGACCATCAGAGAAGTCCCTGAAGTTAAATTTAAATCAGCATAAAATAGACTTATAAGATGTTTTTGTAAGCCTCATGGAATTTTACACTTGAAAGTTGCTAAGAGAGTAAATCTTAAATGCTCCATAAGCTTCTTGGGTCTATAGGCTTAAGCCTTCCAACAAATTTGTAAAATATCAGCTGTTATTTCCTCAAATACTTGTTTCAGCATTGCATTCCTTCCAGGGCTGTGATAATAGATGTCAGAACTTTTTTTTATTGTCCCCGAGGCTCAGTATACCTTTTTCAATTTACTGTATTTTTATCTGTTGTTCAAATTGGATGATTTCTATTGCTCTACCTTCAAGTTCACTGCTCTTTTCTGTCATCTGCATTCTGATATTAAGCCCATCCAGTGAGTTTTTTTTTAATTTCAATTACTATGTTATTCTCTTAAAATTTTTTCCATTTCATTCTTCTTTATATCTTCTATTTCTTTGCTGAGACTTTCTATTTTTCCATCAGTTTCAAGAGTGTTCATGATTGCTTGCTGCAAAATTCTATAATAGCTGCTTTCAAGTCCTTGTCAAATTATTCCAACATTTATTTTATCTTGGAATTGGAGTCTGTTCATAGTCTTTTCCATATGAGTTGATATTTTCATTTTCTATCATATGCTATGCAATTTTTGATTATGTATTGGACATTTTGAATATTATGTTATGAGACTCTGGGTCTTGTTTAAATCCAGTGGAGAAGGCTGATATTTTGTTTTCAAAGATCATTGAAATGGTTAGGTTCAGGCTTAAAAGTTCAACCTGGCAGAGGTAGAGCATAGACTTGAGGACATGGGGAGGCGGGAAAGGAAAAGCTGGAACAAAGTGAAAGAGTAGTATTGACATTTATATACTACCAAATGTAAAATAGATAGCTAGTGGGAAGCAACTGCCTAACACAGGGAGATCAACCTGATGATTGCTGATGACCTAGAGGGGTGGGATAGGGAGGGAAGCCCAAGAGGGAGGGGATGTGTGTATAAATACAGCTGATTTGCTTTGTTGTACAGAGGAAACTGGCACAACAGTGTAAAGCTATTATATTCCAATAAAGATTGAAAAAAAAAAGATTAAAAAAAAAAATTCAGTCTGTCTTCTGTGATTCCAATGTCAGTCCAGTTTCTAAATCTTTGCAGTTCATTCAGTAACTTCCCTGCCTATGTACCACCTAGTGGCTAGTCTGGGACCTAGGTGGTGGTATATCTTTTCATTTCTCAAAGTATGTCAAATAGGATTCCATACATGCATGCATGGTTAGAATTGAACCTAAGAGTAAACAAATAACTTTATGGGTTTGCTTTCTGGAGTTCTCTTCCCTGTGATCTCCCCAGTATCTTCTATTTCTCCAAAACTCAAAAAAACTGAGGCTTTGGTTACCCTACTCAGCTAGGCACTTCGACAACTGCATCCACATCCAGGGCCAAGTGGCAGAAGAACAAAGAGAGAAAAAAGAAATGGAGGAAAACAGAGGTCCACCCACTCTCTTAGAATTATAGCTGCACCTAACAAGAAAGATTTCCCTTCCCTCAGACCTTTGGCTCTTTCCAACTCCCTTACTAGTTGCAGCCATCACTACCATAAAATTTCTTAGGGGCCAGGGTGCAGAAGAACGATGAAGAGAAAGAGAAAAAACCGAGGGGATTTCTGCATCCCTTCTGAGCATTGCAAGTTCCCTTTCCCCTACATCAAGCCAAAATTGGCGGGTTTCTTCTGAAGTTCTTTCTCTCTGCGCTTTAGTGCTTATTTCAGGTTAGCCAGGAATATCTGATGGAAAAAAATGCCAGCAAACTCATCGCAGGTAATGTGGTCGTTGAACTGTAGTCTTTCCCAGTCTGCCTGCTGTTACTTACTTTCCTGTTTTTATAGCTATATTCAGTGGAAGAGTCAAGGAACCAGAACCAGTAAATGGTTTTTTACCCCTGGAAATGGTCTTGCCTTTCCTTCTACTAGGCTTTGAGTTTGTGTGAATCTAATTTGAAGTGGGGCTGAGTTTGCAGTTACTAGTTTACGGTCACTGTGGTTACTGTAAGTGCGTCACAAACTTCAAATTCCATCTTCAAAATAAAAATAGTATCTGTGTTTAGGGTGGAGCTGGGTTTACCAGAAGATTTTTTTTTTCCCTCCGAAGACTGCGAAGACTGCTCCGATTTCAGCTTTGTGCTGTTTCTGAGAATGACTCTCTTGGAAGTTACTTATTACTCAGTGTTTTTAGCCAGCTGGGGGTGTGGTGGGGTCCATTCTTTGTTGTACAGATTAAGCCTCAGTCTTAGGTAGATGTGGTGTCCCTGGGTCTCAGGGAAGTGGTCTTAGTGATCCTGCGCTTCCTCCCACCCCCAGGACAAAGTTCTGAATCTGGCAGATATTTCTGCCCCTCCTCCAGCTGCAGTGAGATTTCACTTGTATCCTTAGGGCAACAGTGTTGCTCCTCTCTCCCAGGATTAAAGCTTTCCCTATGTAGGAATGAGGGGGAAACTTCCAGGTGGAGTTTCTTTTCCCTTTCATAGTGGCCCTGCCTTTTCTCCCCTCCCCAGTTCTGCCCCACAGAAGAGACTTTATCAGAACTCTAAAAATCTTTTCTATGAGGGCTTAGTGGGATTCCTGGAGAAGACGTCTACAAGAGGGTGTGGACTCCCCTCTGTGTTTGCAGCCCCAGGGACTTGGCTAAATTTTGCCAGTGCCCACTCAGCCATTTGCCAACCCTGGAGCTGAACTCTTCCTACAGGTATCCAGCTGCACGTCTCCCAGGTAACCCATACTCACTGTGTATGTCTCCCTGCAGGTGCCTGTCTTTCCCGACTCTGGATGGGTTTGTTGCCCTGTGATCTCAGTGCGCTCCGGTGAGTTTAAGGAAAGCTGTCCAGCTTTTTGCAGTGTAAGTCTGGGAGGTTTATTCAGCTCTCCACATCTCGGAGCAGAAAAACCAAGAGTCCCTTTCCTTTTGTTATTATAATTATTTGTAATTGTGGTAAAATACACGTACATAAAGTGTATATACACATACACAAACATAAAGTTTACCATCCTAACTATTCTTAACTACACAGCTCAGTGGTTTTAAATACATTCATCTTGTGCAACCAACACCATCACCCATCTCTATGACTCTTCTTTTTTTTTGCTATTTAGTTATTTATTTTCCATTATGGTTTATTACAAGATATTGAATATAGTTCCTTGTGCTCTACCATAGGACCTTGTTTTTTCTTTTTTTTTTAGGGCCTTGTTTTTTATCCATTCTATGTATAATAGTTTGCATCTACTAATCCCAAACTCCCAACCCATCCCTCCCCCACTCCCCTCCCCCTTGGCAACCACAAACCTGTTCTCTATGTCTGCACACACTACTTTTTATGGCAGGAAATAGCTAATTCTTTTGGCCACATCCGTGACATCATGACCCAGTCATCTCTGGGAAGCAGGGAAGAAACTGCCTTTTTAGCATTGCAGTATCTTCACAGAGTGCAATTAGCAGCCTGGGGGCAGCTTCTATTACTCTTTTCATCTTGCAAAACTGAAACTCTGTACCGATTAATCAATGACTCCCCATTTCCCCCTCCCTCTGCTCCTGGAAGGCACAATTCTTCTTTATGTGTGTATGGATTTGACTACTCTCGGTGGCTCATGTAAGTGGAATCATAGAATATTTGTCCTTTTGTGACTGGCATATTTCACTTTCATAACGTCCTGAAGGATTATCCATGTTGTAGCATGTGTCAGAATTTCCTTCCTCTTAAAGACTGAATAACATTCCCATATATATATATATATATATATATATATATATACACTCCACATGTTATTTATCCATTCAGTAGAGTGGGAAAAAAGACTTCTTCAAGAATTCATAGCTACAAACCAGCTTCCTTAGTGACGGTGAAGCAAAAATTAGCACATGTGATAGTCTGAGGAATCTGAAGTAATGGATTTAATTCAAAATAGTCTGAGTTGTTAGGATAATGTGGAACATAAATGTATCTTGAAGATGCTCCCTTAAAGACAGCATTCCAAGAAATTCTACAGATAAAGTGCCATTAGAGGTAAGCTTCCATTAAATATGAGCGTGCGTGCACACACACACACAAATCTCACACAGTTTAAGAAAACAAGAAAAGATGGGGAAAAAATTCCAGAGAAATAGCACAGAATGTGTAAAACAATGATATTAGAACCTTTCTTCACACCACATACAAATATAAACTCAAAATGGATTAAAGATCTAAATGCAAGACCTAAAACCACAAAACTCCTAGGAGAGAACATTGGCAGAATAATCTATGACATAACCCATAGCAGTGTTTTTTTGAATCTGTGTCCTATGGCAAAAGGAATAAAACCCAAAATAAACAAATAGGACCTAATTAAACTTAAAAGCTTTTGCACAGCTAAGGAGACCAATGATAAAACAAAAAAGATAACCTATGGACTGGGAGAAAATATTTGCAAATGACATGACTGACAAGAGGTTAGTATCAAAAATAAACAGCTCATACAACTCAATATCAAACAAACAACCCAATCAAAAACTGGGAAGAAGCCCTGAATAGACATTTTTTCCAGAGAAGACAGTCAGATAGCCAACAGGTACACTAATTATTAGAGAAGTGCAGATCAAAACAACGAAATATTACCTTACGCCTGTCAGAATGGCTATCATCAAAAAGTCTACAAATTACAATTGTTGGTGAGGATGTGGAGAAAAGGGAACCCTTGTGCAGTGTTGGTGGGAAAGTAAATTGGTGCAGCCACTGTGGAAAGCAGTATGGAAGTTCCTCAAAAAACTAAAAATAGAATTACCATATGATCCAGCAATTCCACTCCTGAGTATATATCTGAAAAAAATGAAAACACTAATTTGAAAAGATACATGCGCTTCAAAGTTCATAGCAGTATTATTTACAATTGCCAAGATATGGAAGCAACCCATGTATCCACCGACAGATGAATGGATAAAGAAAATGTGATTCATACACATGTGGGTAAGTCAAAAATTATCCGCACTCTGGCTGTAGAATTTATAGAAGTTTTAATATAACTGGAGTGTGGATAATTTTTGACTCACCCTCATACAATGGAATATTATGAATGAATGATATTCTGCCATTTGCAGCAACATGGATGGACCTAGAGAATATTATACTCGGTGAAATAAATCAGACAGACAAATACTCTATGATATCATTTATATGTGGAATCTAAAAAAAAATCAAACTAGTGAATATAAAAAAAAGAAAAAGACTCACTTGGGGAATTCCCTGGCGATCCAACAGTTAGGGCTCAGCACTTTCACTGTCATGGGCCTGGGTTCAATCCCTGGTCAGGGAACTAAGATCTCATAAGGTGTGTGGCACAGCCAAAAAAAAAAAGGAATAAAAGAGGACTCACAGATATAGAGAACAGACTTCTGGTAACCAGTGGGGAGAGGGGAGAGGGAAGGGGTAGGGGGTTAAGAGATACAAATTACAATAAATAAGCTACAAGAATACATTGGGCAGCATAGGGAACTTAGCCAATATTTTATAATAACTATAAATGGAGCATAATCTATAAAAATTTGAATCACTGTTGTACACCTGAAACGAATATAATATAATAAATCAACTATACCTCAATTTAAAAAAACATAAGGGCTTCCTAGGTGGCACAGTGCCTAAGAATCTGCCTGCCAATGCAGAGGACATGGGTTCGATCCCTGCTCCAGGAAGATCCCACATGCCGAGGAGCAACTAAGCCCGTGAGCCACAAATATTGAGCCTATGTGCTGCAACTACTGAAGCCCATGAGCCTAGAGCCCGTGCTCTGCAATGCTCTGCAACGGGAGAGGCCACTGCAGCGAGGAGCGCATGTACCACAACAAAGAGTAGCCCCTGCTCTCTGCAACTAGAGAAAGCCTGTGTGCAGCAACAAAGACCCAACACAGCCAATAAATAAATAAATTAAAAAAAAAACAACATAAGTGCCTGGAAAGGTTGAAAGCAAAAAGACAGAAAAGAGCCTAGGTAATTGCAAACAAAAAAGAAATGGTGGGACTTCCTAGGTGGTGCAGTGGTTAAGAATCCAGCTGCCAATGCAGGAGACATGGGTTCGATCCTTGCTCCGGGAAGATTCCACATGCTGCACAGCAACTATGCCTGTGTGCCACAACTCTTGAGCCATGAGCCACAGCTACTGAAGCCCATGTGCCTAAATCCTGTGCTCCACAACAAGAGAAGCCACAGCAATGAGGAGCCCGCACATCACAATGAAGAGTAGCCCCCACTCGCAACAACTAGAGAAAGCCTGTGTGCAGCAGTGAAGACCCAACACAGCCAATAAATAAATTAATTAAAAAAAAAGAAATGGTATAGTTCAATTAACATCAGTCAATAGAGAACTCGAAGATGAATATTTATTTTAGAGATGGAGAGGAGGTCACCATATAATGATAAAAGATTCAATTCACCAGGAATGCATTTGTATTTACCTAAATCAATGGAATCAGGATATATTAAACAAACACTGATGAAATTACAGGCATAAATTGAGAAATCTATGGCTGTGTTGATAGCCCTCAACACACCTTTTCAATTATTGATAGGTTAAAGAGATAAAAAATATTAGATTTAAGATATTTAAACCACACTATGGAGATATACAGTGCTCTGTATTCCACCCTTAGAGACTGCCTTTCCTCAGTATCAGAATGTAGATCAACTAGTAGGAGTTATTTAAAAGGTTATATCTTTGGAAGAAGCATCTACTTACTCTGCCTGAGCTTAGGGCAAGGTGTGTTGAAAAGACCCACAGAGCTAAGTGTCCTCTTCAAGGTCTCCTGCCCAGGGACTGAGGCTCAAGGCATGTTCCTGGTTGAGTAGCCATGCAGGAGACACATCATGCCATTGGGATGAGGAATATGTGAGCAAGGAGCTCTCAGCCATGGAAACAGGGCTGGGTTTGCTCCCAGTAGGGGAGCAATAGCATAGCGGGATGTAGTGGAGTCTTACTGGGGCCTTTACCTGTAGTTCCAAAGATTGTAACCTGGAAATTCACATTTTCCCCCAGCTCCCGACCATCTGTAGACCTTTCAATTGCAAAATGCTCCTCGGTTTACTGCCAAGAGCACCCTCTGCCACATGGGGAAGCTGGACAAAGAGGTAGGTTCAATGATGGGGCTCTGGGAAAACTCCTGACCACCCAGGCGCTGGAACCGAGGATTGCACGGGGTTTGAAACTGTTCTAAGGAAAGTTGGGAAATAGCAGAAATCTCCCTGCCATCATTCTGGGTGACTTAGATTCTTAGGGTCCCAGAAATGTAAGCTAATTACTTATCTCTTAAAATGTCTTGAAGTCTTACCACTATGCATCTACTAGAATGATTAAAATAAAAACATCTACATTAACATATACACACTACTACGTATAAAATAGATAACCAATAAGGACCTACTGTATAGTACAGGGAAGTATACTCAATGTTTTGTCATAACCTATATATATATATAAAACCTTTATATATATATATAACCTTTATATATATATAAAACTGAATCACTGTGCTGTATACCTGAAACTAACATGACATTGTAAATCAATGTCAAAATCAATTAAAAAAAACCCCCAAAACATTTACAATACTAAGTGCTAGTAAGTATGTAGAGCAAGTGGAACTCTCGTCCACTGCTAGTGGAAATGCAAAATGGTACAGCCACTTTGGAAAACAGTTTGGCAGTTTTTTATAAACCTATACTTGTCGTATAACCCAGCAATCCCACTCACTGGTATTTACCCAAGAGCAATGATAGCTTATGTTCATGCAAAAATCTGCATGCAAATGTTTGTAGTGGGTTTATTCCTAATCACCCCAAACTGGATAAAACCCAAATGTCCATTAACTAGTGAATTGATAAACAACCGTGGGACATCCATATGATGGAATGCCCATCAGCAATAAAATGGTACAAACAACACACAACAACACAAATGAATCTCAAATGCATTATGTAAATATGTTGTAAATCTAATATTTTTTAAAAGCTGCTACATAACTTTAACAAATGAATCAATTGGGGCCAAATACCATACTAATTTGATACCCACCATCATTCATTTAAAAAATATGTGAAAAGCACTTCAACAGTTGGAGAATTTAAAACACTTCTTCTCCTTGAACTCCTATTTCCATTCCTCCTACCCCATGGGCTTTTAACCTAATGAAATATAATCTTATACTCAAAAGCCTTTTATTCATGAGCTTTTTATACTGCTATGCAATAAAAACATGAGTATAAATTAAAATTTAATTTTTTCATCTACTGTGACCATAAGATTCTAGGAATAAAATGTTTTCTTCTAGATTGATTTTTCATTCCATTTGTTATTTAAATAGCATAATAATAATAATGAATATATAAATAAATACATTGAAACTACGGATAAATAAACAAAAATTTGTTGATAAAATTCCATAGGTAATGCATCTCAATGATACGTAAGTACAGGGGAATAAAAGGAGTCTTGTTATAGGTATGTCACTTGGTTCTTTGAACATCTAGCAAATTGCCAAAAATCACACAATACTGTATAATCAAAAATTATTTTAATGATCTAATTAAATTTTAAAAAGCAGTTTGATTAAACCCTCTTTCAATTTTTATTAAGACATAGAATTGGAAATCTTACATTTGAAAATAATTTGTTTCCTGGAAGTTAGAATACTGATCACAAACCACGAGTGATTTTTTAAATTTCTGTGACATTTACCAAGAAGCCTTTACTAGCATTTAGCAAATGATCAAGAATGTTACTGACTACGTGCATTACTCTTTTACTTAGACACCTTATGTTATCTGATACATTCTGTAAATGTTGCAAAGTTTGAATACTTTTAACTTGATAGACCTTTGATAGTACATATTTCATAAAATGCTTTGAGCTTATTACATTCTCTAAATACATATTTTAAAAATCTTTGATGCCTCAGATTTAACTCACTATATTTATGGAAAAATGTTAATCAGATCATCTAATTGGCAAGGTCAGTCCTCAATCAGCCAAATCATATGACTTTCTCCCATAAAGAGACTGAATTCATTTTTCAATTGAAGTAAATGTTTTAATACACATCCTTGTGGCAACCATCACACTTCTGAATTCTGATTCTATTGCCCAAACAAATCCCTCTCCAGTCAAAATGGATTCATTCTGTTTTAAAGTAGCTGGATTTAACAAATTCAAATACCAATGATGACCAATTACAATTGAATGTTAAATAAACAATGACTAATTTTTAGTATAACTACAGTCCTTACATTGCATGGGATATACTTATACTAACAATTATAGCTGGACATCCTGTATTAATATTTGGCAATCCTATTAATCTGCATCCCTCCCTTCACCCCATCCCAGGAGCTCTGCAGTAACTGACTACAGGCTAATCTGATCAACTAATTTTCAAGAGTGGTGAATAGGTATTACTAGGTTAAATGGTAAAATTTCAAACCAAAAGGGTGACTTGATCATATGAGAATTTAAGGCACCATGGGACTTTTTGCCTAATCTTTTGGGGGAACTGCAATAATGATATATAGTCTTTGAGCAGCAGACTCAAAAGCAAAAAAGGTAATAGGTATCATTTTTTGCATTCACTGTACTATTCATTTATTGAGTAAAATATATGAGCCACTAAGTATATGCCAGTCATCATGCTTTACACAATAGTTCAATTAATTCTCAGGTCTATGAAGTAGGTGTTATTATTATTTCTTTTAAGAAAAACTGAGGCTCAGTGAGGTTAGGTGACTGAGCCAAGACCACATAGCTGGTAAGTGAGCGATCCCGGAAGTGAACTCAGGTCCAACTCCAAACATGAAAATTTTGACCATTCCATACCACTTCATGAATAATCTTCACACCATCTCATCTAATGCTCACAGTGAGAACAAAGCTGCTAGGTAGATTATTCCCATTTTCTAGATGAGGAAACTGAGGATCCAAGCCGTAGCTATAGCTACAAGTGATCAAAATCAAGATTGCTGTGTTTGGGGCCATAATTCCCATTACTGAACCGTCCAGGCACTACTGTAAAATTTGGGGAGGACACAGGATTAGAATTCTGAAAAAAAAAAGGGTTGGGGGTGATGAATAGCCACAGGTCTTTACTTTTAGGCAGCCACATATTATGGGTTCAGGAGATCTGGAAAAGATTAACTCTTTCCCTGGGACTCTCCTGGTGGTCCAGTGGTTAAGACTCCACACTTCTGCTGCAGGGGTGGCACAGTTTAGATCCCTGGTGGGGAAACTAAGATCCCACATGCCTTGTGGTGTGTGTGGGGTGGTGGGGAGTGGGAAGGAAAGATTACCTCTTTCTCAGTGTCTGAAGTTCTCCAATAATATAGATGCATACTTCAGCATAAATACTCTCTCTCTTCCCAACCCTCTTCCTTTCTGTCTTCCTCCCTTTCTTCCTTCCTCCAACTCTTGCTGTTTTTGAAACGCATTTACTCTAAGAGACATAATACAGGAAGACATTATAAGTTCTTCACGTTAAAAAAAAATACAAGGGCCAGGAAGAGACATATAGAAAATGGAGGCTTGAATGAGTGGGGGATGATGTCTGTTTATGTGATTGTCTGGGAGCATCATAATCTCCTAGGTTTGGATAACACCAGAAGGAATAAGAGTGATCCCTTTGTTAACCCAAGATCAACTGGGACCTTTTTGTTCTTGGGGCACTAAAATCCAGTGAGATATAGCCAGGCCCTCCTGGAAATCTCATACTATCAGTTTCTTGTTCAGTGGAGCAAAGAAAAGATTCTCACTAGTGCCTGGCATTGCCTCAGGAGTGATTGTGGGCAAATCAGCCCCGCAACTGTTCTAGACAAATCCCTGTGATCAGTCACGTGTGGCCTCTCACCCAGGAGCAAGATAATGGGCAAGTTTCTGGGTAGATAATGTACAGCACCATGGCAGAGTGTGGCCACTGGGAGGGTCCTGGGACTGAAGGTCTTGCCCTACTTGCCACGTGACCTCACATGATGCATCTTGGTTTTCTCATCTGTGAACTAAGGGAATTGGTGAATCATCTCTAAGCTTCCTGTGCAGACACTTGTGTCTGTCTCTGGCTTGTGCCTAATCCCTGCCCTCTTCTCATCCCCCTCCACAGGCATCTTCCTCTCCACAGCTCCACCTTCTCCTGGAGGAATGTCACCTTCCTGCTGCTTCTCTCCCTCTCTTTGGAGCAGACATCGGCATCACCAGCCTACAGAGTCAAACGTGGGTTCAGAAAAGCTTCAGCTGTTCTTCTTTAGGAGGCAATCTTGGGGACTGAGGACTAGACATGAGGCAAGGACTCATGTCAGATGCCACTTCTACTGTGGCTTCAGAGAACTAGCCCTACTCACCCATCCTGAGCCTTCAAATCTTTCCCTCACCTGTTCCTCTCCCCAAATTATTCCTTGAACTTTCCCTGATATGTGTCTTTTTCAAGTTTAATTTTTGAAAATTCTTCAGTCACTAGGCAGGAGATTGAGGGCAGAGGACCAGTGAGGGGGCTGGTGAAGTAGTTGAGTGGAGAGATGGGGAGGTCAGGTGCTGAACTGAGGAAGTGGTAGCAAAGAGGGAGAAGAGATGGGATTTGGAGAGAGATTTAGGAGGTAGAATTGACCCAAGTCCATGACTGGTAGGATGCTGGGGTAATGGTGAGTGAGGGGAGTTGAATCTCAGGGTTCTAGTAACAGATTAGGGGGCTGTGGATGCCAAATACCAAGATGAGAACACGGAGAAGGTGCTGCTTGGACATGGAAAGATGTTAGTTCCATTTTATTTTATTATATTTTTATTGAAATACAGTTGATTTACAATGTTGTGCCAATCTCTACTTATACAGCAAAGTGACTCAGTTATATATGTATATACATTCTTTTTTTTAATATTCTTTTCTGTTATGGTTTATCACAGGATATTGAATATAGTTCCCTGTGCTATACTGCAGGACCTTGTTGTTTATCCATTCTAAATGTAATAGTTTGCTTCTACCACCCCCAATCTTCTAGTCCATCCCTCTCCCTATTCTTCTCCTCTTTGGCAACCACAAGTCTATTCTCTATGTCTGAGTCTGTTTCTGTTTTGTAGATAGGTTTATTTGTGCCATATTTTAGATTCCACAAAACATGTTGGAACAGAGGTATTCATTAGATGCCCAAACGGTGTTTTCCCCATGTGGTTGGTTACATGTGTCTTTAGCTTGGAAGAGAGGATAGGTCTGGAGGGAGCTATTGGAATCACAGTTGGGATCGTGGGAATGGATGTGATCTCCCAGGAAGTATGAGTCGAGGAATGACAGGAGAGGGTTGACACCATCTACTCTTCTCAGCTTCAGGCCATCCTTGGAGAATCCATTAAGGGTAGTATGAAGGATAAGAAATATAGTTGGAAAGCACTGAAGGCCTTGGTGGCCAGTCCGCAGCAAAGAAGTGGGGCTTCTGGAGTGAGCCATGGATTGGAAGTCCCAGATCTGCAGCCAATTCACTATATTATCCTATGTGACCTCATTATTTTTTTACCCTATGAGATTATGAAGTTAATACCAATGATAAATACGGTCTTTCTAATTCTAAATTTCTGTAATTCCAAGGTTCAGTAGTATCCCAAAGAATCATGTCTCTCTGGTCAGATTCCACCAGAGAGCTGCTAAGTTTAGAGACATGGAGACACATTAAGCATTATATCAGTTATCCACTGCTGTGTAACAAATTACCGGTAGGTCAGAAGTCTGGCATGTTGTATTGAGGTTCCCTGCTCAGGTTCTCACCAGGCTGAAATCAAGGTGTCCATCAAGCTTGCCTTTCTCATATGGGACTCAGGGGTCTCCTCTCAGCTCATTGGTTGTTAGCAGAATCATTCCTGGCAGCTGCAGGACTGAGGTTTCCTTACTGGCTGTCAACTTTTAGAGGCCACCCTTGTTACTGTGCAATATGCTTCCCTCATCTTCAAAGCTACAAATAGGAGGTTAGGTTCCTCTTATACTTTGAATCTCTCTGACCTCTTCTTCTCTACCAATCAGGAAAAAAAAAACCCTTCTTTTTTTTTTTTTCATTTTATTTATTTATTTTTTTGAGGTACACCAAGTTCAATCATCTGTATTTATACACATATCCCCATATTCCCTCCCTCCCTCGACTCCCCTCCCCACCCTCCCTGTCCCAGTCCTCTAAGGCATCATCCATCCTCGAGTTGAACTCCCTTTGTTATACAGCAACTTCCCTATTTTACAGTTGGTAGTATATATATGTCTATGCTACTCTCTCACTTTGTCTCAGCTTCCCCTTCTCCCCCCACCCCCCAAACCTCTAGTTCTCCAGTCCATTCTCTGCATCTGTGTCCTTGTTCTTGTCTTGTCACTGAGTTCATCAGTACCATTTTTAGATTCCATATATGTGAGTTAGCATACAACATTTGTCTTTCTCTTTCTGACTTACTTCACTCTGTATGACAGACTCTAGGTCTATCCACCTCATTACATTTAGCTCCATCTCATCCCTTTTTATAGCTGAGTAATATTCCATTGTATATATATGCCACATCTTCTGTATCCATTCATTTGTTGATGGGCATTTAGGTTGCTTCCATGTCCTGGCTATTGTAAATAGTGCTGCAATAAACATTACGGTACATGTTTCTTTTGGGATTATGATTTTCTCTGGGTATATGCCCAGTAGTGAAACCCCTTCTTTTTAAAAGACTCAATGATTGGGTCAGGCCCTCTCAGATAATCTGTGTATTTTAAGGTCAGCTGGCTTGGGACTTTAATTTTATCTACAAAATCCCTTCACAGCAGTACCTAAATTAGTGTTTAATTCCATAACCAGGGAATGGGAATCTTGGGGGTACAGCTTTAGAATTCTGCCTGCTACCAGTACTGAAATCAGGAAGCCATGTCTCGCCCTAAAAAGGAAGGCAGCAAACCCATATCTGCCAAGCTCTTACCATGCGCTGGGCACTGTGACAAGTGGATTACGGGTACCATCTTATGTATTTCTTTTGTTTTCCTTCCAGTTTTATTATTGAGATATAATTGACATACAGCACTGTATAGGCATGATGATATGACTTACATACATCATGGTGTCAGCCTGCTGGTGGGTGGGGCTGAGGCCTGAGGATTCCTGGGGTTAGTACTGCCTCACTGGTGGGTGGAGCTGGCTGTAGCTGCAGAGCCCTGGGGTTCTTGGAGTTGTGTTGGCTCTCTGGTAGGTGGGGAAGGGGCCCAGGGTGTTTTGGGGCTGGTGTCTGCCCACTAGTGGGTGGAACTTCATCTCTGGGTCTCTGGCTGCAGGGTGCTTGTGGTCCCAGGGCGAGTGCTAATGGTGGGGGGGGGGGGGGAGGGGTTGGGGCGGGGCTGGGCCCAGGGCCATCTGGTAGACAGGCCCAGGTCTTGGGTTGGATGAGGGCTCTGGGGGTCTTAAGGTAGCTGGCCTGCTGGTGAATTAGGCTATATCCTTGCCTGGCTAGTTACTTGGCCTGAGGGGTCCCAATGCTGGTGCCAGCAGGCTGGTGGGCAGAGCTGGATCCTTGTGCTAATAAACCAGAGGGAGGAGTGTCCTTATGGTAGCACAGGCTCCTAAAAATGGCTGCCACCAGTGTCTATGTCCCCAGGATGAGCTCTAGTTGCCTCCTGCCTCTCGGGGAGGCTTTCCAAAATCAGCCGGTGGTTCCGACCTAGGCTCCTTTCAAATTGCTGCTTCTGCCTTGGGCCCCAGAGCAGGTGAGATTTTGTATGAGCCATTTAACAGTGGAATCTTTCTGTCTCACAGCCCTCTGGCTGTCCTGAAAGTAAGCCCCACTGGCCTTCAAAGCCAAACATTCCGGGGCTTGTCTTCCTGGTAGAGGACTCCTGTGCTGGGGAGCACAGTGTGGGGCCCAGATCCCACACTCCTTGGTGGTAATCTCTGCAATTGCAATTATCCTCCTCTCTGGGGGTTGCCCACCCGGGGGTATACGTCTTGAGTATATATCTCCGCCCCTCCTACCCATCTCACTGTGGTCCCTTCTTTATATCTTAGTTCTAGAAGATCTCTTCTGCTAGTCCTCTGGTCTTTCTCATCCATAGTTGCTCTGTAAAGAGTTGAATTTTGTTGTGCCCATGGGAGGAGGTGAGCCCAGGGTCTTCCTACTCCACCATCTCAATTCTTATAAACGGCCTGTAAGGTAGAGATTGTAATTCTCATTTCACAGATGGGAAATTTATGACTCAGGCAAGGAGCCAGAGCTGCCTTATTTATAGTGCCCCTTCCACTCCACCATTTCTTTTCTGTTTTTCTTTTTTTTTTGGCTGCATCAGGTCTTAGTTGCGGTGCATGGGCTTTTTGCTGTGGTGCGTGGGCTTCTCTTCTTTACTTACACGTGCGGGTTTTCTCTTCTCTAGTTGTGGCACGTGGGCTGCAGGGCACGTGAGCTCTGTAGTTGTGGTGTGTGGGCTCTCCAGTTGAGGTGTGCTGCCTCAAGTAGTTGAGGCTCATGGGCTTAGTTGCTCCACAGCATATGGGATCTTTGTTCCCCAACCCTGGATTTAACCTGCGTCCCCTGCATTACAGGACAGATTCTTTACCACTGGACCACCAGGGAAGTCCCCACTCCACCATTTCTTCCCTCATAGAGATAATTGCAAAGTCATACAGTGGAACTCAGATTGGTCTTGAGTTCACAAGGAGTCAGGAACCAATATCAGGCCTCCCGACTCCTATATCCTTGGTATTTTCACCACTCCTCAGTAATTAATTTCCCTTATCAACTAAGATACAGAAGGCAGAGGAATTATGCAATAAAATAATTAGTTTTAAGAGGAGAAAGGAGCTCCTAAATTTAAGGCAAGGGTCTTGGTCCCTATATAACCCCATGCCCTGGAATCTGACTGGATAAAGAAGATGTGGCACGTATATATGATGGAATATTACTTGGCCATAAAAAGAATGAAATAATGCCATTTGCAGCGACATGTGTGGGCCTAGAGATTATCATACTAAGTGAAGTAAGTCAGAGAGACAAATATCGTAATTAATTAATTAAGTAACTTATGGCTGCATAGGGTCTTAGTTGCGGCATGCGGGATCTTTCTTTTTTATTTTTATTTTTTTTATTTTTTTGGCGGTACACCAGGTTCAATCATCTGTTTTTATACACATATCCCTGTATTCCCTCCCTTCCTTGACTCCCCCCCTCGAGTCCCCCCCACCCTCCCTGCCCCAGTCCTCTAAGGCATCTTCCATCCTCGAGTTGGACTCCCTTTGTTATACAACAACTTCCCACTGACTATTTTACAGTTGGTAGTATATATAAGTCTGTGCTACTCTCTCGCTTCGTCTCAGTTTCCCCTTCACCCCCCGCCCCCTCCCATACCTCGAGTTCTCCAGTCCATTCTCTGTATCTGCATCCTTGTTTTTTTTTTTTTTTTATGCGGGATCTTTCGTTGTGGCATGCAGGCTTCTCTCTAGTTGTGGCATGTGCGTTTGCCCTTCTCTAGTGGCACATGGGTTCCAGAGGGTGTGGGCGCTGTAGTTTGCAGCACACAGTCTCTCTAGTTGAGAGAGTTGAGGTGCATGAACTCAGTAGTTGTGGCACTTGGGCTTAGTTGCGCCATGGCATGTGGGATCTTTAGTTCCCTGACCAGGGATTGAGCGTGCATCCCCTGCATAGCAAGGCGGATTCTTTACTGCTGGACCACCAGGGAAATACCAAGACAAATATCATATGATATCACTCATATGTGGAATCAAATTTTAAAAAATGATATAAATAAACATTTACAAAACAGAAACAGACACAGAATTCAAAAACAAACTTATGGTTACTAAGATAGTTCCCCTTTAGTTCTACCTGGGTACAAATTCCTGATTCAGATCTACCTAAATGTGCTAAAAGTGGTGAGAGGCAGACCTAGTCCTTAAATACAAGCAGAGTGAGAACTGAGAATTGAAGGTAGAGGATTGGGCTGAAAGAAGTTCACTATTCACTTTTTCCATGGGAGGAGGACAGCTGAAACCCTCAAAAGATGTGAATTTGGACTTTTCTTTCTTGCAGAGAAGCCAGGAGTGTGCCCCCATGAAAGGCTCACCTGTAGTACTAAAGCCCCAGACCTGTGCAAAACAGATTTCAACTGCAATGAACACCTGAAGTGCTGCTCTTTTGCCTGTGGGAAGAAGTGCATGGATCCATATGAAGGTAGGGGCAGCCAGGCTGAGAGCAGTGGTGCCTTGTGAGGTGTCCTACTTCCTGCTTTGTCCAGAATTGGTGGAATGATTCCCTTGATGGTGGGGCAAAGAGGCCAGGGTTCAAGCTTTTCTCCTTCTCTACTGGGACTCTTAACCCTCAAACACAAACAATGAGTCTAGGCATGGTGGATGTCAACTGATACTATTGATGCTAATTTTCTTTGGTCCAACATTCAATCATTCACAGTGACTAATACTCACTGCATGTTCACTGTGTGTCAAGAGACAGTTGTTGGCACTGTGGCAAGTATAAGCCTCAGCTCAGAGGCTGGGGGTGTTTTCTTTTTTTCTTTTTCTATTTTTTTAAATTTTTATTTTTTTTTATTTTTATTTTTTTATTTTTTTAAATTTTTAAATTTTTTATTTTTAAATTTTTATTTATTTATTTATTTTAAAATTATTTTTGGCTGCATTGGGTCTTTGTTGCTGCATGTGGGCTTTCTCTAGTTGTGGCAAGTGGGGGCTACCCTTCCTTGAGGTGCTTGGGCTTCTCAGTGCAGTGGCTTCTCTTGTTGTGGAGCATGAGCTCTAGGTGCATGGGCTTACAGTAGTTGCCGTGTGTGGGTTCAGTAATTGTGGCTCATGGGCTCTAGAGCACAGGCTCAGTAGTTGTGGTGCATGGGCATTGTTGCTCCACAGAATGTGGGATCTTCCCGGACCAGGGATTGAACCCATGTCCCCTGCACTGGGGGGTGGATTCTTAACCACTGCACCACCAGGGAAGTCCCTGGGGGTGTTTTCTGATTCTTTGGCCTTCAAAGAGGATTTGTGGTAACTCAAGGTATCTAATAATAAGGAACTGTGCATTTTATATATATTCATTCATTCATTCCTTCAACAAATAACTAGTATCAATACCCTTTGGTCAAAGACCACCAGGAACAGACCTGTAGCTGAACAAGTTGAGTATATTACTTGTTGCAGTGAGGGAGAAAGTTCACCACAGACAATTTGAGGTATCTAAGAAAGAAACTGTTAGGAAGAATCTGCTACATGATTGAGGCTTTAATTGGGTAATTTGGGGGAGGATCTAAGGAACTGGGGGTTTGCCCTAAATTGGGTGCTGTCAGAAAGTGGTGGCAATTTTGTGATTGAGTATCCCAGTGAATCTCATCTATAGAGCAGACAGGCTAGAATGAGGATAAAGCTGTAATTGGTAGAGAAGCATAAATCACTCATAAGTGTTTGGTATTTTGTGGGTTTCACAGTGATCTTTTTTTTTTTTGGTTCCACTATATCATCTCAAAGTGACTTTGTTTGATGTAGATATCCTGTGAGATTGTTTATGTCCAATAGGAGAACAACATAGCTTGGCTGTGAGCATCAGATCAATTTCCAGACATGAGGGACAGCTTTATTTTTCTTTCTCAGTATCTCATTCTTTCTATGTGCCAGGCACTTTTTTAGACACTTTGGATATAGTTCTTCAACGAGTCTTGCTCTTTCAAAGCTCAGAGCAGTGGAAAAAAAAGATTAGCTCCAAATCATTCTTATGTACTCTTTGCTATATCCTTTGCAAGGCAGAAATGATGCTCAGAGATGTTATGCAACATAGAGCTATGTTATGCAACATATAGAGCTAGGACCAGAAACGTTATTGACCATGACTCTTTCTATGACTTGAATAATAACACCATGAACTATACAAAAGCTGAGGGCCTGACCCCTTCCTTTGTTGCTGCCATTTATGTTCTTCCCTCTCTGCTTCCTGCCCTCAGAACCCTGCATGCTACCCTTAGACCAAGGAAAATGCAGCAATACAGTCAAGCACTGGTATTTTCACACTCAACAGCGTGTATGCAAAGCTTTTAATTATGGAGGCTGCCTTGGGAATGCCAACAACTTCTCCAACAGGGAAGACTGCATGAAGGCTTGCTCATCAATTGGTAAGACTCATATCCTTGGCAATCTGTGAACCTAGTCTAACTAGAAATAGTACACCAGCCCAGTTGCAGACTCAGGCTTTGAGATTAAACTGCCTTCATTCAAATCACTGGCTGGGCAGTCTTAGATCAGCTGCCCGCCTTTTATGAGTTTCAGTTTTCTTGTCTAAAAAGTGGGGATAATAATAGTATTTACCTAGTTGAGTTGCTGTGCCAAAAAATGAGATAGTGCACATCAACTGTTGATAAACTTTGGCTAGTGGGACTTGAGGGTCAGGTCTACCCTTTAGAAACAGGTATTTCCTCACCACATTGACCTGCTGAGTATTACCTGAGGACTTACTCAAGAATGAAGCATAAACAGGCCGGCTCTAGAATCCCACGGAATAGGGTAGAGCATGGAGTAGGTGAAGAGTAGAGAGGGACAAAGATAAAGGCTGTGGATTAATTCCTTAGCATATACAATGACCATCATCACCACTAATGTTAGGTGAGCTTAGGAGAAAGATGACTTGGATAGAAATCCTACTTTTTCCACTTACTGCAAATTTCTTCATCTCTTTGAGTTTCAGTTCCCTCCCCTATAATACTGAAGTAATAGCAAATACCTCATTGAGTTGTTGACAGAATTATATATGACCAAGGACACAAAGATTCGACATGGTGGCTCTCCGGTAGTGTGGGCTTACTAAATGATAACAACTGAGATGGTGACCATTGATTTTCAAAAGGCAGCATTGTGGGATTTACAAGGCAACATTAAAAATTTGACCTTAGATTCTGTGAGGCAGACTGAAAAGTGTACAGGGAGGTATTGTTAGTTGCCCAAGGATTCAGGAGTAGGAGTGGGTCAGGAGTAGGGCTGAAATTTTAATTCCATGGGCCCAGTGAACCTGAATGGCTGAAGAAATCCTATGGTCTGACCTTGTGCAATGAGGACTACAAGCTTCCTTTTGTGGGAGGTGGTAAAGAATCATGGCGCTGTGGACAAGACCTTGGCTTTCTCTCAGGAGCCAGCAGGAAAAAGAGGACAGGGAAATGAGCTTGGGCTGGTTTGTGGGAATTTAGGCTTGAAACAAGAAGAAGGAGGAGGAGGGTGAGGGTGCAGGTGAGGATGAGGGGAGGAGGAGGAGGAGGAGAAGGAGAAAAGAAACACTTCCTGCTGTCATAGAATTTGTGATCAGATGAGGACAAAAGGAGACATGCACAAAATCCTGAAGAATTGACTTGAACATCATATATGTTCTAGTGACCCACAAGGTTGTATCTCCAGCCCAAATCTGGCTCCCACACTCCAATTGCCTACTCTACACCTCCATCTGGATCTCACAAATACCTTACACCTAACTTGTTTAGAACTGAACCCCTTATCTTTGCTCTCCCACCTCAAGCTTGCTCTATCCATTGTTCTCCCCATCTTGGTTAGAAAAAATTTCTAAATCACCCTTGTTGCCTCTCTTTCTCAGTCAACATCCTTTTTCAAGAAGTCATTTTAGATCTACCTGGAAAATGGATCCAGAATCTGACCAGTTCTTATCATCTCCACAGCTGCCATCCTAATCTGAGGTGCTATCTTCTCACCTGGATTACTGTAACAGACTCCTAACAGATCTCCTTGCTTCTAACCTTCCCTTCTTACAGTCTGTTATGAACACAGTCGCCACAATGATTCTTTCAAAATGGGAGTCACGTCATGTCGCTCATTCAAAGTAAAGCACATCCCCTAAAATAGCTTACATTGATTTGTGTGGATTTCACATAATTAATCTTATCTTATAGAGAAGGAAACTGAAGTCACTCATTAAGTGGCAGGAACTTTACTCAGGCTTCAAATACCAAGCTTAATTCTCTTTCTATTGCATCTCATGATACAGTGAGGCATTTCATTCCTCCACAGCCTACTAGAGATGGCTGCAGACAGGGTAGAATGAACCACATCACAGAAAGAGATACTAGTTTTGAAGAGAAGGAAAAGCTGTTTGAAGGGTGATGGGAGGGGGTGGGGCTTGAAGGAGCTCACATCACTCTCGTCTCAGTCAAGGAAGGACAGTGCCCACTCTTCCCTTTGAAGAACCGTATGGAGTGTTCACCTTCGTGTAAGAGTGACTTCGATTGCCCCCTGAAAGAAAAATGTTGTGAATCCATGTGTGGCTTTGATTGTGCCATAGCCTGGACAGGTGAGGACTGGGGATAAACTTCCAAAAGTCTACTGGGCATTTGCTAAGAACGCCGTGATGTCCCATGGAGTGGGGATGCCCCTTAGGTTAACCCAGAGGTCTCTTGGGAATCTTTCCCCATTTAAAACCCAACCAGTGATCTCATGTTGCCCTCTTGACCTTGGGAGACCGTTGTGCTAGTCTTCCAAGCTAATCACGCGTGATATCATCTTCATTTTTCTCAATGAACACTTATTTATTCCGAGTCTCATTCTTCAGTGGCCTACAAAGTGACGATATCCATTTATTCATGCAAAAAATTTGTAACCATTAGGTATAATCCTAATAAGTCCTTATGTATGCAAATAACTTTATGTAAGGTGTACTTGGGAAAAGATGGGTAGCAAAATGCTGCTGGGGTAGAAGTGAACTCTCCAGCCTCTAGGGATGCTGTTCATTCCCCCATGCAATGCTAAGAGACTATGATCTTGTCCCAGGGATTGTCAGTGTTTTGAGGAGTGGCATGGTATGGTGGAAGGAGTCAAAGCCTTTTCAACTCACTTCAACTTTCCTACTGGCTTTCTGTGTGACCTTAGGCAACTCACTTCCCCCATATGGTCCTCAATTTATGCAGTTTATAAAACAAAGATGTTCTTAGTGCTCTCTAATACTCCTGTTTCTGGTACTCTGGGATTATATAACCCAAATCTATTAATTTTATAGGGGCAGTCAGGAATCCTATCTGATTTTATAAATCAGAGATGGCAAGACTATTTTTGATGCTCCTCAAATAATTATTAAAATTATTCACCAAATAAAGATAATACTCTGCCTAATCCCCTCTATTGTTACTCTAAGGGGAAGGGTAAGAGGCTTAATCAGAAGAAAACTTGTTTAGTGTTCCCAAGATTCCCCCAGTTTGTCTCAGGCTATGATCATGTATTCAAGGTCAAATGTCTTGTTTTATCCCATAAAGTCAAAGCAGGTTTCTGCCCAAGCAAGCCACCGACCTGTACCAGGGTTGATAAACCCAGGTGCCTGCAGGATGATGACTGCCCATTGACAGCGAAGTGCTGTTCACGCTGTGGACTGAAGTGCCTGGAATCCCTAATATGAATAGTAAGTTTAAAATGTTATCATCAAAGTAATTAATTATGAGTAGTATAATAAAAAGCTGTCAACTTTTTTGCATCCAACTACCTGGCATCCAACTACTTTGCCAAATTGTCTTATTAAGTATAACAATATTTAATTGGGTTTCTTTGATTTTATATGTAATCATATCATCTGAAAATAATGATAAATTTGACTCTTCTTTTTTCTAACTTCAAGACTTACTTTAAAATTTTTTTGATCTTTTTATATTATGTAGAATCTCTGAAATAATGTTGAAAATAAAGGCAATGGAATCTATCCTGGTCCAGTTCTTTATTTTAAAGTCAATGTCTGAGAAAAGGCAGCCTCTTCAATAAGTGGTGCTAGGAAAACTGGACAGCTACATGTAAAAGAATGAAATTAGAACACTTCCTAACACCATACACAAAAATAAACTCAAAATGGATAAAAGACCTAAATGTAAGGCCAGACACTATACAACTCCTAGAGGAAAACATAGGAAGAACACTCTTTGATGTAAATAACAGCAAGATCTTTTTTGATCCACCCCCTAGAATAATGGAAATAAAAACAAAAACAAGTAAGTGGGACCTAATGAAACTTCAAAGCTTCTGCACAGCAAAGGAAACTATAAGCAAGACGAATAGACAACCCTCAGAATGGGAAAAAATATTTGCAAACGAATCAACAGACAAAGGATTAATCTTCAAAATAAACAGTTTATCCAGCTCATTATCAAAAAAACAAACAACCCAATCAAAAAATGGGCAGAAGACCTAAATAGGCATTTTTCCAAAGATGACATATGGATGGCCAAGAGGCACATGAAAAGCTGCTCAACATCACTAATTATTAGAGAAATGCAAATCAAAACTACAATGAGATATCACCTCACACCGGTTAGAATGGGCATCATCAGAAAATCTACAAACAGTAAATGCTGGAGAGGGTGTGGAGAAAAAGGAACGCTCCTGCACTGCTGGTGGGAATGTAAATTGATACAGCCACTATGGAGAACAGTATGGAGGTTCCTTGCAAAACTAAAAATAGAACTACCATATGACCCAGCAATCCCACTACTGGGCATATACCCAGGGAACGCCATAATTCAAAAAGACACATGCACTCCAATGTTCATTGCAGCACTATTTACAATAGCCAGGACATGGAAGCAACCTAAATGTCCATCAACAGATGAATGGATAAAGAAGATGTGGTACATACATACAATGGAATATTACTCAGCTGTAAAAAGCAATGAAACTGGGACATTTGTAGAGACATGGATGGACCTAGAGACTGTCATAACAGAGTGAAGTGAGTCAGAAAGAGAAAAATAAATATCGTATATTAACACATATATGCGGAATATAGAAAAATTGTACAAATCAGCTGGTTTGCAAGGCAGAAATAGAGACCCAGATGTAGAGAACAAACATATGGACACCAAGTGGGGAAAGCAGGGAGGGTTGGGGGCGGGAATGAATTGGGAGATTGGGATACCAAATTGTACACTCTAAATATATGCAGTTAATTGTAAAAAATAAAAAAATAAAAAGTTAAAAAAAATAAAGTCAATGTCTCCTGCTATATAGAAATGACATTTGTTGGGTTTGGGGTAAGTAGGTTTTATCCCCCTTGAGTTGTTTCCTCTTTATCCATTTATAGCTGTTGTTGAAAATGCCGAATTTTGCCAAATATCTTCTAAGCATCTAGTCATGTAATGATTTTTCTTCTAATTTGTTGGTGTAATAACATATAAATTTTCATATGGTGCACCATCCTCATATTCCTGGAATGACCTTAATCATGTTGAAGGTATAGTGGAATTAATACACTGTTCATTCATTGTTCATTCTTTTAGCAAATAGTTTATTTAGAATTTTTGTATCTATAGTTAAAAGAAAAAATAGGTCTATGATTTTCATTTGTTTTGCTATTTGAGTCATACTACCTCAAAAAACTAGCATGGAAAACTATTTGGGAAACTTGCCTATTTTTGGTTCCTTTAATAATGGTGTGTTTATATATATATATATATATATATATATATATATATGATATATTTTAAGTTAGATAGAGTTCTTAAGAAAAGATTTCTTTCCTTGATGTGGACCAGTTTTAAAGTCTTTATTGAATTTGTTACAGTATTACTTTTTTTAAAAAAATGTTTTGGTTTTTTGGCCCTGAGGCATGTGGTATCTTAGCTCCCTAACCAGGGATTAAATTTACACCCCCTGCATTGGAAGGCGAAGTCTTAACCACTGGACTGCTAGTGAAGTCCCTAGATAGAATTTTTTGAATTGAAGTATAGTTGATTTACAATGTTGTGTTGGTTTCAGGTATACAGCAAAGTGATTCAGTTCCTTGGAGTCCCTCATTCTGAGCACAGGATTGGTTCTAGAACACAAGTGTGGCTGAGGCAGAAGTAGGGCACCATGACCATCAGTGAGAAGAGGTAAGGGAAGGAGGGACAAAACCCCAGGTGGATCCTTGCCCAACCTTCTCAAAGAAATTAAATGAAGGAATGGGCCAAAACCATCGCTCATCCCAGGCCCCAAATACATAAATTTCATCTCACCTGCTTGTAAAGTGACACCTTTGGATGAGGCTGGAAATTTAGCACGACAGAATGGGATAGAACAACCAGGAATTCTGAGATTTCATTTATTTTTAAGAAAATTTAGAAAAAATTCAGTCTTATTTGGGGGCCCTGGGAACCACTTGGACATTTACAGACTCTGTTGGTCTTTAGCCTATGTCTCCACCAAAAATATCATCTTCATCCTCTTTGAGTTCACCACTCCTCTCTACCTTTAACTCCATACTAAAATATTATATCCACTCAAATAGCAGAAGATTCCCTCACGGCCTCTGGCAAGAACTTATGCACTTAACTCCCTCTTAACTTTATTTCTGACACTCACTTGCTAGGTGACATTGAGTCAGTATCTTCACTTCTCTGGGCCATATGATCTCTATCTGTAATTTGAGGAAATGGGACTTGATGGGCCCTCAGAGTCCTTTCACCTAATTATTTCAGCTTTCCACCCCTCTGGTCTGAGTTTGGGAGAATGCAAGTAGTAGAATAAGAGGGACAATACTGCTTAAGACATCTTGATTGTTCATTAGAAATTCTGTTCCCTAGTCTCTTTGTGGGATCTGGTGATGTTGTGAAGTTGGTGGGGAAGGATTCTACAGTGTAAGTGCTTAACATTCAGCTTGTGATTGCTGAGGCATCCATTTCAAAGACATCCCTCTTGAACAAACATATTGCCAGCTGTTTGATACAGCTACTAGCAGAACAACTAGACAAGGATGTAAAATAGATAACTAATGAGAACCTTCTGTACAGCACAAGGAACTCCACTTCACTGTACAGTAGAAACTAACACAATATTGTAAAACAACTATATCCCAATAAAAATAATTAAAACAAACACACACAAAAAAACCCAACTAGACAAGGAACCAGGCTGCGCCTATCCATGAAATTCCCCTATTTGAAAGCCCTGAGTAACTGAAACTGTGCGCAAACCCCTGTGTCCTTGTCTTTTGAAGTAAAATGTTGATTCAAGAGTTAATGATTGGGAAATGTGAAGATGTAGAAACAAAGAAGAACTGTTGGGCTGGGGAAATGGTAACAATTTAGACTATAATTCTGTCTCTTAGCAGAATCACGAACTCCCAGTTCCCTGAAGGATATAGATAAAGGCCTGACACACATTCCTAAGTTGTTTTTACAGGAAGCAGACCCGCTCCAGGTGAAAACTGCTGACCACAAGAACATAGACCCTAGATTAGTTGCAACCAGAATGTTGATGATTCTTGAAACTTCACTTTGATGCCAACCAATCTGAGAATTGTCCACAAGCTGATCACACCCTGTTCCTTGAACACTATAAAACTCCTCACTACCCCCTCCAGGGTGGGTCACACTTTTTTTTTTTTTTTTTATTATTTTATTTTATTTTTTTGGGGGTACACCAGGTTCAATCAACTGTTTTTATACACATATCCCCATATTCCCTCCCTTCCTTGACGCCCCCCCCCTCGAGTCCCCCCCACCCTCCCTGCCCCAGTCCTCTAAGGCATCTTCCATCCTCGAGTTGGACTCCCTTTGTTATACAACAACTTCCCACTGACTATTTTACAGTTGGTAGTATATATAAGTCTGTGCTACTCTCTCGCTTCTTCTCAGTTTCCCCTTCACCCCCCGCCCCCTCCCATACCTCGAGTTCTCCAGTCCATTCTCTGTATCTGCTTCCTTGTTCTTGTCACTGAGTTCATCAGTACCATTTTTAGATTCCGTATATGTGAGTTAGCATACAATATTTGTCCTTCTCTTTCTGACTTACTTCACTCTGTATGACAGATTGTAGTTCTATCCACCTCATTACATATAGCTCCATCTCATCCCTTTTTATAGCTGAGTAATATTCCATTGTATATATATGCCACATCTTCTGTATCCATTCATTTGTTGATGGGCATTTAGGTTGCTTCCATGTCCTGGCTATTGTAAATAGTGCTGCAATAAACATTATGGTACAAGTTTCTTTTGGGATTATGGTTTTCTTTGGGTATATGCCCAGGAGTGGGATGACTGGATCATATGGTAGTTCTATTTGTAGTTTTTTAAGGAACCTCCAAATTGTTTTCCATAGTGGCTGTACCAACTTACAGTCCCACCAACAGTGCAGGAGAGTTCCCTTTTCTCCACACCCTCTCCAACATTTGTTGTTTCCAGATTTTGTGATGATGGCCATTCTGATTGGTGTGAGGTGATACCTCATTGTGGCTTTGACTTGCATTTCTCTGATGATGAGTGATGTTGAGCATCTTTTCATGTGTTTGTTGGCCATCTGTATGTCTTCTTTGGAGAAATGTCTATTTAGGTCTGCTGCCCATTTGTGGATTGGGTTATTTGCCTTTGGTCACACTGTCTTGAGGGCATTAACCCACTGTGGCCCCTTTGCCTGGCAAACAATAAAAGTTACTCTTTTCTATTGCACCCAAAACCCTTGTCTCCGTGTTTCTATTAGGCGCAGGTGAACCGAGGCAGAGTTTCAGCAACGTAACCTAGATGACTAACTTCCTGAGTGACCCTGTTTCTCCCTTCCATGCCTTCGTTCCTGCTTTCATGCTTTAAACTCACCAATCAAGAGTGAACCCTTGAGGGAATTTCCTGGTGGCTCAGAGGTTAAGAATCCGCCTGTCAATGCAGGGGACACGGGTTCGATCCCTGGTCTGGGAAGATCCCACATGCCGTGGAGCAGCTAAGCCTGCGTGCCACAACTACTGAGCCCACATGCTGCAACTACTGAAGCCCGTGTGCCTAGAGCCTGTGCTCCACAACAAAAGAAGCCACCGAAATGAGAAGCCCATGCACCACAAGGAAGAGTAACCCCTGCTTGCCACAACTGAAGAAAGCCTGCACACAGCAATGAAGACCCAATGCAGCCAAAAAAACAAACAAAAAAACAAAACAAAAAACTGCTATTAGGTTAAGTGTTAAATCTAGGCTTGGTATCATAGGCTTTAGCATAAGTGCTATTTTGGGCCTGTGGTTTTTCTCTTTCACAGTTCCCTGAGGGTTTTGCAGAGATAGGTCCTGCAATCATAATAAGAACCACAAAGGCTGGTTCAGCCACAACACTGGCCCTGGTGGCGGTGGGAGGAATGCCTTTGGGGCTTTGTATGAATATACATGGTCTGCGTGAGTGCCTCAGGCATTCCTAGCCAAGAACATCACTAGCAATAGAATAAGACCCACACAATAGATTCCATAGGGACTCTGTGATGTTAAATTTTGTGACCATAGAGTCAGTCACCGATGACAAATATGGTTTTTGCCTGGCTTCTCCATCAGGTAAGACAGTTGGAGAACAAAGCTTTGTCCCAAAGTGCAGCATCTATTTAGGGAAGGAAACAGGGACCCTACAGATGATATTTACTCTTTGAAGAGTGTCTCTCCCTCTACCAGGACTGATTGACTGGCTGGTGTCGTGGGTTCCATGGCTGAAGGAAAGTTGACAAGTCCTTCTGCACTCTCTCTCTCTCTCTCTCCCACAGCCCCTCCTCTAGTCCAGTTAGAAACCAGCAACTCTGCTGTGTTATTGACCTTTATTGCGTTGTTGTCTCTCAGGCAGTCTCTTCCCTTCATTGTTCCTCCTCAGAAAACAGGGAGTTTGCACCAGATGGTAGACTCTCCCTACAAGCTCTGACATTCCCTCCCGCTCTTGGAACAACACAGCCTTGACAAACTACCTGCAAACTCTGCAGTCAGCCTGCTTCCTCCTCCCCACCTCACTCTGTGGAAACATCTTTACCCTTTGGTCTTTGTCAAAGAATATGAATGACCCCAAGAGAAAAGGGAGGATGGGAGGCAAGCATGGGAGAGGGAGAGAAAGAGACATAGGGACCATGGGAGAGCTACAGAAATGAAGAGATACCAAGATATCAATAGACACACATTGATCAAACAAACAAGAGTGAGTGTGCCAGCTAGAATGGAAAATGAATGGAGAATGAGGACATTCTACAACTCTCAAAGTTATTAAGGTGAAGACCCCTGATAGTGGCATTTACTCCTAAGGTAGCCTGGAAAGTGAGATAAGCTTTGCCTACTTTTTCCTGGTTGACCAGAAGGCCCACCCCAGCTGAGGGGGCTAAGGATCAAAAGCCACTGAATAAGAGACCCTTGCCCAGGACTGTGGGCTGTAGATGCCAGCTAGTAACACTGATGATTTCAGGAACTCGGTGTTCCCATCAGGAAAGGAGGTGACTGGCTGGACTCCAGCTCTTATATCCAAGATACTGACTACTGAAGGACTAGGCTGGACAAAGGCAGCCAGACATTTTTATGTTCTGGAACCACCAGACAGGACAGCTTTCCTTCAGAATGGAATCTTCTGGACTTTTGAGCATCCTGGTGCTATCCATCCTTCTAGTGAATGTCCAGGGACCTGGTCTGACTGAATGGTTCTTTCCCAGTAAGTATTGGGGCCTCAGCCTTTGCCCTGGAGCAAAAGAATATTGCTGGGAGGAAGAAACAAGCAACTCAGGCTCGAGTTGCTTTCCACCATCTTAGCCCTGGTCCTGGGTTGGGAAAGGGGGGAGATATTTGGGATATTTCTTCCTATTTCCCTCTTTATGGAAGATCCCTTCCATGAATGCAAGAATCCAGATCTGGGGCAACCCCTACTTTCAGCCCCCTTGAAATGGAAGGTCTTTCTTGGTGGAGAGGAGTGGAGAATCACAGGATATAGCATTTTTGGGATGGGCTACAGGAATTTGGGAAGCCTAAGGGACCTTCCCTTTACCCCACAACAAAAACAGCCCCTTTTCTTGGGACACTATCTCTATCAACTCCCGCTTCTTTCAAATGTAGTCCTATAAAGTATCCCTGCCTCCCCAGGGGTTCCTTGACTTTGGGGTAAAGGATAGTATCCAGAAATTCCTTTGAACTTAAGACAGTAATACTCCATGACTATATAGTAATAATGATAATTGCTACCATTTACTGAACATTCAGAAAGTAGGGATTTTAAAGAGAGGGCTCTGGAGTCAGACTTAATGGGTCCAAATTCTGGTTCCACCACTTAGTAGGCAAATTACTTAAATTCCATGTGCTTCAGTTTCCTCATCTGCAAAATGGGGATATTGATAGAATTTACCTCGTTGAAAGTTACAGGGATTAAATGAGAGAACACATTTAAAATGCTTAGAACAGTGCTCAGCTTATGGGAAACACTGAACAAATGTTTGTTAATATTACTGTGCATCCGTGACAATGATTATAGCTTTACACACTTTGTCTTATTTCTTCCGCACCCCTCGTAAGGCCAAAACGATTTTACAAATGAAGAAACCAAAGTTCAGAGAGGGTAAGTGGTAAATCAGGAGTTAGAATTTATGGAAACAGCACCTAGTCCAACCTCTGGTTTTTACATTTAAATGATCATTTAAGTGATCTCAAATCATCAAGACTGATCCCAACTTCATTTAGGCTATGACAGTGACTTAGCAAATGTTTCTCTTCAAGACTAACTTGAAGCTTGCATAAGTACTCACAGTGGGCTTCAGAAACAAAGATTTTTTTTAACCATTAAAAAAAAACCAAAAAAGAGTTGGAATTTAATATCCCAATTGTCTGACTGCCAGGGTGAACAGCATTTATCACTGCACAATAGCCCCCCCCCCCCCCCCCCCCCCAGCCAGAGGCACTCCCAAACACTATCTCCTCAACAAGCCCAAAATGACCAGATGGGCTTATACCAGTGGTTTTCAATGGGCGATATTGCCTTCCAGGGGACATTTGCAAGGTCTGGAGACTGTTATGGTTGTTACAACTGGGGAATGCTACTGGCATCTAGTGGGTAGAGGCCAGGGATGCTGCTAAATGTCCTACAATGCACGGAATAGCTCTCTTCCACCCATCAAATAGTTATCTGGCCCAAATGCCTCTAGCGGTTAGGTTTAGAAATCCAGCCTTAGGGAGTGGGACTAGGGGAAACGAAGTAGAGAGTGAGGGGTAGTCAGGAGGGAGGATAGTGCAGGCAGTGCTGGGAAATAAATGAAAGTCCCCAAGTAAAAGGATCCCTGGGGGTGAGCAAAGTGAAAGCGAACTTCCCTGACTCCCCGGAATTGCCTTGGGTCTGGAGGAGGGTGGGCACTGTGACCTACAAGACTCATGGTTATAAGTCCCTTCCCTAGAGAGATGCCCCAGAATCCAAGCGAATTGTGAATTCAAAGAAAGGGATGAATGTTCGAAGGACAAAAAATGCCCAAGGCATGAGAAGTGTTGCTTCTTCAGCTGTGGAAGAAAATGCTTAAACCTCCATCAAGGTAATATTGAAAGTCTCAGAGTAATCAACCCCTCTACCCATAACTTCACCATCTGCCCATTGGGGCTGGCACTGTCCCTGGTTCACTAAGGTCTGGTCTCTGAGCAAGATTGCTGGACTTGGGAAACTTGAAATTTAGATTCATCACTGCCCCTAACATGATGTATGACATCACAGAGTATCTTTATCCTGTTTGGGCCTCAGTTTCCTCAAACAAAAGATAGGTGTAGGGGTGGAATTAAACCAGATAGCCTCTTGGCTCCTTTTCACTCTTATTATTTTCCTTTTCTTTCTTTTTTTTTTTTTTCTTTTCTCTCCTATGATTTTCTTAGTCCCCAGGGCACCATTGTTGGCCCATCATGTATTAACATTGTTGCTGCAAGTGATAATTAAGATATTTGTATTTCTAACAAATATCTTAATAGCTACAAAAAACAGCTTTTTGCTCCAGATTGACTGCCTCTCTGCCTATACAAATCCAACTCAGCACCAGGAAGTCTCCCCTGACCACTCCAGACCAGAAGGTTTGTCTTTTGCTGATGCAATCTTAACTCCATGTCCATTTCCCTGGGCTCCAAAAAGACTATCAAAGATTCTTTTTTTTTTCAATTGAAGTATAGTTATTTACAATGTTTCAGGTGTACAACAAAGTGATAGATAGATAATATATTCTTTTTCAGTTTCTTTTCCTTTATAGGTCATTAGAAGATATTGAATATAGTTCTATATGTGCTATACAGTAGGTCCTTGTTGTTTATCTATTTTATATATAGGAGGGTGTGTCTGTTAATCCCAAACTCCTAGTTTATCCCTCCCCCTCCTTTCCCTTTTGGTGACCATAAGTTTGTTTTCTATGTCTGTGAGTCTGTTAAGACTATCAAAGATTCTTTATTCATTCATTTAACAAATGTTTGTCGAGTGTCTCTGGGACCCATAATAGGATTTGACCAGCATGGTCAGGGAGGTTGAGGAAGTCTTCCCTGAGAAAGTACACCTGGAGTTGAGTTCAGAAGGATGGGTAGCAAATTTAGGGGAAAAGTGAGTGGAAGGGCTTTCTAGGCACAGGGAATGTACATGTATAAAGGCTCGATGGTGAGGCCTAAGGACGCCAGAGAGCAAGAGCGTGTATGAGCGTGGTGCAAGGGAAAAAGACTCTTGGTAGGTAGGGTCTGGTGGGCCAGGGTCTCACCTTGATCTTAAGATCAAAGGAAATCCACTGAGATTGGCAGACACATGGTGTGGCTTTTACTATGCCTACAGAGCAGAAATGGAGTGGTATAAAGGATTTCAGGATGAAAGAAAATGGTAGCTTGGACTACATAGGTAGCTAAGGGGCTGGAAAAGAGTGGGATATGTTTGAAAGGCATTTAGGAGGTGAAGTAAACAGGATTTGACAATGGAGCAGAGTGAACAGGCAGGAGGGTAGTAAGTTGTTCATTTGTCTGTGGTTGAGAAATTCTGAATCCAGACTTGTTGCGTTCAAATCTCAGCTCCAGTTTGTACCAGCCTATTTATCTAGGGCAAATTCACAACTGTCCCTTGCTGTGTCTCAGTTTCCTCACATAACAAAAAGACTAATTTTAAAGGTTATTTGAGGGACTTCCCTGGTGATCCAGTGGTTAAGACTTCCCCTTCCAATGCAGAGGGTGTGGGTTCTATCCCTGATCAGGGAGCTAAGATCCCACATGTCTCCTGGCCAAAAAACTAAAACATAAAACAGAAGCAATAGTGTAACAAATTCAATAAAGACTTAAAAGAAAAGTTATTTGAAAGATCAAATATGTTGATGCATGTGAAGTGTTTAGAGCAGTGCCTGACACGTAATAGCCATGTGATACGTTAGTTCACATTATTCATCATTCATGACTGGGAGCTCCTATATAACAGAGGCCATGCCTTTTCTTTGTCTCTTTAAGCATCTAGCACACAGCAGGAGCTCAGTGAATAACTTATTCAGTTCAGATCAGGATGCATTTTGCTTCACCCTCAACGTTTGCAAAATCCTATGCTGTGCCCCACCGCCTGCTAGAAATAGGGTACCAAGATGAAATCAGACATGATCCCTGCTCACTAGAAGCTCACAATCTCATGGATGGGACTGAAGATGTAAACAAATGACAAACATGCACACAAGATTCAGAAGCACAGTAGAAAAATGCAGGATCGATTTAGGTAACTGTGAGGGTGTCATGTGTAGAGTGGAGTCCAAGACACCACAGTGGAGTTGATGTCTGGGAAAGGTTTTGAAGGGAGAATAGGAGTGTCACTAATGAACAGAGGGGTGACAGAGGGAATGTGGAGTGAATGGTGTGGAGGTGTGGGGTAGCATGGTGTGTTGAAGATTGCGGGAACATGTAGCTCACAAGGGGACTGTGGTAGGGGAGGAGGCAAGAGCCCCAAACAGGAGCCAGATCATGAAGGGTCTGTGGGTCATGGAAGACTTGGTCATGAAGTCAAGGTCTTAGCTGTGGAATAACACGATCAGCTTTGTCTTGGCTCCACCAGGTCTTTCTCTCTGGTGGGCAGCATGAAGCATTGATTGGAGCAGCCAAGTATGGAGGCAGGAAGATCAGTTTGAGGCTGTCTCAACAGCCTGGGCGTGAGACACTGAGACTTAAGCTAAAGAGAGGGGCAGACAGGCGAGCTATGAGAAGGTAAAAATCGGCAGGACTTAACTGTTTCGTGGTGGGGATTGATCCTTGTGGAACTTATAGTTTAGTTTGGACCTGTATTAGTTTGCTAGGGCTGCTGTAACAAAGTACCACAAGCTGAGTGGCTTAAACAACAGAAATGTATTGTCTCACAGTTCTGCAGGCTACAAGTTCAAGGTCAGGTGTTGACAAGGTTGGTTCTTTGTCAGGTGCTGAGGGAGAATCTGTTCCACACCTCTCCACTAACTTCTGGTGGTTTGCTGGCAATCTTGGGCATTCCTTGCCTTGTAGATCTCTTATCTTCATGTTCATGTGGTGTCCTCCCTGTGTGTGTGTGTGTCTGTGTCTGAATTTACCCTTTTATTTATTTTTTATCATTTAAAAAAATTTTTACTGGAGTATAGTTGATTTACAATGTTGTGTTGGTTTCCGGTGTACAGTAAAGTGAATCAGTTATATATATACATATATCCACTCCTTTTTTAGATTCTTTCCCCACATAGGTCATTACAGAGTATTGAGTAGAGTTCCCTGTGCTTTACAATAAGTCATTATTAGTTATCTATTTGAATTTACCCTTTCTATTTTTTAAATTATTTATTTATTTATTTATTTATTTATTTATTTATTGGCTGTGTTGGGTCTTTGTTGCTGTGCCCGGGCTTCCTCTAGTTGGGGCGAGCAGGTGTTACTCTTTGTTGCTGTGTACAGGCTTCTCATTTCGGTGGCTTCTCTTGTTGTGGAGCACAGGCTCTAGGCATGTGGGCTTTAGGAGCTGTGGCACTTGGGCTCAGTAGCTGTGGCTTGCAGGCCCTGGAGCACAGGTTCAGTGGTTGTAGTGCACAGGCCTAGTTTCTCTGTACCATGTGGCATCTTCCTGGACCAGGGATCGAACCCATGTCCCCTGAATTGGCAGGCAGATTCTTAACCACTGTGCCACCAGGGAAGTCCCCGAATTTACCCTTTTTAAAGGACACCATTCACATTGGGTTAGGGGCCACCCCAGTCCAGTATGACCTCATCTTAACTAATTACATCTGCCACAATTCTGTTTCAAAATAGGGACCCATTCTGAGGCACTGAGGGTTAGGACCTCAGCATTATGAATTGGAGAGGGAGGGGGACTCAACGCATAAGAGGACAGAAGCTAACTGCAGGAAAAAAGGGGCTTGACCACCTGAAAAACTACGTCTTGCCTTCCCTGCATGGACTTGCCCTTGACTCTGATCCCATATTCTCTTTCCTTGGCATGGTTTAGAGAACAGAGTAAGTGGCTTGTAATTTGGCATTTTCAAGGTACTCCCGTATCTTTTATCCATTCAGGACGTATTTGTTGAGCAGCTACTCTCCACCAGGCACTGTGCTGGAAGCTGTACATTCAGATACAATCAAGGAGCTCACAACTTAGAGGGCCACTGAGGGTGGTCATACTTACACCTCAGAACAGCTCTGTGAGACAAGCAGGGTGGGATTTTGCAATCCCATTTTAGAGAAGAGGAAGTCAAGGACAAGACAGGTAACCTGGGAGGTTGATGTGCACACACCAAATTAGGAGCAGAGCCATGAAACCAGAGGCTCCTCACTCTCAGGGGAGACATTGAATCCAGTGACCAGAAGGGAAGGGGGAGATTGATATTCCCCGGGGATGCAGACACCCAAACAACTCCACTCTGGGGTTTCCCTGCAAATGTGCAAATACTTCAATAGAACTGGGCTCCCAAAGTTTGAAAAGGTGAAAGGACCTTGTTCAGTTTCATCTGTGGTGGTTACCAGGGGGACGATTACAGTTGCTTTGTTTTTTTGGCACGGGCACTCTAAACTCTCTACTGTGGGGTCTCCCTGCAGACATATGCAGTATGCCCAAAGAATCTGGTCCCTGCCTGGCTTATTTCCGTCGTTGGTGGTATGATAAGACAAATAACACCTGCTCCAGCTTCATCTATGGCGGCTGCAAAGGAAACAATAATAACTTCCAATCCCAAGCCATGTGCCAGAGCACCTGCCCCCCAAAGGGTGAGTCCCAGGGGCCCCAGTCTCCCATCCTCACCAGGGCTACGCTGGGGGGTCTGGGTGTTGCTTGGTGCATTCTGGGATGGTTACATCCTTGACAGACCAGGTGCTGACAGAACCAGCTCCTATCAGGAGGTAAGAATGCGTCTTGCAGAGGGTTGGACAGTGGCTTTCTGGGAGCTGAGGTTGGGAAGGGACATGGTTGTGAATCAAAGCTGGCAAGTATGAGGGGTGGGTGGAGGATGCAGATATGGTGAAACCTCAGAGACCAATTCCAGAGAGGTCACAGGACATCCAGCCTAGTGCTGTACAGGTTGACCAACCACCCCTTCCAGGCCATCAATTTCCTCTTATAACTCTGCCAGCAACCCACTCCCATCCACATCCCATTTTTCCTTTAAGGAGATTTAGAGCTCCCCAGAGAAAACCCACTGTCTTTTAATCTCCTGTGAAAAGAGGTACAAACATAACTTCAAGATTAGTTCTGAAGATAAGCTAAGCCTAAGATGCTCAACTGGTCCTGTTCTTCATTCTCAACAGGCCCTAATTCCTGAATGCGTAAGGATACACTGGAACCACTACCGGGATTTGGCTTGTGATTCAGGACTCTGTCTATGTGCATGACAAATGCTCCAGGCTGGCTTCCACTGTTCCATTCCCAGCGTCCCAAGGCCTTATCTCTTCTCCAGACCGAACCCTGGGATCTGTCTCGCCTTTCTCCATCACAGTCTCTTTTTAGACATGATATTCTTCTGTTTTGATCCCATCTCTGTTTCCTTCCTTTATGTCTAACTTTTAGAACCTCTTTGTTTATACCTGTGTAGCTCCCATTTTTCCCAATAAAGCACTCTGTTTACTCCTGTGCCTCTGAGGCTGAATAGTTCACATCTGTTGGCACATTACACTCCGCAGAGAGTAAAGGGTCATTGAGGTTTCTGTGACACCGTTAAAGGGAGTGAAGAAAATCAGAGCCTTGAGAGCTGAGCGTTCCATGGATGTTATCCTCCTCTGTTTCTTCAAAATATCATAAGACCCTTTTAAGACAAGGACGCATGGGTGTTGCTTTAGTTTGGATCCCCTAGAGATCAATCCTAGGAGAAGGGCGTGGGTGAAAGTAGTTTATTTGGGAGAACTCTCAAGAAACACAAGTTGAGGAGTGGGATGAGTGATACAAGGAAGAGAGGAGTTGATTATGAGGTGGTTACCACGGTGGGAAACTGCAGCTTAATCCCACTGGGGACCTTCTAAAGAACCATGTGAAACATGCCTCCAGGACTTCCCTGGTGGCGCAGTGGTCAAGAATCCACCTGCCAATGCAGGGGTCACGGGTCCGACTCCTGGGCTGGGAAGATCCCACATGCCATGGAGCAACAAAGCCCATGTGCCACAACTACTGAAGGCTGTGCACCTAGAGCCTAAGCCATCACAATGAGAAGCCTGCACACCGCAGCAAAGAGCAGCCCCTGCTCGTGGCAACTAGAGAAAGCCCACACACAGCAAAGAAGACCCAATGCAGCCAAAATAAATAAATTAATTAATTTTAAAAAATGCCTCCAGATTTTCTTCATCCGTCTCTAGTGATGGGGAAGCTGAAGTGTTTAGCCGTTGATTTCCATTCCCTACTGGAGGCACCGGGTTGTTAAATCCATCACTCTTCCAGACTGTTCTGCATGCTAACTAAGCAAGCTCCCAGGGAGCCAGAGAAATCTCAGTGCAGAGAAGTGGAGATCCGACACTTGAAGCGGGAAGCTATCGGTGTGTGCTGGATATTGTTCAGCCATAAAAAGGAATGAAGCACTGATACATGCTACACTGTGGATGAACCTCAAAAACATTCCGCTAAGTGAAGGAAGCCACTGGGAAGGTCATATGTTGTAAGACTCCATTTACATGAAATATCCAGAACAGGCAAATCCATAAAGATAAAAAGAATAGTGGTTGCCAGGGGCTGGAATAGGCTGGAGAGGGGTATAGAGTGACTGCTAATGATATGGAGTTTTCTTTTGGGATGATGAAAACATTTTGCAATTAATAAAGATGGAAGTTGCGCAATATTATGAAGGTACTAAAAAGCCACTGAACTGTTTCTTTAAAGTGGTTGATTTTGTATGATGCGAATTCCATCTCAATTTTAAAAAATGGATTAGAAAAAAAAAATAATGCTCTAGAACTGTCTCCTACAGCTGCAGGTAAAATCAGATGAGCCAAGAGTATATCCTACTGATGCTGCAAGCCTTGAATTGGAAAGTTCAACAGAGCCATCTTCAGGCCCCATTGCTGCAGCTGACTTTGAAGTCATAACCGACATATTAATTTTTTTCCTCCTGCATCACCTATTGCAAATTGCACCTGATGTTAGAAGTTCTCCATTAGCTGTAAGATTCTCTCCTGCTTTCAAAACACCACAATCTTGACAGGCACGCTCTGAAGATTTGGTTCAACCTCCAATCAACCTGTCTCCTCCCTCACTCATGGCAATACCTTTACTGTTTGACAGTGGTTGAAGAAGAGGGAAAAGAAGGAAGAGAAAGACAGAAGGGAGATTAAGAGCAGGGAGAAAGAGACCCAGGCAGATGGAGATGCAAAGAAAAAGACTGGCAAAGTAAAGAAAGGAGCTGAGAGAAGAAGAAGAAGAAAAGAAAACCACCGTGAGAAAGATAAGCAGACAGAAAAACAGATATGTCAGGAGAAGAGTAAGACTGGAAAGAGAGAAGAGAACTAGGATCCTCTTGATTTCCAAATTCCCCCTGGAAAACAGAAGACCCTGGAATTGAACGTGCCCTTGTGCTAAGGGGATCTAGAAGCCCTGGAAAAGCTTTGCCCTTCTACCTGGTTGACCAGAAAGTCAGAGAGCCTCAGTGAGCTGAGGATGGGGAGCTGCCTATCAAGAGCTCCTCCCCACAAAGGCTGTTAGCTAGTCCCACTGATGACCTCCGGGACTTGGTGTTCCCCAGAAGAGGGAGTGTGGCTGGCCTGTCTCCAGTGATGTGTGCTCCCTGGAGTGTCAGGCTAGGCCAGGGCAGCCAAAGTTCAGAAGCAGGAGCTGCTGAGCAGGAGTTCCTAGTTTTGGTGCCGCCAGCCAGGCCAGTCCCTCCTAAAATGGGGTTCTCAGGAGTTCTGCCAATTCTGGTACCATTCATCATCTTGGGGGGTGTCCAGGAACCTGGGCTGCCAGAGGCGTTCTTTCACAGTAAGTACTAGGGACTCGATCTTCCCAGTGGAGAAACAGAACTTGGCTGGGAGGAAGGAATGAAGAATTTTAGAGATGAGGAATGCTTTCCCCTACCTAAGTCTGGGATCATGGGTGGGAAAGAGAAGGAGAAACCTGGAGTCCTTCTTTCAAGCCCTTTTCTCCTGGTAAGACGCCCTCGGTGAGTGCAGAAACCTGAGTCTGTGGCATCTGACCCCCCACCGTCCTTATGAGAGGAATTCTTCCTGGAAGGGTTTGGACCTGGAGCTCATGAAACAGATGAAGGGAACTGGGAAACTGAAGGGCCTTTCTCATAAGAGAGGCCACTCCCCCTAGCACCACCTTCATCAGCTTCCTAATCTTCCTACTGTAGCCCTCCAAATTCTCCCCACACCAACACCCGCACCTACAGGGGATCCTTGCCTTCAGGGTAGAGAATGGTCTTTGAAACTCCCTTGGAAAGCTGACATATGAACACCCCATAATTAGCAGCTAAGATAAACTGAGCCCTCAGACAGCAGGGGAGTCACACATTGCAGGACCAAATCTTGCTCTACTCTCTAGTAGCCATGTGAACTTGGCAAGTTCACATAACCTCTCTGTGCTTCAGATGCTTCTGTTTATAAAACGTGAATGTTGATAGGACTTACCCACAGAGTTGTAATGGGGATTGAGGAGAATAGAACAGGTACATAGTAAGCACTCCATCAACATTAGTTATGATGATGACGATGATGTCGTCCCAGGGAGCTTGACAATGGCTTTACAAGGTTTGTCACATGAATGAACCCTCAAAACAACCCTCTAGGCAAATAAAGGAATCAAGGTTCAGAGATGGTTCCTGCCATACCAAAGGAGGCACAGAATTCCAAAGCCCAGCCATCTGACTCCAGAAATGGAAATTTCAATCACTGAGAGCTCCAGCATCCTTGCCCCCACCCAGGGAACATCCAAATATGGGAGGGCCGAAGAGTCAGAATAGTCCTAGGGGAGAGCATCTTTCTCCCTGGAACCATGCGGATATTGGGTTTAGGGATCAGATGCTGAGTTGTTATGGGGTTGGGGGTGGGGGCATCATTGTGAAAATCCTGAGCCCCCCCTGAAAATCCTGAGCCCCCCTTCTGTCCCCAGAAAGCAGTGAAAGCAAGCTTCCCTATCTCTGTGGTGGTGCCCTGGGCCTGGGAAGGGAGGGCTCCAGCCCCTTAAAGGCCCCAGAGGAGTATATCTTTCCATCCCTCAGGCATGTGTCCCCGAATCAGAGTAAGATGTGAAATAGAAGAAAGAAACTTGTGTACGAAGAGCAGACAATGTCCAGAGAAGATGAAGTGTTGCAGGTTTAGCTGTGGAAAGAAATGTGTAGATGTCAATCAAGGTAACTCACAAATCCCCTGCATTATCAGACACCCTCACCTCTACACTCACTTTCCACCGCCTGCACTGGCATTGGACAATGGATTGCTGGTGGCTGGTCTCTGACCAGGAGTCTGGATTCATCTTCGACTTGGCACAAATCCTATCAGGGGAGGATTTGCTCTGCTGGGGAGGGTGTTCAGAGACATGCTTTTATTTCGTTTCTACCTCTATTTACGTATATGATGTGAGTAACATAATTTTTCCTTTAAGGGCCTTAGTTTCCCCATCTGTAAGAAATATGTGAGTATTAGATCATATGGTCTCTTGACGACTCTTCTGTAATCCTTTGAAATGCCAAGTAGCCACTGAAGTCTCATCAGATGTCAGCATGGTGGCAGGTGGTATGATAGCTATAAAACACAGGTATATGATTTTCATTTCCTGGCTTTTTTTCAGGCCTCTCTGTCTATAGAAATCCTAGACGCCCTCCCCAGCCACCTTTGATCTCCTACACTCTTTCCTCTCTTCCCATATCATTGAGCTCTAAAGAAGACCATCAAGGGCCATTCATTCATTCATTCATTCAACAAAAGTATACTGGTGCCCCTAACACTCATGATGGTCTCCATTTGCTCAGTGTAATTGGGGAGGGCAGGAAAGGTATTTCTGGGAAAGGGAGCCATGATTTAAGATCTGAAAGATGGGTAGTGGGTAGGCAAAAATTGGAGGGAAGAACTTTCCAGACATAGGTAATAACACATGCAAAGGCCTTGTGTGTCTTTGTTGCTGCGTGCGGGCATTCTGTAGTTGCAGAGAGTGGGGGCTATTCTTCACTGCAGTGCACAGGCTTCTTATTGCGGTGGTTTCTCTTGTTGCAGAGCACAGGCTCTAGGCACACGGGCTTCAGTAGTTGTGGCATGTGGGCTCAGTAGTTGTGGCTCATAGTCTCTATAGTGCAAGCTGAATAGTTGTGGCACACGGGCTTAGTTGTTCTGTGGCATGTGGGATCTTCTCAGACCAGGGCTCAAAACTGTGTCCCTTGCATTGGCAGGTGGATTCTTAACCACTGCACCACCAGGGAAGTCCAGTAAATGCTCTTTTAAGTTCAGGATACATTTGATTTTTTTTTTTTTATTATTGTAAACATTCCTGAAGCATCCACTCAGGTTAAGTTCTGCATCACGATCGAAAATTCTCATGCCCTTACACACTCCCCTGTGCCTTTGCACGTGCCTGGAACGTTCTTTAGGGAGGCAGGCATACAAACAGCTCTGTCCCTCAATCTCCCTGCAGATGTATGCACTTTGTCAAAGGAGACTGGCCCCTGCATGGCCTACCTTCCACGCTGGTGGTATGATCAGGAAAATAAGGTCTGCTCCAAATTCATCTATGGCGGTTGCCAAGGGAACAATAACAACTTCCAATCTGAAGCTGTCTGCAAGGCTATCTGCCCCAAAAGAAGTAAGTCCCAGGGGCCCCTGTCTCCCTGCTCACCTGGGCCATCCTGGGAGGCCTGGGTGTTGGCTCGTCCATTCCAGAAGCTTGGCAGGGTTGGGGCTGACAGAACCAGTCCAATCAGGAGGTAAGAATGCAGCTCACAGAGGGATAAGTAGAAGATATTTTGGGAAAGAGAGGATGGGAAGGGGAGAAGTGGTTCAAGGGATATGGGGGAATATGAAACGAATGGGGGGGTACAGAGAGAGTAAGCAGAATTGGTGGAGTATCTGAGTCCAGGTCCGAAGAAGGCGCAGTGGACCAGCCCAGCGTTGGGCACCATGTATCAGCTGGTGGCTCCAGGCCTTAACTTTCCATCAAACCTCATCACCAATTCTTTTTCTTTTTTAAGGCAATTGTAGTCAGGATGACCACATGCTTTACTGACAAAACTAAGACACTTTTAAGAGTGAAAGAAGATGCCATTAATTATTACCCTGGGAACAACAGGCATAAACTGGAAAAGCCAGAACACATGATCACTCTCTGAGCCCTGGAGTGACTCCACTTCTGTTTTCTCTCCCTATAAAAAGATATAAAAGTGATCCCATCTCCTTTTTTCCATTAATTGCAAGATATGGTCCCTAAGGTGAGCGGGGCCCCAGCATCTCAACTGGATCTCATTTTTTTGTCCTGTTGTCTTGCAGAGTCAACTAGCTGGCTGGGATAAAGAAATCTGGAACAGCCTCTAGGATCTGGCTCGTAATCCAGGGATCTCTCCAGCTGTGCCTGACTGATGTTTCATATTGGCTTCAACTGGCTGAATCTCAGCTGCCAAGACCTTGGCTGGTCCCCCAAGGACCCCCCAGGATTTGCCGACTCCCTTTTCTCCAGCTCAGCTTCTCTTCAAACATAATGCCCTTTAACCCCTTCTTAGTGTGTGACCCTATCTCTTCAACTTTCAGGGCCCCCTGTTTATCCTATGGAAACCTTCAGTTTTCCCTAATAAAGTGCTCTGTGAGGTCTGAGATCTCTGAGGCTGAATAGTTCACATCTGTTCCCTCTGTGCAGAGAACAAAAATCGTTGGGTCTCCCAGTAACACCAAAAGAGGGAGAGAGGAGTACGAAAATCTTGCAAACAGAATACTGGTGATATTGTTGTCCTGGTAAAATTGTCATAAGATGCTTAAGAATGGCACCTGAGCAGATCCATGTTTGTTTGTTTGTTTTTTTCAACTTTCAAAAAACTAATTTTAATCAAAACAAAAATTTCATGCTGGGCACCTATGCAAAGCCGCTTTTGGATTGCATGGTTGGACTGAGATCTATTGGGAGAAATTATATAGGTATATATATTTATTCAACTTATGTATACATATATATATGTATATACCCAGACACAAGAGACACACACACACCAACAACAAGCACTATACCACACATGCTTGTAACAGGCACTAGAATAAAAGAGGGACAACAAAAAACATAGCCAAAGCAGCAAGACTTAGTGTTAAGAATATACAGCACGCCAGATCCAGGTTTTGTATGGGCTAAAGCTTGTAAAATTTGGGGAGTCCTTTAAAAATGAATACAAATGAAATTTAGAAGTGAATATTATTTTGGGACTTCCGTAGGTGAAAGTAGTTTATTTGGGAGAACTCTCAAGAAACACAAGTTGAGGAGTGGGATGAGTGATACAAGGAAGAGAGGAGGTGATTATGAGGAGGTTACCACGGTGGGAAACTGCAGCTTAATCCCACTGGGGACCTTCTAAAGAACCATGTGAAACATGCCTCCAGGACTTCCCTGGTGGTGCAGTGGTTAAGAATCCACCTGCCAATGCAGGGGTCACGGGTCCGACTCCTGGGCTGGGAAGATCCCACATGCCGTGGAGCAACAAAGCCCATGTGCCATAACTACTGAGCCTGCACTCTAGAGCCTGAGAGCCACAACTATTGAGCCCACGTGCTACAACTACTGAAGCCCACTTGCCTAGAGCCCATGCTCCGCAGCAAGAGAAGCCACCACAATGAGAAGCCCATACACCACAACAAAGAGTAATCCCCACTCACAGCAACTAGACCCAATGCAACCAAGTAAATAAATAAAAATAAATAAATAAATTTAAAAAGTGAATATTATTTCAAATGAGAAAGGAAGTTGACTGCAAAATTTAAAAAGCTAACAAATACTACAGATTGTACAAAATCCATTTAGATTAATTATTAATTAATTTTTAACATTTAGGACATCAATTCTGTAAAACTCAATTTCTATAGAAAGAGAGTTCAGGCTTTTGTTTAACATGGCTGATCAAAAAATAATTATAGTTTGATTTTGATTATGGTTGGCATGCATATATGCACAGCTCTACTTGATATTTGTAGTTCTCCTACAGGTTTGTGCCCTAAAAACACAGGAATTTTAATAAATTCTCTTCTGTATAATTCCATCAAGAAAGAAAAAAATGCATGGTGCTTTAAAAGTTGTACATATTGAATTATATTGAATTATGTCAAGTATGTTCTTGCTAGTAAAGAACATCTGTTCTGAACAGGCTTCCATAAGAACTGATCTTTTTCTATTTATAAATGTGTGTATCTGGTATTTGGAAGAACTTTCTGCAGAATGATTTTTCTGGCTCCATACGTTTTAAACCTTGTTTTTCCTCCACTACCCAAATCCTTCTAGGGCTAGGTACATTCTATTACAACACAACATCTAGCTCCATGCTTTAGCGCCATGATGCCAGAAAGCTGGTCCAGTGGGTGGTAGGAATATGGCTTTGAGCCATTCTTATACCAGGACAGATGGCAGCAACTTATGATACACAGAAATAACTGAGAACTACCTAAGTATATCTCACTAACTCCAAACTCAGTAGATCCCCATCTCAACTTCCTTTTAGCTGGATGCCAAAAATGCTAGCAGGCATTCTCCTGACCCAGGAGAAGTATGAGAGAGGGAAAGACAAAGTGGAAAGAGAAAGCAGTCTGCTTGATTATGGTTAGAGGATCTTGCTTTTACAGATGATACAAATCATTTGACCATGTGAACATATGATCTGGGCCACTTCCAGAGTCTTAAAAGGGGTCTGTTCAAGTGAGGGGTCCTGAGGCTTGAGCTTCATCAACTTTATGGTAGATCCATCTCTGAAAGGGCTCAGGCAACAGCCACAAGAAAGGACCAACTACTCTGAGACAACCATGTTAAAGAGGCCTAGGACTTCCCTGGTGGCGCAGTGCTTAAGAATCCGCCTGCCAATGCAGGGACATGGGTTTGATCCCTGGTCTGGGAAGATCCCACATGCTGTGGAGCAACTAAGCCCGTAGGCCATGACTACTGAGCCTGAGCTCTAGAGCCAATGAGCCACAACTACTGAGCCCACGTGTTGTAACTACTGAAGCCCACGTGCCTAAAGCCCATGCTGCAGAACAAGAGAAGCCACTGCAATGAGAAGCCCACACACCCCAGTGAAGAGTTGCCTCCTCTCCCCACAACTAGAGAAAGCCTAAGTGCAGCAATGAAGACCCAATGCAGCCATAAATAAATAAATAAATAAATAAATAAATAAACCATTAAAAAAAAGGTAAAAAAAAACCGACAGGACTTCCCTGGTGGCACAGTGGTTAATAATCCGCCTGTCAATGCAAGGGACATGGTTCGAGCCCTGGTCCGGGAAGATCCCACATGCCAAGGAGCAACTAAGCCCATGAGCCACAAGTACTGAGCCCTCTTGCCACAACTAGTGAAGCCCGCACCGCTAGAGCCCGTGCTCCACAGCAAGAGAAGCCACTGTACTGAGAAGCCTGCACACCACAATGAAGAGTAGCCTTGCTCACCACAACTAGAGAAAGCCCCTAGCAACAACGACCCAACGCAGCCAAAAATAAATAAATAATAATAAATAAATCTTAAAAAAAGAAAAGGACAAATCCATCAGTGGGAAAAAAAATTAGAGGCTTAACAACTTTATTGGTGCCTTCTCCTTGTATAGAAGGACATCAGGAGAAAATGCTAGAATCCCTGAAAGTAGGGGAGGATGAGGGTAGGTTTGAAGATCCCCCAAACGCTGTTAATTTGGCAGTTTTGCAGGGTGACCATCTAACCAAGTGGTCTTTGTGTGTGGTGTCTCCCATATCGCTCTTGCCTCCACACCTCTGTTCTCCTGGGAAGCCTGTTCAAAGTCCTGTGCATCTTTGTGATGCAGGCCAAATTACTGACAAGTCATTGTTGGTCTGCATCCTGTGGGTAAAGTACTTATCTGGGAATAAAGAGATTGAAATACGAGTCTCAACTTTGCCCCTGGTTGAACGTATGACCCGGTTGGGACAGGGTAGAGTGGAGGGATGCTCCTTTCAGAACCCCAGTTTCCCATCCTTAAGATGAAGGTGATGGACTAATAATGTCAAAGAGTACTTCTAAACTGAGAAAATATGGCAGCTCTGGAACACTGCCAAATCTGATAAGTGACTGGTGCTTGTTCATCCCATTGGTACCTCTTAGACCTTGATTGAGATTGACATACATGAGTGACTGGAACAGAATCGTTCTGTCCTAGGGACCCATGGACCACAGAGGTCCTTGTAAATGGCCAAGTGTACCTTGCAGTTGACAGTATCTCCTCTCCCGTGCTCAGGAATGAACTCAGGGGCCTCGGGGTTGAGCACAGGGAACCCTCTGCCTTCTAAGGACCTCAGTGGAAGATGCTGTCTCTTTGTTGTCAACTGTTTGCTTATTACTTTGCCCATTAGAACCCAGAGGATACCTTGAGTGGAATCTTTAGGTGTTACTCATGGTGCCATGCAGACCCAGGACCCCTCATCTCCCCCCGTCCTTCTTATTCTCTCCTCAAAGCTGCCTCCAGAGCCAGAAACGCCAGAGGAAGATGTGGATGGCTTGGAAACTCAGGGAATGAACAGGTGGGGGAGACTAGAGAGCACTACCAGATCCAATAAACTTCCCCCTTTTTTATACATGTACAAATGGAAGCTTCTAGGAGAAAATAGACTTGTCCAAAATCATACAGCAAATCAATAGCAAAACTGGAACTAAAATCTAGGTTTGAAGAGTAGCAAGGTGTTGCTAGATCCCACAGTCTAGTTGGAAATCAGGATGGATAGAATGGCTATTTGTCATTTTGCTTTTAAATACTCATCATCTTAATCTCATTCCCATAGTTGAAGAATTCCCTACCCAGGGGAGTCTTGGTTTGAGGTAAAACTAGCATTCCATTGTAAAAGCCGAAAGGGCCAGACTTTATATCAGTCAGGGTTCATTAAAGGACACGGAAACCATACTCAGTATTTCAAACAGAGAGGATTTAATAATAAGAATTGGTTACATGAGTATTGGGAGGATAAAAGGCTAAAAAAAGGGAGAAGCTGAGGCATCCATGACTCCTAGATTTGGGAGGATAAAAGATTTGGGGTGATCAGACCTAGGAGTTCATAGAAGGGGCCCAGACACAGCTGGTGCTCACGCTTCTGGAAGGACAGAGCGGGGGCTGTGTGGCTGACACGCAGTCTTCTAAAATGCACTGCGGCTGATGTTCAGACTTCTGAGGGGAACCTGGCTTGAATGGTACTTGGTCTACTAGGTCAGGAGGCACAGCCAGCTGGTGCTGGCATTTCCAAGGAGATACAAATACATCTCGTTTGGAAAGTGCCAAAAGGATCCAGAGACTGGAGCTGTCACTCTTCTCCACTGCTGGAGAGATGCTGACAGGAACCAGAAACAGGAAGAAAAAAACCTCTCCCCTCATTTCACTTGCCAGTTTCCTCTCAGTGTCTTGCATTCACAGAGTCTAACTGGAAGCAAACTGGCAAAAGAGTGAAGGAAAACTTAACTTGCAGAGTCCCATTCCCAGCATCATGGAGAAGAGTATAAACGGATGGACTTGGAGCTGAGAGGGTAGGTTATTAGCAGCGTACGCACTTCCCCAGCCCCTCTTGTAGCTGGCAAATAGGCACGTGTCTTGGTTCAGGCTATCAGACACTCCAAACTCAGACACTGAATTGGGAGCTAGTAAGTAAAGAAGCAAGGACAATGGAGAATTCATTCTGGTGGCAGAACCAACAACAGAGAACCTCATCCTGTTTCCGGAGGCAGTGATGGCAAGGATGATGGTGATGGCCTTGGTGGTACAAATGGGTACCCAGTATTCAGTGCTCTGTTGGCTGTGGCCCTGGCTTTGTAGCCTTTCTTGTTCCCACCCATTCTTCTCATCTTATTTTCCAGTCTTGCTGGGCATCCTGTGAACTACCCCAAATTTAAAAAATATATTTCCTTTATGCTTAAAATAACCAGAATTGCATTTGTGTCTAGAAACAGTGGCTGATATATGAGGATGGCACCTGAAGGAGCCTAGAAGTCTCAGTGAGCACAAGAGGAGTTTTTTCTTGCTGCCAGATTGTCACCCAAATGTGGTGTGTTCCAATGAAGTCCTTCACCACAGCTGGTTCCTGAAGCCTACCATGTGCTATGGGCCCCATCTTCCTCTGGGCTAAGTTTTGCTTGGAAGCAGCGCCCTTTAGAGCATGAACATCCAGAATTGAGTAACACTGAGGTCATTTACTATCTTACTTTCTCACTGCAAGGATATGGCCGTTAGGAAAGAACTGGGGCTTGAGTGGAAATCAGAAAGAATATTCTCTGGATAAACAACAAGGTCCTGCTGTATAGCACAGGGAACAATATTCAATATCCTGTGATAAACCATAATGGAAAAGAATATGAAAAAGTATATATATATATATATATCTGAGTCACTTTGCTGTACAGCAGGAATTAATACAACATTGTAATTTGACTTTACTTCAATATAAATAAAAAAAGAAATAATATTCTCTCTAAAATACAATACAGGATAAAGCTAGACTACTCGTACAAATAGCAGAAAAAGCTTTGGGCTTGGGGAACTGGTCTCTAACGCTGGCTCCAGCCCTTAATCTTTGTAGGGACGAGTAAGTTACTGTGCTCTCCGGGTCCCAGTTACCATACCTGCACCGTTGGAAAAGGACAAAGAAGGACCTTCCCCCGCAGACTCACCTGGGGCACTGCCTTGGCTCTCATCCTTCCCACCCCTAGTGATGTTCAAAAAGATATCCATGGTGGTAGCGATGGGAGAAGATTGGACTTGTGCAGAACAACAGAAATCCAGCAAAACACTGGAGACCACACACCTTCCAGGGAGACCTGGGATTCCAAGTCCTTGTCCTACATCTGCCTCTCATCAGGTAAGCTGCACTCCATGGTAATGTCATACTGGGAAGGGAGAATTGAGCCCCCATACTGTCATCAAGATGTGGGTTTGGGGTTTGGAGGGCAGTTTCCACTCAATCAATGGGATGTATACTTCAATATCAACAAGTACTGATATCTGAGTTGTTCTAAGACATCTCAGATATGATACAACTTCCCCAGGTTCTATGAGGAAGATAAGCAAATATTTCAGTACCTTTTATGTACATTATCTGCCTTTGAGTAGGTCAAGGATTTTTTTTCTTTTTTAGCCAAATCATCTAAGGCAGTGGCTCACCAATGCTAGTATATCAAGAACACGCACACACACAAATGGGTACAAGTAAAATGGAAATCTGAATAAGATCACCAGTTTGTTTCAAGTTAATATCCCAGTTGTGATATTGTACTATAGTTTTTTACAATATTACTATTGAGGGGAACCAGGTAAAGGGAAATATTTACAACTGTATGTGAATCTACAATTATCTCAATAAAAATTTCAATTAAAGAAAATAAAGGCAAAATGAAGACTTTCCCATACAAATGGGAGAACTGAGAGAACTAGATGCTACCAGACTTGATCCCTAAAACTGAAAGGAGAAGACACTAGATGGGAATTTGGATCTATAGGAAAGAATGAAGAATATCAGAAATGATAAATATGCAGGTAAATAGAAAAGTGTGTGTGTGCTCTTCTCTTAATTTCTTTAAAAAGGATAAGATTGTTTAAAGCAATAGTTATAACACTGTATTGCTAAGTTTAAAAACATACATAAATGTAAGATGCATTGCAAAAGCAGAAAAGATGGGAGCAGGAAATGGAGCTATACTGATACAAAATTGCTATATTTTACTGGAATTAGGTCAATAGATACACATCCAATTCTATCTCCATCCTAAGCCCAGGATTTCTAAGATCTCTCTGCCACCCCCAAACATGACTCTATACTGACGAGTTCCTTTCTTTCTTTATCAGATTCCATTTCCAGAAAGAATAAAGCCCAGAAGTGGACAGGCATTGAGTCCATGGAGAATTGATGGTGTTTCTGGGGTATGAAAAGTGATGGAGGGGAGTGTCCTCTCTGCGGTACAGAGATCCTTGGCAGAGTAGTGGTAGAATGATGCAGTATAATGGGTTAACAAAGGCTTGGGTGAGAGAAACATAAGTTAAATCCTAGTCTGGCCAATTATGAACTAAATAAACTTGGGCATGTCTTGTAACTTCCCTGGGTCATGGTTTCCTCATCTGTGAAAAATGCACAACAATAAAATCTGAGCCATAGGGTTTTTGTAAGATCACACAAAATGATTTATGTAATGTGCATAGCATACTTCCTGGTATGTAGGAGATGTTTCATAAACAAAAAAAGTTTAGCATTAGAACAAACAGTGCAAAATGCAGACATTGCTTCATAATGTCAACTGCTCAGATGTGAACCTTACAGGGTCACAGCTCCCAGGAAAAAGGTCAACCTGGAGCAGTGGGAATTTCCTACATCTCATGGAGAATTTCAGGCTCCTGAGTTCTAGAGACATTTTCTCCTCTCCTCTGAAGACTCTTACTTATACTCAAGCTATTTGGCACAGAATGCTAAAAATTATCCTCTGCTAAAAATTCCACTTGCCTTTCTGAAGGCATGCATTGACTCTACTCTTGAAGTGATCAAGCTTATTTTCCCCCTCTGGACATTTATTTTGAACACAAGTAAGGTGAAAATAGAAATAAACTCTCCTAGTATGTGTGTGTATGGTAAAAGCATTTGTCACATGTACAAGTGAGTCTTCTCTCTAAGTCCCCATTTCTCTGTTTTGTTTATTACCTTGGAATGATAATAATATATATCCCAAGGATGAGTTGTGGTACTCATGACTGACATGTAGCTGGTACTTAATTTATGTTAGTCTCCTTCCCCCTTCTAGAGAAGATAAATGTTATGTGGAGCTTATATTCTGAATGGGGAGACTTTACTTTTTCAAAATTCCACTCTTACTTACTTCCCCTATCCCTACACTACCCCAAATTATCAGGTCGCAGTAAAAAGTAATTTAATTAATTTTTACACACACACACACACACACACACACACACACACACACACACACAAGGTTGACATAGGGTTAGTAAGACATTTTTTTTAGAGACAGATACTACCAAATATTTATTCAAAATAGTTGTAGAGATCAATGAAACTGTATAGGTAGTCCTGAAATGATAGGAAGTTAATATAAGGATTTACTACATCATCAGAAGTAATCAATTTATTTTTTATTTTTTATTTTTATTGAAGTATAGTTGATTAGTAAGACTCCTTTGATGAGTATAAGTACTAGGTAACTAGCAAGAGCTTCCTGCTAGCTCCTCCAATATGCTTTTTTTAAAATTAATTAATTAATTAATTAATTTTGGGGGCTATGTTGGGTCTTTTTTGCTCTGCGCTGGCTTTCTGTAGTTGCGGTGAGTGGGGGCTACTCTTTGCTGTGGTGCGCGGGCTCCTCGTTGCCGCGACTTTTCTTGTTGCAGAGCACAGGCTCTGGGTGGATGGGCTTCAATGGTTGCAGCACATGGGCTCAATAGTTGTGGTTCACGGGCTTTAAAGCGCAGACTCAATAGTTGTGGCACACGGGCTTAGTTGCTCCGGGGCATGTGGGATCTTCCCAGAACAGGGATCGAACCCATGTCCCCTTCATTGGCAGGCAGATTCTTAACCACTGCGCCACCTAGGAAGCCCCCTCCAATGTGCTTTTAATAAATCTTACACTAGCCCTCCATCTTCTGGAATTACAGTAACCATGATGCCCAGATCACCTGAGGAAAGGCCAAGTCACTTAGTCATAGCCAGTGATCCCCCAGGGCAACGAGGTACAGAGTGCCTGGTTGGGAAAAGCCACTTCCTCCCACACCCACCCACAAGACTTGTTCAGCCAGAGAAGCACAGGCGCACCTCATGGAGCACTGCTCTCAATCTGTGGAGTCCATATGATGCTGCCAATGTTGGAAATATTTTTATAATTAAAAAGTGTTTATATATATAAAACCTTCATGCAGAGTTTCCTAACCTTGGCACTATTGACATTTTTTCCCCATCTTTATTGGAGTATAATAGCTTTACACTGTTACGCCAGTTTCTGCTGTACAACCAAGCGAATCAGCTGTACTTATATACATAGATCCCCATATCCCCTCCCTCTTGAGCCTCCCTCCTGAGCATCCCACCCACCCTCCCTATCCCACCCCTCTAGGTCATCAGCAGTCATCGAGTTGATCTCCCTGTGTTGGGCAGTAGCTTCCCACTAGCTATTTTACATTTGGTAGTATATAAATGTCAATACTACTCTTTCACTTTCTTCCAGCATTTCCCTCCCCACGTCCCCATGTCCTCAAGTCTGTTCTCTACCTCTGTATCTTTATTCTTCCTCTACCACTGAGTTCATCAATACCATTTTTTTTAGATTCCATATATATGTGCTAGCATACGGTATTTATTCTGCTCTTTCTGACTTACTTCATTCTGTATGACAGACTCTAGGTCCATCCACCTCATTACAAATAACTCAATTTCATTCCTTCTTATTGCTAAATAATATTCCATTGTATGGCACTATTGACAACTGAGGGCAGATAATTCTTTCTGGTAAGGATGTCCTGTGCATTGTAGAATGTTTAGCAGCATCCTGGCCTCTACCAGTAGATGTCCCCCACCTCCAAGTTGTGGCACTCAAAAATGTCTCTAGGAGGCCATATATTTATTTATTTTAATTAATTAATCAATTAATTAATTGGCTGTGTTGGGTCTTTGTTGCCGTGTGCAGGCTTTCTCTACTTGCAGCCAGTGGGGGCTACTCTTTGTTGTGGTGTGCAGGCTTCTCTTGGTGGTGGCTTCTCCTGTTGCAGAGAAGGCATGCGGGCTTCAGCAGTTGTAGCACACGGGCTCAGTAGTTGCAGAACTCAGGTCCTAGAGTGCTTGGGCTTCTGTAGTTGCAGTGCGTGGGCTTAGTTGCTCCAGGCAGTGGGATCTTCCTGCACCAGGGATCAAACCTGTGTCCTCTGCATTGGCAGGCAGATTCTTAACCACTGTGACACCAGAGAAGTCTGAAAACTGCTTTTCTGATTTTTTTTTTTGGCCTGTGTTCCCTGACCAGGAATTGAAACTGGGCCTATGGCAGTGAAAGCACAGAGTCCTAACCACAGGACCACCAGGGCATTCCTGAAAACTGCTTTTCTAAATTACCTATTATAAGGCCAGTTCTCACTCTAGAAGAGGAAGCACTGCAGTAAAGCTTGCAGCCAAAGGCACCCATAGGCAATCCTGCTTTTCCTCTGCCTGAATGGCAAATGTCAGTCTGTACTTCCTGGTAGCCTCCTTCTGCTGTTATTTGGCTTCTGATGAACTGATTTGACAACCTAAAAGAGCTAAGGAAAGAGATACAAGGAACAAGGCTGGTAGGCCCACCAAAGTGCAAAAGGAGATGTACCCACAGAGATGTGGAAATGCAGGCTTTGGAGGAGCCTTCAAGGACATACAGTGAAGATCTGCAGGTGATGAGAGGGTTGACCAAGCATTGTGTGAACTATAGTTGGGAGAAGCAATGGCCAAGGAATGAGGATTCTGGCTACAGGGAATTTAAAGGAAAGGAAGTGTTACCACAAATGTGCAAAGATGGGTAACACATTTGTGTAGAGACGGAGTGTGGTGGTGATCCAGTTAGCACTCTCGTTTCCAAAAAGGCATCATGCAACATGCCACACACACACACACACACACACACACACACCCTGCAAATGGCATATCCTCGTGTGTGCATTTCCAATGCATAAAGCATTTGTTTATTCACCAAACACCTGCACCAATTCTGGGAAATATGCTAAACCAGCATAATTCATCTCAAATTATAGATGAGAAAACTGAGGCTCAGAGAGCTTAAATGGCTCACCCAAGGTCAAGAACACCTGGACTCAAGAGTACAGCCTCAGACTTTGAATCCAAGGCTCACTAAATCCCACCAAAGCATGCTGGCTTTGTCTTCCAAAAGATCAGATCTCTGGAGGATCCGAGAAAGTAGGTGGGTGGGGAATGTGCTGGACTCTGGTGATTGGGGTGATTCTCTAGACAGAATGATTCTCTAAACCAAACAAAATTGGGTTCTCCTTCTACACAATAATGTGTGTGTTGTTCCCACAGTTCCTTGGGAGCCCCCAGATGGCGGGGAGGCAGCATCTAAGACTGCCTGGCATGTTGTGGGATCTCAATAAGTGTTTGTTGAATGAATGAGTGATACAAGGCTATTGGAGCTGAGCAGACAAGGGTCCCAGTCCTGGTTCTGAAATTCACTATCCATGTGACAATGGTCAAAGTAGCTTAAACTCTTCTCACTTACAAAGCAGAGGTTCTAAACCTTGCAGGGATCTTGTGTGGATTCAAGGGAAGTAATGAATGAAGAGTATCTTATATGGTGCTTGGAAAGGTAAAGGCACTCAACAAATGGTAGCTGTTGCTTTGTTATTGTTTAAGGGCTTCCACCATGAAGTGTAGTAAAGTGGCCTTTGATCAGTTCAGATCAGATAAGGCCAAAGGAGAAAGGCAGAGCCGTGCTTTGGATGGACACTCTGTTCCAAGGGTGGACTAGCCACATGAACAGCAGAAGTTAGGTATGAATGAGCTGGATGTGGGATCAGGCTCCTCCTCCTTGGTCCCTTTTCTCCCTAAAATGCCAGCCCCAGCCTGGGCCGCTGGCAGGATGGCACCAGCTCTGGGTCTCTCTCTCGCTCCTCCTGCTCTTCACCTTCTGCCAAGAGCTTCGATCAGAATTAGTACAAGATTGGTATGGAACATGGGAACTCCAAGAATAGCCTGGGAATAGAGCCAGGGGCCCAGCAACACAAAGAAAGTCTTGGCCCAACACTTTCTAGCATGACATTAGGAAGGGCATATCATATGTCTGACTTTAGTTTCTTCATGTAAAGTTGGAAGTCCTAATATCTACCTGGAAGAGTAATTGCAAGGATAAAGCCATTCACATAAAAGGAATATAAAAGGAGAGTACAAGAATCTGTAACCCTGCTTCAAAGGATCTCATGGCTTTTTTTCTCCATTAACAAATATTTACTGAGAACTCAGAGCCAGGCCTGTGTTTGGTATGTAGACTGCAGAAGAGAGTATCATGAGATCCCCTTTCTCAGAATCTTCTTCGTCAAGGAAGGGAAAGAGTATTGAGAGCAGCTCCTGTTTATTGATGCTTTTCCATTTACCAAGCTTTCCACTGGTTATCTCTCACCCTTCAGTAAGCCTAAAATGTGTATATTACATGCCCATCTACAGTGAAGGAAATTGAGTGCCAAAGATATAGGTGATTTATCCAGGCTCACATAGCTAAAAAATGATGGAGTCAGGTTTCAACCCTGCTCTCAGATTCAAGTTAATCCTTCTCTCACTACCAGATATCTACTCTAGAATGACAGTGAGCTGGGAATGGAAGTCTGAGATATCTCACTCATCAAAGCCTAGACAGTCAGATCTGGAAGGGTGCTCAGAGATGATGGAGTTCAGCTCCTTAATTTTACAAATAAAGAGATGGTAATTTGAAGAAATTAAGCTGATACAACATGTCACAGTAGTAACTGGCAGGGCTAAGATTTATATCCACTTGAGTTGGAGTCTCAAATCTTGGTTTTTCACCGTATCAGGCTACTCCCAGAGGTGAAAATCTCAACTTCTGTGCAGATGGAGAAGGCCCTGGCTGGGTGGGCCAGGTGGGCTGGGTGGGAAAAAATACAGAGCTCAGTTATTATAGACAGCCTCACAATCGTGGCCAGGGCCATCCCAGACCCCTGGCATATGGGACTAACAAGGGGAAGGAAGGCGACGGGGCCTCTCTCAACCACTTTCCCTCTTTAGGCAAAGCTGTCTCTGCAAATGTATGCAAACTTCCTATGGAAAATGGCCTTTGTCGAGGCTCAGTCCTGCGCTGGTTTTACAACTGGAGAACTTATGAATGTGAGCTTTTTTATTATGGAGTTTGTAATGGCAATGGCAAAAACTTTTTGAGGAAAGAAGCATGTCAGAAAGCCTTGTAAGAACACCTGATTTTCTTTTCTTTTCTTTTCTTTTTAACGTTTTATTTTTTACAATAAACTTCATATTTTTAGAGTGTACAATTTGGTATCCCAATCTCCCAATTCATTCCCCCACCAACCCGCCCCGCTTTCCCCACTTGGTGTCAATATGTTTTTTTCTCTACATCTGTGTCTCTATTTCTGCCTTGCAAACCGGTTGGTCTGTACCATTTTTCTATAGTCTGCATTATGTGTTAATACACGATATTTGTTTTTCTCATTCTGACTCACTTCACTCTGTATGACAGTCTCTAGGTCCATCCATGTCTCTACAAATGTCCCAGTTTCATTGCTTTTTACAGCTGAGTAATATTCCATTGTATGTATGTACCACATCTTCTTTATCCATTCATCTGTTGATGGACATTTAGGTTGCTTCCATGTCCTGGCTATTGTAAATAGTGCTGCAATGAACACTGGAGTGCATGTGTCTTTTTGAATTATGGGAGAACACCTGATTTTCTAATAAGAACACAGCCGTCCCTGGAGTCAGTGTTGCTCTAGGGCAATAGAAGTTATTTTTGTGAACAAGAGACGCTTTCCTTCACCTCAAATTTATTCTCCCTGCCATGTTCTTTAAATCACCCATCTCTGTGCCTGAATTCTACATATATCACCAATATGTTCAAAATCTCAAGACTTTATTTTTAAAATATATACATACATGCAAATATACTGGGGGAATTAAGAGTTAAGAGCCATTCACACTTAGTATGAATTACTGCTTAGTGAATTGGAGGATAAAGGTTTTGGAAGAAGGAGGGTGGGTTTGAAAACTTGGGGCATGGTATTAAGAGGGCCCACAGTGGACAGGAAGTAGACCTTTGGGGGTAAAAATTCAATTAAATTTTTTAAAATAAATTTATTCATTTATTTATTTATTGGCTGCGTTGGGTCTTCATTGCTGCACATGGGCTTTCTCTCGTTGCTGCGAGTGGGGGCTACTCTTCATTGTGTTGTGCAGGCTCCTCATTGTAGTGGCTTCTCTTGTTGTAGAGCACAGGCCCTAGGCACATGGGCTCAATAGCTGTGGCTCACGGACTTAGTTGCTCCGTGGCATGTGGAATCTTCCCAGAGTAGGGCTTGAACCCGTGTCCCCTGCATTGGCAGGCGGATTCTTAACCACTGCACTACCTAGGAAGTCCTCAATTAAATTTTATCCACAGGGATAAGATTCAGTTATCATCTCAAAATAACACTCCTCTGCATATGCCTTTATTTACTTTCTCTCTCTCTTTCTGTGTGTGTGTGTGTGTGTGTGTGTATAAATTGTATAGTATTTTCTATGAGGATTTTTATGTAGCATTTTATTATAAACATTTAAACATTTTCCCAAATCAGTGAATATTCTTCAGTGTCATTGTTGATGGCTATATAACATTCTAAACTATTTACAAAGCACTGTAATTTACTTAGCCTATCATCTATTGTTGAATGTGTGCTTCCAATTTTTCATCTTTGTAAAATAACACAAGGTTATACATAAGCATGGTTTTTAAAACCTTTAAAAAATAACACCCTGAGTGACATCAGAAAAATGGCCAAATAAGAGGTACCACTCTCATATTCTCTCTGACCAATTATTTGGCATCCATGCATGGACAAACAATACCTTTGTGGAAACTTTGAGATCCAGGTAGGAGATTGTGAAACCCAGTGCAGTCCAAGATCAGGAGAACCATTTGAGAAGGAGGCCTGCACCTAGGTTGTCGACTTGCCTACCGTCTTTCCAACTACAGACCCAGAAACAGCTCCATACCCCTGAGGACTTGGCCACAGCCCCATTTAGCTTGGTCCTCTCACCAGCACCATACGCCAAGGGACTCAGGAGGAGTCACGCTCCCCTAAGCATCAGATAACAGGCATAGAGAACTCAGTGAGCATTGAAATGGCCTGTGAACAGCTTCCAGCCCCTCTCAGCCGCTGCCTAGGAGGCCCTGGAAATAAGCCCATCAAAGTTTCTCAGACTGTAGATTCTGAAAGGGCCCTAAAACGGGGTCTAGCTCATTCTGCCCACAGTCCCCAAATAGTCCCACTGGCACAGGTTCCTGGCAGGAGACATCCCATCTGTGCCCCTGGAGATCCTGAAAGGCCCTAGACTGAGTTACAGCCCCTTCCAGCTACAGACTTCGAGCAGCCTTGCCGGCACAAGAACCCGGTGAGAGACACAGCTGTACCTCAGGAGATACAGAAAGGGCCCTAGACTTGGCTCCAGCCCCTCCAGCCATGGTCATGGAGCAGTCCAGCCCAGCCAGGGACCTGGCAGGAGACATAATCATCTGTACCTCTGGAACCAGGGCTACAAACCTTAACCTTGGCTGTTGAACCTGAAACAACCCTCAGGGTTCATTCCAGTCCCTCTCAGCTACGGTCCAGGGCCAGTCTCACCCACCCAGGGACTCATCCAGTGACCAGGCAGTGGCCCTCCAAGGGGCCTGGTGGGAGCCACACCCACCTCGTACCTAGTAATAGGCTCACTGACTGAGGACCTGACCTTGGACCCTGAAGCAGACCCCTGTCCGAGCATCTCCATACGGAACAAGGTACTAGAAGCAGTCCCATCCACCCAGAGACTGGACAGAATCCATGCCCACCTGAGCCCCTGATAACAAGCATGCCAGTCACAGACCCCACTGCAGACCCAATGACAGCCTGAAAACCGGTTCCAATCCAGTACAATTGTGATTTTGTTGGTAGTCCGAGCAGCCTGGGGAGCTGATAGAAAGTTCTTACATGCCAAAACCAGTCTGTCAAGAGGTGTTTGCTCCTTCAAATACACAGATACCAACACAAGGCCACTCGAATCACAAAGAATCAGACAAACATGGCACGACTAAAAGAACTTATAAAGCCCCAGAAACTGTCTCCAAAGAAATGGAGATCTACAATCTGCCTGCCAAAGATTTCAAAATAATCATCTTAAAGAAACTCATAGAAACGCAAGAGAATATAGGTAGAAAAGTAAGCAAAATCAGGGTCTTTTACAAGGATGCAATGCAGGCGTTGTCGACTGGCTGAGGCTGCATTGTCATATGAGATTCAGCTGGGGAGGGATAAACTTCCAAGCTCACTCACGTGGTTGTTGGCAGGATTCAGTTCCTCGAAGGCTTTTGGCCAGGGGCCACTTTCAGTGCCTTGACAAGTGGGCCTTTCCAGGGAACAGCTTACCACTTGACAACGGGCTTCATCAGAGTGAGCGGTGGGAAGAACCAGAATGAGTGCTGACAAGATAGAAGTCACAGTCTTTGTAACTTAATCTTGGAAGTGACACCTCATCACTTTTCATTACATCACTGCTCATTAGAAACAAGTCACTAGGTCCAGTCCACACTCAAGGAAGGGACTACATAGGGGCATGAATCTTAGGAAGCAGGGATTGCTGGACCACCTTAGCAGTCTGACAGCCACAGGGAGGAGCTTGGCCGGAGTCACACAGCAGTGACCACTGAAAGACTCAGTTCTCCTTCCTCTCCCTCCTTCTTCCCTGATATTTGTTCAGAGGTGAAAGTTGAAGAGTCATAGTGCCTGGCCCCTATGAGTACTAATACCCAAGAATTCTTACATCACCAAATCTGGATTCTGAGAATTGTTGTGTTATAAAAGTTGATTAGACGACAAGATAAACTGAAACTATCAGAAAGAAGAAACTACCAGAAGGCCAGTGGGTGCCAGATAATCTACAGGGGCACTGGAAATAATACTCTTGATGTAGTGTTGAGATCTCATTGAATTTCTTAATCCACATATACTGGAGGAAAATCTTCCAAATGAGCAAGCTCTTCAAGCCTTTAAAAAACTTTCTGAAAAGAATGAAAGTGAACAACTTACAAGCATACATTAATACAGATTTATAACCTGCTTTTACCAGTTATTGGGTGAAGATTTTCCTATATCATTAAATATTCTGCAACAAATTGCTAAAAGGGGTAGAGCTTTCTTGGTATGGCGGGATCATAATTTATGTAAGCAAGTCTTCTCTGATTAAATGTTAAGATTGTTTATGGTTTCTCAATAGAATAAGTAATGTTGCAAGTAAATCACTGTGAGCATTTCTGACTGTTTAGTTAGGATAGATTATAAGAAGTGGAACCTCTAGGTCAAAGAGGACATGCATTTTAAAAGTTTTCAATACATAATACCTCCCATTAAAATTTTCATAATTGCCACTTATGAAACACTTATGATATGTGAAGTGCTTTACATACATTATCTCACTTAATATTTCCAACGGCCTGAAAAGGAAGATTCTATTAATATCTGTATCTTACAAATGAGGAAGTTGAAAGTGAGGAAGAAAAATTACTTGCCCCAAATAGCAAACTGGCAAGGAATGAAGCTGGTGTTTGAATTAAAGTGTGACTCTAGGACCCATATTCTTAATCAGTTTGCTATCATTAAAACTCAGCTATTGCGAGCAGCCCAGTCCTTGCTTACCTCTCCATCCCATTAAAAATCCCCTAAGCTCTCCATATGGACTACATGAAGATGTTCTGGGCCTGCCTCCTTCTACCTTTTCGTGTTCATATTTTGTGGGCTCTTGAAAGCTGGGATCTTGCCTTACGCTTTTCTGCACTGAGCCAAGAAAAATGATGTGTACAGAGTAAATACTCCACAAGTACCTGTTGGTTAGTTTTGTAGAAATTACACTGTGGAGGAAAGGAGGGACCTGAGATTTACTGGGTTGGCCAAAAAGCACATTTGGGTTTTTCTTTAAGATTAAGCCTCTCTGGTTCTTGAGGCTATCAAACCGTGACCTTCTCTCTGGAATGACAATTGCTTCATCTTCCATTTATTGGGGGTTTTAGTTCTATAAAGAGCTCAAAAGATTGTTATGTGTATCCCTTGAGGTGGAATCAGGACCCTGCCTCAAGGCCACACTATTGTTTCTTGGCTGCTCCTCCCTTGTCTCTGCATCCCTTTCCTTCCCTGATTAGCAACTGTTTGAATCTACCCTTTTGGTCTCAGGGAAGGTCATGGAGGCTGGAGTCTGTTCCCTACAAACAAGGAACAGAGGACACAGAAAGGCTTCCTTGCCTGGGAGCCCCTACAGGGTCCTGTTTGATTACACTAGGTGTGCACTCCCAATGGCATTTCAGGGAGGGTGATGGTAGCCACATGGCACCCACATTTTCATTTAGCTCTGTGTCCCATAAATTAGGTAGCAGGTCCAGTCTGTAGATTAAATAATAGTACAGTGAAAAGATTATTTTACTGAATTTGATTATTGTACTGTGGTTATTCAAGAGAATGCCTTTATTTTAGGAAACTCACTGAAGTATTTAGAATGTCTGCAATTTACTCTCACATGCTTCAGAAAAATGTAATACGTGTGTGTGTGTGTGTGTGTGTGTGTGTATGTGTCTGAAGAGAGAGAAAGAGGGAGAAAGATGAAAGTAAAAGTGGTAAAATGTAAGCATTTGAAGAATGTATGTAAAGAGTATGCAGGAAATCTTGCCAGTATTCTTGCAACTTTAAGTCTGAAGTTATGTCAAAATTAAAAGTTGAAAGAATAAATCAAGCATAAAAAAAGGAAAAAAGTCGAGGAGAAATCACTCCAACCACATCAGAGCTACTAGGAGATTGGGATATGGTATCCCGTGAAACCATAGGCAAATGGAAAAGGAATAACAGGGCGACCTTACAAGTGTACCACACCTGAACCGTGTGAGACCGATAGAGAACTGTCCTTGTGAAAAGTATGAACATGCCTAATTTGTACATTAATATGTTGAGAGGTTTATGCTATTTCAAACCAGAGTGTCTGGTCCTAAAACAGAGTTTATGAGTGAACCAGTCTAGAAAATTCTATTCTCCAAGTCACTCAGCCCACCCAGGCTTCTACCCGGGAGTCTGTGTATATTGCTACCTGGAAGGTGATTAAAGGGGGACCTATTGGCACCATCCAGCCCACTTGGAGCTCTGCCTGGGGTGTGAGCTACCAACCTTCCATCAGTGAGGGGTTGCTGTTTTTAGACTGATGGCAAAGGGTGGCTGCCTTCCATTGTCTATTCCCCTGGTGGTGCCAAGATTCTAACCATAATCCTAAGCCTAACCCTAGCCCATAATAAACCACAGGCTTCGGGTCATTCATCTGGTGAGAAAATCCCAGAGGGCTGTTTAAAATGTGAGGGCTGTAAATAATGGGGGTACAGTAGCTCTAAGGGGTCCCATCTTTTTACGGAGTAAACTCACCCCAGGAGGCCTGGTTTGGCTGGTTCCTCGGGTTGATATCCTAGCCTTGGGGGATATACAGAGAGTTCTGGGTCCAGAACCTATATGCTCTGCAGGCAGGGCCTACTAATGCTATGCTGTTCTATGGCTCAGAGGGGCACTGCAGCTTCCCCCTTCCAAGTACCATCTTTAATCGCTAAACAAACCAGACCCTCACCAACAGATTGCAGCATTGAATGGAGGGCTAAAGAGTTGTCAGCCATCACTGTTTTTACATTTTCCTCACCTCTCACTTTTGACTTGTAGTAGAATGATCAACTGGGTAAAAGTGGTCATGGGGCAGGACCCATTCGTTGTGTTTGCAATATGATTATTTCACGAGCCAATTCCCCAAAGCTCCATCAATGGACAGGACAAGTAGAACGACACAGGAGCCGTAGGAACCGTCATAGCTGGTACAGCCCTGGCTCCCAGGGCATTAGGGCTGGAAGTTTGGGGGTCTCATATATATTAGTAGATGAAGAGGCAAAAAAAGTCATTTCTTCCATGTCTTTTTGGGTAGTCTAACTGCTCTCCCTACTTCCACATCGTCCCCAGAGTCTATTCTTAATATAATAGCCAGAAGGATCTTTTCCAGACCTAAGTCAGATGACATCACTGCTCCACTCAAACCCCTCCTATGGCTCCTAAATTCCTCAGAATAAAAGGCAAAGTCCTTGTAGTGACCACAGGGCCCACCATGATCTATGCCCACACTACCTCTCTAACTGCATCTCCCCTCATGCTCCTGACCCCTCATCACTCCAGCCAAGATCCTCAAGCACCCAGAGCACACTCTGACCTCAGGTCTGTAGCCCTAGAATTTTCCTCAGTCTGGACAGCTCTTCCCATGAATTCTATGTGGCTCATGCCCTTCTTCACTCAGCTCATGACTTGAACAACACCTTAGGAAAGACTTTCCCTGAATACCCTCTGCAAAGCAAGCACCTTCTCCCCAACCTCTATCCCATCCCCTGGACCCACTGGTCCTCTTGCCCAAATTTGTAGTTTACCCTAATCCTTCCACCACCTGAGATCTTACACATGTGTTGGTTCATTCATTTGGTGACTATTCCCCCCACCCTACACACACACACACACACACACACACACGTGTGCACACACACACACCCCTCATATCTCCTTGATGTCAAATCCCCACCACCTAGAACAGAACACACAGGGACTTCCATGGTGGCCCAGTGGTTAAGAATCCATCTGCCAATGCAGGGGACATGGGTTCAAGTCCTGGTCTGGGAAGATCCTACATGCCTCGAAACAACTAAGCCCGTGCGCCACAACTACTGAGCCCATGTACTGCAACTACTGAAGCCCATGTGCCTAGAACCCATGCTCTGCAACAAAAGAAGCCACTGCAATGAGAAGCCCACATACTGCAATGAAGAGCAGCCCCCGCTCTCCGCAACTAGAGAAAGCCCGTGCGTGCACAGCAAGGAAGACACGACGCAGCCAAAAATAAATAAATAAATAATAAATAAATAAATAAATAAAATAGAAGAGAACACATAATAAGTGCTCAAAAAAGCAAAAAAGATTTCCTGAATGAGGAACGTTTCTGCTTACGACGTTCCTTGCGCAGGGCTGTCCTCTACTGGTCTGGCTTTAGGACTTCATTTTTCAAGCCCGGGCTCTCTCATACGTAACTTCCTGCTATCCCTCCCACCACCAGCCGACACTTTGCTGAAGAATAGATGTTTGTTTGTACAGGGTTTTACCGTACCAGGCTTCTGGATCGGAGGTGGGGTTTAGAAGCAGGAGCAAAGCAGCATGTGGTTGGAGATGGAAGAAGGCAAGCTCAGGAAGACACCCTGCCCTGAGCTCTGGAGGGGCAGCAGTTTACCAGGATTCTGGCTCTGGGAGCTGTCCTCCTAGTCTAAACTAGGCGTGGCTGTGGTCCAGCTATAGAACACGTAGCCCATCAAGATGCTGTGCACACATGTCTTGAAAGGAGCAGCGCGAGTGATAACGTTTTTAGCGTGGGTGCTGACAGAAGAACTAACGGCATGCATACCAAAGGCATACCTCTGCCATCCCTGAGCTAGACAAGGCCCTGCTCAGGGCTCTCTTTCAGAATACAAAGCTGGGGAAAGCAAGAAGAAAGCAGAAGGGATGGTAGCCACACATTTAGTCCCTAATGACTCTTTCCAACCTATCATTTTATTTCTGCCTAGAAGGACTGGGGAGACTTGGAACCTGGACAGGGATGGAGACTGGAAAAGGGAAAGCTAGGAGAAAAGCGATAAGGCCACCTGTCTCCAAGGGCAGCCTCTTGCACCGAGCACCCCCACTCCCATACAGGAGACTCACTCCCGTATACCCCCAGGGGGATGGATGGACAGCCAGCTTCTTGTCTGGCTCACGGCCTGGGGCAGGGACCCACAAGAGGATGAGAAAGATGAGGCTGGCCAAACACCAAGTCACCCAGCTTTCTGCCTCCAGACAATCCCCACTCAAGCTGCCTTGACGTCTCACGTTCCATGGTGGGTGGAGCAGCAGGGAAGGACACAAACCATGTCCTGGGGAGGGGGGCAGAGTCTGCTATTACTTCCTTGCTTTACCTCCTCACCCCAAAGGCTAGATGCCCCCCCTCCCCCCGACCCCAGGAATTAAAGTGAAAAATCAGTGCAATAGAACCAGCATGGGACTCTGGTGTCACTAGATGACTCAGGTTCAAATCTAAGCCTGTAAAAGTTTGAAAGCAGCCTGAATAGTCACCAGTGTAAGTGTGATTAAATAAATTTCGTAAATCCAAACAATGGAATACTATACAGCCGTAGGAAAGAATGAAGAAATCCTTTACGCTGTGCGTGATGTGCAAGATATAGTAAGTGAAAAAAGCCAAGTACTACACAACATGTATAGTGTACCACAATTCACATAAAAAGGTGGGATAGATGAGAATTTTATATCTACAAGTCCCTAGAGAATTGCAGATAGATGAGAGAGAGAAGAGGAATAGAGAGGAAGAGCGGTGATGAGAAGGAAAGGGAGAGAAAAAAATAGGTATAGAAAGAAGGGGTGGGGGTATAAAGAGAGCGGATACAGTGAGAAGAAAGGGTGGAGGGAGTGAGCTGGAGCTCTATCTTGGAAAGAAGACACATGCATTCGTTGCCTCCATACAAAACAACCGAGTGGCTGTGGGTGGGGGAAGAGTGTCAAGGGTGAAAGATGTTTCATCACGTATTTTTTTTTAACCTTCTAAATTTTGATCTATGTGAATGCTATTTATACAGGATAATGGTTTGATCTTAGGAAAACAACTACAGAGACTTCCCTGGTGGTCCAGCGGTAAAGAATCCGTCGAGCAATGCTGGGGACGTAGTTCGATCCCTGGTTGGGGAACTAGGATCCCACGCACGGCGGGACACCTAAGCCCTTGCGCTACAACTAGAGAAGAGGAAACCCACACATCACAACTAGCGAGAAGCCCACGCACTGCAGCGAAAGATCCTGTGTGCCCTAACGAAGACCTGATGCAACCAAAGAGTAAATAAATAAAAATAAAAATTAAAAAATAAATAAAAAATAATAAAAGAAAGCAACTACAATGAAGGACCCTGGCTTTGCCACCTTCTTTCTGTGTCGCCCCAAGCAACTTGGTGGTCTGTAACATGGGAGTGTCATCAACTAATTTGAGGGTTATTTGGGGATCCAAGAATTCTCACAAGTGAATCTCCCAGCCCTGCGTCTGGCACATGGTATGTGCTGCTGCTGTTATCAGAACCTCCAGCAACAAATCCCGGAGACTTTGGAAGGATTCCAGCATCTCTCTGAGCCCCAGTTCTTTCCTCCATCACCCTGGGAGAATAACCCACAACTGCACAGGGCTGGTGGGTGGACCTCCCTGGGAAAGTGCCACCGTACACAGACGAGCCCTGAGTTTATGTTCACTGTGTCAGAGCTGATCTCTTCTTGGACTTTGTGTCTGGATGATCTGGTCACATCCCTCCCAATGCCCCCACCTCAACCCAGAATCGTGGAAAGAATGGGCCAGAACAATAAGAACAGAGGCCACAGCCCCACCAGTGCTGGAAGCAGTCACTTTATTGTTTGGAAAAGAAGCAGCTGTGGCAGCTCAGGAGGGAGCTCAGAGGCCAGGAAGGGAGGAGGGCAGCTGGGCTGGAGCCAGACAGGGCCAGGCAGACACTTCCACTCCCCCACTCCTCTGGCTGTGGTGGCTGGAGCTGGAGGAAGACAATCATAATAATACCATCAACAACAATATCCATGACACTACATAAGAGTGCCTGCAGCTTAAATTCTGGACCAAAGCTCCCCCTACTCCATCACATTCCCCTTACCTCCTTACCCCACCCCCTGCAAAGCCTTACCTTCTTGAGGCCCTGGGGCTCTGCCTGCACTTTTCTGAAGGTCCTAGACTCACCTCTTCGGCTTCTGACCATTCCCAGGACACAGCTGGGTATATCATGGTCCCCACTGACCATTGTGACCTTCCTGAGGGGCCACTGTCATTTATCTCCCTAACAATCCTTCCACCAAGGAAGTTCCACCATGCCCCCATTCCTTTGATTAAGCTGGGTTAGCTGATCAAAAAGATCTTGTTTATCCCATTTTATAAGCAAAATATTTGCAGTTCAGGGAGATGAAAAAGGCTAGTTAAGGGTCAGAGCTGAAATCTGAACCCAGGTCTTCCTGACTGCAAAGCTATGGAGGCAAGAGGTGGTTGGCCTCACTGGAGAGCTCTGGTCCCTGGGGAGACTGTGGTTCTCTCTCAGGCACTGAATTAGCAACCTTGGGCACATTCTCTCCTCTCTCTGGGTCTCAGTCTTCACATCTGGGCAATAGGTTCCATCACTGACCTGCCAGTCCCTTGGCTGAGAGTCAAAAGTAGCACACGATCAACAATGAGATTTCAACCAAAGGGCCCTTCCAGGTTCTTGCTTGTCCCATTGCCTCTGTCTGAAACAGCCTCCCCACCACTGTACTTCACCAGACTGCCGACCTCTCACTCATCCTTCAGGACTGGCTCAGCGTCCCTTCTGGGAAGCCTGCTCCCTCCTTCCCCCACCCACACCTGGCTGAGGTTTTCCTCCCCTGTGTTCCTACCACACCCAGCCCTTCCCTCCATTGTAGGCACTGGGAGTGTCCGTTCATCTGTCCGCCTCAGCTGAAAGCTCGTTGAGGAAGGGCAGCGGTCACTTCTGTCCCAGTACCTGGCACAGAGCTGGCGGCAGACTGCTGGATCCTGCAATGGGCTGACGATGCATGTGCTTTGGGTTTTGTTTCTCTTTACTCCCTTACACTTGCTTTATGACTTAATGTTGTGTGGTTTTTTTTTTTTTTTTTTGGCTGAGCCATGCGACTTGTGGGATTATCGTTCCCCGACCAGGGATTGAACCCAAGCTCTCAACAGTGAGAGCAGAGTCCTAACCACTGGACCACCAGGGAATTCCCAATATTGTTTTATTTTTAATTATATGTGGGGAAAGAAAGGCTCCACAATCTTTTCCTTTCAGCATCAGAGCCACTCGAAGTGGCTGAATGTAGCCCTGCCTGCCACATACTAAGTGCTCAACACACTTGAAACAGGCATTTGAGAAACTGAACTGAAATTAACTGATCTCTACCAGGTTTGTCTTGAATAGCCAAGATTTTTGGCCAAAGTAAAGATCAATTCTTCTGCCTTGTACTGGCCTTGCAAAGAGCCTTCTATTTCCCCAACCCTTCCAGCCACTGTCCCCTCTCCCAGGACACCGCTGCTCCTCCAGTCGCTGACTTATTTACGTGGGTGTTAATGGAAAGAGGAATAAACTTTCTCATAGCCCAATTCATCAGCAAATATTGTCCCATCAGCGTTCACATATGTCACAAAGCCAGCCTCTTATGTCATCATCTCCCACCTGGCCTCTTGCAGGAGCCTCCTAGCTGGTCTTCCTGCTTCTGCCACTACTCCTCTAGGGTCTCCACACAGCATCCAGAGCAACCCTTTTAAATCTAAGTCACAGCATGTCCATTTCCAAGGGCCCAATATCCCTGGGTCAGGACCAAAGTCCTTACATGGTCTATGAGGTCCCTCCACTTGCCACCCACCTCTCTGACCCTTGCCTCTATTGCCCTCTCTTTTGATCACCAGGCTCCAGCCTTCTGGCTTTTCCTGAAACTCACCAGGTACGCTACTGCAGTACACTTGCTACCCCCTCTGCCTGTAAACTTTCTCCCTGATATGCCCGTGGCTCCCTCCATCATTTCCATTAAGTCTGTTCAAATGCTGCCTTCTGGGAGGTTCCATGAAAAAATTGCAACAGTGCTCCCTGCTGCCCCCATCCCCACTCCTTATCCCCACTGTGTTTTCTTTTCCTCCAGGCCACTTATCTCTCTCTAACATTTTACAGAGTACACTTGCATATTTATTTTGTTTATCATTCACTAGCATATAAAACCCATCAGAGAGAAATTTGTGTCTGATTTGTCGGCTCAGGAAGCATCCCCAGCACCTAGAGCAGTGCATGGCATGTGATGGACGCTCAGTGATTATCTGTTGAGTGGAAGAAAGTAGATCAAAGGACAGATCAGGGAACAGCAGTGTGTTAGCTCAGGTCCTCCTTTTCAGCCTCCTGCAGGTGTCATTATATCTGGGCATCAAAGCGCCTCTCCTCCTCAGGCCACCTACCTCAGAAGACTGGTGTGACACAGGACACCTTCCCGCAACCATTGAGACAGCATTTCAACAGGCCAGGACACTGGCTGTCCACCTGGCACTGGTCCAGGCAGAGGCCGAGCTGGGGGAAGGCGATGTCCACCTGAGGGCAGGAACCCTTCTTTTCTGGATAGGAAAAGGAGTTGGGGGGTGGGGGGGCAGAGGCGAAGCAAGGAGCTAAACATGTCTCCACAACATCACCTCCCACCTGGATTCACAAACAAGAGAGCTGCCTGCCTAAGTAGATCTCAGGGGATCTTGGAAGATTGCTTGCAAACTCCCTTCCTCCTGCTCTCTCCCCAGTGCGTTTTTTTTTTAAATAATTAATTAATTTATTTATTGGCTGTGTTGGGTCTTCGTTGCTGCACATGGGCTTTCCCTAGTTGTGGCGAGTGGGGGCTACTCTTCATTGTGGTACACAGGCTCCTCGTGGTTTCTCTTGTTGCAGAGCACAGGCTCTATGCACGTGGGCTTCAGTAGTTGCGGTACATGGGCTCAATAGTTGTGGCTCACGGGCTCTAGAGCACAGGCTCAATAGATGTGGTGCACAGGCTTAGTTGCTCTGTGGCATGTGGTATCTTCCTGGGGCAGGGATCAAACCTCTGTCCCCTGCATTGGCAGGCAGATTCTTAACCACTGCGCCACCTAGGAAGTCCTCTCCCCAGTGGTTTTGAGGTCACTGGATCCCAGTATGAGTTCCAGCTCTGCCTTTTCCTAACTTCGTGGCCTGAGGCCAGAAATCTCCCAGAGCCCCTGGGTCTTCAGGTGTCGCATGAGATCAGCTCTGTGTACATTACAGGGCTGCTATGGAAGCAATGGAAGCAACAGATACATATTTCTTCTCCCTGCGAAGTCAAAGTCCTTTGCAATAATGAGTAATGAAAGCAGTTAACACTTAAGTTCCTTCTATGTATCAGGCATTATCCAAAGCCCTTGATATATATTAACTCACCTAATCCTCACAATAATCCTAAAACAGGGGGCGAGGAGCTGTTACTATTTCCTCATGTTGCAGATGGGAAAACTGAGGCAATAAGAAGTTAAGTAATTTGCCTAAGGCCATGCATGATAGAGACAGGATCTGAATCCAGAAATCTGGCTTCAAGTCTGTGCACCACGCACTCTGCTGCACTGTAAACTGTAAAGTGCAGTGCACGTGTGAGGGGTTGCAACCCGCAATCTCTTCACTCACTCCCATATATTTACTCCCAGTTGCAACCATGAGGCACCAAGGCTCCCTACACACCCTCACTCATCTACACCCAGAGAATCATTTTTCCACTAACACACACACACACTGTGTGTCCACTTCCGGGGACAAGGAGAAGGGAGCTGGGCTCAATGCCCAGAAGCCCCAGGAGCAAGCCCAGCCAAGTGTCAAACAGGCACAGAGCTGGGAGGTGAGCTGCAGAGGACAGGAGGGGCTGCCTTCCTGGCACAAAGATACCCTTTCCCCTGAGAAGGGCAGGACATCTCAATACTGAGCTTTCCCAGGACAAAAGGGCATCAGGACCGGGGCACTCACAAAACAAGCCACTGTGTGTGGAGGGTCTGCTCTCTCATGAGACGTTTCACATGTATGATTTCACTTAGCCTCATGTCAATCCTACAGCATCTGGGATTCTCATCCCATTTTGCCAACCAGAAAGCAGAGGTTCACAGAGGTAAAGCGACTTGCTCAAGACCCACAACCAGCAGGTGGCACAACTAGGATTCTAGCGGAGGAGGCCCTCTGGCTCTGCCCCTCATCTGCCTCAGTCTGTCCATCTGAGACAAGGGAACAGCAGAGACTCCCCCTCACAGCAGACACTCTTCTTTTCTTCCCAGTCCTCTCTTATCTGTCCCTCTGCTTCTGTCTTTTTCTCCCAATGTCCACCTCTCCTTCTGGTCCTCCTACCTCTGGTCCAGGTTAGAGGCCTCCAGACCCAGAAGCCCTCTGATGGGCCCATCCTCCCACCTCCCTGCTCATGAGTGTCTGAGGTCTCTAATTACAAACCTTCCCATCCCTTGCAGGCATTTTCAGACAAATCACAAGGAGGGAGCATCACAGGGGCTTTTTTCTGGATAAAGACCAGTGATCCCAACACCTTGGGTTCCAAGTCACATGTCAGTTCCTAGTCCTCAGTTTTTTCCTCTGAAAAATGAGAAGCTTGGATTCCACGCTGTCTAAGGCCACTTTCTGTTCTGATGGGAGCCCCCACGACCTGTTGGACAGTCTTGAGCTCCAGCAAGTACTTTTTATGACAGGCAAGTGTCACAGGCTTTCTCTCACTCAACCCTTAGAGTGGAAGAGAGGGTGTTAAAAGAGGAGGAAGGGGGAGGGGTGCTCAGGGAGGGGTCCTGACTTTCTTCAAACCACTCAGGCAAAAAGGAACCCTCTGTGTTATGACTCCTGCTCAGCCAGGGATGGCAATGTGACCTTGGACAAGAACCTTTCTCTCTTTTGTAGCTCACACCCATATCTTTAAGATGGGCTAGGTGCTCTCCTAAACCTGCAACATCTGGACAGAGGAGTTGGGGAACTCCTGCCAGCAGGTGTCCCAAGTCCTTCCTCCAGGGCTGGGGAGCCCCAGGGTAGGGACTCTGATGGGGAGGAGCGCCCCAGAACTTGGGACCCAGCCCACTGGATAGCCCCAGGCTGCCCCGCAGCTAAACCCAGCCAGGAGGAAACTTCGAACCAGGTCCCCTGATGTCAGAGAACAATGTTCCGGAACAAGGTTCCCCTTCTCCCTCCCCCCCGCCCCCCGCCCCCCGCCGCCGTGCGTCCCGGAAGTCCGTCATGCACCAGAGCAATGAATCCGGCTGGGAGTGGGGGACCTCACTTCCCCCTGGCCGCACTTCAGCGACGCCTAGGTCTCACCGGGGCCTTGGGGAGGGAGAGCACGGGCTGATCTGGTTCCATCCGCCTCGACCCGGTCGGGGACCCCCGGGTCGGTCGCGCCCCTGTTCCGGGAACAGAACTGGACGCTCCCTCCTCCTCCCAACCCCGCTGCCCCGCCCCGCCCCGCCCCGCGCGGGTCCCCCGGGGTTACCATTGGGCATCTGGCAGACGTTGGCGCAGCCGGCCTTGCAGCATTTGAGGTTGTCCGCGCATTCCCCATCCGAGAGGCACTCCTGCGTGCAATTCTCGTAAGCCTTTAGCGTCGGGCACACACCTGATTTCTCTGCTCTGGTGCCTGAGAAGTGGACGAGCAGTGGGGGACCAGAGTCCTAGTCTCAGAGGATGCCTGCTTCCTGTCTGACGGCCCCAAATTTCAATCTCCCAGGAATTCTGAGCCTCAGTCTCTCTTCCCTCCACCCTTCTACAGCCTTGAGAGAGCCCCACCTCCAAGGCTGGGGTCCCCGATACCTGGGAGGACAGGAGAGACCAAACCCTTGGCCTCTGAGCCCTCAATTCTTAGGGAACCCCTGCACAACTGAGCGTCCAGGAGCTTTCGATGTCCAGGGAGAGGGTCCCCCCTCTGGCCACTCCCCCTCTGGGGTCTCCACGATCAGCAAAGAGCCTCCCCATCTCCTCCCCTCCCCCGCGCATCTGTCAGCCTTCAGTGGTCTCCCCACCTCCAGTGCATTGGACCCCAGATCTGAAGCTTCAAGGGTCACCACCTTTAGGCACCAGGGATCCCCGCATTTTAGTTCGTGGGACTCCCCACTTCCGCCCCGGAAATCCTCACTTCTCTGTCTCCAGAAAGGCTAAGCTTCTGCCGGGCTCCTTCCCGGTGCTCCTGGTTCGGCCTCTCTGGGCGCCAGGCCTCTCCCCGCCCCACTCACCTGGGACCGGGGGGAGGCCCAGCAGCAGGCCAAGGAGGAGGGCGGCGACGAGCGGACCAAGGCGGCAGGTAGGCATGGTGCTCGCTGGGGCGGGGTGCAGAAGTGAGGCGCCGCCCGGAAGGGGGGATTTAACCGCTTTCCTGGGGGGCGTGGGGTAGGGGCGGGGCCGAAGCCTTGCGGGTAGAGGGCTCAGCAGACAAGGCAGGCCGGCCAGCTGCCACCTCACGTCATTTCACAATCCCCCAGGATCAGGTGTCACTCTGGCCCCAGTGGGAACCAGGAACCTAAGCTGCTTCCAGGCCGGGTGCAGCTCCACCAGCTGCAGCTGGACCCTTGTCCACTCCTCCCTCCCCACCTTCCTCCTGGGGCCTGCGGGCAGGGCAGCCGGAGGCCAAGGGCTAGACCCAGGACTCCGGGGTCCCCATTCCAAGACTCAGGGGTCTTCCTGTAATGCCCTCTATGGGTAAAGGAGGGGGAAAGGGCAGGACCCGCAGGGAGGAGCTTACAGATGAAGTGGTTGGATTTGGGGTCAGGGGATCAGAGTGTGGATTGCTCTTTAGGGATTCCTGGTGGAGGTGTTGTGTAGGGATACAGAGCACATAGTAGGAGCTGCAGGAAAGAGTATTTACAAATGAACCCACCGGACACAAGAAACTGAGGCCAAAGAAGGTGAAACACCTATTAACATCTCGAGCCATTTGGGACATGTGTTTCTCCCTCTCCGTCTTTTCCACACCAACACTCTCTCAGGGCTCACTGTGTGCTTAGTGTCTCATGGAGTTGTGGGTCTTCGCAGACACTTATGAACAGAGAGATATTATTGTCACTGGCTGTGCATGACAGATGGACTGGATGTGCAGGGGGGGACCCTGCCACCCAAGGTCCCATGAGAAGCTGTAGAGACAAGGTTTGATCTCCGTCCCCCAAGCCCTTGTTTTTTTTCATTCCATCATATATTGCCCAGGTGTCTTCTTCATGACACATCTAGGGCACACAGTGTGTGTAGAGAAAGTAATAACAGGAGCCTTTGGCACGGGCTTTGGGGTGGCAGGGTCTGGGTTTGTCTTCCACCTCCACCGCCTGCCAGCTGAGGGACCTTAAATGAATAACTTCCCTCTTCTGAGCTGCCATTTTGTCATCTACAAAGATGATGATAATATAAGAATCCCATGAGAACACGAATGGCATGTTCCTGCCTGGAATAGCTGTGTCCTCCTTCAGGGCTAGATACACACTGATCTGACACAGGAACCCCAGCTCTGGCACATAAGAGGTCATAGCTCAATGGCTGTGAGTCCTCGAAAAATGGTGTCTATTGTTAGTAAGGAGACTGATGAGTACATACCAAGCTTTAACATGTAGGCTGGTAAATGCGAAAATACAGGTACCCAGCAAGAAGTGCCTTCAAACTTCCTTCCTGATCCAAAATCTGCGGTCTGTAAACCCCAGGGGGTCTTTGCTGCTGGAGGGTAGAAGGGGTCGGGGCAGTGACCATTGTGATGACATGTGAGTAGGAGTTGGTGACAGAAGTACATCCAGCCACTGTCCCCACAGATGGGTCCTGGGGAAGAAGGCTGAGAATACCTCCCCCATGTCCCATGTCCAGCCTGGGGACTGGAGACAGGTCCTTGTTGGGAGGGGCCAGGGCTGTTTACTCTGAGCACAGAGAAGAGTCAACAGGCATGACGCAGGAGCCAGGTGGGGGCACAGCCCAGGGAGGCACCTGGAAGTCAGTCTAGGGCAGCAGAGGATGAGCAGCTGATTTTAGCCTGTGGTCCCAGCTGCCTACTGGACCTTCAGCCTTGGGCACTGCTGCCCACAGCTTTCTTCTGGCACCTAGCCAGCTCCCCAAGCCAGGAAACTGCCAGGCCTCACCCCCTCCCCACCCCCGACAGTTCTCTTGGGCTCTCCTGGGGACTGACTCTGACAGGAATGGGGATTAGTCTGAGGCCAAGGGGATGGGGTGGGGCACACAGATGGAGGAGGAAGTTTCATAGGCCAATGATGCTTAGCTTTTGTGATGCTACCCTGTGTGCTAGGTATATTCATATAGTTTGCTTCTACACAAAATGTAAAAAGGGCAGAAGCTTTAAAACCAAATACATTCAGATCCACATCAGGGGTTGGCTACTTCCTGGCTATGTGACTTATAACAGCACCTCACTTTTTGGACCTACATCTTCTTCTTCTTTAAAAGGGGTATCATGAGGGAATTCCCTGACCGTCCAGTTGTTAGGACTCTGTGCTTTCACTGCTGAGAACCCAGGTTTGATTCCTCATTGGGGAACTAAGATCCTACAAGCTGCCCAGCCAGGCCAAAAAAAAAAAAAAAAAAAAGGTGGGGGTGGGGGGACAGTATCGTGAGAAATGTTTTGTATGATTATTTTAAAGTTTAAAGGGAAAAGCATAAACCAAAGGTTGCAAATCTGGCTAGAATATTGTATTGTTAGCCCACACAGTACATTTTAAAAGTTTGAATTAGTTGCCAAGTGTAAGAGTCAGCGGACTTCCCTGGTAGCTCAGTGGTTAAGAATCCTCCTGCCAATGCAGGGGAAATGGGTTCGATCCCTGGTCCAGGAAGATCCCACATGCTGCACATGCCGTGGAGCAACTAAGCCTGTGTGCCACAGCTACTGAGCCTGTGCTCTAGAGCCCGGAAGCCAAAACTACTGAGCCCACGTGCCACAACTCATGAAGCCCGCGTGCCTAGAGCATGTGCTCTGCAACAAGCGAAGCCACTGCAATGAGAAGTCCATGCACCGCAACGAAGAGTAACCGCTGCTCTCTGCAGCTAGAGAAAGCCAGTGTGCAGCAACGAAGACCCAACACAGCCAATAAATAAATAAATAAATTTATATATATATATAAAAAAGAGTGGGGGATTTCACATAAAAGTAAAATTTTAGCATCTTTCAGAAAAAGGAAACAACCTGGGAACACAGTCTTGCAACATCCCATGGCAACCATCAACTAGAACAGTGGGCCTCAAACCTGAGCAAGCATCAGATTCACTCAGATGACTTGTTCAAACACACTTTTGAGATATCTACCTCCAGAGTCTGATTCAGTAGGACAGGGGTGAGACCTGAGTTTCTGCATCTAACAGGTTTCCAGTGGTGCTGATGGTGCTGCTCAAGGGACCACACTTTGGGAACCATGACCTAAGCCAAATAGAGCTGCTCTGTTCTCATGAGGGGAGTGTTCTCTCCAGTTTCCATAATCCCCACCACGGCTTGTTGTCCACCCTGCCCCCACCCCGACTCCAATACTTCCATCCACATCACTTGCTGGCCTGGAATGAATTCAAAATTGTGACCTGTGGGGTGGACTCACAGTAGGTATTGAGTAAAAAGTAGCTTGTTTTTGTTTAGCAATCTTATAACAATCTTAATAATTAGGTATTATTCTCATTTTACAATTGAAGAAACTGAAGTTCAGCTAAGGGAAAGTGACTTACTGAAGGAAACAGCAGCAAATCAGAAGGAAGACACTTGCAAAGCCTTTTAGTTGTGTGGCTGCAGTTATTTCAATGTCACACACATGCACATACACACACAGAACTCTATCTGAGGTTAGCATAGATGATACATCAAAAAATTTGAATGTGAGTGTAAAATCATATTTGCCAAGGAAAAAAAGGAAGAAAGGAAATAGAAAGGAAAGAAGGAAAGGTTGAAACAAGAGGTGATATGAGTCAGCTGCAGACCTGCCCACTCTACGATGACTGTAAACAAATGAACACTGAAGATTTGAGAAATTCCCAGGAACAAACAGGGTGTCTTTGTACAATGGGGCTTTGTCCTCTTGGACTGTTGGACCCATTCAAACTTCCTTCACTCCAAGGAAACCTCTCTCTCTGAGCGTATTGGCTCTTTTGTTGTTTTGTCACCTAGTATTCTTTGGTTCTTTTTCTGATAACAGTAGCCTGATTTTGATTTGGGAAATGACTCTTCTTCCACCCATGACAGGTGGCCTCAGACCAAGAGTGGCCAATCAGATGCTCTCCCTGGAATTTTAATTTTGACCAATGAATGACAAAAGTCCTGAAAATGTATGGTATTCATTCAGAAGCGGCCTGCGAAGACCTTTGTTCTGTCTTGTTTGCCATCCTTTCCAAGCAGGGTTTTTTTTTTAGCTTTCCCTTCAGTTTCGTGAGCTAAACTAAACCACTTAGTGCTATAGGTTGCCAAAAGAAGATTCCAATGGGATGTAAATTAAGGGTACAATTAGGAAGGGAGATTGCTTTCCTACACACCTTTTCTGGAAACAGCAGTTCATTTCCAGTCTCAGTATGAAGACATTCTTCTCCTTCGTTGGAAATATTTTTCCAGTGTGATTTATATTCAAGATTTGTTATCCTTTCCTATCCTTTTAGCATGTGAGGTTATATGAGTGAATATATTTTCTAAACTGAAGAGCATTGGACAAATGGAAGAACCCTTTATTTTATTTTCTAAAAATATTTATTATTTTATTTTATTTTTGGCAGCATCAGATCTTAGTTGTGTCACGCGAGCTCCTCATTGCCGGCGTGTGGGCTTCTCTCTAGTTGTGGTGCTTGAGCTCGGTAGTTGCAGTGCTCAGGTGCCAGAGCACATGGGCTCTGTAGTTGCAGCACGCAGACTCTCTAGTTGTGGCTTGCATGCTCTGTAGTTGTGGCACATGGGCTTAGTTGCCCCTTGGCATGTAAGATCTTTGTTCCCTGACCAGGGATCAAACCTGTGTCCCCTGCATTGGAAGGCGGATTCTCAACCACTGGACCACCAGGGAAGTCCTGGAAGGACCCTTTATGATCACTTGCTGAGACAGACATAGAAGACACTCTTCCTTCTTCATCTCTCATCCAAGCAAAAATTTTAAGGAGAACTTAACAGTTCACTTTAATGAAGATTTGTAGCTTCCCTTGCTGCTACCAATAAAAGAAGATGCCTTTAACAACTAGAATTAGGTTTATATAACTAAAGCATTTATATAATATATTCATCTACTTTTAAGCCTGATTCAAAATTGACACATGTGCTCCTCTCATTAAATAAGATAAGCCTCAAAGTTCTAGCATATCTCTTTGTTTTCTCATTCTCAATCTTAGCCTATCTTTCCTTTATGGTTTTTCAGAATCATTTCCATCTACGAATATCTCCAGAACTGCAATTGGCTTCTACCTTAGCCAATGACCTGGTCTCCTTCAATTCCTTCCACAGAAATTTCTCTCTAAATCCCATCCTTTCTCAGTGAATATATTTCTGAGGAAACCCTCCGACGAGGATGAGAATCCCTTCTTTTCCAAGGTGGACTCTTCCACCTGGGGTTCCATTCCTTCCCATATGCCCTGTCTCCTCATTCCCCTTCATCTTCATGTGTTCTCTCCCCATGGGACGGAAGTCTCCCTTATCTCTAAGGAAGAAATAAAAATAAGCCAGAAACAAACAAACAAAAAAGGAAGAGAGACTGGATACCCACTACATCCCCACACTGTTCTCACAAATTCCTTCTCTGCTTCCAATAGTTAGAGTCAGTTTCTGTTGCTTACAGCCAGCGAGATCTGATGCCATCACCAGGGTCACCACCAAGTTCCTCATTTCCAAATCCAATGACATTTTCTCAGCCCTCATCCTCCTCTAACTCACAGGTAAGGTCCTCATGGCATAAATGCAAACCAAATTCTTTATACAAATTTTTTTTCTACATCATCTAACTGTATAAAAGCTATGAATAGCAGAGCTTCCCTATTTGAGTACTTTGAGGTCCACCTTGTGAATCTTCATGGCCTTAGAGGACAAAGCTTTCAAACCTCTTTTAGAGGACAATCTTTGAAGTCAGAGGGCCTTGAGTTCAAATCCCAACTCCTGCCATTATTGGTTATGTGACCTTGGAGAAGAGGTTAATCCCAGCTCTATCATTTCCTAGCTCTGTGACCTTGGCAAAGTCACTTAACCCTTCCAAGCTTCAGTTTCTTCATTTATAACATGAAAAAGTACTTCTAGTCTCATAAGGTCAACTTGAACTAGAGATAATTTTTTTTTTTTAAAAAAGCAACCAAGATAGCACCAACAGTGATCAATTGCTGTTGTCAAAATGGCCTGTAGATGCTCTGAGCTCTGTCTACCTGGTTGTGCTTCATCCCAGTGGCTCCAAGGATGTCATCTACCTTCATGCTCTGACAGCTCAGGTTCTGGACCAAAGACATTTTGTGTCTGCACTCCCAGCAGTTCGTGGTGCCTGCAAGTATTTTGTTTTTGCCTGGAAAAGCCAGGTGCTATGGTTTCTCTACCTGATCTCCACAGGGAGAGAAACTGTAACAGACACTCCCAAGTATCTACCCAACAGCCTTTCCTCTTTCTTCCTTCCTAAGAAAGCTCGATGTAGTGTGTGGCAATAAATTCTCTCCTAAAAATATCCATTAAATATATATGTGAGAAATCTGTCAGTATAAGGCCATCTATGTGCTCTTAGGATGGAGATCAGTAATAAATATGTAGGATTTTAAGAGTAAAGTAGGTAAGAATCAAACATGAAATTCTAAGAAACTGGTAAAAGATTCCAGTGAAACCTGATAATGAGTAAATAAAGAGCGTATGCCAAAACACAGTGTTAAAAGAAACATGTAATCCATGTTGTAAAGTATTTGAAAAACAACAACAAAAAAAGGAAAGATGAAGGAAAGAAAGAACCTCCCTCCTTCTCCCTTCAACATCCCTTCCCAGGGTTTATCTAATCTCATCCTCTGTACAGTCATGAGAGGTCAACAGGGTAGATTTCAACATGCCCACTTCATAGAGGAGAAAACTGAGGCTGAATTGGCATCCCAAGTCCAGGCAACACAACACAGGTCCTGCAGGGGTAGAGTGCACACACAGCCAGTATGTACTCCAAGAATTGGTGTGGAAAGCTTCAGAGAATCATCTTAGGTAGGAGCATCCATATAAAGCAGGTTTTTACAGTGGTTGTTATTCATCTCTGTAATTACATGGTACCAGGCACCTCCCTTGTAAATGGACCCACCTCCAGGGTCACATGGGAAGGCAAGAGCAGAGCTGTATTCTCCCTATTATTGTTATTCTGTACACTCCCTGGTCCACATAACCACCCCTCTTATGCCATTTTCCATTAAGTGAATAATCTCAGATCTCCATCGCCAACATGGACCTCTCTCCATTCTTGGTATGTTACATTCCCTCCTTGTTGGCCAGTGACCTTTTAAAAATTAAATCAGACCATGATATTCCCCTGCTCCAAGTCCTCTAGAGGATTCCCGTTGCACCTGGAATCACAATCTAGATGCCCTACAATGGCGTGTGAGCAAACCCCTGTCTATTTCCCCCCTACTTTCTCCTACCACGCAGGCCTTTCTGTTCACCACCTCATTGAGCTTAAACCTGCCCTGGGGCCTTTGCACTCCACTCTTCTTTCTTCATTGCCTGGACACTCACATGGCTCATTCCCTCCCGCCATTCACGATCACCTGCCTGAAGTAGCCCTGCTTTGCTTTGCCTTGGACTCTGCATGATTTTCTGCCTAGCAGTGATGTTTATGTGAAACATATCTTGTTCATCATCACAGACTGTGTGTCCACCAGCTACAGTGTCAGTTCACCACTGTGTGCTGTTCACCACTGTGACCCAGAGCCTAGGACAGGACAGTACCTGACACACCCGGCAGGTACTCAGATAGGACATGGTTATTCAGTCCTTCCTGGGTGTAGGCCCTCTTCTAGCCTCTTTGCATAGATTCACCCCTTTGGTCCTCACTGCTGACCAAAGAGGTAGGTGTCGTTATTAGGACTCCCATTGTGTAGAGGAGTCAGATGATGGCAGAAGTGAATTGACTTGGCCGTACAGCTAGGAAGTTGGCAGAGCCAGAGTTTGAAGCCATGGAGTCTGGTTTGAGCTTTTGATCACCATATATTCTATCCCTAATCAATGTTTCCTGAAAGTGTGCCTGGATGAGTGAATGTCCACTCAACATCTTCCCATAAATGTTCTACACGCATCATGGACTCAAAGATGACCAAACTGAACTTTTCTTCCTTCCCGCAAGGACTTGCTTCTCCTCCTTTCTCCCTGTGCTTCTTCCCTTTCCTTACCCCAGGAGAAATCTCGTAGCAAAGCCTATTGGTTGTTCCTCTGCACTGTCTCCTCTGTAGCCTCTGCTCTCTGCTGAGTCCAGGCCCCTTCCGTCTCCCCTCTGGACATTTGTCATTGAAACAGGTAGAAAGGGGACAGCATATAGCCTTTAAAAGAATGACATAGCCATAGGACACGACAAAGACTGGTTAGACCCAACTAGGTCCAAGATGGTGGGAGATCTTGAGTAGATCTTGAGATCTACTTGCAGTAGACCTTGAGCCTCATTGTATGCTCATTGTAATACATTAGCATATGCCAAATGACACACCCACCAGTGCCCTGACAGTTCCAAGGCTGACCATCAAAGATCAAAAAGTGGGCTGTGGCCCAATTCCTGGAAATCTCCGCCCCTTCCCCAAAATAGTTGGAATAATCCTCCCACTATGAAATTACCCAGCCCATAAAAAACTAACCACTCTGTATTTGAGGGCCTCTTGCCTTCTGATGTGACCCATACCCTGTCTATGAAGTGTATTTCTCCCAAGGCTGTTCTCACCTTTTGACACAAACTGAGTTCTGTCTATGGAATGTGTATCTCTTAAACAAATCCACTTCTTACCTATTGCTTCATCTCTCACTGAATTCTTTCTGTGATGAGAGTTAAAGAAACTGAGCTTCATTAAGTCCTGAGACCAGGTGTGTGATTTCAATTAAAAGACCATGGGTTTGGGACTTCCCTGGTGGCGCAGTGGTTAAGAATCTGCCTGCCAATGCAGGGGACACAGGTTCAAAACCTTGTCTGGGAAGATCCCATATGCTGTGGAGCAACAAAGCCCATGCGCCACAACTACAGAGTCTGTGCTCTAGAGCACATGAGCCCAACTACTGAGCCCGAATGCCACAACTCCTGAAGCCCACGTGCCTAAAACCCGTGCTCCACAACAAGAGAAGCCACCACAACAAGAAGCCTGAGCACCACAATGAAGAGTAGCCCCTGCTTGCTGCAACTAGAGAAAGCCTGCACACAGCAATGAAGACCCAACGCAGCCATAAATAAATAAAGTAAATAAATAAATAAATTTATTAAGAAAAAAAAAAGACCATGCATTCAAGTCCCAACCTGGGTTGCATGGTTTTGAAACAGGAGGGAAGGGGGCAGGGCAAAACCTTTGAAAGAATGACATAGCCCAAGGACATAACATAAACTGATCAGAACCAAATGGGTCCAAGATGGTGGACAAGTCAAATTCCAGGCGCTGTGACAGTTCCAAGCCTGACCATGAGGATGAAGAAGTGGGCGGTGGCCCAATCCTGGAATGCTCCGCCCACTCATTAGCCTATGAAATTACACACCCTTACAAAAACTGACAACCCCCATACTCTGGTGCCTTTCTCACCTTCTGAGATGGCCCACACTCTGTCTGTGGAGTGTGTTTCTCTCTAAATAAATCTCTAAATAAACTTCTTACCTATCACTTTGTCTCTCACTGAATTCTTTCTGTGATGAGACATCAAGAACCTGAGCTTCATTAAATCCTAAAGCCAGGTGTGTGATCTCAGTTGGAAGATCTTGGGTTTTGGCTTGTTTCAAGTCCCAATCTGAGTTTTGATTGAGTTTGAGTCCCAGCCGCATGGGTTCAAGTCCCAATCAGGGTTTTTGGTCAGGTTCGAGTCCCAATCTGAGTTTAGCTGGGTTCAATCCCTGGCACGTCAGTTCCAGTCCCAATCTGAGGTGCATGGTTTCAGTTTTATCACTATCACACTGTCTTGGCCCCACCCTTCCTCTCCAACCTCCACCAGCTTCTCCTAAGATGTCCAGATCCCTCCTGTGGCTTCAGATAAAGCCCCAAACTCTTAGTGCATCTCACAGGGTTCCTCAGGTCTGGTCCCTGCTTTTATATGGAGTACCATCTTGTCCCATCCTCCCACTCATTCTCTCACACCTTCTCCTCCTCCTCATCCATCTCTTGCTTTTCCATCTGCTGAGAACACTTTCCTCATCTTTCTTCCAGGACTCTTACTCATCCCTCAGGCCTCAGCTGAAAGTTCACTTCCTCAAGGTGTCCCTCCATCCAACTCCCACCACCTCCACACTTGTCCAGTTGCCTGCTAACCCTGCCTTCACACCCTGTGCATCACATTCCTTGGTAATCACTTGCTCATTATCTCATAGAATTTCCTGCTAGAAAATGAACTATAAGAGAGCAGAGACTGCCTGTCCTGTATACTTCAATAACTGAGTAAATGTTTTCTAGTATTCATATTAACTGATGATTTATAAACCCACTTTGTGTGTACACACACACACACACACACACACACACACAGAGTCTTTTAAAAACCAAGTACTGGGACTTCCCTGACAGTCCAGTGGTTAAAATCTCATGCTTCCAATGCAGGGGGTGCAGGTTTGATCCCTGGTTGGGGAACTAAGATCCCACATGCCACCCAGCATGGCCCAAATAAATAAATAAAATCTAAAAACCCAGGTACCAAAAGAGTGGAGAGGGTTTGTTTGGACTTTTTAGGGTTTGTTTGGACTTTTTAGGAGGCCACTGGAGGCAGACAGTGCCTTCTGTAAAGAGTGGTTCCTAATGGCTGGTTCCTTGGGGCTTTAATACCAAGGAGAAGCAGCAGAAGCCCCAAGGTCCCCGTACATTTTTGAGAGACCAGAGGGTCAAATAAAAGGCTGGGTGGGGTGGGTATGAGACTGGATCTGGGTGAGGCCTATTGCTGAAGCAAGAGGGATTTAGATTAAGTGTGAGAAAGAATGGGACAAATTTGGAAAAGGTCTTTGACACTCCTTGGACAATAGGGGAAGTTCCTGCAGGTGGACTTTTAGAGGGTGACACTACCAAAAAAGAATGCTTTTTGTTCCTTTCTTTACTATAGTTGACAACACATTTGAAAAGCAGTCAGGAGCCAAGGAAACTGAAACTCTATGTGTTTCTAGACAATTTGCTTTGGTCTGTGGTATTCAAAGCACTTCAGCATCATAATCAATGTAGTTCTTAAAAATACCCAAAGGAGTGAATTTCTTAAGGCAGATACCATCACCCTATTTTGCCAAGAAAGTAACTGTGGTTCAGAGAGGTGAAGGGACTTGCCAAGGTCACACAGCAACATCCAGAGCTACTGAAGCCAATCACTTCTATTTAGAACCAAGTACTTTTCCATTACACTGCTATTAATTAATATTTATTAATTATAATTAAATAACATTTATTAATAGTATTTCTATTACCCTTATCAGAGCTGCCGTTCATTGAGGGGTTACTCTGCCAGGCACTTATACAAGCATTTTACTAATATTATATCCTTAATTCTCACCATAATTCTATGAGAAATTATGAGAAAGGGAAAAGCAGCCCCTGAAATCTCGCAGTTGGCCTTATGTTCCCTTGCTGAACTAATTATTTCGCAAAACATTAACAGCAGACAAAGTCATTCTGTGTCCATGGTGGATTAAGACAAAAAGTGGACACCCTGTAATAATGTTTGAATACAGACAAAATGAGCTAAATTATACAAGTCACCAGATGACCAAGCATCTCCCTATCCTGCCTAATATGAGTGACTGCTGCTTCTTTGCCCAATACAGCTATAACCTCTATCTGGTTTTCCCTTCTTAGGTTAAGATTAAGATGCCCAATCAGAGAATGGCACCACTTCCTAACACCATCCACCCAGAGCAAAGCCAGCTTCCTGAAACCCTCCCCAAAAGCACCTAACACAAGCCTGCATCCTATATGTCCTTTCCAAAATCCTCTTAATGAGAAGCCATGTGGTTCCCCAAGGCGGGTGTTCTCCTTGCTGCAGTGAGTAATAAACCCAACTTGTTCAGCTAGGAACTATTCTTATTTTATAATTAAAGAAAGTAAAACTCAGAGATGTTGAGAAATTGTCCCAAGACCATAAAGTAATGAGTAATAGAATCAGTTCTGTCCCCTTTAACTACTTCTGTTATTTAGGGTCTCTATGCCTCAATTTCCTCATCTGTAGTGATGCAGATAGGTCTGCTCTCCAAAGGTCCATTCATCCCACATCTTCCTAGAGGCAGGGGCATGAAAATATTGTTAAAGTGGCTCTACCTGGGAGAGTTGGGACCTCCTTTTGACTGGGGACCCTCTGAACAAGTCATTCCCACAATGCCTTGCAGCTGGGAAGATCTAATAGTGAACTTGAAGTGTGGTGCATCCTGAGAAATACCTCCATAAGCCTTGGATTCCTGCCCCCACTACATCTTACTCCTCTTCTCAGCCACTGTCATTTGGTTGTTCATATTTCCACAGTATCTAATTGTCACTGCTCTTGACCTTCTGGGGAAAGCAAGACGGGAGCGTGACCTGGGAGTTGTGATCCTACTGCCCATCCTCTTATTCATATACCAACCTCTCTCCTCCAACCCAGTGAAGGGGCACCTCACCCATCAGCCTCTGCATCAACTGTAGGGAGCTGAAACAAAGCGATTTCCACAATTTGAGCCCTGAGAATCTGAAAGCTGGTAGAGGGGACCTAGCAAATACTGCAAAAGAACCTAAAAGACACTTTGTGGGAGATAGGGGTACTTCCATGACTGCCATCTCCCAATGTCTATAGATTTCTTTTTTTTTCTTTTTTTTTTTTCTTTTTTTTTAGTGGGATCTTCCTGGAGCAGGGATCGAACCCGTGTCCCCTGCATTGGCAGGCAGATTCTTAACCACTGCGCCACCAGGGAAGCCCTATAGATTTCTTAGGAGCAGAGTCAGGACCAAGGTGGAAAGTCAGGGCCAGACGGGAGGGGGAGTCTTATTGGTTCAGTGGGACAAAAGAGTTTCTATTGATGAATGCTGCCAGCTGGCACCTGCTGCCCAAGGAAGTGAGCTCTCTATAAGAGGCACTATAAAAACCGAGGCTGGTTGAGTATCTGTTAGCTAAATGTTCTAGCATTTAATTATTCAGAAGCCTTCTCCAATTTTGCTTCCACCACCAAATCCCTCCTTCATTCCAACATTCACTCACCTATGTCACTCAGCTCTGATGGGTCTGTTTCTTAGAGACAATAAAGGTGGCTGCCTCACTCACCTCAGGAGCTGCCATGAGCCGGAGGGAGCAGGAAACTCAAGCTTTAGGACAAGGGTTCTCGTGTATCTCCTCCTCCTCTGCTCTCTATGGAGGGGGACTCCCGGGTCCATCTGTGTTCAGGATTGAGTGGACTTTGACGAATGTGTTGCTGTCTCCTCATGATGCTCAACAGCGACTTGGAAACCAATACAGACTCCAATCTGGGAAGTGGATGGAAGTAGAATCTTTGTTCTCATCTCCACCTCTTTGTCTTAGCCCGAAGTCCACGTTTCCCCTCTTCTCTCTACCTGATAGAATCCAATTCACCCTTCCAAACTCAGCTCAAACCTTGCCTCTTCTGGGAGGCTGGCCTTGACCTTTTCAGGTGACAGCCAGGGCCTCCACCTCAGCTTCCACTGCCTCTATGTTTCTGAAACTCTATGTCTGCCTTCTAGGCTGGGCAGGGAGCTCTTTGCAGGTAAATACTGTCCTGGTCCAGAAGTGTCCTAAGTGGGGTGCACTGGGGGACAGGAGAATACGTCTACAAACTTCTGCTTATTTCTCTCTCACCTACCCTTTATTAAAATTTATATTATTGGGGGGCTTCCCTGGTGGCACAGTGGTTAAGAATCCACCTGCCAAAGCAGGGGACACGGGTTCGATCCCTGGGCCGGGAAGATCCCACATGCCGTGGAGCAACTAAGCCTGTGAGCCACAGCTACTGAGCCCATGCGCTGCAACTACTGAATCCTAGAGCCCATGCTCTGCAACAAGAGAAGCCATCACGATAAGAAGACTGCACACTGAAATGAAGAGTAACCCCCACTCTCCACAGCTACAGAAAGCCCGCGCGCAGCAACGAAGACCCAACACAGCCAAAAAAAAAAAAAAAAATTATATTATTGGGACTTCCCTGGTGGTCCAGTGGTTAAGACTCCATGTTTCCACTGCAGGGGGCATGGGTTTGATCCCTAGTTGGGGAACTAAGATCCGGCATGCCACATGGTGTGGCTAAAAAAAAAAAAAAAAATATATATATATATATAAAAATATATATATTACTGAATACTTCAAGTGTACATACTAGTACAATAGTGTGCATATAATTACAGAGATGGGATTTGCACACTCAGAATATTTACTGATTTGGGTGTGAGTAATCACATAGATTCGGAAGCTACTCACATAGATTTGGTCATTACTGTTTCCCTGGTTCCTATCACAAAACAGACGCTAAATATCGATATGTGTTAGAGTGATGAATGAACCAAAGAATGAGTGATGGTGCCTGGGTTTAATCTATTATAATGTCTCGTAGTCATTAGCTGGATGACACTGGGCAAGATACTTCCCTTTCTTAGGTCCTAAATTCCTCACCTATGAAATAAGGACTTTGGATCAGCTTCTGTCCCACACGCCTTCCAGCATTAATGTTTCTAGGTGAGGTTGGAGTCATTCCTCCAGTGGAGGACAGCATCATTTAGTCAGTAATTATCCTAGCGAGTGTTTAAATTGCACTGATTACATGCCAGTCTCTATGGTCTAAGTGCTCAGCATGTCCTAATTCATTTATCCTCACAACCACCCCATATAGAAAGAAGACAGGCAGAGAGTTTAAATAACTTGTTCAAAGCCATATAGTCTGGCAGTTGTGTGCCCCCCCGACCACTGACCACTGCAGCCTTCGGTGTTGCTGGCTGACTTCCAACTGCCAGTATCTGTAGCTTTTTGCCTGAGAGGTTTCTTGGAGCCACAGAAGAAGCCTGTGTACAGAGGAAGCCAGAAGTCCTTGACCAATGAATGACGGAGTTGGTATGTAAAATGCCATTACCTCTTGGGAGAGGCAACCACAAGGAAGGTGTTGTACCCCACCTGGCCCATGGGATAGAGCATCACTAAAGTGCCAGTGGGCTTGCTCGCTCCATGTTGCTTGGCCACATTTCCTGCCCTTTCTCACCCGCCTGCATTTTACCCAATAAACTACATTCTCTCTACTTCTTAGGAACCCCCAATTAAGACAGACCCAGGCTCTGGATCTTTACAGACTGGCTGAGGAGTTGGGCTCTTAACTATCTTCCTTCCTGCAAGGGACAAAAGCTTTGGGGCAGTCAGCTAAGCTGTTGTGGTCAGGGGTCTGCCACTTATCCGCTGTGATAGGTTAAACTGTGTCCCCACCAAAAAAGAGATGTTGGAGTCCTAGTCCCCAGGAATGCAGGATATGAGCTTATTTGGAAATAGGGTTCTTTAGTGTGGTGATTAAGTTAAGAGTTCATTAGTGTGGGCCGCAATCCAATATGACTAGTGTCCTGATAAAAAGGGCAAATTAGGTAACAGACAGGGAGAATGCCAGGTGAAGACTGGACTTGTGCTGCCACAAGCCAAACCTTCCAGGAGCTGGGAGGATGGCCTGGAATAGACCTGTCTTCAGGGCCTTCAGAGGGAGCATGGCCCTGCTGACACCTTGATCTCAGACTTCTAGCCTCCAGAAGTGTTTAAACCACTCAGTTCAGGAAATTCCGTGGTGGTCCATTGGTTAGGACTCTGCTCTTCCATTGCAAGGGGGACAGGTTTGACCCCTGCTTGGGGAACAAAGATCCCGCAAACCATGTTGTGAGGCCAAATAACTCAGTTCATAGGGCTTTGTTACAGTAACTCCAGGAAACAAACCCACCAGCTATGTGACATCTCCATACCTCCATTTCATCCTCAAAGGAGTCTCAGATGATTAAATGAAATAATGCCAGAAAAATGCTAAGCATGCAGCCTGGCACATGGCAAATGCTCACTAAATGGGTGAATATTTTTCTTTAACTGAAGTAGAAATCCCTACCCCACCACGGACCTCAGGGAAGGAGTTTCCTTGGGCAAGTGGACAATTGAGCCTCATCTTTCTTCCTTTCTCCTTCTGAGAATCCAGAACAACCTGCACCCACATTTGACCTGGCCCAAGAAGTAAAGAACTAAAGCTTTCATTTTGAGGTGTCTGTCAGCCAGGTTTTTGTGTAGCTTGGGGTGGCCATTAAGAGGTAGACGGTGCTGCAATGGGTTTGCTTCCTATACCTGGTAGGGCCCAGTCTGAGGACAGGACAAGGGGAGGTGCCCATTGCTCTGCAGAACAGTGAGAAGGACCAGCATTTCCATGGACTGTTGGTCAAGGTTCTTAGTTGCAAACAACAAAATCCACTCCAGTTAGTTTAATTAGAAAATGAATTTATTAAATAAGGCTAGAGGTTGAAGCCACAGACAGATAAATTTGTAATATCACTGTGGGGGAAAGGGGCTTCTTTATTGAAAAGATCTCTGCCACCACTGACCCTCAGAACTAGCTGCTAGAAATTCCATCACTGCCACCTCCAAGGAGTGCATTGATGGTGGGGAGGGGGATGAAGGTGAGGATGTAGTGAGGAAAAGAGGCAGGGATCTGCTGAGGAGGGTAGGTGTGAGAAAGAAGCAGAGAAGGAAGCTCAAATCTTTCAGAAGCAGCCACATCCCAGGCCTGTGTGGGGCCTCCTAGGACTTCACCATCTCAGCTGTTCTCTGCAAGAAAGGAACATGTTGATTATCATTCCTGAAGCCCCTGACCTTGACGGTCTACACCCTGACAGAGACTTGACCATCCCAGAAATGAGCAAGCACGGTACTTCTGACACCAGGATGACCAACAAGAAACAAGCCAGTTTGCCAAGCCTAGATGGGGCACTCAGGAGCACTGCAGACCCACTATGCAAGGTGTCTGCCTCAGTGTTCCCATCTGAAAAAGGGGGAGCATGTGAGTGGCTTAAATTATCTAGAGGATGATTCTAGCTGTGACCTTCTACCAAGCTGGCCCATGGAGGATGTGCTCAGTCTGTGATTTCACAGGCCACCCCGGCCACATATGAAGGAGTGGGGGTCCCTGAGCTCCACCTCTTTCCCCAGCCCTTCCCCTCCCACCCAGCTGTTCACCCTGTCTTACCGTTGGCCTCATGGCCACCACAGGTGCTGATGCACTCCTTCTCATTCGGGAAGTTGTTCTGCTTATGTCTACACCCGCCGTAAGTAAAGGTCTCACAGAGCCCGGACTTGGCATTGTAGAAGTACCTCTTGAACATGGCCCTGCAGGGACCCGTGTAGGGACGCTCCAGGCAGAAGGCAGGGCGCTGGGCTGCAGGGATGGGAGGGGCTATGGGTTAGATATGAGGATGGTCATCACAGCTATGTCTATAAGGTCAGCAATTGAAACCACCAGTTCACAGCTTGGTCTACAAGGTCAGCAACTGAAACTACCAATGTCTTGAAATACAGAATGATGGGGCTGTGGGTGGGGGGTGGGGGAAGGTGAGCAGAGTTGAAAAGTGAAATTTCCATTTGATAGCCTGCATTCTGAGGCATTATTATTAATTTTGTTAGGTGTGAGGATGACACGGTGATGATGTAAAAAAGCATATACCCTGGGGACTTCCCTGGTGGCGCAGTTGCTAAGAATCTGCCTACCAACGCAGGGGACACAGGTTCGAGCTCTGGTCCAGGAAAATCTCACATGCCTCAGAGCAACTAAGCCACATCTACTGAGGCTGTGCTCTAGAGCCCTCAGGCCATAACTACTGAGCTCACGTGCTGCAACTACTGAAGCCTGTGTGCCTAGAGCCCGTGTTCCACAAGAGAAACCACGGCAATGAGAAGCCCGCACACTGTAACAAAGAGTAGCCCCCACTCACCGCAACTAGGGAAAGCTCCTGTGCAGCAACCAAGACCCAACTCAGCCAATAAATAAATAAATAAATGAAAGAAAGAAATTAAAAAAAAAACTGCAATACGTTAAAAAAAAGTTTATTAAAAAAAAAAACCCCATACACCTTTCATGAAGTATTCATGGATTGATTGGCATGATGCTTCAGATTAGCTTTAAAAAACTCTGGAGGGATAAAGAACACACATAAAGAATATTCTCCATTTGTTGCAAATTGTTGAAAGTGAACAATGGGTACGGTACATCAGGTTTATTGTACTATTTTCTGTACTTTTGAGTATGGTTGAAAGTTTCCACTATTAAAAAAAGTGTGAAAGAATCATGCCGTAATGGAGAAAGGCATGAAAAAACATAGTGTGTTAACTTTGGCTATCTCACGGGGATGGGAATACTAGAATGTTGAGGGGTGTGATATTGTGATTTATAATAAGAAATATATATTTGGTCTTCATTCCATCCTGGTACAGAGCTTCCACAATCCTTGGAATTTCCTAAGTGAGGAGAGCAATAGGGTGTCTTCAATTATGTGAAGAGGGTGACTTTTGGAAAGTCCCTAGGTAACCCATGGATGCAGGCTGGTTGCTGGGGAAACAGTGTCTGATCAGGTGGTTGAACTTTCACCCCGACCCCCTGAAGCCCCAACCTCCAGGGAGAAGAGAGTGGGTGGACATTTATCAGTCATCAATGGCTAAGGGTTTAATCAATCATGGCTATGCAATGAAGCCTCCCACAAAACACAAAAGGATTGAATTTGGAGAGTTTCCAGGTCGGCAAACAGGAGCAGATTTGGGGAGTGTGTGTCAATGACAGAGATCATGGAAGCTCTGTGCCCTTTCCCCTTATCTTGCCTTATGCAGCCCTTCCATATGCTTGTCCTGAGTGTGCCCTTTTATGATAAACTGGAGTCTTAAAACTTTCCTTGTACATCTTTACATTCTCTCAATTTCTTATGCGCATGTATTCCTTTTGCAATTATGAAAGAAATATTTAAAATAAAATATATCACAATTTTTATAATAAGTAAATAATATTGTAGAATATTTATTGACATCTGAAAACGGTTTAAGTATATTGTGGAGTAAAAGCACTCCATCCAGTGATGCATTAGTTTTGTAAAGAATAAAACTCCTGCCATGAAGATATGGGTGTCAACTCATTTTTAGCAACAGATCCCTTCTTTCAAAGGAAAACTTATTAAAAGAAATCTGGGTATTGGGTGAAGCCCCATCCTCAAACCTCACTATCCACCACCAGCCATCCTCCCATCCCTTCCTACCCCAGAACCCCCAGGTCTCACAGAGCACCTGGTGCAAACCCCTGGACTATATTCTTTAAGGTCTTAGAGAAGCCACTCTTTGGCTGTGTGTAAGATAAGTAACCACTCTGAGCCATAGCATCCTCATCACTGAAATGAGCCTAATAATCTCAACCTCAGGGACTTGTTGAGAGGATTACAGATGATGTCTCTCAAGTAACTTGACAATCTATCAATACTCAATAAATATTAGTTATTAGAGTAATTGTTAGATGCACTCATTCAATTTTAATTTGATGTTCCAGGGCAGTGTCCAAGCTAAAAATCACCTATGGACATAATTGCCCATTAAAGCCCTTCAACCTCCCCACACCGATGCACAACAGATGAGTCCCCAAGGACCACCCTGGACACCAATACAGTCAGCCTTTCAACATTGGGACACATGATGCTTCTTTTCTGGAGCCTCAGATTAAGTAAATGGCTTCCTCTTAGAACTCTAGCATATCAAGAACACACGTTTATTCTAATGTTTTAAAATGTGTATTGATCAGAAATTGGAAAAACAATTATATATTTTAGATGTAAGTTGTCAAAATGTAAAATATCTTGATGAACATTTAAGATAGCAACTCAAATTCTCTGAATTATTCAATGTGTTTATTCAGCCAGACTTCTTGATCCCGTCAATTAACCAAAAAGAAAATCCTGTGAAACACAAGCTAAAAAGATCACATAAATGTCCAGAGAGCAGAGGGAAAGCTCTCATTTATGAGAAAAACTTTGTATTGATTTGAAAGTTCTTTTCTTAAACATAAGGAATAGAAATTCTCTACTTAAAAGAAGAATTTCCTCTTTGAAGCAGAAAATTACATCTAATAGAAGATAATACATTTACACTTGAACTTGAAACCAGGAATGAGGTGCATTCAGGTCTCAATGTAAAGCTCTTGGTCTCAGCTGAACATGGCCAGGATTAGGGTGAAGCAAAGAGGCAGGTCAAGCAAGTGCAGGATCACATCCTGTCTTTTGTTAAAACATTCATATTGGGTTCTTGGTGGATTTTTGCATTAATTTTGATTTTTTACACTATTACAGTCAATTGCAATTTATCTGCATTCCCTTTAAATTCTGGGCTCGAGGTGAGAGATGAGTGACTCACCTCACCCTAGTCCCAGCCCTATCGCGGAGGTGGAGCACGTCCTCTCTGGAAGCTAAGGAGTAGAAGAAAGGGAAGGCTGTGTTTCTGGAGGACAGCCCCACCTGCTGGGGAGCTCTGCCTGGGGCTGCACAGTTTGTTCCTCATCTCTGGATGAGCAAGTCAATTAGTTCATGTACATTAGGACCTCAAAGTAGAAGGATTTATCTGAATCTTTGGGTTGCAAGATTTAGAAATCTTGACTTACATTTTCATGCTTTATTTTCTAAGTTTATCATAACGAACACATATTAGTCCATTCATGCATCAGAAAACAGCAAAGAAAAGATGTTTAGCTGTTTAATTAAGGAACAGAATTATCCTCAACAGAGAAAGTCATTCATGTTATTCAAGAGAACTGGGATGGACCCAGGAAAGAGCTTAGGTACACCCTCCATCATGGCTCCCCTGGACCACTGCAGCAGCCTGCTCACTGCGCCTGTCTCTACCCTTTGCCCCCTAGAGGCCACTCTCCGCACTGCAGCCGCAGGCATCCTGTTACAAATTTTGCACTAACCCATTGCTCCTGTGACCGTCGGTGACTTCCCAGCTCTCTCAGGGTCAAATTCTGATTCCTATAAAGTCCCACAAGAGTCCTCATGATCTGCCCCCATGGCCTCTCTGCCTCATCTCTTTCCACTCTCCTCCCCTCCACCCACGCAGCTCCAGCCACTCTGGTCCTTGCTGCTGCTCAAACACACGGGGCACGTTTTTTTCTGCAGCCTCTTCTCAGCACCTCCTTATCACAGACAGTTTCTTTTTCACGGACCCTCTATAGAAAGAGCACAGCCTCTTTTATCCCCATCACACTCTACCTTCAAAACACTCGCCATGACCTACACAGTTGTCTGTCTTCCTCCTAGAGGGCACTGGTTTTTGTGCTATGTTTTGTTCACAGCTATGTCCTCACACCTAGAACAGTGACTTATAGGGCTTTGATAAATACTTGTCAAATGAATGAACCTCCCATTTCATGCTTATGCCAAGTGTACAGCCATTCAGAAGAATGAATTTAACTAAATTCTTGTTAGTGAAATGACTCTTTGGTGATGGGACACTGAAACTGAGCAGGACCCTGTGTGGTTCTAGGCACAAAAGCCTTTCTCTGTCCCGTTTCTTATTTGCAGAAAAAAGGCTTCAGCCTCCTAGACCTTCCAGAATACCGAAGGGCAGATTCAAACAGTTGCTAATCAGGGAAGGGAGGGAACAGAGAAACAATGGGAGATGCAGTCAAGAAACAATAGTGCAGCCTTGGGGCAGGGTCCAGGTTCCACCAGAAGGAATGTACTTATCAATATCTTTGAGTTTTTGGACAGGAACTCAAGCCCCCACCCAGGTGGAGGATGGTAACTTCTGGCTGAGCACAAGATTCCTGGAACGCTACCCTGTTACCTCACCACCAACCAATCAGAAGAAGGGCACACACCCTGTAGCTCTCACCTCAAATTTTGCCTATAAAAACTTCTCCCTGAAAACCATGGGGGAGTTCAGAGTTTTTAAGACATTAGCCACCCTAGTCTCCTTGCATGGCTCTACAATAAACCTTTCTCTGCTCCAAACTCAGATATTTCGGTTTGTTTGGCCTCACCGCATTGGGCACACGGACTTGCATTTGGTAACAGCATGTCTGGATAATTATGAACCTAGCTCTAACATTCTGTATCCTGAGAGGATAATAAAATAGTAGTCAGACATGGAGGGAAGGGGAAGGGCCTAGCGTTATTACCAATATTCTAACAGCCTGGGAGAAGCATAGCCTGGACCCCATGAGCAAAGTCACAGAAGTGTTGCTTTTCTTACAATAGTAACAGAGGAAGAATGTCATTATTTGACGCTTAAGAATTTTTTCTTAGGGGGAGGAGGTAGGTAGACAAATTGTTTCAGACGAAGACGTCTTGGTGGAAAATGGACATTATAGGGCATGAAATGGAAAAAAACTCTATATTCATGATTGATAATCCTTTGCAAGAACTTGTTCAGTAGTTATGCCTTGTACAGGTGGGGAAATTGCAGAAAAGTGACAGACCTCAGGTCACAGAGCAGGTGAGTGGTAAGGTCAGTTCAATATACTATCTTGTTACAACCCATTTGATGAAGCACCTGACACCTGTAGGGAATTGTTAAAATACAGGTAACTGGTAAGAGTTTCCAGGAACACTGCCCCCATTTTACTCCCCTGTACCTGAGCCTCATCCCAGTCACCAAAGCCCAGTGATGGATGAGCCTGGGTTTCTTCCCTGACATCAAATATGTAGCATCTCTATCAACACCAGCTAATTCTCCAGCACCAACGGGGCATCCCCCAAGTCAACTCACTTCAGGCACTAAATCCGCAGTTAGCACAGACCCCACGGGTTGAAGGCTCAATCCCACAAGACGGTCCCTGCTTCAAATACCAGCTACGTATCCCTGGTGTCACAAACTTTTGACCAACTGGCTATAAATTCGGGGGCTCTGTGACCGCAATTTCAACTTTCAATAATTAAAATGACTCACAGAACTCAGGAAAGCCCTTTTACTTATTGTTCCTGGTTATTATAAAGGATAAAACTCAGGGACAGTCGAATGGAGATGTGTAGGGCAAAGGGGGGTGAAGGGGTGCAAAGCCTGCATGCCTTCTGAGGACACTCCCCCCTCACATCACCTGGAAGCTCTTTGATTTCCAAAGTTTCGTGTTTTTGTTTTTGTTTTGTTTTGTTTTGAAATTGAGGTTTCAATAGGTGGGCAAATTGATCAACTCATTGGCTTTTGGTGATTGACTTCTATCCCAGTACCCTCTCCTCTCCTCAGAGTTGCTGGGGGTTGAAAATTCTAACCCTCTAATCACCAGATGGGATTTTCTAGAGTCCAGCCCCATCCTGAAGCTATGCTGGGTCCCTTTCATTACCATACAAAAGACAGTAAATTCCAAGAATTTCAAGCCTGGGCCTGGAACCAGGAGAAAGATCAAATATTCATCCTTTTATTACACTACAGGGAGGTTCAGGGACATGGCAGAAACCAGGAATAGAGAGTCTCAGAGATGGGGTTCCCAACCTGGTAGAGTTACACAGGATAATTCTTTTTTAAGCTGAAAACATAATGTTTTTCTGTTCTAGAGTCAGGAAATGTCCCTGGAGTTCAAACTGCCCAACTTTCCAGGAGAAATCCAGAAAGGGTTGGCCACACCGCCCCCCACCCCTGCTCCCCAGCTCCTTCCATGGGCTCCCCTCATTCCCCCTCAGCCTGCAGAGGAGAGGTGAGCCTGGACTTACCCTGGACCTGGTTGCTCTTTTCATTCCCCGAGGTGGTGGCCACCAGGGTGCCGAGGAGGATGAGAAGGGCTACAGAGAGGCAGAGCCGGCTCATCTTCGTGGCCTTGCAGGAGGGCTTCTGAGGGAAGCTGGGGGCTGACAGAGCTTTTCATACCCCAGCTGAGGGGTGGGATCAGGCAATGAGGAGGGGAGTGAGGAAGGGGAGGAGCTGGGGTCAGCAGTGTAACAGGGAAGAGCTGAATCGGACTCCATGTTGGATCCATTTCTTTGATGATAACCTTTGCTTTTCATTGCTTATTTTATTATAATCATATGTGACGGCCTGCCTCAGAGAACCCTGCCCACCTGTGAATGGCTGCAGAAAAGAAGAAATGAATACATCCTCTCCCCGAGGCTAGTCATTCCAGGAGATGTTTTGAAAGACTGATATTCCTTTTACTTTACTTGTCTGCAACCTCTCCTTCACTATTCTGCCCTTTTGCTTTACTTCCTTGCCGCCTCGCCCTCTCTGATTCTATGAAACAAACTGGCATCCAGACCCCAATAAGATGGTTTTTTCAGAGACACCAGTTTTCTGAATAAAGACATATCCCTTACCTCAACACCTCGTCTCTGATTCATTGGCCTGTCGTGCAGCGAGCAGAGTGAGCTTGGACTTGACATAGCCATCCAGGAGCCTTGCTGCTCATGGCTAGCCGGTCCTGCTAAGGGAATATTGGGGCAAGGCCCTAGCAGCTGCCAGGACCATTTGTCCTAAGGATCTTCCCTTCAAAGTTCCCTGAAGTGGCACTGGCTACCCCAGCGCTTGGCAGTAGAAGCAAGGAACCGGCAAACTTCAATTTGGGGCTATGAGTCAACGGACTCAATTAGATTCTGGAACTTTGGTTCCATCCGGGGAATTTCAGTTCCATCTGGGGAAATTTTTTTTCCAATCTGGGGAACTTCAGTTCCATCTGGGGCGAGTCAATGGACTCAATTTGATTCTGGAGGGTAAGTCACTCTGGCGTGCATGCCAGGAACACATTTCCCTCCCAATTTGGCTTTTTCCTTTATGTGACAAGCCAATTTGTTTGATTGCGGTACCTGTTGTGGGGGGGAATTGTTGTTGGACTCTATCTGATTTTGGAGAACAGTTCATTGGGAACTAGTTCTCTGGTTTTTGCAGGATAAGTCTACCTGATTTGGGAACTAGTTCATTGGTTTTGTAGTGGTTTTGCTTGGTTTTGTGTGCATTGATGCTAGAATTTGTTTTTGCCTTTTGTATTAGAATTTGTCTCTGTCTTTTGTGTTTTGGTGTTATCAAATTTATAAAAATGGGAAATACTCCATCAATCCTGAAGGAGAGCACTTTGGGGCATATATTAGATAAATGGGCTAAACATAGCTGTGAGCCTATGGCTAAGTAAGAGAAATGATATACTATTCTAATCAGATGTGGACCCAATATATGTTAGGATCAGAAGAATGGTGGGCCCTGAATGGCTCACTCCATTATTATACCACCTCGCAGTTAGTTAGAAGGGTTTTGCAAAAGAGCAGGGAAAAGAGATGAGATTCCATTTGTAGGAGCATTTATGCTATTGCATCAGGAGGAAAAGGAGTCAGAGGACTGCCACCTTATGGCACAGCAATCTGAAAGGAAACCCAAGGGGAAACCTATTCTACAAGGAAAAGAGGGAGAAAATGAGAGTGGGGACATATTGCACCAGAACTTAAATGCCCCTCCAGCCTATCCAGCTCCCCCACTGGCCGAGCAGGCTGCACTAGCAGTTGTTCAGCTGCCCCCCTTCCCCTCGTCCGCATGCCACCATCATGTTAGCCACCATCATGTTCTCCACCTCCTGTTTCCCCTACACGTGGGGATCAAACAGAAGTTTCTATGTTAACCCCCAGAGCACAGGGACCTGGTTTAGTATCACCATCTAAGACCCAACAGGGCACCCAATTTGGACAGGGAGCCACTTCTGCAGCAGGGCAATTTTCCTTGCCCCGATATCCTGTAAAAGGCCAGGGAACTCCCTTGGACTTGAAGTGTCCAATTCTAATTTCCCCACAGGAGCCCTGGGTTACATTGACAGTGGGGAACAAGTTGACCGACTTTCTAATAGATACGGGTGCCACATATTCTGCGGTAAACACCAAGGTGGCACAGAAAACATCTCAGTCTATCCCGGTCATGGGAGTTTCTGGAGAAGTACAAAACCATTCCTTCTTACAACCTCTAGAAGGCCAGCTAGGGGACCTCACCCTACAGGGCCATGGATCTCGAATGAACATGGATCCCTCCTCCCCCAAGGGACAGGCCCTTTTGGCTAGACATTTCATGGCCCTGTCTGGTGCAAAATTCAGAAAGCAACTTCTGGTCCTCAGACTCCAATTTCCAATTGGCTTATTCAGTTTTCAGTAATAGAGATATGGCTGAAAAGGCTGAACACACTCAGAGAAATATGCAAAATGATTGCAATGGCTTTGTCTGCTCAGAAACTAACAAAGGGGAAAACAAAGTCATCCTAGGAGAAACTTGCCTGTATCTTTGAGATGCAAATATCCTATCTGGTCATCTCAGAGATCCTTATCTCTGCCATCTTTTTTAAAATGCAAATTAAAAAAAGAGGGTACAATAATTTAGAACTCAAGTTGTTTTCCATAAATATTAGTAAAAAGGGTCTAGCCATCTAGACAAGGGAGCTTGATTTGTTCCATCTGCCAGAAACTCAACCTTAATCCAACCTTTTGTAAACTGATAGGTTTTTACATTACTCTATCTGACTCAGGGCTGAAATTTTGAAATGAGAACTATGATGTCTCTCTGTGTGTTTCCATGTGCCTTTGTCTTTGGACAACATTGCTGAGGTTAATCCATAAATGAGCTCTATTTAATTGGCTTAAAGAAAAGTAAGTGCTTACAAACCAAACAATTCTAAATACAAGAGAAATTAAGCTAAATGTGTTTCAGGTTCACATGAACTGGGAAATATTTAGTATTAATATTTAAATTTGTTGATCTAATTAATATAGATATGTCTTCAGAGCCATCAATATTAAGTATAGTACTTTCACTGCAGCTAGACTTAATAGAAGTTAAATGAAATCTTGTTATGTCTGTTGCAAATTTGTCAGCAAGAAAAATAACCTGATATGATGAAATTTTAAAGTAAATGTAAACAAGATAAGAGCTTTTAGATAAACTATAAGAATAATTATGTTCCAAAAAAGTCATCTAAAATAGTTTCTTCAGGGCTTCCTAGGTGGCACAGTGGTTGAGATGCAGGGGACACGGGTTTGACCTCTGCTCCAGGAAGATCCCGCATGCTGCAGAGCAACTAATCCTGTGCGCCACAACTATTGAGCCTGAGCTTTAGAGCCCATGAGCCACAACTCTTGAGCCCGTGTGCTACAACTACTGAAGCCCACGTGCCTAGAGCCCGTGCTCTGCAACAAGAGAAGCCATGGCAATGAGGAGGCTGCACACCACAACGAAGACCCAACACAGCCAATAAAAAAATAAATTTATAAAAAAAAATTTCTTCAGATTTTGATAACTATTACTTGTCTCTTGTTTTCACTAGAAATTAAGGTTTTTAAGAGTTGGGGATTCTAATTTAAATACATAATTAAAGCTACTGAAAATAAAACATTTTAGTAGGGTAGAATGTGTGTTTTCAGTTAATAAAATATGAGAAATGGAATTACATTTCACTGAGAAAATTTTGTACATGGTCAGGATTAACTAAATTTAGATTGAAGTTAACTAGGTGAATGGATTTTGTTAAGTAAGCTAATACAAGACTGGAATTTGATCTGTGAAAAATGCTCTTTTTGATAACAGATTTATGAGTTTCTGTGCCCTTAGGTGATCTGTATTTGTTTTCTTTCAATCATTTCATGACTTTGGTTAAATGAATAAGTATTTTTTCACAGTGACCTATGATCCTGCTGTGTTTTAAAACCTTTTTGATTTTTTTTTTTAAAAGAACTGCATTTTATTTATTTATTTTTTTGGCTGCATTAGGTCTTCATTGCTGCATGTGGGCTTTCTCTAGTTGTGGCTAGTGGGGGCTTCTCTTCATTGTGGTGCACAGGCTTCCCATTGTGGTGGCTTCTCTTGTTACAGAGCATGGGCTCTAGGTGTGTGGGCTTCAATAATTGTGGCACGTGGGCTCAGTAGTTGTGGCACATGGGCTTAGTTGCTCTATGGCATGTGGGATCTTCCTGATCCAGGGCTTGAACCCATGTCCCCTGCATTGGCAGGTGGGTTCTTAACCACTGTGCCATCAGGGAAGTCCCCTTTTTGATATTTTTTAATAAACTTCCCAAATATTAAAATCTGACTAAAGCTTTTTAGGTTCCAGCTGACTCTGGGATACTTCGAAAGAACATTGCTGAGACATCTCAGTGAGATGTCAAACTAGGTTTATTTGGCATGTTAAATTACTTCAAAAACATTGTCAAGTGATTGGAGATGAATCTTAGGTTATAGTGTAGGCATAAATGTCATTTATATAGATACTCCAAAATTTGTATGGAATCCCTAACATCTGATATGTCCTGGTATGTTATCAATCATAATACTAGTTATTCTAAAATGTTATATCCAAGTTTCCTGTTAATTACATTGTTAACAAATATAAGTTTCTGATAGCCTTTAGATAACATCACTGGACTTGGTAACAAATGACAAAACTAATGGGAAACCTGATTATTTCATCCAGGTCAATGGGAATTAATTACATGGGACTGAATGAACTGGTAAATATGATTTATAACTTTATGGCTTTGGGAAATATACTGGCTCTAATCCTTGTTTTTCAGAAAAACATTTTCTCCTATGCTATGACCTACAACAAGTTGATAAAGGATGCCTTTATAAACAGAGATGAAACATTTATCTTTTTCTCTCTCCCTGATCCTGCCAGAATTTGGTGTTTCCAGCCGGTTCTCCTGTGGACTTGATATTATGCTAATCATTGTTTTAATTTGTTCTTTGTTTCCAAATTGTTTGTACTTTGTGTCTCCCTGCTGCACTATGTCTTTGTCAATGTTACTAGCTGCATTACTTATATCCTGTCTATTTTATACGATTGTAGTCTCTTGCAGTACCCAGTGTGCAACCAGGCCTCCAACAAAACATCTATGGCTAAACATCTTAAGGAAATAGATCACATTTATAACATAAAATAATTGTAATGATGTAATGATTTTAGGTATGGTAAGAAGGACCAGGGGAAAATGTCTCCTGGGTCATTATTAGACAGAGGATCCAGATACTCTTTAATTATCAGTAAGACCTAATCCAAAAATCAGCACCTGGAGTGGCATGTCAAGAGTTTTTGCCTGACCTAGGGTGACCCTCCCAGCACCATGGGATAAAATTTGATCATGAAATGTCTCCCAAATACTGGTCAAATTCCTGACCAAGAGGAGAGGATCAGTCATTAGCAATGGCAGCCCTCCAACGTCAGCCAGTGAGCCCCGAGGAAACTCAGGAAGGAGATGAATACCTGCTATCTAGCAGCCATCAGACTGAAGCCACTCCCTATGGTGAGCCCTGAGGAAACTCAGGATATGAAAATACAGGCTGTAGGACCCAGATAGCTGTGGTACGTATATTAAAAAAAAAAAAAAAAGATTTCAGTGAGCCCAGACCCTTGCATCTTCCCGTACATAGAAAAATGCTAAATTCCTTAACTTGAGATGTGGCCTCCTGGGCTTGAAGCCCTCAAAATTCCTGATAACTCTCAACTTTTGTGTCATAAATATTTTTAAGCCTGAAGGTGGAAAGTAGACACTTCCGAAGTGGAACAAAGGACAAATCTCAACATTCAGAACACTGACACCACTGGTGGACACTCTCAGAAAGATCCACCTGATGGAGAAATTAGAACATCACCACCTTTTTTTCCACGAGTTTGTGAAGTGGACATTGACAGTGGGGAACTGTAACAGGGAAGAGCTAAATCAGAGTCCACGTTGGATCTGTTTCTTTGATGATAACCTTTGCTTTTTGTTGTTTATGTTATTATAATCATACGTGATGACCTGCCTCAGAGAACCCTACCCGCCTGTGAATGGCTGCAGAAAAGAAGAAATGGACGCATCCCCTCCCCGAGGCTAGTCATTCCAGGAGATGTTTGGCAAGACTGATGGCCCTTTTACTTTACTTGCCTGCCGCCTCTCCCTCTCTATTCTCCCTCCTTACTTCACTTCCTCACCACCTCTCCCTTTCTGATTGTATAAAACAAGCTGGCATCCAGACCCCAATAAGATGGTTTTCTGGAGGCTCTAGTCTGGCATCGTCTTGGTCTGCTGGTTTTCCGAATAAAGTCGTATCCTTTGCCTCAACACCTCATCTCCAATTAACTGGCCTGTCGTGCAGAAAGCAGAGTGAGCTTGGACTTGGTAACAAGTGCTTTTCATGCTTAACCTCCCCCCATAATCAGGCTTCCTGCCTCTGCCTGCTGGGGGCAAATGCTAAGTAATAGCACTTCTCAAACTTGACTCTGCCTGTGGGTCTCATGGAAATAAATACACACTCTGATTCCCCAGGTCTGGATGATGCCTGAGAAGCTGCGTTCCTGACAGGCTGACCATTACCAATGTGTCCCCAGCCCCAGTTTCCTTTCCTATAAAATGGTCCTCAGAACTACCCTTTGAAAGCAAGCCTGGAGGAGACTCAGGGGGTGGAGGAGAAGGATAGCAGGCACAGAGAAAGCCTGCCTTTCCCACGCACCTTAGGAAAAGTGGCAGGGGAGCCAGGTCAGGAAGAGCTGAATCTCAGAAAACCCCAAATTCCCTCCTACTAATCTGCACCTCTTCTTAATTGTTCTCTTTTCCTTACTTCTTTGGAATGACCACACACTGGTAGCATACGACAAGTACAAGTAACTGGACTTCTTTTACAAACACAAACAGGAGTCCCTCTCCATTCCCTGAGGATGAAGTGATGGATTAGGTTTCCATATGCTGGCCCCACACCATGCTGTGTGCACAAGTTTGTAGGCTCTGCACGACCATGTTGCCCCCATCCAGTTACTATTGAGACACTTGGGTCTGAATGTGAGTGAATTGCCAGGACCCTCACACCAGTGGCAAACAGCCCTGGGAGAAGAAAACCTCGATTCCTGACTTATCCTGGAGACAAACTCACCTAGGGTGTAGGATCCCATGGCATTATAACTGCATGTTTCACAGTGAGGGGGAACAGGTTACACACTCCCTCCCCAAAACATGGCACATGGCATGTGGGTTATTTTGAGCTGAAGACATTCAAGTCCCAAAAGACTCAAGAAGAGCTGATAACTTTTCCCTTAACTGCCTAAAGGATTTATTTCTTCATTTATTTTTATAAGATGAGAAAATATCTTTTTATTGAGCTATAGTTGACGTACAAAATTATATTAGATTCAGGTGTACAACATAGTGATCTGACCTTTGTATATTATGTGAAATGATCACCACAAGTTTGGTTAACATCCATCAGTATGTGAGAAAAGATATTTATAAGGAACAATATTTCATTACCATGGGGCAGCCACAATAGTTAGATGTGTCTTTTTTAACTTAAAATTTTTTTATTTTATTTTATATTGGAGTAGAGTTCATTAACAATGTTGTGTTAGTTTCATTGTATAGCAAAGTAAGTCAGTTATACATATACATTTATCTATTCTTTTTCAAATTCTTTTCCCATTTAGGTTATTACAGAATATTGAGTGGAATTCCCTGTGTCATATAGCAGGTCCTTGCTGGTTACCTATTTTAAATATAGTAGTGTGTACATGTCAGTCCCAAACTCGAATCTGTCTAAAGGATTTAGACAGATGGCTTGTATCAGGAAGGGAGTTAATCCCAAAGATAACTTTTAGTATCAGAAGAAACACTTTATCTGCATGGCATGGCAAGCACTTGTTAACCAACTATCTGCTTTTCTCATCTTCCTGGCATTTATCTTCCTCCCCCTAGAGCCCCAAACCTCACTCCCTTCTCCTTCACTCAGGATGGCAGATAAGCCTCAATTGCCTGACCGTCTTTGGGTCCCATGTCTGTGGGGATGCTGTACGTATGAAATTTGTCTTTCTTCTGTTCATCTGTCTTATATCGAATGAATCACCAAACCAGCCAAGGAACCTAGAAGGGAAACAGGGAAATCTTTCCTCCCCCGCAACAGTAGGAGGACCTGGATTTGGCAAATTACTTAGTGTTTCTGCCCCTCAATGTCCTCATCTTTGAAACAGGATTGTTTATAAAAGCAGCTCCATCTCTTTGGGATGTTGTGAATGCAGTGACTAGAGACTGCTCAGCTCTGCGCCCCTGGATGATAAGTGTTCAAAGATTCAGGGCTCCCTTTGTGATTATCGGTGTGACACCCAACTCCCAATAGGAAGGTCTGGATCTGATCTCAGGCCGGTGTTGAAATAAATGTCAGGATTCAAGATGAGCCACTCTGGCCTGGGGTGCCATGTCAGCCAACTGAAACCTAGCGCTGTGTCCCTGTAAATGCTCTGTGCTTCCCTGGACCCTTGGGAATGGAGACTGACCACTTCATGAAGTGTTAAATAAAGTCAGCATCACCTAAATGGTCGTCTTTAATAATTTTAATCAAGGGAAATGCCTGCTTTCCCTCTGGGGTCTGGGGCTTCCCTAACTGAGGTCAGCCATGCAGGCAGTATATGCCCATGTGACTGACCACAGTAAAAACCCAAGACTCCTGGGCGGAAGCGAGCTTTCTTGGTTGGCAACAGCTCGAATGCGCCGGGCTGAGGGAAGCAAGCAGATTCTGTGTGGCAGGATGGGGAGGAGACATTTGGAAGCTCATGCCTGTGTTCCTCCACCTTCGTCCTGCGTATTTTCTTCTTGGTTGATATGACTCTGTATCCCCTTGCTGTAAACTTAAGTATAACACCTTTGTGTCCTGTGAGTCCTTTTCCCACCTAACCAGAGTGTGGTCTTGGGGACCCCAAACACAAGTAGTTCCCATTGTTATCCCCAAATAGAAACTACATCCATGGAAGTTAAATAACTTGTCTGAGATCAGACAGTGAATGGCAAAGCTGGAAGTTAAAATTTTCTGACTCTAGTAGACATGCTTTTAACAACTACTGGGTCACAGGTGAAGATAATCAAACATAACTGATGCCTCAAATAGAAAACTCAACCACTGGAACAGAAAATTTATTTCATGACTTATTACAAGAAAACTTCCCATAAAAAAATCTGTAGATTGAAAAAGCATTCCATGTTCCAGTAAAAAATAAATAAAAATGATGCAGAATAATACCAAAATATCTGTGTTAAGTTACTGAAACTCAAGGATAAGCAAAGAGGTTTTTAGGCATTCAAGTACAAAAAAGTAACCTCTAAGGGAGAAAAGTATTTAGGCCACTTCATAGTGATACTCCATGGCAGAATTCAGTGGACACACCCACAATTATTCTGCGAAAAGAAAGCCAGCTTTCTGGCTTTTCCTGAAACTTACCAGAGATGCTCCCATTTTGCACCGCTGCCCGCTCTGGCTGTAACACTCTCCCTTGGTGGCCTCATGGCTCCTGCTGACATTTGCACCACTCTGTTCATAAGCTGCCCTCTTGGTGGTGCCCTCAAGGACAGTCCCAGGTAGAAACTGTAACACTGCTCCCTGCCCCCACCTCCACCTCAGTACTCCTTATGAATTTTCTGTTTTCATTTTTCTCCAGGACCCTGATGTCCCTTTAACATCCACAGAATATACTTGCTTATTTATTTTGTGTATTGTCCAGTACTGTATAAACCCCCTAGAGGGAAATTTTTGTCCCATTTATTCACTCACAGAGCATCCTAACACCTAGAGCAGTACATGGCATGTGACAGACACTCAGTGAATATCTGTTGAGCTGATGAAAGTAAATCAATGGACAGATACGTGAACAGCAGTGTGTTAGCTCAGGTCCTCCTTTTCAACCTCTGGGCATAAGTGTGCTTCCTCCCACCCCCACTTACCTCAGAAGACAGGTGTGACACAGGACCTTCCTGCAACCATTGGGATAGCTTCTCAACTGGCCAGACACATGCTGTTTACCTGGCACTGGTCCAGGCAGAGGCTGAGCTCAGGGCAGATGATGTCCAGCTTGGAGAAAGAACCCTGCTTTTCTGGGTAGAAAAAGGAGGGGTGTGAGCAGAGGGGAAGCAGGGAGCTGAACACATCTCCACATCATGACCTCCCACTCCCCTCACCTGGTTTCACCAACAGGACAGCTGCCTGTGTGAATGGACCTCAGGGGAGCTTGGAAGGTCACCTGAAAACCTCTCCCCTCTGCTCTCTCCTCAGTGATTTGGGATCGGAGGACCCCAGTTTGAGTCCCAGCTCTGCCTTTTCCTAACTTTGTGACCTGGGGCCAGAAATCTCCCAGTGACCCATGTCTTCAGGTGTCACCTGAGATCCATGCTGCCCACATCATGGTGTTGCTGTGGAAGCAATGGAGGCAATAGACATAAATTCCTTCTTCCTGAAAAGTCAAAATTGTTGTAATAATTACAGCAGTTAACACTCAGTTAGCTTCTTCTATGTGCCAGGCATTATTCTAAGTGCTTGACATATATTAACTCATCTAATCGTCACAATAATCTACAAGAAAAGGAGAGGAGCTATTACTATCTCCTCATGTAAAGGATGAGGAAACTGAGGCATTAAGAGTGTAAGCAATTTGCCTAAGGTCATACAAGGTAGAGACAGGATTTGAACCCAGGATCTGGCTTCATATCTGTGCACCATGCACTCTGCTGCGTTGTAAGCTGTAAAGTGCAGTGCTGGTGTGAGGGGTTACATACCCGCACTCCCCTCACTCACTCCCATATGTTCACTCCCACTGAAAACCATGTATCACCAAGAGTCCCCCATAAGACTCACTTATCCACACACAGACAAGTATTCTTCCACAAACACACACACACACACACACACACACACACACACACACACACACACTGAGCCACTTCCAGGGTCAAGGAGAAGGGAGCTGGTCTCAGTGCCCAGAAGCCCCAGGAGCAAGTCTAGCCAAATGTCAGACAGGCACAGAGCTGGGTGATGAGCTGCAGAGGACAGGAGGGGCTGCCTTCCTGGCACAAAGACACCCTTTCCCTTGAGAAGGGCAGGGCATCTTAATACCGATCTGCCCCAGGACAAAAGGGCATCGGGAACGGGGGGCTCACAAAACAAGCCACTGTGTGTGGAGGGTGTGCTCTCTCCTGAGACATGTCACATGTATGATTTCACTTAGCCTCATGTCAAACCTACAACATCTGGGATTCTCAACACATTTTGCCAACCAGAAAGCAGAGGCTCAGAGAGGAAAAGCGACTGGCTCAGGACCCATAACCAGCAGGTGGCACAACCAGGATTCTAGTTCAGGAGGCCCTCTGGCCCTGCCCCTCTTGCTGCTTCAGTCTGTCTATCTGAGACCATGGAAGAGCAGAGACTCCTTTTTCTCCCCCCTCCTCTCTCATCTGCCTGTCTTTATCTCCCAATGTCCTCCTCTCCTGGTCCTCCTCCACCTGGTCCAGGTTAGAGGCCCCCAGACCCAGAAGCCCCCTGATGGAGTTGTCCTCCTTCCACCTCCCACCTCCCTGCTCATGTGTCTGAGTCTCTAATTACAAACCTTCCCAGCCCCTAGGGGCATCTTCAGAGAAATCACAAGGCAGGAGCATCACTGCGGCTGTATTTGGATAAAGACCAGTAATCATAATACCTTGGGACCCCAGTCATTCGTCAGTTTCTAGTCCTCAGTTTTTCCCTCTGAAAAACGAGAGGCTTGGATTCCACACTGTGTAAGGCCCCTTTCTGCTCTGATAAGAGCTCCCATGGCCTGCTGAACATCTTTGAGCTCTATCTGGTACTTTTTATGATACCGAAGCTTCACATACTTTCTCTTACTCAGTCCTTAGAGTGAAGAGAGTTTTTTTTAAAGATGAAGAAGGGGGAGGGGTGCTCAAGGAGGGGTCCTGATTTCTTCAAACTACTCAGGCAAAAGCTGAAACTCCTGGCTTGGACTCCTATGCATCCAGGGATGGCAGTGTGAACTTGGGCAACAACCTTTTTCTCTCAGATGTTCACTCCACATATTTAAGATGGGCTGGGCGCTCTCCTAAATTTGTAAAGTCTATTTCCACCCTGACTGGGGAAATCAGGGGAGTCTTGCCAGGCCAGGTGCCCTAAGTCTTACCCCAGGGCTGGGGGAGGCCCAGGGGAAGGATGCTGACAAGCATGTGCTCCCCAGGCTTTGGGATCCAGTGCCCCTCCCCCCCCGCCCCCGCCCAGCACAGCTGAGCTTCCGATGTTAGGCAGAGTTCCCCTCCTGCCACTGTGTCTCCACCGTCAGCATAGAGCCTGTCCCCAAATTTCAGCTTTTGGTGGTCTCCTCACCTCCAGCACATTGGACCCCACACCCTAAATTTCAAGGGCACCACCTTTAGGCACCAGGGATTCCCACATTTTAGTCTCCTTGGGTGTCCCCATTTCCACCCCAGAAATCTCCACTTCTCTGTCCCCAGAGAGGCTAAGCCTCTGCCCAGCTCAGTCCCTGGTGCTCCTGGTTCTGCCTTTTCTTGGCAACAGGCTTCTCCCAGCCCCACTCACCTGGGACCAGAGGAGGGGGAGGGGAAGCAGCAGGCCAAGGGGGAGGGTGGCAACCAGCTGATCCAGGTGGCAGCAGGCAGGCATGGTGCTTGCCGGGTGCAGGAGTGAGGCGCTTCCGGATGGGGAGATTTAACTGTGTGCCTAGAGGCGTGAGGTGTGGGTGAGGCCCAGTCGGCTTGGGTAGAGGACTCAACAGACACCTGGGGCCAGCTGCCACCTCACGTCATTTCACAATCCCCCAGGATCAGGTGTCACTCTGGCCCCAGTGGGAACCAGGAACCTAAGCTGCTTCCAGGCCAGGTGCAGCTCCACCAGCTGCAGCTGGACCCTTGTCCACTCCTCCCTCCCCACCTCCCTCCTGGGGCCTGTGGGCAGGGCAGCCGGAGGCCAAGGGCTAGACCCAGGACTCCGGGGTCCCCATTCCAAGACTCAGGGGTCTTCCTGTAATGCCCTCTGTGGGTAAAGGAGGGGGAAAGGGCAGGACCCACAGGGAGGAGCTTACAGATGAAGTGGTTGGATTTGGGGTCAGGGGATCAGAGTGTGGATTGCTCTTTAGGGATTCCTGGTGGAGGTGTTGTGTAGGGATACAGAGCACATAGTAGGAGCTGCAGGAAAGAGTATTTACAAATGAACCCACCGGACACAAGAAACTGAGGCCAAAGAAGGTGAAACACCTATTAACATCTCGAGCCATTTGGGACATGTGTTTCTCCCTCTCCGTCTTTTCCACACCAACACTCTCTCAGGGCTCACTGTGTGCTTAGTGTCTCATGGAGTCGTGGGTCTTCGCAGACACTTATGAACAGAGGGATATTATTGTCACTGGCTGTGCATGACAGATGGACTGGATGTGCAGGGGGGGACCCTGCCACCCAAGGTCCCATGAGAAGCTGTAGAGACAAGGTTTGATCTCCGTCCCCCAAGCCCTTGTTTTTTTTCATTCCATCATATATTGCCCAGGTGTCTTCTTCATGACACATCTAGGGCACACAGTGTGTGTAGAAAAAGTAATAACAGGAGCCTTTGGCACAGGTTTTGGGGTGGCAGGGTCTGGGTTTGTCTTCCACCTCCACCGCCTGCCAGCTGAGGGACCTTAAATGAATAACTTCCCTCTTCTGAGCTGCCATTTTGTCATCTACAAAGATGATGATAATATAAGAATCCCATGAGAACACGAATGGCATGTTCCTGCCTGGAATAGCTGTGTCCTCCTTCAGGGTTAGATACACACTGATCTGACACAGGAACCCCAGCTCTGGCACATAAGAGGTCGTAGCTCAATGGCTGTGAGTCCTCGAAAAATGGTGTCTATTGTTAGTAAGGAGACTGATGAGTACATACCAAGCTTTAACATGTAGGCTGGTAAATGCGAAAACACAGGTACCCAGCAAGAAGTGCCTTCAAACTTCCTTCCTGATCCAAAATCTGCGGTCCGTAAGCCCCAGGAGGTCTTTGCTGCTGGAGGGTAGAAGGGGTCGGGGCAGTGACCATTGTGATGACATGTGAGTAGGAGTTGGTGACAGAAGTACATCCAGCCACTGTCCCCACAGATGGACCCAGGTAAAAGAGGCTGAGAATACCTCCCCCATGTCCCATGTCCAGCCTGGGGACTGGAGACAGGTCCTTGTTGGGAGGGGCCAGGGCTGTTTACTCTGAGCACAGAGAAGAGTCAACAGGCATGACGCAGGAGCCAGGTCGGGGCACAGCCCAGGGAGGCACCTGGAAGCCAGTCTAGGGCAAAAGAAGCCACTTTGATGAGAGGCCAGTTTTAGCCTGTGGTTACAGCTGCCTATTGGACCTTCAGCCTTGGGCACTGCTGCCCACAGCTTTCTTCTGGCACCTAGCCAGCTCCCAAGCCAGGAAACTGCCTGACCTCACCCCTCCCCAGCCCTCTTGGGCCCCGCAGCAGACTGACTCTATCTTACAAGAATGTGGATTAGTCTGAGCCAAGAGGGTGGGGTGGGGCTGAAGATTGGAGAAGAAAGTTTATTAGGTCAGTGGCTGGAGACAAGCAAAAACCGGTTAGCTTTGTGTGATGTTAGGCCCTGGGCTAGGTATATTTATATACTTTTCTGCATAAAAAATGAAAAGAGCAGAGGCTTTAAAACAAAATACATTCAGTTCCAAATCAGGGATTGGCTACTTCCTGTCTAAGTGACCTGGAGCAGTAACTCACTATTTGGACCTACATCTTCTTCTTCCTTAAAAGCGGTACCATGATAACTGTTTTGTTATTTTAAGGATGAAAGGGAAAAGCATAAACCAGAGGTTGGAAATCAGGCTACAATATTGTATTGTTAGCTCACATAGTACATTTAAAAATTTTGAAATAGTTGCCAAGATTTAAGATTGGGGGATTTCACATAAAATAAATCTCTAGCATCTGTTGGAAAAAGTAAACTATTTGGCAACACAGTCATGCAAACTCCCATGGCAAAGTTCAACTAGAGAAGTGGGTCTCAAACCCCAGCCAACATCAAATCACTTAGAGGGGTTGTTAAAACCCAGATTTCGAGAATCCCACCCCCCAGAACTTTGATTCAGTAGAACTGGGGAGAGACCTGAAAACCTGCATTTATAGGTTTCCAGGGCTGCTGATGGTGCTGCTCAAGGGACCACACTTTGAAAACCATGAACTATGCTAAGCAGAGTCGCTCTCCTGTTATAAAGAGGAGCGATCTCTTCAGTTTCCATAATTGCCACCATAACCTATTGTCTCCCCTGCCCCACTCCCACTTGAAATACTTCCATCCTCATTACTCATCTGACTTGGAAGGTGTTTAAAATTGTGACCTCTGGCCTGGGCTCACAGTAAGTGCTCAGTAAAAGGTAACTTGTTATTATTTAACAATTTTATGCATTAGGTATTATTTTTCTCATTTTTACAGATGAAGAAACTGAAGTTCAGCTAGGCAAAGTGATTTGCTGGCAGAAACACAGCAGAAAATCAGAATGAAGACCTTGCCAAAGCATGTCATGTGGTCCCAGTTATTTAAATGTGATACACACACACACACATCTATCTGAGATTCACACAGATGTTACATCAGAAAGTTTGAACATGACTTCCTAAGTGTAAAGTCATGTTTATTATGAAGAAAAAGAGGAAAGGGAATAGAAAGGAAAGTAGGCAAGTTTTGAAGTGGGAGGTGATATGAGTCAGCTGCAGACATGACCATTCTATGGCCACCTGCGCCCGTAATCAAGGGAACATTGAAGATTTGAGAAAGTCTCAAGAAAAAACAGGTTGTCTTTACCATACAATAGGCCTTTGTTCACTTGGCATTTGGACCCATTCAAACTCCCCTCTCTGCATGGAAGTCTCTATCTCTCTGAGTGTAAGGGCTATTCTGCTGTTTTGTCACCGAGCATCCATTTGTCCTTTTACTGATAACAGTAGCCTGATTTTGATTTGGGGGATGACTCTTCCTCCACCCAGGACAAGTGGGGTTGAGAGGCTTGTCATTCAGAGTTCCTGACATACTCCCAGATGAAGAGTAGCCAATCAGATGCTCTCCTTGGAATTTTAATCTTGAGCAATGAATGACAAAACCTGAAAATGCATGGAGCTCATTTAGAGGTGGCCTGAGAAGACCTTGGTTCTGCCTGGTTTACCATTCTTTCCAAGCTGTGTTCTTTTCAGCACTCCCTTCAGTTATGAGAGATAAATTAAATCAGTTAACGCTATTGGTTGCAAGCAAAAGACTCCAACAGGATCTCACTTAAGGGTACAATCAGAAACAGATGATGGATGCCCGCAACATCCCCACACTGTTCTCACAAATTCCTCAAATTCCTCCTCTGCTTCCAATATCCAGAGCCAGTTTCTGTTGCTCACAACCAGCGAGATCCGATGTCTTCACCAGGATCACCACCAAGTTTCTCATTTCCAAATCCAATGGCATTTTCTTGGCCCTCACCCTCCTCTAACTCACAGGTAAGGTCCTCACAGCATAAATGCAAACAAATTCTTCCTACAAAAATTTCTTTTCTACATCGTCTCAGTGCAAAAAACTGAAAAGGAGAGCGTCCATATGTGATGTAACTTGAGTCCCCTCTTGTGAATCTACAGAGTCTGTGATGGCATTGCTTTCAAACCTCTTTTAGAGGTCAGTCTTTGCAGTCAGAAAGTCTTGAGTTCAAATCCCAACTCCTGCCATTATTGGTTATGTGACTTTGGAAAAGAAGTTAATCCCAGCTCTATCATTTCCTTGCTCTGTGACCTTGGCAATGTTATTTAATCCTTCTAAGCTTCAGTTTCTTCATTAATAACATGACAGTGCCAACTCACAATCAACAGCTGTTGTCAAAATGCCCTGTAGATGCTCTGAGCTCTGTTTACCTGGCCCTGCTTCATCCCAGTGGCTTCAAGGATGTCATCTACCTCCATGCTCTGACAGCTTAGATTCAGGACCAAAGACACTTTGTGCCCGCACCCTCACCAATTCATGATGCCTGAAAGTATTTTGTCTTTGCCTGGAAAATTCAGGTGTTATGGTTTCTCTGCCTGGTCTTCACAGGGAGAGAAACTGTAACAGACACCCCCAGATATCTACCCAACAGCCTTTCCTCTTTCTTCCTTCCTAAGAAAGAAAGCTCGATGTTGTGTTTGACAAAAAATTCTCTCCTAAAAATAGCCATTAAATGTATATGTGAGAAATAGATAGCACATAAGGCTATCTATGTGCTCTTAGGATGGAGATCAATAATAAATATTTAGCACTGAAGCATAAATTAGTAATCAAACATGAAATTCTAGGAAGCTGGTAAAAGATTCCAATGAAAACTGAAAATGAGTAAATAAAGAGCATATACCAAAACAGAGTTAAACAGATAGAAAAAAAAATAATCCATGACCTAAAGTACTTGAAAGAGACAGAGACCCTACAGGTATCATAGGTAAGATGTAACTAGCAGCTGGAAGCACTCTGAACTTTCATTGGCAAAGGGGATGAAGTACATAGCCAAGTTCTTAGGTCATCTTGTTCTGCTGATCTTGAGCAGAAGCTCTCCACTTCATGCAGTGATCTGCCCCTGAAAATTTCCTAAGAGTCTTCAGTGTGAGGCCTCCAGCTGGTTCTGTTTCCAGGTTATTTAAGAATGACAAGTCTTGGAACTGCCCTGGTGGTCCAGTGGTTAAGACTCCATGCTCCCAACGCAGGAGGCCTGGGTTCAACCCCTGGTCAGGGAACTAGATCCCACATGCATGCCACAATTAAGAGTTTGCATGCCCCAACTAAAAGAGCCTACATGCTACAACGAAGAGCCTGCATGCTGTAACTAAAGATCCTGCATGCCACAACTAAGACCTGGCACAGCCAAATAAATAAATAAATATTAAAGAACAAAACAAACAAAAAATAAAGTACTTTGAAAGAAAGGAAAAAAAAAAAAGAAAAATGAAGGAAAGACAGAACCCCCCTCTTTACTTTCCTCAACATCTCTTCCCGGTGTTTACCTAATCTCATCCTCTCTACAGTCACGAGAGGTGGACAGGGTAGATTTCATCATGCCCAATTCATAGAGGAGAAAACTGAGGCTGAATTGGCATCCCAAGTCCAGGCAACACAACACAGGTCCTGCAGGGGCAGAGTGCACATATAGCCAGTATGTACTCCAAGAATTGGTGTGGAAAGCTTCAGAGAATTGTCTTAAGTAGGAGCATCCACATAAAGCAGGTTTTTACAATGGTTGTTATTCATCTCTGTAATTACATGGTACCAGGCACCTCCCCTGTAAATGGACCCACCTCCAGGGTCACATGGGAAGGCAAGAGCAGAGCTGTTTTCTCCCTATTATTGTTATTCTGTACACTCCCTGGTCCGCATAACCACCCCTCTTATGCCATTTTCCATTAAGTAAATAATCTCAGATCTCTGTTTCCTACTGACCTCCTCCATTCTTTGAGTGTTACAGTCTCTCCTGTTGGCCAGTGACCTTTTAAAAATTAAATAAGGTCCTGATATTCCCCTGCTCCAAGTCCTCCAGAGGTTTCCTCCCATCCCAACTCCCATCACGTCCACACTTAGCCAAGTCCCCTGCTAACTCTCCCATCATCCCCAGTGCTTTCTTCTCACTAAGGGACATTGCATTTCTCATTAATCACTTGTTAAATATCTCACACAATTTCTAGTTAAGTGAACTCATGAGAGCAGAGACTGGGTCTGTCCTGTGTATTACAGATGCTTAGTAAAGATTTTATATTAATTGTTTATATTAACTAACACACACAAAGACACGGGGACACACACAATTATTTTTTATTTATTTATTGGCCACGCTGCAGCTTGCAGGAATCTTAGTTCCCTGAGCCTGGGGTCGAACTCGTGCCCCCTGCGTTGGAAGTGCGGAGTTCTAACCACGGGACTGGCAGGGAATTCCCCACAGACACACTTCTGATACTAAGACCTGGGAGTTATTTTTCTTCCATCACAGTAGAGGTGGTGTGTGCAGCTTCCAGCGAAGGTCGCACTTCCTCATGTTGCCACCAGGGGGCATGCAGTGCCTTCCTTAAAGAATGGTTCCTAATGTCTGAGGAACAGGTCCCTTGATCCGGAAGAGAATCACAGAAGCCCCCACTTCCCGCCTGCAGTTTTGAGAGACCAGAGGGTCAAATAAAGAGCGTAGTTGGGTGGGCAAGGGACTGGACTTGGGTGGGATCTACCTCTGCAGCAAGAGGGCTTTAGGTTACATTGGAGGAAGAAACGGGCTTTTTTAGGAAGCTAACGGTGACACTCAGGCGCTGAGGAGCTTCCTGGGGGGTGCTTATGAAAGGTGACACTACAAACTCGATGCTATATGCTTCTTTCTTTAATGCAGTAGACGGCACATTTAAAAAGCAGTCAGAGGCCAAGGAAACTAAAATTCTATGTTCTTTTAGGCAAGTGCTTTGGTCTGTGGTGCGTTCAAAGCACTTTAGCACCATAATCAATGTAATCCTCAAAAATAAACAAACCTGTGAATTTAAGGGAGAAGAAATTTTCTTTCTTATTTTCAAAGAAAGAACCTTTGGGTCCGAGAGGCGAAGGGACTTTCCCAGGATCACACAGCATCATCCAGAGGTGCTGAAGCCAATCTCTTCTAATTAGTACCAAGTTCTTTACCATTAAACAGTTATAAGTTAATGATAATTTAATAATAATAATAATGGTAATAATAATTAAATAACATCATTAATAGTATTACTGTTACTGTTGTCAGAATTGTCATTCATTGAGAGATTACTCTGCCAACACTTGTGCAAAGCATTTTACAAATATCTTATCCTTTTATTTTTATGTATTTATTTTAAATTTTTATTTATGTTTTGTCCTCACCACGCAGCTTATGGGATCTTAGTTCCCCAACCAGGGATTGAACCTGTGCCCCCTGCAGTGGAAGTGTGGAGTCCTAACCACTGGAATGCCAGGGAATTCCCTCATATCCTTTTAATTCTCACCATAATGCTATGAGATTGATATGGAAAGAGAAAGCAACCTCTGACTTCCAGGAGCTGACCTGGCACCACAGTTGGCCTTATGTTCCCTTGCTGAACATAAATATTTCACAAAACATTAACAGCAGACAAAGTCATTCTGTGTCCATGATGGATTAAGACAAAAAGTGGATCTCTAATCATGTTTGAACACAGACAAAATGATCTATATTATACAGGCTACAAAATGACCAATCTTCCCTCTGTCCTGCCTAATATAAATGACTGCTGCTTCTTTACCAGATACTCTAATCTCTACCTAGTCATCCCTTCTTTTTTTTTTAATGTTATTATTTATTATTTATTTATTTATTTCTCTCTCTCTCTCTCTTTTTGAGATTTTTATTGGAATATAATTGCTTTACACTATTGTGCCAGTTTATGCTGTACACCGAAGTGAATCAGCTGTATTTATACATATATCTCCACATCCCCTCCCTCGACTCCTTCCCACCTTCCCTATCCCAGCCCTCTAAGTCATCACCCATCATCGAGTTGATCTCCCTGTGTTATGCAGCAGCTTCCCACTAGCTATCTGTTTTACATTTGGTAGTGTGTATATGTCAATGCTACTCTCTTACTTCATCCCAGTTTCCCCTTCATGCCCTGCCCCCACCCCGCCCCGTGTCCTCAAGCCCGTTCTCTACAACTGCATCTTTATTCTTGCCCTGTCACTGGGATCATCAGTACCAGTTTTTTAGATTCCATATATATGAGTTAGCATATGGTATTTGTTTTTCTCTTTCTGGCTTACTTCACTCTGTATGACAGACTCTAGGTCCATCCACCTCACTACAAATAACTCAATTTCATTCCTTCTTATGGCTGAGTAATATTCCAAGGTATATATATGCCACATCTTGTTTACCCATTCATCCATTGATGGGCATTTAGGTTGCTTCCATGTTCTGGCTATTGTAAATAGTGCTGCAATGAATGTTGTGGTACATGTTTCTTTTGGGATTATGGTTTTCTCTGGGTATATGCCCAGTAGTGGGATTGCTGTGTCATATTGTAGTTCTCTTTTTAGTTTTTTAAGGAACTTCCATACTGTTTTTCATAATGGCTGTACCAATTTACATTCCCACCAACAGTGCAGGAGGGTTTCCTTTTCTTAGCATCCTCTCCAGTGTGTATTATTTCTAGATTTTTTGATGATGGCCATTCTGACCGGGTGTGAGGTGATACCTCACTGTGGCTTTGACTTGCATTTCTCTGGTGATTAGTGATGTTGAGCATCTTTTCATGTGTTTGTTAGCCATCTGCACGTCTTCTTTGGAGACATCTCTATTTAGGTCTTCTGCCTGGGTTATTGGCTTTTTTGGTATTAAGTTGCATGAGCTGCTTGTATATTTTGGAGATTAATTCTTTGTCAGTTGCTTTGTTGGCAAGTATTTTCTCCCATTCTGAGGGTTGCCTTCTTGTCTTGTTTATGGTTTCTTTTGCTGTGCAAAAGCTTTTAAGTTTCATTAGGTCCCATTTGTTTATTTTTGATTTTATTTCCATTATTCAAGGAGATGGGTCAAAGAGGATCTTGCTTTGATGTATGTCATAGAGTGTTCTGCCTATATTTTCCTCGAAGAGTTTTATAGTGTCTGGCCTTACGTTTAGGTCTTTAATCCATTTTGAGTTTATTTTTGTGTATGGTGTCAGGGAGTGTTCTAATTTCATTCTTTTACATGTTGCTCCCCAATATTCCCAGCACCAGTTATTGAAGAGGCTGTCTTTTTTCCATTGTATATTCTTATCTTCTTTGTCAAAGATAAGGTAACTATATGTGCGTGGGTTTATCTCTGGGCTCTCCATTGTGTTCCATTGATCTATATTTCTGTTTGTGTGCCAGTACCATACTGTCTTGAGCATTGTAACCTTGTAGTATAGTTTGAAATCAGAGAGCCTGATTCCACCAACTCCATCTTTCCTTCTCAAGATTGCTTTGGCTATTCGCGGTCTTTTGTGTTTCCATACAAATCATAAGATTTCTTATTCTAGTTCTGTGAAAAATGCCATTGGTAATTTGATAGGAATTGCATTGAATCTGTAAGCTGCTTTGGGTAGTATAGTCATTTTCACAATGTTGATTCTTCCAATCCAGGAACATGATATGTCCCTCCATCTGTTTGTGTCGTCTTTGATTTCTTTCATCAGTGTCTTATAGTTTTCTGCATACAGGTCTTTTGTCTCCTTAGGCAGGTTTATTCCTAAGTACCTTATTCTTTTTGTTGCAGTGGTAAATGGGATTGTTTCCTTAATTTCTCTTTCTGCTCTTTTGTTGTTAGTGTATAGGAATGCAAGAGATTTTTGTGCGTTAGTTTTATATCCTGCTCCTTTACTAAATTTATCTATTAGTGCTAGCAGTTTTCTGGTAGCATCTTTAGGTCTTTCTATGTATAATATCATGTCATCTGCAAAGAGGGACAATTTTACTTCTTTTCCCATTTGGATTCCTTTTCTTTCTTTCTTTTTTTTCCCCTCTGATTGCTGTGGCTAGCACTTCCAAAACTGTGTTGAATAATAGTGGTGAGAATGGGCATCCTTGTCTTGTTCCTGTCCTTAGAGGGAATGCTTTCAGTTTTTCACCATTGAGAATGATGTTGGCTGTTGGTTTGTCATATATAGCTTTTATTATGTTGAGGTAATTTCCTCCTATGCACATTTTCTGGAAAGTTTTTTTTTAATCATAAATGGATGTTGAAGTTTGTCAAAAGCTTTTTCTGCATTTATTGAGATTATCATATGGTTTTTATACTTCAATTTGTTTATATGATATGTCACATTGATTGATTTGCATGTATTGAAGAATCCTTGCATTCCAGGGATAAATCCCACTTGATCATGGTGTATGATCTTTTTAATGTACTGTTGGATTCTGTTTGCTAGTATTTTGTTGAAGATTTTTGCATCTATATTCATCAGTGATATTGGCCTGTAATTTTCTTTTTTTGTGACATCTTTGCCTGGTTTTGGTATCAGGGTGATGGTGGCCTCATAGAACGAGTTTGGGAGTGTTCCTCCTTCTGCTATATTTTGGAAGAGTTTGAGAAGGATAGGTGTTAGCTCTTCTCTAAATGTTTGATAGAATTTGTTTTTCTCAATTTCATTACTTGTGCTTGGTCTGTTCATATTTTCTATTTCTTCATTCCTTCTTACAGTTAAGGGTTAGGGTTAGGGTTGATGACACTCAGTCATAGAACTGCCCAACTTCCTGACAGCATCCATTCAGAGCAAAGCCAGCTTCCTGAAACCTTCCCCAAATCACCTAACACAAGCCCACATCCTGTAAGTCCTTTCTAACAGCCTCTTAATGAGACACCATGTAGTTCCCAAGGGTGTCTGTTGTTTCTTGCTGTGGTGAATAATAAACCCAACTCATTCAACTAGGAACAGGAGTGTTTCTAGTGGTCTGTGGCTATAAACATTGACAGGTAGATGCATTATCCTTATTTTATAATGAAAGAAAGTAAAACTAAGAGACGTTGAGAGATTTGCCCGAGACGACAAGGTAGTGAGTAGCACAAGGAGCATGATCTGTATCCTCATTTATTTAGCTGCAATGACTTATGAGGTCCCTATGCCTTAATTTCCTTAAATGTAATAAGGCAGTTAGACTCTTGTCTCCAACGTTCCCTCCACCACACATCTTCCCTGAGATAGGACCATGAAACACTATCAAGGTGGCTCTACTTGGAAGAGCTGGCACCTCCCGTTGGGGACTCACTAGATTCTGAACAAGTCATTTATCACAATGCCTTGCAATTGGGAAGGTCTAAAATGAAATTGAAATATGGTGCATCCTGGGAAATACCTACATTAGTCTTGGACCCCTGACCACAATCTACATCCTGCCCTGCCTCTCAGCCATCCTCTTTTGGTTGTTCATATTTCCACATATCCAATTGCCACAGTGCTCGCCCAACTTGGGGAGGGAAGTTGGGAGGGGGGTTTGGGTGCTCTGACCCTACTGACCACCCTCCTATTCTTACACCAACCTTTCCTTTAACCCAGTGAATGAGCACCTCATGAAGTCGGATACCATCCTATTAGCTTCTGTATAAATTGTAGGGAGTGAAAAAGATGGACTCCCTCAAATTGAGTCCTGAGAATCTAAAAGCTGGTGGAGGGGACTTAGCAAAATTTTGTACAAGAAAGTGAAAGATACTTTGTGGGAGAGGGGATTACTTTGTGATTGCCATCTCCCAATGTCTGTATGCTCTCTTAGGACAAAGACAGTAGAATTGGGAGCATACTGAGCACCAATGTGGAAAGCCAGGGTCTAGGGGAGGGGACTCTTATGGTTAAATGGGATGAGTGTTCTATTGATGAATGCTGTGGGCTGGCATCTGATGCCCAAGAGAAAATGAGGTCCCCACGGGGTGGGGTGTATAAAAACTGAGGCTGGGTGCCTGTCTTCTAGGAAATCAGCACTTATTAAGTAGCCTTCTCCAATTTATTTTCCAACATGAAATTTCTCCTCTGTCCAAACATCCACTCATCTGTGTCACTCAGGTCTGATGGGTCTGTTTCTTAGAGATGATAAAGGTGTCTACCTCATGCCCCTCAAGAGCTGGGATGAGCAGGAGGGAGCAGGAATATCAAGCTATAGGGCCAGGGCCCTCACATAAATAAGGTGGTTCCCCCTACCCTGTTAGGTAACTCCTCTCCCTTACTCTATACAGAGAAGAGTCCCAGGTCCATCCGTGTTTGGGGTTGGGTGGACTTTGAGGAACAAGTTGAGGTCTCCCCGTGCTGCTCAAAGGCTACTTGGAAACAGATACAGACTCCCACCTGGGAAATGGATGGAAGTAGAATCTTTGTTCTCATCTTGCCTCAAAGCTAATTTCACCCTCACTGTACCTGATAGAATCCAACTCACCCTTCCAAACTCAGCTCAGACATCACCTCTTCTGGGAAGCTCACAATGACCTCCTCAGGTGATAGTCAGGGCCTCTACCTCGGGTCCCACAGTAGCTCCAGGAAACTAATCCTCCAGCTAACTGACAACTCCGCACTCCCATTTTCTCCCTCCCAGGATTCTTAGGATGATTAAATGAAATCATGCAGGCAAAATGCTAACACAGAGCCTGGCATATGGCCAGTGCTCACTAAAGGGTAGTTGCCCTACTTTAACAGAAGTAGGAAGCCCCCTCCCTAAACATGACCTCAGGGAAGGAGCTTCCTCAGGAAACTGGACAATTGAGGCTCATGTTCCTTTCTTTCTCCTTCTGAGAGTCCAGGAGAACAGCCTGCACCCAAATTTGACCTGCTCCAAGAAATAAAGAAAATTTCATGTTGAGCTGTCACCCAGGTTTTTGTGTATCTTGGGGTGGCCATTAAGAGGTAGATGGTGTTGTAATGGGTTTGTTTCCTATGCCTGGTAGGGCCCAGTCTGAGGACAGGAAAATGGGAGGTGCCCACTGCTCTGCAGAACAGTGAGAAGGACCAGAATTTCCATGGACCCTGTTGGTCAACGTTCTTAGGTGCAAACAACAGAATCCACTCCAGTTAGTTTAATTTGAATATGAATTTATTGAAATATAAGCCAGACTATTTGAAGCCACGGACAGGAAAATTGCAACATCAGGGCATTCCCTGGCCATCCAGTGGTTAGGACTCCATGCTTTCACTGCTGAGGGCCCTGCTTCAATCCCTGGTCAAGGAACTAAGATACCACAAACCTTGCGGCATGGGCAAAAAAAATGCAACATCACTGTGAGGGAAATGGGCTTCTTCATTGAAAAGACCTCTGCCACCACTGATGGAGAGAACTGGATGCCAGAATTTCCACCTTGGCCACCCACAAGGAGAGCAGTGATGGTGGGGAGGGGGGTGAAGGTGAGGATGCAGTGAGGATGAGGGTTAAGACAAGAATCCTGGCTTCAAACTGTAGGCTCTATAGTTATTTGGGTTGTGAGCAATGTGCTCCTGTGTTCCTTCCTTCCTTCCTCTAATATTTATGGACTGTTTCCTTTGCAGGGAAGGAAAGAGGCAAGGTTCTGCTGAGGAGGGAAGGGTTGAGAAGGACTCAGAGGAAAACAAACTGTTTCTGAACAGCCACAGCCCATCCCTGTGTGGGTGCTCTTTGGACTTCAGAATCTCAGGGAAGCACAGTTCATATGTCCTCTGTGAAAAGAAAGGAATTTGCTGATTAACATCACTGAAATCCAAGGCATGAGCACTGTATATCCTGACAGGTCCTAGACCTTCCCAGAAATGAGCAACCACAGTCCTCCCAGGACCGGAATGACCAACAAGAAGAAAGTGACTTTTCCAAGCCTAGGTGGGGTGTTCAGGAGCACTGCAGTCCTGCTCTGTAGGGTGGTTGACTCAGTGTTCTCATCTGAAAAAGGAGAGCATGTGAGGAGGCTCAGATTATGATGATGGAGCTTCTAGGGGTGACCTTCTGCCAAGCTGGCACAAGGGTGTTGTGCTCAGTGGGTGGTTTCACAGGACACTGTAGCCACGTCTCCTGGGTGGCAACAAGGAGGAAAGACCCTGTGCAGGGGTGAATGGTGTGTGGCCCCCTGAGCTCCACCTCTTTCCCCAGACCTTCCCCTCCCACCCTGCCCTGCCCTCTGTGTTACCAGAGAATGGGAAAATAGCAGTGCAGGTTCTCATGCAGTCCTCCTCCTTCTTGAAGTTGTTCTTCTTCCATTTGCAGCCACCAAATATAAAGGTCTTGCAGAGCCCAGAAGGGGCATTGAAGAACCACCTGGGTATCATGGCCCTGCAGGGATCCCAGTAGGGGAGGGGTTCCGGGTCATTTGTAAGGATGGTCATCACAGTTGGGTCTACAGGGTCAACTGAAACCACCAGTTTGATTGCAATAGAGAATGGTGGGGTGTGTGGTGTGAAATGTGAAAATTTGGAGAGGAGAGGGCATGGATTTTGAATCATTCATCACGGCTAATATTTAATATTCATGATTAGGAAATGAAGCAGCCATAAAAACATTTATGTTTTTTTTCTTCTCCAGTCTGTGGCTTGTTTCTTTCATCTTCTTTAACAGCATATTAAAAAAAAAAATTTTGTAGTTGATTTACAATGTTGTGTTAATTTCTTCTGTACAGCAAACTAAGTTATACATATATATTCTTTTTCATATTCTTTCCCATTATGTTTTGTCAAAATCTTTACAGAGCAGGTCATTCACGTTATTCAAAAGAACTGGCACCATAGGTCCACCCCCCATCATTGCTCCCCTGGACCACTGCAGTAGCCTGCACATGGGAGTCCGTCCTTGCCCTTCGCCCCCTAGAGGCCACTCTCTGCACTGCAGCCACAGGTCCTATCTCATTGCTCCCATGACCAATCCCTCGGTGACTCCTCATCTCTCTCAGAGTCAAATTCTGATTCTTATAAAATCCTACAAGGCTCCTCATGACTTGCCCCCATGGCCATTCTGGCATCATCCCCTTTCACTCCCCTCCCCTCCACCGACTCAGCTCCAGCCACCCTGGTCCCTGCTGCTGCTCAAACACATCAGGGATCGTTTTTTGTTTTTATTTTTTTTTTGCAGCCTCTTCTCAATGCCTCCTTATCACAGAGGGTTTCACTGACCCTCTACAGAAAAAGTACAGCTTCTTTTATCCCCATCGCTCTCTTTCTTCAAAACACTTGTCATGACCTATAACATGGTATAGTATTTGCCCCTTTATCTATTTTCTGTTTCCCTCCTAGAAAGCAAGTTATTTTGCTCTATTTTGTCTACAGCTATTTCCCCACACCAAGAACAGTGTTTTGGAGGGTCTTGAGAAATATTTGTCAAGGGAATGAATGTCTCATTTCATGCTCATGCCAATTGCACAGTCATTGTTTAGGGTGGGTATAATAAAATTTCTGTTAGTGAAATGCCTTTTAATGATGGGGAATATCTACATAATTATCAATCTAGCTCTAGATTTTATATCCTGGTAGAATCATAAAATAATAGTAGACAGGAGGACAAGAGAAAGGGCCTTGAATTTTCACTAATATTGTACTAGCTGGGAAACAAACAAACAAACACCCTTGGCCCCACAAACAACTTACAGAAGTGTTGTGTTTCTCACCCTCCCTGCAGTTCCCTTAGGCAGAGCAAAATCTCAGCTCAGCGGTCCCATGTCTTTCTGATCAATATTTTTTTTAGCCATACCATGTGGCTTGTGGGATCTTAGTTCCTTGACCAGGGATCAAAGCTGTGCCCCCTGCAATGGAAGTGTGGATTCTTCACCACTGGACCACCAGGGAAGTCCCTTTGATTAATTTTAATAATAGAGAAATAATCACTATTTGATACCTAAATATTTTTTCTTGGGCAAATGAGGTAGGTAGACATATTTTTTCATATTAAGATGACTTGGTGGAAAATGGAGATTATTGTCCCAGGAATGTGACTAAACTCTTTATATTTGAGATTGTAATCCTTTCAGAGAACCAATGTAACATGGTTCCCCTGTTCAGCTGAGGAAACTGCAAACGACTTGCCCCAGGACACACAGCATGTGTGCGGTAGGGTCAGGACTACCATGCTTCAACCCATATGATAAAATACTCAATTGTGCCAAAGTCCTCAAAATGCAGGTAACTGGTAAGAGTTTCTGGATGCAGTGTCCCACGTTCATTACTCCCCTGTCCCTATGACTCACCACAGCACCAAAACCAAGGGAAGAGTGGGTCTGGGTTTTTTCCATGAATGAAATATGTCCAGTCTCTACCAACAGCAACCATTTCTCCAAACCACCCAAGCATCCCACAAGTCAATTCACTTCTGACACTAAGACCCCATGATTTGAGGACACAGTCTCCCAAAGCTGCTGAATCCCAGGGTCACCCATACGTGTGACAAACTGGCTATAAATTCAGAGATTCCATGACCCTACCTCCCATAGTTAATAATCATTAGAATCACTCACAGAACTCAGGGAAAATCCTTCACTTGCTATTGCTTGTTTATTGTAAAGGATAAAACTCTGGGACAGCCCTTGGGAGGAGGTGCATAGGGCAAAGGGGAGTAGAGTAGGGGGTGCTGAGCCTCCATGCCCTCTCAGAACACAACCCCCTCACAATGCCTTGATGTGTTCACCTCCCCTGAAGCTCTCTGAACCCAATGATTATGGGTTTTAATTGAGGGTTCGAGGTAGGCAATTTGATTGAATCATTGGCTGTTTTTGAATGAACTCTACCTCAATACCCTCTCCTCTCCCCAGAGGGGCTGGGGGTTGAAGGTTCTAACCCTCTAATCACCAGGTGGGATCTTCTGGAGTCAAGCCCTATCCAGAAGCTATCTAGGGTGCCACCCTTGACTCATTTCATGACCTATGAAGACAGTAAATTCCAAGATTTCAGGAAGCCGGGGCCATGAACTAGGACAAGGACCAAATATGAGTCTTTTTATTACACTACAGTGAGGTTCATGGACAAGGCAGTGACCAGGGATAGAGAGTCTCAGAGATGGGGTCCCTGGTCTGGTAGGGTTCGGTCCGTTACTTTTATTAAAAGCTGGAACATAATGATTTCTTTTGAGAGTCAGGAAGTGTCCCTGGAGTTAAAACTGCCCAGCTTCCCAGGAGAAGTCCAGAGAGGGGTGGCAGCATACCCCCAACCCCTGTTCCCCAGCCCCTTCCATAGACTCCCCTCATTCCCCTCACCCCACAGCCTGTAGAGGAGAGGTGAGCAGGGATTACCCTGGGCCTGGTTACTGTTTTAACCCTCAGTGTGCCGGTCACCAGGATGCCCAGGAGTACGAGAAGGGCTGCAGAGAGACAGAGCCGGCTCATCTTCGTGGCCTTGCAGGAGGGCTTCTGAAGAAAGCCGGGGACCGACACCCCAGCGGAGGTGTGGAATCAAGCTATAAGGAGGAAGTGAGGACAGGGAGGATCTTGGGTCAGTCTTGTTTATTGCATAACCTCCCCACCTCACCAGGCTTCCCGCTTATGCCTGCTGGGCCCCCTAACAGCACTTCTCAAACTTGACTATGCCTGTGGGTCTCCTGGAAACACAGACTGTGATTCCACAGGTGGAATTTTTGTCTGATTTATTCCTCACAGAGCATCCCAGCATCAATAGTGAGGGCAAATCAAAGGACAGATAAGGGAACGTCAGTGGGTTACTCAGGTCCTCCTTTCCAGCCTCCCACAGGTGTCATCAGATCTGGGCATCAATGTCCTCCAGTCCCCACTATGCGCCACTGACCTCAGAAGAGAGGTGTGATACAGGATACCATCCTGCACCCATTGTGGCAGCATCTCAACTGGATGGACACAAGCTCTTTACCTGGCACTGGTCCAGGAGGATGGTGAGCTGGGTGAAGACTATCTCCAACTGGGGCACAAACTTTGATTTTCTGGGTACAAAAGAGAGTAATGGGCATGGGCAGAGGGGAATCAGGGAGCTGAACATGTCTCCACAGCGTGACCTCCCATCGCCCCTCACCTGGTTTCACAAACAGGAGAGCCACCTGCCTGAGTGGACCTCAGGGGCTGGAGTTGTCTGTGGGCAGCTAGGAAGATGGCCAGCAACCCCCTTTCTCCTGCTGTCTCCCCAGTGGTTTGGGATCAGAGGACCTTAGTTTGAGTCCCAATTCTCTTTTTTCCTTTGTGACCTGGGGCCAGAAGCCCTGTGTCTTCAGGTGTCACCTGAGATCTGTGATGCCCACATCATGGGGTTGCTGTGGAAGCAATGAGGCAACAGACACATATTCCTTCCCCCTGCAAAGTCAAAGTCCTTCATAGTAATAATAATAAGTAATGACAAGAGTTAGCTCCTTCTTGACTTATATTAACTCATCTAATCCTCCCAATAATCCTAAAACAGGGGGCGAGGAACTGTTACTATTTCCTCATGTTGCAGATTAGGAAACTGAGGTAATAAGAAGGTATGTAATTTGCCTAAGGTCATACAGGGTAGAAACAGGATTTGAACCCAGGAATCTGGCTTCAAGTCTGTGCACCTACACTCTGCTGCTTTGTAAGCTGTAAACTACAGTGCATGTGTGAGGGCTTACACATCCCCAATCTCTTCACTCACTCACATATATTCACTCCTAGTTACAACTACATAGCACCAAGCCCTCCCTCTGCCCCCACTCACTCATCCACACACACAGAAGCATTCTTCCACTGATACACACACACACACACACGCACACACACACAAACACTGTGCTCCACTTCCAGGGTCAATGAGATGGGAGCTGGGCTCAATGCCCAGAAGCCCCAGGAGCAAGCCCACCAAATGTCAAACAGGCACAGAGCTGGGTAAGGAGCTGCAGAGGACAGGAGGGGCTGCCTTCCTTCACAGAGACACCCTTTCCCTTGAGAAGGGCAGAACATCTCAATATGGACCTGACCCAGGACAGAAGGGTGTAGGGACCAGGGTACTCACAAAACAAGACACTGTGTGTGGAGGGTCTGCTCTCTCATGAGACATTTCACATGTATGATTTCATTTAGCCTCATGTCAGTCCTACAACATCGAGGATTCTCATCCCATTTTGCCAACTGGAAAGCAGAGGCTCACAGAGGTAAAGCGACTTTGTCAGGACCTACAACCAGCAGGTGGCACAACTAGGATGCTACTTCAGGAGGCCCTCTGGCCCTGCCCCTCTTCCTGCCTCAGTTTGTCCATCTGAGACCAGGGAACAGCAGAGACTGTCCCTCACAGCAGAGACTCCTCTTTTCTCCCCACTCCTCTCTCATTTGTCTGTTTGCCTCTGTCTTTCTCTCCCAACGTCCTCCTCTCCTTCTGGTCCAAGTTAGAGTCCTCTGACGCAGAAGCTGCCCCTGATGAGGTCTCTAATTACAAACCTTTCCGGCCCCTGCAGGTATCTTCAGAGAAATTAGAAGGCGGGAACATCACAGGTCTTGGGGGAACCACCTCATTTACAAGAGAGCCCTGGCCCCATAGCTTGAATTCCCTGCTCCCTCCTGCTTGTCCCAGCTCCTAGGGAGAGGGAGGCAGTCACCTTTATCATCTCTAAGAAATAGACCCGTCAGAGCTGAGTGACAAAGGTGTGTAGATATTGGTATAAAGGAGGGATTTGGTGCTGGAAAAAAAACTAGGGAAGGATTCTGAATAATTCAAAGCTTGAATTTCATTGAAGGTACCTATCAGGCAGCCTCCGTTTTGATACCTCATCTTACAAGGAGTCCACTATCACCTGCGTAGCAGGTGCCAGCTGGAAGCATTCATCATTAGAACTCACCTTTGTCCCATTGAACCAATAAGAGCCCCCCGACCCTACCTTGTCACTTAGGTCTTGACTCTATTTTCAAGAAACCCATTTACCAATTCTACTGAGTGTGTCCTAAGAGAGTTATACAGAGACTTGGAGATGGCTATCAAGGTGGTTCCCCAGTCTCCCACAAAGTGTCTTTTAGGGATCCAGTGATTAAGACTCTGCGTTTCCACTGCAGGGGACAAGTGTTCGATCCCTGGTCAGAGAACTAAGATCCCACATGCCATGTGGTGCAGTGATAAAAAAAAAAAAAGTGTCTTTTAGATTTTTGTGCAGTATTTGCTGAGTCCCCTCCATCAGCTTCAGATTCTTAGACCTCAAAGTTCTAGGAATCCCTCTTTTTCACTTCTGACAATTTTTCAGAGGCTGAGAGGATGGTACCCACCATCAGCAGGTGCCCTATCACTGGGTGGGAGGAAAGAGGTTAGTGTAAGAAGAGGAGGCTGGTCAGTAAGGTCAGAGCTCCCAAGTCATCCTCTGACTTGCTTCTCCCATTTGGGCAAGAGCATGGCAATCACATACTGTGGAAATATGAACCAGTGAATGAGGATAACTGAGAGGAGGGAATAGGAGTAGATGGTGGGCTGGGGTCCATGGCTCAGAGAGGTATTTCCCAGGATGTACTACTCTTCTACTTCATTATAAGACCTTTCAGATGCAAGGGATTATGAGATAGCTTGTTCAGATTCCAGTGGGTCCCCATTGAAGGGAGGTCCCTGATCTCCCAAGTGGAGCCAGTTTGACAATATTCTCATGCCACTGCCTCTGGGACAATACGAGCTGCTGGGACCTTTGTAGAGCAGAACCTGACTACCTCACTACAAATGAGATAATTGAGGCCTAGAGACTTCATATAGCAGGGGTTTGAAAATAAGAGAACACTAAATGAGCTGCTTCTGTCCTCACCACTTTGAAGTCTTGGGTTAATTTCTTAAGATCTCTGAGTTTCACTTTACTCATGTAATGAATAAGGATAATGCTTATATCTGTTAGTCTCCAGCCAAAAACCACCTGAAACACTCCCATGCTAAATAAGTAGCTAAATGAGTTGTGTTTATTACACACCCTAGGGAGCCATATGGCTTCTCATTAAAAGGATTTTAGGAAGCACTTACAGGATGTGGGCTTGTGTTAGGTGATTTGGGGGGGGCGGGTTGTGTTTCAGGAAGCTGGCTTTGCCCAGGCTGGATGCTGTCAGGAAGTGGGGCAGTTCTCTGAATGGGTACCGTTGTCTTAACTCTAAGAAAGGAAGACTAGATAGAGGTTAGAGCTGTACTTGGTAAAGAAGTAGGGGTCGCTCAAGACAGGGGGATGCTTGGTCATTTTGTTGGTTTGTATAATTTAGCTTGTTTTGTCTGTGTTCAAACATCATTACGGAATGTCCTATTTTTGTCTTGATCTGTCATGGACACAGAATGGGCTTGTCTGATATTAAAGGTTCCTGAAATGTTTGTGTTGAGTAGGAGAACATAAGGCCCACTGTGATGCCAGGTCAGGTCTTGGAACTTAGATGTTGCTTTTCTCTTTCTCTATCAATCTCATAAAGTCGTGATGAGAATTAAAAGATATGGTAATTGTTAAATGCTTTGTACAAGTATTGTCAGAGTAACCTTTTAATGAATGTCAGATCTGATAATAGTAAGAGTAACACTATAAATATGTTATTTAATTATTATTAATAATTATTAGTTTTTTAACAGTGTAATGGGAAAATGACTTGGTATTCATGAAGAGATTGGCTTCAGTAGCTCACTATGTTGCTGTGTGATCTTGGGCAAGTCATTTCACCTCCCTGAGCCACAGATTCTTTGTGAAAGAGGATGATAGTATCTGCCTTCAGAAAGCCCCAGGTTTGGGTCCTTTTGAGGACCATGTTGATTAGGCTGCTAAAGTTCTTTGAACAGCACAGACCAAAGCAAATTGTCTAGAAGCACATAGAGTTTTAGTTTCCTTGGCTCCTGACTGCTTTTTAAATGTGCTTTCAACTGTAGTAAATAAAGGAACAAATACCATTGATTGGTAAAGTGTCACCTTCTAGAAATTCACCCTCAGGAAGTTCCCCCAGTGCCAGAGGAGAGCCACAGTCTCTCTTGCAAATAGGCCTCCTTCTTCCTCAGAGGGAACTGAAAGCCCTCTTGCTTCAGAGATTGACCTCACCCAGGTCCAGCCCCTTTCCCACCCCACCTTGCCTTTATTTGACCCTCTGGTCAAAGGAGCTAAGTGTTAACTGTCATAATTACTCATTTTCATTCTTATTACAAAGGACTTTGACTTTGCAGGGAGAAGGAATATATGTCTACTGTGTCCATTGCTTCCATCACAACCCACGATGTGGGCAGCATGGATTTCAGGTGACACCTGAAGACACAAGACTGTGGAAGATTTCTGGCCCCAGGTCACAAAGTTAGGAAAAGGGAGAGCAGGGACTCAAACTGAGGTCCTCTGATCCCAAAACCACTGGTGGAGAGACCAGAGTTGGGGGTGGTGGATGCTGCAGTTGATCTTCCAAGGTCCCGAGATCCACTCCAGCCCCTGAGATCCACTCACACAGGCAGCTCTCCTGTGGGTGAAACCAGGTGAAGGGGAGTGAGTGGTCATGCTGTGGAGAAGTGTCCAGCTCCATGCTTCCCCTCTGCCCATGCCCATTACTCTCTTTTGTACCCAGAAAATCAAAGTTTGTGCCCCAGTTGGAGATAGTCTTCACCCAGCTCACCATCCTCCTGGACCAGTGCCAGGTAAAGAGCTTGTGTCCATCCAGTTGAGATGCTGCCACAATGGGTGCAGGTTGGTATCCTGTATCACACCTCTCTTCTGAGGTCAGTGGCGCATAGTGGGGACTGGAGGACATTGATGCCCAGATCTGATGACACCTGTGGGAGGCTGGAAAGGAGGACCTGAGTAACCCACTGACGTTCCCTTATCTGTCCTTTGATTTGCCCTCACTATTGATGCTGGGATGCTCTGTGAGGAATAAATCAGACAAAAATTCCACCTGTGGAATCACAGTCTGTGTTTCCAGGAGACCCACAGGCATAGTCAAGTTTGAGAAGTGCTGTTAGGGGGCCCAGCAGGCATAAGCGGGAAGCCTGGTGAGGTGGGGAGGTTATGCAATAAACAAGACTGACCCAAGATCCTCCCTGTCCTCACTTCCTCCTTATAGCTTGATTCCACACCTCCGCTGGGGTGTCGGTCCCCGGCTTTCTTCAGAAGCCCTCCTGCAAGGCCACGAAGATGAGCCGGCTCTGTCTCTCTGCAGCCCTTCTCGTACTCCTGGGCATCCTGGTGACCGGCACACTGAGGGTTAAAACAGTAACCAGGCCCAGGGTAATCCCTGCTCACCTCTCCCCTACAGGCTGTGGGGTGAGGGGAATGAGGGGAGTCTATGGAAGGGGCTGGGGAACAGGGGTTGGGGGTATGCTGCCACCCCTCTCTGGACTTCTCCTGGGAAGCTGGGCAGTTTTAACTCCAGGGACACTTCCTGACTCTCAAAAGAAATCATTATGTTCCAGCTTTTAATAAAAGTAACGGACCGAACCCTACCAGACCAGGGACCCCATCTCTGAGACTCTCTATCCCTGGTCACTGCCTTGTCCATGAACCTCACTGTAGTGTAATAAAAAGACTCATATTTGGTCCTTGTCCTAGTTCATGGCCCCGGCTTCCTGAAATCTTGGAATTTACTGTCTTCATAGGTCATGAAATGAGTCAAGGGTGGCACCCTAGATAGCTTCTGGATAGGGCTTGACTCCAGAAGATCCCACCTGGTGATTAGAGGGTTAGAACCTTCAACCCCCCAGCCCCTCTGGGGAGAGGAGAGGGTACTGAGGTAGAGTTCAGTCACCAATGGCCAATGATTCAATCAAATTGCCTACCTCGAACCCTCAATTAAAATCCTTAATCATTGGGTTCAGAGAGCTTCAGGGGAGGTGAACACATCAAGGCATTGTGAGGGTGTTGTGTTCTGAGAGGGCATGGAGGCTCACCCCTCCCCCCCACTCCTCCTTTGCCCTGTGCATCTCTTCCATAGGGCTGTCCCACAGTTTAATTCTTTATAATAACTGGAGACACTAAGTAAAGGGCTTTCCTGAGTTCTGTGAGTGGTTCTAATGATCATTGACTATGGGAGGTAGGGTCATGGAACCTCTGAATTTATAGCCAGTTTGTCACATGTATGGGTGGCCCTGGGTCTTGTGATCAACACTTAAAGTGGGACCTGTCCTCAGGGACTGAGCCCTCAATCTGTGGGGGTGTGTGCTACCTCCGTGTATTTAGCATCAGAAGTGAATTGACTTGTGGGATGATCAGTGGGTGTTGGAGAATTGTTGGTATCGGTAGAGACACCACATATTTGCTGTCAGGGACCAAACCTGGACTCACTATTCTCTATAATTTATGGCTGGGGTGAAGTTCAAGGACAGGGGACTATTGTATGTGTGACACTGCACTCAGAAGTCCTTACCAGTTATCTGCATTTTTAGAAATCCTGAAAGAATCAGATACTTTATTAAATAGGCTGTGATATGACAGTGTCTTGTCCTGATCCTTCGACCCACATGCCAAGTGTCCTGGGGCAAGTTATCTATAGTTTCCTCACCTAAACAGGGGGACCATGTTACATGACTTCTTTGAAAGGATTACCAATCATTAATATTGTTTACCCATTTTATGGTCAGTGATGTCCATTTTCCACCAAAATGTCTCAGTCCAAAAGACTTTACCTACATTTTGTCACCAACCCCCCAAAGAAATTTATGTGTCAAATAATGATAATTTCTCTATTATTAAATTAATCAGAAAGTTCAGTGACAGTTGAGCTTCTCCCCTTCCAAAGGCAACTGCAGGGAGAGCAAGAAATGCAGTACTTTTGTGAGTTTGCTTGTGGGGGCAAGACTGTTTTTTCCAGGCTAGTACAATATTATTCAAAATTAAAGGGCCTTCCCCTTGTCCCCCAGAAAGACTATTATTTTATTTTCCTATTAGGATATAGAATGTTAGAGATGATCTCATAATTATATAGACATGTCCCACCACCAAATAGACATTTCACTATTAGGAATTTTACTGAATCCTGTCTCTTCAATGACTGTGCCCTTGGCATGAGGATGAAACGGGAGATTCATTCCCTTGACAAGTATTTATCAAATATTTTTGCTTTTAGTTCCTAAAAAGCATAGTTTTTGGACTTCCCTGGTGGCGCAGTGTTTAAAAATCTGCCTGCCAATGCAGGGGACATGGGTTCGATCCTTGGTCCGGGAAGATCCCACATGCCATGGAGCAGCTAAGCCCATGCATCACAACTACAGAGCCTGCACTCTAGAGCCCGTGTGCCACAGCTACTGAGCCCAAGAGCCGCAACCACTGAAGCCCACGTGCCTACAGCCTGTGCTCCACAAGAAGAGAAGCCATTGTACTGAGAGGCCCGTGCACCACAACAAAAAGTATCCCCTGTTCACCACAACTAGAGAAAGCCCCCGCACAGCAACAAAGACCCATTGCAAGCCAAAAAAAAAAAAAAAAAAAAGGCATACTTCTTAGTGTAGGGAAACAGCTGGAAACAAAATATAATAAAATAATCTGCCTTCTAAGAAGGAGACAGAACATAACAAAGGGGAAAATACTATTCCAGGTCATCATGCATGTTTTGGAGAAAGAGAATGATGGGGATAAAGGAGGCTGTACTCCTTCTGTAGAGGGTCAGTGAAACCCGCTGTGATAAGGAGGCATTGAGAAGAGGCTGCAAAAAAAAGTGCCTGGTGTGTTTGAGGAGCAGCAGGGACCAGGGTGGCTGGAGCAGTGTGGGGGGAGGGGAGGGGAGTGAAAAGGGATGAGGCAGAGAGGCCACGGGGGCAGGTCCTGACTAGCCTAGTAGGACTTTGTAAGAATCAGAATTTGACTCTGAGAGAGATAGGGAGTGACAGAGGGATTGGTTATGTGACCAGTGAGATAGAATTTTAGCAGAATATCTGCGGCTGCAGTGTAGAGAGTGGCTTCTAGGGGGCGAAGGGATGAGACAGAGGCCCAGTGAGCAGGCTGCGGCAGTGGACCAGGTGAGCCATGATGGAGAGGGGACTCATGTAGTCCCCTGGGTCCGTCCCAGTTCTGAATTACATGAATCATTTGTCTGTTGAGGTTTCTATGGAGGCTTCATCACAAATCATGATTCATTAAATCCTTAGCCATTTGTGATTTTTTTTTTTTTTTTTGCCATTTGTGATTGATTCAACCTCCAGCCCCTCTCCCCTCCCTGAGATGTGGGAGCAGGGAAAGTGGGAAGGTGGGAATGAAGATTCCCACCCACTGATCAAGTAGTTGATTCCCCTGGTACCAATCCCCATTCTTGGCTTAAGTTGGGGCTTTACGAAAGTCACCTTCCTTAATATGATAAAAGATTCCTTTTGCTCTTGTCTCTCAGGAAATTTCAACTGTTCTAGGAGCTCTATGCTAGGAATGGGCTGAAGACCAAATAAGTATTTTTATGAGTCCCAATGTCAACATTCCCTCAATATTCCATTATTGAATTCCCCATGAGGTAACCAAAGTAAACACACTGGTGAGTTTTTTTTCATGCCTTTCTCCTTGACAGCATGATTCCTCACACTTTCTTTTTTAAGGGTGGAAACTTTCAACCACACACATATGTACAGAGAATAGTATTATAAAACCCATGGACTCATTGTTCAGTTGCAATAATTATCAACATATAGAGAATATTATTAATATATATCCTCCTTTTTTTTTGGTTGTTTTAAGAAGCTAATTGGTGGCATCATGCCAATTAATCTATACTATTCATTAAGGATATGTAATTATTTACAATATTACCCTGTCATTGTCACGCCTAACAACATTAATAATAAATGTCATGGAAAGAAGGATATCAAATGGCCTTTTCACATTTCACACCCCATCACACCTACCACTCTGTATTGCAAACAAACTGGCGGTTTCAGTTGTTGACTTTGTAGACTGAGCTGTGAGGACCATCCTCATATCTGACCCACAGCCCATCCCATCCCTGCAGCCCTGCAGCCTGACTTCAGCCTGAAGTCTCTGTACATGGGTCCCTACATGGCCATGATGATCAGGTACTTCTACAAATGCCAAGTCTAGGTTCTGCAAGAGCTTTGTATATGGTGGCTGCAATGCTAAGAACAACAACTGCATGATGGGGGAGGACTGCATGAGGACCTGCAGTGGTGCTGTCAGGCCCTGGGGTGAGACAGGGGGCAGGGCAGGCTGGGAGGGGAAGGGCTGGGGAAAGAGATGGAGCTCAGGGGGGTCCCACACTCCTCACACCCCCACAGTGACTTTTTTCCTTCCTGCCTCCCAGGAGAAGTGGCTGTATTGTCCTTTGAAACCATGGACTGAGCACATCCTCCACAGGCCAGCTTGGCAGAAGCTCACCTCTCGAAGCCCCATCATAATCTGAGCCTTCTCACATGCTCCCCCTTTCTCAGATGGGAACACTGAGCCAGCCACCCTACAGAGCAGGTCTGCAGTACTCCTGAGCATCCCAGCTAGGCTTGGAAACTCACTTCCTTCTTGTTGTTCTCCTGGTCCTGGGACGACTGTGGTTGCTCATTTCTGGGAAGGTCTAGGACCTGTCAGGCTGTACAGTGTCCAGGTCTGGGGCTTCAGAGACGTCAGTCAGAAGTTCCTTTCCTTTTGCAGAGAACCTGTGAACTGTGCTCCCCTGAGATGCAGAAATCCAAGGAGGACCCATCCATCCAGGGCTGGGCTATGGCTCCTTCTGAAACAGTTCCGTCTCCTCTTCTTCCTTCTTAATCCTCCCCTCTTCCGCAGAATCCTGCCTCATTCCTCCCCCCATGAGTCTACTTGCTTTTAGCTCTGTCTTATCCAGTGGGTTCTAAGCACCATGAGAGCAAGTCTTCCGTTTATCCCTTGCACTTAGCACTCTTCCTGGCACAAAGGAGACAGTACACAAATATTTGAGGAGTGAAGGAATGAATGCAGGAGCAAAGCTCCTCATGACTGGAGTGACTGCAGAGCCTGGGATTTGATCCAGGATTCTTTTTTTTAAAATACATCTATTTATTTATTTATTTATTTATTGGCTGCATTGGATCTTCATTGCTGTGTATGGGCTTTGTCTAGTTGTGGCGAGCGGGGGCTACTCTTCATTGTGGTGTGCGGGCTCCTCATTGTGGTGGCTTCTCTTGCTGTGGAGCACAGGCTCTAGGCACATGGGCTTCAGTAGTTGCAGCACAAAGGCTTGATAGTTGTGGCACATGGGCTTAGTTTCTCTGCAGCATGTGGGATCTTCCTGGAGTAGGGATTGAACCCGTGTCCCCTGAATTGGCAGGCAGATTCTGAACCACTGCACCACCAGGGAAGTCCTGAATCCAGGATTATTGTTCTAATCTTCTTCCTCACTGCATTCTCACCTTCATTCTCCACCCCAGCATCACTGCTCTCCTTGTGCTGGCAAAAGTAGAATTTCTGGCATCCAGTTCTCCGCATTGGTAGTGGGAGTGATCTTTTCACTAAAGAAGCCCCTTTCCCCCACAGTGATGTTGAACGTCTGTGGCTTCACGCAGTCTGGCCTTATATTTAAGTCAATTCGTAGTCTATTAAACCAACTAGAGTGGATTCTGTTGTTTGCAACAAAAAACCTTCACCAATAATTTTCATGGAAATGGTGGTTCTCACTATTCAGCAGAGCAGCAGGCACCACCCCATTTCCTGCCTTCAGACTGAGCCCTACCAGGCATAGGAAACCAATGCCTTATGGTAACATCTACCTCTTAATGGCCACCACAATATACAAACAAAACAAAACAAAACAAAACAAAACAAAACAAAACAAAACAAAACAAAACAGAAAAACCAACCCCCGCCCCAAAACCAAAAACCAAAAAACTGGATGGCAGACACCTCAATATGAAAGTGTTTGTCCTTTACTTCTTGGGCCAGGTCAAACTTTGGGGCAGGTTATTTTCCTGGATTCTCAGAAAGAGAAAGGAAGGACTATGAGGCTCAATTGTCCACTTGTCCAAGGAACACCCTTCCCTGGTGATGTGTGGTGGGAGGGAGCTTTCTACTCCAGCTAAAGAGGATCAAGCTCAAATTTAAGTGAGCACTGGCCATTTGTCAGGCTCTGTGCTTGTCATATTCCCCCAATTATATTCTCACCCCTCCTTTCCACTTTGGTAACCATAAATTTGTTTTTTGTCTATGGGTCCATTTCTTTTTTTTTTGTTTCCTGTTTTTTGTTTGTTTGTTTGGTCACACCATGCAGCATGTGGGATCTTTGTTCCCTGACCAGGGATTGAACCCATGTCCGCTGCAGTGGAACCACAGAGTCTTAAAAACTGGATGGCCAAGAAAATCCTGTGAGTCCATTTCTATCTTCACACCACATTTCTTAAGCCAGTCCTCTGTTGATGGACGCTTGCACTGTTTACATGTCTTGGCTATTGTAAACAGGGCTTCTAAGAATGTTGAGGTTCATGTATCTTTTCAAATTACAGTTTTCATTTTTCTGGGTACATACCCAGGAGTGGAATTGATGGATCATATAGTAGTTCTATTTTTAGTTTTTAAGGAACCTCCATTCTGTTTTCCACGGGGGCTACGCTAATTCACATTCACACCAACATGTACCCCTTTTCCACACTCTCTCTTGCATTTATTATTTGTAGATTTCTCCATGATAGCTATTTGACTGCTGTGATGTGATACCTCATTGTGGTTTTGATTTCTACTACTCTAATAATTAGTAATGTTGACATCTTTTCATGTACCTGTGGCCATCTGTATGTCTTCTTTGAAGAAATGTCTATTTCGGCCCTCTGCCCATTTTTTGACTGGGTTTTTTGTTTTTTCAATATTGAGTTGCATGAACTGTTTGCATAGTTTGGATATTAACCCCTTGTTGGTTACATCTTTTCCAAAGATTTTTCTCTCATTTGTTAGGTTGTCTTTTTTTTCGTCAATGGTTTCCTTTCTGTGCAAAAGCTTTTAAATTTGATGACATCCATATTTTTATTTTTGCTTTTATTTCTTTTGGCATGGGAGACTGATCACTCAAAATATTGCCACGATTTGTGTCCAAGAATATTTTGTTTATGTTCTCTTCTAAGAGTTTTATGGTGTCATGTCTTATATTTAGGTCTTTAATCCATTTTGAGTTTATTTTTGTATATAGTGTGAGGGACTGTTCTAATTTCATTGATTTACATGTAGCTGTTCAGCTTTCCCAACACCATTTGCTGAAGAGACTGTCTTTTCTCCATTGTGTATTCTTGCCTCCTTTGTCATCGATTAATTGACTATAGTTGCATGGGTTTATTTCTGGGATCTCTATTCTGTTCCATTAACCTATATGTCTGTTTTTGTGTCAGTATCACACTGTTTTGATTACTATAGCTTGTAGTATAGTCTGAAGTCGGGAAGGGTGATGACTTAAGCTTTGCTTTTCCCCTCAAGATTACTTTGGCAATTCTGGGTCTTTTGTGATTCTATATAAATTTTAGGATTATTTGTTCTAGATCTGTGAAAAATGTCTTAAGTATTTTGATAGGATTTGTCATTTTAATCTTTGTTTTCCAGTTGTTTTTGGTAGTTCTTCTCTGTGCATTTCTTCTTTTTGTTTTTCTTTTTTTGGTTTGACAATTTTCCTTTAGTATCCTGGGGTTCCTTTGTTTTAGTTTTTATGACTCTATTAGTCTGTTTCTGATGTGTGGTAATTATGGAGTTCAAGTACGTTGACCCTAAGTATACCTCCTTGCTTTTAACTGTAAGTCACTCAAGTTCAAAAATATTCCAAAAGATCTACTTTTATAATGCCATCCTCCATATTGTGTGATTCTGATGTACTACTTTACATCTTCTTACTGATCCTTTTACTGTTTATTCTGTTATGATCACTTTTACAACTTATTATTATTTTTATTTATTTATTTATTTATTTATTTAACTGTTTATTGGAATATAATTGCGTTATACTGTTGTGCTAGTTTTTGCTGTACTATTATTTTTTAATCTTTGTACTGGTTTATTTAAATGAACTTCAATTCTTCTATATATGTGTTGTGATTTTCCCTTTCCTATAGATTATCCCAAACTCACTTTTTATTTTTTATTTTTTTAATTTCACCATTTATTAGCCGTGTAACTTCTTTTTAAAATTAATTTTAAATTATATATTTACTTTTTGGCTGCATTGGGTCTTAGCTGCTGTGCTTGGGCTTTCTTTATTTGCGGAGGGTGGGGACTACTCTTCGTTCTGGTACACGGGTTTCTCATTGCTGGGGCTTCTCTTGTTGTGGAGCACAGGCTTTAGGCATGTGGGCTTCAGTAGTTGTGGCACGTGAGCTCAGTAGTTGTGGCTTACAGGATCTAGAGCACAGGCTCAGTAGTTGTGGTACATGGCCTTAGTTGCTCTGCAGCATGTGGGATCTTCCCAGACCAGGGATCGAACCTGTGTCCCCTGCATTGGCAGCTGGATTCTTAACCACTGTGCTACCAGGGAAGCCACTGCCTCAGTTTTCATACTACCTCCTACGGAGATCTCACTGCCTCTTGGGGATCAGATGCCTGATGGCAGCATTCATCAATAAAACAGTGGTTTGTTCCATTGAACCCAAAGGATTCCCTCTCCCCTCTGGCTCTGCCATTCAAAAGTGGTCTAGACACAGCTGCCAAGAAACCTGATGACCAATTCTGCTGCCTTTGTCCTAAAACAGTCCTACAGACACTGGGAGATAGGGATCAAGGAAGGACCCCTCTCTCCCACCAAGCGTCATTCAGGTTCTTGGAAAACATTTGCTAAGTTTCCTCCACAAACTTGAGATACTCAAAACTGAAAATTGGGGGAATCCCTTATTTACAGTTCAGTACATTTTCTGCTGAGGCTGCTGGAATTGTTGGCACCCTCACAAGGTGTCCCCTCACTGGGTTGTAGGAGAGAATTTAGTGTAAGAAGAGGAGGAAGGTCAGTAGGAAGAGAGCTCCCAGGTCCCCCACCCAACTTGCTCCCCCTAGTTGGGGAAGAGTCTTGGCAATCACATAATGTGAAAATTTAAACAACAGAATGACGATAGCTGAGAGGAGGGGGTAGGAGGTAGGTGGTGGGCATGAATACAAGACTCATCAACGTATTTCCCAGGATGCACCACAGTTCATCTTTAGAATTTCCCAGATGCAAGGCATTGTGGGAATCACTTGTTCATAATCTAGTGGCTCCTGAGTCAAAGGGATGTCCCAACTTCCCAAGTAGAGAAACTTTAACACTGTTTTCATGCTCCTGGCTCTGGGAAGAAGTGAGCTGGAGGAACCTCTGGAGAGCAGAACCTACCTGCCTCACTACAGATGAGGAAATTGAGGCAAAGAAAACTCAAAAAGCAGAGGTAGTGTAATAAGCCAGAACACAAGTAGAGCTGGTTCTGTTGTCCAATACCTTGTAGCCTTGGGAAAATATCTCAATGTTTCTGACTTGTACTTTCCTTAATTAAACAATAAGGAAAAATGCTTATACCTGTCAATGTTTCCAACCACAGACCACTAGAAAGAGTCCCCTCCCAAGCTGAATGAGTTGGGTTATCACTCACTTCAGCAAGGGACAATGAATGATATGGCATCTCATTAAGAGGATATTTGAAGGTCTTACAGGATGTGGGCTTCTGTGAGGTTATTTGGGGGAGAGTTTCGAGAAGCTGACTTTGCTCTGGATGGATGCTGTCAGGAAGTGGGGCAGTTTTATGATCAGGTGTCTTAAACTTATTATGAAGTGAACTTTCAGCTGAGAACTGAGGAGGTACAACCAACAGATTTGCTGTGAGATTGCTCACAAGGGGTGAGGAAAAGGTAGAAAGAAGGACAACACTCAGCTTTCTGGGGGAAGGTAGGGTAAGCAAGTCTTTAGGGGGAAGGACAGTGAATTCATTTTGGTCAATGTTGAGTCCATGGTGCTTGTAGAACTCTCAGGCAAAGATGTTGAGTAAACATTGATTCATTCATTCTCTTGCTCATGAAACGTTTATTAAGGATAAAATATGGGACGACTGAAACCTTTTGTTAGACTCTGTGGCTTCAAACTCTGGCCCTGCCAATTTACTAGGTGTGTGGCCTATTCAATTTGCTAGAGCTTTACCTTTGTGAGTGCAGATAGACCTTGAACAGTGTCCACAGAGAAGGAGTCATTGTCCTGCTTACATAGGAAGAATCAGAGGAGGCTCAGAAAAGGTGGGGATTGCTGGTACCTCAGAGGGTGGAAGTAGCAGAGTGAGTTCCCTGTCCTGATGTACTGGTAAAAGTCACTGAGTCTATGAGAATTGCTAAATAACCCTGAAAGGGGTAGAATGAATACTATAAAATACCCATTTCCTCTTATTGACAATCTACAATGTGCCAAGCCCTGCACATACATCTTCATCTCTAAACATCACAATAATTTTAATAAGTTTTTCTTCTGTTTAAAGTCATGCAAGCTGAAGCTCAGAGGTTTCAGTCCTTCTCCAAGGTCACGTATCCAATACAGGCAGGGGCTGGGATTCAAACTCAACACTCTCTGTCTTCCATGATTTTCCCTAAAAGAGATTTGAAAGCTGTGCCTTCAAAAGCCCTGGAGATTCAGCAGAGGAGACTCAAAGTTCTTCAAATAGGGAAGCTCTGCTTTTCATCCTTTTTTATGATGAGACCAAGTGGAAACAAATTTTGTAAAAAATTTTTTTGCATTTATTCCATGAGAGCCTTACCTGTGAGTTAAAGGAGGATGATGGCTGAGAAGAGGCCACAGGATTGAAAAATGAGGAACATGGTAGTGACCATGTGAAGACATTGGATCTCACTGGTTGTGAGCAACAGTAACTGACTCTGGCTATTGGAAGCAGAGAAGGAATTTGTGAGAACAGTGTGGTGATGTAGTGGGCATACTTTTCTCTTCCTGACTGTACCCTTAAGTGAGATCCTCTTGGATTCTTCCTTTGGCTCCCACAGCACTAACTGATTTAGTTCAGCTCACAGACTGAAGGGCATGCTAAAAGACCCTAGCTTGGAAAATATGGTAAGCAAGGAAGAACTAAGGTTTTCCCAGTCCTCCTCTGAATAATCTCCATTTTCGGGTCTTTTGGGTTTCATTGATCAAGTTTAAATTCCAGTGACAGAATCTGATTGGCTACTCTTTGTCTGAGGGTAGGGCAGGCATTTTAACAGGCGCCCCACTCCCACTAGTCTTGGATGGAGGAAGAGTCATCCCTCAAGCAAAATCAGTCTACTCTATCAGGAAAAGGACAGACAGAGGCTAGGTGACACAGCAACTAAATAGCCCATATACTCAGAGAGAGAAGTTTCCATGGAGAGAAGGGAGTTTGAATGGTTGCAGCAGTCCAAGAGGAGAAAGCTCCATTGTTTGGTGAAAGGCACCTTGTTTGTTCCTGGGAATTTCTCAGATCTTCAATGTTCACTTGTTTACATCACCTTAGAGTGGACAGGTCTGCAGCGGACCCTTGTAACCTCCCATTTTAACTTTTCCTTCTTCCCTCGCTTGGTAAATATGATTTTACACTCATGAAGTCACGTCCACAAGCTTTGATGCATCGTCTGTGTTAATATCAGATAGATTTGCCTGTGTGATGTATGTGTATGTTTGTGTATTTGTAACATTGAAATAACTGGGCCACATGACTAACAGGTTTTGGTGAGTGTCTTCCTTCTGATTTTCTGCTCTTTTTCCTTGAGCAGGTCACTTTCTCTTAGCTGAACTTCAGTTTCTTGCTCTGTGAAACAGGAATAAGAATACTTACTTCATAAGATTGTTAAGTGAGAAGCTACCTTTAGTGAACACTTACTGTGAGCCCACCCCACAGGTCACAATTGTAAATTCATTGCAGGTGGGGTGAGTGATGAGGATGGACGTATTTGGAGTGGGGGTGGGGGCAGGGTGGACAATAAGGTGTGGCGGGAATTATGGAAACTGGAGAGTATGTTCCCCTTATGAGAAGAGAGCAGCTCTACTTGGCTTAGTTCATGGTTTTCAATGTGTGGTCCCTTGAGCAGCTCCAGCAGTAGCCCTGGAATCCTGTTAGATGCAGATTCTCAGGTCCCACCCCTGTCCTACTGAATCAAAACTCTGTGGGTGGAGATCTCAAATCTGTGTTTTAACCCCTGGCTAAGTGAATCTGATGCTAACTCAAGTTTAGGACCCACAGCTTTTCTTAAATTGCAGGACTGTGTTGCCAGATTATTTACTTTTTCCAAGAATGTTAGAAATATACTTTTATATGAAATCCCCTACTGTTAAATCCTGGCAAATGTTTCCTATTGCAAGTTATGCTGTGTGGGCTAACAATATTTATATTCTAGCCATATATGAACCTCTGGTTTGTGCTTTTCCTCTTAATCCTTAAAATAATCCGAATAACCCAGTATTCATGACACCACTCTTAAGGAAGACGATTATGTAGTCCAAAAAGTGAGGTGCTATTATATCACATAGCAAGAAAGTGGCAACTCATGACTTAGATATGAATGTACCTCTCACAGGGCACAGCATCACAAATATCTAAATATCCTCAGCCTGCCGGGTGCATTCCATCCATTTGAAGAAGTGGCCTTAGATAGCATGGAATCCAAGATTCTCATCTTTCAGATGGAAAACTGAGGATTAGAAGCAGAGATATGACCTGGGGTCCCACAGTGTTGGAATCACCGACCTTTATCCAGAATACAACGCCTGTGATTTTCCCATTTTGTGATTTCTCTGAAGAGGCCCCTAGGGGCTGGGAAGGTTTGTAATTAAAGCCCTCAGTCACTCGTGAGCAGGGAGGTGGGAGGTGGAGGGAGGATGGGCCCATCAGGGGGTTTCTGGGTGTGGGGGCCTCTAACCTGGACCAGAGGGAGGAGGATCAGGATGGAGGACACTGGGAGAGAAAGACAACCAGATGAGAGAGGAGGGGGGAGAAAAATAGTCTTTGCTGTGAGGGACAGTCTCTGCTGCTCCTTGGTCTCAGATGGACAGACTGAGGCAGGAAGAGGGGCAGGGTCAGAGGGCCTCCTCAACTAGAATCCTAGTTGTGCCACCTGCTGGTTGTGGGTCCTGAGCAAGTCGCTTTACCTCTGTGAGCCTCTGCTTTCTGGGTGGCAAAATGGGATGAGAATCCCAGATGTTGTAGGATTGACATGAGGCCAAGTGAAATCATGCATCAGAGAGCAGATACGCCACACGCAGTGTTTTGTTTTGTGAGTACCTCATTCCCAATGTGCTTCTGTCCTGGGGCAGCTCGGTATTGAGAGGTCCTGCTTTTCTCAAGGGAAAGGTTGTCTTTGTGCCAGGAAGGCAGCCCCCCTGTCCTCTGCAGCTCATCACCCAGCTCTGTACCTGTTTGACATTTGGCTGGGCTTGCTCCTGGGGCTTCTGGGCATTAAGTCCAGCTCCATTCTTCTTGCCCCTGCAAGTGGAGCACACAGTGTGTGTGTGTGTAGTAGTGAAAGAATGTTTGTCTGTGTGTGGATGAGTGGGTGCATCGGGGTGTTGTTCTACATGATTGTTACTGGGAGTGAATATATGGGAGTGAGTGAAGAGACTGTGGGTGTGTAAGCCCTCACACGTGCACTAGAGTTTAGAGCTTGCAACGCAGCAGAGTGCATTGTGCACAACCTCTGAAGCCAGATTCCTGAGTAACAGAACCAGCACCATCTGTGTTGCTTATTGATTAATTCATTGGTTCACTTTTAATGTTTTCAGTTATACTGTCTATTGGAAAATTCCTTTCTATTTATTAACTTTATTTATTTATTTGTTTGTTTGTTTATTTATTTATGTAGGCTTCACCAGGTCTTCGTTGCGGCATGTGGACTCTTAGTTGCGGCATGCATGCGGGATCTAGTTCTCCGACCAGGGTTTGAACCTGCAGGCCCTGCATTTGGAGGGTGGGGTTTTACCAACTGGACCACCAGGGAAGTTCCTAAGTTCCTCTTGTTTTTATTTAAATACTATCCTTTTTGTGGAATAGGAGTGTTTCTGCTGTTAGCCGGCTAGAAACTTTAAGTACAAGCATTATCCTTACTTTTTAATTAAAGAAAGTAAACCTCAGAGATGTTGAGAAATTTGCCCAAAACTACAAGGAAGTGAGTAACAGCACGAACACCATCTGTGCTCTTGCTTATTTCAATGCTATGCTTGTTGTCGTCCCCATGCCTCAATTTCCTCCTCTGCAGTGAAACATACACTCTCTGTTCTCTAAAGGTGCCTCCATTCCACATCTTCCCAGAGGCAGGAACATGAAAACCTTGTCAGAGTTGCTGTACTTGGAAGAGCTGGGACCTGTTGTGTTAGGAAATGCATATAGCAGCTAAGTGACATCTACATGTTGCCATTTCCTCCCTTGAGGGATTCTTAGGATGATTAGCAGAAGAATGCAGGCAAAATGCTAACACAGAGCCTGGCCCACTGAACGTGTAGTAGCCCCTCTTTAACTGGAGTAAGAAACACCCTCCCCACTTATGACTTCAGGGATGGGGATTCTCCTGAAAAATGGATAACTGAACCTCATGCTCATTCCTTTCTCCTTCTGAGAGTCCAGGAAAACAGCCTGCATCCAAATGTGACCTGGCTCAAGAAGTAAAGAATGAAAGCTTTTATTTTGAGGTATCTGTCAGCCGGGTTTTTGCGTACCTTGGAATGGCCATTAAGAGGTAGATGATACTGTAATGAGTTTGCTTCCTGTACCTGGTAGGGCCCAGTCTGAGGACAGGAAAAGGGAAGGTGCCTACTGCTCTGAAGAACAGTGAGAAGGACCAGCATTTCCATGGACCATATTAGTTAAGGTTCTTAGTTGCAAACAACAGAGTCCACTCCAGTTAGTTTAATTTGAATATGAATTTATTGAAATATAAGACAGAATGATTGACCCACAGAAAAGAAAATGTGCAACATCACTGTGAGGGAAAGGGTACTATTGTATTGAAAAGACCTCTCACACCACTGATTCTGAGAACTGGATGCCACAAATTCCACCTTGGGCACATAGGAGGAGAGCAGTGATGGCGGGGAGGGGGATGAAGGTGAGGATGCAGTGAGGATGAGGGTTAAGAGAAGAGTTCTGGCTTCAAGCCATAGGCTCTATAGTTACTCAGGTCATGAGCTATGTGCTCTTGCATTCATTTCTTCCTTCCTTTAATATTTATGGACTGTGTCCTTTGTGCCAGGAACTGTGAAAAGTGCTAGTGACGAGGGGAAGATTTGTTGTCATTGTGCTTAGGACCCAGTGGATGAGACAGAACTAAGGCAGGTAGACCCATGGGGGGAAGAAAGAGGCAGGCTTCTGCTGAGCATGGGTGGGTTGAGAAGGAGTCAGAGCAGAAGAAACTGTTTCAGGAGCAGCCACAGCCTAGCCCTGTGTGGGTCTTCCTCACACTTCAGAGTTTCGCGGAAGCACAGGTCTCAGGTCTTCTGCAAAAAGAAAGGACTTGCTGATTGACATCTCTGAAGCCCCAGACCTGCACACCATTCATCTCGACAGATCCTAGACTTTTCAAGAAATATGCAACCACAGTCCACCTCAGGACCATAATGACCAACAAGAAGAAAGTGAGATCCAAGCTCAGGTGGGGTACTCAGGAGAACTGTAGAACTTCTCTGTAGGGTCGCTGACTCAAGTGTTCCCATCTGAGAAAGGGGGAGTATGTGAGTAGGCTCAGATTATTGTGATGGGGCTTCTGGGGGTGACTTTCTGCCAAGCTGGCCCATGGAGGATGGGCTCACTGGGCAATTTCACAGGACACTGCAGCCACTTCTCTTGGGAGAGAGAGAGGAGGAAAGACCCTGTGCAGGTGTGAATAATGTGTGGCCCCCTGAGCTCCACCTCTTTCCCCAGCCCTTCCCCTCCCACCCCGCCTTGCCCCCTTTCTTACCCCTTTGTGTCTGTAGTACCTGTTGTGCCCGTAGTACTACCGCAGGTGTTCATGCAGGTCTTTTTAGAGCGGAAGTTGTTCCTCTTCCCAAGGCAGCCGCCATATGTAAAGATCTCGCATTCCCTAGTGTTGGCGTTGTAGAAGTACCTGACCTTTTTGGCCTTGCAGGGACCCATGTAATGAGGCTCCAGGCAGAAGTTAGGCCGAAAAGTTCCTGGGATGGGAGGGGCTCTGGGTCAGTTATGAGGATGGTCATCACAGGTCAGACTACAAGGTCACAGCTGAAACCACCAGCTTGTTTGCCTTAGAGAATGTTAGGGTTGTGGGGATGGTCAATTTGCAAAGGCCATTTGAAAACCTGCTTTCTGGGACGTTATTAATGTTGCCAGGCGTGACCATGATATGGTAATTATTAAACAATCTATATATCCTTTATGAAGTATTTTAAGATTAATTGGTATGATGTCTCTGATCAGCTTCAAAAAAAACTCTACCAAAAAAATAAAATAAATAAAAAAAGGAGGACACAGGTAAAAAATTTTGCCATATATCAATAAATTAATTGGCACTGGTACCTGGGTTTTCTAATATTATTCTCTACACTTATGTGTAGAGTAAGTTTTCCACCATTAATAAAAAATGTGACGACATCAGGATGTTAAGGAAAAAAGCGGGAAGAACACATACCAGCGTATTTTACTCTATTCCATTTCTTTTTTAGGGTTTTCTTTATCGACAGCTCGGTCTTTTTGGCGGGTGGGATCTCCTTTACCGAGGATGGTCTCTTTGCCGCGCGCGAGGTCTCCTTTGCTGCGGGCGCGGTCTCTGTTACCGCGGGCGGGGTCTCTGTTCCCGCGGGCGGGGTCTCCGTTCCCAAAAGCAAGTTCTTCGTTGCTAAGTCTGGGTGCTCCGTTGTCAGTGCAGAGTCGTTAGTTGCGGCATGAGGGATCTTTATGGATGGCACGGAAATACTTACAGGCGGCTCGTCCGTGACGCTGGGAAGATCAAGGCGCCCTGCATTGGAAGGGGGGAGTGTTAGCCACTGGACCACCAGGAAATCCCCGAAATTTACTTCTGATACCAAATCTTGGGAATAGTGCAGATCACACAGGTTGAGGGTTCTAGACTGTCCTCACTTCAAATGCCAGTCACATGGTCTGGAGTCACTCAGGCTTGTGACAAACTGGCTAAAAATCAGAGGCTCCATGACCCCACTTCCATGTTCAAGAACCAATAGAAGCGGTGGTGGAAATCAGGAAAATACTTTACTTACTCTTCCCATGTTATTTTAAGGGGGTAAAACACAGGGACAAACCTATGGAGGAGATGCGTTAGGAAAAGGGGGAGTAGAGTTGTGCGGTGCCCCCATGCCCTAGTGGAGCACACCACCCTCACAGCACCTCCATGTGTTCACCATCCTGAAAGTTCTCTGAACCCCCAAATTTATAGATGTATATTGAGGTGTCACTAAACAGGCGTATTGATTGAATCATAGGCCATTGGTGGTTGATCTCCATCTCAATACCCTCCCGTCTCCCAGCCCCATCCTGAGGACTCTCAGGTCACCTTCCTTGACTCATCTTGTGACCTATGAAAGATGGTAAATTCCAAGAGTTCAGGAGGTCTGTTGCAGGAACAGGACAAGGATCAAATATTGATCTTTTAATTACACTACAGTGAGGTTCGGGAACACTGCGCTGACCAGGAATCCCTCATCTGGTGAGTTAGGTGGGGTATATACAGTTATCTAATTGGAATTTGAATTTTTTTTCCTATTGAGAGTCATGAAATGTCCCTGGAGTTCAAACTGCCCAAATTCCCAGGAGAAATCCAGAGAGGGTTGGCAGCACCCACCCCACGCCAGCTCCCTGGCTCCTTCCATGGACTCCCCTCATTCCCCACCCCGGGCATGTAGAGGAGAAGTGAGCCGGGGCTTACCTTTGTCATGGCTCTCCCGTTTATCCCCCGGGGTGCAGGACACCAGGTTAACCAGGAGGACGAGAAGGGCTACAGAGATGCAGATCTGGCTCATCTTCATGGCCTTGCAGGAGGGCTTCTGAGGAAAGCTGGGGGCTGACAGGGCTTTTCGTATCCCAGCTGAGGGGTGGGATCAGGCAATGAGGAGGGGTGTGAGGAAGGGGAGGAGCTGGGGTCAGTCCAATTTATTGTGCAATCTCCCCACCAAAACAGTGTTTCTGCTTCTGCCTGCTGGGTCCACATGCCCAATAACAGCACTTCTCCGACCTGACTATGCCTGTGGATCTCGTGCAAACATGAATTGTATTCCACAGGTGGAATGTTGTTCAATGTGTTGACTCAGCGAGCATCCCAGCACCTAGCGTAGTGTGTGGCAGGTGATGGATAGTCAGCGAGTGGGTGAGAGCAATTCAAAGGACAGATAAGTGAAGAGCAGTGTGTTAACTCAGGTCCTGGTTTACAGCCTCCTGCATGTGTCATCATATCTGGGTATAAACGCACTTCACTCTCCCTTACCCCCATGAACCTCAGCAGACAAGTGGGACACAGGACACCTTCCTGCAACCATTGCCGCAGCTTTTCAACTGTATGGATTCTTGCTGTTTACCAGACACTGGTCCAGGCAAAAGCTTAGCTGAGGGAAGATGATGTCCTTCTGGGGTAGCAACCCTGTATTCTAGGTAGGAAAAGAAATAAGGGTTGTGGGCAGAGGGGAAGCAGGGAGTGGAACAGGTCTCCACAGCATGACCTCCCACTGGCCTTCACATGGTTTTACAAACAGGACAGCTGCCTGTGTGAGTGGACCTCAGGGGAGCTTGGAAGATCTCATGCAAGAGCGTCCCTCCTCCGGTTCTCTCCCCCAGTGGTTTTGGGACTTGGACCTCAGTTTGGTACCAGCTCTGTTTTTCCTAACTTTGTGCATGAGGACTTAAATCTCCCAGGTGTCACCTGAGATCGTGCTGCCCACATCATGGGATTCCTGTGCAAGAAATGGAGGTAATAGGCATATTCCTTCTACCTGCAAAGTCAAAGTCCTTTGTAATAATAATAATAATAATAATGAGTAATTACAGCAGATAAAACTTATCTTCTTCTATGTGTCAGGCATTATCTTAAGAACTTGCCATATATTAATTCATCTAATCCTCAAAAATCCTAAAAGAGGGGAGAGGAACTGATGATATTTCCTCATACAGAGGAGGAAGCTGAGGTAACAAGAAATAAAGTAATTTGCCTAAAGTCAGAGAGTGTAGAGAGAGGAATCTGGTTCTGTTAAAGTAGTTGGGTTTATTACTGACAGCAGCAAGGAACGGGAATCACCTTGGAAAACAAGGTGATTATGATGTCTCATTAAGAGAATGCTGCAAAGGACTTATAGGATGTGGGCTTGTGTTAGGTGATGGGAGGGTGCATTTCAGGGACCCTGGGACTTGTGATCAACACTTGAAATAGGGGCTGTCTTCAGGGACTGAGCCCTCAACCTGTGGGGTCTGGGCTACCTCCATGGATTTAGCATCAGAAGTGAATTGACCTGTGGGATGCCCAGTAGGTGTTGGAGAATTGTTGGTATTGGTAGAGACACCACCTATTTGCTGTGAGGGACCAAACCTGGACTCACTCTTCTCTATATTTTGTGGCTCCAGTGAGGTTCAGGGACAAGGGAGTATTGTATGTGGGACAGTGCACTCAGAATTCCTTACTGGTTATCTGCATTTTCAGAATTCCTGGCTTAACCAGGTACTTTTATAAATGGGTAGTGACATGATAGTATCTTGTACTGATCCTAGGACCCACATGCCTTGTGTCCTGGGGCAAGTGAACTGTAGTTTCCTCACCTGAACAGGGGGACCATGTTACATGGCTTCTTTGAAAGGATTACCAATCATGAATATAAAGAATTTGCCCATTTCATGGTCAATGGTGTCCATTTTCCACCAAGATATCTTAGTTTGAAAACTTGTCTAACTACACTTCCTCACCAACACCCCAAACAGAAAATTATATCAAATAACAATCATTTCTCTATTATGAAATTAATTAGAAAGTTGAGTGTCGGTGAACTTCTTCCCTTCCTGAGGGAAGCAAGGAAAAGCAAGAAAAGCAGTACCTTTGTAAGTTTGCTTGTGGGGGCCAGACTATTTTTTCCAGGCTGGTTTAATACAAGTCAAAACTCTAGGCCCTTCTCCTTGCCCCCCAGTCAGACTATTATTTTATTTTCCTACTAGGATATAGAATGTTGGAGGTGGTCTCATAATTATGCAGATATGCCCCACCACCAAATAGACCACCAAATAGGAATTTTAGTATATCCTGTCTCTTCAATGACTGTGCCCTTGGCATGATCATGAAATGGGAGATTCATTCACTTGACAAATATATATCAAATATTTATGCTTCTTGTCCTTAGAAAGCATAGTTCTTGGTGTAGGGAAGCAGCTGAAACAAAATTAGGACAATTATCTGCCTTCTAGGAGCGAGAAGGACAATACAGAAAGGGGAAATATTATGCCAAGTCATGATGTGTGTTTTGAAGAAAGAGAGTGATGGAGATAAAGGAGGCTGTGCTCCTTCTGTAGAGGGTCAGTGAAATCCTCTGTGATGAGGAGGCATTGAGAAGAGGCTGCAAAAACCAACCAACCAACCAACCAACCAACCTGCCTGCTGTGTTTGAAGGGTAGCAAGGATTAGGGTGGTTGGAGCTGAGTTGGTGGAGGGGAGGGGAGTGAAAGGATATGACGCAAAGAGGCTATCAAGGCAAGTCATGAGGAGCCTTGTAGGCCTTGATAAGAATCAGAATTTGACTCTGGGAGAGATGGGGAGTCACTGAGGGGTTGGTCATGGGAGCAGTGGGAAAGGGCTCAAGTTGTATCAGGGTCCCTTTGACTACAGTTTGGAGAGTGGCCTCTAGGGGTTAAAGGGCAGAGACAGAGGCCCTGGTGAGACATGATGGAGCATGTACCCATGTTGTCCTTGGGTCCATCCCAGTTCACAATTACATGAATGACTTGATGTGTTGAGGTTTCTGTGGAGGCCTCATCACAAATCATGATTCATTAAATCTTTAGCCATTTGTCATTGATTCAACCTCCAAACCCTCTCCCCTCCTGAGGTGTGTAGGCAGGGAAAGGGGGAAGGTGGGAATGAAAATTCCCACCCGCTAATCAAGCAGTTGCTTCTCTTGGCAACTAATCTGCATCACTGGAGTAGGTAGGGGCTTTCAAAAGTCACCTCCCTCACATAGTAAAAGACTCCCTTTTGCTCTCATCTCTTCCAAAGTTCCAACATTATAGGAGCTCCCATTGTGCCAGGAATGAGATGAAGGGGGGAAGGTAGGAGAAGCAAGTCTTTGGGGGGAAGGACAATGAGTTCAGTTTGGTCAATGTTGAGTCCTTGGTGCTCGTAGAACACTTAGGCAAGGATGCTGAGTAGACATCAATTCATTCATTCACTTGTTCATGAAATGTTTATTAGGGAGAAAATATGTGATGACTGACACCTTTGATCAGACTCTGTGGCTTCAAACTCTGGCTCTGCCATTTTACTAGGTGTGTGGCCAGTTCAGTTGGCTAGAGTTTTACATTTGTGAGTGCAGATAGACCTTGAACGGTGTCCACAGAGAGAGAGTCCTCCCCCCATTTACATAGGAGGAACCAGTGAAGGCTCAGAAAAGGAGGAGATTGCAGTACCTCAGAGGGCGAAAATAGCAAAGTGCTTTCCCTGTCCTGATGTGCTGGTGAAAGTCACTGAGTCGATAAGAATCACTAAGTAACTCTGAGAGAAGTAGAATTAGTAATATAAAATATCCATTACAACTTATCGACAAGGTAGTATGTGCCAAGCCCTGCACATACATCTTCATCTCTAAACATCACAAAAATCTTAATAGGTTTTTCTACTGTTTAAAGTCACAGAAGTTAAAGCTCAGAGGTTTCAGCCCTTCTCCAAGGTCACATAACCAATATTGTCAGGGGCTGGGTTTCAAACTCAACACTCTCTTTCTCCCATGATATTCCTTAAAGCGGTTTGAAAGCTGTGCCTTCAAAAGCCCCAGAGAGGCACCAGGGGAGACTCAAAGTTCTTCTAATTTTGTAAAGAATTTAGTAAAGAATTTTGTTTGCATTTATGCCATAAGGGCTTTACCTATGAGTTAAAGGAGGATGGTGCCTGAGGAAAGGCCATTGGATTGAAAAATGAGGAAGTTGGTGGTGATCCTGGTGAAGACATCAGATCTCACTGGTTGTGAGCAACAGTAACTGACTTTGGCTTTGGGAAACAGAGAAAGAATTTGTGAGAACAGTGTGGGGATGTAGTGGGCATCCATTGTCCCTTTCTGATTGTACCCTTAAGTGAGATTCTCTTGAACTCTTCCGTTGGCATCGACAGCACTGATTTAGTTCAGCTCACAGACTAAAGGGAGTGCTAAAAGGTCCCAGCATGGAAAGTATGGTAAGGAAGGAGAACCAAGGTCTTCACAGGCCACTGGTAAATAATCTCCACTTTTGGGTCTTTTGGATTCATTCATCAAGATTAAATTCCAGGGAGAGCATCTGGTTGGGCACTCCTTGCCTGGGGGTTGGGCAGGCACTTCGACAGGTGCCCCAATCCCACCAGTCTTGGGTGGAGGAAGAGTCATTCCTCAAGTAAAATCAGTCTACTCTATCAGGAAGTGGTCAACCAGAGACTAGGTGTCAAAGCAACTAAATAGCCCATATACTCAGAGAGAAACTTCCATGGAGAGAAGGGAGTTTGAACGGGTGCAACAGTCCAAGAGGAGAAAGCTGCATTGTTTGGTGAAAGGCACCTTGTTTGTTCCTGGGAATTTCTCAGATCTTCAATGCTCACTTGTTTATAGTCACCTTAGAGTGGGCAGGTCTGCAGCTGACTCATGTAACCTCCCATTTCAACTTTTCCTTCTTCCCTCGCTTGATAATATGATGTTACACTCACGAAGTCATGTCCACAAGCTTTGATGCATCACCTGTGTTAATATCAGATAGATTTTCCTGTGTGATGTTTGTGTGTTTGTGTATTTGTAACATCGAAATAACTTGGGTCACATGACTATCAGCTTTTGCCGAGTGTCTTCCCTCTGATTTTTCAGCTGTTTCTCCTCCAGCAAGTCACTTTCTCTTAGCTGAACTTCAGTTTCTTGGTGTGTCAAATAGGATAATAATACTTACTTCATAAAATTGTTAAATAAGAAGAAGCTACCTTTCAGTGAACTCTTACTGTGAGCCCAACCCACAGGTCACAATTGTAAATTCATTGCAAGTGAGGTGAGTGATGAGGATGGAAGTATTTGGAGTGGGGGTGGGGGCAGGGTGGACAACAAGCTGTGGTGGGGATTATGGAAACTGGAGAGAATGCTCCCCTCATGAGAAGAGAGCAGCTCTCCTTGGCTTCGTTGATGGTTTTCAAAGTGTGGTCCCTTGAGCAGCACCACCAGCAGCCCTGGAAACCTGTTAGATGGAGATCCTCAGGTCCCACCCCTGACCTACTGAATCAAAACTTGGTGGGTGGAGATCTTATATCTGTGTTTGATCACCTGGCTAAGTGACTCTGATGCTCACTCAAGTTTGGGACCCATAGGTCTTCTTAAATTGCAGGACAGTTTTGCCAGATGGTTTACTTTTTCCATTAGCATTAGAAATATACTTTTATATGAAATTACCCACTGTTAAATTGTGGCAAATGTTTCATATTGTAAATTATGCTATGTGGGCTAACAATACTTATATTCTAGCCATAAATGAACCTTTGGCTTGCGATTTTCCTTTTAATCCTTAAAATAATCCTAATAACCCAGTATTCATGATACCACTTTTAAGGAGGAAGACTATGTAGTCCAAAAAGTGAGGTGCTGTTATATCACATAGCAAGAAAGTAGTGACCCATGACTTGGATATGAATGTACTTCTTAGAGGGCACAACATCATAAAAATTTTAACAATCTCTGCCTGCTGGGTGCATTCCATCCATTTGAAGCAATGACGTTAGATAGCATGGAATCCAAGATTCTCATTTCTGAGATGAATAAATGAGGATTAGAAGCGGAGATATGACCTAGGGTCGGACAGTGTTGGGTTCACTGGTCTTTATCCAGAATACAACCCCTGTGAAGTTCCCGCCTTGTGATTTCTTTGAAGATGCCCCTAGGGGCTGGAAAGGTTTGTAATTAGAGCCCTTAGTCACAGGTGAGTAGGGAGGTGGGAGGTGGAGGGAGGATGGTCCCTTCAGGGGGTTTCCGGGCCTGGGGGCCTCTGACCTGGGCCAGAGGGAGGAGGACTATAGGGGAAGTGGACATTGGGAAAGAAAGAAAGAGATAAAGATGAGGGGGGAGAAAAGAGGAGTGTCTGCTGTGAAGGACAGTCTTTGCTGTTCGCTGGTCTCAGATGGACAGACTGAGGCCAGATGAGGGGCAGGGCCAGAGGGCCTCCTGAAGTAGAATCCTAGTGGTGCCACCTGCTGGTTGTGGATCCTGAGCAAGTTGGTTTACCTCTGGGAGCCTCTGCTTTCTTGTTGGCAAAATGGGATGAGAATCCCAGATGTTGTAGGATTGCCATGAGGCTAAGTGAAATCATACATGTGGAATGTCTCTGGAGAGAGCACACCCTACACATACAGTGGCTTGTTTTGTGAGCCCCCCGTTCCTGATGCCCTTGTGTCCTGGGGCAGCTCGGTATTGAGAGGTCCTGCCCTTCTCAAAGGAAAGGGTGTCTTTGTGCCAGGAAGGCAGCCCCTCCTGTCCTCTGCAGCTCATCACCCAGCTCTGTGCCTGTCTGACATTTGGCTGGGCTTGTTCCTGGGGCTTCTGGGCATTGAGCCCAGCTCCCTTCTCCTTGACCCTGGAAGTGAAACACAGTGTGTGTGTTTGTGTTTGTGTGTGTGTGTTTGTGGAAGAATGCTTGTTATGTGTGGATGAGTGGGTGGGTGGGGTCTTGTTCTACATGTTTGTTATTGGGAGGGAACATATGGGAGTGAGTGAAGAGATTGTTGGTGTGTAAGCTTGCACACGAGCACTAGACTTTACAGCTTACAGTGCAGCAGAATGCATGAGCGCAGACTCTGAACCAGAATCCTGGGTAACAAAACTAGCACCATCTGTATTCTTGTTTATTGATTAATTGATTGATTTATTTTATAATATTTTCAGTTATACTGACTATTGGTAAATTCCTTTATATGTATGTATGTGTGTATGTATTTGTTTATTTTGGCTTCACCACGTCTTTGTTGCGGCGTGTACTCTTAGCTGCGGCATGTGGACTGTTAGTTGTGGCATCCATGAGGTATCTCTTTCCCAGACCAGGGGTCAATCCCAGGCCCCCTGCATTGGGAGGGCAGAGTTTTACCCGTTGGACCACCAGGGAAGTTCCTCTAATTTATTTAAATACTATCCTTCTTGTGGAACAGGAGTGTTTCAGTTGTTCACTAGAAATACTAAGTACAAGCATTATCCTTATTTTTTAATTAAAGAAGGTAAAGGTGAGAGATGTTGAGAAATTTGCCCAAAACTACAAGGAAGTGAGTAACAGCACGAACACCATCTGTGCTCTTGTTTATTTCAATACTATGCTTGCTGTGGTCCCCATGCCTCAATTTCCTCCTCTGTAGTGAAACAGATACTGTCTGTTCTCCAAAGATGCCTCCGTCTCACATCTTCCCAGAGGCAGGAGCATGAAAACCTTGTCAGTGTCGCTGTACTTGGGAGAGCTGGGACCTGCTGTGTTAGGAAACTCATATAGCAGCTAAGTGGCATCTCCATGCTGCCATTTCCTCCCTTGAGGGATTCTTAGGATGATTAGTAGAAGAATGCAGGCAACAAGCTAACACAGAGCCTGTCACACTGAAAGGGTAGTTGCCCTTCTTTAACTGAAGCATGAAGCCCCCTCCCCACTTATGACCTCAGGAAAGGGGATTCCTCAGAAAAATGGACAATGAGTCTCATGCTCCTTCCTTTCTCATTCTGAGAGTCCAGGAAAACAGCCTGCACCCAAATTTGACCTGGCTCAAGAAGTAAAGGACGAAACTTTTATTTTGCGGTGTCTGTCTGCCAGGTTTTTGAGTAGCTTATGTGGCCATTAAGAGGTAGTTGGTGTTGTAATGGGTTTACTTCCTATACCTGGTAGGGCCCAGTCTGAGGAGAGGAGAAGGGGAGGTGCCCACCGCTCTGCAGAACGTGAGAAGGAGCAGCATTTCCAGGGACCCTACTGGTTAAGGTTCTTAATTGCAAACAACAGATTCCACTCCAGTTAGTTTAATTTGGAAATGAATTATTAAAATAATAGACAGCCTGTTTGAAGCCACAGAAAGGAAAATGTGCTACATCACTGTGAGGGAAAGGGGTGTCTTTACTGAAAAGACCTCTGCTACCACTGATGCTGAGAACTGGATGCCTGAAATTCCACCTTGGCTGCCCACAAAGAGAGCAGTGATCGTGGGGAGGGGGATGAAGGTGAGCATGCAGTGAAGATGAGGGTTAAGAGAATTCTGACTTCAAACCATAGGCTCTATTGTTACTCAGTTCATGAGCAATGTGCTCCTGCCTTCATTCCTTCCTTTCTCTGATATTAACAGACGATCTCCTTTGTGCCAGGAACTGTGCTACATGCGAGGAATAAAGGGGAGACTTGCTCTCATGGTGCTTAGAACCCACTGGATGAGATGGAACTAAGGCAAGTAGACCCATGGAGGGGAGGAAAGCAGCAGTGTTCTGCTGAGGAGGGGAGGGTTGAGAAGGACTCTGAGCAGACCAAACTGTTTTAGAAGAAGCCACAGCCCAACCATGCATGGGTCCTCCTCAGACTTCAGACAGTCCGGGAGTAATGTGCCCATGTTTTCTGGAAAAAGAAGGAACATGCTGGTTGACATTCATGAAGCCCCAGACCTGGATGCCATTCATCTGGACAGATCCTAGACTTTCCCAGAAATATGCAACCACACTCCACCCCAGTATGGGAAGGACCAAGAGGAAGAAAGTGAGTTTTACAAGCTAAGGTGGGGCACTCAGGAGAGCTGCAGATGTGCTCTATAGGGTGGCTGATTCAGTGCTCCCATCTGAGAAGGAGGGAGCATGTGACTAGGCTCAGATTATTGTGCTGGGGCTTCTGGGGGTGACCTTTTGCCAAGCTGGCCCATGGAGGATGGGCTCAGTGTGTGGTATCACAGGACACTGCAGCCATTTCTCCTGGGAGGCAGCGAGGAGGAAAGACCCTGTGCAGGTGTGAATGGTGTGTGGACCCTAAACTCCACTTCTTTCCCAAGCCCTTCCCCTGCCACCTTCTTTTGCCCCCTTTCTTATCCCCGGCTGCCCATGTGACCACCGCAGGTCTTCATGCATTCCTCTGCCGTGAGGAAGATGTTCCTGTTCCCGTGGCAACCGCCACATGTAAAGACCTCACAGTGCCCAGAGTTGGCATTGTAGAAGTACCTGAGCACCCAGGCCTTGCATGGACCCATGTGATGACACTTAAGGCAGAAGGCAGGCGAGGAGCTTCCGGGATGGGAGGGGCTTTGGGTCAGTTATGAGGATGGTCATCAGAGGTCAGTCTACAAGGTCACAGCTGAAACCACCAGTTTGTTTGCCATAGAAAATATTAGGGGTGTGGGGATGGTCAAATTGAAAAGGACATTTGAAAACCTGTTTTCTGGGACATTATCATCAATGTTGCTAGGTGTGACCCTGAAACTGTAATTATCTAAAAATCTGTATCTCGTTTACAAAGTTTTTAAAGATTAATTGGTATGATGTTTTTATTAGCTTCAAAAAACTCTACCAAAAAAACAAAAAAAATGACACAGTTAAAAAATATTCTCCATATGTCAGTAATTATTGGACCTGAGTACCTGAGTTTTATAATACTATTCTCTGCAGTTATGTGTATGGTAAAATTTTCCCACCATTAATAATAAATGTGAAGACATCAGGCTGTAATTGAAAAAGGCAGGAAGAAAAAATACCAGTGTGTTCTCTTTTGTTTCCTTCGTGATGTGGGATCTTCATTTTGCATGCAGAGTCTGCAGTTGCGGCATGATGCACCTTTAGGTGTGGCCTGGGAATCCTCATATGTGGCTTGTGGGATCTGATTTTATGACCAAGGTGCCCTGCATTGGGAGGGGGGAGTGTTAGAAAATGGACTACCGTGAAAGTCCCAAAATTTACATCTGTTACCAAATTTGTAGGATTAGTACGGATCCCATAAGTTGAGGGCTCCAGACTGTCCTCATTTCAAAAGCCAGCCATGTGGTCTGGAGTCACTCAGGCTTGTGACCAACAGGCTAAAAATTGGAGGCTCCATGACCCCACCTCCATGTTGAAGAATCAATAGAAGCAGTGATGGAAATCAGGAAATACTTTTCTTACTGTTCCCATGTTATAATAAGGGATAAAAGTCAAGGACAGCCCTATGGAGGAGATGTGTTGGGCAAAGGGGGAGAAGAGGTGTGCGGAGCCCCCATGCCCTAGTGGAGCACACCACCCTCACAGCACCTCCATGTGTTCACCATGCCGAAAGCTCTGAACCCCAATATTTATAGATTTTTTATTGAAGTGTCTATAAATAGGTGTATTGATTGAATCATCGGCCATTGGTGATTTATCTGCATCTCATTGCCCTCTTGTTTCCCAGAGGTGTTCGGTGGCGTGTTGAAAGCTCTAATCTTTAAATGCATGTTTAGTTTTTTTGGAATCCAGGCCCATCCTGAAGGTCTCTTGGGTTGCCTTCCTTGACTCATCTTGTGGCTTATGAAAGATGGTAAATTCCAAGAGTTCAAGAGGTCTGTTGTAGGAACCAGGACAAGGATCAAATATTGATCTTTTATTTACACTACAGTGAGTTCATGGACACAGTGCTGACTAGGAATAGAGAGTCTCAGAGATGGAATCCCTGATCTGGTGAGTTAGGGGTGATATATATAGTTTTCTAATTGGAATTCGAATTTGTTTTCCTATTGAGAGTCATGAAATGTCCCTGGAGTTCAAACTGCCCAACTTTCCAGGAGAAATCCAGAGAGGGTTGGCAGCACCCACCCCACCCCAGTTCCCTGGCCCCTTCCATGGATCCCCTCATTCCCTACCCCAGGCATGTAGAGGAGAGGTGAGCTGGGGCTTACCTTTGTCATGGCTCTCCCGTATATCCCTCAGGGTGCAGGACACCGGGGTAACCAGGAGGACGAGAAGGGCTATGGACAGGCAGAGCCAGCTCATCTTCGTGGCCTTGCAGGAGGGCTTCTGAGGAAAGTGGGGGCTGACAGAGCTTTTCACATTCCAGCTGACGGGTGGATTAGGCATTGAGAAGGGGTGTGAGGAAGGGAAGGAGCTGGGGCCAGTCTGGTTTATTACATAATCTCCCCACCTAAGCAGGGTTTTTGCTTCTGCCGGCTGGGTCCACATGCCCAGTAACAGCACATCTCAGACTTGACTATGCCTGTGGGTCTCATGCAAACCTGGATTGCGTTCCACAGGAGGTATTTTGTCCAATATGTTGACTCAGTGAGCATCCCAGCACCTAGAGTAGTAGTGCCTGGCAGGTGATGGAGAGTCAGTGAGTGGCTGAGAGCAATTCAAAGGACAGAGAAGTGATCAGCAGTGTGTTAGCTCCAGTCCTCATTTTCAGCCTCCCACAGGTGTCATCCCATCAGTGTACTTCCTTCTGCCCCACACCCACCGACTTAGGAAGACAGGTGTGACACAGGACACCTTCCTGCAACCATTGCCAGAGCTTTTCAACTGGATGCTTCAGCTGTCCACGTGTGTGATGGACACTTGCAGTTTACTTGGCACTACTCCAGGCAGAAGCTTAGCTGAGGAAAGACGATGTTCTACTGGGATAGCAACACTGCTTTCTGGGTAGAAAAAGAAAAAGGTGTTGTGGGCAGAGGGGAAGCAGGGAGCTGAACAGGTCTCCGTAGCATGATCTCCCACCACTCCTCACCTGGTTTCAAAACAGGACTGCTGCCGTTGTGAGTGGACCTCAGGGGAGCTTGGAAGATCGCCTGCAAGAGTCCCCCTTCCTCTGGCTCTCTCCCCCAGTGGTTTTTGGGACTTAGACCTCAATTTGTGTATCAGCTCTGCCTTTGCCCAACTTTGTGCCTGATGACTTAACTCTCCCAGAGCCCCAGAGTCTTTAGGTGTCACCTGAGATCCGTGCTGCCCACATTATGGGGTTTTGTGGAAGCAATGCAGGCAATAGACATATATTCCTTCTCCCTGCAAAATGAAAGTCCTTTGTAATAATAATAATAATAATAATAATAATAATAATAATAATAAGTAATTATAGCAGATAAAACTTAGTTTCTTCTATTGTCAGACATTATCTTAAGCACTTGACACCTGTTAACTCACCTAATCCTCAAAAATCCTAAAAGACGGAAGAGAAACTGGTGATATTTCCACTGTTACAAAGGAGGTAACTGAGGTAACAAAACATAAAGTAATTTGCCTAAAGTCATCGATGGTAGAGAGAGGAATTTGGTTCCGTTGAAGTAGTTGGGTTTATTACTGACGGCACAAAAGAAAGGAATCACCTTGGAAAACAATATGTTGTATCATTAAAAGAATGCTACAAAGAACTTATAGGATGTGGGCTTGTGTTAGGTGATTTGGGGGCATTTCAGGGACCCTGGGACTTGTGATCAACACTTGAAGTGGGGGCTGTCTTCAGGGAGGGAGCCCTCAATCTGTGGGGTCTGGGCTGCCTCCACGGATTTAGCATCAGAAATGAATTGACTTGTGGGATGCCCAGCGGGTGTTGGAGAATTGGTTGGTGTTGGTAGAGACACCACATATTAGTTATCAGGGACCAAACCTGGACTCACTCCTCTCTATAATTTGTGGCTCAGGTGAGGTTCAGGGACAAGGCAGTATTGTATGTGGGACAGTGCATTCAGAAGTCCTTACCAATTATCTGCATTTTCAGAATTCCTGGCAGAATCAGGTACTTTATTAAGTGAGTTGTGACATGATAGTATCTTGTCCTGATCCTATGACCCACATGTCTTGTGTCCTGGGGCAAGTGAACTGTAGTTTCCTCACCTGAACTGGAGGAGCTCATTACCTGACTTCTTTGAAAGGATTACCAATCATGAATATAAAAAGTTTACCCACTTCATGGTCAGTGATGTCCATTTTCCACCAAGATATCTTAGTTTGAAAACCTGTCTAACTATACTTCCTCACTACCCTCAAAAAAGAAATTTATATCGAATAACAATCATTTCCCTATTATGAAATTAATCAGAAAGTTAACTGTCAGTGAACTTCTTCCCTTCCTGAGCCAACTACAGGGAAAGCAAGAAATGCCATCCTTTTGTACATTTGCTTGTGGGGGTGAGGCTGTCTTTTCCAGGCTGGTACAATACAAGTCAAAACTCTAGGCCCTTCCCCTTGTCCCCAATTCAGCCTAAGATTTTATTTTCCTATCAGGATATAAAATGTTAGAGGTGGTCTCATAATTAAATAGATATTCCCCACCACCAAATACACATTTCACTATCAGGAATTTCACTATATCCTATCTCTTCAATGCCTGTGCACTTGGCATGAGTATAAAATGGGCGATTCATTCACTTCACAAATATTTATCAAATAATTATGCTTCTTGTCCCTAGAAAGCATAGTTCTTCAGAAGGGTAATAGGGAAAAGAAAATTAGGAAAATAATCTGCCTTCCAGGAGGGAGACAGACATTACAGAAAGGGGAAATATTAGGCCACATCAATATGCATGTTTTGAAGAAATAGTGATGGAGATGAAGGAGGCTGTGCTCCTTCTGTGGAGGGTCCGTGAAACCCTCTGTGAAAAGGTGGCATTGAGATGAGGCTGAAAAACAAGAAACAGATGTACAACCCCCAAAACAAAGCAAAACAAAAACAAAAACAGAAACATACCTGGTGTGTTTGAACAGCAGCAAGGACCAGGGTGGCTGGGGTTGAGTGGGTGGAGGGGAGGGGATTGAAAAGGTTGAGGCAGAGAGGCCACTGAGGCAAGTCCTGAGAATCAGAATTTGACTGTGAGAGAGATGGGGAGTCACTGAAGCATTGGTCATGGGAGCAGTGGGATAGGGCTCAAGTTGTATCAGGGTCCCTGGGGCTGCAGTTTGGAGAGTGGCCTCTAGGGGGTGAAGGGCAGAGTCAGAGGCCCAGGTGAGCCATGATGGAGCTTGGACCTATGTTGTTCCCTGGGTCCATCCTAGTTCTCAATTACATGAATGCCCTGCTCTGTGGTGGTGTCTATGGAGACTTCATCACAAACCATGATTCATTAAATCTTTAGCCTTTTGTGATTGATTCAACCTCCAAAGCCTCTCCCCTCCCTGAGGTGTGGGAGCAGGGAAAGGGAGAAGATGGGAATGAGAATTCCCACCCTCTAATCAGGCAGGTGCTTCTCTTGGACATGAATCCCCATTCTTGGAGCAGGTAGGGGCTTTCAAAAGTCACTTCCCTCACATAATAAAAGACTCCCTTTTTACTCTCATCTCTTTCAAAATTCCAAAATTGTAGGAGCTCCCATTGTGCCAGGAATGGGATGATAGGGGGAAGGTATGGGAACTAAGTCTTTAGGGAGCTGGACAATGAATTCAGTTTGGACAATGTTGAGTCCATGGTACTTGAACACTTGGGCAAGGATGTTGAGTAGACAGTGATTCATTCACTCATTTGTTCATGAAACGTTTATTAGGGATAATGTATGTGATGACTGACACCTTTGATCAGACTCCATGGCTTCAAACTCTGGCTCTGCCAATTTACTAGATGTGTGTCCTATTCAGTTTGCTAGAGCTTTATCTTTGTGAGTGCAGACAGACCTTGAACGGTGTCCACAGAAAGGGAGTCATCATCCCATTTACATAGGAGGAAACTTAGGAGGCTCAGAAAATGTGGGGATTGCTGGTGAGTCAGAGGATGAAAGTAGCAGAGTAAGTTCCTTGTCCTGATGTGCTGGTAAAAGTCACTGAGTCGCTGAGAACTGCTAAGTATCTGTGAGAGTTAGAATTAATAATACAAAATACCTGTTATCAATTATTGACAAGGTAGTATGTGCCAAGCCCTGCACATGCATCTTCATCTCTAAACATCACAACAATCTTAATAGGTTTTTCTTCTGTTTAAAGTCATACAAGCTGAAGCACAGAGGTTTCAGCCCTTCTCCAAGGTCACATAACCAGTACTGGCAAGGGCCTGGATTCAAACTCAACACTCTCTGTCTCCCATGGTATTCCTTAAAGAGGTTTGAAAGCTGTGTCTACAAAAGTGCCAGAGATTCACCAGAGGAGACTCAAAAATCTTCAAATAGTGAAGCTCTGCTTTTCAACATTTTTATGATGAGACCAAGTGCAAACAAATTTAGTAAATAATTTTGTTGTCATTCCTGCCATGAGAGTTACCTGTGAGTTAAAGGAGGATGATGCCTGAGAAATGGCCATTGGATTGAAAAATGAGGAACTTGGTGGTGACCCTGGCGAAGACATTGGGCCTCGCTGGTTGTGAGCAACAGTAACCGGCTTTGGCTTTGGGAAACAGAGAAGGAATTTGTGAGAACAGTGTGGGGATGCAGTGGGTATCCATTGTCCCTTCCTGATTGTACCCTTAAGTGAGATTCTCTTGTACTCTTCCGTTGGCACTTAAAGCACTAACTGATTTAGTTAAACTCACAGACTGAAGGATGTGCTAAAAAATCCCAGCATGAAAAGTATGGTAAGGAATGAGAACCAAGGTCTTCCCAGTCTGCTTCTGAATATTCTCCTTTTTTGCGTCTTTTGGATTCATTCATCAAGATTGAATTCCAGGGAGAACAACTGATTGGTCTCCCTCTGCCTAGGGGTAAAGTAGGCCCTTTGATCAGTGCCAGAATCCTACCACTTTTGGGTGGAGGAAGAGTCATTCATCAAGCAATATCAGGTTACTAAAGTCAGGAAAAGGATAAACAGAGCCTAGGTGACACAGCAACTAAATTGCCCATATACTCAGAGAAAGAAATTTCCATGGAGAGAAGGGGGTTTGAATGGGTGCAACAGTCCAAGAGGAGAAAGCTGCATTGTTTGGTGAAAGGCACCTTGTTTGTTCCTGGGAATTTCTCAGATCTTCAATGTTCACTTGTTTATAGTCACCTTAGAGTGGGCAGGTCTGCAGCTGACTCATGTAACCTCCCATTTCAACTTTTCCTTCTTCCCTCTCTTGATAAATATGATGTAACACTCACAAAGTCACGTCCACAATCTTTGATGCATTGTCTGTGTTAATATCAGATAGATTTGCCTGTGTGATGTGTGTGTGTTTGTGCATTTGTAACATTGAAATAACTGGGCTACATGACTAACAGGTTTTGGCGAGTCTCTTCCTTCTGATTTTCAGCTGTTCTTCCTCCATCAAGTCACTTTCCCTTAGCTGAACTTCAGTTTCTTGGTGTTTCAAATAGGAATAAGAATACTTACCTCATAAGATTGTTAAAAAAGAGGAAGCTACCTTTTCGTGAACACTTACTGTGAGCCCACCCCACAGGTCACAATTGTAAATTCATTGCAGGTGAGGCGAGTGATGAGGATGGATGTATTTGGAGTGGGTGTTGGGGCAGGTGGACAAGAAGGCATGGTGGGGATTATGGAAACTGGAGAGAATGCTCTCCTCAGGAGAAGAGAGCAGCTGTACTTGGCTTAGTTCATGGTTTTCACAGTGTGGTCTCCTGAGCAGCACCATCAGCAGCCCTGGAAACCTGTTAGATGCAGATCCTCAGGTCCCACCCCTGTCCTAGTGAATCAAAACTCTTGGGTGGGGGGAAGATATCAAATCTGTGTTTGATCACCTGGCTAGATGAGTCTGATGCTCACTAAATTTAGGACCAACAGCTCTTGTTAAATTGCAGGACTGTGTTGCCAGATCGTTTACTTTTTTCAATAACATTAGAAATATACTTTTACATAAAATTACCCACTGTTAAATCCTGGCAAACGTTTCAAATTGTAAATTATGCTGTGTGTGCCAAAAACTCTTATATTCTAGCCATATTTGAAATTCTGGTTTTTGCTTTTTCTGCTTACCCTTAAAATAATCCTAACAAACCCAGTGTTCAGGACACTACTTTTATGGAGGAAGACTACGTAGGTCCAAAAAGTGAGGTGCTGTTATATCAAGTAGCAAGAAATTGGCGACCCATGACTTGGATATGAATGTACCTCAACAGGGCCCAGCATCATAAAAATTTAAACATCCTCTCCCTGCTGGGTGCATTCCATCCTTTTGAAAAAGTGGGCTTAGATAGCATGGAATCCAAGATTCTCATTTCTGAGATGAAAAGCTGAGGATTACAAGCAGAGATATGACCTAATGTCCCACAGTGTTGGGACCTCTGATCTTTATTGAGAATACAACCCCTGTCATGTTCCCGCCTTGTGATGTCTCTGTAGATGCCCCTAGGGGCCGGGAAGGTTTGTAATTAGAGCTCTTAGTCACAGGTAAGCAGGGAGGAGGGCGGTGGAAGTAGGACCGGCCCTTCAGGGGGTTTCTGGGTCTAGGGACCAGAGGGAGGAGGACCAGAAGGAGAGGTGGTCATGGAGAGAGAAAGACAGGCACATGAGAGATGAGGGTGGAGAAAAGAGGAGTCTCTGCTGTGAGAGACAGTTTCTGCTGTTCCCTGGTCTCAGTTGGACACACTGCAGGGCCAGAGGGCCTCCTCCACTAGAATACTAGTGGTGCCACCTGCTGGTTGTGGATGCTGAGCAAGTTGATATACCTCCCTGAACCTCTGCTTTCTGGTTGGTAAAAATGGGATGAGAATCTCAGATGTTGTAGGATTGACATTGAGGCTAAGAGAAACCATACATGTGAAATGTCTCATGAGAGAGCAGACCCTCAACACACAGTGGCTTGTTTTGTGAGTACCCTTGTCCCGATGCCCTTCTGTTCTGGGGCAGGTCGGTGCTGAGAACTCCTGCCCTTCTCAAGGGAAAGTGTGTCTCTGTGAAGGAAGGCAGCCCCTCCTGTCCTCTGCAGCTCATCACCCAGCTCTGTGCCTGTTTGACATTTGTCTGGGCTTGCTCCTGGGGCTTCTGGGCATTGAGCCCAGCTCCCTTCTCCTTGACCCTGGAAGTGGAGCACAGTGTGTGTGTGTGTGTGTGTGTGTCTATGTGTGTGTGTGAATGCTTGTCTGTGTGTAGATGAGTGTGGGGGGGGGGGTCTTGTCTTCCATGATTGTCACTGAGCGAATTATGGGAGTGAGTGAAGAGACTGTTGGTGTGTAAGCCCTCACACGTGCACTAGAGTTTAGAGCTTCCAACCGGAAAGTATGCATGTGCACAGAGTCTGAACCAGATTCCTTGGTAACAAAACCACACCATCTGTGTTGTTGTTTATTAATTAATTGATGGATTTTTAAATATTTTCAGTTATACTGACTATTGGAAAGTTCCTTTGTATTTAGGTATGCAAGTTCGTATATATGTATTTATTTATTATTTTGGCTTCACCACGTGTTTGTTGTGGCATGTGGACTCTTAGCTGGGGCATATGGACTGTTAATTGCAGCATGCATGTGGGATCTGGTTCCCAGATAGGGTGGATCCCAGGCCCCTTGCAGTGGGAGGGCAGAGTTTCAGCCACTGGACCACCAGAGAAGTTCCTGTCATTTATTTAGATACTATCCTTGTTGTGGAACAGGAGTGTTTCTGCTGTTCCCTGGCTGGAAACATTAAGTACAAGCATTATCCACATTTTATAATTAAAGAAAGTAAGACTCAGAGGTGTTGAGAAATTTACCCAAGATTACAAGGAAGTGATTAACAGCACCAACACCATCTGTGCTCTTGTTTATTTCAATACTATGCTTATTGTGGTCCCCGGGCCTCAATTTCCTCCCCTGTAGTGAAACAGACACTCTCTGTTCTCCAAAGATGCCTCCATCCCACATGTACCCAGAGGCAGGAGCATGAAAACCTTGGCAGAATCGTTGTACTTGGGAGAGCTGGGACCTGCTGTGTTAGGAAACTCATACAGCAGCTAAGTGACATCTCTATGCCGCTGTTTCCTCCTTTGAGGGATTCTTAGGAGGATTTGTAGAAGAGTGCAGGCAAAAGGCTAACACAGAGCCTGTCACATTAAAAGGATAGTTGCCCTCTTTAACTGAAGCATGCAGCCTCCTCCCACTTATGACCTCAGGGAATGGGATTCCTTGGAAGAATGGAGAATTGAGGCTCAGGCTTCTTCCCTGCTTGTTCTGAGAGCCCAGGAGAACAGCCTGCACCGAAATTTGAGCTGGCCCAGGAAGTAAAGAATGAAAGCTTTTATTTTGAGGTGCCTGTCGGCCGGGTTTTTGTGTTGCTTGGGGTGGCCATGAAGAGGTAGATGGTAGTGTAATGGGTTTGCTTCCTATACCTGGTAGGGCCCAGTCTGAAGACAGGAAAAGGGGAGGTGCCCATGGCTCTGCAGAATAGTGAGAAGGACCAGCGTTTCCAGGAACCCTAGTGGTTAAGGTTCTTAGTTGCAAACAACAGAACGCACTCCAGTTAGTTTAATTTGAAAATGAATTTATTAAAATAATAGACAGCCTGTTTGAAGCCACAGAAAGGAAAATGTGCTACATCACTGTGAGGGAAAGGGGCATCTTTATTGAAAAGACCTCTGCTACCACTGATGCTGAGAACTGGATGCCTGAAATTCCACCTTGGCTATCCACAAGGAGAGCAGTGATGGTGGGGAGAGTGGCTGAAGGTGAGAATTCAGTGAGGATGAGGGTTAAGAGAAGCATTCTGGCTTCAAACCATAGGTGCTATAGTTAGTCGGGTCATGAGTAATGTGCTCCTGCATTCCTTCCTTCCTTCCTTCCTCTAATATTTATGGATTGTGTCCTTTGTGTCAGGAACTGTGCCACATGCAAGGGATAAAGGGAAGACTTGCCGTCATGTTGCTTAGATCCCACTGGAAGAGACAGAACTAAGGCAAGTAGACCCATGGAGGGGAGGAAAGCGGCAGAGTTCTGCTTGGAGGGGAGGGTTGAGTAGGACTCTGAGCAGACCGAACTGTTTCAGAAGAAGCCACAGCCCAGCCTTGCATGGGTCCTCCTGAGACTTCAGACATTCTGGGGAGTAAAGTGTCCATGTACCCTGCAAAAAAGAAAGGAACTTGCCGATTGCCATCCATGAAGCCCCAGACCTGGACACCATTCATCTAGACAGATCCTAGACTTTCCCAGAAATATGCAACCATAGTCCACTGCAGGACCAGAAGGACCAACAAGAAGGATGTGAGTTTTACAAGCTTAGGTGGGGCGCTCAGGAGAACTGCAGAAGTGCATTGTAGGGTGGCTGACTCACTGTTCTTCTCTGAGAAAGTGGGAGCATGTGAGTAGGCTCAGAGTATTGTGATGGGGCTTCATGGGGTGGCCTTCTGCCAAGCTGGCCCATGGAGGATGGGCTTAGTGGTGGTTTCAGAGGACACTGCAGCCACTTCTCCTGGGAGGCTGCGAGGAGGAAAGACCCTGTGCAGGTGTGAATGGTGTGTGGACCCTAAATTCCAATTCTTTCCCCAGTCCTTCCCCTGTCACCCTCTTCTGCCCCATTTCTTATCCCCGGGTCCCCGCATGTCCACCCCTGGTCTTCACGGATTCCTCTGCCGTGAGGAAGATGTTCCTGTTCCCGTGGCAGCTTCCACAGTTTAAGACCTCACAGTGCCCAGAGTTGGCATTGTAGAAGTACCTGAACATCTGGGCCTTGCACGGACCCATGTGATGACACTGAAGGCAGAAGACAGGCTGAGAGGCTGCTGGGATGGTGGGGGCTCTAGGTCAGTTTTGAGGTTGGTCATTATAGGTCAGTCTACAAGGTCACAGCTGAAATGACCAGATTGTTAGCCATAGAGAATATTAGTGTTGTGGGGATGGTCAAATTGAAAAGGCCATTTGAAAACCTGCTTTCTGGGACATTATTATGAATGTGGCTAGGTGTGACCCTGATACAGTATTATCTAAAAATCTGTATCTCGTTTATGAAGTTTTTTAAGGTTAATTGATATAATGTCTTTGATTAGATTCAAAAAAACTCTACCAAAAAAATGAGGATACAGGTAAAACATATGCGCCATATGTCAGTAGTTATTGGAATTGCTTTCCTGGGTTTTATAATACTATTCTCTGCAGCTATGCGTATGGTAAAAATTTTCCACCAGTAATAAAAATGTGAAGACATCAGGGTGTAATAGAAAAAGGCAGGAAGAAAACATACCAGTGTGTTCTTTGTTTCCTTCATGATGAGGGATCTTCGTTTTGAATGTAGAGTCTTTAGTTGTGGCATGGTGGACCTTTAGGTGTGGCCTTCGAATTCTCACATGCAGCTTGTAGAATGTGATTTTATGACCAAGATGAGCTGCTTTGGGAGGGGGGAGTGTTAGCCAGTGGACCACCAGGAAAGCCCTGAAATTTACATCTGTTACCAAATTTGTGGGATTACTGCAGATCCCACAGGTGAGGGCTCCAAACTGCGCTCACTTCAAAAGCCAGTCATGTGGTCTGGAGTCAATCAGGCTTGTGAGCAACTGGCTAAAACTTGAAGGCTCCATGACCCCACCTGCATGTTCAAGAATGAATAGAAGCAATGATAGAAATCAGGAAAACAGTTTGTTAATGTTCCCATGTTATTATAAGGGATAGAACTCAGGGACAGCCCTATGGAGGAGATGCGCTGGGCAAGGGGGGAGTAGAGGTGTGTGGATCGTTGTAGAGGTGTGCCCAGAGTTGGCACTGTAGAAGTACCTGAGCATCAGGGCCTTGCAGGGACCCCTGTGATGATGCTTCAGGCAGAAGGCTGGCAGAGAAGCTGCTGGGATGGGAGGGGCTCTGGATCAGTTATGAGGAGGGTCATCACAGGTCAGTCTACAAGGTCACAGCTGAAAGCACCAGTTTGTTTGCCATAGAGAATATTAGGTTTGTGATGATGGTCAAATTGAAAAGACTGTTTGAAAACCTACTTTCTGGGACATTATTATGAATGTTGCCAGGTGTGACCATGGTATGCTAAGTATCTAAAAATCTATATCTCCTTCACAAGTCATTTTAAGATTAATGGGCATGATATCCTTAATTAGCTTCAAAAAAACTCTACCAAAAAAAAATGAGGACACGGGTAAAAAGTATTCACCATATGTCAATAATTATTGGAACTGTGTACTTGGGTTTTATAATAGTGTTGTCTGCATTTATGTATATGGTAAAAGTTTCCTACCATTAATAAAGAATGTGAAGACATCAGGCTGTGCTGGAAAAAGGCAGGTAGAAAACATACCAGTGTGTTCTCTTTTGTTTCCTTCGTGATGCAGGATCTTCGTTTTACATGCAGAGTCTGTAGTTGCGGCATGATGGACCTTTAGATGGGGCCTGGGAATTCTCATATGCGGCTTGTTGGATCTGATTTTATGACCAAGGCGGACTGCATTGGGACGGGGGAGTGTTAGCCAGTGGACCACTAGGAAAGCCCCGATATTTATGTGTTATCAAATTTGTGGAATTACTCAAATCCCACAGGTTAAGGGCTCCAGACTGTCCTCATTTCAAAAGCCAGTCATGTAGTCTGGAGTCACTCAGGCTTGTGATCAATGGTTAAAAATTGGAGGCTCCATGGCTCCACCTCCATGTTCAAGAACCAATAGAAGTGGTGACCGAAATCAGGAAAATCCTGTACTGACTGTTCCCTCGTTATAATAAGGGATAAAACTCAGGGACAGCCCTATGGAGGAGATGCACTGGGCAAAGCGGGAGTAGAGGTTTGGGAGCCCCCATGCACAGCACCTCAGAGCACCCCCATGTTTTCACCATGCCGAAAACTCAGAACTCAAATATTTATAGATTTTTATTTTGGTGTCTATAAATAGGTGTATTCTTTGTATCATCGGTCTTTGGTGATTGATCTCCATCTCATTACCCTCCCGTCTCCCAGAGGTGTTCGGTGGGGAGTGTTGAAAGCTCTAATCTTTAAATATATGTTTGAGATTTCTTGGAATCCTTCCCCATCCTGAAGGTCTCTCAGGTCACCTTCCTTGACTCATCTTGTGACCTATGAAAGACAGTAGATTCCAAGAGTTCAGGAGGTCTATTGTAGAACCAGGACAAGGATCAAATATTGATCTTTCAATTACACTACAGTGAAGTTCTAGGAGAGGGCAGTGACCAGGAATAGAGAGTCTCAGAGGTGCAATCCCTGATTGGGTAGAGTTAGGCAGGATATATATTTTTCTAATATATTTATTTTTTAAAATTAAAAAAAATTAATTTTAAATTAAAAAATTTTTATTTTCTAAGCTCTTTATTGGAATATATTTGCTTTACACTGCTGTGCCAGTTTTTTGCTGTACAACAAAGTGAATCAGCTGTATTTCTACATATATGCCCATATCCCCTCCCTCCCCGGATTCCTTCAAACCCTCCCTATACCAACCGTCTATGTCATCTCCCATCATCTAGTGGGATATATATTTTTCTAATTTGAATTTAATTTTTCTTTTCCTAATGAGTGTCATGAAATGTCCCTGGAGTTCAAACAGCCCAACTTCCCAGGAGAAATCCAGAGAGGGTTGGCAGCACCCACCCCACCCCAGCTCCCTGGCTCCTTCTCTGGATCCCTTCTTCCTTCCCCCGACCCCCAGCCTGTAGAGGAGAGGTGAGCCGGGAGTCACCTTTGGCATGGCTCTTGTGTATATCCCGCGACATGCAGGACACCAGGGTGCCCAGGAGGACGAGAAGGGCTACCGAGAGGCAGAGCCGGCTCATCCTTGTAGCCTTGCAGGAGGGCTTCTGAGGAAAGCTGGGGACTGACAGAGATTTTCATATTCCAGGTGAGTGGTGGGATCAGGCAATGAGGATGGGAGTGAGGAAGGTGAAGAGCTGGGGTCAGTTCAGTTTATTTCATTATCTCCCCACCTAAGCAGGCTTTCTTCTTCTGCCTTCTGGATCCACATGCCCAATAACAGCACGTTTCAGACTTGACTATGCTTGTGGGTCTCATGCAAACAAGGATTGTGTTCCACAGGTGGAAGTTTGTCCAATATGTTGACTCAGGGAGCATCCCAGCACCTAGAGCAGTGCATGGCAGGTAATGGAGAGTCATTGAGTGGATGCAAGCAATTCAAAGGACAGATAATTGAACAGCAGTATGTTAGCTCAGATCCACATTTTCAGCCTCCCACAGGTGTCATCCCATCTGGGCATCAATGCACTTCACTCTCCCCCAACCCCACTGACCTCAGAAGATATCTGTGATGCAGGACAGCTTCCTGCAACCATTGCCCCAGCTTTTCAACTAGATGGATGCTACCTGTTTACTGGGCACTGGTCCAGGCAGATGCTTAGCTGAGGTTAGTAACCCTGTTTTCTGGATAAAAAAAGAAATAAGTGCTGCGGGCAGAGGGGACACAGGGAGCTGAACACTTCTACATAGGATGACCTCCCACTACCCCTCACTTGATTTCACAAACAGGAGAGCTGCCTGTGTGTGCGGACCTTGGGGGAGCTTGGAAGATGGCCTGCAAGAGCCCCCCTCCTCCTGCTGTCTTCCCCAGTGGTTTTGGGACTTAGACCTTAATTTGGGTACCAGCTCTGCCTTTTCCTAACTTTGTGCCTGAGGTCTTAACTCTCCCAGAGCCCCAGTGTCTTCAGATGTTACCTGAGATCCATGCTGCCCACATCATGGAGTTCTTGTGGAAGCAATGCAGGCAATAGACATATATTCCTTCTCCTTGCAAAGTCAAAGTCCTTTGTAGTGATAATAATAATGAGTAATTACAGCACATAAAACTTAGCTTCTTCTATGTGTCAGGCATTATCCTAAGCACTTGACACCTGTTAACTCATCTAATTCTCAACAATCCTAAAACAGGGGAGAGGAACTGATGATATGTCCTCATGTTACAGAGGAGGAACCTGAGGTAACAAGAAATAAAGTAATTTACCTAAAGTCATAGAGTGTAGAGAGAGGAAGCTGGTTCTGCTGAATTAGTTGGGTTTATTACTGACTGCATCAAGGAACAGGAATCACCTTGGAAAACAATATGATGTCTCATTAAGAGAAGGCCAGAAAGAACTTATAGGATGTGGGCTTGTGTTAGGTGATTTGAGGGGGGCATTCAGGAAGCTGTCTCGGCTCTAGATGGCTGATTTCAGGAAGTGGGGCAGTTCTCTGAATGGATACCTTTATCTTAACTCTAAGAGAGGAAGACTAGATAGAAGTTAGAGGTGTACTTGGTAAAGAAGTAGCAGTCACTCAGCATAGAAGGATGCTTGGTCATTTTGATGGTTTGTATAATTTAGCTCTTTTTTTCTGAGTTAAAACATCATTACCGAATGTCCTATTTTTGACTTGATCTGTCATGGACATAGAGTGGCCTTGTCTGATGCTGAAGGTTTCTGAAATGTTTGTATTGAGTAGGAGAACATGAGGTCCATTGTGATGCCAGGACAGGTCTTGGAACTCAGAAGTTGCTTTTCTCTTTCTTTTTTCTTTCTTTCTTTTTTTATTTTTGGCATACTTGTGCTTATCTTTTTTTTTTTAAGCTCTTTATTGGAATATAATTGCTTTACACTCTTGTACCAGTTTTTGAGGTACACCAAAGTGAATCAGCTGTATTTATACATATATCCCCATATTCCCTCCCTCCCGTGACTCCCCCCCACGCTCCCTGTCCTGGCCCTCTAAGTCATCACCCATCATCAAGTTGATCTCCCTTTGTTATACAGCAACTTCCCACTAGCTAACTATTTTACATTTGGTAGTATGTATATGTCTATGCTACTCTCTGTTTCTCTATCAATCTCATAAAGTCATGATGAGAATTAAAAAGATAGGATATTTGTTAAATGCTTTCTACAAGTACTGGCAGAGTAACCTTTTAAAGAATATCAGATCTGATAACTGGAAGAGTAATGATACAAATATATGTTACTTAATTATTATTAATAATTCTTAGTTTATAACAGTGTAATGGGAAAATGACTTGGTATTCATGAAGAGATTGGCTTCTGTAACTCACTATATTGCTGCTTGATCTTGGGAAGTCACTTCACCTACCTGAGCCACAGATTCTTTGTTTGTAGAAGAGGATGATAGTATCTGCCTTAAGAAAGCCCCAGGTTTGCGTCCTTTTGAGGACCACATTGACATTGCTGCTAAAGTTCTCTGAACAGCACAGACCAAAGCAAATTGTCTAGAGGCACACAGAGTTTTAGTTACCTTGGCTCCTGACTGCTTTTTCAATATGCTGTCAATCGATTATAGTAAAGCAAGGAACAGGAACTTCCTTGGTGGCCATGGGTTCGATTCCTGGTCTGGGAAGATCCCACATGCTGGGGAGCAGTTAAGCTTGGGAGCCACAGCTACTGAAACCTGTGGACCTAGAGTCCGAGCTCCGCAATAAGAGAAATCACAGTAATGAGAAGCCCGGACACCACAACAAAGAGTAGCCCCCACTTGCCTCAAGTAGATAAATACTGTGAGTAGCAAGGAACATCCAATGCAGCCTAAATAAGTTAATAAAAGAAAATCAATTTAAAAATTAAAAAAAATGGAAAGGTATAAACAGCATAAAATGTTTTAGTGTCAGCTTCTAGAAATTCACTCTCAGGAAGTTCCCCCAGTGCCAGAGGAGAGCCAGAGTGTCTCTTCCAAATAGGTCTCCTTCTTCCTCAGAGGGAACTGAAAGCCCTCTTGCTTCAGTGATTGACCTCACCCAGGTCCAGCCCCTTTCCCACCCCACCTTGTCTTTATTTGACCCTCTGGTCAAAGGAGCTAAGTGGTAAGTGTCAGAAGTACACATTATCATTCTTATTACACAGGACTTTGACTTTGCAGGGAGAAGGAATATAGGTCTATTTCCTCCATTGCTTCCGCAACAACTCACGATGTGGGCAGCATGGATTTCAGGTGACACTTGAAGATACAGGTCTCTGGGAGATTTCTGGCCCCAGGTCATAAAGTTAGGAAAAGGGAGAGCTGGGACCTCAAACTGAGGTCCTCCAATCCTAAAACCACTGGTGGAGTGACCAGAGTTTGTGAGGGAGTGTTGCAGGCAATCTTCCAAGGTCCCATGAGATCCACTGGAGCCCCTGATCCACTCACACAGGCCGCTCTCCTGTGGGTGAAACCAGGTGAGGGGGGGTGAGTGGTCATTCTGTGGAGAAATGTTCCAACCTTTGCTTCCCCTCTGCCCACACCCTTTACTCTTTTTTGTACTAGAAAATCATGGTTTGTGCCCCAGATGGAGTTAGTCTTCACCCAGTTCACCATCCTCCTGGACCAGTGTCAGGTAAAGAGCTTGTGTCCATCCAGTTGAGATGCTGCCACAATGGGTGCAGGAGGATGTCCTGTGTCACACTTGTCTTTTGAGGTCGGTGGGGGTTCAGGGGAGTGAAGGTCATTGATGCCCAGATGTGATGACACCTGCAGGAGTCTGAACAGGAGGACCTGAGCTAACACACTGCTGATCCCTTATCTGACTTTGATTTGCCCTTATCCACTCACTGACTGCCCATCACATGCCATGCCCTGCTAGCCATGTTGGGATGCTCTGTGAGGAAGATACTGGACAAAAAATCCATGTGTGGGATTACAATCTGTGTTTCCATAAGACCCACAGGCATAGTCAAGTCTGAAATGTGCTGTTTCTGGGCATTTGGCCCCAGCAGGCGGAAGCAGGAAGCCTGGTTATGGGGGGAGATTTGCAGGAACAGCACTGACTCCAGCTCCTCCCCACCTCACTCCCTTCCTCATACCAGCCCTCAGCTGGTATATGAAAAGTGTTGTCAGCCCCGCAGAAGCCTTCCTGCAAGGCCATGAAGATGAGCTGGCTCTGTCTCTCTGCAGCCCTTCTCATCCTGCTGGGCACCCTGGTGACCACCACTTTGGTAAGTGAAAACAGCAAGGAGACCAAGGGTAAGTCCCTGATCACCTCTCCTCTACAGGCTGTGGGGTGCAGGCAATGAGGGGAGTCTATGGAAGGGGCTGGGGAACAGGGTTTGGGGGGCTGCTGCCAAACCTCTCTGGTTTCACCTGGGAATTTGGGCAATTTCAACTCCAGGGACACTTCCTGACTATCAAAAGGAATCATTACATTCCAGCTATTAATAAAAGTAACCCTAAACCCTACCAGACCAGGGACCCAATCTCTGAGGCTCTCTATCCCTGGTCACTGCCTTGTCCGTGAACCTCACTTTCATGTAAAGAAGTGATCCTTATTTAATCCATGTCCTGATTCCAAGAACAGACGTCCTAAAAGTCTTGGAATTTACTATCTTCATAGGTCATGAGATGAGTCTAGGATGACACCCTAGATAGCTTCTGGATGGGACTGGATTCCAGAAGATCCCACCTGGTGATTAGATGGTTAGAACTTTCAATACTCAGCCTCTTTGGGGAGAGGAGAGGGTGCTGAGGTAGAGTTCAATCACCAATGGCTCATGATTCAATCAAATTGCCTACCTCAAACCCTCAATTAAAATCCATAATCATTGGGTTCAGAGAGCTTCAGGGGAGGTGAATATGTCATGGGATTGTGAGGGGGTTGTGTTCTGAGAGGGAATGGAGGCTTACCACCCCCTCTCCCTCTTTGCCCTATGCATCTCCTCCATAGGGCTGTCCCAGGGTTTTATTCTTTATAATAGCTGGGGAGAGTAAGTAAAAGGCTTTCCTGAGTTCTGTGAGTGGTCTAATGATTATTGAAAATGGGAGGTGGGGTCATGGTACCTCTGAATTCATAGGCAGTTGGTCACATGTATGGGTGATTGTGGGACTTGTCATCAACCCTTGAAGTGGTTTGTCCTCTGGGACTGAAACCTCAACTTGTGCTGTGTGTGCTGCCTCTGTGGATTTAGGATCAGAAGTGTATTGACTTGTGGGATGCCCAATGGGTGTTGGAGAATTGGTTGGTGTTGGTGGAGAGTCCACATATTTGCTGTCAGGGACCAAACCTGGACTCACTCTTCTCTATAATTTGTGGTTGGGGTGAGGTTTGGGGATAAAGGACTATTGCATGTGGGACAGTGCACTCAGAAGTCCTTACTGGTTATCTGCATTTTCAGAATTCCTGGCAGAATCAAGTTCTTCATTAAATGGGTTGTGACATCATAGTAACTTGTCCTAATCTTACGACCCACATGCCATGTTTCCTGGGTCAAGTGATCTGTAGTTTCCTCACCTGAACAGGGGGACCATGTTACATGAATTTTTGAAAGGATTATCAATCATGAATATAAAGAGTTTACCCATTCCTTGGTGAATGATGTCCATTTTCCACCAAAATGTCTTAGTCCTAAAATTTGTCTAGCTAAATTTCCTCATCCCTGCCCCTAAAAGAAATTTACGTTAAATAACGATCATTTCTGTATTATGAAATTAATGAGAAAGTTGGGTGTCGATTGAACTTCTTCCCTACCTGAGGCAACTACAAAAAGAGCAAGAAAAGCAGTACATGTGTAAGTTTGCTGGTGGGGGTAAGGCTGTTTTTTCCAGGCTGGTACAATATTAGTCAATACTCTAGGCCCTTCCCCTTGTCCCCCAGTCAGACTGTTATTTTATTGTCTTATTAGGGTATAGAATGTTAGTGGTGGTCTCATAATTATATAGACATGCCCCTTCATGAAATAGACATTTCACTATCAGGCATTTTACTATATCCTGTCTCTTCAAAGGCTGTGCACTTCGCATGAGTATGAGATGGGAGATTCACTCCATTGACAAATATTTATCAAATGTTTATGCTTCCTGTCCTTAGAAAGCATAGATCTTGGTGCAGGGAAACAGCTGGAAGAAAATTAGGAAAATAATCTGCCTTCCAGGAGGGAGACAGTCAATAAAGAAAGTGGAAAATACTATACCAGGTCATAATGTGAGTTTCGAAGAAGAGAGTGATGGAGTTAATGGAGGTTGTGCTCCTTCTGTAGAGGTTCAGTGAAATCCTCTGTGAAAAGGAGGCACTGAGAAGAGGCTGCAAAAAACAAACAAACAAACAAAAAAAACAAAAAGAAAAAAGAGCCTGATGTGTTTGAACAGCAGCAAGGACCAGGATGGCGGTAGCTCAGTGGGTGGAGGCAGGGGAGTGAAAGGGAACGAGGCAGGAAGGCCATCGAGACAAGTCGTGAGGAGCGTTGTAGGACTTTATAAGGATCACAATTTGACTGTGAGAGACACGGGGACTTGCGGATGGATTGGTCATGGGAGCAGTGGGAAAGGGCTTAAATTGTATCAGGGCTGTGGCTGCAGTTTGGAGAGCGGCCTCTAGGGGGCGAAGGACAGAGACAGAGGCCCAGGTGAGCCATGATGGAGCTTGGACCTATGTTGTTCCCTGGGTCCATCCCATTTCTCAATTACATGAAGGCCTTGCTCTGTGGTGATGTCTATGGAGGCTTCATCACAAATCATGATTCATTAAATTTTTAGCCTTTTGTGATTGATTCAACCTCCAAAGCCTCTCCCCTCCCTTAGATGCGGGGGCAGGGAAAGGGGGAAGGTGGGAAAGAAAATTCCCAATCTCATGGCTTCCTAGTTGGCCCAGTAGTTGAGAATCTGCCTGCCAATGCAGGGGACACGGATTCAATCCCTGGTCCAGGAAGATCCCACATGCCGCAGAGCAACTAAGCCCGTGCGCCACAACTATCGAGCCTGTGCTTTACAGCCTGTGAGCCACAAGTACTGAGCACATGTGCTGCAACTACTGAAGCCCACGTGCCTAGAGCTCATGCTCCACAGCATGAGAAGCCACGGCAATGAGGAGCCTGCACACCACAATGAAGAGTAGCCCCCACTCACTGCAACTAAAAAGAAAGGCCGCGCACAGCAAAAATGACCCAACACAGCCAATAAAATAAATAAATAAATAATAAAAAAATAAATAAGACATTTATTAAAAAAAAAAAGAAAAGAAAATTCCCACCTTGTAATCAGGCATTCGCTTTTCTTGGCAATGAATTCCCATTCTTGGAATAGGCAGGGGTTTTCAAAGTCACCTACCTCACATAATAAAAGACTTCCTTTTTACTTTTATCTCTTGCAAAATTCCAATATTGTAGGAGTTCCCATTGTGCCATGAATGGGATGAAAGGGGCACGTATGGGAAGCAAGTCTTTAGGGGGAAGGACAGTGAATTGAGTTTGGTCAACGTTGAGTCCACGGTACTTGTAGAACACTTAGGCAAAGATGTTGAGTAGATTTCGATTTAGACATTCACTTGTTCATGAAACGTTTATTAGGGATAAAATATGTGATGACTGAAATCTTTGGTCAAACTCCATGGCTTCAAACTCTGGCTTTGCCAATTTTCTAAGTGTGTGGCCAATTCACTTTGCTAGAGCTTTACATTAGTGAGTGCATATAGACCTTGAACGGTGTCCACAGAGAGGGAGTCATCCTCCCATTTACATAGGAGGAACCAGAGGAGGCTCACAAATGGTGCGGATTGCTGTTGACTCAGTGGGTGATAGTAGTAGAGTGAGTTCCTTGTCTTGATGTGCTGGTAAAAGTCACTGAGTTGCTGAGAACTGCTAAGTATCTGTGAGAGTTAGAATTAATAAAATAAAATACCTGTTATCAGTTATTGACAAGGTACTATGTTCCAAGCCCTGCACATACATCTTCATCTCTAAACATCACAAGACTCTTTTTTTTAAGTAAATTGATTGATTGATTGATTGATTGGATTCTTTGGGTCTTCATTGCTGCCCGAGGCCTTTCTCTAATTTCAGAGATCATGGATTACTCTTCCATGCGGTGCACAGTGTTCTCATTGTGGTGGCTTGTCTTGTTGCAGAGCATGGGCTTTAAACTGCAGCCTTCAGTAGTTGTGGCAGGTGGGCTCGATAGTTGTGGCTTACAGGCTCTGGATCACAGGCTCTATAGTTGAGGCGCACGGGCTTAGTAGCTCCGCAGCATGTGGGATCATCCTGGACCAGGGCTGGAACCTGTGTCCCCTGCATTGGGAGGTAGATTGTTAACCACTGAGCCACCAGGGAAGCCCCAACATGACAACAATCTTAATAAGTTTTTCTTCTGTTTAAAGTCGTAGAAGTGGAAGCTCAGAGGTTTCAGCCCTTCTCCAAGGTCACATAACCAATGCTGGCAGAGGCTGGGATTCAAAGTCAAAACTCTCTGTCTCCCATGATATTCCTTAAAGAGGTTTGAAAGCTGTGCCTTCATAAGCCCCAGAGATTCACCAGAGGAGCCTCAAAGTTCTTCAAATAGGGAAGCTCTGCTTTTCAACAATTTTTTATGTTGAGACCAAGTGGAAACAAATTTTGTACACATTTTTTTTTCTCGCATTTCTGCCATCAGAGCTTTACCTGTGAGTTAAAGGAGGATGATGCCTGAGAAATGGCCATTGGATTGAAAAATGAGGAACTTGGTGGTGACCCTGGTGAAGACATTGGATCTCGCTGGTATAGACCAACAGTAACCGGCTTTGGCTTTGGGAAACAGAGAAGGAATTTGTGAGAACAGTGTGGGGATGCAGTGGGCATCCATTGTCCCTTCCTGATTGTATGCCTAAGTGAGATCCTCTTGGACTCTTCCGCTGGCACCCATAGCACTAACTGATTTAGTTCAGATAACAGACTGAAGGGAGTGCTAGAAGATCCCAGCATAGAAAGTAAGGTAAGAAAGGAAAACCAAAGTCTTCCCAGGCCTCTTGTGAATAATCTCCATTTTTGGGTCTTTTGGATTCATTGATCAAGAAATTTGAAGGGAGGAGAAAAAGATGGCGGCGAAGTAGAGAGACGTGGAGTGCATCCCTCTCCACAGATGCATTGGGAATGCACGGAAGGAGGCAGTCATTCCCACAGAGAACCAGCTGAACACCAGCAGACGGCCTCGGACACCGGAAAGGGCTGCGGAGAACCTGACATAGCCGGTAGGGAGGCATCTACGAGGGCTCAAAGAGGGTGAAGCGGCGGAGCTGTGGCAGACGGGAGGGAGTGAGAAACATACGGAGGGTCCGCAGCGCAGCTCAGCGTTCCCGGACCGAGACATCGATCCGCGGCTGAACGGAGGGTCCAGGAGCGGGAGCGTGGGAGCCGGAGAGCTGGTTCAGGGGGAGAAACATTGTTGCCGGTAGGGTGACGGACCGAGAGGACAGGAGGGAGGAGGTCCGCGGAGAGGAGTGCCGATCCCTGAGAGCTGCCCGGCCATGATGGCGGCTGGAGGCTGCAGGCTCCCGGGCGGCGGGGAGGAGCCGCGCGCATAGCCTCTCCCTCTCTTTCTGCGCCTCTGCAACAGGCAGCGGAGAGACGCCCTGCGGGGCCACATAAGGCGCTCAGGGATAACAAGTACCCTCAGGCGCTCGGGCGGGGCTAGATTAAAACTCCTTGCAACGCCAGCAGCAGGGAGGCTGCCGAGAGAAAAAAAAAAAAAAAAACCAGCATCAAAAAGAAAAAACCCCGAGAGAGGCCCAACTCTAAGACTTTCTGTGTACGCCTGAGCCACCAGCGCTCTATGCAACAGGCACCTCCAAGCCTGACTGAAGCAACAGTGCGCCACTGCTCACTCCCTCCCAGGAGAAGGAGCCACTATTGCACCCTCTCCCTCCCCACACACCGAGGCTTACAGACGAACAATAAAGGAACCTCTGCTGGTCACAGAATAACGCAAAAAAAAAAAAAAAAACCCAAGGCAAGGAAAAGGACACTTACAGCTGAGACGCTAAGGAAACAGAAATAGTAGTATCAATACCTATTGAACTGGTCCATTCGGGGATCAGTTCTGGATTTTTTTTTTTTTTTTTTTTTTGATTTATTAAATACGATCTTAGCCCTAAGGGATCTACAAGTTTTACAACATAATTTTATAAGGATATTTTTCACTCATTTTTTTTTTTTTTTTTTTTTTTTTTTGCCTTTTAAAATACTTCTATATCTAGCTAAGTTTTTGGTAGTACGGACAAAATATCTTTCATACTTTCCTTTCATCCCTTTCTTTTATACACTTCTATTCCTTTCTTTTTCTTTGCATATTTCCAACCACATTACGCTCTTCTGTTCCCCTTTCTTCCAGCCATTTTAAGTGTATTTTATCTTAACATACTTATAAGCAACACTATCGGTCTGCTCAGACTCCTTGCTCTATTCTCCAGATGATGCACTGCCTTGGTATTAATATTAGGCTTTTGTCTTTATCTTAGTTCTTAGTACAGTTGTCTAATTACATTCTGAGAATCTCCATTCTCTCTGGTGGTACTCCAGCTCTTTTCTATATTTGATCCTAGCTTACAAAATCTCCCTGGATTGATGTTTGTATGTGTAGGGTGTTATTTGTTGTTTGTTTGCTTTTGCTTTTGTCTCTGATTCGTTCTGTTTCAGTTGTCAATTTCTGCTGGGTTTCTATCTGAATATCTGATAGCACACTGGGGTTCTGTCAGGTCTTTCTAGAGCCTTATGTCCTAACGGATTCAATAATTGTGTGTCTTATACATGTATGTGTTTCCTAGACTGAATATTCGTCTAATCCAATACTTGGACATTAGTCTGAGGCTTGGACAGTCTTCTATAAACACCTCTATCACCAGGACAAGCAACCCCAAAAGCTTGGACAACCATGAGGAAACAAAGAAACACCATGCAGGCAAAGGAGCAGGAAAAAAACCCACAAGACCAAATAAATGAGGAGGAAATAGGAAAAATGCCTGAAAAAGAATTTAGAGTAATGATAGTAAAAATGATACAAAATCTCGATAACAAATTAGAGAAAGTACAAGAAACAGTTCATAAGAACTCAGAAAAACAAACAGCAATGGATAACAAAATAACTGAAATTAAAAATACTCTAGATGCTCTAACCAGCAGAATGACTGAGGCAGAAGAACGAATAAGTGAGCTGGAAGATAGAATGGAAGAAATAAACGCCACAGAGCAGGAAAAAGATAAAAAAATAAAAAGACTAGAAGACAGCCTCAGAGACCTCAGTGATAACCTTAAACGTACCAACATTCGAATTATAGGCATCCCAGAAGAAGAAGAAAACAAGAAAGGGTCTGTGAAAATATTTGAAGAGGTTCTAGTGGAAAACTTCCCCAACATGGGAAAGGAAATAATTCACCAAGTCCAAGAAGCACAGAGAGTCCCATACAGAATAAACCCAAGGAGAAATACACCAAGACACATATTAATCAAACTAACGACAATTCAACACAAAGAAAAAATATTAAAAGCAGCAAGAGAAAAGCAACAAACAACATATAAGGGAAAACCCATCAGGATAACAGCTGACCTTTCTACAGAAACTCTGCAGGCCAGAAGGGAATGGCAGGATATACTGAAAGTCCTGAAAGAGAGAAACCTACAGCCAAGAATACTTTACCCAGCAAGAATCTCATTCAGATTTGGAACACACATGTCAATAATCACTTTAAATGTAAATGGATTAAATGCTCCAACCAAAAGACACAGACTGGCTGAATGGATACAAAAACAAGACCCTTCTATATGCTGCCTACAAGAAACCCACTTCAGACCAAGGGATACATATAGACTGAAAGTGAAGGGATGGAAAAAGATATTCCATGCAAATGGAAGTCAAAAGAAAGCTGGAGTAGCAATACTCATATCAGACAAATTAGACTTGAAAGTAAAGACTATTAAAAGAGACAAGGAAGGGCACTACATAATGATCAAGGGATCCATCCAAGAAGAACATATCACAATGGTAAATATCTATGCCCCCAATATAGGAGCACCTCAATACATAAGGCAAATGCTAACAGCTATAAAAGGGGACATCGACAGTAACACAATTATAGTGGGAGACTTGAACACCCCACTTACATCAATGGACAGATCATCCAAACAGAAAATAAATAAAGACACACAAGCTTTAAATGACACATTAGACCATCTCGACTTAATTGATATTTATAGGACATTCCATCCAAAAACGACAGACTACACTTTCTTCTCAAGTGCACACGGAACATTTTCCAGGATAGATCACATCCTGGGTCACAAATCAAACCTCAGCAAATTCAAGAAAATTGAAATCATATCAAGCATCTTCTCAGACCACAACGCCATGAGACTAGATATCAATTACAGGAAAAAAACTGCAAAAAATACAAACACATGGAGGCTAAACAATTCACTATTAAACAACCAAGGAATCACTACAGAAATCAAAGAGGAAATCAAAAAGTATCTAGAAACAAATGACAACGAAAACACAACAACCCAAAACCTATGGGACGCAGCAAAAGCAGTTCTAAGAGGGAAGTTTATAGCAATACAGTCCTACCTTAAGAAACAAGAAAATGATCGAATAAACAACCTAACCTTACACCTCAAACAACTAGAGAAAGAAGAACAAAGAAACCCCAAAATGAGCAGAAGGAAAGAAATCATAAAGATCAGAGCAGAAATAAATGAAAAAGAAAGGAAAGAAACCATAAGAAAAATCAATAAAACTAAAAGCTGGTTCTTTGAGAAGATTAACAAAATTGATAAACCATTAGCCAGACTCATCAAGAAAAAAAGGGAGAAGATGCAAATCAACAGAATTAGAAATGAAAAAGGAGAAGTCACAACGGACACCTCACAAATACAAAACATCATGAGAGACTACTACAAGCAACTATATGCCAATCAATTGGATAACCTGGAAGAAATGGATACATTCTTAGAAAAATACAATCTTCCAAGACTGAACCAGGAAGAAATAGAAACCATGAACAGACCAATCACAAGTACAGAAATTGAGGCAGTGATTAAAAATCTCCCAACACACAAAAGCCCAGGACCAGATGGATTCACAGGCGAATTCTATCAAACATTTCGAGAAGAGTTAACACCTATCCTTCTCAAACTCTTCCAAAATATTGCAGAAGGCGGAGCACTCCCAAACTCATTCTATGAGGCTACCATCACCCTGATACCAAAACCAGGCAAAGATGTCACAAAAAAAGAAAACTACAGACCAATATCACTGATGAATATAGATGCAAAAATCCTCAACAAAATACTAGCTAACAGACTGCAACAGCACATTAAAAAAATCATACACCACGATCAAGTGGGGTTTATCCCTGGGATGCAAGGATTCTTCAATATACGCAAATCAATCAACGTGATACATCATATCAACAAATTGAAGGATAAAAACCATATGATCATTTCAATAGATGCAGAAAAAGCTTTTGACAAAGTTCAACATCCATTTATGATAAAAGCTCTCCAGAAAATGGGCATAGAAGGAAATTACCTCAACATAATAAAAGCCATATATGACAAACCAAAAGCCAACATTGTTCTCAATGGAGAAAAACTGGAAGAATTCCCTCTAAGAACAGGAACAAGACAAGGGTGTCCACTCTCACCACTGTTATTCAACATAGTTTTGGAAGTGTTAGCCACAGCAATCAGAGAAGAAAAAGAAATTAAAGGAATCCAAATTGGAAAAGAAGAAGTAAAATTATCACTCTTTGCAGATGACATGATACTATATATAGAAAACCCTAAAGACTCTACCAGAAAACTGCTAGCACTCATTGATGAGTTTAGTAAAGTAGCAGGATACAAAATTAATGCACAGAAATCTCTTGCATTCCTATACACGAACAACGGAAGAGCAGAAAGAGAAATTAAGGAAACTCTCCCATTCACCATTGCAACCAAAAGAATAAAATACCTAGGAATAAACCTGCCTAAGGAGGCAAAAGATCTGTATGCAGAAAACTTTAAGACATTGATGAAAGAAATCAAAGATGACATAAACAGATGGAGGGATATACCATGTTCCTGGATTGGAAGAATCAACATCGTGAAAATGACTGTACTACCCAAAGCAATTTACAGATTTAATGCAATCCCGATCAGATTACCAATGGCATTTTTCACAGAACTAGAGCAAGAAATCTTACGATTTGTATGGAAACGCAAAAGACCCCGAAGAGCCAAAGCAATCTTGAGAAGGAAAAATGGAGTTGGTGGAATCAGGCTTCCTGACTTCAAACTATACTACAAGGCCATAGTGATCAAGACAGTATGGTACTGGCACAAAAATAGAAAGGAAGATCAATGGAACAGAATAGAGAACTCAGAAGTAAGCCCAAACACATATGGGCACCTTATCTTTGACAAAGGAGGCACGAGTATACAATGGAAAAAAGACAGCCTCTTCAATAAGTGGTGCTGGGAAAATTGGACAGCAACATGTAAAAGAATGAAATTAGAACACTTCCTAACACCATACACAAAAATAAACTCCAAATGGATTAAAGACCTACATGTAAGGCCAGACACTATAAAACTCCGAGAGGAAAACATAGGCAGAACACTCTATGACATCCATCAAAGCAAGTTCCTTTTTGACCCACCTCCTAGAATCATGGAAATAAAATCAAGAATAAACGAATGGGACCTCATGAAACTTAAAAGCTTTTGCACAGCAAAAGAAACCATAAACAAGACTAAAAGGCAACCCTCAGAATGGGAAAAAATAATTGCCTATGAAACAACGGACAAAGGATTAACCTCCAAAATATACAAGCAGCTCATGCAGCTTCATACCAAAAAAGCAAATAACCCAATCCACAAATGGGCAGAAGACCTAAATAGACATTTCTCCAAAGAAGACATACAGATGGCCAACAAACACATGAAAAGATGCTCAACATCACTCATCATCAGAGAAATGCAAGTCAAAGCCACAATGAGGTATCACCTCACACCAATCAGAATGGCCATCATCACAAAGTCTGGAAACAACAAATGTTGGAGAGGGTGTGGAGAAAAGGGAACTCTCCTGCACTGTTGGTGGGACTGTAAGTTGGTACAGCCACTATGGAAAACAATTTGGAGGTTCCTTAAAAAACTACAAATAGAACTACCATATGATCCAGTCATCCCACTCCTGGGCATATACCCAAAGAAAACCATAATCCCAAAAGAAACTTGTACCATCATGTTTATTGCAGCACTCTTTACAATAGCCAGGACATGGAAGCAACCTAAATGCCCATCAACAAATGAATGGATACAGAAGATGTGGCATATATATACAATGGAATATTACTCAGCTATAAAAAGGGATGAGATGGAGCTATATGTAATGAGGTGGATAGAACTACAATCTGTCATACAGAGTGAAGTAAGTCAGAAAGAGAAAGACAAATATTGTATGCTAACTCACATATACGGAATATAAAAATGGTACTGATGAACTCAGTGACAAGAACAGGGAAGCAGATACAGAGAATGGACTGGAGAACTTGAGGTATGGGAGGGGGCGGGGGGTGAAGGGGAAACTGAGAAGAAGCGGGAGAGTAGTACAGACATATATATACTACCACCTGTAAAATAGTCAGTGGGAAGTTGTTGTATAACAAAGGGAGTCCAACTCGAGGATGGAAGATGCCTTAGAGGACTGGGGCAGGGAAGGTGGGGGGGAATCGAGGGGGGGGCGTCAAGGAAGGGAGGGAATATGGGGATATGTGTAAAAAAAAACAATTGATTGAACCTGGTGTACCCCCAAAAAAAATAAAATAAAATAATAAAAAAAAAAAAAAAAAAAAAAAAGAAATTTGAAGGGAGAGTATATGATGGACCCCATTTTGACTGGGGGTTGGGTAGGCACTTTGACAGTAGCCCCAATCCCACCAGTCTTGCGTGGAGGAAGAGTCATTCATCAAGCAAAATCAGGCTACTGTATCAGGAAAAGGACAAACAGAAGCTAGGTCACACAGCAACTAAATAGCTAATATACTCAGAGAGAGAAGTTTCCATGGAGAGAAGGAAGTTTGAATGGTTGCAGCAGTCCAAGAGGAGAAAGCTCCTTTGTTTGGTGAAAGGCACCTTGTTTGTTCCTGGGAATTTCTCAGATCTTCAATGTTCACTTGTTTTACAGCCACCTTAGAGTGGGCAGGTCTGCAGCGGACTCATGTAACCTCCCATTTCAACTTTTCCTTCTTCTCTCTCTTGGTAAATATGATGTTACATTCATGAAGTCACGTCCACAAGCTTTGATGCACCGTCTGTGTTAATATCAGATAGATTTGCCTGTGTGATGTGTGTGTGTTTGTGCATTTGTAACATTGATATAACTGGGGCCACACGAGTAACCATTTTTGCCGAGTGTCTTCCTTCTGATTTTCAGCTGTTTTTCCTCCAGCAAGTCACTTTCCCTTAGCTGAACTTCAGGTTCTTCACCTGTCAAATGGGAATAAGAATACTTACTTCATAAGATTGTTAAATAAGAAGAAGCTACCTTTTTGTGAACACTTACTGTGAGCCCACCCCACAGGTCACAACTGTAAATTCATTGCAGGTCAGGTGAGTGATGAGGATGGATGTATTTGGAGTGGGGGTGGGGGCAGGGTGGACAACAAGGCGTGGTGGGGATTATGGAAACTGGAGAGAACTATCCTTTTATGAGAAGAGAGCAGCTCTGTGTAGCTTATTTCATGGTTTTCAAAGTGTGGTCCCTTGAGCAGCACCATCAGCATCCCTGGAAACCTGTTAGATGCAGATCCTCAGGTCCCACCCCATCCTAGTGAATCAAAACTCTGTGGGTGGAGGAGATCTCAAATCTTTGCTTGAACACCTGGCTGCGTCTGATGCTCACTCAAGTTCAGGACCCACAGCTCTTGTTAAATTGCAGGACTGTGTTGCCAGATCATTTACTTTTTCCAATATTGTTAGAAATTCACTTTATATGAAATTACCCACTGTTAAATCCTGGCAAATATTTGAAATAGTAAACTATGCTGTGTGGGCCTACAATAGTTATATTCTAGCCATATTTGAAATTTTGGTTTTGGGTTTTCCTTTTTATCCTTAAAATAATCCTAACAACCCACTCTTCATGACACCACTTTTAAGGAGGAAGACTACATAGGTCCAAAAAGTGAGGTGGTGTAATATTACGTAGCAAGAAACTGGCGACCTATGACTTGGATATGGATGTACCTGTCACAAGGCACAGCATCACTAAAATGTAAACATCCTCTGCCTGCCTGCCGGGTGCATTCCATCCATTTGAAGAAGTGGCCTTAGATAGCATGGAATCCAAGATTCTCATTTTTCAGAGGGAAAATTAGAGGATTAGAAACAGAGATATGACCTTGGGTCCTACAGTGTTGGAATCACTGGTCTTTATTCATGTTACAAGCCCTGTAATGTTCCCGCCTTGTGATTTCTGTTAAGATTCCCCTAAGGGCCGGGAAGGTTTGTAATGAGAGTGCTCAGTCACTCGTGAGCAGGAAGGTGGAGGGAGGATGGGCCCATCATGGATTTTTTGGTTCTGGGGTCTCTAACCTGGAGCAGAGGAAGGAGGACCAGAAGGAGAGGTGGATATTGGGAGAGAAAGACAGACAGATGAGAGATGAGGGGGGCAGAAAAGAGGAGTCTCTGCTGTGAAGGGGAGTCTCTGCTGTTCCCTGGTCTCAGATGGACAGACTGAGGCATGAAGAGGGGCAGGGCCAGAGGGCCTCCTCCACTAGAATCCTAGTTGTGCCACCTGCTGGTTGTGGGTCCTGAGCAAGTCTCTTTACCTTCTGAGCCTCTGCTTTCTGGGTGGCAAAATGGGATGAGGATCCCAGATTTTGTAGGATTGACAGAGGCTAAGAGAAATCATACATGTGAAATGTCTCATGAGAGAGCAGACCCTCAACACACAGTGGCTTGTTTTGTGAGTACCCTTGTCCCAATGCCCTTGTGTCCTGGGGCAGGTTGGTATTGAGAGGTCCTGCCCTTCTCAAAGGAAAGGATGCCCCTGTGCCAGGAAGGCAGCCCCTCCTGTCCTCTGCAGCTCACCTCCCAGCTCTGTGCCTGTCTGACATTTGGCTGGGCTTGCTCCTGGGGCTTCTGGGTGTTAAGCCCAGCTCCCTTCTCCTTGACCCTGGAAGTGGAGCACAGTGTGTGTGTGTGTGTGTTTGTGTGTGTGTGTAAACATATGGTAGTGGAAGAATGCTTGTCTGTGTGGATGAGTGGGTGGGGGGGGGGGATCTTGTTCTACATGATTGTCACTGGTAGGGAATATATGTGAGTGAGTGAAGAGATTTTGGGTGTCTAAGCCCTCATGTGTGCGCTGCAGTTTACAGCTTACAATGCAGCAGAGTGCATGTACACGGAATCTAAACCTGATTCCTGGGTAAGAGAACCAAGACCATATGTGTTCTTGATTACTGATTAACTGATTGATTTTTTAATACTTTCAGTTATACTGAGTTTGCAGAATTCCTATTCCTATTTATTTATTTATTTGTATTTATTTATTTATTTAATTGGCTTCACCTGGTCTTCTTTGCGGCATTTGTACTCTTAGCCTAGCTTGTGGACTGTTCGTTTCGACATACATGTGGGATCTACTTCCCAGAACAGGAGTGCATCCGAGACCCTCTGCATTGGGAGGGTGGGGTTTTACCCAGTGGACCACCAGGGAAGTTCCTCTCATTTATTCAGATCCTATGCTTGTGAGGAACAAGAGGGCTTCTGATGTTCACTGGCTAGAAACATTAAGTACGAGCATTATCCTTATTTTATTTTTTATTTATTTATTTTTATGCTCTTTACTGGAATATAATTGCTTTACACACTTGTACCAGCTTATGAGGTACACCAAAGTGAATCAGCTGTATTTATACACATATCCCCATATCCCCTCCCTCCAGCAACTATCCCCCACCCTCCCCATCCTGGCCCTGTAAGGCATCACCCATCATCGCGTTGATCTCCCTTTGTTATGCAGCAACTTCACACTGGCTATCTATTTTACAGTTGGTAGTATATATATATCTATGCTACTCTCTCACTTCGTCCCAGCTTCCCCTCCACCCCCCCGCCCATGCAACCCCGTGTCCTCCAGTCTATTCTCTGCATCTGCATCCTTATTCTTGCCCTTTCACTGGGTTCATCAGTACCATTTTTTTTTTTTTTTTTAGATTCCGTATATATGAGCTAGCATACAATATTTGTTTTTCTCTTTCTGGCTTACTTCACTCTGTATGACAGACTCTAGGTCTATTCACGTCATTACATGTAGCTCCATTTCATTTCTTTTTATAGCCGAGTAATATTCCATTGTATATATATGCCACATCTTCTTTATCCATTCATTTTTTAGTGGGCATTTAGGTTGCTTCCATGCCCTGGCTATTGTAAATAGTGCTGCAATAAACATAGTGGTAAATGTTTCTTTTGGGACTATGGTTTTCTTAGGGTTTATGCCCAGTAGTGGGATTGCTGGATCATATGGTAGTTGCAATTTTAGGTTTTTAAGGAACCGCCAAACTGTTTTCCATAGTGGCTGTATCAACTTACATTCCCACCAACAGTGCAGGAGAGTTCCTTTTTCTCCACACCCTCTCCAACATTTGTTGTTTCTAGATGTTTTTATGATGGCCATTCTACCGGTGTGAGGTGATACCTCATTGTGGCTTTGATTTGCATTTCTCTAATGATTAGTGATGTTGAGGATCTTTTCATGTGTTTGTTGGGCATCTGTATGTCTTCTTTGGAGAAATGTCTATTTAGGTCTTCCACCCATCTGTGGATTGGGTTATTTGCTTTTTTGGTATTAAGCTGCATGAGCTGCTTGTATATTTTGGAGATTAATCCTTTGTCCGTTGCTTGGTTGGCAAGAATTTTCTCCCATTCTGGGGGTTGCCTTCTTGTCTTGTTTATAGTTTCTTTCACTGTGCAAAAGCTTTTAAGTTTCATTAGGTCCCATTTGTTTATTCTTGATTTTATTTCCATGATTCTAGGAAGTGGGTCAAAAAGATCTTGTTTTGATGTTTGTCAGAGAGTGTTCTCCCTATGTTTTCCTCTAGGAGTTTTATAGTGTCTGGCCTTACATTTAGGTCTTTAATCCATTTTGAGTTTATTTTTGTGTATGGTGTTAGGAAGTGTTCTAATTTCATTCTTTTACATGTAGCTGTCCAATTTTCCCAGAACCACTTATTGAAGAGGCTGTCTATTTTCCATTGTATATTCTTGCCTCCTTTGTCAAAGATAAGGTGCCCATATGTTCATGGGTTTACCTCTGAGTTCTCTATTCTGTTCCATTGATCGTCCTTTCTATTTTTGTGCCAGTACCATACTGTCTTGATTACTGTGGCCTTATAGTATAATTTGAAGTCAGGAAGCCTAATTCCACCAACTCTGTCTTTTCTTCTCAAGATTGCTTTGGCTATTCGGGGTCTTTTATGTTTCCATAGAAATCATAAGATTTCTTGTTCTAGTTCTGCGAAAAATGCCGTTGCTAATTTGATAGGGATTGCGTTTAATCTGTAAGTTGCTTTGGGTAGTACAGTCATTTTCACAATGCTGATTCTTCCAATCCTAGAACATAGTATGTCTCACCCTCTGTTTGTATCATCTTTGATTTCTTTCATCAGTGTCTTATACTTTTCTGCATACAGGTCTTCTGCCTCCTTAGGTAGGTTTTTCCTAGGTATTTTATTCTTTTTGTTGCAATGGTGAATGGGAGTTTCCTTAATTTCTCTTTGTGCTCTTTTGTTGTTAGTGTATAGGAATGTGAGAGATTTCTGTGCATTAATTTTGTATCCTGCTAATTTACTAAATTCATCAATTAGTGCTAGCAGTTTTCTGGTAGAATCTTTAGGGTTTTCTATGTATAATATCACGTCACCTGCAAAGAGTGACAATTTTACTTCTTTTTTCCCAATTTGGATTCTTTTTGTTGCATTTTCTTCTCTGGTGGCTGTGGCTAAAACTTCCAAAACTATGTTGAATAATAATGGTGAGAGTGGGCACCCTTGTCTTGTGCCTGTTCTTAGAGGGAATTCTTTCAGTTTTTTGCCATTTAAGGTGATGTCAACTTTTGGTTTCTCATATATTGCTTTTATTATGTTGAGGTAACTTCCTCCTATGCCCATTTTCTGGAGAGTTTTTGTCATAAATGGATGTTGAATTTTGTCAATAGCTTTTTCTGCATCTGTTGAGATTATCATATGGTTTTTATCCTTCAATTTGTTAATATGATGGATCACATTGATTGATTTACATATATTGAAGAATCCTTGCATTCCAGGGATAAACCCCACTTGATCACTCTTTTTAACGGGCTGTTGTATTCTGTTTGCTAGTATTTTGTTGAGGATTTGTGCATCGATATTCATCAGTGATATTGGCCTGTAACTTTCTTTTCTTCTGGTATCTTTGCCTGATTTTGGTATCAGGTTGATGGTGGCCTCGTAGAATGAGTTTGGGAGTGTTCCTCCTTCTGCTATATTTTGGAAGAGTTTGAGAAGGATAGCTGTTAGCTCTTCCCAAAATGTTTGATAGAATTCGCCTGGGAATCCATCTGGCCCTGGGCTTTTGTTTGCTGGGAGATTTTAAATCACAGTCTCAATTTCCGTACATGTGATTGGTCTGTTCATAGTTTCTATTTCTTCCTGGTTCAGTCTTGGAAGATTTTATTTTTCTAAGAATTTATCCACTTCTTCCAGGTTATCCAATTTATTGGCATATAGTTGCTTGTAGTAGTCTCTCATGATCTTTTGTATTTCTGTGCTGTCTGTTGTTGCCTCTCCTTTTTCATTTCTAATTCTGCTGATTTGCATGTTCTCCCTTTTTTTCTTGATGAGTCTGGCTAATGGTTTATCAATTTTGTTTATCTGCTCCAAGAACCAGCTTTTAGTTTCATTAATCTTTGCTACTGATTCCTTCCTTTCTTTTTCATTTATTTCTGCTCTGATCTTTATGATTTCTTTCCTTCTGCTCACTTTGGGTTTTTTTTTTTGTTCTTCTTTAATTGTTTTAGGTGTAAGGTTAGGTTGTTTATTCAATATTTTTCTTGTTTCTTAAGGTAGGACTGTACTGCTATAAACTTCCCTCTTAGAACTGCTTTTGCTACATCCCATAGATTTTGGATTGTTGTGTTTTCATTGTCATTTGTTTCTCGATATTTTTTGATTTCTCTTTGATTTCTTTAGTGATTTCTTTTTTGTTTAATAGTGTATTGTTTAGCCTCCATGTGTTTGTATTTCTTGCAGTTTTTTTCTTGTAATTGATATCTAGTCTCATGGCATTGTGGTCAGAGAAGATGCTTGATATGATTTCAATTTTCTTGAATTTACCGAGGTTTGATTTGTGACCCAAGATGTGTTCTGTCCTGGAAAATGTTCTGTGTGCATTTGAGAGGAAAGTGTATTCTGTGCTTTTTGGATGGAATGTCCTATAAATATCAATTAAGTTGAGATGGTCTAATGTGTCATTTAAAACTTGTGTGTCCTTATTTATTTTCTGTTCGAATGATCTGTCCATTGATGTAAGTGGGGTGTTAAAGTCTCCTACCAGTATTGTGTTACTGTTGATTTACCCTTTCATGGCTGTCAGCATTTGCCTTCTGTATTGTGGTGCTCCTATATTGGGGGCGTAGATGTTTACAATTGTGATATGTTCTTCTTGGATGGATCCCTTGATCATTATGTAGTGTTCTTCCTTGTCTCTTGTAATAGTCTTTACTTTAAAGTCTTATGTGTCTGATATGAGTATTGCTACTCTAGCTTTCTTTTGCCTTCCATTTGCATGGAATATTGTTTTCCATCCCTTCACTTTCAGACTATATGTATCCCTTGGTCTGAATTTGATTTCTTGTAGGCAGCATATAGAGGGTCTTGTTTTTGAATCCATTCAGGCAGTCTGTGTCTTTTGGTTGGAGCATTTAATCCATTTACATTTAAGGTGATTATTGACATGTGTGTTCCTATTCCCATTTTCTTAATCATTTTGGGTTTGTTTTTGCAGGTCCTTTCCTTCTCTTGTGTTTCCTGCCTGGAGAAGTTTAAATGGCAATTGTTGTAAGGCTGGTTTGGTGGTGCTGAATTCTCTTAACTTTTGCTTATCTGTAAAGCTTTTTATTTCTCTGTCGAATCTGAATGAGATTCTTGCTGGGTAGAGTATTCTTGGCTGTAGGTTTTTCTCTTTCAGGACTTCAGTATATCCTGCCAGTCCCTTCTGGCCTCCAGGGTTTCTGCAGAAATATCAGCTGTTATCTTTATGGTTTTCCCTTATATGTTATTGGTTGCTTTTCTTTTGCTGCTTTTAATATTTTTTCTTTATGTTTAATTTTCGTTAGTTTGATTAATATTAGACTTGGTGTATTTCTCCTTGGGTTTATTCTGTATGGGACTCTCTGTGCTTCATGGTCTTGATTAATTATTTCCTTTCCCATGTTCGGGAAGTTTTTCAGTATAACCTCTTTAATTATTTTCTCAGACTGTTTCACTTTTTCTTCTTCTTCTAGGATGCCTATGATTCGAATGTTGGTGTGCTTAATGTTGTCACCAAGTCTCTGAGACTGTCTTCCATTCTTTTTATTCTTTTTTTCTTTCCTGCTCTGTGGCAGTTATTTCCCACATTCTATCTTCCAACTCACTTATTCATTCTTCTTGCTGAGTTATTCTGCTGTTTATACCATCTAGAATATTTTTAATTTCAATTATTGTGTTGTTCATTACTGTTTGTTCTGCAGTTCTTCTGGGTCCTTATTAACTGTTTCTTGTGTTTTCTGTATTTTGTTATTTCTTGTATCATCTTTACTATCATTACTCTGAATTCTTTTCCAGGCAATTTTCCTATTTCCTCTTCATTTATTTGTTCTTGTTGATTTTTTTTCCTGCTTCTTTGCCTGCATGATGTTTCTTTGTTTTCTCATAATAGTCCAAACTTCAGAGGTTTCTTGTCCCAGCAATAAAGGGGTTTAAAAAAGACTGTCCAAGCCCCAGACTAATGGCAGAGTGTTGAGTTAAACAAATACTAAGTCAAGGAAACACTTTTGTGTGTCAGTATAAGATACACAAATACTGAATCCAATAGAACATTAGGCACTAGAAAGACCATACAGAAGAACCCCACTATGCTATCAGACAATCAAAGAGAAAATCAACAGAAATTCAAAACCACAACAGAACAAAACAAACACAAACAAACAAACAAACAAACACCACACACACACAAACACAAATCCAGGGAGATTTTGAAAGCTAGGATCAAATATAATAAAGAGCCAGAGTACCACCAGACGGACTGAAGATTCTCACAATGAAATCAGATAATTATACTTAGAACTAAGATAAAGACAGAACCTGATAATAAAAACCAAAGCAGTGTGTCATCTGGAGAATGAAACAAGGAAACAGAGCACACCGATTATGTTGCTTATAAGTATATAAAGATAAAATAAACTAAAAAAGCATAGAAGACAGGGCAACAGAGGAGTATAGTGTGACTAGAAATATGAAAAGAAAAAGAAAGAAATAGAAATGTATAAAAGATAGAGATGAAAAGAAGGTAGGAGAGATACAGTCAGCACTACAAAAAACTTAGCTAGAAATAGAAATATATAAAAAGCCCCCAAATAAAAATAGAATAAACAATATTTTATAAAATGTGTAGATCCCTTAGGACTAAGATCATAATTAAAAAAAAAAAAAAACCAAAACCAAAAAACCTAGAACTGACCCCAGAGTGGACCAGATCAATAGAATTACTAATAACATTTCTGTTTCCTTGGGGTCTCAGCTGTAAGTGTCCTTCTACCAGCCTTGGGCTTTTTGTATTATTCTGCGACCAGCAGAGCTTCCTTTATTGTTTGTCTGTAAGTGCTGGTGTATGGGGAGGCAGAGGGTACAATAGTGGCTCCTTCCCCTGGGAGTGAGTGAGCAGTGGTACCCTGCCTGAGTCACAGCATCTTGGGTGGCTCAGGCCGAGAGAGCGACTCCAACCGAGGCTCCTGCCCCCTTCTACAACTCCACAAAGGTGCCCTGCCTGGGTCATGGTGGCTCAGTCAGCCGTGGTGATGCCTGTTGCAGAGGGATGCTGGCAGCTCAGGTGTAAACAGAACGTCTCCAGAGATGGGCCACTCTGTGGACTTCTGGCTCTTGGCTGCAGGCACTCCAGGTCAGCCCTGTCCAGGGGCCTTTGTTATCCCTGAGTGTGTCAGCTAGGCCCACAGCGGTCCTTCCTTTGTCCGTCACAGGCACTGAGAGAGAGGTTACACTCGTGGCTCCTCCCCCATGCGTGTGAGTCAGCAGTATCCAGCCGCCACTATCGCTGCACAGTTTTCCGTGGTAGGCACTCTCTGCTGTGGATTTCTTCCCTGCTGTCCTCTCAGTCCATCTCCCCACAGCCAACACTGATTCTCTCCCTGAACCAGTTCTCTGGTTCCCACATTCCAGCTCCCAGACCCCCTGTTCAGCTGTGAATTGATGTCTCAGTCCGGACATGCTGAGCCATGGTGCAGACCCTCCATGTGTTTCTCACTCTTTCCCATCTGCCACAGATCAGCCACTTCACCCACTTTGAACAGTCCTAAATGCCCCCTTTCTGACCCAGGGAAATTCCCCATTGGAGAATGGGTTTCCCCATCAGATAGGGGACATTTTCCAGAATTTAGCAAACTCCCCTCTGTTTCAGATCACCCCACCCTACCATGTGGGACCCATCCCTTTCCTTTCTTCTCTTCCTTTTCCTCCTTTATTTTTTTTCCCCCTGTCCTACCCAGTTATGTCAGGATCTTTTCAGTCCTTTCTGGTGTCTGAGGTTGTTTGCTGGTATGCAGCTGGTTCTCTGTGGGAATTATTTTGTCTTTTGGTGTATTCCTGATGCATCTGTGGAGTGGGATGCATTCCATGTCCTTCTACTTTGCCACCATCCTATCTAAATCTATCCTTGTTTTATAGCTAAAGAAAGTAAATCTCAGAGATGTTGAGAAATTTGTCCAAGACTACAAGGAAGTGAGTAACAGCACCAACACTCTCTGTGTTCTTGTTTATTTCAATACTATGCTTGTAGAGGTCGCCATGCCTCAATTTCCTCCTCTGTAGTGAAAGAGACACTCTGTTCTCCAGAGGTTCCTCCATTCCACATTTTCCCAGAGGCAGGAGCATTGAAACCTTGCCAGAATTGCTCTAATTGGGAGAGCTGGGACCTGGTGTGTTAAGAAACTCATACAGCAGCTAAGTGACTTCTCCATGCCTCTGTTTCCTCCCTTGAGTGATTCTTAGAAGGATTAGTAGAGGAATGCAGGCAAAGTGCTAACACAGAGCCTGGCTTACTAGAAGGGTAGTTGCCCTTATTTAACTGAAGCATGAAGCCCCTGCCCACTTATGACTTCAGGGAATGGGATTTCTTTGAAAAGTGGAGAGTTGAGACTCCTGGTCCTTCCTTTTTAGTTTTTAGAGTCCAGGAGAGCAGCCTGCACCGAAATTTGAGCTGGCCCAGGAAGTAAAGTATGAAAGCTTTTATTTGGAGGTGTTTGTTCAGTAGGTTTTGGTGTGGCTTGGAGTGGCCATTAAAAGTTAGATGATGCTGCAATGCATTTGATTCCTATACCTGGTAGGGCCCAGTCTGAAGACAGGAAAAGGGGAGGTGCCCATGGCTCTGCAGAATATTGAGAAGGACCAGTGTTTCCAGGAACCCTAGTGGTTAAGGGTCTCAGTTGCAAACAAGGGAATCCACTCCAGTTAGTTTAATTTGAATATGAATTTATTGAAATAAAGAGAGACTGCATGAAGCCACAGAGAGGAAAATGTACAACATCACTGTGAGGGAAAGGGGCATCTTTATTGAAAAGACCTCTGCTACCACTGATGCTGAGAACTGGATGCCTGAAATTCCACCTTGGTGACCCACAGGAGAGCAGTGATTGTGGGGAGGGGGATGAAGGTGAGAATGCAGTGAGGATGAGGGTTAAGAGAAGCATTCTGGCTTCAAACCATAGGCTCTATAGTCAGTTGGGTCCTGATTAATGTCCTCCTGCATTCCTTCCTTCCTTCCTCTAATATTTATGGACTGTCTCATTTGTGTCAGGAAATGTGCTATGTGCAAGGGATAAAGAGAAGACTTGCTGTCATGTTGCTTAGATCCCACTGGAAGAGACAGAACTAAGGCAAGCAGACCCATGGAGGGGAGGAAAATGGCAGAGTTCTGCTTGGAGGGGAGGGTTGAGTGGGACTCTGAGCAGACCGAACTGTTTCAGAAGAAGCCACAGCCCAGCCATGCATGGATCCTCTTCAGACTTCAGACATTCTGGGAAGTAAAGTGCCCATGTTCTCTGCAAAAAGAAAGGAACTAGCTGATTGACATCCATAAAACCCAAGACTTGGACACTATTCATTTGGACAGATCCTAGACTTTCTCAGAGATATGGAACCACAGTCCACCACAGAACCAAAATGACCTAGAAGAAGATAGTGAGTTTTACAAGCTTAGGTGGGGCACACGGAGGAACTGCTGAAGTGCTCTGTATGGTAGCAAACCCAGTGTTCCCTTCTGAGAAAGGGGGAGCATGTTAATAAGCTCAGATTATTACGACAGGGCTTCAGGAGGTTAAGGTGCACCAAGCTGGCTCATGGAGGATGGGCTCTGTGTGAGGATTCACAGGACACTGCAGACATGTCTCTTGGCATGCAATGAGGAAGAAAGACCCTGTGCAGGTGTGAGTGGTGTGTTATCCCTAAAGTCCAATTTTTTCCACAGTCCTTCCCCTGCAATGCTCTTCTGCCCCCTGTCTTATAGCTGGGTTCCTGTATGAGCACCCCAAATCTTCATGCATTCCTCTGTCATGAGAAAGATGCTCCTGTTCCCGTGGCAGCCGCCCAATGTAAAGAATTCACAGTGCCCAGATATGGCATTGAAGAAGTACTTGAGCAACCTGGCCTTGAAGGGACCCATGTGATGACGCTTCAGGCAGAAGGCAGGCAGAGATGCTGCTGTGATGGGAGGGGCTCCGGGTCAGTTAAGAGGATGGTCATCACAGCTCAGTCTACAAGGTCGCAGCGGACATCACCAGTTTGTTTGCCTTAGAGAATATTAGGTTGGACATTAGGATGGACAAATTGAAAAGCCCATTTGAAAACCTGCTTTCTGGGGCATTTTTAATAATGTTGGTAAGAGTGAGCATGGCACAGTAATTATTTAAAGTCTATATTTCCTTAACACAGTATTTTAAGATTAATGGTATGATGTTCGTGATTAAGTGCAAAAAAACTCTACCAAAAAAAATGAGGACAGAGGCAAGAAATACTTGCCATATATCAGTAAATATTGGAACTGGGTACCTGGGTTTTGTAATAGTATTCTCTGCACCTATGTGTATGGGAAAAGTTTCCCACCATTAATAAAAATGTGAAGACCTCAGGCTGTAAAGGAAAAAGGCAGGAAGACAACATACCAGTGTGTTCTCTTTTGGTTCCTTCATGATGTGGGATCTTCATGTTGAATGCAGAGTCTTTAGTTGCGGCATGATGGATCTTTAGGTGTGGCCTGCAAATTCTCATGTGCGGCTTGTGGGATGTGATTTCATGACCAAGGTGCCCTGAATTGGGAGAGGGCCGTGTTAGCCACTAGACAACTAGGAAAGCCCCAAAATTTACTTCTCATACCAAATTTGTGGGATTAGTTCATATCCCACTGGTTGAGGGCTCCACACTCCCCTCACTTCCAATGCCAGTCATGTGGCCTGGAGTCACACAGGTTTGTGAGCACGTGGCTAAAACTTGGCGGCTCCATGACCCCACCTCCATGTTCAAGTATGAATAGAAGTGGTGATGGGAAACATGAAAATATTTTACCTACTGTTTCCATGGAATTTTACTGGATGAATCTCAGGGACAGGCCTATGGAGGAGATGCTTTAGGTAAGGGGGAGTATAGTTGTGCAGATCTTTGTAGAGGTGTGCCCAGAGTTGGCACTGTAGAAGTACCTTAGAATCAGGGCCTTGCAGGCCCCCTTGTGATGACACTTAAGGCAGAAGGCTGGCCGAGAAGCTGCTGGGATGGGACGGGCTTTGGGTCAGTTATGAGGATGGTCATCAGAGGTCAGTCTACAAGGTCACAGCTGAAAGCACCAGTTTGTTTGCCATAGAAAATATTAGGGTTGTGCAGATTGTCAAATTGAAAAGGCCATTTGAAAACCTGCTGTCTGGGACACGATTATGAATGTTGCCAGGTGTGCCCATGGTATGGTAAGTATCTAAAAATCTCTATCTCCTTCATGAAGTAATTTATGATTCATTGGTATGATGTCTTTGATGAATTTCAAAACAACTCTACTAAGCAAAATGAGGACACAGGTAGAAAATATTTGCCATATGTTAATAAATATTGGAACTGCGTTCCTGGGTTTTATAATACTATTCTCTGCACTTATGTGTATGGTAAAAGTTTTCCACCATTAATAAAGAATGTGAAGATATCAGGGTGTAATGGAGAAAGGCAGAAGAAAACATACCAGTGTGTTCTCTTCTGTGTCCTTCGTGATGCAGGATGCTCGTTTTGGATGCAGAGTCTTTAGCTACAGCATGATGCACCTTCAGGTGTGGCCTGGGAATTCCCACATGCGGCTTGTGGGATGTGATTTCATGACCAAGATGCCCTGCATTGGGAGGCAGAGTGTTTGTCAGTGGACATTAGGAAAGCCCCAGTATTTATGCCTGTTACCAAATTAGTCGGATTAGTGCAGATCCTACAGGTTGAGGGTTCTAGACTGTTCTCACTTCAAAAGGCAGTCATGTGGTCTGGAGTCACTCAGGCTTGTGACCAACTGGCTACAAATTGGAGGCTCCATGACCCCACCTCCATGTTCAAGAACCAATAGAAGCGGTGATGGGAATCAGGAAAACACTTTCCTTACTGTTCTCATATTCTAATAAGGGATAAAACTCAGGGGCAGCCCTCTAGAGGCGATGCATTGGGCAAGGGGGAGTAAAGGTGTATGGATTGTTGTCGAGGTGTGTCCAGATCTGGCATTGTGGAAGTACCTGAGCATCAGGGCCTTGCAGGGACCCATATGATGATGCTTCAGGCAGAAGGCAGGCAGAGAAGCTGCTGTGATGGGAGGGGTTCTGGGTCAGTTATGAGAATGGTCATCACAGCTCAGTCTACAAGGTCGCAGTGGACACCACGAGTTTGTTTGCCTTAGAGAATATTAGGTTGGTGGTGATGGACAAATTGAAAAGCCCATTTGAAAACCTGCTTTCTGGGGCATTTTTAATAATGTTGGTAAGAGTGAGCATGGCACAGTAATTATTTAAAGTCTATATCTCCTTAATACAATATTTTAAGATTAATGGTATGATGTTCGTGATCTACCAAAAAAAAAAAAAAATGATGACAGAGGCAAGAAATACTTGCCATATATCAATAAATATTGGAACTGGGTACCTGGGTTTTGTAATAGTATTCTCTGCACCTATGTGTATGGGAAAAGTTTCCCACCATTAATAAAAATGTGAAGACGTCAGGCTGTGAAGGAAAAAGGCAGGAAGACAACATACCAGTGTGTTCTCTTTTGGTTCCTTCATGATGCGAGATCTTCATATTGAGTGCAGAGTCTTTAGTTGCGGCATGATGGATCTTTAGGTGTGGCCTGTGAATTCTCATGTGTGGCTTGTGGGATGTGATTTCATGACCAAGGTGCCCTGCATTGGGAGAGGGCTGTGTTAGCCACTAGATGACCAGGAAAGCCCTGTAATTTTCTTCTCATACCAAGATTGTATGATTAGTTCAGATCCTACTGGTTGAGGGCTCCACACTCCCCTCACTTTCAATGCCATTCATGTGGCCTGGAGTCACACAGGTTTGTGAGCACGTGGCTAAAACTTGGCAGCTCCATGACCCCACCTCCCTGTTCAAGAACCAATAGAAGTGGTGATGGAAATCAGGAAAACACTTTGCTTACTGTTCCAATGTTTATAAGGGATAAATCTCAGGGGCAGCCCCATGGAAGAGAATCGTTGGACACAGGGGGAGTAGCGATTTTGGAACGCCCACGCACACCCCCCTCTCAGCACCTCCATGTGTTCACCACGCTGAATGTTCAGAACCCCAATATTTACAAATCTTTATCGAGGTAGTAATAAATAAGTGTATTATTTGAATCATCGACCATTGGTGATTGACTTCCAATTCATTACCCTTCCATCCCATAGATGTTTTCGCTGGGGTGTTTTGAAAGTTCTAATCTTTAATACATGTGTTAGGTTTTTTGGAACCCAAGCCCATCCTGAAGAACCCTCGGGTCGCCTTCCTTGCCTCATTTTGTGACCTATGAATAACAGTAAATTCCACGAGTTCAGGAGGTCTGTTTTAGGAACCAGGACAAGGATCAAATATTGATATTTTAATTACACTACAGTAAGGTAGGGACCCAGTGCTGAGCACGAATACAGAGCCTCAGAGATAGAATCCCTGATTGGGTAGAGTTAGGCAGGATATATATATTTGTAATTGGAATTTGAATGTTTTATTCCTATTGAGAATCATGAAATGTACCTGGAGTTCAAACTGCCCAACTTCCCAGGAGAAATCCAGACAGGGTTGGCAGCACCCTCCCCACCCCAGCTCCCTGGCTCCTTCCATGGACTCCCCTCATTCCCCAGCCCTGGCATGTAGAAGAGAGGTGAGCCTTGACTTACCTTTGACATGGCTCTCGTGTATATCCCACGGAGTGCAGGACACCAGGGTAACCAGGAGGACGAGAAGGGCAACATAGAGGCAGAGCTGGCTCATCTTCGTGGCCTTGCAGGAGGGCTTCTGAGGCAAGCTGGGGACTGACAGAGCTTTTCATATCCCAGCTGAGGGGTGGGAACAGGCAATGAGGAGGGGTGTGAGGAAGGGGAGGAGCTGGGGTCAGTCCAGTTTATTACATAATCTCCCCACCTAAGCAGGCTTTCTTGCTTTTTTTTTCTTTGTGTTCAATTTAATGTTATGTTAATAATGTGACAGTGAATCTGAAGTTCTTGTTCAACATTAATTATTTTTCACCACAATCGAGGATTGTTTTTCTGGGCTAAGAAAAAAGAATGAAAAATTAAGTGGTTATTGCTTTTAAACTACATCTTAATTTGTGATAGTATTGTTTGTCCACACTAAAAGACGATGTTTTTACATTCTCTCCCTCTTTCTCTCCTTTTTTGTTAGGCATATTGTTATTTTTATGGCAGTACTGAGGTCAGTCTGGTTTATTACGTAATCTCCCCACCTAAGCAGGCTTTCTGTTTCTGCCTGCTCGGTCCACATGCCGAAGAATAGCATGTCTCAGACCTGACTATGCCTGTGGGTCTCGTTCAAACACGGATTGTGTTCCACAGGTGGAATTCTGTCCAATTTGTTGAGTCAGGGAGCATCCCAGCACCTAGAGCAGTGCCTGGCAGGTGATCGTTAGACAGTAAGTGGATGAGAGCAATTCAAAGGACAGTTAAGTGAAGAGCAGTGTGTTAGCTCAGGTCCTCCTTTTCAGCCTCCTGCAAGTGTCATCCCATCTGAGCATCAATGCACTTGACTCAGCCCACCCTCACCAACTTAGGAAGACAGGTGTGACACAGGACACCTTCCTGCAACTATTGCCACAGCTTTTCAACTTGGACACTTCAGTTGTCCAAGTGTGTGATGGACACTTGTTGTTTACCTGGCACTGATTCAGGCAGAAGCTTAGCTGAGGGAAGATGATATCCTTCGGAGGTAGCAATCCTGTTTCCTGGGTAGAAAAAGAAATAAGGGTTGTGGGCAGAGGGGATCATGGAGCTGAACAGGTCTCCACAGAATGACTTCCCAGTGCCCCTCACCTGGTTTCACAAACATGGCAGCTGCCTGTGTGAGTGAGCCTCAGGGGAAATTGGAAGATCTCCTACAAGAGCCCCTTTTCTCCTGCTCTCTCCCCACTGGGTTTGAGACTTGGACCTCAGCTTGAGTATCAGCTTTGCCATTTCCTAACTTTGTACCTGAGGACTTCACTCTCCCAGAGCCCCCATGTCTTCAGGTGTCACCTGAGATTTGTGCTGCCCACATCATGGGGTTGTTGGGGAATCAATGGAGGCAATAGACATTTATTCCTTCTCCCTGCAAATGAAAGTCCTTGGTAATAATAATAATGATAATAATAATAATAATAATAGTTATTACAGCAGATAAAACTTAGCTTCTTCTATGTGTCAGACATTATCCTAAGCACTTGAGACACGTTAACTCCTCTAATCCTGAAAAATCCTAAAAGCGGGATCAGGAATAGGTGATATTTCCAGTGTTACAGAGGAGGAAGCTGAAGTCACAAAAAACAAAGTAATTTGCCTAAAGTCATCAAGGGTAGAGAGACGAATCTGGTTCTGTTGAAGCAGTTGGGCTTATTACTGACTGCAGCAAGGACAGAAATCACCTTGGAAAACAATATGATGTCTCATTAAGAGAAGGCTATAAAGAACTTATAGGATGTGGGCTTGTGTTAGGTGATTGGAAGGGCATTTCGGGGACCCTGGGAATTGTGATCAACACTTGAACTGGAAGCTGTCTTCAGTGAGTGAGCCTTCAACCTGTGGGGTCTGGGCTGCCTCCATGGATTTAGCATCAGAAGTGAATTGACTTGTGGGATGCCCAGTGGGTGTTGGAGAATTGGTTGGTGTTGATAGACACACCACATATTTGCTGTAAGGGACCTAACCTGGACTCACTCTTCTCTATAATTTGTGGCTCAGGTGAGGTTCAGGGATATGGGATAATGTATGTGGGACAGTGCACTCAGAAGTCCTTACCAGTTATCTGCATTTTCAGAATTCCTGCCAGAGTTGGGCACTTTATTAAATAGGTTCTGACATGATTGTATCTTGTTCTGAGCCTACAACCCACATGTCTTGTGTCCTGGGGCAAGTGATCTGTAGTTTCCTCACCCGAACAGGGGGACTGGTTACAGGACTTCTTCGAAAGGATTACCAATCATAAATATAAAGAATTTATCCATTTCATGGTCGATGGTGTCCATTTTCCACCAAGATATCTTAGTCTGAAAACTTGGCTAACAACACTTCCTCACCAAGCCCCCAGAAAATAATTTATATCAAATAACGATCATTTCTCTATTATGAAATTAATCAGAAAGGTGAGTGTCGGTTGAACTTCTTCCCTTCCTGAGGCAGCTACAGGGAAAGCAAGAAATGCCGTCCATTCGTGAGTTTGCTTGTGGGAGGTGGGGGGAGAGTGTTTTTTGCAGGCTGGTACAAGTCAAAACTCTAGGCCCTTCCCCTTGTCCCCAATTCAGACTATTATTTTATTTTCCTTTTAGGATATAGAATGTTAGAGGTGGTCTCATAATTATATAGACAAGTGGCACCACCAAATAGACATTTCACTATCAGGAATTTCACTATATCCTGTCTCTTCAAAGACTGTCACTTGGCATGAGTATGAAATGGGAGATTCATTCCACTGAGAAATATTTATGAAATAATTATGCTTTTTGTCCCTAGAAAGCATAGTTCTTGGAGAAGGGGAACAGTTGAAAGAAAATTAGGAAAATAATCTGCCTTCTAGGAGAGAGACAGACAATACAGCAAGGGGAAATAGTATGTCAGGTCATGATGCACGTTTTGAAGAAATCTTGATGTAGTTGAAGGAGGCTGTGCTCCTTCTGTAGAGGGTCAGTTAAACCCTCTGTGATAAGGAGGCATTGAGAATCGGCTGCAACACCAAAACAAAAAAACCCCCCCAAACCAAACCAAAGCAAAGAAAAACAAAAACAGATATGTATCTGGTGTGTTTCAACAGCAGCAAGAACAAGGGTGGCTGGAGCTTAGTAGGTGGAGAGAGGGCAATGAAAGGAGATAAGGCAGGTAGGCCATCGGGGCAAGTCATGAGGAGCCTTGTAGGACTTTATGAGAATCAGAATTTGACTGCAAGAGATGGGGTGTCATGGAGGGATTGGTCATGGGAGCAGTAGGATAGGGCTCAAGATGTATCAGAACCCCTGTGGCTGCAGTTTGGAGAGTGGCCTCTAGGGGTCCAAGGGCAGAGACAGAGGCCCAGGTGAGCCATGATGGAGCTTGGACCTATGTTGTTCCCTGGGTCCATCCCAGTTCTCAATTACATGAATGAATTGCTGTGTTGAGATTTCTATGGAGGCTTCATCACAAATCATAATTCATTAAAGCTTTAGCCATTTGTGATTGATTCAACCTCCAAACCTTCTCCCGTCCCTGAGGGGTGGGGGCATGGAAAGGGGAAGGTGGTAATGAAATTTTCCACCCTCTAAGCAGGCAGTTGCTTCTCTTGGCAACAAATCCGCATTCTTGGAGTGGGTAGGGCTTTCAAAAGTTACCTTCCTCACATAATAAAAGACTCCCTTTTTACTGTCATCTCTTTCAAAATTCCAACATTGTAGGAGCTCCCATTGTGCCAGGAATGGGGTGATAGGGGGAAGGTTGGGGAACCAAGTCTTTCGGGGGCTGGACAATGAATTCAGTTTGGTCAATGTTGAATCCACAGTGCTTGTAGAATACTTAGGGAGCATGTTGAGTAGGCATGGATTCATTCATTCACTTGTGCCTGAAACATTTTATAGGGATAAAGTATGTGATGACTGAAACCTTTGATCTTACTCAATGGTTTCAAACTCTGTCTCTGCCAATTTACTAGGTGTGTGGCCAATTTGATTTGATAGAGCTTTACATTTGTAAGGGCAGGCAAACCTTGAACGGTGTGCACAGAGAGGGAGTCATCCTCCCATTTACATAGGAGGAACCATAGGAGGCTCAGAAAAGGTGAGGATTGCTGGTGACTTAGAGGGTGGAAGTACCAGAGTGACTTCCTTGTCCTGATGTGCTGGTAAAAGTCACTGAGTTGCTGAGCACTGCTAAGTATCTATGAGAGTTAGAATTAATAATATAAAATACCTGTTACCACTTACTGGCAAGGTACTATGTGCCAAGCCCTGCACATACATCTTCATCTCTAAACATCACAACAATCTTAATAGGTTTTTCTTCTTTTTAACGTCATATAAGCTGAAACTTGGAGGTTTTAGCCCTTCTCCAAGGTCACATAACCAATACTGGCAGAGGCTGGGTTTCAAACTCAACATTTTCTGTCTCCTATGACATTCCTTAAAGAGGTGTGAAGGCTGTGCCTGCATAAGCACCTGAGGTCCACCAGAGGAGACTCAAAGTTCTTCAAATAGAGAAGCTGTGCTTTTCAATATTTTTATGATGAAACAAAGTGGAAACACATTCTGTACAGAATTTTGTTCACATTTCTGCCATGAGAGCTTTACCTGTGAGTTAAAGGAGGATGATGGCTGAGAAACGGCCATTGGATTGAATAATGAGGAACTTGGTGGTGACCTGGCAAAGGTATTGGACCTTACTGGTTGTGAGCAAAAGTAAGTGACTTTGGCTTTGGAAAACAGAGAAGGAATTTGTGAGAACAGTGTGGGGATATAGTGGGCATCCATTCTGCCTTCGTGATTGTACCCTTAAGTGAGATCCTCTTAGATTCTTCTGTTGACACCCACAGCACTCACTGTATTAGCTCAGCTCACAGACTGAAGAGAGTGCTAAAAGATCCCAGCCTGGAAAGTATGGTAAGGATGGAGAACGAAGTTCTTCTTAGCCCCTTCTGAATAATCTCCATTTGTGGGTCTTTTGGATTCATTGATCAAGATTAAATTCCAGAGAGAGTATCTGATTGGCCCCAATTTGGCTAGCAGTGGGCCAGGCACTTGGACAGGCGCCCGTATCCCACAAGTCTTGTGTGGAAGAAGAGCCATTCCCGAAGCAAAATCAGGCTACTGTATCAGAAAAAGGAAAAACGGAGGCTAGGTGGCACAGCAGGTAAGCGAGTTTGAGTGGGTGCAACAGTCCAAGAGGAGAAAGCACCATTGTTTGGTGAAAGTCACCCTGTTTATTCCTGGGATTTTCTGAGATCTTCACTGTTCACTTGGTTATGGTCACCTTAGAGTGGGCTGTTGTGAAGCTGACTCGTGAAAACTCCCATTTTAACTTGTCCTTCTTCCCTCTCTTGATAAATATGATGTTATACTCACTAAGTCACGTCCACAATCTTTGATGCATCGTCTATGTTTATATCAGATAGATTTGCCTGTGTGATGTCTGTGTGTTTGTGTATTTGTAACATTGATATAACTGGGCTACATGAGTAACAGTGGCTTCCTTCTGATTATCAGCTGTTTTTCCACCAGCAAGTCACTTTCCCTTAGCTGAACTTCAGGTTCTTCATCTGTCAGTTAGGAATATTCATGCTTACTTCATAAGTCTTTTAAATAAAATAAGCTACCTTTGCGTGAACACTTACTCTGAGCCCACCCCACAGGTCACAATGTCAAATTCCTTGCAGGTGAGCTGAGTGATGATAATGGATGTATTTGGAGTGTGTGGGGGGGCAGTGTGGACAACAAGGCATGGTGGGGGTTATGGAAACTGGAGAGAACGCTCCCCTCCTGAGAAGAGAGCAGCTCTACTTAGCTTAGTTCATGGTTTTCAAAGTGTGATCCCCTGGCAGCTCCAGCAGCAGCCCTGGAAACCTGTTAGATGCGGATCCTCAGGTCCCACTCCTGTCCTAGTGAATCAAAATCTGGGGGAAGGGGATAAATCTCAAGTCTGTGTTTGATCACCTGTGTAAGTGAGTCTGATGCTCACTCAAGTTTAGGATCCACAGCTCTTGTTAAATTGCAGGACTGTGTTGCCAGATCGTTTACTTTTTCCAATAACGTTAGAAATATACTTTTATATGAAATTATCAACTGTTGAATCATGGCAAGTGTTTCAAACTCTAGATTATCCTATGCTGGCTAACAATACTCATATTCTAGCCATATTTGAAATTCTGGTTTGAGCTTTCCATTTTATACATAATTAATCCTAACAACCCAGTATTCATGACACCACTTTTAAGGAGGAAGAGTATGTAGGTCCAAAAATTGAGGTCCTATTATATCATGTAGCAAGAAAGTGGTGACCCATGACTTGGGTATGGATGTACCTGTCACAGGCACAGATCACAAAAATCTAAACATCCTCTGCCTGCTGGGCGCATTCCATCCATTTGAAGAGATAGCCTTAAATAGCATGGAAACCATGCTTGTCATTTTTCAGAGGGAAAAGCTGAGGATTAGAAGCAGAGATAGGACCTGGGATCCGATAGTGTTGGAATCACTGGTCTTTATCCAGAATACAACCCCTATGATGTTCCCGCCTTGTGATTTCTCTGAAGATGCCCCTAGGGGCTGGAAAGGTTTGTAATTAGAGCCCTGAGTCACAGGTGAGCAGGGAGGTGGGCGATGGAGGGAGGATGGTCCATCAGGGGTTTTCTGGGTCTGGAGGTTCTAATCTGGAAAGAGGGAGGAGGACCAGAAGGAGAGGTGGACATTGGGAGAGAAAGACAGACAGATGAGACAGGTGAGGGGAGAAAGGAAGAGTCTCTGCTGTGAGGGACAGTCTCTGCTCTTTCCTGCTCTCAGTTGGACAGACTGAGGCAGAAAGAGGGACAGGGCCAAAGGGCCTCCTGAAGTAGAATCCTAGTTGTGCCACCTGCTTGTTGTGGGTCTCGAGCAAGTTGCTTTACCTCTGGGAGCCTCTGCTTTCTTGTTGGCAAAATGGGGTGAGAATCTCAGATGTCGTAGGAATGACATGAGGCTAAGTGAAATCATACATGTGAAATGTCTCTGGAGAGAATAGATACTCCACACACAGTGGCTTGTTATGTGAATACTCAGCTCCTGATGCCCTTCTGTCCTGGGGCATGTTGGTATTGAGAGCTTCTGCCCTTCTCAAAGGAAATAGTGTTGTTGTGCCAGGAAGGCAGCCCCTCCTGCCCTCTGCAGCTCACCTCCCAGCCCTGTGCCTGTATGACATTTGGCTGGGCTTGCTCCTGGGGCTTCTGGGCATTGAGCCCAGCTCCCTTCTCCTTGACCCTGGAAGTGGAGCACAGTGTGTGTGTGTGTGGAAGAATGCTTGTCTGTGTGTTGATGAGTGGGTGCGGGGATCTTGTTCTACATGATTGTCACTGAGAGCGACTATATGTTAGTGAATGAAACAATTTTGGGTGTGTAAGCCCTCACATGTGTGCTAAAGTTTACAGCTTACAATGCAGCAGAGTGCATGTGCAGAGAGTCTGAAGTAGATTCTTGGGTAAGAGAACCAGGACCATATGTGTCCTTTTTACTGATTAACTTATTGATTGATTTTTTAAAAAATATTTTCAGTTATGCTGAATATTGGAATATTCCTATTATCTATCTATCTATCTATCTATCTATCTATCTATCTATCTATCATCTATTTCATTGGCTTCACCGGGTGTTCGTTGCGGCTTGTGGAGTCTTACTTGTGGTATGTGGTCAGTTAGTTTCGGCATGCATTCAGGATCTAGTTCCCAGAACAGTAGTGCATCCCACAAGTCCTGCATTTGGGGGGGGCGGGTTTTACCCAGTGGATCACCTGGGAATTTCCCCTCATTTATTGAAGTACTATGCTTCTTGTGGAGCAGGAGTGTTTTTGCTGTTTGCTGGCTAGAAACTTTAAGTACAAGCATTATCAGTATTTTATAATTAAAGAAAGTAAAGCTCAGAGATGTTGCGTAGTTGGCCAAGACTACAAGGAAGTGAGTAACAGCACCAACACCATCTGTGCTCTTGCTTATTTTAACTATGCTTGTTATGGTCCCCGTGCCTGAATTTCCTCCTGTGTAGTGAAACAGATACTGTCTGTTCTCCAAAGGTGCCTCCATCCCACATCTTCTCAGAGGCAGGAGCATGAAAACCTTGCCAGAATCGCTGTACTTGGGAGAGCTGGGACCTGCTGTGTTAGGAAACTCATACAGTAGCTAAGTGACATCTCCATGTTGCTGTTTCCTCCCTTGAGGGATTCTTAGGAGGATTCATAGAAGAGTGCAGGCAAAATGCTAACACAGAGCCTGGCACACGAAATGATTTGTTGCCATTCTCTAACTGAAGCATGAAGCCCCCTCCCTGCTTATGACCTCAGGGAAGGGGATTCCTTGGGAAAATGGAGGCTCATGCTCCTTCTTTTCTTGTTCTGAGAGTCTAGGAGAACAGCCTGCAGTGAACGTTGAGCTGGCTCATGAAGGGAAGTACGAAACCTTTTATTTTGAGGTGTCTGTCTTCCGGGTTTTTGTTTAGCTTGGTTTGACTATGAGGAGGTAGACAGTGCTGCGATTGGTTTGCTTCCTATACCTGGTAGGGCCCAGGCTGAGGACAGGACAGGGGAGGTGCCCATGGCTCTGGAGAATAGTGAGTAGGACCATCATTTCTATGGAACCTATTGGTTAACGTTCTTAGTTGCAAACAACAGAATCCACTCCAGTTAGTTTTATTTGCATATGAATTTATTGAGATCATAGACAGATGGCTTGAAGCCACAGAAAGGAAAATATGCAACATCACTGCGAGGGAAAGGGTAGTTCGTTATTGAAAAGCCCTTTGCCACCACTGATGCTGAGAACTGGATGACAGAATTTCCACGTTGGCCACACACAGGCAGAGCAGTGATGGTGGGAATGGGTATGAAAGTGAGGATGCAGTGAGAATGAGGATTAAGAGATGAATTCTGGCTTCAAACCATAGGCTCTATAGTTTCTCCGTTTGTGAGCAATGTGCTCCCGGCTTCATTCCTTCCTTTCTCTAATATGAATGGACTGTCTCCTTTGTGCCAGGAACTGTGCTACATGCGAGGAATAAAGGGAAGACTTGTTGTCATGGTGCTTAGAACCCACTGGATGAGATGGAACTAAGCTAAGTATACCTGTGGGGTGGAGGAAAGAGGCAATGTTGTCCTCAGGCATGGAGGGTTAAGTAGGACTCTGAGATGACCAAACTGCTTCAGAGGAAGCCACATCCCCGCCATGCATGGGTCCTCCTCAGATTTCAGACATTCAGGGGAGTAATGTGCCCAAGTTCTCTGAAAAAATAAAGAAACATGCTGATTGACATTCATGAAGCCCCAGACCTGGACACCGTTCATCTTGACAGATCCTAGCCTTTCCCAGAAATATGCAACCACCCAGTCCACCCCAGGTTTGGAATGATCAACAAGAAGGATGTGGGTTTTCCAACCCTGGTCAGATGTTCAGGAGAACAGCAGACCTGCTCTGTAAGGTGCTTGCCTCAGTGTTCCCATCTGAGAAAGAGGGATTATGTGAGTAGGCTCAGAGTATTGTGACGGGGCTTCTGGGGGTGACCTCCTTCCAAGCTGGCCCATGGAGGATGGGCTCAGAGTGTGGTTTCAGAGGACACTGCAGCCACATCTCCTGGGAGGCAGTGAGGAGGAAAGACCCTGTGCAGGTGTGAATGGTGTGTGGCCTCCTAAGCTCCACCTACTTCCCCAGACCTTCCACTCCCACCCTCTCCTGCCCTGCTTCTTACCTCCGGTTGCCAGGATAACCACCGCAGGTCTTCATTCATTCTTCTGTCATGAGGATGTTGTTCCAGTTCCCGTGGCAGCTGCCATACGTAAAGACCTTGCAGTGCTCAGAGTTGGCGTTCTATTAGTATCTGAGCACTGCAGTATGGGAGGGGCTCTGGGTCAGTTATGAGGATGGTTGTCACAGGTCAGACTACAAGGTCACAGCTGAAACCACCAGTTTGTTTGCCATAGAGAATATTAGGGTTGTGGGGATGGTTAAATTGAAAAGGTCATTTGAAAACCTGCTTTATGGGGCATTATTATTAATGTTGCTAGGTGTGTCCATGGTCCTGTAATTACTTGAAAATCTATATCTCATTCACGAAGTATTTTAAGATTAATTGGTATGATGTCCTTGATTAGCTTCACAAAAAACTCTACACAAAGAAAATGAGGACACAGGTAAAAAGTATTTGCCTTGTATCAGTAATTATTGGAACTCGGTACCTGGGTTTTATAATATGATTTTCTTCACTTTTCTGTATGGTAAAAGTTTTCCACCATTAATAAAAAAGGTGAAGATATCAGGTTGTAATGGAAAAAGGCTGGAAGATAACATACCGGTATGTTCTCTTTGGTTTCCTTCGTGATGCGGGATCTTCGTTTTGGATGCAGAGTCTTTAGTTGCGGCATGATGGACCATTAGGTGTGGCCTGGGAATTCTCATATGCGGCTTGTGAGATCTGATTTCATGACCACGGGGCCCTGCACTGGGAGGCGGGAGTGCTAGCCAGTGGACCACCAGGAAAGCCCTGAAATTTACTTCTGATACCAAGTTTGTGAGATTAGTGCAGATCCCATAGGTTGAGGGCTCCAGACTGTTCTCATTTCAAATACCAGTCATGTGGCCTGGAGTCATGCAGGCTTGTGAGCAACTGACTACAAATTGGAGGCTCCATGACCCCACCTCCATGTTCAAGAACCAATAGAAGCAGTAACGGTAATCAGGAAAACACTTACTTACTGTTCTCATGTTATTATAAGAGATAAAACTCAGGGACAGCCCTATAGAGGAGATGCGTTGGGCCAACGAGGAGTAGAGGTGTGGTGAGCCCCCATGTTTTAGTGGAGAACACCATCCTCAGAGCACCCGCGTATGTTCAGCACCCCCCAAATCTATTGGAAGCCCACTATTTATGGATTTTTACTGAAGTGTCAATAAATTGAATCATTCTCCATTGGTGGTTGATCTCCATCTCAGTACCCTCCCATCTCTCAGAGGTGCTGAGTGGGAAGTGTTGAAAGTTCTAATCTTTAAACGCGTTTGGGTTTTTTTGGAACCCAGCCCAATCCTAATGTTTTCTCGGGTCACCTTCCTTGCCTCATCTTGTGACGTGTGAAAGGTGGTAAATTCCAAGAGTTCAGGAGGTCTGTTTTAGGAAGCAGGAGAAGGATCAATTATTGATCTTTTCATTACACTGCAGTGAGGATCTAGGTCACGGCACTGACCAGGAATGGAGAATGTCTGCAATGGAATCCCTGATCCAATCACCTTAGGAGGGATATATATTTTTCTAATATTTTTCTTTTTAAAACTTTAAAATAAAATTTTTATTTTTTAAGCTCTTTATTGGAATATAATTGTCTTACAATGTTGTGCCAGTTTTTGCCTTAGAACAAAGTGAATCAGCTGTATTTATATATATATCCCCATATCTCCTCCCTCCTGGGACTCCCTCCAAGCCTCCCTATACCAGCCCTCTATGTCATCACCCATCATTGAGTGGGATATATATTTTTCTAATTTGAATTTAATTTTTTTTCCTATTGAGAATCATAAAATGTCCCTGGAATTCAAACTCCCCAATTTCCCAGTAGAAATCCAGAGACGGTTGGCAGCACCCACCCCACCCCTGCTCCCTGGTTCCTTCCATGGCCTCCCCTCATCCCCCACCCCTGGCATGTAGAGGAGAGGTGAGCTGACACTTATCTTTGGCATGGCTCTTGTGTATATCCTGCGGGGTGCAGAACACCAGGGTAATCAAGAGGACAAGAAGGGCTACAGGGAGGCAGAGCTGGCTCATCTTCATTGCCTTGCAGGGGGGCTTCTGAGGCAAGCGGGTGCTGACAGAGCTTCTCATATTCCAGGTAAGTGGTGGGATCAGGAAATGAGCAGGGAAGTGAGGAAGGGGAGGAGCTTGGGTCAGTCTGGTTCATTTAGTTATCTACCCACCTAAGCAGGCTTTCTGTTTCTGCTTGCTGGGTCCACATGCCCAATATCAGCATTTCTCAGACCTGACTATGCCTGTCAGTCTCGTTCAAACACAGATTGTGTTCCATAGGTGGAAGTTTGTCCAATATGCTGACTCAGGTATCATCCCAGCACCTAGAGCAGTGCCTGGCAGCTGATGTAGAGTCACTGAGTGGATGCGAGCAATTCAAAGGACAGATAAGTGAAAAGCAGTGTGTTATCTCAGGTCCTCCTTTTCAGCCTCCTGCAGGCATCATCCCAACTGGGCATCAATGTACTTCACTCTCCCCCACCCCTACTGACCTCAGAAGATAGGTGTGACAGAGGACACGTTCCTACAACCACTGCTGCAGATTTTCAACTGGATGCATGCTTCCTGTTTACCTGACACTGGTCCAGACAGAAGCTTAGCTGAGAGAAGAAGATGTCCTTCTGGGGCAGCAACCTTGTTGCTGGATAAAAAAGATATGTGTTGTGGGCAGAGGGGACACAGGGAGCTGAACACTCTCCACCGCATGATCTCCCAGTGGCCTTCAGATGATTTCGCAAACAGGACAGCTGCCTGTGTGAGTGGACTTCAGGGGAGCTTGGAAGATTGCCTGCAAGAGTTCACCTCTTCCTGCTCTCTCCCCCAGTGGTTTTGGGACTTGGACCTCAGTTTGGGTAGCAGCTCTGCCTTTTCCTAACTTTGTGTCTCAGGACTTATATCTCCAAGAGCCCCAGGATCTTCAGGTGTCACCTGAGATCCCTTCTACCCACATCATGGAGTTCTTGTGGAAGCTTGGAGGCAATAGGCATATATTCTTCTACTTGCACAGTCAAAGTCCCTTCTAATAATAATAATAATAATAATGAGTAATTACGGCAGATTAAACTTAGCTTCTTCTATGTGTCAGACATTATCCTAAGCACTTGACACATGTTAACTCATCTAATCCTCAAAAATCCTAAAACACGGGAGAGGAACTGATGATATGTCCTCATGTTACAGAGGAGGAACCTGATACAATAAGATAAAGTAATTTGCCTAAAGTCATCAAATGTAGAGAGAGGAATCTGGTTCTGTTGAAGTAATTGGATATATTATCGACTGTAGCAAGGAACAGGAATCACCTGGAGGACAATATGATGTCTCATTAAGAGAATACTAGAGGGAAGTTGCTGTATAACAAAGGGAGGTCAACTCAATGATGGGTGATGCCTTAGAGGGCCAGGACAGGGAAGGGGGGAAGGAGTTGTGGGAGGGACAAAGTCCTTGAAACAGAAAGAAAAAATAAAAAGAGAATACTAGGAAGAACTTATAGGATGTGGGCTTGTGTTAGCTGATTTGAGGAGGGGAATTCTGGAAGCTGTCTTGGTTCTAGATGGCTGATTTCAGGAAGTGGGACAGTTCTCTAAAATGGGACCTTTATCTTAAATTAATTCTAAGGAAGGAAGACTAGATAGAAGTTAGAGCTGTACTTGGTAAAAAAGTAGCAGTCACCCAGGGTAGAAGGTTGCTTGATCATGGTGATGGTTTGTATAACTGAGCTCGTTTTTTCTGGGTTCAAACATCATTACCGAATATCCTATGTTTGTCTTGATCCGTCATGGACACAGAATGGCCTTGTCTGTTGTTGAAGGTTTCTGAAATGTTTGTGTTGAGTAGGAGAACATGAGGCCCACTGTGATGCCAGGTCAGGTCTTGGAATTCAGAGCTTGCTTTCCTCTTTCTCTATCAATCTCATGAAGTCTTGATGAGAATTAAAAATATATGATATTTGTTAAATGATTTGTACAAGTACTGGCAGAGTAAACTTTTAAAGAATATCAGATCTGATAACTGAAAGAGTGACACTATGAATATATGTTATTTAATTATTAATAATTCTTAGTTTATAACAGTGTAATGGGAAAATGACTTGGTATTCATGAAGAGATTGGTTTTGTAACTCATTATATAGTTGTGTGATCTTGGGAAGTCACTTCACCTTTCTGAGCCACAGATTCTTTGTTTGTAGAAGAGGATGATAGTATCTGCCTTAAGAAAGCACCAGGTTTACAGAATCCAACAGCACATTAAAAAGATCATACACCATGATCAAGTGTGGTTAATCCCTGGAATGCAAGCATTCTTCAATATATGTAAATCAATCAATGTGATACATCATATTAACAAATTGAAGGATAAAAACCATATGATAATCTCGATAGGCGCAGAAAAAGCTTTTGACAAAGTTCAACATCCATTTATGACAAAAACTCTCTAGAAAACGGGCATAGAAGGAAATTACCTCAACATAATAAAAGCCATATATGAGAATCCAAAAGCCAACATCGTTCTAAATGGTGAAAAACTGAAAGAATTTCCTCTAAGAACAGGCACAAGACAAGGGTGCCCACTCTCACCATTATTATTCAACATAGTTTTGGAATTTTTAGCCACAACCTTCAGAGAAGAAAAAGAAATAAAAGGAATCCAAATTGGAAAAGAAGAAGTAAAATTGTGACTCTTTGCAGATTACATGATATAATACATAGAAAACCCTAAAGTTGCTACCAGAAAACTGCTAGCACTAATTGATGAATTTAGTAAAGTAGCAGGATACAAAATTAATGCGCAGAAATCTCTTGCATTCCTATACACTAACAACGAAAGAACAGAAAGACAAATTAAGGAAACTCTCCCATTTACCATTGCAACAAAAAGAATAAAATACCTAGGATAAACCTGTCTAAGGAGGCAAAAGACCTGTATGCAGAAAATTATAAGACACTGATGAAAGAAAACAAAGATGATACAAACAGAGGGAGAGAAATACCATGTTCTTGGATTGGAAGAATCAACATTGTGAAAATAACTATACTACCCAAAGCAACTTACAGATTCAACACAATCCCTATCAAATTACCAACGGCATTTTTCACAGAACTAGAACAAGAAATATTACAATATATATGGAAACATAAAAGACCCCGAATAGCCAAAGCCATCTTGAGAAGAAAAGACAGAGTTGGTGGAATTAGGCTTCCTGACTTCAAATTATACTATAAGGCCACAGTAATCAAGACAGTATGGTACTGGCACAAAAATAAAAAGGAAGAACAATGGAACAGAATAGAGAACTCAGAGGTAAACCCATGTACATATGGGCACCTTATCTTTGACAAAGGAGGCACGAATATACAATGGAAAATAGACAGCCTCTTCAATAAGTGGTGCTGGGAAAATTAGACAGCAACATGTAGAAGAATGAAATTAGAACACTTCCTAACACCATACACAAAAATAAACTCCAAATGGATTAAAGACCTACATGTAAGGCCAGGCATTATAAAACTCCTAGAGGAAAACTTAGGCAGAACACTCTATGACATCCATCAAAGCAAGATCTTTTTGACCCACCTCCTAGAATCATGGAAATAAAATCAAGAATAAACAGATGGGACCTAATGAAACTTAAAAAGCTTTTGCACAATGAAGGAAACCATAAATGAGACAAAAAGACAAACCTCAGAATGGGAGAAAACACTTGCCAATGAAGCAACAAACAAAGCATTAATCTCCAAAATATACAAGCAGCTCATGCAGCTTAATACCAAAAAAGCAAATAATGCCATCTACAAAAGGGAGGAAGACCTAAATAGACATTTCTCCAAACAAGACATGCAGATGCTAACAAACACATGAAAAGATCCTCAACATCACCAATCATTAGAGAAGTGAAAGTCAAAGCCACAAGGAGGTATCATGTCACACCGGTCAGAATGGCCATCATCAAAAAATCTAGAAACCGTAAATGTTGGAGAGGGTATGGAAAAAGGGGAACTCTCCTGTACTGTTGGTGGGAATGTAAGTTGGTACAGCCACTATGGAAAACAGTTTGGAGGTTCCTTAAAAAACTGAAAATGCAACTGCCATATGATCTAGCAATCCCACTATTGGGCATATACCCTGAGAAAACCATAATCCCAAGAGAAACATGTACCATAATGTTAATTGAAGCACTATTTACAATAGCCAGGGCATGGAAGCAACTGAAATGCCCATCAACAGATGAATGAATATAGAAGATGTGGCACATATATGCAATGGAATATTACTCAGCCATAAAAAGAAATGAAATGGAGCTGTATGTAATGAGGTGGATAGACATAGGGTCTGTCATACAGAGTGAAGTAAGCCAGAAAGAGTAAAACAAATACCGTATGCTAGCTCATATATATGAAATCTTAAAAAATGGTACTGATGAACCCAGTGACAAGGCAAGAATAAAGATGCAGATGCAGACAATGGACTTGAGGACACAGGGTTGAGGGGGCTGAAGGGGAAGCTGGGATGAAATGAGAGAGTAGCAAGACATATATACACTACCAACTGTAAAATAGATAGCTAGTAGGAAGTTGCTGTATAACAAAGGGAGATCAACTTGATGATGGGTGATGACTTAGAGGGCCAGGACAGGGAGTGTTGGGGGGAGACGTGGGAGGGAGGGGATATGGGGATATATGTATAAATACAGCTGGTTCACTTTGGTGTACCTCAAAAGCTGGTACAAGAGTGTAAAGCAATTATATTGCAATAAAGAGCTTAAAAAAAAAGAAGAAAAAAAAAAAAGAAAGCTCCAGGTTTGGGTCCTTTTGAGGACCGCGTTGATAATGCTGCTAAAGTTGTGAACAGCGCAGACCAAAACAAATTGTCTAGAGGCACACAGAGTATTAGTTTTCTTGGCTCCTGACTGCTTTTTCAATGTGCTGTCAATTGATCGTAGTAAAGAAAGCAACAGAGACTTCCTTGGTGGCACAGTGTTACAGATTCTCCCTGCTAATGCTGTGACCACGGGTTTGATTCCCGGTCTGGGAAGATCCCACGTGCAGGGGAGCAGTTAAGCCCGGGAGCCAAGCTACTGAAGCCTGCGCACTTAGAGCCCGAGCTCCACAATAAGAGAAGTCACACTAATGAGAAGCCCGCGCACCACAACAAAGAGTAGCCCGCACTCGCTTCAACTAGAGAAATACTGTGCGTAGCAAGGAAATTCCAACGCAGCCTAAATATGTATAGTAAAAAAAATATCAATTAAAAAATCTAAAGAAAAAAGAAAGGAACAAACAGCATTAATTGTTTTAGTGTCAGCTTCTAGAACTTCACTCAGGACGTTCCCCCAGTGCCAGAGGAGAGCCAGAGTGTCTCTTCCAAATAGGTGTCCTTCTTCCTCAGAGGAAACTGAAAGCCCTTTTGCTTCAGTGATTGACCTCACCCAGGTCCATCCCCTTTCCCACCCCACCTTGCCTTTATTTGACCCTCTGGTCAAAGGAGCTAAGTGGTAAGTGTCAGAAGTACACATTATCATTCTTATTACACAGGACTTTGACTTTGCAGGGAGAAGGAATATAGCTCTATTTCCTCCATTGCTTCCACAGCAACCCACGATGTGGGCAGCATGGATTTCAGGTAACACTTGAAGACACGGGTCTCTGGGAGATTTCTGGCCCCAGGTCATAAAGCTAGGAAAAGGGAGAGCTGGAACTCAAACTGAGGTCCTCCAATCCCAAAACCACTGATGGAGAGACCAGAGTTTGTGGAGGGGGGGGGCTGTTGCAGGTGATCTTCTAAGGTCCCCTGAGATTCACTCCTGCCTCTGAGATCCATTCACACAGGCAGCTCTCCTGAGGGTGACACCAGGTGAAGGGGAGTGAGTGGTCATGCTGTGGAGATGTGTTCCACCCTTTGCTTCCCCTCTGCCCACACCCTTTACACTTTTTTGTACCCAGAAAATCGTGGTTTGTGCCCCAGATGGCGATAGTCTTCACTCAGCTCACCATTCTTCTGGACCAGTGTCAGGTAAAGAGCTTGTGTCCATTCAGTTGAGATGCTGCCACGATGGGTGCAGGAGGGTATCCTGTGTCACACCCGTCTTTTGAGGTCGGTGCGGGTTGGCGACAGTGAGAGGCATTGATACCCGGATGTGATGACACCTGCAGGAGTCTGAACAGGAGGACCTGAGCTAACACACCACTGATCCCCTATCCGTCCTTTGATTTGCCCTTATCCACTCACTGACTGTCCATCATGTGTCATGCAGTGCTATCCGTGTTGGGATGCTCTGTGGGGAAGATACTGGACTAAAAATTCCACCTGTGGGATTACAATCTGTGTTTCCATAAGACCCACAGGCACAGTCAAGTCTGAGAAGTGCTGTTTCTGGGCATTTGGCCCCAGCAGGCAGAAGCAGGAAGCCTGGTTATGGGGTGAGATTTGCAGGAAAAGCACTGACTCCAGCTCCTCCCCACATCACTCCCTTCCTCATCACCTGTTCCCACCCCTTAGGTAGGATGTGAAAAGCTCTGTCAGCCCCCAGCTTGCCTCAGAAGCCCTCCTGCAAGGCCACAAAGATGACCTGGCTCTGTCTCTCTGCAGCCCTTCTCATCCTGCTGGGCACCCTGGTGGCTGCCACTCTGGTAAGTGAAAACAGCAACGAGACCGAGGGTAAGTGCCTTCTCACCTCTCCTCTACAGGCTGTGGGGTGGGGGCAATGAGGAGAGTCCATGGAGGTGGCTGGGGAACAGGGGTTGCGGGGCTGCTGCAAAACCTCTCTGGTTTCACCTGGGAATTTGGGCAGTTTTAACTCCAGGGACACTTCCTGACTATCAAGAGAAATCGTTACGTTGGAGCTTTTAATAAAAGTAATGCACCGATCCCTACCAGAGCAGGGACCCCATCTCTGAGAATCTCTATCCCTGCTGACTGCCTTGCCCTGAACCTCACTTTTTTTTTTTGAACCTCATTTTAATGTAATAAAAAAAGATCCATGTTCGATCCATGTCCTGGTTCCTAGAACAGACCGCCTGAAAGTCTTGGAATTTACTCTCTTCATAGGTCATGAGTTGAGTCTAGAATGGCACCCTAGATAGCTTCTGGATGGGACCGGATTCCAGAAGGTCCCATCTGGTGATTAGAGGGTTAGAACCTTCAATACCCAGCCCCTCTGGGGAGAGGAGAGGGTACCGAGGTAGATTTCAGTTACCAAAGGCCCAAGATTCAATCAAATTGCCTACCACGAACCCTCAATTAAAACTCATAATCATTGGGTTCAGAGAGCTTCAGGGAGGTGAACATGTCACAGGATTGTGAGGGGCGTGTGTTCAGAGAGGACATGGAGGCTCACCACCCCCACTCCCTCTTTGCTCTATGCATCTTCTCCATAGGGCTGTGCCAGAGTTTTATCCTTTATAATAAGTGGGGACAGTAAGTAAAAGGCTTTTCTGAGGTCTGTGAGTCGTTCTAATGATTACTGAAAATGGGAGATGGGGCCATGGTACCTCTGAATTCACAGGCAGTTGGTCAGCTGTATGGGTGATCGTGGGACTTATCAACCCTTGAAGTGAGGTTGTCCTCCAGGACTGAGTCCTCAACCTGTGGGGTGTGTGCTACCTCCATGGATTTAGCATCCAAAATGAATTGACTTGTATGATGCCAAGTGAGTGTTGGTGAATTGGTTTATTTTGGTGGAGAGACCATATATTGCTGTCAGGGACCAAACCTGGACTCACTCTTCTCTACAGTTTGTGGTTGGGGTGAAGTTCGGGGATAAAGGATTATTACATGTGGGATAGTACACTCAGAAGTCCTTACTGGTTATCTGAATTTTCAGAATTCCTGGCAGAATCTAGTAATTTATTAAATGGGTTGTGACATTATGGTATCTGGTCCTAATCTTAGGACCCACATGCCATGTGTCCTGGGGCAAGTGAACTGTAGTTTCCTCACCTGAACAGGGGGACCATGTTACATGAATTTTTGAAAGGATTACCAATCATGAATATAAAGAGTTTACCCATTTCACGGTCAATGATGTCCATTTTCCACCAAGATATCTTAGTCTGAAAATTTGTCTAGCTAAATTTCCTCATCCCTGCCCCAAAAGAAATTTACGTCAAATAACGATCATTTCTGTATTACAAAATTAATGAGAAAGTTGAGTGCCGATTGAACTTCTTCCCTACCTGAAGCAACTACAAGGAGAGCAAGAAAAGCAGTACATGTGTAAGTTTGTTTGTGGGGGCAAGGCTGTTTTTTCCAGGCTGGTACAGTATTAGTCAATACTCTAGGCCCTTCCCCTTGTCCCCCAGTCGCACTGTTATTTTGTTGTCTTATTAGGATATAGAATGTTAGCGGTGGTCTCATAATTATATAGACATGCCCCTTCATGAAATAGACATTTCACTATCAGGAATTTTACTCTATCCTGTCTCTTGAAAGACTGTGCACTTTGCATGAGTATGAAATGGGAGATTCATTCCATTGATAAATACTTATCAAATATTCATGCTTCTTGTCCATGGAAAGCATAGTTTTTGGTGTAGGGAAACAGCTGAGAGATAAGTAGGAAAATAATCTGCCTTCTAGGCAAGAGGCAGACAATAAAGAAAGGGGAAAATACTATAACAGGTCATGATGCGTGTTTTGAAGAAGAGAGTGATGGAGTTAATGGAGGCTGTGCTTCTTCCGTAGAGGGTCAGTGAAACCCTCTGTGATGAGGAGGCATTGAGAAGAGGCTGCAAAAAAGAAAAAAAGAGAGAGAGCTTTTCCTTCTTCCTTCTCTTTATGAATATGATGTTACACTCACGAAGTCACGTCCACAATCTTTGATGCATCGTCTATGTTAATATCAGATAGATTTGCCTATGTGATGTGTGTGTGTTCGTGTATTTGTAACATTGAAATAACTGGGCCACATGATGAACAGTTTTTGGCTATTGCCTTCATTCTGATTTTCAGCTGTGTTTAATCCAGCAGGTCACTTTCCCTTAGCTGAACTTCAATTTCTTCATCTGCAAATAGGAACAAGAATACTGCATAAGATTGTTAAATAAGAAGAAGCTACATTTTCGTGAACTGGTACTGTGATCCCACCCTACGGGTCACAATTTTCAATTCATTGCAAGTGAGATGAGTGATGAGGATGGAAGTATTTGGAGTTGGGGTGGTGGCAGGTGGACAACAAGGCATGGTGGGGATTATGAACACTGGAAAGAATGCTCCCCTCATGAGAAGAGAGCAGCTCTATTTGGCTTAGTTGATGGTTTTCAAAGTGTGATCCCTTGGCAGCTCCAGCAGCAGCCCTGGAAACCTGTTAGATGCAGATCCTCAGGTCCCACCCCGTCCTACTAAAGCAAAACTCTGTGGGTGGAGATCTCAAATCTATGTTTGAATCCCTGGCTGAGTCTGATGCTCTCTCAAGTTTAGGACACACAGCTCTTGTTTAATTGCAAGCCTATGTTGCCAGATCATTTACTTTTTCCAACAACATTAGAAATATATTTTTATATGAAATCCCCCACTGTTAATTCGTGGCAAATGTTTCAAATAGTAAATTATTCTGTGTGGGCTAACAGTACTTATATTTTTACCATATTTGAACCTATGGTTTGTGCTTTCCCTTTTTATCCTTAAAATAATCCTAAAAAATCCTGTATTCACGATACCATTTTTATGGAGAAGACTATGTAGGTCCAAAAAGTGAGGTGCTGTTACATCACGTAGCAAGAAATTGGTGACCCAAGACTTGGATATGAATGTACCTGTCACAAGGCACAGCATCACAAAAACCTAAACGTCCTCTGCCTGCTGGGTGCATTCCATCCATTTGAAAAAGTGGCCTTAGATAGCATGGAGGATTAGAAGCAGAGATATGACCTAGGGTCCTAGAGTGTTGTAACCACTGGTCTTTATCCAGAATCCAACCCCTGTGATGTTCCCGCCTTGTCATTTTTCCTTAGATGCCCCTAGTGGCCAGGAAAGTTTGTAATTTGAGCCCTCAGTCACAGGTGAGCAGGGAGGTTGGAGGTGGAGGGTGGTTGGACCCGTCAGGGGGTTTCTAGGTGTGGGGGCCTCTAACTTAGACCAGAGAGAGGATGACCAGAAGGAGAGGTGGTCATGGGGAGAAAAAGACAAAGAGATGAGAGACAGGGGGGAGAAAAGAGGAGTCTCTACTGTGAGGGACAGTCTCTGCTGTTCCCTGGTCTCAGATGGACAGACTGAGGTAGGAAGAGAGGCGGGGCCAGGGGGCCTCTTCCACTAGAATCCTAGTTGTGCCACCTGCTGGTTGTGGGTCCTGAGCAAGTCTCTTTACCTCTGTGAGCCTCTGCTTTCTGGTTGGCAAAATGGGATAAAAATCCCAGATGCTGTAAGACTGACATGAGGCTAAGTGAAATCATGCATGTGTAGTGTCTCAGCAGAGAACAGATGCTCCACACACAGTGGCTTGTTTTGTGAGTACCCTACTCCTGATGCCCTTCTGTCCTGGGTCAGGTCGGTATTGAAGTCTCCTGCCCTTCTCAAAGGAAAGGGTGTCTTTGTGCAAGGAAGGCAGCGCCTCCTGTCCTCTGCATCTCATCACCCTGCTCTGTGCCTATCTGATGTTTGGCTGGGTTTGCTCCTGAGGCTTCTGGGCATTGAGCCCATCTCCCTTCTCCTTGACTCTGGAAGTGGAGCACAGTGTGTGTGTGTGTGTGTGTGTTTGCGTGTTTGTGTGTGTGTTTGTCTGTGTTAATGGAAGAATGCTTGTCTGTGTGTGGATGAGTGGGTGGGGGGCTCTTGTTCTACATGATTGTCCCTGGGAGCAAACATATGGGAGTGAGTGAAGAGACTGTCGGTGTGTAAGCCTTCACACATGCACTAGAGTTTAGAGCTTCCAACCAGAAATGGTGCACGTGCACAGACACTGAACTAGATTTCTTGGTAACAAAACCACACCATCTGTGTTGTTGTTTATTGATTAATTGATTGATTGCTTTTTAAAATATTTTCAGTTAGAGTGACTATTGGAAAATTCCTTTATGTGTATGTATGTACGTATGTATGTATTTATTTAGGCTTCACCAGGTCTTCGTTGGGGCATGTGTACTCCTAGCTGCAGCATGCATGTGCAATTGGGTTCTCAGACCAGGGGTGGATCTCAGGCCCCCTGCGCTGGGATCGCGGGGTTTTACCCACTGGACTACCAGAGAAGTTTCTCTCATTTATTCAGATACTATCCTTGTTGTGGAACAGGAGTGTTTCTGCTGTTCGCTGGCTAGAAACATTAAGTATAAGCATTATCCTCATTTTATAATTAAGGAAAGTAAAGCTTAGAGATGTTGAGAAATTTACCCAAGACGACAAGGAAGTGAGTAGCAGCATCAGCACCATCTGTGCTCTTGTTTATTTCAATACTATGCTTGTTGTGGTCCCCATGCCTCAATTTCCTCCTCTGTAGTGAAACAGACACTCTCTGTTCTCCAAAGGTGCCGCCATCCCACATCTTCCCAAATGCAGGAGCATGAAAAGCTCATCAGAGTCACTCTACTGGGGAGAGCTGGGACCTGCTGTGTTAGGAAGTATATACAGCTGCTAAGTGACATCTCCAGGCTTTGGTTTCCTCCCATGAAGAATTCTTAGGAGCGTTAATAGAAGAGTGCACGCAAAATGCTAACACCGTGCCTGGCACAATAAAACGGTAGTTGTCCTTCTTTAACTGAAGTATAAAGCCCTCTCCCCGATTATGAACTTAGGGAAGTGGATTTCTTGGAAAAATGGACAATTGAGGCTCATGCTTCTTCCTTTCTTATTCTGAGAGCTCAGGAGAACAGCCTGCACCCAAATTTGAGCTGGCCAGGAAGTAAAGAACAAAAGCTTTTATTTTGAGGTGTTTGTCAGGTGGGGTTTGTGTAGTTTGGGGTGGCCATTAAGAGTTAGATGATGTTGCAATGAGTTTGCTTCCTACACCTCTATACCTGGTAGGGCCCAGGCTGAGGACAGGACAAGGGGAGGTGCCCATGGCTCTACAGAATAGTGAGAAGGACCAGGGTTTCCAGGGACCCTATTGGTTAAGATTCTTAGTTGCAAACAACAGAACGCACTCCAGTTAGTTTAATTTGAATATGAATTTATTTAAATAAAAGGCAGCCTGTTTGAAGCCACAGAAAGGAAAATGTGCAACATCACTGTGAGAGAAAGGGGCATCTTTATTGAAAAGACCTCTGCTACTACTGATTTTGAGAACTGGATGCCTGAAATTCCACCTTGATTATCCACAAGGAGAGCAGTGATGGTGGGGAGAGTGGCTGAAGGTGAGAATTCAGTGAGGATGAGGGTTAAGAGAAGCATTCTGGCTTCAAACCATAGGCTCTATAGTCACTCAGATTGTGAGTAATGTGCTCCTGGAGCATTCCTTCCTTCCTTCCTCTAATATTTATGGACTGTCTCCTTTGTGTCAGGAACTGTGCTATGTGCAAGGGATAAAGGGAAGATTTGTTCTCATGGTGCTTAGATCCCAGTGGAAGAGACAGAACTAAGGCAAATAGAGCTATGGGGGTAAGGAAAGAGTCAGGGTTCTGCTGAGGAGGGGAGGGTAGAGTAGGACTCTGAGCAAACTGAACTGTTTCAGAAGAAGCCACAGCCCAGCCATGCATGGGTCCTCCTCAGACTTCAGACATCGGGGGCAGTGTTGTCTCCACGTTCTCTGCAAAAAGAAAGGAACTTGCTGATTGACATCCATGAAACCTGGACACCATTCATCTGGACAGATCCTATACTTTCCCAGAAATATGCAACCATAGTCCATGCCAGGATCTGATGGACCAACAGGACAGCAGTGTGTTTTACAAGCTTAGGTGGGGCACTCAGGAGAACTGCAGAAGTGCTCTATAGGGTGGCTGATTCAGTGTTCCCTTCTGAGTAAGGGGGAGCATTTGAGTAGGTGACAGGGGTTCTAGGGGTGACCATCAGCCAAGCTGTCCCTTGGAGGATGTGCTCAGTGTGTGGTTTCACAGGACACTGTAGCCAAGTCTCCTGGGAGGCAGCAAGGAGGAAAGACCCTATGCAGGTGTGAGTGGTGTGTGATCCCTTAACTCCACTTTTTTCCCCAGTCCTTTCCCTGCCACCCTCTTTTGCCCCCTTTCTGATAGCCAGGTTCCTGTATGACCACCCCAAATCTTCATGCATTCCTCTGCCATGAGGAAGATGCTCTTGTTCCCCTGGCAGCTGCCCAATGTAACCACCTCACAGTGCCCAGAGTTGGCATTGAAGAAGTTATTGAGCACCCAGGACTTGCAGGGACCCATGTGATGGCACCTAAGGGAGAAAGCAGGCTAAGAAGCTGCTGGAATGGATGGGGCTGTGGGTCAGTTATAAGGACGGTCATCACGGTCAGTCTACAAGGTCACAGATGAAACCAACAGTTTGTTTGCTATAGCGAAAATTAGGGTTGTGGGTACAGTCAAATTGAAAAGGCCCTTTTAAAAGCTGCTTTCTGGGAAAGTGTTATTACTGATGCTAGGTGTGGTCAGGGTACAGTAATTTTCTAAAAATCTATATATCCTTTACAAATTACTTTTAGATTAATTGGTGTGATGTTCTTGATTAACTTTAGAAAATCTCCAGAAAAAAAAAAAAAAAAAAAGAAATGAGAACACAGGTAAAAAATATTCACCTTATGCCAATAATAACTGGAACTGAGTACCTGGGTTTTATAATACTATTCTCTGCACTTACATGTATGGTAGCTTTCCACCATTAAAAAATGTGAAGACATGAGGCTGTAATGGAAAAAGGCAGGAAGACAACATACCAGTCTGTTCTCTTTTGATTCATTCATGATGGGCTATCTTCGTTTTGAATGCAGAGTCTTTAGTTGCAGCGTGATGGACCTGTATGTGTGGTGTGGCAATTCTCATATGCAGCTTGTGGGATGTGATTTCATGACCAAGGCGCCCTGCATTGGGAGAGGGCTGTGTTAGCCACTAGACGACGAGGAAAGCCCCAAAATTTACTTCTGATACAAATTTCTGGGAGTAGTTCAGATCTCACTGGTAGGGATCTATAGTGTCCTCCCTTCAAATGCCAGTCATGTGTTCTGGGGTCACTCAGGCTTGTGAGCAACTGCCTAAAAATTGGAAGCTCCATGACCCCATCTCCATGTTCAAGAACGAATAGAAGCAGTAATGGAAATCAGAAAACACGTTAGTTACTGTTTACATGTTATAGGGGATAAAACTCAGGGACAAGCCTATGGAGGAGATGCTTTGGGTAAGGGGGAGTATAGCTGTGCAGATCTTTGTAGAGATGCGCCCAGAGATGGCATTGTAGAAGTACCTTAGAATCAGGGCCTTGCAGGCCCCCTTGTGATGACACTTAAGGCAGAAGGCTGGCCGAGAAGCTTCTGGGATGGGAGGGGCTTTGGATCAGTTATGAGGATGGTCATCAGAGGTCAGTCTACAAGGTTACAGCTGAAATCACCAGTTTGTTTGCCATAGAAAATATTAGGGTTGTGGGGATTGTCAAATTGAAAAGGCCATTTGAAAACCTGATTTCTGGGGGATTATTGTTAATGTTGCTAGGTGTGATCATGATATGGTAATTATCTAAAAATCTATATCTCCTTCACAAAGTATTTTACAATTAATGTTATGATTTCATTATTAACTTCAAAAATCTCTACCAAAAAAAAATGAGGACACAGGTAAAAAATATTCACCATATGTCAATAATTATTGGAAGTGGGTACCGGGGTTTTATAATACTATCTTTTGCACTTATGTGTACGAGAAATGTTTTCCACCATTAATAAGAATATGAAGACATCAGGCTGTAACGGAAAAAAGCAGGAAGACAGCATACCAGTGTGTTTTCTTTGGTTTCCCTCGTGATGCGGGATCTTCGTTTTGAATGCAGAATCTTTAGTTGCGGCATGATGGACCTGTAGGTGTGGCGTGGCAATTCTCATATGCGGCTTGTGGGATGTGATTTCATGACCAAGGCGCCCTGCATTGGGAGAGGGCCGTGTTAGCCACTAGATGACGAGGAAAGCCCCGAAATTTACTTCTCATGCCAAATATGTGGAATTAGTTCAGATCCCACAGGTTGAGGGCTCCACACTCTCCTCACTTCAAATGCCAGTCATGTGTCCTGGAGTCACTCAGGCTTGTGACCAACCGGCTAAAACTTGGAGGCTCCATGACCCCACCTTCATGTTCAAGAAGCAATAGAAACGGTGATGGAAATCAGAAAAACACTTTACTTACTGTTCTTATGTTATAATAAGGGATAAAACTCAGGGACAGCACTATGGAGGAGAAGCATTGTACAGGCGGTAGTAAACGTGTGCGGACTGTTGTAGAGGTGTGTGGCGGAATGATTTGGGAGATTGAGATACCAAGTTGTACACTCTAAGTACATGCAGTTTATTCTATGTTAACTGTATCTCAATAAAATTTCTTTAAAAAAATAAAGAACCAGTAGAAGCAGTGACAGGAATCAGGAAAATACTTTGCTTATTGTTCCCATGAAATTTTATGGGATAAAACTCAGGGACAGGCTTATGGAGGAGATGCTTTGGGTAAGGGGGAGTATAGCTGTGCAGATATTTGTAGAGATGTGCCCAGAGCTGGCATTGTAGAAGTACCTGAGCATCAGGACCTTGCAGGCCCCCTTGTGATGACACTTAAGGCAGAAGGCTGGCCGAGAAGCTTCTGGGATGGGAGGGGCTTTGGATCAGTTATGAGGATGGTCATCAGAGGTCAGTCTACAAGGTCACAGCTGAAATCACCAGTTTGTTTGCCATAGAAAATATTAGGGTTGTGGGGATGGTCAAATTGAAAATGCCATCTGAAAACCTGCTTTCTGGGTCATTATTATGAATGTTGCCAGGTGTGCCCATTGTATGGTAAATATCTAAAAATCTATATCTCCTTCATGAAATATTTTAAGATTAATTGGTATGATGTCTTTGATTAGCTTCAAAATAAAAACTATACCAAATAAAATGAGGACACAGGTAGAAAATATTTGCCATATGTCACTAATTATTGGAACTGCATTCCGGGGTTTTATAACACTATTCTCTGCACTTATATGTCTAGTAAAATTTTCCACCATTAATAAAGAATGTGAAGACATCACGGTGTAATGGAGAAAGGCAGGAAGAAAACATACCAGTGTGTTCTCTTTTGTTTCCTTTGTGATGCAGGATCTTCCTTTTAGATACAGTCTTTAGTTGTGGCATGATGGACCTTTAGGTGTGGCCTGCAAATTCTTATATGCAGCTTGTGGGATCTGATTTCATGACCAAGGTGTCCTGCATTGGGAGGAGAGAGTGTTAGGAAGTAGACCACCAGGAACATCCCAAAATTTACGTCTATTACCAAATTTGTGAGATTAGTACAGATCCCACATGTTGAGGGCTACAGACTGTCCTCAATTCAAAAGCCAGCCATGTGGCCTGGAGTCACTCAGTCTTGTAAGCAACTGGCTAAAAATTGGAGGCTCCATTATCCAACCTCCATGTTCAAGAACCGATAGAATTGGTGACAGATATCAGGAAAACACTTTACTTACTTTTCCCATGTTATAATAGGGATAAATCTCAAGGACCACCCTATGGGGGAGAATCGTTGGGCAAAAGGGGGAGTAGAGGTTTGGGGGCCCCCATTCACACCACTCTCACAGCACCTCCATTTATTTACCACACTGAAAACTTGGAACCCCAATATTCATAGATTTTTTTCGAGGTGCCAATAGATGTGTATTGGTTAAATCAGTGGCAATTAGTGATTGACCTCTCATCTCCCAGAGGTGTTTGATGGGAGTTGTTGAGAGCTCTAATATTTAAACGCATGTTTGAGTTTTTTGGAACCCAGTCCCATCCTGAAGGACTCTCGAGTCACCCTCCTTCAATCATCTTTGACCTATAAAAGATGGTCAATTTCATGAGTTCAGGAGGTATGCTGCAGGAACTAGGATAAGGATCAAATATTGATCTTTTAATTACACTACAGTGAGGTTCAGGGACACGGTGTTGACCAGGAATAGAGAGTCTCAGAGATGGAATCCATGATTGTGTAGAGTTAGGCGGGATATATATTTTTGTACTCGGAATTTCAATTTTTTTTCCTATTGAGAATCATGAAATGTGCCTGAAGTTAAACTGCCCAACTTCCCAGGGGAAATCCAGAGAGGGTTGGAAGCGCCCACCCCACCCCAGCTCCCTGGCTCCTTCCATGGACTCCCCTCATTCCCCACCCCAGGCATGTAGAGGAGAAGTGAGCCGGGGCTTACCTTTGGCATGGCTCTCCAGTATATCCTGTGGGGTGGAGGACACCAGGGTAACCAGGAGGAGGAGAAGGGCTACAGAGAGGTAGAGCTGGATCATCCTCATGGCCTTGCAGGAGGGATTCTGAGGAAAGCTGGGGGCTTACAGGGCTTTTCTTTTCTTTTCTTTCTTTCTTTTTCTTTCTTTCTCTCTCTCTCTCTCTCTCTCTCTTTCTTTCTTTTTTTGCAATCACAAGCCTGTGAGTTTTTACTAACATTTTCTTTTTCTTCCTAACAAGATGTCAGGGCTAATTCAGGGCTTGGGAACCAACTTCCCAGCTCTCCCCTCCCCCTTCGCCAAGTTCCTTGTTAGCAATGCTAACTATTCCTGACAGCCTCTGAGTCAAAGAGCCTTGTTATCCAGAGGTAAAGCAGTGAATTTAGGACTTACACATGTCTTCTTTCCTTTATTTTCCTTGTCTTGTGCAGGATAAAACCTGCATAATAGAAGCATAATCCATGAGGATTTTATTTCTAATTAAGTGGACAACTAAAATTTTACATTTACTATGATGTTTGTGTAGGATTTTGATACACTTTTTAAAAAAGTCACCTGACAGAGCTTTTCATATCCCAGCTGAGGGGTGGGATCAGGCAATGAGGAGGGGAATGAGGAAGGGGAGGAGCTGGGGTAGGTCTGGTTTATTACATAATCTCCCCACCTAAGCAGGTTTTCTTGCTTTCTTTTTCTTTTCTTTCCTTTTTTTTTTGTGTTCAATTTAATTTTAATTTAATAATGTGACACTGAATCTGAAGGAAGTTTTCAACGTTAGATAATTATTTTTCACCACAAACTGTACTGTTTTCCTGGGTCAAGAAAAAACTATGAAAAACTATGAGTTTTTGCTTTTAAGCTACATCTTAATTTTGGATAGTATTGATTGTCTGCTCTAAAAGATGATGTTCTTACATTTTCTCCTTCTTTCTGTCCTTTTTTTGTTAGGCATAGTGTTGTTTTTATGGAGAAGCTGGAGTCAGTATGGTTTATTATGTAATCTCCCCACGTAAGCAGGCTTTGTGCTTCTGCCTGCTGGGTCCACGTGCCCAATATCAGCGCTTCTCAGAGTTGACTGTGCCTGTAGGTCTCATGCAAATAAGAATTGTCTTCTACAGGTGGAATTTTGTCCAATTTTTAAAAAAATAAATTTATTTATTATTTTATTTATTGGTTATTTATTTATTTATTTATTTATTTATTTATTTATTTATTTTTCGTTGTGTTGAGTCCTCACTGCTCCATTTGGGCTTCCTCTAGTTGCAGGGAGCTGGGGCTACTCTTCATTGTGGTTTGTGGGCTCCTCATTGCAGTGGCTTCTCTTGCTGTGGAATACGGGCTCTAGGCAGGTGGGCTTCAGTAGTTGTGGCACATGGGTTCAATAGTTGTGGGTCACAGGCTCTAGAGTGGAGGCTCAGTAGTTGTGACACACGGGCTTAGTAGCTCCACAGCATGTGGAATCCCCCCAGACCAGGTATTAAACCTATGTCTCCTGCATTGGCAAGTGGATTCTAACCACTGCGCCACCTAGGAATTCCCTCCAATATGTTGACTCAGGGAGCATCCCAGCACCTAGAGCAGTACATGGCGGTGATGGTTAGTCAGTAAGTGGATGAGAGCAATTCAAAGGACAGATAGGTGACCAGCAATGTATTAGCTCAGGTCCTCCTTTTCAGCCTCCTGCAGGTGTCATCCCATCTGGGCATCAATGCACTTGACTCACCCCACCCTCACCAACTTAGGAAGACAGGTGGGACACAGGACACCTTGCTGCAACCATTGCCAGGGCTTTTCAACTTGGACATTTCAGGTGTCCAAGTGTGTGATGGACACTTGTTATTTACCTGGCACTGGTCTGGGCAGAAGCTTAACTGAGGGGAGACATTGTCCTTCTGAGGTAGCAACCCTGTTTACCAAGTAGAAAAAGAAATAAGGGTTCTGGGAAGAAGGGATCATGGAACTGAAGAGGTGTCCAAAGAATAGCCTCCCAGCGCCCCTCACCTAGTTTCACAAACACGAGAGCTGCCTGTGTGAGTGGGCCTCAGGGGAGCTTCAAAGATCTCCTACAAGAGCCCCCTTCCTCCTGCTCTCTCCCCCAATGGTTTTGGGACTTGGACCTGTTTGGGTACCAGCTCTTCTTTCTCCCAGCTTTGTGCCTGAGAACTTAACTCTGCCAGAGCCCCAGAGTCTTCAGGTGTCAGCTGTGATCTGTGCTGCCCACATCATGGGGTTGTTGTGGAAGCAATGGAGGCAATAAGCATATATTCCTTCTCCCTGAAAAATGAAAGTCCTTTTTAATAATAATAATAAGTAATTACAGCAGATAAAACTTAGCTTCTTCTATGTGTCAGACATTATCCTAAGCACTTGAGACATGTTAACTCCTCTAATCCTGAAAAATCCTAAAAGTGGGATGAGGAATGGGTGATATTTCCAGTATTACAGAGCAGGAACCTGAGGTCACAAAAAAAAAAAAAAAAAAAAAAAGGAATTTGCCTAAAGTCATAGAGGGTGGAGAGGAATCTGGTTCTGTGGAAGTAGTTGGGTTTATTACTCACTGCATCAAGTAACAGGAATCACCTTGGAAAACAATATGGTGTCTCATTAAGAGAATGCTAGAAATAACTTAGAGGATGTGGGCTTGTGTTAGGTAACCGGGGGAGGAGGCATTTCAGGGACCTTGGGTCTTGTGATCAACATTTGAAGTGGGAGCTGTCTTCAGGGAGTGAGCCCTCAACCTGTGGAGTCTGGGCTACCTCTACAGATTTAGCATTAGAAGTGAAATGACTTGTGGGATGCCCAGTGAGTGTTGGAGAATTGGTTTTTGTTCATAGACACACCACATATTTGCTGCCAGGGACCAAACCTGGACTCACTTTTCTCTATTATTTGTGGCTCGTGTGAGGTTCAGGGATAAGAGGCTATTGTATGTGGGACAGTGCACTCAGAAGTCCTTACCAGTTATCTGCATTTTCAGAATTCCTGGCAGAGTCAGGTACTTTACAAAATGGGTTGTGATATGATAGTATCTTTTCCTGAGCCTAAAACCCACATGTCTTGTGTCCTGGGGCAAGTGATCTGTAGTTTCTTCACCTGAACAGGGGGACCATGTTACAGGACTTTTCTGAAAGGATTACCCATCATGAGGATAAAGAGTTTACCCAGTTCATGGTCAATGGTGTCCATTTTCCACCAAAATATCTTAGTCTGTAAACTTGTCTAACTACACTTCCTCAGAAACCACCCAGAAAGAAATGTATATCAGATAATGATCATTTATCCATTATGAAATTAATCGGAAAGTTGAGTGTCATTTGAACTTCTTCTCTTCCTGAAGCAACGACAGAGAAAGCAAGAAATGCCGTCCTTTTGTAAGTTTTCTTGTGGGGGCAAGGCTGTTTTTTCCAGGCTGGTACAATACAAGTCAAAACTCTAGGCCCTTCCCCTTGTCCCCAGTGCAGACTATTATTTTATTTTATGATTAGGATATAGAATGCTAGAGGTGGTCTCATAATTATATAGACATGCCCCACCACCAAATAGACATTTCACTATCAGGAATTTTACTGTATTCTGACTCTTCCATGACTATGCCCTTGGCATTAGCATGAAATGGGAGATTCATTCCATTGACAAAATTTTATCAAATATTTACACTTCTTGTCCTTAAAAAACATAGTTCTTGGTGTAGGGAAACACTTGAAAGAAAATTAGGAAAGTAATTTGCCTTTTATACGGCAGAGAGACAATAAAGAAAGTGGAAAATAGTATAGGAAGTCATAATGTGTGTTTTGAAGAAGAGAGTGATGGAGTTAATGTGCTCCTTCTGTGGAGGGTCAGTGAAGCCCTCTGTGATAAGGAGGCCTTGAGAAGAGGCTGCAAAAAAGAAAAAAATATAATGCCTGCTGTGTTTGAACAGCAGCAAGGACCAGGGTGGCTGGAGTTGAGTTGGTGGAAGGGAGGGCAGTAAAAGAGGATGAGGCAGAGAGGCCATGGAGGCAAGTCGTGAGGAGTCTTGTAAGACTTTATAAGAATCAGAAATTGACTGTGAGAGAGATGGGGAGTCACTGAGGGATTGGTCATGGGAGCAGTGGGCAAGGGCTCAAGTTGTATCAGGGCTCCTGTGGCTGCAGTTTGGAGAGTGGCCTCTAGGGGGCGAAGGACAGAGACAGAGGCCCAGGTGAGCCATGATGGACCATGGGCCAATGTTGTTTCCTGTGTCCATCCCAGTTCTCAATTGCATGCGTGCCTTGTTCTGTGGTGGTGTCTATGGAGGCTTCATCACAAATCATGATTCATTAAATTTTTAGCCATTTGTGATTGACTCAACCTCCAAACCCTCTCCCCTCCCTAAGGTGTGTGGGCAGGGAAAGGGGAAAGTAGGAATGAAAATTCCCACCTGCTAATCAGGCAGTTGCTTCCCTTGGCAACAAATCCCCATTCTTGGAGTAGGCTTACAAGTCACCTCCCTCACATGATAAAGTACTCTGTTTTTACTCTCATCTCTTTCAAAATTCCAGCATTGTAGGAGCTCCCATTGTTCCGAGAATGGGGTCAGATGGGGAAGGTAGGGGAAACAAGTCTTTAGGGGGAAGGACAGTGAATTCAGTTTGGTCACTGTTGAGTCCACGGTGCTTGTAGAACACTTAGGCAAGGATGTTGAGTAGACATCAATTCATTCATTCACTTGTGCATGAAATGTTTATTAGGGATAAACTATGTGAAGACTGAAACCTTTGATCAGACTTCATGGCTTCTTACTCTGGCTCTGCCATTTTACTAGGTGTGTGGCCAATTCAAATTCCTAGAGCTTTACATTTGTGAGTGCACTTAGGTCTTGAACAGTGTCCTTAGAGAGGTAGTCATCCTTCCATTTACATAGGAGAAACCATAGGAGGCTCAGAAAAGGTGGAGATTGCTGGTGACTCAGAGGGTGGAAGTAGCAGAGTGAGTGCCCTGTCCTGATGTGCTGGTAAAAGTCACTGAGTTGCTGAGAACTGCTAAGTATCTGTGAGAGTTAGAATTAATAAGATAAAATACCTGATATCACTTATTGACAAGGAATTATGTGCCAAGCCCTACACATACATCTTCATCTCTAAACATCACAACAATCTTGATAAGGTTTTCTTCTTCTTAAAGTCATAGAAGCTGAAGCTTAGAGGTTTCAGCCCTTCTCCAAGGTCACATAACCAATACTGGCAGGGGCTGGGATTCAAACTCAACACTCTCTGTCTCCCATGACACTCCTTAAAGAGGTTTGAAAGCTGTGCCTTCATAAGCCCTGGAGATTCACCAGAGGAGACTCAAATTTCTTCAAATAGGGAAGCTCTGCTTTTCAACATTTTTTATGATGAGACCAAGTGAAAACATATTTTGTACAGAATTTTGTTTGCATTTCTGCCATGAGAGGTTTACCTGTGTGTTAAAGGAGGATGATGGCTGTGAAACGGCCATTGGATTGAAAAGTGAGGAACTTGGTTTGACCCTGGCAAAGACATCGGATATCATTGGTTGTGAGCAACAGAAACTGACTCTGGCTATTGGAAGCAGAGAAGGAATTTGTGAGAACAGTGTGGGGATGTAGGGGACATCCATTCTCCCTTCCTGATTGTACCCTTAAGTGAGAACTCTGGGACTCTTCTCTTGGCACCCATAGCACTAACTGATTTAGTTCAGCTCACAGACTGAAGGGAGTGCTAAAAGATCCCAGCTTGGAAAGTATGGAAAGGAAGGAGAACCGAGGTCTTCCCAAGCCACTTCTTCTTCTTCTTCTTTTTTTTTTTTTCCCAATAACGCTACTTGTATTTAATACACTGGCAGGCATTTGGTGAACTGTTCTTGGTGGTGTGGTGTGAAGAATTTGAATCTGCTTCAAAGGCACTTTGAAAAAAACTGTCACAGAGACCATTCAACAGGAAATAGGGGCTACAGAAGGACCACTGATGATAGGGGACCTGGCTGAACCACCTGAGGGCAGCTATAGGGAAGCAAAGGTGGAAGAAGGCAGGGCAGAGGAAGCAAGAGCGAAGGAGGGAAAGGTGGCAGGGGTGGCCGGGGTGGCAGGGGCAGCCCCAAGGATGGCTCTGGGGAGTGCCCCAGTGGCAGTGCCTCCAGAAGATCCCAGATGCAATCCCGCTTCCAAATCATGATGGTACTGCAGGGTCACCCAAGCTTCCCAGGCCACTTCTGAATAATCTCCATTTGTGTGTCTTTTGGATTCATTGATCAAGATTAAATTCCAGGGAGAGTATCTGATTGGTCACTCTTTGCCTAGCAGTAGGGTCAACACTTGGACAGGCGCCTGAATCCAATCATTCTTGTGTGGAGGAAGAGTCATCCGTCAAGCAAAATCAGGCTACTATATCAGGAAAAGGACAGAGGCTAGGTGACACAGCAACTAAATAGCCCATATACTCAGAGAGAGAAGTTTCCATGGAGAGAAGGGAGTTTGAATGGGTGCAACAGTCCAAGAGGAGAAAGCTCCATTGTTTGGTGAAAGGCACCCTCTTTTTTTCCAGAGAATTTCTCAGATCTTCAATGTTCACTTGGTTACAGACACCTTAGAGTGGGCAGGTCTGCAGCAGACTCGTGTAACCTCCCATTTCCACTTTTCCTTCTTCCCTCACTTGATATATATGATGTTACACTCATGAGGTCACGTCCACAAGCTTTGATGCATCATCTGTGTTAATATCAGAGAGATTTTCCTGTGTGATGTGTATATGTTTGTGTATTTGTAGCATTGAAATAGCTGGGCCACGTGATTAACAGGTTTTGGCGAGTGTCTTCCTTCTGATTTTCCGCCTTTTTTCTTTGAGCAGATCACTTTCCCTTAGCTGAACTTCAGTTTCTTCATCTTTCAAATAGGAATAATAATCACTCACCAGGTCGTTAAAAAATAAGAAGATACCTTCGTGAACACTCACTGTGAGCCCTCCCCACAGGTCACAAATTTAAATTAATTGCAGGTAAGGTAAGTGTGAGGATGGAAGTATTTGGAATGGGGGTGGTGGCAGGGTAGACAACAAGATGTGATAGGGATTATGGAAACTGGAGAGACTGCTCCCTCATGAGAAGAGAGCAGCTCTACTTAGCTTAATTGATGGTTTTCAAAGTGTGGTCCCCTGAGAAGCACCATCTGCAGCCCTGGAGACCTGTTGGATGTAAATCCTTATGTCCCACTTCAGTCCTCCTGAATGAAAACTCTTGGTGGAGGGGGTGAGATCTCAAATTTTTGTTTGATCACTCAAGTTTAGGACCCACAGCTCTTGATACATTGCAGGAATGTGTTTTTAGATGGTTTTGTTTTTCCAATACCTTTAGAAATATGCTTTTATATGAAATTACCCACTGTTAAATCATGGCAAAGGTTTCAAGTTGTAAATTATGCTGTGTGGGTAGCAATACTTATATTCTAGCCATCTTTGAAATTGTGGTTTGGGCTCTTTCTTTTTACCCATAAATAATTCTAACAACTCAGTATTCATAATACTACTTTTATGAAGAAAGACTATATAAGTCCAAAAAGTGAGGAGCTGTTATATCAGGTAGCAAGAAACTGGCAACCCATGACTTGGATATGAATGTGCTTCTCAAAGGGCACAGCATCACAAAAATCTAAACATCCTCTGCCTGCCGGGTGTATTCTATGCCTTTGAAGAAGTGGCCTTAGATAGCATGGAATCCAAGATCCTCACTTTTCAAAGAAAAAAACAGGATTAGAAGCAGAGATATGACTTGGGGTCTGACACTGTTGGAATCACTGGTCTTTATCCAGAATACAATCCCTGTGATGTTCCTGCCTTGTGACTTCTGTGAATATGCCCCTAGCAGCTGGGAAGGTTTATAATGAGAGCCCTCAATCCCTTGTGAGCAGGGCGGTGGGAGGTGGAGGGAGGATCGGCCCATCAGGAGGTTTCTGTGTCTGGGGGCTTCTAACCTGCACCAGAGGGAGGAGGACCGAAAGGAGAGGTGGTCATGGGGAGATGAGGACAGACAAATGAGAGACGAAGGAGGAGAAAAGAGGAGTATCTGCTGTGAGGGACAGTCTCTGCTGCTCCTTGGTCTCAGTTGGACAGACTTCACCAGGTTTTTGATCTGGCACGTGGGCTCTTAGCTGTGGAATGTGGACTCCTAGTTGCAGCATGGATGTGGGATCTGGTCCACAGATCAGGGGTTGATCTAAGAGCCCCTGCATTGGAAGGGCAGGGTTTCTCCCACTGGACTACCAGGGAAGTTCCTCGCATTTATGTAAATACTATCTTGCTGTGGAGAAGGACTGTTTCTGTTGATAGCTGGGTAGAAATATTAAGTACAAGCATTATTCTTATTTTATAATTAAAGAAAGTAAAGCTCAAAGATGTTGAGAAATTTGCCCAAGACATCAAGGAAGTGAGTAACAGCACCAGCACCATCTGTGCTCTTGTTTATTTCAATACTATGCTTGTTGTGGTCCCCATGCCTTAATTTCATCCTCTGTAGTGGAAGAGACACTCTCTGTTCTCTAAAGGTGCCTCCATTCCCCATCTTCCCAGAAGCAGGAGCATGAAAACCTTGTAAGAGTCGCTGTACTTGGGAAAGCTGGGACCTGCTGTGTTAGGAAACTCATACAGCAGCTAAGTGACATCTGCATGCTGTGGTTTGCTCCCTTGAAGGATTCTTAGGATGATTGGTAGAAGAATGCAGGCAAAATGCTAACATAGAGCCTGTGACATTAAAAGGGTAGTTGCCCTTCTTTAACTGAAGCATGAAGCCCCCTCCCAACTTAAGACCTCTTTGAAGGGGATTCCTTTGAAAAATGGACAATTGAGCCTCAAGCTCCTTCCTTTCTTGTTCTGACAGTCCAAGACAACAGCCTGCACCGAAATTTGAGCTGGCCCAGGAAGTAAAGAATGAAAGCTATGATTTTGAGGTGTTTGTCAGGTGGGGTTTGTGTAGCTTGCAGTGGCCAGGAAGAGGTAGATGGTAGTGTAATGGGTTTGTTTCCTATACCTAGTAGGCCCAGTCTAAGGAGTGGAAAAGGGGAGGGGCCCATGGCTCTGCAGAATAGTGAGAAGGACCAGTGTTTCAGGGACCCTATCGGTTAAGACTCTTAGTTGCAAACAACAGAATCCACTCCAGTTAGTTTAATTTCAACATGAATTATTGCAATAATAGACAGCCTGTTTGAAGCCACAGAAAGGAAAATGTGCTACATCACTGTGAGGGAAAGGGGCATCTTTATTGAAAAGTCCTCTTCTATCACCGATGCTGAGAACTGGATGTCTGAAATTCCACCTTGGCTACCCAGGAGGAGAGCAGTGATGGTGGGGAGGGGGATGAAGGTGAGAATGCAGGGAGGATGAGGGTTAAGAGAAGCATTCTGGCTTCAAACCATAGGCTCTATAGTCACTTGGGTCATGAGCGATGTCCTCCTGCAGTCATTCTTCACTTCCTCTAGTATTTATGCACTCTCTCCTTTGTCAGGAATTGTGCTACACACGAGGGATGAAGGGAAGACTTGTTGTCATGGTGCTTAGAACCCACTGAAAGAGACAGAACTAAGGCAAGTAGATCTATGGGGGCAAGGAAGGAGGCAGAGTTCTGATGAGGAGGGGAGGGTTGAGTAGGACTCTGAACAGATGGAACTGTTTCAAAAGAAGCCACAGCCCAGCCATGCATGTGTCCTCCTCAGACTTCAGACATAGGGGGCAGTGTTGTCTCCATGTTCTCTGCAAAAAGAAAGGAGCTTGCTGATTGACATCCATGAATCCCCAGAGCTGGACACCATTCATTTGGACAGATCCTAGACTTTCCCAGAAATATGCAACCATAGTCCACCCCAGGACCAGAATGACCAACAGGACGGAAGTATGTTGTACATGCTTAGGAGGGGCACACAGGAAAACTGCAGAAGTGTTCTACAGGGTGGCTGATTCAGTTTTCGCATTTGAGAAAGGGGGATCATGTGAGTAGGCTCAGATTATTGTGACGGGGCTTCTGGGGGTGACCATCTGCCAAGCTGGCCCATGGAGGATGGGCTCAGTGTGTGGTTTACAGGACACTGCAGCCACTTCTCCTGGGAGGAAGCAAGGAGGAAAGACCTTGTGCAGGCGTGAGTGGTGTGTGGCCTGTAAACTTCACTTCTTTCCCCAGCCCTTCCCCTGCCACCTTCTTTTGCCCCCTTTCTTATCCCCGGGTGCCCATGTGACCACTGCAGGTCTTCATGCATTCCTCTGCCGTGAGGAAGATGATCCTGTTGCCGTGGCAGCCGCCACATGTTAAGACCTCACAGTGCCCAGTGTTGGCATTGTAGAAGTACTTGAGCATCTGGGCCTTTTAGGGCCCGGTGAGATGGCGCTTCAGGCAGAAGGCGGGCTGAGAAGCTGCTGGGGTGGGAGGTGGATCACTTATGAGGATGGTCATCATAGGTCTGTGTACAAGGTCATAGCTGAACCCTCCAGTTTGTGTGCCATAGAGAATATTAGGATTGTGGGGATGGTCAAATTGAAAAGGCCGTTTGAAAACCTGCTTTCTGGGACATTATTATGAATGTTGCTAGGTGCAACCATGATATGGTAATTATGTAAAAATCTATATCTAGTTCACAAAGTATTTTCAGTTTAATTGGTATGATGTCTTTGATTAGGTTCAAAAAAATTCTAGCACATAAAATGAGGACAAGGGGAGAAAATATTCACCATATGTCAATAAGTATTACAGCTGGGTACCTGGGCTTTATAATACTATTCTCTGCACTTATGTGTATGGTGAAAGTTTTCCACCACTAATAAAAAATATGAAGACAGCAGGCTGTAGAGGGAAAAAGACTGGAAGAAAACATACCGGTATGTTCTCCTTTCTCTCCTTCGCGATGCGGGATATTCACTACACATATAGGGTCTGTAGTTGTGCCATGATGTAGCTTTCGGTGTGGGCTGTTAATTGATATCTGTGGCTTGTGCAATATGATTTTATGACCAAGGTGCCCTGCATTGGAAGGGGAAGTGTTAGCCACTGAACGACTAGGAAAGCCCTGAAATTTACTTCTGATCCCAAATACGTGGGATCAGTACATGTCCCACAGTTTGAGGGCTCCAGACTGTCCTCCCTTCAAATGCCAGTCACATGGTCTGGAATCACTCAGGCTTGTAACCAACTGGCAAAAATGGAGGCTCCAAGACCCCACGTCCATGTTCAAGGACCAATAGAAGCGGTGACGGAAATCAGGAAAACACTTTACTTACTGTTCCCATGTTATTATAGGGGATAAAACTCAGGAGCAGCCCTATAGAGGAGATGCATTGGGCAAGGGGGAGTAAAGGTGTTTAGATAGTTGTAGAGGTGTGCCCAGTGTTGGCACTGTGGAAGTCCCTGAGCACCTGGGCCTTGCAGGGACGTGTGTGATAACAGTTAAGGCAGAAAGCAGGCCGAGAAGCTGCTGGGATGGGAGGGCCACTGGGTCAGTTATAAGGATGGTCATCACAGGTCAGTCTACTGGGTCACAGCTGCACCCTCCAGTTTGCTTGCCATAGAGAATATTAGGGTTGTGAGGATGGTCAAATTGAAAAGGTTGCTTGAAAACCTGCTTTCTGGTACATTATTATTAATGCTGGCATGTGTGATCATGGTATGCTAAGTATTTAAAAATCTATTTCTCCTTCACGAAGTACTTTAAGGTTAATTGTTGTGATGTCCTTGATTAACTTCAAACAAACTCTACCAAATAATGAGGACACAGGGAAAAAATATTCGCCATATGTCAATAATTATTGGAATTGGGTGCCTGGGTTTTATGATAGTATTCTCTGCACTTACGTGTATGGTAAAGCTTTCCATCACTAATAAAAATATGAAGACATCAGGTGTAATGGAAAAATGCAGGAAGAAAACATACCAATGTGTTTTCTTTTGTTTCCTTTGTGATCCGGGCTCTTCATTCTTAATGCCAAGTGTTTAGTTGCGGCATGATGGGCCTTTAGGTGTGGCCTGGGAATTCTCCTATGCGACTTGTAGGATGTGATTCCATAATCAAGCTGCCCTGCATTGGGAGGGGGAGTGTTAGCCACTGGACCACCAGGAAAGCCCCGAAATTGACTCCTGATACCAAATTCGAGGGATTAGTACAGATCACACAGGTTGAGGGCTCCAGACTGTCCTCCCTTCAAATGCCAGGCATGTGGTCTGGAGTCACTCAGGCTTGAGACCAACTGGCTAAAAATGGAGGCTCCAGGACCCCACCTCCATGTTCAGAAGCAATAGAAGCGGTGACAGAATTCGGGGAAATACTTTACTTACTGTTCCCATGTTATTATAGGGGATAAAACTCAGGGACAGCCCTATGGTGGAGATGCGTTGGGCAAGGGGGAGTAGAGATGTGTGGATTATTTAGACGTGTGCCCAGAGTTGGCATTGGAGAAGTACCTGAGCATCAGGGCCTTGCAGGGACCCCTGTGATGACATTTCAGACAGAAAGCAGGCAGAGAAGCTTCTGGGGTGGGAGGGGATCTGGGCCAGTTATAAGGATGGTCATCACAGGTCAGTCTACAAGGTCAGAGGTGAAACCACCAGTTTCTTTGCCAGAGAGAATATTAGGGTTGTGGGGATGATCAAATTGAAAAGGCTGTTTGAAAACCTTCTTTCTGGGACATTATTATGAATGTTACCACGTGTGACCATGATATGGTAAGTATCAAAAAATCTATATCTCATTCAAGAATTATTGTAAGATTAATTGGTGTGATATCTTTGATTAACTTTCAAAAAAGGCTATAAAAAAAATGAGGACACAGGTAAAGAATATTCACCATATGTCAGTAATTACTGAACCTAGGTACCTGGGTTTTATAATACTTTTCTCTGAACTTAACGTGTATTGTAAAATTTCCCATCATTAACAAAAATGTGAAGACCTCAGGTTGTAAGAGATAAAAGCAGAAGGAAACATACCGGTTTGTTCTCTTTGATTTTCTTCGAGTTGCGAGATCGTCATTTTTAATGCGGAGTCTTTAGCTGCGGCATTATAGACCTTTAGGTGTGGCATGGTAAATTTCATAGGCAGCTTGGGGAATGTGATTTCATGAGCAAGGCGCCCTGCATTGGGAGGGGGAGTTAGCCACTAGACAACCAGGATAGCCCCGAAATTGACTCCTGATACCAAATTTGTGGGATTAGTACAGATCGCACAGGTTGAGGGCTCCAGACTGTCTGTCCTCCCTTCAAATGCCAGTCATGTGTTCTGGATTCACTCAGGCTTGTGACCAACTGGCTAAAAATTGGAGGCTCCATGACCCCACCTCCATGTACAAGAACCAATAGAAAGGGTGATAGAAATCAGGAAAATACTTTACTCACTGTTCCCATGTTATTATAGGGGATAAAACTTAGGGACAGCCCTAAGGAGGAGATGCATTGGGCAAGGGGGAGTAGAGGTGTGTGGATCATTGTAGAGATTGCCCAGAGTTGGCACTGTGGAAGTATCTGAGCATCAGGGCCTTGCAGGGACCCCTGTGATGACACTCCAGGCAGGAGGCAGGCAGAGAAGCCGCTGGGATGGAAGGGGCTCTAGGTCAATTATGAGTGTGGTCATCACAGGTCAGTCTACAAGGTCACAGCTGACACCATCAATTTGTTTACCTTAGAGAATATTAGGGCTGTGGGTTGGTCACATTGAAAAGGCTGTTTGAAAACATGCTTCCTGGGACAGTATTATGAATGTTGCTAGGTGTGACCATGGTATGGTAAGTATCTAAAAATCTATATCTCGTTTTCGAAGTATTTTAAGGTTAATTGGTATGATGTCCTTTATTAACTTCAAAAATATCTACCAAAAATATATGAGGACACAGGTAAATAATATTCACCGTATACCAGTAATTACTGGAACTGGGTACCTGGGTTGTATGATACTATTCTCTGTACTTACGTGTATGGTACAATTTCCCATCATTAATAAAAATATGAAGCCATCAGCCTGTAATGGAAAGAGGCAGCAGAAAACATACCGGTGTCTCCTCTTTGGTTTCCTTCGAGATGCGGGATCTTCGTTTTTAATCCAGAGTTTTCAGGTGTGGCATTATGGACCTTTAGGTGTGTTGTTGGAATTTTTACCTTCAGCTTGTGGGATGTGATTTTATGACCAAGGTGCCCTGCATTGGAAGGGGGAGTGTTAGCCAGTGGAGTACCAGTAAAGCCCTGAAATCCCCATCTGTTACCAAATTTGTGGGATTAGGGCAGATCCCACAGGTTGAGGCCTCCAGACTGTCTTCACTTCAAATGCCAGTCACCTGGTCTGAAGTCACTCAGGCTTGTGACCAAGTGGCTAAAAATATGAGGCTCCATGACCCCACCTCCATGTTCAAGAATCAATAGAAGCAACCCTGTAGGAAAATGCTGTACTTACTACTCCCATGTTATAATAAGGGATAAAAGTCAGGGACAGGCCTATGGAGGAAATGCATTGGGCAAGGGGGAGAAAGGTGTGCGGAGACCCCTTGCCCTAGTGGAGCACACCACCCTCACAGCACCTCCATGTGTTCACCAGTCCAAAAGCTCTTTGAGCTCCATATTGTAGATTGTTATTGAGCTGTCAGTAAACAGGCATATTGGTTGAATCATCGACCATTGACACTTGATCTCATTCTCACTACCCTCCCATCTCTCAGAGGTGCTGACTGGGGGGTGTTGAAAGCTCTAATCTTTAAAGTCAGGTTTCAGTTTTTTGGGAACCCAGCCCCAACCTGAATTTCTCTTGGGTTGCCTTCCTTGACTCACCTTGTGACCTCTGAAAGATGGTAAATTCCAACAGTTCAGGAGGTCTGTTGTAGGAACTAGGACAAGGATCAAATATTGATCTTCAAATTATACTACAGTGGGGTTCACAGACACAGCACCAGCCAGGTTAGAGAATGTCAGGAGTGGAATCCCTGATCTGGTGGAGTTATGTGGGATATATATTTTTCTAATTTGAATTTGAATTGTTTTTCCTATTGAGAGTCATGAAATGACCCTGGAGTTCTAACTGCCCAACTTGCCAGGAGAAATCCAAAGAGGGTTGGCAGCACCCACCCCATCTCAGTTCCCTGGCTCCTTCCATGGGTTCCCCTTATTCCCCACCCCTGCCATGTAGAGGAGAGGTGAGCCGGGGCTTACCTTTGGCATGGGTCCCGCGTGTATCCTGAGGGGTGCAGGGCACCAGGGTGCCCAGGAGGACGAGAAGGACTACCAAGAGGCAGAGCCGGCTCATGTTGGTGGCCTTGCAGGAGGGCTTCTGAGGCAAGCTGGGGACTGACAGAGCTTTTCATATCCCAGCTGAAGGGTGGGATCAGGTGATGAGGAGGGGATTGAGGAAGGGGAGGAGCTGGGGTCAGTCCAGCTTATTACGTAATCTCCCCACCTAAGCAGGTTTTCTGCTTCTGTCTGCTGTGTCCACATGCCCAATAAGAGCACTTCTCAGACTTGACTATGCTGTGGGTGTCATGTAAACACGGATTGTGATTCTGCAGGTGGAATTTTGTCCAATATGTTGACTCAGGGAGCATCCCAGCTCGTGGAGCAGTGCACAGCAGGTGTTGGACAGTCAGTGAGTGGATGAAAGCAATTCAAGGGACAGATAAGTGAACAGTAGTGTGCTAGCCCAGGGCCTTCTTATCAGCCTCCTGCAGGTGTCCTCGCATCAGGGCATCAATGCACGTCACTCTCCCCCACCCCCACCGACCTCAGAAGACAGGTGTGACACAGGACACCTTCCTTCAACCATTGCCACATCTTTCAACTGGATTAATGCTTGCTGTTTACGTGGCACTGGTCCAGGCAGAAGCTTAGCTGAGGGAAGACAATGGCCTTCTGTGGTAGAAATCCTGTATTTTTGGTAGAAGAAGAAATAAATGTTGTGGGCGGAGGAGAAGCAGGGAGTTGAACACGTCTTCATCTCCACAGCATGACCTATCATCACCCCTCATCTGGTTTCACCAACAGCACAGCTGCCTGTGTGAGTGGACCTCAGGGGAGCTTGGAAGATCACCTGCAACAGCCCTCTTCCTTCTCTTGTCTCCTCCAGTGGTTTGGAGACTTGGACCTCACTTTTGGTATAAGCTCTGCCTTTTCCTAACTTTGTGCCTGAGGACTTAAATCTCCCAGAGCCCCTGTGTCTTCAGGTGTCACCTGAGATCCGTGCTGCCTGCATTATGGGGTTTTGTGGAAGCAATGGAGGCCATAGGCATTAATTCCTTCTCCCTGAAAAGTCAAAGTTCTTGTAATAATAATAATAACAATAATAAGTAATTACATCAGATAAAACTTAGCTTCTTCTACGTGCCAAGACATTATCCTAAGCAGTTGACAAATGTTGACTTACCGAACCCTGAAGAATCATAAAATGGAAGATGAACTGCTGGTATTTTCTCATGTTACGAAGGAGGAACCTGAGGTAGCAAAAAGAATGTAATTTGCCTAAAGTCATGGAGGGTAGAGAGAGGAATCTGGTTCTGTTGAAGTAGTTGGGTTTATTACTCACTGCAGCAAGGAACAGGAATCACCTTGGAAAACAATATGTTGTGTCATTAAGAGAAGGCTACAAAGAACTTATAGGATGTGGGCTTGTGTTAGGTGATTGGGGGGCAATACAAGGACCTTGGGACATGTGATCAACACTTGAAGTGGGGGCTGTCTTCAGGGACTGAGCCCTCAACCTGTGGGTCTGGGCTACCTCCATGGATTTAGCATCAGAAGTAAGTGACCTGTGGGATGCCCAGTAGGTGTTGGAGAAATGGTTGGTGTTGGTAGAGACACCACCTATTTGCTGTGAGGGACCAAACCTGGACTCACTCTTCTCTATAATTTGTGGCTCCAGTGAGGTTCAGGGATATGGGACTATTGCATGTGGGACAGTGCACTCAGAATTCCTTACTGGTTATCTCCATTTTTAGAATTCCTGGCAGAATCAAGTACTTTATGAAATGGGTTGTAACATGATAGTGTCTTGTCCTGAGCCTATGTCCCACAGATCTTGTGTCCTGGGGCAAGTGATCTGTAGTTTCTTCACCTAAACAGGGGGACCATGTTACAGGACTTTTCTGAAAGGATTACCCATCATGAGGATAAAGAGTTTACCCAGTTCATGGTCAATGATGTCCATTTTCCACCAAAATATCTTAGTCTGTAAACTTGTCTAACTACACTTCCTCAGAAACCCCCCAAAAGAAATTTATGTCAAACAATGATCATTTATTATGAAATTAATCAGAAAGTTGAGTGTCAGTGAACTTTGCTCCTTACTGAGGCAACTACAGGGAGAGCAAGAAAAGTAATACTTTGTAAGTTTGCTTGTAGGGAAAAGACAGTTTTTTCTAGGCTGGTACAATATTAGTCAATACTCTAGGCCCTTACCCTTGTTCCCCAGTCAGAGTATTATTTTATTTTCCTACCAGAATATAAAATGTTAGAGGTGGTCTCATAATTATATAGACAAGCCCCACCACCAAATACATATTTCACTATCAGTCATCTTACTATATCCTGTCTCTGCAATGACTGTGCCCTTGGCATGAGTATGAAATGGGTGATTCATTCACTTGACAAATGTTTATCAAATAATTATGCTTCTTGTCCCTAGAAAGCATAGTTCTTTGAGAAGGGAAACAGCTGAAAGAAAATGAGGAAATTAATCTGCGTCCTAGGAGGGAGACAGACAACACAGAAAGGGGAAATATTATGCCAGGTCATGATGCGTGTTTTGAAGAAATCGTGATGGAGATGAAGGAGGCTGTGCTCCTTCTGTGGAGGGTCAGTGAAACTCTCTGTGATGAGGAGGCATTGAGAAGAGGCTGCAAAACCAAAAAATAACCAAAACTAAACAAAAACCAAACCAAACAGGAAAAGAACAGAAACGTACCTGGTGTGTTTGAACAGCAGCAGGGATGAGGGTGGCTGGAGCTCAGTGGGGGAGGGGAGGGAAAGAAAGGGGATGAGGCAGGGAGGCGATCAAGGCAAGTCATGAGGAGCATTGTAGGACTTTATAAGAATCATGATTTGACTCTGAGAGAGATGGGGAGTCACTGAGGCATTGGTCATGGGAGCAGTCGGACAGGGCTGAGGTTGTAATCAGGGTCTCTGTGGCTGCAGTTTGGAGAATGGCCTGTAGGGGTCAAAGGGCAGAGACAGAGGCCCAGGTGAGCCATGATGAAGGTTGGACCTATATTGTTCCCTGTGTCCATCTAAGTTTTCAATTACATGAATGACAGGCTCTGTTGAGGTTTCTATGGAGGCTTCATCACAAATTATGATTCATTAAATCCCTAACCATTTGTGATCGATTCAACCTCCAAAGCCTCTCCCCTCCCTGAGGTGTGGGAGCAGGGAAAGGGGGAAAGCAGGAATGCAAATTCCCACCCTCTAATCAGGCAGTTCCTTCTCTTGGCAACAAATCCCCATTCTTGGAGTAGGTAGGGGTTTCAAAAGTCAACTCCCTCACATGGTAAAAGACTCTTTTTTTACTCTCTTTCAAAATTCCAACATTGTAGGAGCTCCCATCAACCAGGAATGGGATGAAGGGGGGAAGGTAGGGGAAGCAAGCCTTTGGGGGAAGGCCAGTGAATTCAGTTTGGTCAATGTTGAGTCCACAGTGCTTGTTGAACACTTAGGCAAGGATGTTGGGTAGACATTGATTCATTTATTCACTTGTGCATGAAACATTTATTAGGGATCAAATATGTGATGACTGGAATTTTTGATCAGAATCCCTGGCTCCAAACGCCACCTCTACCAATTTACTAGGTGTGTGGCCTAATTAATTTGCTACAGCTTTACATTTGTGAGTGCAGATAGACCATGAACGATGTCTACAAAGAGGGGGTCATCCTACATTGGAGGAACCATACGAGGCTCAGAAAAGGTGGAGATTGCAGGTGACTCTGAGGGTGGAAGTAGCAGAGTGAGTTCCTGTTTCTGATGTGCTGGTAAAGGTCACTGAGTTGCTGAGCACTTCTATGTATCTGTGAGAGTTAGAGTTAATAATATAAAATGCCCGTTACCACTTACTGACATGGTATTATGTGCCAAGCCCTGCACATACATCTTCATCTCTAAATATCACAGCAATCTTTTTTTAAAATAAGTTTATTGATTAAGTGATTGATTGATTGATAGATTTGGTGCCTTGAGTCTTTGTTGTTATGCATGTCGGCTTTCTCTAGCTGCCGAGAGCAGAGGCTACTCTTGAATGTGGTGCATGGGCTTCTCATTGTGGTGACTTCTCTTGTTGCAGAGCACAGGCTCTAAGTGAGCAGGCTTCAGCAGTTGTGGCACATGGGCTCAATAGTTGGCACATGGGCTTATGGACTCTAGAGCACAGGCTCTCTAGTTGTGGTGCACGGGCTTAGTAGCTCCGTGGCATGTGGGATCTTCCCAGATCAGGGCTGGAACCCATGTCCCCTGCATTGGCTGGCGGATTCTTAACCACTGGGCCACTAGGGAAGCCCCAACATCACAACAATCTTACAAAGTTTTCTTCTGTTTAAAATTTTAGAAGCTGAAGCTTAGAGGTTTCAGCCCTTCTCCAAGGTCACATAACCAATACTGGCAGGGCTGGGATTCAAACTCAACACTCTCTGTCTCCCGTAATATTCCTTAAAGAGGTTTGAAAGCTGTGCCTTCATAAGCCCCAGAGATTCACCAGAGGAGACTCAAATTTCTTCAAATAGGGAAGCTCTGCTTTTCAACATTTTTTATGATGAGACCAAATGGAAACAATTTTTGTTCAGAATTTTGTTTGCATTTCTGCCATGAGAGGTTTACCTGTGAGTTAAAGGAGAATGATGGCTGAGAGACTGGCATTGGATTGAAAAGTGAGGAACTCGGTTTGACCGTGGCGAAGACATTGGATATCGCTGGTTGTGAGCAACAGTAACTGACTTTGGCTTTGGGAAACAGAGAAGGAATTTGTGAGAACAGTGTAGGGATGTAGGGGGCAACCATTCTCCCTTCCTGATTGTATCCTTAAGTGAGAACCTCTTGGACACTTCCATTGGCACCCGTAGCACTAACTGATTAAGTTCAGTTCATACACTGAAAGGATTAGTAAAAGATCCCAGCTTGGAAAGTACAGTAAGGAAGGAGAACGTAGGTCTTCCCAGTCCAAGTCTGAATAATCTCCATTTGTGAGTCTTTTGAATTCATTGATCAAGATTAAATTCCAGGGAGAGTATCTCATTACCCACACTTTGCCTGTGGGTTGGGCAGGCACTTTGATAAAGGCCTGAACCCCACCAGTCATGGGTGAAGGAAGATTAATTCCTCAAGCAAAATCAGGCATATACTCAGAGAAATGTCCATGGAGGGAAGGGAGTTTGAATGGGTGCAACAGTCCAAGAGGAGAAATCTCCAATTGTTTGGTGAAAGGCACCCTATTTGTCCCTGGGAATTTCTCAGATCTTCAATATTCGCTTGACTAATATTGTACTAATATTGTTCTGTAGGACTCTATTACTATATCCTTTAGTTTTTGCAACAATGCTAGAAATATACTTTTATATGAATTTACCCACTGTTAAATCGTGGCAAATGTTTCAAAGAGTAAATTATGCTGTGTGGTCTAACAATACTTATATTCTAGTCATATTTGAACCTCTGGTTGGCGCTTTTTCTTTTTATCCTAAAATAATCCTAAAAGACCCAGTATTCATGACACCACTCTTAAGGAAGAAGGCTATGTAGGTCCAAAAGGTGAGGTGCTGTAATATCATGTAGCAAGAAACTGGCGACCCATGACTTGGATATGAATGTATCTGTCACAAGGCACAGCATCACAAAAATTTAAACATCCTCTGCCTGCTGGGTGCATTCCATCCTTTTGAAGAAGTGGCCTTAGATAGCATGCAATCCAAGATTCTCATCTTTCAGATGAAAAACTGAGGATTAGAAGCAGAGATATGACCTAGGGTCGGACAGTGTTGGATTCACTGGTCTTTATCCAGAATACAACCCCTGTGAAGTTCCCGCCTTGTGATTTCTTTGAAGATGCCCCTAGGGGCTGGAAAGGTTTGTAATTAGAGCCCATAGTCACAGATGAGCAGGGAGGTGGGAGGTGGAGGGAGGATGGTCCCTTCAGGGGGTTTCTTGGTCTGGGGGCCTCTAACCTGGGCCAGAGGGAGGAGGACTATAGGGGAAGTGGACATTGGGAAAGAAAGAGAGACAAATAAAAGATGAGGGGGGAGAAAAGAGGAGTGTCTGCTGTGAAGGACAGTCTTTGCTGTTCGCTGGTCTCAGATGGACAGACTGAGGCCAGATGAGGGGCAGGGCCAGAGGGCCTCCTGAAGTAGAATCCTAGTTGTGCCACCTGCTGGTTGTGGGTCCTGAGCAAGTTGGTTTACCTCTGGGAGCCTCTGCTTTCTTGTTGGCAAAATGGGATGAGAATCCCAGATGTTGTAGGATTGCCATGAGGCTAAGTGAAATCATACATGTGGAATGTCTCTGGAGAGAGCACACCCTACACATACAGTGGCTTGTTTTGTGAGCCCCCCGTTCCTGATGCCCTTGTGTCCTGGGGCAGCTCAGTATTGAGAGGTCCTGCCCTTCTCAAAGGAAAGGGTGTCTTTGTGCCAGGAAGGCAGCCCCTCCTGTCCTCTGCAGCTCATCACCCAGCTCTGTGCCTGTCTGACATTTGGCTGTGCTTGCTTCTGGGGCTTCTGGGCATTGAGTCATCTCCCTTCTCCTGGACCCTGGATGTGAAGAACAGTGTGTGTGTGTGTGTGTGTGTGTGTGTGTGTTACTGGAAGAATGCTTGTCTGTGAGTGGATGAGTCGGAAAGGGGCGTCTTGTTCTACGAGGTTGTCAATGGGAGACAACATATGGGAGAGAGTGAAGAAATTGTGGCTGTGTAAGCCGTCATCTGTGCACTATACTTTACAGCTTACAATGCAGCATAGTGCAAGTGCACAGACCCTGAACCAGATTCCTGGGTAACAACCTGCACCATCTGTGTTCTTGTTAATTGATTAACTGATTGATAGATTTTTAAAATATTTTCAGTTATACTGACTATTGGAGAATTCCTATTTATTTATGTATTTACTTATTTACTTATTTATTTTGGCCTCAACTGGTCTTGGTTGCGGCAAGCAGACTCTTATCAGTGGCATCCAGTATTGACATGCATGTGGGATCTAGTTCCCAGATCAGCAGTCCATAGGAGACACCCTGCACTGGTAGGGCGGGGTTTTACCCACTAGACCAGCAGGGAAGTGCTTTTCATTTATTTAAATACTATCCTTGTTGTGGAATAGGAGTGTTTCTCCTGTTCACTGGCTAGAAACTTTAGGTACAAGCATTATCCTTACTTTATAATTAAGGAAAGTAAAGCTCAGAGATGTTGAGAAATTTGCCCAAGATGACAAGGAAGTGAGTAACAGCACCAACAATATCTGTGTTCTTGTTTATTTCAATACTATACTTGTGGTCCCCATGCCTCAATTTCCTCATCTGTAGTGAAACAGACACTCTCTGTTCTCCAAAGGTGCCTCCATCCCACATCTTCCCAGAGGCAGGAGCAGGAAAACATTGTCAGAGTGGCTGTACTTGGGAAAGCTGGGACCTGCTGTGTTAGGAAACTCATACAGCAGCTAAGTGACATCTCCATGCTGCCATTTCCCCCCTTGAGGTGTTCTTAGGAGGATTAGTAGAAGAATGTAGGCAACATGTTAACACAGAGCCTGGCAAAGTAGAAGAGTAGTTGCCCTTCTTTAACTGAAGCATGAAGCCCCCTCCCCACTTAAGACCTTAGGGAATGGGATTCCTTTGAAAAATGGACAATTGAGGCTCATGTTCCTTCCTTTCTTGTTCTGAGAGTCCAGTAGGACAGCCTGCACTAAAATTTGAGCTGGCCCAGGAAGTAAAGGAGGAAAGCTTTTATTTTGAGGTGTCTCTCAGATGGGTTTTTGTGTAGCTTGGATTGGCTATTAAGAGGTAGATGGTGTTGTAATGGATTTGCCTTCTGTATCTGGTAGGACCCAGTCTGAGGACAGGACAAGGGGAGGTTCCCATATCTCTGCAGAATAGTGAGGACCAGTGTTTCCAGGGACCCTGTTGGTTATGGTTCTTAGTTGCAAACAACATAATCCACTCCAGTTAGTTTAATTTCAATATGAATTTATTGAAATAATAGACAGACTCTTTTAGCCACAGAAAGGAAAATGTGCAACATCACTGTGAGGGAAAGGGTACTTCTTTATTGAGAAGACCTCTGCCACCACTGATGTTCAGAACTGAATACCAGAAACTCCACCTTGGCTACCCACAAGGAGAGCAGTCATTGTGGGGAGGGGGATGAAGGTGAGAATGCAGTGCAGATCAGGGTTAAGACAAGACTTCTGACTTCAAACCATAGGCTCTGTAGTTAGTTGGGTCATGAGCAATGCACTGCATTCCTTCCTTCCTTCCTCTAATATTTATGGACTGCCTCCTTTGTGCTAGGAACTGTGCTATGTGCAAGGGATAAAGGGAAGACTTGTTCGCATGGTGCTTAGAACCCACTGGATGAGATGGAACTAAGACAAGTAAACCCATGGGGTGGAGGAAAGATGTAGGGTTCTGCTGAGAAGGGGAGGGCTGGATAGGACTCAGAGGAGATCAAACTGTTTCAGAAGAAGTCACAGCCCAGTCATTCATGGGTCCTCCTCAGACTTCAGACATTTGGAGGAGTAACGTACCCATGTTCTCTGAAAAAAGAAAGGAACTTGCTGATTGACATCTGTGAAGCCCCAGACCTGGATACCATTCATTTTGACAGATCCTAAACTTTCCCAGAAATATGCAACCAAAGTCTACCCTAGGACCAGACTGACCAAAAAGAAAGATGTGAGTTTTCCAAGCCTAGGTCAGATGTTCAGGAAAAGAGCAGACCTGCTTTGTAAGGTGCCTGATTCAGTGTTCTCATTTGAGAAGGGGGAGCAGATGAGTAGGCTTAGAGTATTGTGATGGGGCTTCTGGGGGTGACCTTCTTCTAAGCTGACCCATGGAGGATGGGCTTACTGTGTGTCTTCACAGGACACTGCAGCCACTTCTCCTGGGAAGGAGCGAGGAGGAAAGACCCTGTACAGGTATGAATGATGTGTGGCCCCCTGAGCTCCACTTCTTTCCCCAGCGCTTTCACTCCAACACTCTCGTGCCACCTTTCTTACCCCTGGGTGCCAGCATGACCACCGCAGTTCTTCATGCATTCCTCTGCTGTGAGGAATTTGTTCCTGTTCCCGTAGCAGCCGCCATATGTAAAGACCTCGCAGCGCCCAGAGTTGGTGTTGTAGTAGTATCTGAGCATTCGTGCCTTACAGATACCCGTTTGAAAACGCTTCCGGCAGAAGGCAGGCTGAGAAGCTGCTGCGATGGGGGTGGTGGTGCTCTGGGTCAGTTATGAGGATGGTCATTACAGGTCAGTCCACAAGGTCACAGCTGAAACCACCAGTTTTTTTGCCATAGAGAATATTAGGGTTGTGGGGATGGTCAAATTGAAAAGGCTGTTTGAAAACCAGCTTTATGGGACATTGTTATTAACATTGCTAGGTGTAACCATGATATGGTAACTATGTATAAATCTATATCTCTTTCACCAAGTATTTTATGTTTAATTGATACAATGCTTTTGATTAGCTTCAAAAAATTCTACCAAAAAATGAGGACACAGGTGAAATATATTGAAATATGTCAATTATTGAAATATGCCAATAATTATTGTAACTGGGTACCTTAGTTTTATAATACTATTCTCTGCACTTATGTGTATGGTAAAAGTTTTCACCATTGATAAAAAAATATGAAGACATCATGCTGTAATGGAGAAAGGCTGGAAGAAAACATACCAGTGTGTTCTCTTTTGTTTCCTTGGTGATGCAGGATCTTCATTTTGCATGCAGAGTCTTTAGTTGCAGCATGATGGACCTTTAGGTGCAGCCTGGCAATTCTTATATGCGGCTTGTGGAATGTGATTTCATGACCAATATACCCTGCATTGGGAGGGGGTAGTGTTAGGCACTGGACCATAAAGGAAAGCCCTGCAATTTAATTCTGAAACCAAATTTGTGGGATTAGTGTAGATCCCACAGGTTGAGGCCTCCAGACTGTCTCACTTCAAATGCCAGTCACCTGGTCTGAAGTCACTCAGGCTTGTGACCAAGTGGCTAAAAATTGGAGGCTCCATGACCCCACCTACATGTTTAAGTACCAATAAAAGCGGTGGTGGAAATCAAAAACACTTTACTTACTGTTCCCATGTTATTATAAGGGATAAAACTCAGGGACAGCTCTATGGAGGAGATGCATTAGGCAAAGGGGAAGTAGAGGTATGCGGTGCCCCCCATGTCCTAGTGGAGCAAGCCACCCTCACAGCACCTCCATGTGTTCACCACCCCGAAAGCTCTCTGAACCCCAGTATTTATAGATTTTTATTGAGATGTCAATAAATATGTATTGATTGAATCTTCTGGTCATTGGTGGTTGATCTCCATCTCATTACTCTCACATCTCACAGAGGTGTTGGGTAGGTGGGTGGGGTTGAAAGCGCTAATATTTTAAAGCATCTTTTTAAAATTTTTTGGACCCCAGCCCCATCCTAAGTGCCTCTCAGGCCGCCTTCCTTGACTCACTTTGTGACCTATGAAAGACTGTAAATTCCAAGAGTTCAGGAGGTCTGTTGTAGGAACCAGGACAAGGATCAAACATTGATATTTGAATTACACTACAGTGAGGTTCAGGAACACGGCACTGACTAGGAATAGGGAGTCTCAGAGGTGGAATCTCTGATGTGGTAGAATTAGTAGGGATATATATTTTTCTAATTTGAATTTGAATTTTTTTTCTTACTGAGAGTCATGAAATGTCCCTGGATGTCAAACTACCCAAATTCCCAGGAGAGATCCAGAGAGGGTTGGCAGCACCCACCCCACCCCTGCACCTCAGCTCCTTCCATTGACTCCAGTCATTCCTCCCTGGCCCTCCAGCCTGTAGAGGAGAGGTGAGCCAGCACTTACCTTTGTCATGGCTTTCATGTATGTCCCATGGGGTGCAGGACACCATGCTAACCAGGAGGATGAGAAGAGCTATAGAGAGGCAGAACTGGCTCATCTTGGTGGCCCTGCAGGAGGGCTTCTGAGGAAAGCTGGGAACTGACAGAGCTTTTCATATCCCAGTTGAGGGGTGGCATCAGGCAATGAGGAGGGGAGTGAGAAAGGGGAGGAGCTGGGGTCAGCCTGGCTTATTATGTAATCTCCCCACATAAACAGGCTTTCTGCTTCTGCCTGCTGGGTCCACATGCCCAATAACAGCACTTGTCAGACTTAACTATGCCTGTGGGTCTCGTGGAAATATGGATTGTGATTCCACAGGTTTAATTTTGTCCAATATGTTGACTCAGGGTGTATCGCAGCACCTAGAGCAGTGCATGTCAGGTGATGGAGAACTGGTGAGTAGATAAGAGCAATGCAAAGGACAGATAAGTGAACAGCAGTAAGTTAGCTCAGGTCCTCCTTATCAGCCTCCTGCAGGTGTCATCACATCTTGCTATCAATGCACTTCACTCTCTCCCACCCCCACCAACCTCAGAAGTCAGGTGTGACACAAAACACTTCTGACAACCATTGCCGCAGCTTTTCTCTTGGATGGATGTTTGCTGTTTATCTGGCACTGGTCTAGACAGAAGTGTAGCTTAGGGAAGACAATGTCTTTTGGGGGTAGCAACACTGTTTTCTGGGTAAAAAAAGAAATAAGTGTTGTGGGCAGAGGGAAAGCAGGTAGCTGAACATGTCTCCACAGCATGACCTCCCACCACCTCTCACCTGGTTTCACAAACAGGACAGCTGCCTGTGTGAGTGGACCTCAGGGGGGCTTGGAAGATATCTTGCAACAGCTCCCCTGCTCTTGTTCTCTCCCCCAGTGGTTATGGGATTTGGACCTCAGTTTGGGCACCAGCTCTGCCTTTTCCTAACTTTGTGCCTGAGGGCTTAACTCTCCCAGAGCCCCGGTGTCTTCAGGTGTCACCTGAGATCCATGCTGCCCACATCATTGGGTTTTTGTGGACACAGTGGAGGCAATAGACATATATTCCTTCTCCCTGCAAAGTCAGAGTCCTTTGTAGTAGTAATAGTAATGAGTAATTACAGCAGATAAACCTTAGCTTCTTCTATGTGTCAGGCATTATCCTAAGCACTTGCCATATATTAACTCATCTAATCCTCAAAAATCCTAAAAGAGGGTTGAGAATCTTTTGATATTTACACATGTTACAGAGGAGGAACCTGAGATCACAAAAAACAAAATAATTTGCTTAAAGTCATAGAGGGTAGACCGAGGAAACTGGTTCTGTTGAACTAGCTGGGTTTATTACTGAGTGCCTCAAGGAACAGGAATCACCTTGGAAAACAATATGATGTCTCATTTAGAGAAGGCTACAAAGAACTTATAGGATATGGGCTTGTGTTAGGTGATTGGGGGGGCAATTCAAAGATTCAGGGACTTGTGATCAACACTTGCAGTGGGGGCTGTCTTCAGCGAGTGAGCCCTCCACCTGTGGGGTGTGTGCTACCTCCATGGATTTAGCATTAGAAGTGAAGTGACTTGTGGGGTGCCCAGTGGGTGTTGGAGAAATGGTTGGTGTTGGTCAAGACATCACACATTTGTTGTCAGGGACCAAACCTGGACTCACTCTTCTCTATAATTTGTGGCTGGGGTGAGGTTCAGGGACAAGGCAGTATTGTATGTGGGACAGTGCACTCAGAAGTCCTTACCAGTTATCTGCATTTTCAGAATTCCTCACATAGCCAGGTACATTATTAAATGGGTTGTGACATGATAGTATCTTGTCCTGAGCCTATGACCCACATACCACATGTCTTATAGCAAGTGATCTATAGTTTCCTCACCTGAACAGGAGAACCATGTTACATGACTTATTTGAAAGGATTACCAAGCATGAATATAAAGAGTTTACCCATTTCATGGTCAATGGTGTTCACTTTCCACCAAAATACCTTTGTCTGTAAACTTGTCTAACGACAGTTCCTCAGCAACTCCCCATAAGGAAATTTATGTCAAATAATAATCATTTCTCTATTATGAAATTAATCAGAATGTTGAGTGTCAGTGAACTTCGTCCCTTATTGAGGCAATGGCAGGGAGAGAAAGAAATGCAGTACTTTTGTAAGTTTGCTTGTGGAGAAGGCTGTTTTTTTCCAGGCTGGTACAATATTAGTCAAATCTCTAGGCCCTTCCCCTTGTCCCTCAGTCAGACTATTATTTTATTTTCCTAATAGGATATAAAACATTAGAGGTGATCTCATAATTATATAGACATGCCCCACCACCAAATACACATTTCACTAGTGGAATTTCACTATATCCTGTCTCTTCAATGATTGTGCAGGTAGCATGAGTATGAAATGGGAGGTCCATTTCCTTGACAAATATTTATCAAATATTTATGCTTTTTGTCCCTCAAAAGTATAGTTCTTGGTGTAGGGAAACAGCTGAAAAAACTAGGAAAATAATCTGTCTTTTAGGCGGGGACAGACAATAAAAAAAGGGGAAAATACTATGCCAGGTCATGATGCATGTTTTGAAGAAAGAGAGTGATGGAGATAAAGGAGGCTGTGCTCCTTCTGTGGAGGCTCAGTGAAACCCTCTGTGACAAGGAGGGGTGAGAAGAGCCTGCAAAAAAAAAAAAATCAAAAAACAGAAAACTTCATGTCTATTTTGTCTGAACATCAGCAAGGACAAGAGTGGCTGCAGCTGAGTGGTTGGAGGGGAGGGGAGTTAAATGGGATGAGGCAGAGGCCATCAAGACAAGTCATGTGGAGCTTTGTAGGACTTTATAAGAATCAGAATTTGAGTGTGAGAGACATGGGGAGTCACGGAGGGATTTGTCATGGGAGCAGTGGGATAGGGCTCAAGTTGCATCAGGGTCCCTGTGGCTACAGTTTGGAGAGTGGCCTCTAGCAGGGTGAAGGGCAGAGACAGAGGCCCAGGTGACAAATGAAGAAGCTTGGACCTATGTTGTTCCCTGGGTCCATGCCAGTGCTCAATTACATGAATGCCTTGCTTTGTTGAGGTTTCTATGGAGGCTTCATCACAAATCATGATTCATTAAATCTTTAGCCATTTGTGATTGGTTCAACCTCTAAACCCTCTCCCTTCCCTGAAGTGTGGGGACAGGGAAAGGGGAAGGTGGGAATGAAAATTCCCACCCTCTAATCAGGCAGTTGCTTCTCTTGGCAACAAATCCCCAATCTTGCATTAGGCAGGGACTTTCAAATGTCACCTCCCTCACATAATAAAGGCCTCCCTTTTTACTCTCATCTCTTTCAAAATTCCAACATTTTAGAAGATCCCATTCTGCCTGGATTGAGATGAAGGGGGGAAGGTAGAGGAAGGAAATGTTTAGGGGGAAGGACAATTAATTCAGTTTGGCCAATGTTGAGTCCATGATGCTTCTAGAACACTTAGGCAAGGATGTTGAGTAGACATCAATTCATTCATTCACTTGTTCATGAAACATTTATTAGGGATAAAATATGTGATGACTGAAATCTTTGATCAGATTCCATGGCTTCAAATGCACACTCTGCTAATTTTCTAGATGTGTGGTCAATTCAAGTTGCTAGAGCTTTACCTTTGTGAGTGCAGATAGTGTTTGAATGGTGTCCACAAGAGGGAGTCATCTCCCATTTACATTAGAGGAAACTGACACAAAAGTTGGGATTGCTGGTACCTCAAAGGGTGAAAGTAGCACAGTGAGTTCCTTGTTCATATGTGCTGGTAACAGTCACTGAGTCAATGAGAATTGCTAAGTAACTCTGATAGAGGTAGAATTAATCACACATAATACCCGTTACCACTTACTGACAACCTACTATGTGCGAAGCCCTGCGCATACATATTCACCTTCAAGCCCTTCACAAACATCTCAAACTCTTAATAAGTTTTCTTCTGTTTAAAGCACAGAAGCTGAAGCTCAGAGGTTTCAGCCCTTCTCTAAGGTCACATGACCAATACTGGCAGGGGCTGGGATTCCAAGTCAACATTCTCTGTTTCCCATGATTTTCCTTAAAAGAGGTGTGAAAGCTGTGCCTTCGTAAGCCCCAGAGATTCACCAGAGAAGATTTAAAATTCTTCAAATAGGGAAGCTCTGCTTTTCATCATTCTTTATGAGACCATTTGGAAACAAATTTTGTAAAGAATTTTGTTCACATTTATGCCAAGAGAGCCTTACCTGTGAGTTAAATGAGGATGATGGCTGAGAAAAAGCCATCGGATTGAAAATTGAGGAACTTGGTGGTGACCCCAGTGAAGACATTGAATCTCGCTGGTTGTGAGCAACAGAAAGTGACTCTGGCTGGTGGAGGCCCAGAAGGAATTTGTGAGAACAGTGTGGGAATGTAGTGGGGATCCATTGTCCCATCTTGATTTTACCCTAAGTGAGATCCTCTTGGACTCTTCTGTTGGCACCCAGAGCACTAACTGATTTAGTTCAGCTCACAGAATAAAGGGAGTGCTAAAAGATCCCAGCTTGGAAAGTATGGTAAGCAAGGAAGAACCAAGGTCTTCCTAGGCCAGGTCTGAATAATCTCCATTTTTAGGTCTTCTGGGATTCATTTATCAAGATTAAAAGTCAGGGAGAGCATCTGATTTGCCAGGGCAGGCACTTTGACAGGTGCCCCAATCCCAGCAGTCTTGGGTGAAGGAAGAGTCATTTCTCAAGTAAAATCAGGCTACAGTATCTGGAAAAGGACAAACAGAGGCTGGGTGACACAGCAACTAAATAGCCCATATACTCAGAGAAGTTTCCATGGAGAGAAGGGAGTTTGAATGGGTGCAACAGTCCAAGAGGAAAAAGCTCCAATGTTTGGTGAAAGGCACTGTGTTTGTTCCTGGGAATTTCTCAGATCTTCAATGCTCACTTGTTTACAGTCACCTTAGAGTGGGCAGGTCTGCAGCAGACTCTTGTAACCTCCCGTTTTAACCTTTCCTTCTTCCCTCTTTTGATAAATGTGATTTTACACTCACGAAGCCACGTCCACAATCTTTGATCTGTGTTAATATCAGATAGATTTTCCTGTGTGATGTGTGTGTGTTTGTGTATTTGTAACATTGGAATAACTGGGCCACATGACTAAGAGGTTTTGGCGAGTGTTTTCCTTCTGATTTTCAGCTGCTTTTCCTCCAGCAAGTCACTTTCCCTTGGCTGAACTTCAGTTTCTTCTTTTGTCAAATAAGAATAATAATACTTCATAAGATTGTTAAATAAGAAAAAGCTACCTTTTAGTGCACATTACTGTGATCCCTCCCCACAGGTCAAAATTTTAAACTCATTGCAAGTGAGGTGAGCAATGAGGATGGAGGTATTTGGAGTGGGGGTGGGGGCAGGGTGGACAACAAGGCGTGGTGGGGATTATGGAAACTGGAGAGAACGCTCCCCTCATGAGAAGAGAGCAGCTCTACTTGGCTTAGTTCATGGTTTTCAAAGTGTGGTCCCTTGGACAGCACCATCAGCAGCCTTGGAAACCTGTTAGATGTAGATACTCAGGTTCCACTCCAGTCCTACTGAATGAAAATTCTGGGGGATGGAGATCTCAAATCTGTGTTTGATCACCTGGCTAAGTGAGTCTGATGCTCACTCAAGTTCAGGACCCACAGCTCTTGTTCAATTGCAGGACTGTGTTGCTAGATCTTTTGTTTTTTCCCACAACATTACAAAGTATACTTTTATATGAAATCCCCTGCTGTTAAATCCTGGTAAATGTTTCAAATTGTAAATTATGCTGTGTGGCCCAAAAATACTTATATCCTAGCCATATTTGAAACTCTGGTTTGTGCTTTTCCTTTTCATCTTTAAAAAATTCCTTAAAAACCCAGTATTCATGACACCACTTTTAAGGAGGAAGACTTTGTATGTCCAAAAAGTGAGGTTCTCTTATATCATGTAGCAAGAAATTGGCAACCCATGACTTGGATATGAATGTATCTGTCACAGGGCACAGCTTCACAAAATTCTAAACATCCTCTGCCTGCCGGGTGCATTCCAGTCATTTGAAGAAGTGGCCTGAGATAGCATGGAATCCAAGATTCTCATTTTTCAGAGAACAAAACTGAGGATTAGAGCCAGAGATATGGCCTAGGGTCTGGAAGAGCTGGGACCACTTGTCTTTATGCAGATTACAGCCCCTGTTATGTTCCTACTTTGTCATTTCTCTGAAGATGCCCCTAGCGGCCGGTCATAATTGTAATTTGAGCCCTCAGTCAGTTATGAACAGGGACAAGGGAGGTGGAGGGATGAAGGGCCCATCAGGGACCTTCTGGGTCTGGGGGCCTCTAACCTGGACCAGAGGGAGGAGGACCAGAAGAAGAGGTGATCATGGGGAGAGAAAGACAGACAGATGACAGACAGGGGGAGAAAAGAGGGGTCTCTGCTGTGAGGGAGAGTCTCTGCTGTTGCTTGGTCTCAGATAGACAGACTGAGGCCAGAAGAGGCGTAGGGCCAGAGGGCCTCCTGAAGTAGAATCCTAGTTGTGCCACCTGCTGGTTGTGGGTCCTGAACAAGTCGCTTTACCTCTGGGAGCCTCTGCTTTCTGGTTGGCAAAATGGGATGAGAATCATAGATGATGTAGGATTAACATGAGTGAAATCATGCATGGGAAATGTCTTAGCAGAGAGCAGACCATCCACACGCAGTGGCTTGTTTTGTGAGTACCCTGGTCCCAATGCCCTTGCGTCCTGGGGCAGCTCGGTATTGAGATCTCCTGCTCTCTCAAAGGAAAGGGTATCTTTGTGCCAGAAGGGCAGCCCGTCCAGTCCTTTGCAGCTCATCACCCAGCTCTGGGCCTGTCTGACATTTGGCTGGGGCTTCTGGTCACTGAGACCTGTTCCGTTCTCCATGACACTGGAAGTGGAGCACAGAGTGTGTGTGTGTGTATGTTTGTGTGCATGTACGATTGTGTGTGCGTGTGTGTGTGTATTAGTGGAAGAATGCTTGTCTGTGTGTGGATGAATGGGTGGGGGGTGTCTTGTTCTACATGATTGTCAGTGGGAGTGAGTATATGGGAGTGAGTGAAGAGATTGTCGGTGTGTAAGCCCTCACACGTGCACTATAGTTGAGAGCTTACAACGCAGCAGAGTGCATCTTGTGCAACTCTGAAGCCAGGTTCCTAAGAGAATCAGCACCATCTGTGTTCTTGTTTTTGATTAATTAATTGATTTTTTAGTATTTTCATTTATAGTGACTTGGAAAATTCCTTTCTATTTATTTTGGCTTCAACTGGTCTTCATTGTAGCATGTGGACTCTTGGCTGTGGCATGTGGACTGTTAGATGGGGCATGCATGTGGCATCTTGATCTCCGACCAGGAGTTGATCCAAGACCCCCTGCTTTGGGAGGGCAGGTTTTACCCACTGGACCACCAGGGAAGTTCCTAACATTTATTTACACACTATCCTTGTTGTGGAACAGGAGTGTTTCTGCTGTTCACTGGCTAGAAACATTAAGTACAAGCATTATCCTTACTTTAAAATTAAAGAAAGGAAAGCTCAGAGATGTTGAGAAATTTGCCCAAGATGGCAAGGAAGTGAGTAACAGCACCATCTGTGCTCTTGTTTATTTCAATACTATGCTTGTTGTGGTCTCCATGCCTCAGTTTCATCATCTGTAGTAAAAAAGACACTCTCTGTTCTCCAAAGGTGCCTCCATCCCACATCTTCCTAGTGGAAGGAGCATGAAAACCTTGTAAGAGTCGCTGTACTTGGGAGAGCTGGGACCTGCTGTGTTAGGAAACTCATACAGCAGCTAAGTGACATCTCCATGCCTCCATTTCCTCCCTTGAAGGACTCTTAGGAGGATTAATAGAAGAATGCAGGCAACATGCTAACACAGAGCCTGGCACACTAAAAGGGTAGTTGCCCTTCTGTAACTGTAGCATGAAGTACCCTCCCACTTATGACCTCAGGGAATAGGATTCCTTTGAAAAATGTGCAGTTGAGCCTCATGTGCTTCTTTCTTGTTCTGAGAGTCCAGTAGGACAGCCTGCACCCAGAGTTGAGCTGGCCCAGGAAGTAAGTAGGGAAAGCTTTTATTTTGAGGTGTCTCTCAGGTGGGTTTTTGTGTAGCTTGGATTGGCTATTAAGAGGTAGATGGTGTTGTAATGGATTTGCTTTCTATACCTGGTAGGGCCCAGTCTGAGGACAGGACAAGGGGAGGTTCCCATGTGTCTGCAGAATAGTGAGAAGGACCAGTGTTTCCAGGGACCCTGTTGGTTATGGTTCTTAGTTGCAAACAACATAATCCACTCCAGTTAGTTTAATTTCAATATGAATTTATTGAAATAATAAACAGCCTGTTTGAAGCCACAGAAAGGAAAATGTGCAACATCACTGTGAGGGAAAGGGTACTTCTTTATTGAGAAGACCTCTGCTACCACTGATGCTGTGAACTGGATGCTAGAAATTCCAAATTGGCCACACACAAGGAGAGCAGTGATGGCAGGGGTGGGGATGAAGGTGAGAATGCAGCAAGGATGAGGGTTAAGACAAGAATTCTGGCTTCAACCCATAGGCACTATAGTTAGTCAGATCGTGGACAATATGCTCCTGCCTTCCTTCCTTCCTTCCTCTAATATTTATGGACTATTTCCTTTGTGCCAGTTACTGTGCTATGTGCAAGGGATAAAGGGAAGACTTACTTTCATAATGCTTAGAACGCATTGGGTGGGATAGAACGAAGGCAAGTAGACCCATGGCTGGATGGAAAGAGGCAGTGTTCTGCTGAGAAGGGCTCAGAGAAGACCGAAGTGTTTCAGGATCAGCCACAGACTTTGTGTGCATGGGTCCTCAGATTTCAGACATTAGGGGGGAGTACTGTGCCCAGTTTCTCTGCAAAAAGAAAGGAGCTTGCTGATTGAGATCCATGAAGCCCCAGATCTAGACATTATTCATCTGGACAGATTCTAGACTTTCCCAAAATATACAAGCACAGTTCACCTCAGGCCAGAATGACCAACAAGAAGCAAGTGAGTTTTCCATGTCCAGGTGGGGCTCTAGAACTGCAGACCTGCTCAGTAGGGTGACGGACTCAGTGTTCCCATCTGATAAAGGGAGAGTGTTAGGCCCAGATTATTGTGATGGGGCTTCTGGGGGTGACCTTCTGCAAGCTGTCCAGTGCAGGATGTGCTCAGGGTGTGGTTTCACAGGACACTGTAGCCACTTCCCTGGGATACAGCTAGGAGGATAGACTTTGTGCAGGTGTGAATGGTGTGTAGTCCCCTGAACTCCACTTCTTTTCTAGCCCTTCCCCTCCCACCCTGCCCAGCCCCCTTTCTTACCCTCAGATACCCAAATGACCACTGCAGGTCTTCAGGCAGACCTTTGCCATGTGGAAATGGTTTCTGTTCCCATGGCAGCCGCCATATGTAAAGACCTGGCAGTTCCCAGAGTTGGAGTTGTAGAAGTACCAGCGCATCTGGGCCTTGCAGGACCCATTGAATGAGGCTTCAGGCAGAAGGCAGGCCAAGAAGCTGCTGGGATGGGAGGGGCTCTGGGTCAGTTATGAAGATGGTCATCACAGCTCAGTCTACAAGGTCACAGCTGAAACCACCAGTTTGTTTGCCATAGAGAATATTAGGGTTGTGGGAATGGTCAAATTGAAAAGGCTGTCTGAAAACCTGCTTTTGGGGACATTATTATTAACGTTGCTATATGTGACCATGGTATGGTACTTATCTAAAAACTATACATCGTTCACAAAGTGTTTTAAGATTAATTGGTATGATGCCCTTGATTACCTACAAAAATCTCTACAAAAAAAAAAAAATGAAATTAAGGAAACTCTCCCATTCACCATTGCAACAAAAAGAATAAAATACTTAGCAATAAACCTGCCTAAGGAGGCAAAAGATCTGTATGCAGAAAACTTTAAGACATTGATGAAAGAAATCAAAGACGACACAAACAGATGGAGGGACATAACATGTTCCTGGATTGGAAGAATCAACATGGTGAAAATAACTGTACTACCCAAAGCAATTTACAGATTCAATGCAATCCCGATCAGATTACCAATGGCATTTTTCACAGAACTAGAGCAAGAAATCTTACGATTTGTATGGAAACGCAAAAGACCCCGAATAGCCAAAGCAATCTTGAGAAGGAAAAATGGAGTTGGTGGAATCAGGCTTCCTGACTTCAAACTATACTACAAGGCCATAGTGATCAAGACAGTATGGTACTGGCACAAAAATAGAAAGGAAGATCAATGGAATAGAATAGAGAACTCAGAAGTAAGCCCAAACACATATGGGCACCTTATCTTTGACAAAGGAGGCACGAGTATACAATGGAAAAAAGACAGCCTCTTCAGTAAGTGGTGCTGGGAAAATTGGACAGCAACATGTAAAAGAATGAAATTAGAACACCTCCTAACACCATACACAAAAATAAACTCCAAATGGATTAAAGACCTACATGTAAGGCCAGGCATTATAAAACTCCTAGAGGAAAACATAGGCAGAACACTCTATGACATCCATCAAAGCAACATCCTTTTTGACCCACCTCCTAGAATCAGGGAAATAAAATCAAGAATAAACAAATGGGACCTCATGAAACTTAAAAGCTTTTGCACAGCAAAAGAAACCATAAACAAGACTAAAAGGCAACCCTCAGAATGGGAAAAAATAATTGCCTATGAAACAATGGACAAAGGATTAACCAAAATATACAAGCAGCTCATGCAGCTTAACACCAAAAAAGCAAATAACCCAATCCACAAATGGGCAGAAGACCTAAATAGACATTTCTCCAAAGAAGACATACAGATGGCCAACAAACACATGAAAAGATGCTCAACATCACTCATCATCAGAGAAATGCAAGTCAAAGCCAGAATGAGGTATCACCTCACACCAATCAGAATGGCCATCATCACAAAGTCTGGAAACCACAAATGTTAGAGAGGGTGTGGAGAAAAGGGAACTCTCCTGCACTGTTGGTGGGAATGTAAGTTGGTACAGCCACTATGGAAAACAGTTTGGAGGTTCCTTAAAAAACTACAAATAGAACTACCATATGATCCAGTAATCCCACTTCTGGGCATATATCCAAAGAAAACCATAATCCCAAAAGAAACATGTACCATAATGTTTATTGCAGCACTCTTTACAATAGCCAGGACACGGAAGCAACCTAAATGCCCATCAACAAATGAATGGATACAGAAGATGTGGCATATATATATACAATGGAATATTACTCAGCTATAAAAAGGGATGAGATGGAGCTATATGTAATGAGGTGGATAGAACTACAATCTGTCATACATAGTGAAGTAAGTCAGAAAGAGAAGGACAAATATTGTATGCTAACTCACATATACGGAATCTAAAAATGGTACTGATGAACTCAGTGACAAGAATAAGGATGCAGATACAGAGAATGGACTGGAGAACTCGAGGTATGGGGGGGCGGGGGGTGAAGGGGAAGCTGAGACGAATCGAGAGAGTAGCACAGGCATATATATACTACCAACTGTAAAATAGATAGTCAGTGGGAAGTTGTTGTATAACAAAGGGAGTCCAACTCGAGGATGGAAGATGCCTTAGAGGACTGGGGCAGGGAGGGTGGTGGGGACTCGAGGGGGTGGAGTCAAGGAAGGGAGGGAATACGGGGATATATGTATAAAAACAGATGATTGAACCTGATGTGCCCCCCCCAAAAATAAAATTAAATTAAAAAAAAATGAGGAAACAGGTAAAAAATATTTGTCGTATGTCAATAATTTTTGGTTACTGCTCTCTACCTTATGAGTATGGTAAAAATTTTCCACCTTGAATAAAAAATATGAAGACATCAGGCTGTAATGGAAAAAGGCTGGAAGAAAACATGCCAGGGTGTTCTCTTTTGTTTCTTTCGTGATGCAGGAATCTTCCTTTTGCATACAGAGCCTTTATTTGTGGCATGAGGGACCTTTAGGTGTGGCCTGCAATTTCTTATATGCAGCTTGTGGGATCTGATTTCATGACCAAGGCGCTCTGCATTGGGAGGGTGGAGCGTTAGCCACTGGAACACCAGGAAAGCCCCAAAATTTACTTCTGAAGAAAATTTGTGGGATTAGTGCAGGTCCCACACGTTGAGAGCTCCAGACTCTCCTCACTTCAAAAGCCAGTGATGTGATCTGTAGTCAGTCTGGCCTGTGACCAACTGACTAAAAATTGGAAGCTCCAAGACCTCACCTCCATGTTCAAGAACCAATAGAAACAGTGATGGAAATCAGGAAAACACTTTACTTATTTTTCCCATGTTATTATAAAAGACAAAGCACAAGACAGTGAAATGGAGCAAATGCATAGGGCAAAGGGGGAATAGACGTGTGCAGAGCCCCCATGTCCTAGTGGAGCACACCACCCTCACAGCACCTCCGTGTGTTCACCACTCTAAAAGCTCTCTGAACCCCAACATTTATAGATTTTTAATAAGGCGTCAATAAATAGGTATATTGATTGAATCATCAGCCATTGGTGATTGACCTCCAACGCATTACCCTCTTATCTCCCAGAGGTGTTCGGTGAAGGGTGTTGAAAGTTCTAAGTTTTAAACACGTTTTAGTCTTTTTGGAGCCAGCCCCATCCTGAAGGTCTGTTGGGTCGCCTTCTTTGACTGCTCTTGTGACCCCTGAAAGATGGAAATTCCAAGAGTTCAGGAGGTCTGTTGTATGAACCAAGACAAGGATCAAATATTGATCTTTTAGTTACACTACAGTGAGTTTCAGGGACATGGTGCTGACCAGGAATAGAGAGTCTCAGAGATGGAATCCCTGATCTGGTAGAGTTAGGCGGGATATATATTTTTCTTTCTTTCTTTCTTTCTTTTTGAATCTGCATGAATTTTTTTTTGTTTAAAAATTTTGTTGAGGTACAATTGACATGCAATAAACTGCATATATTTAAAGTGTACAACTTGATATATTTTTCTTATAGTAATGTTTATATGGCAATCGCAATCTCCCAATTCAACCCACACCAGGGATATATATTTTTGTAATTGGAATTTGAATGTTTTTTTCCTAGTGAGAATCATGAAATGTCCCTGGATTTCAAACTGCCCAGATTCCCAGGAGAGATCCAGAGAGGGTTGACAGCACCCACCCCAGCCTATCTCCCTGGTTCCTTCCATGGAGCCCCTCATTCCCACCCCCTCCCCCCAGCCTGCAGAGGAGAGGTGAGCCAGGACATAACTTTGTCATGGTTCTCATGTATATCTTGCGGTGTGCTGGACACCAGGGTAACCAGGAGGACTAGAAGGGCTACAGAGAGGCAGAGCTGGCTCATCTTTATGTCTTTGCAGGAGGGCTTCTGAGGCAAGCTGGGGACTGACAGAGCTTTTCATATTCCAGCTGAGGGGTGGGATCGGGCAATGAGAAGGGGAATGAGGAAGGGGAGGAGCTAGGGTCAGTCTGGTTTATTACATAATCTCCCGACCTAAGCAGGATTTCTGAATCTGCCTGCTGCGTCCACATGCTGAGTAAGAGCACTTCTCAGACTTGACTATGCCTGTGGCTTGTGCAAACATGGATTGTGATTCCACAGGTTTAATTTTGTTCAATATGTTGACTCAAGGAGCATCCCAGCACCTAGAGCAGCGCATGGCAGGTGATGGACAGTCAGTGAGTGGATGAGAGCAATTCAAAGGATAGATAAATGAACAGCAGTATGTTAGCTCAGGTCCCCCTTTTAACCCTCCTGCAGGTATTATCCCATCTGGGCATCAATGCACCTCACTCTCCCCCACCCCCACCGACCTCAGAAGACAGGTGTGACACAGGACACCTTCCTACAACTATTGCTACAGCTTTTCAACTGGATGGACACTTGTTGTTTACGTGGCACTGGTCCAGGCCGAAGCTTAGCTGAGGGAAGACAATGTCCTTCTGGTGTAGGAACCCTGTTTTCTGGGTATAAAAAGAAATAAGAGTTATGGACAGAGGGGAAGCAGGTAGCTGAACACATCTCCACAGCATGACCTCCTATCACCCCTCAGCTGGTTTCACAAACAGGACAGCTGCCTGTGTGAGTGGACCACAGGGGAGCTTGGAAGATCTCCTGCAACAGCCCCCCTCTTCCTGCTCTCTCCCCCAGTGATTATGGCACTTGGACCTCAGTTTGGGTACCAGCTCTGCCTTTTCCTAACTTTGTGCCTGAGGACTTAAATCTCCCAGAGCCCCAGTGTCTTCAGGTGTCACCACAGATCCGTGGTGCCCACATCACAGGGTTGCTATGGAAGCTATGGAGGCAATAGACATATATTCCTTCTCCCTGCAAAGTCAAAGTCCTTTGTAATAGTTATAATAATGAGTAATTACAGCAGATTAAACTGAGCTTCTTCTATGTGTCAGACATTATCCTAACTATTTGACACATGTTAACTCATCTAATCCTCAAAAATCCTAAAACAGGGGAGAGGAACTGATGATATTTCCTCGTGTTACAGAGAAGGAACCTGATATAACAAGATAAAGTAATTTGCCTAAAGTCATAGAGTGTAGGCAGAGGAAACTGGTTGTGTTGAACTAGTTGGGCTTATTACTAACTGCAGCAAAGGAACAGGAATCACCTTGGAAAACAATACGACGTCTCATTAAGGGAAGGATACAAAGAACTTATAGGATGTGGGCTTGTGTTAGGTGATTTGCAGGGGGCATTCAGGAAGTTGTCTCGGTTCTAGATGGCTGATTTCAGGAAGTGGGCACTTCTCTGAATGGGTAACTTTATCTTAACTCTACAAAAGGAAGACTAGATAGATGTTAGAGGTGTACTGTATAAAGAAGTAGCAGTCACTCAGGATGGGGGGATGCTTGGACATGTTGATGGTTTGTATAACTGAGCTCGTTGTTTCTGGGTTCAAACATCATTACCAAATAGCCTATGTTTTTCTTGATCTGTCATGGACACAGAATGGCCATGTCTGATGTTGAAGGTTTCTGAAATGTTTGTGTCGAGTAGGAGAATATGAGACCCACTGTGATGCCAGGTTAGGTCTTGGAACTCAGAGGTTGCTTTCCTCTTTCTCTAGCAATCTCATAAAATCCTGATGAGAATTAAAAAGATATGATATTTGTTAAATTTTTTGTACAAGTATTGGCAGAATAACCTTTTAAAGAATGTCAAATCTGATAACTGTAAGAGTAATTCTATAAATGGGTTATTTGTTATTAATAATTATCATTTTATAACAGTATAATGGGAAAATGACTTGGTATTCATGAAGAGATTGGCTACCGTAACTGAGTATATTGCTGTGTGATCTTGGGAAATCACTTCACCTTTCTGAGCCACAGATTCTTTGTTTGTACAAGAGGATCATAGTATCTGCCTTAACTCAGGTTTGGGTCCTTTTGAGCACCACGTTGATATTGCTGCTAAAGTTCTTTAAACAGAACAGACCAAAGAAAATTGTCTAGAGGCACACAGATTTTAGTTTCTTTGGCTCCTGAGTGCTTTTTCAATGTGCTGTCAATCCACTGTAGTAAAGAAAGCAACAGGGACTTCCTTGATGGCACAGTGGTGAAGAATCTGCTTGCTAATGCTGCGGACACAGGTTTGATTCCTGGTCTGGGAAGATCCCACATGCTGGGAAGAAATTAAGCCCCCGAGCCACAACTATTGAATCCTGGGCACCTAGAGCCTGAGCTCTGCAACATGAGAAGTCACTGCAATGACAAGCCTGCACACCACAACAAAGAGTAGCCCCCACTTGCCTCAACTAGAGAAAGAATGCGTGTAGCAAATAAGACCCAATGCAACCAAAATAAATAAATAAAAATATATTTAAAAATTAAGATAAAGAGAAAGGAACAAACAGCATTAATTGTTTTAGTGTCACCTTCTAGAAATTCACCCTCAGGAAGTTCCACCAGTGCCAGAGGTGAGCCAGAGTGTCTCTTCCAAATAGGTCTCCTTCTTCCTCAGAGGGAACTGAAAGACTTCTTGCTTCAGTGACTGACCTCACCCAGGTCCTGCCCTTTTCCCACCCCACCTTGCCTTTATTTGACCCTCTGCTCAGAGGAGCTAACTGTTAAGTGTCAGAAGTACACATTATCATTCTTATTACAAAGGACTTTGAATTTGCAGGGAGAAGGAATATGTGTCTATTGCCTCCACTGCTTCCACAACACCCCAAAATGTGGGCAGCATGGATTTCAGGTGACACCTGAAGACACAGGGCTCTGGGAGGTTTCTGGCCCCAGGTCATAAAGTTATGAAAAGGGCGAGCTGGGACTCAAACTGAGGTCCTCCAATCCCAAAACCACTAGTGGAGAGACCAGAGTTGGGGGGGAGGGGTGTTGCAGGCGATCTTCCAAGTTCCCCTGAGATCCACTCCACCCACTCCAGATCCCTCCAGCTCTGAGATCCACTGAGGCAGGCAGCTCTCCTGTTGGTGAAACCAGGTGAAGGTCGGTGGGTGGTCATGCTGTGGAAATGTGTTCAACACCCTGCTTCTCCTCTCCCCATACCCCTTACTCTTCTTTCTACCTAGAAAATCATGGTTTGTGCTCCAGATGGAGAGAGTCTTTACCAGTTCACCATTCTCCTGGACCAGTGCCAGGTAAAGAGTTTGTGCCCATCCAGTTGAGACGCTGCCACAATGGATGCAGGAGAGTCTCTTGTGTCACACCTGTCTTTTGAGGTCGGTGGTGGTTTGGGGGGAGTGAAGTGCATTGATGCCCAGATGTGATGACACCTGCAGGAGGCTGAAAAGGAGGACCTGAGCTAACACACTGCTGATCCCTTATCTGTCCTTTGATTTGCCCTCATCCACTCACTGATGGTCCATCACATGCCATGCAGTGCTATTTGTGTTGGGATGTTCCATGAGGAAGAGACTGAACAAAAATTCCTCCTGTAGAATCACAATCTGAGTTTACACAAGACCCACAGGAATAGTTAAGTCTGAGAAGCAATGTTACTGGACATTTGGCCCCAGCAGGCAGAAGCAGGAAGCCTGGTTATGAGGGGATATTCCAGGTACAGCACTGACCCCAGGTCCTCTGCTTCCTCACTCTCCTACCTATCACCTGTTCCTACTCCTCACCTGGATGTCAGCCCCTATATTTCCTCAGAATTCCTCCTGTGAGTCCATGAAGATGAGTCAGTTCTGCCTCTTTGTAGCCCTTCTTGTCCTCCTGGGCACCCTGGTGGTCACCACTCCAAGGAGTGAAAACAGCAACCAGACCCATGGTAAGGCCCTGTTTACCTCTGCTCTACAGGCTGGGGGGTGGGGGCGGGTGAGGGGAAAGAGTGGAGTCTATGGGAGGGGCTGGGGAACAGCAGTTGGGGGGTTCTGCCAACTCCCTCTGGATTTCTCCTGGGAATTTGGGCAGTGCTAACTCCAGGGACATTTCATGATTCTCAAAAGGATTCATTACGTTCCAGCTTTTAATAAATGTAACCCACCAAACCCTACCAGACCAGGGACCCCATCTCTGAGACTCTCTATTCTTGGTCACTGCCTTGTCCCTGAACCACACTTTAATATAAAGAAAAGATCCATGTTTGATCCTTGTTGTGATTCCTAGAACAGACCTCCTGAAACTCTTGGAATTCACTGTCTTGGTAGGTCATGAGATGAGTCAAGGATGGCACCCTAGATAGCTTCTGGATGGGACTGGATTCTAGAAGATCCCACGTGGTGATTAGAGGGTTAGAACCTTCAACCCCCAGTCCCTCTGTGGAGAGAACAGAGTACTGAGGTAGAGTTCAGTCACCAACAGCCAATAATTCAATCGAATTGCCTACCATGGACCCTCAATTAAAAGCTATAATCAGGAGGAGAAAAAAGATGACAGCGAAGTAGAGGGACGTGGAATGCATCCCTCTCCACAGATGCATTGGGAATGCACCAAAAGACACAATAATTCCCACAGAGGACCAACTGAACACCAGCAGATGACCTCGGACACCAGAAAGGACCACAAGGATCGCGACATAACTGGTAGGGAGGCATCTACGATGGCTCAAAGAGGGTGAAGCGGCGGAGCTGTGGCAGAGGGGAGGGAGTGAGAAACACACTGAGGGTCCGCACCGCAGCTCAGCGTTCCCGGACCGAGACGTCGATTCACAGCTGAACAGTGGGTCTGGGAGCGGGAGCGTGGGAACTGGAGAGCTGGTTCAGGGTGAGAAAAATTGTTGCCAATAAGGTGATGGACCAAGAGGACAGGAGGGAAGAGGTCCGCGGCAAGGGGTGCCCACCCCTGAAAGCTGCCTGGCCATGATGGCAGCTGGATGCTGCAGGCTCATGGGTGGGGGGGAGGAGCCATGGGCATAGCCTCTCTTTCTCCTCCGGCGCCTGCAACAGGCAGTGGAGAGACGCCCTGTGGGCCACCTAAGGCGCTCAGGGACAACAAGTACCCTCAGGCCCTCGGGCGGGGCTAGATTAAATCCCCTTGGAACGCCGGCAGCAGGGAGGCTGCCAAGAACAAAGAAGCCCTGAGAGAGGCCCAACTCTGAGACTTTCTGTTTACACCTGAGCCAGCAGCGTCCCTCTGCAACAGGCACCTCCAAGCCTGACTGAAACAACAGTGCACCACTGCTCACTCACTCCCAGGGGAAGGAGCCATATTGGACCCTCTCCTTCTCCACACACCAACACTTACAGACCAACAATAAAGGAAGCTCTGCTGGTCACAGAATAATGCAAAAAAACCCAAGGCGAGTAGAAGGACACTTACGGCTGAGACTCTAAGGAAACAGAAATATTAGTATCAATCCTATTGAACTGGTCCATTCTGGGATCAGTTCTGGATTTTTTTTTTCCTTTATTAATTACGATCTTAGTCCTAAGGGATCTACAAGTTTTATAACATATTTTTTAATTCTATTTTTTATTATATATATATTTTTTGCCTTTTTATATACTTCTATTTCTAGCTAAGTTTTTGGTAGTATGGACAATATATCTCTCATACCTTCCTTTCATCCCTATCTTTTATACATTTCTATTCCTTTCTTTTTATTTGCATATTTCCAATCACACTACGCTCTTCTGTTCCCCTTTCTTCCAGCCTTTTTAGTTTATTTTATCTTAACATACTTATAAGCAACACTATTGATCTGCTCAGACTCCTTGCTCTATTCTCCAGATGACGCACCACCTTGGTATTTAATATTAGGTTTTTGTCTTTATCTTAGTTCTTAATACAATTGTCTAATTTCATTCTGAGAATCTCCATTCTGTCTGGTGGTACTCTAGCTCTTTTTTATATTTGATCCTAGCTTACAAAATCTCCCTGGATTAGTGTTTGTATGTGTAAGGTGTTATTTGTTTGTTTGCTTGTTTTTGCTTTTGTTTCTGATTTGTTCTGTTTCAGTTGTCAATTTCTGTTGGGTTTCTCTTTGAATATCTGATAGCATACTGGGGTTCTTCTGTCAAGTGTTTACAGAGCATTATGTCCTAATGGATTCAGTAATTGTGTGTCTTATACATGTATGTGTTTCCTAGACTTAATATTTGTTTAATCCAATACTTGGACATTAGTCTGAGGCTTGGACAGTCTTCTATAAACACCTCTATCACTGGGACAAGCAACCCCAAAAGTCTGGACAACCATGAGGAAACAAAGAAACACTATGCAGGCAAAGGAGCAGGAAAAAACCCCACAAGACCAAATAAATGAGGAGGAAATAGGAAAAATGCCTGAAAAAGAATTCAGAGTAATGCTAGTAAAAATGACACAGAATCTTGATAACAAAATAGAGAAAGTACAAGAAACAGTTCATAAGAACTCAGAAAAACAAACAGCAATGGATAACAAAATAACTGAAATTAAAAATACTCTAGATGCTATAACCAGCAGAATGACTGAGGCAGAAGAACGAATAAGTGAGTTGGAAGATAGAATGGGGGAAATAACTGCCACAGAGCAGGAAAAAGAAAAAAGAATAAAAAGAATAGAAGACAGTCTCAGACCTCAGTGATAACATTAAGTGTACCAACATTCGAATTATAGGCATCCCAGAAGAAGAAGAAAACAAGAAAGGATCTGAGAAAATATTTGAAGAGGTTATAGTGGAAAACTTCCCCAACATGGGAAAGGAAATAATTAACCAAGTCCAAGAAGCACAGAGAGTCCCATACAGAATAAACCCAAGGAGAAATACACCAAGGCACATATTAATCAAACTGATGACAATTAAAAACAAAGAAAAAATATTAAAAGCAGCAAGAGAAAAGCAACAAATAACATACAAGGGAAAACCCATCAGGATAACAGCTGACCTTTCTACAGAAACTCTGCAGGCCAGAAGGAATGGCAGGATATCCTGAAAGTCCTGAAAGAGAGAAACCTACAGCCAAGAATACTCTACACAGCAAGAATCTCATTCAGATTTGAGGGAGAAATCAAAAGCTTTCCAGACAAGCAAAAGTTAAGAGAATTCAGCACCACCAAACCAGCCTTACAACAAGTGCTAAAGGAACTTTTCTAAGTTGGAAACACAAGAAAAGGAAAACACCTACAAAACAAACCCAAAACAATTAAGAAAAGTGTAATAGAAACACACATGTCAATAATCACCTTAAATGTAAATGGATTAAATGCTCCAACCAAAAGACACAGACTGGCTGAATGGATACAAAAACAAGACCCTTCTAAATGCTGCCTACAAGAAACTCACTTCAGACCAAGGGATACAGAGATAGACTGAATGTAAAGGGATGGCAAAAGATATTCCATGCAAATGGAAGTCAAAAGAAAGCTGGAATAGCAATACTCATATCAGACAATTTAGACTTTAAAGTAGACTATTACAAGAGAAAAGGAAGGATGCTACATAATGATCAAGGGATCAATCCAAGAAGAAGATAAAACAATTGTAAATACCTATGCCCCCAACATAGGAGCACCTCAATACATAAGGCAAATGCTAACAGCCATAAAAGGGGAAATCGACAGTAACACAATAATAGTGGGAGACTTGAGCACCCCACTTACATCAATGGACAGATCATCCAAACAGAAAATAAATAAGGACACACAAGCTTTAAATGACACACTAGACCATTCTGATGTAATTGATATTATAGGACATTCCATCCAAAAAAGACAGACTACACTTTCTTCTCAAGTGCACATGGAACGTTTTCCAGGATAGATCACATCTTGGGTCACAAATCAAACCTCAGTAAATTCAAGAAAATTGAAATCATACCAAGCATCTTCTCAGACAACAACGCCATGAGACTAGATATCAATTACAGGAAACTGCAAAAAATACAAACACATGGAGGCTAAACAATTCACTCTTAAACAACCAAGGAATCACTAAAGAAATCAAAGAGGAAATCAAAAAATATCGAGAAACAAATGACAATGAAAACACAATAACCCCAAACCTATGGGATGCAGCAAAAGCAGTTCTAAGAGGGAAGTTTATAGCAATACAGTCCTACCTTAAGAAAGAAGAAAATTATCGAATAAATAACCTAACCTTACACCTAAAACAATTAGAGAAAGAAGAACAAAGAAACCCCAAAGTGAGCAGAAGGAAAGAAATCATAAAGATCAGAGAAGAAATAAATGAAAAAGAAAGGAAAGAAACCATAGCAAAAATAAATAAAACTAAAAGCTGGTTCTTTGAGAAGATTAACAAAATTGATAAACCATTAGCTAGACTCATCAAAAAAAAAAAAAAGGAAGATGCAAATCAACAGAATTAGAAATGAAAAAGGAGAAGTAACCACGGACACCTCAGAAATACAAAAGATCATGAGAGACTACTACAAGCACCTATATGCCAATCAATTGGATAACCTGGAAGAAATGGATAAATTCTTAGAAAAATACAATCTTCCAAGACTGAACCAGGAAGAAATAGAAACTATGAACAGACCAATCACAAGTACGGAAATTGAGGCAGTGATTAAAAATCTCCCAACACACAAAAGCCCAGGGCCAGACGGATTCATGGGCAAATTCTATCAAACATTTAGAGAAGAGCTCACAGCTATCCTTCTCAAACTCTTCCAAAATATAGCAGAAGGAGGAACACTCCCAAACTCATTCTATGAGGCCACCATCACCCTGATATCAAAACCAGGCAAAGATGTCACAAAATAACAAAATTACAGACCAATATCACTGATGAATATAGATGCAAAAATCCTCAGCAAAATACTAGCTAACAGACTCCAACAGCACATTAAAAAAATCATACACCATGATCAAGTGGGGTTTATCCCTGGGATGCAAGGATTCTTCAATATACGCAAATCAATCAACGTAATACATCAGATCAACAAATTGAAGGATAAAAACCATATGATAATCTCAATAGATGCAGAAAAAGCTATTGACAAAATTCAACATCCATTTATGATAAAAGCTCTCCAGATAATGGGCATAGAAGGAAATTACCTCAACATAATAAAAGCCATATATGAAAAACCAAAAGCCAACATCGTTCTCAATGGGGAAAAACTGAAAGAATTCCCTCTAAGGACAGGAACAAGACAAGGGTGTACACTGTCACCATTATTATTCAACATAGTTTTGGAAGTTTTAGCCACAGCAATCAGAGAAGAAAAAGAAATCAAAGGAATCCAAATTGGAAAAGAAGAAGTAAAATTGTCACTCTTTGCAGATGACATGATATTATACATAGAAAACCCTAAAGACTCTACCAGAAAACTGCTAGCACTAATTGATGAGTTTAGTAAAGTAGCAGGATACAAAATTAATGCACAGAAATCTCTTGCATTCCTATACACTAACAACGGAAGAGCAGAAAGAGAAATTAAGGAAACTCTCCCATTCACCATTGCAACAAAAAGAATAAAATACCTAGGAATAAACCTGCCTAAGGAGGCAAAAGATCTGTATGCAGAAAACTTTAAGACATTGATGAAAGAAATCAAAGACGACACAAACAGATGGAGGGACATAACATGTTCCTGGATTGGAAGAATCAACATGGTGAAAATGACTGTACTACCCAAAGCAATTTACAGATTCAATGAAATCCCGATCACATTACCAATGGCATTTTTCACAGAACTAGAGCAAGAAATCTTACGATTTGTATGGAAACGCAAAAGACCCCGAATAGCCAAAGCAATCTTGAGAAGGAAAAATGGAGTTGGTGGAATCAGGCTTCCTGACTTCAAACTATACTACAAGGCCATAGTGATCAAGACAGTATGGTACTGGCACAAAAATAGAAAGGAAGATCAATGGAATAGAATAGAGAACTCAGAAGTAAGCCCAAACACATATGGGCACCTTATCTTTGACAAAGGAGGCACGAGTATACAATGGAAAAAAGACAGCCTCTTCAGTAAGTGGTGCTGGGAAAATTGGACAGCAACATGTAAAAGAATGAAATTAGAACACCTCCTAACACCATACACAAAAATAAACTCCAAATGGATTAAAGACCTACATGTAAGGCCAGGCATTATAAAACTCCTAGAGGAAAACATAGGCAGAACACTCTATGACATCCATCAAAGCAACATCCTTTTTGACCCACCTCCTAGAATCAGGGAAATAAAATCAAGAATAAACAAATGGGACCTCATGAAACTTAAAAGCTTTTGCACAGCAAAAGAAACCATAAACAAGACTAAAAGGCAACCCTCAGAATGGGAAAAAATAATTGCCTATGAAACAATGGACAAAGGATTAACCAAAATATACAAGCAGCTCATGCAGCTTAACACCAAAAAAGCAAATAACCCAATCCACAAATGGGCAGAAGACCTAAATAGACATTTCTCCAAAGAAGACATACAGATGGCCAACAAACACATGAAAAGATGCTCAACATCACTCATCATCAGAGAAATGCAAGTCAAAGCCAGAATGAGGTATCACCTCACACCGATCAGAATGGCCATCATCACAAAATCTGGAAACAACAAATGTTAGAGAGGGTGTGGAGAAAAGGGAATTCTCCTGCACTGTTGGTTGGAATGTAAGTTGGTACAGCCACTATGGAAAACAGTTTGGAGGTTCCTTAAAAAACTACAAATAGAACTACCATATGATCCAGTAATCCCACTACTGAGCATATACCCAAAGAAAACCATAATCTGAAAAGAAACTTGTACCATCATGTTTATTGCAGCACTATTTACAATAGCCAGGACATGGAAGCAACTGAAATGCCAATCAACAAATGAATGGATACAGAAGATGTGGCATATATATACAATGGAATATTACTCAGCCTTAAAAAGAAATGAAATGGAGCTATATGTAATGTGGTGGATAGACCTAGAGTCTGTCATACAAAGTGAAGTAAGTCACAAAGAGAAAGACAAATATTGTATGCTAACTCACATATACAGAATCTAAAAAAAATGGTACTGATATACTGAGTGACAAGACAAGAACAAGGACGCAGATGCAGAGAACGGACTGGAGAACTCGAGGTTTGGGGGGGGCGGGGGGTGAAGGGGAACCTGAGACAAAGTGAGAGAGTAGCATAGACATTTATATACTACCAGCTGTAAAATAGATAGGTAGTGTGAAGTCGCTGTATAACAAAGGGAGTTCAACTCGAGGATGGATGATGCCTTAGAGGACTGGGACGGGGAGGGTGGGGTGGAGTTGAGGTAGGGAGGGAATATGGGAATATGTGTATAAAAACAGATGATTGAACTTGGTGTACCCCCCAAAAAATAAAAAACAAATAAATAAACTTAAAAAAATAAAATAAAAGCTATAATCATTGGGTTCAGAGAGCTTCAGGTGAGGTGAACACATCAAGGGATTGTGAGGGGGGTGTGTTCTGATAGGCCATGGACGCTCAACACCCCCACTCCCCCATTGCCCTATGCATCTCCTCCATAGGGCTGTCCCAGTTTTATCCTTTATCATAATGTGGGACAGTAAGTAAAAGGCTTTCTTGAGGTATGTGAGTGGTTCTAATGATTAGTGAATATGAGAGGTGGGGTCATGAAACCTCTGAATTCATAGGTAGTTGGTCACATGTACAGGTGATCCTGGGACTTCTGATCAACATTTGAAATGGGGGTTGTCCTCTGAGACTGAACCCTCAGGCTGTGGGCTGTTTGTTACCTCCAAGCATCTAGCATCAGAAGTGAATTGACTTGTGGGATGCCCAGTGGGTGTTAGAGAATTGGTTGGTGTTGATAGAGACACAAATTATTTGCTGTCAAGTACCAAACCTGGATTCACTCTTCTATATAATTTGTGGTCAGGGTGAAGTTTAGAGATAAGGGACTATTATGTGTGCGACAGTGCACTCAGAAGTCCTTATCACTTATCTGCATTTTCAGAATTCCAGGCAGAATTGTATACTTCATTAAATGGGTGTGACATGATAGTATCTTGTCCTGATCCTACGACCCACATGCCTTGTGTCCTGGGGCAAGTGATCTGTAGTTTCCTCACCTGAACAGGGAGACCATGTTACAGGACTTCTTTGAAAGGATTACTAATCGTGAATATAAAGAGTTTGCACATTTCATGGTCAATGATGTCCATTTTCCACCAAACTGTCTTAGTCTGAAATTTGTCCAGTTACGTATCCTTAACACTGCCCTTAAAAGAAATTTACATCAAATAATGATCATTTCCCTATTATGAAATTAATGAGAAATTCAAGTGTCGATTGAAAGTCTTCCCTACCTGAGGCAACTACAAAGAGAGCAAGAAAAGCAGTACAGTTGTAAGTTTGCTTGTGGGGGCAAGGCTGGTTTTTCCAGGCTGGTACAATATTAGTCAATACTCTAGACCCTTCCCCTTGTCCCTCAGTCAGACTCTTATTTTATTTTCTTATTAGGATATAGAATGTTAAAGGTAGTCTCATAATTATATAGACATGCCCCACCAACAAAAACACATATCACTATCAGGAATTTTACTGTATCCTGTCTCTTCAATGACTGTGGACTTGGCATGAGTATGAAATGGGAGGTTCATTCCCTTGACAAATATTTATGAAATATTTATGCTTCTTGTTTTTAGGAAGCATAGTTTTTTTCCCTTTAAGAATTTTTATTGGGATACAATTGACATACAATAAATGCAAGCATAGTTCTTGGTGTAGGGAAATAGCTGAAAGAAAATTAGGAAAATAATCTGCATTCTATGTGGAAAACAAACAATAAAGAAAGTGGGAAATACTATACCAGGTCATGATGGGTGTTTTGAAGAAGAGAATGATAGAGTTAATCCGGGCTGTGCTCCTTCTGTAGAGGGTCAGTGAAACCCTCTGTGATAAGAAGACATTGAGAAGATGCTACAAAAAAAAAAAAGTGCCTGGTGTGTTTGAACAGCACCAAGGACCAAGGTGGCTGGAGCTGAGTGGGTGGAGGGGAGGGGAGTGAAAGGGAATGAGGCAGCGAGGCCATCAAGGTAGGTCATGAGGAGCCTTGTAGAATTTTATAAGAATCAGAATTTGACTCTGAGAGATTGGGAGTCACTGAGGGATTGGTCATGGGAGCAGTGGGATAGGGCTCAATTTGTATCAGGGTCCCTTTGACTGTAGTTTGGAGAGTGGCCTCTAGGGGTTAAAGGGCAGAGACAGAGGCCAAGGTGAGACATGATGGAGCATGTACCCATGTTGTCCTTAGGTCCTTCTCAGTTCACAGTTACATGAATGCCTTGCTTTGTTGAGGTTTCTATGGAGGATTCATCACAAATCATGATTCATTAAATCTTTAGCCATTTGTGATTGATTCAAGCTCCAAACACTCTCCCCTCCCTGAGGCATGAGGGCAGGAAAGGGGAAGGTGAAATTCCTACCCTCTTATCAGGCAGTTGCTTCTCTTGGCAATGAATCCCCATTCTTAGAGTAGGTAGGGACTTTCAAAAGTCAACCCCCTCACATAATAAACAAGTCCCTTTTTACTCTCATCTCTTTCAAATTTCCAACATTTTAGGAGCTTTCATTGTGTCAGGAATGGGATGAAGGGGGGAAGGTAGGGGAAGCATATCTTTAGGGGGAAGGACAATTAATTCAGTTTGGCCTATGTTGAGTCCATGTGCTTGTAGAACACTTAGGCAAGGATGTTGAGCAGATATCGATTTATTCATTCACTTGTTCGTGAAATGTTTATTAGGGTTAAAATATGTGATGACTGAAACCTTTGCTCTGACTCCATGGCTTCAAACTCTGGCTCTGCCCATTTCCTAGGTGTGTGGCCAATTCAATTTGCTAGAGCTTTAGATTTGTGAGTCCAGATAGACCTGGAACTGTGTCCACAGAAAGTGGGTCATCCTCCCATTTACATAGGAGGAACCATAGGAGGCTCAGAAAAGGTGGGGATTGCTGGTTCCTCAGCGGGTGGAAGTAGCAGAGTGATTTCCCTGTCCTGATGTTAAAAGTCACTGAGTCGATGAAGAGTGCTAAGTAACCCTGAGAGAAGTAGAATTAATAATACAAAATACCCATTTTCACTTATTGACAAGCTACTATGTGCCAAGCCCTGCACATACATCTTCATCTCTAAACATCACAACAATCTTAATAAGTTTTTCTTCTGTTTAAAGTCATACAAGTTGAAGCTCAGAGGTTTCAGCCCTTTTCCAAGGTCACGTTAACCAATACTGGCAGAGATTGGGATTCAAACTCAACAGTCTCTCTCTCACAAGGGTTTCCTTAAAAGAGGTTTGAAAACTGTGCCTTCAAAAGCCCCGGAGATTCACCAGCGGAGACTCAAATTTCCTTAAATAGGGAATCTCTGCTTTTCATCATTTTTCATGAGGAGACGAGGTGGAAACAAATTTTTTTAAATAGATAAAGAAGTTGTGGTATATACATACAATGGAATATTACTCAGCTGTAAAAAGCAATGAAACTGGGACATTTTTAGAGACATGGATGGACCTAGAGACTGTCATACAGAGTGAAGTGAGTCAGAAAGAGAAAAACAAATATTGTATATTAACACATATATGTGGACTATAGAAAAATGGTAGAAATCAACCAGTTTGAAAGGCAGTAATAGAGACACAGATGTATAGAACAAACATATGGACACCAAGTGGGGAAAGTGGGAAGGGTTGGGGGTGGAGAATGAATTGGGAGATTGGGATACCAAATTGTACACTCTTATATATACAGTTTATTGTATAAAATAAAAAAATAAAAAAATTTAAAAAAAAAAAGAAAAAAAGAATTTTCTTTGCATTTATGCCATGAGAGGTTTTCCTGTGAATTAGAGGAGGATGATGGGTGAAAAAATCTCATTGGATTTAAAAATGAGTGACCCTGGTGAAGGCATCAGATCTCACTGGTTGTGAGCAACAGAAACTGACTCTGGCTATTGGAAGCAGAGAAGGAATTTGTGGGAACAGTGTGGGGATGTAGTGGGCATCCATTCTTCCTTCCTCTTTATAACATTAAGTGAGATCCTCCTGGACTCTTCTGTTGGCCCCCACAGCAGTAACTGATTTAGTTCAGCTCACGGTCTGAAAGGAGTCCTAAAGAACCCCAGTTTCGAAAATATGGTAAGCAAGGAGGAACTAAGGTCTTCTCAGGCCACCTCTGAATTACCTCCATTTTGGGATCTTTTGTGATTCACTGATAAAGATTAAATTCCAGGGAGAGCTTCTGATTGGCCACTATTTGTTTGGGGGTAGGGCAGGCACTTTGATAGGTCCCCCATTCCCAGCAGTCCTGGGTGGAGGAGCAGCCATTCCTCAAGCAAAATCAGGCTATGGTATCAGAAAAAGAACAATCAGATTCTAGGTGACAAAGCAAAAATATAGCCCATATACTCAGAGAGAGAAGTTTCCACGGAGAGAAGGGCGTTTGAATGGGTCCAACAGTCCAAGAGGAGAAAACTCCTTTGTTTGGTGAAAGACACTGTGTTTGTTCCTGGGAATTTCTCAGATCTTCTATGTTCACTTGTTTACAGTCATCTGAAAGTGAGCATGTCTGCAGCTGATAATGTCACCTCCTCCTTTAACTTTTCCTTCCTCTCCTACTTCCTTTCTTCCTTTTCATGATAAACATGATGTTACACACACGAAGTCATGTCCACAATCTTTGATGTATCGTCTGTGTTAATATCAGATAGATTTGCCTGTGTGATGTGTGTGTGCTTGTGTGTTTGTAACATTGAAATAACTGGGGCCACATGACTGAGAGGTTTTGGAGAGTGTTTCTTCTGATTTTCAGCTGTTTTTCCTGCAGCAAGTCACTTTCCCTTAGCTGAACTTCAGTTTCTTCTTCTGTGAAACAGGAATAAGAATACTTACTTCATAAGATTGTTAAATGAGAAGCTACCTTTTAGTGAACACTTACTGTGAGCCCACCCCTCTAGTCATAATTTTAAATTCATTGCAGGTGAGGTGAGTGATGAGGATGGATGTATTTTGAGTGGGGGTGGGGGCAGGGAGGACAACAAGACGTGGTGGGGATTATGGAAACTGGAGAGAACGCTCCCCTCATGAGAAGAGAGCAGCTCTATGTAGCCTAGTTCATGGTTTTCAAAGTGTGGTCCCCTGAGCAGTACCATCAGTAGCCCTGGAAACCTGTTAGATGCAGATCCTCGGTCCCACTCCTGTCTTAGTGAATCAAAACTCTGTGGGTGGACGAGATCTCAAATCGGTGTTTGAACACTTGGCTAAGTGAGTCTGATGCTCACTCAAATTTGATACACACAGCTCTTGTTAATCTGTAGGACTCTGTTACTACATCCTTTAGTTTTTGCAACAATGCTAGAATTATACTTTTATATGAAATCCTCCACTGTTAAATCCTGGCAAATGCTTCGAATTGTAAATTGTAGTGTGAGGGCTAACAATACTTATATTCTAGCAATATTTGAACCTCTGGCTTATGCTTTTCCTTTTAATCTTTAAAATAATCCTATCAAAACAGTATTCACGACACCACTTTTAAGGAGGAAGATAGGTCTAAACTGTGAGGTGCTGTTATATCACTAGCAAGAAAATGGCCACTCATGACTTGAATCTAAATGTACATCTCACAGGGCACAGCATCACAAAAATCTAAACATCTTCTGCCTGCCCCGGGTGCATTCCGTCCATTTAAAGAAGTGGTCTTAATAGCATGGAATCCAAGATTCTGATTTTTATAGGGATAAACTGAGGATTAGCAGCAGAGATATGACCTCGGGGCAACAGTGTGAAGATCACTGTTCTTTATCCAGAATACAACCCCTTGATGTTCCCGCCTTGTGATTTCACTGAAGGTGCTCCTAGGGGCCAGGAATGTTTGTAATTAGAGCCCTCAGTTACTCATGAGCAGGGAGGTTGCAGGTGCAGGGAGGATGGGCTCATCAGGGGCCTTCTGGGTCTGGGGGCCTCTAACCTGGACAAGAAGAAGGAAGACCAGGAGAGGAGGACATTGGGAGAGAAAGACAGACAGATAAGAGAGGTGAGAGAGAAAGATGAGAGAGAAAAAGGAGTCTGTGCTGTGAGAGAGAGTCTCTGCTATTCCCTGGTCTCAGATGGGCAGTGAGGCAGGAAGGCAGGCAGGGCCAGAGGGCCTTCTCACCTAGATTCCTAGTTGTGCCACCTGCTGTTGTGGGTCCTGAGCAAGTCTCTTTACATCTGGGAGCCTCTGCTTTCTGGTTGGCAAACTGGGATGAGAATCCCAGATGTTGTAGGATTGACATGAGGCTAAGTGAAATCATACATGTGAAATGTCTCGGGAGAGAGCACACCCTCCATGCACAGTGGCTTGTTTTGTGAGTACCCCAGTTCCGATGCCCTTGTGTCCTGGGGTAGGTCGGTACTGAGAGCTCCTGCCCTTCTCAAGGGAAAGGGTGTGTTTGTGCCAGGAAGGCAGCCCTTCCTGTCCTCTGCAGCTCATCACCCAGCTCTGTGCCTGTTTGACATTTGGCTAGGTTTACTCCTGGGTCTTCTGGGCATTGAACCCAGCTCCCTTCTCCTTGACCCTGGAAGTGGAGCATAGGGTGTGTGTGTGTGTGTGTGTGTGTGTGTGTGTGTGTGTGTATGGAAGATTACTTGAACATGTGTCGATGAGTGAGTTGGGGGAGCCTTGGTGCTACATGGTTGTCACTGTGAGTGAATATATGGGAGTGAGTGAACAGATTGTGGGTGTGTAATCCCTCACATGTACGCTATAGTTTACAGCTTACAATGCAGCAGAGTGCATGTGTACAGACTCTCAACCAGATTCCTGGATTCAAATCCTCTCTGTACACTCTAAAACCTTAGGCAAATTAGTTTATTTCTTGTTACCTCAGTTTCCTTTTCTGTTACATGATTAAATATCACCAGTTCCTTTCCCTTCTTTTAGGATTTTTGAGGATTAGATGAGTTAATAATGGCAAGTGGTTAGGATAATGCCTGACACATAGAAGAACCCAAGTTTTATCTGCTATAATTACTTATTATTACTATTATTATTACTACTACAAAGTACTTTAACTTCTCAGAGAGAATGAATATACAAGGGTGAGCCAAAAATTATCCACAGTTTGCTTAGAATTTATACAGTCAGTGTGAGGATAAGTTTTGACTCCCCTAGTAGGTCTTTTGCCTCCATTGCTTTCAAAGCAATCCCATGATGCGGGCAGCATTGATCTTGTGACATTTTAAAGACACAGAGCTCTGGGAGATTTAATCCTCAGAGCACAAAGTTAGGAAAAGGCAGAGTTGGTACCCAAATTGAGGTCCGATGATTCCAAAATCACTGGGGGAGAGAGCAAGAGGGGGACTGCTGTAGGCGACCTTCCAAACTCCTCTGAGGTCCACTCAGGCAGGCAGATGGTCTGTTTTTGAAACCAGGTGAGAGGTGGTGGATGTCATGCTGTAGAGACCTGTTTGGCTTCCTGCTTCCCCTCTGCCCACATCCCTTACCTTTTTTTTTCTACCCAAGAAAACAGGTTTACATCCCCAGGAGGGCATCACCATCTTCCACTTCAGCTTCTGCTTGGACCACAGTGCCAGGTAAACAGCAAGTGTACATCTAGTTGAGAAACTGTGGCAAAGGTTGCTAGAATGTGTCCGGTGTCACATCTGTCTTCTGAGTTAGGTAGGGGTAGGCATGGGGGTGAAAGGTATTGATGCCCAGGTGGGTTGATACCTCCAAGAGTTGAAAGGAGAACCTTAGCTAATATACTGCTGATCACTTATTTGTCTTTGAGTTGCTCTTATCCACTCACTGATTGTCCATCACCTGCCATGGGCTGGTCTAGGTGCTCGGATGCTCCCTGAGTCAACATATTGGACAACATTCCACCTGAGGAATCACAATCCATGTTTCCACGAGACCCACGGGCATAGTCACGTCTGAGATGTGCCATTAGAGGGCCTTTGGTCCCAGCAGAGAGAAGAAGGAAGCCTGGTTATGTGGGGAGGTTATGTAATAAACAGGACTGACCCCAGCTCCTCCCTTTCCTCCCTCCTGTCCTTATTGCTTGATCCCACCCATCAGCTGGGTTAGGAAAAATTCTGTCGGCCCCCAGCTTTCCTGAGAAGCCTTCCTGCAAGTCTGTAAAATGAGCCAGCTCTGCCTGTCCATAGCCCTTCTCATCCTTCTGTTACCCTGGTGTCCTGTTTCCCGGGGGGTAGAAAGAGCAATCACAACCAAAGTAAGTCTCCGCTCATCTCTCCTCTACAGGTTGGGGGGATGGGGGCAAATGAGGGGAGTCCATGGAGTGGGCTGGGAACTAGGGGTGGGGTGGATGCTGCCAACCCTGTCTGGATTTCTCCTGGGAAGTTGGGCAGTTTGAACTCCAGGGACATGTCATGACTCTCAATAGGAAAAAAATTAAAATCAAAAAATATATACCCGTCTAACTCTACCGGATCAGGGACCCCACCTCTGAGATTCTCTATTCCTGGTCAGTGCTGTGTCCCTGAACCTCACTGCAGTGTAGTAAAAAGACCAATATTTCATGATTGGTGGCAACATAGGAGGGTGGGATGGGGAGGGTGGGAGGGAGGCTCAAGAGGGAGGGAATATGGGGATATATGTATAAATACAGCTGATTCGCTTTGTTGTACAGCGGAATCTGGCACAACACTGTAAAGCTCTTATACTCCAATAAAGATTGAAAGCAAAAAATAAACAGAAGAAAAAAAAAGATCAATATTTGATCCTTGTCCTGATCCTGGAACAGACCTCCTGAAACTTCTGGAATGTCCTGTCTTTTTTATGGTAATGAGGTGAGTAAAGGAAGGTGACCTGAGGGACCTTCAGGATGGGGCTGGTCAACAAAAGCCCCAGTCATGCATATAGATGTTAGAACTTTTAATACCCCCCACTCAGCAACTCTGGGAGACGGGAGGGTATTGAGATGCTGATCAATCACCAGTGGCCAATGATTCAATCTATACACCTGTTTATTGACATCTCAAAAAAAGTCTATAAATATTGATATTCAGAGAGCCTTTGGGATGGTGAACACATGGAGGTGCTGTGAGGGTAGTGTGCTCCACTAGGGCATGGGGCCTCTGCACACCTCTACTCCCCCTTTGCCCAACGCATCTCTTTGATAGGGCTGTCGCTGAGTTTTATCCTTTATAATAACATGGGAACAGTAAGTAATGGGTTTTCCTGAGTTTGTCACCACCTCTATTGGTTATTGAACATGGAGGTGAGGTCATGGGGCCTCTGATTTTAGCCACTTGGTCGCAAGCATGAGTGACTCTGGACCACATGGCTGGCATTTGAAGTGAGGACAGTCTTGAGGCCTCAACCTGTAGGATCTTCCCTAACTCCACCGATTTGCTATCAGAAGCAAATTGCCTTGTAGATGCCCAGCAGGCACTGGGGAATTGGGTGGTGTTGGTAGAGACACAACGTATTGGGTATTAGGGAAGAATCCAGACTTACACTTCCCTGTGATTTGGGGGCTCCAGTGAGGCTCAGGGGCAGGGAAGAAATGGAAGTGGGAAACTGCATTCAGAAACTCTTACCAGTTATCTGTATTTTCAGAATTCCTGGCAGAATCAGGTAGCTTATCAAAATGCATTGTGACATGATAGCATCTTGTCCTGACGCTACTACCCATATCTTGTCCTGGGGCAAGTCATCTGCAGTTTTCTCACCTGAACAGGGAACCATGTTACGTGGGTTCTTTGAACAGCTTACCAGTCATGGATTTAAAGAGTTTAAACACATTTCATGGCCAAATTTGTCCATTTTCCACCAAGATGTGTTAATCTGAAAAAAATTCCTTGACATACCTCCTTTGGGAAAGAGATAACATTTATGTGTCAAATAATGATTATTCCTTAATTAGAAAGCCTTGGGACCATTGAGAAGAGCAACTTCTGGGAAAGCAAGCAACACAGCCCTTGTGTGAGTTGGCTTGTGAGACCAAGACTGATACACTATTAGTAAAGTCTCAAGGCCCTTTCCCTTGTCCCTTGTTGGACCACTGACAATTATTTTATTATCCTCTCAGTATATAGAATGTTAGAGGTAGACTGATAATTATGTAGACCTGCCCCATCATCAAGGAGATAGGAAGTCAATTATATTCCTTCTAGTCAATGACTGTGCGCTTGGCATGAGCATGAAATGGGAGAGTCATTCCTTTGCCATATAGTTATTAAGTCCTGACAGAGCATTTTTCTTTGTGCAGGGAAAGACCCGTAGACAAAAAATGGCAAAATACCTTGCCTTCTAGGAGGGAGAGACACAAGAACAAAAGGGGGGAATACTATGCTAGGTTATGAGTTTGTCGGAGGTAGAGAGTGATGGGGATAAAGGAGGCTGTGCTCCTTCTGTACACTTAGGGGCAAAACCCTCTATGACAAAGAGGGGTTGGAGCAGAGGCTGCAGATAGAACATGCCTGGTGTAAATCAGCAGCAGGAATTACCAGGGTAGCTGGATCTGAGTGGGTTGGAAGGGACGAGAGGGGACGGTGATGGGATCAAAGTGGCCATGGGACAGATCCTGATGAGCCTTGTAGGATACGAATCAGAATTTGACTGTGGGAGAGATGGGGAGTCACTGAGGGACTGGTCATGGGAGCAATGGGATAGGATCCCTGTGGCTGCAGTGTGGAGAGTGGCCTCTAGGGGACCAAGGACAGGGACAGAGGTGCAGTGAGCAGGCTGCGGCAGTGGTCCAGGGCAGCCATGATGGAGGCTGTACCTATGCTGTTCCCTGGGTTGATGCTATTTCTCTTGAATAACAGGCAGGACTTGCTCTGTTGAGGTTTATGTGGAAGCTTCATTCCCTAGTCATGGTGCCTTAAATCATTAGCCTTTGGTGATTGTTGGACCTCTAGCTCCTTTACCCTACCTGAGGTTGTGGGGCGTGGGTAGCGGGGTACCGGGAACTGTGGATGGAACTCATGGGGGAGAGTAGGTATGAAAGTTCCAACCCTCCTGTCAGGCAGTGGTTTCCCCTGGCAACCAGAGCCCATTCTGAGGTTACTAGGGTCTTCCCCAAAGTCACCTACTTCACATAACAAAGACACTATTATTGCTTTCAGCATGTAAGAAATACCAAGGGTTTTAGGAATTTTGCGCCAGAAAAAGGATGAAGAACAAATATATATATATTTCTTATTATAAGTCACAATATCAATATAGTGTCAATATTCAATTTATACAGTCCCCATGAGGTAAGAAAAGAGAACATTGGTATGTTTTCTTCATGGCTTTTCCATTACAGCCTGATTCCTTCACAAGTTTTTATCAATGGTGGAAACTTTTTCCCATACACGTAAGGGTAGAGAATAGTATTATAAAACCAAGGTACCAGCTCCAATATTTACGGACATATGGAGAATTTTATTTACTTTGTCCAACTTTTAAAATTCTTTATTGGTAGAGTTTTTTGATGCTAATCAGAGGTATCATACTAATTAATCATTAAATACGTCATGAAGGAGATAGACATTTTTACTTGCTTACTATATCGGGTCACGCCTAGCACCATTAATAATAATGTCCCAGAAAACAAGTTGTCAAATAGCCTTTTCAATTTGACCATCCCCCACAATCCTAACATTCTCTATGGCAAACAAACTGGTGGTTTCATTTGTTGACCTTGTAGACGGTGTGATGACCATCCTCATAACTGATCCAGAGCCCCTCCCTTCCCAGGATTTTCTCGGCCTTACTTTTGCCTAGACCCTCAGTACAGGGGTCCCTGCAATGGCCTAGGTACTTCTACAACATCAACGCTGGGAAACGCAAGGTCTTTATGTATGGTGACTTCCAGGGGAAGAGGAACAACTTTCGCAGTGATGACGACTGCACGAAAACCTGTGGTGGTCATTCAGAGACTTTGGGGTAAGGAAGGGGCAGGGAGAGTGGGAGGGGAAGGGCTGGAGAAAGAGGTGGAGCTCAGTGTGCCACACACCATTCATACCTGCACCGGACCTTTCTCCTCGCTGCCTCCCAGGAGAAGTGGCAGCATTGCCCTGTGAAACAACACCCTGAGCACTCCCTCCATGGGCCAGCTTGGCAGATGGTCACCCCCATTAGCCCCGTCATGATAATCTGAGTCTACTCACATACTCCCCCTTTTTCAGATGGGAACACTGAGTCAGCCATCCTACTGAGCAGGTCTGCAGTTCTCCTGAGCATCCGACCTAGGCTTAGAAAACTCACATCCTTCTTGTTGGTCATTCAGTCCTGGTGCCGACTGTGGTTGCATATTTCTGGGAAAGTCTAGGATCTGCCAAGATGAAAGGTGTCCAAGTCTGGGGCTTCATGGATGTCAATCAGCAAGTTCCTTTCTTTTCGCAGAGAACATGGGCCCAATAATCCTCCAGAGTCCTGAATTTTGAGGGAGACCCATGGATGGCTGGGCTGTGGCTGCTTCTGAAACAGTTTGATCTCCTCTCAGTCCTTCTCAACCCCCCCTTCCTCAGCAGAGCCCTGCCTCTTTCCTTTCCCCCCTTGGTCTACTTGCCTTAGTTCTGTCTCATCCAATGGGTTCTAAGCACTGTGCAAGCAAGTCTCCCTTTTATCTCTTGCACTTAGCACAGTTCCTGGCAAAAGGAGACAGTCCATAAATATTAAAGGAAGCAAGGAAGGAATGCAGGAGCACATTGCTCATGATCTGAGTAACTATAGAGCCTATGGTTTGAAGCCAGGATTCTTGTCTTAACACTCATCCATACTGCATCCTCACCTCCATCCCCTTCTCCACCAACACTGCTGTCCTTCTGTGTGGTCAGTGTGGAAATTCTGGCATCCAGTTCTCAGCATGTGTGGTGGGAGAGGTTTTTTTCAATGAAGACGCCCCTTTCCCCCACAATGTTGTTGCACACTTTCCTTTCTGTGGCTTCAAACATTCTGTCTTGTACTTCAATAAATTCATATTCAAATGAAACTAAGTAGAGTAGATTCTGTTGCTTGCACCTAAGAACCTTAAGCAACAGCGTCCATGGAAATGCTGATCCTTCGCACCATTCTCCAGATTCATGGGAACCTCCCCATTTCCTGCCCTAACACTGGGCCCTACCAGGTATAGGAAGCAAACCCAATACAGCACCAGGTACCTCTTAATGGCCACCACATGCTATACAAAAACGCGGCTGACAAACACCTCAAAATGAGAGCTTTTGTTCTTTACTTCTTCAGCCAGGTCAAATTTGGGTGCAGGCTGTTCTGGACTCAGAAGGAGAAAGGAAGGAGCATGAGGCTTATTCTCCATTTTTCTGAGGAATCCCCTTTCCTGAGGTCTTAAGTGGGGAGGGGGCTTCTTACTCCAGTTAAAGAAAGGCAACTACCCTTTTAGTGTGCCAGGCTCTGTGTTAGCACTTTGCTTGCATTCTTCTATTAATCCTCCTAAGGGTCCTTCAAGGGAGGAAACCATGGCACAGAGATGTCACTTAGCTGCTATATGAATTTCCTAACACAGCAGGTCCCAGCTCTCCCAGGTAGAGTGACTCTGACAAGGTTTTCATGCTCCTGCCTCTGGGAAGATGTGGGATGGAGGCACCTTTGGGGAACAGAGGGTGTCTGTTTCACTACAGAGGAGGAAATTGAGGCATGGGGACCACAACAAGCATAGTATGGAAATAAACAAGAGCACAGATGGTGTTGGTGCTGTTACTCACTTCCTTGTCGTCTTGGGCAAATTTCTCAACATCTCTGAGCTTTACTTTCTTTAAGTATAAAATAAAGATAATGGTTGCAGTTAATAATATTGCCAACCAGAGAGCACTAGAAACACTCCCTTTCCTATTTGAACTAGTCAGGTTTATTACTCACTGCAGCAAGGAATACAAATCACATTGGAAAATAGTAATATGTCTCATTAAGAGAAGGTGAGAAAGAACTTATAGGATGTGGGCTTGTATTAAGTGATTCGGGGGAGGGTTTCAGAAGCTGGCTGTGCTCTGGACTTCTGCTGTCAGGGAGTGGGGCAGTTCTCTGAATGGGTACCTTTAAAGGAAGACTAGATAGAGGTTAGAGGTGTACTTGGTAAAGACGTATCAGTCGCTCAGGTTAGGGAGATGCTTGGTCAATTTCGTGGTTTGTATAATTTAGTTCGTTTTGTATGTGTTCAAACATGATTATCAAATGTCCTATTTTTGTTTTGACCCATCACGGACAAGGATGGCCTTGTCTTATGCTTAAGTTTATGAAATGTTTATGTTGACCAAGAGAACATAAGGCCCACTGTGATACCAGATCAGGTCTTGGAACTCAGAGGTTGTTTTTTTCTTTCTCCATCAATCTCATAACGTTGTGCTGAGAGTCGAATAGACATGATATTTGTTAAATGCTTTGTACAAATATTGGCAGAGCAACTTTTCAATGAATGTCCTTTTGATAACAGTAATAGGAATACAATAATTATATAAATTATTGTATTTTTATTAATAATTACTGTTTTACAACAGTGTAATGGGAAAATGACTTGGTATTCATGAAAGGAGATTGGCTTCCATAACTTGCTATGTTGTTGTGTGATCTTGGGCAAGTCACTTCCCCTGTCTGAGCCACAGTTTCTTTCTTTGTAAAAGAGGATGATAGTATTTGCCTTCAGAAAGCCCCAGGTTTGGGTCCTTTTGAGGACCATGTTTATTAGGCTGCTAAAGTTCTTTGAACACCACAGACCAATGGAAATTGTCTAGAAACACATAGAGTTTTAGTTTCCTTGGCTCCTGATTGCTTTTTCAATGTGCTGTCGATCCACTGTAGTAAAGAATAGAACAGAGACTTCCTTGGTGGCACAGTGGTGAAGAATCTGCCCTCTAATGCAGTGGACACAGGTTCGATCCCTGGTCCGGGAAGACTGAACATGCTGGAAAGCAATTAAACCCATGAGCCACAACTACTGAAGCCTGCACACCTACAGCCTGTGCTCCAGAACAAGGGAAGCCACTGCAATGAGCAGCCCTCACACCACAAAAAATAGTAGCCTTCACTTGCCTCAACTAGAACAAAAACCTTGTGTCGCAAGGAAGACCCAACACAGCCTAAATAAATAAATAAATAAAAATAAATTTAAAAACTAAAAACTAAAAAAAAAGGAACAAACAGCATAAATTGTTGTAGTGTCACCTTCTAGAAGTTCACCCTCAGGAAGTTCCCCCAGTGCCAGAGGAGAGTCACAGTCTCTCTTCCAAATAGGTCTCCTTCTTCCTCAGAGGGAACTGAAAGCCCTCTTGCTTCAGTGATTGACCTTACCCGGGTCCAGCCCCTTTCCCACACACCTTGCCTTTATTTGACCCTGTGGTCAGAGGAGCTAAGTGTTAAATGCCGGAAGTACACACTATCATTCTTATTACAAAGGATTTTGACTTTGCAGGGAGAAGGAATATAGGTCTATTACCTCCATTGCTTCTGCAACAATCCACAATGTGGGCACCATGGATTTCAGGTGACACTTGAAGACATGAGACTCTGGGAGATTTCTGGCCCCTCATCATAAAGTTAGGAAACGGGAGGACTAGGTCTCAAACTGAGGTCCTCTGATCAGAAAACCACTGGTGGAGAGACCAGAGTTGGGGGGTGGATGTTGCGGACGATCTTCCAAGGTCCCCTGAGATCCACTTCAGTGTCTGATATTCACTCAGGCATGCAGCTCTCCTGTGGGTGAAACCAGGTGAAGGGGGTGAGTGGTCATGCTGTGGAGATGTGTTCCGCTCCCTGCTTCCACTCTGCCCAAGTCCCTTACTCACTTTTATACCCAGAAAATCAGGCTTTGTGCCTCAGATGGAGAGAGTCTTCCCCTCGCTCTCCATATGCCTGGACAAGTGCCAGTTAAGGAACTTGTGTCCATTCAGTTGAAATGCTGCCACAATAGGTGCAGGAAGGTGTCCTGTGTCACACTTCTCTTCTCAGGTCAGTAGGGGTTGGGGGGGGGGAGTGAAGGGCATTGATGCCCAGGTGTGGTGATACCTGTGGGAGGCTGAAAGGAGGACCTGAGCTAACACACTGCTGTTCACTTATCTGTCCTTTGATTTGCTCTCATCCACTCACTGACTGTCCATCACCTGCCATGCAGTGCTATTGATGCTGGGATGCTCCATGAGGAACAAATCAGACAAAAATTCCAGGTATGGATGCACAATCTATGTTTCCATAAGACCCACAGGTATAGTCAAGTCTGAGAAGTGCTCTTACTGGCATTTTGCCCCTGCAGGCAGAAGCAGGACGCCTGATTATGGGGGGAGATTTGCAGGAACAGCACTGACTCCAGCTCCTCCCCTTCTCACTCCTCTCCTCATCACTTGTTTCCACCCCTCAGCTGGAATGTGAAAAGCTCTGTCAGCACCCAGCTTGCCTCAGAAGCCCTCCTGCAAGGCCACGAAGATGAGCCGGCTCTGCCTCTCTGTAGCCCTTCTCATCTTCCTGGGCACCCTGGTGGCCGCCACCCCGGGGGGAGAAAGCAGCAACCAGGCCCAGGGTAAGTCCCTGTTCACTTCTCCTCTACAGGCTGCAGTGGGTATTGAGTGAAGTCCATGTAAGACCTGGGCAACAGGGGTTCAGGGGTGCTGCCAACCCTCTCTGGGTTTCTCTTGGGAAGTTGGGCACTTTTAATTCCAAGGACACTTCCTGACTCTCAAAAGGAATTATTACCTTCCAGCTTTTAATAAAAGCAACCCACCAAATTCTCCCAGATCAGGAACCCCATCTCTGAGACTCTCTATCCTTGGGCACTGCCTTATCCCTGAACCTCACTTTAATGTAAAGAAAAGATCCATATTTCATCCTTGTCCTGGTCCCTAGAACAGACCTCCTGTAAAGTCTCTTAATTTACTGTCTTCGTAGGTCGTGAGATGAGTCTAGGATGGCACCCTAGATAGCTTCTGGATGGGACTGGACTCTAGAAGGTCCCATCTGGTGATTAAAGTGTTAGAATCTTCAACCTCCAGCCCCTCTGGGGAGAGGATACTGAGGTAGAGTTCAATCAACAATGGCGAATGATTCAAATTGCCTACCTTGAACCTTCAATGAAAACCCATAATCAATAGGTTCAGAGAGCTTCAAGGGATCAAGGGATTGTGAGGGGGATGTGTTCAGAGAGGGCATGGAAGTTCACCCCCCATCCCCACCTGCGCTATGCATCTCCTCCATAGGGCTGTCCCAGTTTTATCCTTTGTAATAACTGGGAAGAGTAAGTAAAAAGCTCTCCTGAGCTCTGTGAATGGTTCTAAAGATTATTGAATATGGGAGGTGAGGTCATGGAACCTCCGAAATTAGAGACAGACATGGGTCACATGTATGGGTGACCCTGGGCCTTGTGATCAACACTTGAAGTGGGGGCTGTCTTCTGAGACTGAGCCCTCAACCTGTAGGGTGTGTGCTACCTCCGTGGATATAGCAACAGAAGTGAATTCACTTGTGGGATGCCCAGTAGGTGTTGGAGAATTGGTTGGTGTTGGTAAAGACGCCACATATTTGCTGTCAGGGACCAAACCCAGACTCACTCTTCCATTTAACTTGTGGCTGGGATGAGGTTTGGGCACAGGGGACTATTGTATGTGGGGCAGTGTACTCAGAAGTCCTTATCACTTATCTGCATTTTCAGAATTCCAGGCAGAATTGCATACTTCATTAAATGGGTGTGACATGATAGTATCTTGTTCTGATCCTATGACCCACATGCCTTGTGTCCTGGGGCAAGTGATCTGTAGTTTCCTCACCTGAACAGGGGGACCATGTTACATGACTTCTTTGAAAGGATTACCAATCATGAATATAAAGAGTTTACTCATTTCATGGTCAATGATGTCCATTTTCCCCCAAAATATCTGTCTGAAAACTTGTCTACCTACACTCCCTCACCAACCCCAAAAAAGAAATTTATGTCAAATAACAATCATTTCTCTGTTATGAAATTAATCAGAAAGCTGAGTGTCATTGAATTTCTACCATTCCTGAGGCAACTACAGGGAGAGCAAGAAATGCAGTCCTTTTGTGCATTTGCTTGTGGGGACAAGACTGTTTTTTCCACGTTGGTACAATACAAGTCAAAACTCTAGGCCCTTCTCCTTGTCCCCCAGTCAGACTATTACTTTATTTTCCTATTAAGATATAGAATATTAGAGGTGGTGTTATAATTATATAGACATGCCCCATCACCAAGTAGACATTTCACTAACTGGAATTTTACTATATCCTGTCTCTTCAAAGACTGTGCACTTGGAATGAATATGAAATGAGAGATTCATTCCCTTAGAAAATATTTATCAAATACTTATACTTCTTGTTGCTAGAAAGCATAGTCCTTGGTGCAGAGAAACAGCTGAAAACAATTTAGTAAAATAATCTGCCTTCTAGGAGGGACACAGAAAATAAAGAAATGGGAAAATACTGTACCAGGTCATGATGCATGTTTTGAGGAAAGAGAGTGATGGGGATAAAGAAGGCTGTGCTCCTTCTGCAGAGTGTCAGTGAAACCCTCTGTGATAAGGAGGCATTGAGAAGAGGCTCCAAAAAAATACAAACAAAGAAACAAACAAACAAACGAAGTACCCAAAAAACAAACAAACCAAACCGAACAAAAACATACCTGGTGTCTTTGAACAGCAGCAAGGACCAGGGTTGATGGAGCTCAGTGGGTGGTGGGGAGGGGAATGAAAGGGGGGAGGCCATGGAAGCAAGTCATGAGGAGCCTTGTAGGACTTTAGAAGAATCAGAATTTGACTCTGAAAGATGGGGAGTCAGTAGTAATTAGTCATGGGAGCAGTGAGATAAGGCTCAAGTTGTATCAGGGTCCCTGTGACTGCAGTTTGGAGAGTGTCCTCTAGGTCATGAAGGGCAGAGACAGAGGTCCAGGTGAGCCATGATGAAGCTTGGACCTGTGTTGTTCCCTGGGCCCATCCAAGTTTTCAATTACATGAATGCCTTGCTCTGTTGATATTTCTATGGAGGATTCATCACAAATCATAATTCATTAAATATTTAGCCATTTGTGATTGATTCAACCTCCAAACACTCTTCTTTCCCTGAGGCATGAGGGCAGGAAAGGGGAATGTGGGCATGAAAATTCCCACCCACTAATCAGGCAGTTGCTTTCTTGGTAATGAATCCCCATTTTTGGAGCAGGTAGGGCTTTCAAAAGTCTCCTCTCTCGCATAATAAAATGCTCTCTTTTTACTCTCATCTCTTTCAAAATTCCAACATTGTAGGAGCTCCTATGAGCCAGGAATGGGATGAAGGGGGGAAGGTAGGGGAAGCAAGTCTTTAGGGGGGAGGACAGTGAATTCATTTTGGTCAATGTTGAGTCCATGGTGCTTGTAGAACACTTAGGGAAGGATTTTGAGTAGACATTGATTCATTCATTCACTTGTTCGTGACATGTTTATTAGGGATAAAATATGTGAAGAATGAAACCATTGATCACACTCCATGGCTTCATCCTCTGGCTCTGCCAGTTTTACAGGTGTGTGGCCAATTCAGTTTGCTAGAGCTTTACACTTATGAGTGGAGGTAGACCTTGAATAGTGTGCACAGAGAGGGAGTCATTTACAAGGAGGAACCATAGGAGGCGCAGAAAACGTGGGGATCGCTGATACCTCAGAAAGTGAAAGAAGCAGAGTGAGCTCCTTGTCCTGATGTGCTGTTAAAAGTCACTGAGTTGATGAGAATCGCTAAGTAATTCTGAGAGAAGTAGAATGAATAATATAAAATACCCGTTACCACTTATTGACAAGCTACTATATGCCAAGCCCTGCACATACATTTTCATCTCTAAACATCACAGCAATCTTAATAAGTTTTTCTTCCGTTTAAAGTCATACAAGCTGAAGCTGAGAAGTTTCAGCCTTTCTCCAAGGTCACATAAACAATACTGGCAGAGACTGGAATTGAAACTCAACACTCTCTGCCTTCCATGGTTTTCTTTAAAAGAGGTTTGAAAGCTGTACCTTCAAAAGCCCTGGAGATTCACCAGAGGAGACTCAGAGCTCTTCAAATAGGGAAGCTCTGCTTTTCATCATTTTTCATGATAGGAAAAGATGTAAACAAATTTCTTAAAGAATTTTGTTCGCATTTATGCCATGAAAGCCTTACCTATGGGATAGAGGAGGATGATGGCTGAGAAAAAGCCATTGGATTGAAAAATGAGGAACTTAGCAGTAACCCCTGGTGAAGGCATCAGATCTCTCTGTATGTGAGCAACCATAACTGACTCTGGCTATTGGAAGCAGAGAAGGAATTTGTGAGAACAGTGTGGGGATGTAGTGGGCATCCATTCTCCCTTCCTTATTGTACCCTTAAGTGAGATCCTCCTGGACTCATCTGTTGTCACCCACAGCACTAATTGTTTTAGTTCAGGTCATGGACTGAAGGGAATGCTAAAAGATCCCAGGTTGGAAAATATGGTAAGCAGGGAAGAACTAAAGTTTTCCTAGGCCACCTCTGAATTATGTCCATTTTTGGGTCTTTTGTGATTCATTGATCAAGATTATGTTCTAGGGAGAGCATCTGATTGGCCACTCTTTGGGGGTCAGTCAGGCACTTTGACGGGAGCCCCAATCCCACCAGTCCTAGGTGGAGGAACAGTCATTCCTCAAGCAAAATCAGGCTACGGTATCAGAAAAAGGACAATCAGATTCTAGGTGACAAAACAAACAAAAAAAAAGCCCATATACTCAGAGAGAGAAGTTTCCATAGAGAGATGGGAGTTTGAGTGGGTCCAGCAGTCCAAGAGGAGGAAACTCCTTTGTTTGGTGAAAGGCACCGCGTTTGTTCCTGGGAATTTCTCAGATCTTCTATATTCACTTGTTTACAGTCACCTGAAAGTGCACATCTGCAGCTGATAATGTCACCTCCCCTTTTAACCTTTCCTTCCTCTCCTTCTACTTCCTTTCTTCCTTTTCATGATAAATATGATGTTACACACACGAAGTCACATCCACAATCTTTGATGCATCATCTCTGTTAATATCAGATAGATTTCCTGTGAGATATTTGTGTATTTGTAACATTGAAATAATTGGGGATGCATGACTAACTGTTTTTGGTGAGTGTCTTCCTTCTGATTTTCAGCTGTTTTTCCTGCAAGTCATTTTTCCCTTAGCTGAACTTCAGTTTCTTCCTCTGTGAAATAGGAATAAGGATACTTACTTCATAAGATTGTTAAAGAAGAAAAAGCTACCTTTTACTGAACACCTACAGCGAGCCCACCCCACTAGTCACAATTTTAAATTCATTGCAGGTGAGGTGAGTGATGAGCTGAAAGTATTTGGAGTGGGAGTGGGGGAAGGGTGGACAACAAGGAGTGGTGAGGATTATGGAAACTGGAGAGAACGCTCCCCTCATGAGAAGTGAGCAGCTTTACTTGGCTTAGTTCATGGTTTTCAAAGTGTGGTCCCTTGAATAGCATCATCAGCTGCCTTGGAAACCTGTTAGATGTAGATACTCAGGTTCCACTCCAGTCCTACTGAATGAAAATTCTGGGAGATGGAGATCTCAAATCCATGTTTGATCACCTGGCTAAGTGAGTCTGATGCTCACTCAAGTTCAGGACCCACAGCTCTTGTTCAATTGCAGGACTGTGTTGCTAGATCTTTTGTTTTTTCCCACAACATTACAAAATATACTTTTACATGAAATCCCCTGCTGTTAAATCCTGGAAAATGTTTCAAATTGTAAATTATGCTGTGTGGGCCAAAAATACTTATATTCTAGTCATATTTGAAACTCTGGTTTGTGCTTTTCCTTTTCATCTTTAAAAAATTCCTTAAAAACCCAGTATTCATGACACCACTTTTAAGGAGGAAGACTTTGTATGTCCAAAAAGTACTTTGACTTCTCAGAGAGAAGGAATATATGAGGGTTAGACAAAATTACCCGCATTTTGCCTGTAGAGTTTGTACAGCCAGAGTGAGGATCAGTTTTGACTCCCCTTGTAGGTCTATTACCTCCATCACTTCCACAGCAACCCTGTGATGCGGGCAGCATGGATCTTGTGACATTTGAAGATACAGAGCTCTGGGAGATTTAAGTCCTCAGGATACAAACTTAGGAAAAGGCAGAGTTGGGTCCCCAAACTGAGGTCCTATGATTCCAAAATCACTGGGGGAGAGAGCAGGAGTAGGGGGGTTGTTGTCACCGAACTTCCAAGCTCCCCTGATGTCCACTCAGGCAGGCAGATGGTCTGTTTTTGAAACCAGGTGAGGGGTGGTGGGTGGTCATGCTGTGGAGATGTGTTCAGCTCCCTGCTTCCCCTTCGCCCACATCTCTTACTCTTTTTTTCTATCCAGAAAACAGGTTTGCTTCCCTAGGAGGACATCACTTTCTTCCATTTCAGCTTCTGCCTGGACCACAGTGCCAGGTAAACAACAAGTGTGCATCTAGTTGAGAAACTGTGACAAAGGTTGCTGGAATTTTCCTGTGTCACATCTGTTTTCTGAGTTAGGTAGGGGTAGGGGTGAGGGTGAAGGGTATTGATGCCCAGATGGGATGTCACCTGAAGGAGTAGAAAGGAGGTCCTTAGCTAACACACTGCTGATCACTTATCTGTCCTTTGAATTTCTCTCATCCACTCACTGCTCATCACCTGCCATGCACTGCTCTAGGTGCTGGGATGCTCACTGAGTCAACATATTGGACAAAATTTCACCTGTGGAATCACAATCTTCATTTCCATGAGACCCACAAGCATAGTCAAGTCTGAGAAGTGCCATTAGAGGGCATTTGCCCACTGCCGACAGAAGAAGGAAGACTGGTTATGTCAGAGGTTATGCAATAAATAGGACTGATCCCAGCTCCTCCCCTTCCTTCCTCCTGTCCTCATTGTCTGATCCCACCCAGCAGCTGGGTTAGGAAAAGCTCTGTCAGCCCCCAGCTTTCCTGAGAAGCCTTCCTGCAAAGCCACGAGGATGAGCCGGCTCTGCCTGTCTATAGCCCTTCTTGTCCTCCTGGTTACCCTGGTGCCCTGCACCCTGGGGGGTAAAATCAGTCAAAATCCCCCGGGCAAGTCCCGGCTCACCTCTCTTCTGCAGGCTGCGGGGATGGGGGCAAATGAGGGAAGTCCATTGAGGGGGCTGTTGAGCAGTGGTTGGGTAGGTGCTGCCAATGCTCTCTGGATTCCTTCTGGGAAGTTGGGCAGTTTTAACTCCAGGGACATTTCAACACTCTCAATAGGAAAAAAAATTAAAATTAAAAAAATATGTATTCCTCCTAACTCTAGCAGATCAGGGACCCCATCTCTGAGACTCTGGATTCATGGTCAGGGCCATGTCTCTGAACCTCACTGTCGTGTAATCAAAAGATCAGTATTTGATTCTTGTCCTGATCCTGGAATGACCTCCTGAAACTCCGGCAATTTACTGTCTTTTTTATGGTAATGAGGAAGGTCACCTGAGAGACCTTCAGGATGGGGCTGGTCTCCAAAAGCCCCAATCATGTGTTTAGAGGTTAGAACTTTCAACAGCTCTCACATAGCACCTCTGGGAGACAGGAGAGTAATGAGAGTGAGATCAAGCACCAGGGGTCAAAGATTCAATCCATACACCTCCTTATTGATGCCTCTATAAAAATCCATAAATATTGGGGTTCAGAGAGTCTTTGGGGTGGTGAACTCAAGGAGATGCTATGAGACTGGTGTGCTCCACTAGGGCATGGGGGTTCCTCACACCTCTATTCCCCCTTTGCCCTACACATCTCCTCCTTAGGGTTGTCCCTCAGTTTTACCCTTTATAATAACATGGGAACTGTAAGTAATGGGTTTTCCTGAGTTTGGTCACTGCCTCTATTGGTTATTGGACATGGAGGTGGGGTCATGGAGCCTCTGATTTTTAGCCAGTTGTTCACAAGCATGTTGACTCGGGACCACGTGGCTGGCATTTGAAGTGGGGACAGTTTTGAGCCCTCAACCTGCGGGATGTGCATTAACTCCACGGACTTATTATCAGAATTAAATTGCCTTGTGGGATGCCCAGCATGTATTGGGGAATTGGGTGGTGTTGGAAGAGACACCATGTACTGGGTATCAGGGAAGAACCCAGACTCACTCTCCCCTGTGATCTGGGGGCTCCGGTGAGTCTCAGGGACAGGGAAGTAATGAAATTGGGAAACTGCACCCAGAGACTCTTACCAGTTATCTGTATTTTCAGAATTCCTGACAGAATCAGGTAGCTATTTAAAATGCCTTGTGACATGATAGTACCTTGTCCTGACCCTACCACCCACATGCCCCATGTCCTGGGGCAAGTCATCTGCAGTTTTCTCACTTGAACTGGGGAAGCATGTTACGTGGGTTCTTTGAACAGCTTACCAGTCATGAGTTTAAAGTGTTTAAACACACTTCATGGCCAAATTTGTCGATTTTCCACCAAGTTATGTTAAACTGAAAAAAAATTTTTCAACGTGCCTCCTTTGGACAGGAGAAAATATTTTGGTGTCAAATAATGATTATTCCTACAGTATTCAAATTAATCAGAAAGATGTGGGACCACTTAGCACACAACTGCAGGGAAAGCAAGAAACACAGTCCTCCATTGTGTGAGTTGGCTCAAGGGACCAAGGCTGATACAATATTTGTAAAGTCTCAAGCCTTTTCTCTTGTCCCCTGTATGACTATTGATTATTATTTTATTATCCTCTCAGGATATAGAATGTTAGAGTTAGATTGATAATTATGCAGACCTGCCCCATCATCAAGGAGACAGGAATTCAATTATTTTCATTCTGGTCAATGACTGTGCACTTGGTGTGAGCATGAAATGGGAGATTCATTCCCTTGCCATATAGTTTTTAAGTCCTGACAAAGGATTATTTTTAGTGCAGGGAAAGAGCTCTAGAGAAAATATGGCAAAATACCTTGCGTTCTCAAAGGGAGGGAGACAAGAGCAAAAGGAGGGAATACTATGCTAGGTTATGAGCTTGTTGAAGGTAGAGAGTGATGGGGATAAAGAAGGCTGTGCTTCTTCTGTACACTGAGGAGTGAAGCCCTCTGTGACAAGGGGGATTTGGAGCAGAGGCTGCAGATACAACATGCTTGGTGTAAACCAGCAGCAGGAATTACCAGAGTAGCTGGAACTGAGTAGGTGGGAGGGGAGGAGAGGGGAAGGTGATGAGACCAAAGTGGCCAAGGGGACAGGTCCTGACCAACCTTGTAAGGTATGAATCAGAATTTGACTGTGGGAGAGATGGGGAGTCACTTGGGGACTGGTCATGGGAGTAATGGGATAGGATCTGTGCAGCTGCAGTGTGGAGAGTGGCCTCTAGGGGACCAAGGACAGGGACAGAGGCCCAGTGAGCAGGCTGCGGCAGTGGTCCAGGGGAGCCATGATGGAGGGTGTAACTATGTTGTTCCCTGGGTCAATGCCAGTTCTCTTGAATAACAGGAATGACTTGCACTGTTGAGGTTTCTATGGAAGCTTCATTACCTAGTAATGGTGCCTTAAATCATTAGCCATTGCTGATTGTTCAAACTCCAGCTCTTCTCCCCCCCTGAAATTGGGGGTGTGGGGGACTGTGGATGGAACCCATGGGGGAGGGTAGGCATGAAAGTTCCACCCTTCCTGTCAGGCAGTGTTTTCCCCTGGCAATCAGAGCCCATTCTGAAGTTCCTAGGGTCTTCCCAAGAGTCACCAACTTCACATAACAAAGACACTTTTATTGCTCTCAGCATTTAAGAACTACTAAGGGTTTGAGGAATTCTGTGCCAGGAAAAGGATGAAGAACAAATGTATGTATTTCTTATTATAAATCATAATATCAATATAGTGTCAATACTCAATTTATACAGTCTGTGAGCTAACAAAAGAGAACACACTGGTATGTTTTCTTCATGGCTTTCTCCATTACACCCTGGTTCCTTCACATGCTTTTTTTAATGGTGGAAACTTTTTCCCATACACATAAGGGCAGAGAATAGTAGTATAAAATCCAGGTACCAGCTCCAATAATTGATGACATATGGCAAGTACTCTTTATCTTGTCCACCTTTTAAAATTATTTTTTGTAAGAGTTTTTTGAACCTAATCAAAGGCATCATACCCATTAATCTTAAAATAATTCATGAAGTCGATGTTAATTTTTACATGCTGACTATATCGTGTCATGTCTATCACCATTAATAATAATGTCCCAAAAAGCAGGTTGTCAAACAGTCTTTTCAATTTGACCAATCCCCACAACCCTAGCATTCTTTATGGCAAACAAACTGGTGGTTTCAGTAGTTGACCTCGTAGACTGAGGTGTGATGACCATCCTCATAACTGACCAAAAGCCCTTCTTATCTCAGTGCCAATTCAGGGTAGGATCTTTATGACAACTGCTTCCTGGAGGCTCATTATACAGAACCCTGCAAAGCGCCCACGCTTAGATATTTCTACAGCTCAAACACCGCAAAATCAGAGGCCTTTACTATTGCTGACTGCCAGTGGAAGAAGAACCAATTCCGCATGGGAGAGGAATGCATGAAGAACTGCGGTGGTCATGTGGGGACCTAGGGGTAAGAAAGGGGGCAGGACAGGGTGGAAGTAGAAGGGCTGGGGAGAGGGGTACAGCTCAAGGGGCCACACACCATTCACCCCTGCACATGGCCTTTCCTCCTCAAGGCCTCCCAGGAGAAGTGGCTGCAATGTCCTGTGAAACCACATGCTGAGCACATCCACCATGTACCAGCTTGGCAGAAGGTCACGCTCAGAAGCCCCATCACGATAATCTGAGCCTACTCACATGCTCCCCCTTTCTCAGATGGGAACACTAAGCCAGCCACTCTACTGAGCATGTCTGCAGTTCTCCTGAGCATCCCACCCGGGCTTGGAAAACTCACATCCTTCTTGTTGGTCATTTCAGTCCTGGTGTAGACTGTGGATGCTTATATCTGGGAAAGTCTAGGATCTGTCAAGATGAATGGTGTCCAGGTCTGGGGCTTCAGAGATGTTAATCAGCAAGTTCCTTTCTTTTTGCAGAGAACCTGGGCAGAGTGTTTCCCCGAATGTCCGAAGTCTAAGGAGGACCCACACACAGCTGGGCTGTGGATTCTTCTGAAACAGTTTGGTCTGCTCTGAGTCCTTCTTAACCCTCCCTTCCTCAGCAGAACCCTGCCTCTTTCCTTCCCCCCATGGGTCTACTTGCCTTAGTTCTGTCTCAACCTGTGGGTTCTAAGCACCGTGCAAGCAAGTCTCCCCTTTATCTCTTGCACTTAGCACAGTTCCTGGCAAAAGGAGACAGTCCATAAATATTAGAGGAGGCAAGGAAGGAATGCAGGAGCACATTGCTCATGACCCGACTAACTATAAAGCCTATGGTTTGAAGCCAGGATTCTTGTCTTAACCCTCATCCTCACTGCATTCTCACTTTCATCCCCCTCCCCACCATCACTGCTGTCCTGTGGGTGGCTAAGGTGGAAATTCTGGCATCCAGTTCTCAGCATCCGTGGTGGGAGAGGGCTTTTCAATAAAGATGCCCCCTTCCCCCACAATGTTGTTGCACATTTTCCTTTCTGTGGCTTCAAACAGTCTGCCTATTATTTCAGTAAATTCATATTCAAATTAAACTAACTGGAGTGCATTCTGTTGTTTGCAACTAAGAACATTAACTAATAGGGTCTGTGGAAATGCTTGTCCTTCTCACTGGTCTGCAGAGCCATGCTCATGTCCCATTTTCTGTCCTTAGACTGGGCCCTACCAGGTATAGGAATCAAACATATTACAGCACCTTCTACCTTTTAATGGCCACCCCAAAATACACAATAACCCTGCAGACAGACACCTCAAAATGAGAGCTTTCATTATTTACTTCTTGAGCCAGTTCAAATTTGGGTGCAGACTTCTCCTGGACTCTCAAAAGGGGAAAGGAAGGAGCATAAGCCTCAACTGCCCATTTTTTCTGAGGAATCCCCTTTTGTGAGGTTATGTGTGGGGAGGGAGCTTCTTATTTCATTTTAAGAAGGGCAACTACCCTTTTAGTGTGCCAGGCTCTGTGTTAGCATTTGGCCTGCATTCTTCTATTAGTCCTCCTAAGAATCCTTCAAGGGAGGAACCGGTGGCATGGAGATGTCACTTAGCTGCTGTATGAGTTTCCGAGCACAGCAGGTCCCAGCTCTCCAAAGTAGGGTGACTTTGACAAGGTTTTCATGCTCCTGCCTCTGGGAAGATGTGGGATGGAGGCATCTTTGGAGAACAGAGAGTGTCTGCTTTACTACAGATGGGGAAATTGAGGCATGTTGACCATAAGAAGCATAGTATTTAAATAAATGAGCACAGGTGGTGTTGGTGCTGTTAGTCACTTTCTTGTTGTCTTGGGCAAATTTCTCAACATCTCTGAGCTTTATTTTCTTTAATGATAAAATAAGGATAATATTTGCATCTGTTAATATTTCCACCCAGAGAGCACTAGATACACTCCCTTTCCTAGTTAAATTAGTCAGGTTTATTACTCACTGCAGCAAGGATTGGAATCACCTTGGAAAACACTATAATGTGTCATTAAGGGAATATGAGGAAGAACTTATAGGATGTTGGCTTGTATTATGTGATTGGGGGGAGGGTTTCAGAAGCTGGCTCTGCTCTGGATGTCTGCTTTCAGGAAGTGGGGCAGTTTCCTGAATGGGTACCTTTAAAGGAAGACTAGATAGAGGTTAGAGGTGTACTTGGTAAAGAAGTAACAGTCACTCAGGATAGGGGGATGCTTGGTCATTTTCATGGTTTGTATAATTTAGCTCGTTTTGTATGTGTTCAAACATGATTACAAAATATTCTATTTTTGTCTTGATCCATCATGGACAAGGATGGTCCTGTCTTATGCTTAACTTTTGTGAAATGTTTATGTTGACCAAGAGAACATAAGGCCCACTGTGATGTCAGATCATGTCTTGGAACTCAGAGGTTGCTTTTTTCTTTCTCCATCAATCTCATAAAGTTGTACTGAGAGTTGAAAAGACATAATATTTGTTAAATGCTCTGTACGAGTATTGGCAGAGTAACTTTTTTTTTTTTTATTTTTTTTTTATTTTTTATTTTTTTATGGCAGAGTAACTTTTTAATGAACATCATTTTGATAACAGTAATAGGAATACTACAATTATAGAAATTCTTGAATATTTATTAATAATTATTAATTTATAACAGTGTAATGGGAAAATGACTTTTTTTTCATGAAAGGAGATTGGTGTCTGTAACTCACTATATTGCTGTGGGATCTTGGGCAAGTCACATCACCTCTCTGAGCCACAGATTCTTTCTTTGTAAAAGATCATGGTAGTATCTGCCTTCAGAAAGCCCCAGGTTTGGGTCCTTTTGAGGACCATGTTGATTAGGCTGCTGAAGTGCTTTGAACACCACAGACCAAAGCAAATTGTCTAAAAACACATAGAGTTTTAGTTTCCTTGGCTCCTGACTGATTTTTAAATGTGCTGTCCATTGACTTCCTTGGTAGAGCAGTAGTAAAGAATCCGCCTGCTAGTGTAGCAAACACAGGTTCGATGTCCAGGAAGATCCCACATGCTGGGGAGCAATTAAGCCTGCAAGCCACAACTACTGAAGCCTGCGCACCTAGAGCCTGTGCTCTGTGACAAGGGAAGCCACCACAGTGAGACGCCCGCATACCATACCAAAGGGTAGCAGCCCTTCTCCTCAACTAGAGGAAGACACACATAGCAAGGAAGACCCCACACAGCCAAAATAAATAGATATATATAAATAAATTTAAAAATTAAAAAGAAAAAGAAACAAACATAAATTGTTGTCATGTCAGCTTCTAGAAGTTCACCCTCAGGAAGTTCCCCCAGTGCCAGAGGAGAGTCACAGTCTCTCTTCCAAATAGGTCTCCTTCTTCCTCAGAGGGAACTGAAAGCCCTCTTGCTTCAGTGATTGACCTTACCGGGGTCCAGCCACTTCTCCACCCCACGTTGCTTTATTTGACCCTCTGGTCAAAGAAGCTGAGTGTTAACTGTCAGAAGTACACTCTATCATTCTTACTACAAAGGCTTTTGACTTGCAGGAAGAAGGAATATATGTCTATTGCCTCCATTGCTTCAATAACAACCCAGAATGTGGGCATCTCAGATTTCAGGTGACACCTGAGCACATGGGGCTCTGGGGGTTTTCTGGTCCTTGGCCACAAAGTTAGGAAAAGGGCAAGCTGGGACTCAAACTGAGGTTCTTTGATTACAAAAGTACTGGTGGTGAGACCAGAGTTGGGAGGGGGGATGTTGCAGGTGATCTTCCAAGGTCCCCTGAGATGCACTCCTGGCCCTGTGATCCATTGAGGCAGGCAGCTCTCCTGTTTGTGAAACCAGGTGAGGGGCACTGGGAGATCATGCTGTGGAGACATGTTCAGCTCCCTGCTTCCCCTCCTCCCACACCTCTTAAATTTTTTTCTACCCAGAAAATCAAGGTTTGTGCTTCAGATAGAGATAGTCTTCCCACGGCTCACCATATGCCTGGACAAGTGCCAGGGAAAGAGCTTGTGTCCATTCAGTTGAGATGCTGCCACTATGGGTGCAGGAGGGTGTCCTGTGTCACACCTGTCTTCAGATGTTTGTGGGGCTGGGGGGAATGAAGGGCATTGATGCCCAGATGTGATGACACCTGTGGGAGGCTCAAAAGGAGGACCTGAGCTAACATACTGCTTTTCACTTATCTGCCCTTCGATTTGTTCTCATCCACTCACTGACTGACCATCACCTGCCATGTGCTGCTCTAGGTGCTGGGACGCTCCCTGAGTCAACATATTGGAGAAAATTCTACGTGTGGAATTACAGTCTGTGGTTCCACAAGACCCACAGGCATAGTCAAGTCTGAGTAGTGCTGTTACCAGGCATTTGACCCTAGCAGGCAGAAACAGGAAGCCTGGTTACGGGGGGAGATTTCCAGGAACAGCACTGACTCCAGCTCCTCCCCTTCCTCAATCCTCTACTCATCGCCTCTTCCCACCCCTCAGATGGAATGTGAAAAGCTCTGACAGCACCCAGCTTACCTCAGAAGCCCTCCTGCAAGGCCAGGAGGATGAGCTGGCTCTGTCTCTGTTTAGCCTTTAGTCCTCCTGGGCACCCTAGTGGCCGCCACCCCGGGGAGAGAAAACAGCAATCAGGTCCAGGTTAAGTCCCTGCTCATCTCTCCTCTGCAGGCTGCGGGGCAGGGGTGTTGGGATGGGGGTGGGTGTGGGACCTCCATGGAAGGGGCTGGGGAACAGGGGTTGGGGGAGGTGCTGCCAATCCTCTCTGCATTACTCCTGGGAAGCTGGGCATTTTTAACTTCAGGGACAATTCCTGACTATCAAAAGGAATCATTAAGTTCCAGCTTTTAATAAATGTAACCCACTGAACAGTACCAGACCAGGGACCCCATCTCTGAGACTCTCTATCCCTGGTCACTGCCTTGTCCCTGAACTTCACTTTAATGTAAAGAAAATACCCATGTTTGATCCTTGTCCTGGTTCCTAGAACAAACCTCCTAAAATTCTTGGAATTTACTGTCTTTGTATGCTATGAGATGAGTCAAGGATGGCACCCTAGATAGCTTCTGGATGGGACTGGACTCCAGAAGACCTCACCTGGTGATTAGAAGGTTAGAACCTTCAACCCCCAGTCCCTCTGTGGAGAGAACAGAGTACTGAGGTAGAGTTCAGTCACCAACAGCCAATGATTCAATCGAATTGCCTACCTTGAACCCTCAATTAAAACCCATAGTCATTGGCTTCAGAGAGCTTCAGGGGAGGTGAACACATCAAGGGATTGTGAGGGTGGTGTGTTCTGAGAGGGAATGGAGGCTCAGCACCCCCACTCCCCCATTGCCCTATGCATCTCCTCCGTAGGGCTGTCCCACGGTTTTATCCTTTATCATAATGTGGGACAGTAAGTAAAAGGCTTTCCTGAGTTCTGGGAGTGATTCTAATGATTACTGAATATGGGAGGTGTGGTCATGGAACCTCTGAATTTATAGGCAGTTGGTCACATGTATGTATGACCCTGGGCCTTGTGATCAACACTTGAAGTGGGGGTTGACCTCTGGGACTGAGCCCTCAGCCTGTGGGATATGTGCTCCCTCTGCGGATTTAGCATCAGAAGTGAACTGACCTGTGGGATGCCCAGTGGGTGTTGGAGAATTGGTTGGTGTTGGTAGAGACACCACATATTTGCTGTCAGGGACCAAATCTGAACTCACTCTTCTATATAATTTGTAGCTGGGGTGAGGTTTGGGGACAGGGGACTATTGTATGTGAGACAGTGCACTCAGAAGTCCTTATCACTTATCTTCATTTTCAGAATTCCTGGCAGAATCAGGTACTTTATTAAATGGGTTGTGACATCATAGTACCTTGTCCTGATCCTACAACCCACATGCCTTGTGTCCTGGGGCAAGTGATCTGTAGTTTCCTCACCTGAACAGGGGGACCATGTTACACAACTTTTTTGAAAGGATTACCAATCGTGAATATAAAGAGTTTACCCATTTGTCAGTGATGTCCATATTCCACCAAATTGTCTTAGGCTGAAAATTTGACCAGCCATATTTCCTCAGCACTGCCCCCAAAAGTTATTTACGTCAAATAATGGTCATTTCCTTATTATGAAATTAATAAGGAAGTTAAGTGTTGGTGAAGTTCTTCCTGTCCTGGTGCAACTTCAGGGAGGGCAAGAAAAGCAGTACTTTTGTACATTTGCTTGTGGGGGCAAGGCTGTTGTTTCCAGGCTGGCACAATATTAGTCTAAACTCTAGGCCCCCCCCTTGGGCCCAGTCAGACTATTATTTTATTTTCCTATTAGGATATAGAATATCATAATTTATAGACATGCTCCACCACCAAATAGACATTTCACTATCAGGAATTTTATTATATCCCATCTCTTTAACGATTGCGCCCTTGGCATGAGTATGAAATGGGAGGTTCATTCCCTTGACAAATATTTATGAAATATTTATGCTTCTTGTCCTTAGAAAGCATAGTTCTTGGTGTAGGGGAACAGTTGAAACAAAATTAGGAAATTAATCTGCCTTCTAGGAGCAAGCCAGACAATAAAGAAATGGGAAAATACTATGCCAAGTCATGATGCATGTTTTGAAGAAAGAGAGTGATGGAGATAAAGGAGGCTGTGCTCCTTCTGTAGCGGGTCAGTGAAACCCTCTGTGATAAGGAGGCATTGAAAAGAGGCTGAAAAACAAAGACAAAATCCAAAAAACAAAAATCCCTGTGCCTGGTGTGTTTGAACAGCAGAAGGAACATGGCGGCTGGAGGTGAGTGGGTAGAGGTGAGGGGAGTGAAAGGGGATGAGGCAGAGAGGCCATCAAGGCAAGACACAAGGAGCCTTGTAGGGATTTAAAGAATCAGAATTTGACTCTGAGAGAGATGGGGAGTCACAGAGGGATTGGTCATGGGAGCAGTGGGATAGGGCTCAAGTTGTATCAGGGCCCCTGTGGCTGCAGTTTGGAAAGTGGCCTCCAGGGGGCGAAGGGCAGGGACAGAAGCCCAGGTGAGCCATGATGGACCATGGGCCAATGTTGTTCCCTGTGTCTATCCCAGTTCTGAATTACATGAATGCCTTGCTCTGTTGAGGTTCCTATGGAGGCTTCATCACAAATCATGATTCATTAAATCTTTAGCTATTTGTGATTTATTCAAACTCTAAACCTCTCCCCAGACTGAGGTGTGGGAGCAGGGAAAGGGGGAAAGTGGGAATAAAAATTCCCACCCTCTAATCAGGCAGATGCTCCTCTTGGCAATGAATCCCCATTCTTGGAGTAGGTAGGGGCTTTCAAAATTCACCTCCCTCACATAATAAAAGACTCTCTTTTTACTCTCATCTCTTTCAAAATTTGAACATTGTAGGAGCTCCCATTAAGCCAGGAATGGGATGAAGGGGGGAAGGTGGGGGAAGCAAGTCTTTAGGGGGAAGGACAGTGAATTCAGTTTGGTCAATGTTGAGTCCATGGTGCTTGTAGAACACTTAGGCAAGGATGTTGAGTAGACATCAATTCATTCATTCATTTGTTCATGAAACGTTTATTAGGGATAAACTATGTGAAGACTGAAACTTTTGATCAGACTCCATGGCTTCCTACTCTGGCTATGCCCATTTCCTATGTGTGTGGTCAGTTTGATTTGCTAGAGCTTTACTTTTGTGAGTGCAGATAGACTTGAACATTGCCCACGGTAAGGAGTCTTCCTCCCATTTACATAGGAGGAAACTTAGGAGGCTCAGAAAAGGTGAGGTTGCTGGTGATGCAGAGCGTGGAAGCAGCAGAGTGAGTTCCTGGTCCTGATATGCTGGTAAAAGTCACTGAGTTGCTGAGAACTGCTAAGTATCTGTGAGAGTTAGAATTAATAAGATAAAATACCTCTTACCACTTATTGGCAAGGTACTGTGTGCCAAGCCCTGCATATACATCTTCATCTCTAAACATCACAACAATCTTAATAGGTTTTTCTTCTTTTTAAAGTCATAGAAGCTGAAGCTCAGAGGTTTCAGCCCTTCTCCAAGGTCACATAACCAATACTGGCAGGGGCTGGGATTCAAACTCAACATTCTCTGTCTCCCATGATTTTCCTTAAAAAAAGGTATTAAAATTGTGCCTTCAAAGTTCTGAAGATACACGAGAGGAGACTCAAATTTCCTCAAATAGGGAAGCTTTGCTTTTCAGCATTTTTCATAATGAGTTGAGGTAGAAACAAATTTTGTAAAGACTTTTGTTTGCATTTATGCCATGAGAGCCTTACCGTGAGATAGAGGAGGATGTTGCCTGAGGAAAGACCACTGGATTGAAAAATGAGGAACTTGGTGGTGACACTGGTGAAGGCATGGAATCTCGCTGGTTGTGAGCAAGAGAAACTGAATCTGGCTTTTGGAAACAGAGAAGGAATTTGTGAGAACAGTGTGGGGATGTAGGGGACTTCCATCCTCCCTTTCTGATTGTATCCTTAAGTGGCATCCTCCTGGACACTTCTGTTGGCACCCATAGCACTAACTGATTTAGTTCAGCTCATAGTATGAAGGAAGTGCTGAAAGATTGTGCTTGGAAAATACAGTAAGAAAGGAAGAACTAAGGTCTTCTGAGGCCACCTCTGAATCACCTCCATTTTGGGGTCTTTTGTGATTTATTGATCAGGATTAAATACAGGGAAAGCATTTGATTGGCCATTCTTTGTCTGTCAGTAGGGCAGGCACTTTGACATGCATCACAATTCCACCAGTCCTGGTTGGAGGAAGAGTCATTCTTCACCCAAAATCAGGCTATGGTATTAGGAAAAGGACAAAAGATGCTAGGTGACAGAGCAACAAAATAGTCTATATACTCAGAGAGAGACGTTTCCATGGAGAGAAGAGAGTTTGAATGTGTCCAACCATCCAAAAGTAGAAAGCCCCATTGTTTCGTGAAAGGAACCCTGTTTATTACTTGGAATTCCTCATATCTTCAGTGTTCACTTGTTTACAGTCACCTTAAAGTGTGCATGTCTACAATGGTTCATGTCACCTCCTCTTTTAACCTTTCCTTCTTCCCTTTTACTTCCTTTCTTCTTTTTAATGATAAATATGATGTTACACTCACGAAGTCATGTCCACAAGCTTTGATGCATCATCTGTGTGAATATCAGAGAGATTTGCCTGTGTGATGCGTGTGTGTTTGTGTATTTGTAACATTGAAATAACTGGGACCGCATAAGTAACAGTTTTTGGCTAGTGTCTTCCTTCCGATTTTCAACTCTTTTTCCTCCGGCAAGTTACTTTCCCTTAGTTGAACTTCATTTTTTTCCTCTGTCAAGTAGAAAACATAGTACTTACTTCTTAATATTGTTAAATAAGAGGAAGCTACCTTGTACTGCACACTTACTGTGAGCCCAGCCTGCAGGTCACAATTTTGAATTCCTTCCAGGTCAGGTGAGTCATGAGGATGGAAGTATTTGGAGTGAATGCTCGGGCAGGGTGGACAGCAAGACATCAAGGGGGTTATGGAAACTGGAGAGAATGCTCCCCTCATGAGAAGAGAGCAGCTCTACTTGGCTTAGTTTATGGTTTTCACAGTGTGGTCCCTTGAGCAGCACCATCAGCAGCCCTGGAAACCTGTTAGATGCAGATCCTCAGGTCCCACCCCCATCCTAGTGAATCAAAACTGGGGGTGGAGGAGATCTGAAATCTGTGTTTGAACACTTGGCTAAGTGAGTGTGAGGCTCACTCAAGTTTGATGCCCACAGCTCTTGTTAATCTGTAGGACTCTGTTACTACATCCTTTAATTTTTGCAAAAATGCTCGAAGTATACTTTTATATCAAATCCCCCAATGTTAAATCATGACCAATGTTTACAATTGTAAATGTAGTCTGTGAACTAACAATACTTATATATTCTAACAATGTTTGAACCTCTAGTTTAGGCTTTTCATTTTTAATCTTTAAAGTATCCTAAAGAAACAGTATTTGTGACACCACTTTTAAGAAAGAAAACTGTGTAGGCCCAAAAACAGAGGTCCTGTTACATGACAGAGCAAGAAAATGGCTACCCATGACTTGGATCTGAATGAGCTTCTCACAGGCCACAGGATCACAAAAATCTAAACATCTTCTGCCTGCCCCAGGTGCATTCCATTCATTTCAAAAAGTGGCCTTAGATCACATGGAATCCAAGGTTCTCATTATTCAAAGGGATAAACTGAGGATTAGAGGCAGAGATATGACCTTAGGTCCACAGTGTTGGGATCACTGGTCTTTATCCAGAAAACAACCCCTGTTTTTTCCTGCCTTGTGATTTTTCTGAAGATTCCCCTAGGGGCTGCGAAGGTTTGCAGATAGAGAACTCAGTCACTCATGAACAGGGAGGTTGCAGGTTCAGTGAGGACAGACCCCTCAGGGGCCTTCTGGGTTTGAGGGCCTCTAACCTGTAGAGTGAGTAGGACCAGGAGAAGAGGACATTGGGAGAGATAGACAGAGAGATGGGAGGCAGGGGGAGAAAAGAGGAGTCTCTTCTGTGAGGGGAAGTCTCTGCTGTTTCCTGGTCTCAGATGGATCGACTGAGGCAGGAAGAGGGGCAGGACCAGAGGGCCTCATCAACTAGAATCCTGGTTGTACCACCTGCTGGTTGTGGGCCCTCAGCAAGTCACTTTACCTCTGTGAGCCTCTGATTTGTGGTTGGCAAAATGGGATGAGATTCCCAGATGTTGTAGGATTGACATGAGGCTAAGTGAAATCATGCATGTGACATGTCTCAGGAGAGAGCACACCCTCCACACACAGTAGATTGTTTTGTGAGTACCCTGGTCCTGATGTACTTCTGTCCTGGGGCAGGTCAGTATTGAGGGCTCCTGCCCTTCTCCCAGGGAACAGGTGTCTTTGTGCCAAGAAGGTCACCCCTCCTGTCCTCTGCAGCTCATCACCCAGCTCTGTGCCTGTTTGACATTTGGCTGGGCTTGCTCCTGGGGCTTCTGCACATTAAGCCCAGCTCCCTTCTCCTTGCCCCTGGAAGTGTCACAGTGTGTGTGTGTGTGTGTGTGTGTGTGTATCTTAATGGAAGTTTGCTTGAATATATGTGGATGAATGAGTTGAGGGGGCCTTGGTGCTACATGGTTGTCACTGGAAGTAAATATATGGGACTGAGTGAGGAGATTGTGGGTGTGTAACCCCTCACTCATACACTACAGTTTACAGCTTACAACGCAGCAATGTGCATGTGCACAGACTCTGAACCAGATTCCTGGTTCAAATCCTCTCTCTACACTCTAAAGCTTTAGGCAAATTACTTTATTTCTTGTTTCCTCACATTCCTCCTCTGTAACATGAGGAAATATCACCAGTTTCTCACCCCTCTTTTAGGATTTTTTTTTTTTTTTCTTTTAGGATTTTTGAGGATTAGATGAGTTAATATATGGCAAGTGCTTAGGATAAAGCCTGACACATAGAAGAACCTCAGTTTTATTGGCCATAATTACTTATTAGTATTATTATTACTTCTCACCTTCTCTTTCCTCCTCCCCCCCTCCTTTCCCTCCTCCCCCTCCTCCTCCTCCTCCTCGCCCCTCTTCTTCTTCCTCTTCCTCTTTTCCTCCTTCTTCTCCTTCTTCTTCTTCCAAACTACTTAGATTTCTCAGGGAGAAGAAGTATATGAGGGTTAGATAAAAATTACTCACACTTTTCCTGTAGAATTTGTACAGGCAGAGTGAAGATAAATTTTGACTCCCCTCATAGGTCTTTTGCCTCCATTGCTTCCAAAGCAACCCCATGATGCCGGCAACAATGATCTTGTGACATTTGAGGATACAGAGCTCTGGGAGATTTAAGTCCTCAAGGCACAAAGTTAGGAAAAGGCAAATTTGGTACCCAAACCGAGGTCTTATGATTCTAAAACCACTGTGGAAGAGAGAAGGAGGAGGCGGGCTGTTGTAGGCGATCTTCCAAGCTCCGCTAGGTTCACTCAGGCAGGCAGCTGTTTTGTTTTTGAAACTAGGTGCAGGGTGGCGGACGGTCATGTTGTGGAGACATGTTCAGCTCCCTATTCTTTTCTATCCAGAAAACAGTTTTGCTTCCCTAGGAGGACATTACCTTCTTCCAGTTCAGCTTCTGCCTGGACCAAAGTGCAAGGTAAAGAGCAAGTGTACATCTAGTGGAGGAACTGTGGCAAAGGTTGTTGGAATGTGTCCTATGTCACATCTGTTTTCTGAGTTAGGTAGGGGTAGGAGTGGAGGCATTGATGCCCAAGGGGGGTGAGACTTGAAAGAGTTGAAAAGGAGGACCTGAGCTAACACACTGCTGATCACTTATCTGTCCTTTGAATTGCTCTCATCCACTCACTGACTGTCCATCACCTGCCATGCGCAGTTCTAGTGCTGGGATGCCCCCTGGATCAACATACTGGACAAAATTCCACGTGTGGAATCACAATCTGTGTTTCCACAAGACTCATGGGCATAGTCAAGTCTGAGAAGTGCCATCACAGGGCATTTGGCCCCTGCAGACAGAAGAAGGAAGCCTGGTTATGTCGGAGCTTACACAATAAACAGGACTGACCCCAGCTCCTCCCCTTCCTCCCTCTTGTCCTCATCGCCTGATCCCACCCCTCAGCTGGGTTATTTAAAGCTCTGTCAGCCCCCAGATTTCCTGAGAATCCTTCCCACAAGTCCACGAAGATGAACTGGCTCTGTCCGTCCTTAGCCTTTCTTGTCCTCCTCGTTACCCTGGTGTCCTGCACCCCAGGGGTTAAAAACAGCAAACATCGCCTAGGTAAGTCCAGGCTCACTTCTCCTTTACAGGCTGGGGTGGTGTAGGGGGGGGGGTAGAGGAGGAATGAGTGAAGTCCATGTAAGGGGCTGGGGAATAGAGGTGGGGTGGGTGCTGCCAACCCTGTCTGGATTTCTCCTGAGAATTTGGGCACTTTGAACTCCAGGGACATTTCATGACTCTCAACAGTTAAAAAAATAAAATTAAAAAAATATATACCCCACCTAACTCTACCAGATCACGGATCCCATCTTTGAGATTCTCTATTCCTGGTCACTGCTCTGTCCCTGAATCTCACTGTAGTGTAATCAAAAATCAGTGTTTGATCCTTGTCCTGATCCCGGAGCAGAGCTCCTGATATTCCTGGAATTTACTCTCTTTTTTATGGTAATGTGGTGAGAAAAGGAAAGTGACCTGAGAGACCTTCAGGATGGGACTGGTCTCCAACAGTCCCAACCATGCGTTTAGAGGTTAGAACTTTCAACACCTCCTACCCAACACCCCTAGGAGATGGGCGGGTACTGAGATGCAGATCAAACACCAGTGGTCAGGGATTCAATCAATATGCCTGTTTATTGACACCTCAATAAAAATCCATAAATATTGAGGTTCAGAGAGCGTTCAGGGTGAACACATGGAGGTGCTGTGAGGGTGGTGTGTTCCACTAGGACATGGGGGCTCCACACACCTCTACTCCCCCTTTGCCCTACGCTTCTCCATTTTGCTGTCTTTGTGTTTTATCCTTTATAAAAACATGGAAAGTGCGAGTAACGGGTTTTCCTGAGTTTGGTCACCACTTGTATGGGTTATTGAACATGGAGGTGTGGTTATAGAGCCTCCGATTTTTAGCCAGTTGGTCTCAGGCATGAGTGACTTGGGACCACGTGGCTGGCATTTGAAGTGAGGACAGTCTTGAGCCCTCAACCTGTAGGATCTGCCCTAACTCCACGGATTTACTATCAGAAGAATATTGCCTTGTGGGATGCCCAGTGGGTATTGGGGAATTGGGTGGTGTTGGTAGACCCCATGCATTGGGTGCCAGAGAAAAACCCAGACTCACTCTTCCCTGTGATTTGGGGCTCTGGTGAGGCTCAGGGATAGGGAAGTAATAAGAGTGGGAAACGGCACCCAGAAATTCTTACCAGTTATCTGTGTTTTCAGAATTCCTGGCAGAATCAGGTAGCTATTTAAAATGCCTTGTGACATGCTGGTACCTTGTCCTGACCCTACCACCCACATGCCCCGTGTCCTGGGTTGAGTCATCTGCAGTTTTCTCACCTGAACAGGGGAACCATGTTATGTGGGTTCTTTGAACAGCTTACCAGTCATGAATTTAAAGAGTTTAAACACATTTCATGGCCAAATTTGTCCATTTTCCACCAAGTTATGTTAAATTGAAAAAAATTTCTTGATCTGCCTCCTTTGGGAAAGAGAAAATATTTAGGTGTCAAATCGTGATTATTCCTCCAGCATTCAAATTAATCAGAAAAATGTGGGACCACTGAGCAGAGCAACTGCAGGGAAAGCAAGAAACATAGCTCCTGTGTGATGTGGCTGTGGGGCCAAGGCTGATAGGTCCTTTCCCTTGTCCCATGTTTGACTATTGACTATTATTTTTTTATCCTCCCAGGATACAGAATGTTAAAGGTAGATTGATAATTATGCAGACCTGCCCCATCATCATGTAGTTAGGAATTCTGTTATATTCATTCTGGTCAATGACTGTGTGCTTGCTGTGAGCATGAAATGGGAGAGTCATTCCCTTGTCATATAATTATTAAGTCCTGACAAAGCAGTTTTCTTGGTGCAGGGAAAGACCTGTAGACAAAATATGGCAAAACACCTTGCCTTCTAGAAGGGAGAGAGACAAAAGCAAAAGCGGGGAATGCTATGCTAGGTTATGAGTTTGTTGAAGGTAGAGAGTGATGGAGATAAAGGAGGCTGTGCTCCTTCTGTACACTGATGGGCAAAACCCTCTGTGACAAGGACGAGTTGGAGCAGAGGCTGCAGATAAAGCATGCCTGGTGTAAACCAGCAGCAGGAATTACCAGGGTAGCTGGAGCAGAGTGGGTGGGAGGGGAGGAGAGGGCAAGGTGAGAACAAAGAGGCCGTGGGATAGATCCTGATGAGCCTTGTAGGATATGAATCAGAATTTGGCTGTGGGAGAGATGGAGAGTCACTGAGGGACTGGTCATGGGAGCAATGGGATAGGATCTGTGCAGCTGCAGTGTGGAGAGTGGCCTCTAGGGGACCAAGGGTAGGGACAGAGGCCCAGTGAGCAGGCTGCTGCAGTGGTCCAGGGGAGCCATGATGGAGGGTGTAGCTATGTTGTTCCCTTAGTCGGTGCCAGTTCTCTTGAATAACAGGAATGACTTGCACTGTTGAGGTTTCTATGAAAGGTTCATTACCTGAACATGGTGCCTTAAATCATTAGCCATTGATGATTGTTCAACCTCCAGCTCCTCTCCCCTCCCTGAGGTTGGGGAGCATTTGGGCAGGATGGAACCCACTGGGGAGGGTAGGCATGAAATTTCCAACCCTTCTTTCAGGCAGTGGTTTCCCCTGGCAAGCAGAGCCCATTCTGAGGTTACTAGGGTCTTCCCAAAAGCCACCTACAACGCATAACAGAAGACACTTTTATTGCTCTCAGCATGTAAGAAATAACAAGGGCTTTAGGAATCCTTGTCAGGAAAAGGACGAAGTACAAATGCGTATATTTCTTATTATAAGTCTCAATATCAATATAGTGTCAATATTCCATTTATACAGTCCCCATGAGGTAAGAAAAGAGAACACACTGCTATGTTTTCTTCATGGCTTTCTGCATTACAACTGGTTCATTCACATGTTTTTATTAATGGTGGAATCTTTTTACTGTAGACATAAGGGCAAAGAATAGTATTATAAAACTCACGTATCCAGCTCCAATAATTACTGATATATGGCAAATATTCTGTACCTAATCTACCTTTTTAAAATTCTTGGTTGGTAGAGTTTATTGAAGCTAATCAAAGACATCATGCCAATTAATCTTAGAATAATTCATGAAGGAGATAGAAAGTTTTACATGCTTACTATATCATGTGACTCCTAGCATGATTAATAATAATGTCCCAGAAAGCAGGTTGTCAAATAGCCTTTTCCATTTGACCATCCCCCACAGCCCTAACATTCTCTCTGACAAACAAACTGGTGGTTTCAGTCATTGACCTTGTAGACCAGGCTGTGATGAGCACCCTCATAACTGACCCAGAGCCCCTCCTGTCTCTTTAGTTCCTTGGAATATGTCTCCTATAAGGAATTCTGCCCCAGACCTCCTTACCCTTGTCTCTGTAAGTCACCCACGCTCAGTTACTTCTACAACGCCAACACGACAAAGTGGGAACACTTTACTATTGGCAGATGCTGGGGAAAGAAGACCAACATCCACACAGAAGGGGAATGAATGAAGAACTGCAGTGGTCATGCGGGGACCTGGGGGTAAGAAAGGGGGCAGGGCAGGGTGGGGGGAGAGGGCTGGGGAAAGAGTGGGAGCTCAGGGGGCCAAACACCATTCACACCTGCATAGGGCCTTTTCTCCTCAAGGCCTCCTAGGAGAAGTGGCTGCAGTGTCCTGTGAAACCACACATGGAGCAAATCCTCCATGGGCCAGCTTGGCCGAGGGTCATGCCAGAAGTCCTGTCACAATAATCTGAGCCTACTCACATGCTTCCCCTTCCTCAGATGGGAACATTGAGTCAGAAAACCTATAGAACAGGTCTGCAATTCTCCTGAACATCCCACCTAGGCTTGGAAAACTTACATCCTTCTTGTTGGTCATTCCAGGTCTAGGGTGGACTGTGGTTGCTTATTTCTGGGAAAGTCTAGGATCCGGCAAGATGAATGGTGTCCAGTCTGGGGCTTCAGAGATGTCAATCAACAAGCTCATTTCTTGTTGCAGAGAGCCTGGGCTCAGTACTCCCCCAAATGTCTGAAGAGAGAAGGATCCACACGTGGCAAGGTTGTGACTTCTTCTTAAACAGTTCGGTCTGCTCTGAATCCTTCTCAACTCTCCCTTCCTCTGCCTCTTTCCTTTCCCCCATGGGTCTACTTGCCTTAGTTCTGTCTCATCCAGTGGGATCTAAGCACCATGACAGCAAGTCTTCCGTTTATCCCTTGCCCTTAGCACAGCTCCTGGCACAAAGGAGACAGTCCGTTAATATTAGAGGAAGGAGGAAAGGAATGCAGGAGCACATTACTCATGACCTGAGAATGTATAGAGCCTACGGTTTGAAGCCAGGATTCTTGCCTTAACCCTCATCCTCACTGCATTCTCACTTTCATCACCCTTCCCACCACCACTGTTGTCCTTGTGGGTGGCCAAGGTGGAAATTCTAGCATCCAGTTCTCAGCATCAGTGGTGCCAAGGTATCTTCAATAAAGATGCCCCTTTCCCCACAATTTTCTTGCAGATATTCCTTTCTGTGGCTTGAAGCAGTCTGTCGTATATTTCAATAAATTCATATTGAAATTAAACTAACTGGTGTGGATTCTGTTGTTTGCAACTAAGAACCTTAACCAATAGGGTCCATGGAAATGTTGGTCCTTCCCACCATTGTGAAGAGCAGTGGTCACCTCCCCTGTTCCTATTCTCAACTGGAACTTACTGGGTATAGTAAGCAAACCCTTTACAGCACCATCAACCCCTGTTTTTTTTTTTTTTTTTCTTAAGCTTTTTGTTGGAGTCTAATTTCTTTACACTATTGTGTCAGTTTCTCCTGTACAACAAAGTCAATCAGCTGTATTTATACATATATCCCCATATACCACCCTCCCAAGACTCCTTCCCACCCTCCCAAACCCACCCCTCTAAGTCATATGCAATCATGGAGTTGATCTCCCTGTGTTATGCACAGTCTTCCCACTAGGGACATATTTTACATTTGGTAGTGTATACCATCTACCTCTTAATGGCTGCACCAAGCTACACAAAAACCTGGCTGACAGGCACCTCAAAATGAAAGATTTCATTCTTTACTTCTTGAGACAGCTCAAATTTGGGTGCAGACTCTTCTCTTGGACTCTGAGAAGGAGAAAGGAAGGAGCATGAAGCACAAATGTCCATTTTTCTGAGGAATCCCCTTGGCTGAGGTCATAAGTGTGGAGGGGACTTCATGCTACAGTTAAAGAAGGGCAACTACCCTTTTAGCATGCCAGGCTCTGTGTTAACATTTTGCCTGCATTTTGCCTGCATTCTTCTGTTAATCATCCTAAGAATTCCTCAAGGGAGGAAATGGCAGCATGCAGATGTCACTTAGCTGCTGTAGGAGTTTCCTAAGACAGCAATTCCCAGCTTTCCCAAGTAGAATGACTTTGACAAGGTTTTCATGCTCCTGCCTCTGGGAAGATGGGGGATGGAGGCATCTTTGGAGAACAGAGAGGGTCTGTTTCACTACAGGTGAGGAAATTAAGGCATGCGGACCACAACAAGCATAGTATTGAAATAAACAAGAGCACAGATGATGTTGGTACTGTTACTCACTTTCTTGTAGTCTTGGGCAAATTTCTCAACATTTCTGAGATTTACTTTGTTTAAGTATAAAATAAGGATAATTTTTGCATTTGTTAATATTTCCAACCAGAGACCACTAGAATCACTCCCATTCCTAGTTGAAATTGTCAGATTTATTACTAACTGCAGCAAGGAATAGAAATAACATTGGAAAACAGTACGATGTCTCATGAAGAGAATGTGAGAAAGAACTTATAGGATGTGGGCTTGTATCAGGTGATTCGGAGGAGGGTTTCAGGAAGCTGGCTCTGCTCTAGATGTCTGCTTGCAGGAAGTAGGGCAGTTCTCTGAATGGGTACCTTTAAAGGAAGACTAGATAGGGGTTAGAGCTGTACTTGGTAAAAAAAGTAGTAGTCACTCAGGATGGGGGATCATTGGTCATTTTCGTGGTTTGTGTATTTTAGCTCGTTTTGTACATGTTCAAACATGATTACCAAATATCCTTTTTTTGTCTTGATCCACCATGGACAAGGATGACCCTGTTTTATGCTTAAGTTTTGTGAAATATCTATGATGTGCAAGAGACCATGAGTCCCACTGTGATGCCAGATGAGGTCTTGGAATCCAGAGGTTGCTTTTTTCTTTCTCCATCAATGTTATAAAGTTGTTCTGAGTTGAAAAGACATGATATTTATTCAATGCTTTATACAAGTATTGGCAGAGTAACTTTTTAATGAAGGACATTTTGGTAACATTAATAGGAATACTACAATTATAAAAGTTATTGCATTTTTATTAATAATTATTAATTTATAACAGTGTAATGGGAAAATGACTTGGTATTCATGAAAGGAGTGTGGCCTCTGTAACTCGCTATGTTCCTGTGGGATTTTGGGCAAGTCACAACACCCCTTGAGCCACAGATTCTTTCTTTGCAGAAGAGGATGATAGTATCTGCCTTCTGAAAGCCCCATGTTTGGGTCCTTTTGAGGACCATGCTGATCAGGGTGCTCAAGTGCTTTGAACAGACCAATGGAAATTGTCTAGGAACAGAGTTTTAGTCTCCTTGGCTCTTGACTGCTTTTTAAATCTGTTGTCCATTGACTGTTGTAAAGAAAGGAACAGGGACTTCCTTTGTGGCACAGTGGTGAAGAATCCTCCTTCTAATGCAGTGGACATGGGTTCAGTCCCTGATCTGGAAAGATGCCACATGCTGGGGAGCAGTTAAGGCCATGGGTCACAACTACTGAGCTTGCACTCTTGAGTCTGTGAGCCACTGCTACTGAAGTCTGAATATATAGAGCCCATGCTAGGAAACAGGAGAAGGTACCACAATGAGAAGCCCACACGACCCAACAAGCAGTAACCCCACTCCCCTCAACTAGACAAAAAACTCACATAATGAAGAAGACCCAACGCAGCCAAAATAAATAAATTAAAAAAAATTTAAAAACTAAGAAAAAAAGGAACAACCAGCACAAATTGTTGTAGTGTCACCTTCTAGAAATTCACCCTCAGGAAGTTCCTCCAGTGCCAGAGGAGAGTCACAGTCTCTCTTCCAAATAGGCCTCCTCCTACTCAGAGGGAACTGAAAGCCCTCTTGCTTCAGTGATTGGCCTTACCCAGGTCCAGCCCCTTTCCCACCACACGTTGCTTTATTTGACCCCCTGGTCAAAGTAGCTAAGTGTGAACTGTCAGAAGTACTCATCATTCTTATTACAAAGGTCTTTGACTTTGCACGGAGAAGGAATATATATCTCTTGCTTCCATTCCATCCACAACAAAACTCACAATCTGAGCACCATGGATTTCAGGTGACACCTGAAGACACGGACATCTGGGAGATTTCTAGCCCCAGGTCACAATGTTAGCAAAAGTGAGAGCTGGGACTCAAACTGAGGTCCTCTGATCACAAAACCACCGGTGGAGAGACCAGAGTTGGGGGGTGGATGTTGTAGATGACCTGCCAAGGTGCCCTGAGATCCACTCCAACATCTGATATTCACCCAGGCAGGCAGCTCTTCTGTTGGCAAAATCAGGTGGGGGGGGGTGGTGAGTGGTCATGCTGTGGAGATGTGTTCAGATCCCTGCTTCCCATCTGCCCAAGTCCCTTACTCTTTTTCTACCCAGAAAATCAAGGTTTGTGTTTCAGGTGGAAATAGTTTACCCATGGCTCACCATATTCCTGGACAAGTGCCAGGTAAAGAGCTTGTGTCCATCCAGTTGAGATGCTGCAACAATCGGTGCTGGAGGGTGTCCTGTGTCACACCTGCCTTCTGGGTCAGTGGGGGTTGGGGAGGGTGAAGGGCATTGATGCCCAGATGTGATGACACATGAGGGAGGCTGAAAGGAGGACCTGTGTTAACACTGCTGTGCAGGTATCTGTCCTTTGAATTGCTCTCATCCACTCCCTGATGGTCCATCACCTGCCATACACTGCTCTAGGTGCTAGGATACTCCATGAGGTAAAAATCAGACAAAAATTTGACCTATGGAATCACACTCTGTGTTTCCTGAAGACCCACAGGCATAGTCAACTCTGAGAAGTGCTATCATTGGGCTTTGGCCTCAGCAGGCAGAAGAAGAAGACTGGTTGTGGTGGGAGATCTGCAGGAACTGCACTGACCCCAGCTCCTCCCCTTCCTCACTGGCCTCCTCATCACCTGTTCCCACCACTCAGCTGGAATGTGAAAAGCTCTGTCACTCCCAGCTTGCCTCAGAAGCCCTCCTGCAAGGCCACAAAGATAAGCTGGCTCTGCCTCTCTACAGCACTTCTCCTCCTCCTGGGCACCCTGGTGGCCACCACACTGGGGAGAGAAAACAGCAACCAGGCCCAGGTAAAGTCCCTGCTCAACTTTCCACTACAGGCCGTGGGGTGGGGGGAATGAGGGGGAGTCCATCGAAGGGGCTGGGGACAGGAGTTGGGGGGTGCGTGCTGCCAACCCTCTCTGGATTTCACCTGGGAAGCTGAACATTTTCAAATTCAGGGACACTTCCTGACTCTCAAGAGGAATTATTACCATCCAGCTTTTAATAAAAGTAAAGCCCTGAACCCTATCAGACCGGGGATCCCATCTCTGAGACTCTCTATCTGTGGTCACTGCCTTTGTTCCTGAACCTCACTTTAATGTAAAGAAAAGATCCATGTTTGATTCTTGTCCTGGTTCCTAGAACAGACCTTCCGAAACTCTTGCAATTTTCTGTTTTTGTAGCTCATGAAATGAGTTAAACATGGCACCCTAGATAGTTTCTGGATGTAACTAGACTCCAAAAGATCTTTTCTGGTGATTAGATGGTTAGAACCTTCAGCCCCAGCCCCTCTGAGGAGAGGAGAGGGTACTGAGGTAGCATTCAGTCACCAACAGCCAAAGATTGAATCAAATTGCCTACCTTGAACCCTCAATTAAAACCCATAATCATTGGGTTCAGAGAGCTTCAGGGTAGATGGAAACATCAAGGGATTTTGAGGGGGGTGTGTTCTGAGAGGGCATGGAGGCTCACTTCCTGCGCTTCCCCATTGCCCTATGCATCTCCTCCCTAGGGCTTTCCCAAAGTTGTTTCCTTTATAATAACTTGGGACAGTAAATAAAGGGCTTTGCTGAGTTGTGTGAATAGTTCTAATGATTATTGAATTTGGGAAGTGAGGTCATGGAACCTCTGAATTTATAGGCAGTTGATCACATGTATATTTGATCCTGGGCCTTGTGATCAACACTTCAAGTGGGGGCTGACATCTGGGACTGAGCTCTCAACCTGTGAGGTGTGTGCTACATCGTGGATTTAGCATCAGAAGTGAATTGATTTGTGGGATGCCCAGTGGGTGTTGGAGAATTGGTTGGTGTTTGTAGAGACACCACATATTTGCTGTCAGGGACCAAACCTGGACTCATTCTTCTCTATAATTGTGGCTGGGGTGAGGTTCAGGGACAGGGGATTTTCTTTTAATTCTTAATTTTATTTATTTATTTTTTTAATAAAGTTTTTTTGTGAATTTATTTATTTATTTATCTATTTTATTGGCTGTGTTAGGTCTTTTTTTGCTGTGCGCGGGCTTTCTTTAGTTGCAGTGAGTGGGGGCTACTCTTTGTTGTGGTGCATGGCTCCTCATTGCCCGTGGCTTCTCTTGTTGCGGAGCACAGGCTCTAGGCACATGGGCTTCAGTAGTTGCAGCACATGGGCTCAGTAGTTGTGGCTCAAGGGCTCTAAAGCGCAGGTTCAATAGTTGTGGCGCCTGGGCTTAGTTGCTCCGTGGCATGTGGGATCATCCTGGAGCAGGGATCGAACCCGTGTCCCCTGCATTGGCTCGTGGATTCTTAACCACTGTATCACCTAGGAAGAGGGACAAGGGATTATTGTATGTGGGACAGTGCACTCAGAAGTCCTTACCAGTTATCTGCATTTTCAGAATTCCTGGAAGAATCAGGTACTTCATTAATAGGGTTTTAATATGATGATAGTATCTTATCCTAATCCTACGAGCCACATGCCTTGTGTTCTGGGGCAAGTTATCTATAGTTTCCTCACCTGAACAGGGGGACCAGGTTACACAATTTATTTGAAAGGATCATCAGTCATTAATTTAAAGAGTTTACCCATTTCATGGTCAATGATGTCCATTTTACACCAAAATGTCTTAGTCTGAAAACTTGTCCAGCTACACTTCTTCACCAATCCCCCCCAAAAGAAATTTCTGTCAAAATAATGATCATTTCTCTATTATGAAATTAATAAGAAAGTTTAGGGTCAGTGAATTTCTTCCCTTCCTAAGCCCTGTAGATGGAGAGCAAGAAAAGCAGTATTTTTTACATTTGCTTGTAAGGGCAAAACTTTATTTTTTCAAGGCTGGTACCATATTAGTCAAAACTCTAGGCCCTTCCCCTGTCCCCCAGTCAGACTATTATTTTATCTTCCTATTAGGATGCAGGATGTTAAAGGTGGTCTCATAATTATATAGACATGCCCTGCCACCAAATAGACTTTCACTATCAGGAATTTTACTATATTCTGACTGTTCCATGACTGTGTACTCGGCATGAGTAGAAAATGGGAAAATCATTATCTTAACAAATATATATTAAATATTTATGCTTCTTCTTCCTAGAAAGCATAATTCTTGATGTAGGGAAACAGCTGAAAGCAAATTAGGAAAACAATCTGCCTTCTAAGAGGGAGATAGACAATAGAGAAAAGGGAAAATACAATGTGAGATCATAATGCATGTTTTGTAGAAAGAGAGTGATGCAGATAAAGGAGGCTGTCCTCCTTCAGTAGAGGGTCAGGGAAAGCCTCTGAGATAAGGAGGCATTGAGAAGAGGATGCAAAAAACAAAGAAACAAACAAATAAAAAATATGCCTGGTGTATTTGAACAGCAGCAAGGACCAGTGTGGCTGGAGCTAAGTGGGTGGAGGGGATGGGCGTGAAAGAGGATGAAGCAGGGAGGCCATCTAGGCAAGTCATGAGGAGCCTTGTAGGATTTATGAGAAGCAGAATTTGACTGTGAGAGAGATGGGGAGTCATGGAGGGATTGGTCATGGGAGCAATGGGATAGAATTCAAGTTGTATCAGCGTCCCTACAGCTGCAGTTTAGAGTGGCCTCTGGGGGCGAAGGGCAGAGACAGAGGCCCAGGTGAGCCATGAGGGAGTTTGGACCATGTTGTTTCCTGGTTCCATCCAAGTTCTCAATTACATGAATGACTCGCTCTGTAGAGGTCTCTATGGAGGCTTCATCACAAATCATGATTCAGTAACTCTTTAGACATTTGTGATTGATTCAACCTCCAAACCCTCTCCCCTCCGTGAGCTGTGGTGGCAAGAAATGGGGGAAGGTGGGGATGAAAATTCCCACCCTCTAATCAGTCAGTTGCTTCTCTTTGCAACGAATCTCCATTCTTTTTCTCTGTAGGGGATTTCAAAAGTCACCTCCCTCACATAATAAAATACTCCCTTTTTAATCTCATCTCTTTCAAAATTCCAATATTGTAGGAGCTCCCATTGTGCCAGGAATGGGATGAAGCGGGGGAAGGTAGGGGAAGCAAGTCTTTAGGGGGAAGGACAATTAATTCAGTTTGGTCACTGTTGAGTCCATGGTGCTGTTGGAACACTTAGGAAAGATGTTGAGTAGATATTGATTCATTCATTCACCTGTTTATGAAACATTTATTAGGGATAAAATATGTGATGACTGAAATCTTTGATCAGACTCCATGGCTTCAAACTCTGGCTCTGCCAATTTTCTAGGTGCGTGGCTAATTCAATTTGCTACAGCTTTACATTTGTGAGTGCAGATAATGTTTGAAAGGTGTCCACAAGAGGGAGTCATCTCCCATTTACATTGGAGGAATCATAGGATGCTCAGAAAAGGTGGAGATTACTGGTACCTAAGAGGGTGGAAGTAGCAGAGTGAGTTCCCTGTCCTAATGTGCTGGTAAAAGTCACTGAGTTGATGAAAATCACTAAGTAACTCTGTGAGAGTTATAATTAATATAAATACCCATTACCACTTACTGTTAACCTATTATGTGCCAAGCCCTGCACATACATCTTCATCTCTAAACATCACAACAATCTTAATACGCTTTTCTTCTGTTTAAAGTCATAGAAGCTGAGCTGAGGCTCCATAAAATCATACATGTGAAAGGTCTCAGCAGAGAGCAGACCCTCCACATGCAGTGGCTTGTTTTGTGAGTACCCCGGTCCTGATGTCCTGTCCTGGGGCAGGTCGGTATTGAGAGCTCCTGCCCTTCTCAAATGATAGGGTATCTTTGTGCCAGGAAGGCAGCCCCTCCTGTTCTCTGCAGCTCATCACCCAGCTCTGTGCCTATCTGACATTTGGATGCATTTGCTCCTGGGGCTTCTGGGCAGAGCCCAGCTCCCTTCTCCCTGACCCTGGAAGTGGAGCACAGTGTGTGTGTGTGTGTGTGTGTGTGTGTGTGTGTGTGTGTTAGTGGAAGAATGCTTGTCCGTTTGTGGATGAGTGAGTTAGTGGTGCATTGTTGCTACATGGTTGTCACTGGGAGTGAATATATTAGAGTGAGTGAAGAGATTGTCGGTGTGTAATCCCTCAAACATACACTACAGTTTACAGCTTACAGTGCAGCAGAGTGCATGTGGACAGACTCTGAACCAGATTCCTGGTAACAGAACCATCACCATCTGTGTTTGTTTATTGATTAATTGATTGATTGATTTTTTAATACTTTCAGTTATAGTGTCTATTGGAAAATTCCTATTTGTTTGTTTGTTTGTTTATTTATTTATTTATTTACTGTGGCTTCTCCAGGTCCTCGTTCTGCCAAGTACACTCTTAGCTATGGCCTGCAGACTGTTAGTTATGGCACGTATGCGGGATCTAGTTCTTAGACCAGGGCTTGAACCTGGGCCTCCTGCATTGGGATGGTAGGGTTTTACCCATTGGAATACCAGGGAAGTTCCACTTGTTTTTATTTAAGTAGTATCCTTGTTGTGGAACAGGAGTGTTTCTGCTGTTCACTGGCTAGAAACATTAAGTAGAAGTGTTACCCTTATTTTATAATTAGAAAGGAAAGCATGGAGATGTTAAGAAATTTGTCGAAGACTACAAGTAGGTGAGTAACAGCACCAACACCATCTGTGCTCTTGTTTATTTCAATACTATGCTTATTGTGGTCCCCATGTCTCAGTTTCCTCATTTGCAGTGAAATAGATACTCTCTGTTCTCCAAAGGTGCCTCCTTCCACTGCCTTCCCAGAGGCAGGGGCATTAAAACCTTGTCAGAGTTGCTCTACTTGGGAGAGCTGGGACCTCTGTGTTGGGAAACTTATACATCAGCTAAGTGACATCTCCATGCCGCCATTTCCTCCCTTGAGGGATTCTTAGGAGGATTAGTAGAAAAACGCAGGCAAAATATTAACACAGAGCCAGGAACACTAAAAGGGTTGTTGCCTTTCCTTAATTGGAATAAGAAGCCCCCTCCCCACATATGACCTCCAGCAAGGGGATTCCTTGGAAAAATGGAAAATTGAGCCTCATACTCCTTTCTTTCTCCTTCTGAGAGTCCAGGAGAACAGCCTGCACCCAAATTTGAACTGGCCCAAGAAGTCAGGAATGAAGCTTTCACTTTGAGATGTCTGTCAGCCAGGTTTTTATGTAACTTGGGTTGGCTATTAAGAGGTAGATACTGCTGTAATTGGTTTGCTTTCTATACCTGGTAGGGCCCAGTCTGAGGACAGGAAAAGGGGAAGTGCCAATGGCTGTGTAGAATAGTGAGAAGGACCAGCATTTCCATGGACCATATTGGTTAAGGTTCTTAGCTGCAAATAGCAGAATGCACTCCTGTTAGTTTAATTTGAATATGAATTTATTGAAATAATAGACAGACTGTTTGAAGCCACAGAAAGAAAAATGTGCAACAACATTGTGGGTGAAAGGGCCGTGTTTACTTAAAAGACCCCTCCCACTGCTGATGCTGAGAATTGAATGGCAGAATTTCCACCTTGGCTACCCACAAGTGATGGTCAGAAGGGGGATGAAGTTGAAGATGCAATGAGGATGAGGGTTAAGACAAGAATCCTGGCTTCAATCCATAGGCTTTATAGTTAGTCGGGTCATGAGTAATGTGCTCCTGCATCCATTCCTTCCTTCGTCTAATACTTATGGACTGTTTCCTTTGTGCCAGGAACTGTGCTAAGTGGGAGGGATTAAGGGAGGAATTGCTGTCATGATGTTTAGAACCCACTGGATGAGACAGAAATAAGGCAAGTAGACCCATAGGGGGAAGGAAAGAGGCAGAGTTCTTTTGAGGAGGGGAGGGTTGAGAAGGAGTCAGAGCCGACCGAAGTGTTTCAGAGGAAGCCACAGCCCAGCTGTCCATAGATCCTCCTCAGACTTCACAAATTCAGGCGAGTACTGTGCCCAGGTTCTCTGCAAAATGAAAGGAATTTGCTGATTGACATCCATGAAGCCCCAGACCTGGACACCATTCATCTGGACAGATCCTAGACTTTCCCAGAAATATGTAACCACAGTCCACCCCAGCACCGAAATGACCAAGAAAAAGAAAGTAAGTTTTCCAAGCCTAGGTGGGGCACACAGGAGAACTGCAGATCTGCTTTGTAGAGTGGCTGATTCAGTGTTCGCATCTGAGAAAGGCGGACCATGTGAGGAGAATTTTTTTTAAAGCTCTTCATTGGAGTGTAATTGCTTTACACTGTTGTGCCAGTTTCCTCTGTACAACAAAGTAAATGAGCTGTATTTATATATATATTTCCATATCCCCTCCCTCCCACGACTCCTTCCCACGCTCTCTATCCCACCCCTCTAAGTTATCACAAATTATCTAGTTGACCTCCCTGTGATATGTAGCAGCTTCCCACTAGCTATCTATTTTACAGTTAGTAGTGTATATATGTCACTGCTACTCTCATTTCATCCCAGCTTCCCCTTTTCTTCCCACTCCGTATCCTCAAGTCTGTTCTCTACATCTGCATCTTCATTGTTGCCCTTTCAGCTTGGTTCATCTGTAACATTTTTTAAAATTTTTATTTACTTATGTTTTTAAAGAACTATTATTCAGATATAATTGACATACAATAAACTGCATGTATTTAAAATGTACAATTTGACCTTTTTTCTTATTAGTAATGTATACATGGCTGTCCCAATCTCCCAATTCATTCCACCCCCCACCCCCCCCCCCCCTTTTCCCACTTGGTCCATCCACCTCACTACAAATAACCCAATTTCATTACTTTTTATTGCTGAGTAATATTCCACTGTATGTGTCACATCTTCTTTGTCCATTCATCTGTTGATGGACATTAGGTTGCAACCATGTCCTCACTATTTAAATAGTGCTGGAATGTACATTGTGGTACATATTTCTTTTGGATTATGGTTTTCTCAGGGTATATGTCCAGTAGTGGGATTTCTGGGTTATATGGTAGTTCTATTTTTAGTCTTTTAAGGAACCTCCATACTATTTTCCATAGTGTCTGTACCAATGCACATTCCCACAAACAGTGCAGGAGGTTTCCCTTTTCTCCACACCGTCTCCAACATTTATAGTTTCTGGAGTTTTTGATGATGGCCATTCTGACCGGTGTGAGGAGATATCTAGCATTCTCACCACTAGTTTTGATTTGCATTTCTCCAATAATTACTGATGTTCAGCATCTTTTCATGTACCTCATGGCTATGTGTATATCTTCTTTGGAGAAATGTGTATTTAGTTGTTTTTTTGATATTGAGTTTCATAAATTGTTTGTATGCTTTGGATACTAACCCCTTGTTGGTTGCATCTTTTGCAAAGATTTTCTTTTATTCAGTAGGTTCTTTTTTTGTTCTGTTGATGGTTTCCTTTGCTGTGGAAGACCTTTCCATTTGATGCGGTTTCATTTATTTATATTTGCTTTTATTTCTTTTGGCATGGGAGGTTGATTAATAAAAATATCACTATGACTTATGTGTGGGATTGTTTTTCCCTGATCTCTCCTAAAAGTTTTATGGTGTCTTTTCTTATATTTAGGTATTTAATCCATTTTAAGTTTATTTTTGTATATGGTGTGAGGGAGTGTTCTAATTTCATTGATTTGCATGTAGCTGTTCAGGTTTTCCAACACAATTTTCTGAGGACATTGTCTTTTCTCCATTGCATATTCTTGCCTCCTTTGTCTTAGATTAATTGACCATAGGTGCATTTGTTTATTTCCGGGCTCTGTATTCTGTTCTGTTCAGCTATATATATGATTTTGTGTCAATATCACACTGTTTTGATTACTATAGCTTTGTAGTATAGTCTAAAGTCTGAACGGGTGATGACTCAAGCTTCATTTTTTCCCCTAAGGATGACTTTGACAATTCTGGGTCTTTCGTGGTTGTATATAAATTTTAGAATTATTTGTTTTAGATCTTTGAGAAATGTCTTGAGTATTTTGATAGGATTTGTCATTTTAATCCTTGTGTTCCAGTTGTTTTTGTAGTTCTTTTCTGCTCATTTCTTGTTTTGGTGTTTCTGCTTTTGGTTTGATGATTCTCTTTTAGGATACTTGAGTTTCTTTGTTTTTAGTGTTTGTGACTTTATTGCATGTTTTTGATTGTGGTAACCATGGGGTTGACGTATGTTGAATCACAACAATATCTCCTTGTTTTAAATGGAAAGTCATTCAAGTTCAAACACATTGTAAAAGATCTCCATTTTTCTATTCCCATTCTCCACATTTTGTGATTTTGATGCCCTACTTTACATCTTCATGCTGATCCTTTCACTGTTTATTTGTTATTTTTAATTATGTTTTTGCAATTTTTAATTGTGTTTTTAATATATGTACGGGTTTATTTAAGTGATCTTCAATTCTTGTATATATTTGTCTCTCCTATTGTGATTTTCCTTGTGCTATACATTCTTCCAACCTCAATTTTCATACCTCCTCCAATGAAGATATCACTTTCCCTTGGGCATCAGGTGCCAGATGGCAGCATTCATCATTAGAATACTGCTTTGTTCTATTGAATCAAAAGGATTCCCCCCACCCTGTATCTGTGCCATTCAAAATTGGTCTAGACACTGCTGCCAAGAAACCTGCAGACCACTTCTGCTGCCTTTGTCTTAAAACAATCCTGCAGACACTGGGAGATGGGGATCAAAAAAGGACCCCTATCTCCCACAAAGTGTCTTTTCGTTTCTTAGAAAACATTTGCTAAGTTTCTGCCATCAGCTTCAGATACTCAAAACTGAAAATTAGGGCAATCTCTTATTTGTAGCTCCCTACATTTTCTGCTGGGGTTGCTTGAATTGTTAGCACCCTCACAAGGTGCCCCCTCACTGGGTTGGAGGAAAGAATTTAGTGTAAGATGAGGAGGAAGGTCAGTAAGATCAGAGCTCCCAGGTCGCCCTCCCAATTTGCTTGCCCTAGTTGGGCAAGAGCTGTGGCAATCCGATAGTGTGGAAATTTAAACAACTAAATGACAATGGCTGAGAGGAGGTGGTAGAAGTTAGGTGATTGGCAGGAATCCAAGACTCACTGAGGTACTTCCCAGGATGCACTAGAGTTTATTATTAGACCTTCCCAGGTGCAAGGCATTGTGGGAATGACTTGTTCATAATCTAGTGGCTCCCAAGTCAAAGGGATATCCCAACTTCGCAAGTTGGAAAGAGCAACTTTAACACTGTTTTCATGCTCTTGGCTCTGGGAAGAAGTGAGCTGGAGGAACCACTGTAGAGTAGAGCCTAAGTGCCTCACTACAGATGAGGAAATTGAGGCAAATAAAACTCAAAAAACAGAAGTAGTGCAATAAACCAGAACACAGATAGAGCTGGTTCTATTGCCCAATACCTTGTAGTCTTGGGCAAATATCTCAATGTCTCTGACTTTTACATTCCTTAATTAAACAATAGGGAAAAAGGCTTATACCTCTCAATCTTTCCAACCACAAACCACTAGCAGCAGTCCCCTTCCAAGCTCAGCAAGTTGGGTTTATTACTCACTTCAGCAAGGGACAATGAATAATGGCATCTCCTTAAGAGTATAAACTCATGCACATATAGGCATCTTATCTTTGACAAAGGAGGCAAGAGTATACAATGGAGAAAAGACAGCCACTTCAATAAGTAATGCTGGGGAAAATTGGACAACTACATGTAAAAGAATGAGACTAGAACTCTTCTAACATCATACACAAAAATAAAGTCAAGGTGATGTTCAAGATGGTGGATTAGAGGGATCTGCACTTACTCCCTCTTGCAAGAGCACCAGAATCTCAACTAACAGCTGAATAATGATCAAGAGGAAGACACTGGAACTCATCAAAAAAAGACACCACACATCTAAAGGCAAAGGAGAAGCTCCAATGAGATGGCAGGAGGGGTGCAATCATGATAAAATTAAATCCCATAAAAACTGGGTTGGGGACAAACTGAAGAACAGTTATACCACAGAAATCCACCCATGGATTGAGGGTTCTGAACCCCACTTTAGGTTTCCAGCCTGGGGGTCTGGAAATGGGAGGAAGAGTCCCCAGAGAATCAGACTTTGAAGGCCTGTGGGATTTGACTACAACAGAGACTCCACTCTTGGAGGGCACACAAAAAATAGTGTGCACATCAGGACCCAGGGGGAAGGAGCTGTGACCCCAAAGGAGACTGAACCAGACGTACCTGCTGGCATTGGAGGGTCGTCTGGAGAGGTGGGGGGCAGCTGTGGCTCACTGCAGGGATGGGAACACTGGTGGCAGGGGTTCTGGGAAGTGCTCACTGGCATGAGACCTCCTGGAGTCTGCCGTTAGCCCTGCCAAAGAGCCTGTAATGTCCAGTGCTGGGTCACTTCAGGCCAAACAACCAACAGAGTGGGAACTCAGCTCTATCCATTGGCAGACCAGCGGATTAAACTTTTATTGAGCTCTGCCCACCAATGCAGCACCCAGCCTTACCCACCACCAGTCCCTCCTATCAGTAGCATGCACAAGCCTCTTAGATAGCCTCCTCCACAAGAGGGCAGAGAGCAGTATCAAGCAGTATCAGCTGCATATTGTTCTATGGAACTGAAAACACCAGCCACAGAAATATAGAGAAAACGAAAAGTCAGAGGACTTTATACCAGATGAAGGAACAAAATAAAACCCCAGAAAAACAACTAAATGAAATGGAGATAGGCAACCTTCCAGAAAAAGAATTCAGAATAATGATAGTGAAGATGACCCAGGACTCTGAAAAGACTGGATGCAAAGATTGAAAAGATGCAAGAAAAGTTTAACAAAGACCTAGAAGAATTAAAGAACAAACAAACAGATAAGCCATACAATAACTGAAATGAAAAATACACTAGAAGGAACCAATTACAGAATAACTGAGGCAGAAGAATGAATAAATGACTTGGAAGACAGAATGGTGAAAATCACTGACACAGAAAAGAATAAAGAAAAAAGAATGAAAAGAAATGAAGACAGCCTAAAAGACCTCAGGGACAATATTAAATGCACCAATATCCGCATTACAGGGGTCCCAGAAGGAGAAGAGAGAGAGAAAGGACCCCCAAAAATACTAGAAGAAATTACAGTAGAAAACTTCCCTAACATTGGAAAGAAAATAGTCACCCAAGCCCAGGAAGTGCAGAGAGTCCCAGGCAGGATAAATCCAAAGAGAAACACGTCAAGACACATAGCAGTCAAATTGACAAAAATTAACAACAAAGAAAAATTATTAAAAGCAACAAGGAAAAAATGACAAATAACATACAAGGGAACTCCCATAAGGTTAACAGCGGATTTTTCAGAAGAAATGCTGAAAGCCAGAAGGGAGTGGCACAATATATTTAAAGTGATGAGAGGAAAGTACCTACAACCAAGAATATTCTACCCAGCAAGGATCTCATTCAGGTTTGATGGAGAAATCAAAAGCTTTACAGACAAGCAAAAGCTAAGAGAATTCAGCACCAGCAAACCAGTCTTACAACAAATGCTAAAGGAACTTCTCTAAGTGGGAAACAGAAGAGAAGAAAAGGACCTACAAAAGCAAAACCAAAACAATTAAGAAAATGGCAATAGGAACATACATATTGATAATTACCTTGAATGTAAATGGACTAAATGCTCCAACCAAAAGACAGAGACTGGCTGAATGGATACAAAAACAAGACCCATATATATGCTGTCTACAAGGGACCTGCTTCAGACCTAGGGACACATACAGACTGAAAGGGAGGAGATGGAAAAAGCTATTCCATGCAAATAGAAATCAAAAGAAAGTTGGAGTACGAATACTTATATCAGACAAAATAGACTTTAAAATTGAAAATGTTGCAAAAGGCAGCCCCTGACAATGGCCACTGCTCTTGCTGCTGCTTGCACATAATGTATCTCCTGGGCATGCAACTGACTAGGTCCTTCTGTTCCATGCTCTTCTAATAGCGGTATTAAAACTTATGAGAGAGAGAGTGGTGGCTGCGAGGAGGCATAATGGAAAGCCACAGCCTGGGGAAGGCTGTGGGCTCAGAGACAGTGACACCAAGCTGGGAAACGGTAAACTGGGAAGTAGACTCTTGAGTTCACAGCTGGCCTGTAGTTTTTGCATCTCATCAAGGAGCACCCCCTTGTACAGGTGACATTTTTCTGAAGTTGTTCATTGAGACTTCCCAGAATTCCTGCCGATATAATATGGGGAGTGGAAAAAGATTGCACAGGAGTAGGATGTGTAAATCACCTTCTTCCCCACAAATACATCAAAAATACATCTACTTGGGGAGTGGCTCCTGGAGAACAGCTTCTGAATGCCGGCAGGAGTCCTCAGGCTGCCAAAAAGGCTGTGAAGCTGCATGACCCATGGCTACCAGATCAAAAAGCCTGCCCACTGCCCAGTGCCCCTGACTGGCAGCTGTGGGTTGAAAAGCCCACATGCTGACCCACGCCCCTGTCCACCCCATGCACCACTGGATCCCATCAAATGCCCACCCACCAGCCCACCACCCCACTCCCCCCCTGCCACTGTGCTGCCGGCCCCACAGCCCACCCACCCATGGCTGCCAAAGGTCTGTGTGTAAGGCAAGACACTGGCCACACCCTCGTGGCAGTAGGTGAAACTCACCAGCACCAAGTGTCCCATTATCAGGACCAACTTCCCTGGGAGAATGCACAATACCCCTCAGGCTCATGCTGACCTCTGCTGCTATAAACACTCCTTCAGATTTCAGTAAGATTGCCATATCCCTCCCTACCCCCCGATCTGAAGCTGCAAGTGAGCCCCAATCACCCTCTTTTGCCCCCTCTTGCCTGGGTGGGGAACCAACTATTGAGAGCAACCAACACACAAAGTAGGGACCAAAACCAAAACTGATTCCTGAGGACTGCAGGACCAAAGAAGACAAAGAGAAACAGCCACAGGAGGAGCAGATTTAATACCCACAGTAGGCTTCATAGACCCTGCATCTGTGGATCACAATAGAGACTGTAGACATAGGGGGCAACTGGGGACTGTGGGGACAAATACACACAGGACTAATACCAGATCACATTCTAAGCTCTCCACAGTCCTCTCCACAGCATGAGCAGAGCCCTACCTAGAAGTATTGGAAGACTTCTTGGTATGTTTTTCTTGTTTCTGGTTTTAGGTATTTGTTAGTTAAATCTTTACTATATATATTTGTATGTGGATTTGCTTGTAATTGGTATGAGTTCTCTCTTCTTTTTTTCATTGTTCTCTCTTTTTCTCTTCTCTTTTGTTCCTTTTCCTCTTCTCTTTTTGCAAGTGAAAGTGTGCACATCTCCTTGTGTGATTTTGACTGATTAGAGTTGTTTTTACCACCGGTCTTGGGGATCTGTCTGTCCTTTCCCCTTCCTCCCTCTTCCCTTTTTTTTTTTTTTTTTTTTTGCTTTGTTCTCCTTCTACCTCCTTTTTCTCCATGCCATGTAACTTACAGGGTCTTGGTGTACCAACCAGAGGTTAATCCTGGATGTCTGAGAAAGCAGAGCAGAGTCCAGGACATTGGCCCACCAGAGAATTCCTGACCCCATGGAATATTAATCAGCAAGTGATCCCCCAGGGTTCTCATTCTCAACACCAAGCTCTAAATACAACCAAAGTCCAGCAAGCTAAAGGGTTTGACACCTCAAGCCAAACAGAACAGAGATAAAAGGAATTACTACTAGGCAGCATAGGGAAAGAGACAGCAAATAGTATAAATTAGACAAAATGAGAGAACAAAGAAACACCTTGCAGGCAAAGGAGCAAGATAAAAACCCACAAGACCAAATAAATGAACAGGAAATAGGTAAATTGCCTGAAGAGAATTCAGAGTAATGATAGTAAAGATGATCCAAAATCTTGAAAACAAAATAGAGAAAATACAAGAAACATTTAATAAGGACCTAGAACTAAAGAGCAAACAAACAGTAATGAACAACACAATAACTGATATTAAAAATACTCTAGATGGTGTAACCAGCAGAATAACTGAGGCAGAAGAACAAATAAGTGAGTTGGAAGATAGAATGGGGGAAATAACTGCCACAGAACAAGAAAAAGAAAAAAGAATAAAAAGAATGGAAGACAGTCTCAGAGACCTCAGGGATAACATTAAGTGTACCAACATTCGAATCATAGGTGTCACAGAAAAAGGAGAAAGAAAGAAAGGGTATGAGAAAATATTTAAGGAGATTATGGTGGAAAACTTCCCCCACATGGGAAAGGAAATAGTAAACCAAGTCCAATAAGTGCAGAGAGTCCCATACAGAATAAACCCAAGGAGAAACACACCAAGGCAGATATTAATCAAAGTAACGAAAATTAAACACAAAGAAAAATATTAAAAGCAGCAAGAGAAAAGCAATCAATAACATATAAGGGGAAACCCATAAGGATAACAGCTGATCTGTCTGCATAAACTCTGCAGGTCAGAAGGGAGTGGCAGGATATACTTAAAATTTTGAAAGAGAAAAACCTAGAGCCAAGAATACTCTATCCAGCAAGAATCTCATTCAGATTTGATGGAGAAATCAAAAGCTTTACAGACAAGCAAAAATTAAGAGAATTCAGCACCACTAAATCAGCCTTACAACAATTGCTGAAGGAACTTTTGTAAGTAGGAAACACAAGAAAAGGGAAACACCTACAAAAACAAAAGCAAAACAATTAAGAAAATGGGAATAGGAACACACATGCCAATAATCACCTTAAATGTAAATAGATTAAATGCTCCAACCAAAAGACACAGACTGGCTGAATGGATACAAAAACAAGACCCTTCTATATGCTGCCTACAAGAAACCTACTTCAGACCAAGGGACACATATAGACTGAAAGTAAGGGGATGGAAAAAGATATTCCATGCAAATGGAAGTCAAAAGAAAGTTGGAGTAGCAATATTCATATCAGACAAATTAGACTTTAAAGTAAAAACTATTACAAGAGAAAAAGAAGGACACTACATAATGATCAAGGGATCAATCCAAGAAGAAGACATAACAAATGTAAATATCTATGCACCCAACATAGGAGCACCTCAATACATAAGGCAAATGCTAACAGCCATAAAAGGGGAAATTGACAGTAACACAATAATAGTAGTAGATATTAACACCCCCTTACCTCAATGGACAGACCATCCAAATAGAAAATAAATAAGGACACACAAGCTTTAAATAACACATTAGACCATCTTGACTTAATTGATATTTATATGACATTCTATCCCAAAACTACAGGATACATTTTCTTCTCAAGTGCACATAGAACATACTCCAGGATAGATCACATCTTGTGGCAGAAATCAAGCTTCTGTAAATTCACGAAAATTGAAATCGAATCAAGCATCTTTTCCAATCACAATGCCATGAGACTAGATATCAATTACAGGAAAAAAAACTGCAAAAAATACAAACACATGGAGGCTAACCAATACTCTATAAAACAACCAAGAAGTCACTGCAGAAATCAAAGAGGGAATCAAAAAATACCTAGAAATAAATGACAAAAAAACAGACGACCCAAAACCTATGGGAAGCAGCAAAAGCTGTTCTAAGAGGGAAGTTTATAGCAATACAGTCCTACCTCAAGGAATAAGAAATATTTAGAATAAACAACCTAAACTTACACCTAAAACAATTAGAGAAAGAAGAATAAAAACCCTAATGTGAGCAGAAGGAAAGAAATCATAAAGATCAGATCAGAAAAAAATGAAAAAGAAATGAATGAAATGATAGCAAAGATCAAAAAACTAGAGGTTGATTCTTTGAGAAGATAAATAAAATTGAGAAACCATTAGCCAGACTCATAAGGAAAAAAAAGGGAGAAGACACAAATCAACACAATTAGAAATGAAAATGGAGAAGTAACAACTGAAAACTCAGAAATACAAAATGTCATGAAAGACTGCTACAAGCGACTATATGCCAATAAAATGGATAACGTGGAAGAAATGGATACATTCTTAGAAAAGTACAATCTTCCAAGACTGAACCAGGAAGAAATAGAAAATATGAACAGACCAATCACAAGCACTGAAACTGAGACTGTGATTAAATATTTCCCAACAAACAAAAGCCCAGGGCCAGATGGCTTCACAGGCGAATTCTATCAAACATTTCGAGAAGAGTTAACACCTACCCTTCTCAAACTCTTCCAAAATATAGCAGAAGGAGGAACATTCTCAAACTCATTCTATGAGGCCACCATCACCCTGATACCTAAACCAGCCAAAGATGTCACACAAAAAAAAGAAAATTAGAGGCTAAAATCACTGACGAATATAGATGCAAAAATCCTCAACAAAATACCAACAAACAGAATCCAACAGCACATGAAAAAGATCATACACCATGATCAGGAGGGTTTCATCCCTGGAATGCAACGATTCTTCAATATACGCAAATCAATTAATGTGATACATCATATTAACAAATTGTAGTATAAAAACTATATGATTACCTCAAGAGATGCAGAAAAAGCGTTTGACAAAATTCATCACCTATTTATGATAAAAACTCTCCAGAAAATGGGCATAGAAGGAAATTACCTCAACATAATAAAAGCCACATATGACAAACCGACAGCCAACATCATTCTAAATGGTGAAAAACAGAAAGCATTCCCTCTAAAAACAGGAACAAGACAAGGGTGCCCACTCTCACCACTATTATTCAACATGGTTTTGGAAGTGTTAGCCACAGCAATCAGAGAAGAAAAGGAAATAAAAGGAACCCAATTTGGAAAAGAAGAAGTCTAATTGTCACTCCTTGCAGATGACATAATAGTATACATAGAAAACCCTAAAGATGCTACCAGAAAACTGCTAGCACTAATAGAGGAATTTAGTAAAGTAGTAGGATACAAAATTAATGCAAAGAAATCTCTTGCATTCCTATACACTAACAATGAAAGAGCAGAAAGAGAAATTAAGGAAAGTCTCCCATTTACCATTGCAACAAAAAGAATGAAATACCCAGGAATAAACCTGCCTAAGGAGGCAAAAGACCTGTATGCAAAAAATTAAAAGACACTGATGAAAGAAATCAAAGATGATACAAAGAGATGAAGGAACATACCATGTTCTTGGATTAGAAGAATCAACATGGTGAAAATGACTATACTACCCAAAGCAATTTACAGATTCAATACAATCCCTATCAAATTACCAAAGGCACTTTTCACAGAACTAGAACAAGAAATTTTATGACATGTATGGAAACACAAAAGACCTCGAATAGTGAAAGCTACCTTGAGAAGCAGAAACGGAGTTGGTAGAATCAGGCTCCCTGACTTCAAACTATACTACAAGGCTACAGTGATCAAGACAGTATGGTAGTGGCACAAAAACAGAAATATAGATCAATGGAACACAATAGAGAGCCCAGAGATAAACCCACACACATATGGGCACCTTATCTTTGACATAGGAGGCAAGAATATACAATGGGAAAAAGACAGCTTCTTTAATAAGTGGTGCTGGGAAAACTGGACAGACACATGTAAAAGAATGAAATTAGAACACTCCTTAATGTCATACACAAAAATAAACTCAAAATGGATGAAAGACCTAAATGTAAAGCTAGACACTATAAAACTCCTAGAGGAAAACATAGGTAGAATACTCTTCGACATAAATCACAGCAAAATCTTTTTTGATCCACCCCTAGAATAATGGAAATAAAATAAAAAATAAACAAATGGGACCTAGTGAAACTTAAAATCTTTTGCACAGCAAAAGAAACCATAAAAAAGACAAGAAGACAACCTTCAGAATGGGTTGCCAATGAAGCAACTGACAAAGGATTAATCTCCAAAATATACAAGAAGCTCAAGCAGCTTAACGTCAAAAAAATAATAACCCAATCCACATATGGGCAGAACATCTAAAAAGATATTTCTCCAAAGAAGACAAGCAGATGGCTAAGAAACACATGAAAAGATGCTCAGCATGACTAATCATTAGAGAAATACAAGTCAAAGCCACAATGAGGTATCACCTCACACCAGTCAGAATGGCTATCATCAAAAAATCTAGAAACAATAAATACTGGTGAGGGTGTGGAGAAAAAAGAACCCTCTTGCACTATTGGTGGGAATGTAAGTTGGTACAGCCACTATGGAAAACAGTTTGGATGTTCCTTAAAAAAATAAAAATGGAACTACCATATGACCCAGAAATCCCACTACTAGGCATATACCCAGAGAAAACCATAATCTGAAAAGAAATGTACCATAATGTTCATTGCAACACTATTTACAATAGCCAGGACACGGAGTCAACATAAATGCCCATCAACAGAAGAATGGATAAAGAAGATGTGGCACATATATACAATGGAATAATACTCAGCCATATAAAAGAATGATATTGAGTTATTTGTAATGATGTGGTAGACCTAGAGTCTGTCATTCAGAATGAAGTAAGCCAGAAATAGAAAAACAAATACCTTATGTTAACTCATATATATGGAATCTAAAAAAATGGTACTGATGAACCCAGTGACAGCATAAGAATAAAGATGTAGATATAGAGAATGGGCTTGAGGACGCGGCGTGGGGGTGGGGGGCATAGGGAAAGCTGGCATGAAGTGAGAGAGTAGCATTGACATATATACACTACCAAATGTATAATACATAGCTAGTGGGAGGTTGCTGCATAACATAGGGAGATAAACTAAATGATGGATGGTGACTTAGAGGGCCAGGATAGGGAGGGTGGGAGGGAGCCAGGGGATGGAGTGGATATGGGGATATATGTATAAATACAGCTGATTCACTTTGGTGTAGCTCAAAAACTGGTACAACAGTGTAAAGCAATTATATTCCAATAAAGAGCTTTAAAAAAAAAGCTTAAAAATGTGTCAAGAAGCAAGAAAGGACACTACATAATGATCAAGGGATCAATTCAAGAAGAGGATATAAAAAGTATACATATATATGCACCAAATATAGGAGCACCTCAATATATAAGGCAAATGCTAACAAGCATAAAAGAGGAAATTGACAGTAACACAATAGTAGGGGTTTACTTTAACACCCCACTCACACTAATGGACAGACCATCCAGACAGAACTTTAACAAGGAAACACAAGCTTTAAATCACAAAATATACCAGCTAGATTTAATTGATATATATACATATATAGGACATTCCATCCAAAAACAGCAGATTACAGTTTCTTCTCAAGGGTACAGGGAACATTCTGCAGGATAGATCACATTTTGGATCACAAATCAAGCCTTGGTAAATTTAAGAAAATTTAAATCGTATCAAGCATCTTTTCCAACCACAATGCTATGAGATTAGAAATCAAGTACAGGAAAAAAAAAACCTGTAAAAAACACAGACGCATGGAGGCTAAACAATATGCTACTAAATAACCAAGAGATCACTGAAGAAATCAAAGTGGAAATCAAAAAATTCCTAGGGACAAATGACAATGAAAACACAATGATCCAAAACCTATGTGTTGCAGCAAAAGCAATTCTATGAGGGAAGTTTATAGCAATACAATCCTACTTCAAGAAACAAGAAAAACCCCAAGTAAAAAATGTGACCTTGCCCCTAAAGAAACTAGAGAAAGAAGAACAAACAAAACCCAAAGTTAGTAGAAGGAGAGAAATCATGAAGATCAGAGCAGAGATAAATGAAATAAAAACAAAGAAAACAATAGCACAAATCAACAAAACTAAAAGCTGGTTCTTTTGAGAAGATAAAATTAATAAGCCTTTAGCAAGACTCATCAAGAAAAAGAGGGAGAGGACTCAAATCTATAAAATTAAATATGAAACATGATAAGTTACAACAGACACTGCCGAAATTAAAAGCATCATAAAAGACTACTACAAGCAACTACATGCCTATAAAATGGACAACCTGGAAGAAATGGACAAATTCTTAGAAAGGTATAAACTTCCAAGAGTGAATCAGGAAGAAATGGAAAATACGAGCAGACCAATTACAAGGAATGATATTGAAACTGTGATTAAAAATTTTCCAACAAACAAAAGTCCAGGACCAGATGGCTTCACAGGTGAATTCTATCAAACTTTTAAAGAAGAGCTAACTCCCATCCTTCTGAAATCCTTCTAAAATTTTGCAGAGGAAGGAACACTTCCAGACTCATTCTATGAGGCCATCATCACTCTGATACCAAAACCAGAGAAAGATGCTACAAAAAAAGAAAATTACAGACCAATATCATTGATGAATTTAGATGCAAAAATCGTCAAAAAAAATACTAGCAAACAGAATCCCAAAAAACACATTAAAAGGATCATAAACCATGATCGAGTGGGGTTCATCCCTGGAATGTAAGGATTCTTCAATATATGCAAATCAATCAATGTGATATGCCACATTAACAAAGTGAAGAATAAAAACAACATGATCATTTCAATAGATGCAGAAAAAGCTTTTGACAAAATTCAACACCCATTTATGATAAAAAAACAAAAAACAAAAAACTCTCCAGTAGGTGGGCATACAGGGAACCTACCTGAACATGATAAAGGCCATATATGACAAAACCACAGCAAATTTCATTCTCAACTGTGAAAAACTGAAAGCATTCCCTCTAAGATCAGGAACAAGAAAAGGATGTCCACTCTAACCACTACTATTCAACCTAGTTTTGGAAGTCCTTGCCACAGCAATCAGAGAAGAAAAAGAAATAAAAGGAATCCAAATTGGAAAAGAAGAAGTAAAACTGTCACTATTCACAGATGACATGATACTATACATAGAAAATCCTAAAGATGCCACCAGAAAACTACTTGAGCTAATCAATGAATTTGGTAAAGTTGCAGGATACAAAATTAACACACAGAAATCTCTTGCATTTCTATACACTAACAATAAAAGATCAGAAAGAGAAATTAAGGAAACAATCCCATTCACCATTGCAACAAAAAGAATAAAATACCTAGGAATAAATCTAACCAAGGAGGTAAAAGACCTGTATTCAGAAAACTATAAGACACTACTGAAAGAAATCAAAGATGACACAAACCGATGGAGAGACATATCATGTTCTTGGATTGGAAGAATCAACATTGTGAAAATGACCATACTACCAAAAGCAATTTACAGATTCAGTGCAATCCCTATCAAATTATCAAAGGCATTTTTCACAGAATTAGAACAAGAAATTTTACAATTTGTATGGAAATGCAAAAGATCCCGAATAGCCAAAGCAATCTTGAGAAGGAAAGATGGAGTTGGTAGAATCAGGCTTCCTGACTTCAAACTATACTACAAGGCCACAGTGATCAAGCCAGTATGGTAGTGGCACAAAAACAGAAATATAGATCAATGGAACAGGATAGAAAGCCCAGATATAAACTATGGTCAACTAGTCTATGACAAAGGAGGCAAGGATATACAATGGAGAAAAGGCAGCCTCTTCAATAAGTGGTGCTGGGAAAACTGGACAGCTACATGTAAAAGGATCAAATTAGAACACTCCTTAACAGCATACACAAAAATAAACTCAAAATGGATTAAAGACCTAAATGCAAGGGCAGACACTATAAAACTCCTAGAGGAAAACATAGGAAGAACACTCTTCGAAGTAAATCACAGCAAGATCTTTTTTGATCCACTCCCTAGAATAATGGACATAAATACAAAAATAAATAAGTGGGACCTAATGAAACTTCAAAGCTTCTGCACAGCAAAGGACAGTATAAGCAAGATGAAAAGACAACCCTCAGAATGCGAGAAAATATTTGCAAGTGAATCAACAGACAAAGGATTAATCTTCAAAATATGTAAACAGTTCATGTAGCTCAATATCAAAAAAACAAACAACGCAGTGAAAAAATGGGCAGATGATCTAAATTGTCATTTTTCCAAAGAAGACATACGGATGGCCAAGAGGCACATGAAAAGCTGCTCAATATCACTAATTATTAGAGAAATGCAAATAGAAACTACAATGAGGTATCACCTCACACCGGTTAGAATGGGCATCATCAGAAAATCTACAAACAGTAAATGCTGGAGAGGGTGTGGAGAAAAGGGAACGGTCTTGCACTGCTGGGGGGAATGTAAGTTGATACAGCCACTATGGAGAACAGTATGGAAGTTCCTTGCAAAACTAAAAATAGAATTACCATGTGACCCAGCCATCCCACTACTGGGCATATACCCAGAGAACACCATAATTCAAAAAGACACATGCACTCCAATGTTCATTGCAGCACTATGTACAACAGCCAGGACATGGAAGAAACCTAAATGTCCATCAACAGATGAATGGACTAAAAAGATGTGGTACATATATACAACAGAATATTACTCAGCTATAAAAAGCAATGAAACTGGGACATTTGTAGAGATATGGGTGGACCTAGAGACTGTCATACAGAGTGAAGTGAGTCAGAAAGAGAAAAACAAATATCGTATATTAACACATATATGCGGAATATAGAAAAATGGTACAAGTCAACCGGTTTGTAAAGCAGAAATGGAGACACAGATGTACAGAACAAACATATGGACACCAAGTGGGGAAAGCAGGGTGGGGGGATGTTGGGGCGGGATGAATTGGGAGATTGGGATTGCCATATACACATTACTAATAAGAAAAATATACCAAATTGTACACTTTAAATATATGCAGTTTATTGTAAGTCAATTATATCTGAACAGAAGTTCTTTAAAGAAGCTCAAAATGGATTAATGATGTAAATGTAAGGCCAGAGACTATAAAATTCTTAGAGGAAAACAGGCAGAACACTCTATGACATAAATCAAAGCAGGATCCTTTTTGACCCACCTCCTAGAATACTGGAAATAAAATCAAAAATAAACAAACAGGACCTAATTAACCTTAAAAGCTTTTGCACAGCAAAAGAAACCATAAACAAGAGGACAAACCTCAGAATGGGAGAAAATATTTGACAATGAGGCAAGTGTCAAAGGATTGATCTCCAAAATATACAAGCAGCTCATGCAGCACAGTAAAAAAAAAGCAAATAACGCAATCCAAAAATGGGTCGAAATCCTAAATGGACATTCCTCCAAAGACATACAGATGGCTAACAAACACACGAAAAGATGCTCAACATTACTAGCCATTAGAGAAATGCAGTAAAAGCCACAATGAGGGATCACCTCACACCAGTCAGAAAGGCTCAGCTTATTGTGATGTGGTTTCTGGGGCTGACCTGCTGCCAAGCTGGCCCATGGAAGATGTGCTCAGTGTGTGTTTTCACAGGACACTGCAGACCCTTCTCCTGGGAGGCAGCGAGGAGGAAAGGCCTTGTGCAGGTGTGATTGTTGTGTGGCCCCCTGATTGTCACCTTTTCCCACAGCTGTTGCCCTTCCACCCTGCCCTGCCCCCTTTCTTACCCCCAGGTGCCTGCATGACCACCACAGGTCCTCATGCAGACCTCTTCCGAGTGGAAGTTGTTCCTCTTCCTATGGCAGCCGCCATGCAAAGAACTCGCAGTGCCTGGACTTGGCATTGTAGAAGTACCTGACCTCTTGGGCATCGTAGGGAACCATGTAATGAGGCTGCAGGCAGAAGGCAAGCCAAGAAGCTCCTGGGATGGGAAGGGCTCTGGGTCAGTTATGAGGGTGGTCATTGTGATGACTACAAGGTCACAGCTGAGACCACCAGTTTGTTTGCCTTAGAGAATGTCAGGGTTGTGGGCATGGTCTAATTGAAAAGGCCGTTTGAAAACCTGCTTTCTGGGACATTATTATTGTTTCTAGGTGTGACCACAGCATGGCAATTATGTAAAAATCTATAATTCCTTCATGAAGTATTTTAGGGTTAATTGGCATGATGTCTTTGATTAGCTTCCAAAATCTCTCCTGAAAAAAAAGGGGGGGGGGGGGGGGAGGGACACAGGTGAAATATTCTCCATATGTCAATAATTATTGGAACTGGATACCAGGGTTTTATAATACTATTTTCTGCACTTACGTGTGTTGTAAATGTTTTCCACCATAAATAATAAATGTGAAGACATCAGGCTGTAACGGAAAAAGGCAGGAAGAAAACATACAAGTGTGTTCTCTTTTCTTTCCTTCATTATATGGAATCTTTGTTTTGCATGCAGAGTTTTTACTTGTGGCATGAGGGAGCTTTAGGTGTGACTTGGGAATTCTTATATGCGGCCTGTGGGATCTGATTTCATGACCAAGGCACCCTGCATTGGAAGGTGGGAGTGTTAGCCACTGGACAACCAGGAAAGCTCCCAAATTTACTTCTGGTAGTAAATCCGAGGAGTTAGTGCAGATGCCGCAGTTTGAGGTCTCAAGACTCTCACTTCAAATGCCAGCCATGTGGTCTGGAGTGACTGAGGCTGAGACCAACTGGCTAAGAATTGGAGGCTTCATGACCCCACCTCTATGTTCCAAAACACATAGAAGCGGTAACAGAAAACAGAAAGCCCTGTACTTAGTGTTCCCGTGTTACAATAAGGGATAAAACTCAGGGACAGCCCTATGGAGGAGATGCATTGGGCAAAGGGGCAGTAGAGGTGTGCGGAGCCCCCATGCCCTAGTGGGGCACACCACCCTCACAGCACCTCCATGTGTTCACTCCCCCAAAAGCTCTCTGAACCCCCACTTTTATGGATTTTTAGGAGGTATCCATAAATATCTGTACTGATTGAATAAATGGCCTTGGTGATTGATCCCCATCTCAATACACTCTCATCTCCCAGAGGGGCTGGGTGGGGGTGTTGAAATCGCTAACCTTTAAACAGGTATTTGAGTTTTCTTGGAACCCATCCCCATTCTGAAGTTCTCTTAGGTGACATTCCTTTACTCTTCTCATTACCATAAAAAGGATAGTAAATTCCAGGAGATTCAGGCAGTCTGTTCTAGGATCGGGACAAGGATCAAATATTGATCTTTTATTTACACTACAGTGAGGTTCAGGGACATGGCACTAAACAGGAACAGATAGTCTCAGAGGTAGAATCCCTGATTGGGTAGAGTTAGGCAGGACACATATGTTCTTAATTTGAGTTTGAATTCTTTTTTCCTATTGAGAGTTATGAAATGTCCCTGGAGTTTAAACAGCCCAACTTCCCAGGAGAAATCCAGGCAGGGTTGGCAGCACCCACCCCACCCCACCCCAGCTCCCTGGTTCCTTCCATGGACTTACCTCATTTCCCACCCCTGGCATGTAGAGAAGAAGTGAGCAGGGACTTACCTTTGGCATGGCTCTTGTGTATATCCTGTGGGGTACAGGACACCAAGGTAACCAGGAGGATGAGAAGGGCTACAGAGAGGCACAGCTGGCTCATCTTTGTGGCCTTGCTGGAGGGCTTCTGAGAAAAGCTGGTGGCTGACAGCGCTTTTCATATCCCAGCTGAGGGGTGGTATCAGGCAATGAGGAGGTTAGTGAGGAAGGGGAGGAGCTGGGTTCAGTTTAGTTTATTTCCTAATCTCTCCACCAAGGCAGGGTTTCTGCTTGTGCTTGCTGAGTTTACATGCCCAATAACAGGACTTCCCAGTCTTGACTATGCCTGTGGGTCTCGTGGAAATACAGATTGTGATGCCACAGGTGGAATTTTGTCCAATATGTTGACCCAGTGTGCATCCCAGCACCTAGAGCAGCGCATGGCAGGTGCTGGAGAGTCAGTGAATGGGTGAGAGCAATTCAAAGGAGAGATAAGTGAACAGCAGTGTGTTCACTCAAGTCCTGGTTTTCAGCCTCCTGCAGGTGTCATCCCATCTGGTCATCAATGCACTTCACTCTCCCCCACCCCCACTGACCTCACAAGACAGGAGTGACACAGGACACCTTCAGGCAACCAATGCTGCAGCTTTTCAACTGGATGGACGTTTGCTGTTTACCTGGCATTGCCCCAGGCAGAAGCTTAGCTTAACGAAGAGGATGTCCTTCTGGGGTAGCAACGTTGTTTGCTGGATTAAAAAAAAGATATACTTGTTGTGGGCCGAGGGGACACAGGGAGCTGAACACTCTCCACAGCATGACCTCCCAGTGCCCTTCACCTGGTTTCAAAAACAGGGCAGTTGCCTGTGTGAGTGGACTTCAGGGGAGTTTGGAAGATTGCTGGCTACAGCCCCCTTCCTCCTGCTCTCTCCCCCAGTGGTTTTGGGACTTGGACCTCCATTTGGGTACCAGCTCTGCCTTTTCCTTACTTTGTGCCTGAAGACTTAACTCTCCCAGAGCCCCAGTGTCTTCAGGTGTCACCTGAGATCCATGCTGCCCACATCACAGGGTTGTTGTGGAAGCAATGGAGGTAATAGACATATATTCCTTCTCCCTGCACAAAGTCCTTTGTAATAATAATATGAGTATTTAGAGCCGATAAACCTTAGCTTCTTCTATGTGTCAGACATTATCCTAAGCACTTGCCATATATTAACTCACATAATCCTCAAAAATCCTAAAAGAGGATTGAGATACTGTTGATATTTCCTCATGTTACAGAGGAGGAAACTGAGGTAACAAGAAATAAAGCAATTTGCCTAAAGTCATAGAGTGTAGAGAGAGGAATCTGGTTCTGTTGAAGTAGTTGGGTTTATTCCTGACTGCAGCAAGGAACAGGAATCACCTTGGAAAACAATAAGATGTCTCATTAAAAGAATGCTAGAATGAACCTATAGAATGTAGGCTTCTGTTAGGTGATATGGGGAGGACAGCATTTCAGGAAGGTGGGTCAGCTCTGCATGGCTGCTCTCAGGAAGTGGGACTCTTCTCTGAATGGGTACATTTATGTTAATTCTAAGAAACGAAGACTAGATAGAGGTTAAAGCTGTAATTGGTAAAGAAGTAGCAGTCACTCAGGATAGGGGATGCTTGGTCATTTTAGTGGTTTGTATAATTTAGTCCATTTTTTGTGTCTGTGTTCAAACATGATTACCTAATGTCCTATTTTTGTCTTGATCTGCCATGGACACAGAATGGCCTTGTCTAATGTTGAAGTTTTCTGAAATATTTGTGTTGAGTAGGAAAACATAAGGTCCACTGTGATGCCAGGTCATAATTAGGATAGATAAGCTAACTAGGAAGGTATGATAGTAGTTAAATGTTTTGTATAAATATTGGCAGAGTAATCTTTTTAAATAAATTTATTTATTGTATTTATTTATTCATTTATTCATTTATTGGCTGCATTTGGTCTTCTTTGCTTTGCACAGGCTTCTCTAGTTGTGGCGAGCAGGGTCTACTCTTCATTGTGGTCTGTGGGCTTCCCATTGTGGTGGCTTCTCTTGTTGTAAAGCACATGCTGTACACACTTGGGCTTCAGTAGTTGTGGCACATGGATTCAATAGATGTGGATCATGGGCTCTAGAGCGCAGGCTCAGTAGTTGTGGCACACGGGCTTAGTTGCTCTGTGGAATGTGAGTTCTTCCTGGACCAGGGATCGAACCCATGTCCCCTGTATTGGCAGGTGAATTTTAAACCACTGCACTACCAGGGAAGTCCCCAGAGTAACCTTTTAATGAATGTCAAAGCTGATAACAGTAAGAGTAATAGTATAAATATGTTATTTACTTATTAATAATTATTAATTTATAACAGGGCAATGGGAAATGACTTAGTTTTCATGAAGACATTGATTCAGTAACTCACTATGTTGCTGTATGACCTTGGGCAAGTCACTTCACCTCTCTGAGCCACAGATTCTTTCTTTGTGAAAGAGGGTGATAATATCTGCCTTAAGAAATCCCCAGGTTGGTTCCTTTTGAGAACAATGCTGACCATTTGATTAGGCTGCTAAAGTTCTTTGAACACCACAAACCAAAGCAAATTTTCTAGAAGCCCTTAGAGTTTTAGTTTCCTTGGCTTCTGACTGCTTTTTAAATGTCCTGTTAAGTGTAGCAAAGAAAGGAACAAATATGATTGATTATTGAAATGTCACATTCTAGAATTTTGCCCTCAGGAAGTTCCCCAGAGCCAGAGGAGAGCCACAGCCTCTCTTCCAAATAGTCCTCCTTCTTCCTCAGAGGTAACTGAAATCCCTCTTGCTTCAGTGATTGACCTTACCCATGTCCTGCCCTTTCCCATTCCACATTGCTTTATTTGACCCTCTGGTCAAAGAGCTAAGCGTCAATTGTCATAATTACACATTACTATTGTTATTATAAGGGACTTTGACTTTGCAAGGAGAAGGAATATAGGTCTATTGCCTCCATTACTTCCACAAAACCCACGATGTGGGCCGCGCGGAATTCAGGTAACACCTGAAGACAAAGGGCTCTGGGAGATTTCTTGCCCCAGGTCATAAAGATGAAAAATGGAGAGCTTATGTCCATCCAGTTGAGATGCAGCCACAATGGGTGCAGGAGGGTGTAGTGTGTCATACCTGTCTTCTAACATCAGTAAGGGTTGGGGGGTGTGAAGTACATCGAGGCCCGGTTGTGTTGACACCTGTGGGAGGCTGAAAAAGGAGGACCTGTGCCAACACACTGCTGATCACTTATCTGCCCTTTGATTTGCTCTTATCCACTCACTGACTGTCTACCACATGCCATGCACTGCTATCAGTTTGAGATGCATTGTAAGGAAGAAATCAGCAAAAAATTCCACCTGTGGAATCACAATCTGTGTTTCCACAAGACCCACAGGCATAGTCAAGTCTGAGAAGCATTGTTATGGGCATTTGGCCCCAGTGGGCAGAAGCAGGAAGCTTGGTTATGGTGGGAGATTTTCAGGAAGAGCACTGACCCCAGCTCCTCCCCTTCCTCACTCCCCTCCTTCTTGTCTGTTCCCATCCCTTAGCTGGGGGTCAGCCCCCAACTTTCATCAAAAGGCCTCCTGCAAGGCCACAAAGATGAGGTGGCTCTGCCTCTCTACAGCGTTTCTCATCCTCCTGGGCACTCTGGTGGCCACCACTCTGGTGAGTGAAAACATCAACCAGGCCCAGCGTAAGTCCCTGCTCACCTTTCTTCTATAGGCTGGTGGGGTGGGGGGAATGAGGAGAGTCCATGCAGGGGGCTGGGGAGCAGGGGTAGGGTTGGTGCTGCCAACCCTCTCTGGTTTTCTCCTGGGAAGCTGGGCAGTTTTTAGTCCAAGGACATTTCATGCCTCTGAAAGAATAATTACTCCTCAGTTTTTAATGAAAGTAACCCACCAAATCCTAACAGACCAGGGACCCCATCTCTGAGACTCTCTATCCCTGGTCACTTCCCTGTTCCTGAACCTCATTTTAATCTAAAGAAAAGATCCATGTTTGATGATTATCCTGATTCATAGAACAGACCTCCTGAAATGCTTGAAATTTACTCTCTTGGTATCTCATGAGATGAGTCAAGGATGGCACCCTAGATAGCTTCCGGATGGGACTGGACTCCAGAAGATCCTATCTAGTGATTAGAGGGTTAGAACCTTCAATACCCAGCCTGTCCTTGGGGAGGAGAGGGTAACTGATATAGAGTTCAATTACCAATGGCCCATGATTCAATCAAATTGCCTACCTCGAACCCTCAAATAAAAGCTATAATGATTGGGTTTAGAGAGTTTCAGTGGAGGTGAACACATCAAGGGATTATTTCGGGGGTGTGTTCTGAGAGGGCATGGAGGCTCCCCACCCCCACCCCCACTTTGCCCTATGCATCTCCTCCATAGGGCTGTCCCAGAGTTGTATTGTTTATAATAACATGGGACAGTAAGTAAAAGTCGTTCCTGAGCTCTGTGACTGGTTCTAATGATTATGGAATATGGGAGGTAGGGTCTTGTAATCTCTGAATTTATAGGCAGTTGGTCACAAGTATGGGTGACCCTGGGCCTTGTTATTAACACTTAAAGTGGGGGTTGTCCTCAGGCCCCGTGCCCTCAATCTGCTGGGTCTGGGCTTCCTCTGTAGATTTAGCATCAGAAGTGAATTGACTTGTGAGAAGCTCAGTGGGTGTTGGAGAATTGGTTGGTGTTGAGAGAGACAACATATTTGCTGTCAGGGATCAAACCCAGACCCACTTTTCTTTATGGTTTGTGGTTGGGGTGAGGTTCAGGGATAAGGGTCTCTTGTACATGGGACAGTGCACACAGAAGTCCTTACTGGTTATCGACATTTTCATTATTCTTGGCAGAATCAAGTACTCTATTAAATGGGTTCTGACATGATAGTATCTTGTCCTGATCCTACAACCCACATGCCATGTGTCCTGGGGCAAGTGAACTGTAGTTTCCTCACCTGAACAGGGGGACCATGTTACATGGCTTGTTTAAAAGGATTACCAATCATGAATATAAAGAGTTTGCCCATGTCATGTTCAATGATGTCCATTTTCTACCAAAATGTCTTAGTTTGAAAATCTGTATAGCTACATTTCCTCAACACTGCCCTCAAATGCAATTTATGTCAAATAGTCATTTCTCTAATATGAAATTAATTCGAAAGTCAAGTGTCAGTTAATATTCTTCCCTTCCTGAGGCTACTACAGGGAGAGCAATAAAAAGCAGTACTTTTGTAAGTTTGCTTGTGGAGGCAAGACTGTTGTTTCCAGGCTGGTACAATATTAGTCAAAACTTTAGCCCCTTCCCTTTGTTTCACAGTCAGACTATTATTTTATTTTCCTATTAAGATATAGAATGTCATAATTATATAGACATGCTCCACCACTGTATAGACATTTCATTATCAAGAATTTTAGTATATCTTGTTTCTTTAATGACTGTGTACTTGGCATCAATATGAAATGGAAGACTCATTCCCTTGACAAATATTTGTCAAATATTTATGCTTCTTGACTTTAGAAAGCATAGTTCTTGGTGTAGGGAAATAGTTGAAGCAAATTAGGAAATTAATCTGCCTTCTAGGAGCGAGACAGACAATAAAGGGGAAAATACTATGCTAGGTCATGATGCATTTTTTTTTTTATTTTTTAATTTTTTTGGGGGTACACCAAGTTCAATCATCTGTTTTTATACACATATCCCCATATTCCCTCCCTTCCTTGACTCCCCCCCACCTCGAGTCCCCCCCACCCTCCCCATCCCAGTCCTCTAAGGCATCTTCCATCCTCGAGTTGGACTCCCTTTGTTATACAACAACTTCCCACTGACTATCTATTTTACAGTTGGTAGCATACATATGTCTGTGCTACTCTCTCGCTTCGCCTCAGCTTCCCCTTCACCCCCCGCCCCCTCGCAAACCTCGAGTTCTCCAGTCCATGTTTTGAAGAAAGAGAGTGATGGAGGTAAAGGAGACTGTGCTCCTTCTGTAGAGGGTCAGTAAAACCGTCTGTGATAAGGAGGCATTGAGAAGAGTTTGAAAATATAAAAAACAAAAAACATAAAACCCATGCTTGCTGTGTTTAAACAGCAGCCTGGGCCAGGGTGGCTGGAGTTGAGTGGGTGGAGAGGAGGGGAGTGAAAGAGGATGGGGCAGAAAGGCCATCAAGGCAAGTTGTGAGGAGCCATGTAGGACTTTATAAGATTCAGAATTTGACTCTGAGAGAGATGGGCAGTCACTGAGGGGTTGGTCATGGGAACAGTGGGATAGGGCTCAAGTTGTATCAGGGAATATGAGGCTGCAGTTTGGAGAGTGGCCTCTCCAGGGAGAAGGGCAAAGATGGAGGCCCAGGGGAGCCATGATGGAGCTTTGACTTATGCTGTTTCCTGGGTCCATCCCAGTTCTCAATTACATGAGGGACTTGCTCTGTTGAGGTTTCTATGGAGGCTTCATCACAAACCATAATTTATTAAATCTATAGCCATTTGTGATTGATTCATGCTCCAACCCCCCTCCCCTCTCTGAGGTGTGTGGGCAGGAAAAGGGGGAAGGTGTGAAAGAAAGTTCCCACCCTCTAATATGGCAGTTGCTTCTCTTGGCAATGAATCTGCTTTCTTGGAGTAGGTAGGGGCTTTCAAAAGTCACCTTCCTCACATAATGAAAGACTCCCTTTTTACTCTCATCTCTTTTAAAATTCGAACATCCTAGGAACTCCCATTGTGCCAGGAATGGGATGAAAGGGGGAGGGTAGGAGAAGCAAGACTTTAGGGGAAAGGACAGTGAATCCAGTTTGGTCAATGTTGAGTCCACGGTGCTTGTAGAATACTTAGGCAAGGACGTTGATTAGACATTGATTCATTCATTCTGTTGTTCATGAAACCTTTATTAGGGTAAAATATGTGATGACTGAAACCTTTGATCAGACTCCATGTCTTCAAACTCTGGCTTTGGCAACTTAGTGGGTGTGTGACCAATTCGATTTGCTAGAGCTTTACATTGTGAGTGCAAATAGACCCAGAACGGTGTCCACAGAGAGGTAGTCATCCCCCCATTTATGTAGAAGGAACCATAGGAGTCTCAGAAATGGTGGGGATTGCTGGTACCTCAGAGGGTGGAAGTAGCAGAGTGAATTCCTGGTCCTGATGTGCTGGTAAAAGTCACTGAGTTGATGAGAATTGCTAGGTACCTCTGAGAGAATTAAAAGTAATAATGGAAAATACCTGTTACCACAAAATGACAACCTACTATGTGCCAAGCCCTGAACATACCTCTTCATATCTAACATCGCAAGAATCTTAATAACTTTTTCTCCTGTTTAAAGTTATACAAGCTGAAGCTCAGAGGTTTTAGACCTTCCCCAACGTCACATAACCAATATTGCTAGGGGCTGGGATTCAAACTCAACACTGTTTGTCTCCCATAATTTTCCTTAAAAGAGGTTTGAAATGTGTTCTTTCAAAAAGTCCAGAGATTCACAAGAGGACACTCAAAGTTCTTCACTTAGGGAAGCTCTGCTTTTCATCATTTTTCATAATGAGATGAGGTGTAAACAAATTTTGTAAAGAATTTTGTTTGCATTTATGTCATGAGAGCCTTACCTGTGAGTTAGAGTAGGATGCTGGCTGAGAAAAGGCCACTGGATTGAAAAATCAGAACTTGGTGGTGACCGTGGTGAAGGCAACAGATCTTGCTGTTTGTTATCAACAGAAACTGACACTTGCTATTTGAAGCAGAGAACAAATTTATGAGAACAGTGTGGGGATGTAAAGGGCATCCATCCTGCCTTCCTGATTGTAATCTTAAGTGAGATTCTCATGGAATCTTCTGTTGCCACCCATAGCATTAACTGATTTAGTTCAGCTCACAGCTGAAGGAAGTGCTAAAAGATCCCAGCTTGGAAAATATGGTAAGCAAGGGAGAAGTAAGGTCTTCCCATGCCACCTCAGAATCACCTCCATTTTGGGACCTTTTGTGATTTATTGATCAAAATTAAATAACAGGGAGAGCATTTGATTGGCCACTCTTTGTCTGTGGATAGGGCAGGCACTTTGACAGGTGCCCCAATCCCACCAGTCCTGGCTGGAGGAGGAGTCATTCCTCAAGCAAAATCAGCCTACGGTATCAGGAAAAGGGCAAAAGATGCTAGGTGACAGAGCAAATAAATAATCTGTATACTCAGAGAGAGATGTTTCCATGGAGAGAATAGAGTTTGAATGGGTCCAACTGTCCAAGAGGAGAAAGCTCCATTGTTTCGTGAAAGGCTCCCCATTTATTGCTTGGACTTTCTCATATCTTCAACGTCCATTGTTTACAGTCACCTTAAATAGGGCATGTCTAGAGCTGATCATGTCACCACCTCTTTAAACTTTCCTTCTTCCCTTTTACTTCCTTTCTTCCTTTTCATGATCAATATGATGTTACACTCACGAAATCACATCCGCAATCTTTGATGCATCGTCTATGTTAATATCAAGTAGATCTGCCTGTGTGATGTGTGTGTGTTTCTGTATTTGTAACATTGAAATAACCGGGGTCACATGAGTAACAGTTTTTGGCGAGTGACTTCCTTCTGATTTTCAGCTGTTTTTCCTCCAGCAAGTCACTTTCCCTTAGCTGAACTTCATTTTCTTCCTCTGTCAAGTAGGGAAAATAATACTTACTTCTTAAGATTCTTAAATAAGAGGAAGCTACCTTTAACTAAACAAATACTGTGAAGTCACACTGCAAGTCACAATTTTAAATTCATTGCAGGTGAGGTGAGTGATGAGGATGGAAGTATTTGGAGTGGGGGTGGGGGCAGGGTGGACAACAAGGCGTGGTGGGGATTATGGAAACTGAAGAGAACACTCCCCTTATGAGAAGAGAGCAGCTCTACTTGGCTTAGTTCATGATTTTCACAGTGTGTTCCCTTGAGCAGCACCATCAGCAGCCCTGGAAATCTGTTAGATGCAGATCCACAGTTCCCACCCCTGTCCTAGTGAATCAAAACTCTGGGGGTGGAGGAGATCTCAGATCTGTGTGGGAACACTTGTCTAAGTGAGTGTGAGGCTCACTCAAGTTTGATACCCACAGCTCTTGTTAAACTGAAGGACTGGGGAATTGAGGGGGGGGCGTCAAGGAAGGGAGGGAATATGGGGATATGTGTATAAAAACAGTTGATTGAACCTGGTGTACCCCCCCAAAAAAAAAAAAAAAAAAAAAAAACTGAAGGACTCTGTTACTAGATCCTTTAGTTTTTCCAACAACGCTAGAAATATATTTTTATGTGAAATCCCCCATTGTTATATCATGACCAAAGTTTGAAATAGTAAATTTTAGTGCGTGAGCTAACGATACTGCATTCTAATAATAGTTGAACCTCTAGTTTATGCTTTTCCATTGAATAGTAAAATAATCTTAAAAAAAATTACAGTATTCATGAAATCACTCTTAAGTTGGAGGACTATGTAGGTCCACGATGTGAGGTGCTGTTACATCACATAGCTAGAAAATTACCACCCATGACTTGGATCTGAATGTACTTCTCACAGGGCACAGCATCACAAAAATCTAAACATCTTCTGCCTGCCGGGTGCATTCCATTCATTTCAAAAAGTGGCCTTCGATTGCATGGAATCCAAGGTTCACATTATTCAGACGGAGAAACTAAGGATTAGAAGCAGAGAGATGACCTCGGGTCCACAGTGTTGGAATCACTGCTCTTTATCTAGAATACAAGCCCTGTGATATTCCTGCCTTGTGATTTTTCTGTTGATGTCCTTAGGGTCTGTGAAGGTTTGTAATTAGAGACCTCAGTGACTCATGAGCAGGACAGTGAGAGGTGGAGGGATGATGGGCCCATCAGGGGCCTTCTGGTTCTGGGGTTGTCTAACCTGGGCCAAAGGGAGGAGCACCAGGAGAGGAGGACACTGGGAGAGAAAGACAGACAGATGAGAGAGGAGGGCTGAGAAAAGAGCAGTCATTGCTGTGAAGGGGAGTCTCCGCTGTTCCCTGGTCTCAGATTGACTGACAGAGGCAGGAAGAGGGGCAGGGCCAGAGGGCCTCCTCACCTAAAATCCTTGTTGTGCCACCTGCTGGTGTGGGTCCTGAGCAAGTCACTTTACTTCTGGGAGTCTCTGGTTTGTAGTTGGCAAAATGGGATGAGAATCCCAGATGTTGTAGGATTGATATGAAGCTAAGTGAAATCATACATGTGACATGTCTCAGGAGAGAGCACACCCTCTACACACAGTGGCTTGTTTTGTGAGCCCCATGTCTTTCTGTTCTGGGGCAGGCCAGTATTGAGGGCTCCCGCCCTTCTCAAGGGAAAGGGTGTCTTTGTGCCAGGAAGACAGCCCCTCTTGTCTCTGCAACTCATCACCCAGGTCTGTGCCTGCGTGACATTTGGCTGGGCTCGCTCCTGGGTCTTCTGGGCATTAAGCCCAGCTCCCTTTTCCTTGAAGCTAGAAATGGAGCACAATGTGCATGCGCGCGCGCGTGTGTGTGTGTGTGTGTGTGTGTGTGTGTGTGTGTTAGTGGAAGATTGCTTGAATATGTGTGGATGAGCAAGTTGGGGTGGTCTTGGTGCTACATGGTTGTCACTTGGAGAGAATATACAGGAGTGAGTGAAGAGACTGTGGGTGTGTAAGCCTGCACAGGTACACTACAGTTTACTCCTTACAATGCAGCAGAGTGCACGTGCACAGACTCTGAACCAGATTCCTTGGTTCAAATCCTCTTTTACACTCTAAAATTTTAGGCAAATTTCATTATTTCTTGTTACCTCAGGTTCCTCCTCTGTAACATGAGGATATATCACCAGTTCCTCTCCCCTCTATTAGGATTTTTGAGGATTAGATGAGCTAACATACGGCAAGTGCTTAGGATAATACCTGATACATAGACAAAACTAAGATTTATCAGCCATAATTAGTTTTTATTATTATTAATCTTCTTCCCCTCCTCCTCCTCCTTCCTCTTCCTCTTCCTCCTCCTCCTCCTCCTCTTCCTCCTCCTCCTCCTCCTCCTCCTCCTCCTCCTCCTCCTCCTCCTCCTCCTCCTCCTCCTCCTCCTCCTCCTCCTTCTTCTTCTTCTTCTTCTTCTTCTTCTTCTTCTTCTTCTTCTTCTTCTTCTTCTTCTTCTTCTTCACCTTCTCCTTTCCCGCCTTCGACCTCGACTTCGCCTTCTTCTTCTCCTTCTCCTTCTTCTCTTTCTTCTTGTTACAAAACACTTCAATTTCTCAGGGAGAAGTAATATACGAGGGTTAGCCAAAGATACCATCACTTTGCCTGTAGAATTGGTACAGCCAAAATGAGGAATGTTTTTGACTCCCCTGATAGGACTTTTGCCTCCATTGCTTCCAAAGCATTCCCAGGATGCCAGCAGCATTGATCTTGTGACATTTGAAGACACAGAGTTCTGGCAGACAAGTCCTCAGGGCAGAAAGTTAGGAAAAGGCAGATTTGGTACCGAAACTGAGGTCCTGTGATTTCAAAATCACTGGGGGAGAGAGCAGGAGGAGTGGGGCGGTGATAGGTGAACTTCCAAGCTCCCCTGGGGTCCACTCAGGCAGGCAGCTGTTCTGTGTTTGAAAGCAGGTGAAGGGTGGTGGGCTGTCATGCTGTGGAAGTGTGTTCATCTTCCTGCTTCCCCTCCCCCCACACGCCTTACTCTTTAATTCTCCCCAAGAAAAGAGGTTTGCTCCCCCAGGAGGACATCAACTTCTTCCAGTTCAGCTTCTGCCTGGACCACATTGCCTGGTACACAGCAGTGTCCATCTAGCTGAGAAACTTTGGCAAATGTTGCTGGAAGTCGTCCTGTGTAATATCTGTCTTCTGAGTTAGGTAGGGGTAGGGGTGGTGGTGAAGAATATTCATGCCCAGATGGGATGACATCTGTAGGAGTTGAAAGGAGGACCTGAGCTAACACAGTGCTGATCACTTATCTGTCCTTTGAATTGCTCTCATCCACTCACTGACTGTCCATTGCCTGCCATGCGCTGCTCTAGGTGCTGGGATGTTCCCAGTGTCAACATAGTGGATTAAATTCCACATGTAATCACAATCTGTGTTTCCATGAGACTCGCAGGCATAGTCAAGTCTGAAAGTGCCATCACAGGGCATTTGGACCCAGAAGACAGAAGAAGGAAGCCTGGTTATGTGGGGAGGTTATGCAGTAAACAGGACTGACCCCAGCTCCTCCCCTTCCTCACCGCCTGATCCCACCCCACAGCTGGGTTATTAAAAGCTCTGTCATCCTCCAGCTTTCCTGAGAAGCCTTCCTTCAAGGCCATGAAGATAAGCCGGCTCTGCCTGTCCTTAGCCATTCTCGTCCTCCTGGTTACCCTGGTGCCCTGCACCCTGGGGCGTAGAAAGGGCAAATACACCCTGGGTAAGTCTGGCTCACCTCTCCTCTAGAGGCTGGTGGGGAATGACTGAAGTCCAAGGAAGGGCAAAGGTGGGATGGGTGCTGTCAACCCTCTCTGGATTTCTCCTGGAAATTTGGGCACTTTGAACTCCAGGGACATTTCATGACTCTCAATAGGAATAAAATTAAAATTAAAAAAAAATATACCCCACCTAACTCTACCAGATTAGGGATGCCATCTTTGAGATTCTCTATTCCTGGTCAGTGCCCTGTCCCTGAACCTCACTGTAGTATAATCAGAAATCAGTGTTTGATCCTTGTCCTGATCCTGGAACAGAGCTCCTGAAACTCCTGGAATTTACTGTCTTTTTTATGGTAATGAGGTGAGTAAAGTAAAGGAAGGTGACCTGAGAGACCTTCAGGATGGGGCTTGTCAACAAAAGCCCCAGTCATGCATATAGATGTTAGAACTCTCAACACCTCCCACTCAGCACTCCTGGGAGACATGAGGGTACTGAGATGCAGATCAAACACCAGTGGTCAGGGATTCAATCAATATGCCTGTTTATTGACATCTCAATAAAAATCCATAAATATTGGGGTTCAGAGAGCATTTGGGGTGGTGAACACATGGAGGTGCTTTGAGGGTGGTGTGTTCCACTAGGACATGGGGGCTCCACACACCTCTACTCCCCCTTGGGCTATGCATCTTCTCCATTTCACTGTCTTTGTGTTTTATCCTGCATGATAACATGGGAATTGTAAGTATCAGGTTTTCCGGAGTTTGGTTACTGCTTTTTTTGGTTACTGATCATGGAGGTGGGGTCATAGAGCATCCAATTTTTATCCAGCTGGTCACAAGCATCAGTGATTCTGGACCACGTGGCTGGCATTTGAAGTGAGGACAGCCTGGAGCCCTCGACCTGCTGGATCTGTACAAATTCCATGGATTTACTATCAGAAGAAACTTGCCTTGTGTGATCCCCAGCGAGTACTGGGGAATTGGGTGGTATTGGTAGAGACCCCATGCATTAGGTGTCAGGGAAGAACACACACTGATGCTTCCCTGTGATTTGGGGGCTCTGATGAGGCTTGGGGGCAGGGAAAGTGGGAAATGGCAACCAGAAACTCTTACCAGTTATCTGTATTTTCAGAATCCCTGGCAGAATCTGGTAGCTTATCAAATGTGACATGATACCATCTTGTCCTGACTCTACCACCCACATGCCCTGTGTCCTGGGGCAAGTCATCTGCAGTTTCCTCACCTGAACAGGGGAACCGTGTTATGTTGGTTCTTTGAACAGCTTACCAGTCATGAATTTAAAGTGTTTAAACACATTTCATGGTCAGATTTGTCCATTTTCCTCCAAGTTATGTTAAACTGAGAAAAAATTTTGACGTGCCTCCTTTGTGAAAGAGGAAATATTTCAGTGTCAGATAATGATTATTCCTCTAGTATTCAAATTATTCGGGACCAAACATTCGAAAGATGTGGGACCACTGAGCAGAGCAATCACAGGGTAAGCAAGAAACACAGCTCCTGTGTGAGTTGGCTGTGGGGCCAAGATGATACCATATTAGTAATTCCCAAGGCCCTTTCCTTGTCCCCAGTTTGACTATTGACTATTATTTTATTATCCTCTCAGGATATAGAATGTTAGAGGTAGATTGATAATTATGTAGAGCTGCCCCATCATCAAGTAGTTAGGAATTCAGTTATATTCATTCTGGTCAATGACTGTGCACTTGGTGTGAGCATGAAATGGGAGATTCCTTGCCTTGCCCTATAGTTCTTAAGTCCTGACAGAGCATTTTTCTTGGTGCAGGGAAAGACCTCTAGACAAAAGATGGCAAAATACCTTGCCTTCTAGGAGGGACAGAGACAAAAGCAAATTGGGGCTTTGGAGCAGAGGCTGCAGATAGAACATGCCTGGTGTAAACTAGCAGCAGGAATTACCAGGGTAGCTGGGGCTGAGTGGGTGGGAGGGGAGGAGAGGGGGAGGTGAGGAGAGCAAAGTGGCCATGGGACAGATCCTGATGAGCTTTGTAGGATACGAATCAGAATTTGACTGTGGGAGTGATGGGGAGTCACTGAGGGTCTGGTCATGGGAGCAATGGGATAGGATTCCTGTGGCTGCAGTGTGGAAAGTTGGCCTCTAGGGGACCAAGGTCAGGGACAGAGGCCCAGTGAGCAGGCTGCAGCAGTGGTCCAGGGGAGCCATGATGGAGCATGTACTTATGTTGTTCTCTGGGTCGATGCCAGTTCTCTTGAGTAACAGGAATGACTTGCTCTGTTGAGGTTTCTATGGAAACTTCATTCCCTAGTCATGGTGCCTTAAATCATTAGCCATTGATGATTGTTCAACCTCCAGCTCCTCTTCCGTACCTGAGGTTGTGGAATGGGGGTGGGTGGGAGGGCTGTGAATGGAACCCATGGGGGAGGGTAGGCATGAAAGTTCCAACCCTTCTGTCAGGCAGTGGTTTCTCCTGGACCTGAGCCCATTCTGAAGTTACTAGGGTCTTCCCCAAAGTCACGTACTTCACATAACCAAGGACAATTTTATTGCTGTCGGCATTTAAAAACTACCGAGGGTTTTAGGAATTCTGTGCCAGGAAAAAGATGAAGTACAAATGTATATGTTTCTTCCAATAAGTCACAATATCAATAGAGTGTCAATATTCCATTTCTACAGTCCCTGCAAGGTAAGAAAAGATAACACATTGGTATGTTTTCTCCATGGCTTTCCCCATTACAGCCTGATTCCTTCACACATTCTTATTAGTGATGGAAACTTTTACCACTCATGTAAAGGCAGAGAATAGTATTATAAAACCCAGGTATCCAGCTCCAATACTTAGTGACATAAGGGAAGTATTCTTTACCTAGTCCACCTTTTCAAAATTCTTTGTTGGTAGAGTTTTTGAACCTAATGAAGGACTTTATACCAATTAATCTTCAAATACTTCATGAAGGAGATAGAAATTTTTACATGCTTACTATATAGTGTCATGCCTAGCACCATTAATAATAAAGTCCAGAAACTAGGTTGTCAAGTATTCTTTTCCATTTAACCATCCCCCACAACCCTAATCTTCTCTCTGGCAAACAAACTGGTGATTTCAGATGTTGACCTTGTAGACTGAGCTATGATGAGCATCTTCATAACTGACACAGAACCTCTCCTATCTCAGTGCATCCTCGGAATATTACTCGAATATCCACTGCTATTTGGAGGCGCATTACAGAGGCCCCTGCAATGCCCCCACGCTCCGTTATTTCTGCAGCACCAACACAGGAAAGTGAGAGTTCTGTACTACTGGCGACTGCCGGGGGAAGAAGAGCAACATCTGCACAGCAGAAGAATGAATGAAGAAATTGTAGTGGTCATGCGTGAACTTGGGGGTAAGAAAGTAGGCAAGGTCGGGTGGGAGGGGAATGGCTGGGGAAAGAGGGGGAGCTCAGGGGGCCATAAACCATTCACACCTGCACAGGGTCTCTCCTCCTTGCTGCCTCCCAGGAGGTGTGGCTGCAGTGTCCTGTGAAACCACACACTGAGCCCATCCTCCATGGGCCCGCTTCGCAGAAGGTCACTCCTAGAAGCCCCGTCACAATAATCTGAGCCTAATCACATGCTCCCCCTTTCTCAGATGGGTATACTGAGTCAGGCACCCTATAGATCATATCTGCAATTCTCCTGAGCATCCGATCTACGCTTGGAAAACTCACTTCCGTCTTATTGGTCATTCCGGTTCTAGGATGGACTGTGGTTGCATATTTATGGGAAAGACTAGGATCTGGAAAGATGAATGGTGTCCAGGTCTGGGGCTTTGGAGATGTCAATCAGCAAGTTCCTTTCTTTTTGCAGAGATTCTGGGCACAGTATTCCCCCGCATGTCTGAAGTCGGAGGAGGTCATGCACTGTGGGGCTGTATCTTCTTCTGAAACCGTTCGGTCTGCTCTGAGTCCTTCTCAACCCTCCACCCTCAGCAGAACATGCCTCATTCTTTCTCACCATGGGCATACTCGCCTTAGTTCTGTCTCATCCAGTGAATTCTAAGCGCCAAGACAGCAAATCTTCCGTTTATCCCTCACACATATTACAGTTCCTGGCACAAAGTTGACAGTCCATAAGTATTAGAGAAAGGAAGGAAGGTAGAAAGGAATGCAGCAGCACATTACTCATGACCCGACTAACTATACAGCCTATGGATTGAAGCCAGGATTCTTGTATTAACCCGCATCCTCACTGCATTCTCACCTTCATACTGTTCCCCACAATCACTGCTCTTCTTGTGTGTGGCCAAGATGGAATCTTTGGCAACCAATTCTCAACATCAGTGGTGCCAGAAGTATTTTCAATAAATACGACCCTTTCCCCCAAAATTTTGCTGCAGATATTCCTTTCTGTGGCTTCCAACCGTCTGTCTTATATTTCAATAAATTCATATTCAAATTAAACTAACTGGAGTGGATTCTGTTGTTTGCAACAAAGAACCTTAACCAATAGGGTTTAAGGAAAATGCTGATCCTTCTCACTATTCTGAAGAGCAGTGGGCCCTTTCCCTTTTCCTGTCCTCAGACTGGACCTTGCAGGGTATAGGAAGCAACCCGTTACAGCACCATCTACCTCTTTTTTTTTCTTAGAATTTTATTAGAGTCTAATTTCTTTACACTGTTGTGCCAGTTTCTCCTGTACAACAAAGTCAATCAGCTGTATTTATACATGTATCCCCATATACCCTCCCTCTCAAGACTATTTCCCACCCTCCCAATCCCACCCCTCTAAGTCATCCCCAATCATCGAGTTGATCACCCTGTGTTAGGCACCAGTCTCCCACCAGGTACCTATTTTATATTTGGTATTGTATACCATTTTCCTCTTAATGGCCACACCAAGCTACACAAAAATCCAGCTATAGACACCTCAAAATGAAAGCTTTCATTCTTCACTTCTTGAGCCAACTCAAATATGGGTGCAGACTCTTCTCTTGGACTCTCAGAAGGAGAAAGGAAGGAGCATGAGGCTCAGTCGTCCATTTTTCTGAGGCATCCCCTTGCCTGAGGTCATAAGTGAGGAGGAGGTTTCTTACTCCAGTTAAAGGAGGGCAACTACCCTTTTAGTGTGTCAGGTTCTATGTTAGCATTTGGCCTGCATTCCCCTATTAATCATCTTAAGAACCCTTCAAGGGAGGAAACTGTGGCATGGAGATATCACTTAACTGCTGTATGAGTTTCCTAACACAGCAGGTCCCATCTCTTCCAAGTAGAGTGACTTTGACAAGGATTTTATGCTCCTACCTCTGGGAAGATGGGAGATGGAGACATTTTTGAGAACAGGGGTGTCTGTTTCACTACAGAGGAGGAAATTGAGGCATGGGGACCACAGCAAAAATAGTTTTTAAATAAATGCAAGTACAGATGGGTTTGGTGCTGTTATTCACATCCTTGTAGCCTTGGGCAAATTTCTCAACATCTGTGAGTTTTACTTTCTTTAATTTTAAAATAAGGATAATGAATGCACTTGTTAATGTTTCCAGCCAGAGAGCACTAGAAACACTCCTTTTCTTAGTTGAAATAAGCATGTTTATTCCTTGCTGCAGTAAGGAATAGGAATCACCTTGGAAAACAGTATGATGTCTCATTAAGAGAATATGAGAAAGAACTTATAGGATATAGGCTTGTATTAGGTGATTTGGAGGAGGGTTTCAGGAAGCTGGCTCTGCTCTGGATGTCTGTTGTCAGGAAGTGGGGCCCTTCTCTAAATGGGTACCTTTTTTTTTTTTAAGCCCTTTATTGGAATATAATTGCTTTACACTGCTGTGCCCGTTTTTGCTGTACAACACATTGAATCAGCTACAACTACACGTAATCCCCATATCTCCTCCCTCCCACGATTTCTTCCTGCCTTCCCTAACCCAGCCCTGTAAGTCATCACCCATCATTGAGTTGATCTCCCTGTGTTATGCAGCAGATTCACACTAGCAAACTATTTTACATTTCGTAGTATATATAGATCAATGCTATTCTCTCACTTCGTCCCAGGTTCCCCTTCACCACCCCCTCCCCTCAAGTCTGTTCTCTACATCTGTTTCATTATTCTTGACCTGTCACTGGGCTCACCTGTATCAGTTTATGTGTATATATATATATATATATATTCCATATATATGAGTTAGCATACGACATTTGTTTTCCTCTTTCTGGCTTACTTTGCTCTGTATGACAGACTCCATGTCCATTCACCTCACTACAAATAATTCAATTCTATTGCTTTTTATGGCTGAGTAATATTCCATTGTATATATGTGCCACATTTTCTTTATCCAGTCATCTGCTGATGAACATTTAGGTTACTTCCATGTCCTGGCTATTGTAAATAGTGGTGTAATGAACATTGTGGTACATATTTCTTTTGGGATTATGGATTTCTCAGGGTATATGCCCAGTAGTGGGATTCCTGGGTCATATGGCAGTTCTATTTTTAGTTTTTATTTATTTATTTTTAAATATATTTATTGGAATATAATTGCTTTACACACTTGTACCAGCTTATGAGGTACACCAAAGTGAATCAGCTGTATTTATACACATATCCTCATATCCCCTCCCTCCTGCGACTCCCGCCCACCCTCCCCATCCCGGCCCTCTAAGGCATCACCCATTATCAAGTTGATCTCCCTTTGTTATACAGCAACTTCCCACTAGCTATCTATTTTACGGTTGGTAGTATATATATCTCTATGCTATTCTCTCACTTCATCCCAGATTCCCCTTCGCCCCCCATCCCCCCAACCCCGTGTCCTCCAGTCCATTCTCTGCATCTGTATCCTTATTCTTGTCCTGTCCCTGGGTTCCTCAGAACCATTTTTTATCTTTTTTTTTTTTTTTTTAGATTCCATATGTATGAGTTAGCATACAGTATTTGTCTTTCTCTTTCTGGTTTACTTCACTCTGAATGACAGACTCTAGGTCTATCCACCTCATTACATATAGCTCCACTTCATTCCTTTTTATGGTCGAGTAATATTCCATTGTATATATATGCCACATCTTCTTTATCCATTCATTTGTTGATGGGCATTTAAGTTGCTTTCATGTCCTGGCTATTGTAAATAGTGCTGCAATGAACAATATGGTACATGTTTCTTTTCAGATTATGGTTTTCTCTAGGTTTATGCCCAAGAGTTGGATTTCTGCATCATATAGTAGTTCCATTTTTAGTTTTTTAAGCAACCTTCAAACTGTTTTCCATAGTGGCTGTACCAACTAACATTCCCACCAACAGTGCAGGAGAGTTCCCTTTTCTCTGCACCCTCTCCAGTATTTATTGTTTCTAGATATTTGGATGATGGCCATACTGACTGGTGTGAGGTGATACCTCATTGTGGCTTTGACTTGCATTTCTCTAATGATGAGTGATGTTGAGCATCTTTTCATGTGCCTGTTGGCCATCTGTATGTTTTCTTTGGAGAAATGTCTATTTAGGTTTTCCGCCCATTTTTGGATTGGGTTATTTGCTTTTTTGATATTAAGGTGCAGGAGCTGCTTGCATATTTTGGAGATTAATTCGTTGTCCATTGCTTTGTTGGCAAGTATTTTCTCCCATTCTGAGGGTTGCCTTGTATTGTTTATGGTTTCTTTCGCTGTGCAAAAGATTTTAAGTTTCATTAGGTCCCATTTGTTTATCCTTGATTTTATTCCTATTATTCTAGGAGATGGGTCAAAAAGGATCTTGCTTTGATGGATGTCATAGAGTGTTCTGCCTATGTTTTCCTCTAAGAGTTTTATACTGTCTGGCCCTACATTTAGGTCTTTAATCATTTTTGAGTTTATTTTTGGGTGTGGTGTTAGGAAGTGTTCTAATCTCATTCTTTTACACTTTGCTGTCCAATTATCCCAGCACCACTTATTGAAGAGTCTGTCTTTTTTCCATTGTATATTCTTGCCTCCTTTGTCAAAGATAAGGTGCCCATATATGCTTGGGTTTACCTCTGAGTTCTCTATTGGGTTCCATTGACCTTCCTTTCTATTCTTTGCCACTACCATACTGTCTTGATCACTGTGGCCTTGTAGAATAGTTTGAAGTCAGGGAGCCTGATTCCACCAACTCCATCTTTCCTTCTCAGGTTTGCTTTGGCTATTCGGGGTCTTTTGCATTTCCATACAAATTGTAAAATTTCCTGTTCTAGTTCTGTGAAAAACACCACTGCTAATTTGAAAGGGATTGCATTGAATCTGTAAATTGCTTTGGGTAGTAGAGTCATTTTCACAATGTTGATTCTTCCAATTCACGAACATGGTATGTCCTTCCATCTGTTTGTATCATCTTTGATTTCTTTCATCATCATTTTAGAGTTTTCTGCGTACGGGTCTTTTGCCTCCTTAGGCAGGTTTATTCCTATTTATTTTCTTCTTTTTGCTGCAATGGCAAGTGGGAGTGTTTCCTTAATTTCTCTTTCTGCTCTTTCATTGTTCCTGTATAGGAATTCAAGAGATTTCTGTGCATTAATTTTGTATCCTGCTACTTTAATAAATTCATCGATTAGTGCTAGTAGTTTTCTGGTAGAATCTTTAGTGTTTTCTATGTATAATATTATGTCACCTGTGAAGAGTGACAACTTTACCTCTTCTTTTCCAATTTGGATTCCCTTTATTTCATTTTCTTCTCTGTTTACAGTCACTAACACTTCCAAAACTATGTTGAACAATAGTGGTGAGAATGGTCACCCTTTTCTTGTTCCTGCTCCTAGAGGGAATGCTTTCAGTTTTTCACCATTTAGAATGATGTTGACTGTTTGTCATATATGGCTTTTAATATGTTGAGGTAACTTGCTCCTGTGCCCACATTCTGGAGAGTTTTTATCATAAATGGATGTTGAATTTTATTCAAAGGTCTTTCTACATCTTTTGAGATTATCTTGTGGTTTATATCCTTCAATTTGTTAATATGATTTATCGCATTGAGTGATTTGCGTATATTGAAGAATCCTTGCATTCCAGGGGTAAACCTCACTTGATCATGGTCTATGATCTTTTTAATGTGCTGTTGGATTCTGTTACCTAGTACTTTGTTGAGGATTTTTGTGTGTATATTCATCAGTGCTATTGGCCTGTTATTTTCGTTTTTTGTGACATCTTTGCCTGGTTTTGGTATCAGGGTGATAGTATCCTTGTAGAATGAGCTTGGGAGGGTTCCTCCTTCTGCTAATTTTGGAAGAGTTTGAGAAGGATAGGTGTTAGCTCTTCTCTAAATGTTTGATAGAATTCGCTTGTGAAGCCACCTGCCTCTGGGCGTTTTTCTGTTGGGAGAGCTTGGGAATTCTTATATGTGGCCCGTGGGATCTGATTTCATGACCAAGATTCCCTGCATTGGAAGGTGGGGGTGTTAGCCACTGGACCACCAAGAAAGTCCCTCGATTTACTTCCGATTGTAAATCTGAGGAGTTCATGCAGATCGCACAGGTTGAGGCCTCAAGACTGTCTCACTTCAAATGCCAGCCACGTCGTCTGGAGTCATTGAGTCTTGAGACCAACTGGCGAGAATCGGAAGCTCCATGACCCCACCTCTATGTTCAAAATCAAATAGTGGCATTAACCGAAAACAGGAAAACCCTGTACTTACTGTTCCCATGTTACAATAAGGGATAAAACTCAGAGACAGGCCTATGGAGGAGATGTGTTGGGCAAAGGGACAATAGAGGTGTGAGGAGCCCCCATGCCTTAGTGGGGCACACCACCCTCACAGCACCTCCATGTGTTCACCACCCCAAAAATTCTCTGAATCCCAATATATATGGAATTTTATTGAGGTATCCATAAATAGCTGTACTGATTGAATCAATGGCCATGGTGATTGATCTCCATCTCAATACCCTCCCAACTCCTAGAGGTGCTGGGTGGGGGTGTTGAAAGTGCTAAATTTAAACACATGTTTGAGTTTTCTTGGAACCTAGTCTCATGCTGAAGCTGTCCCAGGTGACACTCCTTTAATCATCTCATTAGCATAAAAAGGAGAGTATATTCCAGGATTTTCAGAAGGTATGTTTTAGGAACAAGGACAAGGATCAAATATTGATCTTTTAATTACACTAAGTGAGGTTCAGGGACATGTCACTGACAAGGAATAGAGAGTCTCAGAGGCAGAATCCCTGATCTGGTAGAATTAGGCGGGATTTACGTTTTCTTAATTTTAATTTTAATTTTTTTTTTCTATTCAGAGTCATGAAATGTCCCTGGAGTTCAAATTGCCCAACTTCCCAGGAGAAATTAAAAGAGGGTTGGGAACACCCACCCGACCTCTTCCTGGCTTCTTCCATGGACTCCCCTCATTCCCCCCCACACCAGCTTGTAGAGGACAGATGAGCCAGACTTACCTTTGTCATGGCTCTCATGTATATCCTGTGGGGTGCAGGACACCAGGGTAACCAGGAGGATGAGAAGGGCTACAGAGAGACAGAGCTGGCTCATCTTTGTAACCTTGCAGGAGGGATTCTGAGGAAAGCTGGGGACTGGCAGAGCTTTTCATATGCCAGGTGAGGGGTGGGATCAGCCATGAGGAGGGAAGTGAGGAAGGGGAGGAGCTGGGATCAGTTTGGTTTATTTCCTAATCTCTCCATATATGCAAGGTTTATGCTTGTGCCTGCTGAGTCCACACGCCCAATTAACAGCACTTCTCAAACCTGACCATGCCTGTGCATCTCGCGCAGACAGGGATTGTGATTCCACAGGTGGAATTTTGTCCAATATGTTGACTCAGGCAGCATCCTGGCACCTAGAGCAGTCTGTGAGTGGATAAGAGCAAATCAAGGGAAAGATAAATGAATGGAAGTGTGTTTGCTCAGGTTCTCCTTTTCAGCCTCCTGCACGTATCATCCGATCTGGGCATTAATGCACTTCACTCTCCCCCACCCCCACTGACCTCAGAAGACAGGTGTGACACAGGACATCTTCAGGCAACAAATGCCGCAGCATTTCAACTGGACGGACCCTTGCAGTTTCCCTAGCGCTGATCCAGGCTGAAGCTTAGCTGAGGTATGATGATGTCCTTTTGGGGTAGCAGCCCTTTTTTTCTGGGGAGAAAAAGAAACAAGTGTTGCGGGCAAAGGGGAAGCAGGGAGCTGAACACATCTCCACAGCATGAACTACCAGCAACCCTCACCTGGTTTCACAAACAGGACACCTGCATGTGTGAGTGGACTTCAGGAGAGCTCGGAAAATTGCCTGCAAGAGCCCCCCTCCTCTTGTTCTCTCCCCCAGTGGTTTTGGGAGACTTGGACCTCAGTTTGAGTACCAGCTCTGCCTTTTCCTAACTTCGTGCCTGAGGAGCTAAATCTCCCTGAGCTCCAGTGTCTTCAGGTGTCACCTGAGATCCATGCTGCCCACATCGTGGGGTTCTTGTGGAAGCAATGGAGGCAATAGACATGTATTCCTTCTCCCTGCAAAGTCAAAGTCCTTTGTAATAATAATAATAATGAGTAATTACAGCAGGTAAAGCTTTGATTCTTCTATGTGTCAGACATTATGCTAAGCACTTGACGCACGTTAACTCATCTAATCCTCAAAAATCCTAAAACAGGGGAGAGGAACTGTTGATGTGTCCTCACGTTACAGAGGAGGAATCTGAGGTAACAAGAAATAAAGGAATTTTCCTAAAGTCATAAAGCGTAGAGAGAGGAATCTGGTTCTGTTGGTCTAATTGGCTTTATTACTGACTGCAGCAAAGAACAGGAATCACCTTGGAAAACAATATGATGACCCATTAAAAGAATACTAGAAAGAACTTATAGATTGCAGGCTTGTGTTAGGTGATTGGGGGGGGGCACATTCAGGAAGCTGGCTGTGTTCTGGATGATTGCTGTCAGGATGTGGGACTGTTCTCTGAATGGGTACATTTGTCTCAACTCTAAGAAAGGAAGACTAGATAGAGGTTAGAGCTGTAATTGGTAAAGAAGTAGCAGTCACTCAGGATTGGGGGATGCTTGGTCATTTTTGTGGTTTGTAAAATTTAGCTTTTTTTCTGTGTTCAAACATGATTACCCAATGTCCTATTTTCATCTTGATCCATCATGGACACAGAATAGCCTTGTCTGATGTTGAAGGTTCCTGAAATGTTTGTGTTGAGTAGGAGAACAAAAGGCCCATTGTGATGCCAGGTCAGGTATTGAAACTCAGAGGTTGCTTTTCTCTTTCTCTATCAATCTCATAAAGTTGTGATGAGAATTAAGAAGATATGATATTAGTTAAATGTTTTGTACAACTATTGGCTGAGTAATATTTTTAATAACTTTACTTATTTACTGTATTTATTTATTTATTCATTTCTTGGCTGCATTGGGTCTTCATTGCTCCGCATGAACTTCTCTAGTTGTGGCGAGCAGGGGCTACTCTTCGTTGTGGTCCACGAGCTTCTCATTGCGGTGGCTTCTCTTGTTGTAGAGCACATGCTATACATATGTGGGCTACAGTAGTTGTGGCACATGGGCTTAGTTGCTCTATAGAATGTGGGTTCTTCCTGGACCATAGATCGACCCATGTCCCCTGTATTGGCATGTGGATTTTTAACCACTGAACCATCAGGGAAGTCCCCAGAGTAACCTTGTAATGAGTGTCAGAGCTGATAACCAAAAGAGTAATACTATAAATATGTTATTTAATTATTATTAATTATTAATTTATAACAGTGTAAGGGGAAAGTGGCTTGGTATTCATGAGAGAGATTGATTCAGTAACTCACTGTGTTGCTGTGTGATCTTGGGCAAGTCACTTCACGTCTCTTTGCTTTCTTTGTGAAAGAGGATGATAGTATCTGCCTTAAGAAATTCCCAGCTTTGGTTCCTTTTAAGGACCATGTTGACCATTTGACTAGGCTGCTAAAGTTCTTTGAACACCACAGACCAAAGCAAATTGTCTAGAAGCACATAGAGTTTCAGTTTCCCTGGCTTATGACTGTTTTTTAAATTTACTTTGTAACTATATATATAACTATTAAATTAATTAACTAATTTTGGAGGCTGTGTTGGGTCTTCATTGCTGCACGCAGGCTTCTCGTTGCGGCAAGTGGGAGTTACTCTTTGTTGTCGTGTGGGGGCTCATCATTGCCGTGGTTTCTCTTGTTGCAGAGCACGGGCTCTAGGCACATGTGCGTCAGTAGTTGCAGCACATGGGCTCAATAGTGGTGGCACGCAGGCTTACTTGCTCCGTGGCATGTGGGATCTTCCTGGATCAGGGATCGAACCCGTGTCCCCTGCATTGGCAGGCAGAGTCTTAACCACTGCGCCACCTAGGAAGCCCCTTACTGCTTTCTCAATGTGCTGTCAAGTGTAGGAAGGAAAGGAACAAATAGGATTGATTATTGAAATGTCACCTTCTAGAAGTTCACCCTCAGGAAGTTCCCCAGTGTCAGAGGAGAGCCACAGCCTCTCTTCCAAATAGGCCTCCTTCTTCCTCAGAGGTAGTGGAAGGCTCTCTTGCTCCAGATAGTAACCTTACCCAGGCCCTGTCTTTTCCCATCCCACTTTGCCTTTATTTGACCCTCTGCTCAAACGATCCAAGTGTTAACTGTCATAATTACTTATTATTATTGTCATTATAAAGAACTTTGACTTTGCAAGGAGAAGGAATTTGGGTCTATTGCCGCCATTGCTTCCACAGCGACTCACGATGTGTGCAGCACGGATTTCAGGTGACATCTGAAGACAAAAGGCTCTGGGAGATATCTTACCCCAAAACATAAAGAAAGGAAAAGGTAGAGCTTGTGTCCATCCAGTTGAGATGTGGCCACAATGGGTGCAGGAGGGTGTCCTATGTCATACATGTCTTCTAATTTTGGTCAGGGTTGGGGTGTGTGAAGTACATCGATGCCCAGTTGTGATGACACCTGTGGGAGGCTGAAAAGTAGGGCCTGAGCCAACACACTGCTGATCACTTATCTGCCCTTTGATTTGCTCTCATCCACTCACTGACTGTCTACCACATGCCATGCACTGCTATCAGTGTGGGATGCATTGTAAGGAAGAAATCAGCAAAAAATTCCACCTGTGGAATCACAATCTGTGTTTCCACAAGACCCACAGGCACAGTCAAGTCTGAGAATCCCTGTTAAGGGGATTTGACCCCAGCAGGCAGAAACAGGAAGCTTGGTTATGGTGGGAGATTTTCAGGAAGAGCACTGACCCCAGCTCCTCCCCTTCCTCACTCCCCTCCTTCTTGTCTGTTCCCATCCCTTAGCTGGGGGTCAGCCCAAAAATTTCATCAGAAGGCCTCCTGCAATGCTACAAAGATGAGGTGGCTCTACCTCTGTACAGTGCTTCTCATCCTCCTGGGCACCCTGGTGGCCACCACTCTGGTGAGTGAAAACATCAACCAGGCCCAGGGTAAGTGCCTGCTCACCTCTCATCTATAGGCTGGTGGGATGGAGAGAATGAGGAGAGTCCATCGAAGCTGATGGGAATAGAGGTTTGGGGGTTTTGCCAACCCTCTCTGGATTTCTCCTGGGAAGTTGGGCAGTGTTAACTCCAGGGACATTTCATGATTCTCAAAAGGATTCATTACATTCCAGCTTTTAATAAATGTAACCCACTGAGCATTACCAGACCAGGGACCCCAACTCTGAGACTCTCTATCCCTGGTCACTTCCCAGTTCCTGAACCTCACTTTAATGTAAAGACAAGATCCATGTTTGATCTTTATCCTCATCCCTAGAACAGACCTCCTGAAAATTTACTGTCTTCATAGGTCATGAGATGAGTCTAGGATGACACCCTAGATAGCTTCCAGATGGGACTGGACTCCAGAAGATCCCACCTAGTGATTAGAGGGTTAGAACCTTCAATACCCAGCCCCTCGGTGGAGAGGAGAGGGTACTGAGGTAGAGTTCAATTACCAATAGCCCATGATTCAAAAATTGCCTACCTCGAACCCTCAATTAAAAGCTATAATGATTGGGTTTAGAGAGCTTCAGGGGAGGTGAACACATCAAGGGATTGTGAGGGGGGTGTCTTTTGAGAGGGCATGGTGGCTCCACCCCCTCACTCCCCCTGTGCTCTATGCCTCTCCTCCATAGAGCTCTCCCAGAATTTTATCATTTATAATAATGCGGGACAGTATGTAAAAAGCGTTCCTGAGCTCTGTGAGTGGTTCTAATGATTATGGAATATGGGCGGTGCGGTCCTGGAACCTCTGAATTTACAGGCAGTTGGTCACAAGTATGGGTGACCCTGGGTCTTGAGATCAACACTTAAAGTGGGGATTATCCTCAGGGACTGAGCCCTCAAACTGTTGGGTCTGGGCTTCCTCTACGGATTTAGCATCAGAAGTGAATTGACTTGTGGGGTGTCCAGCGGGATTTGGAGCATTATTTGGTGTTGGTAGAGACAGCACATACTTGTTTTCAGGGACCAAACCTGGGCTCACTCTTCTCTATAATTTTTGGCTGGGGGGAGGTTTGGGAACAGGGGTCTATTGTACACGGGACAGTGCTTTCAGAAGTCCTTACCAGTTATCTGCATTTTCAAAATTTTTGGTAGAACCAAGTACTTATTAAATGGGTTGTGATATGATAGTATCTTGTCCTGATCCTACAACCCAAATGCCATGTGTCCTGGGCAAGTGAACTATAGTTTCCTCACCTGAACAGGGGGACCATGTTACACAACTTCTTTGAAAGGATTACTAATTATGAATATAAAGAGATTACACATTTCATGGTCAACGATGTCCATTTTCCACCAAATTTTCTTAGTCCTAAAATTTGTCTAGCTACATATTCTCACCACTGCCCCCAAGAGAAAGTTAAGTCAAATAATGATCATTTCTCCATGATGAAGTGAATCAGAAAGTTGAGTGTCAGTGAACTTCTTCACTTCCTGAGGCAACTACAGGAAGAGCAAGAAAAGCAGATCTTTTGTACGTTTGCTTGTGGAGACAAGACTATTGTTCCCAGGTAGGTACAGTATTAGTCAAAATTCTAGGCCCTTCCCCTTGTTCCACAGTGAGAGTATTATTTTTTTTCTATTAGGATATAGAATGTAATAATTATGTAGACATGACCCACCACCAAATAGACATTTCATTATCAGGAATTTTACTATATCGTGCCTCTTTAATGACTGTTCACTTGGCATGAATATGAAATGGAAGATTCATTCCCTTGACAAATATTTGTCAAATATGTATGCTTATTGTTCTTAGAAAGCATAGTTCTTGGTGTAGGGAAACCGCTTTAACAAAATTAGGAAATTAATCTGTCTTCTAGGCGGGAGACAGACAATATAGGAAGGGGAAATATTATGCAAGATGATGATGTGCGTTTTGAAGAAAGAGAGTGATGGAGATAAAGGAGGCTGTGCTCCTTCTGTGGAGGGTCAGTGAAACCCTCTGTGATAAGGAGGCATTGAGAGAAGGCTGAAAATACAAAAAACAAAAAACCGGTGCCTGGTGTGTTTGAACATCAACAAGGACCAGAGTGACTGGAGCTCAGTGGGTGGAGGGGAGGGGAGTGAAAGGGGATGAGGCAGGGAGGCCATCGAGGTAAGTCGTGAGGAGCCTTGTAGGACTTTATAAGCATCAGAATTTGACTGTTAGAGGTGGGGAGTTTCTGAGGGATTGGTCATGGGAGCCTTGGGAAAGGGCTCAAGTTGTATCACAGACCCTGCGGCTCCATTTTGGAGAGAGGACTCTAGGGGGCACAGGACAGAGACCAAGGGCCGGTGAGCCATGATGGACCATGGGCCAATGTTGTTCCCTGGGTCCATCCCAGTTCTCAATTACATGAATCCTTGCTCTGTGGAGGTGTCTATGGAGGCTTCATCACAAATCATGATTCATTAAATCGTTAGCCATTTGTGATTGATTCAACCTCCAAATCCTCTCCCCTCCCTGATGTGTGGGGACAGGGAAAGGGGGAAGGTGGGAATGAAAGCTTCCACCCTCCAATCAGAAAGTTGCTTCTCTTGGCAACAAATCTTCATTCTTGGAGTAGGTAGGGGCTTTCAAAAGTTACCTTCTCACATGAGAAAAGACTTCCTTTTTACTCTCATCTCTTTCAAAATATCAAAATTGTAGGAGATCCCGTTGTACCAGGAATGGGGTGAGGTATGGGTAGCAATTGTTTAGAGGGAATAGCAGTGAATCTAGTTTGGCCAAAGTTGAGGCCAGGGTGCTTGTAGAACACTTGGACAAGGATACTGAGTAGACATCAATTCATTCATTCACTTGTTCATGAAACAAGTGAATTTTATCCCTGTATTAGAGATAAAATATGTGATGACTGAAACCTTTGATCAGACTCCATTACTTCAAACTCAGGCTTTGCCCATTTGCTAGGTGTGTGGCCAATTCAATTTGCTAGAGCTTTACATTTGTGAGTGCAGAGAGACCTTCAATTTTGTCCACAGAGAGGTATTCTTCTCCCATTTATATTGGAGGAATGATAGGAGGCTCAGAAATGGTGGAGATTGCTGGTACCACAGAGGGTGGAAGTAGCAGAGTGATTTCCCTGTTCTGATGATGTTGTAAAAGGCACTGAGTCGATGAGAACTGCTAAGTATCTCTGAGAGAATTAGAGCTAATAATGGAAAATACAGGTTACTATTTTTTGACAACCTACTATGTACCAAGCCCTGCACATACGTCTTCATCTCTAACATCACAAGAATCTTAATAGGTATTTCTTTTGTTTAAAGTCACACAAGTTGGAGCTGAGAGGTTTCAGCTCTTCTCCAAAGTCACATAACCAATACTGGCAGAGGCTGGGATAGAAACTCAACACTCTTAGTGTCCCATGATTTTCCTTAAAAGAGGTAAGAAAGCTGTGCCTTCAAAAGACCCAGATTCACCAGAGGAGACTCAAATAAGGAAGCTCTGCTTTTCATCATTTTTCATAATGAGATGACGTAGAAACAAATTTTGAAAGGAATTATCTTCACATTTATTCCATGTGAGCCTTAATTGTGAGTTAGAGGAGGATGCTGGCTAAGAAAAATTCCACTGCATTGAAAAATCAGAATTTGGTGGTGACCCTAGTTAAATCATCAGATCTTGCTGGTTGTGAGCAACAGAAGCTGACTCTGGCTATTGGAAGCAAAGTAATTTTTGAGAACAGTGTGGGGATATAGTGGGCATCCATTCTCCCTTCCTGATTGTACCTTAAGTGAGATCCTCCTGGACTCTTCCGTTAGCACCCACAGCACTGATTTAGTTCAACTCACAGTCTGAAGGAAGTGCTAAAAGATCCCAGCTTGGAAAATATGGTAAGCAAGGAAGAACGAAGGCCTTGCCAGGCCACCTCTCAATCACCTCCATTTCGGAGTTATCTGTGATTTATTGATTAAGATTAAATAACAGGGAGAGCATCTGATTGGGCACTCCTTGTCTCTGGGTAGGGCAAGCACTTTGACATGTGCTCCAATCCCATCACTCCTGGTGGGAGATAGAGTCATTCCTCAAGCAAAATCAGGCTACAGTATCAGGAAAATGACAGAAGATGCTAGTGGACACAGCAACTAAATAATCTATATACTCAGAGAGAAATGTTCCCGAGGGAAGAAGAGAGTTTGAATGGGTCCAACTGTCCAAAAGGAGAAAGCTCCATTGTTTGGTGAAAGACACCCTATGTATTGCTTGGACTTTCTCATATCTTCAATGTTCATTTGTTTACAGTCACCTTAAAGTGGGCAGGTCTTTAGCTGCTCATGGCATGTCCTCTCTTATACTTTCCTTCTTCCCTTTTACTTCCTTTCTTCCTTTTCATGATCAATATGATGTTACAATCACCAAATCATGTCCACAGTCTTTGATGCATCCCCTATGTTAATATCAGATAGATTTGCCTGTGTGATGTGTGTGTGTTTGTGTATTTGTAACATTGAAATAACCTTGACCACATGACTGACAGTTTTTGGCAAATGTTTTCCTTCTGATTTTCAGCTGTTTTTCCTCCAGCAAGTCACTTTCCCTTAGCTGAACTTCAGTTTCTTCCTCTGTCAAATAGGAATAATAATACTTAGTTCATAAGAATGTTAAATAAGAAGAAGCTACCTTTTACTGGACACATAATGTGAGCCCAACCTACAGGTCACAACTTTAAATTCATTTCATGTCACGTGAGTGATATGGATGGAGGTATTTGGAGTGGAGGTGGGGGCAGGTGGGCAACAAGCCATGGTGGCGATTATGGAAACTGGAGAGAATGCTGCCCTCATGAGAAGAGAACAGCTCTACTTGGCTTAGTTAATGGTTTTCAAAGTGTGGTCCCTTGAGCCGCACCATCAGCACCCCTGGAAACCTATTCGATGCAGATATTCAGGTCCCACCCCTGTCCTAGTGAACAAAGCTCTGTGGGTGGAGATCTCAAATCTGTGTTTGAACACTTGGCTAAGAGAGTCTAATGCTCACTCAAGTTTGATACCCACTGTTTTTAAACTGCAGGACTCTTCTTACTAGATCCTTTAGTTTTGCCAACAATGCTAGAAATATACGTTTATGTGAAATCCCCCATTGTTAAATCATGGCCAATGTTTGAAATAATAAATTGTAGTGTGTGGGCTAACAATACTATATTCTAACAATATTTGAGTTTCTAGTTTACTCTTTTCCATTGAATCTTTAAAATAATCCTAAAAAAAAAAAAAAAACAAAACAAAACAAAACAAAAACCCAGTATTCACAACACCACTTTTAAGGAGGAAGACTATGCAGGTCCACAATGTGAGGTGCTATTACATCACATAGCTAGAAAATTACCACCCATGACTTGGATCTGAATATACTTCTCACAGGGCACAGCATCACAAAAATCTAAACATCTTCTGCCTGCCGGGTGCATTCCATTCATTTCAGAAAGAGGCCTTAGATCACATGGAATCAAGGTTCCCATTATTCAAAGGGATAAACTGAGGATTAGAGGCAGAGATATGACCTCGGGTCCACAGTGTTGGGATCACTGCTCTTTATCCAGAATACAAGCCTTGTAATGTTCCTGCCTTGTGATTTTTCTGAAGATGCCCCTTAGCGGCTGTGAAGTTTTGTAATTAGAGTCCTCAGTGACTCATGAGCAAGGAGATGGGAGGTGCAGGGAGGATAAGCCCATCAGGGGCCCCTGGGTCTGGGGGCATCTAACCTGAACTAGAGGGAGGAGGACCAGGAGAGGAGGACATTGGGAGAGAAAGACAGACAGATGAGAGAGGAGTGGGGAGAAAAGCAGAGTCTCTACTGTGAGGGAGAGTCTCTGATGTTCCCTGGTCTAGATGGACAGACTGAGGTAAGAAGAGGGGCAGGGCCAGAGGGCCTCCTCAACTACAATCCTAGTTGTGCCACCTGCTGGTTGTGGGTCCTGAGCAAGTCATGTTACCTCTCTGAGCCTCTGCTTTCTGGTTGGAAAAAGGGGATGAGAAACGCAGATGTTGTAGGATTACCATAAGGCTAAATGAAATCACACATGTGAAATGTCTCAGGAGAGAGCACACCCTCCACACACAGTGGCTTGTTTTGTGAGTACCCCAGTCCCAATGCCCTTGTGTCCTGGGGTAGGTCGGTATTGAGAGCTCCTGCCCTTCTCAAGGGAAAGGGTGTGTTTGTGCCAGGAAGGCAGCCCCTCCTGTCCTCTGCAGCTCATCACCCAGCTCTGTGCCTGTTTGACATTTGGCTGGGCTTGCTCCTGGGGCTTCTGCACATTAAGCCCAGCTCCCTTCTCCTTGACCCTGGAAGTGGAGAACAGTGTATGTGTGTGTGTGTGTGTGTGTGTGTGTGTGTGTGTGTGTGTGAATGGAAGTTTGCTTGAATATGTGTGGATGAGTGAGTTGCGGGGGCCTTGGTTCTACATGGCTGTAACTTGGAGTGAATATATAGGAGTGAGTGAAGAGATTGTAGGTGTGTAAGCCTTCACATGTACACTGCAGTTTACACCCTACAATGCAGCAGATTCCATATGCACAGACTCTGAACCAGGTTCCTGGCTTCAAATCCTCTTTTACACTCTAAAACTTTAGACAAATTACTTTATTTCTTGCTACCTCAGTTTCCTCCTCTGTAACATGAGGATATATTACCAGTTCCTCTCCCCTTTTAGGATTTTTGAGGATTAGGTGATTTAATATATGGCAAGTGCTTAGGATGATACCTGATACACAGGGGAAACTAGGTTTTATCAGCTGTAATTGCTTTTTATTATTATTAATTTTCTTCTTCTCCTCCTTCTCCTTCTCCTTCTTCTTTTTCTTCCTCTTACAAAACACTACAATTTCCCAGGGAGAATTATAAGAGGGTTAGCCAAAAATTACCTGCACTTTGCCTGTAGAATTTGTACACCAGAGCGAGGATAATTTGACTCCCCTCATGGGTCTTTTGCCTCCATTGCTCCCAAAGTATTCCCATGATGCGGGCAGCATTGATCTTGTGACATTTGAAGACACAGAGTTCTGGAAGATTTAAGTCCTCAGGACAGAAAGTTAGGAAAATGTAGATTTGGTACCCAAACCTAGGTCCTATGATTCCAAAATCACAGGGGGAGAGAGCAGGAGGAGGGGGGCTGTGGTAGGCGATCTTCCAGCTCACCTAAAATCCAATCAGTCAGGCAGCTGTTCTGTTTGTGAAACTAGGTGAGGATCGGTGGGTTGTCATGCTGTGGAGACATGTTCAGCTCCCTCCTTATCCTCTGCACACACCCCTTACACTTTTTTCCCCCCAAGAAAAAAGTTTGCTTCCCCAAGAGGGCATCACCTTCTTCCAGTTCAGCTTCTACCTGGATCACAGTACCTGGTAAACAGCAGTGTCCATCTAGTTGAGAAGCTGCGGCAAATGTTGCTGGAAGTTGTCTTCTATAATATGTGTCATCTGAGTTAGGTAGGGGTAGGGGTGGAGGTGAAGGGTTTTGATACCCAGGTGGAATGACACCTCCAGGAGCTGAAATTTGGACCTGAGCTAACACATTGCTGATCACTTATCTGTCCTTTGAATTGCTCTCATCCACTCACTGACTGTCCATCACCTGCATGTGCTGGTCTAGGTGCTGGGATGCTCCCTGAGTCAACATATTGGACAGAATTCCACCTGTAATCACAGCCTCTGTTTCCACAAGACCCATGGACATAGTCAAGTCTGAGAAGTGCTGTCACAGGGTATTTGGCCCCAATAGACAAAAGAAGGAAACCTGGTTATGTGGGGAGGTTGCGCAATAAACAGGACTGACCCCAGCTCCTCCCCTTCCTCCCTCCTGTCTTTATCACCTGATCACACCCCTTAGCTAGGTTATGAAAAGCTCTGGCAGCCCCCAGCTTTCCTCAGAATCATTTCTGTAAGGCCAGGAAGATGAACCGGCTCTGCCTGTCCTTGGGCCTTCTTGTCCTCCTGATTACCCTCGTGTCCTGCATCCCAGGGGGTAAAAGCGGCAAATATGTCCTGGGTAAGTCCCACTCACCTCTCCTCTACAGGCTGGGGGGAATAAATGGAGTCCATGGAAGGAGGTGAGGAGCAGAGGTGGGATGGGTGCTGCCAACCCTCTCTGGATTTCTCCTGGGAAGTTGGGCAGCTTGAACTCCAGGGACATGTCATAATTCTCAATAGGAAAGAAATTAAAATTAAAAAAATATATACCCCACCTAACTCTGTCATCAGGGACCGCATCTCTGAGACTCTATTCCTGGTCAGTGCCATGTCTCTGAACCTCACTGTAGTGTAATTAAAAGAACAATATTTGATCCTTGTCCTTATCCTGGAACAGACCTCCTGAAACTGCTGGAATTTACTCTCTTTTTTATGGTAATGAGGTGAGAAAAGGAAGGTGACCTGAGAGACCTTCAGGATGGGGCTGGTCTCCAAAAGCCCGAATTATGAGATTAGAGGTTAGAATTTTTAACCCCCCACCCCAACCCAGCACCCCTGGGAAAAGGGAGCTTACTGAGATGCAGATCAGCAACCAGGGGCCAGTGATCCAATCAATACACCTGTGTATTGACACCTCAATAAAAATCCATAAATATTGGGGTTCCGAGGGGCTTCGGTGTGATGAACACATGGAAGCACTGTGAGGGTGGTGTGCTACACTGGTGCATGGCCGCTTCGCACAACTCTACTTCCCCTTTGCCCTAGACATCTTCTCCATTTTGCTGTCTTTGTCTTTTATCCTGTAGTATAACATGCGAAGTGTTAGTAATGGGTTTTCCTGAGTTTGGTCACCTCCTCTATTGGTTATTGAACATGGATGCGGGATCATAGAGCATGCAGTATTTAGCCAGTTGGTCACAAGCATGAGTGATTCTGGACCACGTGGCTGTATTTGAAATTAGGACAGTCTTAAGCCCTCAACCTGCGGGATCTGTACTAATTACAAGGATTTACTATCAGAAGAAAATTGCTTTGTGTGACGCCCAGCGGGTACCAGGGAATTGGTGGTGTTGGTAGAGACACCACATATTCAGTGCCAGGGGAGAACCCAGATTCACTCTACCCTGTTATTTTGGGGCTCCGGTGAGGCTTGGGGACAGGGAAGTAATGAAAGTGGCAAACTGCACCCAGAAACTCTTACCAGTTATCTGTATTTTCAGAATTCCTGGCAGAATCAGGTAGCTTATCAATATGTGTTGTGACACGGTGGTACCTTGTCCTGACCCTATCACCCACATGTCCTGTGTCCTGGGTCAAGTCATCTGTAGTTTCCTCACCTGAACATGGGAACCATATTACATGGGTTCTTTGAACAGCTTACCAGAACTGAATTTAAAGAGTTTAAACACATTTCATGGCCAAATTTGTCCATTTTCCACCAAGATATGTTAATCTGAAAAATATTTTCAACCTGCCTCCTTTGGGAAAGAAAATATTTAGGTGTCAAATAATGATTATTTCTCTAGTATTCAAATTAATAAGAAAGATGTGGGACCACTGAGCAGAGCAACTGCAGGGAAAGCAAGAAACACAGCTTCTCTGTGATTTGGCTGTGTGGTCAAGGCTTATATCACATTTTGTGTCTCAAGGCCCTTTCCCTTGTCCCATGTTTGACTATTAACTATTATTTTATTATCCTCCAGGATATAGAATATTATCAGTAGATTGATAATTATGTAGACCTACTCCATCATCAAGTAGTTAGGAATTCAATTATATTCATTCTGGTCAATGACTGTGCACTTGGTGTGAGCAAGAAATGAGAGATTCATTCCCTTGCCATATAGTTATTAAGTCCTGACAAAGCATTTTTCTTGGTGCATGGAAAGAGCTGTAGACAAAAAATGGCAAAATACCTTGCCTTCTAGGAGAGGCAGAGACAAAAGCAAAAGGGGGCTTTGGAGCAGAGGTTACAGACAGACATACCTGGCGTAAACCAGCAGTAGGGATTACCAGGGTAGCTGGGACTGAGTGGATAAGAGGGGAGGAAAGGGAAGGTGAGGAGAGCAAAGTGGCCATAGGACAGATCCTGATGAGCCTTGTAGGATATGAATCAGAATTTGACTGTGGAAGAGATGGGGAGTCACTGAGGGACTGGTCATGGGAGCAATGGGATAGGATCCCTGCAGCTGCAGTGCAGGGATGGTCTGTGGGGGACCAAGGACAGAGACAGGGGTGCAGGGAGCAGGCTGCTGCAGTGGTCCAGGGGAACCATGATGGAGGGTGTACCTATGTTGTTTCCTGGGTCAATGCCAGTTCTCTTGAGTAACAGGAATGATTTGCTCTGTTGAGGTTTTGATGGAAGCTTCATTATCTAGTCATGGTGCCTTAAATCATTAGCCATTCATGATTGATCAACCTCCAGCTCCTCTCCCCTACCTGAGGTTGTGGGGCGGGGGTGGGGGTGAGACTCTGGATGGAACCCATGGGGGAGGGTAGGAATGAAGGTTCCAACCCTTCTGTCAGGCAGAGGTTTCCCTTGGCAACCAGAGACCTTTCTGAGGTTACTAGGGTCTTCCCAAATGTCACATACTTCACATAACAAACCACAATTTTATTGCTGTCAGCATTTAAAAACTACCAAGGGTTTTAGGAACTCTTTGCCAGGAAAAAGACGAAGTACAAAAGTATATGTTTCCTCTAATAAATCACAATATCAATAAAATGTCAATATTCAATATAAACAGTCCCCATGAGGTAAGAAGAGATAACACACTGGTATGGTTTCTTCATGGCTTTCTCCATTACAGCCTGATTCCTTCACACATTTTTATTAATGATGGAAACATTTTACCACTCATGTAAGGGCAGAGAATAGTATTATAAAATCCAGCTCCAAAAATTAGTGACATATGGTGAGTATTCTTTACCTAGTGCATCTTTTTGTAATTCTTTGTTGGTAGAGTTTTTTTGAAGCTAATAAAGGACTTCATACTGATTAATCTTAAAATACTTCATGAAGGAGATAGAAAATTTTACATGCTTACTATATAGTGTATAGTATACTATATAGTGTATACTATATAGTGTCACACCTAGCACCAATAGTAATAGTGTCCCCAAAACCAGGTTGTCAAATGGTCTTTTCAATTTGACCATCTCCCACAACCCTAACATTCTCTATGGCAAACAAACTGATGGTTTCAGATGTTTACTTTGTAGACTGAGCTGTGATGAGCATCCTCATAACTAACTCAGAGCCCCTCCTATTTCAGAACATCCTCGGAATATTAAGCGCATATCGACTGCTATTTGGAGGCGCATTACAGAGGCCCCTCCAAAGCCCCCACGCTCATATATTTATAAGCCAACAGTGCAAAGTGAGAGCCCTGTGCTACTGGCGGCTGCTGGGGGAAGAAGAGCAGCATCTGCACAGCAGAAGAGTGAATGAAGAACTTGTAGTGGTCATGCATGGACGTGGGGGTAAGAAAGTGGCAAGGCAGAGTAGGAGGGCAAGGGCTGGGAAATGAGGGGGAACTCAGAGGACCACACACCATTCATACCTGCACAGGGCCTTTCCTGCTCGCTGCCTCCCAAGAGATATGGCTGTAGTGTCCTGTGAAACTGCACACTGAGCACAACCTCCATGGGCCAGCTTGGCAGAGGGTCATGCCAGAAGTCCCGTTACAATAATCTGAGTCTACTCACATACTCTCCATTTCTCAGACGGAAACACTGATTCAGCCACCCTATAGATCACATCTGTGATTCTCCTGAGCATCTAACCTATGCTTAGAAAACGCACATCCTTCTTGTTGGTCATTCCAGTCCTGGGGTGGATTGTGGTTGCATATTTCTGGGAAATACTGGGATCTGTCAAGACGAATGCTGTCCAGGTTTGAGGCTTCAGAAATATCAATTAGCAAATTCCTTTCTTTTTGCAGAGATCCTGGGTACAGTATTGCCACAAATGTCTGAAGTCTGAGGAGGACCCATGCATGGCTGGGCTGTGGCTTCTTCTGAAACAGTTTGGTCTGCTCTGAGTCCTTCTCAACCCTCAGCCCTCAGCAGAACTCTGTCTCATTCCTTCCCACAGCGGGTCTACTTGCCTTAGTTCTGTCTCTTCCAGTGGGTTCTAAGCACAATGACAGCAAGTATTCCCTTTCCCCCTCACTCTTAGCACAGTTTCTGGGACAAAGGAGATAGTCACTAAATATTAGAGGAAGGAAGGAATGAATGCAGGGGCACATTGCTTGTAATCTGAGTAACTATAGAGCCTATGGATTGAAGCCAGGATTCTTGTATTAACCCTCAGCCTCACTGCATGCTCACCTTCATCCCCCTCCCCACCATCACTGCTCTCCTTATGCGTGGCCAACGTGGAATTTCAGGCATCCAGTTCTCAGCATCAGTGGTGCCAGAAGTGTTTTCAATAAAGACGTCCCTTTCACCAAAAATATTGTTCCAAATATTCCTTTCTGTGGCTTCCAACCGTCTGTCTTATATTTCAATAAATTCATATTCAAATTAAACTAACTGGAGTGGACTCTGTTGTTTGCAACTAAGAACCTTAACTAATATGGTCCCTGGAAATGCTGGTCCTGCTCACTATTCTGAAGAGCAATGGGCACCTCCCCTTTTCCTGTCCTCAGACTCGGCCTTACTAGGTATAGGAAGCAAACCCATTACAGCACCATCTACCTCTTTTTTTTTTTTTTTCTTAAGCTGTTTTTTGGAGTCTAATTTCTTTACACTGTTGTGCCAGTTTCTCCTGTACAACAAAGTCAATCAGCTGTATTTATACATATATCCCCATATACCCTCCCTCTCAAGACTACTTCCCACCCTCCCAATCCCACCCCTCTAAGTCATCCCCAGTCCTCAAGTTGATCTCCCTGTGTTATGCACCAGCTTCCCACTAGGGACCTATTTTACATTTAGTAGTGTGTACCATTTACCTCTTAATGGCCGCACCAAGCTACACAAAAATCCAGCTGATAGACACCTCAAAATGAAAGCTTTCATTTTTTACTTCTTGAGACAACTCAAATTTGGGTGCAGACTCTTCTCTTTGACTCTCAGAAGGAGAAAGGAAGGAGCATGAGGCTCAATTGTCCATTTCTCTGAGAAATCCCCTTGCCTGAGGTCATAAGTGAGGACGGTGATTCTTATGCCAGTTAAAGGAGGGCAACTACCCTTTTAGTGTGCCACGCTCTGTGTTAGCATTTTGCCTGCATTCTTCTATTAATCATCCTAAGAATTCTTCAAGGCAGAAAACCATGGCATGGAGATGTCACTTAACTGCTGTATGAGTTTCCTAACACAGCAGGTCCCAGCTCTCCCAAGTAGAGTGACTATGACACGGTTTCGTGCTCCTGCCTCTGGGAAGATGGGGGGTGAGGCACGTTTGGAGAACAGAGAGTGTCTGTTTCACTACAGATGAGGCAATTGTGGCATTGGGACCTCAAAAAGTGCAGCATTAAAATCAACAAGAGTACAGATGATGTTGGTGCTGTTACTCCCTTCCTTGTAGTCTTGGTCAAATGACTCAATATCTCTGAGCTTTACTTTCTTTAATTATAAAGTAAGGATAATGATTGCACTTGGTAATGTTTGCAGCCAGAAACACTCCCTTTCCTAGTTGAAACTGTCAGGTTTATTACTCATTGCAGTGAGGAATAAGAATCACCTTGGTATACAGTATGATGTTTCATTTAGAGAATGTGAGGAACAACTTATAGGATGTGGGCTTGTGTTAGGTGATTCGGAAGAGAGTTTCAGGAAGCTGGCACTTCTCTGAATGTCTGTTGCCAGGAAGTGCGGCAGCTCTCTGAATGGATACCTTTAAGAAAAGACTAGATAGAGGTTAGAGCTGTACTTGGTGCAGAAGCAACGGTCACTCAGGATAGGGGGATGCTTGTTTATTTTCATAGTTTGTGTAATTTAGCTTATTTTGTATGTGTTCATATGTGACTACCAAATGTCTTATTTTGGTCTTGATCCAACATGGACAAGGATGACCCTGTCTTATGCTTAAGTTTTGTGAAATGTTTATGTTGAGCAAGAGGATATAAGGCCCACTGTGATGCCACGTGAGATCTTGGAACTCAGAGGTTGCTTTTTTCTTTCTCCATCATGTTATAAATTTGTGCTGAGAGTTGAAACGACATGATATTTGTTAAATGCTTTGTACAAGTATTGGCAGAGTAGCTTTTTAATGAACATCATTTTGATAACAGTAATCAGAATAGTATAATTATAGAAGTTATTGAATTTTATTAATAATTATTGATTCATAAAAGTGTAATAGGAAAATAACTTGGTATTCATGAAAGGAGATAGGCTTCCGTAACTCGCTATGTTGTTGTGAAATCTTGGGCAAGTCACTTCCCCTGCCTGAGCCACAGATCCTTTCTTTGTAAAAGATCATGATAGTACCTGCTTTCAGAAAGCCCCAGGTTTGGGTCCTTTTGAGACCATGTTGATTAGGCTGATCAAGTGCTTTGAACACCACAGACCAATGGAAATTGTGTAGAAACACATAGAGTTTTAGTTTCCTTGGCTCCTGACTGCCTTTTAAGTGTGCTGTTGATCGACTGTCATAAAGAAAGGGACAGGGACTTCCTTGGTGGCACAGAGGTGAAGCATCCACCTGCTAAGCTAATACAGCTGACATGGGTTTGATCCCTGGTTCAGGAAGATCCCACATGCTGGGGAGCAGTTAATGCCGTGGGCCACAACTACGGAAGCCTACATATCTAGAGCCCATGCTCCACAACAGGAGAAGGCACCACAAAGAGAACCCTGCACACTCATGAAGAGTATCCCCCACTCGCCTCAACTAGAGCAAGACTATGTGTAGCAAGGAAGATCCAACACATTCAAATAAATAAATAAATAAAAATAAGTTTAAAAATTAAAAAACAAATGAACAAGCAACATGAGTTGTTGTAGTGTCCCTTCTGGAAGTTCACCCTCAGGAAGTTCCCCCAGTGCCAGAGAAGACTCACAGTCGCTCTTCCAAATAGGCCTCCTTCTTCCTCAGATGTAACTGAAAGCTCTCTTGCTTCAGTGATTGACCTTACGGAGGTCTAGCCCCTTTCCCACCCCACGTTGCTTTATTTGACTGTCTCGTCAAATTAGCTAAGTGTTAAACTGTCATAAGTACTCATTATCATTCTTATTACAAAAGTCTTTGACTTTGCAGGGAGAAGGAATATAAGTCTATTGCCTCCATTGCTTCCATAACAACCCACGATGTGGGCAGCGTGGATTTCAGGTGACACCTGAAGAAACAGGGCCTGGGAGATTTCTAGCTCCAGGTCATAGAGCTATGAAAAGGGAGAGCTGGGACTCAAACTTAGGTCCTCTGTTCACAAAACCACTGGTGGAGAGACTAGAGTTGGGGGATGGATGTTGTAGAAGATCTTCCAAGGTCCCCTAAGATCCACTTCTGCAATGATATTTACTAAGGCAGGCAGCTCTCCTGTTGCTGAAACCAGATTGGGGGCGGGGGTGGGGGAGTGAGTGGTCATGCAGTAGAGATGTGTTCTGATCCCTGCTTCCCTTCTGCCCACACCCCTTTACTCTTTTTTTCTACCCAAAAATCAAGGTGTGTGTTTCAGATGCAAATAGTTTTCTGCTGGTGCAACATCCTCCTGGACAAGTGCCCTGTAAAGAGCTTGTGTCTATCCAGTTGAGATGCTGTCACAATGGGTGTAGGAGGGTGTCGTGTATCACACTGTCTTCTGAGGTTGGTGGGGGTTGGGGGCGGGTGAAGGGCATTGATTCCCAGATGTGATGACACATGAAGGAGGCTGAAAAGGAGGACCTGTGTTAGTACACGTTCACTTATTTGTCTGCTGTTCACTTATCTGTCCTTTGACTGCCCCTCATCCACTTGCTGATGGTCCATCACCTGCCGTGCACTACTTTAGGTACTGGGGTGCTCCATGAGGAAGAAATCAGACAAAAATGCCAGATGTGGAATCACAATCTGTTTTTCCATCAAACCCATGGACATAATCAAGTCTGAGAAGTGCTGTCACCGGGCTTTGGCCCTAGCAGGCAGAAGCAGGAAGCCTGGTTATGGGGGGAAATTTGCAGCAACAGCCCTGACCCCAGCTCCTCCCCTTACTCACTCCTCTCCTCATTGCTTGTTCCCACCACTCAGCTGGAATCTGAAAAGCTCTGTCAGCCCCCAGCTTTCCTCAGAAGCCCTCCTGCAAGGCCACCAAGATGAGCCGGCTCTGCCCCTCTGTAGCCCTTCTTCGCCTCCTGTGCACCCCAGTGGCCATGATCCCAGGGAGAGAAAAACAGCAACCAGGTCCAGGATAAGTCCCTGCTCACCTTTACAATACAGGCAGTGGGGTGAGGGGAATGAGGGGAGTCCATAGAAGGTGCTGGGTAACAGGGGTTATGGGGGTGCTACCAAACCTCTCTGGATTTTTCATAGGAAGCTGGGCATTTTTAACTCCAGGGACACTTCCTGATTCTCAAAAGGAACCATTACATTCCAGCTTTTAATAAAAGTAACCCACCGAATCCTATGAGACCAGGGACCCCATCTCTGAGATTCTCTATCCCTGGTCACTTACTTGTCCCTGAACCTCATTTTAATGTAAAGAAATGATCCATGTTGGATCCTTGTTGTGATTCCTAGAACATACCTCTTGAAATTCTTGGGATTTTCTCTCTTTGTTGCTCATGAAATGAATCAAGGATGGCACCCTCAATAGCTTCTGCATGGGACTGGACTCCAGAAGATACCACCTAGTGATTAGTAAGTTAGAAACTTCAACCCCCAGCCCCTCTGGGGAGAGGAGAGTGTACTGAGATAGAGTTCAATCACAAATGGCCCATGATTCAATCAAATTGCCTACGTTGAAACCTCAATTAAAACCCATAATGATTGGTTTCAGAGAGCTTAAGGGGAGATGAACACATCAACGGACTGTGAGGGGGGTGTGTTCTGAGAGGGCATGGAAGTTCACCCATCCCACTCCCCCTTTGCCCTATGCACCTCCTCCATAAGGCTGTCCCAGAGTTTTATCCTTTATAATAATTTGGGACAGTATGTAAAGGGCTTTCCTGAGGTCTGTGAATGGTTCTAATGATTACTGACAATGGGAGATGGGGTCACGGAACCTCTGAATTTATAGGCAATTGGTCACATGTATGTGTGACCCTGGGCCTTGTGACCAACACTTGAAATGGGGGATGACCCCTGGGACTCAGCCCTGAAACTGTGAGATGTGTGCTACCTCCAGGGATTTATCATCAGAAGTGAACTGACTTGTGGGATGCCCAATGGGTGTTGGAGAATTGTTTAATGTTGGTAGAAACATCACATATTTGCTGTCAGGGACCAAACCTGGGCTCACTCTTCTCTGTAATGTGTGCCTGCAGTGAGGTTTGGGGACAGGGGCCTATTGTTGTGGGACAGTGCACTCAGAAGTCCTTTCCAGTTATCTGCATTTTCAGAATTCCTGGCAGAATCAGGTATTTTATTAACTGGGTTATAACATGATAGTGTCTTATCCTGATCCTACGGACCACATGCCTTGTGACCTGGGGCATGTGACCTGTTATTTCCTCACCTGAACAGGGGGATCAGGTTACATGACTTATTTGAAATGATTACCAATCATGAATATAAAGAGTTTACCCATTTCATGGTCAATGACATCCATTTTCAATCAAAATATCTTAGTCCGAAAACTTGTCTAGCTACACTTCTTCATCAACACCCCAAAAAAGAAATTTACATCAAATAATGATCATTTCCCTATTATGGTATTATTCAGAATGTTGAGTGTCAGTTGAACTTCTTCCTTTCCTGAGTCCTGTAGTGGGAGAGCACAAAAAGCAGTACTTTTTGAAAGTTTGTGTGTAAGAGCAAGACTGTTTTTTCAGGCTGGTACAACATTAGTCAAAACTCTAGGCCCAATGAGGAAAGATGGCGACAAAGTAGAACAACGTGGAATGCATCCCTCTCCACAGATGCATCAGGAATACACCAAAAGACACAATAATTCCCACGGAGAACAAGCTGAACACCAGCAAACGACCTCAAACACCAGAAAGGACTGCAAAGATCCTGACATAACTGGGTAGGACAGAGGGGAACAAAAAAAGGAGAAAAAGGAGGAGAAGAAAGGAAAGGGACAGGTCCCACACCCGAGGGCAGGCGGATCTGAAACAGAGGGGAGATTGCCGAATTCAGGGAAACGTCCCTTATCTGATTGGGAAACCCCTTCTCCAACAGGGAATTTCCCTGGGTCAGAAGGGAAGCATTTGGGACTGTTCAAAGAAGGTGAAGCAGCTGAGCTGTGGCAGATGGAAAAGAGTGAGAAACACATGGAGCATTCACACCACAGCTCAGTGTGTCTCGACTGAGACATTGATTCATAGCTGAACAGGGCATCTGGGAGCTGGAACGCGGGACCTGGAGAACTAGTTCAGGGTGAGAAACATTTTTGGGAGTGGGGAGATGGACTGAGAGGACAGGAGGGAAGAAATCCACAGTGGAGAGTGCCAACCACAGAAAGCTGTGTGGCCATAGTGGCGGCTCAATTCTGCTGACTCACAAACAGGGGGGAGGAGCCACAGGTGTAGCCTCTCTCTCAGCTTGAGCCACCCAAGATGCCATGACCCAGGCAGGGCTCCACTGCTCACTCACCCCCAGGGGAAGGAACCACTATTGTACCCTCTCTCTCCCCACACAGCAGTGCTTGCAGACAAACAATAAAGGAAGATCTGCTGGTCTTAGAGTAATACAAAAAGCCCAAGGCAGGTAGAAGGACACTTACAGCTGAGACCCCAAGGAAACAGAAACATTATTATTAATTCTATTGATCTGGTCTATTCTGGGATCAGCTCTATTTTTTTTTATTAATTACGATCTTAGTCCTAAGGGATCTACACAATTTATAACATATTTTTATTCTATTTTTATTTTTAGCCTTTTTGTATATTTCTATTTCTAGCTAAGTTATTTGTAGTGCTGACTGTATCTCTCCTACCTTCTTTTCATCTCTATCTTTTATACATTTCTATTTCTTTCTTTTTCTTTTCATATTTCCAGTCACACTATGCTCTTCTGTTACCTTGCCTTCTATCCTTTTTTAGTTTATTTTATCTTAATATACGTATAAGCAATATTATCAGTCATCTCTGTTTCCTTGCTTTATTCTCCAGATGACACACTGCTTTGGTTTTTATTATTAGGTTTTGTCTTTATCTTAGTTCTAAGTATAATTGATTTCATTCTGAGAATCTTCAGCCTGTCTGGTGGTACTCTTGTTCTTTATTGTATTTGATCCTAGCTTTCAAAATCTCCCTGAATTTGTGTTTGAGTATGTGGCTTTTTTTTTAAATTTATGTTGGTTTCTTCTTTGATTATCTGATGACATACTGGGATTCTTCACTCAGGTCTTTCTAGTGTCTTATGTTCTATTGGATTCAGTATTTGTGTGTCTTATACATGTATCTGTTTCCTTGACTTTGTATTTGTTTGACTCAACACTCTGCCATTAGTCTGGGGCTTGGACGGTCTTCTTTAAACCCCTTTATTGCCAAGACAACAAACCTCTGAAGTCTGAACTACTCCATCAGAAGTGAAGTAGGAGACTCTGGGGAGGAAGCACTGAATCCAGGATGCTAGACTAGGGAGTCCTCAGACACAGGGAAGATTAACTGCAGAGAGCTCTCACAGAGCCCTGTATCAAAGTCTAAGACTCAGCTTCGTCTGACTGTCTGCAACTTCCAGTGCTGGACACCTCACACCTAACTACAAACAAGACAGGAACACAAACCCACAAACCAGCACACGGATTACCTAAATCCATATTAACCTCACAGATGCCCTAAAATACTAAACCTAACATGGCATTATTCATCAGAGAGAAAAGACACAGAGCCATACACCAGAAAGCAGACACCAGACCCACCCACCAGGAAGCCTACTAGAGACACTGGACAAAACCCACCACAGGGGGGAGAGGGCAGAAACAAGAAGAATTACTACTAGGCAGCATAGGGAAGGGAGACAGCAAATCCTATAAGTTAGACAAAATGAGAAAACAAGGAAACATCATTCAGGCAAAGAAGCAGGGAAAAAAACCCAAACACCAAATAAATGAAGAGGAAATAGGAAGATTGCCAGAAAGAGAATTCAAAGTAATGATAGTAAAGATGATCCAAAATCTCAACAACAAAATATAGAAAATACAAGAAACAATTACTAAGGAGTTAGAAAAACTAAAGAGCAAACAAACAGTAATGCACAACAAAATAACCGAAATTAAAAATACTCTAGATGGTGTAAATAGCAGAATAACGGTGGCAGAAGAACTCAGTTTCATCTCATTGTGAAAAATGATGAAAAGGAAAGCTTCCTTATTTGAAGAACTTGGAGACTCCTCTGGTGAATCTGGGTCTCGGGTCTTTTGAAGGCACAGCTTTCTAACCTCTTTTAAGGAAAATCACGGGACACAAAGAGTGTTGAGTTTCTCTCACAGATCGTGCCAGAATTGGTTATGTGACTTTGGAGAAGAGCTGAAACCTCTCAGATTCAACTTGCATGACTTTAAACAAAAGAAAAATTTATTAAGATACTTGTGATGTTAGAGGTGAAGACATATGTGCAGGGCTTGGTACATAGTAGGTTGCCAAAAAAGTGGTAACTTGTATTTTCTATTATTAATTCTAAATCTCTCAGAGGTACTTAGCAATTCTCATTGACTCAGTGACTTTTACCAGCACATCAGGACAGGGAAATCACTCTGCTACTTCCACCCTCTGTGGAACCAGCAAACCCCTCCATATATGAGCCTCCTATTGTTCCTCCTATATAAATGGAAGAAGGATAACATTCTGTGGACACCATTGAAGGTCTCTCTGCACTCACAAATGTAAAGCTGTAGTAAATTGAATTGGCCACACACCTAGCAAATGGTCAAAGCCTGAGTTTGAAGTAATGGAGTCTGATCAAAGGTTTCAGTCATCACATATTTTATCCCTAATACACGTTTCATGAGCAAGTGAATGAATTGATGTCTACTCAGTATCCTTGCCTAAGTGTTCTAAAAGCACAGTGGACTCAACATTGACCAAATTAGATTAACTGTCCTTCCTCCTAAACACTTGCTTCCCCTAACTTCCCCTCCCTCACCCCATTCCTGGCACAACGGGAACTTCAACAATGTTGACATTTTGAAAGAGATGAGAGCAAAAAGGGAGTCATTTCTCACGTGAGAAGGTAACTTTTGAAAGCCCCTACCTACTCCAAGAATGAAGATTTGTTGCCAAGAGAAGCAACTGCCTGATTGGAGGGTGGAAGCTTTCATTCCCACCTTCCGCTTTCCCTGTCCCCACACATCAGGGAGGGGAGAGGATTTGGAGGTTGAATCAATCACAAATGGCTAACGATTTAATGAATCATGATTTGTGATGAAGCCTCCATAGACACCTCCACAGAGCAAGGATTCATGTAATTGAGAACTGGGATGGACCCAGGGAACAACATTGGCCCATGGTCCATCATGGCTCACCGGCCCTTGGTCTCTGTCCTGTGCCCCCTAGAGTCCTCTCTCCAAAATGGAGCCGCAGGGTCTGTGATACAACTTGAGCCCTTTCCCAAGGCTCCCATGACCAATCCCTCAGAAACTCCCCACCTCTAACAGTCAAATTCTGATGCTTATAAAGTCCTACAAGGCTCCTCACGACTTACCTCGATGGCCTCCCTGCCTCATCCCCTTTCACTCCCCTCCCCTCCACCCACTGAGCTCCAGTCACTCTGGTCCTTGTTGATGTTCAAACACACCAGGCACCGGTTTTTTGTTTTTTGTATTTTCAGCCTTCTCTCAATGCCTCCTTATCACAGAGGGTTTCACTGACCCTCCACAGAAGGAGCACAGCCTCCTTTATCTCCATCACTCTCTTTCTTCAAAACGCACATCATCATCTTGCATAATATTTCCCCTTCCTGTATTGTCTGTCTCCCTCCTAGAAGACAGATTAATTTCCTAATTTTGTTAAAGCAGTTTCCCTACACCAAGAACTATGCTTTCTAAGAACAATAAGCATACATATTTGACAAATATTTGTCAAGGGAATGAATCTTCCATTTCATATTCATGCCAAGTGAACAGTCATTAAAGAGGCACGATATAGTAAAATTCCTGATAATGAAATGTCTATTTGGTGGTGGGTCATGTCTACATAATTATTACATTCTATATCCTAATAGAAAAAAATAATACTCTCACTGTGGAACAAGGGGAAGGGCCTAGAATTTTGACTAATACTGTACCTACCTGGGAACAATAGTCTTGTCTCCACAAGCAAACGTACAAAAGATCTGCTTTTCTTGCTCTTCCTGTAGTTGCCTCAGGAAGTGAAGAAGTTCACTGACACTCAACTTTCTGATTCACTTCATCATGGAGAAATGATCATTATTTGACTTAACTTTCTCTTGGGGGCAGTGGTGAGAATATGTAGCTGGACAAATTTTAGGACTAAGAAAATTTGGTGGAAAATGGACATCGTTGACCATGAAATGTGTAATCTCTTTATATTCATAATTAGTAATCCTTTCAAAGAAGTTGTGTAACATGGTCCCCCTGTTCAGGTGAGGAAACTATAGTTCACTTGCCCAGGACACATGGCATTTGGGTTGTAGGATCAGGACAAGATACTATCATATCACAACCCATTTAATAAGTACTTGGTTCTACCAAAAATTTTGAAAATGCAGATAACTGGTAAGGACTTCTGAAAGCACTGTCCCGTGTACAATAGACCCCTGTTCCCAAACCTCCCCCCAGCCAAAAATTATAGAGAAGAGTGAGCCCAGGTTTGGTCCCTGAAAACAAGTATGTGCTGTCTCTACCAACACCAAATAATGCTCCAAATCCCGCTGGACACCCCACAAGTCAATTCACTTCTGATGCTAAATCCGTAGAGGAAGCCCAGACCCAACAGTTTGAGGGCTCAGTCCCTGAGGATAATCCCCACTTTAAGTGTTGATCTCAAGACCCAGGGTCACCCATACTTGTGACCAACTGCCTGTAAATTCAGAGGTTCCAGGACCGCACCGCCCATATTCCATAATCATTAGAACCACTCACAGAGCTCAGGAACGCTTTTTACATACTGTCCCGCATTATTATAAATGATAAAATTCTGGGAGAGCTCTATGGAGGAGAGGCATAGAGCACAGGGGGAGTGAGGGGGTGGAGCCACCATGCCCTCTCAAAAGACACCCCCCTCACAATCCCTTGATGTGTTCACCTCCCCTGAAGCTCTCTAAACCCAATCATTATAGCTTTTAATTGAGGGTTCGAGGTAGGCAATTTTTGAATCATGGGCTATTGGTAATTGAACTCTACCTCAGTACCCTCTCCTCTCCACCGAGGGGCTGGGTATTGAAGGTTCTAACCCTCTAATCACTAGGTGGGATCTTCTGGAGTCCAGTCCCATCTGGAAGCTATCTAGGGTGTCATCCTAGACTCATCTCATGACCTATGAAGACAGTAAATTTTCAGGAGGTCTGTTCTAGGGATGAGGATAAAGATCAAACATGGATCTTGTCTTTACATTAAAGTGAGGTTCAGGAACTGGGAAGTGACCAGGGATAGAGAGTCTCAGAGTTGGGGTCCCTGGTCTGGTAATGCTCAGTGGGTTACATTTATTAAAAGCTGGAATGTAATGAATCCTTTTGAGAATCATGAAATGTCCCTGGAGTTAACACTGCCCAACTTCCCAGGAGAAATCCAGAGAGGGTTGGCAAAACCCCCAAACCTCTATTCCCATCAGCTTCGATGGACTCTCCTCATTCTCTCCATCCCACCAGCCTATAGATGAGAGGTGAGCAGGCACTTACCCTGGGCCTGGTTGATGTTTTCACTCACCAGAGTGGTGGCCACCAGGGTGCCCAGGAGGATGAGAAGCACTGTACAGAGGTAGAGCCACCTCATCTTTGTAGCATTGCAGGAGGCCTTCTGATGAAATTTTTGGGCTGACCCCCAGCTAAGGGATGGGAACAGACAAGAAGGAGGGGAGTGAGGAAGGGGAGGAGCTGGGGTCAGTGCTCTTCCTGAAAATCTCCCACCATAACCAAGCTTCCTGTTTCTGCCTGCTGGGGTCAAATCCCCTTAACAGGGATTCTCAGACTTGACTGTGCCTGTGGGTCTTGTGGAAACACAGATTGTGATTCCACAGGTGGAATTTTTTGCTGATTTCTTCCTTACAATGCATCCCACACTGATAGCAGTGCATGGCATGTGGTAGACAGTCAGTGAGTGGATGAGAGCAAATCAAAGGGCAGATAAGTGATCAGCAGTGTGTTGGCTCAGGCCCTACTTTTCAGCCTCCCACAGGTGTCATCACAACTGGGCATCGATGTACTTCACACACCCCAACCCTGACCAAAATTAGAAGACATGTATGACATAGGACACCCTCCTGCACCCATTGTGGCCACATCTCAACTGGATGGACACAAGCTCTACCTTTTCCTTTCTTTATGTTTTGGGGTAAGATATCTCCCAGAGCCTTTTGTCTTCAGATGTCACCTGAAATCCGTGCTGCACACATCGTGAGTCGCTGTGGAAGCAATGGCGGCAATAGACCCAAATTCCTTCTCCTTGCAAAGTCAAAGTTCTTTATAATGACAATAATAATAAGTAATTATGACAGTTAACACTTGGATCATTTGAGCAGAGGGTCAAATAAAGGCAAAGTGGGATGGGAAAAGACAGGGCCTGGGTAAGGTTACTATCTGGAGCAAGAGAGCCTTCCACTACCTCTGAGGAAGAAGGAGGCCTATTTGGAAGAGAGGCTGTGGCTCTCCTCTGACACTGGGGAACTTCCTGAGGGTGAACTTCTAGAAGGTGACATTTCAATAATCAATCCTATTTGTTCCTTTCCTTCCTACACTTGACAGCACATTGAGAAAGCAGTAAGGGGCTTCCTAGGTGGCGCAGTGGTTAAGACTCTGCCTGCCAATGCAGGGGACACGGGTTCGATCCCTGATCCAGGAAGATCCCACATGCCACGGAGCAAGTAAGCCTGCGTGCCACCACTATTGAGCCCATGTGCTGCAACTACTGACGCACATGTGCCTAGAGCCCGTGCTCTGCAACAAGAGAAACCACGGCAATGATGAGCCCCCACACGACAACAAAGAGTAACTCCCACTTGCCGCAACGAGAAGCCTGCGTGCAGCAATGAAGACCCAACACAGCCTCCAAAATTAGTTAATTAATTTAATAGTTATATATATAGTTACAAAGTAAATTTAAAAAACAGTCATAAGCCAGGGAAACTGAAACTCTATGTGCTTCTAGACAATTTGCTTTGGTCTGTGGTGTTCAAAGAACTTTAGCAGCCTAGTCAAATGGTCAACATGGTCCTTAAAAGGAACCAAAGCTGGGAATTTCTTAAGGCAGATACTATCATCCTCTTTCACAAAGAAAGCAAAGAGACGTGAAGTGACTTGCCCAAGATCACACAGCAACACAGTGAGTTACTGAATCAATCTCTCTCATGAATACCAAGCCACTTTCCCCTTACACTGTTATAAATTAATAATTAATAATAATTAAATAACATATTTATAGTATTACTCTTTTGGTTATCAGCTCTGACACTCATTACAAGGTTACTCTGGGGACTTCCCTGATGGTTCAGTGGTTAAAAATCCACATGCCAATACAGGGGACATGGGTCGATCTATGGTCCAGGAAGAACCCACATTCTATAGAGCAACTAAGCCCATGTGCCACAACTACTGTAGCCCACATATGTATAGCATGTGCTCTACAACAAGAGAAGCCACCGCAATGAGAAGCTCGTGGACCACAACGAAGAGTAGCCCCTGCTCGCCACAACTAGAGAAGTTCATGCGGAGCAATGAAGACCCAATGCAGCCAAGAAATGAATAAATAAATAAATACAGTAAATAAGTAAAGTTATTAAAAATATTACTCAGCCAATAGTTGTACAAAACATTTAACTAATATCATATCTTCTTAATTCTCATCACAACTTTATGAGATTGATAGAGAAAGAGAAAAGCAACCTCTGAGTTTCAATACCTGACCTGGCATCACAATGGGCCTTTTGTTCTCCTACTCAACACAAACATTTCAGGAACCTTCAACATCAGACAAGGCTATTCTGTGTCCATGATGGATCAAGATGAAAATAGGACATTGGGTAATCATGTTTGAACACAGAAAAAAAGCTAAATTTTACAAACCACAAAAATGACCAAGCATCCCCCAATCCTGAGTGACTGCTACTTCTTTACCAATTACAGCTCTAACCTCTATCTAGTCTTCCTTTCTTAGAGTTGAGACAAATGTACCCATTCAGAGAACAGTCCCACATCCTGACAGCAATCATCCAGAACACAGCCAGCTTCCTGAATGTGCCCCCCCCCAATCACCTAACACAAGCCTGCAATCTATAAGTTCTTTCTAGTATTCTTTTAATGGGTCATCATATTGTTTTCCAAGGTGATTCCTGTTCTTTGCTGCAGTCAGTAATAAAGCCAATTAGACCAACAGAACCAGATTCCTCTCTCTACGCTTTATGACTTTAGGAAAATTCCTTTATTTCTTGTTACCTCAGATTCCTCCTCTGTAACGTGAGGACACATCAACAGTTCCTCTCCCCTGTTTTAGGATTTTTGAGGATTAGATGAGTTAACGTGCGTCAAGTGCTTAGCATAATGTCTGACACATAGAAGAATCAAAGCTTTACCTGCTGTAATTACTCATTATTATTATTATTACAAAGGACTTTGACTTTGCAGGGAGAAGGAATACATGTCTATTGCCTCCATTGCTTCCACAAGAACCCCACGATGTGGGCAGCATGGATCTCAGGTGACACCTGAAGACACTGGAGCTCAGGGAGATTTAGCTCCTCAGGCACGAAGTTAGGAAAAGGCAGAGCTGGTACTCAAACTGAGGTCCAAGTCTCCCAAAACCACTGGGGGAGAGAACAAGAGGAGGGGGGCTCTTGCAGGCAATTTTCCGAGCTCTCCTGAAGTCCACTCACACATGCAGGTGTCCTGTTTGTGAAACCAGGTGAGGGTTGCTGGTAGTTCATGCTGTGGAGATGTGTTCAGCTCCCTGCTTCCCCTTTGCCCGCAACACTTGTTTCTTTTTCTCCCCAGAAAAAAAGGGCTGCTACCCCAAAAGGACATCATCATACCTCAGCTAAGCTTCAGCCTGGATCAGCGCTAGGGAAACTGCAAGGGTCCGTCCAGTTGAAATGCTGCGGCATTTGTTGCCTGAAGATGTCCTGTGTCACACCTGTCTTCTGAGGTCAGTGGGGGTGGGGGAGAGTGAAGTGCATTAATGCCCAGATCGGATGATACGTGCAGGAGGCTGAAAAGGAGAACCTGAGCAAACACACTTCCATTCATTTATCTTTCCCTTGATTTGCTCTTATCCACTCACAGACTGCTCTAGGTGCCAGGATGCTGCCTGAGTCAACATATTGGACAAAATTCCACCTGTGGAATCACAATCCCTGTCTGCGCGAGATGCACAGGCATGGTCAGGTTTGAGAAGTGCTGTTAATTGGGCGTGTGGACTCAGCAGGCACAAGCATAAACCTTGCATATATGGAGAGATTAGGAAATAAACCAAACTGATCCCAGCTCCTCCCCTTCCTCACTTCCCTCCTCATGGCTGATCCCACCCCTCACCTGGCATATGAAAAGCTCTGCCAGTCCCCAGCTTTCCTCAGAATCCCTCCTGCAAGGTTACAAAGATGAGCCAGCTCTGTCTCTCTGTAGCCCTTCTCATCCTCCTGGTTACCCTGGTGTCCTGCACCCCACAGGATATACATGAGAGCCATGACAAAGGTAAGTCTGGCTCATCTGTCCTCTACAAGCTGGTGTGGGGGGGAATGAGGGGAGTCCATGGAAGAAGCCAGGAAGAGGTCGGGTGGGTGTTCCCAACCCTCTTTTAATTTCTCCTGGGAAGTTGGGCAATTTGAACTCCAGGGACATTTCATGACTCTGAATAGAAAAAAAAAATTAAAATTAAAATTAAGAAAACGTAAATCCCGCCTAATTCTACCAGATCAGGGATTCTGCCTCTGAGACTCTCTATTCCTTGTCAGTGACATGTCCCTGAACCTCACTTAGTGTAATTAAAAGATCAATATTTGATCCTTGTCCTTGTTCCTAAAACATACCTTCTGAAAATCCTGGAATATACTCTCCTTTTTATGCTAATGAGATGATTAAAGGAGTGTCACCTGGGACAGCTTCAGCATGAGACTAGGTTCCAAGAAAACTCAAACATGTGTTTAAATTTAGCACTTTCAACACCCCCACCCAGCACCTCTAGGAGTTGGGAGGGTATTGAGATGGAGATCAATCACCATGGCCATTGATTCAATCAGTACAGCTATTTATGGATACCTCAATAAAATTCCATATATATTGGGATTCAGAGAACTTTTGGGGTGGTGAACACATGGAGGTGCTGTGAGGGTGGTGTGCCCCACTAAGGCATGGGGGCTCCTCACACCTCTATTGTCCCTTTGCCCAACACATCTCCTCCATAGGCCTGTCTCTGAGTTTTATCCCTTATTGTAACATGGGAACAGTAAGTACAGGGTTTTCCTGTTTTCGGTTAATGCCACTATTTGATTTTGAACATAGAGGTGGGGTCATGGAGCTTCCGATTCTCGCCAGTTGGTCTCAAGACTCAATGACTCCAGACGACGTGGCTGGCATTTGAAGTGAGACAGTCTTGAGGCCTCAACCTGTGCGATCTGCATGAACTCCTCAGATTTACAATCGGAAGTAAATCGAGGGACTTTCTTGGTGGTCCAGTGGCTAACACCCCCACCTTCCAATGCAGGGAATCTTGGTCATGAAATCAGATCCCACGGGCCACATATAAGAATTCCCAAGCTCTCCCAACAGAAAAACGCCCAGAGGCAGGTGGCTTCACAAGCGAATTCTATCAAACATTTAGAGAAGAGCTAACACCTATCCTTCTCAAACTCTTCCAAAATTAGCAGAAGGAGGAACCCTCCCAAGCTCATTCTACAAGGATACTATCACCCTGATACCAAAACCAGGCAAAGATGTCACAAAAAACGAAAATAACAGGCCAATAGCACTGATGAATATACACACAAAAATCCTCAACAAAGTACTAGGTAACAGAATCCAACAGCACATTAAAAAGATCATAGACCATGATCAAGTGAGGTTTACCCCTGGAATGCAAGGATTCTTCAATATACGCAAATCACTCAATGCGATAAATCATATTAACAAATTGAAGGATATAAACCACAAGATAATCTCAAAAGATGTAGAAAGACCTTTGAATAAAATTCAACATCCATTTATGATAAAAACTCTCCAGAATGTGGGCACAGGAGCAAGTTACCTCAACATATTAAAAGCCATATATGACAAACAGTCAACATCATTCTAAATGGTGAAAAACTGAAAGCATTCCCTCTAGGAGCAGGAACAAGAAAAGGGTGACCATTCTCACCACTATTGTTCAACATAGTTTTGGAAGTGTTAGTGACTGTAAACAGAGAAGAAAATGAAATAAAGGGAATCCAAATTGGAAAAGAAGAGGTAAAGTTGTCACTCTTCACAGGTGACATAATATTATACATAGAAAACACTAAAGATTCTACCAGAAAACTACTAGCACTAATCGATGAATTTATTAAAGTAGCAGGATACAAAATTAATGCACAGAAATCTCTTGAATTCCTATACAGGAACAATGAAAGAGCAGAAAGAGAAATTAAGGAAACACTCCCACTTGCCATTGCAGCAAAAAGAAGAAAATAAATAGGAATAAACCTGCCTAAGGAGGCAAAAGACCCGTACGCAGAAAACTCTAAAATGATGATGAAAGAAATCAAAGATGATACAAACAGATGGAAGGACATACCATGTTCGTGAATTGGAAGAATCAACATTGTGAAAATGACTCTACTACCCAAAGCAATTTACAGATTCAATGCAATCCCTTTCAAATTAGCAGTGGTGTTTTTCACAGAACTAGAACAGGAAATTTTACAATTTGTATGGAAATGCAAAAGACCCCGAATAGCCAAGGCAAACCTGAGAAGGAAAGATGGAGTTGGTGGAATCAGGCTCCCTGACTTCAAACTATTCTACAAGGCCACAGTGATCAAGACAGTATGGTAGTGGCAAAGAATAGAAAGGAAGGTCAATGGAACCTAATAGAGAACTCAGAGGTAAACCCAAGCATATATGGGCACCTTATCTTTGACAAAGGAAGCAAGAATATACAATGGAAAAAAGACAGACTCTTCAATAAGTGGTGCTGGGATAATTGGACAGCAAAGTGTAAAAGAATGAAATTAGAACACTTTGTAACACCATACACAAAAATAAGTGGATTAAAGACCTAAATGTAGGGCCAGACAGTATAAAACTCTTAGAGGAAAACATAGGCAAATCATTGTATGACATGAATCAAAGCACGATTCTTTTTGGTCCACCTCCTAGAATAATGGAAATTAAATCAAAAATAAACAAATTGGGGCTAATGAAATTTAAATGCTTTTGCACAGGAAAAGAAATCATAAATAAGGCAAGTTGAAAACGCTCAGAATGGGAGAAAATATTTGCCAACAAAGCAACTGACAAAGGATTAATCTCCAAAATACACAAGCAGCTCATGAAGCTTAATACAAAAAAGTAAATAACCCAATCCAAAAATGGGCGGAAGACCAAAATAGACATTTCTCCAAAGAAGACATACAGATGGCTAACAAACACATGAAAAGATGCTCCACATCACTAATCATTAGAGAAATGCAAGTCAAAGCCACAATGAGGTATCACCTCACACCGATCAGAATGGCCATCATCAAAACATCTAGAAACAATAAATGTTGGAGAGGGTGTGGAGAAAAGGGAACCCTCCTGCACTGTTGGTGGGAATGTAGCTTGGTACAGCCATTATGGAAAACAGTTTGGAGGTTCCTTAAAAAACTAAAAATAGAACCACCATATGATCCATTAATCCCACTCCTGGGCATATACCCAGAGACAACCATAATCCAAAAAGAAACATGTTCCATAATGTTCATTGCAGCACTATTTACAATAGCCAGGACATGGAAGCAACCTAAATGCCCGTCAACAAATGAATGGATAAAGAAGATGTGGTGTATATATACAATGGAATATTACTCAGCTATAAAAAAGAATGAAATGGAGCTATATATAATGAAGTCAATAGACCTAGAGTCTGTCATACAGAGTGAAGTAAGCCAGAAAGAGAAAAACAAATATTGTATGCTAACACATATATATGGAATCTAAAAAAAAAAAAAAAAAAAATGGTGCTGGTGAACCCAGTGACAGGATGAGAATAGGATGCAGATGCAGAAAATGGACTGCAAGACTCGGGGTTGGGGGGGCGGGGGACGAAGGGGAAGCTGGAATGAACTGAGAGAGTAGTATAGACATATATACACTGCCATCTGTAAAATAGATAGCTAGTGGGAAGTTGCTGTATAACAAAGGGAGATGAACTCGATGACGGGTGATGCCTTGGAAGGCCGGGACGGGAATGGTGGGAGAGTCGCGGGAGGGAGGACATATTGGGATACGTGTATCGTTACAGCTGATACACTTTGGTGTCCCTCATAAGCTGGCACAAGAGTGTAAAGCAATTATGTTCCAATAAGGAACTTAAAAAAAATAAACAAAACAAAACAAAACAAAACTTTAGGCCCTTTCCTTTTTTCCCCAGTCAGACTATTATTTTATTTTCCAATCAGGACATAGAATGTTAGAGGTGGTCTCATAATTGCATAGACATGCCCCACCACCAAATAGATGTTTCATTATCAGGAATTTTACTATATTCTGTCTGTTCAATGACTGGGCAACATGGCATGAGGAATGAAATGGAAGATTCATTCCCTTGACAAATATTTGTCATATATTTATGCTGCTTGTACATAGAAAACATAGATGTTGGTGTAGGTAAACAGTTTTAACAAAATTAGCAAAATAATCTGCCTCTAGGCGGGAGACAGACAATAAAGAAAGGGCAAAATTCTATGCCAGGTCATCATGTTTGTTTTGAAGAAAGAGAGTGATGGAGATAAAGGAGGCTGTGCTCCTTCTGTGGAGGGTCAGTGAAACCCTCTGTGATAAGGAAGCATTGAGAAGAGGCTGAAAAACAAACAACCCCCCAAAAAACAAAAAAAATGAAGAAATAAACAAACAACCCCCCCAAAAACAAACAAACAAAAAAAAGTGCTTTAACAGCAGCAATGACCAAGGTGGCTGGAGCTGAGAGGTTGGAGGGGAGGGGAGTGAAAGGGATGATGCAGGGAGGGCATCGAGGCAAGCTGTGAGGAGCCTTGTAGGATTTTATAAGAATTATGATTTGACTCTCAGAGAGATGTGGAGTCCCTGAGGGATTGGTCATGGGAGCAGTGGGAAAGGGCTCAAGTTGTATCAGAATCCCTGAGGCTGCAGTTTGGAGAGTGGCCTCTAGGGGACAAAGGGCAGAGACAGAGGTCCATGTGAGCCATGATGGAGCTTGTACCTATGCCGTTTCCTGAGTGCATTCCAGTTCTCAATTCCATGAGTGACTAGTTCTGTTGAGCTTTTTATGGAGGATTCATCACAAATCATGATTCATTAAATCTTTAGCCACTTGTCATTGATTCAACCTCCAAACCCTCTCCCCTCCTGAGGTGTGGATTCAGGGACAGGGCGAAGGTGGGAATGGAAATTCCCCCTCTCTATTCAGGGAGTTGATTCTCTTGGCAACAAATGCCCACTCTTGGAGTAGGTAGGGGCTTTCAAAGTCACCTCCCTCACATAATAAAATACTCCGTTTTTACTCTCATCTCTTTTAAAATTCTAACATTGTAGGAGATTCCATTGTTCCAGGAATGGGGTGAGGCGGGAAGGTAGGGGAAGCAAGTCTTTAGAGGGAAGGACAGTGAATTCAGTTTGGTCACTGTTGAGTCCACGGTGCTTGTAGAACACTTAGGCCAAGATGTTGAGTAGACATCGATTCATTCATTCACTTGTTCATGAGACATTTATTAGGAATAAAATATGTGGAGACTGAAGTCTTTAGTCAGACTCCCTCGCTCCAAATGCTACCTCTGCCAATTTACTAGGTGTGTGGCCAATTCAATTTGGTAGAGCTTTACATTTGTGAGTGCAGATAGACCTTGAATGATGTCCACAGAGAGCGAGTCATCCTCCCATTTACATAGGAGGAACCATAGGAGGCTCAGAAATGGTGGGGATTGCTGGTACCTCAGCGGGTGGAAGTAGCAGAGTGAATTCCTTGTCCTGATGTGCTGGTAAAAGTCACTGAGTTGATGAAAATTGGTAAGTAATTCTGAGATAAGTAGAATTAATAATATAAAATACCCATTACCACTTATTGTCAATTGTGCCAAGCCCTGCACATACATCTTCATCTCTAAACATTACAACAACCTTAATAAGTTTTTCTTCTGTTTAAAGTCATACAAGCTGAAGCTTAGAATTTTCAGCCCTTCTCCAAGGTCATATCACCAATACTGGCAGGGCCTGGGATTCAAAGTCAAAACTCTCTTTCTCCTAGGATTTTCCCTTAAAGAGGTTTGAAAGCTGTGCCTTCAACGCCTCGGAGCCTTTGAGTCACCAGAGGAGACTCAAAGTTCTTCAAATAGGGAAGTTCTGGTTTTCATCATTTTTTATGATGAGACCAATTGGGAACAAATTTTGGAAAGAATTTTGTTTACATTAATGCCATGAGAGCCTTACCCATGAGTTAGAGGAGGATGATGGCTGAGAAAAGGCCACTGAATTGAGAAATGAGGAACTTGGTGGTGACCTTGGTGAAGACATCAGATCTCACTGGTTGTTAGCAACAATAACTGACTCTGGCTATTGGAAGCAGAGAAGGAATTTGTGAGAATAGTGTGGGGATATAGTTGTCATCCATTCTCCCTTCCTGATTGTAACCTTAAGTGAGATCCTCTTGGACACTTCCATTGGCTCCCATAGCACTAAGTGATTTAGTTCAGCTCACAGACTGAAGGGAGGCCAAAAGATCCCAGCTTGGAAAGTATGGTAAGCAAGGAAGAACTAAGGTCTTCCCAGGCCACCTGTCAATAATCTCCACTTTGGGGTCTTTTGTGATTCATTGATCAAGACTGAATTCCAGGGAGAGCATCTGATTGGCCACACTTGGTCTGGGGGTAGGGCAGGCACTTTGACAGGGGCACCATTCCCACCAGTCCTGCCTGGAGGAAGAGTCATTCCTCAAGCAAAATCAGGCTACTGTATCAGGAAATGGACAAACAGATGCTAGGTGACACAGCAACTAAATAGTCTATATACTCAGAAAGAGAAGATTCCATGGAGAGAAGAGAGTTGAATGTGTTCAACAGTTCAAGAGGACAAAGCTCCACTGTGAAAGGTATCCAGTTTTTGCTTGAATTTCTCAGATCTTCAGCGTTCACTTCTTTACAGTCACCTTAGAGTGGGCAGGTCTGCAGCGGACTCATGTAACCTCCCATTTCAACTTTTCCTTCTTCCCTCACTTGATGTATGTGATTTTACACTCACGAAGTCATGTCCACAATCTTTGATGCATCATCTATGTTAATATCACATAGATTTGCCTGTGTAATGTTTGTGTATTTTTTACATTGAAATAACCGGGGCCACATGACTACCAGTTTATGGTGTGTCTTCCTTCCCATTTTCAGCTGTTTTTCCTCCAGCAGGTCACTTTCCCTTAGTTGAACTTCAGTTTCTTCATCTGTCAAATAGGAATAATAATACTTAATTCATAAGATTATTAACTAAGAGGAAGCTACCTTTTACTGAACAAGTACTGTGAGCCCACCTTACATGTCACAATTTTAAATTAATTGCAGGTGAGATGAGTGATGAGGATGGACGTATTTGCAGTGGGGTTGGGGGCAGGGTGGACAGCAAGCTGTGGTGGGGATTATGTAAACTGGAGAGAATGCTCCCCTCATGAGAAGAGAGCAGCTCTCCTTGGCTTCGTTGATGGTTTTCAAAGTGTGGTCCCTTGAGCAGCACCACCAGCAGCCCTGGAAACCTGTTAGATGGAGATCCTCAGGTCCCACTCTTGACCTACCGAATCAAAACTCTGTGGGTGAAGGAGATCTCAAATCTGTTTTTGATTACTTGGCTACGTGAGTCTGATGCTATCTCAAATTTAGGACACATAGCTCTCGTTAAATTGCAGGACAATGTTGCCAGATCATTTACTTTTTCCAACAATGTTAGAAATATACTTTTAGATGAAATTCCCCACTGTTAAATCCTTGTGGTTATTTTAAATTGTAAATTATGCTGTGTGGGCTAACACTATGTATATTCTAACCATATTTGAAAGTCTGGTTTGTGATTTCCATTTTATCCTTAAAATAATCCTTAAAGAAAACAGTATTCGTGACACCATTGTGTGTCTGTGTGTGTGTGTTTAGAAGAAAATGCATAACCCCAATTTCTGCAGGTTTCACTTCAACTGCTCGTGAAAAGTGACATATTGTAAGAAGACAAACCATTCTTATTTACACTCAAAATATCAAATTCCATTTGCACTCAAAATGCTATCACCTTGCTTAACTTTACCAACTTAACCTGCACAGAAAATAAAAGTTTAAAGCAGAATGTGAAGAGACCTGGAATATTAAATCCACTCTTTTCTCTGCAGCCTTGACCAAACACCCTGATTTGCTGCAACCATTCCAAGATGGAAATGTTTTGAATTCTAAAATAGCCTAGAAACAAATGTGTCATAATTATCTGAAACTATATTTAGAATGATGACGTTTTCCATGAAATCTAAACTATGCTTCAAATGTCAGTCTTATTTTTAATTAATATGTCAATCCACCTTTGAAATAATCAAGTTTTACAGTCTCTCAGTGTTTGGATAACGTGGATGCTGTTTGTGTGTGTGTTTTTCTTAATCTCACAATTATGATAATGCAGTTCTCCCACAGATTTGTCCTTCTCCTACAGGATGTCAAAAGAAATTTGATTTAATCCCAGTGGCATATTTTGTCTACAAAACCAAATGATATAAAATGAGGAGTCTTATCGTACTGGTCACAAGTTAACAAAATTATTTTAACACCATCACATTTACCACCCTTATAATCTGAAATTTGTTGTAAAAAGGGCAGTATGTTATAGTGCTTTAGTCTACCTGTTTCTTTTTGTTGTTGTTTTTTCCACTGAATCTTTTTTTCTTTTAAGCTCTTTATTGGAATAAAATTGCTTTACATTGTTGTGCCAGTTTCTGCTGTACAACAAAGTGAATCAGCTGTATTAATACTTATATATCCATATCCCCTCCCTTTCCTGACTCCCTCCCACCTTCCCTATCCCAGCCTTCTAAGTCACCACCTATTATCGAATTGATTTCCCTGTGTTATGCAGCAGCTTCCTACTAGCTATCAATTTTACATTTGATAGTGTATATATGTTAATGCTAATACCTCAATTCATCCCGGCTTCCCCTTTGCACCCCCACCCCCCATCCCATGTCTTCAAGTCCATTCTCTACATCTGCATCTTTATTCTTGCCCTGTCACTGGGTTCATCTGTACCAGAATTTTTATATTCCATATATGAGTTAGCATATGGTATTTGTTTTTCTCTTTGTGGGTTACTTCACTCTGTATGACAGATTCTAGGTCCAACCACCTCACTACAAATAACTCAATTTCATTCCTTCTTGTGGCTGAGTAATATTCCATTGCATATATGTGCCACATCTTCTTTATCCATTCATGTGTTGATGGGCATTTAGGTTGCATCCAAGTCCTAGCTATTGTAAATAGTGCTGCAATGAATATTGTGGTACATGTTTTTTTGGATTATGGTTTTCTCAGGGTATGTACCCAGCAGTAGGATTCCTGGGTCATATGGTAGTTCTATTTTTTGATTTTTAAGGAACCTCCATACTGTTTTCCATAGTGGCTGTACCAATTTACATTCCCACCAACAGTGTAAGTGGGTTCTTTTTTCTCCCCTCCCTCTCCAGCATTTATTGTTTTTAAATTTTTTGATGATGGCCATTCTGACCAGTGTGAGGTGATGCCTCATTGTGCCTTGCATTTCTCTAATGATTAGTGATGTGGAGCATCTTTTCATGTATTTGTTAGCCATCTGAATGTCTTCTTTGGAGAAATGTCTATTTAGGTCTCCCACCCATTTGTGGATTGGGTTATTTGCGTTTTTGGTATTGAGCTGCTTCTGTATTTTGAAGATTAATCCTTTGTCCATTGCTTCATTGGCAAATATTTTCTCCCATTCAGAGGGTTGTCTTCTTGTCTTATTTAAGGTTTTTTTTGCTGTGCAAAAGCTTTTGTTTCATTAGCTCCCATTTGTTTATTTCTGATTTCATTTCCATTATTCTAGGAGGTGGGTCAAAAAGAATCTTGCTTTGATTTATGTCATACAGTGTTCTGCCTATGTTTTCCTCAAAGAGTTTTATAGTGTCTGGCCTTACATGTAGGTCTTTAATCCATTTTGAGTTTATTTTTGTGTATGGTGTTAGGGAGTGTTCTAATTTCACTCTTTTACATGTAGCTGTCCAATTTTCCCAGCACCACTTACTGAACAGGCTTTTTTCCATTGTATATTCTTGCCTCCTTTGTCAAAGATAAGGTGCCCACATGTGCGTGAGTTTATCTCTGGGCTCTCTATTGTGTTCCATTGATCTATATTTCTGTTTTTGTGCCACTACCTTACTGTATTGATCACTGTAGGCTTATAGTATAGTTTGATGTCAGGGACCCTGATTCCACAAACTCTGTCTATCCTTCTCAAGATTGCTTTGGCTATTCGGGGTCTTTTGCATTTCCATACAAATTGTAAACTTTCTTGTTCTAGTTCTGTGAAAAATGCCATTGGTAATTTGGTAGGGATTGCATTGAATCTGTAAATTGCTTTGGGTAGTAGAGTCATTTTCACAATGTTGATTCTTCCAATCCAAGAACATGGTATGTCCCTCCATCTGTTTGTATCATCTATGATTTCTTTCATCAGTGTCCTAGAGTTTTCTGCATACATGTCTTTTGCCTCCTTAGGCAGGTTTATTCCTAGGTATTTTATTCTTTTTGTTGCAATGGTAAATGGGAGTGTTTCCTTAAATTCTCTTTCTGCTCTTTCATTGTTCCTGTATAGGAATTCAAGAGATCTCAGTGCATTAATTTTGTATCCTGCTACTTTAATAAATTCATCTATTAGTGTTAGTTGTTTTAGCATCTTTAGGGTTTTCTATGTATAATATGTCATCTGCAAAGAGTGGCAACTTTACTTCTTCTTTTCCAGTCTGGGTTCCTTGTATGTCATTTTCTGCTCTGATTGCCATGGCTAACACTTCCAAAACCATGTTGAATAATAGTGGTTAGAGTGGGCACCCTTGTCTTGTTCCTGTTCTTAGAAAGAATGCTTTCAGTTTTTCACCATTTAGAATGATGTTGGCTGTTGGTTTTTCATATATTGCTTTTATTATGCTGAGGTAATTTCCTTCTGTGCCCACCTTCTGGAGAGTTTTTATCATTAATAGATGTTGAATTTTCTGGAAAGCTTTATCTGCATCTATTGAGATGATCATATGGTTTTTCCTTCAGTTTTTTAGTATGATGTATCACATTGATTGATTTGCATATATTGACAAATCCTTGCATTCAAGGGATAAACCCCACTTGATCATGGTGTATGTCTTTTTAATGTGCTGTTGGATTCTGTTTGCTAGTATTTTGTTGAGCATTTTTGCATTTATATTCATCATTGATATTGGCCTGTGACTTTCTTCTTTTGTGACATCTTTGTCTGATTTTTGTATCAGGGTGATGGTGGCCTCATCGAATGAGTTTGGGAGTGTTCCTCCTTCTGCTATGTTTTGGAAGTGTTTAAGAAGGATAGGTGTTAGCTCTTCTCTAAATGTTTCATAGTATTTGCCTGTGAAGCCATCTGGCCCTGGTCTTTTGTTTGTTGGGAGAAGCTTTTTTTTTTTTACTTTTTTTTTAAGCTCCTTATTGGAATATAATTGCTTTACACTCTTGTACCAGCCTTTGTGGTACACCAAAATGAATCAGCTGTATTTATATATATATTCCCATATGTGCTCCCTCCCTCAACTCCCTCCCGCTCTCCCTTTCCTGGCCTTCTAAGGCATCACCCATCATTGAGTTGATCTCCCTTTGTTATACAGCAACTTCCCACTAGCTATCTATTTTACGGTTGGTAGTGTATCTATGTCTATGCTACTCTCTCACTTCATCGCAGCTTCCCCTTTGCCCCCCACCCCCACAACCCAGGGTCCTCCAGTCACAGTCTCAATTTCAGTACTTGTGATTGTTTTGTTTATATTTTCTATTTCTTCATGGTTCAGTCTTGGAAGATTGTACATTTCTAAAAATTTATCAATTTCTTCCAGGTTATCCAATTCATTGGCACATAGTTGCTTTTAATATTCTTTCATGATCTTTTGTATTTCTGCATTGTTAGATGTTACTCTTCCTTTTTCATTTCTAATTCTGTTAATTTGTATCTTCTTTTTTTTCTCATGAGTCTGGCTAATGGTTTATCAATTTTGTTTATCTTCTCAAGGAAGCAGCTTTCAGTTTTATTGATCTTTGCTATTGTTTCCTTAATTTTTTTGTTTATTTCTAATCTGATCTTTATGATTTCTTTCCTTCTGCTCACTTTGGGGTTTTTGTTTTTTGTTGTTGTTGTTTTGTCCTTTTTGTAATTGTTTCAGGTGTAAGGTTAGGTTTTTTATTCAAGATTTTTCGTTTTTCTTGAGGTAGGATTGTATTGCTAAAAACTTCCTTTTTAGAACTGCTTTTGCTGCATCCCATAGGCTTGAGTCATTGTGTTTTCTTTGTCATTTGTGTCTAGGTATTTTTTGATTTCCTCTTTTCTTCAGTGATTTCTTGGTTGTTTAATAACATATTGTTTAGCCCCCATGTGTTTGTATATTTTACAGTTTATTTTTTTTCCTGTAATTGATATCTAGTCTCATGGAGTTATGGTCAGAGAAGATGCCTAATATGATTTCAAGTTTCTTGAATTTACCAAGGCTTCATTTGTGACCCAAGATGTGATCTATCCTGGAGAATGTTCCATGTGCACTTGAGAAGAAAGTATATTCTGTAGTTTTTGGATGAAATGTCCTGTAAATATCAACTAAGTCGAGATGGTCTAATGTGTCATATAAAGCTTGTGTTTCCTTATTTATTTTATATTTGGGTGATGTGTGCATTGGTGTAAGTGGGGTGTTAAATTTTCCTACTATTATTATGTTCCTGTCGATTTCCCCTTTTATGGCTGTTAGCATTTGCCTCATATATTGAGGTGCTCCTATGTTGGGTGCATAGATATTTACAATTGTTATATCTTCTTCTTGGATTGATCCCTTGATCATTATGCATTGTCCTTCCTTGTCTCTTGTAATAGTCTTTTTTTTTTTTTAAGATTTAGTGATTTATTTAATGTCAATATTAGGTTTTTTTTTTTTTTTAGTGTCTTAAAATAACAACATCTATTTATTGTCTTTCATAATTCTGAGGGTTGACCAGGCTCAGCTGGATATTTCTTCTTCTTGTAATAGTCTTTACTTTAAAGTCTAAGTTGTCTGATATGAGTTTTGCTACTCCAACTTTCTTTTGACTGTCAATTGCGTGGAATATCTTTTTCCATCCCCTTACTTTCAGTCTGCATGTGTCCCTAGGTCTGAAGTGGGTTTCTTGTAGACAGCATATATAAGGGTATTGTTTTTGTATCTTTTCAGCCAGTCTGTGTCTTTTCATTGGACTTTTAATCCATTTACATTTAAGGTAATTATTGACATCTATGTTCCTATTACCATTTTCTTAATTGTTTTGGTTATGTTTTTATAGGTCTTTTCCTTCTCTTGTGTTTCCTGTCTAGAGAAGTTCCTTTGACAATTATTGTAAGACTTATTTGGTATTGCTGAATTCCCTTACTTTTTTAAAAATAAATTTATTTATTTATTTAATTTATTTATTGGCTGCATTGGATCTTCATTGCTGCACATGGACTTTCTCTAGTTGCTGTGAGTGGGGGCTACTCTTCATTGTGGTGCACAGTCTCCTCATTGTAGTGGCTTCTCTTGTTGTGGAGCATGGGCCCTAGGTGCATGGGCTTCAATAGTTGTGGCACATTTGCTCAGTAGTTGTGGCTCATGGGCTTTAGAGCACAGGCTTAATAGTTGTGGCACACGGGTCTAGTTGCTCCATGGCATGTGGAATCTTCCCAGGGCAGGGCTCGAACCTGTGTCCCCTGCATTAGCAGGTGGATTCTTTACCACTGCGCCACCTAGGAAGTCCAATTCTCTTACATTTTGCTTGTATGTAAAGCTTTGGTTTCGTCTTCGAATCTCAATGAGATTTTTCCTGAGTAGAGTATTTTTGGCTCTAGGTTTTTCTCTTTCAAGAATTTAAGGATATCCTGCCACTCCCTTCTGGCCTGCAGAGTTTCTGCAGAAAGATCAGCTGTTATCCTTATGGGTTTTCCCTTATATGCTATTTTTTGCCTTTCTCTTGCTGCTTTTAATATTTTTTTGTGTTTAATTTTCATTAGTTTGATTAATATTTGCCTCAGTGTGTTTCTCCTTGGGTTTATTCTGTATGGGACTCTGAACTTCTTGGACTTGATTGACTATTTCCTTTCCCATGCTGGGGGAATTTCCTCTATAACATCTTCAAATATTTTCTCAGACCCTTTCTTTTCTTCTTCTTCTTCTGTGACTCCTATGATTCAAATGTTGGTGCACTTAATATCACCAAGGTCTCTGAGACTGTCTTCCATTCTTTTTATTCTTTTTTCCTTATTCCTGCTCTGTGGTAGTTATTTCCCCCATTCTAATTTCCAACTCACTTAGTCGTTCTTCTGCCTCAGTTATTCTGCTGTTTATACCACTTAGAGTATTTTTACTCTCAGTTACCATGTTTTTCATCACTGTTTGTTTTCTCTTTAGTTCTTCTAGGTCCTTATTCAATGTTTCTTGTATTTTCTCTGTTTTGTTTTTGAGATTTTTGGATCATCTTTACTGTCATTACTCTTTATTCTTTTTCAGGCAATTTGCCTATTTCATCTTCCTTTATTTGGTCTTGTGAGTTTTTATCTTGCTCCTTTGCCTGAAAGTTGTTTCTTTGATTTTTCATTTTGTCTAATTTATAGTATTTGCTGTTTCCTGTCTCTGTGCTACCGAGTAGTAATTCCTCTTGTTTCTGTTCTCTGCCCCCTGTAGTGGGGTTGGTCCAGTGTCTTCAGTAGGCTTCCTGGTGGGAGGGTCTGGTGCCTGCTTTCTGTTGTATGTTTCTGAGTCTTTTCTCTCTGATGAGAGAGCAGATAGACTGGAGATCCCCAAAACAAAATCAAACAATTATAATTAGAACTAAGATAGATACAAAACCTAATGACAGAAACCAAAGCAGTGTGTCATTTGAAGAATAAAGCAAGGAAAAAGAGCAGACCAACAATATTGATTAAAAGTTTAATAAGATAAAATAAAACAAAAAGGGATAGACAGAGACCAACAGAAGAGTATAGTATGACTGGAAAAATAAAAATAAAATAAAATAAAATAAAATAAAATAGGAATGTATTAAAGATGAAGAAAAGAAGATAGGGGAGATAAACTCAGCATTACAAAAAAGCTAGCTGGAAATAGAAATGTATAAAAAGGCTAAATATAAAAATGAAAGTAAAATATAGAATAAAAAATATGTTATAAAATGTGAAAATACCTTAAGAGCAATATATTAAAAAAAAAGCTAGAACTGACCGCAGAATGGATTATATCAATAGAATTAATAATTCTCTTTCCTTGGGGTCTCAGCTGTAAGTGTCCTTGTACATGCTTTGAACTTCAGGCCACCTTTACCTCCTAAAGAGGCCCTCTTCTGCCTCTGAGTTGGACTCTGGACCTTCTGTGGGTCCTATGGGGTCCACTTAGTCTCTCATCTGGCCCAGTTCCTGTGTGTGCTTGCTCCCACAGTCCATAGCTGCCAGAGCTAGTCCTTTTTTATTTGTGAGAACATTCATTGTCTACTCTGACATTCCAAAGACATAGGGTCTACCTAGTTGATCACAGGAATTTAGTCTGCAACCTGTATATCTGATGGAAAGATTTTAGAACCTCTTCCTTAGTCCCCATGTCCCTGGTGTTCAGCTTTGGTTGTGTCTTTGCTTCTGGTCTAACCACCAGAGTCTGGTCCTGAGGCTGCCTTGGAGCTCTTTGGGTCTGCCTCAGTGAGGGTTTCCTTTACTGTTCATCTGCAGATGCAGGTGTGTGGGGAGAGAAAGGCTTTGATAGTGGCTCCTCTCCCTGCATGTGACTCAACAGTAGTGACCTACTTGGATTGCAGGAGCCCTGGGGATGATGCAGAATATGCAGGGATGCTGGCTGCTGCAGGAACAGGAAATCTGGCCTTAGTGTGATTCTTTACTGGTGCCTGGTGCAAAGTGCCTGATAAACAGCACTTGGGGACTTTTGGTATTACTCTGTGACCAGCAGAGCTTCCTTTATTGTTCATCTGTAGGCACTGGTGTGTGGGGAGAGAGAGGGTACAATAGCGGCTCCTTCCCTTGCATGTGAGCCAGCAGTAACATCCTGCCTGGGTCACGGGAGTCCTGGTGGTGGCAGCAGTGACAATTACAGAGGGAAGCTGGTGGGCTCGGGTGTAATAGGAATGTCTCCAGAGATGTCCTTCTCTGCAGCCTTCTTCTGGCTCTCAACAGCTGGCACACCAGGCTAGCCCCCAGCCCCCCCCATGAGTTTTTTCTATTACTTATTGACTGCTACAGTCAGGCCCAGAGGGAACCTCCCTTTGTCCATCACAGGCACCAAAAGACAGGCTACAACAGTGGCCCCTTCCCACTGCATGCGAGTCAGCAGTAGAGTCCCACCAAAATGGCCACCCAGCTTTCTGAGGTAGGCAATCTCTGCTGTGGATTTCTTCCTGCCTGTTCCCTCAGTCTGTCTCCCTACAGCTAACAGTGTTTCTCACCCTGAACCAGTTCTCCAGTCCCCACATTCCAGCTCCCAGACCCCCTGTACAGCTGTGAATCCATGTTGCAGTCTGAGACACACAGAGCCGTGGTACAGACCCTCTGTGTGTTTCTCACTCTTTACCATCTGCCACAGATTGGCTGCTTCACCCTATTTGGACATTCCCAAATGCCTCCCTTCTGACCCAATCAAATTCCCCATTGGAGAGCATTTTTCCCCATCAGATAAGGGAGGTTTCTCTGAATTCAGCAATCTCTCCTCTGTTTCAGCTTTTCCCACCCCAGTGTGTAGGAGCTTTCCTTTCTTCTCATCCTCTTTCTCTTTCCCCCCGCCCCCAAGTTATGTCAAGATCTTTGTAGTCCCTTCTGGTGTCCAAGGTCTTCTGCTAGTGTTCATCAGGTTTTCTGTGGGAATTATTGCATCTTTTGAGGTATTCCTGATGTATCTTTACAGACTAATTTGGTGAGAGAGACAACAATTTGCTGGAAGTTTCACACATATTACATATGAAGTGAACTGCTGTCTTGAGACTTCTCTGCTATTGCAAACAGTAAGATATCAGTTGTAGACTGAAATTAAATGGGCAAACTTTGGACTCAGGTCTCCCACAGCATCATGGTGCTGCCAAGAACATAAACTCGAAGTGGTCATTTAGTAACAATCCTCAAGATTATAAGACTGAAAGGCATTGTTCTATTCTCAGGTCACAATGTAGACTTCAGATCTCTTCTTTTTTTGTGGCTGAATACCTGTTCGCCCTTTATTAACCTGGTGGTCCCGTGGTTAAGACTCATGCTTCCACTGCAAGGGTTGTGGTTTTGACCCATGATCAGGAAACATGAAGGATGTTTTCTCATTCTTGCAACACGGTCGTCTAAGCCAGCTGTGGCTCTCCTCTGTATCATCTTCATTCTGCAACTCAGGTGGATGAAGCAACACTCTTGGGACCATGGCCTAGGATTGGGCCTGGTGGCTGGCTCTCTGCCCCTGCTGGACGTGGAGGCCTGGGTTCCAGTCCTCACATGGCAGGGGATTTTAAGGAGAAGGGAGCCAGCATCCTGGGGGTTCACACTGAAAATATGGCAGTAGAAGGGGTGCTCGCTGTCCTGGTGGCAGAGGGTATGGTGGAGCATGTTACACAGGTCACAGGGAGACCTTGTGTTCCAGTTGCCAAAGCGACAGTGGGCCAGCAACTGACATCACTTTTAAGGAGGAAGACTATGTAGGTCCAAAAAGTGAGGTGTTGTTATATCACATAGTAAGAAAGTGGCCACCCATGACTTGGATATGAATGTACCTCTCACAGGGCACAGCATCACAAAAATCTAAACATCTTCTGCCTGACAGGTGCATTCCATCCTTTTCAAGAAGTAACTTTAAATAGCATGGAATCCAAGATTCTCATTTTTCAGATGGAAAAACTGAGTAGTAGAAGCAGAGATATGACCTGGGGTCTGACAGCGTTAGGATCACTGGTCTTTATCCAGAATACAACCCCTGTGATGTTCCCACCTTGTGATTTCTCTGAAGATGCCCCTAGGGGCAGGGAAGGTTTGTAATTAGAGCCCTCAGTTACTCTTGAGCAGGGAGGTGGGAGGTGGATGGAGGATGGGCCCATCAGGGGGTTTCTGGATCTGGGGGCCTCTAACCTGGACCAGAGGAAGGAGGAGCAGAAGGAGAAGTGGACATTGAGAGAGAAAGACAGATGAGAGAGGATGGGGGAGAAAAGAGGAGTCTCTGTTTTGAGGGACAGTCTCTGGTATTCCCTGGTCTCAGTTGGACAGACTGAAACAGGAAGAGGGGCAGGGCCAGAGGGCCTCCTGAAGTAGAATCCTAGTTGTGTCACCTGATGGTTGTGGGTCCTGAGCAAGTCACTTTACCTCTCTAAGCCTCTGCTTTCTGGTTGGAAAAAGGGGATGAGGATCCCACATGTTGTTGGATTCACATGAGGCTAAGTGAAATCATTCTTGTGAAATATCTCAGGAGAGAGCAGACCCTCCACACACAGTGGCTTATTTTGTGAGTACCCCGGTCCTGATGCTCTTTTGTCCTGGGGAAACTCGGTACTGAGAGCTCCTGCCTTCTCAAATGAAAGCGTGTCTTTGTGCCAGGAAGGAAGTCCCTCCTGTCCACTGCAGCTTATCACCCAGCTCCGTACCTGTTTGATATTTGGCTGGGCTTGCTCCTGGGCTTCTGGGCATTGAGTCCAACTCCCTTCTCTATGACCCTGGAAGTGAAGCACAGTGTGTGTGTGTGTGCTAGTGGAAGAATGCTTGTCTGTGTGTGAATGAGTGAGCTGGGGGGGGGGGGCGTTCTTGCTACATGGGTGTCACTGGGAGTGAATATATTAGAGTGAGTGAAGAGTTTGTTGGTGTGTAAGCCCTGACAGGTACACTACAATTTACAGCTTACAGTGCAGCAAAGTGCATGTGCACAGACTCTGAACCAGATTCCTGGGTAACAGAACCAGCACTATCCGTGTTCTTTTTTTATTGATTAATTGATTTTTTGATTTTTTAATATTTTCAGTTATACTTTTTATTGGAAAATTCCTATTTATTTATTTAGGCTTCACCAGGTCCTCGTTGCACAAGTGGACTCTTAGCATCAGCCTGTGGACTGTTAGTTAAGGCCTGCATGCAGGATCTTGTTCTCCGACCAGGGATCAAACTGGTCCCCCTATCTTGGGAGGGTGGGGTTTTGTTATTATTGAAATAATAGATAATCTGTTTGAAGCCACAGAAAGGAAAATGTGCAAAAACTTTGTAGGGGAAAGGGGCGTCTTTACTGTAAAGACCTCTCCCACTACCGATGCTGAGAATTTGGTGGGAGAATTTCCACCTTGGCTACCCACAAGGAGAGCAGTGATGGTGGGGAGGGGGATGCAGGTGAGGATGTAGTGAGGATGAAGGTTAAGACAAGAATCCTGGCTTCAAATCACAGGATCATTAGCAATGTGCTCCCGTATTCATTCCCTCCTTCCTCTAAAATGTGTGGACTGGATCCTTTATGCCAGGAACTGTGCTAAGTGCAAGCGATGAGTAGAAGACTTGCTCTCATGGTGCTTAGAACCCACTGGATGAGACACAAGTAAGGCAAGTAGTCCCATAGGGGGAAGGAAAGGCACAGAGTTCTGCTGAGGAGGGGAGGGTTGAGAAGGCCTCAGAGCAGATCAAACTGTTTTAGAAGAATCCACAGCCCAGTCGTTCACAGATCCTCTTCAGAATTCAGATATTCAAGGAAGTATCATCCCAGGTTCTCTGCAAAATGAAAAGAACTTGCTGATTGACATCCGTGAAGCCCCAAACCTGGACATCATTCATCAAGACAGATCCTAGGCTTTCCCACAAATATGCAACCACATTCTACACCAGGACCAGAATGACAACCAAGAAGAAAATGAGTTTTCCAAACTTAGGTGGGGGCTCTCAGGAGAAATGCAGACCTACTCTGTAGGGTGGCTGACTCAGTATTCCCATCTGAGAAGGGGGGAGCATGTGAGTAGGCTCAGATTATTATTTTTTAAGGTCTTCACTGGAATGTAATTTCTTTACACTGTTGTGCCAGTTTCTGCTGCACAACCAATAAATGAGCTGTATTTATACATATACCCCCATATTCCCTACCTCCTGCAACTCCTTCCCACCTTCCCTATCCTAGGCCTCTAAGTCATCACCCATCATCGAATTTATCTCCCTGTGTTATGCAGCAGCTTCCCAATAGCTATTAATTTTACATTTGGTAGTGTGTGCATGTCAGTGCTACTCTCTCACTTCATCCCAGCTTCCCCTTCAGCCCACATCCTGTGTCCTCAAGTCCATTCTCTACATCTGCATCTTAATTCTTGCCCTTTCAGCTGGGTTCATTAGTACCATTTTTTTTTAATTTAGATTTCATATATATGAGTTACCATGCAGTATTTGTTTTTCTCTTTCTGTCTTACTTTGCTCTGTATGACACACTGTATGTCCATCCCCCTCACTACAAATAACTCAATTTCATTCTTTCTTATGGCTGAGTAATATTCCATTGTATATATGCACCACATTTTTATCCTTTCATCTGTTGATGAGCATTTAGGTTGCTTCCATGTCATGGATATTTAAATAGTGCTGCAAGGAACATTGTGGTACATGTTTCTTTTTTCATTATGGTTTTCTCAGGGTATATGCCTAGTAGTGTGATTGCTGGATCATATGGTAGTTTTATTTTTAGTTTTCTAAAATTCCATACTGTTTTCCATTGTGGCTGTACCAATACATTCCCACCAACAGAGCAGGAGTGTTCCCTTTTCTCTACACCCTCTCCAGCATTTATTTTTTCTATATTTTTTGATGATGGCCATTTTGACCCGTGTGAGGTGATACCTACCATTCTGACTGCTAGTTTTGATTTGCATTGTTCCAATAATTACTTATACTCAGCATCTTTTCATGTGCCTCATGGCCATCTGTATGTCTCCTTTGGAGAAATGTGTATTTAGTGTTTTTTTTTTTTAAATATTGAGTTGCATATATTGTATACTTTGGATATTAACTCCCTGTTGGTTGCATCTTTTGCAAATATTTTCTTTTAATCAGTAGGTTGTCTTTTTGTTCTGTTGATGGTTTGCTTTGCTGTGAAAGGGCTTTTTAGTTTGATGGGCTTCCACTTATTTATTTTTGCTTTTATTCCTTTAGGTGTGGGAGATTGATTCATAAAAATATTGCTATGATTTATGTCTGGGATTGTTTTGCCTCTGTTCTCTTCTAAGAGATTTATAGTGTCATTTCTTACATTTAGGTGTTTATTTTGAGTTTATTTTTGTTTATGTTGTGAGGCACTGTTCTAATTTCATTGATTTACATGTAGCTGTTCAGTTTCCCCAACACCATTTGCTAAAGACATTGTCTTTTCTCCAGTGTATATTCTTGCCTCCTTTATCATAGATTAATTGGCCATAAGTGCATGTGTTTATTTCAGGGCTCTTTACTCTGTTCTATTGATCTATATATTTGATATTGTGTCAATATCACAATCTTTTGATTTCTATAGCTTTGTAGTATAGTCTAAAGCCTGGAAGGGTGATGAGTCAGGCTTCATTTTTTTCCCCTCACGATGACTGGCAATTCTGGGTCTTTTGTGGTTGTATATAAATTTTACTGTTATTTGTTCTAGATTTGTGAGAAATGGCAAGTATTTTGACAGGATTTGTCATTTTAATCCTTGTGTTCCAGTCATTTTTATAGTTCTTTTGTGTTCTTTTCTTGTTTTGGTGTTTCAGTTTATGGTTTGATGATGATTTTTTAGGATACTTGAGTTTTTTTTTAATTTTTGTGATTCTATTGTATGTTTTTGATTGTGGTAACCATGGAGTTGACGTATGTTGAATCATAACAATACCTCCTTATTTTAAACTGAAAGTCATTCAAGCTCAAGTACATTGCAAAAGATCTGCATTTTTCTATTCCCATTCTCCACATTTTGTGATTTTGATGCCTTCTTTGCATCGTCATGCTGATCCTTTCACAGATTATTTGCTATGATTACTTTTGCAATTTTTATTGTGTTTTTAATCTATGTGCTGGCTTATTTAAATGATCTTCAATTCTTCTGTATATTTGTCTTTCCTATTGTGATTTTCCCTGTCCTATAGATTATTCCAGCATCAGTTTTCATACTACTTTTTTTGGAGATATCACTTTCCCTTGGGCATCAGGTGCCAGATGGCAGCATTCATCAATAGAATACTAGTTTGTTCCATTGAACCAAAAGGATTCCCCCTCCCTTATGGTTGTGCCATTCAAAATTTGCCTAGAAACTGCTGCCAAGAATCCTGTTGACAAATTCTGCTGCCTTTGTCCTAGAACAGTCCTACAGACACTGGGAGATGGGGATTAAAGAAGGACCCCTATCTCCCACCAAGTGTCTTTTAGGTTCTTAAAAAACATTTGCTAAGTTTCTGCCACCAGGTTGAGATACTCAAAACTGAATATTGGGGTTATCCCTTATTTGTAGTTCACCACATTTTCTGCTGAGGCTGCTAGCATTGTTGGCACCCTCACAAGGTGACCTCACACTGGGTTGTAGGAAAGAATTTAGTGTAAGAAAAGGAGGAAGGTCAGTAGGATCAGAGCTCCCAGGTCACCCTCCCAACTTGCTTGCCCCAGTTGGGCAAGAGCTGTGGCAATTAGATAGTATGGAAATTTAAATAACTGAATGATGATGGCTAAGAGGAGGGACAGAAGTTATATGGTGGGCAGGAGATTCTTCCCAGGATGCACCAGAGTTCATTATTAGACCTTTCCAGCTACAAGGCACTGTTGGAATGACCTGTTCATAATCTAGTGTCTCCCAAGTCAAAGGGATGTCTCAGCTTCCCAAGTTGAGCAACTTTGACATTGTTTTCATGCTCCTGACTCTGAGAAGAAGTGAGCTGGAGGAATCTCTGGAGAGTAGAGCCTAACTACCTCACTACAGATGACAAAATTGAGGCAAAGAAAACTCAAAAGACAGAGGTAGTGTAATAAACCAGAACATAGATAGAGTTGGTCCTGTTGCCCAATATTGTGTAGTCTTGGGCAAATTGTAAATATCTCTGACTTTTACATTCCTTAATTAAACAATAATGTAAAAGGCTTATAGCTGTCAATCTTTCCAACCACAAATCACTCACAAAAGTCCCCTTTGAAGCTGAATGAGTTGGGTTTATTACTCACTTCAGCAAGAGACAGTGAATGATATGGCATCTCATTAAGAGGATAAACCCATGCACATATGGGCACCTTATCTTTGACAAAGGAGGCAAGAATATACAATGGAGAAAAGACAGCCTCTTCAATAAGTGGTGCTGGGAAAATTGGATAGCTGCATGTAGAAGAATGAAATAGAACACTTTATAACACCATAGACAAAAATAATCTCAAGAAGATGGCTCAAGGTGATGGAGTAGAAGGACATGTGATTACTCCCTCTTGCAAGAGCACTGGAAGCACAAGTAACTGCTCAACAGTTATCAACATGAAGACACTGGAACTCACCAAAAGAGACACCCCACATTCAGAGACAAAGGAGAAGCCACAATGAGATGGTAGGAGAGGCACAATCATGATAAAATCAAATTCCATAACCACAGGGTGGGTAACTCACAAACTGGAGAATAATTATACCACAGAAATCCACCCACTGGATTGAGGGTTCTGAGACCCACATCAGGCTTCCCAAGCTGGTGGTTTGGCAACAGGAGGTGGAATTGCCAGAGAATCACACTTTGAAGGCCAGTGGGATTTGATTACAGTACTTCCAAAGGACTGGGGGAAACAGAGATTCCACTCTTGGAGGGCACACAAAAAGGAGTGTGTTCACCAGAATCCAGGAGGAAGGAGCAGTGACCCCATAGGAGACTGAATCAGACCTACCTGCTGGTGCTGGAGGGTCACCTGGAGAGGTGGGGGCAGCTTTGGCTCACAATGGGGATGGGGACACTGGTGGCAGGGGTTCTGGGAAGTGCTCATTGGTGTGAGCCCTCCCAGAGTCTACCATTGGACCTGCCAAAGAGCCTGTAAGCTCCAGTGCTGGGTTGCCTCAGGTCAAACAACCAACAGGGTGGGAATGCAGCCCCATCCATTGGAAGACAAGTGGTTTAAAGTTTTACTGAGCTCCACCCACCAAAGCAACACCCAGTCCTACCCAACACCAGTACCTTCCATCAGTAAGCCTTTTAGATAGCCTCCTCCACAAGGGGGCAGACAGCAGTATCAAGCAGTATCAGCAGTATTTTGTTTGGGGGAACTGAAAACCTCAGAGACAGAAAGATAGAGAAAGTGAAAAGGCAGAGGACCTTATACCAGATGAAGGAACAAGAAAAAAACCCAGTAAAACAACTAAATGAAGTGGAGATAGGCAATCTTTCAGAAAAAGAATTCAGAATAATGATGGTGAAGGTGATCTAGGACTTTGAAAAAAGACTGGATGCAAAGATTGAAAAGATGCAAGAAAAGTTTAACAAAGAACTAGAAGAACTATAGAACAAACAAACAGAGATAAGCAACAGAATAACTGAAATGAAAAACACACTAGAAGGAACAAATAGCAGATTGAGTGGAAGAATGGATAAGTGACCTGGAAGACAGAACAGTGAAAATCACTGACACCAAAAAGAATAAAGAAAAAATAATGAAAAGAAATGAAGATAGACTAAGAGACCTCTGGGACGACATTAAACGTAACAACATTTGCATTATAGGGGTCCCAGAAGGAGGAGAGAGAGAAAGGACCCAAAAAAATATTGGAAGAGATTATAGTAGAAAACTTCCCTAACATGGGAAAGGAAATAGCCACCCAAATCAGGAAGTGCAGAGAGTCCCAGGCAGGATAAACCCAAGGAGAAACATACTAAGACACATAGTAGTCAAACTGACAAAAAATAAAGACAAAGATACTTATTAAAAGCAACAAGGAAAAAATGACAAATAACATACAAGGGAACTCCTATAAGGTTAACAGCAGATTTCTCAGCAGAATCTCTGCAAGCCAGAAGGGGTTGCATGATATATTTAAAGTGAAGAAAGGGAAGAACCTGCAACCAAGAATACTCTACCCAGCAAGGATCTCATTCAGATTTGATGGAGAAATCAAAAGCTTTACAGACAAGCAAAAGCTAAGAGAATTCAGCACCAGCAAACTAGCCATACAACAAATGCTAAAGGAACTTCTCTAAGTGAGAAACACAAGAGAAGAAAAGGACTTACAAAAACAAAAACAAAACAATTAAGAAAATGGCAATAGGAACATACATATCGATATTTACCTTGAATGTAAATGGACTAAATGCTCCAACCAAAAGACACAGGCTGGCTGAATGGATACAAAAACAAGACCCATATGTATGCTGTCTACAAGAGACCCACTTCAGACCTAGGGACACATACAGACTGAAAGTGAGGGGATGGAAAAAGATATTCCATGCAAATGGAAATCAAAAGAAAGCTGGAGTAGCAATACTTATATCAAACAAAAAGACATTAAAATTAAAAATGTTGCAAGAGGCAAGAAAGGACACAACATAATGATCAAGGGACCAGTTCAAGAAGACGATGTAACATTTATAAATATATATGTTCCCAATATAGGAGCACCTCATTACATAAGGCAAGTGCTAATGACTATACAAGAGGAAATGGACAGTAACACAATCATAGTGGGGGACTTTAACACCCCACCCACACCAATGGACAGATTATCCAGACAGAAAATTAACAAGGAAACACAAGCATTAAATGACACAATATACCAGTTAGACTTAATTGATCTTTATATGACATTCCATCCAAAAACAGTAGATTACACATTCTTCTCAAGTGCACCTGGAACATTCCACAGAATAGATCACATTTTAGGGCACAAATCAAGCCTTGGTAAATTTAAGAAAATTGAATTTGTATCAAGCATGTTTTCAGCCCACTATGCTATGAGATTAGAAATCTAGTACAGGAAAAAAACTGTAAAAAACACAGACACATGAAGGCTATACAATATGCTACTAAATAACCAAGAGATCACTGAAAAAATCAAAGAGGAAATCAAAAAATACCTAGAGACAAATGACAATGAAAACACAATGATTCAACACCTACGGGATGCAGCAAAAGCAGTTCTAAGAGGGAAGATTATAGCAATACAATCCTACCTCAAGAAATATGAAAAATACCAAACAAGCAATCTAATCTTGCACCTAAAGAAACTAGAGAAAGAAGAGCAAACAAAACCCAAAGTTAGTAGAAGGAGAGAAATAATAAAGATTGGAGCAGTAATAAATGAAATAGAAACAAAGAAAACAATAGAACAAACCAATAAAACTAAAAGCTGGTTCTTTGAGAAGATAAATGAAATTGATAAACCTTTAAAAAGACTAATCAAGAAAAAGAGGGAGAGGACTCAAGTCAATAAGATTAAAAAAGAAACAGAAGAAGTTACAAAGGACACCACAGGAATCAAAAGCATCATAAGAGACTACTACAAGCAACTATATGCCAATAAAATGGACAACCTGAAAGAAATGGACAAATTCTTAGAAAGATATAACCTTCCAAAGCTGAATCAGGAAGAAATAGAAAATATGAACAGACCAATCACAAGGAATGATATTGAAACTGTGATTAAAAATCTTCCAACAAACAAAAGTCCAAGACCATATGGCTTCACAAGTGAATTCTGTCAAACATTTAGAGGAGAGCTAACACCCATGCTTCTCAAACTCTTCAAAAACAGTGCAGAGGAAGGAACACTCCCAAACTCATTCAACGAGGCGACCATCACCCTGATACCAAAACCAGAGAAAGATACTACAAAAAAAGAAAATTACAGACCAGTATCACTGATGAATTTAGATGCAAAAATCCTCAACAAAATACTAACAAACAGAATTCCCAAAAACACATTAAAATGGTCATACACCACGATCAAGTGTTGTTTATCCTTGGAATGTAAGGATTTTTCAATATATGCAAATCAATCAATGTGATACATCACATTAATAAATTGAAGAATAAAAACCACATGATCATTTCAATAAATTCAGAAAAAGCTTTTAACAAAATTCGATATCGATTTATGGTAAAAACTCTCCAGAAGGTGGACATAGAGGGAATCTACCTCGAAATAATAAAGGCCATATATGACAAACCCACAGCAAACATCATTCTAAATGGTGAAAAGCTGAAAGCATTCCCTCTTAGGTCAGGAACAAGGCAAGGATATCTACTCTCTCCACTACTATTCAACATAGTTTTGGAAGTCCTTGCCACAGCAATCAGAGAAGAAAAAGAAATAAAAGAAATCCAAATTGGAAAAGAAGAAGTAAAACTGTCACTGTTTGCAGATGATATAATACTATACATAGGAAATCCTATAAATGCCACCAGAAAACTACTTGATGTAATCAATGAATTTGGTAAAGTTGCAGGATATAAAATTAACACAAAGGAATCTCTTGCATTTCTATGCCCTAACAACGAAAGATCAGAAAGAGAAATTAAGGAAACAATCCCATTCACCATTGCAACAAAAAGAGTGAAATACCTAGGAAAAAAACATAACTAAGGAGGTAAAACACCTGTACTTAGAAAACTATAACACACTAATGAAAGAAGTCAAAGGTGACAAAAACAGATGCAGAGATATACCATGTTCTTGGATTGGAAGAATCAAAATTGTGATAATATACTACACAAAGCAATATACAGATTCAATGCAATCCCTATCAACTTACTAATGGCATTTTTTAAAGAACTGGAACAAAAAATCCTAAAATTTATATGGAGACACAAAAGACCCCGAATAGCCAAAGCAATCCTGTGTGGAAAAAATGGAGCTGGAGGAATCAGACTCCGTGACTTCAGACTATACTACAAAGCTACACTAATCAAGAGAATATGTTACTGGCACAAAAACAGAAATATAGATCAATGGAACAGGATAGAAAGCCAGAGACAAACTATGGTCAACTAATCTATGACAAAGGAGCCAAGGATATACAATGGAGAAAGACAGCCTCTTCAATAAGTGGTCCTGGGAAAACTGGACAGCTATGTGCAAAAGAATGAAATTAGAACACTCCCTAACACCATACACAAAAATAAACTCAAAATGGATTAGACACCTAAATGTAAGGCCAGATACTATAAAACACCTAGAGAAAAACATAGAAAGAACAATCTTTGACATAAACCATAGCAAGATCTTTTTTGACCCACCTCCTAGAGTAATGGAAATAAAAACAGAAATAAATAAGTGAGACCTAATCAAACTTCAAAGCTTCTGCACAGCAAAGGAAACTATAAGCAATATGAAAAGACAACTCTCAGAATGTGAGAAAATATTTGCAAATGAATCAACAAAGGATTAATCACCAAAATATATAAACAGTTCATCCAGCTCAATATCAAAAAAACAACAAACAAACAAACAAACAAACAAAACAAAAAAAACCAACCCAATCAAAAAATGGGCAGATGACCTAAATAGGCATTTGGCCAAAGAAGACATACAGATGGCTAAGAGGTGCATGAAAAGCTGCTCAACATCACTAATTATTAGAGAAATGCAAATCAAAACTACAATGAGGTATCACCTCTCACGATTAGAATGGGCATCATCAGAAAATCTACCAACAGTAAATACAGGGGAGTGTGTGGAGAAAAGGGAACCCTCTTGCACTGTTGATGGGAATGTAAATTGTTACAGCCACTATGGAGAACAGTATGGATGTTCCTTGAAAAAGTAAAAATAGAATTGCCATATGATCCAGCAATCCCACTACTGGGCATATACCCAGAGAAAACCATAATTCCAAAAGACACATGCAGCCCAATGTTCATTGCAGCACTATTTACAATAGCCATGTCATGGAAGCAGCCCAAATGTCCATCAACAGATGAATGGATAAAGAAGATGTGGTACACATACACAATGGAATATTACTCAGCTATAAATAGGAATGAAATTGAGACATTTGTAGAGACATGGATGGACCTAAAGACTGTCATACAGAGTGACTTAAATCAGAAAGAGAAAAACAAATATCGTATAGTAACACATATATGCAGAATCTAGAAAAATGGTACAGAGCAACCTGTTTGCAAGGCAGAAGTAGAGACACAGATGTAGAGAAAAAACATATGGACACCAAGTGGGGAAAGTGGCGGCGGGGGGGGGGGGAGATTGTTGGGGTGGGATGAATTAGGAGATTGGGATTGCCATATATGCATTACTAATAAGAAAAAAATTGTCAAATTGCATACTTTAAATATATGCAGTTTATTGTAAGTCAATTATATCTGAACAAAAGTTCTTTAAAGAAAGCTCAAAATGGATTGAAGATGTAAATGTAAAGCCAGAGACTATAAAATTCTTAGAGGAAAACATAGGCAAAACACTCTATGACATAAGTCAAAGCAGGATCCTTTTTGACCCACCTCCAAGAATAATGCAAATAAAATCGGAAACAAACAAATGGGAGCTAATGAAACAAAACTTTTTGCACTGCAAAAGAAACCATGAACAAGACAAGAAGACAACCCTCAGAATGGGAGAAAATATTTGACAATGAGGCAAGTGTCAAAGGATTAATCTCCAAAATATACAAGTAACTCATGCAGCTTAATATCAAAAAAGCAAATAACCCAGTCCAAAAATGGGCAAAATGCCTAAACAGACATTTCTCCAAAGAAGACATGCAGATGGCTAACGAACACATGAAAAGATGCTCAATATCACTAGTCATTAGAGAAATGCAAGTCAAAGTCCCAATGAGGTGTCAACTCACACAGGTCAGAAAGCATCAGATTATTGTGATGGGAATTCTGGGGGTGACCTTCTGCCAAGTTGGCCCATGGAGGATGTGCTCAGTGTGTGGTTTCACACTACACTGCAGCCACTTCTCCAGGGAGGCAGCAAGGAGGAAAGACCCTGTGTAGGTGTGAGTGGTGTGTGGCCCCCTGAGATCCATCTTTTTCCCCAGCCCTTCCCCTCCCACCCTGCCCTGCCCCCTTTCTTACCCCTAGGTGCCTGCATGATCACCACAGGTCCTCATGCAGACCTCTTCCGAGTGGAAGTTCTTCCTCTTCCTATGGCAACCGCCATATGCAAAGACCTCGCAGTGCCTGGACTTGGCGTTGTAAAAGTACCTGACCGTTCGGGCCTTGCAGTGACCTGTATAATGAGGCTACAGGCAGAAGGCAGGCCGAAGAGCTCCTGGAATGGGAGGGGCTCTGGGTAAGTTATGAGGATGGTCATCACAGGTCAGCCTACAAGGTCACAGCTGAGACCACCATCTTTTTTGCCTTAGAGAATGTTAGGGTTGTGGGTGTGGTCAAATTGAAAAGGCTGTTTGAAAACCTGCTTTCTGGCACATTATTATTAATATTGCTAGGCGTGACCATAATATGATAATTATGTAAAAATCTATATTTCCTTCATGAAGTATTTTAAGATTAATTGGTATGATGTCTTTGATTAGCTTCAAAAAACTCTACCAAAAAAAAAGAGGGGGGAGGTACACGAGTGAAATATTATCCATGTATCAATAAATATTGGAATGGGGTACCTGAGTTTTATAATGCTATTTCCTGCACTTATGTGTATTGTAAAAGTTTTCCACCATTAATAATAAATGAGAAGACATCAGGCTGTAATGGAAAAAGACAGGCTGAGAACATACCAGTGTGTTCTCTTTTCTTTCCTTCATTATGTGGAATCTTCATTTTGCATGCAGAGTTTTTACTTGTGGCAGGAGGGACCTTTAGGTGTGACTTGGGAATTCTTATATGAGGCCTGTGGAAGCTTATTTCATGACCAAGGTGCCCTGCATTGGAAGGTGGGTGTGTTAGTCACTGGATCACCAAGAAGGTCCCTCAATTTACTTTTGATAGTAAATCTGAGGAGTTGGTGCAAATCCCGCAGGTTGAAGCATCAAGACTGTCCTTACTTCCAATGCCAGCCATGTGGCATGGAATCATTCAGGCTTGAGATCAACTGGCTAAGAATCTGAGGCTTCATGACCCCACCTCTATGTTCAAAAAGAAATAGAAGTGGTAACCAAAAACAGGAAAACCCTGTACTTACTGTTCCCATGTTATTATAAGGGATAAAACTCAGGGACAGCTCTATGGAGGAGATGTGTTGGGCAAAGGGGCAGTAGAGGTGTGCGGAGCCCCCATGGCCTAGCGGAGCACACCACCCTCACAGCACCTTCATGTGTTCACCACCCCAAAAGTTCTCTGAGCCCCAATATTTATGAATTTTTATTGAGGTATCCATAAATAGCTGTACTGATTGAATAATCTGCTTTGGTGATGGATCTCCATCTCAATACCCTCCCCTCTCCCAGAGGTGTTGGGTGGGGTTGTTGAAAGCACTAACCTTTAAACGTGTGTTCGAGTTTTCTTGGAACCCAGTCCCATCCTGAAGGTCTCTCAGGTGACATTCCTTTGCTCATCTCATTATCATGAAAAGGACAGTAAATTCCAGGAGATTCAGGCTGTCTGTTCTATGAACAAGGACAAGGATCCAATATTGATCTTTTAATTACACTACAGTGAGGTTTAGGGACACAGCACTGACCAGGAATAGATAACCTCAGAGATGAAATCCCTGATCTGATAGAGTTAGGCAGGATATATGTTTTTCTAATTGGAATTTGACTTTTTTTTTTTTCCTATTGAGAGTCATGAAATGTCCCTGGATTTCAAATGCCCAACTTTCCAGGAGAAATCCAGAGAGGGTTGGCAGCACCCACCCCACCCCTGCTCCCTGGCTCCTTCCATGGGCTCCCCTCATTCCCCCCTGCAGCCTGTAGAGGAGAGATGAACCAGGACTTATCTTTATCCCTCAGGGTGCAGGACAGAAGTTTAACCAAGAGGTGGAAAAGGATTACAGAGAGGCAGAGCTGGCTCATCCTCGTGGCCTTGCAGGAGGGCTTCTGAGGCAAGCTGGGGGCTGACAGAGCTCTTCATATCCCAGCTGAGGGGTGGAATCAGGCAATGAGTAAGGGAGTGAGGAAGGGGAGGAGCTGGGATCAGTTCGGTTTATTTCCTAAACTCTCCACCTAAGCAGGGTTTCTGCTTCTACCTGCTGGGCCCACACGCCCAATAATAGCACGTCTCAGACTTGACTATGCCTGTGGGTCTTGTGTAAACAAGGATTGTGATTCCAAAGCTAGAATTTTATCCAATATGTTGACTTAGGGAGCATCCTAGCACCTAGAGCAGTGCATAGCAGGTGATGGACAGTCAGCGAGTGGATGAGAGCAATTCAAAGGACAGATAAGTGGACAGCAGTGTGTTTGCTCAGTTCCTCCTTCTCAGGGTCCCACAGGTGTCATCACATCTTGGCATCAATGTAGTTCACTCTCCTCCACCCCAACTGACCTCAGAAGACAGTTGTGACACAAGAGATTTTCAAGCAACCAATGCCACAGCTTTTCAACTGGATGGATGCTTGCTGTTTACCTGGCACTGTTCCATGCAGAAGCTGAGGTGAGAGATGACAATGTCCTTCTTGGGTAGCAACCCTGTTTTCTGGGTAGAAAAAGAAATAAAGTTTGTGGGCAGATGGGAAGCAGGGAGCTGAACATGTCTCCATAACATGACCTCCCACCAACCCTCACCTGGTTTCACAGACAGGACAGCTGCCTGTGTGAGTGGATCTCAGGGGAGCTTGGAAGATCACTGGCAACATCCCCCCTTCTCCTGGTCTCTCCCCCTGTGGTTTTGGGACTTGGACCTCAGTTTGGGTACCAGCTCTGCCTTTTCCTAACTTCGTGCCTGAGGAGCTAAATATCCCTGAGCCCCAGTGTATTCAGGTGTCACCTGAGATCCATGCTGCCCACATCGTGGGGTTCTTGTGGAAGTAGTGGAGGCCATGCACATGTATTCCTTCTCCCTGCAAAGTCGAAGTCCTTTGTAATAATAATAATAATGAGTAATTACAGCAGATAAAACTTAGTTTCTTCTATATGTCAGGCATTATCCTAAGCACTTGCCATGTATTAACTCATCTAATCATCAAAAATCCTAAAAGGGGGTTGAGAAACGGTTGATATTTCTTCATGTTACAGAGAAGGAACCTGAAGTAACAAGAAATAAAGTAATTTGCCTAAAGTCGTAGAGTAGAGTATAGAGAGAGGAATCTGGTTCTGTTGAACTAGAGAGATTTATTCCTGACTGCAGCAAGGAACAGGAATCACCTTGGAAAAAAATATGTCTCATTAAGGGAAGGCTAGAAAGAACTTACAGGATGCAGGCTATTAGGTGATTTGGTTGGGGGGGTCGTGCATTTCAGGAAGCTGTGTTGGCTCTGGATGGCTGCTGTCAGGATGTGGGACTGTTCCCTAAATGGGTACATTTATCTGAATTCTAAGAAAGGACGATTAGATAGAGGTTAAAGTTTTAATTGAAAAAGAAGTAGCAGTCACTCAGAATAGGGGGATGCTTGGTCATTTTAATGGATTGTATAATTTATCTCATTTTTTCTGGGTTCAAACGTGATTACCCAGTGTCCTATTGTTGTCTTGATTCATCATGGACAGAGAATGGCCTTGTCTGATGTTGAAGGTTTCTGAAATGTTTGTGTTGAGTAGGAGAGCATAAGGCCTGCTATGATGCCAGGTCAGGTCTAGAAAACTCAGAGGTTGCTTTTCTCTTTCAATATCAATCTCATGAAGTTGTAACAAGAATTAAAAATATGATATTTGTTATATGCTTTGTACAATATTGGCATAGTAATCTTTTTGAAAGTAAATTTATTCATTTATATATTCATTGGCTACATTGTGTCTTCTTTGCTTCGTGTGGGCTTCTCTAGTTGTGGCAAGCAGGGGCTACTCCTCGTTGTGGTCTGCAGTTTCTTATTGTGGTGGCTTCTCTTGTTGTAGAACACGTGCTGTAGACGCATGGGCTTCAGTAGTTGTGGCACATGGGCACAGTAGTTGTCGCTTACGGGCTTAGTTGCTCCATGGAATCTTGGTTTTTCCTGGACCAGGGCTCGAACCTGTGTCCCCTGTATTGGCAGGAGGATTTTTAACCACTGCACCATCAGGGAAGTTCCTAGAGTAACCTTTTAATGAATGTCAGAGCTGATAACCTTAAGAGTGATTCTATAAATATATGTTATTTAATTATTAACAGCAATTATTAATTTATAACAGTGCAATGGGAAAATGACTTCCCATCAAGAGATTGATTCAGTAATTCACTGTGTTGCTATGTGGTCTTGGGCAGTTCACTTCACCTCTCTGAGCCACAGATTCTTTCTTTGTGAAAGACGTTAGTATCTGCCTTAAGAAATTCCCAGGTTTTGTTCCTTTTAAGAACCACGTTGACTATTTGATTAGGCTGCTAAAGTTCTTCGAACACCACAGACCAAAGCAAATTTTCTAGAAGCATACAGAGTTTTGGTTTCCTTGGCTTCTGACTGCTTTTTAAATGTGCTGTCAAGTGTAGCAAAGAAAGGAGCAAATAGGATTGATTATTAAAGTGTCAGCTTCTAGAATTTCACCCTCAGGATGTTCCCCAGTGTCAGAGGAGAGCCATAGACTCTCTTCCAAATAGGTCTCCTTCTTCCTCAGAGGCAGCAGAAAGCCCTCTTGCTTCAGTGATGGACCTCACCCAGGTCCAGCCCCTTTCCCACCCCACCTTGCCTTTATTTGACTCTCTGGTCAAAGGAGCTAAGTGTTAAGTGTCAGAAGTACTCATCATCATTCTTATTACAAAAGACTTTGACTTTGCAGGGAGAAGGAATATATATCTCTTGCCTCCATTCTGTCCACCACAACCCACAATCTGGACACCAAGGATTTGAAGTGACACCGGAGAGTATGTGGCTCTGGGAGATTTCTGGCCCCAGGTTATAAAGTTAGGAAGAGGGAGAGCTGGTAACCAAATCGAGGTATCATGATTCTAAAATCACTGGGGGAGAAAGCAGGAGGAGGGAGGCTGTTGTAGGTGATCTTCTAAGCTCCCCTGAGGTCTACTCAGGCAGAAAACTGTTTTGTTTTTGAGACCAGGTGAGGAGTGGTGGGAGGTCATGTTGTGGAGACATGTTCAGGTCCCCGATTCCTCTCTGCCCACACCACTTACTCTTTTTTTCTACCCAGAAAACAGGTTTGCCATCCAGGAGGACATCACCTCTTTCAACTTCAGATTCTGCCTGGAACAGTGCCAGGTAAACAGCAAGTGTCCATCTAGTTGAGAAACTGTGGGAGAGGTTGCTGGAAGATGGCCTGTGTCACATCTGTCTTCTGAGTTAGGTAGGGGTAAGAGTAGGGGTGAAGGGTATTGATGCCCAGGCGGGTTGACACCTGCAGGAGTTGAAAAGAGGTCCTGAGATAACACACTGCTGATCACTTATCTGTCTTTGAATTGCCCTCGTCCACTCACTGACTGTCCATCACCTGCCATCCAGTGCTCTAGGTGCTGGGATGCTCTGTGAGGAACAAATCAAACAAAAATTCCACCTGTGGAATCACAGTCTGTGTTTCCATGAGACCCACAGGCATAGTCAAGTCTGAGAAGTATGTTACTGGGCATTTGGCCCCAGCAGGCAGAAGCAGGAAGCCTGGTTATGGGAGGAAATTTGCAGAAACAGCACTGACTCCAGCTCCTCCCCTTCCTCACTCCCCTCCTTGTCTTCTGTTCCCACCCCTCAGCTGGGTGTCAGCCCCCAGCTTTCATCAGAATCCCTCCTGCAAGTCCACCAAGATGAGCCAAGTTCTGCCTCTCTGAAGTGCTTCTAATGCTCCTGGGTACCCTGATGGCCGCCACAGCAGGGAGTGAAAACAGCAACAAGGACCCAGGATAAGTCCCTGCTCACCTGTCCTCTACAGGATGGTGATGTGGGGGGAATGAGGGGAGTCCATGGAAGAAGCTTGGGAGCAGAGTTGGGGTGGGTGCTGCCAACCCTCTCTGGGTTTCTCCTGGAAAGTTGAGCAGTTTTTACTACAGGAACATTTCATGACTCTCAGGAGGAATAAATACGTTTCAGCTTTTAATGAAAGTAACCCGTCAAATCCTACCAGACTAGGGACCCCATCTCTGAGACTCTCTCTCCTTGGTCACTGCCTTGTTCCTGAACCTCACTTTAATGTTAAGAAAACATCTATGTTTGATCCTTATCCTGGTTCCTAGAACAGGCCTCCTGAAATGCTTGAAATTTACTGTCTTCGTAGCTCATGAGATGAGTCTAGGATGACACCCTGGATAGCTTCCGGATGGGACTGGACTCCAGAAGACCTCACCTGGTGATTAGAAGGTTAGAACCTTCAACCCCACCCCCTCTGTGGAGAGAACAGAGTACTGAGGTAGAGTTCAGTCACCAACAGCCAATGATTCAATCGAATTGCCTACCTTGAACCCTCAATTAAAACCCATAGTCATTGGCTTCAGAGAGCTTCAGGGGAGGTGAACACATCAAGGGATTGTGAGGGAGGTGTGTTCTGAGAGAGCACAGAAGCTTGACAATCCCCACTCCCCTTCTGCCCTATGAATCTCCTCCATAGGGCTGTCCCAGAATTTTATCCTTCATAATAACATGGGACAGTAAGTAAAAGGGGTTCCTGAGGTCTGTGAGTGGTTCTAATGATTATTGAATATGGGAGGTGGGGTCACGTAACCTCTGAATTTAAGGCAGTTGGTCACATGTATGGGTGACCCTGGGTCTTGTGATCAACACTTGAAGTGAGGGCTGCCTTCAGTGATGGAGCCCTCAGTCTGTTGGGTCTGGACTACCTCCGTGGATTTAGCATCAGAAGTGAACTGAGATGTGGGATGCCCAGTGGGTGTTGGAGAATTGGTTGATGTTGGAGAATTGGTTGGTGTTGTTAGAGACACTACATATTTGCTGTCAGGGACCAAACCTGGACTCACTTTTCTCTATAATTTGTGGCTAGGGTGAGGTTTGGGGGCAGGGGACTATTGTATGTGGGACAGTGCACTCAGAAGTCCTTACTGGTTATCTGCATTTTCATAATTCTTGACAGAATCAGGTACTGTATTAAATGGGTTGTGACATCATAGTATCTTGTCCTGATCCTACAACCCACATGCCATGTGTCCTGGGACAAATGAATTGTAGTTTCCTCACCTTAACAGGGGGACCATGTTACACAACTTGTTTGAAAGGATTACCAATTATGAATATAAAGAGTTTACCCATTTCATGGTTAATGATGTTCATTTTCCACCAAATTGTCTTAGTCTGAAAATTTGTGTAGTCATTTTTCCTCAGCACTGCCCCCAAAAGAAATTTAAGTCAAATAATGATCATTTCTCTATTATGAAGTTAATCAGAAAATTGAGTGTAAGTTGAACTTGTTCCCTTCCTGAGGCAACGAGAGGGAGAGCAAGAAAAGCAGTACTTTTGTGAGTTTGCCTGTGGGGGCAAGGCTGTTTTTTTTCCAGGCTGGTAAAATAATAGTCCAAACTCTAGGTGCTTCTCCTTGTCCCCCAGTCAGACTATTATTGTATTTTCCTATTATGTTAATATGTCATAATTATATAGACATGCCTCACCACCAAATAGACATTTCACTACAGGAATTTTACTATATCTTGTCTCTTTAGTGACTGTGCACTTGGCATGAATATGAAATGAGAGATTCATTCTCTTGACACATATTTATCAAATATTTATGCTTCGTGTTCTTAGAAAGCATAGTTCTTCGGGTAGGGTAGCAGGTGAAACAAAATTAGGATATTAATCTGCCTTCTAGGAGGGAGACAGACAATAAAGAAAGGGGAAAATACTATGCCAGGTCATGATACATGTTTTGAAGAAAGAGAGTGATGGAGATAAGGGAGACTGTGCTCCTTCTGTAAAGGGTCAGTGAAACCCTCTGTGATAAGGAGGCATTGAGAAGAGGCTGAAAAAACAAAACAAACAAACAAACAAACAAACAAATAATGCCTGGTGTGTTTGAACATCAGCAAGGACCAGGGTGGCTGGAGCTGATTTGGGGAAGGAAGGGGGTGAAAGAGGATGAGGCAGGGAGGCCATCAAGTCAAGTCGTGAGGAGCCTTGTAGGACTTTATGGGAATCACAATTTGACTCTGAGAGAGATGGGGAATCACAGAGGGATTGTTCATGGGAGCAGTGGGATAGGGCTCAAGTTGTACCAGGGTTCCTGAGGCTGCAGTTTGGAGAGTGCCCTGTAGGGGGCGAAGGGCAGAGACAGAGGCCCAGCTAAGCCATGATGGAGCTTGGACCTATGTTGTTTCCTGGGTCCATCCCAGTTCTCAATTACATGAATGCTTTGCTCTGTGGAGGTGTCTTTGGAGGCTTCATCACAAATCATGATTCATTAAATCTTTAGCCATTTGTGATTTATTCAAACTCCAAACCTCTCCCCCCACTGAAGTGTGGGGGCAGGGAAAGGGGAAGGTGGGAACGAAAATTCCCACCCTCTAATCAGGCAATTGCTTCTTTTGGCAACTAATCCCCATTCTTGGAGTAGGTAGGTACTTTCAAAAGTCAACCTCCTCACATAAGAAAAGACTCCCTTTTTACTCTCATCTCTTTCAAAATTCCAACATTATGGAAGCTCCCATTGTGCCAGGAACAGGAGGAAGGGGGGAAGGTAGAGGAAGCAAGTCTTTAGGGGGAAGGACAGTGAATTCAGTTTGGTCACTGTTGAGTTCACAGTGCTTGTAGAACACTTAGGCAAGGTTATTGAGTAGACATCGGTTCATTCATTCACTTATTCTCAAAATGTTTATTAGAGATAAAACATGTGAAGACTGAAAACTTTGATCAGACTCCACAGCTTCAAACTCGGGCTCTGCCAATTTTCTAGGTGTGTGGCATATTCAATTTGGTAGAGCTTTACATTTGTGAGTGCAGGTAGACCTTGAACAGTTTCCACAGAGAGAGTGTCATCCTCCCATTTACATAGGAGGAACCATAGGAGGCTCAGAAAATGTGGGGTTACTGTACCTCAGAGGGTGAAAGTAGCAGAATGAGTTCCCTGTCCTGATGTGCTGGTAAAAGTCACTGAGTTGATGAGAATTGCTAAGTAGCTCTGAGAGAAGTAGAATTTATAATACAAAACAACAGTTTCCACTTATTTACAAACTGCTATGTGCCAAGCGCTGAACATACATCTTCATCTGTAAAGAGCACCATAATCTGAATAAGTTTTTCCTCTGTTTAAAGTCATACAAGCTGAAGCTCCGAGGTTTCAGCCCTTCTCCAAGGTCACATAACTAATACTTGCAGGGGCTGGGATTCAAACTCAAAACTCTCTGTCTCCCAGGATTTTCCTTATAAGAGATTGGAAAGCTGTGCCTTCTAAAGCCCCAAAGATTTACCAGAGGAGACTCAAAGTACTTCAAATAGTGTAGCTCGGCTTTTCATCATTTTTTTTGTGATAAGACCAATTGGAAACTAATTTTGTAAAGAATTTTGGCAAGAGAGCCTTACCTGTGAATTAGAGGAGAACATTGCCTGGAAAATTGCACTAGATTAAAAAATGAGGAAATTGGTGGTGGCCTTGGTGAAGGCATTGGATCTCACCTGTTGTGAGCAACAGAAACTGACAATGGTTCTTGGAAGCAGAGAAGGAATTTATGAGAACCGTGTGGAGATGTAGTGGGTATCCATTCTCCCTTCCTGATTTTCACCTTAAGTGAGATCCTCCTGGACTCTTCTGTTGGCACCCACGGCACTAACTGACTTAGTTCAGCTCACAGAGTGAAGGGAGTGCTAAAAGATCCCAGTGTGGAAAATATGGTAAGCAAGGAAGAACCATGGTCTTCCCAGGCCACCTCTGAATCACCTCCATTTTGGGATCTTTTGTGATTCATGGGTGAAGATAAAATTCCAGGGAGAGCATCTGATTGGAGATTCTTTCTCTGGGGGTAGGGCAGCCACTTTGACAAGCACCCAAATGCCTACATTCCTGGGTGGAGGAAGAGTCATTCCTCAAGTAAAATTCCGATACTGTATCAGGAAAAGGATAAACAGTTGCTAGATGACAGACAAAAAATAGCCCATATACTCAGAGAGAGAAGTTTCCATGGAAGGAAGAGAGTTTGAATGGGTCCAAGCATCCAAGAGGAGAAAGCTCCACTGTTTGGTGAAAGGCACCTGTTTGTTCCTGGGAATTTCTCAGATCTTCAATGTTCACTTGTTTACAGTCACCTTAGAGTGGGCACATCTGCAGTGAACTCATGTAACGTCCCATTTTAATTTTTCCTTCTTCCCTCTCTTGATAAATATGATTTTAACTCATGAAGTCACGTCCACAATCTTTTTTGCAACATCTATGTTACTATCACATAGATTTGCCTGTGTGATATTTGTGTGTTTGTGTGTTTATAATATTGAAATAACTGAGGCCACCTGACTAACAGTTTTTGGTGAGTGTCTTCCTTCTGATTTTCAGTTTTTCTTTCTACAGCAAGTCACTTTCCCTTAGCTGAACTTCAGTTTCTTCATCGGTCAATTAGGAATAATAATATATAACTCATAAGATTGTTAAATAAGAAGAAGCTACCTTTAGGTGAACACTTATTATGAGCCCACCCCACAGGTCACAATTTTAAATTCATTCCAGGTCAGGTGAGTGATGAGGATGGAGGTATTTGGAGTGGGGGCAGGGTGGAAAACAAGGCCTGTTGGGGATTATGGAAACTGGAGAGAACACTCCCCTCATGAGGAGAGAGCAGCTCTACTTGGCTTAGTTCATGGTTTTCACAGTGTGGTCCCTTGAGCAGCACCATCAGCAGCCCTGGAAACCTGCCAGATGGAGATTCTCAGATCCTACCCCTGTCTTACTGAATCAAAGTTCTGGGGATGGAGATCTCAAATTCTGGACACGTGGCTAAGTGAGTCTGATATTCACTCAAGTTTGATATCTGCAGCCCTTGTTAAACTGCAGGACTGTGTTACTAGATCCTTTAATTTTTCCAACAATGGTACAAATACACTTTTATAAGAAATTCCCTACTGCTATATCCTGGCAAATATTTCCAATTGTAATTATAGTGTGTGAGCTAACAATACTTATATATTTGAAAAATGTTTGAAACTCTAGTTTATGCTTTTCCCTTTTAATCTTTAAAGTAATCCTAAAGAAACAGTATTTGTGACACCACTTTTAGGGAAGAAGATTATGTAGGTCCAAAAACTGAGGTGCTGTTATGTCACATAGCAAGACAATGGCCACCTATGACTTGGATCTGAATATACTTCTCACAGGATACAGCATCACAAATATCTAAACATCTTCTGCCTGTCCCAGGTGCATTCCATCCATGTCAGGAAGTGGCCTTATGTAGCAAAGAATCCAAGATTCTCATTTCTTAGGGATAAGCGAAGGATTACAATCAGAGATACGACCTCAGGTTCAAAGTGTTGTGATCACTGGTCTTTATCCATAATACAATCCCTGTGATGTTCCTGCCTTGCGATTTCTCTGAAGATGCCCGCAGGGGCTGGGAAGTAATTAGAAACCTCAGTCACTCATGAACAGGGAGGTGGGAGTTAGAGTGAATAAAGGTCTATCAGGGGACTTTTGGGTTTGGGGCATCTTACCTGGATTAGAGGGTGGAGGACCATGACAATGGGAGGGATAGACAGACAGATGAGAGAGCACAGGTGAGAATAAAATGGAGTGTCTGCTGTAAGGGAGATTCTCTGCTGTTCCATGATGTAGATGGACAGACTGAAGCAAGAAGAGAGGCAGGGTCAGAGGGCCTCCTCAACTAGAATCCAAGTTATCCACCTGTTGGTTGTGGGTCCTGAGCATGTCGTTTACCTCTGCGAGCCTCTGCTTTCTGGTTGGTAAAATGGGAGGAAAATCCCAGATGATATAGGATTGACATGAGGCTAAATGAAATCTTACATGTGACATGTCTCAGGAGAAAGCAGACTCTCCACACGCAGTGGCTTGTTTTGTGAATAACCTGGTCCCGATGTCCTTGTGTCTTGGGGCAGGTTGGTATTGAGGGCTGCTACCTTTCTCAAGATAAAGGGTGTCTCTGTGCCAGGAAAGCATCCCCTTCTGTCCTCTGCAGCTCATCATCCAGCTCTGTGCCTGTTTGCCCTTTGGCTGGGCTTGCTCCTGGAGCTTCTAGGCATTGAGCCCAGCTCCCTTCTCCCTGCCCCTGGAAGTGCAGCAAAGTGTGTGTGTGTGTGTGTGTGTGTGTGTGTGTGTGTGTGTGTGTGTTAGTGGAAGATTTCTTGAATCTGTGTGGATGAGTAGGTTGGGGGGCCTTGGTGCTACCTGGTGGTCACTGGGAGTGAATGTATGGACATGAGTGAAGAGATTGTTGGTGTGTAAGTCCTTACACGAGCACTTCAGTTTACAGCTTACAACTCAGCAGAGTGCATGTGCACAGACTCTGAACCAGATTCCTGGGTTCAAATCCTCTCTCTAATCTATAAAACTATAGGCAAATTTCTTTATTTCTTGTTACGTCAGGTTCCTCCTCTGTAACAAGAGGAAATATTAGCAGTTCCTTTCCCCTCTTCTATGATTTTTGAGGATTAGATGTGCTAATACATGGCAAGTTCTTAGGATAATGTCTGACACGTAGAAGAACCTAAGTTTTACCTGTTGTAGTTTATTATTATTATTATTATTATTATTATTACTATTAATTATTACAAACTTGTTTGACTTCTCAGGGAGAAGGAATATATGAAGGTTAGCCAAAAGTTACCCGCATTTTACCTGTAGACTTTGTACAGCTAGAGTGAAGATAATTTTTGACTCCCCTCCTAGTTCTATTGCCTCCATTGCTTCTAAGGCCACCCCGTGATGCAGGGAGCATAGATCTTGTGACATTTGAGGGCATAGACTTCTGAGCAATTTAGGTCCTGAGGACACAAATTTAGGAAAAGGCAGAGTTGGTCCACAAATCGAGGTCTTATGATTCCAAAATCACTGGGGGAGAGAGCAGCAGGAGAGAGGCTGTTGTAGGTGATCTTCCAAGCTCCCCTGAGGTTCACTTAGGCAGGCAGCTGTTCTGTTTTTGAAACTGGGAGGTGATGCTGTGGAGATGTGTTCAGCTCCCTGCTTCCCCTCTCCTCACACCCCTTATTCCTTTTTTCCTACCCAGAAACATGTTTTCTTCCACAGGAGGACATCACCTTCCTCCAGTTCAGCTTCTGTCTGGACCATAGTGCCAGGTAAACAGCAAGTGTCCATCTAGTTGAGAAACTGTGGCAAAGGTTGTTGGAAGGTGTCCTTTTTCACATCTGTCTTCTTAGTTACGTAGGGGTTGAAGTGGGGGTGAACAGTATTGATGCCCATGTGGGTTAATACCTGAAGGAGTTGAAAGAGGTCCTGAGGTAACACACTACTGATCACTTACCTGTCCTTTGAATTGCTCTCATCCACTCACTGACTGTCCATCACCTGCCATGCACTGCTCTAGGTGCTGCCATCTCCCTGAATCAACATATTAGACAACATTCCACTTGTGGAATCACAATCTGTATTTCCACAAGACCCACAGGCATAGTCAAGTCTGAGAAGGGCTGTCACAGGACATTTGGCCTCAAAGACTGAAGAAGGAAACCTGGTTATGTGGGGAGGTTATGCAGTAAACAGGACTGACTCCAGCTTGCCCCTTCCTTACTCCTGTCCTCATCGCCTGATCCCACCCCTCAGCTGGGACATGAAAATCTCTGTCAGCCTCCAGCTTTCCTGAGAAGCCCTCCTGCAAGGTCACGAAGATGGGCCGGCTCTGCTAATGCTTAGCCCTTCTCATCTTCCTGGTTACCCTAGTGTCTTGCAACCCAGGGGGAAAAATAACAAACACACCCAGGGTAAGTCCTGGCTCACCTCTCCTCTATAGGCTGAGAGGGGAATGAGGGGAGTCCATGGAAGGAGCCAGGAAGCAGGGGTGAGGTGGGTGCTGCCAACCCTCTCTGGATTTCTCCTGGGAAGTACTGCAGTTTCAACTCCAGGGATATTTCTTGACCCTCAGTAGGAAAAAATATTAAATTAAAAAATTATATACCACACTTAACCCTACCAGATAGGGACCCCATCTCTGAGACTCTATATCTGAACCTCACTGTAGTGTAATTAAAACAACAATATTTGATTCTTGTCCTGATCCTGGAGCATACCTCCTGAAAGTCCTGGAATTACTCTCATTCATGGCAGTGCTGTGAGTAAAGGAAGGTGACCTCAGAGACCTGCAGGATGGGGCTGGGCTTCAAAAGCCCCAATCATGCCTTTAGCAGTTAGAACTTTCAACACCTCCCATGCAGCACCCCTGGGAGATGGGAGGTTACTGAGATGCAGATTAATCACTAGTGGTCAATGAGTCATTTAATATGCCTGTTATTACTTGGTGTACACCCCCAAAAATAATAAATAAATAAATAAAGTTAAAAAAAAAAGACACTTCATACCTATTATGTCATTCCCATCCCCCTGTCCCTAGCCCCTGGAAAATACCAATCTACCTTCTGTCTCTGAATTGCACAAGGTGGATATCTCAAATAAATGGAATCATACAAAATAATAATAATAATAATAATAATAATAATAATAATAATAATATGCTTGTTATTGACATCTCAATAAAAATCCATAATTATTGGGGTTCAGAGAGCATTATGGGTGGTGAACACATGGAGGTGCTCTGAAGGTGTTTTGCTCCACTAGGGCATGGCTGCTCCGCACTCCTCTACTCCCAGTTTGCCCTACGCATCTTCTCCATGTCACTCTCTTCGTGTTTTCTCCTTTATGATAACACGGGAGGTGTAAGTAACGGGTTTTCCTGAGTTTGGTCACCACATCTATAGGTTATTGAACATGGAGTTCAAGTGATAGAGCCTCTGATTTTTAGCCAGTTAGTCACAAGCATGAGTGATTCTGGACCACGTGGCTGTATTTGAAATGAGGACAGTCTTGTGCCCTCAACGTGCAGCTTCTGCACTAATTCTCAGAATTTACTATCAGAAAAGATTGCCTTGTGGGTTGCCTAGTGAGTATTGGGAAATTGAGTGCTGTTGGTAGAGACACCATGTATTGGGTGTCAGGTAAGAACACAGACTCTTTCTTCCCTGTGATTTGGGGGCTCTGGTGAGTCTCAGGGACAGGGAAGTAATGAAAGTGGGAAACTCCACCCACAAAACTCTTACCAGGTATCTATATTTTCAGAATTCCTGGCAGAATCAGGTAGCTTATCAAAGTGTGTTGTGACATGATAGTATCCTGTCCTGAAACTACAACCCACATGCCCTGTGTCCTGGGTCAAGTTATATGCAATTTCCTTACCTGAACCTGAGAACCACGTTACCTGGGTTTTTTTTTTTTTAATAGATTTATTTATTTATTTATTTTCTTGGCTGTGTTGGGTTTTTTTTGCTGTGTGCGGGATTTCTTTTTAGTTGCAGTGAGTGGAGGTTACTCTTCATTGTGGTAGGCGGGCTCCTCATTGCCATGGCTTCTCTTGTTGCGGAGCATGGGCTCTAGGCACGTGGACTTCAGTAGTTGAAGTACATGAGCTCAATAGTTGTGGCTCACTGGCTCTAAAGTGCAGGCTCAATAGCTGTGGTGCATGGGCTTAGCTGCTCCGCGGCACGTGGTATCTTCCTGGAGCAGGGCTCGAACCCGTGTCCTCTGTCTTGGCAGGTGGATTCTTAACCACTGCACCACCTAGGAAGCCCCTACGTGGGTTCTTTGAAAAACTTACCAGTCCAGAATTTAAAGAGTTTAATCACATTTCATGGCCAATTTTGTCCATTTTCCACGAAGATGTATTAATCTGAGAAAATTTTTCAACCTGTAGTTTAAGAAAGAAAATATTTAGGTGTCAAATAGTAATTATTCTACTAGTATTAAAATTAATAGAAAGATGTGGGACCACTGAGCAGAGCAACTGCAGGGAAAGGAAGAAACACAGTCCTCTGTTGTGTGAGTTGCATTGTGGGGCCAAGGTTGACACAATATTAGTACGGTCTTAAAGCCCTTTCCCATGTCCCCTTGTTGAATATTGACTATTATTTTATTATCCTCTCAGCATACAGAATGTTAGGGGTAGATTGATAATTATGTAGACCTGCCCCATCATCAAGTAGTTAGGAATTCTGTTATATTCATTCTCTTCAATGACTGTGTGCTTGGCGTGAGCATGAAATGGGAGATTCATTCCCTCGCCATATTGTTATTGTGTGACAAAGCACCGTTCTTGGTGCAGGGAAAGAGCTGTAGACAAAATATGGCAAAATACCTTGCCTTCTAGGAGGTAGAGAGACAAGAGCCAAAGGGGGGAATACTATGCTAGGTTATGAGTTTCTTGGAAGGTAGAGAGTTATGGGGATAAAGGAGGCTGTGCTCTTTCAGTACACTGATGTGTGAAACCCTCGATGAAAAGGGGGCACTGGAGCAGAGGCTGCAGATAAAGCATGCCTGGTGTAAACCAGCAGCAGGAGTTACTAGGGTAGCTGGAGCTGAGTTGGTGGGAGTGGAGGAGAGGGGAAGGTGAGGTGACCACATAGGCCATGGGACAGATCCTGATGAGCCTTGTAGGGTGAGAATCAAAATTTGACTGTGGGAGAGATGGGGAGTCACTGAGGGACTGGTCATGGGAGTAATGGGATAGGATCCCTTTGGCTGCAGTGTGGGGAGTGACCTCTAAGGGACCAAGGTCAGGGACAGAGCACAGTGAGCAGACTGCTCCAGTGGCCCAGGGGAGCCATGATGGAGTGTGTACCTATACTGTTCCTTGGGTCAATGCCAGCTCTCTTGAATAACAGGAATGACTTGCTCTGTTGAGGTTTCTATGGAAGCTTCATTACCTAGTAATGGTGCCTTAAATCATTAGCCAGTGATGATTATTCAAACTCCAGCTCCTCTCCCCTCCCTGAGGTCGAGGAGGTTTTGGGGACTGTAGATTGAACCCATGGGGAGGGTAGGCATGAAAGTTTCAACCCTTCTGTCAGGCAGTGGTTTCCCTGGCAACCTGACCCCATTCTGAGGTTACTAGGGTCTTCCCCAAAGTCACCAACTCCACATAACAAAGACACTTTTATTGGTCTCAGCATTTAAGAGCTACCAAGGGTTTTAGAAGTTCTATGTCAGGAAAAGGATGAAGAAGAAATGTATATATTTCTCATTGGAAGTCACAATATCAATATTGTGACAATATTCAGTTTATACACTCCCTGTGATGTAGGGAGAACACATTGTTATGTTTTCTTCGTGGCTTTCTCCTTACAGACTGATTCTTTCACATGTTTTTATCAATGGTGGAAAATTTTTACCATACACGGAAGGGTAGAGATTAGTATTATAAAACCTAGGTACCCAGCTTCAATAATTACTGACATATGGCGAGGGTTGTATACCTTGTACACCTTTTTGAATGCTTGGTTGGTAAAATTCTTTGAAGCTAATCAAAGGCATCATATCAATTAATCTTAATATACTTCCTGAAGGAGATAGAAATTTTTATATGCTGAGTATATCGTGACACATCTAGCACCGTTAATAATAATGTCCCAGAAAGCAGGTTGTCAAAAAGCCTTTTCCATTTGACCATCCCCCTCAACCATATCATTCTCTGTGACAAACAAACTGGTGATTTTAGTTGTTGACCTTGTAGACCGAGGTGTGATGACCATCCTCATAACTGACCCAGAGCTCCTCCCATCCCAGTAACTTCTCCACCTGGTTTCTGCCTGGAGCCTGAAAACACAGGCCGCCAGGTGACAGGCAAGGTCAGATACTACTGCAACTAAAACACCAGGGAATGTGAAGTCTTCACCTGTGGTGGCAAACTTGCACAGGGTCTTTCCTCCTGGCTGCCTCCCAGGAGAAGTGGCTAAGTCTCCTGCGAAATCACACACTGAGCCCATTTTCCATGTGCCAACTTGGCAGAAGGTCACCCCCAGAAGCCCTGAGACAATAATCTGAGCATACTCACATGCTGTCCCTTTCTCAGATGAGAACACTGAGTCAGCCACCCTACAGAGCAGGTTTGCAGTTCTCTTGAGCATCCCACCTAGGCTTGGAAAATTCACTTATTTCTTGTTGGTCATTGCAGTCCTGGGGTGGACTGTGGTTGCATATTTCTGGGAAAGTCTAGGAACTTTCCAGATGAATGGTGTCCAGGTCTGGGACTTCAGAGGTGTCAATCAGCTAGTTCCTTTCTTTTTGCAGAGAACCTGGGCACAGTACTCCCCGGAATGTTTGAAGTCTCTGGAGGAACCATGCATAGCTGGGCTTTCGCTTCTTCTGAAACAGTTCGGTCTGCTCTGATTCCTTCTCCACCCTGCTCCCCCTCAGCAGCACCCTGCCTCATACCTTTCCCCCACGGGTGTTCTTGCCTTAGTTCTGTCCCATCCAGTGGGTTCTAACTACCATGACAGCAAGTCTTCCCTAGGTCCCTTGCACTTAGCACAGTTCCTGGCACAAAGGAGACAGTCCATAAATATTAGAGGAAGGAAGGAATGAATGCAGGAGCAAATTGCTCATGACCTCAGTATCTACAGACCCTGTGGGTCGAAGCCAGGATTCTTCTCTTAACCCTCATCCTCACTACATTGTCACCTTCATCCTTCACCCTGCCATCACTGCTCTCCTTCTGGGTGGCCAAGGTGAAATTTCTGGTATCCAATTGTTCAGCATCAGTGGCGCCAGAGGTCTTTTCAATGAAGATGCCCATTTCCCCCACAATATTGTTGCACATTTTCCTGTCTGTGGTGTCAAACAGTTTGTTTTATATTTTAATAAATTAGTATTCAAATTAAGCTAACTGGAGTGGATTCTGTTGTTGCAACTAAGAACCTTAACTATTAGGGTCCCTGGAAATGCTAGGCCTTCTTACTGTTCTGCAGGTCAGTGGGCACCTCCACTTTTCCTATACTCATACTGGGCCCTACTATGTATTGGAAAAAAGAACATTGCAGCACCATCTATCTCTTAATGGTCACCCCAAGCTACACAAAATCCCAGCTGACAGACACCTCAAAATGAAGGCTTTCTTTCTTTACTTCTTGAGCCAGCTCAATTTGGGGTGCAGGCTCTTCTCTTGGATTCTCAAAAGGGGAAAGGAAGGAGCATGAGGCTCAATTGTTCATCTTTCTGCGGAATCCCCTTGCCTGAGGTTATAAGTGGGGAGGGCGTTTCTTACTCCAGTTAAAGAAGGGCAACTACCCTTTTCATGTGCCAGGCTCTGTGTTAGCATTTTGCCTACATTCTTCTATTAAACCTCCTAAGAATCCTTCAAGAGAGGAAACTAAGGCATGGAGATGTCACTTAGCTGCTGTATGAGTTTCCTACCACAGCCGGTCCCACCTCTCCTAAGTAGAGTGACTCTGACAAGGTTTTCATTGCTCCTGCCTTTGGGAAGATGTGGGATGGAGGCATATTTGGAGAACAGAGAGTATCTGTTTCACTACAGAGGTGGAAATTGAGGCATGGGAATCTCAACAAGCATAGTATTGAAATAAACAAGAGCACAAATGGTGTTGGTGCTGTTACTCACTTCCTTGATGACAAATTTTCCAATATCTCTGAACTTTACTTTCCTTAAGTATAAAATAAGGCTAAAGGTAGCACTTAATGTTTTGAGCCAGAGAGCACTAGAAACACTCCTTTTCCTACTTGAACTAGGTATGTTTATTACTCACGGCCTCAAGGAATAGGAATCACTTGGAAAACAGTATAAGGTCTCATTAAGAGACTGAGAGAAAGAACTTATAGGATGTGGGCATGTACTAAGTGATTCAGGGGATGGTTTCAGGAATCTGGTTCTGCACTGCATGTCTGCTGTCAGGACATGGGGCTGTTCTCTGAATGGGTACTTTTAAAAGAAGACTAGTTAGAGGTTAGAGACGTACTTGGTAAAGAAGTAGCAGTCACTCAGGATAGGGGGATATTTGGTCATTTTCATGTTTGTATAATTTAGCTCATTTTGTATGTGTTCAGACATGATTAACAAATGTCCTATTTTTGTCTTGACCCATCATGGACAAGGATGGCCCTGTCTCATGTTTAAGGTCTGTGAATTGTTTATGTTGACCAGGAGAATATAAGGCCCCCTGTGATGCCAGGTTAGGTCTTGGGACTCAGAGGTTGCATTTTTCTTTCTCCATTAATCTTATCAAATTGTGCTGAGAGTTGAAAAGACATGATATTTGTTGAATGCTTTATAGAAGTATTGGCAGAGAACTATCATAATGTACATCATCTTCATAACAGTAATAGGAATAGTATAACTTTATATGTCATTGGATTTTTATTAATAATTATTAATTCATAGCAGTGTAATGTGAAAATGACTTGGTATTCATGAAAGGAGTTAGGCTTTTGTAACTCACTATGTTTTTGTGTGACCCTGGGGAATTCAATTCCCCTGTGTGAGCCACAGATTTTTTCTTTGTAAAAGAGGATGAAAGTATCTGCCTTCAGAAAGCCCCAGTTTGGGTCCTTTTGAGGACCATGTTGATTAGGCTGCTCAAGTGTTTTGAAAAGCACAGACCAAAGCTAATTGTGTAGAAACACATAGAGTTTTGGTTTCCTTGGTTCCTGACAGCTTTGTACATCTTCTGTTCAACAGCTATAGTAAAGATAGGAACAGGGACATCTGTGGTGGTGCAGTGGTATAGAATCTGCCTGTGAACGAAGTAGACACAGGTTCCATCCCTAGTCTGGGAAGATCCCACATGCTGGGGAACAGTTAGGGCCATATGCCACAACTACTGAGCCTGTGCTCTAGAGTCTGTGAGCCATAACTACTGAAGCCCTCACACCTAGAACTCATGATCTCCAACAAGAGAAACCACTGTAATGAGAAGCCCGTACACCACAAAAAAGAGTAACCCCCACTAGGCTCATGAAGAGAATGACCTCATATAGCAAGGAAGACCCAAAGCCACCAAAATAAATAAATAAATAAAAATAATTTAAAAAATTTAAAAAGAAAGGAATAAACAGCATAAATTGTTGTAGTGTCATCTTCTAGAATTTCACCCTCAGCATGTAGCCCCAGTGCCAGAGGAGAGTCACAGTCTCTCTTCCAAATAGGTCTCCTTCTTCCTCAGAGGGAGCTGAAAGCCCCCTTGCTTCAGTGATTGACCTTACCCGGGTCAAGCCCCTTTCCCACCCCACATTGCTTTATTTGACCCTCTGATCCAAGGAGCTAAGAGTTAACTGTCAGAAGTACTCATTATCATTCTTATTGCAAAGAATTTGACTTTACAGGGAGAAGGAATATATATCTCTTGCTTCCATTCTGTCCACAACAACCCACAATCTGGGCACCAGGGATTTCAGGTGATATCTGAAGATCTGGGGCTCTGGGAGATTTATGGCCCCAGGTCATAAAGTTAGGAAAAGGGAGTGTTGAGACTCAAACTGAGGTCCTGTGATCCCAAAACCACTGGTGGAGAGACCAGAGTTGGGGGGGGTGGATATTGCAGACAATCTTCCAAGCCCCCCTGATATCTACTAGAGCCCCTGCAATCCATTGATGCAGGAAACTCTCCTGTTGGTGAAACCAGGTGAGGGTTGGTGAATGGTCATGGGGTGGAGACATGTTCAGCTCCCTTCTTCCAATCTGCCCATGCCCCTTACTCATTTTTTGAGCCAGAAAATCTAGATTTATGTTTCAGATGGAGGTGGTTTTCCCCCATTTCACCATATACCTGGACAAGTGCCAGGGAAAGAGCTTGTGTCCATCCAGTTGAGATCTGCCACAATGGGTGCTCGAGGGTGTCCTGTGTCACACCTGTCTTCTGATGTTGATTTGGGTGTGCAGAATGACTGGCATTGATGTCCAGATCTAGTGACACCAACAGGAGTCTGAAAAGGAGGACCTGAGGTAACACACTGCTGTTCACTTATCTGTCTTTCGATTTGCTCTCATCCACTCTCTGATGGTCCATCATTGCTATCCACTGCTCTAGGTGCTGGGATGCTCCATGAGGAACAAATCAGACAAAATTCCACCTCTGGAATCACAATCTGTGTTTCCACAAGACCCACAGGCATAGTTAAGTCTGAAAAGCCCTGTTTCTGGACATTTGGCCTCAGCAGGCAAAAGCAGGAAGCCTGCTTATGGGGGGAGATTTGCAGGAAAAGCACTGGCCCCAGCTCTTCCCCTTCCTCACTCCTCTCCTCATCGCCTCTTACCACCCCGCAGTTGGGATGTGAAAGCCTCTGTCAGCCCCCAGCTTTCCTCAGACGCCCTCCTGCAAGACCACGAGAATGAGTCTGCTCTGTCACTCTGCAGCCGTTCTTATCCTGCTGGGCACCTTGGTGGCCGCCACTCTGGGGAGTGAAAACAGCAATAAGTTGCAGGATAAGTTTCTGCTCATCTCTCCTCTACAGGCTGGAGGGGAGGGGGGTATGAGGAGGATCCCTGTAAGCGGCTGGGGAACGTGGCTTGGGGGTGGGGTGCGGCCAACCCTCTCTGGATTTCTCCTCAGATTTGGGCAGTTTTAACTCTAGGGACACTTCCTGATTCTCAAAAGTAATCATTACATTCCAGGTTTTAATGAAAGTAACACACTTAACCTTACCAGACCAGGGACCTCATCTCTGAGACTCTCTATCCGTGGTCACTGCCTTGTCCCTGAACTTCACTTTAATGAAGAGAAAAGGTCCATGCTTATTTCTTGTCCTTGTTCTCAGAACAGACCTCCTGAAAAGTGTTGGAATTTACTATCTTCATAGGTCATGAGATGGGTCAAGGATAGCACCTTTGATAGCTTCCAGATGGGACTGGACTCCTGAATATTGCACTAGGCAATTAGAGGGTTAGAACAGTCAACCCCCAGCCCCTATGGGGAAAGGAGAGGGTACTGAGGTAGTGTTCAATCACCAATGGCCAAAGATTCAATCAAATTGCCTACCACGAACCCTCAATTAAAACCCATAATCATTGGGTTCAGAGAGCTTCAGGGGAGGTGAACACATCAAGGGGTTGTGAGGGGGGTGTGTTCTGAGAGGACATGGAGGCTCACCTCCCCCAATCCCTCTTAGCTCTGTGAATATACTCCATAGGGTTTTCCAAAGATTTATCCTTTATAATAATTTTGGACTGTAAGCAAATGTCTTTCCTGAATTCTGTGACTGTTTTTAATGATTGCTGAATATGGGAGGAGGGGTCATGGAACCTTTGAATTTATAGGCAGTTGGTCACATGTAAGGGTGACCATGGCACTTGTGATCAACATTTGAAGTAGGGGCTGACCTCAATTACTGAACCCTAACCTGTGGGTTATGTACTACCTCCTTGGATTAAGCATCACAAGTGAATTGACTTGTGGGATGCCCAATATGTTACGGAGAATTGGTTTGTGTTGGAACAGACACAACCTATTTGGTGGCAAGGACCAAACTCGGACTCTCTCTTTTTATAACTTGTGGCTGGATTGAGGTTCGGGGACAAAGGACTATTGTATGTGGGACAGTGCACTCAAAAGCCGTTACTGCTTATCTGCATTTTCAGAATTCCTGGCAGAATCAGGTACTTCATTAATAGGGTAGTGACATGACAGTATCTTGTCCTGATACTAGGACCCACATGCCTTGTGGATGTTCAGTACTTTCTTCCCCTGGACAGTGGGACCATGTTATACCACTTCTTTGAAAGGATTACCAATCATGAATATAAAGAGTTTACCCATTTCACGGTCAGTGGTGGCCATTTTTCACCAAAATGTCTTAGTTGGAAAATTTGTCCAGCTCCATTACCTCAACAACTCCATCAAAAGAAATATACTGCAAAGAATGACCATTTCTCTTCTATGAAATCAATCAGAAAGTTGAGTTTTGGTTAACTTCAATTAATGAGGCAACTACAGGGAAGGAAAGAAAAGCAGTACCTTTGCAAGTTTGCTTGTGGGGGCAAGACTGTTTTCTCTAGGCTGGTACAATATTAGTCAAACTATGCCCTTCCCCTTGTTCCCCAGTCAGACTATTATTGTATTTATCTATTAGGATAGAGAATGTTAGGAATGGTCTCATAATTATATAGACATGTGCCACCACCAAATAGAAATGTCACCATCAGGAATTTAGCTCTATCCTGTCTCTTCACTGACTGTGCACTTGGCATGAGTATGAAATTGGAGATTTTTTTCCTGACAAATCTTAATCAAATACTTATGATTCTTCTCCCTAGAAAGCATATTTCTTGATGTAGGGAAAGAGGGGAAACAAAACTTAGTAAAATAATCTGCCTTTTAGGCGGGAGACAGACAACACAGAAAGGGGAAAATACTATGCCAGGTCATGATGCTAGTTTTGAAGAATGAGAGTGATGGAGATAGAGGAGACTGTGCTCTTCTTGTAGAAGTTCAGCAAAACCCTCTGTGATATGGAGGTGTTGAGAAGAGGCCGTGAAAAATGAAAACAAAAACAAAACAAAACAAAATAAACGAAACCAAAAAATATAAAACAAAACAAAATCAAGCAACTACAACAACAAAAGTGCTTCTTGTGTTTCAACAGCAGCTGAAACTCAGTGGACTCAGTGGGTAGGGGTGAGGGAAGTGAAAGGGGATGAGCCAGGGAGGCCATCGAGGCAAGTTGTGAGGAGCCTTTTAGGACTTCATGAGAATCAGAATTTGGCTGTGAGAGAGATGGGGAGTCACAGAGGGATTGGTCATGGGAGCAGTGGGAAAAGGTTCAAGTTGTATCAGGACCCCTGAGGCTGCAGTTTGGAGAGTGGCCTCTAGGGGGAAAAGGGCAGAGACCTAGGCCCAGGTGAGCCATGATGGACCATGGTGGAAATGAAAATTCCTATCCTCTAATCAGGCACTTAGTTCCCCTGGCAATCAATTCTCTTTCTTGGATTAGGTAGGGCTTTCAAAAGTCACCTCCCTCACATAATAAAAGACTCCATTTTTACTCTCATTTCATTCAAAATTCCAACATTGTAGGAGCTCCCATTGTGCCAGGAATGGGATGAAGGGGGCAAGGTAGGGGAAGCAAGTCTTTAGAGGGAAGGACAATGAGCTCAGTTTGGTCAATGTTGAGTCCATGGTTCTTGTGGAACACTTAGGCAAAGATGTTGAGTAGACATTGATTCATTCATTCACTTGTTCATGAAATATTTATTATGGATAAAATATGTGAAGGCAGAAACATTTGATCAGACTCTATGTCTTCAAATTCTCTCTTCAAATTGGCTCTGCCAATTTTCTAGGTGAGTGGCCAATTCAGTTTGCTAGAGCTTTACATTTATGAGTGCATATAGACCTTGAAAGGTGTCCATGGAGAGGGAGTCCTCCTCTCATTTACATAGAGGAAACATAGGAGGCTCAGAAAAGTTGGGGTTGCTGATACCTCACAAAGTGAAAGTAGCAGAGTGAGCTCCTTGACCTGATGTGCTGGTAAATGTCACTGAGTTGATGAGAAATGCTAAGTAACTCTGAGAGAACTAGAAGTAATAATGCAAAATACCTGTTACCACTTATTGACAAACTACTATGTGTCAAGCCCTGCACGTATGTCTTCATCTCTAAACATCACAAAAGCCTTAATAAGTTTTCTTCTTCTTATAGTCATACAACATGAAGTTCAGAGGTTTTAGGTCCTTCTTCAAGGTCACATAACCAATACGGGCAGGGCTGCAATTCAAACTCAACACTCGCTGTCTCCCATGATTTTCCTTAAAAGAGGTTTGAAGTCTGTGCCTTCAAAAGCCACAGAGATTCACCAGAAGTGACTCAAAGTTCTTCCAATAGGGTGCTATGCTTTTCATCATTTTTCATAATGAGATGAGGTGTAAACAAATTTTTGTAAAAATTTTCTTCCCAATTATGCCAAGAAACACTTACCTGTGAGTAGTGGAGGATGTTGGCTGAGAAAAGGATTGAAAAATGAGGAACTTGGTGGTGACCCTGGTGAAAGCATTGGATCTCACTTGTTGTGAGCAACAGAAACTAACTGTGGCTATTGGAGGCAGAGAAGGAATTTGTGAGAAGAGTATGGGGTTGTAGTGGGCATCCATTCTCCCTTTGTGACTGTAACCTTAAGTGACATCCTCCTGGACTCTTCTGTTGGCACCCACAGCACTAATTGATTTAGTTCAGCTCACAGAATTATGGGAGTGCTAAAAGATCCCTGCTTGGAAAATATGGTGAGCAAGAAAGAACCAGGGTCTTCCCAGGCCACTTCTGAATCACCTCCATTTTGGATCTTTTGTGATTCATTGATCAAGATTAAATTCCAGGAAGAGCATCTGATCTGCCACTCTTTTCCTGGGGGTAGGGCAGGCACTTTGACAGACACCCTGATCCCTCCAGTCCTGGGAGGAGGAAGAGTCATTCCTCAAGCAAAATTAGGCTATTGTGTCAGGAAAAGAACAAATACATGCTGGGTGACAGAGCAACTGAATAGTCTATATACTCAAAGAAGTTTCCATGGAGAGAAGAGACTTTGAATGGGTCCAACTGTCCAAAAGGAGAAAGCTCTATTGTTTGGTGAAATACACCCTATGTGTTGCATGGAATTTCTCATATCTTCAGTGTTCACTTGTTTACAGTCACATTAAAGTGGGCAGGTCTTTAGATGCTCATGGCACATCCTCTTTTATACTTTCCTTCTTCCCTTTTACTTCCTTTCTTCCTTTTCATGATAAATATGGTGTTATGCTCACGAAGTCACATCCACAATCTTTGATGCATCGTCTATGTTAATATCAGATAGATTTGCCTGTGTGATGTTTGTGTGTTTGTATATTTGTAACATTGAAATAACCAGGACCACATGACTAACAATTTTTGGAGAGTGTCTTCCTTCTGATTTTCAGCTGTTTTTCCTCCAGCAAGTCACTTTCCCTTAGCTGAACTTCAGTTTCTTCATGAGTCAAATAGGAATAATAATACTTACTCCATAAGATTGTTAAATAAGAAGCTACCTTTTACCGAACACTTACTGTGAGCCCACCCCACAGGTCACAGTTTTAAATTCATTGCAGGTGAGGTGAGTGATGAGGCTGGAAGTATTTGGAGTGGGGGGTGGGGGGCAGGTGGATAATAAGACATGGTGTGGTCTTCCTAGGTGGTGCAGTGGTTAAGAATCTGCCTGTCAATGCAGGGAACATGGGTTCGATCCCTGCTCCAGGAAGATCCCACGTGCCGCGGAGCAACTAAGCCCGTGCGCCACAACTATTGAGCCTGAGCTTTAGAGCCCGTGAGCCACAACTATTGAGCACATGTGCTGAAACTATTGAAGCCCATGTGCCTAGAGCCCGTGCTCTGCAACAAGAGAAGCCACGGCAATGAGGAGCCTGCGCACCACAATGAAGAGTAGCCCACACTCACCGCAACTAAAGAAAGCCGGCACATAGTAAAAAGACCCAACACAGCCAATAAAATGAACAAATTAATTAAAAAAAGAAGACGTGGTGGGGATTATGGAAACTGGAGAAAATGCTCCCCTCATGAGAAGAGAGCAGCTCTACTTGGCTTAGTTCATGGTTTTCAAAGTGTGGTCCCTTGAGCAGCACCAGCAGCAGTCCTGGAAACCTGTTAGAGGCAGGTCCTCAGGTCCCACCCCTGTCCTAATGAATCAAAACTCTGGGGGTGGAGGAGATCTGAAATCTGTGTTTGAACACTTGGCTAAGTGAGTCTGATGTTCACTCAAGTTAGATACCCACAGCTCTTATGAAGCTGCAGGACTCTGTTGCTAGATCCTTTAGTTTTTCCAACAATGCTAGAAATATACTTTTGTATGAAATCCCACACTGTTAAATCATGGCAAATGTTTCAATTTGTAAATTGTAGTGTGTGAGCTGACAATACTGTATTCTAACAATATTTCTTCCTCTGGTTTATGGTTTTCCTTTTAATCTTTATAATAATCCTTTAAAAAAACAGTATTCATGGAACCACTTTTTAGAAGGAAGATTGTGTAGGTCCAAAACGGGAGGTGCTGTTATATCACAAGGCTAGAAAATTACCACCCATGACTTGGATCTAAATGTACTTCTCACAGGGCACAGCATCATAAACATATAAACATCTTCTGCTGCCTCAGGTGCATTCCATTCATTTCGAGATTTGGCCTTAGGTTGCAAGGAATCCAAAGTTCTCATTATTCAGAGCGATAAACTGAGGATTAGAGGCAGAGATATGACCTTGGGTCCACAGTGTTGGGATCACTGATCTTTATCCAGAATACAACCCCTGTCACATTCCTCCCTTGTAATTTTTTCTGAAGATGCCTACAGGGGATAAGAAGGTTTGTAATTAGAGACCTGTGTCTCTTGTGAACAGGGAGGTGGAGGGAGGATGGGCCCAACAAGGGCCTTCTGGGTCTGGGGGAATCTAACCTGGACTAGTGGGAGGAGGAACAAGAGAGGAGGACATTGGGAGAGATAGACAGATGAGCGAGGAGAGGGAAGAACAAGGAGTCTCTGCTGTGAGGGAGAGTCTCTGCTGTTCCCTGGTCTCAGATGGACAGGCTGAGGCAGGGAGAGGGGCAGGGCCAGAGGGCCTCCTCAGCTACAATCCTGGTTGTGCCACCTGCTGGTTGTGCATCCTGAGTAAGTTGCTTTACCTCTCTGAGTCTCTGCTTTCTGGTTGGCAATAGGGGATGAGAATCACAGGTGTTATAGGATTGATATGCGGCTAAATGAAATCACACATGTGAAATGTCTCAGGAGAGAGCACACCCTCCACACTCAGTGGCTTGTTTTTTGAGTACCCCACTCCTGATAGCCTTGTGTCTTGGGGCAGCTCGCTATTGAGAGCTCCTGCCCTTCTCAAAGGAAAGTGTGTCTTTGTGCCAGGAAGGCACCTTCTCTATCCTCTGCAGCTCATCACCGAGCTCTGTGCCTGTGTGACATTTGGCTGGGCTTCCTCCTGGGGCTTCTGGGCATTGAGCCCAGCTCCCTTCTCCTTGACCCTGGAAGTGGAATGGTGTGTGTGTGTGTGTGTGTGTGTGTGTGTGTGTGTGTGTGTGTGTCAGTGTTAATTGAAGATTGCTTGAACATGTGTGGATTAGTGAGTTGGGGGCACCTTGGTGCTACACCGTTGTCACTGGGATTGAGTATATTGGAGTGGGTGAACTGATTGTGGGTGTGTAAGCCCTCACATGTGTACTATAGTTTACAACTTACAATGCAGTAGATTTCATGTGCACTGACTCTGAACCAGATTCCTGGATTCAAATCCTCTCTCTACACTCTAAAACTTTAGGCAAATTACTTTATTTCTTGTTACCTCAGGTTCCTACTCTTTTTATTGAGGAAATATCACTATTTTTTCTCCCCTCTTTTAGGATTTTTGAAGATTTGTTGAGCTAATATATGGCAAGTGCTTACGATAATGCCTGAGACACAGAAGAACCCAAGTTATCTGCTGTAATTTCTCTTTATCCTTTTCCTTTTCTCCTCCTCCTCCTCCTTCTCCTCCTCCTCCTTCTCCTTCTTCTTCTTCCAAAGTTCTTAGACTTCTCTGGGAAAAGGAGTATACAAGGTTAACCAAAAATTACTCACACTTTTCCTGTAGAATTTGTACAACCACAGTGAGGATAATTTCTGTCTCCCCTGAAAGGTCTTTCCTCTCCATTCCTTCCACAGCAACCCTGTGATGTGGGCAGCATTGATCTTGTGACATTTGAATACACAGAGCTCTGGAAGATTTAAGTCCTCAGGTCACAAAGTTAGGGAAAGGCAGAGTTGGTACCCAAACCAAGGTCCTATAATTCCAAAATCACTGGGGGAGAGAGCAGGAAGAGGGGAACTGTTGCAGATGAACTTTTAAGCACCCCTGAGGTCCACTCAAGTAGGCAGCTGTTCTGTTTGTGAAACCAGGTGAGGGTGGTGGGAGGTCATGCTGAGGAGATGTGCTTCTCCTCTGCTCACACACCGTACTTTTTTTTTTTTCTAAAAACTGGTTTGCTTCCCCAGGAGCACATCACCTTCTTCCAATTCAGCTTCTGCCTGGACCTCAGTGCCAAGTAAACAGCAAGTGTTCATCTAGTGGAGAAACTGTGGCAAAGGTTGCTGGAAGGTGTCCTGTGTCACCTCTGTCTTCTGAGTTAGGTATGGTTAAGGGTAGGGGTGAAGGGTATTGATGCCCAAGTGGGATGTCACCTGCAAGTGTTGAAAAGGAGGCCCTGAGCTAACACACTGATGATCACTTATCTGTCTTTGAATTGCTCTCATCCACTCACTGACTGTAAATCACCTGCCATGTGCTGCTCTAGGTGCTGGGATGCACCCTGAATCAACATATTGGACAAACTTCCACCTGTGGAATCACAATCTGTGTTTCCATGAGACCCACGGGCATAGTCAAGCCTGAGAAGGGCCGTCACAGGGCATTTGGCAGCAGCAGACGGAAGAAGGAAGCCTGGTTATGTGGGGAGGTTACGCAATAAACAGGACTGACCCCAGCTCCTCCCCTTCCTCCCTCCTGTCCTCATGGCCTGATCCCACCCCTCAGCTGAGTTATGAAAAGCTCTGCCAGCCCCAGCTTTCCTGTGAAGCCATTCTGGAAGGCCACGAAGATGAGCAGACTTTTCATCTCTGTAGCCCTTCTTGTCCTCCTGGCTACACTGGTGTCCTGCACCCCAGGGGGTAAAAGCAGCAAACAAGCCCAGGGTAAGTACCTGCTAACCTCTCCTCTACAAGCTGGAGGGGAATGAGTGTAGTGCATGGAAGGGACTGGGGAGTTGAGGTGGGGGGGATGCTCCCAACCCTCTCTGGGTTTCTCCTGGGAAGTTGGGCAGCTTGAATTCCAGGGACATTTCATGACTCTCAATAGGAAAAAAATTAAAATTGAAAAAATATGTACCCCACCTAACACTTCTAGTTCAGGAACTGCGTCTCTGAAACTCTTTACTCCTGATCAGTGCCATGTCCGTGAACCTCACTGAGGTCTTATCAAAAGATCAATATTTAATCCTTGTCCTAATCTTGGAACAGACCTCCTGAAAAGCCTAGAATTTACTCTCTTTTTCATGGTAATGAGGTGAATAAAGGAAGGTGACCTGAGAGATCTTCACGATGGGGCTGGTGTCCAAAATCCCCAATCATGCGATTAGAGGTTAGAATGTTAAAAACCTCCCATCCAGCACCTCTGGTAAATGGGAGGATACTAAGATGAGGATCAATCACCAGTGGTCTGTGATCCTATCAATACACTAATTCATTGACACCTCAATAAATATCCATAAATATTGGGGTTCAGAGAGCATTCTAGGTGGTGACCACATGGAGTTGCTGTGAGGGTGGTGTGCTCACTAGGGCATGCAGCCTCTGCACACCTCTACTGCCCTTTGCCCTATGCATCTTCTCCATTTCTGTGTCTTTGTGTTTTATCCTTTAACAACAACACAGGAAGTGTAAGTAATGGGTTTTCCTGACTTTGGTCACTGCCTTTATTTGTTATTGAACATGGAGTTAGGGTCATACAGCCTCTAATTTTCAGCCAGTTTGTCCGAAGCATGAGTGATACTGGACCACGTGGCTGGCATTTGAAGTGAGGATAGTCTTGAGCCCTCAGCATGAGGCATCTGCACTAATTCCCTGCATTTACTATCAGAAGAAATTTGACTTGTGGGACACCCAGCGGGTATTGGGAATTGGGTGGTTTTGGTAGAGACACCACATATTGGGTGTCAGGGAAAAACACAGACTCACTCTCACCTGTGATCAGGGGGCTCCAGTAAGGCTCGGGGAAAGGGGAGTAATGAAAGTGGGAAAGTGCACCCAGAAACTATCACCAGTTATCTGTATTTTCAGAATTCCTGCCAGAATCAGGTAGCTTATCAAAATGCATTGTGAGATGATAGTATCCTGTCTTGGTGCTACTACCCACATGCCCTGTGTCCTGGGTCAGATTATCTGCAGTTTCCTCACCTAAACAGGGGAACCATGTTACATGGGTTCTTTGAACAGCTTACCTGTCCTGAATTTAAAGAATTTAAACATATTTCATGGCCAATGTTGTCCATTTTGCACCAAGATGTGTTCTTCTGAAAAAAATTTCTCTACGTGCCGCCTTTGGGAAACAGAAATTAATTACAATCAAATTATGATTATTCCTCTAGTATTAAACTTAATCAGAAAGACGTGGAATCACTGAGCAGAGTAACTGCAGGGGAAGCAAGAGACACAATCCCTGTGTGAGTTGGCTGTGGGGCCAAGGTGAAACAAAATTAGTAAGTCTGAGATCCCTTTTGCTTGTCCCCTGTAAGACTATTGACTATTATTTTATTATCCTCTGAGGATATATAATGTTAGAGTTAGATTGATAATTATGTAGACCTGCCCCATCATGAAGGAGACAGGAATTCAATTCTATTCATTTTGGTCAATGACTGTGTGCTCTGTGTGAGCATGAAATGGGAGATTCATTCCCTTGTCATATAAATATTAAGTCCTTACAAAGCATTGTTCTTGGTGCAGGGAAAGAGCTGTGGACAAAATATGGCAGAATACCTGGCCCTCCAGGAGGGAGAGAGACAAGAGCAAAAGGGAGGAATACTATGTTAGGTTATGAGTGTGTTGAAGGTAGAGAGTGAAGGTGATAAAGGAGGCTGTGCTCCTTCTGTACACTGATGGGTGAACCCTCGGTGAAAAGGGGGCATTGGAGCACAGGCTGCAGATACAACATGCCTGGTGTAAACCAGCCTCAGGAATTACAAGGGTAGCTGGAGCTGAATGGGTGGGAAGGGAAGAGGGGTAGATGAGGAGATCAAAGCGGCCATGCAAAAAATCCTGAGGAGCCTTGTAGGAGAGGAATCAGAATTTAACTGTGGGAGAGATGAGGAGTCACTTAGGGACTGGTCATGGGAGTTATGGGAGAAGATTTGAGTGGCTGCAGTGCATAGAGTGACCTCTAGGGGACCGAGGACAGGGCCAGAGATGCAGTGAGCAGGCTGCTGCAGCGGTCCAGGGGAGCCATGATGGAGGGTGTACCTATGTTGTTCCCTGGGTCGATGCTAGTTCTCTTGAATAACAGAAATGACTTGCTCTGCTGAGGTTTCTATGGAAGCTTCACTTCCTACTCATGGAGCCGTAAATCATTAGCCATTGATAATTCTTCAACCTCCAGCTCCTCTCCCCTCCCTGAGGTTGGGGAGCATTTGGGGGACTGTAGATGGAACACATGAGGGAGGGTAGGCATGAAAGTTCCAACCCTCCTGTCAGGCAGTGGTTTCCCCTGGCAACCACAGCCAATTCTGGGGTTACTAGGGTCTTCCCAAAAGTCACCTACTTTACATAACAAAGACACTGTCATTGCTCTCAGCATGTCAGAACTACCAACGGATTTAATAATTCTGTGCCAGAAAAAGGATGAAGTACAAATGTATGTAGTTTTCATTATAAGTGACAACATCAACATAGTGTCAATAGTCAATTTATGCAGTATGTAATCCCCATGAAGTAAGAAGAGAACACACTGGCATGTTTTCTTCATGGCTTTCTCCATTCCGAACTGATTCCTTCACATGTTTTTATTAATGTTGGAAACGATTTACCATACACGGAAGGGCAGAGAATAGTATTATAAAACCCAGGTACCCAGCTCCAATAATTACTGATATATGGTGAGTATGCTTTATGTTGTCCACCTTTCTTATTCTTTGTTGGTAGTTAATATTAAAATACTTCATGAAGGAGATATACATTTTTACATGCTGACTATATTGAGTTATGCTTAGCACCATTAGTAGTAATGTCCCAGAAAGCACGTTGTCAAGTAGCCTTTTCCACTAGACCATCCCCCACAGCCCTAACATTCTCTCTAACAAACAAATGGGTGGGTTCAATTGTTGACCTTGTCGACTGAGCTGTGATGACCATCCTCATAACTGTCCCACAGAAACTCCTACCAAAGTATCTCCTCAGAATAAGGCCTCCTAACAACTGCTGGCTGGAAAATCATTACATGGGTGACTGTAAAGCCCCAACGCGCAGTTGCTTCTATAAGGCCAAGACTGGAACATGAGACGCCTTTAGAATTGGCCGCTGCCAGGCGAAGAAGAGCAACAACCGCACAGCAGAGGAATGAATGAAGACCTGCGGTGGTCATGATTGGACCTTGGGGTAAGAAGGGGGCAGGGCAGGCTGGGAAGGGGAGGGCCCTAGAAAGAGGTGGAGCTCAGGGAGCCACACACCATTCACCCTTGCACAGGGCTTTGCCTCCTCGCTGCCTGCCAGGAGACATGGCTGCAGTGTGCTGAGAAACCACACACTGAACACATCCTCCATGTTACAGCTTGGTAGAAGGTCATCCCTAGGAGCCCCACCACAATAATCTGAGCCAACTCACATGCTCCCCCTTTATCAGGGGGGAACACAGTCAGCCACCCTACAGAGCAGGGGTGCAGTGCTCCTGAGCGCCCTACTTAGGCTTGAATAACTCAGTTACTTCTTGTTGGTCATTCTGGTCCTGGGGTGGACTTTGGTTGCATATTTCGGGGAAAGTCGAGGATCTGTCAAGGTGAATAGTGTCCAGTCTGGGGTTTCAGAGATGTCAATCAGCAAGTTCCTTTCTTTTTGCAGAGAACCTGTACACAGGACTCCTCCAAATGTCTGAAGTCTGAGGAGGACCCACGCACAGCTGGTCTTTGACTCCTTTTGAAACAGTTCGATCTTCTCTGAGTCCTTCTCAACCCTCCCTTCCTCAGCAGCACCCTGCCTCATAACTCCCCCCCCCCCAATTGGGTCTACTTGCTGTAGTTCTGTCTCAGCCAGTGGGTTCTCAGCACCACGACAGCAAGTCTTCCCTTTATCCCTCGCACTTAGCACAGTTCCTGGCACAAAGAAGACTGTCCATCAATAAGAGAAATAGGAAGAAAGGAATGGAGGAACACATTGTTCATGAACCTGGTAACTAGAGAGCCTGTGATATGAAGGCAGGATTCTTTTCTTAACCCTCATCGTCACTGCATCTTCACCTTAACCCCCCCCCCCCACCATCACTGCTCTCTTTTGGGTGGCCATGGTGGAATTTCTGGCCTCCAGTTCTCAGCATCAGTGGTGCCAGAGGATGTTTCAGTAGAGACGCCCATTTCCCCCACAGTGTTGTTGCACATTTTTCTTTCTGGGATTCAAACACTCTGTCTTATATTTCAGTAAATTCATATTCAAAGTAAAGTAACTGGAGTGGATTCTGTTGTTTGCAACTAAGAACCTTAACCAACAGGGTCCCTGGAAATGCTAGTCCTTCTCACTGATATGCAGAGCCATGGGCACCTCCCCATTTCCTGTCCTGAGTCCTACCAAGCATAGGAAGCAAACCCATTAGAACAGCATCTACCTCTTAATGGCCATCTCAAGCTACAGAAAACTCAGCTGACAGCCACCTAAAAATGAAAGCTTTCATTCTTTACTTCTTGAGCCAGCTCAAATTTGGGTGCAGGCTTTTCATCTGGACTCTCAGAAGGGGAAAGGAAGGAGCATGAGGTTCACTGTTAATTTTTCTGAGGAATTCCCTTGCCCGAGGTCATAGGTGAGGAGGGTGTTTCTTATCCAGTTAAAGGAGGACAACTGCACTTTTAGTGTGCCAGGCTCTTTTTTTTTTTTTTTTAGCATTTTGCCAGCATTCTTTTACTAATCCTTCTAAGAATCCCTCAAGGGAGGAAAGGGCGGCATGGAGATGTCACTTAGCTGCTGCGTGAATTTCCTAAGAGAGCAGGTCCCAGCTTTCCCAAGTAGAGCAACTTTGACAAGGTTTTCATACTTCTGCCTCTGGGAAGATGTCAGATGGAGGCACCTTCAGAGAACAGAGAATGTCTGTTTCACTACAGTGGAGGAAATTGAGGCATTGGGACCACAACAAGGATAGTATAGAAATAAACAAGAGCACAGATGATGTTGGTGCTGTTACTCACTTCCTTGTCGTCTTGGGCAAATTTCTCAACATCTCTGAGCTTTATTTTCTTTAATGATAAAATAAGGCTAATGATTGCACTTGTAAATATTTTCTGCAAGAGACCACTAGAAGCACTCCCATTCCTAGGTGTACTACTCAGGTATATTACTCACTGCCGCAAGGAATAAGAATCACCTTAGAAAGAGTATGACGTCTCCTTAAGAGAATGTGAGAAAGAACTTACAGGATATGGGCTTGTATTAGGTGATTCGGGGGCGGGTTTCAGGAAGCTGGCTCTGCTCTGGTTGTCTGCTGTCAGGAAGTGGGGCACTTCTCTGAATGGGTACCTTTAAAGATAGACTAGTTAGAGGTTAGAGCTGTACTTGGTAAAGAAGTAGCAGTTGCTCAGGATCGGGGGACTCTTGGTCATTTTTGTGGTTTATGTAGTGTAGCTTGTTTTGTATGTGTTCAGACATGATTACCAAATATCCTATTTGTGTCTTGATCCGTCATGGACAAGGATGCCCTGTCTCATGTTTAAGGTTTGCGAAATGTTTATGTTGGCCAAGAGAATATAAGACCCACTGTGATGCCAGGTCAGGTCTTGGAACTCAGAGATTGCTTTTTTCTTTCTCCATCAATCTCATAAAGTTGTGCTGAGAGTTGAAAAGACATGATATTTGTTAAATGCTTTTACAAGTATCGGCAGAGTAACTTTTTAATGAACATCATTTTGATAACAGCAATAGGAATACTATAATTATATAAATTATTGAATTTTTATTAATAATTATTGTTTATAAGAGAGTAAAGGGAAAATGACTTGGTATTCATGAAAGGGGATTGGCTTCTGAAACTCACTATGTTGTTGTGGGATCACTTCCCCTGTCACTTCCCCTGTCTGAGCCACAGATTCTTTCTTTGTAAAAGAGGATGATAGTATCTGCCTTCAGAAAGCCCCAGGTTTGAGTCCTTTTGAGGACCATGTTGATTAGGCTGCTCAAGTGCTTTGAACACCACAGACCAAGGGAAATTCTCGAGAAACACATAGAGTTATAGTTTCTTGGCTCCTGACTGCTTTATAAATCTGCTCTCCATCGATTGTAGTAAACAAAGGAACAGGGACTTCTTTGGTGGTGCAGTCGTGAAGAATCTGCCCTCCAATGCAGGGGACACAGTTTTGATCCCTGGTCTGGGAAGATCCCACATTTTGGGGAAAAATTAAGGCCATGGGCCTCACTACGGACCCGGTGCTCTACAGTCTGCAAGCTACGGCTACTGAAGCCTGTGCACCTAGCACCCATGCTCCACAACAAGAGAAGTCACCACAATGAGAAGCCTGCACACCACTACGGAGAGTAGCACCTACTCGCCTCAACTAGAGAAAGACCTCGCATACAAAGCAAGACCCAACGGAGCCTTAATTAATTAATTAATTAAAAAAATTAAAAATTAAAGCAAATAGGAACAAATATCATAAATTTTTGTGGTGTCAGCTTCTAGAAGTTCACCCGCAGGAAGTTCCCTGAATGCCAGAGGAGAGTCACAGTCTCTCTTCCTTTTTTCCTCAGAGGGAACTGAAAACCCCCTTGCTGCAGTGTTTGGCCTTACCCTGGTCCAGCCCCTTTTCCATCTCACATTGTTTTATTTGACCCTCTGGTCAAAGGAGCTAAGTGCGAACTGTCAGAAGTACTCATTATCATTCTTATTACAAAGGACTTTGACTTTGCAGGGAGAAGAAATATATATCTCTTGCCTCCATTGTGTCCACAACAACCCACAATCTGGGTGCCACGGATTTCAGGTGACATCTGAAGATATGGGGCTCTGGGTGATTTCTAGCCCCTCATCATAACCTGAGGTTATGGGAGGACAAGGTCTCAAACTGAGGTGCTCTTATCCCACAACCACTGGTGGAGAGACCAGAACTGGGGGTTGGATGTTGCCCAGGATCTTCCAAGGTCGCCTGAGATCCACTCGAGCCTCTGCAATTCACTGAAACAGGCAGCTCTCCTGTTGGGGAAACCTGGTGAGGGGTGGTGAGTTGTCATGATGTGGAGACATTTTCAGCCCCATACTTCCAATCTGCCCAAGCCTCTTACTCATTTTTCTAGCAAGAAGATCAAGGTTTGGGTGAAAGTTGGAGATAGTCTCCACCTGGCTCACCACATGCCTGGACAAGTGCCAGGGACAGAGCTTGTGTCCATCCAGTTGAGATGCTGCCACAATGGGTGCAAGAGGATGTCCTGTGTCAGAGCTGTCTTCTGAAGGCTGCCTAGTCCCGGGGAGTGACTGGCATTGATGTCCAGATGTGATGACAACACTGGGGGACTCAAAAGGAGGACCTGTGCTAACACACTGTGGTTCACTTACCTGTCTTTCGAATTTCTCTCATCTACTCTCTGATGGCCCGTCACCTGCCATGCATTTCTCTAAGCGCAGGGATGCTCTGTGAGGAACAAATCTGAAAAAAATGCCACCTGTGGAATCACAGTCTGTGTTTCCACAAGACTCACAGGCACAGTCAAGTCAGAAAAGAGCTGTTACTGGGCATCTGACCCCAGCAGGCAGAAGCCGGAAGGCTGGTTAAGGGGGGAGATTTGCAGGAACAGCACTGACTGCAGCTCCACCTCTTCCTAACTCCTCTCCTCGTCGCCTCTTTCTGCCCCTCAGATAGGATAGGAAAAGCTCTATGCGCCCCCAGCTTTTCTCAGAAGGCCTTCCTGCAGGGCCTGAGGCTGAGCCTGCTTGGTCTCTCTGAGGCCATTCTCATCCTATTGTGCACCCTAGTGGCCACCACACCAGGGAGTGAAAGCAGCAGAATGGCCCAGGGTAAGTCCCTGCTCACCTCTCTTTTACGGGGGGGGGGGGGGGGTGGAGGTTGGGGGGTGGGGGATGAGGCTGGAGGGAGTGAGGGGAGTGCATTTAAGGGGCTGAGAAACAGTGGTTGGTGGTGGTTGCTGCCAAACCTCTCTGGTTTTCTTTTGAAATTTGGGCAGTTTTACTTCTAGGGACACTTCCTCACTTTCAAAAGGAATCATTACATTCCAGCTTTGAATAAAACTAATGCATTGAACCCTACCAGACCAGGGACCTCATCTCTGAGACCTTCTATCCACAGTCACTGCCTTTTCCCTGAACCTAACTTTAATTAAAGAAAAGATCAAAGTTTCATCCATGTCCTGGTTCCTAGAACAGTACTCCCAAAAGTCTTGGAAATCACTGTCTTCGTAGGTCATGACATGAGTCTAGGATGGCCCCCTAGATAGCTTCCAGATGGTACTGGACTCCAGAAGATCCCACGTGGTGATTAGAGGATTAGAACCTTCAACCTCCAGCCCCTCTGGAGGGAGCAGTGGGTACTGAGGAAGAGTTCAATCTGCAATGGTGAATGACTCAATCAACGTGCCTACCTCAAACCCTCAATTAAAACCCATAATCATTGGGTTCAGAGGGCTTCAGGGAACATGAACACATCAAGGGATTATGCGGGGGGGGGGGGCGGGGTGCTCTGAGAGGGCATGGAGGATCACCTGATCCACTCCATCCTTGCCCTATGCATCTCCTCCCTACGGCCCTCCCCAAGTTTTGTCCTTTGTAATAATTTGGGACAGTAAGTAAAGGGCTTCCCTGAGGTCTGTGACTGGTTCTGACGATTATTTACTATGTGAGGAGGGGTCATGGAACCTCTGAATGTATAGGCAGTTGGTCATATGTATGGGTGAGCATGGGACTTGTAATCAACACTTTAAGTGGGGGCTGACCTCAGGGTCTGAGCCCTCAATCTATGGGGTGCATGCTCCCTTTTCGGATTTACCATCAGATGAGAATTGACTTTGGGATGCTCAGTGGGTTTTGGAGAATTGGTTGAAGCTGGCGCAGATACAACCTATTTGCTGGCAGGAACCAAACCCGCACTCAATCTTCTCCTCAATTTGTGGCTGGGGTGAAGTTTGAGGACAAAGGACGATTGTATGTGGGACTGTGCACTCAGAAGTCCTTACTGCTTATCTGCATTTTCAGAATTCCTGGCAGAATCAGGTAATTCATTAATAGGGTTGTGAGGTGATGGTATCTTGTCCGGATCCTATGACCCACCTGCCTCGTGTCCTGAGGCAAGTGATCAGTAATTTCCTCTCCTGGACAGTGGGACCAGGTTACACGACATCTTTGAAAGGATTACCAATCATGAAGATAAAGAGTTTACCCATTTCATGGTCAATGATGGCCATTTTCCACCAAACTATTTTCGTCCAAAAATTTGTCCAGATCCATTTCCTCAGCAACACCCCAAAAAGAACTTTACTTCAAAGAATGATCATTTCTCTATTATGAAATCAATCAGAAAGTTGAGTATGGGTGAACTTCTTCCATTAATGAGGCAAATAAAGGGAGAGCAAGAAAAGCAGTACTTTTGCAAGTTTCCTTGTGAGGGCAAGATTGTGTTTCCCAGGCTGGTACAATATTTGTCAAAACTCTAGGCCCTTCCCCTTGCTCCCCTGTCAGACATTTTATTTTCCTATTAGGATAGAGAATGTTAGAAATGGTCTCATAATTATATAGACATGCACCACCACCAAATAGAAATGTCACCATCAGGAATTTAGCTCTATCCTCTCTCTTCAATGACTGTGCACTTGGCATGAGTATGAAATGGGAGATTCTTTCCATTGACAAACCTTTAACAAAAATTTATGCTGCTTGTCCCTAGAAAGCATAGTTCTTGGTGTAGGGAAACAGTGGAAACAAAATTTATTAAAATAATCTGCCTCCTAGGTGGGAGACAGATAACACAGAAAGGGGAAACTACTATGCCATATCATGATACTTGTTTTGAAGAATAAGAGTGATGGAGATAAAGGAGACTGTGCTCCTTTTTAGAGGGCGAGTGAAACCCTCTGTGATATGGAGGCGTTGAGAAGAACCTGCAAACAACAACAACAACAACAACAAAAAACAAAACCAAAAGCATAAAAAAAACCAAGAAAAGAAAATGAAACCAGGCAACAAAAACAACAAAAGTGCTTGGTATGTTTCAAGGGCAGCTAGAGCTCAGTGGGCTCAGTGGGTGGCGTGGAGGGGAGTGAAAGGGGATGAGGCAGGGAGGCCATCGAGGCAAGTTGCAAGGAGCTTTGTAGGACTTCATAAGAATCAGAAATTGACTCTGAGAGTGATGGAGAGTCCCGGAGGGATTGGTCATGGGAGTAGTGGGATAGAACTCAAGTAGTATCAGAGTCCCTGTGGCTGCAATTTCGAGAGAGGCCTCTAGGGGGCAAGGAGCAGAGACTGAGGCCCAGGTGAGCCATGATGGACCATGAGCCTATGATGTTCCCTGGGTCCATCCCAGTTCTCAATTGCATGAATGACTTACTCTGTGGAGGTCTCTACGGAGGCTTCATCGCAAATCTTGATGCATTAAATCTTTAGCCATTTTTGATCGATTCAACCTCCAAATCCTCTCCCCTCCCTGAGGTATGGGGGCAGGGAAAGGGGGCAGCTGGGAATGAAAATTCCCACCATCTAATCAGACAGGTGGTTCCCCTGGCCACCAATCCCCATTCTTGGATTAAGAAGGAGCTTTCAAAAGTCACCTCCCTCACCTGATAAAAGACTCCTTTTTACTCTCATCCCTTTCAAAATTCCAACATTTAGGAGTTTGCATTGTGTCTGGAAGGGGATGAAGCAGGGAAGGTAGGGTATGCAAGTCTTTAGGGGGGAGGATTGTAAATTCAGTTTGGTCAATGTCGAGCCCACGGTGCTTGTAGAACACTTAGGCAAAGATGCTGATTCAACATCGATTCAATCACTTGTTCATGCAACGTTTATTAGGGATAAAATATGTGATGACTGAAACCTTTGACCAGACTCCATGGCTTCAAACTCTGGCTCTGTCAATTTACTAGGTGTGTGGCCAGATCAATTTGCTGGAGCATTGCATTAGTGAGTGCAGATAGACCTTGAACGGTGTCCAGAGATGGGGAGTCCTCCTCCCATTTTCATAGGAGGAACCATAAGAGGCTCTGAAAAGGTGGGAATTGCTGGCATCTCAGAGGGTAAAAGTAGCAGAGTGAGTTCCCTGTCCTGATGTGCTGGTAGAAGTCACTGAGTTGATAAGAATCACAAATTAACTCTGAGACAAGTAGAATTAATAATGCTAAATACCAGTTACCGCTTATTGACAACCTACTACGTACAAGCCCTGCACATATATCCTCATCTGTAAACATCACAATAAACTTAATTAGTTTTTCTACTGCTGAAGGTCATACAAGCTGAAGCTCAGACGCTTCAGCCCTTCTCCAAGGTCACATAACCAATACTGGCAGGGGCTGAGATTCAAACTCAACACTCTCTGTCTTCCAGGAGTTTCCTCAAAAGAAGTTTGAAAGCTGTGCCTCTGAAAGCCCCAGAGATCCAGCAGAGGAGACACAAAGTTATTCCAATTGTGGAGCTCTGCTTTTCATCATTTTTAATGATGAGACCAATTGGAAACATATTTTGTAAAAAATTTTGTTTGCATTTATGCATGAGAGACTTATCCGTGAGTTGGAAGAGGATGTTGGCTGAGAAAAGGCCACTGGATTGAAAAATGAGGAACTTGGTGGTGACCCTGGTGAAGACATCTGATCTCGCTGGTTGTGAGCAACAGAAACTGACTCTGGCTGTTGGAAGCAGAGAAGGAATTTGTGAGAACAGCGTGAGGATATAGTGGGCATCCATTCTCCCTTCCTGAGTGTGACCTTCAGTGAGATTCTACTGGACTCTTCGGTTGGCACCCACAGCACTAACTGATTTAGTTAAGCTCATATAGTGAAGGGAGTGCTAAGAAATCCCAGCTTAGAAAATATTGTGAGCAAGGAAGAACCAAGGTCTTCCCAGGCCACCTATGAATCACCTCCATTTTGGGATTTTTGTGATTCAGTGATCAAGATTAAATTCCAGGGAGAGCATCTGATTGGCCACTCTTTGCCTGGGGTAGGGCAGGCACTTCGACAGACACCTGAATCCCTCCAATCCTGGGTGGAGGAAGAGTCATTCCTCAAGCAAAATTAGGCTGCTGTATCAGGAAAATGACACACAGATGCTGGGTGACTGAGGAAAAAATAGCCCATATACTCAGGGAGAGAAGTTTCCCTGGAGAGAAGGCAGTTTGAATGGCTGCAATAGTCCAAGAGAAGAGATCTCCACTGTTTGGTGCAAGGCACCCTGTTTGTTCCTGGGAAACGCTCACATCTTCAATGTTCACTTGGTTACAGTCACAGTAGAGTGGAGCAGGCCTGCAGCTGACTCATGTAACCTCCTGTTTTAAGTTTTCCACCTTCCCTCTCTTGATACATATGATTTTAACTCATGAAGTCACGTCCACAATCTTTGATGCATCATCTATGATCATATCAGAGAGATTTCCCCATGTGATGTTTGTGTGTATGTGTATTTGTAACATTGAAATAACCGGGGACACATGACTAACAGTTTTTGGCGAGTGTCTTCCTTCTGATTTGCAGCTATATTTCCTCCAGCAAGTCACTATTCCTTAACAGAACTTCAGTTTCTTCATGTGTCAAATTGGAATATTAATAATTCATAAGATTGTTAAATGAGAAGCTACCTTTCAGTGAACATGTTCTGTGAGCTCACCCCACAAGTAACGATTTGAAATTCACGTCAAGCCAGGTGAGTGATGAGGATGGAAATATTTGGAGTGAGGGTGGGGGCAGGTGGACAACAAGGAGTATTGGGGATTATGGAAATTAGAGAGAAAGCTCCCCTTATGAGAAGAGAGCAGCTCTACTTAACTGACTTCATGGCTTTCAAAGTGTGGTCCTTTGAGCAACACCATCAGCAGCCCTGGAAACTTGTTAGGTGCAGATCCTCAGGTCCCTCCCCTGTCCTAGTGAATCAAAGTTCTGGGGGTCAAGATCTCCAATCTCAGAACACGTTGCTGAGTCTGTTGCTCACTCAAGTTTGATACCCACAGCCCTTGTTAAACTGCAGGACTGTGTTACTACATCCTTTGCTTTTTCCAACAACACTAGAAATATTCTTTTATATGAAATCCCCCATGGCAATTTCCTGACAAACGTTTCCAATTGTGGATGTCGTGTGTGAACTAACGATACTTATATATTCGAACAATATTTAAAAGTCTAGTTTATGTTTTCTTTTTACTCATTAAAGTAAACCTGAAAACAGTATCCGTGACACCCCTTTAAGGATGAAGACTACGTAGGTCCAAAGAGTGAGGTGCTGTTGTGTCACATAGCAAGACAATGGCCACCCATGACTTGGATCTGAATGAACCCCTCACTGGGCACATCATCACAAAAATCTAAACCTCTTCTGCCTGCCTCAGGTGCATTCCATCCATGTCAAGAAGTGGCCTTAGGTAGCAAAGAATCCAAGACTCTCATTTCCTTAGGGATAAGGGGAAGATTACAGTCAGATATATGACCTCAGGTCCAAAGTGTGGGGATCACTGGTCTTTATTCATAACACACTCCCTGTGATGTTCCTGCCTTGTGATCTCTCTGAAGATGCCCACAGGGGCTGGGAAGTAATTAGAGCCCTCAGTCACTCATGAGCAGGGAGGTGGGAGGTGGAGGGAGGATGGGTCCATCAGGGGACTTCTGGGTCTGGGGGCATCTAACCTGGGCTAGAGGGTGGAGGACCAGGAGAGGAGGACTTTGGGGGAGATAGACAGACAGTCGAGTGAGGAGCAGGGAGAAAAAAGGGGAGTCTCTGCTGTGAGGGAGAGTCTCTGCTGTTCCCTGGTCTCAGATGGACAGACTGAGGCAGGAAGAGGGGCAGGGCCAGAGGGTCTCTTCAACCAGAATCCTAGTGTTGCCAGCTGCTGGTTGCGAGTCCTGAGCAAGTTGCTTTACTTCTCTGAGTCTCTGCTTTCTGGTTGGCAATAGGGGATGAGAATCCCAGATGACGTGGGATTGCCATGAGGCTAAATGAAATCATACATGTGAAATGTCTCAGGAGAGAGCAGACCCTTCACATGCAGTGGCTTGTTTTGTGATCGCCCTGATCTGGATGCCCTTGTGTCCTGGAGCAGGTCGGTACTGAGAGGTCCTGCCCTTCTCAATGGAAAGGGTGCCTTTGTGCCAGGAAGGCAGCCCCTCCTGTCCTCTGCAGGTCATCAACCAGCTCTGTGCTTGTCTGACATTTGGCTGGTCTTACTCTTGGGCTTCTGGGCAGTGAGCCCAGCTCCCTTCTCCTTGTCCCTGGAAGTGGAGCACAGTATGTGTGTGTGTGTGTGTGTGTGTGTGTGTGTGTGTGTGTTAATGGAAGATTGCGTGAGTATGTGTGGATGAGTAGGTTCAGGGGGCCTTGGTGCTACCTGGTGGTCACTGGGAGTGAGGAGATTATGGATGTGTAATCCCTCACAAGTTCATTATAGTTTACAGTTTACAATGCAGCAGAGTGCATGTGCCCAAACTGAACCAGATTCCTGGATTCAAACCCTCCCTCTATACTCTAAAACTTTAGGCAAATTACTTTCTTTCTTGTAAACTCAGGTTCCTCCTCTGTAACATGAGGAAATACCACCAGTTCCTCTCCCCTCTTTTAGGATTTCTGAGAATTAGATGAGCTAATACATGGCAATTGCTTTGGAGAATGCCTGACACATAGAACCATATCGGTTTTATCTGCTCTAATTACTTATTTTTATTATTATTACTACCAAGTAGTTCAACTTCTCACAGAGAAGGAACATACAAGGGCTAGCTACAAATTATCCATGTTTTGCCTGTAAAATTTGTACAGCCAGAGTGAGAAAAATTTTCAACTTCCCTCCTAGGTCTTTTGCCTCCATTGCTTCTACAGCAACCCCATGATGGAGGCAGCATTGGTCTTTTAACATTTGAAGACTCAGAGCTCTGTGGGATTTAAATCCTCAGGACACAAAGTTAGGAAAAGGCATACTTGGTATCCAAACCAAGGTCCTATGATTCCAAAACCACTGGGGGAGAGAGTAGCAGGAAGGGGGCTGTTGTAGGAGATCTGCCAATGTGCCCTGAGGTCCACTCAGGCAGGCAGCTATTCTGTTTTTGAAACCAGGTGAGGGTTGGTGGGAGGTCATGCTGTGGAGACGTGTTCAGCTCCCTGTTTCCCCTCTTCCTATACTCCTTACACTTCTAGCCAGAAAAGAGGTTTGCTTCCTCAGGAGCATATCACCTTCTTCCATTTCAGCTTATCCCTGGACCACAGTGCCAGGTAAACAACAAATGTCCATCTAGCTGAGAAAGTGTGGCAAACGGTGCTGGAAGTTTTCCTGTGTCACATCTGTAACCTGAGGCAGGCAGGGGTAGGGTGGGGGTTGGTGCCCAGGTTGGATGACACCTACAGAAGTTGAAAGAAGGTCCAGAGGTAACACACTGCTGATCCCTTATCTGTCCTTTGAATTGCTCTCATCCACTCACTGACTGTCCATCACCTGCCATGTGCTGCACTAGGAGCTGGGATGCTTCTTGAATCAACATATTGGACAAACTTCCACCTGTGGAATCACAATCTGTGCTTCTACGAGACCCACGGGCATAGTCAAGTCTGAGAAGGGCCATCACAGGGCATTTGGCAGCAGCAGACAAAAGAATGAAGCCTTGTTATGTGGGGAGGTTATGCAATAAACAGGACTGACCACAGCTCCTCCCCTTCCTCTTTCCTGTCCTCATCACCTGATCCCATCCCTCAGCTGGGTTATAAAAAGCTCTGCCAGGCCCCAGCTTTCCTGAGAAGCCATTCTGCAAGGCCACAAAGATGAGCCGGCTCTGCCTGTCCTTCACCCTTCTCGTCCTCCTGGTTACCTTGGTGTCCTGCTCCCCAGGGGGGAAAAAGAGCAAACACGCCCAGGGTAAGTCCTGGCTCACCTCTCCTCTACAGGCTGGGGGAGAATGAGTGGAGTCCATAGAAGGGGCTGGGGGACAGAGGTTGTGGGGTGGGGGGTGTGCTGCGACCCTTTCTGGATTTCTCCTGTGAAGTCGAATAGTTTGAACTCCAAGGACATTTCATGACTCTCAAAAGGAGAAAAAAAAATTAAAAAAAAAATGTACCCTCCTAACTGTACCAGATCAGGGACCCCATCTCTGAGACTCTCTCTTTCTGCTCAGTGCCATGTACCTGAGCCTCACTGCAGTGTAATCAAAAAATCAATATTTGATTCTTGTCCTGATCCTGGAACAGACCTTCTGAAACTCCTGGAATTTATTCTTTTTGGTGGTAATGAGGTGAATACAGGAAGGTAACCTGAGAGACCTTCAGGGTGGGTCTGGTGTCCAAAAGCCCCATTTATGAGTTTAGTGGTTTGAACTTTCAACACCCCCCACCCAGCACCCCTGGGAGACGGGAGGTTACTGAGATGCAGATCAATCACCAGTGGGCAGTGATTCAATCGATATGCCTCTTTATTAACACCTCAATAAAAATCCATAAATATTGGAGTTCAGAGAGCATTTGGGATGGTGAACACATAGGGGCTGCTGTGAGGGTGGTGTGCTCCACTAGGACATGGGGCTCCGCACACATCTACTCCCCATTTGCCCTATGCATCTTCTCCATTTCACTTTCTTTGTGTTTTGTCCTTTATGATAACATGGGAGCTGTAAGTAATGGATTTTCCTGAGTTTGGTGATCGCTTCTATTGCTTATTAAACATGGAGGTGGGGTCATGGAGCCTCTGATTTTAGCCAGGTGGTCACAAGCATGAGTGATTCAGGTCCACGTGGCTTGCATTTGAAGTGAGGACCGTCTTGGGCTCTCAAACTGCGGAATCTGTACTAATTCAACTGATTTACTGAAAGAAGGAAATTGCCTTGTGGGACGCCCACTGGATATTGGGGAATTAGGTGGTGTTGATAGAGACACCACGTATTGGGTGTCAGGGAAAAACTCAGCCTCACTCTTCCCTGTGATCTAGGGTCTCCAGTGAGGCTCAGGGACAGGGAAGTAATGCAAGTGGGAAAGTGCACCCAGAAACTGTTACCAGGTATCTGTATTTTCAGAATTCCTGGCAGAGTCAGGTAGCTTATCAAAGTGTGTTTTGACACAATAATATCTTCTCCTGAAACTACGACTCACATGCCCTGTATCTGCAGTTTCCTCACCTGAACAAGGGAACCATGTTACATGGGCTCTATGAACAACTTATCAGTCCTGAATATAAAGAATTGAAACATATTTCATGGCCGATGTTGTCCATTTTCCAACAAGATGTGTTAGTCTGAGAAAATTTCTCAACCTATACATTTGGGAAAGAGATAATATTTAGGTGTGAAGTAATAATTATTTTTCTCATATTAAAAATAATCAAAAAGACGTGGGACAACTGAGCAGAGCAACTTCAGGGAAAGTAAGAAACAGAGCCCTCCACTGTGTGAGTGTGCTTTTGGGTCCAATGTTGACACAATATTAGTAAGGTCTTAAAGCACTTTCCCTTGTCTCCTGGTTGACTATTGACAATTAGTTTATTATTCTCTCAGTATATAGAATGCTAGAGTTAGATTGATAATTATGTAGACCTGCCCCATCATGAAGGAGACAGGAATTCAATTCTATTCATTCTGGTCAATGACTGTGTGCTTCGTGTGAGCATGAAATGGCAGATTCATTCCCTTGTCATATAATTATTAAGTCCTTACAAAGCATTGTTCTTGGTTCAGGGAAAGAGCTGTGGACAAAATATGGCAGAATGCCTTGCCTTCTAGGAGGGAGAGAGACAAGAGCAGGAGGGGGGAATACCATGCTAGGCTAAGAGTTTCTTGGAAGGTAGAGAATGATGGAGATAAAGGAGGCTGTGCTCATTCTGTACACTGATGGGTGAAACCTCCTGTAACAAAGGGGCTTTGGAGCAGAGGCTGTAGAGAGAACATGCCTGGTATAAACCAGGCTCAGGAATTACCAGTCTAACTGGATCTCAGAGAGTAGAAAGGGAGGAGAGGGGAAGGTGAGAAGACCAAAGAGGCCATGTGACTGAGCCTGACAATCTTTGAAGGATAAGAATCAGAACTTAACTGTGGGAGAGATGGGGAGTCACTGAGTGACTGGTTATGGTAGGAAAAGGAGAGGTTCCCTTTGACTGCAGTGTGGAGTGTGGCCTCTAGGGGATCAAGGACAGGGACAGAGGCCCAGTGAGCAGGCTGCTGCAGTGGTCCAGGGGAGCCATGATGGAAGGTGTACCTATGCTGTTCCCTGGGTCAATGCCAGTTCTCTTGAATAACAGGAATGACTTGCTCTGTTGAGGTTTCTGTGGAAGCTTCATTATCTGGTCATGATGCCTTAAATCATTAGCCATCAGTGATTGTTCAACCTCAAGCTCCTCTCCCCTCCCTGAGGTTTGCAAGCATTTGCGGGACTGTGTATGGAACCCACAGGGGAGGGTAGGCATGAAAGTTCCAACCCTCCTGTCAGGCTGTGTTTTCCCCTTGGCAACCAGAGCCCATTCTGAGGTTACTAGGGTCTTCCTAAGAGTCTGCTACTTCACATAACAAAGACACTTTCATTGCTCTCAGCATTTAAGAACTACCAAGCATTTTAGGAATTCTGTGCCAGGAAAAGGATGAAAAACAAATGTATATATTTCTTATTACAGTGCACAATATCAGGATAGTGTCAATATTCAATTTATACAGTCCCCGTGATGTAAGAGAATAGAACACCTTGGTATGTTTTCTTCATGACTTTCTCCATTCCAAACTGATTCCTTCACATGTTTTTATTAATGGGGAAAATTTTTACCATACACATAAGGGCAGAGAATAGTATAAAACCAAGGTACCTGGTTGCAATTATTACTGACATTTGGCTAGTGTTGTATACCTTGTACACCTTTTTTACTTCTTGGTTGTCAGAATTTTTTGAAGCTAATCAAAGGCATCATACCAATTAATCTTAAAATACATCATGAAGGAGATAGAAATTTTTACATGCTGACTATATCCTGACTAGTCTTGTGTCATTAATAATAATGTCCCAGAAAGCAGGTTTTCAAAAAGCCTTTTCTGTTTGACCATCCCCCACAATCCTAACATTCTGTATGACAAACAAATGTGTGGTTTCAGTTGTTGACCTTGTTGACTCAGCTGTGATGACCATCCTCAGAACTGACCCAGATCCCCTCCCATCCCAGTTACTTCTCAGCCTGACTTCCACCTGGAGCCTGAAAACACAGGTCGCCACCTGACACGCAAGTTCAGGTACTACTGCAACACCAACACCGGAAAATGTGTGGTCTTCACTTATGGTGGAAAACGGGGGAGGGGGAAGAGGAACCACTTCCTCACAGAAGAAGACTGCTTGAAGGCCTGCCATGGTCAGGTGGGGACCACGAGGTAAGAAAGAGGGCAAGGCAGGATGGGAGGGGAAGGGCTGGAGAAAGAGGTTGAGCTCAGGGGGCTGTACACCATTCACATCTGCACAGGGTCTTTGTTCCTGGCTGCTTCCCAGAAGTGGCTACAGTCTCCTGTGAAACCACACTCTGAGCCCATCCTTCATGTGCCAACTTGGAGATGGTCACCACCAGAAGCCCTGTCACAATAATCTGAGCCAACTCACATGCTCTCCCTTTCTCAGATGAGAACACCGACTCAGCCACCCTACAGAGAAGGTTTGCAGTTCTCCTGAGCATCCCACCCAGGCTTGGAAAATTCACTTCCTTCTTCGTGGCTATTTTGGTTCTGAGGTGGACTTTGTTTGATTATTTCTGGGAAAGTGTAGGATCTGTGAAGATGAACAGTGTCCAGGTCTGGGGCTCCAAAGATGCCAATAAGCCAGTTTCTTTCTTTCTGCAGAGAACCTGGGAACAGTACTGCCCAGAATGTTTGAAGTCTCAGGAAAAAATATGCACAGCTGGGCTTTGACTTCTTCTGAAACAGTTAGGTCTTCTCTGAGTCCTTCTCATCCCCCCCTCCTTAGCAACACCCTGCCTCATTCCTTCCCCCCGTGGGTCTACTTCCTTTAGTTCTGTCTCAGCCAATGTGTTCTCAGTACCATGACAGCAAGTCTTCCCTTTCTCCCTTGCACTTAACACAGTTTCTGGCACAAATGAGACAGTTCATAAATATTAGAGGATGGAAGGAATGAATGCAGAGCACATTGTTCATGATCCGAATATCTATACAGCCTATGATTTTGAAGCCAGGATTCTTATATTAAACCTCATCCTCACAGCATACACACCTTCTCCCCACACCCCACCATCACTGCTCCCCTCGTGGGTGGCCAAGGTGGAATTTCTGGCATCCAGTTCTCAGCATTAGTGGTGCCAGAGGACTTTTCAGTAAAGAAAGCCCATTTCCCCCACAATTTTGGTTGCACATTTTCTTTTCTGTGGCTTCAAACAGGTTGTCTTATATTTCAATAAATTCATACTCAAATTAAACTAACTGGAGTGGATTCTGTTGTTTGCAACTAAGAACCTTAACCAACAGGGTCCCTGGAAATGCTAGGGTCTCACTTATCTTCAGAGCAGTGGGCACCTCCCCATTTCCTGTCCTGAGACTGAGTATAGGAAGTATAGGAAGCAAACCCATTACAACACCATCTACCTCTTAATGGCCAGCACAGTCTACACAAAACCTAGGCTGACAGACACCTCAAAATGAAAGCTTTCATCTTTACTTCTTGAGTCAGCTCAAATTTGGGTGCAGGCTCTTCACCTGGACTCTCAGAAGGGGAAAGGAAGGAGCATGAGGTTCACTGTCAATTTTTCTGAGGAATTCCCTTGGCTGAGGTCACAAGTGGGAAGGGTGTATCTTACTCCAGTTGAAGAAAGGCAACTGCCCTTTTAGTGTGCCAGACTCTGCGTTAGCATTTTGCCTGCATTCTTCTACTAATCCTCCCAAGAATCCTACAAGGGAGGAAAGGGCAGCATGGAGATGTCACTTAGCTGCTCTATGAGCTTCCTAACACAGCAGGTCCCAGCTTTCCCCAGTAGAGTGACTTTGACGAGGTTTTCATGCTCCTGCCTCTGGGAAGATGTGGGATGGAGGCACCTTTGGAGAACAGAGAGTGTCTGTTTCATTACCGAGGAGGAACTTGAGGCATGGGGACCTCTACAAGCATACTATGAAATAATTAAGAGCACAGATGGTTTTGCTGCTGTTATTCACTTCCTTGTAGTCTTGGGCAAATTTCTCAAAATCTCTGAGCTTTACTTTCTTTAATTACAAAATAAGGATAACAATTGAACTTGTTAATGTTTCCAGCCAGAGACTAGTAGAAACACTCCCTTTCCTAGTTTAACTAGTCAGGTTTATTACTTACTGCAGCAAGTAATAAGAATCACCTTGGAAAACACTACGATGTCTCAGTAAGAGAATGTGAGAAAGAACTTATGAGATGTGGCTTTTATTAGGTGATTTGGGGGAGGATTTCAGGAAACTGGATTTGCACTGGATGTCTGATGTCAGGAAGTGGGGCCATTCTCTGCATGTGTACCTTTAAAGGAAGAGTAGATAGGGGTTAGAATTGTACTTGGTAAAGAAGTAGCAGTCACTCAGGATAGGGGGATGCTTGGTCATTTTCGTGGTTTGTGTAATTTAGCTCATTTTGTATGTATTCCAATGATTACCAAATGTCCTATTTTTGTCTTGATCCATCATAGACAAGGATGGTCCTGTCTCATGTTTAAGTTTTCTGAAATGTTTATGTTGACCAAGAGAATATAAGGCCACTGTGTTGTCAGGTCAGGTCTTGGAACTCAGAGGTTGCTTTTTTCTTTCTGCATCAGTCTCATAAAGTTGTGCTGAGAGTTGAAAATACTTGATATTTCTTAAATCGTATGTACAAGTATTGGCAGAGCAACTTTTTAATGAATGTCCTCTTGATAATAGTAATAGGAATACTATAATTATATAAATTATTGAATTTTATTAATAATTATTGATTTATAACAGTGTAATGGGAATGTGACTTTGTATTCATGAAAGGAGATTGCTTTCCATAACTCACTATGTTGTTTTGTGATTTTTGGCAAGTTATCTCACCCCTTGAGCCATAGATTATTTCATTGTAAAAGAGGATAATAGTATCTGACTTTGAAAGCTCCAGGTTTGGATCCTTTTGAGGACAATGTTGATATTGATGTTCAGGTGCTCTGAACACCACAGGCCAAAGAAAATTGTCTAGAAACACAGAGTTTTAGCGTCCTTGGCTCCTGACTGCTTTTTAAATCTGCTATCCATCAACTGTAGTAAAGAAAGGAACAGGGACTACCTTGGTGGAACAGTGGTGAAAAATCTGCCATCCACTGCAGGGGAAATGGTTTGATCCCTGGTCTGGGAAGATCCCACATGCTGAGGAGAAATTAAGGCCGTGGCACCAACTGTGGAGGCTGTGCTCTAGAATCTGGAAGCCACAATTACTGAAGCCCCGGCACCTAGAACCCAAGAGAAGCCACCGCAGTGAGAAGCCTGCACACCACAAAGAAAGAGTAGCCCCACTTGCCTCAAGTAGAGAAAGACTTCCCCTAGCAAGGAAGACCCAATGCCACCAAAATAAATAAATTAATAAAAATAAATTTAAATATTAAAAAAATAGGAGCAAACAACATAAATTGTTGTTGTGTCACCTTCAAGAAGATCACCCTCAGGAAGTTCCCCCAGTGCCAGTGGAGACTCACAGTCTCTCTTTCAAATAGGCCTCCTTCTTCCCCAGAGGGAACTGAAAGCCCCCTTGCTTCAGTGATTGACCTTACCCAGGTCCAGCCCCTTTCCCATCCCATGTTGCTTTATTTGAACCTCTGGTCCAAGGAGCTAAGTGTGAACTGTCAGAAGTACTCATTATCATTCTTATTACAAAGCTCTTTGACTTTGCAGGCAGCAGGGATATATATCTTTTGCCTCCATTCTGTCCACAACAACCCACAATCTGGGCACCACGGATTTGAGGTGACACCTGAGGCTCTGAAGATCTGGGAGATTTCATACCCCAGGTAATAAAGTTAGGAAAGGGGAGAGCTGGGACTCAAATTTTTTCCCTGTGATCCTAAAACCACTGGTGGAGAGACCAGAGTTGGGGGGGCAGGTGCTACAGGTGATCTTCCAATTTCTCTTGAGATCCACTTCAGCCCCTGAGATCCACCCACATAGGCAGGTCTCCTGTTGCTGAAGCCAGCTGAAGGGCACTGGGTGATCATGCTGTGGAGACATGTTCACCTCCCTGCTTCCCCTCTGCACACGCCCCTTACTCATTTTTCTAGCCAGAAAATCAAGGTTTGTGCCTCAGATGGAGATAGTCTCCACCTGGCTCACCATATGTCTGGGAAAGTGCCAGAGAAAGAGCTTGTGTCCATCCAGTTGAGATGCTGTCACAATGGGTGCACAACGATGTCCTGTTTCACACCTGTCTTCTCAGGTCAGTCCAGGATGGGAGGAATGACTGGCATTGATGCCCAGATGTGGTGACAACATTGGCGGTCTCAAAAGGAGGACCTGAGCTAACACATTGTGGTTCACTTATCTGTCTTTGAATTTGCTCTCATCTACTCTCTAATTGTCCATCACCTGCCACGCACTGCTCTAAGTGCAGGGATGCTCCATGAGGAACAAATCTGACAAAAATTCCACCTCTGGAATCACAATCTGTGTTTACACAAAACCCACAGGCACAGTCAAGTCGGAAAAGAGCTGTTACTGGGCATTTGGCCCCAGCAGGCAGAAGCAGGAAGCCTGGTTAAAGGGGGAGATTTGCAGGAACAGCACTGACCCCAGCTTCTCCCCTTCTTCACTCCTCTCCTTATCGTCTCTTCTGGCCCCTCAGTTAGGATAGGAAAAGCTCTATCAACCCCCAGCTTTCCTCAGAAACCCTCCAGCTATGCCCCAAATCTGAGCCTGCTTGGCCTCTCTGAGGTCCTTCTCATCGTGCTGAGCACCCTGGTGGCCGCCACACCAGGGAGTGAAAACAGCAGAAAGGCCAGGGCAAGTCCCTGCTCACCTCTCCTGCACAGGCTGGGGGGGGTGTGGTTTGGGGTGGGGGGAAAGTGGGGAGTCCATGTAAGGGGCTGAGAAATGGAGGTTGATGTTGGTTGCTGCCAAGCCTCTCTTGATTTCTCCTGGGATCTGGGCAGTTTTAAATCTAGTGATACATCCTCACTCTGAAAACGAATCATCACATTCCAGCTTTTTATAAAAGTAATGCACTGCATCCTACCAGACCAGGGACCTCATCTCTGAGGCTCTGTATCCTTGGTAACTGTCTTGTCCCTGAACTTCACTTTAATGTAAAGAAAAGATCCATGTTTGATCCTTATCCTGATTACTAGACCAGGCCTCCTGGAAGTTTTGTAATTTATTATATTCATAGGTCATGAGATAAGTCTGGTATGCAACCCCAGATAGCTTCTGGTTGGGACCAGACTCTAGACTTTCCCACCTGGTGATTACAGGATTAGAATCTTCAATGCCCAGCCCCTCTGCCGAGTGCAGTGGGTAATGAGGTAGAGTTCAATCACCAATGGTGAATGATTCAATCAAATTGCCTACCTCAATCCCTTAATTAAAACCCATAATACTGGGTTCAGAGAGATTCAGGGCAGGTGAACACATCAAGGGATTTTGAGGAGGATGTGTTCTGAGAGGGAATGGAGCCCCACCTACCCCAATCCCTCTTTGCCCCATGCATCTCCTCCATAGGGATCTCCCAAAATTCTATCCTTTATAATAACTTGAGACAGTAAGTAAAGGTCTTTTTGAGTTCTGTGACTGGATCTAATGATTATTGAATGTGGGAGGAGGGGTCATGGAACTTCTGAATTTATAAGCTGTTGGTCGTACGTAAGGGTGATCATGGGACTTGTGATCAACACTTAAAGTAGGGGCTGACCTCAGGGGCTGAGCCCTCAACCAGTGGGATATGTGCTACCTCCACAGATTACGCATCACAAGTGAATTGACTTGTGGGACATGCAGTGGGTGTTAGAGAATTGGTTGGTGTTGATAGAGACACCACATATTTGCTGTCCGGGACCAAACCCGGACTCGCTCTTCTCTATAATTTGTGGCTGGGGTGAGGTTCGAGGACAAAGGATGATTGTATGTGGGACTGAGCACTCAGAAGTCCTTACTGCTTATCTGCATTTTCAGAATTCCTGGCAGAATCAGGTAATTCATTAATAGGGTTCTCACATGATGGTATCTTTTCCCAATCCTACCACCCACATGCCTCGTGTCCTGAGGCAAGTGAACAGTAATTTCCTCTCCTGGGCAGTGGGACCATGTTATACCACTTCTTTGAAAGGATTACCAATCATGAATATAAAGAGTTTACCCATTTCATGGTCAATGATGGCCGTTTTCCACCAAAATGTCTTAGTTCTAAAATTTCTCTGGCTCCATTTCCTCACCAACTCCTCAAAAAGAAATTTATGTCAAAGAATGATCATTTCTCTATTATGAAATCAATCAGGAAGTTGAGTGTCGGTGAACTTCTTCCATTCCTGAGGCAACTACAGGGAGAGAAAGAAAAGCAATACTCTTGAAAGTTTGCTTGTTGGGACAAGACTGTTTTTTCCCAGGCTGGTAAGATATTAGTCCACTTGGCCCTTCCCCTTGTTCCCCAGTCAGACTATTGTTGTATTTTCCTATTAGGACATAGAATGTTAGAAATGGTCTCATAATTATATACATATACATCACCACCAAATAGAAGTGTCACCAACAGAAATTTTGCTCTATCCTGTCTCTTCAATGACTCTGCACCTGGCATGAGTATGAAATGGGAGATTCATTCCCCTGACAAATCTTTATCAAATATTTATATTTATTTTCCCTAGAAAGCATAGTTCTTGGTGTAGGAAACAGCTGAAACAAAACAATAAAATAATCTGCCTCCTAGGCAGGAGACAGAAAATACAGAAAGAGGACAATACTATGTCAGGTCATGTTGCTTGTTTTGAAGAATGAGAGTGATGGAGATAAAGGAGACTGTGCTCCTCCTTTAGAGGGTTAATGAAACCCTCTGTGATAAGGAGGTGTTAAGACCCTGACAAAAAACAAAAACAAAAACAAAAAATAAACAAAAACAAAAAAATAAAACAAATCAAAATCAAAGAACAACAACAACAAAAGTGCTTCCTGTGTTTCAACAGCAGCTGCAGCTCAGTGGGCTCAGTGGGTGGAGGGGAGGGGAATGAAAGTGGATGAGCCAGGGAGGCCATCGAGGCAAGCCATGGGTAGCCTTGTATGACTTTATAAGAATCAGAATTTGACGGTGAGAGAAATGGAGAGTCCTGGGGGGATTGGTCATGGGAGCAGTTGGATAGGGCTCAAGTTGTATGAGGGGCCCTGTTGCTGCAGTTTGGAGAGTGGCCTGTAGGGGGCGAAGAGCAGAGACAGAGGCCCAGGTGAGCCATGATGGAGCTTGGACCTATGTTGTTCCCTGGGCCCATCCAAGTTCTCAATTACATTAATGCCTTGCTACGTGGAGGTCTCTATGGAGGTTCACCACAAATCATGATTCATTAAATTGTTAGCCATTTGTGATTGATTCAACCTCCAAACCTCTCCCCTCCCTGAAGTGTGGGGACAGGGAAAGGGGAAGGTGGGAATGAAAATTTCCACCCTCTAATCAGACAGTTGGTTCCCCTGGCCACCAATCGTCATTCTTAGAGTAGGTAGGGGCTTTCAAAAGTCACCTCCCCCACATAATAAAAGACTCCCTTTTTACTCTCATCTTTTTCAAAATTCCAACATTGTAGGAGCTCCAATTGTGCCAGGAATGGGATGAAGGGGGGAAGGTAAAGGAAGCAAGTCTTTAGGGTGAAGGATTGTGAATTCAATTTGGTCAATGTTAAGTCCACGGTGCTTGTAGAACACTTAGGCAAGGATGTTGAGTAGACATCGATTCATTCATTCACTTGTCCATGAAACGTTTATTAGGGATAAAATATGTGAAGACTGAAAACTTTGACCAGATTCCATGGCTTCAAACTCTGGCTCTGCCCATTTCCTAGGTGTGTGGCCAATTCAATTTGGTAGAGCTTTACATTTGTGAGTGCAGATAGACCTTGAATGGTGTCCACAGAGAGGGGGGTCGTCCTTCCATTTACATAGGAGGAAACATAGGAGGCTCAGGAAAGGTGGGATTGCTGGTGACTCCGAGGGTGATAGTAGCAGAGTGAGTTCCCTGTCCTGATGTGCTGGCTAAAGTCACTGAGTCGATGAGAATCGCTAAGTAACTGTGAGAGAAATAGAAATAATAATGCAAAATACCTGTTACCACTTATTGACAGCCTACTGTCTGCCAAGCCCTGTACCTGTCTTCATCTCTAAATATCTCAACAAATTTAATGTTTTTTTACTGTTCAAATTCATACAAGCTGAAGTTCAGAGGTTTTAAGCTCTTCTCAAGGTCACATTACAAATACTGGCAGGGGCTGGGATTCAAACTCAACACCCTCTGTCTCCCATGACTTTCCTTAAAAGAGGCTTGAACTCTGTGCCTTCGAAAGCCTTGGAGATTCACTAGAGGAGACTCAAAATTCTTCAAATAGGGAGCTCTGCTTTTCATCATTTTTCATAATGAGATGAGGTGGAAACAAATTTTGTAAAGAATTTTGTTTGCATTTTTGGCAACAAAACCTTACCTGTGAGTTAGCACAAAATGTTGGCTGAGAAAAGCCACTGGATTGAAAAATAAGGAACTTAGTCTTGACCATGGTTTACATATCAGATCTCACTGATTGTGAGCAACAGAAACTGATTCTGGCTATTGGAGGCAGAGAAGCATTTTGTGAGAACACTGTGGGGATGTAGTGGGCATCCATTCTCCTTTCCTGATTATAACCTTAAGTGAGAACTTCTCCGAATCTTGTGTTGGCACACACAGCACTAACTGATTTAGTTCAGCTCACAGACTGAAGGGATTGCTAAAAGATTGCAGTTTGGAAAATATGGTAAGCAAGGAAGAAGTAAGGTCTTCCCAGGTCACCTCTGAATTACTTCCATTTGGGGGTCTTTTGTGATTTGTTGATTAAGACTCTATTACAGGGAGAGCATCTGGTTGGCCACTCTTTGCCTGTGGGTAGGGTAGACACTTGACATGCTCCCCTAACCCACCAGTCCTGGCTGTAAGTAGTCATTCCTCAATCAAAATAAGGCTATTGTATCAGGAAAAGGACAAATACATGCTGGGTGACAGAGCAACTGAATAGTCTATATGCTCAGAGAGAGAAGTTTCCATGGAGAGAAGAGACTTTGAATGGGTCCAACTGCCCCAAAGAAGAAAGCTACATTGTTTTGTTAAAGAAACCCTATTTATTGCTTGGAATTCCTCATATCTTCAATGTTCACTTGTTTACAGTCACCTTAAAGTGGGCAGGTTTACAACTGAGCCAGGCACATCCTCTTTGAAACTTTCCTTTTTCACTTTTACTTGCTTTCTTCCTTTTCATGATAAATGTGATTTTACACTCACGAAGTCACGTCCACAATCTTTGATGCGTCATCAATGTTAATATCCAATAGATTTGCCTGTGTGATGTTTGTGTGTTTGTATATTTGTAACATTGAAATAACCAGGACCACATGACTAACAATTTTTGGCGAGTGTCTTCCTTCTGATTTTCAGCTGTTTTTCCTCCAGCAAGTCACTTTCCCTTCGCTGAACTTCAGTTTCTTCATGAGTCAAATAGGAATAATAATACTTACTTCATAAGATTGTTAAATAGGAAGAAGCTACCTTTTACTGAACACTTACTGTGAGCCCGCCCCACAGGTCACAATTTTAAATTCTTTGCAGGTCATATGAGTGATGAGGATGGACGTATTTGGAGTGGGGGTGGGGGCAGGGAGGACAACAAGCTGTGGTGGGGATTATGGAAACTGGAGAAAATGCTCCCCTCATGAGAAGAGAGCAGCTCTACTTGGCTTAGTTCTTGGTTTTCACAGTGTGGTCCCTTGAGCAGCACCATCAGCAGAGATGGAAACCTGTTAGATGCAGATCCTCAGGTCCCAAACCTGTCCTAGAGTATTAAAACTCTGGGGGTGGAGGAGATCTCAAATCTCTGTTTGAACACTTGGCTAAGTGAGTCTGATGCTCACTCAAGTTGATACGCACAGCCCTTGTTAAACTGCAGGACTCTGTTGCTAGATCCTTTAGTTTTTCCAACAAAACTAGAAATATACTTTTATGTGAAATCCCCCACTGTTAAATCCTGGCCAATATTTCACATTTTAAATTGTAGAGTGTGAGCTAACAATAGTATATTCTAACAATATCTCAACCTCTGATTCATGCTTTTCATTTTAACCTTTAAAATAATCCATATTAAAAAAACAGTATTCATGAAACCACTTTAAAGGAGGAAGACTATGTAGGTGGAAAAATGAGATGCTGTTATATTACATACCAAGACAATGGTTACACCATGATTTTGATCTGAATGTACTTCTCACAGGGAACAGCATGACAAAAATCTAAACATTTTCTGCCTTCCCCAAGTGCATTCCATTCATTTCAAGAAGTGGCCTTAGAAAACATGGAATCCAATGTTCTCATTTTTCAGAAGGTTAAACTGAGGATTAGAGGAAGAGATATGACCTCAGTTCCACAATTTTAGTATCACTGCTCTTTATCCAGAATACAACACCTGTGAAGTTCCTCCCTTGTGATTTTTTTTAAAGATGCATCTAGGGGATGCAAAGGTTTGTAATTAGAGACTTCAGTCACTCATTAACAGGGAGGTGGAGGGAGCATGTGCCCATCAGGGGTCTTCTGGGTCTTGGGGCATCTAACCTGGACTAGAGGAAGGATGACTAGGAGAGGAGGACATTTGTACTGATAGACAAATGAGAGAGGAGAGGGGAGAAAAATGAATCTCTGCTGTGAGGGAGAGTCTCTGCTCTTCCCTGGTCTAGATGGACAAACTGAGGCAGGAAGAAGGGCAGGGCCAGAGAGCTTCCGCAACTAGCATCCTAGTTGTGCCACCTGCTATTTGTGGGTCCTGAGCAAGTCACATTACCTGTGCTTTCTGGCTGGAAAAAGGAGATTAGAATCCCAGATGTTGTAAGATTGCCATGAGGCTAAATGAAATCATACATGTGAAATGTATCAGGAGAAAGTAGACCCTCCACATGCAGTGGCTTGTTTTGTGAGTACCCCTGTCCCAATGTCCTTCTGTCCTGGGGCAGCTCCGTATTGAGAGCTCCTGCCCTTCTCAAGGGAAAGGGTGTCTTTGTACCAGGAAGGCAGCCCCTCCTGTCCTCTGAAGCTCATCATAGAGCCCGGCTCCCATCTCCTTGCCCCTGGAAGTGGAGCACAGTGTGTGTGTGTGTGTGTGTGTGTGTGTGTGTGTGTGTGTGTGTGTGTGTGTGTTAATGGAAGATTGCTTGAATATGTGTGGATGAGTGAGTTGGGGGGACCTTCGTGCTACACGGTGGTCACTGGGAGTGAATATATGGGCGTGAGTGAGGAGATTGTGGGTGTGTAATCCCTCACACGTGCAGTCTAGTTTACAGCTTACAATGCAGCGGAATGCATGTGCACAAACTCTGAAGCAGATTCCTGGATTCAAATCCTCTCTCTACGCTCTAAAGCTTTAGGCAAATTACTTTATTTCTTGTTACCTCAAGTTCCTACTCTAATAAGGAAATAACACTAGGTCCTCTCCCCTTTTTTTTTTTAGGATTTTTGAGGATTAGATAAGCTACTACATGGCAGGTGCTTGGATTAGGCCTGAAACATAGAAGAACCAAAGTTTTATCTGCTGTAATTACTTATTATTATTATTATTATTATTATTATTATTATTATTTTCATTATCTTTATTATTACAAAGTGCTTTGACTTCCAGGGAGAAGGAATATACGAAGGTTAACCAAAAACGACTCACACTTTGCCTGTAGAGTTTGTACAGCCAGAGTGAGGATAATTTTTGTCTCCCCTCATAGGTCCTTTGCTTCCACTGCTTCCACAGCAACCCCGTGTTGTGGGCAGCATTGATCTTGTGACATTTGAAGACACAGAGCTCTGGGAGATTTAAGTCATCAGGGCACAAAGTTAGGGAAAGGCAGAATTGCTACCCAAACCGAGGTCCTATGATTCCAAAATCACTGGGGGAGAGAGCAGGGAGAGGGGTGCTATTGTAGGCAAACTTCCAAGCTCCCCTGAGGTGCACTCAGGCAGACAACTGTCCTGCTTGTGAAACCAGGTGAGGGGCGGTGGGAGGTGATGCTGTGGAGACGTTTCAGTTCCCTGCGTCCCCTCTGCCATCACCCCTTGTTCTTTTTTGCTAACGAGAAAACAGGTTTCCATCCCCAGGAGGACATCACCTTCCTCCAGTTCATCTTCTGCATGGACCTCATTGCCAGGTACAGAGCAAGTGTCCATATACTTGCAAAACTGTGGCTAAGGTTGCTGGAAGGTGTCCTGTGTCACATCTGTCTTTTGAGTTAGGTAGGGGTACGGGTGGGGGTGAAGGGTATTGATGCCCAGGTGGGTTGACACCTGCAGGAGTTGAAAGGAGAACTTGAGCTAATACACTGCTGATCACTTTCTGTCCTTTGAATTGCTCTCATCCACTCACTGACTGTCCATCACCTGCCATGTGCCGCTCTAGGTGCTGGGATGCTCCCTGAATCAACATATTGGACAAAATTCCACCCAAGGGATCATAATCTGTGTCTCCACGAGACCCACGGGCATAGTCATGTCTGAGAAGGGCTGCCACAGGGCATTTGGCCTCAGCAGACAGAAGAAGGAAGCCTGGAGCATGGGGGCTCCACACACCTCTACTCCCCCTTTGTCCTCCAAAATTGCTCCATTGACTGTCTTTGTGTTTTGTCCTTCATAACAACATGGAAACTGTAAGTTACGGGTTTTCCTGAGTTTGATCACCGCCTCTATAGGTTATTGAACATGGCGGTGTGGTTATACAGCCTCCGATTTTTATCCAGTTGGTCACAGGCATGAGTGATTCTGGACCAAGTGGCTGACATTTGAAGTGAGGATAATCTTGAGCCCTCAATGTGCGGGATCTGCACTAACTCCACAGATTTACTATCAAGAGAAAGTTGCCTGTGGGACAACCAGCGGGTATTGGGAAATTAGGTGGTGTTGGTAGAGACACCATGTATTGGTTGTCAGGGAAGAACCCAAACTCACTCTCCCCTGTGATTTGGGGGCTCTGGTGATGCTCGGGGACAGGGAAGTAATGAAAGTGGGAAACTGCACCCAGAAACTCATCAGTTATCTGTATTTTCAGAATTCCTGGCAGAATCAGATAGCTTAGCAAAATGCATTGTGACATGATAGTGTCTTGTCCTGATCCTACCACCCACATGCCCTGTGTACTGGGGCAAGTCATCTGCAGTTTTCTCACTTGAACAGGGGAACCATGCTACATGGGTTCTTTAAACAGCTTACCAGTCATGAATTTAAGGAGTTTAAACACATTTAATGGCCAAATCTGTCCATTGTCCACCAAGATGTGTTAATCTGAAAAAAATTTCTCGCGATGTTGCCTTTGGGAAAAAGAAATTATTTAGGATCAAATAATGATTATTCCTCTAGTATTAAAATTAATCAGAAAGACTTGAGATCACTGAGCAGAGCAACTGCAGGGAAAGTAAGAAACACAGCCCTCCACTGTGTGAGTGGGCTTGTGGGGCCAAGGTTGACACAATATTAGTAAAGTCTTAAAGCCTTTTCCCTTGTCCCCTCCTTGACTATTGACTATTAGTTTATTACTGTCTCAGTGTATAGAATGTTAGAGGTAGATTGATAATTATGCAGACCTGCCTCATCATCCAGGAGACCGGAATTCAATTCTATTCATTCTGGTCGATGACTGTTGCTTGCTGTGAGCATGAAATGGGAGATTCATTCCCTTGCCATATTTTTATTAAGTCCTGACAAAACATTGTTCTTGGTGCAGGGAAAGCTCTGTGGAGAAAATATGGCAGAATATGTTGCCTTCTAGGAGGTAGAGAGACAATTGCAAAAGGAGAGAATACTATGCTAGGTTACAAGTTTGTTGAAGGTAGAGACTGATGGGATTAAAGGAGGCTGTGCTCCTTCTGTACACTGGTGGGCAAAACCCTCTGTGACAAGGGGGCGTTGGAGCAGAGGTTGCAGATACAACATGCCTGGTGTAAACCAGCTGCAGGAGTTACCATGGTAGCTAGAGCTGAGTGGGTGGGAGGGGAGAAGAGGGGAAGATGAGGAGACCAAGGAGGCCATGGGGACATATCCTGACAAGTCTTTTAGGATATGAATCAGAATTTGACTTTGGGAGACATGGGGAGTCACTGAGGCACTGATTAGGGAGCAGTGGGATAGGATCCATGTGGCTGCAGTGTGAAGAGTGGCCTCTAGGGGACCAAGGACAAGGACAGAGGCCCAGTGAGTAGGCTGTCGCAGTGGTCCAGGGGAGCCATGATGGAGGGTGTACCTATGTCATTCCCTGGGTTGATGCCAGCTTTCTTGAATACCAGGAATGACTTGCTCTGTTGAGATTTCTATGGAAACTTCATTAACTGGTCATGGTGCCTTAAATCATTAGCCATTTATGATTGTTCATCCTCTAGCTCCTGTCCCCTCCATGAGGTTGAGGAGTGTTTGGGGCACTGTAGATGGAACCCATGGAGGAGGGCAGGCATGAAATTTCCAACCCTCCTCTCAGGCAGTGGTTTCCCCTGGCAACCAGAGCCCATTCTGAGGTTACTAAGGTCTTCCCAAGAGTCACTGACCTCACATAACAAAGACACTTTCATTGCTCTAAGCATTTAAGAACTACCAAGGGTTTTAGGAATTCTGTGCCTGGAAAAGGACATGTACAAATGTATATATTTCTTATTATAATTTGCAGTATCCATATAGTGTCAATATTCAATTTGAACAGTCCTGGTGATGTAAGAAAAGTGAACACACTGGTATGTTTTCTTCATGGGTTTCTCCATTACAGCCTGATTCCTTCACACATTTTTGTTAATGGTGGAAAATTTTTACCATACACATAATGGCAGAGAATAGTAGTGTAAAACCCAGGTACCCAGCTCCAATAATTACTGACACATGGTGAGTATTCTTTACATTGTCCACCTGTTTTAATTCTTTGTTGGTAGACTTTTTGAAGCTAATCAAAGCATCATATCAATTAATCTTAAATACTTCATTAAGGAGATAGAAATTTTTACATGCTGCCTATATCAAGTCATGCTTAACACCATTAATAATAATGTTCCGGAAAGCAGGTTTTCAATAGGCTTTTCCATTTGACCATCCCCCAAACCCGAACATTCTCTATGACAAACAAATGGGTGGTTTCAGATGTTGACCTTGTAGACTGAGTTGTGGTGACCACCCTCATATCTGTCCCACAGCCCCTCTTCTCCCCGTAACTATTCAGAATAGGACACCTGTAAAGCCTCCTGTCTGGAGACTCATTAGAAGGGTCACTGAAATGCCCCCATTCTCAGATACTTCTAAAAGAGCAACACTGGAAAATGAGATGCCTTTACCATTGGGGGCAGCCAGGGGAAGAACAGCAACATCCACAAGGCAGAGGAGTGAATGAAGAACTGTGGTGGTCATGAGGGGGCCTTGGGGTAAGAAATGTGGCAGAGCAGGCTGGGAAGGGAAGGGCTCAGGAAAGAGGTGGAGCTCAGGGGTCCCCATACCATTCACACCTGCACAGGGCCTTTCATCCTCACTGTCCGCCAGGAGAAGTGGCTGCAGTGTCCTGAGAAACTACACTCTAAGCATAGCCTCCATGTGCCAGCTTGGCAGAAGATCACCCCTAGAAATCCCATCACAACAATCTGAGCCTACTCACATGCTCCCCCTTTATTAAGTGGGAACACTGAGTCAGCCACCCTACAGAGTAGGTCTACAGTTCTAATGAGCATCCCATCTAGGCTTGGAAAATTCACTTCTTTCTGTTGGTCATTGCAGTCCTAGGGTGGAATGTGGTTTCATGTTTCTGGGAATGTCTACGATCTGTCAAGATGAATGGGGTCCAGTCCAGGGCTTCAGAGATGTCAATCAGTATGTTCCTTTCTTTTTGCAGAGAACCTGGACACAGGACTCCCCCGAAGGTCTGAAGTCTGAGGAGGACCTCCACACCCCTGGGCTTTGGCTTCTTCTGAAACAGTTCGGTCTGATCTTAGTCCTTCTCAACCCTCTCCTCCTCAGCAGAACTCTGCCTCTTTCCTTCCCCCATGGGTCTACTTGCCTTAGTTCTGTCTCATCCAGTGCGTTCTAAGCACCATGAGAGCAAGTCTTCCTTTATCGCTCGCACTTAGCACAGTTTCTGCCATAAATATTAGAGGAAGGAAGTAATGAATACAGAAGCACATTGCTCATGACCCAAGTAACTATACAGCCCATGATTTGCAGTTAGGATTCTTGTCTTAACCCTCATCCTCACTGCATTGTCACATTCATCCACCTCCCCACCATCACTGCTCTCCTTGTGGGTGGCCAATGGGGAATTTCTGGCATTCAGTTCTCAGCATCAGTGGGCTAAAGTCTTTTCAATAAAGAAGCCCTTATGCCCCGAGGGGCAGAATTAATTGGGAGATTGGGATTGCCATATATACATTAATAACAAGAAAAAAATATCAAATTGTACACTAAATATATACAGTTTATTGTATGTCAATTGTAACTCAATAAAAGTTCTTTAAAAAAAAAAAAGAAGCCCCTATCCCCCATAATTTTTTTGCAGATTTTCCTTTCTGTGGCTTCATACAGTCTGTTTATATTTCAATAAATTCGTATTCATGTTAAAATAACTGGAGTGGATTCTGTTGTTTGCAAGTAAGAACCTTAACCAATGGGGTCCCTGGAAATGCTGGTCCTTCTCACTATTCTGCAGAGCAGTTGGCACCTCTCCTTTTCCTGTCCTCAGACTGAGCCGTACCAGGTATAGGAATCAAACCAATTAGAAAACCATCTACCTCTTATTTTTTTAAGCTTTTTATTGGAGTATAATTGTTTCACACTTGTGCCAGTTTCTGCTGTAAAACAAAAGGAATTGGTTCTACTTGTACATATATACCCATATACTCTCCATCCTGTGAATCCTTCCCACCACCCCCCCATCCGCAGCCTCTAAGTCATCCACAATCATCCAGTTGATCTCCCTGTAATATGCAGCACCTTCCCACTAGGTACTTATTTTACATTTGGTAATGTATACCATTTACCTCTTAATTGACACACCAAGTTACACAAAAATCCCACTGTCAGACACTTCAATATGAAAACTTTCATTCTTTACTTCTTGACCCAGCCAAAATTTGGATGCAGGCTGTTCTCTTGGACTGTCAGAAGGGGAAAAGGAGGAGCATGAGGCTCAATTGTTCATTTTTCTGAGGAATCCCCTTGCCTGAGGTCACAAGTGAGGAGGGTGTTTTTTACTCCAGTTAAAGAAGGACAACCACCCTTTTAGTGTGCCAGGCTCTGTGTTAGCATTTTGCTTACATTCTTCTATTAATCCTCCTAAGAATTCTTCCAGGGAGGAAACCATGGCATGGAGAAGTCACTTAGCTGCTGTATGAGTTTCCTAACACAGCAGGTCCCAGCTCTCCCAAGTACAGTGACTATGACAAGGTTTTCATGCTCCTGCCTCTGGGAAGATGTGGGATGGAGGTACCTTTGGAGAACAGAGAGTGTCTGTTTCACTACACAGGAGGAAATTGAAGCATGGGGACCTCAACAAGCATAGTATTGAAATAAATAAGAGCACAGATGGTGTTGGTGATATTGCCCACTTCCTTGTAGTCTTGGGAAAAATTCTCAACATCTCTGAACTTTACTTTCTTTAATGATAAAGTAAGGATAATGACTGTGCTTGTTAATGTTTCCAGCCAAACGACCAGTAGAAACACTCCGTTTCCTAGTTGGACTAGTCAGGTTTATTACTCACTGCAGCAAGGACTACGAATCACCTTGGAAAACAGTATGATGTCTCATTAAGAGAAGGTGAGAAAGAACTTATAGGATGTGGGCTTGTATTAGGTGATTCAAGGAAGGATTTCAGGATGCTGTCTTTTCACTGGATGTCTGCTGTCAGGAAGTGGGGCCATTCTCTGAATGGGTACCTGTAAAGGAAGATAAGATAGAAATTAGAGCTGTAATCAGTAAAGGAGTAGCAGTCACTCAGGATAGGGGGGTACTTGGTCATTTTCGTGGTTTGTGTAATTTAGCTCCTTTTGTATGTGTTCAAACATGATTACCAAATATCCTATTTTTGTCTTGATCCATCATGGACAAGAATCGCCCTGTCTCATGTTTAAGTTTTCTGAAATGTTTATGCTGACCAAGAGAATATAAGGTCCACTGTGATGCAGTGTCTTGGAACAGGTCAGGTCTTGGAACTCAGGTTGCTTTTTTCGTTCTCCATTAATCTTATAAAATTGTGCTGAGAGTTGAAAATACATGATATTTCTTAAATGCTTTGTACAAGTATTGGCAGAGCATGTTTTTAATGAAAGTCCTTTTGATAACAGTAAAGGAATACAATAATTATATAAACTATTTAATTTTTAGTAATAATTATTGATTTGTAAGAGTGTAATGGGAAAATTATTTGGTATTCATGAAAGGAGATTGGCTTCCATAACTCGCTATGTTGTTGTGTGATGTTGGGCAAGAGACATCACCCTTGTGCCACAGATTCTTTCTTTGTAAAGAAGGATGATACTATGACTTCAGAAAGCCCATGATTTGTGTCCTTTTGAGGACCATGTTGATTAGGGTGCTCAAGTGCTTTGAACACCACAGACCAAAGGAAATGGTATAGATACACATAGAGTTTTAAGTTTCCTTGACTCCTGACTGATTGTTTAAATCTGCAATCCATCAACTGTAGTAAAGAAGGGAAGAGGGCCTTTTTTGTGTCACAGTGGTGAAGAACCTGCCCTCCAATGATGCGGACATGTGTTCGATCCCTGGTCTGGGAAGATCCCACATTTTGGGGAGCAATTAAAGCCATGGGTGTCAACCTACTGAGTCTGTGCTCTAGAATCCAGGAGCCATGGCAACTGAAGCCTGGGAACCTAGAACCCATGCTCCACAACAAAAGAAGCCACCATAATGAGAAGCCCACGCACCACAACAAAGAGTAGCCCCATTTGCCTCAGATAGAGAAAGACCTCCCCTAGCAAGGAAGACCCAATGTAGTCAAAATAAACAAATAAAAAAAATAAATTTCAAAATTAAAAAGAAAGGAAATACAGCATATACTGTTGTCATCTTGTACAAGTTCACCCTCAGGAAGTTCCCCCAGTGCCAGAGGAGAGTCACAGTCTCTCTTCCAAATAGGCCTCCTTCTTCCCCAGAGGGAACTGAAAGCCCTATTGCTTCAGTTATTGATCTTATCTAGGTCCAGCCCCTTTACCACCCCACCTTGTCTGTATTTGACCCTCTGGTCAAAGGAGCTAAGAGTTAACTGTCAGAAGTACTCATTATCACTGTTATTACAAAGGACTTTGACTTTGCAGGGAGAAGGAATATATATCTCTTGCCCCCATTCCATCCACAACAAAACCCACAATCTGAGCACCATGGATTTCAGGTGACACCTGAGGATATGGGGCTCTGGGAGATTTCTTGCCCCAGGTCATAAAGTTAGGAAAAGGGAGAGTTGGGACTCAAACAGAGGTCCTGTGACCCTAAAACCACTGGTGAAGAGACCAGAGTTGGGGGGGGGGCGGGAATTGTTGCAGGTGATCTTCCAAGGTCCCCTGAGATCCACTCCAGCCTTTGGAATCCACTGAGGCAGGCAGCTCTCATGTTGCTGAAACCAGCTGAGGAGCACTGGGTGGGTGGTTATGCTGTGGAGACATGTTCAGATCCCTGCTTCTGCTCTGCTCACACCCCTTATGCATTTTTCTACCCCAAAAATCAAAGTTTGTGTCTCAGCTGGAGATAGTCTCGACCCGGCTCACCATATACCTGAAAAAGTGCCAGGGAAGAGCTTGTGTCTGTCCCGTTGAGTTGCTGCCACAATGGGTGCAGGACAATGTCACAGCTGTCTTTTGAGGTCGGTCCAGAATGGGGGGAATGGCTGGTATTGATGCCCAGATATGGTGACACTACTGGGAGGCTCAAAAGGAGGACCTGTGCTAACACCCTGTGATTCACTTATCTGTCTTTCAGTTTGCTCTTATCTACTCTCTGATGGTCCATCACCTGTCATGTGCTGCTCTAAGCATGAGGATTCTCCGTGAGGAACAAATCAGACAAGATTTCCACCCGTGGAATCACAATATGTGTTTCCACAAGACCCACAGGCATAGGCAAGTCTGAGCAATGCTGTTACTGGGCATTTGACCCCAGCAGGGAGAAGCTGGATGTGTGGTTATGGCAGGGGGAGATTTGCAGAAACAGCACTGACTCCTCGCCTTCTTCACTGCTCTCCTCATTGCCTCTTACCACCCCTCAGTTGGGATGTGAAAAGTTATGTCAGCTCCTATCTTTCCTCAGAAGCTCTCCTGCAAGGCTCCAAAGCTGAGCCAGCTCTTTCTCTCTGTAGCTCCTCTAATCCTGCTGGGCACCTTGGGGAGAGAAAGCAGCAACCAGGCCCAGGTTAAGTCCCTGCTCACATTTCCAATACAGGCCGTGGGGTGGGGAGAATGATGGAAGTCCATGTAAGAGGCTGGAGAACAGGGTTTGGAGGACTGCTGCCACCCTCCCTGGATTTCTCCTGGGAATTTGGTTAGTTTTAACTCTAGGGACACCTCCTCACTCTCAAAAGGAAACACTACATTCCAGCTTTTAATAAAACTAACGCACTGAACCCTAGCAGACCAGCGACCTCACCTCTGAGACTCTCTATTCATAGTCCCTACCTTGTCATTGAACCTCACTTTAATGTAGAGAAAAGATTCATTTTTGATCCATGTCCTCGTTCCTTAAACAGACCTCCTGAAAATCTTGCAATTTACTATCTTTATAGGTCATGAGATGCGTCTAGGATGGCACCCTAGATAGATTCCAGATTGTACTGGACTCCAGAAGATCCCACCTGGTGATTCGAGGGTTAGAACCTTCAACCTCCATCCCTCTGGGGAGAGGAGAGTGTACTGAGGACGAGTTCAATCAGCAATGGTGAATGACTCAATCAAAGTGCCTACTTCAAACACTCAATTAAAACTCATAATCATAGGGTTCAGAGAGCTTCATGGGAGGTGAACACATCAAGGGATTGTGAGGGGGTGTGTTCTGAGAGCACATGGAGGCTCACCACCCCCACTCCCTCTCTGCCCTGTGCATCTCCTACATACGGTTTTCCCAAAGTTTTATACTTTATAATAACTTGAGACAGTAAGTAAAGGGTTTTCTTGAGGTCTGTGAATTGTTTTAGTGATTATTAAATATCGGAGGTGGGCTCATGGAACCCTTGAATTTAGAGGAAGTTGGTCATATGTATGGGTGATCATGGGACTTGTGATCAACACTTTAAGTAGGGGCTGACCACAGGGTCAGGGTCCTCAACCTGTACAATATGTAGATTAAGAATCACAAATTAATTGACTTGTGGGATGCCCAATGGGTTTTAGAAAATTGATTGGTGTTGGTACGGACAGAACGTATTTGCTGGCAGAGACCAAACCTGGACTCACTCTCCTTTATAATTTGTGTCTGAGGTGAGGTTTGGGGACAGGGGATGACTGTATGTGGACAGTGCACTCAGCAGTCCTACTGGTTATCTGCATTTTCAGAATTCCTGGCAAAATCAGGTAATTCATTAATAAGGTTCTCACATGATGGTATCTTGTCCTGATCTTATGACCCACATGCCTCATATCCTGAGGCAAGAGATCAGTAATGTCCTCACCTGGACAGTGGGACCATGTTATACACCTTCTCTGAAAGGATTACCAATCATGAATATAAAAAGTTTACCCATTGCATGGTCAATGATGTTCATTATCCACCAAAATATCTTAGTCCGAAAATTTGTGTAGCTTCATTTCCTCACCAACTCACCAAAAAGAAATTTATGTCAAAGAATGATCATTTCTTTTATGAAATTCAACAGAAAGTCAAGTGTTGGTGAACTTCTACCATTCCTGAGGCAACTAGAGGGAGAGCAGGAAAAACAGTGCTTTTGCAAGTTTGCCTGTGGGGGCAACACTGTTATTTCCAGGCTGGTACAATATTAGTCAAACAAGACCCTTTCCCTTGTCCCCTAGTCAGACTATTATTGTATTTTCTTATTAGGATAGAGAATGTTAGAAATGGTCTCATAATTATATAGACATGTGCCATCACCAAATAGAAATGTCACCATCAGGATTTTTGCTCTATCCTGTCTCTTCGATGACTGTGCACTTGGCATGAGTATGAAATGGGAGATTCATTCCCCTGACAAAACTTTATCAAATATTTATGCTTCTAGTCCCTAGAAAGCATAGTTCTTGGCATAGGGAAACAGCTGAAACAAAATTTACTAATATAGTCTGACTTCTAGGTGGAAGACAGACAATACAGAAAGGGGAAAATACTATGCAAGGTCATGATGCCTGTTTTGAAGTGTGAGAGAGGTGGAGGTAAAGAAGACTGTGTTCATTCTGTAGAGGGTTAGTGAAACCCTCTGTGATCAGGAGGCATTGAGAAAAGGCTGCCAAAACAAACAAATAAACAGAAACAAAACAAATAAAACAAAAAAAATCAAACAACAACAACAACAACAGCAACACAGTGCTTGGTGTGTTTCAACTGCTGTGAGTTCAGATTGACTGGAGCTCATTGGGAGGAGAAGAAGTGAGTGAAAGGGGCAGAGGCAGGGTGGCCATCGAGGCAAGTCTTGAGGAGCCTTTTAGGATTTTATAAGAATCATGATTTGACTCTGAGAGAGATGGGTAGTCACGGAGGGATTCATCATGGGAGCAGTGGGAAAGGGCTCAAGTTGTATTAGGGACCCTGCGGCTGCAGTCTGGAGAGTGGCCTCTAGGGGGCGAAGGGCAGACACCGAGGCCCAGGTGAGCCATGGTGGACCATGGGCCAATGAGGTTTCCTGGGTCCATCCCAGTTCTCAATTACATGAATGCCTTGCTCTGTGGAGGTGTCTATGGAGGCTTCATCACAAATCATGAATCATTAAATTTATAGCCATTTGTGAGTGACTGAACCTCCAAATCCTCTCTCCTCCCTGAGGTGTAGGGGCAGGGAAAGGGGGAAGGTGGAAATGGAAATGCCCAGCCTCTAATCAGGCAGTTGGTTCCCTTGGCAACCAATTCCCATTCTTGGAGTAGGTAGGGGATTTCAAAAGTCCCCTCCCTCACATAATAAAAGACTCCCTTTTGACTCTCATCTTTTTTAAACTTCGAAAATTGTAGGAGCTCCCATGAGCCAGGAATGGGATGATGGGGGGAAGGTAGGGGAAGCAAGTCTTTAGGGGGAAGGACAGTGAATTCAGTTTGGTCAATGTTCAGTCCACAGTGCCTGTAGAACACTTAGGCAAGGATGTTGAGTAGACATCGATTCATTCATTCACTTGTTCATGTGATGTTTATTAGAGATAAAATATGTGATGACTGAATGCTTTGATCAGATTCCATGTCTTCAAACTCTGACTCTGCCAGTTTACTAGGTGTGTGGCCAGTTCAGTTGGCTAGAGCTTCACATTTGTCAGTGCAGAGAGACCTTGAATATTGTCCACAGAGGTGGAATCGTCCTCCCATTTACATAGGAGGAACCATAGGAGGGTCAGAAAAGGTGGGGATTGCTATTACCTCAGAGGATAATAGTAGCAGAGTGAGTGCTCTGTCCTGATGTGCTGGTAATAGTCACTGAGTCGATGAGAATTGCAAAGTAACTCTCGGAGAAAAAAAAATTACTAAATAACAGCTACAACTTATTGACAACCTATTCTGTACCAAGCCTTGCACATAAATCTCTATCTACAAACAACACAAGAATCTTACTTAAGTTTTTCCTCTGTTTAAAGTTATGCAAGCTGAAGCTCAGAGGCTTCAGCCTTTCTCCAAGGTCACAAATCCAATACTGGCACGGGCTAATATTCAAAATCAACATTCTCTGTCTGAGATGATTTTCCTTAAATGAGGTTTGAAAGCTGTGCCTTCAAAAGCCCCAGAGATTCACCAGAGGAGACTCCAAGTTCCTCAAATAGTGGAGCTCTGCTTTTCATCATTTTTCATGATGAGACCAACAGGAAACAAATTTTGTAAAGGCTTCTGTTCACATTTATGTCAGGAGAGACTTACCTATGAGTTAGAGGAGGTTGCTGGCTCAGAAAAGGCCACTGAATTGAAAAATGAGGAACCTGGTGGTGACTCTGGTGAAGGCATTAGATCTCACTGGTTGTGAGCAACAGAAAACGATGCTTGCTGATCAAAGAAGAGAAGGAATTTATGAGAACAGTGTGGGGATGTAGTGGGCATCCATTCTCCCTTTGTGACTGTATCCTTAAGCAAGATCCTCCTGGGTGCTTCTGTTGGCACCCACAGCACTAACTGATTTAGTTTAGCTCACAGACTGAAGGGAGTGCTAAAACGTCCTAGTGTGGAAAGTATGGTAAGCCAGGGAGAATCAAAGCCTTCCCCGGCCTCCTCTGAGTCACCTCCATTTTGGGATCTTTTGTGATTCATTGATGAAAAAATTCCAGGGAGAGCATCTGATTGACCACACTTTGCCTGGGAGTAGGGCAGGCACTTTAACAGACACCACAATCCCTCCTGTCCTGGGTGGAGGAAGAGTCATTCCTCAAGGAAAATTAGGCTACTCTATTAGGAAAAGGACAAACAGATGTTAGCTAACAGAGCCAAACATAGCTTATATACTCAGAGAGAGAAGTTTCCATGGAGAGAAGGGAGTTTGAATGGGTACAACAGTCCAAGAGGAGAAAGCTCCACTGTTTGGTGCAAAGCATCGTTTTTGTTCCTGGGAATTTCTCAGATCTTCAATGTTCACTTGGTTACAGCCACCTTAGAATGGGCAGGTCTGCAGCGGACTCATGTAACCTTCCATTTCAATTTTTCCTTCTTCCTTCCCTTGATGAAAATAATTTTACACTCAGGATATCACATCCACAATCTCTGATGCATCGTCTATGTTGATATCAGATAGATTTGCCTGTGTGATGTCTGTGTGTTTGTGTATTTGTGACATTGAAATAACCGGTGCCACATGACTAACAGTTTTTGGCATACATGTTCCTTCTGAGTTTCAGCTATTTTTTCTCCATCAAGTCACTTTCCTTAGCTGAACTTCACTTTTTTCACCTGTCAAATATGAGTAATAATACTTACTACATATGATTCTTAAATAAGAAGAAGCTACCTTTTAGTGAACACTGTGAGCCTTCCCCACAGCTCACAATTTTGAATTCCTTCCAGACCAGGTGAGTGATGAAGATGGAAGCAGTTGGAGTGGGGGTGGGGGTAGGGTGGACAACAAGGTATGGTGGGATTATGGAAACTGGAAAGAACAATCCCCTCATGAGAAGAGTGCAGTCCTACTTAGCTGCCTTCATGACTTTCAAAGTGTGGACCCTGAGCAGCACTATCAGGAGGCCTGGAAACCAGTTAGATGAAGATACTCGGGTCCCACCTCTGTCCTACTGAGTCAGCGTTCTGGGGGTGGAGATCTCAAATCTCTCAACACTTGACTAAGTTAGTTTGATGCTCACTCAAGTTTGATACCCACAGGTCTTGTTAAACACCAGGATTGTGTTTCTACGTCCTTTAGTTTTTCCAACAAAGCTAGAAATACACTTTTATATGAAATTCACCACTGTTATATCCTTGCAAATGTTTCCAATTGTAAATGTAGTCTGCGAGCTAACAATACTTATATATTCTAACAATATTTGAACTTCTAGTTTATGCTTTTCCTTTTTAATCTTTAAAACAATCCTAAAGAAATATTATTTGCAACACCACTTTTAAGGAAGAAGACTACATAGGTCCAAAAAGTGAGGTTCTGTCATATCACATAGCAAGACCATGGCCACCCATGACTTTGACCTGAATGAACTCCTCACAGGGCACAGCATCACAAAAATCTAAACATCTTCTGCCTGCCCAGAGGGAATTCCATCCATTTCAAGAAGGGGCCTTATGGAGCATGGAATCCAAGATTCTCATTTTGTTAGGGTTAAACTGAGGATTACAAGCAGAGCTATGACCTCAGGTCCATAGTGTTGGGATCACTGGCCTTTATCAAGAATACAACCCCTGTAATATTCCTAACCTGTGATTTTTCTGAAGATGCCCACAAGGGGCTGGGAAGTAATTAGCAACCTCATTCACTCGTGAGCAGGGCAGTGGGAGGTGAAGGGAGTTAGGGTCCATTAGGGGTATTCTGGGTCTGAAGGCATCTAGCCAGGAATACAGGGAGTAGGATGAGGAGGGGAAGACATTGGGAGAGATAGACAGACAGATGAGAGAGGAGAGGGGAGAAAAAGGTGGAGTCTCTGCCATGAGAGAGAGTCTCTGCTATTCCCTCATCTAGATGGACAGATTGAGGCAAGAAGAGGGACGGGGCCAGAGGGTCTCCTCAACTAGAAACTAAGTTGGCCACCTGCTGGTTATGGGTCCTGAGCAAGTCCCTGTACCTCTGGGAGCCTTTGCTTTCTGGTTGCCAGAATGGGATGAGAATCTCAAATGTTGTAGGGTTGACCTTATGCTAAGTGAAATCATACTTGTGAAAGGTCTCAGGAGAGATCAGACCCTCCACACACAGTGGCTTGTTTTGTGAGCACCCGGTCCCAATGCCCTTGTGTCCTCGGGCAGGTTGGTATTGAGATTTCCTGCCCTTCTCAAGGGAAAGGGTGTCTGTGCCAGGAAGGCAGCCCCTCCTCATCAGTTCATCACCCAGCTCTGTACATGTTTGACATTTTGCTGGGCTTGCTCCTGGGGCTTCTGGGCAATGAGCTCAGCTCCCTTCTCCTTGATCTGGGAAGTAGAGCAAAGTGTGTGTGTGTGTGTGTGTGTGTGTGTGTGTGTGTGTGTGTGTTAAAGGATTACTGCTTGAATATGTGTGGATGAGTGAATTGTGGGGGCCTTTGTACTACATGGTTGTCACTGGGAGTGGGTATATGGGAGTGAGTAGGAGATTGTGGGCATGTAATCCTTCACACGTGCACTACACTTTACAGCTTACAATGCATCAGAGTGCATGTGCACAGACTCCGAACCAGATTCGTAGATTCAAATCCTCCCTCTACACTCTAAAACTCTAGGCAAAATACTTTATCTCTTATCTCAGGTTCCTCCGCTGTATCATGAAGAAATATCACTAGTTTTTCTCCCATCATTTAGGATTTTTGAGGATTAGATGACCTAATACATGACAAGTACTAAGGATAATGCCTGACACATAGAAGAACCAAAGTTTTATCTGCTGTAATTTCTTCTTCTTCCCCTTCTTATTCCCCTTCTCCTTCTCCTTCTTCTTCTTCTTCCTCTTTTTTTTTTCTTCTTCTTCTTCTTTCTCTTCTTCTTCTTCTTTTTCATTATTATTATTATTATTATTATCATTATTATTAAACAGTGCTTTGGCTTCTCAGGGAAAAAGAAAAATTACCAACACTTTGCTTGAAGAATTTATACAGCCAGAGTGAGGATAAATTGTGACTCCGCTCTTAGGCCTTTTGCCTCCATTGCTTCCAAAACAACACTATAATGCCAGCAACAATGATCTTGTGACATTTGAAGACACAGAGCTCTAGGAGATTTCAATCCTCAAGCACAAAGTTAGGAAAAGGAAGTTGGTTCCCAAACCGAGGTCCTATGATTCTAAAATCACTGGGGAGGGAGCAGCAGGAAGGAGACTCTTGTAGGCAATCTTTCAAGCTCCCCTGAGGTCCACTCAGGCAGGAAACTGTCCTGTTTTGAAACCAGGTGGAAGATTTAAGTCCTCAGGACACAAAGTTAGGAAAAGGCAGTTGGTTGTCAAATCGAGGTCCTATCATTCTAAAACCACTGGAGGAGAGAGCAGCTGGAGGGGGGCTGTTATAGGTGATATTCCAAGCTCACCTAAGTTCCTCTCAGGCAGGCAACTGTCCTGTATTTGAAACCAGGTGAATGGGTGGGAGGTCATGATGTGGAGACATGTTCAGCTCCCTGCTTCGCCTCTGCTCACATGCCTTACTCTTCTTCTCTATCCAGAAATCAGGTTTGCTTCCCCAGGAGGATATCACTTTCTTCCAGTTCAAGTTCTGCCTGGACCACAGTGCCAGGTAAACAGCAAGTGTCCATCTAGTTCAGGAACTGTGGCAAAGGTTGCTGGAAGCTGTCCTGTGTCACTTCTGTTTCCTGAGTTAGGTAGGGGTAAGGGGTGGGGCAGGTGAAGGGTATTGATGCACAGGTGGGTTGACACCTGCAGAAGTTGAAAGAAGAACCTTATCACTTATCTGCCTTTGAACTGCTCTCATCCACTCACTGACAGTCCATCACCTGACAGGCACTGCTCTAGGTGCAGAGATGCTCCCTGAATCAACATATTGGACAAAATTCCACCCATGGAATCACAGTCTGTGTTTCCATGAGACCCACGGGCATAGTCAAGTCTGAGAAGGGCCGCCACAGGGCATTTGGCCCCAACAGACAGGAGAAGGAACCTTGGTTAGGTAAGGAGGTTATGCAATAAAGAGGACTGACCCCAGATCCTCCCCTTCCTCCCTCCTGTCCTCATAGCCTGATCCCACCCCTCAGCTGGGTTATGAAAAGCTCTGTCAGCCCCTAACTTTCCTGGGAAGCCCTCCTGCAAGGCCATGAAGATGAGCTGGCTCTGCCTGTCTGTAGCCCTTCTCGTCCTCCTGGTTACCCTGGTGTCCTGCACCCCGGGGGGAAAACAGAGCAAACATGCCCAGGGTAAGTCCTGGCTCACCTCTCCTCTACAGGCTGGGGAGGAAAGAGTGGATTCCATGGAAGGGACTGGGAAGCAGAGGTGGGGGGATGCTGCCAACCCTCTCTGAGTTTCTCCTGGGAAGTTGAGCAGCTTGAACTCCAGGGACATTTCATGACTCTCAAAAGGAAAAAAAAATAAAATTAAAAAATATATGCCAACTAACTACCAGATTAGGTACCCCATCCCTGAGACTCTCTATTCCTGGCCAGTGCCATGTCTCTGAACCTCACTGTAGTGTAATCAAAAGATCAATATTTGATTCTTGTCCTGGTCTTGGAACAGACCTCCTGAAACTCATGGAATATACTCTCTTTTTTATGGTAATGAGGTGAGTAAAGGAAGGTGACCTGAGAGACCTTCAGGACAGGGCTGATCAAAAAAAGCCCCAATCATGTGTTTAGAGGTTAGAACTTTCCACACCATCCACCCAGCACCCCTGGGAGACGGGAGGGTACTGAGGTGCATATCAATCACCAGTGGCCAATGATTCAATCGCTATACCTGTTTATTGACAACTCAATAAAAATCCATAAATATTGGAGTTCAGAGAGCATTCGAGGTGGTGAACACATGGAGGTGCTCTGAGAGTGGTGTGCTCCACTAGGGTATGGGGACTCCACACCCCTCTACTCCCCGTTTGCCCTATGCATCTTCACCATTTCACTCTCTTTGTGTTTTTGTCCTTTATAATAACACAGGAACTGTAAGTAACCTGTTGTCCTGAGTTTGGTCATCACCTCTATTGATTATTGAACGTGGAGGTGTGGTTATACACCTTCCAATTTTTCACCAGTTACTGACAAGCATGAGTGATTATGGACCACCTGTGGGCACTTGAAGTGAGGACAGACTTGAAACTTCACCCTGCGGGATGTGCACTAATTGCGCAGATTTACTATCAGGGGAAGTTTCCTTGTGGGACTCCCAGCGGGTATTGGGAATTGAGTGGTGTTGGTAGAGACACCATGTATTGGGTGTCAGGGAAGAATCCAGACTCACTTTTCCATGTGATTTGGGGTCTCTGGTGAGTCTTGGGGAAAAGTAGGTAATGAAAGGGGGAAATTGCAACCACAAACTCTTACCAGTTATCAGTATTTTCAGAACTCCTCCCAGAATCAGGTAGCTTATCAAAATGCATTGTGACATGCTAGTATCTTGTCCTGAAGTTAACACTCACATGCCTGTGTCCTGGGGCAAGTCATCTGCAGTTTCCTCACCTGAACAGGGGAACCATATTACGTGGGTTGTTTACACAGCTTACCAGTCCAGAATTTAAAGAGTTTAAATACAGTTCATGGCCAATTTTGTCCATTTTCCACCAAGATGTGTTAAACTGAAAAAATTTCTCAACCTATACATTTGTAAAAGAGAAACTATTTAGGTATCAAATAATAATTATTCTTTTAGTATTAAAATTAATCAGAAGGACATGGGACCACTGAGCAGAGCAACTGCAGGGAAAGTTAGAAACACAGCCCTATGTTGTGTGAGTTGGCTTCTGGGGTGAAGGTTGACACAATAATAGTAAAGTCTTAAAGCCCTTTCCCTTGTCTCCTGTGTGACTATTGAGTATTATTTTATTATCCTCTCAGCATATGGAAAATTAGATTGATAATTATGTAGACCTGGCCCATCATCAAGTAGAGAGAAGTTCACTTATATACCTTCTAGTCAATGATTGTGCACTTGATGTGAGCATGAAATGGGAGATTCATGTCCTTGCCATATATCTATTATGTCCCTACAAAGCATTGTTCTTTGTGCAGGGAAAAAATGTAGACAAAATATGGCAAAATATGTTTCCTTCTAGGAGGAGGAGAGACAAGAGCAAAAGGGGGGAATACTATGCTAGGTTATGAGTTTGTTGAAGGTAGAGAATGATGGGGATAAAGGAGGCTGTGCTCCTTCTGTACACTGATGGGAGAAATCCTCTGTGACAAGCTGGCGCTGAAGCAGAGGCTGCAGATACAACATGCCTGGTGTAAACCAGCAGCAGAAAATACCAGGGTAACTGAAGCATAGTGGGAGAGAGTGGAGGAGAGGGGAAGGTGAGGAGACCAAAAGAGGTCATGGGACAGATCCTGACGAGCTTTGTAAGATAAGAATCAGAAATGAGCTGTGGGAGAGAAGGGGAGGGTGGAGGGACTGGTCATGGGAGCATTGAGACAGCACCCCTGTGGCTGTAGTGCATAGAGTGGCCTCTAAGGGACAAAGGACAGGGACAGAGGCCCAGTGTGCAGGCTGCTGCAGTGGTCCAGGAGAGCCATGATGGAGGGTGTACATATGTTGTTCCTGGGGTTGATGCCAGTTTGTTTGAATAACAGGAATGATTTGCTCTATTGAGGATTCTGTGGAAGCTTCATTACCTGGTCATGGTGCCTTAAGTCATTAACCATTCATGATAGTTCAGCCTCCAGCTCCCCTCCTGTACATGAGGTTGAGGGTGTGGGGGACTGTAGATGTAACGCATGGGGGAGGGTAGGCATGAAAGTTCCAACCCTCCTGTCAGGCAATGGTTTCCCCGGGCAACAAGAGCCCATTCTGAGATTACTATGGTTTTCCTAAAAATCACATACTTCAAATAACAAAAGACACTTTTATTGCTCTCAGCATTTAAGAACTACCAAGGGTTTTAGTTCTGTGCCAGGAAAAGGACGAAGAAAAACTGCATATATTTCTAGTTTTTCTTAAGAACTTTTATTGAGATATAGTTAACATACAATAAACTGCATATATTTAGAGTGTACAATTTGGTATCCCAATTTCCCAATTCATTACCCCCCAACCCTCCCCGCTTTACCCACTTGGTGTCCATGTGTTATTTCTCTACATCTGTGTCTCTATTTCTGTCTTGCAAACCAGTTGATTTGTACCATTTTCTAAATTCTCATATATGTATTAACATATGATATTTGTTTTTCTCTTTCTGACTCACTTCACTCTGTATGACAGTCTCTAGGTCCATCCATGTCTCTTCAAATGTCCCAATGTCATTCCTTGTTACAGCTGAGTAATATTCCATTGTATATATGTACCACATCTTTTTTATCCATTCGTCTGTTGATGGACATTTAGATTGCTTCCACATCCTGGCTATTGTAAATAGTGCTGCAGTGAACGTTGGAGTGCATGTGTCTTTTTGAATTATGGTGTCCTCTGAGTATAAGCCCAGTAGTGGGATTGCTGGGTCATATGGTAACTGTATTTTTGGTTTTGCAAGGAACCTCCATATTGTTCTCCATAGTGGCTGTACCAAATTACATTCCCACCAACAGTGCAAGAGGGTTCCCTTTTCTCCACACCCTCTCCAGCATTTACTGTTTGTAGATTTTCTGATGATGCCCATTCTAACTGGTGTGAGGTGATACCTCATTGTAGTTTTTGATTTGCTTTCTCTAATTAGTGATGTTGAGCAACTTTTCATGTGTCTCTTGGCCATCCATATGTCTTCTTTGGAGAAATGCCTATTTAGGTCTTCTGCCCATTTTTTGATTGGGTTGTTTGTTTTTCTGATATTGAGCTAGACAGACTGTTTATATATTTTGGAAATAGATCCTTTTTCTGTTGATACACTTGCAAATATTTTCTCTCATTCTAAGGGTTGTCTTTTCATCTTGCTTAAAGTTTCCTTTGCTGTGCAGAAGCTTTGAAGTTTCATTAGGTCCCACCTATTTACTTTTGTTTTTATTTCCATTACTCTAGGAGGTGATCAAAAAAGATCTTGCTGTGATCTATGTCGAAGTGTGTTCTTCCTATGTTTTCCTCTAGGAGTTTTATAGTGTCTGGCCTTACACTTAGGTCTTTAATTCATTTTGAGTTTATTTTTGTGTATGGTGTTAAGGAATGTTCTAATTTCATTCTTTTACATGTATCTGTCCAGTTTTCCCAGCACCACTTATTGAAGAGGCTGCCTTTTCTCCATTGTATATCCTTGCCTCCTTTGTCACAGATTAGTTGACCATAGTTTTTCTTTGGGCTCTCTATATTGTTCCATTGATCTATATTTCTGATTTTTTGCCAGTACCATACTGTCTTGATCACTGTAGCCTTGTATTATAGCCTGAAATCAGGAAGCCTGATTCCACCAACTCTATCTTTCCTTCTTAATTTGCTTTGGCTATTCGGGGTCTTTTGCGTTTCCATACAAACCATAAAATTTCTTGTTCTAGTTCTGTGAAAAATGCCATTGGTAATTTGATAGGGATTGCATTGAATCTGTAAACTGCTTTGGGTAGCGTAGTCATTTTCACAATGTTGATTCTTCCAATGCAAGAGCATGGTATGTCCCTCCATCTGTTTGTATCATCTTTGATTTCTTTCATTTGTGTCTTATAGTTTTCTAATTACAGGTCTTTTACCTCCTTAGTTAGGTTTACTCCTAGGTATTTTATTCTATGTTTTTGCAATGGTGAATGGGATTGTTTCCTTAATTTCTCTTTCTGATCTTACATTGTTAGGATATAGAAATGCAAGAGATTTCTGTGTGTTAATTATGTATCCTGCAACTTTACCAAATTCATTGATTAGCTCAAGTAGTTTTCTGGTGGCATCTTTAGGATTTGCTATTTATAATATCATGTCATCTGTGAACAGTGACAGGTTTTACTTCTTTTCCAATTTGGATTCCTTTTATTTCTTTTTGTTCTCTGATTGCTGTGGCAAGAACTTCCAAAACTATGTTGAATAGCAGTGGTGAGAGTGGACATCCTTGTCTTGTTCCAGACCTTAGATGGAATGCTTTCAACTTTTCACCATTGAGAATGGTGTTTGCTGTGGGTTTGTGGTATATGGCCTTTATTATGCTGAGGTATGTTCCCTCTATGCCCACCTTATGGAGAGTTTTTATCATAAATATGGAGTGAATTTTGTCAAAAGCTTTTTCTGCATCTATTGAGATGATCATGTGGTTTTTACCCTTCAATTTGTTAATATGGTGTATCACATTGATTGATTTGTGTATATTGATGAATCCTTGCATTCCAGACTAATTCCTCTACATGTTTTTATTAACAATGGAAAATTTTTACCATACACGTAGGGGCAAAAAATAGTATTATAAAACCCAGGTACTAAGCTGCAATAATTACTGACATATGACGAGGGTTCTATAACTGGTACACCATTTTAAATTTTCGCTTGGTAGATTTTCTTAAAGATAATCAAAGGCATCATACCAATTAATCTTAAAATACTTCATGAAGGCAATGCTAATTTTTACATGCTGACTATATTGTGTCATGCCTAGCACCATTAGTAATAAGTCCCAGAAAGCAAGTTGTCAAATAGCCTTTTTCATTTCACCATCCCTCACAACCCTAACATTCTCTATGACAAACAAATGGGTGGTTTCACTTGTAGACCTTGTAGACTGAGCTGTGATGACCATCCTCATAATTGACCCAGAACCTCCTTCATCTCAGTAACTTCTCAGCCTGAATTCCACCTGAAGCCTCAACACAAGGGTCTCAGCGTGACCCCCAAGATCTGGTACTACTGCATTTAAAACACCTGGGAATGCAAGGCCTATACCTATGGTGCCTTCCTGAGGAATCGGACAAGTAACTACTTCCTCAAGATAGAAGAATGCATGAAGGTCTGCGGTGGTCATGAGGGGAACAGGGAGTAGGAAAGGAGGCAGGGTAGGGTGGGAGGCAAAGTGCTGGGGAAAGAAGAGTAGCACAGGGGGCCACACACCATTCAACCCTGCACAGGGTCTTTCCTCCCCCTGCCTCCCAGGAGAAGTGGCTGCAGTGTCCTGAGATATCACACACTGAGCCCATCCTCCATGTGTCAGCTTGGCACAAGGTCACTGCCAGAAGCCCAATTACGCTACTCTGAGCCTACTCACATGCTTCCCCTTTCTCAGATGGGAAAACTGAGTCAGCCACCCTACAGACAGGTTTACAGTTCTGCTGAGCATCCCACTCAGGCTTGGAAAATTCACTTTCTTCTTGTGGGTCACTGTTGTCCTGGGGTGGACTGTGGTTGCATATTTCTGGAAAAGTCTAGGATCTGTCAATTTGAAAGGTGTTGAGGTCTGGGCATTCAGAGATGTCAACCAGCAAGTTTCTTTCTTTTTGCAGAGAACGTGGGAACAGTACTCTCCCGACTGTCTGAAGTCTGAGGAGAACCCATGCACAGCTGGGCGTTGGCTTCTTCTGAAGCAGTTTGGTCTGCTCTGAGCCCTTCTCAATCATCCCCTCCTCAGCAGCACCCTGCCTCATACCCTTTCCCCCATGGCACTACTTGCTTTAGTTCTGTCTCATCCAGTGGGTTCTAACTACCATGACAGCAAGTCTTCCCTTGGTCCCTTGCACTTAGCACAGTTCCTGGCACAAAGGAGACAGTCCATGAATATTAGAGGATGGAAGGAATGAATGCAGGAGCACATTGTTCATGACCCTAGTAACAATAGAGCCTATGGTTTGAAGCCAGGATTCTTGTCTTAACACTCATCCTCACTACACCCACACATTCATCCCCCACCCCACCATCAATACTCACATTGTGCATGGCCAGGGTGGAATTTTTGGCATCCAGTTCTTAGCATCAGTGGTGGGAGAGGTCTTTTTCATAAAGCTACCCTTTCCCCTTCAACTTTCTTGCAGATTTTCCTATCTGTGGCTTCAAACAATCTGTCTTGTATTTTAATAAAATAATATTCAAATTAAACTAACTGGAGTGGATTGTTTTGTGCAACTAAGAACCTTTACCAATAGGGTGCCTGGAAATGCGCATCCTTCTCACTATTCTGCAAAACAGTGAGCACCTCCCCTTTGTTTGTCCTGCGACTGGATCCTACTAAGTATATGAATAAAACACATTAGAGTACCATGTACCTCTTAATGGCCACCTCAAGCTACACAAAAATCCAGCTAATAGACATTCAGAATGAAACCTTTGATTCTTTTCTTTTAAATTATTTATTTATTTATTTATGTAATTTATTGGCTACATTGGGTCTTCATTGCTGCACACAGCTTTTCTCTAGTTGCTGTGAACAGGGGCTACTCTTCATTGTGTTGTGTAGGCTCCTCATTACAGTGGCTTCTCTTGTTATGGAGCACAGGCTCTAAGCACATGGGCTTCAGTATATGCATCACATGGGCTAAATAGTTGTGGCTCACAGGCTCTAGAGCACAGGCTCAATAGTTGTGGCACATGGGCTTAGTTGCTCCACCACATGTGGAATCTTCCCAGAGTCAATCTCGAACCCGTGTCCCCTGCATTGGCAGGCGGATTCTTAACCACTGTGCCACCTAGGAAGTCCAAGCCTTCATTCTTTACTTCTTGAGACTCCTGAGATTTGGGTGCAGGTTGGTTTCCTGACTCTCAGGAAGAGAAAAGAAGGAACATGAGGCTCCATTTTCCAGATGTCCAATGAATCCCCTAGCTTAAGTTCATAAGTGGGGAGGGTGTTTCTTACTCCAGTTAAAGAAGGGCAACTACCCTTTTAGTGTGCTAGGCTCTGTATTAGGATTTTGCCTGCATTCTTCTACTAATCCTCCTAAGAATCCTTCAAGGGAAGATACCATGGCATGGAGGTGTCACTTAGCTGCAGTATGAGTTTCCTGACAATTCAGGCCCCAGCTCTCCCAAGTAGTGTGACTTTGATAAGGTTTTCATGCTGCCTTGGGAAGATGTGGGTTGGAGGCACCTTTGGAGAACAGAGAGTGTCTGTTTCACTACACAGGAGGAAATTGAGGCATGGGGACCTCTACAAGCATAGTATGGAAATAAACAAGAGCACAGATTGTGCTGGTGCTGTTACTCACTTCCTTGCGGTCTTGGGCAAATTTCTCAACATCTCTGAGTGTTACTTTCTTTAAGTATAAAATAAGGATAATGGTTGCAGTTGACAATATTTCCAGCCAGAGAGCACTAGACACACTCCATTTCCTAGCTGAAGTGGGCATGAATATTACTCATTGCAGCAAAGAAAAGATACCACTTTGGAAAACAGTATGATGTCTCAATAAGAGAAGGTGAGAAAGAACTTAAAGGATGTGGGCTTGTATTAGGTGATACAGGGGAGGGTTGAAGGAAGCTGGATCTGCACTGAATGTCTGCTGTCAGGAAGTGGGGCCATTCTCTCAATGGGCACATTTAAAGGAAGCGTAGATAGAGGTTAGAGCTGTAGTTGGTAAAGAAGTATCAGTCACTGAGGATAGGGGGATGCTTGGTCTTTTTCGTGGTTTGTGTAATTTAGCTCATTTTTTGTGTGTTCAAACATGATTGGCAAGTGTCCTGTTGTTCTCTTGATTCATCATGGGCAAGGATGGCCCTGTCTCATGTTTAAGTTTTGTCAAATGTTTATGTTGACAAAGAGAGCATAAGGCCCACTGTGATGCCAGGTCATGTCTTGGAACTCAGAGGTTACTTTTTTCATTCTCCATCAATCTTATAATTTTGTGCTGAGAGTTGAAAAGACATGATATTTGCTAAATTCTTGTACAAGTATTGGCAGAGCAACTTTTTAATGAACATCATTTTGATAACAGTAGTAGGAATACTATAATTATATAAATCATTGAATGTTTATTGGGAATTTTTATTTTATAACAGTGTATTGGGAAAATGACCTGGTATTCATGAAAGGAGACTGGCTTGTTAAACTCACTTCATTGTTGTGTGATCTTTGGCAATACACTTCTCCTGTCTGAGCTAGATTCTTTCTTTGTAAAAGAGGATGATAGTATCTGCCTTCAGAAAGCCCCAGGTTTGGCCCTTTCTGAAATTCTTGTTGATTAGGCTTCTCAAGTGCTTTGAACACTACAGACCAAAGAAAATTGTCTAGAAACACAGAGTTTTCGTTACCTTGGCTTCTGACTGCTTTTCAAATCTATTATTCATCAACTGTAGTAAAGAAGGGAACAGGGACTTTCTTAGTGGCACAGTGGTGAAGAATCTGCCCTCTAATGCAGCGGACACGGGTTTGATCCGTGGTCTGGGAAGATCCCACATGCTGGGGAACAATTAAGGCCATGGGCAGCAACTAAGGAGCCTGTGCTCTGGAGCCCACGAGTCATGGCTACTGAAGCCTGAGCACCTAGGACCCATGCTCCACAGCAAGAGAAGCCACCACAATGAGAAGCCCGCAGACCACAACAAAGAGTAGGCACACTCGCCTCAAGTAGAGAAAGACCTCCCCTAGCAAGGAAGACCCAACACAGCCAATATAAATAAATAAAAATAAATTTCAAAATTAAAAACAAATGAACAAACAGCATAAATTGTTGTAGTGTCACCTTTTAGAAAGTCACCCTCAGGAAGCTCCCCCACTGCCAGAGGAGAGTCACAGTCCCTCTTCCAAATAGGCCTCCTGCTTCCTCAGATGGAACTGAAAGCCCCCTTGCTTCAGTGATTGACCTTACCCTGGTCCAGCCCCTTAGCCACCCCAGGTTGCTTTCTTTTAACCTCTGGTCAAAGTAGCAAAGTGTGAACTGTCAGAAGTACTCATTATTGTTCTTACTACAAAGGACGTTGACTTTGCAGGGAGAAGGAATATATACCTCTTGCCTCCATTCCATCCACCACAACCCAAAAACTGGGCACCACAGATTTCAGGTAACATCTGAAGGCCTGGGGCTCTGGGAGATTTCTGGCCACTCGTCATAAAGTTAGCAAAAGGGAGAGTTGAGACTGAGGTCCTCCGATTCCACAGCCACTGGTGGAGAGAACAGAGTTGGGGGGTGGATGTTGCAGAGAATCTTTCAAGGTCCCTGAGATCCTCTCCAGCGCCCGAGATCCACTCACACAGGCAGCTCTCCTGTTGAAGAAACCAGATGAAGGGGTGAGTGGTCATGCTATGGAGACGTGTTCAGCTCCCTGTTTCCCCTCTGCCCACGCCCCTTACCCTTTTTTTCTACCCAGATAATCAAGGTTTGTGCCTCAGATAGAGACAGTCTGCCTGGCTCATCATATGCCTGAAAAAGTGCCAGGGAAAGAGCTTGTTTCCATCCAGTTGAGATGCTGTCAAAATGGGTGCAGGACAATGTTCTGAGTCACATCTGTCTTCTGAGGTCAGTCTGGGCTGGGGGGAATGACTGGTATTGATGTCCAGGTGTGGCAACACCAACAAGAGGCTCCAAAGGAGTACCTGAGGTAACACACTGCTGTTCACTTATCACTCCTTCGATTTGTTCTCATCGACTCTCTGATAGTCCATCACCCACCATCCACTGCTCTAAGTACTGGGATCTCCATGAGGAACAAATCAGACCAAAATCCCACCTGTGAAACCACAATCTGTATCCCCACAAGACTCACAGGCTTATGCAAGTCTGAGTAGCCCTGTTACTGGGCATTTGGCCCCAGCAGGCAGCAGTAGGAAGCCTGATTATGAGGGGAGATTTGCACAAACAGCACTGACCTCAGCTCTACTCCTTCCTCACTCCTCTCCTCATTGCCTCTTCCCACCCCTCAGTTGGGATGTGAAAAGCTCTGTCACCCCCAGCTGTCCTCAGAAGCCCTCTTGTAAGGCCCTGAGGTAGAGCTAGCTCTGTCTCTCTGCAGCCCTTCTCATCCTACTGGGCATCCTGGTGGTCATACCCCAAGGAGAGAAAACAGCAACCAGGTGCTGGGTAAGTCCCTGCTCACCTCTCTTCTACATGCTGGGGCTGTGAGTGGAATACAGGAGTCCATGTAAGAGGAGGGGAACAGGGGTTGGGGAGGTTTTGCCAGCCTCTCTTAATTTCGCCTGAGTTGTTGGGCAGTTGTAATTCCAGGGACACTTCCTCCCTCTCAAAAGAAATCATTACATTCCACCTCTCTTAAAAAGTATCCCACTGCACCCTACCATACCAGGGACCTCATCTCTGAGACTTCCTATCCCTGGTCACTGCCTTGTCCCTGAACTTCATTTTAATGTAAAGAAAAGATCCATGTTTGATCCTTGTCCTGGTTCCTAGAACAGACCTCCTGAAAGTCTTGCAATTTACTATCTTCATAGGTCATGTGATGAGTCTAGGATGGCACCCTAGATACCTTTCGAATGGGACTGGACACCAGAAGATCCCACCTGGTGATTACAGGGTTAGAACCTTCAACCCACAGCCCATCTGGGGGAGAGGAGAAGGTACTAAGGCCGTGTTCCATCACTGATGGCCCATGATTCAACCAAATTGCCAACCTAGAACTCTCAATTAAAACCCATAATCACTGGAGTCACAGAGCTTCAGGGGAGTTGAACACATCAAGGGATTGTGAGGGGGGTGTGTTCTGAGAGCACATGGAGACTCACCACCCTAGTAGGGTTTTCCCAAAGTTTTATCCTTTATAATAACTTGCAATAGTAGGGTTTTCTCCTAGTAGGGTTTTCCCAAAGTTTTATCCTTTATAATAACTTGCAATAGTAAATAAAGGACTTTCCTGAGGTCTGTGGGTGGTTCTAATGTTTATTGACTATGGGAGGAGGGGTCATGGAACCTCTGAATTTTTAGGCGGTTGGTCACATATGTATGGCTGATCATGGGATATGTGATCATCACTTGAAGTAGGGGCTGACCTCAGAGACTGAGCCTTCAACCTGTTCAGTATGTGCTACCTCCAAGAATTTGGCTTCAGAAGTGAATTGACTTGTGGGATGCCCAGGGCGTGTGGAGAATTGGTTGCTGTTGGTACAGGCACAACAAATTTGCTGTCAAGGACCAAAGCTGAACCCACGCTTTGCTCTAACTTGTGGCTTGGATGAGGTTTGGGGACAAGGACTATTGTATTGTTGGATAGTGCACTCAGAAGTCCTTACAAGTTATTTGCATTTTCAGAAATCCTGGCAAAATCAGGTACTTCATTAATAGGGTTGTGACATGATGTTATCTTGTCCTGATCCTACTACCCACATGCCTTGTGTCCTGAGGCAACTGATCAGTATATTCCCCTCCGGGTCAGTGGAATCATGTTATACCACTTCTTTGAAAGGATTACCAATCATGAATATATAGAGTTTCCCCATTTAATGGTCAGGGATCTCCTTTGTCCACCTTATTGTCTTAGTCTGAAAATTGGTCCAGCTTCATTTCCTCACAAATCCCCCCAAAAAATTTACATAAAAGAATGATAATTTCTCTTTTATGAAATTAATCAGAAAGTCGAGTGTTGGTGAACTTCTTCCATTCCTGAAGCAATACAGGGAGAGCAAGAAAAGAAGTATTTTGCAACTCTGCTTGTGGGGGCAAGACTGTTTTATCCAGGCAGGTACAGTGTTAGTCAAACGAGGCCCTTCCCCTTATCCCCAAGTCAGATTCTTATTGTATTTTCCTATTAGGATAGAGAATGTTAAATATGGTCTCTTAATTATTTACACATGTGCCACCACCAAATAGAAATTCCACCATCAGGAATTTTGCTCTATCCTGTCTCTTCAATGGTTGTGCCCTTGGCATGAGTATGAAATGGGAGATTCTTTCCCTAACAAATCTTAATCAAATATTTACGCTTCTTATACCTAGAAAGCTTAGTTCTTGGTGTAGGCAAACAGCTGAAACCAAATTTACTAAAATAATCTGCCTTCTAGGCGGGAGGCAGGCAATACAGATAGGAGAAGATACTATACCAGGTCATGACGCTTGTTTTGAAGGATGAGAGTGATGGAGATAAAGGAGACTGTGCTCCTTCTGTAGAGGGTCAGTGAAACACTCTTAGCTAAGAAGGCATTGAGAAGTGGCTGCCAAAACAAGAAAACCAGACAAACAAACAAAAAAACACAACAACAACAACAAAAAAAACTAAACAAAGTCAAACAACAATATTAACACAACAAAAGTGCTTGGTGTGTTTCAACAGCTGCAAGGACCACAGTGACTGGAGCTCAGTAGGGGGAGAGGAGAGGAGTGAAAGGGGATGAGGCAGGGAGGCCATCGAGGCAAGTGGTGAGGAGACTTGTAGAACTTTATAAGAATCAAAATTTGACTCTGAGAGAGATTAGGAGTCACGGAGGGATTGGTCATGGGAGCAGTGGGATAGAGCTCGAGTTTTATCAGGGCACATGTGGCTGCAGTTTGGAGAGTGGCCTCTATGGGGCGAAGGGCAGAGACAGAGACCCAGGTGAACCATGATGGACCACAGGCCTATGTTGTTTTTTGGGTCCATCCCAATTCTCAATTACATGAATGCCTTGCTTGTTGAGGTCTCTATGGAGACTTCATCACAAATCGTGATTCATTAAATCGTTAGACATTTGTGATTGATTCAACCTCCAGATCCTCTCCACTCCCTAAGGTGTGGGCACAGGGAAAGGGGGAAAGTGTGAATTAAAATTCCCACCCTTTAATCAGGAAGCTGATTCCCTTGGCAATAAATCCCCATTCTTAGACTAGGTAGGGGCTTTCGAAGGTCACATTCCTCACATAATAAAAGACTCCCTTTTTACTCTCATCTCTTTCAAAATTCCAACATTGTGGGAGTCCCATTGTGCCAGTAATGGGATGTAGGGGAGAAGGTAGGAGAAGCAAGTCTTTATGGGGAAGGACAGTGAATTCAGTTTGGTCAATGCTGAGTCCACAGTGCTTGTAGAACACTTAGGCAAGGATGTTGAGTAGACATCGATTCATTCATTCACTTGTTCGTGAAACATTTTTTAGGGACCAAATACGTGAAGACCGAAACCACTGATCACACACCATGTCTTCAAACAATGGCTCTGCCAATTTTATAGATGTGTGGCCAATTCAACTGGCTAAAGCTTTACATTTGTGAGTGGAGGTAGACCTTGAACAGTATGCACAGGGAGGGAGTTCTCCTCCCATTTACATAGGAGGAAGCATAGGAGGCTCAGAAAAGGTGGGGATTGCTGGTACGTCAGAAAGTGCAAGTAGCAGAGTGAATTCCCTGTCCTGATGTGCTGTTAAAAGTCACAGAGTCGATGAGAATCACTAAGTAATTCTGAGAGAAGTAGAATCAATAATACAAAATACCTGTTACATCTTATTGACCACCTACTCTATGCCAAGCCCTGCACATGTGTCTTCATCTCTAAACATCTCAAAAAACAATAAGTTTTTCTTCTGTTTAAAGTCATACAAACTGAAGTTCAGAGGTTTCAGCCCTTCTCCAAGGTCACATAACCAGTACTGGCAGGGGCTGGGATTCAAACTCAACACTCTCTGTCTCCCCTGATTTTCCTTAAGAGAGGTTTGAACTCTGTGCCTTCAAAAGCCCTGGAGATTCATCAGAGGTGACTCAAAGTTCTTCAGAAATGGAGCTCTGCTTATTCCCTTTGGTGTACCTCAAAACTGGTACAAAAATGTAAAGCAATTATATTGCAATAAAGAGCTTAAAAATAAAATAAATAAAATAAAAAAAATGGAGCTCTGCTTTTCATCATTTTTCATAGAGATGAGTTAGAAACAAATTTTGTAAAGAATTTTCTTCCCCATTATGCCAAGAAACCCTTACCTGGGAGTTAGAGGAGGATGTTGGTTGAGAAAGGCCACTGGATTGAAAAATGAGGAACTTGGTGGTGAACATGGTGTAGACATCAGATCTCACTGCTTGTGAGCTACAGAAACTGACTCTGACTATCAGAAGCAGAGAAGGATTTGTGAGAACAGCATGGGGACGTAGTGGGCATCCATTCTCCCTTCCTGATTGTGACCTTCATGAGATCCTCATGGAATCTTGTGTTGGCACTCACAGCACTAACTGATTTAGTTCAGCTTACAGACTGAAGGGAGTTCTCAAAGATCCCAGCTTGGAAAATATGGTAAGCAAGGAAGAACTAAGGTCTTCCCAGGCTGCCTCTGAATTACCTCCATTATGGGGTCTTTTGTGATTCATTGGTCAATATTCTGTTACAGGGAGATCATCTGATTGGCCGCTCTTTGCCTGCAGGTGAGGCAGGAATCTTTGACATGCGCACCTATCCCATCAGTCTTGGATGGAGGAAGTGTCATTCCTCAAGCAAAATGAGGCTATGATATCAGGATAAAGACAAACAGATGCTGGGTGACAGAGCAACTAAATTGTCTTTATACTCAGAGAGAGAACTTTCCATCAAGAGAAGAGACTTTGAATGGGTGCAACCATCCGTGAGGAGAAAGCTCCATTGTTTTGTGAAAGGAAATCTGTTTATTGCTTGGAATTCTTCATATTTTCAATGTTCACTTGTTTACAGTCACCTTAAAGTGGGCATGTCTACAGCTGATCAAGGCATATCCTCTTTGACACTTTCCTTCTTCCCTTTTACTTCCTTTCTTCCTTGTCATGATCAATAAGATTTTATATTCACGAAGTCATGTCCGCAATCTTTGATGCATCATCTGTGTTAATATCAGATAGGTTTGCCTGTGTGATGTGTGTGTGTTTGTGTATTTGTAGCATTGAAATAACCGGGGCCACATGACTAACTGTTTTTGATGAGTGTCTTCCTTCTGATTTTCAGCTCTTTTTCCTCCAGCAAGTTACTTTCCTTTAGCTGAACTTCAGTTTGTTTATCTGTCAAATAGGAATAAGAATACTTAACTCATAAGATTGTTGAAAAGAAGAAGCTATCTTTTATTGAACACTCATTGTGATCCCACCCCACATGTCACAATTTTAAATTCATTCCAGATCAGATGTGTGAGGAGGATGGAAGTATTTGGAGTGGGGATGGGGGAGGGTGGACAACAAGGCGTGGTTGGATTACAGAAAGTGGAGAGAATGCTCCCCTCATGAGAAGAGAGCGGCTCTACTTAGCCGCCTTCCTGACTTTCAAAGTGTGGTCCCCTGAGCAGCATCAGCAGCAGACCTGGAAAATTGTTAGATGCAGATCCTCAGGTCCCACCCCTGTCCTAATGAATCAAAACTCTGGGGGTGGAGGAGATCTCAAATCTGTGTTTGAACACTTGGCTAAGTGAGTCTGATGCTCACTCAAGTTCAATACCCACAGCTCTTGTGAAACTGCAGGACTCTGTGGCTAGATGCTGTCCTTTTTGCAACAATGCTAGAAATATACTTTTATATGAAATCCCTCACTGTGAAATCATGGCAAATGTTTCAATTTGTAAATTGTAGTGTGTGAGCTAACAATACTATATTCTAACAGTATTCCAACCTCTCTTTTATGCTTTTCCTTTTAATCTTTAAAATAATCCTTAAAAAAAAGTATTTTGGAAACACTTTTAAGGAGGAAAATTATGTAGGTCCAAAATGGGAGGTGCTGTTATATCACATGTCTATTAAATTACCACCCGTGACTTGGATCTAAATGTACTTCTCACAGGGCACAGCATCACAAAAATATAAACATCTTCTGCCTGCCCCAGGTGCATTCCATTCATTTCAAGAAATGGCCTTAGATAGCAGGGAATTCAAGGTTCTCCATTTTCAGAGGGATAAACTGAGGATTACAAGCAGAGATATGACCTAGGGTCCACAATGTTGGTATCACTGGTTTTTATCCAGAATACAACCCCTGTGATCTTCCTCCCTTGTGATTTTTCTGAAGATGCCTCTAGGGGCTGGCAAGATTTGTAATTAGAGACCTGAGTCACTTGTGAGCAGAGAGGTGGAGGGAGCATTGGCCCATCAGGGGCCTTCTAGGTCTTGGGGGGATCTAACCTAGACTTGTGGGAGGAGGACCAGGAGAGGAAGATATTGGGAGAGATAGACAGATGAGAGAGGAGAAGGGAGAAAAAGGAGTCTCTGCTGTGAGGGAGAGTCTCTGCTGTTTCCTGGTCTCAGATGAACCAACTGAGGCTGGAAGAGGGGCAGGGACAGAGGGCCTCCTCAACTAGCATCCTGCTTGTGCCACCTGCTGGTTGTGAGTCTTGAGCAAGTTGCTTTAACTCTTTGAACCTCTGCTTTCTGGTTGGAAAATGGGGATGAGAATCCCAGATGTTGTAGGATTGATATGAGGCTCAATGAATTCATATATGTGAAATGTCTCAGGACACACAGTGTCTTGTTTTGTGAGTACATCTGTCTCGATGCCCTTGTGCCCCGGTGCAGGTCGGTATTGAGATCTCTGGCGCTTCTCAAGGGAAAAGGTGTCTTTGTGCCAGGAAGGCAGCCCCTCCTGTCCTCTGAAGCTCATCACCCATCTCTGTGCCTGTTTGACATTTGGCTGGGATTGCTCCTGGGGCTTCTGGGCATAGAGCCCTTCTCCCTTCTCCTTGCCCCTGGAAGTGCAGCAAATTGTGTGTGTGTGTGTGTGTGTGTGTGTGTGTGTGTGTGTGTGTGTGTGTGTGTTAATGGAAGAATGTTTGAATATGTGTGGATGAGTAGGTTGGGGGTGCTTTAGTGCTACATGGTGGTCACTGAGAGTGAATATATGGGAGTGAATGAAGAGATTGTGGGCCTGCAATCCCTCACATGTGCACTCTAGTTTGCAGTTTACAACGCAGCAAAATGTATGCACTCAGACTCTGAACTAGATTCCTGGATTCAAATCCTCTCTGTATGCTCTAAAGCTTTAGGCAATTACTTTATTTCTTCTTACCTCAGGTTCCTCCTCTGTAACATGAAGAAATAAGACCAATTCTTCTCCTGTCTTTTAGGATTTCTGAAGATTACATGAGCTAATACATGGCAAGTACTAAGGATAATCCCTGACACATAGAAGAAGTGAAGTTTTATCTGCTGTAATTACTCCTTCTCCTTTTTCCTCTTCTTCTTCTTCTTCTTCTTCTTCTTCTTCTTCTTCTTCTTCTTCTTCTTCTTCTTCTTCTTCTTCTTCTTCTTCTTCTTCTTCTTCTTCTTCTCCTCCTCCTCCTCCTCCTCCTCCTCCTCCTCCTCCTCCTCCTCCTCCTCCTCCTCCTCCTTCTTCCTCTTCCTCTTCCTCTTCCTCTTCCTCTTCCTCTTCCTCTTCCTCTTCCTCTTCCTCTTCCTCTTCTTCTTCTTCTTCTTCTTCTTCTTCTTCTTCTTCTTCTTCTTCTTCTTCTTCTTCTTCCAAAGTACTAAGACTTCTCCAGGAGAAGGAATATACAAGAGTTCAACAAACATTACCCGCACTTTGCCTGTAGAGTTTGTAAAGCCAGAGTGAGGATAATTTCTGACTTACCTCATAGGTTTTCCCCTCTATTCCTTCCACAGCAACCCCGTGTTGCTGGCAGTATTGATCTTGTGACATTTGAAGACACAGAGCTCTGGGGGATTTAAGTCCTCAGGCCACAAATTTAGGGAAAGGCAAAGTTCGTACCCAATCCGAGTCTGATGATTCCACAATCACTGGGGGAGAAAGCAGGAGGAATGGGGCTGTGGTAGGCGATTTTGCAAGCTCCCCTGAGGTCCACTCAGGCAGACAGCTGTTCTGTTTTTGAAACAAGGTGAGGGGCAGTGGGAGGTCATGCTGTGGAGACGTGCTTCTCCTCTGCCCAAACCCCTTTCTCATTTTTTCTACCTAGAAACATGTTGCTTGCCCAGGAACACATCACCTTCTTCCAGCCCAGCTTCTGCCTGGACCACACTGCCAGGTAAACGGCAAGTGTTCATCCAGTTCAGAAACTGTGGCAAATGTTGCTGGAAGGTGTCCTGTGTCACATCTGTCTTCTGAGTTAGGTAGGGGTAAGGGTGGGGATGAAGGGTATTGATGCCTAAGCAGGATGTCACCTGCAGGAGTTGAAAAGGATGCCCTGAGCTAAGACACTGCTGATCACTTATCTGTCTTTGGATTTGCTCTCATCCACTTACTGACTGTCCTTCCACCTGCCATACGCTGCTCTAGGTGTTGGGATGCCCCTTGAATCAACATATTGGACCGACGCCTAACTTCGGGATCATAATCTGTATCCACAAGACCCGCGGGCATAGTCAATCTTGAGAAGTGCTGTCACAGGGCATTTGGCCCCAGAGGCTAAAGAAAGAAGACTGGTTATGTGAGAAGCTTATGGAAGAAACAGGACTCACCCCACCTCCTCCCTTTCCTCCCTCCTGTCCTCATAGCCTGATCCCACCCCTCAGCTGGGTTATGAAAAACTCTGCCAACACAGAATTTGACTGTCAGTGAGAGGAGTAGTCACTGAGGCACTGGTCAGGGAGAAATGGAATAGGATCCCGGTGGCTGCAGTAGGGAGAGTGGCCTCCATGGAATCAAGGACAGAAACAGAGGCGCAGTGAGCAGGCTGCTGCAGTGGTCCAGTGGAGCCATGATGGAGGGTGTACCTATGTTTTTCCCTGGGTTGATGCCAGTTCTCTCGAATAACAAGAATGACTTGCTCTGTTAAGCTTTCTATGGAAGCTTCATTTCCTGGTCATGGTGCCTTAAATCATTATCCATTCAAGATTGTTCAACCTCCAGCTCCTTTCCCCTACCTGACATTGGGGAGCATTTGGGGGACTGTAGATGGAACCCATGGGGGAGGATAGGTATGAACGTTCCAACCCTCCTGTCAGGCAGTGGTTTCCCCTGGCAACCAGAGCCCATTCTGAGGTTACTTAGGTCTTCCCAAAAGTCACCTACTTCACATAACAAAGACACTGTCATTGCTCTCAGCATGTCAGAACTACCAACGGATATAAGAATTCTGTGCCAGGAAAAGGATGACATACAAATGTATGCATTTCTTATTATAAGTGATAATATCAATATAGTGTCAATATTCAATTTATACAGTCCCCGTGACGTAAGAGAAGAGAACGCATTGGTAGGTTTTCTTCATGGCTTTCTCCATTGCTGACTGATTCCTTCACATGTTTTTATTAATGATGGAAACTTTTTGCCATACATGTAAGGGCAGAGAAAATTATGAATGGCTACTGATTTAAGGCACCAAGCCCAGGTAATGAAGCTTCAATAGAAATCTCAACAGAGCAAACCAGTTCTGTTATTCAAGAGACCTCTCATCCACCCAGGGAACAGCATAGGTACACTCTCCATCATGGCTCCCCTGGACCACTGCAACAGCCTGATCACTGGGCCTCTGTCCTGACCTTGGTCCCTTAGAGGCCACTCTCCCTACTGCAGCCACAGGGATCCTGTCTCATTACTCCCATGAACAGTCCTTCAATGACTCCCCATCTCTCCTACAGTCAAATTCTGATCCTTATCCTACAAGGTTCATCAGGACCTGTCCCCATGTTCTCTTTGGTCTCCTCACCTTCCCCTCCCCTCCCCTCGCACCCACTCAGCTCCAGCTACCCTGGTAATTTCTGCTGCTGGTTTACACCATGTATGTTCTATCTGCAGGCTCTGCTACAACACCCCCCTTGTCACAGAGGGTTTTACCCTTCAGTGTACAGAAGCAGAACAGCCTCCTTTATCCCCATCACTATCTACCTTCAACAAACTCTTAACCTAGCATAGTATTCCCCCCTTTTGCTCATCTTTCTCCCTCTGAGTAGGCAAGATATCTTGTCATATTTTGTCTACAGCTCTTTCCCTGCACCAAGAACAATGCTTTGTGGGGACTTAATATCTACATGGCAAGGGAATGAATCTCCCATTTCATGCTCACACCAAGGGCACAGTCATTGACTAGAAGGAGTAGAAGTGAACTCCTCTCTACTTGATAACAGGGCAGCTCTACATAATTATCAACCTACCTCTAACATTGTATATCCTGAGAGGATAGTAATATAAGTCAATAATCAAACTAGGGACAAGGGAAAGGGTCTTGAGACTTTACTAATATTGCATCAGCCTTGGCCCCATGAGTCAACTCACACAGGAGCTGTGTTTCATGTTTTCCCTGCAGTTGCTCTACTCAGTGGTCCCACGTCTTCCTGATTAATTTTAATAATAGAGGAATAATCATTTTTGATCATAAATGTTTTATCTTGCTTAAAGGAGATAGGTGGAGAAATTTTTTTCAGATTAACACCTCTTGGTGGAAAATGAACAAAATTGGCCATGAAATATGTTTAAACTCTTTAAGTTCAGGACTGGTAAGCTGTTAAAAGAACCCATGTAACTTTGTTCCCCATTTCAGCTGAGGAAAATGCAAATAACTTGACCCAGGACACAGGACATTTGGGTGGCAGAGTCAGTACAAGATAGTATCATGTCACAACCCATTTTGATAAGCTATCTGACTCTGCCTGGAATTCTAAAAACACTGATAACTGGCAAGAGTTTAAGGGTGCAGTTTTTCCAGTTTCATTACTTCCCTGTCCCCAAGCCTCACTGGAGCTCCCAGATCACAGAGTGAGTCTGTGTTTTTCCCTGACACCCAATACATGGTGTCTCTACCAACACCACCCCATACCTGGTGGGTGTCCCACAAGGCAATTTACTTCTGATAGTAAATCTGTGGACTTAGTGCAGATCCTACAGGTTGAGGTCGCAAGACTGTCCTCACTTCAAATGTCAGCCACGTGGTCCAGAAGCACTCATGCTTGTGACCAACTGGCTAAAATTGGAGGCTCCATGACCCCAACTTCATGTTCAGTAACCAAGAGAAGCAGTGGCCGAAATCAGGAAAACCCATTACTTACTGTTCCCATGTTATTATAGAGTACAAAGCACAAAGATAGTGAACTGGAGCAGATGCATAGGGCAAAGGAGAAGTAGACGTGTGCGGAGTCACCATACCCTAGTGGAGCACACCACCCTCACAGCACCTGCATGTGATCACCATCCCAAATGCTCTCTGATCCCCAATATTTATGGATTTTTATTGAGGTGTCAATAAACAAGGGTATTCATTACATCATTGGCCATGGGTGATTGATCTGCATCTCAGTAACCTCCTGTCAATCAGGGGTGCTGGGTTTTGAAACTTCTGAACTATAAACCCTTGATTGGGGCTTTTGTTGACCAACCCCATCCTGAAGGTCTCTCAGGTCACTTTCCCTAAGTCACCTCATTACCGTAAAAACTCGATGATTGGTGATGTCTTAGAGGGCCAGGACAGGGATAGCGGTAGGGAGTCATGGGAGGGAGGGGATATGGAGATATATGTATAAATACAGCTGATTCACTTTGGTGTACCTCAAAAGCTGGTACAAGAGTGTAAAGCAATTATATTCCAATAAAGAGCTTTTAAAAAAAAAAGGAGTGAGTAAATACCAGGAGTTTCCAGAGGTCTGTTCTAGGATCAGGGCAAGAATCAAATATTGATCTTTTGCTTACTCTACAATTAGTTTCAGGGACATGACACTGACTAGGAATAGAGAGTCTCAGAGATGGGGTCCCTGATCTGGAAGTGTTAAGCAGGTTATATACTTATTTAATTTTAATTTTTTTCCTATTGAGAATCAAGAAATATCCCTGGAGTTCAAACAGTCCAATTTCCCAGGAGAAATCCAGAGAAGGTTGGCACACACATCCCACCTCTGCTCCCCAACCCCTTCCATGCACTCCACACATTGACCCCCAGCCTGTAGAGAAAAGGTGAGCCGGGACTCACCCTGGTCCTGTTTGCTCCATATACCCCCCTGTGCAGGACACCAGGGTAACCCGGAGGATGAGAAGTGCTAAGCACATGCAGAGCTGGCTCATCTTCGAGGCCTTACAGAAAGTCTTCTCAGGAAAGCTGGGACATGCCAGAGCTTTTCATAATCCAGCTGAGGGGTGGGATCAGGCGATAAGGACAGGAGTGAGGAAGGGGAGGAGCTGGGGTCAGTCTTGTTTACTGTGTAACCTCCCCAAATAACCAGGCTTCCTTCTTCTGTGTGCTGGGGCCAATTCCCTGTGACGTCACTTCTCAGACTTGACTATGCCTGTGCGTCTCAGGGAAACACAGGTTATGATTCCACAGGTGGAATTTTGTCCAATATGTTGATTCAGGGAGCATCCCAGCACCTAGAGCAATGCATGGCAGGTGATGGACAGTCAGTGTGTGGAGGAAAGCAATTCAAAGGACAGATAAGTAATCATCAGTGTGTTTGCTCATGTCCTCCTTTTCAGCCTCCCGCAGTTGTCATCCCATCTGGCATTAACACACTTCACCCCCACCTTTTCCTATCTAACTCAGAAGACAGATGTGACAAAGGATAACTTCCAGCAACCTCTGCAACAGTTTCTCCACCAGATGGACAGTTGCGCTTTACCTGGTACTGTGGTCCAGGCAGAAGCTGAAGTTGAAGAAGGTGATGTCCTTCTGGGTAGCAAACCTGTTTTCTGGGCAGAAAAAAAAGAGAAAGTGATGTGGGCAGAGGGGAAGCAGGAAACTGAATACGTCTCCACAGCATGACCTCCCAACCCCACCACCTGGCTTCAAAAACAGGACAGTTACCTGCCTGAGAGGACCTCAGGGGAGCTTGGAAGTTTGCCTGCAACAGCTCCCCTCATCCTGCTCTCTCCGCTAGTGATTTTGGAATCATAGGACCTCGATTTGGGTAGCAACGCTGCCTTTATCTAACTTTGTGGCCTGGGGACTTAAATCTCCCAGAGCTCTATGTCTTCAAATGTCACAAGACCAATGCTGCCTACATCATGGAATTGCTTTGGAAGCAATGGAGGCAAAAGACCTATGAGGGGAGTCAAAACTTATCCTCATTCTAGCTGCATAAATTCTACAGGCAAAGTGTGGGTAATTTTTGACCCACGCAGCAGTATAATCTGTTTGGAAGAAGTAGAAGGCAAAGGCGAAAGCAAAGGTGAAGGAGAAGGAGAAGATGAAGAAGAAGAAATTACAGCAGATAAAACTGAGTTTCTCCTATGTGTCAGTCATTATCCTAAGAGCTTGCCATGTACTAGCTCACCTAATGCTCAAAAATCCTAAAAGAGGGGAGAGGAATTAGTAATATTTCCTCATGTTACAAAGGAGGAAACTGAGCTCACAAGAAATAATTTTCCTAATGTTTTAGAGTGTAGAGAGAGGATTTGAATCCAGAAGCATGGTTCAGTGTCTGTGAACATGCCCTCTGCATTGTTTTAAGCTGTAAAATGTAATGCACATGTGAGGGCTTACACATCCACAATCTCTTCACTCACTTGCATATATTGACTCCCAGTGGCCACCATGTTGCACCAAGGCCACCCCAACTCACTCATCCACACATATTCGAGCAAACTTACATTAACAAACACACACACACACACAGCTCCATGTCCATGGTCAAGGAGAACAGAGCTGGGCTCGATGTCCAAAAGCCCCAGGAGCAAGTCCAGGCAAATATCAGGCAGGCACACAGCTGGGTGATGAGCTGCAGAGGACAGGAGGGGCTGCCTTCCTGGCACAAAGAAACACTTTCCCTTGGGAAGGGCAGAAGCTCTTGATACCTAGCTGCCCCAGAACACAAGGACATCAGGACTAGGCCACTCACAAAATACGCCATGGTGTGTGGAGGGTATGCTCTCTCCTGAGACATTTCACATGTATGATTTAATTTAGCCTCATGTCAGTCTACAACATCTGGGATCCTCATCCCATCTGGCCAACCAGAAAGCAGAGGCTCACAGAGGTAAAGCAACTTGCTCAAAACTCACAACCAGCATGTGGCACAACCAGGATTCTCTGGCCCTGCTCCTCTCCTGCTTCAGTTTGTGCATCTGAGACAAGGGAACAGCAGAGACTCTCCCTCAAGCCAGAGACTCCACTTTTCTCTGCCCTATCCTCTCTCATTTGTCTTTCTATGTCTCCGAATGTCCTCCCTTCTTGGTCCCCCTCCCTCTAGTCCAGGCTAGATGCCTCCAAAGTCCAAAGGCCCTTGATGGACCCATCCTTCCTCCACCTCCCACCTCCCTGCTTATGAGTGACTGAGGGCTCTAACTTCTTCCCAACCCCTGTGGGCATCTTCAGAGATATCACAAGGCAGGAACATCACAGGGGTTGTATTATGGATTAAGACCACTGATTCCAACACTGTGGACCCGATGTCATATCTCTGCTTCTAGTGCTCAGTTTATCCCTATGAAAAAGAGAATCTTGGATTCCATGCTCACTAAGGCCATTTCTTGAAATGGATGGAATGCACCCGAGGCAGGCAGAAGAGGTTTAGATTTTCGTGATGCTATGCCCTGTGAGACTTACATTCAGATCCAAGTCATGGGTGCCCATCGCCTTGCTATGTGATACAACAGCACCTCACTAGTTGGACTTATATAGTCTTCTTCCATACAAGTGGTGTCGTGAATACTATTTCTTTAGTAATATTTTAAATATTAAAATGGAAACGCATAAAGAAGAAGGTCAAATATTGTTAGAATATAAGTATTGTTATCTCACACATTACAATTTACAATATGAAACATTTGCCAGGATTTAAAAGTGGGGAATTTCATATAAAAGTATATTTCTAGCATTGCTGGAAGAAGTGAAGGATCTAGTAACACAGTCCTGCAGTTTAACAAGAGCTGTGGATCCTAAAGTTGAGAGAGCATCAAACTCACTTAGCCAAGTGTTCAAACAGAGATTTGAGATCTCCCCACCCCCCAGAGTTTTGATTCTCTAGGACAGGGGTGGGACCTCAATTTCTTCATCTAACAGGTTTCCAGGGCTGCTGATGGTGTTGCTTAAGGGACCACACTGTGAAAGCCATGAACTAAGCCAAATAGAGCTGCTCTCTTTTCATGAGGGGAGCGTTCTCTCCAGTATGCATAGCCCCCACCACACCTTGTTGTCTACCCTGCCCCACCCCCACTCCAAATAATTCCACCTTCATCACTCTCCTCACCTGCAACGAATTTAAAATTGTGACCTGTGGGCTGGGCTCACAGTAAGTGTTCACTAAAACGTAGGTTCTTTTATTAACAACCCTATGAAGTAAGTATTCTTATTCCTACTTGACAGATGAAGAAAGTGAAGTGTAGCTAAGGGAAAATGACTTGCTGGAGGAAGAATAGCTGAAACTCAGAAGGAAGACACTCACCAAAATCCTGTTAGTCACGTGGGCCCAGTTATTTCAATGTTATAAATACACAAACACACAAACATCACACATGAAAATCTATCTGATATTAAAATGATATTGCATCAAAGATTGTGGACATGACTACATGAGTTAAAATCATATCAATCAAGAGAGGGAAAAAGGAAAACTTAAAATAAAAGGTTACATGAGTCAGCTGCAGACCTGCCCACTCTTAGGTGCCTGTAACCAAGTGAAAATTGAAGATCTGAGAAATTCCCAGGAACAAACAGGGTGCCTTTCACCAAACAATGGAGCTTTCTCCTCTTGGACTGTTGCACCTATTCAAACACGCTTCTCTCCATGGAAACTTCTCTCTCTGACTATGCAGTCTATTGTTAGCTCTGTCACCTAGCAATTGTTTGTCCTTTTCCTGATGCAGTATCCTAATTTTGCTTAGGGAATGACTCTTCTCCAGGACAGGAGGGATTTGGGTGCCTGCGAAAGTGCCTGCCCTACCCCCAGGCAAAGAGTGGCCAGATGCTCTCCCCAGAATTTAATCCTGATAAATGAATCACAAAAGACCCCAAATGGAGGTAATTCAGAGGTGGCCTGGGAAGACCTTAGTTCTTCCTTGCTTACCATATTTTCAAAGCTGGGACTTTCAGCACTCCATTCAGTCCATAAGCTGAACTAAACCAGTTAGTGCTGTGGGTGCCAACAGAAAAGTCCAGGAGGATCTCAATGAAGGTCACAATCAGGAAGGGAGAATGGATGCCCATTCTCTTCTCAGAAATTCCTTCTCCGCTTCCAATAGCCAGAGTCAGTTTCTGTTGCTCACAACCAGCGAGATCTGATGCCTTAACCAGGGTCACCACCAAGTTCCTCATTTCTCAATCCAGTGCCCTTTTCTCAGCCAACATCCTACTCTAACTCACAGGTAAATCTCTCCTGGCATAAATGCAAAGAACATTTTTTACAAAATTTGTTTGCAATTGGCCTTATCATGATAAATGATGAAAAGCAGAGCTCCACTATTTGAAGAACTTAGAGTTTCCTCTGGTGAATCTCCCGGGCTCTTGAAGGGACAGCTTTCAAACCTCTTTTAAGGAAAATCATAGGAGACAGAGAGTGTTGATGTTGAATCCCAGCCCCTGCAAGTATTGGTTATGTGACTATAGAGAAGGGCTGAAAAGCCTGAGCTTCAGCTTGTATGACTTTAAATAGAAGAAAAACTTATTGAGATTATTGTGACATTTAGAGGTGAAGATGTGTGCAGGACTTCACACATAGTAGGTTGTCAATAAATGTTAAAGGGTATTTTGTATTGTTAATTCTACTTCTTTCAGAGTTACTTACACTAGTATGTTTTCTTCATGGCTTTCTCCATCACACCCTGATTCTTTCACACATTTTTACAATGGTGGAAACTTTTCCCCATACACGTAAGGGCAGAGCATAGTATTATAAAACCCTGGTACCTGGCTCCAATAATTATTGACATATGGTGAGTGTTCTTTAACTTGTCTAACTTTTTTAACTGTTGGTAGACTGTCTGAAGCTAATCAAAGGCATCATACCAATTAATCTTAAGTACTTCATGAAAGAGCTAGAAATGTTTACATGCTCACTATATCATGGCATGCCTAGCACCATTAATAACAATGTCCCAGAAAGCAGCTGGTCTAGTAGCCTTTTCCATTTGACCATCCCCCACAACCCTAACACTCTCCATGACAAACAAACAGTTGGCTTCCATTTCTGACCTTGTAGACTGAGCTGTGATGACCATTCTCACAACTGACTCAGAGCCCTTCCTATCCCAGCAGCTTCTCAGCCTGATGTCTACCTGAAGCCTCAAAACAAGGGTTCCTACCTGACCCACAAGCTCAGGTAATACTGCAACACCGACATCGGGGAATCAAGGTCTCTAGGTATGTCAGCTACCACGGGAGGTGGAAGAGGAAACACTTCCTCAACAAAGAAGAATGAATGAAGGCCTCTGGTGGTCATGCAGGGGCCCAAGGGTAAAGAAGGGGGCATGGCAGGATGGGAGCAGAAGGGCTAGGGAAAGAGGTGGAGCTCAGAAGACCACACACCACTCACACCTGCACAGGGTATTTCCTCCTCGCTGCCTCCCAGGGGACATGGCTTCCATGTCCTGTGAAACCACACACTGAGCCAGTTTGGCAGAAGGTCACCCCTAAAAGGTCCATCATGATAATCTGAGTCTACTCACATGCTCCCCCATTCTCAGATGGGAGCACTAGTCAGCCACCCTACTGAGCAGCTCTGAGTTTCTCCTCAGCATCAGACGTAGGCTTCAAAATTGCACATCCTTCTTGTTGGTCATTCCAGTTCTGGGGTGGACTGTGGTTACATATTTCTGGGAAAGTCTAGGATATGTTAAGAAGAATGTTGTCCAGGTCTGGGGCCTCAGAGATGTCAATCAGCAAGTTCCTTTCTTGTTGCAGAGAACCTGGGCAGAGTACTCCCCCAAATGTCTGAAGTTTGAGGGGGAACCATGCACAGCTGTGCTGTGGCTTCTTCTGAAACATTTCAGTCTGCTCTGAGTCCCTTCCAACCCTCCCCTCCTCAGCAGAACCCTGCCTCTTTCCCTCCTACACCCTCCCCATGGGTCTACTTGCCTTAGTTTGGTCTCATCCAGTGGGTTCTAAATACCATGACAGCAAGTCTTCCCTTTATCCCTCACACTTAGTACACTTCTTGGCATAAAGAAGACAGTCCACAAATATTACAAGAAGCATGGAATGAATGCAGGAGCACATTGCTCATGATGCGTGTAACTATAGAGCCTATGTTTTGAAGCCAGGATTCTTGTCTTAACCCTCACCCTCCATGCATTCTCACCTTCATCCCCCTCCCCACCATCACTGCTCTCCCTGTGGGTGGCCAAGGTGGAATTTCTGGCATCTAGTTCTTAGCATCAGTGGTGTCAGAGGTCTTGGCAATAAAAAGAGCCCTTTCCCCCATAATGTTGTTGCAGATTTTCCTTTCTGTGGCTTCATATAGTCTGCCTTATATTTCAATAAATTCATATTCAAATTAAACTAACTGGAGTGGATTCTGTTGTTTGTCACTAAGAACCTTAACCAATAGGGTCCCTGGAAATGCCTGTTGTTCTCACTATTCTGCAGAGCAGTGGGTATCTCTTCTATCCTGTCCTCAGATTGGGTCCTACCAGGTATAGGAACCAAACCCATGACAGCAGTAACTACCTCTTATTGGCCACCACAAGCTACTCAAAAACCAGTTGCCAGACACCTCAAAATGAAAGCTTTTGTTCTTTACTTCTTTGGATCCCTCAAATTTGGGTGCAGGCTGTTCTCTGGATTCTCAGAAGGAGAAAGGAAGGAGCATGAGGCTTACTTGTCCATTTTTCCAAGGAACCCCCTTCCCTGAGTTTATGTGTTGGGAGGGGTCTTATTACTCCAGTTAAAGAAGAGCAACTACCCTTTTAGTGTGCCAGGCTCTGTGTTAGCATTTTGCCTGCATCCTGCTATTAATCCTCCTAAGATTCCTTCAGTGGATGAAAGGGCAGCATGGAGATATCACTTAGCTGCTGTATGAGTTTTCTAATACAGCAGGTTCCAGCTCTCCCAGGTAGAGCAGATCTGACAAAGTTTTCATGTTCCTACTTCTGGAAATATGTGGGATGGAGGCACCTTTGGAGAACAGAGAGTGTCTGTTTCACTACAGTGGAGAATATTGAGGCATGGGGACTACAAGAAGCATAGTATTGAAATAAACAAGAGCACAGATGATGTTGGTGCTGTTACTTCCTTGTAGTCTTGGGCAAATTTATCAACATCTCTGAGCTTTACTTTCTTTAATTATAAAATAAGTATAATGGTTGCAGTTCATAATATTGCCAGCCAGAGAGCACTATAAGCATTCTCCTTCCTACTTGAACTGCTTGGGTTTATTACTCACTGCAGCAAGGAATACGAATCACCTTGGAAAACAGTATGATGTCTTATTAACAAAACGTGAGAAAGGACTGATAGACTATGGGTTTGTATTAGGTGATTCAGGGAAGGGTTTCAGGAAGCTGGCTATGCTCTGGGATGCCTGTGTCAGGAAGTAGGGTCCTTCTATGAATGAGTACCTGTAAAGGAAGACTAGATAAAGGTTAGACCTGTACTTGGTAAAGAAGTAGCAGTCACTGAGGATACAGTGATACTGCATCATTTTCGTGGTTTGTGTAATTTATCTCATTTTGTATGTGTTCAAACATGATTACCAAATATCCTATTTTTGTCCTGATCCATCATGAACAAGGATGGCCCTGTCTCATGTCTAAGACTTGTGAAAAGTTTATGTTGACCAGGAGTGCATAAGGCCCACTGTGATGCCAGGTCAGGTCTCGGAACTCAGAGGTTGCTTTTTCATTCTCCATCAAACTTATAGAGTTGTGTTGAGAGTTAAAAAGACATATTTGTTAATTTCTGTGTACAAGTATTGGCAGAGCAACTTTTTAATGAACATCATTTTGATAACAGTAGTAGGAATACCTTAATTATGTATATTATTGAATTTTTATTAATAATTATGGATACATAACAGAGTAATTGGAAAATGATTTCTTATTCATGAAAGAAGATTGGGTTTTGTAACTCGCTATGTTGTTGTGTGATATAGGGCAAGTCACTTCACCTGTCAGAGCCACAGATTTTTTCTTTGTAAAAGAGGATGATAGTATCTGCCTTAGAAAGCCCCAGATTTTGGTTCTCTTGAGGACCATGTTGTTTAGGCTGCTCAAGTGCTTTGAACACCACAGACCAAAGCAATTGTCTAGAAACACATAGAGTTTTAGTTTCCTTGACTCCTGACTGGTTTTTAAATCTTCTCTCCATCGACTGTAGTAAAGAAAGGAACAGGGACTTTCTTGGTGGCACAATGGTAAAGAATCTGCCCTCTAATGCAGTGGACACATGTTCAATCCCTGGTCTGGGAAGATCCCACATGCTGGGGAGCAATTAAAGCCATGGGTATCAACTACAGAGCCTGCACTCTAGAGTCCGGGAGGCATGGCCACTGTAGCCTGGGCTCCTAGAACCCATGCTCTGCAACAAGAAAAGCCACCATAATGAGAATCCCACGCACGACTACAAAGAGTAGTCCCACTCGCCTCAACTAGAGAAGGACCTGCCCTAGCAAGGAAGACCCAATGCAGCCAAAATAAATAAATAATAAAAAATAAATTTCAAAATAAGTAAAAAACAACACATATTGCTATAGGGTCACTTTCTAGAGGTTCACCCTCAGGAAGTTCCCCCAGTGCCAGAGGAGAGTCACAGTTTCTCTTCCAAATAGGCCTCCTTCTTCCCCAGAGGGAACTGAAAGCCCTCTTGCTTCAGTGATTGATCTTACCCAGGTCCAGCTCCTTTCCCACCCCACGTTGCTTTATTTGACCCTCTGGTCAAAGGAGCTAAGTGTTAACTGTCAGAAATACTCGTTATCATTCTTATTACAAAGGATGTGACTTTTCAGGGAGAAGGAATATATATCTCTTGCCTCCATTCCATCCACAACAACCCACAATCAGGGCACCACCGATTGCAGGTGACATCTGAAGACCTGGGGCTCTGGGATATTTCTTGCCCCAGGTCATAAAGTTAGGAAAAGGGAGAGCTAGGATGCAAACAGAGGTCTTCCAATCCCAAAACCACTGGTGGAGAGACCAGAGTTGGGAGAGGTTGTTGCAGGTAATCTGCAGGGTCCCTGAGATCCACTCCAGCCCCTGAGATCCAGCTCTCCTCTTGCTGAAACCAGCTGAGGGGCACTGGGTGGTTATGCTGTAGAGACATGTTCATCTCCCTGCTTCTGCTCTGCTCATGCCCCTTACACATTTTTTCTACCCAGAAAGTCAAGCTTTGTGCCTCAGATGGAAATAGTCTCCACCCAGCTCACCATATACCTGGAAAAGTGCCAGGGAAGAGCTTGTGTCCATCCACTTGAGATGCTGCCACAATGGGTGCAGAATGATGTCCTATGTCACACCTGTCTTCAGAGGTCGGTCCAGGATGGGAGGAATGATGTGGTGACACCAACGGGAAGCTCCAAAGGAGGACCTGTGCTAACACACTGTGGTTCACTTATCTGTCTTTCGATTTTCTCTCATCTACTCTCTGATGGCCCATCACCTGCCATGTGCTGCTCTAAGTGCGAGGATTCTCCGTAAGGAACAAATCAGACAAAAATGCCACCTGTGGAATCACAATATGTGTTTCCACAAGACCCACAGGCATAGTCAAGTCTGAGCAATGCTGTTACTGGGCATTTGACCCCAGCAGGGAGAAGCAGGAGCCTGGTTATGGGGGGAGATTTTCAGGAACAGCACTGACCCCAGGTCCTCCCCTTCCTTACTCCTCTCCTCATCGCCTCTTCCCACCCCTCAGTTGGGATGTGAAGAGTTATGTCAGCTCCTAGCTTTCCTGAGAAGCCCTCCTGCAAGGCCCTGAAGTTGAGCCAGCTAGCTCTTCTCATCCTGCTGGGCACCCTAGTGGCTGCCACCCTGGGGAAAGAAAGCAGCAACCAGGCCCAGGGTAAGTCCCTGCTCACATTTCCAATACAGGCTGTGAGGTGGGGAGAATGAGGGAAGTCCATGTAAGGGGCTGGAGAGCAGGTGTTGGGTGGTTGCTGCCACCCTCCTTGGATTTCTCCTGGGAAGTTGGGCAGTTTTCACTCTAGGGACACCTCCTTGCTCTCAAAAGGAATCATTACATTCCAGCTTTTAATAAAACTACGCATTGAACCCTAGCCAACCAGGGACCTCATCTCTGAGACTTTCTATCCCTGGTCACTGCCTTGTCCCTGAAATTCACTTTTTTTTTTTTAACCTTTAATAAAAGTAAAAAATGAATACAAAAGAACACAATGCTTAAAAGTTAGAGTGAATGTGAATCTCACCAGATATTCAGATCTGGTATAGTGCAAATTCTGTTCATACTATTTTACATTTTTACAAACTCAAATGACTTTGGTTCATATAGTTGCTGTAAAGTACTGGCAACGAAATTCTTCAGATTCACATCTCTTGGCTACGTTGTTTCTAACAGATATACATTTATTTCCAGTTTAAGAGAATAGATTTATTTCCAGTTTAAGAGAAAAAATACTCATTGTTTGTGCATGATCAAGTATATTTGAAAGATTCAATGACTCTCTCATCTAATAATTTCTGTTTTTTCTTAAAATGCTGACATCCTTACTGAAAAGTCTTCTCACATAGCTGATGATTTTCAGAAAAATGTATAAGGGGGACATTGTAAAGTTCAGAATGATCCCATTTTCTTTTAAACAAAATTCCTCTAAAACAAATTAGCTACAGTAACCTAAAATTTACTCCGGGATACTTTCCTCAAAACCAAACCAAACCACAACAAGGACCAACACGGGAGAGGGGCCGAGGGCAGGCCACGCCACGGACAGTGGCTCCACGTCCCCGGCTCCTGACCACCGGCTGCGACAGGAGTCTTTTCATCAAGCCACACTCACAGAATTTAAAACAACCAAAACAAAATTAAAATATTCAAAAAGGTAAATTTGTAAGTAAAAATTACAAGTTTACTAAACCCACAAAACTGGAGTATTTCAAAGACCAGGGGCTCAGTGGAGGGCGCAGCAACAGAATAACTTCACAACTGAATGAAATTATTGCTGAATTTTGCCTCCATGCAGCACTGAAATGGGGAACCCTCTTTAACACCTCATACATTAAAAAAAAATTAAGAGAATACAAGGCTCATATTGGTTTTCATATACGTTACACTTGAAGTTGAAGACCCAGTACTTGCAGACTGGGTCTAACATAGTCTATGCCATCAAATTAATACATTGTGCTCACTGCGTCTTTGCATATTTAGAAACACTGAATGTTTAATGTAGTGACATAGGCACGCTTCTTTTTACAAGGCAATCACAGATTGCAAATCCCATAGGGCTGTGGGAAAAAACCAGTCATCTCTGTTCTGGAGAAGCAAAGAAACAACACACTATTTTGGCTGAGACTGAGACACAGGGCAGGCAGGTACCCCACCAGATGATTACGGATTCTGGATAACCGTCATCAACGTGAGGAGGACATTCCAGCACGTCACAGTGCAGAACAACGACCTCTCCTTGCCTTCTGCTCTCAGCAAGGCTGTCTACACGGGACACCACGGGGAACGAACACCCTGGACGTGCACTGTGAGCACGCATGGCTGCGGGACGGGGCGCCCAGCGCTGTCACCCTATGCCTGCTGCCGCTTTTCTCTCTCTCTTTTTTTTTTTTACACAAACCTATTTTAAAAATCTTTTGGATGAGTAATATTCCTATTTTACCACACTTCATCTTTGTATGCACCATCGAGCTATCCCCTGCGTGCTGATAGGAAACCAGAGCTAGTTTTGGTTCAAGGCTTGGAAATATGGCAACTTACTTTTAATAACATGTGAGACCGAATCCTTGGGACCCTGCGGTCGGCCAGCCTGCACCCGGTGCCTCTGAGCAGAGCAGACCCGGCAGAAACGTGGTCAGGCAAGGAGCCATCTCCGCACTGGTGGACACCTGCCCGCTCTGCTACTCTAAACAGGAGACGTGTCCTCCAGGGGTCACTTGTACAGTCAGCCCAATCCGAAAATATCATTGAGGAAAAACGATAATCTTTGTCACAATCCAGTACACAGATTCTCTTTCCAAATCTTGCCGTTCTTCAGGACCAGTGGGTTTGACGATTCAATTGCTATGTGGCTTTTCAGGAACACCTATGGCCAGCTGTCGTACTACGTTCCCCACTGTCACACCTCCCGAGAATAAGATGCATGGGAGCCAGGAGCAGTTGTAGAGGAAATCTGGGGACGTGTACTGATAAACACCATTGTACACCAGCAGCTGAGTGAGCAGGGTGGCAAGGAAGGTGATGGTGATCCCACACCCAAGGCCACTCCTTGACCTGTCAAATGTCCACCAAAGGCCCAAAGACAGGGCTGCTAATGTCAAGGAGAGCTGAACATTATCGGCAAAATCCAATTTAGCACTGGCGTGGTTGATGCCAACAAAGGCCACCACACAGTGCATCACGCTGGCCCACTCCCTCCTAAACTTGTATGGTTCTCCAAGTTGACGGTCGATGCAGGGATAGAGCAAGCTGACAACAGCATCTGCCATCCCACAGCACCGAGGGACCCATCAGGTGGAGGAGAAGATGGTAGCGATGACTTCCTCAGGAAACAGGGTGGCATTCCTCTGGACAGGCAGCAGGCTCGGCACCAGGGCCAGGACCACCCCCACTGAGAACAGCACCAGGCTCCTCTGCACCAGATGGTGGTGCCAGTTGGCGTGGGTGCTGCCACCACGGCCCCCCATACCAGGGCTCTGAGGCCCGTGAGCCGGGTCAGCGCCCTGCGCACTGTGGGCCACTAGCAAGGAGAGGCCTGACCCTGAAGAGTTGAACATTGCTCCCACTTTGGCCACCAGCCCTCCGGCACTGGCCCTCAGGTGGCTTCTGTGCTTTGCGCCTTTATGCAGGGACCGCTCCAGGGCTAGTCATCCAGTCTGGGCATCAGCTACCAGTCTGACAGGCTTTCCTGGCTGAGGGCCACCCACCTGCAGGCTCGCCAAAAGAGGAGCTCTCCAAGGAGTGCTGAGGCCCGTGCCACCTGGAGTTAGGCTCTGAACGTCACTTTAATGTAAAGAAAAATTCATGTTTGATCCTTTCACTCGTTCCTAAAACAGACCTCCTGAAAGTCTTACAATTTAGTATTTTCATAGGTCATGAGATGAGTCTAGGATGGCACCTTAGATAGCTTCTGGATGGGACTGGACTCCAGAAGATCCACCTGGTGATTACAGAGTTAGAACCTTCACCTTCCAGCCCCTCTGGGGAGAGGTGAGGGTACAGAGGTTGAGTACATTCATCAACGGCCAATGATTCAATCAAATTGCCTACCTCAAACCCTCAATTAAAATCCATAATCATTGGGTTCAGAGAGCTTCAGGGGAGGTGAACACATGAAGGGGCTGTGAGGGGGGTGCTCTGAGAGGGCATGGAGGCTCACCACCCCCAATCCTTCTTTGCCTTATGCATCTCCCACGTAGGGTTTTCCCAAAGTTTTATCTTTATAATAACTTGCAACAGTAAATAAAGGGCTTTCCTGAGGTCTGTGAGTGGTTCTAATGTTTAGTGAATATGAGAGGAGGAGTCATAGAACCTTTGAATTTACAGGCAGTTGATCACATATATGGGTGATCATGGAATTTGTGATCATTACTTGAAGTAGGGGCTGACATCAGGGGCTGAGCCCTCAAACTGTAGAGTATGTGTTACCTCCGTGGATTAAGAATAACAAGTGAAATCACTTCTGGGATGCCCAGTGGGTTTTAAAGAATTGGTTCATGTTGTTACAGAAACAACATATTTGTTGGCAGGGGCCAAACCTGGACACACTCTCCTCTATAATTTGTGTCTGGGTTGAGGTTTGGGGACAAGGGATGACTGTATGTAGACAGTGCACTCAGAAGTCCTTACTGGTTTTCTGCATTTTCAAAATTCCTGGCAGAATCAGATTCTTCATTAATTGGATTGTGACATGATGGTATCTCGTCTTGATCCTACGACCCACATGCATTTTGTCCTGAGACAACTGATCAGTAATTTCCTCTCCTGGACAGTGGGACCATGTTACATGACTTCTTTGAAAGGATGACCAATCATGAATATAAAGAGTGTACCCATTTCATGGTCAATGCTGTCCATTGTTCATCAAAATATCTTAATCCAAAAACTTGTCTAGCTTCATTTCCTCACCAAGTCATGGAAAAAAAATTTATGTCAAAGAATGATCATTTCTCTTTCATGAAATTAATCAGAAAGTCGACTGTTGGTGAACTTCTTCCATTCCTGAGGCAACTACCGGGAGAGCAAGGAAAACAGCACTTTTGCAAGTTTGCTTGTGGGGCGCAAGACTCTTTTATCCAGGCAGGTAAAATATTAGTCAAATGAAGACCTTCCCCTTGTCCCCAAGTCAGACTATTATTGTATTTTCCTATTAGGATAGAGAATCTTAGAAATGGTCTCATAATTATAAAGACATGTGCCATCACCAAATAGAAATGCCACTATCAGGAATTTTGCTCTATCCTCTCTCTTCAATGACTGTGCACTTGGCATGAGTATGAAATGGGAGATTCATTCACCTGACAAATCTTTATAAATTTTTATGCTTCTTGTCCCTAGAAAGCATAGTTCTTGGAGTAGGAAAACAGCTGAAAGAAAATTTACTAAAATAATCTGCCTTCTAGGCGGGAGAAAGACGATACAGAAAGGGGAAAATACTATGCCAGGTCATGAGGCTTGCTTTGAAGAGTGAGAGTGATGGAGATAAAGGAGGCTGTGCTCATTCTGCAGAGGGTTAGGGAAACCCTCTAGATCAGGAGGTGTTGAGAAGAGGCTGCAAAAAACTAACTAAACAAAAACAAAACAAATAAAACAAAACAAAATCAAAGAACAACAGCAGCAACAACAAAATGCTTGGTGTGTTTCAACAGCTGCAAGTCCAGGGTGGCTAGAGCTCAGTGGGTGGAGGGGAGGGGAGGGGAGTGAAAGAGGAAAAGGCAGGGAGGCCATTGAGGCAAGTCGTGAGGAGCCTTGTAGGACTTTATAAGAATCATGATTTGACTGTGAGAGAGATGGGGAGTCACGGAGGGATTGGTCATGGGAGCAGTGGGAAAGGGCTCAAGTTGTATCAGGGCCTGTGCAGCTGCAGTTTGGAGAGTGGCCTCTAGGGGGCGAAGGACAGAGACTGAGGCCCAGGTGAGCCATGAAGGACCATGGGTCAATGTTGTTTCCTGGGTCCATCCCAGTTCTAAATTACATGAATGCCTTGCTCTGTGGTGGTCTCTATGGAGGCTTCATCACAAATCATGATCCGTTAAATTTATAGCCATTTGTGATTGATTGAACCTCCAAATCCTCTCCCCTCATTGAGGTGTGGGGGCAGGTAAAGGGGGAAGTGGGAATGAAAATTCCTACCCTCTAATCAGGCAGTTGGTTTCCTGGCAACCAATCCCCATTGTTGGAGTAGGTAGGGGCTTTTAAAAATCACCTCCCTCACATAATAAAATACTCTGTTTTTACTCTCATCTCTTTAAATTTTCCAACATTTTAGGAGCTCCAATTGTGCCAAGAATGGATGAAGGAGGAAGAAAGGGGAAGCAAGTCTTTAGGGGGAAGGACAGTGAATTCAGTTTGGTCAATGTTTAGTCCACGGAGCCTGTAGAACACTTAGGCAAGGATGTTGAGTAGATATCGATTATGCATTCACTTGTTCATGAGATGTTTATTAAAGTTCAAATATGTAATGACTGAAACCTTTGATGAGACTCCATGGCTTCAAACTCTGGCTCTGCCAGTGTATTAGGTGTGTGGCCAGTTCAGTTGGCTAGAGCTTTACATTTGTCAGTGCAGAGAGACCTTGAACGGTTTCCACAGAGAGGGAGTCCTCCTCCCATTTAAATAGGAGGAATGATAGGAAGCTCAGAATAGGAGAGGACTGCTGGTACCTCAGAGGATAATAGTAGCAGAGTGAGTTCCCTGTCCTGGTGTGCTTGTATAAGTCATGGAGTCAATGAGAATTGCAAAGTAACTCTGGGGGAAATAAAATTAATAACACAAAATATCAGTTACCACTTATTGACAACCTACTATGAGCCAAGCCCTGCACATAAATCTTCATCTCCAAACAACATATGAATTCTAATTAAGTTTTTCTTCTTTTCAAAGTCATACAAGCTGAAGCTCAGAGGCTTCAGCCTTTCTCCAAGGTCAAAATCCAATACTGGCACGGGCTAATATTCAAAATCAACATTCTCTGTCTGAGATGATTTTCCTTAAATGAGGTTTGAAAGCTGTGCCTTCAAAAGCCCCAGAGATTCACCAGAGGAGACTCCAAGTTCCTCAAATAGTGGAGCTCTGCTTTTCATCATTTTTCATGATGAGACCAACAGGAAACAAATTTTGTAAAGGCTTCTGTTCACATTTATGTCAGGAGAGACTTACCTATGAGTTAGAGGAGGTTGCTGGCTCAGAAAAGGCCACTGAATTGAAAAATGAGGAACCTGGTGGTGACTCTGGTGAAGGCATTAGATCTCACTGGTTGTGAGCAACAGAAAACGATGCTTGCTGATCAAAGAAGAGAAGGAATTTATGAGAACAGTGTGGGGATGTAGTGGGCATCCATTCTCCCTTTGTGACTGTATCCTTAAGCAAGATCCTCCTGGGTGCTTCTGTTGGCACCCACAGCACTAACTGATTTAGTTTAGCTCACAGACTGAAGGGAGTGCTTAAACATCCCAGTGTGGAAAGTATGGTAAGCCAGGGAGAACCAAGGTCTTCCCATGCCTCCTCTGAATCACCTCCATTTTGGGATATTTTGTGTTTCATTGATGAAAAAATTCCAGGGAGAGCATCTGATTGACCACTCTTTGCCTGGGAGTAGGGCAGGCATTTCAACAGGCACCCCAATCACTACTGTCCTGGGTGGAGGAAGACTCATTCCTCAGGCAAAATTAGGCTACTCTATCAGGAAAATAAAAAACAGATGCTAGGTAACAGATCAAAAAAATAGTCCATATACTCAGAGTGAGAAGTTTCCATGGACAGAAGGGAGTTTGAATGGGTACAACAGTCCAAGAGGAGAAAGCTCCACTGTTTGGTGTGAAGCATGCTTTTTGTTCCTGGGAATTTCTCAGTTCTTCAATGTTCACTTGGTTACAGCCACCTAAGAGTGGGCAGGTCTGCAGCGGACTCATGTAACCTCCATTTCAAGTTTTCCTTCTTCCCTCTCTTGATAAATATGATGTTACACTCACAAAGTCACATCTACAATCTCTGACACATTGTCTGTGTTAATATCAGATAGATTTGCATGTGTGATGTCTGTGTGTTTGTGTATTTGTAACATTGACATAACCGGGGCCACATGACTTACAGTTTTTGTCGAGTGTCTTCCTTCTGAGTTTCAGCTATTTTTCCTCCAGCAAGTCACTTTCCCTTAGCTGAACTTCATTTTCTTCATCTACCCAATAGGAATAATAATACTTCATGAGATGGTTAAATAAGAAGAAGCTACCTTTTAGTGCACTTACTGTGAGCCTGCCCGAAAGCTCACAACTTTGAATTCCTTCCAGACCAAGTGAGTGATGAGGATGGAAGTACTTGGAGTAGGGGTGGGGGCAGGTTGGACAACAAGGAGTTATGGGGATTATGGAAACTGGAGAGAACGATCCCCTCATGAGAACAGAGCAGCTCTACTTAAATGACTTCCTGATTTTCAAAGTGTGGACCTGAGCAGTACCATCAGGAGCCCCGGAAACCAGTTAGATGCAGATACTCAGGTCCCACCTCTGTCCTACTGAGTCAGCATTCTGGGGGTGGAGATCTCAAATCTCAACACTTAACTAATTGAGTTTGATGCTCACTCAAGTTTGATACCCACAGGTCTTGTTAAACATCAGGATTGTGCTGCTGGATCCTTTACTTTTTCCAACAACTCTAGAAATATACTTTTATATGAAACCCACCACTGTTATATGCTTGCAAATATTTCCAACTGTAAATGTAGTCTCTGAGCTAACAATACTTCTATATTCGAACAATATTTGAACCCTAGTTTATGCTTTTCCATTTTATTCTTTAAAATAATCCTAATGAAACATTATTTGCGACACCACTTTTAAGGAAAAAGACTATGTAGGTCCAAAAAGAGAGGTGCTGTTACATCACATAGCAAGACAATGGCCACCCATAACTTGGATGTGAATATAAGTCTCACAGGGCACAACATCACAAAAATCTAAACATCTTCTGTCAGCCCCAGGGGAATTCCATTCATTTCAAGAAGTGGCCTTAGGGGGCATGGAATCCAAGAGTCTCACTTCCTTAGGGATAAACTGAGGATTGCAAGCAGAATTATGACCTTGGGTCCACAGTGTTGGGATCACTGTTCTGTACCCAGAATACAATCCCTGTGATGTTGCTGCCTTGTGATTTCTCTGAAAATGCCCTCAGTGCCTGCGAAGTAATTACAAACTTCAGTCACTCATGAGCAGAGTGGTGGGAGGTGAAGGGAGTAAGGGTCCATCAGCGGCATTCTGGGTCTGGAGGCATCTAGCCAGGAATAGAGGGAGGAGGATGAAGAGAAGAAGACATTGGGAGAGGTAGACAGACAAATGAGAGAGGAGAGGGGAGAACAAAGAGGAGTCTCTGCCAAGAGGGAGAGTCCCTGCTATTCCCTTGTCTAGATGGACAGACTGAGGCAGAAAGAGGCGCAGGGCCAGAGGGTCTCCTCAACTAGAATCTAAGTTGGCCACCTGCTGGCTGTGGGCCCTGAGCAAGTCGCTTTACCTCTGAGAGCCGCTGCTTTCTGGTTGGCAGATTGTGATGAGAATCCCAGGTGTTGCAGGATTGACATGAGGCTAAGTGAAATCACACATGTGAAGGGTCTCAGCAGAGAGCAGACCCTCCACACACAGTGGCTTGTTTTGCGAGTACCCCGGTCCTCACACCCTTGTGTCCTGGGGCAGCTCTGTATTGAGAACTTCTGCCCTTGTCAAGGAAAGGGTGTCTTTGTGCCAGGAAGGCAGCCCCTCCTGTCTCTGCAGCTCAGCACCCAGCTCTGTGCCTGTTTGACATTTGGCTGGGCTTACTCCTGGGGCTTCTGGGCATTGAACCCAGCTCCCTTCTCCTTGACCCTGGAAGTGGAGCACTGTGTGTGTGTGTGTGTGTGTGTGTGTGTGTGTGTGTGTGTGTGTGTGTGTTAAAGGATTACTGCTTGAATATGTATGGATGAGTGAATTGGGGGGGGCTTAGTGCTACATGGTTGTCACTGGGAGTGAGGAAACGGGAGTGAGTGAAGAGATTGTGGGTGTGTAATCCCTCACACGTGCACTACACTTTACAGCTTACAAAGCATGAGAGTGCATGTGCACAGACTCTGAACCAGATTCCTGGATTCAACTCCTCTCTCTACACTCTAAAATGTAGGCCAATTACTTTATTTCTTGTTGCCTCAGGTTCCTCCTCTGTATCATGAAGAAATATCACCAGTTCCTCTCCCATCTTTTAGAACTTTTGGGGATTAAATGAGCTAATACATGGGAAATACTAAGGATAATGCCTGACGCATAGAAAACCGAAAGTTTATCCTCTGTAATTACTTCTTCTTCTCCTCCTCCTTCCTCTTCCTCTTTCCCTTCTTCTTCTTCTTCTTCTTCTTCTTCTTCTTCTTCTTCTTCTTCTTCTTCTTCTTCTTCTTCTTCTTCTTCTTCTTCTTCTTCTTCTTCTTCTTCTTCTTCTATATTATCATCATTATTATTATTAAAAATTGCTTGAAATTCTAAGGGAGAAAGAAAAATTACCAACACTTTGCTTGAAGAATTTGTACAGCCAGAGTGAGGATAATTTTTGACTCCACTCGAAGGTATTTTGCCTCCATTGCTACCAAAGCAACCCCATGATGCCAGCAGCAATGATCCAGCAACATCTGAAGACACAGAGCTCTGGGAGATTTCAATCCTCAAGCACAGAGTTAGGAAAAGGAAGATGGTTCCCAAACCGAAGTCCTATGATTCTAAAATCTCTGCGGGAGAGAGCAGCAGGAAGGAGGATGTTGCAGGCAACCCTTTCAAGCTCCCCTGAGGTCCACTCAGACAGGAAACTGTCCTGTTTTGAAACCAGGTGATTGGGGAGGGAGGTCTTGCTTTTGAGACATGTTCAGTTCTCTGCTTCCCCTCTGCCCACACACCTTACTCTTTTTTTTCTATCCAGTAAACAGTTTTGCTTACACAGGCAGATATCACATTCTTCCAATTCAGATTCTGCCTGGACCACAGTGCCAGGTAAAGAGCAAGTGTCCATCTGGTTGAGAAACTGTGGCAAAGGTTGCTGGAAGCTGTCCTGTGTCACATCTATCTTCTGAGTTAGGTAGGGGAAGGAGTGGGAGTGAAGGATATTCAGGCCCAGGTGGGTTGACACCTGCAGAGTTGAAAGAAGAACCTGAGCTAACACACTGCTGATCACTTATCTGTCTGATTTGCTCTCATCCACTCACTGACTGTCCGTCTCCAGTCATACACTGCTCTAGGTGCTGAGATGCTCCCTGGATCAACATATTGGATAAAATTCCAAATGTGGAATCACAGTCTGTGTTTCCATGAGACCCACAGGCATAGTCAAGCCTAAGAAGGGCTGCCACAGAGCATTTGGCCCCAATAGACAGGAAAAGGAATCCTGGTTAGGTGGGGAGTTTACGCAATAAAGAGGACTGACCCCAGCTCCTCCCCTTCCTCCCTTCTGTCCTCATAGCCTGATCCCAACCCTCAGCTGTGTGATGAAAATCTCTGTCAGCCCCCAGCTTTCCTGAGAAGCCATTCTGTAAGACCATGAAGATAAGCCGGCTCTACCTGTGCTTAGCCCTTCTCGTCCTCCTGGTTACTCTGGTGTCCTGCACCCCGGGGGGAAAACAGAGCAAACATGCCCAGGGTAAGTCCCAGCTCATCTCTCCTCTACAGGCTGGGGGGAATGAGTGGAGTACTTGGAAGGGGCTGGGGAGCAGAGTTTCAGGGGTTGCTACCATCCTGCCTAGATTTCTCCTGGGAATTTGGGAAATTTGAACTCCAGGGATATCTCATGACTCTCAATAGGAAAAAAAAATTAAAATTAAAAAAAATATATCCCACCTAATTCTACCACATCTTGTACCCCATCCCTGAGACTCTCTATTCCTTGCCAGTGCTATGTCTCTGAACATCTAGTGTAATGAAAAGATCAATATTTGATACTTTCCTGATCCTGGAACAAACATCCTGAAACTCCTGGAATTTACTGTCTTTTTTTATGGACATGGGGTGAGTAAAGGAAGGTGAACTGAGAGACCCTCAGGATGGGGCTGGTAAACAAAAGCCCCAATCATGCATTTAGAGGTTAGAACTTTCAACACCCTCCACACAGCACTTCTAGGAGACAGGAGGGTACTGAGATGCAAATCAATCACCAGTGGCTAATGATTCAATCAATATGCCTGTTTATTGACATCGCAATAAAAATCCTTAAATGTTCAGAGAGCTTTTGGGGTGGTGAACACATAGAGGTGCTCTGAGGGTGGTGTGCTCCACTAGGGCATGGGGGCTCTGCACACATCTACTCCTTGTTTGCCCTATGCATCTTCTCCACTTCCCTCTCTTTGTGTTTTGTCCTTTATAATGACATAGGAACTGTAAGTAACAGTTTTCCTGAGTTTGGTCCCCGCCTCTATTGGTTATTAAACATGGAGGTGTGGTTTAGAGCCACCGATTTTTTCCAGTTAGTGACAAGCATGAATGATTCTGGACCATATGCGGGCATTTGAAGTGAGGACAGACTTGAACCCTCAACCTGCGGGATATGCACTAATTCCACGGATTCACTATCAGAGGAAATTGCCTTGTGGGATGCCCAGTGGGTATTGGGAATTGAGTTTTGTTGGTAGAGACACTATATATTTGGTGTCAGGGAAAAACACAGACTCACTCTTCCCTGTGATTTGGGGTCTCTGGTGTGTCTTGGGGACAGAGAAGTAATGAAAGTGGGAAACTGCACCCAGAAACTTTTAACAGGTATCTGTATTTATAGAATACCTGACAGAATCAGGTAGCTTATCAAAATGTATTGTGACATGATAGTATCTTGTCCTGAAACTACCAGTCACATGCCTTGTGTCCTGGGGCAAGTCATCTGCAGTTTCCTCACCTGAACAGGGGAACCATGTTATGTGGGTTCTTTGAACAGCTTACCAGTCCAGAATTTCAAGAGTTTAAACACATTTCATGGCCAATTTGGTCCGTTTTCCACCAAGATGTGTTAATCTGAAAACATTTCTCAACCTATACATTTGTAAAAGAAAAACTATTTAGGTATCAAATAATAATTATTCTTTTAGTATTAAAATTAATCAGAAAGACGTGGGACCTCTGAGCAGAGCAACTGCAGAGAAAGTAAGAAACACAGCCCTCCATGGGGTGAGTTGGCTTGTGGGGCCAAGGTTGACACAATATTAGTAAAGTCTTAAAGCCCTTTCCCTTGTCCCCTGCTTGACTATTGACTATTATTTTATTATCCTCTCCGCCTATAGAATGTTAGAGGTAGATTGATAATTATGCAGACCTGCCCCATCATCAAGGAGTCAGGAATTCAAATACATTCATTCTGGTCAATGACTATGCGCTTGGTGTGAGCAGGAAACGATAGATTCATTTCCTTGCCATATAGTTATTAAGTCCTGACAAAGCATTTTTCTTTGTGCAGGGAAAGAGCTGTAGACAAAATATGCAATACAATTGCCTACTAGGAGGGAGTGAGACAATAGCAAAAGGAGGGACTACTATGCTAGGTTAGGAGTTTGTTGAGGGAGAGACTGATGGGGATAATGGAGGTTGTGGTCCTTCTGTACACTGATGGGCAAAATCCTCCGTGACAAGGGGGCATTGGAACAGAGGCTGCAGATACAACATGCTTGGTGTAAACTAGCCACAGAATTACCAGGGTAGCTGGAGCTGAGTGGGTGGGAGTGGAGGAGAGGGGAAGGTGAGGAGACCACATAGGCCATGGGACAGATCCTGACGAGCGTTGCAGGATAAGAATAAGAATTGGGCTGTGGAAGAGATGGGGAGTCACTGAGGGACTGGTCATGGCAGCAATGGGAGAGGATCCCTGTGGCTGCAGTGTGAAAGGTGGCCTCTATGGGACCAAAGAGAGGGACAGAGGTGCAGTGAATAACCAATGTTGTTCCCTTAGTGGATGAATAACAGGAATGACTTGCTGTGTTGAGGTTTCTATGGAAGCGCCATTACCTGGTCATGGTGCCTTAAATTATTAGCCATTCATGATTGTTCAACCTCCAGCTCCTCTCCCCTCCTTGAGGTTGTGGGCCGTTTGAGGGAATTTAGATGGAACCCATGGGGAGGGTAGGCATGAAAGTTCCAACCCTCCTGTCAGGCAGCACTTTCCCCATTCTGAGATAACTAGGGTCTTCCCCAAAGTCACCTACTTCACATAACAAAGACACTTTTATTGCTCTCAGCATTTTAGAACTACCAAGAATTTTAGGAATTCTGTGCCAGGAAAAGGACAAAGAATAAATGTATATATTTCTTAAGTCATAATATCAATATAGTGTCAAAATTCAATTTATACAGTTCCTGTGATGTAAGCATAGAAAACACACTGCTATGTTTTCTGCATGACTTTCTCTATTACAGACTGATTCCTCCACATGATTTTATTAAGAGTGGAATATTTTTACCATACACGTAAGGGCAGAGAATAGTATAAAATCCAGGTTCTCAGCTCCAATAATTACTGACATTTGGTAATGATTCTATACCTGTACACCCTTTTAAATTTTTGATTGCTAGATTTCCTTGAAGGTGATCAAAGGCATCAAAACAAATAATCTTAAAATAATACATGAAGGAGATGTTAATTTTTACATGCTGACTGTATCGTGTCTTGCCTACCACCATTAATAATAAGTCCCAGAAAGCAGGTTGTCAAATAGCCTTTTTCATTTGATCTTCCCCCACAACCCTAACATTCTCTATGACAAACAAACTGGTGGTTTCAGTTGTTGACCTTGCAGACCGAGCTGTGATGATCATCCTCATAACTGACACAGAGCCTCTCCCATCCCAGTAACTTCTCAGCCCATCGTCCGCTGGAGGCCTCAACAGAAGGGTCACCACATGACCCCCTTGATCTGGTACTACTGTAATGAAAACACCTGGGAATGCAAAGCCTTTACCTATGGCAGCAACCGCAGGAATTGGGCTACAGAATACTTCCCCACAAAAGAAGAATGCATGAAGTCCTGCCGTGGTCATGAATGGAACCAGGGGTAAGAAGGGAGGCAGGGCAGGGTGGGAGGCATAGAGCTGGGGAAAGTGGTGTAGCACAGGGGGCCACACACCATTCAACCCTGCACAGGGTCTTTCCTCCCCCTGCCTCCCAGGAGAAGTGGCTGCAGTGTCCTGAGATACCACACACTGAGCCCATCCTCCATGTGTCAGCTTGGCACAAGGTCACTGCCAGAAGCCCAGTTATGCTACTGTGAGCCTACTCATGTGCTCCCCCTTTCTCAAATGGGAACAGTGAGCCAGCCACCCTACAGAACAGATTTACAGTTTTCCTGAGCACCCCACTTAGGCTTGGAAAATTCACTTTCCTCTTGTGGGTCACTGTGGTCCTGGGGTAGACTGTGGTTGCATATTTCTGGAAAAGTCTAGGATCTGTCAAGATGAATGTTGTGCAGGTCTGGGGCTTCAGAGATGTCAACCAGCAAGTTTCTTTCTTTTTGCAGAGAATCTGGGAACAGCAATCTCCTGACAGTCTGAAGTCTGAGGAGGACCCATGCACAGCTGGGCTTTGGCTTCTTCTGAAACAGTGTGGTCTGCTCTGAGCCCTTCTCAACCATCCCATCCTCAGCAGCACCCTGCCTCATACCTTCCCCCCATGGATCTACTTGCTTTAGTTCTGTCTCATCCAGTGGGTTCTAACTACCATGACAGCAAGTCTTCCCTTGATCCCTTGCACTTAGCACAGTTCCTGACACAAAAGAGACAGTCCATAAACATTAGAGTGAGGAAGGAATGTATGCAAGAGCACATTGTTCATGACCCGAGTAATTATACTGCCTATGGTTTGAATCCAGGATTCTTGTCTTAACCCTTATGCTCACTACATCCACACCTTCATCTCCCACCCCACCATCAATACTCACATTGTAGGTGGCCCAGGTGGAATTTTTGGATTCCAGTGCTTAGCATCAGTGGTGGGAGAGGTCTTTTTCATAAAGCTGCCCTTTCCCCTTCAATTTTATTGCAGATTTTCCTTTCTGTGGCTTCAAACATTCTGTCTTACATTTTAATAAAATAATATTCAAATTAAACTAACTGGAGTGGATACTTTTGTGGAACTGAGAACCTTAACCAATAAGGTGCCTTGAAATGTGTATCCTTCTCACTGTTCTGCAGAGCAGAGGCACCTCCACTTTTCCTGTCCTGAGACTGGCTCCTACCAAATATAGGAATAAAACCCATTAGAGCACCATCTACCTCTTAATGGCTACCTCAAGCTACACAAAAACCTGGCTGACAGACACTCAGAATGAAAGCTTTCATTCTTTTCTTCTTGAGCCTCCTGAGATTTGGGTGCAGGCTGTTTTCCTGACTCTCAGAAAGATAAAGGAAGGAGCATGAGGCTCCATTTCCCAGATGTCCAACAAATCCCCTGGCTTGAGGTCATAAGTGGGGCGGGTGTTTCTTACTCCAGTTAAAGAAGAGCAACTACCATTTTAGTGTGCCAGGCTCTGTGTTAGCATTTTGCTTGCATTTTTCTATTAATCTTCCTAAGAATCTTTCAAGGGAGGAAACCATGGCATGCAGATGTCACTTAGCTGCTATATGCATTTCTTAACACAGCAGGTCCCAGCTCTTCCAAGTAGAGCAACTTTGACAAGGTTTTCATGCTCCTGCCTCTGGGAAGATGTGGGATGGAGGCACCTTTGGAGAACAGAGAATGTCTGTTACACTACAGTGGAGGAAATTGAGGTATGGGGACCACAACAAGCATACTATTGAAATAAACAAGAGCACAGATGTTGTTGGTGGTGTTACTCACTTTCTTGTCATCTTGGGCAAATTTCTCAACATCTCTGAGCTTTACTTTCTTTAAGTATCAAATAAGAATAATGGTTGCAATTGATAATATGTCTAGCCAGAGAGCACTGGACATACTCCGTTTCCTAGCTGAACTAGGCACTCTTATTACTCATTGCAGCAAAGAATAGAAATCACTTTGGAAAACAGTATGATGTCTCAGTAAGGGAAGGATAAAAAGAACTTAGCAGAATTTGGGATTGTAGTAAGTGCTACGGGGGAGGATTTCAGGAAGCTCAGGATGCTGACTCTGCTCTGGATGTTTGCTGTCAGGAAGTGGGACCATTCTCTCAGTGGGCACATTTAAAGGAAGACTAGATAGAGGTTAGAGCTGTAGTTGGTAAAGAAGTATCAGTCACTGAGGATAGGGGGATGCTTGGTCTTTTTCATGGTTTGTGTAATTTAGCTCAATTTGTATGTGTTGAAACATGATTACCAAATGTCCTATTGTTCTCTTGATCCATCATGGGCAAGGATGGCCCTATCTCATGTTTATGTTTTGTGAAATGTTTATGTTGACAAAGAGAGCATAAGGCCCACTGTGATGCCAGGTCAGTTCTTGGAATTCAGAGGTTGCTTTTTTCGTTCTCCATCAATCTTATAAATTGTGTTGAGAGTTGAAAAGACATGATATTTGTTACATTTTTGTACATGCGTTGGCAGAACAACTTTTAACGAATGTCATTTTGGTAACAGTAGTAGGAACACTATAATTCTATAAATTAATGAATATTTATTAATACCTATTGATTTATAAAAGTGTTATCAGAAATGACTTGGTATTCATGAAAGGAGATTGGCTTTTGAAACTCACTATGTACCGTATGATCTTGGGCAACTCACTTCCCCTGTCTGAGCAATACGTTCTTTCTTTGTAAAAGAGAATGATAGTATCTGCCTTCAGAAAGCCCTTTGGGTCCTTTTGAGATTCATGTTGATTGGGCTCAAGTGCTTTGAACACCACAGACCAAAGCAAATTGTCTAGAAACACATAGAGTTTTAGCTTCCTTGGCTCCTGACTGCTTTTTAAACCTGCTATCCATCAACTGTAGTAAAGAAAGGAATAGGGAGTTTTTTGGTGGCACAATGGTGAAGAATATGCCCTACAACTCAGGTTACATGATTCGATCCCTGGTCTAGGAAGATCCCAATGCTGGGGAGCCATTAAGTCCGTGGACACCAACTTTGGAGCCTGAGCTCTAGAGTCTTTGAGCCACAACTACTGAAACCTGGGCACCCAGAAGCCATGCTCTGTAATGAAAGAAGCCACCGCAATGAGAAGCCCACACAACACTAGAAAGAGTACCCTCACATGTCTCAAGTAGAGAAAGAGCTCCTCTAGTAACAAAGATCTAACACAGCCAAAATAAATACATAAATAAAAATAAATTTCAAAATTAAAAACAAATGAACAAACAGTATAAATTGCTTTAGTGTCAGCTTCTAGAAGTTCACCCTCAGGAAGCTCCCCCAGTGCCAGAGGAGACTCACAGTCCCTCTTCCAAATAGGCCTCCTGCTTCCTCAGATGGAACTGAAAGCCCCCTTGCTTCAGTGATTGGCCTTATCCTGGTCGAGCCACTTAGCTACCTCAGGTTGCTTTCTTTGAAGCTCTGGTCAAAGTAGCTAAGTGTGAACTGTCAGAAGTACACATTAACATTCTTATTACAATGGACTTTAACTTTGCAGGGAGAAGGAATATATATCTCTTGCCTCCAATCCGGCCACAACAGCCTACAATTGGGGCACCACAGATTTCAGGTGACACCTGAGGATATGGGGCTCCTGGGAGATTTCTGGCCGCTCATCATAAAGTTAGGAAAAAGGGAGAGTTGAGACTCAGGTCCTCTGATCCCGCAAGCATTGGTGAAGAGAACAGAGTTGGGGGGTGAATGCTGTAGAGAATCTTTCAAGGTCCCTGAGATCCCCTCCAGGCCCTGAGATGCACTCACACAGGCGGCTCTCCTGTTGAAGAAACCAGGTGAGGGGGGTGAGTGGTCATGCTATGGAGATGTGTTCAGCTCCCTGCTTCCCCTCTGCCCACACCCCTTATGCTTTTTTCTACCCAGATAATCAATGTTTGTGCCTTAGATGTAGATAGTCTGCCTGGCTCATCATATGCCTGAAAAAGTTCCAGGGAAAGAGCTTGTTTCCATCCAGTTGAGATGCTGTCAAAATGGGTGCAGGACAATGTTCTGAGTCACATCTGTCTTCTGAGGTCAATCTGGGTTGTGAGGAATGACTGGCATTGATGCCCAGGTGTGGCAACACCAACAAGAGGCTCCAAAGGAGTACCTGAGGTAACACACTGCTGTTCACTTATCTGTCCTTCGATTTGCTCGCATCTCTCTCTAATGGTCCATCACCTGACATTCGCTGCTGTGAGTGCTGGGATGCTCCATGAGGAACAAATCAGACAAAAAGTCCACCTGTGGAATCACAATCTGTTTCTCCACAAGATCCACAGTCATAGTCAAGTCTGAGTAGCCCTGTTACTGGGCATTTGGCCCCAGCAGGCAGCAGCAGGAAGCCTGGTTATGGGGTGAGATTTGCAGGAACAGCACTGACCTCAGCTCTACTCCTTCCTCACTCCTCTCCTCATAGCCTCTTCCCACCCCTCATTTGGGATGTGAAAAGCTCTGTCACCCCCAGCTGTCCTCAGAAGCCCTTCTGCAAGGCCCCCAGGCAGAGCTGGCTCTGTCTCTTTTCAACCCTTCTCATCCTGCTGGGCACCCTGGTGTTCATACCCCAGGGAGAGAAAACAGAAACCAGGTGCAGGGTAAGTCCTTGCTCACCTCTCTTCTACAGGCTGGGCTGGGAGGGGAATATGGGAGACCATGTAAGAGGAGAGGAGCAGGGTTAGGGGTGCTGCCACCCTCTCTGGATTTCTCCTGAGAACTTGGACAGTTTTAACTCCAGGGACACTTCCTCACTCTCAAAAGGAATCATTACATTCCAGCTTTTTATAAAAGTAACCCACAGCACCCTACCAGACCAGGGACCTCATCTCTGAGACTTCCTATCCCTGGTTACTGACTTGTCCCTGAACTTCACTTTAATGTAAAGAAAAGATCCATGTTTGATGCTTGTCCTGGTTCCTAGAACATATCTCCTGAAAGTCTTGCAATTTATTATCTTCATAGGTCATGAGATGAGTCTAGGATGGCACCCTAGATAGCTTCCGGATGGGACTGGACTCCAGAAGATCCCACCTGGTGATTACAGGGTTAGAACCATCAACGCACAGCCCCTCTGGGGACAGGAGAGGGTACTGAGATAGCGTTGAGTTACCGATGGCCCATGATTCAATGAAACTGCCAACCTAGAACCCTCAATTAAAACCCATAATCATTGGGTTCAGAGACCTTCAGGGGAGATGAACACATCAAGGAATTATGAGGGGGGTGTGTTATGAGAGCACATGAAGACTCACCACCCCCACTCCCTCTTTGCCCTATGCATCGCCTACATAGGGTTTTCCCAAAGTTTTATCTTTTATAATAACTTTGGACAGTAAGTAAAGGGCTTTCCTGAGGTCTGTGGGTGGCTCTAATGCTTATTGACTGTGGGAGGAGGTCTCATGGAACCTCTGAATTTATAGGCAGCTGGTCACATGTATGGCTGACCATGGGACGTGTGATCATCACTTGAAGTGGGGGCTGACCTCAAAGGCTGAGCCCTCAACCTGTTCAGTATGTGCTACCTCCAAGAATTTGGCATCAGAAGTGAATTGACTTGTGGGATGGCCAGTGGGTGTTGGAGAACTGGTTGGTGTTGGTACAGGCACAATCTATGTGCTGGCAGGGGCCAAACCCGGACTCACTCTTCTCTCTAATTTGTGGCTGGGGTGAGGTTTGGGGACAAGGGCCTATTATATGTGAGACAGTACACTGAGAATTCTTTACAGGTTTTCTGCATTTTCAGAATTCCTGGCAGAATCAGATTCTTCATTAATAGAGTTGTGACATGATGGTATCTTGTCCTGATACTATGACCCACATGCCTTGTGTCCTGAGGCAAGTGATCAGTAATTTCCTCTCCTGGACAGTGGGTCCATGTCATACAACTTCTTTGAAAGGATTACCAATCATGAATGTAGAGAGTTCACCCATTTCATGGTCAGGGATGTCCATTGTCCACCAAAATATCTTAGTCCAAAAATTGGTCTAGCTTCCTTTCCTCACCAATCCCCCCAAAGAAATTTACATCAGAGAATGACCATTTCTCTTCTATGAAGATAATCCAAGAGTTCAGTGTTGGTGAACCTCTCCCATTCCTGAGGCAACTACAGGGAGAGCAAGAAAATCAGTACTTTTACAAGTTTGCTTGTGGGAACAAGACTGTTTTATCCAGGCAGGTAAAATATTAGTCAAACGAAGCCCTTTCTCTTGTCCCCCAGTCAGACTATTATTGTATTTTCCTATTAGAATAAAGAATGTTAGAAATGGTCTCATAATTATGTACACCTGTGCCATCACCAAATAGAAATATCACCTGCAGGAATTTTAATCTATCCTGTCTCTTCAATGACTGTGCACTTGGCATGAGTATGAAATGGGAGATACTTTCCCTGACAAATCTTAATCAAATATATATGATTCTTGTCCCTAGAAAGCATAGGTTTTGGTGTAGAGAAACAGCTGAAACCAAATTTAGTAAAATAATCTGCCTTCTAGGTGGGAGATAGACAAAACAGAAAGGGGAAAATACTATGCCAGGTCATGTGGCTTGTTTGGAATAATGAGACTGATGGAGATAAAGGAGACTGTGCTCCTTCTGTAGAGGGTCAGTGAAAGCCTCTGTGATAAGGAGGCCTTGAGAACAGGCTACAAAAACTAAAACAAACAACAAACAACAACAGAAAAAAGAAAACAAGATCAAGAACAACAACAACAGCAAAAGTTCTTGGTGTGTTTCCACAGCTGCAAGTCCTGGGTGGCTGGAGTTCAGTGGGTGGAGGGGAGGGGATTAAAAGCAGATGAGGTCGGGAGGCCATCAAGGCAAGTCTTGAGGAGCCCTATAAGATTTTGTAAGAATCAGAATTTCACTCTGAGAGAGGTGGGGTGTCACGGAGGGATTGGTCATGGGAGCAGTGGGAAAGGGCTCAAGTTGTATCAGAGTCCTTGCAGCTGCAGTTTGGAGAGTGGCCTCTAGGGGGCGAAGGACAGAGACAGAGGCCCCGGTAAGTCATGATGGACCATGGGCCAATGTTGTTTCCTGGGTCCATCTCAGTTCTCAATTACATGAATGCCTTGCTCTGTGGTTATATTTATGGAGGCTTCATCCAAATCATAATTCACTAAATCTTTAGCCATTTGTGATTGATTGAACCTCCAAATCCTCTCCCCTCCCTGAGGTTGGGACCATGGAAGGGGGGAAAATGGGAATGAAAATTCCCATTCTCTAGTCAGGCAGTTGATCCCCTGGCAACCAATCCCCATTCATGCATTAGGTAGGGGCTTTCAAAAGTCACACTCGGCGGGAAAAAGATGGCGGCGAAGTAGAGAGACGTGGAGTGCATCCCTCTCCACAGATGCATTGGGAATGCACGGAAGGACACAGTCATTCCCACAGAGAACCAGCTGAACACCAGCAGACGGCCTCGGACACCGGAAAGGGCTGCGGAGAACCTGACATAGCCGACTGAATATTCGTCTAATCCAATACTTGGACATTAGTCTGAGGCTTGGACAGTCTTCTATAAACACCTCTATCACCAGGACAAGCAACCCCAAAAGCTTGGACAACCATGAGGAAACAAAGAAACACCATGCAGGCAAAGGAGCAGGAAAAAAACCCACAAGACCAAATAAATGAGGAGGAAATAGGAAAAATGCCTGAAAAAGAATTTAGAGTAATGATAGTAAAAATGATACAAAATCTCTATAACAAATTAGAGAAAGTACAAGAAACAGTTCATAAGAACTCAGAAAAACAAACAGCAATGGATAACAAAATAACTGAAATTAAAAATACTCTAGATGCTCTAACCAGCAGAATGACTGAGGCAGAAGAACGAATAAGTGAGTTGGAAGATAGAATGGAAGAAATAAACGCCACAGAGCAGGAAAAAGATAAAAAAATAAAAAGACTAGAAGACAGCCTCAGAGACCTCAGTGATAACCTTAAACGTACCAACATTCGAATTATAGGCATCCCAGAAGAAGAAGAAAACAAGAAAGGGTCTGTGAAAATATTTGAAGAGGTTCTAGTGGAAAACTTCCCCAACATGGGAAAGGAAATAATGAACCAAGTCCAAGAAGCACAGAGAGTCCCATACAGAATAAACCCAAGGAGAAATACACCAAGACACATATTAATCAAACTAACGACAATTCAACACAAAGAAAAATTATTAAAAGCAGCAAGAGAAAAGCAACAAACAACATTTAAGGGAAAACCCATCAGGATAACAGCTGATCTTTCTACAGAAACTCTGCAGGCCAGAAGGGAATGGCAGGATATACTGAAAGTCCTGAAAGAGAGAAACCTACAGCCAAGAATACTTTACCCAGCAAGAATCTCATTCAGATTTGAGGGAGAAATCAAAAGCTTTCCAGACAAGCAAAAGTTAAGAGAATTCAGCACCACCAAACCAGCCTTACAACAAGTGCTAAAGGAACTTCTCTAAGTAGGAAACACAAGAAAAGGAAAACACCTACAAATACAAACCCAAAACAATTCAGAAAATGGTAATTGGAACACACATGTCAATAATCACTTTAAATGTAAATGGACTAAATGCTCCAACCAAAAGACACAGACTGGCTGAATGGATACAAAAACAAGACCCTTCTATATGCTGCCTACAAAAGTCACACTCTTCAGATAATAAAAGGCTCCCTTTTTTACTGTCATCTCTTTCAAAATTTCAACATTGTGGGAACTCCCATTGTGCCAGTAATGAGATGAAGGGGGGAAGGTAGCAGAAGCAAGTCTTTAGAAGGAAAGACAGTGAATTCAGTTTGGTCTATGTTGAGTGCATGGTGCTTGTAGAACAATTAGGGAAGGATGTTGAGTAGATTTTGATTCATTCATTTACTTGTTCATTAAAAGTTTATTAGAGATAAAATATGTGAAGACTGAAATCATTGACCATACCCCATGTCTTCCAACTCTGGTTCTGCCTTCTTTCTAGATGTGTGGCCACTTCAATTTGCTAAAGCTTTACATTTGTGAGTGGAGGTAGACCTTGAACGGTGTCCACAGAGAGGCAGTCCTCTTCCCATTTGCATAGGAGGAACCATAGGAAGTTTAGAAAAGGTGGGGATTGCTCGAACCTCAGAAAGTGCAAGTAGCAGACTGAGTTTCCTGTCCTGGTGTGCTGGTAAAAATCACTGAGTCGTTGAGAATGACTACATAACTCTGAGAGAGGTAAAATTAATAATACAAAATAACCATTACCACTTATTGACAACCTACTAGGTGCCAAGCACTGCACATATGTTTTCATCTCTAAACATCTCAACAAATATAGTAGGTTTTTCTTCTGTTCAAAGTAATACAAGCTGAAGGGCAGAGGTTTTAAGCTCTTCTCCAAGGTCTCATAACCAATACTGGCAAGGGTTGGGATACAAACTTAACACTCTCTGTCTTCCATGATTTTCCTGAAAAGAGGTTTGAACTCTGTGCCTTCAAAAGCCTTGGAGATTCACCAGAGGAGACTCAAAGTTCTTCAAATAGGGAGCTCTGCTTTAATCATTTTCATAATGAGATGACTTGGAAACAAATTTTGTAAAGAATTCTCTTCCCCATTATGCCAAGAAACCCTTGCTTGGGAGTTAGGGGAGGATGTTGGTTGAGAAGAGGCCACTGGATTGAAAAATGAGGAACTTGGTGCTGACCATGGTGTAGACATAAGATCTCGCTGGTTGTGAGCAACAAGAACTGACTCTGACTATTGGAGGCAGGGAAGGAATTTGTGAGAACAGCGTGGGAATGTAGTGGGCATCCATTCTCCCTTCCTGATTGCAATTTTCAGTGAGATCCTCTTGGAATCTTGTGTTGACACCCACAGCAATAACTGATTTGGTTCAGCTTACAGACTGAAGGGAGTTCTAAAAGATCCCAGCTTGGAAAATATGGTAAGCAAGGAAGAACTAAGGTCTTCCCAGGCCACTTCTGAATTACCTCCATTTGGGGTCTTTTGTGAATCATTGATCAATATTCTGTTACAGGGAGAACATCTGATTGGCCACCCTTTGTCTGCAGGTGGGGCAGGAACTTTGACAGGCACATCTATCCCACCAGTCTTGGATGGAGGAAGTGTCATTCCTAAAGCAAAATGAGGCTATGGTATCAGGATAATGACAAACACAAGCCAGGTGACAGAGCAATTAAATAGTCTATATCCTCAGAGAGAGAAGTTTCCATCGAGAGAAGAGACTTTGAAAGGGTCCAGCTGTCCAAGAAGTGAAAGCTCCATTGTTTCATGACAGGAACCCTGTTTATTGCTTGAAATTCCTCATTTTCCAATGTTCACTTGTTTACAGTCACATTAAAGTGGGCATGTCTACAGCTGATCAAGGCAATCCTCTTTGAAACTTTCCTTCTTCCCCTTTATTTCCTTTCTTACATTTCATGATAAATATGATGTTACACTCACGAAGTCACGTTCATAATCTTTGATGTGTCGTCTGTGTTAATATCAGCTAGATTTGCCTGTGTGATATGTGTGTGTTTGTGTATTTGTAACATTAAAATAACTGGGGCCAGATGAGTAACAGATTTTGGCGACTGTCTTCCTTCTGATTTTCAGCTGCTTTTCCTCCAGCAAATCACTTTCCCTTAGCTGAACTTGTTTGTTTATCTGCCAAATAGGAATAAGAATGGTTACTTCATAAGATTGTCAAATAAGAAGCAGCTACCTTCTATTGAACACTCACTGTGAGCCCACTCTACAGGTCACAATTTTAAATTCATTTCAGATCAGGTGAGTGATGAGGATGGGAGCATTTGGAGTGGAGGTGGGGCAGGGAGGACAAGAAGGCATGGTGGGGATTATGGAAACTGGAGAGGACACTCCTCTCTTGAGAAGAGAGCAGCTCTACTTAGCTTAGTTCATGGTTTTCACAGTGTGGTCCCTTGAGCAGCACCATCAGCAGACCTGGAAACCTGTTAGATGCAGATCCTCATGTCCCACCCCTGTCCAATGAATCAAAACTCTGGGGGCGGAGGAGACCTCAAATCTATGTTTGAACACTTGGCTAAGTGAGCCGGATGCTCACTCAAGTTTGATACCCACAGCTCTTGTGAAACTGCAGGACTCTGTTGCTAGATCCTTTCCTTTTTGTAATTTGTTAAACTGCAGGACTCTGTGGCTAGATCCTTTACTTTTTGCAACAATGCTAGAAATATACCTTTATATGAAATCCCCCACAGTGAAATTATGGCAAATGTTTCAATCAGTAAATTGTAGTGTGTGAGCTAAGAATACTATATGCTAACAGTATTTCAACCTCTGATTTATGCTTTACCTTTTAATTTTAAAATTCACCTAAAAAAAGTATTTTGGAACCACTTTTAAGGAGGAAGATTATATAGGTCTAAAATGTGAGGTGCTGTCATATCACAAGGCTAGAAAATTGCCACCCATGACTTGGATCTAAATGTACTTCTCACAGGGCACAACATCACACAAATATAAACATCTTCTGCCTGCCCAGAGGGAATTCCATTCATTTCAAGAACTGGCCTTATATAGCATGGATCCAAGGTTCCCCATTTTCAGAGGAATAAACTGAGGATTACAAGCAGAGATATGACCTCGAGTCCACAGTGGTGAGATCACTGATCTTTATCCAGAATACAACCCCTGTGATTTTCCCGCCTTGTGATTTTTCTGAAGATACCCCTAGGGACAGGGAAGGTTTGTAATTAGAGACCTGAGTCACTTGTGAGAAAGGGGGTGGAGGGAGGATGTGCCCATCAGGGGCATTCTGGGTCTGGGGGGATCTAATCTAGACTTGTGGGAGGAGGACCAGGATAGGAGGATATTGGGAGAGATAGACAGATGAGAGAGGAGAAGGGAGAAAAAGGAGTCTCTGCTGTGAGGGAGAGTCTCTGATGTTCCGTGGTCTCAGATGAACCAACTGAAGCTCAAGAGGGGCAGGGCCAGAGGGCCTCCTAAACTAGCATCCTAGTTGTGCCACCTGCTGGTTGTGGGTCATGAGAAAGTCGCTTTACTTCTGAGAGCCTCTGCTTTCTGGTTGGCGAAAGGGGATGAGAATCCCAGGTGTTGTAGGATTGACATGAGGCTCAATGAAATCATACATGTGAAATGTCTCAGGACACACAGTGGCTTGTTTTGTGAGTACACCTCTCTCGATGCCCTTGTGCCCTGGTGCAGGTCATTATTGATACCTCCTGCCCCTCTCAAAGGGAAGGCTGTTTTTGTGCCAGGAAGGCAGCCCCTCCTGTCCTCTGAAGCTCATCACCCAGCTCTGTGCCTGTTTGACATTTGGCTGGGCTTGCTCCTGGGGCTTCTGGGCATAGAGCCCAGCTCCCTTCTCCTTGACCCTGGAAATGGAGCACCGTGTGTGTGTGTGTGTGTATGTGTGTGTGTGTGTGTGTTCTTGCAAGAATGGTTGTATATGTGTGGATGAGTAGGTTGGGGGGGCTTAGTGTTACATGAGGGTCACTGGGAGTGAACATATGGGAGTGAGTGAAGAGACTGTGTGCATCTAATCCCTCACATGTGCACTCTAGTTTACAGCTTACAACGCAGCAGAGGGCATGTGCACAGACTCTGAACCAGATTCCTGCATTCAGATCCTCTCTCGACACTCTAAAACTTTAGGCAAATTACTTTATTTCTTGTTACCTCAGGTTCCTCCTCTGTAACATAAGAAAATATCTGCAGTTCCTCTCCCCTCTTTTAGGATTTCTGAGAATTAGATGAGCGAATACATGGCAAGTGCTTAGGATAATGCCTGACACATAGAAGAACCTAAGTTCTACCTGATGTAATTTCTTCTTCTTCTTCTTCTTCTTCTTCTTCTTCTTCTTCTTCTTCTTCTTCTTCTTCTTCTTCTTCTTCTTCTTCTTCTTCTTCTTCTTCTTCTTCTTCTTCTTCTTCTTCTTCTTCTTCTCCTTCTTCTCCCTCTTCTCCCTCTTCTCCCTCTTCTCCCTCTTCTCCCTCTTCTCCTTCTCCTTCTCCTTCTCCGTCTTCTTCTTCTCCTTCTCCGTCTTCTTCTTCTTCTTCTTCTTCTTCTTCTTCTTCTTCTTCTTCTTCTTCTTCTTCTTCTTCTTCTTCTTCTTCTTCTTCTTCTTCTTCTTCTTCTTCTTCTTCTTCTTCTTCTTCTTCTTCTTCTTCTTCTTCTTCTTCTTCTTCTTCTTCTTCTTCTTCTTCTTCTTCTTCTTCTTCTTCTTCCAAAGTACTAAGACTTCTCCAGGAGAAAAAATATACAAGAGTTCACCAGAAATTTCCCACACTTTGCCTGTAGAGTTTGTAAAGCCAGAGTGAGGCTAATTTCTGACCTCTCTCATAGGTCTTTTCACTCTGTTCCTTCCACAGCAAACCCATGTTGCGGGCAGTACTGATCTTGTGACATTTGAAGACACAGAGCTCTGGGAGATTTAAGTCCTCAGGCCACAAATATAGATAAAGGCAGAGCTCGTACGCAAACCGAGGTCTGATGATTCCAAAATCACTGGGGGGAGAGCAGCAGGAGGGGGAATGTGGTAGGCAATTTTCCAAGCTCACCAGAGGTCCACTCAGGCAGGCAGTTGTCCTGTTTATGAAACCAGGTGAGGGGCATTGGGAGTTCATGCTGCGGAGACGTGCTTCCCCTCTGCCCCAACCCTTTACTCTTTTTCTCTGCTTAGAAACAGGTTGCTGCCAAGGAGTACATCATCTTCTTCCAGCCCAGCTTCTGCCTGGACCACAGTGCCAGGTAAACAGCAAGTGTCCATCCAGTTGAGGAACTGTGGCAAAGGTTGTTGGATGGTGTCCTGTGTCACATCTGTTTTCTGAGTGAGGTAGGGGTAAAGGTGGGGGTGAGGGGTATTGATGCCTAAGCGGGTTGTCACCTGCAGGAGTTGAAAAGGAGGCCCTGAGCTAACACACTGCTGATCACTTTTCTGTCCTTGGAATTTCTCTCATCCACTCACTCACTGTCCATCACTTGCCATGCACTGCTCTAGGTGCCAGGATGCCCCCAGAATCAACATATTGTACAAACTTCCACCTATGGAATCATATTCTGTGTTTCCACAAGACTCATGGGCATAGTCAAGCCTGAGCAGTGCTGTCACAAGGCATTTGTCCCCAGAGGCACAAGAAGGAAGGCTCATTATATGGGGAGGTTATGGAATAAACAGGACTGACCCCAGCTCTTTCCTTCCTTCCTCCTGTCCTCATCACCTGATCCCATCCCTCAACTGGGTTTTGAAAATCACTGTCAACACAGAATTTCACATTGGGAGAGATGGGGAGACACTGAGGAACTGGTTATGGGAGTAATGGGATACGATCCCTGTGGCTGCAGTATGGAGAGTGGCCTCTATGGGACCAAGGGCGGGGACAGAGGCCCAGTGAGCAGGCTGTTGCAGTGGCCCAGGGGAGCCATGATGGAGGGTGTAGCTATGTTGTTCCCTGGGTCGATGCCAATTCCCTTAAAAAATGGGAATGACTTGTTCTATTGAGGTTTATATGGAAGCTTTGTAACCTGGTCATGGCGCCTTCAATCATTAGCCATTCATGATTGTCCAACCTCCAGCTCCTCTCCCCTACCTGAGGTTGCGGTGTGGGGAAATGTAGATGGAAGCCATTTGGGAGGGCAGGCATGTAAGTTCCAACCCTCCTATCAGGCAGCGGTTTCCCCTGGCAACTAGAGCCCATTCTGAGGTTGCTTGGGTCTTCCCAAAAGTCACCTACTTCACATAACAAAGACAGTTCTATTGCTCTCAGCATTTAAGAACTACCAAGGGTTTTAGAAATTCTGTGCCAGGAAAAGGGTGAAGATTAAATGTATATATTTCTTATTATAAGCCATAATATCAATATAGTGTCAATATTCAATTTATACAGTCCCTGTGAGGTAAGCAAAGAAAACACACTGCTATGTTTTCTTCATGGCTTTCTCCATCTTGACTGATTCCTTCACATATTTTTATTAATGGTAGAAACCTTTGCTATACACTTAAGAACAGAGGAAATTATGAATGGCTAATGACTTAAGGCACCAAGCCCAGGTAATGAAGTTCCATAGAAATCTCAACAGAGCAGGTCAGTCCTCTTATTAAAGAGAACTGGCATCAACCCAGGGAAAAACATAGGTACATGCTTCGTCATGGCTCCCCTGGACCACTGCAGCAGCCTGACCACTGGGCCTCTGTCCCCGCCCTTGGTCCCCTTGAGGCCATTCTCCACACTGCAGCCACAGGAATCTTATCCCATTACTCCCATGAACAGTCCCTCAGTAACTCTGCATCTCTCCCACAGTCAAATTCTGATTCTTATATTTCAAGGCTCATCAGGCTCTGTCCCATGGTATCTTTGGTGTCCTCACATTTCCCTTTCCTCCACTCCCACCCACTCAGCTCCAGCTACCCTGGTAATTTCTGTTGCTGGTTTACACCTGGCATGTTCTCTCTGCAGCCTCTGCTCCAACGCCCTCTTGTCACAGAAGGTTTCACCCATCAGTGTACAGATGGAGCACAGCCTCCTTTATCCCCATCACTCTCTACCTTCAACACACTAATAAACTAGCATAGTATTCCCCCCTTTTGCTCTTGTCTCTCTCCCCTCTAGAAGGCAAGGTATGTTGTCATACCAGCACCTAGAACAATGCTTTGTAGGGGCTTAATATCTCCATGGCAAGGGAATGAATCTCCCATTTCATACTCACACCAAGTGCACAGTCATTGACTAGAAGGAATAGAAGTGAACTCCTCTCTACTTGATGATGCGGCAGGTCTACATAATTATCAAGCTACCTCTAACATTGTATATTCTGAGAGGATAATAATATACTAGTCAATAGTCAAACTAGGGACAAGGGAAAGGGTCTTGAGACTTTACTACTGTTGCATCAGCCTGGGCCCCACGAGCCAACTCACACAGGGGCTGTGTTTCATGATTTCTCTGCAGTTGCTCTACTCAGTGGTTCCACATTTTCTCATTAATTTTAATAATAGAGGAATAATCATTATTTGATCATAAATGTTTTATCTTGATCAAAGGAGATAGGTCGAGAAATTTTTTTCATATTAACACATTTTTGTGTAAAAATGGACAAATTGGCCATGAAATATGTTTAAGTTCTTTAAGTTCTGGACTGGTAAGCTGCTCAAAGAACCCATGTAACATGGTTCCCCTGTTCAGGAGAGGAAACTGCTGATAACTCGACCCAGGACACAAGACATTTCGTGGTAGCATAGAAGATAGTATCATGTCACAACCCATTTTGATAAGCTACCTGATTCTGCCAGGAATTCTAAAAATACTAATGACTGGTAAGAGTTTCTGGGTGCAGTTTGCCACTTTCATTACTTCCCACTCCCCAAACCTCAGTGGAGCTCCCAGATCACAGGGGAGAGTGGGTCTGTGTTTTTCCCCGACACCCAATACATGGTGTCTCTACCAACACCACCCCATACCCAGTGGGCATCCCACAAGGCAATTTACTTCTGATAGTAAATCTGTGGAGTTACTGCAGATCATGCAGGTTGAGGGCTCAAGTTTGCCCTCACTTCAAATGCCAGCCATGTGGTCCAGAATCACTCATGCTTGTGACCAAGTGGCTAAAATCAGAGGCTCCATGACCCCACCTCCATGTTCAATAACCGATAGAAGTAGTGACCGACATCAGGAAAACCCATTACTTACTGTTCCCATGTTATTATAAAGTAAAAGCACAAAGACGGTGAAATGAAGCAGACGCGTAAGGCAAAGGGGCAGTAGACGTGTGCAGAGCCACTGAATTCCAGTGGAGCACACTACCCTCACAACACCTCCATGTGTTCACCATCCCAAATGCTCTCTGATCCCCAATATTTATGGATTTTTATTGAGGTGTCCATAAACAGGGGTATTCATTGAATCATTGTCCACTGGTGATTTATCTGCATCTCAGTAACCTCCTGTCAATCAGGGGTGCTGGGTGGAGGGAGTGGAAAGTTCTAACCTCTAAACCCATGGTTTGGGCTTTTGTTGACCAGCCCCAACCTGAGGGTCCCTCAGGTCACCATCCTTTACTCATCTCATTACCATGAAAATAGAGAGTAAACTCCAGGAATTTCAGGAGGTCTGTTCCAGTATCAGGACAACAATCAAATATTGATCTTTTTTTTCTTTCATTCATATATATTTTTTTAATTATACGTTGATTCCCTGCCATTTTCAGAAGATGACTAGTGGATTTTTTTTTGGTTTAGTATCATTTCTTTCTTTTTATTTCTTTAAGAACATTTATTGAGATACAGTTAACATACAATAAACTGCATATATTTAGAGTGTACAATTTGGTATTTCTTTTTTCTTATTAGTAATGTATATATGGCAATAGCAATCTCCCAATTCATTCCCCCCAACCCTCCCCACTTTCCCCACTTGGTGTCCATGTGTTTGTTCTCTATATCTGTGTCTTTATTTCTGCCTTGCAAAGTGGCTGATTTGTAACATTTTTTCTATATTCCGCATGTCTGTGTTAATATATGATATTTGTTTTTCTTTTTCTAACTCACTTCACTCTGTATGACAGTCTCTAGTTCCAACCAAGTCTCTACGAGTGTCCCAATTTCATTCCTTGTTACAGCTGAGTAATATTCCATTGTACATATGTACCACATCTTTTTAATCCATTCATCTGTTGATGGACATTTAGGTTGCTTCCATGTCCTGGCTATTGTATATAGTGCTGCAGTGAACACTGGAGTGCATATGTCTTTTTGGATTATGCTGTTCTCTGGGTATATGCCCAGTAGAGGGATTGCTGGGTCATATGGCAACTCTATTTTTAGTTTTGCAAAGAACCTCCATACTGTTCTCCATAGTGGCTGTATGAATTTACAGTCCCACCAATAGTGTAAGAGCGTTCCCATTTCTCCACACCTACTCCAACTTTTACTGTTTCTAGGCTTTCTGATGATGCCCATTTTAACCAGTGTGAGGTGATACCTCATTGTAGTTTTTGATTTGCATTTCTCTAATAATTAGTGATGTTGAGCAGCTTTCCATGTGCCTCTTGGCCATCCGTATTTCTTCTTTGGAGAAATGCCTATTTAGGTCTTCTGCCCATTTTTTGATTGGGTTATTTGTTTTTCTGATATTGAACTGCATGAACTGTTTATATATTTTGGAGATTAATCCTTTGTCTATCGATTCATTTGAAAATATTTTCTCCCATTCTGAGGGTTGTCTTTTCATCTTGCTTGTAGTTTCCTATACTGTTCAGAAGTTTTGAGGTTTCATTAGGTCCCACCTATTTACTTTTGTTTTTATTTCCATTACTATAGGGGGTGGAACAAAAAAATTCTTGCTGTGATTGATGTTAAAGAGTGTTCTTCCTATGTTTTCCTCTAGGAGTTCTATAGTGTCTTGCCTTACACTTAGGTCTTTAATCCATTTTGAGTTTATTTTTGTGTATGGTGTTAGGGAGTGTTCTAATTCCATTCTTTTACATGTACCTGTCCAGTGTTCCCAGCACCACTTATTGAAGGGGCTGTCTTTTCTCCATTGTATATCCTTGGCTCCTTTGTCATAGATTAGTTGATCATAGTTTATCTTTGGGCTTTCTGTCCTGTTCCATTGATGTATACTTCTGTTTTTGTGCCACTACCATACTCTCTTGATCACTGTAGCCTTGTAGTATAACATGAAATCAGGAAGCCTGATTCCACCAACTCCGTCTTTCCTTCTCAATATTGCTTTGGCTATTCAGGGTCTTTTGCATTTCCATAGAAATCATAAAGTTTCTTGTTCTAGTTCTGTGAAAAATGCCATTGGTAAATTGATAGGGATTGCATTGAATCTGTAAATTGCTTTGGGTAGGATAGTCATTTTCACAATGTTGATTCTTCCAATCCAAGAACATGGCATCTATCTCCATCAGTTTTTGTGTCAACTTTGATTTCCTTCAGTAGTGTCTTATACTTTTCTGAGTACAGGTCTTTTATCTCCTTGGTTACTTTTATTCCTAGGTATTTTATTCTTTTTGTTGCAATGGTGAATGGGATGGTTTCCTTAATTTCTCTTTCTGATCTTTCATTGTTAGTGTTTAGAAGTGCAAGAGATTTCTGTGTGTTAATTTTGTATTCTGCAACTTTACCAAATTCATTGATTAGCTCAAGTAGTTTTCTGGTGGCATCTTTAGGGTTTTCTGTGTATAGTGTCATGTCATCTGCAAACAGTGACAGGTTTACTTCTTTCCAATTTGGATTCCTTTTATTTCTTTTCCTTCTCTGATTACTGTGGCAAGGACTTCCAAAACTAGGTTCAATAGTAGTGGTGAGAGTGGACATCCTCTTCTTGTTCCTGATCTTAGAGGGAATGCTTTCAGTTTTTCAACATTAAGAATGATGTCTGCTGTGGGTTTGTCGTATATGGCCTTTATTATGTTGAGGTAGGTTCCCTCTATGCCCACCTTCTGGAGAGTTTTTATCATAAATGGGTGTTGAATTTTGTCAAAAGTTTTTCTGCATCTATTGAGATGATCATGTGGTTTTTATCCTTCAGATTGTTAATATGGTGTATCACATTGATTGATTTGCGTATATTGAAGAATCCTTGCATTCCAAGGGTAAACCCCACTTGGTCATGGTGTATGATCCTTTTAATGTGCTGGTGGATTCTGCTGGCTAGTGTTTTGTTGAGGATTTTTGTATGTAAATTCATAAGTGATTCTGGTCTATAATTTTCTTTTTTTGTAGTTTCTTTGCCTGGTTTTGGTATCACGGTGATGGTGGCCTCATAAAATGCGTTTGGGAGTGTTCCTTCCTCTGCAATTTCTTGGAAGAGTTTGCGAAGGATGGGTGTTACCTCTTCTCTAAATGTTTGATAAAATGCACCTGTGAATCCCTCTGGTCCTGGACTTTTGTTTGTTGGAATATTTTTAACCACAGTTTCAATTTCATTCCTTGTGTTTGGTCTGTTCATATTTTCTGTTTCTTCCTGATTCAGTCTTCAAAGGTTATTCTTTTCTAAGAATCTGTCCATTTCCTCCAGGTTGTCCATTTTATTGGCATATACTTGCTTGTAGTAGTCTCTTATGGTGTTTTTTTTATTTCTGTGTCATCCATTGTAACTTCTCCTGTTTCCTTTCTAATTTTATTGATTTGAGTCCTCTACCTCTTTTTCTTGATGAGGTTTGCTAGAGATTTATCAATTTTATTTACCTTCTCAAAGAACCAGCATTTAGTTTTATTGATTTTTACTATTGTTTTCTCTGTTTCTATTTCATTTATTTCTTTTCTTTTAAATACATGGGCTTTTATTTTGCATTGCTATAACAATCTCATTATACACCAAAGGAGAAAATGAAAAAGAAGGATAAAATCACCACACTGAGCAAATTACTAAAGCTTTTCTACTTTTAACAGGATTTTCCATCTGGTAGATTTACTGTCACATCCCTTTAGAACAGACAAGATGTTTTCCATATTTTAAAAGTTAGAGGTTGCCACGGAAAGAAAAATTTTACGCAGTCATTGTACATCAAGTTTGAAAAACTGTCCTGTATGAGAAATATACTTAGAAATCATGTGAATGAAAGAAAAAAGAAAATATTATTGTGTTTAAGGAAAGATTAAAAGCCTCATAATGTGCCAGCTATATGGACATTCATTCCTCCTGGAGTCGCTCAGGTGGTGGGAGTACTTGCTTCTGCCCACCTCATTCATTATACTGTGTTTTTACGCATCAGCATGCATTAAGGCAAACAAATCCTTTTCTGAAGAGGTCTTAAAGAAACTGTGGACAAAGAGCAAACTTTTGGCATTAAAACAGGTTAACACATGCATAGCCTTTAGGAATGTATGTTAAGCATATTTCTCTTGGACTAGTGACAAGAAAAGATGAATATGCTGATTAACAATGTCAAAGTTTCAAATTTCACTGTCCAAACAATTCCTAATGATGCTTCCGTAGCTTTAAGCTCTAAACAGTATAGAATTTATGCAAATGCATTAAAGAATTCAAACTTGGCAAATTATATCCAGGCAGGTTATTAAACTATATATATACAGAAAGTAAATGATAAATACAGAACTAAAGGAGTCCTTCTGCTTTCCTTATAGCCTTGAAAACTGACAAACTTTTGAGGACAGTTCTATAATATTAAACATTAGGTAACCACAGGTGTGAGGAAACCTGACTACACAAACTGATGTAAAATACTCAAGATGACTTTGCAGTATTTAATAAAATTCATTTCGTAGGTAAGGGCACAAGACAAAATTTAACAAATATAATCACATGAATTGACCTAGAAATCAAATTCAAATAGATATGAATACAATCACCAAAATCTGTCTTTTTAAAGGACCTTTAACACTTTATTCAAAATTATACAAGAATTTAAAGGATCAAAGTCTTCCATGACATAAAGCCATTTCGAATAGTTTCATGTCTCAGCTGAGCAGGACGAGAGGGTGAAAGAATATGTGAGTCACCCCTTTTGGGCAGTGAGACAGTGAAAACACACACAATAGCAGCCTCCCCCGGCCTGCTGTCCTCCCTGACGGCCTGCGTGTGTGGCATTAGTAGTGGCATGCTGAGGGCCAACTTTAAGGCCATTTGCCTCGTTATTAATGTCAAAGAGGCCTTCTTGGATTTTTTCATAAATTTATTTTGCTGTATTGATAAATGCCTCTTCAACATTAGAAGCAGTCGTAGCAGAAGCTTCCATGAAGAGAAGTCCATGTTCTCGTGCAAAAGCTTCACCTTCTTTTCTAACTCTCTTCTAGATTCTAAATCACTTTTATTTCCAATAAGCATAAAGACCATGTTGGAATTGAAATGTTAGCGGACATCTTCTAACCAGGTTGTCAAGTGGTTGAATGTGTCTCTCCTTGTAATATCATACAGTAGTAAAGGCCCTGCTGCACCTCTGTACTATGACCTTGTGATGGAATGAAAGGACTCTTGCCCTGCCATATCCCATATCTGAAATTTTATCTGTTTTCCATCAATAGCTAACATTCGAGCACCAAACTCTACACCAATAGTAAGGTCACGCACGGGCTGAAACCTCTTGTCTGTAAATTGTAGCAATAAGCATGATTTACCAACACCTGTGTCGCCAATGATGTTGTACTTGAAGACACAGGTATACACCATGGCCTCGGCCAATTGGTGCCAGGGAACAAAGCTCCTCCTCCTGTTACTGCTCCTCCTGCTCCTCTGTGCCCCTCACCCCTGGTGTCAGTGCCCGTATACCTCCAAAGGCCAGGCCCTGCCCACCACCACCGTGCCTGGAGTGAGGCCCCAGAGGAAGAGGGACAAATCAAAATTGAAGGAGTCCAGGGAGACAGCGCCTGCAGAGCCCACTCAAACAATAACAGCCACCATGTCACCTCCACCCCTCCCCCACTGTGACCTGGAAGTGCTGACTATTTCATTTATTTCTGCTCTGATCTTTACGATTTCACTTCTTCTACTAAGTTCGGGTTTTGTTTGCTCTTCTTTATCTAGTTTCTTTAGGTGTAAGGTTAGATTGTTTACTTGGGATTTTTCATATTTCTTGAGGTAGGATTGTATTGCTATAAACTTCCCCGTTAGAACTGCTTTTACTGCATTCCACAGGTTTTGGATGGTTGTGTTTTCTTTGCAATTTGTCTCTAGATATTTTATGATTTACTCTTTGATTTCTTCAGTGATCTCTTGGTTATTTACTAGCATATTTTTTAGCCTCCTTGTGTTTGTATTTTTTACCACTTTTTTCCCTGTAACTGGTTTCTAATTTCATAGCGTTGTGGTTGGAAAAGATGCTTGATATGATTTCCATTTTCTTGAATTTACCAAGGCTAGTTTTGTGACCCAAAATGTGATCTATCCTGGAGAATGTTGCATGTGCACTTGAGAAGAATGTGTAATCTACTGTTTTTGGATGGAATATCCTATAGATATCTATTAAATCAAGCTGGTTTATTGTGTCATTTAAAGCTTGTGTTTCCTTAATACTTTTCTGTGTGGATGATCTGTCCATGGGTGGAAGTGGGGTGTTAGAGTCCCTCACTATTCTTATGTTGCTGTCGTTTTCCTCTTTCATAGTTGTTAGCATTTGCCTTATGTATGGAGGTGCTCCTATATTGGGTGCATAAATATTTATAATTCTTATCTCTTCTTTTGGATTGATCCCTTGATGTTTATGTAGTGTCCTTTTTCTCTCTTGTAACTTTTTTTATTCTAAAATTTATTTTATCTGATATGAGTATCATTACGCCCACTTTCTTTTGATTTCCATTTGCACAGAATACATTTTTCCATCCCCTCACTTTCTGTCTGTATGTGTCCCTAGCTCTGAAGTGGGTCATTGTTGACAGTATATGTATGGGTCTTACTTTTGTATCCATTCAGCCAGTCTGTGTGTTCTGGTGGGTGAATTTATTCTATTTACATTCAAGGTAATGATTGATATGTAGATTCCTATTACCATTTTCTTAATTGTTTTGTTTTTGTTTTTGTAAGTCCTTTTCTTCTCTTCTGTTTCCCACTTACAGAAGTTCCTTTAGCATTTATTGTAGGGCTGGTTTTGTGGTGCTGAATTTTCTGAGTTTTGCTTGTGTGAAGCTTTTGATTTCTCCATTGAATCTGAATGAGGTCCTTGCTGTGTAGTGTATTTTTGGTTGTAGGTTCTTCCCTTTCATCACTTTAAGTATATTGTGCCACTCCTTTCTGGCTTGCAGAATTTCTGCTGAGAAATCTGCTTTAATCTTATGGGAGTTCCCTTGTATGTTATTCATCGTTTTCCCCTTGTTGCTTTTAATACCTTCTCTCTGTCTTTAATTTTTGTAAATTTGACTACCATGTGTCTTGGAGTGTTTCTCCTTGAGTTTATCCTACCCGGGACTCTCCACACTGCCTGGGCTTGGGTGGCTGTTTCCTTTCCCATGTTAGGGAAGTTTTCAACTATAATCTCTTCCTATATTTTCTCAGGTCCTTTCTCACTATCTTCTCCTTTTGGGACTCCTAAAATGCGAATGTTTGTGCATTTAACGTTGTCCCAGAGGTCTCTTAGGCTGTCTTCAGTTCTTTTCATTCTTTTTTCTTTCTTCTTTTCCACATCAGTGATTTTCACCATTCTGTCTTCCAGGTCGCTTATTTGCCTTTCTGCCTCAGTTAATTTGCAATTGCTTCCTTCTAGTGTATTTTTCATTTCAGTTATTGTATTGCATATCTCTGTTTGTTTGATCTTTCATTCCTCTAGATCTTTGTTGAGCTTTTCTTGCATCTTTTTGATCTCTGCATCTTTTCTTTTTTCAAAGTCCTGGATCCTAATTACCATAATTATTCTAGATTCGTTTTGTGGAAGGGTGCCAGTCTCCTCTTCACTTAGCTGTTTTTCTGGGGTTTTATCTTGTCCTTTCATCTGGTACAAAGCCCTCTGCCTTTTCATTTTCTCTATCTTTCTGTGGCAGTGGTTTTCAGTTCCACAGAATGAAATACTGCTGATACTGCTTGATACTGCTGTCTGCCCTCTTCTGGAGTAAGCTATCTAAGAGGCTTGTCCGTGCTTCCTGATGGGAGGGACTGATGTTGAGTTGCACTGTGTAGGTGGAGCTCAGTAACATTTTAATCTGCTTGTCTGCCAAATGGGGGGGGGGGCTGTGTTCCCAACTTGTTGCTTGTTTGGCCTGTGGCTATCCAGCACAGGAGCTTGCAGGCTCTTTGGGGCTAATGGAGGACTCTGGGAGGGCTCACAACAAAGAGCATTTCTGAGAACCCCTGCCTCCACTGTCCCTGTCTCCTCAGTGAGCAGAGGTTGCCTCACCTCTGCAGGCAACCCTCCAACACCATGGGTAGGTCTGGTTCAGTCTTCTATGGGATCACTGCTCCTTGCCCCTTGGTCCTGGTGAGCACACTATTTTTTGTGTGCCCTCCAAGAGTGGAGTCTCTCTTTCCCCCAGTCTTGTTGCAGTCATAAAATCAAATCCCACTGGCTTTCAAAATTTGATTCTCTGGGGATTCCTCCTCCCATTGCCGGACCCCCAGGTTGGGAAGACTCATGTGTGGCTCAGAATCCTCACTTTAGTGGGTGGACTTATGTGGTATAACTGTTCTCCAGTTTGTGCGTCACGCACCCAGCATTTATGGGATTAGATTTTAGCACAATTGTGCCCCTCCTACTGTCTCATCACGGCTTCTCCTTTGTCTCTTGATGTGGGGTGTCTTTTTTGGTGAGTCCAATGTCTTTCTGTTGATGATTGTTCAGCAGTTAGTTGTCATTCTGGTGCTCTTGCAAGAGGGATGAGTGCACATCCTCCTCCTCCACCATGTTGAACCGTCTTCCTTCTGAGTCAAATATTGATCTTTTGATTACATTACAGTGAGTTTCAGGGACATGGCACTGACCAGGAATATAGAGTCACAGAAATGGGCTCCGTGATCTGGGAGTGTTAGGCATGATATATATATATATATATATTTTAATTGAAATCTTTTACTATTGAGAGTCATCAAATATCCCTGGAGTTCAAGCTGCCCAACTTTCCTGGAGAAATCCAGAGAAGGTTGGCAGCACCCATCCCACCTCTGCTCCCCAGCCCCTTCCATGCACTCCACACATTGCCTTGAAGCATGTAGAGGAGAGGTGAGCCTGGACTTACCCTGGGCATATTTTCTCCATATACCTCCCAGGATGCAGGACACCAGTGTAACCAGAAGGATGAGAAGGGATAAGCACAGGCACAGCTGGCTCATTTTCAAGGCATTGCAGGAAAGCTTCTCAGGAAAGCTGGGAGATGACAGAGCTTTTCATAACCCAGCTGAGGGGTGGGATCAATCCATGAGGACAGAGTGAGGAAGGGGAGGAGCTGGGTTCAGTCCTGTTTATTGTGTAACCTCTCCCACATAATCAGGCTTCCTTCTTCTGTGTGCTGGGACCAATTCCCTGTGATATCATTTCTCAGACTTGACTATGCCCATGCATCTCAGGGAAACCTTCATTGTGTTTCCATGGGTGAATTTTGTCCAATATGTTGATTCAGGGAGCATCCCAGCACCTAGAGCAATGCATGGCAGGTGACAGACAGTCAGTGTGTGGATGAAAGCGATTGAAAAGAAAGGTAAATAATCAGCAGTGTTTTAGCTCAGGTCCTCTTTTCCAGCCGCCCACAGTTGTCATCCCACGTGGGCACCAATACCCTTCACCCCCACCTTTTCCCACCTAACTCCAAAGACAGATGTGACACAGGACAACTTCTAGCAACCTTTGCCAGAGTTTCTCCACTAGATGGACACTTGCTGGTTACCTGGCACCCCGGTCCAGGCAGAAACTGAAGTTGAAGGAATTTAGCAAACCTTTTTTCTGGGTAGAAAAGAGGAGTAAGGGGTGTGGGCAGAGGGGGAGCAGTGACCTAAATATGTCTCCACAGCATGACGTCCCACCCCCACTACCTGGTTTCAAAAACAGCACAGTTGCCTGCCTGAGTGGACCTCAGGGGAGCTCAGAAGATCACCTACAACAGCGCCCCTCGTCCTGCTCTCTACCCCAGTGATTTTGGAAATATAGGATCTCGGTTTGGGTAACAATTTTGCTTTCACTAACTTTGTGTACTAACGTTTTCAAGCTCCCAGAGCTTGCTGTCTTCAAATGTCGCAAGATCAATGCTGCCTGCAACATTCAATTGCTTTGGAAGCAATGGAGGCAAAACACCTGCGAGGGAAGTCAAAACTTATCCTCATTCGAGCTGTACAATTACAAAGGCAAACTGTGGGAAATTTTTGACCCACCCAGAAGTCCACCTAGTTTGGAAGGAGAAGAAGAATAAGGTGAAGGTGACTACAAATGCAAAGGCAAAGGCGAAGGAGTAGGAAAAGAAGAAGAAGAAATTATAGCAGTTAAAACTGAAGTTCTGCTGTGTCAGTCATTATCCTAAGAGCTTGCCATGTACTAGCTCATCTAATCCTCAAAAATCCTAAAAGAGGGGAGAGAAAGTGGTGAATTTTTCTCATGTTACAAAGGAGGAAACTGAGTTAACAAGAAATAGAGTAAATTTCCTAAGGGTTTAGAGTGTAGAGAGAGGATTTGAATCCAGAAATCTGGTTCAGAGTCTGTGCACATGCAATCTGCTGCATTGTAAGCTGTAAACTATAGTGCCCGTGTGAGGGCTTACACACCCACGATCTCTTCACTCACTGACATATATTCACTCCCAGTGACCACCACGTAACACTGGGGCCCCCTCAACTCACTCATCCACACATATTAAAGCAATCCTCCATTAACACACACACACACACACACACATACACACACACACATACACACACACACACACACACACACACAGTGTGCTGCATTTCCATGGTCAAGGAGAACGGAGCTGGGCTCAATGCCCAGAAGCCCCAGGAGCAAGCCCACCGAAATATCAGACACACACAGAGCAGGTGATTAACTACAGGGGACAGGAGGGACTGCCTTCCTGGCACAAAGACATCCTTTCCCTTGAGAAGGGCAGAATCTCTCAATACTGAGATACCTCAGGGGGCAAGGGCATCAGGACCAGTACACACACAAAACACACCATGGTGTGTGGAGGGTCTGCTCTCTCCTGAGACATTTCACATGCATGATTTCATTTAGCCTCATGTCAGTCTACATCTGGGATTCTCATCCCATGTTGCCAACTAGAAAGACTCACAGAAGTCAGGCGACTTGCTCAGGACCCATAACCAGCAGGTGGCACAACCAGGATTCTAGTTCAGGAGGCCCTCTTGCCCTGCACATCTCCTGCTTCAGTTTGTGCATGGAACAGAAGAGACTCTCCCTCGTGGCAGAGACTCTTGTTTTCTCTCCCCTCTCCTCTCCCATCTGTCTGTCTATTTCTCCCAATGTCCTCCTCTCCTGTTCCTCCTCCCTCTAGTCCAGGTTAGACGCCCCCAAAGTCCGAAGGACCCTGAAAAACCCATCCTTGCTCAACCTCCCAGCTCCCTGCTCATGAGTGACTGAGGGCTCTAATTTCTTCCCAACCCTTGCAGGCATCTTCAGAGAAATCACAAGGCAGGAACATCACAGGGGTTGTATTATAGACAAAGACCACTAATCCCAAAACTCTGGACCCAATGTCATAACTCTGTTTCTAGGTCTCTATTTATCCCTATGAGAAAGAGAATCTTGGATTTCATGCTCCCTAAGGCCATTTTTTGAAATGGATGGAATGCACCTGAGGCAGGGAGAAGATGTTTAGATTTTTTGATGCTGTGCCCTGTGACACGTACATTCAGATCCAAGTCATGTGTGCCCATTGTCTTGCTATGTTATACAACAAGACCTCACTAGTTAGACTTACATAGTCTTCCTCCATAAAAGTGGTGTCACAAATACTGTTTCTTTAGTTATATTTTAAAGATTAAAAAGGAAATGTATAAAGGAAAAGGTCCAATATTGTTAGAATATAAGTATTGTTGGCTCACACATTACAATGTACTATTTGAAACATTTGCCAAGATTTAAAAGTGGGGATTTCATATGAAAGTATATTTCTAGCGTTGGTGGAAGAATGAAAGGATCTAGTGACACAGTCCTGCAGTTTAACAAGGGCTGTGTATCCTAAACTTGAGTAAGCATCAGACTCACTCAGCCAGTTTGTTCAACAGAAATTTGAGATGGTCCCACCAATCCCAGAGTTTTGATTCTCTATGACAGGGGTGGGAACTGAATATCTCCATCTAACAGGATTCCAAGGCTACTGATGGTGTTGGTCAAGGGAACAAACTGTTAAAACCACGAACTGAGCAAAGTAGAGTTACTCTCTACTCATTAGGTGAGTGTCCTCTCCAGGTTCCATAATCTGCACCAAGCCCTGTTATCAAACCTGCCCCCACCCCCACTCCACATTCTTCCATCTTCATCACTCACCTCACCTGCAGTGAATTTATAATTGAGACCTATATGTTGGGCTTACAGTAAGTGTTCACTAAAACGTAGGTCCTTCTTATTAACAATCCTATGAAATAAGTATTATTATTTATATTTAACAGATGAAGAAAGTGAAGTTTAGCTAAGGAAAAGTGACTTGCTGGAGGAAGAATAGCTGAAACTCAGAAGGAAGACTCTCCCACAAATCCTGTTAAGTCATGTGGCCCCAGTTATTTCAATGTTATAAATACACAAGCACACAAACATCACACATGAAAATCTATCTAATATTAATATAGATGTTGCATCAAAGTTTATGGACGTGACTACATGAGTTAAAAGCATATCTATCAAGAGAGGGAAGAAGGAAATCTTAAAATGGGAGGTTATATGAGTCTCCTGCAGACCTGCACACTCTACAGTGGCTGTAAACAAGTGAACATTGAAGATCTGAGAAATTCCCAGAAACAAACAGGGCACCTTTCACCAAATAGTGGAGCTTTCTCCTCTTGGGCTGTGGCACCCATTCAAAGTCCCTTCTTTCCAGGGAAACTTCGCTCTCTGAGTATGTGGTCTATTTTTTGCTCTGTCACCGAGCAATTTTCTGTCCTTTTCCTGATTCAGTTGCCTAATTTTGCTTAAGGAATGACTCTTCTCCAGGACAAGAGGGTTTTGCGTGCCTGTCAAAAGGCCTGCCCTATGCCTAGGCAAAGAGTGGCCAATCAGATGCTCTTCCCAGAATTTAATCCTGATCAATGAATCACAAAAGATCCCCAAATGGAGATAATTCAGAGGTGGCCTGAGAAGATCCTGCACCTTCCTTGCTTACCTCATTTTCCAAGCTGGGATTTTTAGCACTCCCTTCGGTCCATAAGCTGAGCTAAATCAGTTAGTGCTGTGGGTGCCAACAGAAAAGTCCAGGAGGATCTCACTGAAGGTCACAATCAGGAAGGGAGAATAGATGCCCACCACATCCCCACACCATTCTCACAAATTCTATCTCTGCTTCCAATAGCCAGAGTCAGTTTCTGTTGCTCACAACCACCGAGATCTGATGCCTTCACCAGAGTCAACACTAAGTTCCGCATTTATCAATCCAGCAGCCTTTTCTCAGCCAACATCCTCCTCTAACTCGCAGGTTAGTCTCTCCTGGCATAAATGCAAGGGAAATTACTTCCAAAATTTGTTTGCAATTGGCCTCATCAAGAAAAATGATGAAAAGCAGAGCTCCACAATTTGAAGAATTTTGAGTTTCCTCTGGTGAATCTCTAGGGCTTTTGAAGGCACAGTTTTCAAACCTCTTTTAAGGAGAACCATGGGAGACAGAGTGTGTTGACGTTGAATCCCAGCCCCTGCAAGTATTGGTTATGTGACCATAGAGAAGGCCTGAAACACCTGAGCTTCAGCTTGGATGACTTTAAACAGAAGAAAATCTTATTGAGATTATTGTGATGTTTAGAGATGAAGATGTGTGCAGGTCTTGGCACATAATAGATTATTAATAAGTGTTAATGGGTATTTTGTAATATTAACTCCACTTCTCTCAGTGTTATTTACACTAGTATGTTTTCTTCATGGCTTTCTGCATCACACCCTGATTCCTTCACATGTTTTTACAAGGGTGGAAACTGTTTACCATACATGTAAGGGCAGAGCATAGCATTATAAAACCCAGGTACCTAGTTTCAATTGTTACTGTCATGTGGCAAGCATTCCTTAACTTGTCTAACTTTTTAAACTCTTTGTTGGAATATTTTTTGAAGCTAATCAAAGACATCATAAAAATTAATCTTAAATACTTCATGAAGGAGACAGAAGTGTTTACATGCATACTATATCGTGGCACACCTAGTACCATTAACAATGTCCCAGAAAGCAGCTGGTCTAATAGCCTTTTCCACTTGACCATTCCCCACAACTGTAAAATTCCCTATGACAAACAAAAAGTTGGTTCCATTCTTGACCTTGTAGAATGAGCTGTGATGACCATTCTCACAACTAACTCACAGCCCTTCCCATCCCAGCAGCTTCTCAGCCTGATGTCTACCTGAAGCCTCAAAACATGGGTCCCAGCCTGACAGACATGCTCAGGTAATACTGCAAGACCAACACTGGGGAATCGTGGTCTTTAGGTATGAAACCTACCACGGAAGGTGGAAGAGGAAACACTTCCTCAGCAGAGAGAAATGAATGAAGGCCTGCGGTGGTCATTCAGGAACCCAGGGGTAAGGAAGGGTGCATTTCAGGGTGGGAGGGGAAGGGATCGGGAAAGAGGTGGAGCTCAGAAAACCACACACCACTCACACCTGCACAGGGACTTTCCACCTCGCTGCCTCCCAGGAGACGTGACTGCAGTGTCCTGTGAAACCACACGCTGAGCATATTGTCCTTGCGCCAGCTTGGGAGAAGGTCACCCCTCAAAGCTCCATCATGATAATCTGAGTCTATGCACATGCTCCTCCTTTCTCAGATGGGAACACTAGTCAGCCACCCTACTGAGCAGCTCTGCATTTCTCCCCAACATCAGAGTTAGGGTTCAAAATTTCACACCCCTCTTGTTGGTTATTCCAGTCCTAAGGCGGACTGTGGTTGCATATTCTTGGGAAAGTCTAGGATCTGTTAAGAAGAGTGTTGTCCATGTCTGGGGCTTCAGAGATGTCAATCAGCAAGTTCCTTTCTTGTTGCAGAGAACCTGCACAGAGTACTCCCCCGAATGTTTGAAGTTTGAGAAGGAACCATGCACAGCTGTGCTGTGGCTTCTTCTGAAATTGTTTGGTCTGCTCTCAATGCTTCCCAACCCTCTCTTCCTCAGCAGAACCCTGCCTCTTTCCCTCCCACACCCTCCCCATGCATCTACTTGCCTTAGTTTGGTCTCATCCAGTGGGTCCCAAACACCATGACAGCAAGACTTCCCTTTATCCCTCACACTTAGTACACTTCTTGGCATAAAGAAAACAGTCCATAAATATTACAAGAAGCATGGAATGAATGCAGGAGCACATTGCTCATGACCCATGTAACTATAGAGCCTATGTTTTGAAGCCAGGATTCTTGTCTTAACCCTCACCCTCCATGCATTCTCACCTTCATCCCCCTCCCCACCATCACTGCTCTCCCTGTGGGTAGCCAAGGTGGAATTTCTGGCATCTAGTTCTTAGCATCAGTGGTCACAGAGGCCTTTTCAGTGAAAAAAGTCCCTTTCCCCTATAATGTTGTTGCAGATTTTCCTTTCTGTGGCTTCATATAGTCTGCCTTATATTTCGATAAATTCATATTCAAATTAAACTAACTGGAGTGGATTCTGCTATTTGCCACTAAGAACCTTAACCAATAGCATCCCTGGAAATGCCTGTTGTTCTCACTATTCTGCAGAGCATTGGGCATCTCTTCTATTCCTGTCCTCAGATTGGGTCCTACCAGGTATAGGAACCAAACCCATGACAGCACCAACTACTTCTTATTGCCCACCGCAAGCTAAAAAAAACCCAGTTGCCAGGCACCTCAGAATGAAAGCTTTTGTTCTTTGTTTCTTGGGCTTTTCTCAAACTTGGGTACAGGCTGTTCTCTGGACTCTCAGAAGGAGAAAGGAAGGAGCATGAGGCTTACTTGTCCATTTTTCCAAGGAATGGCCTTCCCTGAGGTCATGTGTGGGGAGGGGGTTTCTTACTCCAGTAGGGCAACAACCCTTTTAGTGTGCCAGGCTCTGTGTTAGCATTTTGCCTACTTTCTTCTACTAATCCCCCTTAGAATCCTTCAGGGGAGGAAACCATGGCATGGAGATGTCACTTAGGTGCTGCGTGCATTTCCTAACACAGCAGGTCCCTGCTCTCCCAATTAGAGCAACTTTGACAAGGTTTTCATGCTCCTGACTCTGGGAAGATGTGGGATGGAGGCACCTTTGGAGAACAGAGAGTGTCTGTTTCACTACACAGGAGGAAATTGAGGCATGAGGACGACAGCAAACATAGTATTGAAATAAACAGCACAAATGGTGTTGGTGGTGTTACTCACTTCCTTGTAGTCTTGGGGAAATTTCTCAACATCTCTGAGCTTTACTTTCCTTAATTAATAAAAAATAGCATAATGGTTGCAGATGACAGTATTTGCAGCCACAGAGCACAAGAAACATTCCCTTTCCTAGTTGAACTAGTCAGGTTTATTACTCACAGGCAGAGGCAAGCCTGAACAATGCTGTTACTGGGCATTTGACCCCAGCAGGGAGAAGCAGAATGCATGGTTATGGCAGGGGGAGATATGCAGGAACAGCACTGACCTCAGCTCTACCCCTTCCTCCTTCCTCTCCTCATAGCCTCTTCCCAACCCTCAGTTGGGATGTGAAAAGTTATGTCAGCTCCTAACTATCCTCAGAAGCCCTCCTGCAAGGCCGCGAAGTTAAGCAAGCTCTGTCTCTCTGTAGCTCCTCTCATCCTGCTGGGCACCTTGGTGGCTACCACCCTGGGGAGTCAAAACAGCAACCAGGCCCAGGGTAAGTCCCTGCTCACATTTCCCATTCAGGCCAAGGGGTGGGGAGAATCAGGGAAGTTCATGAAAGGGACTGGAGAACAGGGGTTGGGGGGGTCCTGCTGTCCTCTCTGGATTTCTTCTGAGAACTTGGGCAGTTTTAACTCTAGGAACACTTCCTCATGCTCAAAAGGAACATTGAATTTCAGCTTTTAATAAAATTAATGCACTGAACCCTAGCAGACCAGGGACCTCAACTCTGAGACTTTCTATCCCTGGTCACTGCCTTGTCCCTGAACTTCACTTCAGTGTAAAGAAAAATCCATGTTTGATCCTTGTTCTGGTTCCTAGAAGAGACCTCCTGAAAGTCTAACAACTTTCTATTTTCATCAGTCATGATATGAGTCTAGGATGGCACCCTAGATAGCTTCCGGATGGAACTGGACTTCAGAAGATCCACCTGGTGATTACAGGGTTAGAACCTTCACCTTCCAGTCCCTCTGGGGAGACATGAGGGTACAGAGGTTGAGTTCATTCACCAATGGCCAATGACTCAATCAAATTGCCTACCTCGAACACTCAATTAAAACCCAATAGTAATCGGTTCAGAGAGCTTCAGGGGAGGTGAACATATCAAGGGATTGTGAGGGGTGTTGTGAGAGCACATGGAGTCTCACCACCTCCACTTCCTCTTTGCCCTGTGCGTCTCCAGCCTAGGGTTTTCCCAAAGTTTTATCCTTACTTCCTGTAAAGGCCTTTCTTGAGGTCTGTGACTGGTTCTAATGATTATTGACTATGGGAGGATGGCTCATAAAACCACTGAATTTATAGGCAGTTGATCATATTTATGGGTGATCATGGGACTTGTGATCAACACTTGAAGTAGGGGCTGACCTCAGGGGCTGAGCCCTCAACCTGTACAGTGTGTGTTACCTCCATGGATTAAGAATCAGAAGTGAATTGACTTGTGGGGTGCCCAGTGGGTGTTGGCGAATTGGTTGGTATTGGTACAGACACAACATATTTGCTGACAGGCACCAAAGTCGGACACACTCTCCTTTATAATTTGTGACTGGGGTGAGGTTTGAGGACAGGGGATGACTGTATGTGGACAGTGCACTCAGAAGTCCTTACTGGTTATCTGCATTAACAGGGTTCTTCATTAATAGGGTTGTGACATTATGCTATTTTATCCTGATCCTATGACTCACATGCCTTGTGTCCTGAGGCAAGTGATCAGTAATTCCCTCTCCTGGACAGTGGGACCATGTGATACAACTTCTTTGAAAGGATTACCAATCATGAATATAAAGAGTGTACCCACTGCATGGCCAATGATGTCCATTGTCCATCAAAATATCTTAGTCCAAAAATTTGTCTAGCTTCATTTCCTCACCAACTCATCAAAAAGAAATTTACATCAAGCAATGATCATTTCTCATTTATGAAACTAATCGCAAATTCAAGGGTTGGTGAACCTCTTCCATTCCTGAGGCAACTATAGAGAGACCAAGAAAAGCAGTACTTTTGCAAGTTTCCGGTGGGGACAAAACTATTTTTTACAGGCTGGAACAAGATTCGTCAAATGAGGCCCTACCACTTTCCCCCAGTCAGACTATTATTGTATTTTCCTATTAGGATAGAGAATGTTAGAAATGGTCTCATAATTATAAATACATGTGCCACCACCAAATAGTAATACCACCATCAGGAATTTTACTCTATGCTGTCTCTTCAATGACTGTGCACTTGGCATGAGTATGAAATTGGAGATTCATTTACCTGACAAAACTTTATCAAATATCTATGATTCTTGTCCCTAGAAAGCATAGTTATTGGTGTAGGGAAACAGCTGAAGAAAAACTTTGAAAAGTTATCTGCCTTCTAGGTGGGAGACAGAAAGTAAGAAAGAGGAACATACTATGCCAGGTCATGACTCCTGTTTTGAAGAATGAACGTGATGGAGATAAAGGAGGCTGTGCTCCTTCTTTAAAGGTTTAGTGAAACCCTCTGTGATCAGGAGGCATTGAGAAGAGGCTGCCAACAAACAAACAAATAAACAAAAACAAAACAAATAAAACAAAACAAAATCAAAGAAGAAGAACAACAACAAAGTGCTTGGTGTGTTCCAACAGCTGCAAGTCCAGGGTGGCTGGAGCTCACTGCACAGAGGGGAAGAGAGTAAAAGGGGATGAGCAGCTAGGACATCTAGGCAAGTGGTGAGGAGCCTTGTAGGATTTTATAAGAATCATGATTTGTCTCTGAGAGAGATAGGGAGTCATGGAGGGATTGGTCATGGGAGCAGAGGGAAAGGGCTCAAGATGTATAAGGGTCCCTACAGCTGCAGTTGGAGAGTGGCCTCTAGGGGGCGAAAGGTAGAGACTGAGGCCCAGGTGAGCCATGATGGACCACTGGCCAATGTTGTATCTTGGGTCCATCTCCATTTTCAATTACATGGAAGTCTTGCTTTGTGGAGGGGTCTATGTAGGCTTCATCACAAATCATGATTCATTAAATTTATCACCATTTGTGATTGACTGAACCTCCAGATTCTCTCCCCTCCCTGAGGTGTTGAGGCAGGGAAAAGGGGAAGGTGGGAGTGAAAATTCCCACCCTCTAATCCGGCAGTTGGTTCCCCTGGCAACCAATCCCTATTCTTGGAGTAGGTAGGGGATTTCAAAAGTCCCCTCCCTCACATAATAAAAGACTCTCTTTTGACTCTCATCTTTTAAAAAATTCGAACATTGTAGGAGATCCCATGAGCCAGGAATGGGATGATGGGGGGATGGTAGGGGAAGCAAGTCTTTTGGCAGAAGGACAGTGAATTCAGTTTGGTCAATGTTCAGTCCACGGTGCTTGTAGAATACTTAGGCAAAGATATTGGGTAGATATCGATTCTTTCATTCACTTGTTCATTAAAGGTTTATTAGGCTAAAATATGTGAAGACTGACCATTAATCAGACTCCATGTCTTCAAACTCAGGCTCTACCACTTTACTAGGTATGTGGCCAATTCAGTTTGTGAGAGCTTTACATTTGTGAGTGCAGAGAAACCTTGAACTGTGACCACAGAGGCAGAATCCTCCTCCCATTTACATAGGAGGTACCACAGGAGGGTCAGAAAAGGTGGGGATTGATGGTACTTCAGAGGATAATAGTAGGATACTGAGTATCCTGTCTTCATGTGCTGGTAAAAGTTACTGAGTCGATGAGAATTGCAAAGTAACTCTGAGAGAATTAAAATTAATAATACAAAATACCAGTTACCACTTATTGACAGCCTACTATGTGCCAAGGCCTGCACATATGCAAACAACACAACAATCTTATTTAAGTTCTTCTTCTGTTCACAGTCATACAAACTGAAGCTCAGAGGTATCAGCCTTTCTCCAAGGTCACAAAGCCAATACTGGCACGGGCTAATATTCAAAATCAACATTCTCTGAATCTCATGATTTTCCTTAAAAGAGGTTTGAAAGCTGTGCCTTCGAAAGCCCCAGAGATTCACCAGAGGAGACTCCAAGTTTGTCAAATAGTGGAGCTCTGCTTTTCACCACTTTTCATGATGAGACCAACAGGAAACAAATTTTGTAAAGACTTTTGTTCACATGTATGCAAGAGAGACTTACCTATTAGTTGGAGGAGGATGTTGGCCTAGAAAAGGCCAATGAATTGAAAAATGTGGAACTTGGTGGTGACTCTGGGGAAGGCATTGGTTCTCACGGGTTGTGAGCAAGAGAAAATGACTCTTCCTGATGGAAGCAGAGAAGGAATTTATGAGAACAGTGTGGGGATGTAGTGGGCATCCATTCTCCCTTTGTGACTGTAACCTTAAGCAAGATCCTCCTGGATGCTTCTGTTGGCACCCACAGCACTAACTGATTTAGTTCAGCTCACAGTATGAAGGGAGTGCTAAAAAATCCCAGCATGGAAAATACAGTAAGCAAGGGAGAACAAAGGTCGCCCCAGACCACCTCTGAATCACCTCCATTTTGGGATCTGTTGTGATTCATTGATGAAGACAAAATTCCAGGGAGAGCATCTGATTGGCCCCTTTTTGCCTGGAGGTAGGGCAGGTCCTTGAACAGGCATCCCAATCCCTCCTGTCCTGGGTGGAGGAAGAGTCATTCCTCAAGCATAATCAGGCTACTGTATCAGAAAAAAGACAAACAGGTTAGGTAACAGAGCAAAAATAGCCCATATACTCAAACAGAGAAGACTCCATGCAGAAATGGGAGTTTGAGTGGGTACAACAGTCCAAAAGGAGAAAGCTCCACTGTTTGGTGAAAGGCATCTTTTTGTTCCTTGGAATTTCTCAGATCTTCAATGTTCACTTGGTTACAATCACCTTAGGGTGGGCAGGTTTGCAGCTGACTCATGTAACCTCCCATTTCAACTTTTCCTTCATCCTTCACTTGATAAATATGATTTTGACTCAGGAAGTCACATCCACAATATTTGATGCAACATCTATTTTAATATCAGATAGATTTTCCTATGTGATTCTTGTGTGTTTGTATATTTGTAACATTGAAATACTGGGGCCACATGACTAACAGTTTTTGGCGAGTGTCTTCCTTCTGAGTTTCAGCTGTTTTTCCTCCAGCAAGTCACGTTCCCTTAGCTGAATTTTAGTTTCTTCATCTGTTAAATAGGAATAATAGTACTTACTTCATGAGATGGTTACGTAAGAAGCAGCTACCTGTTAGTGAACACTTACTGTGAGCCCATCTCACAGGTCACCATTTTGAAATCCATCCAGACCAGGTGAGTCATGAGAATGGAAGTATTTGGAGAGGGGACGGTGGCAGGGTGGACAACAAGGTGTGGTGGGGGTTATGGAAACTGGAGAAAACAACCCCCTCATGAGAAAAGAGCATCTCTACTTAACTGACTTCATGGCTTTCAAAGTGTGGATGCTGAGAAGCACAATCAGGAGCCCTGGAAACCAGTTGATGCAGATACTCAGGTCCCACCTCTGTCCTACTGAGTCAACATTCTGGGGGTGGAGATCTCAAATCGCTCAACACTTGACTAAGAGAGTCTGATGCTCACTCAAGTTTGATGCCCACAGGTCTTGTTAAACACCAGGATTGTGTTGCTCGATCCTTTAGTTATTCCAACAAAGCTAGAAATATACTTTTATATGAAATTCACCACTGTTATATTCTTGCAAATGTTTCCAATTTTAAATGTTGTCTGTGAGCTAACAATACTTATATATTCTAACAATATTTGAACTTCTAGTGTATGCTTTTCCTTTTTAATCTTTAAAATAATCCTAAAGAGTCATTATTTGCGACACCACTGTTAAGGAAGAAGACTATGTATGTCCAAAAAGTGAGGTTCTGTCATATCACATAGCAAGACCATGGCCACCCATGACTTGGACTTGAATGTATGTCTCACAGGGTACAGCATCACAAAAATCCAAACATCTTCTGCCTACCCCGGGTGCATTCCATCCATTTCAAGAAGTAGCCTAAGGGAACATGGAATCCAACATTCTCATTTTCTTAGGGATAAACTGAGGGTTAGAAACAGATATATGACCTCAGGTCCACAGTGTTGGGATCACTGGTCCTTATCCAGAATGCAACCCCTGTGATGTTCCTGCCTTGTGACTTCTCTGAAGATGCTGGTAGTGGCTGGGAAATAATTACAAACCTCAGTCATTCATGAGCAGGGCGGAGGGAGGTGATGGGAATAAGGGTCCATCAGTGGCATTCTGTGTCTGGAGGCATCCAGCCAGGCATAGAGAGAGGAGGATGAGGAGAGGAGGACATTGGGAGAGATAGAGAGACAGATGAGAGAGGATAGGGGAGAACAAAGAGGAGTCTCTGCTGAGAGGGAGAGTCCCTGCTATTCCCTCGTCTAGATGGACAGACTGAGGCAGGAAGATGCACAGGGCCAGAGGGTCTCCTCAACTAGAACCTAAGTTGACCACCTGCTGGTTATGGGTCCTGAGCAAGTCGCTTTACCTCTGGGAGCCTCTGCTTTCTGGTTGGCAGAATGTGATGAGAATGCCAGGTGTTGTAGGATTGACAAGAAGCTAAGTGAAATCATACACGTGGAATGTCTCAGCAGTATGCACACCCTCCACACACATTGGCTTACTTTTTGAATGCCCTGGTCCCGGTGCCCTTGTGTCCTTTGGCAGCTCGGTATTGAGAGCTTCTGCCCTTATCAAGGGAAGGGTGTCTTTGTGCCAGGAAGGCAGCCCCTCCTGTCCTTTGCAGCTCATCACCCAGCTCTGTGCCTGTCTGACATTTGGCTGAGCTTCCTCCTGGGGCTTCTTGGCATTGAGCCCAGAATCCCTTCTCCTTGTCCCTGGAAGTGGTGTACTGTGTGTGTGTGTGTGTGTGTGTGTGTGTGTGTGTGTGTGTGTGTATGTGTGTGTGTGTGCACTCGGGTGTGTGTGTGTGAGAGTTAAAGGATTACTGCTTGAATATGTCTGGATGATTGAATTAGGGGGTCCTTAGTGGTACATGGTTGTCACTGGGAGTGACTATATAGGAATGATTGGACAGATTGTGGGCATTTAATCCCTCACACGTGCACTACACTTAAAGCTCACAACACATCAGAGGGCATGTGCACAGACTTCAAACCAGATTCCTGGATTCAAATCCTCTCTCTATACTCTAAAATTCTAGGCAAATTACTTTATTTCTTCTTACCTCAGCTTCCTCCTCTGTATCATGAAGAAATATCACCAGTTCCTCTCCCATCTTTTAGGATTTTTGAGGATTAGATGAGCTAATACATGGCAAGTACTAAGGATAAAGCCTGACACATAGAAGAACCGAAGAATTATCTGCTGTAATTAATTCTTCTGTTTATTACTATTATTACTATCATTACTATTAATATTGTTACCATTGTTGTTATTATTACAAGCTACCTTGACATCTCAGGGAGAAAGAAACATTACCAACACTTTGCTTGAAGAATGTGTACAGCCAGAGTATGGATAAGTTTTGACTCCAGTCGTAGGTCTTTTCTTTCCATTGCTTCCAAAGCAACCTTATGGTGCCAGTAGCAATCACCTTGTTACATTTGAAAACACAGAGCTCTCGGAGATTTAAGTCCTCAGTCCTAAAGTTAGGAAAGGCAGATGGTTCCCAACCGAGGTCCTATGATTCTAAAAGCACTGGGGGACAGAGCAGCAGGAGGGGGAATGTTTTAGGCGATCTTCCAAGCTCCCCTGAAATCCTCTCAGGAAGGCAATTGCCCTGTTTTCAAAAGCAGGTGAATGGGGTGGGAGGTCATGCTATGGAGACATGTTCAGCTCCCTGATTTCCCTCTACCCACACCCCTTACACTTTTTGTCTATCCAGAAAACAGGTTTGCTTCCACATGTCAACATCCCTTTCTTCCAGTTCAGGTTCTTCCTGGACCACAGTGCCAGGTAAAGAGCAAGCGTCCATCTAGCAGAGGAACTATGGCAAACGTTGCTGGAAGGTACCCTGTGTCACATTTGTCTTCTGAGTTATGTGGGGGTAAGGGTGGGGGTGAAGGGTATTGATGCATAAGTGGGATGTCACCTGCAGGAGTTGAAAAGGAGGCCCTGAGATAACACACTGCTGATCATTTATCTGTCCTTTGAATTGCTGTCATCCACTCACTGACTGTCCATCACCTGCCAGGCACTGCTCTAGCTCCTGAGATGCTCCCTGAACCAACATATTGGACAAAATTCCACCTGTGGAATCACAGTCTGTGTTTCCATGTTACCCATGGGCATAGTCAAGCCTGAAAAAGGCTGCCACAGAGCATTTGGCCCCAACAGACAGGAAAAAGAAGCCTGGTTGGGTGGGGAGGTTTTGCAATAAACAGGACTCACCCCAGCTCCTCCCCTTGCTCATTCCTGTCCTTATCGCCTGATCCCACCCCTTGCCTGGGTTAATGAAAGCTCTGTCATCTCCCAGCTTTCCTGAGAAGCCCTCCTGCAAGACCATGAAGATGAGCCGGCTCTGCCTATCCTTAGCCCTTCTCGTCCTCCTGGTTACCCTGGTGTCCTGCACCCCTGGAGGTAAAAACAGCAAATACACCCAGCGTAAGTCCCCACTTACCTCTGTTCTACATGCTGGGGGTGGGGGAATTAGTGGAGTGCTTGGAAGGAGCTGGGGAGCTACCAACAATAATTATTCTATCCACAATAGAGGTGGGGGAGGGTGCTGCCCGCCTGTCTGGATTTCTTCTAGGAATTTGGGCAGTTTGAACTCCAGGGACATTTCATGCCTCTCAATTGGAAAAATAAAATAAAATTTAAAAAAATCTACCCACCTAACTCTACCGGATCAGATACTCCATCCCTGAGACTCTCTTTTCCTGGCCAGTGCCATATGTCTGAACCTCACTGTAGTGTAACCAAAAGATCTATATTTGATCCTTGTCCTCATCCTGGAACAGACCTCCTGAAACTCCTGGAATTTACTCTCCTTTTTATGGTAATGGGGTGAGTAAAGGAAGGTGACCAGAGAGACCTTCAGGATGGGGCTAGTCAACAAAAGCCCCAATCATGGGTTTAGAGGTTAGAACTTTCAATACTCTCCACCTAGCACCCCTTGGAGGCAGGAGGGTACTCAGATGCAGATCAATCACCAGTGGCCAATAATGCAATCAATATGCCTGTTTCTTGACCTCTCAATAAAAATGCATAAAACTTCAGAGAGCGTTCTGGGTGGTGAACACATGGAGGTGCTCTGGGGGTGGTGTGCTCCATTAGGACATGGGGGCTCTGCACACATCTGATCCTTGTTTGCCCTATGCATCTTCTCCATTTCCCTCTGTTTGTGTTTTGTCCTTTATAATAACATAGGAACTGTAAGTAACAAGTTTTCCTGAGTTTGGTCACCTCCTCTATTGGTTATTGAGCATGGAGGTATGGTTATAGAGCTTCTGATTTTATCCAGTTAATGACAAGCATGAGTGATTCTGGACCACATGTGGGCATTTGATGTGAGGACAGACTTGAGCCCTCAACCTGTGGGATATGCACTAATACCATGGATTTACTATCAGAGGAAATTGCCTTGTCGGACGCCCAACGAGTATTGGGAATTGGGTGGTGTTGGTAGAGACACCATGTCTTGGATGTCAGGGAAAAACACAGGCTCACTATTCCCTGTGATTTGGGGTCTCCGGTAAGGCTTGGGGACAGGGAAGTAATGAAAGTGGGAAACTGCACCCAGAAACTCTTACCAGGTGTCTGTATTTGTAGAATACCTGGCAGAATCAGGTAGTTTAGCAAAATGCCTTGTGACATGACAGTATCTTGTCCTGAAACTACCACCCACATACCCTGTGTCCTGGGGCAAGTCATCTGCAGTTTCCTCACCTGAACAGGGGAACCATGTTACGTGAGTTCTTTGAACAGCTTACCAGTCCAGAATTTCAAGAGTTTAAACACATTTCATGGTCAATTTGGTCAATTTTCCTCCAAGATGTGTTAATCTGAAAAGACTTCTCAATCTATATATTTGGAAAAGAGAAAGTACTTAGGTGTCAAATAATAAGTATTCTTTTAGTATTAAAATTAATTAGAAAGATGTGGGAGCACTGAGAAGAGCAACTGCAGGGAAAGTAAGAAACACAGCCCTCCATGGGGTGAGTTGGCTTGTGGGGCCAAGGGTGACACAATATTAGTAAAGTCTTACCCCTTCCCCTGGTCCCCTGTATGACTATTGACTATTATTTTATTATCCTCTCAGCATATGGAATATTAGGGTGATAATTATGTAGACCTGCCCCATCATCAAGGAGACAGGAATTCAAATACATTCATTCTGGTCTATGACTGCGTGCTTGGCGTGTGCATGAAATGGGAGATTCATTCCCTTGTCATATATCTATTATTTCCCTACAAAGCATTGTTCTTGTGCCAGAAAGAAATATAGACAAAATATGGCAAAATATGTTGCCTTCTAAGGAGAGAGACAAGAGCAAAAGGGGGGGGAATACTATGCTAGCTTATGAGTTTGTTGAAGGTAGAGGGTGATGGGGTTAATGGAGTCTGTGCTCCCTCTGTACACTGAGGGGCAAAACCCTCTATAGCAAGGGGGCATTGGAGCAGAGGCTCCAGATACAACATGCCTGATATAAACCAGCAACAAGAATTACCAGGTTAGCTGGAGCTGAGTGGGTGGGAGGGGAGGAGAGGGGAAGGTGAGGAGACCAAAGAGGCCATGGGAGGGATCCCGACGTGCTTTGTAGGATAAGAATCAGAAATGGGCTGTGGGAGAGATGGGGAGGGTGGAGGGAATGATCATGGGAGCAATGGGATAGGATCCTTGTGGCTGCAGTGTGGAGAGTGGCCTCTAGGGGACCGAGCACAGTTACACAGGCCCAGTGAGCAGGCTACTGCAGTGGTCCAGGGCATCCATGATGGAGGGTGTACCTATGCTGTTCCCTGGGTTGATGCCAGTTCTCTTGAATAAGAGGAATGACTTGTTCTCTTGAGGTTTCTATGGAAACTTCATTACCTGATCATGGGGACTTAATTCATTAGCCACTGATGATTGATCAACCTCAAGCTCCTCTCCCCTCCCTGACATTGTGGGCCTTTGGGGGGACTGTACATGGAACCCATGGGGGAGGGAAGGCATGAAAACTCGAAGCCTCATATCAGGCAGTGGTTTCCCCTGGCAACCAGAGACCTTTCTGAGGTTTTATGGTTTTCCCAAAAGTCACCTACTTCACATAACAAAGACACTTTTATTGCTCTCAGCATTTAAGAACTACCAACGATTTTGGGAATTCTGTGCCAGGAAAAGGACGAAGAATAAATGTACATATTTCTTATTATAAGTCATAATATCAATATAGTGTCACGATTCAATTTATACAGTCCCTGTGAGGTAAGCAGAGAAAACACACTGCTATGTTTTCTTTATGGCTTTTCCCACTATGGACTAATTCCTCCACATGATTTTATTAATAGTGGAAAATTTTTACCATACATGTTAGGGCAGAGTATAGTATTATAAAACACAGGTACTCAGTTCCAATAATTACTGACATTTGGCAACGGTTCTATATCTTGTACACCCTTTTTAATTTTTGACTGGTAGATTTTCTTGAAGTTAATCAAAGGCATCATACCAATTAATCTTAAAATAATTCATGAGGCAGATGTTAATTTTTACATGCTGACTATATTGTGTCATGCCTAGCACCATTAATAATAAGTCCCAGAAACCAGGTTATCAAATAGCCTTTTTTATTTGGCCTTCCCCCACAACGTAATATTCTCTATGACAAACAAATGGCTAGGTTTAGTTGTTGACCTTGTAGATGTAGCTGTGAAGACCATCCTCATAACTGACCCAGAGCCTCTCCTGTCCCAGTAACTTCTCAGCCTGACTTCTGCCTGAAGCCTCAATACAAAGTTCTCGGCGTGACCCCCATCATCTTGTACTACTGCAACAAAAACACCTGGGAATGCAAAGCCTTTGCCTATAGCTGCTTCTACACAAAATTGATTGTGCTCTATTTCCCCACAAAAGAAAAATGCATGAAGTTCTGCCGAAATCCTGCGGGGACCCAGTGGTAAGAAAGGCGGCAGGGCAGGGTTAGAGACAATGGGCTGGTTAAAGAGGTGTAGCACAGGGGGCCACACACCATTCAACCCTGCACATGGTCTTTCCTCCTCCCTGCCTCCTAGGAGAAGTGGCTGCAATGTCCTGAGATACCACACACTGAGCCCATCCTGCATGTGTCAGCTTGGCACAAGGTCACTGCCAGAAGCCCAGTTATAATATTCTGAGCCTACTCACATGCTCCCCCTTTCTCAGATGGAAAAACTGAGTCAGCCACCCTACAGACAGGTTTACACTTCTCCTGAGCACCCCAATTAGGCTTGGAAAATTCACTTTCTTCTTGTGGGTCGTTGTGGTCCTGGGGTGGACTGTGGTTGCATATTTCTGGAAAAGTCTAGGATCTGTCAAGATGAATGATGTCTGGGTCTGGGCCTTCAGAGATGTCAACCAGCAAGTTTCTTTCTTTTTGCAGAGAACCTGGGAACACTACTCTCCCTACTGTCTGAAGTCTGAGCAAGACCTATACACAGCTGGGCTTTGCCTTCTTCTGAAACAGTTTGGTCTGCTCTGAGCCCTTCTCAACCATCCCTTCCTCAGCAGCACTCTGCCTCATGCCTTCCCCCCATGGATCTATTTGCTTTACTTTTGTTTCATTCAGTGGGTTCTAACTACCATGACAGCAAGTGTTCCTTTGATCCCTTGCACTTAGCACAGATCCCGGCACAAAGGAGACAGTCCATAACTGTTAAAGGAAGGAAGCAACGAATGCAGGAGCAGATTTTTCATGACCTGAGTAACAATAAAGCCTATGGTTTGAAGCCGGGATTCTTGTCTTAGCCCTCATCCTCAGTGCATCCTCACCTTAATCCCCCACCCCACCATCAATACTCACATTGTGGGTGGCCCAGATGGAATTTTTGGCATTCAGTTCTTAGCATCAGTGGTGGGAGAGGTCTTTTTCTTAAAGCTGCCCTTTCCCCTTCAAATTTATTGTAGATTTTCCTTTCTGTCGCTTCAAACAGTCTGTCTTATATTTTAATAAAATAATATTTAAATTAAACTAACTGGAGTGGATACTTTTGTGGAACTGAGAACCTTAACCAATAGGTTTCCTGGAAATGCGTGTCCTTCTCACTGGTCCACAGATCAGGGGGCACCTCCCCTTTTCCTGTCCTGAGACTGGATCCTACCAGGAATAGCACTAAAACCATTAGAGCACCATCTACCTCTTAATGGCCACCTCAAGCTACACAAAAACCCGGCTGACAGACACTGAGAATGGAAGCTTCCGTCCTTTTTTTTTTAAATTAATTAATTAATTTAATTTAATTTATTGGCTACCTTGGGTCTTCGTTGCTGCACACGGGCTTTCTCTAGTTGCTGCAAGCAGGGGTTACTCTTCATTGTGTTGTGCAGGTTCCTCATTGCAGTGGCTTCTCTTGTTGCGAAACACAGGCTCTAAGCACATGGGCGTCAATAGCTGCCGCACACGGGCACAATAGTTGTGGCTCACAGGCTGTAGAGCACAGACTTAATACTTGTGGCATATGGGCTTAGTTGCTCAGACACATGTGTAATCTTCCCAGAACCGGGCTCGAACCCAAGTCCCCTTCATAGGCAGGAGGATTCTTAACCACTGCAGCACCTAGGAAGTCCAAGCTTTCATTCTTTACTTCTTGAGCCTCCTGAGATTTGGGTGCAGGCTGGTTTCCTGACTCTGAGAAAGATAAAGGAAGGAGCATGAGGCTCCATTTTCCAGATGTCCAACAAATCCCCTAGCTTCAGGACATAAGGGGGGGGGTGTTTCTTACTCTAGTTAAAGAAGGGCAACTACCCTTTTAGTATGACAGGCTCTGTGTTAGCATTTTGTCTGCATTCTTCTATTAATCCTCCTAAGAATCCTTCATGGGAGGCAACTGCAGCATGGAGATGTCACTTAGCTGCTATATGAATTTCCTAATTCAACAAGTCCCAGCTCTCCCAAGTAGAGCAACTTGGACAAGGTTTTCATGCTCCTGCCTCTAGAAGATGTGGGATGGAGGCAACTTTGGAGAACAGAGAGTGTCTGTTTCACTACACAGGAGGAAATAGAGGCATGGGACCCACAACAAACATAGTATGGAAACAAGAGCACAGATGTTGTTGGTGCTGTTACTCACTTACTTGTCGTCTTGGGCAAATTTCTCAACATCTCCGAAGTTTACCTTCTTTAAGTATCAAATAAGGATAATGGTTGCAGTTGATAATATTTCCAGCCAGAGCACAAGACACACTCCATTTCCTAGCTGAACTGGACATGAATATTACTCATTGTGGCAAAGAATAGGAATCACTTTGGAAAACAGTATGATGTCTCAGTAAGAGAAGGTGAGAAAGACTTAAAGATCTGGGTTGTAGTAAGTGATATGGAGGAGGGTTTCAGGAAGCTGGCTCTGCTCTGGATGCCTGCTGTCAGGAAGTGGAGCTGTTCTTACAGTGGGTACCTGTAAAGGAAGACTAGATAGAGGTTAGAACTGTACTTGTAATGAAGTAGCAGTTACTGAGGATAGGGGGATGCTTGGTCATTTTTGTGGTTTGTGTAATTTAGCTCATTTTGCATGTGTTCAAACATGATTACCAAATGTCCTATTGTTCTCTTGATCCATCATGGGCAAGGATGGCCCTGTCTCATGTTTATATTTTGTCAAATGTTTATGTTGACCAAGAGAACATAAGGCCCACTGTGATGCCAGGTCAGGTCTTGGAATTCAGAGGTTACTTTTTTCATTCTCCATCAATCTTATAATGTTGTGCTGAGAGTTGAAAAGATAATATTTGTTAAATTCTTGTACAAGTATTGGCAGAGCAACTTTTTAATGAATGTCATTTTGATAACAGTAGTAGGAATACTGTATTTATATAAACTATTAAATTTTTATTAATATTTATTAATTTATAACCATGTATTGGGAGAATGACTGGGTATTTATGAAAGGAGACTGGCTTGTCAAATTCGCTATGCTGCTGTGTAATCTTGGGCAAGTCACTTCCCCTGTCTGAACCACAGTTTCTTTCTCTCTCAAAGAGGATGATAGTATCTGCCTTCAGAAAGCCCCATGTTTGGATCCTTTTGAGGACCATGTTGATTAGGCTGCTCAAGTACTTTGAACACCACAGACCAAAGCAAATGGTCTGGAAACACATAGAGTATTAGTTTATTTGGCTTCTGACTGGTTTTCAAATCGGCTATCCATTGATTGTAGTAAACAAAGGAACAGGGACTTTCTTGGTGGCTCAGTGGAGAAGAATCCACCTACTAATGCAGGGAACATGGGTTCAATACCTGGTCTGGGAAGATCCCACGTGCAAGGCAGCAATGAAGGCCATGGACACAAATGACGAAGCCTGTGCTCTAGAGTCCAGGAGCCACAATTACTGAAACCCAGGCACCTAGAACCCATGCTCCCCAACAAGAGAAGCCACTGCAAAGAGTAGCCTGCCCACCACAACAAAGAATAGCACCACATGGCTCAAGTAGAGAAAGACCTTATGTAGTAAGGAAGACCCAACACAGTCAAAATAAATAAATAAAAATAAATTTCAAAATTATAAAAAAATGGATAAACAGCTTAAGTTGTTTAGTGGCCCCTTTTAGAAATTCACCCTCAGGAAGTTCCCCCAGTGCCAGAGGAGACCCACAGTCTTTCTTCAAAATAGGCCTCCTTCTTCCTCAGAAGAAACGGAAAGGCCCCTTACTTCTGGGTTATAACTTACCCTGGTCCAGCCCCTTAGCCACCTCTGGTTGCTTTATTTGACCATCTGCTCCAAGGAGCTAAGAGTTAACTGTCAGAAGTACTTATCATTCTTATTACAAAGGACTTTAACTTTACAAGGAGAAGGAATATATATCTCTTGCCTCTCTTCCGGCCACAATAGCCCACAATCGGGACACAGCGGATTTCAGATGACACCTGAGGATATGGGGGCTCTGGGAGATTTGTGGCCGCTCATCATAAAGTTAGGAAAAGGGGAGAGTTGAGACTCAGGTCCTCTGATCCCACAACCACTGGTGAAGAGACCAGAGCTGGGGGGTGGATGTTGCAGAGAATCTTTAAAGGTCCATGAAATCCCCTCCAGCCCCTGAGGCCCACTCACACAGGCAGCTCTCCTGTTGAAGAAACCAGGTGAGGCGGGTGAGTGGTCATGCTATGGAGACGTGTTCAGCTCCCTTCTTCCCCTCTGCCCATGGCCCTTATGCTTTTTTCTGCCCAGATAATCAATGTTTGTGCCCCAGATGGAGATAGTCTGCCTGGCTCACCATGTGCCTGAAAAAGTTCCAGGGTAAGAGCTTGTGTCCATCCAGTTGAGATGCTGTCAAAATGAGTGCAGGAAGATGTCTTGTGTCACACCTGTCATCTGAGGTCAGTCTGGCTTGAGGGGAATAACTGACATTGATGCCCATGTGTGGGAACAGCAGCAGGAGGCTCCAAAGCAGGACCTGAGGTAACACACTGCTGTTCACCTATCTGTCCTTCAATTTGCTCTCATCAACTTTCTGATGGTCCATCACCCACCATCCTCTTCTCTAAATGCTGGGATGCACCGTGAGGAACAAATCAGATGAAAATACCATCTGTGGAGTCACAATCTGTGTCTCCACAAGACCCATAGGCATAGTCAAGTCTGAGAAGCCCTGTTACTGGGCCTTTGGACCCAGGAGGCAGAAGCAGGAAGCCTAGTTATGGGGGGAGATTTGCAGGAACAGCACTGACCTCAGCTCTACCCCTTCTTCACTCCTCTCCTCAATGCCTAGTCGGACTCCTCATTTGGGATGTGAAAAGCTCTGTGACCCCCAGCTTTCCTCAGAAGCCCTCCTGCAAGGCCCCAAAGCAGAGCTGGCTCTGTCTCTCTGCAGCCCTTCACATCCTGCTGGGCACCCTCGTGTCCATACCCTGGGAGAGAAAAGAGCAACCAGGCACAGGTTAAGTCCCTGCTCACCTCTCTTCTACAGACTGGGCTGGGAGGGGAATATGGGAGTCCATGTAAGAGGAGAGGAACAGGGTTTGGGGGTGCTGCCACCCTCTTTGGATTTCTCCTGAGAACTTGGGCATTATTAACTCCAGGGACACTTCCTCACTCTCAAAAGGAATCATTACATTCCAGCTTTTTATAAAAGTAACCCATTGCAACCTACCAGACCAAGGACCTCATTTCTGAGACTTTCTATGCCTGGTCACTGCCTTGTCTCTGAACTCCACTTTAATGTAAAGAAAAGATCCATGTTTAATCCTTGTCCTGGATCTTAGAACAGATCTCCTGAAAGTCTTGCCATTTACTATCTTCATAGGTCATGATATGAGTCTAGGATGGCATCCTAGATAGCTTCCAGATGGGACTGGATTCCAGAAGATCCCACCTGGTGATTACAGTGTCAGAACCTTCAACTTCCAGCCCCTTTGGGGAGAGGAGAGGGTACAGAGGTAGAGTTCATTCACCAGTGGCCAATAATTCAATCAAATTGCCTGCCTCAAACCCTCAATTAAAAGTGATAGACAAGGATGGAAAAAAAGATGGCAGTGAAGAAGAGAGACATGGAGTGCATCCCTCTCCACAGATGCATTGGGAATGCACGGAAGGACGCAGTAATTCCCTCAGAGAACCAGCTGAACACCAGCAGATGGCCTCGGACACCAGAAAGGACCGCGGGAAGCCTGACATAGCCGGTAGGGAGGCATCTACGAAGGCTCAAAGAGGGTGAAGTGGCGGAGCTGTGGCAGATGGGAGGGAGTGAGAAACATACGGAGGGTCCGCAGCGCAGCTCAGCTCAGCGTTCCCGGACCAAGACGTTGATCCGCGGCGGAACGGAGGGTCCAGGAGTGGGAGCATGGGAACCAGAGAGCTGGTTCAGGGTGAGAAACATTGTTGCTGGTAGGGTGATGGACCGAGAGGACAGGAGGGAGAAGGTTCGTGGAGAGGAGTGCCTTCCCCTGAGAGCTGCCTGGCCATGATGGCTGCTGGAGGCTGCAGGCTCACAGGCGGGGGGAGGAGCCGCGGACATAGCCTCTCTCTCTCTTTCCTCGCCTCTGCAACAGGCAGTGGAGAGATGCCTGCGGGCCACATAAGGCACTTAGGGATAACAAGCACCCTCAGGCACTCTAGTGGGGCTAGATTAAAACCCCTAGCAACGGCAGCAGCAGGGAGGCTGCTGAGAGAAAAAAAAAAAAAAAAAAAAACAGCAAAAAAAAACCCGAGAGAGGCCCAACTCTAAGACTTTCTGTTTACGCCTGAGCCACCGGCTTCCCTCTGCAACAGGCACCTCCAAGCACGACTGAAACAACAGTGTGCCACTGCTCACTCACTCCCAGGAGAAGGAGCCACTATTGTACCCTCTCCCTCCCCACACACCGACGCTTACAGATGAACAATAAAGGAACCTCTGCTGGTCAGAGAATAATGCAAAAAAACACAAGGCAAGGAGAAGGACACTTACAGCTGAAACACTAAGGAAACAGAAATAGTAGTATCAGTACCTATTGAGCTGGTCCATTCTGGGATCAGTTCTGGATTTTTTTTTTCTTTTTCTCACTCTCTCTCTCTTTTTTTTTTCTTGATTAAATACAATCTTAGCCCTAAGGGATCATTAAGTTTTATAACATATTTTTTAATGATATTTTTTATTCTTTTTTTTTTTTTTTTGCCTTTTTATATACTTCTATATCTAGCTAAGTTTTTGGTAGTATGGACAATATATCTCTCATACTTTCCTTTCATTCCTATCTTTTATACATTGCTATTCCTTTCTTTTTATTTGCATCTTTCCAATTACATTACACTCTTCTGTTCCCCTTTCTTGCAGCCTTTTTAAGTTTATTTTATCTTAACATACTTGTAAACAACACTATCGGTCTGCTCAGACTCCTTGCTCTATTCTCCAGATGATGCACTGCCTTGGTATTTAATATTAGGCTTTTGTCTTTATCTTAGTTCTTAGTACAGTTGTCTAATTACATTCTGAGAATCTCCATTCTCTCTGGTGGTACTCTGGCTCTTCTCTATATTTGATCCTAGCTTACAAAATCTCCCTGGATGAGTGTTTGTATGTGTAAGGTGTTATTTGTTTGTTTGTTTGCTTTTGCTTTTGTCTCTGATTTGTTCTGTTTCAGCTGTCAATTTCTGTTGGGTTTCTCTTTGAATATCTGATAGCACACTGGAGTTCTGTCAGGTCTTTCTAGAGCCTTATGTCCTAATGGATTCAGTAATTGTGTGTCTTATACATGTATGTGTTTCCTAGATTTAATATTTGCTTAATCCAATACTTGGACATTAGTCTGAGGCTTGTACAGTCTTCTATAAACACCTCTATTGCCAGGACAAGCAACGCCAAAAGTTTGGACAACCATGAGGAAACAAAGAAACACCATGCAGGTAAAGGAGCAGGAAAAAACCCCACAAGACCAAATAAATGAGGAGGAAATAGGAAAAATGCCTGAAAAAGAATTCAGAGTAATGATAGTAAAAATGATACAAAATCTTGACAACAAAATAGAGAAAGTACAAGAAACAGTTCATAAGAACTCAGAAAAACAAACAGCAATGGATAACAAAATAACTGAAATTAAAAATACTCTAGATGCTCTAACCAGCAGAATGACTGAGGCAGAAGAATGAATAAGTGAGTTGGAAGATAGAATGGGGGAAATAAACGCCACAGAGCAGGAAAAAGAAAAAAGAATAAAAAGAATAGAAGACAGTCTCAGAGACCTCAGTGATAACATTAAGTGTACCAACATTCGAATTATAGGCATCCCAGAAGAAGAAGAAAACAAGAAAGGGTCTGAGAAAATCTTTGAAGAGGTTATAGTGGAAAACTTCCCCAACATGGGAAAGGAAATAATTCACCAAGTCCAAGAAGCACAGAGAGTCCCATACAGAATAAACCCAAGGAGAAATACACCAAGACACATATTAATCAAACTAACGACAATTAAACACAAAGAAAAAATATTAAAAGCAGCAAGAGAAAAGCAACAAACAACATTTAAGGGAAAACCCATCAGGATAACAGCTGATCTTTCTACAGAAACTTTGCAGGCCAGAAGGGAATGGCAGGATATACTGAAAGTCCTGAAAGAGAACAACCTACAGCCAAGAATACTCTACCCAGCAAGAATCTCATTCAGATTTGAGGGAGAAATCAAAAGCTTTCCAGACAAGCAAAAGTTAAGAGAATTCAGCACCACCAAACCAGCCTTACAACAAGTGCTAAAGGAACTTCTCTAAGTAGGAAACACAAGAAAAGGAAAACACCTACAAATACAAACCCAAAACAATTCAGAAAATGGTAATTGGAACACACATGTCAATAATCAATTTAAATGTAAATGGATTAAATGCTCCAACCAAAAGACACAGAGTGGCTGAATGGATACAAAAACAAGACCCTTCTATATGCTGCCTACAAGAAACCCACTTCAGACCAAGGGATACATATAGACTGAAAGTAAAGGGATGGAAAAAGATATTCCATGCAAATGGAAGTCAAAAGAAAGCTGGAGTAGCAATACTCATATCAGACAAATTGGACTTTAAAGTAAAGACTATTAAAAGAGACAAGGAAGGACACTACATAATGATCAAGGGATCCATTCAAGAAGAACATATCACAATGGTAAATATCTATGCCCCCAATATAGGAGCACCTCAATACATAAGGCAAATGCTAACAGCCATAAAAGGGGACATCGACAGTAACACAATAATAGTGGGAGACTTGAACATCCCACTTACATCAATGGACAGATCATCCAAACAGAAAATAAATAAAGACACACAAGCTGTAAATGACACTTTAGACCATCTCGACTTAATTGATATTTATAGGACATTCCATCCAAAAATGACAGACTACGCTTTCTTCTCAAGTGCACACGGAACATTTTCCAGGATAGATCACATCTTGGGTCACAAATCAAACCTCAGTAAATTCAAGAAAATTGAATTTATATCAAGCATCTTCTCAGATCACAACACCATGAGACTAGATATCAATTACAGGGAAAAAACTGCAAAAAATAAAAACACATGGAGGCTAAACAATTCACTCTTAAACAACCAAGGAATCACTACAGAAATCAAAGAGGAAATCAAAAAATGCCTAGAAACAAATGACAACGAAAACACAACAACCCAAAACCTATGGGATGCAGCAAAAGCAGTTCTAAGAGGGAAGTTTATAGCAATACAGTCCTACCTTAAGAAACAAGAAAATGATCGAATAAACAACCTAACCTTACACCTCAAACAACTAGAGAAAGAAGAACAAAGAAACCCCAGAGTGAGCAGAAGGAAAGAAATCATAAAGATCAGAGCAGAAATAAATGAGAAAGAAAGGAAGGAAACCATAGCAAAAATTAATAAAACTAAAAGCTGGTTCTTTGAGAAGATTAATAAAATTGATAAACCATTAGCCAGACTCATCAAGAAAAAAAGGGAGAAGATGCAAATCAACAGAATTAGAAATGAAAAAGGAGAAGTAACCACGGACACCTCAGAAATACAAAACATCATGAGAGACTACTACAAGCAACTGTATGCCAATCAATTGGATAACCTGGAAGAATTGGATACATTCTTAGAAAAATACAATCTTCCAAGACTGAACCAGGAGGAAATAGAAACCATGAACAGACCAATCACAAGTACAGAAATTGAGGCAGTGATTAAAAATCTCCCAACACACAAAAGCCCAGGACCAGATGGGTTCACAGGCAAATTCTATCAAACATTTCGAGAAGAGCTAACACCTATCCTTCTCAAACTCTTCCAAAATATAGCAGAAGGAGGAACACTCCCAAACTCATTCTACGAGGCTACCATCACCCTGATACCAAAACCAGGCAAAGATGTCACAAAAAAGAAAACTACAGACCAGTATCACTGATGAATATAGATGCAAAAATCCTCAACAAAATACTAGCTAACAGACTGCAACAGCACATTAAAAAAATCATACACCATGATCAAGTGGGGTTTATCCCTGGGATGCAAGGATTCTTCAATATACGCAAATCAATCAACGTGATACATCATATCAACAACTTGAACGATAAAAACCATATGATCATTTCAATAGATGCAGAAAAAGCTTTTGACAAAGTTCAACATCCATTTATGATTAAAACTCTCCAGAAAATGGGCATAGAAGGAAATTACCTCAACATAATAAAAGCCATACATGACAAACCAAAAGCCAACATCATTCTCAATGGGGAAAAACTGGAAGAATTCCCTCTAAGAACAGGAACAAGACAAGGGTGTCCACTCTCACCATTATTATTCAACATAGTTTTGGAAGTGTTAGCCACAGCAATCAGAGAAGAAAAAGAAATCAAAGGAATCCAAATTGGAAAAGAAGTAAAATTGTCCCTCTTTGCAGATGACATGATATTATATATAGAAAACCCTAAAGACTCTACCAGAAAACTGCTAGCACTAATTGATGAGTTCAGTAAAGTAGCAGGATACAAAATTAATGCACAGAAATCTCTTGCATTCCTATACACTAACAACGGAAGTAGAAAGAGAAATCAAGGAAACTCTCCCATTCACCATTGCAACAAAAAGAATAAAATACCTAAGAATAAACCTGCCTAAGGAGGCAAAAGATCTGTATGCAGACAACTTTAAGACATTGATGAAAGAAATCCAAGTTGACACAAGCAGATGGAGGGACATACCATGTTCCTGGATTGGAAGAATCAACATCGTGAAAATGTCTGTACTACCCAAAGCAATTTACAGATTCAATGCAATCCCAATCAAATTAGCAATGGCATTTTTCACAGAACTAGAGCAAGAAATCTTATGATTTGTATGGAAACGCAAAAGACCCCGAATAGCCAAAGCAATCTTGAGAAGGAAAAATGGAGTTGGTGGAATCAGGCTTCCTGACTTCAAACTATACTACAAGGCCATAGTGATCAAGACAGTATGGTACTGGCACAAAAATAGAAAGGTAGATCAATGGAATAGAACAGAGAACTCGGAAGTAAGCCCAAACACATATGGGCACCTTATCTTTGACAAAGGAGGCATGAGTATACAATGGAAAAAAGACAGCCTCTTCAATAAGTGGTGCTGGGAAAATTGGACAGCGACATGTAAAAGAATGAAATTAGAACACCTCCTAACACCATACACAAAAATAAACTCAGAATGGATTAAAGACCTACATGTAAGGCCAGACAATATAAAACTCCTAAAGGAAAACATAGGCAGAACACTCTATGACATACATCAAAGCAAGATCCTTTTGGACCCACCTCCTAGAATCATGGAAATAAAATCTAGAATAAACAAATGGGACCTCATGAAACTTAAAAGCTTTTGCATAGCGAAAGAAACCATAAACAAGACTAAAAGGCAACCCTCAGAATGGGAAAAAATAATTGCCTATGAAACAACGGACAAAGGATTAACCTCCAAAATATACAAGCAGCTCATGCAGCTTAAAACCAAAAAACCAAATAACCCAATCCACAAATGGGTGGAAGACCTAAATAGACATTTCTCCAAAGAAGACATACAGATGGCCAACAAACACATGAAAAGATGTTCAACATCACTCATCATCAGAGAAATGCAAGTCAAAGCCACAATGAGGTATCACCTCACACCGATCAGAATGGCCAGCATCACAAAATCTGGAAACAACAAATGTTGGAGAGGGTGTGGAGAAAAGGGAACTCTCCTGCACTGTTAGTGGGAATGTAAGTTGGTACAGCCACTGTGGAAAACAATTTGGAGGTTCCTTCAAAAACTAAAAATAGAACTTCCATATGATCCAGTAATCCCACTCCTGGGCATATACCCAAAGAAAACCATAATCCCAAAAGAAACTTGTACCATAATATTTATTGCAGCACTGTTTACAATAGCCAGGACATGGAAGCAACCGAAATGCCCATCAACAAATGAATGGATACAGAAGATGTGGCATATATATATACAATGGAATATTACTCAGCTATAAAAAGGGATGAGATGGAGCTATATGTAATGAGGTGGATAGAACTACAATCTGTCATACAGAGTGAAGTAAGTCAGAAAGAGAAGGACAAATATTGTATGCTAACTCACATATATGGAATCTAAAAATGGTACTGATGAACTCAGTGACAAGAACAAGGATGAAGATACAGAGAATGGACTGGAGAACTTGAGGTATGGGAGGGGGCGGGGGGCGAAGGGGAAACTGAGACGAAGCAAGAGAGTAGCACAGACATATATGTACTACCAGCTGTAAAATAGATAGTCAGTGGGAAATTGTTGTATAACAAAGGGAGTCCAACTTGAGGATGGAAGATGCCTTAGAGGACTGGGGTGGCGAGGGTGGGGGGGACTCGAGGGGGAGGAAGTCAAGGAAGGGAGGGAATAAGGGGATATGTGTATAAAAACAGATGATTGAAATTGGTGTACCCCCCCCAAAAAAGTACATAATGATGCATAAACTCAATGGCATATTATGCAAACATTAAAAGTGATTATGAAAGCCTAAAAAAAAAAAGTGATAGACAAGAGCGGTCGCTGTCGCCACAGTCGGAGCCGCCGTCTGGAGCCCCCGGACCCTCCACCTCGCCGCCCCCGCCCAGCCTGCTGCGCCATGCCGTCGAAGAAGACCTTCAAACAGCGCCGAACCTTCGAACAAAGAGTAGAAGATGTCCGACTTATCCGAGAGCAGCATCCTACCAAAATCCCGGTAATAATAGAACGATACAAAGATGAGAAGCAGCTTCCAGTCCTGGATAAAACAAAGTTCCTAGTGCCTGATCATGTCAACATGAGTGAGCTCATCAAGATAATTAGAAGGTGCTTACAGCTCAACGCTAATCAAGCCTTCTTCCTGTTAGTGAATGGACATAGCATGGTGAGTGTGTCCACACCGATTTGTGAAGTGTATGAAAGTGAGAAGGATGAAGATGGATTCCTGTATATGGTATACGCCTCTCAGGAGAGTTTTGGAATGAAATTGTCTGTGTAAGAGTTTAAAAAAAAAAAAAGCGTCTGTTCTAGAATTTTTTAAACCTTTATTTACCAAGGAATAAAAAAAGGATGTTACCAACTGATTGATCAGTTCATCTAATCACAGATCATCCAAACAGTAGTGTTCCTGCCTAGGAGTTTTAGGAAATTGTTTTTTGGGACTTCAAGCAGAAAAACTGAGCTCCACATGAGCACATTCAGCTTTGGGAACCTTTATTATTATTTAACCTAGGCTGTCTTGTTTTCAAATTTAGAAGTTTAAAAATAAAATACTTTGCATTCTAAGTTGCCAATAAAATAGACCTTCAAGTTATTTTAATGTTTTTTTCCCCCAAAAGGAACTAGCAATTTGAGCATTCAGAGAGACATTAACTCTTCTCTTTAGGTTCACAGAATCTGCCAACCTTTTATAGAAGGGTTTCTACTCACCTAGAGAAATCTCCTTTAGGAGGATCTTTAAGCATAAGTTGTCAGGCATAGCTACACCACCCCCACCACCCCCAATACATTTGCCATAATAGTTGGCAAAAAGTGGGGTGGATGTGGGTGTATAGGAAATAAGAGAACAGACCTGTTGTCCAGGGTTGCTGATTGCTAATAAGTGTATTTCAAGACAGTGCTCTTGTTATGAAGTTTTCATTTGGTTTGTTCTCTAGACAGCAGTAACACAGAAAAACAGCACTGCTCAACAGGAACCTTGAATAATTTATATAGTTTTGGCCAAGTTTCTCAAAAGGCCTAGAGAAAGAATGACATGTTTTTGTTTTGAATAGTCTCTTAAGAGCTCAAAATAGTGCCTGCTTTGGCAAATAATAAGTTACATGGGTTTCATTCTTTGGGACAAAGGTGGAACGCTACAGGATACTGAAACTAAAAGCATTAAAATTCAGATACACTTCCTCTACCTTTTGGCTTAAAGCTGTAGATGATCCATGTTTTATGTTAAGTATGTGACTAAAATATGTTATTAAAAAGCATTTTTAAGAGTATTTCAGTTCACTCTTAGGTCAAACAGTCATCAGAGTTCCCCCACTCCCGTGTGCATGTCAGTTTTGAAAATAGAAAAAGGAAACACAGATTAATGTCAAACTAAACATTTTCAGAGTCCAACTAGGATAAGTAACCAGTGCTTCCGACTACCTGCATGGGGTTTACTATGTACTATTTTTGTGAGAGCTGTCGCAGAAGTATCACAGACCCACTTGAGACTGTACGTGTAGCAGGTCACCATTTACCCTTGTGTATTTAGATGTGTGTGGAAAACTTGTATCTGTTAGTGGCAGTTATTTACTGTAATTGAGGAAGAAAAATCAATATTACTTCATATGGGCCCTCAACCCCTATCAACTACTCTTCCTGATGCATGCATCTGTCCACATGGCTAACTTTTAATATGTATATTTTTACATTATGTAAATTCTTAATTAGCCTGTCTTGTTTAGATTGTATACATCATTACATCTGACATTCTTGTAACTACTGTGTGATCAATAAGATTCCTATAAGAAACTCTGCTTTTTAAAGACAAAAAAAAAAAAGTGATAATCATTCGGTTCAGAGAGCTTTAGGGGAGATGAATATATCAAGGAATTGTGAGGGGGTGTGTTCTGAGAGCACATGGAGACTCACCACCCCCACTCCCTCTTTGCCCTATGCATCTCCTACATAGGGTTTCCCCAAAGTTTTATCCTTTTTTTTCTATTTTTTTTATTTTTAATTTTTTTTGGGGGGTACATCAGGTTCAATCATCTGTTTTTATACACATATCCCCGTATTCCCTCCCTTCCATGACCCCCCCCCTCGAGTCCCTGCCACCCTCCCTGCCCCAGTCCTCTAAGTCATCTTCCATCCTCGAGTTGGACTCCCTTTGTTATACAACTTCCCACTGACTATTTTACAGTTATCCTTTATAATTACTTGATACAGTAAGTAAAGGGCTTTCTTGAGGTCTGTGACTGGTTCTAGTGATTATTGACTATGGGAGGAGGAGTCATGGAACCACTAAATTTATAGGCAGTTGGTCACAAGTATGGCTGATCATGGGACCTGTGATCATTACTTGAAGGAGGGGCTGACCTCAGGGACTGAGCCTTCAACCTGTTCGGTTTGCGCTACCTCCAAGAATTTGGCATCATAAGTGAACTGACTTGTGGGATGTCCAGTGGGTGTTGTCGAATTGGTTGGTGTTGGTACAGGCACAACATTTTTGCTGTCAGGGACCAAAGCCATATGCAATCTCCTCTATAATTTGTGTCTGGCGTGAGGTTTGGGGACAGGGGATGATTGTATGTGGACAGTGCACTCAGAAGTCCTTACTGGTTTCTTCATTAATAAGGACCTTCATTAATAGGGTTGTGACATGATGGTATCTTGTCCTGATGCTACGACCACATGTCTCATACCCTGAGACAAGTGATCAGTAATTTCCTCTCCTGGACAGTGGGACCAAGTTGTACAGCTTCTTTGAAAGGAGTACCAATGATGAATATAAAGATTTTACCCATTTCATGGCCAATCACGTCCATTGTCCATCAAAATATCTTAGTCCAAAAATTTGTCTAGCTTCATTTCCTCACCAACTCACCGAAAAGAAATTTACGTCAAGCAATGATCATTTCTCATTTATGAAATCAATCAGAAAGTCAAGGGTTTGTGAACCTCTTCCATTCCTGAGGCAACTACAGGGAGAACAAGAAAGGCAATACTTCTGAAAGCTTTCTGTGGAGCAAGACTGTTTTTTACAGGCTGGAACAAGATTCGTCAAATGAGGCCCTACTGCTTTCCCCCAGTAAGACTATTATTATATTTTCTTAATAGGATTGAGAATGTTAGAAATGATCTCATAATAATATAGACATGTGTCATCACCAAATAGAAATGCCACTATCAGGAATTTTGCTCTATCCTGCCTCTTCAATGACTGTGCACTTGGCATGAGTATGAAATGGGAGATTCATTTCCCTGAGAAAACTTTATCAAATATCTACGCTTCTTGTCCATAGAAAGCATAGGTCTTTGCATAGAGAAACAGCTGAAAACAAATTTAGTAAAATAACCTGCCTTCCAGTTGGGAGACAGAGAAAACAGAAAGGGGAAAATACTATGCCAGGTCCTGATGCTTGTTTTGAAGAATGAGAGTGATGGATATAAAGAAGACTGTGCTCCTTCTATAGACTGTCAGTGAAACCCTCTGTGATAAGGAGACAATGAGAAGAGGCTGTAAAAACAAAAAACAAACAAAAGAAAATGACAAAAAGAAACATTTCAAAATCAAACAACAACAAATGTTATTGGTGTGTTTCCACAGCTGCAAGGACCCGGGTGCCTGAAGCTCAGTGGGGGAAGGGGAGAGGAATGAAAGGGAATGAGGCAGGGAGGCCATCGAGGCAAGTCATGAGAGGACTTGTAGTGCTTTACAAGAATCAGAATTTGACTCTGAGAGAGATGGGGAGTCAGGGAGGGATTGGTCATGGCAGCAGTGGGATAGAGCTCAAGTTGCATCAGGTCATCAGCAGCTGCAGTTTGGAGAGTGGCCTCTAGGGGACAAAGGACAGAGACAGAGGCCCAGGTGAGCCATGATGGACCATGGGTCCATGTTGTTTCCTGGGTCCATCTCAGTTCTCAATTGCATGAATGCTTTGCTCTGTGGAGATGTCAAGGGAGGCTTCATCACAATCATGATTCATTAAATCTTTAGCCATTTGTGATTGATTGAGGTGTGGGGGCAGGGATGGGGGGAAAGTGGGAATGAGAATTCCTACTCTCTAATCCGGCATTTGGTTCCCCTAGCAACAAATCGCCATTCTTGGATTAGGCAGGGGCTTTCAAAAGTCACATTCCTCACATAATAAATGCCTCCCTTTTTACTCTCTTCTTTTTCAAAATTCCAGCATTGTAGGAGCTCCCATTGTGCCAGGAATGGGATGATAACGGGAAAGGTAGGGGAAGCAAGTCTTCAGGGGGAAGGACAGTGAATGCAGTTTGGTCAATGTGGAGTCCACGGTGCTTGTAGAACACTTAAGGAAGGATGTTTAGTAGATATTGATTCATTCATTCACATGTTCATGAAACGTTTATTAGAGATAAAATACGTGAATACTGGAACCATGGATCACACATCATGTCTTCAAATTCTGGCTCTGCCAATGTTCTAGCTGTGTGGCCAATTCAGATTGCTAAAGCTTTACATTTGTAACTGGAAGTAGACCTTGAACGGTGTCCACAGCGAGGGAGTCCTCCTCCCATTTACATAGGAGGAAAAATAGGAGGCTCAGAATAGCTGGGGAATGCTGGTACCTCAGAAAGTGCAAGTAGCAGAGTGAGTTCCTTGTCTTGATGTGCTGGTAAAACTCAAAGTCGTTAAGAATCACTAAGTAACTCTGAGAGAAGTAGAAGTAATAGTACAAAATACCCATTACCTCTTCTTGACAACCTACTATGTGCCAAGTCCTGCACATATGTCTTCATCTCTAAACATCTCAACAAACTTAGTAAGTTTTTCTTCTGTTTAGAGTCATACAAGCTGAAAGTCAGAGGCTTTAAACCCTTCTCCAAGGTCATATAACCAATGATGACAGAGGCTGCGATTCACACTCAATACTGTCTGTCTCCCATGATTTTCCTGAGAAGAGGTTTGAACTCTGTGGTGCCTTTAAAAGCCCTGGAGATTCACCAGAGGAGACTCAAAGTTCTTCAAATAGGGAGCTCTGCTTTTCATCATTTTTCATAATAAGATGAGTTAGAAACAAATTTTGTAAAGAATTTTTTTCCCCATTATGCCAAGAAACACTTACCTGGGAGTTAGAGGAGGATGTTGGTTGAGAAAAGGCCACTGGATTGATAAATGAGGAACTTGGTGGTGACCATGGTATAGACATCAGATCTCGCGGTTGTGAGCAGCAGAAACTGACTCTGACTATTGGAGGCAGAGAAGGAATTTGTGAGAACAGTGTGGGGATGTAGTGGGCATACATTTTGCCTTCCTGATTGTAATCTTCAGTGAGATCCTCTTGGAATCTTGTGTTTGCGCCCACAGCACTAACTGCTTTGGTTCAGCTTAGGGACTGAAGGGAGTCCTTAAAGATCCCAGCTTGGAAAATATGGTAAGCAAGGAAGAACTAAGGTCTTCCCAGGCCACCTCTGAATTACCTCCATTATGGGATCATTTGTGATTCATTGATCAATATTCTGTTACAGGGAGAGCATCTGATTGGCCACTCTTTGTCTGCAGGTGGGGCAGGAAACTTTGACATATGCATCTATCCCATCAGTCTTGGATGGAGGACGTGTCATGCCTCAAGGAGAAAAAGGCTGTGATATCAGGATAAGGACAAACAGATGCTAGGTGACAGAGCAACTAAATAGCCTATATATTCAAAGAGCGAAGTTTCCATCGAGAGAAGAGACTTTGAATGGGTGCAACCATCCATAAGGAGAAGGCTCCATTGTTTCATGAAGGGAACCTTGTTTATTGCTTAGAATTCCTCATATTTTCAATGTTCACTTTCTTACAATCACCTTAAAGTGGTCTTGTCTACAGCTGATCAAGGCACATCCTCTTTGACACTTTCCTTCTTCCCTTTTACTTCCTTTTTTCTTTTTCATGATGAATATGATGTTACACTCATGAAGTCACGTTGACAGTCTTTGATGCATCATCTGTGTTGATATCAGATAGATTTGCCTGCGTGATGTGTGTGTCTTTGTGTGTTTGTAATATTGGAGTAACTTGGGCCACATGGGTAATTGTTTTTTGTGAGTGTCTTCCTTCTGATTTTCAGCTCCTTTTCCTCCAGCGAGTCACTTTCCCTTAGCTGAAGTTCAGTTTGTTTATCTGTCAAATAGGAATAAGAATACTTACTTCTTAAGATTGTTGAATAACAAGAAGCAACCTTTTATTGAATACTCACTGTCAGCCCACCCCACAGGTCACAATTTTAAATTGATTTCAGAACAGGTTAGTGATGAGGATGGGAGCATTTGGAGTGGAGGTGGGGCAGGGAGGACAAGAAGGCATAGTGGGGATTATGGAAACTGGAGAGAACGCTCCCCTCATGAGAAGAGAGCAGCTCTACTTAGCTTAGTTCATGATTTTCACAGTGTGGACCCTTGAGCAGCACCAGCAGCATCCCTGGAAACATGTTAGATGCAGATCCTCAGGTCCCACCCCTGTCCTAGTGAATCAAAACTCTGGGGGTGGAGGAGATCTGAAATCTGTGTTTGAACACTTGGCTAAGTGAGTCTGATGCTCACTCAAGTTCGATACCCATAGCTCTTGTGAACCTGCAGGACTCTGTGGCTAGATCCTCTAATTTTTGCAACAATGCTAGAAATATACTTTTATATGATATCCCCCACTGTGAAATCATGGCAAATATTTCAATTGGCAAACTGTAGTATGTGAGCTAACAATACTATATTCCACAGTATTTCAATTTTCCTTCTCATCTTTAAAATAATCCTAAAGAAGCAGTATTTTGAAACTACTTTTAAGGAGGAAGATTTTGTAGGTCCAAATTGTGAGGTGCTGTTATATCACAAGGCTAGAAAATTACAACCCATGACTTGGATCTAAATGTATTTCTCACAGGGCACAGCATCACAAAAATATAAACATCTTCCGCCTGCCCCAGGGACATTCCATTCATTTCAAGAAGTGGCCTTAGACCGAATGGATCCAAGGTTCTCCATTTTCAGAGGGATAAACTGAGGATTACAAGCAGAGATATGACCTCGGGTCCACAGTGTTGAGATCACTGATTTTAATACAGACTACCACCCCTGTGACATTCCTCCCTTGTGATTTTTCATCAGATGCCCAGAGGGGTTGTAAGAGTTTGTAATGAGAAACCTGAGTCACCTTTGAGGAAGGAGGTGGAGGGAGGTTGGGCCCATCAGGGGCCTTCTGGGACTGGGGGGATCTAATCTAGACTCGTGGGAGGAGGACCAGGATAGGAGGATATTGGGAGAGATAGACAGATGAGAGAGGAGAAGGGAGAAAAAGAGTCTCTGATGTGATGGAGAGTCTCTGATGTTCCGTGGTCTCAGATGAAACAACTAAGGCTGGAAGAGGGCCAGGGCGAGAGGGTCTCCTCAACGAGCATCCTGGTTGTAACACCTGCTATGCTGTGGGTCCTGAGAAAGTTGCTTTACTTCTGAGAGCCTCTGCTTTCTGGTTGGCGAAAGGGGATGAGGATCCCAGGTGCTGTAGGATTGATATGAGGCTCAATGAAATCATACATGTGAAATGTCTCCGGACACACAGAGGCTTGTTTTGTGAGTACACCTCTCTCGATGCCCTTGTGCCCTGGTGCAGGTCGTTATTGACAGCTCCTGCCCTTCTCAAAGGAAAGCTTGTCTTTGTGCCAGGAAGGCAGCCCCTCCTGTCCTCTGAAGCTCATCACCCAGCTCTGTGCCTGTTTGACATTTGGCTGGGCTTGCTCCTGGGGCTTCTGGGCATAGAGCCCAGCTCCCTTCTCCTTGATCCTGGAAATAGAGCACTGTGTGTGTGTGTGTGTGTGTGTGTGTGTGTGTGTGTGCGTGCGTTCATGCAAGAATGGTTGTATATGTGTGGATGAGTAGGTTGGGGGGGGGCCTTAGTGTTACATGAGGGTCACTGGGAGTGAACATATGGGAGTGAGTGAAGAGACTGTGTGCATCTAATCCCTCACATGTGCACTCTAGTTTACAGCTTACAACGCAGCAGAGGGCATGTGCACAGACTCTGAACAAGATTCCTGCATTCAGATCCTCTCTCGACACTCTAAAACTTTAGGAAAATTACTTTATTCCTTGTTACCTCAGGTTCCTCCTCTGTAACATAAGAAAATATCTGCAGTTCCTCTCCCCTCTTTTAGGATTTCTGAGAATTAGATGAGCGAATACATGGCAAGTGCTTAGGATAATGCCTGACACATAGAAGAACCTAAGTTCTACCTGCTGTAATTACTTATTATTATTAATTATTATTATTATTAGAAAGTACTAAGACTCCTTCAGGAGAAGGAATATAAAAGAGTTCACCAGAAATTACCCTCACTTTGACTGTAGAGTTTATAAAGCCAGAATGAGGCTAATTTCTGACTTCCCTTATAGGTTTTTTCACTCTGTTCCTTCCACAGCAACCCCCTGTGTAGGCAGCATTGATCTTGTGATATTTGAAGATACAGAGCTCTGGGAGATTTAAGTCCTCAGACAGCAAACTTAGATGAAGTCAGAGTTTGTACCCAAAGCGAGGTCTGAATTTTCCAAATTCACTGGGGGAGAGAGCAGCAGGAGGTGGACCCTGGTAGGAAAATTTCCAAGCACACCAGAGGTCCACTCAGGCAGGCAGCTGTTCTGTTTATGAAACCAGGTGAGGGCAGTTGGAGCCCATGCTATGGAGATGTTCTTCTCCTCTGCCCAAACCCTTACTCTTTTTTTCAACCTGGAAACACATTGTTTCCCCAGGAGCACATCATCTTCTTCCAGCCCAGCTTCTGCCTGGAAAACAGTGCCAGGTAAACAGCAAGTGCCCATCCAGTTGAGAAACTGTGGCACAGGTTCCTGGAAGGTGTCCTGTGTCACATCTGTCTTCTGAGTTAGGTAGAGGTAAGGGTGGGCATGAAGGGCATTGATGCCTAAGCGGGTTGTCACCTGCAGGAGTTGAAAAGGAGGCCCTGAGCTAAGACACTGATGATCACTTATCTGTCCTTGGAATTGCTCTCACCCACTCACTCACTGTCCATCACCTGCCATGCACTGCTCTAGGTGCCAGGATGTCCCCTGAATCAACATATTGGACAAATTTTCACCTGCGGAATCATCATCCACAAGACCCACGGTAATAGTCAAGCCTGAGAAGTTCTGTCACATAACATTTGGCCCCAGAGACAGAATAAAGAGGCCTAGTTATATGGGGAGTTTATGGAATAAACAGGACTGACCCCAGCTCCCCCCTCCCTCCTTTCCTCATCGCATGATCCCACCCCTTAGCTGGGTTTTGAAAATCTCTGTCAACACAGAATTTCACCTTGGGAGAGATGGGAAGTCACTGAGGGATTGATTATGGGAGTAATGGGATAGGATTCCTGGGGATGCAGTGTAGAGAGTGGCCTCTATGGGACCAAGGGCAGAGACAGAGGCCCAGTGGTCAGACTGCTGCAGTTGCCCAGGGAAGCCATGATGGATCGTGTACCTATGTTGTTCCCTGGGATGATGCCAATTTTCTTGAATAAGAAGGATGACTTGCTCTGTTGAGGTTTCTATTGAAGCTTTGTTACCTGGTCATGGGGCCTTCAATCATTAACCATTCATGGTTGTTCAACCTCCAGCTCCTCTCCCCTACCTGAGGTTGGGGGTGTGGGGAACTGTAGATGGAACCCGTGGGAGAGGGCAGGCATGTAAGTTCCAACCCTCATGTCAGGCAGTGGTTTGCCCTGGAAACCCGAGCCCATTCTGAGGTTACTAGGGTCTTCCGGAAAGTCACCTACTTCACATAACAAAGACACTTCCATTACTCTTATCATTTAAGAACTATCCAGGGTCTTAAGAATTCTGTGCCAGGAAAAGAACAACATACAAACGTACATATTTCTTATTTTAAGTCATAATATCTTTTTAGTGTGAATATTCTATTTATACAGTCCCCGTGAGGCAAGGGAAGAGAACACACTGTGATGTTTTCTTCATGGCTTTCTCAATTTTGCACTGATTCCTTCACATGTTTTTATTAATGGTGGAAACTTTTCCCCATACATGTAAGGGTAGAGAAAAATATGAATGGCTAATGACTTAAGGCACCAAGCCCAGGTAATGAAGTTCCATAGAAATCTCAACAGAGCAATCAGTCCTGTTATTCAAGAGAACAATCATCAAACCAGGGAACAACATAGGTACACGGTTCTTCAGGGCTCCCCTGGATCACTGCAACAGCCTACTCACTGGGCCTCTGTTCCTGACCTTGGTCCACTACAGGCCACTCTCTGCACTGTAGTCACAGGGATCCTAACCTTTTACCCCCGTGACCAGTCCCTCAGTGACTCCCCATCTCTCCCACCGTCAAATTCTGATTCTTATCCTACAAGGCTTGTCAGGACTTGACCCCATGGCCTCTTTGGTCTCATCACCTTCCCCTCGCCTCCCCTCCCACCCACTCAGATCCAGCTACACTGGTAATTTCTGCTGCTGGTTTACACCAGGAATGTTTTCTCTGCAGCCTCTGCTCCAATGCCCCCTTGTCACAGAGGGTTTCGCCCATCAGTGTACAGAAGGCGCACAGCCTCCTTTATCCCCATCACTCTCTACCTTCAATAAATTTATAGCCTAGCATAGTATTCCCCCCTTTTGCTCTTGTCTCTCTCCCTCCTAGAAGGCATGGTATGATGTCATATATTGTCTACAGCTCTTTCCCTGCACCAACAACAATACTTTGTAGGGAATTAATGTCTACATGGCAAGGGAATGAATCTCCCATTTCATGCTCACATCAAGTGCACAGTCATTGAGTAGAAGGAATATAAGTGAACTCCTCTCTGCTTGATGATAAGGCAGCTCTACATGATTATCAGCCTACCTCTAACATTGTATATCCTGAGAGGATAATAATATAATAGTCAATAGTCAAACTAGGGACAAGGGATAGGGTCTTGAGACTTTACTACTATTGAATCATCCTGGGCCCCACGGGCCAAATCACCCAGGGGCTGTGTTTCATGTTTTCCCTGCAATTGCTCTACTCAGTTGCCCCAAGTCTTTCTCATCAATTTTAATAAAAGAGGAATGATCATTATTTGATTATGAATGTGTTATCTTGCTCAAAGGATGTATGTCAAGAAATTTTTTTCAGATTAACACATCTTGGTGGAAAATGAACAAAATTGGCAACGAGATATGTTTAAACTCAAGCTCAGGACTGGTAAGCTGTTCAAAGAACCCATGTAACATGGTTCCCCTGTTCAGCGGAGGAAACTGCTGACAACTTGACCCAGGACACAGGACATTTGCTTGGTAGTGCTAGTACAAGATACTATCATGTCACAACCCATTTTGATAAGCTACCTGATTCTGCCAGGAATTCTGAAAATACTAATGGCTGGTAAGAGTTTCTGGGTGCAGTTTGCCACTTTCATTACTTCCCAGTCCCCAAGCCTCAGTGGAGCCCCCAGATCACAGGGGAGAGTGAGTCTGTGTTTTTCCCTGACACCCAAAACATGGTGTCTCTACTAAAACCACCCGATTCCCGGTGGGCATCCCACAAGGCAATTTACTTCTGATAGTAAATCTGTGGAGTTACTGCAGATCATGCAGGTTGAGGGCTCAAGACTGTCCTTACTTCAAATGCCAGCCATGTGATCCAGAATCACTCATGCTTGTGACCAAGCAGCTAAAATCAGAGGCTCCATGACCCCACCTCCATGTTCAATAACCAATAGAAGCAGTGACCGACATCAGGAAAACCCATTACTTACTGTTCCCATGTTATTATAAAGTACAACGCACAAAGACAGTGAAATGAAGCAGATGCGTAGGGCAAAGGGGGAGTAGATGTGTGCAGAGCCACTGAGTTCTAGTGGAGCTCACCATCCTCACAGCACCTCCATGTGTTCACCAACCCAAATGCTCTCTGATCCCCAAAATTTATGGATTTTTATTGAGGTGCAGTTTGCCACTTTAAAATACCACATAAACAGGGGTATTCATTGAATCATTGGCCAAGGGTGATTGATCTGCATGTCAGTAATCTCCTGTCAATAAGGGGTGCTGGGTGGAGGCTGTGGAAAGTTCTAACCTCTAAACACATGATTGGGGTTTTTGTTGACCAGATCCATGATGAACGTCCCTCAGGTCACCTTCCTTTATTCACCTCATTAACATAAAGGAGAGTAAATTCCAGGAGTTTCAGGAGGTCTGTTCCAGTATCAGGACAACAATCAAATATTGATCTTTTTTTTCTCTTTCATTCATATATTTTTTTAATTATACGTTGGTTCCCTGCCATTTTCAGAAGATGACTAGTGAATTTTTTTTAGTACCATTTTTTTCTTTTTATTTTTTTAAGAACATTTATTGAGATACAGTTAACATACAATAAACTGCATATATTTAGAATGTACAAATTGGTATTTCTTTTTTCTTACTAGTAATGTTTATATGGCAATAGCAATCTCCCAATTCATTCCCCCCCAACCCTCTCCACTTTCCCCACTTGGTATCATATGTTAGTTCTCTATATCTGTGTTTTTATTTCTCCCTTGCAAGCTGATTGATTTGTAACATTTTTCTATATTCAGCATATAGGTGTTAATATATGCTATTTCTTTTTCTCTTTCTGACTCACTTCACTCTGTATGACAGTCTCTAGATCCAGCCATGTCTCTACAAATGTTCCAATTTCATTCCTTTTTGCAGCTAATATTCTGTTGTACATATGTACCACTTCTTTTTTATCCATTCATCTGTTGATGGACATTTAGGTTGCTTCCATGTCCTGGCTATTGTATATAGTGCTGCAATGAACACTGGAGTGCTTCAGTCTTTTTGGATTATGCTGTTCTCTGGGTATATGCCCAGTAGTGGGATGGCTGGCTCGTATGGTAACTCTATTTTCAGTTTTCCAAGGAACCTCCATACTGTTTTCCATAGTGGCTGTATCAATTTACAGTCCCACCAACAGTGTAAGAGTGTTCCCTTTTCTCCTCAACCACTATGGCATTTACTGTTTGTAGATTTTCTGATGATGCCCATTCTAACCGGTGGGAGGTGATACCTCATTGTAGTTTTGATTTGCATTTCTCTAATAATTAGTGATGTTGAGCAGCTTTCTGTGTGCCTTGGGGCCATCTGTATATCTTCTTTGACGAAATGCCTTATGAGGTCTTCTGCCCATCTTTTGATTGGTTTGTTTATTTTTCTGATATTGAGCTGCATGAACTGTGTATATATTTTGGAGATTAATCCTTTGTCTGTTGATTCACTTGCAAATATTTTCTCCCATTCTATCCATTGTCTTTTCGTCTTGCTTATACTGTCCTTTGCTGTGCAGAAGCTTTGAAGTTTTATTAGGTCCCACTTATTTACTTTTTTTTCCCCCATTACTCTAGGGGGTGGGTCAAAAAAGGTCTTGCTGTGATTTATGTCGAAGAGTGTTCTTCCTATGTTTTCCTCTAGGAGTTTTATGGTGTCTGGTCTTACACTTAGGTCTTTAATCCATTTTCGGTTTATTTTTGTGTATGGTGTTAGGGAGTGTTCTAATTTCATTCTTTTACATGTACCTGTCCAGTGTTCCCAGCACTACTTATTGAAGGGGCTGTCTTTTCTCTATTATATATCCTTGGCTCCTTTCTCATAGAGTAGTTGATCATAGTTTATCTCTGGGCTTTCTATCCTGTTCCATTGGTGTATATTTCTGTTTTTGTGCCAGTACTATACTGTCTTGATCACTGTAGCCTTGTAGTATAACCTGAAATCAGGAAGCCTGTTCCACCAACTCCGTCTTTCCTTCTCAAGATTGGCTATTTGGGGTCTTTTGCGTTTCCATACAAATCATAAAATTTCTTGTTCTAGATCTGTGAACAATTCCATTGGTAATTTGATAGGGATTGCATTGAATGTGTAAACTGCTTTTGGTAGTATAGTCATTTTAACAATGTTGATTCTTCCAATCCAAGGACATGGTATCTCTCTCCATCAGTTTGTGTCATCTTTTATTTCTTTTAGTAGTCTCTTATAATTTTCTGAGTACAAGTCTTTTACCTCCTTGGTTAGGTTTATTCCTAGGTATTTTATTCTTTTTGTTGCAATGGTGAATGGGATGGTTTCCTTAATTTCTCTTTCTTATCTTTCATTGTTAGTGTTTAGCAATGCAAGAGATTTCTGTGTGTTAATTTTGTATTCTGCAACTTTACCAAATTCATTGATTAGCTCAAGTAGTTTTCTGGTGGCATCTTTAGGGTTTTCTGTGTATAGTGTCATGTCATCTGCAAACAGTGACAGGTTTACTTCTTTTCCAATTTGGATTCCTTTTATTTCTTTTTCTTCTCTGATTGCTGCAGCAAGGACCTCCAAAACTATGTTGAATAGTAGTGGGGAGAGTGAACATCCTTTTCTTGTTCCTGATCTTAGAGGGAATGCTTTCAGTTTTTCAACATTAAGAATGATGTCTGCTGTGGGTTTGTCTTATATGGCCTTACTATGTTGAGGTAGGTTCCCTCTACGCCCACCTTCTGGAGAGTTTTTATCATAAATGGGTGTTGAATTTTGTCAAAAGTTTTTCTGCATCTATTGAGATGATCATGTGGTTTCTATCCTTCAGATTGTTAATATGGTGTATCATATTGATTGATTTGCGTATATTGAAGAATCGTTGCATTCCAAGGAGAAACCCCACTTGATCATGGTGTATGATCCTTTTAATGTGCTGGTGGATTCTATTGGCTACTAATTTGTTGAAGATTTTTGCATCTAAATTCGTCACTGATATTGGTCTATAATTTTCTTTCTTTCTTTTTTTTCTTTTTTTTTTTTTTTTTGTAGTTTCTTTGCCTGGTTTTGGTATCAGGGTGACGGTGGCCTCAGAAAATGAGTGTGGGAGTGTTCCTTCCTTTGCAATTTCTTGGAAGAGTTTGAGAAGGATGGGTGTTAGCTCTTCTCTAAATGTTTGATAAAATGCACCTGTGAATCCCTCTGTTCCTGGACTTTTGTTTGTTGGAAGATTTTTAACCACAGTTTCAATTTCATTCCTTGTGATTGGTCTGTTCATATTTTCTGATTCTTCCTGATTCAGACTTGGGTTTATGCCTTTCTAAGAATCTGTCCATTTCATCCAGATTGTCCATTTTATAGGCATAGAGTTGCTTGTAGTTGTCTCCTGTGGTTCATTTTATTTCTGCACGGTCCATTGTACTTCTCTTGTTTCATTTCTAATTTTATTGATTTGAGTCCTCTCCCTCATTTTCTTCATGTGTCTTGCTAGAGGCTTATCAACTTTATTTAACTTCTCAAAGAACCAACTTTTATATTTAATGATTTCTGCTATTGTTTTCTTTGTTTCTATTTCATTTATTCTCTTTTTTTATACATGAGATTTTATTTTGCATAGCTATAACAATCTCATTATACACCAAAGGAGAAAAAGAAAAAGAAGGATAAAATCACCACATTGAGCAAATTACTGAAGCTTTTCTACTTTTAACAGGATTTTCCATCTGGTAGGTTTACTGTCACATCCCTTCAGAACAGACAAGATGCTTACCATATTTTAAAGATTATAGGTTGCCACTGAAAAAAAAATTTTACACAGTCACTGCACATCAAGGTTGAAAAACTGTCCTGCATGAGAAATATACTTAGAAATTATGTGAATAAAAGAGAAAAGAAACATTATTTTGTTTAAGGAAAGATTAAAGTCCTCATAATGTGCCATCTACATGGACATTCATTTCTCCTGGAGTCACTCAGGTGGTGGGAGTTCTTGCTTCCGCCCACCTAACTCAGTATACTGTGTTTTTACCCAACAGCATGCATTAAGGTAAACAAATCCCTTTCTGAAGATGTCTTAAAGAAACTGTGGTCAAAGAGCAAACTTTTGGCATTAAGACAGGTTAACACATGCATAGCCTTTAGTAATGTACATTAAGCATATTTCTCTTGGACTAGTGACAAGAAAAGATGAACATGTTCGTTAACAATGTCAAAAAGTTTAAAATTCAGTTTCCAAGCAATACCTAATGATACTTCTGTAGCTTTAAGCTCTAAACAGTATAGAATTTATGCAAATGCATTAAAGAATTCAAGCTTGGCTAATTACACCCAAGAAGGTTATTAAATATATATACAGAAAGTAAATGATAAATACAGAATTAAAAGAGTCCTTCTGTTTTCTTTATAGCCTTGAAAATTGACAAATTTTTGAAGACAGTTCTATAATATTAAACTTTAGGTAACCACAGATGTGAGGAAACCTAACTACGCAAACTGATTTAAAATACTCAAGATGACTTTGCAGTGATCAATACAATTCAGTTTGTAGGTAAGGGCACAAGACATCATTTAACAAAAATAATCACATCAATTGACCTAGGAATCAAATGCAAATAGATATGAATTCAATTTCCAAATTCTGTCTTTTTAAGGGAACATTAAATATTTATTCAAAGTTATACAAGAATTTGAAGGATTAATGTCTTCTGTGACATAAAGCTATTTCAATAGCTTCATGTCTCGGTTGAGCAGGTGGAGAGGGTGAAAGAATAGGTGAGTCGCCCCTTTTGGGCAGTGAGACAGTGAAAACACACTCAGCAACAGCCTCCCCGGCCTGCTGTCCTCCCTGCCTGCCTGCCTGTACAGCATTAGTAGCAGCATCTGAAGGCCAACTTTAAAGCTATTTGCCTCATTAATAACGTCAAAGAGGCCTTCTTGGATTTTTTCATAAATTTATTTTGCTGTATTGATAAATGCCTCTTCTACATTATAAGCAGTGGTAGCAGATGCTTCCATGAAGAGAAGTCCATGTTCTCGTGCAAAAGCTTCACTTTCTTTTCTTACTTCTCTTCTAGATTCTAAATCACGTTTATTTCCAATAAGCATAATGACCATGTTGGAATTGGAATGCTGGCAGGCTTCTTCTAACCAGGTTGTCAAGTGGTTGAATGTGTCTCTCCTTGTAATATCATACACTAGTAAAGTCCCTGATGCACCTCTGTACTATGACCTTGTGATGGAACGAAAGGACTCTTGCCCTGATGTATCTCATATCTGAAGTTTTATCTGTTTTCCATCAATAGCTATCATTCGAGCACCAAACTCTACACCAATAGTAAGGTCACGCACGGGCTGAAACCTCTTGTCTGTAAACTGTAGCAATGAGCATGATTTACCAACACCTGTGTCGCCAATGATGCTGTACTTGAAGACACAGGCATATGCCATGGCCTCTGGCCGCTTGATGCCAGGGCACAAGGCTCTTTCCCCTGTTACTGCTCCTCCTCCTACTCCATGCCCCTCACGCTGGGTGCTGGTGCCATGAGGCGTCCAAACACCAGGCCCTGCCCACCACTGCTGCAACCCCATGTGTGGGCCCGAGAGGAAACTGGACAAACCAACACCAATGGAGCTCAAGGAGACGGCACCCTGCAGAGCCCACTCAAACAATAACAGCTGCCAGGGTGACTCTGCCCAGCCTCCAAGCCAACCCAGAAATGCTGCCTATTTCATTTATTTCTGCTCTTATCTTTATGATTTCTCTCCTTCTACTAACTTTGGGTTTTGTTTGCTCTTCTTTCTCTAGTTTCTTTATGTGTAAGGCTAGATTGGTTAGTTAGAATTTTTCATATTTCTTGAGGTTGGATTGTATTGCTATAAAATTCCCTCTTAGAACTGCTTTTGTTGCATCCCATAGGTTTTGGATGGTTGTGTTTTCTTTGTCATTTGTCTCTAGATATTTTATGGTTTACTCTTTGATTTCTTCAGTGATCTCTTGGTTATTTACTAGCATATTGTTTATCCTCCATGTGTTTGTGTTTTTTACAATTTTTTCTCCTGTAACTGATTTCTAATTTCATAGCATTGTGGTCGGAAAAGATGCTTGATATGATTTCAATTTTCTCGAATTTACCAAGGTTTGATTGTGACCCAAAATGTGATCTATCCTGGAGAATGTTGCATGTGCACTTGAGAAGAATGTGTAATCTGCTGTTTTTGGATGGAATAGCCTATGGATATTTATTAAATCAAGCTGGTTTATTGTGTCATTTAAAGCTTGTGTTTCCTTATTAAATTTCTGTGTGGATGATCTGTCCATTGGTGGAAGTGGGGTGTTAAAGTCCCCCACTATGACTGTGTTACTGTCGATTTCCTCTTTCATAGTTGTTAGCATTTGCCTTATGTATGGAGGTGCTCTTATATTGGGTGCATATATATTTATAATTCCTATCACTTCTTTTTGATTGATCCCTTGATCTTTATGTAGTGTCCTTTCTTGTATCTTGTAACATTTTTAATTGATTTTATCTGATATGAATATCACTACTCCAGCTTTCTTTTGAAGTCCATTTGCACAGAATACCTTTTTCCATCCCCTCACTTTCAGTCTGTATGTGTCCCTAGGTCTGAAGTTGGTCACTTGTAGAAAGTATATGTATATGTCTTGTTTCTGTATCCATTCAGCCAGTCTGTGTCTTCTGGTGAGTGCATTTAGTCCGTTTACTTTCAAGGTAATGATCAATATGTATGTTCCTATTACCATTTTCTTAATTGTTTTGTTTTTGTTTTTGTAGGTCCTTTTCTTCTCTTCTGTTTCCCACTTAGAAAAGTTCCTTTAGCATTTGTTGAAGGGCTGGTTTGGTGGTGCTGAATTCTCTGAACTTTTGCTTCTCTGTAAAGCTTTTGATTTCTCCATCAAATCTGAATGAGGTCCTTGCTGGGTAGAGTATTTTTGGTTGTAAGTTCTTCCCTTTCATCACTTTAAGTATATAGTGCCACTCCCAACTGGCTAGCAGAGTTTCTGCTAAGAAATCCGCTGTTAACCTTATCGGAGTTCCCTAGTATGTTATTTGTCATTTTTCCCTTGTTGCTTTTAATACCTTCTCTCTGTCTTTAATTTTTGTCAATTTGACTACCATGTGTCTTGGCGTGTTTCTCCTTGGGTGTATCCTGCCTGGGACTATCTGCACTGCCTGGGCTTGGGTGGCTGTTTCCTTTCCTATGTTAGGGAAGTTTTCAACTATAATCTCTTCCAATATTTCCTTGGGAACTTTCTCTCTCTTTTCTCCTTCTGGGACCCCTACAAAGCGAATGTTGGTGCATTTAACATTGTCCCAGAGGTCTCTTAGGCCGTCTTCAGTTCTTTTCATTCTTTTTTCTTTCTTCTTTTCCACATCAGTGATGTTCACCATTCTGTCTTCCAGGTCACTTATTTGCCCTTCTGCCTCTGTTAATCTGCTATTGATTCCTTCTAGTGTATTTTTCATTTCAGTTATTGTATTGCATATCTCTGTTTGTTTGTTTTTTCATTCTTCTAGGTCTTTGTTAAACTTTTCTTGTAACTTTTCAATCTTTGCATCTATTCTCTTTCAAAGTCCTGGATCATCTTTGCCATCATTATTCTGAATTCTTTTTGTGGAATGGTGCCTGTCTCCTCTTCATTTAGTTATTTTTCTGGGATTTTATCTTGTCCCTTCATCTCGTACAAAGTCCTCTGCCTTTTCATTTTCTCTATCTTTCTGTGGCAGTGGTTTTCAGTTCCACAGAACGAAGTACTGTTGATATTGCTGGATGTCTGCCCTCTTGGGGAGGAAGCTGTCTAAGAGGCTTGTCCATGCTTCCTGATGGGTGGGACTGATGGTGGTTTGAACTGTGTGGGTGGAGCTCAGTAAAATTTTAATCTGCTTGTCTGCCAAATGGTGGGGCTGTGTTCCCAACTTGTTGGTTGTTTGGCCTGAAGCTACCCACCGCTGGAGCTTATAGGCTCTTTGGTGGCACCAATGACAGACTCTGGGAGGTCTTGCACCAGTGAGCCCTTCCCAGAACACCTGCCTTCAGGATCCCTGTTCCCTCAGTGAGCAGAGGTTGCCTCACCTCTGCAGACAACCCTCCAACACCACAGGTAGGTCTGGCTCAGTCTCCTATTGGATCACTGCTCCTTGCCCCTTGGTCCTGGTGAGCACACTATTTTTTGTGTGCCCTCCAAGAGTGGAGTCTCTGTTTCCCCCAGTCTTGTGGCAGTCCTGCAATCAAATCCCACTGACTTTCAAAGTCTGATTCTCTGGGGATTCCTCCTCTCATTCCCAGACCCCCAGGTTGGGAAGCTTGATGTGGGGCTCAGAACCCTCATTTTAGTAGGTGGACTTCTGTTGTATAACTCTTCTCCAGTTTGTGAGTCACCCACCCAGCATTTATGGGATTTGATTTTAACACAATTGTGCCCCTCCTACTGTCTCATTATGGCTTCTCCTTTGTCTCTCGATGTGGGGTCTTTCTTGATGAGTTCCACTGCCTTTCTGTTGATGATTTTTCAGCAGTCAGTTGTTACTCTGGTGCTCTTGCAGGAGGGAGTGAGCACACATTTTCCTTCTCCACCATCTTGAACCATCTTCCCTGTGAGTCAAATATTGATCTTTTGATTACAGTACACTGAGGTTCAGGGACATGACACTGACTAGGAGTAGAGAGTTTCAGAAATGGGGTACCTGATCTGGAAGTGTTAGGCAGGGTATTTTTTTTTTAATTCTAATTTTTTATTATTTACACTCATGAAATATTCCTGGAGTTCAAACCACCCAATTTCCCAGGTGAAATCCAGAGAGGGTTGGCAGCACCCATCCCACCTCTGACCCCCAGCCCCTTCCATGCACTGCACACATCCCCATCCCCCCAGCATGCAGAGGAGAGGTGAGCCTGGACTTACCCTGGGCGTGTTTTCTCCATATACCCCCCCAGGTGCATGACACCAGTGTAACCAGGAGGATGACAAGGGCTAAGCACAGGCACAGCTGGCTCATCTTCCAGGCCTTGCAGGAAGGCATCTCAGGAGAACTGGGAGATGCCAGAGATTTTCATAACCCAGCTGAGGGGTGGGATCAGGTGATGAGGACAGGAGTGAGGAAGGGAAGGAGCTGGGTTCAGTTGTGTTTGTTGTGTAACCTCCCCATGTAGCCAGGCTTTCTTCTTCTGTGTGCTGGGACCAATTCCCTGTGACGTCACTTCTCAGACTTGACTATGCCCGTGCATCTCAGGGAAACACTCATTGTGTTTCAATGGGTGAATTTTGTCCAATATGTTGATTCAGGGAGCATCCAAGCAGCTAGAGCAATGCATGGCAGGTGACGGACAGTCAGTGTGTGTATGAAAGCAATTCAAAGGAAAGATAAATCATCAGCAGTGTGTTCTCAGGGCCTCCTTTCCAGCTCCCACAGTTCTCATCCCACATGGGCACCAATACCCATCACCCCCACCTTTTCCTACCTAACTCAGAAGACAGATGTGACACAGGGTACCTTCTAGCAACCTTTGCCACAGTTTCTCCACTAGATGGAAACTTGCTGTTTACCTCACACTCTGGTCCAGGAAGAAGTTGAAGTTGAAAGAGGTGATGTCCTTTTGGGTAGCAAACCTGTTTTCTGGGTAGAAAAGAAAAGTAAGTGGTGTGGGCAGAGGGGAAGCATGCATCTGAATATGTCTCCACAGCATGACCTCACACTCCCAGTACCTGATTTCAAAAACAGGACAATTGCCTGCCTGAATGGACATCAGGGAAGCTTGGAAGATCGCCTACAACAGCCCCCTTCTTCCTGCTCTCTATCCCAGTGATTTCGGATACATAGGACCTCTGTTTTGATACCTACTTTGATTTTACTAACTTTGTGTATGAAGGACTTAAATATCCCAGAGCTCGCTGTCTTCAAATGTTGCAAGATCAATGCTGCCTGCATCATTCAATTGCTTTGGAAGCAATGGAGGCAAAACACCTATGAGGGGAGCCGAAACTTATCCTCATTAGAGCTGTTCAATTCCACAGGGAAACTGTGGGTAATTTTTTACCAACCAAGAAGTCCACCTAGTTTGGAAGGAGAAGAAGAAGAAAGTGAAGGTGAAGGGGAAGGTAAAATCAAAGGCGAAGGAGTAGGAAAAGAAGAAGAAGAAATTATAGCAGATAAACTGAGGTTCTCCTACATGTCAGTCACTATCCTAAGAGCTTGCCATGTACTAGCTCATCTAATCCTCAAAATCCTGAAAGAGGGGAGAGGAATTGGTGAATTTTTCTCATGTTACAAAGGAGGAAATGGAGTTAACAAGAAATAAAGTAATTTGCTTAAGGGTTTAGAGTGCAGAGAGGATTTGAATCCAGAAATCTGGTTCAGAGTCTGTGCACATGCACTCTGCTGTGTTGGAAACTGTAAACTATAGTGCCCGTGTGAGGGTTTACACGCCCACAATCTCTTCACTCACTGCCATATATTCACTCCCAGTGACCACTGCATAGCACTGGGCCCCCCTCTACTCACTCATCCACCCATATTCAAGCAATCTTCCATTAACACACACACACACACACATACACACACACACATACACACACACAGATTGTGCTGCATTTTCATGGTCAAGGAGAACGGATCTGGGCTCAATGACCAGAAGCCTCAGGAGCAAGCCCAGCCAAAATTCAGACACACACAGAGCAGGTGATTAGCTGCAGGGGACAGGAGGGGCTTCCTTCCTGGCAAAAAGACACCATTTACCTTGACAAGGGCAGAAACTCTTAATACAGAGCTGCCTCAAGGGGCAAGGCAGGTCCCAGGGCACAAACAAAACTCGCCATGTTGTGTCGAGGGTCTGCTCTCTCCTGAGACATGTCACATGCATGATTTCATTTAGCCTCATGTCAATCTACATCTGGGATTCCCATCTCATATGGCCAACCAGAAAGGCTCACAGAGGTCAAGCGACTTGCTCAGGGCCCATAACCCGCAGGTGGCACAACTAGGATTCTAGTTCAGGATTCTCTCTCACCCTGTGTATCTCCGGCTTCAATTTGTACGTCTGAGACCAGGGAACAGCAGAGACTCTCCCTTACAGCAGAGACTCCTCTTTTCTATCCCCTATCCTCTCTAATCTGTCTGTCTATCTTTCCCTATGTCCTCCTCTTCTGGTCCCCCTCCCTCTAGTCCGGGTTAGATGCTTCCAAAGTCCAAAGGACCCTGTTGGACCCATCCTTGCTCTCCCTTCCACCTCTCTGCTCATGAGTGATTGAGGGCTGTAATTTCTTCCCAACCCTTGCGCGCATCTTCAGAGAAATTTCAAGGCAGGAACATCTCAGGGGTTGTATTATGGATAAAGATCACTGATCCCAACAGTGTGGACCCAATGTCATTTCTGCTTCTAGTCCTCAGTGTATCCCTATGAAAAAGAGAATCTTGGTTTCCATGCTTCTGAAGGCCACTTCTTGAAATGGATGGAATGCACCTCAGGCAGGCAGAAGATGTTTAGATTTTTCTGATGCCATGTCCTATGAGACATAGATTCAGATCCAAGTCATGGGTGCCCATTGTCTTGCTATGGGATACAACAGCACCTCACTGGTTAGACTTGCATAGTCTTCCTCCATAAAAGTGGTGTCACAAATACTGTTTTTTAGTAATATTTTAAAGATTAAAAAGGGAACACATAAAGGAGAAGGTCAAATATTGTTAGAATATAAGTATTGTTAGCTCACACATTACAACGTAAAACACAATATTTGCCAGGATTTAAAAGTAGGGGATTTCGTATAAAATTATATTTCTAGTGTTGTTGGAAGAATGGAAGAGACTAGCAACACGGTTCTTCAGTTTAACAAGGGTTGTGAATCCTAAACTTGAGTAAGCAGCAGACTCACTCAGCCAGTTTTTCAACAGAGGTTTGAGATTTCCCCCACCCCTAGAGTTTTGATTCTCTAGGACAAGGGTAGGACCTGAATATCTCCATCTAACTGGTTTCCAGGGCTTCTAATGGTGTTGGTCAAGGGAACACACTGTTAAAGTACAAACTAAGCAAAGTAGAGCTGCTCTCTTCTCATGAGGGCAGTATTCTCTCCAGGTTCCATAATCCCCACCAACCTTTGTTATCCAACCTGCACCCACCCCCACTCCAAACACTTCCACCTTCATCACTCACCTCACCTGCAATGAATTTGTAATTGTGACCTATGGGTTGGACTCACAGTAAGTGTTCACTAAAAGGTAGGTTCTTCTTATTTAACAATCCTATGAAGTAAGTATTATTATCCCTATTTGACAGATGAATAAAGTGAAGTTTAGCTAAGGGAAATTGACTTACTGGAGGAAAAAGAGCCAAATCTCAGAAGGAAGAAAGTCCCCCAAATCCCTTTAGTCATGTGGCCCCAGTTATTTCAATGTTACAACTACAAAAACACACAAATATCACACATGAAACTCTATCTGATATTAACATAGATGTTGCATCAAAGATTATGGGCGTGACTACATGAGTAAAAATCATATCTATCAAGAGAGGGAAGAAGGAAATCTTAAAATGGGAGGTTATATGAGTCTGCTGCTGACCTGCACACTCTACGGTGACTGTAAAAAGGGAACATTGAAGATCTGAGAAATTTCCAGGAACAAAAAGGGTGTCTGTCACCAAACAGTGGAGCTTTCTCCTCTTGGATTCTTGCACTCATTCAAATTCCCTTCTCTCCAGGGAAACTTCGCTCTCTGAGTATGTGGTCTATATTTTGCTCTGTCACCAAGCAATTGTCTGTCCTTTTCCTGATACAGTACCCAAATTTTGCTTAGGGAATGACTCTTCTCCAGGACAAGAGGGATTTGCATGCCTGTCAAAAGGCCTGCCCTATGCCTAGGCAATGAGTGGCCAATCAGATGCTCTCCCCAGAATTTAATCCTGACCAAGGAATCACAAAAGATCCCCAAATGGAGGCAATACAGAGGTGGCCTGAGAAGACCCTGGATCTTCCTTGCTTACTACATTTTCCAAGCTGGGATTTTTAGCACTCCCTTCGGTCCATAAGCTGAATTGAATCAGTTAATGCTGTGGGTGCCAACAGAAAATTCCAGGAAGATCTCAATGAATGTCACAATCAGGAAGGAAGAATAGATGCCCACCACATCCCCCACACTGTTCTCGCAAATTCCTTCTCTGCTTCCAATAGCCAGAGTCAGTTTCTGCTGCTCACAACCAGCGAAATCTGATGCCTTCACCAGTGTCACCACCAAGTTCTTCATTTCTCAATCCAGTGGCATTTTCTCAGCCAAAATGCTCCTCTAACTCACAGGTAAGGTTCTCCAGGCATAAACGCAAAGAAAATTCTTTACAAAATTTGTTTGCAATTGGCCTCATCAAGAAAAATGATTCAAAGCAGAGCTCCACAATTTGAAGAAATTTGAGTTTCCTCTGGTGAATCTGTGAGGCTTCTGAACACATAGCTTTCAAACCTCTTTTAAGGAAAACCATGGGAGACACAGAGTGCTGACGTTGAATCCCTGCCCCTGCAAGTATTGGTTATGTGACCATAGAGAAGGGCTGAAACGTCTGAGCTACACCTTGTATGACTTTAAACAGAAGAAAAACTTATTAAGATTGTTGTGATGTTTAGAGATGAAGGTTTGTGCAGGTCTTTGCACATAGTAGTTGTTAATAAGTGTTAACAGGTATTTTATATTATTAATTCTACTTCTCTAAGAGTAATTGACACTGCTCTGTTTTCTTCATGGCTTTCTCCATCACACCCTGATGCCTTCACATGTTTTTAAAACAGTGGAAACTTTTTACCGTATACCGTAAGGGCAGAGCATAGCATTATAAAGCCCAGGTACCTGGCTCCAAGAGTTACTGTCATATGGTGAGTATTCTTTAGCTTGTTTAAGTTTTTAAACTCTTTGTTGTAGACTTTTTGAAGCTAATCAAAGGCATCATACCAAATAATCTTAAATACTTCATGAACAAGACAGAAATATTTACATGTGTACTATATCGTGGCATGCCTAGCACCATTATTAATGTCCCAGAAAGCAGCTGGTTTAATAGCCTTTTCCATTTGACCATCCCCCACAACCCTAACATTCTCTGTAACAAACAAACAGTTGGTATCCATTCTTGACTTTGTAGACTGAGCTGTGATGACCATTCTTACAACTAACTCACAGCCCTTCCCATCCCAGCAGCTTCACAGCCTGATGTCTACCTGAAGCCTCAAAACAAGGGTCCCAGCCTGACCCACAAGCTCAGGTAATACTGCAACACCAACACTGGGGAATCGAGGCCTTTAGGTATGTCAGCTACCACGGGAGGTGCAAGAGGAAACACTTCCTCAACAAAGAAGAATGAATGAAGGCCTGTGGTAGTCATGCGGGGACCCAGGGGTAAGGAAGGGGGCATGGCAGGGTGGAAAGGAAAAGGCTCGGGAAAAAGATGGAGCTCAGAAGACCACACACCACTCACACCTGCACAGAGTCTTTCCTCCTCTCTGCCTCCCAGGAGACGTGACTGCAGTGTCTTGTGAAACCACATGCTGAGCATATTGTCCTTTTGCCACCTTGGGAGAAGGTCACCCCTCAAAGCTCCATCATGATAATCTACTCACATGCTCCCCTTTTCTCAGATGGGAACACTAGTCAGCCACCCTACTGAGCAGCTCTGAGTTTCTCCTCAGCATCAGAGCTAGGCTTCAAAATTTAACTTCCTTCTTGTTGGTCATTCCAGTCCTGGGGCGGACTGTGGTTGCATATTCCTGAGAAAGTCTAGGATCTGTTAAGAAGAGTGCTGTCCTTGTCTGGGGCCTCAGAGATGTCAACCAGCAATGTCCTTTCTTGTTGCAGAGAACCTGGGCAGAGTACTCCCCCGAATGTCTGAAGTTTGAGGAGGAACCATGCACAGCTGTGCTGTGGCTTCTTCCGAAACAGTTCGGTCTGCTCTGAGTCCTTCCAAACCCTCCCTTCCTCAGCAGAACCTTGCCTCTTTCCCTCCCACGCCCTCCCCATGGCTCTACTTGCCTTAGTTTGGTCTCATCCAGTGGGTTCCAAACACCATGACAGCAAGTCAACCCTTTATCCCTCACACTTAGCACAGTTCTTGGCAGAAAGAAGGCAGTCCATAAATACTACAAGAAGCATGGAATGAATGCAGGAGCACATTGCTCATGACGTGTGTAACTATAGAGCCTATGTTTTGAAGCCAGGATTCTTGTCTTTACCTTCACCTTTCATGCATTCTCATCTTCATCCCCCTCCCCACCATCACTGCTCTCCTTGTGGGTGGCTAAGGTGGAATTTCTGGCATCTAGTTCTTAGCATCAGTGGTCACAGGGGCCTTTTCAATAAAAAAGCTTCTTTCCCCCATAATGTTGTTGCAGATTTTCCTTTCTGTGGCTTCATATAGTCTGCCTTATATTTCAATAAATTCATATTCAAATTAAACCAACTGGAGTGGATTCTGTTGTTTGCCACTAAGAACCTTAACCAATAGCGTCCCTGGAAATGCCTGTTGCTCTCACTATTCTGCAGAGCATAGGCATCTCCCCTATTCCTGTCCTCAGATTGGGTCCTACCAGGTATAGAAAGCAAACCCATAACAGCAGCAGCTACCTCTTATTGGCCACAACAAGCTACACAAAAACCATCTGACAGACACCTCGGAATGAAAGTTTTTGTTCTTTACTTCTTGGGGCCCCTCAAATTTTTGTGCCAGCTGTTCTCCAGGCTCTCAGAAGGAGAAAGGAGGGAGCATGAAGCTTACATGTCCATTTTTCCAAGGAATCCCCTTCCCTAAGATCATGTGTGGGGAGGGGGCTTTTTACCCTTTCAGTGTGCCAGGCTCTGTTAGCATTTTGCCTGCATTATTCTACTAATCCACCTAAGAATCCTTCAAGGGAGAAATCCATGGCATGGAGATATCACTTAGCTGCTATATGCATTTCCTAATACAGCAGGTCCCAGCTCTCCCAAATAGAGCAACTTTGACAGTATTTTCATACTCCTGCCTCTGGGAAGAGATAGGATGGAGGCAACTTTGGAGAACAGAGAGTGTCTGTTTCACAATACAGGAAGAAATTGAGGGATGGGGACCTCAATAAGAATAGTATTGAAATAAACAAGAGCACAGGTTGTGTTTGTGCTGTTACTCACTTCCTTGTAGTCTTGGGCAAATTTCTAAACATCTCTGAGCTTTACTTCCTTTAAGTATAAAATAAGGATAATGGTTGCAGTTGATAATATTTCCAGCCAGACAGCACTAGCAACATTCCCTTTCCTAGTTGAACTAGTCAGGTTTATTCCTCACTGCAGCAAGGAATATGAATCACCTTTAAAACAGTATGATATCTTTTTTTTTTTCCTCATTAAAGTTTTTTGTTTTTTTGTTTTTTATTTTATTTTATTTTATTTTATTTTATTTTTTTGGGGGTACACCAGGTTCAATCAACTGTTTTTATACACATATCCCCATATTCCCTCCCTTCCTTGACGCAGTATGATATCTTATTAAGAGAATGTGAGAAAGAATTTATAGGATGTGGGCTTATATTAGGTGATACAGGGGAGGGTTTCAGGAAGCTGGCTCTGCTCTGGATGTCTGCTGTCAGGATGTGGGGCCATTCTCTGAATGGGTACTTGTAAAGGAAGTTGAGATAGAGGTGAGAGTTGTACTTGGTAACAAAGTAGCAGTCACTGAGCAAAGGGGAGTGGCAGGTCATTTTCGTGTTTGTGTAATTTAGCTCGTTTTGTGCATGTGCAAATGATTACCAAATGTCCTATTTTTGTCTTGATCTCTCAGGAATAAGAATGGCCCTGTCTCATGTTTAAGATTTGTGAAATGTTTATGTTGACCAGAAGAACATAAGGCCCACTGTGATGCCAGGTCAGGTCTTGGAACTCAGAGTTTGCTTTTTCCATTCACCATCAATCTTACAAAGTTGTGCTGAGATGTGAAAAGATATACTTGTTAAATTCTGTGTACAAGTATTGGCACAGCAACTTTTTAATGAATGTCATTTTGATAACAGTAGTAAGAATATTGTAATTATATAAACTATTGAGTTTTTATTAAAAGTATTGATTTATAAGTGTAATTGGAAAATGACTTGGTGTTCATGAAAGGAGATTGCTTCCATAACTCACTATGTTGTTGTGTGCTCTTGAGCAAGTCACCTCACCCTTGAGCCACAGATTCTCTTTTCATCAAGAGGATGATTGTATCCCCCTTCAGAAAGCCCCAGGTTAGGGTCCTTTTGAGGACCGTGTTGATTAGGCTGTTCAAGTGCCTTGAACACCACAAACAAAAGCAAATGGTCTAGAAACACATAGAGTTTTCATTTCCCTGGCTTCTGAATGCTTTTTAAATTTACTATCCATCGACTGTAATAAACAAAGGAACAGGGACTTTCTAGTTGGCTCAGTGGTGAAGAATCTGCCCTCTAATGCAGCAGGCACAGGTTTCATCACTGGTCTGGGAAGATCCCACATGCTGGGGAGCAATGGAGCCCATGGGCATCAACCACAGAGTCTGAGCTCTAGAGTCTGGGAGCCAAGGCAACTGAAGACTGGGCACCTAGAACCCATGCTATGCAACAAGAGAAGCCACCACAACGAGAAGCCCTCACACCAATACAAAGAGTACCCTCACATGCATCAAGTAAAGAAAGACCTAATGTAGCAAGTAATACCCAATGCAGCAAAAATAAATAAATAGATAAAAATACTTTTGAAAATTAACAAATAAGTCGTCAGTTTCTCGACGTTCACCCTCACGAATGTCCCCCAGTGCCAAAGGAGAGTCACTGTCTCTCTTCCAGATAAACTTCCTTTTTCCTCAAAAATAGATGAAAGTCCACTTGCTTCAGTGATTCACCTTACCCTGGTCCAGCCCCTAGGCACCTCACGTTGCTTTATTTGACCGATCACTCAAAGTAGCAAACTGTTAACTGTCAGAAGTACACATTATCATTCTTATTACAAAGGACTTTGACTTTGCAAGGAGAAGGAATATATATCTCTTGCCTTCATTCCGTCCACAACAACTCACAATCAGGGCACCTCCAATTTCAGGTGACACTTGAAGATATGCGGCTCTGGGAGATTTCTTGCCCCAGGTTATTACTTAGGAAAAGGGAGAGCTGGTACGCAAGCAGAGGTCTTCCAATGCCAAAACCACTGGTGGAGAGACCAGAATTGGGGGAGGTTTTTGCAGGCGATCTTGCAAGGTTCCCTGAGATCCACTCCAGCCCCTGAGATCCACTGAGGCAGGCAGCTCTCCTGTTGCTGAAACCAACTGAGGAGCACTAAATGCTTATGCTGTAGAGATATGTTCAGCTCCCTGGTTCTGCTCTGCTCATGCCCCTTATACATTTTTCTACCCAGAAAATCAAGGTTCGTGCCTCAGCTGGAGAGAGTCTCGACCCGGCTCACCATATAGCTGGAAAAATGCCAGGGAAGAGCTTGTGTCCATCCAGTTGAGATGCTGCCACAATGGGTGCAGGACGATGTCACAGCTGTCTTTGGATGTCGGTCTGGGATGGGGTTATGACTGGCATTGAAGCCCAGAGGTAGTGACACCACTAGGAGGCTCAAAAAGAGGACCTGTGCTAACACACTGTGATTCACTTATCTGTCTTTTGATTTGCTCTCATGTACTCTCTGATGGTCCATCGCCTGCCATGCGCTGCTCTAAGTGTGAGGATACTCCATGAGGAAAAAATCAGACAAAAAATGCCACCTATGAAATCACAATTGTGTTTCCACAAGACCCACAGGCATAGGCACGTCTGAGCAATGCTATTACTGGGCATTTGACCCCAGCAGGGAGAAGCAGGATGCGTGGTGATGGCAGGGGGAGATTTGCAGGAACAGCACTGACCTCACCTCTACCCCACGCTCCTTCCTCTCCTTATGGCCTCTTCCCACCCCTTAGTTGGGATGTGACAAGTTATGTCAGCTTCTATCTTTCCTCAGAAGCCCTCCTGCAACGCCCCAAAGATGAACAATCTCTTTCTCTCTATAACTCCTCTCATCCTGCTGGGCACCTTGCTGGCCACCACACCAAGGAGCCAAAACAGCAACCAGGCCCAGGGTAAGTCCCTGCTCACATTTTCTATACAAGCCATAGGGTGGTGAGAATCAGGGAAGTCCATGTAAGCGGCTGGAAAACAGAGGTTGGTGGGGTGCTGCAGCCCTCTCTGGATTTCTCCTGAGAACTTGGGCAGTTTTAAGTCTAGGGACACTTCCTCCTGCTCGAAAGGAACCATCACAGTCCAGCTTTTAATAAAACTAATGCACTGCACCCTAGCAGACCAGGGACATCAACTCTAAGACATTCTATCCCTGATCACTGCCTTGTCCCTGAACTTGACTTCAATGTAAAGAAAAATTCATGTTTGATCTTTGTCTTGGTTCCTAGAACAAACCTCCTCAAAGTCTTACAGTTTACTATTATCATAGGTCATGAGGTGAGTCTAGGATGGCACCCTAGGTAGCTTCCAATTGGGACTGGACTCCAGAAGATCCACCTGGTGATTACAGGGTTAGAACCTTCACCTTCCAGTCCCTCTGGGGAAAGATGAGGGAACAGAGGTTGAGTACATTCACCAATGGCCAATGATTCAATAAAATTGCCTACCTGGAACCCTCAATTAAATCCCATAATCATTGGATTCAGAGAGCTTCAGGGGAGGTGAACATATCAACGAATTGTAAGGGGGGTGTGTTCTGAGAGCACATGGAAACTTACAATCCCCACTTCCTCTTTGCCCTGTGCATCTCCTGCCTAGGGTTCTCCCAAAGTTTTATCTTTTATAATAACTTGAGGTAGTAAGCAAAGGGCTTTCTTGAGGTCCGTAACTGGTTCTAATGATTATTGACTATGGGAGGAGGGCTCATGGAACCAATGAATTTATAGGCAGTTGGTCATATGTATGGGTGATCATGGGACTTGTGATCAACACTTGAAGTAGGGGCTGACCTCAGGGGCAGATTCCTCAACCTGTACAGTGTGTGTTACCTCCATGGATTAAGAATCAGAAGTGAGTTGACTTGTGGGATGCCCAGAGGGTGTTGGTGAATTGGTTGATGTTGGTACAGACATAACATATTTGCTGACAGGCACCAAACTCGAACACACTCTCCTCTATAATTTGTGTCTGGGGTGTGGTTTGGGGACAGGGGATGACTGTATGCACTCAGAAGTCCTTACTGGTTATCTGCATTAACAGGGTTCTTCATTAATAAGGTTGTGACATTATGGTATCTTGTTTTGATCCTATGATCCACATGCCTTGTGTCCTGAGACAAATGATCAGTAATTTCCTCTCCTGGACATTGGGACCATGTGATACAACTTCTTTGAAAGGATTACCAATCGTGAATATAAAGAGTGTACCCATTTCATGGTCAATCACGTCCATTGTCCATCAAAATATCTTAGTTCAAAAATTTGTCTAGCTTCATTTCCTCACCAACTCACCAAAAAGAAATTTATGTCAAGAAATGATCAGTTCTCATTTGTGTAATTAATGAGAAAGTCAAGTGTTGGTGATCCTCTTCCATTCCTGAGGCAACTGCAGAGAGACCAAGAAAAGCAGTACTTTTGCAAGTTTCCGATGGGGGCAAGACTGTTTTTTACAACCTGGAACAATGTTAGTCAAAAGGGCCCTACCCCTTGTCCCCCAGGAACACTATTACTGTATTTTCCTATTAGGATAGAGAATGTTAGAAATGGTCTTGTAATTATATAGACATGTGCCACCACCAAATAGAAATGCCACAATCAGGAATTTTGCCCTATCCTGTCTCTTCAATGACTGTGCACTTGGCATGAGTATGAAATGGGAGATTCATTTCCTGACAAAACTTTATCAAATATCTATGTTTCTTATCCCTGGAAAGCATAGTTATTGGTGTAGGGAAACAGCTGAAACAACACATTGTAAAGTTATCTGCCTTCTAGGCCAGAGACACAAAATATAGAAAGAGGAACATACTCTGCAAAGTCATCATGCTTGTTTTGAAGAATGAGAGTGATGGAGATGAAGGAAGCTGTGCTCCTTCTTTAGAGGTTTAGTGAAATCCTCTGTGATCAGGAGGTGTTGAGAAGAGGCTGCCAACAAACAAACAAATAAACAAAAGCAAAGCAAATAAAACAAAACAAAATCAAAGAACAACAGCAACAACAAAATTCTTGTTGTGTTACAACAGCTGCAAGGCCAGGGTGGCTGGAGCTCAGAGGGAGGAGGGGAGGGGAGTGAAAGGGGTGAGGCAGGGAGACCATGGAGGCAAGTGTTGAGGAGCCTTGTAGGATTTTATAAGAATCATGATTTGACTCTGAGAGAGATGGGTAGTCACGGAGGGATTCTTCATGGGAGCAGTGGGAAAGGGCTCAAGTCCTATTAGGGACCCTGCGGCTGCAGTCTGGAGAGTGGCCTCTAGGGGGCGAAGGGCAGACACCGAGGCCCAGGTGAGCCATGGTGGACCATGGGCCAATGAGGTTTCCTGGGTCCATCCCAGTTCTCAATTACATGAATGCCTTGCTCTGTGGAGGTGTCTATGGAGGCTTCATGACAAATCATGATTCATTAAATTTATAGCCATTTGTGAGTGACTGAACCTCCAAATCCTCTCCCCTCCCTGAGGTGTAGGGGCAGGGAAAGGGGGAAGGTGGAAATGGAAATGCCCAGCCTCTAATCAGGCAGTTGGTTCCCCTGGCAACCAATTCCCATTCTTGGAGTAGGTAGGGGATTTCAAAAGTCCCCTCCCTCACATAATAAAAGACTCTCTTTTGACTCTCATCTTTTTTAAACTTCGAACATTGTAGGAGATCCCATGAGCCAGGAATGGGATGACGGGGGGAAGGTTGAGGAAGAAAGTCTTTTGGCGGAAGGACAGTGAATTCAGTTTGGTCAATGTTCAGTCCACGGTGCTTGTAGAACACTTAGGCAAAGATATTGAGTAGATATTGATTCTTTCATTCACTTGTTTATGAAACGTTAAATAGGTGAATACTGGCACTGTTGATCAGACTCCATGTCTTCAAACTCAGGCTCTACCACTTTACTAGGTATGTGGTCAATTCAGTTTGTTAGAGCTTTACATTTGTGAGTGCAGAGAGACCATGAATGGTGACCAAAGCGGGAGAACCCTCCTCATTTACATAGGAGGTACCACAGGAGGGTCAGAAAAGGTGGGGATTGAGGGTACCTCAGAAGATAATAGTAGCAGAGTGAATTCCCTATCTTGATGTGCTGGTAAAAGTCACTGAGTCGATGAGAGTTGCAAAGTAACTCTGAGAGAAGTAAAATTCATAATACAAAATGCCAGTTACCACTTATTGACAGCCTACTATGTGCCAAGGCCTGCACATAAATATTCATATCCAAACAACACAACAATCTTAATTAAAATTTTCTTGTGTTCAAAGTCATACAAACTGAAGCTCAGAGGTTTCAGCCTTTCTCCAACATCACAAAACCAATACTGGCACGGGCTAATATTCAAATCAACATTCTCTGAATCCCATGATTTTCCTTAAATGAGGTTTTAATGCTGTGCCTTCGAAAGCCCCAGAGATTCACCAGAGGAGACTCCAAGTTTGTCAAATAGTGGAGGTCTGATTTTCATCAATTTTCATGATGAGACCAACAGGAAACAAATTTTGTAAAGAATTTTGTTTGCATTTATGCCAGGAGAGACTTACCTATCAGTTAGAAGAGGATGTTGGCTCAGAAAAGACCAAGGAATTGAAAAATGTGGAACTTGGTGGTGACACTGGTGAAGCCATTTGTTCTCACTGGTTGTGAGCAGTAGAAAATGCCTCTTCCTGATGGAAGCAGAGAAGGAATTTATGAGAACAGTGTGGGGAGGTAGTGGGCATCCATTCTCCCTTTGTGACTGTATCCTTAAGCAAGATCCTCCTGGATGCTTCTGTTGGCACCCACAACACTAACTGATTTAGTTCAGCTCACAGTCCAAAGGGAATGATAAAACGTCCCAGCGTGGAATGTATGATAAGCCAGGGAGAACCAAGGTCCTCCTAGTCCACCTCTGAATTACCTCCATTTTGGGATGTGTTGTGATTCATTGATGAAGGCAAAACTCCAGGGAGAGCATCTGATTGGCCACTCTTTGCCTGGAGGTAGGGCAGGCCCTTGAATAGGCACCCCACTCCCTCCTGTCCTGGGTGGAGGAAGCGTCATTCCTTAAGCAAATTCAGGCTACTGTATCAGGAAAAGGAAAAACAGATGCTAGGTAACAGAGCAAAAGTATAGCCCATATACTCAGACACAGAATTTTCCATAGAGAAAAGGGAGTTTGAATGGGTGAAACAGTCCAAGAAGAGAAAGCTTCACTGTTTGGTGTAAAGCATCATTTTTGTCCCTGGGAATTTCTCAGATCTTCTATTTTCACTTGGTTACAGTCACCTTAGAGTGTGAAGTTCTGCAGTGGACACATGCAACCTCCTATTTCAAGTTTTCCTTCTTCCCTCTCTTGATAAATATGATATTGACTCAGGAAGTCACGTCAACAATCTTGAATACAACATCTATGTTAATATCAGATAGATTTTCCTATGTGATGTTTGTGTATTTGTAACATTGACATAACTGGGGCCACATGACTAACAGTTTTTGGCGAGTGTCTTCCTTCTGAGTTTCAGCTGTTTTTCCTCCAGCAAGTCACGTTCCCTTAGCTGAACTTCAGTTTCTTCATCTGTCAGATAGGAATAATAATACTTACTTCATGAGATGGTTAAGTAAGAAGAAGCTACCTTTTGGTGAACACTTACTGTGAGCCCACCCCACATGTCACCATTTTGAATTCCTTCCAGACCAGGTGAGTAATGAGGATGGAAGTATTTGGAGTGGGGATGGAGTCGGGGTGGACAACAAGGTGTGGTGGGGCTTATGGAATCCTGAGAGAACAATCCCCTCGTGACAAGAGAGCATCTCTACTTAATTGACTTCATGCCTTTCAAAGTGTGGACCCTGAGAAGCACCATCAGGAGCCCTGAAAACCAAATGATGCAGATACTCAGGTCCCAACCCTGTCCTACTGAGGCAACATTCTGAGAGTGGAGATCTCAAATCACTCAACACTTGACTAAGTGAGTCTGATGCTCACTCAAATTTGATGCCCACAGTTCTTGTTAAACACCAGGATTGTGTTGGTCGATCCTTTAGTTTTTCCAACAAAGCTAGAAATATACTTTTATATGAAATTCACCACTGTTATATCCTTGCAAATGTTTCCAATTGTAAATGTAGTCTGCGAGCTAACAGTACATATATATTTTTAACAATATTTGAAATTCTAGTTTATGATTTTCCTTTTTAATCTTCAAAATAATCCTAAAGAATCATTATTTGTGACACCACTTTTAAGGAAGAAGACTATGTAGGTCCAAAAAGTGAGGTGTTTTCATATCACATAGCAAGACCATGGCCACCAATGACTTGGATGTGAATGTACGTCTCACAGGGCACAGCAAAACAAAAATGTAAACATCTTCTGCCTGCCCCGGGGGAATTCCATCCATTTCAAGAAGTGGCCTTAGGGAACATGGAATCCAACATTCTCACTTCCTTAGGGATAAACTGAGGGTTACAAGCAGTGATATGACCTCAGGACCACAGTGTTGGGATCACTCATCCTTATCCAGAATGCAAACCCTGTGATGTTCCTGCCCTGTGATTTCTCTGAAGATGCCTGCAGGGGCTGGGAAGTAATTACAAATCTCAGTCCCTCATAAGCAGGGCAGTGGGAGGTGAAGGGAATAAGGGTCCATCAGTGGCATTCTCTGGTCTGGAGGCATCTAGCCAGGCATAGAGGGAGGAGGACCAGTGAGGAGGACATTGGGAGAGATAGAGAGACAGATGAGAGAGGATAGGGGAGAACAAAGAGGAGTCTCTGCTGAGAGGGAAAGTTTCTGATATTCCTCTGTCTAGATGGACACACTGAGGCAGGAAGAGGGGCAGGGCCAGAGGGTCTTCTGAACTAGAAACTAAGTTGGCCACCTGCTGGTTGTGGGTCCTGAGCAAGTCACTTTACCTCTGGGAGCCTCTGCTTTCTGGTTGGCAGAATGTGTTGAGAATCCCAGGTGTTGTAAGATTGACAAGAGGCTAAGTGAAATCATACATGTGAAATGTCTCAGCAGACAGCACAGAATCCACCCACATTGGCTGGTTTCTTGAGTACCCCGGTCCACATACCCTTGTGTCCTTTGGCAGCTCGATATTGGGAGCTTCTGCAATTGTCAAGGGAAGGGTGTCTTTGTGCCTGGAAGGCAGCCCCACCTGTCTTCTGCAGCTCATCACCCAGCTCTGTGCCTGTCTGACATTTAGCTGGGCTTCCTCCTGGGGTTTCTGGGCATTGAGCCCAGCTCCCTTCTCCTTGTCCCTGGAAGTGGTGCACACTATGTGTTTGTGTGTGTGTGTGTGTGTGTGCACGCACGTGCGCGTGCATGTGTGTGTGTGTGTTAAAGGATTACTGCTTGAATATGTCTGGATGATTGAATTAGGGGGTCCTTAGAGGTACATGTTTGTCACTGGGAGTGACTATATAGGAATGATTGGACAGATTGTGGCATTTAATTCCTCACACGTGCACTACACTTTACAGCTTACAATGCATCAGTGGGCATGTACACAGACTCTGAAACAGATACCTGGATTCAAATCCTCTCACTACACTCTAAAACTCTAGGTAAATTACTTTATTTCTTCTTACCTCAGCTTCCTCCTCTGTATCATGAAGAAATATCACCAATTTCTCTCCCATCTTTTAGGATCTTTGAGGATTAGATGAGCTAATACATGGCAAGTACTAAGGATAATACCTGACACATCGAAGAAACAAAGGTTTACCTGATGAAATTACTTCTTCTTATTATTACTTTTATTACTATTATTATTATTATTGCTATTATTACAAAGTACATTGACTTCTCAAGGAGAAAGGAACATTACCAACACTTTGCTTGAAGAATGTGTACAGCCAGATTGTGGATAAGTTTTTACTCCATTCATAGGTATTTTGCTTCCATTGCTTCCAAAGCAACCTCATGATGTCAGCAGCATTTATCTTGCGACTTTTGAAGACACAGAGCTCTGGGAGATTTAAGTTCTCAAGCCCAAGTTAGAAAAGGAAGATGGTTCCCAACCGAGGTCCTATGATTATAAAAACACTGTGGGACAGAGAAGCAGGAGGGGGAATGTTGTAGGCGATCTTCCAAGGTCCCCTGAGGTTCTCTCAAGAAGGTAATTGCCCTGTTTTCAAAAGCAGGTGAATGGGGTGGGAGGTCATGCTATGGAGACATGTTCAGCTACCTAATTTCCCTCTGCCCACACCCCTTACACTTTTTGTCTATCCAGAAAACAGGTTTGCTTCCGCATGTCAACATCCCTTTCTTCCAGTTCAGATTCTGCCTGGACCACAGTGCCAGGTAAAGAGCAAGTGTTCATCTAGTGGAGGAACCTTGGCAAAGGTTGCTGGAAGGTATCCTGTGTCACATCTGTCTTCTGAGTTAGGTAGGGGTAAGGGTGGGGGTGAAGGGTATTGATGCATAAGTGGGATGTCACCTGCAGGAGTTGAAAAGCCGGCCCTGTGCTAACACACTGCCGATCACTTGTCTGTTCGTTGAATTGCTCTCATCCAGTCACTGACTGTCCATCACCTGACAGGCACTGCTCTAGCTCCTGAGATGCTCCCTGAACCAACATATTGGACAAAATTCCATCTGTAGAGTCACAGTCTGTGTTTCCATGAGACCCACGGGCGTAGTCAAGCCTGAGAAAGGCCGCTGCAGAGCATTTGGTCCCAATAGACAGGAAAAGGAACCCTGGTTAGGTGAGGAGGTTATGAAATAAACAGGACTCACCCCAGCTCCTCCCCTTCCACATTCCTGTCCTCATCGCCTGATCCCACCCCTTACATGGGTTATGAAAAGCTCTGTCATCTCCCAGATTTCCTGAGAAGCTTTCCTGCAAGACCATGAAGATGAGCCGGCTCTGCCTGTCCATAGCCCTTCTCATCCTCCTGGTTACCCTGGTGTCCTGCACCCCTGGAGGTAAAAACAGCAAACACACCCAGGGTAAGTCCCCACTTACCTCTTTTCTACATGCTGGGGGTGGGGGAATGAGTGGAGTGCTTGGAAGGAGCTGGGGAGAAGATGTGGGGGAGTGTGCTGCCACCATGTCTGGATTTCTCCTAGGAAGTTGGGCTGTTTGAACTCCAAGGACTTTTCATGACTCTGAATTGGAAAAAAAAATCAATAAAATATACCCCCTAACTCTACCAGATCAGGTACTCCATCCCTGAGACTCTCTATTCCTGGCCAGTGCCATGTCCATGAACCTCACTGTAGTGTAATCAAAAGATCAATATTTGATCCTTGTTCTGGACCTGGATCAGAATTCCTGAAACTCCTGGAATTTACTCTTCTTTTTATGCTAATGGGGTAAGTAAAGGAAGGTGACCAGAGAGACCTTCAGGATGGGGCTGGTCAACAAAAGCCCTAATCGTGGGTTTAGAGGTTAGAACTTTCAACACCCTCCACCCAGCACCCCTTGGAGACAGGAGGGTACTCAGATGCAGATCAAACACCAGTGGCCAATAATGCAATCAATATGCCCGTCTCTTGACCTCTCAGTAAAACTGCATAAAGCTTCAGAGAGTGTTCAGGGTGGTGAACATATGGAGGTGCTCTGGGGGTGGTGTGCTCCACTAGAGCATGGGGGCTTTGCACATGCCTACTCCCTGTTTGCCCTATGCATCTTCTCCATTTCACTGTCAATGTGTTTTGTCCTTTATAGTAACATAGGAACTATAAGTAACAGGTTTGCTCACTGCCTCTATTGGTTATTGAGCATGGAAGTGTGGTTATAGAGCCTCAGATTTTATCCAGTTAGTGACAAGCACCGGTGATTCTGGACCATATGCGGGCATTTGAAGTGAGGACAGATTTGTACCCTCAGCCTGCGGGGTGTGCACTATTTCCACGGATTTACTATCAGAGGAAATTGCCTTGTGGATTGCCCAGCGAGTATTGGGAATTGGGTGGTGTTGGTAGAGACACCATGTATTGGATGTCAGGGAAAAACACAGACTCACTCTTCCCTGTGATTTGGGGTCTCCAGTGATTCTTGGAGACAGGGAAGTAATGAAAGAGGCAAGTTGCACCCAGAAAATTTTACCAGTTGTTTCTATTTTCACAATTCCTGGCAGAATCAGGTAGCTTAGCAAAATGCCTTGTGACATGAGAGTATCTTGTCCCGACTCTACCACCCACATGTCCTGTGTCCTGGGGCAAGTCATCTGCAGTTTCCTCACCTGAACAGGGGAACCATGTTATGTGGGTTCCTTGACCAGCTTACCAGTCCAAAATTTCAAGAGTTTAAACACATTTCATGGCCAATTTTGTCCGTTTTCCACCAAGATGTGTTAATCTGTAAAAGTTTCTCAATCTATACATTTGGAAAAGGGAAATGATTTAGGTTTCAAATAATAATTATTCTTTTAGTGTTAAAATTTATCAGAAAGATGTGTGACCACTGAGCAAAGCCACTGCAGGGAAAGTAAGAAATACAGCCCTCCATTTTGTGAGTTGGCTTCTGGGTCTATAGTTTACACAATATTAGTAAAGTCTTGAAGCTCTTTCCCTTGTCCCCAGCTTGACTATTGAGTATCATTTTATTATCGTCTCAGCATATGGAATGTTAGATTGATAATTATGTAGACCTGCCCCGTCATCAAGGAGACAGGAATTCAATTATTCTCATTCTGGTCTGTGACTGTGCTTCGTGTGAGCATAAAATGGGAGATTAATTCCCTTGCCATATATCTGTTATGTCCCAACAAATTGTTGTTCTCTGTGCAGGAAAGAAATGTAGATATAACATGGCAAAATATGTTGCCCTCTAGGAAGGATAGAGACAAGAGCAAAAGGGTGGAATACTATGCTAGCTTATGAGTTTGTTCAAGATAGAGAATGATGAGGATAGTGGAGTTGTGCTCCTTCTGTTCACTGATGGGGAAACGCTCTGTGAAAAGGGGGTGTTGGAGCAGAAGATGCAGGTACAACATGCCTGATGTAAACCAGCAACAAGAATTACCAGGGTAGCTGGAGCTGAGTGGGTGGGAGGGGAGGAGAGGGGAAGGTGATGAGAAAAAAGAGGCCATGGGACAGATCCTGATGAGCTTTGTAGGATAAGAATCCTATTTGGGCTGTGGGAGAAATAGGGAGTCACTGAGAAACTGGTCATGGCAGAGCATCCCTGTGGCTGAAGTACAAAGAGTGGCCTCTAGGGGACCAAAGACAGGGACAGAGGTGCAGTGAGCATGCTGCTGCAGTGGTCCAGGGGAGCCATGATGGAGGCTGTACCTATGCTGTTCCCTGGGTCAATGCCAGTTCTCTTGAATAAGAGGAATGACTTGCTCTGTTGAGGTTTTTTATGGAAGCTTTGTTACATGGTCATGGTGCCTTAATTCATTAGCCATTCATGATTGATCAACCTCCAGCTCCGCTCCCCTTCCTGAGGTTGTGGGCCTTTTGAGGGACTGTAGATGGAACCCATGGGGGAGGGTAGGCATGAAAGCTCCTACCTTCCTATCAGGCAGTGATTTCTGCTGGCAACTAGAGCCCATTCTGAGGTTACTAGGGTCTTCCCAAAAGTCACCTATTTCACATAACAAAGACACTTTTATTGCTCTCAGCATTTAAGAACTACCAAGGATTTTAGGAATTCTGTGCCAGGAAAAGGCCAAAGAACAAATGTACATGTTTCTTATTATAAGCCATAATATCAATATAATGTCAATATTCTATTCAATTTATACAGTCCCTGTGAGGTAAGGAAAGAAAACACACTGCTATGATTTCTTCATGGCTTTCTCCATTACAGACTGATTCCTCCACATGATTTTATTAAGAATGGAATATATTTACCATACACATAAGGGTAGATATTAGTATTAAAAAAACTCAGGTACTCAGCTCCAGTGATTAGTGACATCTGGTAACAATTCTATGGCTGTACATCCTTTTTAATTTTTGGTTGGTAGAATTTCTTGAAGTTAATCAAAGGCATCATACCAATTAATCTTAAAATAATTCATGAGGCAGATGTTAATTTTTACATGCTGACTATATTGTGTCATGCCTAGCACCGTTAATCATAAGTCCCAGAAAACAGGTTGTCCAATAGCTTTTTTCATTTGATTTTCCCCCACAACCCTAACATTCTCTATGACAAACAAATGTCTAGTTTCAGTTGTTGACCTTGTAGACCGAGCTGTGATGACCAGCCTCATAACTGACGCAGAGCCTCTTCCGTCCCAGTAACCCCTAAGCCTATCTTCCACCTGAAGACTCAAAACAAAGGTCTCGGCCTGACCCCCCTTATCTTGTACTACTGCAACAAAAACACCTGGGAATGCAAAGCCTTTGCCTATAGCGGCCTCTGCACAAAAGGGACGATGCTCTACTTCCCCACAAAAGAAAAATGCATGAAGTTCTGCCGAAGTCCTGCGGGGACGCGCAGGTAAGAAAGGAGGTAGGGCCGAGTGGGAGGAAAATGGCTGGTTAAAGAGCTGTAGCACAGGGGGCCACACACCATTCAGCCCTGCACATGGTCTTTCCTCCTCCCTGCCCCCCAGGAGAAGTGGCTGCAGTGTTCTGAGATACCACACACTGAGCCCATCCTGCATGTGTCAGCTTGGCCCAAAGTCACACCAAGAAGCTCCGTTATAATGTTCTGAGCCTACTCACATGCTCCCCCTTTCTCAGATGGAAAAACTGAGTCAGCCACCCTACAGACAGGTTTACACTTCTCCTGAGCACTCACTTAGGCGTGGAACATTCACTTTCTTCTTGTTGGTCATGGTGGTCCTGGGGTGGACTGTGGTTGCATATTTCTGGAAAAGTCTAGGATCTGTCAAGATGAATGGTGTCCAGGTCTGGGGCTTCAGAGATGTCAACTAGCAAGATTCTTTCTTCTTGCAGAGAACCTGGGAACAGTACTCTCCTGATTGTCTGAAGTCTGAGGAGGACCCATGCACAGCTGGGTTTTGCCTTCTTCTGAAACAGTTTGGTCTGCTCTGAGCCCTTCTCAACCATCCCTTCCTCAGCAGCACCCTGCCTCATATCTTTCCCCCATGGCTCTACTTGCTTTAATTTTGTCTCATCCAGTGAGTTCTAACTACCATGACAGCAAGTCATCCCTTGATCCCTTGCACTTAGCACAGTTCCTGGCACAAAGGAGACAGTCCATAAATATTACAGGGAGGAAGGAAGAAATGCAGGAGCACATTGTTCATAACCCAAGCAACAATAGAGCCTATGGTTTGAAGCCAGGATTCCTGTCTTAACCCTCATCCTCACTACATCCACACGTTCATCCCCTACCCCACCATCAATACTCACATTGTGGGTGGCCATCTAGTGCTTAGCATCAGTGGTGGGAGATGTCTTTTTCATAAAGCTGTCCTTTCCCCTTCAATTTTATTGCAGATTTTCCTTTCTGTGGCTTCAAACAGTTTGTCCACATTTTAATAAAATAATATTCAAATTAAGCTAACCGGAGTGGATTCTCTTGCGCAACTGAGAAACTTTACCAATAGGGTGCCTGGAAATGTGCATCCTTCTCACTGCTCTGCAGAGCAGGGTCACCTTCGCTTTTTCTGTCCTGAGACTGGCTCCTACCAGGTATAGCACTAACACCCATTAGAGCACCATCTACCTCTTAATGGCCACCTCAAGCTGCACAAAAACCTGGCTGACAGACACTGAGAATGAAAACTTTCACCCTTTTTTAAAAATAATTAATTAATTAATTAATTAATTTAACATATTGGCTACATTGCATCTTCGTTGCTGCACATGGGCTTGCTCTAGTTGCTGAAAGCGGGGCTACTCTTCATTGTGTTGTGCAGGTTCCTCACCACAGTGGCTTCTCTTGTTGCGGAGCACAGGCTTTAAGCATATGGGCTTCAATAGTTGCATCACACGGACTCAATAGTTGTGGCTCACAGGCTCCAGAGCACAGGCTCAATAGTTGTGGCACATGGGCTTAGTTGCTCCACGGTATGTGTAATCTTCCCAGAGCCTGGCTCGAACCCAAGTCCCCTGCACTGACAGGTGGATTCTTAACCACTGCGCCACCTAGGAAGTCCAAGCTTTCATTCTATACTACTTGAGCCTCCTGAGATTTGGGTGCAGGTTGGTTTCCTGACTCTGAGAAAGAAAAAGGAAGGAGCATGAGGCTCCATTTTCCAGATGTCCAACGGATCCCCTAGCTTCAGGTCATAAGTGGGGCTGGAGTTTCTTACTCCAGTTGAAGAAGGGCAACTACCCTTTTAGTGTGCCAGGCTCTGTGTTAGCATTTTTCCTGCATTCTTCTATTAATCCTCCTAAGAATCTTTCAAGGGAGGAAAAGGCAGCTTGCAGATGTCACTTAGCTGCTATATGCATTTCCTAACACAGCAGTTCCCAGCTCTCCCAAGTAGAGCAACTTGGACAAGGTTTTCATGCTCCTGCCTCTAGAAGATGTGGGATGGAGGCAACTTTGGAGAACAGAGAGTGTCTGTTTCATTACAGAGGAGGAAATTGAGGCATGGGGCCCACAACAAGCATAGTACGGAAACAAGAGCACAGATGTTGTTGGTGCTGTAACTCACTTCCTTGTAGTCTTGGGCAAATATCTAAACATCTCCGAGGTTTACTTTTTTTAAATATAAAATAAGGATAATGGTTACAGTTGATAAAGTTTCCACCCAAAGTCACTAGACACACTGCATTTCCGAGCTTAACTAGGCACGCTTATTACTCATTGCGGAAAAGGATAGAAATCATTTTGGAAAACAGTATAATGTCTCAGTAAGTGAAGGTGAGAAAGAACTTACAGGATCTGGGTTGTAGTAAGTGATATGGGGGAGGGTTTCAGGAAGCTGGCTCTGCTCTGGATGCCTGCTCTCAGGAAGTGGGGCTGTTCTCGGAGTGGGTACCTGTAAAGGAAGAATATATAGAGCTTAGAGCTGTACTTGTAACAGGGTAGCAGTCACTGAGGATAGGGGGATGCTTGGTCATTTTCGTGGTTTGTGTAATTTAGCTCATTTTATATGTGTTCAAACATGATTACCAAATGTCCTGTTGTTCTCTTGATCCATCATGGGCAAGGATGGCCCTGTCTCATGTTTACGTTTTGTCAAATGTTTATGTTGACCAAGAGAACATAAGGCCCACTGTGATGCCAGGGCAAGTCATGGAATTCAGAGGTTACTTTTTTCATTCTCCATCAATCTTATAATGTTGTGCTGAGAGTTGAAAAGATAATATTTGTTAAATTCTTGTACAAGTATTGGCAGAGCAACTCTTTAATGAACATCATTTTGATAACAGTAGTAGGAATACTGTATTTATATAAACTATTAAATTTTTATTAATATTTATTAATTTATAACCATGTATTGGGAGAATGACTGGGTATTCATGAAAGGAGACTGCCTTGTCAAACTCGACATGCTGCTGTGTAATCTTGGGCAAGTCACTTCCCGTTTCTGAGCCACAGTATCTTTCTCTCTCAAAGAGGTTGATAGTATCTGCCTTCAGAAAGTCCCATGTTTGGATCCTTTTGAGGACCATGTTGATTAGGCTGCTCAAGTACTTTGAACACCACAGACCAAAGCAAATGGTCTGGAAACACATAGAGTCTTAGTTTATTTGGCTTCTGACTGGTTTTTAAATCGGCTATCCATTGATTGTAGTAAAGAAAGGAACAGGGATTTTTTGGTGGCTCAGTGGAGAAGAATCCGCCTACTAATTCAGGGAACTAGCCTGGGAAGATCCCACATGCTAGGCAACAATGAAGGCCGTGGACACCAATGATGAAGCCTGCACTCCAGAGTCCAGAAGCCACAATTACTGAAACCCGGGCACCTAGAACCCAACAAGAGAAGCCACTACAAAGAGAAGCCCACACAACACAACAAAGAATAGCCCAACTCAGCTCAAGCAGAGAAAGACCACATGTAGCAAGGAAGACCCAACACAGTCAAAATAAATAAATAAAAATAAATTTCAAAATTAAAAAATATAGACAAACAGCTTAAATTGTTGAGGTGTCCCCTTTTAGAAATTCACCCTCAGGAAGTTCCCCTAGTGCCCTAGGAGACTCACAGTCCCTCTTCCAAATAGGCCTCCTGCTTCCTCAGAGGGAACTGAAAGCCCCCTTGCTTTCCTGATAAACTTTATCCTGCTCCAGCTCCTTAGCCACCCCTGGCGGCTTTATTTGACCATCTGGTCCAAGAAGCTAAGTGTGAACTGTCAGAAGTCCTCTTCATTCTTCTTAAAAAGTACATTGGCATTGCAGGGAGAAGGAATATATATTTCTTGCCTCCACTCCATCCACAACAACCCACAATCAGGGCACCAGGGATTTCACGTGACACCTGAGGATATGGGGCTCTGGGAGATTTCTGGCCCTGCATCATAAAGTTAGGAAATGGGGGAGTCAAGACTCATGTCCTCTGATCCCACAATCACTGGTGGAGAGACCAGAGCTGTGGGGGGATGTTGCAGAGAATCTTTCAAGATCCCTGAGATCCCCTCCAGCCCCTGAGGTCCACTCACACAGGCAGCTCTCCTGTTGAAGAAACCAGGTAAGGGAGTGAGTGGTCATGCTATGGAGACGTGTTCATCTCCCTGCTTCCCCTCTGCCCTCGCCCCTTATGCTTTTGTCTACCAAGATAGGCAAGCTTTGTACCTCAGATGGAGACAGTCTGCCTGGCTCACCATGTGCCTAAAAAGGGCCAGGGAAAGAGCTTGTGTCCATCCAGTTGAGATGCAGTCAAAATGGGTGCAGGGCAATGTCCTGAGTCACACCGGTCTTCTGAGGTCAGTCTGGGCTGGGGCGAATGACTGGCATTGATGCCCAGGTGTGGCAATACCAACAGGAGGCTCCAAAGGAGGACCTGAGGTAACACACTGCTGTTCACTTATCACTCCTTCGATTTGCTCTCATCTACTCTCTGATGGTCCATCACCCGCCATCCACTGCTCTAAATGCTGGGATGCGCTGTGAGGAACAAATCAGACCAAAATTCCACCCGTGGAATCACAATCTGTGTCTCCACAAGACCCAAAGGCATAGTCAAGTCTGAGTAGCCCTGTTAATGGACATTTGACCCCCGTAGGCAGCAGCAGGAGCCCAGTTATGGGGGGAGATTTGCAGGAACGGCACTGACCTCAGCTCTACCCCTTCCTCACTCCTCTCCTCATAGCCTCTTCCCACCCCTCTGTTGGGTTGTGAAAAGCTCTATAACCTCCAGCTTTCCTCAGAAGCCCTCCTGCAAGGCCCCGAGGCAGAGCTGGCTCTGTCTATTTGCAGCCCTTCACATCCTGCTGGGCACCCTGGTGTCCATAGCCCAGGGAGAGAAAACAGCAAGGAGGCTCAGGGTAAGTCCCTGCTCACCTCTTTTCTACAGGCTGGGCTAGGAGGGGAATACGGGAGTCCATGTAAGTGGAGGGGAGAAGGGTTTGGGGGGGTGCTGCCCGCCTCTCTGGATTTCTCCTGAGAACTTGGACAGTTTTAACTCCAGGGATATTTCCTCACTCTCAAAAGGAATCATAACATTCCAGCTTTTTATAAAAGTAACCCACAGCACCCTATCAGACCAGGGACCTCATCTCTGAAACTTTATATCGCTGGTCACTGCCTTGTCCCTAAACTTCACTTTAATGTAAAGAAAAGATCCATGTTTGATCCATGTCCTGGTTCCTAGAACATACCTCCTGAAACTCTCGAAATTTACTCTCTTCATAGGTCATGAGAAGAGTCAAGGATGGCACCCTAGATACCTTCCGGATGGGACTGGACTCCAGAAGATCCCACCTGGTTATTACAGGGTTACAACCATTGAGATGAACACATCAAGGGAATGTGAGAGGGGTGTGTTATGAGAGTACAGGGAAGCTAACCACCCCCACTCCTCCTTTGCCCTATGCTTCTCCTACATAGTGTTTTCCAAAACTTCTATCCTTTATAATAACTTGAAATAGTAAATAATGGGCTTTCCTGAGGTCTGTGGGTGCTTCTAATGTTATTGGTTATGGGAGGAGGGGTCATGGAACCTTTGAATTCATAGTCCTTTGGGCACATATATGGCTGATCATGGGACGTGTGATCATCACTTGAAGTGAGGCTAACCTCAAAGGCTGAGCCCACAACCTGTTCAGTATGTGCTACCTCCAAGAATTTGGCATTAGAAGTGAATTGACTTGTGGGATGCCCAGTGGGTGTTGGAGAATTGGTTGGTGTTGGTACAGGTACAACATATTTGCTGTCAAGGACCAAGCCTGAATTAATTCTTCCCTCTATCTTGTGGCTAGGATGAGGTTTGGGGACAAGGACTATTGTATGTTGGATAGTGCACTCAGAAGTCCTTACAAGTTATTTGAATTTTAGAATTCTTGGCAGAATCACATTCTTCATTAATTGGGTTGTGACATGATGGTATCTTTTCTTGATCCTACGACCCACATGCCTTGAGTCTTGAGGCAAGTGATCAGTAAATTCCTCTCCTGGACAGTGGGACCATATTATACCACTTCTTTGAAAGGATTACCAATCATGAATATAAAGAGTTTACCCGTTTCATGGTCAGGGATGTCCACTGTCCACAAAAATGTGTTAGTCCGAAAATTGGTCTAGCTTCATTTCATCAGCAAAGTCCAAAAGAAATTTACATCAGAGAATGATCATTTCTCTTTTATGGAATTAATCAGAAAGTCAAGGGTTTGTGAACTTCTTCCATTCCTTGGTAACTACAGGGAGAACTAGAAAAGCAGTACTTTTGCAAATTTTCTTGTAGGGGCAAGACGATTTTATTCAGGCATGTACAATATTAGTCAAATGAGGCCCTTCCCCTTGTACCCAGTTAGACTATTATTGTATTATCCTATTAGGATATAGAATGGTAGAAATGGTCTCATAATTATATACACATGCACCACCACCAAATAGAAATGTCACCTGCAGGAATTTTGCTCTATTCTGTCTCTTCAATGACTGTGCACTTGGCATGAGTATGAAATGGGAGATTCATTTCCTGAAAAATCATAACCAAATATTTATGATTCTTGTCCCTAGAAAGCATAGGTCTTGATGTAGAGGAAAAGCTCAAAACACAGTTAGTAAAATAATCTGCCTTCCAGATGGGAGCCCGACACAACAGAAAGGGGAGAATACTATGCCAGGTCCTAATGCTTGTTTTGAAGAATGAGAGTGATGAAGATAAAGGAGACTGTTCTCCTTCTCTAAAGGGTCAGTGAAACCCACTCTTATAAAAATGCTAGGAGAAGAGGCTGCAAAAATAAAAAATCCAATGAAAAGAAAATATCAAAAAGAATCAAAACAAAATCAAACAGCAACAGCAAAAGTTTTTGGTGTGTTTCCACAGCTGCAAGGACCCGGGTGCCTGGAGCTCAGAGGGGCCAGTGGAGAGGAATGAAAGGGGATGAGGCAGGGAGGCCATTGAGGCAAGTCATGAGAGGCCTTGTAGTGCTTTACAAGAATCAGAATTTGACTCTGAGAGAGATGGGAGTCACAGAGGGTTTCATCATGGGAGCAGTGGGACAGAGCTCAAGTTGTATCAGGGCAGCTGCAGCTGCAGTTTGGAGAGTGGCCAATGGGACATAGGGCAGAGACAGAGACCCTGGTGAGGCATGGTGGACAATGGGTCCCTGTTGTTTCCTGGGCCCATCCCAGTTCTCAATTACATGAATGCTTTTCTCTGTGGAGATGTCTATGGAGGCTTCAACACAAATCATGATTCATTAAATCTTTAGCCATTTGTGATTGATTGAGGTGACAGGCCAGTGATAGGGAGGAAAGTGGGAATGAGAATTCCCACCCTCTAATCTGGCATTTGGTTCCCCTAGCAACAAATCGCCATTCTTGGATTAGGCAGGGGCTTTTAATAGTCACATTCCTCACATAATAAAAGACTCCCTTTTTACTCTCTTCTTTTTCAAAATTCCAGCATTGTAGGAGCTCCCATTGTGCCAGGAATGGGATGATAACAGGGAAGGTAGGGGAAGCAAGTTTTTAGAGGGAAGGACAGTGAATGCAGTTTGGTCAATGTGGAGTCCACGGTGCTTGTAGAACACTTAGGCAAGGATGTTGAGTAGATATCAATTCATTCATTCGCTTGTTCATGAAACGTTTACTAGAGACAAAATATGTGAATACTGAAACCATTGATCACACACCATGCCTTCAAACTCTGGCTCTGCCAATTTTCTAGCTGTTTGGTCAGTTCAGATTGCTAAAGCTTTACATTTGTAAGTGGAGGTAGGCCTGCAAAGGTGTCCACAAAGCAGGAGTCCTCCTCCCATTTACATAGCAGGAACCATAGGAGTCTCAGAATAGCTGGGGATAGCTGGTACCTCAGAAAGTGCAAGTAGCAGAGTGAGTTCCCTGTCTTGATATGCTGGTAAAAGTGAAAGTCTATGAGAATCATTAAGTAACTCTGAGAAAGTAGAATTAATAATATAAAATGCCCATTACCTCTTCTTGACATCCGACTATGTGCCAAGCCCGGCACATATGTCTTCATCTCTAAACATCTCAACAAATTTAATAAGTTTTTCTTCTGTTAAAGTCATACAAGCTGAAAGTCAGAGGCTTTAAGCCCTTCTCCAAGGTCACACAACCAATGATGACACAGGCTGGGATTCAAATTCAATACTGTCTGTCTCCCATGATTTTCCTGAAAAGAGGTTTGAACTCTGTGGTGCCTTCAAAAGCCTTGGAGATTCACCAGAGGAGAATCAATGTTCTTCAAATAGGGAGCTCTACTTTTCATTATTTTTCATAATGAGATGAGTTGGAACCAAATTTTGTAAAGAATTTTCTTCCCCATTATGCCAAGAAACCCTTACCTGGAAGTTAGAGGAGGGTGCCGGTTGAAAAAAGACCACTGGTTTGAAAAATGAGGAACTTGTTGCTGACCATGGTGTAGACATCAGATCTCGCTGTTTGTGAGCAAAAGGAACAGACTCTGACTATTGGAGGCAGAGAAGGAACTTGTGAGAACAGCGTGGGGATGTAGTGGGCATCCATTTTCCCTTCGTGACTGTAATCTTTAGTGAGATCCTCCTGGAATCTTCTCTTGGCACCCACAGCACTAACTGATTTAGTTCAGCTCACAGACTGAAGGGAGTTCTCAAAGATCGCAGCTTGGCAAATAAAATAAGCAAGGAAGAACTAAGGTCTTCCCAAGCCACCTCAGAATTACCTCCATTTGGGTTCTTTTGTGAGACATTGATCAATATTCTGTTACAGGGAGAGCATCTGATTGGCCACTCTGTCTGCACGTGAGGCAGGAAGTTTGACATGCGCACGGATCCCGCCAGTCTTGGATGGAGGACGTGTCATTCCTCCAGGAAAAAGAGGCTACGATATCAGGATAAGGACAAACAGATGCTAGGTGACAGAGCAACTAAATAGTCTATATACTCAAAGAGAGAAGTTTCCATTGAGAGAGGAGACTTTGAATGGGTGCAACCATCCATGAGGAGAAGGCTCCATAGTTTCGTGAAAGGAACCCTGTTTATTGCTTAGAATTCCTCATATTTTCAATGTTCACTTGTTTAGTCACCTTAAAGTGGTCTTGTCTACAGCTGATCAAGGCACATCCTCCTTGAAACTTTTCTTCTTTCATTTTATTTCCTTTCTTACTTTTCATGATAAATGTGATTTTACACTCCCGAAGTCACGTCCACAGTCTTTGATGCAACATCTGTGTTAATATCAGATAGATTTGCCTGTGTGATGTGAGTGTGTTTGTAACATTGGAATAACTTGGGCCACATGACTAACTGTTTTTGTCGAGTGTCTTCCTTCTGATTTTCAGCTCCCTTTCCTCCAGTGAGTCACTTTCCCTTAGCTGAAGTTCAGCTTGTTTATCTGTCAAATAGGAATAAGAATACTTACTTCTTAAGATTGTTGAATAAGAAGAAGTTACTTTTTTTTTTTTTTGCTACTCATTTGTTTAAATTATTTTTTTGGGGGGTACACCAAGTTCAATCACCTGTTTTTATACACATATCCCCGTATTCCCTCCCTTCCTTGACTCCCCGCCCTCAAGTCCCCACCCCACCCTCCACGTCACAGTCCTCTAAGGCATCTTCCATCCTCGAGTTGGACTCCCTTTGTTATACAACAACTTCCCACTGACTATCTATTTTACAGTTGGTAGTATATATATGTCTGTGCTACTCTCTCGCTTTGTCTCCACTTCCCCTTTACCCCCGTCCCCTCCCAAACCTCGAGTTCTCCGGTCCATTCTCTGTATCTGCGTCCTTGTTCTTGTCACTGAGTTCAGCAGTACCATTTTTGGATTCCGTATATGTGAGTTAGCATACAATATTTGTCCTTCTCTTTCTGACTTACTTCACTCTGTATGACAGATTGTAGTTCTATCCACCTCATTACATATAGCTCCATCTCATCCCTTTTTATAGCTGAGTAATATTCCATTGTATATATATGCCACATCTTATGTATCCATTCATTTGTTGATGGGCATTTCGGTTGCTTCCATGTCCTGGCTATTGTAAATAGTACTGCAATAAACATTATGGTACAAGTTTCTTTTGGGATTATGGTTTTCTTTGGATATATGCCCAGTAGTGGGATTACTGGATCATATGGTAGTTCTATTTGTAGTTTTTGAAGGAAACTCCAAATTGTTTTCCATAGTGGCTGTACCAACTTACATTCCCACCAACAGTGCAGGAGAGTTCCCTTTTCTCCACACCCTCTCCAACATTTGTTGTTTCCAGATTTTGTGATGATGGCCGTTCTGATTGGTGTGAGGTGATACCTCATTGTGGCTTTGACTTGCATTTCTCTGATGATTAGTGATGTTGAGCATGTTTTCATGTGTTTGTTGGCCATCTGTATGTCTTCTTTGGAGAAGTGTCTGTTTAGGTCTTCCGCCCATTTGTGGATTGGGTTATTTGCTTTTTTGGTACTAAGCTGCATGAGCTGCTTGTATATTTTGGAGGTTAATCCTTTGTCCAAGAAGCTACTTTTATTGAACACTCACTGTCACCCCACATCGCAGGTCACAATTTTAAATTGATTTCAGGACAGGTGAGTGATGAGGATGGGAACATTTGGAATGGAGGTGGGGCAGGGAGGACAAGAAGGCATGGTGGGGACTATGGAAACTGGAGAGAGTGCTCCCCTCATGAGAAAAGAGCAACTCTACTTTGCTTAGTTCATGGTTTTCACAGTGTGGACGCGTAAGCAGCACAAGCAGCAGCCCTGGAAACCTGTTAGATGCAGATCCTCATGTCCCACCCCTGTCCTAGTGAATCAAAACTCTGGGGGTGGAGGAGATGTCAAATCTCTGTTTGAACGCTTGACTAAGTGAGTGTGATCCCCAATCAAGTTTGATAGCCACAGCTCTTGTGAAACTGCAGGACTCTCTTGCTAGCTTGTTTCTTTTGTGCAACAATGCTAGAAGTTTAGTTTTATATGAAACCCCCCACTGAGAAACCATGGCAAATATTTCAATTGGTAAATTGTAGTGTGTGAGCTAAGAATACTATATTCAAAAGTATTTCAACCTCTGGCTTATGCTTTTACTTTTCATCTTTAAAATAATCCAAAAAAAATTATTTTGGAAGCACTTTTAAGGAGGAAGTTTACGTAGGTCCAAAATGTGAGGTGCTGTTATATCACAAGGCTAGAAAATCACAACCCATGACTTGGATCTAAATGTATTTCTCAAAGGGCATGGCATCACAAAAATATAAACATCTTCTGCCTGCCCCAGGGGCATTCCATTCATTTCAGGAAGTGGCCTTAGATAGCATGGATCCAAGATTCTCCATTTTCAGAGGGATAAACTGAGGATTACAAGCAGAGATATGACCTAGGGTCCACAGTGTTGAGATCACTGATTTTAATCCACACTAGGACCACTGTGATGTTCCTCGCTTGTGATTTTTCATCAGATTCCTTGAGGGGCTGTAAAAGTTTGTAATTAGAAACCTGAGTCACCATTGTGGAAGGGGGTGGAGGGTGGATAGGCTCATCAGGGACCTTCTGGGTCTGGGGGGATCTAATCTAGATTTGTGGGAGGAGGACCAAGAGAGTAGGATATTGGGAGAGATAGACAGATGAGAGAGGAGAAGGGAGAAAAAGAGTCTCTGATGTGAGAGAGAGTCTCTGATGTTCCCTGTACTCAGATGAACCAAATGAGGCTGGAAGAGGGGCAGGGCCTGAGGGCCTCCTCAGCTAGCATCCTAGTTGTACCTTAGATGTGGTGTGGGTCCTGAGAAAGTTGATTTACTTCTGAGAGCCTCTGCTTTCTGGTTGGCGAAAGGGGATGAGGATCCCAGGTGTTGTAGGATTGATATGAGGCTCAATGAAATCATACATGTGAAATGTCTCCGGACACACAGTGGCTTGTTTTGTGAGTACACCTCTCTCGATGTCCTTGTGCCCTTGTGCCGGTCGTTATTGTTACCTCCTGTCCTTCTCAAGGGGAAGGCTGTCTTTGTGCCAGGAAGGCAGCCCCTCCTGTCCTCTGAAGCTCATCATCCAGCTCTGTGCCTGTTTGACATTTGGCTGGGCTTGCTCCTGCGGCTTCTGGGCATTGAGCCCAGCTACCTTCTTCTTGATCCTGAAAGTGCAGCAAAGTGTGTGTGTGTGTGTGTGTGTGTGTGTGTGTGTGTGTGTGTGTGTGTGTGTGTTTTCATGCAAGAATGGTTGTATATGTGTGGATGAGTAGGTTGGGGGGGGGGCCTTAGTGTTACATGAGTGTCACTGGGAGTGAACATATGGGAGTGAGTGAAGAGATTGTGGACATCTAATCCCTCACACGTGCACTCTAGTTTACAGCTTACAACTCAGCAGAGGGCCTGTGCACAGACTCTGAACCAGATTCCTGCATTCAAATCCTCTCTCTACTTTCTAAAACTTTTGGCAAATTACTTTATTTCCTGTTACCTCAGGTTCCTCCTCTGTAACATAAGAAAATATCAGCAGTTCTTCTCCCCTTTTTTAGGATTTCTGAAAATTAGATGAGCGAATGCATGGCAAATGCTTAGGATAATGCCTGACACATAGAAGAACCTAAGTTCTACCTGATGTAATTTCTTCTTCTTCTTCTTCTTCTTCTTCTCCTTCTTCTTCTTCTTCTTCTTCTTCTTCTTCTTCTTCTTCTTCTTCTTCTTCTTCTTCTTCTTCTTCTTCTTCTTCTTCTTCTTCTTCTTCTTCTTCTTCTTCTTCTTCTTCTTCTTCTTCTTCTTCTTCTTCTCCTTCTCCTTCTCCTTCTCCTTCTCCTTCTCCTTCTCCTTCTCCTTCTCCTTCTCCTTCTCCTTCTCCTTCTCCTTCTCCTTCTCCTTCTCCTTCTCCTTCTCCTTCTCCTTCTCCTTCTCCTTCTCCTTCTTCTCCTTCTTCTTCTGCTTCTTCTTCTGCTTCTTCTTCTGCTTCTTCTGCTTCTTCTTCTTCTTCATTATTATTATTATTATTATTATTAATTACTACTACTACTAATACAAGGTACTAGGACTTCTCCAGGAGAAGGATTATACAAGAGTTCACCAGAAATTACAAGCACTTCGCCTGTAGAGTTTGTAAAGCCAGAGTGAGGCTAATTTCTGACCTCTCTCATAGGTCTTTTCACTCTGTTCCTTCCACAACAACCCCCTGTGTGGGCAGCATTGATCTTGTGACATTTGAAGACACAAAGCACTGGGAGATTTAAGTCCTCAGACCACAAACTTAGATGAAAGCACAGTTCTTACCCAAACCGAGGTCTGATGATTCCACAATCACTGGAGGAGAGAGCAGCAGGAGGGCAACAGTGGTAGGCAAATTTCCAAGCTCCCCTGAGGTCCACTCAGGCAGGCAGCTGTCCTGTTTATGAACCAGGTGAGGGGCAGTGGGAGTTCATGCTGCGGAGACGTGCTTCCCCTCTGCCCCAACCCTTTACTCTTTTTCTCTGCTTAGAAACAGGTTGCTACCAAGGAGTACATCACCTTCTTCTAGCCCAGCTTCTGCCTGGACCACAGTGCCAGGTAAACAGCAAGTGTCCATCCAGTTGAGAAACTGTGGCAAAGGTTGTTGGAAGGTGTCCTGTGTCACATCTGTTTTCTGAGTGAGGTAGGGGTAAAGGTGGGGGTGAGGGGTATTGATGCCTAAGCGGGTTGTCACCTGCAGGAGTTGAAAAGGAGGCCCTGAGCTAACACACTGCTGATCACTTTTCTGTCCTTGGAATTGCTCTCATCCACTCACTCACTGTCCATCACCTGCCATGCACTGCTCTAGATGCCAGAATGCCCCCAGAATCAACATATTGTACAAACTTCCACCTATGGAATCATATTCTGTGTTTCCACAAGACTCATGGGCATAGTCAAGCCTGAGCAGTGCTGTCACAAGGCATTTGTCCCCAGAGGCACAAGAAGGAAGGCTCATTATGTGGGGAGGTTATGGAATAAACAGGACTGACCCCAGCTCTCTCCTTCCTTCCTCCTGTCCTCATCACCTGATCCCATCCCTCAACTGGGTTTTGAAAATCACTGTCAACACAGAATTTCACATTGGGAGAGATGGGGAGTCACTGAGGGACTGATTATGGGAGTAATGGGATAGGATTCCTGCGGATGCAGTGTAGAGAGTGACTTCTATGGGACCAAGGTCAGGGAGAGAGGCGCAGTGGGCAGGCTGCTGCAGTGGCCCAGGAGAGCTTGATGTATCATGTACCTATGTTGTTCCCTGGGTTGATGCCAATTCTCTTGAATAAGATGAATGACTTGCTCTGTTTAGGTTTCTATGGAAGCTTCATTACCTGGTCATAGTGCCTTCAATCATTAGCCATTCATGATTGTTCAACCTCCAGCTCCGCTCCCCTACCTGAGGTTGGGGGTGTGGGGAACTGTAGATGGAACCAATGGGGGAGGGCAGGCATGAAATTACCAAACCTCCTGTCAGGCAGTGATTTCCCTTGGCAACGAGAGCCCATTCTAAGGTTACTAGGCTCTTCCCAAAAGTCACCTACTTCACATAACAAAGACAATTCTATTGCTCTTAGCATTTAAGAACTATCAAGAGTTTTAAGAATTCTGTGCCAGGAAACGAACAACATACAAATGTACATATTTCTTATTATAAGTGATAATATCATTTTAGTGTCAATATTCAATTTATACAGTCCCCGTGAGGCAAGGGAAGAGAACACACTGCGATGTCTTCTTCATGGCTTTCTCCATTCTGGACTGATTCCTTCATTGTTTTTATTAAAGGTGGAATCTTTTTGCCATACACATAAGGACAGAGGAAAGTATGACTGACTAATGACTAAGCCACCAAGACCAGGTAATAAAGTTTCAATAGAAATTTCATCACAGCAAGTCAGTCCTGTTGTTTAAGAGAACTCTCATCAACTCAGGGAACAACATAGGTACATGCTTCTTCATGGCTCACCTGAATCACTGCAACAGCCTACTCACTGGACCTCTATCCCTGAAACTTGTCCCCTACAGGCCACTCCCTGCACTGTAGTCACAGGGATCCTAACCCATTACCCCAGTGACCAGTCCCTCAGTGACTCCCCATCTCTCCCACCGTCAAATTCTGATTCTTATCCTACAAGGCTTGTCAGGACCTGTCCCCATGGCCTCTTTGGTCTCATCACTTTCCCCTCTCCTCCCCTCCCACCCGCTCAGCTCTAGCTATCCTGGTAATTTCTGTTGCTCTTTTACACCAGGCATGTTCTCTTTGCAGCCTCTGCTCCAAGGCCCCATGTCACAGAGGGTTTCACCCATCAGTTTACAGAAGGCACACAGCCTCCTTTATACCCATCTCTCTACCTTCAACACACTCATAACCTAGCATAGTAGTCCCCCCTTTTGCTCGACTTTCTCCCTATGAGTAGGCAATGTGTATTGTCATATATTGTCTACAGCTCTTTCCCTGCACCAACAACAATGTTTTGTAGGGAATTAATATCTACATGGCAAGGGAATGAATCTCCCACTTCATGCTCAAAGCAAGCGCACAGTCATTGTGTAGAAGGAATATAAGTGAACTCCTCTCTGCTGGATGATAGGGCAGCTCCACATAATTATCAATATACCTCTAGCATTGTATATCCTGAGGGGATAATAATATAATAGTCAATAGTCAAACTAGGGACAAGGGATAGGGTCTTGAGACTTTACTAATATTGCATCAGCCTTGGCCCCATGAGCCAAATAACCCAGGGGCTGTGTTTCATGTCTTCCCTGCAGTTGCTCTGCTCAGTGGTCCCAAGTCCTTCTCATTAATTTTAATTAAAGAGGAATGATCATTATTTGATTATGAATGTGTTATCTTGCTCAAAGGAGGTATGTCAAGAAATTTTTTTGAGATTAACACATCTTGGTGGAAAATGGACAGAATTGGCAACGAGATATGTTTAAACTCAAGCTCAGGACTGGTAAGCTGTTCAAAGAACCCATGTAACATGGTTCCCCTGTTCAGCGGAGGAAACTGCTGACAACTTGACCCAGGACACAGGACATTTGCTTGGTAGTGCTAGTATAAGATACTATCATGTCACAACCCATTTTGATAAGCTACCTGATTCTGCCAGGAATTCTGAAAATACTAATGGTTGGTAAGAGTTTCTGGGTGCAGTTTGCCACTTTCATTACTTCCCAGTCCCCAAGCCTCAGTGGAGCCCCCAGATCACAGGGGAGAGTGAGTCTGTGTTTTTCCCTGACACCCAATACATGGTGTCTCTACCAACACCACCCGATTCCCGGTGGGCATCCCACAAGGCAATTTACTTCTGATAGTAAATCTGTGGAGTTACTGCAGGTCATGCAGGTTGAGGGCTCAAGTTTGCCCTCACTTCAAATGCCAGCCATGTGGTCCTGAATCACTCATGCTTGTGACCAAGTGGCTAAAATCAGAGGCTCCATGACCCCACCTCCATGTTCAATAACCAATAGAAGCAGTGACCGATATCAGGAAAACCGGTTACTTACTGTTGCCATGTTATTATAAAGTACAAAGCACAAAGACAGTGAAATGAAGCACATGCATAGGGAAAAGGGGGAATAGATGTGTGCCAAGCCACTGAGTTCTAGTGGAGCTCACCATCCTCACAGCACCTCCATGTGTTCACCATCCCAAATGCTCTCTGATCCCCAATATTTATGGATTTTTATTGAGGTGTCCATAAACAGGGGTATTCATTGAATCATTGGCCAAGGGTGATTGATCTGCATGTCAGTAATGTCCTGTCAATAAGGGGTGCTGGGTGGAGGGTGTTGAAAATTCTAACCTCTAAACCCATGATTGGTGCTTTTGTTGACCAGTCCCAACCTGCAGATCCCTCATGCCACCTTCCTTTACTCACCTGATTACCATAAGAAAAGAGAGTAAATTCCAGGAGTTTCAGGAGGTCTGTTCCAGTATCAGGACAACAATCAAATATTGATCATTTTTTTCTCTTTCATTCATATTTATTTGTTTTTAATTATACATTGGTTCCCTGCCATTCTCGGAAGATGACTAGTGAATTCTTTTTGTTTTAGTATCACTTTTTTCTTTTTATTTTTTTGAACATTTATTGAGATACAGTTAACAATCAATAAGCTGCATATATTTAGAGTGTACAACTTGGTACTTCTATTTTCTTACTAGTAATGTATATATGGCAATACTAATCTCAAAATTCATTCCCCCCCAACCCTCCCTGCTTTCCCCACTTGGTGTCCATATGTTTGTTCTCTATATTTGTGTCTTTATTTCTGCCTTTCAAGCTGGTTGATTTGTAACATTTTTCTATATTCCGCATATAGGTGTTAATATATGCTATTTGTTTTTCTTTCTGACTCACTTCACTCTGTATGACAGTCTCTAGATCCATCCGTGTCTGTACAAATGTTCCAATTTCATTCCTTTTTGCAGCTGAGTAATATTCCATTGTATATATGTACCACTTCTTTTTTATCCATTCATCTGTTGATGGACATTTAGGTTGCTTCCATGTTCTGGCTATTGTATATAGTGCTGCAATGAACACTGGAGTGCATGTGTCTTTTTGGATAATGCTCTCCTCTAGGTACATGCCCAGTAGTGGCATTGCTGTGTCACATGGCAGCTCTATTTTCAGTTTTGCAAGGAACCTCCATACTGTTCTCCATAGTGGCTTTATCAATATACAGTCCCACCAACAGTGTAAGAGCATTCCCTTTTCTCCTCAACCTCTCCAGAATTTATTATTTGTAGATTTTCTTATGTTACCCATTCTAAATGGTGTGAGGTGATACCTCATTGTAATTTTGATTTGCATTTCTCTAATAATTAGTGATGTTGAGCAGCTTTTCATGTGCCTCAGGGCCATCTGTATATCTTTCTTGGTGAAATCCCTATTTAGGTCTGCTGCCCATTTTTTGATTGGGTTATTTGTTTTTCTGATATTGAACTGGATGAATTGTGTATATATTTTGGAGATTAATCCTTTGTCTGTTGATTCACTTGCAAATATTTTCTCCCATTCTAACCATTGTCTTTTCGTCTTGCTCATACTGTCCTTTGCTGTGCAGCAGCTTTGAAGTTTCATTAGGTCCCATTTATTTATTTTTCTTTTTATTTCCATTACTCTAGGAGGTGGATCAAAAAAATTCCTGCTGTGATTTATGTCAAAGAGTGTTCTTCTTATGTTTTCCTCTAGGAGTTTTATAGTGTCTGGCCTTACACTTATGTCTTTAATCCATTTTGAGTTTATTTTTGTGTATAGTGTTAGGGAGTGTTCTAATTTCATTCTTTTACATGTAGCTCTCCAGTTTTTCCAGCACTACTTATTGAAGGGGCTGTCTTTTCTCTATTGTATATCCTTGGCTCCTTTCTCATAGATTAGCTGACCATAGTTTATCTCTGGTCTTTCTATCCTCTTGCATTGATCTATATTTCTGTTTTTGTGCCACTACCATACTGTCTTGATCACTGTGGCCTTCTAGTATAGTTTGAAGTCAGGATGCCTGATTCCACCAACTTCGTTTTTCCTTCTCAAGATTGCTTTGTCTATTCTGGGTCTTTTGCATTTCCGTACAAATCATAAATTTCTTTTTCTAGTTCTGTCAAAATTGCCATTGGTAATTTGATAGGGATTGCATTGAATCTGTAAATTGCTTTCGGGAGTATAGTCATTTCCACAATGTTGATTTTTCCAATCCAAGAACATGGTATCTCTCTCCATCAGTTTGTGTCAACTTTGATTTCTTTTAGTAGTGTCTTATAGTTTTCTGAGTACAAGTCTTTTACATCCTTAATTAGGTTTATTCCTCGGTATTTTATTCTTTTTGTTGCAATGGTGAATGGGATGGTTTCCTCAATTTCTCTTTCTGATCTCTCATTGTTAGTGTTTAGGAATGCAAGAGATTTCTGTGTATCAATTTTGTATCCCACAACTTTACCAAATTCACTTATTAGCTCAAGTAGATTTCTGGTGGCATCTGTAGGATTTTCTATGTATTGTATCATGTCATCTGCGAACAGTGACAGGTTTACTTCTTCTATTCCAATTTGGATTCCTTTTATTTCTTTTCCTTCTCTGATTACTGTGGCAAGGACTTCCAAAACTATGTTGAGTAGTAGTGAAGAGAGTGGACGTCCTTGTCTTGTTCCTAATCTTAGAGGGCATGCTTTCGGTTTTTCAACATTAAGAATGATGTTTGCTCTGGGTTTGTCATATATGGCCTTCAATATGTTGAGGTAGGTTCCCTCTATGCCCACCTTCTGGAGAGTTTTTATCATAAATGGGTGTTGAATTTTGTCAAAATCTTTTTCTGCATTTATTGGGATGATCATGTAGTTTTTATCCTTCATTTTGTTAATATGGTATATCACATTGATTGATTTGCATATACTGAAGAATCTTTGCATTCCAAGGGTAAAACCCACTCGATTATGGTGTATGATCCTTTTAATGTGTTGGTGGATTCTGTTGGCTAATAATTTGTTGAGGAATTTTGCCTCTAAATTCATCAATGATATTGGTCTATAGTTATCTTTTTTTGTCGTATCTTAGTCTGGTTTTGGTATCAGGGTGATGGTGGCCTCATAAAATGCTTTTGGGAGTGTTCTTTCCTCTGAAATTTTTTGGAACAGTTTAAGAAGGATGGGTGTTAGCTCTTCTCTAAATGTTTGATAAAATGCACCTGTGAATCCATCTGGTCCTGGACTTTTGTTTGTTGGAAGATTTTTTTTAATTTTATTTATTTATTTATTATTTTTTGGGGGGTACACCAAGTTCAATCAACTGTTTTTATACGCATATCCCTGTATTCCCTCCCTTCCTTGTGTTGGAAGATTTTTAATCACAGTTTCAATTTCATTCTTTGTGATTGGTCTGTTCATATTTTCTGTTTCTTCCTGCTTCAGTCTTGAAAGTTTATTCCTTTCTAAGAATCTCTCCATTTCATCCAGGTTGTCCATCATATTCGCATATTCTTGCTTGTAGTAGTCTCTTACGGTGCTTTTTATTTCTACACTGTCCATTGTAACTTCTCCTGTTTCATTTCTAATTTTATTGTTTTGAGTCCTCTCCCTCTTTTACTTCATGTATCTTGCTAGAGGTTTATCAATTTTATTTAACTTCTCAAAAAACCAGCTTTTAGTTTTATTGATTTTTACTATTGTTTTCTTTGTTTCTATTTCATTTATTTCTTTCTCTTTTCCTTTTATAGATGGGATTTATTTTGCATTGCTATAACAATTTCATTGTAGACCAAGGGAGAAAAAGGAAAAGGAGGATAAAACTACCACACTGAGCAAATTACTAAAGCTTTTCTACTTTTAACAGGATTTTCCATCTGGTAGGTTTATTGTCACACCCCTTCAGAACAGACAAGATGCTTGCCATATTTTAAAGATTATAGAGGATTGTTAAGATGGTGCCAAAGTAGAGGGAAGTGGAATGCATCCCTCTCCACAGATGCATTGGGAATGCACCAAAAGACACAATAATTCTCACAGAGAACCAACTGAACACCAGCAGATGACCTCGGACACCAGAAAGGACTGCAAGTATCCTGAAATAACCAGTAGGGAGGAATTTATGATGGCTTAAAGAGGGTGAAGTGGCTGAGCTGTGGCAGACGGGAGGCAGTGAGAAACACACGGAGAGTCCACATCCTGGCTCAGCATTCCCAGACTGAGACATCAATTCACAGCTAAACAGGGAGTCTAGGAGCGGGAGCGTGGGAACTGGAGAACTGGTTCAGGGTGAAAAACATTGTTAGCATTGAGTAGAAGGACCGAGAAGACAGGAGGGAAGAGGTCCGCAGTGTGGAGTGCCTACCGCAAAGGGATGCAAGACCATAGTGGTGGCTGGATACTGCTGACCCACAAGCAGGGGGGAGGAGCTGCCAGCATAGCATCTCTCTGGGTGTCTGGGAAGGGCAGAGGAAGGACCTCTGAGAGGCCAAGCTAAGGAACTCAGGGATAACAGAGCCACTCAGGCCCTCCGGCGGGGCTGGCTAACAGTGCCGACAGGCAGCCAAGAGCAAAAAAGCCTGGAGAGAGGTCCAAATCTGAGACACTCTGTTTACACCTGAGCCACCAGTGTCCCTCTGCAACAGGCACCTCCACGCCCGACTGAACCTCCTGTTGAAACCCTCTGCAACAGGCACCTCCACGTCCCTCTGCAACAGCTACCTCCATGCCCAACTGAACTGACCCAGAGAGTGGGCCACTGCTCACTCACTCCCAGGGGAAGGAGCCACTATTTTACCCTCTCCTTCCCCACACACCAGCACTTACAGATGAACAATAAGGGAAACTCTGCTGGTTGCAGAATAATACAAAAACCCAGGGTGGTTAGAAGGATACTTACAGCTGAGACCCAAAGGAAACAGAATATTAGCATTAATTGTATTGAACTGGTCCATTCTGGGGTCGGTTCTATTTTTTTTCTCTTTATTAATTACGATCTTAGTCCTTAGGGATTTGCAAGTTTGATAACACATTATTTTACTCTATTTGTTATTCTATTTTTATTATTAGCCTTTTTATATATTTCTATCTCTAGCTAAGCTTTTCTAGTGCAGACTATATATCTCCCCTACCTTCTTTTCATCTCTATCTTTTATATATTTCTATTTCTTTTTATTTTCATATTGTCAGTCACACTACGCATTTCTGTTTCCCTGTCTTCTATCCTTTTTAAGTTTATTTTATCTTAACAGACTTATAAGCAATATTATCAATCTGCTCAGTTTCCTTGCTTTATTCTCCAGATGACACATTGCCTTGGTATTTATTATTAGGTTTTTGACTTTATCTTAGTTCTTAGTATAATTGTGTAATTTCATTCTGAGAATCTCGTCTGTCTGGTGGTACTCTAGCTCTTTTTTATACTTGATCCTAGCTTTCAATAGCTTCCTGGATTTGTGTTTGTGTGTGTGAGGTGTTATTTGTTTGTGTGTTTGTTTGTTTTTGCTTTTGTTTTTGTTTTGTTCTGTTTTGGTTATGAAATTCTGTTGGTTTCTTCTTTGAATGTCTGATAGCATACTGGGGTTCTTCTGCCAGGTCTTTTTTGGTGCCTAATATTCTATTGGATTCCGTATCTGTGTGGCTTGTAGATGTATGTGTTTCCTAGACTTAGTATTTGTTTGACTCAACACTTGGACATTAGTCTGGGGCTTGGAGAATCTTCTTGAAACCCCTTTATTGTCGGGACAAGCAACCCCTGAAGCTTGAACTACCATGAGAAAACAAAGAAACACCATGCAGGCAAGGGAGCAGAAAAAAAAACCCACAAGACTAAATAAATGAAGAGGATATAGGAAAAATGCCAGAAAAAGAATTCAGAGTAATGATAGTAAAAATGATACAAAATCTCAATAACAAAATACAGAAAATACAAGAAACAGTTAATAAGGACTCAGAAGAACTAAAGAACAAACACAAAGCAATGGACAACAAAATAACTGATGTTATAAACACTCTAGATGGTATAAACTTCAGAATAACTGAGGCAGAAGAATGAATAAGTGAGTTGGAAGATAGAATGGGGGAAATAACTGCCACAGAGCAAGAAAAAGAAAAAAGAATAAAAAGAATAGAAGACAGTCTCAGAGACCTCAGTGATAACATTAAGTGTACCAACATTAGAATCATAGGAATCCCAGAAGTAGAACAAAAAAAGAAAGGGTCTGAGAAAATATTTGAAGAGGTTATAGTGGAAAACTTCCCCAACATGGGAGAGGAAATAAATAATCAAGTCCAAGAAGCACAGAGAGTCCCATACAGAATAAACCTAAGGGGAAATAGACCAAGGCACATATTAATCAAACTAATGACAATTAAACACAAAGAAAAAATATTAAAAGCAGCAAGAGAAAAGCAACAAATAACATATAAGGGAAAACCCATAAGGATAACAGCTAACCTTTCTACAGTAACTCTGCAGGCCAGAAGGGACTGGCAGGATGTACCGAAAGTCCTGAAAGAGAAAAACCTACAGCCAAGAATATTCTACCCAGCAAGAATCTCATTCAGATTTGAGGGAGAAATCAAAAGCTTTCCAGACAAGCAATAGCTAAGAGAATTAAGCACCACAAAACAAGCCTTACAACAAGTGCTAAAGGAACTTCTCTAAGGAGGAAATGCAAGAAAAGCAAAACACATACAAATACAAACCCAAAACAATTCAGAAAATGGTAATCGGAACACACACGTCAATAATCACCTTAAATGTAAATGGATTAAATGTTCCAACCAAAAGACACAGACTGGCTGAATGGATACAAAAACAAGACCCTTCTATATGCTGCCTACAAGAAACCCACTTCAGACCAAGGGATACATATAGACTGAAAGTAAAGGGATGGAAAAAGATATTCCATGCAAATGGAAGTCAAAAGAAAGCTGGAGTAGCAATACTCATATCAGACAAATTGGACTTTAAAGTAAAGACTATTAAAAGAGACAAGGAAGGACACTACATAATGATCAAGGGATCCATTCAAGAAGAACATATCACAATGGTAAATATCTATGCCCCCAATATAGGAGCACCTCAATACATAAGGCAAATGCTAACAGCTATAAAAGGGGACATCGACAGGAACACAATAATAGTGGGAGACTTGAACACCCCACTTACATCAATGGACAGATCATCCAAACAGAAAATAAATAAAGACACACAAGCTTTAAATGACACATTAGACCATCTCGAATAATTGATATTTATAGGGCATTCCATCCAAAAATGACAGAAAACACTTTCTTCTCAAGTGGGTCACACATCAAACCTTGGCAAATTCAAGAAAATCGAAATCATATCAAGCATCTTCTCAGACCACAATGCTCTAAGACTACATATCAATTACAGGAAAAAAACTGCAAAAAATACAAACACATGGAAGCTAAACAATTCACTATTAAACAACCAAGAAAACATTAAAGAAATCAAAGAGGAAATCAAAAAATATATAGAAACAAATGACAATGAAAATACAACATCCCAAAACCTTTGGGACGCAGCAAAAGCAGTTCTGAGAGGGAAGTTTATAGCAATACAGTCCTACCTTAAGAAACAAGAAAATGATCGAATAAACAACCTAACCTTACACCTCAAACAATTAGAGAAAGAAGAACAAAGAAACCCCAGAGTGAGCAGAAGGAAAGAAATCATAAAGATCAGAGCAGAAATAAATGAAAAAGAAAGGAAGGAAGCAATAGCAAAAATTAATAAAACTAAAAGCTGGTTCTTTGAGAAGATTAACAAAATTGATAAACCATTAGCCAGACTCATCAAGAAAAAAAGGGAGAAGACGCAAATCAACAGAATTAGAAATGAAAAAGGAGAAGTAACAACGGACACCACAGAAATACAAAAGATCATGAGAGACTACTACAAGCAACAATATGCCAATAAATTGGATAACCTGCAAGAAATGGATACATTCTTAGAAAAATACAATCGCTAAAGACTGAAGCAGGAAGAAATAGAAACTACGAACAGACGGAAGTACGGAAACTGAGGCAGTGATGAAAAATCTCCAAACATACAAAAGCCCAGGTCCAGATGGATTTACAGGCAAATTCTATCAAACATTTCGAGAAGAGCTAACACCTACCCTTCTCAAACTCTTCCAAAATATAGCAGAAGGATAAACACTTCCAAACTCATTCTACAAAGCCACATCACCCTGATAACAAAGCCAGGCAAAGATGTCACAAAAAAAAAAAAAGAAATTTAGAGGCCCATATCACTGATGAATATAGATTCAAAAATCCTCAACTCGAGGTTTGGGAGGGGGCAGGGGGTGAAGGGGAAGCTGAGACAAAGTGAGAGAGTAGCAAAGACATATATATATATACTACCAACTGTAAAATTGATAGTCAGTGGGAAGTTGTTGTATAACGAAGGGAGTCCAACTCGAGGATGGAAGATGCCCTAGAGGACTGGGGCGGGGAGGGTGGGGGGGACTCGAGGTGGGGAATCAAGCAAGGGAAGGAATACGGGGATATGTGTATAAAAACAGATGATTGAACTTGGTGTACCCCCCCAAAAAAAAAGATAGTAGCTAACAGAATCCAACAGCACATTAAAAAAATCATACACCATGATCAAGTGGGGTTTATTCCTGGGATGCAAGGATTCTTCAATATATGAAAATCAAAGAACGTGATACATCATATCAACAAATTGAAGGATAAAAACCATATGATAATCTCAATAGATGCAGAAACAACTTTTGTCAAAATTCAACATACATTTATGATAAAAAGCTCTCCAGAAAATGCACATAGAAGGAAATTACCTCAACATAATAAAAGCCATATATGAGAAACCAAAAGCCAACATCATTCTAAATGGTGAAAAACTGAAAGAATTCCCTCTTAGAACAGGAACAAGACAAGGGTGTCCTCTCTCACCATTATTACTCAACATAGTTTTCGAAGTTTTAGCCCCAGCAATCAGAGAAGAAAATGAAATAAAAGGAATCCAAATTGGAAAAGAAGAAGTAAAATTGTCACTCCTTGCAGATGACATGATATTATACATAGAAAACCTGAAAGACTCTACCAGAAAAGTGCTAGCAGTAGTTGATGAATTTAGTAAAGTAGCAGGATACAAAATTAATGCGCAGAAATCCCTTGCATTAATCCCTATACACTAATGATGAAAGAGCAGAAAGAGAAATTAAGGAAACTCTCCCACATACCATTGCCACAAAAAGAATAAAATACCTAAGAATAAACCTGCCTAAGGAGGCAAAAGATCTGTATGCAGAAAACTTTAAGACACTGATGAAAGAAATCAAAGACGACACAAACAGACAGAGGGACATACCGTATTCCTGGATTAGAAGAATCAACATTGTGAAAATGACTATACTGCCTGAAGCAATTTACAAATTCAATGCAATCCCTATCAAATGAGCAATGGCATTTTTCACAGAACTAGAACAAGAAATCCTACAATTTGTATGGAAATGCAAAAGACCCCGAATAGCCAAAGCACTCTTGAGATGGAAAGACAGAATTGGTGGAATCAGGCTTCCTGACTTCAAACTATACTACAAGACCACAGTGATCAAGACAGTATGGTACTGGCACAAAAATAGAAAGGAAGATCTTTGGAACAGAATAGAGAACTCAGAGGTAACCCCAAGCACATGTGGGCAACTTAGCTTTGACAAAGCAGGTGAGAATATGCAATGGAAAAAAGACAGCCTCTTCAATGAATGGTGATGGAAAAATTGGACAGCAACATGTAAAAGAATGCAATTAGAACACTTCCTAACACCATACACAAAAATAAATTCAAAATGGATTAAAGACCTAAATGTAAGGCCAGACACTATAAAACTCCTAGAGGAAAACATAGGCAGAACACTCTATGACATACACCAAAGCAAGATTCTTTTTGACCCACCTCCTAGAATCATGGAAGTAAAATCAAGAATAAACAAATGGGGCCTCATGAAACTTAAAAGCTTTTGTACAGCAAAAGAAACCATAAACAATACAGGAAGACAATGCTCAGAATGGGAGAAAATGCTTGCCAATGAAGCAATGAACAAAAGATTGGTCTCCAAAATATACAAGCAGCTCATGAAGCTTAATACCAAGAAAGCAAATAACCCAATCCACAAATGGGCAGAAGACCTAAATAGACATTTCTCCAAAGAAGACATACAGATGCCCAAAAAACACATGAAAAGATGCTCAACATCACTAATTATCAGAGAAATGCAAGTCAAAGCCTCAGTGAGGTATCACCTCACATGGATCAGAATGGCCATCATCAAGAGATCTTGAAACAACAAATGTTGGAGAGGGTGTGGAGAAAAGGAGATTCTCCTGCACTGTAGGTGGGAATGTACGCTGGTACAGCCACTATGGAAAACAGTTTGGAGGTTCCTTAAAAAACTTAAAATAGAACTACCATATGATCCAGTCATCCCACTCCTGGGCATATACCCAGAAAAAACCATAATCCAAAAAGAAACATGTACCATAATATTCATTGCAGCACTGTTACAATAGCCAGGACATGGAAGCAACCTAAATGCCCATCAACAAATGAATGGATAAAGAAGATGTGGCATATATATATGATGGAATATTACTCAAATATAAAAAGGAATGAAATGGAGCTATATGTAATGAGGTGGATAGACGTAGAGTCTGTCATACAGAGTGAAGTAAACCAGAAAAAGAAAAACAAATATTGTGTGTTAACTCATATACATGGAATCTAAAAAAAAAAAAAAAAAGTTACTGATGAACCCAGTGACAAGACAAAAATTAGCATGCAGATGCAGAGAATGGACTGGAGGACATGAGGTTTTGGGGGGTGGGCCAGGGGTGAAGGGGAATCTGGGATGAAGTGAGAGAGTAGCATAGACATATGTATACTACCAACTATAAAAGACATAGCCAATGGGAAGTTGCTGTATAACAAAGGGAGATCAACTTGATGATGGATGATGTCTTAGAGGACTTGGACGAGGAGGAGGGGGAGTTGAGGGAGGGAGGGAATATCTTAATATGTGTATAAATACAGCTGATTGACTTTGGTGTACCTCAAAAACTGGTACAAGTGTGTAAAGCAATTATATTCCAATAAAAAAAGAAATTTACAAAATAAAATGGCAAAACACATGTAGAGAAACAGTGAATGTAGCATATATTTAATAATTATAACAAAAATTCAGTTATTCTTCCCAGCTTCCCCTTCGCTGGGATGAAGTGAGTGAGTAGCATAGACATATATACACTACCAACTGTAAAATAGGTAGATAGTGGCAAGTTGCTGTATAACAAAGGGAGATCAACTCGATGATGGGTAATGACTTAGAGGGCCAGGACAGGGAGAGTGGGAGAGAGTCACAGGAGGGCGGGGATATGGGGATATATGTATAAATAGAGCTGATTCACTTTGGTGAAACTCGCAAGCTGGTACAAGAGCATAAAGCAATTATATTCCAATAAAGAGCTTAAAAATAAATAAATAAAGATTACAGGTTGCCACTGAAGGAAAAATTTTACTGTCATTGTACATCAAGGTTGAAAAACTGTCCTGCATGAAAAATATATTTAGATATTAAATGAATAAAAGCAAAAAGAAAATATTTTTGTGTTTAAGGAAAGGTTAAATTCCTCAAAATGTGCCACCTACAAGGACATTCATTCCTCCTGGATTCACTCAGGTGGAGGGAGTTCTTGCTTCCGCCCACCTCACTCATTAAACTGTGTTTTTGCCTAACAGCATGCATTAAGGTAAACAAATCTTTTTCTGAAGAGATCTTAACGAAACTGTGGACAAATAGCAAACTTTTGGCTTTAAAACAGGTTAACACATGCATAGCCTTTAGTAATGTACATTAAGCATATTTCTCTTGGACTAGTGACAAGAAAAGATGAACATGCTCATTAACAATGTCAAAAAGTTTAAAATTCAGTGTCCAAGCAATTCCTAATGATGCTTCTGTAGCTTTAAGCTCTAGACAGTATAGAATTTACGCAAATGCATTAAAGAATTCAAGCTTGGCAAATTACATTCAAGCAGCTTATTAAACTATATATACAGAAAGTAAATGATAAATACAGAATTAAAACAGTCCTTCTGTTTTCCTGATAGCCTTGAAAATTGACAAACTTTTGAGGACAGTTCTATGATATTAAACATTAGGTAACCACAGATGAGTGGAAGCTTAAGTACACAAACTGATTTAAAATACTCAAAATGACTTTGCAGTGTTTAATATAATTCAGTTTGTAGGTAAGGGCAGAAGACAATATTTAACAAAAATAATCACATGGATTGACCTAGAAATCAAAAGTGAATAGATATGAATACAATATCCAAAATCTATATTTTAAGGAAACATTAACCATCTATTCAAAGTTATACAAGAATTTGAAGGATTAAAGTCTTCTGTGACATAAAGCCATTTCGAATAATTTCATGTCTCAGCTGAGCAGGATGAGAGGGTGAAAGAATAGGTGAGTCGCCCCTTTTGGGCAGTGAGACAGTGAAAACACACACAACAGCAGCCTTCCCCGGCCTGCTGTTCTCCCTGACTGATTGCGTGTGTGGCATTAGTAGCAGCATGCTGAGGGCCAACTTTAAGGCCATTTGCCTCGTTATTAATGTCAAAGAGGCCTTCTTGGATTTTTTCATAAATTTATTTTGCTGTATTAATAAATGCCTCTTCTACATTAGAAGCAGTCATAGCAGAAGCTGCCATGAAGAGAAGTTCATGTTCTTGTGCAAAAGCTTCACCTTCTTTTCTTACTTCTCTTCTAGATTCTAAATCATGTTTATTTCCAATAAGCATAATGACCATGTTGGAATTGGAATGCTGGCGGGCATCTCCTAACCAGGTTGTCAAGTGGTTGAATACGTCTCTCCTTGTAATATCATACACTAGTAAAGGCCCTGCTGCACCTCTGTACTATGACCTTGTGATGGAACGAAAGGACTCTTGGTCCTGCTGTATCTCATATCTGAAGTTTTATCAGTTTTCCATCAATAGCTATCATTCGAGCACCAAACTCTACACCAATAGTTAGGTCAGGCACTGGATGAAACCTCTTGTCTGTAAACTGTAGCAATGAGCATGATTTACCAACACCTGTGTCGCCAATGATGATGTATTTGAAGACATAGGCATACGCCATGGCCGCAGGCACTGCGTGCCAGGACACAGGGCTCCTCCTCTTGCTACTTCTCCTCCTCCTCTGTGCCCCTCACCCCCAGTGCTGGTGCTGGGAAGGCTCCAAACACCAGGCCTTGCCTACCACCACCACAGCTGGGCCTGAGGGCACAAGAGAAAGTGGGACAAACTGACACCAAAGGAGCCCAAGGACACAGTTCCCTGCAGAGCCACTCAAACAATAACAGCCGCCATGGTGACTCCACCCCGCCTCCCTGCCAATCCGAAAGTGCTGCCTCTTTCATTTATTTCTGCTCTGATCTTTATGATTTCTCTCCTTCTACTAATTTGGGTGTTGTTTGCTCTTCTTTCTCTAGTTTCTTTATGTGTAAGGTTAGATTGTTTACTTGGGATTTTTCTTGTTTCTTGAGATAGGATTGTATTGCTATAAACTTCCCTCTTAGAAATGCTTTTGCTGCATCTCATAGATTTTGGATGGTATTGTTTTCTTTGTGATTTGTCTCTAGATATTTTATGGTTTACTCTTTGATTTCTTCAGTGATCTCTTGATTATTTACTAGCATATTGTTTAGCCTCCATGTGTTTGTGGTTTTTACCGTTTTGTTTTGTTTTTTCCTGTAACTGATTTCTAATTTCATAGTGCTGTGGTTGGAAAAGATGCTTGATATGATTTCCATTTTCTTGAATTTACCAAGGCTTGTTTTGTGACTCAAAATGTGATCTATCCTGGAGAATGTTGCATGTGCACTTGAGAAGAATGTGTAATCTGCTGTTTTTGGATGGAATGTCCTATAGATATCTATTAAATCAAGCTAGCTTATTGTCATTTAAAGTTTGTGTTTCCTTTTTAATTTTCTGTGTGGATGATGTGTCCATTGGTGGAAGTTGGGTGTTAAAGTCCCCCACTATGACTGTGTTACTGTTGACTTCCTCTTTCATAGTTGTTAGCATTTGCCTTATGTATTGAGAAGCTATTATACTGGGTGCATATACACTTATAATTCTTATCTCTTCTTTTGGATTGATCCCTTGATCTTCATGTAGTGTCCTTTCTTGTCTCTTGTAACATTTTTTATTTTAAAATCGATTTTATCTTATATGAGTATCACTACTCCAGCTTTCTTTTGATTTCCATTTCCATGGAATAGCTTTTGGCATCCCCTCACTTTCAGTCTGTATGTGTCCCTAGGTCTGAAGTGGGTCATTGTAGACAGTATATGTATGGGTCTTGCTTTTTTATCCATTCAGCCAGTCTGTGTCTTCTGGTGGGTGCATTTAGTCCATTTACATTCAAGGTAATGATTGATATGTATGTTCCTATTAGCATTTTCCTAATTGTTTTGTTTTTGATTTTGTAAGTCCTTTTCTTCTCTTCTGTTTCCCACTTAGAGAATTTCCTTTAGCATTTTCTGTAGGGCTGGTTTGGTGGTGCTAAATCCTCTTAGCTTTTGCTTCTCTGTAAAGCTTTTCATTTCTCCCTTGAATCTGAATGAGGTCCCTGCTGGGTAGAGTATTCTTAGTTGTAGGTTCTTCCCTTTCATCACTTTAAGTATATCGTGCCACTCCCATCTGGCTTGCAGAGATTCTGCTGAGAAATCCGCTGTTAATCTTATGGGAGTTCCCTTGTATGTTATTGGTCGTTTTTCCCTTGTTGCTTTTAATAACGTCTCTCTGTCTTTAATTTTTGTCAATTTGACTACCATGTCTCTTGGCATGTTTCTCCTTGGGTTTATCCTGCCTAGGACTCTCTGCACTGCCTAGGACTCTCTGCACTTCCTGTTTCCTTTCCCATGTTAGGGAATTTTTCAACTATAATCTCTTCCTATATTTTCTCAGGTCCTTTCTCTTTTCTCCTTCTGGGACCTGTACAATGAGAATGCTGGTGCATTTAACTTTGCCCCAGAGGTCTCTTGGGCTGTCTTCAGTTCCTTTAATTCTTTTTTCTTTATTCTGTTCTACATCAGTGATTTTCACCATTCTGTCTTCCAAGTCACTTATTTGCCCTTCTGCCTCAGTTAATCTGCTATTGCTTCCTCGTAGTGTATTTTTAATTTCAGTTATTGTGTTACATATATCTGTTTGTTTGTTCTTTAATTCTTCTAGGTCTTTGGTAAACTTTTCTTGCAACTTTTTGATCTTTGCATCCAGTCTTTTTTCAAAGTCCTGGATCATCTTTGCCATCATTATTCTGAATTCTTTTTGTGGGAGGTTGCCTGTCTCCTCTTCATTTAACTGTTTTTCTGGGGTTTATCTTGTCCCTTCATCTGGCACAAAATGCTCTGCCTTTTCATTTTCTCTATCTTTCTGTGGCTGTGGTTTTCAGTTCCACAGAAAGAATTATTGCTGATACTTCCTGATACTGCTGTCAGCCCTCTTGTGTAGGAAACTATCTAGGAGGTTCATGGGTGCTTCCTGATGGGAGGGACTGATGGTGGGTTGGGCTGGATGGGAGGAGCTCAGTAAAATTTTAATGAGCTTGTATGCCAAAGAGTGGGGCTGTGCTTCCAACTTGTTGGTGTTTTGGCCTGAGGCTACTCAGCACTGGAGCTTACAAGCTCTTTGGTGTGGCTAATGGCTGACTCTGGGAGGGCTTGCACCAATGAGCCCTTCCCAGAACCCATGCCTCCAGGGTCCCTGTCCCCTCAGTGAGCAGAGGTTGCCTCACCTCTGCAGACAACCCTCCAACACCACAGGTAGGTCTTGTTCAGTCTTCTATGGGATCACTGCTCCTTGCTGCTGGGTCCTGGTGAGCACATTATTTTTTGTGTGCTCTCCAAGAGTGGAGTCTCTGTCTCCCCAATGTTGTGGCAGTCTTGCAAGCAAATGCCACTGGATTTGAATGTCTGATTCTCTGCAGATTCCTCCTCCCATTGCTGGACCCCCAGGTTGGGAAGCCTGATGTGGGGCTCAGAAGCCTCACTTTAGTCGGTGGACCTCTGTTGTATAACTGTTCTCCAGTTTGTGAGTCACCCACCCAGCATTTATGGGATTAGATTTTCACACAATTGTGCCTCTTCTACTGCCTCATCATGGCTTCTCCTTTGTCTCTAGATGTGGGGTGTCTTTCTTGGTGAGTTCCATTGACTTTCTGTTGATGATTGTTCAGCAGTTAGTTGTCATTCTGGTGCTCTTGCAAGAGGGTGTGTGTGCACATCCTCCTCCTCCACCATCTTGAAATGTCTTCCCCAAAAATCAAATATTGATCTTTTGATTACATTACACTGAGGTTCAGGGATATGGGACTGACCAGGTAGAGAGAGACTCAGAAATGGGGTCCCTGATCTGGAAGTGTTAGGCATAGTATATATATTTTTTTAATTTCAATTTTTTTTCCTATTGAGAGTCATGAAATATTCCTGTAATTCAAACTGTCCAACTTCCCAGGACAAATCCAGAGAGGGTTGGCAGCAGCCATCCTACTTCTGCTCCCCAGCCCCTTCCATGCACTCCACACCTTGCCCCCCAGCATGTAGAGGAGAGGTGAGCCAGCACTTACCCTGGGTGTGTTTTTGCCTTATATCCCCCAGAGTGAAGAGCACCAGGGTAACCAGGAGGATGAGAAGTGCTAAGCACAGGCAGAGCTGGCTCATTTTTGAGGCCTTTCAGGAAGGCTTCTCAGGAAAGCTGGGAGATGCCAGAGCTTTTCCTAACCCAGCTGAGGTGTGGGATCAGGTGATGAGGACAGGAATGAGGAAGGGGAGGAGCTGGGGTCAGTCCTGTATGTTATGTGACCTCCCCACATAATCAGGCTTCCTTCTTCTGTGTGCTGGTGCCAATTCCCTGTGACGTCACTTCTCAAACTTGACTATGCCCGTGCATCTCAGGGAAACACGCATTGTTATTCCATGTGTGGAATTTTGTCCAATATGTTGATTCAGGGAGCATCCCAGCACCTAAAGCCATGCATGGCAGGTGACAGACAGTCAGTGTGTGTATGAAAGCAATTCAAAGGAAAGATAAATAATCAGTAGTGTATTAGCTCAAGTCCTCCTTTTTCAGCCTCCTTCAGTTGTCATCCTACCTGGGCATGAATATCCTTCACCCCCACCTTTATCTACCTAACTCAGAAGACAAACGTAACACAGGACACCTTCCAGCAAGCTTTGCCACAGTTTCCCCACTGAATGGACACTTGCTATTCACTTGGCACTGTGGTCCAGCCAGAAGCATAAGTTGAAAGAGATGTTGTCCTCCTGGGTAGCAAACCTGTTTTCTGGGTAGAAAAGAAGAGTAAGTGTTGTGAGCAGTGGGGAAGCGTGGACCTGAATATGTCTCTACTGCATGACCTCTCACCACCATTACCTGTATTCAAAAACAGGACAGTTGTCTGCCTGAGTGGACCTCAGGGGAGTTTGGAAGTTCGGCTAAAACAGCCCGCCTCTTCCTGCTCTCTACCCCAGTGATTTTGGAAAAATAGGACCTCGATTTGGGTACCAAATTTGCTTTGGCTAATTTGTGTGCTAGGGACTTAAATCTCCCAGATCTCACTTTCTTCAAATGTTGCAAAATCAATGCTGCCTACATCATGGAATTGCTTTGGAAGAAATGGAGGCAAGACAGCTACAAGGGGAGTCAACGCTTATCATCATTCAAACTGTGCAATTCCACAGGCAAACTGTGAGTAATTTATGACCCACCCAGAAGTCCACCTAGTTTGGAAGGAAAAGAATAAGAAGGTGAAGGCAAAGGCAAATGCAAAGGCAAAGGTGAAGTAGTAGTAGAAGAAGAAGAAGAAGAAGAAGAAGAAGAAGAAGAAGAAGAAGAAGAAGAAGAAGAAGAAGAAGAAGAAGAAGAAGAAGAAGAAGAAGAAGAAGAAGAAGAAGAAGAAATTACAGCAGATAAAACTGAGGTTCTTCTATGTGTCAGTCATTATTCTAAGAGTTTCCCATGTACTAGGTCATCTAATCCTCAATAATCCTTGAAGAGGGGAGAGGAACTGGTGAATTTTTCTCATGTTACAAAGGAGGAAATGGAGTTAACAAGAAATAAAGTAATTATCCTAAGGATTTAGAGTGTAGAGAGAGCATTTCAATCCAGAAATCTGGTTCAGAGTCTGTGCACATGCACTCTGGTGTGGTGTAAGCTTTAAATTACAGTGCCCATGTGAGGGCTTACATACCCACAATCTCCTCACTCAATGCCATGTATTCACTCCCAGTGACCACCACGTAGCATTGAGGCTCCCTCATCTCACCCATCCACACATATTCAAGCAATCTTCCATTAACACACACACACACACACACACACACACACACACACTCACACACACACACAGATTGTGCTGCATTTCCACGGTCAAGAACAGAGCTGAGCTCAATGCCCAGAAGTCCCAGGAACAAGCCCAGCCAAATTTAAGACACACACGGAGCAGGTGATTAGCTGCAGGGGACAGGAGGGGCTGTCTTCCTGGCACAAAGACACACATTACCTTGACAAGGGCAGTAGTTCTCCATACAGAGCTGCCTCAGTGGGCAAGGACATCAGGACAAGGGCACACACAAAACATTCCATAGTGTGTGGAGGGTCTGCTCTCTCCTGAGACATTTCACATGCATGATTTCATTTAGCCTCATGTCAGTCTACATCTGGGATTCTCATCCCATTTTGCCAACCAGAAAGGTTCACAGATGTCAAGCAACTTGCTCAGGATCCATAGCCAGCAGGTGGCACAACCAGGATTCTTGTTCAGGAGGCCCTCTGGCCCTGCACATCTCCTGCTTCAGTTTGTGCAGGGAACAGCAGAGACTCCCCCTTGCGGCAGACACTCTTCTTTTCTCTGCCCTATCCTCTCTCATCTGTCTTTCTATGTCTCCCAATATCCTCCTTTCCTGGTCCTCCTCCCTCTAGTCCAGGTTAGAAGCCCCCAAATTCCGAAGAACCCTGTTGGACCCATCCTCGCTCAACTTCCCACCTCCCTGCTCATGAGTGACTGAGGGCTCTAATTTCTTCCCTACCCTGGCGGGAATCTTCAGAGAAATCACAAGGCAGGAACGTTACAGGGGTTGTATTATGGATAAAGATCACTGATCCCAACACTGTGGACCCGACGTCATATATTTGCTTGTAGTCCTCAGTTTATGCCTATGAAAAACAGAATCTTGGATTCCATGCTCCCTAAGGCCACTTCTTGAAATGAATGGAATGCACCCAAGGCAGGCAGAAGATGTTTAGATTTTTGTGATGCTGTGCCTTGTGAGATGTACATTCAGATCCAGGTCATGGGTGCCCATCTTCTTGCTATGTGATACAACAGGACCTCAGTAATTTCACTTACATACTCTTCCTCCATAAAAGTGGTGTCACAAATACTGTTTCTTTAGTATTGTTTTAAAGATTAAAAAGGAAACACATAAAGGAGAAGGTCCATTATTGTTAGTATATAAGTATTGTCAGCTCACACAATACAATGTACAGTTTACAATATTTGCCAGGATTTAAAAGTGGGGGATTTCTTATAAAAGTATATTTCTAGTGTTGTTGGAAGAATGAAAGGAACTAGCAACACAGTGTTGCAGTTTAACAAGAGATGTGGATCTTAAACTTGAGTAAGCATCAGACTCACTTAGCCAGTTGTTCAACAGATATGTGAGATCTTCCCACCAACCACAGAGTTTTGATTCTGTAGGACAGGGGTGGGATCTGAATATCTCCATCTAACAGGATTCTAGAGCTGCTGATGGTGCTGCACAAGGGACCACACTGTGAAAACCATGAACTATGCCAAGTAGAGCTGCTCTCTTCTCATGAGGGGAGAGTGCTCTCCAGTTTCAATAATCCCCACCAAGCTTTGTTATACACCCTGCGCCCACCCCACTCCAAACACATCCATCTTCATCACTTACCTCACCTGCAATGAATTTAAAATTGTGACCTTTAGGCTGGAATCACAGTAAGTGTTCACTAAAAGGTAGCTTCTTATTTAACAATCTTATGGAGTAAGTATTATTTTTCCAATCTGACAGAGGAAGAAACTGAAGTTTAGCTAAGGGAAAATGACTTGCTAGAGAAGAAACAACTGAAACTCAGAAGGAAGACACTCCCCCAAATCATGTAAGTCATGTGGTCCCAGTTATTTCAATGTTATAAATACACAAACACACAAACATCACACATGAAAATCTAACTGATATTAATAAAGATGTTGCATCAAAGTTTATGGACATGACTACATGAGTTAACATCATATCTATCAAGAGAGGGAAGAAGGAAATCTTAAAATGGGAGGTTACATGAGTCTGCTGCAGACCTGCACACTTTACGGTGACTGTAAACAAGTGAACATTGAAGATCTGAGAAATTCCCAGGAACAAACAAGCTGCCTTTCACCAAACAGTGGAGCTTTCTCCTCTTGGATTCTTGCACCCATTCAAACTCCCTTCTCTCCTGGGAGACTTCTCTCTCTGAGTATGTGGTATATTTTTTGCTCTGCCAAGTAGCAATTGTCTGTCCTTTTCCTGATACAGCAGCATAATTTTGCTTAAGGAATGACTCTTCTCCAGGACAAGAGGGATTTGGGTGCCTGTCAAAGTGCCTGACCTACGCCTAGGCAAAGAGTGGCCAATCAGATGCTCTCCCCAGAATTTAATCCTGATCAATGAATCACAAAAGATCCCCAAATGGAGGTAATTCAGAGGTGGCCTGAGAAGACCCTGGATCTTCCTTGCTTACCTCATTTTCCAAGCTGTGATTTTTAGCACTACCTTCAGTCCATAAGCTGAATTAAATCAGTTAGTGCTGTGGGTGCCAACAGAAAATTCCAGGAGGATTTCACTGAAGTTCTCAAACAGGAAGGGAGAATAGATGCCCACTGCATCCCCACACTGTTCTCACAAATTCCATCTCTGCTTCCAATAGCCAGAGTCAGTTTCTGTTGCTCACAACCAGCGAGATCTGATGCCTTCACCAGAGTCACTCAAAGTTCCACATCTCTCATTCCAGGGGCCTTTTCTCAGCCAAAATCCTCCTCTAATTCACACGTAAGTCTCTCCTGGCATAAATGCAAAGAAAATTCTTTACAAAATTTGTTTGCAATTGGCCTCATCATGAAAAACATTGAAAAGAAGAGCTCCAGTATTTGAACAACTTTCTGTTTCCTCTGGTGAATCTCCGGGCCTTTTGAAGGGACAGCTTTCAAACCTCTTTTAAGGAAAATCATGGGAGACAGAGAGTGTTGACGTTGAATCCCAGCCCGTGCAAGTATTGGTTACGTGACCATAGAGAAGGGCTGAAACGTCTGAGCTACACCTTGTATGACTTTAAACAGAAGAAAAACTTATTAAGATTGTTGTGATGTTTAGAGATGAAGATGTGTGCAGGGCTTTGCACATAGTAGGTTATTAATTAGTGTTAACGAGTATTTTGTATTATTAATTCTACTTCTTTCAGAGTCACTTACACTACTGTGTTTTCTTCATGGCTTTCTCCATCACACCCTGATTCCTTCACATGTTTTTAGAATGGTGGGTAGTTTGTCCCATACACGTAAGGGCAGAACATAGTAATATAAAACCCAGGAACCTGGCTCCAATATTTACTGTCATATGGCAAGTATACTTTAACTTGTCTAACTTTTTAAACTCTTTATTGGTAGACTTTTTGATGCTAAAGAAAGGCATCATACAAATTAATGTTAAATACATCATGAAGGAGACAGAAATGTTTACATGCTTACTGTATCCTGGCGCGGCTAGCACCAATAATAATGATGTCCCAGAAAGCAGCTGGTCTAATAGCATTTTCCATTTGACCATCCCCTACAACCCTAACATTCTCTATGACAAATAGGTGGTTTCCATTCTTGACCTTGTAGACTGAGCTGTGATGACCATGCTCACAGCTGACTCAGATCTCTTCCCATCCCAGCAGCTTCTCAGGCTGACATCTACCTGAAGTCTCAAAACAAGGGTCCCAGCCTGACCCACAAACGCAGGTAATACTGCAATGCCAACACTGGGGAATCGAGGTCTTTATGTATGGCACCTACCATAAGAGGTGGAAGAGGAAACACTTGTCAGCAAAGAACAATGAATGAAGGCCTCTGGTGGCGATGCAGGGACCCAGAGGGAAGGAAGGGGGCATGGCAGGGTGGGAGGGGAATGGCTCGGGAAAGAGGTGAAGCTCAGAAGTCCATACACCACTCACACCTGCACAGGGTCTTTCCTCCTTGCTGCCTCCCAGGAGACATGGCTGCAGTGTCCTCTGAAACCACATGCTGAGTACATCATCCTTTTGCCCCTCAAAGCACCATCATGATAATCTGTGTCTATGCACATGCACCCCTTCATCACCCACCCTACTGAGCAGGTCTGCATTCCTCCCCAGCATCAGGCGTTGGCTTTGAAATTTCACATCCTTCTTATTGGTCATTCCAGTCCTGGGGCGGACTGTGGTTGCAAATTTCTGGGAAAGTCTAGGATTTGTTAAGGAGACTGTTGTCCAGGTCTTGGGCCTCAGAGATGTCAATCAGCAATGTCCTTTCTTGTTGCAGAGAACCTGGGCAGAGTACTCCCCCGAATGTCTGAAGTTTGAGGAGGAATCATGCACAGCTGTGCTGTGGCTTTTTCTGAAACAGTTCGGTCTGCTCTGAGCCTTTTCCAACCCTCCCCTCCTCAGCAGAACCCTGCCCCTTTCCCACCCACACCCTCCCCATAGGTCTGCTTGCCTTAGTTTGGTCTCATCCAGTGGATTCTAAACACCATGACAGCAGGTCTTCCCTTTATCCCTCACACTTACCACAGTTCTTGGCATAAAGAAGACAGTCCATAAATATTACAAGCAGCATGGAATGAATGAAGGAGCACATTCCTCATGACGTGTGTAACTATAGAGCCTATGTTTTGAAGCCAGGATTCTTGTCTTAACCTTCACCCTCCATGCATTCTCACCTTCATTCTGGTCCCCATTATCACTGCTCTCCCTGTGGGTGGCCAAGGTGGAATTTCTGGCATCTAGTTCTTAGCATCAGTGGTCACAGAGGTCTTTGCAATAAAAAAGCCCTTTCCCCCATAATATTGTTGCACATTTTCCTTTCTGTGGCTTCATATAGTCTGTCTTATATTTCAATAAGTTAATATTCAAACTAAACTTACTGGAGTGGCTTCTGTTGTTTGCCACTAAGAACCTTAACCAATAGCGTCCCTGGAAATGCCTGCTGTTCTCACTATTCTGCCAAACAGTGGGCACCTCCCCTATTCCTGTCCTCAGATTGGGCCCTACTAGGTATAGGAACCAAACCCATGAAAACACAGGCTACCTCTTGTTGGCCACCACAAGCTATACAAAACCCGGTTGGCAGACACTGCAAAATGAAAACTTTTGTTCTTCACTTCTTCGCCCCCCTCAAAATTGGGTGTAGGCTGTTCTCCAGACTCTCAGAAGGAGAAAGGAAGGAGCATGAGACTTACTTGTCCATATTTTCAAGGAATCCCCTTCCCTAAAGTCATTTGTGGGAGGGGGCTTCTTACATCAGTAGGGCTACTACCCTTTCATTGTCCCAGGCCCTGTGTTAACATTTTGCCTGCATTCTTCTACTAATCCTCCAAAGAATCCTTCAGGGGAGGAAACCATTGCATGGAGATGTCACTTATCTGCTGTCTGAGTTTCTTAACACAGCAGGTCCCAGCTCTCCCAAATAGATCAACTTTGACAAGGTTTTTATGCTCCTCCCTCTGGGAAGACACGGGATGGAGGCACCTTTGGAGAACAGAGAGTGTCTGTTTCTCTACACAGGAGGATATTGAGGCATGGGGACCACAACAAGCATAGTATGGAAATAAACAAGAGCACAAATGGTGTTGGTGGTGCTACTCACTTCCCTGTAGTCTTGGGCAAATTTCTCCACATCTCTGAGCTTTAATTTCTTTAAGTATAAAATAAGAATAATGATTGCAGTTGATAATATTTCCCACCACAGAGCACTAGAAACATTCCCTTTCCTAGTAGAACTAGTCAGGTTTATTATGCACTGCAGCAAGGAATATGAATCACCTTTAAAACAGTATGATATTTTATTAAGAGAATGTAAGAAAAAACTTATAGGATGTGGGCTTATATTAGGTGATACTGGGGAGAGTTTCAAGAAGCTGGCTCTGCTCTGGATGTCTGCTGTCAGGATGTGGGGCCATTCTCCGAATGGGTACTTGTAAAGGAAGTCTAGATAGAGGTAAGAGTTGTACTTGGTAACGAAGTAGCAGTCACTGAGCATAGGGAGATACCAGCTCATTTTCGTGGTTTGTGTAATTTAGCTCGTTTTGTATGCGTGCAAACATGATTACCAAATGTCTCATTTTTGTCTTCATCCCTCAGGAACAAGGATGGCCCTGTCTCATGTTTAAGATTTGTGAAATGTTTATGTTGACCAGGAGAGCATAAGACCCACTGTGATGCCAGGTCAGGTCTTGGAACTCAGAGGTTGCTTTTGCATTCTCCATCAGTCTTACAAAGTTGTGCTGAGATGTGAAAAGATATATTTGTTAAATTCTGTGTACAAGTGCTGGCACAGCACCTTTTTAATGAATGTCACTTCAATAACAGTAATAGGAATACTATAATTATATAAATTATTGAAATTTTATTAATATGTAATGACTTACAAGCATAATTGGAAAATGACTTGGTATTCATGAAAGGAGATTGGCTTCCATAACTTGTTATGTGGTTGTGTGATCTTGGACAAGTCACATCACCCCTTAAGCCACAGATTCTTTCTTTTTTTTTTTTTATTATTATTATTATTTTTTATTTTTTGGGGGGTACACCAGGTTCACTCATCTGTTTTTATACACATATCCCCGTATTCCCTCCCTTCCTTGACTCCCCCCCCCTCGAGTCCCCCCTCACCCTCCCTGCCCCAGTCCTCTAAGGCTTCTTCCATCCTCGAGTTGGACTCCCTTTGTTATACAACAACTTCCCACTGACTATCTATTTTACAGTTGGTAGTATATATATGTCTGTGCTACTCTCTCGCTTCTTCTCAGTTTCCCCTTCGCCCCCCGCCCCCTCCCATACCCCGAGTTCTCCAGTCCATTCTCTGTATCTGCATCCTTGTTCTTGTCACTGAGTTCATCAGTACCATTTTTAGATTCCGTATATGTGAGTTAGCATACAATATTTGTCCTTCTCTTTCTGACTTACTTCACTATGTATGACAGATTGTAGTTCTATCCACCTCATTACATATAGCTCCATCTCATCCCTTTTTATAGCTGAGTAATATTCCATTGTATATATATGCCACATCTTCTGTATCCATTCATTTGTTGATGGGCATTTCGGTTGCTTCCATGTCCTGGCTATTGTAAAGAGTGCTGCAATAAACATGATGGTACAAGTTTCTTTTGGGGTTATGGTTTTCTTTGGGTATATGCCCAGGAGTGGGATGACTGGATCATATGGTAGTTCTATTTGTAGTTTTTGAAGGAACCTCCAAATTGTTTTCCATAGTGGCTGTACCAACTTACAGTCCCACCAACAGTGCAGGAGAGTTCCCTTTTCTCCACACCCTCTCCAACATTTGTTGTTTCCAGACTTTGTGATGATGGCCATTCTGATTGGTGTGAGGTGATACCTCATTGTGGCTTTGACTTGCATTTCTCTGATGATGAGTGATGTGGAGCATCTTTTCATGTGTTTGTTGGCCATCTGTATGTCTCCTTTGGAGAAATGTCTATTTAGGTCTTCTGCCCATTTGTGGATTGGGTTATTTGCTTTTTTGGTATGAAGCTTCATGAGCTGCTTGTATATTTTGGAGGTTAATCCTTTGTCCGTTGTTTCATAGGCAATTATATTTTCCCATTCTGAGGGTTGCCTTTTAGTCTTGTTTATGGTTTCTTTTGCTGTGCAAAAGCTTTTAAGTTTCATGAGGTCCCATTTGTTTATTCTTGATTTTATTTCCATGATTCTAGGAGGTGGGTCCAAAAGGATCTTGCTTTGATGTATGTCATAGAGTGTTCTGCCTATGTTTTCCTCTAGGAGTTTGATAGTGTCTGGCCTTACATGTAGGTCTTTAATCCATTCTGAGTTTATTTTTGTGTATGGTGTTAGGAAGTGTTCTAATTTCATTCTTTTACATGTTGCTGTCCAATTTTTCCATCAACACTTATTGAAGAGGCTGTCTATTTTCCATTGTATACTCGTGCCTCCTTTGTCAAAGATAAGTTGCCCATATGTGTTTGGGCTTACTTCTGAGTTCTCTATTCTATTCCATTGTTCGTCCTTTCTATTTTTGTGCCAGTACCATACTGTCTTGATCACTATGGCCTTGTAGCATAGTTTGAAGTCAGGAAGCCTGATTCCACCAACTCCATTTTTCCTTCTCAAGATTGCTTTGGCTATTCGGGGTCTTTTGCGTTTCCATACAAATCATAAGATTTCTTGCTCTAGTTCTGTGAAAAATGCCATTGGTAATTTCATCGGGATTGCATTGAATCTGTAATTTGCTTTGGGTAGTACAGACATTTTCACGATGTTGATTCTTCCAATCCAGGAACATGGTATGTCCCTCCATCTGTGTGTGTCGTCTTTGATTTCTTTCATCAGTGTCTTAAAGTTTTCTGCATACAGATCTTTTGCCTCCTTAGGCAGGTTTATTACTAGGTATTTTATTCTTTTTGTTGCAATGGTGAATGGGAGAGTTTCCTTCATTTCTCTTTCTGCTCTTCCGTTGTTAGTGTATAGGAATGCAAGAGATTTCTGCACATTAATTTTGTATCCTGCTACTTTCCTAAACTCATCAATTAGTGCTAGCAGTTTTCTGGTAGAGTCTTTAGGGTTTTCTATATATAATATCATGTCATCTGCAAAGAGGGACAATTTTACTTCTTCTTTTCCAATTTGGATTCCTTTGATTTCTTTTTCCTCTCTGATTGCTGTGGCTAAAACTTCCAAAACTATGTTGAATAATAATGGTGAGAGTGGACACCCTTGTCTTGTTCCTGTTCTTAGAGGGAATTCTTTCAGTTTTTCCCCATTGAGAATGATGTTGGCTTTTGGTTTGTCATATATGGCTTTTATGATGTTGAGGTAATTTCCTTCTATGCCCATTTTCTGGAGAGCTTTTATCATAAATGGATGTTGAACTTTGTCAAAAGCTTTTTCTGCATCTATTGAAATGATCATATGGTTTTTATCCCTCAAGTTGTTGATATGATGTATCACGTTGATTGATTTGCATATATTGAAGAATCCTTGCATCCCAGGGATAAACCCCACTTGATCATGGTGTATGATTTTTTTAATGTGCTGTTGCAGTCTGTTAGCTAGTATTTTGTTGAGGATTTTTGCATCTATATTCATCAGTGATGTTGGTCTGTAGTTTTCTTTTTTTGTGACATCTTTGCCTGGTTTTGGTATCAGGGTGATGGTAGCCTCGTAGAATGAGTTTGGGAGTGTTCCTCCTTCTGCAATATTTTGGAAGAGTTTGAGAAGGATAGGTGTCAACTCTTCTCGAAATGTTTGATAGAATTTGCCTGTGAACCCATCTGGTCCTGGGCTTTTGTGTGTTGGGAGATTTTTAATCACTGCCTCAATTTCCGTACTTGTGATTGGTCTATTCATGGTTTCTACTTCTTCCTGGTTCAGTCTTGGAAGATTGTATTCTTCTAAGAATGTATCCATTTCTTCCAGGTTATCCAGCTTATTGGCATATAGTTGCTTGTAGTAGTCTCTCATGATGTTTTGTATTTCTGAGGTGTCCGTGGTTACTTCTCCTTTTTCATTTCTAATTCTGTTGATTTGCATCTTCTCCCTTTCTTTCTTGATGAGTCTGGCTAATGGTTTATCAATTTTATTAATCTTCTCAAAGAACCAGCTTTTAGTTTTACTTAGTTTTCTTATGGTTTCTTTCCTTGCTTTTTCATTTATTTCTGCTCTGATCTTTATGATTTCTTTCCTTCTGCTCACTTTGGGGTTTCTTTGTTCTTCTTTCTCTAGTTGTTTTAGGTGTAAGGTTAGGTTGTTTATTCGATCATTTTCTTGTTTCTTAAGGTAGGACTGTATTGCTATAAACTTCCCTCTTAGAACTGCTTTTGCTGCATCCCATAGGTTTTGGGTTGTTGTGTTTTCATTGTCATTTGTTTCTAGATATTTTTTGATTTCCTCTTTGATTTCTGTAGTGATTCCTTGGTTGTTTAAGAGTGAATTGTTTAGCCTCCATGTGTTTGTATTTTTTGCAGTTTTTTTCCTGTAATTGATATGTAGTCTTAGAGCATTGTGGTCTGAGAAGATGCTTGATATGATTTCGATTTTCTTGAATTTGCTGAGGTTTGATTTGTGACCCAAGATGTGATCTATCCTGGAAAGTGTTCCATGTGCACGTGAGAAGAAAGTGTAGTCTGTCGTTTTTGAATGGAATGTCCTATAAATATCAATGAAATCGAGATGGTCTAATGTGTCATTTACAGCTTGTGTGTCTTTATTTATTTTCTGTTTGGATGATCTGTCCATTGATGTAAGTGGGATGTTCAAGTCTCCCACTATTATTGTGTTACTGTCGATGTCCCCTTTTATGGCTGTTAGCATTTGCCTTATGTATTGAGGTGCTCCTATATTGGGGGCATAGATATTTACCATTGTGATATGTTCTTCTTGAATGGATCCCTTGATCATTATGTAGTGTCCTTCCTTGTCTCTTTTAATAGTCTTTACTTTAAAGTCCAATTTGTCTGATATGAGTATTGCTACTCCAGCTTTCTTTTAACTTCCATTTGCATGGAATATCTTTTTCCATCCCTTTACTTTCAGTCTATATGTATCCCTTGGTCTGAAGTGGGTTTCTTGTAGGCAGCATATAGAAGGGTCTTGTTTTGTATCCATTCAGCCACTCTGTGTCTTTTGGTTGGAGCATTTAATCCATTTACATTTAAGGTGATTATTGACATGTGTGTTCCGATTACCATTTTCTTAATTGTTTTGGGTTTGTATTTGTATGTGTTTTGCTTTTCTTGCATTTCCTCCTTAGAGAAGTTCCTTTAGCACGTGTTGTAAGGCTGGTTTGGTGGTGCTGAATTCTCTTAGCTGTTGCTTGTCTGGAAAGCTTTTGATTTCTCCCTCAAATCTGAATGAGATTCTTGCTGGGTAGAATATTCTTGGCTGTAGGTTGTTCTCTTTCAGGACTTTGAGTATATCCTGCCATTCCCTTCTGGCCTGCAAAGTTTCTGTAGATAGGTCAGCTGTTATCCTGATGGGTTTTCCCTTATATGTTGTTTGTTGCTTTTCTCTTGCTGCTTTTAATATTTTTTCTTTGTGTTTAATTGTCGTTAGTTTGATTAATATGTGTCTTGGTGTATTTCTCCTTGGGTTTATTCTGTATGGGACTCTCTGTGCTTCTTGGACTTGGTGAATTATTTCCTTTCCCATGTTGGGGAAGTTTTCCACTATAACCTCTTCAAAGATTTTCTCAGACCCTTTCTTGTTTTCTTCTTCTTCTGGGATGCCTATAATTCGAATGTTGGTACGTTTAAGGTTATCACTGAGGTCTCTGAGACTGTCTTCTAATCTTTTTATCCTTTTTTCTTTTTCCTGCTCTGTGGTGTTTATTTCCCCCATTCTATCTTCCAACTCACTTATTTGTTCTTCTGCCTCAGTCATTCTGCTGCTTATGTCATCTAGAGTATTTTTAATTTCAGTTATTTTGTTATCCATTGCTGTTTGTTTTTCTGAGTTCTTATGAACTGTTTCTTGTACTTTCTCTATTTTGTTATCGAGATTTTGTATCATTTTTACTATCATTACTCTGAATTCTTTTTCAGGCATTTTTCCTATTTTCTACTCATTTATTTGGTCTTGTGGGGTTTTTTTCCTGCTCCTTTGCCTGCATGGTGTTTCTTTGTTTCCTCATGGTTGTCCAAACTTTTGGGGTTGCTTGTCCTGGCGATAGAGGTGTTTATAGAAGACTGTCCAAGCCTCAGACTAATGTCCAAGTATTGGATTAAATGAATATTAAGTCTAGGAAACACATACATGTATAAGACACACAATTACTGAATCCATTAGGACATAAGGCTCTAGAAAGACCTGACAGAACCCCGGTGTGCTATCAGATATTGAAAGAGAAACCCAACAGAAATTGACAACTGAAACAGAACAGATCAGAGACAAACACAAAAGCAAACAAACAACAAATAACACCCTACACATACAAACATCAATCCAGGGAGATTTTGTAAGCTAGGATTAAATATAGAGAAGAGCCAGAGTACCACCAGAGAGAATGGAGATTCTCAGAATGTAATTAGACAACTGTACTAAGAACTAAGATAAAGACAAAAGCCTAATATTAAATACCAAGGCAGTGCATCATCTGGAGAATAGAGCAAGGAATCTGAGCAGACCGATAGTGTTGCTTATAAGTATGTTAATATAAAATACACTTAAAATGGCTGGAAGAAAGGGTAACAGAAGAGCGTAATGTGGTTGGAAATATGCAAATAAAAAGAAAGGAATAGAAATGTATAAAAGATAGGGATGAAAGGAAAGTATGAGAGATATTTTGTCCTTACTACCAAAAACTAAGCTAGATATAGAAGTATATAAAAAGGCCAAAAAAAAAAAAAGAATAAAAAATCATTAAAAAATTATGTTATAAAACTTGTAGATCCCTTAGGGCTAAGATCGTATTTAATAAATCAAAAAAAAAAAAAAAAAAAAGAGATAGAGAGAGAGAGAGAAAGAAAAAAAAAAAGAAAAAAAAATCCAGAACTGATCCCAGAATGGACCAGTTCAATAGGTATTGATACTACTATTTCTGTTTCCTTAGTGTCTCAGCTGTAAGTGTCCTTCTCCTTGCCTTGGGTTTTTTTTGTGTGTTATTCTGTGACCAGCAGGTGTTCCTTTATTGTTCGTCTGTAAGCGTCAGTGTGTGGGGAGGGAGAGGGTACAATAGTGGCTCCTTCTCCTGGGAGTGAGTGAGCAGTGGCGCACTGTTTCAGTCAGGCTTGGAGGTGCCTGTTGCAGAGGGCACTGGTGGCTCAGGCGTAAACAGAAAGTCTTAGAGTTGGGCCTCTCTCGGGGTTTTTTTCTTTTTGATGCTGTTGTTTCTTTTTTTTTTCCTCTGGGCAGCCTCCCTGCTGCTGGCGTTGCAAGGGGTTTTAATCTAGCCCCGCCCGAGTGCCTGAGGGTGCTTGTTATCCCTGAGTGCCTTAGGTGGCCCGCAGGGCTTCTCTCTGCTGCCTGTTGCAGAGGCGCGGAAAGAGAGAGAGAGGCTACGTGCGTGGCTCCTCTCCCCAGCCTGTGAGCCTGCAGCCTCCAGCTGCCATCATGGCCAGGCAGCTCTCAGGGACCGGCACTCCTCTCTGCGGACCTCCTCCCTCCTGTCCTCTCGGTCCGTCACCCCACCGGCAACAATGTTTCTCACCCTGAACCAGCTCTCCGGTTCCCACGCTCCCGTTCCTGGACCCTCCGTTCAGCCACGGATCGATGTCTCAGTCCGGGAACGCTGAGCTGTGCTGCGGACCCTCCGTATGTTTCTCACTCCCTCCCGTCTGCCACAGCTCCGCCGCTTCACCCTCTTTGAGCCCTCGTAGATGCCTCCCTACCGGCTATGTCGGGCTCCCCACAGCCCTTTCTGGTGTCCGAGGCCGTCTGCTGGTGTTCAGCTGGTTCTCTGTGGGAATGACTGCGTCCTTCCGTGCATTCCCAATGCATCTGTCAGATTCTTTCTTCATAAAGAGGATGATAGTATCCCCCTTCAGAATGCCCCAGGTTTGGGTCCTTTTGAGGAGCAGGTTGATTAGGTTGCTCAAGTGCTTTGAACCCCACAGACCAAAGAAAATGGTCTAGAAACACATAGAGTTTTCATTTCCTTGGCTCCAGAATGCTTTTTAAATTTGCTATCCATTGACTGTAGTAAACAAAGGAACAGGGACTTTCTAGTTGGCTCAGTGGTGAAGAATCTGCCCTCTAATGCAGCAGGCACGGGTTCAATCCCTGCTCTGGGAAGATCCCACATGCTGGGCAACAATTAAGCCTGTGGGCATCAACTACGTATTCTACCCTCTGAAGTCCAGCAGCCATGGCTACTGAAGCCTGAGCACCTAAAATCCATGATCCACAACAAGAGTAGCCACCACAGTGAGAAGCATGCACACCACTGCAAAGAATACCCTCATAAGCATCAAGTAAAGAAAGACCTAATGTAGCAAGTAATACCAATGCAGCAAAAATAAATAAATAAAAATATATTTGAAAATTAATAGATAAGGTATCAGCTTCTAGACGTTCACCCTCAGGAAGTTCCCCCAGTGCAAGAGGAGAGTCACAGCCTCTCTTCCAAATAGGTCTCCTTCTTCCTCAGAGGGAACTGAAAGTCCTCTTGCTTCAGTGATTCACCTTACCCTGGTCCAGACCCTACACACCTCGTGTTGCTTTACTTGACCTTTCAGTCAAAGTAGCAATGTGTTAACTCTAAGAAGTACTCATTATCATTCTCATTACAAAGGACTTTGACTCTGCAGGCGGAAGGAATATCTATCTCTTGCCTTCATTCCGTCCACAACAACTCACAACAAAGGCACCAGGTATTTCAGGTGAGACATGAGGATATGGGGCTCTGGGAGATTTCTTGCCCCAGGTCATAAACTTAGGGAAGGGAGAGCTGGGATGCAAATAGAGGTCTTCCAATGCCAAAACCACTGGTGGAGAGACCAGAGTTGGGAGAGGTTGTTGCAGGCAATCTTGCAGGGTCCCCTGAGATCCACTCCAGCCCCCGAGATCCACTGAGGCAGGCAGCTCTCCTTTTGCTGAAACCAGCTGAAGGGCACTGGGTGGTTATGCTGTAGAGACATGTTCATCTCCCTGCTTCTGCTCTGCTCACACCCCTTACACATTTTTCTACCCAGAAAATCAAAGTTTGTGCCTCAGCTGGAGATAGTCTCGACCCGGCTCACCATATACCTGGAAAAGTGCCAGGGAAGAGCTTGTGTCCATCCACTTGAGATGCTGCCACAATGGGTGCAGGATGATGTCACATCTGTCCTTGGAAGTCAGTCTTGGATGGGGGTAGTGACTGGCATTGAAGCCCAGATGTGGTGACACCACTGGGAGGCTCAAAAGGAGGACCTGTGCTAACACACTGTGGTTCACTTATCTGTCTTTCGATTAGCTCTCATCTACACTCTGATGGCCCATTACCTGCCATGCACTGCTCTAAGTGTGAGGATTTTTCTTATGGAAAAAATGATACAAAAATCCCACCTGTGGAATCACAATCTGTGTTTCCACAAGACCCATAGGTATAGTCAACTCTGAGCAATGCTGTTATTGGGCATTTGACCCCAGCAGGGAGAAGCAGGATGCATGGTTATGGCAGGGGGAGACTTGCAGGAACAGCACTGAACCAGCTTCTCCCCTTCCTCACTCTTCTCATCATCACATCTTCCCATCCCTCATGTGAGATGTGAAAAGATATGTCAGCTCCTATCTTTCCTCAGATGCCTTCCTGCAAGGCTCTGATGCTGAGTAAGCTCTGTTTCTCTGTAGCTCCTCTCATTCTGCTGGGCACCTTGGTGGCCAACCCCTCAGGGAGATAAAATAGCAATCAGGCCAAGGGTAAGTCCCTGCTCACGTTTCCTATACAGGCCATGGGGTGGGGAGAAAAAGAGAAGTCCATGTAAGGGGCTAGAGAACAGGGGTTGGGGGCTGTTGCCGCCCTCTCTGGATTTCCCCAGGGAAGTTGGGCAGTTTTCATTCTAGGGACACTTCCTCAGTCTCAAGAGGAATCATTCCCTTCTAGGCTTTAATAAAACTAACACACTGTACCCTAGCAGACCAGGGACCTCAACTCTGAGACTTTCTAAACCTGGTCACTGCCTTGTCCTTGAACTTCACTTTAATATAAAGAAAAATCCATCTTTGATCCTTGTCCTGGTTCCTGGAACAGACCTCCTGAAAGTCTTTCAATTTACTCTTTTCATAGGTCATGAGATGAGTCTAGGATGGCACCCTAGAGAGCTTCTGGATGGGACTGGACTCCAGGAGATCCACCTGGTGATTAAAGGGTTAGAACCTTCACCTTCCAGATGAGAGATGAGGGTACAGAATTTGAGTTCAATCACCATTGGCCAATGATTCAATCAAATTACCTACCTCGAACCCTCAATTAAAACCCATAATCCTTGGGTTCAGAGAGTTATAGGGGAGGTGAATCCATCAAGGGACTGTGAGGGGGGTGTTCTGAGAGGGCATGGAGTCTCACCACACCCACTTCCTCTTTGCCCTGTGCATCTCCTGCCTAGGGTTTTCCCAAAGTTTTATCCTTTATAATAACTTGAGACAGTAAGTAAAGGGCTTTCTTGAGGTCTGTGACTGGTTCTAAAGATTATTGATTATGGGAGGAGGGCTCATGGAACCATTGAATTTATAGGCAGTTGGTCACATGTATGGGTGATCATGGGAATTGTGATCAACACTTGAAGTAGGAGTTGACCTCAGGGGCTGAGCCCTCCACCTGTACAGTGTGTATTACCTCCGTGGATTAAGAATCAGAAGTGAATTGACTTGTGGGATGCCCAGTGGGGGTTGAAGAATTGGTTGGTGTTGGTACAGACAAAACCTATTTGCTGGCGGGAACAGAACTTGGACACACTCTCCTTTATAATTTGTGTCTGTGGTGATGTTTTGGGACAGGGGAGGACTGTGTGTGGACAGAGTACTCAGAAGTGCTTGTTGCTTATCTGCATTCATAGGGTTCTTCATTAAAAGGGTTGTGACATGGTGATATGTTATCCTGATCCTATGACCCACATGACTCATGTCCTGAGGCAAGAGATCAATAACTTCCTCTCCTGGACAGTGGGACCATGTGATACAACTTCTTTGAAAGGATTACCAATCATGAATGTAAAGAGTTTCCCCATTGCATGGTCAATGATGTCCACTGTCCACTAAAATATCTTAGTCCAAAAATTTGTCTAGCTTCATTTCCTCACCAACTCACCAAAAAGAAATTTATGTCAAGCAATGACCATTTCTCATTTATGAAACTAAGCAGAAAGTAAAGGGTTGGTGAACCTCTTCCACTCCTGAGGCAACTACAGAGAGAGCAAAAAAGGCAGTACTTTTGCAAGTTTCCTGTGTGAGCAAGACTGTTTTCTGCAGGCTGGAACAATATTAGTCAAACGCGGCCCTACAACTTGTCCACCAGTCAGACTATTATTGTATTTTCCTATTAGGATAGAGAATGTTAGAAATGGTCTCATAATTATATAGACATGTGCCACCACCAAATAGAAATGCCACCACCAGGAATTCTGCTCTATCCTGTCTCTTCAATGACTGTGCACTTGGCTTGAGTATGAAATGGGAGATTCATTTCCCTGACAAAATTTTATCAAATTTTATGATTCCTGTTCCTGGAAAGCATAGTTATTGGTGTAGGGAAACAGCTGAAACAAAACTTTGTAAAGTTATCTGCCTTCTAGGCCAGAGACAGAAAATATAGAAAGAGGAACATACTATGCCAGGTCATGATGCTTGTTTTGAAGAATGAGAGTGATGGAGATGAAGGAGGCTGTGCTCCTTCTTTAGAGGGTTAGTGAACCCCTCTGTCATCAGGAGGCGTTGAAAAGAGGCTGCCAAAACAAACAAATAAACAAAAACAAAGCAAATAATACAAAACAAAATCAAAGAACAACAACAAATGCTTGTTGTGTTTCAGCAGCTGCAAGTCCAGGGTGGCTGGAGCTCACAGGGTGGATGGGAGGGGAGTGAAAGGGGTGAGGCAGGGAGGCCATGGAGGCAAGTGATGAGGAGACTTGTAGGATTTTATAAGAATCATGATTTGTCTCTAAGAGTGATAGGGAGTCACAGAGGGATTCTTCACGGGAGCAGTGGGAAAGGGCTCTAGTTGTTTAAGAGTCCCTGCGGCTGAAGTTTGGAGAGTGGCCTCTCGGGGGCGAAGGGCAGAGATCGAGGCCCAGGTGAGCCGTGGTGGACCATGGGCAAATGTTGCTTCCTGGGTCCATCTCCGTTTTCAATTACGTGAATGCCTTGTTTTGCGGAGGTGTCTATGGAGGCTTCATCACAAATCATGATTCATTAAATTTATAGCCATTTGTGATTGACTGAACCTCCAAATCCTTTCCCCTCCTTGAGGTGTGGGGCCAAGGAAAGGGGGAAAGTGGGAAAGAAAATTCCCAGCCTCTAATCAGACATTAGTTCCCCTGGAAACCAATCCCCATTCTTGGAGTAGGTAGGGGCTTTCAAAAGTCACCTCCCTCACATAAGAAAAGACTCCTATTTGGATCTCATCTTTTTTAAACTTCGAATATTGTAGAAGCCCCCTTAAGCCAGGAATGTGATGACGGGGGAAGGTTCAGGAAGCAAGTCTTTAGGCGGAAGGACAGTGAATTCAGTTTGGTCAATGTTCAGTCCACGGTGCTTGTAGAACACTTAGGCAAATATGTTGGGTAGATATGGATTCTTTCATTCATGTGTTCATGAAACGTTTATTAGGGAACAATATGTGAAGACTGAAATCATTGATCAGACTCCATGTCTTCAAACTCACGCTCTTCCAGGTTACTAGATGTGTGGCCAATTCAGCTTGTGAGAACTTTACATTTGTGAGTGCAGAGAGACCTTGAACAGTGACCACAGAGGCGGAATCCTCCTCCCATTTACATAGGAGGAACCACAGGAGCGTCAGAAAAGGTGGGGATTGAGGGTACCTCAGAAGATAATAGTAGCAGAGTGAGTTCCCTGTCTTGATGTGCTGGTAAAAGTCACTGAGTTGATCAGAGTTGCAAAGTAACTCTGAGAGAAGTAAAATTCATAATACAAAATGCCAGTTACCACTTATTGACAACCTACTATGTGCCAAGCCCTGCACAGAAATCTTCATCGCCAAACAACACGACAATCTTAATTAAGTTTTTCTTCTGCTCAAAGTCATACAAGCTGAAGCTCAGAGGTTTCAGCCTTTCTCCAACGTCACAAATCCAGTACTGATGGGCTGAAATTCAAAATCAACATTCTCTGTCTCCCTTGATTTTCCTTAAAAGAGGTTCGAAAACTGTGCCTTCAAATCTCCACAGATGCACCAGAGGAGACTCTAAGTTCATCAAATACTGGAGCCCTGCTTTTCATCATATTTCATGATGTGAACAACAGGAAACAAGTGTTGTAAAGAATTTTGTTTGCATGTATGCCAGGAGAGACTTACCTGTGAGTTGGAGGAAGATGTTGGCAGAGAAAATGCCCCTGGAATGAGAAATGCGGAACTTTGAGTGACTCTGGTGAAGGCATTGGTTCTCACGGGTTGTGAGCAAGAGAAAATGACTGTTGCTGATCGAAGAAGAGAAGGAATTTATGAGAACAGTGTGCGGGTGTAGTGGGCATCCATTCTCCCTTTGTGACTGTAACCTTAAGCAAGATCCTCCTGGATCCTTCTATTGGCACCCACAGCACTAACTGATTTAGATCAGCTCTCAGTCTGAAGGGAGTACTAAAAAATCCAAGCATGGAAAATATGGTAAGCAAGGGAGGACCAAGGTATTCCCTGACCACCTCCGAATCACCTCCATTTTGGGATGTGTTGTGATTCACTGATGAAGACAAAATTCCAGGGAGAGCATCTGATTGGCCACTCTATGCCTGGAGGTAGGGCAGGCCCTTTAACAGGCACCCCAATCCCTCCTGTCCTGGGTCGAGGAAGAGTCATTTCTCAGGCAAAATCAGGCTACTGTGTCAGGAAAAGGACAAACAGAGGCTAGCTAACAGAGCAAATAATAGCCCATGTACCCAGAGAGAAAAGTTTCCATGGAGAGAAGGGAGTTTGAATGGGTGCAGCAGTCCAAGAGAAGAAAGCTCCATTGTTTGCTGCAAAGCACCCTTTTTGTTCCTGGGAATTTCTCAGATCTTCAATGTTCACATGGTTACAGTCACCTTAGAGTGGGCAGTATGTAGTGGACACATGTAACTTCCCATTTCAACTTTTCCTTCTTCCTTCTCTTGATAAATATGATTTTGAATCACAACGTCACAACCACAATCTTTGATGCAACATCTATGTTAATATCAGGTTGATTTTCCTGTGTGATATTTGTGTGTTTGTGTATTTGTAACATTGAAAGACCTGGGCGACATGACTAACAGTTTTTGGCGAGTGTCTTCCTTCTGAGTTTCAGCTGTTTCTCCTCCAGCAAGTCACTTTCCCTTATCTGAGCTTCAGTTTCTTCATCTGTCAAATAGGAATAATAATACTTACTTCATGAGATAGTTAAATAAGAAGCAGCTACCTTTCAGTGAATACTTACTGTGAGCTGAACCCACATATCTTCATTTTAAATTCTTTCCAGACCAGGTCGGTAATGAGGATGGAAGTATTTGGAGTGGGGTTAAGGGCAGAGTGGACAACAAGGTGTGGTGGGGATTATGGACACTGGAGAGAAGAACCCCCTCATGAGAAGAGAGAAGCTCCACTTAACTGAATTCATGGCTTTCAAAGTATAGACCCTGAAGAGCACCATCAGGAGCCCTGGAAACCAGTTAGATGCAGGTACTCAGGTCCCACCTCTGTCCTATTGAGTCAACGTTCTGGGGGTGGAGATCTCAAATCTATCAACACTTGACTAAGTTAGTCTGATGTTCACTCAAATTTGATGCCCATAGCTCTTTTTAAACACCAGGATTGTGTTGCTTGATCCTTTAGCTTTTCCAACAAAGCTTGAAATATACTTTTGTAAAAGTAATTTTATTGAGATACAGTTAACAGACAATAAATAACATATATTTAGAGTGTACAATTTGGTATCCAAACCTGCCAATTCATCCCCTCCCCCAACCCTCCCAGCTTTCCCCACTTTGTGTCCATGTGCTTGCTCTCTACATCTGTGTCTCTATTTCTGCCTTGCATTTCCTCTTTCATAGTTGTTAGCATTTGCCTTATGTATGGAGGTTCTCCTATATTGGGTGCATATATATTTATAATTATCTCCTCTTCTTGGATGGATCTCTTGATCTTTATGTAATGTCCTTTCTTGTCTCTTGTAATATTTTTTATTTTAAAGTCTATTTTATCTGATATGAGTATCACTACTCCAGCTTTCTTTTGATTTTCATTTGCAGGGAATATCTTTTCCGATCCCCTCACTTTCTGTCTGTATGTGTCCCTAGGTCTGAAATGGGTCTCTTGTAGACAGCATATATATGGGTCTTGTTTTTGTATCCATTCAGCCAGCCTGTGTCTTTTGGTTGGTGCACTTAGTCCATTTACATTCAAGGTAATTATCGGTATGTATGTTTCTATTACCATTTTCTTAATTGTTTTGTTTTTGTTTTTGTAGGTCCTTTTCTTCTCTTATATTTCCCGCCTAGAGAAGTTCCTTTAGCATTTGTTTTAGGGCTGGTTTTGTGGGGTTAAATTCTCTTCGCTGTTGCTTGTCTGTAAAGCTTTTGATTTCTCCGTCGAATCTGAATGAGGTCCTTGCTGGGTAGAGTATTCTTGGTTGTAGGTTCTTCCCTTTCATCACTTTGAATATACTGTGCCACTCCCTTCTGGCTTGCAGAGTTTCTGCTGAGAAATCAGCTGTTAACCTTATGGGGGTTCCCTAGTATGTTATTTGTCATTTTTCCCTTATTGCTTTTAATAACATTTCTCTGTGTTTAATTTTTGTCAGTTTGACTACTACATGTCTTGGCGTGTTTCTCCTTGGGTTTATTCTGCCTGGGACTCTCTGCACTTCCTGCATTTGGGTAGCTATTTCCTTTCCCATGTTAGGGAAGTTTTCAACTATAATCTCTTCCAATATTTTCTTGGGTCCTTTCTCTCTCTCTTCTTCTGGGACCCGTATAATGCAAATGTTGGTGTGTTTAACATTGTCCCAGAGGTCCCTTAGGCTTTCTTCAGTTCTTCTTATTCCTTTCTCCTTATTCTTTTCTGCATCAATGATTTTCACCATTCTGTCTTCCAAGTCACTTATTCGTCCTTCTTCCTTAGTTAATCTGCTTTTGGTTCCTTCTAGTGTATTTTTCATTTCAGTTACTGTGTTGCATATCTCTGTTTGGTTGCTCTTTAATTCTTCTAGGTCTTTGGTAATAAACTTTTCAATCTTTGCATTCAATCTTTTTTCAAAGTCCTGGATCATCTTCACCATCATTATTCTGAATTCTTTTTCTGAAAGGGTGCCTATGTCTTCATTTAGTTGTTTTTCTGGGGTTTTATCCTGTCCCTTCATCTGGAACAATGTCCTCTGCTTTTTCATTTTCTCTATCTTTCTGTGGCTGTTGTTTTCAGCTTCACAGAAGGAAATACTGCTGATACTGCTTGATACTGATGTCTGCCCTCTTGTGGAGGAAGCTGTCTAGGAGGATTGTGCATGCTTCCTGATGGGAAGGACTGATGTGTGTAGGGCTGCATGGGCAGAGTTCACTAAGACTTTAATCCAATTTGGTGGGCAGAGCTCAGTAAAACTTTTACCTGCTTGTCTGCTAATGGAGGGGGCTGTGTTCACACCTTGTAGGTTTTTTGGCCTGAGGCTGCTTAGAACTGGAGCTTACAGGCTCTTTGGTGGGGCTAATGGTGGACTATGGGAGGGTTTATGGCAATGAGCACTTCCCAGAACCCCTGCTGCCAGTGTCCTTGTCTCCTTGGTGAGGCATGGCTGCCCCCCACCTCTGCTGGCAACCCTCCAACACCAGCAGGTAGGTCTGGTTCAGTCTCCTACGGGGTCACTGCTCCTTCCCCCTGGGTCCTGGTGAGCACACTGTTTTGTGGGCTCTCCAAGAGTGGAGTCTCTATTTCCGCCAGTTCTGTGGAGGTCCTGCAATCAAATCCTACTGACTTTCAAAGTCTGATACTCTGGAGATTCCTCCTCCCGTTGCTGGACTCCCAGGTTGGGAAGCATAACATGGGGTGCAGAACCCTCACTTTAGTGGGTGGACTTCTGCAGTATAACTGTTCTTCAGCTTGTAAGTCACCCACCTAGCATTTATGGGACTTGATTTTAACGCGATTGTGCCCTTCCTATCATCTCATTGCAGCTTTTCATTTATCTCCGGATGTGGGGTGTCTTTTTTGGTGAGTTCGACTGTCTTTCTGTCGATGATTATTCACCATTTAGTTGTAATTCCAGTGCTCTTGCAAGAGGGAGTGAGCGCATGTTCTCCTACTCAGCCATGTTAATCCTCTCCTAGAAATATACTTTTATATGAAATTCACCACTGTTATATCCATGCAAATGTTTCCAATTATAAATGTAGTCTGTGACCTGACAATACTTATATATTCTAACAGTATTTGAATTCTAGTTTTTATGCTTTTCCTTTTTAATCTTTAAAATAATTCTAAAGGAACAGTATTTGCAACACAACTTTTAAGGAAGAAGACTATGTAGGTCCAAAAACTGAGGTGATCTCATATCACGTAGCAAGATCATGGTCACCCATGACTTGGATGTGAATGTACGTCTCACAGGGAAAGGCATCACAAAAATCTAAACATCTTCAGCCTGCCCCGGGTGCACCTCATCCATTTCAAGAAGTGGCCTTAGGGAGCATGGAATCCAAGAGTCTCACTTCCTTAGGGATAAACTGAGGGTTACAAGCAGATATGACCTCAGGTCCACAGCGTTGGGATCACTGGTCCTTATCCAGAATGCAACCCCTGTGATGTTTCTGCCTTGTGACTTTTCTGAAGATGCCGACAGGAGCTCAGAAGTAATTACCAATCTCAGTAACTCATGAGCAGGGCAGTGGGAGGTGAAGGGAGTAAGGGTCCATCAGCGGCATTCTGGATCTGGAGGCATCTAGCCAGGAATTGAGGGAGGAGGGCAAGGAGAGGAGGACATTGGGAGAGATAGACAGACAGATGAGAGAGGAGAGTGGAGAACAAAGAGGAGTCTCTGCCAAGAGGGAGAGTCCCTGCTATTCCCTTGTCTAGTTAGACAGACTGAGGTTGGAAAAGGGGCAGGGCTTTAGGGTCTCCACAACTAGAAACTAAGTTGGCCACTTGCTGGTTGTGTGTCCTGAGCAAGTCGCTTTACCTCTGGGAGCCTCTGCTTTCTGGTTAGCAGAATGTGTTGATTATCCCAGATGTTGTAGGACCGACATGAGTCTAAGTGAAAACATACATGTGAAATGTCTCAGCAGAGAGAAGACCCTCCACACACAGTGGCTTGTTTTGTGAGTACCCCAGTCCACATACCCTTGTGTCCTGGCGCAGGTTGGTATTAAGAGTTTCTTCCCTTGTCAAGGGAAGGGTGTCTTTGTACCAGGAAGGCAGCCCCTTCTGTCCTCTGCAGATCATCACACAGCTCTGTGCCTGTCTGACATTTGGCTGGGCTTCCTTCTGTGGCTTCTGGTCATTAAGCCCAGCTCCCTTCTCCTTGACCCGGGAAGTGGAGCACTGTGCGTGTGTATGTCTGTCTGTCTGTGTGTGTGTGTGTGTGTGTGTGAGAGAGAGAAAGGATTCCTGCTTGAATATGTGTGGAAGAGTGAATTAGGGGGGCCTTAGTGCTACATGGTTGTCACTGGGAGTGACTATATGGGAGTGAGTGGACACATTGTGGCCATTTAATCCCTCACAACTACACTACACCTTACAACTTACAATGCCTCAGAGTGCATGTGCACAGACTCCAAACCAGATACCTGGATTCAAATCCTCTCTCTACACTCTAAAACTCTAGGCATATTACTTTATTTCTTGTTACCTCAGGTTTCTCCTCTGTATCATGAAGAAATATCACCAGTTCCTCTCCTGTCTTTCAGGATTCTTGAGGATTAGATCAGCTAATATATGGCAAGTGCTAAGGATAATGCCTGACATGTAGAAGAACTGAAGGTTTATCCACTGTAACTACTTCTTCTCATTACTATGATGATTATGATGATGATTAATATTATTATTATTGTTGTTATTATTACAAAGTACTTCTACTTCTCAGGGACAAAGAAACATTACCAACATTTTGCTAGAAGAATGTGTACAGCCAGATTGTGGATAAGTTTTGACTCCACAAGTAGGTCTTTTGTTTCCATTGCTTCCAAAGCAACCTCATGATGCCAGTAGCAATGATCTTCTGACATTTGAAGACACAGAGCTCTGGGAGATTTAAGTCCTCAGGCCCAAAGTTAGGAAAGGCAGATGGTTCCCAACCGAGGTCCTATGATTATAAAAGCACTGGCGGACAGAGCAGCAGGAGGGGTACTGTTGTAGGTGATCTTCCAAGGTCCCCTGAGGTCCTCTCAGGAAGGTAACTGTCCTGTTTTTGAAACCAGGTGAATGGGGTGGGAGGTCATGATGTGGAGACAAGTTCAGCTCCCTGCTACCCCCCTGCTGACACCCCTTACACTTTTTGTCTATCCAGAAAACAGGTTTGCTTCCCCAGGAGGACATCACTTTCTTTCAGCTCAGGTTCTGCCTGCACCACAGTGCCAGCTAAACAGCAACTGTGCATCTAGTGAAGGAACTGTGGCAAAGGTTGCTGGAAGGTATCCTGTGTCACATCTGTCTTCTGAGTTATTTAGGGGTAAGGGTGGGGTGAAGGGTATTGATGCATAAGTGGGATGTCACCTGCAGGAGTTGAAAAGGAGACTCTGAGCTAACACACTGCTGATCAATTATCTGTCCTTTGAATTGCTCTCATCCACTCACTGACTGTCCATTACTTGCCAGGCACTGCCCTAGGTGCTGAGATGCTCCCTGAACTAACATATTGGACAAAATTCCAACTGTGGAATCACAGTCTGTGTTTCCATGAGACCCATGGGCATAGTCAAGCCTGAGAAAGGCTGCCACAGAGCATTTGGCCCCAACAGACAGGAAAAGGAAGCTTGGATAGGTGGGGAGGTTATGAAATAAACAGGACTCACCCCAGCTCCTCCCCCTCCTCATTCCTGTCCTCATCGCCTGATCGCACCGTTTACCTGGGTTATGAAAAGATCTGTCATCTCCCAGCTTTCCTGAGAAGCCCTCCTGCAAGACCATGAAGATGAGCCAGCTCTGCCTATCCATAGCCCTTCTCATCCTCCTAGTTACCATGGTGTCTTGCACCCCTGGAGGTAAAAACAGCAAACACACGCAGGGTAAGTCCCCACTTACCTCTGTTCTACAGGCTGGTGGGGAATGAGTTGATTCCCTGGATGGAGCTGGGGAGCAGAGGTGGAGGAGAGTGCTGCCACCCTGTCTGGATTTCTCCTTGGAATTTGGGCACTTTGAACTCCAGGGACATTTCATGACTCTCAATATGAATAAAAATTAGAATTAAAAGAAAATACCCCTCTAACTACCAGATCAGGTGCTCCATCCCTGAGACTCTCTATTCCTGGCCAGTGCCATGTCTCTGAACCTCACTGTAGTGTAATGAAAAGATCAGTATTTGATGCTTGTCCTGATCCTAGAACAGACCTTCTGAAACTCCTGGAATTTACTCTCATTTATATGTTAATGATATCAGTAAAAGAAGGTGACCAGAGAGACCTTCAGGATGGGGCTGGTCAATAAAAGCCCCAATCATGCATTTAGAGGTTAGAACTTTCAATACCCTACACCCCGCACCCCTTGGAGACAGGAGGGTACTCAGATGCAGATCAATCACCAGTGGCCAATAATGCAATCAATATGCCTGTTTTTTGACCTCTCAACAAAAATCCATAAAGCGTCAGAGAGCATTCGGGGTGGTGAACACATGGAGGTGCTCTGGGGTTGGTGTGCTCCACTAGGGCATGGGGGTTCTACACATGTCTACTCCCTGTTTGCCCTATGCGTCTTCTCCATTTCACTCTCGTTGTGTTTTGTCCTTTATAATAACATAGGAACTGTAAGTACCAGGTTCTCCTGAGTTTGGTCACCGCCTCTATTGGTTATTGAACATGAACGTGTGGTTATAGAGACTCCAATTTTATCCAGTTAGTGACAAGCGTGAGTGATTCTGGACCATATGCGGGCATTTGAAGTAAGGACAGACTTGACCCCTCAACCTGCGGGATGTGCACTAATTCCTCAGATTTACTATCAGAGAAAATTGCCTTGTGGGACGCCCAGCGAGTATTGGGAATTGGATGGTGTTGGTAGAGACACCATGTATTGGGTGTCAGGGAAAAACACAGACTCACTCTTCCCTGTCCTTTGGGGTCTCTGGTGAGTCTTGGGACAGGGAAGTAATGAAAGTGGCAAATTGCACCCGGAAATTGTTACCACTTGTTTGCATTTTCAGAATTCCTGGCAGAATCAGGTAGCTTAGCAAAATGCCTTGTGACATGATAGTATCTTGTCCTGAAACTACCACCCACATGCCTTGTGTCGTTCAGCAAGTCATCTGCAGTATCCTCACCTGAACAGGGGAACCATGTTTTGTGGGGTCTTTGAACAGCTTACCAGTCAAGAATTTTAAGAGTTTAAACACATTTCATGGCCAATTTGGTCAACTTTCCACCACAATGTGTTAATCTGTAAAAATTTCTCAATCTGTACATTTGGAAAAGAGAAATTATTTAGGTGTCAAATAAGTATTCTTTAATATTAAAATTAATCAGGAAAACATGTGACCACTGAGCAGAGCAACTGCAGGGAAAGTAAGAAATACAGCCCTCCATTGTGTGAGTTGGCTTCTGGGGCAAAGATTGACACAATATTAGTAAAGTATTAAAGCCCTTTCCCTGGTCCCCTGTATGACTAATGAGTATTATTTTATTATCCTCTCAGCATACGGAATGTTAGATTGATAACTATGTAGAAGAGCCCCATCATCAAGGAGACAGGAATTCAATAATATTCATTCTGATCTATGACTGTGCTTTGTGTGAGCATGAAATGCGAAATTCATTCCCTTGTCATATATCTATTATGTCCCAGCAAATCATTGTTCTTGGTGCAGGGAACGAAATGTAGACAGAAAATGGCAAAATGTGTTACTTTCTAAGAAGGAGCGAGACAAGAGCAAAAGGGGGGAATACTATGCTAGGTTATGCGTTTGTTCAAGATAGAGAGTGATGGTGATAGTGGAGTCTGTGCTCCTTCTGTAGTTTACTGTTAGGGCGAAACCCTCTGTGACAAGGGGGTGCTGGAGCAGAGGCCGCAGGTACAACATGCCTGATGTAAACCAGCAACAAGTATTATCAGGCTAGGGCTTCCTAGGTGGTGCAGTGGTTAAGAATCTGCCTGCCAATGCAGAGGACACGGGTTCGATCCCTGCTCCAGGAAGATCTCACATGCCGTGGAGCAACAGGGCCGTGCGCCACAACTATTCTGGCTACGCTTTAGAGCCCATGAGCCACAACTATAGAGCCCATGTGCTGCAACTACTGAAGCCCACATGCCTAGATCCTGTGCTCTGCAACAAGAGAAGCCACGGCAATGAGGAGCCTGTGCACCACAACGAAGAGTACCCCCTACTCACTGCAACTAAAGAAAGCCCACACACAGCAAAAAAGACCCAACATAGACAATAAAATAAATAAATAAATTTATATATATATAAAAAATAATTACCAGGCAAGCTGCAGCTGAGTGGGTGGTAGTGGAGGAGAGGGGAAGGTGAGGAGACTAAAGAGGCAATGGGACAGATCCTGACGAGATTTGTAGAATAAGAATCAGAATTGGGCTGTGGGAGAGATGGGAGTCACTGAAGGACTGACCATGGGAGCAATGGGACAGCATCCCTGTGGCTGCAGTGTGGAGAGTGGCCTCTAGGGGATCAAGGACAGGGACAGAGGTGCAGTGGGCAGGCTGCTGCAGTGGTCCAGGGGAGCCATGATGGAGGCTGTACCTATGCTGTTCCCTGGGTTGATGCCAGTTCTCTTGAATAAGAGGAATGATTTGCTCTGTTGAGGTTTTTTATGGAAGCTTTGTTACATGGTCATGGTGCATTAATTCATTAGCCATTCATGATTGATCAAAACCCAAGCCCCTCTCCCCTTCCTCAGGTATTTTTCCTTTTGAGGGACTGTAGATGGAACCCATGGGGGAGGGTAGGCATGAAAAGTCCAAACCTCCGTTCAGGCAGCGGTTTCCCCTGGCAACCTGACCCCATTCTGAGGTTACTAGGGTCTTCCCAAAAGTCACCTACTTCACAAAACAGAGACACTTTTGTTGCTCTCAGCATTTAAGAACTACCAAGTGTTTTAGGAATTCTGTGCCAGGAAATGGGTGAAGAACAATGTATATATTTCTTATTATAAGCCATAATATCAATATAGTGTCACAATTCAATTTATACAGTCCCTGTGAGGTAAGCAAAGAAAACACACTGCTATGTTTCCTTCATGGCTTTCTCCATTATAGACTAATTCCTCCACATGATTTTATTGAGTGGAATATTTTTACCAAACACATAAGGGCAGAGAATAGTATTGTAAAACCCAGTTACTCAGCTCCAATAATTACTGACATTTGGCAACGATTCTATACCTGTACACCCTTTTTAATTTTTGGTTGGTAGATTTTCTTGAAGTTAATCAAAGGCATCAAACCAAAAAAATCTTAAATAATTCATGAAGATGTTCATTGTTACATGCTGACTCTATCGTGTCACGCCTAGCACCATTAATAATAAGTTTCAGAAAGTAGGTTGTCAAATAGCCATTTTCATTTGATCTTCCCCCACAACCCTAACATTCTCTATGACAAACAAACAGTTGGTTTCAGTTGTAGACCTTGCAGACCGAGCTGTGGTGACCATCCTCATAACTGACCCAGAGCCTCTCCCATCCCAGTAATTTCTAAGCCTATCTTCCGCCTGAAGCCTCAAAACAAGGGTCTCCGCGTGACCACCTTGATGTGGTACTACTGTGACGAAAACACCTGGGAATGCAAGAACTTTACCTATAGTGTCATCTTCACAGAGTGGAGGGTGCTCTACTTCGCCACAAAAGAAGAATGCATGAAGTTCTGCCATAGTCCTGTGGGAACCCAGGGGTAATAAAGGAGTCAGGTCAGGGTGGGAGACAATGGGCTTGTTAAAGAGGTGTAGCACAGGGGACCACACACATTCAACCCTGCACATGGTCTTTCCTCCTCCCTGCCTCCCAGGAGAAGTGGCTGCAGTGTTCTGAGATACCACACACTGAGCCCATCCTCCATGTGTCAGCTTGGCACAAGGTCACCACCAGAAACCCCGTTATAATATTCTGAGCCTACTCACATGCTCCCCCTTTCTCAGATGGAAAAACTGAGTCAGCCACCCTACAGACAGGTTTACACTTCTCCTGAGCACCCCACTTAAGCTTGGAAAATTCACTTTCTTCTTGTTGGTCATGGAGGTCCTGGGGTGGACTGTGGTTGCATATTTCTGGAAAAGTCTAGGATCTGTCAAGATGAATGGTGTCCAGGTCTGGGGATTTAGAGATGTCAACCAGCAAGTTTCTTTCTTTTTGCAGAGAACCTGGGAAGAGTAATCTACCGACAGTCTGAAGTCTGAGGAGGACCCATGCACAGCTGGGATTTGCCTTCTTCTGAAACAGTTTGGTCTGCTCTGAGCCCTTCTAAACCCTCACCTCCGCAACAGCGCCCTGCCTCATACCTTCCCCTTTTGGCACTACTTGCTTTAGTTCTGTCTCATCCAGTGGGTTCTAATTACCATGACAGCAAGTCTTCCCTTGATCCCTTGCACTTAGCACAGTTCCTGGCACAAAGGAGGCAGTCCATAAATATTAGAGGGAGGAAGGAACGAATGCAGGAGCACATTGTTCATGACCCGAGTAATTATACTGCCTATGGTTTGAAGCCAGGATTCTTGTCTTAACCCTCATCCTCACTACACCTGCATCGTCATTCCCCACCCCACCATCAAGGCTCACATTGTGGGTGGCCAGCATGGAATTTTTGGCATCCAGTGCTTAGCATCAGTGGTGGGAGAGGTCTTTTTCATAAAGCTGCCCTTTCCCCTTCAATTTTTTGCAGATTTTCCTTTCTGTGCCTTCAAACAGTATGTCTTGTATTTTAATAAAATAATATTCAAATTAAACTAACTGGAATGGATTCTTTTGTGCCTCTAAGAACCTTAACCAATAGGGGGCCTGGAAATGCATGTCCTTCTCACTGCTCTGCAGAACAGGGGGGAATCTCTAATTTTCCTGTCCTAAGACTGGATCCTACCAAATATAGGAATAAAACTCATTAGAACACCATCTACCTCTTAATGGCCACCTCAATCCAGAAAAAAAACCGACTGAGAGACACTAAGAATGAAAGCTTTCATACTTTTTTAAAAAAAATAATTAATTAATTTATGTATTTATTTAACATATTGGCTACCTTGGGTCTTCAGTGCTGCACAAGGGCTTTCTCTAGTTGCTGAGAGCAGGGGGTACTCTTTATTGTGTTGTGCAGGCTCCTCATTGCAGTGGCTTCTCATGTTGCAGAGCACAGGCTCTAAGTGCATGGACTTCAATAGTTGCAGCACACGGGCTCAATAGTTGTGGCTCACAGGCTTTAGAGCACAGGCTCATTAGTAGTGACACATGGGCTTAGTTGCTCCACGGCATGTGGAAGCTTCCCAGGGCAGGGCTCGAACTGGTGTCTCCTGCATTGGCAGGCGGATTCTTAACCACTGCACCACCTAGGAAGTCCAAGCTTTCATTCCTTACTTTCTGAGCCTCCTGAGATTTGGGTGCAGGCTGGATTCCTGACTCTCAGAAAGATAAAGGAAGGAGCATGGGGCTCCATTTTCCAGATATCCAACGGTTCCCCTAGCTTCAGGTCATAAGCAGAAAGGGTGTTTCTTACTCCAGTTAAAGAAGGGAACTACAGGTTTGGTGTGCCAGGCTCTGTGTTAGCATTTTGTCTGCATTCTTCTATTAATCCTCCTAAGACTCCTTCAAGGGAGGAAATGGAAGCTTGCAGATGTCACTTAGCTGCTATTTGCATTTCCTAATACAGCAGGTCCCAGCTCCCCCTAGTAGAGCAACTCTGACAAGGTTTTTATTTTCCTGCCTCTGGGAAGATATGGGATGTAGGCAATATTGGAGAACAGAGAGTGTCCGTTTTACTACAGAGGAGGAAACCGAGGCATAGGTACCACAACAAGCATAGTATGGAAATAAACAAGAGCACAGATGTTGTTGGTGCTGTTACTCACTTCCTTGTAGCCTTGGGAAAATTTCTCCACATCTCTGAGCTTTACTTTCTTTAAGTATCAAATAAGGATAATGGTTGCAACTGAAAATATTTCCAGCCAGAGAGCACTAGACACACTCCATTTCCTAGCTGAACTAGGCATGCTTATTACTCATTGCGGCAAGGAATAGAAATCATTTTGGAAAACCGTATGATGTCTCAGTGAGAGAAGGTGAGAAAGAGCTTACAGGATATGGGATCTTAGTAAGTGATACGGGGGAGTGTTTCAGGAAGCTGACTCTGCTCTGGATGTCTGCTGTCAGGAAGTGGAGTTGTTCTTGGAGTGGGTATCTGTAAAGGAAGACAAGATGGAAGTTAAAACTGTACTTGTAATGAAGTAGCAGTTACTGAGGATAGGGGGATGCTTGGTCATTTTTGTGGTTTGTGTAATTTAGCTCATTTTGTATGTGTTCAAACATGATTACCAAATGTCCTATTGTTCTCTTGATCCATCATGGGCAAGGATGGCCCTGTCTCATGTTTACATTTTGTGAAATATTTATGTTGACCAAGAGAACATAAGGCCCACTCTGATGTCAGGTCAGTTCTTGGAATTCAGAGGTTGCTTTTTTCATTCTCCATCAATCTTATAATGTTGTGCTGAGAGTTGAAAAGACATGATATTTCTCAAATTCCTATACAAGTATTGACAGAGCAACTCTTTAATGAACATCATTTTGATAACAGCAGAAGGAATACTGTATTTATATAAATTATTAAATTTTTATTAATATTTATTAATTTATAACAGTGTATTGGGAGAATGACTGGGTATTCATGAAAGGAGACTAGCTTGTCAAACTCGCTATGCTGCTCTGTAATCTTGGGCAAGTCACTTCCCTTGTCTGAGCCACAGTTTCTTTCTCTCTAAAAGAGGATGATAGTATCTGCCTTCAGAAAGCCCCAGGTTTGGATCCATTTGAGGACCATGTTGATTAGGCTGAAAACTGTTTGAACTCCACAGTCCAAAACAAATTATCTAGAAGCACATAGAGTTATCATTTCCTTGGCTGCTGACTGCATTTTACATCTGCTGTAATTGACTGTAGTAAAGAAAGGAACAGGGACTTCCTTGGTGGCACAGGGGTGAATAATCCGCCTATTAATGCAGGGGACATAGGTTCAATTCCTAGTCTGGAAAGATCCCGTATGCTCGGGGCAAATAAGACTGTGGACACCAATGAAGGAGCCTACTCTCTAGAGTCCAGGAGCCACAATTACTGAAACCCGGGCACCTAGAACCCAACAAGAGAAGCAACTGCAAAGAGAAACCCACACACTACAACAAAGAATAGCCAAACTCTGCTCAAGCAGAGAAAGACCTCATGTAGTAATGAAGATCCAACACAGTCACAATAGATAAATAAAAATAAATTTCAAAATTTAAAGAAAAAAGGACCAACAGCTTAAATTGCTGGAGTGTCCTCTTTTAGAAATTCACCCTCAGGAAGTTCCCCCAGTGCCAGAGGAGACTCACAGTCCCTCTTCCAAACAGGCCTCCTGCTTCCTCAGAGGGAACTGAAAGCCCCCTTGCTTCCGTGATATAACTTACCCTGCTCCTGCCCCTTAACCACCCCTGGGGGATTTATTTGACCTTCTTGTCCAAAGAGCTAAGAGTTAACTGTCAGAACTACTCATCATTCTTATTACAAAAGATTTTGATTTTTAGGGAGAAGGAAGATGTATCTCTTGCCTCCATTCCGGCCACAACAGCCCACGATCGGGGCACCATGGATTTCAGGTGACACCTGAGGATATGGGGCTCTGGGAGATTTCTGGCCCCACATCATAAAGTCAGGAAAAGGGAGAGTCGAGACTGAGGTGCTCCAATCCCACAATCACTGGTGGAGAGACCAGAGTTGGGGGGTGGATGTTGCAGAGAATCTTTCAAGGTCCCTGAGATCCCCTCCAGCCCCAGGGGTCCACTCACACAGGCAGCTCTCCTGTTGAAGAAACCAGGTGGGGGGGGTGAGTGGTCATGCTATGGAGACGTGTTCAGCTCCCTGCTTCCCCTCTGCCCACGTCCCTTATGCTTTTTTCTACCCAGATAATAAAGGTTTGTACCTCAGATGTAGATAGTCTGCCTGGCTCACCATATGACTGAAAAAGTGCCAGGGAAGGAGCTTGTGTCCACCCAGTTGAGATGCTGTCAAAATAGGTGCAGGACGATGTCTTTAGTCACGCCTGTCTTCTGAGGTCAGTCTGGGTTGAGGGGAATGACTGGCATTGATGCCCAGGTGTGACAACAGCAACAGGAGGCTCCAAAGGAGGACGTGAGGTTACACACTGCTCTTCACTTATCTATCTTCCGATTTTCTCTCATCTACTCTCTGATGGTCCATTATGCACCATCCACTCCTCTAATTGCTGGGATGCTCTGTGAGGAACAAATCAGACCAAAATCCCACCTGTGGAATCACAATCTGTGTCTCTACAAGACCCACAGGCTTAAGCAAGTCTGAGTAGCCCTGTTACTGGGCATTTTCCCTAGCAGGCAGAAGCAGGAAGCCTGGTTATGGGGGGAGGTTTGCAGGAACAGCACTGACCTCAGCACTACCCCTTCCTCACTCCTCTCCTCATCTCCACTTCCAACTCCACAGTTGGGATGTGAAAAACTCTATAACCTCCAGCTTTCCTCAGAGGCCCTCCTGCAAGGCCCCAAGGCAGAGTTGGCTCTTTCTCTTTGCAACGCTTCTCATCCTGCTGGGCACCCTGGTGTCCAGACCACAGGGAGAGAAAACAGCAAGCAGGCTCAGGGTAAGTCCCTGCTCACCTCTCTTCTTCAGGCTGGGCTGGGAGGGGAATATGAGAGACATTGTAAGAGGAGAGTAACCGGGGTTGGAGGTGCTGCCAACCTCTCTGGTTTTCTCCTGAGAACTTGGGCAGTTTTAACTTCAAGAATATTTCCTCACTCTCAAAAGGAATCATTACATTCCAGCTTTTTATAAAAGTAACTCACTGCACCCTATCAAACCAGGGACCTCATCTCTGAGACTTCCTATCGCTGGTTACTGCCTTGTCCCTAAACTTCACTTTAATGTAAAGAAAAGATCCATGTTTTATCGATGTCCTGGTTCCTAGAACATACCTCCTGAAACTCTTGCAATTTACTCTCTTCACAGGTCATGAGAAGAGTCAAGGATGACATCCTAGATAGCTTCCAGAAGGGACTGGTCTCCAGAAGATCCACCTGGTGATTACAGGGTTACAACCATTGAGGTGAACACATCAAGGGATTGTGAGAGGGGTGTGTTCTGAGAGCACATGGACGCTCACCACCCCCACTCCCCCTTTGCCCTATGCATCTCCTACATAGTGTTCTCCCAAAGATTTCTTCTTTATAATAACTTGCAATAGTAAATAATGGGCTTTCCTGAGGTCTGTAGGTGGTTCTAATGTTTAATGACTATGGAAGGAGGGGTCATGGAACCTCTGAATTTATAGGCAGTTGGTCACATATATGGCTGATCAAGGGACGTGTGATCATCACTTGAAGTGGGGGCTGACCACAGAGGCTGAGCCCTCATCCTGTTCACTATGTGTTACCTCCAAGGATTTGTCATCAGAAGTGAATTGACTTGTAGGATGCACAGTGGATGCTGGAGAATTGGCTGGTGTTGCTACAGGCACAACATATTTGCTGTCAAGTACCAAACCTGAACTCACGCTTCCCTCTAACTTGTGGCTGAGATGAGGTTTGGGGACAAGGACTATTGTATGTTGGATAGTGCACTCAGAAGTCCTTACAAGTTATTTGCATTTTCAGAATTCCTGGCAGAATCATATACTTCATTAATTGGGTTGTGACATGATGGTATCTTGTCTTGATCCTACAACCCACATGCCTTGTGTCCTGAGGCAAGTGATCAGTAAATTCCTCTCCTGGACAGTGGGACCATGTTATACAACTTCTTTGAAAGGGCTAACAATCATGAGAATAAATAGTTTCCCCATTTCATGGTCAGGGATGTCCAATGTCCACCAAAATGCGTTAGTCCAAAAATTGGTCTAGCTTCCTTTCCTCACCAAAGCCCAAAAGAAATTTTCAACAAAGAGTGATGATTTCTCTTTTATGAAATTAATCAGAAAGTCAAGGGTTGGTGAACCTCTTCCATTCCTGAGGCAATTATAGGGAGAGCAAGAAAAGCAGTACTTTTGCAAGTTTGCTTGTGGGGGCAAGACTCTTTTACCCAGACAGGTACAATATTAGTCAAATGAAGCCCTTCCCCTTCTCCCCCAGTCAGACTATTATTGTATTTTCCTATTAGGATAGAGAATGTTAGAAATGGTCTCATAATTACATAGACATGCACCACCACCAAATAGAAATGTCACCTGCAGGAATTTTGCTCTATCCTCTCTCTTCATGACTGTGCACTTGCCATGACTTGAAATGGAAGCTACATTCCCTGACAAATCTTAATCAAATATTTATGAGCCTTGTACCTTGAAAGCATAGGTTTTGGTGTAGAGAAGCAGCTGAAACCAAATTGAGTAAAATAATCTGCCTTCTAGGTGGGAGACAGACAATACAGAAAGGAGAAAATACTATGCCATATCCTGATGCTTGTTTGGAAGAATAAGAGTGATGGAGATAAAGGAGACTGTGCTCCTTCTGTAGAGGGTTAGTGAAAGCCTTTGCAATAAGGAGGCAATGAGAAGAGGCTGCAAAAACAAAAAACAAACAAACAAACAAAAGAAAATAAGAAAAAGAAACAAAACAAAATCAAACAACAACAACAAAAGTTCTTGATGTGTTTCCACAGCTGCAAGGACTCGGGTGCCTAGAGCTCAGTGGGGGGAGGGGAGAGGAGTGAAAGGGGATGAGGCAGGGAGGCCATCGAGGCAAGTCATGAGAGGCCTTGTAGTCCTTTACAAGTATCAGAATTTGACTCTGAGAGAGATGGGGAATCAGGGAGGGATTGGGCATGGGAGCCATCGGATAGGGCTCAAGTTGTATCAGGATAGCTCCAGCTGCATTTTGGAGAGTGGCCTCTAGGGGACAAAGGGCAGAGACAGAGACCCAGGTGAGGCATGGTGGACCATGGGCCCATGTTTTTTCCTAGGTCCAGCTCGGTTCTCAATTACATGAATGCCTTGCTCTGTGGAGATGTCTAGGGTGGCTTCATCACAAATCATGATTCATTAAATCTTTAGCCATTTGTGATTGATTGAGGTGAAGGGGCAGGGATAGCGGGGAAAGTGGGAATGAGAATTCCCACCCTCTAATCTGGCATTTGGTTCCCCTAGCCACAAATCACCATTCTTGGATTAGGCAGGGGCTTTCAAAAGTCACATTCCTCACATAATAAATGCCTCCCTTTTTACTCTCTTCTTTTTCAAAATTCCAGCATTGTAGGAGCTCCCATTGTGCCAGGAATGGGATAATAAGGAGGAAGGTAGGGGAAACAAGTCTTTAGGGAGAAATACAGTGAATGCAGTTTGGTCAATGTGGAGTCCACGGTGCTTGTAGAACACTTAGGGAAAGATATTGAGTTGATATCAATTCATTCATTCACTTGTTCATGAAATAGTTATTAGAGATAAAATACGTGAATACTTAAACCATTGATCACACACCGTGTCTTCAAACTCTGGCTCTGCCAATTTTCTAGGTGCATGGCCATTTCAGATTGTTAAAGCTTTACATGTGTAGGTGGCTATAGACCTTGAACAGTGTCCACAGAGAGGGAGTCCTCGACCCATTTACATAGGAGGAATGATAGGAGGCTCAGAATAGCTGGGGATAGCTGGTACCTCAGAAACTGCAAGTAGCAGAGTGAGTTCCCTGTCTTGATGTGCTGGTAAAAGTCAACATCGATGAGACTCACAAAGTAACTCTGAGAGAAGTAGAAATAATAATACAAAATACCCATTACCTTTTCTTGACATCTGACGATGTGCCAAGCCCTGCACATATGTCTCCATCTCTAAACATCTCAACAAATTTAATAAGTTTTTCTTCAGTTTAAAGTCTATACAAGCTGAAATTCAGAGGCCTTAAGCCCTTCTCCAAGGTCACATAACCTGATGTGACCTTGGATGACAGAGGCTAGGATTCAAACTCAATACTGTCTGTCTCCCATGATTTTCCTGAAAAGAGGTTTGAACTCTGTGGTGCCTTTAAAAGCCCTGGAGATTAACCAGAGGAGACTCAAAGTTCTTCCAGTAGGGAGCTCTACTTTTCATAATTTTTCATAATGAGATGAGTTGGAAACAAATTTTGTAAAGAATTTTCTTCCCCATTATTCCAAGAAACCCTTACCTGGGAGTTAGAGGAGGATGTTGCTTGAGAAGAGGCCGCTGGATTGAAAAATGAGGAACTTGGTGCTGACCATGCTGTAGACAGATCTCGCTGTTTGTGAGCAACAGGAACTGACTCTGACAATTGGATGCAGAGAAGGAATCTGTGAGAACTGGGTGGGGATGTAGTGGGCATACATTCTGCCTTCCTGATTTTAACCTTAAGCGAGATCCTCTTGGAATCTTGTGTTGGCATGCACAGCAGTAACTGACGTAGTTCAGCTCACAGACTGAAGGGAGTTCTCAAAGATCCCAGCTTGGAAAATATGGCAAGCAAGGAAGAACTAAGATCTTCCAAAGCCACCTCAGAATTACCTCCATTATGGGGTCCTTTGTGGTTCATTGATCAATATTTTGTTACAGGGAGAGCATCAGATTGGCCACTCTTTGTCTGCAGGTGGGGCAGGAAGTTTGACATGTGCACCTATCTCGCCAGTCTTGCATGGAGGAAGCATCATTCCTCAAGCAAATGAGGCTACTATATCAGGATAAGGACAAACAGATGCTAGGTGACAGAGCAACTAAATACTCTGTATACTTTGAGAGGGAAGTTTCAGTTGAGAGAAGAGACTTTGAATGGGTGCAACCATCCATGAGGAGATGGCTCCATTGTTTCGTGAAAGGATCCCTGTTTATTGCTTACAATTCCTCCTATTTTCAATGTTCACTTGTTTAGTCACCTTAAAGTGGTCTTGTCTACAGCTGATCAAGGCACATCCTCTTTGCAAGTTTTCTTCTTCCCTCTTACTTCCTTTCTTCCTTTTCATAATCAGTATGATGTTACACTCACGAAGTCACATCCACAATCTTTTTTTTATTGGATTATAATTACTTTACACTCTTGTATCAATTTTTTGAGGTACACCAATGTCAATCATCTGTATTTATACACATATCCCCGCATTCCCTCCCTCCCTCGACTCCCCCCCTCCTCGTCCCATTCCTCTAAGACATCATCCATCATCCAGTTAAACTCCCTTTGTTATGCAGCAACTTCCCACTGGCTATCTATTTTACAGTTGGTAGTATATATATGTCTATGCTACTCTCTCACTTTGTCTTAGCTTCCCCTTCTCCCCTCAACCCGTAAATCTCGAGTTCTCCAGTCTATTCTCTGCATCTGTGCATTTATTCTTGATTGTCACTGAGTTCATCAGTACCATTTTTAGATTCCGTGTATATAAGTTAGCATACAATATTTGTCTTTCTGTTTCTGACTTACTTCACTCTGCATGACAGACTCTAGGTCTATCCACCTCATTACATGTAGCTCAATCTCATTCCTTTTAATAGCTGAGTAATATTCCATTATATATATATGCCACATCTTTTTTATCCACTCATTTGTTGATGGGCATTTAGGTTGCTTCCATGTCCTGGCTAATGTAAATAGTGCTGCAATAAATATTATAGAATATGTTTCTTTTGGGATTATGGTTTTCTCTGGGTATATGCCCAGGAGTGGGATGACTGGATCATATGGTAGTTCTATTTTTAGATTTTTAAGGAACCTCCAAACTGTTTCCCATAGTGGCTGTACCAACGTACATTCCCACCTACAGTGCAGGAGAGTCCCCTTTTCTCCACACCCTCTCCAACATGTGTTGTCTCAAGATTTCTTGATGATGGCCATTCTGATCCATGTGAGGTGATATCTCACTGTGGCTTTGACTTGCATTTCTCTGATAATTAGTGATGTTGAGCATCTTTTCATGTGTTTCTTGGCCATCTGTATGTCTTCTTTGGAGAAATGTCTATTTAGGTCTCGTGCCCATTTGTGGATTGGGTTATTTGCTTTTTTAGTATTAAGCTGCATGAGCTGCATGTATATTTTGGAGGTTAATGCTTTGTCCGTTGTTTCATTGGCAACTATTTTTTCCCATTCTGAGGGTTGCCTTCTTGTCTTTTTTATTGTTTATTTCACTGTGCAAAAGCTTTTAAGTTTTTTTAGGTCGCATTTGTTTATTCTTGATTTTATTTCCATGATTCTAGGTGGAGGGTCAAAAAAGATCTTGCTTTGATGGATGTCATAGAGTGTTCTGCCTATGTTTTCCCCTAGGAGTTTTATAGTGTCTGGCCTTACATTTAGGTCTTTAATCCATTCTGAGTTTATTTTTGCGTATGGTGTTAGGAAGTGTTCTAATTTCATTCTTTTATATGTAGCTGTCCAATTTTCCCAGTACCACTTATTGAAGAGGCTGTCTTTTTTCCATTGTATATTCATGCCTCCTTTGTCAAAGAAAAGTTGCCCATATATGCTTGGGCTTACCTCTGAGTTCTGTATTCTGTTCCAATGATCTTCCTTTCTATTTTTGTGCCAGTACCATACTGTCTTGATCACTATGGCCTTATACTATAATTTGAAGTCAGGAAACCTGATTCCACCAACTCTATTTTTCCTTCTCAAGAGTGCTTTGGCTATTCAGGGTCTTTTGCATTTCCATACAAATCATAAGATTTCTTGCTCTAGTTCTGTGAAAAATGCCATTGCTAACTTGACAGGGATTGCATTGAATCTGTAAATTGCTTTGGGTAGTATATCCATTTTCACAATGTTGCTTCTTCCAATCCAATAACATGGTATGTCCCTCCATCTGCTTGTGTCGTCTTTGATTTCTTTCAACAGTGTCTTATAGTTTTCTGCATACTGATATTTTGCCTCCTTAGACGGGTTTATTCTTAGGTATTTTATTCTTTTTGTGGCAATGCTAAATGGGAGAGTTTCCTTAATTTCTCTTTCTGCTCTTCTAATGTTAGTGTACAGGAATGCAAGAGATTTCTCTGCATTAATTTTGTATCCTGCTACTTTACTAAATTCATCAATTAGTGCTAGCAATTTTCTGGTAGAGTCTTTAGGTTTTTCTATGTATAATATCATGCCATCTGCAAAGAGTGACCATTTTACTTCTTTTCCAATTTGTATTCCTTTTATTTATTTTTCTTCTCTGATTGCTGTGGCTAAAACTTCCAAAACTATGTTGAATAATAATGGTGAGAGTGGACACCCTTGTGTTGTTCCTGTTCTAAGAGGGAATTCTTTCAGTTTTTCACCATTTAGAATGATGTTGGCTTTTGGTTTGTCATATATGGCTTTTATTATGTTGAGGTAATTTCCTTCTATGCCCATTTTCTGGAGAGCTCTTATCATAAATGTATGTTGAATTTTGGCAAAAGCTGTTTCTGCATCTATTGAGATGATCATATGGTTTTTATCCTTCAACTTGTTGATATATCATGTTGTTTGATTTTCATATATTGAAGAATCCTTGCATCCCAGGGATAAACCCCACTTAATCATGGTGTATGATTTTTTTAATGTGCTGTTGCAGTCTGTTAGCTAGTATTTTGTTGAGGATTTTTGCATCTATATTCATCAGTGATATTGGTCGGTAATTTTCTTTTTTTGTGACATCTTTGCCTGGTTTTGGTATCAGGGTGATGGTGGCCTTGTAGAATGCTTTTGGGAGTATTCCTCCTTCTTCTATATTTTGGAAGAGTTTGAGAAGGATAGGTATAAGCTCTTCTCTAAACGTTTGATAGAATTTGCCTGTGAATCCATCTGGCCCTGGGCTTTTGTTTGTTTGGAGATTTTTAATCACTGTCTCAATTTCCGTACTTGTGATTGGTCTGTTCATAGTTTCTATTTCTTCCTGCTTCAGTCTTTAGCGATTGTATTTTTCTAAGAATGTATCCATTTCTTGCAGGTTATCCAATTTATTGGCATATTGTTGCTTGTAGTAGTCTCTCATGATCTTTCGTATTTCTGTGGTGTCTGTTGTTACTTCTCCTTTTTCATTTCTAATTCTGTTGATTTGTGTCTTCTCCCTTTTTTTCTTGATGAGTCTGGCTAATGGTTTATCGATTTTGTTAATATTCTCAAAGAACCAGCTTTTAGTTTCATTAATTTTTGCTATTGCTTCCTTCCTTTCTTTTTCATTTATTTCTGCTCTGATCTTTATGATTTCTTTCCTTCTGCTCACTCTGGGGTTTCTTTGTTCTTCTTTCTCTAATTGTTTGAGGTGTAAGGTTAGGTTGTTTATTCGATCATTTTCTTGTTTCTTAAGGTAGGACTGTATTGCTATAAACTTCCCTCTTAGAACTGCTTTTGCTGCATCCCATAGGTTTTGGGTTGTTGTGTTTTCATTTTCGTTTTTTTCTAGAATTTTTTTGATTTCCTCTTTGATTTCTTTAGTGATTCCTTGGTTGTTTAATTGTTAATTGTTTGGCTTCCACGTGATTGTATTTTTTGCAATTTTTTTCCTGTAATTGATATCTAGTCTTAGAGCATTGTGGTCTGAGAAGATGCTTGATATGATTTCAATTTTCTTGAATTTGCTGAGGTTTGATTTGTGACCCAAGATGTGATCTATCCTGGAAAATATTCTCTGTGGACTTGAGAAGAAAGTGTTTTCTGTCATTTTTGGATGGAATGTCCTATAAACATCAGTTAAGTCGAGATGGTCTAATGTGTCATTTAAAGCTTGTGTGTCCTTATTTATTTTCCGTTTGGATGATCTGTCCATTGATGTAAGTGGGATGTTCAAGTTTCCCACTATTATTGTGTTACTGTTGATTTCCCCTCTTAAGACTGGTAGCATTTGCCTTATGTAGTGAGGTGCTCCTATGTTGGGGGCATAGATATTTACCATTGTGATATGTTCTTCTTGGATGGATCCCTTGATCATTATGTAGTGACCTTCCTTGTCTCTTGTAATAGTCTTTACTTTAAAGTCCAATTTGTCTGATATGAGCATTGCTACTCCAGCTTTCTTTTGACTTCCATTTGCATGGAATATCTTTTTCCATCCCTTCACTTTCAGTCTATATGTATCCCTTGGTCTGAAGTGGGTTTCTTGTAGGCAGCATATAGAAGGGTCTTGTTTTTGTATCCATTCAGCCAGTCTGTGTCTTTTGGCTGGAGCTTTAATCCATTCACATTTAAGGTGATTATTGACATGTGTGTTCCAATTACCATTTTCTTAATTGTTTTGGATTTGTATTTGTAGGTGTTTTCCTCTTCTTGTGTTTCCTCCTTAGAGAAGTTCCTTTAGCACTTGTTGTAAGGCTGGTTTAGTAGTGCGGACTTCTCTTAGCTGTTGCTTGTCTGGAAAGCTTTTGATTTCTCCATCAAATCTGAGTGAGATTCTTGCTGGGTAGAATATTCTTGGCTGTAGGTTGTTCTCTTTCAGGACTTTGAGTATATCCTGCCATTCCCTTCTGGCCTGCAGAGTTTCTGTAGAAAAGTCAGCTGTTATCCTGATGGGTTTTCCCTTTTATGTTGTTTGTTGCTTTTCTCTTGCTGCTTTTAATATTTTTTCTTTGTGTTTAATTGTCATTAGTTTGATTAATATGTGCTGTGGTGTATTTCCCCTTAGGTTTATTCTGTATGGGACTGTCTGTGCTTCTTGAATTTGGTTAATTATTTCCTTTCCCATGTTGGGGAAGTTTTCCACTATAACCTCTTCAAATAATTTCTCAGATCCTTTCTTTTTTTCTTCTTCTTCTGGGATGCCTATGATTCGAATGTTGGTACACTTAATGTTATCACTGAGGTCTCTGAGACTGTCTTCTATTCTTTTTATCCTTTTTTTTCCTGCTCTGTGGCAGTTATTTCCCCCATTCTATCTTCCAACTCACTTATTCATTCTTCTGCCTCAGTCAGTCTGCTGGTTATACCATCTAGAATATTTTTAATTTCAGTAATTTTGTTATCCACTGCTGTTTGTTTCTTCTTCAGTTCTTCTGAGTTCTTATGAAGTGTTTCTTGTACTTTCTCTATTTTGTTATCAAGATTTTGTATCATTTTTATTATCATTTCTCTGAATTCTTTTTCAGGCATTTTTCCTATATCCTCTTCATTTATTTGGTCTTGTGGGGTTTTTTCCTGCTCCTTTGCCTGCATGGTGTTTCTTTGTTTTCTCATGGTAGCCCAAACTTCTGGGGTTGCTTGTCCCAGCGATAGAGGGGTTTATAGAAGACTTTCCAAGCCACAGACTAAAGTCCGAGTGCTGGGTTAAACAAATACTAAGTCTAGGAAACACATACATGTATAAGACACACAATTACTGAATCCATTAGGACATAAGGCTCTGGAAAGACCTGACAAAGAACCCCAGTATGCTATCATATGTTCAAAGAGAAACCCAACAGAAATTGAAAACCAAAAGAGAACAGAACAGAAACTAAAGCAAAATCAAACAAACAAACAAATAACACCTTACACATACAAACACAGATCCAGGGAGTTGTTGAAAGCTAGGATCAAGTATTAAAAAGAGCTAGAGTATCACCAGACAGAATGGAGATTCTCAGAATGAAATTAGACAAGTATACTAAGACCTAAGATAAAGACAAAAACCTAATATTAAATACCAAGTGGTGTGTCATCTGGAGAATAGAGCAAGGAGTCTGAGCAGATCGATAGTGTTGCTTATAAGTATGTTAAGATAAAATAAACTAAAAATGGATGGAAGACAGGGGAACAGAAGAGCATAGTGTGACTGGAAATATGCAAATAAAAAGAAAGGAATAGAAATGTATAAAAGATAGAAATGAAAAGAAGGTAGGAGTGATATATAGTCCATACTACCAAAAACTTAGCTAGAAATAGAAGTATATAAAAAGGCTAAAAATAAAAATAGAATAAAAGATAGAATAAAAATATGTTATAAAACTTGTAGCTCCCTTAGGACTAAGATCATAATTAATAAAGAAAAAAAAGAAAAATAAATAAAGCTAGAACTGATCCCAGAAAGGACCATTTCAATGGAATTGATACTAATATTTCTGTTTCCTTAGAGTCTCAGCTGTAAGTGTTGTTCTACTTGCCTTAGGTTTTTTGTATTATTCTGTGACCAGCAGAGCTTCCTTTATTGTTCATCTGTTAGCATTGGAGCGTGAGTAGGGGGAGGGTACAACAGTGTCTCCTTCCCCTGGGAGTGAGTGAGCAATCGCACCCTGCCTGGGTCATGGTGGCTCAGGCAGCTTGGGTGGTGCCTGCTGCAGAGGGACACTGGTGGCTCAGGCCAAGAGAGTGACTCCAACTGCAGCTCCTACCTCCAGCTACACCTCCACTGGGGCACCCTGCCTAGTTCATGGTGGGTCAGTCGGCCATGGCAGTGCCTGCTACAGAGGGACACCAGCAGCTCAGATGTAAACAGAATGTCTCACAGTTGGGCCTGTCTCTGGGTTTCTTTGTTCTCAGCAGCCACCCTGTTGCCAGCATTCCAAGGGGCTTTGAGCTAGCTCTGCCCAAGGACCTGAGGGTCCCTGTTACCCCTGAGTGCCTTAGGTGGCCCACAGGGGTCCCTACACTGCCCACTGCAGACACCGAAAGAGAGAGAGAGGCTATGCCCATGGCTCCTCCCCCCCACCCATGAGCCAGCAGCATCCAGCTGCCATCATGGCTGGGCAGCTCTCAGGCACAGGCACTCCTCGCTGTGAACCTCTTCCTTCCTGTCCTCTCAGTCCATCTCTTTACTGGCAACAATTTTTCTCACCCTGAAGCAGCTCACCAGTTCCCACGCTCCCACTCCCAGACCCTCTGTTCAGCTGTAAATTGACGTCTCAGTCCGGGAAAGCTGAGCTGTGGCACGAACCCTCCATTTGTTTCTCACTGCCTCCCGTCTGCCACAGCTCAGCCGCTTCACCCTATTTGAGCCATTGTAGATGGCTCCCTACCGGTTATGTCGGGATCCTTATGGTCCTTTCTGGTGTATGAGGTCATCTGCTGGTGTTCAGTTGGTTCTCTGTGGGAATTATTGGGTCTTTTGGTGCATTCCCTATGCATCTGTGGAGAGGGATGCATTCCACATCCCTGTACTTTGTCGCCATCTTTTCTCTCCTCACGTCCACAATCTTCAATGCATCATCTGTGTTAATATCAGATAGACTTGCCTGGGTGATGTGTGTGTGTTTGTAACATTGGAATAACTTGGGCCACATAACTAACTGTTTTTGGCGAGTGTCTTCCTTCTGATTTTCAGCTCCTTTTCCTCCAGCAAGTCACTTTCCCTTAGCTGAACTTCAGTTGCTTTAACTCTCAAATAGGAATAAGAATACTCACTTCTTAAGATTGTTGAATAATTAGAAGCTACTTTCATTGGACACTTACTGTGACCCCACCCTAAAGGTCACAATTTTAAATTCATTTCACACCAGGTGAGTGATGAGGATGGGAGCATTTGGAGTGGAAGTGGGGCAGGGAGGACAAGAAGGCATGGTGGGGATTATGGACACTGGAGAGAACGCTCCCCTCATGAGAAGAGAGCAGCTCTACTTGGTTTAGTTCATGGTTTTCACAGTGTGTACCCTTGAGCAGCAACGTCAGCAGACCTGGAAACCTGTTAGATGCAGATCCTCAGGTCCCAGCCCTGTCCTAGTGAATCAAAACCTTGGGGGTGGAGGAGATCTCAAATCTGTATTTGAACACTTGTCTAAGTGAGTGTGATCCCCAGTCAAGTTTGTTACCCACAGCTCTTATGAAACTGCAGGACTCTGTTGCTAGATAATTTCCTTTTTGCCACAATGCTAGACATATACTTTTACATGAAATCCCCCACTGACAAATCATGGCAAATGTTTCAATTAGTGAATTGTAGTATGTGAGCTAAGAAGACTATATTCTAACAGTATTTCAAGCTCTGGTTTATGCTTTTCCTTCTCATCTTTAAAATAACCATAAAAAAGTAGTGTTTTGGAACCACTTTTAAGGAGGAAGATTTTGTAGGTCCAAAATGTGAGATGCTGTTATCTCATAAGGCTAGAAAATTACCACAAATGACTTGGACCTAAATGTATTTCTCACAGGGCACAGCATCACAAAAATATAAACATCTTTTGCCTGCCCCAGGTGCATTCCATTCATTTCAAGAAGTGGCCTTAGAGAGCATGGATCCAAGGTTCTCCATTTTCATAGGGTTAAATTGAGGATTACAAGCAGAGATATGACCTTGGGTCCACAGTGCTAAGATCATTGATTTTATTCCAGACTAAGACCCCTGTGACATTCCCTGCTTGTGATTTTTCTGAAGATGCCCTGAGGGGCTGGAAAGTCTTGTAATTAGAGACCTGAGTCACTTGTGAGTAAGGAGGTGGAGGGAGGATGGGCCCATCAGGGGCATTCTGGGTCTGGAGGAATCTAAACTAGACTTGTGGGAGGAGGACCAGGATAGGAGGATATTGGGAGAGATAGACAGATGAGAAAGGAGAAAGGAGTCTCTGTTGTGAGGGAGAATCTTTGTTATTCCCTGGCCTCAGTTGAACCGACTGAGGCTGGAAGAGAACAGGGCCAGAGGGCCTCCTCAACTAGCATCCTAGTTGTGCCACCTGCTGGTTGTGGGTTCTGAGCAAGGTGCTTTACTTCTGTGAGCCTATGCTTTCTGGTTGGCAAAAGGGGATGAGAATCCCAGGTGTTGTAGAATTGACATGAGGCTAAATGAAATCATACATGTGAAATGTCTCAGGACACATAGTGGCTTCTTTTGTGAGTACACCTGTCTCTATACCCTTGTGCCCTGGTGCAGGATGTTATTGACAGCTCCTGCCCTTCTCAAGGTAAAGGTTGTCTTCGTGCCAGGAAGGCAGCCCCTCCTGTCCCCTGAATCTCATCACCCAGCTCTGTGCCTTTTTGACATTTGGCTGGGTTTGCCCCTGGGGTTTCTGGGCATTGATCCCAGCTCCATTCTCCTTCACCCTGGAAGTGAAACAAAGTGTGTGTGTGTGTGTGTGTGTGTGTGTGTGTGACTGTGTGTGTGTGTGTTAATGGAAGATTGCTTGACTATGTGTGGTTGAGTAGGTTGGGGGGACCTTAGTGTTACAAGATGGTCACTGGGAGTGAACATATGGGAATGAGTGCAGAGATGTGGGCATCTAATCCATCACACGTGCACTCTAGTTTTATAGCTTACAACTCAGCAGAGGGCATGTGCACAGACTCTGAACTAGATTCCTAGATTCAAATCCTCTCGCTACACTCTAAAAATTTAGGCAAATTACTTTACTTCTTCTTACCACAGGTTCCTCCTCTGTAACATAAGATAATGTTAGCAGTTCCTCTCCCCTCTTTTAGGATTTCTGAGAATTAGATGAGCTAATATATGGCAAGTGCTTAGGATAATGCCTGACACATTGAAGAACCTAAGTTCTACCTGCTATAATTATTTTTATTAGCAGTATTTGTATTAGTATTAGTATTAGTATTAGTATTAGTATTAGTATTAGTATTAGTATTGTTACTACAAAGTACTATGACTTCTCCAGGAGAAGGAATGTACAAGGGTTCACCAAAAATTACCCACACCTTGCCTGTGGGGTTTTAAAGCCAGAGTGAGGATAATTTCTGACTTCCCTCATAGGCCTTCTCACTCTGTTCCATCCACAGCAACCCTGTGTTGCGGGGAGCATTGATCTTGTGACATTTGAAGACACAGGGCTTTGGGAGATTTAAGTCCTCAGGCCACAAATATAGATAAAGGCAGAGTTCGTACCCAAACCGAGGTCTGATGATTCCACAATCACTGGGGGAGAGAGCAGCAGGAGAGGGACTGTGGTAGGCAATATTCCAAGCTCCCCTGAGGTCCACTCAGGCAGGCAGCTGTCCTGTTTATGAAACCGGGTGAGGTGCAGTGGGAGGTCATGCTGTGGAGGCATGCTTCCTCTCTGCCCAAACCATTTACTTTTTTTCATCCTAGAAACACATTTCTTCCCCAGGAGCACATCACCTTCTTCCTGCCCAGCTGCTGCCTGGAACACAGTGCCAGGTAAACAGCAAGTGTCCATCCAGTTCAGAAACTTTCGCACAGGTTGCTGGAAGGTGTCCTGTGTCACATCTGTCTTCTGACTTAGGTAGGGGTAAGGGTGGTGGTGAGGGGTATTATTGCCTAAGTGGGAAGTCACCTGCCGGAGTTGAAAGGGAGGCCCTGAGCTAACACACTGCTGATCACTTATCTGTTCTTGGAATTGCTCTCATCCACTCACTGACTGTCCATCACCTGCCATGCACTGCTCTAGGTGCCAGGATGCTCCCTGAATCAACATATTGGACAAAATTTCACCTGTGAATCATAATCCATGTTTCCAGAAGACCCACGGGCATAGTCAATCCTGAGCAGTGCTATCACATGGCATTTGGCCCCAGAGGCAGAAGAAAGAAGACTGGTTATGTGGGGAGGTTATGGAATGAACAGGACTGACCCCAGGTTCCCCCTTCCTCCCTCCTGTCCTCATCGCATGATCCCACCCCTCAGCTGGGTTTTGAAAATCTCTGTCAACACAGAATTTCACATTGGGATAGATGGGGAGTCACTGAGGGACTGGTTATGGGAGTAGTGGGATAGGATTTCTGCAGCTGCAGTGTAGAGAGTGGCCTCTATGGGACCAAAGTCAGGGACAGAGGCCCAGTGGGCACGTTGTTGCAGTGGCCCAGGGGAGCCAAGATGTATCGTGTACCTATGTTGTTCCCTGGGTTGATGCCAATTCTCTTCAATAAGATGAATGACTTGCTCTGTTGAGGTTTCTATGGAAGCTTCATTACCTGGTCATGGTGCCTTCAATCTTTAGCCATTCATGATTGTTCAACCTCTGGCTCCCCTCCCCTACCTGAGGTTGGAGGTGTGGGGAACTGTAGATGGAAGCCATGCAGGAAGGCAAGCATGAAAGTACCAACCCTCCTATTAGGCAGTGGTTTCCCCTGGCAACCAGAGCGCATTCTGAGGTTACTTGGATCTTCCCAGAAGTCACCTACTTCACATAGCTAAGACAATTCTATTGCTCTTAGCATTTAACAACTATCAATGGTTTTAAGAATTCTGTGCCAGGAAAAGAACAACATACAAATGTACATATTTCTTATTTTAAGTCATAATATCATTTTAGTGTCAATATTCAGTTTATACAGTCCCCGTGAGGCAAGGGAAGAGAACACACTGCGATGTTCTCTTCATGGCTTTTCTCTCTGGACTGATTCCTTCATTGTTTTTATTAAAGGTGGGATCTTTTTGCCATACACATATGGACAGAGGAAAGTATGAATGGCTAATGACTAAGGCACTAAGACCAGGTAATGAAGCTTCAATAGAAATCTCATCAGAGCAAGTCAGTCCTGTTATTCAAGAGAACTCTCATCAACTCAGGGAACAACATAGGTACATGCTTCTTCATGGCTCCCATGAACCACTACAACAGCCTACTCACTGGGCTTCTGTCCCTGACCTTGGTCCCCTACAGACCACTCTCTGCATTGTAGTCAGAGGGATCCTATCACATTACTCCCATGACCAGTCCTTCAGTGCCTCCCCATCTCTCCCACAATCAAATTCTGATTCTTATCCTACAAGGCTTGTCAGGACCTGTCCCCATGGCCTCTTTGGCCTCCTAACCTTCCCCTCTCCTCCTCTTCCACCAACTCAGCTCCAGCTACCCTGGTAATTTCTATTGCTGGCTTACACCAGGCATGTTCTCTCTGCAGCCTCTGCTCCAAATCTGCCTTGTCACAGAGGGTTTCACCCATCAGTGTACAGAAGGAGCACAGCCTCCTTTATACCCATCAGTCTCTACCTTCAACAAACTCATAACTTAGCAAAGCATTCTCCCCTTTTCCTCGTCTTTCTCCCTATGAGTAGGCAAGGTATGTTGTCATATTTTGTCTACATCTCTTTCCCTGCACCAGGAGCAATGCTTTGTAGGGACTTAATATCTACATGGCAAGGGAATGAATCTCCCATTTCATGCTCAAAGCAAGCGCACAGCCATTGTGTAGAAGGAATATAAGTGAAATCCTCTATACTTGATAACAGGGCAGCTCTACATAATTTTCAACCTACCTCTAAAATTGACTATCCTGAGAGGATAGTAATATAATAGTCAATAGTCAAACTAGGGATAAGGGAAAGTGTCTTGAGACTTTACTAATATTGCATCAGCCTTGGCCCCACGAGTCAAATCACCCAGGGGCTGTGTTTCATGTTTTCCCTGCAGTTGCTCTACTCAGTGGTCCCATGTCTTTCTGATTAATTTTAACAACAGAGGAATAATCATTACTTGATTGTGAATGTTTTATCTTCCTCAAAGGAGATAGGGCAAAATTTTTTTTCAGATTCACACATCTTGGTGGAAAATGGGTAAAATTGGCAATGAAATATGTTTAAACTCATGTACAGGACTGGTAAGCTGTTCAAAGAATCCATGTAACATGGTTCCCCTGTTCAGGAGAGGAAACTGCTGATAACCTCACCCAGGACACAGGACATTTGGGTGGTAGCATAGAAGATACTACAATGCCACAACCCATTTTGATAAGCTACCTGATTCTGCCAGGAATTCTGAGAATACTCATAACTGGAAAGAGTTTCTGGCTGCAGTTTGCCATTTTCATTACTTCCCTGTCCCCGAGCATCAGTGGAGCCCCCAGATCACAGGGCAGAGTGGGTCCATGTTTTCCCTGACACTCAATATATAGTGTCTCTACCAATACCACCCCGTACCCAGTGGGCATCCCACAAGGCAATTTACTTCTGATAGTAAATCTGTGGAGTTACTGCAGATCATGCAGGTTGAGGGCTCAAGTTTGCCCTCACTTCAAATGCCAGCCATGTGGTCCTGAATCACTCATGCTTGTGACCAAGTGGCTAAAATCAGAGGCTCCATGACCCTACCTCCATGTTCAATAACCAATAGAAGCAGTTACTGACATCAGGAAAACTCATTACTTACTGTTCCCATGTTATTATAAAGTACAAAGCACAAAGACAGTGAAATGAAGCAGATGTGTAGGGCAAAGGGGGAGTAGACGTGTGCAGAGCTACTGTGTTCTAGTGGAGCACACGACCCTCACAGCACCTCCATGTGTTTACCATCCCAAATGCTCTCTGATCCCCAATATTTATGGGTTTTTAATGAGGTGTCCATAAACAGGGATATTCATTGAATCATTGGCTGCTGGTGATTGATCTGCAGCTCAGTAACCTCCCATCAATCAGGGGTGATGGGTAGAGGGTGTGGAAAGTTCTAACCTCCAAACCCATGGTTGCGGCTTTTGTTGACCAGCCCCAACCTGAAGGTCCCTCAGGTCATCTTCCTTTACTCACTTCATTACCATAAAAAAAGAGAGTAAATTCCAGGAGTTTCAGGAGGTCTGTTGCAGTATCAGAACAACAATCAAATATTGATCTTTTTTTTCCTTTAATTCATTTTTTTTTTTTATACATTGGTTCCCTGACATTTTTGGAAGATGACTAGTGAATTTGTTTGGTTTAGTAATTTTTTTCTTTTTTTTTTTTTTTTTTAGAACATTTATTGAGATATAGTTAACATACAATAAACTGCATATATTTAGAGTGTACAATTTGGTATTTCTTTTTTCTTATTAGTAATGTATATATGGCAATACTAATCTCCCAATTCATTCCCCCCCAACCCTCCCCACTTGCCCCACTTGGTGTCCATATGTTTGTTCTCTATATCTGTGTCTTTATCTCTGCCTTGCAAACTGGTTGATTTATAAGATTTTTCTATATTCCACACAAATGTGTTAATATATGCTATTTGTTTTTCTCTTTCTGACTCACTTCACTCTGTACGACAGTCTCCAGATCCCTCCATGTCTCTAGAAATGTTCCAATTTCATTCATTTTTACAACTGAGTAATATTCCATTGTATATATGTACCACATCTTTTTTATCCATTCATGTTTTGATGGACATTTAGATTGCTTCCATGTTCTGGCTATTGTATATAGTACTGCAATGAACACTGGAGTGCATGTGTCTTTTTGGATTATGCTTTTCTCTGGGTATGTGCCCAGTAGTGGGATTCATGGGTCATATGGTAACTCTACTTTTAGTTTTGCAAGGAAACTCCACACTGTTCTCCATAGTGGCTGTATCAAATTACATTCCCACCAAAGTGTAAGAGTGACCCCTTTTCTCCTCAACTTCTCCAGCATTTACTGTTTGTAGATTTTCTGATGATGCCCATTCTACCTTACGTGAGGTGATACCTCATTGTAGTTTTGATTTGCATTTCTCTAATAATTAGTGATGTTGAGCAGCTTTTCACGTGCCTCTGGGCCATCCATATGTCTTCTTTGGTGAAATGCCTATTTAGGTCTTCTGCCCATTTTTTTATGGGGTTGTTTGTTTTTCTGATATTGAGCTGCATGCACTGTTTATATATTTTGGAGATTGATCATTTTTCTGTTGATTCACTTGCAAATACTTTCTCCCATTCTGAGGGTTGTCTTTTCATCTTGCTTATAGTTTCCTTTGCTGTGCAGAAGCTTTGAAGTTTCATTAGGTCCCAATTATTTATTTTTGTTTTTATTTACATTACTCTAGGGGGTGGAAAAAAAAGATCTCGCTGTGCTTTATGTCCAAAAGTGTTCTTCCTATGTTTTCCTCTGGATGTTTTTATAGTGTTTGGCCTTACACTTACATCTTTAATCCATTTTGAGTTTATTTTTGTGTATGGTGTTAGGGAGTGTTCTAATTTTATTTTTTTACATGTAGCTGTCCAGTGTTCCCAGCACTACTTATTAAAGGGGCTGCCTTTTCTCCATTGTATATCCTTGGCTCCATTGTTATAGATTAGTTGACCATAGATTATCTCTGGGCTTTCTATCCTGTTCCATTGATCTATATTTCTGTTTTTGTGCCACTACCATACTCTCTTGATCACTGTAGCCGTGTAGTATAGTTTGAAGTCAGGAAGCTTGATTCCACCAACTCTGTCTTTCCTTCTTAGGATTGTTTTGGCTATTCGGGGTCCTTTGCATTTCCATACAAATCATAAAATTTCTTGTTCTAGTTCTGTGATAATTGCCATTGGTAATTTGATAGGGATTGCATTGAATCTGTAAATTGCTTTGGGTAGGATAGTCATTTTCACAATGTTGATTCTTCCAATCCAGGAACATGTTATCTCTCTCCATCAGTATGTGTCATCTTTGATTTCTTTCAGTAGTGTCTTATAGTTTTCAGAGAACAGGTCTATTACCTCCTTAGTTAGGTTTATGCCTAGGTATTTTATTCTTTTTGTTGCAATGGTGAACGGGATGGTTTCCCTATTTTCTCTTTCTGATCTTTCATTGTTAGTGTTTAGAAACGCAAGAGATTTCTGTGTGTTAATTTTGTATCCTGTAACTTTACCAAATTCATTGATTAGCTCAAGTAGTTTTCTGGTGGCATCTTTAGGATTTTTTACATATAGTATCATGTCATCGGCGAACAGTGACAATCTTACTTCTTCTTTTCCAATTTGGATTCTTTTATTTCCTTTTCTTCTCTGATTGCTGAGACAAGGACTTCCAAAGCTATGTTGAATAGTAGTGGAGAGAGTGGATGTCCTTGTCTTGTTCCTGATCTTAGAGGGAATGCTTTTGGTTTTTCACCATTGAGAATGATGTTTGCTCTGGGTTTGTGGTATATGGCCTTCAATATGTTGAGGTAGGTTCCCTCTATGCCCACCTTCTGGAGAGTTTTTTTTTTTTTATCATAAATGGGTGTTGAATTTTGTCAAAAGCTTTTTCTGCATCTATTGAGATGATAGTGTGGTTTTTATCCTTCAGTTTGTTAATATGGTGTATCACATTGATTGATTTGCGTATGTTGAAGAATACTTGCGTTACAGAGATAAACCCCACTTGATCATGGTGTATGATCCTTTTAATCTGTTGTTGGATTCTGTTGGCTAGTATTTTGTTGAGGATTTCTGCATGTAAATTCATCAGTGATATTGATCTGTAATTTTCCTTTTTTGTCGTATCTTTGTCTGGATTTGGTATCAGGGTGATGGTGGCCTCATAAAATGAGTTTGGGAGTGTTCCTCTCTCTGTAATTTTGTGGAAGAGTTTGAGAAGGATGGGTGTTAGCTCTTCTCCAAATGTTTGATAAAATGCACCTGTGAATCCATCTGGTCCTGGACTTTTGTTTGTTGGGAGATTTTTAATCACAGTTTCAATTTCATTCCTTGTGATTGGTCTGTTCATGTTTTCTCTTTCATCCTGATTCAGTCTTGAAAGGTTATTCCTTTCTAAGAATCTGTCCATTTCATACTGGTTGTCCATTTTATTGGCATATTCTTGCTTGTGGTAGTCTCTTATGGTGCTTTTTATTTCTGCACTGTCCATTGTAACTTCTCCTGTTTCATTTCTAATTTTGTTGATTTGAGTCCTCTCCCTCTTTTTCTTGATGAGGATTGCTAGAGCTTTATCAATTTTATTTAACTTCTCAAAGAACCAGCTTTTAGTTTTATTGATTTTTGCTATTGTTTTCTTTTTTCTGTTTCATTTATTTCTTTTTTTTTTTTATACATGGGATTTATTTTGCATTGTTATAACAATTTCATTATAGACCAAGGGAGAGAAATAAAAAGAAGGATAAAACCACCATACTGGGCAAACTACTAAAGCTTTTCTACTTTTAATAGGGTTTTCCATCTGGTAGGTTTATTGTCACATCCCTTCAGGAGAGGCAAGATGCTTACCATATTTTAAAGATTATAGGTTGGCACTGAAAGAAAAATTTTACACAATCACTGTATATCAAGGTTGAGGGGGGGAGGAGGGGGCGGGCTCCCAATCCGGTTCCATCCGGTTCTCCCACCGCCCCCGCCGTGGGTCCCAGCAGCTCGGGCGGCGGGAGGAGCGGCGGCCAGACAGCCCAGCACCGTGAAGGCTCTCGGTGCGCCGCGGCCCGCAGGCACCCGGCGCGCGCCCGCCCCGCCGCCACGATGCCCAAGAGGAAGGTCAGCTCCGCCGATGGGCCGCAAAGGAGGAGCCCAAGAGGAGATCGGCGAGGTTGTCAGCTAAACCGGCTCCCGCAAAAGTGGAGAGGAAGCCAAAAAAGGCGGCGGGAAAGGATAAATCTTCAGACAAAAAAGTGCAAACAAAAGGGAAAAGGGGAGCAAAGGGAAAACAGGCCGAAGTGGCTAACCAAGAGACTAAAGAAGACTTACCTGCAGAAAACGGAGAAACTAAAAACGAGGAGAGCCCAGCCTCTGATGAAGCAAGAGAGAAAGAAGCCAAGTCGGATTAATATCACACACCTGGTCCTCAGTGGTCCCTGTCTCCCTTCTTGTACAATCCAGAGGAATATTTTTATCAACTATTTTGTAAATGCAAGTTTTTTAGTAGCTCTAGAAACATTTTTAAAAATAAGGAGGGAATCCCACCTCATCCCATTTTTTAAGTGTAAATGCTTTTTTTTAAGAGGTGAAATCATTTGCTGGTTGTTTATTTTTTGGTACAACCAGAAGATAGTGGGATATTGAATATGGGAGGCTTTGATTGTCTTGGGTGTCAGCTTAACATTCCATAGATGGGGGGTTAGCTTTTATATCCTATAATACGAAGCATACTAAATGGCAGTTTGGAGTCAGTTGTGCATTTAATGTCTTGAACACTTTAAATTGCTCCTCTGTTTTGGGTAGAATTGTTTCCTAAAGCAAATTACTCACTCCTTGATCTCGGCTCTCCTGGTCAGAATTTTGTGCACCCTGTAACATCTTTCGTTGTGGTAGTCCAGTTCTTCTAGTAACTTTGTTAATGTGCTGTGAATGATTGACAATTGGAGTGTGTAGTGTATATGATATTAAATTGTGAATTAGTGGGACTTCAGATGTAACAGCATATCAATATTTGAAGATATTGTTACTTGATATCCTGTTAAGGAAAATTTGCCTCCAAATTTTAAGCTGGAAAGTCACTGGAATAACTTCAGAAAAGAATCACAACTACATGATTTTTTAGATTTTTGGTACGTATGTTAAGAATTGTGTACAAATTGAAATATCTGTGTACTGATCCTCAAAACAACCAATAAAATCTCAGTTATGAAAGAGAAAAAAAAAGGGTTGAAAAACTGTCCTGCATGAAAAATATACTTAGAAATTATGTGAAAAAAAAAGAAAAAAGGAAACATTATTGTGTTTAAGGAAAGGTTAAAGTCCTCATAATGTACCATCTACATGGACATTCATTCCTCCTGGAGTCACTCAGGTGGAGGGAGTTCTTGCTTCTGCCCATCTCACTCATTATACTGTGTTTTTACCCAATAGCATGCATTAAGGCAAAGAAATCCTTTCCAGAAGAGGTCTTAAAGAAACTGTGGACAAAGAGCAAACTTTTGGCTTTAAAACAGGTTAACACATGCATAGCCTTTAGTAATGTAAATTAAGCATACTTCTCTTGGACTACTGACAGGAAAATATGAACATGCTCATTAACAATGTCAAAAAGTTTCAAATTCAGTGTCCAAGCAATTCCTAATGATGCTTTTGTAGCTTTAAGCTCTAGACAGTATAGAATTTACGCAAATGCATTGAAGAATTCAAGCTTGGCAAATTACATCCAAGCAGGTTATTAAACTATATATACAGAAAGTAAATGATAAATACAGAATTAAAACAGTCCTTCTGTTTTCCTGATAGCCTTGAAAATTGACAAACTTTTGAGGACAGTTTTATAATATTAAACATTAGGTAACCACAGGTGTGGGGAAACCGAACTACACAAACTGATTTAAAATACTCAAGATGACTTTGCAGTGTTTAATACAATTCAGTTAGTAGGTAAAGCACAAGACATCATTTAACAAAAATGGTCATATCGATTGACCTAGAAATCAAATGCAAATAGATATGAATACAATCCCCCAAATCTGTCTTTTTAAGGGAACATTAACCATTTATTCAAAGTTATACAAGAATTTGAAGGATTAAAGTCTTCTGTGACATAAAGCCATTTCGAATAATTTCATGTCTCAGCTGAGCAGGATGAGAGGGTGAAAGAATAGGTGAGTCGCCCCTTTTGGGCAGTGAGACAGTGAAAACACACACAACAGCAGCCTTCCCCGGCTTGCTGTCCTCCCTGACTGCCTGCGTGTGTGGCATTAGTAGCAGCATGCTGAGGGCCAACTTTAAGGCCATTTGCCTCGTTATTAATGTCAAAGAGGCCTTCTTGGATTTTTTCATAAATTTATTTTGCTGTATTAATAAATGCCTCTTCTACATTAGAAGCAGTCATAGCAGAAGCTGCCATGAAGAGAAGTCCATGTTCTCATGCAAAAGCTTCACCTTCTTTTCTTACTTCTCTTCTAGATTCTAAATCACATTTATTTCCCATAAGCGTAATGACCATGTTGGAATTGGAATGCTGGCGGGCATCTTCTAACCAGGTTGTCAAGTGGTTGAATGTGTCTCTCCTTGTAATATCATACACTAGTAAAGGGCCTGCTGCACCTCTGTACTATGACCTTGTGATGGAACGAAAGGACTCTTGCCCTGCCGTAACTCATATCTGAAGTTTTATCTGTTTTCCATCAATAACTATCACTCGAGCACCAAACTCTACACCAATAGTTAGGTCAGGCACTGGATGAAACCTCTTGTCTGTAAACTGTAGCAATAAGCATGATTTACTAACACCTGTGTCACCAATGATGATGTAGTTGAAGACATAGGCATTCACCATGGCAGCGGCCTCTCAGTGCCAGGGCATACGGCTGCTCCTCCTGCTACTGCTTCTCCTAATCCGTGCACCTCACCACCAGTGCAGGCACCATGAGGCCTCCAAACACCAGGCCCTGCCCACCGCTGCCACAGCCGAGTGTGAGGGCCAGAGAGGAAGCTGTACAAACCGACACCAATGGAGTCCAGGGAGACAGCGCCCTGCAGAGCCCACTCAAACAATAAGAGCCGCCTTGGCGCCTCTGCCCTGCCTTCACGCTGACCTGGAAGTGCTGCCTATTTCATTTATTTCTGCTCTGATCTTTATGATTTCTCTCCTTATACTATCTTTGGGTGTTGTTTGCTCTTCTTTCTCTAGTTTCTTTAGGTGTAAGTTTAGATTGTTTACTTGGGATTTTTCTTGTTTCTTGAGATAGGATTGTATTGCTATAAACTTCCCTCTTAGAACTGCTTTTGCTGAATCCCATAGGTTTTGGATGGTTATATTTTCTTTGTCATTTGTCTCTAGATATTTTATGATTTACTCTTTGATTTCTTCAGTGATCTCTTGGTTATTTAGTAGCGTATAGTTTAGCCTGCATGTGTCTGTGGTTTTTACCGTGTTTGTTTGTTTGTTTGGTTTTCTGTAACTGATTTCTAATTTCATTGCATTGTGGTCAGAAAACATGCTTCATATGATTTCAATTTTTTTGAATTTACTGAGACTTGATTTGTGACGCAAAATATGATCTATCCTGGAGAATATCCCATGTGCACTTGAGAAGAATGTGTAATCTGCTGTTTTTGGATGGAATGTCCTATGGATATCTATTAAATCAAGCTGGTTTATTGTGTCATTTAAAGCTTGTGTTTCCTTGTTAATTTTCTGTGTGGATGATGTGTCCATTGTTGGAAGTAGGGTGTTAAAGTCCCCCACTATTCTTGTGTTGCTGTTGATTTCCTCTTTCATAGTTGTTAGCATTTGCCTTATGTATTGAGATGCTATTATACTGGGTGCATATATATTTATAATTCTTATCCCTTCATTTGGACTGATCCCTTGATTTTTATGTAGTGTCCTTTCTTGTCTCTTGTGACTTTTTAATATTAAAGTCAATTTTATCTGATATGAGTATCACTATTCCAGCTTACTTTTGATATCCATTTGCACGGAATACCTTTTTCCATCCCCTCACTTTCAGTCTGTATGTGTCCCTAGGTCTAAAGTGGGTCATTGTAGACAGCATATGTATGGGTCTTGTTTTTGCATCCATTCAACCAGTCTGTTTCTTTTGATGGGTGCATTTAGTGCATTTACATTCAAGGTAATTAATGATATGTATCATCCTATTACCATTTTCTTAATTGTTGTGTTTTTGTTTTTGTAACTCCTTTTCTTCTCTTCTGTTTCCCACTTAGAGAAGTTCCTTTAGCATTTGTTGTAAGGCTGGTTTGGTGGTGCTAAATTCTCTGAACTTTTGCTTGTCTGTAAAGCTTTTGATTTCTCTATCGAATCTGAATGAGGTCCTTGCTGGGTAGAGTATTCTTGGTTGTAGATTCCTCCCTTTCTTTGCTTTAAGTATGTTGTCCCACAACCTTCTGGCTTGCAGAGTTTCTGCTGAGAAATCAGCTGTTACCCTTATGGGTTTCCCTAGTATGTTATTTGTCGTTTTTCCCTTGTTGCTTTTAATAACTTCTCTCTGTCCTTAATTTTTGTCAATTTGACCACCATGTATCTTGGCATGTTTCTCCTTAGGTTTATCCTGCCTGGGACTCTCTGCACTTCCTGCACTTGGGTGGCTGTTTCCTTTCCCATGTTAGGGAATGTTTTCAAATATAATCTCTTCCAATATTTTTTCAGGTCCTTTCTCTCTCTCTTCTCCTTCTGGGACTCCTATAATGCGAATGTTGGTGCATTTAATGTTGTCCCAGAGGTCTCTTAGGCTGTCTTCAGTTCTTTTCATTCTTTTTTCTTTTCTTTTCCACATCAGTGATTTTCACCATTCTGTCTTCCAGGTCACTTATTCACCCTTCTGCCTCAGTTAATCTGCTATTGGTTCCTTCTAGTATACTTTTCATTTCAGTTATGGTATTGCATATCTCTGTTTGTTTGTTCTTTCATTCTTCTAAGTCTTTGTTAAACTTTTCTTGCATCTTTTTGATCATTGCATCTAGTCTTTTGTCAAAGTCTTGTATCATCTTCACCATCATTATTCTGAATTCTTTTTGTGGAAGGGGCCAGTCTCCTCTTCATTTAGTTGTTTCTCTAGAGTTTTATCTTGTCCCTTCATCTGCCACAAGTGCTCTGCCTTTTCATTTTCTCTATCTTTCTGTGGCTGTGGTTTTCAGTTCCACAGAACCAAGTACTGCTGATATTGCTTGATCCTGCTATCTACCCTCTTGTGGAGTAAGCTATCTAAGAGGATTCCTGTGTGCTTCCTGATGGTGGGTTGTGCTGGGTGGATGGAGCTTAGTAAAATTTTAATCTGCTTGTGTGCCAAAGGGTGTGGATGTTTTCCCACCTTGTTAGTTGTTTGGCCTGAGGCTACGCAGCACTGGAGCTTGCAGGCTCTTTGGTGGGGTTAATGGTGGACTCTGGGAATGCTCGCACCAATGAGCACTTCCAAAAACCCATGCTTCCAGTCTCCCTGTCCACTCAGTGAGCAGAGGTTGCCTCACCTCTGCAGGCAACCTTCCAACACCACAGGTAGGTATGGTTCAGTCTCCTATGGTGTCACTGCTCCTTGAGCCTGGGTTCTGGTGAGCACACTATTTTTTGTGTGCCCTCCAAGAGTGGAGTCTCTGTTTCTCCCAGTCTAGTCACAGTCCTACAATCAAATCTCGCTGGCTTTCAAAGTCTGATTCCCTGGGGATTCCTCCTCCCATTGCCGGACCCCCATGTTGGGAAGCCTGACGTGGGGCTCAGAATCCTCACTTTAGTGGGTGAAATTCTGTGGAATAACTGTTCTCCAGTTTGTGAGTCACCCAACCAGCATTTATGGGATTAGATTTTCACACAATTGCACCCCTCCTACTGTCTCATCATGGCTTCTCCTTTGTCTCTGGATGTGGGGTGTCCTTTTTGGTGAGTTCCAGTGTCTTTCTGTTGATGATTGTTCAGCAGTTAATTGTCATTTCAGTGCTCTTTCAAGATGGATGAGTGCACATCCTTCTCCTCCACCATCTTGAACCATCTTCCCCAAGAATCAAATATTGATCTTTTGATTACATTACACTGAGATTCAGGGACATGACACTGACCAGGAATAGGGAGTCTCACAAATGGAGTCCCTGATCTGGACATGTAAGGCATGATATATATATTTTTTAATTTCAATTTTTTCCTATTGAGAGTCATGAAATATCCCTGGAGTTCATACTGCCCAACTTCCCTGGAGAAATCCAGTGAGGGCTGCCACCAGCCATCCCACCTCTGCTCCCCAGCCCCTTGCATTGCACTCTACACATTGCCCCCCAGCATATATAGGAGAGGTGAGCCTGGACTTACCCTGGGCATGTTTGCTCCATATACTCCCTGGGGTGCAGGACACCATGGTAACCAAGAGGATGAGAAAGGCTAAGCACAGGCACAGCTGGCTCATCTTTGAGGCCTTTCAGTAAGGCTTCTCAGGAAAGCTGGGAGATGCCAGAGCTTTTCCAAACTCAGCTGAGGGGTGGGATCAGGCGATGAGGACAGGAGTGAGGAAGGGGAGGAGCTCCGTTCAGCCCTGTTTATTGTTACCTCCCCATATAACCATGCTTCCTTCTTCTGTGTGCTGCAGCCAATTCCCTGTGATGTCACTTCTCACACTTGACTATGCCCTTGCATCTCATGTAAACACACATTGTGATTTCATGGGTGGAATTCTATCCAATATGTTGATTCAGGGAGCATTCTGGCACCTAGACCAATGCGTGGCAGGTGACGGACAGTCAGTGTGTGGATGAAAGCAATTCAAAGGTATGATAAATACTCAGCAGTGTGTTAGCTCAGGTCCTCCTTTTCAGCATCTCACAGTTGTCATCCCACGTGGGCATCAATATCCTTCCCCCCCACGTTTTCCTTTCTAACTCAGAAGACAAAAGTGACACAGGACAACTTCCAGCGATCTTTGCCACAGTTTCTCCACTAGATAGACACTTGCTGTTTACCTGGCACTCTGGTCCAGGCATAAGCTGAAGTTGAAAGAGCTGATGTCCTCCTGTGTAGCAAACCTGTTCTGGGTAGAAAAGAAAAGTAAGTGGTGTGGGCAGTGGGGAAGCATGGACCTGAAAATGTCTCCACAGCATGACCTCCCACCCCCATTACCTGATTTCAAAAACAGGATAATTTCCTTCCTGAGTGGACCTCAGGGGAGCTTGGAAAGTTGTCTACAACAGCCCCCCTCTTCCTGCTCTCTATTCCAGTGATTTTGGAAATATAGGACTTTGATTTGGGTACCTACTTTGCTTTTACTAACTTTGTGTACTAAGGACTTAAGTCTCCCAGAGCTCTCTGTCTTCAAATGTTGCAAGATCAATTCTGTCTGCATCATGGAATTTCATTGGAAGCAGTGGAGGCAAAACACCTACGAGGGGAGTTAAAACTTATCCTCATTCGAGCTGTACGATTCCACAGGCAAACTGTGGGTAATTTTTGACCCACTCAGAAGTCCAACTAGTTTGGAAGCAGAAGAAGCAGAAGCAGAAGCAGAAGCAGAAGAAGGAGGAGGAGGAGGAGGAGGAGGAGGAGGAGGAGGAGGAGGAGGAGGAGGAGGAGGAGGAGGAGGAGGCAAAGGCGAAGGTGAAGGCAAAGGCAAAGGCGAAGGAGCAGGAGAAGAAGAAGAAGAAATTATCGCAGATAAAAGTGAGGTTCTCCTATGTGTGAGTCATTATCCTAAGAACTTGCCATGTACTAGCTCATCTAATCCTCAAAATCCTAAAAGAGGGGAGAGGAACTGGTGAATTTTTCTCATGTTACAAAGGAGGAAACGGAGTTAACAAGAAATAAAGTTATTTGTCTAAGTGTTTGGAGTGTAGAGAGAGGATTTGAATCCAGAAATCTGGTTCAGAGTCTGTGCACATGTACTCTGCTGTGTTGTAAGCTGTAAGCTATAGTGCCCATATGAAGGCTTACACACCCACTATCTCTTCACTCACTGCCATATATTCACTCCCAGTGACCACCACTTAGCACTGGAGTCCCCTCAACTCACTCATCCACACATATTCAAGCAATTCTCCACTCACACACACAAACACACACACACACACACACACACACACACAGATTGTGCTGCATTTCCATGGTCAAGGAGAACGGAGCTGGGCTCAATGCCCAGAAGACCCAGGAGCAAAGCCAGCCAAATATCAGACACACACAGTGCAGGTGATTAGCTGCAGGGAACAGGAGGGACTGCCTTCCTGGCAAAAGACAGCCTTTCCCTTCAGAAGGGCTGATGCTCTCAATACAGAGCTGCCTCAGGGGGCAAGGGCACACACAAAACACTTCATGGTGTGTGGAGGGTCTGCTCTCTCCTGAAACATTTCACATACATGATTTCATTTAGCCTCATGTCAGTCTACATCCGGTATTCCCATCCCATTTTCCAACCAGAAAGGCTCACAGACGTCAAGCAACTTGCTCAGGACCCACAACCAGCAGGTGGCACGATCAAGATTCTAGTTCAGGAGGCCCTCTGGCCCTGCGCATCTCCTGCTTCAGTTTGTGCAGAGAACAACAGAGACTCTCTCTTGTGGCAGATACTCTTCTTTTCTCTCCCCTATCCTCTCTCATCTGTCTTTCTGTCTCCTAATGTCCTCCTCTCCTGGTCCTCCTCCCTCTAGTCTGGGTTAGATGCCCCCAAATTCCGAAGGACCCTGATGGACCCCTCTTCGCACAACCTACCACCTCCTCCTGCTCATGAGTGACTGAGAGTTCTAATTTCTTCCCAACCCATGTGGACATCTTCAGAGAAATCACAAGGCAGGAATATCACAGGGCTTGTATTATGGACAAAGACCGCTGATCCCAACACTGTAGACTCGATGTCATATCTCTGCTTCTAGTCATCCATATATCTCTATGAAAAAGAGAATTTTGGATTCCATGCTCCCAAAGGCCACTTTGTGAAATGGATGGAATGCACCCAAGGCAGGCAGAAGATATTTAGATTTTTGTGATGCTGTGCCCTGTGAGATGTACATTCAGATACAAGTCATGGGTGCCCATTGTCTTGCCATGTGATACAACAGCACCTCACTAGTTAGACCTACACAGTCTTCCCCCATAAAAGTGGTGTCACAAATTCTGTTTCTTTAGTAATATTTTAAAGATTAGAAAAGAAGCGCATAAAGAAGCTCAAATATTGTTAGAATATATGTATTGTTAGCTCACACATTACAATGTACAATTTACAAAATTTGCCAGGATTTAAAAGTGGGGGATTTCATATAAAAGTATATTTCTAGTGTTGGTGGAAGAATGGAAGGATCTAGAAACACAGTCCTGCACTTTAACAAGGGCTGTGGATCCTAAACTTAAGTAAGCATCAGACTCACTCAGCCAGTTGTTCAACAGAGATTTGAGATCTCCCCCCATCCCCAGAATTTTGATTCTCTAGGACAGGGGTGGGACCTGAATTATTCCATCTAACAGGTTTCCAGGGCTGCTGATGGTGCTGTTAAAGGGACCACACTGTGAAAACCATGAACTATGCCAAGTAGAGTTGCTCTCTTCTCATGAGGGGAGTGTTCTCTCCAGTTTCCATAATCCCCACCAGGCTTTGTTGTCCAGCCTGCCACCACTCCCACTCCAAACACTTCCATCTTCATCACTCACCTCAACTGTAATGAATTTAAAATTGTGACTTGTGGGCTGGAATCACAGTAAGTGTTCACTAAAAGGTAGCTTCTTCTTATTTAACAATCTTATGGAGTAAGTATTATTTTTCCTATTTGACAGATGAAGAAACTGAAGTTCAGCTAAGGGAAAGTGACTTGCTAGAGAAGAAATAGCTGAAACTCAGAAGGAAGATGATCCCCCAAATCCTGTTACTCATGTGGCCCCAGTCTTTCAGTGTTACAAATACACAAACACACAAACATCACACATGAACATCTATCTGATATTAACATAGATGTTGCATCAAAGTTTATGGACATGACTACATGAGTTAAAATCATACCTATCAAGAGAGGGAAGAAGGAGATCTTGAAATGGCTGGTTACGTGAGTCTGCTGCAGATCTGCACACTCTACAGTGACTGTAACCAAGTGAACATTGAATTTCTGAGAAATTCCCAGGAACAAAGAGGGTGCCTTTCACCAAACAGTAGAGCTTTCTCATCTTGGACTGTTGCACCTATTCAAATTCCCTTCTCTCCAGGGAAACTAATCTCTCTGAGTACGTGGTCTATTTTTGACTCTGTCACTTAGCATTTGTCTCTCCATTTCCTGATACAGTATCCTAATTTTGCTTAGGCAATGACTCTTTGCCAGGACAGGAGGGATTTATGTGCCTGTCAAAGTGCCTGCCCTATGCCTAGGCAAAGTGTGGCCAATCAGATGCTCTCCCCAGAATTGAACACTGACCAATGAATCACAAAAGATCCCAAAATGGAGATAATGCAGAGGTGGCCTGAGAAGACCCTGGATCTTCCTTGCTTACCACATTTTCGAAGCTGGGATTTTTAACACTCCCTTCAGTCCATAAGCTGAATTAAATCAGTTTGTGCTGTGGGTGCCAACAGACAATTCCAGGAGTATCTCACTGAAGGTCACAATCAGGAAGGGAGAATAGATCCCCACTATATCCCCACAGTGTTCTCACAAATTCCTTCTCTGCTTCCATTAGCCAGAGTCAGTTTCTGTTGCTCACAACCAGCGAGATCTGATGCCTTCACTACAAAGTTCCTCATTTCTCATTCCAGTGGCCTTTTCTCAGCCAACATCCTCCTCTAACTCACAGGTAAGTCTCTCCTGGCATAAATGCAAAGAAAATTCTTTACAAAATTTTTGGCAATTGGCCTCATCATGAAAAATGTTGAAAAGAAGAGCTCCACTATTTGAACAACTTTCTGTTTCCTCTGGTGAATCTGCAGGGCTTTTGAAGGCACAGCTTTCAAATGACTTTTAAGGAAAACCATGGGAGACAGAGAGTGTTGACGTTGAATCCCAGCTCCTGCAAGTATTGGTTATGTGACCATAGAAAAGGGCTGAAACGTCTGAGCTACATCTTGTATGACTTTAAACAGAAGAAAAACTTATTAAGATTGTTGTGATGTTTAGAGATGAAGATGTGTGCAGGGCGTGGCACATAGTAGGTTATCAATAAGTGTTAACAGGAATTTTGTATTATTCATTCGACTTCTCTCAGTGTTACTTACACTGCTTGTGTTTTCTTCACGGCTTTCTCCATCACACCCTGATTCCTTCACATGTTTTTATGATGGTGGAAACTTTTTACCATATACATAAGGGCAGAGCACACTATTGTAAAACCCAGGTACCAGGCTCCAATAGTTACTGTTATATGGTGAGTATTCTTTAACTTGCCTAACTTTTTAAACTCTTTGTTGCTAGACATTTTGAAGCTAATCAAAGGCATCATACCAATTAATCTTAAATACTTCATGAAGGTGATAGAAATGTTTACATGCTTCCTATATCGTGGCATGCCTAGCACCACCAATAATAATGTCCCTGAAAGCAGCTGGTTTAATAGTCTTTTCCATTTGACCATCCCCCACAACCCTAACATTCTCTATGACAAACAAGCAGTTGGTTTGCATTCTTGACCTTGCAGACTGAACTGTGATGACCTTTCTCACAACTGACTCAGAGCCCTTCCCATCCCAGCAGCTTCTCAGCCTGATGTCTATCTGAAGCCCCAAAACAAAGGTCCCAGCCTGACCCACAAGCTCAGGTAATACTGCAACACCAACACTGGGGAATCGAGGTCTTTAGGTATGTCAGCTACCACGAGAGGTGGAAGAGGAAAATCTTCCTCAGCAAAGAAGAATGAATGAAGGACTGGTGGCCACACAGGGACCCAAGGATAAGGAAGGCAGCATGGTAGGGTGGGAGGGAAACGGCTCAGGAAAGAGGTGGAGCTCAGAAGACCACACATCACTCACACCTGCACAGGGTCTTTTCTCCTCGCTGCCTCCCAGAAGATGTGGCTACAGTGTCTTGTGAAACCACACACTGAGCACATCGTCCTTGTGCCAGCTTGGGAGAAGGTCACACCTCAAATCTACATCACGATAATCTGAGTCTATGCACATGCTTCCCCTATCTCGGATGGGAACACTATTCAGCCACCCTACTGAGAAGGGTTCTGTCTTTATCCTCAGCCTCAGACCTAGGCTTCGAAATTTCACTTCTTTCTTGCTGGTCATTCCAGTCCCGGGGTGGACTGTGGTTGCATATTTCTGGGAAAGTCTAGGATCTATTAAGAAGAGTTTTGTCCAGGTCTAGGGCCTCAGAGATGTCAGTCAGCAAGTTCCTTTCTTGTTGCAGAGAACCTGGGCAGAGTACTCCCCCGAAAGTCTGAAGATTGAGGAGGAACCATGCACAGCTGTGCTGTGGCTTCTTCTGAAACAGTTCGGTCTGCTCTGAGTTCTTCCCAACCCTCCCCTCCTCAGCAGAGCCCTGCCTCTTTTCCTCCCACGCCTTCCCAATGGGGCTACTTGGCTTACTTTTGTCTCATCCAGTGGGTTCCAAACACCATGACAGCAAGTCAACCCTTTATCCCTCACACTTACCACAGTTCTTGGCAGAAAGAAGACAGTCCATAAATATTACAGGAAGCATGGAATGAATGCAGGAGCACATTGCTCATGACCCATGTAACTATAGAGCCTATGTTTTGAAGCCAGGATTCTTGGATTAACCCTCACCCTCCATGCATTCTCACCTTCATCCCCCTCCCCACCATCACTACTCTCCCTGTGGGTGGCCAAGGTGGAATTTCTGGTATCTAGTTCTTAGCATCAGTGGTCACAGAGGCCTTTTCAATAAAAAAGCTCCTTTCCCCCATAATGTTGTTGCAGATTTTCCTTTCTGTGGCTTCATATAGTCTGCCTTATATTTCAATAAATTCATATTCAAATTACACTAACTGGAGTGGATTCTGTTGTTTGTCACTAAGAACCTTAACCAATAGGGTCCCTGGAAATGCCTGTTGTTCTCACTATTCTGCAGAGCAGTGGGCATCTCCCCTATTCCTGTCCTCAGATTGGGCCCTACCAGGTATATGAACCAAACCCATGACAGCACCACCGACCTCTTATTGGCCACCGCAAGCTACACAAAACCCAGTTGCCAGACACCTCAGAATGAAAGCTTCTGTTCTTTACTTCTTGGGCCCCCTCAAATTGGGGTCAGGCTGTTTTCCTGGACTCTCAGAAGGAGAAACGAAGGAGCATGAGGCTTACCTGTCCATTTTTCCAAGGAATGCCCTTGCCTGAGGTCATGTTTGGGGAGGGGGCTTCTTACACTAGAAGTGCAACTACCCTTTTAGTGTCCTAGTATCTGTGTTAGAATTTTGCCTACATTCTTCTACTAATCCTCCTAAGAATCCTTCAAGGGAGGAAACTATCACATGAAAATGTCACTTATCTGCTGTATGAGTTTCTTAACACAGCAGGTCCCAGCTCTCCCAAGTAGAGCAACTTTGACAATATTTTCATGCTCCTGCCTCTGGGAAGACATGGAATGGAGGCACTTTTGGAGAACAGAGAGTGTCTCTTTCACTACACTGGAGGAAATTGAGGCATGAGGTCAACAACAAGCATAGTATGGAAATAAACAAGAGCACAAATGGTGTTGGTGATGTTACTCACTTCCTTGTAGTCATGGGGAAATTTCTCAACATCTCTGAGCTTTATTTTCTTTAAGTATAAAATAAGAATAATGATTGCAGTTAATAATATTTCCAGCCAGAAAGCACTAGAAACTTTCCCTTTCCTAGTTGAACTGGTTCAGATTTATTACTGCCGCAAGGAATACAAATCACCTTCAAAACAGTGTGATATCTCATAAAGAGAATGTGAGAAAGGACTTATAGGATGTGGGCTTGTATTAGTTGATACGGGGGAGGGTTTCAAGAAGCTGGCTCTGCTCTGAATGTCTGCTGTCAGGAAGTGGGGCCATTCTCTGAATGGGTACTTGTAAAGGAAGTCTAGATAGAGGTGAGTGTTGTACTTGGTAATGAAGTAGCTGTCACTAAGGGTAGGGTGATGCCAGGTCATTTTCATGGTTTGTGTAATTTAGCTCGTTTTGTATGTGTGCAAACATGATTACCAAATGTCCTATTGTTCTCTTGATCCCTCAGGAACAAGGATGGCCTGGTCTCATGTTTAAGATTTGTGAAATGTTTATGTTGACCAGGAGAGCATAAGGCCTACTGTGATGCCAGGTCAGGTCTTGGAACTCAGAGGTTGCTTTTTTCATTCTCTATCACTCTTACAAAGTTGTGCTGAGAGTTGAAAAGGTATATTTGTTAAATTCTGTGTAAAAGTATTGACACAGCAACTTTTTAATGAATGTCACTTCAATAACAGTAATAGGAATACTATAATTATATAAATTATTGAAATTTTATTTATAAGTATTGATTTATAAGTGTAATTGGATAATGACTTGGTATTCATGAAAGGAGATTGGATTCCATAATTCCCTATGTTGTTGTGTGATCATGAGCAAGTCACATCACCCCTTGAGTCACAGATTCTTTCTTCATAAGGAGGATGATTGTATCCCCCTTCAGAATGCCCCAGGTTTGGGTCCTTTTGAGGATCATGTTGATTAGGCTGCTCAAGTGCTTTGAACACCACAGACTAAAGCAAATGGTCTAGAAACACGTAGAGTTTTCATTTCCTTGGCTCCAGAATGCTTTTTAAATTTGCTATCCATCGACTGTAGTAAACAAAGGAACAGTGACATTCTTGTTGGCCCAGCGGTGAAGAATCTGCCCTCTAATGCAGCAGGTATGGTTTGGATCACTGCTCTGGGAAGAACCCACATGCTGGGGATCAATTAAGCCCGTGGGCATCAACTATGTGTTCTGCCCTCTAGAGTCCAACAGCTATGTCTACTGAAGCCTGGGCACCTATGGAATCACAATCTGTGTTTCCACAAGACCCACAGGTATAGCCAACTCTGAGCCATGCTGTTACTGGGCATTTAACCCCACCAGGGAGAAGCAGTATGCACGTTTATAGGGGGAGATTTGCAGGAATAGCATTGACCCAGCTCCTCCCCTTCCTCACTCTTCTCCTTATCGCCTCTTCCCATCCCTCAGGTGGGATGTGAAAAGTTATGTCAGTTCCTATCTTTCCTCAGATCCCCTCCTGCAAGGCTCAGAATCTAAGCAAGCTCTGTCTCTCTGTTTCTCCACTCATCTTGCTGGGCACCTTGGTGGCCACCACCCTAGGGAGACAAAACAGCAACCAGGAACAGGTTAAGTCCCTGCTCACATTTCCCATATACGACATGGAGTGGGGAGAATGAGGGAAGTCCACTAAAGGGGCTGAAGAACAGGGGTTGGGGCAGTGCTGCTGCCCTCTCTTGATTTTTCCAGGGAAGTTGGGCAGTTTTCACTCTAGGGACACTTCCACAATCTCAAAAGTAATCATTACATTTCAGCTTTTAATAAAAGTAATGCACTGAACCCTAGCAGATCAGGGACCTCAACTCTGAGACTTTCTATCCCTGATCACTGCCTTGTCCCTGAACTTTACTTTAATATATAGAAAAATCCATGTTTGATCCTTGTCCTGGTTCCTAGAACAGACCTCCTGAAAGTCTTACAATTTACTCTTTTCATAGGACATGAGATGAGTCTAGGATGGCACCCTAGATAGCTTCTGGATGGGACTGGACTCCAGAAGGTCTACCTGGTGATTACAGGGTTAGAACATTAAACTCCCAGCCCCTCTGGAGAGAGCTGAGGGTGCAGAGGTTGAGTTCACTCACAAAAGGGCAATGATTCAATCAAATTGCCAACCTCGAATCTTCAATTAAAACCCATAATCCTTGGGTTCAGAGAGCTTCAGGGGAGGTGAACATATCCAGGAACTGTGAGGGGTGTATCCTGAGAGCATATGGAGTCTCACCACCCCCACTACCTCTTTGCCCTGTGCATCTCCTGCCTAGGGTTTTCCCAAAGTTTTATCCTTTATAATAACTTGAGACAGTAAGTAAAGGGCTTTCTTGAGGTCTGTGACTGGTTCTAATCGTTATTGACTATGGGAGGAGGGCTCATGGAACCACTGAATTCATAGAGAATTGGTCACATGTATGGGTGATCATGAGACTTGTGATCAACACTTGAAGTAGGGGCTGACCTCAGGGGCAGAGTCCTCAACCTGTACAGTGTGTGCTACCTCTGTGAATTAAGAATCAGAAGTGAATTGACTTGTGGGATGCCCAGAGGGTGTTGGCGAATTGGTTGGTATTGGTACAGACACAACATATTTGCTGGCAGGGACGAAACTCGGACATACTCTCCTCTATAATTTGTGTCCAGGGTGACATTTGGGGACAGGGGATGACTGTATGTGGACAGTATACTCAGAAGTCCTTACTGCTTATCTGCATTAATAGGTTCTTCATTAATAAGGTTGTGACATGATGGTAGGTTATCCTGATCCTACGACCCACATGCCTCATGTCCTGAGACAAGTGATCAGTAATTTCCTCTCCTGGACAGTGGGACCATGTGATACAACTTCTTTGAAAGGATTACCAATCATGAATATAAAGAGTGTACCCATTTCATGGTCAATGTTGTCCATGGTCCATCAAAATATCTTCATCCAAAAATTTGTCTACCTTCATTTCCTCACCAACTCACCAAAAAGAAATTTATGTCAAGCAATGACCATTTCTCATTTATGAAACTAAGCAGAAAGGAAAGTGTTGGTGAACCTCTTCCATTCCTGAGGCAACTACAGGGAGAGCAAGAAAAGCAGTACTTTTGCAAGTTTCCTGTGTGGGCAAGACTGTTTTATACAAGCTGGAACAGTATTAGTCAAATGCAGCCCTACAACTTGTCCACCAGTCAGACTATTATTGTATTTTCCTATTAGGATAGAGAATGTTAGAAACAGTCTCATAATTATATAGACATACCCTACCACCAAATAGAAATGTCACCTGCAGGAATTTTGGTCTATCCTGTCTCTTCAATGACTGCGCACTTGGCATCAGTATGAAAGGGGAGATTCATTTCCCCGACAAAACTTTATCAAATATTTATGATTCTTGTCCTCAGAAAGCATAGCTCTTGGTGTAGGGAAATAGCTGAAAGAAAACTTTGTAAAATTATCTTCCTTCTAGGCCGGAGGTAGAAAATATAGAAAGAGGAGCATATTCTGACAGGTCAAATGGTTGTTTTGAAGAATGAGAGTGATGGAGATGAAGGAGGCTGTGCTCCTTCTTTAGAGAGTTAGTGAAACCCACTGTGCTCAGAAGGCATTGAGAAAAGGCTGCCAAAACAAACAAACAAATAAACAAAAGCAAAACAAAGGAAAATTAAAGAACAACAACTACAAAATGCTTGATGTGTTTCAACAGCTGCAAGTCCAGGGTGGCTGGAGCTCAGTGGGTGGAGGGGAGAGGAGTGCAAGGGGATGAGCAGCGAGGCTATCGAGGCAAGTCATGAGGAGCCTTCTAGGATTTTATAAGAATCATGCTTTGTCTCTGAGAGAGATGGGAAGTTAAGGAGAGATTGGTCATGGGAGCAGTGGGATAGGGCTCAAGTTGTGTCTGAGTTCCTGCGGCTGCAGTTTGGAGAGTGGCCTCGAGGGGCGAAGGCCAGAAACAGAGGCCCAGGTGAGCAATGATGGACCATGGGCCTATGTTTTTCCCTGGGTCCATCCCAGTACTCAAATACATGAATGCCTTAATCTGTGGAGGTGTCTATGGAGGCATCATCACAAATCATGATTCATTAAATTTGTAGCCATTTGTCATTGATTGAACCTCCAAATCCTCTCCCCTCCCTGAGGTGTGGGGCCAGGGAAACGGGGAAGGTTGGAAGGAAAATTCCCATCCTCTAATCAGGCAGTTGGTTCCCCTGGAAACCAATCCCCATTCTTGGAGTAGGTAGTGGTTTTCAAAAAGTCACCTCCCTCACATAAAAAAAGACTCCTGTTTGGATCTCATCTTTTTTAAACTTCAAATATTATAGGAGCTCCCTTGTGTCAGGAATGTGATGACGGGGGGAAGGTTGGGGAAGCAAGTCTTTAGGCGGAAGGACAGTGAATTCAGTTTGGTCAATGCTCAGTTCACGGTGCTTGTAGAACACTTAGGTAAAGATATTGGATAGATATAGATTCTTTCATTCATGAGTTCATGAAATGTTTATTAGGGAACAATATGTGAAGCCTGAAATCATTGATCAGACTCCATGTCTTCAAACTCACGCTCTTCCAGGTTACTAGGTGTGTGGCCAATTCAGCTTGTGAGAACTTTACATTTGTGAGTGCAGAGAGACCTTGAACAGTGACCACAGAGGCGGAATCCTCCTCCCATTTACATAGGAGGAACCACAGGAGCGTCAGAAAAGGTGGGGATTGAGGGTACCTCAGAAGATAATAGTAGCAGAGTGAGTTCCCTGTCTTGATGTGCTGGTAAAAGTCACTGAGTTGATCAGAGTTGCAAAGTAACTCTGAGAGAAGTAAAATTCATAATACAAAATGCCAGTTACCACTTATTGACAACCTACTACGTGCCAAGCCCTGCACAGAAATCTTCATCGCCAAACAACACGACAATCTTAATTAAGTTTTTCTTCTGCTCAAAGTCATACAAGCTGAAGCTCAGAGGTTTCAGCCTTTCTCCAACGTCACAAATCCAGTACTGATGGGCTGAAATTCAAAATCAACATTCTCTGTCTCCCTTGATTTTCCTTAAAAGAGGTTCGAAAACTGTGCCTTCAAATCTCCACAGATGCACCAGAGGAGACTCTAAGTTCATCAAATACTGGAGCCCTGCTTTTCATCATATTTCATGATGTGAACAACAGGAAACAAGTGTTGTAAAGAATTTTGTTTGCATGTATGCCAGGAGAGACTTACCTGTGAGTTGGAGGAAGATGTTGGCAGAGAAAATGCCCCTGGAATGAGAAATGCGGAACTTTGAGTGACTCTGGTGAAGGCATTGGTTCTCACGGGTTGTGAGCAAGAGAAAATGACTGTTGCTGATCGAAGAAGAGAAGGAATTTATAAGAAGAGTGTGCGGGTGTAGTGGGCATCCATTCTCCCTTTGTGACTGTAACCTTAAGCAAGATCCTCCTGGATCCTTCTATTGGCACCCACAGCACTAACTGATTTAGATCAGCTCTCAGTCTGAAGGGAGTGCTAAAAAATCCCAGTATGGAAAATATGGTAAGCAAGGGAGAACCAAGGTATTCCCAGACCACCTCTGAATCACCTCTATTTGGGATGTGTTGTGAATCATTGATGAAGACAAAATTCCAGGGAGAGCATCTGATTGGCCACTCTATGCCTGGAGGTAGGGCAGGCCCTTTAACAGGCACCCCAATCCCTCCGCTCCTAGGTGGGGAAAGAGTGGTTCCTCAAGAAAAATTAGGCTACTTTACCAATAAAAGGACTAACAGAGGCTAGCTAACAGAGCAAATAATAGCCCATGTACCCAGAGAGAGAAGTTTCCACGGAGAGAAAGGAGTTAGAGTGGGTGCAACAGTCCAAGAGGAGAAAGCTCCATTGTTTGCTGCAAAGCACCCTTTTTGTTCCTGGGAATTTCTCAGATCTTCAATGTTCACTTTGTTACAGTCACCTTAGAGTGGGCAGTATGTAGTGGACACATGTAACTTCCCATTTCAACTTTTCCTTCTTCCTTCTCTTGATAAATATGATTTTGAATCACAAAGTCACATCCACAATCTTTGATGCAACATCTATGTTAATATCAGATTGATTTTCCTGTGTGATGTTTGTGTGTTTGTGTATTTGTAACACTGAAAGACCTTGGCGACATGACTAAGAGTTTTTGGCAAGTGACTCTCTTCTGAGTTTCAGCTGTATCTCCTCCAGCAAGTCACTTTCCCTTATCTGAGCTTCAGTTTCTTCATCTGTCAAATAGGAATAATAATACTTACTTCATGAGATAGTTAAATAAGAAGAAGCTACCTTTTAGTGAACACTTACTGTGAGTCGAACCCGCAGATCACCATTTTGAATTCTTTCCAGACCAGGTGAGTGATGAGGATGGAAGTATTTGGAGTGGGGTTAGAAACAGAGTGGACAGCAAGGTGTGGTGAGGATTATGGAAACTGGACAGAACAATCCCCTCGTGAGAAGAGAGTAGCTCCACTTAACTGACTTCATGGCTTTCAAAGTGTGGCCCCTGAGCAGCACCATCAGGAGCCCTGGAAACCAGTTCGGTGCAGGTACTCAGGTCCCACCTCTGTTCTACTGAGTCAACATTCTGGGGGTGGAGATCTCAAATCTATCAACACTTGATTCAGTGAGTTTGATTCTCACTCATGTTTGATACCCACAGGTCTTGTTAAACACCAGGATTGTGTTGCTCGATCCTTTATTTTTTCCAACAAAGCTAGAAATACACTTTTGTATGAAATTCATCACTGTTATATCCTTGCAAATGTTTCCAATTTTCAAGGTAGTCTCTGAGATATTAGTATGTATATATTCAAACAATATTTGAACTTCGAATTTTTGCTTTTCCTTTTTAATCTTTAAAATAATCCTAAAGAAACAATATTTGTAACACCACTGTTAAGGAAGAAGACTATGTAGGTCCAAAAAGTGAGGTTCTGTCATATCACATAGCAAGACCATGGCCACCCATGTCTTGGATGTGAATGTACGTCTCACAGGGAATGGCATCACAAAAATCTAACCATCTTCTGCCTGCCCCGGGTGCATTCCATCCATTTCAAGAAGTGGCCTTAGGGAGCATGTCATCCAAGGTTCTCACTTTCTTAGGGATAAACTGAGGGTTACAAGCAGAGAAATGACCTCAGGACCACAGTGTTGGGATCACTGGTCCTTATCCAGAATGCAACCCCTGTGATGTTTCTGCCTAGTGATTTCTCTGAAGATGCCAGCAGGGGCTGGGAAGTAATTACAAACCTCAGTCACTCATGAGCAGGGCAGTGGGAGGTGAAGGGAGTAAGGGTCCAACAGCGGCATTCTGGGTCTGGAGGCATCTAGCCAGGCATAGAGGGAGGAGGAAAAGAAGAGGAGGACATTGGGAGAGATAGACAGACAGATGAGAGAGGAGAGGGGAGAACAAAGAGGAGTCTCTGCCAAGAGGGAGAGTCCCTGCTATTCCCTTGTCTAGATGGACAGACTGAGGCAGGAAGAGGGGCAGGGCCAGAGGGTCTCCTCAACTAGTAACTAAGTTGGGCACCTGCTGGTTATGGGTCCTGAGCAAGTCACTTTACCTCTGGGAGCCTCTGCTTTCTGGTTGGCAGAATGTGTTGAGAATCCCAGATGTTGTAGGATTGACCTGAGGCTAAGTGAAACCATACATGTGAAATGTCTCAGCAGAGAGCAGACCCTCCACACACAGTGGCTTGCTTTGTGAGTACCCCGGTCCTCATACCTTTGTGTCCTGGGGCAGTTCCGTATTGAGAGTTTCTGCCCTTGTCAAGGGAAGGGTGTCTTTGTGCCAGAAAGACAACCCCTTCTGTCCTCTGCAGATCATCACACAGCTTTGTGCCTGTTTGACATTTGGCTGGGCTTCCTCCTTGGCCTTCTGGTCATAGAGCCCAGCTCCCTTCTACTTGCCCCTGTAAATGGAGCACATGGTGTGTATGTCTGTGTGTCTGTGTGTATGTTAAAGTATTACTGCTTGAATATGTGTGGATGAGTGAATTAGGGGGGGCCTTAGTGCTACATGGTTGTCACTGGGAGTGACTATATGAGAGTGAGTGTACAGATTGTTGCATGGAATCCCTCACAACGGCGCTACACTTTACAGCCTACAGTGCATCAGAGTGCATGTGCACAGACTCCGAACCAGATTCCTGGACTCAAATCCTCTCTCTACACTCTAAAAGTTTTGGCTAATTACTTTATTTCTTGTTACCTCAGGTTCCTCCTCCGTATTATGACGAAAAATCATAACTTCCTTGCCTGACTTTTAGGATTTTTGAGGATTAGTTGAGCTAATTCATGGCAAGTACTAAGGATAATGCCTGAAACATAGATGAATCGAAGTTTTACCTGCCGTAATTACTACTTGTTGTTATTATTATTATTATTATTATTATTATTATTACAAAGTACTTTGACTTCTCAGGGAAAAAGAAACATTACCAACACTTTTTTGAAGAATGTACACAGGCAGAGTGAGAATAAGTTTTGACTCCACTCTTAGGTCTTTTGCCCCCATTGTTTCCAAAGCAACCTCATGATGCAAGCAGCAATGATCTTCTGACATTTGAAGACACAGAGCTCTGGGAGATTTAAGTTCTCAGGCCCAAAGTTAGGAAAGGACGATGGTTCCCAACCGAGGTCCTATGATTATAAAAGCACTGGGGGACAGAGAAGCAGGAGGGGGGTTGTTGTAGATGATCTTCCAAGCTCCCCTGAAGTCCTCTCAGGCAGGCAAATGGCCTGTTTTTGAAACCAGGTGAATGAGGTGGGAGGTCATGCTGTGGAGACATGTTCAGCTCCCTGCTTCCCCTCTGCCCACACCCCTTACTCTTTCTTTCTACCCAGAAAACAGGTTTGCTTTCCCAGAAGGACATCACTTTCTTCCAGTTCAGCTTCTGCCTGGACCACAGTTCCAGGTAAACAGCAAGTGTCCATCTCGTAGCGGAACTGTGGTAACGGTTGCTGGAAGGTATACTGTGTCACCTCTATCTTCTGAGTTAGGTAGGGATAAGGGTGGTGGTGAAGGGTATTGATGCCAAAGTGGGACGTCACCTGCAGGAGTTGAAAAGGAGGTCCTGAACTAACACACAACTGATCAATTATTTGTCCTTGGAATTGCTCTCATCCACTCACTGACTGTCCATCACCTGCCAGGCACTGCTCTAGCTCCTGAGATGCTCTCTGAACCAACATATTGGACAAAATTCCACCTGTGGAATCACAGTCTGTGTTTCCATGGGACCCACGGGCATAGTCAAGCCTGAGAATGGCCGCCACAGAGCATTTGGCTCCAACAGACAGGAAAAGGAATCTTGGATAGGTGGGGAGGTTATGAAATAAACAGGACTCACCCCAGCTCCTCCTCTTCCTCATTCCTGTCCTCGTCGCCTGATCCCACCCCTTACACGGGTTATGAAAAGCTCTGTCATCTCCCAGCTTTCCTGAGAAGCCCTCCTGCAAGACCATGAAGATGAGCCAGCTCTGCCTATCCATAGCCCTTCTCGTCCTCCTGGTTACCCTGGTGTCCTGCACCCCTGGAGGTAAAAACAGTAAACACACCCAGGGTAAGTACCCACTTACCTCTGTTCTACAGGCTGGGGGGGAATGAGCGGAGTCTTTGGATGGAGCTGGGGAGCAGAGGTGCGGGAGGTTGCTGCTACCATGTCTGGATTTCTCCTTGGAATTAGGGCAGTTTGAACTCCAGGGACATTTCATGACTCTCAATAAGAAAAAAAATAAAAATAAAAATATACCCCCCTAACACTACCAGATCAGATGCTCCATCCCTGAGACTCTCAATTCCTGGCCAGTGCCATGTGTCTGAACCTCACTGCAGTGTAACCAAAAGATCAATATTTATCCTTGTCCTGATCCTAGAACAGACGTCCTGAAACTCCTGGAATTTACTCTCCTTTTTATGGTAATGAGGTGAGTAAAGGAAGATGACCTGAGAGACCTTCAGGATGGGGCTGGTCAACAAAAGCTCCAATCATCGGTTTAGAGGTTAGATCTTTCAATGCTTTCCACCCAGCACCCCTTGGAGACAGGAGGGTACTCAGATGCAGATCAATCACCAGTGGCCAATAATGCAATCAATATGCCTTTTTCTTGACCTCTCAGTAAAAATCCATAAAGCTTCAAGAGCTTTCGGGGTGGTGAACACATGGAGGTGCTCTGCGGATGGTGTGCTCCACTAGGGCATGGGAGCTCTGCACACGTCTACTCCCTGTTTTCCCTATGCGTCTTCTCCATTTCACTCTCGTTGTGTTTTGTCCTTTATAATAACATAGGAACTGTAAATAACAGGTTTTCCTGAGTTTGGTCACTGCCTCTGTTGGTTATTGAACATGAACGTGTGGTTATAGAGCCTCCAATTTTATCCAGTTAGTGACAAACGTGAGTGGTTCTGGACCACCTGAGGACATTTGAAGGGAGGACAGACTTGAACCCTCAACCTGCGGGATGTGCACTAATTCCTCAGATTTACTATCAGAGAAAATTGCCTTGTGGAATGCCCAGCGAGTATTGGAAACTGGGTGATGTTGGTAGAGACACCATGTATTGGATGTCAGGGAAAAACACAGACTCACTCTTCCCTGTGCTTTGGGGTCTCTGGTGAGTTTTGGGAGAGGGAAGTAATGAAAGTGGCAAATTGCATGCAGAAACTTTTACCAGTTGTTTGTATTTTCAGAATTCCTGGCAGAATTAGGTAGCTTAGCACAATGTGTTGTGACACGATAGTATCTTGTCCTGGGGCAAGTCATCTGCAGTATCCTCCCCTGAACAGGGGAACCATGTTACGTGGGGTCTTTAAACAGCTTACCAGTCAAGAATTTCAAGAGTTTAAACACATTTCATGGCCAATTTGGTCAATTTTCCACCAAGATGTGTTAATCTATAAAAATTTCTCTGTCTATACACTTGGAAAAGAGAAACTATTTAGGTATAAAATAATAAGTATTCTTTTAGTATTAAAATTAAGCACAGAGATGTGTGACCACTGAGCAGAGCTACTAGAGGGACAGTAAGAAATACAGCCCTCCACTGTGTGATTTGGCTTCTGGGGCAAATATTGACTCAATATTAGTAAGGTCTTAAAGCCCTTTCCCTGGTCCCCTGTATGACTATTCAGTATTATTTTACTATCCTCTCAGCATATGGAATGTTAGCCTGATAATTATGTAGACCTGCCCCATCATCAAAGAGGCAGGAATTCAATTATATTCATTCTGGTCTATGACTTTGCTCTGTGTGAGCATGAAATGGGAGATTCATTCCCTTGCCATATATCTATCATTTCCCAACAAATCATTGTTCTTTGTGCAGGGAAAGAAATGTAAAGAAAACATGGCAAAATATGTTGCCTTCTAAGAAGGAGAGAGACAAGAGCAAAGGAGGGGGAATACTATGCTAGGTTATGAGTTTGTTGAAGGTAAAGGGTGATGGTGATAGTGGAGTCTGTGCTCCTTCTGTAGTGTACTGATAGGGCAAAACCCTCTGTGACAAGGGGGTGTTTGAGCAGAGGCTGCAGATACAATATGCCTGATGTAAACCAGCAAGAAGAATTACCAGGCTAGCTGCAGCTGAGTGGGTGGGAGGGGAGGAGAGGGGAAGGTGAGGAGACCAAAGAGAACGTGGGACAGATCCTGACGAGCTTTGTAGGATAAGAATCTAATTTGGGCTGTGGGAGCGATGGGGAGTCACTGAGAGACTGGTCATGGAAGCAATAGGACGTCATCCCTGTTGCTGCAGTGTGAAGAGTGACCTCTAGGGGACCAAGGTCAGGGACAGAGGTGCAGTGGGCAGGCTGCTGCAGTGGTCCAGGGGAGCCATGATGGAGGGTGTACCTTTGTTGTTCCCTGGGTTGATGAGAGTTCTCTTGAATAAGAGGAATGACTTCCTCTGTTGAGGTTTTGAATGAAACTTTGTTACATGGTCATGGTGCATTAATTCATGAGCCATTCATGATTGATCAACCTCCAGCTCCTCTCCCCTTCCTGAGGTGGTGGGCCCTTTGGAGGACTGTAGATGGAACCCTTGGGGAGGTTAGGCATGGAAGGTCCAAACCTCCCGTCAGGCACTGGTTTCCCCTGGAAGCCAGAGCCCATTCTGTGGTTACTATGGTTTCCCAAAAGTCACCTACTTCACATTACAAAGACACTGTCATTGCTCTCAGCATTTAAGAACTACCAAGGGTTTTAGGAATTCTGTGCCAGGAAAAGGATGAAGAATAAATGTATATATTTCTTATTATAAGCCATAATATAAATATAATGTCAATATTTAATTTATACAGTCACTGTGAGGTAAGCAAAGAAAACACACTGCTATGTTTTCTTCATGACTTTCTCCATTACAGATTAATTCCTCCACATGATTTTATTAATAGTGGAATATTTTTACCATACACATAAGGGCAGAGAATAGTATTATAAAAACCAGGTTCTTAGCTCCAATAATTACTGACATTTGGCAACGATTTATACCTGTACACCTTTTTAATTTTTGGTTGGTAGATTTTCTTGAAGTTAACCAAAGGCATCATACCAATTAATCTTAAAATAATTCATGAGGGAGATGTTAATTTTTACATGCTGAATATATCATATCATGCCTAGCGCCATTAATAATCAGTCCCAGAAAGCAGTTTGTCAAAAAGCCTTTTTCATTTGACCTTTCCTCACAACCTTAACATTCTCTATGAAAAAGAAATGGGTGGCTTCAGTTGACCTTGCAGACCGAGCTGTGATGACCATCCTCACAACTGACCCAGAGCCTCTCCCATCACAGTAACTTCTAAGCCTATCTTCCAACTGAAGCCTCAAAACAAGGGTCCCCGTTTGACTGCCTTGATTTGGTACTACTGTGACGAAAACACCTGGGAATGCAAGAACTTTACCTATAGCAGCCTCTTCACAAAAGGGACAGTGTTTTACTTCACCACAAAAGAAGAATGCATGAAGTTCTGCCATAGTACTGCAGGAACCCGGGGGTAAGAAAGGAGTAAGGGCAGGGTGGGAGGCAAAGGGCTGGTTAAAGAGTTGCAGAACAGGGGCCACATGCCATTCAACCCTGCACATGGTCTTTCCTCCTTCCTGCCTCCCAGGAGAAGTGGCTGCAATGTCCTGAGATACCACACACTGAGCCCATCCTCCATGTGTCAGCTTGGCATAAAGTCATCCCAAGAAGCCCCTTTATAATATTCTGAGCCTACTCACATGCTCCACATTTCTCAGATGGGAAAACTGAGTCAGCCACCCTACAGACAGGTTTACACTTCTCCTGAGCACCCCGTTTAGGCTTGGAAAATTCACTTTCGTCTTGTGGGTCATGGTGGTCCAGGGGTGGACTTTGGTTGCATATTTCTTGAAAAGTCTAGGCTGTGTCAAGATAAATGGTGTCCAGGTCTGGGGCTTCAAAGATGTCAACCAGCAAGTTTCTTTCTTTCTCCAGATAATCTGGGAAAAATAATCTCCCTACTGTCTGAAGTCTGAGGAGGACCCATGCACAGCCGGGCTTTCACTTCTTCTGAAACACTTTGGTCTGCTCTGAGCACTTCTCAACCCTCCCTTCCTCAGCAGCACCCTACCTCATACCCTCCCCCCATGGCTCTACTTGCTTTACTTTTATCTCTTCCAGTAGGCTCTAACTACCATGACAGCAAGTCTTCCCTTGATCCCTTGCACTTAGCACAGTTCCTGGCACAAAGCAGACAGGCCATAAATATTAGAGGAAGGAAGGAATGAATGCAGGAGCAGATTTTTCATGACCTGAGTAACAATAGAGCCTATGGTTTCAACCCAGGATTCTTGCCTTAACCCTCATCCTCAGTGTATCCACACGTTCATCCACCACCCCACCATCAACACTCACATTGTGGATGGCCAGGGTGGAATTTTTGACATTCAGTTCTTAGCCTCAGTGGTGAGAGAGGTCTTTTAATAAAGCTGTCATTTACCCTACAATTTTATTGCAGATTTTCCTTTCTGTGGCTTCAGTCTGTCTTGTATTTTACTAAGATAATATTCAAATTAAACTAACTGGAGTGGATTCTCTTGTACAAATGAGAACCTTAACCAATAGGGTGCCTGGAAATGCACATCCTTCTCACTCTTCTGCAGAGCAGTGGCCACCTCCCCTATTCCTGTCCTGAGACTGGACCCTACCAAATACAGGAATAAATCCCATTAGAGCACCATCTACCTCTTAATGGCTACCACAAGCTACACAAAAACCTGGCTGACAGACCCTCAGAATGAAATCTTTCATTCTTCTTGAGCCTCCTGCGATTTGAGTGCAGGCTGGATTCCTGACTCTCAGAGAGATAAAGGAAGGAGCATGAGGTTCCATTTTCCAGATGTCCAACAGATCCCCTGGCTTAAGGTCATAAGTGGAGAGGGTGTTTCTTACTCCAGTTAAAGAAGGGCAACTACCCTTTTAGTATGCCAGGCTCTGTGTTAGCATTATGCCTGCATTCGTTTATTAATCCTCCTAAGAATCCTTCAAGGGAGGAAACCATGGCATGGAGATGTCACTTAGCTGCTATTTGCATTTCCTAATACAGCAGGTCCCAGCTCTCCCAAGTAGAGCAACCCTGACAAGGTTTTTATGTTCCTGCCTCTGGGGAGATGTGGGATGGAGGCACCTTTGGAGAACAGAGAGTGTCTGTTTCACTACACAGGACAAAATTGAGGCATGGGGACCACAACAAAAATAGTATGGAAACAAGAGCACAGATGTTGTTGGTACTGTTACTCACTTCCTTGTAGCCTTGGGAAAATTTCTCCACATCTCTGAGCTTTACTTTCTTTAAGTATCAAATAAGGATAATGGTTGCAGTTGATAATATTTACAGCCAGAGAGCACTAGACACACTCCATTTCCTAGCTAAACTAGGCACGCTTATCACTCATTGCAGCAAGGAATAGAAATCACTTTGGAAAACAGTATGATGTCTCAGTAAGAGAAGGTGAGAAAGAACTTACAGGATCTGGGATTGCAGTAGGTGATACAGGGGAGGGTTCCAGGAAGCTGACTCTGCTCTGGATGTCTGCTGTCATGAAGTGGGGCTGTTCATGGAGTGGGTACCTGTAAAGGAAGACTAGGTAGAGGTTAGAACTGTACTTGTAATGAAGTAGCAGTCACTGAGGATAGGGGGATGCTTGGTCATTTTTGTGGTTTGTGTAATTTAGCTCATTTTGTATGTGTTCAAACATGATTACCAAATGTCCTATTGTTCTCTTGATCCATCATGGGCAAGGATGGCCCTGTCTCATGTTTACATTTTGTGAAATATTTATGTTGACCAAGAGAACATAAGGCCCACTCTGATACCAGGTTAGGTCCTGGAATTCAGAGGTTACTTTTTTCATTCTCCGTCAACCTTATGAAGTTGTGCTGAGAGTGGAAAAGACATAATATTTTCTAAATTCTTGTACAAGTATTGACAGAGCAACTCTTTAATGAACATCATTTTGATAACAGCAGAAGGAATACTGTATTTATATAAATTATTAAATTTTTATTAATATTTATTAATTTATAACAATGTATTGGGTAATGACTGGGTATTCATGAAAGGAGACTAGCTTGTCAAACTCGCTATGCTGCTCTGTAATCTTGGGCAAGTCACTTCCCTTGTCTGAGCCACAGTTTCTTTCTCTCTAAAAGAGGATGATAGTATCTGCCTTCAGAAAGCCCCAGGTTTGGATCCTTTTGAGGACCATGTTGATTAGGCTGAAAACTGTTTGAACTCCACAGTCCAAAGCAAATTATCTAGAAGCACATAGAGTTATCATTTCCTTGGCTGCTGACTGCATTTTACATCTGCTGTAATTGACTGTAGTAAAGAAAGGAACAGGGACTTCCTTGGTGGCACAGGGTTGAATAATCCGCCTACTAATGCAGGGGACGTGGGTTCAATTCCTGGTCTGGAAAGATCCCTCATGCTGGGGGGGAATTAAGACTGAGGCCACCAAAAACGGAGCATGCGCTCTAGAGTCCAGGAGCCACAATTACTGAAACCCGGGCACCTAGAACCCAACAAGAGAAGCAACTGCAAAGAGAAACCCACACACCACAACAAAGAATAGCCCAACTCTGCTCAAGCAGAGAAAGACCTCATGTAGTAATGAAGATCCAACACAGTCACAATAGATAAATAAAAATAAATTTCTAAATTTAAAGAAAAAAAAAACCAACAGCTTAAATTGCTGGAGTGTCCTTTAAGAAATTCACCCTCAGGAAGTTCCCCCAGTGCCAGAGGAGACTCACAGTCCCTCTTCCAAACAGGCCTCCTGCTTCCTCAGAGGGAACTGAAAGCCCCCTTGCTTCCGTGATATAACTTACCCTGCTCCTGCCCCTTAACCACCCCTGGGGGATTTATTTGACCTTCTTGTCCAAAGAGCTAAGAGTTAACTGTCAGAACTACTCATCATTCTTATTACAAAAGATTTTGATTTTTAGGGAGAAGGAAGATGTATCTCTTGCCTCCATTCCGGCCACAACAGCCCACGATCGGGGCACCATGGATTTCAGGTGACACCTGAGGATATGGGGCTCTGGGAGATTTCTGGCCCCACATCATAAAGTCAGGAAAAGGGAGAGTCGAGACTGAGGTGCTCCAATCCCACAATCACTGGTGGAGAGACCAGAGTTGGGGGGTGGATGTTGCAGAGAATCTTTCAAGGTCCCTGAGATCCCCTCCAGCCCCAGGGGTCCACTCACACAGGCAGCTCTCCTGTTGAAGAAACCAGGTGGGGGGGGGGTGAGTGGTCATGCTATGGAGACGTGTTCAGCTCCCTGCTTCCCCTCTGCCCACGTCCCTTATGCTTTTTTCTACCCAGATAATAAAGGTTTGTACCTCAGATGTAGATAGTCTGCCTGGCTCACCATATGACTGAAAAAGTGCCAGGGAAGGAGCTTGTGTCCACCCAGTTGAGATGCTGTCAAAAGAGGTGCAGGACAATGTCCTTAGTCACACCTGTCCTCTGAGGTCAGTCTGGGTTGGGGCGAATGACTGGCATTGATGCCCAGGTGTGGCAACAGCAACAGGAGGCTCCAAAGGAGGACGTGAGGTTACACACTGCTCTTCACTTATTTATCTTCCGATTTGCTCTCATCTACTCTCTGATGGTCCATCACCCGCCATCCACTCCTCTAAATGCTGGGATGCTCCGTGAGGAACAAATCAGACCAAAATCCCACCTGTGGAGTCACAATCTGTGTCTCCACAAGACCCCCAGGCATAGTCAAGTCTGAGTAGCCCTGTTACTGGGCATTTTCCCCAGCAGGCAGAAGCAGGAAGCCTGGTTATGGGGGGAGGTTTGCAGGAACGGCACTGACCTCAGCTCTACCCCTTCCTCACTCCGCTCCTCATCACCTCTTCCCACCCCTCAGTTGGGATGTGAAAACTCTATAACCTCCAGCTTTCCTCAGAGGCCCTCCTGCAAGGCCCCAAGGCAGAGTTGTCTCTGTCTCTACAACCCTGCTCATCCTGCTGGGCACACTATTGTCCTTACCCCAGGGAGAGAAAACAGCAACCAGGTGTAGGGTAAATCCCTGCTCACCTGTCTTCTACATGGTGGGTGGGAAAGGGAATACGGGAGTCCATGTAAGAGGAGGGGAAAAGGGATTGGGGTTCTTGCCACCCGCTCTGGATTTCTCGTGAGAACTTGGGCAGTTTAAACTACAGGGACACCTCCTCACATTCAAAAGGAATCATTACATTACAGCTTTTTATAAAAGTAACCCACTGCACCCTACCAGACCAGGGACCTCACCTCTGAGACTTTCTATCCCTGGTCACTGCCTTGTCCCTGTACTTCACTTTAATGTAAAGAAAAGATCCATGTTTGATCCGTGTCCTGCTTCCTAGAACAAACTTCGTGAAAGTCTTGCAATTTACTGTCTTCATAGGTCATGAGAGGAGTCAAGGATGGCACCTTAGATAGCTTCTGGATGGGACTGGACTCCAGAAGATCCACCTGGTGATTACAGGGTTACAATCATTGAGGTGACTACATCAAGGGAATGTGAGAGGATTGTGTTCTGAAAGCACAAAGAACCTCAACACCCCACTCCCCCTTTGCCCTATGCATCTCCTACTAGGGTTCTCCCAAAGATTTCTCCTTTATAATAGCTTGCAATAGTAAATAATGGGTTTTCCTGAGGTCTATGGGTGCTTCTAAAGTTTTTTGACTATGGGAGGTGCGGTCATGGAACTTTTGAATGTATAGGCAGTTGGTCACATGTATGGCTGATCATGGAATGTGTGATCATCACTTGAAGTAGAGGCTGACCTCAGGGACTGAGCCCTCATATCAGTTCGGTTTGCGCTACCTCCAAGCATTTGGCATCAGAAGTGAATTGACTTGTGGGATGCCCAGTGGGTGTTGGAGAATTGGTTGGTGTTGGTACAGACACAACATATTTGCTGTCAGGGGCCAAACCTGACTTCACGCTACCCTCTAACTTGTGGCTGGGATGAGGTTTGGGGACAAGGACTATTGTATGTTGGATAGTGCACTCAGAAGTCCTTACAAGTTATTTGCATTTTCAGAATTCCTGGCAGAATCACATTCCTCATTAATTGGGTTGTGACATGATGGTATCTTGTCCTGATCCTACAACCCACATGCCTTGTGTCCTGAGGCAAGTGATCAGTAAATTCCCCTCCTGGACAGTGGGACCATGTTATACAACTTCTTTGAAAGGATTACTAATCATGAATATAAAGAGTTTATGCGTTTCATGGTCAGGGATGTCCATTCTCCACCAAAATATCTTAGTCCGAAAATTGGTCTAGCTTCATTTCCTCACCAAAGCCCAAAAGAAATTTGCATCAAAGAATGATCATTTCTCTTTTATGAAATTAATCAGAAAGTCAAGGGTTCGTGAACCTCTTCCATTCCTGAGGCAATTATAGGGAGAGCAAGAAAAGCAGTATTTTTGCAAGTTTGCTTGTGGGGGCAAGACTCTTTTACCCAGACAGGTACAATATTAGTCAGAAGAGGCACGTCTCCTTGTCCCCCAGTCAGACTATTCTTGTATTTTCCTATTAGGATAGAGAATGTTAGAAATGGTCTCATATTTATATACACATGTGCCACCACCAAATAGAAATGTCACCTGCAGGAATTTTGCTCTAGCCTCTCTCTTCAATGACTGTGCACTTGGCATGAGTATGAAATGGGAGATACTTTCCCTGACAAATATTAATCAAATATTTATAATTCTTGTCCCTAGAAAGCACAGGTCTTGGTGTAGAGAAACAGCTGAAACCAAATTGAGTAAAATAATCTGACTTCTAGGCGGGAGACACACAAAACAGAAAGGGGGAAATACTATGCCAGGTCCTGATGCTTGTTATGAAGAATGAGAGTGATGGAGATAAAAGAGACTGTGCTCCTTCTGTAGAGGGTCAGTGAAAGCCTTTGCGATAAGAAGACACTGAGAAGAGTCTGCAAAAACAAAAAATCCAATTAAAAGAAAATAACAAAAAAAAGCAAAGCAAAATCAAACAACAACAACAACAAAAGTTCTTGGTGTGTTTCCACAGCTGCAAGGACCCAGGTGCCTAGAGCTCAGTGGGGGGAGGGGAGAGGAGTAGAAGGGGATGAGGCAGGGAGGCCATTGAGGCAAGTCATTAGAAGCATTGTAGTGCTTTACAAGAATCAAAAATTGACTCTAAGAGGGATGGAGAGTCATGGAGTGATTGGCCATGGGAGCAGTGGGATAGAGCTCAAGTTGTATCAGGACAGCTGCAGCTGCAGTTTGGAGAGTGGCCTCTAGGAGACAAAGGGCAGAGACAGAGACCCAGGTGAGCCATGGTGAACCACTGGCCAAGGTTGTTCCCTGAGTCCATCTCAGTTCTCAATTACATGAATGCCTTGCTCTGTGGAGATGTCTATGGAGGCTGCATCACAAATCATGATTCACTAAATCTTTAGCCATTTGTGATTGATTGATGTAAGGGGGCAGGCATGGGGGAAAATGGAAATGAGAATTCCCACTCTCTAATCCGGCATTTGGTTCCCCTAGCAACATATCGCCATTCTTAGATTAGGCAGGGGCTTTCAAAAGTCACATTCCTCACATAATAAAAGACTCCCTTTTCACTCTCTTCTTTTTCAAAATTCCAGCATTGTAGGAGTGCCCATTGTGCCAGGAATGAGATGATAAAGGGGAAGGGAGGGGAAAGCAAGTCTTTAGGGGGAAAGAAAGTGAATGCAGTTTGGTCAATGCGGAGTCCCCAGGGCTTATAGAACCCTTAGGGAAAGATGTTGAGTAAATATCGATTCATTCATTCATTTGTTCATGAAACGTTTATTGCAGATAAAATATGTGAATACTGAAACCATTTATCACACACCATGTCTTCAAACTCTGGCTCTACCAATTTTCTAGGTGTGTGGCCAATTCAGTTTGCTAAAGCTTTACATTTGTGAATGGAGGTACACCTTGAATGGTGTTCACAGAGAGGGAGTCCTCCTCCCATTTACACAGGAGGAACCACAAGAGGGTCAGAAAAGGTGAAGATTGATGGTACCTCAGAAAGTGCAAGTAGCACAGTGAGTTCCCTGTCTTGATGTGCTGGTAAAAGTGAAAGTCGATGAGAATCACTAAGTGACTCTGAGAGAAGTAGAAGTAATAATACAAAATACCCATTACCTCTTCTTGACAACCTACTATGTGCCAAGCCCTGCACATATGTCTTCATCTCTAAACATCTCAACAAATTTAATGTTTTTCTTCTATTTAAAGTCATAGGAGCTGAAATTCAGAGGCTTTAAGCCCTTCTCCAAGGTCACATAACCAATGATGACAGAGGCTAGGATTCAAACTCAATACTGTCTGTCTCCCATGATTTTCCTGAAAAGAAGTTTGAACTCTGTGGTGCCTTCAAAAGCCCTGGAGGTTCAGAGGAGAATAAAAATTCTTCAAATTGGGAGCTCTGCTTTTCATCATTTTTCATATTGAGATGAGTTGGAAACAAATTTTGTAAAGAATTTTCTTCCCCATTATGCCGAGAAACCCTTACCTGGGAGTTAGAGGAGGATGTTGGTTGAGAAAACACCACTGGATTGATAAATGAGGAACTTGTTGTTGACCATGGTGTAAACATCAGATCTCGCTGTTTGTGAGCAACAGGAACTGACTCTGACAATTGGAGGCAGAGAAGGAATTTGTGAGAACTGCGTGGGGATGTAGTGGGCATACATTCTGCCTTCCTGATTTTAACCTTAAGCGAGATCCTCTTGGAATCTTGTGTTGGCATGCACAGCAGTAACTGACGTAGTCCAGCTCACAGACTGAAGGGAGTTCTCAAAGATCCCAGCTTGGAAAATATGGTAAGCAAGGAAGAACTAAGATCTTCCAAAGCCACCTCAGAATTACCTCCATTATGGGGTCTTTTGTGGTTCATTCTGTGGTTCATTCTGTTACAGGGAGAGCATCAGATTGGCCACTCTTTGTCTGCAGGTGGGGCAGGAACCTTTGACATGTGCACCTATCCCACCAGTCTTGGATGGAGGAAGTGTCATTCCTCAAGCAAAATGAGGCTATGATATCAGGATAACAATAAACAGATGCTAGGTGACAGAGCAACTAAATAGTCTATATACTCAGAGAGAGAAATTTAAATCAAGATAAGAGATTCTGAATGGGTTCCAATTGACCAAAAGGAGAAAGCTCCATTGTTTCGTGAAAGGAACCCTGTTTATTGCTTGGAATTCCTCATATTTTCAGTGTTCACTTCTTTACAGTCACCTTAAAGTGGGCATGTCTACAGCTGATCAAGGCACATCCTCTTTGAAACTTTCCTTCTTCCCTTTTATTTCCTTTCTTGCTTTTCATGATAAATGTGATTCTACACTCATGAAGTTATGTCCACAATCTTTGATGCATCATCTCTGTTAATATCAGATAGATTTGCCTGTGTGATGTGTGTGTGTTTGTAACATTGGAATAACTTGGGCCACATGACTAACAGTTTTTGGCGACTGTCTTCCTTCTGATTTTCAGCTCCTTTTCCTTCAGCAAGTCACATTCCCTTGGCTGAACTTCAGTTTCTTTCTCTCCCAAATAGGAATAAAAATACTTACTTCTTAAGATTGTTGAATAATTAGAAACTACTTTTATTGAACACTCATTGTGACCCCATCCCACAGGTCACAATTTTAAATTGATTTCAGATCAAGTGAGTGATGAGGATGGGAGCATTTGGAGTGGTGGGGGCAGGGAGGACAAGAAGGCGTGGGGGAGATTATGGACACTGGAGAGAATGCTCCCCTCATGAGAAGAGAGCAGCTCTACTTGGTTTAGTTTATGGTTTTCACAGTGTGGACCCTTGAACAACCACAGCAGCAGCCCTGGAAACCTGTTAGATGCAGATCCTCAGATCCAGCCCCCTGTCCTACTGAATCAAAACTCTGGTGTGGAGGAGATCTCAAATCTGTGTTTGAACACTTGGCTAAGTGAGTCTGATGCTCACTCAACTTTGATAGACACAGCTCTTGTGAAACTGCAGGACTCTGTGGCTAGATCCTTTCCTTTTTGCCACAATGCTAGAAATATACTTTTGAAATATGAAATCCCCCACTGTGAAATGATGGCAAGTATTTCAAACGGTAAATTGTAGTGTGTGAGCTAAGAATACTATATTCAAAAGTATTTCAACCTCTGGTTTATGCTTTTCCTTTTCATCTTTAAAATAATCCTAAAGAAGAAGTTATTTGGGACCACTTTTAAGGAGGAAGATTATGTAGGTCCAAAATGTGAGGTGCTGTTATATCACAAGACTAGAAAATTACCACCCATGACTTGAACCTAAATGTATTTCTCACAGGGCACAGCATCACAAAAATATAAACATCTTCTGCCTGCCGGGTGCATTCCATTCATTTCAAGAAGTGGCCTTAGATAGCATGGACCCAAGGTTCTCCATTTTCAGAGATGTAAACTGAGGATTACAAGCAGAGACATGACCTCGGGTCCATAGTGTTGAGATCACTGATCTTTACCCCGAATACAACCCCTGTGATGCTCCTGTTCTGTGATTTATCTGCAGATGCCCCAAGGGGCAGGGAAGGTTTGTGATTAGAGACCTGAGACACTTGTGTGTAAGGAGGTGAGGAGAGGATAGGAACATCAGGGGCCTTCCAGGTCTGGGGGTAACTAACCTAGACTTGTGGGAGGAGGACCAGGAGAGGAGGATATCGGGAGAGATAGACAAGTGAGAGAGGAGAAGGGAGAAAAAGGAGTCTCTGCTGTGAGGGATAGTCTGCTGTTCCCTGGTCAAAGATGAACCAAGTAAGGCTGGAAGAGGGGCAGTGCTAGAAGACCTCCTCAACTAGCATCCTAGTTGTGCCACCTGCTGGTTGTGAGTCCTGAGAAAGTCTCTTTACTTCTGTTAGCCTTTCTTCTCTGGTTGGAAAAAGGGGATGAGAATCCCAGATGTTGTAGGATTGACATGAGGTTCAATGAAATCATACATATGAAAAGTCTCAGGACACATAGTGGCTTGTTTTGTGAGTACACCTGTCTCGATTCCCTTGTGCCCTGGTGCAGGTTGTTACTCACAGCTTCTACCCTTCTGAGGGGGAAGGCTGTCTTTGAGCCAGGAAGGCAACCCCTCCTGTCCCCTGAAGCTCATCACCCAGCTCTGTGCCTGTTTGACATTTGGCTGGGCTTGCTCCTGGGTTTCTGGGCATTGAGCCCAGTTCCCTTCTCCTTGAACATGGAAGTGCAGCAAAGTGTGTGTGTGTGTGTGTGTGTGTGTGTGTGTGTGTGTGTGTGTGTGACTATCTGTGTGTGTTAATGGAAGATTGCTTGAATATGTGTGGTTGAGTAGGTTGGGGGCACCTTAGTGTTACATGATGGTCACTATGAGTGAACATATGGGAGTGAGTGAAGAGATTGTGGGCATCTAATCCCTCACATGTGCACTCTAGTTTACAGCTTACAACGCAGCAGAGGGCATGTGCACAGACTCTGAATCAGATTCCTGCATTCAAATCCTGTGTCTACACTCTAAAACTGCAGGCAAATTACTTTATTTCCTCTTACCTCAGGTTCCTCCTCTGTAACATAAGATAATGTCAGCAGTTCCTTTCCCCTCTTTTAGGATTTCTGAGAATTAGGTGAGCTAATACATGGCAAGTGCTTAGGATAATGCCTGACACATAGAAGAACCTAAGTTCTACCTGCTGTAATTATTTATTATTATTATTATTATTATTATTATTATTATTATTATTATTACAAAGTACTATGACTTCTCCAGGGGAAGGAATATACAAGGGTTCACCCCAAATTACCCGCACTTTGCCTGTAGAGTTTGTAAAGCCAGAGTGAGGCTAATTTCTGACTTCCCTCATAGGTCTTTTCACTCTGTTCCTTTCACAGCAACCCCGTGTTGCGGGCAGCATTGATCTTGTGACATTTGAAGACACAGGGCTCTGGGAGATTTAAGTCCTCAGGCCACAAATATAGGTAAAGGCAGAGTTCGTACTCAAACCGAGGTCTGATGATTCCAAAATCACTAGGGGAGAGAGCAGCAGGAGGGTGACTGTGGTAGGCAATATTCCAAGCTCCCCTGAGGTCCACACAGGCAGGCAGCTGTCCTGTTTACGAAACCAGGTGAGGCGCAGTGGGAGGTCATGTTGTGGAGATGTGCTTCTCCTCTGCCCAAACCCCTTTCTCGTTCTTTCTACCTAGAAACACATTGCTTCCCCAGGAGCACATCACCTCTCTTCCTGCTCTCTACCCCAGTGATTTTGGAAACATAGGACCTCAGTTTGGGTACCAACTTTGCTTTTACTAACTTTCCAAACTAAAGACTTAAATCTCCCTGAGCTTGCTCTCTTCAAATGTTGCAAAACCAATGCTGCCTGCATCATGCAATTGCTTTGGAAGTGATGGAGGCAAAACACCTATGAGGGGAGTGAAAATTTATCTTCATTCAAGCTGTACAATTCCACAGGCAAATTGTGGGCAATTTTTGACCAACCCAGAAGTCCAACTGGTTTCGAAGGAGCAGATGGGGAAGGAAAGGAGGAGGAGGAGGAGGAGAAGAAGAAGAAGAAGAAGAAGAAGAAGAAGAAGAAGAAGAAGAAGAAGAAGAAGAAGAAGAAGAAGAAGAAGGAGGAGGAGGAGGAGGAGGAGGAGGAGGAGGAGGAGGAGGAGGAGGAGGAGGAGGAGGAGGAGGAGGAGGAGGAGGAGGAGGAGAAGAAGAAATTACAGCAGATAAAACTAAGGCTCTTCTATGTGTCAGGCATTATCCTAAGAGCTTGCCATGTACTAGCTCACCTAATCCTCAAAAATCTGAAAGAGGGGAGAGGAACTGGTGATTTTTTAATTTAATGTTACAAAGGAGGAAACTGAGTTAACTAGAAAAAAAGTAATTTGCCTGAGGGTTTTGAGTGTAGAGAGAGGATTTGAATCCAGAAATCTGGTTCAGAGTCTGTGCACATGCAATCTGCTGTGTTTTAAGCTGTAAAGTATAGTGCCCGTGTGAGGGCTCACACACCCACAATCTCTTCACTCACTGCCATATATTCACTCCCAGTGACCACCACGTAGAACTGAGGCCCCCTCAACTCACTCATCCACACATATTCAAGGGATCCTCCATTCACACACACACACACACACACACACACACACACACACACACACACAGGTTGTGCTGCATTTCCATGGTCAAGGAGAACGGAGCTGGGCTCAATGCCCAGAAGCCCCAGCAGCAAGCCCAGCCATATATGAGACACACACAGAGAAGGTGATTAGCTGCAGGGGACAGGAGGGGCAGTCTTCCTGGCACAAAGACACTCTTTCCCTTCAGAAGGGCAGACACTCTCAATACAGAGCTGCCTCAGGGGGCAAGGGCATCGGGACTGGGGCACACACAAAACACGCCATGGTGTGTCGAGAGTCTGCTCTCTCCGAGACATTTCACATGCATGATTTCATTTAACCTCATGTCAATCTACATCTGGGATTCCCAATCCATTTTGCCAACCAGTAAGGCTCACAGTGGTAAAGCGACTTGCTCAGGACCCATAACCAGCAGGTGGCACAACCAGGATTCTAGTTCAGGTTTCCCTCTGGCCCTGCTCATCTCCTGCTTCCGTTTGTGCAGCGAACAGAAGAGACGCTCCTTCGTGGCAGAGACCCTTCTTTTCTCTGCCCTATCCTCTCTCATCTGTCTTTCTATGTCTCCCAATGTCCTCCTCTCCTGGTCCTTCTCCCTCTAGGCCAGGCTATATGCCCCCAAAGTCCAAAGGTCCCTGTTGGACCCATCCTCGTTCAACCTCCCACCTCCCTGATCATGAGTGACGGAGAGCTCTAATATCTTCCCAACCACGGCGGGAATCTTCAGAGAAATCACAAGGCAGGAACATCACAGGGGTTGTAGTATGGATAAAGACCACTGATCCCAACACTGTGGACCCGATGTCATATCTCTGCTTCTAGTCCTCAGTGTATCCCTCTGAAAAAGAAAGTCTTGGATTAAATGCTCCCTAAGGCCACTTCTTGAAATGGATGGAACGCACACGAGGCAGGTGGAAGATGTTTAGATTTTTGTGATGCTGTGCCCTGTGAAGCGTACAGTCACATCCAAGTCATGGGTGTGCATTGTCTTGCTATATGACACATCAACACCTCACTAGCTGGACTTACATAGTCTTCCTCCATACAAGTGGTGTCGTGGATACTCTTCTTTAGTATTATTTTAAAGATTAAAAGGAAAAGCATAAAGGAGAAGGTCGAATATTGTTAGAATATAAGTATTGTTAGCTCACACATTACAATGCACAATTTGAAATATTTTCCAGAATTTAAAAGTGGGAAATTTCATACAAAATATATTTCTTGTCTTGTCGGAAGAATGAAAGTATCTAGCAACACCATCCAACAATTTAAAAAGAACTGTGGGTCCTTAACTTGAGTAAGCATCAGACTGATTTAACAAGTTGTTCAGACAGAGATTTGAGATCTCCCCCCACCCCCAGAGTTTTGATTCTCTAGGACAGTGATGGGACCTAAATATCTCCATGCAACAGGTTTCAAGATCTGCTGATGGTGCTGCTCAAGGGAATATGCTGTGAAACCATGAACTAAGCCAAAAGAGCTGCTCTCTTCTCATGAGTAGAGCATTCTCTGCAGTCTCCATAATCCCCACCATGTCTTGTTGTCCACCCTGACCCCTCCCCCACTCCAAATATTTCCATCTTCATCACTCATCTCATCTGCAATGAATTTAAATTGTGACCTGTGGGCTGGGCTCACAGTAAGTGTTTACTAAAGGGTAAATTCTTCTTATTTAGCAATCCTATGAAGTAAGTATTCTTAGTCCTACTTGACAGGTGAAGAACTTGAAGTTTAGCTAAGGGAAAGTGACTTGCTGAAGGAAAAGGAGCTGAAACTCATAAGGAAGACAATTCCACAAATCCTGTTAGTCATGTGGCCCCAGTTATTGCACTGTTACAAATACACAAATGCACAAACATCACACATGAAAATCTAACTGATATTAATATAGATGTTGCATCAAAGTTTATGGATGTGATTACATGAGTTAAAAGCATACCTATCAAGAGAGGGAAGAAGGAAATCTTAAAATGGGAGGTTATATGAGTCTGCTGCAGACTTGCACCCTCTAAGGTGACTGAAATCAAGTGAACATTGAAGATCTGAGAAATTCCCAGGAATAAACAGGGTGCCTTTCACCAAACAGTGGAGCTTTCTCCTCTTGAACTGTTGCACCCATTCAAATTCCTTTCTCTCCAGGGAAACTTCCCTCTCTGAGTATGTGGTGTATTTTTTGCTCTGTCACCCAGTAATTGTCTGTCCTTTTCCTGATACAGTAGCCTAATTTTGCTTGAGGAATGACTCTTCTCCAGGACAGGAGGGATTTGGGTGTCTGTCAAAATGCCAGACCTACTCCCAGACAAGGAGTGGCCAATCAGATACTCTCCCCAGAAATAAATCCTGATCAATGAATCACAAAATATCCCCAAATGGAGGTAATTCATAGGTGGCATGGGAAGACCCTAGACATTCCTTGCTTACCAGATTGTCCAAGCTGTGATGTTTAGCACTGCTTTCAGTCCATAAGCTGAACTAAATCAGTTAGTGTTGTGAGTGCCAACAGACAAGTCCAGGAGGATCTCATTGGAGGTCACAATCAGGATGGGAGAATGGATGCCCACTAAATCCCCACACTGTTCTCATATATTCCTTCTCTGCTTCCAACAGCCAGAGTCAGTTTCTGTTGTTCACAACAACCGAGATCTAATGCCTTCACCAGGGTCACCACCAAGTTGCTCATTTCTCACATAGTGGCCTTTTCTCAGCCAACATCCTCCTCCAACTCACAGGTAAGTCTCTCCTGGCATAAATGCAAACAAAATTACTTCCAAAATTTGTTTGCAATTGGCCTCATCATGAAAAATAATGATAAGTAGAGCTCCACTATTTGAAGAACTTTGTGTTTCCTCTGCTGAACCTCCAGGGCTTTTGAAGGCACAGCTTTCAAACCTCTTTTAAGGAAAATCATAGGAGACAGAGAGTGTTAACTTTGAATCCCAACCCCTGCAAGTATTGATTATGTGACCATAGAAAAGGGCTGAAACATCTGAGCTTCAGCTTGTATGATTTTAAACAGAAGAAATGTTTATTAAGATTGTTGTGTTGTTTAGAGATGAAGATGTGTGAGGGCGTGGCACATAGTAGGTTATCAATAAGTGTTAACAGGTATTCTGTATTAATAATTCTACTTCGCTCAGAGTTAGTTACACTGCTGTGTTTTCTTCATGGCTTTCTCCATCACACCCTGATTCCTTCACATGTTTTTACAACGGTGGAAAACTTTTTACCATATACTTAAGGGCAGAGCATAGCATTCTAAAACCCAGGTACTCGGCTGCAATAATTACTGACATATAGCGAGTATTCTTTAACTTGTCTAACTTTTTTAACTCTTTGTTGATAGACCTTTGAAGCTAATCAAAGACATCATACCAATTAATCTTAAATACTTCATGAAGGTGATAGAAATGTTTACATGCTTCCTATGTCGTGGCACGCCTCGCACCATCAATAATAATGTCTCTGAAAGCAGCTGGTCTAATAGCCTTTTCCATTTAACCATGCCCCACAACCCTAACATTCTCTATGGCGAAGAAACAGGTGGTTTCCATTCTTGACCTTCATAGACTGAGCTGTGATGACCATTCTCACAACTGATTCAGTCCGCTTCCCATCCCAACAGCTTCTCAGCCCCTAATGTCTACATGTAGCCTCAAAACAAGGTTCCCTGCCTAACCTACAAGCTCAGGTAATACTGCAACACCAACACTGGGGAATAGAGGTCTTTAGCTATGGCAGCTACCATAAGAGGTGGAAGAAGAAAAACTTTCTCAGGGAAGAAGAATGAATGAAGGCCTGTGGTGGTAATGCAGGGACCCAGGGATAAGGAAGGGAGCATGGTAGGGTGGGAGGGGAAGGGCTTGGGAAAGAGGTGGGGCTCAGAAGTCCACACACCACTCACACCTGCACAGAGTCTTTCCTCCTCACTGCCTCCCAGGAGACGTGGCTGCAGTGTCCTGTGAAACCAAACACTCAGCACTTCATCCTTGTGCCAGCTTGGCAGAAGACCACCCCCAGAAGCCCCATCATGATAATCTGAGTCTACTGACATGCTCCCCCTTTCTCAGATGGGAACACTAGTCAGACACCCTACTGAGCAGCTCTGCATTTCTCCTCAGTATCAGACTGAGGTTTCCAAATTTCACATCCTTCTTCTTGGTCATTCCAGTCCTGGGAGGACTGTGATTGCATATTTCTAGAAAAGTCTAGGATCTGTTAAGGTGAATGTCGTCCAGGTCTGGGGCCTCAGAGTTGTCAATCAGCCATTTCCTTTCTTGTTGCAGAGAACCTGGGCAGAGTACTCCCATGAATGTCTGAAGTTTGAGGAGGAACCATGCACAGCTGTGCAGTGGCTTCCTCTGATACTGTTTCATCTGCTCAGAGTTCTTTCCAACCCTTCCCTTCTCAGCAGAGCTCTGCCTCTTTCCCTCCCCTCCATGGGTATACTTTCCTTAGTTTGGTTTCATTCAGGGGGTTCTAAACACCATGACAGCAAGTCTTCCCTTAATCCCTCACACTTAGCACAGTTCTTGGCAGAAAGAAGACAGTCCATAAATATTAAATGAAGGATGGAATGAATGAAGGAGCACATTCCTCATGACCCATGTAAATATGCAGCCTATGTTTTCAGACACGATTCTTGTCTTAACCCTCATCCTCACTGCATTCTTACTTTCATCCCCCTCCCCACCATCACTGCTCTCCCTGTGGGTAGCCAAGGTGGAAATTCTGGTATCTAGTTCTTATCATCAGTGATGGCAGAGGTCTTTGCAATAAAAATCCCCTTCCCCCCATAATATTAGTGCAGATTTTCCTTTTTGTGGCTTCATATAGTCTGTCTTATATTTCAATAAATTTATATTCAAATTAAACTAACTGGAGTGGATTTTGTTGTTTGCCACTAAGAACCTTAACAAATAGGGTCCCTGGAAATTCCTGTTGTTCTCACTATTCTGCAGAGCAGTGGGCATCTCCCCTATTCCTGTCCTCAGAATGGGCCCTACCAGTTTTAGGAACCAAACCATGACAGCATCAGCTACCTCTTACTGGCCACCACAAGCTACGCAAACCCCAGTTGACAGACACCTCAAAATGAAAGCTTTTGTTCTGTACTTCTTGAGCCCCCCTCAAATTTGTGTGCAGACTGTTCTCTGGACTCTCAGAAGGAAAAAGGAAGGAGCATGAGGCTTATTTGTCCATTTTTCCAAGGAATGCCCTTGCTTGAGTTCATGTGTTGGGCGGGGATTTCTTACACCTGAAGGGCAACTACCCTTTTAGTGTCCCAGGCTCTGTGTTAGCATTTTGCCTACATTCTTCTCCTAATCCTCCTAAGAATCCTTCAAGGGAAGAAATCATGGCATTGAGATATCACCTAGCTGCTGTCTGAGTTTCCTAACACAGCAGGTCCCAGCTCTCCCAAGTAGAGCAACTTTGACAATATTTTCATGCTCCTGCCTCTGGAAAGAAATGGAATAGAGGCACCTTTGGAGAACAGAGAGTGTCTGTTTCACTACACAGGAGGAACTTGAGGTGTGGGGACCACATCAAGCATAGTATCCAAATAAACAAGAGCACAAATGGTGTTGGTGGTGTTACTCACTTCCTTCTCATCTTGGGAAATTTTCTCAACATCTCTGAGCTTTAACTTTTTTAAGTATAAAGTAAGAATGATGATTGCAGTTGATAATATTTCCAGCCAGAGGGCACTGGAAATATTCCCTTCCCTAGTTGAACTAGTCAGGATTATTACTCACTGCAGCAAGGAATACGAATCACCTTTGATATAGTGTGATAACTCATTAAGAGAACGTGAGAAAGAACTTAAAGGATGTGGGCTTGTATTACATGATTCTGGGGACAGTTTCAAGAAGCTGGCTCTGATCTGGATGTCTGCTGTCAGGATGTGGGGCCATTCTCTGAATGGGTACCTGTAAAGAATGTCTAGGTAGAGATGAGAGTTGTACTTGGTAACGAAGTAGCAGTCACTGAGAATAGGGGGATTGCAGATCATTTTCATGGTTTGTATAATTTAGCTCTTTTTGTATGTGTTCAAACATGATTACCAAATGTCCTATTTTTGTCTTGATCCCTCAGGAACAAGAATGGCCCTGTCTCATGTTTAAGATTTGTGAAATGTTTATGTTCACTGGGAGAACTTAAGGCCCACTGTGATGCCAGGTCAGGTCTTGGAACTCAGAGGTTGCTTTTTCTTTCTCCATCAGTGTTACAAAGTTGTGCTGAGAGTTGAAAAGATATATTTGTTAAATTCTGTGTACAACTCTTGGCAGAGAAATTTTTTATGAATGTCATTTTCATAACACTAATAGGAATACTGTAATTATATAAATTATTGAATTTTTATTACCAAGCATTGATTTATAAGTGTAATTGGAAAATGACTTGGTATTCATGAAAGGAGATTGGCTTCCATAACTCGCTATGTTGTTGTGTGATCATGGGAAAATCACATCTCCACTAGAGCCACAGATTCTTTCCTCGTAAAGAGGATGATAGTATCCCCCTTCAGAATGCCCCAGGTTTTGGGTCCTTTTGAGGACCATGTTGATTAGGTTGATCAAGTGCTTTGAAAACCACAGACCAAAGGAAATGGTCTAGAAACACATAGAGATTTTGTTTCCTTGGCTCTTGAATGCCTTTTAAATTTGCTAACCATCGACTGTAGTAAACAGCGGAACAGGGACTTTCTTGTTGGCTCAGTAGTGAAGAATCTGCCCTCTAATGCAGCAGGCATGGGTTCGATCCCGGGTCTGGGAAGATCCCACATGCTGGGGAGCAATTAAGCCCTTGGGCGTCAATTACAGAGCCTGAGTTCTAGAGTCCGGGAGCCATGGCAACTGAAGCCTGGGCGCTTAGCACCCATGCTCTGCAACAAGAGAAGCCACAGCAATAAGAAGCCTGCACACCATTACAAAGAGTACCCTCACATGCCTCAAGTAAAGAAAGACCTAATACAGCAAGTAATACCCAATGCAGCAAATATAAATAAATAAATAAAAATACTTATCAAAAGTAATAAAGTCTCAGCTTCTAGACATTCACCCACATGAAGTTCACCCAGTGCCAAAGGAGAGTCACAGTCTCTCTTCCAGATAGGACTCCGTCTTCCTCAGAGGGAACTGAAATTCCACTTGCTTCAGTGATTCTCCTTACCCTGGTCCAGCCTCTAGGCACCCCACGTTGCTTTATTTGACCGGTCAGTCAAAGTAGCAAAGTGTTAACTGTCAGGAGTACTCATTATCATTCTTATTACAAAGGACTTTGACTTTGCAGGGAGAAGGAATATATATCTCTTGCCTCCATTTCATCCACAACAAAACCCACCATCTGGGCACCAAGGATTTCAGGTGAGACGTGAGGATATGGGGCTCTGGGAGATTTCTTGTCCCAGGTCATAAACTTAGGAAAAGGGAGAGCTGGGACACAAACAGAGGTCTTCCAACGCCAAAACCATTGGTGGAGAGACCAGAATTGCAGGAGGTTGTTGCAGGCGATCTTGCAGGGTCCCCTGAGATCCACTCAAGCCCCTGAGATCCACTGAGGCAGGCAGCTCTCCTGTTTCTGAAACCAGCTGAGGAGCACTGGGTGCTTATTCTGTAGAAACATGTTCAGCTCCCTGCTTCTGCACTCCTCACGCCCCTTACACATTTTTCTACCCAGAAAATCAAGGTTTGTGCCTCAGCTGGAGAGAGTCTCGACCCTGCTCGCCATACAGCTGGAAAAGTGCCAGGGAAGAGCTTGTGTCCATCCACTTGAGATGCTGCCACAATGGGTGCAGGACAATGTCACAGCTGTCTTTGGATATCGGTCTGGGATGGGGGTAATGACTGGTATTGAGCCCAGATGTGGTGACACTACCAGGAGGCTCAAAGGAGGACCTGTGCTAACACACTGTGGTTCACTTATCTGTCTTTTGATTTGCTCTCATCTACTCTCTGATGGTCCATCACCAGCCATGTGCTGCTCTAAGTGTGAGTATTCTCCGTGAGAAACAAATCAGACAAAAATGCCACCTGTGGAATCACAATCTATATTTTCACAAAACCTACAGCCATAGTCAGGTCTAGGCAATGCTGTTACTGGGCATTTGACCCCAGCAGACAGACGCAGGAAGCCTAGTTATGGGGGGAGATTTGCAGGAACAGCACTGACCCAGCTCCTCCCCTTCCTCACTCTTCTCCTCACCGCCTCTTCCCACCCCTCAGTTGGGATGTGAAAAGTTATGTCAGCTCCTAGCTTTCCTCAGAAGCCCTCCTGCATGGCCCCGAAGCTGAACAAGCTGTGTCTCTCTGTAGCCCCTCTCATTCTGCTGGGCACCTTGGTGGCCACCACCCCGGGGAGTAAAAACAGCAACCAGACTAGGTTAAGTCCTTTCTCACATTTCCAATACAGACCGAGGGTTCGGAGGATTGAGGGAAGTCCACGTAAGGGGCTGGAGAAGAGGGGGTGGGGGTATGCTTCCACCCTCTCTGGATTTCTGCTGAGAACTTGGGCAGTTTTAACTCTAGGGACTCTTCCTCATGCTAAAAAGGAACCATTACATTCCAGCTTTTAATAAAATTAACACACTGAACCCTAGCTGACCAAGGACTTCAACTCTGAGACTTTCTATCCCTGGTCACTGCCTTGTCACTGAACTTCACTTTAATGTAAGGAAAAATCCATGTTTGATTCTTGATCCTGGTTCCTGGAACAGACCTCCTGAAAGTCTTACAATTTACTATTTTCATAGGTCATGAGATGAGTCTAGGATGGCACCCTTGATAGCTTCCGGATGGGACTGGACTCCAAAAGGTCCACCTGGTGATTACAGGGTTAGTACCTTCACCTTCCAGCCATTCTAGAGAGGTGATGGTACAGAGGTTGAGTTCATTCACCAATGGCCAATAATTCAATCAAATAGCCTACTTCGAACCCTCAATTAAAACCCATAATCATTGGGTTCAGAGAGCTTCAGGGGAGGTGAACACATCAAGGGACTGTGAGGGGTGTGTTCTGAGAGCAAAGGGAAACTCACCATCCCTACTTCCTCTCTGCCCTGTGCATCTTCTGCCTAGGGTTTTCCCAAAGTTTTATCCTTTATAATAACTTGCGACAGTAAGTAAAGGGCTTTCTTGAGGTCTGTGACTGGTTCTAATGATCATTGACTATGGGAGTAGGGCTCATGGAACCACTGAATTTATAGGCAGTTGGTCATATGTATGGGTGATCATGGGACATATTATCAACACTTGAAGTAGGGGCTGACCTCAGGGGCAGAGTCCTCAAACTGTACAGTGTGTGCTACCTCCGTGGATTAAGAATCAGAAGTGAATTGACTTGTGGGATGCCCAGAGGGTGTTGGCGAATTGGTTGGTGTTGGTAGAACCACAATATATATACTGGCAGGGACCAAACCTGGACACACTCTCCTCTATTCTTTGTGTCTGGGGTGAGGTTTGGGGACAGGGGACAACTGTATGTGGACAGTGCACTCAGAAGTCCATACTGCTTTTCTGCATTAATAGTATTCTTCACTAATAGGATTTTGACATGCTAGTATGTTATCCTGATCCTACGATCCACATGACTCATGTCCTGACGCAAGTGATCAGTAGTTTCCTCTTCTGGACAGTGGGACCTTGTTATACAACTTCTTTGAAAGGATTACCAATCATGAATATATACAGTGTACCCATTTCATGGTCAGAGAGTGCCATCATCCACCAAAATACCCAAGTCTGAAAATTTGTCTAGCTTCATTTCCTCACCAACTCACCAAAAAGAAATTTACATCAAAGAATGATCATTTCTCATTTATGAATTAATCAAAAAGTCAATGGTGGTGAACCTCTTCCATTCCTGAGGCAACTACAGGGAGAGCAAGAAAAGCAGTACTTTTGCAAGTTTCCTGTGAGGGCAAGACTTTTTTTTACAGCCTGGAACAACATTAGCCAAACGAGGCTCTCCTCCTTTTCCCCCAGTCAGACTATTATTGTATTTTCTTATTAGGACATAAAATGTTAGAAATGGTCTCATAATTGTATAGACATGTGCCACCGCCAAATAGAAATGCCACCATCAGGAATTTTGCTCTATCCTGTCTCTGCAATGACTGTGCACTTGGCATGAGTATGAAATGGGAGATTCGTTTCCCTGACAAAACTTTAACAAATATTTATGCTTCCTTTCCCTAGAAAGCATAGTTCTTGGTGTAGGGAAACAGCTGAAACAAAACTTAGTAAAATTATCTGCTTTCCAGGCTGGAGACAGAAAATATAGAAAGAGGCACATACTATGCCAGGTCTAGACCCTTGTTTTGAAATGAGAGTGATGGAGATGAAGGAGGTTGTGCTTCTTCTTTAGAGGGTTAGTGAACCCTCCTGTGATGAGGAGGTTTTGAGAAGAGGCTGCCAACAAACAAACAAATAAACAAAAGCAAAACAAAACAAAATCAAAGAACAACAACAACAACAAAATGCTTGGTGTGTTTAAACAGCTGCAAGTCCTGGGTGGCTGGAGCTCAGAGGGTGGAGGGAAAGGGAGTGAAAGGGGATGAGCAGGGAGGCCATTGAGCGAAGTCACGAGGAATTTTGTAGGATTTTATAAGAATCATAATTTGTCTCTGAGAGAGATGGGGTGTCACAGAGTGATTGGTCATGGGAGCAGTGTCATAGGACTCAAGTTGTGTCAGAGCCCTGCGGCTGCAGTTTGGAGAGTGGCCTCGAGGGGCGAAAGGCAGAGACAGAGGCCCAAGTGAGCCATGGTGGATCATGGATCAGTGTTGTTTCCTGGTTCCATCTCAGTTCTCAATTACATGAATGCCTTGCTCTGTGGAGGTGTCTCTGGAGGCTTCATCACAAATCGTGATTCATTAAATTTATAGCCATTTGTGAGTGATTAAACCTCCAAATCCTCTCCCCTCCCTGAGGTGTTGGGGCAGGGAAAGGGGGAAGGTGGGAATGAAAATTCCCAGCCTCTAATCAGGTAGTTGGTTCCCCTGGCAACCAATCCCCACTCTTAGAGTAGGTAGGCGCTTTCAAAAGTCAACTCCCTCACATAATAAAAGACTCCCTTTTGGCTCTCATCTTTTTTAAACTTCGAACAATGTAGGAGCTCTCATGAGCCAAGAATGGAATGAGGGGGGAAAGAAGGGAAAGCAAGTCTTTAGGTTTAAGGATAGTGAATTCAGTTTGGTCAATGTTCAGTCCACAGTGCTTGTAGAAAACTTAGGCAAAGATGTTGGGTAGATATAGATTCCTTCATCCACTTGTTCATGAAATGTTTATAAGGGAAAAATATGTGAAGACTGAAATCATTGATCAGACTCCATGTCTTCAAACTCAGGCTCTGCCAGGTTACTAGGTGTGTGGCCAATTCATTTTGCTAGAGCTTTACATTTGTGAGGGCAGAGAGACCTTGAAAGGTGACCACAGAGGCAGAATCCTCCTCCCATTTACATAGGAGGAACCACAGGAGGGTCAGAAAAGGTGGGCATTGAGGGCACCTCAGAGGATAATGGTAGCAGAGTGAGTTCCCTGTCTTGATGTGCTGGTAAAAGTCACTGAGTCAATGAGAATTGCAAAGTAACTCTGAGAAAAGTAAAATTCATAATACAAAATACCAGATACCACTTATTTACAACCTAGTATGTGCCAAGCCACATCACAAAACAACACAAAAATCTTTATTAAGTTTTATTTATGTTCAAAGTCATACAAGCTGAAGCTCAGAGATTTCAGCCTTTCTCCAAGGTCATAAAACCAATACTGGCAGGGGCTGAGGTTCAAAATTAACATTCTCTGTCTCCCATGATTTTCCTTAAATGGGGTTTGAAAGCTGTGCCTTCAAAAGCCCCAGAGATTCAACAGAGGAGATTCAAAGTTGGTCAAATAGTGGAGCTCTGCTTTTCTTCACATTTCATGAGATCAACAGGAAAAAAATTTTGTAAAGACTTTTGTTCACATTTATGCCAGGAGAGGCTTACCTATGAACTAGAGGAAGATGTTGGCTGAGAAAAGGCCAATGAACTGAAAAATGTGGAAATTGGTGGTGACTCTGGTGAAGCCATTGGTTCTCATGGGTTGTGAGAAACAGAAAATGACTCTTGCTGATGGAAGCAGAGAAGGAATTTATGAGAACAGTGTGGGGATGTAGTGGGCATCCCTTCTCCCTTTGTTACTGTATCTTTAAGTGAGATCCTCCTGGACTTTTGTGTTGGCACCCACAGCACTAACAGATATGGATCAGCTCACAGTTTGAAGGGAGTGCTTAAAAATCCCAGTGTGGAAAATATGGTAAGCAAGGGAAAACCAAGGTCTTCCTGGACCACTTCTGAATCACCTCCATTTTGGGATCTGTTGTGATTCACTAATGAAGACAAAATTCCAAGGAGAGCATCTGATTGGCCACTCTTTGCCTGGGGGTAGGGTAGGCCCTTTAACAGGCACCCCAATCCCTCCTGTCCTGGGTAGAGGAAGAGTCATTCCTCAAGCAAAATCAGGCTACTGTATCAGGAAAAGGACAAACAGAGGCTAGCTAACAGAGCAAATAATAGTCCATATACTCAGAGCAAATTCCATGGAGAAAAGGGAGTTTGAATGAGTACAACAATCCAAGAGAGGAAAGATCCATTGTTTGGTGCAAAGCACCCTTTTTGTTCCTGGGAATTTCTCAGATCTTTAATGTTCACTTTGTTACAGTCACCTTAGAGTGGGCAGTATGTAGTGGACACATGTAACTTCCCATTTCAACTTTTCCTTCTTCCTTCTCTTGATAAATATGATTTCCAATCACGAAGTCACATCCACAATCTTTGATGCAACATCTATGTTAATATAAGATTGATTTTCCTGTGTGATATTTGTGTGTTTGTGTATTTGTAACATTGAAAGACCTGGGCGACATGACTAACAGTTTTTGGCGAGTGTCTTCCTTCTGAGTTTCAGCTGTTTCTCCTCCAGCAAGTCACTTTCCCTTATCTGAACTACAGCTTCTTCATCTGTCAAATAGAAATAATAATACTTACTTCATGAGATAGTTAAATAAGAAGAAGCTACCTTTTAGTGAACACTTACTGTGAGCCGAACACACATGTCACCATTTTGAATTCCTTCCAGACCAGGTGAGTGATGAGCATGGAAGTATTTGGAGTGGGGATGGCTCACGGGTGGACAGCAAGGTGTGGTGAGGATTATGGAAACTGGACAGAACAATCCCCTCCTCCTAAGAAGAGAACACCTCTATTTAACTGATTTCATGGCTTTCAAAGTGTGGACCCTGAGAGGCACCAACAGGAGCCCTGGAAACCAGTTAGATGCAGATACTCAGGTCCCACTTTGTCCTACTGAGGCAACCTCCTGGGGGTGGAGATCTCAAATCACTCAACACTTGACTAAGTGAGTCTGATGCTCACTCAAATTTGATGCCCACAGGTCTTGTTAAACACCAGAATTGTGTTGCTCGATCCTTTAGTTTTTCCATCAAAGCCAGAAATATACTTTTATATGAAATTCACCAATGTTATATCCTTGCAAATGTTTCCCATTGTAAATGAAGTCTGCGAGCGAACAATACTTACATATTCAAACAATATTTGAACTTCTAGTTTATGCTTTTCCTTTTTAATCTTTAAAATAATCCTAAAGAATCATTATTTGTGACACCACTTTTAAGGAAGAAGACTATGTAGGTCCAAAAAGTGAGGTGCTGTCATATCACATAGCAAGACCATGGCCACCCATGTCTTGGATGTGAATGTACGTCTCACAGGGAACGGCATCACAAACATCTAAATATCTTCTGCCTGCCCCGGGAGAATTCCATCCATTTCAAGTAGTGGTCTTAGGGAGCATGGAATCCAACATTCTCACTTCCTTATGGATAAATTGAGGGTTACAAGCAGAGATATGACCTCAGGACCACAGTGTTGGGATCACTGGTCCTTATCCAGAATGCAACCCCTGTGATGTTCCTGCTTCGTGATTTCTCTGAAGATGCCTGCAGGGGCTGGGAAGTAATTACAAACCTCAGTCACTCATGAGCAGGGCAGTGGGAGGTGAAGTGTGTAAGGGTCCATCAGCAGCATTCTGGGTCTGGAGGCATCTAGCCAGGAATAGAGGGAGAAAGACGAGGAGAGGAGGTCATTGGGAGAGATAGAGAGACAGATGAGAGAGGATAGGGGAGAACAAAGAGGAGTCTCTGCCAAAAGGGAGAGTCCCTGCTATTCCCTCATCTAGATGGACAGACTGAGGCAGGAAGAGGGGCAGGGCCAGAGGGTCTCCTCAACTAGAAACTAAGCTGGCCACATGCCGGTTGTGGGTCCTGAGCAAGTCGCTTTACCTCTGGGAGCCTCTGCTTTCTGGTTGGCAGAATGTGTTGAGTATCCCAGATGTCGTAGGATTGACAAGAGGCTAAGTGAAATCATACATGTGAAATGTATCAGCAGAGAGCAGACCCTCCACACACAGTGGCTTGTTTTGTGAGAATCCCGGTCCCCATAGGGGTCCTGGGGCAGGTTGGTATTGAGAGTTTCTGCCCTGCTCAAAGAAGGGTGTCTTTGTGCCAGAAAGGCAGCCCCTCCTTTCCTCTGCCGCTCACCTCCCAGCTCTGTGCCTGTTTCACATTTGGCTGGGCTTGCTCCTGGGCCTTCTGGGCATAGAGCCCAGCTCCCTTCTCCTTGTCCCTGGAAGTGGAGCACAGTGTGTGTCTGAGTGTGTGTGGTTGTGTGTGTGTGTGTGTGTGTGTGTGTGTGTTAAAGAATTACTGTTTGAATATGTGTGGAGGAGTGAATAGTGGGGGCCTTATTGTTGTCACTGGGAGTGACTATATGGGAGTGAGTGGACACATTGTGGGCGTGGAATCTCTCACAACTGCACTACTTTACAACTTACAATGCATGAGAGTGCATGTGCACAGACTCCGAACCAGATTCCTGGATTCAAATCCTCTCCCTACTCTGAAATTCTAGGCAAATTACTTTATTTCTTGTTACCTCAGGTTCCTCCTCTGTATCGTGAAGAAATATCACCAGTTCTTCTCCTGTCCTTTAGGATTTTTGAGGATTCGATGAGCTAATGCATGGCAAGTACTAATGATAGTGCCTGACACATAGACGAACCGAAGGTTTACCTGCTGCAATTACTTCTTCTTATTACTATTATTAATATTTTATTATTATTGTTATTATTACAAAGTACTATGACTTCTCAGGGAAAAAGAAACTTTACCAACATTTTGCTTGAAGGATGTATACAGCCAGATGTGGATAAGTTTTGACTCCACTCATAGGTCTTTTCTTTCCATTGCTTCCAAAGCAACCTCATGATGTCAGTAGCAATCATCTTGTGACATTTGAAGACACAGAGCTCTGGGATATTTAAGTCCTCAGACCTAAAGTTAGGAAAGGAAGATGGTTTCCAACCGAGGTCCTATGATTCTAAAAGCACTGAGGGACAGAGCAGCAGGAGGGGTACTGTTGTAGACGATCTTCCAAGCTCCCATGAGGTCTTCTCGGGAAGGCAACTGTCCTGTTTTTGAAACCATGAATAGTGTGGGACGTCATGCTGTGGAGACATGTTCAGCTCCCTGATTCCGCTCTGCCCACACCCCTTACACTTTTTGTCTATCCAGAAAACAAGTTTGCTTCCACATGAGAACATAATATTCTTCCAGTTCAGGTTCTGCCTGGACCACAGCGCCAGGTAAAGAGCAAGTGCCCATCTAGTGGAGGAACTGTGGCAAAGGTTGCTGGAAGGTATCCTGTGTCACATCTGTCTTCTGAGTTAGGTAGGGGTAAGGGTGGGGGTGAAGGGTATTGATGCATAAGTGGGATGTCACCTGCAGGAGTTGAAAAGGAGACCCTGAGCTAACACACTGCTGATCATTTATCTGTTAGTTGAATTGCTCTCATCCACTCACTGACTGTCCATCACCTGCCAGGCACTGCTCTAGGTGATGAGATGCTCCCTGAACCAACATATTGGACAAAATTCCACCTGTGGAATCACAGTCTGTGTTTCCATGTGACCCATGGGCGTAGTCAAGCCTGAGAAAGGCTGCCACAGAGCATTTGGCCCCAACAGACAGGAAAAGGAAACCTGCATAGGTGTGGAGGTTATGAAATAAATAGGACTCACCGCAGCTCCTCCCCCTCCTCATTCCTGTCCTCATCGCCTGATCCCACCCCTTTCCTGGGTTATGAAAAGCTCTTTCATCTCCCAGTTTTCCTGAGAAGCCCTCCTGCAAGACCATGAAGATGAGCCAGCTCTGCCTGTCCGTAGCCCTTCTCATCCTCCTGGTTACCCTGGAGGCAAAAACAGCAAAAAACCCCAAAGGAAGTCCCCACTTACCTCTATTCTGCAGGCTGGGGGTAATGTGTGGAGTCCTTGGAAGGACCTGGGGTGCAGAGGTGAGGGGGTGCTGCCACCCTGTCTGGATTTCTCCTGGGAATTTGGGCAGTTTGAACTCCAGGGACATTTCATGATTCTCAATAAGAAAAAAAAATTAAAATTAAAAATATATACCCCCCTAACTCTACCAGATCAGGTTCTCCATCCCTGAGACTCTCTATTCCTGGCCAGTGCCATGTCTCTGAACCTCACTGTAGTGTAATCAAAGGATCAATATTTGAATCTTGTCCTGATCCTGGAACAGACCTCCTGAAAATGCTGGAATTTACTCTCTTTTTTATGTAATAAGTTGAGTAAAGGAAGGTGACCTGAGAGACCTTCAGGATGGGGCTTGTCAACAAAAGCCCCAATCATGGGTTTAGAGGTTAGAAATTTCAATACCACCACCCAGTACCCCTTGGAGACAGGAGGGTTCTCAAATGCAGATCAATCACCAGTGGCCAGCAATGCAATCAATATGCCTGTTTCCTGACCTCTCAGTAAAAATCCATAAAGCTTCAAAGAGCATTCGGGGTGGTGAACACATGGAGATGCTCTGGGGGTGGTGTGCTCCACTAGGGCATGGGGGCTCTGCACACGTCTACTCCCCGTTTGCCCTACCCATCTTCTCCATTTCCCTCTCTTTGTGTTTTGTCATTTTTAATAACATAGGAACCGTAACAGGTTTTTCTGAGTTTGGTCACTGCCTCTATTTGTTATTGAACATGGAGGTGTAGTTATAGAGCCTCCGATTTTATCCAGTTAGTGACAAGCATGAGTGATTCTGGACCACGTGTGGCCATTTGAAGTGAGGACAGACTTGTACCCTCAACCTGCGGAATGTGCACTAATTGCACGGATTTACTATCAGAGGCAATTCCCTTGTGGGACGCCCAGTGGGTATTGGTAATTGGGTGGTGTTGCTAGAGACACCATGTATTGGACGTCAGGGAGAAACACAGACTAACTCTTCCCTGTTCTTTGGGGTCTCCAGTGAGTCTTGGGGACAGGGAAGTAATGAAAGTGGCAAATTGCATGCAGAAACTTTTACCACTTGTTTGTATTTTCAGAATTCCTGGCAGAATCAGGTAGCTTAGCAAAATGCCTTGTGACATGATAGTGTCTTGTCCTGACCCTACCACCCACATGCCTGTGTCCTCGGGCAAGTCATCTGCAGTTTCCACACCTGCACAGGGGAACCATGTTACGTGGGTTCCTTGAACAGCTTACCAGTCTAGAATTTAAAGAGTTTAAACACATTTCATGGTCAATTTGGTCAATTTTACAATAAGATGTGTTAATCTGAAAAAATTTCTCCATCTATACACTTGGAAAAGAGAAACTATTTAGGGGTCAAATAAAAATTATTCTTTTAGTATTTAAATTAATCAGAAAGACGTGGGAGCACTGAGCAGAGCAACTGCAGGGAAGGTAAGAAACACAGCCCTCCATGTGGTGAGTTGGCTTCTGGGGCCAAGGTTGACACAATATTAGTAAAGTCTTAAAGCCCTTTTCCTGGTCCCCTGTATGACCATTGACTATTATTTTATTATCCTCTAAGCATATGCAGTGTTAGATTGATAATTATATAGACCTGCCCCATCATCAAGGAGACAGGAATTCAATTATATTCATTCTGGTCTATGACTGCACTTTGTGTGAGCATGATACGGGGGATTCATTCCCTTGCCATATATCTGTTATGTCCCTACAAAGCATCGTTCTTTGTGCAGGGAAAGAAATGTAGACAAAGCATGGCAAAATATGTTGCCTTCTAAGAAGGAGAGAGACAAGAGCAAAAGGGGGAAATACTATGCTAGGTTATGAATTTGTTGAAGGTAGAGACTGATGGGGATAAAGGAGGCTGTGCTCCTTCTGTACAATGATGGGTGAAACCCTCTGTGACAAGAGAGCATTGGAGCAGAGGCTGCAGACACAACGTGCTTGATATAAACCAGCAACAAGAATTGCCAGGGTAGCTGGAGCTGAGTTGGTGGGAGGGGAGGAGAGGGGAAGGTGAGGAGACCAAAGAGGCCATGGGACAGATCCTGACGAGCTTTGTAGGTTAAGAATCCGATTTGGGCTGTGGGAGCGATCGGGAGTCACCGAGGGACTGGAATGGGAGCAATGGGAGAAGATTCGAGTGGCTGCAGTGCTGAGAGTGGCCACTAGGGGACTGAGGACAGGGCCAGAGGTGCAGTATGCAGGCTGCTGCAGTGGCCCATGGGAGCCATGATGGAGGGTGTACCTATGCTGTTCTGTGGGTCAATGCCAGTTCTCTTGAACAAGAGGAATGACTTCCTCTGTTGAGGTTTTGAATGAAGCTTTGTTACATGGTCATGGTGCATTAACTCATGAGCCATTCATGATTGATCAACCTCCAGCTCCTCTCCCCTTCCTGAGGTTGTGGGCCTTTGCGGGGACTGTACATGGAACCCATGGGGGATGGTAGGCATGAAAGCTCCAACCCTCCTGTCAGGCAGTGGTTTCCCCTGGCAACCTGACCCCATTCTGAGGTTACTAGGGTCTTCCCAAAAGTCACCTACTTCACAAAACAAAGACACTTTTATTGCTCTCAGCATTTTAGAACTACCAAGTGTTTGGGGAATTCTGTGCCAGGAAAAGGCCGAAGAACAAATGTACATATCTTATTATAAGCCATAATATCAATATAGTGTCACTATTCAATTTATACAGTCCCTGTGACGTAAGGAAAGAAAACACACTGCTATGTTTTCTTTATGGCTTTCTCCACTGCGGACTAATTCCTCCATATGAATTTATTAATAGTGGAAAATTTTTACCATACACGTAAGGGCAGAGAATAGTATTATAAAACCCAGGTACTCGGCTATAACAATTACTGACATTTGGCAACGATTCTATACCTTGTACACCCTTTTTAATTTTTGGTTGGTAGGTTTTCTGGAAGTTAATCAAAGGCATCAAACCCAAAAATCTTAAAATAATTCATTAAGGACATGTTAATTCTTACATGCTGACTATACCGTGTCACGCCTAGCATCATTAATAATAAGTTCCAGAAGGCAGGTTGTCAAATGGACTTTTTCATTTGGCCTTCCACCATAACCTTAATATTCTCTATGACAAACAAATGGGTGGTTTCAGTTGTTGACCTTGTAGAACAAGCTGTGGTGACCATCCTCATAACTGACCCAGAGCCTCTCTCATCCCAGTAACTTCTCAGCCTATCTTCCGCCTGAAGTCTCAATATAAGGGTCTCCGCCTGACCCCCCGCATTTTGTACTACTGCAATGAAAACACCTGGGAATGCAAGGCCTTTACCTATTGCGGCCCCCGCAGTAAATGGATGCTAAACTACTTCACCAGAAAGGAAGAATGCATGAAGTTCTGCCAAAGTCCTGCGGGGACCCAGGGGTAAGAAAGGAGGCAGGGCATGGTGGGAGGCAAAGGGCTGGTTAAAGAGGTAAAACACAGGGGGCCACACACCATTCAACCCTGCACATGGTCTTTCCTCCTCCCTGCCTCGCAGGAGAAGTGGGTGCAGTGTCCTGAGATACCACACGCTGAGCCCATCCTCCATGTGTCAGCTTGGCACAAGGTCACCCCCAGGAGCCCTGTTATAATAGTATGAGCCTACTCACATGCTCCCCCTTTCTCAGATGGAAAAACTGAGTCAGCCACCCTACAGACAGGTTTACACTTCTCCTGAGCACCCCACTTAGCCTTGGTAAATTCACTTTCCTCTTGTGGGTCACTGTGGTCCTGGGGTGGACTATGGTTGCATATTTCTGGAAAAGTCTAGGATCTGTCAAGATGAATGGTGTCCAGGTCTGGGCCTTCAGAGATGTCAACCAGCAAGTTTCTTTCTTTTTGCAGAGAACTTGGGAACAGTACTCTCCCGACAGTCTGAAGTCTGAGGAGGACCCATGCACAGCTGGGCTTTGGCTTCTTCTGAAACAGTTTGGTCTGCTCTGAGCCCTTCTCAACCATCCCTTCCTCAGCAGCACCCTGCCTGATACCTTCCTCTCATGGCTCTACTTGCTGTATTTTGTTTCATCCAGTGAGTTCTAACTACCATGACAGCAAGTCTTCCCTTGATCCCTTGCACTTAGCACAGTTCCTGGCACAAAAGAGGCAGGCCATAAATATTAGAGGAAGGAAGGAAGGAATGCAGGAGCACATTGCTCATCACTGAGTAGCAATAGAGCCTATGGTTTGAAGCCAGGATTCTTGTCTTAACCCTCATCCTCACTATATCCCGCACCTTCATCCCCCACCCGACTAACAATACTCACAATGTGGGTGGCCAGGGTGGAATTTTTGGCATCCAGTGCTTAGCATCAGTGGTGGGAGAGGTCTTTTTCATAAAGCTGCCCTTTCCCCTTCAATTTTCTTACAGATTTTCCTGTCTGTGGCTTCAAACAGTTTGTCTTGTGTTTTAATAAAAAAAAATATTCAAATTATACTAACTGGAGTGGATTCTTTTGTGCAACTGAGAACCTTAACCAATAGGGGACCTGGAAATGCATGTCCTTCTCACTGTTCTGCAGAGCAAGGGGCACATTTGCTTTTCCTGTCCTGAGACTGGCTCCTACCAAGTATAGAAATAAAACCCATTAGAGCACCATCTACCTCTTAATGGCTACCACAAGCTACACAAAAACCCGGCTGACAGACACTCAGAATAAAAGCCTTCTTTTTTTTAAAATAATTAATTTACTTATCTATTTATTTATTTATTTATTTAATTTATTGTCTGTGTTGGGTCTTCGTTGCTGCACACGGGCTTTCTCTATTTGCCGCAAGTGGGGGCTGCTGTTCATCGCATTGTGCCGGCTTCTCATTGTAGTGGCTTCTCTTGTTGTGGAGCACAGGCTCTAAGTGTATGTGCTTCAATAGTTGCAGCTCATGGGCCCAATAGTTGTGGCTCACAGGCTCTAGAGCACAGGCTCAATACTTGTGGCATATGGGCTTAGTTGCTCCACGGCATGTGGAAGCTTCCCAGAGCTGGGCTCAAACCCAAGTCCCCTGCATTGGCAGGTGGATTCTTAACCACTGTGTCACCTAGGAAGCTCAAGCTTTCATTGTTTACTTTCTGAGCCTCCTGAGATTTGAGTGTGGGCTGGTTTCCTGACTCTCAGAAAGGTAAAGGAAGGAGCATGAGGCTCAACTTTCCAGATGTCCAACAGACCTCCTAGCTTGAGGTCATAAGTGGGGAGGGTGTTTCTTACTCCAGTTAAAGAAAGGCAACCACCCTTTTAGTGTGCCAGGCTCTGTGGTAGCATTTGGCCTGCATTCTTCCACTAATCCCCCTAAGAATCCTTCAAGGGAGGAAACCATGGCATGGAGATGTCACTTAGCTGCTGTATTTGTTTCTTAACACAGCAGGTCCCAGCTCTCCCAAGTAGGGCAACTTTGACAAGGTTTTCATGCACCTGCCTCTGTGAAGATGTGGAATGGAGGCACTATTGGAGAACAGAGAGTGTCTGATTCACTACACAGGAGGAAATTGAGGCATGGGACCCACAACAAGCATAATATTTGAATAAACAGGAACACAGATGGTGTTTGTGCTGTTACTAACTTCCTTGTAGTCTTGGGCAAATGTCCCAACATCTCTGAGCATTACTTTCTTTACGTGTAAAATAAGGATAATGGTTGCAGTTGATAATATTTCCAGCCAGAGAGCACTAGATACATTCCATTTCTGAGCTGAACTTGGCACGCTTTTTACTCATTGCAGCAAAGAATAGGAATCACTTTGGAAAACAGTATGATGTCTCAGTAAGAGAAAGTGAGAAAGAACTTACAGGATTTGGGATTGTAGTAAGTGATATGGGGGAGATTTTCACGAAGCTGGCTCTGGTTTGGACCTCTGCTGTTAGGAACTTGGTCTGTTCTCTAAGTGGGTAGCTATAAAGGAAGGCTAGATAGAGCTTAGAACTGTACTTGTAATGAAGTAGCAGTCACTGAGGATAGGGGGATGCTTGGTCATTTTCGTGGTTTGTATAATTTAGATCGTTTTGTATGTGTTCAAACATGATTACCAAATGTCCTATTGTTCTCTTGATCTATCATGGGCAAGGATGGCCCTGTCTCATGTTTAAGTTTTGTGAAATATTTATGCTGACCAAGAGAACATAAGGCCCACTCTGATGCCAGATCAGGTCTTGGAAATCAAAGGTTACATTTTTCAATCTCCATCAGTCTTATAAAGCTGTGCTGAGAGTTGAAAAGACATATTTGTTAAAGTCCTGTACAAGTATTGGCAGAACAACTTTTGAATGAACATCATTTTTTTTTTAATTTTTTATTTTTGGGGGTACACCAGGTTCAATCAACTGTTTTTATACACATATCCCCATATTCCCTCCCTTCCTTGACGCCCCCCCCTCGAGTCCCCCCCACCCTCCCTGCCCCAGTCCTCTAAGGCATCTTCCATCCTTGAGTTGGACTCCCTTTGTTATACAACAACTTCCCACTGACTATTTTACAGTTGGTAGTATATATATGTCTGTGCTACTCTCTCGCTTCTTCTCAGTTTCCCCTTCACCCCCCGCCCCCTCCCATACCTCGAGTTCTCCAGTCCATTCTCTGTATCTGCTTCCTTGTTCTTGTCACTGAGTTCATCAGTACCATTTTTAGATTCCATATATGTGAGTTAGCATACAATATTTGTCCTTCTCTTTCTGACTTACTTCACTATGTATGACAGATTGTAGTTCTATCCACCTCATTACATATAGCTCCATCTCATCCCTTTTTATAGCTGAGTAATATTCCATTGTATATATATGCCACATCTTCTGTATCCATTCATTTGTTGATGGGCATTTCGGTTGCTTCCATGTCCTGGCTATTGTAAAGAGTGCTGCAATAAACATGATGGTACAAGTTTCTTTTGGGATTATGGTTTTCTTTGGGTATATGCCCAGGAGTGGGATGACTGGATCATGTGGTAGTTCTATTTGTAGTTTTTGAAGGAACCTCCAAATTGTTTTCCATAGTGGCTGTACCAACTTACAGTCCCACCAACAGTGCAGGAGAGTTCCCTTTTCTCCACACCCTCTCCAACATTTGTTGTTTCCAGACTTTGTGATGATGGCCATTCTGATTGGTGTGAGGTGATACCTCATTGTGGCTTTGACTTGCATTTCTCTGATGATGAGTGATGTTGAGCATCTTTTCATGTGTTTGTTGGCCATCTGTATGTCTTCTTTGGAGAAATGTCTATTTAGGTCTTCTGCCCATTTGTGGATTGGGTTATTTGCTTTTTTGGTATGAAGCTGCATGAGCTGCTTGTATATTTTGGAGGTTAATCCTTTGTCCGTTGTTTCATAGGCAATTATTTTTTCCCATTCGGAGGGTTGCCTTTTAGTCTTGTTTATGGTTTCTTTTGCTGTGCAAAAGCTTTTAAGTTTCATGAGGTCCCATTCGTTTATTCTTGATTTTATTTCCATGATTCTAGGAGGTGGGTCAAAAAGGATGTTGCTTTGATGTATGTCAAAGAGTGTTCTGCCTATGTTTTCCTCTAGGAGTTTGATAGTGTCTGGCCTTACATGTAGGTCTTTAATCCATTTGCAGTTTATTTTTGTGTATGGTGTTAGGAAGTGTTCTAATTTCATTCTTTGACATGTTGCTGTCCAATTTTCCCAGCACCACTTATTGAAGAGGCTGTCTTTTTTCCATTGTATATTCGTGCCTCCTTTGTCAAAGATAAGGTGCCCATATGTGTTTGGGCTTACTTCTGAGTTCTCTATTCTATTCCATTGATCTTCCTTTCTATTTTTGTGCCAGTACCATACTGTCTTGATCACTATGGCCTTGTAGTACAGTTTGAAGTCAGGAAGCCTGATTCCACCAACTCCATTTTTCCTTCTCAAGATGGCTTTGGCTATCCGGGGTCTTTTGCGTTTGCATACAAATCGTAAGATTTCTTGCTCTAGCTCTGTGAAAAATGCCATTGGTAATTTGATCGGGATTGCATTGAATCTGTAAATTGCTTTGGGTAGTACAGTCATTTTCACAATGTTGATTCTTCCAATCCAGGAACATGGTATGTCCCTCCATCAGTTTGTGTCATCTTTGATTTCTTTCATCAATGTCTTAAAACTTTTCTGCATACAGATCTTTTGCCTCCTTAGGCAGGTTTATTCCTAGGTATTTTATTCTTTTGGTTGCAATGGTGAATGGGAGAGTTTCCTTAATTTCTCTTTCTGCTCTTCCGTTGTTAGTGTATAGGAATGCAAGAGATTTCTGTGCATTAATTTTGTATCCTGCTACTTTACTAAACTCATCAATGAGTGCTAGCAGTTTTCTGGTAGAGTCTTTAGGGTTTTCTATATATAATATCATGTCATCTGCAAAGAGGGACAATTTTACTTCTTCTTTTCCAATTTGGATTCCTTTCATTTCTTTTTCTTCTCTGATTGCTGTGGCTAACACTTCCAAAACTATGTTGAATAACAGTGGTGAGAGTGGACACCCTTGTCTTGTTCCTGTTCTTAGAGGGAATTCTTCCAGTTTTTCTCCATTGAGAACAATGTTGGCTTTTGGTTTGTCATATATGGCTTTTATTATGTTGAGGTAATTTCCTTCTATGCCCATTTTCTGGAGAGCTTTTATCATAAATGGATGTTGAACTTTGTCAAAAGCTTTTTCTGCATCTATTGAAATGATCATATGGTTTTTATCCTTCAATTTGTTGATATGATGTATCACGTTGATTGATTTACGTATATTGAAGAATCCTTGCATTCCAGGGATAAACCCCACTTGATCGTGGTGTATGATTTTTTTACTGTGCTGTTGGAGTCTGTTAGCTAGTATTTTGTTGAGGATTTTTGCATCTATATTCATCAGTGATATTGGTCTGTAGTTTTCTTTCTTTGTGACATCTTTGCCTGGTTTTGGTATCAGGGTGATGGTAGCCTCGTAGAATGAGTTTGGGAGTGCTCCGCCTTCTGCAATATTTTGGAAGAGTTTGAGAAGGATAGGTGTTAACTCTTCTCGAAATGTTTGATAGAATTCGCCTGTGAATCCATCTGGTCCTGGGCTTTTGTGTGTTGGGAGATTTTTAATCACTGCCTCAATTTCTGTACTTGTGATTGGTCTGTTCATGGTTTCTATTTCTTCCTGGTTCAGTCTTGGAAGATTGTATTTTTCTAAGAATGTATCCATTTCTTCCAGGTTATCCAGTTGATTGGCATATAGTTGCTTGTAGTAGTCTCTCATGATGTTTTGTATTTCTGAGGTGTCCGTTGTGACTTCTCCTTTTTCATTTCTAATTCTGTTGATTTGCATCTTCTCCCTTTTTTTCTTGATGAGTCTGGCTAATGGTTTATCAATTTTGTTAATCTTCTCAAAGAACCAGCTTTTAGTTTTATTTATTTTTCTTATGGTTTCTTTCCTTTCTTTTTCATTTATTTCTGCTCTGATCTTTACGATTTCTTTCCTTCTGCTCACTTTGGGGTTTCTTTGTTCTTCTTTCTCTAGTTGTTTGAGGTGTAAGGTTAGGTTGTTTATTCGATCATTTTCTTGTTTCTTAAGGTAGGACTGTATTGCTATAAACTTCCCCCTTAGAACTGCTTTTGCTGCATCCCATAGGTTTTGGGTTGTTGTGTTTTCGTTGTCATTTGTTTCTAGATATTTTTTGATTTCCTCTTTGATTTCTGTAGTGATTCCTTGGTTGTTTAAGAGTGAATTGTTTAGCCTCCATGTGTTTGTATTTTTTGCAGTTTTTTTCCTGTAATTGATATGTAGTCTTAGAGCATTGTGGTCTGAGAAGATGCTTGATATGATTTCGATTTTCTTGAATTTGCTGAGGTTTGATTTGTGACCCAAGATGTGATCTATCCTGGAAAGTGTTCCATGTGCACGTGAGAAGAAAGTGTAGTCTGTCGTTTTTGAATGGAATGTCCTATAAATATCAATGAAATCGAGATGGTCTAATGTGTCATTTACAGCTTGTGTGTCTTTATTTATTTTCTGTTTGGATGATCTGTCCATTGATGTAAGTGGGATGTTCAAGTCTCCCACTATTATTGTGTTACTGTCGATGTCCCCTTTTATAGCTGTTAGCATTTGCCTTATGTATTGAGGTGCTCCTATATTGGGGGCATAGATATTTACCATTGTGATATGTTCTTCTTGGATGGATCCCTTGATCATTATGTAGTGTCCTTCCTTGTCTCTTTTAATAGTCTTTACTTTCAAGTCTAATTTGTCTGATATGAGTATTGCTACTCCAGCTTTCTTTTGACTTCCATTTGCATGGAATATCTTTTTCCAACCCTTCACTTTCAGTCTATATGTATCCCTTGGTCTGAAGTGGGTTTCTTGTAGGCAGCATATAGAAGGGTCTTGTTTTTGTATCCATTCAGCCAGTCTGTGTCTTTTGGTTGGAGCATTTAATCCATTTACATTTAAAGTGATTATTGACATGTGTGTTCCAATTACCATTTTCTTAATTGTTTTGAGTTTGTATTTGTAGGTGTTTTCCTTTCCTTGTGTTTCCTACTTAGAGAAGTTCCTTTAGCACGTGTTGTAAGGCTGGTTTGGTGGTGCTGAATTCTCTTAACTTTTGCTTGTCTGGAAAGCTTTTGATTTCTCCCTCAAATCTGAATGAGATTCTTGCTGGGTAGAGGATTCTTGGCTGTAGGTTTCTCTCTTTCAGGACTTTCAGTATATCCTGCCATTCCCTTCTGGCCTGCAGAGTTTCTGTAGAAAGGTCAGCTGTTATCCTGATGGGTTTTCCCTTAAATGTTGTTTGTTGCTTTTCTCTTGCTGCTTTTAATATTTTTTCTTTGTGTTTAATTGTCGTTAGTTTGATTAATATGTGTCTTGGTGTATTTCTCCTTGGGTTTATTCTGTATGGGACTCTCTGTGCTTCTTGGACTTGGTGAATTATTTCCTTTCCCATGTTGGGGAAGTTTTCCACTGGAACCTCTTCAAAGATTTTCTCAGACCCTTTCTTGTTTTCTTCTTCTTCTGGGATGCCTATAATTCGAATGTTGGTACGTTTAAGGTTATCACTGAGGTCTCTGAAGCTGTCTTCTAGTCTTTTTATTTTTTTTTCTTTTTCCTGCTCTGTGGCATTTATTTCTCCCATTCTATCTTCCAACTCACTTATTCGTTCTTCTGCCTCAGTCATTCTGCTGGTTATAGCATCTAGAGTATTTTTAATTTCAGTTATTTTGTTATCCATTGCTGTTTGTTTTTCTGAGTTCTTATGAACTGTTTCTTGTACTTTCTCTATTTTGTTATCGAGATTTTGTATCATTTTAACTATCATTACTCTAAATTCTTTTTCAGGCATTTTTCCTATTTCCTCCTCATTTATTTGGTCTTGTGGGTTTTTTTCCTGCTCCTTTGCCTGCATGGGGTTTCTTTGTTTCCTCATGGTTGTCCAAGCTTTTGGGGTTGCTTGTCCTGGTGATAGAGGTGTTTATAGAAGACTGTCTAAGCCTCAGACTAATGTCCAAGTATTGGATTAAACGAATATTCAGTCTAGGAAACACATACATGTATAAGACACACAATTACTGAATCCGTTAGTACATAAAGCTCTAGAAAGACCTGACAGAACCCCAGTGTGCTATCAGATATTCAAAGAGAAACCCAGCAGAAATTGACAACTGAAACAGAACAAATCAGAGACAAAAGCAAAAGCAAACAAACAACAAATAACACCCTACACATACAAACATCGATCCAGGGAGATTTTGTAAGCTAGGATCAAATATAGAAATGAGCTGGAGTACCACCAGAGAGAATGGAGATTCTCAGAATGTAATTAGACAACTGTACTAAGAACTAAGATAAAGACAAAAACCTAATATTAATATCAAGGCAGTGCATCATCTGGAGAATAGAGCAAGGAGTCTGAGCAGACCGATAGTGTTGCTTATAAGTATGTTAATATAAAATACACTTAAAATGGCTGGAAGAAAGGGGAACAGAAGAGCGTAACGTGGTTGGAAATATGCAAAGAAAAAGAAAGGAATAGAAGTGTATAAAAGAAAGGGATGAAAGGAAAGTATGAAAGATATTTTGTCCGTACTACCAAAAACTTAGCTAGATATAGAAGTATATAAAAAGGTAAAAAAAAAAAAAAAAAAGAATAAAAAATATCCTTAAAAAATTATGTTGTAAAACTTGTAGATCCCTTAGGGCTAAGATCGTATTTAGTAAATCAAAAAAAAAAAAAAAAAAAAAAAAAGAGAGAGAGAGAAAGAAAAGGAAAAAAAAAAAAAAAATCCAGAACTGATCCCGGAATGGACCAGTTCAATAGGTATTGATACTACTATTTCTGTTTCCTTAGCGTCTCAGCTGTAAGTGTCCTTCTCCTTGCCTTGGGTTTCCTTTATTGTTCGTCTGTAAGCCTCGGTGTGTGGGGAGGGAGAGGGTACAATAGTGGCTCCTTCTCCTGGGAGTGAGTGAGCAGTGGCGCACTGATGTTTCAGTCAGGCTTGGAGGTGCCTGTTGCAGCGGGACGCTGGTGGCTCAGGCGTACACCGAAAGTCTTAGAGTTGGGCCTCTCTCGGGGTTTTTTCTTTTTGATGCTGGTTTTTTTTTTTTTTATCTAGCCCCGCCCGAGTGCCTGAGGGTGCTTGTTATCCCTGAGCTCCTTAGGTGGCCCACAGGGCGTCTCTCCACTGCCTGTTGCAGAGGCGCCGAAAGAGAGGGAGAGGCTACGCGCGCGGCTCCTCCCCCCCCGCCCGGGAGCCTGCAGCCTCCAGCCGCCATCATGGCCGGGCAGCTCTCAGGGATCGGCACTCCTCTCCGCGGACCTCCTCCCTCCTGTCCTCTCGGTCCGTCACCCTACCGGCAACAATGTTTCTCACCCTGAACCAGCTCTCCGGTTCCCACGCTCCCGCTCCTGGACCCTCCGTTCAGCCGCGGATCGATGTCTGGGTCCGGGAACGCTGAGCTGCACTGCGGACCCTCTGTATGTTTCTCACTCCCTCCCATCTGCCACAGCTCCGCCACTTCACCCTCTTTGAGCCCTCATAGATGCCTCCCTACCGGCTATGTCGGGCTCCCCGCAGCCCTTTCTGGTGTCCGAGGCCGTCTGCTGGTGTTCAGCTGGTTCTCTATGGGAATGACTGCGTCCTTCCGTGCATTCCCAATGCATCTGTGGAGAGGGATGCACTCCACGTCTCTCTACTTCGCCGCCATCCTGAACATCATTTTGATAACAGCAGCAAGAATACTGTATTTATATGAATTATTAAATTTTTATTAAAAATTATTAATTTATAACCGTGTATTGGGAAATGACTGGGTGTTCATGAAAGGAGACTGGCTTGTCAAACTCACTATGCTGCTGTGTGTTCTTGGGCAAGTCACTTCCCCTGTCTGAGCCACAGTTTCTTTCTCTCTAAAAGAAGATGATAGTATCTGCCTTCAGAAAGCCCCAGGTTTGGATCCTTTTGAGGACCATGTTGACTAGGCTGCTCAAGTACTTTGAACACCACAGACCAAAGCAAATGGTCTGGAAACACATAGAGTTTAGGTTTCTTTGGCTCCTGACTGGTTTTTAAATCGGCTATCCATTGACTGTAGTAAACAAAGGAACAGGGACTTTCTTGGTGGCTCAGTGGCGAAGAAACCGCCTACTAATGCAGTGGTCATGGGTTCGACCAATGGTCTGGGAAGATCCCACATGCTGGGGAGCAATCAAGGTCGAGGGCACCAAGGATGGAGCCTGCACTCTAGAGTCCAGAAGCCACAATTACTGAAGCCTGGGCATCTGGAACCCAACAAGAGAAGCCACTGCAAGGAGAAGCCCGCACAGCACAACAAAGAATAGCCCCGCTCGGCTCAAGCAGAGAAAGACCTCATGTAGTAAGGAAGACCCAACACAGTCAAAGTAAATAAATAAAAATAAATTTCAAAATTAAAAAAAAAAATGGACAAACAGCTTAAATTGTTGTAGTGCCCCCTTTTAGAAATTCACCCTCAAGAAGTTCTCACAGTGCCAGAGACTCACAGTCTCTCTTCCAAATAGGCCTCCTTCTTCTTCAGCGGTAACTGAAAGCCCCCTTGCTTCTTTGATGTAACTTATGCTGGTCCAGCCCCTTAGACACCCCTGGGGGCTTTGTTTGACTTTCTGGTCCAAGCAGCCAAGAGTTAATTTTCAGAAGAACTCATTATTCTTATTAAAAAGATCTTTGACTTTGCAGGGAGAAGGAAGATATATCTCTTGAATCCATTCTGTCCACAACAGCCCACAATCGGGGCACCACAGATTTCAGGTGTCACCTGAGGATATGGGGCTCTGGGAGATTTCTGGCCCCACATCATAAAGTTAGGAACAGGGATAGTCGAGGCTCAGGTCCTCCGATCCCACAACTGCTGGTGGAGAGACCAGAGTTGGGGGGTGGATGTTGCAGAGAATCATTGAAGGTCCCTGAGATCCCCTCCAGCCCCTGAGATCAACTCACACAGGCAGCTCTCCTGTTGAAGAAACCAGGTGATTGGGGAGTGGTCATGCTATGGAGACATGTTCAGCTCCCTGCTTCCCCTCTGCCCATGCCCCTTATGCTTTTTTCTACCCAGATAAGCAAGGTCCGTGCATCAGATAGAGATAGTCTCCCTGGCCCACCATATGCCTGAAAAAGTGCCAAGGAAAGAGCTTATGTCCATCCAGTTGAGAGGCAGTCAAAATGGGTGCAGGATGATGTCCTGAGTCACACCTGTCTTCTGAGGTCAGTCTGCATTGAGGGGAATGAATGGCATTGATATCCATGTGTGGCAACACCAACAGAAGCCTCCAAAGGAGGATCTGAGGTTACACACTGTGGTTCACTTATCTGTCCTTCGATTTGCTCTCATCTACTCTCTGATGGTCCATCACTCACCATCCACCTCTCCAAGTGTTGGGAAGCTCCGTGAGGAACAAATCAGACCAAAATCCCACCTGTGGAATCACAATCTGTGTCTCCACAAGACCCACAGGCTTAAGCAAGTCTGAGTAGCCCTGTTACTGGGCATTTTCCCCAGCAGGCAGCAGCAGGAAACCTGGTTATGGGGGGAGATTTGCAGGAACAGCACTGACCTCAGCTCTACCCCTTCCTCACTCCTCTCTGCATCACCTCTTCCTACCCCTCAGTTGGGATGTGAAAAGCTCTGTCACCCCCAGCTTTCCTCAGAAGCCCTCCTGCAAGGCCCCGAGGCAGAGTTGTCTCTGTCTCTTTGCAACCCTGCTCATCCTGCTGGGCACCCTGGTGTCCATAACCCAGGGACAGAATACAGCAATCAGGCGCAGGGTAACTCCCTGCTCACGTCTCTTCTACAGGCTGGGCGGGGAGGGGAATATGGGAGTCCATGTAAGAGGAGGGGAAGAGGGGTTTGGGGGTGCTTCCATCATCTCTGGAATTCTCCTGAGAACTTGGGCATTTTTAACTTCAGGAACACTTCCTCATTCTCAAAAGGAATCATTGCATTCCATTTTTTTATAAAAATAACACACTGCACCCTACCAGACCAGGGACCTCATCGCTGAGACTTTCTATCCCTGGCCATTGCCTTGTCCCTGAACTTTACTTTAATGTAAAGAAAAGATCCATGTTTGATCCATGTCCTGCTTCCTAGAACACACCTCCTGGAAGTCTTGCAATTTACTCTCTTCATAGGTCATGAGATGAGTCTAGGATGGCACCCTAGATAGCTTCTGGATGGGACTGGACTCCAGAAGATCCACCTGGCGATTACAGGGTTACAACCATTGAGGTGAACACATCAAGGAGTTGTTGGGGGGTGTGTTCTAAGAACACATGGAAGCTCACCACCCCCACTCCATCTTTGCCCCATGCATCTCCTACATAGGTTTTTCCCAAGGTTTTCTCCTTTATAATAACTTGCAATAGTAAATAATGGGCTTTCCTGAGGTCTGTGTGTGTCTTTAATGTTTACTGACAAGGGGAGAAGGGCTCATGGAACCTCTGAATTTATAGGTAGTTGGTCACATGTATGGGTGCTATGGGACGTGTGATCATCAATTGAAGTAAGGGCTGACCCCAGGGGCTGAGCCCTCAGCCTGTTTGGTATGTGCTACCTCCAAGGATTTGTCATCAGAAGTGACTTGACTTGTGGGATGCCCAGTGGGTGTTGGAGAACTGGTTGGTGTTGGTACAGACACAACATATTTGCTGTCAAGGGCCAAACCTGAACTCACGCTTCCCTCTAACTTGTGGCTGGGATGAGGTTTGGGGACAAGGACTATTGTATGTTGGATAGTGCACTCAGAAGTCCTTACAAGTTATTTGCATTTTCAGAATTCCTGGCAGAATCACATTCCTCATTAATTGGGTTGTGACATGATGGTATCTTGACCTGATCCTACGACCCACATGCCTTGTGTCCTGAGGCAAGTGATCAGTAAATTCCTCTACTGGACAGTGGAACCATGTTACACAGCTTCTTTGAAAGGATTACCAATCATGAATATAAAGAGTTTACCCATTTCATGGTCAGGGATGTCCATTGTTCACCAAAATATCTTAGTCTGAAAATTGGTCTAGCTTCATTTCCTCAACAAAGCCCAAAAGAAATTTGCATCAAAGAATGATCATTTCTCTTTTATGAAATTCTTCAGAAAGTCAAGGGTTGGTGGACCTCTTCTATTCCTGAGGCAACTACCGGGAAAGCAAGAAAAGCAGTACTTTTGCAAGTTTGCTTGTAGGGGCAAGACTGTTTTATCCAGGCAGGTACAATATTAGTCAAATGAGGCCCTTCCCCTTGTCCCCCAGTCAGACTATTCTTGTATTTTCCTATTAGGATAGAGAATGTTAGAAATGGTCTCATAATTACATAGACATGCACCACCACCAAAAGAAATGTCACCTGCAGGAAGTTTGCTCTATCCTCTCTCTTCAATGACTGTGCACTTGGCATGAGTATGAAATGGGAGATACTTTCCCTGACAAATATTAATCAAATATTTATAATTCTTGCCCCTAGAAAACATAGGTCTTGGTGTAGAGACACAACTGAAACAAAATTTAGTAAAATAATCTGACTTCTAGGCGGGACACAGACAAAACAGAAAAGGGAAATTATTATGCCAGGTCCTGATGCTTGTTTTGAAGAATGAGAGTGATGGAGATAAAGGAGACTGTGCTCCTTCTGTAGAGGGTCAGTGAAACCCTCTGCAATAAGGAGGCATAGAGAAAAGGCTATGAAAACAAAAAATTGAAACAAAACAGTATAACAAAAAACAAAGCAAAACAAAATCAAACAACAACACCAAAGGTTCTTGTTGTGTTTCCACAGATGCAAGGACCCGGGTGCCTGGAGCTCAGTGTGGGGAGGTGAGAGAAGTGAAAGGGGATGAGGCAGGGAGGCCATTGAGGCAAGTCATGGGAAGACTTGCAGTGCTTTACAGGAATCAGAATTTGACTCCGAGAGAGGTGGAAAGTCAAGGAGGGATTGGTCATGGGAGCAGTGGGACAGAGCTCAAGTTGTATCAGGGCAGCTGCAGCTTCAGTTTGGAGAGTGGCCTCTAGGGAGCGAAGGGCAGAGACAGAGACCCTGGTGAACCATGGTGGACCACAGGCCAAGTTGTTCCCTGAGTCCATCTCAGTTCTCAATTACATGAATGGTTTTCTCTGTGGAGATGTCTATGGAGGTTTCATCACAATCATGATTCATTAAATCTTTAGCCATCTGCGATTGATTGAGGTGAGGGGGCAGGGATGGGGAGAAAGTGGGAATGAGAATTCCCACTCTCTAATCTGGCATTTGGGGCCCCTAGCAACAAATCGCCATTTTTGGATTAGGTCGGGGCTTTCAAAAGTCACCTTCTTCACATAATAAAAGACTCCCTTTTTATTCTCATCTCTTTCAAAATTCCAGAATTGTAGGAGTTCCCATTGTGCCAGGAATGGGATGATAACGGGGAAGGTAGGGGAAGCAAGTCTTTAGGGGGAAGGACAGTGAATTCACGTTGGTCAGTGTGGATTCCTTGGTGCTTGTAGAACACATAGGCAAGGATGCTGAATAGACATCGATTCCTTCATTCACATGTTCATGAAACGTTTATTAGAGATAAAATATGTGAAGACTGAAACCATTGATCACACACCATGTCTTCAAACTCTGGCTTTGCCAGTTTTCTAGGTGTGTGGCCAATTCAGTTTGCTAAAGCTTTACATTTGTGAGTGGGAGGTAGGCCTTGAATGTTGTCCACAGAGAGGTAATCCTCCTCCAATTTACGTAGCAGGAACTATAGGAGGCTCAGAAAAGGTGGGGATAGCTGGCACTTCAGAAAGTGCAAGTAGCAGAGTGAGTTCCCTTGCTGGCAAAAGTGAAAGTCTATGAGAATCACTAAGTAACTCTGAGAGAAGTAGAAGTAATAATACAAAATATCCATTACCTCTTCTTGACAACCTACTCTGTGCCAAGCCCTGCACATATGTCTTCATCTGTAAACATCTCAACAAACTTAATAAGTTTTTCTTCTGTTTAAAGTCATACAAGCTGAAATTCAGAGGCTTTAAGCCCTACTCCAAGGTCACACAACCAATGATGACAGAGGCTGGGATTCAAACTCAATACTGTCTGTCTCCCATGATTTTCCTGAAAAGAGGTTTGAACTCTGTGGTGCTTTCTAAATACCTGGAGATTTAACAGAGGAGACTCAATGTTCTTCAAATTGGGAGCCCTGCTGTTCATCATTTGTCATAATGAGATGAGTTGGAAACAAATTTTGTAAAGAATTTTCTTCCCCATTATGCCAAGAAACCCTTACCTGGGAGTCAGAGGAAGATGCTGGTTGAGAAAAGTCCACTGGATTGAAAAATGAGCAACTTGGTGGTGACCATGATGTAGACATCTGATCTTGCTGTTTGTGAGAAACAGAAACTGACTGTGACTATTGGAGGCAGAGAAGGAATTTGTGGGAATAGCGTGGGGATATAGTGGGCATCCATTCTCTCTTCCTGGTTGTAATCTTCAGTGAGATCCTCCTGGAATCTTGTGTTGGCACCCACAGCACTAACTGATTTAGTTCAGCTTACAGACTGAAGGGAGTTCTCAAAGATCCCAGCTTGGAAAATATGGTAAGCAAGGAAGAACTAAGGTCTTCCCAAGCCACCTCAGAATTACCTCCATTATGGGGTCTTTTGTGGTTCACTGATCAATATTCTGTTACAGGGAGAGCATCTGATTGGCCACTCTTTGTCTGCAGGTAGGGCAGGAACTTTGACATGCGCACCTCTCTCACCAGTCTTGGTTGGAGGAAGTGTCATTCCTCAAGCAAAATGAGGCTACGATATCAGAATAAGGGCAAACAGATGCTAGGTGACAGAGCAACTAAATAGTCTATATACTCAGAGAAAGAAGTTTTCAACTCGAGAAGGGAGTTTGAATGGATGAAACCGTTCATGAGGAAAAGGCTCCATTGTTTCATAAAAGGAACCCTGTTTATTGCTTGGAATTCCTCATATTTTCAATGTTCACTTGTTTACAGTCACCTTAAAGTGGGAATGTCTACAGCTGATCAAGACACATCCTCTTTGACACTTTCCTTCTTCCCTTTTACTTCCTTTCTTACTTTTCATGATCAATATGATTTTATACTCACGAAGTCACGTCCACAATCTTTGATGCATTGTCTGTGTTAATATCAGAGAGATTTGCCTGTGTGATGTGTGTATGTTTGTGTGTTTCTAACATTGAAATAACTGGGGTCACATGACTAACAGTTTTTGGCGACTGTCTTCCTTCTGATTTTCAGCTCCTTTTCCTCCAGCAAGTCACTTTCCCTTAGCTGAACTTCAGTTTGTTTATCTGTCAAATAGGAATAAGAATACTTACTTCTTAAGATTGTTGAATAAGTAGAAGCTACCTTTTATTGAAAACTCACTGTGACCCCACCCTACAGGTCACAATTTTAAATTCATATCAGATCAGGTGAGTGATGAGGATGGGAGCATTTGGAGTGGAGGTGGGGCAGGGAGGACAACAGGGTGTGGTGGGGATTATGGAAACTGGAGAGAATGCTCCCCTCATGAGAAAAGAGCAGCTCTACTTGGCTTAGTTCACGGTTTTCACAGCGTGGACCCTTGAGTAGCACCGTCAGCAGCCCTGGAAACATGAAAAATGCAGATCCTCATGTACCAACCCCTGTCCTAGTGAATCAAAACTCTGGGGGTGGAGGAGATCTCAAATCTGTGTTTGAACACTTGGCTAAGTGAGTCTGATGCTCACTCAACTTTGATAGCCATAGTTCTTGTGAAACTGCAGGACTCTGCTGCTAGATCCTTTCCTTTTTGCAACAATGTTAGAAATATACTTTTATATGGAATCCCCCACTGTGAAATCATGGCACATATTTCAAACGGTAAATTGTAGTGTGTGAGCTAACAATACTATATTCTAACAGTATTTCAACCTCTGGTTTATGTTTTTCCTTTTCATATTTAAAATAATCCTAAAAAAGAAGTATTTGGAACCACTTCTAGGGAGGAAGATATGTAGTTCCAAAATGTGAGGTGCTGTTATATCACAAGTCTAGAAAATTACCACCCATGACTTGGATCTAAATGTATTTCTCACAGGGCACAGCATCACAAAAATATAATCTTCTGCCTGCCCCAGGTGCATTCCATTCATTTCAAGAAGTGGCCTTATATAGCATGGATACAAGATTCTCCATCTGTAGAGGGATAAACTGAGGATTACAAGCAGAGTTATGACCTCATGTCCACAGTGTTGAGATCACTGATCTTTAACCAGAATGCAACCCCTGTTATGTTCCTGTCTTGTGGTTTTTCTGAAGATGCCCCTAAGAGCTAGGAAGATTTCTAATTGGCGACCTGAGTCACTTGTGAGTAAGGATGTGGAGGGAGGGATGGACCCATCAGGGGCCTTCTGGCTCTGGGGGGATCTAACCTAGACTTGTGGGAGAAGGACCAGGAGAGGAGGATATTGGGAGAGATAGACAGATGAGAGAGGAGAAGGGAGAAAAAGGAGTCTCTGCTGTGAGGGAGAGTCTCTGCTGTTCCTTGGTCAAAGATGAACCAACTGAGACTGGAAGAGGGGCCGGGCCAGAGGGCCGCCTCAAATAGAATCTTAGTTGTACCACCTGCTGCTTGTGGGTCCTGAGAAAGCTGCTTTACCTCTGGGAGCCTCTGCTTTCTGGTTGGCAAAAGGAATTAGAATCCCAGATGTTGCAGGATTGACATGAGGTTCAATGGAATCATACATGTGAAATATCTCAGGACACATAGTGTCTTGTTTTGTGAGTACACCTGTCTTGATTCCCTTGTGCCCTGGTTCAGGTCGTTATTGAAAGCTCCTGCCCTTCTCAAGGGGAAGGCTGTCTTTGTGCCAGGAACGCAGCCCCTCCTGTCATCTGAAGCTCATCACCCAGCTCTGTGCCTATTTGACATTTGGCTGGGCTTGCTCCTGAGGTTTCTGGGCATTGAGCCCAGCTCCCTTCTCCTTGACTCTGGAAGTGCAGCAAAGTGTGTGTGTGTGTCTGTGTGTGTCTGTGTGTGTGTGTTAATGGAAGATTGCTTGAATATGTGTGGATGAGTAGGCTGGGGGGCGTTAGTGTTACATGATGGTGACTGGGAGTGAATATATGGGAGTGAGTGCAGAGATTGTGGGCATCTAATCCTTCACACGTGCACTCTAGTTTACAGCTTACAATGCAGCAGAGGGCCTGTGCACAGACTCTCAACCAGATTCCTGGATTCAAATCCTGTCTCTACATTCTAAAACTGTAGGCAAATTACATTATTTCTTGTTACCTCAGGTTCCTCCTCTGTAACATAAGAAAATATCAAAAGTTCTTCTCCCCTCTTTTAGGATTTCTGAGAATTAGATGAGCTAATACATGGCAAGTGCTTAGGATAATGCCTGACACATTAAAGAACCTAGGTTCTACCTGCTGTAATTATTTATATTATTATTATTATTATTATTATTATTATTATTATTATTATTATTATTATTATTACAAAGTACTATGACTTCTCCAAGGGAAGGAATATGTAAGGGTTCACCAAAAATTACCCACAACTTGCCTGTAGAGTTTGTAAAGCCAGAGTGAGGCTAATTTCTGATTTCCCTCATAGGTCTTTTCACTCTGTTCCTTCCACAGCAGCCCCGTGTTGTGGGCAGCATTGATCTTGTGACATTTGAAGACACAAGGCTTTGGGAGATTTAAGTCCTCAGGCCACAAATATAGATAAAGGCAGAGTTCGTACCCAAACCGAGGTCTGATGATTCCACAATCACTGGGGGAGAGAGCAGCAGGAGGGTGACTGTGGTAGGCAATATTCCAAGCTCCCCTGAGGTCCACTCAGGCAGGCAGCTGTCCTGTTTATGAAACCAGGTGAGGCACAGTGGGAGGTCATGCTGTGGAGACGTGCTTCTCCTCTGCCCAAACCCCTTTCTCGTTCTTTCTACCTAGAAACACATTGCTTCCCCAGGAGCACATCACCTTCTCCCAGCCCAGCTTCTGCCTGGACCACAGTGCCAGGTAATCAGCAAGTGTCCATCCAGTTGAGAAACTGTGGCAAAGGTTGCTGGAAGGTGTCCTGTGTCACATCTGTCTTCTGACTTAGGTAGGGGTAAGGGTGTGAGTGAGGGGTATTGATGGCCACGTGGGATGTCACCTGCAGGAGTTGAAAAGGAGGCCCTGAGCTAACACACTGCTGATCACTTATCTGTACTTGGAATTGTTCTCATCCACTCACTCACTGTCCATCACCTGCCATGCACTGCTCTAGGTGACAGGATGCCCCCAGAATCAACATATTGGACAAACTTCCACCTGTGGAATCATAATCTGTGTTTCCACAACATCCACGAGCATAGTCAAGCCTAAGAGATGCTGTCACATGGCCTTTGTCCCCAGAGGCAGAAGAAGGAAGCCTGGTTATGTGGGCATTTATGGAATAAACATGACTGACCCCAGCTCCCCCCTTCCTCCCTCCTGTCATCATCTCATGATCCCACCCCTCAGCTGGGTTTTGAAAATCTCTGTCAACACAGAATTTCACTGTGGGAGAGATGGGGAGACACTGAGGGACTGTTTATGGGAATAATGGGATAGGATTCCTGCGGCTGCAGTGTAAAGAGTGGCCTCTATGGGACCAAGGTCAGGAACAGAGGCCCAGTGGGCAGGCTGCTACAGTGGCCCATGGCAGCCATGATGGAATGTTTACCTATGTTTTTCCCTGAGTCAATGCCAAATCTCTTGAATACGATGAATGATTTGCTCTCTTGAGTTTTCTATGGAAGCTTCATTACCTGGTCATGGTGCCTTCAATCATTAGCCATTCATGATTGTTCAACCTCCAGGTCCTCTCCCCTACCTGAGGTTGGAGGTGTGGGGAACTGTAGATGGAATGCATGGGGGAGGGCAGGCATGAAAGTTCCAACCCTCCTATTAGGCAGTGGTTTTCTCTGGCAACCAGAGACCATTCTAAGTTTACTAGGGTCTTCCCCAAAGTCACCTACTTCACATAACAAAGACACTTCTATTGCTCTTAGCATTTAAGAACTATCAAGGGTCTTAAGAATTCTGTGCCAGGAAAAGGACAACATGCAAATGTATGTATTTCTTATTATAAGTCATAATATCAATATAGTGTCAATATTCAATTTATACAGTCCCCGTGAGGCAAGAGAAGAGAACACATTGGTAGGCTTTCTTCATGGGTTTCTCCATGTTGGGCTGATTCCTTCACCTGTTTTTATTAATTGTGAAAACTTTTTGCCATGCATGTAAGATCAGAGGAAAGTATGAATGGCTACTGATTTAAGGCACAAAGACCAGGTAATGAAGCTTCAATATAAATCTCAAGAGAGCAAGTCAATCCTTTTATTGAAGAGAACTCTCTTCAACCCAGGGAACAACATAAGTACACACTACTTCATGGCTCCCCTGGCCCACTGTAGCAGCCTGCCCACTGGGCCTCCGTCCCTGTTTTTGGTCCCCTACAGGCCACTCTCCACACTGCAGCCACAAGGATCCTATCACATTACTCCCATGACCAGTCCCTCAGTGACTGCCCATCTCTCCTACAGTCAATTTCTGATTCTTATCCTAAGGCTCATCAGGACCTGTCTCCATGGCCTCTTTGGTCTCCTCACCTTCTCCTCTCCTCCCCTCCCACCTACTCAGCTCCAGCTACCCTGGTAATTTCTGTTGCTGGTTTACACCAACCATGTTCTCTCTGAAGCCTCTGCTCCAATGCCTTCTTGTCACAGGGGTTTAGCCCTTTAGTGTACAGAATGAGCACAATCTCCTTTATCCCCAGCACTCTCTACTTTCAACAAACTCATAACCTAGCATAGTATTCCCCTCTTTTGTTTTTGTCTCTCTCCCTCCTAGAAGGCAAGGTATGTTGTCATATTTTGTCTACAGCTCTTTCCCTGCACCAAGAACAATGCTTTGTAGGGACTTAATATCTACATCGCAAGGGAATGAATCTCCCATTTCATGCTCAAAGCAAGCGCACAGTCATTGTGTAGATAGAATATAAGTGAACTCCTCTCTGCTGGATGATAGGGCAGCTCTACATAATTATCCATATACCTCTAGCATTGTATATCCTGAGGGGATAATAATATAATTGTCAATAGAGGCAGTACAAGATACTATCATGTCACAACCCATTTTGATAAGCTACCTGATTCTGCCAGGAATTCTGAAAATACTGATGACTGTTAAGAGTTTCAGGGTGCAATTTGCCACTATCTTTACTTCCCTGTCCCCGAGCCTCAGTGGAACCCCAGATCACAGGGGAGAGTGGGTCTGTGTTTTTCCCTGACACCCAAAACCTGGTGTCTCTACTAAAACCACCCGATTCCCGGTGGGCATCCCACAAGGCAATTTACTTCTGATAGTAAATCTGTGGAGTTACTGCAGATCATGCAGGTTGAGGGCTCAAGTTTGCCCTCACTTCAAATGTCAGCCATGTGGTCCAGAATCACTCATGCTTGTGACCAAGTGGCTAAAATCAGAGGCTCCATGACCCCACCTCCATGTTCAATAACCAATAGAAGCAGTGACCAACATCAGGAAAACCCATTACTTACTGTTGCCATATTATTGTAAAGTACAAAGCACAAAGACAGTGAAATGAAGCAGATACGTAGGCCAAAGGGGAAGTAGATATATGCAGAGCCACTATGCCCTAGTGGAGCACACCACCCTCACAGCACTTCCATGTGTTCACCATCCCAAATGCTTTCCGATCCCCAATATTTATGGATTTTTATTGAGGTGTCCATAAACATGGGTATTCATTGAATTATTGGCCACTGGTGATTGATCCGCCTCTCAGTAACCTCCCGTCAATCAGGGGTGCTGGGTTGAGGTGTGGAAAGTTCTAACCTCTAAACCCATGTTTGGGGCTTTTGCTGACCAGCCGCATCCTGAAGGTCCCTCAGGTCACCTTCCTTTACTCACTTCATTACCATAAAAAGAGAGCAAATTCCAGGAGTTTCAGGAGGTCTGTTCAAGTATCAGACAACAATCAAATATTGATCTTTATTTTTCTTTCTTTCATATTTTTTTAATTATACATTGGTTCCCTGCCATTTTCGGAAGATGGCTAATGAATTTTTTTGGTTTAGTATCATTTTTTTCTTTCCTTTTTTATAACATTTATTGAGATACAGTTAACATACAATAAACTGCATGTATTTAGAGTGCACAATTTGGTATTTCTATTTTCTTATTAGTAATGTGTATATGGCAATAGCAATCTCCCAATTCATTCCCTCCAACCCTCCCCACTTTCCCCACTTGGTGTTCGTATGTTTTTTCTCTGTATCTGTGTCTTTATTTCTGCCTTGCAAACTGGTTGAATTGTAACATTTTTCTATATTCCGCATGTATGTGTTAATATATGATATTTGTTTTTCTCTTTTTGACTCACTTCACTCTGTATGACAGTCTCTAGATCCATTCATGTCTCTACAAATGTCCCAGTTTCATTGCTTTTTACAGCTAAGTAATATTCCATTGTATATATACATCACATCTTTTTTATCCATTCATCTGTTGATGGACATTTAGGTTGCTTCCATGTCCTGGCTATTGTAAATAGTGCTGCAATGATCATTGGAGTGCATGTGTCTTTTTGAATTATGGTGTTCTCTGGGTATATGCCCAGCAGTGGGATTGCTGGGTCATATGGTAATTCTACTTTTAGTTTTGCAAGGAACTTCCATATTGTTCTCCATAGTGGCTGTATCAATTTACAGTCCCACCAACAGTGCAAGAGCGTTCTCTTCTCTTCACAACCTCTCCAGCATTTACTGTTTGCAGATTTTCTGAAGATGCCCATTCTAACCCATGTGAGGTGATGCCTCACTGTAGTTTTGGTTTGCATTTCTCTAATAACTAGTGATGTTGAGCAGCTTTTCATGTGCCTCTTGGCCATCCCTATGTCGTCTTTGGAGAAATGTCTATTTAGGTCTTCTGCCCATTTTTGATTGGGTTGCTTGTTTTTTAGTTTTGATCTGATGAACTGTTTATATATTTTAGAGATTAGCCCTTTGTCTGTTAATTTATTTGCAAATATTTTCTCCCATTGTGAGAATTGTCTTTTCATCTTGCCTATAGATTCCTTTGCTGTGTAGAAGCTTTGAAGTTTCATTAGGTCCCACTTATTTATTTTTCTTTTTATTTCCATTATCCTAGGTGGTGGATCAAAAAAGATTTTGTTGTCGAACCACGTTCTTCCTATGTTTTCTTCTAGGAGTTTTATACTGTCTTACCTTAACCTCAGGTCTTTAATCCATGTTAAGTTTATTTTTGTGTATGGTGTTCAGGAGTCTTCTAATTTCGTTATTTTACATGTAGCTGTCCAGTTTTCCCTGCATTGCTTATTGAATGGGCTGCCTTTTCTCCATTGTATATCCTTACCTCCATTGTCATAGATCAGTAGAACATAGTTTATCTCTGGGCTTTCTATCCTGTTTCATTAATCTATATTTCTGTTTTCATGCCAGTACCATACTGTCTTGATCACTGTGGGCTTGCAGTATAGTTTGAAGTCAGGAAGCCTGATTCCACCAACTCTGTTTTTCCTTCGCAAGATTACTTTGGCTATTCAGGGTCTTTTGCGTTTCCATACAAATCATAATATTTCTTGTTCTAGATCTGTGAAAATTGCCACTTGTAATTTCATAGGGATTGCATTGAATCTGTAAATTGCTTTGGGTAGTATAGTCATTTCACAATGTTGATTCTTCCAATCCAAGAACATGGTATGTCCCTCCATCAGTTTGTGTCATCTTTGATTTCTTTCATGAGTTTCTTACAGTTTTCTGAGTACAGGTCTTTTACCTCCTTAGTTAGGTTTATTCCTAGGTATTTTATTCTTTTTGTTGCAATGGTGAATGGGATGGTTTCCTTAATTTCTCTTTCTGATCTTTCATTATTAGTGTATAGAAATGCAAGAGATTTCTGTGTGTTAATTTTGTATCCTGAAACTTTTCCAAATCATTGATTAGCTCGAGTAGTTTTCTGGTGGCATCTTCAGGGTTTTCTGTGTATAGTACCATGTCATCTGTGAACAGTGACAGGTTTACTTATTTTTTTCCAATTTGGATTCCTTTTATTTCTTTTTTTCTCTCTGATTGCTGCGGCAAGGACTTCCAAAACTATGTTGAATAGTAGTGGAGAGAGTGGATGTCCCTGTCTTGTTCCTGATCTTAGAGGGAATGCTTTCAGCTTTTCAACATTAAGAATGGTGTCTGCTGTGGGTTTGTCATATATGGCCTTTATTATGTTGAGGTAGGTTCCCTCTATGCCCACTTTCTGGAGAGTTTTTATCATAAATCGGTGTTGAATTTTGTCAAAAGCTTTTTCTGCATCTATTGAGATGATCATGTGGGTTTTATCCTTCAGTTTGTTAATATAGTATATCACATTGATTAATTTGCATATATTGAGGAATCCTTGCATTCCAGGGATAAATTCCAATTGATCATGGTGAATTATCCTTTTAATGCATTGTTGGATTCTGTTAGCTAGTATTTTGTTGAGGATTTTTGCATCTAAATTCATCAGTGATACTGGTCTGTAATTTTCTTTTTTTGTCGTATCTTAGTCTGGTTTTGGTATCAGGGTGATGGGGACCTCATAAAATGAGTTTGGGAGCATTCCTTCCTCTGCAAATTTTTGGAAGAATTTGAGAAGGATGGGTGTTAGCTCTTCTCTAAATGCTTGATAAAATGCACCTGTGAACTCATCTGGTCCTGGACTTTTGTTTGTTGGAGGATTTTTAATCACAGTTTCAATTTCATTCCCTGTGATTGGTCTGTTCATATTTTCTGTTTCTTCCTGATTCATTTTTGAAAGGTTGTACTTTTCTAAGAATCTGTCCATTTCATCCAGGTTTTCCATTTTATTGGCATATACTTGCTTGTAGTAGTCTCTTATGGTGCTTTTTATTTCTTTGGCATCAGTTGTAACTTCTCCTGTTTAATTATTAATTTTATTTATTTGAGTCCTCTCCCTCTTTTTCTTCATGTGTCTTGCTAGAGGTTTATCAATTTGATTTAACTTCTCAGAGAACCAGCTTTTAGTTTCATTGATTTTTGCTATTATTTTCTTTATTTCTATTTCTTTTTTTTATACACAGGATTATATTTTGCTTTGCTATAACAATTTCATTATAGACCAAGAGGGAAAAAGAAAAAGAAGGATAAAACCACCACACTGAGCAAATTACTAAAGATTTTCTACTTTTAACAGGGTTTTCCATCTGGTAGGTTTATTGTCACATATCTTCAGAAAAGACAAGATGCTTACCATATTTTAAAGTTTATAGGTTGCCACTTAAGCAAAAATTTTACACAGTCACTGTACATCAAGTTTCAAAAACTGTCCTGCATGAAAAATATACTTAGAAATTATGTGAATAAAAGAAAAAAGAAAGCATTACTGTGTTTAAGGAAAGATTAAAGTTCTCATAGTGTGCCATCTACACAGACACTCATTCCTCCTGGAGTCACTCAGGTGGAGGGAGTTCTTGCTTCTGCCCATCTAACTCATTATACTATGTTTTCACCCAACAGCATGCATTAAGGCAAACAAATCCTTTTCTGAAGATGTCTAAAAGAAACTGTGGACAAAGAGCAAACTTTGGGCATTAAAACAGGTTAACACATGCATAGCCTTTACTAATGTACATTAAGCATACTTCTCTTGGACTAGTGACAAGAAAAGATGAACATGCCCATAAAAAATTTCAAAAAGTTTAAAATTCAGTGTCCAAGTAATTCCTAATGATGCTTCTGTAGCTTTAAGCTCTAGACAGTATAGAATTTATGCAAATGCATTGAAGAATTCAAGCTTGGCAAATTACATCCAAGTAGCTTATTAAACTATATACACAGAGAGTAAATGATAAATACAGAATTAAAACAGTCCTTCTGTTCTCCTGATAGCCTTGAAAATTGACAAACTTTTGAGGACAGTTCTATAATATTAAACATTAGGTAACCACAGGTGAGGGTAAACTTAACTACATAAACTGATTTAAAATACTCAAGATGACTTTGCAGTGTTTAATACAATTCAGTTCGTAGGTAAAGGCACAAGACATCATTTAACAAAAATAACCATATGAATTGACCTAGAAATCAAAAGCAAATAGATATGAATACAATCCCCCAAATCTGTCTTTTTAAGGGAACATTAACCATTTATTCAAAGTTATACAAGAATTTGAAGGATTAAAGTCTTCTGTGACATAAAGCCATTTCGAATAGTTTCATGTCTCAGCTGAGCAGGACGAGAGGGTGAAAGAATAGGTGAGTCGCCCCTTTTGGGCAGTGAGACAGTGAAAACACACTCAACAACAGCCTCCCCCGGCCTGCTGTCCGCCCTGACTGCCTGTGTGTGTAGCATTAGTAGCAGCATGCTGAGGGCCAACTTTAATGCCATTTACCTTGTTATTAATGTCAAAGAGGACTTTTGGATTTTTTCATAAATTTATTTTGCTGTATTAATAAATGCCTCTTCTACATTAGAAGCAGTCATAGCAGAAGCTGCCATGAAGGGAAGTCCATGTTCTCATGCAAAAGCTTCATCTACTTTTCTTACTCTCTTCTAGATTCTAAATCACTTTTATTTCCAATAAGCATAATGACCACGTTGGAATTGGAATGCTGGCAGGCATCTTCTAACCAGGTTGTCAAGTGGTTGAATGTGTCTCACCTTGTAACATCATACACTAGTAAAGGCCCTGCTGCACCACTGTACTAAGGCCTTCTGATGGAACAAAAGACTCTTGCCCTGTCGTATCCCATATCTGAAGTTTTATCTGTTTTCCATCAATAGCTTTCATTCGAGCACCAAACTCTACACCAATAGTTAGGTCAGGCACTGGCTGAAACCTCTTGTCTGTAAACTGTAGCAATAAGCATGATTTACCAACACCTGTGTCACCAATGATGATGTACTTGAAGACACAGGCATACGCCATGGCCTTGGCCAGTCGGTGCCAGGGCACACGGCTGCTCCTCCTGCTACTGCTCCTCCTCCTCTGCACCCCTCATCCCGGGTGCCTGTGCAGTGCGGCCTCCAAACGTCAGGCCCTGAGCACCGCCGCTGCAGCTGGGCATGAGGGCACAAGAGGAAGTGGGACACATCGACACCAAGGGAGCTCAGGGAGACAGCACCCTGCAGAGCCAACTCAAACAATAACAGCTGCCATGGTGCTTCTGCCCCGCTTCTGGGCCGACCAGCAAGTTCTGCCTATTTCATTTATTTCTGCTCTTATCTTTATGATTTCTCTCCTTATACTATCTTTGGGTTTTGTTTGCTCTTCTTTCTCTAGTTTCTTTATGTGTAAGGTTAGATTGTTTACTTGGGATTTTTCTTGTTTCCTGAGGTAGGATTGTATTGCTATAAACTTCCCTCTTAGAACTGCTTTTGCTGCATCCCATAGATTTTTGATGGTTGTGTTTTCTTTGTCATTTGTCTCTAGATATTTTATGATTTACTCTTTGATTTTTTCAGTGATTTCTTGGTTACTTAGTAGCATATTGTTTAGCCTCCATGTGTTTGTGATTTTTACCTTTTTTTTCCTGTAACTGATTTCTAATTTCATAGTGTTGTGGTCAGAAAAGATGTTTCATACGATTTCAATTATCTTGAATTTACCAAGGCTTGACTTGTGACCCAAAATGTGATCTATCCTGGAGAATGTTCCATGTGCACTTGAGAAGAATGTGTATTCTGCTGTTTTTGGATGCAATGTCCAATAGATATCTATTAAATCAAGCTGGTTTATTGTGTCATTTAAAGCTTGTGTTTCCTTATTAATTTACTGTGTGGATGATCTGTCCATTGGTGTAAGTGAGATGATAAAGTTCCCCACTATGACTGTGTTACTGTCAATTTCCTCTTTCATAGTTGTTAGCATTTGCCTTATGTATCAAAGTGCACCTATACTGGGTGCATATATATTTATAATTCTTATCCCTTCTTTTGGATTGATCCCTTGATCTTTATGTAGTGTCCTTTCTTGTCTCTTGTAATTTTTTTATTTTAAAATGTAGTTTATCTGATATGAGTATCACTACTCCAGCTTTCTTTTGATTTCCATTTGCACAAAATACATTTTTCCATCCCCTCACTTTCAGTCTGTATCTGTCCCTAGGTATGAAGTGGGTCACTTGTAGACAGCATATGTATGGGTCTTGTTTTTGTATCCATTCAGCCAGTCTGTGCCTTCTGGTGGGTGCATTTATTCCATTTACATTCAAGGTAATGATTGATATGTATATTCCTATTACCATTTTCTTAATTGTTTTGTTTTTGATTTTGTAAGTCCTTTTCTTCTCTTCTGTTTCCCACTTACAGAAGTTCCTTTAGCATTTGTTGTAGGGCTGGTTTGGTGGTGCTGAATTCTCTTAGTTTTTGCTTGTCTGTAAAGCTTTTGATTTCTCCATCGAATCTGAATGAGGTCCTTGAGGGGTAGAGTATTCTTCGTTGTAGGTTCTTCCCTTTCATCACTTTAAGTATATCATGCCACTCCCTTCTGGCTTGCAGAGTTTCTGCTGAGAAATCTGCTGTTGACCTTATGGGAGTTTCCTTGTATGTTATTTGTCGTTTTTTACTTGTTGCTCTTTTTTTTTTTTTTTTTTTTTTTCAGTTTATTTATTTATTTTTTTTATTTTATTTTATTTTTTTGGGGGGGACACCAGGTTCAATCAACTGTTTTTATACACATATCCCCATATTCCCTCCCTTCCTTGACGCCCCCCCCTCGAGTCCCCCCCACCCTCCCTGCCCCAGTCCTCTAAGGCATCTTCCATCCTCGAGTTGGACTCCCTTTGTTATACAACAACTTCCCACTGACTATTTTACAGTTGGTAGTATATATATGTCTGTACTACTCTCCCGCTTCTTCTCAGTTTCCCCTTCACCCCCCGCCCCCTCCCATACCTCAAGTTCTCCAGTCCATTCCCTGTATCTGCTTCCCTGTTCTTGTCACTGAGTTCATCAGTACCATTTTTAGATTCCGTATATGTGAGTTAGCATACAATATTTGTCTTTCTCTTTCTGACTTACTTCACTCTGTATGACAGATTGTAGTTCTATCCACCTCATTACATATAGCTCCATCTCATCCCTTTTTATAGCTGAGTAATATTCCATTGTATATATATGCCACATCTTCTGTATCCATTCATTTGTTGATGGGCATTTCGGTTGCTTCCATGTCCTGGCTATTGTAAAGAGTGCTGCAATAAACATGATGGTACAAGTTTCTTTTGGGATTATGGTTTTCTTTGGGTATATGCCCAGGAGTGGGATGACTGGATCATATGGTAGTTCTATTTGTAGTTTTTGAAGGAACCTCCAAATTGTTTTCCATAGTGGCTGTACCAACTTACAGTCCCACCAACAGTGCAGGAGAGTTCCCTTTTCTCCACACCCTCTCCAACATTTGTTGTTTCCAGACTTTGTGATGATGGCCATTCTGATTGGTGTGAGGTGATACCTCATTGTGGCTTTGACTTGCATTTCTCTGATGATGAGTGATGTTGAGCATCTTTTCATGTGTTTGTTGGCCATCTGTATGTCTTCTTTGGAGAAATGTCTATTTAGGTCTTCTGCCCATTTGTGGATTGGGTTATTTGCTTTTTTGGTATGAAGCTGCATGAGCTGCTTGTATATTTTGGAGGTTAATCCTTTGTCCGTTGTTTCATAGGCAATTATTTTTTCCCACTCTGAGGGTTGCCTTTTAGTCTTGTTTATGGTTTCTTTTGCTGTGCAAAAGCTTTTAAGTTTCATGAGGTCCCATTCGTTTATTCTTGATTTTATTTCCATGATTCTAGGAGGTGGGTCAAAAAGGATGTTGCTTTGATGTATGTCAAAGAGTGTTCTGCCTATGTTTTCCTCTAGGAGTTTGATAGTGTCTGGCCTTATATGTAGGTCTTTAATCCATTTGGAGTTTATTTTTGTGTATGGTGTTAGGAAGTGTTCTAATTTCATTCTTTGACATGTTGCTGTCCAATTTTCCCAGCACCACTTATTGAAGAGGCTGTCTTTTTTCCATTGTATACTCGTGCCTCCTTTGTCAAAGATAAGGTGCCCATATGTGTTTGGGCTTACTTCTGAGTTCTCTATTCTGTTCCATTGATCTCCCTTTCTATTTTTGTGCCAGTACCATACTGTCTTGATCACTATGGCCTTGTAGTATAGTTTGAAGTCAGGAAGCCTGATTCCACCAACTCCATTTTTCCTTCTCAAGATTGCTTTGGCTATTCGGGGTCTTTTGCGTTTCCATACAAATCGTAAGATTTCTTGCTCTAGTTCTGTGAAAAATGCCATTGGTAATCTGATCGGGATTGCATTAAATCTGTAAATTGCTTTGGGTAGTACAGTCATTTTCACGATGTTGATTCTTCCAATCCAGGAACATGGTATATCCCTCCATCTGTTTATGTCATCTTTGATTTCTTTCATCAATGTCTTAAAGTTTTCTGCATACAGATCTTTTGCCTCCTTAGGCAGGTTTATTCCTAGGTATTTTATTCTTTTGGTTGCAATGGTGAATGGGAGAGTTTCCTTAATTTCTCTTTCTGCTCTTCCGTTGTTCGTGTATAGGAATGCAAGAGATTTCTGTGCATTAATTTTGTATCCTGCTACTTTACTAAACTCATCAATGAGTGCTAGCAGTTTTCTGGTAGAGTCTTTAGGGTTTTCTATATATAGTATCATGTCATCTGCAAAGAGTGATAATTTTACTTCTTCTTTTCCAATTTGGATTCCTTTCATTTCTTTTTCTTCTCTGATTGCTGTGGCTAACACTTCCAAAACTATGTTGAATAACAGTGGTGAGAGTGGACACCCTTGTCTTGTTCCTGTTCTTAGAGGGAATTCTTCCAGTTTTTCTCCATTGAGAACAATGTTGGCTTTTGGTTTGTCATATATGGCTTTTATTATGTTGAGGTAATTTCCTTCTATGCCCATTTTCTGGAGAGCTTTTATCATAAATGGATGTTGAACTTTGTCAAAAGCTTTTTCTGCATCTATTGAAATGATCATATGGTTTTTATCCTTCAATTTGTTGATATGATGTATCACGTTGATTGATTTGCGTATATTGAAGAATCCTTGCATCCCAGGGATAAACCCCACTTGATCGTGGTGTATGATTTTTTTAATGTGCTGTTGCAGTCTGTTCGCTAGTATTTTGTTGAGGATTTTTGCATCTATATTCATCAGTGATATTGGTCTGTAGTTTTCTTTTTTTGTGACATCTTTGCCTGGTTTTGGTATCAGGGTGATGGTAGCCTCATAGAATGAGTTTGGGAGTGCTCCGCCTTCTGCAATATTTTGGAAGAGTTTGAGAAGGATAGGTGTTAACTCTTCTCGAAATGTTTGATAGAATTCGCCTGTGAATCCATCTGGTCCTGGGCTTTTGTGTGTTGGGAGATTTTTAATCACTGCCTCAATTTCTGTACTTGTGATTGGTCTGTTCATGGTTTCTATTTCTTCCTGGTTCAGTCTTGGAAGATTGTATTTTTCTAAGAATGTATCCATTTCTTCCAGGTTATCCAATTGATTGGCATATAGTTGCTTGTAGTAGTCTCTCATGATCTTTTGTATTTCTGAGGTGTCCGTTGTGACTTCTCCTTTTTCATTTCTAATTCTGTTGATTTGCATCTTCTCCCTTTTTTTCTTGATGAGTCTGGCTAATGGTTTATCAATTTTGTTAATCTTCTCAAAGAACCAGCTTTTAGTTTTATTTATTTTTCTTATGGTTTCTTTCCTTTCTTTTTCATTTATTTCTGCTCTGATCTTTACGATTTCTTTCCTTCTGCTCACTTTGGGGTTTCTTTGTTCTTCTTTCTCTAGTTGTTTGAGGTGTAAGGTTAGGTTGTTTATTCGATCATTTTCTTGTTTCTTAAGGTAGGACTGTATTGCTATAAACTTCCCTCTTAGAACTGCTTTTGCTGCGTCCCATAGGTTTTGGGTTGTTGTGTTTTCGTTGTCATTTGTTTCTAGAAACTTTTTGATTTCCTCTTTGATTTCTGTAGTGATTCCTTGGTTGTTTAAGAGTGAATTGTTTAGCCTCCATGTGTTTGTCTTTTTTGCAGTTTTTTTCCTGTAATTGATATCTAGTCTCATGGCGTTGTGGTCTGAGAAGATGCTTGATATGATTTCAATTTTCTTGAATTTGCTGAGGTTTGATTTGTGACCCAAGATGTGATCTATCCTGGAAAATGTTCCGTGTGCACTTGAGAAGAAAGTGTAGTCTGTCGTTTTTGGATGGAATGTCCTATAAATATCAATTAAGTCGAGATGGTCTAATGTGTCATTTAAAGCTTGTGTGTCTTTATTTATTTTCTGTTTGGATGATCTGCCCATTGATGTAAGTGGGGTGTTCAAGTCTCCCACTATAATTGTGTTACTGTCGATGTCCCCTTTTATAGCTGTTAGCATTTGCCTTATGTATTGAGGTGCTCCTATATTGGGGGCATAGATATTTACCATTGTGATATGTTCTTCTTGGATGGATCCCTTGATCATTATGTAGTGCCCTTCCTTGTCTCTTTTAATAGTCTTTACTTTCAAGTCTAATTTGTCTGATATGAGTATTGCTACTCCAGCTTTCTTTTGACTTCCATTTGCATGGAATATCTTTTTCCATCCCTTCACTTTCAGTCTATATGTATCCCTTGGTCTGAAGTGGGTTTCTTGTAGGCAGCATATAGAAGGGTCTTGTTTTTGTATCCATTCAGCCAGTCTGTGTCTTTTGGTTGGAGCATTTAATCCATTGACATTTAAAGTGATTATTGACATGTGTGTTCCAATGACCATTTTCTTAATTGTTTTGGGTTTGTATTTGTAGGTGTTTTCCTTTTCTTGTGTTTCCTACTTAGAGAAGTTCCTTTAGCACTTGTTGTAAGGCTGGTTTGGTGGTGCTGAATTCTCTTAACTTTTGCTTGTCTGGAAAGCTTTTGATTTCTCCCTCAAATCTGAATGAGATTCTTGCTGGGTAGAGTATTCTTGGCTGTAGGTTTCTCTCTTTCAGGACTTTCAGTATATCCTGCCATTCCCTTCTGGCCTGCAGAGTTTCTGTAGAAAGGTCAGCTGTTATCCTGATGGGTTTTCCCTTATATGTTGTTTGTTGCTTTTCTCTTGCTGCTTTTAATATTTTTTCTTTGTGTTGAATTGTCGTTAGTTTGATTAATATGTGTCTTGGTGTATTTCTCCTTGGGTTTATTCTGTATGGGACTCTCTGTGCTTCTTGGACTTGGTTCATTATTTCCTTTCCCATGTTGGGGAAGTTTTCCACTAGAACCTCTTCAAATATTTTCACAGACCCTTTCTTGTTTTCTTCTTCTTCTGGGATGCCTATAATTCGAATGTTGGTACGTTTAAGGTTATCACTGAGGTCTCTGAGGCTGTCTTCTAGTCTTTTTATTTTTTTTATCTTTTTCCTGCTCTGTGGCGTTTATTTGTTCCATTCTATCTTCCAACTCACTTATTCGTTCTTCTGCCTCAGTCATTCTGCTGGTTAGAGCATCTAGAGTATTTTTAATTTCAGTTATTTTGTTATCCATTGCTGTTTGTTTTTCTGAGTTCTTATGAACTGTTTCTTGTACTTTCTCTAATTTGTTATCGAGATTTTGTATCATTTTTACTATCATTACTCTAAATTCTTTTTCAGGCATTTTTCCTATTTCCTCCTCATTTATTTGGTCTTGTGGGTTTTTTTCCTGCTCCTTTGCCTGCATGGTGTTTCTTTGTTTCCTCATGGTTGTCCAAGCTTTTGGGGTTGCTTGTCCTGGTGATAGAGGTGTTTATAGAAGACTGTCCAAGCCTCAGACTAATGTCCAAGTATTGGATTAGACGAATATTCAGTCTAGGAAACACATACATGTATAAGACACACAATTATTGAATCCGTTAGGACATAAGGCTCTAGAAAGACCTGACAGAACCCCCGTGTGCTATCAGATATTCAGAGAGAAACCCAGCAGAAATTGACAACTGAAACAGAACAAATCAGAGACAAAAGCAAAAGCAAACAAACAACAAATAACACCCTACACATACAAACATCAATCCAGGGAGATTTTGTAAGCTAGGATCAAATATAGAAATGAGCTGGAGTACCACCAGAGAGAATGGAGATTCTCAGAATGTAATTAGACAACTGTACTAAGAACTAAGATAAAGACAAAAGCCTAATATTAGTACCAAGGCAGTGCATCATCTGGAGAATAGAGCAAGGAGTCTGAGCAGACCGATAGTGTTGCTTATAAGTATGTTAAGATAAAATACACTTAAAATGGCTGGAAGAAAGGGGAACAGAAGAGTGTAATGTGGTTGGAAATATGCAAAGAAAAAGAAAGGAATAGAAGTGTATAAAAGAAAGGGATGAAAGGAAAGTATGAAAGATATTTTGTCCGTACTACCAAAAACTTAGCTAGATATAGAAGTATTTTAAAAGGCAAAAAAAAAAAAAAAAGAGTAAAAAATATCCTTATAAAATTATGTTGTAAAACTTGTAAATCCCTTAGGGCTAAGATCGTATTTAATAAATCAAAAAAAAAAAAAAAAAAGAGAAAGGAAAAAAAAAAAAAAAATCCAGAACTGATCCCCGAATGGACCAGTTCAATAGGTATTGATACTACTATTTCTGTTTCCTTAGCGTCTCAGCTGTAAGTGTCCTTTTCCTTGCCTTGGGTTTTTTTTTTTTGCGTTATTCTGTGACCAGCAGAGGTTCCTTTATTGTTCGTCTGTAAGCCTCGGTGTGTGGGGAGGGAGAGGGTGCAATAGTGGCTCCTTCTCCTGGGAGTGAGCGAGCAGTGGCGCACTGTTGCTTCAGTCAGGCTTGGAGGTGCCTGTTGCAGAGGGCGCTGGTGGCTCAGGCGTACACAGAAAGTCTTAGAGTTGGGCCTCTCTCGGGGTTTTTTCTTTTTGATGCTGGTTTTTTTTTTTTTTTCTTCTCTCGGCAGCCTCCCTGCTGCTGGCGTTGCAAGGAGTTTTAATCTAGCCCCGCCCGAGCGCCTGAGGGTGCTTGTTATCCCTGAGTGCCTTAGGTGGCCCCGCAGGGCGTCTCTCCGCTGCCTGTTGCAGAGGCGCAGAAAGAGAGAGAGAGGCTATGCGCGCGGCTCCTCCCCCCCGCCCGGGAGCCTGCAGCCTCCAGCCGCCATCATGGCCGGGCAGCTCTCAGGGATCGGCACTCCTCTCCGCGGACCTCCTCCCTCCTGTCCTCTCGGTCCGTCACCCTACCGGCAACAATGTTTCTCCCCCTGAACCAGCTCTCCGGTTCCCACGCTCCCGCTCCTGGACCCTCCGTTCAGCCGCGGATCGATGTCTCGGTCCGGGAACGCTGAGCTGCGCTGCGGACCCTCCATATGTTTCTCACTCCCTCCCGTCTGCCACAGCTCCGCCGCTTCACCCTCTTTGAGCCCTCGTAGATGCCTCCCTACCGGCTATGTCAGGTTCTCCGCAGCCCTTTCCGGTGTCCGAGGCCGTCTGCTGGTGTTCAGCTGGTTCTCTGTGGGAATGACTGTGTCCTTCCGTGCATTCCCAATGCATCTGTGGAGAGGGATGCACTCCACGTCTCTCTACTTCGCCGCCATCTTTTCAGGACCTACTTGTTGCTCTTAATAATTTTCTCTGTCTTTAATTTTTGTCAGTTTGACTACCATGTGTCTTGGAGTGTTTCTCCTTGGATTTATCCTGCCTGGAACTCTCTGTGCTTCCTGGGCTTGGGTGGCTCTTTCCTTTCCCATGTTAGGGAAGTTTTCAACTATCATCTCTTCCAATATTTTCTTGGGTACTTTCTCTCTGTTTTCCCCTTCTGGGACCCCAATAATGCAAACATTGGTGTGTTTAACGTTGTCCCAGAGGTCTCTTAGGCTGTCTTCAGTTCTTTTCATTCTTTTTTCATTATTCTTTTCCACACCAGTGATTTTCACCATTCTGTCTTCCAGGTCACTTATTCGCCCTTTTGCCTCAGTTAATCTGCTGTTGGTTCCTTGTAGTGTATTTTTCAATTCAGTTATGGTATTGCATATCTCTATTTGTTTGTTCTTTCATTCTTCTAGGTCTTTGTTTAAATTGTCTTGCTTCTTTTTGATCTTTGCATCCAATCTTTTTTCAAAGTCCTGGATCATCTTTGCCATCATTATTCTGAATTCTTTTTGTGGAAGGGTGCCAGTGTCTTCTTCATTTAGTTGTTTTTCTGGGGTTTTATCTTCTCCCTTCATCTGCCACAAAGTCCTCTGCCTTTTCATTTTCTCTTTCTTTCTGTGGCTGTGGTTTTCAGTTCAACAGAATGAAATACTGCTGATACTGCTTGATACTGCAGTCTGCCCTCTTGTGAAGGAAGCTATCTAAGAGGCTTAGTGTGTGCTTCCTGATGGGAGGGACGGATGGTAGGTTGGCTGGGTGGGAGGATTTCAGTAAAATTTTAATCTACTTGTCTGCCAAAGGGTGGGGCTGTGTTCCCACCTTGTTGGTTCTTTGGTCTGAGATTAACCAGCACTGAAGCTTACAGGCTCTTTGGTGGGGCTAATGGTGGACTTTGGGAAGGCAAACACCAATGCACACATCCCAGAACTCCTGCCTCCAGTGTCCCTTTCCCCTCAGTGAGCAGAGGTTGCTTCACCTCTGCAGGCAACACTCCAAAACCACAGGTAGGTCTAGTTCAGTCTCCTATGGGATCACTGCTCCTTGCCTGGGTCCTGGTGAGCACACTAATTTTTGTGTGCCCTCCAAGAGTGGAGTCTCTGTTTCCCCCAGTCTTGTGGCAGTCCTGCAATTAAATCCTGCTGTCTATCAAAGTCTTATTCTCTGGAGATTCCTCCTCCCATTGCCAGACCCCCAGGTTGGGAAGCCTGATGTGGGACTCAGAATCCTCACTTTAGTGGGTGGACTTCTGCAGTATAACTGTTCTCCAGTTTGTGAGTCGCCCATCCAGCATTTATGGTATTTGATTTTAACACAATTGCACCCCTCCTGCTCTCTCATCACAGCTTCTCCTTTGTCTCTGGATATGGGGTGTCCTTTTTGGTGAGTCCAATGTCTTTCTGGTGATGATTATTCAGCAGTTAGTTGTCATTCTGGTGCTCTTGCAAGAGGGAGTGAGCACACATCCTCCTCCTCCACCATCTGGAACAGTCTTCCTCAAGAATTAAATATTGATCTTTTGATTAAACTGCAATGAGAATCAGGGACATGGCACTGACCAGGAATAGAGAGTCTCAGAAAAGGGGTCCCTGACCTGGAACTCTTAGGCAGGGTATATATTTTCTTAATTTCAATATTTTCATATTGAGGGTCATGAAATATCCCTGGAGTTCAAACTGCCCAACTTCCCAGGAGAAATCCAGACATGGTTGGCAGCACCCATCCCACCTCTGCTCCCCAGCCCCTTCCATTCACTCCACATATTGCCCCCCAGCATGAAGAGAAGAGGTGAGCCAGGACTTACCCTGGGCATCTTTGCTTGATACACCTTCCAGTGTGCAGGTCACCTGGGTAACCAGGAGGATGAGAAGGGATAAGCACAAGCACAGCTGGCTCATCTTCAAGACCTTGCAGGAAGGCTTCTCAGGAAAGCTGGGAGATGACAGAGCTTTTCATAACCCAGCTGAGGGGTGGGATCATATGATGAGGAGAGGAGTGAGGAAAGGGAGGAGCTGAGTTCAGTCCTGTTTATTGTGTAACCTCCCCACATAACCAGGCTTCCTTCTTCTCTGTGCTGGTGCCAATTCCCTGTGACGTCACTTCTCAGTCTTGACTCTGCCCATGTGTCTCAGGGAAACATGCATTGGGATTCCACGGGTGGAATTTTGTCCAATATGTTGATTCAGGGAGCATCCCAGCAGCTAGAGCAATGCATGGCAGGTGCCGGACCATCAGTGTGTGGATGAAAGCAGTTCAAAGGAAAGATAAATAATCAGCAGTGTGTTAGTTCAGGTCCTCCTTTTCAGTGTCCCACAGTTGTCATCCCACGTGGGCATCAATATCCTTCACCCCAACCTTTTCCTACCTAACTCAGAAGACAAAAGTGACACAGAACACCTTCCAGCAACCTTTTCCACAGTTTCTCCACTAGATGGAAATTTGTTTTTACCTGGCACTGTAGTCCAGGCAGAAGCCGAAGTTGAAGGAGGTGATGGCATCCTGGGTAGAAAACCTGTTTTCTGGGTAGAAAACCTGTTTTCTGGGTAGAAAAGAAGGGTAAGTTGTTTGGGCAGAGGGGAAGCTGGGAGTTGAATATGACCCAACAGCATCACCTCCCAACCCCATTATCTGAATTCAAAAACAGGATAGTTGCCTGCTAGAGTGGACCTCAGGGGAGTTTGGAAGATTTCCTAAAATAGCCCACCTCTTCCTGCTCTCTACCCCAGTGATTTTGGAAACATAGGACCTCAGTTTGGGTAACAACTTTGCTTTTACTAAATTTCTGTACTAAGAACTTAAATCTCCCAGAGCTTGCTGTCTTCAAATGTTGCAAGATCAATGCCTCCTGAATCATGTAATTGCTTTGGAAGCAATGGAGGCAAAACACCTATGAGGGGAGTCAAAACTTAGCCTCATTCGAGCTGTACAGTTCCACAGACAAACTGTGGGTAATTTTTGACCCACACAGAGGCCCAACTAGTTTTGAAGGAGCAGACGGTGAAGGCAAAGGCAAATGCAAAGTTAAAGGCGAAGGAGAGAAGAAGAAGAAGAAGAAGAAGAAGAAGAAGAAGAAGAAGAAGAAGAAGAAGAAGAAGAAGAAGAAGAAGAAGAAGAAGAAGGAGGAGGAGGAGGAGGAGGAGGAGGAGGAGGAGGAGGAGGAGGAGGAGGGGGAGGAGGAGGAGGAGGAGGAGGAGGATGAGAAGGAGAAGAAATAATTACAGCAGATAAAACTGAGGTTCTTCTATGTGTCAGGCATTATCCTAAGAGCTTGCCATGTACTAGCTCATCTAATCCTCAAAAATCTGAAAGAGGGGAGAGGAACTGGTGATTTTTTAATTTAATGTTACAAAGGAGGAAACTGAGTTAACTAGAAATAAAGTAATTTGCCTAAGGGTTTAGAGTGTAGAGAGAGCATTTGAATCCAGAAAGCTGGTTCAGAGTCTGTGCACATGCACTACGCTGTGTTTTAAGCTGTAAAGTATAGTGCCCGTGTGAGGGCTTACACACCCACAATCTCTTCACTCACTGCCATATATTCATTCCCAGTGACCACCACATAGCACTGAGGCCCCCTCAACTCACTCATCCACACATATTCAAGCAATCCTCCATTAACACACACACACACACACACACACACACACACACACACACACACACAGACAGATTGTGCTGCATTTCCATGGTCAAGGAGAATGCAGCTGGGCTCAATGCCCAGAAGCCCCAGCAGCAAGCCCAGCCAAATTTCAAACACACACAGAGCAGGTGATTAGATACATGGGACAGGAGGGGCTGCCTTCCTGGCACAAAGACACCATTTCCCTTCAGAAGGGCAGACACTCTCAATACAGAGCTGCCTCAGGGGGCAAGGGCATTGGGACCGATGCACACACAAAACACGCCATGGTGTGTGGAGGGTCTGCTTTCTCCTGAGACATTTCACATGCATGATTTCATTTAGCCTCATGTCAGTCTACATCCAGTATTCCCATCCCATTTTCCAACCAGAAAGGCTCACAGAGGTAAAGCGACTTGCTCAGGACCCATAACCAGCAGGTGGCACAACCAGGATTCTAGTTCAGGTGGCCCTCTGGCCCTGCTCATCTCCTGCATCCGTTTGTGCAGGGAACAGAAGAGACGCTCCTTCGTGGCAGAGACCCTTCTTTTCTCTGCCCTATCCTCTCTCATCTGTCTTTCTATGTCTCCCAATGTCCTCCTCTCCTGGTCCTTCTCCCCCTAGGCCAGGCTAGATGCCCCCAAAGTCCAAAGACCCCTGATGGACCCTTTCTCATTCAACCTCCCACCTCCCTGATCATGAGTGACGGAGAGCTCTAATATCTTCCCAACCACGGCGGGAATCTTCAGAGAAATCACAAGGCAGGAACATCACAGGGGTTGTAGTATGGATAAAGACCACTGATCCCAACACTGTGGACCCGATGTCATATCTCTGCTTCTAGTCCTCAGTGTATCCCTCTGAAAAAGAAAGTCTTGGATTAAATGCTCCCTAAGGCCACTTCTTGAAATGGATGGAACGCACACGAGGCAGGTGGAAGATGTTTAGATTTTTGTGATGCTGTGCCCTGTGAAGCGTACAGTCACATCCAAGTCATGGGTGTGCATTGTCTTGCTATATGACACATCAACACCTCACTAGCTGGACTTACATAGTCTTCCTCCATACAAGTGGTGTCGTGGATACTCTTCTTTAGTATTATTTTAAAGATTAAAAGGAAAAGCATAAAGGAGAAGGTCAAATATTGTTAGAATATAAGTATTGTTAGCTCACACATTACAATATACAATATGAAGTATTTTCCAGGATTTAAAAGTGGGGGATTTCATACAAAAGTATATTTCTTGTGTTGGTAGAACAATGAAACTATCTAGCAACACCGTCCAGCAGTTTAAGGAGAGCTGTGGGTCCTTAACTTAACTAAGCATCACACTGATTTAGCCAGTTGTTCAAACAAAGATTTGAGATCTCCCCCCACCCCCAGAGTTTTGATTCTCTAGGACAGTGATGGGACCTAAATATCTCCATGCAACAGGTTTCAAGATCTGCTGATGGTGCTGCTCAAGGGAACATGCTGTGAAACCATGAACTATGCCAAGTAGAGTGGCTCTCTTCTCATGAGTGGAGCATTCTCTGCAGTCTCCATAATCCCCACCATGTCTTGTTGTCCACCCTGACCCCTCCCCCACTCCAAATATTTTCATCTTCATCACTCACCTCATCTGCAATGAATTTAAAATTGTGACCTGTGGGCTGGATTCACAGTAAGTGTTCACTAAAGGGTAAATTCTTCTTATTTAACAATCCTATGAAGTAAGTATTCTTAGTCCTACTTGACAGGTGAAGAACTTGAAGTTTAGCTAAGGGAAAGTGACTTGCTGAAGGAAAAGGAGCTGAAACTCATAAGGAAGACAATTCCACAAATCCTGTTAGTCATGTGGCCCCAGTTATTGCACTGTTACAAATACACAAATGCACAAACATCACACATGAAAATCTAACTGATATTAATATAGATGTTGCATGAAAGTTTATGGACATGACTACATGATTTAAAAGCATACTTATCAAGAGAGGGAAGAAGGAAATCTTAAAATGGGAGGTTATATGAGTCTCCTGCAGACCTGCACCCTCTAAGGTGACTGAAATCAAGTGAACATTGAAGATCTGAGAAATTCCCAGGAATAAACAGGGTGCCTTTCACCAAACAGTGGAGCTTTCTCCTCTTGAACTGTTGCACCCATTCAAATTCCCTTCTCTCCAGGGAAACTTCCCTCTCTGAGTATGTGGTGTATTTTTTGCTCTGTCACCCAGTAATTGTCTGTCCTTTTCCTGATACAGTAGCCTAATTTTGCTTGAGGAATGACTCTTCTCCAGGACAGGAGGGATTTGGGTGTCTGTCAAAGTGCCAGATCTACTCCAAGACAAGAGGTGGCCAATCAGACACTCTCCCCAGAAATAAATCCTGATCAATGAATCACAAAATATCCCCAAATGGAGATAATTCATAGGTGGTGTGGGAAGACCGTGGATCTTCCTTGCTTACCTATTTTTCCAGGCTGGGACTTTTAGCCATACCTTCAGTTCATAAGCTGAATTGAGTCAGTTAATGCTGTGGGTGACAACAGACAGGTCCAGGAGGATCTCACTGGAGGTCACAATCAGGATGGGAGAATGGATGCCCACTACATCCCCACACTGTTCTCACATATTCCTTCTCTGCTTCCAATAGCCAGAGTCATTTTCTGTTGCTCACAACCAGCGAGATCTGATGCCTTCACCAGGGTCACCACCAAGTTCTTCATTTCTCAATCCAGTGCCGTTTTCTCAGCCAACATCCTTCTCTAACTCACAGGTAAGTCTCTCCTGGCATAAATGCAAACAAAATTATTTACAAAATTTGTTTGCAATTGGCCTCATCATGAAAATTGATGAAAAGCAGAGCTTCACTATTTGAAGAACTTTGAGTTTCCTCTGGTGAATCTGCAAGGTGTTTGAAGACACAGCTTTCAAACCTCTTTTAAGGAAAATCATGGGAGACAGAGAATTTTGACATTGAATCCCAGCCTCTATATGTATTGGGTATGAGACCATAGAGAAGGGCTGAAACGTCTGAGCTTCAGCTTGTATGAATTTAACCAGAAGAAAAATTTATTAATATTGTTGTGATGTTTAGAGATGAAGATGTATGTGCAGGGCATGGCACATATTAGGTTATCAATAACTGTTAATGGTTATTTTGTATTATTAATTCTAATTCTCTCAGAGTTAGTTACACTGCTGTGTTTCTTTCATGGCTTTCTCCATCACACCCTGATTTCTTCACGTGTTTTTAAAATGGTGGAAAATTTTTACTATACACGTAAGGGCAGAGCATAGTATTATAAAGCCCAGGTGCCTGGCTCCAATCGTTACTGTCATATGGCAAGTATTCTTTAACTTTTCTAATTTTTAAAATTCTTTGTTGGTAGACTTTTTGAAGTTAATCATAGGCATCATACCAATTAATCTTAAATACTTCATGAAGGAGATAGAAATGTTTACATGCTTACTATATCATGGCAGGCCTAGCATCATCAATAATAATATCCCAGAAAGCAGCTGGTCTAATGTCTAGTAGCCTTTTCCATTTGACCAAGCCCTACAACCCTAACATTCTCTATGACAAACAACCAGGTGGTTTCCATTCTTGAAATTGTACAGTGAGCTGTGATGACCATTCTCACAACTGAATCAGAGCCCTTCCCATCCCAGCAGCTTCTCAGCCTGACGTCTACCTGAAGCCTCAAACAAGGATCCCCGCCTGACCCAGAAGCTCAGGTAATACTGCAACACCCACACTGGGGAATCGAGGCCTTTAGGTATATCAGCTACCACGGGAGGTGGAAAGGGAAACACTTCCACAACAAAGAAGAATGAATTAAGTCCTCTGGTGGTCATGCAGGGACCCAAGGGTAAGGAAGGGGGCATGGCAGGGCAGGAGGGGAAGGGCTCAGGAAAGTGGTGGAGCTCAGAAGACCACAAACCACTCACACCTGCACAGGGTCTTTCCTCCTCACTTCCTGCCAGGAGACATGGCTGCAGTGTCCTGTGAAACCACACACTGAGCATGTTGTCCTTGCGCCAGCTAGGGAGGAGGTCATCCCTCAAAGCTCCATCATGATAATCTACTCATATGTTCCCCCTTTCTCAGAAGGGAACACTAGTCAGACACCCTACTGAGCAGCTCTGCATTTCTCCTCAGCATCAGACGTAGGCTTCAAAATTTCACATCCTTCTTGTTGGTCATTCCAGTCCTGGGGCGGACTGTGGCTGCATATTTCTGGGAAAGTCTAGGATTTGTTAAGATGAATGTTGTCCAGGTCTGGGGCCTCAGAGATGTCAATCAGCAAGTTCCTTTCTTGTTGCAGAGAATCTGGGCAGAGTACTCCCATGAATGTCTGGAGTTTGAGGAGGAACCATGCACAGCTGTGCTGTGGCTTCTTCTGAAACAGTTCGGTCTGCTCTCAGCCCTTCCCAACCCTCCCCTCCTCAGCAGAACCCTGCCTCTTTCCCTCCCACACCCTCCCCATGCATCTACTTGCCTTAGTTTGGTCTCATCCAGTGGGTTCCAAACACCATGACAGCAAGTCTTCCCTTTATTCCTCACACTTAGCACAGTTCTTGGCAGAAAGAAGACAGTCCACAAATATTACAAGAAGCATGGAATGAATGCAGGAGCACACTGCTCATTATGTGCGTAACTATAGAGCCTATGTTTGAAGCCAGGATTCTTGTCTTAACCTTCATCCTCCATGCATTCTCACCTTCATCCCCCTCCCCACCATCACTGCTCTCCCTGTGGGTAGCCAAGGTGGAATTTCTGGCATCTAGTTCTTAACATCAGTGGTGGAAGTGGTCTTTGCAATAAAAAGCCCCTTCCCCCCATAATACCGTTGCAGATTTTCCTTTCTGTGGCTTCATATAGTCTGCCTTATATTTCAATAAATTCATATTCATATTAAACTAACTGGAGTGGATTCTGTTGTTTGCCACTAAGAACCTTAACCAATAGGGTCCCTGGAAATGCCTGTTGCTCTCACTATTCTGCAGAGCAGTGGGCATCTCCCCTATTCCTGTCCTCAGATTGGGTCCTACCAGGTTTAGGAACCAAACCCATGACAGCACCAACTACCTCCTATTGGCCACCACAAGCTACACAAACCCCAGTTGACAGACACCTCAAAATGAAAGCTTTTCTTCTTTACTTCTTGGGCTTCCTCAAATTTGTGTGCAGGCTGTTCTCTGGACTCTCAGAAGAAGAAAGGGAGGAGTATGAGTCTTACTTGTCCATTTTCCCAAGGAATGCCCTTGTCTGAGGTCATGTTTGGGGAGGGGGCTTCTTATACCAGAAGGGCTACTACCCTTTTATTGTACCAGGCTGGTGTTAGCATTTTGCCTGCTTTCTTCTATTAATCCTCCTAAGAATCCTTCAAGGGAGGAATCCATGGCATGGAAATGTCAATTAGCTGCTGTCTGAGTTTCTTAACACAGCATGTCCAGCTCTCCCAAGTAGAGCAACTTTGACAAGGTTTTCATGATCATGCCTCTGGGAAGACATGAGATGGAGGCAATTTTGGAGAACAGAGTGTCTGTTTCATGACACAGGAGGAAATTGAGGCATGAGGACCACAACAAGCATAGTATTGAAATAAACAAGAGCACAGGTGGTGTTGGGAGTGTTACTCACTTCCTTGTAGACTTGTGCAAATTTCTCAAAATCTCTGAGCTTTACTTTCTTTAAGTATAAAATAAGGATGTTGATTGAAGTTGATAATATTTCCAGCCAGAGAGAACTACAAATAATCCCTTTCCTAGTTGAACTAGTCAGGTTTACTACTCACTGCAGCAAGGAATATGAATTACCTTTGAAACTGTATGATATCTCATTAAGAGAACATGAGAAAGAACTTATAGGATGTGGGCTTGTATTAGGTGATAAGGGCGAGGATTAAAGGAAGCTGGCTCTGCTCTGGATGTCTGCTGTCAGGGTGTAGGGCCATTCTCTGAATGGGTAACTGTAAAGAATGTCTAGGTAGAGGTAAGAGTTGTACTTGGTAACACAGTAGCAGTCACTGAGGATAGGTGGATGCCAGGTCATTTTTGTTGTTTGTGTAATTTAGCTCATTTTGTATGTGTTCAAACATGATTACCAAATGTTCTATTTTTGTCTTCATCCCTCAGGAACAAGGATGGCCCTGTCTCATGTTTAAGATTTGTGAAGTGTTTATGTTGACCAGGAGAATGTAAGGCCCACTGTGATGCCAGGTTAGGTCTTGGAACTCAGAGGTTGCTTTTTTCATTCTCCATCAATCTTACAAAGTTCTGTTGAGAGCTGAAAAGATATATTTGTTAAATTCTTGTACAAGTATTGGTAGAGCAAATTTTTAATGAACATCACTTTAATAACAGTAATAGGAATACTATAATTATATAAATTATTGAATTTTTTTTAATATGTAAAGGTTTATAAATGTAATGGGAAAATGACTTGGTGTTCATGAAAGGAGATTGGCTTCCATAACTCGCTATGTTGTTGTGTGATCTTGGACAAGTCACATCACCCACTGCACCACAGATTCTTTCTTCATAAAGAGGATGATAGTATCCCCCTTCAGAACACCCCAGGTTTGGATGCTTTTGAGGATCATGTTGATTAGGCTGCTCAAGTGCTTTGAAAACCACAGACCAAAGAAAATGGTCTAGAAACACGTAGAGTTTTCGTTTCCTTGGCTCCAGAATGCTTTTTAAATTTGTTATCCATCGACTGTAGTAAACAACGGAACAGGGACTTTCTTGTTGGCTCAGTGGTGAAGAATCTGCCCTCTAATGCAGCAGGCACGGGTTCAATCCCTGGTCTTGGAAGATCCCACATGCTGGGGAGCAATTAAGCCCTTGGGTGTCAACTACAGAGCCTGCGCTCTAGACTCCAGGAGCTATGGCAACTGAAGCCTGGGCACTTAGCACCCATGCTCCGCAACAAGGGAAACCACCGCAATGAGAAGCCTGCACACCACTACAAAGAGTACCCTCACATGCTTCAAGTAAAGAAAGGCCTAATATAGCAAGTAATACCCAATGCAGCAAAAATAAATAAGTAAATAAAAATACATATGAAAATTAATAAATAAGTTGTAGCTTCTCGACGTTCACCCTCACGAAGTTCTCCCAGTGCCAGAGGAGAGTCACAGTCTCTCTTCCAGATAGGACTCTGTCTTCCTCAGAGGGAACTGAAATTCCACTTGCTTCAGTGATTCTCCTTACCCTGGTCCAGCCTCTAGGCACCCCACGTTGCTTTATTTGACCGGTCAGTCAAAGTAGCAAAGTGTTAACTGTCAGGAGTACTCATTATCATTCTTATTACAAAGGACTTTGACTTTGCAGAGAGAAGGAATATATATCTCTTGCCTCCATTTCATCCACAACAAAACCCACCATCTGGACACCAAGGATTTCAGGTGAGACGTGAGGATATGGGGCTCTGGGAGATTTCTTGTCCCAGGTCATAAACTTAGGAAAAGGAAGAGCTGGGACACAACAGAGGTCTTTCAATGCCAAAACCACTGGTGGAGAGACCAGAGTTGGGGAAGGTTGTTGCAGACGATCTTGCAGGGTCCCCTGAGATCCACTCTTGCTCCTGAGATCCATTGAGGCAGGCAGCTCTCCTGTTGGTGAAACCAGATGAGGAGCACTGGGTTCTCATGCTGTAGGGACATGTTCAGCTCCCTGCTTCTGCACTCCTCACGCCCCTTACACATTTTTCTACCCAGAAAATCAAGGTTTGTGCCTCAGCTGCAGATAGTCTCGACCTGACTCACCATATACCTGGAAAAGTGCCAGGGAAGATCTTGTGTCCATCCAGTTGAGATGAAGTCACAGTGGGTGGAGGATGATGTCACAGCTGTATTTGGATGTCGGTCTGGGATGGAGTTAATGACTGGCATTGATGTCCAGATGTGGTGACACCACCGAGAGGTTCAAAAGGGGGACCTATGCTAACACATTGTGGTTCACTTATCTGTCTTTCGATTTGCTCTCATCTACTCTCTGATCATCCACCACCTGCCATGCATTGCTCTAACTAAGAGGATCCTCCATGAGGAACAAATCAGACAAAAATGCCACCTGTGGAATCATAATCTGTATTTCCACAAGACCCACAGATATACTCAAGTCTGAACAATGCTGTTACTGGGCATTTGACCCCAGCAGACAGAAGCAAGAAGCCTGGTTATGGGGGGGAGATTTGCAGGAACAGCACTGACCCAGCTCCTCCCCTTCCTCACTCTTCTCCTCATCGCCTCTTCCCACCCCTCAGTTGGGATGTGAAAAGTTATGTCAGCTCTTAGCTTTCCTCAGAAGCCCTCCTGCCCAGCCCAAAGCTGAGCAAGCTCTGTCTCTCTGTAGCTCTTCTCATCCTCCTGGGCACCTTGTTGGCCACCCCCCTGGGGAGCCAAAACAGCAACCAGGCTCAGGTTAAATCCCGACTCACATTCCCCATACAGGCCATGGGGTGGGGAGAATCAGGATAGTCCATTTAAGAGGCTGGAGAACAGGGTTTAGGGTCGTTCTGTTGCCCTCCCTGGATTTCTCCTGGAAGTTGTGCAGTTTTAACTCTAGGGACACTTCCTCATGCTCAAAAGGAATCATTACCTTCCAGCTTTTAATAAAATTTACACACTGAACACTAGCAGACCTGGGACCTCAACTCTGAGACTTTCTATCCCTGATCACTGCCTTGTCCTTAAACTTCACTTTAATGTAAAGGAAAATTTATGTTTGATCCTTGTCCTGCTTCCTAGAACAGACCTCCTGAAAGTCTTACAATTTACTATTTTCATATGTCATGAGATGAGTCTAGGATGGCACTCTTGATAGCTTCCAGATGAGACTGGACTCCAGAACATTCACCTGGTGATTACAGGGTTAGAACCTTCACATTCCAGGCCCTCTGGGGAGAGGTGAGGGTACAAAATTTGAGTTCATTCACCAATGGCCAATGATTCAATCAAATTGACTACCTCGAACCCTCAATTAAAACCCATAATCCTAGGCTTCAGAGAGCTTCAGGGGAGGTGAACCCGTCAAGAGACTGTGAGGGGTGTGTTCTGAGAAAGCATGGGGACTCACCACCCCCACTTCCTCTTTGCCCTGTGCATCTCCTGCCTATGATTTCCCCAAAGTTTTATCCTTTATAATAACTTGAGACAGTAAGCAAAGGGCTTTCTTGAGGTCTGTGACTTGTTCTAGTGATTATTGACTATGGGAGGAGGGCTCATAGAACCATTGAATTTATAGGTAGTTGGTCATATGTATGGGTGATCATGAGACTTGTGATCAACACTTGAAGTAGGGCCTGACCTCAGGGGCAGAGCCCTCAACCTGTACATTGTGTGCTACCTCCATGGATTAAGAATCAGAAGTGAATTGAGCTGTGGGATGCCCAGTGGGTGTTGGAGAATTGGTTGGTGTTGGTACAGATACAACATATTTGCTGGCATTGATGAAACTCAGACACTTTCTCTGCCTTAATTTGTGTCTGGGGTGAGGTTTGGGGACAGGGGATGACTGTATGTGGACAATGCACTCAGAAGTCCTTAATGGTTATCTGCATTTATAGGGTTCTTCATTAATAAGGTTGCAAAATGATTGTATGTTATCCTGATCCTACGACCCACATGCCTTGTGTCCTGAGGCAAGTGATCAGTAATTTCCTCTCCTGGACAGTGGAACTGTGTGATACAACTTCTTTGAAAGGATTACCAATCATGAATACAAAGAGTGTTCCCATTTCATGGTCAATGATGCCCATTGACCACCAAAATATCTTAGTCCAAAAATTTGTCTAGCTTCATTTCCTCACCAACTCACCAAAAAGAAATTTACGTCAAGAAATGATCATTTATTTATGAAATTAATCAGAAAGTCAAGTGTTGGCAAAGCTCTTCCATTACCGAGGCAACTACACGGAGAGCAAGGAGAACAGTTCTTTTGCAACTTTTCCTGTGGGGGCAAGACTGTTTTTTTCCCAGGCTGGTACAATATTCATCAAATGAGGCCCTTCCCATTGTCCCCTTGTCAGACTATTATTTTATTTTCCTATTAGGATATAGAATGTTAGACAGGGTGTCATAATTATATAGACATGTGCCACCATCAAATAGAAATGTTACCATCAGGAATTTTGCTCTATCCTGTCTCTGCAATGACTGTGCACTTGGCATGAATATTAAATGGAAGATTCATTCCCCTGAGAAATCTTTATCAAATATTTGTGCTTCTTTTCCCTAGAAAGCATAGTTCTTGGTGTAGGGAAACAGCTGAAGTAAAATTTACTAACATAATCTGCCTTCTAGGTGGGAGACACACAATACCAAAAGGGAAAAATACTATGCCAGGTCATCATGCTTGTTCTGATGAGGGAGAGTGATGGATGAAGGAGACTGTGCTCCTTCTGTAGGGAAACCCTCTGTGATCTGGAGGCATAGAGAAGAGGCTGCCAACAAACAAACAAATAAAAAAAGGTACAAAACAAAAGTAAGGAACAACAACAACAAATTCTTATTGTGTTTCAACTGCTGCAAGTCCAGGGTGGCTGAGCCTCAGTGGGTGGAGGGGAGGGGAGCGAAAGGGGATGAGCAGGGAGGCCATCAAGGCAAGCCATGGGGAGCCTTGTAGGATTTTATAAGAATCATGATTTGTCTCTGAGAGAGATGGGGAGTCACGGAGGGAATGGTCATGGGAGCAGTGTCATAGGGCTCAAGTTGTATCAGGGTCGCTGTGGCTGCAGTTTGGAGAGTGGCCTAGAGGGGGCGAAGGGCAGAGACTGGGGCCCAAGTGAGCCATGCTGGACCATGGGTCAGTGTTGTTTCCTGGGTCCATCTCAGTTTTCAATTACATAAATGCTTTGCTCTGTGGAGGTGTCTATGGAGGCTTCATTACAAATCATGATTCATTAAATTTATACCCATTTGTGATTGATTGAACCTCCAAATCCTCTCCCCTCCCTGAGGTGTGAGGGCAGTTAAAGGGGGAAGGTGGGGATGAAAATTTCCACCTCTAATCAAGCAGTTGGTTCCTCTGGCAACCAATCCCCATTCTTGGAGTAGGTAGGGGCTTTCAAAAGTCACCTCCCTCACATAATACCGGATTCCCTATTTACTTTCAGCTTTTTCAAACTTCAAACACTGTAGGAGCTCCCATGAGCCAGGAATGTGATGACGGGGGAAGGTTGAGGAAGCAAGTCTTTAGGCGGAAGGACAGTGAATTCAGTTTGGTCAATGTTCAGTCCACGGTGCTTGTAGAACACTTAGGCAAATATGTTGGGTAGATATGGATTCTTTCATTCACTTGTTCATGAAACATTTATTAGGGAACAATATGTGAAGCCTGAAACCATTGGTCAGACTCCATGTCTTCAAACTCAGGCTCTGCCAGGTTACTAGGTGTGTGGTCAATTCAGTTTGCTAGAGCTTTACATTTGTGAGTGCAGAGAGACCTTGAACGGCTACCACAGAGGCGAAATCCTCCTCCCATTTACATAGGAGGAACTACAGGAGGGTCAGAAAAGGTGGGCATTGAGGGCAACTCAGAGGATAATAGTAGCAGAGTGAGTTCCCTGTCTTGATGTGCTGGTAAAAGTCACTGAGTAGATGAGAATTGCAAAGTAACTCTGAGAGAAGTAAAATTCATAATACAAAATACCAGATACCACTTATTGACAACCTACTCTGTGCCAAGCCCTGCACATAAATCTTCATCTCCAAACAACACAACAATCTTAATAAGTTTTTCTTCTGTTCAAAGTCATACAAGCTGAAGCTCAGAGGTTACAGCCTTTCTCCAAGATCACAAAACCAATACTTGCAGGGGCTGAGATTCAAAATTAACATTCTCTGTCTCCCATGATTTTCCTTAAATGAGGTTTGAAAGCTGTGCCTTCAAAAGCCCCGGAGATTCACCAGAGGGGGTTCAAAGTTGGTCAAATAGTGGAGCTTTGCTTTTCATCACTTTTCATGATGAGGGCAACTGGAAACAAATTTTTTAAAGACTTTTTTCCACATTTATGCCAGGAGAGACTTACCTCTGAGTTGGAGCAGGATGTTGGCTGAGAAAAGGCCAATGAATTGAAAAATGAGGAACTCGGAGGTGACTCTGGTGAAGGCATTGGATCTCGATGGTTGTGAGCAACAGAAAATGACTCTTGCTGATGGAAGCAGAGAAGGAATTTATGAGAACAGTGTGGGGATGTAGTGGGCATCCATTCTCCCTTTGTGACTGTATCTTTAAGCAAAATCCTCCTGGATGCTTCTGTTGGCACTCACAGCACTAATTTAGTTCAGCTCACAGTCTGAAGGGAGTGCTAAAAAATCCCAGCATGGAATGTATGGTAAGCAAGGGAGAACCAAGGTCTTCCCGGACAACTTCTGAATCACCTCCATTTTGGGATCTGTTATGATTCATTGATGAAGATAAAATTCCAGGGAGAGCATCTGATTGGCCACTCTTAGCCTAGAGGTAGGGCAGGCCTTCTAATAGGCACCTCAGTCCCTCCTGTCCTGAGTGGAGGAAGAGTCATTCCTCAAGCAAAATTAGGCTATTCTATCAGGAAAAGGAAAAAGAGAGGCTAGGTGACAGAGCAGAAAACAGCCCATATACCCAGAGAGAAAGATGTTTCCATGGAGAGAAGGGAGTTTGAATGGGTGCAACAGTACAACAGAAGAAAGCTCCACTGTTTGGTGAAAGACACGCTGTTTGCTCCTAGAAATTTCTCACATCTTCAATGTTCACTTGGTTACAGTCACCTTAGAGTGGGCAGGACTGCAGCAGACTCATGTAACCTCCCATTTCAACTTTTCCTTCTTCCTTCTCTTCATGAATATGATGTTACACTCATAAAGTTATGTACACAATCTTTGATGCATCGTCTGTGTTAATATCAGATAGATTTGCATGTGTGATGTCTGTGTGTTTGTGTATTTGTAACATTGAAATAACCAGGGCCACGTGACTGACAGTTTTTGGCGAGTGTTTTCCTTCTGAGTTTCAGCTGTTTCTCCTCCAGCAAGTCATGCTCCCTTAGCTGAACTTCAGTTTCTTCATCTGTCAAATAGGAATAATAATACTTACTTCATGAGATGGTTAATAAGAAGAAGCTAGCTTTTAGTGAACACTTACTGTGAGCCTACCCCACAGGTCACCATTTTGAATTCCTTCCAGGCCAGGTGAGTGATAAGGATGGAAGTATTTGGAGTGGGGATGGGGGCAGGGTGGACAACAAGCTGTGGTGGGGAATATGGACACTGGAGAGAACAATCCCCTCATGAGAAGAGAACATCGCTACTTAACTGACTTCATGGCTTTCAAAGTGTGGACACTGAGCAGCACCATCAGGAGCCCTGGAAACCAGTTGATGCAGGTACTCAGGTCCCACCTCTGTCCTACTGAGTCAACGTTCTGGAATGGATATCTCAAATCTCACAACACTTGACTAAGTGAGTCTGATGCTCCCTCAAATTTGATACCCACAGGTCTTGTCAAATACCAGGATTGTGTTGCTCGATCCGTTAGTATTTCCATCAAAGCCAGAAATATACTTTTATATGAAATTCACCACTGTTATATCCTTGCAAATGTTTCCAATTGTAAATGTAGTCTGTGAGCTAACAATACTTATATATTCTAACAATATTTGAACTTCTAGTTTATGCTTTTCCTTTTTAATCTTTCAAATAATCCTAAAGAATCATTATTTGCAACACCACTTTTAAGCAAGAAGACTATGTAGGTCCAAAAAGTGAGGTGCTGTCATATCACATAGCAAGACCATGGCCACCCATGACTTGGATGTGAATGTACGTCTCACAGGGAATGGCATCACAAACATCTAAACGTCTTCTGCCTGCCCCTGGAGAATTCCATCCATTTCAAGAAGTGGCCTTAGGGAGCATGTTATCCAAGTTTCTCACTTTCTTAGGGATAAACTGAGGGTTACAAGCAGAGATATGATCTCAGGTCCATAGTGTGGGGATCACTGGTCTGTACCCAGAATGCAACCCCTGTGATGTTTCTGCCTTGTGATTTCTCTGAAGGTGCCAGCAGGAGCTGGGAAGTAATTACAAACCTCAGTCACTCATGAGCAGGGCAGTGGGAGGTGAAGGGAGTAAGGGTCCAACAGCGGCATTCTCGGTCTGGAGGCATCTAGCCAGGAATAGAGGGAGGAGGACAAGAAGAGGAGGACATTGGGAGAGATAGAGAGACAGATGAGAAAGGAGAGGGGAGAACAAAGAGGAGTCTCTGCCAAGAGGGAGAGTCCCTGATATTCCCTCATCTAGATGGACAGACTGAGGGAGGAAGAGGGGCAGGGCCAGAGGGTCTCCTCAACTAGGAACTAAGTTGGGCACCTGCTGGTTGTGGGTCCTGAGCAAGCCACTTTACCTCTGGGAGCCTCTGCTTTCTGGTTGGCAGAATGTGTTGAGAATCCCAGATGTTGTAGGATTGACAAGAGGCTAAATGAAATCATACATGTGAAATGTCTCAGCAGAGAGCAGACCCTCCACACACAGTGGCTTGCTTTTTGAGTACCCCAGTCCTCATACCCTTGTGTCCTGGGGCAGGTGAGTGTTGAGATCTCCTGTCCTTGTCAAGAGAAGTGTATCTTTGTGCCAGGAAGGCAGCTCCTCCTGTCCTCTACAGCTCATCACCAGTTCTGTGTCTGTCTGACATTTGGCTGGGCTTCCTTGTGGGGCTTCTGGGCATTGAGCCCAGCTCCGTTCTCCTTGACCCTGGAAGTGGAGCACATTTTGTTTGTGTGTGTGTGTGTGTGTGTGTGTGTGTGTGTGTGTGTGTGTGTGTGTGTTAAAGGATTACTGCTTCAATATCTGTGATTGAATGATTTAGGGGGCGGCCTTAGTGCTACATGGTTGTCACTGGGAGTGACTATATGGGAGTGAGTGGACAGATTCTGGACGTGGAATCCCTCACAACTGCACTACACTTTACAGCCTACAATGCATGAGAGTGCATGTGCACAGACTCTGAACCAGATTCCTGGATTCAAATCCTCTCTCTACATTCTGAAACTCTAGGCAAATTACTTTATTACTTGTTACCTCAGGTTCCTCCTCTGTATCGTGAAGAAGTATCACCACTTCCTCTCCCATCTTTTAGGATTTTTGAGGATTAGATGAGCTAATTCATGGCAAATGCTAAGGATAATGCTTGACACATAGATGAATCAAAGTTTTACCTGTTGTAATTACTTCTTCTTATCATTATTATTATTTTCTATTGTTGTTGTTGTTGTTATTATTATTATTATTATTATTATTATTATTATTATTACAAAGTACCTCGACTTCTTAGGGAGAAATAAACATTACCAACACTTTGCTTGAAGAATGTATACAGCCAGAGTGAGGATAAGTTTTGACTCCACTCTTAGGTCTTCTGCACCCATTGCTTCCAAAGCAACCTCATGATGCCAGCAGCAATGATCTTGTGACATTTGAAGACACAGAGCTCTGGGAGATTTAAGTCCTCAGGCACAAAGTTAGGAAAAGGCAGATGGTTCCCAAACCGAGGTCCTATGATTCTAAAAGCACTGGGGGACAGAGCAGCAGTAGGGGGACTGTTGTAGGCGATCTTCCAAGCTCCCCTGAGGTCCTCTCAGGAAGGTAACTGTCCTGTTTTTGAAACCAGGTGAATGGGGTGGGAGGTCATGCTGCGGTGGAATGCTCACTTCCCTGGTTTCCCTCTGCCCACACCCATTCTCTTTTTTTCTACCCAGAAAACAGGTTTGCTTCCCCAGGAGGATATCACATTCTTCCAATTCATGTTCTGCCTGGACCACAGTTCCAGGTAAACAGCAAGTGTCCATCTAGTTGAGGAACTGTGGTAAAGGTTGCTAGAAGGTATCCTGTGTCACATCTGTCTTCTGAGTTAGGTAGGGGTAAGGGTGGGGATGAAGGGTATTGATGCCTAAGTTGGATGTCACCTGCAGGAGTAGAAAAGGAGGCCCTGAGCTAACACACTGCTGATCATTTACCTGTCCTTTGAATTGCTCTCATCCACTCACTGACTGTCCATCACCTGCCAGGCACTGCTCCAGGTGCAGAGATGCTCCCTGAATCACCATATTGGACAAATTCCACCTGTGGAATCACCTGTGTTTCCATGAGACCCACGGGCGTAGTCAAGTCTGAGAAAGGCTGCCACAGAGCATTTGGCCCCAACAGACAGGAAAAGGAAGCCTGGAAAGATTGGGAGTTTATGAAATAAACAGGACTCACCCCAGCTCCTCCCCTTCCTCATTCCTGCCATCGTCTGATCGCACCGCTTACCTGGGTTATGAAAAGATCTGTCATCTCCCAGCATTCCTCAGAAGCCCTCCTGCAAGACCATAGAGATGAGCCAGCTCTGCCTGTCGATAGCCCTTCTCAGCCTCCTGGTTACCCTGGTCTCCTGCATCCCGGGGGGTATAAACAGCAAACACACTCAGGGTAAGTCCCCACTTACCTCTGTTCTACAGGCTGGGTGGGGAATGAGTGGAGTCTTTGGAAGGAGCTGGGGAGCAGAGGTGGGGCGGCGGTGCTGCCACTCTGTCTGGATTTCTCCTGGGAATTTGGGCAGTTTGAACTCCAGGGACATTTCATGACTCTCAATAGGAAAAAAATAATAATTAAAAAAATATACCCCCCCTAACTCTACCAGATCAGGTGCTCCATCCCTGAGACTCTCTAGTCCAGGCCAGTGCCATGTCTCTGAACCTTACTGTAGTGTAACCAAAAGATCAACATTTGATCCTTGTCCTCATCCTGGAACAGACCTCCTGAAACTCCTGGAATTTACTCTCCTTTTTATGGTAATGGGGTGAGTAAAGGAAGGTGACCTGAGAGACCTTCAGGACGGGGCTGGTCAACAAAAGCCCCAATCATGGGTTTAGAGGTTAGAACTTTCAATACTCTCCACCCAGCACCCATTGGAGACGGGAGGGTACTCAGATGCAGATCAATCACCAGTGGCCAATAATGCAATCAATATGCCTGTTTCTTGACCTTTCAATAAAAATCCATAAAGTTTCAGAGAGCGTTCGGGGTGGTAAACACAGAGGTGTTCTGGGGGTGGTGTGCTCCACTAGGGCATGGGGGCTCTGCACACGTCTACACCCCATTTGCCCTATTCATCTTCTCCACTTCACTCTCGTTGTGTTTTGTCCTTTATAATAACATAGGAATTGTAAATAACAGGTTTTCCTGAGTTTGGTCACCGCCTCTATTGGTTATTGAACATGGAGGTGTAGTTATAGAGCCTCTGATTTTATCCAGTTAGTGGCAAGCATGAGTGATTCTGGACCACATGTGGGAATTTGAAGTGAGGACAGACTTGAACCCTCAACCTGCGGGATGCGTTCTAATTGCACAGATTTACTATCAGAGGAAATTCCCTTGTGGGATGCTCAGCGGGTAATGGGAATTGGGTGGTGTTGATAGAGACACCATGTATTGGGTGTCAGGGAAAAACACAGACTCACTCTTCCCTGTGATTTGGGGTCTCCGGTGAGTCTTGCGGACAAGGAAGTAATGAAAGTGCCAAATTGCACCCAGAAACTCTTACCAGTTATCTGTATGTTCAGAATTCCTGGCAGAATCAGGTAGCTTAGCAAAATGTCTTGTGACATAATAGTATCTTGTCCTGAAACTACCACCCACATGCTTGTGTCCCTGGAGCAAGTCATCTACAGTTTCCTCAGCTGAATAGAGGAACCATGTTACATGGGTTGTTTGAACAGCTTACCAGTCCAGAATTTAAAGAGTTTATACACATATCATGGCAAATTTGGTCAATTTTCCACCAAGATGTGTTAACCTGAAAAACTTTCTAGACCTATACATTTGGAAAAGAAACTATTTAGCTGTGAAATAATAATTATTCTTTTAGTATTAAAATTAATCAGAAAGACATGTGACCACTGAGCAGAGTAACTGCAGGGAAAGTAAGAAACAGAGACCTCCGTTATGTGAGTTGACTTCTGGGGCCAATGTTGGCAAAATATTATTAAGTCTTAAAGCCCTTTCCCTTGTCCCCTGCTTGACTATTGACTATTATTTTATTATCCTCTCAGCCTATAGAAGCTTAGAGGTAGATTGATAATTACGTAGACCTGCCCCATCATCAAGGAGACAGGAATTCAATTATATTCATTCTAATCAATGACTGTGCACTTGGTGTGAGCATGAAATGGGAGATTCATTCCCTTGCCATATAGTTATTACGTCCTGAGATAGCATTGTTCTTGTTGCAGGGAAAGAGTTGTAGACAAAGTATGGCAATATAACTTGCCTACTAGGAGGGAGAGAGACAAGGGCAAAAGGAGGGAATACTATGTTAGGTTATGAGTGTGTTGAGGGAGAGACAGTTGGGGATAATGGAGGCTGTGCTCCTTCTGTACAATGATGGGCAAAACCCTCCGTGAGAAGGGAGTGTTGGAGCAGAAGCTGCAGATACAACATAGCTGGTGTAAACCAGCAACAGGAATTACCAGGCTAGCTGGAGCTGAGTGGGTGGGAGGGGAGCAGAGGGGAAGGTGAGGAGATCAAAGAGGCCATGGGACAGACCCTGACGAGCGTTGCAGGATAAGAATCAGAATTGGGCTGCAGGAGAGATGGGGAGTCACTGAGGGACTGGTCATGGGAATAATGGGAGAAGATTCGAGTGGCTGCAGTGTGGAGAGTGGCGTCTAGAGGACTGAGGACAGGACCAGAGGTGCAGTGTGCAGGCTGCTGCAGTGGTCCAGGGGAGCCAAGATAGAGGGTGTACCTATGCTGTTCCCTGGGTCAATGCAAGTTCTCTTGAATAAGAGGAATGACTTGCTCTGTTGAGTTTTTTATGGAAGCTTTGTTACATGGTCATGGTGCATTAACTCATGAGCCATTCATGATTGATCAACCTCCAGCTCCGCTCCCCTTCCTGAGGTTGTGGGCCTTTTGGGGCATTGTAGATGGAACCCATGGGGGAGGGTAGGCATGAAAGGTCCAACCCTCCTGTCAGGCAGTGGTTTCCCCTGGCAACCTGACCCCTTTCTGAGGTTACTAGGGTCTTCCCAAAAGTCACCTACTTCACATAACAAAGACACTTTTATTGCTCTCAGTATTTAAGAACTACCAACGGTTTTGGGAATTCTGTGCCAGGAAAAGGCTGAAGAACAAATGTACATATTTCTTATTATAAGTCATAATATCAACATAGTGTCAATATTCAATTTATACAGCCTCTGTGAGGTAAGCAAAGAAAACACACTGCTATGTTTTCTTCTTGGCTTTCTCCATTACGGACTAATTCCTCCGCATGATTTTATTAATAATGGAATATTTTTACCATACACATAAGGGCAGAGAATAGGATTATAAAACCCAGGTACTCAGCTCCAATAATTACTGACATATGGCAACAATTCTATACCTTGTATACCCTTTTTAATTTTTGGTTGGTAGATTTTCTTGAAGTTAATCAAAGGCATCATACCAATTTATCTTAAAATAATTCATGAAGGAGATGTTAATTTTTACATGCTGACTGTATCATGTCATGCCTAGAATCATTAATAATAAGTCTCAGATAGCAGGTTGTCAAAAGGCCTTTTCAATTTGACCTTCCCCCGGAACCCTGACATTGTCTATGACAAACAAACGGGTGGTTTCAGTTGTTGACCTTGCAGACCGAGCTGTGATGACCATCCTCATAACTGACCCAGTTGCTCTCCCATCCCAGTAACTTCTCAGCCTATCTTCCACCTGAAGCCTCAATATAAGGGTCACAGTGTGATCCCCTCCATCTTGTACTACTGCAACGAAAACACTTGGGAATGCAAGATCTTTACCTATGGTGGCCTCCACAGAAAATGGACAATGCTATACTTCACCACAAAAGAAGAATGCACGAAGTTCTGCCGTAGTCATGCGGGGACTCTGGGGTAAGAAAGGAGGCGGGCAGTGTGGGAGGCATAGAGCTGGGGAAAGAGGTGCAGAACAGGGGCCACACACCATTCAACCCTGCACATGGTCTTTCCTCCTCCCTGCCTCCCAGGAGAAGTGGCTGCAGTGTCCTGAAATATCACACACTGAGCCCATCCTCCATGTGTCAGCTTGACACAAGGTCACCCCCAGAAGCCTCGTTACAATGCTCTGAGCCTACTCACATGCTCCCCCTTTTCAGAATGGAAAACTGAGTCAGCCACCCTACAGACAGGTTTACACTTCTCCTGAGCACCCCGCTTAGGCTTGGAAAATTCACTTTCTTCTTCTTGGTCATTGCGGTCCTCGGGTGGACTGTGGTTGTATATTTCTGGAAAAGTCTAGGATCTGTCAATTTGAAAGGTGTCCAGGTCTGGGGCTTCAGAGATGTCAACCAGCAAGTTTCTTTCTTTTTGCAGAGAACCTGGGAGCAGTACACTCCGGACTGTCTGAAATCTGAGGAGGACCCATGCACAGCTGGGCTTTGGCTTCTTCTGAAACAGTTTGGTCTGCTCTGAGCCCTTCTCAACCCTCTCCCCCTCAGCAGCACCCTGCCTCATACCTTCCCCCCATGGATCTACTTGCTTTAGTTCTGTCTCATCCGATGGGTTCTAACTACCATGACAGCAAGTCTTCCCTTGATCCCTTGCACTTAGCACAGTTCCTGGCACAAAGGAGACAGTCCATAAATATTAGAGGGAGGAAGGAACGAATGCAGGAGCACATTGTTCATGACCCGAGTAATTATACTGCCTATGGTTTGAAGCCAGGATTCTTGTCTTAACCCTCATCCTCACTACATCTGCACTGTCATCCCCCGCCCCACCATCAAGGCTCACATTGTGGGTGGGCAGGGTGGAATTTTTGGCATCCAGTGCTTAGCATCAGTGGTGGGAGAGGTCTTTTTCATAAAGCTGCCCTTTTCCTGTCTGTGGCTTCAAACAGTCTGTCTTGTATTTTAATAAAATAATATTCAAATTAAACTAACTGGAGTGGATTCCTTTTTGCAACTAAGAACCTTAACCAATAGGGGACCTGGAAATGCGTGTCCTTCTCACTGTTCTGCAGAACAGGGGGCACCTCCCCGTATCCGGTCCTGAGACTGTATCCTTCCAAATAAAGGAAAAAAACCCATTAGAACACCATCTACCTCTTAATGGCCACCTCAAGCTACACAAAAACCCGGCTGACACTCAGAATGAAAGTTTTCATTCTTTTTTATTTTAAAAAAATTTATGTATTTTTTTTTTATTTTTTGGGGGGGTACACCAGGTTCAATCATCCGTTTTTATACACATATCCCCATCTTCCCTCCCTTCCTTGACGCCCCCCCCAAGCCCCCCCCCACCCTCCCCGCCCCAGTCCTCAAAGGCATCTTCCATCCTCGAGTTGGACTTATTTATTTATTTAATTTATTGGCTGCGTTGTGTCTTCATTGCTGCACACGGGCTTTCTACAGTTGTTGCAAGTGGGGGCTACTCTTCATTGTGTTGTGCAGGCCTCTCATTGCAGTGGCTTCTCTTGTTGTGGAGCACAGGCTCTAAGAGCATGGGCTTCAATATTTGCATCACATGGGCTCAATAGTTATGGCTCACAGGCTCTAGAGCACAGGCTCAATAGTTGTGGCACATGGGCATAGTTGCTCCACGGCATGTGGAAGCTTCCCAGGGCAGGGCTCGAACCCATGTCCCCTGCATTGGCAGGCGGATCCTTAACCAGTGCACCACCTAGGAAGTCCATGCTTTCATTCTTTACTTCTTGAGCCTCCTGAGATTTGGGTGCAGGCTGGTTTCCTGACTCGCAGAAAGATAAAGGAAGGAGCATGAGGCTCCATTTTCCAGATGTCCAACGGATCCCCTGGCTTGAGGTCATAAGTGGGGAGGGTGTTTCTTACTCCAGTTAAAGAAGGGCAACTACCTTTTCAGTGTACAAGGCTCTGTGTTAGCATTTGGCCTGCATTCTTCAGTTAATCTTCCTAAGACTCCTTCAAGAGAGGAAACCATTGCATGCAGATATCAGTTAGCTGCTATATGCATTTCCTAACACAGCAGGTCCCAGCTTTCCCAAGTAGAGCAACTTTGACAAGGTTTTCATGCTCTTGCCCCTGGAAAGATGTGGGATAGAGGCACCTTTGGAGAACAGAGAGTGTGTTTCACTACACAGGAGAAAATTGAGGCATGGGAACAACAACAAACATAGTATGGAAATAAACAAGAGCACAGATGGTGTTTGTGCTGTTACTCACTTCCTTGTCGTCCTGGGCAAATTTCTCAACATCTCTGAGCATTACTTTCTTTAAGTGTAAAATAAGGATAATGGTTTCAGTTGATAATATTTCCAGCCAGAGAGCACCAGACACACTCCATTTCCTAGCTGAACTTGGCACGCTTATTACTCATTGCAGCAAAGAATAGGAATCACTTTGGAAAACAGTATGATGTCTCAGTAAGAGAAGGTGAGAAAGAACTTACAGGATCTGGGATTGTAACATGTGATATGGGGGAGGGTTTCAGTATGCTGTCTCTGCTCTGGATGTCTGCTGTCAGGAAGTGGGGCTGTTCTCGGAGTGGGTACCTGTAAAGGAAGACTAGATAGAGGTTAGAGCTGTACTTGGTAAAAAGTAGCAGTCACTGAGGATAGGAGGATGCTTGCTCATTTTTGTGGTTTGTGTAATTTAACTCGGTTTTTATGTGTTCAAACATGAGTACCAAATGTCCTATTGTTCTCTTGATCCATCATGGGCAAGGATGGCCCTGTCTCATGTTTAAGTTTTGTGAAATATTTATGTTGACCAAGAGAACATAAGGCCCACTCTGATGCCAGATCAGGTCTTGGAATTCAGGGGTTACATTTTTCACTCTCCATCAATCTTATAAAGTTGAGCTAAGAGTTGAAAAGACATGATACTTATTAAATTCTTGTACAAGTATTGGCAGAGCAACTTTTTAATGAATGCCATTTTGATAAAAGCAGTAGGAATTCTGTATTTATATAAACTATTAAATTTTTATTAAAATTATTAATTTATAACCTTGTATTAGAAGAATGACTGGGTATTCATGAAAGGAGACTGGCTTGTCAAACTTGCTATGCTGCTGTGTGATCTTGGGCAAGTCACTTCCCCTGTCTGAGCCACAGTTTCTTTCTCTCTAAAAGAAGATGATAGTATCTGCCTTCAGAAAGCCCCAAGTTTGGATCCTTTTGAGAACCATGTTGATTAGGCTGCTCAAGTACTTTGAACACCACAGACCAAAGCAAATGGTCTGGAAACACATAGAGTCTTAGTTTCTTTGGCTCCTGACTGGTTTTTAAATCGGCTATCCATTGACTGTAGTAAACAAAGGAACAGGGACTTTCTTGGTGACTCAGTGGTGAAGAATCCACCTACCAAATAATTGGACATGAGTTGGATCCCTAGTCTGGGAAGATCCCGTATGCTGGGGAGCAATTAAGGCCATGGACAACAACTACGGGGCCTGCACTCTGGAGTCCAGGAGCCACAATTACTGAAGCCCGGGCACTGAAGCCTAGAACCCATGCTCCCCAACAAGAGAAGCCACTGCAAAGAGAAGCCCACACAACACAACAAAGAATAGCCACACTTGGGTCAAGTGGAGAAAGACCTCATGTAGCAAGGAAGACGCAACACAGTCAAAATAAATAAATAAAAATAAATTTCAAAATTAAAAAAAAAATGGACAAACAGCTTAAATTGTTGTAGTGCCCCCTTTTAGAAATTCACCCTCAGGAAGTTCCCCCAGGGCCAGAGGAGACTCACAGTCCCTCTTCCAAATAGGCCTCCTGCTTCCTCAGAGGGAACTGAAAGCTCCCTTGCTTCCATGATAAAACTTACCCTGGTCCAGCCCCTTAGCCACCCCTGGTTGCTTTATTTGAACATCTGGTCCAAGGAGCTAAGAATTAACTGTCAGAAGTACTCATCATTCTCATTAAAAAGAATTTTGACTTTGCAAGGAGAAGGAATATATATCTCTTGCCTCCATTCCATCCAAAACGACCCACAATTTGGGCACCACGGATTTCAGGTGACATCTGAAGACCTGGGGCTCTGGGAGATTTCTGGCCCCTCATCATAAAGTTAGGAAAGGGGAGAGTTGAGACTCAGGTCCTCCGATCCCACAACCACTGGCGCAGGGACTACACAGGCAGCACTCCTGTTGAAGAAGCCAGGTTAGGGGTTGAGTGGTCATGCTATGGAGACATGTTCAGCTCCCTGCTTCCCCTCTGCCCATTCCCTTTAATCTTTTTTTCTCCCCAGATAACCAAGGTCTGTGCCTCAGATGGAGATAGTCTGCCTGGCTCACCATATGCCAGAAAAAGTGCCAGGGAAAGAGCTTGTGTCTCTCCAGTTGAGATGCTGTCAAAATGGGTGCAGAATGATTTCCTTAGTCACACCTGTCTTCTAAGGTCAGTCTGGGCTGGGGGGAATGACTGGCACTGATGCCCAGGTGTGGCACAGCAACAGGAGGCTCCAAAGGAGAACCTGAGGTTACACACTGCGGTTCACTTATCTGTCCTTCGATTTGCTCTCATCTACTCTCTGATGGTCCATCACCCACCATCTACTGCTCTAAGTGCTGGGATGCACCATGAGGAACAAATCAGACCAAAATCCCACCTGTGGAATCACAATCTGTGTCTCTACAAGACCCACAGGCATAGTCAAGTCTGGGTAGCCCTGTTACTGGGCATTTGGGCCCAGCAGGCAGCAGCAGGAAACCTGGTTATGGGGGGAGATTTGCAGGAACAGCACTGACCTCAGCTCTACCCCTTCCTCACTCCTCTCCTCATCACCTCTTCCTACCCCTCAGTTGGGATGTGAAAAGCTCTGTCACCCCCCAGCTTTCCTCAAAAACCCTCCTGCAAGGCCCCGAGGCAAAGTTGGCTCTGTCTCTTTGCAACCCTGCTCATCCTGCTGGGCACCCTGGTGTTCATACCCCAGGGAGAGAAAACAGCAACCAGGTGCAGGGTAAGTCCTTGCTCACCTTCTTCTACAGGCTGGGCGGGGAGGGGAATACGGGAGTCCACATAAGAGGAGGGGAAGAGGGGTTGGGAGGTGCTTCCATCATCTCTGGATTTCTCCTGAGAACTTGGGCAGTTTTAACTTCAGGGACATTTCCTTACTCTCAAAAGGAATCATTACATTCCAGTTTTTTATAAAAGTAACACACAACACCCTACCAGACCAGGGACCTCCTCTCTGAGACTTCCTATCCCTTGTTACTGACTTGTCCCTGAACTTCACTTTAATGTAAAGAAAATATCCATGTTTGATACGTGTACTGGTTCCTAGAACATACCTCCTGAAAGTCTTGCAATTTACTCTCTTCATAGGTCATGGGAAGAGTCAAGGATGGCATCCTAGATAGCTTCTGGGTGGGGCTGGACTCCAGAAGATCCACCTGGTGATTACAGGGTTGCAACCATTGAGGTGAACACATCAAGGGAATGTGAGGTGGGGGGTGTTCTGAGAGCACATGGAAGCTCACCACCCCCACTCCCTCTTTGCCCTATGCATCGCCTACATAGGGTTTTCCCAAAGTTTTATCCTTTATAATAACTTGCAATAGTAAATAAAGGACTTTCCTGAGGTCTGTACATGGTTCTAATGTTTATTGACTATGGAAGGAGGGGTAATGGAACCTCTGAATTTATAAGCTGTTGGTCACATATGTATGGCTGGTCATGGGACATGTGATCATCACTTGAAGTAGGGGCTGACCTCAGGAACTGAGGCTTCAAACCGTTCAGTATGTGCTACCTCCAAGAATTTGGCATTAGAAGTGAATTGACTTGTGGGATGCCCAGTGGGTGTTGGAGAATTGGTTGGTGTTGGTACAGACACAACATATTTGCTGTCAAGAACCAAAGCTGAACTCATGCTTTGCTCTAACTTGTGGCTGGGATGAGGTTTGGGGACAAGGATTATTGTATGTTGGATAGTGCACTCCGAAGTCCCTACAAGTTATTTGAATTTTCAGAATTCCTGGCAGAATCACATTCTTCATTAATTGGGTTGTGACATGATGGTATCTTGTCCTGATCCTACAACCTACATGCCTTATGTCCTGAGGCAAGTGATCAGTAAATTCCTCTCCTGGACAGTGGGACCATGTTATACAACTTCTTAGAAATCATTACCAGTCATGAATATAAAGAGTTTATCCAAAAAAAAAAAAAAAGAGTTTATCCATTTCATGGTCAGATATGTCCATTGTCCACCAAAACTTCTTAGTCTGAAAATTGGTCTAGCTTCATTTCCTCAACAAAGCCCAAAAGAAATTTGCATCAAAGAATGATCATTTCTCTTTTATGAAATTAATCAGAAAGTCAAGGGTTGGTAAACCTCTTTCTTTCCTGAGGCATCTACAGGGAGAGCAAGAAAAGCAGTACTTTTGCAAGTTTGCTTGTGGGGGCAAGACTGTTTTATCCAGGCAGGTACAATATTAGTCAAACGAGGCCCTACCCCTTGTCCCCCAGTCAGACTATTCTTGTATTTTCCTATTAGGATAGAGAATGTTAGAAATGGTCTCATAATTACATAGACATGCGCCACCACCAAATAGAAATGTCACCTGCAGGAATTTTGCTCTATCCTGTCTCTTCAATGACTGTGCACTTGGCATGAGTATGAAATGGGAGATTCTTTCCCTGATAAATTGTAATCAAATATTTATGATTCTTGTCCCTCGAAAGCATAGGTCTTGGTGTAGAGAAACAGCTGAAATCAAATTTAGTAAAATAATCTGCCTTCTAGGTGGGAGACAGACAATACAGAAAAGGGAAAATACTATGCCAGGTCCTGATGCTTGTTTTGAAGAATGAGAGTGATGGAGATAAGGGAGACTGTGCTCCTTCAGTAGAGGGTCCGTGAAACCCTCTGCAATAAGGAAACACTGAGAAGAGGCTGCAAAAACAAAAAGACCAAACAAAATAATATAAAAAACAAAACAAAACAAAATTAAACAACAATGACTAAAGTTCTTGCTGTGTTTCCACAGCTGCAAGGACCCACGTGCTTGGAGTTTAGTGAGGGGAGGGGAGAGGAGCGAAAGGGGATGAGGCAGGGAGGCCATCGAGGCAAGTCATGAGAAGCCTTGTAGTGCTTTACAGGAATCAGAATTTGACTCCGAGAGAGGTGGAAAGTCAAGGAGGGATTGGTCATGGGAGCAGTGGGATAGAGCTCAAGTTGTATCAGTGCACATGTTGCTGCAGTTTGGAGAGTGGCCTCTAGAGGGCGAAGGGCAGAGCAGAGAGCCAGTTTAACTATGATGGGCCATGGGTTTATGCAGTTTACTGGGTCCGTCCCAGTTCTCAATTACATGAATTCCTTGCTCTGTGGAGATGTCTATGGAGGTTTCATCACAATCGTGATTCATTAAATCTTTAGCCATTTGTGATTGATTGAGGTGAGGGTGCAGTTATAGGGTGGAAAGTGGGGAAGAGAATTCCCACCCTCTAATCCTGCATTTGGTTCCCCTAGGAACAAATCTCCATCCTTGGATTAGGAAGGGACTTTTAAAAGTCACATTCCTCACATAATAAATTCCTCCCTTTTTACTCTCTTCTCTTTCAAAATTCCAGCATTGGAGGAGCTCCCATTATGCCAGGAATGGGATGATAACGGGGAAGGTAGGGGAAGTGTTCTTTACAGGGAAAGACAATGAATACAATTTGGTCAATGTTGAATCCTTGGTGCTTGTAGAACACTTCGGGAAGGATGTTGAGAAGACATATATTGATTTATTCAGTTGTTCATGAAACGTTTATTAGGGATAAAATATGTGAAGACTGAAACCATTGATCACACACCATGTCTTCAAACTCTGGCTTTGCCAGTTTTCTAGGTGTGTGGCCAATTCAGTTTGCTAAAGCTTTACATTTGTGAGTGGAGGTAAACCTTGAATGGTGTCCACAGAGAGGGAGTCCTCGACCCATTTATATAGCAGTAACCATAGGAGGCTCAGAAAACGTGGAGATAGCTGGCACTTCAGAAAGTGCAAGTAGCAGAGTGAGTTCCCTGACTTGACTTGCTGGTAAAAGTGAAAGTCTATGAGAATCACTAAGTAACTCTGAGAGAAGTAGAAGTAATAATACAAAATACCCATTACCTCTTCTTGACAACCTACTCTGTGCCAAGCCCTGCACATATGTCTTCATCTGTAAACATCTCAACAAATTTAATGTTTTTCTTCTGTTTAAAGTCATACAAGCTGAAATTCAGAGGTTTTAAGACCTTCTCCAAGGTCACATAACCAATGATGACAGTGGCTGGGATTCAAACTCAATACTGTCTCTCTCCCATGGTTTTCCTGAAAAGAGGTTTGAGCTCTGTGGTGCCTTCAAAAGCCCTGGAGATTCACAAGAGGAACTCAAAATTCTTCAAATTAGGAGCTCTGCTTTTCATCATTTGTCATAATGAGATGAGTTGGAAACAAATTTTGTAAAGAATTTTCTTCCCCATTATGCCAAAAAAGCCTTACTTGTGAGTTAGAGGAGGATGCTGGATGAGAAAAGGCCACCGGATTGAAAAATGAGGAACTTGGTGGTGACCATGGTGTAGACATCTGATCTTGTTGTTTGTGAGCAATAGGAACTGACTCTATTGGAGGCAGAGAAGGAATTTGTGAGACCAACATAGGGATGTAGTGAGTATCCATTCTCCCTTCATGACTGTAATCTTTAGTGAGATCCTCCTGGAATCTTGTGTTGGCACCCACAGCACTAACTGATTTAGTTCAGCTCACAGACTGAAGGGAGTTCTCAAAGATCCCAGCTTGGAAAATATGGTAAGCAAGGAAAAGCTAAGGTCTTCCCAGGCCACCTCAGAATTACCTCCATTATGGGGTCATTTGTGATTTACTGATCAATATTCTGTTACAGGGAGAGCATCTGATTGGCCACTCTTTGTCTGCAGGTAGGGCAGGAACTTTGACATGGGCACCTATCCTGCCAGTTTTGGATGGATGAAGTGTCATTCCTCAAGCAAAATGAGGCTGATATATCAGGATAACAACAAACAGATGCTAGGTGACAGAGCAACTAAATAGTCTATATACTCAGAGAGAGAAGTTTCCATTGAGAGAAGAGACTTTGAATGGGTGCTACCGTCCATGAGGAAAAGGCTCCATTGTTTCATAAAAGGAACCCTGTTTATTGCTTGGAATTCCTCATATTTTCAATGTTCACTTGTTTAGTCACCTTAAAGTGGGCATGTCTACAGCTGATCAAGGCACGTCCTCTTTGAAACTTTCCTTCTTTCCTTTTATTTCCTTTCTTACTTTTCATGATAAATGTGATGTTACACTCACGAAATCATGTCCACAATCTTTGATGCATCATCTATGTTAATATCAGATAGATTTGCCTGTGTGATGTGTGTATGTTTGTGTATTTGTAACATTGGAATAACTGGGGCCATATGAGTAACAGTTTTTGGCAAGCGTCTTCCTTCTGATTTTCAGCTCTTTTTCCTCCACCGAGTCATTTTCCCTTAGCTGAACTTCAGTTTGTTTATCTGTCAAATAGGAATAAGAATACTTACATCTTAAAATGGTTGAATAAGAAGAAGCTACTTTTATTGAACACTCACTGTCACCCCACCACACAGGTCGCAATTTTAAATTCATTTCAGATCAGATGTGTGATGAGGATGGAAGTATTTGGAGTGGGGGTGGGGGAAGAGTGGACAACAATGCATGGTGGAGATTATGGAAACTGGAGAGAACGCTCCTCTCATGAGAAGAGAGCAGCTCTACTTAGCTTATTTCATGGTTTTCACAGTGTGGACCCTTGAGCAACACCAGCAGCAGCCCTGGAAACCTGTTAGATGCAGATCCTCAGGTCCCACCCCTGTCCTAGTGAATCAAAACTCTGGGGGTGGAGGAGATCTCAAATCTGTGTTTGAACACTTGGCTAAGTGCCTCTGATGCTCACTCAACTTTGATAGCCACAGCTCTTGTGAAACTGCAGGACTCTCTTGCTAGATCCTTTCCTTTTTGCAACAATGTTAGAAATATACTTTTATATGGAAATCCCACTGTGAAATCATGGCAAGTGTTTCAATTTGTAAATTATAGTGTGTGAGCTAACAATACTACATTCTAACAGTATTTCAACCTCTCGTTTATGCTTTTCCTTCTCATTTTTAAAATACTCCTTTAAAAAAAGTATTTTGGAAACACTGTTAAGGAGGAAGATTATGTAGGTTCAAAATGTGAGGTGCTGTTATATCACAAGGCTAGAAAATTACCACCCATGACTTGGGTCTAAATGTATTTCTCACAGGGCACAGCATCACAAAAATATAAACATCTTCTGCCTGCCGGGTGCATTCCATTCATTTCAAGAAGTGGCCTTAGATAGCATGGATCCAAGATTCTCCATTTGCAGAGGGATAAACTGAGGATTAGAGGCAGAGATATGACCTTCTGCTCACAGTGTTGGAATCACTGCCCTTTACCCAGAATAAAATCCCTGTGATGTTCCTGCCTTGTGATTTTTCTGCAGATGACTTGAGGAGCTGGGAAGGTTTGTAATTAGACACCTGAGTCACTTTTGAGGAAGGAGGTGGAGGGAGGTTGGGCCCATCAGGGGCCTTCTGGGTCTGGGGGTAACTAACCTAGACTTGTGGGAGGAGGACCAGGAGAGGAGGATATTGGGAGAGATAGACAGATGAAAGAGGAGAAGGGAGAAAAAGGAGTCCTTGCTGTAAGGGAAAGTCTCTGCTGTTCCCTGGTCTCAGATGGACAGACTGAGGCTGGAAGAGGGGCAGGGCCACAGGGCCTCCTAAACTAGCATCCTAGTTGTGCCACCTGCTGGTTGTGGGTCCTGAGAAAGTCGCTTTACCTCTGTGAGCCTCTGCTTTCTTGTTGGAAAAAGGGAAATCCAAGATGTTGTAAGATTGACATGAGGCTCGATAAAATCATACTTGTGAAATGTCTCTGGACACACAGTGGCTTGTTTTGCGAGTACACCTGTCTTGATGCCCTTGTGTCATGGGGCAGGTCAGTGCTGAGATCTCCCTCCCTTCTCAAGGGATAGGGTGTCTTTGTGCCAGGAAGGCAGCCCCTTCTGTCCTCTGCAGCTCATCAACAAGCTCTGCGCTTGTTTGACATTTGGCTAGGCTTGCTCCTGGGCCTTCTGGGCATAGAGCCCAGCTCCCTTCTCCTTGACCCTGGAAGTGGAGCACAGTGTGTGTGTGTGTGTGTGTGTGTGTGAGAGAGAGAGAGAGAGAGAGAGAGAGAGACTGTGTGTGCATGTGTTAATGGAAAATTGCTTGTATATGTGTGGATGAGTAGGCTGAGGGGGCCTTAGTGTTACATGATGGTGACTGGGAGTGAACATATGGGAGTGAGTGAGGAGACTGTGGGAGTGTAATCCCTCACACGTGCACTCTAGTTTACAGTTTACAATGCAGCAGAGTGCATGTGCACAGACTGAACCAGATTCCTGGATTCACATCCTCTCTCTGCATTCTAAAACTTTAGGAAAATTTCTTTATTTCTTTTTACCTCAGAGGTCTCTCCTCTGTAACATGAGGAAATATCATTAGTTCCTCTCCCCTCTTTTAGGATTTCTGAGAATTAGATGAGCTAATACATGGCAAGTGCTTGGGATAATGCCTGACACATAGAAGAACCTAAGTTCTACCTGCTGTAATTACTTTTATTATTATTATTATTATTACTACTACTACTACTACTACTACTACTACTACTACTACTACTACTACTACTACTATTACTACTACTACAAAGTACTTTGACTTCTCCAGGAGAAGGAATATATAAGGGAAAACAGAAAATTACCAGCACTTTGCCTGTAGAATTTGTAAAGCCAGAGTGAGCATAATTTCTGACTTCCCTTGTAGATCTTCTCCCTCTATTCCTTTCACAGTAACCCCGTGTTGAAGGCAGCATTGATCTTATGACATTTGAAGACACAGAGCTCTGGGAGATTTAAGTCCTCAGGTCACAAAGTTAGGCAAATACAGAGGTGGTACCCAAACCGAGGTCTGATGATTCCACAATCACTGGGAGAGAGAGCAGGAAGAGGGGGGCTGTTGTAGGCAATTTTCCAAGCTCCCATGAGGTCCATTCAGGCAGGCATCTCTTCTGTTTATGAAACCAGGTGAGCAGCAGTGGGCGGTCATACTGTGGAGATGTGCTTCCCGTCTGCCCAAGCCCCTTAACTCTTTTTTTATACCTAGAAACACAATGCATCCCCAGGAGCACATCACCTTCTTCCAGCCCAGCTTCTGCCTGAAACACAGTGCCAGGTAATCAGCAAGTGTCCATCCAGTTGAGAAACTGTGGCAAAGGTTGCTGGAAGGTGTCCTGTGTCACATCTGCCTTCTGAGTTACGTAGGGGTAAGGGTGGGGGTGAGGGGTATTGAAGGCCAAGTGGGATGTCACCTGCAGGAGCTGAAAAGGAGGCCCTGAGCTAACACATTGCTGGTCACTTATCTGTCCTTTGAATTGTGCCCATCCATTCACAGACTGTCCATCACCTGCTATGCACTGCTCTAGGTGCCAGGATGCCCCCTGAATCAACATATTGGACAAATATCCACCTGTGGAATCATAATCTGTGTTTCCCCAAGATCCATGGGCATAGCCAAGCCTGAGAAGTTCTGTCACAAGGCATTAGGCCCCAGAGAGGGATGAAGGAAGCCTGGTTATGTGAGGAGGTTAATGAATAAACAGGACAGACCCCACCTCCTCCCCTTCCTCCCTCCTGTACTAATCGCCTGATCCCACCCCTCAACTGGGTTATGAAAATCTCTGTCAACACAGAATCTGACTGCAAGAGGGATGGGGAGTCACTGAGGGACTGGACATGGGAGTAATGGGATAGGATCCCTGTGGCTGCAGTGAGGAGAGTGGCCTCTAGGGGACCAAGGACAGGGACAGAGGCCCAGTGGGCAGGCTGCTGCAGTGGCCCAGGGGATCCATGATGTAGGGTGTACCTATGCTGTTCCCTGGGTTGATGCCAGTTCTCTTGAATAAGAGGAATGACTTGCTCTGTTGAGGTTTCTATGGAAGCTTCATTACCTGGTCATGGTGCCCTAACTCATTACCATTCATAATTGATGAACCTCCAAGTCCTCTCCACTACCCGAGTATGGGGGTGTGGGAGACTGTAGATGGAACCCATGGGGGAGGGTAGGCATGAAATGTCCAACCCTCCTGTCAGGCAGGGTTTCCCTTGGCAATCAGAGCCCATTCTGAGGTTGCTTGGGTCTTCCCAAAAGTCACCTACTTCACATAACAAAGACACTTTTATTGCTCTCAGCATTTAAGAACTACCAAGGGTTTTAAGAATTCTGTGCCAGGAAAGGTATGAAAAAGAAATGTACATATTTCTTATTATAAGTCAAAATATCAATATAGTGTCAATATTCAATCTATGCAGTCCCTGTGTGGTAAGAGAAGAGAACACACTGCTATGTTTTCTTCATGGCTTTCTCCATTACAGCCTGATTCCTTCACACATTTTTACAATGGTGGAAACTCTTTCCCATACATGTCAGGGCAGAGCATATTATTATAAAATCCAGGTACACAGCTCCAATAATTAATGACATATGGCGAGTATTCTTTAACTTCTCTAACTTTTTTAACTATTTGTTGGTAGAATTTATGAAGCTAATCAAAGGTATCATACTAATTAATCTTAAATACTTCATGAAGAAGATAGAAATGTTTACATGCTTACTATATCTTGGCACACCTAGCACCATTAATAATAATGTCCCAGGAAGCAGTTGGTCTAGTAGTCTTTTCAATTTGACCATCCCCCCCAACCCTAACATTCTCTATGACAAACAACCAGGTGGTTTCCATTCTTGAAATTGTACACTGAGCTGTGATGACCATTCTCACAACTGAATCAGAGCCCTTCTCATCCAAGAAGCTCCTCAGCCCCTAATGTCTACCTGGAGCCTCAAAACAAGGATCCCCGCCTGACCCAGAAGCTCAGGTAATACTTCAGCGCCAACACTGGGGAATCGAGGTCTTTACCTATGGCGGTTACCAAGGGAGTGGGAAGAGGAAACAGTTCCTCAGCAAAGAAGAATGAATGAAGGCCTGTGGTGGTCATGCAGGGACCCAGGGGTAAGGAAGGGGGCATGGAAGGGTGGGAGGGGAAGGGCTTGGGAAAGAGGTGGAGCTCAGAAGACCACACACCACTCACACCTGCACAGAGTCTTTTCTCCTCACTGCCTCCCAGGAGACGTGGCTGCAATGTCCTGTGAAACCAAACTCTCAGCCCTTCATCCTTGTGCCAGCTTGGCAGAAGATCACCCCCAGAAGCCCCATCATGATAATCTGAGTCTATTCACATGCTCCCCCTTTCTCAGATGGGAACACTAGTCAGACACCCTACTGAGCAGCTCTGCATTTCTCCTCAGCATCAGAACTAGGCTTCGAAATTTCACATCCTTCTTGTTGGTCATTCCAGTCCTGAGGCGGACTGTGGTTACATATTTCTGGGAAAGCCTAGCATCTGTTAAGATGAATGTTGTTCAGGTCTGGGCCCTCAGGGTTGTCAATCAGCCATTTCCTTTCTTGCTGCAGAGAATCTGGGCAGAGTACTCCCCCAAATGTCTGAAGTTTGAGAAGGAACCATGCACAGCTGTGCAGTGGCTTCCTCTGAAACTGCTTGGTCTGCTCTCAGTCCTTCCCAACCCTCCCCTCCTTCGCAGAACCCTACCTCTTTCCCTCCCCACCATGGGTCTACCTGCCTTAGTTTGGTCCCATCCAGTGGGTTCTAAACACCATGACAGCAAGTCTTCCCTTTATCCCTCACACTTACCACAGTTCTTGGCAGAAAGAAGACAGTCCATAAATATTCCAAGAAGCACGGAATGAATGCAGGAGCACATTGCTCATGACCCATGTAACTATAGAACCTATGTTTTGAAGCCAGGATTCTTGTCTTAACCTTCACCCTCCATGCATTCTCACCTTCATCCCCCTCCCCACCATCACTGTTCTCCTTGTGGGTGGCCAAGGTGGAGTTTCTGGCATCTAATTCTTAGCATCAGTGGTGGCAGAGGCCTTTGCAATAAAAAAGCTCCTTTCCCTCATAATGTTGTTGCAGATTTTCCTTTCTGTGGCTTCATATAGTCTGCCTTATATTTCAATAAATTCATACTTAAACTAAACCAACTGGAGTGGATTCTGTTGTTTGCCACTAAGAACCTTAACCAATAGGGTCCCTGGAAATGCCTGTTGTTCTCACTATTCTGCAGAGCAGTGGGCCTGTCTGCTATTCCTGTCCTCAGATTGGGTCCTACCAGGTTTAGGAAGCAAACCCATGACAGCACCAACTACCTCTTATTGGCCACCAAAAGCTACACAAAACCCATCTGACAGATACCTCAGAATGAAAGCTTTTCTTCTTTACTTCTTGGACCCCCTCACATTGGGGTGCAGGCTGTTCTCCTGGACTCTCAGGAGAAAGGAAGGAGCATGAGGCTTACTTGTCCATTTTTCCAAGGAGTGTCCTTGCCTGAGGTCATGTGTGGGGAGGGGGCTTTTTACTCCAGAAGTGCAACTACCCTTTCAGTGTCCCAGGCTCTGTGTTATCATTTTGCCTGCATTCTTCTACTAATCCTCCTAAGACTCCTTCAAGGGAGGAAACCATGGCATGGAGATGTTAGTTAGCTGCTGTATGCGTTTCCTAAAAATGCACGTCCAGCTCTCCCAAGTAGAGTGACTTTGACAAGGTTTTGATGCCCCTGCCTCTGGGAAGACATGAGATGGAGGCACCTTTGGAGAACAGAGAGTGTTCACTACACAGGAGGAAAATAAGGCATGAGGACCACAACAAGCATAGTATTGAAATAAACAAGAGCACAGATGGTGTTTGTACTGTTACTCACTCCCTTGTAGTCTTGGGCAAATTTCTCAACATCTCTGAGCTTTACTTTCTTTAAGTATAAAATAAGGATAATGATTGCAGTTGATATTTCCAGCCAGTGTGCACTAGAAACATTCCCTTTCCTAGTTGAACTAGTCAGGTTTATTACTCACTGCAGCAAGGAATACGAAATACCTTTGAAACTGTATGGTATCTGATTAAGAGAATGTGAGAAAGGACTGATAGGATGTGGGCTTGCATTAGGTGATAAGAGCGAGGACTGAAGGAATCTGCCTCTGCTCTGGATGTCTGCTGTCAGGAAGTGGGGCATTTTTCTGAATGGGTACCTGTAAAGGAAGACTAGATAGAGGTTATAGCTGTAGTTGTAAAGAAGTAGCAGTCACTGAGGATAGGGGGATGCTTGGTCATTTTTGTGGTTTGTGTAACTTAACTCATTTTGTGTGTGTTCCAACATGATTACCAAATGTCCTACTTCTGTCTTGATCCTTCATGAACAAGAATGGCCCTGTCTCATGTTTAAGGTTTGTGAAATGTTTATGTTGACCAGGAGAACATAAGGCCCATTGTGATGCCAGGTCAGATCTTGGAGCTCAGAGGTTGCTTTTTTCATTCTCCATCAATCTTACAAAGTTGTGATGAGAGATGAAAGCGTATATTTGTTAAATTCTGTGTACAAGTATTGGCAGAGTAACTTTTTTATGAACGTCATTTTGATAACAATAATAGGAATATTATATATAAATTATTGAATTTTTATTAATAATTATTGATTTATAAGAGTGTAATGGGAAAATGACTGGGTATTCATGAAAGGAGATTGTCTTCCATAAGTCACATGTTTCTGTGTGATCTCCTTGAGCCACAGATTCTTTCTTTGTAAAAGAGGATGATAGTATCTACCTTCAGAAAGCCCCAAGTTTGAATCCTTTTTAGGACCATTTTGATTAGGCTTCACAAGCTTGCTTCTACAAAACAGAACACATAGAGTTTTCATTTCCTTGGCTCCTGACTGCTTTTTTAATGTGCTATTCGTCAACTGTAGTAAACAAAAGAACAGGGATTTTCTTGGTGGCTCAGTGATGAAGAATCTGCCCTCTAATGCAGCAGACATGGGTTAGATCCCTGGTCTGATAAGATTCCACATGCTGTGGAGCAATTAAGCCCATGAGTATCAACTACAGATTCTGCCCTCTAGAGTCCAACTGCCATGGCTACTGAAGCCTGGGCATCGAGAACCCATGCTCCACAAGAAGAGAAGTCACCACAATGAGAAGCCTGCACACCACTACAAAGAGTACTCTCACATGCCTCAAGTAGAGAAAGACCTCATGTAGCAGGAAAGACTCAATGCAGCAAAAATAAATAAATAAAAATAAATTTGAAAATTAAAAAAAAGGAAAAAACAGCATATACTGTTATAGTGTTACCTTCTAGAATTTCACCCTCATGATGTTCCCCTAGTGCCAGAGGAGAGTCACAGTCTCTTTTCCAAATAGGCCTCCTGCTTCCTCAGAGGAACTGAAAGCCCTCTTGCTTCAGTGATTGACCTTACACAGGTCCAGCCCCTTAGTCACCCCACGTTGCGTGATTTGACCGTCTGGTCCAAGGAGCTAAGAGTTAACTGTCAGAAATACTTATTATCATTCTTATTACAAAGGACTTTGACTTTGCAGGGAGAAGGAATATATATCTCTTGACTCCATTCCTTCCACAACAACTCACAATCGGGGCACCTCCAATTTCAGGTGACACTTGAGTATATGGGGCTCTGGGAGATTTCTTGCCCCCGGTCATAAACTTAGCAAAAGGGAGAGCTGGGACATGAACAGAGGTGCTCCAATCCCAAAAGCACTGTTGGAGACACCAGAGTTGGGGGGGGGGGGTTGTTGCAGGTGATCTTGCAAGGTTCCCTGAGATCCACTCCAGCCCCTGAGATCCACTGAGGCAGGCAGCTCTCCTGTTGGTGAAACCAGGTGAGGGGCACTGGGTTGTTATGCCATGGAGACATGTTCAGCTCCCTGCTTCTGCTCTGCTCACACCTGTTACACATTTTTATTCCCAGAAAATCAAGGTTTGTGCCTCAGATGGAGATAGTCTCCACATGGCTCACCATACACCTGGAAAAGTGCCAGGGAAGAGCTTGTGTCCATCCAGCTGAGACGCTGCCACAATGGGTGCAGGGCGATTTCCTGTGTCACACCTGTCTTCTGAGGTCAGTCCAGGATGAGGGGAATGACTGGCATTGATGTCCAGATGTGGTGACACCACTGAGAGTTTCCAAAGGGGGACCTGTGCTAACACACTATGGTTCACTTATCTGTCTTTCGATTTGCTCTCATCTACTCTCTGATGGCCCATCACCTACCATGCGCTACTCTAAGTGCTGCATGAGGAACAAATCAGACAAAAATCCCACCTGTGGAATCACAATCTGTGTTTCCACTAGACCTACAGGCATAGTCAAGTCTGAGCAATGCTGTTACTGGGCATTTGGCCCCAGCAGGTAGAAGCAGGATGCGTGGTTATGGGGGGAGATTTGCAGGAACAGCACTGATCTCAGCTCATCCACCTGTTCACTCCTCTCCTCATCGAATCTTCCCACCCCTCAGTTGGGATGTGAAAAGTTATGTCAGCTGCCAGCTTTCCTCAGAAGCCCTCCTGCAAGGCCCTGAAGCTGAGCCAGCTCTGTCTCTCTGTAGCTCTTCTTGTCCTGCTGGATACCTTGGTGGCCACCAATCCGGGGAGAGAAAGCAAAAACCAGGCCCAGATTAGGTCCTTTCTCATATTTCCAATACAGACTGAGGGGTCGGGAGAATGAGGGAAGTCCACGTAAGGGAATGGAGAACAAGGGTTGGGGGGCTGCTGCCACGCTCTCTGAATTTCACCTGAGAACTTGGGCAGTTTTAACTCTAGGGACACTTCCTCACCATCAAAAGGAATCACTACAATCCAGCTTTTAATAAAACTAACGCACTAAACACTAGACCAGGTACCTCATCTGTGAGACTTTCTATCCCTGGTCACTGCCTTGTCTCTGAACTTCACTTTAATGTAAAGGAAAATCCATGTTTGATCCTTGTCCTGGTTCCTAGAGCAGACCTTCTGAAAGTCTTGCCATTTACTATCTTCATAGGTCATGAGATGAGTCTAGGATGGCACCCTAGACAGCTTACAGATGGGACTGGACTGCAGAAGATCCACTTGGTGATTAGAGGGATAGAACCTTCAACTTTCAGCCCCTTTGGTGAGAGGTGAGGGTACAGAGGTAGTGTTCCATCAATGATGGCCCATGATTCAACCAAATTGCCAATCTAGAACCCGCAATTAAAACCTATAATCATTGGATTCAGAGAACTTCAGGGGAGATGAACACATCAAGGAATTGTGAGTGGGTGTGTTATGAGAGTACATGGAGACTCACCACCCCCACTCCCTCTTTGCCCTATGCATCTCCTACATAGGGTTTTCCCAAAGTTTTATCCTTTATAATAACTTGAGACAGTAAGTAAAGGGCTTTCTTGAGGTCTGTGACTGGTTCTAATGATTATTGGCTATGGGTGGAGGGGTCATGGAAAGTTTGAATTTATAGGCAGTTGATCACATGTATGGGTGATCATGAGACGTGTGATCATCACTTGAAGTGGGGGCTGACCTCAGGGACAGAGCCCTCAACCTGTTCAGTATGTGCTACCTCCAAGAATTTGGCATCAGAAGTGAATTGACTTGTGGGATACCCAGGGGGTGTTGGGTAATTGGTTCGTGTTGGTACAGACACAACATATTTGCTCTCAGGGACCAAACCCATACTCAATCACCTCTGTAATTTGTGTCTGGGGTGAGGTTTGGGAACAGGGGATGACTGTATGTGGACAGTGCACTCAGAAGTCCTTACAGGTTTTCTGCATTTTCAGAAATCCTGGCAGAATCAGGTACTTCATTAATAGGGTTGTGACATGATGGTATCTTATCCTGATCCTATGACCCACATACCTTATGTCCTGAGACAAGTGATCAGTAATTTCCTCTCCTGGACAGTTGAACCATGTTATACAACTTCTTTGAAAGGATTATCAATCATGAATATAAAGAGTTTACCCATTTCATGGTCAGTGATTGCCATCGTCCACCCAAATATCTGAATTCGAAAATTGGTCTAGCTTCATTTCCTCACCAACCCACTGAAAATAAGTTTAAGTCAAAGAATGATCGTTTCTCATTTATGAAATTAATCAGAAAGTCAAGTGTTGGTGAACCTCTTCCATTCCTGAGGCAACTACAGGGAGAGCATGAAAAGCAGTACTTTTGCAAGTTTCCTGTGGGGGCAAGACTGTTTTATATCCAGGCTGGAACAATATTAGTCAAACGAGGCCCTACCCCTTGTCCCCCAGTCAGACTATTCTTGTATTTTCCTATTAGGATAGAGAATGTTAGAAATGGTCTCATAATTATATAGACATGTGCCACCACCAAATAGAAATGCCACCATCAGGAATTTTGCTCTATCCTGTCTCTTCAATGACTGTGCACTTGGCATGAGTATGAAATAGAAGATTCTTTCCCTGACAAAACTTTATCAAACATTTATGCTTCTTGTTCCTAAAAAAGCATAGTTCTTGGGATAGGGAAATTGCTGAAACAAAATTTAGTAAAACTATCTGCCTTCTAGGCCGGAGACAGAAAAGATAGAAAGAGGAGCATACTATGCCAGGTCAGGACACTTGTTTTGAAGAATGAGAGTGATAGAGATGAAGGAGGCTGTGCTCCTTCTTTAGAGGGTTAGTGAACCCTCCTGTGATCAGGAGGCGTTGAGAAGAGGCTGCCACCAAACAAACAAATAAACAAAAACAAAACAAAATCAAAGAACAACAACAACAACAAAATGCTTGGTGTGTTTAAACAGCTGCAAGTCCTAGGTGGCTGGAACTCAGTGGGTGGAAGGGAGGGGAGTGAAAGGTGATGAGAAGGGAGGCCATTGAGGGAAGTCATGAGGAGCCTTGTAGGATTTTATAAGAATCATGATTTGTCTCCGAGAGAGATGGGGAGTCACAGAGGGATTGGTCATGGGAGCAGGGTCATAGGGCTCAAGTTGTATCAGTGTCCCTATGGCTGCAGTTTGGAGAGTGGCCTTGAGGGGTGAAGGGCAGAGACAGAGGCCTAAGTGAGCCATGGTGGACCATGGGCCAATGTTTTTTCCTGGGTCCATCTCCATTTTCAATTACATGAACACCTTGATTTGTGGAGGGTTCACTGGAGGCTTCATCACAAATCATGATTCATTAAATTTTTAGCCATTTGCCATCGATTGAACCTCCAAAACCTCTCCCCTCCCTGAGGTGTGTGGGCAGGTAAAGGGGGAAGTTGGGAAGGAAAATTCCCACCCTCTAATCAAGCAGTTGGTTCCCCTGGCAACCAATCCCCATTCTTGGAGTAGGTAGGGACTTTCAAAAGTCACCTCCCTCACATAATAAAGGATTCCCTTTTTACTCTCATCTTTTTTAAACTTTGAACAGTGTAGGAGCTCACATGAGCCAGGAATGGGATGATGGGGAGAAGGCAGGGGAAGGAAGTGTTTAGGGGGAAGGATAGTGAATTCGGTTTGGTTAATGTTGAGTCCACGGTGTTTGTAGAACATTTAGGCAAGGGCATTGAGTAGACATCGATTCATTCATTCAGTTGCTCATGAAACATTTATTAGGGTAAAATGTGTGATGACTGAAACATTTGATCAGGCTCCATGTCTTCAAATTCTGGCTTTCCCAGTTTACTAGGTGTGTGGCCAATTCAGTTCGCTAGAGCTTTACATTTGTGAGTGCAGGTAGACCTTGAATAGTGTCCACAGAGAGGGAGTTCTCCCATTTACGTAGGAGGAATCATAGGAGGCTCAGAAAAGGTGGGGATAGCTGGTACCTCAGAGAATGGAAGTATCAGAATGAGTTCCCTGTCTTGATGTGCTGGTAAAAGTCACTGAGTCGATGAGAATTGCTAAGTAACTCTGAGAGAAGTAGAATTAATAATACAAAATAAACGTTAGCTCTTACTGACAAGCTACTATGTGCCAAGCCCTGCACATACATCTTCATCTCTAAACATCACAACAATCTTAATAAGTTTTTCTTCTGGTTAAAGTCATACAAGATGAAATTCAGAGGTTTTAAGACCTTCTCCAAGGTCACATAACCAATACTGGTAGAGGCTGGGATTCAAACTCAATACTGTCTGTCTCCCATGATTTTCCTGAATAGAGGTTAGAATTCTGTGGTGCCTTCTAAAGCCCTGGAGATTTAACAGAGAAGAGTCAAAGTTCTTCAAGTAGGGAGCTCTGCTTTTCATCATTTTTCATAATGAGATGAGTTGGGAACAAATTTTGTAAAGAATTTTCTTCCCCATTATTCCAAGAAACCCTTACCTGGGAGTTAGAGGAGGATATTGGTTGAGAAAAGGCCACTGGATTGAAAAATGAAGAACTTGGTGTTGACCATGGTGTAGACATCAGAACTCACTGGTTGTGAGAAGCAGAAACTGACTCTGACTATTGGAGGCAGAGAAGGAATTTGTGAGCACAGCATGGGGATGTAGTGGGCCTCCATTCTCCCTTCGTGACTGTAACCTTTAGCTAAGTAGAGCTGCTCTCTTCTCCAGTTTCCATCATCCCCACCATGCCTTGTTTCCACCCTGCCCCCACCCCCACTTCAAATATTTCCATCCTCATCACTCACCTAGTCTGGAAGGAATTCAAAATGGTGACCTTTGGGCTGGGCTCACAGTAAGTGTTCACTAAAAGGTAGCTTCTTCTTATTTAACAATCTTATGAGTTAAGTATTCTTATTCCTACTTGACAGAGTATTTTTTACCTTGTCCACCTTTTTAAACTCTTTGTTGGTAGACTTTTTGAAGCTAATCAAAGGCATCATAGAAATTAATCTTAAATACTTCATGAAGGAGATAGAAATCTTTACATGCTGACTATATCGTGTCACACCTGCCACCATTAATAATAATGTCCCAGAAAGCAGCTAGTCTAATAGCCTTTTCCATTTGACCATCCCCCACAACCCTAACATTCTCTATGACAAACAAATGGGTGGTTTCATTTGTTGACAATGTAGACTGAGCTGTGATGACCATCCTCATAACTAACCCAGAGCCCCTTCCATCCCAGCAACTTCTCAGCCTGACGTCTGCCTGGAGCCCCCAAACAAGAGTCCCGGTGTTCCCTGGGATGCAAGGATTCTTCAATATACGCAAATCAATCAACGTGATACATCATATCAATAAATTGAAGGATAAAAACCATATAATCATCTCAATAGATGCAGAAAAAGCTTTTGACAAAGTTCAACATCCATTTATGATAAAAGCTCTCCAGAAAATGGGCATAGAAGGAAATTACCTCAACATAATAAAAGCCATATATGAAAAACCAAAAGCCAACATCGTTCTCAATGGGGAAAAACTGGAAGAATTCCCTCTAAGAACAGGAACAAGACAAGGATGTCCACTCTCACCATTATTATTCAACATAGTTTTGGAAGTTTTAGCCACAGCAATCAGAGAAGAAAAAGAAATCAAAGGAATCCAAATTGGAAAAGAAGAAGTAAAATTGTCACTCTTTGCAGATGACATGATATTATACATAGAAAACCCTAAAGACTCTACCAGAAAACTGCTAGCACTAATTGATGAGTTTAGGAAAGTAGCAGGATACAAAATTAATGCACAGAAATCTCTTGCATTCCTATACACTAACAACGGAAGAGCAGAAAGAGAAATCAAGTAAACTCTGCCATTTACCATTGCAACCAAAAGAATAAAATACCTAGGAATAAACCTGCCTAAGGAGGCAAAAGATCTGTATGCAGAAAACTTTAAGACATTGATGAAAGAAATCGAAGATGACACAAACAGATGGAGGGACATACCATGTTCCTGGATTGGAAGAATCAACATCGTGAAAATGACTGTACTACCCAAAGCAAATGACAGATTCAATGCAATCCCGATCAAATTACCAATGGCATTTTTCACAGAACTAGAGCAAGAAATCTTACGATCTGTATGGAAATGCAAAAGACCCCGAATAGCCAAAGCAATCTTGAGAAGAAAAATGGAGTTGGTGGAATCAGGCTTCCTGACTTCAAACTATACTACAAGGCCACAGTGATCAAGACAGTATGGTACTGGCACAAAAATAGAAAGGAAGTTCAATGGAATAGAATAGAGAACTCAGAAGTAAACCCAAGTACATATGGGCACCTTATCTTTGGCAAAGGAGGCACGAATATACAATGGAAAAAAGACAGCCTCTTCAATAAGTGGTGCTGGGAAAATTGGACAGCTACATGTAAAAGAATGAAATTAGAACACTTCCTAACACCATACACAAAAATAAACTCCAAATGGATTAAAGACCTACATGTAAGGCCAGACACTATAAAACTCCTAGAGGAAAACATAGGCAGGAGACTCTATGACATCCATCAAAGCAAGATCCTTTTTGACCCACCTCCTAGAATCATGGAAATAAAATCAAGAATGTCTATTAGCTGGATTTTTGTGTAGCTTGAGGTGGCCATTAAGAGGTACATGGGACTCTAATGTGTTTTATTCATATACTTGGTAGGATCCAGTCACAGGACAAACAAAGGGGAGGTGCTCACTGTTTTGCAGAATAGTGAGAAGGACGCGCATTTCCAGTCATAAGTGGGGAGGGTGTTTCTTACTCCAGTTAAAGAAGGGCAACTACCCTTTTTGCTGTGCAAAAGCTTTTAAGTTTCATGAGGTCCCAAGACCACAAGGAAGTGAGTAACAGCACCAGCACAAGCTGTGCTCTTGTTTATTTCCATACTATGCTTGTAGAGGTCCCCATGCCTCAATTTCCTCCTGTGTAGTGAAACAGACACTCTCTGTTCTCCAAAGGTGCCTCCAACCCACATCTTCCCAAGGCAGCATGAAAACCTTATCAAAGTCACACTACTTGGGAGAGCTGGGGCCTGAATTGTTAGGAAACTCATACTGCAGCTAAGTGACACCTCCATGCCATGGTATCTTCCCTTGAAGGGAACAAGGACGCAGATACAGAGAATGGACTGGAGAACTCGAGGTTTGGGAGGGGGCGGCGGGTGAAGGGGAAGCTGAGACGAAGCGAGAGAGTAGCACAGACATATATATACTACCAACTGTAAAATACATAGTCAGTGGGAAGTTGTTGTTTAACAAAGGGAGTCCAACTCAAGGATGGAAGATGCCTTAGAGGACTGGGGCGGGGAGGGTGGAGGGGACTCGGGGGCGGGGGGGAGTCAAGGAAGGGAGGGAATACGGGGATATGTGTATAAAAACAGATGATTGAACTTGATGTACCCCCCCAAAAAAAATAAATAAGTAAATAAAATTAAAAGAAAAAAAAAAAAAAGAAAGGGTCCCGGTGTTACCCGCAAGATCGGGTACTTCTACAATGTTGACACCGGGAAATGCGAGGTCTTTACCTATGGCGGCAAATCGGGGAAGGGGAAGGTGAAACACTTCCTCAATAAAGAAGAATGCCTCAAGGCCTGTGGTGTTCATGTGGCGAACCAGGAGTAAGAAAGGGGACAGGGCAGGGTGGGAGGGGAAGGGCTGCAGAAAGAGGTGGAGCACAGGGGACCATACACCATTCAACCCTGCACAGAGTCTTTCCTCCTGGCAGCCTCCTAGGAAAAGTGGCTGCCGTGTCCTGTGAAACCACACTCTGAGCACATCCTCCATTTGCCAGCTTGGCAGAAGGTCACCCCAGAAGCCCCATCACAGTAATCTGAGCCTACTCACATGCTCCCCCTTTCTCAGATGGAAACACTGAGTCAGCTACCCTACAAAGCAGGTCTGAAGTTCTCCTGAGAATCACCTAGGCTTTGAAAACTCAATTCTGTCTTGTTGGTCATTCTGGTCCTGGGGTGGACTGTGGTTGCATATTTCTGGGAAAGTCTAGAAACTGTCAAGATGAATGGTGTCCCAGTCTGGGGCTTCAGAGATGTCAATCAGCTAGTTCCTTTCTTTTTGCAGAGAACCTGGGCACAGTACTCCCCCAAATGTCTGAAATCTGAGGAGGACCCACGCACAGGTGTGCTGTGGCTTCTGAAACAGTTCAGTCTGCTCTGAGTCCTACTCAGCCCTCCCCTGCTCAGCAGAACCCTGCCTCTTTCCATCTTCCCATGGGTCTACTTGCCTTAGTTCTGTCTCATTCGATGGGTTCTAAGCATCATGACAGCAAGTCTTCCCTTTATCCCTCACACTTAGCACAGATCCTGGCACAAAGGAGACAGATCATAAATATTAGAGGAAGGAAGCAATGCAAGAGCACATCGCTCGCAACACTAGTAAATATAGAGTTTACCATATGAAGACAGGATTCTTATCTTAACTCTCATCCTCACTGCATCCTCACCTTCATCCCCCTCCCCACCCTCACTGCTCTCCTTCTGGGTGGCCAAGGTGGAATTTCTGGCATCCAATTCTCAGCATTAGTAATGGTAGAGGTCATTTCAATAAAGACACCCCTTTCCCCCTCAGTTTTGTTGCAGATTTTCCTTTCTTTGGCTTCAAACAGTCTATCTTATATTTAAATAAAATCATATTCAAATTTAACTAGCTGGAGTGGATTCTGTTGTTTGCAGTTAAGAACCTTAACTAATAGGGTTTCTGGAAACGCTGGTCATTCTCACTATTCTGCAGAGCACTGGGCACCTCCACTTTTCTTGTCCTCAGACTGGGCCCTGCAAGATATAGAAAGCAAACCCATTACAGCACAATCTACCTCTTGATGCCCACCCCAAGCTACACAAAAACCTGGTTGACAGACACCTCAAAAGGAAAGCTTTTGTTCTTTACTTCTTGGGCTCCCTCAAATTTGGATGCAGGCTGTTCCCTTGGAATCTCAGAAGAAGAAAGGAAGGTTCATGAGGTCAATTGTCCATTTTCTCAAGAAATCCCCTGCCCTGAGATCATAAGTGGGGAGGGGGCTTTAGTTAAAGAAGGACACCTACCCTTTTAGTGTGCCAGGATCTCTGTTAGCATTTTTCCGGCATTCTTCTACTAATCCTCCTAAGAATCCCTCAAGGGAGGAAACCATGGCATGGAGATGTCACTTAGCTGCTGTATGAGTTTCCTAACACAGCAGGACCCAGCTCTCCCAAGTAGAGCAATTTTGACAAGGTTTTCATGCTCCCACCTCTGGGAAGATGTGGGATGGAGGCACCTTTGGAGAACAGAGTGTCTGTTTCAATACACAGGAGGAAATTGAGGCATGGGGACCACAAAAAGAATAGTATTGAAATAAGCAAGAGCACAGATGGTGTTGGTGCTGTTACTCACTCCCTTGTCATCTTGGGCAAATTTCTCAACATCTCTGAACTTTACTTTCTTCAATTATAAAATAAGGATAATGATTGCACTTAATGTTTCCAGCCATGGAGCACTAGAAACACTCCCTTTCCTAGTTGAACTAGTCGGGTTTATTATTCACTGCAGCAAGGAATAGGAATCACCTTGGAAAACAGTATGATGTCTCATTAAGAGAATGTGAGAAAGAACTTATAGACTGTGGGCTTGTATTAGGTGATTCGGGGGAGGGTTTCAGGAAGCTGGCTCGCTCTCCATGTCTGCTGTCAGGAAGTAGGGCAGTTCTCTATATGGGCACCTGTAAAGGAAGACTAGATAGAGGTTAGAGCTGTAGTTGGTAAAGAAGTAGCAGTCACTCAGGATTGGGGGTTCTTGGTCATCTTTTTATAATTTAGCTCATTTCATACGCATTCAAACATGATTACCAAATGTCCTATTTTTGCCTTGATCCATTATAGGTGGCCCACTGTGATGCCACCTCAGGTCCTGGAAGTCAGGGTTGCTTTTTTCTTTCTCCATCAATCTCATAATGTTGTGCTGAGAGTTGAAAACACATGATATTTGATAAATGCTTTGTACAAGTATTGGCAGAGTAACTTTTTAATGAATGTCATTTTGACAACAGTAATAGGAATACTATAATTATATAAGTTGTTGAATTTTTATTAATAATGATTAACTTATAACAATGTAATGGGAAAATGACTTGGTATTCATGAAAGGAGATTGGCTTCTGTAATTCACTATGCTGCTATGGGAATTTGCACAAGTCACTTCACCTCTCTGAGCCACAGATTCTTTCCTTGTAAAAGAGGATGATAGTACCTGCCTTCAGAAAGCCCTAGGTTAGGGTACTTTGGAGGACGATGTTGATTAGGCTGTTAAGGTGCTTTGAACACCACAGACCAAAGAAAATTTTCTAGAAGCACATAGAGTTTTTGTTTCCTTGGCTCCTGACTGCTTTTTAAATGTGCTGCCCATTGCCTGTAGTAAAGAAAGTAACAGGGACTTCCTTGGTGGTGCAGTGAAGAATCCACATGCTAATGCAGCAGACACGGGTTTGATTCCTGATCCAGGGAGATCCCCCATGCTGAGGAACAATTAAGGCCGTGGTCCACAACTACTGAGACTGCTCTATTGATTCTACAAGCCACAACTTCTGAAGCCCGTGCACCTAGAGCCCATCCTCAGCAACAGGAGAAGCCACTGCAATGAGAAGCCCACACACCACAACAAAGAGTAGCCCCCACTTGCCTCAGCTACAGAAGGACTGTGCACAGCAAGGAATACCCAACGAGGGCCAAAATAAATAAATTTAACATTTAAAATAAAGGAAGGAGAGGAGAAAAAGGTGGCAGCGAAGTAGAGAGACGTGGAGTGCATCCCTCTCCACAGATGCATTGGGAATGCACGGAAGGATGCAGTCATTCCCACAGAGAACCAGCTGAACACCAGCAGACGGCCTCGGACACCAGAAAGGGCTGCGGGGAACCTGACATAGCCGGTAGGGAGGCATCTACGAGGGCTCAAAGAGGGTGAAGCGGCGCAGCTGTGGCAGACAGGAGGGAGTGAGAAACATACGGAGGATCCGCAGCGCAGCTCAGTGTTCCCGGACCGGACCGAGACATCGATCTGCGGCTGAACGGAGGGTCCAGGAGCGGGAGCGTGGGAACCGGAGAGCTGGTTCAGGGGGAGAAACATTGTTGCCGGTAGGGTGACGGACCGAGAGGACAGGAGGGAGGAGGTCCGCGGAGATGAGTGCCGGTCCCTGAGAGCTGCCCGGCCATGATGGCGGCTGGAGGCTGCAGGCTCCCGGGCGGGGGGGGAGGAGCCGCGCGCATAGCCTCTCCCTCTCTTTCGGTGCCTCTGCAACAGGCAGCGGAGAGACGCCCTGCGGGGCCACCTAAGGCACTCAGGGATAACAAGCACCCTCAGGCGCTCGGGCGGGGCTAGATTAAAACTCCTTGCAACGCCAGCAGCAGAGAGGCTGCCGAGAGAAAAAAAAAAAAACCAGCATCAAAAAGAAAAAACCCCTAGAGAGGCCCAACTCTAAGACTTTCTGTGTACGCCTGAGCCACCAGCGCCCTCTGCAACAGGCACCTCCAAGCCTGACTGAAGCAACAGTGCGCCACTGCTCACTCCCTCCCAGGAGAAGGAGCCACTATTGCACCCTCTCCCTCCCCACACACCGAGGCTTACAGACGAACAATAAAGGAACCTCTGCTGGTCACAGAATAACACAAAAAAAAACCCAAGGCAAGGAGAAGGACACTTACAGCTGAGACGCTAAGGAAACAGAAATAGTAGTATCAATACCTATTGAACTGGTCCATTCGGGGATCAGTTCTGGATTTTCTTTTTTTTTTCCTTTCTCTCTCTTTTTTTTTTTTTTTTTTTTTTTTTTTTTTTTTTTTGATTTATTAAATACGATCTTAGCCCTAAGGGATCTACAAGTTTTACAACATAATTTTTTAAGGATATTTTTTACTCTTTTTTTTTTTTTTTTTTGCCTTTTTATATACTTCTATATCTAGCTAAGTTTTTGGTAGTACGGACAAAATATCTTTCATACTTTCCTTTCATCCCTTTCTTTTATACACTTCTATTCCTTTCTTTTTCTTTGCATATTTCCAACCACATTACACTCTTCTGTTCCCCTTTCTTCCAGCCATTTTAAGTGTATTTTATCTTAACATACTTATAAGCAACACTATCGGTCTGCTCAGACTCCTTGCTCTATTCTCCAGATGATGCACTGCCTTGGTATTAATATTAGGCTTTTGTCTTTATCTTAGTTCTTAGTACAGTTGTCTAATTACATTCTGAGAATCTCCATTCTCTCTGGTGGTACTCCAGCTCATTTCTATATTTGATCCTAGCTTACAAAATCTCCCTGGATTGATGTTTGTATGTGTAGGGTGTTATTTGTTGTTTGTTTGCTTTTGCTTTTGTCTCTGATTTGTTCTGTTTCAGTTGTCAATTTCTGCTGGGTTTCTCTTTGAATATCTGATAGCACACTGGGGTTCTGTCAGGTCTTTCTAGAGCCTTATGTCCTAACGGATTCAATAATTGTGTGTCTTATACATGTATGTGTTTCCTAGACTGAGTATTCGTCTAATCCAATACTTGGACATTAGTCTGAGGCTTGGACAGTCTTCTATAAACACCTCTATCACCAGGACAAGCAACCCCAAAAGCTTGGACAACCATGAGGAAACAAAGAAACACCATGCAGGCAAAGGAGCAGGAAAAAAACCCACAAGACCAAATAAATGAGGAGGAAATAGGAAAAATGCCTGAAAAAGAATTCAGAGTAATGATAGTAAAAATGATACAAAATCTTGATAACAAAATAGAGAAAGTACAAGAAACAGTTCATAAGAACTCAGAAAAACAAACAGCAATGGATAACAAAATAACTGAAATTAAAAATACTCTAGATGCTCTAACCAGCAGAATGACTGAGGCAGAAGAACGAATAAGTGAGTTGGAAGATAGAATGGGAGAAATAAACGCCACAGAGCAGGAAAAAGATAAAAAAATAAAAAGACTAGAAGACAGCCTCAGAGACCTCAGTGATAACCTTAAACGTACCAACATTCGAATTATAGGCATCCCAGAAGAAGAAGAAAACAAGAAAGGGTCTGAGAAAATCTTTGAAGAGGTTATAGTGGAAAACTTCCCCAACATGGGAAAGGAAATAATTCACCAAGTCCAAGAAGCACAGAGAGTCCCATACAGAATAAACCCAAGGAGAAATACACCAAGACACATATTAATCAAACTAACGACAATTAAACACAAAAAAAACATATTAAAAGCAGCAAGAGAAAAGCAACAAACAACATATAAGGGAAAACCCATCAGGATAACAGCTGACCTTTCTACAGAAACTCTGCAGGCCAGAAGGGAATGGCAGGATATACTGAAAGTCCTGAAAGAGAGAAACCTACAGCCAAGAATACTCTACCCAGCAAGAATCTCATTCAGATTTGAGGGAGAAATCAAAAGCTTTCCAGACAAGCAAAAGTTAAGAGAATTCAGCACCACCAAACCAGCCTTACAACAAGTGCTAAAGGAACTTCTCTAAGTAGGAAACACAAGAAAAGGAAAACACCTACAAATACAAACCCAAAACAATTAAGAAAATGGTCATTGGAACACACATGTCAATAATCACTTTAAATGTCAATGGATTAAATGCTCCAACCAAAAGACACAGACTGGCTGAATGGATACAAAAACAAGACCCTTCTATATGCTGCCTACAAGAAACCCACTTCAGACCAAGGGATACATATAGACTGAAAGTGAAGGGATGGAAAAAGATATTCCATGCAAATGGAAGTCAAAAGAAAGCTGGAGTAGCAATACTCATATCAGACAAATTAGACTTGAAAGTAAAGACTATTAAAAGAGACAAGGAAGGGCACTACATAATGATCAAGGGATCCATCCAAGAAGAACATATCACAATGGTAAATATCTATGCCCCCAATATAGGAGCACCTCAATACATAAGGCAAATGCTAACAGCTATAAAAGGGGACATCGACAGTAACACAATTATAGTGGGAGACTTGAACACCCCACTTACATCAATGGGCAGATCATCCAAACAGAAAATAAATAAAGACACACAAGCTTTAAATGACACATTAGACCATCTCGACTTAATTGATATTTATAGGACATTCCATCCAAAAACGACAGACTACACTTTCTTCTCAAGTGCACATGGAACATTTTCCAGGATAGATCACATCTTGGGGCACAAATAAAACCTCAGCAAATTCAAGAAAATTGAAATCATATCAAGCATCCTCTCAGGCCACAACGCCATGAGACTAGATATCAATTACAGGAAAAAAACTGCAAAAAATACAAACACATGGAGGCTAAACAATTCACTCTTAAACAACCAAGGAATCACTACAGAAATCAAAGAGGAAATCAAAAAATATCTAGAAACAAATGACAACGAAAACACAACAACCCAAAACCTATGGGACGCAGCAAAAGCAGTTCTAAGAAGGAAGTTTATAGCAATACAGTCCTACCTTAAGAAACAAGAAAATGATCGAATAAACAACCTAACCTTACACCTCAAACAACTAGAGAAAGAAGAACAAAGAAACCCCAAAGTGAGCAGAAGGAAAGAAATCATAAAGATCAGAGCAGAAATAAATGAAAAAGAAAGGAAAGAAACCATAAGAAAAATAAATAAAACTAAAAGCTGGTTCTTTGAGAAGATTAACAAAATTGATAAACCATTAGCCAGACTCATCAAGAAAAAAAGGGAGAAGATGCAAATCAACAGAATTAGAAATGAAAAAGGAGAAGTCACAACGGACACCTCAGAAATACAAAACATCATGAGAGACTACTACAAGCAACTATATGCCAATCAATTGGATAACCTGGAAGAAATGGATACATTCTTAGAAAAATACAATCTTCCAAGACTGAACCAGGAAGAAATAGAAACCATGAACAGACCAATCACAAGTACAGAAATTGAGGCAGTGATTAAAAATCTCCCAACACACAAAAGCCCAGGACCAGATGGATTCACAGGCGAATTCTATCAAACATTTCGAGAAGAGTTAACACCTATCCTTCTCAAACTCTTCCAAAATATTGCAGAAGGCGGAGCACTCCCAAACTCATTCTATGAGGCTACCATCACCCTGATACCAAAACCAGGCAAAGATGTCACAAAAAAAGAAAACTACAGACCAATATCACTGATGAATATAGATGCAAAAATCCTCAACAAAATACTAGCTAACAGACTGCAACAGCACATTAAAAAAATCATACACCACGATCAAGTGGGGTTTATCCCTGGGATGCAAGGATTCTTCAATATACGCAAATCAATCAACGTGATACATCATATCAACAACTTGAAGGATAAAAACCATATAATCATCTCAATAGATGCAGAAAAAGCTTTTGACAAAGTTCAACATCCATTTATGATAAAAGCTCTCCAGAAAATGGGCATAGAAGGAAATTACCTCAACATCATAAAAGCCATATATGACAAACCAAAAGCCAACATTGTTCTCAATGGAGAAAAACTGGAAGAATTCCCTCTAAGAACAGGAACAAGACAAGGGTGTTCACTCTCACCACTGTTATTCAACATAGTTTTGGAAGTGTTAGCCACAGCAATCAGAGAAGAAAAAGAAATTAAAGGAATCCAAATTGGAAAAGAAGAAGTAAAATTGTCACTCTTTGCAGATGACATGATACTATATATAGAAAACCCTAAAGACTCTACCAGAAAACTGCTAGCACTAATTGATGAGTTTAGTAAAGTAGCAGGATACAAAATTAATGCACAGAAATCTCTTGCATTCCTATACACTAACAACGGAAGAGCAGAAAGAGAAATTAAGGAAACTCTCCCATTCACCATTGCAACAAAAAGAATAAAATACCTAGGAATAAACCTGCCTAAGGAGGCAAAAGATCTGTATGCAGAAAACTTTAAGACATTGATGAAAGAAATCGAAGATGACACAAACAGATGGAGGGACATACCATGTTCCTGGATTGGAAGAATCAACATCGTGAAAATGACTGTACTACCCAAAGCAATTTACAGATTTAATGCAATCCCGATCAGATTACCAACGGCATTTTTCACAGAACTAGAGCAAGAAATCTTACGATTTGTATGGAAACGCAAAAGACCCCGAATAGCCAAAGCAATCTTGAGAAGGAAAAATGGAGTTGGTGGAATCAGGCTTCCTGACTTCAAACTATACCACAAGGCCATAGTGATCAAGACAGTATGGGACTGGCACAAAAATAGAAAGGAAGTTCAATGGAATAGAATAGAGAACTCAGAAGTAAGCCCAAACACATATGGGCACCTTATCTTTGACAAAGGAGGCACGAGTATACAATGGAAAAAAGACAGCCTCTTCAATAAGTGGTGCTGGGAAAATTGGACAGCAACATGTAAAAGAATGAAATTAGAACACTTCCTAACACCATACACAAAAATAAACTCCAAATGGATTAAAGACCTACATGTAAGGCCAGACACTATCAAACTCCTAGAGGAAAACATAGGCAGAACACTCTTTGACATACATCAAAGCAACATCCATTTTGACCCACCTCCTAGAATCATGGAAATAAAATCAAGAATAAACGAATGGGACCTCATGAAACTTAAAAGCTTTTGCACAGCAAAAGAAACCATAAACAAGACTAAAAGGCAACCCTCAGAATGGGAAAAAATAATTGCCTATGAAACAACGGACAAAGGATTAACCTCCAAAATATACAAGCAGCTCATGCAGCTTCATACCAAAAAAGCAAATAACCCAATCCACAAATGGGCAGAAGACCTAAATAGACATTTCTCCAAAGAAGACATACAGATGGCCAACAAACACATGAAAAGATGCTCCACATCACTAATCATCAGAGAAATGCAAGTCAAAGCCACAATGAGGTATCACCTCACACCAATCAGAATGGCCATCATCACAAAGTCTGGAAACAACAAATGTTGGAGAGGGTGTGGAGAAAAGGGAACTCTCCTGCACTGTTGGTGGGACTGTAAGTTGGTACAGCCACTATGGAAAACAATTTGGAGGTTCCTTCAAAAACTACACATAGAACTACCATATGATCCAGTAATCCCACTCCTGGGCATATACCCAAAGAAAACCATAATCCCAAAAGAAACTTGTACCATAATGTGTATTGCAGCACTCTTTACAATAGCCAGGACATGGAAGCAACCGAAATGCCCATCAACAAATGAATGGATACAGAAGATGTGGCATATATATACAATGGAATATTACTCAGCTATAAAAAGGGATGAGATGGAGCTATATGTAATGAGGTGGATAGAACTACAATCTGTCATACAGAGTGAAGTAAGTCAGAAAGAGAAGGACAAATATTGTATGCTAACTCACATATACGGAATCTAAAAATGGTACTGATGAACTCAGTGACAAGAACAGGGAAGCAGATACAGAGAATGGACTGGAGAACTCGAGGTATGGGAGGGGGCGGGGGGTGAAGGGGAAACTGAGACGAAGCGAGAGAGTAGCACAGACATATATATACTACCAACTGTAAAATAGTCAGTGGGAAGTTGTTGTATAACAAAGGGAGTCCAACTCGAGGATGGAAGATGCCTTAGAGGACTGGGGCAGGGAGGGTGGGGGGGACTCGAGGGGGGGGGCGTCAAGGAAGGTAGGGAATATAGGGATATCTGTATAAAAACAGTTGATTGAACCTGGTGTACCCCCCAAAAAATAAAATAAAATAAAATAAAATAAAATAAAAAATAAAGGAAGGAACAAACAGCAGTAATTGTTTCAGTGTCACTTTCTAGAAGTTCACCCTCAGGAAGTTCCCCCAGTGCCAGAGGAGAGTTACAGTCTCTCTTCCAAATAGGCCTCCTTCTTCCTCAGAGGAAACTGAAAGTCCTCGTGGTTCAGTGATTGACCTTACCCAGGTCCTGCCCTTTTCCCACTGCACCTTGCCTTTATTTGACCCTCTGGTCAGCATAGCTAAGTGTTAACTGTCATAAGTACTCATTACCATTATGATTACAAAGGACTTTGATTTTGCAGAGAGAAGGAATATATGTCTATTCCCTCGATTGCTTGCACAACAGCCCATGATGTGGGCAGCATGGATTTCAGGTGACACCTGAGGATATGGGGCTCTGGGAGATTTCTGGTCCCAGGTCACAAAGTTAGGAAAAGGGAGAGCTGGGACTCTAAGTAACTGAGATCCCACGATCCCAAAACCACCGGTGGAGAGATCAGAGTTGGGGGCGGTGGATGCTGCAGTTGATCTTCCCAGTTCCCCTGAGATCCACTCCAGTCCCTGACATCCACTGAGACAGGCAGCTCTCCTGTGGGTGAAACAAGGTGAAGGGGGGTCGGTGGTCATGCTGTGGAGACATGTTCAGCTTCCTGCTTCCCCTCTGTCCACACCCCTTACTCAGGTTTCTACCCAGAAAATCAAGGTTTGTGCCTCAGATGCAGACAGATTTCCCCCAGCTCACCATAAGCCTGGACAAGTGCCAGGTAAAGGGCTTGTGTCCATCCAGTTGAGATGCTGCCACAATAGGTGCAGAAGTTTGTCCTGTGTCACACCTGTCTTCTGAGGTCGGGGGCAGGGATTGGGGGGAATGAAGGGTATTGATGCCCAGATGTGATGACACCTGTGGGAAGCTCAAAAGGTGGACATGAGCTAACATACTGCTGTTCACTTATCTGTCCTTTGAATTGTCCTAATCCACTCACTGACATCCATCACCTGCCCTGCACTGCCCTAGGTGCTGGCATGCTCCATGAGGGACAAATCAGACAAAAATTCCACCTGTGGAATCACAATCTATGTTTCCATAAGACCCACAGGCATAATCAAGTCTGAGTTACTGGACATTTGGACCCAGCAGGCAGAAGCAGGAAGTCAGGTTATGGGGGGAGATTTGCAAGAACAGCACTGACCCCAGCTCCTGCACTTCCTCACACCTTTCCTCATCACATGTTCCCAGCCCTCAGCAGGAATGTGAAAACCTCTGTGATCTCCAAGCTTTCCTCAGAAGCCCTCCTGCAAGGCCATGAAGCTAAGCTGGCTCTGCCTCTCTGCAGCCCTGTTAGTCCCCTGGGCACCGTGGTGGCCACCACCCCAGGGGGTATAAACAGCAACCAGCCCCAGTGTAAGTCTTGACTCACCTCTCCTCTACAGGCTGCATGGGGGAATGAGGGGACTCCATGTAAAAGGCTGGAGAACAGGGGTTGGGCAGGGGTGTGTGCTGCCAACACTCTCTGCATTTCTGCTGGTAACTTGGGCAGTTTTAACTCCAGGGACATTTCCTGATGCCCAAAAGGAATCATTATGTTCCAGCTTTTAACAAAAGTAACTCACCAATCCCTACCAGATGGGGACCACATCTCTGAGACTCTCTATCCTTGGGCACTGCCTTGTCTCTGGACCTCACTTTAAGGTAAAGAAAAGATCCATGTTTAACCTTTGTCCTGGTTCCTAGAACAGACCTTCTGAAACTCACAGAATTTGGCTTCTACCTAGCTCACGAAATGAGTCAAGGATGGCACCCAAATAGCTTCTAGATGGGACTGGAATCCAGAAGATCCCACTTGGTGATTAGAGGGTTAGAACCTTCAACCCACAGACCCTCTGGGGAGAGGGGAGGGTACAGAAGTATAGTTCAATCACCAATAGCCAATGATTCAATCAAATTGCCTACCTCAAACCCTCAGTTAAAACCTGTAATCACTGGGTTCACAGAGTTTCAGTGAAGGTGAGCACATCTATGGATTGTGCAGGTGGGTGTGTTCTGAGAGCATATGGAGGCTCACCCAACCTCACTCCCCATTTGCCCTATGCTTCTCCTCAATAGGGCTGGTCCAGAGTTTTATCCTTTTTTTAAAAAGCTCTTTATTGGAATATAATTGCTTTACACTCTTGTACCAGTTTTTGAGGTATACCAAAGTGAATCAGCTGTATTTATACATATATCCCTATATCCACTCTCTCCCACTACTCCCTCCCACCCTCCCTGTCCTGGACCTCTAAGGCGTCACCCATCATCAAGTTGATCTTCCTTTGTTAAACAGCAACTTCCCACTAGCGATCTATTTTATAGTTGGTAGTGTATATATGCCTATGCAACTCTCTGACTTTGTCCCAGCTTCCCCTTCACCCACCCCCCACTCCAACCGCAAGTCCTCCAGTCCATTCTCTGTATCTGCATCCTTATTCTTGCCCTGTCACTGGGTTCATCAGTACTTTTTATTTTTTTATATTCTGTATATATGAGTTAGCATACTGTATTTGTTTTTCTCTTTCTGGCTTACTTCGCTCTGTAGGACAGACTCTAGGTCTATCCACCACATTACATATAGGTCCATTCCATTCCTTTTTATGGCTGAGTAATATTCCATTGTATATATGTGCCACATCTTCTTTATCCATTCATCTGTTGATGGGCATTTGGGTTGCTTCCATGTCCTGGCTATTGTAAATAGTGCTGCAATAAACATTATGCTGCATGTTTCTTTTGGAATTATGGTTTTCTTTGGGTATATGCCCAGGAGTGGGATTACTGGATTATATGGTAGTTCTATTTGTAGTTTTTTAAGGAACCCCCAAACTGTTTCCCATAGTGGCTGTACCAACTTACATTCCCACCAACAGTGCAGGAGAGTTCCCTTTTCTCCACACCCTCTCCAACATTTACTGTTTCTAGATTTTTGGATGATGGCCATTCTGACCGGTGTGAGGTGATACCTCATTGTGGCTTTGACTTGCATTTCTCTAATGATTAGTGATGTTGAGCATCTTTTCATGTGTCTGTTGGCCATCTGTATGTCTTCTATGGAGAAATCTCTATTTAGGTCTTCTGCCCATTTGTGGCTTGGGTTATTTGCTTCTTTGGTATTAAGCTGCATGAGCTGCTTGTATATTTTGGAGATTAATTGTTTGTCCATTACTTCATTGGCAACTATTTTCTCCCATTCTGAGGGGTGCCTTCTTGTCTTGTTTATGGTTTCTTTTACTGTGCAAAAGCTTTTAAGTCTCATGAGGTCCCATTTGTTTATTCTTGATTTTATTTCCATGATTCTAGGAGGAGGGTCAAAAAGGATCTTGCTTTGATGTATGGCATAGAGTTTTCTGCCTATGTTTTCCTCTAAAAGTTTTATACTGTCTGGCTTTACATATAGGTCTTTAATCCATTTGGAGTTTATTTTTGTGTATGGTGTTAGGAAGTGTTCTACTTTCATTTTTTTACATCTTGCTGTCCAATTTTCCCAGTACAACTTATTGAAGAGGCTGTCTTTTTCCATTGTATATTCGTGCCTCCTTTGTCAAAGATAAGGTGCCCAAATGTGCTTGGGTTTACCTCTGGGTTCTCTATTCTATTCCATTGATCTTCCTTACTATTTTTGTGCCAGTACCATACTGTCTTGATCACTGTGGCCTTGTAGTATAGTTTGAAGTCAAGAAGCCTAATTCCACCAACTCCATCTTTCCTTCACAGGGTTGCTTTGGCTGTTCAGGGTCTTTTGCATTTCCATACAAATCATAAGATTTCTTGTTCTAGTTCTGTGAAAAATGTCATTGGTAATTTGATAGAGATTGCATTGAATCTGTAAATTGCTTTGGGTAAGATAGTCATTTTCACAATGTTGATTCTTCCAATCCAAGGACATGGTATATCTATCCATCTGTTTGTATCATCTTTGATTTCTTTCATCAATGTCTTATAGTTTTCTGTATACAGGTCTTTTGCCTCCTTAGGCAGGTTTACTCCTAGGTATGGCTGTTAGCATTTGCCTTATGTATTGAGGTGCTCCTATGTTGGGTGCATAGATATTTACAACTGTTATATGTTCTTCTTGGATGGCTCCCTTGATCATTATGTAGTGTCCTTCATTGTCTCTTGTTGTAGTCTTTAAAGTCTAATTTGTCTGATATGAGTTTTGCTACTCCAGCTTTATTTTGACTTCCATTTGCATGGAATATCTGTTTCCATCCCCCTACTTTCAGTCTATATGTGTCTCTTGGTCTGAAGTGGGTTTCTTGTAGGCAGCATATGTAAGAGTTTTGTTTTTGTATCTATTCAGCCAGTCTGTGTCTTATGGTTGGAGCATTTAATACATTTACATTTAAGGTGATTATTGACATGTATGTCCCTATTACAATTTTCTTAATTGTTTTAGGTTTGTTTTTGTAGGTCTTTTCCTTCTCTTGTGCTTCCTGATTAGAAAAGTTCCCTTAGCAATTGTTGTAAGGCTGGCTTGGTGGTGCTGAATTCTCTTAAGTTTTGCTTGTCTGTAAAGCTTTTGATTTCCTCTTTTGAATCTGAATGAGATTGTTGCCGGGTAGAGTATTCTTGGCTGTAGGTTTTTCTCTTTCAGGACTTTCAGTATATCCTGCCAGTCCCTTCTGGCCTGCAGAGTTTCTGCAGAAAGATCAGCTGTTACCCTTATGGGTTTTCCCTTATGTTATTTGTTGCTTTTCTCTTGCTGCTTTTAATATTTTTTTCTTTGTGTTTAATTTTCAATGGTTTGATTAATATGTGCCTTGGTGTATTTCTCCTTAGGTTTATTCTATATGGGACTCTCTGTGCTTCTTCAACTTGATTAATTATTTCCTTTCCCATGTCGGGGAAGTTTTCCACTATAACCTCTTCAAATATTTTCAAAGACCCTTTCTTCTTTTCTTCTTCTTATGGGATGCCTATGATTCGAATGTTGGTGCACTTAGTGTTGTCAGCAAGATCTCTGAGGCTGTCTTCCATTCTTTTTATTCTTTTTTCTTTTTCCTGTTCTGTGGCAGTTATTTCCCCCATTCTATCTTCCAACTCACTTACTCGTTCTTCTGCCTCAGTTATTCTGCTGTTTATACCATCTAGAGTATTTTTAATTTCAGTTATTTTGTTGTCCATTACTGTTTGTTTGCTCTTTAGTTCTTCTAAGTCCTTATGAACTGTTTCTTGTATTTTCTGTATTTTGTTATTGAGATTTTGGATCATCTTTACTATCATTACTCTGAATTCTTTTTTGGCAATTTTCCTTTTTCCTCTTCATTTATTTGGTCTTGTGGGGTTTTTTCCTGCTCCTTTGCCTGCATGGTGTTTCTTTGTTTTCTCATTTTGTCTAATTTATAGGATTTGCCACCTCCTTTCCCTATGCTGCCTAGTAGTAATTCCTCTTGTTTCTGCTCTCTGCCCCCTCTTTTGGGGTTTGTCCAGTGCCTTGAGTAGGCTTCCTGGTGTGGAGTTCCGGTGCCTGCTTTCTGGTGTGTGGCTCTGTGTCTTTTCTTTCTGATGAGCAGAGCATTGTCAGGTGGTGTGTTTTAGGGTAACTGTGAGGTTAATATGGCTTTAGGTAGTCTGTGTACTGATGAGTGGGTTTGTTTTCCTGTCTTGTTTGTTGTTTGATGTAACGTGTCCATCACTGGTAGTTGCAGACAATCAGACAAAGCCAGGTATTAGACTCTGATACAGGGCTCCATGAGAGTCCTTTGCAGTTAATCTTCCTTGTTTCTGAGGACTCCCTAGTAGTCTAGCATCCTGGATTCAGTACTCCCTACCCAGAGCCTCCTACTTGACTTCCGATGGAGCAGTCCAGACTTCAGAGGTTGCTTGTCCCAGCAACAAAGTGGTTTAAAAAAGACTGTTCAAGCCCAGACTAATGGCAGAGTGTTGAGTCAAACAAATAATAAATCAAGGAAACACATACTAGCACAAGACACACAAATGGTGAATCCAATAAAACATAAGGCACTAGAAAGACCTGACAGAAGAACCCCATTAAGCAATCAGACAATCAAAGAGAAAACCAACAGAAATTCAAAACCAAAAAAAAAAAAAAAAAAAAAAAACAGAAACACACATCCAGGAAAAATTTGAAAGCTAGGATCAAATATAATAAAGAGCAAGAGTACAACCAGACAGACTGAAGATTCCCAAAACAAAATCAGACAATTATAATCAGAACTAAGATAAAGACCAGACCTAATAATAAAAACCAAAGCAGTGTGTCATCTGGAGAATAAAGCAAGGAAACAGAGCAGACCAATAATATTGATTATAAGTATATTAAGACAAAGTAAACTACAAAAGGATAGAAGACAGGGCAACAGAAGAGTGTAGTGTGACTGGAAATATGAAAAGAAAAAGAAAAAAATAGAAATATATAAAAGATAGAGAAGAAAAGAAGGTAGGTGAGGGAAAGTCAGCACTACAAAAAACTTAGCTAGATATAGAAATATATAAAAAGGCTAAAGATAAAAATAGTAGGAAAAATAGAATTAAAAAATATGCAATTAATTAAAAAGAAAGCTAGAACTGACCCCAGAACGGACTAGATCAATAGAATTAATAATAATATTCCCGTTTCCTTGGGGTCTCAGCTGTAAGTGTCCTTCTACCTGCCTTGGGGTTTTGTATTACTCTGTGACCAGCAAAGCTTCTTTTATTTTTCTTCTGTAAGTGCCAGCATGTAGGGAGAGAGAGGGCACAATAGTGGCTCCTTCCCTTGGGAGTGAGTGAGCAGTGGTGCCCTGCCTGGGTTGTGGGAGCCTGGGCGGCGCTGGCAGTGCATGTTGCAGAAGGACGCCAGTGGCTCACGCTGAGAGTGACTACAACCACAGCTCCTCCCCCTTGCATATGCCACTGATGTGACGCCCTGCCTGGGTCATGGTGGCTCGGTCGGCGATAGCAGTGTCTGTTGCAGAGGGAAGCTGGAGGCTCAGGTGTAAACAAAATGTCTCTGGAGCTGGGCCACTCTGCGGACTTTTGGCTCTCAGCTGCAGTCACTCTAGTCCAGCCCCGCCCAGGGGCCTTTGTTATCCCTGACTGCGATAGCCAGGCCCAGAGGGGTCCTTCCTTTGTCTGTCACAGGTGCCAAGAGAGAGGCTATGCCTGCAGCTCCTCCCCCCATTTGTGAGTCAGCCTGCTGAGCTATGGTGCAGAACTTTCGTGTTTTTCTCACTCTTTTCCGTCTGCCACAGATCAGCTGCTTCACCCTCTTTGAACAGTCCCAAATATCTCCCTTCTGACCCAGTGAAATTCACTATTGGAGAGGGGGTTTCTCAGTCAGATAAAGGATGTTTCCCCAAATTTGGCAATCTCCCTTCTGTTTCAGATCCCCCGCCCCAGGTTGTGGGACCCGTCCCTTTCCTTTCTTCTCCTCCTTCTCCTTTTTTTCTTTTTCCCTCTGTCCTACCCAGTTATGTTGTGATCTTTGCAGTCCTTTCTGGTGTCTGAGGTCCTCTGCTGGTGTTCAGCTGGTTCTCTGTAGGAATTATTGCCTCTTTTGATGTATTCCTGATACATCTGTGGAGAGGGAAGCACTCCACGTCCTTCTACTTTGCTGCCTTTTTTCTCCTGATTTTTAACCTTTATAATAATGTGGGAGAGTAAGTAAAGGGCTTTCCTGATGTCTGTGAGTGGTTCTAATGATTATTGAATATGGGAGGTGGGGTCATGGAACCTCTGAATTTATACGCATTTGGTAACATATATGGGTAACCATGGGACTTGTGATCAACACTGGAGTGGGGTTGTCCATAGGGACTTAGCCTCAAACTTTGGGGTGTGTGTTACCACTGTGGATTTAGCATCAGAAGTGAATTGACTTGTGGATGCCCAGTGGGTGATGGAAAATTGGTTGCTGTTGGTAGAAACACCACATATTTGCTGTCAGGGCCCAAATCCAGACTTACTCTTCTCTATACTTTGTGGCTGGGGTGAGGTTTGGGGCCTAGGGACTATTGTATGTGGGAAAATGCTTGAGTATTTGTAACATTGAAATAACCAGGGTTACATGACTAACAGTTTTTTGTGAGTGTCTTCCTTCTGATTTTCAGCTGTTTTTCCTCCAGCAAGTCACTTTCCCTTAGCTGAAATTCATTCAGTTTCTTCATCTGTCAAATAGGAATAATAATACTTAATTCATAAGATTGTTAAATAAGGAGAAGATACCTTTCACTGAACACTTACTGTGAGCCCAGCCTTCAGGTAACAATTTTAAATTCATTCCAGGTCAGGTGAATGATGAGGATGGATGTATTTGGAGTGGGGGTGGGGGCAGGGTGGACAATAAGGCATGGTGGGGATTATGGAAACTGGAGAGAATGCTCCCCTCATGAGAAGAGAGCAACTCTACTTGGCTTAATTCATGGTTTTCACAGTGTGGTTCCCTGAGCAGCACCATCAGCAGCCCTGGACACCTGCTAGATGCAAATCCTCATGTCCCACCGCTGTCCTAGTGAATCAAAACTCTGGGGGTGGAGGAGATCTCAAATCTGTGTTTGAACACTTGGCTAAGTGAGTCTGATGCTCACTCAAGTTTGATACCCACAGCTCTTGTTAAATTGCAGGACTGTGTTACTAGATCCATTAAGTTTTCCAACAATGCTAGAAATATACTTTCATGTGAAATCCCCTACTATTATATCCTGGCAAATGTTTCAAATTGTATATTGTAATGTGTGGGCTAACAATACTTATATTCTAGCAATATTTGAGCTTCTGGTTTATGCATTTCCTTTTAATCTTTAAAATAATCTTAACAAAACCAGTATTCTGGACACCACTTTTAAGGAGGAAGACTATGTGTGTCCAAAATTGAGGTGCTGTTGTATCACATAGCAAGAAACTGGCCACCCATGACTGGGATCTGATTGTACTTCTCACAAGGCAAATCATCACAAAAATCTAAACATCTTCTGCCTGTCCTGTGTGCATTCCATCCATTTCAAGAAGCATCTTTAAATAGCATGGAATCCAAGATTTTCATTTCTCAAAGGGATAAACTGTGCAGTAGAAGCAGAGATTTGACCTGAGTTCTGACTGTGTTGGGATCATTGGTCTTTATCCAGAATACAACACTTGTGATCCTCCTGACTTGTGATTTTTCTGAAGATGACTGCAGGGCCTTGGAAGGTTTGAAACTAGAGACTTCAGTTACTCATAAGCAGGGAGGTTGGAGTTGGAGGGAGGACGGGCCCATCAGGGGTCTGGGCATCTAACCTGGACCAGAAAGAGGAGGACCAGGAGAGGAGAACATTGGGAGAGATAGACAGATGAGAGAGGAGAGGGGAGAGCAAAGAGGAGTCTCTGCTGTGAGGGACAGTCTCTGCTGTTGCCTGGTCTCAGATGGATAAACTGAGGCTGGAAGAGGGGCAGGGCCAGAGGGTCTCCTCCACTAGAATCCTAGTGGTGCCACCTTCTGGTTGTGAGTCCTCAGCAAGTCACTTTAGCTCTGTGAGCCTCTGCTTCCTGGTTGGCAAAAGGGGAGGAGAATCCCAGATGTTGTAGGATTGACATGAGGCTGAATGAAATCATATGTGTGAAATGTCTCAGGAGAGAGCAGACCCTCCACATGCAGTGGCTTGTTTTGTGAGTACCCCTGTCCGAATGTCCTTCTGTCCTGGGGCAGGTCCGTATTGAGAGCTCCTGCCTTCCTCAAGGGAAAGGGTGTCTTTGTGCCAGGAAGGCAGCCCCTCCTGTCCCCTGCAGTTAATCACCTGCTCTGTGTGTGTCTGATATTTGTCTGGGCTTGCTCCTGGGGTGTCTGGGCATAGAGCCCCGCTCCTGTCTCCTTGCCCCTGGAAGTGGAGCGCAGTGTGTGTGTGTGTGTGTGTGTGTGTGTATGTATGGAAGATTGCTTGAATATGTGTGGATGAGTGAGTTGGGGTGACCTTGGTACTACATGATTGTCACTGGGAGTGAATATATGGGAGTGAGTGAGGAGATTGTGGGTGTGTAAGCCCTCACACATGCACTATAGTTTACAGCTTACAACGCAGCACTGTGCATGTGCACAGACTCTGAACCAGAATTCTGCATTCAAATCCTCTGTCTACACTCTAAATCTCTAGGCAAATTACTTTTTTTCTTGTTACCTCACATTCCTCCTCCATAACATGAGGAAATATCATTAGTTCCTCTCCCCTGTTTTAGGATTTTTGAGGATTAGATGAGTTAATATATGGCAAGTGCTTAGGATAAAACCTGACACATAGAAAAAGCTAAGTTTTATCTGCTGTAATTATTTATTATTATTATTTTTTTTTTAGGAAGGACTTTCACTTTGCCAGGAGAAAGAATATATAAGGATGGGCCAAAATTTATCTGCCCTCTGACTGTAAAATTTACAGAAGTTTTAATATAACCAGAGTGCAGAGAATTTTTACTCACCCTCGTGTGTCTATTACCTCCATTGCTTCCACAGCAACCCCATGATGCAGGCAGCATTGACCTCATGTGACATTTGAAGACACAAGACTCTGGGAGATTGAAGTACTCAGGGAACAAACTTAGAAAAAGGTAGATTTTGTACACAGACTGAGGACCTATGATTCCAGAATCACTGGGGGAGAAAGCAGGAGGAAGGGGGCTGTTGCAGGAGATCTTTTAAGCTCCCCTGAGGTCCACTCAGGCAGGGAGCTCTTCTGTTTGTGAAAGCAGGTGAGGGGCGGTGGGAGGTCATGCTGTGGAGACATGTTAAGCTCCCTGCTTCCCCACTGCCCACACCTCTTATTCCTTTTTCTACCCAGAAAACAGGTTTGCTTCCCCAGGAACACATCACCTTGCAGTCCAGCTTCTGCCTGGACCACAGTGTCAGGCAAACAGCAAGTGTCCATCTAGTTGAGAAACTGTGGAAAAAGTTGCTGGAAGGTGTCCTGTGTCACATCTGTCTTCTGAGTTAGGTAGGGGTAAGGGTGGAGTGAAGGGTATTGATGCCCAGATGCTTTGACACTTGCAGGAGTAGAAAGGAGAGCCTGAGCTAACACACTGCCGATCACTTATCTGTCCATTGAATTGCTCTCATCCACTCACTGACTGTCCGTCACCTTCCAGGCACTGCTCTATGTGCTCAGATGCTCACAAGTCAACATATTGTCCTAATTCCACCTGTGGAATCACAACCTGTGTTTCCACGAGACCCACAGGCATAGTCAAGGCTAAGAAATGCTGTTACAGGGCATTTGTCCCCAGCACACAGAGGAAGGAAGCTTGGTTATGTGGGGAGGTTTTACAATAAGCAGGACTGACCCCAGCACCTCCCCTTCCTCACTCCTGTCCTAATTGCCTGATCTCACCCCTCAGCTGGGTTGTGAAAATCTCTGTCAGCCCCCAGGTTTCCTGAGAAGCCCTCCTGCAAGGCCATGAAGATGAGCTGGTTATGCCTGTTCATAGCCCTTCTCATCCTCCTGGTTACCCTGTTGTCCTGCAACCAGTGGGGGGGTGGGGGGACACACAGCCATGGCAAAAGTAACTTCTGGATCACCTGTCCTCTACAGGCTGGGGGAAAGTGGGCAAGTGAGGGGAGTCCATGTAGGGGGTTGGGGAGCAGGGATGGGGGGAGTGCTGCCAATACTCTCCGGATTTCTCCTGGGAACATGAGCAGTTTTAACTCCAGGGACATTTCAGGATTCTCAATAGGAAAGGAATTAAATTAAAATATATATATATTCCACCTAACTCTACCAGATCAGGGACTCCATCTCTGAGACTCTCTATTCCTGCTTATTGCCATGTCCCTGTACCTCACCATAGTGAGATCAATATTTGATCCTTGTCCTGATCTTGGAAGAGACCTCCTGAAACTCCTGGAATTTACTCTATTATGGTAATGACGTGAGTAAAGGAAGGTGACCTGAGAGACCTTCAGGATGGGGTTCCTCTCCAAAAATCCCCAATTATGTGTTTAGAGGCTAGAACTTTCAAAACCTCCCACCCAGCACCTCTGGAAGATGGGAGGATATTGAGATGCAGATTAATCACCAATGGCCAATGATAGAATCAATATGCCTGTTTATTGACACCTCAATAAAAATCCATAAATATTGAGGTTCAGAGAGTGTTTGGGGTGGTGAACACATAGGGGTGCTGTGAGGGTGGTGTGCTCCACTAGGGCATGGGAGCTCTGCAAACCTCTACTCTCCCTTTGCCCTCTGCATCTTCTCCATTTTGCTGTCTTTGTGTTTTGTCCTTTTTAATAACATGGGAACTGTGAGTAACAGGTTTTCCTGAGTTTGTTTATCACCTCTATTGGTTATTGAACATGGAGGTGAGGTCATAGAGCCTCCGATTATTAGCCAGTTGGTCACAAGCATGAGTGACTCGGGACCATGTGGCTGGCATTTGAAGTGAGGACAGATTTGAACCCTCAACCTGTGGGATCTGCACTAATTCCAGAGATTTAGTATCAGAAGTAAATCGCCTTGTGGGACGCCCAGTGGGTATTGGGGAATTGAGTGGTGTTGGTAGAGACACCATGTATTAGGTGTCAGGGAAGAACCCAGACTCTCTCTCCCCTGTGATTTGGGGGCTCCAGTGAGGCTCGGAGACAGGGAAGTAATGAAAGTGGAAAACTACACCCAGAAACTCTTACCAGTTATCTGTATTTTCAGAATTCCTGCCAGTATCAGGTAGCTTATCAAAAATGCCTTGTGACAGGATAGTATTATGTCCAGACCCTACCACCTACATGTCCTGTGTACTGGGGCAAGTCATCTGCAGTTTCCTCACCTGAACAGGGGAACCATATTATGTGGGTCCTTTGAACAGCCTACCAGTCATGAATTTAAAGAATTTAAACACATTTCATGGCCAATTTTGTCCATATTCTACCAAATTGTGTTAATCTGAAAAAAAATTTTCTCAACCTATCTCCTTTGGGGAAGAGATAATATTTGCATGTCAAATAATGATTATTCCTCTACTATTGAACTTAATCAGAAAGACTTGAGACCACTGAGCAGAGCAACTGCAGGGAAAGTAAGAAATTCAGCCCTCCATTGTGTGAGTTGGCTCGTGGGCCCAAGGCTGACACAATATTAATAAAGTCTCAAGACCCTTTCCCTTGTCCCCTGTTTGACTATTGACTATTATTTTATTACCCTCTCAGGATATAGAATGTTAGAGTTAGACTGATAATTATGTAGACCTGCCCCATCATCAAGGAGACAAGAATTCAACTGTATTCATTCTAGTCAATGACTGTGCACTTGGTGTGAGCATGAAATGGGAGATTCATTGCCTTGCCATATAGTCATGAAGTCCCTACAAAGCACTGTTCTTGGTGTAGGGAAAGAGCTGTAGACAAAATATGGCAAAATACCTTGCCTTCTAGAAGAGAGAGAGACAAGAACAAAAGAGGGGAATTCTATGCTAGGTTATGAGTTTGTTGAAGGCAGAGATGACTGGGATAAAGAGGCTGTGCTCCTTCTGTACACTTATGGGTGAAACCCTCTGTGACAAGGGGGCATTGGAGCAGAGGCTGCAGACAGAATATGCCTGGTGTAAACCAGCAGCAGGAATTACCAGGGTAGCTAGAGCTGAGTGGGTGGGAGGGGAGGAGAGGGGAAGATGAGGGATGAAAGAGACCATTGGACAGGTCTTGATGAGCCTTGTAGGATAAGAATCAGAATTTGACCGTGGGAGAGATGGGGAGTCATTGAGGTACTGGTCATGGGAGCAATGGGAGAGGATCCTTGTGGCTGCAGTGTGGAGAGTGACCTCTAGGGGACCAAGGACAGGGACAAGGCGCAGTGAGCAGGCTGCTACAGTGGTCCAGGGGAGCCATGATGAAGGGTGTACCTATGCTGTTCCCTGGGTCGATGCCAGTTCTCTTGAATAACAGGAATGACTTGCTCTGTTGAGATTTCTATGGAAGCTTCATTACCTGGTCATGGTGGCTTAAGTCATTAGTCATTGCTGATTGTTCAACCTCCATGTCCTCTTCCCCACCTGAGATTGGGGCTCGGGGAGACTGTAGATGGAAGGCCATGGGGGAGGGTAAGCATGAAATTTCCAGTCCTCCTGTCAGGCAGTGGTTTCCCTTGGCAACCAGAGCCCATTCTGAGGTTACTAGGGTCTTCCCAAAAGGAACGTACTTCACATAACAAAGACACTTTTATTGCTCTCAGCATTTAACAAATACGAAGATTTTAGCATATATGTGCCAGGGAAAGGACAAAAAACAAATATATATATTTCCTTTTGTAAGTCACGATATCAATATACTGTCAATATTCAATTTATACGGTCCCCATGATGTAAGAAAAGAGAACACACTGGTATGTTTTCTTCATGGCTTTCTCCATTATAGCCTGATTTCTTCACACATTATTTATTTATTTACTTGTGTATTATTTATTTATTTATTTATTTACTTATTTATTTCCCTTCTTGGATAGTTTCATTAAAGCATGGTTGTAAAGCATGATACAATTTAATTAAAGTGGAACCTGTCTCTAACATATTGTGGATTTAAGTATTCACATACACATCATTGGGTAGGTTGAAACAGAACAGAACTCAGGATTCTTCTAATTCAGCAGTTTTTCACGAGTGGTCTTGGGATCTCCTGGGGGGTCCTTAGACCCTTTGTGTGGATTCCCAATTTGTTCCTCTAATACTGAGATGTCATTTGCCCTTTTTGTGCTGACAACTGCACTGATGGTTCAATGGCAGGTAAAACTGCAGGTGCCTCAGCGCCATCCAAGGCAGCAGTGCTGCTCTGTGCTCTTCCTGGGTTCATCGCCAGAATGAGGCAAAGGCAGTTTACCTAGAAATGTCCTAAACAAAGCAGTAGAATGGGTTCATGAAACCCTGACTCTTAGGCCTCCTCACTATATATGTGGAAAACAAGAAATGCTCACATCCCTAAGTGGGATGGAATCTCGAGGCTTCACAGGTTTTTATTAATCATGGAAATGTTTTACCATTTATGTAAGGGCAGAGAATAGTATTATAAAACCCAGGTACCCAGCTCCAATAATAACTGACATATGACAAGTATTCTTTACCTTGTCCAGTTTTTCTAATTCTTTGTTGGTTGAGTTTTTTGAAGCTAATCAAAGGCATCATACCAATTAATCTAAAATACTTCATGAAGGAGATATAAATTTTTACATGTTGACTATATCGTGTCACATCTAGCACCATTAATAATACTGTCCCAGAAAGCATGTTGTCAAATAGACTTTTCCATTTGAGCAACCCCCACAACCCTAACATTCTCTATGGCAAACAAACTGGTGGTTTCAGATGTTGACCTTGTAGACCGAGCTGTGATGACCATCCTCATAACTGACCCAGAGACTCTCCCACCCCAGGAGCTTCTCATCCTGACTTCTGCCTGGAGCCTCATTACACCAGCCCCTGCAAGGCCCAGAAGTGCAAGTACTTTAACAAAAAGTCTGGGCACTGTGAGGTCTTAACATATGGCGGCTGCCAGGGGAAGAGGAACAACTTCCTCATGGCAGAGGAATGCATGAAGACGTGCGGTGGTCATGCAGGCACCCGGAGGTAAGAAAGGGGCAAGGTAGGGTGGAGCTCAAGGGGCCACACACCATTTACACCTGCACAGGGTCTTTCCTCCTGGCCATCTCCCAGGAGAAGTGGCTGCAGTGTCCTGTGAAACCACACACCGAGCCCATCCTCTATGGGCCAGCTTGGCAGAAGGTCACCCCCAGAAGCCCCGTCACAATAATCTGAGGCTACCCACATGCTCCCCCTTTCTCAGATGGGAACACTGAGCCAGCCACCCTAGAGCAGGTCTGCTGTTCTTCTGAGCATCCGACCTAGGCTTGGGAAACTCACATCCTTCTTGTTGCTCATTCCAGTCTTGGGGCGAACTGTGGTTGCATATTTCTGGGAAAGTCTAGGATTTGTCAAGATGAACGGTGTCCAGCTCTGGGGCTTCAGAGATGTCAATCATCAAGTTCCTTTCTTTTTGTAGAGATCCTGGGAACAGTATTCCTCTGAATATCTGAAGTCGGAGGAGGACTCACGCACGGCTGGGCTGTCACTTCTTCTGAAAGAGTTTGGTCTCCTCTGAGTCCTTCTCAACCCTCCCCTCCTCAGCAGAACCTTGCCTCTTTCCTTCTCCCCATGGGTCTAATTGCCTTAGTTCTGTCTCATCCAGTGGGTTCTAAGTACCATGAGAGTAAGTCTTCACTTTATCCCTCGCACTTAGCACAGTTCCTGGCACAAAGGAGACAGTCCATAAATATTAGAGGAAGGACGGAATGAATGCAGGAGCACATTGCTCATGGTCTGAGTAACTACAGAGCCTATGGTTTGAAGCCAAGATTCTTGTCTTAACCCTCATCCTCACTGCATTCTCACCTACATCCCGCTCCCCACTATCACTGCTCTCCTTGTGGGTGGCCAAGGTGGAAATACTGGCATCCAGAATTTCCACCTTGAGGTCTTTTCAATAAAGATGCCCCTTTCCCTCACAGTGATGTTGCACATTTTACTTTCTGTGGTTTGAAACAGTCTGTCTATCATTTCAATAAATTCATATTCAAATTAAACTAACTGGAGTAGAATCTGTTGTTTGCAACTAAGAACCTTAACCAATAGGGTCCCTGGAAATGCTGGTCCTTCTCACTATTCTGCAGAGCAGTGGGCACCTCCCCTTTTCCTGTCCTTAGACTGGGCCCTAACCAGGTATAGGAAGCAAACCCATTACAGCACCATCTACCTCATAATAGCCAACCCAAGCTACACAAAAACCTGGTTGACAGAAACCTCAAAATAAAAGCTTTTGTTCTTTACATCTGGACCCAGGTCAAATTTGGGTTCAGGCTGTTCTCCTGGAATCTCAGAAGGGGAAACAAAGGAGCATGGAGCTCAATTGTCCATTTTTCCGAGGAATCCCCTGGCCTGAGGTCATATGTGGGGCGGGGTTTGTTACTCCAGTTAAAGAAGGGAAACTACCCTTTTAGTGTACCAGACTCTGTGTTAGCATTTTGCCTGCATTCTTCTAATAATCCTCCTAAGAATCCTTCAAGGGAGGAAACAGTGGCATGGAGATGTCACTTAGCTGCTGTATGAGTTTCCTAACACAGCAGGTCCCAGCTCTCCCAAGTACAGCGACTTTGACAAGTTTTTTCTGCTCCTGCACCTGGGAAGATGAGGGATGGAGGCACCTTTGGAGAACAGAGAGTGTCAGTTTTACTACAGAGGAGGAAACTTAGGCATGGGAACCACAACAAGCATAGTATTGAAATAAACAAGAGCACAGATTGTGTTGGTGCTGTTACTCACTTCCTTGTAGTCTTGGGCAAATTTCTCAACATCTCTGAGCTTTACTTTCTTTAAGTATAAAAAAAGGATAATGGTTGCAGTTGATAATATTTCCAGCCAGAGAGCACTAGACACATTCCATTTCCTAGCTGAACTAGGCATGATTATTACTCATTGAGGCAAAGAATAGGAATCACTTTGGAAAATAGTATGATGTCTCATTAAGAGAAGGTGAGAAAGAACTTACAGGATTTGGGATTGTAGTAAGTGATACAGGGGAGGGTTTCAGGAAGCTGGCTCTGCTCTGGATGTCTGCTGTCAGGAAGTAGGGCACTTCTCTGAATGGGTACCTGTAAAGGAAGACTAGATAGAGGTTAGAGCTGTAGTTGGTAAAGAAGTAGCAATCACTCAGGATAGGGGGATGCTTGGTCATTTTTTATAATTTAGCTCATTTTGTATGTGTTCAAACATGATTACCAAATGTCCTATTTTTTTTGATCCATCATGGGCAAGGATGGCCCTATCTTATGCTTAAGTTTTGTGAAATGTTTATGTTGACCAAGAGAATATAAGACCCACTGTGATACCAGGTCAGGTCTTAGAACTCAGAGGTTGCTTTTTTCTTTCTCCATCAATCTCATAATGTTGTGCTGAGAGTTGAAAACACATGATATTTGATAAATGCTTTGTACAAGTATTGGCAGAGTAACTTTTTAATGAATGTCATTTTGATAACAGTAATAGGAATACTATAATTTTATGTTATTGAATTTTTGTTAATAATATTGATTTATAACAATGTAATGGGAAAATGACTTGGTATTCATGAAAGGATATTGGCTTCTATAACTCACTATGTTGCCGTGGGATCTTGGGCAAGATCCTCTGAGCTACAGATTTTTTCTTTGTAAAAGAGGATGATAGTATCTGCCTTTAGAAAGACCCTGTTTGGGTCTTTTTGAGGACCATGTTGATTAGGGTGCTGAAGTGCTTTGAACACCACAGGCCAAAACAAATTGTCTAGAAACACATAGAGTTTTCATTTCCTTGGCTCCTGACTGCTTTTTAAATTTGTTGTCCGTTGACCATAGTAAAGAAAGGAACAGGGACTTCTTTGATGGTGAAGCGGTGAAGAATCTGTCTGTTAATGCAGCAGACATGGGTTAAATCCCTGGTCCCGGAAGATCCCACATGCTGGGGAACAATTAAGCCCACAAGCCACAGCTACTGAAGCCTGCACACCTAGAGCCCATGTTCTACAACAAGAGAAGCCACCGCAATGAGAAGCCCGCCCACCAGAACAAACAGCAGTCCCCGTTCACCTCAACTAGAGAAAGATCGTGCACAGCAAGGAAAACCCAACACATTCAAAATAAATAAACAAATAAATAAATATTTAAAAATTAGAAAAATAGAAGGAACAATCAGCATTAATTGTTGTTGTGTCATCTTCTAGAAGTTCATCCTCAGGAAGTTCCCCTTGCGCCAGAGAGAATAACAGTCTCTCTTCCAAACAAGTCTCCTTCTTCCCCAGAGGTAATTGAAAGCCGTCTTGCTTCTGTGACTGATCTTACCCAGGTTTTGCCCTTTTCCCACCCCACCTTGCCTTTATTTGACTCTCTGGTCAAAGGAGGGAAGTGTTAACTGTCATAAACACTCATTACCATTATTATTACAAAGGTCTTTGACTTTGCTGGAAGAAGGAATGTATGTCTATTCCTCCATGCTTCCACAACAACCCATGATGTGGGCACCACAGATTTCAGGTGACACCTGAAGAGATGTGGCTCTGGGATATTTCTGGCCTCAGGTCACAAAGCTAGGAAAAGTGAGAGCTGGGACTGAAACTGAGGTCCTCGGATAACAAAACCACTGGTGGAGAGACAAGAGAGAGAAGGGATGCTGCACACCATCTTCTAAGGTTCCCTGAGTTCCACTAGCCCATGAGATCCAATGAGGCAAGCAGCTCTCCTATTGGTGAAACCAGGTGAGGGGGGTGAGTGGTCATGCTATGGAGATGTGTTCAGCTCCCTGCTTCCCCTCTGCCCATGCCCCTTACTTGTTTTTCTACCCAGAAAATCAAGGTTTGTGCCTCAGATGCAGATAGCCTTCCCTGGCTCACCATATGCCTGGATAAGTGCCAGGTAAAGAGCTTGTGTCCACCCAGTTGAGATGCTGCCACATGGGTGCAGGAGGGAATCCTGTGTCACACCTGTCCTTTGAGGTTGGTTGGAGTTGGGGGGGAGTGAAAGGCATTGATGCCCAGATGTTATGACACCTGAAGGAGGCTGAACTGGAGAACCAGAGCTAACACACTGCTGTTCATGTATCTGTCTTTGGTTTGCTCTCATCCACTCACTGATGGTCCACCGTCTGCTATGCACTGCTCTAGGTGCTGGGATGCTCTGTGAGGAAAAAATCAGACAAAAATTCCATCTGTGGAATCACAATCTCTGTTTCCACAAGACCCACAGGCACAGTCAGGTCTGAGAAGTGCTGTTCCTGGGCATTTGGCCCCAGCAGGCAGAAACAGGAAGTCTGGTTATGGAGGGAGATTTGCAGGAACAGCACTGACCTCAGCTCTACCCCTTCCTAACTTCTCTCTTCATTGCCTCTTCCCACCCTTCAGCTGAGATGTGAAAAGTTCTGTCAGCCCCCAGCTTTCCTCAGAAGCCCTCCTGCAACGCCACGAAGATGAGTCAGCTCTGCCTTCTGCAGCCCTTCTCATCCTCTTGGGCACACTGGTGGCCACCACCCCGGGGGGTGTAAACAGAAACCAGCCCCAGTGTAAGTCCTGACTGAACTCTCCTCTACAGGCTGGGGGGTGAGGGTAATGAGGGGAGTCCATTGAAAGGACTGGGGAGTAGGAGTCAGAGGGGTGCTGCCAAATCTCTCTGGATTTCTCCTGGGAAGTTGGGCAGTTTGAACTCCAGGGACATTTCATGATTCTCAAAAGGGATCATCATGTTCCAGATTTTACTAAAAGTAATGCACTGAACCCTACCAGACTGGGGACCCCATCTCTGAGACTCTCTATCCCTGGGCACTGCCTTGTCCCTGGACCTCATTTTAATGTAAAGAATAGGTCCATGTTTGATCCCTGTCCTGGTTCCTAGAACAGACCTCCTGAGACTCTTGGAATTCAGTGTCTTCGTAGCTCATGAGATGAGTCTAGGATGGCACCCAAATAGCTCCTGGATGGAACTGGATTCCAGAAGATCCCACCTGGTTATTAGAGGGTTAGAACCTTCAACCCCAAGCTCCTCTAGGGAGAGGAGAGGTTACAGAGATAGAGTTCAATCACCAAGGGCAATGATTTAATCAAATTGCTTACTTTGAACCCTCAATTAAAACCCATAATCATTGGGTTCAGAGAGCTTCAGGAAGAGTGAACACATCAATGGATTGTGTAGGCGGGTGTGTTCTGAGAGGGCATGGAAGCTCACCCCTCCCACTCCTCCTTTTCCCTATGCATCTCCTTCATAGGGCTGTCCCAGGGTTTTATCCTTTATAACACCCAGGGACAGTAAGTGAAGACCTTTCCTGAGTTCTGTGAGTGGTTCTAATAATTATTGAATATGGGAGGTGGTGTCATGGAACCTTTGACTGTATAGGCAGCTGTTCATATGTTTGGGTGACCCTGGGACTTGTGATCAACACTTGAAGCGGGGGCCTTCCTCAGGGACTTAGCCTCAACCTGTGGGGTATGTACTACCTCTGTCAATTTAGAGTCAGAAGTCATTTGACTTGTGTGATGCAGAGCTGTTTTTGGAGAATTGGTTGTTTTTGGTGAATACACCACATATATTTTCTGTTAGGGACCAAACCCATACTCACTCTTCTCTATAATTTATGGCTGGGGTGAGATTCGGGGACAGGGGATGACTGTACATGGGACAGTGCACTCAGAAGTCCTTAGAAGTTATCTGCATTTTCAGAATTCCTGACAGAATCAGGTACTTTATTAAATGGGTTGTGACATGATAGCATCTTGTCCTGACCCTGACGCCCACATGCTGTGTGTCCTGGGTAAGTCCTCTGTATTTTCCTCACCTGAACACGGGGACCTTCTTACATGAGTTTTTTCAAGAATTTTCAATCATGAATCTAAAGAGTTTACCCATTTCATGGTCAATGATGTTCATTTTCCACCAAAATGTCTTAATCCAATAGACTTGTCTACCTACATTTCCTCACCCAGTTCCCCAAAAGAAATTTTTGTGTCAAATAATGATAATTTCTTTATTATTAAATTAACCAAAAAGTTTAGTGACAGTTGAGCTTTTTCCCTCCCCGAGGCAACTGCAGGGAGAGCAAGAAATGCAGTATTTTTGTGAGTTTTATTGTGGGGCCAAGACTGTTTTTTCCAGGCTGGTACAATATTGGTCCAAACTCAAGACCCTTCACCATGCCTCCCTGCCAGACTATTATTTTATTTTCCTATCAGGATATAGAATGTTATAGGTGGTCTCCAAATTATATAGACATGCCCCATCACCAAATGGACTAACATAAATTCTACTATATGCAGTCTTTTCAATGACTGTGCACTTGGCATTAGTTTGAAATAGAAGATTCATTCCTTGACAAATATTTGTCAAATATTTATGCTGTTTGTCCCTAAAAAGCTTAATTCTTGGTGTTGGGAAACAGCTGTAATCAAAGTGTAATCTAAAAAATCTGCCTTCTAAGAGGGAGACAGAAAATAGAGGGGGAAATATTATGCCAGGTTGTGATGTATGTTTTGAAGAAAGAGAGTGATGGGGATAAAGGAGGTTGTGCTCTTTTTGTAGAGGGTCAGTGAAACCCTCTGTGATATGGAGAAGTTGAGCAGAGGCTGCAAAAAAAACATGTCTGTTGTGTTTGATCAGCAACAAGGACCAGGGTGGCTGGAGGTGATTGGGTGGAAGGGAGTAGAATGGAAGGGGATGAGGCAGAGAGGCCATGTGGGCAGGTGGTGATGAGCATTGTAGGACTTTATAAGAATCAGAATTTGACTCTGGGAAGAGAGCTGGGAAGTCCCTGAGGGATTGTTCATGGGAGCAATGGGATAGGACACAAGCTATAACAGAATCCCTGTGGCTGCAGTGCAAAGAGTGGCCTCTAGGGGGCGAAGGGCAGGGACAGCGGCCCAGGTGAACCATGATAGAGCTTGTACCTATACGATGTTCCCTGGGTCCATCCCAGGTGTCAATTACATGAATGACTTGCTCCGTTGAGATTTTTATGGAGGCTTCATCACAAACCGTGATTCACTAAATCTTTAGCCATTTGTGATTGATTCAACCTCCAAACCCTCTTCCCATCCTGAATGGTGGAAGCAGGGAAAGAGGGAAAGTGGGAATGAAAATTCCCAGCCTCCAATCAGGCAGTTGGTTCCCCTGGCAACCAATCCGCATTCTTGGCATAGGTTGTGGCTTTATGAAACTCACCTCCCTCACGTGATAGAAGACGCCTTTTTGCTCTCATCTCTTACAAAATTCCAACGGTTTTAGGAGCTCTGTGCCAGCAATAGGCTGAAGATCCACTTGTGTTTTTATATGTCATAATATCAACATTTCCTCAGCATTCCATTATCCAGTCCCCTTGAGGTAATGAAAGTAAACACACTGGTGAGTTTTCTTCCATGCCTTTCTCCATGACAGCATGATTCCTTCACACTTTCTTTTTTAATGATGGAACATTTCAACCACACACACAAGTACTGAGAATAGTATTATGAAACCAATGGACCTATTGCCAAAGCCAATAATTGTCAAAATATGGAGAATATTCTTAATATATATCCTCTTTTTTTGTTGTTCTTTGAAGCTAACCAGTAGCATCATGCCAGTTAATCTATAATATTCATTAAGGATATGTAACTACTTGCAATATTACCTTGTCACTGTCACACCTAACAACATTAAGAATAAAGTCCTGGTGGGGGGGACTTGAGGTGGGGTAGTCAAGGAAGGGAGGGAATATGGGGATATGTGTTTAAAAACAGATGATTGAACCTGGTGTACCCCCAAAAAAATAATAAAATAAAATAAAAAAATTAAAAAAAAAAAAGAATAATGTCCTGGAAACCAGGATATCAAATGGCCTTTTCACATTTCACACCACAGCACCCCTACCACTCTCTATTGCAAACACATGAGTGGTTTCAGTTGTTGACACTGTAGACCAAGCTGTGATGACCATACTTATATCTGACCCAGAGTCTCTCCCATCACTGCAGGCCTGTGGCCTGATTCTGCCTGGAGCCTCCATACACAGGTCCCTGCAAGGCCAAAATCATCAGGTACTTCCGCAATGCCAAGTATGGGTTCTCCAGATCTTTGCATATGATAGTTCTGTTGTTAGTTTTTTAAGGAAACTCTGTACTGTTTTTCACGAAGACTGCAGCAATTTACATTCACACCAACAGTGTACAGGGCTCCCTTTTCTCCACAATCTCTCCTGCATTTATTATTTGTAGATTTCTCCGTGATTGCCATTTTGAGTGGTGTGATGTGATAGCTCATTGTGGTTTTGTTTTCCATTACTCTAATAGTTAGCAATGTTGACACCTTTTCATGAGCCTGTTGGCTCTCTGTATATCTTCTTTAGAGAAATGTCTGCTTAGGTCTTCTGCACATTTTTTAAAATTGGATTTCTTTTTTTGTTTGTTTTTTCAGTATTCAGTTGCATGAGTTATTTCTGTACTTTGGATATTAACCCCTTGTTGGTTGCATCTTCTGCAAAGATATTCTCTCATTTGGTAGGTTGTCTTTTTGTTTTGTTGATGGTTTCCTTTTCTGTGCAAGAGCTTTTAAGTTTGTTGAGATACCATTTGTTTATTTTTGCTTTTATTTCTCTTGACGTGGGAGACTGATCCATCAAATACTGTCACGATTTATGTTTGAGAATGTTTGGCTCTGTTCTCTTCTAAGAGTTTCATGGCATCCTGTCTTATATTTAGGTCTTTAATGCATCTTGAGTTTATTTTCCTATATGGTGTGAGGGAGTGCCCTAATTTCATTGATTTCTATGTGACTGTTCAGCATTTCCAACACCATTTGCTGAAGACACTTTTCTCCATTGTATATTCTCTATGCTTTGTCATAGATTAATTGACCATAGGTGTATGGGTTTATTTCTGGGCTCTCTATTGTATTCCATTGATCTATGTGTCTGTCTTTGTGTCAATATCACACTGTTTTGATTATGATAGCTTTGTAATATAGTCTGAAGTCTGGAAGGGTGATGACTGAAGCTTTGCTTTTTTCAGTATTAGTTTGGCAATTCTGGGTTTTTGTGGTTCTATATAAATTTTAGAATTATTTGTTCTAGATCTATGAAAAATGTCTTTATTTTGACAGGATTTGACATTTAATCCTTGTTTTCCAGTTATTTTTGTAATTCTTCTGTGTTCATTTATTCTCTTGGTATTTCTGGTTTTGGTTTGATGATTTTCTTTCAGTATGCTTGAGTTCTTTTGTTTTTAGTTTTCGTGACTCTATTGTACGTTTCTCATTTGTTGTAACCATGAAGTTCAAGAATGGTGACCCATAACTATACCTCTTAACTTTAAACGGAAAGTTATTCAAGTTCAAACACATTCTAAAAGAGCTATATTTTTATACTCCCATCCCACACATTTTGTGATTTTCATGCCTTACTTTACATCTCCATATTGATGCTTTTACTGTTTATCCTGTAATGATCGTTTTACAATTTTTAATTGTTCTTAAATCTATGCACTGATTTAATAAAATGATCTTCAATTCTTCTACATATTTGATTTTCTTATTGTGACTTTCCCTTTCATATAGATTCTTCCAGCCACAGTTTTCACACCACCTTCTATGGAGTTCACACTTTCTCTTGGGCATCAGGTGGCATATGACAGCATTCATCAATAGAATACTGGTGTGTTCCATTGAACCAAAAGGATTCCCTCTCCCTTCTGGCTCTGCCATTCAAGAGTGGTCTATACACTGCTGCCAAGAACCCTGTTGACCAATTCTGCTGGCTTTGTCCTAAAACATTCCTACAGGCACTAGAAGATGGGGATCAAGGAAGGACCCCTATCTCCCACCAAGTGTCTTTCAGGTTCTTGAAAAACATTTGCTAAGTTCCCACCACCAGCATCAGATTCTCTAAATTAAAAATTGGGGGAATCCTTTATTTGCAGTTCACCACATTTTCTGCTGAGGCAGCTGGAATTGTTGGCACCCTCTCAAGGCGCCCCTTCACTGGGCTGGAGGAGAGAATTTAGTGTAAGAAAAGGAGGATGATCGGTAGGATCAGAGTTCCCAGGTCACCTGCCCAACTTGTTTCCCACAGTTGGGCAAGAGCTGTGGCAATCAGATAGTGTGGAAATTTAAACAACTGAATGACGATGGCTGAGAAGAGGGGGTAGGAGGTAGGTGGTGGGCAGGATTCCAAGACTCATTGAGGTAATTCCCAGGATGTACCACAGTTCATCTTTAGACCTTCCTGGCTGCAAGGCATTGTCAGAAGGACTTGTTCACAATCTAGGGGCTCCCGAGTCAAAAGGATGTCCCAACTTCCCAAGTAGAACAACTTTAACACTGTTTTCATGCTCCTGGCTCTGGGAAGAAGTGAGCTGGAGGAACCTCTGGAGAGCAGATCCTAACTGCCTCACTACAGATGGAAAAATTAAGGCACAGGAAACTCAAAAAACAGAGGTCACTGTAATAAACCATAATACAGATAGAACAGGTCCTGTTGCCCTATACCTTGTAGTCTTGGGAAAATATTTCAATGTCTCTGTCTTTTGCATGCCTTAATTAAACAATAAGTAAAAAGGCTTATGTTTGTCCATGTTTCCAACCACAGAGAATTAGAAACAGTCCCCTTCCAAGCTGAATGAGTTGGGGTTATTGCTCACTTCAGCAAGGGACAGTGAATGGTATGGCATCTCATTATGAGGCTGTTTCAAGGACTTACAGGATGTGGGCTTCTGTGAGGTTATTTGGGGGGAAAGATTTAGGAAGCTGGCTTTATTTTGATGGATTCTGCCTGGAAGTAGGGCAGCTCTATCTGGTGTCTTCAGGTGTCTGAAGTGAACTTTCAGCTGAAAACAGAGGAGGTAAAATCAACAGACTTTGCTAAGATATTGCTCACAGGGAGGTGAGGAAAAGGTAGAATGAAGGACAACACTCAGCCTTCTGGGTGAATGTAGGGGAAGCAAGTCTTTAGGGGGAAGGAGAGTGAATTCAGTTTGGTCAGTGTTGAGTCCATGGTGCCTATAGAACACTTAGGCAAAGATGTTGAGTAGACCTTGATTCATTCATTCACTTGTTCAAAAAACATTTATTAGGGATAAAATATGAGATGACTGTAAACTTTGATGAGACTCCACGGCTTCAAACTCTGGCTATGACAATTTATTAGGTGTGTGGTGTATTTGATTTGCTAGTGTCTTACATTTGTGCAGATAGATCTTGAACAGTGTCCACAGAGAAGGAGTCATACTCTCATTTACATAGGACTAAACTGAGGGTCAGAGAATGTGGGAATTGCTGGTACCTTAGAAGGCAAAGGTAGGAGAGTGAGTTTCCTATCTGGATATGCTGTTAAAAGTTACTGAGTTACTTAGAACTGAGTCTCTAAGTAACATTAAACGATGTGGAATTAATAATAAAAACACCCATTACCACTTATTGACAATCTACTATGTGCCAAGCCCTGAACATACATCTCCATCTTTAAACATTACAATAACCTTAACAGGTTTTTCTTCCATTTTAAACTCATACATCTGAAGTTCAGAGATTTTATCCCTTCCTCAAAGTCACATAACCAGTACTGACAGGGGGTGGGATTCAAACTCAACACTCTCTCTCCCATGATTTTCCTTAAAAGAGGTTTGAAAGCTGGAGATTCATCAGAGGAGACTCAAAATTCTTCAAATGGGGAAGCTTTGATTATCATTGTTTTTAATTTTTTTTGCACTGAGACCAATTGGCAACAAATTTTGGTAAAGAATTTTGTTTGCATTTATGCTATGAGGGCCTTACCTGTGAGTTAGAGGAGGAGGATGGCTGAGACAAGGCCATTGGATTGAAAAATGAGGAACTTGGTGGTGACCCTGGTGAAGGCATCGTATCTCACTGGTTGTGAGCAACAGAAACTGATGCTGGCTATTGGAAGCAGAGAAGGAATTTGTGAGAACAGTATGGGGATGTAGTGGGCATCCATTCTTGCTTCCTGATTGTAACCTTAAGTGAGATTCTCCTGGACTCTTCTGTTGGCACTCACAGCACTAATTGATTTAGTTCAGCTCACGGCCTGAAGGGATTGCTAAAAGATCCCAGTTGGAAAATATGTTAAGCAAGGAAGAACTAAGATTTTCCCAGGCCACCTCTGAATAACCTCCATTTTTAGGCCTTTTGTCATTTATTGGTCAAGACTGAATTCCGCGGAGAGCATCTGATTGGCCACTCTTGGTCTGGGTGTGGGGTAGGCACTTTGATTGATAGGCACCCCAATTCCACCTCCAGGGTAGAGGAAGAGTCATTCCTCAAGCAAAATCAGGCTACTGTATCAGGAAAAGGACAAACAGAGGCTAAGTGATAAAGCAACTAAATAGCCCATATACTCAGAGAGAGAAGTTTCCGTGGAGAGAAGGGAGTTTGAAAGGGTCCAACCATCCAACCAATGGAGGAGAAACCTCCATTATTTGGTGAAAGGTACCCTGTTTGTTCCTGGAAATTTCTCAGATATTCCATGTTCACTTGTTTACAGTCACCTGAAAGTGGGCATATCTCCAGCTGATCATGTCACCTCTTCTTTTAACCTTTCCTTATTCCCTTTTTATTTCCTTTCTTCCACTTCTTGAGAGATAAGATTTTATACTCACGGAGTCATGTCCACAATCGTCGATACATCGTCTATGTTAATATCAGGTAGATTTGCCTGTGTGATGTTTGTGTGTTTGTGTCTTTGTAACATTGAAATAACCAGGGCCACGTGACTAACAGTTTCTGGCGAGTGTCTTCTTTCTGATTTTCAGCTGTTTTTTCTCCAGCAAGTCACTTTCTCTTAGCTGAACTTCAGTTTCTTCATTTGTCAATAGGAATAATAATACTTACTTCATAGGATTGTTAAATAAGAAGCAGCTACCTTTTACTGAACAATTACATTGAGTCTAGCCTGCAGGTCACAGTTTTGAATTCCTTCTAGGCCAGGTGAGTGATGAGGATGGAAGTATTTGGAGTGGGGGTAGGGGCAGGGTGGGCAAAAAAGCATGGTGGAGATTATAGAAATGGGAGAGAATGCTCCCCTCATGAGAAGAGAGCACCTATACTTGGTTTAGTTCATGGTTTTCAAAGTGTGGTCCCTTGAGCAGCACCATCTGCAGCCCCAGAAACTTGTTAGATGCAGAAACTCAGGTCCCACCCCATCCTAGTGAATCAAAACTCTGAGGGTGGAGATCTCAGATATGCCTTGGAATGCCTGGTTAAGTGAATCTGATGCTCACTCAAGTTTGAGTCCCACAACTCTGGTTAAATTGCAGGACGGTGTTGCCAGGTCACTTACTTCCCGAACAAGGTTAGCAATTTACTTTTCTCTTTTTTAAATAAATGTATTTATTTATTTATTTATTGGCTGTATTGGGTCTTCATTGCTGCACACAGGCTTTCTCTAGTTGTGGTGAGTGGGGGCTACCCTTCATTGTGGTGCACAGGCTCCTCATTGTGGTGGCTTCTCTAGTTGTGGAGCATGGGCTCTAAGAGCCTAGGCTTCAGTAGCTGTGGCACATGAGCTTAGCTGCTCTGTGACACATGATATCTTCCTGGAGTAGGGATCGAACCAGGTCCCCTGCATTGGCAGGCAGATTCTTAAGCACTGAGCCACCTAGGAAATCCCAGCAATTTACTTTTTTATAAACTCCACACTGTTAAATCTTTGCAAGTGTTTCAAAAATATAAAATGTACTGTATGGGTTAAAAATACTTATATTCTAACCAGATTTGCAATCTCTACGTTATGCTTTTCTTTTAATCCTTACAATAACCCTAAAACACCCAGTACATATGACACCACTTGAAGGAGGAAGACTAAGGGAGTCTCCTGGTGGTCCAGTGGTTTAGATTCTGTGCTTCCAATGCAGGGAGTGTGGGTTCAATCCCTGGTTGGGGAACTATACCCAATATGCTGTGCAGCTCAGCCAAAAAAAACAAATAAATCCAATTTTAAAAAAGAAAGGAGAAAGTCCATGTAGGTCCAAAAAGTGAGGTGCTATATATCACGTAGCCAGAGAATGGCCACTCATGCCTTTGATGTGAATGTATCTCTCACAGGGCCTCTTCTGTCCACACCGAGTGCATTCCATCCACTTCAGGAAGGGGCCTTAGAGAGCATGGAATCCAAGATTCTGATTTTGCAGAGGGAAAACCTGAGGACTAGAAGCAGAGATATGACCTGTGTTCCCACAGTGTTGGAATCACTGGTCTTTATTCAGAATACAACCCCTGTGATGTTCCCACCCTGTGATTTCTCTGAAGATGCCCCTAGGGTCTGGGAAGGTTTGTAATCAGAGACCTCAGTCGCTCATGAGCAGGGAGGTGGGAGGTGGAGGGAAGACAAGCCCATTCGGGGCTTCTGGGTCTGGGGGCCCCTAACCTGGACCAGAGGGAGGAGCACCAGGAGGGCAGAATATTGGGAGAAATAGACAGACAGATGAGAGAGGAGGGGAGAGAAAAGAGAAGTCTCTGCTGTTTCCTGTTCTCAGAGAGACCGACTGAGGCAGGGAGAGGGACAGGGCCAGAGGACCTCTTAAACTAGAATCCAAGTTGTGCCACCTGCTGGTTGTGGTCCTGAGCAAGTCGCTTTACCTCTGTGAGCCTCTGCTTTCTGGTTGGCAAGAGGACTGAGAATCCCAGATGTTGTAGGTTTGACATGAGGGTGAATGAAATCAAATATGAGAAATGTCTCAGGACAGAGCAGACCCTCCACACACAGTGGCTTGTTTTGTGAGTACCCCGGTCCCAAAGCCCTTGTGTCCTGGGGCAGGTCAGTATTGAGAGCTCCTGCCCTTCTTTTTTTTTTTTAATTAATTTATCTATTTATTTATTTGTGTATTTATTTATTTATTGGCTGTGTTGAGTCTTCGTTGCTGCACAAGGGCTTTCTCTAGTTACGGCAAGCAGAGGTTACTCTCCTTTGCAGTGCACGGTCTCCTCGTTGCCGTGGCTTCTCTTATTGTGGAGCAAGGGCTCTAGGCACATGGGCTTCAGTAGTTGTGGCACGTGGGCCCAGTAGTTGTGACTCACGGGCTCTAAAGCACAGGCTCTATAGTTGTGGCCCACGGGCTTACTCACTCCGCAGCATGTAGGATCTTCCTGGAGCAGGGATTGAACCTTTGTCCCCTGCATTGGTAGATGGATTCTTAAACACTGTGCCACCTAGGAAGCTCAAGAGCTCCTGCCCTTCTCAAGGGAAAGGGTGTCTTTGTGCCAGGAAGGCAGACCCTCCAGTCCTCTGCAGCTTACCTACCAGCTTTATGCCTGTTTGACATTTGGCTGTGTCTGCTCCTGGGGCTTCTGGGCACAGAGACCAGCTCCCTTCTCCTTGATGCTGGAAGTGGAGCACAAAGTGTGTGTGTGTGTGTGTGTGCGTGCGTGCATGCTTGCGCTCGTGCACACGCATGTGCAAGAATGTTTCTCTGTGTGTGGATGAGTGGGGGGGGGCCTTGCTGCTACATGGTTGTAACTGGGAGTGAATGTATGCGAGTGAGTGAGGGGAGTGAGGGTGTGTAACCCCTCACACGTGCACTATACTTTAGAGCTTACAAAGCAGCAAGAGTGCATGGTGCACAGATTCTGAAACCAAATTCCTGGGTAAAAGAACCAGCACAATCTGTATTTTTATTTATGTATTTAGTTAGTTAGTTATTAATATTTCAATGTTTTAAATTCTACTGTCTATTGAAAAATTCTTTACAATTAATTAACTAATTTTGGCTATGCCAGATCTTGGTTATGGCAGGTGCAATCTTCATTGGGGCATGTAGGATCTTGGGTTGAGGCATGCAGGCTCTTAGTTGGTATATGTAGACTTTTTAGTTGTGGGCTTCATGTGGGATGTATTCCCCCTCTATGGATCTAATTGAGGCCCCCTGCATTGGGATGGTGGGGTTTTACCCACTGGACCACCAGGGAAGTTCCTCTCATTTATTAACATACTCCTCTTGTTGTGGACAGGAGTGTTTCTACTGGCTGCTAGTTAGAACCAATAATTATAAGCATTATCCTAATTTTACAATTAAAGAAAGTAAAGCTCGGAGATGTTGAGAAATTTACCCAAGATGACAAGGAAGTGAGTAACAGCACCAACAATATCTGTGCTTTTGTTTATTTCAATACTATGCTTGTTGAGGTCCCCATGCCTCAGTTTCTTCCTCTGTAGTGAAACAGACACTCTCTGTTCTCCAAAGGTGCCTCCATCCCAGATCTTCCCAGAGGCAGGAGCATGAAAACCTTGTCAGAGTCGCTCTACTTGGGAGAGCTGGGACCTGCTGTGTTAGCAAACTCCTACAGCAGCTAAGTGACATCTCCATGCTGCTGTTTCCTCCCTTGAAGGATTCTTAGGAGGATTATTAGAAGAATGCAGAAAAATGCTAACACAGAGCCTGGCAGACTAAAAGGGCAGTTGCCCTTCTTTAACTGGAATAAGAAGCCCCCTCCCCACATATGACCTTAGGCAAGGGGATTGCTTGAAAAATGTATAATTGAGCCTCATGCTCCTTCTTTCTTCTTCTGTAAATCCAAGAGAACAGCCTGCACCCTGATTTGACCTGGCAAAGGAAGTAAACAACAAAAGCTTTCCTTTTGAGGTGTCTATCAGCCGGGTTTTTGTTTAGCTTGGGGTGGCCATTATGAGGTACATGGTGCTGTAATGGGTTTGCTTCATATATCTGGTAGGGCCCAGTCTGAGGAGAGGAAAAGGGGATGTGCCCACTGCTCTGCAGAACAGTGAGAAGCACCATCATTTCCAGGGATCCTATTAATTAAGGTTCCTAGTTGCAAACAACAGAATCCACTCCAGTTAGTTTAATTTTAATATTTTATTGAAATATGACACGTAGTTTGAAGCCACAGAAAGGAAAATCTGCAACAAAATTATGAGGGAAAAGGGGTTCTTTACTGAATTCCTCCCAAGGGCCCTTCTCCTTGGAAGGGGATGAAGGTGAGGATGCAGTGAGGATAAGGGTTAACACAAGAATCCTGGCTTGAAACCATAGGATCTATAGATACTGGGGTCATGAGCAATGTGCTTCTGTATTCATTCCTTCCTTCCTCTAATATTTAGGGACTGTCTCCTTTATGCAAGCAACTATGCTATGTGTGAGGGAGACAGAGAAGAATTGGTCTCATGGTGCTTAGAATGCACTAGATGAGACAGACCTAAGGCAAGTAGACCCATGGCATGGAAGGAAAGGGACAGGATTCTGCTGAGGAGGGGAGGGTTGAGGAGGACTCAGAGGAGACTAAACTCTTTCAGAAGAGGTCACGTCCTAGCCCTCTATAGGTCCTCCAAGGACTTCAGATTTTCAGGGGAGCAGGGTTCCCAAGTCCTCAGCAAAGGAAAGGAACTTTCAGATTGACATCTATGATGCCCCAGACCTGGAGACCATACATCTCAACAAATCCTAGACTTTCCGGGGAAAAATGAAACCAAAATCTGCCCCAAGACCAGAATGACCAACAAGAAGAAACTGAGTTTTCCAAGCCTAGGTGGGGCACTCCAGAGCACTGCACACTTGCTTTGTAGGGTGCCTGACCCAGTGGTCCCATCTGAGAAAGGTGCAGCGTGTAAGCAGCCTCAGGTTATCATGATGGGACTTCTGGGGGTGACCTTCTGCCAAGCTGTCCAGTGGAGGATGTGCTCAGTGTGGTGTTTCACAGGACAGTGCAGCCACTTCTCCTGGGAGGCAGCGAGGAGAAAAGACCCTGTGCAGGGGTGAATGGTGTGTGGCCACCTGAGCTCCACTTCTTGCTCCAGCCTTTCCACTCCCACACTGTCCTGCCCCCTTTCTTACCACCGGGTGCCTGCATAACCACTGCAGGTCTTCATGCAGTCCTCTGCCCTGTGGAAGTTGTTCCTCTTACTCAGGCAGCTGCCATATGTAAAGATCTCACAGTGCCTGGACTTGGCATTGAAGTAGTACCTGATCCTCCAGTGCCCTGCAGGGACCTGAGTAAACAGGCTCCAGGCAGAAGTCAGGCGAGAAGCTGCTGGCATGGGAGGGGCTCTGGGTCAGTTATGAGGAGGGTCGTCACAGGTCAGTCTACAAGGTCACAGCTGAAACCACGAATTTGTTTGCCACAGAGAATGTTAAGGTTGTGGGGGATGGTCAAATTGAAAAGGCCTTTTGACAATCTGCTTTCTGGGACAGTATTATTAATGTTGCTAGTCGTGACCATGATATGGTAATCGTGTAAAAATTTATACTTCCTTCATGAAGTATTTTAAGATTAATTGGTTTGATGCCTGTGATTCACTTCAAAGAACTCTACTGGAAACGAATTAAAAAAAAATAAAAAGGCGGACAAGCTAAAAGCTACTCTCCATATTGTACTACAGCTCTGCAGTTTGTAGCCATTAGCACTTGGCCATTGCTGCATCCCCCTTCCCCAAACCCTGTTAGGAGACAGTGGTTACTGGGTGACCATTAATGCAGGAAGGTTAGAGGTCCTGCTCAGCCATTGGTTGTCCCTGCAGTGGGGCCACCCCTAAGTGAGCAACTGTCAATGAGTGACCATTAGAGGGGCATTGAACCCAAAGTCAGCAGAGTGGTGGTCCTCATGCAGAGAGTGAAGTAAGAAGCAGATCCTGTCCTTCTCCCCCACAGCCCTTCAGCTCACCTGGCCTCGGGCCAGCTGGTGAGCTGAAGGACCCAAGGAACAGGCTGAGGGTTTGTCCTTCAGGGCTCCAGACCCACTGGCCGGGCCCAGGCTATCCCTGCTTCTGCAACCTTAGGACAGCAGCGGTTTGCATGGCACACAGGCTGGGGGACCAGGCCCCCACTGTTTGGGTGGTCGGAGGAGGCTGAGGGCCAGTTGGGTCTTGGGCGCCTGGCCTCCTCAGCAAGGACAGCTGGGCAGGGTCCGGGGACTTGGCCCTGAGGGTGCTGCCAGCTGAGATCTGCCTCCTCAGCTGGGCTTGGGCATTGTTGGGAGGACCCAGACTGGGTGCTGGACGATTGCTCTGGGGTATGGTAACCGGACCCCAATGGGGACTCCCTTCTCTTAGCCAGGCCTGGACCTCAGAGGGTGAAAATTGTGCTTAGGACCTTGCCTTTTCTTGTCAGAGCAGAGAGTAACATTTATTTGGTGGAGATTTACAGGCACATCGTTACCTCACCAAGACCTGACCTCAAGAACAAAGGATCTGACGCCGAGAACTTTCATGCCAAACCTCCCCCATGGGTTCCATCCACAGTCCCCCACACCCCCAACTCAGGGAGGGGAGAGGAGCTGGAGGTTGAACAATCATCAGTGGCTAATGATTACAGGTACCATGACTAGGTAATGACGCTTCCAAAGAAACCTCAACAGAGCAAGTATTTCCTGTTATTCAAGAGAATTGGTATCGACCCAGGGAACAGCATAGGTACACCCTCCATTATGGCTCCCCTGGGTCACTGCAGCAGCCTGCTCACTGCACCTCGGCCTCTGCCTTTGGTCTCCTAGAAGCCACTCTCCACACTGCAGCCCCAGGGATCCTCTCCCAATTCTTCCTTGACAAGTCCTTCAGTGACTCCCCATCTCTCTCACAGTGGATTTTTGATTCTTATGCCACAAGGCTTGTCAGGATTTGTCCCCATGGTCACTTTGGTCTGATCCCCATCCCATCTTCTCCCCTCGCACCTACTCAGTTCCAGCTACCCTAGTAATTCCTGCTGCTGCTTTACACCAGGCCTGTTCTATCTGCAGCCTCTGCTCCAACGTCCCCTTGTCACAGAGGGTTTCACCCATCACTGTACAGAAGGAGCATACCCTCCTTTATCCCCATCACTCTCTACCTTCATCAAACTCATAACCTAGCATAGTATTCCCCCCTTTTGTTCTTGTCTTTCTCCCTCCTAGAAGATAAAGTATTTCACCATATTTTGTCTACAGCTCTTTCCTTGCACCAAGAATAGTGCTCTTAGGGACTAAATAATGACATGGCAAGGGAATGAATCTCCCATTTCATGCTCACACCAAGCTTGCCGTCATTGACTGGAATGAATGAGATGAATTCCTGTCTACTTGATGATGGGGCAGGTCTACATAATTATCAACCAACCTCTAACATTATTATCCTGAGAGGATAATAAAATAATTGTCAATAGTCAAACAGGAGACAAGGGATAGGGCCTTGAGATATGATTAATATTGTATCAGCTTTGGCCCCACGAGCCAACTCACACAAGGGCTGTGTTTCTTGCTTTCCCTGCAGTTGCTCTGCTCAGTGAACCCATGTCTTTCTGATTAATTTTAATACTAGAGGAATAATCATTATTTGATACCCAAATTATTTTTCTTGCCCAAAGCAAGTGGATAGTTTTTTCCTCTTAACACATCTTGGTGGAAAATGGACAAAACTGGCCATGAAATGTGATTAAACTCTTTAAATTTATGACAAGGAAGCTGTTCAAAGAGCCCATGTAATGTGGTTCCCCTGTTCAGGTGAGGAAACTGCAGATGACTTGCCCTAGGACACAGGGCATGTGGGTGGTAGGGTCAGGACAAGATACTATCATGTCACAACCCATTTGATAAACTACATGATTCTGGCAGGAATTCTGAAAATACAGATAATTTGGTAATGATTTTCTGGGTGTAGTGTCCCACTTTCATTATCCCCCTGTCCTAGAACCTCACCTGAGCCCCCACATCACAGGGAAGAGTGAGTCTGGGATTTTCCCTGACACCAAGGATTTGGTGTCTCTGCCAACACCACCCAATTTCCCAATATGCACTGGACATCTGACAAGTCAATTTACTTCTTTTTAAAAATGTATGTATGTATGTATGTATGTATGTATGTATTTGGCTTGCTAGGTCTTCACTGCGTATGATGTCCAGGTTCTTCTTTGCCTGGTGCGAGATTTTCATTTTGGTCTGCAGGATCTCCATTGCCAGGTGCAGAATCTTTGTTGCCAGGCCCGGGAACTTGTTGTGGGGTGCAGGATATACGTTGTTGGGGGCGGGATCTTCGTTGTCGGGTGCGGGATATTCGTTGTGGCCTGCATGATATTCATTGCAGCATCTGGGATCTTAGCTACACCTTGGACGATGTTACTTAAGACATCCTGGATATTCATTTTGACCTTGCAGATCGTCCTTGAGTCATACGGGGTCTTCCTTATGGCGGGCAGGATCTTCTTCACGGCGGGCAGGATCCACTTTAAGGCAGGCGGGATATTTTTTATGGCGTGCGGGATCTTCTTTTTGGCGGACGGGATCTTCTTTATCCTGTAGAGGATCTTCTTTATGGCAGGCGGGATCTTCTTTATGGTGGTTGGGATCTTATTTAGGGCCGCTGGGATCTTCCTTTCTATGGCTGAAGTGATCTTCGCTAAGATGCGCTGGATCTTGAGGTACGGGAACGCTGGTTTTGGGTTTCGGATCTTCTTTGAGGTGTGAGGAATATTCGTTTTGCATGCAGTATCTTTGTTATGGCATGCATAGTCTTTATTTGTGGAATGAGGGATCTTTAGTTGTGGCTTGTGAACTCTTATTTGCAGCATGTGGGATCTGATTCCATCACCAAGGTTCGAACCCAGGCACCCTGCATTGCAAGGGGGGAGTGTTAGCCACTGGACCACCAGGAAAATCCCTCCATTTACTTCTGATACTAAATCCACAGAGTTAGTACAGATCCCACAGGTCCTCACATCAAATGCCAGCCACATAGTTTGGAGTCACTCAGGCTTGTGACTAACTGCCTAAAATTAGGAGACTCCAGGACCCCATCTCCATGTTCAATAACCAATAGAAATAGTGACTGAAATCAGGAAAACACTTTACTTCCTCTTCCCATGTTATTGCAAAGAATACAATTCAGGGACAGCGAAATAAAGGAAATGCCTAGGGCAAAGGAGAGTAGAGGTGTGCGGAGCCCCCATGCCCTAGTGGAACACACCACCCTCACAGCATCTCCATGTGGTCACAATCCTGAAAGCTCTCTGAACCACAGTATTTATGGAGTTTTATTCAGGTGTCAATAAATGGGCATATTCACTGAATCATCACCCACTAGTGATTGATCTCCATCTCAATACAGTCCCATCTCCTCAAGGTGCTGGGTGGGGGGTGTTGAAAGCTCTAACCTCTAAACACATGCTTGGGATTTTTCGAAGATCAGCCCCATCCTGAAGTTCTCTCAGGTGACATTCTTTTACTCATCTCATTACCATAAAAAGGACAGTAAATTCCAAGAGTTTCAGGAGGTCTGTTCTAGAAACCAGGACAAGGATCAAATATTGATCTTTTAATTACACTACAGTGAGGTTCAGGGACACAGCACTGACCAGAAAGAGAGAGTCTCCGAGATGGAATACCAGATTGGGTAGAGTACAGCGAGGTATATATATTTTTATTTTGAATTTGAATTTTATTTTCCTATTGAGAGTTATGAAATGTCCCTGGAGTTCAAACTGCCCACGTTTCCAGGAGAAATCCAGGAAAGGGTGGCAGCACCCACACCACCTCTGCCCTCCGGCTCCTTCCATGGACTCCCCTCATTCCACTGACCAGCCTATAGAGGAGAGGTGAGCCAGCACTTACCTTTGGCGTGGCTCTTGTTTTTATCCTCCAGGCTGCAGGACACTGGGGTAACCAGAAGGACGAGAAGGGCTACAAAGAGACATAGATGGTTCATCTTCGTGGCCTTGCAGGAGGGCTTCTGTGGAAAGCTGGGGGATGACAGAGCTTTTCATATCCCAGCTGAAGGGTTGAATCAGGTGATGAGGAGGGGAGTGAGGGAGGGGAGTGAGGAAGGGGAGGGGCTGGGGTCAGTCTGGTTTATTGGGCAATCTCTCCACCTAACCAGGCTTCCTGCTTCTGCCTGTTGGGGCCAAATACCCAATAACAGCATGTCTATTGTGATTCCACAGGTGGAATGTTGTCCAATATGTTGACTCATGGAGCATCCCAGCACCTAGAGCAGTGCATGGCAGGTGATGGGCCACCAGTGAGTGGATGAGAGAAATTCAAAAGACAAATAAGTGAAAACCAGTGTGTTAGCTCAGGTCCTCCTTTTTAGCCTCCTGCAGGTGTCATCACAACTGGGCATCAATGCACTTCACTCTCCCCCACCTCCACCGACCTCAGAAAACAGATGGGACACAGGACACCTTCTGGCAACAATCACCACAGCTTTTCAACTGGATGGACACTTTCTGTTTACCTGACACTGGTCCAGGCAGAAGCTTAGCTGAGGGAAGACGATGTCCTTCTGAGGCAGCAACCCTGTTTTCTGGGTAGAAAAAGAAATAAGGGGTGTGAGTAGAGGGGAATCAGGGAGCTGAACACATCTCTGCAGCATGACCTCCTACCACCACTCACCTGGTTTCACAAACAGGACAGCTGCCTGTGTGAGTGGACCTCAGGGGAGCTTGGAAGGTCTCCTGCAACATCCCCCCTCCTCCAGCTGTCTCCCCCAGTTTTTTGCGCATTCTTGGGCTTCAGTTTGGTACCAGCTCTGCCTTTTCCTAACTTTGTGACTGAGTACTTAAATCTCCCAGAGCCCCAGTGTCTTCAGGTGTCACCTGAGATCCATGCTTCCCCCATCATGGGGTTTTTGTGGAAGCAATGGAGGCAATAGACATCAATTCCTTCTCCCTGCAAAGTCAAAGTCCTTTGTAATAATAATAATAATGTGTAATTACAGCAAATAAACCTTAGCTTCTTCTATGTGTCACACATTATTCTAAGCACTTGCCATAAATTAACTCATCAAATCCTCAAAAATCCTAAAAGAGGGGAGAAGAACTGATGATATGTCCTCATGTTACAGAGTAGGAATCTGAGGTAACAAGAAATAAAGTAATTTGCCCAAAGTCAAGAGCGTAGAGAGAGGAATCTGGTTCTGTTGAACTAGTTGGGTTTATTGCTCACTGCAGTAAGGAACAGGAATCACCTTGGAAAACAATATGATGTCTCATTAAGAGAAGGCTAGAAAGAACTTATAGGATGTGGGCTTCTGTTGGGGGGTTTGGAGGCGGCAGGGCCTTCAGGAAGCTGGCTTTGCTCTAGATGGCAGCTGTCAGGAAGTGGGGCAGTTCTCTGAATGAGTACCTTTTTCTTACCTCTAAGAAAGGAAGACTAAATAAAGGTTAGAGCTGTACTTGGTAAAGAAGTAGCAGTCACTCAGGATAACGAGATGCTTGCACTTTTTAGTAGTTTGTATAATTTAGCTTGTTTTGCCTGTGTTCAGACATCATTACTGAATGTCCTACTTTTGTCTTGGTCTGCCATGGACACAGGATGACTTTGTCTGATGTTGAAGGTTTTTGAAATGTTTGTGTTGAGTAGGGGAACATGAGGTCCACTGTGATGCCAGGTCAGGTCTTGGAGGTTATTTTTCTCTTTCTCTATAAATCTCATGATGTTGTGGTGAGAATTAAAAAGATATGATATTTGTTAAATGCATTGTACAAGTATTGGCAGAGTAAATTTTTAGTGAATGTCAGCTCTGACAACAATAAGAGTAATACTATAAATAAGTGTTATTTAATTATTACTAATAATTATTAGTTTAGAACAGTATAATGGGAAAATGACTTGGTATTGATGAGAAGAGATTGGCTTCAGTAACTCACTATGTTGCTGTGTGATCTTGGGCAAGTCACTTCACCTCTCTGAGCCATAGATTCTTTCTTTGTGAAAGAGGATGATAGTATCTGCCTTAAAAACTGCCCAAGTTTGGGTCCTTTTGAGGCTCATGTTGATTCTGCTAAGTGCTTTGAACACCACAGACCAATGTAAATTGTCTAGAGCACATCAAGTTTTAGTTTCCTTGACTCCTGAATACTTTTTAAATATTTTGTCAACAGTGGCAAAGAAAGAAACAAAGAGCGTTGATTGTTGAAGTGTCAGCTTCTAGATGTTCACCCTCAGGAAGTTCGCCCAGTGCCATAAGGGAGTCACAGTCTCTCTTCCAAATAGGCCTCCTTCTTCCTCAGAGGTAGTGAAAAGCCCTCTTGTGTCAGTGATCAACCTTACCCAGGTCCTGCCCTTTCCCACCCCACCTTGCCTTTATTTGACCCTCAAGTCAAAGGGGCTAAGTGTTAACTGTCATAATTACTCATTTTCATTCTTACAACAAAGGAGATTACCTTTGCAAGGAGAAAGAATATATGTCTATTGCCTCCATTGCTTCCACAACAACGTCTGATGTGGACAGCACAGATTCAGGTGACACCTGAGGATATGGGGCTCTGGGAGATTTCTGGCCCCAGGTCACAAAGTTAGGAAAAGAGAGAGCAGGGACTCAAAACCACTGGTGGAGAGACCAGAGCTGGTGGGGTGGAAGCTGCAATTGATCTTCCAAGGTCACCTGAGATCCCCTCCAGCCCCTGAGATCCACTCACACAGGCAGCTCTCCTGTTGGTGAAACCAGGTGAGGGGCACTGGGTGGTCATGCTGTGGAGACGTGTTCGGCTCCCTGCTTCCACTCTGCCCATACCCCTTACATTTTTTCTACCCTGAAAATCAAGGTTTGTGCCTCAGATGGAGATAGTCTCCATCTGGCTCATCATATGCCTGGACAAGGGCCACATAAAGAGCTTGCGTTTATCCAGTTGAGATGCTGCCACTGTGGGTGCAGGAGGGTGTCCTATGTCACACCTGTCCTTTGAGGTCAGTACAGGGGGAGGCAGGTGGAGTGAAGAGCATTCGTGCCCAGATGAGATGACACCTACAGGAGGCTGAACTGGAGGACCTAACCTAACATACCGCTGTTCACTTCTCTGTTCTTTGGTTTGTTCTTATCTACCCAATGACCATCCATCACCTGCCGTGCACTGCTTTAGGTGTTGAGATGCACCATGAGAAAGAAATTGACAAAATTTACACCTGTGAAATCATAAGCTGTGTTTCCACAAGACCCACGGGCATAGGCAAGTCTGAGAAGTACTGTTACTGGGCATTTGCCCCCAGCAGGCAGAAACAGGAAGCCTGGTTTTGTGGGGAGGTTAAGCATGAAAAGCACTGACCCCATCTCCTCCTCTTCTTCATTTATCTACTCTTCACCTAATCCACCCCTCAGCTGGGGAGTAAAGAGCTCTGTCAGCCCCCAGTTTTCCTGAGAACCCCTTCTGCAAGGCCAAGAAGATGAGCCGGTTGTGTCTCTCTACAGCCCTTCTTGTCCTCCTAGGCACCTCCTGGCCACCACTCCAGTGGGTGAAAACAGTGAAAAGGCCTGGAGTAAGCACCGACTCACATCTCCTCTACTGGCTGGGGGAAATGAGGGGAGTCCATGGAAGGGTCTGGGGAGCAGTTTGGGGAGGGTTGCTGCCAACCCTCTCTGGATTTCTCCTCAGAATTTGGACAGTTTTAACTCAATTGATGTTTACTGAATCTCAAAAATGAATCATTAAGTTCCAACCTTTTAAAAGTAACCCACTGAACCCTGCCACACCAGAGACCCCACCTCTGAGACTCTCTATCCCTGGTCACTGCATTGTCCCTGAACCTCATTGTAGTGTAATGAAGAGATCTATGTTTGATCTTTGTCCTAGTTCATGTCCCAGACCTCCTGAAAGTCTTGGAATTTACTGTCTTCATAGGTTATGAGATGAGTCAAGACTGCCACCCTCGGTAGCCCGTAGATGGGACTGGATTCCATAAGTTCCCACTGGGTAATTAGAGGTTAGAACCTTCATCCCCCAGGGCCTCTGGGGAGAGGAGAGAGGATTGAGGTAGAGTTCAGTTACCAAGAGCTAATGAATCAATTAACTTGCCAACCTGGAACCCTCAATTAAAACCCATAAACATTGGGATCAGAGAGGTTCAGTGAAGATGAGCACGTCAATGGATTGTGTAGGGTGGTGTGTTCTGAGAGGGCATGGAAACTCACCCCTCCCACTCCCTCTTTGCCCTATGCTTCTCCTCCATAGGGCTGTCCCAGGGTTTTATCCTTCATAATAAAGTGAGAAAGTAAATAAAGGGCTTTCCTGAGTTCTGTCAGTGATTCTAAAGATTATTGACTATGGGAGATGGGGTCAAGGAACCTCTGAATTTACAGGCAGTTGGTCACATATGTAAGTGACCCTGGGACTTGCAATCAACACTTGAAGTGGAGGCCTTCCTCAGGGACTGAGCCCTCAACCTGTGCGGTCTGGGCTACCTCTGTGGATTTAGCATCACAAGTGAATTGACTTGTGGGATGCCCAGGTGGTGCTGGATAATTGGTTGGTATTGGTAGAGATGCCACTTATTTGCTCTCAGGGACCAAACCCGGACTCACACTTCTCTATAATTTGTGGCTGGGGTGTGATGTGAGGACAGGGGACTCCTGTATGTGGACAGTACACTCAGAAATTCTTACCAGTTATCTGCATATTCAGAATTCCTCACAGAATCAGGTACTGGGTTAAATGGGTTGTGACATGATAGTATCTTGCCCTGATCCTACAACCCACATGCCATGTGTCCTGGGGCAAGTGATCTGTAGGTTCCTCACATGAACACGGGAACCATGTTACATGACTACTGAAAGGATTAGCAATCATGACTAAAAGGAGTTTACCCATTTCATGGTCAGTGATGTCCATTTTCCACCAAAATGTCTTTCTCTGAAAACTTGTCAATGTATATCCTCACCAACCCCCACATCAAGAGAAATTTATGTGCCAAATAATGATCATTTCCCTATCATGAAATTAATCAGAAACTTGAATGACACCTGAGTTTCTTCCCTTCCTGAGGCAACTGCAGGGAGAGCAAGCAATGCAGTCCTTTTGAAGTTTGCTTGTGGGGGCAAGACTGTTTTTTCCAGGCTGGTACAGTGTTACTCAAAACTCTAGGCCCTTCCCCTTGTCCCTCAGTCAGACTATTATTTTCTTTTCCTATAAGGACATAGAATGTTAGAGGTGGTCTCATAATTATATAGACATGTCCCATCACCAAATAGACATTTCACTAAGAGGAATTTTACTATATGCAGTCTCTTCAATGACTGTGCCCTTGGCATGACTATGAAATCCAAGATTCATTCACTTGATAAAGTTATCAAATATTTATGCTTCTTCTCCCTAAAAAGCATTGTTCTTAATGTAGGGAAACAGCTGAAACATAATATAGTAAAATAATCTACTTTCTAGGAAGGAGATAGACAATAAGGAAAGGGGAAAATATGATGCAGGTCATGATGCATGCTTTGAAGAAAGAGAGCGATGGGGATAAAGGAGGCTGTGCTCCTTCTGTGGTGGGTCAGTGAAACCTGCTGTGATAAGGAGGCATTGAGAAGAGGCTGCAGAAAACAAACCAAAACAAAACACACAAACAAAGAAATCACATGCCTGGTGTGTTTGAGCAGCAGCAAGGACCAGAGTGGCTGTAGCTGAGTGGGTGGAGGGGAGAGGAGGGAAAGGGGATGAGGCAGAGGCCATGGGGGCAGGTCATGAGGACTCTTGAAGGACTTGATAAGAATCAGAATGTGACTCTGAGAGAGATGGGGAGTCACTGAGGGATTGGCCATGGGAGCAATGGAATAGACTTCAAGAGGTATTAGGGTCCCTGTGGCTGCAGTGTGGAGGGTGGTCTCTAGGGGGCGAAGGGCCGAGACAGAGGCCCAGTGAGTAGGCTGGGGCAGTGGCCCAGGGGAGCCATGATGGAGAAGGGACCTGTGTTGTTCTCTGGGTCCATCCCAGGTCTCTTGGATGATATGAATGACATGTCTCCTGAAGTTTCTATGGGGGCTTCATCGCAAATCATGTTTCATTGAATCCTTAGCCATTTGGGATCGATTCAACCTCCAACCCCTCTCCCCTCCCTGAGGGTTGGGAGCAGGGATGGGGGAAGGTGGGAATGAAGATTCCCACATCCTAATCAAGTAGTTGGTTCCCCTGGTACCAATCCCCATTGTTGCCTTAGGTTGGGGCTCTACGAAAGTCACTTCCCTCACAGGATAAAAATTCTTCCTTTTTGCTCTTACCTCTCAGGCAATTTCTACCATTGTGCCAGGAATAGGATGAAGAACAAACTAGTAATTTAATATAAGTCCCACTGTCAACATTCCCTCAATATTCCATTATTGCAGTCCACATGAGGTAACCAATGTAAACACCTGGTGAGTTTTCTCCCCTGCCTTTCTGCATGACAGCATGATTCCTCACGCTTTCTTTTTCAATGGTGGAAACTTTCAACCACACACACAAGTACCAAGAATAGTATTATTAAAGCCATGCACCCATTGTCCCGCTCCAATAATTGTCAACATATGGAGAATATTGTTAATATATACCCTCCATTTTTGCTGTTTTTTGAAGCAAACCAGTGGCATCATGCCAATTAATCTATAATATTCATTATGGGTATGTAATTATTTATAATTTTACCCTGTCATTGTCACCCCTAATAACATTAAGAATAATGTCCTGGAAATAAGAATACCAAATGGCTTTTTAACCTTTCGCGCCACGGTACCCCTACCACTCTGTATTGCAAAAAAAAACTGGTGGTTTCAGTTGTTGACCTTGTAGAGAGAGCTGTGGTGACCATCCTCATATCTGACCCAGAGCCCCTCCCATCCCTGCAGCCCTGCAGCCTGACCTCTGTTTGAAGCCTCCATACACAGGTCCCTGGAAGGCCATGGTGATCAGGTACTTCTACAAATGCCAAGTCCAGGTTCTGTGAGACCTTTGTATATGGCGGCTGCAATGCTAAGCACAACAAGATGAGGGAGGACTGCGTGAGGACCTGCGGTGGTGCTGTCAGGCCCTGGGGTGAGACAGGGTGCATGGCAGCCTGGGAGGGGAAGGGCTGGGAAAGACATGGAGCTCAGGGGACCCCACACCCCTCACACCCCCACAGTGACTTTTATCCTTGCTGCATCTCAGAAGAAGTGGCAGTGTTGTCCTTTGAAACCATGGACTGAGCACATCCTTCATGGGCCAGCTTAGCAGAAGGTCATCCGTAGAAGCCACATTGTCATAATCTGAGCCTTCTCACATGCTCTTCTTTTCTCTAAGTCAGCCACTCTACACAGCAGGTCTGCAGTGCTCCTGAGCATCACAGATAGGCTTGTACTACACAAATTCTTCTTGCTGTTCATCCCGGTCCTGGGAGGACTGTGGCTGCTCATTGCTGGGAAGGTCTAGGACTTGTCAGGCTGTACAGTGTCCAGGTCTGGGGCTTCAGTGATGTCAATCAGCAAGTTCCTTTCCTTTTGCAGAGGACCTGTGAACTGTTGCTGAAGTCTCAGGAGGACCTATCCAGGGCTGGGCTGTGGCTGCTTCTGAAACTTTTCAGCCTCCTCCTCCTCCTTCTCAACCCTACACTCCTCAGCAGAAACCTGCCTCTTTTCTTCCCACCCATGCATCTACTTGTTTTAGTTCTGGTTCATCCAGTCAGCTCTAAGCACCATGAGAGAAAGTCTTCTCTTTATGTCCTGCTCTTTGCACACCTCCTAGAACAAAGGAGACAGTCCTTAAATATTTTGGAAATGAAGGAATGAACGCAGGAACAAGGCTCCTCATGATGGGATCGCTGTAGAAACTGGGATTTGAATCCACAGTTCTTGTCCTAATCTTCTTCCTCTCTGCATCCTCACCTTCATCCTCCATCCCACCATCATGGCTCTCCTTATGCTGGCAAAAGTAGAATTTCTGGCATCCAGTTCTCAGTGTCGGTGGTGGGAGCAGTCTCTTCACTAAATAAGTCCTCTCCCCACATTGGTATCGAAGATTAGTGGCTTCAAAGCATCAGGCCATATATTTTTTGAAACATTCATATTCTAATTAAACTAACTGGAGTGGGTTCTGTTGTTGCAACTAAGAACCTTAACCCATAGGTTCCATGGAAACGGTGATCCTTCTCACTCTTCTGCAGAGCAGCAGATGACTCCCTGTTTTCTGCCCTCAGACTGAGCCCTACCAAGTATAGGAAGCTAGCCCCTTATACTGGCATCTATCTCCCATATACACACAAAACATGAGTGACAGACGCCTCAACATGATCGCTTTTCTCCTTAATTTGTTGGGACACATCAAACTTTGGGGCAGGTTTTTTCCCAGGATCCTCAGAAGAAGAAAGGAAGGAGCATGAGGCTCAGTTGTGCACTTGTCCAAGAAACCCACTTCCATGTCATCTGTGCTGGAAGCTGGCTCCCTAATGAGGCAAAGAAGAACAAGCTCACCCTTAATGAGCACTGGCCATCTGTCAGGCTTTGTGCTTATCATTTTGTCCAAATTCCTTCCCCCTGCTTTTCCCTTTTATAACCATGTTTGTTTGCTATGTCTGTGAGTCCACTTCTATTTTCCTACCTCATTTCTTAAGCCAGTTGTCTGTTAATGGCCAATTATAAAGTGCACATCTCGGCTACTGTAAGCAGGGCTTCCATGAACATTGGCGGGCAGGTAACTTTTCTTTGTTTTTTTTCCTCCAGATCCTTATTGGAGTATAATTGCTTTACAATGTTTTGTTAGTTTCTGCTGTGCAACAAAGTGAGTCAGCTCTATTTATACATATATCCCCATATCCCCTCCCTCTTGAGCCTCTCTTCCACACTTCCCATTCCATCCCTCTAGGTCCTCACAAAGCACCAAGCTGATCTCCCTGTGCTATGCAGCAGCTTCCCATAGCTAGCTGTTTTACAACTGGTAGTGTATACATGTCAAGGCTACTCTCTCGCTACATCCCAGCCTCCCCTCCCAACTGTGTCCTCTAGTCCAGTCTCTACTTCTGCTTCTTTATTCCTGCCCTGTCACTAGGTTCATCAGTACCATTTTTTCCCAATTCCTTATAGGAGATGAGTCAAAAATTATCTGCACTCCAGTTATATTCAAACTTCTGTAAATTCTACAGACAGCTTGCGAATAATTTTTGACTCACCTTTGTGTTTGCATTAGCATATGTTATTTGTTTTTGTCTTTCTCACTGACTTCACTCTGTATAACAGACTCTACGTCCATCCACCTCAATATCAATAACTCAATTTCATTCCTTTTTATAGAAAAGTCGTATTCCATTGTATATATGCACCGCATCTTCTTTATCCGTTCATCTGTCAATGGACATTTAGGTTGCTTCCATGTCCCAGCTATTGTAAAGAGTGTTGCAATGAATATTGTGGTACACGTATCTTTTTGAATTATGGTTTTCTCAGGCTATATGCCCAGTAGTGGGATTGCTGGGTCATATGGTAGTTCCATTTGTATTTTTTTAAGGCACCTCCATACTGTTTTCCCTAGTGGCTGTATCAACTTACATTCCTACCAACAGTGCAGGAGGATTCCCTTTTCTCCACACCCTCTCCAGCATTTATAGTTTCTAGATTTTTTGATGATGGCCATTCTGACTGGTGTGAGGTGATACATCATTGTAGTTGTGATTTGCATTTCTATAATAATTAGTGATCTTGAGCGTCTTTACACGTGCCTCATGGCCATCTCTATGTCTTCTTTGGAGAAATGGCTATTAAGGTATTCCACCCATTTTTGGATTGCATGTTTTGTTTTTTCAATATTGACTTCCATAAAGTGTTTGTATACTTTGGTTATTAACCCCTTGTTGGTTGCATCTTTTTGCAAAGATTTTCTCTCATTCGGTAGATTGTCTTTTTGCTCTGTTGATGGTTTCCATTGCTGTGCAAGAGCTTTTAAATTTGATGAGGTTTCACTTATTTATGTTTGTTTTTATTTCTTGCAGCATGGGAGACTGGTTGATAAAAATATGGCTATGATTTATGACTGAGATTGTTTTGCCCCTGTTCTCTTCTAAGATTTTTATGGTGTCATGTCTTATATTTAGGTCTATAATCCATTTTAAGTTTATTTTTGTATATGATGTGACTGTTATAATTTCATTGATTTACAAGTAGCAGTTCAGCTTTCCTGACACCGTTTGCTGAAGACATAGTCTTTTCTCCATTGTACACTTTTACCTCCTTTGTCATAGATCAATTGGCCATAGGTGCATATGTTTAATTTAGGACTCTGTATTCTGTTCCATTGATCTATACATCTGTTTTTGTGTCAATATCTCACTGTTTTGTTTACAATTGCTTTGCGCTGCAGTCTAAAGTCCGGAAGGGTGATGACTCAAGCTTCATTTTCTTCCCCTCAGGTTGACTTTGGCAATTCTGTGTCTTTGGTGGTTGTATATAAATTTTAGGAATATTTGTTTCAGATCTGTGAAAAATGTCTTGAGTATTTTGATAGGCTTTGTCATTTTAATCCTTGTTTTGCAGTTGTTTTTGTAGTTCTGTATTCATTCCTTCTTTTGTTTTTTCTGTATTTGTTTTGATGATTTTCTTTTAGTATGCTTGAATTTCTTTGTGTTTAGTTTTTGTGACTGTATTGTATGTTTTTGATTTGTGGTAACCATGGATTTCAAGTGTATTGAACAATAAAAATGTTTCCATGCTTCAAAATGAAAGTCATTCAAATTCAAACACATTGTAAAAGATCTGCATTTTTTAATTTTCATTCTCCACATTTGGTCATTTTGATGCCTTACTTTCTATTTTCATCCAGATCTTTTCACTGTTTTTTGTTATGATTGCTTTCACAATTTTTAATTGACTTTTAATCTATTACTGGTTTATTTAAATGATTTTCAATTCTTCTATATGTTTGCTTTCTTATTGTGATTTTCCCTGTCCTATAGATTCCTCCAGCCACAGTTTTCATACCACCTCCTATGGAGATCTCACTTTCACTTGGACAACAGGTGCCTGATTGCCACATTCATCAATAGAATACTTGTGTGTTCCATTGAACCAAAAGGATTCCCTCTCCCCTCTGGCTCTGCCATGCAAAGGTGATCTAAACACTGCTGCTGAGAACCCTGTTGACCAATTCTGCTGCCTTTGTCCTAAAACAGTCCTACAGACACTGGGAGATGGGACTCAAAGAAGGACCCCTCTCTCCCACCAGGTGTCTTTCAGGTTCTTGGAAAACATTTGGTAACTTCCCAGCACTAGCTTGAGATATTCAAAACTGAATATTGGGGGAATCCCTTATTTGTAGCTCACTACATTTTCTGCTGAGGCTGCTGAAATTGTTGGCACCCTCACAAGGTGCCACCTCACTGGGTTGGAGGAGAGAATTTAGTGTAAGAAGAGGAGGATGGTCAATAGGATCAGAGCCCCGGGGTCACCCTTCCAGCTTGTTTTCCCCCAATTGGGCAAGAGCTGTGGCAATCAGATACTGTGGAAATTTAAACAACTGAATGATGATATCTGAGAGGAGGGGGTAGGAGGTAGGTGATGGGCAGGATTCCAAGACTTATTGAGGTATTTCCCAGGATGCACCACAGTTCATTATTAGACCTTTCCTGCTGCAAGACATTGTCAGAATGACTTGTTCATAACCTAGGGTCTCCCGAGTCAAAGGGATTTCCCAGCTTCCAAGTAGAGCAACTTTAACACTGTTTTCATGCTCCTGGTTCTGGGAAGAAGTGAGCTGGAGGAAACTCTGGAGAGCAGAGCCGAATTTCCTCACTACAGATGCAGAAACTGAGGCATAGGAAACTCAAAAAACAGTGGTAGTGTAATAAACCAGAACACAGATAGAGCTGGTTCTGTTGCCCTATACCATGTAGTCTTGGGTAAATATTTCAATGTCTCTGTCTTTTACATTCGTTAATTAAACAATAAGTAAAAGGGCTTATACTTGTCCATGTGTCCAACCACAGTCCCCTTCCAGGCTGAGTGAGTTGGGTTTATTACTCACTTCAGCAATGGACAATGAATGATATAGCATCACATTAAGAGGATGTTTGAAAGACTTACAGGATGTGGCTTCTGGGAGATTATTTGGAGAGTTTTCAGGAATCTGGCTTTGTTCTGGATGGATGCTCTCAGGAAGTGGAGCAGTTCTATGAACCTGTGCCTTAATCTTATTCTTTTTCTTTTTTTTTTTTAATATTTATTTAGGGGAGGAAAGATGTTAGCAAAGTAGAAAGACGTGAACGTGGAGTGCATCTGTCTCCACAGATGTATCAGGAATACATCAATTGATCAACAAATCGACAGAAAATTGGCTGAACACTAGCAGACAACCTTGGACACCAAAAAGAACTACTAAGATCCCGACATAACTGGGTAGGATAGAAAAAAAAGGGGGGTGGGAGTACAAAGAGAAGGGGAAGAAAGGGGGGGATAGGATCTGCACCCCAGGATGGAGGGAGTTGAAACAGAGCAAAGATTACTGAATTCTTGGAAACCCCCTTATGTGACGGAGAAACCCCCTCTCGAATGGGGAATTTGGTTGGGTCAGAAGAGAGGCACTTGGGACAGTCCAAAGTGGGTGAAGCGGCCAATCCGTGGCAGATGGAAAAGAGAAACATACAGACGGTCAGTATCCCGGCCCTGTGTGTCCTGGACTGAGATGTGAGTTCACAGCAGTACAGGGCATCTGGGTGCTAGAAGGTGGGGACTGGAGAAGAGGTCCAGGGTGAGAACCTTTGTTGGCTCTGGGGAGACAGACTGGGGGACCAAAGGGTAGAAAATCTGCATCAGGGAATGGCTAACATGGAATACTGGGCTTCCATGGAAACAGGGCACTATTGCTGAGTCACACACAGGGTGGAGGAGATACTGTTGTTCCCTCTCTTGGCACCTGCAACAAACAAAGGGAGGCCCCCTCTGGGCCTGGCTGTTGAGCACCAGTCAACAAGGGATAGGAAAAGCCCCCTTGGGGGCTGGCCCTGGCATGCCTGCTGCTGACAGCCAAATTCCAGAGAGAGTTTCTGATTGACCACTCTTGGTCTAGGAGTAGGGGGCACTTTGATTGATAGGGGGCACCTTTTTTTTAAAATTTTATTTATTTATTTATTTATTTGGGGGGCTACACCAAGTTCAATCATCTGTTTTTATACACATATTCCCATATTCCCTCCCTCCCTTGACTCCCCCCCCTTGGGTCCCCCCCACCATCCCTGTCCCAGTCCTCTAAGGCATCTTCCATCCTTGAGTTGAACTCCCTTTGTTATACAACAACTTCCCACTGGCTACCTATTTTACAGTTGGTAGTATATATATATGTCTGTGCTACTCTCTCGCTTCCTCTCAGCTTCCCGATAGGGGGCACCTTGATTGATAGGTGACCCATGCTACCAGTCCTGGCTGGAGGAAGAGTCCTTCCTCAAGCAAAATGGGACTACAGTTTTAGAAAAAGTACAAGCAGGTGTTAGATGACAAAACAATAAAATAGCCCAAATACTCATTGAGAGAAGTTTTCATGGAGAGAAGGGAGTTTAAATGGGTCCAACCATCCAATCAACAGAGGAGAAACCTCCATTATTTGGTGAAAGTTACCCTGTTTGTTCCTGGGAATTTCTCAGATCTTCCATGTTCACTTGTTTACAGTCACCCAAAAGTGGGCATGTCTCCATCTGATCATGTCATCTCCTCTTTTAACCTTTCCTTCGTCCCTTTCTACTTGCTTTCTTCCTTCACTTGAGAGATATGATTTAACACTCACGAAGTCAGGTCCACACTCTTTGATGCATCGTCTATGTTAATATCAGATAGATTTCCTTTGTGATGTTTGTGTCTTTGTGACAGTGAAATAACTGGGGCCACATGACTAACAGCTTATGACGAGTCTTCCTTCTGATTTTCAGATGTTTTTCCTCCAGCAAGTCACTTTCCCTTTGCTGAACTTCCGTTTCTTCATCTGTCAAATAGAAATAATAATACTTACTTCATAAAATTGTTAAATAAGAAGAAGTTACCTTTTACTGAACACTTAGTGTGAGCCCAGCCTGAAGGTCACAATTTTGAATTCCTTCCAGGTCAGGTGAGTGATGAGAATGGAAGTATTTGGAGTGGGGGTGGGGGAAGGATGGACAACAAACCATGGTGGGGATTATGGAAACTGAAGAAAACGCTTCCCTCATGAGAAGAGAGCAGCTCTACTTAACTTAGTTCATGGTTCTCAAAGTGTGGTCCATTGAGCAGGACCATCAGCAGCCCCAGAAACCTGTTAGATGCAGAAACTAAGATCCCACTCTTGCCCTAGTGAATCAAAACTCTAGGGGTGGAGATCTCACATATATCTTTGAATGCCTGCTTAAGTGATTCTGATGCTCACAAGTTTGGGACTCACAGCACTTGTTAAATTGCAGGGCTGTGTTGAAAGTTCATTTACTTTCTGAACAATGTTATCAATTTACATTTTTTTATAAATTATTTATTTATTTATTTATATGTTGTCTTGGGTTTTCATTGCTGCACACAGGCTTTATCTAGTTGCAGTGAGTGGGGTCTACTCTTCATTATGGTGGGCAGGCTCTTCACTGTGGTGGCTTCTCTATTTGCTGACCATGAAATCTAGACATGAGGGCTTCAGTAGTTGCAGCACACAGGCTCAAATAGCTGTGGCTCATGGGCTCTAGAACACACACTCAATAGTTGTGGCGCTCGGGCTTAGTTGCTCCATGGCATGTGGCATTTTCCTGGGGCAGGGATTGAACCAGGTCCCCTGAATTGGCAGGCAAATTCTTAAACACTCTGTCACTTGGGAAATCCCAGCAATTTACTTTTAAATGAAATTCCACACTGTTAAATCTTGGCAAGTGTTTCAAAAATGTAAAATGTACTGTATGGGTTAAAAATACTTATATTCTAATCAGATTTGCAACCTCTGGTTTATGCTTTTCTTTTAATCCTTACAATAACCCTAAAACACCCAGTATGTATGACACCACTTGAAGGAGGAAGACTAAGGGAGTCTCCTGGTGGTCCAGTGGTTTACATTATGTGCTTCCAAAGCACGGGGTACAGGTTGATCCCTGGTTGGGGAACTATACCCCATATGCTGTGCACCTTGGCCCAAAAAACAAATAAATCCAATTTTAAAAAAGAAAGGAGAAAGTCCATGTAGGTCCAAAAAGTGAGGTGCTATATATCACTTAGCCAGAGAGTGGCCACTTGTGACTTTGATATGAATGTACCTCTCACACGTCCTCTTCTGTCTACCATGAGTGCATTCCATCCATTTCAGGAAGGGGCCTTAGAGAGCAGGGAATCCAAGATTCTGCTTTTGCAGAGGGAAAAACTGAGGATTAGAAGTAGAGGTATGACCTGTGTTCCCACAGTGTTGCAATCAATGGTCTTTATCCAGAATGCAAACCCTGTGATGTTCCTACCTTGTGATTTCTCTGAAGATGCCCCTTGGGGCCGGGAAGATATGTAATTAGAGACCTCAGTCACTCATGAGCAGGGAGGTGCGAGGTGGAAGGAAGACAAGCCCATCAGGGGGCTTTTGGGTCTGGGGGCCTCTAACTTGGACCAGAGGTAGGAGCACCAGGAGAGGAGGATATTGGGAGAGATAGACAAACAGATGAGAGCGGAGGGAGAGAACAGAGAAGTCTCTGCTGTGAGGGAGAGTCTGTGCTGTTCCCTGGTTTCAGTTGGACAGACTAGGCAGGAAGAGGAGCAGGGCCAGAGGGCCTCCTGAACTAGAATCCTGGTTGTACCACCTGCTGGTTGTGGGTCCTCAGCAAGTCACTTTACCTCTGGGAGCCTCTGCTTTCTGGTTGGCAAAATGGAATGAGAATCCCACATGTTGTAGGATTGACATGAGGCTGAATGAAATCAAACATGTGAAATATCTCAGGACAGAGCAGACTCTCCACACACAGTGGTTTGTTTTGTGAGTACCCCGGTCCCGATGCCCTTGTGTCCTGGGGCAGGTCAGTATTGAGAGGTCCTGCCCTTCTCAAGAGAAAGGGTGTTTTTGTGCCAGGAAGACAGCCCCTCCTGTCCTCTGCAGCTCATCACCCAGCTCTGTGCCTGTTTGACATTTGGCTGGGCTTGCTCCTAGGGCTTCTGGGCATTGAGCCCAGCTCCCTTCTCCTGGACCCTGGAAGTGGAGCAGGGTGTGTGTGTGTGTGTGTGTGTGTGTGTGTGTGTGTGTGTGTGTTAGTGCAAGTATGCTTCTCTGTGTTTGGATGAAAAGGGGGTGTCCCTTGGTGCTACATAGTTGTAACTGGGAGTGAATGTATGCAAGTGAGTGAGGGGTTGGGGGTGTGTAACCCCTCACAGGTGCACTATAGTTTAGAGCTTACAAAGCAGCAGAGTGCATGGTGCACAAACACTGAAGCCAGATTCCTGAGTAATAGCACCAACATCATCTGTACTATTATATATTAATTTAGTTAGCTAGTTATTGATATTTTCATATATTAAATTCTACTGTATTTTGGAAAATTCATTTCAATTAATTAATTAGTTAAGTCATTAATTTTGGCTGTGCCAGATCCTGGTTGTGAGAGGAGCGATCTTTTTGGGGCATGCAGCATCTTGGGTTGTGGCATGCAGGTTCTTATTAGGAGTATGTAGACTTTTCAGTTGTTGCCTGCACGGGATATATTCACCATCCACAGAATGAGTGGAGGGCCCCTGCATTGGGATGGTGCAGTTTTACCCACTGGACCACCAGGCCATTTCCTCTCATTTATGTAAACACTCAACTTGATGTGGACAGGAGTGTTTCTGCTAGAATCATTAAGTACAAACATTAACCTTATTTTGTAATTAAAGAAAGTAAAGCTCAGAGATGTGGAGAAATTTGCCCAAGACTACAAGGAAGTGAGTAACAGCACCAACAACATCTGTGCTCTTGTTTATTAAAATGCTATGCTTGTTGTGGTCCCCAAGCCTCAAGTTCCTCCTCTGTAGTGAAACACTCTCTGTTCTCCAAAGGTGACTCCATCCCACATCTTCCCAGAGGCAGGAGCATGAAAACCTTGTCAAAGTTGCTCTACTTGGAAGAGCTGGGACCTACTGGGATAGGAAACTCATACAGCAGCTAAGTGACATCTCCATGCCCCCTTTTCCTCCCTTGAAGGATTCTTAGCAGGATTAGTAGAAGAATGCAGGCCAAATGCTAACACAGAGCCTGGCACAATAAAAGGGTGGTTGCCCTTCTTTAACTGGATTAAGAAAAACCCTCCCCATTTATGACCTCAGGCAAGGGGATTCCTTGGAAAAATGGATAATTGAACCACATGCTCCTTCCTTTCTCCTTCTGAGAGTCCAGGAGAACAGCCTGAACCCAAAGCTGACCTGGTACAGGAAGTAAAGAACAAAAGCTTTCATTTTGATGTGTCTCTCAACCGGGTTTCTGTGTAGCATCAGGTGGCCATTAGAGGGTAGGTGGTGCTGTAATGGGTGTGATTCCTATATCTGGTAAGGCCCAGGCTGAGGACAGGAAAGGGGGAGGTGCGCACTGCTCTGCAGAATAGTGAGAAGGACCATGATTTCCAGGCACCCTATTGCTTAAGATTCTTTGTGGCAAACAACAGAATACACCCCAGTTAGTTTAATTTGAATATGAATTTATAGAAATATAAGACACATGGTTTGAAGCCACAGAAAGGAAAATCAGGAACAAAAGTATGGGGTAGGGGGCTTCTTTATTGAAAAACCTGTGCCGCCACTGATGCTGAGAACTGGATACCAGAAGTTCCATATTGGCCACCGACAAGGAGAGCACTGAGGGTGGGGAGGGGGATGAAGGTGTGGAGGCGGTGAGGATGAGGGTTAAGACAAAAATCCTAGCTTCGATCCATAGGCTCTATAGCTACTCGCGTCGTGAGCAACGTGCTCCTGCATTCGTTCCTCCCTTCCTCTAATATTTGTGAACTGTCTCCTTTATGCCAGGAACTGTGCTATGTGTGAGGGAGACAGGGAAGAATCGGTCTCATGGTGCTGAGAACCCACTGGATGAGACAGAAATAAGGCAAGTAGACCAAGGCGGGGTGGGTAAGGAAAGAGGCAAGGTTCTGGGGAGGAGGTGAGGGTTGAGACAGACTCCGAGGAGACCAAACTCTTTCAGAAGAAGCCACATCCTAGCCCTGCCTGCATCCTCTTCCGACTTCACAGTTTCAGGGGAGCAGCGTTCCCAGGTCCTCCACAAAAAAAAAAAAAAAAAGTTGCAGATTGACACCCATGAAGCCCCAGACCTGGACACCATTCATCTTGACAGATCCTAGACTTTCCCAGAAAAATCCAACCACAGTCCACCTCAGGAGTAGAATGACCAACAAGAAGAAACTGTGTTTTCCAAGCTTAGGTGAAGCACTCAAGAACACTGCACACCTGCTCTGTAGGGTGGCTGACTCAGTGGTCCCCTCTGAGAAAGGTGGAGCATATGAGTAGCCTCAGATTGTCATCACAGTTCCTCAACAGATGGATGGATCAAAAAGATGTGGTACATATACACAATGAAATATTACTCAGCTGTAAAAAGGAATGAAACTGGGACATTTGTAGACATGGATGGACCTAGAGACTGTCATACAGGGTGAAGTGAGTCAGAAAGAGAAAAACAAATGTCATATATTAACACATATATGCAGAATATAGAAAAATGGCACAAATCAACTGGTTTGCAAAGGCAGAAATAGAGACACAGATGTAGAGCACAAGCATATGGATACCAAGTGGGTTGAGGGGGAATGAATTGGGAGAATGGGATTTCCATATATACATTACTAATAAGAAAAAAATACCAAATTGTACACTCTGAGTATATGCAGTTTACTGTCTGTTAATTGTATTTCAATAAAAGTTCTTTAAAAAAAATAAAAAAGATTGTCATAACAGGGTTTCTGGGGCTGACCTTCTGCCAAGCTGTCCAGTGGAGGATGTGCTCAGTGTGTGGTTTCACAGGACACTGCCCCACTTCTCCTGGGAGGCAGCGAGGAGAAAAGACCCTGTGCAGGGGTGAATGGTGTGTGGCCACCTGAGCTCCACTTCTTGCTCCAGCCTTTCCACTCACACCCTCCCCTGCCCCCTTTCTTACCACCGGGTGCCTGCATGACCACCGCAGGTCTTCATGCAGTGTTCTGCCCTGTGGAAGTTGTTCCTCTTACTCAGGCAGCTGCCATATGTAAAGATCTCACAGTGCCTGGACTTGGCATTGAAGTAGTACCTGATCCTCCAGTGCCCTGCAGGGACCTGAGTAAACAGGCTCCAGGCAGAAGTCAGGCGAGAAGCTGCTGACATGGGAGGGGCTCTGGGTCAGTTATGAGGAGGGTCGTCACAGGTCAGTCTACAAGGTCACAGCAGAAACCTGGACCAGTTTGTTTGCCACAGAGAATGTTAGGGTTGTGGGGGATGGTCAAATTGAAAAGGCCTTTTGACAATCTGCTTTCTGGGACAGTATTATTAATGTTGCTAGTTGTGACCATGATATAGTAATTATGTAAAAATTTATACCTCCTTCATGAAGTATTTTAAGATTAATTGGTTTGATGTCTTTGATTCGCTTCCAAGAACTCTACCACAAAGGCATTTAAAGAAAATGAAAACAAAGGCGGACAAGGTAAAAACTACTCACCATGTTCTAGTAGAGCTCTGCCGTGTGTAGCCCTTAGCACTCGGCCATTGCTGCGTGCCCCTTCCCCACACCCTGTTAGGAGACAGTGGTTACTGGGTGACCATTACTGCGGGATGGTTACAGGACCTGCTCAGCCATTGGTCATTGCTGCAGTGGGCCCCCCCCAAGTGAGCAACTGTCAATGAGTGACCTTCAGAGGGGCATTGAGCCCAAGTCAGCAGAGTGGTGGTCCGCATGTAGAGAGTGAGGTAAGAGGCAGATCCTGTCCTTCTCCCCCGCAGCCCTCCAGCTCACCTGGCCTCGGCCTGGCTGGTGAGCTGAAGGGCCCAAGGAACAGGCTGGGGGTGTGTCCTGCAGGGCTCCAGACCCACTGGCCGGACCCAGGCTATCCTTGCCTCTGCTACCTAAGGACAGCAGCAGTTTGCATGGCACACAGGCTGGGGGACCTGGCCCCCACTGTTTGGGTGGCCAGAGGAGGCTGAGGGCCAGTTGGGTCTTGGGCGCCTGGCCTCCTCAGCAAGGACAGCTGGGCAGCGTCTGGGTACTTGGCCCTGAGGGCGCTGCCAGCTGAGATCTGCCTCCTCAGCTGACCTGGGCACTGTGTGAGTACCCAGACCGGGTACTGGACGAATGCTCCGGGGGAGGGTAACCGCCTCCCCGTGGGGACCCCCTCCTCTTAGCCAGGCCTGGACCTCGGAGGCTGAAAGTTGTGCTTAGGACCTTGCCCTTTCTTGTCAGAGCAGAGAGTAACATTTTTTCGGAGGAGATTTAGAGGAACATTGTTACCTAAGCACACCTGACCATAAGAACAAAGGATCTGACACTGAGAAGTTTACAACAACTAACCACACCTTTCCTTCACCTTTCCTATAAGAGGGCTTTGCTGAAAACTTTCAGATGTGGGGGTTTTTTCAGACATAAGTCACCCATCTCCTTGCATGCCCTTGTAATAAAACTTTCTCTGTTCCAAACTCCAGTGTTTTGATATTGTTTGACCTCACTGTGTGTCAAGCATACAGATTTGTATTTTGGTAACAATATGTCAGTAATTATTGGAGCTGAGTACTGGGGTTTTATAATACTATTCTTTGTACTTATGTGTATGGTAAAAAGTTTCCACCATTAATAAAAATGCGTGAAGGAATCAGGCTGTAGTGGAGAAAGTCATGAAGATAACATTCCAGTGTTTTCTCTTTGCTTACCTCACAGGGACTGTATAAATTCCATATTGACACTATACTGATATTATGGCTTACAGTAAGAAATATATATATTTGTTCTTCATCCTTTTCCAGGCACAGAATTCCTAAAAATCTTGGTATTTCTTAAATGCTGAGAGCAATAAAAGTGTCTTTGTTATCTGAACTAGGTGACTTTGTGTTAAGACCCTAGTAACCTCAGAATGGGCTCTGGTTGCCAAAGGAAACCACTGCCTGACAGGAGAGTTGGAATTTTCATGCCCACCCTCCCCTGTGGCCTTTCATCCACAGTCCCCCACACCCCCACCTTCAGGGAGGGGAAAGGAGCTGGAGGTTGAACAATCATCAATGGCTAATGATTTAAGGCACCATGACCAGGTAATGAAGCTTCCATAGAAACCTCAACAGAGCAAGTCATTTCTGTTATTCAAGAGAACTGGCATCAACCCAGGGAACAGCATAGGTACACCCTCCATCATGGCTCCCCTGGACCACTGCAGCAGCCTGCTCACTGCACCTCTGTCCCTGTCCTCGGTCCCCTAGAGGCCACTCTCCGCACTGCAGCAGCGAGGATCCTCTCCCACTGCTCCCATGTCCAGTCCCTCAGTGAGTTCCCATCTCTCACAGTCAAATTCTGATTCTTATCCTACAAGGCTCGTCAGGACCTGTCCCCATGGCCTCTTTGGTCTCATCACCTTCCCCTCCCCTCCTCTCCCACCCTCAGCTCCAGCTACCCTGGTAATTCTTGCTGCTGCTTTACACCAGGAATATTGTATCTGCAGCCTCTACTCCAACACCCCCTTGTCATAGAGGGTTTTGCCCCTAAGTGTACAGAAGGAGCACAGCCTCCTTTATGCCCATCACTCTCTACCTTCAATAAACTCATAACCTAGCATAGTATTCCCCCCTTTTGTTCTTATGTCTCTCCCTCCTAGAAGGCAAGATATTTTGCCATATTTTGTCTACAACTCTTTCCCTGCACCAAGAACAGTGCTTTTAGGGACATCATAAGTATATGGCAAGAGCATGACTCTCCCATTTCATGCTCACACAAGCGCACCATCATTGAGTACAATGAATGGCACGAATTCCTGTCTCCTTGATGATGGGGCAGGTCTACATAATTATCAACCTACCTCTAACATTATTATCCTGAGAGGATAATGAAATGATAGTCAATAGTTAAACAGGGGACAAGAGAAAGGGCCTTGAGACATTATTAATATTGTATTAGCCTCACCACTGAGTTAGCGGGGGGGTAATTTGTTATGCAACAATAGAATAAGTAACTAGTACTGAGTAGTAACAAGGATTTGATTGAGGCTCAACTTAAAACTCAATGTGGCCTCTCCAGCTTTTGGTGTCCTGACTTTTAACTTTGTACCCTTCCCTAGAGCTGGGTTTGTGGATCTTCAGGAGGATCTAAGAATGGGTCAACACAATTAAATGAGGGGTTAAAACATCTTTTCAACAATTCATTTGGGATAACTGGATATCCATGTGTGGAAGAATGAAGTGGACTCCTTCCTCACACCTGCACAAAAACCAACTCAAAACGAATCATAGATCTAAATGTAACAGCTAGAACTATAAAACTCTTAGAAGAAAATACAGGAATAAATCCTCATGGCCTAGAGCTAGGTCTCCTTAGAATTTCTCAGAAATAACACTAAGAGCACCATAAGCAATACAACCACAGCTAGGGAAAAAATAGATAAATTGGACTCCATCAAAGTTAAAAACCTTCGTTCTTCAAAAGATACCATCAACAGTGGAAAGACAACTGACAGAATGGAAGAAAATATATCTCTCATATTTCAGATAAGGGACTTGAACTAGATATATAAAGAACTCTTGCAAGTCAATAATAAAAGGACAAATAATTTAAAAATGGGCAAAGAATGTGAATAGACATTTCTCCAAAGAAGATACACAAATGGTCAATAAGTTTATGAAGTGATACTTGACCTCATTAATCATCAGGGAAATGCAAATCAGAACCACAAGACACTTCACACACACTAGGATGGCTACAATAAAAAAGACAATAATAAGTACTGGCAAAGATATGGAGAAACTGTAACCCTTGTACACTGCTGGTGGGAATGTAACTTGGTGCAGCTGCTTTGGAAAACAGTCTGGCAGTTCTCAAAAGGTTAAACATAGAATTACCATACAACCCAGCAATTCTACTCCTATGTATGGTACACATACCCAAGGGAAATGAAAACATATCCACACAAAAACTTGTACATGAATGTTCAAAGAAGCATTATTCATAATAACCAAGATGAGGAAAAACTCAAATGTCCATCAACTGTGTGGATAAATAGAAAACAATGGAATATTATTCAACCATAAAAAGGAATGAAGTACTGTTACATACCACAACATGGATGAACCTTGAAACCATGCTAAGTGAAAGAAACCATTCACAAAACACCAATATTTTATAATTCCATTTACATGAAATGTCCAGAATAGACAAGTCTTTAGAGATGGAAATTAAATTAGTTTTTGTTTAGGGTGGCAAAGGGAGTGAATTGGGGAAAAACAGAAAGTGACTCCTAATGAGAAAAGGGTTTCTTTTGGAAATGACAAAAATGTTAAGACCAACACACCTATGGCCAGTTAATCTTCAATAAAGGAGACAAAAATATACAATGGGGAAAAGACAGTCTCTTCAGCAAGTGTATTGGGAAAGCTGGACAGCTGCATGTAAATCAATGAAGTTAGAACACACCCTGTCACCATACACAAAAATAAACTCAAAATGGCTTAAAGACTTAAACATAAGACGTGGCACCATAAAACTCCTAGAAGAGATCACAGACACAACATTCTCTAACATAAATCGTACCAATGGTTTTTTTAGGTCACTCTTCCAAAGCAATAGAAATAAAAACAAAAATAAAGGACCTCATCAAACTTATAAGCTTTTGCATAGCAAAGAAAACCATAAAAAAACCTGAAAAGACAACCTATTAAATGGGAGAAAATATTTGCAAACAATGCAACCAACACGGGCTTAATTTCCAAAATATACACACATCTCATACAACTCAACAACAACAAAAAAAGGCAAACAACCCAATCAAAAAACGGGCAGAAGACCTAAACAAACATTTCTCCAAAGAAGAAATACAAATGGTCAATAGGCACATGAAAAGATGCTTAACATCGCTCGTTAATAGAGAAATGCAAATCAAAACTACAATGAGGTACCACCTCATATCAGTCAGAATGGCCAACATTAAAAACTCTACAAATAACAAATGCTGAAGAGGATGTGGAGAAAAGGAAACCGTCCCACACTGTTGGTGGGAATGTAAGTTGGTCTTTCTGATTGATTTTAATAATAGAGGAATAACAATTATCTAATACGTAAATATTTTTTTCTTGCCCAAAGGAAATAAGTAATGTTTTCCGATTAACACATCTTGGTGGAAAATGGACAAAATTGGCCATGCAATGTGATTAAACTCTTTAAATTTATGACAAGGAAGCTGTTCAAAGAGCCCATGTAACATGGTTCCCCTGTTCAGGTGAGGAAACTGCAGATGACTTGCCCTAGGACACAAGGCATGTGGGTGGTAGGGTCAGGACAACATACTATCATGTCACAACCCGTTTGATAAACTACCTGATTCTGGCAGGAATTCTGAAAGTACAGATAACTTGGTAACGGTTTTGTGGGTGCAGTGTGCCACTTTCATTACTCCCCTGTCCTCAAGCCTCACCTGAGCCCCCAAATCATGGGGCAGAGTGAGTCTGGGTTTTTCCCTGACACCAAGGATTTGGTGTCTCTACCAACACCACCCAATTCCCCAATACCAACTGGGCATCTGGCAAGTCGACTTACTCCTTTTTAAAAATTTATTTATGTATGTGTCTATGTGTTTATTGATGTATTTGGCTGTGCCAAGTCTTCGCTGCAACACCCGGAATCATCTTTGCATGCTGAGAGATCTTCATTGTGGTCTGCAGGATCTCCGTTGCCAGGTACAGGATCTTCCTTGCCAGGTCCGGGATCTTCGTTGCCGGGTGTGGGATCTTCATTGCCGGGTGTGGGATCTTCATGGCCAGGTGTGGGATCTTCACAGCCGGGTGCAGGATACGCCTTGTGGCCTCCGGAATATTCATTGGGGCCTGCAGGTTATTCGCTGCACCATCCGGGATCTCAACTATGCTTTGAAGGATGTTATTTGAGACCTCCTGAATATTCATTTTGAGTTCCTGGATCTTCCCTGCCTTACTCGGGATCTTCTCTATGGCAGGTGAGATCTTCTTTATGGTGGACGGAGTCTTCTTCACGGTGGATGGGATCTTCTTTATGGCGGATGGGATCTGCTTTATGGCGGACGGAGTCTTCTTTATGGCGGTCGGGATCTTCTTTATGGCGGTCGGGATCTTCTTTATGGCGGTTGGGATCTTCTTGACCGCCGACGGGATCTTCCTTGCTATGGCCGACACCATCTTCCCTATCACGCCCAGAATACCGAAGGGGCTGAACCCCGGTTTTGGGCTTCGGATCTTCCTTGAGGCGTGCGGAACTTTCGTTGTGTGTGCAGGATCTTCGTTGTGGCATGCATAGCCTTTAGTTGTGGAATGAGGGATCTTTAGGTGCAGCGTTTGAATTCTTGTTTGCAGCATGTGGGATCTGATTCTGTCACCAAGGATCGAGCCCAGGCACCCTGCATTGCAAGGGGAAAGTGTTAGCCACTGGACCACCAGGAAAATCCCTCCATTTACTTCTGATACTGAATCCATAGAGTTAGTGCAGATCCCGCAGGTTGAGGGCTCAACACTGTCCTCACTTCAGATGCCACCCACGTGGTCTGGAGTCACTCAGGCTTGTGACCAACTGGCTAAAAATCAGAGGCTCCATGACCCCACCTCCATGTTCAATAACCAATAGAAACAGTGACCAAAATCAGGAAAACACTTTACTTCCTCTTCCCATGTTATTGTAAAGAATGCAATTAAGGGACAGCAAAATAAAGGAGATGCATTGGACAAAGGGGGAGTAGAGGTGTGCAGAGACCCCATCCCCTAGTGGAACACACCACCCTCACAGCACCTCCATGAGTTCACTAAACCGAAAGCTCTCTGAACCCCAATATTTATGGAGTTTTACCCACATGTCAGTAAATAGGCATATTGATTGAGTAATCAGCCACTGGTGATTGATCTCCATCTCAATACACTCCCATCTCCCGGAGGTGCTGGGTGGGTGGTGTTGAATGTTCTACCTCTAAATGCATGTTTGAGATTTTCTGAAGACAATCCCCATCCTGAAGTTCTCTCAGATTTCATGTCTTTACTCGTCTCATTACCATAAAAAGGAGAGTAAATTCCAAGAGTTTCAGGAGCTCTGTTCTAGACCAGGATAAGGATCAAATATTGATCTTCTTATTACACTACACTGAGGTTCCAGGACACAGCACTGACCAGAAAGAGAGAGTCTCCGAGATGGAATCACTGATTGGGTAGAGTTACACGGGATGTATATATTTTTAATTTGAATTTGAATTTTATTTTCCTATTGAGAGTCATGAAATGTCCCTGGAGTTCAAACTGCCCATGTTCCCAAGAGAAATGCAGAGAGGCCTGGCAGCACCCACCCCACCCCAGCTCCCTAGCTCCGTGCATGGGCTCCTCTCACTCCTCCGACCAGCCTGTAAAGGAGAGGTGAGCTGGGACTTACCTTTGGCATGGCTCTTGTCTTTATCCCCCAGGGTGCGGGACACCAGGGTAACCAGGAGGACAAGAAGGGCTACAGAGAGGCAGAGCCGGCTCATCTTAGTGGCCTTGCAGGAAGGCTTCTCAGGAAAGCTGGGGGCTGACAGAGCTTTTCCTAATCCAGCTGAGGGGTGGGATCAGGCAATGAGGAGGGGAGTGAGGAAGGGGAGGGGCTTGGGTCAGGCTGGTTTATTACGAAATCTCCCCACCTAAGCAGGCTTTCTGCTTCTGCCTGTTGGGTCCACATGTCCAATAACAGCATGTCTCAGACTTGACTATGCCTGTGGGGCTCGTGGAAACATGGATAGTGATTCCACAGATGGAATGTTGTCCAATATGTTGACTCAGGGAGCATCCCATAATCCAGAGCAGCACATGGCAGGTGTTGGACCACCAGTGAGTAGATGAGAGCAATTTAAAGGACACATAATTGAACAGCAGTATGTTAGCTCAGGTCCTCCATTTCAGTCTCCTGTAGGTGTAATCACATCTAGGCATCAATGCATGTCCTTCTCCCCCACCCCCGCCAACCTCAGAAGACAGGTGGGACACAGGATAGGACACCTTCCTGCAGCCATTGCCACAGCTTTTCAGCTGGATAGACACTTGCTGCTTACCTGGCACTGGCCCAGACAGAAGCTTAGCTGAGGGAAGACGATGTTCTTCTGGGGTAGTAACCCTGTTTTCTGGATATAAAAAAGAAATAATGGGTGTGGGCAGAGGGGAAGCAGGAAGCTGAACATGTCTCCACAGCATGACCTCCCACTGCCCCCTCACCTGGTTTCACAAACAGGACAGCTGCCTGTGTGAGTGGACCTCAGGGGAGCTTAGAAGATCACCTGCAAAAGCCCACCTCCTCCTGCTCTCTCCCCCAGTGGTTTTGGGACTTGGACCTCAGATTGGGTATCAGCTCTGCCTTTTCCTAACTTTTTGCCTGAGGGCTTAAATCTCCCAGAGCCCCCATGTCTTCAGGTGTCACCTGAGATTCGTGCTGCCCCCATCATGGGGTTTTTGTGGAAACAATGGAGGCAATAGACATCAATTCCTTCTCCCTGCAAAGGCAAAGTCCTTTGTAACAATAATCATAGTGAGTAATTACAGCAGATTAACCTTTGCTTCTTCTATGTGTCAGGCATTATCCTAAGCACTTGATACACATTAACTCACTTAATCCTCAAAAATCCTAAAAGAGGGGAGAGGAACTGGTGACACTTCTGCATGTTACAGAGGAGGAACCTGAGGTAACAAGAAATAAAGCAGTTTGCCTAAAGTCATAGAGTGTAGAGAGAGGAGTCTGGATCTGTTGAACTAGTTGGTTTGATTACTCACTGCAGTAAGGAACAGGAATCACCTTGGAAAACAATATGTCTCATTCGAGGAATGCTGGAAGGAACTTACAGGATGTGGGCTTGTTAGGTGATTGTGCAGGGGGTGGGGGTGGTCCTTCAGGAAGCTGGCTTTGCTCTGGATGGCAGCTGTCAGGAAGTGGGGCAGTTCTCTGAATGGGTACCTTTATCTTAACTCTAAGAAAGGAATACTAGATAGAAGTTAGAGCTGTACTTGGTAAAGAAGTAGCAGTCACCCAGGATAGGGGGATATTTGGTCTTTTTCATGATTTGTATAATTTAGCTCATTTTGTCTGTGTTCACATGTCATTACTGAATGTCCTATTTTTGTCTTGGTCTGCCATGGACACAGAATGGCCTTTTGTGATGCTGAAGGTTTCTGAAATGTTTGTGTTGAGTAGGAGAACGTGAGGCCCACTGTGAAGCCAGGTCAGGACTGGGAACTCAGAGGTTGCTTTTCTCTTTCCCTATCAATCTCAAGAAGTTGCAATGAAAATTAAAGATATTTAACAAATGCATTGTACAAGTATTGGCAGAGTAACATTTTAGTGAATGTCAGATCTGACAACAATGACTAATACTATAAATAAATGTTATTTAATTATTACTAATAAGCATTAGTTTACAACTGTATAATGGGAAAACAACTTGGTATTGATGAGAAGAGATTGGCTTCAGTAACTCACTATGTTGCTGTGTGATCTTGGGCAAGTCACTTCACCTCTCTGAGCCACAGATTCCTGCTTTGTGAAAGAGGATGATAGTATCCGCCTTAAAAACTGCCCAGGTTTGGGTGCTTTTGAGGCTCATGTTGATTCTGCTAAGTGCTTTGAACACCACACACCAATGTAAATTGTCTAGAGCACATCGAGTTTTCATTTCCTTGGCTCCTGACTGCTTTTTAAATGTGTTGTTGACTAGCAAAGAAAGAAACAAAGAGCGTTGAAGATCCAGAAGTGTCAGCTTCTGGATTTTCACCCTCAGGAAGTTCCCCCAGTGCCATAGGGGAGACACAGTCTCTCTCCCAAATAGGCCTCCTTCTTCCTCAGACGTAGCGGAAACCCTCTTGCTTCAGTGATTGACCTTACCCAGGTCCTGCCCTTTCCCACCCCACCTTGCCTTTATTTGACCCTCTGGTCAAAGGAGCTAAGTGGTAAGTGTCAGAAGTACACATTATCATTCTTATTAGAAAGGACTTTGACTTTGAAGGGAGAAGGAATATATGTCTATTGCCTCCATTGCTTCCACAACAATGCCCGTTGTGGGCAGCACAGATTCAGGTGACACCTGAGGATATGGGGCTCTGGGAGATTTCTGGCCCCGGGCCACAGAGTTAGGAAGAGAGAGAGCAGGGACTCAGAGCCACTGCTGGAGAGACTAGAGTTGGGGGAGGGGGGTGGATGGTGCAGGTGATCTTCCAAGGTCCCCTGAGATCCACTCCAGCCGCTGACATCCACTCACCCAGGCAGCTCTCCTGTGGGAGAAACCAGGTGAGGGGCACTGGGTGGTCATGCTGTGGAGACGTGTTCAGCTCCCTGCTTCCCCTCTGCCCTTGCCCCTTGCTCTTTTTTCTACCCAGAAAATCAAGGTTTGTGCCTCAGATGGAGATAGACTCCCCCCGGCTTATCATATGCCTAGACAAGGGCCACATAAAGAGCTTGTGTCCATCCAGTTGAGATGCTGCCACCATGGGTGAAGGAGGGTGTCCTGTGTCATACCTGTCCCTTGAGGTCAGTGGGGGGAGACAGCAGGTGGAGCGAACGCATTCATGCCCAGACGTGATGACACCTGCAGGAGGCTGAACTGGAGGACCTAAGCTAACAGAGCTGTTCACTTCTCTGTCCTTTGATTTGCTCTTATCCACCCACAGACCATCCATCACCTGCCGTGCACTGCTCTAGGTGTTGAGATGCACCATGAGAAAGAAATCGACAAAACTTACACTTGTGGAATCATAAGCTGTGTTTCCACAAGACCCATGGGCATAGGCAAGTCTGAGAAGTACTGTTACTGGGCATTTGCCCCCAGCAGGCAGAAACAGGAAGCCTGGTTATGTGGGGAGGTTAAGCATGAAAAGCACTGACCCCATCTCCTCCTCTTCTTCACTTCTCTCCTCTTCACCTAATCCACCCCTCAGCTGGGGAGTAAAGAGCTCGTCAGCCCCCAGCTTTCCTGAGAACCTCTTCTGCAAGGCCACGAAGATTAGTGGGTTCTCCCTCTCGGCAGCCTTTCTTGTCCTCCTATACGCCCTCTTTGCCGCCACTCCAGTGACTGAAAACAGCAATGAGGCTCAGAGTAAGCCCCAACTCACATCTCCTCTACAGGCTGATGGGTAAAAGAGGGAACTCCACGGAAGGAGCTGTGGAGCAGTGTTGGTGGGTGCTGCCAACCCTCTCTGGATTTCTCCTCAGAATTTGGACAGTTTTAACTCAAGGGACATTTACTGACCCTCAAAGGGAATCATTATGATCCAGCTTTTAATAAAAGTAACCCACCAATCCCTATCAGACCAAGGACCCCATCTCTGAGACTCTCTATCCCTGGTCACTGTCTTGGCCCTCAACCTCACTATAGTGTAATGAAGAGATCCATGTTTGATCCTTGTCCTAGTTCATCACGCAGACCTTCTGAAACTCTTGGAATTTACTGTCTTCTAGGTCATGCGATAAGTGATGATAGACACCCTAGATAGCTTCCAGATGGGACTGGACTCCAGAAGATCCCACCTGGTGATGAGAGGATTAGAGCCTTCCACCACATGTCCTCTGGGGAGAGGAGAGGGTACTGAGTTAGAGTTCAGTGACCAAGAGCCGATGAATCAATCAACCTGCCTTCCTTGAACCCTAAATTAAAACCCATAAACACTGGGTTCACAGAGCTTCAGTGAAGGTGAACACATCAATGGATTCTATACTGGGAGGGGTGTTCTGAGAGGGCATCGAAGCTCACCCCTCCCACTTCCCATTTGCCATATGCTTCTCCTCCATAGGTATGTCCCAGAGTTTTATCCTTTATAACGTGGGACAGTAAGTAAAGGGCTTTCCTGAGTTCTGGGAGTGGTTCTAATAATTATTGACTATGGGTGGTGGGGTCCTGGAACCTCTGATTTTATAGGCAGTTGGTCACATGTATAGGTGACCCTAGGACTTGTGATCAACACTTAAAGTGGGGGTTGTCCCCAGGGACAGAGCCCCCAACCTGTGCGGTCTGGGCTACCTCTGTGGATTTAGCATCACAAGTGAATTGACTTGTGGGATGCCCAGATGGTGCTGGAGAATTGGTTGGTATTGGTAGAGAAATCATTTATTTGCTGTTTGGGACCAAAACTGGACTCACTCTCCTCTATAATTTGTGGCTGGGGAGAGGTTTGGGGACGGGGACTCCTGTATGTGGACAGTACACTCAGAAATTCTTACCAGTTATCTGCATATTCAGAATTCCTTGAGGAATGAGGTACTGGGTTAAATGGGTTGTGACATGATAATATCTTGCCCTGATCCTACAACCCATGTGCCACGTGTCCTGGGGCAAGTGATCTGTAGGTTCCTCACATGAATACGGGAACCATGTTACACGACTACTGAAAGGATTAGCAATCATGACTAAAAGGAGTTTACCCATTTCATGGTCAGTGATGTCCATTTTCCACCAAAATGTCTTTCTCTGAAAACTTGTCACTTCATTTCCTCACCAACCCCCACAACAAAAGAAATTTATGTACCAAATAATAATCATTTCTCTATTATGAAATTAATCAGAAACTTGAGTGACACCTGAGTTTCTTCCCTTCCTGAGGCAACTGCAGGGAGAGCAAGCAATGCAGTCCTTTTGAAGTTTGCTTGTGGGGCAAGACTGTTTTTTCCAGGCTGGTACAGTGTTACTCAAAACTCTAGGCCCTTCCCCTTGTCCCTCAGTCAGACTATTATTTTCTTTTCCTATAAGGATATAGAATGTTAGAGGTGGTCTCATAATTATATAGACATGTCCCATCACCAAATAGACATTTCACTAAGAGGAATTTTACTATATGCAGTCTCTTCAATGACTGTGCCCTTGGCATGACTATGAAATCCAAGATTCATTTGCTTGATAAATATTTATCAAATATTTATGTTTCTTCTCCCTAAAAAGCATTGTTCTTAATGTAGGGAAACAGCTGAAACCAAATATAATAAAATAATCTACTTTCTAGGAAGGAGATAGACAATAAGGAAAGGGGAAAATATGATGCAGGTCGTGATGTGTGTTTGGAATAAAGAGAGCGATGGGGGTAAAGGAGGCTGTGCTCCTTCTGTGGAGGGTCAGTGAAACCCGCTGTGATAAGGAGGCATTGAGAAGAGGCTGCAGAAAACAAACCAAAACAAAACACACAAACAAACAAAGAAATCACATGCCTGGTGTGTTTGAGCAGCTGTAGCTGAGTGGGTGGAGGGGAGAGGAGGCAAAGGGGATGAGGCAGAGAGGCCATGGGGGCAGGTCATGAGGACTCTTGTAGGACTTGATAAGAATCAGAATGTGACTCTGAGAGAGATGGGGAGTCACTGAGGGATTGGCCATGGGAGCAATGGAATAGACTTCAAGAGGTATTAGGGTCCCTGTGGCTGCAGTGTGGAGGGTGGTCTCTAGGGGGCGAAGGGCCGAGACAGAGGCCCAGTGAGCAGGCTGGGGCAGTGGCCCAGGGGAGCCATGATGGAGAAGGGACCTGTGTTGTTCTCTGGGTCCATCCCAGGTCTCTTGGATGATATGAATGACATGTCTCCTGAAGTTTCTATGGGGGCTTCATCGCAAATCATGTTTCATTGAATCCTTAGCCATTTGGGATCGATTCAACCTCCAACCCCTCTCCCCTCCCTGAGGGTTGGGAGCAGGGATGGGGGAAGGTGGGAATGAAGATTCCCACATCCTAATCAAGTAGTTGGTTCCCCTGGTACCAATCCCCATTGTTGCCTTAGGTTGGGGCTCTACGAAAGTCACTTCCCTCACAGGATAAAAATTCTTCCCTTTTGCTCTTACCTCTCAGGCAATTTCTACCATTGTGCCAGGAATAGGATGAAGAACAAACTAGTAATTTAATATAAGTCCCACTGTCAACATTCCCTCAATATTCCATTATTGCAGTCCCCATGAGATAACCAATGTAAACACCCTGGGGGGTTTCTCCCTTGCCTTTCTGCATGACAGCATGATTCCTCACGCTTTCTTTTTCAATGGTGGAAACTTTCAACCACACACACAAGTACCGAGAATAGTATTATTAAAGCCATGCACCCATTCTCCAGCCCCAATACTTGTCAACATATGGAAAATATTCTTTTTTTTTTTTTGAGTTATTCTTCACATATAACCTCATTTATTGTTGTTACTTGAAGCTAATCAGTGACATCATGCCACTTAATCAATCATATTCAATATGGGTATGTAATTATGTACATTATTACCCTGTCATTGTCACACCTAACAGCATTAAGAATAATATCCTGGAAAGCAGGATATCAAGTGGTCTTTTCAAATTTCGCACCGCGGAACCCCTACCACACTCTATTGCAAAAAAAAACTGTTGGTTTTAGCTGTTGACCTAGTAGAGTAAGCTGTGGTGACCATCCTCATATCTGACCCACAGCTCCTCCCATCCCTGCATCCCTGCAGCCTGATTACTGCCTGGAGTCTCCGTACACAGGTCCCTGCAAGGCCATGATGATCAGGTACTTCTACAAACGCCAAGTCCAGTTTCTGCAAGACCTTGTATATGGCAGCTGCAATGCTAAGATGAGGGAGTATCGTGTAAGGACCTAGGGTGGTGCTATCGGGCCCTGGGGTGAGACAGGGTGCAGGGCAAGCTGGGAGGGGACAGGCTGGGGAAAGAGGTGGAGCTCAGGGAGCCCCACACCCCTCACACCCCCACAGTGACTTTTTTCCTTGCTGCCTCCCAGGAGAAGTGACTGTCTTGTCCTTTGAAACCATGGACTCAGCACGTCCTCCATGGGCCAGCTTGGCAGAAGCCGCATTATCATAATCTGAGCCTTCTCACATGCTCTCTTTCCCTCGAAGGGAACACTGAGTCATTCACTCTACAGAGGTCTGCAGTGCTCCTGAGCATCCCAGCTAAGCTAATCCTACTCCTGTCCTTCTTGTTGTTCATCCTGGTCCTGGGAGGACTGTGGTTTCTCATTGCTGGGAAGGTCTAGGATCTGTCAGGTGATACAGTACCCAAGTCTGGGGCTTCAGAGATGTCAATCAGCAAGTTCCTTTCCTTTTGCAGAGGACCTGTGAACTGTTGCTGAAGTCTCAGGAGGACCCACCCAGGGCTGGGCTGTGGCTGCTTCTGAAACTTTTCAGCCTCCTCCTCGTCCCTCTCAATGCTACCCTCCTTGGCAGAAACCTGCCTCTTTTCTTCCCACCCATGCATCTACTTGTTTTAGTTCTGGTTCATCCAGTCAGCTCTAAGCACCATGAGAGCAAGTCTTCTCTTTATCCCTTGCTCATTGCACACCTCCCAGAACAAAGGAGACAGTCCTTAAATATTTGAGGAGTGAAGGAATGAATGCAGGAACAAGTCTCCTCATGACTGGATGGCTGTAGAAACTGGGAGTTGAATCCACGGTTCTTGTGCTAATCTTCTTCCTCTCTGCATCCTCACCTTCATCCTCCACCCCACCATCACTGCTCTCCCTATGGTGACAAAACTCGAATTGCTGGCATCCAGTTCTCAGCGTCGGTGGGAGAGGTCTCTTCACTAAAGAAGTCCCCTCCACCACCTTGGTGTTGAACATCTGTGGCTTTAAACAGTCTGGCCTTATATGTTTTTGAAACATTCATATTCTAATTAAACTAACTGGAGTGGGTTCTGTTGTTGCTACTATGAACCGTAACCCATAGGTTCCATGGGTTCCATAGGTTCCTTCTCATTCTTCTGCAGAGCAGCAGGCCCCTCTCTGTTTTCTGTCCTCAGACTGAGCCCTACCAGGTACAGAAAGCTAGCCGCTTATATTGGCATCTATCTCTTAGTGGCCAACCCCATACACATACACAAATGATGAGTGACAGACACCTCAACATGATTGCTTTTGTCCTTAACTTCTTGGGCCACATCAAACTTGGGGCAGGTTTTTTTCCAGGATTCTCAGAAGGAGAAAGGAAGGAGCATGAGGCTCAGTTGTGCACTTGTCCAAGGAACCCCCTTCCCTGTCGTCTGTGTCAGAAGCTGGCTCCCTAATGCAGCTAAAGAGGATCAAGCTCACCCTTAATGAGCACTGGCCATTTGTCAGACTTTGTACTTGTCATTTTGCCCAAATTCCTTCCCCCTCCTTTCCTCTTTCATAACCATAAGTTTATTTTCTAAGTCTGAGTCCATTTCTATTTTCCTAGCACAGTTCTTAAGCCAGTTGTCTGTTTATGGGCACTTATAATGCACAGGTCTTGGCTATTGTAAACAGGGTTTCCATGAACATTGGTGGGATGGTAATTTTCTTTCTTTATTATTTTCCTTCTGATCTTTATTGGAGTATATTGCTTTACAATGTTGTGTTAGTTTCTGCTGTGCAACAAAGTGAGTCAGCTCTATTTATACATATATCCCCATATCCCCTCCCTCTTGAGCCTCTCTTCCAGCCTTGCCATTCCATCCCTCTGGGTCCTCACAAAGCACCAAGCTGATCTCCCTGTGCTATGCAGCAGCTTCCCATAGCTATCTGTTTTAAAATTGGCAGTATACATATGTCAATGCTACTCTCTCACTACACTCCAGCCTCCCCTTCCCCACTGTGTCCTCAAGTCCATTCTCTACTTCTGTGTCTTTATTTCTGCCCTGTCACTAGGTTCATCAGCACCATTTTTTCTCGATTCCTTATAGGAGATGAGTCGAAAATTATCCACACTCCAGTTACATTCAAACTTCTGTAAATTCTACAGACAGCTTGCAAATAATTTTTGACTCACCTTCATGTTTGCATTAGCATATGTTATTTGTTTTTGTCTTTCTCACTGACTTCACTCTGTATGACAGACTCTAGGTCCATCTACCTCACTACCAATAACTCAATTTCATTCCTTTTTATGGAAAAGTCATATTCCTTTGTCTATATGCACCACATCTTCTTTATCCATTCATCTGTCAGTGGACGTTTACGTTCCTTCCATGTCCTGGCTATTGTAAAGAGTGCTGCAATGAATATTGTGGTACACGTATCTTTTTGAATTATGCTTTTCTTAGGGTATATGCCCAGTAGTGGGATTACTGGGTCATATGGTATTTCCATTTTTAGTTTTTTAGGGAACCTCCATACTGTTTCCCTTAGTGGCTGTATCAATTTACATTCTCAGCAACAGTGCAGGAGGGTTCCCTTTTCTCCACACCCTCTCCAGCATTTATTGTTCCTAGTTATTTTGATGATGGCCATTCTGACTGGTGTGAGGTGATACATCATTGTAGTTGTGATTAACATTTCTCTAATAATTAGTGATCGTGAGCAGGTTTACATGTGCCTCATGGCCATATGTCTTCTTTGGAGAAATAGCTATTAAGGTTTTCCACCCATTTTTGGATTGCATGTTTTGTTTTTTCAATATTGACTTTCATAAAGTGTTTGTATACTTTGGATAGTAACCCCTTGTTGGTTGCATCTTTTGCAAAGATTTTCTCTCATTTGGTATGTGATCTTTTTGTTCTATTCATGGTTTCCATTGCTCTGCAAGAGCTTTTAAGTTTGATGAGGTTCCATTTATTTATATTTGCTTTTATTTCTTTTAGAATGGCAGATTGATCGATAAAAATATGGCTATGATTTATGACTGAGATTGTTTTGCCTCTGTTCTTTTCTAAGAGTTTTATGGTGTCATTTCCTATATTTAGGTCTATAATTCATTTTGAGCTTTTTTTTTTGTATATTGTGTGAGGGACTGTTCTAATTTCATTGATTTACACTTGGCAGTTCAGCTTTCCCAACACCATTTGCTGAAGACACGGTTTTTTTATCTCCATTGTATATTCTTACCTCCTTTGTCATAGATTAATTGGCCATAGGTGCATGTGTTTAATTTAGGGCTCTGTATTATGTTCTGTTGATCTATATATCTATTTTTGTTTCAATATTGCAATGTTTGGATTACTATAGCTTTGTAGTATAGTATAAGTCTGGAAGGATGATGACTCAAGCTTTATTTTTTTCCCCCTAGGATGACTTTGGCAATTCTGGGTCTTATGTGGTTGTATGTAAATTTTAGGATTATTTCTTCCAGATCTGTGAAAAATGTCTTCAGTATTTTGATAGGATTTGTCATTTTAATCCTTGTATACAGGTGTTTTTGTAGTTCTTCTCTATTCATTTCTTCTTTTGTTTTTTCTGTATTTGTTTTGATGATTTTCTTTAGTATACTTGAGTTTCTTTGTTTTCAGTTTTTGTGACTCTATTGGATGTTTTTGATTTGTGGTAACGAAGGAGTTCAAATATGTTGAACCATTAACAATACCTCCTTGCTTTAAACTGAACATCATTCAAGTTCAAACACACTGTAAATAATGTGCATTTTTTTATTCCCATTCTCCACATTTTGTGATGTTGATGCCCTACTTTACATCTTCATGCTGATCCTTTCACTGTTTATTTGTTATGATTGCTTTCACAATTTTTAATTGATTTTAATCTATGTACTGCTTTATTTAAATGATTTTCAATTCTTCTATATATTTGTCTTTCTTATTGTGATTTTCCATTTCCTATAAATTCTTCCAGCCTCAGTTTTCATACTGCCTCTAATGGAGATCTCACTTTCTCTTGGACATCAGGTTTCTGATGGCAGCATGCATTAATAGAATACTGGTTTGTTCCATTGAACCAAAAGGATTCCCTCTCCCCTCTGGCTCTGCCATTCAAAAGTGGTCTAAACACTGCTGCCAAGAAACCTGATGACCAATGCTGCTGGTCCTTTGTCCTAAAAAAGTCCTACAGATATTGGGATATTGGGATCAAGGAAGGACCCCTTTCTCCCACCAAGCATCATCCAGGTTCTTGGAAAACATTTGCTAAGTTTCCTCCACAAGCTTGAGATACTCCAAACTGAAAATTGAGGGCATCCCTTATTTAGAGTTCAGTACTTTTTCTGCTGAGGCTGCTGGAATTGTTGGCACCCTCACAAGGTGCCCCCTCACTGGGTTGGAGGAGAGAATTTAGTGCAAGAAGAGGAGGATAGTCAGTAGGATCAGAGCCCCCAGGTCACCCTTCCAGCTTGCTTCCCCCAATTGGGCAAAAGCTGTGGCAATCAGATAGGGTGGAAATTTAAACAACTAAATGACAATGGCTGAGAAGAGGGGGTAGAAGTTAGGTCATGGGCAGGAATCCAAGACTCATTCAGGTATTTCCCAGGATGCACTACAGATCATTATTAGATCTTCCCAGCTGCAAGGCTTTGTGGGAATGACTTGTTCATAATCTAGGGCCTCCCACATCAAAGGGATGTCCCAACTTCCCAAGTAGAGCAACTTTAACACTGTTTTCATGCTCCTGGCTCTGGGAAGAAGTGAGTAGGAGGAACCTCTAGAGAGTAGAGCTGAATTGCCTCACTACAGATGCAGAAACTGAGGCATAGAAAACTCAAAAAGCATAGGTAGTGTAATAAACCAGAATACAGATAGAACTGGTCCTGTTGTCCTATACCATGTAGTCTTGGGCAAATATTTCAATGTCTCTGTCTTTTGCATGCCTTAATTAAACAACAAGTAAAAAGGCTTATGCTTGTCCATGTTTCCAACCACAGTCCCCTTACAAGCTGAACAAGTTGGGGTTTATTACCCAATTCAGCAAGGGACAGTGAATTATATGCCATCTCATTAAGAGGATGTTTGAAAGACTTACAGGATGTGGGCATCTGTGAGGTTATTTGGCAGAGAGTTTTCAGGAATCTGGCTTTGTTCTGGATGAATGCTGTCAGGAAGTGGGGCAGTACTATGAACCTGTGCCTTAATCTTATTCTTTTTTTTTTTATTTAAGATTTATTTAGGGGAGGAAAGATGGCAGTGACATAGAAGCACATGGAGTGCATCTGTCTCCACAAATGTATCAGGAATACATCAATAGATGCAACAATTCCACAGAAAGCCAGCTGAAAACTAGCAGATGACCTTGGACACCAGAAAGGACTACTAAGATCCCAGCACAATTGGGTAGGATGGAAAAAGAAAAAAAAAAGAAAAGAAAGTAGTAACAGAATGGGAAAAAAAGGGACAGGACCTGCAACCCAGGCCCAGGGGAGTTGAAACAGGGGAGAGGCTACTGAATTCTGGAAAAACCCCCTTATCTGACAGAGAAATCCCCTCTCCAATGGGGTATTTGATTGGGTCAGAACAGAGGCATTTGGGACTGTCCAAGAGGGTGAAGCAGCCGATCTGTGGCCGATGAAAAAGAGTGAGAAACACACAGACGGTCTGTAACCCGGCACTGTGTGCCCCAGACTGAGACGTGGGTTCACAGCAGTACAGAGCATCTTAGTGCTGGATCTTGGGTACCAGAGAACAGGCCTAGGCTGAGAACCATTGCTGACTGTGGGGAGAGGGACTGAAGGGACAGGAGGGTAGAAAATCTGCATCTGGGAATGGCTAACATGGAATACTGGGCTGCCATGGAAACAGGGCACTAGTGCTGAGTCACACACAGGGCAGAGGAATCACAGTTGTTGCCTCTCTCTGCATCTGTGACAAAGTGAGGCCCCCTCTGTGCCTGGCTGTTGAGTGCCAGTTGAGAAAGGATAGAAAAAGCCCCCTCGGGGCCTGGCCGTGGCGTGCCTGCTGCTGACAGCCAAAAGAAGTCAGTATAGGGTGGCCATCTCTGAAGACATTCATCTTACACCTGAGCCTGCCAGCTTCCCATTGCTATTGGTGCCACCACCAACAGGGCTCCCACGATCCAAGCAGGGTGCTACTGCTGACTCACACACAGCAGGAGGAGCCACTATTGTAGCTTTTCTCTCAGTGCCCATCATGAACAATAAAGGAAGCACCCTCTAGCCTGGCTGTCAAGCACCAGGCAACAAGTAATAAAAAAGTCCCCTCAAAGGCTGGCCCTAGCATGCTACTAAGAACCAAAATAGTCTGGCCAGGGCAGGCCATCTCCAGGGACATTCCTCTTACAACTGTGCCCACCTGCTTCCCTGTGCATTTGGCACCACTGCTGGGTCTCCCACAACCCAGGCAGGCCACTACTGCTGATTCACATGCAGGAGAATAAGCCACTATTGTACCCTCTCTCTCACCACACAACAGCACCTACAGATGAACAATAAAGGAAGCTCCGCTGGTTGCAGACTAACACAAAAAGCCCCCTGAGAGCTGGCCTTCATGCAACTATGCCAGGTACCAGTAGAGAACCACACTAAGTTCAGATTTCCTGCATCCATGGCTGCTGGCATCCCTGCGCATTTAGCATCACCGCCAGGGCTCCTGCGTTACAAGCTGGGCAATACTGCTGAGTCACACGCAGGGAGAGGAGTCACTATTAAAGCCTGTCTCTCCCCACATGCTGGTGCCTGCAGATGAGTAATGAAGGAAGCCCTCACTGAGGCAGACCCAAGAACTCCAAGGCAGCCTCAGGACCAGACTCCTGTGGTTGGACCACACACAGAAGCGGGGATAAAACCAAAGCTGAATGCCAGGGACATGGGGACCAAGAAAGAGGTTCTAAAATCTTTTCATTAGCTATACAAGCTGCAGACTAAATCCCCATGATCAGCTAGGTAGACCCTATGTCTTTGCAATATCAGAGTAGACAATGAATGTTCCCACAAAACAAAAAGGTCTAGCTCTGGCAGCTGTGGACTTCGGGAGCAAGCACCTCCAAGAACTGGGCCAGCTCAGGGCCTGAGTGGACAACATAGGACCCAAAGCACATCCAGAGTCCAACCCAGAGGCAGAGGAGGACCTCTTGGGGAGGGGAAGGTGGCCTGTGGCTCAAGGCGTGTACAAGGACACTTATAGCTGAGACCCCAAGGAAACATAATTATTATTATTAATTCTATTGATCTCATCCATTCTGATGTCAGTTTGGGCTGGTTTTTTTTAAGTTTATTATGATCTTAGTCCTAAGGCATCTTTGTGTTTTATGACATTTTTTCTTCTATTTTTTACTTTTATTTTTATCCTTTTTATATATTCCTGTTTCTAGCTAGCTTTTCTATAGTGCTGAGTTCTTCTCCTCTATCTTTTTTGTCTTCTTTATATTTAATACAATTCTACTTTATTTTGTTCTTTTTCTTTTTTTTTTTTTATTATTTTTTTGGGGGTACACCAGGTTCAATCATCTGTTTTTATACACATATCCCCGTATTCCCTCCCTTCCTTGACTCCCCCACCTCGAGTCCCCCCCACCCTCCCCGCCCCAGTCCTCTAAGGCATTTTCCATCCTTGAGTTGGACTCCCTTTGTTATACAACAACTTCCCACTGACTATTTTACAGTTGGTAGTACATATATGTCTGTGCTACTCTCTCGCTTCATCTCAGTTTCCCCTTCACCCCCCGCCCCCTCCCATACCTCGAGTTCTCCAGTCCATTCTCTGTATCTGCGTCCTTGTTCTTGTCACTGAGTTCATCAGTACCATTTTTAGATTCCGTATATGTGAGTTAGCACACAATATTTGTCCTTCTCTTTCTGACTTAATTCACTCTGTATGACAGATTGTAGTTCTATCCACCTCATTACATATAGCTCCATCTCATCCCTTTTTATAGCTGAGTAATATTCCATTGTATATATATGCCACATCTTCTGTATCCATTCATTTGTTGATGGGCATTTAGGTTGCTTTTCTCTTTATATTTCCATTTATACTATGCTCTTCTGTGCTCTGCTTTATCCCTTTTTATTTTATTTTATTTTACTTTAATTTATTATATTATCATTATTATTGGTCGGTCTATGTCCTTGCTTTATTGTTCAGATGACACATTGCTTTCGTTTTTGTTTTTAGGTTTTGTCTTTATCTTAGTTCTAATTATAATGGTTGTTTTCATTTGGGGGATTGTCAGTCTGCCTGGTTGTTCTCTTGCTCTTTGTTATGTTTGGTCCTTGTTTCTATTTGGTTCCTGTTATACTTGATCCTCATTTTCACAATTCCTCTGTAGTTTTCTTTGTCTTTATTTTTCCTTTTTCCTCTTATTCCTTTCCTTTTCTCTTCCTTTTTAAATTTGGTTGCTATATATCCATATCTATATTGCTCTCTATTTTACCGTCTTCTTCCCCCACCCTCTTTTTCTTTTTCCTATGTTGTTGGTTTGTTTCATTTCTCTGCATCATTTTTAGCTAGCACTGTGCTTAGTTGTTTTTTGTTGTTGTTGTTGTTGTTGTTTTGTTTTTGGTTTTGAGTTTTTCTTGGTTTTCACTTTAATTGTCTGACTGCATTCTGGGGTTCTTCTGTCTGGTTGTTCTGGTGCCTTGTGTTCTGTTGGGTCCTGTTTTTGTTTTTCTTGTGCACATACATGTTTCCTTGCTTCAGTATTTGTTTGTTTGACTTGACATTTTACCATTAGTCTGGGGCATGGATATTCTTTTTTAATCCCCCTTATTGCCAGGATGAGCAACCTGTGGGGTCTGGATTCCTCAACCAGAAATCAAGCCTGAGGCTCTGGGGAGGGAGCACCACATCCAGTGCACTAGACCACTAGAGAAGCCCCAGCCACAGGGAATATTAATCTCAGAGAGCTCTCAAAGAGGCCTCTATCAGAGTCTAAAATCCAGCTTCACAGAAATTCCTACAATTGCCATGGCTGAATACCTCCCATGACACTACAAACAAGATAAGAACAAAACCCACCCATGAGCACACAGACTATCTACAGCCATACTGAGCTCATAGATACCACCAAACACACAACCTGATAAGGTCCTGCTGATCAGAGGGAAAAAACTGAGATCGACACACCAGAAAGCAGGCACCAGATACTCAAATCAGAAAGCCTACTCAAGACACTGGACCAACCCCACCACAGGGGGCAGAGAACAGAAACAAGAGGAATTACTACTAGGCAGCCTAGGGAAAGTAGACATCAAATACTGTAAATTAGACAAAATAAGAAAATAAAGAAACATCTTGCAGGCAAAGGAGCAAGATAAAAACCCACAAGACCAAATGAATGAAGAAATAGGAAAATTGACAGAAACAGTATTCAGAGTAATGATAGGATGATTCAAAATCTCAAAAAAAAAAGAGAGAGAAAATACAAGAAACATTGAATAAAGACCTAGAAGAACTTAGCAAACAAACACTATTGAACAATACAATAACTGTAATTAAAAATACTCTAGATGGAATCAACAGAATAACTGAGGCAGAAGAATGAGTAAGTGAGGTAGAAGATAGAATGGTGGAAATAACTGCCACAGAGTAGGATGGAGAAAAAGAATAAAAAGAATGGAAGACAGTCTCAGAGACCACAGAGACTTTAAACACACCAATATTCGAATCATAGGCATACCAGAGGAAGAAGAAGAAAAAAAATGATCTGAGGAAATATTTGAGGAGATTATAGTCAAAACTGCCCCAACATTGGAAAGGAAATAGTCAATCAAGTCCAAGAAGCATAGGGAGTCCCATACAGAAAAAAAACAAAAAGAAACACAGCAAGTCACATATTAATCAAACTAATGAAAATTAAACACAAAGAAAAAAATTTTAAAGCAGCAACAGAAAAGCAACCAATAACATGTAAGGGAAAACCCATAAGGATAACAGCTGATCTTTCTGTAGAAATTCTGCAGGCTGGAAGGGAGCAGAAGGATATACTTAAAGTCTTGAAAGAGAAAATCCTATAGCCAACAATACTCTACCCAGTATGAACCTCATTCAGATTCAATGGAGAAGTCAAAAGCTTTATAGACAAGCAAAAGTTAAAAGAATTCAGCAACACCAAACCAGCCTTATGACAATTGTTAAAGGAACTTCTCTAAGCAGGAAACACAAGAGAAGGAAAAGATCTACAAAAACAAACCCAAAAGAATTAAGAAAATGGTTATAGGAATAGACACATCGATAATAACCTTATATGCAAAATGATTAAATGCTCCAAACAAAACACACAGAATGGCTGAATGGGTACCAAAACAAGACCCTTATATATCCTGTCTACAAGAAACCCAATTCAGGCCTAGGGACACATACAGACTAAAAGTAAGGGAATGGAAACAGATATTCCAAGCAATGGGAAGTCAAAAGGAAGCTGGAGTAGCAATACTCATAACCAACAAGCAGCTCATGCTACTTAATATCAAAAGAGAAAATGACCCAATGCAAAAATGGGTGGAAGACCTAAATGGACATTTCTCCAAAGAAGACATGCAGATGGCTAACAAGCACATGAAAAGATGCTCAACATCACTAATCATTAAAGAAATGCAAGTCAAACCCACAATGAGGTATCACCTCACACTGGTCAAAATGACCATCATCAAAAAATCTAGAACAATAAATGGTGTAGAGGGTGTGGAGAAAATGGAACCCTCCTGCACTTTTGGTGGGAATATAAATTGGTACAGACACCATGGAAAACAGTATAGTGCTTCCTTAGAAAACTAAAAATAGAACTACCATATGACCCAGCAATCCCACTCCTGGGCATCTATCCTGAGAAAACCATAATCCAAAAACATACATGTACCACAATGTTCATTGCAGCACTATTTACAATAGCCAGGACATGGAAGCAGCCTAAATGGCCACCAACAGATGAATGGATAAAGAAGATGTGGCACATATACACAATGGAATATTACTCAGCCATAAAAAGGAATGAAATTGAATTATTTGTAGTGAGATGGAGGGACCTAGAGACAGATCTTCACTCTGTCACACAGAGTGACGTAAGCCAGAAAGAGAAAAACAACGTATGCCAACGCATATATATGGAATCTAAAACCAAGGGAATGATGAACCCAGTGGCAGGGCAAGAATAAAGATACAGATGTAGAGGACAAACTTGAGCACACCTGGTGGGGGATGGGGGTAGTGCGAAGGGGAAGATGAGACGAAGTGAGGGAGTAGCATTCACATATATACACTACCAGATGTAAAATAGATACCTAGTGGGAAGCTGCTGCATAACACAGGAAGATCAATTCACTGATTGGTGATGACTTAGAGGGGTGGGATAGGGAGAGTGGAAAGGAGTCACAGGAGGGTGGGGATGTGAGGATATGTGTATAAATACAGCTGATTCACCTTGTTCTACAGCAGGAACTGACACAACAGGTTAAAGCAATTATATCCCAATAAAGAGCTTTTAAAAAATTTATTTATTTATTTATTTATTTATTTTGGGGTGTATTGGGTCTTTGTTGCTCTGTGTGGGTTTCCTTGAATTCTGGTGAGGGGCTACTTATTCCTGAGTTGCATGGGCTTCTCATTGTGGTGGCTTTTCTTGCTGTAGAGCGTGCAGTCTAGGCGGGCTGCCTTCAGTAGTTGCAGCACGAGGGCTTGGTTGTTCTGGCAAAAAGCCTTAATTGCTCCAGGGCATATGAGATCTTCCCAGACCAGGGATGGAACCTGTGTACCCTGCACTGGCAGTGAGATTTTTAACCACTGTGCCTCCAGGGAAGTTCAAACCTTAATCTTATTCTGAAGTGAACTTTCAACTGAGACCTGAGCAGGTACAACCAAGAGACTTTGCTATGAGATTGCTCACAGAGGGGTGAGGAAAAGGCAGAATGAAGGACAACACTCAGCCTTCTGGGGGAAGGTAGGGCAAGCAAGTCTTTGGGGGAAGGACAGTGAATTCCGTTTGGTCATTGTTGAGTCCATGGTGCTTGTAGAACATGTAGGCAAAGATGTCGAGGAGACAGTGATTCATTCATTCACTTGTTCATGAAATGTTTATGAGGGATAAAATAAATGGGGAACGAAATCTTTGATCAGACCCCATGGCTTCAAACCCTGGCTCTGTCAATTTACTAGCTATGTGGCCTATTCAATTTCCTACTGTTGTACATTTGTGAGTGCGGATAGACCTTGAACACTGCCCACAGAGAGGGACTCATCTTCCCATTCACATAGGAGGAAACTGAGGATCAGAGAAGGTGGGACTTGCTGGTACCTCGGAGGCTGAAAGTAGGAGACTGAGTTCCCTGTCCTGAGGTGCTGGTAAAAGTCACTGAGTCGATGAGAATCTCTAAGTAGCTCTGAGAGAGGCAGAAAAAATTATATAAAACACCCATTAGAATTTATTGGTAACCTACCATGTGCTAAGCCCTGCACATACATCTTCATCTCTAAACATCACAACAACCTTAATAGGTTTTTCTTCCATTTTAAAGTCGTACAAGCTGAAGCTCAGAGGATTCAGCCCTTCTCCAAGTCACATAATCAATCCTGGCAGGGGCAGATATACAAACTCAACACTCTCTGTTTCCCTTGATTGTCCTTAAAAGAGGTTTGAAAGCACCAAAGATTCACCACAGGAGACTCAAGTTCTTCAAACAGGGAAGCTCTGCTTTTCATCATTTTTTATGATGAGACCAAGTGGAAACAAATTTTGGTAAAGAATTTTGTTCTCCTTTCTGCCATGAGAGCCTTACCTGTGAGTTAAAGGCGGATGATGGCTGAGAAAAGGCCATTGCATTGAAAACTGAGGAACTTGGTGGTGACCCTGGGGAAGGAATAGCATCTCGCTGGTTGTGAGCAACAGAAACTAACTCTGGGTTTTGGAAGCAGAGAAGGAATTTGTGAGAACAGTGGGGGGATATGGTGAGCATCCCTTCTGCCTTCCTGATTGTAACCTTAAGTGAGATCCTCCCGGACTCTTCTGTTGGCACCCACAGCACTAAGTGATTTAGTTCAGCTCACAGACTGAAGGGAGTGCTAAAAGATCCCAGCTTGGAAAGTATAGCAAACATGGAAGAACTAATGTCTTCTCAGACCACCTCTGAATAACATCCATTTTCGGGTCTTTTGGGATTCATTCATCAAGTTTAAATTCCAGGGAGAGCTTCTGATGACCACTCTTGGTCTGGGAGTAGGGGGCACTTTGATTGATAGGTGGCCCATGCTACCATTCCTGGCTGGGGGAAGTGTCATTCCTCAAGCAAAATCAGGCTACTGTTTCAGAAAAAGGACACACAGCTCCTAGATGACACAACAACAAAAAAGCCCATATACTCAGAGGGAGAACTTTTCATGGAGAGAAGCGGGTTTGAATGGGTCCAACCTTCCAAGTATAGAAAGCTCCATTGTTTGGTGAAAGGCACTGTATTTGTTGCTGGGAATTTCTCAGATCTTCAATGTTCACTTGTTTACAGTCACCTGTGAGTGGACATGTCTCCAGCTGATCATGTCATCTCCTCTTTTAATCTTACCTTCTTCCCTTTCTATTTACTTTCTACCTTTCCTTCTTAAATATGATTTTACACTGAAAGTCCCACCCACAATCTTTGATGCATTGTCTATGTTAATATCAGATACATTTACCTGTGTGATGTTTGTGTGTTTGTGTATTGTAACATTGAAATAACAGGGGGCACATGACTAACAGCTTTTGACATATGTCTTCCTTCTGATTCTCAGCTGTTTTTTCTCCAGCAAGTCACTTTCCCTTAGCTGAACTTCAGTTTCTTCATCTGTCATATAGGAATAATAATACTTACTTCATAGGACTATTAAATAATAAGAGGTTACCTTTTACTGAACACTTAGTGTGAGCCCAGCCTGAAGGTCACAATTTTGAATTCCTTCCAGGCCAGGTGAGTGATGAGAATGGAAGTATTTGGAGTGAGGATGGGGGCAGGGTGGACAACAAAACATGGTGGGGATTATGGAAACTGGAGAAAACACTCCCCTCATGAGAAGAGAGCAGCTCTACTTAGTTTAGTTCATAGTTTTCACAGTGTGGTCCCTTGAGCAGCACCATTAGCAGCCCTAGAAACCTGTTAGATGAAGAAACTGAGGTCCCACCCCGTCCTAGTGAATCAAAATTATGTCTTTGAACGCCTGCTTAAGTGATTCTGATGCTCACTCAAGTTTGAGTCCACAGCTCTTGTTAAATTGCAGAACTGTGCTGCCAGGTCATTTACTATCCCAACAATGTTTACAATTTACTTTTATATGAAATTCCACAGTCTTAAATCTTGGCAAGTGTTTCAAAAATATATAGTGTACTGAATGGGTTAAAAATACTTATATTCTAACCAGATTCACAACCTCTGGGTTCTGTGTTTCCTTTTAATCTTTACAATAATCCTAAAACACACAGTATGGGTTTTTTTGTTTGTTTGTTTGTTTCTTATGTACGAGTAATCTTGAAAAATTTATTAACAGAAACAGATGTATTCAAATGCAATACTGGACCAAACAAAACAGAAAAAAGGCTGGAATGCCAATGACATTGGGGAATCTTACTTTATATTTCTTCACACAGAACTAGCACCATTTTAGTCAGAAATCAGATTTAATTATAATTGCTTCTAATATATAAAATACCTTATAAAGATTATTTAACTATCTAGTAACAAAGTTCTTCCAAAAATTTATTTAAAAATCAATTAGAATGTACCATTTGAAACCGACGGAAATGGTTTAAAAATTGATCCAATTCTACTGCTTGTCAAAAAGAATGAGCCATTATTAGTTGTATTGGAAGAAAGTGCCTGAATTCAGCCTCTGGCTCCCTTCTAACCACCAAGCAGACACAGTAAATTGAATATTTCATAGGAACATGAGCACATCTAAAACTGGTCTTAGAAAATATTTTCCTAAACTATAAAAATACTAAATGGAATACAAAAATTTCAGCAGGTACAGCGAATAGACTACAGCAGGCAGATATTTAAGACAAATACTCAAAACTATCTTATACCACAATCATCATGAACATCAAGTATTATTCTAATAATGTTTCTATGATTCATTCTGATTCAATGTTTATCTCCCCTCAAGTTTTGTTACAATGTTGGATACAGACCAGATTCTGTGTTTCTAGCAGAAGTTACTGGAGGCACCACTGAATAATTCTGGGTACTCAACTGGTTCTCTCGTAAAGTGCTAAAAGTGCAATTGTAGTTAAGCCTGGGTTTTAGAACAGGGGTCAGCAAACTACAGCGTCGGGCCACACCTGGCCCACGGCCTGTTCTGTGCAGCCTATGAACACAGCCACGGCTGTTCATGCATGCATCGTCTGTGGCTGCTTTCACGTTACAAGAGCAGAGTCAAGTAGCTGTGACAGACGCTGTATGTGGCCTTTTGGTCCACAAAGTCTATGATATTTACTCTCTGGCCCTTTACAAAAAAAGGTTGCCCACGCCTATTTTAGATAAATCACTTCCGGAAATTGTTCACTGAAAAAGGACAAGGTAAGATTGCCCAGATTAAGAAACTTTTGGCTGAGGTTTGCTGGTTCCATCAAACAGTACCAAGACAGATCAAAAGAATACACACTTGGGTTGGCTACTTTGGGTACTCAAGTATTATTCTGGCATCCTAAACAAACTGGCTATGATAAAGTACCTTCCTTTCTCTGTGAAGTGGCCATTAACACACAGTATGTTGACACCACTTGAAGGAGGAAGACTCAGGAAGTCTCCTGGCGGTCCAGTGGTTTAGATTCTGTGCTTCCAATGCAGGGGGTGCGAGTTCAATCCCTGGTTGGGGAACTATATCCCATGCGTTATGCAGCTCGGCCAAAAAAGTAAATAAATCCAAGTTAAAAAGGAAGGAAGAAGTCTATGTAGGTCCAAAAAGTGAGGTGCTATGTGTCACATAGCCACAGAGTGGTCACTCTTGCCTTTGATATGAATGTACGTCTCACAGGGCCTCTCCTGCCTGCCCCAAGTGCATTCCATCCACTTCAGAAAGGGGCCTTAAGAGCACGGAATCCAAGATTCTGTTTTTACATAGGGAAAGCCTGAGGACTAGAAGCAGAGATATGACCTGGGGTCCCACAGTATTGGGATCTATGTTGTTTATCCAGAATACAACCCCTGTGATGTTCCCACCTTGTGATTTCTCTGAAGATGCCCCTAGGGCCTGGGAAGGTTTGTAATTAGAGCCCTCAGTCACGTGTGAGCAGCACGGTGGTAGGTGGAGGAAAGACTACCACATTAGGCAGCATCTGGTTCTGGGGGCCTCTAACCTGGACCAGAGGCAAGAGCACCAGGAGAGGAGGATTTTGGGAGAGAAAGACAGACAGAAGAGAGATGAAGGGAGAGAAAACAGGAGTCTCTGCTGTGAAGGGGAGTCTCTGCTGTTCCCTGTTCTCAGATGGACAGACTGAGGCAGGAAGACAGGCAGGGCTAGAGGGCCTCCTCACCTAGAATGCTAGTTGTGCCACCTGCTGGTTGTGTTCCTGAGCAAGTCGCTTTACCTCTCTGAGCCTCTGCTTTCTGGTTGGCAAAATGGAATGAAAATCCCACATGTTGTAGGTTTGACATGAGGGCAAATGAAATCATACATGTGAAATGTCTCAGGAGAGAGCAGACCCTCCACACACAGTGGCATGTTTTGTGAGTACCCTGGTCCCGATGTCCTTCTGTCCTGGGGCAGGTCAGTATGGAGAGCTCGTGCCCTTCTCAAGGAAAAAGGTGTCTTTGTGCAAAGAAGGCAGCCCCTCCTGTCCTCTGCACCTCATCACCCAGCTCTGTGCCTGTTTGACATTTGGCTGGGCTTGCTCTTGGAGCTTCTGCGCCTTGAGTCAGCTCCCTTCTCCTTGACACTGGAAGTGGAACACAGAGTGTGTATGTGTGTGTGTGTGTTAGTGCAAGAATGCTTCTCTGTGTGTAGATGAGTGAGTGGGAGAGGACCCTTGATGACACATGGTTGTAACTGGGAGTGAAAGTATGGGAGTGAGAGAGGGGAGTAGGGGTGTGTAAACCCTCACACGTGCACTATACAGCTTACAAAGAAGCAGAGTTCATGGTGCACAGACTCTGAAGCCAGATTCCTGGGTAACAGAACAAGCACCATCTGTATATTGATGGATTGATTGATTAATATTTTAATATTTTAAATTCTACTGTCTATTGGAAATTTCCTCTCTATAAATTAACTTATTTATTTATTTAATTAATTAATTTTGGCTGGGCCAGGTCTTGGTTGTGGCAGCTGTGATCTTCCTTGGAGCATGCAGGCTCTTCGTAGGAGCATGCCAACTTTTTAGTTGTGGGCTGCATGCAAGATCTAGATTCCAACCACGGATTGAATCCAGGACCTCTGCATTGGGATGGCAGAGTTTTACGCAAGGACCACCAGGGATTTTCCTCTCATTTATTTAAATACTCTGCTTGCGGTGGACAGGAGTGTTTCTGCTGGTCACTAGCTAGAACCATTAAGTACAAGCATTATCCTCATTTAATAATTAACGAAATTAAAGCTAAGAGATGTTGAGAAATTTGCCCGAGACTGCAAGGAGGTAACAGCACCAACACCATCTGCGCTCATCTTTATTCAAATACTATGCTTGTTGTGGTCCCCATGCCTCAATTTCCTCGTTTGTAGTTAAACAGATACTCTCTGTTCACCAAAGGTGACCCCATCCCACATCTTCCCAGAGGCAGGAGCATGAAAACCTTGTCAAAGTTGCTCTACTTGGGAGAGCTGGGACCTGCTGGGATAGGAAACTCATACAGCAGCTAAGTGACATCTCCATGCCCCCTTTTCCTCCCTTGAAGGATTCTTAGCAGGATTAGTAGAAGAATGCAGGCCAAATGCTAACACAGAGCCTGGCACAATAAAAGGGTGGTTGCCCTTCTTTAACTGGATTAAGAAAAACCCTCCCCACTTATGATCTCAGGCAAGGGGATTCCTCGGAAAAATGGATAATTGAGCCACATGCTCCTTCCTTTCTCCTTCTGAGAGTCCAGGAGAACAGCCTGAACCCAAAGTTGACCTGGTACAGGAAGTAAAGAACAAAAGCTTTCATTTTGATGTGTCTCTCAACCAGGATTCTGTGTAGCATCAGGTGGCCATTAGAGGGTAGGTGGTGCTGTAATGGGTGTGATTCCTATATCTGGTAAGGCCCAGGCTGAGGACAGGAAAGGGGGAGGTGCGCACTGCTCTGCAGAATAGTGAGAAGGACCATGATTTCCAGGCACCCTATTGCTTAAGATTCTTTGTGGCAAACAATAGAATACACCCCAGTTAGTTTAATTTGAATATGAATTTATAGAAATATAAGACACATGGTTTGAAGCCACAGAAAGGAAAATCAGGAACAAAAATATGGGGTACGGGGCTTCTTTACTGAAAAACTTGTGCCGCCACTGATGCTGAGAACTGGATACCAGAAGTTCCATGTTGGCCACCGACAAGGAGAGCACTGAGGGTAGGGAGGGGGATGAAGGTGTGGAGGCGATGAGGATGAGAGTTAAGACAAAAATCCTAGCTTCGATCCATAGGCTCTATAGCTACTCGCGTCGTGAGCAATGTGCTCCTGCATTCATTCCTCCCTTCCTCTAATATCTGTGAATTGTCTCCTTTATGCCAGGAACTGTGCTATGTGTGAGGGAGACAGGGAAGAATCGGTCTCATGGTGCTGAGAACCCACTGGATGAGACAGAAATAAGGCAAGTAGACCAAGGTGGGGTGGGTAAGGAAAGAGGCAAGGTTCTGGGGAGGAGGGGAGGGTTGAGAAGGACTCCGAGGAGACCAAACTCTTTCAGAAGAAGACACATCCTAGCCCTGCCTGCATCCTCTTCCGACTTCACAGTTTCAGAGGAGCAACGTTCCCAGGTCCTCCACAAAAAAAGCCAAGTTGCAGATTGACACTCATGAAGCCCCAGACCTGGACACCATTCATCTTGATAGATCCTAGACTTTCCCAGAAAAATCCAGCCACAGTCCACCCCAGGAGTAGAATGACCAACAAGAAGAAACTGTGTTTTCTAAGCTTCGGTGGGGCACTCAAGAACACTGCACACCTGCTCTGTAGGGTGGCTGACTCAGTGGTCCCCTCTGAGAAAGGTGGAGCATATGAGTAGCCTCAGATTGTCATCACAGTTCCTCAACAGATGGATGGATCAAAAAGATGTGGTACATATACACAATGGAATATTACTCAGCTGTAAAAAGGAATGAAACTGGGACATTTGTAGAGACATGGATGGACCTAGAGACTGTCCTACAGGGTGAAGTGAGTCAGAAAGAGAAAAACAAATGTCATATATTAACACATATATGCAGAATATAGAAAAATGGCACAAATCAACTGGTTTGCAAAGGCAGAAATAGAGACACAGATGTAGAGCACAAGCATATGGACACCAAGTGGGTTGAGGGGGAATGAATTGGGAGAATGGGATTTCCATATATACATTACTAATAAGAAAAAAATACCAAATTGTACACTCTGAGTATATGCAGTTTACTGTCTGTTAACTGTATCTCAATAAAAGTTCTTTAAAAAAAATAAAAAAGATTGTCATAACAGGGTTTCTGGGGCTGACCTTCTGCCAAGCTGTCCAGTGGAGGATGTGCTCAGTGTGTGGTTTCACAGGACACTGCCCCACTTCTCCTGGGAGGCAGCGAGGAGAAAAGACCCTGTGCAGGGGTGAATGGTGTGTGGCCACCTGAGCTCCACTTCTTGCTCCAGCCTTTCCACTCACACCCTCCCCTGCCCCCTTTCTTACCACCGGGTGCCTGCATGACCACCGCAGGTCTTCATGCAGTGTTCTGCCCTGTGGAAGTTGTTCCTCTTACTCAGGCAGCTGCCATATGTAAAGATCTCACAGTGCCTGGACTTGGCATTGAAGTAGTACCTGATCCTCCAGTGCCCTGCAGGGACCTGAGTAAACAGGCTCCAGGCAGAAGTCAGGCGAGAAGCTGCTGGCATGGGAGGGGCTCTGGGTCAGTTATGAGGAGGGTCGTCACAGGTCAGTCTACAAGGTCACAGCAGAAACCTGGACCAGTTTGTTTGCCACAGAGAATGTTAGGGTTGTGGGGGATGGTCAAATTGAAAAGGCCTTTTGACAATCTGCTTTCTGGGACAGTATTATTAATGTTGCCATTTGTGACCATGATATAGTAATTATGTAAAAATTTATACCTCCTTCATGAAGTATTTTAAGATTAATTGGTTTGATGTCTTTGATTCGCTTCCAAGAACTCTACCACAAAGGCATTTAAAGAAAATGAAAACAAAGGCGGACAAGGTAAAAACTACTCACCATGTTCTAGTAGAGCTCTGCCGTGTGTAGCCCTTAGCACTCGGCCATTGCTGCGTGCCCCTTCCCCACACCCTGTTAGGAGACAGTGGTTACTGGGTGACCATTACTGCGGGATGGTTACAGGACCTGCTCAGCCATTGGTCATTGCTGCAGTGGGCCCCCCCCAAGTGAGCAACTGTCAATGAGTGACCTTCAGAGGGGCATTGAGCCCAAGTCAGCAGAGTGGTGGTCCGCATGTAGAGAGTGAGGTAAGAGGCAGATCCTGTCCTTCTCCCCCGCAGCCCTCCAGCTCACCTGGCCTCGGCCTGGCTGGTGAGCTGAAGGGCCCAAGGAACAGGCTGGGGGTGTGTCCTGCAGGGCTCCAGACCCACTGGCCGGACCCAGGCTATCCTTGCCTCTGCTACCTAAGGACAGCAGCAGTTTGCATGGCACACAGGCTGGGGGACCTGGCCCCCACTGTTTGGGTGGCCGGAGGAGGCTGAGGGCCAGTTGGGTCTTGAGCACCTGGCCTCCTCAGCAAGGACAGCTGGGCAGCATCTGGGTACTTGGCCCTGAGGGCGCTGTCAGCTGAGATCTGCCTCCTCAGCTGACTTGGGCACTGGTGCGAGCACCCAGACTGGGTGCTGGACGAATGAGCTGGGGTATGGTAACCAGACCCCAATGGGGAGCCCCTCCTCTTAGCCAGGCCTGGACCTCGGAGGCTGAAAGTTGTGCTTAGGACCTTGCCCTTTCTTGTCAGAGCAGAGAGTAACATTTGTTTGGGGGAGATTAGAGGAACATCGTTACCTGACCGCTACCTGACGTTAAGAACAAAGGATCTGACACTGAGAAGTTTACAACAACTAACCACACCTCTCCTTCACCTTTCCTATAAGAGGGCTTTGCTGAAAACTTTCAGATGTGGGGGTTTTTCAGACATGAGCCACCCATCTCCTTGCATGGCCTTGTAATAAACCTTTCTCTGTTCCAAACTCCAATGTTTTGGTATTGTTTGGCCTCCCCATGCGTCAAGCACACGGATTTGCATTTTGGTAACAATATGTCAGTAATTATTGGAGCTGGGTACCTGGACTTTATAATACTATTCTTTGTACTTATGTGTAGGGTAAAAAGTTTCCACCATTAATAATAATGTGTGAAGGAATCAGGCTGTAATAGTGAAAGCCATGAAGAAAACATACCAGTGTGCTCTCTTTTCTTACCTCACGGGGACTGTATAAATTGAATATTGACATTGTATTGGTATTATGGCTTATAATAAAACATATATATATTTGTTCTTCATCCTTTTCCTGGCACAGAATTTCTAAAAACATTGGTATTTGTTAAATGCTGAGAACAATAGAAGTGTCTTGTTATGTGAAGTAGGTGACTTTGTGTTAAGACCCTACTAACCTCAGAAAGGGCTCTGGTTGCCAAAGGAAACCACTGCCTGACAGGAGGGTTGGACCTTTCATGCCTACCCTCCCCCATGGATTCCATCCACAGTCTCCCACACCCGCAACCTCAGGGAGGGGAAAGGAACTGGAGGTTGAACAATCATCAATGGCTAATGACTTAAGGCACCATGACCAGGTAATGAAGCTTCCATAGAAACCTCAACAGAGCAAGTCATTCCTTGTTATTCAAGAGGCATCGACCCAGGGAACACCATAGGTACACCCTCCATCATGGCTCCCCTGGACCACTGCAGCAGCCTGCTCACTGCGCCTCTGTCCCTGCCCTTGGTCCCCTAGAGGCCACTCTCCACACTGCAACCACAGAGATCCTATCCCACTGCTCTCTAACCAGTCCCTCAGTGACTCCCCATCTCTCTCACATTCAAATTCTGATTCTTATCCTACAAGGCTCTTCAGGACCTATCTCCATGGCCACTTTCGTCTCCTCACCTTCCCCTCTCCTCCTCTCACACCCACTCAGCTCCAGCTACCCTGGTAATTCCTGCTGCTGATTTACACCAGGCATGTTGTATCTGCAGCCTCTGCTCCAATGCCCCCTTGTCACCAAGGGTTTTGCCCCTGAGTGTTCAGTAAGAGCGCAGCCTCTTTATATCCATCACTCTCTACCTTCAACAAACTCATAGCCTAGCATATTATTCCCCCCTTTTGTTCTTATCTCTTTCCCTCCTAGAAGTAAGGTATTTTGCCATATTTTGCACCAAGAACAGTGCTTTTAGGGACTTAATAACTATATGGCAAGGGAATGAATCTCCCATTTCATGCTCACACCAAGCGCACAGTCTTTGACTAGAATGAATATAATTGAATTCCTGTCTCGATGATGGGGCAGGTCTACATAATTATCAATCTACCTATAACATTCTATATGCTTAGAGGATAGTAAAATAATCATCAATAGTCAAACAGGGGACAAGAGAAAGTGCCTTGAGACATTATTAATATTGTGTCAGTCTTGGCCCCACGAGCCAACTCACACAAGGGCTGTGTTTCTTGCTTTCCCTACAGTTGCTCTGCTCAGTGAACCCATGTCTTTATGATTAGCTTTAATATTAGAGGAATAATCATTATTTGATACCTAAATATTTTTTTCTTCCCCAAAGGAAGTAGGTATAGAAATTTTTTCAGTTCAACACATTTTTGTGGAAAATGGACAAAATTGGCCATGAAATGTGATTAAACTCTTTAAATTTATGACATGTAAGCTCTTCAAAGAACCCTTGAAACATGGTTCCCCTGTTCAGGTGAGGAAACTGCAGATGACTTGCCCCGGGACACAGGGCGTGTGGGTGGTAGGGTCAGGACAAGATACTATCATGTCACAACCCATTTGATAAACTACATGATTCTGGGAGAAATTCTGAAAGTACAGATAACTTGGTAACCGTTTTCTGGATGCAGTGTCCCACTTTCATCACTCCCCTGTCCTCGAGCCTCACGTGAGCCCCCACATCACAGGGAAGAGTGTGTCTGGGCTTTTCCCTGACATCAAGGATTTGGTATCTCTACCGACACCAACTACTTCCCCAGTACCAACTAGGCATCTGACAAGTCAGTATACTTCTTTTTAAAAATTTATTTATGTATGTTTGTATTTATGTATGTATTTCACTGTGCTGGGTCTTCCCTGCGATGTCCGGGTTCTTCTTTGCATGGTGAGAGATCTTCAATGCTGTCTGCAGGATCTCCGTTGCCAGGTGCAGGATCTTTCTTGCCAGGTCTGGGATCTTCGTTGCCGGGTGCAGGATATTCGTTGCGGCCCCTAGGATATTCGCTGTGACCTGCGGGATATTCCTCGTTGCCTCCAGGACATTCGTTTTGGCCTGTGGGATACTCGCTGTGGCTTGCGGGATATTCGTTGTGGCCTCCCGGGTTTTTGATGCACCATCTGGGATCTCAGCTACGCCTTCAAGGATGTTATTTGCAACCTCCTGGATATTCATTTTGATTTCCTGGATGATCCTTGCGTTATATGGAGTCTTGTTCACCACGGGCGGGGTTTTCTTTATGGCAGATGGGATCCTCTTTATGGTGGGCAGAGTCTTCTTTATGGCGGGCGGGATGTTCTTTATGGCAGGCGGGATCTTCTTTATGGCGGGTGGGATCTTCCTTATAGTGGGTGGGATCTTTTTTATGGCGGGTGGGATATTCTTTGCTATGGTCGAAGCAATCTTCGCTATTAGGCCAATGATCCTGATGAAAGGGAACACTGGTTCTGGGCTTCGGATCTTCCTTGAGGAGTGCAGAACTTTCGTTTTGTGTGCTGGATCTTCGTTGTGGCATGCATAGTCTTTAGTTGTGGAAAGAGGGATCTTTGGGTGCGGCATGTGAACTCTTATTTGCAGCATGTGGGATCTGATTTGGTCACCAAGGATCGAACCCAGGCACCCTGCATTGGAAGGGGGGAGTGTTAGCCACTGGACCACCAGGAAAATCCCTCCATTTACTTCTGATACTAAATCCGTGTGGAGTTAGAGCAGTTCCTGCAGGTTAAGGGCTCAAGACTGTCCTCACTTTGAATACCAGCCACGTGGTCTGGAATCACTCAGGTTTGTGACCAGCTGGCTACAAATCAAAGGCTCCAGGACCCCACGTCCTTGTTCAATAGCCAATAGAAGCAGTGACTGAAACCAGAAAAACACTTTACTTCCAGTTCCCATGTTATGGTAAAGACTAAGACTCAGGGACAGTGAAATAAAGGAGATGCGTTGGGAAAAGGGGGAGTAGAGGTGTGCAGAGCCCCCATCCCCTAGTGGAGCACACCACCCTCACAGCAGCTCCATGTGTTCACCACCCCGAAAGCTCCCTAAACCCCAATATTTATGGAGTTTTACTCAGGTGTCAATAAATAGGCATGTTGATTGAATCATAAACCATTGTTGATTGATCTCCATCTCAATACAGTCTCATCTCCCCAAGGTGCTGGGAGGGGGGTGTTGAATGTTCTAACCTCTAAACACATATTTGGGATTTTTGGAAACAGGCCCCATCCTGAAGATCTCTCAGGTGACATTCCTTTACTCATCTCATTACCATAAAAAAGAGAGTAAATTCCAGGAGTTTCAGGAGGTTTGTTCCACAAAGCAGAATAAGGATCAAATATTAATCTTTTAATTACACTACACTGAGGTTCAGGGACAAAGCACTGACCAGGAATAGAGACTCTCAGTGATGGGGTCTCCCTGATCTGCTAGAGTTAGCCAGGGTACATATGTTTTTATTTTTTTTGCTATTCAGAGTCATGAAATGTCCCTGGAGTTCAAATTGCCCAGGTTTGCAGGAGACATCCAGAGGTTGGCAGCACCCACACCACCCCAGCTCCCTGGCTTTTTCCACAGACCCCTCATTCCCCACCCTTGGCATGTAGAGGAGAGGTAAGCCGGGACTTACTTTTGCCATGGCTCTTGTCTTTATCCCCCAGGGTGCAGGACACCAAGGAAACCAGGAGGACAAGAAGGGTTACAGAGAGGCAGAGCCGGCTCATCTTTGTGGCCTTGTAGGAGGGCTTCTGAGGAAAGCTGGGGGCTGACAGAGATTTTCATACAGCTGAGGGGTTGGATCAGGTGATGAGGAGGGGGGTGAGGAAGGGGAGGAGATGGGGTCAGTCTGGTTTATTGGGCAATATCTCCACCTAAGAAGGTTTTCTGCTTCTGCATGTTGGGGCCAAATACCCAATAACAGCATGTCTCAGACTTGACTATGCCTGTGGGGCTCGTGGAAACATGGACTGTGATTCCACAGGTGGAATGTTGTCCAATATGTGGACTCAGGGAGCATCCCAGAACCTAGAGCAGTGCATGGCAGGTGATGGACCATCAGTGAGTGGATGAGAGCAATTCAAAGGACACATAAGTGAACAGCAGTGTGTTAGCTCAGGTCCTCCTTCTCAGCCTCCTGCAGGTGTCATCACATCTAGACATCAATGCACTTCACTCTCCCCCACCCGCACTGACCTCAGAAGACAGGCGTAACACAGGAGACCTTCCTGCAACCATTGCTGCAGGTTTTCAACTGGATGGACACTTGCTCTTACCTGGCAGTTGTCCAAGCAGAAGATAAGCTGAGGGAAGACAATGTCCTTCTGAGGCAGTAACACTGTTTTCTGGATAGAAAAAGATATAAGGGGTGTGGGCAGAGGGGAAGCAGGGAGCTGAACACGTCTCCACAGCATGACATCAAACCGCCCCTCACCTGGTTTCACGAACAGGAAAGCTGCCTGTGTGAGTGGACCTCAGGGGAGCTTCGAAGATCTCCTGAAACAGCCCCCTCCTCTGGTTCACTCCCCCAGTAGTTTTGGGACTTGGACCTCAGTTAGAGTATCAGCTCTGCCTTTTCCTAACTTTTTGCCTGAGGGCTTAAATCTCCCAGAGCCCCAGTGTCTTCAGGTATCACCTGAGATTCGTGCAGCCCCCATCATGGGGGAAGCAATGGAGGCCATAGATATCAATTGCTTCTCCATGCAAAGTCAAAATCCTTTGTAAAATAATAATAATGTGTAAGTACAGCAGATAGACTTTTGCTTCTTCTATGTGTCAAGTGTTATCCTAAGCACATGATACGTGTTAACTCACCTAATCCTCAAAAATCCTAAAAGAGGGGAGAAGAACTGGTGACATTTCATCATGTTATAGAGGAGGAACCTGAGGTAGCAAGAAATAAAGCAATTTGTCTTAAGTCATAGAGTGTAGAGAGAGGAATCTGGTTCTGTTGAAGTAGTTGAGTTTATTACTGAGTGCAGTAAGGAACAGGAATCACCTTGGAAAACAATATGATGTCTCATTCGAGGAATGCTATAGGAAGTTATGGGATGTGGGCTTGTGTTAGATGATTGGTGTGAGGGGGGCCTTCAGGAAGCTGGCTTTGTTCTGCATGACAGCTGTCAGGAAGTGGGGCAGTTCTCTGAATTGGTATGTTTATCTTAACTCTAGGAAAGGAATACTAGATAGAAGTTAGTGCTATACTTGGTAGAGAAGTAGCAGTCACTCATGACGGGGGCATCTTTGGTCATTTTCATGATTTGTATAATTTAACTCGTTTTGTCTGTGTTCAAAATCATTACTGAATGTCCTATTTTTGTCTTGGTATGTCATGGACACAGAATGGCCTTGTCTGATGTTGAAGGCTTCTGAAATGTTTGAGTTGAGTAGCAGAACATAAGGCCCACTGTGATGCCAGGTCATGTCTTGGAACTCAGAGGTTGCTTTTCTCTTTCTCTATCAATCTCATAATGTCATTATGAGAATTGAAAAGGTATGATATGTGTTAAATGCTTTGTACGAGTATTGGCAGAGTAAAGTTTTAGTGAATGTCAGTTCTGATAACAATAAGAGTAATACTGTAAATATGTTATTTAATTATTATTAATAATTATTAGTTTAGAACAGTAATATGGGAAAAATGACTTGGTATTGATGAGAAGAGATTGTCTTCAGTAACTCACTATGTTGCTGTGTGATCTTGGGCAAGTCACTTCACCTCTCTGAGTCACAGACTCTTTCTCTGTGAAAGAGGATGATAGTATCTGCCTTAAGAACTTCCCAGGTTTGGTTCCTTTTGAGGACCATGTTGATTCTGCTAAGTGCTTTGAACACCACAGACCAAAGTAAATTATCTAAAGCACATCGAGTTTTAGTTTCCTTGGCTCATGAATGCTTTTTAAATCTGTTGTCAACTGTAGAAAAGAAAGAAACAAAGAGCGTTGATTGGTAAAGTGTCAGCTTCTAAATCTTCACCCTCAGGAAGTTCCCCCAGTGCCATAGGGGAGACACAGTCTCTCTTCCAAATAAGTCTTCTTCTTCCTCAAAGGTAGCAAACACCCCTCTTGCTTCAGTGATTGACCTTACTCAGGTCCTGCCCTTTCCAACCCCCACCTTGCCTTTATTTGACCCTCTGGTCAAATGAGATAAGTGTTAACTGTCATAATTACTCATTATCATTCTTAAGTAAAAAACTTTAACTTTGCAGTTGGAAGGAATATATGTCTATTGCATCCATTGCTTCCACAACGACCCACGATATGGGCAGCACAGATTCAGGTGACACCTGAAGACATGGAGCTCTAGGAGATTTCTGGTCCCAGGCCACAAATTTAGGAAAAGGGAGAGCAGGAACTCAGACTGAGGTCCACCAACCCCAAAACCAGTGGCAGAGAGACCAGAGCTGTGGGGTGGATGGTGCAGTTGAGCTTCCAAGGTCACCTGAGATCCACTCCAGCCCCTGAGATCCACTCACACAGGCAGCTCTCCTGTGGGTGAAACCAGGTGGGGGCACTGGGTGGTCATGCTGTGGAGACGTGTTCAGCTCCCTGCTTCCCCTCTGCCCTTGCCCCTTGCTCTTTTTTCTACTCAGAAAATCACAGTTTGTGCCTCAGATGGAGATAGGCTCCCCCTGGCTCACCATATGCCTGGACAAGTGCCAGGTAAAGAGCTTGTGTCCAACCAGTTGAGCTGCTGCCACAATGGGTGCAGGAGGGTGTGCTGTGTCACACCTGTCCTGAGGTTGGTGGCAGGGGAAGGTTGGTGGAGTGAAATGCATTCATGCCCAGATATGATGACACCTGCAGGAGGCTGAAGAGGAGGACCTGAGCTAACACACTGCGGTTCACTTATCTGTCCTTGGTTTGCTCTCATCCACTCCCTGACCATTCATCACCTGCCGTGCACTGCTCTGGGTGTTGAGATGCACCATGAGAAAGAAATCGACAAAACTTATACCTGTGGAATCGTAAGCTGTGTTTCCACAAGACCCACAGGCATAGCCACGTCTGAGAAGTGCTGTTACTGGGCATTTGCCCCCAGCAGGCAGAAACAGGAAGCCTGGTTATGTGGGGAGGCTAAGCATGAAAATCACTGACCCCCAGCTTCTCCCCTTCCTCGCTTCTCTCCTCTTCACCTGTCCCACCCCTCAGCTGAGGAGTAACAACCTCTGTCAGCCCCAGCTTTCCTGAGACCCTCTCCTTCAAGGCCACGAAGATGAGCTGGCTCTGCCTCTCTACAGCCCTTCTTGTCCTCCTAGGCACCCTGCTGGCCACCACTCCAGTGGGTGAAAACAGCCATGCGACCCAGAGTAAGTCCTGACTCATGTCTCCTGTACAGGCTGGGGGGCAATGAGGGGAGTCCACAGAAGAGGCTGGGGAGTAGGGTTGGGAGGTGCTGCCAACCTTCTCAGGATTTCTCCTGGGAATTTGAGCAGTTTTAACTGAAGGGACATATACTGACCCTCAAAATGATTCATTAAGTTCCATCCTTTAATAAAAGTCACCTACCAAACTGCACCAAACCAAGGGCCCCATCTCTGAGACTCTCTGTCCCTGGTCACTGCCTTGTCCCTGAACCTCACTGTAGTGTAATGAAGAGATCCATGTTTGATCCTTGCCCTAGCTCTGGCCCAGACCTCCTGAAACTCTTGGAATGTACTATCTTCATAGGTGATGAGATGAGTGAAGATAGTCACCCTAGACAGCTTCTAGTTGGGACTGGATTCCAGAAGATCCCACATGGTGATTAGAGAGTTAAAACCTTCAACCCCCAGGGCCTCTGGGGAGAGAAGAGGGTACTGAGGTAGAGTTCAGTCACCAAGAACCAATGAATCAATCAACTGGCCTAACTCGAACCCTCAATTAAAACCCATAAACACTGGGTTCTGAGAGTTTCAGGGAAGGTGAACACATCAATGGATTGTGTACGGGATCTGTTCTGAGAGGGCATGGAAGCTCATGCCTCCCACTTCCCCTTTGCCCTATGCATCTCCTCCAAATGGCTGTCCCAGTGTTTTGTCCTTTATAATAACTGGGGAGAGTAAGTAAAGGGCTTTCCTGAGTTCTGGGAGTGGTTCTAATGATTATTGACTACGGGAGGTGGGGTCATGGAACCTCTGAATTTATAGGCAGTTGGTCACATGTATGGGTGACCTTGGGACTTGTCATCGACACTTCAAGTGGTGGTTGTCCCCAGAAACAGAGCCCTCAACCTGTGCAGTCTGGGCTACCTCTGCAGATTTAGCATCAGAAGTGAATTGACTTGTGGGATGCCCAGATGGTGTTGGAAAATTGGTTGAGATTGGTAGAGACACCACTTATTTTCTGTTAGGGACCAAACTTGGACTCACTCTTCTCTATAATTTGTGGTTTGTGTGAGGTTTGGTGATAAGGGACTATTGTATGTTGGACAGTGCACTCAGAAGTCCTTACCAGTTATCTGCATATTCAGAATTCCTGGCAGAATCAGGTACTGTGTTAAATGGGTTTTGACATGATTGTGTCTTGTCCTGATCCTACAACCCACATGCCATGTGTCCTGGGGCAAGTGATTTGTAGTTTCCTCAAATGAACAGGGGAACCATGTTACATGAATACTGAAAGGATTACCAATCATGAGTGTAAACAGTTTACCCATTTCAAGGTCAGTGATGTCCATTTTCTACCAAAATGTCTTTCTCTGAAAACTTGTCACTTCATTTCCTCACCAACGCCCACAACAAAAGAAATTTATGTGCCAACTAATGATCATTTCTCTATTATGAAATTAATCAGAAACGTGAGTGACACCTGAGTTTCTTCCCTTCCTGAGGCAACTGCAGGGAGAGCAAGCAATGCAGTCCTTTTGAAGTTTGCTTGTTGGGGCAAGACTGTTTTTTCCAGGCTGGTACAGTGTTACTCAAAACTCTAGGCCCTTCCCCTTGTCCCTCAGTCAGACTATTATTTTCTTTTCCTATAAGGATATAGAATGTTAGAGGTGGTCTCATAATTATGTACACATGCCCTATCACCAAATAGACATTTCAATGACAGAAATTTTTCTATATGCAGTCTCTTCAATGATTGTGGCCCCTCATGAGTACGAAATCCTAGATTCATTTGCTTGATAAATATTTATCAAATATTTATGCTTTTTCTCCCTAAAAAGCATTGTTCTTAATGTAGGGAAACAGCTGAAACATACACACTAAAATAATCTGCATTTTAGGAGGGAAACAGACAATAATGAACGTGAAAAATATGATGCAGGTCATGATGCATGCTTTGAAGAAAGAGAGCGATGGGGATAAAGGAGGCTGTGCTCCTTTGCAGAGGGTCAGTGAAACCCGCTGTGATAAGGAGGCATTGAGAAGAAGCTGCAGAAAACAAACCAAAACAAAACACACAAACAAACAAAGAAATCACATGCCTGGTGTGTTTGAGCAGCAGCAAGGACCAGAGTGACTGGGGCTGAGTGGGCGGAGGGGAGAGGAGGGAAAGGGGATGAGGCAGAGAGGCCATGGGGGCAGGTCATGAGGACTCTTGAAGGACTTGATAAGAATCAGAATGTGACTCTGAGAGAGATGGGGAGTCACTGAGGGATTGGCCATGGGAGCAATGGGATAGACTTCAAGAGGTATTAGGGTCCCTGTGGCTGCAGTGTGGAGGGTGGTCTCTAGGGGGCGAAGGGCCGAGACAGAGGCCCAGTGAGCAGGCTGGGGCAGTGGCCCAGGGGAGCCATGATGGAGAAGGGACCTGTGTTGTTCTCTGGGTCCATCTCAGGTCTCTTGGATGATATGAATGACATGTCTCCTGAAGTTTCTATGGGGGCTTCATCGCAAATCATGTTTCATTGAATCCTTAGCCATTTGGGATCGATTCAACCTCCAACCCCTCTCCCCTCCCTGAGGGTTGGGAGCAGGGATGGGGGAAGGTGGGAATGAAGATTCCCACATCCTAATCAAGTAGTTGGTTCCCCTGGTACCAATCCCCATTGTTGCCTTAGGTTGGGGCTCTACGAAAGTCACTTCCCTCACAGGATAAAAATTCTTCCCTTTTGCTTTCACTTCTCAGGAAGTTCCAACCGTTGTGCCAAGGATGGGATGAAGAGCAAATTTGTATCTTTATATAAGTCCCACTGTCAACATTCCCTCAATATTCCATTATTGCAGTCCCCATGAGGTAACCAATGTAAACACCCTGGGGCGTTTCTCCCCTGCCTTTCTGCATGACAGCATGATTCCTCACGCTTTCTTTTTCAATGGTGGAAACTTTCAACCACACACACAAGTACCAAGAATAGTATTATTAAAGCCATGCACCCATTCTCCAGCCCCAATACTTGTCAACATATGGAAAATATTCTTTTTTTTCTCTTTGAAAATATTCTTCACATATAACCTCATTTATTGTTGTTACTCGAAGCTATTCAGTGACATCATGCCACTTAATCTATAATGTTCATTATGGGTATGTAATTACATACATTATTACCCTGTCATTTTCATGCCTGACAACATTAAGAATAATATCCTGGAAAGCAAGATATCAAATGGCCTTTTCACATTTCACACGGCGGAACCCCTACCACACTCTATTGCAAAAAAAAAACTGTTGGTTTCAGTTGTTGACCATGTAGAGAAGCTGTGGTGACCATCCCCATATCTGACCCACAACCCCCCATCCCTGCCGCCCTGCAGCCTTGCAGCCTGACTTCTGCCTGGAGTCTCCATACACGAGTCCGTGCAAGGCCATGATGATCAGGTACTTCTACAAACGCCAAGTCCAGTTTCTGCAAGACCTTTGTATATGGTGGCTGCAATGCTAAAAACAACAACTGCATGATGGGGGAGGACTATGTGAGGACCTGGGGTGGTGCTACTGGACCCTGGGGTGAGACAGAGGGCAGGGCAGGCTAGGAGGGGAAGGGCTGGGGAAAGAGGTGGAGCTCAGGGAGCCCCACACCCCTCACACCCCCACAGTGACTTTTTTCCTCGCTGCCTCCCAGGAGAAGTGACTGTATTGTCCTTTGAAACCATGGACTGAGCACGTCCTCCATGGGCCAGCTTAGCAGAAGCCGCATTGTCATAATCTGAGCCTTCTCACATGCTCTCCTTTCCTCAGAAGGGAGCACTAAGTCAGCCACTCTACACAGCAGGTCTGCAGTGCTCCTGAGCATCCCAGCTAGGCTAATACTATTCCTGTCCTTCTTGTTGTTCATCCCGGTCCTGGGAGGACTGTGGTTGCTCACTGCTGAGAAGGTCTAGGACTTGTCAGGCTGTACAGTGTCCAGGTCTGGGGCTTCAGAGATGTCAATCAGCAAGTTCCTTTCCTTTTGCAGAGGACCTGTGAACTGTTGCTGAAGTCTCAGGAGGACCCACCCAGGGCTGGGCTGTGGCTGCTTCTGAAATTTTTCAGCCTCCTCCTCGTCCCTCTCAATGCTACCCTCCTCAGCAGAAATCTGCCTCTTTTCTTCCCACCCATGCATCTATTTGTTTTAGTTCTGGTTCATCCAGTCAGCTCTAAGCACCATGAGAGAAAGTCTTCTCTTTATCCCTTGCTCATTGCACACCTCCCAGAACAAAGGAGACAGTCTTTAAATATTTGAGGAGTGAAGGAATGAACTCAGGAACAAAGTTGCTGAAAACTGGATGACTGTAGAAACTGGGATTTTAATCCATGGTTCTTGTCCTAATCTTCTTCCTCTCTGCATCCTCACCTTCATCCTTCACCCCACCATCGCTGATCTCCTTATGCTGGCAAAAGTAGAATTTCTGGTAATCAGTTCTCAGCGTTGGTGGCGGGAGAGGTCTCTTCACTAAAGAAGTCCCCTCCCCACATTGGTGTTGAACATCTGTGGCTTCAAACAATCTGGCCTTATATGTTTTTAAAAAATTCATATTCTAATTAAACTAACTGGAGTGGGTTTTGTTCTTGCAACTACAAACCTTAACCTATAGGTTCCATGGAAATGGTGGTCCTTCTGATTCTTCCGCAAAGCAGCAAGGGCCTCTCCGTTTTCTGCCCTCAGACTGAGCCCTACCATCTATAGGAAGCTAGCCCCTTATAGTGCCATCTATCTCTTAATGGCCAATCCCATATAAACACAAAAATTAAGTGACAGTCACCTCAATATGATTGCTTTTCTCCTTAACTTCTTGGGCCACATCAAACTTTGGGGCAGGTTTTTCTCCAGGATTCTCAGAAGCAAAAAGGAAGGAGAATGAGGCTCAGTTGTGCACTTGTCCAAGGAGCCCCCTTCCTTGTCGTCCTGTGCAGGAAGCTGGCTCCCTAATGCAGCTAAAGAGGATCAAGCTCACCCTTAATGAACACTGGCCATTTGTCACGCTCTGTGCTTGTCATTTTGCCCAGATTCCTTCCCCCTCCTTTCCCCTTTGACAACCATCAGTGTGTTTTCTGTCTGAGTCTGTTTCTAGTTTCATATTGCATTTCTTAAGCCGGTCTTCTGTTAGTGGGGAATTGCAAAGCGCAAATTTCGGCTATTGGAAACAGGGCTCCCGTGAACATTGGCGGGAAGGTAACTTTTCTTTCTTTGTTTTTCTTCCTTCAGATCTTTATTGGAGTATGATTACTTCAAAACGTTTTGTTACTTTCTGCTGTGCAACAAAGTGAGTCAGCTCTATTTATACATATATCCCCATATCCCCTCCCTCTGGAGCCTCTCTTCCACCCTTCCCATTCCATCCCTCTAGGTCCTCACAAAGAACCAAGCTGATCTCTCAGGGCTATGCAGCAGCTTCCCATAGCTATCTATTTTACAACTGGCAGTCTATATATGTCAACACTACTCTCTCACTCGTCCCAGCCTCTCATTGCCCCTGTGTTAAGTCCATTCTCTACTTCTGCGTCTTTATTCCTGCGGTATCACTATGTTCATCAGTACGATTTTTTCTCGATTCCTTACAGGAGGTGAGTTAAAAATTACCTGCACTCCGATTATATTCTCACTTCAGGAAATTCTACAGCCAGCCTGCAGATAATTTTTGACTCATCCTCGTTTATGCATTAGCATGCTTTATTTGTTTTTGTCTTTCTCAGTGACTTCACTCTGCATGACAGACTCTACATCGATCCACCTCACTACCAATAACTCAATTTCATTCCTTTTTATGGAAAAGTCATATTCCATTGTCTATATGCACCGCCTCTTCTTTATCCATTCATCTGTCAATGGGCATTTACGTTCCTTCCATGTCCTGGCTATTGTAAATAGTGCTGCAGTGAATATTGTGGTACACGTATGTTTTTTAATTATGGTTTTCTCAAGGTATATGCCCAGTAGTGGGATTACTGGGTCATATGGTATTTCCATTTTTAGTTTTTTAACGAACCTCCATACTGTTTCCCATAGTGGCTGTATCAATTTACATTCTCACTAACAGTACAGGAGGGTTCCTTTTTCTACACACCTTCTCCAGCATTTATTGTTTCTAGTTATTTTGATGATGGCCATTCTGACTGGTGTGAGGTGATACATCATTGTAGTTGTGATTGACATTTCTCTAGTAATTTGTGATCTTGAGCATATTTACATGTGCCTCATGGCCATATGTCTTCTTTGGAGAAATAGCTATTAAGGTTTTCCACCCATTTTTGGATTGCATGTTTTGTTTTTTCAATACTGACTTCCATAAAGTGTTTGTATACTTTAGATATTAGCCCCTTGTTGGTTGCATCTTTTGCGAAGATTTTCTCTCATTTGGTAGGTTGTCTTTTTGTTCTGTTGATGGCTTCCATTGCTGCACAAAAGCTTTAAAGTTTAATGAGGTTCCATTTATTTATATATGCTTTTGTTTCTTTTAACATGGGAGACTGATTCATAAAAATATGGCTATGATTTATGACTGAGATTGTTTGGCCTCTGTCCTTTTCTAAGATTTTTATGGTGTCATGTCTTATATATAGGTCCATAATCCATTTTGAGTTTATATTTGTATATTGTGTGAGGGAATGTTCAAATTTCATTGAGATACACATGGCAGTTCACCTTTCCTGACACCATTTGCCGAAGATACACTGTTTTCTTCATTGTATATTCTTACCTCCTTTGTCTTAGATTAATTGGCCATAGGTGCATGTGTTTAATTTAGGGCTCTGTATTATGTTCCATTGATCTATATATCTGTTTGTATGTCCATATCACAATGTTTTGATTATCATAGCTTTGTAGTATAGTCTAAATTCTGAACGAGTGATAACTCAAGCTTCATTTTGTTCCCTCGGGATGACTTTGGCAATTCTGGGTCTTTTGTGGTTGTATATAAATTTTAGGATTATTTCTTCCAGACCTGTGAAAAATGTCTTCAGTATTTTGATAGGATTTATCATTATAATCCTTGTATACAGTTGTTTTTGTAGTTCTCTATTCATTTCTTCTTTTGTTTTTTCTGTGTTTTGATGTTTTTCTTTTAGTATACTTGAGTTACTTTGTTTTCAGTTTTTGTGACTCTATTGAATGTTTTTAATTTGTGGTAGCCATGGAGTTCAACTATGTTGGCCCATAACAATACCTCCTTCCTTTAAACTGAAAGTCATTCACGTTCAAACACATTGTATAAAATCTGTGTTTTTTTATTACCATTCACCACATTTTGTGATATTGATGCCCTACTTTATATCTTCATGCTGATCCTTTCACTGTTTATTTGTTATAATTCCTTTTACAATTTTTAATTGTTTTTAATCTATGTACTGCTTTATTTAAATGATTTTCAATTCTTCTATATATTTGTCTTTCTTATTGGGATTTTCCCTATCCTATAGATTCTTCCAAATGCAGTTTTCATACCACTTCCTATGGAGATCTCACTTTCTCTTGGACATCAGGTTTCTGAAGGCAGCATGCATTAATAGAATACTGGTTTGTTCCATTGAACCAAAAGGATTTCCTCTCCCCTCTGGCTCTGCCATTCAAAAGTGGTCTAAACACTGCTGCCAAGAAACCAGAGGACCAATTCTACTGCTTTTGTCCTGAAACAATCCTACAAACACTGGGAGATGGGGATCAAGGAAGGACCCCTATCTCTCACCAGGTGTCTTTCAGGTTCTTGGAAAACATTTGCTAAGTTTCCTCCACAAGCATGACATACCCCAAACTGAAAATTGGGGGAATCCCTTATTCACAGTTCAGTACATTTTCTGCTGAGGCTGCTGGAATTGTTGGCACCCTCACAAGGTGCCCCCTCACTGGGTTGGAGGAGAGAATTAAGTGTAAAAAGAGGAAGATGGTCATTAGGATCAGAGCCCTCAGGTCACCCTTCCAACTTGCTTCCCCCAGTTGGGCAAAAATTCTGGCAACCAGATTTTGTGGAAATTTAAACAACTGAATGATGATGGCTGAGAAGAGGGGGTAGAAGGTAGGTCATGGGCAGGAATCCAAGATTCATTCAGGTATTTCCCAGGATGCACCACAGTTCATTATTAGACCTTCCCAGCTGCAAGGCACTGTGGGAATGACTTGTTCATAATCTAGGGCCTCCCATGTCAAATGGATGTCCCAACTTCCCAAGTAGAGCAACTTTAACACTATTTTCATGCTTCTGGATCTGGGAAGAAGTGAGCTGGAGGGAACTCTTGAGAGTAGTGCTGAACTGCCTCACTACAGATGCAGGAACTGAGGCAAAGAAAACTCAAGAAACACAGATAGTGTAATAAACCAGAACACAGATAGAGCTGGTTCTGCTGCCCTATACCACATAGTCTTGGGCAAATATCTCCATGTCTCTGTCTTTTATATTGTTTAATTAAAGAATAAGAAAAATGGCTTATACTTGTCCATGTTTCCAACCACAGTCCCCTTCCAAGCTGAAGGAGTTGGGTTTATTACCCAATTCAGCAAGGGACAATGAATGATATGGCATCTCATTAAGAAAATGTGTGAAGGTCTTACAGAATGTGGGCAACTGTGAGATTATTTGGGGAAGAGTTTTCAGGAATCTGGCTTTGTTTTGGATAGATGTTGTTAGGAAGTGGGGCAGTTCTATCATCCTGTGCCTTAATCTTATTCTTTTTTTTTTAAGGTTTATTTAGGGGAGGAAAAGTGGCAGCAAAGTAGAAGGATGTGGAGTTCATCTGTCACCACAGATGCATCAGGAATACATCAATGGATGCAACAGTTCCACAGAAAACTGGCTGAATACTAGGAGAAGATTTTGGACATTGGAAAGGACTATTAAGATCCTGATATAACTGAGTAGGATGGAAGAAAAGAAAGAAAAGAAAAGAAAAGAAAAAGTAGAAAGAGAATGGGTTAAAAAAAAACATGGGTGGGAACTGCACTCCAGGGCAGGTGTAAATGAAACAGAGGAGAGATTACTGAACTTTGGGAAATCCCCCTTATCTAGTGGAGAAATCCCCTCTCCAACAGGGAATTTGACTGGGTCAGAACAGAAGCATTTGGGACTGTTCAAAGAGGATGAAGCAGCTGCTCTGTGGCAGATAGAAAAGAGTGAGAAACACACAGACAATCAGTACCACAGCCCTGTGTGTTCCAGACTGAGACATGAGTTCACAGCAGTACAGGGCATCTGGGTGGTGGATTTTGGAGACCAGAGAAAAGGCCCATGATGAGAACGATTGTTGGCTGTGGGGAGACTGACTGAGGGGAAGGGAGGGAAGAAAATCTGCATCAGAGAATCCCTACCATGGAAAACTCGGCTGCCATGGAAACAGGGCACTACTGCTGAGTCACACACAGGGTGGAGGAGCCACTGTTGTTGCCTCTCTCTTTGCACCTGCCACAAACAAAAGGAGGCCCCCTCTGGGCCAGGCTATTGAGTGCCAGATGAGAAGGGATAGAAAAACCCCCCTTTGGGATTAGCCCTGTTGTGCCTGCTGGTGACAGCCAGAAATCAGGACAGAGCAACCATCTCTGGAGACATTCATCTTACACCCAGGCCTGCTGGCTTCCCTGAATTATTGGCACCATGACCAACAGGGCTCCCATGAACCCAGCAGGATGCTACTGCTGACTCACACCCAGCAGGAGGAGCCACTATTGCAGCCTTTCTCTCAGCACCCATGATGAACAATAAAAGAAGCACCCTCTAGGCATGGCTGTCAAGCTTCAATCAGTAAATAATTTAAAAGCCCCCTCAAATGCTTGCCCTAGCATGCCTGCTACTGAGAACCAAAATAGTCTGGCCAGGACAGGCCATCTCCAGGGACATTCCTCTTACAATTGTGCCCACCTGCATCCCTGTGCATTTGCCACTACTGCCAGGGCTCCCACAACCCAGGCAGGCCACTAATGCTGAGTCACATGCAGGAGAATAAACCACTATTGTACCCTCTCTCTCACCACACACCGGCGCCTACAGATGAACAATAAAGGAAGCTTGCTGGTTGCAGAGTAATGCAAAACCCCCCTGAGAGCTGGCCTTCATGCACCTTATGCCAGATACCAGTAGAGAAATGCATGAAGGCCAGATTTCCTACACCCATGGCTGCCACATCCCTGCATATTTGGCATGACCACCGAGGCTCCTGCATTCCAAGCTGGGTGCTATGGCTGAGTCACACGCAGGGAGATGAGCCACTATCAAAGCATCTCTCTCCTCACATGCCAGTGACTTCAGATGAATAATAAAGGAAGCTATCACTGAGCCAGACCCAAGAGCTCCAAGGCAGCCTCAGGACCAGACTCCTGGGGTTAGACCACATGAAGAAGCGGGGACAAAACTAAACCTGAAAGCCACAGAAACTGGGACAAAGAAAGAGGTTCTAAAATCTTTCCATCAGCTATACAAGCTACAGACTAAACCCCCACGCTCAACTAGGTAGACCCCATGTCTTTGCAATATCTGAGTGGACAATGAAAGTTCCCACAAAAGAAAAAGTCTAGCTCTAACAGCTGTGGACTCTGGGAGCAAGCACACACAGGAATTGGGCCAGATCAGAGCCAAAGTGGACCCTATAGGACCCAAAGCACATCTAGAGTCCAACTCATAGGCAAAGGAGGGCGTCTTGGGGAGAGGAAAATCGCCTGTGGCTCAAGGCGTGTACAAGGACACTTACAGCTTACACCAAAGGAAACAGAATGATTATTATTAATTCTACTGAATTAATCCATTCTGATGTCAGTTCTGACTGTTTTTTTTTTTAAATTTTCTTACTATCTTAGTCTTAAGGGATCGTTGCATTTTATAACATACTTTTTATTTTTTTATCCTTTTACATATTTCTTTTTCTAGCTAGCTTTTCTGTAGTGCTGAGTTCTCCTCCCCAACCTTTTATGTCTTATCTTTAATATATTTCTGTTTTATTTTGTTCTTTTTCTTTTTATATTTCCAGTTATGCTATGCTCTTTTGTGGCTCTGTGTTTTATTCTTTTTTTATACTTTCTTTTATTTTATCATATTATATTTTTAATCATTATTATTGGTCACTCTGTTTCCTTGGTTTCTTCTTCAGATGACACATTGCTTCGGTTTTTCCTTTTAGGTTTTGTCTTTATCTTACTTCTCATTATAATTGTTTTCATTTTGGGAATCTTCAGTCTATCTGGTTGTTCTCTTGCTCTTTGTTATATTTGGTCCTTTTTTCTATTTGATCCCTGTTATATTTGGTCCTTGTTTTCACAATTCCTCTAGGATTTTGTTTGTCTTTACTTTTTCTTTTTCTTTTTTTACCTTTCATTTTCTCTTTCTTTTTAAATTTTGTTTATATATTTCCATATCTATGATGCTTTTCTGCTGTACAGTCTTCCTCCCCCCCCCCTTTTGTTTTCTTACCATGCCTGCAAGTTTGTTTCATTTCTTTTCATCATCTTTAGTTAGCACTCTGCTTAGATTTTGGTTTTTATGGTTTTGAGTTTTTTGTGGTTTTCTCTTTAATTGTCTGATTGTGTTCTGGGGTTCTTCTGTCTCATTGTTCTAGTGCTTTATGTTCTATTTGGTTCTATTTTTGTTTTTCTTGCACATGTACGTGTTTCCTTGATTCAATATTTCTTTGTTTGACTTAAACTTTTACCATTAGCCTGGGTCTTGGATAGTCCTTTTGAATCCACTTTATTGCCAGGATGAGTGAACTGTGGGGTCTGGATTCCTCAACCAGTTGTTAAGCATGAGGCTCTGGGGAGGGAGCATTGAGTCCAGGGAACTAGACCACTAGAGAATTCCCAGCCACAGGAAATATTAATCTCAGAGAGCTCTCACAGTGGCCTCTATCAGAGTCTAAGACCCACCTTCACTTGACTGCCTGGAACTGCCAGTGCTGACTACCTCACACCAAACTACAAACAAGATAGGAACACATCCCACCCATCAGCACACAGATTACCTAATGCCATACTGAGCTCACAGATACCCCAAAACACACCACTTAATGAGGACCTGCTCATCACAGGGAAGAGACTCAGATTCACACACCAGGAAGCAGGCACCAGACTTTCCCATCACGACGCCTACTCAAGACAGTGGACCAACCCCACCACAGGAGGCAGAGAACAGAAAAAAGAGGAATCACTACTAGGCAGCCTGGGGAAAGGAGACATCAAATACTGTAAATTAGACAAAATGAGAAAACAAAGAAACACCTTGCAGGCAAAGGAGCAAGATAAAAGTGCACAACATTAAATAAATGAAGAAAAAATAGACAAATTGCCACAAAAATAATTCAGAGTACTGATACTAAAGATGATCCAAAATCCCATAAACAAAATAGAAAAAATACAAGAAATATTGAAAAAGGACCTAGAAGAACTTAAAGAGCAAATAAACACTAATGAACAACACAATAACTGAAATTAAAAATACTTTACATGTGAAGGAGAAGCTGGGATGAACTGTAAGAGTAGCTTTGACACATATACACTACCAAATGTAAAATAGATAGCTAGTGGGAAGCTGCTGCATAGCACAGGGTTATAAACTCAAAGATTGGAGATGACTTAGAGGGCTGGGATAGGGAGGGTGGGAAGGAGTCATGGCAGGAAGGAGATATGGGGATATATGTATAAATATAGCTGGTTCACTTTGCTGTACAGCCAAAAATGGCACAACAGTGTAAAGCAGTTATATTCCAATAAAGAGCTTTAAAAATTAAAAATAAATACAAAATAAAAAAAATTGAAAAAATAAATTAAAAATTATAGTAAAGATGATCCAAATTCTCAAAAAGAACTTAAGGAGCAAACAAACACTAATGAACAACAGAATAACTGAATTTAAAACTACTCTAGAATGAATCAACAAAATAACTGATGTAGAAAACAAGTAAGTGAGCTGGAAGATAGAATGGTGGAAATAACTGCCACAAAGCAGGAGGGAAAAAAAGGATAAAAAGTATGGAAAACAGTCTCAGAGACCTTGGGAACAACATTAAGTGCATCAACATTCAAATCATAGGCATCCCAGAAGAAGAAGAGAGAAAAAATGGGTCTAAGAAACTGTTTGAAGAGATTATAGTCTAAAACTTGCCCAAAGCGGGAAAGGAAATAGTCAAATTCAAGAAGCACAGAGAGTCCCATACAGAATAGACCCAAAAAGAAACTCACTGAGGCACATAATAATCAAACAAATGAAAATTAAACACAAAGAAAAAATTTTAAAAGCAGCAACAGAAAAGCAACCAATAACATATGAGGGAAAACCCATGAGGATAACAGCTGATCTTTCTGCAGAAATTCTGCAGGCCGGAAGGGAGCAGAAGGATATACTTAAAGTCTTGAAAGAGAAAATCCTATAGCCAACAATACTCTACCCAGTATGAATTTCATTCAGATTCAATGGAGACATCAAAAGCTTTACAGACAAGCAAAAGTTAAGAGAATTCAGCACTACCAAACTAGCCTTACAACATTTGCTAAAGGAACTTCTCTAGGCAGGAAACACAAGAGAAGGAAAAGACCTACAAAACCAAACCCAAAACAATTAAGAAAATGGTAATAGCAATAAACACATCAAAAATTACCGTAAATGTAAAAGGATTAAATGCTCCAACCAAAAGATGCAGACTGGCTGAATGGGTACAAAAACAAGACCCTTATATATCCTGTCTACAAGAAAACCAATTTGGGCCTAGGGACACATGCAGACTGAAAGTAAGCAGATGTAAAAAGATATTCCATGCAAGTGGAAGTCAAAAGTAAGCTGAAGTAACAATACTCATATCCTAAAAGCAGCTCATTATCAAAAAAGCAAAGAAACCAATTCAAAAATGGGTGGAAGACCTAAATGGGCATTTCTCCAGATGGCTAACAAACACATGAAAGGATGCTCAACATCACTAATCATTAGAGAAATGCAACTAAAAGCCACAATGAAGTATCACTTCACACTGGTTAGAATGGTCATAATCAACAAAATCTAGAAACAATAACTGGCGAAGAGGGTGTGGAGAAAGGGGAATCCCCCTGCACTGTTGATGGGAATATAAATTGGTACAGACATTATGGAAAACAGTATGGAGGTTCCTTTAAAAACTAAAAATAGAACTACCATATGACCCAGCAATCCCACTGCTGGGCATATACCATGAGAAAACCATAATCCGAAAAGATACATGTACCACAATGTTCATTGAAGCACTATTTGCAATAGCCGGGACATGGAAGCAGCCTAAATGCTGATCAACAGATGAATGGATAAAGAAGATGTGGCACATATATACAATGGAATATTACTCAGCCATAAAAAGCAATGAAATTGAGTTATTTGTAGTGAGGTGGATAGACCTAGAGACAGACCTTCACTCTACCATATGCCAATGTATATACATGGAATCTGAAAAATGGTACTGATGAACCCAGTGGCAAGGCAAGAATAAAAATGCAGATGTACAGAACAGACTTGTGGACATGATGGAGGGGGGTGGTGCAGAGGGGAATCTGGGACAAAGTGAGAGAATAGAATTGACATATATATACTACCAAAGGTAAAATGATATCTAGTGGGAATCTGCTGCATAACAAAGGGAGATCAACTCAAAGACTGGGGATGATTTAGAGGGGTGGGAAAGGGAAGGTGGGAAGGAGTCAAGGGAGGAAGGTTATATGGGGATATGTGTATAAATACAGCTGATTCACTTTGTTTTACAGTAGAAACTGGCACAACAGTGTAAAGCAATTATACCACAATAAAGAGCTTTAAAAATATATTTATTTATTTAAATTATTTATTTATTTTATTTATTTATTTATTTATTTTTGGATGTGTTGGGTCACTGTAGATCTGTGCAGGCTTTCTTGAGTTGTGGCAAGGGGCTACTCATCATTGAGTTACAGGGGCTTCTCATTGCTGTGGCTTCTCCTGTTGTAGAGCATGGAGTCTAGGTGGGCTGGCTTCAGTAGTTGCAGCACAAGGGTTTGGTTGTTCTGACAAAAAGCCTTAGTTGCTCCAGGGCATATGGGATCCTCCCAGACCAGGGATCAAACCTGTGTACCCTGCACTGGCAGTGAGATTTTTAACTACTGTGCCTCCAGGGAAGTCCCAACCTTAATGTTATTCTGAAGTAAACTTTCAACTGAGATCTGAGCAGGTACAAATGACAGACATTGCTATGAAATTGCTCACAGTGGGGTGAGGAAAAGGTAGAATGAAGGACAACACTCAGCCTTCTGGGGGAAGGTAGGGCACGCAAGTCTTTAGGGGGAAGGACAGTGAATTCTGTTTGGTCATTGTTGAGTCCATGGTGCTTGTAGAACATGTAGGCAAAGATGCGGAGGAGACAGTGATTCATTCATTCATTTCTTCATGAAATGTTTATGAGGGATAAAATACAAGGGGACCGAAATCGTTGGTTTCAAACTTTGGCTCTGTCAATTTAGTAGCTGTGTGGCCTATTCAATTTCCTACTGTTATGCATTTGTAAGTGCAGATAGACCTTGAACACGGTCCACAGAGAGGGACTCATCTTCCCATTTACATAGGAGGAAATTGAGGATCAGAGAAGGTGGGAATTGCTGGTACCTCGGAGGCTGAAAGTAGGAGACTGAGTTCCCTGTCCTGAGGTGCTGGTAAAAGTCACTGAGTCGATGAGAATCTCTAAGTAGCTCTGAGAGAGGCAGAAAAAATTATATAAAACACCCATTAGAATTTATTGGTAACCTACCATGTGCTAAGCCCTGCACATACATCTTCATCTCTAAATATCACAACAATCTTAACAGGTTTTTCTTCCATTTTAAAGTCATACAAGCTGAAGCTCAGAGGATTCACCCTTCTCCAAGTCACATAATCAATCCTGGCAGGGGCTGATATACAAACTCAACACCCTCTGTTTCCCATGATTGTCCTTAAAAGAGGTTTGAAAGCACCAAAGATTCACCACAGGAGACTCAAGTTCTTCAAACAGGGAAGCTCTGCTTTTCATCACTTTTTATGATGAGACCAAGTGGAAACAAATTTTGGTAAAGAATTTTGTTCTCCTTTCTGCCATGAGAGCCTTACCTTTGAGTTAAAGGAGGATGATGGCTGAGAAAAGGCCATTGCATTGAAAACCGAGGAACTTGGTGGTGACCCTGGGGAAGGAATCGCATCTCGCAGGTTGTGAGCAACAGAAACTGACTCTGGGTTTTGGAAGCAGAGAAGGAATTTGTGAGAACAGTGGGGGGATATGGTGAGCATCCCTTCTGCCTTCCTGATTGTAACCTTAAGTGAGATCCTCCCGGACTCTTCTGTTGGCACCCACAGCACTAAGTGATTTAGTTCAGCTCACAGACTGAAGGGAGTGCTAAAAGATCCCAGCTAGAAAAGTATGGTAAACAAGGAAGAACCATGTTCTTCCCAGGCCATCTCTGAATAACCTCCATTTTCAGGTCTTTTGGGATTCATTCATCAAGTTTTAATTCCAGGGAGAGCTTCTGATGGCCACTCTTGGTCTGGGAGTAGTGGGCACTTTGATTGATAGATGGCCCATGCTACCACTCCTGGCTGGGGGAAGAGTCATTTCTCAAGCAAAATCAGGTTGCTGTATCAGAAAAAGGACAAACAGGTGCTCAGTGATGAAGCAACAAAATAGCCTATATACACAGAGAGAGAAATTTCCATGGAGAGAAGGGAGTTTGAATGGGTCCAACAGTCAAGGAAGATAGCTCCACTGTTTGTTCCTGGGAATTTCTCAGATCTTCAATGTTCACTTGTTTACAGGCACCTTCAAGTGGGCATCTCTCCAGCTGATTATGTCACCTCCTCTTTTAACTTGCCTTCTTCCCTTTCTCTTTCCTTTCTAACTTGCCTTCATAAATATGATTTTGCACTGAAAGTCCCACCCACAATCTTTGATGCATCATCTGTGGTAATATCAGATAGATTTGCCTGTGTGATGTGTGTGTGTTTGTGTCTTTGTAACATTGAAATAACCGGAGCCACACTACTAACAGCTTTTGACGAGTGTCATCTTTCTGAATTTCAGCTGTTTTTCCTCCAGCAAATCACTTTCCCTTAGTTGAACTTCAGTTTCTTCATCTGTCATATAGGAACAATGATACTTACTTCATAACATTATTAAAGAAGATGAGGTTACCTTTTACTGAACACTTAGTGTGAGCCCAGCCTGCAGGTCACAATTTTGAATTCCTTCCAGGCCAGGTGAGTGATGAGAATGAAAGTATTTGGAGTGGGGGTGGGGGAAGGGTGGGCAACAAGGCACGATGGGGATTATGGACACCTAAGAGAATGCTCCCCTCATGAGAAGAGAGCAGCTCTACTTAGCTTAGTTCATGGTTTTCACAGTGTGGACCCTTGAGCAGCAGCAGCAGCAGCCCTGGAAACCTGTTAGATGCAGATACTCAGGTCCCACCCCTGACCTAGGGAATCAAAAATCTGGGGGTGGAGATCTCAAATATGTCTTTGAACGCCTGGTTAAGTGAATCTGATGTTCACTCAAGTTTGAGTCCCACAGCGCTTGTTAAGTTGCAGGACTGTGTTGCCAGGTCATTTACTATCCTAACAATGTTTACAATTTACTTTTATATGAAATTTCACACTGCTAAATCTTAGCCAGTGTTTCAAAAATATATAGTGTACTGTGTTGGTTAAAAATATTTATATTCTAACCAGATTTGCATCCTCTGGATTATGCTTTTCCTTTTAATCCTTACAATAATCTGAAAACACCCAGTATGTATGACACCACTTGAAGGAAGGAGACTCAGGGAGTCTCCTGGTGGTCCATTGGTTTAGATTCTGTGATTCCAATGCTAAGGGTGTGGGTTCGATCCCTGGTTGGGGAACTATTTCCCAAGTGCTATACAGCTCAGCCAAAAAAATAAATAAATCCAAGTTAAAAAGGAAGGAAGAAGTCTATGTAGGTCCAAAAAGTGAGGTGCTATATATCATATAGCTAGAGTGTCCACTCATGCCTTTGATATGAATGTACCTCTCACAGGGCCTCTTCTGCCCACCTCAAGTCCATTCCATCCACTTCAGGAAGGGGCCTTAGAGAGCATGGAATCCAAGATTCTGATTTTGCAGAGGGAAAAACTGAGGACTAGAAGCAGAGATATGACCTGGGGTCCCACAGTATTGGGATCAATGGTCTTTATCCAGAATACAACCCCTGTGACATTCCCTCCATGTGATTTCTCTGAAGATGCCCCAAACCTAGGAGGTTTGAAACTAGAGACCTCAGTCACTCATGAGCAGGGAGGTGGGGAGGTGGAGGCCGGACACCCCCATCAGGTTGTTTCTAGGTCTGCGGGTGTCTAAACTGGACCAGAGTTAGCAGGACCAGGACAGAAAGTCATTGGGAGAGAAAGACAGACAGATGAGAGCAGGGGAGAGATAAGAGGAGTCTCTGCTGTAAGGGGGTCCCAGCTGTTCTCTGGTCTCAGTTGGACACACTGAGGCAGGAAGAGGGGGAAGGCCAGATGGCCTCCTCAACTAGGATTCTAGTTGAGCCACCAGCTGGTTGTAGGTCCTGAGCAAGTCGCTTTACCTCCCTGAGCCTCTGCTTTCTGGTAGGCAAAATGGAATGAGAATCCCAGATGTTGTAGGATTGACAAGAGGCTAAATAAAATCATACATGTGAAATGTATCAGGAGAGGGAAGGTCCTCCAAACACAGTGGCTTCTTTTATGAGAACCCCGTCCCGATGCCCTTGTGTCCTGGGGTAGCTCAGTATTGAGATCTCCTAACCTTCTCAAGGGAAAGGGTGTATTTGTGCCAGGAAGTCAGCCCCTCCTGTCCTCTGCAGCTCACCTCCCAACTCTGTGTGTGTTTCACATTTGGCTGGGCTTATTCCTGGTACTTCCGGGCCTTGAGTCAGCTCCCTTCTCTGTAACCCTGGAAGTGGAACACAGAGTGTGTGTGTGTGTGTGTGTGTGTGTGTGTGTGTGTGTGTGTTAGTGCAAGAATGCTTCTCTGTGTGTGGTTGAGTATGGGGGGCCTTGGTACTATATGGTTGAAACTGGGAGTGAAAGTGTGGGAGTGAGTGGGGGTATGTAACCCTTCACACGTGCACTATAGTTTAGAGCTTACAAAGCAGCAGAATTCATAGTACACAGACTCTGAAACCAGATTCCTGGGTTACAGAACCAGCACCATGTGTATTTTTATTCTTTTATTTACTTATTTATTTATTGAAACTTTAATTTTTTAAGATCTACCATCTATTGGAAAATTCCTATCTATTAATTAATTCTGTGCCAGGTCTTGGTTTTGGCAGCTGTGATCTTCCTTGGGGCATGTGGGATCTTGGGTTGAGGCATGCACGCTCTTAGTTGGGGCATGCAGACTTTTTAGTTATGGGCTGCATGGGGAATCTAGTTCCCCATCACAGATGGAATCCAGGACCCTTGCATTGGGATGGTGGAGCTTTACCCACTGGACCACACCAGGGAAGTTCCTCTCATTTATTTAAATACTCTGTTGTGGAAGGGGTGTTTCTGCTGGTCACTAGCTAAAACCATTAATTACAAGCATTATCCTTATTTTATAATACAGAAAGTAAAGCTCAGAGATGTTGAAATTTAACCAAGAATTCCAGGAGTGTGTAACAGCACCAGCACCATCTGTGTTCTTGTTTATTTAAATACTATGCTTGTTGTTGTCCCCATGCCTCTATTTCCTTATTTGTAATGAAGCACACACTCTCTGTTCTCCAAAGATATCAGCATCCCACATCTTCCCAAAGACAGGAGCATGGAAACCTTGTCAAAGTTGCTCTACTTGGGAGAGCTGGGACCTGCTGTGTTAGGAAACGCATACAGCAGCTAAGTGACATCTCCATGTCCCCTTTTCCTCCCTTGAAGGATTCTTAGAAGGATTAGTAGAAGAATGCAGGCAAAATGCTAACACAGAGCCTGGCACAATAAAAGGGTAGTGGCCCTTCTTTAACTGGAGTAAGAAACACCCTCCACACTTATGATCTCAGGCAAGGGGATTCCTCGGAAAAATGGATAATTGAGCCACATGCTCCTTCCTTTCTCCTTCTGAGAGTCCAGGAGAACAGCCTGAACCCAAAGTTGACCTGGCACAGGAAGTAAAGAACAAAAGCTTTCATTTTGATGTGTCTCTCAACTAGGTTTTTGTGTAGCATCAGGTGGCCATTAAAGGGTAGGTGGTGCTGTAATGGGTTTGATTCATATATCCGGTAAGGCCCAGGCTGAGGACAGGAAAATAGGAGGTGCCCACTGCTCTGCAGAATAATAAGAAGAACCATTATTTCCAGGCAACCTATTGGTTAAGGTTCTCAGTTACAAACAACAGAATCTTCTCTAGTCAGTTTAATTTGAATACAAACTTATTGAAATATAAGACACATGGTTTGAAGCCACAGAAAGGAAAATCTGGAACAAAATTATGGGGGAAATGGGCTTCTTTATTGAAAACACCTATGCCACCACTGATGCAGAGAACTGGATGCCAGAAATTCCACCTTGGCCACCCACAAGGAGAGCAGTGATGGTGGGGAGGAGGATGAAGGTGAGGATGCAGTGAGGATGAGAGTTAAGACAAAAATCCTGGCTTTAAACCATAGGCTGTATAGTTACTGGGATCATCAGCAATGTGCTCCTGCATTCATTCCTTCCTTCCTCTAATATTTATGGACTGTCTCCTCTATGCCAGGAACTGTGCTATATGTGAGGGAGACAGGGAAGATTTGCCCCCATGGAGCTTAGAACCCACTGGAATGGAAAGAACTAAAGCCAGGAGACCTATGGGGGGGGTGGAGGAAAGAGGCAGGGTTCTGCTGAGGGGGGCAGTTGAGAAGGACTCAGAGGAGACCAAACTCTTTTAGAGGAAGCCACAGCCTAGCCCTGCGTGCATCCTCCTCCACTTCAGAGTTTCAGGGAATTCAAGTTCCCAGGACCTCTGAAAAAAAAAAAAAAAAAAAAAAAAAAAAAAAAAAAAAAACAGCAACTTGCAGATTGACATCCATTAAGCCCCAGACCTGTACACCATTCATCCTAACAGATGGTAGACTTTCCCAGAAAAATGCAACCACAGTCCGCCCCAGGACCAGAATGACCAACAAGAAGAAACTGAGTTTTTGAAGCTTAGGTGGGGGCTCAGGAGCACTGCACACCTGCTCTGTATGGTGGCTGATTCAGTGGTCCTATTTGAGAAAGGCGGAGCATGTGAGTAGCCTCAGATCATCAGGACGAGGCTTCTGGGGGTGACTATCTGCCAAGTGACTATCTGTTCAGGGGAGGAAACTGCAGATGACTTGCCCCAGGACACAGGGCATGTGGGTGGTAGAGTCAGGACAAGATACTATCATGTCACAACCCATTTGATAAACTACCTGATTCTGGCAGGAATTCTGAAAATACAGGTAACTTGTAATGGTTTTCTGGGTGCAGTGTCCCACTTTCATTACCCCCCTGTCCTCAAGCCTCACTGGAGCTCGGAAATCACAGGGAAGAGTTGTGTCTGGGTTTTTCCCTGACACCAAGGATTTGGTGTCTCTACCAACGCCACCCAATTCCGCAATATGCACTGGTCATCTGACAAGTCAATTTACTTCTTTTTAAAAATTTACTTATGTTTGTGTGTATGTATGTATGTATTTGGCTGTGGGGTGTCGTCACTGCAACGTCCGGAATCATTTTTGCATGCTCCGAGATCTTAATTGTGGTCTGCAGGACCTCTGTTGCCAGATGCAGGATCTTCATTGCCAGGTCCAGAATCTTCGTTGCCAGGTCTGGGATATTCATTGTGGCTTCCAAGATATTCGTACCTGGGTGCAGGATATTCGTTGTGGCCTGGGGATATTCGGTGAAGCCTCTGGGATCTTACCTACACTTTGGAGGATATTATTTGAGACCTCCTGGATATTCATTGTGGCTTTCTAGCTCATCCTTGCGTCACAGTGGGTCTTCCTTACGGTGAGTGGGATCTTTCTGGCGGGAGTGATCTTCCTTATAGGGGGTAGGATCGTGTTCATGTGGGGCGGTACCTCCTTTATGACCTGTGGGATGTTCCTGAAGCCCGTTGGCAGCCTACTTGAGATGGGCGGGAACCCGAATTTGGGGCTTCGGATCTTCCTTGAGGCATGCGAAAGTTTCGTCGCGCATGCGGGATCTTTATTGTGGCATGCAGAGTCTTCAGCTGTGGAATGAGGGATCTTTAGGTGCTGCGTGTGAACTCTTATATGCACCATGTGGGATCTGATTCCATCACCAAGGATCGAACCTGAGTGCCCTGCTTTGGAAGGGGGGAGTGTTAGCCACTGGACCACAAGGAAAATCCCTCCATTTACTTCTGATACTAAATCCATAGAGTTAGTGCAGATCCCGCAGGTTGAGGGCTCAAGACTGTCCTCACTTCGAATGCCAGTCACGTGGTCTAGTGTCACTCAGGCTTGTGACCAACTGGCTAAAAATCAAAGTGTCCAGGACCCCACCTGCATGTTCAGTAACCAATAGAAGCAGTGACCGAAATCAGGAAAACACTTTTCTTGTTGTTCCCATGTTATTGTAAAGAGTAAAACTCAGGGACAACAAAATAAAGGAGAGCGTAGGGCAAAAGGGGAGTAGAAAGGGGAGTAGAGGTGTGCGGAGCCCACAGGCCCTAGTGGAACACACCACCCTCACAGCACATCCATGTGACACCAACCCGAAAGCTCTCTGAACCCCAATATTTTGGACTTTTATTCGTGTCAATAGATAGGCATATTGATTGAATCATCAGCCACTGGTGAGTAATCTCCTTCTCAATACAGTCTCTTCTCCCCGAGGTGCTGGGTGGGGGGTGCTGAAACTTCTAACCTCTAAATGCACGTTTGGGATTTTTTGGAGACCAGCCCCATCCTGAAAGTCTCTCAGGTGACATTCCTTTACTCATCTCATTACCATTAAAAGGACAGTAGATACCAGGAGTTTCAGGAGGTCTGTTCTAGAAACCAGGACAAGGATCAAATATTGATCTTTTAATTACAGTACACTGAGGTTCAGGGACACGGCACTGACCAGGAATAGAGAGTCTCAGAGATGGAATCCCTGATGTGGTAGAGTTAGGCAGGGTATATGTTTATTTAATTTGAGTTTGAATCTTTTTTTCCTACTGATACTCACAAAATGTCCCTGGATTTCAAACTGCTGACATTCCCAGGAGAAATCCAGAGAGTGTTGGCAGCACCCACCCCAACTCCCCAGTTTCTTCCATGGACTCCCCTCATTCCCCCCACCCCCAGCCTGTAGAGGAGAGGTGAGCCAGAAATTTACCTTTGGCAGGTCTCTTGTTTTCATCCCCCGGGGTGCAGATCACCAGGGTAACCAGGAGGATGAGAAGGGTTACAGAGAGGCAGAGCTGGCTCATCTTCATGGCCTTGTTGGAGGGCTTCTGAGGAATGCTGGGGGCTGACAGGGTTTATCATATCCCAGCTTAGGGGTTGGATCAGGTGATGAGGAGGGGAGTGAAGAAGGGGAGGAGCTGGGGTCAGTCTGGTTTATTGTGCAATCTCTCCACCTAACCAGACTCTCTGCTTCTGCCTGCTGGGTCCGCATGCCCAATAACAGCATGTCTCAGGCTTGACTATGCCTGTGGGGCTCATGGAAACATGGATTGTGATTCCACAGGTGGAATGTTGTCCAATATGTAGACTCAAGGAGCATCCCAGCATCTAGAGCAGTGCATGGCAGGTGATGGACCACCCGTGAGTGGATGACAGCAAATCAAAGGACAGATACGTGAACAGCAGTGTGTTAGCTCAGGTCCTCCTTTTCAGCCTCCTGCAGATGTCATCACATCTAGACATCAATCCCCTTCACTCTCCCATGCGCCCACAAACGTCAGAAGACAGGTGTGACACAGGAGACCTTCCTGCAATTATTGCAGCAGCTTTTCAACTGGATGAACACTTGCTATTTACCTGGCACTGGTCCAGGCAGAAGTTTAGCTGAGGGAAGACAATGTCTTTGCAGGAAGAAGCAATATATGTCTATTGCCTCCATTGCTTCCACAACAACCCACGATGTGGGCAACATGGATTTCAGGTGACACCTGAAGACTTGTGGCTCTGGGAGATTGCTGGCCACAGGCGACAAATTTAGGAAAAGGGAGAGCTGGGACTCAAACTAAGGTCCACTGATCCCAAAACCACTGGTGGAGAGACCAGAGTTGGAGGGGTGGATGCTGCAGTTGAGCTTCCAAGGTCCCCTGAGGTCCACTTCAGCGGCTGACATCCACTCACCCAGGCAGCTCTCCTGTGGGTGAAACCAGGTGAGGGGCACTGGATGGTCATGCCGTGCAGATGTGTTCAGCTCCCTGCTTCCCCTCTGCCCTTGTCCCTTGCTCTTTTTTCTACCCAGAAAATCATGGTTTGTGCCTCAGATGGAGATAATCTCCCTCCAGCTCACCATATCCCTGGACAAGTGCCAGGTAAAGAGCTTGCGTCCATCCAGTTGGGATGCTGCCACAATGATTGCAGGAGGGTGTCCTGTGTCACACCTCTCTTTTGAGGTTGGGGGCGGGAGGCAGTTTGAAGTGCTTTCATGCCCAGATGTGATGACATCTGCAGGAGGCTGAACAGGAGGACCTAAGCTAACATACTGCTGTTCACTTATTTGTCCTTGGGTTGCTCTCATCCACCCACTGACCATCTGTCACCTGCCATGCACTGCTCTAGGTGTTGGGATGCACCACAAGGAAGAAATAGAACAAAATTTTCACCTGTGGAATCACAATCTGTGTTTCCACAAGAGCCACAGGCATAGCCAAGTCTGAGAAGTGCTGTTACTGGGCATTTGCCCCCAGCAGGCAGAAGCAGGAAGCCTGGTTATGTGGGGAGGATAAGCATGAAAAGCACTGACCACAGTTCCTTCTCTTCCTCACTTCTCTCCTCTTTGCCTGTCCCACCCCTCAGCTGGGGAGTAAAAACTTCTGTCATCCCTCAGCTTTCCTGAGAAAGCTTCTGCAAGGCCACAAAGATGAGCTGGCTCTGCCTCTCTACAGCCCTTCTTGTCCTCCTAGGCACCCTGCTTGCCACTGCTCCAGTGGGTAAAAACAGCCATGAAGCCCAGAACAAGTCCTGAATCACCTCCCCTGCACAGGCTGGGGGACAATGAAGGGAGTCCATGGAAGGAGCTGGGGAGCAGGGCTGGGGTAGTGTGCTGCCAACTCTCTCTGGATTTCTCCTGGGAATTTGGACTGTTCTAACTCCAAGGATATTTACTGACTCTCAAAAGGAATCATTACGTTCCAGCTTTTAATAAAAGTAACCCAACGAACCCTACCAGATCAGCGACCCCCACCTCTGAGACACTCTGTCCCTGGTCACTGCCTTGTCCATGAACTTCACTGTAGTGTAATGAAGAGATCCATGTTTGATCCTTGTCCTAGTTCATGGCCCAGACCTTCTGAAAGTCTTGGAATTTACTGTCTTCGTAACCTGAGATGAGTCAAGCCTGGCACCCTAGATAGTTTCCAGATAGGACTGGAATCCGGAAGATCCCACCTGGTGATTAGAAGGTTAGAACTTTCCACCCACAGGGCCTCTGGGGAGAAGAGAGCGTACTGGAGTAGAGTTCAGTCACTAAGAACTAATGGATCAATCAACTTGCCTACCTCGAACCCTCAATGAAAACCCATAAACATTGGGTTCAGAGCGATTCAGGGGAGGTGAACACATCAATGGATCGTGTAGGGGGGTGTGTTCTGAGGGGGCATGGAGGCTCCCCACCCCCACTCCCTCTTTCCCCTGTGCATCTCCTCCACAGGGCTGTCCCAGAGTTTGATCCTTTATAATAACTGGGGAGAGTAAGTAAAGGCTTTCCTGAGTTCTGGGAGTAGTTCTAATGGTTATGGAATATGGGAGTTGCGGTCATGGAACCTCTGATTTTATAGGCAGTTGGTCACAGGTATGGGTGACCCGGGGACTTGTGATCAACACTTGAAGTGGGGGCCTTCCTCAGGGACTTAGCCTCAACCTGTGGGGTCTGGGCTACCTCTGCAGATTTAGTATCAGAAGTGAATTGACTTGTGGGATGCCCAGGTGGTGTCAGATCTATCCCTACACTAAGAAGGTTGCTTTTTAGGGACAAAAAGCATAAATATTTGATAAATATTTATGAAGGGAATGAATCTCTCATTTCATACACATGCCAAGTGCACAGTCACGGAAGTGACTGGACACAGTAAAATTCCTCTTAGTGAAATGTCTATTCAGTGGTGGGGAATGTCTATATAATTATGAGACCACCTCTAACATTCTGCATCCTAATAGGAAAATAAAATAATAGTCTGACTGGGGGATGAGGGGAAAGGCCTAGAGTTTTGATGAATACTGTACCAGCCTGGAAAAAACAGTCTTGCCCCCACATGCAAACTTACAAAAGGACTGCATTTCTTGCTCTCCCTGCAGTTGCCTCAGGAAGGGAAGAAGCTCAGCTGCCACTCAAGTTTCTGATTAATTTCATAATAGAGAAATGATTGTTATTTGGCACATACATTTTTTTTGGTGGGGGTTGATGAGGAAATGTTTGTAGATAAGACTTTTCAACTAAGATATTTTTGTGGAAAGTGCACATCATTGACCATAAAATGGGCAAACTCTTTATATTCATGATTGGTCATCCTTTCAAAGAAGTCATGTAACATGGTTGTCCTGTTCAGGTGAGGAAATTACAGAAGACTTGCCCCAGAACACAAGGCATATGCGTCGTGGGATCAGGAGAAGATACTAGCATGTCACAACCCATTTAATAAAGTACCTGATTCTGCCAGGAATTCTGAAAATGCCGATAACTGGTAAGGACCTCTGAGTGTACTGTCCCACATAAAATAGTTCCTTGACCCCAAACCTCACCCCAGCCACAAATTATAGAGAAAGTGAGTTCAGGTTTGATCCCTGAAGGCAAATATGTGCTGTCTCTACCAAAACCAACCAATTCTCCAACACGCACTGGACATCTCACAAGTCAATTCACTTCTGATGCTAAATCCATGGAGGTAGCACACACCCCACAGGTTGAGGCTAAGTCCCTGAGGGAGGCCCCCACGGCAAGGTAGAGTGGGAAAAGGGCAGGATCTGGGTAAGGTCAATCACTGAAGCAAGAGTCCTTTCAGTTACCTCTGAGGAAGAAGGAGACCTATTTAGAAGACAGACTATGGCTCTCCTCTGGCACTGGGGGAACTTCCTGTGGGTGAACTTCTAGAAGCTGACACTTTGACAATGAATGCTATTTGGTCCTTTCTTTACTAAAGTCAGCAGCACATTTAAAAAGCAGTCAGGAGCCAAGGAAACTAAAACTCTATGTGCTTCTAGAAAATTTGCTTTGGTCTTTGGTGTTCAAAGCACTTTAGAGCATAATCAACATGGTCCTCAAAAGGACTCAAACCTGGGGATTTCTTAAGGCACATACCATCATCCTCTTTGACAAAGAAAGCATCTGTGGCTCAGAGAAGTGAAGTGACAGGCCCAAGATCACACAGCAACATAGTGAATTACTGAAGCAATCACTTTTCATTGATATCAAGTCATTTTCCCATTACACTGTTATAAACCAATAATTATACATAATTATTAAATAACATATTTATAGCATTACTCCTTTTGTTATCAGACCTGACATTCATTGAAAAGTTACTCTGCCAATACTTGTACAAAGCATTTAACAAATATCATATATTTTAATTCTCATCACGACTTTATGAGATTGATAGAGAAAGAGAAAAGCAACCTCTGACTTCCAAGACCTGACCTGGCATCACAGTGGGACTTAGGGTCTCCTACTCAACACAAACATTTCAGAAACCTTCAACATCAGACAAGGCCATTCTGTGTCCATGATGGATCAAGACAAAAATAGCACATTCAGTAATGATGTTTGAACACAGACAAAATGAACTAAATTATATGAACATGATAATGACCAGGCATCCCCCAATCCTGACTGACTGCTATTTCTTTACCAAGTACAGCTCTAACCTCCATCTAGTCTTCCCTTCTTTGAGTGAAGATAAAGGTACCCATTCAGAGAACTGCCTCACTTCCTGACAGCGGCCATCCAGAGCAGAGCCAGCTTCCCGAAACGCTGTCCTCCCCAAATCACCTAATACAAGACCACATCCTGTAAGTTCTTTCTGGCCTTCTCTTAATGAGACATCATATTGCTTCCCAAGGTGATTCCTGTTTCTTACTGCAGTGAGGAATAAACTCAACTACTTCAACAGAACCAGATTCCTCTCTCTACACTCTATGACTTTAGGCAAATTACTGTATTTCTTGTTACCTCAGGTTCCTCCTTTGTAACATGAGGAAATATCACCAGTTCCTCTCCCCTCTTTTAGGGTTTTTGAGGATTAGTTGAGGTAACAAGTGTCAAGTGCTTGGGATAATGCCTGACTCATAGAAGAAGCTATGGTTTACCTGCTGTAATTACTCATTATTATTAATATTACAAAGGACTTTGACTTTGTAGGGAGAAGAAATTTATGTCTATTGTCTCCATTGCTTCCACAGCAACCTTGAGATATGCGCAGCATGGATCTCAGGTAACACTTGAAGACACTGGGGCTCTGGCAGAGTTAAGTCCTCAGGCACAAAGTTAGGAAAGGGCAGAGATGGTACCCAAACTGAGGCTGAAGGATCCCAAAACCACTGGGGGAAAGAGCCAGAGGAGGGGACCTGTGTAGATAAAGTTCCAAGCTCCCCTGAGGTCCACTCACACAGGCAGCTGCCCTGTTTGTGAAACCAGGTGAGGGGTGGTGGGAGGTCACACTGTGGAGACGTATTCAGCTCCATGCTTCTCCTCTGCCCACAATGCTTATTTCTTTTTCTCCCAGAGACTACAGTTGCTGCCCCAGGAAAACATCATCTCCCCCAGCTAAGCTTCTGCCTGGACCACTGCCAGGTAAACAGCAAGTGTCCAACCAGTTGAAAAGCTGCGGCAATGGTTGCAGGAAAGTCTCCTGTGTCATACTTGCCTTCTGAGGTCAGTGGGGGTAGCGGGGAGTGAAGTGCATTGATGCCCAGATGTACTGAAACCTGAAGGAGGCTGAAAAGTATAACCTGAGCTAACATACCGCTGTACTCTTATATGTCATTTAATTTACTCTCATCCACTCACTGACGGTCCATCACCTGCCATGCACTGCTCTAGGTGCTGGGATCTCGCTGAGTCCACATATTGGACGAATTCCACTTGTGGAATCACAATACATGTTTCCACGAAACCGATAGGCATGGTCCAGCCTGAGAAGTGCTTTTATTGGGTATTTGGCCCCAGCAGGCAGAAACAGAAATCCTGCGTAAGTGGAGAGATTATGCAGTAAACCAAACTGACCCCAGCTCCTCCCCTTCCTCACTCCCCTCCTCATTGCCTGAGCCCACTCCTTAGCTGGGATATGAAAAGCTTTGTCAGCCCCCAGCTTTCCCCAGAAGCCCTCCTGCAAGGCCACAAAGCTGAGCCGGCTCTGCCTCTCTGTAGCCCTTCAGTCCTCCTGGGTACCCTGTTGACCTGCATCCTAGGGGAAAAAGACAAGAGCCATGCCAAAGGTAAGTCACGGCTCACTTCTCCTCTACATGCCTGGGGTGGGGGAATGAGGGGTGTCCATGGAAGGAGCCATGGAGCTGGGGTGGGGTGGGTGCTGCCAACACTCTCTGGATTTTTTCTGAAAAGTTGGGCAGTTTGAACTCCAGGGACATTTCATGACTTTCAATAGGAAAAAAAATTCAAACTCAAATTAAAATAATATATACTCCCTCTAACTCTACCACATCAGGGATTCCACCTCTGAGACTATCTATTCCTGGTCAGTGCTGTGTCCCTGACCTTCACTGTACTGTAATTAAAAGATCAATATTTGATCCTTGTCCTGGTTCCCAGAACACACATCCTGAAACTCCTGGAATTTACTGTCGTTTTTATGGTAATGAGATAAGTAAAGGAATGTCACCTGAGAGATCTTCAGGATGAGGCTGGGTTCCAAAGAAAGTCAAACACAGGTTTAAAGCTTAGAGCTTTCAATGCCCCCAACCCAGCACCCCTGGGAGACAGGAGGGTATTGTGATGGAGATCAATCACCAATGGCTGATAAGTCAATCAATGTGGCTATTTATTGATACTTCAATAAAATGAATAAATATTGGTGTTCAGAGAGCTTTTGGGGTGGTGACCACATGGAGGTGCTGTGAGGATAGTGTGCTCCACTAGGCCATGTGGGCTCCATACACCTCTATTCCCCCTTTGCCCAACACACCTCCTCCATGGGGCTGTCCCTGAGTTTTATCCCTTATTATAACATGGGAACAGTAAGTACAAGGTTTTACTGATTTAGGTCATTGTTTCTATTGGTTTTTGAATATATACGTGGGGTCATGGAGCCTACGATTCTTAACCAGTTGGTCTCAAGCCTGAGTGACTCCAGACCACGTGACTGGCACTTAAAGTTAGACAGTCTTGAGCCCTCAACCTGTAGGATCTGCACTAACTCCACAGATATACTATCAGAAGGAAATTGAGGGACTTTCCTGGTGGTCCAGTGGCTAACACTTCTCCCTTCCAATGCAGGGCACCTTGCTCATGAAATCAGATCCCACAGGCTGCATATAAGAATTCCCAGGCCACACCCAAGGTGCCTCATGCTACAAGTAAAGACTCTGCATGCAAAACAAGGATCCTGCATCACAAAGAAAACAAAAGAGAACACACAGGAATGTTTTCTTCCTGCCTTTTTCCATTACAGCCTGATGTCTTCATATTTTTTATTAATGGTGGAAAACTTTTACCATATGCATAAGTGCAGAGAATAGTATTATAAAACCCAGGTGCCCAGTTCCAATAATAATTGACATATGGCGAATATTTTTACCTGTGATCTCATTTTTTTGGTACAGTTTTTCTGAAATTAATCAGACATCATACCAGTTAATCTTAAAATACTTCATGAAGGAGATATAGATTTTTAGATAATTACCATATCATGGTCACACCTAGCAACATTAATAATAATGTTGCAGAAAGCAGGGTTTCAAACGGCCTTTTCAATTTGACCATCCCCACACCCTAACATTCTCTATGGTAAACAAACTGGTGGTTTTATCTGTGACCTTGTAGACTGACCTGCGACAACCATCCTCATAACTGACCCAGGGCCCCTCCCATCAGCAGCTTCTGGGCCTACCTTCTGCCCGAAGTGTCATCACACCAGTGCCTGCAAAGACTGGATCCTTGGGTACTTCTACAATGTCAACTCTGGGCACTATGACATCTTTACATATGGCGGCTGTCACAGGAAGAGGAACAATTTCCCCACAGCAAAGGACTGCATGAAGACATGCAGTTGTCAGGCGGGCACCCAGGGTTAAGAAAGGGAGCAGGGCAGAGTGGGAGTGGAAGGGCTGGGGAAAGAGGTGGAGCTCAAGGGGCCATACACCAGTCACACCTGCACAGGGTCTTTCCTCCTCGCTGCCTCCCAGAAGTGGCTGCAGTGTCCTGTGAAACCACACACTGAGCACATCCTCCAATGGACAGATTCCCTGTCACGATAATCTGAGGCTACTCACATGCTCCACTTTTCTCAGGTGGGAACACTGAGTCAGCCACCATACAGAGCAGGTCTGCAGCTCTGGCACCCCACCTAGGCTTGGAAAACTAATTTCCTTCTTGTTGGTCATTCTGGTCCTCAGGTGCACTGTGGTTGCATATTTCTGGGAAGGTCTAGGATCTGTCAAGATTAAAGGTGTCCAAGTCTGGGGCTTCAGAGATGTCAACCAGCAAGTCCCTTTGTTTTTATTTGCAGAGAACATAGGAACCATGCTTCCCTGAAACTCGAAGTCAGTGAGAGACCCACGCATGGTTAGGCTGTGGCTGCTCCTGAAACAGTTTTGTCTCCTCTCAGTCCTTCTCAACCCTCCCCTCCTCAGCAGAGCCTTACCTCTTTCCTCCCCCACCCCCCATGGGTCTACTTGCCTTAGTTCTGTCTCATCCAGTGGGTTCTGAGCACAATAAGAGCAAGTCTTCCCTTTATCCCTTCCACATAGCACAGTTCCTGGCATAAAGGAGAGAGTCAATAAATATTAGAGGAGGGAAGGAATGCATGCAGGAGCACATTGCTCATGACCCAAGTAACTATAGAGGCTATGATTTGAAGGCAGAATTCTTTTCTTAACCCTCAACCTCACTGCATTCTCACCTTCATCCACTTCCCCAACATCACTGCTCTCCTTGTAGCCAAGGTAGAATTTCTGGCATCCAGGTCTCAGCATCAGTGGTGGCAGATGTCATGTCAATAAGAAGCCCCTTTCCCAAAAACTTTTGTTACAGATTTTCCTTTCAGTGGCTTCAAACCATCTGTCTTATATTTCAATAAATGCATATTCAAATTAAAATAACTGGAGTGGTTTCTATTGTTTGCAACTGGGAACCTTAACCAACAGGATCCCTGGAAATGCTGGTCCTTCTCACTGTTCTGCAGAGCAGGGGGCACCTCCCCTTTTCCTGTCCTCAAACTGGGCCCTACCAGGTATAGGAAGCAAACCCATTACAGCACCATCCATCTCTTAATGGCTGCCCCAAGTTACACAAAGACCTGACTTCCAGACACCTCAAAATAAAAGCTTTCATTCCTTACTCCCTTTGCCAGGTCAAATTTGGGTGCAAGCTGTTCTCCTGGATTCTCAGAAGGAGAAAGGAAGGAGCATGAGGCACAACTGTCCATTTTTCTGAGGAATCCCCTTTGCTGAGGTCATAAGTGTGGAGGGGACTTCATGCTACAGTTAAGGGCAACTACCCATTTAGCGTGACAGGCTCTGTGTTAGCATTTTGCCTGCATTCTTCTAATCAGCCTAAGAATCCTTCAAGGGGGGAAAGGGCGGCATGGAGATGTCACTTAGCTGTTGTATGAGTTTCCTAACACAGCAGGTCGCAGCTCTTCCAAGTAGAGTGACTTTCACCATGTTTTCATGCTATTGTATCTGGAAAGATGTGGCATGGAGGCAACTTTCAAGAACAGAGAGTATCTATTTCACTACACAGGAGGAAACTGATGCATGGGGACCACAACAAGCATAGTATTGAAACAAGCAAGAGCTGAGATGGTGTTGGTGCTGTTACTCACTTCCTTGTCATCTTGGGCAAATTTCTCAACATCTCAGAGCTTTACTTTCTTTAAATATAAGGATAATACTTGTACTTAATGTTTCTAGGCAGCGACCAGAGAAACACTCCTGTTCCACAACAAGGATAGTATTTAATAACAGCAAGAGGAACTTCCCTGGTGGTCCAGTGAGTAAAACCCTGCCCTCCCAATGAAGGGGTCCTGGGTTAGATCCCTGGTTGGGGAACTTGATCCCACATGCATGCCACAACTAACAGTCTACATCCCGCAGCTGACAGTCCACATGCTGCAACTACGAGTCCACATGCAGCAACGAAGACCTGGTGAGGCCTAAATAAATAAATACTTCATAAATAAATAAATAAATAGGAATATTCTGGTTGACACTATAACTTAAAATATTAAAAAGAAATCAATGAAGCAATCAATCAATAAGAACACAGATGGTGCTGGTTCTTTTACCCAGGAATCTGGTTCAGAGTCTGTGCACATGCACTATGCTGCATTGTAAGCTGTAAACTATAGTGCACATGTGAGAGCTTACTCACAATCTCTTCACTCACTCCCATCTATTCACTCACAGTGACAGCCATGTAGCACAAGACTCTCCCCCTCTCACTTATCCACACACAGAGAAGCATTCTTCCACTAACACATACACACAGACAAACACACACACAGACACACACACAGTTCTCCACTTCCAAGGTCAAGGAGAGAGATCTGGGCTAAATGCCCAAAACCCCAGGAGCAAGCCCAGCCAAATGTCAAATAGTCACAGAGGTGGACGATGAGCTGCAGAGGACAGAAGGGGTGCCTTCCTGGTACAAAGGCACCCTTTCCCTTGAGAAGGGCAGGAGCTCTCAATACTGACCTGCCCCAGGATACAAGGGCTTTGGTACCGGGTACTCACAAAACAAACCACTGCATGTGAAGCGTCTGCTTTCTGCTGAGACATGTCACATGTATGATTTCATTTAGCCTCATGTCAATCCTACAACATCTGGGATTCTCATCCCATTTTGCCAACCAGAAAGCAAAGGCTCAGAGAGGTAAAGCAACTTGCTCAGGACCCGCAACCAGCAGGTGGCACCACTAGGACTCTAGTGGAGGCCCTCTGGCCCTGCCCCTCTTCCTGCCTCAGTCTGTCCACCTGAGACCACGGAACAGCAAGGACTCCTCTTTTCTCCCCACTCATCTCTCATCTGTCCATCTTTCTCTCCCAATGTCCTCCTCTCCTGCTCTTCCTCCCTCTAGTCCAGGTTAGAGGCCCCCAGAACCAGAAGCCCCCTGATGAGGCTGCCCTGGCTCCTCTTCCCACCCCTCTGCTCCTGACAGACTGAGGTCTCCAGTTTAAAAACTTCCCAGCCCAGGCGGGGCCTGGGGAAGCCGCGGGCGGCCGGCCGCGGCCCGCGGGCTGCTGCTGCTGGTGCGGCGGCTGCACCCGCGGCGCCGAGGCCGAGACGGAGGCCGAGACGGAGACCGGGCTGCGCGCTTGGCGAACGTACCCGATCCGCGCGGCTCGGCTGTACCGGCCCTTGCGGCAGCCCGAGCGTCTCGGCTGGTCTCTGCGCTGCCCCGGCGAGGATGCGGCTGTTCCGGTGGCTGCTGAAGCAGCCGGTGCCCAAGCAGATTGAGCGCTACTCGCGCTTCTCGCCATCGCCGCTCTCCATCAAGCAGTTCCTGGACTTCGGGAGAGATAATGCATGTGAGAAAACTTCATATATGTTCCTACGAAAGGAGCTTCCTGTGCGCCTGGCTAACACAATGAGAGAAGTTAACCTTCTGCCAGATAACTTGCTTAACCGCCCTTCGGTGGGATTGGTTCAGAGTTGGTATATGCAGAGTTTTCTTGAACTTCTAGAATATGAATATAAGAGCCCTGAAGATCCACAGGTCTTGGATAACTTTCTACAAGTTCTAATTAAAGTCAGAAATAGACACAATGATGTGGTTCCTACAATGGCCCAAGGAGTGATCGAGTACAAGGAGAAGTTTGGGTTTGATCCGTTCATTAGTAGTAACATCCAGTATTTTCTGGACCGGTTTTATACCAACCACATCTCTTTCCGTATGCTCATTAACCAGCACACACTTCTGTTTGGAGGTGACACCAATCCTGCACACCCCAAACACATAGGAAGCATTGATCCCACCTGCAATGTAGCTGATGTTGTGAAAGATGCATATGAAACCGCTAAGATGCTTTGTGAACAGTATTATCTGGTAGCTCCAGAGCTGGAAGTTGAAGAATTCAATGCCAAAGCTCCAGACAAACCTATTCAGGTAGTTTTTGTGCCCTCACATCTGTTTCACATGCTATTTGAGTTGTTCAAGAACTCAATGAGAGCGACAGTTGAACTATATGAAGATAGAAAAGAAGGCTACCCAGCTGTTAAAACTCTTGTTACTCTGGGTAAAAAAGACTTATCCATTAAGATAAGTGACCTAGGTGGTGGGGTCCCACTACGAAAAATAGATCGTCTTTTTAACTACATGTATTCAACTGCCCCGAGACCTAGGCTGGAGCCTACAGGAGCTGCCCCACTGGCTGGATTTGGTTATGGCTTGCCAATTTCTCGCCTGTATGCTAGATATTTTCAAGGAGATCTAAAACTCTATTCTGTGGAAGGCGTGGGTACTGATGCTGTCATTTATTTGAAGGCTCTTTCAAGTGAATCATTTGAGAGACTTCCAGTTTTTAATAAGTCTGCGTGGCGCCATTACAAGACCACACCTGAAGCTGACAATTGCAGCATTCCCAGCAGTGAACCCAGGGATGCTTCCAAATACAAGGCGAAACAGGACAAGATCAAGACTAACAGAACTTTGTAAAGAACTGAATGCTTCGGTCCTCTCCATGAAGAAAAGATGGTCTTCTGCAAGTCACCCAGAAAGAACTCCTTTCCTCCACCAACTCTGCGTGTGGCACTATAGTTAATCCAGTGCTTGAATGTGTATTTTCTCCATATGAGCTGGACCTTTTCCACAGAAGTTTTCTGTAGCTACTTCAGATCTTCCACTAAAGTAGTAACTCGAGTCATTTTTCGTAGTATGTTGCCATGGTTTGGTTGGCACCTGACAGAAGGGGGCACAGAGCCTCATTAATGCTCATGTCTTCATACCTCTGTCCTGGTTATCATAGAGTATGTACCAGTCTCCCCAGATGTCTCAGCTCCCTCCCTGTTCCAGCCCATCTCTCCTGTTGCTCTCTGAGACCAAATACCATGTTTGTCCCAAACCACCAGCTAAGGCCTGGGGAGCCTGGAAGTTGAAGACATCAGCTGAGCGTATCTTGATAATTAGATTCCAAGGCCCTTCCTCTCTCTCAGGCATCCCTCCTCACTCTTTGATTTAGATGTTGGCCTTCTTCCATCTGACCAGATTCTAATTGTGAGGTGTGGGAACTTTCTTGTTAGATCTTCCTCTTGGATGCATAGATTTTATTTTGAAATTCTTTTGTGTACTTCCATTCTGTCGATTAAAGCATACCAAAAATTAAAAAAAAAAAAAAAAAAAACTTCCCAGCCCATGCAGGCATCTTCAGAGAAATCACAAGGTGGGAACCTCACAGAAATTGTATTCTGGATAAAGACCATTAATCCCAATAATGTGGGACCCCAGGTCATATCTCGGTTTCTAGTCCTCAGTTTTTCCCTCTGAAAAATGAAAGTCTTGGATTCCATGCTGAGGCCCCTCCTGAAATGGATGGAACACACCCGGGGTGGGCAGAAGATGTTTACCTTTTTCTGACACTGCCCTGTGAAGACCACATTTTAATCCAAGTCACAGGGGGCCAGTTTTAGGCTACATGATAGAGTTGCACATCACGTCTTAGACCTGCATAGTCTTCCTCCTTTTCTTTTCAAAATTGTGTTTATTTATCTTTTAGCCTGGCCGTGCAGTATGTGGGATCTTAGTTCCACAACCAGGGATAGAACCCTCAGCCCCTGCATTGGAAGCCCAGAGTCTCAAGCACTGGACCACCAAGGGAGTCCCTTAGTGTTCCTCCTTAAAACTCTTGTCATGAATACTGGTTGTTTTAGGATTATTTTCGGGATTAAAAGGAAAAGCATAAACCGGAGGTTGCGAATCTGACTGGAATGTAAGTACTTTTAGACCACACAGTACATTTTACAATTTTGAAACACTTGCCAAGATTTTACAGGGGGAGATTTCATATAAAAGTAAATTTCTAGCATGGTTGGGAAAATACATGATCTGGCAACACAGTCCTGCAGTTTAACAAGAGCTGTGGGGCTCCCACTTGAGTGAATATCAGAATCACTTAGCCAGTTATTTAAACAGAGATTTGTGATCTCCACCCCCAGAGTTTTGACTCAGTAGGACAGGGGTGGGTCCTGAGGATCTGCATCAAACAAGTTTTCACAGCTGTTGATGTTGCTGCTCAGGGGACAACACTTTGAAAACCATGAACTAAGCCACTTAGAGCTGCTCTTTTCTCATGAGGAGACGGTTCTCTCCAGTTTCCATAATCCCCACCATGCCTTGTTGTCCACCCCGCCCCCACCCCCACTCCAAATTCTTCCATCCACATCACTCACTTTACCTGGAAGAAATTCAACTTTGTGACCTGTTGGATGGGCTCACAGTAAGTGTTCACTAAAAGGTAGCTTCTTCTTATTTAACAATCCTTTGAGTTAAGTATTATTATTCCTTGTTGACACATGGAAAACAGAAATTCAGCTAAAGGAAAGTGACTTGTTGGAGGAAATATAGCTGAAATCAAAAGGAAGTCACTCCCCAAAACTGTTAATTACATTACCTCCGTTATTACAATGTTACAAATACACAAACACACACATCACCCAGGCAAATCTATCTGATATTAACATAGATGATGCATCAAAGATTGTGGACATGACTTTCTGAGTATAAAATCATATCTATCAAGAAAAGGAAGAAAGGCAGTAGAAAGGGAAGAAAGAAAGTTTTAAAGAGGAGGTGACATGATCAGCTGGAGATATGCCCACTTGCAGGTGACTGTAAACAAGTGAACATTGAAGAGCTGAGAAATTCCCAGCAACAAACACAGTGCCTTTCACCAAGTAATAAAGCTTTCACCTCTTGGACTGTTTGATCCATTCAAACTCCCTTCTCTCCATGGAAATTTCTCTCTCTGAGTATATAGGCTTCTTTGTTGCTTCATCACTTTGCACCTGTTTGTCCTTTTTCTGAAACACTAGCCTAATTTTGCTTGAGGAATGATTCTTCCTCCACCCACGACTGGTAGCATGGGCCACCTATTAATCAAAGTGCCCCCTACTCCAGACCAAGAGTGGCCAATCAGAAACTCTCCCTGGAAATTAATCTTGATCAATGAATCCCAAAAGACCCCAAAATAGAGGTTATTCAGAATTGGCCTGGGAAGACCTTGGTTTTTCCTTGTTTACCATACTTTCCAAGCTGGGATCTTTTAGCACTCCCTTCAGTCTCTGAGCTGAACTAAATCAGTTAGTGCTGAGAGTGCCAACAGAAGAGTCCAGGAGGATCTCTGTTAAGGTTATGATCAGGAAGGGGGAATGGATGCCCACTACATCCCCACACTGTTCTCACAAATTCCTTCTCTGCTTCCAATAGCCAGAGTCACTTCCTGTTGGTCTGATCAAAGATTTCAGTCACCATGTATGTTATCCCTCATAAGTATTTCATGAATAAATGAATGAATGAATCACTGTCTCCTCAACATCTTTGCCTACCTGTTCTACAAACACCATGGACTCAACAGTGATCAAACAGAATTCACCGTCCTTTCCAGTAAAGACTTACTTCCTCTGCCTTCCCCCAGAAGGCTGAGTATTGTCATTCATTCTACCTTTTCCTCACCCCCCTGTGAGCAGTCTCATACCAAAGTCTGTTAGTTGTACCTGCTCAGTTCTCAGTTGAAAGTTCATTTCAGAATAAGATTAAGGTTGGGACGTGACTGGCAGCACAGTGGTTAAAAATCTCACTACCAGTGCAGGGTGCACATGTTCAGTCCCTGGTCTGGGAAGATCATGTACACTCTGGAGCAACTAAGCCCTTGAGCCACAATTACTGAGCCCGCGTGATGCAACTACTGAAGCCAGCCCACCTAGAACCTATGCTCCACAACAATAGAAGCCACCACAATAAGAAGCCCAAGCAACTCAATGATGAGTAGCCCCTCGCCACAACTCAAGGAAGCCTGCACAGAGCAAAGACCCAACACATCCAAAAATACATAAATAAATAAATAAATGAATGGATAAATAAATCTTTTTTTAAACTCTTGCTTGGGGTAAAATTGCTTTACACTGTTGTGTCAGTTCCTGCTGTAGAACAAAGTGGATCAGCTGTATTTATACATAATCCCCATATACCTTCCCTCCCAAGACTGCTTCCCACTCTCCCTATCCAACCCCTCTCAGTCATCACCAGTCATCGAGTTTATCTCCCTGAGTTATGCATCAGCTTCCCACTAGCTATCTATTTTACATTTCCTAGTGTGTATATGTCAATGCTACTCTCTCTCTTCGTTCCAGCATCCCCTTCACACACCCCTCCCCACTGTGTTCTCAAGTCCGTTCTCTACATCTGCGTCTTTATTCTTGCCCTGCCACTGGGTTCACCATTACCATTTTTTTAGATTCCATATATATGCATTGGCATATGGTATTTGTTTTTCTCTTTCTGGCTTACTTCACTCTGTATGACAGAGTGAAGATCTGTCTCTAGGTCCATTCACCGCACTGCAAATAACTCAATTTCATTCCTCTTATGGCTGAGAAATATTCCATTGTATATATGTGCCACACTTTTTTTATCCATTCATGTGCTGATGGGCATTTAGGCTGCTTCCATGTCCTGGCTATTGCAAATAGTGCTTCAATGAACATTGTGGTATATGTGTCTTTTTGGATTATGGTTTTCTCACGGTAAATGCCCAGAAGTGGGAATGTTGGGTCATATGGTAGTTCTATTTTTAGTTTTTTAAGGAACCTCCATACTGTTTTCCATAGTGTCTGTACCAATTGATATTCCCATCAACAGTGCAATAGGGTTCCCTTTTCTCCACACCCTTGCCAGCATTATTGTTTCTGGATTTTTTGATAAGGCAATAACTCATTATGGCTTTTAGTTGCATTTCTCTAATGATTACTGATGTTGGGCATCTTTTTATGTATTTGTTAGCCATCTGCATGTCTTCCTTGCAGAACTGTCTATTTAGGTCTTCCACCCATTTTGGGATTGTGCTGTATGCTTTTTTGATAATGAGCAGCATGAGCTGCTTGTCGGATATGAGTATTGCTACTCCAGCTTTCTTTTAACTTCCATTTGCATGGAATAACTTTTTACATCCCCCTACTTTCAGTCTGTGTGTGTCCCTAGATCTGAAGTGTGTTTCTTGTAGACAGGATGTATAAGGGTCTTGTTTTTGTACCCATTCAGTCAGCCTGTGTCTTTTGGTTGGAGCATTTAATCCTTTTACATTTAAGGTAATTATTGACATGTATGACCCTATTACCATTTTCTTAATTGTTTTGGGTTGGTTTTGTAGGTCTTTTCCTTCTCTTGTCTTTCCTGCCTAGATAAGTTCCTTTAGCAATTGTTGTAAGGCTGGTTTGGTGCTGCTGAATTCTCTTAACTTTTGCTTGTCTGTAAAGCTTTTGATGTCTCCATTGAATCTGAATGAGATTCTTGCTGTGTAGAGTATTCTTGGCTGTAGGATTTTCTCTGTCAAGACTTTAAGTAAATCCTTCTGCTCCCTTCTGGTCTGCAGAATTTCTGCAGAAAGATCAGCTGTTATCCTTATGGGTTTTCCCTTATATGTTATTGGTTGCTTTTCTCTTGCTGCTTTTAAATTTTTTTCTTTGTGTTTAATTTTCATTAGTTTGATTAATATGGGCCTTGTTGTGTTTCTTTTGTGGTTTATTCTGTATGAGACTCTCTGTGCCTCTTGGACTTGATTGACTATTTCATTTCTCCTGTTGGACAAGTTTTCAAGTATAATCTCTTCAAACATTTTCTCAGGCCCTTTTTTTTTTTTCTTCTTCTTCTTCTGGGATGCCTAGGATTTGAATGTTGATGTGGTTAATGTTGTCCCCAAGTTCTCTGAGACTGTTTTCCATTCTTTTTTTATCCTTTTTTTTTCTCCTGCTCTGTGGCAGTTATTCCCACCATTCTATCTTCCAGCTCACTTACTCATTCTTCTGCCTCAGTTATTCTATTGATTCCATCCACAGTATTTTTAATTTCAGTTACTGTGTTATTCATTACTGTTTCTTTGCTCTTTCGTTCTTCAAGGTCCTTAGTCAATTTTATTGTACGTTTTCTATTTTGTTTTTGAGATTTTGGATCACCTTTACTATCATGACCTGAAATCTTTTCCAGCAATTTGCCTATTTCTTCTTCAATTATTTGGTCTTGTGGGGTTTTATCTTACTCCTTTGCCTGCAAGCTGTTTCTGTGTTTTGTCATTTTCTCTAATTTACAGTTTTTGATGTCTCCTTTCCCTAGGCCACCTAGTAGTATTCCTCTTGTTTCTGTTCTCTGCCTGCTGTGGTGGGGTTGGTCCAGTGTCTTGAGTAGGCTTCCTGATGGGAGGGTCTGGTGCCTGTTTTCTGGTGTGTGGATCCGAGTCTTTTCCTTATGATGAACAGGGCCTTGTCAGGTGGTGTGTTTTGGGGTATCTATGAGCTCAGTATGGCGTTAGGTAGTCTGTGTGCTGATGGGTGGGTTGTGTTTCTGTCTTGCTTGTAGTTTGGTGTGAGGTATCCAGCAGTGGCAGTTGCAGGCAGTCAGGTGAAGCTGAGTCTTAGATTCTGATAGAGGCCTCTGTGAGAGCTCTCTCAGATTAATATTCCCTGTGGCTGGGGATTCTCTAGTGGTCTACTATCCTGGACTAATTCCTCCCTCCCCAGAGCCTCATGCTTGGCTTCTGGTCGAGGAATCCAGACCGCACAGCTTGCTTGTCCTGTCAATAAAGGGGATTAAAAAAGACTACCCATACCCCAGACTAATGGTAAAAGTTTAAGTGAAACAAACAAATACTGAATCAAGGAAACACATACATACACAAGAAAAACAAAAACAGAACCCAATAGAACATAAAGCACTAGAACAACAAGACAGAAAAACCCCAGAACGCAATCAGACAATTAAAGAGAAAACCACAAAAAACTCAAAACCAAAAAAACAAAATCTAAGCAGAGTGCTAACTAAAGATGATGAAAAGAAATTAAACAAACCAAGAAGCTTGGTTTTTAAAAAAATGGGGGGGAGGTGGTGGAGAAGACAGTATAACAGAAGGGCAACATAGACATGGAAATATATATACAAAATTTAAAAAGGAAGAGAAAAGGAAAGGAATAAGATGAAGAAGAGAAAGAAATAGAAAGGACAAACAAAACTCCAGAGGAAATGAGAAAACGAGGACCAAATATAACAGGGGCCAAATACAAACAAACACCAAATATAACAAATAGCAAGAGAACAACCAGAGACACTGAAGATCCTCAAAACGAAATCAAACAATTATAATTAGAACTAAGATAAAGACAAAACCTAAAAACAAAAACAAAAGGAGTGTCTCATGTGAAGAATAAAGCAAGGAAACAGCGATCAATAATAATGATTAAAAGGATAATCAGCAATACAGTAAAATAATGTGTCTTCTAGGAGGAAGACAGACAAAAAAGAAAAGGAAAAATGTTATGCCAGGTCATGATGTCTGTTTTGAAGAAGGAGAGTGATGGGGATAAAGGAGACTGTGCTCTTTCTGTAGAGGGACAGTGAAATGCTCTGTGACAAGGAGGCATTGAGAAGAGGCTGCCAAAAAACGTGCCTGGTGTGTTTAAGCAGCAGCAAGGATGAGAGCAGCTGGAGCTGAGTGGGTGGAGGAGAGAGGAGTGAAAAGGGATGAGGCAGAGATGCTATGGGGGCAGGTCATGAGGACTCTTGTAGGCCTTTATAAGAATCAGAAATTGATTCTGAGAGAGGTGGGGAGTCACTGAGGGGTTGGCCATGGGAGCAATGAGATAGAATTCAAGTTGTATCAGGGTTTCAGGGTCCCTGCAGTTGCAATTTGGGGAGTGGTCTCTAGGAGGCAAAGGGGAGAGACAAAGGCCCATGGGCAGGCTGCTGAAGTGGACCAGGGGAGCCATGATGGAGTGGGGATCTATGTTGCTCCCTGGGTCCATCCCAGTTCTCTTGAATAATACGAATGACTTGTTCTGTTAAGGTTTCTATGGAGGCTTCATCACAAATCATGATTCATTAAATCTTTAGCCTGTTGTGATTGATTTAACTTCCAACCCCTCTCCACCTCCCTGAGGGTTGGGAGCAGGGAAAGGGGGAAGGTGGGAATGAAGATTCCCACCCGCTAATCAAGTAGTTGGTTCCCCTGGTACCAAGCCCCATTGTTGCCTTAGGATGGGCTCTATGAAAGTCACTTCCCTTACATGATAAAAAAAAACTCCCTTTTGTTTTAACTTCTCAGGAAATTCCAACAGTTGTAGGAGCTCAGTGCCAGGAATGGGATGAAGATCAAATTAGTATTTTTATGTAAGTCAATAGGTCAACATTCTCTCAATATTCCATTATTCCAGTCCCCATAAGGTAACCAAAGTAAACACCATGGTAAGTTCTCATCCATGCCTTTCCCCATGACAGCATGATTCCTCACACTTTCTTTTTTATTGGTGGAAACTTTCAACCTCACAATCAAGTACTGAGAATAGTATTATTAAAGCCATGGACCCATTATCCAGCTCCAATAATTGTCGACATATGGAGAATACTCTTAATATATCCTCCTTTTTTGTTCTTTGAAGCTAATCAGTGCATCATGTCAATTAATCTATAATATTTGTAACAGGTATGTAATTATTAACAACTTTACCCTGTCATTGTCATGCCTAACAACATTAAGAATAATGTGCTAGAAAGCAGGATATTAAATGGCCTTTTCACATTTCACACCACAGCACACCCACCACTCTCTATTGCAAACAAACTGGTGGTTTCAGTTGTTGATCTTGTTTAGAGAGCTGTGGTGACCATCCTCATATCTAACCCAGAGCCCCTCCCATCCCTGCAGCCCTGCAGCCTGACTTCTGTCTAGAGGCTCCATACAGGGTCCCTGCAAGGCCATGATGATCAGGTACTGTTACAACTCCAAGTCCGGGTTCTATGGGAACTTTGTATATGGTAGCTGCAATGCTAAGAACAACAACTTCAAAATGGGGGAGGACTGTGTGAGGACCTGTGGTGGTGCTATTCTGCCCTGGGGTGAGACAGGAGGCAGGACAGGGTGGGAGAGGAAGGTCTGGGGAAAGAGGTGGATATCAGGAGTTCCCAACCCCTCACACCCCAAAGATGACTTTTTTCCTCACTGCCTCCTAGGAGAAGTGTCTGCAGTGTCCTTTGAAACCATGGACAGAACACGACCTCCACAGGCCGGCTTGGCAGAAGGTCATCCCTAAAAGCTGCATTATCATAATCTGAGCCTTCTCACATGCTCTCCTTTCCTCAGAAGGGAGCACTAAGTCATCCAATCTACAGAGCACATCTACAGTGCTCCTGAGCATCCCAGTTAGGCCTGGACAACTTGGTCCTTCTTGTTGTTCATCCTGGGCCTGCGAGGACTGTGGTTGCTCATTGCTGGGAAGGTCTAGGATCTGTCAGGTGATACAGTACCCAAGTCTGGGGCTTCAGAGATGTCAATCAGCAAGTTCCTTTCCTTTTGCAGAGGACCTGTGAACTGTTGCTGAAGTCTGGGGAGGACCCACTCTGGGCTGGGCTGTGGCTGCTCCTGAAACTTTTCAGCCTCCTCCTCTTCCTTCTCAGCCTTACCTTCCTCAGCAGAAATCTGCCACTTTTTTTGTACCTATGCATCTACTTGCTTTAGTTCTGGTTCATCCAGTCAGCTCTAAGCACCATGAGAGAAAGAATTTTCTTTATCCCTTGCTCTTTGCACACCTCCCATAACAAAGGAGACAGTCTTTAAATATTTGAGGAGTGAAGGAATGAGCGCAGGAACAAAGCTCTTCATGACTGGAGTGACTGTAGAGCCTGGTGTTTGAATCCTCAGTTCTTGTCCTAATCTTCTTCTTCACTGCATCCTCACCTTCATCCTCCACCCCACCATCACTGCTCTCCCTAAGGTGGCAAAATCACTTCTCAGCATCGGTGGTGGGAGAGGTCTCTTCACTAAAGAAGTCCCCGCCCCCACATTGGCGTTGAACACCTGTGGCTTCAAACAGTCTGGGCTTATATTTTTTGAAAAATTCATATACTAATTAAACTAACTGGAGTGAGTTTTGTTGTTGCAACTACGAACCTTAACCCCTAGGTTCCATGGAAATGGTGGTCCTTCTCACTCTTCTGCACAGCAGCAGGCGGCCCCCCATTTTCTGCCCTCACATGATCCCTACCAGGTATAGGATGCTAGCCCCTTATAGTGCATCTCTCTTAATGGCCAACACCATACACACACACACACACACACAAAATGAGTGAGAGGCACCTCAACATGATCACTTTTGCCCTTAACTATTGAGCAACATTAAACTTTGGGGCAGGTTTTTTTCCAGGATTCTCAGAAGGAGAAAGGAAGGAGCATGAGGCTCAGTTGTGCACTTGTCCAAGGAACCCCCTTCCCTGTCGTCTGTGTCAGAAGCTGGCTTCCTAATGCAGCTAAAGAGAATCAAGTTCACCCTTAATGAGCACTGGCCATTTGTCAGACTCTGTACTTGTTATTTTGCCCAAATTCCTTCCCCCTCCTTTCCCCTTTGATAACCATATGTTTGTTTTCTAAGTCTGAGTCCATTTCTATTTTCCTATCACATTTCTTAAGCCAGTCGTCTGTTAATGGGCACTTATGATGCACAGGTCTCGGCTATTGTAAACAGAGCTGCTATGAAAATTGGCGGGCAGGTAGCTTTTCTTTCTTCGTTTTTTTTCCTTCAGATCTTTATTGCAGTATAATTGCTTTACAATGTTGTGTTAGTTTCTGCTGTGCAACAAAGTGAATCAGCTCTATTTATACATATATCCCCACAGCCCCTCCCTCTTGAGCCTCCCTTCCACCCTCCCCATCCCATCCCTCTCGGTCGTCACTAAGCACCAAGCTCATCTCCCCGTGCTATGCAGCAGCTTCCCATAGCTATCTATTTTATTATTGGCAGTGTATATATGTCAATGCTACTCTATCACCATGCCCCAGCTTCCCCTTCCCCCCCGTGTCCTCTAGTCCATTTTCTACTTCTGCATCTTCATTCCTGCCTGTCACTAGGTTCATCAGTAAGATTTTTTCTAGATTCTTTATAGGAGGTGAGTCAGAAATTATCCACAGTCCAGTTATATTCAAACTTCTGTAAATTCTACAGCCAGCCTGCGGATAATTTTTGAATCACCTTAGTATATGTATCAGCATACTTTTTTTTTTTTTGTCTTTCTCACTGACTTCACACTGTATGACAGACTCTAAGTCCATCCACCTCACTACCAATAACTCAGTTTCATTCCTTCTTATGGATAAGTCATATTCCATTATATATATATATATATATGTGCCATATCTTCTTTATCCATTCATCTGTCAATGAACATTTAGATTGCTTCCATGTCCTGGCTATTGTAAAGAGTGCTGCAATGAGTATTGTGGTACACATATCTTTTTGAATTATGATTTGATCAGGGTATATGCCCAGTAGTTGGATTGCCAGGTCCTATGGTAGTTCTATTTTTAGTTTTTTAGGGAACCTCCATACTGTTTCCCATAGTGGCTGTATCAATTTACATTCTCACTAACAGTGCAGGAGCATTCCCTTTTCTCCACACCCTCTCCAGCATTTGTTGTTTCTAGGTTTTTTGATGATGGCCATTCTGACTGGTGTGATGTCATACCTCATTGTAATTGTGATTTTCATTTCTCTAATAATTAGTGATCTTGAGAATCTTTACATGTGCCTCATGGCCGTCAGTATGTCTTCTTTGGTGAAACGGCTATTAAGGTCTTCCACCCATTTTGGGGTTCCATGTTTTGTTTTTTCAATATTGAGTTCATAAATTGTTTGTATACTTTAGATATTAACCCCCTGTTGGTTGCATCTTTTGCAAAGATTTTCTCTCATTCAGTAGGTTGTCTTATTGATCTGTTCATGGTTTCCATTGCAGCACAAGAGCTTTTAAGTTTGATGAGGTTCCATTTATTTATATTTGCTTTTATTTCTTTTGGCATGGGAGACTGATCCATAAAAATATGGCTATGGTTTATGACTGAGATTGTTTTGCCTCTATCCTCTTCTAAGAGTTTTATGGTGTCATGTCTTATGTTTAGGTCTGTAATCCATTTTGAGTTTATATTTGTATATTGTGTGAGGGACTGTTCTAATTTCATTGATTTACACATGGCAGTTCAGCTTTCCTGACACCATATGTTGAAGACACACTGTTTTCTCCATTGTATATTCTTACCTCCTTTGTCATAGATTAATTGGCCATAGGTGCATGTGTTTAATTTAGGGCTCTGTATTATGTTCCATTGATCTATATATCTGTTTGTATGTCCATATCACAATGTTTTGATTATTATAACTTTTCAGTATAGTCTAAAGTCTGGATGGGTGATGACTAAAGCTTCATTTTGTTCCCTAGGGATTACTTTGGCAATTCTGGGTCTTTTGTGGTTGTATATAAATTTTAGGATTATTTCTTCCAGATCTGTGAAAAATGTCTTCAGTATTTTGATAGGATTTATCATTTTAATCCTTGTATACAGTTGTTTTTGTAGTTTTTCTCTATTCATTTCTTCTTTTGTTTTTTCTGTATTTGTTTTGATGATTTTCTTTTAGTATACTTCAGTTACTTTGTTTTCAGTTTTTGATTTGTGGTAGCCATGGAGTTCAACTATGTTGACCCATAACAATACCTCCTTCCTTTAAACTGGAAGTCATTCACGTTCAAACACACTGTATAAGATTTTTGAGCTATCATTCCCAATCTCCATATTTTGTGATTTTGATGCCCTATTTTATATCTTCTTGCTGATCCTTTGTGTTTATTTATTATTTCTTTTACAATTTTTAATTATTTTTTAACCTATGTACTGCTTTATTTAAATGATTTTCAATTCTTCTATATATTTGTCTTTCTTATTGGGATTTTCCCTATCCTATAGATTCTTCCAAATGCAGTTTTCATACCACCTCCTATGGAGATCTCATTTTTACTTGGGCATCAAGTTTCTGAAGGCAGCATTCATCAATAGAATACTGGTTTGTTCCATTGTACCAAAAGGATTCCCTCTTCCCTCTGGCTCTGCCATTCAAAAGTGGTCTAGACACTGCTCCAAGAAACTTGATGACCAATACTGCTGCCTTTGTCCTAAAACATTCCTGCAAATACTGGGAGATGGGGACCAAGGAAGGACCCCTATCTCCCACCAAGTGTCTTTCAGGTCCTTGGAAAACATTTGATAAGTTTCCTCCACAAGCGTGAGATACTCCAAATTGAAAATTGGGGGATTCCCTTATTTACAGTTCAGTACATTTTCTGCTGAGGCTGCTGGAATTGTTGGCACCCTCACAAGGTGCCCCCTCACTGGGTTGGAGGAGAGAATTAAGTGTAAAAAGAGGAGGATGGTCATTAGGAACAGAGGCCCCAGGTCACCCTTCCAACTTGTTTCCCCCAGTTGGGCAAATTTTTGGCAATCAGATAGGGTGGAAATTAAACAACTGAATGACGATGGCTGAGAAGAGGGGGTAGAAGGTAGGTCATGGGCAGGAATCCAAGACTCATTCAGGTATTTCCCAGGTTGCACCACAGATCATTATTAGAACTTCCTAGCTGCAAGGCATTGTCAGAATGGCTTGTTTATAATCTAGGGCATCCCACGTTAAAGGGATGTCCCAGCTTCCCAAGTGGAGCAACTTTAACACTATTTTCATGCTCCTGGCTCTGGGAAGAAGTGAGTTGGAGGAACCTCTAGAGAGTAGAGCTGAACTGCCTCACTACAGATGCAGGAACTGAGGCAAAGAAAACTCAAGAAACACAGATAGTGTAATAAACCAGAACACAGATAGAGCTGGTTCTGCTGCCCTATACCATGTAGTCTTGGGCAAATATCTCCATGTCTCTGTCTTTTATATTGTTTAATTAAAGAATAAGAAAAATGGCTTATACTTGTCCATGTTTCCAACCACAGTCCCCTTCCAAGCTGAAGGAGTTGGGTTTATTACCCAATTCAGCAAGGGACAATGAATGATATGGCATCTCATTAAGAAAATGTGTGAAGGTCTTACAGAATGTGGGCAACTGTGAGATTATTTGGGGAAGAGTTTTCAGGAATCTGGCTTTGTTTTGGATAGATGTTGTTAGGAAGTGGGGCAGTTCTATCATCCTGTGCCTTAATCTTATTCTTTTTTTTTTTTTAAGGTTTATTTAGGGGAGGAAAAGTGGCAGCAAAGTAGAAGGATGTGGAGTTCATCTGTCACCACAGATGCATCAGGAATACATCAATGGATGCAACAGTTCCACAGAAAACTGGCTGAATACTAGGAGAAGATTTTGGACACTGGAAAGGACTATTAAGATCCTGATATAACTGAGTAGGATGGAAGAAAAGAAAAGAAAAGAAAAGAAAAGAAAAAAGTTGAAAGAGAATGGGTAAAAAAAAACATGGGTGGGAACTGCACTCCAGGGCAGGTGTAAATGAAACAGAGGAGAGATTACTGAACTTTGGGAAATCCCCCTTATCTAATGGAGAAATCCCCTCTCCAACAGGGAATTTGACTGGGTCAGAACAGAAGCATTTGGGACTATTCAAAGAGGGTGAAGCGGCTGATCTGTGGCAGATAGAAAAGAGTGAGAAACACACAGACAATCAGTACCACAGCCCTGTGTGTTCCAGACTGAGACATGAGTTCACAGCAGTACAGGGCATCTGGGTGGTGGATTTTGGAGACCAGAGAAAAGGCCCATGATGAGAACGATTGTTGGCTGTGGGGAGACTGACTGAGGGGAAGGGAGGGAAGAAAATCTGCATCAGAGAATCCCTACCATGGAAAACTCGGCTGCCATGGAAACAGGGCACTACTGCTGAGTCACACACAGGGTGGAGGAGCCACTGTTGTTGCCTCTCTCTTTGCACCTGCCACAAACAAAGGGCAGCCCCCTCTGGGCCAGGCTATTGAGCGCCAGTTGAGAAGGGTTAGAAAAATCCCCCTCGGGTACTAGCCCTGGCGTGCCTGCTGGTAACCCCCAGAGGTCAGTACACGGTGACTATCTCTAGTGACATTCGTCTTATGCCCAAGCCTGTCAGCTTCCCTGCACTATTGGCACCACCACCACCACCAGGGCCCCCATGAACCCAGCAGGATGCTACTGCTGACTCACACCCAGCAGGAGGAGCCACTATTGCAGCCTTTCTCTCGGCACCCGTGATGAACAATAAAAGAAGCTCCCTCTAGGCCTGGCTGTCAAGTTCCAGGCAACAAGTAATAAAAAAAAGCCCCCTCAAAGGCTTGCTCTAGCATGCCTTCTACTGAGAACCAAAATAGTCTGGCCAGGACAGGCCATCTCCAGGGACATTCCTCTTACAACTCTGCCCACCTGCTTCCCTGTGCATTTGGCACTACTGCTGGGGCTCCCGCAACACAGACAGGCCACTACTGCTGAGTCACTTGCAGGAGAATAAACCACTATTGTACCCTCTCTCTCACCACACAACAGCATCTACAGATGAACAAAAAAGGAAGCTCCGCTGGTTGCAGACTAATACAATACACCCCTGAGAGCTGGCCTTCACGCACCTTATGCTGGGTACCAGTAGAGAACCGCATGAAGGCCAGATTTCCTACACCCATGGCTGCCGCATCCCTGCATATTTGGCATGATCACCGGGGCTCCTGCATTCCAAGCTGGGTGCTATTGCTGAGTCACACACAGGGAGGTGAGCCACTATCAAAGCATCTCTCTCCCCACATGCCAGTGACTTCAGATGAATAATAAAGGAAGCTATCACTGAGCCAGACCCAAGAGCTCCAGAGACCAGAGTCCTGTGGTTGGACCACATGAAGAAGTGGAGACAAAACTAAACCTGAATGCCACAGATACAGGGACAAAGAAAGAGGTTCTAAAATCTTTCTATCAGCTATACAAGCTACAGACTAAATCCCCATGCTCAGCTAGGTAGACCCCATGTCTTTGCAATATCTGAGTAGACAATGAAAGTTCCCACAAAAGAAAAAGGTCTAGCTCTAACAGCTGTGGACTCTGGGAGCAAGCACACACAGGAAATGGGCCAGATAAGAGCCTAAGTGGACCCCATAGGACACACAGCAGGTCCAGAGTCCAATCCAGAGACAGAGGAGGGCCTCCTGGGGAGGAGAAGATGGCCTGTGGCTCAAGGTGTATACAAGGACACTGGCAGCTTACACCAAAACAAATAGAATGATTATTATTAGGTCTATTGATTTGATTCATTCTGATGTCAGTTCTGGCTGTTTTGTTTTGTTTTGTTTTGTTTTTAATTTTATTACGGTCTTAGTCTTAAGGGATCTTTGCATTTTATAACATACTTTTTCTTCTATTTTTTACTTTTATTTTTATCCTTTTTATATATTTCTTTTTCTAGCTAGTTTTTCTATAGTGCTGAGTTCTCCTCCCCAATCTTTTTTGTCTTCTTTAATACATTTCTGTTTTATTTTGTTCTTTTTCTTTTTATGTTTCCGATTATGCTATGCTCTTCTGTTGCTCTGTGTTTTATCCCTTTTTATATACTTTCTTTTATTTTATCTTATTATACTTTTGATCATTATTATTGGTCACTCTGTTTCCTTGGTTTCTTCTTCAGATGACACATTGCTTTGGTTGTTCTTTTTAGGTTTTGTCTTTATCTTACTTCTAATTATAAATATTTTCATTTTGCAGATCTTCAGTCTATCTGGTTGTTATCTTGCTCTTTGTTACATTTGGTCCTTGTTTCTATTTGATCCCTGTTATATTTGGTCCTCGTTTTCACAGTTCCTCTAGGATTTTGTTTGTCTTTACTTTTTCTTTTTCTTTTTATTCCTTTCCTTTTCTCTTTCTTCTTAAATTTTGTTTATATATTTCCACATCCACATTGCTCTTCTGTTGTACTGTCTTCCTCCCTCCCTCCTTTTATTTTTCTTACCATGCCTGTAAGTTTGTTTCATTTCTTTTCATCATCTTTAGTTAGCACTCTGCTTAGATTTTGTTTTTTTGGTTTTGAGTTTTTTGTGGTTTTCTCTTTAATTATCTGATTGTGTTCTAGGGTTCTTCTGTCTGGATATTCTAGTGCTTTATGTTCTATTCGGTTCTGTTTTTGTTTTTCTTGTGTATGTATGCGTTTCCTTGATTCAGTATTTCTTTGTTTCACTTAAACTTTTACCATTATCCTGGGGCTTGGATAGTCTTTTTGAATCCCCTTTATTGCCAGGACGAGAGACCTATGGGGTCTGGATTCCTCGACCAGATGTTAAGCATTAGGCTCTGGAGAGGGAGCACTGAGTCCAGGACACTACACCTCTAGAGAATCCCCAGCCACAGGGAATATTAATCTCAGAGAGCTCTCACAGAGGACTCTATCAGAGTCTAAGGCCCAGCCTTGCCTGACTGCCTGCAACTGCCAGTGCTTGCTACCTCACACCAAACTACAAACAAGATAGGAACACAACCCACCCATTAGCACACAGACTACCTAATGCCATACTGAGCTCACAGATACCCCAAAACACACCACTTAATGAGGACCTCATCAGAGGGAAATGACTCAGATCCACACACCAGAAAACAGAAAAAAGACACCCCCATCAGGAAGCCTACTCAAGACAATGGACCAACCTCACCACAGGGGGCAAAAAACAGAAACAAAAGGAATTACTTCTAGGCAGCCTAGGGGAAAGAGACATCAAATACTGTAAATTAGACAAAACGAGAAAACAAAGAAAAACCTTGTAGCAAAGGACCAGGATAAATGTGCACAACACAAAATAAATGAAGGAAAATAGGCAAGTTTCCAGTAAAAGAATTCAGAGTACTGATAGTAAAGATGATCCAAAATCTCATAAACAAAATGGAGAAAAAACAAGAAACATTGAATAAGGACCTAGAAGAACTTAAAGAGCAAATAAACACTAATGAACAACACAAAAACTGAAATTAAAAATACGCTACATGTGAAGGAGAAGCTGGGTTGAAGTGAGAGAGTAGCTTTAATATATACACACTACCAAATGTAAAATAGATAGCTAGTGCAATGCTGCTGCATAACACAATGGGATCAACTAGATGATGTGAGATGACTTAAAGAGCTATGATAGGGATGGTGGGAAGAAGTCACAGGAGGGAGGAGACATGAGGATATATGCATAAATACAGCTGATTCACTTTGCTCTACAGCTGAAACTGGCACAACAGTATAAAGCAATCACATTCCAATAAAGAGCTTAAAAAAAAAAAGAAAACAAATACAACAAAATAGAAAAAAAATTGTAAAAATAAATAAAAATAAATAAAGATAGTAGTTGGTCCAAATTCTCAAAAAGAAATTAAAGAGCAAACGAACACTAATGAACAACACAATAACTGAAATTAAAAATACTCTAGAATGAACCAACAGAATAACTGATGCATAAAACAAGTAAGTGAGCTGGAAGATAGAATGGTGGAAATAACTGCCACAAAGCAGGAGAAAAAAAAGGATAAAAAGAATGGAAAACAGTCTCAAAGACCTTAGGAACAGCATTAAGAGCATCAACATTCAAATCATATATGTCCAAAAAGAAGAAGGGAATAAAAAGGGTCTAAGAAACTGTTTGAAGAGATTATAGTCTAAAACTTGCCCAATGTGGGAAAGGAAACAGCCAATCAAGTTCAAGAAGCACAGAGAGTCCCACAGAGAATAGACCCAAAAAGAAACTCATTGAGGCACATATTAAACAAATGAAAATTAAACACAAAGAAAAAATTTTAAAAGCAGCAACAGAAAAGCAACCAATAACATATAAGGGAAAACCCATAAGGATAACAGCTGATCTTTCTGCAGAAATTCCGCGGGCCAGAAGGGAGAAGAAGGATTTACTTAAAGTCTTGAAAGAGAAAATCCTACAGCCAAGAATACTCTACACAGCAAAAATCTCATTCAGATTCAATGGGGAAATCAAAAGCTTTGCAGACTAGCAAAAGCTAAGAGAATTCAGCACTACCAAACTAGCCTTACAACAATTGTTAAAGGGACTTCTCTAGGCAGGAAACACAAGAGAAGGAAAAGACCTACAAAACCAAACCCAAAACAATTAAGAAAATGGTAATAGGGATATACATGTCAATAATTACCTTAAATGTAAAAAGATTAAATGCTCCAACCAAAAGACACAGGCTGACTGAATGGGTACAAAAACAAGACCCTTATATATCCTGTCTACAAGAAAACCAATTCGGGCCTAGGGACACATGCAGACTGAAAGTAAGGGGATGTAAAAAGATATTCCATGCAAATGGAAGTTAAAAGAAAGCTGGAGTAGCAATACTCACATCCAACAAGCAGCTCATGCTGCTCGCTATCAAAAAAGCAAAGAAACCAATTCAAATATGGGTGGAAGACGTAAATGGGCATTTCTCCAAGAAGACATACAGATGGCTGACAAACACATAAAAAGATGCTCAACATCAGTAATCATTAGAGAAATGCAACTAAAAGCTGCAATGAGGTATCACCTCACACTGGTTAGAATGGCCATAATCAACAAAATCTAGAAACAATAAATGTTGGAGAGGGTGTGGAGAAAACAGTACCCTCCTACACTGTTGGTGGGAATCTAAATTGGTACAGACACTATGGAAAATAATTTGGAGGTTCCTTAAAAAACTACAAATAGAACTACCCTATGATCCAGTCATCCCACTCCTGGGCATATACCCAAAGAAAACCATAATCCCAAAAGAAACTTGTACCATAATGTTTATTGCAGCACTATTTACAATAGCCAGGACATGGAAGCAGCCTAAATGCCCATCAACACATGAATGGATACAGAAGATGTGGCACATATATACAATGGAGTATTACTCAGCCACAAAAAGGAATGAAATTGAGTTATTTGTAATAAGGTGGATGGACCTAGAGACAGACCTTTACTCTGTCATAGAGTGAAGTAAGCCAGAAAGAGAAATAAAACTACCATATGTCAACACATATGTATGGAATCCAAAAAAACAGTATTGATGAACCCAGTGGCAGGGCAAGAATAAAGATGCAGATGTACAGAACGGACTTGAGGACATGATGGGAGGGGGGAAGGGGAAGCTAGGGTGAGGGGAAGTTGGGAAAAAGTGAGGGAGTAGCACTGACATATATATACTACCAAATGTAAAATAGATACCTAGTGGGAAACCGCTGCATAACAAAGGGAGATCAACTCGATGATTGGTGATGACTTAGAGAGGTGGGATATGGAGGGCAGGAAGGAGTCGAGGGGAGGGAGGTGATACGAGGATATGTGTATAAATACAGCTGATCCACCTTGTGGTACAGCAGAAACTGGCACAACAGCGTAAAGCAATCATACCCCAAAGAAGAGCTTTAAAAAAAGATTGATTGATTGATTGACTGATTGATTGATTGATTTTTGGATGTGTAGGGTCTTTGTTGGTCTGTGCAGGTTTCCTTGCGTTGTGGCAAGGGGCTACTCATCATTGAGTTTCATGGGCTTCTCTTGTTGTAGAGCATGGAGTCTAGGCAGACTGGCTTCAGTAGTTGCAGCACGTGGGCCTGGTAGTTCTGGAGCAAAGCCTTAGTTGCTCCAGGGCATATGGGATCCTTCCAGGCCAGGGATCAAACCTGTGTACCCTGCACTGGCAGTGAGATGTTTAACTACTGTGCCTCCAGGGAAGTTCAAACCTTAATCTTATTCTGAAGTGAACTTTCAACTGAGACCTGCGCAGGTGCAACCAACAGAATTTGCTATGAGATTGCTCACAGAGGGGTGAGGAAAAGGTAGGATGAAGGACAACACTCAGCCTTCTGGGGGAAGGTACGGCAAGCAAGTCTTTAGGGGGAAGGACAGTGAATTCCGTTTGGTCATTGTTGAGTCCATGGTGCTTGTAGAACATGTAGGCAAAGATGCGGAGGAAACATTGATTCATTCATTCATTTATTCATGAAATGTTTATGAGGGATAAAATACATGGGGACCGAAATCTTTGATCAAACCCCATGGTTTCAAACTCTGGCTCTGTCAATTTATTAGCTGTGTGACCGATTCAGTTTCCTACTGTTATACATTTGTAAGTGCAGATAGACCTTGGACACTGCCCACAAAGAGGGACTCATCCTCCCATTTACATAGGAGGAAACTGAGGGTCAGAGAAGGTGGGAATTGCTGGTACCTCGGAGGCTGAAAGTAGGAGACTGAGTTCCCTGTCCTGATGCGCTGGTAAAAGTCACTGAGTAGATGAGAATCTCTAAGTAGCTCTGAGAGAGGCAGAAAAAAGTCATATAAAACACCCATTAGAATTTATTGGTAACCTACCATGTGCTAAGCCCTGCACATACATCTTCATCTCTAAATATCACAACAATCTTAACAGGTTTTTCTTCCATTTTAAAGTCACACAAGCTGAAGCTCAGAGGATTCAGTCCTTCTCCAAGTCACATAATCAATCCTGGCAGGGGCTGATATTCAAACTCAACACTCTCTGTCTCCGATGATTGTCCCTAAAAGAGGTTTGAATGCTGTGCCTTCAAAAGCACCAAATATTTACCAGTGGAGACTCAAAGCTCTTCAAATAGTGGATCTGTGCTTTTCATCATTTTTTATGATGAGACCAAGTGGAAACAAATTTCAGTAAAGAACTGTGTTCTCATTTGTGCCATGACAGCCTTACCCATGAGTTAAAAGAGGATGATGGCTGAGAAAAGGCCATTGCATTGAAAACCGAGGAACTTGGTGGTGACCCTGGGGAAGGAATCGCATCTCACGGGTTGTGAGCAACAGAAACTGACTCTGGGTTTTGGAAGCAGAGAAGGAATTTGTGAGAACAGTGGGGGGATATGGTGAGCATCCATTCTGCCTTCCTGATTGTAACCTTAAGTAAGATCCTCCCGGACTCTTCTGTTGGCACTCCCAGCAATAAGTGATTTAGTTCAGCTCACAGACTGAAGGGAGTGCTAAAAGATCCCAGCTAGAAAAGTATGGTAAACAAGGAAGAACCATGTTCTTCCCAGGCCATCTCTGAATAACCTCCATTTTCGGGTCTTTTGGGATTCGTTCATCAAGTTTTAATTCCAGGGAGAGCTTCTGATGGCCACTCTTGGTCTGGGAGTAGTGGGCACTTTGATTGATAGATGGCCCATGCTACCACTCCTGGCTGGGGGAAGAGTCATTTCTCAAGCAAAATCAGGTTGCTGTATCAGAAAAAGGACAAACAGGTGCTCAGTGATGAAGCAACAAAATAGCCTATATACACAGAGAGAGAAATTTCCATGGAGAGAAGGGAGTTTGAATGGGTCCAACAGTCAAGGAAGATAGCTCCACTGTTTGTTCCTGGGAATTTCTCAGATCTTCAATGTTCACTTGTTTACAGGCACCTTCAAGTGGGCATCTCTCCAGCTGATTATGTCACCTCCTCTTTTAACTTGCCTTCTTCCCTTTCTCTTTCCTTTCTAACTTGCCTTCATAAATATGATTTTGCACTGAAAGTCCCACCCACAATCTTTGATGCATCGTCTGTGGTAATATCAGATAGATTTGCATGTGTGATGTGTGTGTGTTTGTGTCTTTGTAACATTGAAATAACCGGGGCCCCATGACTAACAGCTTTTGACAAGTATCTTCCTTCTGTTTTTCCCCCAGCAAATCACTTTCCCTTAGTTGAACTTCAGTTTCTTCATCTGTCATATAGGAACAATAATACTTACTTCATAACATTATTAAAGAAGATGAGGTTACCTTTTACTGAACACTTAGTGTGAGCCCAGCCTGCAGGTCACAATTTTGAATTCCTTCCAGGCCAGGTGAGTGATGAGAATGGAAGTATTTGGAGTGGGGGTGGGGGAAGGGTGGACAACAAGGCACGATGGGGATTACGGACACCTAAGAGAATGCTCCCCTCATGAGAAGAGAGCAGCTCTACTTAGCTTAGTTCATGGTTTTCACAGTGTGGACCCTTGAGCAGCAGCAGCAGCAGCCCTGGAAACCTGTTAGATGCAGAAACTCAGGTCCCACCCCTGACCTAGTGAATCAAAAATCTGGGGGTGGAGATCTCAAATATGTCTTTGAACGCCTGGTTAAGTGAAACTGATGCTCACTCAAGTTTGAGTCCCACAGCGCTTGTTAAGTTGCAGGACTGTGCTGCCAGGTCATTTACTATCCCAACAATGTTTACAATTTACTTTTTTTTTTTTTGAGGGGGGGTACACCAAGTTCAATCATCTGTTTTTATACACATATCCCCGTATTCCCTCCCTTCCTTGACTCCCCCCCTCGAGTCCCCCCCACCCTCCCCACCCTACAATTTACTTTTATATGAAATTTCACACTGTTAAATCTTAGCCAGTGTTTCAAAAATATATAGTGTACTGTGTTGTTTAAAAATATTTATATTCTAACCAGATTCGCATCCTCTGGATTATGCTTTTCCTTTTAATCCTTACAATAATCCGAAAACACCCAGTATGTATGACACCACTTGAAGGAAGGAGACTCAGGGAGTCTCCTGGTGGTCCATTGGTTTAGATTCTGTGATTCCAATGCTAAGGGTGAGGGTTCAATCCCTGGTTGGGGAACTATATCCCATGTGCTACACAGCTCAGCCAAAAAAATAAATAAATCCAAGTTAAAAAGGAAGGAAGAAGTCTATGTAGGTCCAAAAAGTGAGGTGCTATATATCACATAGCCAGAGAGTGGCCACTCGTGACTTTGATATGAATGTACCTCTCATGGGACCTCTTCTGCCCACTCCGAGTGCATTCCATCCACTTCAGGAAGGGGCCTTAGAGAGCATGGAATCCAAGATTCTGATTTTGCAGAGGGAAAAACTGAGGACTAGAAGCAGAGATATGACCTGGGGTCCCACAGTATTGGGATCAATGTTTTTTATTCAGAATATAACCCCTGTGACTTTCCCTCCTTGTGATTTCTCTGAAGATGCCCCTAGGGGCTGGAGAGGTTTGAAACTAGAGACCTCAGTCACTCATGAGCAGGGAGGTGGGCAAGTGGAGGCAGGATACCCCCATCAGTTTGTTTCTAGGTCTGGGGGTGAATAACCTGGACGAGAGGGAGCAGGACCAGGACAGAAAGCCATTGGGAGAGAAAGACAGACAGATGAGAGAGGAGGGGACAGATAAGAGGTGTCTCTACTATAAGGGTCTCTGCTGGTCTCTGGTCTCAGTTGGACAGACCGCAGCAGGAAGAGGGGCAGGGCCAGAGGGCCTCCTCAATTATGATCCTAGTTGTGATGCCTGCTGGTTGTGGATCCTGAGCAAATCACTTTACCTCTCTGAGCCTCTGCTTTCTGATTGGCAGAATGGGATGAGAATCCCAGATGTTGCAGGACTGACATGAGGCTAAATAAAATCATACATGTGAAATGTCTCAGGAGAGAGCACACAGTGGCTTGTTTTGTGAGTACCCCAGTCCCGACGCCCTTCTGTCCTGGGACAGCACAGTATTAAGACCTCCTGCCCTTCTCAAGGGAAAGGGTGTATTTGTGCCAGGTAGGCAACCCCTCCTGTCCTCTGCAGCTCACCTCACAGCTCTGTGCCTGTTTGACATTTGGCTGGGCTTACTCCTGGTGCTTCTGGGCCTTGAGTCAGCTCTGTCTCTGTAACCCTGGAAGTGGAACACAGAGTGTGTGTGTGTGTGTGTGTGTGTGTGTGTAGTGCAAGAATGCTTCTCTGTGTTTGGAGTGGGGGGCCCTTGGTGTTACATGGTTGTAACTGGGAGTGAATGTATGGGAGTGAGTGAGGGGAGTGGGGGTATGTAACCCCTCACACATGCGCTATAGTTTAGAGCTTACAAAGCAGCAGAGTTCATGGTGCACAGGCTCTGAAGCCAGATTCCTGGGTTAGAGTACCAGCACCATGCGTATTTTTATTTTATCTATTTTTATTTACTCATTTTTTGATATTTTAATTTTTTAAATTCTACCATCTATTGGAAAATACCTTTCTATTAATTGATTAATTTTGGCTGTGTCAGGTCTTGGTTTTGGCAGCTGTGATCTTCCTTGGGGTATGCGGGATCTTGGGTTGCGGCATGCGTGCTCTTAGTTGGGGCATGCAGACTTTTTAGTTGTGGGCTGCATGGGGAATCTAGTTCCCCATCACAGATGGAATCTAGGACCCTTGCATCAGAATGGTGGAGCTTTACCCACTGGACCACACCAGGGAAGTTCCTCTCATTTCTTTAAATACTCTGTTGTGGAAGGGGTGTTTCTGCTGGTCACTAGCTAGAACCATTAATTACAAACACTATCCTTATTTTATAATACAGAAAGTAAAGCTCAGAAATGTTGAAATTTCCCCCCAAGAATTCAAAGAGTGAGTAACAGCACCAGTACCATCTCTGTTCTTGTTTATTTAAATACTATGCTTGTTGTGGTCCCTATGCCTCAAGTTCCTCATTTCTAATTAAACAGATACTCTCTGTTCTCCAAAGATGCCCCCACCCCACATCTTTCCAGAGGCAGGAGCATGAAAATCTTGTCAAAGTTGCTCTACTTGGGAGAACTGGGATCTGCTGTCTTGGGAAACTCAGGCAGCAGCTAAGTGACATCTCCATGCTGCTTTTTCCTCCCTTGAAGGATTCTTAGAAGGATTAGTAGAAGAATGCAGGCAAAATGCTAACACAGAGCCTGGCACACTAAAAGGGTAGTTGCCCTTCTTTAACTGGAGTAACAAGCCCTCTCCTCACATATGACCTCGGGCAAGGGGATTCCTCGGAAAAATTGGACAACTGAGACTCATGCTCCTTCCTTTCTTGTTCTGAGAGCCCAGGAGAACATTCTGCACCCAAATTTGACCTGGCACAGGAAGTAAAGGACAAAAGCTTTCATTTTGTGGCATCTGTCAACCGGTTTTTTTGTGTAGCATCAGGTGGCCATTAAGAGGTAGACGGTGCTTTAATGTGTTTGCTTCCTATATCTGATAAGGCCCAGGTTGAGGACAGGAAAAGAGGAGGTGCCCACTGCTCTGCAGAATAGTGTGAAGGACCAGCATTTCCAGGGACCCTATTGGTTAAGGTTCTTAGCTGCAAACAACAGAAACCACTCCAGTTAGCTTAATTTTAATATGAATTTATTGAAATAATAGACAGATGGTTTAAAGCCACAGAAAGGAAAATCTGGAACAAAATTATGGAGGAAATGAGCTTCTTTATTGAAAACACCTATGCCACCACTGATGCAGAGAACTGGATGCCAGAAATTCCACCTTAGCCACCCACAAAGAGAGCAGTGATGTTGGGGAGGGGGGTGAAGGTGAGGATGCAGTGAGGATGAGAGTTAAGACAAGAATCCTGGCTTCAAACCATAGGCTCTATAGGTTGTCAGCAATGTGCTCCTGCATTCATTCCTTCCTTCCTCTAATATTTATGGACTGTCTCCTTTATGCCAGGAACTGTGCTATGTGCAGGTTATAAAGAGAAGACTTGCTCTCATGCTGCTTCAAACATACTGGATGAGACAAAATTAAGGCAAGTACACCTATGGGGAGGCAGGAAAGAGGCAGGGTTCTGCTGAGGGGGGCGGTTGAGAAGGACTCAGAGGAGACCAAACTCTTTTAGAGGAAGCCACAGCCTAGGCGTGCATGAATCCTCCTCCAACTTCAGAGTTTCAGGAAAGTCGAGGTCCCAGGACCTCTGCAAAAAACAAAAAAACAAAAAAACAAAAAAAACAGCAATTTGCAGATTGACATCCATGAAGCCCCAAACCTGGATACCATTCATCCTGACAGATGGTAGACTTCCCACAAAAATGCAACCACAGTCCGCCCCAGGACCAGAATGACCAACAAGAAGAAACTGCGTTTTCCAAGCATAGGTGGGGGCTCAGGAGCATTGCACACCTGCTCTGTATGGTGGCTGATTCAGTGGTCCTATCTGAGAAAGGCGGAGCATGTGAGTGGCCTCAGATTATCAGGACGAGGCTTCTGGGGGTGACCTTCTGCCAAGTGGAGGATGCGCTCAGTGTGTGGTTTCACAGGACACTGCAGCCACTTCTCCTGGGAGGCAGCGAGGAGAAAAGACCCTGTGCGGGGGTGAATGGTGTGTGGCCACCTGAGCTCCACTTCTTTCTCCAGCCTTTCCACTCACACCTTGCCCTGCCCCCTTTCTTACCCCCAGGTGCCTGCATGACAACCGCAGGTGTTCATGCAGTCCTCTGCCCTGTGGAAGTTGTTCCTCTTACTCAGGCAGCTGCCATATATGAAGATCTCACAGTGCCTAGACCTGATCTCACAGTACCTGATCCTCCAGTGCCTGCAGGGACCTGAGTAAAGAGGCTCCAGGCAGAAGTCAGGCGAGAAGCTGCTGGGATGGGAGGGACTCTGGGTCAGTTATGAGGATGGTTATCTCAGGTCAGTCTACAAGGTCACAGCAGAAACCACCAGTTTGTTTGCCACAGAGAATGTTAGGGTTGTGGGGGATGGTAAAATTGAAAAGGCCTTTTGACAATCTGCTTTCTGGGACATTATTATTAATGTTGCTAGTCATTACCATGATATGGTAATCATGTAAAAATTTATATCTCCTTCATGAAGTGCTGTAAGATTAATTGGTTTGATGCCTTTGGTTCGCCGCAAAGAACTCTGCCGGAAAGGAATTAAAAAAAAATTGGTGGACAAGGTAAAAACTACTCTCCAAAGGGAGTCCAACTCAAGGATGGAAGATGCCTTAGAGAACTGGGGCGGGGAGGGTGGGGAGGACTCGCGGGGGGGGAGTCAAGGAAGGGAGGGAATACGGGGATATGTGTATAAAAACAGATGATTGAACCTGGTGTACCCCCCCAAAAAAAAAGAAAAAAAAAAAAAAACTACTCCATTTTGTACTAAAGCTCTGCAGTATGTAGGCCTTAGCATTCGACCATTGCTTCGTCTCCGTTCCCCGCACCCCATTAATATACAGTGGTTACTGGGTGAACATTAATGCTGCTTGGGTAGAGGTCCTGCTCAGCCATTGGCTGTCACTACAGTGGGCCCCACCCCTAAGCGAGCAACTGTCAATGAGCGACCATTAGAGGGGCATTGAACCCAAAGTCAGCAGAGTGGTGGTCCTCAGGTAGAGTGAGGTAAGAGGCAGATCCTGTCCTTCTCCCCCTCAGCCCTCCAGCTCACCAGGCCTCAGACCAGCTGGTGAGCTGAAGGGCACAAGGAACAGACTGGGGGTGTGTCCTGCAGGGCTCCAGACCCACTGGCTGGACCCAGGCTATCCCTGCCTCTGCCACCTAAGGACAGCAGCGGTTTGCATGGCACACAGCCTGGGGGACCTGGCCCCCACTGTTTCGGTGGCCTAAGGAGGCTGAGGGCAAGTTGGGTGTGGGAAGACATTCAGGAGCTTTTCTGAAACCTTGAAAATGTTAAAGTATGTGGGCCGAGCGATGGGATTCAGAATGTCCTGCTTGAGCAGTGGAGGAGCTGAGGGTGCGGGGCGTGGAGACTATGGGGGCATAGGCAGAGGGTTGGCCGTCTCTAGGGGCGCAGCCCCTTTCTCACTGCACACCTCATATCACCCTGTTTGGCCCTGAAGGATGGCTGGTTAGCCAAAGAAGGGTAAGATTCCTCAAGGGAGGAACAACCTAAGACAGGCACAGTCGCAGAGGGGCCAACAGGGGTGGGGCACAGACCCCTAATATCTGAGAGAGGTCTCCTGCCCCCAGGGCTGTTTTGCTCTCCACGCCCAGCTCAAATCCACACCTGCTCAACTCACACCCAGGAGGCAAACAAAGATAATTGCCCCAGTCATGTGAGGCCTTTGATTATTTATGGGAGTAACCTGAGAATGTTAGCCAAGAAACCAATAAAAGCAACGTGGGATGAATCAGCAAGGCTCTTGATCCGAGAGGTCTTGAGTCCCCCAGTCCCACTTTTCTCTTCAGTCTGTGTCTGTGTTTTCTTCAAGCTTGCGGCACCCGTCACTCACCTCGAGTCGCCGAGCTGGTCTCAGCAGTTGGGTCTTGTGCGCCTGGCCTCCTCAGCAAGCACAGCTGGGCAGGGTCTGGGGACTTGGCCCTGAGGGCACTGCCAGCTGAGTTTTGCCTCCACAGCTGGCATTGGGCACTGGTGGAAGGACCCAGACTGGGTGCTGGACGAATGCTCTGGGGCAGGGTAACCACTTCCCCGTGGGGACACTTTCCTCTTAGCCAGGCCTGGACTTCAGAGGGTGAAAATTTTTGCTTAGGACCTTGCCTTTCCTTGTCAGAGCAGAGAGTAACATTTAGTTGGTGGAGATTTACAGGAACATCATTGCCTGACCACCACCAAGAACAAAGGATCTGACACTAAGTTTACAACAACTAACCACGCCCCTCCCTCACCTTTCCTATGAGAGGGCTTTGCTGAAAACTTTCACGTGTGGGGGTTTTTCAGACACGAGCCACCCATCTCCTTGCATGGCCCAGTAGTAAACCTTTCTCTGTTCCAAACTCCAATGGTTTGTTATTGTTTGGCCTTGCTGTGTGTCAAGCATATGGACTTGAATTTCGGTAACAATGTGTCAGCAATTATTGGAGCTGGGTACCTGGGATTTATAATACTATTCTTTGTACTTATGTGTAGGGTAAAAAGTTTCCACCATTAACAAAAATGTGTGAAGGAATCAGGCTGTAATAGTGAAAGTCATGAAGAAAACATACAAGTGTGTTCTCTTTTCTTACCTCACGGGGACTGTATAAATTGAATATTGACACTGTATTGATATTATGACTTATAATAAGACATATATATGTTTGTCCTTCATCCTTTTCTTGGCACAGAATTCCTAAAACCCTTGGTAGTTCTTAAATGCTGAGAGCAGTAAAAGTGTCTTTTGTTATGTGAAGTAGATGACTTTTGGGAAGACCCTACTAACCTCAGAAAGGGCTCTGGTTGCCAGGGGAAACCACAGCCTGACAGGAGGCTCGGACATTTCATGCCTATGCTCCCCCATGGATTCCATCCACAGTCTCCCACACCCCCAACCTAAGGGAGGGGAGAGGAGCTGGAGGTTGAACAATCATCAATGGCTAATGACTTAAGGCACCATGACCAGGTAATGAAGCTTCCATAGAAACCTCAACAGAGCAAGTCATTCCTGTTATTCAAGAGAACTGGCATCGATCCAGGGAACAGCATAGGTACACCCTCCATCATGGCTCCCCTGGACCACTGCAGCAGCCTGCTCACTGCACCTCTGTCCCTGTCCTTGGGCCCCTAGAGGCCACTCTCCACACTGCAGCCACAGGGATGATGTCCCATTGCTCCCATGACCAGTCCCTCAGTGACTCCCCATCTCTCCCACAGCCAAATTCTGATTCGTATCCTGCAAAGCTCGTCAGGATCTGTCCCATGGCCTCTTTGGTCTCATCACCTTCCCCTCCCCTCCCCTCCCCTCACATCCACTCAGCTCCAGCTACCCTGGTAATTTCTCTCACTGGTTTACACCAGGCATGTTCTGTCTGCAGCCTCTGCTCCAACACCCCCTTGTCACAGAGGGTTTCGCCCCTGAGTGTACAGGAGGAGCACAGCCTCCTTTATCCTTATCACTCTCTGCCTTCAACAAACTCATAACCTAGCATAGTATTCCCCCCTTTTGTTCTTCTCTCTCCCTCCTAGAAGGCAAGGTATTTTGCCATATTTTGTCTACAGCTCTTTCCCTGCACCAAGAACAGTGCTTTTAGGGACTTCATAACTATAAGGCAAGGGAATGAATCTCCCATTTCATGCTCACACCAAGCACAGTCATTGATTAGAATGAATATAATTGAATTCCTGTCTCCTTGATGATGGGGCCGGTCTGCATAATTTTCAGTCCACCTCTAACATTCTACACACTGAGAGGATAATAAAATAATAGTCAATAGTCTATCAAGGGACAAGGGAAAGGGCCTTGAGACATTATTAACATTGTATGAGGCTTAGTTAGCCCCACGAGCCAACTCACACAGGCGCTGGTTCTTGCTTTCCCTGCAGTTGCTCTCTTCAGTGAACCCATGTCTTTCTGATTAATTTTAATACTAGAGGAATGATCATTATTTGATGCCTAAATTTTTTTCTTGCCCAAAGGAAGTAGGTAGAGAAATTTTTCAGAGTAACACATCTTGGTGCAAAATGGACAAAACTGGCCATGGAATGTGATTAAACTCTTTAAATTTAGGACAAGTAAGCTGCTCAAAGAACTCATGTAACATGGTTCCCCTATTCAGGGGAGGAAACTGCAGATGACTTGCCCCAGGACACAGGGCATGTGGGTGGTAGGGTCAGGACAAGATACTATCATGTCACAACCCATTTGATAAACTACCTGATTCTGGCAGGAATTCTGAAAATACAGGTAACTTGTAACGGTTTTCTGGGTGCGGTGTCCCACTTTCAGTACTCCCCTGTCCTCGAGCCTCACGTGAGCCCGGAAATCACAGGGAAGAGTGCATCTGGAATTTTCCCTGACGCCAAGGATTTGGTGTCTCTACCAACGCCACCCAATTCCGCAATATGCACTGGTCATCCAACAAGTCAATTTACTACTTTTTAAAATTTTATTTATGTAAGTATGTGTGTATTTATTTATGTATTTGTGTGTGCGTCATCTTCGCTGCAACTTCCGGAATCATTTTTGTATGCTCCGAGATCTTAATTGTGGTCTGCAGGATCTCTGTTGCCAGGTGCAGGATATTCGTTGCCAGGTCCGGGATCTTCGTTGCCAGGTCTGGGATATTCATAGTGGCCTGCAGGATCTTCATACCCGGGTGCAGTATATTCGTTGTGGCCCCCGAGATATTCGTACTGGGGTGCAGGATATTCGTTGTGGCCCCCAAGATATTCGTACCCGGGTGCAGGATATTCGTTGTGGCCCCCAAGATATTCGTACCCGGATACAGGATATGTGTTGTGCCCTGCGGGATATTCGATGCAGCCTCCGGGATGTTACCTAAGCTTTGGAGGATGTTATTTGAGACCTCCTGGACTTTCATTGTGGCTTTCTGAATCATCTTTCCGTTATAGGGAGTCTTCCTTACAGGCGGCGGGATCTTTGGGGCTGGCGGGATCTTCCTTATGGTGGCCGGGTTCCTCTTCATGGTGAGCGGGACCTTCTTTATGGCCTGTGGGATGTTCCTTAAGGGCGTCCACCGCCTACTTGAGAGGGACGGGAACCTGAACTTCATAAACCCTATTTTCGGGCTTCGGATCTTCCTTGAGACATGAGGAAGTTTCCTTCTGCGTGCAGGATCTTCTTTGTCACATAAAGAGTCTTTAGTTGTGGAATGAGTGATCTTTAGGTGCGGCGTGTGAACTCTTATTTGCAGCATGTGGGATCTGATTCCATCACCAAGGATTGAACCTGGGTGCCCTGCGTTGGAAGGGGGGAGTGTTAGCCACTGGACCACAAGGAAAATCCCTCCATTTACTTCTGATACTAAATCCGTGGAGTTGGTGCAGGTCCCGTAGGTTGAGGGCTCAAGACTGTCCTCACTTCCAATGCCAGCCACGTGGTCTGGAGTCACTCTAGCTTGTGACCAACTGGCTAAAAATTGGAGGCTCCAGGACCCCACTTCCATGTTCAATAACTAAGAGAAATGGTGACTGATATCAGGAAAACACTTTCCTTATTGTTCCCATGCTATTGTGAAGAATGAAACTTAGGGACAGGAAAATAAAGGAGATGCATAGGGCACAAGGGGAGTAGAGGTGTGCAGAGCCCACAGGCCCTAGTGGAACACACCACCCTCACAGCACATCCATGTGGTCACAACTCCAAAAGCTCTCTGAACCCCAATATTTTGGATTTTTATTCAGGTGTCAATAAATAGGCATATTGATTGAATCAACAGCCACTGGTGATTGATCTGCATCTCAATACACTCTCATCTCCTGGAGGTGCTGGGTGGGGGGTGCTGAAAGTTCTAACCTCTATATTCACATTTGGGATTTGTTGGAGACCAGCCCCATCCTGAAAGTCTCTCAGGTGACATTCCTTTACTCATCTCATTACCATAAAAACGACAGTAAATTCCAGGAATTTTAAGAGGTCTGTTCTAGAAACCAGGACAAGGATCAAATAATGATCTTTTAATTACAATACACTGAGGTTCAGGGACACGGCAATGACCAGGAATAGAGAGTCTCAGAGATGGAATCCCTGATGTGGTAGAGTTAGGTGGAGTATGTATTTTCTTAATTTGAATTTGAATTTTTTTTTCCTACTGATAGTCCTGAAATGTCCCTGGAGTTCAAACTGCTGACATTCCCAGGAGAAATCCAGAGATGGTTGGCAGCACCCACCCAACTCCCCAGCTTCTTCCATGGACTCCCCTCATTCCCCCCACCCCCAGCCTGTAGAGGAGAGGTGAGCCGGAATTTACCTTTGGCAGGTCTCTTGTCTTGATCCCCCGGGGTGCAGGACACTAGGGTAACCAGGAAGACGAGAAGGGTTACAGAGAGGCAGAGCTGGCTCATCTTCGTAGCCTTGCTGGAGGGCTTCTGAGGAATGCTGGGGGCTGACAGGGTTTATCATACCCCAGCTGAGGGGTTGGATCAGGTGATGAGGAGGGGAGTGAAGAAGGGGAGGAGCTGGGGTCAGTCTAGTTTATTGCGCAATCTCTCCATCTAACCAGGCTTTCTGCTTCTGCCTGCTGGGTCCATGTGCCCAATAACAGCATGTCTCAGACTTGATTATGCCTGTGGGGCTCGTGGAAATATGGATTGTGATTCCACAGGTAGAATGTTGTCCAATATGTTGACTCAGGGAGCATCCCAGCATCTAGAGCAATGCATGGCAGGTGATGGACCGTCAGTGAGTGGATGAGAGAAATTCAAAGGACAGATAAGTGAACAGCAGTGTGTTAGCTCAGGTCCTCCTTTTCAGCCTCCTGCAGATGTCATCACATCTGGGCATCAATGCCCTTCACTCTCCCTACCGAAGTCAGAAGACAGGTGTGACACAGGAGACCTTCCTGCAATTATTGCAGCAGCTTTTCAACTGGATGGACACTTGCTGTTTACCTTGCACTGGTCCTGGCAAATGCTTAGCTGAGGGAAGATGATGTCCTTGCAGTGAGAAGGAATATATGTCTATTGCCTCCATTGCTTCCACAACAACCCACAATGTGGGCAGCACAGATTGAGGTGACACCTGAAGATGTGGGGCTCTGGGAGATTTCTGGCCCCAGGCAACAAATTTAGGAAAAGGGAGAGCTGGGACTCGAACTGAGGTCCACCGATCCCAAAACCACTGGTGGAGAGACCAGAGTTGGGGGGGTGGATGCTGCAGTTGAGCTTCCAAGTTCCCCTGAAATCCACTCCAGGCCCTGAGATCCACTCACCCAGGCAGCTCACCTGTGGGTAAAACCAAGTGAGGGGCGCTGGGTGGTCATACTATGGAGATGTGTTCAGCTTCCTACTTCCCCTCACCCACGCCGCTTACTCTTTTTTCTAGCCAGAAAATCAGGCTTTTTGCCTCAGATGGAGATAGTCTGAGGCTAACCATGTGCCTGGACAAGTGCCAGGTAAAGAGCTTGTGTCCATCCAGTTGAGATGCTGCCACAATGGGTGCAGGAGGGTGTCCTCTGTCACACCTCTTGAGGTTGGGGGCAGGTGGCAGGTTGAAGTGCTTTCATGTGCAGATGTGATGACATCTGCAGGAGGCTGAACAGGAGGACCTAAGCTAACACAGTACTATTCACTTATCTGTCCTTGGTTTGCTCTCATCCACCCCCTGACTATCCATCACCTGCCATGCACTGCTCTAGGTGTTGGGATGCACCACGAGGCAGAAATAGAACAAAATTTTCACTTGTGGAATCATAATCTGTGTTTCCACAAGACCCACAGGCATAGTCAAGTCTTAGAAGTACTGTTACTGGGCATTTGCCCCCAGCAGGCAGAAGAAAAAAGCCTGGTTATGTGGGGAGGATAAATGTGAAAAACACTGACCCCAGATCCTTCCCTTCCTCACTACTTACCTCTTTGCCTGTCCCACCCCTCAGCTGGGGAGTAAAAACCTCTGTCAGCCCCAGCTTTCCTGAGAACCCCTTCTTCAAGGCCATGTATATGAGCTGGCTCTGCCTCTCTACAGCCCTCCTTGTCCTCCTAGGCACCCTGCTGGCCACCACTCCAGTGGGTGAAAACAGCCACAGCCAGAGTAAGACCCGACTCATGTCTCCTCTACAGGCTGGGGCAAAATGAGGGGAGTCCACAGAAAGGGCTGGGGAGCAGGGGTGGGAGAGTGTGCTGCCGATCCTCTCTGGATTTCTTCTGGGGTTTTGGACGGTTTTAAATGCAAAGATATTTACTGACTCTCAAAAGGAATCATTACTTTCCAGCTTTTAATAAAAGTAACCCACAGAACCCTAACAGACCAGCAACCCCATCTCTGAGACCCTCCATCCCTGGTCACTGCCTTGTCCCTGAACCTCACGGTAGTGTAATGAAGAGATCCATGTTTGATCCTTGTCCTAGTTCATGGCCCAGACCTTCTGAAACTCTTGGAATTTACTGTCTTCTTAGATCATGAGATTAGTCAAGACTGGCACTCCAGATAGCTTCCAGATGGGACTGGACTCCAGAATATCCCACCTGGTGATTAGAGGGTTAAAACCTTCAACCTGCAGGGTCTCTGAAGAGAGGAGAGCAGACTGAGGTAGAGTTCGGTCACCAAGAGCCAATGAATCAATCATCTTGCCTACCTCCAACCGTCAATTAAAACCCATAAATATTGGTTCCAGAGAGCTTCAGGGGATGTGAACACATCAATGAATTGTGAGGGCGGTGTGTTCTGAGAGGGCATGGAAGCTCCCCCCTCCCACTCCCCCTTTGCCCTGTGCATCTTCTACATAGGGCTGTCCCAGAGTTTTATCCTTTATAATAACTGGGAACAGTAAGTAAGTTCTGGGAGTGGTTCTATTGATTTTTGAATATGGGAGGTGGGGTCATGGAACCTCTGATTTTATAGGCAGTTGGTCACATGTATGGGTGACCCGGGGACTTGTGATCAACACTTGAAGTGGGGGCCTTCCTCAGGGACTTAGCCTCAACCTGTGGGGTCTGGGCTACCTCTGCAGATTTAGCAACAGAAGTGAATGGACCTGGGGGATGCCCAGGTGGTGTCAGATCTATCCCTACACTAAGAAGGATGTTTTTTAGGGACAAAAAGCATAAATATTTGATAAATATCTGTCAAGGGAATGAATCTCTCATTTCATACTCATGCCAAGGGCACAGTCACCAAAAAGACAGGATATGGTAAAATTCCTGATACTGAAATGTCTATTTGATGATGGGCATGTCTATATAATTATGAGACCACCTCTAACATTCTGCATCCTAACAGGAAAATAAAATAATAGTCTGACCAGGGGACAAGGGGAAACGCCTAGAGTTTTGACGAATACTGTACCAGCCTGGAAAAAAAAAGTCTTGCCCCCACATGCAAACTACAAAAGGACTGCATTTCTTGCTCTCCCTGCAGTTGCCTCAGGAAAGGAAGAAGCTCAGCTGTCACTCAAGTTTCTCATTAGTTTCATAATAGAGAAATGATCATTATTTGGCACTTAAAAGTTTTTCGTGGCGGTTGGTGAGGAAATGTCGATAGACAAGTCCTTCCAACTAAGACATTTTGGTGGAATGTGGACATCTTTGACCATAAAATGGGTTAACTCTTTATATTTCATGATTGGTCATCCCTTCAAAGAAGTCATGTAACATGATTCCCCTGTTCAAGTAAGGAAACTACAGAAGACTTGCCCCAGGACACACAGCATGTGGGTTGTACAATCAGGATGTGACACTAACATGTCAAAACCCATTTAATAAAGTACCTGATTCTGCCAGAAATTCTAAAAATGCAGATAACTGGTAAGGACTTCTGAGTGCAACGTCCCACATACAATAGTCCCCTGTCCCCAAACCTCACCCCAGCCACAAATTATAGAGAAGAGTGCGTCCGTGTTTGGTCCCTGACAGCAAATGTGTGGTGCCTCTACCAACACCAACAAATTCTCGAACACCCACTGGACATCTCAAAGGCTATGCACTTCTGATGCTAAATCTGCAGAGCAAGCCCAGGCCCAACAGGTTGAAGCTAAGCCCCTGAGGACAACCCCCACTTCCAGTGTTGATCACAAGTCCCAGGATCACCCACACATACGACCAACTGTGTATAAATTCAGAGGTTCCATGACCTCACCTCCCATATTCAATAATCATTAGAACCACTCCCAGAACTCAGGAAAGCCACTTATTTACTGTCCCCAGTTATTATAAAGGATAAAACTCTGGGACAGCCCTATAGAGAAGATGCATAGGGCAAAGGGGGAGTGAGAGGGGTGAGCTTCCATGCCCTCTCAGAACACACCGCCCTCACAATTCATTGATGTGTTCACATCCCCTGAAGCTCTCTGAAACCAATATTTATGGGTTTTAATTGACGGTTGGAGGGAGGCAAGATGATTGATTCATTGGCTCTTGGTGACCGAACTCTACCTCAGTCTGCTCTCCTCTCCCCAGAGGCTCTGGGGGTTGAAGGTTCTAACCTTCTAATCACCAGGTGGGAACTTTTGGAGTCCAGTCCTATCTGGAAGCTATCCAGGGTGCCAGTCTTGACTAATCTCATGACCTATGAAGACAGTAAATTCCAAGAGTTTCAGAAGGTCTGGGCCATGAACTAGGACAAGGATCAAACATGGATCTCTTCATTACACTACAGTGAGATTCAAGGAGAAGGCAGTGACAAGTAATAGAGAGTCCCTTGACCCCAAACCTCACCCCAGCCACAAATTATAGAGAAAGTGAGTTCAGGTTTGGTCCCTGAAAGCAAATATATGGTGTCTCTACCAACACCAACCAATTCTCCAGCACTCACTGGACATCTCACAAGTCAATTCACTTCTGATGCTAAATCCATGGAGGTAGCACACACCCCCACAGGTTGAGGCTAAGTCCCTGAGGAAGGCCCCCAAGGCAAGGTGGGGTGGGAAAAGGGCAGGATCTGGGTAAGGTCAACCACTGAAGCAAGAGGCCTTTCAATTACCTCTGAGGAAGAAGGAGACCTATTTAGAAGACAGACTATGGCTCTCCTCTAGCACTGGGGGAACTTCCTGTGGGTGAACTTCTAGAAGCTGACACTTCGACAATGAATGCTATTTGGTCCTTTCTCTACTAAAGTCGACAGCACATTTAAAAAAGCAGTCTGGAGGAGCACAGACCTGGGCAACAAGGAGAGCAGCAAGATATGGCACTGCAAGCTGTCCCCGGCCACTCTGGACGGAATCATAGTGAACATCATTCACAACACTTCTGATTATCCTCCCAAAGTTTTACGATTTTTGAATGTGGCTTTTGAGAGCTTGGGTGATTCTTTCATTGCTGGGGAACATCAAGGAAATATCTATGTTTTTGACTTGTATGGAAACAGGTTTAATCTTGTTCAGCGAACATCGCAAGCTTGCACAGCTCTGACCTTTAATCGTCATTGGAAGTCTGAATTCCTTGTGGCATTAGCTGATTATTCTATTAAATGTTTCAATACAGTCACCAAGGAGCTGGTCAGCTGGATGTGAGGACATGAGTCATCAGTGTTTTCCATCTCTGTGCACGCATCCAGGAGATACGCCATCACTACTTCTTCTGACACAGCACAGCTATGGGACTTGGATACCTTCCAAAGAAAAAGAAAGCTGAATATTCTCCAATCTGTGGGTATACAAAAGGTTTTCTTTCTACTCTTAAGTAATACCATCCTCAGCTGTTTTAAAGATAATTCCATCTTCGCCTGGGAATGTGATACTCTTGTTTGCAAATATCAATTTCCAGCTCCACCTGAAAGCTCTAGTATATTATACAAAGTGTTTGGTGTGACCAGAGATGGCTGAATCCTGGCTGCTGGGGGCAAATCAAATCATCTTCATTTATGGTGCTTCGAAGCTAAACAGCTATTTAGAGTTATCCAGATGCCCACCAAAGTTCGAGCCATTCGCCACCTAGAATTTCTTCCTGATAGTTTTGATGCTGGTTCTAATCAGGTTCTTGGAGTGCTAAGTCAGGATGGTGTTATGAGATTTGTTAATATACAGACTTGTAAACTTCTCTTTGAAGTTGGGAGCCTTGACGAAGGAATTAGTTCATCAGCAATTAGCCCACATGGACGGTATGTTGCATCTATTATGGAAAATGGAAGTCTGAATGTATATTCAGTTCAGACTTTAACAAAAGAAATCAATAAGCCCCCACCTCCTCTAGTGAAAGTGCTTGAAGATTTGCCTAAGAGGAAAGTGGATTCTGGTGATCTTAAGATGAAAGTAACGTCAGGAAGAGTACAGCGGCCAGCAAAATCAAGGCAAAACAAAATACAAACTAGAACATTAACACAAGACCTGACTGGTAATTTTTAAAATAAAGAGAATGAGTTGTCAGGTGGATTAAACAAAAAGCATTTACAAATGTTATTAAAAGGCTATGGTGAATATCCAAGGAAATACAGAATGTTTGTCTGGCACTCTCTGCTACAGCTGCCTGAAAACAATACTGCATTTAGTAACCTTATAGATAAAGGTACTCATGTGGCATTTCTCAACCTTCAGAATAAATACCCCATCAAAAGTAGGAAACTACTCAGAGTATTACAGAGAACACTGCCTGCATTAGCTCACTGGTCCGCCATCTTTAGTGACACACCATATCTCCCACTCCTGACATTTCCGTTTGTAAAATTATTCCAGAACAAACCATTCATCTGTTTTGAAGTTGTTGCTACTCTTATAATCAATGGTGTCAACACTGGTTTGAATATTTTCCTAATCCTCCTATCAATACTCTTAGCATGATAGAAAACGTTTTGGCATTTCATGACAAGGAACTCCTGCAGCACTTCATAAATCATGATATAACTTCCCAGCTGTATGCACAGCCTCTTCTTGAAACTGTGTTCTCAGAAGTACTGACAAGAGAAGAATGGCTAAAATTATCCGATGATGTCTTTTCCAACCGTCCCTCCTTCCTCCTGATGACAGTTGTGGCCTGCAACATATGTTCCAGAGCTCCTTTGCTCAACTGTAATCTTAAGGATGATTTTGAGTATTTTTTCAAGATCAGAATAACCTGGATATAAGTGCTGTAATTAGAGAAGTTTATCATCTCATGGATGCCACACCCACTGATATTCATCCAGACAGCATGCTTTTTGTGGCACTGACAAAAGGGCAATAGCCAGTATTTAATCAATATCCAAAGTTTATTGTGGACTGTCAGACACAGGAACAGGAAAGAATAAGGAATGATGAATTGGATTACTTAAGAGAGAGGCAGGTAGTTGAAGACATGCAAGCTGAAGTAGACCAGCAAAGAGTTGAAGATGAAGCTTGGTACCAAAAACAGGAACTGCTTCCTAAAGCTGAAGAAACAAGGAGAGAAATGCTCTTACAAGAGGAGGAGAAGATGATACAGCAAAGACAAAGACTAGCTGCTGTGAACAGAGAGTTGAAAGTAAAGGAAATGCACTTACAAGATGCTGCAAGAAGGCATCTACTGCAGCTTCAGCAAGATCAACATGAAATGGAACAAAGAAGACTGGATGATGAACTTGAGAGAAAGGTACATACAAGAGATCGAGAAATTGCTGCAACAGCCTAGAAATGAGACATCTGGAACTTGAATCACAAAAAAGACTTTATGAGAAGAATCTCACTAGAGAAGCAATTGCAAAAGAAATGAGAGAAGATGCAGATGCCTATAGACAAAAAGTGGATCTTGAAGAACACATGTTTCATAGACTGATAGGAACAGATCAAACTCAGAACCAAAAAACTCAGAAGTTAATTGAAGAAAACTTGGCAAAAGCTGAAGAAGTGTGTCTAAATACTGACTGGTGAATTCAAGCTTTACATAAACAAAAACGCAATGATCTACACTGAAATGAATGTTACCAGGAAATAGCCAAACTCCTTCAGAAAAACAGAAAAAGAAAAAGAAATAGAAGTATTAAATGCAGTGATGGAGGGGGAAACTAAATAGTGGGAGGAAGCTGAAGAAAAAGACTTTCATTTAAAATCAGGAAAAAAAAAAAAAAGCTGCTTCTCTTTCAGATGCATCTAGAAGGTAGTTCCCAGAGAAGGAGACACATGATGCTTTAGAACACACTCACCATGCATATAATAAAGCAGTGCACAGGTGCCGAGATGAATGGGTCGCCTCAGGCTGTTTGCCTAGAACCTCACAGTTAAACAGCATTTCTGACATGAAGTCCTTGACACAGATTTCATTAAAGCAAAGAAAAACACATTGTGACACCATGGAACGGGATCTTCTGGAGAGTGTGAGAAATCTCCGCCAGAGACTCGCCACCCAGGCATGGAACAGATGTGAAATGCCTCATCTTTTGGCTGCGTAGGAGGCTGGTAACCTTGAGACTGTCAAAGAGCGAGATAGCTATTTTGCAAACAGTGACACTGATTTTCAGATTATTTATTTTAAATTCCTATAAAGATCAACATTTTGTATGCAAAAATGTGTGTATAGAAATTACATGCTCTCCATAGTTCTGATGTTTGGGGGCTTGTAAATGGCTTATTGTACTTTTCACAATTAAAAAAAAAATTGAAGCTTTTGAAAAAACAAAAAAGGAGTCTGGAGCCAAGGAAACTAAAACTCTATGTGCTTCTAGAAAATTTGCATTTGCTTTGGTCTCTGTTGTTCAAAGTACTTTAGAGCATAATCAACATGGTCCTCAAAAGGACTCAAACCTGGGGATTTCTTAAGGCACATACCATCATCCTCTTTGACAAAGAAAGCATCTGTGGCTCAGAGAGGTGAAGTGACCGGCCCAAGATCACACAGCAACATAGTGAATTACTGAAGCAATCATTTTTTGTTAATACCAAGTCGTTTTCCCATTACACTGTTATAAACTAATAATTACACATAATTATTAAATAACATATGTATAGCATTCCTCCTTTTGTTATCAGATCTGACATTCATTGAAAAATTACTCTGCCAATACTTGTACAAAGCATTTAACAAATATCATATTTTTTAATTCTCATCATGACTTTATGAGATTGATAGAGAAAGAGAAAAGCAACCTCTGACTTCCAAGACCTGACCTGGCATCACAGTGGGACTTAGGGTCTCCTACTCAACACAAACATTTCAGAAACCTTCAACATCAGACAAGCCCATTCTGTGTCCATGATGGATCAAGACAAAAATAGCACATTCAGTAATGATGTTTGAATACAGACAAAATGAACTAAATTATACAAACATGATAATGACCAGGCATCCCCCAATCCTGAGTAACTGTTATTTCTTTACCAAGTACAGCTCTAACTTCCATCTATTCTTCCCTTCTTTGAGTGAAGATAAAGTTACCCATTCAGAGAACTGCCTCACTTCCTGACAGCGGCCATCCAGAGCAGAGCCAGCTTCCCGAAATGCTGTCCTCCCCAAATCACCTAATACAAGACCACATCCTATAAGTTCTTTCTGGCCTTCTCTTAATGAGACATCATATTGCTTTCCAAGGTGATTCCTGTTTCTTACTGCAGTGAGGAATAAACCCAACTACTTCAACAGAATCAGATTCCTCTCTCTACACTCTATGACTTAAGGCAAATTATTTCTTGTTACCTCAAGTTCCTCCTTTGTAACATGAGGAAATATTACCAGTTCCTCTCCCCTCTTTTAGGATTTTTGAGGATTAGATGAATTAACAAGTGTCAACTGCTTAGGATATTGCCTGATACATAGAAGAAGTTATGGTTTATCTGATGTAATTACTCATATAATTAATACTACAAAGGACTTTGACTTTGTAGGGAGAAGAAATTTATGTCTATTGTCTCCATTGCTTCCTAGCAACCCCATGATGTGGGCAGCACGGATCATAGGTGACACCTGAAGACACAGGGGCTCTGGCAGAGTTAAGTCCTCAGATACAAAGTTAGGAAAAGGCAGAGCTGGTACCCAAAATGAGACTGAAGAATCCCAAAACCACTGGGGAGAGAGCCAGAGGAGCGGGGCGGTGTAGGTGAAGTTCCAAGCTCCCCTGAGGTCCACTCACACAGGCAGCTGCCCTGTTTGTGAAACCAGGGGAGGGATGGTGGGAGGTCACACTGTGGAGACGTATTCAGCTCCATGCTTCTCCTCTGCCCACAGCGCTTATTTCTTTTTCTCCCAGAGACTACAGTTGTTGCCCCAGGAAAACATCATCTCCCCCAGCTAAGCTTCTGCCTGGACCACAGCCAGGTAAACAGCAAGTGTCCATCCAGTTGAAAAGCTGCAGTAATGGTTGCAGTAGGGTCTCCTTTGTCATACATGCCTTCTGAGGTTGGTGGGGGTAGCGGAGAGTGAAGTGCATTGATGCCCACCTGTAATGAAACCTGAAAGAGGCTGAAAATGAGAACCTGAGCTAACACACTGCTATACTCTTAAATGTCCTTTGATTTACTCTCATCCACTGACTGACTGTCCATCACTTACCATGCACCGCTCTAGGTGCTGGGATGCTCCCTGAGTCCACATATTGGACAAATTCCACCTGTGCAATCACAATCCATGTTTCCACCAGACCAACAGGCATAGTGCAGCCTGTGAAGTGCTTTTATTGGGTATTTGGCAGAGCAGGCAGAAGCAGAAGTCGTGCTTAACTGGAGAGGTTTTGCAATAAACTGAACTGACCCCAGTTCCTCCTCTTCCTCACTCCCCTTCTCTTAGCCTGATCCCACTCCTTAGCTGGGATGTGTAAAGCTCTGTCAGCCCCCAGCTTTTCTCAGAAGTCCTCTTGCAAGGCCACAAAGGTGAGCCAGCTCTGCCTCTATATAGCCCTTCTAATCCTCCTGGTTACCCTGGTGTCCTGCACCCTGGGGGAAAAAGACAAGAGCCATGCCAAAGGTAAGCCCCGGCTCACCTCTCCTCTACATGCCAGGGGTGGGGGAATGAGGGGATCCATGGCAGGAGCCATGGGGGCTGGGGTGGTGTGGGTGCTGCCAACCCTCTCTGGATTTCTCCTGAGGAGTTGCGCAGTTTGATCTCCAGGGGTTTTTCACAACCCTCAATAGGGAAAAAAAATTCAACTCAAAACAATATATACCCCGCCAAACTCTACCACATCAGGGATTCCACCTCTGAGACTATCTATTCCTGGTTAGTGCTGTGTCCCTGACCCTCACTGTACTGTAATTAAAAGATCAATATTTGATCCTTGTCCTGGTTCCCAGACAGACCTCCTGAAACTCCTGGAATTTACTGTCGTTTTTATGGTAATGAGATGAGTAAAAGAATGTCACCTGAGAGATCTTCAGGATGAGGCTGGGTTCCAAAGAAAGTCAAACACAGGTTTAAAGCTTAGAGCTTTCAATGCCCCCAACCCAGCACCCCTGGGAGATAGGAGGGTATTGTGATGGAGATCAATCACCAATGGCTGATAAGTCAATCAATGTGGCTATTTATTGATACTTCAATAAAATGAATAAATATTGGTGTTCAGAGAGCTTTTGGGGTGGTGACCACATGGAGGTGCTGTGAGGATAGTGTGCTCCACTAGGCCATGTGGGCTCCATACACCTCTATTCCCCCTTTGCCCAACACACCTCCTCCATAGGGCTGTCCCTGAGTTTTATCCCTTATTATAACATGGGAACAGTAAGTACAAGGTTTTACTGATTTAGGTCATCGTTTCTATTGGTTTTTGAATATATACGTGGGGTCATGGAGCCCACGACACTTAACCAATTGGTCTCAAGCCTGAGTGACTCCAGACCACGTGACTGGCACTTAAAGTTAGACAGTCTTGAGCCCTCAACCTGTAGGATCTGCACTAACTCCACAGATATACTATCAGAAGGAAATTGAGGGACTTTCCTGGTGGTCCAGTGGCTAACACTTCTCCCTTCCAATGCAGGGCACCTTGCTCATGAAATCAGATCCCACAGGCTGCATATAAGAATTCCCAGGCCACACCCAAGGTGCCTCATGCTACAAGTAAAGACTCTGCATGCAAAACAACGATCCTGCATCACAAAGGAAACAAAAGAGAACACACAAGAATGTTTTCTTCCTGCCTTTTTCCATTACAGCCTGATGTCTTCATATTTTTTATTAATGGTGGAAAACTTTTACCATACGCATAAGTGCAGAGAATAGTATTATAAAACCCAGGTACCCAGTTCCAATAATAATTGGCATATGGTGAGTATTTTTAACCTGTGATCTCATTTTTTTTTTTTGGTACAGTTTTACTGAAGTTAAACTAAGACTTCATACCACTCAATATTAAAATACTTCATGAAGGAGATATAGATTTTTAGATAATTACCATATCATGGTCACACCTAGCAACATTAATAATAATGTTGCAGAAAACAGGGTTTCAAACGGCCTTTTCAATTTGACCATCCCCACACCCTAACATTCTCTATGGTAAACAAACTGGTGGTTTTATCTGTGACCTTGTAGACTGACCTGTGATGACCATCCTCATAACTGACCCAGAGCCCCTCCCATCCCAGCAGCTTCTGGGCCTGCCTTCTGCCTGAAGTGTCATCACACCAGTGCCTGCAAGGACTGGATCCTTGGGTGCTTCTACAATGTCAACTCTGGGCACTATGACATCTTTACGTATGGCGGCTGTCACGGGAAGAGGAAAAATTTCCCCAGAGCAGAGGACTGCATGAAGACATGCGGTGGTTAGGCGGGCACCCAGGGGTAAGAAAGGGAGCAGGGCAGAGTGGGAGTGGAATGGCTGGGGAAAGAGATGGAGCTCAGGAGGCCACGCACCATTCACACCTGCACAGGGTCTTTCCTCCTCGCTGCCTCCCAGAAGTGGCTGCAGTGTCCTGTGAAACCACACACTGAGCACATCCTCCAATGGACAAATTCTCTGTCACGATAATCCGAGGCTACTCACATGCCCCACTTTTCTCAGGTGGGAACACTGAGTCAGCCACCATACAGAGCAGGTCTGCAGCTCTGGCACCCCACCTAGGCTTGGAAAACTAATTTCCTTCTTGTTGGTCATTCTGGTCCTCGGGTGCACTGTGGTTGCATATTTCTGGGAAGGTCTAGGATCTGTCAAGATTAAAGGTGTCCAAGTCTGGGGCTTCAGAGATGTCAACCAGCAAGTCCCTTTGTTTTTATTTGCAGAGAACATGGGAACCATGCTTCCCTGAAACTCAAAGTCAGTGAGAGACCCATGCATGGTTAGGCTGTGGCTGCTCCTGAAACAGTTTTGTCTCCTCTCAGTCCTTCTCAACCCTCCCCTCCTCAACGGAGCTCTGCCTCTTTCCTCCCCCCACCCCCCATGGGTCTACTTGCCTTAGTTCTGTCTCATCCAGTGGGTTCTGAGCACAATAAGAGCAAGTCTTCCCTTTATCCCTTCCACATAGCACAGTTCCTGGCATAAAGGAGAGAGTCAGTAAATATTAGAGGAGGGAAGGAATGCATGCAGGAGCACATTGCTCATGACCCAAGTAACTATAGAGGCAATGATTTGAAGGCAGAATTCTTTTCTTAACCCTCAACCTCACTGCATTCTCATCTTCATCCACTTCCCCAACATCACTGCTCTCCTTGTAGCCAAGGTAGAATTTCTGGCATCCAGGTCTCAGCATCAGTGGTGGCAGATGTCATGTCAATAAGAAGCCCCTTTCCCAAAAACTTTTGTTACAGATTTTCCTTTCAGTGGCTTCAAACCATCTGTCTTATATTTCAATAAATGCATATTTAAATTAAACTAACTGTAGAGGATTCTGTTGCTTGCAACTGAGAACCTTAACCAACAGGATCCCTGGAAATGCTGGTCCTTCTCACTATTCTGCAGAGCAGGGGGCACCTCCCCATCTCCTGTCCTCAAACTGGGCCCTACCAGGTATAGGAAGCAAACCCATTACAGTGCCATCTACCTCTTAATGGCTGCCCCAAGCTACAAAAAAACCCGGATGACAAACACTCAGAATGAAAGCTTTCACTCTTTACTTCTTGAGCCTCCTGAGGTTTGGGTGCAGGCTGTTTTCCTGACTCTCAGAAAGATAAAGGAAGGACATGAGGCTCAATTTTTCAGATGTCCAACAAATCCCCTAGATTGAGGTCATAAGTTGGGAGGGTGTTTCTTACTCCACTTAAAGATGGGCAACTACCCTTTTAGTGTGCCAGGCTTTTGCCTTCATTCTTCTACTAAGCAGGCTAAGAATCCTTCAAGGGAAGAAACAGCTGCATGGAGATGTCACTTAGCTGCTGTATGAGTTTCCTAACACAGCAGTTCCAGCTCTCCCAAGTAGAGCAACTCTGACAAGATTTTCATGCTCTGCCTCTGGAAAGATGTGGGATGGAGGCATCTTTGAAGAACAGAGAGTTTCTATTTCACTACGGAGGAGAAACCTGAGGCATGGGGACCACAACAAGCATAGTATTGAAATAAGCAAGAGCTGAGATGGTGTTGGTGCTGTTACTCACCTCCTTGTAGTCTTGGGCAAATTTCTCAACATCTCTGAGCTTTACTTTCTTTAATTATAAGATAGGGATAATGCTTGTACTTAATGTTTCTAGGCAGCGACCAGAGAAACACTCCTGTTCCACAACAAGGATAGTATTTAATAACAGCAAGAGGAACTTCCCTGGTGGTCCAGTGAGTAAAACCCTGCCCTCCCAATGAAGGGGTCCTGGGTTAGATCCCTGGTTGGGGAACTAGATCCCACATGCATGCCACAACTAACAGTCTACATCCCACAGCTGAGAGTCCACATGCTGCAACTATGAGTCCGCATGCGGCAACAAAGACCTGGTGAGGCCTAAATAAATAAATACTTCATAAATAAATAAATAAGTAAATAGGAATATTCTGGTTGACACTATAACTTAAAATATTAAAAAGAAATCAATGAAGCAATCAATCAATAAGAACACAGATGGTGCTGGTTCTTTTACCCAGGAATCTGGTTCAGAGTCTGTGCACATGCACTATGCTGCATTGTAAGCTGTAAACTATAGTGCACGTGTGAGAACTCACCCACAATCTCTTCACTCACTCCCATCTATTCACTCACAGTGACAGCCATGTAGCACAAGACTCACCGCCTCTCACTTATCCACACACAGAGAAGCATTCTTCCACTATCACACACACATACACAGACAAACACATACGCAGACACACACACACACACACACACACACACACACACACACAGTTCTCCACTTCCAAGGCCAAGGAGAGAGATCTAGGCTAAATGCCCAAAACCCCAGGAGCAAGCCCAGCCAAATGTCAAACAGTCACAGAGGTGGACGATGAGCTGCAGGGGACAGAAGGGCCTGCCTTCCTGGTACAAAGGCACCCTTTCCCTTGAGAAGGGCAGGAGCTTGCAAAATACAAAGCTGCCCCAGGAAAAAAGGGCATCAGGACCAGGATACTCACAAAACAAGCCACTGTGTGTGAAGGGTCTGCTCTCTCCTGAGACATTTCACATGTATGATCTCATTTAGCCTCATGTCAATCTACATTATCTGGGATTCTCATCCCACTTTGCCAACCGGAAAGCAGAGGCTCAGAGAGGTAAAGCAACTTGCTCAGGACCCACAACCAGCAGGTGGCACAACTAAGATTCTAGTGGAGGAGACCCTCTGGCCCTGCCCCTATCCTGCCTCAGTCTGTCCACCTGAGACCAAGGAACAGCAGAGACTCTCCTTCACAGCAGAGACTCCTCTTATCTCCCCATACCTCTCTCATCTGTCTGTCTATGTCTCCCAATGTCCTCCTCTCCTGCTCCTCCTCCCTCTAGTCCAGGTTAGAGGCTGCCAGACCCAGAAGCCCCCAGATGGGGCTGTCCTGCCACCACCTCCCACCTCCCTGCTCATGAGTGACTGAGGTCTCTAGTTTCAAACTTTCTTACCCACTGTGGGCATCTGCAGAGAACTTACGTGATGAGAACATCACAGGAGTTGTATTCTGGATAAAGGCCATTAGTCCCAACAATGTGGGACCCCAGGTCATATCTCTGCTTCTAGCCCTCAGTTTTTCCCTCTGAAAAAGGAGAATCTTGGATTCCATGCTATCTGAGGCCCTTTTCTGAAATGGACGGAATGCACCTGGGGCAGGCAGATGATGCTTATCTTATTGTGACACTGCCCTGTGAGAAGCACATTCTAATCCAAGTCATGGGTGGCCACTTTTTTGATATGATGTAACAGAACCTCATTTCTTGAACCTACAAAGTCTTCCTCCTTTTCTTTTCAAAATTGTGTTTATTTATCTTTTAGCTCAGGCCATGCAGTATGTGGAATCTTAGTTCCACAACCAGAGATAGAACCCTCAGCCCCTGCATTGGAAGCCCAGAGTCTTAAGCACTGGACTGCCAGGGGAGTCCCTTAGTCTTCCTCCTTAAAACTGGTGTCATGAATACTGGCTGTTTTTGGATTATTTTAGGGATTAAAAGGAAAAGTATAAACAAGAGAATGCAAATCTGACTCGAATGTAAATATTTTTAAACCACACAGTACATTTTACAATTTTGAAACACTTGCCAAGATTTGACAGTGGGACATTTCAAGTAAAAGTAAATTTCTAGCATTGTTGGGAAAGTACATGATCTGGCAACACAGTCCCACAATTTAACAAAAGCTATGCAGATCTAACTTGAGTGAGCATCAAATTCACTTAGCCAGTTGTTGAAACAGAGATTTGAGATCTCCACCCCCCTCCCAGAGTTTTGATTCACTAGGACAGGGGTGGGACCTGAGGATCTGCATCCAACAAGTTTCCAGGGCTGCTGATGGTGCTGCTCAGGGGACCACACTTTGAAAACCATGAACTAAGCCAAGTAGAGCTGCTCTCCTCTTATGAGGGGAGAGTTCTCTCCAGCGTCCATAATCCCCACCTCGCCTTGTTGTCCACCCTGCCTCCACCTACATTCCAAATACTTCCATCCTCATCATTCACTGGCCTGGAAGGAATTCAAAATTGTGACCTGTTGGGTGGGCTCATAGTAAGTGTTCAGTAAAAGGTAGCTTCTTCTTATTTAACAATCTTATGAGATAAGTATTATTACTCCTAATTTACATATGAAAAACTGAAATTCAGCTAAGGGAAAGTGACCTGCTAGAGGAAAACTTGCTGAAAATCAGAAGGAAGACACTCCGCCAAAACTATTAGTCCTGTGGCCCCTGTTATTTCAATATTACAAATACACAACCACACATATCACACAGGCGAATCTATCTGATATTCACATAGATGATGCATCAAAGATTGTGGACATAACTTCATTAGTGTAAAAGCATATCTATCAAGAAAAGGAAGAAAGGAAGTAGAAAGGGAAGAAGGAAAGTTTAAAAGAGGAGGTGACATGATCAGCTAGAGATATGCACACTTGCAGGTGACTGTAAACAAGTGAACATTGAAGAGCTGAGAAATTCCCGGCAACAAACACAGTGCCTTTCACCAAGCAATGAAGCTTTCACCTCTTGGACTGTTTGATCCATTCAAACTCCCTTCTCTCCATGGAAACTTCTCTTTCGAGTATAAAGGCTATTTTGTTGTTTTAACACTTAGCACCTGTTTGTCCTTTTTCTGATACAGTAGCCCCATTTTACTTGAGGAATGACACTTCCTCCACCCACAACTGGTAGCATGGGCCACCTATTAATCAAAGTGCCCCCTACTCCCAGACCAAGAGTGGCCAATCAGAAGCTCTCCTGGAAATTAATCTTGATCAATGAATCCCAAAAGACCACAAAATGGAGGTTATCCAGTGGTGGCCTGGGAAGACCTTAGTTCTTCCCTGTTTACCATATTTTCCAACCTGGGATCTTTTAGCACTCTCTTCAGTCTCTGAGCTGAACTAAATCAGTTAGTCCTGAGAGTGCCAACAGAAGAGTCCAGGAGGATCTCTGTTAAGATTATGATCAGGAAGGGAGAATGGATGCCCACTGTATCCCCATACTTTTCCCACAAATTCCTTCCCTGCTTCCAATAGCCAGAGTCATTCTCTGTTGGTCTGATCAAAGATTTCAGTCACCATGTATGTTATCCCTCATAAATATTTCATGAACAAGTGAATGAATGAATCACTGTCTCCTCAACATCGTTGCCTACGTGTTCTACAAGCAAAATGGACTCAACAGTGACCAAACGGAATTCACTGTCCTTTCCAGAAAAGACTTGTTTCCCCTACCTTTCCCCAGAAGGCTGAGTATGGTCCTTCATTTTAACTTTTCCTTATCCCGCTGTGAGCTATCTCATAGCAAAGTCTGTTGGTTGTACCTGCTCAGTTCTCAGTTGAAAGTTCTTTTCAGAATAAGATTAAGGTTGGTACTTCACTGACAGCACAGTGCTTAAAAATCTCACTACCAATGCAGGGTACATGGGTTCAATCCCTGGTTTGGGAAGATCACATACTCCCTGGAGCAACTAAGCCCTTGGGCCACAATTACTGAGTCCCTTTGCTGCAACTACTAATGCCAGGCTTCCTAGAGCCTATGCTCCACAACAAAAGAAGCCATCACAATGAGAAGCCCATGCAACTCAACGATGAGTAGCCCCTCACCACAACTCAAGGAAGTTCGCACAGAGCAACAAAGACCCAACATATCCAAAAGTAAATAAAGAGATAAGTATATAAATAAAGTAAATAAGTAAATCTTTTTTTAAGCTCTTGCCTGGGGTAAAATAGCTTTACACTGTTGTGTCAGTTCCTGCTGTAGAACAAAGTGAATCCGCTGTATTTATACATATATCTCCATATCCCTTCCCTCATATGACTGCTTCCCACTCTCTCTATCCAACCCCACTAAGTCATCGCCAGTCATCAAGTTGATCTCCCTGTGATATACAGCAGCTTCCCACTAACTATCTATTTTACATTTCCTAGTGTGTATATGTCAATGCTACTCTCTCACTTCATCCCAGCTTCCCCTTTACACACCCCTCCCCACCACTTCCTCAAGTTCGTTCACTACATCTGCATCTTTATTTTGCCCTGACACTGGGTTCATCGGTACCATTTTTTTAGATTCTATATATATGCATTGGCATATGGCATATGTTTTTCTCTTGCTGGCTTATTTCACTTTGTATGACAGAGTGAAGGTCTGTCTCTAGGTCCATCCACCTCACTATAAATAATTCAATTTCATTCCTCTTTATGGCTGAGTAATATTCCATTGTATATATGTGCCACATCTTCTTTATCCATTCATCTGTTGATTGGCACTTAGGTTGCTTCTATGTCCTGGCTATTGAAAATAGTGCTGCTTAATCATTAGATAAATGGAAGTCAAAGCTGCAATGTGGCATCACCTCACACAAGTCAGCATGGCCATCATCAAAAAATCTAGAAACAATAAATGTTGGAGAGGGTGTGGAGAAAAGGGTATTCTCCTGAACTGTTGGTGGGAATGTAAGTTGGTACAGCCACTATGGAAAACATTTTGGAGGTTCCATAAAAAACTAAAAATGGAACTACCATATGATTCAGTAATCCCACTACTGGGTATATACCCAGAGAAAACCATAATCCAAAAATAAACATGTACCATAATGTTCACTGCAACACTATTCTTTGAGAATATAAACAAAATTGATAAACCATTAGCCAAACTTATCAGAAAAAGAGGGAGAAGATGCAAATCAACAGAATTAGAAATGAAAAAGGAGAAGTACAAATGGACACCATATAATACAAAAGATCATGAGAGACTACTACAAGCAACTATATGCCAATAAATTGGAAAACCTGGAAGAAATGGATAAGTTCTTAGAAAAGTACAGTCTCCCAAAACTGAACCAGGAAGAAATAGAACATATAAATAGACCAATCACAAGTATGGAAATTGAGACTGTGATTAAAAATCTTCCAACAAACAAAAGCCCAGGGCCAGATAGCTTCACAGGCGAACTGTATCAAACATTTAGAGAAGAGCTAACACCTATCATTCTCAAACTCTTCCAAATTATAGCAGAAGGAGGAACACTCCCAAACTCATTCTATGAGTCCACCCTCATCCTGATACCAAAGCCAGGCAAATATATCACAAAAAAAGAAAGTTACAGACCAATATCACTGATGAATATAGATGCAAAAATCCTCAACAAAATACTAGCTAACAGAATCCAACAGCACATTAAAAAAATCATACACCATGATCAAGTGGGATTTATCCCTGGAATGCAAGGATTCTTCAATATAAGCAAATCAATCAATGTGATACATCATATTAAAAAATTGAAAGATAAAAACCACATGATAATCTCAATAGACGCAGAAAAAGCTTTTGACAAAATTCAACATCAATTAATGATAAAAACTCTCCAGAATATGGGCATAGAAGGAAATTACTGCACCATAATAAAAGCCATATATGACAAACCAACAGCCAACATCATCATAAATGGTGAAAAACTGAAAGCATTCCCTTTAAGAACAGGAACAAGACAGGGGTGTCCACTCTCACCATTATTATTCAACATAATTTTGGAAGTGTTAGCACAGAAATCAGAGAAGAAAATGAAATAAAGGATTCCAAATTGGAAAAGAAGAAGCAAAATTGTCACTCTTCGCAGATGACATGATATTATACATAGAAAACCCTAAAGACTCTACCAGAAAACTGCTAGCACTAATTGATGATTTCAGGAAAGTAGAAGGAATCAAAATTAATGCAGACAAATCTCTTGCATTCCTATACAATAACAATGAAAGAGCAGAAAGAGAAATTAAGGGAACTCTCCCATTTACTATTGCAACAAAAAGAATAAAATACCTAGGAATAAACCTACCTAAGGAGGCAAAAGAACTGTACACAGAAAACTATAAGACGCTGATGAAAGAAATCAAAGATGATACAAAAAGATGGAGGACATACCATGTTCCTGGATAGGAAGAATCAACACTGTGAAAATTACTATACTACCCAAAGCAATTTATAGATTCTACACAATCCCTATCAAATTACCAATGACATTTTTCACAGAACTAGAACAAGAAATTTTACAATTTGTATGAAAACACAAAAGACCCCAAATAGCCAAAGCAATCTTGAGAAGGAAAGATGGAGCTGGTGGAATCAGGCTCCCTCACTTCAAACTATACTACAAGGCTACAGTGATCAAGACAATGTGGTACTGGCACAAAAATAGAAATATAGATCAATGGAACAGAATAGAGACCCCAGAGATAAACCCACACACATATGGGCACCTTATCTTTGACAAAGGAGGCAAGATTATACACCTCTTCAAAAAGTGGTGCTGAAAAAATTGGACAGCTACATGTCAAAGAATGAAATTAGAACACTCCCTGACACCATACACAAAAATAAACAAAAAATGGATTAAAGACCTAAATGTAAGGTCAGACACTATAAAACATATACAATGGAATATTACTCAGCCATAAAAAGGAATGAAATTGAGTCATTTGTAATGAGGTGGATAAACCTAGAGACTGTCTTACAGAGCAAAGTAAGCCAGAAAGAGAAAAACAAATACCATATGCTAACTCATATATATGGAATCTTAAAAAAAAAAAAAAAAAGGTACTGATAAACCCAGTGACAGGGCAAGAATAAAGATGCAATGTAGAGAATGGACTTGAGGACATGGGGTCGTGGGTGGGAGAGCTGAAGGGGAAGCTGGGAAGAAGTGAGAGTGTAGTATTGACATATATACACTACCAAATGTAAAACATATAGCTAGTGGGAAGTTGCTGTATAACATAGGGAGATCAACTCGATGATGGGTGATGACTTAGAGGGCCAGGAGAGGGAGAGTGGGAGGGAGTCGCAGGAAGGAGGGGATATGGGGATATATGTATAAATACAGCTGATTCACTTTGGTGTACCTCAGAAACTGGCACAAAAGTATAAAGCAATCATATTCCAATAAAGAACTTAAAAAAAAAAACTCTCAGAGGAAAACAGGGGCAGAACACTCTATGACATACATCAAAGCAAGATCCTTTTTGACCCTCCACCTAGATTAATGGAAATAAAATCAAAAATAAACAAATGGGACCTAATGAAATGAGATTTTGCACAGTAAAAGAAACCATAACCAAGACAAAAAACAACCCTCAGAATGGGAGAAAATATTTGCCAATGAAGCAACCAGCAAAGGATTAATCTCCAAAATATACAAGCAGCTCATGCAGCTTCATACCAAAAAAACAAGTAACCCAATACAAAAATGGGCCAAAGACCTAAATAGCCACTTCTCCAAAGAAGATATGCAGATAGCTAAGAAACACATGAAAAGATGCTCAACATCACTAATTATTAGAGAAATGGAAGTCAAAGCCACAATGAGGTACCACCTCACACCAGTCAGAATGGCCATTATCAAAAAATCTAGAAACAATTAATGCTGGAAAGGGTGCAGAGAAAAGGGAACCCTCCTGCACTGTTGGTGAGAATCTAAGTTCGTGCAGCACTATGGAACAGTATGGAGTTTCCTTAAAAAACTAAAAATAGAACTACCGTATTATCCAGCAATCCCACTACTGGGCATATACCCAGAGAAAACCATAATCCAAAAAGAAACATGTACCACAATATTCATTGCAGCACTATTTACAATAGCCAGGAAATGGATGCAGCCTAAATGCCCATCAACAGATGAATGGATAAAGAAGATGTGATATATATATACAATGGAATATTACTCAGCCATAGAAAGGAATGAAACTGAGTTATTTGTAGTGAGGTAGATGGACCTACAGACTGTCATACAGAGCGAAGTAAGCCAGAAAGAGAAAAACAAATACTGTATACTAACTCGTATATATGATATCTAAAAAAACGGTACTGATGAACCCAGTGACAGGGCAAGAATAAAGATGCAGATGTAGAGAACGGACTTGAGGACACAGCAGGGGGGAGGGAGCGAAAAGAAGTTGTGATGAAGTGAAAGAGTAGCACTGACATATATAAACTACCAAATGTAAAATAGATAGCTAGTGGGAAGTTGCTGCATAACATAGGGAGATGAACTTGATGATAGGTGATGACTTAGAGGGATGCGATAGGGAGGGTGGGAGGGAGTCACGGGAGGGAGGGGATATGGGGATATGTGTATAAATACAGCTGATTCACTTTGGCGTATAGCAAAAATTGGCACAACAGTGTAAATCAATTATATTCCAATAAAGAGCTTAAAAAAATAAATGAGTGAAAACTCAAAAAAAGAAAAGAAAAGAAAAATGAGGAACTTTGTGGTGACCATGGTGAAGGCATCATATCTCGCTGGTTGTGAGCAACAGAAACTGACTCTGGCTATTGGAAGCAGAGAATGTTTTGAGAACCCTGTGGGGATGTAGTGGGTATCCATTCTCCCTTCCTGATTGTAACCTTAACTGAGATCCTCCTGGACTCTTCTGTTGGCACTCTCATGACTAACTAATTTGGTTCAGCCCATGGAATAAAGGGAGTGCTAAAAGATCCCAGGTTGGAAAGTATGGTAAACAAAGAAGACCTAAGGTCTTCCCAGGCCACTTCTGAATAACCTCCATTTCAGGGTCTTTTGGAATTCATTGATCAAGATTAAATTCCAAGGAGAGCTTCTGATTGGCCACTCTTGGTCTGGGAGTAGGGGGCACTTTGATTCACAGGCAGCCCATGCTACCAGTCATGGGTGGAGGAAGCATCATTCCTCAAGCAAAACGGGGCTACTGTATCAGAAAAAGTACAAACAGGTGCTAAGTGATACAGCAACAAAAAAGCCTATACACTCAGGAAGAGAAGTTTCCATGGAGAGAAGGGAGTTTGAACGGGTCCAACAGTCAAAGGAGAAAGCTCCATTGTTTGGTGAAAGGCACCCTGTTTGTTTCTGGGAATTTCTTAGCTCTTCAATGTTCACTTGGTTACAGCCACCTTAGAGTATGCAGGTCTGCAGCTGACTCATGTCACCTCCCATTTCAACTTTTCCTTCTTCCCTCGCTTGATGAATATGATTTTACACTCATAAAGTCACATCCACAATCTTTGATGCATCATATGTGTTAATATCAGATAGATTTGCCTGTGTGATGTGTGTGTGTGTGTGTGTATTTGTAACATTGAAATAACCAGGGCCACATGACTAATGGTTTTTGATGAGTGTCTTCCTTCTGATTTTCAGCTGATTTTCCTGCAGCAAGTCACTTTCCCTTAGCTGAACTTCAGTTTCTTCATCTGTCAAATAGGAATAATAATACTTAACTCAAGACTGCTAAATAAGAAGAAGCTCCCTTTTACTGAACATTTACTCCTAGCTCAGCCCTCAGGTCACAATTTGGAATACCTTCCAGGCCAAGTGAGTGATGAGGATGGAAGTATTTGGAGTGGGGGGGGAGGGCAGGGTGGACAACAAGGCGAGGTGGGGATTATGGAAACTGGAGAGAATGTTCCCCCCTTGAGAAGAGAGCAGGCTTGGCTTAGTTCATGGTTTTCAAAGTGTGGTCACTTGAGCAGCACAATCAGCAGCCCCAGAAACCTGTTTGATGCAGAAACTCAGGTCCCACTCCTGTCCTACTGATTCAAAATTCTGGGAGTGGAGATCTCAAATATGTCTTTGAATGCCTGGTTAAGTGAAACTGATGCTCACTCAAATTTGAGTCCCACAGCTCTTTTTAAATTGCAGGACTGTGTTGTCAGGTCATTTACTATCCCAACAATGTTTACAATTCACTTTTATATGAAAATACACACTGTTAAATCTTGGCAAGTGTTTCAAAAATATAAAATGTACTGTATGGGTAAAAAATACTTATATTCTAACCAGATTTGCAACCTCTGGGTTCTGCTTTTCCTTTTAATCCTTAAAATAATCCTAAAACACCCAGTATGTATGACACCACTTGAAGGTGGAAGACTCAGAGAGTCTCCCGGCGGTCCAGCGGTTTAGATTCTGTACTTCCAATGCTGGGGGTGTGGATTCTGATCCCTGGTTGGGGGACTATATCCCATGTGCTACACAGCTTGGCCAAAACTATAAATAAGTCCAATTTTTAAAAAGGAAGAAGGAAGTCTATTTAGGTCCAAAAAGTGAAGTGCCATATATCATGTAGCCAGAGAGTGGCCACTCATGACTTTGATATGAATGTACCTCTCACTGGGCCTCTTCTGCCTGCCCTGAGCACATTCCATCCACTTCAGGAAGGGGCATTAGAGAGCATGGAATCCAAGCACACAGTCATTGACTAGAATGAATATAATTGAATTCCTTGATGATGGGGCAGGTCTGCATAATTATCAGTCTACCTCTAACATTATTATCCTGAGAGGATAATAAAATAAGAGTCAATAGTCAAACAGGGGACAGGGATAGGGCCTTGAGACATTATTAATATTGTATCAGCCTTGGCCGCACGAGCCAGCTCACACAAGAGCTGCGTTTCTTGCTTTCCCTGCAGTTGCTCTGCTCAGTGGTCCCATGTCTTCCTGATTAATTTTAATACTGGAGGAATAATCATTATTTGACACCTAAATATTTTCTGTTTACCAAAGGAGATAGGTAGAGAAATTTTTTCAGATTAACACATCTTGAAGGAAAACGGACAAAATTGGACACGAAATGTGATTAAACTCTTCAAATTCATGACTGGTAAGCTGTTTAAAGAACCCATGTAACATGGTTCCCCTGTTCAGGGGAGGAAACTGCAGATGACTTGCCCCAGGACACAGGGCATGTGGGTGGTAGGGTCAGGACAAGATACTATCATGTCACAACCCATTAGATAAACTATCTGCTTCTGGCAGGAATTCTGAAAATACAGATAACTTGGTAAAGGTTTTCTGGGTGTAGTGTCCCATTTTCATTACTCCCCTAACCTCTAGCCTCAACTGAGCCCACAAATCACAGGGAAGAGTGAGTTTTTCCCTAGTACCAAGGATCTGGTGTCTCTACCAACGCCACCCAATTCCCCAATATGCACTGGGCATTCGACAAGTCAATTTACTTCTTTTTAAAATTTTATTTATGCTTTAATGTCAGTAAGTATGTATGTATGTAGGTAGGTAGGTAGGTAGGTATTTATTTATGTATTTGGCTGTGCAGCGTCTTCCCTGCGACGTCTGGGATCGATTTTGCATGCTCTGAGATTGTTATTGTGGTCTTCAGGATCTCCGTTGCCAGGTGCAAGATCTTCGTTGCCAGGTCTGGGATCTTCGTTGCCGGGTCCACGATACTCGTTGTGGCCTGCGGATTATTCCTTGCAGCATCCGGGGTCTTAGCTACCTCTTGGAGGACGTTACTTGAGACCTCCTGCATATTCGTTGTGTCTTTCTGGATCTGCCTTGCGTCATAGGAGGTTTTCCTTATGGTGGGCGGGATCCTACCTGAGGTGTCGGGGATCTCTTCGGGCTGCAACATCGGTTTCGCGCTTCGGATCTTCCTTGAGGCATGCAGAAGTTTCGCTGTGCGTGCAGAATCTTGGTTGTCGCTTGCAGAGTCTTTAGTTGTGGAATGAGGGATCTTCAGGTGTGGCGGGTGAACTCTTACTTGCAGTCTAGGGGATCTGATTCCATCACCAACGATGGAATGCAGGCACCCTGCATTGGAAGGGGGGAGTGTTAGCCACTGGACCACAAGGAAAATCCCTCCATTTACTTCTGATACTAAATCCGTGGAGTTAGTGCAGGTCCTGCAGGTTGAGGGCTCAAGACTGTCCTCACTTCCAATGCCAGCCACATGATCTGGAGTCACTCAGGCTTGTGACCAACTGGCTAAAAATTGGAGGCTCCAGGACTCCACTTCCATGTTTAATAACCAAGAGAAGCAGTGACTGAAATCAGGAAAACACTTTCCTTATTGTTCCCATGTTATTTTAAAGCATAAAACTCAGGGACAGGAAAATAAAGGAGATGCATAGGGCAAAGGGGGAGTAGAGGTGTGTGGAGCCTCCATGCCCTAGTGGAGGACACCACCCTCACAGCACCTCCATGTGGTCACAACCCCAAAAGCTCTCTGAACTGAATATTTATGGAGTTTTATTCAGGTGTCAGTAAATAGGCATATTGATTGAATCATCAGCCACTGATGATTGATCTCCATCTCAATACATTCCCATCTCCCAGAGGTGCTGTGTGGGGGGTGCTGAAAGTTCTAACCTCTAAAATCATGTTTGGGATTTTTTGGAAACCAGCCCCATCCTGAAAGTCTCTCAGGTGACATTCCTTTACTCATCTCATTACCATAAAAAGGAGAGTAAATTCCAGGAGTTTCAGGAGGGCTGTTTATGGAGCCAGGACAAGGGTCAAATATGGGTCTTTTGATTACACTACACTGAGGTTCAGGGACACGGCACAGACCAGGAATCGAGAGTCTCAGAGATGGAATCCCCGATGTGGTAGAATTAGGCAGGTTATATATTTTCTTCATTTGAATTTTTTTTTCCTATTGAGAGTCATGAAATGTCCCTGGAGTTCAAACTGCCCAACTTCCCAGGAGAAATCCAGACAGGGTTGGCAGCACCCACCCCACCCCTGTTCCCAGCTCCTTCCATCGACTCCCCTCATTCCCCCCACCCCAAGCATGTAGAGGAGAGGTGAGGCAGGACTTACCTTTGACATGGCTCTCGTGTATATCCTGCGGGGTGCAGGACACCAGGGTAACCAGCAGGACGAGAAGGGGTACAGAGAGGCAGAGCTGGATCATCTTCCTGGCCTTGTAGGAGGGCTTCTGAGGAAAGCTGAGGGCTGACAGAGCTTTTCATATCCCAGCTAAGGGGTTGGATCAGGCAATGAGGAGGGGAGTGATGAAGGGGAGGACCTGGGGACACTCTGGTTTATTGGGCAATCTCTCCACCTAACCAGGCTTCCTGCTTCTGCCTGCTGGGGCCAAATACCCAATAACAGCATGTCTCAGACTTGACTATGCCTGCAGGGCTCATGGAAACACAGATTGTGATTTCACAGATGAAATGTTGTCCAAAATGTGGACTCAGGGAGCATCCCAGCACCTAGAGTAGTACATGGCAGGTGATGGACCATCAGTGAGTGGATGAGAGAAACTCAAAGGACAAATAAGTGAAAACCAGTGTGTTAGCTCAGATCCTCCTTTTCAGCCTCCTGCAGGTGTCATCACATCTAGACATCAATGCACTTCACTCTCCCCCAGCCCCACTGACCTCAGAAGACAGGAGTGACACTGGACACCTTCTGGCAACCATTGCTGCAGCTTTTCAACTGGATGAACAATTGCTATTTACCTGCCACTGGTCCAGGAAGAAGCTTACCTGAGGAAAGACAATGTCCTTCTGGGGTAGCAACACTGTTTTCTGGGTAAAAAAATAAATAAGGGGTGTGGGCAGGGGGGAAGCAGGGAGCTGAACACATCTCCACAGCATGACCTCCCACCACCCCTCACCTGGTTTCACAAACAGGACAGCTGGCTCTGTGAGTGGACCTCAGGGGAGCTTGGAAGATCGCCTGCAACAGCCCCCCTCCTCCGGCTCTCTCCTCCAGTGGTTTTGCGACTTGGACCTCATTTTGGGTACCAGCTCGGCCTTTTCCTAACTTTGTGCCTGAGGACTTAAATCTCCCAGAGCCCCCGTGTCTTTACATGGCACCTGAGATCCATGCTGCCCCAACCATGGGGTTGCTGTGGAAGCAATGGAGGCAATAGACATATATTCCTTCCCCCTGCAAAATCAAAGTTCTTTGTAATAATAATATAATAATGGGTAATTACAGCAGATTAACCTTTGCTTCTTCTATGTGTCAGGCATTATCCTAAGCACTTGACACCTGTTAACTCATCTAATCCTCAAAATTCCTAAAACAGAGGAGAGGAACTGGTGATATTTCCTCATGTTACAGAGGAGGAACCTGAGGTAACAAGAAATAAAGCAATTTGCCTAAAGTCATAGAGCGCAGAGAGAGGAGTCTGGTTCTGTTGAAATACTTGTGTTTATTATTCACTGCAGTAAGGAACAGGAATCACCTTGGAAAACAATATGATTTCTCAGAGGAATGCTAGAAGGAACTTATAGGATGTGGGCTTGTGTTAGGTGATTCTTGGGGTGGGGGGTGGCCTTCAGGAAGCTGGCTTTGCTCTGGATGGCAGCTGTCAGAAAGTGGGGCAGTTCCCTGAATGGGTACCTTTATCTTACCTCTAAGAAAGGAAGACTAGATAGAGGTTAGAGCTGTACTTGGTAAAGAAGTAGCAGTCACCCAGGATAGAGGGATGCCTGGTCATTTTCGTGGTTTGCATAATTTAGCTTGTTTTGTCTGTGTTCAGACATCATTACTGAATGTGCTATTTTTGTCTTGGTCCACTATGCACACATAATGGCCTTTTCTGATGTTGAAAGTTTCTGAAATGTTTGTGTTGAGTAGGAGAACATGAGGCCCACTGTGATGCCAGGTCAGGTCTTGGAATTCAGAGGTTGCTTTTCTCTTTCTCTATCAATCTCATAAAGTTGTGATTAGAATTTAAAAGATATGATACTTGTTAAATGATTTGTACAAATATTGGCAGAGAAACTTTTTAATGCATGTCATATCTGATAATAGTAAGAGTAATAATATAAACATATATTATTTAACAATTATTAATAATTATTAGTTGATGACAGTGTAATGGGAAAACGACTTGGTATTGATGAAGAGATTGGCTTCGGTAACTCACTATGTTGCTGTGTGATCTTGGGCGAGTCACTTCACCTCTCTGAGCCATAGATTCTTTCTTTGTGAAAGAGGATGATAGTATCTGCCTTAAGAACTTCCCAAGTTTGGGTCCTTTTGAGGCCCATGTTGATTCTGCTAAGTGCTTTGAACACCACAGACCAAAGTAAATTGTCTAGAGCACATCGAGTTTTGGTTTCCTTGGCTCCTGAAAGGTTTTTAAATCTGTTGTCAACTGTAGCAAAGAAAGAAACAAAGAGCGTTGATTGTTAAAGTGTCAGCTTCTAGAAGTTCACCCTCTGGAAGTTCCCCCAGTGGCAGAGGAGAGCCACAGTCTCTCTTCCAAATAGGTCTCCTTCTTCCTCAGAGTAGCAAAAAGCTGTCTTGCTTCAGTGATCGACCTCGCCCAGGTCCTGCCCTTTCCCACCCCACCTTGCTTTTATTTCACCCTCTGGTCAAATGAGCTAAGTGTTAACTGTCATAATTACTCATTATCATTCTTACAACAAAGGACTTAGACTTTGCAGGGAGAAGGTACATATGTCTATTGCCTCCATTTCTTCCACAACAACCCATGATGTGAGCAGCACAGATTCACATGACACCTGAAGACACGGGGCTCCAGGAGATTTCTGGCCCCGGGCCAAAAAGGAAAAGAGAGAGCAGGGACTCAAACTGAGGTCCACTGACCCCAAAACCACTGGTGGGGAGACCAGAGTTGGGGGGTGGATGCTGCAGCTGAGCTTCCTGATCCCCTGAGATCCCCTGAGATCCACTCACCCAGGCAGCTCTCCTGTTTGTGAAACCAGGTGAGGGGCACTGGGTGGTTATGCTGTGGAGACGTGTTCAGCTCCCTGCTTCCCCTCTGCCCACACCCCTTACTCTTTTTTCTACCCAGAAAAATCATGGTTTCTGCTTCAGATAGAGATAGGCTCCCCCGGGGCTCAAAATATGCCTGGACAAGTGCCAGGTAAATAGCTTGTGTCCATCCAGTTGAGATGCTGCCACCATGGGTGCAGGAGGGTGTCCTGTGGCACACCTGTCCTGAGGTGGGTAGCGGGGGAAGGCAGGTGGAGTGAAGTACATTCATGCCCAGATAGGATGACACCGGCAGAAGGCTGAACAGGAGGACTTGAGCTAACACACGGCTGTTCACTTCTCTGTCCCTTGGTTTGCTGTTATCCCACCACTGACCATTCATCACCTGCCGTGAACTGCTCTAGGTGTTGGGAAGCACCATGAGGAAGATATCAGACAAAACTTACACCTGTGGAATCACAATCTGTGTTTCTACAAGACCCACAGGCATAGTCAAGTCTGAGAAGTGCTGTTACTGGGCATTTGCCCCCAGCAGGCAGAAACAGAAAGCCTGGTTATGTGGGGAGGTTAAGCATGAAAAGCACTGACCACAGCACCTCCACTTCCTCACTTCTCTCCCCTTCACCTGTCCCACCCCTCAGCTGGGGAGTAAAAACCTCTGTCATCCCCCAGCTTTCCTGAGAACCCCTTCTTCAAGGCCATGTATATGAGCCAGCTCTGCCTCTCTACAGCCCTTCTTGTCCTCCTAGGCACCTCCTGGCCACCACTCTAGTAGGTGAAAACAGCCACGAGACGCAGAGTAACTCCTGACTCACACCTCCTCTACAGGCTGGGGCAAAAAGAGGGGTGTCCACAGAAGGAGCTGGGGAGCAGGGGTGGGGGTGGGTGCTGCCAGCCCTCTCTGGATTTCTCCTGGGAATTTGGGCAGTTTTAACTCCAGGGACATTTACTGACTCTCAAAAGGAATCATTACGTTCCAGCTTTTAATAAAAGTAACCCAACGAACCCTACCAGATCAGCGACCCCCACCTCTGAGACACTCTGTCCCTGGTCACTGCCTTGTCCGTGAACCTCACTATAGTGTAATGAAGAGATCCATGTTTGATCCTTGTCCTAGTTCATGGCCCAGACCTTCTGAAAGTCTTGGAATTTACTGTCTTCGTAACCTGAGATGAGTCAAGCCTGGCACCCTAGATAGTTTCCAGATAGGACTGGAATCCAGAAGATCCCACCTGGTGATTAGAAGGTTAGAACTTTCCACCCACAGGGCCTCTGGGGAGAAGAGAGCGTACTGGAGTAGAGTTCAGTCACTAAGAACTAATGGATCAATCAACTTGCCTACCTCAAACCCTCAATTAAAACCCATGAACATTGGGCTCAGAGCAATTCAGGGGAGGTGAACACATCAATGGATCGTGTAGGGGGGTGTGTTTTGAGGGGGCATGGAGGCTCCCCACCCCCACTCCCTCTTTCCCCTGTGCATCTCCTCCACAGGGCTGTCCCAGAGTTTGATCCTTTATAATAACTGGGGAGAGTAAGTAAAGGCTTTCCTGAGTTCTGGGAGTAGTTCTAATGGTTATGGAATATGGGAGTTGCGGTCATGGAACCTCTGATTTTATAGGCAGTTGGTCACATGTATGGGTGACCCGGGGACTTGTGATCAACACTTGAAGTGGGGGCCTTCCTCAGGGACTTAGCCTCAACCTGTGGGGTCTGGGCTACCTCTGCAGATTTAGCATCAGAAGTGAATTGACTTGTGGGATGCCCAGGTGGTGTCAGATCTATCCCTACACTAAGAAGGATGCTTTTTAGGGACAAAAAGCATAAATATTTCATAAATATTTATGAAGGGAATGAATCTCTCATTTCATACTCATGCCAAGTGCACAGTCACAGAAGTGATTGGATACAGTAAATTCCTCTTAGTGAAATGTCTATTCAGTGGTGGGGAATGTCTATATAATTATGAGACCACCTCTAACATTCTATATCCTAATAGGAAAATAAAATAATAGTCTGACTGGGGAACGAGGGGAAAGGCCTAGAGTTTTGGCGAATACTGTACCAGACTGGAAAAAAAAGTCTTGCCCCTACAAGCAAATTTACAAAAGGACTGCATTTCTTGCTCTCCCTTGCAGTTGCAAGGGAAGAAACTCAGCTGCCACTCAAGTTTCTGACTAATTTCATAAGAGAGAAATGATTGTTTTTTGGCACATACATTTTTTGGTGGAGTTGGTGAGGAAATGTTGGTAGACAAGTCCTTCCTACTAAGACATTTTGGTGGAAAGTGGACATCTTTAACCATAAAATGGGTAAACTCTTTATATTCATGATTGGTAATCCTTTCAAAGAAGTCATGTAACATAGTCCCCCTGTTCAGATGAGGAAACTACAGATCACTTGCCCCAGCACACATGGCATGTGGGTCGTAAGATTAGGACAAGATACTATCTTGTCACAACCCATTTAATAAAGTAACTGATTCTGCCAGGAATTCTGAAAATGCAGATAACTGGTAAGGACCTCTGAGTGAACTGTCCCACATACAATAGTCCCCTATCCCCAAACCTCACCCCAGCCACAAATTATAGAGAAGAGTGAGCCCAGGTTTGGTCCCTGACAGCAAATGTGTGGTGTCTCTACCAACACCAAACAATTCTCCAACACCCACTGGACATCTCACAAGTCAATTCACTTCAGATATCAAATCCACAGAGGTAGAACATACCCCACAGGTTGAGGCTAAGTCCCTGAGGAAGGCCCCCACTTCAAGTGTTGATCACAAGTCCCCGGGTCACCCATACATGTGACCAACTGCCTATAAAATCAGAGGTTCCATGACCTCACTTCCCATAGTCAATAATTATTAGAACCACTCCCAGAACTCAGGAAAGCCTTTACTTACTCTCCCCAGTTATTATAAAGGATCAAACTCTGGGACAGCCCTGTGGAGGAGATGCATAGGGCAGTGTGGGTTGGGGTGAGCCTCCATACCCTCTCAGAACACACTCTCCTCACAATCCCTTGATGTGCTCTCCTCCCCTGAATCTCTCTGAACCCAATGTTTATGGGTTTTAATTGAGGGTTCGAGGTAGGCAATTTGATTGATCCATTAGCTCTTGGTGACTGAACTCTACCTCAGTACCCTCTCCTCTCCCCAGAGGGGTTGGGGGTGAAGGTTCTAACCCTCTAATCACCAGGTGGGATCTTCTGGAGTCCAGTCCCATCCGGAAGCTATCCCAGGTGCCATCCTAGACTCATCCCACGAGCTACAAAGACAGTAAATTCCAAGACCTTCAGGAGGTCTGCTCTAGGAACCAGGACAAGAATCATACATGGATCTTTTCTTTACATTAAAGTGAGGTTCAGGGACAAGGCAGTGACCAGGGATGGAGAGTCTCAGAGATGGGGTCCCTGTTCTGGTAGGATTTGATGGGTTACTTTTATTAAATGCTGAAAAGTAATGATTCCTTTTGAGAGTCAGTAAATGTTCCTGGAGTTAAAACTGCCCAAATTCCCAGGAGAAATCCAGAGAGGGTTGGCAGCAAACCCCCTCCCGTGCTCCCCAGTCCTTCAATGAACTCCACTCATACCCCCTACCTCCCCACCCCAGCCTATAGAGGAGAGGTTAGCAGAGACTTACTCTGGGTTTCGTTGATGTTTTCACCCCCTCGGGTGGCAGCCACCAGAGTGACCAGGAGGACAAAAGGACTGCAGAGAGACAGAGCCAGCTCATCTCTGTGGCCTTGCAGGAGGGCCTCTGAGGAAAGGTGGGGCTGACACCACCTGAGGGGTTCAAACAGGCAATAAGCAGGGGAGTGAGGAAGGGGAGGAGCTGGGGTCTGTGCTGTTCCTGCAAATCTCCCCCCGTAACCAGCCTTCCTGCTTCTGCCTGCCAGGGCCAAATGCCCAGAAACAGTGCATCTCAGATTTGACTATGCCTATGGGTCTTGTGGAAACACAGATTGTGATTCCACAGATGGAATTTTGTCTGATTTGTTCCTCAGAGAGCATCCAACACCTACAGCAGTGTATGGCAGGTGATGGACCATCAGTGAGTGGATGAGAGCAAATCAAAGGACAGATAAGTGATCAGCAGTGTGTTAGCTCAGGTCCTCCTGTTCAGCCTCCCTCATGTGTCATCACATCTGAGCATCAATTGCCATTCACTCCCCCAACCCCCACCAACCTCAGAAGACAGGTGTGACACAGGACACCCTCCTGCACCCATTGTGGCAGCATCTCAAATGAATGGAAACAAGCTCTTTTCCTGGCACTTGTGCAGGCATAGGGTGAGCTGGGGAAAACTATCTCCAATTGGGGCACAAACCTTGACTTTCTGGGTAGAAAAACAAGTAAGGGGCATGGGCAGTTGGGAAGCAGGCAGCTGAACACAACTCTACAGCATGACCACCCATCCCCCTCACCTGGTTTCACCAACAGGAGAGCTGCCTCCCTTTGTAGATCTCAGAAACTGCACTGGATCTCAGGAACCCTTGGAAGATCTCCTGCAACCCACCCCACCCCCCTCAACTCTGGTCTCTCCACCAGTGGTTTTGGGATTGGAGAGCCCCAGTTAATGTCCCACCTCTCCCTTTTCCTAACTTTGTGACCCAGGGCCAAAAATCTCCCAGAGCCCCATGTCTTCAAATGTCACCTGAAATTCATGGTGCCTACATCTTGGGTTGTTGTGGTAGCAAAGGATGCAATAGACATATATTCCTTCTCCCTGCAAAGTCAAAGTCCTTTGTAATAAGAATGACAATGAGTATTATGACAGTTAATACTTAGCTCCTTTGACTACAGGGTCAAATAAAGGCAAGAAAAGGGCAGCGGTGGGAAAAGGGCAGGACATGGATAAGGTCAATCACTGAAGCAAGAGGGCTTTCAGTTCTCTCTGAGAAAGAAGGAGGCCTATTTGGAATAGAGACTGTGGCTCTCCTTTGGCACTGGGGGAACTTCCCAAGGGTGAACTTCTAGGAGCTGACACTTCAACAATGAATGCTATTTGGTCCTTTCTTTACTAGAGTTGAGCCACAGCACATTTAAAAAGCAGTCAGGAGCCAAGGAAACTAAAACTCTATGTGCTTCTAGAAAATTTGCTTTGGTCTCTGGTGTTCAAAGTACTTTAGCAGCATAATCAACATGGTCCTCAAAAGGACTCAAACCTGGGGATTTCTTAAGGCACATACCATCATCCTCTTTGACAAAGAAAGCATCTGTGGCTCAGAGAAGTGAAGTGGCTTGTGCAAAATCAAACAGCAACATAGTGAGTTACTTAAGCCAGTCTCTTCATGAATAACAAGCTGTTTTCCCATTACACTGCTATAAACTAACAATTATTAAAATTATTAAGTAACATATATTTATACTATTACTCTTACTGTTATCAGATCTGACATTCATTAAGAGGTAACTCTGCCAAAAAGCATTTAACATATATCGTATCCTTTTAATTCTCATCACGACTTTATGAGATTGATAGAGAAAGAGAAAAGCAACCTCTGACTTCCAAGACCTGACCTGGCATCACAGTGGGACTTAGGGTCTCCTACTCAACACAAACATTTCAGAAACCTTCAACATCAGACAAGGCCATTCTGTGTCCATGATGGATCAAGACAAAAATAGCACATTCAGTAATGATGTTTGAACACAGACAAAATGAACTAAATTATACAAACACAATAATGACCAGGCATCCCCCAATCCTGACTGACTGCTATTTCTTTACCAAGTACAGCTCTAACCTCCATCTAGTCTTCCCTTCTTTGAGTGAAGATAAAGGTACCCATTCAGAGAACTGCCTCACTTCCTGACAGCAGCCATCCAGAGCAGAGCCAGCTTCCCAAAACGCTGTCCTCCCCAAATCACCTAATACAAGACCACATCCTGTAAGTTCTTTCTGGCCTTCTCTTAATGAGACATCATATTATTTTCCAAGGTGATTCCTGTTCCTTGCTGCAGTGAGGAATAAACCCAACTACTTCAACAGAACCAGATTCCTCTCTCTATATTCTATGACTTTAGGCAAATTATTTCTTGTTACCTCAGGTTCCTCCTTTGTAACATGAGGAAATATCACTAGTTCCTCTCCCCTCTTTTAGGATTTTTGAGGATTAGATGAATTAACAAGTGTCAACTGCTTAGGATATTGCCTGATACATAGGAGCAGCTAAGGTTTATATGCTGTAATTACTTATTATTATTATTATTACAAAGGACTTTGACTTTGTAGGGAGAAGAAATTTATGTCTATTGTCTCCATTGCTTCCTAGCAACCCCATGATGTGGGCAGCATGGATCGTAGGTGACACCTGAAGACACAGGGGCTCTGGCAGAGTTAAGTCCTCAGACACAAAGTTAGGAAAGGGCAGAGATGGTATCCAAACTGAGGCCAAAGAACCCCAAAACCACTGGGGGAGAGAGCCAGAGGAGCGGGGCAGTGTAGGTGAAGTTCCAAGCTCCCCTGAGGTCCACTCACACAGGCAGCTGCCCTGTTTGTGAAAACAGGTGAGGGATGGTGGGAGGTCACACTGTGGAGATGTGTTCAGCTCCATGCTTCCCCTCTGCCCACATCGCTTATTTCTTTTTCTCCCAGAGACTACAGTTGCTGCCCCAGGAAAACATCATTTCCCCCAGCTAAGCTTCTGCCTGGACCACAGCCAGGTAAACAGCAAGTGTCCATCCAGCTGAAAAGCTGCGGTAATGGTTGCAGTAGGGTCTCCTTTGTCATACATGCCTTCTGAGGTTGGTGGGGGTAGCGGAGAGTGAAGTGCATTGATGCCCACCTGTAATGACACCTGAAGGAGACTGAAAAGGAGGAACTGAGCTAACACACTGCTGTTCACTTAAATGTCCTTTGATTTGCTTTCATCCACTCACTGACTGTCCATCACTTTCCATGCACTCTTCTAGGTACTGGGATGCTCCCTGAGTTCACATATTGGACAAATTCCACCTGTGGAATCACAATACATGTTTCCACGAGACCAATAGGCATAGTGCAGCCTGAGAAGTGCTTTTATTGGGTATTTGGCCCCAACATGCAGAAGCAGAAATCCTTCTTAGTTGGAGAGATTATGCAATAAACCAAACTTACCCCAGGTCCTCCCCTACCTCAATCCCTTCCTCATTGCCTGATCCCACTCCTTAGCTGGGATATGAAAAGCTCTATCAGCCCCCAGCTTTCCTCAGAAGCCCTCCTGCAAGGCCCCAAAGATGACCCGGCTCTGTCTCTCTGTAGCCCTTCTCATCCTCCTGGTTACCCTGGTGTCCTGCACCCTGGGGGATAAAGACAAGAGCCATGCCAAAGGTAAGTCCCGGCTCACCTCTACTCTGCAGGCTGGGGGTGGGGGGAATGAGGGGATCCATGGAAGGAGCTGGGGAGCAGGGGTGGTGTGGGTGCTACCAACCCTCTCTGGATTTTTTCTGGGAAGTTGGGCAGTTTGGACTCCAGGGATATTTCATAACTCTCAACAGGAAAAAAAATTCAAACTCAAATTAAGAAAATATATATCCCGCCTAACTCTACCATATTAAGGATTCAATCTCCGAGACTATCAATTCCTGGTCAGTGTTGTGTCCCTGACCCTCACTGTACTGTAATTAAAAGATCAATATTTGATCCTTGTCCTGGTTCCTAGAACAAACTGCCTGAAACTCCTGGAATTTACTGTCTTTTTATGGTAATGAGATGAGTAAAGAATGTCACCTGAGAGAACTTCAGGATGGGGCTGGGTTCCAAGGAGACTCAAACACGGGTTTAAAGGTTAGAGTTTTCAACACCCCCAACCCAGCACCTCTGGGAGAAGGGAGGGTATTGTGATAGAGATCAATCACCGATGGCTAAGTCAATCAATATGGCTATTTACTGATACTTTAATAAAATGAATAAATATTGGGGTTCAGAGAGCTTTCGGGGTGGTGACCACATGGAGGTGCTGTGAGGGTGGTGTGTTCCACAAGGGCATGGGGGCTCCGTACACCTCTATTCCCCCTTTGCCCAACACATCTCCTCCATAGTGCTGTCTCTGAGTTTTATCCCTTATTATAACATGGGAACAGTAAGTACAGGGTTTTCCTGTTTTTGGTTATGAGTTCTATTGGCTTTTGAACATAGAGGTGGGGTCATGAGGCCTCAGATTCTTAACCAGTTGGTCTCAAACCTGAGTGACTACAGACCACATGACTGGCATTTAAAGTGAGACAGTCTTGAGCCCTCAACCTGCGGGATCTGCACTAACTCCTTAGATTTACTATCAGAAGTAAATTGAGGAACTTTCTTGATGGTCCAGTGGCTAACACTCCCCCTTCCAATGCAGGGCACCTTGCTTATGAAATCAGAGCACACAGACTGCATATAAGAATTCCCAAGTCACACCTAAAGTTCCCTCATGCTGCAAGTAAACACTCTGCATGCAAAACGATGATCCTTCATAGCGAAGGAAGCAGAATAGAACACACTGGTATGTTTTCTTCCTGCCTCATCCCATTACAGCCTGATGTCTTCATATTTTTTTGTTAATGGTGGAAAACTTTTATCATACATGTAAGTGCAGAGAATAGTATTATAAAACCCAGTTACCCAGTTCCAATAATAATTGACATGTGGTGAATATTTTTAACCTGTGTCCTCATTTTTTTTGGTAGTTTTTTTGGAGTTAACCAAAGACATTATACCAATTAATCTTAAAATAATTCGTGAAGGAAATATAGATTTTTATATAATTACCATATCATGGTCACACCTAGAAACATTAATAATAATGTTCCAGAAAGCAGGTTTTCAAATGGCCTCTCAATCTGACCATCCCCACAACACTAAGATTCTCTATGGCAAACAAACTGGTGGTTTCATCTGCGACCTTGTAGACTGACTTGTGGCGACCATCCTCATAACTGACCTAGAGCCCCTCCCATCCCAGCAGCTTCTGGGCCTGCCTTCTGACTGAAGCATCATCACATGGGTCCCTGCAAGGCCCACATCTTCAGGTACTTCTACAACACCAACTCTGGGCAATGTGAGATCTTTACATATGGCGGCTGCCATGGGAGGAGGAAAATTTCCTCACAGCAGAAGACTGCATGAAGACATACAGTGGTCATGCGAAGACCCAGGGGTAAGAAAGGGGCCAGCTCAGGGTGGGAGGCAGAGGGCTTGGGAAAGAGGTGGTGTTCAGGATGCCACACGCTATTCATACCTGCACAGGGTCTTTCCTCCTTGCTGCCTCCCAGGAGAAGTGGCTTCAGTGTCCTGTGAAAACACACACTGAGCACATCCTCCACTGGATGGATTCCCTGTCACGATCATCTGAGGCTACTCACATGCTTCACTTTTCCCAGATGAGAAAACTGAGTCAGCCACCTTACAGAGCAGGTCTGCAGGTCTAGCACTCCACCTAGGCTTGGAAAACTCACTTCCTTCTTATTGGTCATCCTGGTCCTCGGGTGCACTGTGGTTGCATATTTCTGGGAAGGTCTAGGATCTGTCAAGATTAAAGGTGTCCAAAATCCTGAATCAAGAAAAAAGACTGGATGCAAAGATAGGAAAGATGCAAGAAAAGTTTAACAAAGACCTAAAAGAATTAAACACAAGCAAACAGAGATAAGCAATACAATAACTGAAATTAAAAATACACTAGCAGGAACCAATAGCAGAGTAACTGAGGGAGAAGAATGAATAAGCGACCTGGAAGACAGAATGGTGAAAATCACTGATGCAGAAAAGAATAAAGAGAAAAGAATGAAAAGAAATGAAGACGGCCTAAGAGACCTCTGGGACAAAATTAAATGCAGCAACATTTGAATTATAGGGGCCTGAGAAGGAGAAGAGAGAGAGAAATAACCTGAGAATATATTGGAAAAGATTTTCGTCGAAAAATTCACTAACATGAGAAAAGAAATAGCCACCCAAGTCCAGAAAGCACAGAAAGTCCCAGGCAGGATAAACCCAAGGAGAAACACATCAAGAAACATAGCAGTCAAATCGACAAAAATTAAAGACAAAGAAAAATTATTAAAAGCAACAAGGGAAAAACAACAAATAACATTCAAGGGAACTCCCATAAGGTTAACAGCAGATTTCTCAGCAGAAACTCTGCAAGCCAGAAGGGAGTGGCATGATATATTTAAAGTGATGAAAGGGAAGAACCTACAACCAAGAATACTCTACCCCACAAGGATCTCATTTAGATTCTACAGGGAAATCAAAAGCTTTACAGACAAGCGAAAGCTAAGAGAATTCAGCACCACCAAATCAGCCCTACAACAAATGCTAAAGGAACTTCTCTAAGTGAGAAAAACAAGAGAAGGAAAGGACCTACAAAAACAGAAATAAAACAATTAAGAAAATGGTAATAGGAATATACATATTGATAATTACCTTGAATGTAAGTGGACTAAATGCACCCACCAAAAGACACAGACTGGCTGAATGGATACAAAAACAAGACCCATATATATGCTGTCTACAAGAGACCCACTTCAGACCTAGGGATACATACAGACTGAAAGTGAGGGGATAGAAAAAGGCATTCCATGCAAATGGAAAATAAAAGAAAGCTGGAGTAGTACTACTCATATCAGATAAAATAGACTTTAAAATTAAAAATGTTGCAAGAGACAAGACAGGACACTACATAATGATCAAGAGATCAATCCATTAAATACGATCTTAGCCCTAAGGGATCTACAAGTTTTACAACATAATTTTTTAAGGATATTTTTTATTCTTTTTTTTTTTTTTTTTGCCTTTTTATATACTTCTATACCTAGCTAAGTTTTTGGTAGTATGGACAAAATATCTTTCATACTTTCCTTTCATCCCTTTCTTTTATACACTTCTATTCCTTTCTTTTTCTTTGCATATTTCCAACCACATTACGCTCTTCTGTTACCCTTTCTTCCAGCCATTTTAAGTGTATTTTATCTTAACATACTTATAAGCAACACTATCGGTCTGCTCAGACTCCTTGCTCTATTCTCCAGATGATGCACTGCCTTGGTATTAATATTAGGCTTTTGTCTTTATCTTAGTTCTTAGTACAGTTCTCTAATTACATTCTGAGAATCTCCATTCTCTCTGGTGGTACTCCAGCTCATTTCTATATTTGATCCTAGCTTACAAAATCTCCCTGGATTGATGTTTGTATGTGTAGGGTGTTATTTGTTGTTTGTTTGCTTTTGCTTTTGTCTCTGATTTGTTCTGTTTCAGTTGTCAATTTCTGCTGGGTTTCTCTTTGAATATCTGATAGCACACTGGGGTTCTGTCAGGTCTTTCTAGAGCCTTATGTCCTAACGGATTCAATAATTGTGTGTCTTATACATGTATGTGTTTCCTAGACTGAATATTCGTTTAATCCAATACTTGGACATTAGTCTGAGGCTTGGACAGTCTTCTATAAACACCTCTATCACCAGGACAAGCAACCCCAAAAGCTTGGACAACCATGAGGAAACAAAGAAACCCCATGTAGGCAAAGGAGCAGGAAAAAAACCCACAAAACCAAATAAATGAGGAGGAAATAGGAAAAATGCCTGAAAAAGAATTTAGAGTAATGATAGTAAAAATGATACAAAATCTCGATAACAAAATAGAGAAAGTACAAGAAACAGTTCATAAGAACTCAGAAAAACAAACAGCAATGGATAACAAAATAACTGAAATTAAAAATACTCTAGATGCTATAACCAGCAGAATGACTGAGGCAGAAGAACGAATAAGTGAGTTGGAAGATAGAATGGGAGAAATAAACGCCACAGAGCAGGAAAAAGATAAAAAAATAAAAAGACTAGAAGACAGCCTCAGAGACCTCAGTGATACCCTTAAACGTACCAACATTCGAATTATAGGCATCCCAGAAGAAGAAGAAAAAAAGAAAGGGTCTGAGAAAATATTTGAAGAGGTTATAGTGGAAAACTTCCCCAACATGGGAAAGGAAATAATTAACCAAGTCCAAGAAGCACAGAGAGTCCCATACAGAATAAACCCAAGGAGAAACACACCAAGACACATATTAATCAAACTAATGACAATTAAACACAAAGAAAAAATATTAAAAGCAGCAAGAGAAAAGCAACAAACAACATATAAGGGAAAACCCATCAGGATAACAGCTGACCTTTCTACAGAAACTCTGCAGGCCAGAAGGGAATGGCAGGATATACTGAAAGTCCTGAAAGAGAGAAACCTACAGCCAAGAATACTCTACCCAGCAAGAATCTCATTCAGATTTGAGGGAGAAATCAAAAGCTTTCCAGACAAGCAAAAGTTAAGAGAATTCAGCACCACCAAACCAGCCTTACAACACGTGCTAAAGGAACTTCTCTAAGGAGGAAACACAAGAAAAGGAAAACACCTACAAATACAAACCCAAAACAATTCAGAAAATGGTAATTGGAACACACATGTCAATAATCACTTTAAATGTAAATGGATTAAATGCTCAAACCAAAAGACACAGACTGGCTGAATGGATACAAAAACAAGACCCTTCTATATGCTGCCTACAAGAAACCCACTTCAGACCAAGGGATACATATAGACTGAAAGTGAAGGGATGGAAAAAGATATTCCATGCAAATGGAAGTCAAAAGAAAGCTGGAGTAGCAATACTCATATCAGACAAATTAGACTTGAAAGTAAAGACTATTAAAAGAGACAAGGAAGGGCACTACATAATGATCAAGGGATCCATCCAAGAAGAACATATCACAATGGTAAATATCTATGCCCCCAATATAGGAGCACCTCAATACATAAGGCAAATGCTAACAGCTATAAAAGGGGACATCGACAGAAACACAATAATAGTGGGAGACTTGAACACCCCACTTACATCAATGGACAGATCATCCAAACAGAAAATAAATAAAGACACACAAGCTTTAAATGACACATTAGACCATCTCGACTTAATTGATATTTATAGGACAGTCCATCCAAAAACGACAGACTACACTTTCTTCTCAAGTGCACACGGAACATTTTCCAGGATAGATCACATCTTGGGGCACAAATCAAACCTCAGCAAATTCAAGAAAATTGAAATCATATCAAGCATCTTCTCAGACCACAACGCCATGAGACTAGATATCAATTACAGGAAAAAAACTGCAAAAAATACAAACACATGGAGGCTAAACAATTCACTCTTAAACAACCAAGGAATCACTACAGAAATCAAAAAGGAAATCAAAAAATATCTAGAAACAAATGACAACGAAAACACAACAACCCAAAATCTATGGGACGCAGCAAAAGCAGTTCTAAGAGGGAAGTTTATAGCAATACAGTCCTACCTTAAGAAACAAGAAAATGGTCGAATAAACAACCTAACCTTACACCTAAAACAACCAGAAAAAGAAGAACAAAGAAACCCCAAAGTGAGCAGAAGGAAAGAAATCATAAAGATCAGAGCAGAAATAAATGAAAAAGAAAGGAAAGAAACCATAAGAAAAATAAATGAAACTAAAAGCTGGTTCTTTGAGAAGATGAACAAAATTGATAAACCATTAGCCAGACTCATCAAGAAAAAAAAGGAGAAGATGCAAATCAACAGAATTAGAAATGAAAAAGGAGAAGTCACAATGGACACCTCAGAAATACAAAACATCATGAGAGACTACTACAAGCAACTATATGGCAATCAATTGGATAACCTGGAAGACATGGATACATTCTTAGAAAAATACAATCTTCCAAGACTGAACCAGGAAGAAATAGAAACCATGAACAGACCAATCACAAGTACAGAAATTGAGGCAGTGATTAAAAATCTCCCAACACACAAAAGCCCAGGACCAGATGGATTCACAGGCGAATTCTATCAAACATTTCGAGAAGAGTTAACACCTATCCTTCTCAAACTCTTGCAGAAGGCGGAGCACTCCCAAACTCATTCTACGAGGCTACCATCACCCTGATACCAAAACCAGGCAAAGATGTCACAAAAAAAGAAAACTACAGACCAATATCACTGATGAATATAGATGCAAAAATCCTCAACAAAATACTAGCTAACAGACTGCAACAGCACATTAAAAAAATCATACACCACGATCAAGTGGGGTTTATCCCTGGGATGCAAGGATTCTTCAATATACGCAAATCAATCAACGTGATACATCATATCAACAACTTGAAGGATAAAAACCATATGATCATTTCAATAGATGCAGAAAAAGCTTTTGACAAAGTTCAACATCCATTTATGATAAAAGCTCTCCAGAAAATGGGCATAGAAGGAAATTACCTCAACATAATAAAAGCCATATATGACAAACCAAAAGCCAACATTGTTCTCAATGGAGAAAAACTGGAAGAATTCCCTCTAAGAACAGGAACAAGACAAGGGTGTCCACTCTCACCATTATTATTCAACATAGTTTTGGAAGTGTTAGCCACAGCAATCAGAGAAGAAAAAGAAATTAAAGGAATCCAAATTGGAAAAGAAGAAGTAAAATTGTCACTCTTTGCAGATGACATGATATTATATATAGAAAACCCTAAAGACTCTACCAGAAAACTGCTAGCACTCATTGATGAGTTTAGGAAAGTAGCAGGATACAAAATTAATGCACAGAAATCTCTTGCATTCCTATACACTAACAACGGAAGAGCAGAAAGAGAAATTAAGGAAACTCTCCCATTCACCATTGCAACCAAAAGAATAAAGTACCTAGGAATAAACCTGCCTAAGGAGGCAAAAGATCTGTATGCAGAAAACTTTAAGACATTGATGAAAGAAATCAAAGATGACACAAACAGATGGAGGGACATACCATGTTCCTGGATTGGAAGAATCAACATCGTGAAAATGACTGTACTACCCAAAGCAATTTACAGATTCAATGCAATCCCGATCAAATTACCAATGGCATTTTTCACAGAACTAGAGCAAGAAATCTTACGATTTGTATGGAAACGCAAAAGACCCCGAATAGCCAAAGCAATCTTGAGAAGGAAAAATGGAGTTGGTGGAATCAGGCTTCCTGACTTCAAACTATACTACAAGGCCATAGTGATTAAGACAGTATGGTACTGGCACAAAAATAGAAAGGAAGATCAATGGAATAGAATAGAGAACTCAGAAGTAAGCCCAAACACATATGGGCACCTTATCTTTGACAAAGGAGGCACGAATATACAATGGAAAAAAGACAGCCTCTTCCATAAGTGGTGCTGGGAAAATTGGACAGCAACATGTAAAAGAATGAAATTAGAACACTTCCTAACACCATACACAAAAATAAACTCCAAATGGATTAAAGACCTACATGTAAGGCCAGACACTATCAAACTCCTAGAGGAAAACATAGGCAGAACACTCTTTGACATACATCAAAGCAACATCCTTTTTGACCCACCTCCTAGAATCAGGGAAATAAAATCAAGAATAAACAAATGGGACCTCATGAAACTTAAAAGCTTTTGCACAGCAAAAGAAACCATAAACAAGACTAAAAGGCAACCCTCAGAATGGGAAAAAATAATTGCCTATGAAACAACGGACAAAGGATTAACCTCCAAAATATACAAGCAGCTCATGAAGCTTCATACCAAAAAAGCAAATAACCCAATCCACAAATGGGCAGAAGACCTAAATAGACATTTCTCCAAAGAAGACATACAGATGGCCAACAAACACATGAAAAGATGCTCAACATCACTCATCATCAGAGAAATGCAAGTCAAAGCCACAATGAGGTATCACCTCACACCAATCAGAATGGCCAGCATCACAAAGTCTGGAAACCACAAATGTTGGAGAGGGTGTGGAGAAAAGGGAACTCTCCTGCACTGTTGGTGGGACTGTAAGTTGGTACAGCCACTATGGAAAACAATTTGGAGGTTCCTTCAAAAACTACAAATAGAACTACCATATGATCCAGTCATCCCACTCCTGGGCATATACCCAAAGAAAACCATAATCCCAAAAGAAGCTTGTACCATCATGTTTATTGCAGCACTATTTACAATAGCCAGGACATGGAAGCAACCTAAATGCCCATCAACAAATGAATGGATACAGAAGATGTGGCATATATATACAATGGAATATTACTCAGCTATAAAAAGGGATGAGATGGAGCTATATGTAATGAGGTGGATAGAACTACAATCTGTCATACAGAGTGAAGTAAGTCAGAAAGAGAAGGACAAATATTGTATGCTAACTCACATATACGGAATCTAAAAATGGTACTGATGAACTCAGTGACAAGAACAAGGAAGCAGATACAGAGAATGGACTGGAGAACTCGAGGTATGGGAGGGGGCAGGGGGTGAAGGGGAAACTGAGAAGAAGCGAGAGAGTAGCACAGACATATATATACTACCAACTGTAAAATAGTCAGTGGGAAGTTGTTGTATAACAAAGGGAGTCCAACTTGAGGATGGAAGATGCCTTAGAGGACTGGGGCAGGGAGGGTGGGGGGGACTCGAGGTGGGGGGCGTCAAGGAAGGGAGGGAATATGGGGATATGTGTATAAAAACAGTTGATTGAACCTGGTGTACCCCCAAAAAAATTTAAAAAATTAAAAAAAATTAAAAAAAAAGATATCAATCCGAGAAGAGGGGATAAACAATTATAAATATGGATGCACCCAATATAGGAGCACCTCCATACATAAGACAAATGCTAACAACTATAAAAGAGGAAATCAACAGTAACACAATAATAGTGGGGGACTTTAACACCCCATTTACACCAATGGACAGATCATCCAGATAGAAAATTAATAAGGAAACACAAGCTTTAAATGATACAATAAACCAGCTAGATTTAATAGATATGTATAGGACATTACATCCAAAAAGAGCAGGTTACACTTTTCTATCAACTGTACACGGAACATTCTCCAGGAAAGATCATCATTTTGGGTCACAAATCAAGACTTGGTAAATTTAAGAAAATTGAAATTGTATCAAGCATCTTTTCTGACCACAATGCTTTGAGATGAGAAATCAATTACAGGAAAAAAAACTGTAAAAAACATAAACATATGGAGGCTAAACAATATGCTACTAAATAACCAAGGGAGCACTGAAGAAATCAAATAAAAATCAAAAAATACCTAGAGACAAATGACAATGAAAACACAACAATCCAAAGCCTATGGGATGTGGCAAAAGCAGTTCTAAGAGGGAAGTTTATAGCAATACAATCCTACCTCAAGAAACAAGAAAAAGCCCAAATAAACAATCTAACCTTACACCTAAAGAAACTAGAGAAAGAAGAGCAAACAAAACCCAGAGTTAGTAGAAGGAGAGAAATCATAAAGATCAGAGCAGAAATAAATGAAATAGAAACAAAGAAAACAATAGCAAAAATCAATAAAACTAAAAGCTGGTTCTTTGAGAAGATAAACAAAATTGATAAACCTTTAGCAAGACTCATCAAGAAAAAGAGGGAGAGGACTCAAATCAATAAAATTAGAAATGAAACAGGAGGAGTTACAATGGACACTGCAGAAATAAAAAGAACCATAAGAGAATACTACAAGCAACTATATGCCAATAAAATGAACAACCTGGATGAAATGGACAGATTCTTAGAAAGGTATAACCTTCCAAGACTGAGTCAGGAAAAAATGGAAAATAGGAACAGACCAATCACAAGTAATGAAATTGAAACTGTGATTAAAAATCTTCCAATAAACAAAAGTCCAGAACCAAGTGGCTTCACGGATGAATTCTATCAAACATTTAGAGAAGAGATAACACCCAACTTTCTCAAACTCTTCCAAAAATTTCAGAGGAAGGAACACACCCAAACTCACTCAATGAGGCCACCATCACCCTCATACCAAAACCAGACAAAGATACTACAAAAAAAGAAAGTTACAGACCAATATTACTGATGAATTTATATACAAAAATCCTCAACAAAATACTAGCCAACAGAATCCAACAACACATTAAAAGGATCATACACCATGATCAAGTGGGGTTTATCCCTGGAATGCAAGGATGCTTCAATATATGCAAATCAATCAATGTGGTACACCATATTAACAAACTGAAGGATAAAAACCACATGATCATCTCAATAGATGCAGGAAAAGCTTTTGACAAAATTCAACACCCATTTATGAAAAAAAATAAACTCTCCAGAAGGTGGGCATAGAGGGAACCTACCTCAACTTAATAAAGGCCATATATGACAAACCCACAGCAAACATCATCCTCAATGGTGAAAAACTGAAAGCATTCCCTCTAAGATCAGGAACAAGACAAGGACATCCACTCTCTCCACTACTATTCAACATAGTTTTGGAAGTCTTTGCCACAGCAATCAGAGAAGAAAAAGAAATAAAAGGAATCCAAATTGGAAGAGAAGAAGTAAAACTGTCACTGTTTGCAGATCACAAGATGCTATACATAGAAAATCCTAAAGATGCCACCAGAAAACTACTTGAGTTAATCAATGAATTTGGTAAAGTTGCAGGATACAAAATTAACACACAGAAACCTCTTGCATTTCTATACACTAACAACGAAAGATCAGAAAGAGAAATTAAGGAAACAATCCCACTCACCATTGCAACAAAAAGAATAAAATACCTAGGAATAAACCTAACCAAGGAGGTAAAAGACCTGTACTCAGACAATTATAAGACACTAATGAAAGAAACCAAAGACAACACAAACAGATGGAGAGATATACCATGTTCTTGGATTGGAAAAATCAACACTGTGAAAATGACTTTACTACCCAAAGCAATCTGCAGATTCAACGCAATCCCTACCAAATTACCAATGGCATTTTTTACAGAACTAGATAAAAAAATCCTAAAACTTGTATGGGGACACAAAAGACCCCAAATAGCCAAAGCAACCTTGAGGGGGGGAAATGGAGCTTCAGGAATCAGACTCCCTGACTTCAGTAATCAAGACAATATGGTACTGGCACAAAAATAGAAATATAGATCAATGGAACAGATAGAAAGCCCAGAGATAAACTATTGTCAACTAATCTGTGACAAAGGAGGCAAGGATATACAATGGAGAAAAGACAGTCTCTTCAATAAGTGTTGCTGGGAAAACTGGGCAGCTACATGTAAAAGAATGAAATTAGAACACTCCCTAATACCATACAGAAAAATAAACTCAAAATGGATTAAAGACCTAAATGTAAGGCCAGACACTATAAAACTCCTAAAGGAAAACCTAGGAAGAACACTCTTTGACATAAATCACAGAAAGATCTTTTTTGACCCACCTCCTAGAGTAATGGAAATAAAAACAAAAATAAAAATATGGGACCTAATGAAACTTAAAAACATCTGCACAGCAAAGGAAACTATAAGCAAGATGAAAAGACAACTGTCAGAACAGGGGGGAAAATTGCAAATGAATCAACAGACAAAGGATTAATCTCCAAAATATATAAAGAGTTCATGCAGCTCAATATCAAAAAAACAAACAACGCAATCAAAAAATGGCAGAAACGAGCAGAAACCTACTACAAAAAAATGTGTTTGATTGCATGTACTCCTCCTTACCAAGAATACATATATACTAACCTTCTCCCCTGCCTCTTTGGAACAGTTTCTCAGAGCTATCTGGGATGCTGTCTCCCGGGCTGCTGTCCTTATTTTGCCCCAAATAAGCTCAGCTCACAACTCTCACGTTGTGCAAATTTTTTCAAGCTGACAGTTTTGGCGACCACGAATAAGGGACCCAGAGTGGACTTCTCTCCTTCGCCTGAACTCTACGAGGAACTGGAGCCTTGGTACCAGCAGAGGCCCCTTGCACCCCATCCACCTCCTTGGAGAGTCCAGATGAATTTGGAAATACTTCCTCTTCAAGAAGATTTATAAAAAGGACTTCTGGGTAAATACAGGTTTCTGACTTTCAGACCATGGGTAAGAAGTTGAAGAATCCTGACGAGAAAACTAATGGCTTCATAAGCTGTTAACAAAAAGGATTAGTTACATAGGACCGAGGAAACTGGTGCCCCACAAGCTGCAACCAGGGGATTATGCATACTAAAAAGGACATAATTTAAAGGACAATCTCCAACCTAGATGGAAGGGCCCTTATCAGAGGAGAAACTACACTCACACCAGAGCGAGAAGAAGCCAACATCAGCAGTAGACAGCAAGCCCAAGATGCTGGACCTGACTCGTATGAGCATTTATAATGTTTTCTTGACTTCTTGGGCCTTTTTATATAAATCAAATGTTTTTCTATCATGCGCACAATCCTATGCTAATTTTAAAAATCAATCCAATTGTCAGGTTTACGGCCAATACCTATGACTAGTACTTTTGGGTTGCCTTGGTGGATTTCTCCCCTCCAAGGCTCTAATTGGATGGCCTTTAGGAAATTTAGTCTAGAGAAAGAGAAAAAAATTATAGTCCTGTTTGGGGGATTCCCTCATTGGGCCAATTAATAATACCTGCTCTAGGCCTGGCCATAGATTTAAATTTTCTTTTAACATCACCCAAGCTCAATCAGAAAGACAAGCTAAGTCTTAAACAAACAAAAACTGTCACCTCTCATCTATTAAAAGGAAACCTCCCACAATTATGGGATGGATTTATGTGGTTAACACCAGGCTATGATCATTTAAGTTTAAAATCTCCTCTATGCTGGGAACAATTAAATAATATTAAGGATGATCAGCCCAGTCACATTAGGAAATTGGACTGGGTGCCTTATGAACAATGCCTACATGTCATTACCCTTAGAGACAGTGATTAGTGTGAAACTGACTGAGTCAGATGACCAGAGATTCACTGGGTTGCACCTAATGGAACTCATTGGATTTGTGTACTAATTTATGGCCCTGTACCCTAGGATTCCCATGAACTCAAGGTCATATATGTAACTAATTTAGAGACCACTGGCACGAGCTGATGGGCAAAGAGATCTGTATTCTGCTGGTATGACCATTAGCAGCTATTTTTGTGCCTTGTAATCGGCCATATCGAAGCCTTAACAAAATTCACTCAACAGGCCTTGAATGGTAGTAACCAGGCTATTGAATTCTGAGGTCTCCATGATGAGAAAAGGGTGCTATAAAACCGCATGGCCCTGACATCCTTACAGCATCTCAGGGAGGCACCTGTGCCATAATGCAAACTGAATGCTGTGTTTTCATACTTGATGAATCCTCTAATGTAACACATTTAATGAAGCATATGAAAAATCAGATTTCTGCCTTAAGCGACCCATTCCCAAGTCTTGACCTCTTCAAAAACTGGTTTGGCGTGGGAAGCTCTTGGCTTAAATATTTACTTATAACTCTATTAATCTTATTAACTATATTGTACTTTGCCTGTTTCACAAGATTGTTGTTTCTTGTATTACCAAATGTGTGACTGAACCGCCAACAAAAATAATGATGACTAGGCTGCTTGAAGCAGTTGATCAAATACATAGTTCTGTATGTCATCAATGATTGTAATAGTGTAACTCTGGATATGGGAAGATGCAACAAGAGAGAATTTTTTCTGGACCGTAACAGTTTAGGAATACAGGTGGTCCAGAGAACTTTGACTTTTGTTACAAAGACCTAGCTTGGTACTGGCACATCGAGTGGCCTGTCAGCGAGATCTTCATCAGAACTAGAATGAGCCTTCCTAGCACCGTGGGAGGAAATGGTCATGAAATGCCTCCCAAAGCATGGTCGAGTTTATGACCATGAGGGGCCCCTGTCAACTATAAATTGGAACTTGCCCTGTGCCTGTACAAGGACTAAATCACATTGTGCTGCTGCAGCTGCTGACCTTCCACATCCCCTGAAGGGAATTCAGGGTGGAGACCAGGAAGGAGGCCCTCTGTGCTTTGGAGGATGGGTGGAACAGGTCTTTAGATAGTTAGATGTTTCAGGAGCTGATTCTATAAGCCCAACACTTGTACCTCCTCATATCTAGAAAAGCACTAAATCCCTACATGGTGACGTCTGCTCCTCATGACTAGCAGAAACCCCCTACAAAAAAAATGTATTTGATTCATGTACTCCTCCTTTACCAAGACTACATATATACTAATCTTCCCCCCGCCTCTTTGGAGCAGTTTCTCAGAGCTACCTGGGATGCTATCTCCCGGGCTGCAGTCCTCATTTTGCCCCAAATAAACTCAACTCGCAACTCTCAAAAAAAAAAAAAAAATGGCAGAAGACCTAAATAGGCATTTCTCCAAAGAAGACATAATGATGGTCAAGAGGGACATGAAAAGCTGCTCAACATCACTAATTATTAGAGAAATGTAAATTAAAACTACAATGAGGTATCACCTCACACCACTTAGAATGGGAATCATCAGAAAATCTACAAACAGTACATGCTGGAGAGGGTGTGGAGAAAGGGGAATCCTCTTGCACTGTTGGTGAGAATGTAAATTGATACAGGCACTATGGAGAACAGTATGGAGGTTCCTTGAAAAATTAAATTGAGTTACCATATGACCCGGCAATCCCACTACTGGACATATACCCAGAGAACACCATAATTCAAAAATATGCATGCACCCCAATGTTCATTGAAGCACTATTTACAATAGCCAGGACATGGAAGCAACCTAAATGTCCATCAACGGATGAATGGATAAAGAAGATATGGCACATATATACAACGGAATATTACTCAGCCATAACAGGGAATGAAATTGGGACATTTATAGAGACATGGATGGACTTAGAGACTGTCATGCAGAGTGAAGTGAGTCAGAAAGAGAGAAACAAATATTGTATATTAACGTATATGTGGAATATAGAAAAATGGTACAAATCAACCAGTTTGCAAGGGAGAAATAGAGACACATGTAGAGAACAAACATATGGACACCAAGTAGGGAAAGCGGGAGGGGTTGGGGTGGGGTGAATTGGGAGATTGAGATTGTCGTATATACATTACTAACAACAAAAAATATATACCAAATTGTACAATTTATATATATGCAGTTTATTGGATGTCAGTTGTATGTCAATAAAAGTTCTTAAAGAAAAACAAACAAATAAACAAAAACAAAAAGAATTAATTGAGAAAATAAAGTGCTTACAACAGAGAAAAAAAAAATTAAAGCTGTCCAAGTCAGGAGCTTCAGAGATGTCAACTAGCATGTTCCTTCTTTTTTCATTTGCAGAGAACTTTGAACCATGCTTCCCCGAAACTAAAAGTCCGAGACCCACACGCCACTATGCTGTGCCTACTCCTGAAACAATTTGGTTTCCTCTGCATCCTTCTCAACCCTCCCCTCCCCTGCAGAAACTTGCCTCTTTCCTTCCCCCCATGGGTCCACTTGCCTTAGTTCTGTCTCATCCAGTGGGTTCTAAGCACCATGAAAACAAGTCTTCCCTTTATAACTCGCAGTTAGCACAGTTCCTGGCACAAAGGAGACAGTCCATACGTATTAGAGGAAGGAAGGAATGAATGCAGGAGCACATTGCTCACGACGCGAGTAACTACAGAGCCTATGGTTTGAAGCCACAATTCTTGTCTTAACCCTCATCCTCACTGCATCCTCACCTTCATCCCCTTCCCCACCATCACTGCTCTCCTTATGGGTGGCCAAGGTGGAATTTCTGGCAACCAGTTCTCAGCATCAGTGGTGGCAGTGGTCTTTTCAATAAGGAAGCCCCTTAACCCCATAATTTTGTTACAGATTTTCCTTGCTGTGGCTTCAAACCATCTGTCATATATTTCAATACGTTCGTATTCAAATTGAACAAACTGGAGTGGATTCTGTTGTTTCCAGCTAAGAACCTTAACTAATAAGGTCCCTGGAAATGCTGGTCCTTCTCACTGTTCTGCAGAACAGTGGGCACCTCCCCTTTTCCTGTCCTCAGACTGGGCCCTACCAGGTATAGGAAGCAAACCCATTACAGCACCATCTACCTCTTGATGATCGCCCTAAGCTACACAAAAACCCAGCTGACAGACACCTCAAAATAAAAGCTTTCATTCTTTACTTCCTGCACCAGCTCAAATTTGGGTGCAGGTTGTTCTCCTGGAATCTCAGAACAAGAAAGGAAGGAGCATGAGGCTTAATTGTCCATTTTTCTGAGGAATCCCCTTGCCTGAGGTCATAAGTGTGGAGGGGACTTCATGCTACAGTTGAAGAAGGGCAACTACCCTTTTAGCGTGCCAGGCTCTGTATTAGAGTTTTGCCTGCATTCTTCTACTAATCCTCCTAAGAATCCTTCAAGGGAGGAAAAGGCAGCATGGAGATGTCACTTAGCTGCTATATGAGTTTCCTAACACAGCAGGTCCCTGCTCTCCCAAGTAGAGCAACTCTGACAAGGTTATCATGCTCCTGCCTCTGGGAAGATGTGGGATGGAGGCACCTTTAGAGAACAGAGAGTGTCTGTTTCACTACAGAGGAGGATCTTGAGGCATGGGGACCTCAACAAGCATAGTATTGAAATAAACATGAGCACAGATGGTGCTGGTGCTGTTACTTACTTCCTGCAGTTGTGGGCAAATTTCTCAACATCTCTGAGCTTTACTTTCTTTAGTTATAAGATAAGGATAATGATTGTACTTAATGTTTCTAGGCAGCAACAAGAGAAACACACCTGTTTCATAACAAATATCATATATAAATAAAAACAAGAGGAACTTCCTTGGTGGTCCAATGGATAAAACCCTGCCCTCCCAATGAGGGGGTCCTGGGTTAGATCCCTGGTTGGGGAACTAGATCCCACATGCATCCCACAACTAACACTCCACATGCCGCAGCTGAGAGTCCACATGCTACAACTAGTCCGCATGCTGCAATGAAGACCTGGTGAGGCATAAATAAATAATTCATAAATAAATAAATAGCAATATTCCAGTTGACGGTATAACTTAAAATATTAAGAACTCAGTGAAGCAATCAATCAATAAAGAACACACTTGGGTGCTGGTTCTGTTACCCAGGAATCTGGTTCAGAGTCTGCATACATGAACTCTGCTGCATTATAAGCTGTAAATTATAGGGTACTTGTGAGGACTTAATTATCCACCATCTCTTAACTCACATCCATCGATTCACTCCCAGTAATACCCATGTAGCACAGGGCTCCCCCACTTTCACTCATCCACACACAGAGAAGCATTCTTACACACACACACACACACACACACACACACACACACACACACACACAAACACTGTGCTCCACTTCCAAGGTCAAGGAGAAGGGAGCTGGGCTCAATGCCCAGAAGCCCCAGGAGCAAGCCCAGCCAAATGTCAAAGGGGCACAGAGCTGGGTGATGAGCTGCAGAGGACCGGAGGGGCTGCCTTCCTGGTACAAAGACAACCTTTCCCTTGAGAAGGGCAGGAGCTCTCCATACTGACCTGCCCCAGGACAGAAGGGCATCAGGACCAGGGTACTCACAAAACAAGCCACTGTGTGTGGAGGGTCTGTTCTCTCCTGAGACATTTCACATGTATGATTTCACTTAGCCTCATGTCAATCCTACAACATCTGGGATTCTCATCCCATTTTGCCAACCAGAAAGCAGAGGCTCAGAGAGATAAAGCGACTTGCTCAGGACCCACAACCAGCAGGTGGTACCACTAGGATTCTAGTGGAGGAGACACTTTGGCCCTGCCCCTCTTCCTGCCTCAGTCTGTCCATCTGAGACCAGGAAACAGCAGAGACTCCTTTTCATAGCAGAGACTCCTCTTTTCTCCCCTCTCTTCTGTCACCTGTCCATCTTTCTCTCCCAATGTCCTCCTCTCCTGCTCCTCCTCCCTCTGGACCAAGTTAGAGGCCCCCAAAACCATAAGCCCCCTGATGGGTCCATCCTCCCTCCACCTCCCACCTCCCTGCTCATGAGTGACTGAGGTCTCTAGTTTCAAAACTTCCTGGCCCCTAGGGGCATCTTCAGAGAAATTACAAGGCGGGAACTTCACAGGGGTTGTATTCTGGATAAAGGCCATTAGTCCCAACAATGTGGGACCCCAGGTCATATCTCTGCTTCTAACCCTCAGTTTTTCCCTCTGAAAAAGGAGAATCTTGGATTCCATGCTATTTGAGGCCCCTTTTTGAAATGGACGGAATGCACCTGGGGCAGGCAGATGATGTTTATCTTATTGTGACACTGCCCTGTGAGAAGCACATTCTAATCCAAGTCACAGGGTGGCCACTTTTTCTATGTGATATAACAAAACCTCATTTCTTGAACCTACATAGTCTTCCTCCTTTTCTTTTCAAAATTATGTTTATTTATCTTTTCACCCAGCCGTGCAATATGTGGGATCTTAGTTCCACAACCAGGGATAGAACCCTCAGCCCCTGCATTGGAAGCCCAGAGTCTCAAGCACTGGCCCACCAGGGGAATCCCTTAGTCTTCCTCCTTAAAACTGGTGTCATGAATACTGGCTGTTTTAGGATTATTTTCAGGATTAAAAGGAAAAGCATAAACTGGAGGCTGCGAATCTGAATAGAATGTACACAGTGCATTTTACAATTTTGAAACACTTGCCAAGATTTTACAGTGGGAGATTTCAAATAAAAGTAAATTTCTAGCATGGTTGGGAAAGTACACGATCTGGAAACACAGTCCTGCAATTTAACAGGAGCTGTGGGGCTCACATTTGAGTGAATATCAGAATCACTTAGCCAGTTGTCTAAACAGAGAATTAAGTTCTTCACCGCCCAGAATTTTTCATTCAGTAGGACAGGGATAGGACCTGAGTTTCCGCATCAAACAGGTTTCTGGAGCTGCTGATGGTGCTACTCAAGGGACCAAACTTTGAAATCCATGAACTAAGCTACGTAGAGCTGCTCTCTTCTCATAAGGGGAGATTTCTCTCCAGTGTCCGTAATCCCCAGCAGGCCTTGCTGTCTACACTGCTCCCACCCCCTCTCCAAATTCTTCCTTTAACATTAGTCACCTGGCCTGGAAGGAATTCAAAATTGTGACCTGTTGGGTGGGCTCATAGCAAGTGTTCAGTAAAAGGTAGCTTCTTACTTAACAGTCTTACGAGTTAGGTATTATTATTGCTATTTAACAGATGAAAAACTGAAGTTCAGCTAAGGGAAAGTGACTTGCTGGAGGAAAAACAGATGAAAATCAGAAGGAAGATGCTCACCAAAACCTGTTAGTCATATGGCCCTGGTTATTTCAATGCTGCAAACATACAAACACACACATCACACAGGCAAATCTATCTGATATTCACATAAATGATGCATCAAAGATTGTGGACGTGACTTCATGAGTGTAAAATCATATCTATCAAGAAAAGGAAGAAAGGAAGTAGAAAGGGAAGAAGGGAAGTTTAAAAAAGGAGGTGACATGATCAGCTGTAGACATGCCCACTTGAAGGTGACTGTAAACAAGTGAACATAGAAGATCTGATAAATTCCCAGGAAGAAGCAGGGTGCCTTTCACCACGCAATAGAGCTTTTTCCTCTTGGACTGTTGGACCCATTCAAACTCTCTTCTGTCCATGGAAACGTCTCTCTATGAGTATATGGGCTATTTTGTTGCTTTGTCACCTAGCATCTATTGGTTCTTTTTCTGATACAGTAGCCTGATTTTGCTTGAGGACTAGCACTTCCTCCACCCACGACTGGGAGCATGGGCCAACTATCAATCAAAGTGTCCCCTACTCCCAGACCAAGAGTGGCCAATTAGAAGCTCTCCCTGGAATTTAATCTTGATCAACAAATCCCAAAAGACCCCAAAATGGAGGTTATTCAGTGGTGGCCTGGGAAGACCTTAGTTCTTTCTTGCTTAATATCCTTTGCAACCTGGGCTCTTTTAGCACACCGTTCAGTCTGTGAGCTGAACTAAATCAGTTAGTCCTGTGAGTGCCAACAGAGGAGTCCAGGAGGATATCACTTAAGGGTACAATCAGGAAGGGAGAATGGATTCCCATTACATCCCCACACTGTTCTCACAAACTCCTTCTCTGCTTCCAAAAGCCGGAGTCAGTTTCTGTTCCTCACAACCAGTGAGATATGATGCCTTCACCAGGGTCACTACCAAGTTCCTCATTTTTCAATCCAATGGCCTTTTCTCAGCCATCATCCTCCACTAACTGACAGGTAAGGTTCTCATGGCACAAAGGAGAACACAACTCTTTACCAAAATTTGTTTCCATGTGGTATCATCATAAAAAATGATGAAAAGCAGAGCTCCCTTATTTGAAGAACTTTGAGTCTCTTCGATGCTTTTGAAGGCACAGCTTTCAAACCTCTTTTAAGGAAAATCATGGGAGACAGAGAGTGGTGAGTTTGAATGTCAGCCCCTGCCAGGATTGGTTAAGTGACCTTGGAGAAGGGCTGAATCCTCTGAGCTTCAGCTTGTATGACTTTAAAGTGGAAGAAAAACCTATTAAGATTGTTGTGATATTTAGAGATAAAGATGTATGTGCAGGGTTTGGCACATAATAGGTTGTCAACAAGTTCTAACAGGTGTCTTATATTATTATTTCTATCTATCTCGGAGTTACTTAGAGATTCTTATTGACTCAGTGACTTCTGCTAGCACATCAGGACAGGGAACTCACTCTCCTACTTTCACCCACAGAGGTACCAGCAATTCCAACCTTCCCTGAGGCCTCACTTTCCTCCTACATAAACAGGAGGATGACTCCCTCTCTGTGGACACCGTTCAAGGCCTATCTGCACTCATAAATGTATAACACTAGGAAATAGAATAGGCCACACAGCTAGCAAATTGACAGTCAGAGTTTGAAGCTATGGGGTCTGATCAAAGATTTCAATTACCATGTATTTTATCCCTCATAAACTTTTCATGAACAAGTGAATGAATGAATCAATGTCTACTCAACATCTTTGCCTATGTGTTCTACAAGCACCATGGAGTCTACAGTGACCTAACTGAATTCATTGTCCTTCCCCCTAAAGACTTGCTTCCCCTACCTTCCCCCAGAAAGCTGAGTGTCATCCTTCATTCTACCTTTTCCTCACCCGCCTGTGAGCAATCTCATAGCAAAGTCTGTTGGTTGTACCTCCTCAGTTCTCAGTTGAAAGTTCATTTCAGAATAACATTAAGGTTGGGACTTCCCCTGTGGCACAGTAGTTAAAAATCTCACTGCCAGTGCAGGGTACACAGGTTAGATCCCTGGTCCAGGAAGATCCCATATGCACTGGAGCAACTAAGCCTATGGGCCACAACTACCAAGCTGCATGCTCCAACTACTGAAGCCAGGCCCCCTAGACCCCATGTTCCTCCAGAAGAGAAGCAAGCACAGTGAGAAGCCCACCCAACTCAACAATGAGTAACCCCCACCACAAGTCAAGGAAGCCTGCACAGAGCAACAAAGACCCAACACATCCTAAAATCAATCAATCAATCAATCTTTTTTAAAGCTCTTTATTGGCCTATAATTGCTTTGCACATTGTGCCAGGTTCTGCTGTAGAACAAGGTGAATCACCTGTATTTATACATATATCCCCGTATCCCATCCCTCCTGCAACTCCTTCCCACCCTCCCTATCCAACCCCTCTAACTCATCACCAATCATCAACTTGATCTCCCTGTGTTATGCAGCAGCTTCCCACTAGCTATCTGTTTTACATTTGCTAGTGTGTATATGTCAATGCTACTCTCTCACTTCATCCCAGCTTCCCCTTCACAGCCCCCACACCATGTCCTCAAGTGCATTCTCTACATCTGCATCTTTATTCTTGGCTGCCACTGGGTTCATCAGTACCACTTTTTTAGATTACATTTATATGCATTGGCGTACAGTATTTGTTTTTCTCTTTCTGGCTTACTTCACTCTGTATAACAGAGTGAAGGTCTGTCCCTAGGTCTATCTACCTCACTACAAATAACTCAATTTCATTCCTCTTTATGGCTGGGTAATATTCCATTGTGTATATGTGCCACATCTTCTTTATCCATTCATGTGTTGATGAGCATTTAGGCTGCTTCCAAGTCCTGGCTATTGCAAATAGTGCTTCATTGAACATTGTGGTACATGTATCTTTTTGGATTATGGTTTTCTCACGGTATATGCCCAGCAGTGGGATTGCTGGGTCATATGGTAGTTCTATTTTTAGTTTTTTAAGGAACCTCCATACTGTTTTCCATAGTGTCTGTACCAATTTACATTCCAACCAACAGTGCAGGAGGGTTCCCTTTTCTCCACACCCTCTGCAGCATTTATTGTTTCTAGATTTTATTGATGATGGCTATTCTTACCAGTGTGAGCTAATACCTCATTGTGGCTTTTAGTTGCATTTCTCTAATGATTACTGATGTTGAGCATCTTTTCATGTGTTTGTTAGCCATCTGCATGTCTTCTTTGGAGAAATGTCTATTTAGGTCTTCCACCCATTTTTGGATTGGGTAGTTTGCTTTTTTGACATTGAGCTGCATGAGCTGCTTGTCAGATATGACTATTGCTACACCAACTTTCTTTTAACTTCAGTTTGCATGGAATAACTTTTTACATCCCCTTACTTTCAGTCTGTATGTGTCCCTAGATCTGAAGTGGATTCTTGTAGACAGGATATATAAGGGCCATGTTTTTGTACCCATACAGGCAGTCTGTCTTTTGGTTGAAGCATTTAATCCTTTTACATTTAAGGTAATTTTTGATGTGTTTATTCCAATCACCATTTTCTTAATTGTTTTGGGTTTGTTTTTGTAGGTCTTTTCCTTCTCTTGTGTTTCCTGCCTAGAGAAGTTCCTTTAGCAATTGTTGTAAGGCTGGTTTGGTGCTGCTGAATTCTCTTAACTTTTGCTTGTCTATAAAGCTTTTGATTTCTCTATCAAATATGAATGAGATTCTCACTGGGTAGAGTGTTCTTGTCTGTAGGTTTTTTTCTTTCAAGACTTTAAGTATATCCTGCCACTCCCTTCTGGCCTGCAGAATTTATGCAGAAAGATCAGCTGTTTTCCCTTACATGTTATTGGTGGCTTTTCTCTTGCTGTTTTTAATATTTTTTCTTTGTGTTTAACTTTCATTAGTTTGATTAATATGTGCCTCAGTGTGTTTCTTTTTGGGTGTATTCTGTATGGGACTCTCTGCGCTTCTTGGACTTGATTGACTATTTCCTTCCCCATGCCGGGCAAGTTTTTGACAATAATCTCTTCAAACATTTTCTCAGACTCTTTCTTTTTTTCCTCTTCTTCTAGGACACCTATGATTCGAATGTTGGTGTGCTTAATGTTGTCCCTGAGGTCTCTGAGATTGTCTTCCATTCTTTTTATTCTTTTTTTTTCCTCCTGCTCTGTGGCAGTTATCTCCACCATTCTATCTTCCAGCTCACTTACTCATTCTTCTGCCTCAGTTATTCTGTTTACTCCATCTAGAGTATCTTTTAATTTCAGCTATTGTATTGTTCATTACTCTTTCTTTGCTCTTTAATTCTTCTAGGTCCTTATTCAATGTTTCTTGTATTTTCTCTATTTTGTTTTTGGCATTTTGGATCATCTTTACTAGTATGACTCTGAATTCTTTTTCTGGCAATTTGCCTATTTCTTTTTCATTTATTTGATCTCGTGTGTTTTTATCTTGCTCCTTTGCATGCAAGGTGTTTCTTTGTTTTCTCATTTTGTCTAATTTACAATATTTGATGTCTTCTTTCTCCAGGCTGCCTAGTAGTAATTCCTCTTGTTTCTGTTCTCTGTCCCCTGTGCTGGGGTTCATCTAGTGAATTGAAAAAGCTTACTGATGGGAGGGTCTGGTGCCTGCTTTCTGGTGTGTGGATCTCAGTCTTTTCCCTCTGATGAGCAGGACCTTGTCAGGTGGTGTGTTTTGGGGTATCTATGAGCTCAGTATGGCGTTAGGTAGTCTGTGTGCTGATGGGGGTGTTGTGTTCCTGTCTTGTTTGTAGTTTGGTGTGAGGTATCCAGCACTGGCAGTTGCAGGCAGTCAAGCAAGGCTGGGTCTTAGACTCTGATAGAGGCCTCTGTGAGAGCTCTCTGAGATTAATATTCCCTGTGGCTGGGGATTCTCTAGTGGTCTAGCATTCTAGACTCAGTGTTCCCTCCACAAAGCCTCAAGCTTGACTTCTAATTGAAGATTCCAGACCACACGGGTTGCTCATCCTGGCAATAAAAGGGATAAAAAAGCTTTTCCAAGCCCCAGACTAATGGTAAAAGATTAAGTCAAACAAACAAATATTGAATCAAGGAAACATGTACAAGCACAAGAAAAACAAAAACAGAACCCAGTAGAACATAAAGCACTAGAACAACCAGACAGAAGACCCCCCAGAACCCAATCAGAGAAAGAGAAAACCACCAAAAACTCAAAACCAAAAACACAAAATTTAAGCAGAGTGCTAACTAAAGATGATGCAAAGAAACAAAACAAACTGACAAGCATGGTTAAAAATAAAGTGGGAGGGAGAAGACAGTACAACAGAAGAGCAACATATATGTGGAAATATATAAACAAAATTTTGAAAGGAAAAGGAAAGGAAAGGAAGAAGAGGAGTAGAAAAAAAAAAAGAAAAGACAAAGAAAACTCCAAAGGAATTGTGAAAATGAGGACCAAATATAACAGGGACCAAATAGAAATAAGGACCAAATATAACAAAAAGCAAGAGAACAACCAGATAGACAGATGCTTCCCAAAACAAAATTGAATAATTATAATTAGAACTAAGGGAAAGACAATACCTAAAAGAAAAAACAAAATCAGTGTGTCATCTGAAGAATAAAGCAAGGAAACAGAGCGACCAATAATAATGATTAAAAGTATAATCACCAACACAGTAAAATAATGTGTCTTCTAGGAGGAAGACAGACAAAAAAGAAAGGAGAAACTATTATACCAGATCATGATGTGTGTTTTGAAGAAAGAGAGTTATGGCGATAAAGGAGACTGCGCTCTTTCTGTAGAGGGGCAGTGAAATGCTCTGCGATAAGGAGGTATTGAGAAGAGGCTGTCAAAAAGCATGCCTGGTGTGTTTGAGCAGCAGCAAGGATGAGCGTGGCTGGAGCTGAGTGGGTGGAGGAGAGAGGAGTGAAAAGGGATGAGGCAGAGAGGCCATGGGGGCAGGTCATGAGGACTCTTGTAGGACTTTATAAGAATCAGAATTTGACTCTGAGAGAGGTGGGGAGTCACTGAGGGATTGGTCATGGGAGCAATGAGATAGAATTCAAGTTGTATCAGGGTCTGTGTGGCTGAAGTTTGCAGAGTGGTCTCTAGGAGGCAAAAGGCAGAGACAAAGCCCATGGGCAGGCTGCTGAAGTGGACCAGGGGAGCCATGATGGAGTGGGGATCTCTGTTGTTCCCTGGGTCCATCCCAGTTCTCTTGAATAATACGAATGACTTGTTCTGTTAAGGTTTCTATGGAGGCTTCATCACAAATCATGATTCATTAACTCTTTAGCCTGTTGTGATTAATTCTACCTCCAGCCCCTCTCCACCTCCCTGAGGGTTGGGAGCAGGGAAAGGGGGAAGGTGGGAATGAACATTCCCACCTGCTAATCAAGTAGTTGGTTCCCCTGGTACCAATCCCCATTGTTGCCTTAGGATGGGCTCTATGAAAGTCAACTCCCTCACATGATTAAAAAAGAAAAAAACTCTGTTTTGTTTTCACTTCTCAGGAAATTCCAACAATTATAGGAGCTTGGTGCCAGGAATGGGATGAAGATCAAATTAGTATTTTTATGTAAGTTAAAATGTCAACATTTCCTCTATATTCCATTATTCCAGTCCCCATGAGGTAACCACCAGGGTGAGTTTTCTTCCATGCCTTTCTCCATAACAGCATGATTCCTCACAATTTCTTTTTTATTGGTGGAAACCTCCAACCTCACAATCAAGTACCGAGAATAGTATTATTAATGTCATGGACCCATTATCCAATAATTGTGGACATATGGAGAATATTCTGAATATATATCCTCCTTTTTGGTTGTTCTTTGAAGCTAATCAGTGGCATCATGCCAATTAGCCTCTAATATTCATTAAGGATATGTAATTATTTACAACATTACCCTGTCATTGTCACGCCTGGCAAAGCTAAGAATAATGTCCTGGAAAGTAGCATATCAAATGGCCTTTTCACATTTCACACCACAGCACCCCCACCACTCTCTATTGCAAACAAATTGGTCGTTTCAACTGTTGACCTTGTAAAGCGATCTGTGGTGACGATCCTCATATTTGACCCAGAGCCCCTCCCATCCCTGCAGCCCTGCAGCCTGACTTCTGCCTGAAGGCTCCATACACAGGTCCCTGCAAGACCGTGATGATCAGGTACTTCTACAACTCCAAGTCCAGGTCCTGGGAGACCCTTGTATATGGCGGCTGCAGTGCTAAGAACAACACTCCAAGATGAGGGAGGACTGCGTAAACACCTGCGGTGGTGCTATTGGGCCCTGGGGTGAGGTAGGGGGCAAGGCAGGCTGGGAGGGGAAGGGCTGGGGAAAGAGGTGGAGCTCAGGGGGCCCTACACCCCTCACACCCCCACAGTGACTTTTTTCCTCGCTGCCTCACAGGAAAAGTGTCTACGTTGTCCTTTGAAACCATGGACTGGGCACATACCCCACAGGCCAGCTTGGCAGAAGGTCACCCCCGAAGCTGCATTACCATAATGTGAGCCTTCTCACATGCTCTCCTTTCCTCAGAAGGGAACACTAAGTCATTCACTCTACACAGCAGGTCTTCAGTGCTCCTGAGCATCCCAGCTAGGCTTGAACAACTCACTTCCTTCTTGTTGTTCATCCCGGTCCTGGGAGGATTGTGGTTGCTCACTGCTGAGAAGGTCTAGGACTTGTCAGGCTGTACAGTGTCCAGGTCTGGGGCTTCAGAGATGTCAATCAGCAAGTTCCTTTCCTTTTGCAGAGGACCTGTGAACTGTTGCTGAAGTCTCAGGAGGACCCACCCAGGGCTGGGCTGTGGCTGCTTCTGAAACTTTTCAGCCTCCTCCTCGTCCCTCTCAACGCTACTCTCCTCGGCAGAAATCTGCCTCTTTTCTTCCCACCCATGCATCTACTTGTCTTAATTCTGTCTCATCCAGTCAGCTCTAAGCACCATGAGAGAAAGTCTTCTCTTTATCCCCTGCTCTTCGCATACCTCCCACAACAAAGGAGACAGTCTTTAAATATTTGAGTGAAGGAATGAACGCAGGAAAAAAGCTCCTCATGACTGGAGTGACTGTAGAAACTGGGATTTGAATCCATGGTTCTTGTCCTAATCTTCTTCTTCACTGCGTCCTCACCTTCATCCTCCACCCCACAATCACGGTTCTCCCTATGCTGGCAAAAGTAGAATTTCTGGCATCCAGTTCTCAGTGTTGGTGGTGGGAGAGGTCTCTTCATTAAAGAAGTCCCCTCCACCATCTTGGTGTTGAACATCTGTGGCTTCAAACAGTCTGGCCTAATATTTTTTTGAAAAATTCATATTCTTTTTAAACTAACTGGAGTGGGTTCTGTTGTTGCAACTAAGAACCTTAACCCTTTAGGCTCCATGGAAATGGTGGTCCTTCCCATTCTTCTGCAGAGCAGCAGGCGCCTCCCCATTTTCTGCCCTCAGACTGAGCCCTACCAGGTATAGGAAGGCAGCCGCTTATAGTGCATCTGTCTCTCAATGGCCAACACCATTACACACACACAAAAAAAAAGAGTGAGTGGCACCTCAGCATGATCACTTTTGTCCTTAACTTCCTCGGCCACATCAAACATGGGCCACATCAAAAAACCTGCCCAGGTTTTTTCCCAGGATTCTCAGAAGGAGAAAGGAAGGAGCATGAGGCTCAGTTGTGCACTTGTCCAAGGAACCCCCTTCCCTGTCGTCTGTGTGGGAAGCTGGCTCCCTAATGCAGTTAAAGAGGATCAAGCTCACCTTTAAAGACCACTGGCCATTAGTCAGGCTCTGTGCTTGTCATTTTGCCCAGTTTCCTTCCCCCTCCTTTCCTCTTTGATAACCATAAGTCTGAGTCCATTTCTATTTTCCTACCACATTTCTTAAGCCAGTCGTCTGTTAATGGGCACTTATAATGCACACGCCTCGGCTGTTGTAAACAGGGCTTCAAAGAACATTGGCTGGAAGGTAACTTTTCTTGTTTTTTTCTATAATTGCTTTACAATGTTGTGTTAGTTTCTGCTGTAGAACAAAGTGAATCAGCTCTATTTATACACATATCCCCACATCCCCTCCCTCTTGAGCCTCCCTTCCACCCTCCCCACCCCACTCCTCTAGGTCTTCACAAAGCACCAAGCTGATCTCCCAGTGCTACAGAGCTGCTTCCCACTAGCTATCTATTTCACAAGTGGTAGTGAATATATGTCAATGCTACTCTCTCACTACGTCCCAACCTCCCTTTCCCCTGCTTTGTCCTCAAGTTCATTCTCTACTTCGTCTTTATTCCTGCCCCGTTACTAGGTTCCTCAGTACCATTTTTTCTAAATTCCGTATATGAGGTGAGTCATAAATTATCTGCACTCTGCTTGTATTTAAATTTCTGTAAATTCTTACAGCAAGATTGTGGATAATTTTTGACTCACCCTCGTATATGTGTTAACATACGGTATTTGTTTTTGTCTTTCTGACATACTTCACTCTGTACGACAGACTCTAGGTCCATCCACCTCACTACCAATAACTCAATCTCGTTAGTTTTTATGGATGAGTAGTATTCCATTCTAATATGTGCCACATCTTCTTTATCCATTCATTTCTTAATGGACATTTAGGTTGCTTTCATGTGTTGGCTATTGTAAATAGTGCTGCAATGAACATTGTGGTACATGCACATTTTTGAATTATGGTTTACTCAGGGTATATGCCCAGTAGTGGGACTGCTGGGTCATATGGCAGTTATATTTTTAGTTTTTTAAGGAATCTCTATACTGTTTTCCACAGAGGCTGTATCAATTTACATTCCCACCAACAGTGCAGGAGGGTTCACTTTTCTCCACACCCTCTCCAGCATTTATTGTTTCTAGATATTTTCATGATGGCCATTCTAACCAGTGTGAGATGATACCTACCATTCTGACAGGTAATTTTGATTTGCATTTCTCCACTAATTACTGATGTTCAGCATCTTTTCATGTGCCTCATTTCCATCTGTATATCTTCTTTGGAGAAATGTCTATTTAGTTGTTTTTTTTTAATTGAGTTGCATAAATTATTTTTTTACTTTGGGTATTAACCCCTTGTTGGTTGCATCTTTTGCAAAGATTTTCTTTCAATCAGTAAGTTGTCTTTTTGTTCTGTTCATGGTTTCCTATGCTGTGCAAGAGCTTTTAAGTTTGATGAGGTTTCATTTATTTACATTTGCTTTTATTTCTTTTGGCATGGGAGACTGATCCATAAAAATATCACTACGATTTATATCTGAGATTGTTTTGTCTCTGTTCTCTTCTAAGAGTTCTGTGTCATTTCTTATTTTTTGGTCTTTAATCCATTTTGAGTTTATTTTTGTATATGGTGTGAGGGAATGTTCTAATTTCAATGATTTACATGTACCTGTTCAGCTTTCCCAGCACCATTTGGTGAAGACACTGTCCTTTCTCCATTGTATATACTTGCCTCCTTTGTCTTAGAGTAATTGACCATAGGTGCATGTGTTTATTTCAGGACTCTATTCTGTTCCATTGATGTATATATCTGATTTCATGTCAATATCACACTGTTTTGATTACTATAGTTTTGTAGTATAAAGTCTGAAAGGGTAATGACTCGAGCCTCATTTTTTTCCCTCAGGATGACTTTGGCAATTCTGGGTCTTTTGTGGTTGTATATAAATTTTAGGATTTTTTGTTCTAGGTTTGGGGAAAATGTCTTGACTGTTTTGATAGGATTTGTCATTTTAATCCTTGTATACAGTTTTTTTGTAGTGCTTCTCTGTTCATATCTTGTTTTGGTTTTTCTGCTTTTGGTTTGATGATTTCCTTGTAGTATACTTGAGTTTCTTTGTTTTTAGTTTTCATAACTCTATTGTATGTTTTTTATTTGTGGTAACCATGGAATTCACGTATATTGAACCATAACAATACCTTCTTGCTTAAACTGAAGTCATTCAACTTCAAACACATTGTAAAAGATCTGCATTTTTCTATTCCCGTTCTCCACATTTTGTGATTTTGATGCCCTGCTTTACATCTTCATGCTGATCCTTTCACTGTTTATTCATTACAACTGCTTTTATAATTTTTTCATTTTTTTAAATCTATGTACTGGTTTATTGAAATGATCTTCAATTCTTCTTTATATTTGTCTTTCTTATTGTGATTTTCCCTGTCCTATAGATTCTTTCAAACTCAATTTCATACCACCTCCTATGGAGATCTCACTTTGTCTGGGGTATCAGGTGCCTAATGGCTGCATTCATCAACAGAATACTGGTTTGTTCCATTGAATCAAAAGGACTCCATCTCCCCTCTGGCTCTGCCATTCAAAAGTGGTCTAGACACTGCTGCCAAGAAACCTGTTGATGAATTCTGCTGCCTGTGTCCTAAAACTGTCCTACAAACACTGGGAGATGGAGATCAAGGAAGGACCCCTTTCTCCCACCAATTGTCTTTTAGGTTCATGGAAAACATTTCCTAAGTTTCTGCCACCAGCTTGAGATACTCAAAACTAAATATTGTGGGAATCCCTTATTTGTAGTTTAATACATTTTATGCTGAGCCTGATAGAATTGTTGGCACCCTCACAAGGTGACCTCTCAGGGGGTTGGAGAAGAGAATTTAGTGTAAGATGAGGAAGAAGTTCAGTAGGAACAGAGCTCCAAGGTCACCTGCCCAACTTGCTTCCCCCAGTTGGGCAAGAGCTGTGGCAATTAGATAGTGTGGAGATTTAAACAACTGAATGACAATGGCTGAGAGGAGGGAGTAGAAGGAAGGTGGTGGGCCAGATTCCAAGACTCACCGAGGTACTTCCCAGGATGCACCACAGTTCATTATTAGATTTTCCCACCTGCAAGGTATTGTGGGAATGACTTGGTCATAATCTAGGGGGTCCCAAGTCAAAGAGATGTCCCAACTTCCAAGTAGAGCAACTTTAACACTGTTTTCATGCTCCTGGCTCTGGGAAGAAGTGACATGGAGGAAACTCTGGAGAGTAGATCCTAACTGCCTCACTACAGCTGATGAAACTGAGGCAAACAAAATTCAAAAAACAGAGGTAGTGTAATAAACCAGAATATAGATAGAGCTGGTTCTGTTGCCCTATACCTTGTAGTCTTGGGGAAATATCTCAATGTCTCTGACTTTTATATTCCTTGAGTAAACAATAAGGAAAAAGGCCTATACCTGTCAATCTTTCCAACCACAAACCACTAGCAACAGTCCCCTTCCAAGCTGAACTAGTTGGGTTTACTACTCACTTCAGCAAGGAACAATGAATGATATGGCATATCATTAAAAGACTGTCTGAAGGACTTACAGGATGTGGGCTTCTCTGAGGTTATTTGGGGGAGAGTTTCAGGAAGTTGGGTTTGCTCTAGATGGATGCTGTCAGGAAGTGGGGTAGTTCTATGATCAGGTTCTTAATCTCTCTCTGAAGTGAATTTTCAGCTGAGAACTGAGGAAGCACAACCAACAGACTTTGCTATGATATATTGCTCATAGGGGGTGTGAGGAAAAGGTAGAATGAAGGCCAACACTCAGTCTTCTGGGGGAAGGTATGAGAAGGAATTCTTTAGGGGAAGGACAATGAATTCAGATTGGTCAATGTTGAGTCCATGGTGCTTGTAGAACACTTAGGAAAAGATGTTGAGTAGACATTGATTCATTCATTCTCTTGTTCATGAAACGTTTATTAGGGATAAAATATGTGATGACTGAAACCTTTGTGATCAGACACTATGGCTTCAAACTCTGGCTCTGCCAGTTGACTAGCTGTATGGCTTATTCAATTTGATAAAGCTTTACATTTGTGAGTGCAGGTAGACCTTGAATGGTGTCCACAGAGAAGGAGTCATCCTCCCATTTTATAGGAGGAAACTGAGACTCAGAGAAGGAGGGAATTGCTGGTACCTTGGAGGGTGAAAGTAGCAGACTGAGTTCCCTGTTCTAATGTGCTGCTAAAAGTCACGGAGTTACTTAGAATTGAGTCTCTAAGTAATTCTGAGAGAGGTAAAATTAATAATATAAACATCCATGACCACTTATTGACAACTCACTATGTGCCAAGCCCTGAATATCCATCTCTATCTCTAAACATCACAGCAAATTTAATAGGGTTTTCTTCGATTTTAAAGTCATACAAGCTGAAGTTCAGAGATTTTATCCCTTCCTCTAGGTCACATAACTAATACTGGCAGAGGCTGGGATTCAAATTCAACACTCTATGACTCCCATGACTTTCCTTAAAAGAGGTTGGAAGCTGGAGATTCACCAGAGGAGACTCAAGTTCTTCAAATAGGGAAGCTCTGCTTTTCATCATTTTTTTGCACTGATACCAATTGGAAACAAATTTTAGTAAAGAATTTTGTTTGAATTTATGCCATGAGGGCCTTACCTATGAGTTAGAGGAGGATTATGGCTGAGACAAGGCCATTGGATTGAAAAATGAGGAACTTGGTGGTGACCCTGATGAAGGCATCAAATCTCGCTGTTGTGAACAACAGAAACTGACTCTGGCTATTGGAAGCAGAGAAGGAATTTGTGAGAAGAGTGTGGGGACGTAGTGGGCATCCATTCTCCTGTCCTGATTGTAACCTTAAGTGAGATCCTCCTGGATTCTTATGTGGCACTAACAGCACTAACTGATTTACTTCAGCTCACAGACTGAACGGAGTGCTAAAAACTCCATTTGAGTTGGAAAGGATGTTAAGCAAAGAAGAACTAATGTCTTCCCAGGCCACGTCTTAAAAACCTCCATTTTTAGGCCTTCTGTCATTCATTGGTAAAGATTAAATTCCAGGAAGAGCTTCTGAGTGGCCACTTTGGTCTAGGAATTTGGCAGGCACTTTAATTAATAGGCACCCCAATCCCACCAGTCCTGAGTGGTGGAAGAGTCACTTCTCAAGCAAAATCAGGCTACTGCATCAGGAAAAGGACAAACAGGTGCTAGGTGACAAACCAACTAAATAGCCCATATACTCCGAGAGAGACGTTTCCATGGAGAGAAGGGAGTTTGAATGGGCCCAACAGTCCAAGAGGAGAAAGCTCCATTGTTTGGTGAAAGGCACCCTCTTTGCTCCTGGGAATTTCTCAGATCTTCAAGATTTACTTCTTTGCAGTCACCTTATAATGGGAATGTCTACCGCTGATCATGTCACCTCCTCTTTAACCTTTCCTTCTTCCCTTTCTATTTCCTTTCTTCCCTCTCTTGATGAATATGATGTTACACTCACGAAGTCACATCCACAATCTTTGATGCATCATCTGTGTTAATATCAGATAGATTTGCCTGTGTGATGTGAGTGTTTGTGTATTTGTAACATTGAAATAACTGGGGACACATGACTAACAGGTTATGGCGAGTGTCTTCCTTCTGATTTTCAGCTGATTTTCCTGCAGCAAGTCACTTTCCCTTAGCTGAACTTTGGTTTCTTCATCTGTCAAATAGGAATAATAATACTTAACTCATAAGATTGTTAAATAAGAAGAAGCTACCTTTTACTGAACACTTACTATGAGCCCACCCAACAGGTCACAATTTTGAATTCCTTCCAGGCCAGTGAATGATGAGGATGGAAGTATTTGGAGTGTGGGTGGAGGCAGCGTGGCCAACATGGCGAGGTGAGGATTATGGACACTGGAGAGAACTCCCCCCTCATGAGAAGAGAGCAGCTCTACTTGGCTTAGTTCATGGTTTTCAAAATGTGGTCCCTTGAGCAGTTCCAGCAGCAGCCCTGGAAACCTGTTAGATGTAGATCCTCAGGTCCCACCCCTGTCCTAGTGAATCAAAACTCTGAGGGGTAGAGATCTCAAATCTCTGTTTCAACAATTGGCTAAGTGAATCTGATCCTCACTCAAGTATGAGCCCCACAGCTCTTGTTAAATTGTAGAACTGTGTTGCCAGATCATGTACTTTCCCAACAATGCTAGAAATTTACTTTTATGTGAAATCCCTCAATGTTACATCTTCGCAAGTATTTCAAAATTATAAAATGTACTTTGTGGTCTAAAAAAACTATAATCTAGTCAGATTTGCAACCTCTGGCTTATACTTTCCCTTTTAATCCTTAAAATAATGTTAAACACCCAGTATTCATCACACCACTTTTAAGGAGGAAGACTAAGGGACTCCCCTGGCGGTCCAGTGGTAAAGATTTCTAGATTTCAATGCAAGAGGTGAGGATTCTATCCTTGGTTGGGGAACTAAGATCCCACATGTTGCATGGCCCAGCCAAAATAAATAAATAAACACAATTTTAAAAAAGTAAAAGAGGAAGACTATGTAGGTCAAGAAGTGAGGTTATATCATGTAGGCCAAAAGTGTCCACGTGTGACTTGGATAAGAATGTGCTTCCCACAGGGGCGTGTCACAAAACATCCTCTGCCTGAACCAGGTGCATTCAGTCCTGAGGGGGCCTCAGGAGGGGCCTCAGATAGCATGGAATCCAAGATTCTCCTTTTTCAGAGGGAAAAACTGAGGACTAGTAGCAGAGATATGACCTGGGGTCCGACATTGTTGGGATCACTGGTCTTTATCCAGAATACAAACCCTGTGATGTTCTAATCATGTAATTTCTCTGAAGATGCCCCTAGGGGCCGGGAAGTTTTGAAACTAGAGACCTCAGTCACTCATGAGCAGGGAGGTGGGAGGTGGAGGCAGGACAGCCCCATCTGGGGGCTTCTGGGTCTGGCAGCCTCTAACCTGGACTAGAGGGAGGAGGATATTGGGAGAGATAGATGGACAGATGAGAGAGGAGAGAGGAGAAGAAAGGAGTCTCTGTTATGAAAGGGAGTGTCTGCTCTCCCCTGTTCTCAGATGGACAGACTGAGGCAGGAAGAGGGGCAGAGCCAGAGGGCCTCCTCCACTAGAATCCTAGTTGTGTCACCTGCTGGTTGTGGGTCCTGAGCAAGTAGCTTTACCTCAGAGAGCCTCCTCTTGTTTGTTGGCAAAATGGGATGAGAATCCCAGTTGTTGTAGGATTGACATGAGGTGGAATGAAATCATATGTGTGAAATGTCTCAGCAGAGAGCACACCCTCCACACGCAGTGGCTTGTTTGGTGAGTACGCTTGTTCCGATGCCCTTCTGTCCTGGAGCAGCTCAGCATTGAGACCTCCTGCCCTTCTCAAAGGAAGTGTTGTCTTTGTGCCAGGAAGGCAGCCCCTCCTGTCCTCTGCAGCTCATCACCCAGCTCTGTGCCTGTTTGGCATTTGGCTGGGCTTGCTCCTGGGGCTTCTGGGCATTGAGCCCAGCTCCCTTCTCCTTGACCCTGGAAGTGCAACAAAGTGTGTGTGTGTGTGTGTGTGTGTGTGTGTGTGTGTGTGTGTGTGTGTGTTAGTGTCTGTGTTAGTGGAAGAATACTTGTCTGTGTGTGGATGAGTGAGTGGGGGGGGTGTCTTGTGCTACATGGTTCTCACTGAGAGTGAATATATGGGAGTGAGTAAAGAGATTGTGGGTAAGTAAAGCCTCACACATGCACTATAGTTTACAGCTTACAGTGCAGCAGAGTGCATGTGCAAAGACTCTGAAGCAGCTTCCTGGATAACAGAAGCAGCACCACATTTGTTCTTCTTTACTGATTAATTGCTTGATTGATTTTTAAATATTTTAAGTTGTACTGTCTTTGAAATTTTCTTATTTATATATGTATGTATGCATGTATGTATATTTCTTAAGGCTTTCATAGCTATTGGTTGCAACATGAGGACCCTTAGTTGCAGCATGTGAACTCTTGGCTGCATCATGTGTACTGTTAGTTGCAGCATGCATGAGGGATCTAGTTACCCAACAGAGATCTCTACCCCTGGCCCCCTGCATTGGGAGGGCAGGGTTTTACCCACCAGCAAACCAGGAAATTTCCTCTAGTTTTTATTTAAATAATATGCTTGTTGTGGACCAATGGTACTTCCGCTTGTCGCTGCCTAGAAACTTTAAGTACAAGCATTATCCTTATCTTATAATTAAAGAAAGTAAAGCTCAGAGATGTTGAGAAATTTGCCCACAACTGCAAGGAAGTGAGTAACAGCACTAGCAACATCTGTGCTCTTCTTTATTTCAATACCATGCTTGTTGAGGTCCCCATGCCTCAATTTCCTCCTCTGTAGTGAAACAGATACTCTCTGCTCTCCAAAAGTACCTCCATCCCACATCTTCCCAGAGGCAGGAGCATAAAAGTCTTGTCAAAGTGACTCTACTTGGGAGAGCTGGGACCTGCTGTCTTAGGAAACTCACACAGCAGCTAAGTGACATCTCCATGCAGCCATTTCCTCCCTTGAAGGATTCTTAGGATGATTAATAGAAGAATGCAGGCAAAACTCTAATACAGAGCCTGGCACACTAAAAGGGTAGTTGCCATTCTTTAACTGGAGTAAGAAACACCCTCCCCACTTATGACCTCAGGCAAGGGGATTCCTCGGAGAAATAGATAATTGAACATCATGCTCCTTTCTTTCTCCTTCTGAGAGTCCAGGAGAACAGCCTGCACCCAAATTTGACCTGGCACAGGAAGTAAAGAACAAAAGCTTTCATTCTGAGGTGTCTGTCAACTGGGTTTTTGTGCAGCTTAGGGTGGCCATTAAGAGGTAGAAGATGCTGTAATGGGTTTGCTTCCTATACCTAGTAAGGCCCAGTCTGACAGGAAAGGGGAGGTGCCCACTGCTCTGGAGAATAGTGAGAAGGACCATCATTTCCAGGGACCGTATTAGTTAAGATTCTTAGTTGCAAACAACAGAATCCACTCCAGTTAGTTCAACTTGAATATGAATTTATTGAAATAATAGAGAGATGGTTTGAAGCCACAGAAAGGAAAATGTGTAATATCACTGTGAGGGAAAGGGGCGTCTTTATTGAAAAGACCTCTGCTACCAATGATGCTGAAAAGTGCATGCCAGAAATTCCACCTTGGCCACCCATAAGGAGAGTAGTGATGGTGGGGAGGGGAATGAAAGTGAGGATACAGTGAGGATGGGGGTTAAGATAAGAATCCTGGCTTCAAAACATAGACTCTACATGTACTCGGGTCATGAGCAATGTGCTCCTGCATTTATTCCTTCCTTCCTCTAATATTTATGGACTGTCTCCTTTGTGCTAGGAACTGTGCTAAGTGCAAGTTATAAAGGGAAGATTTGTTCTCATGGTGTTTAGAACCCACTGGACAAGACAGAACTAAAGCAAATAGACCCATAGGGGGAAGGAAAGAGACAGGGTTCTGCTGAGGAGGGGAGGGTTGAGAAGGACTCAGAGGAGATCAAACTGTTTCAGAAGCAGCCACAGCCCAGCCATGTGTGGGTCCTTCTCGGACTTCAGAGTTTCAAGGCAGCAGAGCTCACAGTTCCTCTGCAGAAAAAAAAAAAAAAAGAACCTGCTGGTTGACATCCATGAAGCCCCACAGCTGGACACCATTCATCTTGATTGATCCTAGATTTTCCCAAAACATCCACCACATGACCAGAATGACCAACAAGAAGGAGGTGAGTTTTCCAAGCCTAGGTGAGGCACTCAGGAGAACTGCAGACATGCTCTGTATGGTGGCTGACTCAGTGTTCCCATCTGAGAAAAGGGTACCATGTGAGTAGCCTCATATAATCATGACCGGGCTTCTGGGGATGACCTTCTGCCAAGCTGTCCAGTGGAGGATGTGCTCAGTGTGTGGTTTCACAGGACACTGCAACCACTTCTCCTGGGAGGCAAGGAGGAGGAAAGACCCTGTGCAGCTGTGAATGGTTTGTGGCCCCTTGAACTCCACCTCTTTCCCCAGCCTTTCCACTCCCACCCTGCCCTTTCCCCTTTCTTACCGCCGGGTCCCCGCATGACCACCACAGGTCTTAATGCATTTCTCTGCCGTGTGGAAATTGTTGCTCTTCCCCAGGCAGCCACCATATACAAAGACCTCACAGAGCCCGGACTTGGAGTTGTAGAAGTACATGAGCTTGCGGGCCTTGCAGGGGCCTGTGTAAGGAGGCTGCAGGCAGAAAGCAGGCCGAGAAGCTCCTGGGATGGGAGGGGTTCTGGGTCAGTTATGAGGATGGTCATCACAGGTCAGTCTACAAGGTCACAGCTGAAACTACCAGTTTGTTTGGCATAGAGAATATTAGGCTTTTGGGGGATGGTCAAATTGAAGAAGATGTTTGAAAACCTGCTTTCTGGAATATTATTATTAATGTCGCTAGGCGTAACCATGACATGGTAATTATGTAAAAATCTATATCTCCTTCAGAACGTATTTTAAGATTAATTTGTATGATGTCTTTGATTAGCTTCAAAAAACTCTTCCCCACAAAAAAGAATTAAAGGAGGATACAGGTAAAAAAATATTAGCCATATATCAATAATTCTTAGAAATGTGTACCTGGGTTTTATAATACTATTCTCTGCACTTATGTGTATGGTAAAATTTTTCCACCACTAATAAAAACTGTGAAGCCATGAGGCCATAATGAAAAAAAACAGGAAGAGAACACACCAGTGTGTTCTCTTTTGTTTCCTTCATGATGGGAGATCTTCGTTTTGCATGCAGTCTTTACTTGCTGTATGAGGGACTTTTAGGTGTAGGCTGGGAATTCTCATGCACGGTTTGCGAGATCTCATTTCATGACCAAGGTGCCCTGCATTGGGAGGGGGCAGTGTTAGCCACTGGACCACAAGGAAAGTCCCTCAATTTACTTCTGATAGTAAATCCATGGAGCTAGTGCAGATCCCTCAACTTGAGGACTCAAGACTGTCCTCACTTCAAATGCCAGTCACATGGTCTGGAGTCACTCCCCCTTATGACCAACTGGCTAAGAATCAGAGGCTCCATGACCCCACCTCCATGTTCAAGAACCAATAGAAGCAGTGGCTGAAATCAGCAAAATCCTGTACTTACTGTTCCCATGTTATTATAAGGGATAAAACTCACGGACAGCCCTACAGAGGAGATGAATAGGGCAAAGGGGGATTAGGTGTGCAGAGCCGCCATATTCTAGTGAAGCACAGCATCCTCATATGTGTTCACCTCTCCAAAAGCTGTTTGAACCCCAATATTTATGGATTTTTATTAAGGTGTCAATAAAAAGGCATATTGATTGAATCATCAGCCATTGGTGACTGATCTCCATCTAAATACCTTCCTACCTCCCAGAGGTGCTAGGTGGGGAGCGTTGAAAGCTCTAAATTTTAAACTCATGTTCGAGTTTCTTTGGAATCCAACCCCATTCTGAAGGTCTCTCAGGTTTCATTGTTACTCATCTCACTACCATAAAAAGGACCATAAATTCCAGGAGTTTCAAGAGGTCTGTTCTAGGAACCAGGACAAGGATCAAATATTGATCTTGTAATTAAACTAAGTGAGGTTCAGGGACACCGCACTGACCAGGAATAGAGAGTCTCAGAGATGGAATCCCTGATGTGGTAGAGTTAGGCGGGGTATAGATGTTTTTATTTGAGATTGAATTTTTTTTTTTCCTATTGAGAGTCATGAAATGTCCCTGGAGTTCAAACTGCCCAAATTCCCAGGAGAAATCTAGAGAAGGTTGGCAGCACCTACCCCACCCATGCTCCCAAGCCCCTTCCATGGACTCCCCTCATTCCCTCACCCCCATCCTGTAGAGGAGAGGTGAGCCAGGACTTACCTTTGACATGGCTCTTGCCTTTATCCCCTATGGTGCAGGACACCAGGGAAACAACAAGGATGAGAAGGGCTACAGAGAGGCAGAGCCGGCTCATCTTCGTGGCCTTGCAAGAGGGCTTCTGAGGAAAGCTGGGGGCTGACACAGGTTTTCATATCCCTGCTAGGGTGGAATCAGGCAATTAGGAGAGGAATGAGGAAGGGGAGGAGCTGGGGTCAGCCCTGCTAGTTACTCAATCTCTCCACGTAAACAGGTTTTCTGCTTCTGCCAGCTGGTCCACATGCCCAAAGGCAGCACTTCTCAGACTTGACTATGCCTGTGGGTCTCATGGATTGTGATTCCACAAGCATAATTTTGTCCAAATATGTTAACTAAGGGCGCATTCCAGCACCTAGAGCAACGCATGGCAGGTGATGGATGGTCAGTGAGTAGATGAGAGCAATTCTAAAGACAGATAAGTGAACAGCAGTGTGTTAGCTCAGGTCCTCCTTTTCAGCCTCCTGCAGGTGTCGTCATATCTGGGCATCAATGTCCTTCACACCCACCACTACCATTACCCAACTCAGAAGAGAGGTGTGACACAGGAAACCTTCCAGCAACTTTTGCAACAGCTTCTCAACTAGATGGACGCTTGCTGTTTACCTGATACTAGTCCAGGCAGAAGCTTAGCTGAGGAAAGATGTCCTTCTGGGGCAGCTAAACTGTTTCCTGGGGAGAAAAAGAATAAGAGGTGTGGGCAGAGGGGAAGCAGGGAGCTGAACACATCTCCACAGCATACCTCCCACTGCCCCTCACCTGGTTTCACAAACAGGACAGCTGCCTGCCTGAGTGGACCTCAGAGGAGCTTGGAAGATCGCCTGCAACAGCCACCCTCCTCCTGCTCTCTCCCTGAGTGGTTTTGGGATTCTTGGGCGTCAGTTTGTGTACCAGCTCTGCCTTTTCCTAACTTTGTGCCTGAGGACTGAAATCTCCCAGAGCCCCAGAGTCTTCAGGTGTCACCTGAGATCTGTGCTGCCCACATCATGAGGTTCTGGTGGAAACAATGGAGGCAATAGACATCAATTCCTTCTCCCTACAAAGTCAAAGTCCTTTGTAATAATAATAATAATGTGTAATTACAGCACATAAACCTTAGCTTCTTCTATGTGTCAGGCATTATCCTAAGCACTTGCCATGTATTAACTTATCTAATTCTCAAAAATCCTAAAAGAGGAAGAGGAACTGATGATACTTTCTCATGTTACAGAGGAGGAACCCAAGGTAACAAGAAATAAAGTAATTTGCCTAAAGTCATAGAGTGTAGAGAAAGGAATCTGGTTCTGTTAAACTAGTTGGGTTTATTACTCACTGCAGCAAGGAACAAGAATAACCTTCGAAAACAATACGATGTCTCATTAAGAGAAGGCTAGAAAGAATTTATGGTATGTGGGCTTGTGTTAGGTAATTGGGGGGTGCCTTTCAGGAAGCTGGCTCTGCTCTGACTGGACGCTGGCAGGAAGTGTGGCAGTTCTCTGAATGGGTACCTTTATCTTAACTCTAAAAAAGGAAGACTAGATAGTGGTTAGAGCTGTACTTGATAAAGATGTAGCAGTCACTCAGGATGGGGGATCCTTTGTCATTTTGATGGTTTGTGTAATTAGCTTGTTTTTTCTGGATTCAAACATGGTTACTGAATGTCCTATATTTTCTTGATCCATCATGGGCACAGAATGGCCTTTTCTGATATTGAAGGCTTGTGAAATGTTTATGGAATATGAGAACGTAATGCCCACTGTGATGCCAGGTCAGTTCTTGGAACTCAGAGGTTGCTTTTCTCTTTCTCTATCATTCTCAGAATGTTGTGCTGAGAAGTAAAAAGATGATATTTGTTAAATGCTTTGTACAAGTACTGGCAGAGTAACCTCTTAATGAATGTCAGATCTGATAACAGTAAGAGGAATACTATAAATAAATGTTATTTAAGTATTGCTAATAATTATTAGTTTATAATAGTGTAATGGGAAAATGACTTCGTATTCATGAAGAGATTGGCTTCAGTAATCCACTATGTTGCTGTGTGATCTTCATCAAGTCATTTCAACTCTCTGAGCCACAGATTCTTTCTTTGTAAAAGAGGATGATGGTATCACCCTTAAAAAATCTCCAGGTTTGGTTCTTTTTGAGAACCATGTGGACCATTTGATTAGGCTGCTAAAGATCTTTGAACACCACAGACCAAAGCAAATTGTCTAGAAGCATATAGAGTTTCAGTTCCTTGGCTCCTGACTGCTTTTTAAAGGTGCTGTCAACTGTAGTAAGGAAAGGAACAAATAGCAATGATGGCTGGTATGTCACCTTCTAGAAATTCACCCTCAGGAAGTTCCACCAGTGCCAGAGGAGAGCCACTGCCTCTCTTTGAAATAGGCCTCCTTCTTCCTCGGGGGAAACTGAAAGCCCTCTTGTTTTAGTGATTGACCTTACCCAGGTCCAGCCCCTTTCCCACCCCACCTTGCCTTATTTGGCCCTCTGGTCAAAGGAGCTAAGTGTTAACTGTCATAATTACTCATTTTTATTCTTATTACAAAGGACTTTGGCTTTGCAAGGAGAAGGAGTATATGTCTATGGTGTCCATTGCTTCCACAACAACCCATGATGTGGGCAGCATGGGTTTCAGGTGACACCTGAAGACACAGGGCTCTGGGAGATTTCTGGCTCCAGAACGCAGAGTTAGGAAAAGAGAGAGCTGGGACTCAAACTGAGGTCCTCTGATCACAAAACCATTGGAGAAGAGACCAGAATTGGGGGTGGATGTTGCAGACGATCGTCCAAGGTACCCTGAGATCCACTGCAGCCCCTGAGATCCTCTGAAGTAGGCAGCTCTCCTGTTGATGAAACAAGGTGAGGGGTGGTGAGTGAGGGGTCATGCTGTGGAGACATGTTCCGCTCCATGCTTTCCTCTTCCCATGCCCCTTACTCTTTTTACTACCCAGAAAATCAGGGTTTGTGCCTGAGATGGAGATAGTCTTCAGCCACCTCATCATCCTCCTGGACCAGTGCCAGATAAAGAGCTTGTGTCCATCCAGTTGAGATGCTGCCACAATGGGTGTAGGAGGGTGTCCTGTGTCACACTTGCCATTTGAGGTCCAGGGCGGGGGGCAGAGTGAAGTGCACTGATGCCCATATGTAATGGCACCTGCAGGATTCTGAACAGGAGAACCTGAGCTAACACTATGCTATTCAGTTATCTGTCTTTGCTTTGCTCTCATCCACTCACTGACCATCCATCACTTGCCACGCACTGCTATCAATGTTAGGATGCCCCGTGAGGCAGAAATCAGACAAAAATTCCACCTGTGGAATCACAATCTGTGTTTCCAGAAGACCCACAGGCATAGTCAAGTCTGAGAAGGGCTGTTTCTGGGCATTTGGTCCCAGCAGTTAGAAGTAGGAAGCCTGTTGTTGTATAACAAAGGGAGTTCAACTCGAGGATGGAAGATGCCTTAGAGGACTGGGGGGGGGGGGGGACTCGAGGTGGGGGGAGTCAAGGGAGGGAGGGAATAGGGGGATATGTGTATAAAAACAGATGACTGAACATGGTGTATCCCCCCAAAAATAAGAAAAAAGAAGTAAGAAGCCTGGTTATACGGGGAAATTTGCAGGAACAGCACTGAACCCAGTTCCTCCCCTCCATCACTCCACTCCTTATCGCCTGTTCCCACCCCTCAGCTGGAATGTGAAAACCTCTGTGGGCCCCCAGCTTTCCTCAGAAGCCCTCCTTCAAGGCCAAGAAGATGAGGCAGCTCTGCCTCTCTACAGAGCTTCTCCTCCTCCTGGGCACCCTGTGGCCATCACCACATTGGTGAAAACAGCAACTAGGTGCAGGGTAAGTCCCTGCTCACCTCTTCTCAACAAGCTGGGGGCGAGGAGAGGAATGAGAGTAGTCCATGAAAGGGACTGGGGCAGGGGTTGGGGGTTGATGCCAACCTTTCTGGATTACTCCTGGGAAGTTGGGGAGTTTTAACTCCAGGGACACTTCCTGACTCTCAAAAGGAATCGTTATGTTCCAGTTTTTAATAAAAGTAACTCACTGAACCCTACCAGACCAGCGACACCATCTCTGAGATGCTCTATCCGTGGTCACTGCCTTGTCCTTGAACCTCATTTTAATGTAAAGAAAAGATACATGTTTGATTCTTGTCCTGGTTAGTAGAACACACCTCCCAAAACTCTTGGAATTCACTGTCTTCGTAGCTCTTGAGATGAGTCAAGGATGGCACCCTAGAGCTTCCAGATGGGACTGGACTCCAGAAGGTCCCACGTGGTGATTAGAAGGTTAGAACATTCAACCCTGAGCCGCTCTGGGGAGAGGAGAGGGTACTGAGGTAGAGTTCAATCATCAATGGCCAATGATTCAATCAAATTACCTACCTCAAACCCTCAGTTAAAATCCATAATCATTGGGTTCAGAGAGCTTCAGGGGAGATGAACACATCAAGAGATTGTGGAAGGCGGTGTTGAGGGCATGGGGGCTCACCCCCTGGCACTCCCCCTATGAATATCCTCCATAGGGATGTCCCAGAGTTTTACCCTTTATAATAACTGGGGACAGTAAGCAAAGGGCTTTCCTGAGGTCTGGGCCTGGTTCTAATGATAATAGAATATGGGAGGAGGGGTCACGGAAGCTTTGAATTTATAGGCAGTTGGTCACATGTATGGATGAACCTGGATTGTGGGATCAACACTTGAAGTGGGGGCTGACCTCAGGGACTTAGCCTCAACCTGTGAGATATCTGCTACCTCCGCGGATTCAGCATCAGAAGTGAATTAACTTGTGGGGTGCCCAGTGGGTGTTGGAGAATTGGTTGGTGTTGGTAGAGACACCACATATTTGCTGTCAGGGACCAAATCCGGACTCACTCTTCTCTATACTTTGTGGCTGCAGTGAGGTTTGGAGACGGGGGACTATTGCATGTGGGACAGGGCATTCAGACATCCTTACCAGTTATCTGCATTTTCAGAATTCCTGGCAGAATCAGGTACTTTAGTAAACGGGTTGTGACATGATAGTATCTTTCCTTGATCCTACGATCCACATACCATGTGTCCTGGGGTAAGTGATCAGTAATTTCCTCACCTGAACAGGGGGACCATGTTACACGAATTCTTTGAAGGGATTACCAATCTTGAATATAAAGAGTTTTGTGTTCAGTGCTGTCCATTTTTCATCAAAATATCTTCATCTGAAAACCTATTACATTTCCTCACCAACCCCCAGAAAGTAAATATATGTCAAAAAATAATCATTTCTTTCCTAAGAAATTAATCAGAAAGTTGAGTGTCAGCTGAACTTCTTCCCTTCCTGGAGCAACTGCAAGGAGAGCAAGAAATGCAGTACTTTTGAAAGTTTGCTTGTGGCTGCAAGACTTTTTTCCAGGCTGGTACAATATTAGGCCCTTCCCCTTGCCCACCAGTCAGACTATTATGTTATATTCCTATCAGGATATAGACTGTTAGAGGTGGTATCATAATTATATAGACATACCCCATCACCACAGAGATTTCACTATCAGGCATTTTACCATATCCTGTTTCTTCACTGACTGTGCACTTGGTATGAGTATGAAATGGGAAATTCATTCCCTTGACAAATATTTATCAAATACTTATGCTTCTTGTCCCTGGAAAGCATAGTTCCTAGTGTAGGGAAATAGCTGAAACCAAATTAGGACAATAATATGCCTTGTAGAAAGGAGAAAGACAATAGAGAAAAGGGAACATACTATACCAGGCCATGATGCATGTTTTGAAGAAAGAGAGTGACGAGGATAAAAGAGGCTGTGCTCCTTCTGTAGAGGGTCAGTGAAACCCACTGTGATGAGGAGACGTTGAGAAGAGGCTGCAAAAAAATCAATCAAATAAACAAACAAACAAAAAACAAAAACGTGCCTGTTGTGTTTGAACAGCAGCAAAGTCTAGGGTGGAAGGGAGAGGAGTGAAAGGGGATGAGGCAGAGAGGCCATGGGAGCAGGTCATGAGGACTCTTGTAGGACTTTATAAGAATCATGATTTGACTCTGAGAGAGATGGGGAGTCACTGAGGGACTGGTCATGAGAGCAATGACATCGAATTCAAGTTGTATCAGGGTCCCTATGGCTGAAGTTTGCAAAGTGGCCTCTAGGGGAGAAGAGCAGAGACAGAGGCCCAGGTGAGCCATGATGGAGCTTGGACCTATGCTGTCCCCTGCGTCCATCCCATTTCTCAATTACGTGAATGACTTGCTCTGTTGAGATTTCTATAGAGGCTTCGTTACAAACCATGATTCATTAAATCTTTAGCCATTTATGATTGATTCAATCTCTAACCCCTCTCCCCTCCCTGAGGTGTGGGGGCAGGGAAAGGGAGAAGGTGGGGATAAAAATTCCCAGCCCCTAATGAGGCAGTTGGTTCCCTTGGCAACCAATCCCCATTCTTGGCTTAGGTAGGGGCTTTCATAAGTCACCTCCCTCACATAAGAAAAGACTCCCTTTTACTCTCATCTTTTTCAAAATTCCAACGGTTGAAGGAGCTCCCATTGTGCCAGGAATGGGAAGAAGATAAAATTAGTATTTCTTGCATAAATCAAAATATCAATATTCCCTCATCATTCCATTACCCCACTCCCCATGAGGTAACCAAAGTAAACACACTGGTGTGTTTTCTTTCATGCCTTTCTCCACAACAGCATGATTCCTCACACTCGTTGTAACAGTGTAGGGGCGGGTGGGCGCTGTAGCAGTCCAGCTCAGCCATTGGTCAGTGTCACCGCGAGCCCTCCCTTCCCCCTCTTCTGCATAAAAGGGGCCTGAATTGGTACTGAGGAGTGGTGGGTGTTTGGAGACACTAGTCTGCCATCTTTTGCGTCATCTAGCTTTCTGATCCAAATCACTATTCCTTGTTCTAAAAACTCATCTCCCGATTTTTTGGCCTGCTATGCAGGGAAAAGAAGGAGCTTGGTCTCAGTAACACTTTCTTTTTCAATGGTGGAAATTTACAACCACACAATTGTGTACAAAGAATAGGATTATAAAACTCATGGACCCATCATCCATCTCCAATAATTATCAACATATGCAGAGTATTTTTAATGTGTCCTCATTTTTTGTTGTTTTTTGAAGCTAATCGGTAACATCATGCCAATTAACCTATAAACATTCATTAAAAATATGCAATTATTTACAATGTTACCCTGTCATTATCACACATAACAACATTAATAACAATATCCTGGAAAGCAGGATATCAAAAGGCCTTTTCACATTTCACACCCCTGCACCCCTACCACTCTCCATTGAAAACAGACTGGAGGTTTCATTTGTTGAACTTGCAGAGAGAGCTGTGATGGCGATCCGCATATTTGACCCAGAGCCCCTACCACCCCTGTGGCCTGACTTCTGCCTGGAACCTCCATACACGGGTCTCTGCAAGACCAAAATCATCAGGTATTTCTACTGCATCAAGTCCAGTTTCTGCGAGACCTTTGCATATGGCAGCTGTAATGCTAAGAACAAAAACTTCAAGATGGGGGAGGACTGCGTGAGGGCTTGCGGTGGTGCTATTGGGCCCTGGGGTGAGACAGGGGACAGGGCAGGCTGGGAGGGGAAGGGCTGGGGAAAGAGGTGTAGCTCAGGGAGTCCCACACCCCTCACACCCCCACAGTGACTGTTTTCCTCGCTGCCTCCCAGGAAAAGTGGCCGCAGTGTCCTTTGAAACCATGGACTGAGCATGTCCTCCACGGGACAGCTTGGCAGGAGATCACCCCTCAAGGCCCCATCATGATAATCTGAGACTCCTCACATGCTCCCCCTTTTCAGATGACAACACTGAGTCAGCCACTCTACACAGCAGGTCTGCAGTGCTCCTGAGCATCCAACCTAGGCTTGGAAAACCCACTTCCTTCTTGTTGCTCATCCAGTCCTGGGAGGACTAGGATTGTTCATCTCTGGGATGGTCAAGGCCCTAACAGGGTGTACAGTGTCCAGGTCTGTGGCTTCAGAGATGTCAATCAGCAAGTTCTTTTGCTTATGCAGGGGACCTGTGAACTGTGCTCCCCAGAGATGCTGAAGTCCGAGGAGGACCCACCCAGGGCTCGGCTGTGGCTGCTTCTGAAACTTTTCAGCCTCCTCCTCTTCATTTTCAACCCTCACCCTCCTCAGTAGAAATATGCCTCTTTCCTTCCCCTCGTGGGTTTACTTGCTTTAGTTCTGTCTCATCCAGTTGGCACTAAGCACCATGAAAGCTAGTCTTCCCTTTATCCCTCGCACTTAGCACAGAGCCTGGCACAAAAGAGACAGTCCATAAATAATTTTAGGAAGGAAGGAAGGAATGTAGGAGCAAAGCTCCTCATGACTGGAGTGACTGTAGAGCCTGGGATTTGAATGCACGATTTTTGACCTAATCTTCTTCTTCACTGCATCCTCACCTTCATCCTCCACCGCACTATCACTGCTCTCCTGTGCTGGCAAAAGTAGAATTTCTGGCATTCAGTCTCAGCATCGGTGGTGGGAGAGGTCTTGTCACTAAAGAACCCCCTCCCCCACATTGATGTTGAACATCTGTGACTTCAAACAGTCTGCCCTCATTTAACTAAATTCATATTCTAGGGACTTCCCTGGTGGTGCAGTGGTTAATAATCCACCTGCCAATGCAAGGCACACTGGTTCAAGCCCCAGCCCAGGAAGATCCCACATGCTGTAGAACAACTAACCCTGTCGTCACAATGACTGAGTCTTTGCATTAAAATTACTGCAGCCCGGACACCCTAGTGCCTCTGTGCCACAACTACTGAAGACTGTATGTCCTAGGGGCCAAGTGCCACCAGTACTGAGCCCACATGCTGCAACTCCTGAAGCCCACGTGCCTAGAGCCAGTGCTCTGCAACAAGAGAAGCCACCAGAATGAGAAGTCCATGCACCACAAAGAAGAGTACCCCCTGCTCGCCAGAACTAGAGAAAACCCACACACGGCAATAAAGACCCAATGCAGACAATAACTAATTAACTAATTAATTTTCAATTCATATTTTAATTGAGCTCACTGGAGTGGATTCTGTTCTTTGCAACTAAGAACCTTAACCCAGAGGTTCCGTGGAAATGGTGGTCATTCTCATTCTTCTGCAGAAGAGTGGGCACCTCCCCATTTCCTGCCCTCAGAATGAGACCTACCACATATAGAAAGCCAACCCCTTAGAGGGGCATCTACCTCTTAATGGCCATCCCATTATATACAAACAACTGGATGATCTAATCATGAATGCTTTTGTCCTTTACTTCTTGGGCCAGGTCAAACTTTGGGGCAGGTATTTTCCTGGATTCTTAGAAGGAGAAAAGAAGGAGCATGAAGCTCAATTGTCCACTTATCCAAGGAACCCCCTTCCCTGTCGTTGTGTGGGGAGATGTGCTTCCTACTCCAGCTAAAGAGGATCATCCTCACATTTAGTGGGCACTGGCCATTTGCCAGGCTCTGTGTTGTCATTTCCCCCAAATTATATTGCTCCCCCCTCCTTTCCCCTTTCATAACCCTAAGTTTGTTTTCTATGCCTGTGAGTCCATTTCTATTTTCATACTGCATTTCTTAATCCAGTCATCTGCTGATGGGCACTAGCATTGTTTATATGTCTCAGCTATTGTAAAAAGCGGGTCTATGAAATTGAGGTGCATGTATCTTTTCAAATTACAGTTACCATTTTCTGGATATATACCAAGGAGTGGGATGGCTGGATCATATAGTAGTTCTATTTTTAGTTTTTTAAGGAACCTCCATACTGTTTTCCATGCGGGCTGCACCAATTTACATTCACACCAACAGTGTACAACAGCTCCCTTTTCCCCACACTCTCTCCTGCATTTCTTACTTGTAGACTTCTTGGTGATAGACAATTTGACTGCTGTGTTGCCATCCCTCGTTGTGGTTTTGATTTCCATTACTGTGCTCTAATATTTAACAATGTTGATGTCTCTTCTCATGCCTGTTGGCTATCTGTATGTCTTCATTGGAGCAATATCTCTTTAGGTTTTTTGCCCATTTTCTGATTGGATTTTTTGTTTTTTTCAATATTAAGTTTCATGAGTTGTTTGTATACTTTGGATGTTAAGCCCCTGTTGGTCTCAGCTATTGCAAAGATTTTCTCTCATTCAGTAGGTTGTCTTTTTGTTGTGTTGATGGTTTCCTTTTCTGTGCAGAGCTTTTAAGTTGGATGAGGTTCCATTTATTTATGTTTGCTTTTGTTTCTTTTGGCATGGGAGACCTATCCATAAAAATATGGCTACAATTTATGTCCAACAATGTTCTGCCTGTGTTCTCTTCTAGTTTAATGGTGATGCATCTTACATTCAGGTCTTTAATCCATTCTGAGTTTACTTTTTTAAATGGTGTGTGGGAGTGTTCTAATTTCATTGATTTACATGAGGCTGTTCAGCTTTCCCAAGAGCATTTGCTGAAGACACTGTCTTTTCTCCATTGTATATTCTTGCCTCCTTTGCCCGAGATTATTTGACCACAGTTGCATGGGTTTATTTCTGGGCTCTCTATTATGTTCCATTAACCTAAATGTCTGTTTTTAGGTCAATATCACACTGCAACTGATTATTGCAGGTTTGCAGTATAGTCTGAAGTCTGGAAGGGTATTGACTCAAGCTTTGTTTTTTGCCCTCAGGATTACCTTGGCAATTCTGGGTTTTTTGTGGTTCTATATAAATTTTAGAGTTATTTGTTCTAGATCTGTGAAAAATGTCTTGACTATTTTAAAGGGATTAGTGATTTTAATCTTTGTTTTCCAGTTGCTTTTGTAGATTTTCTATGTTCATAACTTCTTTTCATTTTCTTTTGTGGTGTGATGATTTTCTTAGTATGCTTGAGTTTCTTTGCTTTTAGTTTTTGAGACTTTATTGTCTCTCTTTGATTTGTGGTAAACACGGAATTCAAATACTTTGACCCGTAACTGTACCTCCTTGCTTTAAACTGAAGTCATTCAACTCAAACGCAGTTGAAAAAAATCTACATTTTTACACTTGTATCCTGCACATTGTGTGGTTTTGATGTGCTTCTTTTCATCTTCATGCTGATGCTTTCAATGTTTATTCTCTTATGATCACGTTTACAAATTTTCATTGTTTTTTTAATCTATGGGCTGGTTTATTTAAATAATCTTCAATTCTTCTATATATTTGTCTTTCTTATTGTATTTTCCCTTTCATATAGATTCTTCCAGCCTCAGTTTTCATACCATATGCTATGGAGATCTCATTTTCTCTTGGGCATCAGGTGCCAGCTGGCAGCATTCATCAACAGAATACTGGTGTGTTCCATTGAACCAAAAGGATTACCCCTCCGCTCTGTATCTGCCACTTGACATTGGTCTAGATTCAGCCCCCAGGGAAAACTGTTGATAATTCTGTTGCCTTTATCCTAAAACAATCCTACAGACATGGGAGATGGGGATCAAGGAAGAACCACTATGTCCCACCAAGTGTCTTTTAGGTTCTTGGAAAACATTTGCTAAGTTCCCACCACCAGCTTCAGATTCTCAAAACTGAATATTGTGGGAATTCCTTATTTGTAGTTCATTACATTTTGTGCTAAGGCTGCTAGAACTGTTGGCAAACTCACAACGTGCCCACTCACTGGGCTGAAGGAGAGAATTTAGTGCGAGAAGAGGAGACTGGTCAGTAGGATCAGAGCTCCCAGGTCACCCTCCCACCTTGTTTCCCCTGGTTGGGCAAGAGCTGTGGCAATGAGGTAATATGGAAATTTAAACAACTGAATGACACTGGCTAAGGGCAGGAGGTAGGAGGTAGGTGGTGGACAAGAATCCAAGATGCATCAAGGTATTTCCCAGATGCACCATAGTTCATTGTCATTCCTAGCAGGAAGGCATTGTGGGAATGACTTGTTCATAATCTAGTGGCTCCCAAGTCAAAGGAATGTCTCAACCTCCCAAGTAGAGCAACTTTAACACTGTTTTCATACTCCTGGCTCTGGGAAGAAGTGAGCTGGAGAAACCTTTGGAGGGCAGAACCCAACTGCTTCAGTACAGATGAGGAAATTGAGGTGAAGAAAACTCAAAAAACAGAGTTAGTGTAATAAACCAGAACACAGATAGAGCTGGTTCTATTGCACAATACCTTGTAGTCTTGGGCAAATATCTCAATGTATCTGACTTCTACATTCCTCAATTACAAAATAAGAAAAAGACTTATACCTGTCAATCTTTCCAACCACAGACCACTAGAAACAGTCCCCTACCAAGCTGAATGAGTTGGGTTTATTGCTCACTTCAGCAAGGGACAATGAATGATAAGGCATCTCATTAAGAGGATGTTTCAAGGACTTACAGGATGTGGGCTTCTGTGAGGTTATTTGGGGGAGAGTTTCAGGAAGCTGGCTTCACTCTGGATGGATGCTGTCGGGAAATGGGCAGTTCTATGATCACGTGTCTTAATCTCATTCTGAAGTGAACTTTCAGCTGAGAACTGAGGAGGTACAACCAACAGACTTTGCTAAGAGATTGCTCACAGCGGGGTGAGGAAGATGTAGAATGAAGGACAATGCTCAGCCTTCTGGGGGAAGGTAGGGGAAGCAAGTCTTTAGGGGAAGGACATGAATTCAGTTTGGTCAATGCTGAGTCCATGGTGCTTGTAGAACTCTTAGGCAAAGATGTTGAGTAGACATTGATTCATTCATTCACTTGTTTATGAAAAGCTTATTAGGGATAAAATATATGATGACTAAAACATTTAATCGGGCACTATGGATTCAAACTCTGGCTCTGCCAATTTACTAGGTGTGTGACCTATTCAGTTTGTTAGTGCTTTACATTTGTGAGTGCAGATAGACCTTGAATGGTGTCCACAGAGAGGGAGTCATCCTCCCATTTTATAGGAGGAAACTGAGACTCAGAGAAGGAAGGAATTGCTGATAACTTGGAGAGTAAAAGTAACAGAGTGAGTTCCCTGTCCTGATGTGCTGGTAAAAGTCACGGAGTTACTCAGAATTGGGTCTCTAAGCAATTCTGAGAGAGGTAGAATTTATAATATAAACACCCATTATCACTTATTCACAACTTTATGTGCCAAACCCTGCACTACATCTCCATCTCTAAACATCACAACAACTTTAATAGGTTTTTGTTCTGTTTTAAAGTCATACAAGCTGAAGCTCAGAGAATTCAGCCCTTCTCCAAGGTCACATAAATATTGGCGGAGGCTGGGATTCAAACTCAACACTCCATCTGCCATGATTTTCCTTAAAACAAGTTTGAAAGCTGGAGATTCACAAGAGGAGACTCAAGTTCTTCAAATAAGGAAGCTCTGCTTTTCATCGTTTTTTGACTGAGACCAATTGGAAACAAATTTTGGTAATGTATATTGTGCACATTTATGCCATGAGAGCCTTACCTGTGAGTTAGAGGAGGATTATGGCTGAGACAAAGCCATTGGATTGAAAAATAAGGAACTTGGTGGTGACCCTGGTGAAGGCATCAGATCTCATTTGTTGGGCACAACACAAAGTGACTCTGGCCATTGGAAGCAGAGAAGGAATTTGTGAAAACAGTGTGGGGATGTAGTGGGCATCCATACTCCCTTCTTGATTGTAAACTTGTTAGATGCTCTTGGACTCTTATGTTGGGACCCACAACACTAACTGCTTTAGATCAGCTCACAGACTGAAGAGAGTGTTAAAAGACTCCAGGTTGAAAAGGATGTTAAGCAAGGAAGAACTAAGGTCTTCCCAGGCCATTTCCTAATAACCTCCATTTTTAGGCTTTTTTTCATTCATTGATAAAGATAAAATTCCAGGCCAACTATCAGACTGGCCAGTCTTGGTCTTGGAGTTGGGCAGGTACTTTGATTGATAGGTGTGCCAATCCTACCAGTCCTAAGTGGAGAACAAGTCATTCCTCAAGCAAAATGAGGCTACTATAGCAGGAAAAGCACAAACAGATGCTAGGTGACAAAGCAACTGAATAGCCTGTATACACAGAGACAAATGTTTCCATGGAAGGAAGGAAGGTTTTTTTTTTAAGCTCTTTATTGGAATATAATTGCTTTGCACCTTTGTACCAGCTTTTGAGGTACACCAAAGTGCAGCAGCTGTATTTATACATATATCCCCATATCCCCTCCCTCCTGCGACTCCCTCCCACCCTCCCTATCCTGACCCTCTAAGGCAGCAAAGATGGAAGTTTGAATGGCTGCAACAGTCCAAGAGAAGAAAAATCCATTGTTTGGTGAAAGGCACCCTCTTTGCTCCTGGGAATTTCTCAAATCTTCAATGTTTACTTCTTTGCAGTCACCTTATAATGGGAATGTCTACAGCTGATCATGTCACCTCTTTAACCTTTCCTTCTTCCCTTTCTATTTCCTTTCTTCGCTCTCTTGATGAATATGATGTTACACTCACGACATCATGTTCAAAATCTTTGATGCAACTCGAGGATGGAAGATGCCTTAGAGGACTGGGGCAGGGAGGGTGGGGGGGACTCGAGGGAGGGAGGAATATGGGGATATGTGTATAAAAACAGATGATTGAACTTGGTGTACCCCCAAAAAAATAATAAATAAATAAATAAAATTAAAACAAAACAAAACAAAAAAAAAGTACCTGTTCTATATGGCTAATAAATATGAATTAATAAATTATGATTATGGCTTCAAAAAAAAATCTTTGATGCATCGTCTGTGTTAACATGAGATAGATTTGCCTGTGTGATGTGTGTGTGTTTGTGTATTTGTAACATTGAAATAACTGGGGACACATGACTAACAGGTTTTGGCGAGTGTCTTCCTTCTGATTTTCAGCTGTTTTTCCTACAGCAAGTCACTTTCCCTTAGCTGAACTTCAGTTTCTTCATCTGTCAAATAGGAATAATAATACTTAACTCATAAGATTGTTAAATAAGGAGAAGCTACCTTTTACTGAACACTTACTGGAAGCCCACCCCACAGGTCACAATTTTAAATTCCTTGCAGATCAGGTGAGTGATGAGGATGAAGTACTTGGAGTGGGGGTGGGGACAGGGAGGACAACAAGGCATGGTGGGGATTATGGAAACTGGAGAGAGCGCTCCCCTCCTGAGAAGAGAGCAGCTCTCCTTGGCTTAGTTCATGGTTTTCAAAGTGTAGTCCCTTGAGCAGTTCCAGCAGCAGCCCTGGAAACCTGTTAGATGCAAATACTCAGGTCCCACCCCTGTCCTACTGAATCAAAACTCTGTGGGTGGAGATCTCAAACCTCTGTTTGAAAAACTGGCTAAGTGAATCCGATTATCACTCAAGTGTGAGCCCTATAGCTCTTGTTAAATTGCAGGACTGTGTTGCCAGATCATGTACTTTCCCAACAATGCTAGAAATTTACTTTTATGTGAAATCCCCTACTATAAAATCTTCACAAGTATTTCAAAATTGTAAAATGTACTGTGTGGTCTAAAATTACTTGTAGTCTAGTCAGATATGCAACCTCTGGTTTAAATTTTCCTTTCAAGCCTTAACATAATCCTAAAGGAGGAAGAAGATTAAGGGAACCCACTGGTGGTTTAATCATTAAGACTCTGGGCTTCCAATCCCTGGTTGGGGAAACAAAATCCCACATACTGCGGGCCTGGCCAAAAAAATAAATAAATATTATTTTTAAAAGGAAAGGAGGAACACTATGTAGGTCGCAGAAGTGAGGTGCTATTACATCATGTAGCCCAATACTGGCCACCCATGACTTGGATATGAATGTGCTTCTCACAGGGCCGTGTCACAAAAAGATAAACATCTTCTGCCTGCCCCTGGTGCCTTCCATCCATTTCAGGAGGGGCCTCAGATAGCATGGAATCCAAGATTCACCTTTTTCAGAGGGAAAAACAGGACTAGAAGTAGAGATATGACCTGGGGTCCCACATTGTTGGGATTAATGGTATTTATCCAGAATACAAACCCTGTGATGTTCCCACCACACCTGTGATTTGTCTGAAGACGCCTCTAGGTTCTGGAAAGGTTTAAAACTAGAGACCTCAGTCTCATGAGCAGAGGGGTGGGAAGTGGAGCCAGGACAGCCCCACCAGGGGGCTTCTGGGTCTGGGAGTCTCTAACCTGAACCAGAGGGAGGAGGAGCAAGAGAGGAGGACATTGGGAGAGAAAGATGGACAGATGAGACAGGAGTGGGGAGAAAAGAGGATTCTCTGCTGTGAAGGGGAGTCTCTGCTGTTCCCTGGTCTCAGATGGACAGCCTGAGGCAGGAAGAGGGGCAGGGCCAGAGGGTCTCCTTCACTGTAATCCTAGTGGTGCCACCTGCTGGTTGTGGGTGCTGAGCAAATCGCTTTCCCTTTGTGAGCCTCTGCTTTCTGGTTGGCAAAATGGGATGAGAATCCCACATGTTGTAGGATTGACATGAGGCTCAGTGAAGTCATACATGTGAAATCTTTCAGGAGAGGGTAGACCCTCCACACGCAGTGGCTTGTTTGGTGAGTACACCTGTCCCGATGCCCTTCTGTTTGGGGGTAGCTCGGTATTAAGAACTCCTGCCCTTCTCAAGGGAAAGGGCGTCTTTGTGCCAAGAAGGCAGCTCCTTCTGTCCTCTGCAGCTCATCACACAGCTCTGTACCTGTCTGACATTTGGCTGGGCTTGCTCCTGGGGTTTCTGGCCATTGACCCCAGCTCCCTTCTACTTGCACCTGGAAGTGGAGAACAGTGTGTGGGGGGCAGGGGTGGGGGGTGTTTATGGAAGATTGTTTAAATATGTGTGGATGACTAGGTTGGGGAGCCTTGGTGCTACATGGTCGTCACCGGGAGTAAATACATGGGAGTGGGTGAAGAGATTTTAGGTGTGTAAGCCCTCACATGTGCACAATAGTTTACAGCTTACAATATCAGCAGAGTGCATGTGCACAGATGTTGAAGCAGATTCCTGTGTAATAGAATCAGAACCATCTGTGTTCTTCTTTATTGATTGATTCATTGCTTCATTAATTTTTTAATATTTTAAATTATACTGTCAATTGGAATATCTTTATTTATTTATTTATTTATTTATTTATTTATTTAGGCTTCACCAGTTCTTTGTTGCAGCATGCGGACACTTAGTGGCGACATGTGCACTCAGTTTTGGCATGAGGACTGTTAGTTGCAGCATGCATGTGGGATCTAGTTCCCCAACGAGGGATCTAACCCGGGCCCCCTGCATTAAGTACAAGCATTATCCTTATTTTATACATAAGGAAAGTAAAACTCAGAGATGATGAGAAAATTGCCCAAGACTACAAGGAAGTGAGTAACAGCACCAACACCATCTGTGCTCTTGTTTATTTCAATACTATGCTTGTTGTGGTCTCCATGAATCAATTTCATCCTCTGTAGTGAAACAGACACTCCCTGTTCTCCAAAGGTGTCTCCATCCCACCTCTTCCAGAGGCAAGAGCATGAAAACCTTGTCAGAGTTGCTCTACTTGGGAGAGCTGGGACCTGCTGTATTAGGAAATGCATATAGCAGCTAAGTGACATCTCCATGCCACCGTTCCCTCCCTTGAAGGATTCTTAGCAGGAGTTGTAGAAGAATGCAGGCAAAACGCTAACACAGAGCCTGGCACACTAAAAGGGTAGTTGCCCTTCTTAAACTGGATTAAGAAAAGCTCTCACCACTTATGACCTCAGGCAAGGGGATTTCTTGGAAAACAGGACAATTGAGCCTCATGCTCCTTCCTTTCTCCTTCTGAGAGTCCAGAAGAACAGCTTGCACCCAAATTTGATCTGGCCCAAGAAGTAAACAATGAAAGCTTTCAATTTGAGGTATCTGTCAGATGGTTTTTTGTGTAGCTTGAGGTGGCCATTAAGAGGTAGAAGATGCTGTAATGGGTTTGCTTCCTAAACCTGGTAGGGCCCAGTCTGAGGACAGGAGAAGGGGAGGTACCCACCGCTCTGCAGAACAGTGAGAAGGGCCAGCATTTCCAGGGACCCTAAGGCTTAAGGTTCTTAGCTGCAAACAACAGAATCCACTCCAGTTAGTTCAATTTGAATATGAATTTATTCAAATATAACACAGACTGTTAGAAGCCACTGAAAGGAAAGTCTTATGGGGGAAAAGGGCTTCTGCCACCACTGATACTAAGAACTGGGTGCCAGAAACTCCACCTTGACTACCCATAAGGAGAGCAGTGATGGTGGGGAGGGGGATGAAGTTGAGCATGCAGTGAGAATGAGGGTTAAGACAAGAATCCTGGCTTCAAGCCAGAGCCTCCATAGTTGCTTGGTCATGAGAAATGTGCTCCTGCATTCCTTCCTTCCTTCCTCTAATATTGATGGACTATCTCCTTTGTGCCAGGAACCATGCTAAGTGAAAGTTATAGAGGGAAGACTTGCTCTCAGGAGGCTTAGAAGCCACTTGATGAGACAGAACTAAAGCAAGGAGACCCTTGGGGGGAAGAAAAGAAGTAAGATTCTGCTGAGGAGGGGAGGGTTGAGAAGGACTCAGAGGAGACCAACCTCTTTCAGAAGAAGCCACAGTCCAGCCCTGTGTGGGTCCTCCTTGGACTTCAGAGGTCAGAGAAGCAGAGTTTTCAGGTTCTCTGGAAAAAAAAAAAAAAGAGGGGGGCAGAACTCGCTGGTTGACATATCTGAAGCCCCATACTTCGACATCATTCATCTTAACAGATCCTAGACTTTCCCAGAAAAATGCAACCACAGTCCATGCCAGGACTGGAACGACCAACAAGAAAGACGTGAGTTCTCCAAGCCTAGGTGGGGCACTAGAACTGCAGACTTGCTCTGTAAGGTGGCTGACTCAGTGTTCCCATCTGAGAAAAGGGTAGCATGTGAGAAGCCTCAGATTATCATGACGGGGCTTCTGGGGGTGACCTGCCAAGCTGACCTGTGGAAGATGTGCTCAGTGTGTGGTTTCACAGGACAATGCAGCCACATCTCATGGGAGGCAGCAAGAAGGAAAGACCCTGTGCAGGGGTGAATGGTGTGTGGCCCCCCCGATCTCCACCTCCTTCCCCAGCCCTTCCCCTCCCACCCTGCCCTCCTCCCTCTCTAACTCCCTGGTCCCCGCAAGACCACGTCAGGTTTCACGCATTCCTCTGCCCTATGGAGTTGTTCCTCTTTCCTTGACACCCACCATATATAAAGACCTTGCAGTGCCCAGACTTGGTGTTGTAGAAGCACCTGAGCTTTCCTACCTTACAAGGGCCTGTGTAATGAGGCTGCAGGCAGAAGGCAGGCCGTGAAACTCCTGGGTTGGGAGAGGCCCTGGGTCAGTTATGAGGATGGTCATCACAGGTCAGCCTACAAGGTCACAGCTGAAACCACCAATTTGTTTGCCACAGAGAATGTTAGGGTTGTGGGGAATCGTCAAACTGAGAAGGCCATTTGAAAACCTGCTTTCTGGGACATTACTGTTGATGTTGCTAGGCGTAACCATGATATGGTAATTATATGAAAATCTATATCTCCTCCATGAAGTATTTTAAGATTTATTGGAATGATGTCTTTGATTAGCTTCAAAAAAACTCTACTACCAACTGTAAAATAGATAGTCAGTGGGAAGTTGTTGTATAACAAAGGGAGTCCAACTCGAGGATGGAAGATGCCTTAGAGGACTGGGGCGGGGAGGGTGGGGGGACTCAGGGGGGCGGGAGTCAAGGGAGGGAGGGAATACGGGGATATGTGTATAAAAACAGATGATTGGGAGAAAAAGATGGCGGCGAAGTAGAGAGACGTGGAGTGCATCCCTCTCCACAGATGCATTGGGAATGCACGGAAGGACGCAGTCATTCCCACAGAGAACCAGCTGAACACCAGCAGACGGCCTCGGACACCAGAAAGGGCTGCGGGGAGCCCGACATAGCCGGTAGGGAGGCACCTACGAGGGCTCAGAGAGGGTGAAGCGGTGGAGCTGTGGCAGACAGGAGGGAGTGAGAAACATACGGAGGGTCCGCAGCGCAGCTCAGCGTTCCCGGACCGAGACATCGATCCGCGGCTGAACGGAGGGTCCAGGAGCGGGAGCGTGGGAACCGGAGATCTGGTTCAGGGGGAGAAACATTGTTGCCGGTAGGGGGACGGACCGAGAGGACAGGTGGGAGGAGGTCCGCGGAGAGGAGTGCCGGTCCCTGAGAGCTGCCCGGCCCTGATGGTGGCTGGAGGCTGCAGGCTCCCGGGCGGGGGGGAGGAGCCGCGCGCATAGCCTCTCCCTCTCTTTCGGTGCCTCTGCAACAGGCAGTGGAGAGACGCCCTGCGGGCCACCTAAGGCGCTCAGGGATAACAAGCACCCTCAGGCACTCGGGCGGGGCTAGATTAAAACTCCTTGCAGCGCCAGCAGCAGGGAGGCTGCCGAGAGAAAAAAAAAAAAACCAGCATCAAAAAGAAAAAACCCCGAGAGAGGCCCAACTCTAAGACTTTCTGTGTACGCCTGAGCCACCAGCGCCCTCTGCAACAGGCACCTCCAAGCCTGACTGAAACAACAGTGTGCCACTGCTCACTCACTCCCAGGAGAAGGCGCCACTATTGTACCCTCTCCCTCCCCACACACTGAGGCTTACAGACGAACAATAAAGGAACCTCTGCTGGTCACAGAATAACGCAAAAAAAAAAAAAAACCCAATGCAAGGAGAAGGACACTTACAGCTGAGACACTAAGGAAACAGAAATAGTAGTATCAATACCTATTGAACTGGTCCATTCTGGGATCAGTTCTGGATTTTTCTTTTTTTCTTTTTTTCTTTCTCTCTCTCTCTTTTTTTTTTTTTTGATTTATTAAATACGATCTTAGCCCTAAGGGATCTACAGGTTTTACAACATAATTTTTTAAGGATACTTTTTATTCTTTTTTTTTTTTTTGCCTTTTTATATACTTCTATATCTAGCTAAGTTTTTGGTAGTACGGACAAAATATCTTTCATACTTTCCTTTCATCCCTTTCTTTTATACACTTCTATTCCTTTCTTTTTCTTTGCATATTTCCAACCACATTACGCTCTTCTGTTACCCTTTCTTCCAGCCATTTTAAGTGTATTTTATCTTAACATACTTATAAGCAACACTATCGGTCTGCTCAGACTCCTTGCTCTATTCTCCAGATGATGCACTGCCTTGGTATTAATATTAGGCTTTTGTCTTTATCTTAGTTCTTAGTACAGTTGTCTAATTACATTCTGAGAATCTCCATTCTCTCTGGTGGTACTCCAGCTCATTTCTATATTTGATCCTAGCTTACAAAATCTCCCTGGATTGATGTTTGTATGTGTAGGGTGTTATTTGTTGTTTGTTTGCTTTTGCTTTTGTCTCTGATTTGTTCTGTTTCAGTTGTCAATTTCTGCTGGGTTTCTCTTTGAATATCTGATAGCACACTGGGGTTCTGTCAGGTCTTTCTAGAGCCTTATGTCCTAATGGATTCAATAATTGTGTGTCTTATACATGTATGTGTTTCCTAGACTGAATATTCGTTTAATCCAATACTTGGACATTAGTCTGAGGCTTCGACAGTCTTCTATAAACACCTCTATCACCAGGACAAGCAACCTCAAAAGCTTGGACAACCATGAGGAAACAAAGAAACCCCATGTAGGCAAAGGAGCAGGAAAAAAACCCACAAGACCAAATAAATGAAGAGGAAATAGGAAAAATGCCTGAAAAAGAATTCAGAGTAATGATAGTAAAAATGATACAAAATCTCGATAACAAAATAGAGAAAGTACAAGAAACAGTTCATAAGAACTCAGAAAAACAAACAGCAATGGATAACAAAATAACTGAAATTAAAAATACTCTAGATGCTATAACCAGCAGAATGACTGAGGCAGAAGAACGAATAAGTGAGTTGGAAGATAGAATGGGAGAAATAAACACCACAGAGCAGGAAAAAGAAAAAAAAATAAAAAGACTAGAAGACAGCCTCAGAGACCTCAGTGATACCCTTAAACGTACCAACATTCGAATTATAGGCATCCCAGAAGAAGAAGAAAACAAGAAAGGGTCTGAGAAAATCTTTGAAGAGGTTATAGTGGAAAACTTCCCCAACATGGGAAAGGAAATAATTCACCAAGTCCAAGAAGCACAGAGAGTCCCATACAGAATAAACCCAAGGAGAAATACACCGAGACACATATTAATCAAACTAACGACAATTAAACACAAAGAAAAAATATTAAAAGCAGCAAGAGAAAAGCAACAAACAACATATAAGGGAAAACCCATCAGGATAACAGCTGACCTTTCTACAGAAACTCTGCAGGCCAGAAGGGAATGGCAGGATATACTGAAAGTCCTGAAAGAGAGAAACCTACAGCCAAGAATACTCTACCCAGCAAGAATCTCATTCAGATTTGAGGGAGAAATCAAAAGCTTTCCAGACAAGCAAAAGTTAAGAAAATTCAGCACCACCAAACCAGCCTTACAACACGTGCTAAAGGAACTTCTCTAAGTAGGAAACACAAGAAAAGGAAAACACCTACAAATACAAACCCAAAACAATTCAGAAAATGGTAATTGGAACACACATGTCAATAATCACCTTAAATGTAAATGGATTAAATGTTCCAACCAAAAGACACAGACTGGCTGAATGGATACAAAAACAAGACCCTTCTATATGCTGCCTACAAGAAACTCACTTCAGACCAAGGGATACATATAGACTGAAAGTGAAGGGATGGAAAAAGATATTCCATGCAAATGGAAGTCAAAAGAAAGCTGGAGTAGCAATACTCATATCAGACAAATTAGACTTGAAAGTAAAGACTATTAAAAGAGACAAGGAAGGACACTACATAATGATCAAGGGATCCATCCAAGAAGAACATATCACAATGGTAAATATCTATGCCCCCAATATAGGAGCACCTCAATACATAAGGCAAATGCTAACAGCTATAAAAGGGGACATCGACAGGAACACAATAATAGTGGGAGACTTGAACACCCTACTTACATCAATGGACAGATCATCCAAACAGAAAATAAATAAAGACACACAAGCTTTAAATGACACATTAGACCATCTCGACTTAATTGATATTTATAGGACAGTCCATCCAAAAACGACAGACTACACTTCCTTCTCAAGTGCACACGGAACATTTTCCAGGATAGATCACATCTTGGGGCACAAATCAAACCTCAGCAAATTCAAGAAAATTGAAATCATATCAAGCATCTTCTCAGACCACAACGCCATGAGACTAGATATCAATTACAGGAAAAAAACTGCAAAAAATACAAACACATGGAGGCTAAACAATTCACTCTTAAACAACCAAGGAATCACTACAGAAATCAAAGAGGAAATCAAAAAATATCTAGAAACAAATGACAACGAAAACACAACAACTCAAAACCTATGGGACGCAGCAAAAGCAGTTCTAAGAGGGAAGTTTATAGCAATACAGTCCTACCTTAAGAAACAAGAAAATGATCGAATAAACAACCTAACCTTACACCTCAAACAACTAGAGGAAGAAGAACAAAGAAACCCCAAAGTGAGCAGAAGGAAAGAAATCATAAAGATCAGAGCAGAAATAAATGAAAAAGAAAGGAAAGAAACCATAAGAAAAATAAATGAAACTAAAAGCTGGTTCTTTGAGAAGATGAACAAAATTGATAAACCATTAGCCAGACTCATCAAGAAAAAAAGGGAGAAGATGCAAATCAACAGAATTAGAAATGAAAAAGGAGAAGTCACAACGGACACCTCAGAAATACAAAACATCATGAGAGACTACTACAAGCAACTATATGCCAATCAATTGGATAACCTGGAAGAAATGGATACATTCTTAGAAAAATACAATCTTCCAAGACTGAACCAGGAAGAAATAGAAACCATGAACAGACCAATCACAAGTACAGAAATTGAGGCAGTGATTAAAAATCTCCCAACACACAAAAGCCCAGGACCAGATGGATTCACAGGAGAATTCTATCAAACATTTCGAGAAGAGTTAACACCTATCCTTCTCAAACTCTTCCAAAATATTGCAGAAGGCAGAGCACTCCCAAACTCATTCTACGAGGCTACCATCACCCTGATACCAAAACCAGGCAAAGATGTCACAAAAAAAGAAAACTACAGACCAATATCACTGATGAATATAGATGCAAAAATCCTCAACAAAATACTAGCTAACAGACTGCAACAGCACATTAAAAAAATCATACACCACGATCAAGTGGGGTTTATCCCTGGGATGCAAGGATTCTTCAATATACGCAAATCAATCAACGTGATACATCATATCCACAAATTGAAGGATAAAAACCATATGATCATTTCAATAGATGCAGAAAAAGCTTTTGACAAAGTTCAACATCCATTTATGATAAAAGCTCTCCAGAAAATGGGCATAGAAGGAAATTACCTCAACATAATAAAAGCCATATATGACAAACCAAAAGCCAACATTGTTCTCAATGGAGAAAAACTGGAAGAATTCCCTCTAAGAACAGGAACAAGACAAGGGTGTCCACTCTCACCATTATTATTCAACATAGTTTTGGAAGTGTTAGCCACAGCAATCAGAGAAGAAAAAGAAATCAAAGGAATCCAAATTGGAAAAGAAGAAGTAAAATTGTCCCTCTTTGCAGATGACATGATATTATATATAGAAAACCCTAAAGACTCTACCAGAAAACTGCTAGCACTCATTGATGAGTTTAGGAAAGTAGCAGGATACAAAATTAATGCACAGAAATCTCTTGCATTCCTATACACTAACAACGGAAGAGCAGAAAGAGAAATTAAGGAAACTCTCCCATTCACCATTGCAACAAAAAGAACAAAATACCTAGGAATAAACCTGCCTAAGGAGGCAAAAGATCTGTATGCAGAAAACTTTAAGACATTGATGAAAGAAATCAAAGATGACACAAACAGATGGAGGGACATACCATGTTCCTGGATTGGAAGAATCAACATCGTGAAAATGTCTGTACTACCCAAAGCAATTTACAGATTCAATGCAATCCCGATCAAATTACCAATGGCATTTTTCACAGAACTAGAGCAAGAAATCTTACGATTTGTATGGAAACGCAAAAGACCCCGAATAGCCAAAGCAATCTTGAGAAGGAAAAATGGAGTTGGTGGAATCAGGCTTCCTGACTTCAAACTATACTACAAGGCCATAGTGATCAAGACAGTATGGTACTGGCACAAAAATAGAAAGGAAGATCAATGGAATAGAATAGAGAACTCAGAAGTAAGCCCAAATACATATGGGCACCTTATCTTTGACAAAGGAGGCACGAGTATACAATGGAAAAAAGACAGCCTCTTCAATAAGTGGTGCTGGGAAAATTGGACAGCAACATGTAAAAGAATGAAATTAGAACACTTCCTAACACCATACACAAAAATAAACTCCAAATGGATTAAAGACCTACATGTAAGGCCAGACACTATAAAACTATTAGAGGAAAACATAGGCAGAACACTCTTTGACATACATCAAAGCAACATCCTTTTTGACCCACCTCCTAGAATCATGGAAATAAAATCAAGAATAAACAAATGGGACCTCATGAAACTTAAAAGCTTTTGCACAGCCAAAGAAACCATAAACAAGACTAAAAGGCAACCCTCAGAATGGGAAAATATAATTGCCTATGAAACAACGGACAAAGGATTAACCTCCAAAATATACAAGCAGCTCATGCAGCTTCATACCAAAAAAGCAAATAACCCAATCCACAAATGGGCAGAAGACCTAAATAGACATTTCTCCAAAGAAGACATACAGATGGCCAACAAACACATGAAAAGATGCTCAACATCACTCATCATCAGAGAAATGCAAGTCAAAGCCACAATGAGGTATCACCTCACACCAATCAGAATGGCCAGCATCACAAAGTCTGGAAACCACAAATGTTGGAGAGGGTGTGGAGAAAAGGGAACTCTCCTGCACTGTTGGTGGGACTGTAAGTTGGTACAGCCACTATGGAAAACAATTTGGAGGTTCCTTCAAAAACTACAAATAGAACTACCATATGATCCAGTAATCCCACTCCTGGGCATATACCCAAAGAAAACCATAATCCCAAAAGAAACCTGTACCATAATGTTTATTGCAGCACTCTTTACAATAGCCAGGACATGGAAGCAACCTAAATGCCCATCGACAAATGAATGGATACAGAAGATGTGGCATATATATACAATGGAATATTACTCAGCTATAAAAAGGGATGAGATGGAGCTATATGTAATGAGGTGGATAGAACTACAATCTGTCATACATAGTGAAGTAAGTCAGAAAGAGAAGGACAAATATTGTATGCTAACTCACATATACGGAATCTAAAAATGGTACTGATGAACTCAGTGACAAGAACAAGGAAGCAGATACAGAGAATGGACTGGAGAACTCGAGGTATGGGAGGGGGCGGGGGGTGAAGGGGAAACTGAGAAGAAGCGAGAGAGTAGCACAGACATATATATACTACCAACTGTAAAATAGTCAGTGGGAAGTTGTTGTATAACAAAGGGAGTCCAACTCGAAGATGGAAGATGCCTTAGAGGACTGGGGCAGGGAGGGTGGGGGGGACTCGAGGGGGGGGCGTCAAGGAAGGGAGGGAATATGGGGATATGTGTATAAAAACAGTTGATTGAACCTGGTGTACCCCCCCAAAAAAAAATAATTAAAAAAAAAAAAAAACTTAAAAAAAAAATTAAAAAAAAAAAAAACAGATGATTGAACTTGGTGTACCCCCAAAAAAATAATAAAAAAATAAAAAAATAGAATAAAATAAAAAATAAATAAATAAATAAATAAAAACAGGTTATCTCATAAAAAAAAAAAAAAACTCTACCAAAAATAAACAAAAAAATAAGAGGACACAGGTAAAAAATACTCACAATATATCAACAATTATCGGAACTGGGTACCTGGATTTTATAATACTATTGTATATACTTATGTGTATGGTAAAAGGTTTCCACCATTAAAAAAATGTGAAGACATCAGGCTGTAATGGAACAAGGCAAGCAGAAAACATACCAGTGTGTTCTTCTTTGTTTCCTTAAATATACGGGATCTTCGTTTTGCATGCAGAGTCTTTACTTGCGACATGACGGATCTTTAGGTGTGGCCTGGGAATTCTCATGTGCGGTTTGTGGGATCTGATTTCATGACCAAGGCGCCCTGCATTGGGAGGGGGGGAGTGTTAGCTGCTGGACCACCAAGAAAGTCCCTCAATTTACTTGATACCCAATCCGTGGAGTACGTGCACACCCTGCAGGCTGAAGGCTCAAGATTGTCCACACTTCAAATGCCAGTCACATGGTCAGGAGTCACTCAGACTTGAGACCAAAGGGCTAAAAATCAGAGGCTCCATGACCCCACCTCCATGTTCAAGAACCAATAGAAGCGGTGACCGAAATCAGGAAAACCCTGTACTTACTGTTCTCATGTTATAATAAGGGATAAAACTCAGGGACAGCGCTATAGCTGTGTGGAGGCCCCATGGTCTAGTGGAGCACACCCCCTCACAGCACCTCCATGTATTGACCATCCTGAAAGTTTTCTGAACCCCAATATTTATGGATTTTTATTAAGGTGTCAAGAAAAGTTGTATTGATTTAATCATTGGCCATTGGTGATTGATCTCCATCTCAATACCCTCTCATCTCCCAGAGGTGCCCATTGAGGGGGTGGTGAAAGAGCTAACCTTTAAAGGCCTGATTGAGTTGTTTTGAAACCCAGCCCCATCCTGAAGTTCTCTCAGGTCCCATTCCTTTACTCACCTCGTTACTATAAAAAGGACAGTAAATTCCAGGAGTTTCAGGAGGGCTGTTCATGGAACCAGGACAAGGGTCAAATATGGATCTTTTGATTACACTACAGTGAGGTTCAGGGACACAGCACAGACCAGGAATCGAGAGTCTCAGAGATGGAATCCCTGATGTGGTAGAATCAGGCGAGATATATATTTTCTTCATTTGAATTTTTTTCCTATTCAAAGTCACGAAATGTCCCTGGAGTTCAAACTACCTACACTCCCAGGAGAAATCCAGAGAGGGTTGGCAGCTCCCACCCCACCCCAGCTCCCTGGCTCCTTCCATGCATTCCCCTCATTCCCCACCCCAGGCATGTAGAGGAGAGGTGAGCCAGGACTTACCTTTGGCAGGGGTCTTGTCTTTACCACTCAGGGTGCAGACACCAGGGTAACCAGGAGGACGAGAAGGGCTACAGAGAGGCAGAGCCGGCTCATCCTCATGGACTTGCAGGAGGGCTTCTGAGGAAAGCAGGGGGCTGACAGAGACATCCCACCCAGCTGAGGGGTGGGATTAGGCAATTAGGAGGCGAGTGAGGAAGGGGAGGAGCTGGGGTCTATCCTGTTTATTGCTCAATCTCTCTATCTAAGCAGACTTTCTTCTTCTGCCAGCTGGGTCCACATGCCCAAAAACAGCACTTCTCAGACTTGACTATGCCTGTGGTTCTCGTGAATACACAGATTGTGATTCCATAGATGGAATGTTGTCCAATATGTTGACTCAGAGAGATCCCAGCACCAAAAGCAGTGCATGGCAGGTGATGGACTGTCAGTGAGTGGATAAGAACAAATCAAAGGACACATAAGTGAACAGCAGTGTGTTAGCTCAGGTCCTCCTTTTCAGCCACCCACAGGTGTCACCACATCTGGGCATCAATGAACGTCACTCTCCCCCACCCCCACTGACCTCAGAAGACAGGTGGGATACAGGAAAGCTTCCTGCAAACATTGTCACAGTTTTTCAACTTGCTGGACACTTGCTGTTTACCTGGCAGTGGTCCAGACAGAAGCCTAGCTGAGAGACGATGATGTCCTTCTGTCATAGCAACCCTGTTTTCTAGGTAGAAAATGAAATAAGGCCTGTGGGTAGAGGGGAAGAAGACAGCTGAACACGTCTCCACACCATGACCTCCAACCGCCCCTCACCTGGTTTCACAAACAGGTCAAGTGCCTGTGGGAGTGGACCTCAGGGGAGCTTAGAAGATCTCCTGCAACATCTGTGCTCCTTGTGCTCTCTCCCTCAGTGGTTTTGGGACTTGGACCTCAGTTTGAGTACCAGCTCTGTCTTTTCCTAACTTTCTGCCTTAGGACTTAAATCTCCTAGAGCCCCAGTGTCATCAGGTGTCACCTGAGATCAGTGCTGCCCATATCATGGGGTTCTGGTGGAAACAATGGAAGCAATAGGCATATATTCCTTCTCCCTGCAAACTTAAATTCCTTTATAATAATACTAATAAAGAGTAACTACAGCAGGTAAACATTAGTTTCTTCTATGTGTCAGGCATTATCCTAAGCACTTGATATATGTTACCTCACCTAATCCTCAAAAACCCTAAAAGAAGGGAGAGGAACCCATGATATGTCCTCATGTTACAGAGGAGGAGCCCGATATAACAAGAAATAAAGTAATTTGCCTACAGTCATAGAGTGTAGAGAGAGTAATCTGGTTCTGCTGGACTAGCTGGGATTATTACTCACTGCAGCAAGGAAGAGGAATCACCTTCGAAAACAATATGATGTCTCATTAAGAGAAGGCTAGAAAGAACTTATAGGATGCAGGCTTGTGTTGGGTGATTCAGGGGTGAGTTTCTGCTCTGAATGGATGCTGTCAGGAAGTGGGGCAGTTCTCTGAATGGGTACTTTTATCTTAACTCTAAAAAAGGAAAACTCGATAGATGTTAGAGCTGTACTCGGTAAAGACATAGTAGTCAGTCAGGATGGGGGGATGCTTGCTCATTTTGATGGTTTGTGTAATTAGCTTGTTTTTTCTGGAGTCAAAATGATTGCCCAATGTCCTATTTTTGTCTTGATCCATCATGGACACAGAACGGGCTTTTCTGATATTGAAGGCTTGTGAAATGTTTATGGAATATGAGAACATAATGCCCACTGTGATGCCAGGTCAGTTCTTGGAACTCAGAGGTTGCTTTTCTCTTTCTCTATCATTCTCAGAATGTTGTGCTGAGAAGTAAAAAGATGATATTTGTTAAATGCTTTGTACAAGTACTGGCAGAGTAACCTCTTAATGAATGTCAGATCTGATAACAGTAAGAGGAATACTATAAATTTGTTATTTAATTATTGTTAATAATTATTAGTTTATAACAGTGTAATGGGAAAATGACTTGGTATTTGTGAAGCGATTGGCTTCAGTAACCCACTATGTTGCTGTGTGATCTTCATCAAGTCATTTGACCTGAGCCACAGATTCTTTCTTTCTAAAAGAGGATGATGGTATCGCCCTTAAGAAATCTCCAGGTTTGGTTCTTTTTGAGAACCATGTGGACCATTTGATTAGGCTGCTAAAGATCTTTGAACAGCAAATTGTCTGGAAGCACATAGAGTTTCAGTTCCTTGGCTCCTGACTGCTTTTCAAAGGTGCTGTCAACAGTAGTAAGGAAAGGAACAAATAGCATTGATTGTTGGAATGTCATCTTCTAGAAGTCCACCCTCAGGAAGGTCCACCAGTGCCAGAGGAGAGCCACAGCCTCTCTTCCAAATAGACCTCCTTCTTACTCAGAGGGAACTGAACGCCCTCATAATTCAATGATTGACTTACCCAGGTCCTGCCCACCTTGCCTTTATTTGACCCTCTGGTCAAAGGAGTTCAGTGTTAACTGTCATAATTACTCATTATTATTCTTACTACAAAGGACTTTGACTTTGCAGGGAGAAGGAATATATGTCTATTGTGTCCATTGCTCCCACAGCAAACCACGATGTGGGCAGCATGGATTTCGGGTGACACCTGAAGACACAGGGCTCTGGGAGATTTCTGGCCCCAGGTCACAAAGTTAGAAAAAGAAGACATAGGACTCAAACTTAGGCCCTTCGATCCCAAAACCACTGGTGGAGAGACCAGAGTTGGGAGGGGGAATGTTGCACGTGATCTTCCAGTTCCCCTGTGATCCACTCCATCTCCTGAGATCCACTGACGCATGCAGCTCTCCTTTTGGTGAAACCTGATGAAGGGGGGTGAATGGTCATGCTGTGAAGACGTGTTCAGATCCCTGCTTCCCCTCTACCTACAACCCTTACTCTTTCTTCTACCGAGGTAATCAGGGTCTATGCCCAAAATAGAGATAGTCTTCACCTAGCTCACCATCCTCCTGGACCAGTGCCAGGTTAAAAACTGTGTCCATCCCTTTGAAATGCTGCCACAATGGGTGCAAGAGTGTGTCCTCTGTCACACCAATCTTCTGAGGTCGGTGGGGGTTGGAGGGAGGGAAGGCCATTGATGCCAGGATGGGATGACACCTGCAGGATCCTGAGCGGGAGGACCTGAGCTAACACACTGCTGTTCACTTATCTGCCCTTTGATTTGTTCTCATCCACTCACTGATGATCCATCACATGCTATGCACTGATATCCATGCTGGGATGCTACATGAGAAAGAGATTGGAGAAAAATTCCTCCTGTGGAATCACAGTCTGTTTCCACAAGACCCACAGGCACAGTCAAGACTGAGAAGTGCTGTTTCTGGGCATTTAGCCCCTGCAGCCAGAAGCAGGAAGCCTGGTTATGGGGGGAGATTTTCAGGAACAGCACTGAGCCCAACTCCTCCCCTTGCTCACTCCCCTCCTCATCACCTGTTCCCAACCCACAGTTAGCATGTGAAAATCTCTGTCAGCCCCCGGCTTTCCTCAGAAATCCTCCTGCAAGGCCACAAAGATGAGCCAGCTGTGTCTCTTTGCAGTCTTTCTGGTCCTCTTGGGCACTCTGGTGGCCGCCACCTGGGGAGATGAAAACGGCAGTCTAGACCAAGGTAAGTCACTGCTCACCTCTACTCTACAGGCTCGGGGGGGCAAAGAGTGGAGTCCATGGAAGGGCCTGGGGAACAGGGGTGGAGGGTGCTGCCAACACTCTCTGGACTTCTCTTGGAAGTTGGGCAGTTTGAACTCCTGGGACACTTCCTCGCTCTCAAAAGGAATCATTCTGTTCCAGCTTTCATAAAAGTAACTCACCAAACCCTCCCAGACAAGGGACCCCATCTCTGAGATGCTCTATGCCTAGTCACGGCCTTGTCCCTGAACCTCACTTTAATGTAAAGAAAAGATTCATGCTCGATCCTTATCCTGGTTCCTAGAACACACCTCCCGAAACTCTTGGAATTCACTGTCTTCATAGGTCAAGAGTGAGTCAAGGATGGCACCCCAGATAGCTTCCAGATGGGGCTGGACTCCAGAAGATCCCACCTGGTGATTAGAGGGTTAGAACCTTCACACCCAGCCCCTCTGGGGAGGGAAGAGTGTACTGTGGTAGAGTTCAGTCTCCATGGCCCATGATTCAATCAAATTGCCTACCTGAAACCCTCAATTAAAACCCTTAATCACTGGGTTCAGAGAGCTTCAGGGGAGGTGAGCACATCGAGAGATTGTGAGGGCGGTGTGTTCTGAGAGGGCATGGAGGCTCCCCACCCCACCCCACCCCGTTGCCCTATGCATCTCCTCCCTAGGGCTGTCCCAGAGTTTTATCCTTTATAACAATGCGGGACAGTAATTAAAGGGCTTTCCTGAGGTCTGGGCCTGGTTCTAATGATTATTGACTATGGAAAGTGGGGTCATGGAACCTCTGAATTTATAGGCAGTTGGTCACATGTATGGGTGACCCTGGGTCTTGGGATCAACCCTTGAAGTGAGGGCTGACCTCAGGGACTTAGCCTCAACCTGTGGGATATCTGCTACCTCCGCGGATTAAGCCTCAGAAGTGAATTGACTTGTGGGGTGCCCAGTGGGTATTGGAGAATTGATTGGTGTTGGTAGAGACACCACATATTTGCTGTCAGGGACCAAATCCCGACTCACTCTTCTCTATAATTTGTGGCTGCAGTGAGCTTTGGAGACGGGGGACTATTGTATGTGGGACAGGGCACTCAGACATCCTTACCAGTTATCTGCATTTTCAGAATTCCTGGCAGAATTGGGTACTTTATTAAATGGGTTGTGACATGATACAATGCTCTCCTGATCCCACGACCCACAAACCTTGTGTCTTGGGGCAAGTCTTCTGCGATTTCCTCACCTGAACAGGCCGACTTTGTTACATGACCTCTTTCAAAGGATTACCAATCATGAATATAAAGAGCTTACCCACTTCATTTTCAGTGGTGTCCATTTTCCACCAAAATGTCTTAGTCTGAAAAATTGTCTAGCTACATGTCCTCACCAATCCCCAGAAACGAAATATATGTCAAATAATGATCATTTCTCCATTATGAAATTAATCAGAAAGTTGAGTGTCAGTTGAACTTCTTCCTTTCCTGAGGCAACTGCAGGGAGAGCAAGAAATGCAGTATTTTTGTAAGTTTGCTTATGGGGGCAAGACTGTTGTTTCCAGGCTGGTACAATATTAGTGAAAACTCTAGGCCCTTCCTCTTGTCCCCCAGTCACACTATTATTTTATTTTCCTATTAAGATATAGAATGTTAGAGGTGGTCTCATAATTATATACACATGCCCCATCCTCAAATAGACATTTCAGTATCAGGAATTTTATGATATCCTGTCTCTTCAATGACTGTGCACTTGGCAAGAGTATGAAGTAGAAGATTCATTTCCTTAATAAATATTTATCAAATTTTATGCTTCTTCTCCCTAAAAAGCATAGTTCTTGGTGTAGGGAAAGAGCTGAAACAAAGTTGAGTAAAATAATCTGCCCTCTAGGAGGGAGACAGACAATAAAGAAACGGGAAACTTCTATGTCTTGCCCCCATGTGTGTTTTGAAGAAAGAGAGTGATGGGGATAAAAGAGCCTGTGCTCCTTCTGTAGAGGGCCAGTGAAACCCTCTGTGATAAGGAGGTGTTGAGAAGAGGCTGAAAAAGCAAAACCTGCTTGCTGTGTTTGAACAGCAGCATGGACCAGGTTGGCTGGTGTAGAGTGGGTGGAGGGGAGGGGAGTGAAAGGGGATGAGGCAGAGAGGCAATGGGGGCAGGTCATGAGGACTCTTGTAGGGCTTCATGAGAATCAGAATTTGACTCTGAGAGAGATGGGGAGTCACTGAGGGGTTGGTCATGGGAACAATGAGATCGAATTCAAGTTGTATCAGGGTCCCTATGGCTGAAGTTTGCAAAGTGGCCTCTAGGGGAGAAGAGCAGAGACTGAGGCCCAGGTGAGCCATGATGAAGCTTGGACCTATGTTGTCCCCTGGGTCCATCCCAGTTCTCAATTACATGAATGACTTGCTCTGTTGAGGTTTCTATGGAGGCTTCATTATAAACCATGATTCATTAAATCTTTAGCCATTTGTGATTGATTCAATCTCTAACCCCTCTCCCCTCCCTGAGGTGTGGGGGCAGGGTAAGGGGGAAGGTGGAGATGAAAATTCCCAGCCCCTAATGAGGCAGTTGGTTCCCTTGGCAACCAATCCCCATTCTTGGCTTAGGTAGGGGCTTTCAAAAGTCACCTCCCTCACATAAGAAAAGACTCCCTTCTTACTCTCATCTTTATCAAAATTCCAAAGGTTGTAGCAGCCCCCATTGTGCCAGGAATGGGATGAAGATAAAATTAGTATTTCTTACATAAATCACAATATCAATATTCCCTCATCATTCCATTATCTCCACTCCCCATGAGGTAACCAAAGTAAACACACTGGTGTGTTTTCTTTCATGCCTTTCTCCACCACAGCATGATTCCTCGCGCTCATTGTAACAGCGTAGGGGTGGGTGGGCGCTGTAGCAGTCCAGCTCAGCCATTGGTCAGTGTCACCGTGAGCCCTCCCTTCCCCCACTTCTGCATAAAAGGGGCCTGAATTGGGACTGAGGAGAGGTGGGTGTTTGGAGACACCAGTCTGCCATCTTTTGCGTCAGCTAGCTTTCCTATGCAAATCGCTATTCCTCGTTCTAAAAACTCATATCCCGATTTATTGGCCTGCTGTGCAGCTAACAGAAGGAGCTTGGGCTCAGTAATACTTTCTTTTTCAATGGTGGAAATTTACAACCACACAATTTTGTATAGAGAATAGCATTAAAAAAACCCTTGGAACTATCGTCCATTTCCAATAATTATCAATATATGGAGTGTATTTTTTTTTTATTTTTTAAGCTCTTTATTGGAATATAATTGCTTTACACTCTTGTACCAGCTTATGAGGTACGCCAAAGTGAATCAACTGTATTTATACACATACCCCTATATCCCCTCCCTCCTGCGACTCCCCCACACCCTCCCCATCCCGGCCCTCCAAGGCATCACTCATCATGGAGTTGATCTCCCTTTGTTATACAGCAACTTCCCACTACTATCTATTTTGCAGTTGCTAGTATATATATGTCTATGCTACTGTCTCACTTTGTCCCAGCTTCCCGTTTGCCCTCGCCCCCCCAACCTTGTGTCCTCCAGTCCATTCTCTGCACCTGCATCCTTATTCTTGTCTTGTCATTGGGTTCATCAGTACAATTTTTTTTTTTTTTTTAGATTCCATATATATGAGTTAGCATACGGCATTTGTTTTTCTCTTTCTGGCTTACTTCACTCTGTATGACAGACTCTAGGTCTATCCACCTCATTACATATAGCTCCATTTCATTCCTTTGTATAGCTGGGTAATATTCCATTGTATATATATATGTCACATCTTCTTTATCCATTCATTTGTTGATGGGAATTTAGGTTGCTTCCATGTCCTGGCTATTGTAAAGAGTGCTGCAATAAACATTACAATACATGTTTCTTTTTGGATTATGGTTTTCTCTGGGTATATGCCCAGTAATGTGATTGCTGGGTCATATGGTAGTTCCATTTTTAGTTTTTTAAGGAACCTCCAAACTGTTTTCCGTAGTGGCTGTACAAACTTACATTCCCACCAACAGTGCAGGAGAGTTCCCTTTTCTCTGCACCCTCTCCAACATTTATTGTTTCTAGATTTTTTGATGATGGCCATTCTGACCAGTGTGAGGTGATACCTCTTTATGGCTTTGACTTGCATTTCTCTAATGATGAGTGATGTTGAACATCTTTTCATGTGTCTGTTGGCCATCTGTATGTCTTCTTTGGAGAAATGTCTATTTTGGCTTTCCACCCATTTGTGGCTTGGGTTATTTGCTTTTTTGGTATGAAGCTGCATGAGCTGCTTGTATATTTTGGAGATTAATCCTTTGTTCATTGCTTCCTTGGCAAGTATTTTCTCCCATTCTGAGGGTTGTCTTCTTGTCTTGTTTATGGTTTCTTCTGCTGTGCAAAAGCTTTTAAGTTTCATGAGGTCCCATTTGTTTATTCTTGATTTTATTTCCATGATTCTAGGAGGTGGGTCCAAAAGGATCTTGCTTTGATGGATGTCATAGAGTGTTCTGCCTATGTTTTCCCCTAGGAGTTTTATAGTGTCTGGCCTTACATTTAGGTCTTTAATCCATCTGGGGTTTATTTTTGTGGGTGGTGTTAGGAAGTGTTCTAATTTCATTCTTTGACATGTAGCTGTCCAATTTTCCCAGAACCAGTTGTTGAAGAGGCTGTCTTTTTTCCATTGTATATTCTTGCCTGCTTTGTCAAAGATAAGGTGCCCATATGTGCTTTGGTTTATCTCTGAGTTCTCTATTCTGTTCCATCGATCTTCCTTTCTATTTTTGTGCCAGGACCATACTTTCTTGATCACTGTGACCTTGTAGTATAGTTTGAAGTCAAGAAGCCTAATTCCACCAACTCCATCCTTCCTTCTCAAGATTGCTTTGGCTATTTGGGGTCTTTTGTGTTTCCATGCAAATTGTAAGATTTCTTGTTCTAGTTCTGTGAAAAATGCCATTGGTAATTTGATAGGGATTGCATTGAATCCATAAATTGCTTTGGGTAGTACAGTCATTTGCACAATGTTGATTCTTCCAATCCAAGAACATGGTATGTCTCTCCATCTGTTTGTATCGTCTTTGATTTCTTTCATCCGTGTCTTATAGTTTTCTGCATACAGATCTTTTGCCTCCTTAGGCAGGTTTATTCCTAGGTATTTTATTCTTTTTGTTGCAATGGTAAATGGGAGACTTTCCTTAATTTCTCTTTCTGCTTTTTCATTGTTAGTGTATAGAAATGCAAGAGATTTCTGCGCATTAATTTTTTATCCTGCTACTTTACTAAATTCATCAACTAGTGCTAGCAGTTTTCTGGTAGAATCTTTAGGGTTTTCTATGTATAATATCATGTCATCTGCAAGAGTGACAATTTTACTTCTTTTCCAATTTGGATTCCTTTTATTTCATTTTCTTCTCTGACTGCTGTGGCTAAAACCTCCAAAACTATGTTGAATAATAATGGTGAGAGTGGACACCCTTGTCTTGTTCCTGTTCTTAGAGGGAATTCTTTCAGTTTTTCACCATTTAGAATGATGTTGGTTTTTGGTTTCTCATATATGACTTTTATTATGTTGAGGTAATTTCCTTCTATGCCCATTTTCTGGAGAGTTTTTATCATAAATGTATGTTGAATTTTATCAAAAGCTTTTTCAGCATCTAATGAGATTATCATATGGTTTTTATCCTTCAAGTTGTTGATATGATGTATCATGTTGATTGATTTGTGTATATTGAAGAATCCTTGCATCCCAGGGATAAACCCCACTTGATCATGGTGTATGATTTTTTTAATGTGCTATTGGATTCTGTTAGACAGTATTTTGTTGAGGATTTTTGCATCTATATTCATCAGTGATATTGGTCTGTAATTTTCTTTTTTGGTGACATCTTTGCCTGGTTTTGGTATCAGGGTGATGGTGGCCTCGTAGAATGAGTTTGGGAGTGTTCCTCCTTCTGCTGTATTTTGGAAGAGTTTGAGAAGGATAGGTGTTAGCTCCTCTCTAAATGTTTGATAGAATGTGCATGTGAAGCCATCTGGCCCTGGGCTTTTGTTTCTTGGGAGATTTTTAATCACAGCCTCAATTTTCGTACTTGTGATTGTTCTGTTCATAGTTTCTATTTCTTCCTGGTTCAGTCTTGGGAGATTGTATTTTTCTAAGAATTTATCCATTTCTTCCAGGTTTTCCAATTTATTGGCATATAGTTGCTTGTAGTAGTCTCTCATGATCTGTTGTATTTCTGTGGTGTCCGTTGATACTTCTTCTTTTTCATTTCTAATTCTGATGATTTGTGTCTTCTCCCTTTTTTTCTTGATGAGTCTGGCTAATGGTTTATCAATTTTGTTTATCTTCTCAAAGAACCAGCTTTTAGTTTCATTGATCTTTGCTATTGTTTCCTTCCTCTCTTTTTTATTTATTTCTGCTCTGATCTTTATGATTTCTTTCCTTCTGCTCACTCTGGGGTTTCTTTGTTCTTCTCTCTCTAATTGTTTTAGTTGAAAGGTTAGGTTGTTATTCAATATTTTTCTTGTTTCTTAAGGTAGGACTGTATTGCTATAAGCTTCCCTCGTAGAACTGCTTTTGCTGCATCCCATAGGTTTTGGGTTGTTGTGTTTTCATTGTCATTTGTTTCTAGATATTTTCTGATTTCCTCTTTGATTTCTTTAGTGATTTCTTTTTTGTTTAATAGTGTATTGTTTAGCCTCCATGTGTTTGTATTTTTAACATGTTTTTTCCTGTAATTGATATCTAGTCTCATGGCGTTGTTGTCAGAGAAGATGTCTGATATGATTTCAATTTTCTTGAATTTACAGAGGCTTGATTTGTGACCCAAGATGTGATCTACCCTGGAAATTGTTCCATGTGCACTTGAGAAGAAAGTGTATTCTGTTGTTTTTGGATGGAATGTCCTATAAATATCAAGTCAAGATGGTCTAATGTGTCATTTAAAGCTTGTGTGTCCTTATTTATTTTCTGTTTGGATGATCTGTCCATTGATGTAAGTGGGGTGTTGAAGTCTCCTACTATTATTATGTTACTGTCAATTTCCCCTTTTATGGCTGTTAGCATTTGCCTTATGTATTGAGGTGCTCCTATGTTGGGTGCATAGACATTTACAATTGTTATATGTTCTTCTTGGATTGATCCCTTGTTCATTATGTAGTGTCCTTCCTTGTCTCTTGTAATAGTTTTTACTTTAAAGTCTAATTTGTCTGATGTGAGTATTGCTACTCCAGCTTTCTTTTGACTTCGATTTGCATGGAATATCTATTTCCATCCCCTTACTTTCAGTCTATATGTATCCCTTGGTCTGAAGTGAGTTTCTTGTAGGCAGCATATAGAAGGGTTTTGTTTTTGTATCCATTCAGCCAGTCTGTGTCTTTTGGTTGGTGCATTTAATCCATTTACATTTAAGGTGATTATTGACATGTGTGTTCCTATTACCATTTTCTTAATTCTTTTGGGTTTGTTTTTGTAGGTCTTTTCCTTCTCTTGTGTTCAGTTGCCCTGCTTGAGTTACAGTGGTTCAGTCGGCTGTGGCGGTGCCTGTTACAGAGGAATGCTGGCGGCTCAGGTGTAAACAGAATGTCTCCAGAGCTGGGCCACTCTGTGGGCTTTTGACTCTCGGCTGCAGGCACTCTAGGCCAGCCCTGCCTGGGGGCCTTTGTTATCCCAGATTGCATTAGCTAGGCCCACTGGGGTCCTTCTTCTGTCTGTCATGGGCACCAAGAGAGCGGCTACACCCGTGGCTCTCCACCACCCCCACCCCCCCGTTTGTGAGTCAGCAGTATCCAGCCACCACTATGGCTGTGCAGCTTTCCGTGGTAGGCACTTTCCACTGCAGATTTCTTCCCTCCTGTCCTCTCAGTCTGTCTCCCCACTGCCAACAATGTTTCTCACCCTGAACCAGTTCTCCAGTTCCCACGTTGCAGCTCCCAGACCCCCTGTTCAGCTGTGAATTGATGTCTCAGTCCGAACACACTGAGCCGTGGTGCAGACCCACTGTGTGATTCTCCCTCTTTCCCGTCTGCCACAGCTCAGCTGCTTCACCCTCTTTGAACAGTCCTAAATGCTTCCGTTTTGACCCAGGGAAATTCCCCATTGGAGAAAGGATTTCCCTGTCAGATAAGGGATGTTTCCCTGAATTCAGCAACCTCCTCTCTGTTTCAAATCCCACCACCCTAGGGTGTGGGACCTATCCCTTTCCTTTCTTCTCCTCCTCTTTCTCCTTTTTTTTTTTCCCTCTGTCCTACCCAGTTATGTCAGGATCTTTGCATTCCTTTCTGGTGTCCAAGGTCATTTGCTGGTGTTCAGTTGGTTCTCTATAGGAATTATTGTGTCTTTTGGTGTATTCCTGATGCATCCGTGGAGAGGGATGCATTCCATGTCCTTCTACTTCACCACCATCTTTCTACCTTGGAGAATATTTTTAATATGTGTCCTGATTTTTTGTTGTTTTTGAAGCTAATCGGTAGCATCATGCCAATTAAGCTATAAATATTCATTAAGAATCTGCAATTATTTACAATGTTACCCTGTCATTGTCACACTTAACAATATTAATAATAATATCCTGGAATGCAGGATGTCACAAGGCTTTTTCACACTTCATACACTTGCACCCCTACCAATCTCTATTGCAAACAGACTGGAGGTTTCAGTTGTTGAACTTGCAGAGAGAGCTGTGATGGCGATCCTCATATCTGACCCAGAGCCCCTCCCATCTCGGCAGCCCCCGGCCTGACTTCTGCCTGGAGCCTCCATACATGGGTCCCTGCAAGGCCAAAATCATCAAGTACTTCTGCAGCAGCAACTCCATTTCTGCGAGACCTTTGCATACGGCAGCGGCAGTGCTAAGAACAACAACTTCAGGATGGGGGAGGACTGCATGAGGACCTGCAGTGGTGTTGCTAGGCCCTGGGGTGAGACAGGGGACAGGGCAGGCTGGGAGGGGAAAGGCTGGGGAAAGAGGTGGAGCTCAGGGGGTCCCACATCCCTCACACTCCCACAGTGACTGTTTTCCTCGCTGCCTCCCAGGAAAAGTGGCCGCAGTGTCCTTTGAAACCATGAACTGAGCACATCCTCCATAGGCCAGCTTGGCAGAAGATCACCCTTCAAAGCCCAATCATGATAATCTGTGCCTCTTCATATGCTCCCCCTTTGCAGATGATAACACCGAGTCAGCCACTCTACACAGCAGGTCTACAGTGCTCCTGAGCATCCGACCTAGGCTTGTAAAACCCACTTCCTTCTTGCTCATCCAGTCCTGGGAGGACTAGGATTGCTCATCTCGGGGATGGTCGAGGACCTAACAGGGTATACAGTGTCCAGGTCTGTGGCTTCAGAGATGTCAATCAGCAAGTTCTTTTGCTTATACAGAGGACCTGTGAACTATGCTCCCCAGAGATGCTGAAGTCCGAGGAGGACTCACCCAGGGCTCGGCTGTGGCTCCTTCTGAAACTCTTCAGCCTCCTCTTCTTCCTTCTCAACCCTACCGTCCTCAGAAGAAATATGCTTCTTTCCTTCCCCCCATGGTTCTACTTGCTTTAGTTCTGTCTCATCCAGTCGGGTATAGCGCCAAGAAGGCTAGTCTTCCCTTTATCCCTTTCACTTAGCACAGAGCCTGGCACAAAAGAGACAGTCCATAAACAATTTTAGGAAGGAAGGAATGTAGGAGCAAAGCTCCTCATGACTGGAGTGACTGTAGAGCCTGGGATTTGAATGTATGATTCTTTTCCTAATATTCCTCACTGCATCCTCACCTTCACCCTCCACCCTACCATCACTGCTCTCCTTGTGCTGGCAAAAGTAGAATTTATGGCATCCACTCTCAGCATCGGTGGGGAGAGAGGTCTTTTCACTAAAGAAACCCCTCCCCCACATTGATGTTGAACATCTATGGCTTCAAACAGTCTGGCCTCATTTAAATAAATTCATATTCTTCTAGGGACTTCCCTGGTGGTGCAGTGGTTAATAATCTACCTGCCAATGCAGAGGACACTGATTTGAGCCCCAGTCCAGGAAGATCACACACATTGTGGAACAACTAAACCTGAGTGCCACAATGACTGAGCCTTCGCATCGCAACGACACCAGCCCGGGCACCCTAGGGCCTGTGTGCCACAACTACTGAAGCCCGCATGCCCTAGGGTGCAAATGCCACCAGTACTGACCCTGCATGCTGCAACTACTGAAGCCCACACGACTGGAGCCAGTACTCTGCAACAAGAGAAGCTACCGCAATGAGAAGCACATGCACCACAACGAAGTGTAGCCCCTGCTCGCCAGAACTAGAAAAACCCGACACAACAACAAAGACCCAACACAGTCAATAATTAATTAACCAATTAATTAATATTTAAAACACTCATGTTTTAATTGAACTCACTGGAGTGGATTCTGTCCTTTGCAACTAAAAACCTTAACCCAGAGGTTCGATGGAAATGGTGGTCATTCTCATTCTCCTGCAGAGCAGTGGGCACCTCTGCATTTCTGCACTCAGGCTGACACCTACTACATATAGAAAGCCAACCCCTTAGAGGGGCATCTACTTCTTAATGGCCACCCCAATATACACAAACAACTGGATGACCTCTTCATGAACGCTTTTGTCCTTTATTTCTTGGGCCAGGTCAACCTTTGGGGCAGGTATTTTCCTGGATTCTCAGAAGGAGAAAAGAAGGAGCATGAGGCTCAATTGTCCACTTGTCCAAGGAACCCCCTTCCCTGTTGTTGTGTGGGGGGAGGGGGCTTCCTACTCCAGCTAAAGAGGAGCAACCTCACATTTAGTGAGCACTGGCCATTTGCCAGGCTCTGTGATGTCATTTCCCCCAAATTACTATTCCTCCCCCCTCCTTTCCCCTTTCATAACCCTAAATTTGTTTTCTATGTCTGTGAGTCCATTTCTATTTTCATACTGCATTTCTTAAGCCAGTCATCTGTCGATGGGCACTAGCATTGTTTATACATCTTGGCTATTGTAAAAAGCGCATCTATGAAATTGAGGTGCATGTATCTTTTATCTTTTTTAGCTCTTTATTGGAAGATAATTACTTTACACACTTGTACAAGCTTTTGTGGTACACCAAAGTGAATCAGCTGTAATTATACATATATCCCCATATCCCCTCCCTTCCGTGACTCCCTCCCACCCTTCCTGTCCTGGCCCTCTAAGGAATCACCCATCATCGAGTTGATCTCCCTTTGTTATACAGCAATTTCCCTTTTGAAATTAGAGTTTCCACTTTTCTGGATATACACTGAGGAGTGGGATGGCTGGATCATATAGTAGTTCTATTTTTAGTTTTTTAAGGAACCTCCATGCTGTTTTCCATGGGGGCTGTATCAATTTACATTCACACCAACAGTGTACAATGGTACCCTCTTCCCCACACTCTCTCCTGCTTTTGTTATTTGTAGAGTTCTTGATGATAGACAATTTGACTGCTGTGTTGCCCTCCCTCATTGTGGTTTTGATTTCCATTACTGTACTCTAATATTTAACAATGTTGATGTCTCTTCTCGTGCCTGTTGGCTATTTGTATGTCTTCATTGGAGAAATGTCTCTTTAGGTTTTTCTGCCCATTTTCTGATTGGATTTTTTGTTTTTTCAATATTAAGTTTCATGAGTTGTTTGTATACTTTGGATGTTAAGCCCCTGTTGGTCTCAGCTATTGCAAAGATTTTCTCTCATTCAGTAGGTTGTCTTTTTGTTGTGTTGATGGTTTCCTTTCCTGCGCAGAGCTTTCTAGTTGGCTGAGGTTCCATTTATTTATTTTTGCTTTTATTTTGGCACGGAAGACTGATCCATAAAAATATGGCTACAATTTATGTCCAACAATGTTCTGCCTGTGTTCTCTTCTAGTTTAATGGTGATGCATCTTACATTCAGGTCTTTAATCCATTCTGAGTTTATTTTTTTAAATGGTGTGTGGGAGTGTTCTAATTTCATTGATTTACATGAGGCTGTCCAGCTTTCCCAAGAGCATTTGCTGAAGGCACTGTCTTTTCTCCATTGCGTATTCTTGCCTCCTTTATCCTAGATTAATTGACCATAGTTGCCTGGGTTTATTTCTGGGCTCTCTATTCTGTTCCAGTAACCTAAATGTCTGTTTTTACGTCAATATCACACTGTTTCTGATAACTGTAGGTTTGCAGTATAATCTGAAGTCTGGAAAGGTGATGACTCAAGCTTTGGTTTTTTTCCCTCAGGACTGCATTGGTAATTCTGGGTCTCTTGTGACTCTATATAAATTTTAGGATTATTTGTTCTAAATCTGTGAAAAATGTCGACTATTTTAAAAGGATTAGTAATTTTAATCCTTGTTCTCCAGTTGCTTTTGTAGATTTTCTATGTTCATAACTTCTTTACGTTTTTCTTTGGGGTGTTATGATTTTCTTAGTATGCTTGAGTTTATTTGCTTTTAGCTTTTGAGACTTTCTTGTCCCTTTTTGATTTGTGGTAATCACGAAGTTCGAAAACGTTGACCAGTAACTCTACCATCTTGCTTTAAACTGAACTCATTCAACTGCAAACACAGTTTTAAAAAATCTACATTTTTATACTCCCATCCCCCACATTGTGTGACTTTTATGTGCTTCTTTACATCTTCATGCTGATGCTTTCAATGTTTATTCTCTTATGCTCACGTTTATGATTTCTTCATTGTTTTTTTTTAATCTAGGGACTGGTTTATTTAAATTTTCTTCAATTCTTCTGTATATTTGTCTTTCTTATTGTATTTTCCCTTTCTTATACATTCTTCTAGCCTCAGTTTTCATATCATATGCTATAGAGATCTCACTTTCTCTTGGACATCAGGTGCCAGATGGCAGCATTCATCAATAGAATAATGGTATGTTCCATTGAACCAAAAGCTTTTGCTTCTCCTCTATATCTGTCACTCAACATCAGGGTAGAGTCTGCTCCCAAAAAGGCCTGTTGACCATTTCTGCTGCCTTTGTCCTTAAACAGTCCTACAAACACTGGGGGATGGGAATCAAGGAAGGACTTCTCTCTCCCACCAAGTGTCTTTTAGATTTTTGGAAAACATTTCCCAAGGTTCTGCCACCAGCTTGAGATACTCAAACTGAATATTGGGGGAATCCCTTATTTGTAACTCACTACACTTTATGCTGAGGCTGCTAGATTGTTGGCACCCTCACAAGGTGCTCCCTCACTGGGTTGTAGGAGAGAAGTAAGTGTAAGAAGAGGAGGAAGGTCAGTAGGAATAGAGCTCCCAGGTCCCCCTCCCAACTTGCTTCCCCCAGTTGGGCAAGAGCTATGGCAATCAGACAGTATGAAAACTTTAACAACTGAATGACAATGGCTGAGAGGAGGGGGTAGAATGTAGCTTGTGGGCAGGAATCCAGGTTTCACTGAGGTATTCCTCAGGATGCACCACAGATCAATATCAGACCTCCCCAGTTGCAAGGCATTGTGGGAATGACTTGTTCATAATCTAGGGGCTCCAGAGTCAAAAGGATGTCCCAGCTTCCAAGTAGAGCAACTTTAATACTGTTTTCATTCTCCTGGCTCTGGGAAGAAATGAGCTGGAGGAATCTCTGGAGAGCAGAGTCAAACTGCCTCACCACAGATGAGGAAATTGAGGCAAAGAAAACTCAAAGACAGACGTTACTGTAATAAACCAGAACACAGATAGAGCTGGTTCTGTTGCCCAATACCTTGTAGTCTTGGGCAAATATCTCAATGTATCTGACTTCTACATTCCTTAATTATAAAATAAGAAAAAGACTTATATCTGTCAATGTTTCCAATCACAGACCGCTAGAAAGAGTCCCCTCCCAAGATGAGCGAGTTGGGTTTATTACTCACTTCAGCAAGGGACAATGAATGATATGGTACCTCATTATAATGATGTTTGAAGGACTTACAGGATGTGGGCTTCTGTGGGGTTATTTGGGGGAGAGTTTCAGGAAGCTGGCTTCACTCTGGATGGATGCTGTCAGGAAGTGGGCAGTTTTATGATCAGGTTTCTCAATCTCATTCTGAAGTGAATTTTCAGCTGAGAACTGAGGAGGTACAACCAACAGACTTTGCTAACAGATTGCTCACAGGGGGGTAAGGAAAATGTAGAATGAAGGACAACACTCAGCCTTCTGGGGGAAGGTAGGGGAAGCAAGTCTTTAGGAGGAAGGACAGTGAATTCAGTTTGGTCAGTGTTGAGTCCATGGTGCTTGTGGAAAACAGGCAAAGATGTTGAGCAGACATTAATTCATTCATTCTCTTGTTCATGAAACGTTTGTTAGGGATAAAATATGTGATGACCAAAACCTTTTTGATCAGACTCCATAGATTCAAACTCTGGCTCTGCCAATTTACTAGCTGTATGGCTTATTCAATTTGATAGAGCTTTACATTTGTGAATGCAGATAGACCTTGAACGGTGTCCACAGAGAGGGAGTCATCCTCCCATTTACATAAGAGGAAACTGAGGCTCAGAGAAGGAGGAAATTGTTGGTACCTTGGAGGGTGAAGGTAGCAGACTGAGTTCCCTGTCCTGATGTTTTGGTAAAAGTCACGGAGTTACTTAGAACTGAGTCTCTAAGCAATTCTGAGAAAGGTAGAATTAACAATATAAACACCCATTACCACTTACTGACAACTTACAACGTGCCAAGCCCTGCACTATATCTCCATCTCTAAACAACACAACAACTTTAATAGGTTTTTGTTCTGTTTTAAAGTCATACAAGCTGAAGCTCAGAGGATTCAGCCCTTCTCCAAGGTCACATAACCAATACTGCCAGAGACTCAGATTCAAACTCAACACTCTCTGTCTCCCATGATTTTCCTTAAGAGAGGTTTGAAACCTGGAGATTCACCAGAGCAGACTCAAGTTCTTCAAATAGGGAAGCTCTGCTTTTCATCATTTTTTTGCACAGAGACCAAGTGGAATCAATTTTGATAAAGAATTTTGTTCGCATCTATGCTATGAGAACCTTACCAGTGAGTTAAAGGAGGATGATGCCTGAGAAGAGGTCATTGGATTGAAAAATGAGGTACTTAGTGGTGACCCTGATGAAGGCACTGGATCTCGCTGCTTGTGAGCAAGAGAAAATAACTCTGGCTATTGGAAGAAGAGAAGAATTATTGAGAAGTGTGGGGTAGTGTAGTGGGCATCCATTCTCCCTTCCTGACTGTAACCTTAACTTAGATACTCTGGACTCTTATGTGGTACCCATAGCACTAACTGCTTTAGTTCAACTCATAGACTGCATGGAGTGCTAAAAGATCCCAGGTTGCACAGGATGTTCAGCAAGGAAAGACTAGGTCTTCCCAGGCCACCTCCTAATAACCTCCATTTTTCGGCCTTTTGTCATTCATTGGTAAAAATTAAACTCCAGGCAGAACATCTGATTGGCCACCCTTGGTCTGGGAATTGGGCAGGCAATTTGATTGATAGGTACCCCAATCCTAACAGTCCTGAGTGGAGGAAGAGTCACTCCTCAAGCAAAATCAGGCTACTGTATCAGGAAAAGGACAAACAGGTGCTAGGTGACAAAGCAACTAAATAGCCCATATACTCAGAGACGTTTCCACGGAGAGAAGGAGGTTTGCATGGGTGCAACAGTCCAAGAGGAGAAAGCTCCATTGTCTGGTGAAAGGCACCCTGTTTATTGCTCTGAATTTCTCAGATCTTCAATGCTCACTTGTTTACAGTCACCTTAAACTGGGCACATCTAGAGTTGCTCATGTCACCACCTCTTTAAACTTTTTTTCTTCCCCTACTACTTCCTTTCTTCCCTCTCTTGATGAATATGATTTTACACTAATGAAGTCATGTCCACAATCTTTGATTCATCATCTGTGTTAATATCAGATAGATTTGCCTTTGTGGTGTGTGTGTGTTTGTGTATTTGTAACACTGAAATAACTGAGGCCATATGACTAACAGCTTTTGGTGAGTGTCTTCCTTCTCATTTTCAGCTGTATTTTCTCCAACAAGTCACTTTCCCTTAGCTGAACTTCAGTTTATTCATCTGTCAAACAGGAATAATAATACTTAATTCATAAGATTGTTAAATAAGAAGAAGCTACCTTTTAGTGAACAATTACTGTGAGCCCACCCCCAGGTCACAATTTTAAATTCATTGCAGGTGAGGTGAGTGATGAGGATGGAAGTATTTGGAGTGGGGGTGGGGGCAGGGAGGACAACAAGGCATGGCGGGGATTATGGAAACTGGAGAGAATTCTACCCTCATGAGAAGAGAGCAGCTCTATTTAGCTTAGTGCATGGTTTTCAAAGTGTGGTCCCTTGAGCAGCACCATCAGCAGCCCTGGAAACCTGTTAGATGCAGATCCTCAGGTCCCACCCTTGTCCTAGTGAATCAAAATTCTATGGTTGGAGATCTCAAATCTGTGTTTGATCAATTGGCTGAGTCTGATTCTTACTCAAGTTTGAACCCCACAGCTGTTGTTAAATGTAGGAATGTGTTGCCAGATCATTCTCTTTTTCCAGCAATGCAAAAAATATACTTTTATATGAAATCTGCCACTGTTGAATCTTGGCAAGTGTTTCAAAACTGTCAAATGTAGTGTGGGTTAACAATACTTAAGTTCTAGCCATATCTGAACCTCTGGTTTGTGCTTTTCCTTTTAATCCCTAAAATAATCCTAACAAACCCAGTATTCATGACACTACTTTTAAGGAGGATGACTATGTAGGTCCAAAGAATGAGGTGCTGGTACATCACATAGCCAGAAACTGGTGACCCATTACTTGGATATGAATGTACCTCTCACAGGGTACAGCTTAACAAAAATCTAAACATTCTCTGCCTGCCGGGTATATTCCATCCATTCCAGAAAGTAGCCTTAGATAGCATGGAATCCAAGATTCTCATCTTTCAGAGGGAAAAACTGAGGACTAGAAACAGAGATATGACCTAGGGTTTCACATTGATGGGATCAATGGTCTTTGTCCAGAATACAACCCCTGTGATGTTCCCGCCTTGTAATTTCTCTGTAAATGCCCCTAGGGGCTGGGAAGGTTTGAAACAAGAGACTTCAGTCACTCATGGGCAGGGAGGTGGGAGGTGGAGGCAGGACAGCCCCATCAGAGGGTTTCTGGGTCTGGGGAAGTCTAACCTGGACTAGAGGGAAGAGGAGGGAGAGGAGGACATTGGGATAGAAAGATAGACAGATGAGAGAGGATCTGGGAGATAAGTGGAGTCTCTGCTGTGAAGAGGAGTGTCTGCTGTTCTCTGGTCTCAGATGGACAGACTGAGGCAGGAAGAGGGGCAAGGCCAGAGTGTCTCCTCCACTAGAATCCTAGTGGTGCCACCTGCTGTTTGTGGGTCCTGAGCAAGTCACTACACCTCTCTGAGTCTCCACTTTCCAGTTGGCAAAATGGGATGAGAATCCCACATGTGGTAGGATTGACATGAGGCTAAATGAAATCATACATGTGAAATGTCTCCGGAGACAGCAGATCCTCCACACACAGTGGCTTGTTTTGTGAGTACCCCGGTCCCAATGCTTTTCTGTCCAGGGGAAGCTCGGTACTGAGATGTCCTGCCCTTCTCAAGGGAAAGGGTCTCTTTGTGCCAGGAAAACAGCCCCTCCTGTCCTCTGCAGCTCATCACCCAGCTCTGTGCCTGTTTGACATTTGGCTGGGCTTGCTCCTGGATCTTCGGGGCATTGAGCCCAGCTCCCTTCTCCTTGACCCTGGAAGTGGAGCACCGTGTGTGTGTGTGTATGTGTGTGTGTGTGTGTGTGTGTGTGTGTCTGTCTGTCTGTCTGTCTGTCTTAGGGGAAGATTGCTTCTCTGTGTGTGGATGAGTGGGGGGAGGGGGTCTTGTGCTACATGGTTGTCACTAGCAGTGAATACATGGGAGTGAGTGAAGAGATTGTTGGTGTGTAAGCCCTCACACGTGCACTATAGTTTACACCATACAATGCAGCAGAGTGCATATGCAGAGATTCTGAAGGCAGATTCCTGGATTCAAATCCTCTGTCTACACTCTATGACTTTAGGCAAATTATTCCTTGTTACCTCACATTCCTCCTCTGTAACATGAGGAAATATCAACAGTTCCTCACCCCTCTTTTAGGATTTTTGAGGATTAGATGAGTAAATATATGGCAAGTGCTTAGGATAATGCCTGACACATAGAAGAACCTACGTTTTATCTGCTGTAATTACTAATTATTATTATTATTATTAATATTATTATTATTACAAATGATTTTGACTTTGCAAGGGGAAGGAATTTATGTGTATTGCCTCCATTGCTTCCACAGGAACCCCATGATGTGGGCAGCACAGATCACAGGTGACACCTGAAGACCCAGGGCTCTGGGAGATTTAAGTCTGCAGGACACAAAGTTAGAAGAAGGCAAAGCTGCTACCCAAACTGAGGTCCAAGTCCCAAAATCACTGGGGGAGAGAACAGGAGGAGGGGGGCCATTGCAGGCAATCTTCCAAGCTCCCCGGAGGTCCACTCACACAGGCAGCTGTCTTGTTTGTGAAACCAGGTGAGGAGCCATGAGAGGTCATGCTGCAGAGATGTGTTCAGCTCCTGCTTCCCCACTGCCCACAACCTTTATTCTTTTTCTACCAAGGAAACAGATTGGCTGCCACAGAAGGACATTGTCTTCCATCAGATAAGCTTCTGCATGGACCAGTGCCAGGTAAACAGCAAGTGTCCATCTAGTTGAGAAGCTGTGGCAAAGGTTGCTGGAAGGTTTCCTGTGTTACACCTGTCTTCTGAGTTAGGTAGGGATAGTGGTGGGGGTGAAGGACATTGATGCCCAGACGTGATGACACCTGCAGGAGGCTGAAAAGGAGGACCCGAGCTAACTCACTGCTGATCACTTATCTGTCTTTGAATTGCTCTCATCCACCCACTGACCATCCATCACCTGCCATGGGCTGCTCTAGGTGCTGGGATGCTCCCTTAGTCAACATATTAGACAAAATTCCACTTGTGGAATCACATTCTGGGTTTCCACCAGACCCATGGGCATAGTCACATCTGAGAAGTGCTGTTGCTGGGCATTTGGCCCCAGCAGGCAGAAGCAGAAAGCCTGCTTTGGTGGAGAGATTACGCAATGAACAGGATTGACCCCAGCTCCTCCCCTTCCACACTCCCCTCCTCATCCCCTGATCCCACCCCTCAGCTGAGTTATGAAAAGCTCTGGGAGCCTCCAGCTTTCCTCAGAAGCCCTCCTGCAAGGCCAGGAAGATGAGCCGGCTCTGCCTCTCTGTAGCCCTTCTCGTCATCTTGGTTACCCTGGTGTCCTGCACCCCGGGGGGTAAAAGCAGCAAATACGCTGTGGGTAAGTCCCAGCTCACCTCTCCTCTACAGGTTGGGGGGAATGAGGGGAGTCCATGGAAGGAGTCTAGGAGCTGGGGTGGGAGGGGTGCTGCCAACCCTCTCTGGATTTCTCCTGAGAAGTTTTGCAGTTTGAACTCCAGGGATATTTCATGACTCTCAATAGGAATACAAAATTTCTAATTCAAATTTTAAAAATAATACCCCACCTAACTTGACCATCAGGGACCCCATCTCTGAGACTCTCTACTCCTGGTCAGTACCGTGTCCCTGAACCTCACTGTAGTCTAATCAAAAGATCAATATTTGATCCTTGTCCTCATCCTGGAAAAGACATCCTAAAACTCCTGGAATTTACTGTCCTTTTTATGATAATGAAGTGAGTAAAGGAATGGGACCTGAGACACATTCTGGATGGGGCTGGGTTCCAAAAAAATCCAAAGACACTTTAGAGGTTAGAACTTTCAACACCCGCCACCTAGCACCTCCGGGAGACAAGAGGGTATTGAGATGCAGATCAACCACCAGTGGCCAATCAATCAATATGCCTTTTTATTGACACCTCAATAAAAATCCATAAATATTTGGGTCAGAGAGCTTTTGGGATGGTGAACACATGGAGGTGCTGTGAGGCTGGTGTGCTCCACTAGGCCATGGGGGCTCCGCACACCTCTACTCCCCCTTTGCCTTACACATCTCCTCCCTAGGGCTGTCCCTGAGTTTTATCCTTTATAATAACATGGGAATTGCAAGTAACGGGTTTTCCTGAGTTTGGTTACCGCCTCTATTGGTTCTTGAACATGGAGGTGGGGTCATAGAGCCTCCAATTTTTAGCCAGTTGGACACAAGCATGAGTGACTTGGAACCATGTGGTTGACATTTGAAGTGAGGACAGTCTTGAGCCCTCAACCTGTAGGATCTGCCCTAACTCCAGGGATTTACTATCAGAAGCAAATTGCCTTGTGGGATGCCCAGCGGATATTGGGGAATTGGGTGGTGTTGGTAGAGACACCATGTATTGCGTGTCAGGGAAGAACCCAGACTTACTCTTCCCTGTGATTTTGGGGGCTCCGGTGAGGTTCGGGGACAGGGGAGTAATGAAAGTGGGAAACTGCACCCAGAAACCCTTGCCAGTTATCTGTATTTTCAGAATTCCTGCCAGAATCAGGTAGCTTATCAAAATGTGTTGTGACACGACAGTATCTTGTCCTGACGCTACCACCCACATGCCCTGTGTCCTGGGGCAAGTCATCTGCAGTTTCCTCCCCTGAACAGGGGAACCATGTTATGTGGGTTCTTTGAACAGCTTACCAGTCATGAATTTTGAGTTTAATCACATTTTATGCCCAATTTTGCCTGTTTTCCACAAGATGTGTTAATCTGAAAAAACTTCTCTACCTATCTCCTATGGGAAAGAAAAAATATTTAGGATCAAATAATGATTATTCCTCTAGCATTAAAATTAACCAGAAAGACATGGGACCACTGAGCAGAGCACCTGCAGGGAGAGCAAGAAACACAGTCCTTGTGTGAGATGTATCATGGGACCAAAGCTGATATAATATTAGTAAAGTCTCAAGGCCTTTTCCCTTGCCCCTGCCCACTTTTTTCAATATTTATTTATTTGTTTGTTTGTTTATTCATTCACTTATTTGGCTGCACCAGGTCTTAATTGTGGCACATGGGATCTTTGTTGAGACATGCAGGATCTTTAGTCACGGCATGTGAACTCTTAGGTACAGCATGTGGGATCTAGTTCCTTGCCCAAGGGGCAAACCGCAGCCACTGCATTGAGAGTGCAGACTGTTAACCACTGGACCTCCAGGAAAGTCCCTCCCTTGTCCCCTTTAGACAATTTTTTAAATTATCTTCTTAGGATAAAGAATGTTAGAGGTAGATTGATAATTATGTAGACCTGCCCCATCATCAAATAGACAGGAATTCAATTACATCCATTCTACTCAATGACTGTGCACTTGGTGTGAGCATGAAATAGGAGATTCAATCCCTTGCCATATAGTTATGAAGTCCCTACAAAACATTGTTCTTGATGTGGGGAAAGAATTGTAGACAAAATGTGGCAAATTCCTTGCCTTCTAGGAGGGAGAGAGACAATAGCCAAAAGGGGGAATACTATGCTAGGTTATGAGTTTTTTGAAGGTAGAGAGTGATGGGGTAAAGGAGGCTGTGTTCTTTCCGTAGAGGGTTAATGAAACCCTCTGTGATAAGGGGGCATTGGAGCAGAGGCTGCAGATAGAACATACCTGGTTTGTTAGAGCAGCAGCAAGGAGCAGGGGGCTGGGACTGAGTGGGTGGAGGGGAGGGGAGTGGAAGGGGATGAGGCAGAGAGGCCATGGGGGCAATCGTGAGGAGACTTGTAGGCCTTTATAAGAATTATTATTTGACTCTTAGATGGGGAGTCCCTGAGGGATTGTTCATGGGAGCAATGGGATAGGACTCAAGATGTAAAAGTGTCCCTGCAGCTGCAGTGTGGAGAGTGGCCTCTAGGGGACCAAGGGCAGGGACAGAGGCGCAGTGAGCAGGCTGCTGCAGTGGCCCAGGGGATCCATGATGGAGGGTGTACCTATGTTGTTCCCTGGGTCAATGCCAGTTCTCTTGAATAACAGGAATGACTTGCTCTGTTGAGGTTTCTGTGGAAGCTTCATTACCTGGTCATGGTGCCTTAAATCATTAGCCACAGTGATTGTTCAACCTCCAGCTCCTCTCCCCTCCCTGAGGCTAGAGGAGGCTGGGAGGGAGGGGTGAGCTGCAGATGGAAGGCCATGGGGGAGGGTAGGCATGAAAGTTCCAAGCCTCCTCTCAGGCAGTGGTTTCCCCTGGCAACTAGAGCCCATTCTGAGGTTACTTGGGTCTTCCCAAAAGTCACCTACATCACATAACAAAAGGCACTTTTATTGTTCTCAACATTTAGAAAATTCCAAGATTTTTAGGGCCTTCCCTAGTAGTCCAGTGGGTAAGACTCCACGATCCCAGTGCAAGGGGTCTGGGTTCAATCCTGGTTGGGGAACGAGATCCAGCATGCATGCCACAACTAAGAGTTCACATACCACAACTAAGAAGTCCACATGCCCCAACTTAAAGATCCTGCATGCCACAACTAAGACCCAGAGCATCCTAAATAAATAAATATTATAAACAAAACAAAACAAAAAACTCTTTAAAAAATACCATGGTTTTGAGGATTTCTGGGCCAGGAAAAGGACAGAGAACAAATATATATTTACTATGTTAAGTCACAGTATCAATATAATGTCAATATTCAATTTATACAGTCCCCATGAGGTAAGAAAAGAGAGCACACTGGTATGTTTTCTTCATGGCTTTCTCCATCGCAGCCTGATTCCTTCACATGTTTTTATTAATGGTGGAAACATATTACCATACATGTAAGGGCAGAGAATAGTATTATAAAACCCAGGTATCCAGCTCCAATAATTATTGATATATGGTGAATATTGTTTACCTGTGTCCTTTATTCTATTTTCATTTTTGATAGAGTTTTTTGAATCTAATCAAAGATATCATAACAATGAATCTTAAAATGCTTCAGGAAGGAGATATAAATTTTTAATGATTACCATATCATGGTCACACCTAGCAACATGAATGATAATGTCCCAGAAAGCAGGTTGTCAATAGCCTTTTCAATTAGACCATCCCCTCGAGCCTAACATTCTCCATGGCAAACAAACTGGTGGTTTCAGTAGCTGACCTTGTAGACCGAGGTGTGATGACCATCCTCATAACTGACCCAGAACCCCTCCCATCCCAGTACCGTATCGGCCTGCCTTCTGCCTGAAGCCTAAATCCCAGGGTCCCTGCAGAGAAAAGAAGCTCAGGTTCTACTACGACGAGAACACCAAGCGCTGCGAAGGCTTTATATATGGAGGCTGCCTGGGGAATAAGAACAACTTCCTTACCATACTGGACTGCGCCAGGACTTGCCTTGCTGATATGGGGCTCCTAGGGTAAGAAAGGGGGCAGGGCAGGGTGGGAGTGGAATGTCTGGGGAAAGAAGTGGAGCTCAGGGGGCCACACACCATTCACCCCTGCACAGGGTCTTTCCTCCTCGCTGCCTCCCAGGAGAAGTGGCTGCAGTGTCCTGGGAAACCACACACTGAGCACATCCTCCATGGGCCAGCTTGGCAGAAGGTCACCCCCAGAAGCCTCATCATGATAATCTGAGCCTACTCACATGCTCCCTCTTTCTCAGATGGGGACAATGACTGAGTTACCCTACAGAGCACTTCTGCAGTTCTCCTGAGCACCTCATCTAGCCTTGGAAAACTCACTTCCTTCTTGTTGGTCATTTCGATCCTGGGATGGACTGTGGTTGAATATTTCTGGCGAAGCCTAAGATCTGTCAAGATGAATGGTGTCCAGGTGTGGGGCTTCATAGATGTCAATCAGCAAGTTCCTTTCTTTTTGCAGAAGACCTATGAACTCTGCCTTCCCGATCACTGAAGTGGGAGGAAGACCCACACAGGGCTGAACTGCAGTTGTTTCAAAAACAGTTTGATCTCCTCTGAGTCCTTCTCAATCCCCCCCTCCTCAGCAAAACCCTGCCTTTTCCCTTCCACCATGGGTCTCCTTGCCTTAGTTCTGTCTCATCCAGTGGTTCTAAGAACCATGAGAGCACATCTCCCCTTTATTCCTTGCACACAACACAGTTCTTGGCACAAAGGAGACAGCTCATAACCATTAGAGGAAGGAAGGAATGAATGCAGGAGCACATTGCTCCCAACCCCAGTAACTAGAGAGCCTATGGTTTGAAGCCAGAATTCTTGTCTTAACCCTCAGCCTCACTGCATGCTCACCTTCATCCCCCTCCCCACCATCACTGCTCTCCTTATGCGTGGCCAACGTGGAATTTCAGGCATCCAGTTCTCAGCATCAGTGGTAGCAGAGGTCTTTTCAATAAAGACACCCCTTTCCCTCACAGTGATGTTACACATTTTCCTTTCTGTGGCTTCAAACATTCTGTCTATTATTTCAATAAATTCATATTCAAATTAAACTAACTGGAGTGGATTCTGTTATTTGCAGCTAAGAACCTTCACTTCTTAATAGGATCCCTGGAAATGCTGGTCCTTCTCACTGTTCTGCAGAGCAGGGGGCACCTCCCGGTTTCCTGTCCTCCAACTGGGCCCTACCAGGTATACAAAGCAAACACAGTACAGCACCATCTGCCTGTTAATGGCCACCCAAAGGTACAGAAAATCCCAGCAGACAGACACCTCAAAATGAAAGCTTTTGTTCTTTACTTCAGCCAGGTCAAATTCTGGTGCAGGCTGTTCTCCTGGAATCTCAGAAGGAGAAAGGCAATAACATGAGGCTCAACTGCCCACTTTTCTGAGGAATCCCCTTGCCTGAGGTCATAAGTGGGGAAGGGGCTTCTTACTTCAGTTAAAGAAAGGCAACTACCCTTTTAGTGTGCCAGGCTCTGTGTTAGCATTTTGCCTGCATTCTTCTACTAATCCTCCTAAGAATCCTTCAAGGGAGGAAAAGGCAGCATAGAGATGTCACTTAGCTGCTGTATGAGTTTCCTAACACAGCAGATCCCAGCTCTCCCAAGTAGAATGACTTTGACAAGCTTTTCCTGCTCCTGCCTCTGGGAAGATGTGGGATGGAGGCACCTTTGGAGAACAGAGAGTGCCCGTTTCACTACAGATGAGGAAATGGAGGCATGGGGACCTCAACAAGCATAGTATTGAAATAAACAAGAGCACAGATGGTCCTGGTGCTGTTACTCACTTCCTTGTTGTCCTGGGAAAATTTCTCAACATCTCTGAGCTTTACATTCTTTAATCATAAAGTAAGGATAATGCTTGTACGTGACCTTTCTAGCCAGCAACCACCAGAAACATTCCTATTCCACAACAAGCACAGTATTTAAATAAAAACAAAAGGAACTTACAGATCAGTTTGCAAGGCAGAAATAGAGACACAGATGTAGAGAACAAACATACAGACTCCAAGAGCCGGAAGCTGGGGTGGGGAGATGAATTGGGAGATTGGGATTGCCATATACACATTAATAATAAGAAAAAAAAATCAAGTTGTACACTTTAAACATATGCAGTTCATTGTATGTCAATTATACCTCAATAAAAGAAAAAAAAAAAACAAGAGGAACTTCCCTGGTGGTCCAGTAGGTAAAACCTCCCCCTCTCAATGCAGGGGGACCCCTGATCAATCCTTGGATGGGAAAAAAGATCCCGCGTGCATGCTGCACCTAAGAGTCCACATGCCACAACTAACAGTCTGCATGCCACAACGAAGACCTGGAGAAGCCGAAAGAAAGAAAGAAAGAAAGAAAGAAAGAAAGAAAGAAAGAAAGAAAGAAAGAAAGAAAGAAAGAAAGAAAGAAAGAAAGAAAGAAAGAATTTTCCAATAGACATATAACTTACAATATTAAAAAATCAATCCATTAATCAAAAAATAAAAAAGAATACAGATGGTGCTGTTTCTGTTACCCAGGAATCTGTCAGGAGAGTCTGTGCACCATGCACTCTGCTGCTTTCTAAGCTGTAAACTACACTGCACGTGTGAGGGCTTACACACCCACAATCTCTTCACTCACTCCCATATACTCTCTCCCAGTGACAATCATGTAGAACAAAACACCTCCATACATTCATCCACACACAGACAAGCATTTTTCCACTAGCACACAAACTCACACACACACACACACTCACACACACACACTGTGCTCCACTTCCAGGGTCAAGGAGAAGGGAGCTGGGCTCAATGCCCAGAAACCCCAGGAGCAAGCCCAGCCAAATGTCAGACAGGCACAGAGCTGGGAGGTGAGCTGCAGAGGACAGGAGGGGCTCCCTTCCTGGCACAGAGACACCCTTTCCTTTGAGAAGGGCAGGAACTCTTAATACCAAGCTGCCCCAGGACAGAAGGGCATCAGCAGTGGGGTACTCACAAAACAAGACACTGTGTGTGGAGGGTCTGCTCTCTCCTGAGACATTTCACATGTATGATTTCATTTAGCCTCATGTCAATCCTACCACATGTGGAATTTTCATCCCATTTTGCCAACCAGAAAGAATATACAGACTCAGAGTGGTAGAGCGACTTGCTCAGGACCCACAACCAGCAGGTGGAACCACTAGGATTCTTGTGGAGGAGACTCTCTGGCCCTGCACCTCTTCCTGTCTCAGTCTGTCCATCTGAGACCAGGGAACAGCAGAGACTCCCCTTCGCAGCAGAGACACCTCTTATCTCCCGGATCCTAGCTCATCCGTCCATCTGTCTCTCCCAATGTCCTCCTCTCCTGGTCCTCTTCCCTCTGGTCCAGGTTAGAGGCCACCAGACCCAGAAGCTCCCTGATGGGGCTGTGTCCATGTCCCACATGCCTGCTCATGAGTGACTGATGTCTCTAATTACATATCTTCCTGGCCCCAAGGGGCATTTTTAGAGAAATCACAGAGTGGGAACATCACAGTGTTTGTATTCTGGATAAAGACCAGTGATCCCAACACTGTGGGACCCCAGGTCATATCTCTGCTTCTAGTCCTCATGCAGGCAGGCAGAAGATGTTTATCTTTTTGTGACACTGTGCCCTGTGAGAGGTACAGTCATATACAAGTAATGCATGGCCACTTTGGGCTACATGATATAACAGCACCTCACTTTTTGGACCTACATAGTCTACCTCCTTCCCTTTTTAAAATTGTGTTTATTTATGTGTTTATTTATTTGTTTATTTAGCCCAGCCACACAGCACATGGGATTGCCAAGAGAGTCCCTCAGACTTCCTTTTTAAAAGTGGTGTCATGAATACTGGGTGTTTTAGGATTACTTTAAGGTTTAAAAGGAAAAGCATAAACCAGAGGTTGCAAATCTGACTAGAATATAAGTAGTTTTAGACCACACAGTACATTTTACAATTTGAAAAACACTTGTCAAGATTTTACAGTGGGGGATTTCATATAAAAGTAAATTTCTAGAATTGTTTGGAAAATACCTGATCTGGCAAAACAGTCCTGAAATTTAACAAGTGATGTGGGGCTCACACTCGAGTGAGAATCAGATTCACTTATCCAGTTGTTCAAACAGAGATTTGAGATCTCCACCCCCCCCAGAGTTTTGATTCACTAGGACAGGGGTGGGACCTGAGGATGTGCAACCAACAGGTTCCCAGGGCTGCTGACGGTGCTGCTCAGGGGACCACACTGTGAAAACCATGAACTAAGCCAAGTAGAGCTGCTCTCTTCTCGTGAGGGAAGCATTCTCTCCAGTTTCCATAATTCTTACTACACCTTGTTGTCCACCTGCCCCCACCCCCACTCCAAATACTTCCATCATCATCATTCACCTTTCCTGCAGTGAATTTAAAATTGTGACCTGTGGGGTGGGCTCCCAGTAAGTGTTCACTAAAAGGTAGTTTCTTCTTATTTAACAACCTTATGAGTTAAGAATTATTATTCCTATTTGACAGATGAAGAAAGTGAAATTCAGCTAAGGGAATCACTTGCCGGAGGGAAAATAGCTGAAAATGAGAAGGAAGACACTCACCAAAAACTGTTAGTCATGTGGCCCCAGTTATTTCAATATTACAAATACACAAACACCACACAGGCAAATCTATCTGATATTAATACAGATAATGCATAAAAGATTGTGGACATGACTTCATGAGTGTAAAATCACATTTATCAAGAAAAGGAAGCAGTGGGCTTCCTAGGTGGCTCAGTGGTTAAGAATTCACCTGCCAATGCAGGGGACACGGGTTCGATTCCTGCTTCAGGAAAATCCCATGTGCCACGGTTCAACTAAGCCCGCGTGCTACAGCTATTGAGCCTGTGCTTTAGGGCCCGTGAGCCAGAACTATTGAGCCCACATACCACAACTACTGAAACCCACACGCCTAGAGCCTGTGCTCCACAACAAGAGAAGACATGGCAATGAGGAGCCCGCAAACGGCAACAAAGAGTAGCCCCCACTCGCTACAACTAGAGAAAGCCTGAATGCAGCAATGAAGACCTAACACAGTCAATAAATAAATAAATAAATAAATTAGAAAAGGAAGTGTAAAGGGAAGAAGGAAACATTAAAAGAGGAGGTGACATGATCAGCTGGAGACATGCCCACTTAAAGGTGACTGTAAAGAGCTAAACATTGAAGATCTGAGAAATTCCCAGGAACGAACAAGGTGCCTTTCACCAAACAATGGAGCTTTCTCCTCTTGGACGGTTGGACAGATTCAAACTCTCTGCTCTCCATGGAAACATCTCTCTCTGAGTATATGGGCTATTTAGTTGCTTTGTCACCTAGCTCCTGTGTGTACTTTTTCTGATACAGTAGCCTGATTTTGCTTGAGGAATGACTCTTCCTCCACTCAGGACTGGTAGGATTGGGCCACCTATCAATCAAAGTGCTGCACTACCCCCAGACAAAGAGTGGCCAATCAGATGCTCTGCCTGGAACTTAATCTTCATCAATGAATCCCTAAAGACCTAAAAATGGAGGTTATTCAGAGGTGGCCTAGGAAGATCTTAGTTCTTCCTTGCTGAACATCCTTTGCAACCTGGGATCTTTTGACACTCCCTTCAGTCCATGAGCTGAACTAAATCAGTTAGTGCTGTGGGTGCCAACAGAAGAGTCCAGGAGGATCTCACTTAAGGGTACAATCAGGAAGGGAGCATGGATACCCACTACCTCCCCACACTGTTCTCACAAATTCCTTCTCTGCTTCCAATAGCCAGAGTCAGTTTCTGTTGCTCACAACAAGTGAGATCCGATGCTTTCACCAGGGTCACCACCAAATTCCTCATTTTTCAATCCAGTGGCCTTTTCTCAGCCAACATCCTCCTTTAACTCACAGGTAAGGCTCTCATGGCATAAATGCGAACAAAATTCTTTAACAAAATTTGTTTCCACTTGGTCTCAGCATAAAAAATGTTGAACAGCAGAGCTTCCCTATTTGAAGAACTTGACTCTCCTCTGGTGACTCTCAGGTGCTTTTGAAGGCATGGCTTTCAAACCTCTTTTAAGGAAAATCATGGGAGACAGAAAGTGTTGAGTTTGAATCCCAGGCCCTGCCAGTATTGGTTATCTGACTTTGGAGAAAGGCTGAATCCTCTGAACTTCAGCTTGTATGATTTTAAAATGGAAGAAAAACTGATTAAGATTGTTGTGATGTTTAGAGATGAAGATGTATGTGCAGGGCTTGGCACATAGTACAATGGTGAGTCAAAAACTATCCGCACTCTGGCTGTGGAACTAATTTTAATTAAATTTTAGAAAAGACAAATACATCATTTTTCAACATAATCTCCTTCCTTTTCAATACACTTTGTCCCTCTGTCAGCAACCTTTCATATTCCCTCATTAATAAATGTTTTAGGCTGAGCTTTGAGCCACCAATGCAATGCTGCCTTCACTTCTTCATCAGAAGTGAATCATCATCCTCGTAGGACTGCTTTCAGGGGACCAGACAAGTGAAGGTCTGATGGAGAAAGATCAGGACTATAGGGAGGATGCCTGAACACCTCAAAACAAAATTTTTGCACAACATCGACAGTGTGGACAGAAATGTGCTGATGTGCACACCCTCAGACCACAAAAAGACGAATCACTGCCCACTGCTGCTCTTTCATGCAATTCACAAGCAGGGCATCCATTTTTACTCGCTCCACAGTCACAAATGAACAGATGTAACACGTTGACACCTGCACAGCAGTGATTGTGGAGACAGTAGTCCTGGATGGAAAGTGCTGAAAAGACAGTGGGGACAACAGAGGTTTTAATATAACTGGAGTGCGGATAATTTTTGACTCACCCTCTTCCCTCCTCAGTTCTCAGCTGAAAGTTCACTTCAGAATGAGATTAAGACACTTGATCATAGCACTGCCCCACTTTCTGATAGCATCCATCCAGAGTGAAGCCAGCTTCCTGAAACTCTCCGCCAAATAACCTCACAGAAGCCCACATCCTCTAAGTCCTTCAAACATCCTCTTAATGAGATGCCATACCATTCACTGTCCCTTGCTGAAGTGAGCAATAACCCCACTCATTCAGCTTGGGAGGGGACTCTTTCTAGTGGTCTGTGGGTGGAAACATGGACAGGTATAAGCCTTCATCTTTATTGTTTAATTAAGGAATGTGAAAGACAGAGACATTGAGATATTTGTCCAAGACTACAAGGTATTGGGCAACAGAACCAGTTCTATCTGTGTCCTGGTTTATTACACTACTTCTGTGTTTTGTTTTCTTCACCTCAACTTCCTCATCTGTGGTGAGGCAGTGAGGGTCTACTCTCCAGAGGTTCCTCCAGCTCACTTCTTCCCAGAGCCAGGAGCATGAAAACAGTGTTAAAGTTGCTCTACTTGGGAAGCTGGGACAGTCCTTTCATGAAAGAGCCATTAGTTTATGAACAAGTCATTCCCACAATGCCTTGCAGCTGGGAAGGTCTAATACTGAACTGTGGTGCATCCTGGGAAATACCTCAGTGAATCTTGGAATCTTGCCCAAAACCTACCTTCTACCCCCTCCTCTCAGCCATCGTCATTCAGTTGTTAAACTTTCCACACTATCTGATTGCCACAGCTCTTGCCCAACTCGGGCAAACAAGGTGGGAGGGTGATCTGGGAGCTCTGATCCTACTGACCAATCTCCTCTTCTTACACTAAATTCTCTCCTCCAGTCCAGTGAGGGGGCACCTTGTGAGGGTGCCAACAATTCTAGCAGCCTCAGCAGGAAATATAGTGAACTACGAATAAGAGATTCACCCAATATTCAGTTTTGAGAATATGAAGCTGGTGGTGGGAACTTAGCAAATATTTTCCAAGAACCTAAAAGACACTTGGTGGGAGAGAGGGGTCCTTCTTTGATCCCCATCTCTCAGTGTCTGTAGGACTGTGCCAGGACAAAGACAAATGAATTGGTCAACAGATTTCTTGTGAGCAGTGTCTAGACCACTCTGAATGGCAGATCCAGAGGGGATAGGGAATCCTTTGGGTTCAATGAAACACACCAGTATTCTGTTGATGAATGCTTCCATCAGGCACCTGATGCCCAAGACAAAGTGAGATCTCCACAGGAGGGTATGAAAACTGAGGCTGGAAGAATCTATAGGATAGGGAAAACACAATAAGAAAGACAAATATACAGAAGAATTGAAGATCATTTAAAGGAACCAGTCCATAGATGAAAAAAACAGTTTAAAAATTGTAAAAGCTATCATAACAAATAAACAGTGAAAAGATCAGCATGAAGATGTCAAGTAGGGCATCAAAGTCACAACATGTGGAGAACGGGAGTATAAAAACATAGATCTTTCACAATGTGTTTGAACTTGAATGACTTTCAGTTTAAAGTAAGGAGGTATTGTTATGCTTCAACATACTTGAATTACATGGTTACCAGAAATCAAAAACATACAATAGAGTCACAAAAACTAAAAGCAAAGAAACTCAAGCATGCCAAAAGAAAGTCATCAGACCAAGAAGAAGAAGAAGAAGGAACGGGGAGTTGGGGGAGAGGAAATGAACAGAGAACTACAAAAACAGCTGGAAATAAAGGATTAAAATGAGAAAACCTATCAAAATACTCAAGACATTTTCCCCAGACCTAGAACAAATAATCCTAAAATTTATAAACAACCACAAAAGACCCAGAATTCCCAAAGTCATCCTGAGGGAAAAAAACGAGAGTCATCACCCTTCCGTGCTTTAACTATACTACAAAGCTATAGAAATCAAAACAGTGTGATATTGACACAAAAACGGATATATAGATCAACAGAAGAAAATAAAGAGCCCTGAAATAAACACATGTACCTATGGTCAATTAATAAGACAAAGGAGGCAAGAATATACAATGGAGAAAAGACAGTATCTTCACCAAATGGTGCTGGGAAAGATGAACAGCTACATGTAAATCAATAAAACTAGAACACTCCCTCACACCATATACAAAAATAAACTCAAAATGGATTAGAGACCTAAATATAAGAAATGACACCAGAAAACTCTAAGAAGAGAACAGAGACAAAACAATCTCAGTCGTAAATCACAGCGATATTTTTATGGATCAGTCTCCCATGCCAAAAGAAATAAAAGCAAATATAAATGAATGGAACCTCATCAAACTTAAAAGCTCTTGTACAGCAATGAACACCATCAACAGAACAAAAAGACAACCTACCAAATGAAAGAAAATCTTTGCAAAAGATGCAAACAGTAAGGGGTTAATATCCCAAAGTATACAAACAATATATGCAACTCAATATTGAAAAAATAAAAAATGCAACCCAAAAATGGCCTGAAGAACTACACAGACATTTCTCTGAAGAAGACATACACGTGGCCATGAGGCACGTGAAGAGATGCTCAACATCACTAATTATTGGAGAAATGCAAATCAAAAGTACAATGAGGTATTACCTCACACCTGTCAGAATGGCCATCATCAAAAAATCTAGAAACAATAAATGCTAGAGAGGGTGTGGAGAAAAGGGAACATTCCTGCACTGTTTGTGGGAATGTAAATTGATAAAACCAGTATGGAAAACAGCATGGAGATTCCTTTAAAAAACTTAAAAAAGAACTAACATATGATCCAGCAATCCCACTACTTGGCATATACCCTGAGAAAACCATGATTCAGAAAGATACATGTACCACAATATTCATTGCATCACTATTTACAATAGCCAGGACACGGAAGCAACCTAAATGCCCATTGACAGATGAATGAATAAAGAAGATGTGGCACATATATACAATGGAATACTACTCATTCACAACAAGGAACGAAATTGAGTTATTTGTAGTGAGCCGGATGGACCTAGAGTCTGGCATACAGAGTGAAGTAAGGCAGAAAGAGAAAAACAAAGAGTGTATGCTAACGCATATAAGAGGGTGAGTCAACAATCATCTGCACTCTGGCTGTAGAATTTACAGAGGTTTTAATATAGCTGGAGTGCAGATCATTTTTGATTCACCTTGTATATGGAATTTAGAAAAAATGGTACTGATGAACCTACTGACAGGGCAGGAATAAAGACAAAAAAGTAGAGAAAGGATGTGAGGACATGGGGCTGGAGGGGGGAAGGACAGGCTGGGACATAGTGACAGAATAGCATTACCATATACACACTACCAGTTGTAAAGCAGATAGCTAGTGGGGAGCTGCTGCATAGCACAGGGAGATCAGCTTGGTGCTTTGTGAGGAGGGTGGGAGGGAAGCTCAAGAGGGAGGGGATATGGGGATATATGTATAAATAGAGCTGAATCACTTTGTTATACAGCAGAAACTAACACAACATTGTAAAGAAATTATACTCCAATAAAGATCTGAAGAGAAAAAAGAAGAAAAGATGCCTGCCCATCAATGTTCATGGAAGCCCTGTTTACAGTAGCCAAGAAGTGCGCATTATATGTGCCCATTAACAGACGACTAGCTTAAGAAATGTGGTATGAAAATATAAGTGGACTCACAGACATAGAAAACAAACTTATGATTATCAAAGGGGAAAGGAGGGGGAAGGAATTTAGGCAAAAGGGTACGCACAGAGCCTGGCAAATGGCCAGTGCTCATTAAGGGTTAGCTTGATCCTCTTTTGCTGCATTAGGGAGCCAGCTTCCCACACAGATGACAGGGAAGGGGGTTCCTTGGACAAGTGCACAACTGAGCCTCATTCTCCTTCCTTTCTCCTTCTGAGAACCCTGGGGAAATGCCTGCCCCAAAGTTTGATGTGGCCCAAGAAGTTAAGGACAAAAGCGACCATGTTGAGGTTTCTGTCACCAATTTTTTGTGTATATTCTTGTGGCCATTAAGAGATAGATGCCACTATAAGGGGCTGCCTTCCTATACCTGGTTGGGCTCAGTCTGAAGGCAGAAAACAGAGAGGCACCTGCTGCTCTGCAGAAGAATGAGAAGGATCACCATTTCCATGGAACCCAGGGGTTAAGTTTCTTGGCTGCGGGGACTCGAGGGGGGGGAGTCAAGGAAGGGAGGGAATATGGGGATATGTGTTTAAAAACAGATGATTGAACCTGGTGTACCCCCCCTAAAAAAAAAAGTTTCTTGGCTGCAAACAACAGAATCCACTCCAGTTCGTTGAATTAGTATATGAATTTTTCAAAAAATATTAGGCCAGACTGTTTGAAGCCATAGATGTTCAACACCAGAGTGGGGGAGGGGACTTCTTTAGTGAAGAGACCTCTCCTATCACCAATGCTGAGATCTGGATGCCAGCAATTCTACTTTTGCCAGCATAAGGAGAGCCATGATGGTGGGGTGGAAGATGAAGGTGAGGATGCAGAGAGGAAGAAGATTAGGACAAGAATCATGCATTCAAAACACAGTTTCTACAGTCACTCCAGTCATGAGGAGCTTTGTTCCTGAGCTCATTCCTTCACTCCTCAAATAGTTAAGGACTGTCTCCTTTGTGTTGGGAGGTGTGCAATGAGCAAGGGATAAAGAGAAGACTTGCTCTCATGGTGCTTAGAGTTGAGTGGATGAGACAGAACTAAAGCAAGTAGACCCATGGGGGAAAGGAAAGAGGCATATTTCTGCTGAGGAGGACAGGGTAGGGAAGGAAGAGGAGGAAGCTGAAAAGTTCCAGAAGCAGCCACAGCCCAGCCCTGGGTGGGTCCTCCTGAGACTTCAGCAACAGTTCACAGGTCCTCTGCAAAAGGAAAGGAACTTTCTGATTGACATCTCTGAAGCCCCAGACCTGGACACTGTACAGCCTGACAGGTCCTAGACCTTCCCAGAAATGAGCAACCACAGTCCCCCCAGGACCGGGATGAACAACGAGAAGGAAGTGAGTTGTTCAAGCCTAGCTGGGATGCTCAGGAGCACTGCAGACCTGCTGTGTAGAGTGGCTGATTCAGTGTTCCCTTCTGAGGAAAGGAGAGCAGGTGAGAAGGCTCTGATTATGATAATGCGGCATCTGGGGGTGACCTTCTGCCAAGCTGGCCCTTGGAGGACGTGCTCAGTCCATGGTTTCAAAGGACAATACAGCCACTTCTCCTGGGAGGCAGCGAGGAAAAAAAGTCACTGTGGGAATGTGAGGGGTTGGGCCCCCCTAATCTCCACCTCTTTCCCCAGCCCTTCCCCTCCCAGCCTGCCCTGCCCCCTGTCTCACCCCAGGGCCCGATAGCACCACTGCAGATCCTTACACAGCCCTCCCTGACTTTGAAGTTAGCATTGCAGCTGCCATATGCAAAGGTCTTGCAGAACCTGGACTTGGTGCTACAGAACTACCTGATGATTTTGGCCTTGCAGGGACCTGTGTATAGAGGTTCCTGGCAGAAGTCAGGCTTCAGGGCTGAAGGGATGGGAAGGGCTCTGGGTCAGATATGAGGTCGGTCATCACAGCTCGCTCTACAAGGGCAACAATTGAAACCACCAATCTGTTTGCAATAGAGCATGGTAGGGGTGCCGCAGTGTGAAATGTGAAAAGGCCACTTGATATTCTGCTTTCCAGGACATTATTCTTAATGTTGTTAGGTCTGACAATGACAGGGTAATATTGTAGAAAATTACATTTCCACAATGACCATTATAGATTAATTAGCATGATGCCACTGAGTAGCTTCAAAGAATGACTAAAAATGAGGATATATATTAAGAATATTCTCCATATGTCTACAATTATTGGGGCTGGACAATGGGTCCGTGGCTTTATTCTCAGTAGTTGTGTGTGTGGTTGAACGTTTCCATCATTAAAAAAGGAAGTGTGGGACTTCCCTGGTGGTGCAGTGGTTGAGTCCACCTGCCAATGCAAGGGACACACGTTTGAGCCCTGGTCCGGGAAGATCCCACATGCCTCGGAGCAACTAAGCCCATGCACCACAACTACTGAGCCCACATGCTGCAACTACTCAAGCCTTTGTGCATAAAGCCTGTGCTTCCTAACAGGAGAAGCCACTGAAATGAGAAGCCCGTGCACCTCAAGGAAGCGTAGCCCTGGCTCATCGCAACTAGAGAAAGCCCATGGGCAGCAAAGAAAACCCACTGCAGCCAATAAACAAATAAATAAGTAGATAGATAGAAATTATTTTTAAAATTTTTTTAAAAAAGAAACTGTGAAGGAATCATGCTGTCATGGAGAAAGGCACTGAAGGGAACTCTCGCGTGTGTTTACTTTGGTTACCACACGGGGGCTGCATGATGGAATATGGAGGGAATGTTGACCTAGTGACTTATATAAAAATACTAAATTGATTTTCATCCCATTGACATGGCACAGAGCTCCTGCAATTTTGGGGTTTCTGAGAGATGAGAGCAAAAGGGCTGTGTTTTTTTTTTTTTATCATGTGAGGGAGGTGACTTTCATAAAGCACCAATCTAAGCCAAGAATGGGGATTGGTTATCAGGGGAACCAACTACTTGATAAGGGGGTGGGAATCAACATGCCCACCTTCCCCCATCCCTGCCCCCACCCCTCAGGGATGGGGAGGGGTGTTGGAGGTTGAATCAATCACAAATGGCTAAAGATTTAATGAAACATGATTAGTGACAAAGCCTCCATAGAAACCTCAACAGACAAGTGATTCATGTAATTGAGAACTGGGATGGACCCAGAGAACAACATAGGTCCCCGCTCCATCAGGGCTCCCCTGGACCACTGCAGCAGCCTGCTCACTGGGCCTCTGTCTCTGCCCTTCGCCCCCTAGAGACCAGGATCCACACTGCAGCCGCAGGGACCCTGATACAACTTGAAGTCTATCCCATTGCTCCCGTGACCAATCCCTCAGTGACTCCCCACCTCTCTCAGAGTCAAATTCTGATACTTATAAAGCCCTACAAGAGTCCTCATGACCTGCCCCCATGGCCTCTCTGCCTCATCCGCTTACCCGCCTCTCCCCTCCACCCACTCAGTCCCAGCTACCCACTCAGTTCCAGCCACCCTGATCTTTGCTGCTGTTCAAACACACCAGGCACGTTTTTGTTATTTTGTTGTTTGTTTGGTTGGTTGGTTTCCCAGCCACTTCTCAACACCTCCTTATCCCAGGGGGTTTCACTGACCCTCTACAGAAGGAGCATAGCCTCCTTTATCTCCATCACTCTTTTTCTTCCAAACATGCATCATGATCTGGCATAGTATAGTCCCCTTTCAATATTGTCTGTCTTCCTCCTAGAAGGCATATTATTTTATGATATTTTGTTTCAGCTGTTTCCCTACACCAAGAACTATGCTTTTTAGGGAGAAGAAGCATAAATATTTGATAAATAAGCATCAAGGGAATGAATCTCCCATTTCATAGTCATGCCAAGTGCACCATCTTTGAAGACACTGGATACAGTAAAACTCCTGTTAGTGAAATGTCTATTTGATGACGGGCATGTCTATATAATTATGAGACCACCTCTAGCATTCTATATCCAAACAGGAAAATAAAATAATAGTCTGACTGGGGGACAAGGGGAAGAGCCTAGAGTTTTCACTAATATTGTACCAGCCTGGAAACAACAGTCTTGCCCCCATAAGCAAACTTACAAAAGTACTGCTTTTCTTGCTTTCCCTGCAGTTGCCTCAGGAAGGGAAGAATGTCAACTGTCACTCAAGTTTCCAATTAATTTTGTAATAGAGAAATGATCATTATTTGGCACATAAATTTCTTGGGGGACTGGGTGAGGAAATGTTGGTAGACAAGTTTTTGGACTAAGAGATTTTGGTGGAAAGAGAACATCGCTGACCGTGAAATGGGTAAACTATTTTCATGATTGGTAATCCTTTCAAAGAAATCGTGTAGCATGGTCCCCCTGTTCAGGTGAGGAAACTACAGATCACTTGCCCCAGGACACATGGTATGTGGGTCGTAGGATCAAGACAAGCTACTACCATGTCAAAACCCATTTAATAAAGTACCTGATTCTGCCAGGAATTATGAAAATGCAGATAACTGGTAAGGACGTCTGAGTGCACTGTCCCACATGCAATAGTCCCTCGTCCCTGAACCTCACCCCAGCCACAAATTATAGAGAAGAGTGAGTCCCAGTTTGGTCCCTGATAGCAAATATGTGATGTGTCTACAAACACCAATCAATTCTCCAACACCCACTGGGCATCCCACAGGTCAGTTCACTTCTGATGCTAAATCCACAAGGTAGCACATGCACCACAGGTTGAGTGCTCAGTCCCGGAGGCCAGCCCCCACTTCAGTGCTGATCACAACACCCAGGGTCACCCATACATGTGACCAACCGCCTATAAATTCAGAGGTTCCATGACCCCACCTCCCATAGTCAATAATCATTAGAACCACTCCCAGAATTCAGGAAAGCCGCTTACTTACTGTCCCCAGTTATTGTAAAGGATAAAACTCTGGAACAGCCCAATGGAGGAGATGCACAGGGCAAAGGGGAAGTGGGGGTGGAGATCCTCCGTGCCCTCTCAGAACACACCCCCTTACACAATCTCTTGACGTGTTCACCTCCCCTGAAGCTCTCTGAACCCAGTGATTATGGGTTTTAATTGAGGGTTTGAGGTAGGCAAGTTGATTGAGTCATCGGCCATTGGTGACTGAACTCTACCTCAGTACCCTCTCCTCTCCCCAGAGGAGCTGGGGGTGAAGGTTCTAACCCTCTAATCACCAGCTGGGATCTTCTGGAATCCAGTCCCATCCAGAAGCTCTCTAGGATGCCATCCTAGACTCATCTCATGCCTATGAAGACAGTGAATTCCACGAGTTTCAGGAGATCTATTCTAGGAACCGGGACAAGGATCAAACATGGACCTTTCCTTTAAAGTGATGTTCAGGGACAAGGCAGTGACCAGGGATAGAGCGTCTCAGAGATGGGGTCCCTGTCTGGTAGGGTTGGTGCGTTACTTTTATTAAAAGCTGGAACATAATGATTCCTTATGAGTGTCAGGATATGTCCCTGGAGTTAAAACTGTCCAAATTCCCTGGAGAAGTCCAGAGAGGGTTGGCAGCACCTCCAAACCCCTGCTCCTCAGCCCTTTCCATGGACTCCCCCTCATTCTCCCCCACCCTCTGCCATAGCCTGTAGAGAAGAGGTGAGCAGGGACTGACCCTGGGCCTGGTTGCTGCTTTCTCTCCCCAGGGTGACAGCCACCAAGGTGCCCACAGGACGAAAAGGGCTGCAAAGAGGCAGAGCCGGCTCATCTTCGTGGCCTTGCAGGAGGGCTTCTGAGGAAAGGTGGGGGCTGACACCATCTGAGGGGTTCAAACAGGTGATAAGGAGGGGAGTGAGGAGGGGAGGAGCTGGGGTCAGTGCTGTTCCCGCAAATCTCCCCCCATAACCAGGCTTCCTGCTTCTGTCTGCTGGGGCCAAATGCCCAGTAACAGCGCTTCTCCAACTTGACTATGCCTGTGGGTCTTGCGGAGACACAGATTGTGATTTCACAGGTGGAATTTTTGTCTGATTTCCTCCTCACAGAGCATCCCAGCATGGATATCAGTGTGTAGCACGTGATGGACCATCAGTGAGTGGATGAGAGCAAATCAAAGGACAGATAAGTGAACAGCAGTGTGTGTTACCTCAGGTCCTCTTTTTCAGCCTCCTGCAGCTGACATCACAACTGGGCATCAATGTCCTTCACCCCGCCAACCCTGACCGACCTCAGAAGACAGGTGTGACACAGGACACCCTCCTGCACTCATTGCAGCTGCGTCTCAACTAGATGGACACAAGCTCTTTACCTGGCATTTGTCCAGCCATATGGTGAGCCAGGGGGAGACTCTCTCCATCTGAAGCACAAACTTTGATCTTCTGGGTAGGAAAAGGAGTAAGGGCCGTGGGCAGAGGGGAAGCAGGGAGCTGAACACGTCTCCATAGCATGACCATTCACCCCCCACCCCAACTGGTTTCACCAACAGGAGAGCTGCCTGTGTGAGTGGATCTCAGGGGCTGGAGTCCATCTCAGGGGAACTTGGAAGATCACCTGCAACAGCCACCCCCCAATTCTGGTCTCTCCACAAGTGGTTTTGGGATCGGTGGACCAGGTTGAGTCCCAGCTCTCCCTTTTCCTAACTTTGTGACCTGGGGCTTCAAATCTCCCAGATGCCCGTGTCTTCAGGTGTCACATGAAATCTGTACTGCCCACATCGTGGGTTGTTGTGGAAGCAATGGAGGCAATAGACCTATATTCCTTCTGCCTGCAAAGTCAATGTCCTTTGCAGTAAGAATAATAATGAATAATTAGGACAGTTAACACTTAGCTCCTTCCTCCAGTGGGTCACATAAGGTAAGATGGGGTGGGAAAGGGCAGGACCTGGGTGAGGTCAATCACTGAAGCAAGAGGGCTTTCAGTTGCCTCCGAGGAAGAAGGAGGTCTATTTGGAAGAGAGACTGTGGCTCTCCTCTAGCACTGAGAGAGCTTCCTGAGGGTGAACTTCTAGAAGCTGACACTACCACAATTAATGCTGTTTACTCCTTTTCTTTTAATTTTTAAATTTATTTTTATTTATTTATGTATTTTGGCTGCATTGGGTCTTCCTTGCTACGTGCGGTCTTTGCCTAGCTGAGGCGAGTGGGGGCCACTCTTTGTTGTAGTGCTCAGGTTTCTCATTGTGGTGGCTTCTCTTGTTGCAGGGCACACGGGCTGTAGGTGTGCTCGCTTCAGTAGCCGTAGATCCTGGGCTCTAGAGCACAGGATCAGTAGCTGTGGCGCACAGGATTAATTGCTCCCCAGCATGTGGGATCTTCCCAGACCAGGGATCGAACCCATGTCCCCTGCATCTTAGCAGCCAGATTCTTCACTGCTGTGCCACCAAGGAAGTCCCTTTATTACAGTCGATCCACAGCACATTTGAAAACCAGTCAGGAGCCAAGGAAACTAAAACTGCATGTGCCACTAGACAATTTGCTTTGGTCTTTGCTTTTCAAAGAACTTTAGCAGCCTAATCCACATGGTCCTCAAAAGGACCCAAACCTGGGGCTTTCATAAGGCAGATACTATCATCCTGTTTTGCAAAGAAAGGATCTGTGGCTCAGACAGGGGAAGTGACTTGCACTTGATCACACAGCAACTTAGTGACTTACTGAAGCCAGTTTCTTCATGAATACCAAGTCATTTTCCCATTACACTGTTATAAACTAATAATTATTAATAATAATTAACATATTTATAGTATTCCTCTTACTGTTATCAGATCTGAAATTCATTTTAAGGTTACTCTGCCAAAAATCATTTAACAAATATCATATATTTTTAATTCTCAGTACAACTTTATGAGATTGAGAGGGAAAGAGAAAAGAAATCTCTGAGTTCCAAGACCTGACTTGCCATCACAGTGGGCCTTATGTTCTACTCAACACAAACATTTCAGAAACCTTCAACATCAGACAAGACCATTCTGTGTCCATGACGGATCAAGACAAAAATAGGACATTCAGTAATGATGTTTGAACACAGACAAAGCAAGCTAAGTTATACAAACCACGAAAATGACCAAGCATCCCCCTATTCTGAGTGACTGTTACTTCCTTACCAAGTACACCTCTAACTTCTATCTAGTCTTCCTTTCTTAGAGTTAAGATAAAGGTACCCTTTCAGAGAACTGCCCCACTTCCTGAGATCAGCCACCCAGAGCAAAGCCAGCTTCCTGAACCACCACCGCCCCCATCACCTAACACAACCCTGCATCCTATAAGTTCTTTCGAGCATTCTTTTAATGAGACATCATATTGTTTTCCAAGGTGATTCCTGTTCCTTGCTGCAGTGAGGAATAAACCCAACTAGTTCAACAGAACCAGATTCCTCTCTCCACACCCTGTGACTTTAGGAAAATTACTTTAATTCTTGTTACTTCAGGTTCTGCCTCTGTAACATGAGGAAATATCACGAGTTCCTTCCCCTCTTCTAGGATTTCTGAGGATTAGGGGAGTTAACATGTATCAAGTGCTTAGGATTATGCCTAACACATAGAAGAAGCTAAGTGTTATCTGCTGTGATTACTTATTATTGTTGTTGTTATTATTATTATTATTATTATAAAGGACTTTGACTTGCAGGGAGAAGGAATATATATCTATTACTTCCACAGCAAGCTGGTGATGCAGGCAACACAGATTTGTGATGACACCTGCAGACACTGGGGCTCTGGGAGAGTTAAGTCCTCAGGCACAAAGTTAGGAAATGGCGGAGCCAGTACCCAAACTGAGGTCCAAGTCCCAAAACCACTGGGGGACAGAGCAGGAGGAGGGGGGCTGTTTCAGGAGATCTTCCAAGCTCCCTTGAGGTCCACTCACACAGGCAGCTGTCGTGTTTGTGAAACCAGGTGAGGCGCAGTGGGAGGTCATGCTGTGGAGTCGTGTTCAGTTCCCTGCGTCCCCTCTACCCACACCCCTAACTCCTTTTTCTACCCAGGAAATAGGTTTCCTTCCCCAGTGGACATCCCATTCCCCCAGTTCAGCTTCTGCCTGGACCACAGTGCCAGGTAAACAGCAAGCGTCCATCCAGTTGAAAAGCTGCGGCAATGGTTGCAGGAAGGTGTCCTGTGTCACACCTGTCTTCTGAGGTCTCTGGGGGTTGGGGCAAGTGAAGTGCATTGATGTATAGGTGTGATGACACCTGCAGGAGGCTGAAAAGTAGGACCTGAGCTAACACACTGCTCTTCACTTATCTGTCCTTTGATTTGCTCTCATTCACTCACTGACTGTCCATCACCTGCCAGGCCCTGCTCTAGGTGCTGGGATCTCCCTGAGTCAACATATTGGACAAAATTCCACCTGTGGAATCACAATCCATGTTTCCAAGCCCACAGGCATGGTCAAGTTGGAGAAGTGCTGTTATTGGGCATTTAGACCCAGCAGGCAGAAGCAGAAAGTCTGATTAGGTGGGGAGATTGCGTAATAAGCCAGGCTGACCCCAGCTCCTCCCCTTCCTCACTCCCCTCCTCATTGTCTGATCCCACCCCTCAGCTGGGATATGAAAATCTCCGTCAGTCCCCAGCTTGCCTCAGAAGCCCTCCTGCAAGGCCACAAAGATGAGCCGGCTCTGCCTCTCTGTAACCCTTCTTGTCCTCCTGGTTTCCTTGGTGTCCTGCACCCCACAGGATATACACGAGAGCCATGCCAAAGGTAAATCATGGCTCACCTCTCCTCTACAGGTTGGGGGTGGGGGGAATGAGGGAAGGCCATTGAAGGAGCCGGGGAGCAAGGGTGGGGTGGGAGCTGCCAACCTTCTCTGGATTTCTCCTGGGAAATTGGGCAGTTTGAACTCCAGGGACATTTCATGACTCTCAATAGGAAAAAACAATTCAAATTAAGAAAATATATACCCCGCCTAACTCTACCGGATCAGGGATTCCATCTCTGAGAGTCAGGGCCGTGTCTCTGAACCTCACTGTAGTGTAGTAAAAAGATCAATATTTGATCCCTGTGCTGGTTCCTACAACAGACCTCCCGAACTCTTTGAATTTACCGACTTTCATAGGTTGCAAGATGAGTCAAGGAAGACAACACGAGCAACCTTCAGGAAGGACCTGGGTTCCAAAAAGCTCAAAACCCCCTTTAAAGGTTACAACTTTCAACACCCCACACACAGCACCTCTGGGAGACAGGAGGGTACTGAGAATGAGATCAAGTACCACTGACCAAAGATTCAATCAATAAACCTACTTATTGATGCCTCTATAAAAATCCATAAATAATGGGGTTCAGAGCTTTTGGGGTGGTGAACACATGGAGGTGCTGTGAGGGTGGTGTGCTCCACTAGGGCATGGGGGTGCCACACACCTCTACTGCCCCTTTGCCCAATGCATCTCCTCCATAGGTCTGTACCTGAGTTTTATCCCTTATTATAGCATGGGAACAGTAAGTAAAGTGTTTTCCTGATTTCTGTCACCACTTCTATTGGTTATTGAACACAGAGGTGGGGTCATGGAGCCTCCAATTTTAGCCAGTTGGTCACAAGCCTGAGTGACTCCAGTCCACATGACTGGCATTTCAAGTGAGGACTGTCTTGTGCCCTCAACCCGCGGGATCCGCACTAACCCTAAGGATTTAGTATCAGAAGCAAACTGAGGGACTTTCCTGGCGGTCCAGTGGCTAACACTCCCCCCTTCCAATGCAGGGCGCCTTGATCATGAAACCAGATCCCACACGTCGCATATACGAATTCCCAGGCCACAGCTCAAGATCCATCATGACGCAACTAAAGATTCTGCATGGACAACGGAGATACCACACATGGCAATGAAGATACCTCATATCAAAGGAAGCCAAATAGAACCCACTGGTATGTTTTCTTCCTGCCTTTTTCCGTTGCAGCCTGATGTCTTCACATTTTTTTATTAATGATGGAAAACTTTTACCGCACACATAAGTGCAGAGAATACTATCATAAAACCCAGGTATGCAGTTTCTTTTTTTTTCCCACAGTTTCAATAATTATTGATATATGCTGAATATTTTTTACCTGTGTCCTTTTTTTTTTTTTTTTTGGTAGAGTTTTTTTGAAGCTAATCAAAGACATCATACCAATTCATCTTAAAATACTTCATGAAGGAGATACAGATTTTTATGTAATTACCATATCATGGTCACACCTAGCAACATTAATAATAAAGTCTCAGAAAACAGGTTTTCAAAAGGCCTTTTCAATTTGACCATTCCCAAAACCCTAACATTCTCTGTGGCAAACAAACTTGTGGCTTCAGCTGTGACCTTGTGGACTGACCTGTGGTGACCATCCTCATAACTAACCCAGAATTCCTCCCATCCCAGGAGTCTCTCAGCCTACCTTCTGCCTGCAGCCTCATTACAGGGGCCCCTGCTGGGCTCGGAACCTCAGGTACTACTACAACGCCAGCTCCGGGCACTGCGAGGTCTTTATATATGGCGGCTGCCTGGGTAAAAAGAACAACTTCCGCACGGCAATGGAATGCATAAAGACCTGCAGTCATGAGGGCACCCCAGGGTAAGAAAGGGGGCAGGGGAGGGTGGGTGTGGAAGGGCTGGGGAACGAGATGGTACTAAGGGGGCCACACACCATTCACACCTGCACAGGATCTTTCCTCCTCGCTGCCTCCCAGGAGAAGTGGCTGCAGTGTCCTGGGAAACCACACACTGAGCACATCCTCCATGGGCCAGCTTGGCAGAAGGTCGCCCCTAGAAGTCCTGTCTTGATAATCTGAGCCTACTCACATGCTCCCCCTTTCTCAGTTGGGAACGCTGTGTCAGCCACCCTACGGAGCAGGTTTGCAGTTCTCCTGAGTGCCTCACCTAGGCTTGGAAAATTCACATCCTTTTTGTTGGTCATTCCAGTCCTGGGGTGGACTGTGCTTGCATATTTCTGGGAAAGTCTAGGATCCGTCAGAATGAATGGTGTCCAGGTCTGGGGCTTCAGAGATGTCAACCAGCAAGTTTCTTTCTTTTGCAGAGAACCTGGGAACGGTACTCTCCTGACTGTCTGAAGCCTGAGTAGGACCCAAGCATGGCTGGGCTGTGGCTTCTTCTCAAACAGTTTGGTCTGCTCAGAGTCCTACTCAACCCTCCCCTCCTCAGCAGAACCCTGCCTCTTTCCTCCCCCCCCCCCCAAACCCCATAGGTCTCCTTGCCTTAGTTCTGTCTCATCCAGTGGGTTCTAAGCACCATGAAAACAAGTCTTCCCTTTATAACTCGCACTTAACACAGTTCCTGGCATAAAGGAGACAGTCCATAAGTATTAGAGGAAGGAAGGAAGGAATGCAGGAGCACATTGCTCACAATTCCAGTAACTATAGAGCCTATGGTTTGAAGCAAGGATTCTTGTCTTAACTCTCATCCTCACTGCATCCAAACCTTCATCTCCCTCCCCACCATCACTGCTCTCCTTTTGGTGGCCAAGGTGGAAATTCTGGCAACCAGTTCTCAGCATCAGTGGTGGGAGAGGTCTTTTCAATAAAGATGCCCTTTCCCCCACAATTTTGTTGCACATTTTCCTTTCTGCAGCTTCAAACAGTCTGTCTTATATTTCAATAAATTCATATTCAAATAAAACTAACTGGAGTGGATTCTGTTATTTGCAACGAAGAACCTTAATCAATAAGGTCCACGGAAATGCTGGTCCTTCTCACTATTCTGCAGAGCAGTGGGCACCTCCCCTTTTCCTATTCTCAGACTGGGTCCTACCAGGTATAGGAAGCAAGCCCATTACAGCACCATCTACCTCTTAATGGCCACCCCAAGCTACACAAAAACACAGCTGACAGACACCTAAAAATGATTACTTTCGTTCTTTACTTCCTGCACCAGGTCAAATTTGGGTGCAGGCTGTTCTCTGGACTCTCAGATCGAGAAAGGAAGGAGCATGAGGCTTAATTGTCCATTTTTCCAAGGAATACCCTTCCCTGAGGTCATAAGTGGGGAAGGGGCTTCTTACTTCAGTTAAAGAAAGGCAACTACCCTTTTAGTGTGCCAGGCTCTGTGTTAGCACTTTGCCTGCATTCTCCTACTCATCCTCCTAAGAATCCTTCAAGGGAGGGAACCGCGGCATGGAGATGTCACTTAGCTGCTATATGAATTTCCTAACACAGCAGGTCCCAGCTCTCCCAAGTACAGTGACTCTGACAAGGTTTTCCTGCTGCTGCCTCTGGGAAGATGTGGGATGGAGGAACCTTTGGAAAACAGGGAGTGTCTGTTTCACTACAGAGGAGGAAATTGAGGCATGGGGACCTCAGCAAGTATAGTATTTAAATAAACAAGAGCAGAGAGTTTCCTGGTGGTGCAGTGATTAAGAATCTGCCTGCGAATGCAGCAGACACAGGTTCGATCCCTAGGCCAGGAAGATCCCACATGCCTTGGAGCAACTAAGCCCGTTCACCACAAGCACTGAGCCTGCACTCTAGGGCCAGTGAGCCACAACTACTGAGCCCATGTGTTGCAACTACTGAAGCCCATGTGCCTACAGCCCATGCTCCATAACAAGAGAAGCCACCACAATAAGAAGCCCACATATTGCAAAGAAGAATAGCCCCCACTCACCACAACTAGAGAAATCCTGTACAGCAATGAAGACCCAATGCAGCAGCCAATAATAAATAAATAAATAAATAAATAAGTAAAATCCACCTGCCAATGCAGGGGACATGGGTTCGAGCCCTGGTCCAGGAAGATCCCACATGCCTCAGAGCAACTCAGCCTGTGGGCCACAACTACTGAACCAATGTGCTGCAACTACTGAAGCCCATGCACCTAGAGCCCATGCTCCATAACAAGAGAAGCCACCACAATGAGAAGCCGAAGCACTGCAATGAAAATCCAAGCAGCCAATAAATAAACTAATTTTAAAAAATTAAAAAGTAAATAAGAACACAGATGGTGTTGGTGCTGTTACTTCCTTTTAGTCTTGGGCAAATTTCTCAACATCTTTGAGCTTTACATTCTTTAATTATAATAAATATAATGGTTGTACTTGATGTTTCTAGCCAGAGACCACTAAAAACACTCTCATTCCCAGCTGAACTTGTAGGGTTTATTACTCATTGCAGCAATGAACAGGAATCACCTTGCAAAATAATTTGATATCTCATTAAGAGAATGTTAGAAAGAACTTATAGGATGTGGGCTTGTGTTATGTGATTTGGGGGAGGATTTCAGGAGGCTGACTTTGCTCTGGATGGACGCTGTCAGGGAGTGAGGCAGTTCTCTGAATGGGTATCTTTTTTTTTTTTTTTTTTGGCTGTGTTGAGTCTGTTTCTATAAGCGGGCTTTCTCTAGTTGTGGCTAGCAGGGCTACTATTTGTTGCGGTGCACAGGCTCTAGGCATGCAGGCTTCAGTAGTTGTGGCGTGTGGGCTCAGTAGCTGTGGTGCATGGGCTCTAGAGCACATTCTCAGTAGTTGTTGCACATGGGATTAGTTGCTGCGCAGCATGTGGGATCTTCCCAGCCCAGGGATCAAACCCGTGTGCCCAAAAAGACAGCCTCTTCAATAAGTAGTTCTGGGAAAATTGGACAACTTCGTGTAAAAGAATGAAATTAGAAAACTTCCTAACACCATACACAAAAATCAACTCAAAATGGATTAAAGACCTAAATATAAGGCCAGACACTATAAAACTATTAGAGGAAAACATAGGCAGAACACTCTATGACATCCATCAAAGCAAGATCCTTTCTGACCCAACTCCTAGAATAATGGAAATAAAATCAAAAATAAACAAATGGGACCTAATGAAACTTAAAAAGCTTTTGCACAGCGAAAGAAACCATAAACAAGACAAGAAGACAACCCTCAGAATGGGAGAAAAATATTTGCCAATGAAGCAAATGGCAAAGGATTAATCTCCAAAATATACAAGCAGCTCATGCAGCTTAATACTAAAACAGGAAATAACCCAATCCACAAATGGGCAGAAGACCCAAATAGACATTTCTCCAAAGAAGACATACAGATGGCTAACAAACACATGAAAAGATGCTCAACATCACTCATCATTAGAGAAATGCAAGTCAAAGCCCCAATGAGGTGTCACCTCACACCGGTCAGAATGGCCATCATTAAAAAATCTAGAAATAATAAATGATGTAGAGGGTGTGGAGAAAAGGGAACCCTCCTGCACTGTTTGTGGGAATGGAAGTTCATACAGCCACTATGGAAAACAGTTTGGAGATTCCTTAAAAAACTAAAAATGGAACTACCGTATGACCCAGCAATCCCACTACTGGGCATATACCCAGAGAAAACCATAATCCAAAAAGAAACATGTACCATAATGTTCATTGCAGCACTATTTACAATAGCCAGGACACGGAAGCAACCTAAATTCCCATCAACAGATGAATGGATAAAGAAGATGTGACATATATATGCAATGGAATATTACTCAGCCATAAAAAGGAATGAAATGGAGTTATTTGTAATGAGGTGGATAGACCTAGAGACTGTCATACAGAGTGAAATAAGCCAGAAAGAGAAAAACAAATACCGTATGCTAACTCATACATATGGATCTAAAAAAATGGTACTGATGAACCCAGTGACAGGGCAAGAATAAAGATGCAGATGTAGAGAACAGACTTGAGGACATGGGGTTGGCAAAGGGGAAGCTGGGGCGAAGTGAGAGAGTAGCATTGACATATATACACTACCAAATGTAAAATAGATAGCTAGTAGGAAGTTGCTGCATAACACAGGGAGATAAAACTCGATGATGGGTGATGACTTAGAAGGCCAGGATAGGGAGGGTGGGAGGGAGTCACGGGAGGGAGGGGATATGGGGATATATGTATAAATACAGCTGATCACTTTGGTGTACCTCAAAAACTGGCACAAGAGTGTAAAGCAATTATATTCCTATAAAGAGCTAAAAAAAAAAAAAAAAAAAAAAACTGTGTGTCCTGCATTGGCAAGAGGATTCTTAACCTCTGTGCCATGAGGGAAGTCCTGAATGTGTATCTTTATCTTAACTCTAACTAGGGAAGGCTCAACAGAGGTTAGAGCTGTACTTGGTAAAGCAGCATCAGTCACTCATATAAGGTAGAATAAAATGGTGCTTGGTCATTTTGCTGGCTTATATAATTTAACTGCTTTTGTCTGTGTTTAAATATGATTACAGAGTGTCCTATTTTTGTCATGACATATCATGGTCCCAGAATGGCCTTGTTTGATGTTGCTGTCTTATGAAATGTTTACATTCAGCAAGAGAACTTAAGGCTAGCAGTGGTGCCAGGTCAGCCCCCAGAATCAGAGTTTGCTTTTCTTTTTCTCTATCAATCTCAGAGAATGAAGGGGATATAATACTTGTAAAATGCTTTACACAAGTGTTAAGACTAAGTCCTCAATGAATGACTGTTCTGATAACAGTAATATTAGTATATAAGTTGCAAATTGTAACAATTTAATATATTAATTATTTTATAACAGTTTAATGGAAAAGGACTCATTACTAATTAGAAAAATTTGACTTCAGTAGGTGTGGATGTTGCTGTGTGATCTTGGGCAAGTCCCTTCACCTCTCTGAGCCACAGTTTCTTTCTTTGCAAAGTACGGTGCTGGTATCTGCCTTAAGAAAAACACAGGTAGGGACTTCTCTGGTGGCCCAGTGGTTAAGAATCCACCTGCAAATGCAGGGGACACGGGTTTGATCCCTGGTTCAGGAAGATCCCACATGCCATGGAGCAACTAAGCACAAGCACCACAACTACTGAGCCTGCGCTCTAGAGCCCGAGAGCCAGAACTATTAAGCCTGAGTGCCACAACTACTGAAGCCCACAAGCCTAGAGCCCATGCTCCGCAACAAGAGAAGCCACCACAATGAGAAGACTGCACACCGCAATAAAGAGTAACGGCCGCTCTCTGCAACTGGAGAAATCCCTCGTGCAGCAATGAAGACCCAACACAGCCAAAAACTCAAATTAGTTAATAATAAATAAATAATTTTTAACTCAAAAAAAAGAAATAAAAAAGAAAAACATGACTATTTTGAGAACTACGTTGATCATGGTGTTGAAGTTCTTCGAACACTTCAGAGCAACCCACTTTTTTAAAAAAATTTAAGTATGACTGATTTACAATGTTGTGCCAATCTCTGCTGTACAGCAAAGTGACTCAGTCATACACATATACACATTCTTTTTTTATATTCTTTTCCATTACGGTTTATCACAGGATATAATATAGTTCCCTGTGCTACACATTAGCACTTTGTTTGTTGTTTATCCATTCTAAATGTAATAGTTTGCATCTGCTAATCCCAAACTCCCAGTCTATCCCTCCCCCACCACCTCTCCCCCTTGGCAACCACAAGTCTGTTCTCTCTGTCTGTGAGTCTGTTTCTGTTTTGTAGATAGGTTCATTTGTGTCGTATTTTAGATTCCACATGTAAGTGATATCATATGATATTTGTATTTTTCTTACTTCACTTCGTATGATAATCTCTAGTTGCATCCACGTTGCTGCAAATGGCATTATTTCATTCTTTTTATGGCTGAGTAATATTCCATTGTATATGTATGCCACATCTTCTTTATCCATTTATCTGTCAATGAACATTTAGGTTGTTTCCATGTTTTGGCTATTGTGAATAGTGCTGCTATGAACACAGGGGTGCATCTATTTTTTAGAATTATAGTTTTGTCCAGGTATATTCCCAGGAGTGGGATTGCTGGGTCATATGGTAATTTTATTTTTAGTTTTTTAAGGAACCTCCATACTCTTTTCCAGAGTGGCTGTACCAACTTACATTCCCACCAGGAGTGTAGGAGGGTTCCCTTTTCTCCACAGCCTCTCCAGCATTTGTTATTTGTAGACTTTTTTAATGAAGGCCATTTTGACTGGTGTGAGGTGGTACCTCATTACAGTTTTGATTTGTACTTCTCTAATAATTAGTGACATTGAGCATCTTTTCATGTGCCTACTGGCCATTTGTCTTCTTTGGAGAAATGTCTATTAAGGTCTTCTGCCCATTTTTTGATTGGATTGTTTGTTTTGTTGTTGTTGTTGAGTGTACGAGTTGTTTGTATATTTTGGAGATTAAGCCTTTGACTGTTGCATCATTTGCAAATATTTTCTCCCATTCTGTAGGTTGTCTTTTCATTTGCTTGGGGTTTTTCATGGTTTCCTTTGCTATGCAAAACCTTGTAAGTTTGATTAGTTCCCTTTTGTTTATTTTTTTGGTTTTATTTCTATAGCCTTGGGAGGCAATCATTTGTATGATTTATGTCAGAGAATGTTTTGCCTATGCTCTCTTCTAGGAGTTTTATGGTGTCATGTCTTATGTTTAAGTCTTTAAGCCATTTGAGTTTATTTTTGTGCATGTATACCAACCCACTTTTAAAAGCACATGGAGTACTAGTTTCCTTGGTTCCCGGCTGCTCTTTTCATTGTTGTTTGTTTTTTTTAGATTTTTTTTTTTGATGTGGACCATTTTTAAAGTCTTTATTGAATTTGTTACAATATTGCTTCTGTCTTAGTTTTTTGGCCCTGAGGCATGTGGGATCTTAGCTCCCCAAACAGGGGTTGAACCCGCACCCTCTGCATTGGAAGGCAAAGTCTTGACCACTGGACCACCAGGGACGTTCCCCTGGCTGCTTTTAAAATGTGCTGTCCACTGTATTTAAAAAAGGAACAGGGGAAGAAAAAAAAAAAGAAACAGAGTGCCACCCCCAGCCCTGCCATGCCCGCCGACCTCAGCAGCACCTGGAACCTGCTCAGCAGCGACAACGTCGAGGGCTACGTGCTGGCCCTAGATATTGACTTTGCCACTCGTAAGATAGCCAAGCTGCTGAAGCCACAGAAAGTGACTGAGCAGAATGGGGATTCTTTTACCATCCACATGACCAGCAGCTTCAGGAACTACCTTGTGACATTTAAAGTTGGAGAAGAATTTGATGAGGACAATAAAGGCCTGGATAATAGGAAATGCAAGAGCTTGGTCACCTGGGACGATGACCAACTCACCTATGTGCAGAAGGGGGAAAAGAACAGAGGCTGGATTCATTGGATTGAAGGAGACCAACTCCACCTGGAAATGTTCTGTGAAGGCCAAGTGTGCAAACAGGCATTCCAGAGAGCTTGGTCTGTATCCAACTGGAGTCTACGTGTGGCAGCAGCTTAATGCTGAATTATATTCCAGAATGAATAGAAATTTCTCTGTCCTGGTTTAGAGGTGACGCCTTGTGGTCGGAGAGATGTCACACAGAAGTCTGTACCAGAAGCCATTTGGATTGTGAGAAAACTTCTCATCTTCAATAAACCTGTCCAATGATTCTGACTTTTTCCTTCTAAAACAAAAGAAAAGAAAAGAAAAAAAAAAAGAACAAATAGCATTTTTTTTGTATGTCACCTTTCATAAGCCCCCTCAGGAAGTTAGTTCCTCAGTGCCCAAGGAGTGTCACTGTTTCCTGAAATAGTCCCTTTCTTCCTCAGAGGACACCTAAAGCCCTTTTGCTTCAGTGATAGGTCTCACCCCGTCCCAGGTCCTTGCCCACCCCATCCTGCCCTTTGTTTGACGCTCTGGGGTCTCAAAAATGTAGGTGGGGTTGGGGGCTTCTGCTGATTCTCCTTGGGAAGAGGTCACCTGTTCCTCAGCCATTAGGAACCACACTTTAAGGAAGGCCCTGCCTGCCCCCTGGTGGCAGCATGAGGAAGTGCAACCTCCACCTGAACCTGCACACACTCCCTTCTCTGAGAGGCAAGAGTATTGAAGTCTTTTGGTAGCTGACTTTAAAGGCTATTGCTGTTGTTGTGCATACACGACGTGGGTTTATAATCATAATTTAATATTAATAATTGATTTAAAATATCTATTCAGCTACTGAAGTACACAAGGCTGACACAGTCTATTCTCTCCTGTAGTCCATTTTCCAGCAGGAAATGCTGAGATAATGTACAAATGAGAAACGTGGTCACTTTATTGAGAAGGAAGCACAGGGTATGGAGAGTTAGCAGGGTACTGGACAAGTGTGGAGGTGGTGGGAGTTGGATGGAGGGACTCCCTGAGGAAGTGAACTTTCAGCTGAGTCCTGAGGGATGAGTAAGAGTCCTGGAAGGAAGATGGGGAAAGTGTTCTCAGCAGATGGAAAAGCAAGAGATGGATGAGGAGGAGGAGAAGGTGTGTGAGGATGAGTGGGAGGATGGGATGATATGGTACTGGGTATAGATGTGGGGACCAGACCTGAGGAGCCTTGTGAGACGAGTTTGGGGCTTTATCCGAAGCCAGAGGAAGGACCCGGACATCTTAGGAGAAGCTGGTGGAGGATGGAGAGGAGGGCGGGGTTGAGGCAGTGGGATGGTGACAAGTGTCCAGAGAGGAGACAGTAGGGGTCTGGACTCAGCAGAGAGCAGAGACTGCAGAGAAGACCGTGAGGAGGAACAACCAATAGGTTTTGCTATGAGATTGCTCCTGGGGGTGTGGAAAAGGAAAAAGCACGGACAGCAGTCAGCTTCCTGGGAGAAGGGAGGGGAAGCAAGTCCTTGCAGGAAAGAGGAAGAGTTCAGTTTGGTCATCGTTGAGTCCATGGCGCCTGTAGAACACTTAAGCAAAAACTTTATCCTCCACCCATGTGCCCCACCCCATCGCCTTGGCTTCAGATAATCCACATTCCTGCAAATCAGCAGGGGAGCCCAAGAGGACTGGGAAGGGGTGAGATCAGGCAGTTTCCTGGCTTGGGGAGCTGGCTAGGTGCCAGAAGAAAGCTGTGGGCAGCAGTGCCCGAGGCTGAAGGTCCAGTAGGCAGCTGGGACCACAGGCTAAAATCAGCTGCTCATCAAAGTGTCCTCTGCTGCCTTAGACTGAGTTCCAGAAGCTGCCCTGGGCTGTGCCCCCACCTGCCTCCTGCATCATGGCTGTTGACTGTTCTCTGTGCTCAGAGTAAACAGCCCTGGCCCCTCCCAACAAGGACCTGTCTCCAGTCCCCAGGCTGGACATGGGACGTGGGGGAGGTATTCTCAGCCTCTTTTACCTGGGTCCATCTGTGGGGACAGTGGCTGGATGTACTTCTGTCACCAAGCCCTACTCACCTGTCATCCCAATGGTCACTGCCCCTGACCCCTTCTGCCCTCCAGAAGCAAAGGCCTCCTGGGGCTTACAGACCTCAGGTTTTGTGTTTTTTGTTTGGTTGGTTGGTTGGTTGTTTTTAATGTTTATTTATTTTGGCTGAGCCGGGTCTCAGTTGTGTCATGCAGGCTTCTTAGTTGTAGCATGAGGACTCTTAGTTGCGGCATACATGTGGGATCTGGCACCCCAACCAGGGATCGAACCTGAGCACCGTGCATTGGGAGCACAGAATCTTACCCACTGGACTACCAGGGAAGTCCCCAGACCTCAGATTTTGGATCTGGAAGTAAGTTTGAAGGCATTTCTTGCTGGGTAACTGTGTTTTGGCATTACCAGCCTGCATGTTAAAGCTTGGTATGTACTCATCAGCCTCCTTACTAACAGTAGATACCATTTTTAGACCACTCACAGATTTTTTTTTAATATTTCTTTTGTTTAGTTAGTTAGTTAGTTAGTTGCACCAGGCCTTAGTTGCAGCTCACCAGCTCCTTAGTTGTGGCATGTGAACTCTTAGTTGCAGCATGCATGTGGGATCTAGTTCCCTGACCAAGGATCAAACCCGGGCCCCCTGCATGGGGAGCTTGAAGTCTCAACCACTGTGCCACCCAGGGAAGCCCACCACTCACAGAACTTCGTAGGTGACAACATGGGAGCTCAGAACAGGGAAGTGATTCATTCAAGGTCCCTCAGCTGGGAAGTGGTAGAGGTGAGAGTCAAACCCAGACCCTTCACCCCAAGACCAGTGCCGAGGGCTCCTTTAATTACTTTCTCTACACCAACTGTGTGCCCTAGATGTGTCATGAAGAAGACACCTGGGCAATATATGTGATGGAAGGGAAAAAACAAGAGCTTGAAGGGTTAGACCTGAAATCAAACCTTTTCTCTACACCTTCGAATGGGACTTGGGTAGGACCTTCTCAGTCTTGGAATGGGAAAGCCAGAATCCTGGGTCTAGCCCTTGGCCTCCTGCTGCCCTGCCCACAGGCCCCAGGAGGGAGGTGGGGAGGGAGGAGTGGACAAGGGTCCAGCGGTAGCTGGTCGAGCTGCACCCGGCCTGGAAACAGCTTAGGTTCCTGGTTCCCACGGAGGCCAGAGTGACACCTGATCCCAGGGTATTGTGAAATGACGTGAGGTGACAGCCGGCCTGCCTGCCTTTTCTGCTGAGCCCTCTACTCAAGCTGACTCAGAGCTGCCCCTCACGGCTACACCCCCACCCCCCATCCCCAAGGCACACAGTTAAACCCCCACCTGGGCAGCCCCTCACTCCTGCACCCACCCAAGCAAGCACTATGCCTACGTGCAGCCCTGGTCCCCTGGCCGCTGGCCTCCTCCTTAGTCTGCTGCTGGGCCTCCCCCCAGGTCCCAAGTGAGGGGGGCAGGTAGCAGCCTGGCTGAGTCTGGCAGAGGCTTAGCTCTGGGAACACAGAGCTGAGCGTCCCCAGGGCCAGAGTGGGAAGACCCGTGGTGAATAAATTTTGGACCCTTGGAGCTTCGGGTATGGGGTCCAATGTGCTGGAGGTGGGGAGACCACTGAAGGCATTTGGAGGGAAGCTCTGTGCTGGGGGTGGAGACTCAGTGGCCAGAGGGGGGACCTCTGCTTGGACATCAGAAGCTCCTAGACACTCAGCTATGCAGAGTCCCTTAAGGACTGAGGGCTCTGAGGTCAAGGGTTAGGTCACTCCTGTGTGGGGTGCAGGGACCCCATGCCTAGAGGTGGGGCTCTCTGAAGGCTGTAAGGGGGCACCAGGGCCAGAGATGGAGAATCCCTCAGAGGGAGAAGGGTACTCACAAAACAAACCATTGTGTGTGGAGGGTCTGCTCTCTCTTGAGACATTTCACATGCATGATTTCACTTAGCCTCATGTCAATCCTACAACTTCTAGAATTCTCATCCCATTTTGCCAACCAGAAAGCAGAGGTTCAGAGAAGTAAAGCAACTTGCTGAGACCCACCACTAGCAGGTGGCACCACTAGGATTCTAGTGGAGGAGACCCTCTGGCCCTGCCCCTCTTCCTGCCTCAGTCTGTCCATCTGAGACCAGGGAACAATAGAGACTATCCCTCACAGCAGAGACTCCTCTTTTCTCCTCCCCTCCTCTCTCATTTGTCCATCTTTCTCTCCCAATGTCCTCCTCTTCTGGTCCTCCTCCCTCTGGTCCAGGTTAGAGGCCTCCAGGCCCAGAAGCCCCTTGATGGGGCTTGTCCTTCCTCCACCTCCCAGCTCCCTGTTCATGAGTGTCTGAGTCTCTAATTACAAACCTTTCCAGAACCTAGGAGCATCTTCAGACAAATCACAAGGAGGGAGCATCACAGGGACTGGATTCTGGGTAAAGACAAGTGATCCCAACACTTTGGGACAAGTCATATCTCTGCTTCTAACCCTCAGTTTTTCCCTCTGCAAAATGAGAAGCTCAGATTCCGCGCAGTCTAAAGCTGCTTCTTGTCCCCGTGGGAGCCCCTGCGGGACAGTCTTGAGCTCCAGCAAGTGTTTTTTATGCCAGGCAAGCGTCACAGGCTTTCTCTCACTCAGCCCTCAGAGTGGAAGAGAGGGTGTTAAAGGGGAGGAAGGGGGAGGGGTGCTCAGGGAGGGGTCCTGACTTTCTTCAAACCACTCAGGCAAAAAGGAACCCTCTTGTGACTGCTGCCCAGGGATGGCGGCGTGCTCTTGGGCAACAGTCTTTCTCTCTCAGATGCTCACTCCTCATCTCTAAGATGGCCTGGGCACTCTCCTAAATCTGTAAAGTCTCTTTCTGCCTCAATGGAGGAATTCGGGGATTCTTGCCAGGCCAGGCCGTGGGCCCCGAGTACTCTCCCAGGGCGGGGGGAGGCCCAGGGGAGGGACGTCCCAGGAGTGGGACGGGTGTCCTAGGTCTTGGGAGCCTGTCCCCTCAGCAGCCCCTGGCTGCCCTATGACTCTGGCCCACAGGGAGGAATCTTCAGACCAGGTGCCCAGACCTCAGGCCACAAAGCCCACATTGTGTCCCAGCAGCAAAGACATGCACCAGAGTATTGAATCCAGCCAGGTGCAGGAGCCTCCCTTCCCCCGGCTGCGCTTCAGATGATTTTGTCTTCCCAAGGTCACGGGAGGGAGTGCCTTGGCTGAGCTGCTTCCATCTGCTTCCACCTGGCCAGCTGTCCCCGAGTTAGGAGCACCCCACTTCTTCGAACCAGGCACTCCTGTCTCCTACCAGTACCCTCTCCCGTCGTGCCTGGTAGAGGCCCCTGGGGTTACCATGGGGCACCTGGCAGACAGTGGCGAAGCCGATCTGGCAGCACGTGAGGTTGTCCGCACATTCCCCATCTGAGAGGCACTCCTGCATGCAGTTCACATCCGCCTCTCACGTGGGGCACACGCCTGATTTCTCTGTTCCCGCGCCTGGGAGGTGGATGGGCAGTGGGGGACCAGAGTCCTAGTCTCAGAGGATGCCCGCCTCCTGTCTGATGGCCCCAAATCTCAATCTCCCAGGAAATCTCTGTCTCTGGCCCTGGTTGCCCTCCCTTCCCCTGCAAAGCTTTCAGAGTCCCACCAGGTCCCACTGCTGCCACCAGGGGGCAGGAAGGGCCTTCCTTAAGGTGTGATTCCTAATGGTTGATCCCAAAGAACCAGCAGAAGCCTCCAACCCACCTACATTTTTGAGAGAGCAAAGGGTCAAATAAGGGGCAGGAAGGGGTAGGCCAGGGACTGGAACTGGGTGAGACCTATCACTGAAGAAAGAGGGCTTTAGGTGACCTCTGAGGAAGAAAAGGACCGTTTCAGGAAACAGACAGCGACACTCCTTTGGCACTGAGGAACCTCCTGAGGGGACTTATGAAAGGTGACACTACAAACAAAATGCTATCTATTTCTTTCTTTAACGCAGTAGATGGCACATTTAAACAGGAGTCAGGAATCCAGAAAACTAAAAGTCTATGTGCTTTTAACCAAGTGCTTTGGTCTGTGGTATTCAAAGCATTTTAGCACCATAATCAACATGGTCCTCAAAAATACACACCCATGGGACTTCCTAGGTGGCACAGTAGTTAAGAATCTGCCTGCCAATGCAGGGGACATGGGTTCAATCCCTGCTCCACGAAGATCCCACATGTCGTGGTAACCCCTTGTGCCATAAAAAAAGAAAAAGAGAAAAAATATATACAAACCGATGAATTTCTTAGGGCAGATACCATCACCCTCTTCTTCAAAAGACTGTGGCTCAGAGAGGTGAAGCTACTTACTCAAGATCTCACAGCAACACTCAGTGCTATTAAAGCTGAACTCTTCTAAATAGTACCAGGTCCTTTTGCCTTAAACTGTTATAAATTAATAATAATAATAATAATAATAATAATAATAAAATAATGTATTTGTTAATAGTATTATTATAAAGGTTATCAGAGCTGCCATTCAAAGAGGGGTTACTCTGCCAGGCATTTGTTCAAAGCATTTTACAAATATCATATCCTTTTAGTTCGCACTGTAATTCTGTGAAAAGTTATGAAAAGAGAAAAGCAGCCCCTGATTTCCAGGAGCTAACCTGGCACCACGGTTGGCCTTATGTCTCCTGCTGAACATAAACAATTTTATAGGATGTCAATATCAGACAAAGTCATTCTGTGTTCATGATTTATTAACACAAAAAAACAGACACCCTGCAATTATGTTTGAACACAGACAAAACAAGCTAAATTAACAAGCCACCAAAATGACCAAGCACTCCCCTTTCCTGCTTAACATGAGTGACTGATGCTGCTTTACCAAGCACAGCTCTAACCTCTATCTACTCTTTCCTTTTTAGAGTTAACATTAAGATACACAGTGAAAGAACAGCCCCACTTCCTGACAGCATCCATCCAAAGCAAAGCCAGCTTCCTGAAACCTACCTCAAAATCACCTAACCATACCACATACTTTAAGTCCTTTCGAACATCCTCTTGATGAGATGCTATGTGGTTCCCCGAGATGAGTGTTCTCCCTGCTACAGAAAGTAATGAACCCAACTGGTTCAACTAGGAAGAGGAGTGTTTCTGGGGGTCTGTGGCTGGCGACATTGACAGGTATAATCATCCTTTTTGTAAAAAAGGAAAGAGAAACTCAAAGATTTGGAGAGATATTCCCAAGACGACAAGGTAGTAAGTGATGGAACCAGCTTTTTCTATTTTCTCATGTTTAACGACCCTGCTATGTGAGTCTCTATGCATCAATTTCCTTATCTGTAGTGACACAGTTAGATTCAGTTCTCCAAAGGTCTCTCCAGCTCACCTTTTCCTAGAGGCAGGAACGTGAAAATATTGTCAAAGTGGCTCTACTTAGGAGAGCAGGGACCTCCTTTTGACTGAGAACCCAGTGGATTCTAAACAAGTCACTCCCACAATGCCTTGCAACTAGGAAGATCTAATAATGAACTTGAAGTGTGGTGCACCCTCGGAAATACCTCCATGAGCCTTAGAGTCCTGCCCGCCACCTACATTTAGCCCCTCCTCTCAGCCACCCTCACTTAGCTGTTCTTATTTCCACAGTATTTGAGGCCACAGCTCATGACCTACTGGGGAAAGCAAAACTGGAGAGGGGCTCTTGTTGGTTCAGTGGGGCAGAAGAGTGTTCTATTCATGAATGCTACCAGCTGGCACCTGCTGCCCAAGAGAAAATGAGCTCCCCTAGGTGGAGGTTAAAAAAAAAAAAAACTGAGGCTGGTTGGCTGACTATCTTCTGTGAAATTTTAACATTTAATTATTCAGAGGCCTTCTCTAATTTTTTTCCAAAACCTAAATCTCTTCCATTGATGCATCTACACACTCACATCACTCAGCAATGATGGGTCTGTTTCTTAGAGATGATAGAGGCAGCTGCCTCACTCCCCCCAGGAGATGGGACGAGCAGAGGGAGAAGGAAACTCAAGCTGTAGGGCCAGGGTTCTCGGGTAAATGAGGCAGTTCCCCACCCCTCCTAGGTAATTTCCCTTCCCCTACTCTGTACAGAGGACTCCCAGGTTCATTGTATTCAGAGTTGGGTGGACTTTGAGGAACAAGTTGAGGTCTCCTCGTGATGTTCAAAGTCTGCTTGGAAACCAACACAGACTCCGACCTGGGAAATGGACAGCCTAGAATCTCTGTTCTTGTCTCCACCTCTTTGTTTTGCCCCAAAGCTCCTGTTTGCCCTCTTCTCTCTACCTGATAGAATCCAACTCACCCTTCCAAACTCAGCTCAGACATCACCTCTTCTGGGAGGCTGGCCTTAACCTCTTCAGGTGACAGCCAGGGCCTCCACCTCAGCACCCACCTTAGCCCCAGGAGGCTAATCCTCCAGCTAACGTACATCGCCGTGCTCCCATTTCCTCCCTTGCAGGGATCATTAGGACAATTAAAACAAATACTTTGGGGAAAATGACAAGCACAGAGCTTGACACATGGCCAGTCTCACAGAAACGGAAGCTGCCCCTCTTTAACAGAACTTAGAGGCCCCCTTTCTATACAAATGACCTCGGGGAAGGATATTCCTTGGAAAAATGGACAACTGAGCCACATGCTTCTTCTTTTCTCCTTCTGAGAGTCCAAGAGAACAACCTGCTCCAAAATTTGACCTGGCCCAAGAAGTAAAGAACGAAAGATTTCATGTTCAGGTGTCTGTCTCCCAGATTTTTTTGTATCTTAGGGTGGCCATTAAGAGGTAGATGGTATTGTAATAGGTCTTCTTCCCATACCTGGTAGGGCCCAGTGTGAGGACAGGAAAAGGGGAGGTTCCTGCTGCTCTGCAGACTGAGAAGGACCACGATCTCTATGGACCGTGTCGGGTAAGGTTCTTAGTTACAAAAAACAGATTCCATGCAAGTTAGCTTAATTGGAAAATTAATTTATTGATTATAAGGACATAGAGTTTGCAATGACAGACAGGAAAATGTGCAGCATCGTGGTGGGGGAAAGGGACTTCTTTAATGAAAAGACCTCACCATCACTGATTCTCAGAACTAGATTCCAGAAGTTATACCAATGATACCACAAGGAGAGCGGTGATGGTGGGGAAGGGGAGGAAGGCGAGGATGCAGTGAGGATGAGGGTTAAGACCAGAATACTTGCTTCAAATCCCAGGCCCTGTAGTCACTCCAGTCGTGAGCAATGTGCTCCTGCATTCCTTCCTTCCTTCCTCTAATATTTATAGACTGTCTCCTTGGTGCCAGGAACTGGGCTAAGAGCCAGGAATAAAGGGGAGACTTGCTTGCACGGTGCTTAGAACCCACTGGATGAGACAGAACTAAGGCAAGTAGACCCATGGGGGGAAGGAAAGAGGCAGGTTCTGCTGAGGGGGGAGGGTTGAGAAGGACTCAGAACAGATCAAACTGTTTCACAAGAAGCCACAGCCCAGCCCTGCGTGGGTCCTCCTCGGACTTCAGCATCTTGCAGGAGCTCAGTTCGCATGTCCTCTGCAAAAAGAAAAGAACAGGCTGAATGACATCTCTGAAGCCCCAGACTTGGACACTGTACACCCTGACAGGTCCTAGACTTTCCCAGAAATGAGCAGTCAGAGTCCTCCCAGGACCAGTATGACCAACAAGAAGGAAATGAGTTTTCCAAGCCTAGGTGGGGCCCTCAGGAGCACGGCAGAACTGCTCTGTAAATGGCTGACTCAGTGTTCCCATCTGAGAAAGGGGGAGCACGTGAGGAGGCTCAGATTATTGTGATGGGGATTCTAGGGTTGACCTTCTGCCAAGCTGGCCTGTGGAGGATGTGCTCAGTGTGTGGTTTCCCAGGACACTGCAGCCACGTCTCCTGGGAGGCAGCGAGAAGGAAAGACCCTGTGCAGGTGTGAATGGTGTGTGGACCCTAAATTCCACTTCTTTCCCCAGTCCTTCCCCTGCCACCCTCTTCTGCCCCATTTCTTATCCCCGGGTCCCCGCATGTCCACCCCTGGTCTTCATGGATTCCTCTGCTGTGAGGAAGATGTTCCTGTTCCCATGGCAGCTTCCACAGTTTAAGACCTCACAGTGCCCAGAGTTGGCATTGTAGAAATACCTGATCATCATGGCCTTGCAGGGATCCATGTAGGGAGGCTCCAGGCAGAAGGCAGGCAGTGGGTCTGCAAGGATGGGAGGGTCTCTGAGTCAGTTATGAGGCTGGTCAGCAAAGCTTGGCCTACAAGGTCAACAATAGCAACAACCAGCTTATTTGCAATAGAGGACGTTGGGGTGCAGGAATGTGAAGTGTGAAAAGGTCATTTGTGGGCCTGTGCTCCAACACATTACTATTAAAGTTGCAATGTGATCATGATACGTAACCATGTAAAAAATTATATCTTCTTCATGAAGTGTTTATGGATTAATTGCCATAATGCCTTAGATTAGCTTTAAAACAATCTACAAAAGAAGAGGACCCACATCAATAATATTCTCCACATGTTGATAATTACTGAAGCTGGATGGAAATGGGGTTTATAATACTATTCTCAGTACTTAATTGAATGCTTGAAAGTTTCCACTATTAAAAGAGTGTGAAGAGAATTCCAGTGGCAGACTCTGTGCTTCCACTGCAGGGGCCCTGGGTTCAATCCCTGGTCAGGGAACTAAAATCCCACAAGCCACATGGCACAGCCGAAAGAAGAAGTGTGAGAAATCATGCTGTCATGGAGAAAGGCATGGAAGAAAACTCACCAGTGTGTTTACTTTGGTTACCTCATGGGGACTGGAATAATTGAATATTGAGAAATATTGATATTGTGATTTATAACAAATATATATTTGTCCTTGGTCCCACTTCTGATACAGACTCCTAAAACCCCTGGAATTCCCAAAGTGAGGAGATCTGTAAGTTGTCTTTTGTTATGTGACGGAGGTGACTATTGGGAAGCCCCTAGGAACCCGAGGATGGGCGCTGGTTGCCACAGGAAGGAACTGCGTGACCAGAGGGTTGGAACTTTCATTCCCACCCACCTCCGTGGCCTCCCCCAGCCTCGCTCAGGGAGAGTAGAGGGACTGGAGGTTGAACAATCACCAATGGCCAATGATCTAATGAATCATGACCAGGTAATGAAGCTGAAGCCTCCATAAAACTCTCAACAGATGCTGTATAACAAAGGGAGATCAACTCGATGATGGGTGATGCCTTGGAGGGCCGGGACGGGGAGGGTGGGGGGGACTCATGGGAGAGAGGGGATATGTGTATAAATACAGCTAATTCACTTTGGTGTACCTCATAAGCTGGTACAAGAGTGTAAAGCAATTATATTCCAATAAAGAGCTTAAAAAAAGTATATTAAAAAAAAAAGCTCTCAACAGAGCAAGTCATTCCTGTTATTCAGAAGAACTGGTGTTGACGCAGGGAACAACATAGGTCCACCCTCCATTATGGCTCCCCTGGACCACTACAGCAGCCTGCTCACTGTGCCTCTGTCTCAGCCCTACGCCCCCTAGAGACCACTCTCCACACTGCAGTCGCAGGGACACTTCTACATCTTGAGTCCTATCCCTTTGCTCCCATGACCAAGCCTTCATCTCTCTGAGTCACATTCTGATTCTTATCCTACAACGCACCTCACGACCTTCCCCCATGGTCTTTCTGCCTCATCCCCTTTCAATCCCCTCCCTTCCACGCACTCAGCTCCAGCCATCCTAGTCCTGGCTACTGCTCAAACACACCAGGCACTTTTTACTGAAGCTTCTGCTCTTCCTCATCATAGAGGGTGTGCTGGCCTGTCTATGGAAAGAGCACAGCCTCCTTTATCCCCACCACTCTCTTTCTTCAAAATATTCATCACAGGGCTTCCTAGGTGGCGCAGTGGTTAAGAATCCGCCTGCCAATGCAGGGGACAAGGGTTTGATCCCTACTCCAGGAAGATCCCACATGCTGCGGAGTAACTAAGCCCGTGCACCACAACTATTGAGCCTGCGCTTTAGAGCCCGTGAGCCACAACTATTGAGCCCATGTGCTGCAACTGCTGAAGCCCACACGCCTAGAGCTCGTGCTCTGCAACAAGAGAAGCCACGGCAATGAGGAGCCTGCGCACCACAACGAAGAGTAGCCCCCACTCACCACAACTAAAAGAAAGCCCACACACAGCAAAAAAGACCCAACACAGCCAATTAAATGAATTTATTAAAAATACATATATATATATTCATGACGACCTGGCATCGTATTTTCCCCTTTCTCTATGATCTGTCTCCCTCCTAGGAGGCAAATTATTTTGCTATTTTGTGTACAGCTATTTCCCCACATTAAGAACAGTGCTTGGGTCTTCCCTGGTGGTGCAGTGGTGAAGAATCCACCTGCCAATGCAGGGGACACGGGTTCGATCTCTGGGAGGACAAGATCCCAGATGCCCGCAGGGCAACTAAACCCGTGTACCACAACTGCTAAGCCTGCGCTCTAGAGCCCGCAAGCCACAACTACTGAAGCCTGCACGCCTAGAACACGTGCTCCACAACAAGAGAAGCCACTGCACTGAGACGCCCGCGCACTACAATGAAGAGTAGCCCCCACTCACCGCAACTAGAGAAAGCCTGTGCGCAGCAACGAAGACCCAATGCAGTCAATAAATAAAAAAATAAATAACTTTTTAAAAAAGAACAATGCTTGTAGGGACTTGACAAATATTTATTAATGGAATCCACCTCCCATTTTACGCTCACTCTAAGTGTACGTTCATTGAATAGAATGGATATCTTTGAATTGCTGTTAGTGAAGAGTCTATTTAATTATGAGGCAAGTCCGTACAACCATGACTCTAGCTCTAACATGCTCTATCTTGAGACGATAGTAAAATGACAGACAAGGGCAAGGGAAGGGCACTGAGTTTTTTTGACTAATATTGTTTCATCCTGGAAAATAAAACAGCCTTGGGCCCACGAGCAAACTCATTGCAGTGCTAGGTTTCTTGCCCTTCCTGCAGTTGCCTCAGGCAGAGCAGGAGCTCAGCTGCCCCAGGCTTTTCTGATTAATTTTAATAATAGAGGAATAATCATTATTTGACACCTAAATATTTGGGGCCGGGAAGGGAAAGATAGGTAGACTAAGTCTCCAATATGAAAACATCTTGGTGGAAAATGGACATCACTGGTTATGAAATATGATTAACAACTTGCCCCGGGACACACAGCTGTACTTAGGTCACCATGATACTATCAAGTCACATCCCATTTGATAGAATACCTGATTCTACCAATGAATTCTTAAAATGCAGGTAATTTGTAACAGTTGCTGGACCCACGCTAATTACACCCCTGTCCCCGGGCAACAATCACCAAACCACAGGGAAGAGTGAGTCCGAGTTTTGTCCCTGTGAGCAAATATGTGGTGTCTCTATCAACACCAACCAAACCTGCAGTGCCACCCGGGCATCCCACAAGTCAATTCACTTCTAACACCATCTTGCAGAGTTAGCGCAGACCCCACAGGTTGAAGGCTTACTCCCACAAGACAGCCCCCACTTCAAACGCCAGCCACAAGTCCCGGGGTCACCCATAGGTGTGACCAACCCGCTACAAATTTGGAGGTTCCATGACTCCACCTCCCGTGTTCAATAATTCATTAGAACCACTCACAGACCTCAGGAAGGCCCTTTACTTACTGTCCTCAGTTTATTATAAAGGTTAAAACTCAAAGACAGCCCAATGGAGGAGATGCATAGGGCAAAGGGGGTTGAGGGGTGCAGAGCCTCCATGCCCTCTCAGGACACTCCCCTCTCACATCACCTCGAATGTTCACCGCCCTGGATGCTCTCCAAACCCCAAAGTTTAGGGGTTTTATTGTGGTTTCAATAGGTCAGCAAATTGATTGAATCATTGATGATTGAACTCCGTCTCAGTACCCTCTCCTCTCCCCAGAAGTATTGGGGGTTGAAAGTTCTAATTCTCTAATCACCTGATGAGATTTTTTGGAGACCAGCCCCATCCTGAAGCTATCCTGGGTCCCCTTCCTTGACTCATCTCATTACCATATAAAAGACAGTAAATTCCAAGGGTTCCAGGGTGCCTGGGCCAGGAACCAGAACAAGGATCAAATATTGATCATTTTATTACACTACAGGGAGGTTTGAAAACAAGGCAGAGACCAGGAACAGAGAGTCACAGAGACGGGGTCCCTGGTCTGAGAGGGTTAGGTGGGATAATTTTTTTTCAAAGCTGTAAAGATAATGATTCCTTTTGAGAGTCAGGAACTGTCCCCGGAGTTCAAACTGCCCAACTTCCCAGGAGAAATCCAGAGAAGGTTGGCAGCAGCCCCCCAACCCCTGTTCCCCAGCCCCTTCCATGGACTCCCCTCATCCCTCCCAAGCCTGTAGAGGAGAGGTGAGCAGGGACTTACCCTTGGCCTGGTTGCTGGTTTCACTCCCTGGGGTGGTGGCCACCAGGGTGCCCAGGAGGACGAGAAGGGCTACAGAGAGACAGAGCCAGCTCATCTTCGTGGCCTTGCAGGAGGGCTTCTGAGGAAAGCTGGGGGCTGCCAGAGCTTTTCATATCCCAGCTGAGGGGTGGGATCAGGAGATGAGAAGGGGAGTGAGGAAGGGGAGGAGCTGGGTTCAGTCCTGTTTATTGCATAAACTCCCAACATAACCAGGCTTCCTGTTTCTGCCTGCTGGGGCCAAATGCCCAGTAACAGCACTTCTCAGACTTGACTATGCCCATGGGTCTCATGGAAACATAGACTGTGATTCCAAGAGGTGGAATTTTTGTCCAATATGTTGACTCATGGAGCATCCCAGCACCTTGAGCAGCGCATGGCAGGTGATGGACAGTCAGTGAGTGGATGAGAACAAATCAAAGGACAGATAAGTGAACAGCAGCATGTTAGCACATGTCCTAAATTTGAACCCAGGAAACTGACTTCAGAGTCTGTGCACCATGCACTCTGCTAATTTGTAAGGTATAAAGCGCAGTGCACTTGTGAGGGCTTACACACTCTCCTATCTTCACTCCTCGCATCTATTCACTCCTAATTACAACCATGTACAATAAGCCCCCCCATACACACTCACTCATCCACACACAGACAAGCATCCTCCCACTAACACACACACACACGCACACACACTCTATCAGTTAACACTACCAAGATGTGCCGATTACAATTCCCTTTGTATCTTTTATCTCCTTTAATTCTCACATCAAATCTCTCCACTCTAAGGGATGTTTCTACCTTATCACCTAACACAGAAGAGGAAAAATGAAGCACAGAGAGGTGAAGGCATCACCCAACACCAAACAGCTGATCCGCAGTAAAAACAAGACCTGAGCCCAGCCTTCTAGGCAATCACACACACACACACACACACACACACACACACTGTGCTCCACTTCCAGGGTCAAGAATAAAAGAGCTGGGCTCAATGCAAGCCCAGCTAAATGTCAAAGAGTCACAAAGCTGGGTGATGAGCTGCAGAGAACAGGAGGGGTTTGTGGCTGGCCTTTTAAGTGGGGCAGTCTTATGGGACTGAGTCTTCCACCTGTGGGGTCTGGTCTGATTCTGGGGGTTTAGTGTCAGAAGCAAATTAACTTGTGGGATGGCTAGTTGGTGTCAGAGAATCGGTTGATGTTGGTAGAGACACCATGGATTTGGTGTCTGGGAAAAAAACCCAGACCCTCCTGTCGCTTTGGTGGCCGAGAAGAGGCTTAGGCACAGGGGACTAAGTGCATCCAGAAACCATTATCTGCATTTTTAACAAGTCCCTGCAGATGTCAGGAGCTTCATAGAATGGATTTTGACAGAATAATATCTTGACTTGAACTTACCACTCACCACTAAGTGACCAGGGGCCACTCACATATCTGCAGTTTCCCCAGGTGGACAGGTGACACCTGCCATGCAGGTTCTGGGAAGGGATTACCTATCATCATATAAAGAGGTTTGGTGTTTTTTTTTTCACATTTCATGGCCAATGATATCATTTCCAGAAAGATGTCTTAGTCTGAAGAAAATTTGTCTACCTACATTCTTCCCCCAGTAAAAATATTTATCTGTCAAATTATGATTTTATTTCTCCATTATTAAAATTGATCAGAAAGGCCTGGAACAGCTGAGCAGAGCTCCTGCTCTGCCTGAGGGAACTGCAGGCAGAGATCAAGACATGCACAGACAGCAGTCAGCATCCTGGGAGAAGGGCGGGGAAGCAAGTCTGGTGGAAGGACAAAGAGTTGAGTTTGGTCATCCTTGAGTCCACGGTGCCTGTAGAACGTTTGTGGGAAGATATTGAGTAGATATTGACTCATCCAGGCACACGTTCTGGAAATGCTAATTAGGGATAGACTATGCAGTGATGGAATGCTCACACCAGACTCCATGGCTTTAATCTCTGGCTCTGCCAACTTTCTAGCTGTGTGGCCAAGTCACCACACTTCGCCATCATCTGACTCCTCTGCACAATGGGAGTCCTAATAACGGCACCTACCTCTTTGGTCAGCAGTGAGGACCAAGGGGGTGAATCCATGCAGAGATGTTAGAAGAGCGCCTGCACTCAGGAAGGACTGAATAACAATGTCCTATTTGAGTACCTGCCGGGTGTGTCAGGTACTGTCCTGTCCTAGGCTTTGGGTCACAGCCGTGAACAGCACACAGCTCCCCGCTCTGCGGGAACTGACATTGTAGCTGGTGGACACACAGTCAATGATGATGAACAAGATATGTTTCCAACAGTGATCGCTACTGGGCAGAAAGTCACGCAGAATCCAGGGCGGTTAAGGCTGGTGGTTCTGAATGGAGGGAGGGAAGGAGCCGTGTGGGTGTCCAGGGGATGTGCAAGAGTGAGTGCAGACCCTGACGTTTGAGGGCTCAGTCCCACAAGACTGCCCCCACTTCAAAGGCCAGTCAGAAGTCCCCAGGGTCACCCATATTTTGACCAACATGCTATAAATTCAGACGTTCCACACCTCGCTTCCCTCACTCAGTAATTCACTAGGATGACTCACAGAACTCAGGAAACCACAGTAAAGTAAACACTGTTCCCATTTATTATAAAGAATACAACTCAGCCAATGGAGATGTGCAGGGTTTTGGGGGTACCGAGTATCATGCCGTCTCAGGACACACCACCTTCACAGCACCTCAGTGTGTTCACCGCCCAGGGAGCTCTCCAGACCCCAGTATTTAGGGGTTGATGAGGTTTCAATAGGTCAGCAAATTGATTGAATCATTGGCCGTTGGTGATTGAATTCAATTTCAATACCCTCCCCCCTCGGCCAGAGGTTGGTGGGGGGTGGCGGTTGAAAGTTCTAACCCTATACTCGGCGGATTGGTTTTTCTGGAGACCAGTGTAATTCTGAAGCAATATACTAACTGTTCTTAGCGTCCCCTCATTACCATACAAAGGACCGTAAATTCCAAGAGTTTCAGGAGGTCTGTTCCAGGAAGCAGGACAAGGATCAACTATTCATCTTTTCAGTACACTACAGTGAGGTTCAGGGACAAGGCAGTGACCAGGCATGGTCTCAGAGATGGGGTCCCTGGTCTGGCAGAGTTAGGTGAGATAATATTTTTAAACATAATGATTCCTTTTGAAAATCATGAAATATCCCTGGAGTTCAAACTGCCTAACTTCCTAGGAAAATCTAGAGATGGTTGGCAGCACCTACCACCCCTGCTCCCCAGCCCCTTCCATGGTGAGAAATGCAATATTTCCTGCCATAGCAGTAAAGACACAATGTGGCATTCATCAGTGATTGCAGCCACCACAGTTGGTGAGCCCTGAGGGAACTCAGGAAGGAAAGAATACCTGCCATCTAGCAAGCATCCGACTGCAGCCTCTCCCTACTGTGAGCCCTGAGTAACCTCAGGATGTGAAAACACAGGATACAGATAGCTGAGATGCATATCGAAGGAATGATTTCAGTGAGCGCAGACGCTTCCATCTTCCCAAATATAGAAAAACGCTAAATTCCTTAACTTGGGATATCTGGTTTTCTTTAATTTACAATAATCTTTTGACATTCAGGCTACCTGCCCTTTGTTGCAAAACTTCTATGTAACCTGGCTCCCCGCCACCTCACCTCCACAGAGCAGTTCTTTCACAGTTGCCTTTAGGCTTGAAGTCCTAAAAATTTCCACCCAATAAAACACAACTCTCAACTTCTAGGCTGCACATTTTTTTTCAGTCGTCAGTGAACTTGCCTCATTTCCCCCACCCTCCAGCCTGCAGAGGAGAGGTGAGCAGGGACTTACCCTGGGTCTGGTTGCTGTTTTCATCCCACCCCACCCCACCCCCAGGGTGCTGGCCACCAGGGTGCCCAGGAGGACGAGAAGGGTTACAGAGAGGCAGAGCCGGCTCATCTTTGTGGCCTTGCAGGAGGGCTTCTGAGGAAAGCTGGGGACTGACAGAGCTTTTCACATCCCAGCTGAGGGGTGGGGACAGGGGATAAGTAAGGAGGGGAGTGAGGAAGGGGAGGAGCCGGAGTCAGTGCTGTTCCTGCAAATCTCCCCCTATAACCAGGCTTCCTGCTTCCGCCTGCTGGGGCCAAATGCCCAGGAACAGCACTTCTCAGACTTGACTCTGCCTCTGGGTCTTGTGGAAATAAATACACATTCTGATTCCCCAGGTCTGGATGATGCCTGAGAAGCTGCGTTCCCAACAGGCTCACCATTACAGGTGTGTCCCCAGCCCCCGTTTTCTCTCCTATAAAATGGTCCTCAGAACCACGCTTTGAAAGCAAGCCTGGAGGAGGCTCACGGGGTGGAGGAGAAGGGTAGCAGGCACAGAGAAAGGCTGCCTCTCCCACGCACCTTGGGAAAGTGGCAGAGGAGCCAAGATCAGGAAGAGCTGAATCTCAGAAAATCCCACATTCTCTCCCACTAACCTGAGCCTCTTCCTAATTCTCTGCCTTCACCTTACTTCTTTGGAATGATCACACACTGGTAGCATACGACAAGTACAAGTCACTGGACCACGTGGGTAAAAAGAAACGTGCGTCTCCTTCCGTCCCCCAAGGATGAAATGATTGATTAGAACCCCGTCCCCTTCTCCTTCACTCAGAACAGCATAGAAGCCTCAGTTGCCTGTCTCTGGGTCCCGTGTCTTTGGGGATGCTGTACATATGAAATTTGTTTTTCTCCTGTTCATCTAATGACTAAACCAGCCAGGAAACCTAGAAGGGAAGCAGGGAAAGTTTTCCTCCCTCACAACAACAGGAGGACCCAGGTTTGGCAAATTGCTTAGTGTTCCTGGGCCTTGGTGCCCTCGTCTGTAAAACGGGATGGTTTATAAAATCAGCCCCATTTCTTTGGGATGCTGTGAACGTGTTTGAGACTAATGAATAGAGACTGCTCAGCTCTGCGCCTGTGGGTGGTAGATACTCAAAGATTCAGGGCTTCTCTGACACCCAACTCCCAGTATGAACATCTGGATCTGATCTGAGTCCTGTGTTGAAATAAATATCTAGACCCATGATGTCTAGGGTGCATGTCAGCAAGCTGAAAGTTAACTCTGCATTCTTGTAAATGATCTACAGTTCTTTGGATCCTTGGGGCCAGAGACTGCCCACTTCATGACGTGTTAAGTAAACTCTGTGTCACCTGAACTGTCTTCTTCAATCATTTTTAATGTGGGAAATGCCTCTTTCCCTCTGGGGTCTGGGGCTTCCCTAACTGAGGTCAGCCATGCAGGCAGTATACGCCCATGTGCCTGACCACAGTAAAAACCCAAGACTCCCAGACAGGAGTGAGCTCCCCTGGTTGGCAACAGCTTGGACGTGTTGGGCTGAGGGACGCAAGCTCATGCCTGTCTTCCTCCAGCTTCTCGCTCTGCCTGCAGTTTCCCCCTTTGTTGATTCCACTCTGCATCCATTTGCTGTAAACTTAAGTATAACACCTTTGTGTCCCGTGAGTCCTTTCATGAATTAAACCTGAGTGTGGTCTTGGGGACTGCAAACACAAGCAGTTTTGCTGTAGCAGAAACTAGTTGAGGCACCCCCATCATGTTAGACCTTATTCAGCCCTTATTCTTTCCACCCATTCAGCCTGTCTCCTATAGATGTTTCTTTTTCCCTCTCTTTATTGCTTAATTACATTCCAAAAATAACTGCCCTCTAGCTAATGTTGCACAATGCACCTGGTATTTCCTTCTCTAAGACAACACTCCCTAACACTCCCTTCCTTTGTGAGCATTCTTCATTCCAAAAGAGAAGATCACAGAACAATAACTTCAAGGACCACCAGAACCAGTACCACCTGCCACCAGGCCTAATGATCTCAATGTCTCCAGGAAGAAAGAAGAATGCAAGACTAACTACATCAGCCTTAGTCGTTATCTACAGCCCTATTTTCCATCCGGAAACTATAAGACCCCTTCCTCCTTCCCAGGAAGTGGGGCACAGCTTTGAGAGTGTTAGCCTGCTGTGGCGCCCTTTGCCTGGCAAAGTAATAAAGCTACTCCTTTCTACTCCTCCAAAGCTCTGTCTCTGGGTTTCTATTCCATGAACAGAGGCTGGGTTTTCAGCAACAGTTTCTGTTGTTGTCCCCAAACAGAAACTATTCCTCCTATATCCATAGAAGGTAAATAACTTGTCTGAGGTCACACAGATAGTGAATAGCAAAGCTGGAATTTAAATTCCTCCGTCTCCAGTGGTGAGGCTTTTAACAACTATGGAAGCACAAGTGAAGATAATCTAAGAGAACTGATGTCTCATATAGAAAACACAACACTTGGAAAAGAAAATGTATTCCAAGATGTAATGCAAGAAATTTCCCCTTAAAAAAAAAATCTCTAGTTTGGAAAAAGCATTCTATGTTCCAGTACCAAAAATATGGTGCAGAATGATACCAAAATATAAGTTAGCTCAAGGATAAGCAAAGAGGTCTTTAAGCTTTCAGGTAGGAAAAAAGTCACCTCTAAGAGAGAAAAACATTCAGGCCACTTCATAGCGACACTCCACGTCCTGACAGTGGAGCTACGTCCACAATTGTTCTGGGAAAAGAAAATCTGATCCAGGATTTTTTATCCCATCGAATTGTCCTTGAAGTATAAAGGCAACATGCAAAACTTCAGGGAAAATAACACCCATAAATCCTTTGTATTTTAGAGTTATTTTTTATCTACCTAACAAAATGTTTATGAGGATAATTTGAAGTAAAGATACTTCACGTGGTGGAATTTCATCGTCCACTATGGAAGCCACTAGCCATGTGTGGCTACTGAGCCCAGGAAATGTGACTGGTATGAATCAGGATGTGCAAAATATACTCGGATTCCACAGAGTGAGTATGAAGAAAAGTAAAATATCATATTAATCTTTATTAAATGTTGATTATATGTGAAATTATACTATTTTGGATCTATCAAGTTAAATAAAATATTATTGGAACTAGTTTTACCTCTTTCTTTTTACTCTGTAGAATGCTGCTACTAAAAAAAAAAAAAAAGTGCTGCTAATTCCTTGGTGGTCTAGTGGCTAAGACCGAGGTTTCACTGCTGTGGACCAGAGTTCAATCTCTGGTTGGGGAATTAAAATCCCACAAGTTTCGGCAGCGAGGCCAAAAAAAAAAAAAAAAAGCTGTTACTAGAAAATATAAAATTCTCCTTGTGGCTTGCATTATATATTCCTGCCGCACAGCACTATAGTAGAATTTGGGGGGAGTGATTTTGCCTTTTGTTTATGCTATTCAATACAGCTTGATCCTTTAAAAATAAATATGAGGGACTTCCCTGGTGGTCCAGTAGTAAAGAATCTGCCTTACAATGCAGGAGACATGGGTTTGATCCCTGGTCAGGGAACTAAGATCCCACATGCTGCGGGGCAACTAAGCCTGTGCGCCACAAGCACTGAGCTCACGTGCCTCAACTAGAGAGCCCACATGCCACAAGCTACAGAGCCCACACACTCTGGAGCCTGTGTACCACAACTAGAGAAGAGAAAACCTGCATGCCACAAGTAGAGAGAAGCCCACAGGCCACAATGAAGAGCCCGCATGCCACAGCTAAGATCCAACGCAGCCATAAATAAATAATAAATCTTAAAAAAAATAAAAAATAAAATTCTGATTCCCAGCCATACCCCAGATGAATGGTTAGAATTGGGGGGGAAATAATAAATAAATAAATAAATAAATAAATAAATAAGATGATTTATATGAAACAATAAACTCTTTATCCCAAAGTTAAATAAATAAGCCAATGAACAAAGAGCTATGTTCTCTCTCCTGGGGTGTTGAGACACTAGCTGGGAGGCTCTGGATGGGAACCAATAATAACAGAATGGAGAACAGCTGTGCTGGGCCTTTAGGGATCATGAGGTCCAGCCCACCTGTTTTACAGATAGGGAAACTGAGGCCCCCAAAGGAGGCCCCTTTTCAGTCCAAGGTCACAGGGACTCGAGTCTGCAGTAGACGAGGCTGGGGACAGCGTTCCAGAGGCTACTGAAGCACCGTCTTAGGGGACTTGCTCAATGCCAGGAAGAATCCATCCAAGGCCAGTGGCACTGCCTCCAGGTAAGAAGTCCAGTTCTTCCAGCCTACACCCCAGGCCCAGGGTGCTTCCTATTCCAAGTAATGAAAAACAAGACATTTCCCTCAATCCTGGGAAATAGGGGCCCTTCTCCTTCAGCTGCAGGTATAAGTTCCAGCCTCCCAGCCTCAGCCCAGAACAAGCAGCTAGCTACTCACACCATGAAGCTCAGCCGCCTCCATGCCCTTTGCCTCACCCTCTGCCTGGTGGCCTTGGCCAGCTCAGGAAAGACCTCAGGTGAGCTGAGGGGTTGGGGAAAGGGTCCCTGAGATAGTAGCTGTGGGGTGGGGGGATGCTGGATTCAACTGGCCACCTGATCACTTCTACCTCAGGAGGAAACCTGGGCCTAGGTATGGGAAGGGACTCCCCTGTGGTCACCATCTGGTCTCAGGGAAGATCTGGGGCCAGACCTTCCAGATGTCTATTTGACATCTTCACCAAATTTTAACTTTTCTTAAAAAGCAATACATATGTTTGTTTTAAAAAGACAAGCTATATGTAAATGTGTGAAGTTTAAAAAGTGGGCCGCCTCTTTTACACAATGCCAACAATCCTGCTCTCCAGAATCCTACTCCCTAGAATTCTTAAGCAAGAAAATTAATGTTCATACTGCTTTGAAAATGAGGCCAGATTCTCAAATTTGGCTGCACATGGAAGTTTCCTGAGGATTTTCTGGGTCCCACACTCAGAAATTCTGAATTGATTGGTCTGGGATGAAGCCTGGGCATTGGGACTTTTTTTAAAAAGTTCCCCAAGAGGTTCTAATATTCTAACCAAGATTGAGAATTGTTTCCCTAATAGAAGGCCTTGAATTCCCTTCCTGGAATGGCCTTTTCCCTATTCTGGGTTAAGTTTCTCCCAGTATATCTAGCATGGTCAGTGTCATACGCAGTGAGGATTTACAAAATTATTCGGTAGAGCTGAGTTGACCCAAGTGCTTGCTTGTTTGTTTGAGGGATGCTGTCCTTATTAGGGAAAGTGTAATTCTCAAAGTGGAGTTTGTTGCATCCCAGAAAAAGATACACCGAGGTCCTGGGTGTCCAAGGCTAATGGCTGAGGGAGGGGGTGTGTGTGTGTGCGCCTGCCTGTTTGATAAATTCCTTTGTGTGATAACCAGAGCTAGATGTGAAAGGAGTTAAAATAACAAATGATTCAGTAAAAGAGGCCAGTTTCTTTTATTTGCTAATTACTCATGGATATTTAAGATTATTTAATGCAAATATCTTTTTCCTAGTTATAAAAAATGATACTTGTTCATTGGCATTCAAATGATATTAAAAAGAATTTTTAGGGAATTCCCTGGCTGTCCAATGGTTAGGACTTGCAGCTTTCACTGCCTTGGGCCAGGGTTTCATTCCAGACTTAGCGAACTAAGATTCACAAGGCGTGTGGCGCAACCAAAAAAAAAAAAGAATTTTTAGAAAATAAAAATCACTTCAAATTCTACCACCCAGAGATAACTACTCTAAATATATTGGTGAACAAACTTCAAGTCATCATTCTACTGGTTTATATGCATATTTTACATCCGCAGATCATACTAGATCTCCTATTTTTTTTTTGTTTGTTTGTTTGTTTGTTTGTTTTATTTTTTTTGGGGGGGGGTACACCAGGTTCAATCAACTGTTTTTATACACATCTAGATCTCCTATTTTGTAATTTAATTTTTTATTCAACTTGAGTTATGGACCTCTCTCCATGCTGATGCATATGGATCAACACTATGCTGTTTGGGTTTTTTGGTTTTTGTTTCTTTTTTAGCCCCACTGTGTGGCATGTGGGATCTTAGTTCCCCAGTGCCCCTGAAGTGGAAGTCTGGAGTCTTAACCACTGGACCACCAGGGAAGTCCCAACACTATGCTTTTTAGTGACTGCATAATGAGCCATTAATCCCCTGTTGGTGAACACATGTTTTTTCCAAATTATTTTTTGCAACTATAAACAAAGCTACAACAAACATCTTGATGTCAAATTGTGAGAGGCTGTAGGATACTGCACTTGGGATTTGTAATTGGATTTGGGTTTAAATCCCAAGCCTCTCTCAACTTACAGGTTTTATGATTTGGGGGAAATTACCAAACCTCTCCGAGCCTCAGTCTCTTCATTTGTGAAATGGGGAGAGTAATACCTTCTCCATTAGGCTGTTTAAATGATGGCAAGTATAGCAAACATCTAAGAGTGCACTTGGTGTAGAATAAATTCTAGGGGAAAAAAGGTACTTATCATTTCTTTAAAAGGACACATAGGTGACAGTCTGTTCTTTTTTACCTTTTCAGATAACCTCAAACAAGAGGCTTCCCAGGAGTTGTTCCAAACTTCCCCTGCTCTGTGCCAGCTCCCCCCAGTGAGGGGCCCCTGCAAAGCCTCTTTGCGCCGATACTTCTACAATTCTACATCCATTGAGTGTGAGCCCTTTACCTATGGTGGTTGTCAGGGCAATGCCAACAATTTTGAGACCATAGAGATCTGTTTGAGGGTCTGCAAACCCCCTGGTGAGTCTGCTGATAGACACAGGAAGAGTAAAGGTGGTGATAGGATGCTGCGCATGTGAAGGGAGAGGGTGTTGGTGAGGATGCTGGCAGTGATGTAGATGATAATGTTACTATGGGAACTGGTGATGATGATAACAAGAGGAATGAGAGGTGTCACTAAGGGCTAGTGGTGATGGTAGTGAGGGTGCTGGAGGTGTAGATAGCAAGGCTGTGATGGACGGTGGCATGGATAGTAAAGATGAAAAGAAGATTGGGGGACTTCCCTGGTGGCACAGTGGTTAAGAATCTGCCTGCCAATGCAGGGGACACGGGTTCGATCCCTGGTTCAGGAAGATCCCACATATCACAGAGCAACTAAGCCCGTGTGCCACAACTACTGAGCCTGCACTCTAGAGCCCGTGAGCCACAACTACTGAAGCCCACGAGCAATAGGGCCCACAGCAACAAAGACCCAACACAGCCCCCCCGCAAAAAAAAAATAAGAAAGCAAGACTGGTTATTGTAGTAAGCCCTTTAAAATACGTGGTGGGGCTGGCAAAAGTGAAGACGGCAATGTAACCTTCACAGGGGTGATCGTGTTGACAGTGACTGTAGCAGTGATCACAGTGGGAGGTGACAGAAATGAGGAGGCCCCCGGGATGGTGGATGTTGAAGGGGTTGGGTGAGGAGTCCAGCTTGATGGCTCTGGCTCTAGGCCGCCAACAGGCCAGCCAGGAAGGGAACTGACTGTCACCTCCATTACAGAGACCAAAATCAAGAGCAGCTGAAGATGAAGCCTGTACGTTCCCAGGCCTTGACTGAAAGCTGGCTTGGCTGCCACTCCTGCGCGGAGGCCCTTTTCTGAACTCATCCTGTCACTCTCTGGGACTGAGTCAATAAAGTGATCACAGTTGATGTGTCCTGAAGTCTTCCTATAAGGGCCCAGGCCTGTCCTCCAAACAGGCATCACCCCCACCCCTAATCTCCTTCAGACCCTCCTTGTCCTATGTCCCCAGAATGAAAATGAGGACAAAGGACACAAGTTCCCCTATCACCAGGGTAGGGTCCTCATGGAAGCCAGACTGAATGGAAGTTTGGGGCCTTGCATGTCTGTCCCTAGATCCTGGCCTGCTGCTCTTTCCTGCCTGGGGCTGCAGGATAAGCCAGAAAGTTCTTCCTGTCCAGCAGGAACCATGGCCTGGAGAAGTGTAGACGGGGAGGAAATTCAGGGAATCTTGGCCAGCTAGGGTGACACTCCCCTCTCCACCCAGAGGGATACTGGAAAAATGAAATTTTTACATATTTTTTAAATTGTGGTAAAATATGCACAACACAAAATTTACCATTTTAATCATTTCTAAGTGTACAATTTAGTGGCATTGCGTATACTCACGTTGTTGTGCTAACATGACCACCACCCACCTCCAGAACTTTTTCAACTTCCCAAACTGAAACTTTGTGACCAATAAAAATTAACTCCCCCTTTTCCCCCTCCCCCCAGCTCCCTGGCCACCACCACTCATTTCTGTCTCTATGAATTTAACTACTCTAGGAACCTCATATAAATGGAATCACACAGTATTTGTCTTTTGTGACTGGCTTGTTTCACTTAGCATCATGTCCTCAAGGTTTGTCCATGTTGTAGCCGATATCAAAATTTCCTTTTTTTTTTTTTTGGTTTGTTTTTTTGGTTTTGTCTGTTCCGCGCAGCATGTGAGATCTTAGTTCCCCAACCAGGGACTGAACCCGTGCCCCCTGCAATGGAAGCACAGAGTCCTAACCACTGCACCGCCAGGGAATTCCCAAAATTTCTTTCCTTTTAAAGACTAAATAATATACATTTCTTAATACCAGACAGGGGCTGCCCCGACCACCATGCCCACCACCCCCTGTAACCCTCTCCTATCCTGCATCTAATCTAACCACTTCCTCTCACTGAAAGCAAAACTGCTGCCCAAAGTCAAACAGCAATACTAGAAGCCAGAACCTAGGATTCCCAGACTGAATCCCTGTTCTGGCGATGTCATTGGTACCACTGGTGTTCCCTTGCTACCCCCATCCCCTTCAGATGTCCTGTTGCCCAGGAGCCAATCTAGACCATGTGAAATCACATCAGGAAGGACACGCTGAGTAGCCAGCCTAGCACTAGGCTCAAGGTGGGGGGAATCCAAAGTTAATGGACGAGGACCTTCCTGGCGGTCCAGTGGTTAAGACTTTGGCTTCCAGTGCAGGGGGTACGGGTTCAACCCCTGGTCTGGGAGCTAATATCCCACATGCCTCATGGCCAAAAAACCAAAACAGAAGACAGAAGCAATATTGTAACAAGTTCAATAAAGGCTTAAAAAAAAAAAGTTCAATGGACCCTTGGGCTTTATCCAAGGCCTGAAATGCTGAAATAGACATGAATACATATACCAGGGTGAGTCAAAACTTATCCACACTCTGGCTGTAGACTTTACAGAAGTTTTAAAATAACCAGAGTGCAAATAATTTTTGACTCACCCTTGTATATTTGAGAGAAAGGGTATGCTTTTCTCTTCCTTTCCCCACTCCCTTTCAGGTTCTGAACTGTTACCCAGAGACTGAGCTCTGGAAGACAGAGTGAGGCTTGCCTTACCTACATGCCAGGCACTGCTCCAGACACACAGCTACAAAAGACAAAAATCCTGGCCCTTATAGAGCATAATCATTAATAAACAAGATAAGTCAGACACACAACACGTTAGATGGTGGTAAGGGCTACAGAGGAAAACAAGACAGACAAGTGTTGAGCTGGTAGCTGGAGCAACAACTTGTTTGTTTTTAAATCTTAATGCTATTTTATTTCCATTAGAAAAATATTATCTATATAAAATTCGGTCCAGTTTCTTCTCCTTTAACTTTACCTCTACCATTCAAACTTAAATGCTTTAATTTTACTCAAGTAAAAGCAGAATCATATATCTGACATGAGAACTAAATATTTCACATCATTAAATTAATGGGGTTTAAATATAACTCCTCTTTCCTACGTGTTATTTTCCTTTACTTTTATTTTTCTGAGTAGCTATGTAATGTCTGTCTGTTTTCCCACATCCAGTAATATGAGTGTTATAGAAGCGTAATTTACATCAGTAACTAGATTCATCATTAATCTTCAATTCATGTTCAATTCCCCCTATAATATGGTCTTTCCACAATAACTTCAGATATTTCAGTCAGCCTTACAGTTGGAGTAACAACTTAAAAATCAGGGTGGCCAGGAAGATCTCATCGATAACCTGATGGTGGACGTGGTGGAGAGGAGTTAGATTCTGAGTTTATTTTGAAGGTAGAGCAAAGACATTTGTTGACAGGGCACAATGGGGAATGACACGAAGGATCAAGGACAAGTCCAAGGTTTCTGGCCTGGGAAACCAGAAAGATGAGAGTTGCCGTTAGCAGAGATGAGCCGACAATGGGTGAGCATGTTTGGAGTGGGGGTGGAGATGATCAGAAGCCTGGTTTTGTGATATTGAATTTGAGATGCCTCTAGACATCCAACTGGAGATGGCAAGTAGGCAGCTGGGTAAGTGAGTCTGGAATTCAGGGAGGAGGTCTAGACTGCAGATATAGGGTGCTGTCTGTACATAGATTACACAAGACATGGTAGTGGAGGGCATTTCTAGGTACTGACTTGGCTGGGGGTATAAAAGACAGCCAGGCCACAACTTTGTGCTTTTCTGAATGGCAGACTCCACTCCATGCAAGCGGCCAAGACCACCTCCCTTCAGATAATCTACCCACCTGCATTCTTGTCTCACTTACACCCTGCATATTTATGCTTGGAAGTGAACCTAAGTAAAAGCATCTTGACCCAGTTGCTTTTGCCCATGGTCTGGACTAGCTCACCCACATCCCCTCCCTTCCTACACATGCACACATGTCATTTGTATGTTCTAGAGGCTCTTGGAAAACCTTCAGAGGTAACTGGAACAGCCTCATCTATGTTGGCTGTACAGACAAAACGAGTACTACTGTATTAAAGACCCTGCACTCATACTTGTGGGGTTTCTAGGGAGCCCCTCACCTTACCCATCCCTACCTCTAGGCCCCAGACCCCACGCCAGAATAGCCCACATCCATTTATACATTTCCATTTGTTGATTGAGCACTTAGAACTTGTCCTGAGTGAAGTGAGGTCCAGATAGAGGACAGCCCCTGTGCCTCTAGGAAGCTCCTAGTCTAACGGAAGTTAAAGGACAGTAACAGCCCGGGTGATAAGGAACATGAAAGCAAAGTCCAGGGCAGAGAAGGGCACCCACAGCAGTGCAGTGTGTCAGGGAAGATTTCCTGGAGGAAGCAACATCTCACCTGGTTTTATAAGTCAGCGTGAACCTGGCAAGTTGAAGGGGGCATGTGGTTGGTGGAGCAGGATATTCTGTTTGATGGGCAAACCATCAAACCACTATAATGGGAGAACTGGGGGAGGGAGGGGTGGACCACAAGTAACTTATACAGTTGGTACCAAGTGTGTCAGAGGAAAAGACAAGATGGGGGCAGGGCAGACATCTGCCTACGAACTTGTTTTACAGGAATCCAGGGTTATACAACCAGGAGAGGTGGACAGGGGCAGGCTTCAACCCAAGGGCTTCAAAGCCTGTGGGTGGTCTAAGGGCCACCCACAACAGAAGCTCCAAAGGAGTCTGATTAAAACACAAAAACTCCAAGGCTGGACTACATCCAGACCGACTGAATTCATAGGGTCTGGACCCTAGGAATCTTCATGATTTCCCAAGAGCCCCAAATGGTTCTAATACACAGTCTGGTTGGGAAACCACCACCCAGAGCTCTTCTGTCTCTCCAGCACTACCCCTGGTGATACGGGACTGGTTCTCAGAGCTTCTAAAAGGCAAAGGATGATTCACTTTCATGGTCATGGAGATGTTGACATAAACACTCCCAGGCAAACCCAGGGAGTTCTGGGAATTACAGTCAGATGATGGTGGTGGGGGAGGAGGGGAGCAGGAGATGAGAAGGAATTTCTGGCAGGGGTGGGAGGAGGCAGGGGAGTTTTATTTGGTTGGTTGGTTGTTTCCTTGTTGGGGTGGGGGAGGGAGGGGATGGGGTAGGAGGTCCTCTACAGGCACCCGGCAAACACACCCTAGTCCCCGATTCTTCCCAGGCCTCAAGGACGGGAGGCAAAGAACCAAGGAATTAGACACTTTTTATTCCACAACCAGTGAACTCCCCCTGCCACACAATGATACGAATTCCTCAGCACATCCTGTTACCCAGGCCAGCGCCATCCAATAGAACTTTCTGCAGTGATGGAAACATTTGTCCACGCTACCCAGTACAGGAGCCACTTATCACGTTTGGTTACCGAGCACCTGAAATGTGGCTAGTACGGCTGAGGAAATGCACTTTCAATTTAAATTAATTTCAATTCAAACACCATATCTGGCTCGTGGCTCCTGTCCTGATAGAGCAGCTCTGGGACCTCGCCCAATCCAGAGATCAGCTTGGTTCAAAAGCCACCTCAGGGGGAGGGCAAGTGGCAGAAAGAGCCTTGGGGGGTCCGTCACCACCCATCTCGGAGAGAAACAGCAGCCCAGCTGTGAGGAGGGCGCATCTCAGAGCGGGGGGACGCCGCGGGCACGCCGGATGAGGTTGGCCAGCCGCTTCGCCAGGCCGCCCTTCCTGGGCTCCTCGATCTGGAAGGTTCGGGTGAGGAGGTTGTAGAAGGAGCCATAGCACACGGCCACCACGGTGCACGTGAGGCAGATGACGTTGTAGGGCATGCTGAAGTCCGGCGTGGGCAGATTCACCAGCAGTGGCTCCGTGTAGAGCCGCACAAAGTAGCTGGAGTCAGAGACTGGAAAGCTGGGGGCAGGAGGGAGAGATGAGGCGGGACGGGTTGCTTCCCTACCATTTCACCACCCCCTCTTCAGGCCACACTGGGCCAGTCTCAGTGGTAAGGGTTTTCAAAGCTTTCTTAGCCTCAAAGCCTTTAAAGCTCAAGATAGAAATCTGATCAAAGGAGAGCTACAGTGTGCTGAGGGAGAGGAAAGGGACCCTGCCTTCACTTGGCTGCCTCTTCCTTAGCCTTCTGGTCTCAGCCTAAAAGCCACCTCCTCAAAGCAGCCTTCCTGGATTACCCACCAGATTACTCCCCAGTGACCCAAGACACTCTAGACCAGCAGCTCCCCTCTAGACTAAGCATAAGCAGGGCAGGGGCAATTCTGTTTTGTTTACTGCTGTACCCGCAGTGCTCTCTGAAGCACCTGGCACCTGATAAGTGCTCAATTAAATACTTCCTAAGAGAACTGATGAGTGAACACGGGCTGCACTTCTCACCTACTGATTCTCCTAGAAGCTGTCTGGGATCATTCCATAAAGACCGTACAAATATTACAGACCACTAGGATTTTCATTAGGACTCAGTAAATCTACTCATTACTTTGGAAGAAGCAACATCTAGGCCCCGCCCACCCTGCAGGAACCTGATCCTCTGTGCTGGTGCCACCCCGATGCCAGCGGCTGAGGTCACACTTACAGGGTGTTGAAGAGGGGACTCTCTTCCCAGTCCACGGGTTTGGCGGCCACCACGCTGGGCACAAGGGCGCTGAGGACAGATGGGCTACAGAGAAGCAGACAGGTATTCAATGAGCTGTGTTCCTCACACCTCCTCCACCAAGGGTAAGTGACATCCTGTTACACGGTGAGTCAGGAGGGCAGAGGGCAGCAGGTGGGGGAGCCCACCTGATATAGAAGCCGTGGTTGGGGTCTGGGGTGTACTCGGTCCACTTAAGCAGCGCCCGCTCAAACTGGATGGAGACCTTGGTGACCGAGCTGGCCGGCAGCTGAATCAGCATCTCCAGGAGGTGGGGCTGCATCCGGTCCTGGGCAGGCTGGTAGTGGATGTAACCTGGAGACGGGCAGAGGCCACCCACAGCTCTTTCCTGGGCTCAGACTACCTGCACCTCGCGTCCCCTACCTATCAAGGTCTTGGGGCCTAGATCGAGGTGCCCAGAAGGAGGGCTTTGGATCACAGAAGCCAGGCAGGCTCCCAGGAGGGAGGAGGATCACAGAAAAGGGAAAAGGTGTTTCCAGGGCAGCCGTCCCAGGACTTGTTCAACCTAATTCATCTCCACATCATGAAAACTGGGCCACCAGACATCAGGTGCCTCACGTGGTGCAACAGGGAGTCCACAGAACCACCTGGGAAGTTTTCTTGCCAAAAATATAAGACCGAAATCTAATCAAGTTTCTAAATGTAACCACTGATACTCAAGAATACACAAAGGATGGAGGAGCATGTTAAACACGGGCAAATCCAGAATGTAGAACATCCTATACGACAAATGACCCAGTTTTGCCAGCAAATAGATTTACAAAAACAAAACAAAACAAAACAAAACAAAACCTGGGAACTGTTTCACAGATTAAAAGAGACTTAAGAGTACCACACCAATAAAGACATGAATAACAGGGGAAATGGGGGTGAGGGGAAGTGTACACAGGAACCCTCTACTTTTTGCTCAACTTTTCTGTAAACCTAAAACTGCTCTAAAAAAATAGTCCTTTAATTTAAAAATGGGAAGGAGAGAAACTTAAGAGCATATCAAGCAAATGTAACATGAGGATGTTATTTTGGTCCAATTCAAACAAACCAATTATAATGTTATTTTCAAGACCACTGGGGAAACAGGAGTGACAATGATAGATTATATATTTGTATACTTTAGTATTTAAAGGTGAATTGATACATTGTTTAGGATTTAAGATACTTCAGCAGAAAAATAACCAAACCAAAAAATAATAATATTATTATTATCCACACTCCGGTTGTATTAAAACTCCTGTTGTCTGCACTGTCTTATCAGCACTTTCTGTTCAAGGCTACTGTCTCCCCAGTTGCTGCTGTGCCGGTGTGAACGTGTTACATCAGTTCACCTGTAACTGAGGTGTGAGCAAAAATGGATGCCCCACTTGTGATTTGCACAAAAGAAAAGCAGCGTGCAGTGATTTGTTTTTTGTGGTCTGAGGGTGTACCTGGTGCCATTATTTATCGAAGACTTTGTGTGCAGTATGGAGAAAGTGTTTTATCGTGAAGAAGTGTGTATGAATGCAGAGATGCTTATTGAAGAGCTGAAGCCTAAACTTCACATTAAATGCAGAGGACAGTGCTATTCAAGGGAGATGTTATCGTGCATGACAACGTACATCCTCACACTTCTGCCCACACTGTCAACACCGCAAAAACTTTGTTTTGAGGTGTTAAAGCATCCTCTATATAGTCCTGATCTTGCTCCATTGGACTTTCACCTGTTATCGCTTCTCGGCCTTTTGGCTAAGATCAAGTGGACTTTCACCTGTTTAGTCCCCTGAAAGCAGTCCTATGAGGACGAAGACTCACTTCTGATGAAGAAGTGAAGACAGCAGTGCATTTGTGGCTCGCAGCTCAGCCTAAAACATTTTTTAATGAGGGAATATGAAAACTTGTTGACAGATGGACAAAGTGTATTGAAAAGCAAGGAGATTATGTCGAGAAATGATGTATTTGTCTTTTCTAAAAGTTAATCAAAATAAATTCTACAGCCAGAGTGCGGATATTTTTTGACTCATCCTCATAAATAAAGGGGAGATGAAACAAAAATGATGGGAAGCTGTGGAACAGAACAGAGAACCCAGAAATGAGCCCACACTTATATGGGCAATTAATCTACGACAAAGGAGGCAAGAATATACAATGAGGAAAAGACAGTCCCTTCAATAAATGGTGTTGGTAAAACTAGACAGCTACATGCAAAAGAAACTGGACTACTTTCTCACACCATATACAAAAATAAACTCAAAATGGATTAAAGACTTAAATGTAAAACCTGAAACAATAAAACTTCTAGAAGAAAACATAGGCAGTATGCTCTTTGACTTAGCAATATTTTGGGGGTATGTCTCCTCGGGCAAGGAAAACAAAAGCAAAAATAAACAAATGGGGTTACATCAAACTAAAAAGCTTTTGCAGAGAAGGAAACAATCAGTAAAATGAAAAGACAGCCTATTGAATGGGGAAGGTATTTGCAAATGATATATCCAATAAGGGGTTAATATGCAAAATATACAAAGAACTCATACAACTCAACGTCAAAAAAAAAAAAAAAGATTAAAAAATGGGCAGAGGACCTGAATAGATATTTTTCCAAAGAAGACACACAGATGGCCAACAGGCACACCCAAAAAAGTTCAACATAACTAATCATTAGGGAAATGCAAGTCAAAACCACAATAAAATTATCACCTCACACCTGCCAGAATGGCCATCATCAAAAAGACAACAAATAACAAGTACTGGTGAGTATGTGGAGAAAAGGGAACCCTTGTAAATGTAAATTGGTGTGGCTACTATAGAAAACAGTAGAGAGAGTCCTCAAAAAATTAAAAAACAGTACAACCATACAATCCAGCAATTCCACTCCTGGGTATCTCTCCGAAGAAAACAAAAACATTAATTCAAAAAGATATATGTGCCCCAATGTTCACTGAAGCATTATTTACAATAGCCAAGATATGGAAACAACCTAAGTGTCCATCAATAGACGAATGGATAAAGAAGATGTGGTATATATAGACAATGGAATATTAACCATAAAAAGGAAACCTTGAGATTTGCAACAACATGGATGGACCTAGAGGTATTATGCTAAGTGAGATAAGTCAGACAAAGACAAACACTGCATGATATTACTTATATGTGGACTCTAAAAAATAAAAACAAATGAGTGAACATAACCAAACAGAAACAGTGTCATACATACAGAGAATAAACAGGTGGTTGCCAGAGGGGAGGGGGAGGGGAGGAGGAGAGAAATAGGTGAGGGAGAGTAAGAGGTACAAACTTTCAGCTGCAAAATAAATGAGTCACAGTTATGAAATGCAGTGTGGGGAATATAGTTAATAGCTATGTATTACCTATGTATGGTGACAGATGGTAACTAGACTTATCATAATCATCATTTTGAAATGTACAGAAACACTGAATCACTATGTTGTGTACCAGGAACTAACACAGTGGTATAGATCAATTACACCTTAAAAATCAACAAACGAGGGGACTTCCCTGGTGGTCCAGTGGCTAAGGCTCCGAGCTGCCAATGCAGGGGCCCAGGTTTGATCCCTGGTCAGGGAACTAGACCCCACATGCCACAACTAAAGATCCTGCATGCTGCGTGCTGCAACTAGAACCCGTCGCAGCCAAGTAAATAAATAAATAAATAAATATTTTTTAAAAATAAAGAACTCATAGAAAAAGAGATCAGATTTGTGGTTACTAGAGGTGAGGGGTGCGGGGAAAGGGGAACTTGGATGAAGGTAGTCAAAAGGTACAATCTTCCAGTTCTAAGACAAGAACTAGGCATGTAATGTACACCATGATAAATATAATAGACACTGTTGTACATTATGTATGAAAACTGTTGAGAGTAAATCCAAAGAGTTCTCATCACAAAGAAAAGAAATTTCTATTTCTCGGATGGTAGATGCCTTAGAGGACTGGGGCGGGGAGGGTGGGGGGGACTCGAGGGGGGGGGAGTCAAGGAAGGGAGGGAATACGGGGATATGTGTATAAAAACAGATGATTGAACCTGGTGTACCCCCAAAAAAATAAAATAAATAAATAAATAAATAAATAAATAAAAAAGAAATTTCTATTTCTTTAATTTTGTATCTACATGAGACAGTGGGTGTTCACTAAACTTACTGTGGTCATCATTTCCTGATGGATGTAAGTCAAATGAGGATACTGAACACCTGACCTTATAATGTGCTAAATGTCAATTATATCTCAATAAAACTGGAAGAAAAAAATTACAACAACAAACAAAAACTCGGCTATGAAGCTGAAGGCTGCTGAGGCTGCGTAACGGGTACGTGGGGGTTCATTACACTACTCCATTTGGGCATGTCTTTGAAATTTTCCAGAGCAAAAGCTAAAAAAATAGTAATGATAAATAAAACAGAAAAACCTACAAAATACACAGGTAGGATGTTCAAAGTAGAGATTTTGAAAGTGGTATGGATAGTGGGGCTGAAAAGAAGTAAAACTATCAACCACAGGCTTAAAAATATGGAAAACGACAGGGGGGTTGAAAGAAGATTGTAAGTCTAACTGTCTGGGATGTGCTATAGCCTCTTCTTCTGTATTACTAGTCTCCCTCCACTCCAAAGGAAAGCAAGTGCTTTTGTGCTATGCCTGGCATCTCACAGAAAGCCCTCAGTAAACAGAAACTCCTCCTTAGAAAAACAGTAGAAAATAAAAACAAATTTTAAAACTTGCACCTCTCTATCCTACCCAAGGAAGCAAAAACCATCTGCTCCAGCTCTGTTATCTTCTTTGTTTCCAACACTGTTCTTCTTGCTAACCCTTTCTCCACCTGAAAGAGTCTATGAATCATCAGAAAACAAAAATATGTGCCCCAAAGCACCAGGAAGGTGGAGGAAGCAGGGAAAAAGATAAGGAAACTCCTGCCCTGATCAAGTCCTATTAAGAGTCACCAGAACTGTGTGGTTTAACTATTTTGGCTTTATAAATACTTCCAGATCTGGCATTGGTGAGGTCACCCTTTCCATTTCTCAAACTATTCCTAACTCATGATGCCTGTGTAGACTGCCGAGGTCTTTCTGAAATTATCCTGAGAACTGAGGCTTTGGGGGACCTGGAGGGAGGTGGAGCGCGGCAGGGGGAGGGGAAGGTGGGAGTCTGGTTCGGGACTCGGTGCTCACTTGGTTTGTTCTCCTTGCCCTTGGAGGTGATGGTGAGGGTGTGCAGGTACAGCCGCAGGTACCAGGGCACAGTGTCCAGCAGCAGCACAGGGAAGGCCCAGTAGGGGTGTGTGTTGTACAGCAGCATGCTCAGCTCCCCGCTCTGCAGCCCATAGCCGCTCACATACCGCTGGGCATACAGGAAGGGCACGGGCGGGGCGTCTGCTCAGAGAAAAGTCAACAGTTAACTACTCCCTTCAAGAAAAAAAAGGGTCACTCACCACCTCCACTTCCTGGGCCAGGTTCAGAGTCTCAAAGCCAGGGAGGGGCTGTGCCATCAGAACTGGGAAACCTGCATTCTGGAATCATCCCTCTCTTCCCCAACCCACAGCAATGATAACAGAATTACTATTATTTACTAAGTACTTATTCAGACCGAGCTCTGCCTGTTCCAACCCAAACCAAGTATTCTCACAACATTCCGCACTTTTCCTTGGTAACACTGAACACAATTGAAATTAATTAATTGTTTGATGCCTGCTTCAATTATTAGATATGTTTCTCAAAAGCAGAGTATTTCTGTTTTCAAATTTGTTGGGACTTCCTTGGCGATCTGGTGGTTAAGATTCCGCACTCCCAATGCAGGGGGCGCGGGTTTGATCCCTGATCAGGGAACTAAGATCCCACATGCCACAGGACATGGCCTAAAAAGAAATTTTGTTGACTGAATGAAAGCATGAATGACCTCTGTTTTCCATTATCTCATGTGATCCGCTACTGTGCCCATTTTCAAGATGAGGCAGTAAGTTTAGGAACCTGCCAAAGTCAAAGAGCTTAGAAAGAGGTGGAGTTAAAACCAGGGTGTCGGACTCCAGAGATCTGGGTCTAAACACAAGCCTGTTATCTCCGTGAAGAGGCAGGACTGTGAGTCTTCCCCATGAGATGACATCTCTGTAGCCCGTGGTGGCTGCAGTTGCCCACCCCCCACCCACCATTCTCTGGGGGTCTCTTCCACTTGAGCTGGAGGTTGAGGCTGCGCGAGTTGTTGATCACGGCCGTGTCCAGCAGGTCATAGACGGCATAGGTCTTCCGGGTGCCGAGGATGACGTCCTGGTACGTGGTAAGAGGGGGCGGGTACACCTCCAATGTCTCATTGTCCTGGGGACACAACGGCAGGGTTGAGAAGCGAGCAGAGAGGCAGGCTGGCCTTGGGAGGAGGACAGTGATGTGTGTGGCTGGAGACCTTAGTACCTGGCTGTAGCTGGTGATGTCCACATAGACTCGGCTCTCCGAAGCCAGGGGACAGGGCTCTGTGAGGGTTCGGGAGAACATCCGGAAGAGGGACCAGTCTGAGGAGCAGAGAGGATTAAGCAGGGTGGGACTAGGTTTGCACCTCATAGATGGGGCGGGGCTGGTGATGGGTGGGTGGAGACAGGTGGCCAAGGCAGCTTACCTTTCTTCCCCTGCCCCGTGACGAAGGCATCAAATACAACAGAAAGGGTCTGCCTCAGCTCCCAGGAGATGCTGGTACAGCGTGCATTCTACCACAAGGGCCAGGTGGCAGCAGTGAGGATCTACCACTCCCCCAACCACACAGTCCCAGGGACTACTACGCAGATGCAATCCCTTGTCTACTCCGTATCTCCCCAACCATCAGTTTGCTACCATTCACTACTGAGCCCTTGACTGTGTGCCAGCAGCTTTATGTGCATCGGTGGGATGAACCATCGCCAACAACCAGAGGAACTGATACTACTATTATTCTCATTTGACAGATGAGAGAACCAGGGAAATAAAACGACTCACTCGAGGTGAAGTCAGCTGGTGAGCGGCTGGGCTAGCAGCTGCCCCCGCACGGCTGCAGCTCTGAGCCACTATGCTCCACGACAAAGACCGAGTGAACAATTGCCAGGCAACCACTCAGTGTCCCCGGTGCGTGGCCAAGGCCCTGGACCATCATTATCTCATCTCCCACTGACTACTGGCTCAGCCCTTGACAGACACTGGGCTGCGTGCTTTACCTGCACCTTCTCTCAGCACCCTGGATGGCCCCCACCACCTGTTTCCCCTGACTTACTCTGCAAACAGGGCGGATATGCACTGCCTGGGAGTGGTAGCTCGTGTGGAACAGGCGATCAGCCTTCAGCAGCACGGAGAGGCCTGCCTAGAGGAGGTGGGAAGACGAAAGGGCAGCGCCCCACACAGTAAGGCACCCAGGCATGCGGCCAAGATTATTCGTCAGGCAGGGAGGGGGCAGCTGCCGACTCCATCCACTCTCTGGGGCTCCCACCCGCCTTCAGGCCCCTCTGGCCTCACCTTGGAACTGCAGGGCAAGAGCTTCTTCCATGGGGTGAGGTTCTCAGTGCAGACAACCTCCCGCGGCAGCACCGCATAGCGCAGGAAGGAGTGATCTGTGCCTGAGGGAGACAGAAGGCTGTCTGGGGAGGACTTTGGGGCCTCCCCTCCTCAGGACCCACACATATTCTCTAGCACCACTGCTCTAACCATCTCGGCTGGTGGGGGTAGGGGGTGCACGAAGGGCGGGGGGCGGCAGGGGGAGGACGCCCTCCTCCCTTTGGGAGAAGGCGATGCAGAGACAGCAGAGTCTCGGGAAGCCTTCCTCTAGGGCCTGCACACCCAGGGGATTTATAACCTGGCCCTGCTGAGGAAGGAGGAAGCAGAGCAGAAAGGAGCCAAAGGCTTGGATAAGGGGTAACAGGAAGAAGGAAGGGGCCGCGAGGGCTGTCTCACCATTGGCCAGCCCCAGGGGTTTGAAGGAGGCAGTGGGCGTGACTGTGTTGGTGGAGTCGATGAAGTTGAGAGAGGCGCAGAAGATCCCTGAGAGGACGTTACTGAGCTCCTTCCAGGACTTATCCACGCTGATGGAGACACAAACCCGCTCACTGCCCCAGGGTTGCATCTGGTCCCTCCCTCAAAGCCTTAAGTTGACTGCCAAGCCATGACGCGGGCCAGCTCTGGAGCCAGAGCTGCCCTGGCTCGGTCTGCTTCCTGGGTCTCCCCAATCAGCCCCTTCTTCCTCACTCTCCTCTGGCCACCCCTGCATCCCCACAGGCCTCTGCTTAGGTGGTTCCTCCTCCCGCCTGGTAACGCCCTCCTGACTCCTCTCTGCTCCCCTTCAGGGAGGTTCCCTCCTCCAGGAAGCCTTCCTGCCCTGCTCAACCACAGTCTCCTCCTGGGCTGCTGCAGTGACCATCTGAGCCTCTCACCAGGGCCCTCCTAGGAAATGGCTGGGTGCCAGCAGCATCTCGTCCTAAGCATCTTTTCTCCTCAACTAGGCTCTGAGCAACTTGAGGACAGGGAGCAAGTCTGGGTCACCCACATACATCCTATAACGCTATGCAAAATGTCCCACACCCCAGAGGCTCAGCTCACTGATCCACCCTGAGATGTGCTTAGCTGGGCAAAATGACATACTTCCCTGTGAATACCCCAGGTGAGTCCTGGTTCTATCCTCAGTGTGCGAAGTCTTACATCTACAGAGGCTCACTGAACAAGGGAAAACAAACATTCTAGGATCCCACAGAAACATCAAATTAAATTAGGTGTTTTTTCTTAGAGAAATACCCAAACAGATTTCCTCTTTATACTAATAACAGAATAAAAGTAGAATTCTGAACATTGCCTCCATATTATAGGCAATTATGAGGGGAGACAGCGACAGCAGAGCAGTTGGGATAAAAGGCAAAGAAGCCAGAGTTCAGGCAAGAGAGGAAGCCTTGGCCAGTGTGGGGGCTTGCTCCTCATCTGACATCACCTTAGAGCCATCCTGGGGGTTTTCAATAGTCCTCAGTTCAGAGCTTTCCAATTGCTCCAATTCTTAGGCCTCAAATAAAGACTGCAAACTGGAAGCCTGAAAGCTCTACCCAAATCATGGCCATGTTTCATTTGACGTGCATGACATTAACCCACATCACATTTCTTAAATTTTTTAATAACTTGCTGAAATTTAAACTTGCCAATTTTCATATTAAAATCCAGACCTCTGGTAATTCTTAAAAAATGTGAATATCTGATGACTGTAGGCCTCTGTTCCCACGTGGCAACAATCCATAGGGGCTGAGTGGCAGCTGTCCTCCCAAGCTCTCCAGCTTGCCACAGTCCCCAACATTCCCTATTATGACCCTAAGTTTTTTTTTTAATCATACACATGCTACTGATTTCCCATAGTGCGATTAAGAGGATACTGTGATGCAACCGCAGTAAATAAAGCAATCTTTCTAATACAGAGATCTGGCATCTTACAGGCCAGTTCTAGCCCACATATATTTTGTTTGGCTCTTGTGGCATTTGATGATGATGATGACGATGATGATGATGATGATGATGATGGGAGTGAATGTCTTTTAAAAGGCTACCCAGTTTGCCATGGCTTTCTACTGCCTTACATCCAAGTAAGCTTCAGATATTTGTTATCTGCCTCTGTAGATATATGCATATGCTACCTCAGGACAGGAAGTATTAGGGGAACGAAGTATATTCAGCAAAGTAAAGAATGCCACTAAGTCATCATATTTCTTACTTTCAACCCCAGGTTTACCCCCATGGAACTGCTGCCCCCAAGGGCAGTGGCAGGATGACAACACCTGCCCTGCCACGTTCCCGCCACGGCCTGCCACAGGCCTCAAGGTGGGCACTCACTTGGTGACGGTGTCTTGGAACCAGACCCACAGCTCTGCGCCTGATGGGGCCTGCAAGAAGGGTGTCCCCCAGTATCGAGTCCTCCAGAAGCCTTGGGTTAACGACAGGTGCAGCTCTCGTAGAGAATACTTGGAGATCAACTGCCCCAGGGCTTTGGGGAAGAGCCTATAATGAGATACTGGAGAAGGGGGAGCGGGTGAGTGATGATCCTAGAGGGAGCGTTCTCAGCCACCCCAAAGAAACAATACACCCCAGCTCTGGGGTCAAAGGATTCTACACTCCAGAGCAGACTCAGTTACTTACTAGCGATGTGATGCTGGACAGGTGCCTTACCTCTCTATACCTCCAATTTCTTCCTTGTAACTGTTCACAGAACTTAACACCGTGCCCAGCACCTAGCATAAATGGTAATCGTCAACAACACCATCATCAGTGTTGTCAACAGAGGGTTCTAACTAAAGGTTTAGAGTGTCAAGCTGCAGCTGCGAAGAGACCACTGGACTAGAAGTCAGGAAGCGACACGGCCTCTCTCCGGGCCTCAGTTTCTACACTGGTACAATAAGATTCTTCAAAAATTATCCCATCCTTCTGCAAAGGCATCTTTGTCGGGCCCCAAGCCCAGGGACCAGAACCTCATGCAGGGATCAGTCCTCGCCCCCAAGGCTAGTCTCCACACCACTCCCAGCAGGCGCCACAGATATCTTTCTCCCGTCAGTCTCCTCTTCTCACCTTCTTCCCGCTGCAGATCCGAATCCCAGCGCGTGCGGAACTGGAATGTGGCGGCTACGTCCCCAGAAGGCAGCGGAGTGATGACGAGCTCCTCCCGCAGGCTGTCGCGTTGGGACTCTGCCTGGCCCCAGACGCCCGGCCCCAGAAGCAGCAGCACCAGCAGAAAAAGCGGCACAGCCGCCGCCATGCCTGCGGCTGTTTCCGCCTCCCAATGGCCCCGCCCCAGCGAAAGGCCGGCCTCCAATAGGAAGAGCGTCTGAGAAGTGACTTCCGGTGCCGTCCCGGAAGCCGGGGTGCGGCTACCACAGCGACGGCCAAGATAGGCCTTTCGGGGGGGTAAAGGGACGCTGATAGGGCACGAAGGGTAGTGGGCACGTGGCCTGGTGGCTGGGGTCTGCGTTGAGGACCGCGTTCCCGACAACAAAGTGCTTAATGATACCGAGCGCCGCCGCTGCCAGTGTGCCTGCGTGATAGTTGAAGTAACAGACTGAAAAAGGTTATTAATTTTGCGAGGTCACACAGCCGGGCTTCTGCTTCCCTTAGCTTCTTGTCTCTCTTTGCCCGGTACTAAACCTAGCCAGGTCTTCTGGTGCATAACTTTCCTGCAAAACTCTCAAATAACTCATCCTTTTATTATGAAAAATCTCAAACATACAGCAGAGTTGAAAGGATGAATACCTGTTACAATGAACTCCTGCTTCCCCACCACCTAGATTTCACCATGAACATTTTACTACACCTGTTTTTTCATATATCAGTTTCTAACTCCCTCAATTCATCTTACGTTTTGATGCATTTCAAAGAAATTTCAGACATGAGGACATGTCTCAAATAGTTTAGCATGCATGTCATTAACTAGAATTCAATACTTGTTTACATTTTTATTTTGGTATAAAATTTACAAACATTGAGTCTGACAAATGGATACACCTGTGTAACTCCTGTCAGGATAGGTTCGTAAAACACCTCAAAGTTGGCTAATGCCCCTTGCCAGTCAATCCCTGTGCCCCCTGCCTTCCAGAAACAATCACTGTTCTGATTTTTCTCCACAAAACGGATTACTCTGTTCTAGAGCTTCATATAAATATGTATACTTTTTTGTAAAGGCTTCTTTCACGGGAAGAATGTTTTGGAGAATCATTCATGTTCTTGCATGTATCCGCAGTTTGTTTCTTTTCATTTCTGTGTAGTATTCATACATTGTCTGAATATACCATAGTTTATCTGTTCTGTCCATGTACACCTGAGCTCTTTCTAGTTCTTAGTTCTTATGAGCTAGGCTGCTATACAAGTTACTTTGTAGGCATATGCTTATCATTTCTTTTGGGTAAATATTTAGGAGTGGTCAAAGAGTAGGAATATGTTTAATTTTATAAGAAAATTCTAGATCTTTCGCCAAAATATATCATGTTATACTTGTACCAACAATATGTGAGTGCTCCTATTGCTCCACGTCCTGGTGAACATTTAATTTGGGGAGCTTTTTTGTTTTTGCCATGTGGGTGTGTATGTAGTGGTATCTCATTGTGGTTTTAATTTGCATTTCCTTGATAGCTATTGATGTTGAGCATTTTTTCATGTGCTTGTTGGCCATTCATGTTTTCTTTTGTGAAAGATCTGTTAAAATCTTTTCCCACCTCTCCCCTTTTGTGCAGGCTTAAGTTGTAGGAGTTCCAAACAATTCCTGCTTGGTTTTTCCACCTGCCCAATGGAGTACACGTTCATGAAGGATTTTGTAGACAGTCTCTTGGTAAAATTCACAACCATTTGGCTCTGAAGAGCCAAATTTTGTTGTCTGCCAGGTCTGCCTAGATATACCCCTGACCCACCAGAGAGGAAGTGTCAAAAAAGATGTCTTTATCTCATGATGCCTCATTCTACTTACATCCAGTGTCCCTGTGCCCCTAGACATGGAATAGAAGGAGGGCCATGAGCTTAGATGTCAGACAGATGTGGGTTCAAATCCCCATACCAGCCTTTAATCCACATGAGCATGAGCAACCTGAATGCCACTCTTCCTGCTCTGTAAAATGGATAAGCCTGCTTTCAGGGTTGTTGTAAGGATCAGAAATTAGGTACATGTAGAATCTGGAATGTAGTAAATGCTTAATAACCTCTACTAACCTTTACTCAAAGAACTCTATGAGGTAGGTACTGTTATCTCCATTTTACAGATGAGTAAACTGAGGTACAGAAACTGAAATAATTGCCAAAGATCACAGTGAGTGATGGAGCCAGAACTCAAGTCCACAGTATCAACTTCAAAAAAAATTTTTTAAGGTAGTTGCAATTACAATTATGATTACCTTGCACTTCTATGCCTTGTTTCCTTTAGAAATTGCTTGTCCCATCACTCAAGATCCAGCCAGCCCCAGAGAAGACTTACCTTCTCCCTCTCTAGTGTACTACAGCGCACATTATAGCTCCATCATCTGTGGCCATGTCTCTTCCTGGAAGAGCTCTTGGCCACCTCAGTACTTCTGTTGCATAAGCAAGGAGGCTAGCACATGGTGGGGACTCGGTAATGTTTGAATGAACAAACAAGATAACATCACAACTCCATTCCATGTTGTCCCTACACTGCCATGCTGGTCACAGTATCAAGTCCTGTGCACTCCTGGGGACTGCTACAGTGTGAGCCGTCTAGGGGATCTTCCCCTGAGATGTGTCCCTTCTATTTCCTCCACAGTACAGAATTCTACAGCAGGAATTTGTCTTCTCCCCTCCTCCCCAGAATCTATGACAAGTCTATTCAATGGACAGAAGACACCACACTGTGGCTTGGAGACTGAAAGCTGGGCTGCTTGCCTCGGAGTTGGCTCCAAATCACCCCATCTCCAAGGGCCCTTTGCGGCCTCGAAAAAACAGTCAGCTGGAGATGCTGGCTCTGAGGGCCAGCCAAGCCCCTGTGGTTTGGCAGAATAAGAGGTCATTGTCCAAACAGGAAGTGGTCCTGGGGTCTCAGCTGACCCTAGATTTTCCCAGGCAGGGCTGGGGCTCATGGAAGCTGAACTGAAGGCTCCCTGTAGGCTCACAAACAATTCCACCTCTGCAAAGTGCTGTAGATCCCTCTCCCCAGACAGCCTCCCTGACCCATACCTCACAGACCTTAGCATTGTGTGCCTGGGGTTGTCGACATGTTGATAGCAACCAGGCTAGGCTAGCTTCCCATCATTTACCTTAGAGGGGAGTGGGGAGATTCCAGGAGCTGAGAAGCCCTGCAGAGCAGAGCTGCAGATATGATGGGGTACAGCCCAGGAGAAGGCTCAGCTGCAGTCAGACAGGAGGTTGAGCATCGCTACTCTGAAGGAAAGCACAAGAGGACAGAGACCGTGTCTTCTGTGTGCAGCAAAGTCATTGGCAACCCAAAAAAAACCACAAAATTTAATATGAGGCTGGGCCCTGGCCCAGCTTAGTGGATGATCTCAACGGACACAGAGACTTTTAGACAAAAGGAACACAGAACTCCCACAAGTTTTTCAGTAGAACTAGGAAACGCACTTAAGAAGTGTCACTTACAATAGCCTCCTGCAGGGGTGGAAGCAAAATGGGGCTATTGGGAAGACTGCAGCCCTGTCACTCAGCCTGGATGCACAAAGAGCTTTGAGATTTAGGCTGAAGGTCATTGATTCCATGGGTAGTTTGATGTATGAAGGGAGGTGGAATGATTTATTTTTTCTATATGAAAAATGACAATGTTCCTTAAGTCCTATAACCCTCCTTTTATTCCAGTCTCTCCCTGGGCAAGCTCACCCGTACCCGTAGCTACACTTACCTCCTATGCACTGATAACTCATCTATTGATTTTCCAGTGCAATCCTCTCATCTAAATCCCACTCTCATGGGTCCAAGTGCCTACTCAAAATGTCCTCTTGGTCTCAAAAGCACCTCAAACTCAACATGTCCAAAACCTAATTTATGGCCTTTTCCCCAAAGCTGGTGCTCTCCTAAACTCTCCGTCTGGATGAAGAACCCTCAGAATCATCCTGTTGCACAAGGCAGAAGCAATGGCGGCACCCTTCAGCCCTTCCTCTCTTACACCCACCTATCTAAATATTTTGAAATTTGCCTCCCCAATATCTCTTCGTTCCTTCCACTTTTCTACATTTCCACCCACCCCACCCCCCACACCTCCACCCTATTCCATTTTTATCTAGAAGGCTGCAAACATCTCCTGGTCTCCAGGCATCCACTTTGGTTCCCTCCAATCAGTACATCTCTACAAGGAGTCCTTCCAGCCATTCTTCCCCTAAACTACTCCTACTCAGCCTTCAGATCCCAGCTCAAAACCACTTCCCCCAGGCAAACACCTTGTGACCCCTCTTAATAGGCTGTTAACTCCTTCCTACCACTACTCCTAGTTGCAATTTTACATTTGGGCCCCCAGTAGACCCTGAACTCCACAGGAGCGGGACCAGATCTTTTTTTTTTTTTTTTTTTTGCCAATACCACATTCCCAAGGCCAAGCTCAGTGTCTTACACATGTTAAACGCTGACATTTAATATTTATTGAATGAATGTCATTTATTTGCTTATGCCCTGCCTCAACCCCATTAAGCTAATCACCATTATCTTCTGGACCCCTGTTATCTCTTGCATGGATTATTGTGTTATGTCTGTCTGGAGCCTGTCCTCTTCCAGTATGTTCTCTACACTGCAGCCAGAATTATCTTTTTAACAAGCAGTGTTGACCACTTGCAATCCTTCATTACTCCCAATAAAGTTCAAATTTGTAAAACATGTAAACTGCTAGTTATCTATCCAATGACTATTGTCCTCTTGTCTTTTAGTAACATAACCCAGATTTTATCAAGACAGCAGGTTGCCTGTCCAAGCACCCTAAGGGACTGTCCCAGCCTCTGCAATAGCCAGGGTGCTTCTAAGAGGTTTGACAGGAAGTACAGAAATCAGATGCATTGGTAACTGAAACTTGAAGGGTTATTGTCTTTCCAAAGGCATAGATTTCCTTTCTTCTGGATAATGCTGTGTCCCTATGTCTACAAAACATCTGTAAATGAAGCAATCCTCATGTTACCAAGTTCTGGCCAACGAGATGGAAGTGGACACTATTGGTTAGAACTTCTAAAAATGCTTCTTGAAGTGGGAAGATAGAGGGCTGTGCCTTTTTAGCTTATCCCCAATTTCTTCTCCTGCCTTCTACCAGTTTCAAGGACATGACAGCTATTTTAGACATGAGGTATCAATGCAAATTCCAGCCATGGGCCTCAGATGGCTGAGCAAAAAGAGCCAAAAAGGACCTTGGTGTCCAATAACTGTGGAGCGACCATATAACCCTGTACTTTGGACTTCTTTTTAAGAGGAAACAAAATTTATATCTTAAAAGTCACTGATATTTTACTAGCAAACTGAAACTTGATACAGGCTTCAAAGCATTTCGTGACCTGACCTTTGTCAATCTTATCTCTCCCTTCATCTCCTGCTCAAATTCAACAATTCAGCTGAGCTGAATGTTTTTTCAGTTCCTCAGGACTATTTTTCTCCATTTAAAGTGCTTCCAAGCTGCCCTTTCTGCCTGGGTTACAGCCCTCACCTGGCTAACTGCTACTCATCCCAGCTTAAAAATCATACAAGCTAGGTTAAGATGCCCATTTTCTGGTAACAGAATAGTTCCTCATCATGCTACTTATTGTGCTGTGAATTGTAGTAGTTACTTGATTTTCTCCTCCATGAAGGCAGGGAGCCTGTCTTGTTCAAAACTACTCCAAATCTCGAGCTAATTCCAAATAACTAATTCTTGAATAAATGGAGTAAATGAGTGATGGGAACATGGTATTGCTTAGAGAGTTAAGAAATATATTGGGTTTGATATTTGTACAATGTGAAAAGATGAAGTGGAATGGTTGGTATATTATTATCTGTTTATTATTCATACCGTGCCCTGTTCCAAAAAGTATGTAAGGAAGCAGGATGGCCGGAGTACCATCTCACTGGGAGTGTTAAGGAGTTCACGTCCATTTAGAGACACTGGTTTAGGAGACTCTATCAGGAGACTGCAGGATAGTCTGGAGGAGGGAAGAGTGCTAAGAAAAGCAGTGGCATCTTGTCCTATCTCATCTTCCATCTCCTCACTTGGGGGCCCTACCTCAGAGTAAGCCAAAAACTGGCAGGAAGGTTGCAGCAGGTAAAGGTTAGCAGTAAAGCAGGAATGGGTTAATTCTCAGAAAGGTACACCATCCTACCATCCTTTCCTCCCTCTGGTGCCTACTGCAAGTAAACAGTCTGGTCTTCTCCAAAGGGCTCTGCCTAGGCCTGGGGTCTCAAGTGGAGAATAGGCAGCTCAATCAGTCTGTAGGTGGGAGCCCACTGCTAGCTGCAGGCTCCAGGCTCTGCCCCGCCGTCTCCCCCATCCTCCTCCTCGTCAGACTGTGCTAAGGGCGTGTCTACTCCGCCGTCACTGACATCTGGGCTGTGCGGGTTGATGGAGGCGTCAGAGGACGAGGAGGAAGTGCGGGATGTGGTCCTGTCTGGTGTGGGCATTGGCAGGCTCGGCTCCTCGGGATAGTCGTCCGCCCCTGCCCAGAGAAAAGAGCTGGTCAGGGCCACAAACAGCGCTTCAGAGGACTCAGAAATGATTCAGCCAGGAGACACTGAGGCCCAGAGAGGGGCAGAGACTTGACTCAGCCACCCGGCCAGTCTCCTGACTCCCAGTTCCTCCCACTTCACTACACCATGTCTGGGCTCTAGAGTCAGGTAAATCAAGTCAAGAGTTCAAGTTCTACCTACATCACTTCCTTGCTACTGAGTAGCTTTGAGCAATTCACTTTCCCTCTCAAGGACTCTGCTCCTCCTCTGTAAAAAACGGACCTACATTCCAGAGGGGTTTTAAGGATGAACTCTGAATGTCTGTAAAATGTCTGGCACATAAGAGGCCATCAATAAATAGTAGCAGTTTTAAGTAAGAGAATATCTATCTTATAGGTTAAGCATGTGGGCTTTGGAGTCAGATAGCCATGGTTTGAATCCAGGTTTTCCACTTTCTGGCTATGTGACAACCATTACTCTGAGTCTAATGTCTTTTTTTTTTTTTTTAATATATCTACACATATATTTTTGCCCAGGCCACACGGTATGTGGGATCTTAGTTCCCTGACCAGGGATCAAACCCACGCCCCTTGCATTGGAAGCACGGTATCTTAACCACTGGACCAAGAGGGAAGTCCCTCTAATGTCCTTCTCTATAAGATGGGAATAATCCCACCTGCCCTAATAGGACACTGTAAGACACTGAGATAATATATGTAAAATATGTTAGCACAGTATTAGAAAACTAATAAAGTGCTAAATAAATATTAAGATGACTAAAACTGCTTTAAAATTGATATTTTTACATTACTTTAATTATGTTAATTACATTAATTTCACAAATATAAAATCGACAAAGGCTAAGACGGTTGGGCCTTCCTAGAGTTTTGGATTAGGAATCTGTAACCCAGCTTCCCTCAAGGTCAACTTCCCTAAAATCAGAACAGACAGCTGCTTCGTGGGTGGAAATGCCCACTCCCAGCACCTACGTGCATACTTCCCCAGCCCAGCCTTGCAGCCTCACTTCAGAGCCGTGACATCCGGCTCTGGCTAACCAGCGCCCAAGTGCCCAAAGCAGAGGGGCATACCAGATGTCTGGGGGGTAGGTGGAGGATCTTCGCAAGGCAAGAACACATCAGCTCCATCTTGATCCCCAAGGTCAATAAGTTCCACTTGCTCGAGTGTGTCCACATTCACCTCCATGGATGAGATACTACCTATGGGGGCTGCAGATCAAGAAGGGGGCAAGTCAGGGGGAGTCAGGCCAGAGCTGATAGGATGGTCAGAGACATCTGTCAGGTCCGGAGATAGACGTTTAGAGGGGAGGGACCAAGAAAACCAGAGGGGAGGGGCCAAGATTCAGGACCTATAGGACTTCCTCCCTGCCCAACCCCAGCCCCTCTCCCCAGGACTCAGAACTTACGTCTGTGCGACTCGAGATGCAGGTGGGACAGGGGGAAGACAAACTCTGTCTCAGGCTGTAAAATGTCCTCAAAGAATTTCTGCCGCTCCCGAAGGCGGAGCTGCTGGCGCTCCAGGGCTGCCCGCGGATTTGGGTCCATGTCAGCTCCTGGAAGAGCAAGGACAGCTATGAAGTTAAGAGGGAACACCGTGGAGGCGGGGGCTTGGGGAGCCCTGCAGCCAGCATCCCAGCACTGGGGCCTCTGGTTGCAGCCTGGACACTTCTGGACTTGACGACCTCCTTCCCTTCCCTGAAACAAAGTCCATTACCACAAACTTCAAGTCTCACGCAGAGGCAGGGCTGACCCTAGCTCCACAAAGGGGATGCCAGTTCCAGGCACAGCAAAAGAGGCTCCTCTGTATTCAGGGAACACAGCCAATGGCCAAGTCTCAGTATCATGCCCTTCAGAGAGAGACTGGAAGGGCTGGGTCAGCTCAAATGGGGGAGGCACTTTTTAGTATATGTGCTGCCGAAGCGAGCACTTGGAGGCACTTCTTATACTTAATGGACCCAGCCTCTCCTCAGAAGGCCGGGGAAGAGGACAGGATAGAGATCTCAGAGAGGAATGTCCCTTCCTCCATTGCTGCAACTCTGGTTCCTAGCCATTCTTCAAAACCCAGACAAAAGTTAAAACAGCCCCTCCCCTACTCTCCCTCTACACCTACACACCTCTCCCTCTACACCTACACACACACACACACACACACACACACACACACACACACACACACACACACACACACACACACACACCATCACCAGCATCCCCTCCAAACCCTGCTCTTAAGTCACAGACTTGACTTCTAGACTTGGCTCTGTGTCTAAGGAAGTCATCTTCCCTAGCCTCAGTCTCCCCACCTGAAAATGGCATCATCCTCCTACCTGCCTCCAACACAAGACACAGATGGTGAAGGTGCTCCGTAAAACGGAAAGCTCCGGGTTCCCGTGCTATTTAGAGGACATCATCTCTTCTCTGCCTCCCACACCTCTTTATTTGAGCTCCTCTCTTCTGACACATCCCACCGTCTGACCTCTCCACTAGTCAGCAAGTAGCAATCAGAAGGATGCAATTCAGACCCGGCCTTCTGGCCCCCAGTGCTGAGAGCTTTCCAGAACACCATTCACTCGGATTCACTCCATTTCCTTCCAGAGCCCATCACGGGAGGCAAGGAGGTATCTAGCTTGAGGACCAGATCATCCTCCTCCGCAGACTGCCTTTCCCCACCTCCTCAGAACTCAGCATATCCGAGACCCCAGCCAGCTCCACTGGCGCTGGGGTGGGCTGCGAGCGACCCAAACCCAAGTGGGCCAGGCAGGGCCAAGGAAGTGTGGGGAGACCATGTGGCCAGAGCTGGCAGCGGAGGAGGGAGGCGCTGACGCCGATGCCTGGGAAAGGCTCTTAGTGCTGCCGCCCAGGTCACAGCGCTAAAAATACCCAGGGCCCCTGGGGCTGTCTGCTCTGGCAGGGGGGCGGGGAAGGGAGAGGAAGAGGGTTGGGGAGCTGGAGGGGACCACGGGCTCCGGGACGCCCCCTCTCTTTCCCCCTCACCCCATCAATCTCAGGAGACTGGAGGGGCTGCCCCCTGGTGAGCCACGGAGCTAAGCGCCGGGGAGAGGAAGGGGGTTGTTTACGTAACTGAAGGTGTAGGGGAGAGGCGAAGAGAGAGCTGAAGAGATTTGGGGGGCCGGAGGAGGCCAGGGGCCCCGTCCGTGGAATGGAGAGCTCCCTCTTGGTCCTGCCCCACCCGCACTGGAGTCAGAGGGAGCGAAAGAATTCCCTAAAAAGGGACACGCTGCGACCGCGGGGAAGGGGCGGGGAGAGGCGGAGGGGGCCCCCGGCGCTGCACTCGCGCTCCAGTCCCCCCGGTCTTCCGCGGCACCTGCGCCCGCCCGGCCGAGCCCCTACCTGCCGCGCCAGGCGCCCGCGCTGACTCAGGCTGTCCGCTCCGGCGCGACGGCGGCGGGGCCGTGGGAGCGGGCTGCGCCGCCGGGTCTCCCCCGGCACGGACGGGCTCTGGGAGCCGGGAACGAGGAAGAGGCGGGAGGCGGAAGTGGGGGAGGGGCGGCGGCGGGCACACGCGCTCCCTGCCCATCGCCCGGCGGCCGCAAGGAGACCCCGCGGGCGCGATCGCTCGTACTTCCAGGGCGGGCAAAAAGTTCAGGGCACGCATCCCTCCTCCCCGCGACCCGCCGGGCCCCTCGGCGCTCCGCCCGGCTCCGCGCGCTCGCACACACTTGCTGCGCCCCGCCCGCCCGCGCGGACTCGCCGCGGGGACACGCGGGCTCTCGGCCCCGGCACCCTGCTGCTCCCCGACTCCCGGGCAGCCCCGACGCAACCTCCACGCGCCGGCACCCGGATTCCCCCGCACCCTCCGCCACGCTCGGCACGCTTAGGGGCACACCTCTCGGGAAGGCGCACGCAGGGGAAGAGGGACTGGGGACCCGCTGCGGCCCGTCAGGGCAGGTGCACTGCGGCGGAGGCCCCCCGACCCTGGGACTCACCCAGCAGCCCCGAGTCCCTGGCTCCGGGAAGGACAGAGCCGCCGCCCAGCCTTCCAGCGCACTGGGCGGGGTGGGCGCGGGGACGGGGCGGGTCGGGGGTGGAGGGGTGGGCCGCTGCGCCGCGCCCCCGGACGCCGGAGGGGAGCCAAGTCCTCCAGGGTGCCAAGAGGGGCGCTGCGCGCCCCGGCTGGCGGGGGTGGAGGAGCAAGGCGGAAACTGGGCCCAGAGGGGAAACGCTTTCCCCTCTCGCAGTGCCTCCTTGCTCAGACCAGGGTCAGAAGAGTCTCCTCGGTCAGACCGAGGCCCTGTGCTCATTCTCTGCGTCCTCACTTCCACCCTGCGCCCGTACGTAGCTCCAGAAACCGCGGGGTTCGGGGTGGGGGGCGTCTGTCGGAGATGCTTCTGCCGTGGGGTCATTCGACCATTCATTCGACAAACATCTGAGAGCAAGCCAGAAACTAGGAGTCATCCTTGGCATCTCCCTGTCCTTCGTGCCCACACTAAAATACATCTCCAAAAATGTCCATTCTTTTTCCTAAATATCTTTCCAATCTACCGCTCCTCTCCGATTCCACCACCGGCTCTCCCTTGGCCCCTACAGAAACCTTCTCTCTGGTTTTCTTGTACTCTAGTCCTGCTACACTCAATCCCCCACAGCAGTTAGTCATCACTGTAGAGCGCTAACCATGGAACCCCACATCAGTCATTTCAAAACGCAGGTCTGATGTGCCACCCCCTGCTTAAATCCCTCCTTTGTTAGAATGAAATCCAGGTGCTGATATCTGAGCTGAGTCTTAATGAGTTCAACAAGCAGAGAAGAGGGGGAAGGGCATGTACAGAGGGACTGAGGTGTGAAAAGCCCTGACATATTCAGGCTTCCCTGTCAGGCGACCTGCTAGCACTCAGTACAAATACCTAAAGCTCTGCCTCTTCTATTGTTACTGGGATCTCTAAACAATCGGTGAGGTAAATACAGCAAGCAGCCTTCCCATTATTTCACCAGCAAGGAAACTAGTTTGTGGCAGGCAACAAGTGCAGTAGTTAAGGAGCACAGGCCTGGGAGTCAGGGCCTCTCGGGTTGTAAACCTAGCTCAGGTGTCTAGCCAGCTGTGTAAACAATTTCCCTGATCCTTGATTTCTTTGCCTATTAGGTAGTAATAATTAATCCCTACCTCCTATGAGATAATTCATAGAAAATGCTTAGTACAGGACTCAGGCACTCTGGAGATGCTCAATAAACATTAGCTGTTTTGATCATAATCGGTTCTGAGAAAGAGAGGAAACTGCTTTCTTCCACGAATTTCTAAAATTATAGGAAGTACACTCTAATCTTCTACAGAGCTTATTATATGCCTGTCACTGTTCTAAGTGCTTTGCATGTATTAACTCTTTTAATCCTTTTAATCATCCTGTGAGGTAAATACTATTTTTACTTCCATTTTATAGAGACAGAAACTGAGATATAGAGAGGTGAAGGAACGTGTCCAAGGCCATCCAGCAACTGATGGAGCGGAAATTCAAACCCAGGTAGGCTGCTTCCAGAGACTGTGCTTGTAACCATGGCTCCCAGCCTGTTCCCCTTTTATCCTGTTGCAGTTTTCATCTTCGAAGAAATGTTTTGGTCAACTTGATTCTTATTCCTCATTAATGGGTGGAGTAGATACTTGGTCCCACTTTCTAGCACAGAGGAATGAGCTAAAGTCAAAAGTACAATGGATGAGAGCGCAGCTCCCAAAGTCACCTCCCCCCTTTTCAGGCCTGCCCCTGGGAACAGGACTGCATGGATTATCTTGAGCTGTCCCCAAGATGTTGACAGATCAGGAACCTCTCTGCCCCTTCTCTTTGCCAGATATTTGCCACCATAAAAGTGGGGGGGGGGGGTAAGCATCAAGTTAGAAATAATTCACGGGGCTAAGCTGGAAGGGTATCAGCCAAGAGAGAGGCCCAGGCAGCAGACCCAAGGGTAGATGGCAAAAGGAGCAGTGAAAAAGTAGATGGCTTAGACTTCTGGGTCCACCTAGGATGCTGAAAGCTGGGAAGAGCATCATTACCACACTAACAACAATTTTTAAAAATTGTTAGGTAATTAAAAAAAATTGTTAGGTAATTGTATATAAAATATTTTGACTTTTGTCGAACCCATCAGTGAGCTGAGGTTGCAAAGCAACCAATTAACCTGAATTCCAAAGAAGGACAGGCACCTCCAAGAATTTTGAAATTGGACATAGGCACTGGCATACCTATTAAGTGGGAGGAAGGCAAGGTCTCCATGCAAACAGGTAAGAAGAGTTCGGCTACGGTTTTTATTGCTAAAGACCAGGTATGGCTAGCATGAGAGTATAGAATCCTTGGGAGTCACAGGCACTAAAAGTAATCACAGAAACAACAAAACCAAACTTTGTTCAACTCCTGACAAGACTGACTCAATTCTCAACACTAATGGCCTAAGAAAAGAAGAGATATGAAAATTTCCAGGCAAAAATAATATTGACCTCAGCCTCTACTGTTCTACACATTATGTCCAGGAATCAAAAATTACAACACACACATAAAAAGCAATTTAACAAAAAACAAACAAACAAACCCTGTTGTTAAGAGACAGAGCAATCAACAGAACCAGACTCAAGACCTAGATAACTCTCTGGAATTATCTGCCGGAAAATTTAAAACAACTATAACAATATGTGAAAGGCTCTGTTGGAAAACATGGACAACATGCACAAACAGAAGGGGAACTGTAGCAGAGAGATGGGGATTATAAAAAGGAATCATATGGAAAACGCTAGAAATTTTAAAAACATGTAACAGAGATGAAGAATGCCTTTGACAGCCTCATCAGTAACTCAACACAGCTGAGGAAAGAATCAGTAAGCCTGAAGATAGGTCAACAGAGACTACCCAAACTGAAACGGAAAGAGAAAAAAATAGTGAAACAAAACAAAATTAAAAACCCTGAAGATTCAAAGCTAACATATGCATAATTTGAATCCCAGAAAGAGATGAGATGGAGATAGAAACACACACATACACACACATTCACTGAAATAATAGTCAATAATTTTCCAAAAATAATGAAAGGACCATAAAGCCAAAAAACTCACAGAATCAAAAAAAAAAAAAAAAAAACCATTAAATACCAATAGACAAACACACAGACACACAAGTGAGCACACACCCACAAACAAAACAAAAAATATGATCTATCATATTCAAACTGCTGAAAACCCAAGAGAAAATCTTGAAGGCATCAAGAAGAAAAAGACAGTATCTACAGAGGAACAAAGATAATTACAGCAGACTTCTCACTAGAAAAGAAATTATATGACTAGAAGATAATAGAATGATATCTTTAAAATGCTGGAAGAAAAAAAAGACTGTGAACTTGCAATTCTATACTCAGCAGGAATCTCTCTCAAACATGAAGGTGATATAGTAACTCCTTTCAGATGAACAAAAACAGAAAATTCATTACCGGCAGATGAGCATTACAAAAAATGGTAGAAGACATTCTGGAGGCAGAAAGAATATGATACTAGAGAGAAACCTGGATCTACAAAAAGAAATGAAGATCTCCAGAAATGGATGAAATAAAGGTAAATATGAGATATTTTTTGTTTTTAATCATCTTAAAAGATAATTGACTGTCTAAAGCAAAAGAGTAGCAATATATGGTGGGTGTAGAGCATATATAAAAGTAAAATGTATGACAATCACAATAGAAAAGATGATGGGAATTAGAAACACACTGTGAAATAGTCCTGCTATATAAGAAGTGGTATAATATTAATTGAAGATTGACTATGACTAATTAAAGATATATACTGTAAATGCAAGGGCAACCACTAAAAAATGTTTGAAGAGGTATAAATAACAAGCCACTAGTGGAGATAAAGTAGAATCATAAAAGTATTGAGAGGTATCCTCCCTGGGCCTCCTTGTATTCAACATGTCAAGATTGCAAGGATCTGACTTCTGTTTCACCTGGGCCCTTGCTCAGAATTAATACAGCTGGCAGTTTTGAGAAATAAGACCAGGTCTTTCTCAAAGGCAGGCTTGCAGACTGCTTGTTATAAAAGTACTGGGCCCGGGTTCCTCAGCCATGATGCAAATCCACTGTGTGTACCATGCATCTGGGACCACTGTATCACTTGTTGAACTTAGGGCTGAGGGAACCAACACAAAACTACACTGATGTTCATGTTATTTGATGCTCTATGAGTAATAAACTGTCTTGATTGGATGCAGTAAGTCTCATTGCTTCTTCTGGTACCCATAAGGTTTTTCTCTGATGAAACATAATCAATTAATCCAAAGTAAGGGGAAAAAAGAGGAAAAACAAAACAAAGCACAGATTAAAAAAAATAGAAAACAAATAGCGAGATGGAAGATTTTCATCCAATTGTGTGAATGAATGGCAACCAATTAAAAGACGGGTTAGTAGACTGGGGGTAAAAAAACAAGAGGCAATAATATGCTCAATTTAACTATAAGGAAACATATGAATCAAAAGTAAATGGGTGGAATAAGATATACCATGAAAACTAATCAAAGTAAACTGGACGAGCAATATTAATATCAGAAAAAGTAGACTGTAAAAGAAAGACTATTACCAGGGATGAAGAGGGACATTACATAATGATAAAAGGTTGTTCATTTCACCAGGAAGACTTAACAATCATAAATGTGTATGTGTACACCTAATAACAGAGCTTCAAAAACACGAGGTAAAAACAGACCTAAAATAAGAAAGAGAAAAATCCATAACACAGTTTAGAGGATTCAATGCTTCTTTCTCAGTAATCAATAAAACAAGTAGGCAGAAAAAAAAAAATAAGGGTACAGAAAACCTGAACACTATTAACAAACTTGTTCTGATTGACATTTTTATAGCATCTTCCCAGCAGAATAAACATTCTTTTCAACTGCACATAAAACATTCACCAAGATACATCTTCTGGGCCATAAAACAAACCTCAACAAATTTAGAAGAATTTAAATCATACAAAATATGTTTGATGACTATAAAAGAATGAAAATATAAATAACAACAGAAAGAGGTCTGGAAAATAGCCCAATACTTGGAAATAAGACACAACACTTCTAAATAACCCATGAGTCAAAGATGAGGTCCAAAAAGAAATCAGACAAATATCTTGATTGAATAAAATTGAAATGTAGCAACCAGCCGCCAAAAAAGCTCCCAATGTTCCTTGCCTTCTGTTTATTCGTGCCTTTGTGAGGGCCTCCTCTGCACTGTATCAAGGTTACATTATGTGACCAAGAAGACATGGGAGATGATGGTACATCATGTCCAAAATTAGGATTAAAGAAATTAAAAACCCACAGCTTCCATCTTGGGTGCATGTTCTCTCTATTGCTTGGATCACTCACTCTGGGGGAAGCAAGATAATATGTTGTCAACAGCCCTATAAAGAGGCCCATGAAGCAAGGAACTGAAGATTCCAGCCAACAGCCAGTGAAGAGCAGAGGCAGCCAGCAACCCCATGAGTAATCATGGAAGCAGATTCACTGGCCCCAGTAGAGCCTTAGGAATGATCGCAGCCCTGGCCAGCAGCTTGACTGCAACCTCAGGAGAGACTGAGGCAGGACCACCCAGCTAGAGCAGTCCTGGATTCCTGATGCCTAAAACCTTTGAGATAATAAATTTCTTGTTTTAAACTGCTAAATTTGGCGATGATTTGCTCTGCAGCAATAGATAACACATAAGGATTTCAGTATTGGACAGGTGCCGCTGTAACAGCACTCTGAAGTGTGGGAGTGGCAGTGGACTGGCCATAGACTTGGGAAGGGTGTACTGAAAGCCCAAAGTGCTTTGAAAAAGCCGCGGGCCTTTGATAAGATTGCCGCCAGGGCATACAGGAAAGTCGGGTAAACACTACTGAGAACTGGGGAAAGAGGAATTCCTGTTAAGCTATAGCACAAAGTTTAGCAACTCTGTTGCCTGTGGTAAAGTGGAAAGCAGAAAATATGCCTAATGAGTTGGGATCTGACTAAGGATATTTCCAAATCTAGTGTTGAAGGTGCCACCTGCTGTCTTCTTGCTCCTTCTAGTAAAACACAAGAGGGGAGAGAGAAACTAAAGCAGCAGTTCTCAAGTGAGGGTGATGGCACCAGGGTGGGGGTGGAGGAAAACATTTGGTTAAGACTCTGGGCTTCCAATGCAGGGGGCACAGGTTCGATCCCTGGTCGGGGGACTAAGATCCCACATGCCACATGGTATGGCCAAAATAACCAAAAAACAAAAAGCTGGAGAGGTTGCTACTAGTATCTACTTAGTAGAGGCCAAGGATGCTGCCAAACATCCTTCAATGCACAAGACAAACCCCTCGCACTGCCATCTCCTCCCTCCACAACAAAGAATTAGCCTGCCTGAAATGTCGATACTGCTGAGGTTGAGAAATCCTGAACTAAAAGGAAGGACTGTTAAATATAAAGGAGCCAGGACTTCGTGGTAAAAAATTCTCAGCCTCTTTAAATGGCAAGTGATAGTAAGGTTTAAAAATGGTTTCCCGGCAAAGCTCAAATCCAGAGCATTACCAGAAAAACATGGTCCAAATGAAACTGAGAATGCGACTATCAAATCTTTTGTTTGCATCTCAGGAAGATTTAAGACAATGCATCAGAGTAGTCTTCAGTCAGATAAAAGACCTCTAAAGAAATGGGAGGTGTGCCTCACAGGTCCTCTGAATCAAGCAAGAAGGATTCTAGAAAGCTTAAGGGTGTTGACCCTTAGCCAATTCAGCAGAAGCCTAATAAAGAGAAGGGCTTATCTCAGAGAAATTTTGGACATGGCTTTCGTCTAATAGAGTGGACCTGAATAAGATTCAGAGTGACCCACAAGTTCTTAAAAGGATTCTATATCCAGAAATATCTCTACTTGGACTTACAGGGATAAAAAGAGTATAAAATAAAAAAAGAAAAAGAGGATTTCTGGTTCTGAACAAGATGGCGTAGATGCATTCCTCTCTATCCTTCCCACTAAGTGCAGTTTAAAATGCTGGGCATTATATATAAAACAAATATAAAAATGCAGACTAACGAGGACCCCACTATTCAAATGACACAGCAGTGAGTCTCTGGGTTTTCTTTTTGCTAGAGCTCTGGAGAGGCCAAACAGGCATAGACAAAAATCGCCCCCATGAAAAGCCTGTTCTATCTTGTCAAAGAATTGAGAAAGAGGCACCCTAGCAAGACAGAAATCTTTTGACATTAAGTGCCCCCTCCAGCAAAATACTAGTGGAAAAATCTCACTCCCAGTGTCTGTCTTAGGGTAACAAGGCACCTCTCGCCTCCAGATGGTGTTAAAGGAGGCAGAGTGGGGAGCCTGGCTTCATCACTGCCCAGCAGTAACAAGTACCCCTCCCCCAAATTTCCATGTCAGTGGAGGCCATGCGGGCAGTATAGGCTGCCCTCCCCGTCCAACAGTAAGGAGGCGCCACTCTTTCCCCTCAATGTAAAGGAGGCCAAATATGGAGCCTAGATGTCCACCTCTGCCCAGCAGTAATGAGGCAACCAACCGTCCGACCCTCCCCTCCCCTCCCCCTACAGGATGGCACCAGCGCGGGCCATGTGGGCAGCTTGGACTTTCTTCACCCCCAGCAGGTGGTAAAGAGTTGGTGCCTCCTATCTTACTGGCCAAGGACAGTAGAGGCCTACTAAAACAGAAGAGTTAAATGAGATCCAGAGTTTCACACCATAATTTCTGAAATATCCAGGTTGTAAATGAAAATAATGCACCATACCAAGAACCAGGAAAAATCTCAACTTGGACAAGAAAAGACCATCAACAGATGCCAGTGGATCACAGTGATGTTGGAATTATCTGACAGGGACTTAAAAAACAGTCATAAAAATGCTTCAACAAGCAATTGCAAACTTTCTTGAATTAAATGAAAAAAAAATCTCGGGTGAGCAAATAGAAGATACAAAGAAGAACCAAACAGAAATATTAGAACGGAAGAAAAAGTAACTGTACTGAGTTGAATAGTGTCCTCCAAAAAAGCATGTCTACCCAATACCACAGACTGTGACCTTATCTGGAAAAAGGGTCATTGTAGATGTAATTAGTTAAGATGAGGTCATACTGGATTAGGGTGGACACTAAGTCTAATAACTGGTATCCTTATAAGAAGACGATGTGAAAATATAGAAGGACACACAGGGGAGAACACCATGTGAAGACGGTGGCAGGTATCAGATGATAGGTCTCCAAGCCAAGGAATGCCTAGGATCTCTGGCAATCACTAGAAGCTAGGAAAGAGGCGTGTAACAGATTCTCCCCTGGAGCCTCCAGGAGGAACCAACACCTTGATTTTTGGATTTCTGGCCTCCAGTACTGTGCGAAAATATATTTCTGTTGTTTTAAGTCATCAAGTTTCTGGAAATTTGTTACAGCAACCCTATGACACCAATACAAATTAGTTTAAACTTTTTTTTAATTTAATTTAAAAATTAAAAAAAAAACCCTCACTGGATAGGCTCAATAGAAGAATGAAGATAACATATGAAAGGATTGGTGAATTTGAAGATAAAACAGTAGAAATTACCCAATCTGAAAAATAAGGAAAATTAGATTGGAAGGAAGGAAGGGAGGGAGGGAGGAAGGGAGGGAGAGAGGGAGGGAGGAAGGAAGAAATGGAAGGAGGGAGGGAGGAAGAACAGACCCAACCTCAGCAAACTATGAGACAGTAACAAAAGATTGAACATTTGTGTCACTGGAGTCTCAAGTGGAGGGGAAAGAAGCGGAACTGAAAAAGCATTAAGAGAAATAATGGCCGAAAATTTCCCAAATTTAACAAAGACCTAAATTCTCCATTTTGAAAAGATCGATAAAATTGACAAACCTCTGACAATACTGACAAAGAAAAAAGAGAGAGAGAGAGACCTAAACTCTGAATATCGTCACTGTGACAGAGGATATCCCTACAGATTCTGCAGATGTTGGAAAGATAATAAGGGACCAATAGGAACAATTCTACGCACATAAACTTGACAACTTAGGTAAAAAGGACCAACTCCTCAAAAAGTACAACCTGCCAAAACTCACCCAACAGTAAATAGATGATTTAAATAACTCTATAACTATTACAGAAATTGAATTTGTAGTTAATTAAAAACAAAACACTAAAAAAAAAAATCTTGAAAAAGAAATCCCCAGGCCCAGATGATTTCACTGGAGAAATCTACACATTTTTAGAAGAATTAATACCAATTTTATTTAGAAAATGGAATAGGAGGGAACACTTATCAACTTATTTTATAAAGCTAGTGTTATCTTGATACCAAAACCAAAGACAGTAGTGAAATAAAACAAAACACAACAGACGCATTTCATCTAAGTTAACAGATTTGAGGGCACAGAGTTAATCATGATGTTCCTTTAGTATCCTTTTGATGTCCTGGAGATCAGTAGTGATGGCCCCCCTTAAGTTTTTTTTTTTTAATAAATTTATTTATTTATTTTATTAATTTTATTTTTGGCTGCATTTGGTCTTTGTTGCTGTGTGCGAGCTTTCTCTAGTTGTGGTGAGCGGGGGCTATGCTGTTGCAGTACGTGGGCTTCTCACTGTGGTGGCTTCTCTTCTAGAGCACGGGCTCTAGGTGCTCAGGATTCAGTAGCTGTGGCACACGGGCTTAGCTGCTCTGCAGCATGTGGGATCTTCCCGGACCAGGGCTTGAACCCGTGTCCCCTGCATTGGCAGGCAGATTCTTAACCACTGTGCCACCAGGGAAGCCCCTTAAGTTTCTAATATTGGTAATTTTTGTCTTCTTTCTTTTTTTCTTGGTTAATCTGGCCAGAGGTCTGTCAATTTTATTTATCTTTCCAAAGAACCAGTTTTTGGTTTCATTGATTTTCTCTATTGTTTTCCTATTTTCAATTTCATTGATTTCTCCTCTAATTTTTATTACTTCTTTTACTTTGCTTGCTTTAGGCTTAAATTGCTCTTCTTTCTCTAGTTTTATAAGGTGAAAGCTTAGAATGATTTCTGATCTTTCTTCTTTTTTCATTTAGTGCAATAAATTTCCCTCTAAGCACTGTTTTCACTACATCCTACAAATTTTGATAAGTTGTATTTTCACTTTGTTCAAAATATTTTTACATTTCTCTTGAGATTTCTTCTTTGATCCATGTGTTATTTAGTAGTGTGTTGTTTAATCTCCAAATGCCTTGGAATTTCCAGCTATCTGTTATTAGTCTCTGGTTTGCTTCCATTTTGGCTTGTAAACACACTTTGTGTGATTCCATTTTTAAAAATCTGATCAGGTATGCTTTATGGCCCAGAATGAGGTTTATCTTGAATGTTCCATATCAGCCTGAAAAGAATGGGTATTCTGCTGTGGTTGGATGAAGTATTCTACAAAAGCCAATTAGATCAAGTTGACTGATGGTGGTGTTCAACTATATCCTTACTGATTTTCTGCCTGCTTGATTTATCAATTGTTGAAAGAGTGGTGTTGAAGTCTCCAACTGTAGTAGTGGATTCATCTATTTTTCTTTGGAGTTCCATAAGTTTGTTTGTTTTTTAAATATTTATTTATTTATTTGGCTGCGCCTGGTCTTAGTTGCGGCACGAGGCATCTTCGTTGCCACGTGCAGGATATTTGTTGCAGCATATGGATCTTCATTTGCAGCATGTGGATCTTTTAGTTGCAGCATTCGAACTCTTGGTTGCAGCATGTGGGATCCAGTTCCCTGACTAGGGATCAAACCTGGGCCCCCTGAATTGGGAGCACGGAGTCTTAGCCACTGGACCACCAGGGAAGTCCCTAGAGTTTCAACAGTTTTTAACCTCACATACTGACACTCTGTTGTTAGGGACATACACATTAAAGATTGCTATGTTTTCATGGAGAATGGACCCCTTTGTTATTATTTAATGCCCTTCATCCCCAATAATGTTCCTTGTTCTGAAGTCTGCTTTGTCTGAAATTAAGATAGCCACTCCAGCTTTTTTTTTTCCTTTCTTTCTTTTTTCAGGAATTTTTTTTTTCTTTTCTGATTGGTGTTAGCATGGCATGTTTTTCTCCATCATTTTTCCTTTCTTTCCTTTTTTTTAAGCTCTTTATTGGAATATAATTGCTTTACACTTTTGTACCAGCTTTTGAGGTACACCAAAGTGACATCCCTTTTCTTTTAAACTATCTGTGTCTTTTTATTTAAAGTGGGGTTTTTTAAAGACAATATACAGTTGAGTCTTTTTTTTAATTTACTCTGACAGTCTCAGTCCTTCAATATTTAATATTTAGGCCATTGACAAAGTAATTACTGATATAATTAGTATAAACATCTACCATGTTTATAACTTTTCTATTGGTTGCACTTGTTCTTTCTTTTTCTTTCTTTCCCTTTTTTCCTGCTTTCTTTTGTTTTAATTGAGCATTTTATGTAATTCTATTTTCCTCTCCTTCCTTAGCCTATAAATTATACTTCTTTTTAAATTTTTTAGCTGTTTCCCTAGAGTCTGTAACATATGTTTACAACTAATTTAAGTCCACTCTCAAATAACTATACTAGGTCAAGGGCAGTACAGGTATCATATAAAAGGACCCATATCCATCATAAAAATAAACATAAAAGTCCTCAACAAAATATGAGCAAATTGAGTCTAGCAAATATAAAAAGAATTAAACACCAAAACCAAGTGAGATTTATTCAGAGATGCAAGCCTAGTTCAGTATTCAAAAGTCAATTAATGTAATCGACCACAGTAATGAACAAAAGAAGAAAAAAATCACATGATCATATCAACTGGTGCAGAAAAACCATAAAATTCAATGGCTATTCATGATAAAAACTCAACAAACTAGGAATAGAGGGTAACTTTGAACTTGATAAAGACCACCTGCAGAAAACCTACAGCTAACATCATACTTAATGATTAAAGATAAGATGTTTTCCCCTTAGGATCAAGAACAAGGCACGGATCTCTGCTCTCATCACTTTTATTCAAAATGGTACTGGAAGTCCTAGCCAGAACAATAAAATAAGAAAAGGAAATTAAAGGTATACAGATGTGGGAAGAAAATATTTCCAAGTCACACATCTTACAAAGGACTCATATCTAGAATTCATAAAGACCTCTCAAAAACTCAACAGTAAAAAAAAAAAAAACAACACATATTTCACCAAAGAGGATACAGAGATGGCAAATAAACACATTAAAATATGCTCAACATCAACAGCCAGTGGGGAAATGCAAATTAAAAGCATGATGAGATCACTCATCATCAGAGAAATGCAAGTCAAAGCCACAATGAGGTATCACCTCACACCAATCAGAATGGCCATCATCACAAAGTCTGGAAACAACAAATGTTGGAGAGGGTGTGGAGAAAAGGGAACTCTCCTGCACTGTTGGTGGGACTGTAAGTTGGTACAGCCACTATGGAAAACAATTTGGAGGTTCCTTAAAAAACTACAAATAGAACTACCATATGATCCAGTCATCCCACTCTTGGGCATATACCCAAAGAAAACCATAATCCCAAAAGAAACTTGTACCATAATGTTTATTGCAGCACTCTTTACAATAGCCAGGACATGGAAGCAACCTAAATGCCCATCAACAAATGAATGGATACAGAAGATGTGGCATATATATACAATGGAATATTACTCAGCTATAAAAAGGGATGAGATGGAGCTATATGTAATGAGGTGGATAGAACTACAATCTGTCATACAGAGTGAAGTAAGTCAGAAAGAGAAAGACAAATATTGTATGCTAACTCACATATACGGAATCTAAAAATGGTACTGATGAACTCAGTGACAAGAACAGGGAAGCAGATACAGGGAATGGACTGGAGAACTCGAGGTATGGGAGGGGGCGGGGGGTGAAGGGAAAACTGAGAAGAAGCGGGAGAGTAGTACAGACATATATATACTACCAACTGTAAAATAGTCAGTGGGAAGTTGTTGTATAACAAAGGGAGTCCAACTGGAGGATGGAAGATGCCTTAGAGGACTGGGGCAGGGAGGGTGGGGGGGAATCGAGGGGGGGGCGTCAAGGAAGGGAGGGAATATGGGGATATGTGTATAAAAACAGTTGATTGAACCTGGTGTACCCCCCAAAAAAAAAAATAAAATTAAATAATAATAATAAAAAAAAAAAGCATGATGAGATATCACTACACATCTATTTTATACCAGTTAATTAAAAATTAGTGACCATACTAAAAGCAGGTCAGGATGCAGAGAAGCTAGACCATTCAAACATTGCTGGTGGGAATGTAAAAATGATATAGTCATTTTGGAAAATAGTTCGGTGGTTTCTCAGAAAACTGAACATATACTTACCATATGATCGAGCAATCATACTCCTTGGCATTTATTACAGAGAAATTAAAACTATGTCCATGTAAAACCTGTACACGAGTGTTCATGCCAGCTTTATTTGTAGTAGCCCTAAATGAGAAACAACCCAAATGTTCTTCAGTGGGTGAATGATTAAAAAAACTGTGGTACATCCATACTGTGGAATAATACTCAGCCAAAAAGGAACAAATTATTGATACACACAACAACTGGATGGATATCAAGGGCATTATTCTGAGTAGAAAAAAAGCCAAGCTTGAAATGTTACATACTGTATGATTCCATTTATATCACATTCTTAAAATAACAAAAATACAGAAATGGAGATGGGTTGCCAGGGATTAAGCATCGGAGGAAAGCGGGGTGGGCTGGCTACAACAGCATGAGGCAGCCTGGGATGATGGAGCACTTCTGTGTCTTGCTTCTGGTGCTGGTTATATGAATCTATCTGTGGTTTTGACACTGAATTGTAGTTAGGCAAGATGTTACCAGTGGGGATGGTGAATGAGTGAAGGGTACACAGGACCTCTATTATAATTTTTTGGAACTGTGAATCTATAATGATTTTTTTTAAGTTTATAAAAGGAACTGTTACACATGCAAGAACCTGGACGGGTCTCCAGAGCAGTATGCTGAATGAAAACAGTGAATCTCAAAAAGTCACATACTGTATGATTTTCCTCACATAATATTCCTGAAATGGCAAAATTACAGAAATGGAGAATAGATTAGTGGTTTCTAGGGATTAGGGATGGGATTGCAGGGAGAGGGGCAGATAACACAGGGAGATGTTTGTGATGATGGAACACATAAAACTGACAAAATCTGAGTCAGGTCTGTATATTGTACTAATAGCAATTTCCTGGCTTTGCTATTGTACTGTAGCTATGTAAGATGTCACCATTGGAGGAAACTACTATTTTTGCAACTTCCTATGAATCTATAATCATTTCAAAAATTTTTTAAAATTTAGAAAAGGGAAAAGAACCTCAAAATTCTAATGGCAGGAAGCAGTTTGAGAAAATTCAACAGCAAATATGCACAAAAAAGAAAAGATGACTCAGAATAGAAAGTCTAAGGGGTAGGGTCAAAATATTGGTAGGGTTTTGTGTAGAAATTAACAAACTGCTTTGTAAATTTATAAGGAAAGACAAATGAAGTACAACAGCCAGAACAATTTTGAAAAAGAACATGAAAGTTGTAGAGCTCACTATCTGATTTCAAGTGTTACTATAAAGTACTATAGTAATCAAGGCAGATTACAAAACTCACTATAAAGCAATCAAGAGAGTATGGTATTGGCAAAAGGTACACATATAGGTCAACTGAACAGAACAGAGGGTCTAGAGAGTTCCCTGGTGGCCTAGTGGTTAGGATTCTGGGCTTTCACTGCTGTGGCCTGAGTTTAGTCCCTGGTCGGGGAACTGAGAGCCCACAAGCCACATGATGTGGCCAAAAGAAAAAAAAAAAGAAGAATAGAGTCTAGAAATAGATCCACATATATATGGTCAACTGACTTGAGAAAAATGCAAAGGAATTCAGTGGAAAGAAGACAATCTTTTCAACAAATTGTGTTGAAATAACTGGATATCCATATTCAAAAGAAGAACCTGGATCCACACATTACATTATATAAAAGGAACTCAAAATGGGTCACTGACTTAAATTTAAAAACTAAAACCATAAAATGCCTAGGAGAAAACATAGGATTAAGTCTCAGTGACTTTGGGCTCGGCAAACATTTCTTAGATATGATACCAAAGCATAATCTATTAAAATTTTGACAAATTAGATTCATTAAAATTAAAAATCTGCTCTTCAAAAGAAAGTTAAGAAAATGAAAAGATAAATCATAGACATAGAAAATATTTGCAAATCATATGTCTGATGGAACCCAGAATTTATAAAGAGCTCTCAACACTTAATAATATGAAAAACAACCTAGTTTTTTAAATGGGCAAAAGACCTGAACAGACACTTCATCCCAGAGAGAAACAGATGGCAAATAAACACATGAAAAGATGCTCAACATGATTAGCCATTAGGGAAATGTAAATTAACACTACTATGAGATACCACTACGTACCTACCAGAATGCCTTAAAAAGAAAGCCCAATATAACAATACCAAGTGCTGCTGGTGGGAATATAAATGGTACAGCTACTTTGGAATACTGTTTGGCAGTATCTTATAAAGTTAAGCATGCAATTACCATATAATACAGTAGTCCTGCTCACAGGTATCTACCCAAGTGAAATAAAAACCTATACACAAATGCTTTTATTAACTTTCTTCATAATCACCAAAAACCAGAAACTAGTCCAGATGGCCTTTAATGATTAAATAACAAACAGTGGCATATTTATACAATCAAATATTACTCAGCAATGAAAAGATTCAAACTACTGATATACCCAACATGTGCAAATCTCAAATTGTGTTAAGTGAAAGAATTCTATTCAAAAGACTATAAACTGTAGGAGTCCATTCACATGATGTTCTGGAAAAGGCAAAGCTACAGGGACTGAAAATATACATCAGTTGCTGGGGGCTGGGAGTGGCACAAGGGGTTAACTACGAACAGATGACACGAGGGAACTTAGGGGGATTATGAAACCATTCTATGTATTGATTGTGGTGTTTGTACAATAATATACACTTGCCACAGAACTGTACACTAAAAAGGATGAATTCTACTGTATATAAAATATACCCCAGGACCTCCTAGGTGGCGCAGTGGTAAAGAATCCGCCTGCCAATGCAGGGGACACAGGTTTGAGCCCTGCCCTGGGAAGATTCCACATGCCACGGAGCAACTAAGCCCGTGTGCCACAACTATGGAGCCTGTGCTCTAGAGCCCGTGAGCCACAACTACTGAGCCCATGTGCCACAACTATTGAAGCCCACATGCCTAGGGCCTGTGCTCCACAACAAGAGAAGCCCCTACAGTGAGGAGCCTGTGCACCACAATGAAGAGTAGCCCCCGCTCACAGCAACTAGAGAAAGCCCGTGTGCAGCAACGAAGACCCAACGCAGCCAATAAATAAATAAATAATAAAATAAATTAAAAAAATAAAAAATAAAAAAATAAAATATACCCCAAAAAACCTAACTTTAAAGAAACTAAAGTATGAACTATGAGATGAAACAAAATAAAACAATGACAAAAAAAAAGAAAAAGAGTAGACCCTTATAGCCATTAGGATGGCTACTGCAGAAAGAACAGAAGAAGGCAGGGAGGAGGAAAAATAACAAGTGTTGGTGAGGATGTGGCAAAATTGAAATCCTGTGCACTGTGGGGAATGTAAAATAGTACAGCCACTATAGAAAACAGTATGGTGGTTCCTCAGAAAATTAAAAATAGAGGGACTTCCCTGGTGGTCCTGTGTAAGACTTCGAGCTCCCAATGCAGGGGGCCCAGATTCGATCCCTGGTTGGGGCACTAGATCCCGCATGCCACAACTAAGAGTCTGCATGCCGCAACAAAGATCCCATGTGCCGCAACTAAGACCAAGCACAGACAAAATAAATAAATATTTAAATTAAAAATAGAATTACCACATGGTCCAGAAATTCTACCTGTGAGTATATACTCAAAAGGATTTAACACGGGGTCTTGAAGAGAGATATCTGTACACCCATGCTCATAGCAACATTATTCACAGTAGCCAAAAACGTGGAAGCAACTCAAGTGCCCACTAGTGGATGAGTAGATACACAAAATATGGTCTATACATACAATAGAGTATTATTCAGCCTTAAAGGAAGGGGATTCTGGCACATGCTATAACATGATGAACCTTGAGGACATTATGCTAAGTGAAATAAACCATCACAGCAAGACAAGTACTGCATGATTCCATTCACATGAGGTACCTAGAGCAGTCAAATTCATAGAGACAGAAAGTAGAAGGGTGATTGCCAGGACTGAGGGGGAGGGGAGCAGGGAGTGGGGAGTTGTTGTTTAATGAGTATTGAGTTTCAGTTTTGCAAGATGAAAAGAGTTCTAGAGACAGACGGTGGTGATGGTTGCATAACAGTGTGAATGTACTGAATGCTACTGAACTCCCCACTTAAAATGATTAAGGTGGTAAATTGTACATTATGTCTATTTTACCACAACTAGGGGGGAAAATAAAAAAAAAAGAGTGGCGGTTTCTCACTCAAGTGCCTTGGATTTGGTCCAAAATGCTGACCAGCTGTGTGTCCTTGAGTGTCACTATTCCCATAAATGGTTTTTCCCGTATAAGTGGAAGAGACAGACAAGACAGAAGATGGGGATTTGTTTTAGGAGCCATTGCTAGGGTGCAATGTCTGGTCAGGGAGAACACCCTGCCCCCCTGGGGATGAACTCCCTCAGCTTCCAAAAGGAGGGAAGTGAGTAACGATGAAAAGAACAGACTAGAACAGAATGGCGAGGCACCGGGCCAGCCTCAGTTGCTGGAACGCTCCCAGGATGCTCTTTGACCACCACCATTCTGGGCTCCTGCTTTCTACTCCAGCACATACACTGGTTTATAATTCCCTCCCACACCGGTACTTTTAAATTCCCTGCCCATGTCACACCCTTCTGCCTGGCGACCCTTCTCCTCCTTGGTTCCTCGTCACCATCTCTATGAAGACTTCCCTGGCCTCCCCACGCTGCTCCTGTGTTCCAGCTGTGCCCCCCACCCCACTCTTATCATAGAGAATACCAGCTATTTCGCTTTTTCACAAAATACTTAATGGGTACCTGTTGTCCGTCAGGCACTATTCTAGGCTTTGAGGGGCTAGCAATAAAGACAACAGCTCAAAGTCCCTGCCCTTGAGGAGCCCATGTTCTAGAAGGACCCCTCCGCTGGGCCTGTGTGCCATCTTCAGTGGGTAGCACACAGTGGGACCCCAGCTCTTGATGCCCAGGTGCTGAGTGGTGGGAACAGGGGACCGTGATGCAGCCCACCAGGGTCCAGCAGGGTCCAGGAAGAGCTGAAATCGTGCAGGAAGAAGGAAGCCTGAGCAGGCGGATGAGCCGCGGAGAGCACCGGGGCAGCCAAAGGGAGAGTGGCGGGGTGTGCTCTGAGCCTTCCCTCCCAGGTCCCCTCCTCAGTTTCTTCTCTGGTCCACAGCGTGTTCTACCACCCACTCATCTTTGCCCTAATAATAATGGGCATGGACATGTAAGAAGCCGTGCAGTCGTCTGGTCTCGGTCTGTCACCCCTAAAAGACAGAGCTAAGCACCCCAGATGCACGCACACCCCTCCACCCGGTAATGGTGTGGATTTGGTTCCCACACTTGGTTAGGTATCAGATTGGCCCACTGAGTGGGGTGGTGCCCCAGAAGCTGTGTTTCACAAGCTCTTCTGATTATTCAGATGCAGCCAGCTGGGCAGATTACTCAGAGCAGCCTGAGTTGTTAAAATCTCCCATGATCTGTCCCAGCCCTTTACCACGACTCCCTCTCTGCCCTTATCCCCTGCCACCACCCCTGCCCCCTTCCCTCACCTCCTCCATGTCTCTCCTCAAATCTTATCTTGTCGGTGAAACTGTCCCATTCCATCCTTTTTGTTTGTTTGTTTTTAATATTTATGTATTTACTGATTTCGGTTGCGCCAGGTCTTAGTTGCGGCAGGTGGGCTCCTTAGTTGTGGCATGCGGACTCTTAGTTCATGTGGGATCGAGTTCCCTGACCAGTGATAGAACCCAGGCCCCCTGCATTGGGAGCACAGAGTCTTATCCATTGCACCACCAGGGAAGTCCTCCATTCCATCCTTTTTAATGCAGCAAAACTTCTGTCTTTGTTCTCTGTTTCCCGTCTGCCCCGTTCACTTTTCTCCACACACTTATTTCCACCTAACATTAACCATGCTGGGACCAACTCGTGAGGGCTCACAAAAGCCTACGACATTTTTAGGAACTGGGCTGGCTGGTTGTTAAGCAATACCATCATTAAGAATTAAATTACACCAACTTCTTTAAGTTAATGATATTAAAAACAAAGGTGAAAAATGCACAGACTCATCACTTTCTAATTTTTTCACTACCTTTTGCTGTTAGCTATGATCTTGAGAATCTTTACAGCTGTAGAAACATGGCAGAAATATATATAATGGTATGCTACTGTGCATTTCTGTTCAACGCTGCCTTCAGTGACATCACACTGGTAGCCTGAAATCAGCCCTGGCAGGAGTATTTACACCACAGAAATAGGTTAAGTGTAACAAATCAGGGTTTGATTTATTGTTCTGTTGATTATCTAGACCAGGAGTTAGCCATGGGTCAAAATCCAGCCCACCAACTATTTGTGTAAATAAAGTTTACTGCAACATAGCCAGGCCCACTCATTTCCATATCTGCAGCGGGCTGTCAACATCCAGGAGCAGTGGTATAGTTGCAACTACAAGGCCTACAAAGCCTAACATATTTTCTGTCTTGCTCAGTCTGGAAGAAATTAACAATGTAGCTTAAATGTAAAAGTGTCCTGTCTATAGCTGTTACAGGCAGATCTCATTTTATTTGGCTTTACTGCACCTCCTCCCACATAGCACAGTTTTTACAATTCATTGAAGGATTGTGGAAACCCTAGTTGAACAAGTCCATCAGCACCATTTTTTCAACAGCATTTGCTTGCTTCATGTCGCTGTGTCACATTTTGGTAATTTTCGCAATGTTTCAAACTTTTTCACTATTAGACTTGTCATGGTGATTTGTGATCTTTCATGTTGTTACTACAACTTGCTGAAGGCTCAGATGATGATTAGCATTTTTTAGCAACTAAGTATTTTTAAATAAAGGTATGTACACTTTTTAGACATAATGCTACTATTGCACACTTAACAGACTACAGTATAGTGTAAACAAAACTTTCATGTGCACTGGGAAACCAAAAGATTCGGGTAACACTATTGCGGTGGTCTGGAACCGAGCCCACCTTATCTCTGAGGTATGCCTGTACATTGTAAATAGCCACACACACACCCAAGAAAAGCTGAGCGAATATACTTCCAGTATTTGAAAACTGTGATCCAATACAGCAAATAAGTCAATCAGGTCATTGAGAAATGAGTTGAATTCCAACATCTTTGTTCTTTCACTTTTTCACTTTCTTCTTACTCTTTAGTATGAATGAAAACATCAGCATTCAAGTCAGAACTACACTTGTTCATTAGTTACAACCATAGGTTGACGATGGATGCAAGAGTTAGGCAAAATTCAAGAAAAGTATACTACAAGAATAAATTGGCTGTACGGAATTCACAATAAAGAGTACTGTAAAATTTTATTAGATTTCTCTCAGTAAAATTAATGATAAACACATTCAAGCACACACATGCATACTTTGTTTCAGAGAGCCCATTATTAAAACTTAACAGGCACACACAGACTCTCCACTAGAATGTAAGTTCCTTGATGGCAGGAATTTTCTTTTTATTCCAGCACTTAGAACACACCTGACACAGCAGATGCAGAGTCAACATATGTGACATGAATGAACAGATGAGCGTAGCTGGGAGCCCAGGTTTCACGGGCTGACTGTCAGACCTGACGTTTCCAGCTCCAACATTATCCAGCTGTGTGGCCTTGAGTAAATTATTTAATTTCTTTGAACCCTGGCTTCTTTATTAAAAAAAAAAAAATGGGGGACTCTTCCTACCTTAATGGGATGTGGTGACAATATATGCCTCTGCCTGGCACCTACTAGGTTTCTCCATAGACAGGAGTTTCCTCCTCACCCTCCACCCCTGCCACATACACATTCCTTGGAGACCCAGCCCTGCTGCTGTCACACATTTCAGTGATGTCACAGCCCCCCTCCCTGGGAGCCCCAGCACAACCATCCTGATGCCCAGCCTGAGTGCTGGCTGAGCTGAGAGGGGCAGGGAGCAGGCAGTGCCTGGTACCAGTCTTGCTCCATCTGTCTGAGGCCTCACAGCTCCAGCATGAGTCCATCAGCAAAGAAGAGGCCCAAGAATAGAGTGGTTTCCAAGGTTGGACTTGGAACTGGACTTAGTGGGAGTCTCAGTAAAGAGTCCAGCCATGCCCAGGAAGGGGGTCTTCCAGCCTGGGCGGAAGAGGGAAAGGTGGAGGGTGAAGGGGGGTCAGGAGAGTTAGAATGGGCTCCCCATTCCTGCCCCCAAACCAAGGTGACAGAAAGCTAGGTTTGGTCAAGCCAAGCCAGCCCAATGGAGAGGCATTATGGAGGTATTTGGGCGGGGGGGGGGGGGGGGGGGGGGAGGATCTCTCCTCTGTTACCATTCCCTCTCTCTCTCTCCCTCTCTTTCTCTCCCTCTCTCTATCAGATGCAAGATGAGGAACCACGGGACAAGATACAGCAGCCTGTCAATAAAGTAATTGAGCGAAACCGACTTAAAGCGGTGAGATGACCCATTTTGGTACCCACTGCTCCTGGCTGCCAGGCCCAGTGACCAGGAAGGAGTCACCAGGCCCCACCCCGAGCTGGGCTGAGCAAAAGTCCGGGTGGGGGATGGGACGCTATCCCAGGAAAGCTGAAGCCTCAGTTTTTCTGGCTCCTCGCCCCTGGCAGGTGTTAAAAAACTTGTCGCTCTTGAAGCTGCTCAAGAGCTCGAACCCTCGGATCCAAGAACTGCATAACCTGGCCAAAAGGTGTTGGAATTCACTGCTCAGAGTTCCGAAGGTCCTGGGGATCTCCTCTGGGTGAGCCTGACCCGCCTATGGCCCCTACCATGGGCCCAATAGCCATCTTTACTAGGAACAGGCACTGTGCTAAGGAATTCAGAAACCTGCATTTTGACAAGGCCTCAGGAGAAAGGTAGTTCTTTATTAGCCCTATTTTACTAACAGGGAGCTGAGGCTCAAGAGATGTTGTAACTTGTCCCTTTAACTGAACTGGTAAGTGGCAGAACCAGGATCTGAAGCTGCGCCCAGCTGATATCACAGCTGTTGTCATAACCATGGTCATAATCATTCAACCACGGGACTAACCACCACCTGGGGCTCTGAGCAAGAGGGGCCACCCTTCCTGCCCCTCCCAAGTCAACACCACTCAGAGATTCACCTGCAGACTAGTCATTCTGCTGAGGCTCAGTTTCCTCGCAAGGTCACATCAGGATGCTAAGAAAGCTGACATTTATGAGGCACCTGCTAAGCACCCGGTACCATGTAACGCATTTTCCCACTTAGTTTATTCTTCACAAAAATCCTACTGGGTAGACAGAATTATCCCAGTTTTACAGATGAGGAAACTAAGGCTCTGGCAGGTTACCTTTCTTGCCCCAAATCATACAGACGGTAAGAGGCAGAAGCAAATTTGAACCCCAGGCTGTCTCCAAGGCCTGTGCTCTCCAAGCTGCTCTGCCATTTCCCAACCTCCTGCTTTGCAGGACTGTTGTGAGGGTCCTGGGCCTGACACCCAGTGGGCACCCGTTCAGCGGTGGCCATTATTATCCTCAGTGCTGTCGTTATCCTGAGCCTGAGGCCTATCCCTCTCCACACACACTCAGCTAGGACAGGGCTGCCACGTTGCTGGGGACTCAGTCTATGACCAACACCCTTGGGGAAAGTCTCTGGCTCACTCCACCCCCCTGGCTCCTCCCTCTGAGCTGGCCTAGATGCAGATGATCAGGAAACAACTGAGCCAGAAGGGTCAGGATCATCTAGTCCTAGAGTTTTTCAACCCTTTTTAAAGCAGCAGAACCTCTCTTCAAATTTGTCCCCAAGCCCCAGTTGTGTTGTTGGAGGGAAGCTGTCCTGCCCCTCACCTTGCCCCTCCAGGGGTGTGTGTGTTTGGGGCGGGGGGCGGGGGGGGTGTCATCTGAGATACTTTCTAAGATTTCTTGCAACACAATTTGAAAAACAAAAAACTCAAAAAAAGCCATCGGACCAGTCCACTCCATCAGCTGAAATTCGGAGAGGCAGAACCCTACCCTAGTGGCCAACGCGGCAATGTATATTTCTAGCCATTGCCTTAGGCCTTTCCAGCCTCTCACATCCCTTCCGCAAACACTTATCACCGCATCCCCTGCCCCAGGCACAGGCCTCTGAGTGGTAGAGAAGCTTCTTTTCGGGCTCTCTCTCGCTTTCCTGACAAGCTCCCCTGAGCTGGCTGCAGAGCAGCTGTCTCGGGGCTAGCTGGAGAACCAGGGCCTCAGTCCTGCTCTGCTGACTTCTGTTCCTCTCCCTGCCAGGTATGACGACGTCTGGGATAAAGTGGAACAAAATAACAAAGATCTTCAGGAGGCTGGGTGTCCCAACAAGAAACTGGACTCCAAGAAATTAGAGCCCATAGGGGAGTCTGAGGAGTTGAGACCCGAGGTGGCATTGGGGGAGAGGCACACGGCACAGGAAGCAGTGCCACAGAAAAAGCAGCAGATGGAGCCTGAGGTCCCAATGACATCGAGGGGCCATGACCTGACCACTGGCCCTGGAGCTCAGGAGAGGCAACCACCCACTGAGGACCCCCGAGTCGTCATCCTGAAGACCCACCAGTACAGAACTCCCGTGGAGGACATGATACAGGTGGAAACAGCGGACCAGTGGATCTGGTTTGAGGGGCTGCCCACACGAGTCCACCTCCCAGGGCCCCGGGTGATGTGCAGATCATCCGCCCTGCGCTGGGTCAAGCGCTGCTGCACCCGCTTCTGCTCAGCATCACTTGAGCTGCCGATGGTCCATCCATACAAGGTGTGACAATGCCACCACCAGGCCAGGGTGAGATGCAAGCCCCAAGCCAGGCCCTGAGGTGTGCCCAGAGTCAGAGGGCTTAGGAGCGAGTCTTGGGGGCTGTGGCTGGCAGTGCTGGGAGGCCCTACCTTCACGCCCAGAGAGGGAAACCCAGAGAGGTGGAAGCCATTGACTAAGCCCACACAGCAGGGCGGTGGCCAGGCTGGGGCCTCTCAGGACCCAAGCAGGGGCTCTGGGGAAGGAGGCTTTGGGAGCATGGTTCTGAGGTGAGTCATCCATTGCCTGGAGGCCTAAGGAGAGCCCAAACTGCTATGGCTCTGAATCGCTGTTAGAAATCTGAGTGAGTTTAGGGATTTCCAAATGTGGGGATAAGGGGAGAGGCAGTGGTCAAGTAAGGCTCTGACGCATCCCATCCCCCCTTAGATAAACTCTCCATTTGTTTTACTTATCCATACCTCAAATAAGATTTACTCTGAACCAAAAGTTCCCTAGCAAAAGAAAAAGAAGAAATACTCCAGCCCCTCTACTGAGATCCTAAGAAAGGTGATGGGCCTGGGGGTCCAGCTGAATGGGAGGCTGCCCCTTCGGCAAAAGAGGCATCTCCGATCTGCAGACACCGCAGCACCCTGGTCCCTGAGCCCTGTCCCTGGACGGCAGCGCCCTCTGGGGGCGGTCATAGCTCCTAAGTGACGCTGAGGTCTCCGCTTGCAGGTGTGACCTTGGATGGGAGCCAGAGGTGTGCCGAGAGGACAGGGATCGCGCAATCATCTAAACGGGAGAGATAGGCGGGAAAATTCACGAGCCCACAAATAAAATCTCCCATATGGCACTGAAGAATACTGCCGCTGGCTCTGCCTGTTTATCTGGGGCTGGAAAGGATGGAGGAAAGAGGCCCCTCGTGGGGGGGGGGGGGGAGGCCAGAGCGTGAAAAATGACTTCAGGCTAATTCCACTCCATCCCCAGGTCCCTAAGGTCAGTGTAGAACCCGGAACAAAGAAGCCAGAGGGCTGCTCCCCTCCCCCACCTCTGCAAGCTGGCCTCCTGAGCGGTGCACTCCATGAAGTCATAGAAGGGGAATGTTTGTTGTGTGCTTCCTGGGTGCAGGTGTCTCACAATGACCCTGCAAGCCAAGGAGAGGAGGAAACCACCGCGGCGCCGAGATGGGAAGGTCTTGTGCAGGCTCACGCCGCTTGGAAGTGGCACAGCAAGAACTCTAATCTAGGTCTCCTGGCTACTCGGCATTCCATTTCCCGAAGAAGGGGAAAAGGCACAATGCAGCATCCAGGCCGTCACGCACGTGCATTGCGCTCTGTTTATCACGGCGCCGGGTGTCAAGAAATGCCAGCTGGAGGTGTGAAATGTGCCCCACCTGGGTCACAGAAAGCACAGAGTCGGGCGGAGAACTGGTACTTCGTTCTACTGCCCCCGTGTGACACGCCACGTCCATCCTCCAATCCCAAGTCCGGTCGGGGAAAGCCTCTGTTGGTAGGAGCCACAGGGCCCTGAATGTGCAGTCGGGGAGAGGAAAACCAAGGGGACCCAGGCTTTCTCTGGACGAAGACCACGATCCTGATCCTCCGCGTACCTGGAGGCAGGCTGCGTGCGGGGGCGGCGCCCTCGGGAAAGCAGCAGAGCCATCGAGGGCCGCAGAGCCCTCCAACCCCACCCCCAGGGAGCCAGGACAATGATGGAGATCCACGGATTGGGTGAGAGGGAGAAGGATGGGAGAGGCTCCCGCTGAACCAGCAGCTCGCACCCCTCCTCCCCACTGGGGCTCAGCACAGTGACTGAGCATCCGCGGGGCACCCGCCAGCTCTGCGCCAACACTACTCAGCCTCGGAAAGGCAGCCAGAAACCCCCGCAGCGAGCTCCCTACTGCGGCCACCCAGGTGCGGCGCTCCGGTCCTGTGCATCCCACCCCGGCCCCTCCTCGCAACCTCTACTCCTGTAACCACTGCAAGTTGTCTTCGCGCTCAGCTTGCAATCCAGCCCATTTCCTGGGTAGTCTCCATTTTGGTTCCCTTGCTGGGCATCATCAATTCCATCAACCTTCTACTCGATCTTTCCTCCCAAGCACCTTCAGTTCCACCAGTCTTCAAGTAACCTTCTGTCCAGCATGCTCTATCAGCAGGCAATCAGGGCAGCGTGCTCCCTGCTGCGGCGGGGGCTGGGGAGGCTGCACTAGTCTTCATGGGAACCTTCCTTGGGGAGCCCCAAGTGGGGGCCGGAAAGGCCTGAGCAGATTGGCAACTTCTGCTTTGCCCAACTGGGAGCCAGAGCTGGGCCCAAGCTGCCCATGGGCAATGCCATTGAGTGAGTAGACAGGAGCTGGTGTGCCTAAGCTGGGACCCAGCATGGCCAGGGCACCACTGGGGAAGCAAGGATGCAGGCCTCGTGCGTGTGAATGACTCCCAGTGGTGCACTCCTTCCAGTCTTATCCCTTCTACCTGCTGGCATTTAGGCTCAGGCAACCTGCCTCCCGTAATCCCAGAACTGGGGTCTCCCTACTACCATTCTCCCTTTGTTTAACCACTTCAACCTGAAGCCCCTCTTCAGGGCTCAGTTCGATCCTGATTTGGGCAGGATGCTGCAACCCACCTCGGGGATAAAAGACCACAGAAGTGGCTCCCTAATAGTTAACTGGGGAAAAATTTTAAGAGTTTGAATTTTAACAAGTCACATGACCTCTCTGAGCCTATTTCATCTGTTTATAAAAAGAGGCATACTAATAGCCATTCCAGAGGGCTTTCAGCAAATCAGGCTTGATGTAGTTGAAACCAGTTTGTGGGATGTTGAACATCTGGCCTTTTTTCCATGCCTCCTTGCCATAATAAACCCCCACGGCCAGTACTGGCTCTGTTCCTCACTTATGAGCAGCTGCCTAACTGCCACCTTTAGGGAACTAATTGCTTGTTTAAAAAGCTAATCTTATGTTCACATTCACAACCTTTTGCTAAAATAGCATCTGGATCCTAGAGACTGTCCCTCTCCCAGTCTGGACCATGTACCACTTAAACATGATTGAAATATAAAATGCAGATGAGGTTGCTGAGGCAGACAGGGCTAGCTTCTTAACAGCTGTCTGATGCTGGGGAAACCTGTTTACTCCTAAGCCTCAGTTTCACTGTCTGCAAAATGCGGAAAACAATGGTGCCTATCTCACTGGATTAAGTTAGAAACATAAATCATTTTACAGTGCATGGCACATAGGAGCTCAATACTTGGTGGCTGTACCTAGGTCATGGGCAAGCCTGTCCCGCCCCATCAAGACTCTGAAGAAAGGTGTCTCCTCTGTAAAATGGGGAGGGGGCAGTGGTCCCATAATTCTTTTTTTTTTAAGAACTTTTATTGAGATACAGTTAAGATACAATAAACTGCATATATTTAATTCTAACTGCTTAGATTCATGAATCACTTCTTATATGTCAGGCACAGCGCTGAGTGCTTTACATATGACATCTCACAGAATCCTCACAAAAACCCAGAGAAGTTCAACCCAGGGAAGGTTAAGTAGCTTATCCAAGGTCTCACAGCTAATAGTGGGACTCCAGGACTTAACCTTGCATGCCACTGCAGCTCTCTAAAGCCTTTGAACATTGGGCCCCTAGAATTCTCACTGGCCTGGCCACGTAGGCAGGTCAGGGATTAAAACTGTCAGCTCCCTCTACCCTCCTTATCTCAATGCTGTCTCACCACCCTTTGCTACTTTCCTACAGAAAACCTCAAGAAAGACAGTAGCTTTTAATTCCACAAAGGACCTCTCTTGTGCCCAGAATTGGCCCCTACTCCCCCTGCCCCTGAGGCTGTGGTCTCTGGGCTACAGGCTGACTGCCCTCTGGGACTGCAGAAAGGAAGCTACTCTGATCTGGGAGTCACTGAAGAAAGTCTAAGACTCTGCTTCCCGGGGAACCTAACCTGTTTGAGCTGTGCCTCCCATAAAACTCACAGGGACCTGGAGCTTCACACCCCACCCCCTGGTGCCTGCTGGCTGCCATTCTGGCTCCCGTTTGGCTCTGGTCTGGACAGGCCTGCCTAGAACTAGGGGTTAGAGGCACCCTCTGAGCTAGACATCCCTTTCTTTTCCGTCCTTCTTGCAGGTTATAAACTATTCTGAGCACCAGCTATGCACTAGTCTCCACTTCTCTCTTCAAATGGTCTGAGTTCAGGTAGTGGATGGGATGAAGGGGGGTCTAGACGTCAGACCCCTAGAAAGTCAAGAGCTACACCAACTCAGTGGTAGCGTAGAGATAACTTTCTGGTCTAGGTGCTCTCCTTTATCTTTGGAAATAAAAATACTTCCCACATTCCTAAGTTCACTTGTAAATCTGTGGCCATATTTAATGTGCTGCCTATCAGTTTTTCTTGGAAAGCAAGTAATATTTATAAAACTTTTTACACCCTTATTATTTAAAATAATACAGTAGGCTGAGAAAGTATGATTATAAGGTGCAGACTGTTTAACCAATAAGAACTTAAACATCTTGAACTATTAATGTCTTCAGAATGAGTTTATTAACGTCACTACTGGAACCCAAATCCTGGCTCTGCCAGTTCCTGACATGTAACCTCAAGCAGGTTCCTTACAGTTTCCTCATCTATAGGATACAGACGATGCTATTCCCTACTTCAGAGGGTTGCTGTAAAGATTAAGTGAGCAAGGAGATGCAGAGCACTTAGTCTACTGCTGGACATCTCTTTATAAAGCACTCAATGGATGTTATTTATTACTTCCACTGCCCAGTCCTCTCTGAAACTTGCCTCTAGACACTGCTTTGTCACTTTAGAATTCATAAACATCTCAGAAAAGGCACTTATTTTTGACCCCCAACTGTCATTCAGCTTAATCATTATATAATTTTAAAAACAAACAAACCAACCTTGGCTCCCCTGACCTTTGGCAGTTTCCAAAAATCCAACAGCCACTCAAAGGGAAGATCTGTCATCAGAGAAAATATGCAGAAGGATGGCACAAGCCTTTGTGGGAAACTCCCAAAGAGGGGCACCAACACAGCTGGAGCAACCACCACCACAGGTGGCCAAGGGAGCCTGCGGCCACATGATCTGAGTGCTCTGAGGCCCTTCTCAAAATAAAGTTAGTCCCTTTAGAGTCGGTGGTGTCTCGGAGGAAATCCATCCACCCAGGGGAAGCCATCTCAGCTGGTCTTACCTCCTGAACCCTGCAGCCAGGATTAGAATCCCATTAACAACCTGCTTCCTCCTAGCCTGGCCAGAGTGCCCTGAGTTACTAAGGTACCTCACCCGAGCATTTTCCCAGCCTCTGCCCAGGCATGTTTACTCCTAAACCTTCATCCTGTCAGCCTCAACTTCCTATTCTGCAGGGCTGGGAGCCAGGAGGCTAGAAATGCTTCCTGGGGATACAGCACAAGTCCCCATCTGTGTAGCCCTAGCACTGAAAGATGAACACTGATAGCTCTCTCAGGCAGACTCTGGAGGACCCAAAGGGGAGCAGCAATGGTTTTCATGCAGCAGTGGGTCCAGACCAGTGCATCTTTTGGAAGTCACTGGCAAATGGGAAAGGCATCCTGAGAGTCACGGCAGTTCACCCAAGGCTGCCAGTGGGGGGTGGCACACAGGAGTCCCCTGCACTTAGTGTTTTAACCAATTGGAGGAATACTCGGGTTCAGGGAAAAAAGAAGGTGGCCTAATAATTCTTTATAGTTCCTGGCTATAAAGAATGTCTGTCTGTGCTGATCTCTCCCAGTCCCGAGCATGGCATTACAAAATAAACACAGGCAGAACCGTGGAAAACACTGTATTTATGTACACAGGAAGGGCAGCTGCAAGCCCCTCACAGAGGATACTCCACCTCAAAGAAAAATCTTAGTAGCAAATTCCTATCTCCCTCAGCACTATCAAGTGCACCTCAAGCTGGAAGGCTGGGCTTCCCGTGTCTGGGCACCCACCATACCCTTCCCACTGTGGAATTCCAAATAGGGCAGGAAAAGGGAACTATTGCCAGAACTGAGGTCCAGCCTGAGCTGGGGTGCCCTGTCATTCCTAGAGAACAGGCAGTGACTCTAGTTCGAGGGTTAGATGAAGAGCGATGCTGGGGTTCTTCTCTGGGTCCTACGGCCCACTATGTTGAAAGCTGGCAGCAGGGTGTGGACCCAATAGAGAGAACCGGAAGAAAGTCAGTCATGGGTTTATGGGTGCACACACACATGCATGTAGCAGGACACACACTTGTGTAGCAGGACACAGGTTGTGCATTTTCTTTCTGCTTGAGGCCTCTACCTGCTGTCCCCTCCCTGACAGTGGCCTGCTACTTTGTACCTACATCTCTTTCTGTGGCTCTAGATCCAGAAACCAAGTGTTGCTCCCAACAGTATAGCTGCAGTTCAGCAACATGGCAAAGCTAACAGCTGTCCCAGGGAGGTAAGACAGAAGGCTAGAAGAGTGGTTCGCTCAGATCAGATATCCTTGATTTTTTTTTTCTTTTTTCATTTTTAAAGTAATAGGCTGGTGACAGGTATGGTGGCTCAAGAGTGACATGGTTCTGATTCTGTTATTACCCTGAAAGAAGTCCCTATGCTGACCTCCCGGATACCAAGGCTTCAGCGGACAGAGGCCATTCTTGCAGCTGTGATCCTGCCTGCTACCTGCCTTCTTGAGGGGGCCTCACTCTCTCTCCTATACCAACAGACACTTCACATTTCCCGGGTTCCTCTCAGGCCTGGGCTGGACCTCATCTGGACAGTCGGAGCAGCCCAAGGTGTCAAGTGCCCAGCAGGGTGTTCAAAGGACCCGACTCTAGACATTGGACTTAGGGGCTGAGTTGAGGGGGATCTCCTTGAGCTCCGACCGCATGCACAGGTACTCCCCGATGACAGCCATGAGTGCAATGCACACGGCCTGGACCAGCCACCAGGTCAGCGCCGAGGGGAAACGGGAGCTGTAGAACCAGCAGCCCAGGAGGTGAAAGAAATGGACAGTGACAGTGAAATCCAGACACTGCTTCCCTCGCCGGATGAAGTACAGCAAGCCCAGGGCACTGTGGGGAGAGGACAGCAGTGAGTTGTCACTGGGTTGTCCTGGCCTAGATTAGGTTACTTGGGGGAGCGGGGACAATTAGGATGACAGCATAGTCGTCAGAAGCGAGCAAGAGAAGTGGGAGGCAGGGGTTACATTATTAGATGCCCAGAGGAACCTGGCAGGTAATGCTGATAGTCAATCAGGCTGGGGAGAAGGAAAAAGTACGAGCTTGATGATCAATGCAGCTGCCACTAAAGGGGATCCCAGAGACTGCTGAGGACTGTGGCACCACAAAGCAAACATGTTCCGTCTGCAGTGGGGCCTACAGCTAGGCAAGTCAACATACTAGAAGGCTGGCCTGGAATCAACTGATCATCCCATTTTTTAAGAGAAGACAGAAATCCAGATTTTTAACATAAAATATCCTGATTTTCAACTAAGTGGAAAAAAATCTTAAACATCCGGCATGGATTGACAACTGTGTAAGCCAAACAGAACATATCTGGGAGCCAAATTCAGGTCAAAGTCACCCCACAAGTTTTTAACCTCCAGTGTAAGGTCAAGAACAGTAATGTGCAAGGCATTGTTCTTAGTACCTCCAGTGAATTAACTCATGCAACCCTTACCACTATGAGGTGGGTAATATTATTAGCCTCATTTTACTGATGAGGAAACTGGGGCTTAGACAGATTAACTTGTCCACAGTCACTAAACTAGTGGTAAAGCTGAGAGTCAAAGCCAAGTAAGTCGGCCTCCAGAGCCTAAGCTCTTAATCACTTCACTAAATCGTCTCTCAGTCAAAGCCTTTGGGGTACAGATGAGGGTCCCAGGCCCAGAGAGAAGGGAAGGAACTTGGCCAATGGCACGTGGGCCAAGAATAGACTGACTCCCAGTCCAATCCTCTCCTCATCTCATTCCACATTAGGAAAGTGATCTGAGATGGAAGCTGTCCCAAGGCAGCATGCACAGAGTGACATAAGAGCTTTCCAGCTAAGTCAAAACAGCGATGGAAGAAACCCTATGATGGAGCCAGTCCCAGAACTGGCCTCTGCCACCCACTTTAGTCCACCACTGCCCAGGAACGAGTGCCAGCCTGTTTCATGTCCGACTTTAGGAAGTTAGTTTCAGTGCTAAGATCCCAAAAGCTGGATAGCAAAACTGGTGATACTCACCAGGTGAGGGCGTTGAGGACGAAGGACATCGTAGAGAGCCGGCCTGGAGGGGTGGAAAAGCCCAGGATCTGAGGGGGAATCATAAATGGAAATATGCTGGAGAAGTGACTTGGCAGAGCCCCAGGCTCCAGGGTCCCAGCAGCCCCCCTACAGAACAAACATCCTTCCGGGACCACATCTAAATGGCAGCCTATTTCCAACACAAGCTGTTTTTACAGATATCCATCACTGTATCTCATCTGACCCCTCACAGCAGCCAGGAAGCAATTATTATCCTCATTTCACAAATGAGGAATAAAAACTCAAGGAAGTTAAGTAACTTGCCCAAAGTGACAGTAAGTAAACAGCAAAAGAGTTAGAACAAGCATTCAGCAAACTATGGCCCCAGGGGCCAGGCACTTACTTTTGTAAATAAAGTTTTATTGGAACACAGCCACACCTATTCACTTAACATTGTCTATGGCTGTTTTTGCACTACAATGGCAGAATTGAGTAGTTGTCACCTAAAAACTTTACCATCTCGCCCTTTAAGAAGAGGTTTGTCAACCTCTGGTCTAGAATTCAGGTAGTGTGCATGAGTAGCTCTTCAACAAAGCCCCAGATTCCCACATGTCCTTCCTAGTAGGACAGAGGCTCCTAAGAGGGTACTACTAGGCACCTGGTGGGTGTGCAACCTCAGCCCTATCAATGCAATACTGGAATACCAAACATCTGTACACTTTAAGCTTGCAAAGCCCTTTGACATTCACTATCTCATATTATCCTTACAACAACCTCATAAAGTTATTACTGTTGTTGTTATTACCTCTTTTTGGATAATAACTTGCTTTCTATTACCTCTTTTTGGATAATAACTTGCCCAAGAGCTACACAAAGAATAAGCAGCAGGAGGAAAGATTCCATCCCAGATCTCCTGGCTCCAAGAACTGTGCTTATTACCATATACCACAGCTGCCTCTCTAAAGCAAACACCTCTCTGCCCTCCATTACACTTAATAAAGCAGTTTTATTCCGAAGCCCCTTTGGGCCTCATAACATTTTGCTGAGGATTATTCTATTCCAGAATTGGAAAAAGGCTCAGAAAGATGAAGTAACTTGCCCAAAGTCCCACAGCTGGTATGTTTCAGCCTAGATTGGACACCAAGCATTTCTGAATCCAAAGCCAGGCTCTTTGTACTGCAGGCCACAACCTCTACGCTAGCGGTCTCATGATTTTGCAGGCAGGAAAACTGAGGTTCAGAGCGATGACAACATTTGCCCCCCACAGCTAGTACTTAAACAGGGGCCTGACTCCAAAATCCAGACAGTTCCCATTATAGTTCCATGAATGCTCTTTTACACACACCACCCCCTCCCTAATTTGGCACCCGAGAATCTGAGGCTCAGAGAAGTTAAGTCACTTTTTCCGTGTCAGAAAAGGGATGTATCAGGTTGCCTGGAACACGGGCCTGTTTGTTATAACACCCAGGCCGCTTCCTTTGTACTAATCGGCCTCCCCATCGTTCCATTTTACGGATGGAGCAACCGAGGCCGGAAAGGTGATATCCCTTTCCCCGGGCCACAAAGGTGACCCTGCCAGGTCTAGAGCCCAGTAGTTTCAGACCACCCGGTGAGGCCCAGCGCCGTCCTCGCCGGCCCGGGGACCCTACCTCGGCGTCGAACATCTGGTCCAGCGAGGGGCTGCTGCGCACCAGCCCGTCCACTAGCGCCAGCCACAGGCCCAGCGAGCCGTAATAGACGGTCTGCATGAGGACGATCTGCGACAGGATCAGCAACGGGTCCCACACGTAGCTGCGGAACTGGCCCGCCATGCCGGCCCGCGGGGCCCGGCCGCCGCCCGGGCCCGGGTCAGCGCCGCCGCCGCGCCATGGGCCGCGGGCCGCGCCTGCACCTGCGGGGACACATGCCGGGCCTCAGCCCGCCGGCCGTCACCATGGCAACGTCGCCCCGCCCGGGAGGAGGGACTGGGACGGAGGGGGCGAGCCCACTCTGGGAGTGGGGGGGAGGGCGGGGCGGACAGACCCATTCCGGGAGTGAGGGGAAGTCCTGCCCGTTCCAGCAGCTGCTCGGGCCCCGCTCGCACTCAGGCTCCTGTGGGGTTCACTCACCGGTGATGGACTCGAGGATCGAAGCTTCCGAGCGCGGCCCAGCCTCACCGACTGGCCCCCGAAACGGTGCTGACAGGCAGGACCATGGAGGAGAGGCCCTACCGGCCTAGAGAGGCAAAGCTCCAGCGGCGGCAGCTGCTGTAGCGGCTGCGTGAGAAGGAAGCGTTTCCGGGGACAGAGACGGAGGGGCGGGGCTGAGATTGCGCAGGCGTAGCGGGTGCAGTTTTCGGCTGAGCCACCTAAGTGAGGGTAGAGCAGCCCGGAAGGGGAGGGCGCGCATGCGGACCAGAAAGAATGAAGGCGAACGGAAGTGAGGCGCCAGAACCGTAGAGCTTGCCTGCCCTCTAGAGGGTACTCTTGAAGAAAATGGGGGACGATAGGATAGAAGATAGACGAATGGGCAAGGGCCAGGGAAAGATGTTTGGGAATTAAAGAGGTGATAACGTCGATTCTGTTTTCAGCCTAGATTCCCAGCGTTTTCTTTCTCCGAGTTAAAGCCTGGGATACCTTAAAATGAACTTGCCGGCAATTCCACATATGATTTTGCCGCTGTTTCCAGTTTACAGATGATAAAATTAAGGGTCAGAGAAGGAAAGCAACACACTGTCTCAAAGACACAGAGTTCATGGCAGTCAGAATTAAGAGTTCAGGTGTTTCCAATACCACAGCAACTGATTTCATGCCCTACTGAGTTCCAGGAAAATTTGGACACGTTCGAGTGAGACAGTCCCTGCCCTCGGACACAACTGTATTAGGAGGTAGAGTACTGGGTGTTTTATAATGTGGATATCCATTTATATTTATATATCCATATATATTTATAATGGGGGGGGGGGGAAGCCCAGCTTCTGAAGTCATACCTGGAATCAGATCCTGATGCTGCCTGCCACCGTAATGTTTCCTTTCTGCATTCTCTTCTGAGTCCAAATAGTGTGGGCAGTCAGTAAATATTTGCTGAATGAGTCAAGAATAGAGAAAGGGCAACAGCAAATTGATGAGTCATTTCACTCCTGCCTCAGCGGACCAAAACCCCTCGATTTCCATTATCCTAGGTTCCCCTTCTCTGGAAGGGAAAGAAGGGAAGTAACTGATTCCAGGAAAAGAATCCAGGTTTTTCAGCCAGCTCTACTAGCTGTGTCACTAGCAAGCCACTTCCTTCTTTAAACCTCAGCTTCCCTGTTTATGAAATGAGGAGCTAGGCAAGATTATTGTTTTCTATCATTTAATCTACCCTCCACTAATTATTTTCCCATTAAAAAAAATTGCCGGCAAAGACTCATGTAACTTGTCAATCAGAACTTCTGAACAGGGACTTCCCTGGTGGTACAGTGGTTAAGACTCCGAGCTCCCAATGCAGGGGACCTGGGTCCCATCCCTGATCAGGGAACTAGATCCCACATGCATGCCACAACTAAGGAGCCCACCTGCCTCAACTAAGACCTGCTGCAAACAAATAAATAAATAAATATTTGAAAAAGAAGAACTTCTGAACAGCATGTGATAACCATGTTATCACCCTGAGTTGGTACAATTCCAGACAAAGGTAAAGAAACTTGATAGTCTATCAAGAGTAAGTATGTAATTTCCCTTATCATTTGGAAACATTGTAAACAGTTCACTGGGACTCCGGTTTGGAAGTCATTAAGGCTCAAGCATTTCTGAGGTGCTTTCCAGCTCAGTTGTTCTTTTAGGGGCCTCATTTCAGCTCACCAAATCTCTCTGGTCTATTAATGACTCACATGATCTAGTGCTTCTGAGAAAACATCTTCCGTTTTATTAAGTATCTGTGTGATCTTGTTTCATCCTCCTAATCAGGGAAGGTATGGGAACTCCCTGGTGGTCCAGTGGTTAGGACTCCACAGTCTCACTGCTGAGGGCCTGGGTTCCATCCCTGGTCAGGGAACTAAGATCCCACAGTGGCCAAAATCATCGTCCTCCTCCTCATCAGAGAGGGTAGATATCATCTCCCACTTTAAAGGTGAGGAAACTGAGGCTCCAAGCAGGGGCGTGACTCTACCTAGGTGAGAGAGCTCAAGCCAAGCTGGGATTCAAACGCAGGACATCTGACTCCAAACACCAGGATACCATTACAGAATTTTAAAAAAAGAAAAAAAGAAAGGAAGGAGACAGTGGTGGGATAGTGGGAGGAGGGAAAGAAGCAGTGAATCCCTAGGCTTAAGTGGTTCAAGGTGAGGGATTAAGGAGAGGCTGGAGGGGAGGCTCAGGAAAAGTGCTTGAGAGGCAGGCAGCTTCCTCTGTCTTCCAGGTGCTGGATGGTGCTGCTCTTCCTGAGTCAGGCCCCCTCAAGTCACAGCTGGGCCTTCTCCACCCCATCTCCTCCCACGGAGGGAAGGCATTCCCTCCCCTTTCTCCTGAAATGGAAAATGCAGGTAGCCCTGAGGCGTTGGGGCCAGCTGGATGGCTGGGGTCTGAGTCATCCCTGGATCCTGGAGCTTGCCTTTGGGAAAGCCCCACCGACCTGCCAGACAGCCTCTTGCAGTTTCCTTTTCCCCACAGAATTTCAGCTATTGAATTCCTACCTTTCCAAGCCCTGGAAATGGGCACTGTCCCAAGTCTTAATTTGGGTATGAGAGGAAACTAAGAGCTGGGGAAAACCACAGTAATACCCTTGGCCAGCCTTCATGGCCCATTTTGAGAATTTGACTACAGGTGGCCTGGAAAAAGAAAATGAGCTCTGGGTTCAGACCACAAAGCCTGTGATAGGGCCCCACTGACTTGCCATGTGACCTTGGGCAAGTCCCACACTTGGTCTTAGTGTCCCAAACTATAACATCAAAGAGGGGCATTGGACTCCAACTTCCAAATGCAGTCCCTGGCCCTGTGCCATCTGAGTCACCTGAGGAACATATAGTCAGATTCCCAAGCCTTGCTGCAAACTGAAGTCTGAATCTCCAGAAGCAGAGTGCAAAAATCTGTAAAGAGCTCCTCAAGTGATTCAGAGGTACACCCACATTTGATAATTACAGAACAAAATGATCTGTAATTGACCTCAAACTAACTCTCCTGCCAACAGAAAATTGCACTGTGACCTTGCCATGCCCATGGCTCTCTTTGGGCCTCAGGGTCCCCTCCCCACCCCCCACCCCCAGCCCGGGTCTGTAATAGCAGGGGGTTGGACTAAAATAGCTGATCTCCAAGGGCCTTTCCCACGCTGCCAAGTTTGTAGTTTCCAAACTTATGAATGAAATTTTAAACTTTACGTCAGAGGCAGGATGACAGAAAGCCACAAGCTGGGACAAACTGTCCTCTGGACACAGAGGAAGAGAGTGCCTCTGGTCACTTGGTCATTGACGTCACTCCCACACTGGACTCCCACCGTGGTGGGCATGTAAGGACAACTGCTGGGGGCGCTTTCTGTAAATCCCTTGGGAAGTGCCCTCCTAGAGGTCTATGGACTTTGGAACCCTTCTTGTCTTTGAATACTGGCTCTACTACCATCTTACTGGGTGACCTTGGGGAAGTTACTTTATCTCTCTGAGTCTCAGTTTCCACCTCTATGACATGGAGGACAGGATAGTACCCACATCCTGGGCTGTCCTGAGAATCAAATATGTGTTGGGCAGTGTTCCCACTGCTGGATATGTAGTCAGCGTTATGTAAACATTGCAACATTAATTATTGTTATTATTTCTTCCCTTGGAATGTGGGAGTAGTAATCACTGTTCTCTCAGATTTATGGCACAGATCTAAGTAGATAACAGACAGAGAGAGCCCAGTGTCTAGCACATAGTATGAGCTCAGTAAATGTGGTACCTTCTCTTCCTAATCCCATTCCACCCATGAGTTCTCCAACCCCCTCCCTTTCTCCCTCCTTCCTCCCCAAGGCTGACCTACAGCCCCCGCTCACATGATCTTTTTCAGGGAAGGTTTGTGGAAAACACTTCAGGGAGACACGTGTCTCAGGTTATGCAACACTGCGCTTACATTTTTCTGGAAACTCCATGTGGGAGGCTAGCATTTGGCTGTCTGTCCTCTACATCGGTGATCATTCTGGGCTCTGGCCAGTGAGTTGCTCTCTTAGAAGGGATACCAGAGAGAGTTCATTCATTGCCTGCTTGTTTTTCCCTCTGGACTGAGAACCCTTTGTTATCTCCACTGTTTTATGGGCTGTGTGTGCCTCTGTTTCTGGGGAAGGATGTTTGCTGAGCACGTGCTATGTCCCAGACACTTATATTATCTCATTTAATCTTTAATTTCCAAAACAAGCTTATGAATTGTAGGTACAATGAATAGTCCCACTTAACAAATGAAGAGCCTGAGGCTGAGAAAAAGGACACTGTTTACCTGAGACCACACTCCCAGTGAGTGGTAGAGCTTGAACTCCAACCCAGGCCAGCCTGACTCCACACATACCTCTTTCCAGCACACAACAAAAAGTGCACTGGAGGGACTTCCCTGGTGGTGCAGTGGATAAGACTCCATGCTCCCAATGCAGGGGACCCAGGTTCGATCTCTGGTCAGGGAACTAGATCCCACACACATGCTGCAACTAAGAACTTGCAAGCCACAACTAAGGAGCCCACCTGCCACAACTAAGACCCAGTGCAACCAAATAAATAAATAAACATTTTTTAAAAAAAGGAAAGAAAGTGCACTGAACATTACAGTTGACATAGAGCTTTCACCTATATGATCTTATCATCCCAACAGCCCTGGGGAGGTAGGTATATACATTTCCCCCATTTTACAGATAAAGAAACTGAGGCTCAGGGAAAGAAGTGACTCAACTCAGTACACAGCTGGGGTGTGGTTACTCTTGTCAGTTGGAATGATCTGAGTTAAGAAACCTCTGGAGATTTCATCTTTCCACTCAGGCCTCCCCCTTGTTTATACCAGAGGGGGTCGAGGAACTGATTATCTGTGTTCTGTGCTCAGCGGTCAGTGGTTTCTACAAATCACCTTTCTGTGGAGGGTGGATAATGCCAAGCATTCCAGTGGGTGACTGGGCCTCCGAGCAGAGGGTGCTGTTTCTCTTGAATCACTAACTCTTTTCCAGGGATTGGTTACCCAGGTCAAAGTCACCCTGGAAAGAAGTGAGATTTTCTGAAACGGTTGCCCCAGCCCTTCAGGTTTTCTGACCCCACCATGTACTATACTGTCTTCCCCTTCCTAGAAATTGCTCCTTGCTCTGACCTTGAAGGATTCAGGGCTTTATTTTAAGAAGGAAAGATGTTTTCTTCACCTTCCTTTTCATGTTCATTCATTCATTTAATAAATATTCATTCAGCATTTACTGTGTGCCAAGAACCAGTATATGGATAGAAATGTATAAAATGGGGAATTCCCTGGCAGTCTAGTGGTTAGGACTCTGCACGTTCACTGCTGATGGCACAGGTTCAATGCCTGGTCTGGGAACTAAGATCCCGCAAGCCATGAGGCACAGCCAAAGGAAAAAAAAAAAAAGAAGAAGAAAAAGAGAAAATCTCTGCCCTGGTAGAATTTATTTTCTCATGGAGGAGACAGACAATAAACAAGTTCACCAACAATGTAAAACGTAACATCAGGCAGTGAGAGGCGCTATGAAGAAAAATGGGGGTCGGGGACAGAGACAGTAGAGGATGGAAGGGCAGAGCTATCACTTCAGAAATGGCAGTCAGCGAAGCCCTCCTGGAAGAGGTGGCATTTAAGCAGAGATCTGACTGAAGCAAAGTATGAAGCCAACTGGATATCTGGGGAGAATATTCCAGATAGAGGGAACTGAAGTGCCAAGCCCTGAAACAGGAAAGAGTGGCATATTCACAGGAGATCAAGGAGGCCAGTGTGGTAGGATCTGAGTGAAGCAAGGGAGGAGGCTACACCATCACCCTTGCCCAAGAATTGCCAGCTTACAGTTTATTTATTTATTTTGGCTGCATTGAGTCTTTGTTGCTGTGCTTGGGCTTTCTCTAGTTGTGGTGAGCAGGGGCTACTCTTTGTGGCAGTGTGAGGGCTTCTCAGTGTGGTAGCTTCTCTTGTTGCAGAGCACAGGCTCTATGTGCGCTGGCTTCAGTAGTTGTGGCACGTGGGCTCAGTATTTGTGGCTCGAAGGCTTAGTTGTTCTGCAGCATGTGGGATTGAACCCATGTCCCTTGCATTGGCAGGCAGATTCTTAACCACTGTGCCACCAGGGAAGTCCTTCCAGTTTACAGTTTATTTTCTCTTTACAACACCTCTGGGAGGTGAGTGCAGTTGGCTGGATGGGGGTAGATGGAAGGGATGGGAAGAGGGGGGCAGATTCACTCATTCACAAATATTTATTGAGTGCTTACTATGTTGCGGGCACTGTGCTAGCCTGTGGGTATCCAAAACAGACATAGTCCCTCCCTTCAGGGAGCTTTTGATCTAGCAGGGGAGATACACAATAAAGCAGGAAAATCAACAAATAATTGAATAAATATATATGGCAGTGAATTCAATGAAAGAAGCCAGGTAAAAGAATTTGGGCAGGAACATAATTTGGCTTCAGGGGAAGGTCTGTTTGAGGAAGTAGCATAAAAGGAGTAGCCCTGAAAGATGAGTGGCATTAGACGGGACAAGGATATGTCAGCACATTTATAACAGTCCCTGTGTCATCCCACAATAATTCTCATTTGTTGAAGGAGAAAACAGACCTGAGACATGGGATGTAAATTGCCCATGTGATGAGTCAAATGGCCAAGCCAGGCTTCAACCAAGTTTCTTTACCTCACTGCCCTGTTACCTTCTGTTGTACCAATAGCTTTTACTGTTTGCAAAGAGAAGATTCTGATTGCTGTGGCATCTGGAAAATAATTGTGCTATCTCTACCTTGACCAGATGTGGCCAGAGGCTGGGGAAAAGGACCTCAAGAGAACAAGGAAAGATGGGAAAAAATTGAAAGCTGAGCTGAATGATTGGTGAAGGGAGGTGATAGGCTGAGGTTGGAAGTGCCCCACTCTGTGTGCTGCACTCCAGCCCAAGGCACTGTGGGGTGTGAATCACATGGCACTATGCCAACCACATCTAAGTGCTCAGAGAATGCTTTCTATCAAGGACTTGGAAGCAATAGAGTGTTCTGGAAAGTGCCCAGGGCTAGAAAGCAAGAGATCTGGATGTAGATGAAGCTTTGTAATCTGGGCAACTCACTTCATCTTTCTGAGCTTTCATTTTTATTTTACTTTATTTTATTTTATTTTTTAAATATTTGTTCTTTTATATGGCTGTGTCAGGTCTTAGTTGCAGCATGCAGGATCTTTAGTTGCAGCATGCAGGATCTTTAGTTGCAGCATGCATACTCTTAGTTGCAGCATGTGGGATCTAGTTCCTTGACCAGGGATTGAACCCGGGCCCCTGCATTGGAAGTGCAGAGTCTTAGCCACTGGACCACCAGGGAAGCCCCTCCTTTTTATTTTAAATCATTGTAATAACACCAGTCCTGGGTACTGTCTAGGATTGTTTGGGGTGTATAGATGTAATAACCTAGATGAAATCTCTTTGGAGAACTACATAACATTCTGTGAATGGTTGGAATTGTTAATATCTGTGCCTTTCTCCAGCTGTCAGAGTAGGGGACCACAGGGGAAGCACAAACTTAGTATGCAAGAGGTTCTCAAGGACCAATCTCTCAACGTGTTTTCCAGTGTCTTCCTCTCTGTTCCTTTGGGGATAGGATACTACAAAGATGTTTTTTGTAAGGAGAACAGAAATGAGAGCTGCAAACTCAGTGAGACAACACGGTGAGACAGAATCAAAGAAACCTGATTTAAATCCTGTATTAGTCAGCTGTTGCTGCATAACAAACAACCCCCAAATCTCAGGGGCAATCAGCATGTATTTCTCAATGGTGTGTTTATAGGTCAGCCAGGCAGCTTTGTTACAGCTTTGTTGTCATTTTTCCTCTCTGATTCTGTTTTTTCATCTGCAAAATAGAAGTATTACTACTTTAAAGAGCCAGAGTGAGGATGATAGTCAACTCTCTCTTTTAACTAAATATATCCTCTGCTCAGGATATGTTAGAAGCTAGATAATATTCACCCTCTAGGCCAACTAGTAATCCAAGAAGTGGTCTGACTTGAAAGCTCTCACTCTAGGAGACAATGAAGGCTACTGGCCAAGCCATTCAGACTGGCTGTCCCCCAGATTCAGACTAGAAGAGAGAGCCGGTAAGTTAGTAAAAGAGACAGAGGCACACATCCAGGAAGAAGAGATGCCCTTAAATAAAAACCAAGCAGGCTTCAAGAGCTGGAGATAAGTCTGCCAACCCTTGGAATCATCTCAGCTAATGATATCTTCCTTTAAGTTTTAGTCTTTAGCCCACCTATATCCTTCTAATAACCCACAAGCCTTTTTTTCTTAAAGAGTCCTGAGTGAGACATTGCTCCTTGCACTTGGAAGCATTGTGCTAACACAGGGAAGATGCATATAAAGTTGCCAGACCTGAGCTTAGCATGTAGTAGGTTCTTAGCCCCTGGTGGCTACTGTTCGCTAATCAGGGAGCTGCTTAAGAGCAGGGATGGGGGTCTCATCCACCATGGTTTTTCAAAAGGCCTCTCATGTAGAAGTTGTTCATCAAATGTTTATTACATAAATGACCAAATGAGTGAATTTCTATGTCTGAGTCCCTACGAAAAAGCATCCAAGTGGCATTTATCCACATAGCAAAGAGTCACTGAACATCTACTTGTGCCAGACCTTGGGCAAGGTGTTAGGGATCTCCCCATGGACAAGACAATGTCCCTGCTCTCATAAGCTTATGTCTGGTATTGAAGTAGATGGTAAACAAGAAAAGGGATCAATATATGATGTCAGGTAAGGGAAGTGTTATGACAAAAAATAAACCAAAGGAAAGCAAAAGAGTGATTAAAAGAGGGGAGGGCTGTTTTGAGACTTCTTTAAAACACCTTGTGCATGCTGACTCACTGTGTGGGCCTTGGTTTGCCTATCTCACAATAGGGGTGCTGTTGGATTGAATAGACTAGGAGGGTCCTTTTGAGCCCAGTATTCCCAGTTTCTGTGGTTATGCAAGGCAGTGGCTGGGCATTCCACAGCCTCTGGAAACCCCAGGCTGTCATTATCTGGAGCTGAAGAGAGATTTGCATGGAGCAAAGAAGACCAGAGAGGGTTGGTGCCATTCTGGAAGAGAGAAGGCCCCAGGGCTCACTCTCTCAGATGTTGTGAAAATGGTGACGTGATTCCCTGTTATTTACTGTGTGTGAAGAGCTGTTGGGGAGGGAGCTGCCCAACTCGAGACTCTCAGAGGGAGACCTCTGTGATCATAACTCCAGATAACATCTATGTGCAAGGTATGTGCTAAGAACCATACTCTCAACATTCATGATATAAGAACTATAACAGCTCTCAAGTTACAAATGAGGAAACTGACACAGAGAGGTAAAGTGTCCTGCCCTAGGTCACACAGCCAGGACTACAGTCCAGATCTTTCTGACCCTGAAGCCTGGGCTCTTAATTTCTGACTCTAACATGAGTGAGAAAAGGATGTCTGCGCAAGGACAGGGATAGATGGAGTACAAGATATCTCAGGGGAAGGAGAGATAACAGCTAGAAGGAAAGAGGGAGGGAGTTGAGAAAGCTTCCTGGAGGTGGTGGCCTTTGAGGTGGGTCATTAAGGACAGGATTGGTTGTAGCTTCTTGGACTTGGTGTCTCAGTCCAGGGCAGGGAATTAGGGACTTCAGTTCGGTTCTACAAACCTTGGACTACTGAATTTTGTTTTGTGGAAACCAAGAAAAAAACCTGTTAGAACTTTTTAAAGGGGCCCAGGGTCTGGTGAAATTGCTTTTAACTCCTTGGGGGTCAGGGCTTCTTTGTGGGTCTGAAGAGAGAGTCAAATTTCATGCCCCAGGAAACTTTCCATAGAGACATATACCCAACAGAAGTAGGGACCATCCATATACTTTTATCCCCAATTCAAAGAGCACAAATTCACAAATAACTACATTCAAACATGTTGGATGCCTTCAGAGAGAGTCTCAGAACTTGGACAAGCAGAGATGAATTTCTTAATTTCAGAAGGTTAGGATAGATTTATAGAAGAGCTTCCACTAACTGTCTCAATTTAGCACTCCTCAGTCTTACTTGCTAGTTACTCTCTAATGATTATTGAAAAACTATGTACTTCCTGGCATATTTTTTAGTTGAGGGCTCTTCTTTTTCATCAAAAGTTTACATGGTTACAAAGGTTGTAATTTCCAACATGTTGTAAATTCATACACTTAAAAATAAATGGTTATATCATTTTTTAAAATGTATCCAGTTAAGTACCCTAGCAATTTGATACCTACAACCATCTATTTAAAAAAATACAGGAACAAGCTTCCCTAACAGTCAGAAATCTTACAGCATTCCTTTTTCTACTTGAACTCAAATTTCTGTTCCGTGTTCTCTACAATAGTTTACAATAATGTATTTTTTATGCTTAAATGTCTTAAAGATAACTCTATCATAACTCTCTGCCTTTATTTATTTAGTGGTAAATTGGATCATTATTTTACTTTCTGTGACCATAACACTACGCACTAATTTTTCTGTCATTACAATTATCATACAAATGTAATTGATCAAAACAATATAGAGACTTTCCTGGTGGTCCAGTGGTTAAGACTCTGCCCTTCCACTGCAGGGGGCATGGATTTGATCCCTGGTTGGGGAATTAAGATCCCACATGCCACACAACATGGTCAAAAAAAAAAAGTACACATTTTCATTTTAAAAAGTCCTACAAAAAATTTTAACCCTTTATTGGGATATAACTGACATAAAATAAATGACACGTATTTAGAGCATACAGTTTGACATGTTTACACTGCTACAAACTTAGATGAATAATTATTGAACAGAAAAAGTAAAAGAAGCAAGGTCGGCCCCCCCGCCCCGCCGTGAGTCACATATCCCTGGATGAATACTGCTTATGCTAGAATAAGATAGAATTTTGGCAATCATTTTATTCCCATTTTTCTTTTTTTCTTGCTGTCAAACAGTGGTGTGCCAAAGCCAGCTTGTACTGGTTCAATTTGGGGAAATTTTGTGGGTAGTTATTACACATAATGATTACTAAAAATAAAATTATATAAACTTACAGTTAAATAAACTATATTAAAAACAAAGGAAATAAGTACTCAAAACTCATCACTTACTAATTTTTTCCCTACATTTTACTGTTATCTAAGCTCCTGATAATATCTACAACTATTGTATCTGTGTGGTAGAAATACTGCTCATCTCCCACCAACTGTGCATTCAGTGACATCACATTGATAGCTTGAAATCAGCCCCCGGGGGAGTATTTACACCACAGAAATTGGCAAATGGTACAAATTAGCACTTCCCGCCTCCCCCAACCTACTGTTACACATTTACCAGCACAGGGCTGGCTGAAGTGCTGAGAAACTTTCTTCACTTAATGAAGTTGGTGGGAACAAAAGGAGAGTTGTTATAGTGATGTGATGACAGAAAACTGAAATTGCGTAGTGACCTATCACTAAAAATTATTTTTAATAATCTATCTACTAACAACTTGATTAGACCCTCCTTCCACTCTGTGGAAATCAAGGATTACAAAAACCATCTGACTTGCAAAAGGATTTCTTATTCTGACATGAAATTCATTTATTTTCTCGGTTTATTTCCAAATCCTAAGGAAGAGTATTCAGAAGAGCTGAAGATAGTTGCTCACCTTTAAATCTGTAGGGAAAAACATGATCAGGGTTGGAAACTTGCTTTACTGTCAAGACTCTCTGCCTCAAAAGAGTTTCACCCTTTGATAATCATTAAGGGATGGAAGAGGGAAAGTTACTCCCAAGTCTCCACAAAGTGTATGAATTCATAATGTGCCAACGGAGGCCAAATATCCTGGTTTTGAAGCCGTGTTTCAGTCTTAGAAAGATAGATATATATATGTATTATATGTATATATATCTTTATGGCATATATAAATGTATATATACATATGTATGAAATCAGAAAGAGACAAGTCTAGGCACTTTTGGCACTTTGACTGTCATAGGATAACCCTCCACCCCCCCCCCCCCGCAATAATTCCAACAGTACACGTTCTTGGGGCCTCAGAGGATTTTACGGACCCCCCCCCCCAAACACACACCCCATAAGGAGGATATACAAGGTATAAGGCAAACACGAAACTTTTTTACAAAGGATGGGAGCAGATCTGAGAATTAAGATAAACTTGTCCCCCGGTTCGCAAAGAGATCAGACTTTTTAGGAAGTTCACAATCTGGAAAACAAATCCCTTAAAACAGAGGTCAGCCACCCTAAGACCCAAAAGTCTGCCCATAGCTTGTTTGTGTTCAGCCGGCTAAGAATGGTTTTACATCTTTAAATGGTTAGGGGGAAAAAATCAAAAGAAGAATGCTATTTAGTGACACGTGAAAATTATATGAAATTCAAATTTCAAAGTCCATAATAGTGTTTTATCAGGACACAGCCACTCTCCTTCTTTTAAATATTTAAGGCTGCCTTTGAGCTGCAACGCTAGAGTTTGAATAATTGCGACAGAGACTGCCTGACCCGCAAAGGCTAAAATATTTATCTCTTTACAGAAATGCTTGCTGACCCCTGCCTTAAAACAACCTTCATTCACTGCCCATTTGGGAAGTCTTCAGTCCCTCAGAGGGGAGAGTACCCTGTCGGAAGGGCGCCGATCTAAATTCACGACCCTAGACAAGTCCTTCCTGTCCGTGGGCCTCAGTTTCCCCAGCTGTAAAATAAGGTTAGGCACAGTGATCTCGGGTCACCTGCCTAGCAGGGGATCGGGGATCAGGGCTGTGGAGGCCAGGGATTCGGGTGGACAGAGTCGCCCGCGTCCACGGGGCGGATCCTTCGGGTTTCCAGCGGGGTGGGCAGGCTCATCGCCCCGGAGGCCCAGCTTTCGCGGGGGAATTCCGGGCGGGGTGCGGGCGGCGGGGGTGGGCCGGGGCGGGGCCGGGGCGGGACAGATCGCCGCCTATAAGAGGGGCCGCACGCCAACACCCGCCACCCGCCTGCGCGCCCTCTCCGGACCGCGGTACGATGGCCCCCGCCCGCCTGCTTGCCCTGCTGCTGCTCCTCGTGGGCGCCTCCGCCGCCGCCGCCGAGTCGGTAGGTGCTGGGCGATCCCCGGGGGTGCGGACCGGTACCTCCTTTGTTCCTGGGATTCTGCGATGGGGGGACATTGGGGGGAGCGGGGGGAGGGAGGGATGCGCCGCCCCCAACTAGTCGCTGAGGCCAGGGAAACTTTGTTGGAAACTTGGCTCCAGGGTCCCAGGGAGGCGCCGGGGCGAGGGGGCTGGGTGGCTCCTCCGCGCGCCCTGCGCCCCCAGCCTGTTGCGCTTCCCGCCGCCCTCTGGCCTCAGCCCCGCCGCGGGCTCCAGGCTCGGACGTGACTAAGCTGGTGTCACCTCGTCTCTCCTCACCCTCTCGACCGTTCCCTGGTGACCCTGGGGCAGGCTCGGAGACCTGACCACCACCCCCCTCCCGCCCCCACCCCCGCCCCCTCCCACCCCCGGCCCTCTAGAATCAGAGATGGCTTGGGAGTGAAGGGGGCTGCGTGCACTAGGAATGGGGAGGGGTTTAGGGTTCTGCGGGGCCTTGTTTCACACACCGGGGCAGAGGACTGAGCCCTGACCTCAGTTCTGGCCGCAGCCCTGCCACTGGCCTGTGGCTCCGGGCAAGGCCCTGCCCCTTCTGAGTCTCGATTTCCCCATCGGCACAAAGCGTATGGGAGGCTGGGAGAGGAGGTGACCAGTGCTTTTTTAGGGTCCCTACAAAGTTGGGACTCTGATCTTTCAAGGGCAGATGGGAGGGGAAGGTTTAGGCTCAGCACTTCGCCAGGAGTCAAACCTCTGCTTTCCGCCAAATGAGCGTTTATTTCTTCTGATTGGTGCTGGAGAAACCCAAGGCACCCACCTTTGGGTGGGGTGAAGAGGGGGCTGGTGGAAGGGAAGGTCCCAGTGAGCCCTGGGGAGCCTCCTTCTAGCGCTTACTGGTCCCTGCTCTAGTTTACAAAGCCCTGAGCCCACCAGACGCTCCACTCATCCCAGCAGCCAGCTGGGAAGTAGAGAAGCAATCTCATCTGGGAAGTGGGGGCCCAGGAATTGATGAGAGAGGCAGTCGGACCCCCCCCCCCAAAGTCTGGGCTTTGTACTTCTTTGGTGCCCTTAAACCTTGGTTTTGGGGGGAGCAAGTTCAGTGGCATTTAATCATTAATGTCAATTCTTTATGGGGCTCCCGTTTCTCTGGGATTACTTAGGGGAAGTCATTTCTGCCTGGCAGGCTTCATTGAGGTGTACGTGAGACCCTGAGCTACACCCACACCTCCCAGACCCCTTTCCTCCCTGCCCCCCCAGACCCCTTTCCTCCCTGCCCCCCACATACAATTGCAGCCCTAGGTGATGACAGCAAACATTTAGTGCTTATGGTACTGGTCTAATAGCTTTCTCATAGCAGCTCTAATGGCTCTATCAACGAGTTTAATTCAGCCCTTCTGTTTACTGTTTGAAACTGGTCCTGAGGCTAGAGAGGTTAACTAACCTGCCCAAGGTCACACAGCTGATAAGGGGCTGAGTCAGATGCAAATGTAAGCAGCCAGGCTTTCAGGTCCCTTTTTAATCTTTTGCAAGTATCTTGATGTGTAGTAGATGCTACTCTGAGTGGCTGCAGTCATGTCCCATCCTGGGGTGACTCAAGTTTAGAATTGATAAAAGATTTGGGGCTGGCCAGCCACAAGGAATTCTGGGGTAGAAGGAAACCGAGGCCCAGAGTGAGGTGATGACTTCCCCAAACTAAGAAAGGCAACCTTGCCAAAAGGTGAGTGGCTGAGTCAGGACTCGAACCCAAGCCTGCTGCTCCCCATGCAATGCTCTGAACTAGGCCCTGAAGGACGTGTTGACATCACAGTTGTGGAGGCATCCAAAGGAATGGCGTGGTGTGGTGCATCCTGTCCGCCTGGGCGGTGTGGGGAAAAGGGGAAATCCCCCAGAGGTTGAGAGGTCATTGCGCAGAGTCACATGCCAGCCTTGGCTCAGGGGCTGCCCAGCCTGCAGGTGCTTGGGGGGGGCGGCGGGAAGAAGGCAGCTGTGCCCTGGGGGTGGTCAGAAGGATGTGGTTTGGGGGAGGGCATGCAGTGACCCATCAGCTAGAAAAGTGAGCCCTGGGCAGCTGCTTCCTGAGAGAGGTGTCCGTCTCTCTCATCCTGACCTCAGCGCTCCCTTCCTGGCCAATGTTACAAGATCTTCCACCTCAAAGTGGGTCACAGGGCTTCCCCTTTCATTCCCCGCCCCCCCCCCCCCCCCCCCAACCCCCTGCCCCAGGCCCAGTCTCTTTCCTCCCAAGGTTGTGGCCGGAAAAAATCAGACCTAGTCACAGCTCGATTAGACCACAGAGATGATCCTGTCGGCACTTTTCTTTTTGCAGGTGGAGAAAACTGAGGCCCAGAGAGAAGGGTTTTGGTAATAACAGTTGTCCTTTATACAGTGCTTTCCATATACCAAGTCTGGTGCATTTTCTTCTCATAAAAAGCCTAGCGTGTGGGGATTATATTCTGCCCACTTTACAGATGAGGTAAAATGGTACCATCTTGGGGTATCTGAGAGCTCCCAGAATTTCTGTCCTAGAGTCCCCCTCCAATAATGCTATTGGGGCCACTCCCCAAATTTTAGGTTTAAGCCAAAGGCCTGCCCTCCCCTTGGGCAGTGCTCCCCGCCTTCCGCCCCCTCAGTGCCACAGGTTTTGGGAAGGGAACCCAGGCTGAGCCAGCCTCTTCTCTTGTTTGGCGGGGCTCCGTCCTAAACCAGTTCTTCCTGTCCAGCTGGAAGCATTCCCTGGTCTGCCTTCCTGCCACTCCCTCCCTGGCCAATTAAAGGCAGCCTTGTTTTGGGAGCTGGACTCCCCCCGCCCCCCCCCCCAAGTGTTGCTGCCCAGGGGCACAGACATGGCACCAGGCCCAGTCAGTTCTGGGGAAGTGCCCCCCACCCACCCCATGTACTTTAGCTAAGAGATATTTCTGGTCTTGAAATTTCTCTCCTTGATTGCACAGAAGTAGGGGTGGGGACGGAAGTCCAGGGGGTCTAGGACCCTTGAGTGGCCACAGAGAGCTCTTTGGAGTTCTTAGAAGCCCAGAGAGCTACCAAAGGAAAATATCTGGGCCATGTTTTGGAGGGCTCTGTGAGATTGGGTCCCTTTCTCGCTCTGGGTTGACCTCCCCCATCTGTAACATGGAGTTTGAACCGAATAGAGAGCCCCTTCCAGCTTGGATATTCTATTAATAATTAAGTCCTTACTCTTTGAAAGGGCTGTGGAAACCATGAAGACATCCAAGGCATTCCCTCCCTTGAAGAAACTTACTGTGCATGAGGGCATTAACATACCCCATCAGATTCTGAGCCTTCCTCCCCACCCCCCTTCTACCCACACACACCTAGGCCAGGAACTCTGCTCTGTTCATTTTCGGTGAAATACCTGGTCCATAGTTAGTATTCAGGAAATGTTTCTGTGAATGAACAAATAAATGTATGCATGTAGCTTCATTCTCAAAGGTGCACTGAGGTTATTTATTACTAATATGAATGCCTCCCAGTGATACTGTGAGGTAGGTATTTTTATCTCCATTTTTACAGGAAGGTGATGCTCAGAGGAATGTAGGGGCTTGCCAAGGTCAAAACCAGGTCTGTCAGGTAACACAAGGTGTCTGATTTGCAGGTTCTTGGAGAACATACCAGATGAGGAAATTGGCTGGATTTGATAGTAGATGCCTTGGGTCCTCCTGAATTGCTGGGTGACCTTGAGCAAACATGCCCTCTGGGTCTCAGTGTCCCCAACTCTGGAATGAAGAGGTTGGACCAAAGCCCTCTAAAGGGTCCCTTCTGGTGGGGGGAGGGGAGCTTTCTTGGCCTCCTTGGTAAAGAGCCTACACAAGAAGCAACGCTGAGGAGGCGGCTAATAGAGACATTCAGCTCCTGCCATCGCCAGCTCCTGGAAACAGAGGGCTTCTCCAAGGACTTGGAGTGCTGAGCTGGCCTGAAAGAGGGGCCAGGGGAGCCAGGCCGGGCTTCCCGTCCCAGGTTCCTCTTGGGAGGAATTGGCTCCTAGCTGCCCTCAGCCTCTTGGACTGGTGGGTATAATTTCCAAGTGACTACTTAAAATTGGGGGAAGGGGCTGGACAGGGCTCTGTGAGTCACTGGAGGAGAGCAGTAACTGGCCTGCCTGAGTCACCCATTTCCTTTCAGCCTCTTGACTAATAGGGTGGCTAAGCCGTGGGGATGTTGAAATGGGCTCCAGAGTTTTACCTTGTCCTTTGGGGGCCTATTAAGGATAGTCAGCCAGTGTCCAGGCCTTGAAGGGATGTACAGGAAATACTAGCACTAGGCCCCAGACCTTCACAGTGCCTTGTCTGTGTGTGGACTTTGACAGGGTAGACTTCAGCCAGTCCTCAGAACTGACCTCTGCAACTGACTTGTGGTTGCTAAGGGAGAAAGCGGTGGGGAAGGGATGGAGTGGGAGTGTGGGATTATACGTAGAATGGATGAACAACAAGGTCCTACTGTACAGTGCAGGGAATATATTCAATATCCTGTGATAAACCACAATGGAAAAGAATATGAAAAAAGATTGTGTATATATGTATAACTGAATCACTTTGCTGTACAGCAAAAATTAACACAACATTGTAAATCAACTATACTTCAGTTAAAAATAAAGATTACTTAGAGCAAAAGAGGAAAACAAATTGACCTCTGCAGAGCAGGTAGTGCTTTTTTTCCCCCTCCCTTAAAGCAAAACTGAGGTTTCAGTTCATCTGAGTTTATAGAGCAAGAGCTGATACAGTCCAGATTTGATTTGACCCCAGGATTCTGATTTTTCTGACGTCCTCCCTTCTTGCTTCTTGGGATTGGCTGGAGGGCATTGGAACGTTGATTTGGAGTTAGGCAGGCCTGACTCCAGAGATGTGAAGCCCCACTCTTACTAGCTCCATGCTTGGGACAGGCCACTGGACCACTCCAAGCCTCAGCTTTCTGGTCTGTCAGAAGATCAGGACTGTGGGGGAGCTTGTAGGAGGTGACAAGACTGCAAGTGAAGCTCTTAGGATCCCGCCTGGCAGGCAGGAGGCCTTCTTAGCAACAGCTCGCCGCTTTGCCCTGGCCGCCTTATGCCAGATGGTCCTTTCCTTTTGAGGATCCCACCCTCAGAGGCCCCTGGAAGGCTTTCTCCCCTCCCCCCAACAGCTGCAAGGTAGGACGGGAGGAGTCTAGGGTGGGGCTGATGGAGCCTAAATCTCCTATTTGTTTGTCTTAGAAGTGGGCTGTTTGCTAATTATGGAATGGGTAGATATTTAAACAAGAACCAGTTCCTGGCAGCCCCACCCCTCCTGTGGGGGATCAGTAGGAACCCCCCTGCTGAGCAGTTTTCAGCCTGGAGGGAGACGGGGCAGGGGGACCCGACCACCAGGACACTGCCCAGGCCTCAGGGGTCGGACTCCTTGCTGGAGGAGCCTTGTTCTGTAGGAGGCGGGCTGGAGTTTCCAGCCCGGAGGCTGAGGGAATTGCAAAAAACTATCTGGGCTCTGGGGGAGGGGGTGTGATGGTGGACAGAAAAGGTACAGTGTTCTAGAAAGCCAGTTTTCACATGTTTTCATCGCGTGAAGCCTAGGGAGAGAGGAGAAGGCGTGTGTCAACAGTTGGGGCCTGATTTAACCCTAAGAGTTCAAGCAACCTGACTTCTTGGGGGAGTTTATTAATTCACTGGGGACCTTCGGGTGCTGCCCCCTCTAGCCCTGCCCCCTGAAGGCTGGGTGACTGGAAAATGGGTACGTTCACAGTCAGAAAAACCCAAGTCCCCGTCCCAGCTCTGCCGCTCAGCCAGGGACACGCAATTAGTTAATAAGTCACTTGGCGGGTGTGAGCCCCAGCGTCCTCTGTGAAACACCTGTGTCACTCCGGGGTCGTCATCAGTGTTTGGCAAACTTGTAAAGTTCTGGTTTAAGTTAAGTTTATTATTAGTGGCTAGACAAGGGTTCTTAACCTGGCAAGAGGTTGGCGTGGGGAGGTGGTTGTGTGCACGTTGAAAAACGTAAGCCAGTGGTTATGGTTGTTGGGGTTCAGAACGTTTTATCCCTCTCACAGGGCTCCGGAGTCCCCGAAAGGTCACTCTGTGATTTTAACAGTTCTTTGCAGCTTCAGCATTCTGTGGTCCCTCCTACCCACCCCTGTGACTCCCCGCCCCCCCACCCCCCCTTTACTCTGCATCTCCCCCTCCCCCTCCTTCAGGCTGGGAGCGCGGCTGCCCCAGTTTTCTCTGGCACAGTAGCAGAGGCTGCTAGTCAGGTGACACCTGGGGTAATGGAAAGGGGAGGCTGGGAGAGGCTGGTCTGTGTGGAAACAGTGACTTGGTGGGGCCCGGCCTGTCGAGGCCAGGCCTGCGGGGACTGGCTGTACTACTCAACCTTGGGGCATGGGGGCAGGGGTGTCCAACAGCTGGGACTCTCCTCGTCCTGGGGAAGCCCTGCCAGGAGACGTCTGTGGGACAGACGGACCCGATCTGGAGCAGTGGCTTCCCCGAGTGGCGGGGGAGGCTGGGAAGGGGCAGGAAGCCAGCACCCAGGGCTGATCTAATCGGCCGAGACAAGGCTATATCGACTCTGCTCTAGAGAACACGGGAGGCTTGTTTACATCCCGCCCTCGGATCCAGGGGGGACCTCGGATCCGCTGCCTAGATTACGAGCCCAGCTTCAATGCACCTCTGTCTCTGCGGCCCTGAGGGAGCCAGCCCCCACCCAGCTGTCTCCACTGGTAATCGGAGCAGTGCCCAGCTTGGTTACCAGGCCTCCAGACAGAGGAAGGCTTGTCTCTTTGGGAACTGACTTTTACAGGTGGGGAAACTGAGGCCCAGAGAGGGACTCTCCCAAGATCATCCGGGGTGTTAGTGACAAGGATGCTTATCAGCTTCTGCCAGGGGCGTGTCCAGAGGTTCCAGAAACTCTCCCCACCCTTCCCCTTACAGCCTCTCTTCCCAGCTGGCACCCCTAGATCCTGGAGCCCTGACTCTGGGAACGGGCTGCCCTGGGGGGAGGGGCAATTGGTGAAAAGCGGCTGACAATGCCAGGCCTGGCTTCTCTCCTGAGCTACTGTGTTCAGAGTAACTCGACCTTGGAGTGGGCAGGGCCGATATTCGAACCCCCATCCCACCCCCACCCCCACCCCCAGACCTGGCTTAACCCTTCCGGTATCAGCGTACAAGGTCCTGAATTGGTGTGTGGTTTCTTTTGGTCTTCTAGATATTTTTTTCATCCCCGAGGCAGGTCAGGAAATACTCTGGGGATACAGGTGCCCAAGTAGAGTGTCAAGTGTCTCTGGTCACTGCCATTTGCTCTTTTTTGGAAAAATACAACTGGTCTCTCCTCTGCCTCTATTTGCTTAGGACAGGCGCTCCAAGCTGTGTGACCTTTGCGCAGATCTATGCCCATCTCTGGGCCTTTCTGGTTGTGGAAAAGTCTCTGGTCGCAGAAGAAAAATAAATAGCAGTTATAGGGTATGTAGCTTTGCAGTTTGCAAAGCACCTCCCCACACACCAACCACCTTCTTTCTAACAATGCAACTGCTTCTACAACTTTTCCCAGGTCTCTCTGACCCTTTGAGCATTAATCCCCTTAGCCTGAAGGAAGGCAGATGGGGATTAATAATAGCTGCTACTCATTGAGCACCTGCTGTGTACCAGGCCACATGCTGGGTCCTTTGCACACCTTAATTTGTTTCACTTAAAACTCATCCTCCTGCAAGTTGCTACTAGCCCTGGTCACAAAATGAGGAAACTGAGGCTTCAAGATGTAAAATAAACACCCAGGCTCCTATAGTTAGGGAGTGGCAGGACTGTGGTTGGCTGGTGGAGCTGCCTTTACATTACAGGTCACCACTCTGGTGGAGCCTCTGATTTCTGCCAATGTGTAGAGTCCTGATCGTGGCATCCAGGTTTTGCTCATTCTGGAGGATATCTGACCCCCAGAAGGAGGATGGGGGAGGACCATGCCTTTATCAGTGGCCCCTTCTGAGGAATCTCCTTCCAGGACCACTCTGCTGGGTTCAGCAGTTAGGGCCAGGGTACTAAGCGTCCCCACTTCTCCCCAAATCTGTCTTCCCCAATTGCCTTTCTGGTCTCACACCCTGAAAGAAGGATCAAGTGTGTCCCTGACCCCTGGGACTGGCTTCCTTCCCTGAGGAAGAGCCAGGTGGGAGAAGGCTTACCTTTCTCTTTTCCTCCCACCAGTTCACAGTTAAGCAAGCTCTGACCCTGAACTTCTCCCCAGTGCCCCAGCCAAGTTTCTGTTCTTTTGTTTAAGCAGTATCACTTTTACCTTTGTTTATTCCCTGGCCAGGGGAAGGGGTGCCCTGGAGCCCTGGCCTGGCAGCTGTGTGCTCTGGGCTGTGGCATAGGGGTGGAGAGGTGAAGCGTGGGTGGCAGTGAGAAGTCTGATTGTGGCTAAGACATGGTCTTGAGAAAGAGGTAGGTTTGAATCCCAGCTCTGTCGCTTTCTAGCTGTGTGACTTCACACGAATGACTCAACTGAAGCACACTTTCCGGCAACATGGGTAGAGCACCTTATGAGGCTGTTGTGCCAATAAAATGAGCTCATACGGAGAAGAACCCAGCTTGGTGCCTGGCACATAGTGGTTACTCGTGCTGGTCACCCCAGCCCCCATGCTTTTCCTGGGTTACTGAGCTCTAGGACTTTGCAATAGGGTTGGTGACTTTCCTAGCATCAGGCCCATCACCTAAATATTGGATGGGGGTTATATCTAGAGAGACAGCTGCTGCCTGTGAATTTGCTGAGATCTTTAGCGGCAGTCCAAACCCTAGAAGTGGGAAGGGAAGACAAGTCCGGCCCAGGAGCCCAGAGACCTAGGTTCTTTTTTTTAACTTACTTTTTCTTTCTTTTCTTCTTTAAAGACCTAGGTTCTAAGTCCAGTTCTGCTTGGGTGAACTTGGCAAAGGCCCTTATCTTTTAATCTATTTGCTGGGTAATAAAATGAGATGGTTGGGCTCTGGCCTCAGACACCTTGGGGTTGGTAGGCGTTAGTCTCTATAGCACAAAATAGCGCCTACCCCTCTGCTTTCCAATGGAGAGTCTGGGGAAGCATCCAGCATCTCTAAACCTCCAGGCACCAACCCCAGGTGCCCACCAGGGTCTGCTTATTCAGTTGTTGATTTCTGTTGTGTATCTACAAGTAGGACAAAGATACAGAGAGACCCGAGGGCCCATAGAGGGTGCCTGTGCGTGCACACACATGTGAAAACACGCTTCCCTGGCGGGGATGGGGTGAGCCAGGAGCAGGGCGGGGTCCCTCTCTGGTCAGGGCTGGGCCTGGCTGCTGGGTGGCCTGGTTCTTCCAAGCCACCCCAGACTGAACAGGCCTTGTCTAAAAAGAGGGTGGGGTGAGGGAGGGCTATGGGCACCGCCCATCCACACACACACACCGGGGTGCTTGCCCTCAATCCCAGGGAGCGTGGTCCTGTCTTGCTGGCCTAGTCTTAGGGCTGCTGTCCACTTGGGAATTTCCCTCTTGTCAGGGGTCTTGGGCAGAGAAGGGGCCACTTCTGGAGTTGGAGAAGGATTTAGTTTCCTGCGTCCCCCACTAGTACGCCTCACAGAGCTCCTCCTAAGCCCCTTGACTTGCTGTAGGAGGGCACCCGGGCTCATCTAATGCAGCCTTCAGGGATCCCTGTCCTTTTCGTTATTTATCTTTGGTGTGCCATGCGGCATGCTGCATGCAGGATCTTAGTTCCAAGCAGGGATCAAACCCGTGCCTCCTTCAGTGGAAGCTCGGAGTCCTAACCACTGGACCACCAGGGAATTTCCAATCCCTGTCCTTTTAGAGCCAAGATAGGTATCTGATGGTATCTAATCCTGGCCAATTCTGGCCATTCCTGGGGTGACCCTAAGAAAAGTCATTTATGCGCTCCAGGAACCTGGTATAAAAGTGAAGGGTTAGGGCGACTTCCCTGGTGGTCCAGTGGCTAAGACTCCGTGCTCCCAATGCCAGGGGCCTGGGTTCAATCTCGGGTTAGGGAACTAGATTCTGTACACAGCAACTAAGACCCTGTGCAGCCAAATAAATAAATCAATAACAAAAAATAAATACTTTAAGGAAATGAAGGGTTAGAGGACCCGGTGACCCTCAAGATGGCTGAACTAGGAATCAGTCTCTGTTTCAGCCTAGATTTTGCTGCTGACTTGGTCCTCATTTCCTGACGTAAAACAGAGGTAGCTACTACCAGCCAGTCAGCGTGCTGATCCCGTGGGTTGTTTTGAAACACTCCTCAGCACTTTCACCCACTAAAAGAAAGGCAGGATTCACAAGTAACCAGCCGAGGCTCCTGGGAATGAGGACGAAAGGAAGGGCCTCAGCCTGAAACAGTCCCGTGTTGGGATCGCAGCCCCTATCTCGAGGACTTAGAGCTCTGACTGGTCTCCAGGCCAGATAAGCAAGTGGCCAAAGTACCTTCTTTCCCTCCTGAGCTGGGTTTGACCTCCACTTGACAGGGCTCGCTCCTAGCCAAGGTAGGCGGGCGCTCTGTGTACGCGTGTGTTCGTGCGTGTGTTTACCTGTATGTGGCTAAAGGCTCAGGTGACCCATGCCTGGGTTCTGGTCCAGTGTGGCCACACTCTGCCTCGGTGATCTTGGGCAAGTGACTTTAATTTTCTAAGCATTCCCCCTCCCCCCCCAACCCCCTTTAATACTTCTGCAAATAAGAGCTATGAGGAGGACCTAGTTTACACTAAGTGCTTACTTAGTTTGTCGAGGTCCTGCTGTTTCCGATTCTGGGCCCCAGGGGGAATTTGCAGCAGGAGATGGGGGTAGGAGCACAGGGACCCCGCCCTAGGTACAGGCAGCTTGCGCAACCACAGAGGAGCCTTCCTCCATAGCTGCCAAACTAAAGCCACAGGCACGGGGCCGTGCGGGGGCTGGAATTCCAGCGCCAGCAGCTCCAAGGCTCCTGATTCCGGAGTCATGAAGTCATCCCTCACCAGGGCTTAACCCCTTCTGGCTCCCCACCCCCACGTGTACCGTGTTCAGCAGAGATTCTCTCCCTGGCAGTGGGAGACGGTTGCCTGACCCCGCTCCCTTCCGGGAATCCAGCTGCCCTGGACAGGGTGGAAGGGGACCTGATATCATAGTCCGGTTCCGCCCACCTCTCCCCAGAAGCCCGGGCCTCTCCCGCAGATGGTAACCTTGTCTTCGGAACGGATGTTCCTTCTCAGGCTTCCCCCGTGTCACTGGCAGGTCTCCGTGCGGTGAAGGACAGCTTGGGGCAGTCAGAAACAGAGCCCTGGCCTCTTTCTTTTCTGAGCTATGTAGCTAACTCACCGTGTGACCTTGGGCAAGTCCCTGCCGTGTCTGGAGCTCAGATTCTTTCAAATTCTGTGGCGTGGGAGGACAGGACCTCCCTGGCTCCCCCTCGCCCCCACCTCCTGCAGTTGGGGAGTTGGGGAAAGAAGAATGTCTTGGGCAGGGATGTGTATTGAACTTATTGAAAACCCTGACTCTTCGGGGAAATAGTAGGCACTTTAATATTTGAATTCATTAGTGAAAGAATGAACTTTGGCCAGGGCTGCTGTTCTGTGGGCAGACGAAACCTTAGCTTGTTTTCTACTCAGCTGAACAGGAACATGCGGGATGGGAGCAGGAGAGCTGATGTTCTGCAGAACCTGGGGAAAGTTCTTTGCCTTCCTGGATCTTTCATACTTTCCTTTTGAAAGCTTCTCAGTGGGGGTGGACCTAAGATTCTGCTGTGAACAGTCAGGGCCCCAATAGGTGGCAGCTGAGTGATACTTGTGGGTGCTAGAGTGGATGGTCCGGGAAGGCAAGGGCGGGGCTTACTCAGCACAGAGCTGCTGCAGAATGGCTCTGTAGGAGTTGTTTGGAAGGCTGAATACGCCAGTGTGCTCATGTACTCTTGAGTCACCAGCTCCAGGCAGCGCCCTGACCCGAAGCTGTCCTGGGGTGTGGGTGAGCCAGCTCTGTCTGTCCCAGCCCAGTCTGACTCAGCTGGGAAAGGTGTCTTGGACAGGGCAAGACCAGAGCCAGCGGCCCTCTCCCTGTCGTGGGTGAATCATCTGTGATAGCATCATAGCACCCTGGAGTGTGGATGGGGAACGCTGGCTCTGAAGTCAGGGAGCCCTATGTGGAGTCCTCATTCCTCCGTCTGCCACACCAGTCACCAAAAGAAAATAATTTAATGTCTTCAATGCCCAGCTTCCTCGGTTATAAAATGGAGTTAAAGACTGGCCTTTAGAATTATTAATAACAGAGCCTAACATATAGCAACTGCTCAGTATCGGGCACCTAAGGTCTTTATATTCTGATTATGCCAGCTTTATTATTTTTATTAGCCCAGAATGGGAAAGGGATTTGTCTAAGGTCACACAGCAAGTTAGGGGCCAGGATCCAGGTCTCCAGGCTCTGGCCCAATCCCCTTCAGCACCCCAGCTCACCTTCCTGAATGTCCGCTTACTGCCTTTCCAGGGTTTAGGGGCTGCTATAGAGCACTCGGGGGGCTACTGGCTGATGTGTCTCCTGTTTTCACCTTAGATCCGAGAAACTGAGGTCATCGACCCCCAAGACCTCCTAGAAGGCCGATACTTTTCTGGAGACTTACCAGACGATGAGGATGTCGGGGTGCCCAGGCAGGAACCGGATGACTTTGAGCTGTCTGGCTCTGGAGATCTGGGTACGGAGGGTGCGATGGGCAGGCCCAGGGCCTGGGGCTGGAGGGAACCCATCCTATTCCTCCCTTGGACTTGAATTTTCCTATTGTGCCCCCCCGCAAAAGGGGGGGAAACAAAAGTTACTGGATCAACCCATCCCTGAGACTGTCTCTGGGCGAGCTGTTTGTTGCTTTGAGTTCATTTTTAGCTCTACATTTTCTTTGCATCAGCCTGAATCTGCCTACCTTTGGACAGGGTTGGGTGGGGGTGGGCGTGGGGAAGAGGACTGTTTAGTGTTTTTCTTCCTTTGAAAAGGAAAAGGAGCAGCTCAGAAGCCTGGGGGCAGGATGGGGAGAGGTGTGGGTGGGAACCAAGAACAAAGCCCTGCTTCAGAATGGATGGGAGTAAGAGAAGGGGCCCAGGCCTCTTGGGGCCAGACCAGGGGCCACTAGATATCTCTCCTGGTCTTCTGTGACTTCCTGACTTTGACTGCTGGGCTAGACAGAATTACAAGAATCATCCCTCTTATGTGCGATGTGATGTAATGTTTCGAAGTTTGAGCTTTGTAGTCCTGAATTCAAACTGCCACACTATGACCTCTAAGCTTTGGTTTCCTCATCCGTAAAATGGGAAGAGAAATGACAGTACATTGATGTCTATGTTGTGGAGTTGGGACTGAGTTAAAGCCCTTGGCACTTACCACGTACCCATAAATATATTAATATTGCAATTTCTAGTATTTACTATTGCAATCTAGAGTCTTTTTAAATGAACCCCTTGGGGTTCTTGTCAAAATACAAATTTTGATTTAGTGGGCCCTGAAATTCTGCATTTCTAAGCAGCTCCTGGGTGATGCTGTTGGTCCTGGGATCTCTACAGAGCAAGGTTTTGGAGCTGACAAAAAAATCTGCCCAGCTACCAGCTCAACGTTCCTGTGAAAAAGCCAGGGAGGCTGGCTCTCAGGAGCCCCATTTTACAGATGACATAATGAGGCTGGGGTGGTTGCGAACAATGACCCTCTGAACACTGAGCATTTGGGGGCCTGTTGTGAAATAGAACTTCCACTAGCTGTGGCTGAAGGGGTCATTGACCTGGGGGTAACCTACCTCACATTCACACGGCCTTTCTGACCTTACAGATGACTCAGAAGACACCCCGATCTCCCCAAAAGTGATCCATCCCTTGGTAAGTGGCTACACACTTTTGCCTCTCCTGCTCTTAGCACCTATTGAGGGGAGCAGAATAAGTTGGAGTCCGACCTCACTCTGCAAGAAGGCTTTTATTTGTGCCCCTGGACTCTTGGGACAGGCACAACTGTGGGTCATGGGTAGGCCATCCTCTCTGCAAGGATAATCTCTAAGTGATAAACACTTAAATGTGTTTCCAGCCTCTTTTTCAGTGTGCAGTTCTAGGTATTTCCCAACATTAATATCAAATTATACATACAATTCTGTGTACTGCATTTTTCACTTAAAGTGATCATAAGTATTTCCCCACGTACTTAAATATTTTTCCTTTTCATTTTTATAGCTTGCATAATGAGAGTTCACCCAGTTTTCCCTTATTTATGGAAAAGAGTCTTGTGATTTTTTGATATCCTACGACAACACTACAGCAAGCATTTTTTACGCAATTCTCTGGCTAGCATCTTAGGACAGAGTCCCAGAGGCAAAACTGCTGCCTTAAAGGGCAAGCTATATCTACAGTTTTGCCAAAATGCCCTCAGGGGTATGACTCTAGAATATTCTAGAACACCGGCTTCCCTGTGCTCTTGGTCACATTATTTATTCATCCCCCATTTGGGATAGATCTGCTAGAAAAGTTGAGGGTAAGGATTTGACAGCATAATTGTTTAGAGGTTGTTACTGATTTCTGCTCCAGGACCACGTGGTTTAGTTGGCGAGATGCAGAACCAGATTCCCTACCTGGTTGAATGTCCCTGTATCCTGTCCCGGATCCCTCCCCAAACCATGCTGAGTATTGGTCTCTTCTTCCCTCCATCCAGGTGCCTCTAGATAACCACATCCCTGAGAAGACAGGGCTTGGGAGCCAGGTCCCCACCGAACCCAAGGAACTGGAGGAGAATGAGGTCATCCCCAAGAGGATGTCACCCTTCGATGGGGATGAGGATGTGTCCAACAAGGTGTCCATGTCCAGCACAGCCCAGGGCAGCAACATATTTGAGAGGACAGAGGTTCTGGCAGGTAAAATCCCATGCTTCCCACAAGATACCTTGAAGGGGGAGAGAGTTTGGGGGTGGGGGTGGGGGGGGATAGTGCTGCAGGCAAGGATGCTTCTAACCCATTAGGCAACTTGGTACCCCTTCCTTACAGCCACTGGGTGCCCTGGGGCCTTGAAGGATGACACTTACCCTAAGAGGTGACTCTGTGTGCAGCTTGGTGGACAGAGAGGAAGAATTGCATATCAGAGGCTAAAAAAATAGATGTTAAGTCATTCACTTGCCATACGTCCTTCTCTTACTTACAAAGCACTTTCCCAGCCTGGGTTTAGCATCTGGGGAGTTAATTATTAAAAGCTTAACTTCCCTTGAAAACTTCCCCTGAAAGCCCAGAGGTTCCTTTGGGTTGGGCAGGCTTCCCCTCCCACTGCTGTCATGTTGGTAGCCTTGTGACCTTGGCTGAAAAGCTTTCCAGGCTCAGTTGATGAGGTGAGCCTCAGTTTCCTTGTCTGCAAATGGGTACAGTGCTACCTCCTTGGGTTGGTATAATGACTTTATGGAAAGTAGACTTTAAAGTAACTTGGCAAACTGTAAAGGGCTGTTCTGGTGTGTTAGTACATTTCGTAGTGGTAGATGGTATAACATAGTATAGTATAGTATAGTATAGTATAGTATAGTGTACTAGTAGTAGGTGGCACACAGGGAGACTTCATGGGCCAGATTAAGAAACTGAGGCCTAGAGAAAGCACATGTTTGGCCTCAGGCAAGAGCCACAAAGTTCTTAACTGTAATGTGCTGTGTGGGGAAAGCTCTGTCCCAGGGTGAGACTTCAAGAGTGGGTCTGTCTAGCCTAACTATGGGGCCTTCAGCTGGGGTGGTAGCTGGCTTTTTCTCTTCTTCCCTGCAGCTTTGGGGTTCTCCAAAGCTGGGGGGGTGGGAAGGGCTTTTTTAGAGGGAACTCCCTTTCTGGCCACATATATAGGCCAAGGGCCAATCTGCATGAACCAGCCTGGTGATGGGGTACCCTGGGTCAAGGCTGGGTTACTCCCATCTCCTGGCAACCACTGGGCCAGCAACTCCAAGGAGACTGGAGGTACAGGGAAAGAGCCCTGTGTCCTGCCTCCATCCAGGACAGATAAAGGATCTTGCCTGCATCTTGCAGGGTATAACCCCTGGTGACATTGGGCCCAGCTCAGCCCTGACCCTGGCCCACGGGTCCCTGAGTCAATGTTCTTTGAACTTTGTGTGTGATATGGGTGGGGTGAGGGATGCTGTCAGAACTAGAGGGGCCCTTAGACACCTTTCAGTCTTTGTAAGTTTCAAACTATTTGGTGGAAGTCGTTTAGAGGTAAAGCCTGCCCGTCTTTCTTCACCCACAGTGTTTCACTTTTAGTTGGTGGATGTGGGATTAGCATAAGGTTTTGCTTTTACCAACATTCTACTGCTTTTAAAGAAAAATGTAAAAACCACTGATCTAGTCCAAACAACTGTTTCTTATACAAAGAGAGACTCAGGCCCAGCGAAAGCAAATTGCTTGCTTTGGGTCACATAGCAAGAGAGAACCGGGTCATCTCTTAATACTTCCTATGGAGGATTACACAACTGTGAGATCTTCATGTGTAAAGTTATATTGTTGAGCTGGCTGAGGTGGGACCCTCCGTTCCAGGAGCTTTTAAACTGCACCTGGGAGTTTATCAAGTGCTTGCCACGTGCCATGTGACTCATGCGTCTGCCTCAACTTGCCCCCATAACAACCATGTCCAACAGGTATGGTTATCTATACTCTTACAGATAAGGAAACTGAGGCTCGGAGAAGCCTAATCACTTGTCCAAAGGCACAAGACCAGACAGTGGTAGACGCAGCATTGGAACCTAGGACCACAGGCACTTCTGAGACTGACTGTCCTTGAGCCTTGACCTTGTGGGGAATCCCAGCACAGACAAAGGGTCTAACAGAGGCATCATCAGAGGGAAAGGCGATAGAAACAGGAAGGGAGTTGATACCTGATAATCCATGTCCTTTTTCTGGTACTTCCTGGGGGCACTTTGTTGCTGCTTTTTCATCGTTTTAGCCAAGAAACAACCTTGCTTGGCTCCCCTGCCACTCCGTCCCCATTCTGTGCATAGATTTGGAGAGTGTGCAGGGGCGGAAAACTAATCTTCTTAGGCTAAGACCGAATTAGGGGACTCGATCTGCCACAGAAAGGATTCTGGGAGACATCCCTGCCCCCTCAATGAACAGGACTGAGCCCTCCAGGCTGCCTGGTGTCGTACAGAGAACTTACGCTCACCCTGAGGTGAGCAGCCCGCACCTGCTTGACATTAACCAGGTACCCTCGGCCAGTGCTCCTCTCGTGAGCCAAACTGTCATTTATTAAGCACCTACTGTTGTGCCAGAACAATTCAGGGTGCTAGGAACATAGTTATAAACCATGAAGGTTCACCATTAATGAGTATTGAGCATATGCTATGCACTGTTCTGAGCTAAGTGGATTAATGTATTTAATCCTGAGGACAAAACTACGAGAAAGGTACTATTGTTTCCATTTTGCAATGAGAGAGATGAAGGAATTTTATTATTTGGATCCCACAGCCAGTAAGTGAGCTTCATATGTAGGGACATAAACCACATGTATAATTTTTCTTTTTTTTTTTTTGGCCACACCACGTGGCATGTGGGATCTTAGTTCCCCAACTGGGGGTCGAACCTGGGCCCCCTGCAGTGGAAGCACAGAGTCTTAACCACTGGACCGCCAGGGAAGTCCCAAACCGCATGTATAATTATCTATAATGTAGGAATGTGGACACATTCGCATGTTGTAACTGTGTATGGTAGCATGTACCTGTGTGTGTATAGAGTATATGTACCATCTATAGAAGTGTAGGTCGGCACAGGGATGCGTGCACATGGGGTCAGCTAGAGAGCTCACTGTGCTAAGGACTGTGGGGTAAGTAGGTCTAAGGGGAATTTCCACAGCCTGCAATTTTTCCTTCCTCCTGGCTCAGAGCTGAGCTGTTGCTGGGGAGTCGGCCTGGTGTTGAGAAAGAACCTGGCTTTGGACTCCAGCAAATGTGGGTTGGAGTGGTGCCTTTGACACTCTGGTTCTATGGCCTTTCAGTGACTTACAGTGACCTCCTCCCCTTCTCATAAATGAGGTTATGAGAATCAAACTCAGTAAGGCATCAGCAGTGCACGCCCGGGGGGGGGGGGGGGTGATGGAGAAGATGTCCAGTGGTAAGAGAACCCACTGGGCGGAAGGGGCCAGTGTATCCCGAGGTCCCGAATGGCAGCCAGCTCTCACCTTGCCGCTCTCCTCTCCTCTCCAGCTCTGATTGTGGGCGGCGTGGTGGGCATCCTCTTCGCCATCTTCCTGGTCCTGCTGCTGGTGTACCGCATGAAGAAGAAGGACGAGGGCAGCTACGACCTGGGCAAGAAACCTATCTACAAGAAAGCCCCCACCAATGAGTTCTATGCCTGAAGCTTCCTCCTGAGCACCTGCTTGGACTTCAGGAGGAAGGGACGCTGAAGGATTTTGAAGGGTGGACATTAGGGGAGGGGGAGGGCGAGGGCACCCCAGTCCTGGTCAATCAGCACCTCCAGCTCCAGTTACGGTTTCAGTGTCAGAGAGACATCATCTGCTACTGTTCCTATCTGCCTCTTCTTGATTCTCTGAGCCTCCATTGTCCCAGCAAGAAAAATGGAGTTAAACTTGGCCTTTCTTAAGGCAAGTCTGGGATTGGATCATTTCTTCATCTTCCGGTTTAGAATCTAGGCCCAGTTGAGAGTCTATACTGAACAGGCCTCATCCAGAGCCTCTCTAAGCTACTGTGCAAATCCTGCTGGAGGTCGCCCCCCCGGCCTTCCTCCCTCCCTTCTTCCCTCCCTCCTTTCCACAGTCTGGCCCCTCTGCCAGGAGCCGGGAGAAGAAACCAGAACCATCTATCTGCACCTTGAGATGTGTCCATCAAAGGGCACCTGTGACCACACACTGGGAGTCTGTGGTACACCTTGGGCCATTCTAGGCTCTTCCAAGTGACTTTTGGAAACCAACCTTTTTTATTTGGGGAGGGTGGGGAGACGAGCTGAAAGTTCATTCTGAGACAGACTTGTAGAATAGTCGTAAGTCTATTTTTAGTGGTTTGTTTGTTTGTTTGTTTTTTTAATGGTTCATTCCTTTGTACGGAGCCTTTCTACCTGGGCAAGAGTACACAGAAGTCAAGGCATTCTCTGCCCTCTTGCACCTTTCCACAGTACATGCTAAGTTTATATTTAATGGTATTTTGTTTTTGTTACTCGAAAATGAGAGAAGAGTCGGAGATATAATTTTTATTAATTTTTTTAAACTATTTATAGCTTCAGTCAGGGCCTCCTCTTCCCTCATGCCTCTTTTTCTTTAAATCCCCTCCCCATATTTTTTGTTTTTTTAATTCCTCCTACTCCCCTGCTCATGACTTTGGCCCTTTCTGAAGCTGCTTCCTCTAAGAAGCTTTTGCTGAAATACAGTTTTCTAGAAGATCCCAGAATATAATGTAGGGGATGGTGGGATATTTGTGTCTCTTTTTCATGTAATATATTATTATTCTTCCTTGGTTCTAGAAAAACAGATAAATATATTTTTTCAGGAAATAGTATGATATGATATTCCCACGTGAAGTTGGCTGGCTCGTTGAGTGAGTGAATTTTTGTGTGGCTGAGTGGATTTTTGCCTCTTTCTCTAGTCCCGTTCCTTGGTGCCTTCTCCTGATTGGGCTGGAAACCTTCTCTTCCACTTTTGCTTTGAGCCCAGCTGGGGTTCCTTCATTTGCTGTCTCCAAATTTAAGAGAAAATTGGAGAGCTGTGCTATCCAATATGACAGCCACTAGCCACATTGAAATCATTTAAAATTACAGAGTTAAGTGTTCGTTCCTCAGTTATACTAACCACATTTCAAGTGCTCAGCAGCCACGTGTGGCTGCTGTAGCTGGTGGCTGATGGCTGGTGTACGAAACATGCAGGTAGAGCCCACTGGTGTCTGTTGCACAACGTAGTTCAAGTCGTTAAACTAGTTTAACAAGTCACGCCCCAGCTTTGCTCAGATGACCTTCGTCTCCCTAGACAAAGGGGGTGGGGGAGGGCTGATGAGGCCCTGGCTCTGGGGCCTGTTAGCTGTGACCCATCCTCTCCAGGGAGGAGAGGCCTAGTGGCTTAGCCTGGGCAGACCATGTCTCCTGACCCCATTGGCTGGGGTTGGGGGGGATTACCTTCGCTACCCTCACCTTTCACCACCATAACCCCAGGGTCCCAGCTGGCTGGGTCCTCTTGCTCTCCCGGTGTCCTTTTCCTCTGGCCATGTTGGGAGTGAGCACCTCACACTGTTGTCTGTTACTGATTTTTTGATAAAAAGATAATAAAACTTGGTACTTTCTAGATCGCCTTCCTGTATCATTTCAAAGTACATCAAATGTCATCCTTTCCCTTGATCTCAGTGGAGCCTGGGATAATTGCAGCCAGAGACCAGAAGCAGAGATGTAAGAAGCCAAGAAAGAGCCTGGAAAGGAGGGAGGAAAGTCAGAACGTGTGCACCCTGGCCTGTGGGCCATGTCTCGCCTACCTCGGGCTTCTGTTTCGGCAGCCCCGTGTTTCAAAAACAAACACAGAAATCCTTGGATTAATTGCCAACTATGAAACTGAGGATGTTTGCCATAAAAATCCAGACAGATTTCCGTACTTCTCTGGGGGGAAAAAAATCAAGCTTTGACAAGTCTCAGGCTGCACGGCAGCCATCGGAGTTGCTGTCGGGCAGGTACCCTTTCAGATGCAGGTTCCCTGCTTTACCACATCTGTCCGCCAGCTTGGCCTCTGGGCATCGTAGCTGGTGGACTCTGGACAGATACCATCGACGCCTCTCTTGATCCTCATAACAACCCTCTGAGGTGGGTAGGATCCTTTTTTACCAAGGGGATGACCCACCCTTCGTCTGTGCGGAGTTAAACCTTCATGCCAGGGCCTTGGACTTTGGTGGTCTTCCTTTGGTGCTTCGTGGCCCAGTGCTTCATTGGGGTCAAGGAAAGGATGCAAAGAAGAATTGGTAGTAGAAGCAAACCCTTACATCACAAATGCGCATGCTGGGAACCCATGCTATGCTTTACACCTGAACCCAATGAATCATCACAACAATTCTACAAAGTAGATGCTATTGTTAGTCCCATTTTTTTTTTTTTTAGGGCTGTATTTTTTTTAATTTATTTATTGGCTGTGTTGGGTCTTCGTTGCTGCAACTTGGGCTTTCTCTAGTTGTGGTGAGTGGGGGCTACTCTTCATTGTGGTGTGTAGGCTCCTCATTGCCATAGCTTCTCTTGTTGTGGAGCACGGGCTCTAGGTGCATGGGCTTCACTAGTTGCAGCGCATGGGCTTGATAGTTGTGGCTCACGAGCTCTAAAGCACAGGCTCAGTAGTTGTGGTGCACGGGCTTAGTTGCTCCAAGACATGTGGGATCTTCCTGGAGCAGGGATCGAACCTGTGTCCCCTGCATTGGCAGGCGGATTCTTAACCACTGCGCCACCTAGGAAGCCTGTTAGTTCCATTTTACAGATGGGGAGACCGGAGTTAAGGGGTTAAATAACTTGCCCAAAGAGACACAGCTTACCAATGATAGAGGTGGGATTTGAACCCAGGCAGTCGGGCTGTGGAGTTTCTCATAATCACACTGCCTATCAGGGTTTATGTCACCCAGGGCCCCTTCAAGTCTTTCACTCCCTTTGAAGTGGTGAGTCTGGTTTCAAATCCCTCCTGAGGCCCATGGGGCTTGAGTGGGTTTCTGTTCCTTGCAACTTGAATTTTGCAGAAGCCTCCCCCGCCCCACCCCCGCCATCTTTTCAGTCTGCGTTATCCAATCCAGTGGCCACTAGTCACATGTGACTCAATTAAAATTAAGATTCAAAAAATTAAAATTCTGTTCCTTAGTGGCACTAGCCACATTTTCAAGTACTCAATAGCCGCATGTGGCTGGTGGCTGCTCTATTGGATAGAGTGGATATAGAACAAGTTGACTGTGGTAGGACTAAGTTGGATGGTGTGAGATTGGGTCAGGACCCCAGGATTTGAATTTCAGCTTCATTAGCTGTTACCTTGGCCTCCAACAGCCTCTAGGGAAGTAGGTCAGAGCTTGGTCCATAGGAAGTGTTCCGTAAGTGGTACTTTATTCTCACCATAAGCACATCTTTTGGGTGAGGTATTAGTTCTAGAAGTTCCTGTATCTTTTATTGCTGTGTAAAATTACCCCCAAATGTAGAGATTTATCACAGCATAAATATCACATAGTTTCTATGGGTCAGAAGTTAGCTAGGTGGTTCTGGAGTCTCAGGAGATTGCAGTCAAAATGTTGGCCAGAGCTGCAGTCATCTGAAAGCTTGACTGGGCTGGAGGATCCACTTCCAATATGGCGCACATACATGTCTGGCAAGTGGGTGCTGGCTGTTGGCAGAAGTCCTCAGTTCCCTGCCATGTGGACCCCCATAGGGCTGATTTGAGTGGCCTCAGCACACAGCAGCTGACTCTTCCCAGAGAGTGATCTAAGAGCCAGGTGGAAGCTGTAATACATTTTATGGCCGAACATCGAAAGTCACACACTGTCATTTCTACTAAATCCCATTGATTACAGGGGCTGGCCCTATTCATTGTGAGTGGGATCACAGAAGGGCAGGAATACCAGGAGGCGAGACTCATCAGAAGCCATCTGAAAGGCTGGTTCCTATAGCACCATTGCTGGTCAGCTCTGACGGGTTAATTTTTCTGGAATGCTAACTCTGACTGGAACTTGGTATAATATTATTTCTGAGAACTGGGCAGGGAATGCAAAGTGGGCATATTGGGTCAGTTTTGTTCATGATCCTGCCAATCTTCTGAGGCAGCAGGAGCACTGACCCCTGCGTGGTGCAGTTCCTTCCTGGGGCAGAGGGAGGCCTACAGGCCAAAGAGATTCCCCCCTTGCCAATAATTTGCTCGGTGGTTTTGGGGAATGGGATGGTCAGAATTCCAAGATGGCCCCCTGATGTATATAACTTGTCTGTTCCCTCCCCTTGGGGTGTGGGCAGGACCTGTAAATATGATGGATGTCACCCCATGGTAAGGGCACACTGGGTAGTAGAGGTGAAGGGATTTTGCAGATGTAATTAAGGTCCTGAATTAGTTGGTCCTGAATTAGTAAAAAGGGAGGTTATTCTGAGTGGGCCAGGCTTAATCAGTTGAAGATATGTATAGTGGGTCTGGACCTTCCTGATGGGAGTGATGCGCTCCTGTTGGCCCTGAAGAATCAAGCTGCCATGAGGTCTGCAGCTGTAAGGACATGGATTTTCCCAACAACCATGTGAGCTTGGAAGAGGACCATGGGCCTTGGAGAGACTGCAGCCTGGCTGACACGCTGATGACAACCTTGGGGGTCCCTCATCAGAAGACCCAGCTAAGCTGTGTGTGGACTGCAGACCCATGGAAACTGTGGGACGATAAACTGTGTTGTTTCAACCTGCTATGTTTGTGGTAATTAGTTATGTAACATAGAACATGAATACAGGAAGGTCATTTACCTCGTCTGGGCCATCAACTTCCTCATCTGTACATTGGTGGAAGATTGTAGTGTTTGGATCGTCTATAAAAGCGCTTCTGGAGTAACAATGGCAGCAACTAGCCCATATAAAGTGGTTAATTCTGGGCCACTGTTGAAAGTACTTTCCATATATTATTTTATTCCTCATGTCATCTTATGAAACCAACCTCATTTTCCCTGTTTACAGAAGAGGAAGCTGAGGCACAGAGAGATTAAGTGCCTTGAACTAGACAAACTCACCCACCTAGAACATACAGCTTAGCTGTTGTCTGAAAAACCACTGTGAGCATTCCTTCATTTTAAGGTGACTTCTCTGAAAATACATACAAGTCATGAGTGTGAGGAGAAGGGAATGTATGTATATACATATAGTGTATGTATATACAGATCTTTCTCAACTTACAGTGGGGCTATGTCCCGATAAACCCTTTGTAAGCTGAAAATACTGTAAAGTTGAAAATGCATTTAATCCACCTAACCTACCAAACATCCTAGCTTAGCCTAGTCCACCTTAAATGTACTCAGAACACTTACATTAGCCTATAATATAGTTGGGCAAAATCATCTAAGACAAAGTCTATTTTATAATAAAGTGTTGAATCTCTCTTGTAATTTACTGATACTGTACTGAAAGTGAAAAAGAGAATAGTTATCGTGTATCAGCTGTTCACCCTCACGATTGCCTGGCTGACCAGGAACTGAGTCTCAGTGCCACTGCCCAGCATCGGGAGAGAAGATCGGACTGCATCTCGCCAGCTGGAAAAAAGATCAAAATTCGAAGTACCGTTTCTACTGAATGCATATTGCTTTTGCACCATCGCCAAGTGAAAAAATAGTCATTTGAACCATGGTAAGTTGGGGACCATCTGTATGAATATATCTATATATGAGGGTGAGTCAAAAATTATCCACACTCTGGTTATATTAAAACTTCTGTTAGCTGCACTGTCTTATCAGTGCTTTCTGTTCAAGGCTACTGTCTCCCAGTCACTGCTGTGCAGGTGTAAACATGTTACATCAGTTCATTTGTAACTGCGGTGTGAGCAAAATGGATGCACCACTTGTGATTTGCACAAAAGAAGAGCAGCATGTAGTGATTTGTTTTCTGTGGTCCAAGGGTGTACCTGGTGCCATTATTTATCAAAGACTTTGTGCACAGTATGGATAAAGTGTTTTGTTGAGAAGTATAAATATGAATGGATAAATAAGTTCAAGGAAGGTTGCACAAGTATTAGCCATTAAGAAAGAGCCAGACCCAGACGCCCAACTGCATCCACAGCTGATGACCACATTGAGCTTACACGTGAAATGATTCTGTCGAACAGATGAGTGACAGTGGATTATGTGGCAAATCATTTGCAAATCATCCATGGCTCTCTCTGCCTATGAAATAATCCATGACAGACTTAGGTTTCGAGAAGTTTGTGCTGAAGCCTAAACTTCAGATTAAACACAGAAGACTGCTATCCAAGGGCGCTGTGATCTTGCATGAAACGCACATCTGCACGACAATGCACATCTGCACACTTCTGCCCACACTGTCAACACTCTGCAAAAACTTCGTTTTGAGGCGTTAAGTCATCCTCTCTATAGTCCTGATCTTACTCCATCGGACTTTCACCTATTTGGTCCCCTGAAAGCAGCCCTACAATGAGGAAGATTCACTTCTGATGAAGAAGTGAAGACAGGGGTACATTCGTGGCTCTCAGCTCAGCCTGAAACATTTTTTAATGAGGGAACATGAAAGCTTGTTGACAGATGGACAAAGTGTGTTGAAAAGCAAGGAGATTATGTCAAAAAAATGATGTATTTGTCTTTCTAAAAGTTAATTAATACAAATTCTTCAGCCAGAGTGCGGATAATTTTTGACTCACACTAGTATACCAGGACACAACCAGTCAAGCCCAGGATACTCCCAGCCAGGATGAGGTGCTATTGGTGTACTTCCAGACCCCAGCCAGGGTGGGGAGAAGGATGCTTAGAACCAGATGGTGGCGTGGGGATGAGCTTGGCAGAGCAGGTCCCACTTCAATGCTCTATAACCAGAGTGAGTCCATAAAGAACTTGGTCACAAGGCTCTGCCTTACCTCCCGCCCCATCCCTGAACTTTACCTGCCCCACCTGTTCCCCCAGGAGGTGAGCAGCCAGCTGTAACAAGTGTTTACCACTCTACCACTGAAATCATTATTGTGGCCACTGCCCTGTCTGCCTTTGGCCCTTGGGGTCTGGAACAGAGCCAAGTCTGCCTGGGAGGCATTTTTGGGTGAATATGTTCAGGGCTGATGTTGCAAAACTTAATACATGTCATCTTACTGGTTTCATTTCCCTTAAAGCTACTTCCTCTCTCCCTTGTCAGCTTCAGTCTGTGCCCACAGCTGTCAGCATCCTCCCCAGGGGGTAAGGTGTCTGAGAATTTTACCCACACTGCGGTTATAATGACTTTCTATTTAAAGAAACAACTTAAAAAAAAAAGAAGAGAAGAGAGAGAGAAACTCAACGGTCAATGAGTTGACTAGAAGATTGGCTTTTTCCCAGTGGGATCTCAGGCAGCATGAGAGCTGGTAAATTGGGAGATTCTTGGAACGGAGATTTTGACTTTATTCACAGTGAGGATACACTATGTGCCACATCCCCATCCCCCTGCCCCTTGTAACACACACACTCTACCTACCTGTAGCAGGGAATTAAGAGTATTAAAAAGTATGAGGTAGAAAGTTAAAAGAATCTCAGAGACCCAGACTTAGCATCGACAGTATAGGATTCAAATCAGGTGTTACCATGAACCTGCTCTCAGTTTCATGGGCCTTCTCTCTCAGTTTACCTGACTGTAAAATGAGGAGGAAATATGGACCAGAGCAATGACTCTCAACCCTGCGGAGTTCTGATCCTGAGAGCATGAAAGTAAAGATTATCTTTAAGGACCCTAAGAGTCCTTCAACCATAGATAAATGAAACTCAGTTCTTGAAAGAACAGTGCCATCTGCTGGTTACACTTTGCACTTGCAAAATCCAAATACTTGCCAATGCAATGCTATGCAACTTGGTATTTATTGAGCACCTACTCAATGACCAAGGCATTGTAATGCACCTCCGAGGACACGCCAGGATAAACTCTTTTCCACATGAAGCTTACACTCTAGAGGAGACAATTGACATGTACATAAAGCCCTTTGATCCAAGGTGGGCAGTACATGGTCCCAGTGGGATTCTATGGGAAAACAAAGTGGAAAGCCTGGGGCCAGGGCCAGCTTCGTGGGCTTGTGACCTTGGCAGTCACACAAGGCCCTGTGCTTAGCAGGGCCTTGCCTTGATCTCATGCTCTATCACTGTCTTGAAATTCTTAATAATTTTTGAACAAGGGGCCATACATTTTCATTTTGCCCTGGGCTCCACAAATTACGTAGCCAGTCTTGACCTGGGGAAATCTTGAAGAAGGTATTCTCTGAGCTGAGTTTGGAGGACTGGGCAGTAGTGGGGTAGAGGAGGAATCCTATTCCAGCTTCCCTCCCAGGAAGGGGGAGTGGGAGGGGAGTTTGATGTTAGGTTGGATTCAGGCTCAGAGCTGGGAAGACCTCCAAGGACAGTCCAGCAGCTGGAACTCAGAAGACAGGCCAGGGTTGGAGCTCTGAGGCCAGACTTTCAGGTGGGTGTGTAGCTGGGACCAAGGGTCCTGGAGTGCCCTGAGGGGAGTGCAAAAAAATCCAAAAAACAAACAAAAAAATAGAGCTGCATGGCTGTGCCTGGGCTTTCAGGCCAACCTAGGTCTTTGGCTTCCGGGACTCCTGCCTTGTGGAGTGGTGGAGGAAATTCTTGAGGGAAGGGCTGGAAAGGCCTTTGAGTCCCAACTTCCCATGTGAAGTGCTGTGAAACTCCTCTTAGCCTCTTTACAAGTGGCTTCCTGCTTCAACATCATCAGGGGCAGTGAGCCCAAGCGCTCTTGGGGTAGGCACTCATGGCGAAGACATTTCCTATTAATTTGCTCTCTGCGTTCCTCAGCCAGGACCCACTCTCAAGGGCATGACAGGCTTTGAACAAGCTTCTCTTTTCGCATTATCATGGCTTTCAGCTTGCTGATGGCAAAGGACAGAACTTAGCCAAGACTTTGGTGAATCTAAGAGCAAAGCCCATTTCGCCTTCTTGAGAAGTGTCAGCGTCTTCTTTTTCATGGGGGTTTTCATGTTCTAGGGGAAGAGTGTCACAGGAAATGAACTTAGAGTACAAAGGAAGACCCAGAGGGGTGAGAGCCCTCAACTCAAATTTCAGACCAGTTCTCCCCATTTGGCACCCCCAGAGGCTGATACAAGTAGCTGGCAACTATGAGATCAGTAGCATGGTTCCAACAGCCCGAGCCAGGACCCTCCTTGTGGAGCATGGACTTGGCAGATGGTGGGAGGGCTGGACAGGGATGAATAGTGATTTGGTCCCTGGGCTCCATGCAAAGAAGCTCCTCTCTGGGCTTGGTTATCGCCCAGTGGACCTCAGGAGTTCTGCCTGAAGTTGCTTTGGGAAAGTTTTGTTTTGTGTCCTGTGGTTGCCCTGGGCCTGGGGTGCGTCTTTGCTTGAGGTGGAGGGACAGCTAGTAGGGTAACTCATCCCTAGAGAAAAGAGGTGGTCCCCAGGGCAGGGACAGGGGCTCAGGGATGCTGGCTGCTTCTGAACTCCTATTCCTCCTCCAGAAAGGATCACAAACGTAAGCTATCTGCTCCATCGCACGTGTGGTCCTTTCCTCTGTGTGTAGGTAGGACAAAGTACACTGGGGCACCTCCCTCTGCGGGGAGGTGGGTCATACAGATCAGACTCTGCCTTGGATAGGAGTTGATGCTAGCACAGTAGAGCAATCTCTGACCCTTAGGACTGCATCCTACTGGGCCTGCAAGAGAAACGCCTGGGTAGACAGTTAAGACCACCGCCCCAGGGACCTGCCCAGCCACCAAAGTTGTGGCCGAGAGAGCAAACACCTGCGTGGGTACTGAGCCTGGCTCCAGCCACAGGAAGAATAAGGAGAGGTTAGGACTTCGTATTGCAGCATGAAACCCAGTACTTCAGGGCAGGGCCCCCATGCTCTGGAGGGACTCAGTGCTCTGAGTGGGATCCAGTGTTTCCGGCAGCACCTGGTGTGGCAGGGCAAGCAGGCCATGCCGCATGAGCCCATGCCCCAAGCCCAGGTGTGTGAAACTACGTGTGTCCTCTTCTAGGAGATACACAACTGTTTGGAGGGGAAATGCTTTAGGCTTGGCTTTTCAGAGTGTGTGAAACTGTATGTGAGACACACAGAGAGATGGAGAAAGACAAAGATGGAGGGATAGGAATGCACAAATAGGAGAGGTTTACAAAGTTAGAGAGAGAGAGTGTGTGATTGATTTAGAGAGTGAAACAGAAACAAAGACAGGAAAAGTCACACTCCTAACTGGACACAAAGGGAGCATTACTCAGATCGTGTCTGCCTAGATGGAAAAGGGCGAGGAGTGACCCATGTAAGACCTGCAGGGCCTGGTTTCTAGGGCAAGAGGCTTCTGCTGCTTGGGCTGCAGCCTTCACTTCCGCAGCACAGGGGCAGAGGGCAGGGTCCAGAACCCAGAAAACCGGCCAGGGGCCAGGCCCCCGCGTCCACGCCGCGCCTACTACGTCTGGATGAAGAGGTGGAAGTTGGTGCGCGTAAACTCGTGATGAATGCTCTCCAGGAGCGCATCAGCGTCGGCGGCGGCCATGGGGGCTCCCAGGGGCCGGGACCGCACGCTGTACTCAGGGGTGTAGGTGAAGGAGAAGGCGCTGGGGTAGAAGAGGCCGTCGGCGCGCACGAGGCTCACGGGCACTGTGATGGGTGTGCGCAGCCAGCGCCAGTCGCTGCCGAAGGCGGCCACGTCGGGTACCACGCACACCAAGGACCGCGGGCTCCTGGGGGTAGGGCATCGAGGTCAGGGCTGCAGTGATACTGATGGTATGCATTCCCCCACCCGAACCTGCTCCGTTCCCTGGGACCCATGGGAGTCCCCACTCCCCATACCTGTACATGGTTTCGGCCTCCACATCCCCGAACCAAACCTTGAGCCCCGCGTGTAAGTTTTCACCGTGGAGCTCCAGGGTAGCCACATCGCCCCCGCCACTCAGCTAGGGGAGGGTAGGACCAGGGGGTGTGGGAGAAGCGGCAACGGAGAGCCCGCAGCCCTCCCTCACCTGCACCCCCACCCCCCCACGTCCGCTAGCGCTCCCCAGCGCCCGATTCACCTCGAGGGTGCTGATGAGGGGCACCGGAGTGACCGGCTCCCGGGTACACGCCAGGCTGGTGCTGAAGGAGAATTCCACCGACTCGGTGCCGATGATGGTCCAGCAAGAGCTGTCGTTGAGCAGCGCCCTGTTCGCCTCCTTCGGGCAGGGGGAGGCCTGAGGGGAGACCCGAGGGGATGTGGCAGAAGCTGCGGATGGTGGCGGTCAGCGTGTCTAGCCGGCGCAGTGCCGGGGCTTCCGCATTCCTAGCGTTCCAGTCCTAGGCTCTGCGGTTTACCTGCCTGCGAGCTTAAGTTCTCTATTTAGAGTTAAATCAGCTCGCTGGACTAGCTGGTTTCTACCGATCTATTTTCTTAGAATAAGAAAAATTCCGTTTTTTAAAAAAGATCGTGCAATTCTGTGCCCTAACATTCCAAAATTTTAAAGTTCTTTGGGAGGGATTACTGCTCAATAATAACGTTATTTTCTGCATGTTATGATTTTATCGCGTAACATTCCATGATAATATTCTTTGGGGAGTAGTAGTGCTTAATAATAATAGTAATTTTCCACAATTCTATGTCTTAACATTCTATAATTCTAATAGTCTTTGCTCAATAATACTCAATACTTATTATTTTAATTTACATTCTACACAATTTTATATCACAACATTCTATGACTAATATTCTTTGGGAAAGAGTATTGCTTAATAATATTATTACTATTTTTTCTACATTCTCTGATTCTGTCCTGATAGTCCATGATTCTAACATCTCATGGGAGGCAGTATTGCTCAGTAAGTGGCAGTCGTGATGATGATGGGGACCTTACATTCTACGTTCTCTGCGTTCTGACTTTCTAGGATGCTTGGTGCTGATATTCTCTGCTTCTCACCTGAAACTGCACCACCTTCTCTGTGGCGAGACATAAGTAGGTGCCACCCCCTCCTGGAGGGCCACCCGGAAACTGGAATGCACACTTGTGCAGCTGGGAGATGGGCTCATCCACGTCGAGGAGTGCACACTGTTTGGCTACTTTGCGGATGATCTACAGCAGAAGGATGGAAGGAAGCACGGTGGCAAGGTGCCTGGGTGCACTCAGGCTGCCCTCCCAGCCAGCTTTCTGCTACTTCGATAGCCAGGCAGGACACTGGCATATTTCCCCCATGCCAGCCCTTGACCTCCATCCAGCCCCACAAAACACTGAATATCAGAGGGAGGATAGGTGTTATCACGCTTTGGGCTCTCACCCTCAGCCCTGCCCTTGTGGGTCATACCTTCTGCATGGATCTGGGGGGGACCCCTGCAGGTGCGCCCTCCCTTCCCATACCATCGGAGGTAGTGTGATGCCCGTGACCGTGCAGACCAGCTGCACCAGGGAGCCGTAGCGGACATAGCCCTCTCGAGGCGGGAAGTCCCCCTGGGAACAGTGTTCATCAGCTGAGGATAGAAAAAAGGAAGGAAGGAAGGCTTCAGGGGTCCCAAGCTTCTGCCCCAAATCCCACCCTTCTTGCCTCTGGCTCCATGTCACATTGCACATGGGCAGGGGTAGCACACAGGGAGGCGGCTAAGGCTGAAGATTCTCAGTCTGGAGAAGCCATTTGTGGCCATCCTTGTGACTGTCTGCCCTCTGGGGTGGGGCTGAGTTGAGGGAAGGAGCTGGACTCTGGAGACCAAATAGCTTGAATCAGTCCCCCACTCACTGGGACCTTTGGCAAGTCTTTTTGTGTTTCTGAGCCTTGGTTCCATGGGGCAAATTTTACTTTCCATGAGGAGTTGTGGTGAAGATTAAATAAGGGAATGCATGTGAAGTGCCCAGCCCCAGACCTGCTGGTGGGATTACCCAGGTGGAGAGTGAAGGCAGCCCACTGGCGCGCGCTGGCTACGAAGTCCCCATCCTCCACAGAGAGGTAGCGTGTGGAGACCGTCTGTGAGCGCAGGCGGTTGAAGAGGGAGACCTTTGAGCCCGAGGATATGCACACTGTGAGGGGAGGCGGAATCAGTGCCCCTGCCTGGCTCAGTCCCTTGGACTTGCCAGATAAGTTCCCATCCTCTGTCCCCTGAGCTAGTCTGGCTCAAATTCTCAGACACACTAGGCATTCATATGTCACAGCTATTTATCTAGCACCTGCTGTAATCCTGCTTCTATACCTTTGTCTAGTCCTTTTTGCTGCCTGTGCATACTTCAGTTCAACAAACAGAATTTTATCCAGTAGTTACTAAGGGCCTACTTGGCAGCTGGCACTGTGCTGGATATTGAGCACCAAAGGGTGAATTAGACCCAGTTTTTCTCTGGAGGAGTTCACAGTCTCAGAGGGAAGACAGGGAATAAATATAAATTTTCAATATGATATAGTAAGGGCTGGCTGGGTTAGGAGGGCTTCCTGGAGTAGGTTATACTCTCAGCATGAAGCAGGTAGGAGTTGCTCAGGGGGCACGTATAAGCAAAGGCCACATGATGTGAAACAGCAGTATATTTCTAGGGCTTGACATTGATCTCTTTCAGCCTTTAACACAGACTCAGAGCTGCCATTTTGTTTTCTAATTGGATTTCGACCACCTGGCGAGAAAGCACTGGGTCATTGTTCACTCCTCCCTTGCAGTGCTATGCATCCTGTAGGTGCTCGAGGTATACTGAACCCAAGTTCCCATCCATTGCATAATGATGATAGTTAATGTTTACTGTGCTTCAGGTACTGTTTTAAATGCTTAACATGTGTTAGCTCTTTTGCTTCTCTCAACAACCCTCTGAGGTAGAAAACAAGAGAACAACTCCCTCAAGATCACACAGCCAGCCAGCAGCAGAGCCAGGATTCAAACCCAGGCTGTCTGACTCCAGAATCTGCACTCAGAACCATTGCACTATACCACTCTACCCCTCCCTGGCGCTTCCTGACACCAAGGGCCAGCCAGAGCACTGCCTGGATCTGAGATATTCTTCAGGGTTTTTAACAGGCAGTAAGTAAGGTGTAGGGGTGGGAGCTGGGCTTTGACTCAAATTAAAACCCTGGCTGGGCCACTTTCTAGCTGGGCAAACTTAGGTAAGTCACCCAGAAGATGACAGGTCCAAAAATTTCTTTTTTTTCTTTTTCTTTTTTCTGGTGCGCTGTGCAGCATGCAAGATCTTAGTTCCCCAACCAGGGATTGAACCTGAGTCCCCTACAGTGGAAGCGTGGAGTCTTAACCACTGGACCGCCAGGGAAGTTCCAGGCCCAAATATTTCTTAAATGAATGGAAGAATGTTCCAAACCTCATTTTCCTCATCTATGACCCACCTTATAAGGATGAGCATCAAACAGGCTGATGTATATGTATGTCTGCCAAGAAAGCCCCCCATCCCCTACTTCTCCCTCCACCTTCCAGTGAGGGTAGCAGTGATGTTGTCATTGTCATTCAGGCTTTTTTTCCCTATATTTTTAAAGCCCTCAGCCCTGGGATTTGTCACTGGGCATCCAGAGCAGCACTTGTCTTAAACTGCCTCTTTAATCAGCTATGTGTGTCTCTCTCCTCTGCTAGGCTGTGTGTTCCTCCAGAACAGACACTTGCATATACATCAGGCACTGAATAAATATATATTTTTTAATTGAATAAATATTTTAACTGAATTTCCCCTGCCCTTTTATTATCACTTTTAATGGCTTTAGTTCAGCACCTGCCGGCCGTTTTGGGGACCCCCCAACCTCAAGTCGGGTCTCTGTCCCCTTTCCTCTGTTCTTGCTTTTCGAACTCTTCCCATTCCTGGACCTAAGCCACACCCACTCACCCAGACCCCGCCCCTCTTTAGGCTCAGACTCCACCTCTCTCATTCTGACCCCATCCCTACAATCCAGGCCTCTCCCCCTCCCCCCTCCCAAATCTAGCAGCTTCCCGACCTGGGGCACCTCCCCACTCCGCCCCGCCCCACGGCCAGGCCAGGTCCCGCTCACGGTCGGTGTTTTTCAGCGACTGCTTCTTCTGTGAAGGCTTGGAGATGACCTTGATGAGACGGCTGTGGAAAGTGCCGAGCTCCCGGCCCCCTCGGAGCACCAGCCGCAGCACCAGTCGGAAGTGCTTCCTCTTGTCTGCGTCCGAGATGTACAGGGTCTTGGCACAACCGAATTCCTACGGGGTTCGCGGGGATGGGGCGTCTCATCCCAGCCCTCCGTCCCTGGACGAACTGACTTCCCCCAGTTATCTGACGTCCGCCCCGTCGGTGAAGCTGCACGTCCAAACTCTTGGGCTCATCATCAAGGCAGAACCCCGGTCTCTCGGCATCCTCACCTATCTTTTGGCTTCTGCAGGGTAGTAAAGGAAACCTCCACCCCAACCCCCCACCCAAGGGAGAGGCAAGGATAGAAGCAAGAATCCAAGCTCTTCGCATGCGCTCTCACCCTGGAGTCCGGCTGCTCTTCGAAATTCAGCTTCTGCGTCTCGGCGGCGCTGCCAGATGCACCGTCCAGACCCATGTAACCACAGACCAAGGGCCCGGTCTCCCCTGCCTGGTGGGCTGGAAAGGGACGCGAGCGGGCTCTGGAAGGACTCAGGTGTCAGGCAAGCTTAGTTCTCGCCGCCAGAGGGCGCGGTGAGACTGTGCCTGAGAACCGCCCCGCTCCCAGGCCCTGCTGAGTGGTCCCCTGACAGAGGGAGGCGCCCGGCAGCCCTGGAGTCCGCCCTCACCTTGGCCCTGCACTGGCTTCATCCTCCAGCCGGGACCTGCGAGGTACACACAGGGCGGGGGGCAGAAGAACCTGTGGAGACATGTAAGCGCTGGACTCGTATATCCATCTCCACTTGACTGTCCTGTAGGCGTCTCAAAGGTAGAAAAACCCCGACAGAATCCTTGACTCCCCCTCTACCTTTCTCACCGTTCTCCCCAGGCTTCTCCATGACTGTGAATCCCATTAATACTCAAATCTTCCTTCCTTCCTTCTTTTCTTTTTCTCTTTCTTTCTTTCCTTCTTTTTCACATTCCTCATTCTATCCATCAGTAAGTCCTATCCACCACCTTTAAAATGTATCCAGAATCCACTGATTTCTTACCTCTTACCTCCACCTCAGTCCCAACTGCCATCACTTTTTGCCTGGACCACTGCATCAGCCTTCCAACTGGTCTCTCTGCTTCCACTCCTACCCTCTTCAACCTGTTTCTCACATAGCAGCTAGAATGTTTTTTGTTTTTTTTTTAATTTTAGAGTATGTTACTCATCTTCTTAAAATCCTCTTCTTAAATTCAGTCCTTTAAATTTAAAGTGGTTTAAATTCAAAGTCCTCACATGACTGCGCCCTGCTTACCTCTCCAACTTTACTTCCTACAACGTCCCTCCTCCTTCTCTAATTCCGGCCACTCTGACTTCTTTTGTCATTGAACAGGTCAAGGTCTTTACATTTTCTGTTCCTTCTAATTGGAACACGCACCCCCCCCCCCCATGTCTGGCTCCATTTTCACATTCAAGAATCAGTTCAGATGTCACCTTCTTAAAAGACCTTTCTATCACCTTGACCTGGCTAGCTAAAGTACACCCTGCTCCTCAGTTTCTATCACCTTACCCTGTTCTGTTTCCCTTCTATCTCTCATCACAATCTAGAAGCATCTTGTTCACTGATTGGTGAGGCGTTTATTTACTGTCTGGCTCTCCCACACCAGAGCGAAGATGCCAGGAAGGCAGGGACCATATCTGTCTTGTTCAGCTGTATACCCGGTGCCCAGCAGTGCCAGAGAGCCCGGCATATGATAAGCACTCAGTAGGTAGTTGTGGAGTGAAACAATGAATGAATGGGTGAATGAGTGAGTGAATGGGGACTGTAGCTTCACAGGGAGGTTCTGCTATGGACCAAAGTCGGGGCTGATGGTGGCTGAAGGAAAAGGCCCCTGATAGGCCAATAGCTGAGCCCTGAGTTCTATCCAGGTTCTAAGAGACACTAAAAAGGGAGGGGCACATAGGGCTGAAAGTGGGGTTGCGGGGACCTTGGAGGGCCGCTGAGAGACCTACCGCTTCTCGTTTCCGTATGATTTCTGGGCCACCTTGGCGTGCAGGATCCGCACCGTCTGCTCGCACTGTTGCTGCAGGCACCGGCGCACGCCTTCCCTCAGGACCGCGGCGGGCTCTGGGGATGACCTGGGAGTGGGGGCGGGCAGGCCGCCCGCAGCAGCGAGCGTCAAGGGGGGAGGGGGCAGAGCACCCGAAGGGGGCAGTTTGAATGAAATGAATGGGAGGAAGGGACCATTCTAGTTCTGCCACCTCGGGGTCAAAGAGGAGAAGCCTTAGGGGAATTGGGTGCCAGCTGTGGGCTAAATATTTGGGTTGCGTGGTGCTCTATGAGGTCTGCGTGGAGCCCACTGGGACCACCCAGGCGCCATTCCGCAGGTCTGGCTCCACGCCCATTGCAGCCTGGAGCATTGGGGAGAGGCCCCAGGGGCACAAAGGCCCTGCTTGTGCCGGCCTTGGGATGGAGGCAGAGTCTGTGAGGGCGCATGGCTCCCCTGCGCCCTGAGGGGACCCACCCCGCTGCAGTCTTGATGCGGGGGCGGGGCTTTTGCTCTACCCCTGGACCAGAGTGCTCTCTTGTCTGCCTGCAGATGCCTGGAAAAATGGACGGACCCCCAAACTGTGTGCCTAGGATCCTGGGGGAATATTTTCATCTTTTCTAGGTTAAAGCAACACCCCAACCGCCTGTCTCCCAAGAGAAGGAGCCTGTTTCTGTCTTAGCTTTCCTTCCTCTGATTACAGAGCCTCCATCGGCCCTGTGGAGTGGGTCAGTCAGAGCCTAGGGACCTGGTGGCTTCTCCGCTTGGGAATTTTTGATGGGTAAGGGTGGATGGGCCCAAGACTTAAGTAATTGCAGAGAGCGTGGAAAGACGTCCATGATGGCATAGTTTGAGGGACCACCAGGTGGGGCCTGGGGAGAGCCATGAACCCTGAGGCTGCCCTTCTGAACCCTTTACCGTCTTCGCAGGAACAGAGTCCGGGACCTCTCCCCGCCGCTGGAGCGGGCGGCGGGGAACAAGAGCGGGGCCGCGCCCTCGGAAGCGGGGCCAGGCAGCCGGCGGCCGAGGCAGGCCCCGCTCCGCCCCTTGGGGCGCTCCCCGGGGAAGGGCCTCGGAGGCTTCCAACGCGTTCCGGCTGCGGAGAGCGTAGCCGCCCAGCCTCGCGTCTCCCTCCGTAGCCCGATTCCGGCCCCGCAGCTCGCGTCTGCGGCTCCAGGGGTGGCGGGAGCAGGGGACGCCGTGCTGGCCCCGCCCCAGCCCTCGGAGGAAGGGGGGTCGCTGCCTACCAGTGGGAGGGGTCGCGGCCCGCGTTCCCCCTCCCCACCCGCCAGCCCCCGGGTTAAATGCGGGCGCCGCCTGCGCCCGCTCCAGCTGCCTGGCCGTCCCCACCTCGGGCACGCCGCCCGCTCTGTTACCTGGTCCAACTGCCCGGGAGGCTCCGCCCGTCGGCTCCGCTCTGCGGCCGCGCCTCCGAGCTGTCCAGCAGGTTCAGGTGAGTCAAAGGGCCCGGGGGCGCTGAGGGGTCTGCGGGGAGCAGGCATTCAGCCAGACCAGAAGAGCGTATTTCAGCGCGGCTGCACAGCCTCTGATGCCCCCGTCTGACCTGCCGTGCCCTTCCTCACCTCGGCAGGGTCCTTTCCAAATTGAGCCCCCACCAGCATTGCCGCCAAAATGGAGAGGGGGGACTTTTCCCCTAATCTCCTCCTTCCAGGAACCCCCCCCCCCCCCACAATGTCCTCAAAGTGTTTATTGTTCATCCAACTCTCCTCCTTCAAGAGTCCACTTTCCCCACCCTAAGGGCATTTCTTCTTAACGCAATGAATAACCCCCTCAGAAGCGCTCCACGTTCTAGTGTCAGCCCTGTCACCTTGCCACGTTGCTGTGTGACCTGGGCAAGACATTACCCTCTCTGGCCCTGGTTCCCTCCTCTGTAGAATGAGGGTCTGGAAAGGTGATGGACTTTGAGGCAAGAGCTACTTTGACTTTCTAGGATTGTGTGGAGGTGGGGTGTCAGGGGAAGTGTTGGCTCAGGCCAAGAGCAGGATAAGGGGAAACAATCAAGATTTGGGGGCCCAGAGGCTTCTGCAGGTAGAAATGGTAGGGAGGCAGCAAAGGCCCTTCGTGCCTTTACCCTCATGCTCCCCAGGGGTGCTCGCCTGCCTGGACTGTGACCCAAGCTGGAGAAGGCATTCCTCATCCTCCCACCTACAGCTGGCGTATGTGGCTTAGTCACCCTCCCATGACGGGTCCTGGCAGAGGGATTTTTGTTCCTCTACCAGGCCTGAAAGGCGAAGGCAGTGAGGATCCAGGACGGAAAGGGCGCCTGGAGGGAACGACAGGCACCCGACCTTGCTCAGAATAAGACCATTCACGGAATTGGGGGAGAGGGGGCAGAGCTGCGGTTGGATTAGGGACAGCTGGCCCCCTTTGCCAAGAAACAGAAACAGAAAAGTGGCTAACACAGCTTCAGCAAGGGGCGCGGGAGTGGGGATGGGGTAGGGACCCCAGGGAAGGATGGAAGGAAGAGGTGACCCCTAGGGGCCAGGTAGCCAGGCAGCTCAGAAGGGAGAAGGGGAGCCAGGAGTCCTAGGTTCCTTTGCAGTTCCGCGGGCCACCTTCTTGGGCCTCACTTTTCCCATCTGTACAATGGGAGTCCTTCGTGATTCTCAAGGGGCGTCGCCAAGGGACGCGGGAGAGTGAGCGCTCACCTGCCCCCACAAGGTCCATGGCGACGCTCCGAGGCCCCGGCCAGCTCGCGTCCGGGGCGCGTCGAATGCCACTGTCCCCGGAATCCTGCGCTCTTCTGCTCTTCGACCCTAGTGCCGGATATATTCTGCCCGCGCCTTATCTCCAAGGCCCTGGGGCTCCCAGCCCCTCGTTTGCTTTGGGCAGGGGCACCTGCCGGGCAGATGTGGGCTTCCCACGGCCACCTGGCCAATACAGCCAGACCCGGGAAGGCGCCCCCTGGCGGCCTCTCCCGAGAGCTGCCGGGAAGGGGGCGGCGCCAAGTTGCGAGTTCATCTGCGTGGTGGGTTTCGGCCAGTGAGATGCAGGCCTGCATTGGGGCGGTGCCTGTTTGAGTGTGGGGTAGGGGGTGGGGGAGTGGGGTGGGCGGGAGGACAGTCACACAGAGACGCCTTGTGTGCAGAGAGGAGGGGGCGCGGTGGGGAATGGTTTCCGTCTGCAAAGGTTCACGCGGCCTGGTCCTTGGAACCCCATAGGCGTAGGGGTATATCCTGGAGCAGCCACTTTCTTGCCACGCGGCTTTGGGTATTAGACCCATAGAATTGTCAAGAGGGTTTAGTGAATGCCACGATACCTGAAAAACGTTTAATACCGTGGCTGGCATTAAGGAAAGGATTTTTATTTTAATTTAATTTTATTTTATATATATATATTTTTTTTTTGGCTGTGCCAGCTCTTAGTTGCAGCATGCGGGAGCTAGTTCCCTGGCCAGGGCTCAAACTGGGGCCCCCTGCACTGGCAGTGCCCGAATCTTACCCACTGGACCACCAGGGAAGTCCCAAGGCTTTTCCTTTTTAAATTCTGTATCTTTTTATCTACTTTCTGTTGATTTACTATTCTGGAGTTCTGCAAAGCAGAATTCCTCGTGTTTCCAGCAATCTCACTGCGATGAATTTTTTTTATTACGAAACTTTTCAACATACACAAAACTAAGAGATTAGTAAAATAAACCCATGACCCTCCTCCCCCTCAAAATGCCCATCACCTAGAGTAAGAGCTCTGTAAACACTATTGCTTTGCTATGTTCCTTCCTCCCTCCAGGCTCTGATACCTCCGTTCTCTGTTCCCCAAGCGCCATGAGGGGGCTTCTGTGTTTGCTGCTGCCCATGTTGCTGTTCCTCCTCCAGCCCTGGGAAACCCAGCTCCAGTTCGCAAGTGAGCCAGAGCCCAGCCCTCACCAGCAGTGGGAGGGGAGCAAAAGAAGGTTCTCCATCTGCAGCCAACTGCCTGCTGGGCAGAGAAAAACAAGAGCTTTGGAACCAGAGGGGTTGGGTTTCAGTTCACAGCTTCACTTTTCTGGGCCTCAGTTTTCCCATCTGTAGGATGTGGCTTGGAGGTATCCCAGTCGGGCTCATGCAGAATTGCCCAGTTGGCGTTTAAAAGTCAATTTTAAAAAATCAGGAAATTTCACATAAAAACCCCAATTTGGGGCTTCTCTTGAAAAGACCAAAGATCTGCTAACATGGGATCCTCACGGCTGCAAGGCAACGTTCGGCTGAAGCTGCCCACTTTATACAGGCTCTCTGGGTGTCCACCGTCCTAACCCAACACTCATTTATTTATGTTGCCTGCCTGGCTCCTCTAGGCATCTGAGTTTGCGGCATCCCCTCGCCCCGCCCCCCGAATGGATAGTACCTCCTCAGAATAGCCCTCAGAGCTGTAGAATAGAGATTCGGTGCAGTCTCCCAGCCCAAGCCCTCGGCAAATGCTGGGTGAGTGGATGTGTCTAACCTGCATTTGCTAGGTTAATTCTGTGATGGGCGCTGTTACGCCGGGAGAGCACGTTCCGCCCTGGGTTTCCTTGAGGTTCTCCCGGGAAGTGAGGCTTTGCTAACCTAGGAAAGTCCTCCTTGATCTCCTCGCAGGTCCCAGGTGCCGTACCGGGCCCCTGGATTTGGTGTTCGTGATTGACAGCTCGCGCAGCGTGCGCCCCTTCGAGTTCGAGACGATGCGGCAGTTCCTGGTGGGCCTCCTCCGCAGCTTGGACGTGGGGCCCAACGCCACGCGCGTCGGCGTGATCCAGTATTCGAGTCAAGTGCAGAGCGTCTTCCCGCTCGGAGCCTTCTCGCGCCGCGAGGATATGGAGCGCGCCATCCACGCTCTAGTGCCGCTGGCGCAGGGCACCATGACCGGGCTGGCAATCCAGTACGCCATGAACGTGGCCTTCAGCATGGCCGAGGGCGCGCGCCCGCCGGAGGCGCGCGTGCCGCGCGTGGCTGTCATCGTGACCGACGGGCGGCCTCAGGATCGCGTGGCCGAAGTGGCGGCGCAGGCGCGCGCCCGCGGCATCGAGATCTACGCCGTGGGGGTGCAGCGCGCGGACGTGGGCTCCCTGCGCGCCATGGCGTCTCCCCCGCTGGACGAGCACGTTTTCCTCGTCGAGTCCTTTGACCTTATCCAGGAGTTTGGCCTGCAGTTCCAGGGCCGGCTCTGTCGTGAGTGAGGGGAGCGCTGGAGCAAGTCTCGAACTCTCCAACCGCTAGGATTCCCATTCCCACCACCGTGTATCCCATCCCCTCCTGGCTGGCCCCGCCCACGCCATCTTTAGCCCCGCCCAACAGGCCGTGGTGTTGCCCTGGCCTACCGGCGGGCTGTGTCGAATTCCAACTCTGCCCATTTTTGGTAAAGGCTTCGCCCACAAGGAGCGAAGTTTAGCGTGCCCGCCCACCTTAATGAGCTGTGATTGTGGTTTATCACAGGCTTAATGTCTAACTTCAAAACCGCCGCCGCTCTACACAAGAAGCACCACCCCTCAAGGCTGAAAGCCATCAGCCACTGCGAAAAGTCAAGCCCCGCCCATTTGGGCATGACCTCGCCCACTCTCGTTTTAGCTCCTCCCATAATGCTGCAAGCTCGGTTGTAGTCACACTTTGAGTTATTCCGCCCACTTTGATTTAGCATCTCTCCACCTCCTCTGCCTTACTCCGTGTAGTCCTCCCTTAACCCACTGACACGTCTGGCCAGGTGCCCTGGTCTTCCGAGCCTACTCACAGTGGCCACTCAGGCCCTAAACTTTCCCTAAGTCCTGCCAGCTGGATTGGCCCCTCTCAAATGAGTCATATTCCATCTAAAGACATCCTTGAGCATAGGCTCTGCCTCTGACCCTAACCACCTCTCTCTTGTTGGAGGGTTCCCCCCATCTGTCCCCTGCTGATTCTACTCTTGTATGTCCTCAGGAAAGGACCTGTGTGCTGAGGGGGAACACGGCTGCCAGCACCAATGTCTCAGCGCCCCGGGCACGTTCCACTGTGCCTGCAACCCCGGCTACCGGCTAGCAGCAGATAACAAGAGCTGTTTGGGTGAGAGCTACCCCCACCCTGTGAGCCTTCTGTGACTCCCCACTGGCCCAACATCAGCCCAATGAGTCCAGAAGGGCCTTTGGAGGTCAAAGTCCAGCTCTCTCAATTTAGGAAAGGAAAAGGTGTCGCTTGGGGTCACACAAGTCCTTGATGGGACCAGGGTTAGAAATCTTGACCCCACAGTTAAGTGTACTTTCTATAGCCTTCTCTCCCCTCTCTTTCGGGCTCATCTCCTACCTGGCTCCAAAGCAGCTCCCAAGCTTGTGTAATTTCACAGGCACATCCTTACTGTTTCTGTTTCTTGACATGGTTACTCCATACATCCCCTACATCCCCCACCCCCTACATACGCTGCTCATTCCTGCTTCTGCATCTGAGTTCTTTGCAGGGCTGTTCACCTGGGCCGCTCTAGTTGCTCTTCTCTGAACCTGCAAATCTCTGAAGGGCTGGTTCTTCATTTTTGCCCTCTGAAAAGCTATGACACGCAATGCCTTGCTTATACAACTGGGATTTTTTTTCCCCTGTGTATATGTGTGTCCAATCCTTTGGTCATAATGGCAGCTACCATTTACTGAATGCCAAGTATCAGACATTAAGCTAGGAGTGTTACATACATCTCTCAACCTCACAACATTCTGGAAAAGGAGGTCCTGTGTTTCCAATAACCCAGATGTCAGCTAGGGTCTTCTTGTTTCTGGGGCTTAGAAAAGGCTGGCTTGAAGCCCCATTTAATGACCTGTGAACATTCAAAACCCTTCCCAAGGTCTCTGGAAATTCCCCAAGTGGTCTGTGGTCACCTCTAGCTCTGAGCTTCTGTGGAATTCAATTTATGGTTCCTCTCTCAATTTCTCAATCTGCACATGCTGTTCTTGTTCCATGCATGTAAATCAGCCTCTTCCTTGGTTGACTCACTCGTGCACACAAGAGCATGTGTGTGTATATGTAAGTCGTGCATATGTCTATCTTACTAAAGATGGGGATGGACAGAAGTGCGACTTACATCTAAGTGAAGTCAAACATACACACAGAAAAAGAAACACCCATTATTTATAATTGAATATTAGGCATCCTTGATCCTGAAAGTCCTCAGTCACCCCACTATAGGGGATTTTTCGCTGGCAAACTCAACCCACAGTTACTCATTTTTACACCATCTCTCTTGTTCTTTTTTTTCTCTCTCCACTCCCCATCTCTTTTCTAGGAACCCCACAGTCTAACACTTTTATGCAGGGCAACTCATCTCTCTCCAGCCACTATTCCCCAGCTCAGCTCTAGGCCATATTTGCACATGCAAATCATCAAGATACTCATCAGGGCAATAGTTCACCCTCCTCGGAAGGCCGTTGTAAATAGCAATTGCTCTCTTCCATTATATTCCCATTTTGTGGATGGCGAAATGGAGGCTCAGGCAGGTAAAGTGGCCGAGCCTGGTCCTCCCCTGTGAGTTAGTGAGCATCTTGAGGGCAGGGGTCCTGTCTTCTACAACTGTGGATTCCCATTCTTAGGCCTGGCTTAGTAGTGGGCAGACTGGGATACATCTGGGGCTTGAATTGGAAGGGCTGCTTGGTTCAGTAGGAAGGGGGCCGTTGCTTGGAGAAATCACAGATGCCTGAGTACCATCCCAGACTAATTAAGTCGAGATCTTTGGGGGTTGGGGTCCAGACATAGGTATTTTTAAAAAGCTCCCCAGGTGGTTGTGCTGTCAGGGCTGAGAAGGGCACCTCTTCCTCAGCCATCGACCTGTGCACTGAAGGGACCCATGGCTGTGAGCATCACTGCATCAGCTCCCCGGGCTCCTATTTCTGTCGCTGCCGAGCTGGCTTTGTACTCCAGCAGGATCAGAGGAGCTGCAGGGGTGAGCGAACCCCCGACTAGCACCCTGGACCGAGGTCTCCGATGGCTTCAATCAGAAGTGACATCTTGCTGTCTCTTCCTTCCCACCAGCCATTGACCACTGCAGCTTTGGGAACCACAGCTGCCAGCATGAGTGTGTTAGCACCTTTGGTGGGCTGAGGTGCCACTGCAGAGAGGGCTATGACTTGCTGCCCGATGGGAGGAGCTGTCAGGGTGAGGTGGGGTCTCTGCATTTGTATAGAGGGATGAGGGATCTTAGCTGGTGGAGTCCACCCTGACTCATCCTGTCTTGTCTCTCCTTTAAGCCCGGGACCTTTGCAATGGCGTAGATCATGGATGCGAGTTCCAGTGTGTGAGTGAGGGCTTCTCCTACCGCTGCCTGTGCCCTGAGGGGCGGCAGCTCCAGGCAGATGGCAAGAGCTGCAGCCGTGAGTTATCGGGGGTGGGGTGGGGTGGGGGTGGGGTTTCTGTCTGCCTCTGCCCTACTGCCCACATTCTGAGCATCCTTGATTCTGTCCTTGCTGTGGCCTGAGAGGGTGGTATGAATGTGTGTGTGTTGGTGGCGGTGGGGTTGGAAGGTGTGCCATGCCCTGCCTCCATCTCCTTCTCTGCAGTTTTCTCCCTGCTGCCGAGGTTAATTTCAAAAGTACATATTTTATTAAATTTCTCCCTTGCTCAAAAGCCTTCTGTGGCTCACCAGTGCTTACAAAATAAAGATCAAATGCCTTACCCCTGAGTTTTTCAAATGATGGGTGTAACCACAGTGGATACACAAATGGTTGGTGTAACCACAGCAGACAATGCAATCAAATTAGTGGGTTACAAACCAGAATTTTTTTAAAAAAGAGAGAGAGAAAAAATAGAGCTTACTTCATGTATGCAGAAAGAGTAAGTATTGTTTCATGAAACAATTTTAATCACATGTGAGTATAAGTACATCAGGATGTATTATTATTATTATTATTATATTATTATTTTACTGTGGGTTGTGGTCAAATTTCTGAAAGCACCGCCTTAGCTAATTATAACCTAGCTTCAGCCAACCCCAGCAGCCTGTGTCCTGCCAAACTTGAACTTCTGAGCCATACTGGCCTGCCCTGTAGAGTGCTCCGGCTTCCATGCCTCTATATACATTGCCCCCACCATCTAGAATATCCCTTCCTGCCCCGAAGAACTCCTACTCATCCCTGAAGACAAAAATTGCATGTCACCACCTCCATGAAGCCTTCCTCACCAACCCCAGGAAGAGTGAATTGTTCCTACCTTGCTCCCTGCACACCCCTCTGGTCAAGCACTTTCCTTGATGGTAGCGGATGGCACGTCTCACTGCTCTGCTCTATCCTTATTCCCTTATGGATCAGGACTATGTTTCATTTACTGGCAAAGCTCCATCAGGGCCTAGCAAGGTCCCTGTCTCAGAACAGGGGAGGCAGTCTTGTAGAGTAATTAGGAGCTTGGGTTTGGGTGTCAGACAGACCTGGCTTCAAATCCTGGCTCAGCCGCTACTAGTTGTGGAATCTAGAGCAAATAAATAAATAAATGACTTTATCCTTCAGAGTCTCAGATTATTAGAAAATGGAGACAATACCCAGGGTTATTGGGAGGATTGAGAAAAAATATATAAAGCATCTAGCCTAGTGCCTGGTACATGGTAAGCTGTCAAATAGTAATGTTTTTGTTTTTATTTATTATTGTTAGTAGTGGTAAACTGTTTAGAATTCTGTCTGATACATACTAGATGATTGATAAATGGTAGCTGTTGTGATGATGATGATGGTGATGAAAAAGATGCTTTTAGAAGATAGGTTGGCTTGTGCTAAGCATGTAATAAATGCTAAAGAATATAATGCCACTGCTGCTGCTGCTGATTTAGCACAGTGCCTGGCACAGGAAGGACTTCACACATAGTATCTGTTATATAATAAATGTTTGCAAATGAGTGAATGAACAGGTGGCTGCTGCCAGCCAAAGATCTAGTCCCCCAGTCCAGCTCTTCTCCGGTGGGTGTAGGGTGCCGCGAAGGCCACGTGGACTTGGTTCTGCTCGTCGATGGCTCCAAGAGCGTGCGCCCGCAGAACTTTGAGCTGGTGAAGCGCTTCGTGAACCAGATCGTGGACTTCCTGGACGTGTCCCCTGAAGGCACGCGCGTGGGGCTGGTGCAGTTCTCCAGCCGCGTGCGCACCGAGTTCCCACTGGGCCGCTACGGCACTGCGGCCGAGGTGAAGCAGGCGGTCCTGGCCGTGGAGTACATGGAGCGCGGCACCATGACCGGGCTGGCGCTGCGCCACATGGTAGAGCACAGCTTCTCTGAGGCGCAGGGCGCACGGCCCCGGGAGCTCAACGTGCCCCGCGTGGGCCTGGTCTTCACCGACGGCCGCTCCCAGGATGACATCTCAGTGTGGGCGGCGCGCGCCAAGGAGGAAGGTGGGCTTGGCGCGGGCCTCGCTGGCCTGAGGTTGGGTTGGACGCGGGGATGCGGCTTTCCTGAGGCTTACGGCGCCCCCTGTGTCCTCGGACCCCGCAGGTATAGTCATGTACGCCGTGGGCGTGGGCAAGGCGGTGGAGGAGGAGCTGCGAGAGATCGCTTCTGAGCCAGCGGAGCTGCACGTGTCCTACTCCCCCGACTTCAGCACCATGACGCACCTGCTGGAGAACCTCAAAGGCAGCATCTGCCCGGGTGAGCACAGCTGTCTCGGGGCTCCTCCCCTTCTTTCTTTGAGTACCCTCCGAGATCTCCAGGTCCTATTCGCTCCCGCCCCCTTCGTTGAGTGACAGCCAGGGGATGGGCTCGCTGGACAGAGCCTCGTTACTCAAAGGGTGGTCCGTGGACGGGCGGCATGGCTGTCACCTGGTGGGTTGTTAAAACTGCAGCATTTCCAGCGCTCTCCAGACCTACTGAGTACAATTTCGCACTTTGACAAGACCCTCAGGGGATTAATATTATGTTAAAGTGTAAGAAGCACTAGACTGAGTTACCTGTTCCCCAAATTAGTGGGCATTCAGAATAATTTGGGGGGATTTTTCAAAGCCACGCCCAACTCGGCATTGGTAAGAGGAGCCACATCATAAGCCCTTTACCTTGTTGGAATTCAACTTTACAGAAGTGACAAAGTGGCAGGACTGGATGTGTTTCAAGTACACAAAGATGTGTATTAAATATATATATATTTAATATATATTTATTACCTTGATTTCCCCATTTGCAAAGTTAGGAGCCTTTCTGGGACTGTTACCAATACCATTGATAACATGACATGCTGACTAAGATATAACTTTTAAATCATAACAGCAACTCTGTATTGAAGGCCAAGTGCCAGGCATTGTGCTGTAATATTAAAAATGGCACACATTTACAGAAACCGGTGAATCTAAGACACCATCCATTGTAAGATTCACCATTATTTTCTATACTGCTAAGAAAAAAAAGGTTGCCAAATTTAATCATATGGCAATTATTTTAATTTCAGAGATGTTGAAATGTATGAGGAGATAGACTTGGATCAGTGGTTCCTAAACATTAGTGTGCATCAGACTCACCTGGAGGGTTTGTTAAAATACAGATTTTTTTTATCAATTGAAAATATTTTAATTAAATGAAATATTTTGATTTAAAAACATCCATAGAAATCAACAATGTGAAAATATGCATTTCCAAGTTAGAAGTCATGAATTATGTAAATAGAAATAAAAATCGTATATTTGAAAATCATAAAAGCAGTTCTAAACAAATTTAAGTAATTCATTCATTAAAAAATAATATGATTGATAAAAGGCAGACACTTAATGTAACTACAACAATAAAGACAGAATCAGTAGATGTGCCTCCCTGATACATATTGGAGACTCCCAATAAAGTATAAGCCTGAGTGATGTAAGCAGTCTACCCTTCAGCCTCAAGTGCTAACAGTTGTTGTGCCTTAATTTTCTTAAAAATGCCTGGTCATAGCTAGTTAAATAAGCACCATTTCAAGTGTGACATTCCAGGCATGGCTTTGGTTGCATAATAGGTTATTTCAGCTATAAACTATTTAAAAAGAGGACAGATTCTTATTAAATCTGTAAAACACAAATTGTTGGCTCCAACCCCAGAGTTTCTGATTCAGTAGATCTGGGGTGGAATGCGATCATCTGCATTTCTAATAACTTCCTAGGTGATGCTGCTGCTGCAGGTCCAGGGACCACACTTGGAGAACCATTGTCCTAGTTGAGATATATTATAAAGTGTTTCCTTGTGTCAGATGATGCTCTAGATATGAACCCTCCAATAAGGTAGCCGCTAGCTACATATGCCCATTTAAATTAAATTAAATTAAATTAAATTATTTAGTTCCTCAGTCACACTAGCCACATTTTAAGTGTTAAATAGCTACCTGTGTCTTGTAGCTACCACACTGGACAGGGCAGATACAGAACATTTCCATCCCTGGATAAAGTTTCATTTGGACAGTGCTGCTGTGGTCCACGGACCAGCAGCATCAGTATCACTTGGGAGCTTATTAGAAATGCAGTGTCTCAGCTCCTTCCCTGTTATGAACAAGAATCTATATTTTAACAAGATCTGGTGATTCCAATGAGCATCAAGGTTTGAGAAATCTTCTAAGATGTGTACACACACACACACACACACACATACGAAAATCATTGAATCCTGGGCACCGCCCAACGAATAGGTGTTCTCGTTGTATCCATTTTTACAGATAAGGAAATTAAGGCTTAGCAATGTTGAGTGGGTTTTCCAATATCTCACAGCTACCTAGCTGGGACTCATCCCAGGTCTGTTTGAATCCCAAAACGGAAAACTCAGCTGCAGGCCGGGTGGAGGGATATCGGAGGGCCTCAGCCGGGGCTGGCTGGTCCTTCTGCAGCTTCTCACTCCCCCGACTCTCTGTGCCCTGGCTGGCAGAGGAGGGCATCAGCGCGGGGACAGAGCTTCGGAGCCCCTGCGAATGCGAAAGCCTCGTGGAGTTCCAGGGCCGCACGCTGGAGGCGCTCGAGAGTCTGTCGCAGAATCATATCCATTGGTGCTGGGGGCGCGGGCGGGAGCGGAGGCGAAGGGACCCTCGTGAGCCCCGGTGGCTTCCTTAACCGCTCACTGGCCCAGCTGACGGCGCGCCTGGAAGATCTGGAGAACCAGCTGGCCACCCAGAAGTGAGGGCCGCGGGTGGCCCGGACCCGCGCGGGGGGCGCGGCCCCGTGGACTGGGTCCCCTCGTGCGCCGTCGGGGAGCCGGGGCCGGGCAGAACCTGGGTCCCCCGGGCTTGGGTTGTCGCGGAGGAGGCGCTGGCGGGCTCCCAGCGCTGCGCTCGAGCTGGCCTCGCCTGGATCAGAAGCCGGACTGCGGGGGTCCGTGGGAGGAGATGGGGGCGGGGGGACACGTGCTGCGCTGTTCTTTGAAAGATTTCTTTTTTTTTTTTTTGTTTTCTTTTTCTCCCCAAAAAAGAAAAAAAAATCTGGTTTCCAAGGGGTCGGTGTGTGTGTCTTACTGTGCCACCCGGGGGAGGGGAGGCCAGACGGAGCGCGCTCTGGCGGCGCCCGGGTGGCGTCTCCTCGGAGAAAGGAGCATTGTACGGGGGTCGGGCCGAGGGGCAGGGGACCAGGAGCTGCTTCCCCCCGCTTGTTTATTCAGCCGAGAACAGATGGCTCCTTATGCAGGCTGCGAGAAGGGAGGGGGCTCCACGGGTACCCTTGGGGTCTGGGCAAGTCTGCCCCCCTCCATCTCCTAGTGGATCGGACAGCTGGCTCTCTGGCCGTGCCTGTCTCCTGGTGTCCGCGAGTCTGGTTCAAAATCTGTTAGAACTGGGCAGGCGTGGGAGTGGGGCGGGTTGGTGAGGAGCCGGAGGCAGTAATCGAACCCCCTAAAAGGACGGGAGGGGGCGGATAAGTGAGTTTCGCCTGCAGTTTCACGTGAGTTTTATCTCCCTGCACTAGGTAGGAAGAGGAGGGGGTGTCATCCAGGACCTCTGGCCCAGAGTAGCGTGCCCAGCCTGTGCTTCACACTCTGCTCTCCTCCAAAAAACGAACCCTCTTTAGGTAAAGAGCACAAACCCGTACAGTTTCCCAAGTGCATTGTTAGAAACTGCAAAGATGAAAATGCTTCCAATCCTAGACTGATTATGGGCAAATTACTGTAGGTTTGTTTCCTTATGTGTAAAATGGGGATCGAAATCGTTACCCCCAAGGGTGATGGTGAAAATGGTGGAAATTATTCTAAGGCATCTGACCTTGTGCCTGGTACCACACATTAGACTCTCAGTTAGTGGTAACTATTAACTATTAATAGCTAACATGCTTAGTCTTGGGCATTATTCAAAGTGATTTGAGGGTATTTTCATTTTATCCTCACAACAACCTTGTGAGGTAGCAATTATTGCTTTATCATTTCCCTTTTACAGACAAGGAAAGTGAGTCAAAAAGAGGTTAAGTTTCCCACAGTCACATGATGTGTAAGAAGCTGAACCAGTGTGTTTTCATTTCCTATGACTACTGTAACATCAACACAAATTTAGTGGCTTAAAAAACACAAATAGGGGGACTTCCCTGGTGGCGCAGTGGTAAAGAATCCGCCTGCCAATGCAGGCAATACAGATTCAAGCCCTGGTCCGGGAAGATCCCACATGCCACAGAGCAGCTAAGCCCGTGCACCACAACTATTGAGCGTGTGGTCTAGAGCCCTTGAGCCACAACTATTGAGCCCGTGTGCTGCAACTGCTGAAGCCCACGCACCTGTAACCCATGCTCCACAACAAGAGAAGCCATCACAGTGAGGACCCAGCGCACCACAATGAAGAGTAGCCCCCACTCACCACAACTAGAGAACGCCTGTGCGCAGCAACAAAGACCCAATGCAGCCAATAAATAAATAAATATATAAATGTATTTTTAAAAAATTAAAAAAAAAACCCCACAAATAGTTCCTGAGGTCAGAAGTCTAAAATGGGTTGGCAGGGCTGCATTCCTTCTGGAGACAATTGTTTTCTTGCCCTTTCCAGCTTCTAGAGACTGCCTGAATTCCTCTCGTCACCTCAGCCTCTGTTTCTGGCATCATATCTCCTTCTCTGACTCTGACTGTCCTGTCTCCGTTGCATAAGGACCCTTGTGATTACATTGGGCTGACCCAGATAATCCACGAAAACTCCTCATCTCAAGCTCTTTAGCACATCTGCAAACTCTCTTTGCCATGCACAGTAACATGTTCACAGGTTCCAGAGATTAGGATGTGGACATCTTGGGAGGGGGATGCATTATTCTACCTACCATACAGGGCTTGAAGCCAGGAGGACTGAGCTCAGAGCAGGCACTTAATCATGACTATGCCTGGTTCCTCCCTGGCCATGGTGAGGAGGGAGAAAGGTGATTGAGAAAACCCCCCAAGCTGGGAGAGTCCAGGGCTGGAGGGGGGTGAGGTCCACCTGACTATAACTGTAGCAGAAAGAGGACCCTTCAGGTGAAGGGATGGAACAAAGGGCAGGCAAGGAGGGAGAAATCACAGAGGAGGTGACTTCCAGCCAAGCCTTAACCTACAGGGTGACAGGATGATTGAGGTCTTACCTGGACATGAGGGTCGGATGAACAAAAGTGCCTCTCCAACCCGTTTGTTTTACTGTGGGGAAACCAGGCCTAGAGGGCAGAATTGTCTGCCCCAGATCACAGTGAGAGAACCGTAACTGGATCGGGCAGTAGCCTGTGGGGGGGGGGGGGGTCCTGATTGGAACGATGGGGGTGGCACTGAGGCAAAGGTGAGGCCTCCTTCCCTCCTCCCTGGTGCTGGCCGGGACTGTCTTCAGTTGGGTTTCTTCTTTCGCCTGGTCTTCTCCTTGCAATCTCCAGATGACCACTGGATGGCGCCTGGAGCTCTGATTTGGCATTGGGTCCCAGAGCACTTGCAGGCCTTGGCTTCGGGCACTTGTGCTGAGCCAGGCCTGCCCCTCTCAGAAAGACCCTCCTCTCCCTTCACACCCCTCCACCCACTCTGGCGGACCCTACAACCCAAGCCTAGAAGCTGCTTCATTTCCTGGGCAATAATCACACACTCCTGGATTTGAAGACCAGCCCTGCTACTTACTGTGTATAGGTGTTGACAAGGGCTGGTTCCCTTGTCCATTTCCTGATTCTCTTTAGGGGAGGCTACAGGAGCCAGAACTCCTTTATCCACTCTTTGGAAGCTAGAGTGTGGGCATGATGGCACAGTGCAGCTGTTAAGAGCACAGATATGGAGCCAGACTGCCTATCGGAATCCCAGCTCTGCCATGAGCTAGCTGTGTGACCTTAGGCAAGTTTCTGAACTTCTCTGTGCTTCTGTTAAAGGGGACCCAATTTTCTCATCCGTAAAATGGAGATGGTAATATTCCCTATGCCACTGGGTTATTGTGAGGATTGGATGAGATAATCCATTTCATATTCTTAAAATTCTGCCTAGTACATGGTATGTGCAAAATGTGAAAAACAAAAATGCATGGCTGAGGTTTAATAAATCCATGCTTTCTCCTTGGGCGATGAATCTTGAGGGAATAAAGCAAAGGTTCAGGGACAGTTGGGAAGTCATTCAAGACAGTGCAGTGACAGTACAGTACAGTAAGTCCCCCACGTACAAACCTTCGAGATGAGAACTTTCAAAGATGCAAACGTGTGTTCGTCTGTCCGATCACATAAGTTAGTTCACGTGTCTGGCATACGTTGCCACATACCTGCATCTTTGACAAGTGGTTGTGCTTTTGTGTACTTTACTGTACAGCACTGTATAGAGTACAGTAGGACGGTATCTTTATTTCAAGCCCAAGATGTCCAGAAGCAAACGTAAAAGCAGCAGCGATGTAGCTCTTGGCTGCTTTCCAGGACTCTCCTCTGACTTATAGATTCCGAAAGGGTTTTTTTCTGTTTTTTGAGACTGAGAAACAGTGAATTTCAGCTAAGGGCATAGGTGACATCTACTATCTGCTTTCCAGGTCTGGGCAAGTAGCATCAATTCTTTGGCAGTCCCTGATCAACCTCACCCAAAGAATTCCCTCTTCCTGTCACCTTGCATGGCAGGCCAACTCTAAGCCTTATTTTTGCTATTAATAAAATTGGATGACTGTAGTACCTACTTAATATATTGTTATGAGGTTTAAGGGTGCTAAACCATGCAAAGTACTCAGCACTGTGCACAGAACATAACAGATGCTCAGTAATTATTAGCTATAATTATGTACAGTAACATTTATTAAGTGAGAGAGTCAGGATTTGATACCTGGTCAGTGTAATTCTAAAGTCTGTGATCTTTTAATATGTTTTCTCCCTCAAAGAAATCATAGTCTTGTATGGAAACAAATCAATAGACAAAGACGTAGGTGAAGTGAGGCACAGAGAGGGACATCTAACATAAAGGATGTCTGAGACCCTCTACTCTCCCTTCCCCCTACACCAGTGGATAGCAAGGCAGATGGTATTTGGGAGTGAAAGAGAGAGAGCCAATCAAACAGAGGCATGGCTGTGAGTCTTACAGCTGGGAACCAGAAGTGAGGTATGGTAGACTTCCTAAAGAAGGAACAGCCACCAGTCTTTCTCCTGGTCTGTCTTCCTACCCTAGATCTTAAGAGGCCATTTTGTGAGCATAGCCAAGACGGCCCTTGAGAGTAGGAGAGCCTACCAGCAGTGCCCTCGGTCTGTGTTGGGGTGTTGAGTCACAGCAACACCAGGTCTAGACGAGACCTTCTCCTCCTAGTTCAACCCTCTCATTGTACAGTTAGGAAAATTGAGGCTCAGAGAGCTGCAGTGTCCTGAGCAAGGTCGCACAGTGAGTCAGTGACAAAGCCTCTGGAATACAGAAGTAGACGACATAGAGAGTCAACTGGACTGAGTAAGACCTTTCTAGATATAATAAATAATCTGAGTTAGCAGAAGGCAATATCTTTCTGTGAGCTCCAAGGTGTGTGTGTGTGTGTCTGTGTGTGTACGCACAAGCATGTGTGTGTGCATGTGTGTGTATGAGAGAGAGAGAGAGAGGGAGGGAGACTATTTTGTAGTAGTAATAATAATAATAATAGTAATACCTTCCATTATTAAGTGTTTACTATATTCCAGGCCTTGGGCTGAATGCTCATTTATTCCCCATGACAGTTATAAGAAGAAAAAGTATAATCAAGCCTGCTTTACAGAGACTGACACAGGAAGGTCTGCTGACTTGCCCAAGGCCACACAGATGGTAAATTGTGGTACCAGGGTTTGAATCTAGATTAGATTAACACTAATGTTCACACATTTATCTACTGCACTGTGTTGCATCTATGTGTCCCATTAACTTTTGTATCCCCAGGGCCTGGCAAAGTGCCTGGTTCATAGTAGGCACTCAATACATTTTTTTTTTTGAGTGAATGAATGAATGAATAAATGTCCTTAAGACTATTGGCTATAGGAGGAGATGACAGAGGCTGGATGGAGAAGACGCAGTCAGAATCCAGGATCCAGATCAAGTGAAGAAGGAGGATGGCCAAATAAAACAGCCTCCCAGGATATGTTGAGAGTGACGAGATTCAGAGAAATCACATCTCACATGTGGTAACGAATTTATTACATGACTTTGGATGGGTCCCCTTCCTTTGGGACTCTGTTTTCTCCTCTGTGGAACAGATTGGCCTAAATCTATTCTGAAGTACCTTTCAGTGCAAATGTTATATGATTTTAAGATGAGGACCAATGGTAATCAGGTTACAGATGATAGATATCTGGTTCTGTCCCATCATCTATGCACACTGATCACTGCTCAAGTACAATGCTTTCCTATGAGTTCTCAAAGTCAGGAGTCCTTACCAATTTCTCAGTGACAGAGAACTCAACTCTTTTAAGATTGTAGGCACCAACAGAGCTATTATTCAGAAGCAGATACTTAGGTAATTCCAGACTCCAAACCTCATGAAGGTGTATGCATGAGTATATCAGAGAAGGACAGGGCAAGGGTAGCGCAGAAGGAAAGGAGTGAGAGTGCCTCTCAGCCCCCGCTCCCAGGTGGTTATAGTGAGAACCAGGAATTGAAGCTAAGGTCATAGCCACCCCAGTCACCTCTAAAAAATGTCAGAAACTAGAACAGAGATATCAATTTCCATCTCCTATATGAAAGTTATAAGGCACACACTAGGTGAGCAAATTTCCTTTCTTGCCTTCCCCCACCAATATACAACTTGTGTGTCTTCTTCTTGTAGGGAATGGCCTTTAGTGAGCTGCCTGATTGGAGAGTATCTTAAAAACAAATTCACGTGAAAGCACCACTGATTGATAATTTGATTCTCATTCACGGGAGGAAAAATAAACACCAAATAAGACAGTTATTTTTAGGTGCTTGTTGTTGGCTGGGACTAGCTCTTTTTTGATGTCTTTTAAAATAAGCAATGAGGCCCAATGCTCAGGACATGAAGATACCTAACAATCAATCAAAGTGTTGTTCTGCTTAATTTATTAAAAGAACAGCAGAAAACACACATCATTTAAATTTACCAGATGAATATACATATATATAGGATAGAAATATATATAATAGAAATATATTGAGTATATATATATAAAATAGAAATCCTGGAAATAAAAAATGATTGTTGAAATAAAAAAAACTCAGTAAACAAAATGGAGTCCAGACCAGATGCAGTTGAAAGAAAAATTAGTAAATTGGAAGATAGTACTGAGGGATTTACCCAGAACACAGCACAGAGAGATGAAAAGAAAGATATGAGAGAAAGGTAAGACAAGGGAACTGTAAATAGAAGGTCTAATAAATAACCATTATTTATTAGTTCTAGAAGGAGAATGAAAGTTCTAGAAGGAGAATGGAGAGAATGGTAGAGAAGCAATACTCAAAGAGATAAAAAGAATGAAGTGTTCAAAATTAACAAATGCATATTCAGATTAAAGGTATACATTTAGGGTTGAGCAGAGTAAATAAAAGACAAACATGACCCGACAAGATTTCTGACGATGGTTATTGGCTTAGGCTTTTACTTGAAGCAAATGGATTAGGACTCAACTAAACTGGAAACCCAAGTCTCGCCCATAGTACTCACTGACTGTGCACATGGATGTGGATATCCTGTTGCAACCTTATGAAGTGACTTCCTGAAAAGGGGCATATCCGCCTCCCTGCAAAGGGCATCTTCTGCAACATTTCTCTGATATATGGCCATGGAAACATTGGGCAAGGGAGAGGCTCCCAGAGAGCAGAATGGATCAGCCAGATTCACTGAGCAAGGAAGTCACTCCACCGCCAGGTGGGAAGTCCCCTTATCCTTGTCTTACAGGATATGCAATATAGACTATAGATCAGTGACTGCCTGCGTGTTGCTTCACATCCTTCTCTTTTGCAAATAGGAGTTGGGTTGTTTTGTTTTGTTTTGTTTTTGTTTTTGCAGTTATTCTGTTCTCATTTTAGTATTTTATATTGGGTGCATTAGAAGTTGTTAAACTTATTTAAACTTAATAAACTTAACCTATAGTCTATAATGAGCCTTATCTGGGCGTAACTGAGGAATTTGCTTTCATCTAGATTCCAGCACTGGATGCATGTAGTACTGGAAGCAACATTTTGTTATCATCCTTCAAGAGAGACGGAGTGCACTTTATGTAAGTGTCGGTGGTTCGGAAGGCGTTTGAATGAGTTTAGAAATTGTTTTCTTTTTCCTGTTTTCTTCCATGGAGAGTGTCCAACACTCACTTTTCTTTTTGTCTTACCAGACTGTGAAGCATTTCCTCATGACCAACCACAGTTTCTTTTTCATTAAACTTGTAGCACATGGATGTCTTCTTTTAGGGGGACACAGCCTTTGAAGGAATAAATTGAAGAACCTTGATCCATCTATTAACTGTCTCTTAGATAAGAATAAGTAGGAAGATACGAGATCTACCATGTTGATTATTTCCTCCAGCTACTTCCTCGATGGATGGATATTTTTCACCTTTGTCTAGATTCTGCTTTACCTGGTAGCTCCCCACCCATTCACATTTGAGCCTAAAAGAATAGTACACCTTTCTCAGTTTCATAGGAATATGATCAGTGGCTAGGAGAGAAATTCAAACTTTGAATTCCCCACCTCTAGTAACCACAAATCTGATCTCTTTTTCTATGAGTTTATTTTTGAAGTATAATTGACCTACGACACTGTGTTTTTTTGTTTTTTAGTTCCTGTTGCACAACACAGTGATTCAATATTTCTCTACATTTCAAAATGATCATGATGATAAGTGTAGTTCTTGGATGCGGAAACTTTTGCAGAAACACTAAGAAGGAAGTGGATAGGCCATCTGTTTTTCTCTAAGGTGTGGGGATATGTGGCTGCCACACCTGTTGCCTATGGGGCTCCAGAGGTGAGTGAAAATATCCCGACCCGCCCTGGTTTCCTTCTCTTTCCATCTACTCTTCCTGTCCCAGCTCGGTGGTGTTCTTCCCTGATACCCTCACCACCACGTCTGGCTACTTCTCCAGGCCTCCTGGCTTCTGCATCGCCAATATTTTGTAATTTCGTTAAAGAGAATACTTCAAGTCAAATTATAAAGACAACTACAGGGGACTTCCCTGGTTGTCCAGTGGTAAAGTATCTGCCTTCCAATGCAGGGAACTCAGGTTCAATCCCTGGTCAGAGAACTAAGATCCCACAGGCCTCAGGGCAACTAAGCCCACGTGCCACAACTACTGAGCACGTGAGCCACAACTAGAGAGCCCACATGCCACAACTACAGAGCCCACACACTCTGGAGCCCTCACATGGCAACAAAAGATCCCTCGTGCCACAATGAAGATCCTGAGCAACTAAGACCCGACACAGCCCCCAAAATAAAATAAATAAGTAAATAGATTAAAAAAAAGACAACTGCATAAGTCAGAATATGGGCTGAGGCTCCTGAGGTGTGTTTAAGACCTAAGAGGAAGCTGGGCGACGTGGTTCCTTACAGTCACAGTTATCATCTTGGGACAGATAGAGGAACTGAGGCACAGAGAAAGGCAGTGGCTGCCTCATTTGTATAGGAATGAGCCATGAGAACCTGATCTCCTGGCTTATAGATTCTGAAAGGGTTGTTTGCTGTTTTTTGAGACTGAGAAACAGTGCATTTCAGCTAAGGGCAAAGGTGACATCTACTACCAGTATGGGGAGATGGGAAACATATTTCCCTTAGATCTGGGCAGCTGGGACTCCTGCCCTGGGCCTTACACCTCAGGGCTCTGTGCTTTGGAGCCCTTTCCTCAAAATCATCTGTTTTCCCTCTGCTGCCTAGGGCTAGTCAGGGGCAGCCATGCCATTGGTGGGGAGCACCTCCAGCCTGGACTAGGACCTGCCTGGGTTGTGGTCCTCCTTTCTCCCTTTTGGGGTTCTTACCCACCCTCTACTTAGCCTCTCATTTCTGGCATCCACAGCAGTCATCCTATTGGACCGTAGCTCTGCAACACCAAGGGGCCCTTCTAATGGATTTATTTATTTATTTTGCCTCTGATTGCTCTCCTGAGTCAGTCTTTTTTCTCCCTCCTTCCAGTTTTATTGAGATATGATTGACATACAGCACTGTATTAGTTAAAGGTGTGCAGCATAATGATTTGACTTATATACATCACGCAATTATTATCACAAGTTTACTGAACATCTATTATCTCCTATAGTTACAAAGTTAAAGAAATATAAAAAAATTTTTTCCCTGTGATGAGAACTCTTAGGATTTACTCTCTTAACAGCTTTCCTATATAATGTACAGCAGCGTTCATTATATTCCCCGTGTCATACACTACATCCCTAGTATTTATTTATCTTATAACTGGGAGTTTGTATCTTTTGACTACCTGTGTCCAGCTCCACCTCCCTCATCCCCCACCACTAGTAACCACAAATCTGATCTCTTTTTCTATGAGTTTTTTGTTTATCTTTGAAGTATAATTGACCTCTAATATTATGTTGGTTCCTGCTGCACAACATAGTGATTCAGTGTTTCTCTACATTTCAAAATGATCATAAGTCTGGTTACACCATGTCCCCATCCAAAGATATTACTCTTGGGTGAGTCTGGAGCCAGGCAAGATCAGGAACAGACACACGTTTCTTGTGTGAATGAATCTCTCTTCTCACTTCACCCATGAGCTCATTCCAGAACTGGTTGTCTACATAATTTGTGGGGCTCAGGGCAAAGTGGCAATGTGGGGCCCTTTATTCAGAAGCAGGAAAAAAGTGCTGTGAAAGGCACTAACAAGCCCCCAAGCGAACAGTTTTTCCTTTCTTTTGTGATCTGTCATGGTGGGGTTTCTTGTTTGTTTTGGGGGGGTTCTTTTGGCCACACTGTGAGGCTTGCAGGATCCTAGTTCCCCATCCAGGGATTGAACCTGGGCCCCAGCAGTGAAAGCATGGAGTCCTAACCACTGGACTGCTAGGGAATTCCCTTGGTATTTTTTACTTGTCATTTGCCGTTGCTTCTTGTAGGTGTGGGGATACTCACAGGGAGAATGCAGACCCTCGGGGTGCCCTGGGTCCTATCCCACTACTCAGCACGGACAGTACCCACCACCTGCCATGCCCCCCTTCCCACTAGCTGCATTTGTGATCAAAAAGGCCTTTGAGACAGTCATTGGAAACTAGTATGGAAGGCTGGCATAATGGACGATGCAGCCTCTGGGGCAATGATGTAACTGGCCTTAAACAATTGGCCAGAGAGTGGAAACTTGTATTGATCAGGGTTCTCCAGAAAAACAGAACCTATGCATATGATATATATGCATAATAGGTAGATGATAGATGATAGATACACAGATACATAGATAGATGGATAAATAGTGAGAAGGAGAAAGAGAGCGAGAGAGGGAATAAAAGACATATTTAAAAAGAAAATATTGGGACTTCCTGGGTGGCACAGTGGTTAAGAATTCATCTACCAATGCAGAGGACATGAGTTCAAGCCTTGGTCTGGGACGATCCTACATGCCACGGAGCAACTAAGCACGTGCGCCACAACCAGTGAGCCTGAGCTCTAGAGCCTGCGAACCACAGCCTCTGAAGTCCACGTGCCTAGAGCCTGTGATCCGCAACAAGAGAAGCCACTACAATAACGAGCCCGAGCACCGCAATGAAGAGTAGCCCCTGCCCACCACAACTAGAGAAAGGCCCATGCACAGCAACAAAGACCCAACGCAGCCAATAAATAAATAAATATTTTTAAAAAAGAAAATATTGACTCATGCAATCCCGGGGCCTGGCAGGTATGAAATTTGTACAGCAGCCTGGAAATTTAGGTAAGGACTAATGTTGCATTCTTGCACCTGAATTCTGAAGGACAGCAGGTTAGAAAGTCAGGCAGGGTTTCTAAATTTCAGGCTTAAGGAACATTCTTCTTCAGGAAACCTTTGTCGTTGCTCTTAAGGCCTTCAACTGATTGGATGAGGCTCACTCACATTACAGAGGGTCATTGGCTTGACTCAAAGTCTACTGATTTAAATGTTTAATCGCATCTAAAAATACCTTCACAGCAACATCTAGACTGGTGTTTGGCCGAACAACAGAGCACCAGAGCCTAGCCAGGTTGAACACAAAATTAACCATCACAAAAGTGTATGTTATTTTAATACAAACAAGATAGAGCCATGGCACTCAGAGTAGTAACAGAGCTGCCACCTTTTCTTGGGCTGGGAGATATGAAACTTGTCACACGTCACAATAAAGAACATGAAGGGACTTCCCTGGCAGTCCAGTGGTTAAGACTCTATGCTTCTACTGCAGGGGGCAAGGGTTCAATCTCTGACCAGGGAACTAAGATCCCGCATGAGTACGCTGCGACCAAAAAACAAAAAACAAAACGAAGCAAAAAAACATGAAGAGCTGATTTATGGACCCATTGAGGAAGAAACGATGCCTGGATACTAAGAATCTCTACATGCTCTGGTTGGATGGTAAGTAAATATGATGGCACCTCTTCTCTACAGTTATTTCAAATCTTCATGGATAAATCATAATGCCTGTGAATTCTGTAACACATTAAAATCAAATTGTATATGTAGACAGAGGCCTCCCCACACCCAAAAGGCAATTCTCTCCTGAAGGCTCAGTCAGGCATTTAATGGGGCTGGGCAAGAAAGGTCCAAACCCAAGAACCCAAGGACCCAAGGACCTGACAGCCCCGTGTGCCCAATGTCCAGCGTACCCGACTGTCATAAGAAAAACGCCCACCATGCTGAGTGGACCGGACACAGTGCTGAGTACTTTCCAAATACTCTTTACAATAACCATGTGACATAGGAGAAACCAAAACTCCCATCTTGCAGCTGAGGAAACTGAGGCTCTGAGGTCAGTGATTTTCTTCCAACCCAGGTATCTCTGACCTTAAGTTTAGGTTCTTTTTTTTTTAATTGAAGTATAGTTGATTTACAATGTTGCTTTTTAAAATTTTTTTTTGAAGTACAGTTGATTTATTTTTTTAAAACTTTTTAAAAATTTTTTATTTATTGGCTACATTGGGTCTTCGTTGCTGTGTGCTGGCTTTCTGTAGTTGCGGAGAGTGGGGGCTACTCTTCGTTGCAGTGCGCAGACTTCTCACTGCAGTGGCTTCTTTTGTTGCAGAGCACAGGCTCTAGAACGCAGGCTCAGTATTTGTGGTGCACCAACTCAGTTGCCCCGTGGCATGTGGGATCTTCCTGGACCAGGGATTGAACCCGTGTCCCCTGCATTGGCAGGCAGATTCTTAACCACTGTACTACCAGGAAAGCCCAAAGTATAGTTGATTCACAATGTTGTAAAGTTCAGGTTCTTAGCAACCACATGGTATTGACTCTGTGCATCTTCTTGATTATAGCCTGAGGGCCTAGCACAATATCTGGCAGGCAGCAAGAATACATTAAATAGTTTTTGTGTGAATGGACTGACAATGAATGAGTCTATAGAATTTATAGAGGCGATGGAGGCTGTGTGAGGTAGGCTCAGTGAATCAATATTGGGTTAAGATTCAGCTAAGAGTGGGGAGTGTCCACCCATTCCCATTCGCAAACAGGTTCTGGGGATCAGCATGGGAGTAACCAGTTTTAGAAAAGCTTGATCTGGTGTTGTGTAATTCACTCATTATGCAGCTTTGGGCTTGTACCTCCTTCTGAGGGCTTCACTCTCCTGCTGCCAACAGGAAGTTGGGTCTGGATCAGGAGTCAGCAAACATATTCTGTGAAGGACCAGAGAATAAATATTTTAGGCTTTATCTAAAGCTTAATTTGGGTCTCTGCCACAACTCTGCAACTCCCCCACTGTAGTGCAAAAGTTGCCTCAGACAAAACATAAATGAATGAGTGGCTGTATTCCAATACAACATCATTTAGAAAAATAGGGAGCTGTCTGGATTTGGTCACCAGGCTGTAGTTTGCTGACCCCTGGTCTAGATGGCCTCTGAGATTCCTTTTAATCTTAACAGTCTATGATTTTTTTATTTTGGCCATGTCACGTGGCTTGTGGGTTCTTAGTTCCCCAACCAGGATTGAACCCAGTGCCCCGGTAGTGAGAGTGCCGAGTCCTAACCACTGGACTGCCAGGGAAGTCCCAACAGTGTATAATTTAGAACCAAATGTAAAGATTTAGAACCAAAAGGATAAAGGACAGAAATGATTATACAATGTCATTACCCTCCTATGGTGTCCATGGCAGACATTGCTAATTGATCACAGGACTCTTCTGATGAGAAAGGAGTTGGCTTTTATAATCAATTACAGGTAGAGAATTCTAGCTGGAGCATTCTCTCTCTCACTCCTTATGAAGCAAATATGTAGAAAACTGCAGATACTCTCTTGAATGTGACATTGAAGAAACAGAGAGTGGGAAGTCTGTCCGATTCTTCCACTCTCATTCCCGGGTGAGAGGAATCACATTGTCCCCAGGGTGGTATAAGTGAGAACCAAAATCTTGAACCCAAGCCAAGCTGTTAGACCCAACAGTGATATTACCCCATTGGTGGAAGTCAGACTCTCTGTCTCACTCTTACTTGCCCTACTGAGTCCGCTAGCTAGGAGTGAAGGCCCCTGACACATAGCAGCTATCCAGTGCATGCTGATTTTCTTCTTTTTCTTTTCTCACCAAAATTTAAATCATTGAGTGACTTCTGCATAGAGGGATCAGCTAGTTGGAGGATACTTTACAAATTAGTTCACGTGGAGCTTGACAATGCATGACTCTTTTGTGTCTATTTGAGTTTCCACAAACCTCCACTGTGAAGGGTAAATAGGGAACTTCCAAACATCAAGAAGTTACATGATATTGAGCCAAGAGTTTGGGCTTTGTGGTTAGACAAAGTTCTAGAGATAACTATCTCTTGATTGTTAGAAGCAATCTATACAGGCAGCAATCTATGGCGGGCATCATTTTTTGTTAGCGTGTGAAATCTGCTGGGGATTTGGGGGTAGGAAGTGTTCCTCTAACACTTCAAATTACACACTGTAACTAAAGGTTGACTACAGTGACTGGTGAGTTGTTTTGCCCCTTTATCTCAGATTCAATTCTCTTTAGTCGTATGGGAAAACATTTATTCTTTTCAGGGTCCTGTCTTACCCACAACCTCGCAACTCTCTGAGAAGGCTGATTTTTTAGGATCAACCCATTTCACAGTTGGGAAGACTGAGCTCCAAAGAGATCTGTTGAGGGCAGAGTTCTTTCTTCTGTACTTTTATTTGACAATTGTTTATGAACACTTTCTATGTATCAGGCATGGAATAGGCACCAGAGATACAACAGTGTAAATACTTGGGGGAGATCAATATTTGTTGGTTGAGGGATACGTTATTAGCAACCCAGGTTCTTGGACTCTTTAATCCACAGAAAGTTTTTTAAAATAAATTTATTTATTTATTTGCTGCATTGCGTCTTCATTGCTGCACACAGGCTTTCTCTAGTTGAGGCAAGCGGTGGCTACTCTTCATTGTGATGAGCGGGCTCCTCATTGATGTGGCTTCTCTTGTGGAACACAGGCTCTAGGGGCACAGGCTTCAGTAGCTGCAGCACACAGGCTCAATAGTTGTGGCTCATGGGCTCTAGAGCACAGGCTCAGTAGTTGTGGCACATGGGCTTAGTTGCTCTGCGGCATGTGGGATCATCCTGGAGCAGGGCTTGAACCCGTGTCCCTTGCATTGGCAGGCAGATGCTCAGCCACTGCGCCACCTAGGAAGTCCCTAATCCATAGAAATTTGCTAAGAGGCCAGACAAGAAATTCAGGTAAGTCTTTATTGGGACTTGACTGCTGCAGCACCAGGGAGCAAAAACAAGTAATAGGTTCTCTTGCTCGCTTGCTGGGGAGGTGGTGGGCTGGTCCCTTAAATGGGGTGAGGGTATGGGTGGGTCCAGGGGGGCTGGGCCGGAGGGGTGGGTTGGGTGGTCTGCCTACCCCCTTGGTGGGGCTGTGTGCAGGGTGCATGCACAGTACACTGTTTTTGCTCCCACACCTCAGAAGTGGCAGTTGGGTTTTTGGTCTTTTTGTATCTTATTGTGCATAATTTGCCCCAACTGCCCATGCACACAGTTATTTTTAGTCTCTTATAGATTCTTTGTATGCTGTTGCTCTAGGAGAGGAGGAGACGTTTGTCCAGGTGCAAGCACTGCATCAAAGGGTCCTGGGTCCCAGGTCCCAGGTTCCAGTCTGTCTCAATGTCATCTGAAATTTGAGAAGGAAATTGCATTGAGCAATCAGTAGAGAGTTTCACAATTCCCTGGGAGTCCAGGGGGAGAACTAAGGGTTCATTGCCCAACATCTCAGCTGAGAATCCAAGACTAAATAGCATCTTTGCAGTTGACCTTTTACCTCCAGCTCCACTAACAAGGCTAAGGGGCCTGGGGCCCCCACGATGCTCAGGGTTCAGATGGACACCTGAGATGGTTTTCTTATCAGCCTGGTGACATCCTGCAGGCCAGCTTCTCCTGTTTCTTCCCTGGCAGTTACTCTGTTGGCCTTGCAGTCTTGCCTGAGACAGGAATGTGGCACTCTGTCTCTGGTATCAAGCTACCTGATCTGTGGCTGAGCTTCTTGCTTATGCTATTGAAGCTGGGAGGGGCCAAGGAAATGCTGGTAATGCCACACCCACTAGGGAAAGTATAAAGAGGGAGGTTTGACCACCAGAGTCACTGTGCCCTCACCATGAAGTCCAGTGGCCTCTTCCCCTTTGTGCTTCTTGCCCTGGGAACCCTGGCACCTTGGGCTGTGGAAGGTGCTGAAAATGGTGAGTTGGAGTCACCCTGGTACAATCTTGGCTGCAAGGTCAGAGGTGGGGGCCTCTGGTGGCATGGGGATGTCCCATTCTCTAGACTGTAATCTCTCAGCTTCGTTTCTGGAGATGTCCCTGGGGGTGTGTTTATGTCCATCTGGGCTCCAAGGTCTCTGTGCAAGCTTCTGAGCTTCTGGAAATTCTTCTCTTACTCAGCCATCTGTCAACCTAGGTCTCACTCCCTTTCTGTTCTTATTCCCTCCCCACCTTCATTTCCCAGCCAGTGGCTCTCCAATCATCATTCTGACTCTTGCTGTTTCTTTCCCTTAATCTCTGTTTTCCTGCCTCTGGCTCTAGCACTTCACCTGCCTGTTGATTCTATTTATCTCTGTTTATTTCCCTCCCTCTCCATCATGCTCAGCTTGCCTCTCTGCCTATGTGTAGCCTTGCTTTTCCCGCTTTTCCCTGGGACTGGAAACCTTGGCTGGGAGCCCTATGCCTTTCTCCTGATCATGTGCATGATTTCAAGCCTGTCACTCTTCATGGAGGTCAGACAGAGACATCCCTTTGGATTTTGTGGACAGTCACCTGGGTGAGGGTCACTCCTGGAAAGCGGTGCTTTGTCCAGGAGCTGTGATGGCTACCAAACACCCAGCCTTCTCCCAAACTCTTAAACTTCTCTTCAAAAGCTTTGAAACCTGGAGCCTGCCCTCCTAGAAGACCTGCCCACTGCCTTAGATTTGAGAAACCCAAGTGCAGGAGTGACTGGCAGTGTCCAGATAAGAAGAAATGTTGCCTTGATACTTGTGGAGCCAAATGCCTGGACCCTGTCAAAATCTTGAAAGCAGGTAAGGAGGTGGGAGAGTTGGTGGAGAGGAGAGGGCTGAAGGGTACAGCATCAGAGGGACAGGGTCCTGTCCTGCCAGGCCTCCTCCTTGCCAAGAATTGTTGAGCCAAGTTTGTCAGGGAGATACCCACTTGGCTGGTAAAGCAGCCAGTCTGCCAGGTGGTCAGTTTTTCAGGTAACAGTCATCTGGTCATTCAGATAACCAGGCAGTTGGCAGCCACCCAGCCATGCAGCACTGGACAACCAGCTACCTGCGTTGACTGGGGGCCCGATATCAGAGGAGAGCCAGATCCTACCTTCAGGGGGTGCCCTGGCCTCAGGAAGGACATGGTGGTCTTGGGGCTGGGAAGTGATGATTCTCTGTGATCAGGCTGGGGCAGGGGCTGGGGTCCAGAAGCAGGGAGTGATGTGGAAGGTATAAGGCTTCTAACCCATAACTCTACTCTCACCAGTTAAGGAGAAGCCTGGGAAGTGTCCAGTGGTCAACATCCAATGTCAGATGCTTAACCCCCCCAGTCGCTGTGAGACAGACAGCCAGTGCAGGGGTCAATTAAAGTGCTGCAAGGGTGCATGTGGAAAAGACTGCATTCCCCCTGTGAAAGGTAAGGAGGGGCTGGGGCAGGCTGACTTCCCTCCCTCCAGCTCTCTTGGTCTCAACCCTCTGGAGTTCCAGGCATATAAACACGGGGACTCCTGATCCCGATCCCAAGCAGAGCCTCTGCCTGACTCCCTTGTCTTTCAAGAGCCCTATTCCCTGGGCCACAGGGCAAGGATTTCCATAGGATGGCTCATGGCTCTGATTGTATCCAGCCCTTCTGAGTAAGGGCCCAGACAAGTGACTCTGAGTTTCAGTTTCCTTATCTGTAAAATGGACATAATGAACTTGAAAGTGCATCATCAAAAGCACTGTGCACTAAATATGTACAATTAAGGTTATTTCCAGGATGTCATCTAGGGACAAAGCCCAAAAGATCGGTGGATTTTGAGGATAATCTTGCTCAATGCTCTGACTTTAGAGTTTTCTAGTAAAATAGAGGCTTGAACTCAGCCTCCTGATACCAAGGCTCATTCAACTATTTCAGCACCTTGTTATTTCCTCTATCTCAAAGGGTTTCTTGTGGGGAGAATGTGGAGATGACTTGGCTGGTTCCTATATCGAAGCCCTGATCTCATTTTCTCTCACAGCCTGATTCCCGCCATTTGGAAGAGGTTCTGGATTCCTGCTCTATGTGGTCTGGGAATTTCACTTCTACTCCCAGGCTTGGATCACTGGGGCACTCCGTGGTGAAGACTTGGTCCTATCACCACTATCTTCTTTGCAGAAAGGCTTGGCACCCAGTAGGCTGCCAGCAAATGCCTATTTGATTGGTCAATAAATAAATGAGCATATTTCTCTCTGTACATCCTGCTTCTGTGGTTCACTGGGGAGTATGAGTGGGTGGGAGGTGATGGGGGAATGTCTGGATAAGAGGCCTCCGTCCTACAGATATGGAGTGGAAGAAAGAGGCTTAGGGGCTGGACAGACATGAATTTACATCATGAGTCTGAAAAGACGTGGCTCTGTGATTTGGGACAAATGACTTTATCTCCTACATTTTAATCTATTGACCTGCAAAGTGATGATAAAAATCAACTTCTCACAGTGTTTGGAGCATTGGGGTATCCGATACAAAATGCATAGCAATGTTACGGGCCCACAGCAGGTTCTCAAAAAAGAGTGGATACTTGCCTTCTGTGATGGTCTTGAGCCTCTTTCATTTCTTCTCTCTCCCAAGACAATATTTCTTCTATCTTAAGTGTTGAACAGAACAACATGCACCAATGATCAGTCCGAAGGGAGGACTCTAAACACATCTGTCTGTCCATTGTATATTGGTATTGGAGTCTCCAAGGAAAGCACAACTTAGTCGAGCATTGAATGAAGCAATGCTTCACTTACACAAGATGCTTCCACAGCAGGCTTCGATTTCCCGTGGCCAGGGAGGCTCTCCTGGCAGCTGATGCTGGGCAATTTAGCTACAGACACTCCTCTCACGCCATGGTAGAAGGATCCCATCCCCTTCCGGCCGAGGACAGATACAGCAGTGGGGTTAACCAGATGCCAGAGGGCACACACTGACACAAAACAAAAGAGCAAGCATTGAGCTTGAAACAGGGAAAAATGTTTTCACACATGGCGATAAGCCTGCCACAGGCTGTGTGGGCTCCTTATGTCTTAGTAAGTAAGTATTCCAGGTCCAAGGGCCATTCTTTTGCAGTGGGGGATGCATTCATGAGACTGACTTTCCCAACAATAGTATTGTCATGGTAGCTCACTTTGATGACATGTTCTTGGCCAGAACCATAGGAGGGTAATATTGTTCTTGACTCAGTGGAGTGGAAAGAGTAACAAGAGCCGGAATTCCTAGAGCTAAAGCCAAGTAGGGAACTTCGCTCTACATTTTTCTGTGCTCTATGGATTCTAAAGGAAACAGAGAACTTGATTAGATTAATGATTTAAAAAAAAAAGACAAAATAAAATTGAATTCAATCCTTTTCTGGAAAATGCCACTGGTCTAAGAAAATATTCCATACTATTTCAACCAATATTCCAAGAGCAACAACTGGATGTATGAAATTAACCATTTCAGAGGTGAGGGAAAAGGGGAAGAGCCACTTAATTCATTTTATGAGCCATTCAATTTATTTTAATTTCATTCATTTTAGCCACCCTCTAAGTTGACTCCCAATGATCCTCATTTCTTGGTGTTCACCCGCTTGCGTGGTCCCCTCCCACATTTTTGCACAGTTGGTCTCTGTGACCAGTAAAATATTGCAGAGTGACAGATCATTATGTCCTTAGAAGATCAGATCATTAAAAGAGATTAGCTTCCATGTGGGGAGGTTGTGCTCTCCCCGATCATTTGCTCTAGCAGAACTCAGCAGCCTCGGTCGTGAGGACACTCAGCCATCTGTGGAGTGGCCCCCGGGATGAGGAACTAACGCCTTTGGCCAACAGCCTGTGCAGAGTCGCGGCCCACCAACGCTCATGTGAGAGACTTGGAAGTAGATTTTTCAGTCTCAGTCTAGTCTTGTCCTGGCAAACAGCTTGGTCACACCCTGTGAGATTCCCCAGGCCAGAACCACCCGCCCAAGCTGTTCCTGGATTTTTTTTTTTTCTTCAAATACTTCACAGTTGTCATCGCTTATCTACAACCTTAAATAAGATGGGAGTTGACAAGGCTGGTTAATGTTAGAGGTGGTGGTGGGATAACGCTTCATCAATTACACATCAAGTTTTACACACTTGAAACCACCCAGTTTGGGGGGACTTCGCTGGCGGTCCAGTGGTTAAGACTTCGTGCTCCCACTGGAGGGGGTGCGGGTTCGATGCAGAGTCAGGGAATTAAGATCCTGCATGCCATGCAGTGCAGCCAAAAAGAAGAAAAAATAAAAAAATAAAAACCACTCAGTTTTATTAATTAACACATAGTAAGTTTACACAGAGTCTAAATAAAGCCTTCCAAAATCCACTCTAGAATCCTTGCTCAAAATACAAATTATAAGCATTCAGACTTTCTTGTTCTTCTGGTGTAATGATCTGAGGGATAAGATTTTTATGGTTTACAAAACGGACTGTAATTATTTATGGTTTACAAAATGGATAGATGTACACTAATCATATGACCTTTCAGGGAAGGGTTACTCATACTTTTCTTGGGTATCTAAGAAGATTACTTTATTTCAGCCATGTCAACATATATTCATGACTTCTATCTACTGCTATCATGAAGATACATCAGGATTTCAATGAACCCTAACCCTCAGACTGTAAGATGATGTTTATGGTTTTAAGATGGTAAGTTTTGGGACAATTTGTTATGTAGCTGTAAATAACAAATTTGCTGAGGTTAACAAAAATTTGATACTGCAACCTAATATTCTGGCCTGTAGAAGAAAAAATAATTATGTGCCAATTTTGTCTTCTCTGAAAAAGGTTGGGAACCTCTTAAATAAAATGTTAGGACTTCCCTGGTGGCAAAGTGGTTAAGAATCTGCCTGCCAATGCAGGGGATACAGGTTTGATCCCTGGCCTGGGAAGATTCCACATGCTGCGGAGCAACTAAGCCCGTGTGCCACAACTACTGAAGCCCTAGCCCATGCTCTGTAACAAAAGAAGCCACTGTAATGAGCTGCCCTTGCACCGCAACAAAGAGTAGCCCCTGCTAGCCGCAACTAGAGAAAGCCCATGCACAGCAAGGAAGACCCAACGCAGCTAATAAATAAAAATTAATTAATTAAAAATAAATAAAATGTTAAACATTACAATTCATGAGGATTTAAAAAACTCTTCTAAAAGTGATATGTGAATTCTTTATTAAAATTAAGAATGGGAATGAAAGGATAGAAATTAATCCAAAAGAAAAGACACCTATCTGACACTTTGCCGCAAAACCCACATTAAGTTGAATTTTCAGCTGTATTGTCTCTAAAGTCGTAAACAAAATAAGTCACCCCCATTTTTCAACAGTGTATGAGATATACAAAACTATGCAATGAGATAAAGGAATAACATGTATAAGAATGAAAAGAAAGATTATTGTCATTATTTGCAGACAGTATCATTTCCTACATAACAATTTAAGACGTTCAATACAATGGATGAAACGTTTCATCAGAGTTGCTAGATATAAGGTTTATACAAAATTCTATAGCATTTCTCCACATTACCCATAATCAGTCAGAAATAATAAAAGTAGACATAAATAATCAAAGAAACAAACCCTGCAATATACTTAGGAACAAACCTAAAAATTATGCTAGAACTTCAAGAATAAGAAAAAAAAAGAATTTTATTGGAGGTCTAAAATAAGAACTGAATAAATGTAGAAGTAATGTTTAAAGATTGCAACTCTTTTCTAAAAAAATATTTATTTATTTATTTTGGCTGCTCCGGGTCTTAATTGCGGCATGCGGACTCCTAGTTGTGGCATGCAGATTCCGGTTCTGTGACCAGGGATCAAACCCAGGCCCCCTGCATTGGGAGCACAGAGGCTTACCCACTGGACCGCCAGGGAAGTCCCTAAAGATTGCAAAAATCTTAAAAATTTTTTTTAAAATTTTAAAAATCTTTAAAAAATCACTTATAAATTCAATATAACTGCAATAGAAACCCCAACATGATTTTTTAAAACTTGGCAAAGTGATCCTACAGTTCATATATTAGTGTAAAGTTTGCAGAAGAACCAAGAACATTTTTTTAAAAAGTACAAGAATGGAGGCTAGCCATACCACATATCAAAATATTATTATATTGTTTTTACATTATAATAATAAAAGTAGTATGATGTTGGTACACGAATAAACAAACAGCCTTATTGAATGGAACAGAATGTCTAAAAGAAAATCTGTGCATTCTTGAATATTTGTTATGTAAAAAGGAGCAATTTTTACAACTGGGTAGGGCAAAGCTCAAACTAGTAATGAAAGCAATTGTTTTTTTTTAAAGTTCACACTGACCACTTTTATTGAGTTTAACAGTAATTTTTAGCACAGAGTAAGAGGGTTCTACCCTAAGAGAAACAGAAATGGTAGAACCAGTAGGATATATATATATATCTATCTCACAAATGTATTCCTAGCAATATGTGTGTGTGTGTATTTCTTTGTGTGTGTGTGTGTGTGTGTGTGTGTATTTCTTTATGTTTATCATGAGGAATTAGCTCACACAGTTATGGAGGCTGAGAAGTCCTATAACCTTCCGTCTGAAAGCTGAAGACCCAAGAATGTCAGTGGTATAATGCAGTTCAAGTCTGAAAAGCTAAGAACATAAGAGCTAGGACTTCCCTGGTGGTCCAGGGGTTAAGACTCTGCACTTCCACTGCTGGGGGCTCGGGTTTGATCCCTGGAGGAGGAACTAAGATCCCTCATGCCTCACGGTTTGGCCAAAACAAAAGGAAAAAAAAAAAAAAAGAACCTAAGAGCTGATGGTGTAAATTAGTCCAAGGGCAGGAGATTATGAGGTGAGAAGTCCCAGCTCAAGCAGAGAGGCAGGAAAGAAGGTGCTAATTCCTGCTCCCTTCACCTTTTGTTCTACTGTTTCCTCAACAGATTGGATGAGGCCCACCACATTGGGGAGAGCAATTCACTTTACTGAGTCCACAGATTCAAATGCGAATCTCATCTGGACACATCCTCATAGGCACACCTAGAAATGATGTTTAACCTGAGCATTTCATGGCCAGTCAAGTTGACACATAAAATTAACCATTACAAGTTAACTCGACACGCATATGGATCTCCTTACACCATACGTAATCTCCAAGAAAAGACAATGACAGGGTCATAATGCTGCCAGAGAGGATATCATTATCCTGAATACAACCCAAAACACATTAATTCCTTCCCCAGAAGAGGAAGTAAAGCCCTTGAGTGATGTTTACTTTCCTCTTTCACATCCGGTAACTTAAATACTATGATGTAAAATTAACATACGTAAATACTATGATATAAAGTCAATACATCTTATGTTACATGATAAGGTAATAAGGGAGGAAAGAAGATAAAGAAGACACGTACACACATGTATTCATAGCAATATAAAGAGGAAATGTCATGACTATTACAGTTCTCATTTCTGTAACTGGTCACATGGTTGTAGCCAGTATTTATAACCACCTTCCTCTACTGCCCATTCCATAGTCCTTTGTCTTCAGCAAGCACCTAAGCTGGTTGTGGTTCTTTACCTGATGGGGCGACCGAAACTTTCATTTCTGAGGGGTCTGGGCTATTAGTGGCCTTGCCTGGGTTGGGTCATTGTTTTCTAATGACTTACTTACAGAGTATGATAATATTACCCGGTCCCTAAGGGATCTCCTGTATTCCAGACATATGCTTCTTTACCTCCAGTGTGGAGTAGTAGTCCAATTTTCCCTTGGTAGTCATGATCAGTCACCCCAGCCAGCATCGCAGCTCTCTTCTTTGTCTGTTGATCCAGAAGCATGAGGAACCCAAAGTGGTCGGAAGGTAGTTTTAACTTTCAGTTCAATGCAATCATTGTGTCTCCTGGTGCAAGCGTTTCTCCCTCCAGGACTAACCCCTTTAGCCAACAGTGCACAAAGCCAAGAAAACAAGCAAAAAACTTGCTAGGGGCTCCCTAGGGATGATGGTGGGTGGTCCCCCTCCCATCTCTACATCTTGATTTCTGAACCCATGAATCCTGGTTATGGGAGAAACAGCATCATATATTGGACACTGATTGAGAGCATAAACAGCCTTCTGGAAAATCTTGTTCCAGCCCTGCAAAATATTGTCACCTAGCTGGCACTCTAGCTGAGTCTTTGAAAGGCCATTCCACTGTTCTATCAAGTCAGCTGCTTCAGGATGGTGGGCAACATGGTAAGACCAGTGAATTCCATGAGCATGGGCCCATTGCCACACTTCTTTTGCTGTGAAGTGAGTTTCTTTTTATTTTTTTTATTTTTTTTTAATTTTTATTTTTTTTATTTTTTTTATTTTTTTGGTGAAGTGAGTTTCTTGATCAGAGCAGTGTTGTGAGGAATACCATGAAGGTAGATCAGGCATTCTGTAAGTATACATTTGGTACTTTTGGCAGAAATGTTGCATGTAGGGAAGGCAAATTCATATCCAGAGTGTCTATTCCCTGATGCCCCTTCCATGATGGAAGTGGTCCAATGTAATCAACCTGCCACCACATAGCTGGCTGATCACCCCAGTGAATGATTCTATATTGGGCATGAATGTTGGTTTCTGATGCTGGCAGAGCAGATACTCAGCAGTAAACAATTAATTATATTTCTATACCCCAGAAAGAAACAAAGATGATTTTTTTTACAGTAGCATAAAAAATCAAGTAGCTATAAATACGATTAAGAAAAGATGTGCAGAATCTTTATATAGAAAATGGTAAAAACTTTTTGAGAGAAATTAAAGACTATCTAATAGAAAGAGAGAGATACCATATTCATAGATTGCAAACCCTAATACTGTTAAGATGTACTTTCTCCTCAGATTTATTTATAGAGTCAATGCAATCCTGAATGAAAATCTCAATAGGTTGTTGTACTTTGTTTGCATCTGTATGTATCTAGCAGAAGTTATTTAAAAATTTTATTTGGAAAAGCAAAGGGATAAGAATAGCAAAGACATAATTGAAGAAGAATATAAGAATAAGGCAGAAAAACCTATTCTACAAATTATTAGGATTTATTATAAAGTTAGAGTAAATAAAATATGGTGATATTGGCCAAGAATAGACTCATAGACCGATAGTGTACAAGCATCATGAATGAGAGGTCGGAAAGAACTCAGTAATGTGAACAGGACAGGTTTAATATGAAACTTATTAGTGTTTACAAGGATTAACTAAAAAGGAAAACAAGAAAACCCTAGGGCTGAGGGAGAGCAGTCAGGGAGGGTGAATCCTCTCCAAGGTTAAGATTCAGACTCATTGAAGAGGATGTGGTGGCAGCCCACTGGTTGGCAGAGAAGTTGGCTGGGTGGTCCCAAATCAGAGCTGGTCCACAGTTCGAGGGCAGAGGCCAGCTGAGGTGCTGGCGGACGCTGCCTGCTGGGGGCGCTGTTGAGCTAACTGGTAGACCTTGACCAGGAAGCAAGCTGGGACACCTGCAGGACTCACGCTTAGGAAGCCTGCCGGGTTGTCTTGGGAACCCTTGTGGGAGTTGGCTGTGCGGGGTTCCGCTGAACGCATCTGCCGGGTGAGCTCCACTGGTGGGCACCACACGCTAGCGCAGCAGCGCCGGAGCAAGAAAAAGGAAAGCATATCAGAATCAGGAAGAGGAGCCCCTTCCTCCTCCAGTGTCCATCCTGCGCCCACCACTGATAAGGACTAACATGATGTCGGCTAGCAAGGGAGAATGTTGCCATGTTACAAGCCAGCAATGAAGACTGGATTTGGAGCTGAAAGGCAATAAATTGGAAACACACAGATAGACTAGAATAAAGAGCCCCCAAACAGCCCCTTACAAATGCAGGAATTTGATTTATGCCACAGTTTTTCTGGCAAATCAGTAGGGAAAAGAGAGTGTTTTCAGTAAGTGGCACTGGGACAGACAGCCACATCCCCATCCATATTTTTAGAAAAAAAGAAGAAAGAAGAGAAACTTGACCACTACCTCTCGTCACATGCAAAATCAGTTCCAAATGGGTTGTAGACAATACAAAAGGCAAAACCATAAAGATTTTAGAATGTAATACAGGATAATATTTTCATGACCTCAGTATAGAGATTCTTTAAAGAGGACACAAAAATGTTAACTATAAAGAAGAATGGTAACTATAAAGAAGAATGGTAAGTTTGACTACAATAAAATTTAAAATTCTGTTTGACAAAATATACTGTTAACAAAAGCAAAAGGGAAAAGGAAAACCAGAAAAAGGAAAAGGTGAACCACAGGTTCTCCAGATGCTCCCTGCTTTCTGACCCTGGGGAAGCTGGGGCAGATGAGGGAGGTTGCTGCTATTAAAGGCATGGTCCTGGGGAAGTGAAGGCTGCCAGGTATCAAAGAGGTCTAAATTGGACAGTTTAGGAGGACTCCAAGCCCCATTTCATGGGAGCAGCACTTATTTCAGGGAAAGAATGTCCTGCCTGTCTTGTTCTGTCCTTTTCTGTCCCACCCCACCCTAGCACTCCCACAGCGTGGCTTTTCTTAGTTTCTGGGCAGATGCTAACAGACCAAATTTTCCCATGAAGTCTGGGTCCATGCCCTTGGAGATCTGACTCCTATTACCTGGAGTATTTCTGAGAAATTACAAATTCATGTGCTTATGTGGGTTTTCACTTATGCCTGCCTGTGTGTTTCTGTGTGCCTGTTGTGTCTTTGTGGCACACCTGCTTGCTACTTAAGGTGTGGTCCGCAGACCAGCAGCGTCAGCATATCTGAGAGCAGACCGGCAGCGTTGGCATACCTGAGAGCAGACTGGTAGTGTCAGCGTATCCATACAGCATCTCTGGCCCCATCTAAGACTCACTGAATCAGAATGTCCATTTTATGGTTCTTGTGTGCATTCAAGTTTGACAAGCCTGGCATATCTCTTTGTAGCTGTGCAGGAGAGCTTCTACTTCACTTAGGACAGAGGGCCAGTATTCAGAGGATGGGTGCATTGGATTGCAGATCTGTCTGTTTACAGGCACACCTGTGCGTGTCTTTCTACATGTGTGATGTGTCTATTTTTCAAAGGAGGGGAGTATTCCCTGAGGGCTGTCTGTATGCCAGGCACCCTGTAAATTCTTAACATGATCATTTGTATCCTCTGCCTCATTTGATTTTCTTGTAGGCCTTAGGGGAAGCAGAGAGTAGGGATGATTTGTGTTGAAAGCCTTAAAAGTATCCAAATGCTTTGACTGGATACTTTCCACCTCTAGACATCTGGCCTAGCAGAGAAACCTGAATTAAAGAAAAAATGATTCATGCACAAGGATTTACTTATACACATAATCTGTAATAGAAACCAAGAACAGGAAACGACTGGTTTGTCCAGTGGAGTTACAGAAATGATGACAAAGCCTTGAAGTGGACAACAAGGTGGTCATTAGCTGAGTTCAGCTAAACAATTGTTCCCTGAGTGGCCTTTCCAAGCCAAGTGCATGTTGTACCTGAGGTTGATAGAGCTGACAAATGTGGCCCTACTCTCATGAAGCTCAAGATATTATGCAGTTTGTATGACATCGGGAAAAGAGGATGTGAAATTACATATACAGTGTAACCACAGTCTCGGAAAAAATGCACTTGAATCAGAAAGAACAAGCTACACCTTCCCTCTAGACAAAGTGTGGGGAGGAGGCAAGAGGCCTGCCTGAGACCTCAGGCGAACCTGAACACATGGTCCTGTGAAAGCCTTTGCTTGTCATCTGTATAAAGTGTTTCTTATTCCCCATAGGTTGCAAGAGCCACAATTCTAAAGGAACAAAGGGGCTGCTTTGTAAAATAACGTTAATACTTGGCAGGGAGGATGGCTTTGCAAATTACAGTTTAGGAAAATGTTTCTCTTTGTGTAGATTTAGACTGTATGCAATCTGAGAATTGTTTATTCTTCAGTCTGTCTGTCATCTCATCCACCCAATATTCACCAGACATGCAGACAAATAAAGATTATCTGCAATTCACAGCAGGTAGACTAACCACGTTATGTCAGTGCTCACCCTGGATTATTTTGGGAAACATGGGATGCCAAAGACCTCACCAGACCATCTTGCTGTACCCTTCCCTTCCCTCCAGGAAGGGTTATTCCAGACTAAGGACCCCAGGCTTAGGGAAATACAGTCCCGCCCATGTATCACCTTGCATGGGGGGAGGAGGCCAAGCCCTGAAAGGGGATAAACTCCTGGGTTACACACATGCTGAAGAAGCGGTGGTAGGTTTTTTTTTCCTTTCTACTTCTCCAGGTTTTTTTGACAATGATCACTTTTTAAAAACTGAAACTCTTATCAATGAGTTTAAAAATATTTGAGTCCAGAAATTCCTTTTGCTTCCCTAATCCTTTAAACACTTAACTTTTTTAGACCCGTTTCAGGTTCACAGCAAAATTAAGAAAGTACCGAGATTTCCCACATGCCCCATGCCCCACACATGCCCAGCCTCCCCTATTATCACATCCCTCATCAGAGTGGTGCATTTGTTACCATCAGTGAACCTACACTGACACATCGTAATCACCCAAAGTCCATCATTTACAGTAGGGCTCGCTCTTGGTGTTATAATTCTGAGGGTTTTTCCTATTTGCATTTCCCTGATGACGTGAGGGGGAGCATCTTTTTTTTTTTTTTTTAATTTATTTATTTATTATTTTTTGGAGGTACACCAAGTTCAATCATCTGTTTTTATACACATATCCCCGTATTCCCTCCCTCCCTCGACTCCACCCCCCACCCCCCACACCCTCCCTCAAGTCCCCCCCACCCTCCCCGTCCCAGTCCTCTAAGGCATCTTCCATCCTCGAGTTGAACTCCCTTTGTTATACAGCAACTTCCCGGGAGCATCTTTTTATACGCTTATTTGCCATCTGTATGTCTTCTCTGATGAGATGTCTGTTAAGGTCTTTAACCCATTTTTAAATTGTATTGCTTGTTTGTTTTCTTATTGTTGAGTTTTAAGAGTTCTTTGTTTATTTTGGATAACAGTCCTTTATCACATGTGTTTTTTGCAAAGGTTTGCTCCCAGTCTGTGGCTTGTCTTCTCATTCTCTTAACATGGTCTTTTGCAGAGCAGTTTTTCATTTTAATAATTTTTTTGGCAATGATCAGTTTGTGTAATCTTCCTTAGGTCAGGTTTCCAGGGAAATGGTCTCAGGGGCAGATGTTTATGTATAGGAGGTTTGCTGGGGAGTATTCTGAGAAGCAACACCTTCGAGAAGTAAGAGAAACAGGGCTGGGTAGAAGGGGAAGTGGAATTGTGATTCATTGCAACAAAGCCTCAGCCAATCCCCTGGGGAGCTCAGGAGCTGGGCAGGTCCTTCAGATGCCCCTAATCAATCTAGGGAGCTAGGCCTTTGTATGCCAACAGCAACCAGTCTGTGGATAAAGGTTGCCCCTGGGACTAGGGTGTAAGCTCAGAAGAAACAGCTCACTGTGGCCCAGGGAAATTCCCAGGGAGGGACTCAGCTCTGAGTGTCCGCAGCCAACGACACCCCAGCAACTGATGGTGTGAGTGCCTTCATCCTAAAGGGATCTGACAGCCCACTGCAGTATCCACTATATAATCTGAAAAAAATGAAGTCTAATAAATTTTTCAACTCATTGGGACCCTCATAAGTCACAATCACCCTGGAAGCTGACCATAGCAGCTGGAGAAGATGGGGCTGAGATGAGGCTGGAAGATGAAAAGGGGAACCTATAGTCACAGGGAGTTCATCAGACTCAATGATGGGGCCCATCCCTCTGGGGCTCTCTCTTAAAGGTGCTTCTATGAATCATTAGTCTGTAAACTAGCAGAACAAAGTGGACTCTTAAAGATCAGCTGTATCATCCCTTTATTATACAAAGGAGTCAAGGAACATGGCCAGTGTGACAGACTGAGTCAACAGCAAAATTGGGACTCAACCTCGGTTCCCAAAACCTGGTCAAGTGGTTTCTCAACATCCACGTTGCCTGTTCCTTGAGATTGAGTCAAGGTTTGTTTTGGCTCAAAGAAAGAGATACCCCCTCAAGCTAACTTCCCTGAAAGGAGAGCAATTTGAAAAGAGTCAGGATGAAAGAATATCTCCCTCCCCCCAACCCCCAATCTTTTCAGAAAAGGGAGAAACCAAAGGACTAGGAAGAAGCGATTTTAGCACAGAACTCTGTCAGTCAGTGAAGGACAGGTTCAAAACAGCGAGAGGATTGGAAAGGCAGATGCCCTTTTAAAACAATAAGGCAGAATTAGTGGACCACGTTCAATAAAATTGGATTCTTCCATACAGACCTTGAAAGGGTCTCAGAGAAAAATTAACCTTGTGGTCCAAATATTTGATTTTAGACAAGCTAGTTGGCAGTAAGCTCTAGCCAGAGTGGAAGACTGCTGGGAGACCTCGCTATTCACAAGAGCTTTTTGATTCTTCCCATTTTCAGCGCCATGTCTGAGTTCTTTCCCTGTGCCAAGGATGGCTGAGCCCAGGGTTCCTACCTTTAAATTTCTGCAGAGACCAAAGCCTCCAGCTTCTTTAGGAGTTGCCCAAGATATGAGCATAGATGTGGGAGTCTGATTTTTCTTTGTACAGATATTAAAACAGCACACACAGCCCCGCCCCGAAACAATTTCCCCCTCTTTCTCACTCTTAATTTCAGAGCCTTTTAAACATTCTACAGGCCTTCTTATAAATATCTCCTGCTGCAAACCATTAGCTTTCACCTTTCTCCAATTTGAGAATTTGATTTCCAGTTCTATATTGTAGTCAGTGTGTACAAATGATTTCTAGTTTCACCCAAGATGGTTTTTTTGAGTTTCTGTTTCTTGCTCTCCATGTTGTTGGGTGTGGCTTTTGGAAGAAAAAAAAAAGAAAAAGGCTTTGTTTGTTTGTTTTTTAACCACGGTGGCGGGAAGCATTTATTTTGGGCTCCTCTGAGTTACTGTTTGTTTTTTAGAAAGATGTGTTTTATCCTAGAAGTATCTAGAATGGGGGCATTATATGTTCATTTTGTTTTCAAATATTCAAGTTTTTTTTATTGATTATTTTTTATTGGAGAATAGGTGATTTATGATGTTGTGTTCGTTTCTTCTCTACAGCAAAGTGAATCTGTTATACGTCTCCATATATCCACTCGTCTTTAGAGTCTATTCCTATATAGGTCATTACAGAGTACTGAGTAGAGCTCCCTGTGCTATACAGTAGGTTCTCATTATTTATCTATTTTATATACAGTGGTGTGTATGTGTCAATCCCGATCTGCCAGTTTATCCCTCCCCCTCCCTTTCCCCCGAGGTAACCATAAGTTTGTCTTCTACATCTGTGACTCAGTTTCTGTTTTGTAAATAGGTTCATTTGTACCCTTTTCTTAGATTCCACAAATAAGCGATATCATGTGATATTTGTCTTTCTCTGTCTGACTTACTTCACTCAGTATGACAATCTCTAGGTTCACCCATGTTGCTGCAAGTGGCATTATTTCTTTCAAGTATTAAATCTTGAAGATGAATCATCAGTTGCCATAGTCAGCACTACCAGTCCCATTTTTAATTCCTCTCCTACTAAGGAAGGCATCATCCTGCATTTGGTGTGTATTCTTTGGGGGGGGAGGTACATACTCACTTTTCAAAAAATTTTTTATTATTTATTTATTTATTTTATTATTTGACTGCATTGGGTCTTAGTTGTGGCATGTGGGAACTTTGTTCCGGCATGCGGGATCTTTATTCCGGCATGCAGGATCTTTTGTGGCGCAGTGTGGGCTCTTTTTTTTGTTGTGGCTCACGGGCTTCTCTAAGCTGCAGTGAGCGGGATCTAGAGCTTGCAGGCTCAGCTGTTGCAGTGTGTGGGCTTAGTTGACCCGTGGCATGTGGGATTTTAGTTCCCCCACCAGGGATGGAACCAGTGTACCATGCATTGGAAGGCGGATTCTTAACCACTGGACCACCAGGGAAGTCCCTAGCTTGATATTTTATGTGTAATTTTAAAATATATATATATGACCACTCCCCCTCCATCCTCCTCCGTCCCTCTTGGTGGCAGAGTCTGGGGCCCCGGGCTGGACTTCGGGTGGTGGGCCCAGGTGGCGGGGCTAGAGGGTGTGTACCTACAAAGCTCTCAGCAGACCATGTCTGGCTGGGTGCTGCAGCTGACACCACTGCCACCCAAGGCCCTTGGCATCCCTGGAGACAGATCAGAGTGGTTCCTGGCCTCACAGGTGTGTTAAGATGAAACACAGCAGACAGGTCTTCTGAAGATGAAGAAAAGGAAAAACAGAACATTACAGACTCTGGGGGAAAAATAAAAAAAACTTGGCCTTTAGATGCTATTCTGGAAAAACTTCAGTAATGGATCAAAGGAAGAATGAGAGTATTGTTCCTAGTATCACTCAATTAGAAGATTTTCTTACAGAACACAAATCCAGTGTTGTTTGGCTCCTCGTGGCTACCATTTTGTCCTGTGGATGGATTATTTATCTCACGTATTACAATTCTCAGAACACTGGTCTTATTTTAACACTGGTTCTTAACACATTGTACAAGCATGGCTATGTCCATATTGGCTCCTTTTCTTTCTCTGTTCTTTCTGGAAAAGTCATGATTTGTGAAATCTATTACATTATAGAAGATGTGTCTATTAGAATTCAGGATGGATTTATAATCTTTTGGTGGTGGAAAATGTATAACCCAAAATAGAGGCAACATGTGGTTTATAGTAGAAGAAAGATTTCCCACCAAGGACTTCCCTGGTGGCACAGTGGTTAAGAATCCGCCTGCCAATACAAGGGACACGGGTTCAAGCCCTAGTCAGGAAGATCCCACGTGCTGCAAAGCAACTAAGCCCATGAGCCACAACTATTGAGCCCTTGTGCCACAACTACTGAAGCCCATGTGCCTAGAGCCCGTGCTCTGCAATGAGAGAAGCCACTTCAATGAGAAGCCCACGCACCACAACAAAGAGTAGCCCCCACTCTCTGCAACTAGAGAAAGCCCAGGTGCAGCAATGAAGACCAATAAATAAATAAATTTATAAAAAAATAAAATATATATGAATACTTCATATTATATATTTATGTCACCAATCTGATTTTCCCAGTGTTTCCTGTGATATGTCTCCATTGATTCATATAAATGCATTTTTATTTTCTATAGCATAGCAAGCATATCAAAGTATGAAAATTTAACCATTGCACAAATGAGGGCCATCTTGACTGGTCTCAATCTCTGACTCTTTGGAACAATCTTATAATAAACATTCTAATACATATATTAGGTTCCCACTGGCAGATATTTTATCTTTCCTATGTTTCTGGAAGGAAAATTGCTAAATGATAGCTTATGTGAATTTTCAGTTTTATTTGGCATAACCAAATCATTCTTCTAAGTGGTTGTACCAATTTACATTTCCATCAGCAAGCTATTAAGAGTCTCTGAGTGTTTATATCGTAGACTTTTAATTCTTACCATTCTGACCAATGAAAAATGGTGTTTGGTTGTTTTAGTTGGCTTTTTTTCTTGTAACTAGTGAGGTTGAAGCTCTTTACTATGTCTATATACCATCTGTTATAATAATAATAATCTCTTATTTGATTGTCCATTCTATTCATGGTTCATTTTTTCTAAGAGATTGGTGGTTTTTCTTCTTTGTAGAAATTCTTCACATGTTTTCTTTAAGCTCTTTATTGGAATATAATTGCTTTACACTGTTGTGCCAGTTTTTGCTGCATGACAAAGTGAATCAGCTGTATTCATACATATATCCCCATACCCCGCCCTCCCGTGACTCCTTCCCGCCCTCCTGTGACTCCTTCCCACCCTCCCTAACCCAGCCCTCTAAGTCATCACCCATCATTGAGTTGATCTCCCTGTGTTATGCAGTGGCTTCCCACTAGCTCTCTATTTTACATTTGGTAGTCTTCACATATTTTTCATTCTATTTCTTTGTCTGTGATAATCACTCCAAATATTACTTCTAAGCTATGGTTTATCAACTGTTTGTATTTGTCAGTTTTGATACTGATGTCATCAAATTTAATCAGTCATTTTCTTAAATCTTTGTACCTTGCTTACACTGAGGTAAGTCTAGCATTTATTGAGCACCTACTATGTGACAATCACTGAGCTATTCCTTTCATATTTTATCACCTCCAATCCTCATAACTTTATGAAATTGGCATTGTTATCATTTCCGTGTTCTAGACGACAAAGCTAAGGCTCAATGGGACAAAGTCATTGCCCAAAATTACAGAGCCGGGAATCCATAGATGCAGGATTTGAACCCATATATGCTTGGGTCCAAAACACTTTCTTTTTTCTACTTGATAGGTTTTGGGAGAAACCCCGCACATAAAGGTATTTTATTCTTCATCTCACTCCTAGTATCCTAGACCAGACTCAATGCATCAAGGAAGACAGAAACGCAGAGAAAACCTGGTGCATTTATTTATTCACTAATCAACAAACATTTCCTGTCATGTGCCAAGCTTCACGTTGGATGCTGGGGATACACAGATTAAACAGGCCAAATCTTGGCCCCCAGGGAGGTATTGGTCACCAAATCACATCCTCTCCAAGGTGCTCTCATTTTTTTCCAGGCTTAGGGGGAAGAGGAAATCCCCAGGCCACACAGACCAGGAAGTCCTACTGTTTTTTAACTGGCACGAATGGACCTGTGGAAAGAAAATAAAGCAGAGCCTCAGCACAGGAACAATTTAAGTGACCCTTGTATCCTTCCCGCCAAGGACCCTTTCTGCCACCAGCCTCTAAGTCCCTTGGGATAAGTAGAGAGAGCATGGTGCTGGAATACTTGAAACAGTGCCAGTCTTTGTTCTAGGAATCAAGAAAAAAAATCCAATCTTTTCACTGACTTTGTGCTGCAGTTTTCCCTCTGGTAAAATCAGGGCATTGGGCCAGATTTACATCTATGCATCTTACTAGTTTCCTGTGGTTCCAGATAACCCAGCCAATCAAATCCATAACCATAGCAACACTCTCTCAATGCACACAGCACCTTAAATCTTAAAAAGCACTTTTACATTTAGTATCTCAGTGGATATAATTGTGTCCATTTTACAGATGGGGAAACTGAGGCTAAGAAAGATAGTCATTTGCTCATAGTCACACAGTCAGTCAGAGGCAGAGATGATATTAAAAGATAAAACCCTTGCCCCTTGTATCATCTCCTTCCTCCCGGCTTATTCCAAGAAGCTTTCCTTCCCAGGACCCAACATTACGTGTCACAGGTGTACCCTGGGACTTCTTGTCTAGAGAACTGTAAGGGGTGAAGAGTGTTGAAGGGCAGAGGATCTGTTTGTGGGAGGGGACCGTACTGGGAGACATCCAGCATCCTGCTTCACATGCAAGGGAACCAGGAGGTTGAGACCATATTAGGATACAGGGGGGTGCAAATCTCGGCAGGTCTTCTCCTTACCTGGCAGCGGCCGGACACATGAATTCCCACATGACATCCTGCAGCACTTGAGACCCCTCGGGCACTGGCTGTCATTCAGGCAGTGGTTTATGGGTCTCTGCTTGTTACACTGGCCAATGACCACTGGACATCTCCCAGGAGTGACTACTAAAAAGAAAGTCACAACTCAGAGGCTTCACCCCTTAGGCCATCACCCAAACTCCCAACCCCATCTCCACCCCACACATGGAAATCGGCTCTTTCCCAACCTCAGGACCCAAACTGAGGCCAGTGCATGTCCTATAGGAGACTCCTTCCCACCAAGGGAGCCCTGACCAGCACTGTATGTGTCTGACAGACAGACTGGTTCATTAACCGATTGGCCAGCTGGCTGACTGGCTCACCAACTGATCTACTGTCTACCTGAGAATATGGAGCTGGGGGTGGAGGAGCCCTGGCTCTGTCCCACCCTCCATCCCAGTTCAGAGGAGCCCCCTCTACTTCCCCAAGATGCAGGTCCTCGAGCTCAAATCTCCCTGATCCCCGTTTCCAGGACTCTACTTCCTCATCTGGCTTTGACATACCTGCAGGATTCATGCATTTGATGCCACAAACATCGCGGCAGCATTTTTGCCTCTGTGGACACTGCCAGTCGTTACGGCACCGGGGAGGTTCTTGTCTAATGCACAGCGCAGGGCGTATGAAAGGGCACTTTCCAGGTTTATCTCTTGCTGAAGGGAAAGAAAAAAGGAGTAAAAAGAAGCTGAGGCTGGGTCATGACCACAATCCTGGAGAAGGAACCAGCTTCCCAGGAGAGGAAAGAAAACCTAACCCAGGTGGCTGACCCCAAAGGAATAAAGGGAGCTGTTAGAATTCCAGTTTCAAGGCAGGTATGGGACAGTGCTGAGCTCAGCCAACCACTCAACAAGAGAGGGGGTCAATGGCACAAGAAAGAAGGTATAGATGATGGTGTGCTACCAGATGTTTTAAGAGGGAGACTTTGTAGAGTTTGCCAATTTCCATGGTGTAAATATTCCCACGGTGGCTAATTTCAAGCTACCAATGTGACATTAACTAGCTTGCAAAAGTCTTGAAGATTTCACAGTAAGCCATTGCAAGTCAGTATACGCCAGCTCCAGTAAGTGCTGAATAGAGCTCATGGTCAGGTATCTCTTGCCCAGGGCTGGCTGGGAGGGAGGCAGAGAGAGACAGTGATAGCAGGAGAGGCCACTCATCAGAGATTAAATAAAAGAGAACAGATCAACTGAGAAGCAAATAGAGAAAGAGAGAGTGACTGTTAAGAAAAGAAACATTAAGAGAAGAAGAGAACAATTTGGAAAATTAAAACAAATAGTGACTGAAATCATGTGACAGAGGAAAAGAAAAAATAAATAAATAAAGAAGGACCTATAGAGAAAGCAAAGTAAGAAATATAGGGGCTGGGATAAACAGGTCCACCTGGGGAAAGGTGAATTTCTGGATGTACAGAAACTCTCTTAGTCAAAGTCCTCAGAAAGATGCTTCAAATTAGGGACCATAGGCCAGTCCATTGGAAAGGGGGATTCAAGGGCAGCCCCCAGGCCGAAAGGAAGAGGCTATGGCCTGAGAGAGTCCAACTCACGTCTGGTAGCACCTTCCACAGCCCAAGGCATCAGGAATCCAAAGGCAAATATCACCAGGAAGACGATAAGGCTGACGGGCTTCATCTTGAGGGCAGGTGGAGCTGTGGTGACCAGTGCTGCCCTCATCCTTTATACTCCTCCTATGGGTGTGGCCCCCCTAGAATTGCCCTGAGCCCTCCTAGCTGCTATTTCATAAACAGGAAATTCAGGTGAGGACAGTGACCACGCCATCCAGAATGTTGTTGGTTCTTTTCTGCCCTTAGGCAGGAGTGTGAGGCTTAGGAAGGGAAATGTAGGACTTGGAGAGGGAGGTGTCACCAGGCTGTTCAGGAAGACATTGAGGAACAAGTTAGAGGACCCCGAACCATCCGCCTTTGGAGTGGAGTGGGAGAGGGGCAAGGAGGGAAGAACAAGACATTACAAAGGAGCTTCCTAGAAACCTGGAGCAATCATCTAGCTGGGGCCCCTCTAGGTGCCCTGTCTTTCCCACACCCCGAGACCCTTAGGAATTGCCAAATTTGTTGCCAGATTACCCAGGGTAATTGCCCTTCCCTAGACAGCAGGTGACATTTTCTCTTGCTTTCTCCTGACTTGTTTCGATGTAATGCCTGCAGCGCCACTCACACAGACAATCCTTGCTGAAAGACACGTGAAGAGAGGACAGCAAGCAAAACCTCTTTGGGCCTCAGCCTTCCCGGCTGTGAAGCTGGAATACTAGTAACTGAATAGATCACGGAGAGGGACTTGAGTTAAAAAGGGTGGAAGGACATGGAAGGATGAACACACTACCCCTTGGCACTGCCGTTGGAATTTGAAATTGATGTGAAGCCAATCCCCTTTCAACCACATTTCCTGAGATCAGCCCCTGTCCCTGCTGATGGACAGGGCTCTTGTCAGCAGGCAGCTGAATAGCCAGCTAAAAAAGGAGTGTCATTTAAGATGCTCCAAAAATTCTCCACACTCCAGAATTACCCCCACTGCTCTTTCATGATTATAATGGACATTTACTGGACATTGGCTACATGGTGAGAAGTTCATATGGGACAATTCTAAATAGGAAAAGAAAGCCTACTAAGGTGAAACCAAGAAAAAAAATGCATGAAATACAGAAAATAGAATGTAGGAGAGGGAAAGAAGAGAATCCCCATGATGAGGGTGACAGAAGATCCCAGAGTGACAACTGAGTACTAGAAATACACACAGAACAAACTAGAGGTTACCCGTGGGGAGAAGGGAGGCGGGAGGGGCAATACAGGGGCAGGGGACTAAGAGGGACAAACGATTATGCATTAAATAAGCTACAAGGATATCTTGTACAACCTGGGGAATACAGATAATATTTTACAATACTATAAATGTAGTATAACCCTTAAAAATTGTGAATCACTATATTATACACCTGTAACTTACATAATATTGTACATCAACTCTACTTCAACAAAAAAAAATTATTTAAGGAGAAAAACTAAAAGTAAAAGCTTTACAAATTTGCTATTTAACAAAGAAAAAAAAAAAATACGGTGCTACCAGCCCAGATTGGAGGGGGTCAGAGGGCTCCAGGAAATTCATCTTCTGGAAGGTGAAATTAATAGACCATCTATGAATATGATATGAACACACACACATATGAAAACGTGGAGAGGCAATTTGGGCAACTGGTGAAGACTTTGTGGTTGCATAGGTGATATGTACACAGAAAATCAACCAAACGCGAAACCGATTTTTTCACATCAGAGAAAATTAAAAAGCTGTGCCAGAGGGAAAGGTAGTTTGGTTTACTACATAGTTCCACCATAACAAGTGTTTACATAGTCATAATACTGTAAACAATAGTGCTTATCAAATCACAATTATCATATAACGTTGATGGCAGGGAGGGGAGTGGAAGGGTGAGTCTTCGTGCTGGAGGTGTAGAGAGCAAAGAAATGGACGAAAATCTCATTTTCAGTCATGGGAAGTCAATGGATTATATCTAAAACTGAAAAGTCAAGATGCTTCTATAAAAAGAGATATGAGAGAGATGATCTTTCTTTCTGGCAGGATACAGCAAGAAGGTGGCCGTCTGCAAACCAGAAAGAGGAACCTCACCAGATACCAAATCTGCCAGTGCCTTGAGTTTGGACTTCCCAGGCTCCAGAACAGTGAGAAATAAATTCCTGTTGTTTAATCCACCCAGTTTATGGTATTTTGTTACAGCAGTCTGAGTGGATTGACATGTGGATTTATAATAAGTTTCTCTCTCTCTCTCTAACTTTTTTTAGCAATAAAGTTTTTTTTTTAATAAATTTATTTATTTTATTGGCTGTGTTGGGTCTTTTTTTTTTTTTTTGCTGTTCAACGGGCTTTCTTTTTAGTTGCGGTGAGTGGGGGCTACTCTTCGTTGTGGTGCGCAGGCTCCTCATTGCACGTGGGCTTCAGTAGTTGCAGCACATGGGCTAAATAGTTGTGGCTCATGGGCTCTAAAGTGCAGGCTCAATAGTTGTGGCGCACGGGCTTAGTTGCTCCGCGGCATGTGGGGTCTTCCTGGATCAGGGATCAAACCCGTGTCCCCTGCATTGGCAGGCAGATTCTCAACCACTGTGCCACCTAGGAAGCCCAATAAAGTATTTTTTAAATTAAGGCCTTGATTTCAGCCAAAATTTTTTTGGCTATTGTTGATCATTAGATTTCATAGGTAACCCTCTCTGCCCTGTCCATAATCCCAGGGCACTCTCCACTCCAGTACATGCCAGTGGCATCTACTATGAAGCTGTGATATTCTGCCTCAGGGGTTTCAGGGAGCAGCCTTCAGCCAATGACAGGTGGGAGTTGGAGGATAAATACGTCCTCTCTCTCATCGAGGGTGGGAAATTGCAAGACAGTTTCTATAAAATCTTCCTGAGCCCCAGCTGCCCACAGCAGTAAACGTCTCAGCACTGCACCCTTTTTGGCTTCCTTCCATTCCCTATCTCACAAGTCCAGTCTCTGAAAAACACTTCTGGATCACTTCCCAAGTAAATTATTTGCCCTCAAATTATTGCCTCAGGGTCTGATTCCAGGAGAATTCAACCAAAGATATATCCCAGCATCTAGCTTAGTAACAGGCATGTGTAGACTGCAATTGTCGTCAGAAGGAGGATGATTTCTACATAGTTCGGGAACCTGACACATAGTATGTGCTTAATGAATGGAACAATGAATGATTCATTGAGTGAATGCTGTTAGCTTGAAGGAAGTGCTATTAGCTGTGCTCCAATCCCTCCCTCCCAATTCATGCTAGTCCTCGGGGACAGTCATCCATGTCCAGATTTGTACAGCGTTCCTTTCACACATTTGGAAAAGGTTCTCTGAAATATTCCAACAAATCTCTAAAGGGAATGGAGAATCACTTCGCCATGGGGCTGGCTACTTGAGATAATGGTCTTGTGCCAACAAACTGGCGGTGGGTGGCAGGGCAGAAACCCGCCAAATTGGGCCAAAAGACAGAGATTGGGAAATATGGTGAAAAGAAGGGAGGGTCACATCAACCACACCCTCTCTCTACCAGTCATTTGATGGATGACAACTGTGGTCATCCCATCTCCTCCCATCAGAAATGAGCTTAACAACTGAATTTCCTCCTGCAGGGGTTTTCCCTCCCCAGCTCTTCCTAGATGGCTCCTCTGAAATTTATGTAAGGTTGGAATGCTCTCGCAAATATCCCCACAATTCTGTTGAGTCTGTGGAAATAAATTTGTACAGTGTCACGCCACTGAGATTTTACAATTGTTTGTTAATGCAACACTAAGTGCATGATTTTGTGTGTGCTTGGATATGTATTTGGTCTCATATAATCATGTATGCAAACTGAAATGACATCCATCTTCAGACACCAGATTGACAAGAGTTTTAAAGGCTGACTGTATTATTAAGTTATGGGAAACAGAGACATATATTGCTGGCAGAAGGGAAAATTGGTCCATCTACGTGGCAGAGTTCCTTGCTTTTTTCTACAAGAACAACCTAGCCTCGCCAAAAGGAAAAAAAACCTAAAAGCAATTTGAATTTTAAGTATTGTCAGGGAGGAAATAATTTTTCTCTACCCTTCTAGGTTCTTCTGGCTAGTCTATGAATTAAATTGAAATGAGACAGATTAACAGGAGAAAATCAAACAAAAGCTTAATAGCATGTATACATGGGAGAGACCCAGGAAAACAGTAACTCACCAGAATGGCTGAAGTCATTCACACGGAGATAGAAAACCAAATGTTTGGTAAACAAATGCTTTCTGGGCCATACAGAAATAAGGGACACGCAGAGGAATTTAAAAAACAGACTTTGCTAGCTTCCTTCCTGTCTGCACACCTGGTTCACACTATAGTTTTCTCTGGTGATATCTCCCTTCCTGGAACAGGTCCTCTGTCTACATTCTTTTATTTATTTTTAAAATTTTATTTATTTACTTACTTAATTGAAGTAGAGTTGATTTACAATGTTGGGTCAGTGTTGAGTGTGCAGCAAAGTAATGATTCAGTTATATGTATATCTACGCCTATTCTTTTTCAGATTCTTTTCCCTTATAGGCTATTACAAAATATTGAGTACAGTTCCCTGTGCTATACAGTAGGTCCTTGCTGGTTATCTATTTTATATATAGTTGTGTGCATATGTTAATTCCAAACTCCTAATTTATCCACACACACCCCCTTTCCCTTTTGGTAACCGTAAGTTTGTTTTCTATGTCTGTGGGTCTGTTTCTGCTTTGTATATAACCTTCATTTGTATCATTTTTTAAAGATGTGGTATATATGTATATATTCTATTATATATATATTCCATTGTAATGGAATACTACATAGCCATAAAGAAGAATGAAATAATGCCATTTGCAACAACATGGATGGACCTAGAGGTTATCATACTAAGGGAACTAAGCCAAAGACAAATATCATATGATATCGCTTATATGTGGAATCTAAAAAAAAAATGATATCTACATGTCTTTTAGGCATTTAGAGGGAAGGTCAAAGGTTCTTCTGGAGTCTTTTGGGCCTTAAAAATAGTCAGCCTAAATTAATCCTCATGCCGAAGAAGCACAATTTGGGGTGGCAAATTTTGCTTGCCTACAGTATATATAGCTTAGGGGAAGAGCATGCCCACTGGTACTAGGATTCATGCTATAGGAAAGAGACTCTATGCTAACACCCACTCCCAGCTACCAGGGCAGACTCTATGAATCACAGATGCTGGGTATGTAGAGAGAAGCATGTGCTTTTATTCATTCTCTGATCAAAACATTTTCTGTGCCCAGCTCTTTTCTGGGTCAATGCCAGGGATACACAAAAGACCAGGCACAAAGGACATATTCGTGGGAGAACCAAGGCTTCAGTTTGGAATGCCCGATATTATAGGTTTCATGGGGAGGACTGCCTGGATCACTCACACCAGGAACCCTCAGCTTTACCACATGGGCAGTAATCTGTCTGCAGGAAGAACATTTGATCAGAGTTTCCACTGCTGGGCAGCCCCCTTACCTCCAGATCCTCCACCTTAAGGGGGACCTCTGACCATTAATTTCCAAGGCCACTTGGGGCACGAAAGAAGAGGCACAAGGTGGCAAAATTAAAGGATCCCTGGTCTTGGGATCAATCTTAGCTGTTCCGCTGACTCAGGATTCTCATCAGGAAAGTCAGGACACTGGCTGGAGGAGTCTTGAGGGGGTCCCAAAGGGCCCCAACTCTGGTGGTGCTGCTGGGCTTTAGTCACCAGAACCCAGGTGGAGAAAAATCAGTGCCCGCAGAGCTATATGGATGACAAAGTCCTGTGTACGATGTTGTCCTGATGAATGTGATTATGTCCATTTTGCAGAGGGGAAAACTGAGGTTCAAAGAGGTATGGTCATCCTCCACAGCCATACTGTAAACAAGAAGCTGTTTTTATTCCAGTTCAAGTCTCCTGTGTCCTGGACGACAGCTGCCTGCTTCTGTTTGCGTCCAAGATAATAACTTTCCTTCCAGGGCCTTTGGAGGGGTCTGGGAGAAAGCGCTGTCCCAGGTAACCCGGTAGGAATCCTTGCCTGGGGCAAGGGTGGTGTTAATTGCAGGGAGGCCTTGCAGAGGCTCTGCCAGAAATAAGTAGGTAGGCAGCCCCCCCCCACCCCACCCCCACCATGGGCCTGGGGTACCAGGATACTGAGGCCAACTGGATCGAAGGACTTTCATCTGAGCTTGGACTTCCTTCTTACCTTCTATGGGGTAAATACATTGCTTTCCTACACAGGATCTCGCAACATTTAGAAACACTTCTGCACTAGCTGTGGTTGACTTTCATCTCTGTAGCAGGACATTCTGCAGTTGCTTTGCACCACCAGACACCTTCCAACCTTCTCCTTAACTAGACAGAGCAGGGCTACAGGTTATAGTCTGGAAGCTACCTCCTGACCCATCAAAGCTACTCTCTCTTCCAGGGCTCGTACCAAAAATGTCTGAGATGGGAGCACTGGCCCAGGTGACTGGCTGTGTTGAACACCATTGGTGCCGTGCCCAGGTTGCTTCAATACCTTTGATTGATTCTGTATGGCTATGATCCAGGTTAGTGTTTTGTTGCTAAGAACTCACTCTGAGACTTTCTTCAGAGGCATGTCCTTGAGCTATTGCTGTCCCCTCGCCCAGAGGGAGAACCAGAAATGCCTGGGAGTTTACGTGCTCTCCCCTCAGCTCCTAGGCAATGTCTGACCAGTATGGGAGTACATCCCTGTTTTTAATGCTTCAAAGGTCCCTGTGGGATCAGGCTGAGGCTGGGACTTCCTCTGAAATTGCATCATTACTTGGCTTCTTTCCCTCATCCTCTTATCAGTTTTTCATGGGTTCCCTTGAGCCCTTGGCTTAAGCTGGCTTCTAGGAGAACCCACCTGAGATGGTGACTCTGTGGGGCTCTTGCTGAAGGACTGGGAGTGGGGGACTGAAGGACAAGGAAGCCTGGCAGAGGGAACAGGGCAGAGAGCCCCTTCCCATGGGTCTGGACCGAGTGGAAAATGGAATGGGGACATTGAAATAAGCCTGGACCTCCTCTTTAGCTTTCATGAGGGAACACACACATACCTACACTTGCCCCTGTGGCCCTTGAGTTTATTACCCTGGCACTAGCTGTCTTTCTTACATTGGTCAAGTGGGTAGAGTCTCCTGCCCTTACCAGACACTCCTGGGCAGAGGTGCAGATTACAGGAGGTCTTGGATGCCCCCCACCCGATGCTGCAAAACCCCAGCCCTGGGTCTGTGCTTTAGCAAAGAATTCAACCCCTCCCACATCTCAGACCCCAAACTGAGGTTCACACACCTCCTGAAAGAGCAGCTGATTCCTCCAGGGTCCCCTCAAGCAGTGCTGGTAGCTGGTGGCATGTGGCACTGATGGACGGACTGTCTAAATGATTGACTGGGTCTCCAACTGACTAATCCCCAACTGAAATGGACACCTAGATCCAGCAGGGACTACTTTTCCTGGGCAGAACCTTCTCTTTGGAGTCTGAGATGTCTATAGCATTTCCATAAATGATGTAACAGAAGCCAGGGTGGTGTCTCTTATCCCTGGGCATTGCCCATGGATATGGCATCATTGGGGCTGAACCTGCTAGCATGGAAGAGTGGTTTTGTGTGTGTGTGGGGGTTAGAATCCAGCTTTCTCATCCTTCTCAAATGCCATGAGAAGGGGCTGGGTTCCCCAACTCAACAAGGAGGTGAAAGAATCTCATGCAGAGAGGCTGTGGGGGAGCAGTTGTGATGGAGGGGGTGGGAGTTGAGGGGAGAGTAGTCAGGTTATCCCATCTAGAAAAAGACACTGGCTCAGGAGGGAAATTGTAGAGCTCATGACCAGGTACTCCTGTCTCAGGGAAAGACAAAGATAACACAGAGACAAAGAATGCCAGAAACGGGGGTGGGGGTAAAGATTAAAGACAAATCGATGGAAACATCCTGATGGAGACTGAGAGATAGTGACAGAGACAGGCAGACAGAGGAGAGAGAGAGTAAGCAACACACAAAAAAGAGTAAGAGACAAAGCAGATGAATCAGATTAAAAGGAATCCAGACAGAGACAGATATGGAGGCATGAAGAGTAAGACAGTGAGGAAGTTTAGAGAATAAGAGAGAGAATGAAAAGAAGAGAGAGAAACAGAGATGTTTAGGCAAAGGAGATCTTTTTGACCTTTAAAAAACAAACACACAAACAACAAGACTGCTAGTTATTTCTCCAGCAAAAAATGTGGTTTTATTAAGGATCAGCAGAGAATTGCAATTCAGAGTTTGCAACCATGGTGAGCCAAGTTGAAAGTCCACACCCAGCAAGGGAAGGAGAAGCTTTTATAGAGGGGAAAAGGCAGTGGGGAGGAGTCTAGGAAACAAAGATCTGTGGCTTTTCATTGGCTGAGTCCTTGCCAGGAAAGAAGAGGAGTCTCTCTTCTTCCTGTTGGGCTCTACTATTGTCTGAGGATATGAGAGTGCCCCCTTCTGGCCTCCCAACTCTATTTAATTGAGGTTTCTGTTTATTAAATTTTTACAACCTCTATACTCTCCCAATATAAATATATCACAATTTTGGTAAAATCTGTATTCAAGGATGACATTATTACAAGTCAGTAAAAATGTCACTGCTGAGTCGAGTTGTATACCATGACTGCATTTCATTCTTTTCATGACCATATCTCATTTTATTGTACTTTGTTTTTTTGTGCTTCACAGATGTTGCGATTTTTACAGACTGAAGGTTTGTGGCAATCCTGTGTGGAGCAAGTCTGTGTGTGCCATTTTCCCAACAGCATTGGCTTACTTCATGTCTCTGTGTCACGTTTTGATAATTTCTACAATATTCTAAACTTTTTCACTGTGATCGTATTTGTTATAGTGATCTATGATCAGTGATCTTTGATGTTACCACCACAACTCACTGAAGGCTCAGATGATGGTTAGCATTGCTTGCAATAAAATTTTTTTTAAATATTTATTGTATTATTTACTCATTTATTTTATTTTTGGCTGCATTGGGTCTTCGTTGCTGTGCACGGGCTTTCTCTAGTTGTGGAGAGCGGGGGCTGCTCTTCACTGTGGTGCAGGGGTTTCTTATTGTGGTGGCTTCTCTTGTGGAGCACAGGCTCTAGGTGCGAGGGCTTCAGTAGTTGCAGTGTGTGGGCTCAGTCATTGTGGCTCACGGACTCTAGAGCGCAGGCTCAGTAGTTCTGGCACATAGGCTTAGTTGCTCCTCAGCATGTGGGATCTTCCTGACTCAGGGCTCGAACTTGTGTCCCATGCGTTGGCAGGTGGATTCTTAACCACTGTGCCACCAGGGAAGCCCAAAATATTTTTTAATTAAGGTATGTACATTTTTTTAAAATATAATGCTGTTTCAGACAATAAACTATAGTACAGTGTAAGCATATACATATATACAGCATGTGTATATAGTATATATTGTATAGTATAAACATAACTTTTATATGCACTAGGAAACCAAAAAGTTTGTGTGACTTACTTTATTGTGGTGGTCTGGAACTGACCTCACAATATCTCCAAGGTATGCCTGTACAATTTTTTCTCTTTCCTGTAATGAATTGTCTCATTATTTCATTTTTTCTTCCTTAAAAAAAACTCTAGCAAAGTGCTCCATGATTCTCCAACAGCTCTGTAAAATGCCATTGTGCCAAGTCTTTCTGTGGCCAAAACTATCTGTTAATTTATTGTTTTAGTTTCCTATGGCTGCTTTAACAAATTGCGGCAAACTAATTGACTTAAAACAGCACAAATTTATTCTCTTACAGTTCTGGAAGCCAGAAGTCCAACGTGAGTTTCACTGGGCTAAAATCAAAGGGTCAGCAGGGACATGCTCTCGCCACAGGCTCTGGGAGAGCCATTTCCTCAGCCTTTCCAGCTTCCGGAGGCTATTCTCATTCCTTGGCTCCTGGCTCTGCCTCACATCACCTTTTCTCTCTTGCTTCCATTGTCACAGCTCCTAATTTCTCATCAGTTGTCAGATCTCTCTCTGACCCCATTTTATAAGGATACGTGTGATTTAAGGTTCATTCAGATTATACAGCATAATCTTCCCATATCAATATCCTTAACTTGACCACATCTACAAAATTCCTTCTGCCTTATAAGGGGACATTCATAGCTTCCATGGATTAGGAGGTGAGCATCTGTGGGAGCCATTATCCGACCCATTAATCATTTCTATTCTGTCTTCTATGACACGCGCCTTTGGGAGTGTTCCATCCTTTCGCTCCAATTTTGGGATTTTTCTTTGCCACGATCCTGGCAATTATTATCTTGACTCCTTTCCTGTATTATTCCTGGATTTCATATCTCTCTCCCTCTGTTGTTACATTTTAGTGGAGCGCATTCTCCAGTAGATTCCTGAGGAGTGGTGCATAGGAAGAAAATATTTTGAGACTTTGCACTTTTGGAAGCATCTGTATTTTACCTTCACACTTGGTTGATATTTTGGCTTAGAATACAATGAAAATAATTTTACTCAAAATACTTGAGAATGTTGCTTTTATTTTAATTTCCAGTGTTTGTACTGAGAAGTCAAATGCCATCCTGATTCCCCATCCTTTAAATGTGACGTGACTCTCTCTTTCTGATCCATCTCATAGCTTATAGAATTTTGTCTTTAGCCTTGATGTTCTGTTTTGCAATGATTAGCCTTAATATAGGTGGCTTTTGGTTTGTTTTGTTTTGCTTTGTTTTATGTTTGTGAATTAGGTACTCACTAAGCATTTCAATTCTGGGATGTTTTATTATTTCTTTAATAATTTTACCTCCACCATTTTCTTGATACATTTTCAGACATTTTTATTAGCCAGATTTGATCTTAATGATTGATTCTCTAAATTTTTTATTTTTCCATCTTATTTCCAGCTTGCTAACTTGTAATTCTAGTCTCTGAATGATTTCCTCATATTTATTTTAGCCACTCTTTTTAGAATTAACTTCATCTGTCATTGTTCTTATTCTCTGTCCTACTTAAAAACTATCATTCTGTTCTTATTTCATGTTGCAGTAGTGTCTCCTCTCCTCTGTTCCCTGCACAATCTCTGGTCCCTCTGGTCCTTTTTAACTCAACATGTTCCTATCTCTTTTGTGTTAGAAGTGTTGTCAATTGTATGGTGAACTTTAGCGTCTGCCATGCATAACAGCCTGCACAAAAATTTTGATTGGAAGCTTTGTATGCATGGCAGGGGCTCATCAAATGGTAAACTTCACTATAGGAAAACTGGATCACAAGTCAGTTTTTAAAATTTAGAATCCCCTTTCTCCTGCAGGGCTGTTAGAGGTATAACAAGGATAGCAAGGGTCAGGGAGAGTGATGTCCTAGGAGATTAACTGCCCCTTATACAAGACAATCAAATAAATCCAGTTTGACTTCCTGCCTAAAACTAAGTTCCCCTAATTCCTGAGTCTTTTCAGATTCTGTAGGAAGACTTAGCTTTCTTCCCATTGATGTCTCCATTTATAGATTGTGAGGTTTGACCTTCTTTCTATTGGTAAAGTTAATTCCTATTCTTCTCTCCACATTGTTTTTTTAAATATCAGGTGCCAAGAACTGAATTAATCATAATCCCTAGTTTGTGACCCACTATCATGGGTTCCATGCATGCTCAACTATAAAAACACACCACAGATCAAAGCTACAAGAAATATACTATACACAGTAAACGTAATATTATAACGGAGCCAAGATCAGATGTGTTTATCATAAAAATAAATGTAAATGGATCAAGCTTATCTATTAGGAAAGCATTTTTAGATTGGCTCAACAAACAAAATCTAACTCCTTATTGTGTAAAAGAGATATTATCTTTGAAAAAGTGATTTAGAAAGTCTACAAATAAAGGGATAGGTAAAGAAATAACAGACAGAGGTGGATGTGGTGATCTCAGTATCAGATAGGGTAAAATTCAGGAAAAAAAGGATTATTTGAAATAAAGGAGACATGCTAGTAGACACAGTTAACAAAGAAGAATATCAGTTATTAATATCCTTGCAAAAATTAAAACAATCACCTTAATAAAACAGAAACCATTGGGAATGCAAGGAGTCAAAACACTCTAAAAATAGAAACTCAAATATACACTCACACCAAGACCGTAAAGATGCAGAAGATCTAAACAACATTAATTAATTAATAAGGTAATCTTATAGACATACATTGCATTTTGAACACTGATAACAGAAACTATACCTGCTTCTCAAACACTTGAGAAACTAAATAAAGGAAACCTCATTTTAAATGGAGTCAGGTGGCCAGAAGGGGGAACCCTCACACAGTCCCACTAGAGGTCAATTATACACTTCAACAGGAAGAGATGGTTGATTCTTAGTGGGAAGGCGTCTCTGCTTTATTATCCCAGCAGGAGAAAGGTAGATTTCTCCCCGCCCAGCAATAAGCCCAGCCAGTGGGAACCCTCACAACTCAGCCAATGGGAAGCCATCACACCCTGAACTCTAGCTTTCTTCCAAAGGACTTTCCTTCAAAGCACCCATTCTTAACTTCCTCCTTTTTCTCTATAAAGTAACATTCCTCCCCTTTGTTTGCTAGACTTGCCTATAGTTTTTTTTTTTTTTATAATTTTATTTTGTTTATTTATTTTATTGGCTGTGTTTGGTCTTCGTTGCTGCACATGGGCTTTCTCTAGTTGCCTCAAGCGGGGGCTACTCTTGGCTGTGGTGCGCAGACTTCTCATTGCGGTGGCCTCTCGTTACAGAGCATGGGCTCTAGGCACATGGGCTTCAGTAGTTGCTGCACATGGGCTCAATAGTTGTGGCTCACGGGCTCTAGAGCACAGGCTCAATAGTTGTGGCGCATGGGCTTAGTTGCTCCGCGGCATGTGGTATCTTCCTGGGGCAGGGATCGAACCCGTGTCACTGCATTGGCAAGTGGATTCTTACCCACTGCGCCACCTAGGAAGTCCCTTGCCTATAGTTTTTGCTATAGCATGCTTGTCCTGAATTGCAATTCTCTGCTATTCTTGAATTAATTCATTTTGCTGGTAAAACAACTGACTGCTTTCCACACACAGAACATTTATAAATATTTACTATATACTAGGTCACAAAGAAATCCCCTGTAAGTTTCATAAAGTAGAAACAATACAAACAGTATTCTCTAGTAGCAATGCAATGTTATGAGAGATTAATAATAATTTTTTAAAAATTTCCTCCTAGAAATTAAGAAACTTTCTGTAAAACAAATGTTGGGTCAAAGAGGTGATATGAATTAAAACTGCAAAATTTCTAAAAATTACTGGTAATGAAAATGCTACGTATTAGAATCTAAGTTATGAACTAAGCAGTAATCAGAGAAAAATTCATAGTTTTAAAGATGAATAGCAAAAAAAATTGAAAGGGTGAAAATAAACATCTAGCTCAAAAGCTTAAAAGGAACACAAAAGTAAACCAAAGTAAAACAAATAAAAAACACTGATAAGACAAAAGCAGAAAAGAATGTTAGAAATCCCCCAAATGTAGTAGAACTAATAAACAAAATGCTATTTTCAGAAAAACAAATCTGTAAAAATAAATAAATGACCAGCTAATCTAATCAATAAAGTAAGAAAACACAAATACACAAAATAAGAAATGGCAAGGGGAAATAATTATCAAACAGGAAAAATTTCTAGAATCGAGAGATTTCTTTATACAGAATTATGCAAATAGATATAAAATTTTAGATGAAATAAATAACTTCCTAAGAAAATGTCATTTACCAAATTTTACCCCAATAGACATAGAAAGTGAAAACAGACCAATTTCTACAGAAGAAATAGACATTATTGAAAAACTGTTACATATGGTTCCATAGAGGCTGTTCTACAAGCCTTCAAAGACACATAATTCCAATATTGCTTACATGATTCTAAAGGGAAGAAAAAAATAATTTTCCAGTTCTCTTTATGAAGTAGATACAAAATTGACACCCAAACTTTGCAAAAATAACATAAAAAAGAAAACTACAGACCAACTTCACTAATGAATATTAATTCAAAAATTCAAAATAAAATTTAGTAAGCAGAATACAAAACATATTTTAAAAAATAAGTCATCATGACCAAATAAATAAAAGATGGTTAAATATTAGGAAATCTTTAATATAATTTATTATATAAATATATCTAAGGAGAAAAAATGATAGAATTTATTCTCATAGATGTTGAAAAGAACTCCAGAAAAGTAAACACTCATTTATTATTTCTAAAAAACATATGCGCATCTGATAAAAGAAAAAATGGACTAATAACTCCTTAATAGAGAAAGACAAAGGCTTTTCCATTAAGATTAAGAAGAAGGTGAGGATATCTACTAACTTCACTACTATTTCATATTGTATTGGAGGAAATAGGCAATATGTTGCACAGGATTTTAAAAATTAGGCACATAAAAATTAGAAATACATAAAATTATCATTGTAGATAATATGATCATGTATCTATAAAAGCCAAAAGATTTCATGTTAAATCTAATGTGTATAAAAGATAAAATCATTCAATAATATTTTATATTAGCATCAAAAATCAATGATGTTCTTACATATAAACAAGAAATTAGATTTACTGTAAGGGAACATTCCATTTACAAGAAAACATTTAAACACTAGAAACAAATGCCATGGGAAATTATCAAAATTTTAAAACATTTCTCAAAGACTCAAAAGTATACTTAAATGGGAAGATATCCCTGGTCCTTGGATGAATTGATTACAGCATAATAAAAATGTCAAATTTATTCATTAATATAATGTCAATAAAGTACCAATAATTTTAAGTTGGTTTTAAACTTCATATAAAAAATAAACAGGCAAGAAAGCTAGGAAACCCTTAAAAAAGAAAAGCATCAAAAAGACTAGCCTTACCATATGTTAAAAGACACTGTAATGCCACTACAGTTAAAGCATTGTGATATATGAACAGAAAAATACACATTGAAACAATACTGTTTCCTGCCTGCCAGATGGGCAAAAATTCAAAAGCTTGACAATAAACTCCATCAACAGGCTATGAAGAAATAGTCTTTCTCAGACATAGCTGGTAGGAATCCAAAATAGTTCAGTTCCTGGGGATGGGAATTGAGCAATGTTTAACAAAATCACGTGTTTTTATCCTTTCAACAGCCTAACTTCTAGGAATCTACCCTGAAGACATATGTCAACAATCATGTTAACATAATTTGTAACGTCATTCGTAATAGCAAATGATTGCTTGTGCAGGACAAGGAAATGGGATGAATAAACTGTGATATATCCACACAATAGAATATTTGGACACTATTTTAAAAAATAGAATGAGGAAGGTCTCTAAGAGCTGAGATGGAGTAACTGTCAGTTATATCATTTAGTGAAAGCAATGTATAAAGTAAGATATCCTTCATGTAAGAAACAAATCCAAATAAGAATATATGGGTGTATATATATATGTATATGTGTATATATATATATATATATAATGAAAATATAAGAAAGATAAACCAGAAAGGAATAAAATTGTTACCTATAAGGGTTGAGTGGAAGTGGAGTGAAGCATAGGGATGGGAAAAGACTTCTATGACTATTTTTTTAGGTAATTTTGATTTTCCCTGCAGCTTTATTGAGATATAATTGACATAACATTGTGTAAGTTTAAGGTGTACAATGTGATAATTAATACACTTATATACTGTAAAATGCCTACCACAGTAAGACTAGTTAATACATTCTTTATCTCACATAATTACCATTTAATTGTTATTTATAGTGAGAACATTAAAGCTCTACTCTCATAGCAACTTTCAAGTGTACAATACAGTTTTGTTAACTGTAATCACCATGCTGTACATTGATCCCTGAAAATTACTCATCTTTTGGGGTAACTTACTCATATTCTGACGGAAAGTTTGTACTCTTTGACCATCACCCATTTCCCCTACCACTCAGCCTCTGGCAGCTACCACTCTAATCTGTTTCTGTGAGTTCGATGTTTTTAGTTTCCACATTTAAATGAGATCATATTTGCCTTTATCTGTCTGACTTATTTCACTTAGCATAATGCCCTCTAGGTCCTTCCATGTTGTTGCAAGTGGCAAAATTTCCTTCTTTTTTTTAATTGCTGGACAATATTCCATCGTGTATATGTACCACTTTTTCTTCATCCATTCATCTGTCAGTGAACATTTAGGTTGTTTCCATGTCTTGGCTACTGTGAATGTTGCTGAAATGAACATGGGAGTACAGATATGTTTTCTAGATAGTGATTTTTATCGCCTTTGGATATATACCCAGAAGTGAGATTGCTGGATCATATGGTAGTTCTGTTTTTAATTTTTTGAAGAATCTCCATATTGTTTTTCATAGTGGCTGCACCAGTTTACATTTCTGCCAACAGTGCATGAGGGTTCCCTTTTCTCCACATCCTCAACAACACTTGTTGTTTCTTATCTATTTATAATAGCCATTCTAACAGATGTGAGGCAATATCTCATTATGGTTTTGATTTGCATATCCATGATGATTGGTGATGCTGAGTTCCTTTTCATGTACTTGCTAGCCATTTGTAAATCTTCTTTGGAAAAAAGTCTATTCAAGCCCTCTGTCCATTTTTTAACTGCATGGTTTGTTTTTATTTTTGCTATTGATTATATGAATTCTTTATAGATTTTGGGTATTAACCCCATTATCAGATATACGATTTGAAAATATTTTCTTTATCCCATAGGTTACCTTTTCATTTTGTCGAGTGTTGATTTTGCTGTACAACTTTTTAGTTTGATGTAGCTCCACTTAGTGATTTTTGCTTTTTTTGCTTGTGATTTCGGTGTTGTATCCAAAAAATCATTGCCAAGACTGATGTCAAGGAGTGTTTTCTCCATGGTTTTTCCTAGTAGTTTAATGATTTCAGGTCTTATGTGTAAGTCCTTATTCCATTTCAAACTAATTTCTGTGAGAGGTGTAGATAGGGGTCTAATTTCTTCCTTTAGCATATGGATACCCAGTTTTCCCAGCACCTTTTAGTGAAAAGACTATCCTCTCCCCACTGAGTATTCTTGGCTTCCCTGTCAAACAATAGTGGACCATATACGTGAGAGTCCACTTCTGGGGTTTCATTCAGCTATGTCAGAGAGGTACTCACCCGCCCGAGGCAGTAAGTCAGTCAGAGGCAAAGCCGACGTTCAGACCTAGGTCTCGTGAGCCCTGAGTGAAGGCTGCTTCTCCAAGATTCTCCCAGCCACCTCCCTCCCAGGGCCCAGGCGAGAGGTCAGGCATAGAAATGCTGCCTATGCAGTCCTCTGAGGTGTTGTGCCTGCAGGGCAGCAGGAGATGGTGCTGAAGGGCAGAGGTTCTGCTGAGGCAGCCTCCCTGCCACAGAGGGCAGAGCTCCAGGGGACTTAGGCCACCTTGAGGGAGAGTGATGGCAGGTGGGTCAGAGATCTGAGCCCGACCTGTCTTCGTAGTTGCTTGGGGACAATGCACCACTTCCTACACTTGCCCTTGTAGCCCTGCAGGCAGTGGCATAGCCGAGCATCATTTTTTTTTTTAATAAATTTATTTACTTATTTATTGGCTGTGTTAGGTCTTTTTTTTTTGCTGTGCCCGGGCTTTCTTTTTAGTTGCGGTGAATGGGGGCTCTTCATTGTGGTGCGCGGGATCCTCATTGCCGTGGCTTCTCTTGTTGCGGAGCACGGGCACGGGCTCTAGGCACGTGGGCTTCAGTAGTTGCAGCACATGGGCTCAATAGTTGTGGCTCACGGGCTTAGTTGCTCCGCAGCATGTGGGATCTTCCTGGAGCAGGGATCGAACCCGTGTCCCCTGCATTGGCAGGCGGATTCTCAACCACTGCGCCACCTAGGAAGCCCGCCGAGCATCATTTTTGCAATAGTTTGGAGGGTTGGACATCTCCCAAGTGCCTTTCACCACTGAACACAGCCTAGGCTTCACCTGAAATGCAGAGAACAGGTCCAAAGCTTGAGACCTTCCTGCTGTTCAGGACCACAGCCCAGCCTTACCCTGCTCCAGAGAAGCCAACTGCCCCCAGTTCCTAAACTGAGGGCTAAGCATCTCTTGAAGGCAGGCCCGATTCCTTTAATCCAGTGCGCCCCCTGCTGGACTGACTGGTGGCTGATCTCCTGTCAGGTTGACCATAGATGGGTTCCACTCACTGATCAAGTGACCAATAAGACTCACAAAGTTGGCAGAGACCCGGCTAGCCCTTGTCCCCAACCAGATTCAGAGGGAGCCCCCACCAGCATCCCAAGACCCTCTGCCCTCCATCTCAGTCTTTGCCCCTTCCTTGCAGATACGACCCTCTCACAGGTTCAGAACATCTGTAGGATTCCTGCACTTCATGCAACCAGTACGAGGACAACATTGCTTCTTCTCTGAACACTGCTGGCCATCTGGGCACAGTGGGGGCTGATAGACTTTGGCCCCAATAGGGGGTTATGGCGGTGGGGGTAGTGCAGATTTCAGCTTTCTCTTCCTCAAGAGGAGGTGGATTTCACAAGGGCCCAAGAGACCATCTTCCCAGGAGGGTGAACGGAGTCCCCAGAAACCAAAAGGAAGGCTGTGGGGGAGCAGTCATGACCCAGAGTTGGGCCAGAGGAGGCTGCTGAGGACAGCCTAACAAGGGGCCATGAGATGTCGCTGGCTCGTGAGGGGATGTGCAGACTTCCCATTCAGGTGTTTCTGGTGTAGGGAAAGATGCAGACACACAGAACAAAGCATGATGGAAAGAAAGGAGAAAACAAAGCACACACATGAAAACAATTGACAAAAATTGGGAGAGAGAGAGGACAGGCAGACAGAGAAAGAGAGAGAGACAGCAAGATAGTAAGAAAATGAACCAGAAATGAAAAGAAAGGCAGACAGATACAGAGGGGAAACGAGATGAAGAGCGAGAGAACACAGGAGATGTAGACAATGAGAGGGAGACGAAATATTGATACCACACACACACACAAAGAATGTGGCAGACAGAACTGTTTAGTCAAAGGATCATTTCAGGTGGTGCAGGCACACTCCCAGGTGAAGAACCTCACTGAGAACTCGGTCCCTATTTGTCAGGGTTCCCTTTCCTGGGATGCTGAATGGAAGGACTGGATTGAGCCCCCACCCTAGGAAAGAAAGAGGCGCTCAGCCAGACACCCCTCAATCTCTGCCCATTCTGAGAGACATGGGACCCCTGGTAGGTGACTTTAGTTCCAGCACTCTCAGCCAGGCGACACTTTCTTAATATTGCATTGTATTCTGAGACTCTTCCTCCGCAACCTTTCAGCCTTCCCTCCTCTGTCGCCAGGAGTCAGCCCTGCATCTGGTCTGATGGCCCCCCTGCATCTGGTCTGATGGCCATCCTCATCTCCCTGTTGCCCATTTACCCCTTACAGTCCTTTTCCCCAGTAAACTCTTGGTGATCTAATCTTATCCTGACCTCTGCTTTCCAGAGGATCCAAGCTCACCCACTCACCTACTTGTTTTGGTTTGAATTGTTCAGGCAATGAAGGGAAAGGAAGCGGGGAGGCAAAAGAAGATTAGGAAGAGAAAGAACATTTTTTTTTCTCATAGATATTACTATCAAATGAAGAGGGTGATTAGATTCCATTAGAAATCATTAAAAAAAGTGAGGTCCCCATTTTATTTAAATGACAATATTCATCATATACCAAAACTTTAATCACTTGCAATGATACAAACTATGATGAAAAATTATGTCAACTTAAAACATTCTAGGAAATAAGCAGTTCTTCAAAAATGTAAGATGCATGTGTCAAAGAAAAATACATTTTTTGAAGGCCACTCTCTGAGACCTGAAATCCCTGTGTGATCTCGAATCAAGACAGAATCACAGAGCAGAAAGTGAGGAAATGCATGACTAAATGACACTGCATTATTAGGTAGATTGGGGTCTTAAACCCCGAACTAAGATTCCAGGTTGCTAAGCAGGGCCTCCAACAGAATTTCGTTTTCCTGACTTATGAGAACGTAAATTTTAGACCCTAAAGTAGCCTAGAAATAAAGCCATGTCCTGCTCCATTTTCAACCCCAAAGTCCCAAATCTAGTCCTAGATCGTAACACTCCCACAAGTGGAAAAGCCACCAGCAGCTGTGCCAGAGACAATGTAGCAAACAGAGTTACCCTTCTACCTCAGGATAGGAATGTATGACTTTCATAGCATCCAAACACAGAAACTATGACTCAGAAATGCCCTTGGAATTTAATGAACAGAGAGTCTCAGTGTCAGGAGACAATAATAACCTATGAGAAAAGCAGAAGTGCAGGAACCGGTCAAGACTAAATGCAAAACAGTAACCCCATCCTATTTTTTACGAACCCTAAAGGATCCCCCACAAAAGGTTGAAGACAGAGAAAGGGAGTAGGGGAAGGAAAAAGAGAGACTCAGTAGTCATACATTTTCATGTAGTTTTAAATAGATAACACTGTATTTCTTTGTGTCCTTTTCATATGAAGAAGCATTTAACTCCTGACAAAAGGGAGTCTCGGGAATGAAGCGAGCAGGGAAGAACTGGAGATCAGTCGTCCGAGTCTGAGCCTGGACTCCCCTGCGTCTTCTCAAGCCTGGTTAAGGAGGGGCTTCTACCTGGGGAGAGAAGAGAGAAACAGAGAGACAGGAAGATGCACACTGTGCGGGGAACACGGATTGGGTCCCAAGACCACTGTGGTCTGAATCCTGCCAGGTACCCTTCCTCCCAAGGACACTAAGATGTGCTTCTGAGAAATCAGGGTTCTGGAATTCTAAAGAATTATAATCTCAGAATCCCTTATCTCACTGTCTAAATGTGAAGAAGAAAGTGCTTCCTTATCATGAGCTATTAGAAAAAACAATGGCCGTGGAAAAAAAATCATGATAAAAATTCACTAACAGTTGAGACGCTTAGAGGTAATCTTATCCAGACCTCCTCATCATTTCACAGAATGATGCCCATGACACAAAAGACACCGTGCATTTTCTGAGGAAGCAGGTCTGCTGGGCTTCTCTCTTTACTGTCCTTGAGGCAAGTTTCAGGGCAGATCTGAATTTAAAAGCTCTTATCTCAGTGATTTCTAAGGGCACTGGCAGTCCTCCACTCCCTCTGGGACACCTGGTTCTTCTGGAACGTTTCAGAGGGCAAAGTGGAGAGGGGTAGATATGGGGCTTCTCACCTCAGTCCACAGTCGTCCACGGCTCCATACACTGAAGTCTACAGTTGTAGAAACAACACTTTTTGGACCCCTTGCAAATTCTATCGCGGCGGCACAGAGGTAAAAGGATGAAAGGGCAGGAAAGAAAAAAATCTGGGCAATACCCAGGTTTCTTGAGAGCTGGGGGAAAATGCCACAGGGTGAGGTGGAGGCACCAGAGCATCAGTGCCAGCTTGTCCCACGGACTCCTCGGGGGAGGAAGCGTCCCCCCACCCCAACCCCAACCACACCTAGGACCGCCCCGCCCTCCACGCACCCTTGTGGAGTCCAGGCTGTGATGTGTGGAGGCAGAGCAAGAGGAAGAGCACAGTCAGCGCAGAAAGGCTGCTCAGCTTCATAACGCGAGAAAAGTGTGTGGGTGAACGTGGAGGCTGGATCTCTGTTTATATCGCCTCTGGCAAGCAACCGCCAGCAGGGGGAGCTGTAGTTCCCAGGGCCCAAGGTCAAAAGCGCCTGCATTTGACCAGGAAATATCACCTCTCCCACCCCTGAAAAAGGCACTGGAATAACCCCTGGGGCATAACTTCTGAGAGCCCACAAACCCTCACTCTTCTTCAGGGAGTGGCAGGGCTGGTCTGGCCCTTAATAATTCTTGCTTTATGCGGTGGATTCGGAGGCAATAGGACGGAATTGTCTTTCCCAGGGCATTTATCGGGTCTGACAAACCACTCCTTTCTCGCTTTGTATCCAGGACAATCTAACCCCAACCCTCCCAACAGATTTCAGAAATGGGTACATTTGAAGAGTTTAATTTGAACAAATTAACATTTGAAACACACCCAGGTACAAAGACAAGGCGAGATAATAAGCTATTAGCAAAATAATATCAAGATTTATGGAGAATACTGTGCCCTGGGCACTGCATAAGTTTAAGTGGTCTGATGAATGTTTTCTACTTTAACATCTGCCTTTATGTCTCGGTGACTTTGTATAAACTTTGTTTGTTACCAAGGTGAAAAGTCTAACGAGGTCATTTTGGAACGTGAACCCCAGACCAAACAACCCTTCTAGCTCTTTCTGCACCCCTGTAAAAGTTTGTGTTGTTCCTACTTGCTTGGTGGCAAAGAGCGTATCTGTCTGAGGCAATGGTGAGAAACAGATCTATGGACACACACAGGGAAGTTGGTGCCAGATGGGGGAGGCAGAGACATGCTGAGAAAAAGGGTGACTCCCTAGCGTAGCAACTCTGTCCACCATCTTCTCACCTGCCTTTCTCTCTTTCTTTCTTTCTCTCTCTTTCTTTCCTTCTTTAAAAAAGATTTTATTTGCTGCAAATTTAGGCATTTTACAAAAATAACAACAGGTCTCATTTAATTGGTTTTCCACAGCACTGCATATGCCCTTTTAAAAAATTTAGAGTTGAGCTGCAAATAAACATTCTTTTTTTATTGAGGTGAATTTGTCATATAGCAAAATTTAAACTTTGGGCATTATATAAATTATAATTTGATATTTGTATATGCTACAAAGGGATCACCACCGTAAGTCTGGTTACCATCCATCACTATACAATTGATCCCCTTCACCCATTTTACCCTCCTCGCAACCAGCTTCCCCTCTGGTAACCATTGATCTGTTCTCTCCATCTATGAGTTTATTCTTGTTTTTTTTTTGTTTCTCTGTTCGTTTTATTATTTAGATTCCATATATAAGTGAAATCATATGGTGTTTGTCACTGTCTGATTTATTTCACTTAGCATAATACACTCTAGCTCCATCCATGTTATCGCAAATGGCAAGATTTCATTCTCCCACCTCCTTATCAAGGGTTATATCACCCCAGGAGGGATAGGCTGCCAGTATATCTTAAACTCCCCCTGCCCCCAGCTCTGCGTTTCAAGAGCTAAATTCCAGGTGAGTGTGGCCAAGAGGTAGGAGGCTCCATTCTTCCACCCCAACCCCACTTGTAGGATTGAGGCTCTGTCCTACAGACTGAAGGTCAAGAATGCTGAGGCCACAGCAGCCCTTGGCATGGCTCATTCATAGGGTGGAGTTTTCATGCCAGGAAATGCATGTCAATAAGACCAGAGGCTACTGCCCATGCACAGAACTCTATCTGTAAAACAAGGGGTGTCACCTCCAGAGAAGTGAACCACCGTCTCCATCACAGCTCCATAGACTCATAGCTCAGAGATTTTGCCTAGGTTAAGAGGCAGCCTTTAACAGCAGAGAGCTCTAAAGTTCTCCCAGAAACCAACTTTTTTTGGAGCAGAGTGTGGGAAAGTTCAAGCTGAAAGTTGCATTGGAGATTTTGGTGGTAAGAAGTTAGGAGGAAGCTGCCAGTTCTATGAGAGCAAAAAACTCAGCTACAGGCTAACTAGTTTACCTTAAGTCAGATTTAAAGGTGATTCCAAGAGAGAGCCACAGAAAAAGAAAACTAAGAAGAACCTCCCAGGTGCAGCAAAATAGGTGGACCTAGAGATTATCATACTAAGTGAAGTAAGTCAGAGAGAAAGACAGATGCCATATGATATTACTTACATGTGGAATCTAAAATATGATACAAATGAATTTATCTACAGAAGAGAAACAGACTCACAGACATAGAGAGCAGACTTGTGGTTGCCAAGGGGGAGCGGTCTGGGGGAGAGATGGATTAGGAATTTGGGGTTAGCAGGTACGAATTATTATATATAGGATGGATAAACAATAAGGTCCTATTGTATAGAACAGGGAACTATAGTCAATATCCTATGATAAACTATAATGGAAAAGAATACGAAAAAGAATATATATATATAAATCTGAATCACTTTGCTGTACAGCAGAAATTAACACAACATAGTAACTCAGCTATGCTTCAATAAAATAAATTTTAAAAAAAGGAAAAGAAAGAAGATCCTCCTGCAGTCAGAGCAAACCTCAAAAACAGACCTCAAAAATTAGCTCTGCGAAGGGGCCCAAATAATTGGATAAGACTGTGTAGCAATTTATGACACAGGGAATTTTTGAAAAAAAAAAAAATAGAGCCATCCACTGGCAATTCAGTGGAGACTAAACAGTGAGAGTGATGCTGACAGAGTCACACAGCTTCACAGGAAGATCAGGAAAGACGGCTGAGGAGACGGTGATGATAATCTTCCTAGAGTAACAGATACAGGCTAGGATGTGGGAAAGGACTTAAGCTTGTTGGAAATTTTCCGGAATTTGAGTATGTTCAGTACTTCAAGAGATACAATGTTCTGGGGTAATGCGATTAGGATAGGTCAGTGGTTCTCACTCAGAGCGATTTTGCACCCCTGAGGACATTGGACAATGCCTGGGGACATTTTCCCATAACTCGGGGGGGGGGGGGAGGGGGAGATGATCTTTCTTGTAGGTAGAGCTCAGGAATGCTGCCACACGTCCTACAATACACAGCAAAGCCCTGACCTCCGCACATGGTGATAGTGTCAAAGGTAAGAAATCCTGGGTTAGATATATTGGGCCAGTATTTGTGTTCATCAAGGACAATTCCTTTGGGGAAACTTAAGGAAGGAAAGACATGATTGGGTGTTGAGTCCTCCCTGGAAGCAGCGTCACCAAGCAGATTTTGGTCAGCTGTCCTGTGTCCCGGCCTTTACAAAACATTGGTTCTTCCAGGAGCTTTTCTGCTCACAATACCTGAAGGTATCCTAATGCATAGATTCTAGATTCTCACCGCAGGAGAACTTCAGCTTTTGGCTTTATTTTAAAGGTCAAGTTTTTAAATTAGACATTTGATTTGAGTTTTAGTTTCCTTACTTTTTAGAGCTCATTGGCCATCTCAGTAACATGTTTGAAATCATATTGATAAATTTATTTTTTAATTGAGGTGTAAATGACATATAACATTATATTAGCTTCAGGTGTACAGCATAATGATTCAGTATTTGTATAAACGGCGAAATGATCACCACAATAATCCCAATGACTGATTTCAATGCCACCAAAATTGTCATAAAAACATAAATTATGTACTGAATTAGAACACACAGTAATGGTGAGGGAATACACACAAGGTAGTGGAAGAGAAAAGCAACTCATTGCCTATGGGAATTTATAAATGATAAATGCAGAATTCCCCATCATCAGAGAAATGTTAAATAACTCAGTAAATGATATTGAGACGTATTATCAGCAATTCAGGGAGAAATACTGGATTTCTGTCCCGCCCATTATCTTAAAAAAGGCTTTAGATGATTAAGGATGTAAACATAAAACTTGAACTATAAAAATACTCAAAGAATACCTAGCTGAAGTTTTGTACACTCCTGATTTGGGGATGATTTTCTGAAAGCAAATTGATGCAGCTAACCAAATACAAATGAAAAATTTTTATAGGGCAAAATCAATCCTATAGTAGGAAAAATAATTAGAAATTGGAAAAGTATGAGTAAATACATAAAATAAGAATAGATATTCTATAATACGTAGAAAGACCTTTTACAATATAATAAAGAAAACAGATCACCTAACAGAAAAATGAACAAAGACCAGGAATATATGGATGGCAGAAAAAGTAATGCAAGTGGCATACACACACACACACACACACACACACACACACACGCACACACGCACAAAAAACTGCACCCATAATTAAAGAAATGCAAACTAAAGTAGACATAATTCCTATTATTTTCCCCATGAGACTGGTTTCGCATTGTTTATTTGGGTCAAGTTGCATCCACCACTGGTCTCTGTCTTGGTCATCATAAAATGGGTGACTTGGTTCCTCAGGACCCAGCTTGCTTGCGAAAGACTCCAAGACTCTAAGCAAAGCTCTCTGCCTGGTGAGGAGTAAACTGGCACGAGAAGAGCAGGAAGATCATCGAGAGGACACCAAACTGATGCAGGATACTCATGACCATGGCTGACTGGGCAAATTGTGGAGTATCCGTTCATAGCTGGCTTCTTCTCATCTTCTCCCCAAGATCTACATTATCTTTGATTCTACACTTTGGCTTGAGAAATTCTCTTACCCTGGAATTCCTGCCATGAACTTGATTTCTAGTTCAGGTCAGACATCTTATGGAAAGAGAAAAAACATAACATTAGGACAGGTAGTTCCCGGCCCCAGCTCTGCCCTTGACCCCTCGTGTGGACTTTGATCACGCCCCTAGACTTCAGTTTTCTCATCTTCGAGATGAGGGTATTTGTCTGGATCATGTCCAAGGGGGCTTCCAACTCCAAATTCCACAGAAGGTGTGGCTCAGAGCGTCTGGGACAAGCTGAGAAGCACCTGGTGTCTGTCCGTGACCCTTGTCACACTGGATGCCCAGGGGGACAGACCACATGGCTGGCTAGAACAGGGTCTTCTCATCTGAGGAGCTTCTGGACAAGGAGATCCTAAGAAGTGGCCAAAGAATGTCCAGAAATTATCAGTGCCCCCAGGGTGCACACACAGCCTGCAGATATGACATCAGGGCTTCATCTCAGCAAAAAGCTCCTCAGCTGGGGAACACTATGTCTCTGGCAGGAGCATGGCAGCAGTTGAGCTGTTCCCAGTTAACCGCATATTTTCTGGCTGCACGGCCCATTCTGGGAACCTCAGCTAGCATCGTGCTGATTTCACTTATATTATGCAGCCTCAGAAGTTCTCACTTTTCCCCTCATCCTTTTTCTCTCCTCACCACGACACGCAGAGTGGAAACACCTTGATGAGACAGTAGGTGGTTTGGAGTAGGAGTCCCCAACCCCCTGATAGGAACTGGGTTGCACAGCATTGATTGGTGGGCAAGTGACCGAAGCTTCGTCTGCTGCTCCCCACTCCTCCCCATCACTCTCATTACTGCCTGAACCATCGCTCACTACCACCTGAACCATCCCCCCACCCCCACCCTGTCTGTGGAAAAATGGTCTTCTATAAAACTGGTCCCTGGTGCCAAAAAGTTTGGGGATTGCTGATGTAGAGAATATTGGAGCCCTCCTGCTCCATCCAATCCCCTTCCTTTGGATGGCTGGTTCAACTATAGGCCAGAAGCTGGGACCAGAACACAGAATGGAGAGGAGGGTGCAGAGCAGTGGGAATGAGATGCTTTAGAGAGCTTTCGTGTCTTGACTTCTAAGCATACACATACCCTTCCTATAATGAGGGAGTATCCCACCAGGTCAGTCTTGTGAGTGGGAGGCTGAGGCCACATCCCCCGCAGAAGTTGGAAAGTCCACATGCCTGCTCGCTCCCCCTGCTGTCTCTGCAGCCACCACGTGTGCGGGAGTGCTTGTTCTAAGAACGCAGGCACAAACACCATCATGGATGTGAAGACTGGTGATTGTAAGAAACAGACACAGAGAAAGGAAGGAATGAGGACTTCTTCCAGCAGCCAATGGCTGCAGCATCTCACTTCCAGGGAGAGAAGTGGAAGGGGTGTCCAAGGCTTTGGCAGTGTTGGCTGGACAAGATGTGACATCATTCTGCCTGGAGGCAGTGGTGGGGCGCTCTAGTGCGATTCAGAAGCAAGCAACTCTGGGACAAGTATTATTGAAGAGTTAGTGTCTTAGTGGCTAAAAACACTCAGCTACAGACTAGGGAAGACCAAGTACCATCTAGTGTGGAAAAGCTGGGAGGATAACCTGGGATTAAAATAGGGGTAGAAAAATGATTCAGGTACATTAAAAGTGACCTTGTGAAAGAAACTACTGCTAATAGAGGAACTGATAGAAGAGGTGTCTTGCTGTCTAGTCTGATAAGAGAAGGCACTTTCCCAGGGACATTTCCGTGGTGACTAGGGAGTGTGGCCTTCTGTTTCAGCAGTGGCAACATTTGTGCTGTTCTCCTTGTAACTGCCGATGTGAAAAGTCTCTGGAGTTTCATGGAGAGTGTGTGGGGGGTATTTGGCATTTGTTGACTGCCCACTACATTTTGGTACCTCTCTTTTGAGTTCATATTTGAGTCTTGATGGACATTCTGGCTTCCCATTGCAGAAACTGAACAAATCAAAGGGTCACTTTCTTTCACTCTAATACCTAGGGCTGCGCTAAGATGCTTGGCATGTGATGTGATGCTCCCACCTGACACTTAGATCTCCACTGAGTGACCCAAAGCAGCAAAGACCAAGGGGCAGCCTTTCCCAGGGCAATGCAGTATTGTCATCCACCGCAGCACCCAATCAGGGACATTGGTGGGCATGGTGAGTGTCCAGGACCACGGCATATGTGTCCACATCACGCAGTTGTTGAGCTGTTGTTGGCTGTGATCACGCTGCCTGGACACTCATTCTCACAATGCCCTGAGCCTGAATCCTCATAATTCCATGAGCCCCGTTTTGCAGACTGCATTCTCAGAGGAGCAGGAGCTGAGACAGAGTTAGGAGCACAAGTGTCATGGCAAAGTAACACCTGTGAAAGGGAAGGAGCAGAGAAGCAGAACTAAGTACCAGGAGCATCACTGTGTTCACCTGACCTCATCCCTGCCAGCCCATTGGAGAAGCTCTGGAGCAAGGATTTTCCATTAGAGGGGTCCCCCTTAGGCAGAAAAGGAGAGACCTTTGAGCCACAACCTTACTCCGTCCCTGGCCAGGGGTCCCCTGGGTATAGTGTGATCTCAGCTCAAGTACCAGGTAGTGTCTGAGAAACACTTGCTGTCCGTGATCAGCTAACACACTCCTCGCAGCTGGTTGGCGAGTTGCTTCTTAAAGGGGGTCTGAGCTGCACATCTCCTTCTGCTGTGGGGATTCACATCTCCATACACATCCAGAAGCAGCTCTGGTGGGCTCTCTTCCTGCAGGAAATTATAGAGGATGAAGGTCAGTGGGGCAAACTACAGCCCCAGCCCCTGCAATTGGTGTCAGGATTATAGCTGCTCGTCACCATCACCCTCCTTGTCACCCTGCTCTAGTCTCCTCATCCTTAGCTACCACCAATGCTACTCTCTGTGGCTTACCTGGTGGTGTGACCCAAACCCTCACACCCTTCTCAGGCCACGATGGTGGCACTTGTGCATTGATGGTCACATAGGGAAGGTGCTACCAAGGTACTGTGCTTTTCCTCTGTGAGTCTTCTCTGTTCTCCTCTAGTTCTGCCTGTCCTGTCCTCTCTGAGATGCAGTTCAAGTTTAGGAAAAATTATTTCTGACTGGTTTGGTAGATCAGCTACTTACAGGGTCTGTACTCTAAATCTCATGAAGTTTGTTTGCAGCTCTACTTAGTGAGACTGAAACATTATTCACCATGAGCCTTGAAAATAACATCTCGATTGTATCTCAGGGAAGATCGAAAGTCACCCAAACAGCAACCATGTGGATGTTACCCAGCCACCTCATCTCTCTCTCAGCCTCTTTGTCCTCAGGACCTTGGGGCCAGGACAGCAAGCAAAAGGGTGAGAAAAGAAGCTGATCTGCAAAGTAGCCTCAAGATCTTTCTTTTTCTCATGCCATGGTGATTTCCACCATTACATTTTCTTATATTTAGTTCTGCTTCCTTCCTTTTTTATCTAGGTTAAGTGGCTTATGGTTTCACTATTTTGTAATTTTCTTAAATAGGATTTTGATGTATTAATTAGATCTACTGTTTTCCTATTCTTGATTTTAGAAATTTTGTGATTTTTCTCTTTATCATTATTTTCCTTTAGTTGTCCTTTGGTTTACCCTGTTCTTTTTCAGTTCTTTATGTTAAATTCCAGATTTTTTTCAATATTTCATTTTTATTATTCATATATATGAATGTTATTCAGCCATACAAAAAAATAAGAAATCTTGCCATTTGTGACAATAGATGGATCTTGAGGACACTATGCTTTGAAATAAGTCAGAGAAAGACAAATACTATATGCACTCCCACGTTTATTGCAGCATTTGTCACAATAGCCAAGGTATGGAAACAACCAAAGTGCCCATAACAGATGAATGGATAAAGAAGATGTGTATATGTAAATACATGTATATAATGGAATATTATCCAGCCATGAAAAAGAAGGAAAGCCTGCCCTTTACAACAACATGGATGGACCTTGAACACATTATGCTAAGTGAGAAAAGTCAGACAGAGAAAGATGGGAATTGTATGATATCACTTATGTATGGAATCTAAACTCATATAAACAGAGAGCAAAATGGTTACTAGAGTATGGGTGGGATAAGAGAGACGCTATTTAAGGGTACAAACTTGTAAAGAGTAGTAAAAAAGTCCTAAAGATCTAATGTACAATAGAGTGAATATATCCAAAAATATTGGATTATAATCATGAAACTTGCTAAGAGACTAGAACTTAATTATTCCATCCACTAAAAAAATAATATAATTATGTAACATGATGGAGGTGCTAATTATCACTACAATGGCAATCATATTTCAATATGTGTATATCAAGTTAATGTGACACACCTTAAATTCACACAATGTTGTAGGTCAAGTATATTTCAATTTTGCAAATTAAAACTACAATGAGGTACCACCTCACACCAGTCAAAATGGCCACCATTAAAAATTCTGCAAATAATAAATGTTGGAGAGGGTGTGGAGAAAAGGTAATCCTCTTACACTGTTGGTGGGAATGTAAATTGGTGCAGCCACTGTGGAAAACAGTATGGGGGTTCTAAAAATAGAGCTGCCATATGATCCAGCAATCCCAGTCCTGGCATATACCCAGGCAAAAGTGTAATTTGAAAAGATACATGCACCCCTATGTTCATAGCAGCACTATTTACAATAGCCAAGACATGGAAACACCTAAATGTCCATCGACAGATCAATGAACAAAAGAAGATGTGGTATATATATGCACAGTGGAATACTACTCAGCCATAAAAAAGAATGAAAAATGCCATTTGCAGCAACATGGACGGAGATTATTGTACTAAGCAAAGGAAGTCAAAAAGAGAAAGAAAAATACCATATGGTATCACTTGTATGTGGGATCTAAAATATGACACAAACGAACATATCTATGAAACAGAAACAGACTCAGACATAGAGAACAGACTTGTGGTTGCCAAGGGGGAAGGAGGTGAGGGAGAGATGGATTGGGAGCTTGGGATTAGCAGATGCAAGCTATTATATATAGGATGGATAAAAAACAAGGTCCTATTGTATAGCACAGGGAATTATATTCAATATCCTGTGACAAACCATAATGGAGAAGAATATGAAAAAGAATATACAGATGTATAACTGAGTCACTTTGCTGTACAGCAGAAATTAACACAATATTGTAAATCATCTATACTTCAATAATTTTTTAAATAGATAAATGATATTTCAGTTTAAAATAAATAAAATAAATTTAAAAGGAAGAGCTGTGACAAAGCAATTAAACTAATCAAAACAGCCCAATAGAAAAGGGACAAGTGCATGAAAAGGCAGTACACAGAGGGAAAAAAAGTAACACCTGAATCGACATGAAAGGTGTAGCATCTCATTGATCATAAAACACCAGTTCAAAAAGCATTCTGTTTCCATTGTATTTTACTGAAACATATTCAGTTCGCTAAAAACTTTGGATAATTCATTCCCTTCTCTGGGCCTCAGTTCTATCAACTATAAACTGAGGGGGCTGGAGAGATTGTCTCCAAGGGCTCCATCAGTCCTTTCCACAATGAAAGTGGCTGAAAGATTCTACCAGAGACATTTTTCTGAATATTGAGGGATAAAAGAAAACACAGGGAGTTGAGACCATTGAAAAGGAAGAATAAGTGAATGCTGAAGACCCCATTAGAATAATTACCTTGACATTGAGAATAGCTACCTTGACAGATTTGTAGAGGATCAACTCGGTCAAATTGCTTCCATCTGCACCATCTTCCCCAATTAAGTGCACTTTTCCATTGACACATTTCTTTGCACTATTCCATTGCTCAAGAATATTGATCTCCTCTTAGGGACCACCCTTCAAGATCTAAATAGTATGAAACCATCAATGTGACCTTAACAAGAAGTTAGCTCTACATCTTGGTTTTGGACCCAGCATTGCTGGGGAGCGCTCTGTGACTTTGGGAAGCCCTTCATCTTCCTCTCTGGTCCTGGGCTTTTTCATGTTTAATGTAAAGAAGTGGTTCATAATAATCTCAGAGTATACTGTCCATTCTAATTAGATGGAAGGCTGTGTGATCAGGGAACTTGCCAAGAGCTGATAAACAGTGGGTGCACGTTTTTGCCTCCTGGGACTGGCAGCCCTGAGAAGGAAGACACATATGCCCAATGGGAAGAGAGTGTCCTTGTTCCTGTTCTAGTTAGGGCATAAGAAGTACTTAGAGTTTTCTGTAACCTTTGCAGCGACTGCTCAGTTGTTCTGCTCCCGGGACTGACCACGAAAACTCAGAGACGGGCAGAGGGCTCCCAACCTCAGAGGGAGCTCAGTGGATGCTGTATCCGGCAGGTGGAAGTAGGGAGAAGGAATATGAATCCTCCCACTGGCCCTGAAAGTTTGATGTCTTTTCTTCTCACCAAGCTACTGTGAGTAGCTCAAAGGGCTCTCTGTGTGTGTGTGTCTGTGTGTGTGACCTTAATAGTGCCTGGAAGTCACAAATTGACTTTCTTACCCCAACTTCCTCCCCAGAGTTACTCACATGGTCAGATATGCCTGTATTAGGTTCTAGGTCCTTTGGAGTTTTAGTGCAAATAGCTCAAAAACCTCCACGTGCTCTGGCCTTCTCTTTTACAGATGGTGTTAGTGGGGTTCAGAGAGTGTGTGGAACTTCTCTGAGTCTAAGTGGATCAGAACAGAGTTCTGGGTGATGACACAGTATTGCCTACTTCTGAAATCCAGAAGGGAATCAGAGAATAGCAGGTACCTGGAAGGAATGTGAGGCTGGATGTCTGAATGGGGTTGAAAAGACTCTCTTTCCTGCCCAAGTACAGCCTCCCAGGTGGGCAGAACCTGGTCCAAATGGGGACATAGACCAATGGATACTTGGTCCAAAGTCATGTCTCCCAAAGTGGGCTCCTTATCATGCTGTGAACCCCTTATTTCTTTGAATTAATAACTCCCCTTGACACTATAAATAATTTAAAAATACTAGTGGGCTCCAGGTACCAGGATACAAATGTTCAGGCATCAGTTGGAATCAGAGAAATTTACATTTGCAACAATTTGATCAAATCAGCCAGTTCCATAGGAAGGTAATGAACACTGGTCTAGGAGACAGGGAACCAGATCTTGGTGGCCCTGATTTGCTGAGTGAAATTGTAAAAGGCATTTCTTCCTAAATTTCTCCCTATACAATTGATATAAAACAAAAGCAGAAAGTACATCCACCCACAGACTTTTCGTTGTCCCTAATCCCTTACTCAGATTGTTTTGTTAATCTGGTGCCAGAATCACCAAAGGAGGCTGTGCAGCAGCAAAACTATTGTATCCTTGAAAGTTGCTACAAAAGTAGAGATTTAATGTTCTCATCACAACAACAGCAAAAACAAAATGGTAACTACGTGAGGTGAAGGGTTTGTTAACTATTCTTATTGTGATAAATATTTTGCAGTATGTACGTGTATCAAATCACCACATTGTACACCTTAAACTTACACAATGTTATATGTCAATTTTATCTCAATAAATCTAGGGGGATAAAAAGACAAAATCAAGGAGTAAATATTGCTGTCTTCACCATACAGAATCTTTACATTCTGGAGCACATTAATTGTTTATTCAAGACTTTTTTATGTGCTACGTGAACACTTGTTTAGATTTTATTTCTTTTTTAAAGTTCTGCCTGTCTCTTGTTACATTTATTTATCGAGTAATTTAATTGTGTTGATATTACAAGTGGGAATTTTTTCCATTCCATTTTCTGATTATTACTAGCTTACAATAAAAAAGAAGATCTATCTATACCCCTATATTCATAGCAGCACTATTTACAATAGCCAACACATGAAAACAACCTAAATCTCCACTGACGGATGAATGGATAAAGAAGATGCGGTACATATACACAATGGAATACCACTCAGCCATAAAAAAGAATGAAATAATGCCATTTGCAGCAACACAGATGCAACTAGAGATTATCATACTAAGTGAAGTAAGTCAGAAAGGGAAAGACAAATACTGTATAATATCACTTATATGTGGAATCTAAAATATGACACAAATGAACTTATCTATGAAATAGAAACAGACTCACAGACATAGAGAACAGACTGGTGGTTGTCAAGGGGAGGTGGGGGAGGGATGCACTGGGAGTTTGGGATTGGCAGATGCAAACTATTATGTATAGAATGGATAACAACAAGGTCCTGCTGTGTAGCACAGGGAACTATATTCAATATCCTGTGATAAACCATGATGGAAAAGAATATGAAAGAGAATGTATGTATATGTATAACTGAGTCACTTTGCTATACAACAGAAATGAACACAACACTGCAAATCAACTATATTACATTAAAATAAATTAAAAAAAATAGGACTTATCATCACTTACTGTGTGTCTTTGGGTGATTAAGTGAAGCTTTCATGGCTTCAAACTTTTAACAAAATTAAAGACGTGTAGACTACCCACCTGAGAGAGTTCTAATGAGAAATAAGTGATGATACATATAACACACTTAGTACAGGATCTGGAACAGAGAAAACACCAAAACACAGAAACTATTCTCAACACCAATGGTGTAGTATGTGTTTGTCAGGCCAGAAATTTAGGCACTGCTCTCGCCTGTGCACCAAGATGCATCCATCCAGTCCATCCTCTGGGGAATGAGAGAGAAACCTTGGCTTGTAGGCTCCTGGGAGGGGCCAAGGGACACCTGGCTCTCTGTTCTCTCACCCCCAACAAAGCCTCTGCCCCCCACCTCCACTCTAGCAGGGGAGCAGTGTTTCAGGGCCAGAATGTCAGGGCTGAACTATTTGTTATTATATTTCCAGAACAATTTCATCCAACTCCTCTTAGATTGAGCAGACAACTGCGGCTCCAAGAGGGAAAGAGATTTGTCTGAGGTCATCCAACAAGTGGGCAGGAGGCTGGCGCTAGAACTCAGGTCTCCTGACTCCCAAGTCTCTGCTCTGCCCACCTCACTCCAATGCTCCTCCCCCTGTGGCTTTGACCTTCCCAGAGAACTTCATTGCACAAGGACAATGGGGCAGGTGAGCCAACAGCAGACCCACAAGACCATCCAAGCTTGCCCAACATACGCCCTTCTGCTGTTTTCACTCCTTGAGTCTGCTCTACCCCAGCTTGTATATCTCCAGAGAACATTATTCAGCAGTCACAAGAAAGAATCAAGCACTTGATGTGTCTTGCCTCCTCATTCACATCTTAAAGTAGAAAGCTGGGAGAGGATATTGCTTAACCCAAAGGAATTATGTGTTATTGGAAGCATCTCAGGCATGAACAAGTGAAATGCATCATGAGCAGGGATTTCCCAGCATCTATCTGTCTTTCCATGTCTTCTTGGGAGGATATAGATCCCTGGGAAAAATGAAAGGAAAGGAAGGAGGGGGATATAGATATAGCCGCAAGAGTTGGTCACACTGGCAAGGCTGATCATAGCCAAGTCAGAAGTGGGGGTCAGTTGGGAAGGTTTGAGGTTTTATTTCCCTCATCCAAGACCAAAGGCAAAACGTCTAGCTTTCAATTTCCCAGTGAAATGGAGGCTGCAGTTCTTGACTTGGTTATTGGATTTCTACAGTGAACCCTAGGAATGGGCCTTTTGTACCTGTCCCCACTCTCCTTCACACACCAGTAACACCTGCCATGGGTCCCTCTCCACTTGCCACTAGGGACAGGAAGTCCCAACTCCACACCCATCCACCCATCTCTCCAGAGCTTCCAGGAGCCCAGAAGTCATAGGAGCCAGAAACAAGTGGAGCTGAAAGTGGTGTTTTATTGGAAAGTCCATGAGAGAGGCAGCCCAGCTTTGGGCATTCTGGATGAGAGGAAGAATGGGCAGTGTGGGAGAGGGAAGTGCTACAGGCAGCGGGGTCATCATCCCTGGGGACCTCACAGGTGCAGCAAGAACAGACTCCACCTGGTAAGAGAAAAGAGAATCAGAGATGTGATTCAGCAGGTCAAAGACTCAGAGGCAGTGGGAGGCAGGACCAAGTCCATGTGTCATCCCTCTCAGGACAAGACCCCTCAGTCTCTCCCTCACCTCCCCATGTCCTCTCCCTCATCAGCCTAGGCTTGCTCTCCACCACTTGGCCTTTCTGTGCCTTCACGGGTCACCTCTCCCTCCACCCAATTCTCACCTCATGGGAATTTCAAACAGATCTTCCCGCAAGAGGCCGGACAGCAATTCTTGTTCCTTGGGCACTGAGCATCTCTCAAACACCGTTTTGGGGGATTTAATGTGGAGCACTCAATCCAAATCTTGGGGCAGGCACCTTCCGCAGCAAGGAATGGGACTTTGACTGGATCTTGTCCTTTGACTGGATCTTGACCTTTGACTGGATATTGTCCTTTGACTGGATCTTGACCTTTGACTGGATCTTGTCCTTTGACTGGATCTTGACCTTTGACTGGATCTTGACCTTTGACTGGATCTTGTCCTTTGACTGGATCTTGACCTTTGACTGGATCTTGTCCTTTGACTGGATCTTGTCCTTTGACTGGATCTTGACCTTTGACTGGATCTTGTCCTTTGACTGGATATTGTCCTTTGACTGGATCTTGACCTTTGACTGGATCTTGTCCTTTGAACAGAACATTGCCCTTTTTAGTGCCTTGACCTTTAGGATGAGGAAGAAATATCCCCACATTTAGACTGGTGTGTGTGCTTCAACTATCTAGTCTTTCCTCCAGGTCCAGCCACTGTTCACTGCAGTGTCCCTCAAACTGTGACTTGAGATAGGGGAGGGTCACCAGGGCTAGCTGGGGTCTGTGCTCTTGGAAGGCTGGGACCAGGGTTCCCTCCAGTGTGCATTTCTTCCCCTCACCCTCCATTCCACGTCCTAGGGCCCTCATGAGCATATGCCAGACTGGAGTGACTTTCAGAGGTGATAAGATCACCTTGGCATCTTCGAGGAAACTCAAAGGAAGGGAAAGGAGCTGTGAGTCACATGCCAGGGGACCCAAGCTCCATTCTGGCTCTGGAGGTTGTCTTGACAACCCCTCACCCCTCCCTAGGTCTCAATGTCCTCCTTTGTACAATAGGGGTCTTCACTCTACATGATTTCTGAGGCCCTGTTTGTCCTTAACCTCCTCTTCAAGGACTGATGACTCAGGTGCTTTTACGGGGCAAACAGACAGGGGATAGACCCCACACCCAGGACCTAGATTCCTGGGTCTCCTCACTTCATTGCACATTCTGTCCAAGTATCAACACTTGAGGCCAACAACACTCCTTCCACAAACAACAGTGATCTCACTCCTGAGGTGGAAAGCATGTGGAGTCTAGTAGGCAACTTCCTACTTCTCTGGATACACTGGAAACATACTGTCCAGGCTGAAGAGTGGGCTCCAGCCCTGCCTGCTGCTCTGGAAGTGCCCCCTGTCAGGACCCAGGCTGCCCCCAACATCCTCTCCTCAACCCAACCCAGCCCCAACCAGGCCACTTGTCCGCTCACCTCTTACAACAGTTGCCTGTGCCACCAGCGTCCCAAGGACGAGAAGTACCACCACCGGGATCAAGAAGCTTTTGGACTTCATGTTGTCAGGAAGGTGAATGGCTAAGAGCTGAGGCCAAGCCTAGTTTTATGCAGCTCCGGCTTGGCCTGGCACCAAGGGTGAGTCTGTGGTTTCACAAGGGACAAGACCTAAACTGTCTTATTCTACCGGGAAATATCCACCCACATTCTGGGAGGGACCTTGGGCCTCTCCCCAAGGATTATTCACAGGGAGAAATGGCAGTTGCTGTTACATTATCTCTAATAGTTACCTCACTTTCTTACAAAGAAGCAGGGCTGGATGGCCCTTGGGCACCATCACAACCAAATTCTTCATACTTAGAATAGAAAGAAGAGAGAGGAACCACCCATGGTCACTTAACAAGTCAATGGTAGGTCTGGTGTTCAGTTTTCATAGCCAAGGTGTTCCCCAATTACTCCCTTTTCTTGCAAGCCCCACCTAGACTCATCCTAACAGTTTACCCCTCCCAACATCAAGCTGGGCTTTTCTTTCATTCTCCCCTGACCCCAAGAAAAACTCTCAAAGGCAAGTTTGCCTTGAACGTCTAATGACTAATCAGTATACTTTTCCATTTCACAAGTAGTCTCTGAACTGCCCCAAGAAAGTAATAGGGAAGGTGGAATTCGACATCTGAAATGGCATGATGCCCTTGAAATCACAATCAGAAGAGAGAAAACACCTATAAAATAAAAGAAAATAGAAATCATCTATAAGGTGGACACCCACTGTGCATACATCTAACATGGCTTTTTCCTTCTTAGAACAGCACCCTGTTTCCTCTGAAGAACACTTGTTTCTTTATACCATCAACCTAGGAATCTAATGGGGACTGTTGATCATGAAAGCTTGACACCAGTCACAGGAGGGGTGTGTGTGTGTGTGTGTGTGTGTGTATCTCAGGTCTATTCATATTTTATTTGAATGGACACTAAGGGGAAGGGGGAAGTCCCTCCTTTTGGTAAAGGTGGTAGAGATGAGCCTGGGAACTCCAGAAGCTATGGTTCCAGTCTGGAAGGAGGTTAACTGTTGGAGAAAAATGAACCTAGTTCACTTAGAAAAGCAGAGAAATCATGGTGAGAGAGGATTCAGAAGGCACCAGCCAGCTCTTCATTCCTTTTTATCTTGAGAGCAGCTCTTCCGACACCCTTCCCGTAGTTTGGTTATGACCCAATAAGTTGGCTTTCTGCCTAAGCTAGTCTGAGAAGGTATTTTGTCATTGTTACCAAAGTTCAGAGGAATAAAAATGAATCCCAGAAGTTCGGTGTTGTCAGGTACAGAATCTGAAGTATGGAAACAACAGTTGAGTTCTGGGTGAGATAGGGATGAAAGCAAACATTATATTATAGTCAACCAGTTGTTTAAACCATCACCCTTTGCCTCTTTGGGCTCAGACCACATGCCCACCAATGCTGAAACACTCAGGAGATATAAACAAACGTCAGAATGTTGGAGTCTGCAGGCTACTTAAAAAAAAAAAAGCTCATTGCAAAATAAACTATACAAACAAAAAATGTGTGTAGAACATACCTATATTCTTTAAAGAATTAAAGCATTAAAATTGCAGCCTGTACTCACCTGCTAGGTATAAAAGGAGACTATTTCCTGTATGTATACCCTACTGACCTTTACTCCTCTCCAATTTCTTCTCTCTCCATTCTCTACAGAGGTAACCACTTCCCTGGATTTTCTAATTTTCTGTTAATTCAAGCATCTTGCCCATTTCTAATTGGGTTGTCTTTTTTCTTGTTGATTTGTAGAGAAAAGAAACTCCCACACATTACTAATGAGAGTATAAACTCATGCAACCTATTTGAAAATAAATTTGGCATCAGCTAGTAAAATTGAACATGAGCAAACTCTTTTAGATTTTTATCAATCTGATGGGGGAGAAGTGATACATTGCTGAAGTTTTTAGTTAGCATTTCTCTATCATGAATTACTTCAAGCATTTTTTTAATATTTTAAAAGCCACATATTTCTTTTTTAAAATTTATTTATTTATTTATTTATTTATTTATTTATTGGCTGTGTTGGGTCTTCATTGCTGCACACCGGCCCCCTCTAGTTGCAGTGAGCAGGGGATACTCTTCGCTGTGGTGCTCAGGCTTCTCATTGCAGTGGCTTCTCCTGCTGCAGAGCACAGGCTCTAGGCTCATGGGCTTCAATAGTTATGGCATGTGGGCTCAATAGTTGTGGCTCGTGGGCTCCAGAGCACAAGCTCAGTAGTTGTGGCACACAGGCTTAGTTGCTCCGAGGCATGTGGGATCTTCCTGGCCTAGGGATTGAACCCGTGTCCCCTGCATTGGCAGGTGGACCCTCAACCAGGGTCCCCACCAGGGAAGTCCCCACTTATATTTCTTATCTGAAAACTTGATTTCTTTTGCTCATTTTCCTATATATTCATTAGCCTTTTTCTGCTCAATTTCTAAGCACTCTTTATGTATTATAGAGAAAGGTCCCTTGTCTGCGATACAGTTTGTAAATAAAAATTTTAACTCATTCTTAGACCCGCTTAAAACAGCTCAGAGTGGCACCCTTTCCTCCTCTCATTTAGATATTGCATCCTGTTGTTTGGCTATTTCTGCTCTGGACCTCTGCATTCCTGCTTCATAATATCTTTAAACTGGTGAAATTGGTTCATTAATTTTTTTTCAATTCATGTGCCAAAAAAATCTAAATGATACAAAAAAGATCAGAGAAAAAAATAACATTCTAAACTGAAACTGATACACAAAAAAGTAGAAAATCTGAATAATACTGTAACCATCCTAGAGATGGAAACAACAGTTAACAATTATTTGACCAAAAAAAAGCATTAGGATCAGATTTCTTCATAAGCATATTTTATAAGGCAATCAAAGAGCAACTAATTCTAGTATGACATAAATAGAAAATAAGAAACAATTTCAAGCACATTTTATGAAGTAAACATAATCTTGATACCAGAACTTAACAAGAATTTATGTCAATTATATCTCAGTAAAGCTGTTTAAAAATAAAAATAAAATTATCAACAAAGATTCTATGAAAAAGGAAGATTCTAACCCAATCTCACTCACAGAACATAGATTCATGAACATGAAAATCCTAAATGTCACTTACCAACTGAATGTGGTAATATGCAAAAAGGACAATACTCTGTGACTAATTTTAATTTACCTGAGCTATCAAAGGTGGTTTAATGCTGGAAACTCAATTTACGTAATTCACCACACCAACAGATTAAAAAAAATATAAGCTTAGATACACAGCAGCATACAATAAATTTTGAAACACAGTTGCAATATAGAAATAGCAAATTAGGAAATGAAGAATGATTCTTTTAAAGTGATAAAAACTACCCCATAGCAAACATCATACATAAATGTGAAAAGTTTCAACCTCTCCTTATAAAATCAGGAACTATCCCCAATTCTGCTCAATATTATTCTGGATACTCTATTCTATAATGTCAGACAAGTAGAAGAAATAAAAGGTGCAAGTATTGGAAAGAAAAAACAAGACTGTCATTATTCAAAGATGATGCAATTGTGTTCATAAAACTCCAAACAAATCTACAGATAAATTGTTGGAATCAATGAGAGTTTATCATGACAGATACATACATACAAAGGAAATATACAAAAAAATCAATGGTACTCTATATATCAACAACACAAATCAGTATATGAAATTCTAATGATTTATATAATCATATAAAATATGAAGAGCTTATAAATACATGTAATAAATTTTGTGCAGAGAAAATTATAAAACTTTAGTGAGAGACATTTTTTAGTACCCCAAATCAGAAAGGTATACCATGTTCATGGATTGGAAGACTCAATATGATAAGCATGTAAATTTTCTTCAAACTGATTCTTAGTTTCAATGCAATCAAACCCCCAGAAAGGTTTTTGTAAAAGTAAACCAAAAAAAAAAAAAAATTGGCAATATAATTCTAAAATGCATACAAAAAATGCAAAAGGCAAGATAGCCAAGATACTCTTGAAGAAGAATTATGTAATAAGACTTGATATAGAAGATATCAAGGTTTACTTTAAAGCTGTAATAATTATGACAAAGCGGTATTACAACAATGATAGATAGATATGCAATGAAACAGAATAGAGAGTCCCAAAACATATGATTGCACATAATGAGAGTATGTTTTAACTTGGCTATAGAAACAACTGTTGCTATGGTTATATCAAGAAGGCTGCACATCATAATATTAACATACGTTCCCTGAGTGGTTGATCGGAGGATACAGATTGAGAAGGTAGGATAGAAGAAAGGAGAAGGCAAATAAAAATAAATAAATATTGCTTTACAAAAAAACTCATCATGTCTATTACATTTATAAATCACTGGGTCTCTGTTTACTGACTTCTAGTGATGTGCATGAAATCTTATCAACAGCAAAAAAAGTTGGAGAGTAATATATGTGTTTTGAAAATATTTCAGTGGAATATAGAACTCCTGTGTATGACAATATTCATGTATGAAAAAGGAAAAGGATTTGAAGGTATACACACTGCTGTGAACATCGTTTACACGTTGATGATGGGAGCGGAAAGAGGATAAGCATGAGTAGCTTTTCCTTTATGCATACTAGTTTCTAATTTCTTTACTTGTCACAACTGTCAACAAAAGTTCAGTTAACAATCAAGTGAAGAAGAAAAAAGGGAATTTTATTTGAGCCAAACTGAGGATTGTAATCAGGAAGAAAGACTCTCAGAAAGTTCTGAGAAACTGTTTCACCAGGTGGAGGCTGAAGACACAGTCATATACATTTTTGAGACAAAGGATCATACCTCAAAATGACACACTGACACTTTACACAAAGTTCACCAAGGATACACAGTCCAGATAAGCATGTACAAAGAGAGCAGCAAGTCCATGACCCCCCTCAGAGTTGGGAAAGAATGCTATTCTTTTAAGAAATTAGTTTGCTAGTGTCCGAAGAAAGGGGAAAAATTATCTTTATGGTCAAGCAGACACTTCCATCTTTGAGGAGGTCTGGTTAATGTGTAATATAGATACACACTGCACATTAGGGAGGGAGGGAACAGGCCCAAACGGATACAGAGAGAGAACTCTATGTTTAATTTTTTCTTGTCCTTCCTGAAAATATGAATTTTATTTTATCACAGCAAAAATCACTACTATTATGACTTGAACATATCAAATAAAGAAAATTAAAATTCATAATAAATTAGAATAAAGAACTCAAGTAATCATGTGAGTGGAGAAAGGGTAATTAAGAGTTGTATCTAAAGAAATTATTATATACATGTAATCAGGTTTGTTTTTTTTTCTAGTTTATTTTATTTATCTATTTTGGCTGCTACCGGACTTTGTTGTGGCACACAGGATCTTCACTGTGCATGCGGGCTTCTTAGTTGCGGCATGTGGACTCAGTTGCAGCATGTGGACTCTTACTTACAGCATGTGTAATCTAGTTCCCATACCAGGGGTCGAACCTGGGCCCCCTGCATTGGGAGTGCAGAGTCCTACCTACTGGACCACCAGGGAAGTCCCTATATACATGTAATCATTAATGCAAGTGTTAAGAAGAGATGCTTAAAATATGTGTCATAATGCAAAAATATAATAGTGTGTGATTCAGATGCAGTCAAAAGAAATCACTCTAGATAATTCAAGCAGAAAAAGATTTTCAGCTATTGTGTGAGCACATTTCACTGTAAGAACCCGAATCACACGTGAAATCCTGGATATGAAAGAGTCTGGGAAAAGATAGGCATTTGATTTACAACCCCTGCAGGAAGGCATTCTGGGAGCAGTTGAAATGTTTGCTGATGAAGACACTGCACGGTACCTGCCATATCCCTACCAGTATTCACCTCCCAGAAGGCAAAGTGCCCATCTTAAGCAGGAGTTGAAGTGAGCAGGTCTGAGAACAAGAAAGGTAGGACACAATTGCTGGGCGATATAAAAAAAACAGAAAATGCATCGGGGAAAAGAATATGGAGTATTTATGAGAGAGGTTATTACCGTGAAATGTTGGAGTAATGTCTCTTCATGGCCATGGCTGAGGGCGGAAGCCCTCCTATTACAAACTTAAGAATCAAAGAAGAGTACTTAAGAATCAAAAAGTCCATACGTGTGTTAAGGAAACTGCCCATTATTGTAGCAACAGAGGAGGGAGCCCTTGAGCTAAGAAACTAAGGAAACTATTATAACCTCCAACCCTTCCCACTCCAGTAAGATACTCCTTTCAATAGCTGGTCCATGAAAATCTACTGATTTTAAAATAAGAAAGAAATCTGGAAATCACATAGACCATACAAAAATACTCCTTTTTAAAAAAAACAGAAATGAGTAGCAAAGCTTAAAAGCATTTAAAGCAGGATTTTTTTAAAATCCTCAACACAATGTCACCACAAGGTGAGAAGAATTGATATTCTAAAATAAATGTTTAAAATTAGTAAAGCAAATTAAAGGTATGAGGAACCATCATAAAGGAGAAATACAGAAACTCAAAGAAGAGATGGTAAGATGACAGGGAGATGTGAAATGGAATCTGACAGAGAGTAGAGAAATTGAAGAAAAGGACACAAACATTTCATAAATAAGGGCTAAGTAAAGTAAGGGAGAAAAGGGAAAACATAATAAAAGTAAAGAACATGAAATAAAAATAAACAAGTAGCTTAAAAATACAGAGAGAGTCTTAAAAATTAAAAACTCAGTGGTGTGCACCACAACTACTGAAACTGCGCTCTAGAGCCCCTGAGCCACAACTACTGAGCCTGTGTGCTGCAACTACTGAAGCCCAGGCACCTAGAACCTGTGCTCCACAACAAGAGAAGCCACCGCAATGAAAAGCCCACTCACTGCAATGAAGAGTTGCCCCTGCTCGCCACAAATAGAGAAAGCCTGCACAATGAATACCCAACACAGCTAAAAAAAAAAAAAGTTAGTGGCGATCCACGAAGAAGAAAACCAAAACAACAAAATAGAAAAATTATTTAAAGCTGTAATTGAGGAAGATATTTCTGAAATAAAAGATTTGAGTCTACATATTGAAAGTTTACATTGTGGTAAACATAAGATGAATGCAAGTAAAATTTTTGGACTTTCAAGATAAAAATAGAAGGCTTCAGGAAACCACCGCCCCCCAAAAAAATCTAAGAAAATCAGATTGCACGACAGCAATACCCAATGCCAGAGAACTGGGAAGCAAACTTAGATACTCAAGGAAAGAAAGGGCACGCTGAGGATTTTTGTACAACTAATTTGTCCTGGACGTAGAAGGCTACGAGAATATATTTCTAAAAGTGCAAGAACTTAAGGACTGTTGTTTCTAAGAGCTTTCCTGAAGAGTTTGTAAGGGACAAGGTTTATCCAATCAAGAAACACTTGCGAGAATTAGTAACATGATTGCTGTTGTGTACTGAACATTTAACAGTGGAACTAAGCCTAAAATGAAGGAATAACTAGTAAATAGTATGTAAATATTATCTTCTGTGAAAATGTAGAAATAGGAATACTTCCACTAAATAGGAGGATGAGGGTGAGTGAAAGTGGATCAAAGAGTAAGTTGGCTGATTGCTTTAGATATAATGGCTTCAAGTCAAAGAATATTTAAAACACACAAGCTTCAACAAAATTAAAAACTTTTGTGCATCAAAGGACACTATCAGGATAGTGAGATCACCTGCAGAGAGAGAGAAAATATTTGCAAATCAGGTATCTGATAAGGGCCTAGGATCCAGACTATATAAAGAACTCTTCCGATTCAACATTAAAAAGATGAACAACCCCAATTTAAAAATGGGCAAAGAACTTGAATAGTTGTTTCTCTGAAGAAGATATACAAGAGGCCAGTGAGCACAGGAAAAGATGTTCAACATCATTAGTCATCAGGGAGATGCAAATCAAAATCCCAACAAGATACCACTTCATACCCAATAGTGTGACTATAATTTAAAAAACTTAATGAAAAGTGACAAGTGTTGACAAGGAGGTGAAGAAATTGGAACCCTTATACGTTGCTGGTGAGAAGGTAAAATGGTGCAGCCTCTGTGGAAAACAGCTTGACAGTTCCTCCAAGAGGTCAGGCTAGAATTACCAGAAGACTCAGCGATTCCACTCCCAGATACACACCTAAAAAATTGAAAACAGGAAGTTCTGGTCCACGACTGAGACATAGGAGGCTCCTGAACTCAACTCCACCCATGGTTACACAAAGCCTAGAGCATCACACAAAGAAATTCTCCTGAAAGAAATCCAGAAATGAGCTGAGCCAATGCTACATATTGGGCAAGCAAGAAGATACCCCCATTGAAAAGTGTCTTGGCACACCCTCAAGCCACTAAGAGCAAAGAAGGCAACCTGGACGACTGCAAAGTTTCAGGAGAGAACCAAGAGCTTGGGAGGGTGGGACGGCAAGCTTCCTCTCCTACACAAGGCCACGCCGCCAAGACTGGGAGATACGGCTGTTTTATCCGATGCTCAGAAACCAGTACAGATAGCTGAGGAAAATGAAGTCTCCACACTGGGTCTCTCACATCTGGAAATCCCTTCCCCACATCCGCAGGCAGCTCCCTACCGGGCACACCCACTTTCACCACAATCTCCAGCTCTGACCACCAACCCTCAGCTCTGCTTGTCCTGCCATCTCACCAGGACTCCTAGTGCCTAATTATGTTCCAGAAATATCAGGAAGTTTTGCTGCAGCAGTTTACTGGGAGGTCCCTGCATCTCCTCTGTTTGAGTCTGAGATCCAGTCTCCACTGGCAGGCACTGTGTCCCCCTACATGACACAGTAACCTCTTCTTGTGGTCTCTTTTGAGAAATAAATGATGAGGCAATATACCCTGAGTCTCTGACATGTTAGAATAATTTAGTGGCATGAATAGTCTCCTCTAGACATTTGCAGTAGGGCAGACTTGGAGGGGTGGCAGGAACCTACAGTGGAAAAGGGAGTTTCCTAGACAGACCCCAGTGACCCCATGGCTCTGCTGTCCATGCACTGGTCTCGCTGCCCTGTTCCAAGGGAGCACCAAGGAAGTCCAAGGGCCCAGGAGTAGACACTTTGAGTGACTTCCAGAACACTGGCTTGGAAGTCAGTCTCAGCTTTGCCCCCAACTTGCTGGGTGACCTCAGGAAAATAGCTCTCCCTCTCTGAGCTTCCGTTTTGGGTTTTGATTTTTATTGAACTTGAGGGGCTCAAATGCAAAGGGCCATACTAGCCCTGACATTATGGGGTTCTGAATACATCAACTCTCCTACCAAGAATAAAATTAACTCCTCTTGAAAAAAATTCGTAAAAAGAAATTATACCTGAATAAAGTTGACTTTTTAAAATTTAACTTTTGGGGGGATTGAATCAAATACAGTATGCGCATTATCTCATTTAACCCTATTAACAACCCTGAAGATGGCATTTACTATTTTCCCAGCTCTGCAAACATATCGTTGAAACTTACAGAGGTTAATAATTACCAAATTTCTCTTAGTAAATAAGTAAGGGTAATTCATATGGTTAAATACTAGCAATAACTAGTTAGAAAATATAAGAGTAGAAAAAGTTCCTAGTGAGCCTTATCAAAATACATAAAATACCTACAAATAAATGCATCTAGAAATGTACAGAAATTTTCTGAAAAAACCTACAAAACTTTATTAAATGACATTTAAAAAGGTATGGATAAATAGATTGTTTGAAATTTTCCATAATGAAAAAAAAAAGATTCTAAAAAGATATGCTCTTCCCCAAACGGGAAGCCTCGACAAGGTCAAGAGGTCCATTTTGGCCAACATCATTTATACCTTAAACATAATCAAAATCAAAACCCAGTGAGTTTTCCAACCTCTAATGAAGTAATTGATCATCCATGGCTTCTAAAATCATTTGGTGAAAGTTTGACTGGGACTGGATATTCACAGGGTCCAAGCCTTCACCCCACAGTTTATTTGCAGTTTGTAAGTAGGAAAGCACCATTTTACAAAGGGAGTATGAGGGGACATCACCCAAAACGCATTAATCTATCTTCATTGCACTAAAAATGTTCCTCCTGAGATGCTGCAATACAAACACACAGCGTCACTGTGATGTGTTCTTGTCAAAATATTGAACTTGAACCTCAACAAACCTCATCTACGGGAAATACGAAGGATAGAGAAGTAAGCTGAAAGATATCACAGGGAAGTAACGTGGAATACTCTAAAGAACAATTCATCTGTTTTGTTCAACAAATAAATAGCATGGAGTAGGAGGAGGAGGACGGGAAGGAAGAGAAATATGAGTTGGAAGGAATGTTCCAGATTAAAAGAAACAAGAGACATACAACCAACTCGACGTGTGCGACTTGTTTGGATTCCATTCGAACAAACCAAGTGTACCAAGTCCTTTTTGAGATGGTGAGAAAAATAGATTAGTAGATGATGTTGAGAAAATACTGTTAATTGTGTTACATATGACAACCGTATTGTGATTATGTGAGAAAATGTCCTTATTTCTTTGAGATGTTAACTGAAGTATTGAAGGGTAAAATGGGAGATGCAGTGGAATTACTTTAAAATACTTCAGCCAGAAAAGGGATGGGCTACACATGAAGGAAGTGTTGTCAAATGCTAATTAATTGCTGAGACTTATGAGATGAATAGGTTCCAGGAATGTAATGTACAACGTGATGACTAGCTGTCAATACTGTATTGTACACCATATGATATCACTTACATGTGGAATCTAAAATATGACACAAACGAACATATCTACGAAATAGAAACAGACCCACAGACATAGAGAACAGATTTGTGGTTGCTAAGGGGGGGGAGGGGGAGGGAGGGAAGGATTGGGAGTTTGGGGTTAGCAGATGCAAACTATTACATACAGGATGGATAAACAAGGTCCTACTGTATAGCACAGGGAACTATATTCAATATCCTGTGATAAACCATAATGGAAAAGAAGATGAAAAAGAATTTATATACATGTATAACTGAGTCACTTTGCTGTACAGCAGAAATGAACACAACATTGTAAATCAACTATACTTCAATAAAATTTTTTAAAATACTGTATTGTATACTTCAAGGTTGCTAAGAGAGTAGAGCTTTTTTTTCTTCTTGCTAGATTATGTTCACTGTTTTTTTTCTTCTGGTTCTATTGAGATAATTGACACACAGCACCTTCTGTAAGTTCAAGAGGTGTACAGCCTAATGATTTGACTAACATAATCATGAAATGATTACCAAAATAAGTTCAGTTAACATTCATCATCCCAGATACAAAAAAAAAAAAAAAGGAAAAACATTTAATGTTCTCCCATAACAATAACAACCACAGATGGTAGTTGTGTGAGTTGCAGACTGTGTTAACTGTTGGTGGGAATGTATAATAAATTGGTGCAGCCACTATGGAAAGCAGCATGGAGGATCCTCAAAAAACTAAAAATAGAGTTGCCATATGATCTAAAAATCCCACTCCAGATAAAACTCTAATTTGAAAAGATACATGCACCCCTATGTTCATAGCAGCACTATTCACAATAGCCAAGACATGGAAGCAACCTAAATGTTTATCAACAGATGAATAAAGAAGATGTGGTACATACAAGGGTGAGTCAGAAATTATGCTCACTCTGGCTGTAGAATTTATTTTAATTAACTTTTAGAAAAGACAAATACATAATTTTTTGACCTAATCTCTTTGCTTTTCAATACACTTTGTCCATCTGTCAACAAACTTTCGTATTCCCTCATTAAAAAATGTTTTAGGTTGAGCTGCGAACCACAAATGCACCACTGTCTTTACTTCTTCATCAGAAGTGAATCTGGTTCCTTCTTGATGGCTAACACTTGTGCAACCTTCCTTGAACTTCTCTATCCATTCACACACGCTTCTTCGCGACAAAACACTTTCTCCATACTGCGCACAAAGTTCAATAAATCATGGCACCAGGTACACCCTCAGACCACAAAAAACAAAGCATTGCACGCCGCTCTTCTTTTGTGCAATCACAAGAGCATCCATTTTTGCTCTCACTGAAGTTACAAATGAACTGATGTAACACATTCACACCTGCACAGCAGTGACTGGGAAGACAGTGAACTTGAATGGAAAGCGCTGATAAGACAGTGTGGCCAACAGAAGTTTGAATATAACCAGAGTGCAGATAATTTTTGACACTTCCATATGTACAATAGAATACTACTCAGCCATGAAAACAATGAAATAATGCCATTTGCAGCAACATGGATGGCCCTAGAGACTATCTAAATCAGACAAAGACAAATACCATATGATATCACTTATATGTGGAATCTAAAATGACACAAATGAAGTTATCTATGAAACAGATTCACAGACATAGAGAACAGACTTGTGGTTGTCAAGGAGGGGGTGGGGGAGGGATGGATTGGGAGTTTGGGATTAGCAGATGCAAACTATTATATTGATATATAGGATGGATAAACAACAAGGTCCTACTACATAGCACAGGGAACTATATTCAATATCTTGTGATAAATCATAATGGACAAGAATATGAAAAAGAATGTATACTTATGTATAAATCGAATCACTGCTGTACAGCAGAAACACAACATCGTAAATCAACTATACTTGAATAAAATAATTTCTTTAAAAAAGAATGTGTTACTAACCTTATTACAGTGGTATGTAATATATATGTATACCACATCATCACATTGTGTACCTTAAACTTATACAATATTATATGTCAATTAATATCTCAGCAAAGCTGGGGAAAATGTTGATTGTTGAATCTGGCTGATGGGTATACAGGGGCTCAGAAAAGTATCTACTTTGTATGTGTGTGTGTGTGTGTGTGTTTAAAAATTTTTATGATAAAATGTTTAACAAAAAACAATGAATTTATTTTTGAAAAGTAAAAGAGTGATTGTTAGGTCCATTTGGAAGAACGAAAAACTTGTGACATGGACAATTGAAAATGTAGATTTTTGTTTAAATTTATTTATTGATTGATTGATTGATTGGCTGCATTGGGCCTATATTGCTGCACGTGGGCTTTGTTTAGTGGCAAGAGCAGGCTGCAGTGCTTGGGCTTCTCAGTGCAGTAGCTTCTCTTGTTGCAGAACATGGGCTCTACGTGTGTGGGTTTCAGTAGTCGTGGCTCATGGGCTCAGTAGTTGTGGTTCCCAGGCTCTAGAGTGCAGACTCAGTAGTTGTGGCACATGGGCCTAATTGCTCTGCGGCATGTGGGATATTCCTGGACTAGGGATCAAACCCGTGTCCCCTGCATTGGCAGGCGGATTCTTAACCGCACTGCGCTACAAGAGAAGTCTGAAAATGTTGATTAATGAAGGGTAATGGGCACCACCGGTCACTAAAATGTATTGTGAAGCTACAGTTACCAAAGCAATGATGGCACAAGAATAAACAGTCAATGAAGAAGAACAGAAACCCCAGACACAGCCCATGTTACATATAAAACTTGAGTTTTTATAAAGTTCTGATTTCCAATCAATGGCAAAAGTCTGAATTAGTCACTAAATGATACTAGGACAATTGATTAATAACTTAGAAAAAAAGGTATTTCCCTATCTCATATCGATGCCAAAATAGATTTCAGATGAATTAAAGAATTAACATGTTTTTCAAAATCCACAGAAGAAATGTAAGTAAATATAGTAAACATGCATCTGACATCAGAGTCAAAAAGACTCTTTTCAGCATAAAAACCTTTGTTCTTCTCTCTTTGGAGAAAACACAAATGAAAAGACTGATCTGACTACCCCCAAATTTAAAACTTTGGTACAAAGCAAAAAACAAGAAAACAAATAATTGCGGGATAGGATTAAAATAAGCATTTATCAAGCTCATCTCATTCAATCCTCAGAACCGTCCTATAAAATGCATATTATTATCTCTATTTCATAGAAGAGTAAACTGAGGTTTAAAACAGTTAAGTAACGTGTCCAAAGTCACATGGCTAGCACCTGGTGGCACTAGGATTCAAAAGTGGGTCTGCCTGAGAAGCAGACTCACCGACATAAAGAACAAATTAGTGGTTACCAGTGGGCTGGGGGTACAAACTACTGGGTGTAAGACAGGCTACAAGGATGTGTTGTACAACATGGGGAATACAGTCAATATTTTGTAATAACTGTAAATGGACTATAATCTTTAAAAATAGTATAAAGATGTTTAAAGACACTAAAAATAAATAAATTTAAAAAGTAGGTCTGCCTGACTCCAGTTTACATCCACTAACCACTTTACCATACTGCCTCTTATGTATTGACAAGCTAGTAGTATCCTTAATATAGAAACAGTTCTTAAAACTCAATAATAAAATAAAAGTACCCCCAATAAAAATGGGCAAAATACAAAATCAGGTAATTCACACAAGAGGAAATGCAACCGGTCAGTGTGAACATATAAAGAAATGCTCTTTGTCACCAATATTCAGAGAAAGGGGAATTAAAATGAGACACCGTTTCCCATAGGCAGAGATTTTATTTACTTTTTAAATAGCCTGTATTTGGTGAGTATGTCTGTTAAGGATCTTTGGTTGAGAGCAACAGCAACTGAATTTTAGACTGCTCTCTTTGGAGCACTGCCTTCTCTATTCAGGATTTGAGTGGAGGCGTGGGCAGGTTAGAGGTCATGGAAGAGTCCAGGGCCTCTAACCTGGGTCAAATGCCCTCATCTGGGATAGGGAAATTACCTGGTTGATTGGCAGCCAACCAGAATTATAGGAGTTGGGGGGCAACGACTCCACCAAAGGAAGGGATGTGGGCAAACAAAAACAAGAGACATCTACTGCAGAGTGGGTGCAGGCTCTCCTACACGCATTTCCTCCCTTTCTGAAATATAATCTGACCGTATATTCAGAGACGGAAAGCAAACATGCCCTTTGACCTAGCATTTCTTTTTTTGTTGTTTTTTGTCGTTGTTGTTTTTATTGAAGTATAATTGACATAAAACATATTACTTTCCGGTGTACCACATAATGATTCAATATTTGTATATGTTGTGAGATTGATCACCACCAAAAGTCCCGTTAACATCTGTTACCATACACAGTTACAAAATTTTTTTCTTGTGATAAGATCTTTTAAAATCTGCTCTCTTAGTAGCCTTCAAATATGCAAATACAGTATTATTAATAGTCACCATGCTGTGTACATTACATTCCCAGTTACATTTATTTTATAACTGGTCATTTGTACTTTGACAAATTTACCGTAAGAAAATAGTCAGAGATGTGACTCAAAATTGTATATACAAAGACTGTTTCACAGCTTTATTTATGAAAGTTAAAAAATGGAAACCTATGTGTTTCACAATAGGGAACTAATTATATATGTTTTGGCATATCAATCTTACAAAATACCATATAACCATTAGAAACGATGATATTGGAGGACACTTCATGACACAGGAAAATATCTACAAAATAATCTTAATTGAAAAAGTATTTCTTCAATATACATGTATATTTTGTAATCAGGAAGGAAAATTAGCCTCATAAAATTCTCCTAAATAAAGCTGCCATTCCAAAAGTCACATCAGATCATGGACTACAGGGCCTCTCTTTTCCTGAGAGCTTGGAAGACAGCATGAGGGATTCAGCTTAAACCCCAGGAAGAACTTCCTGACTGTGAGGGTTGTCCTGGACCGGAATATGCTCTTCCTTTCTTAGGGTCAGATGAGGTGCTGCCTCACTTCTGAGGAACAGGATGGGGATCACAGAGAGGCGATGACAGATGACCCAGCCTAGTTAGCAATTAACTTTGTGTCCTGAGCCAGTCCTCTCCCATCTACAGCCTACAGTTTCCTCATCTTTCAAATGGGAGGGTGTGGGGGATGATCTTGATCTCCTCCAGTCCTGGTAAGTTACCAAGGTTCAGTGGGGTTTCTGCTTGGGGCCCCTTAGGACTCTGAGCCCTACTTGTCTCTCTTCTACCAAATGCAGGAGCCAGATGATGTGAAATCTAAGGTGGGGGCCTTGGCCGAGATGATTTTTTGCTCAGGATCCCTTAGGGCCAGGAAAGGGGTCCCAGAGGCCACCTCCAATTGCTGTGACCAGCGACTGCAGCCAAACCTAAACACTTGCTCCATCCACCCCCGACAGCTCAGCCAGCCCCAGACAGAGGGCAGTTCTACCAGATGCCACTGGAGGTGACCTTACCAAAGGTGGGGGGTTCTCTCTCTCTCCCACCCACAGGAGCCCAAGAGGAGAGGCCAGGACTGGCCTCACTCACGGTGCCAGCCTGGGCCAGCCTTCTCCAGTAGAGGGCGCTGACCCTAACTCAAATGCTTCCTAGGCACCTGGAACGCTGTAAACCCCTCCTGGTCATTCAAAGCTGACTTCTATCCTCTGCCTAAGCCACGGCTGGTGCTTCAACGTCTTAGAGAACCAGGAAAGGGAGCATCTGACTCAACAACCCTCACCCACTATACAGATGAGGTCCAAATAGGAACAACACTTATCCAAATCAAAGCCCAAGTCGGTGATACAGGCAAGACCGGGTTCTAGCCCCTGACTCCCAGGGTCTGTTCCCAGCCGTCATCAGTTCTTGCACAAGCACCCTTGCACAGAGGCTCTTGGGCAGGGGGTGGGGCCAGGATGAGGCAGACACATGCCACTCCATCCACCCCCTCTCCTTCCTCCCCTGACTCAGTGGCTCTAGCCTCCCTGAGGCTGCAAGTGTTAATTTAGGGGCCTCCTGGTTCCACCTTATTAGGTATTGGCAACAGGAACATGAGGGCCCAGAGCTGCCTCCTCCTGGTGGCCCTCCTGGCTTTTGGGAGCCAGCTGCCTGCTGCCTTGGGCAGGAGGAAGGGAGGTGAGTATGGGTAGGTTCCTCTGCTCCAGGGACAGAGGTGGTTTCTACCCCTTGGGGAGAATAAGGGTTTGGGGGGAAGGCAAGCAATGCAGTGTGTGTGTGTGTGTGTGTGTGTGTGTGTGTGTGTGTGTGTGTGTGTGTGTGTGTGTGTGTGCCTGCTTCTTAGTGCTTCTGGCAGCTTGCCTTTTGTCTGTACATCTTCATGCCTGTGAGCCTTCCTGCATATGTAGCTGTAAATGTTTTCCTGCCAGTTTCCCTGTGGTTATCCATGCGTCTACACAGCTGAGTGTAGGATTGTGTTTACACACATGTGTCTGTCTCTATGCACATGTGTAGCTTTGTGCCTGCTTATCTGTGTGATCAGCCTCTGCACATGTATACTTAGGAATGACTGCATGCATGTGTGTCTGAGCCTGTGTGCCTGTCCACATGCGAACATGTGTCTGCCTGTGGCTCTGGGGAGGTGAGGAAACATACTGTCGGTTCCTGCTCTTTGGTTGTCTCCATGGAGATGTCTGGACCTGTGGGTTCACAAGACAGAGAGATGACCCTTTCTGTCACCTTCTGCGGCCAGGATGGCCTGGTCTGCTCCCTGCCCATCTTGCTTCTGTCCTTCTCCAGCCTCCTCTGTCCCCTAGCCTAATCTGTGGAAGGGACTGCCGAGCTGAGTAGGGGCGTAGTCTCTGGGATTTGGGATCTGTCGGGAGGAAGCTCTACCCCTACCTCTCTTCTCCTCCACCTCCTCCAAAAGGCTGGGTCTGACCTGTTAACAGGTGTGGGAGGCAGGGGCGGCTTGGGTCGTTAGTTAGGTGCCTCCCCACCCGGGTGATGCCTCCACCTCCAACCCTTCTGGGGCTGTAACACTCTGACCTACATACACCTGAGCAGCCCTGGCCCTGCCTTGGGGAGAGGAGAGAGTAATGGGGACAGGTCCCCTCCTCCACAAGGGCCCTGGGGAGCAGTTCTCTGCATCCTCTCTGCCCTTCGAGTCTAACTTTTGCCTTCCTCAGAGCTGTGAGCTGGTTTGGGGAGGAGGTGCTCAGAGCCCCCCAGGCTGATACGGGAAGGATGCTGGCAGGTTCCAAGGCCAGACCCATGCTGGCTATGATTCATGTGCCATCACCACATTCCTCCTCATTGCTATGTTGTGAGGTTGAGACTATTTTTATCCCCATTTTGCAGATAAAGAAACTGAGGTTCAGTGGGAAACCACTTGCCCAAGCCCAAGGACATGACTCTGAGTTAGTGTCACAGGTGGCGCTTGGGTGCAGGTCTTTGGAATCAGGCAGATTCACCATCCCAACTTAATCTTTGGAAAGTGAGGTCACGTGCCTCTCTCCCACAAGTAAACAATGTCTTGAGGAATAAGGTCCTGGCTTCCAGTAAGTGCAGCCTAAGTGAACACTTCAGGAGAGCTTCTGAGGGCACTGGGAGAGGACAGGATACCCAGCTCAGCTGCACAGAGACGAGAGCTGGTGCCCACAAAACCTGAGCCCAAGCAGAAGCTGTGTCACGGCCAAGTGGGATACACTGGTCTCCCCCTAATTCACACATCCCCATTCTCCCCTGATTCTCTCCCACGAGACATCTGCCTGGAACTCAGTAGAATTTCAGACAATGGAGAGAGACATGGTGTTGTCTGGGAAAGCCCAGACACTGCTGTTTAAAACACATCTCCCCCTGCCCTCCCACCCCCACCCCCTCTAACATCTGGGCGTCTCTGACGTAAAGAGCCTGCATGGTGCCTGGTAAATAGTAAGTGCCCGACAAATGTTTTCAGTGGTTACATGAACAGATCTGTGTCTGTGTAGCTCTGGGCATATGATCATATGTCTATGACTGGGTATGCACGTATATGTCTCTCTGTTCACAACCACACATATGCTATATACTCATATAAATATGACTGTGCATGTCCTAGTGTATGTATGTGTATATTTATGTGTGTAGACATGTGTTCATAATCTCTTATTTGACTATGTGTATATGTTCCAGGTTTTATGTCCCAGTTCATTATATACATATGCAACTGTTAACTATTTTGTGATGGTCTGGATATATATATATGTATACATACATATGTATGTGTATAGGTCAAACCATATGAAATTGCTGCTTCTGTAGATCAAAAAAGCTGAATATCAGCAATTTCATATGGTTAAGCCCACAGCTAATTGTGTGTGTGACCATCTAAGAGGGTTTGCATACTTGACCGTGTATGTGTATCTATGTCTGTGTGCACAGGTATCTATGTAACTGTGTCTGGCTATGAGTCTTTCATTCTCTGAGTCTTCATGTTCATGAGACATCCCTGTACTATATGGCTGTCAGTGCGTGTATATGACTGTGTCTCTATGCATACACCTGTGAGTGGGGAGCCTGGATTTGGAAGGAAGGTTAGGAAAGGCAGATGAAGACTTGAGTGTGATGTACCAGGCCAAAACAGGCCCTGCAAAGAGAAGTGACTTGGAGTTGATTAGGAGCTGCCAAGTGGAAAGAGTGTAGACGATGAGACCAGAGAGATGCACTGGGGCCAGACCAGGCAGGGCCTTGTTGGCCCAGGTAGAGATTTTGAACCTTTTTTTTTCTTCTGTCTTTTATGTCATCTGAGTCTCAAACCAGCCCTGGGAGGGAGTCCAGCTTCCCATTTCACAGACAGAAAACTGAGGCTTGGCGTAAAAGAAAAAAAGAAAAAAAAAAACCCAAGCAATTTGCCAGCCATTTACAACAACATGGTTGGACCTTGAGGGCATTGTATTAAGTGAAATGAGTCAGACAGAGAAAGACAAATACTGTATGATTTCATCTAAAAAACAAAACGAGGGACTTCCCTGGAGGTCCAGTGGTTAAGACCACACTTCCACTGCAGGGGGTGCGGATTCCATCCCTGGTCAGGAACTAGGATCCCGCATGCCACGCGGTGCAGCCAAAAAGAAAAAAAAAAAAAAAAAAAAAAGCAAAACAAAACAAATCAAGCTCATAGATACAGAAAACAGCCGGTGGTTGCCAACGGTGGAGTGTGGCGGTAGGAGTGAAATGGGTGAAGGGGGTCAAAAGGTACAAACTTCCAGATGCAAAATAAATAAGTCACAAAGATATAATGTACGGCATGGTGGCCATAGTTAATAATGCTATACTGCATATCTGAAAGTTGCTAAAAGAGTTGATCTTAAAAGTGCTCATCACAAGAGGAAAAATTGTAACTATATATGGTGACTGACGTTAATGAGACACTGCGGTGATCATTTCACAGTATATACAATTATTAAATCATTATGTTGTGCACCTGAAACTAATATAATGTTACATGTCAATTAGACCTCAATAGAAACATTAAATAAAAAAATCAATACAAGCAAGTTCATTCAAAAAAAAAATATTGCCAATGGACAGGCAAGAAGTAAGGAGTGGAGAATTTAGATTGTGTGATTCCTCAGGAGAGCACTTAGACCTAATTCTGAACTGCTTCCGGCTGCAACATTTGGGGGGTTCTCTTACAGAGAAATCTGGGGCCTGCCCACCAGATGACAGGCCCTGCCTATCAGTGCCTGACCAGTGTACGGATGACAGCCAGTGTCCCTTAATGAAAAAGTGCTGCCCCCAAGCTTGCTTCCGCCAGTGCGTCCGTAAGGTCGCAGGTAAGAGACCCTCTCTACTTCGCTGACCGCCAAGCCCCAAGCCCCAGGGCCAGGGTACAGGCAGGACTCACCCAGCCCCTGTGTTGCAGTTAAGATGGGCAGCTGCCCCAAGGACCCATTGCGCTGCCGTAGCCCTGTACAGCACCTGTGCTCCAAGGACTCAGACTGCTGGGGCCGCAAACGGTGCTGCCTCGGTGCCTGCGGCCGGGACTGCAGAAACCCTGTCTGAGGTATGGCTGTGTGTGCCCAGGGTGAGTCCTTTCCCTCTCTGAGCCCCAGTCCTAAGAGATCGCCCAGTTCAACAAGCTTAACAGGAGCCTTCCCAGAAGGTTGGGCTTCCTGTGGCCAGAACTGGGGAAGCGGATGGGGTGGGAGGGGTCCTGCTAGGATTATGGATGAACTGGGCATCCTTGTTCTCTTACTGAACTTGCTGCATCACCTGGGCCACAACCCTAAATGCTCTGAGCTTCCGATTGCCCTTGGGAAGGAGGATGCGGAGTCCTGCCTCAGTGGCTGGGCTGATGGGGTCTGAATGGCAGATCAAGTCCAGAACCCAGAGCTTTATTAAGGGAAGGGGTTAACCCTTTCCTTCTCTCTCCTCAGGCTAATTCTGGTTTCAGATCCATAGCTCTGAACCTCAGGATGGGATTCCCTGCAGGAAGATACAATGATGGGCGTCCTGGGACCCAGCCACCCAGACAGCACTCTCTGCCAGTGGCAATTCCAACCTTCTGATAAACACTGTTCTAGGAGAATTTTCCAAACATCAATCTATTCACATACCCGTTTCACAGTGTTCGCCACACCTGCAGAATAGCATCATGATATTTTGTGTATTGCCTGTACTCATTTACCTAATGTTTTTCTTTTAATGGACTCACTTTTGTATAAAAATAAACTTATTTCAAAAGAAAGGCTGGACATCACCACTCTAAATGGGATAAGCAGGATCATTTGTCGCAAAGAATGTACTTGTGAAAGCAGATGCAATGCAAACAGCCAGGTTCCATTAAAGTAAATCATGTCAGCTTAAAAGACGTTAAATAATAGTATTAAATTCTGGCTAGATATTGCCACCTGCCAGGAGTGTGAGCCTGAAGCCTGCTCTCTGCCTCTGTTGTGATAAAGGAAGATTAACGAGGGTTAATGAGATGTTAAAGACACAGGTCTGTAATCTGAGACTTTCTTCCTGCTGTAATTGGAAAGATTGAAAAGAACTTTCTCAATCCAAAAGTCAGTGTTGTATGATGTTGCATCCAGGCACACCCTAAGATCACTTCTAATTGCTCCACATTTTGGGAAATGTGGCCTGAACAGTTGGGATGTCATTATTTATGGGTGGGTCTGTCTCCATTACTGGAGGATACCTCACTGGCCTCTATTTCTTGAGGGCCTGGTCCGTAATCAGCACTTAATGAATGGGTGTGTCGATGAGAGAATCACAGCCATCCCAAGGAAAATCGTGGACCCAGATAGCTGGATTCCTGACTCTCTCTCTCTTCCCCAGGACTCACCTTGGGGTGGGGAAGGAGGCAGGCAGATTCCTCCCTGCTTTAACTGCTGGGTCTCCATTTGTGTCCTGATAGAATCTGGGGCTGGCAGTCAACCGTGGGGGGTGAAGTTGGGGATCCTGGGTCTTCTTTCCTTGTTCCCTTGACCTTGCAGTGTGGTCACAGGTAAGTCACTGCTCTGGGCTTTGGCTGACCCTGTCGGAAGATGCAAGAATTCTATTTCCTCACGGCCATGGTCCTTCTCACAGGATTCAAAATGGCGGAACTGTTGACTCAAAAGCCTCAAATGCTGATTATATGGGTACAAGGTGAGGCCCGGGAATGGAGGGCATGGAGGACAATCAGGGAGTCACTGATGGCCTGTGAGCTTGGGTATTTCCCTTCCTCTTTCTGAGCCTCAGTTTCCCCATCTATAATCTCAGGTGGTTAACACAGAGAATGTGGTACATTGTATTGTTTGCCCGCAATCTCCCCATTCCCTCCCCAACCTGACCCTGGCTTTTGTGGAGGAAAGTATACATCCCCGGCCCAGTGATTTGACACTTGGTCCTGGAACTTGCTTTGGCGAATGGGAGATGGGTACAAGTGACACTGTGCCAGTTTTGAGGTGAGGCATCAGGCTTCTTGGTATTTCCACCCTTTGCCATGAGAAGAGCTTGCCCAGAAGCCACTGGTCTCAGGATGAAGGATACCTGGGGTGCGTGGGGAAGGCTAGGCGTGAATTTGAGGTGTCCCAGCCAATCCTCAAACTTGTGAGAGGGAAATAAGTATTTGTGATAGGAAGTCAGTGAGATTTGGGGGTTGTTCCTCACAGATTTATTGCACTAAAAGCTTGCTTAATTCAGATAATGATTATTATTCTGTAGTGAACGCCTACTCTGTGCTTCGCACTTTAAAACATCATATCATCCATCCTATAACCCCAAGAAAGGTAGGCACTGTTATTCCCATTTGGCAATGAAGGAGCAGAGGCTTTGAGCTAAGGGGCAAAACAGCCAGAATTAAACCATATCATGTTCCTCCTTAGATACTGAAAAAATCAACCACAGTTAAAATCACGGCGCACTTACTCACTACCAGATGTCATTTTAATTACTTTACCTGTATAATCTCATTAAATCCTCACAGCTTTACTATGTAGGTGTTATCATTTTTGCCCATTTCATGTATGAGGAAACTGAGGCACAAAGAGGTTAATTTGGCCAAGTCTGTACAGCTTAAAATTAATAGAGCTGGGATTCAACCCCAAGAAGTCTGACGCCAAAGTTTACAACCTTACTGACCACAATAATTACATTCTGTCTTCGAAAATTCCTTCCAGCTCTAAACACTCAGTTTCCACATCTGAAAAATGGGAATTACAAAACCCAAGACCCAAGAAGGGTGAGTGACCAGTCATTCTAGGCGCTTGGAGCCTGAGTCTGATGGTGTGCAGCTCATTGCCCGGGGTTCCTCTCTTGAAAGGCATCAGGAGGAAGAGACTTCCACACGAGCCAGTTAGGATCTGGCTGCCAAGGGCCCCATGTCCTGAGGCTCTGTGTTCTGAGCTAGTTTCCTGGAACAACTGCAGGTGGCAGGTCACAGGTCATGGCTTCTCTGGCTACAGGTGACAGCAACTACACAGACCATTGTAGTGTCACCTGTGCAGCTTCCTGGCTAACTGACTACTGTTCCATAAGTTCTGTGCTTTGGTCTCTGTGGTGTCAGCTCTGTCCTCAGTTACCAAATCAAGCTCATCCAGCTCCATCTCTATTGCCTGTCTCTAGTGCCCTTCTGGAAAGTCTGGTGGGAGGCTGGCACCTGTATCCAAGAGTCTGGGCCTTCAGTCTCCAATTTTGTTTTCCTCTCTCCCTCCTCCACTAAATTCTGAGCCCTTAATACAGGCTCTAGGCTGTGCCTTCACAGAGCTCCACAATGGAGGATGAGGCAGAGCCCTAGCTAGAGAGTTTATGTTATGCATCGGACTGGAGGAACCCAGGAGACCATAGGAGGCCAGGAGGGGCGTAACTCAGCCTTGAGATCAGAGAAGACTTCCTGAAGGAGGTGGGAGCCAAGCCAAGACCTTGAGTTTTAGTAGGAATTCACCAAGTATGACACCAACAGCAATGTCCCCAGTTAGATACATCTGCCCACCCGCAGGTTACCAGGGTGCTGGTGACAGTCTATATTTTGACCTGGATGGCTGTCACACAGATGCATAGATTTGTAAAGAAATCATTCAGCTGTAACATAAGACTTATGCACTTTACTCTAAGAACATTATACATCAATTTACTAAAGTAAATTAAAATTTTAAAAATTTGTTTCCTCCCTAGGAGGTCTCTGTTTCCTCATTGGTAAAATGAGGGAATCAGACAAGAGCATCTTCCTGATCTAACTTCTTATTTTGAGGGAAGATCTGAAGTGGCATAGCCCAAAGATCCATTGTCCAGTATGGTAGCCATCAGCCACATGTGGCTACTACACATGTGAAATGTGATTAATCCAAATGAGGATTTACTGTAGGTGGATATAGTAGGCAGAATCCCAAGATGATTCCCAGTGACCTCACCCCTATATCATCTCCTCTTTGAGTGTAGGTAAAAGGGAGATTATCCTGGGTGGGCCCAGCCTAAGCAGGTGAGTCCTTTAAAAGCAGAACATCTTCTCTGGCTACTCACACAGCACTTTGGTTTGCCTGGAAGAATGCAAACATCCATGTTGGGATTGCCTGTGGGGCCATGTGGCAAGGGACCACAGGCAGCCTTTAGGAGCTGAGAGTCATCCCAGCAGACAGCAAGCAGGAAAAGAGGGACATGAGTCCTACCATCACAAGGAAATGAATTCCACCAGCTGTGAGCTGGAAGAGAATCCCAAACCTCAGAGGAGAACCACAACCCTGGCTGACACCTTAACTTCAACCTAGTAAGACCCTGAGTAGAGAATATAGCTATGCCATGTCCAGACCTCTGACTCACAGAAACTATGAGATGATAAATTTTGTATTGCTTTAAGTTGCTACATTTGTGGTAATTTGTTACACAGCAATAAAAAACAAATTCCCTGGATTTTGAAGACTTAGCACAAAAATGAAAATGTAAAATATCTCGTTAACAATTTTTATTGATTCCATGTTGAAATTATAACATTTTGGTTAAATAAAATACATTATTAAGACTGTCACCCATTTCTTTCTTCTGTTTTTAAATGTTGCTATAAGAAATTTTTAAATTCTTATATGTGGCTTACATTACATCTACTGGACAGTGATAGCCTAGAGGACTAAGAAGTTGACCATATGACCTTGAGCAAGCCACCTTACCTCTCAAAGCCTTACATTTCTTAACTGTGAGATTGGAAGAATAACAACAATAGCACCTACGCCACAGATATATTTGCAGTTTAAGAGATGAGGTCTATAGAACACTGGGCCCAAGTTAAGAGCTCAATAAATAAATCATTATTATTAATAACAATTAATATTTGTAAAGTAGGAATCCTTTCCTACATCCAGGTTCTAATCTTCAGGACCCTCTCCCCAAACAGGCACACAGTAGGTGTTTAATAAGTGCTTGTGGGTTACACAACCTTGACAAAGCTCTTTGGCACGGTTCTCTCTTATCCTCACCACCACCAATCAGGAGTCTGTGGGCAGGTGACGACATCGAACTTCAGGAACAAAATGATCTGTTTCAGGCTTGGTCTATTTCAAGATTTCCCTGCGGAAATCTTGGAAGATGTGAGTTCCAGTCCCAGGTCCGCAACTCCTAGCTAAGTGCCCTGAGTGAGTGACCGGGCCTCATCTGTGAAATGGGGAACAGAAGACCCTGTCTCTGTTTGAGTCAGAAATAACTTAGATAAGTCACCTGAAGCCTAGTGCCTGGCCCATATTAAGGACTCTATTAAGGTAACTATTATTATTGTTGCTGTTCCCTTGTCAGAGAAGCTCCTGCCAAAATCCCTCTCTAGAGGGACACCTGCCCCCTAAATTACCTCTCATCCCCTGGCCCCTGATCTGGGGGGATGCCCTGGCTTGGCCCAGTCTCCAGACAGCCCGCTCTCCCCAACCGAGTTAGGAATAGAAACCACCGCCGCCGGCGGCCCGCGGCCTCCCTCCCTCCCCAGGCAGCGATCGATGCGGCCTCAGCCACCCCGGACGGAGGAGGACGAGGAGAGATGGGGCAGCGGGGCCTCCGGCAGCAGAGGCTCAGCGGGACCGCCGGGCTGACACATCCCGGGCTCGGCCAGCGGCTCCCCCGCCTGGACGCTTTCGGAGACCATGCAGCTGTCGAGCGCCCAGAAGGGGCCGCGACAGGTAAGCGACTTCCCTGGGAGGTTGGCTCGGTCCGGGAAGGGGCGGGGGCTGCGAGAATGGGAGGCCAGGCTGTCCCAGGTTCCCGTGTCCTTGTCCCCACTATGAGACCCCCCTCCCCCCACCAAGTAGGGAGCAGTGTAGGGTTGGCCACCCTTTGGGTTGTCCTGTTTGCACATTTGTACAGTGGGGTTCGAAAACCTCCCTGTCAGGGTAGGTGGAGGGGTTAAGCCCAGCAAAGCGTATCTGCAGCCCAGGGAAGTGACCACACATAGTAGGTGCTCAAAATAACTGTGTGGAGAGAGTCTTGAATCAAAAAGCCTAGTTTCCAAGCTCAGCTGTGCCTGTGGGCTAGCTGGGTCATTTGGAGCAAATCACTTAATCTTTCTTACTGATACTCGGATTCTAGGTGGGGAAGGTTTGTTAATCATTCCATTTCCTAGAGCAGGGAGGTGAGTTCCAGAAAAAAGAGAAAGGGATTTTACCCACAATCCTGCACCTAATGTGTGATGGAACTAGATTAGAAATTCCATCCTTTGACGCCAAGTCCAGGTTGCGGGGCAGGTGTGGCGCTGCATCACATAGGTATTTATTGTGCACAAATTATGTGCCAGAGACTGTGCTGCCAATGAACAGTTTACCTCCTTTAATCCTCAAAACTTCTCATGGAAAGTATGATGTTCCCCAGTTTACAGATGAGGAATCCGAAGCTCAGAGGGGCATGATTCTGCTCCAGGTCAACAGTTATTAAGCGGCAGACTCAGAATTTGAACCCAAGTCTGATGAGGGAAGTGCAAGGGGTTGACATTTATCGAGCACCTACTGTGTTCTGGGGCTTTGCACACAGACTCACAATAACCCTTCCCCGGAAGTGCTGTTATCCCCATTCTATAGATGAGGGAGCTAAAACCCAGAGCTGGAGGAGACTGGCCAGAGGTCACACAAGTGACAGAGCTAAGGATGAAATCCTGACCCCCCTTAAACACCAAGCCCAGGGTAAGTGAAGGGCACCCTGCCTGCTCCCTGCCAGGCACTGAGCCAGCTGCTTGATACACACTCAGTGCCCTGTCCACCCTGGGAAGCTGGCATTACTGAACCTACAGTGCAGATGAGATTTCTGTGGGTCAGGAGGTGAGTCGCTGGCCCTCAATTCCAGCAGAGCTTGGAGACAGTAAGCAGTGGAAAGATCTAACATTTCCTGAGCATCCACTAAGGCCGAGACTTCCATAACCTACCTTAATCCTCCAGCCTTGCTTGGGAGCAGGGGCTATTGTCTGCGTTGTGAATTGTGCATCGTGCCAGAAACTGAGACCTGGAGAAAAGCATCTTCCTCAAGGCTCCAGATGCATGAAGGGTGGCGATGAACCCAGGTTTGCCTGCCTCCAGGAGACAGTAAAGCAGGTGGATGATTTACTATACCTCTTCTGGGAGCCAGGCCTTCTAAAGGCATTAGGTCATTTAATCTTTTTAACCACACTTGGAGATGGATATTTTTATCTCCATTTGACAGAAGCTCAGAGAGGTGACATGCGTTTCTGTGGGCACACAAGAGTGCCAAAATTCAACCTGACTTGACTCTACAAATGCTTTAAATAGTCTAAGCCAATGGCTCTCAATCTTGAACGTGCATCAGAATTGCCCTCCAAGCTTGTTGAAACACAGACTGCTGGACCCCATCCCCTGAGTTTCGGATTCAGGAAATCCAGAGCAGGCTGAGAATACCCTCTATTTCTGACAAATTCCCAGGTGATGGTCAAGCTGCTAGTCCAGGGAACACACCTTAGGACTTCTGGTCTAAACTGATTCTCCCAACGACTCTAGATACTAAGCATTAGTGTAAAGGGGGAAACTGAGGTTCAAGGGGCTGGCTTGTTCGGGATCCCACAGGAAGCCTCTGGTATGCGGAAATCCAAGTTTGGGCAAGGAGACGTCCTGTGTGAGCAACCACCGGGTACCAGGACATCCTGCCATTCAGTAGCTTTCATAATCCTCCAAGGTACATCTCTGCATTCACTTTATGTAACTGAAGCAGGGGCGGGGCCGGGAGTTCTCAGTGTTTTGGCTAAGGACCCCCCAGTCGAGGAGTGAGGGATATTCAAACCCAAGCCTGACTCTTGAGACCAGAGGGCACTTGACCCTGTGCGACGACGGCATACCAGACATACCAGACGCTTCACTTAGAGCTTCCAACACCCCCGGCTGGTGGATGGAGAAGGGAGGGGGGTTACACCTGGTCCTCGTGGAACAGAGGTCCGGGGACACCCCCTTTAGCGTGCCCCTCCCATGTCCGCAGGTCTATGCGCCGAAGCCATGGTGAGCGAGTCCCCGGGGCCCAGCGCCGGGGTCTCCTGGCGGCGAAGGGACGAGGCGCTGTGCGTGAACGTGGGCGGCGTGAGGCGGCGGCTGAGCGCGCGCGCCGTGGCGCGTTTCCCAGGCACCCGGCTGGGCCGCCTGCAGGCCGCGGCGTCGGAGGAGCAGGCGAGGCGCCTGTGTGACGACTACGACGCAGCAGCACGCGAGTTCTACTTCGATCGGCACCCGGGCTTCTTCCTGAGCCTGCTGCACTTCTACCGCACCGGCCGCCTGCACGTGCTCGACGAGCTGTGCGTCTTCGCCTTCGGCCAGGAGGCGGACTACTGGGGCCTGGGCGAGAGCGCACTGGCCACGTGCTGCCGCGCGCGATACCTGGAGCGGCGCGTGGCGCGGCCGCGCGCCTGGGACGAGGACAGCGACACGCCGAGCAGCGTGGACCCGTGCCCCGACGAGATCTCCGACGTGCAGCGCGAGCTGGCGCGCTACGGAGCGGCTCGGTGCGGCCGCCTGCGCCGCCGCCTCTGGCTCACCATGGAGAACCCGGGCTACTCGCTGCCCAGCAAGCTCTTTAGCTGCGTCTCCATCGGCGTGGTGCTCGCCTCCATCGCTGCCATGTGCATCCACAGCCTGCCCGAGTACCAGGCCCGCGAGGCGGCGGCCGCCGTGGCAGCGGTGGCTGCGGGCCGCAGCGCGGAAGGCATGCGCGACGACCCTGTGCTGCGACGCCTCGAGTACTTCTGCATCGCCTGGTTTAGCTTCGAGGTGTCGTCGCGCCTCTTGCTAGCGCCCAGCACGCGCAACTTCTTCTGCCACCCGCTCAACCTCATCGACATCGTGTCGGTGCTGCCCTTCTATCTCACGCTGCTGGCCGGTGCGGCACTCCGAGACCAGGGCGGAGCGAGTGGCGAGGATCTGGGTGACCTGGGCAAGGTGGTGCAGGTGTTCCGTCTCATGCGCATCTTCCGTGTGCTCAAGTTGGCGCGCCACTCCACTGGTCTGCGCTCGCTGGGTGCAACGCTCAAGGTAGGGTTATGGGTTTCGGGGAGGCGGATGTAACCATGGGACAGGTTAGCAGGGGAACTTCCAATCGTACCTTCCCAATTTCCACGTAAGAAAGGTTGTTCTGTTATCTGTTTCCCAGGTGAGAAATGGAAAAGCGAGGCAGAGCTTTGCTTGTCTTCCTTTCCCAAACCAACCACAACAAAAACAACAACAAACAAAACAAAAGCAAACAAAAAACCCACACCAAACAACAACAAAAACAAGACAAAGGTTACTTTGGATCTGTCAAACATCAAAAAAATTTGCAAAGCAGGATGCTAACTGGCTTCTCTGCTGAGCCTTCTTGCTGGCATTATCAGGTAGCACGGGTGTCATAGATCACCCTTCATAGGCTCAGTCTAGCAATAGCCCCAGAGCTAACACTTACTGAATGCTAACTCTGTGCCAATTTCATATCCATTATCGATTTCATCCCCAGGACAGCTTCCTCAGGAAGATGCTATTATTTATTCCCTTCCCATAGATGAAGAAGCTGAGGTCGGAGGGTTGACTTTTTAAAGCCTGATTGCAACGTATTGAGCACCTGCCCTGTGTCAGGCCCTGCGCTGGGGGTGAATCACTGCCCTGGAAAGCTTACCCTCAAGGGGGTGAAATTAGCCTGATTTGGGGAGGGAGGAAATGTGAACAGCTTGGAGGAAGGCCTGGAGAGGGAAAAGGATGATGCTGGGAGGGGGACATGGAGGGAAGGGCATGCCCACTAAGGAGGTTGGAGAGGCGAGCGGGGCAGGGTACTGAAGGGCCATGAACTGTTGGCCTGTGATTTTGGACTTTATCCCGTGGGAACAGGGGATCCTGGGAGAGGTTTAAGCAGAGGCAAGTATTTTTGTGATTGATTCACAGATGTGGAAAACTGAGACTGCACGAGGTGGCAGGACTTGTCAGAGGTTCCTCAGCGAGTAAGTGGTACAGCCCAGAGAAGAACGCAGCTGGTTCTGACCCTAGCACCTCTTTCTCCTGAAGCTCAGTGCAGCCCTGTTAAGAATCCCTAAAAGGAAAAAAGCCAAAAAAAAAAAAAAAAAGAATCCCTAAAAGGTGCTGAAACATCCCTTCCACCCATGGCGTAGGAAAGCCTTTTTCTTGCCCTCACAGCTGGGTAGCCAGGATGCTGGGGGCAGGCAGGATGACCTGGGCAGAATGCTAGGCAGGTACAGGGAATTCCATTAGCCGGACCCCCTGAACTCAGCATCTCTCCAGGGAAGATCTGCCCCAGAACTCTGCCTTGCCTCCACCGTGCAGAGAGGCAGAGCCTGATGCTGCTAGCTTTTTCTGCAAGGAAGGAGAAGAGTATTGATCGAAGCTGCCGGAACCAAGACATGGTGTAAGACTCCGTATGAGAGTCTTGCTGCTCAAAGCCAGGCCCCTGGCCAGCAGCAGCTTACTTTTTTTTTTTCTTTTAATATTTATTTATTTATTTGGTTGCGCTGGGTCTTAGTCGCAGCCTGCCAGCTCCTTAGTTGCGGCATGCCAATTCTTAGTTGCAGCACGCCTGTGGGAATGTTCCCTGACCAGGGATCGAACCCAGGCCCCCTGCTTTGGGAGTGCTGAGTCTTAACCACCGCGCCACCAGGGAAGTCAGCAGCAGCTTTCTTATCATCTGGGCATTTGCAAAATCTCTGGCCCTACCCCAGACCTACTAGGTTGGTTCCCCCTAGATGATTTCCCTGCACCTTACAGTTTGGCAGGCCCTGTTCCAGACTAGGGGTTCGCAGCTTCGGCACTGTTGACACTTGGGGCCAGATAATTCCCTGTTGGGTTGGTGGCTGCTGTCCTGTGCATGGTAGGGTGATTAGCAGCATTCCTGGCCTTTACCCACGAGATGCCAGTAGCACGCCTCTCCCAGTTGTGACGACCAAAAATGTCTCCAGACATTGCCACATGTCCCTTGGGGGGCAGAACTACCCTATTTGAAAATCAGTGTCATAAGGGTTGGCCTCAGGGGCAGAACAAATATATGTACCCATAGGCAAGTGCATTCAGTGCGTGGTCCAGGGAACGTGTATATCCTCTCAGCTTCCTTCAGAGGCAGAAAATATTTTTGTGCTTATTAGAGATGGGAGAGACCATGAAACCAACTCTGCATTATGGAATATAAACTGTGGTTCTCTCTTGGCTCTGCAATCATGTAAAAGTCACCAGCTTTCCATTAACTGGCTGGTGCCACCAGTGGCCCCTGCATTAGAAGAAACAGCCATGGTTTAGCAGGCAGGCATTTGGACAACAGAAATCAGGCCTGTGTCCAATCTCAGGGAGATTTGCTGGCTAATGTAGTTGAAAGATCTTAGTGTGCAGGCAGAGCACCTGGGTGTTGGCAGCAGCTCCACCTTGCTGTGTGACTTTGGACCTGCCCCTTATACTCTCTGGGCCTCAGTTTCCCCATATGCCCAATACCGGGTCTAGAAGCTGAGCCCGTTGTGACTTGGCTTCCTGTATTCTCTTCCAGCACAGTTACCGTGAGGTGGGCATCTTGCTGCTGTATCTGGCTGTGGGGGTGTCCGTGTTCTCCGGCGTGGCCTACACAGCTGAGAAGGAGGAGGACGTGGGCTTTGACACCATCCCCGCCTGCTGGTGGTGGGGCACGGTGAGCATGACCACCGTGGGCTACGGGGACGTGGTGCCGGTGACAGTGGCTGGCAAGCTGGCAGCATCGGGCTGCATCCTCGGGGGCATCCTGGTGGTGGCACTCCCCATCACCATCATCTTCAACAAATTCTCCCACTTCTACCAACGCCAGAGGGCTCTGGAGGCTGCCGTGCGCAACAGCGACCACTGGGAGTTTGAGGACTTGCTGAGCAGCGTAGATGGGGTTTCGGAGGCATCTCTGGAGACCTCCCAAGAGACCTCCCAGGAGGGAAGGTCTGAAGACCTGGAGGCCCAGGCCTCTGATGGGCCTCCAGACTCTCAGGGTTATTAAAACCAGGGCTCCATGCCCCGCTTCCCACACCCCTTCAGTGAGCTGAAACAGAGCAGAGATTCCTTCCCTCCTTAAATTCTTCCTGGTGGCATGACCTCTCAGGATCACTCACTGTGGCTTCAGAAATGACACCCACCTGGAGGCTGGGTCCTTTCCTCCAAAGACACAGGGCAGCATAGTGTTACCCTAGATTCTGTGAGCCTGGGGAGCAACCCCAGAGACCTTTATAAACAAACCTCCCAGCCACCCATGACACAGGCATGAGCCAAAGAGGGAAAGTCAGGAGGATGCTAACAATTCCTGAGTACCTCCTATCTGTTAGCCATGTCACACTGGCCCTATGTTGGAGGATGAGAATCATCCCCATTTCACAGATGAGGAAAATGAGGCTCAGAGAGGCACAATGACTTGCCCAAATGTCGCACAGCTAGAAGTGATGGAGCCAAGGTTGAAATCCTGGCTCGTTGGTCTGCCAAGGCCAATGTTCCTTCCGCTGATTTTTCTTCTACGCTCACAAAGTTTGCATGTGGTTGTAGGGGGTTCATGGAACCCCCAGAGTTGGTTCATAGGGTTAGAGCCTTCTGTTAGAGCTAAGGAAAGGACCAGAAAGGGGATGCAGATGTAGGATCCCTGGACCTCATCTGTGGTTCTTTTCCAGGAACTTTCAACAGAATCAGCTCTCAAAGATGAGGTCTGGGAGGAAGGAGTAGGGGGCTGCCTCCTTAGTCGATGGGAAAGACTTGCTAAGCAATAGTCCTGAGCTTCCTCCCAGGGCTGGCTTAAGATGCAGAAAACCTGAAGGGGCCCTGGCCTGAGGCCTGAGGTCTAGACCCAGCTATGCTAGGACCTACTCCATCTCCACATTTCAGCCCATCTCTCAGATAGTCACGATCTGTACCCCAGAGGGAGATGAAGGCCTAACGGAGCAGGGGTGATATTGATTTAAAGCCAGCTCAGCTCTGAAGTGTTGGTGGCAAGGAGCTGCCATGCATGGATACCTGTCCCCGCTTCCCTGTATTCACCACCCCCCCTTCCCGGACTTGACTTTGGCAGTTCCCTTCTGCCCATGACACAGTGACCATCTGGGCAAATGCTTGAGCCTCCTGTCCCTTTTGGCCACGTCCAGCCCTCTCATCCTTGCTGGGGCCACATCTCTTATACTCACCTGCTGAATCATCTCTCTACTTGCTGAGGAAGTTGAGAGGGAAGGGTTCCCACAGCCCTTCCCACATACTGCGGCTGGGACACCCATCACAATACCGTCATTGCCGGACTGTGGCTCTGCCTGTCCCACCACACTGAGCTCCAAGATGGAAGGCGCTGTCCGGTTGAACCTGGCTTGGTGCAGAGCAGGTATTTAGTAAATGTTGACTGGATCAACCAATTCACACAGTCTGCTGTGTGCCGAGTGCTGGGAAGAAAGAGGAGATAGAGGGCTTGTCTTCAAGAGGGTGGAGGCAAAACCAAAAAGGAGGTCCTTTGAGTTTTGCCTCCCTCCTCCTTGCTTTTTGAGGATTTAAAAATGATTTCCAAAAAAAAAAAAAAAGATTTCCTTGTAGATTCTTTACTCATTCATTCAACAAATATCTTTTAGAAGAGGCATAAGCTGGGGCTTCACGTGTGGCCTGCAGATGTGTTTTGTTTGGCTGAACAGTATTTTTAGTGTATTTTTTTAAATTCGAATGCCTTTGGGCAAGGCACAGGCTCTCCAGATCCCCATAGCATTCCGCCCCCATCACCCACCTCCTCATACACACAGACACCACTGTGTTAGCTCCGCCACTTCTCAGATTTCCTTTACCCACCTGGCCTCAAATTTATTAACAGCTTACTAGGTTCCAGAGATACAGTTGGGGAACGAAATATACCTATACTCGTGAAGCATACAGACTAGTGGCAGAGATGGATTTTAATCCAATAATCACATAAATATGTAATAGCTTTATGAAGTAAAGGAAACTATAAGCATATAATGGAGCAGGGACCATTAACCAAGAAGGTCAGAGAAGACTTTCCTGAGCAGGTGACGGTCCCATCACAGGGATAAATACCTAATTAGGCAATGAGGATGCCTGGAAGCCGTGTTTCAAGCAGAGGGAACAGCATGTGCAAAGGCCTTGTGTCATACACAGGGCCTGGTACAAAGTAGGCCCCCACATGCAGATGGACTCTGAGTCTCCAGATTGGAGCAGAGACTGGAGCCAAGCCAAGGGGCTGCCTATGAATTCACCACACACACACTGCACCTCCCACACACTCACCTCATGATGTCTAGGCCCAGCTCTGCCCAGGTCAGGGCACAGAGACCAGAAGGGCTGCATGCACCACCCTTGTGGTCTTGCTGGGCATACCAAGGAGCCAGATAGTTTTCAGACTTTGAGTCCCTAGAGGTGGTCTGGGGAAAGCTCAGGGGAGAATTATCTGACCTACATCCATCATGAGGTGTGCGGACCTGGCAGGAAAACAACTCCCTCCCACTCCCATGTATCAGTGAAAACCATTATGCAAATAAAGAGGCTGGGCCCAGGGACCTGTTTCTGCCTGTGTGAAGCTGGCTGCCTGGCGTGCTTTCTGGGTGATTGGGGATAGTGGGTGACACGTGGAGTGACTTCAAATCTGCATTCTCTGGTGCTAGCCTTGGATTAGGCACGAGTTGTAAGTGATAGGAATGCAGCTGGTTACTAACTTGATCAAAAAGGGTAATTCATTTGAATAAGTAATTGACATGATGAACAAATATTACAATTAGGATTCTTTGTTTGCAAGCAACAGAAACTCACTTCCTTAAGAAAACCTATTGGAAGGTGTATTAGTTTCCTGTGGCTGCTGTCGCAAATTACCACAAACTTGATAAAACGAACTTGAAACAACAGAGATTTATTCTATCACAGTTCTGGGGGCTGAAAATCCGAAGTCAGGGCTTCCCTGGTGGCGCAGTGGTTAAGAATCCGCCTGCCAATGCAGGGGACATGGGTTCCATCCCCGGTCCAGGAAGATCTCACATGCCACGGAGCAACTAGGCCTGTGTGTCACAGCTACTGAGCCTGAGCTCTAGAGCCTGAGAGCCACAACTGTTGAGCCTACATGTCACAATTACTGAAGCCCGCGTGCCTAGAGCCCATGCTCCACAACAAGAGAAGCCACTGCACTGAGAAGCCTGTGCACTGCAACAATGAGTAGCCCCCACTCTCTGCAACTAGAGAAAACCCATGCGCAGCAATGAAGACCCAACACAGCCAATAATAATTTAAAAAATCCAAAATCAAAGTGTGAGCAGGGCCACATTCCCTCCAGAGGCTCCAGGTAGAATCCTCTCCTTGCCTCTTCTAGCTTCCAGTGGCTGCCAGCATTCCTGGGCGTGTGGCTGCATCACTCCCGTCTCTGCCTTTGTCATCACATTGCCTTCTCCTCTGTGTGTGTCAAATCTCCCAGTGCCTCTTTCTTATAAGGAGACTTGTGATGGCATTTAAGGCCCACTGGGATAATCCAGGATGATCTCATCTCAAGAGCCAAATAAGGTAACATTTATGGGTTCCAGAGATTAGGATGTGGACATATCTTTGGGACCACCATTCATCCCACAACAGAAAGGTATTGGTGAAGTTCACCCAATCAAAGGAAAAGTTGACCTGTCAGGCCTCAGGAAATAAGGAATGAGGGGAGCTCTAGGACCTCAGTAGCAGGACCCATAAACCTTCTGTTGAGGATACTGCCATTCAAATGATCCCTCTCCAATCACTTTCCTTCCCTATATCATCCTGCTCACAGCCCCAATCCCAGGAGAGAGGTTGATTTGCCTAGCTTGAGTCATATGCCTCTCACTTGATGGGGATGGAAGGCAGGGTACCTGGGTAAACATCTACAATAAACCACTTGGGATGGAAGAAAGGTAGTTACCCAAAGAAAAGGCCATGTGATGTCACCAAAATAAAGGGGAAGGATGATAATAGGCTAAAATAGCAGGTGCCAATTACATTCCAACCCCTGGCTGCCCAGCACACTGTATGCTCACACCTTCCTCCCATGCACACAATTTTATAAATGTTTCTAACATAAGGAAACTGTCTTGTATATAATCAAAAATACACGTTTTGCTCTTCAGACCCTATTAGTGTGATTTAATCAGCATAGTGGATCAGTTTGATGTTGTATAGAACAGGGACAATCAGGGAATCAAAGTCTTTCTGCTACAGAGCTGGAGAACTGAGGGATCCCTGAGTTGGATAGGAAAGGAAAACTGTTATTCCTTCCAGCTAATAGCAAAATGCTTCCAGTGGTTTCTGTTTCTTGGAATAGAGAATGAAACCAGTAGATGCACATTAGCTCCAGGGACTGCAGTTAGGAGCAGGTATCTAACACAGCAGCTGAAATGGGAATTGCCGCCTTAAAATAATCCACTGTTATTTTCTAAGACCCATCTAATTTTGCACCAGCCAAATTAGGGAAACTCATGGTGTTTTTGTTTTGTTGTTTTTAATCTTTATTTATTTATTGGCTTCATCAAGTATACTAGTTGTGGCATGCAGGATCTTTTGTTGCCGTGAGAGGGCTTCTCTCTAGTTGTGGCGCACGGGCTTAGTTGCCCCACAGCATGTGGGATCTTAGTTCCCCAACTAGGGCTCGGACAGGCGTCCCCTGCATTGCTAGATGCATTCCTAACCACTGGACCACCAGGGAAGTCCCACTCATGGCGTTTTGATGGGAGTCATCACCCTGTGGGAGCTTTGGTGAAAATACTAATCTCTGCAGCCTCCCCAAAGATGTGGTATCTCTGTTGAGTTGTCTATTTTGAAACAGTCACTCAACTGAATTCTATTGGCCTTTTCTATTATAATGGGCTCCATGGGTCAGGGAGCCAATGTAGGGATCTTTTCCAGCTGTCACTCAGAAACTGAAGATATAGGATAGATTTGGGATCTCACTAGACTTCCAGTGACAATGGACCAAGGTCAAAACACGATTTTTCCATGGTTGGTGGACCTACAGTGGTCCTCCAGGACCCAAGAAATTGGTATTAGCTCAAAGTCTTCATCACAGGTTCCCTGAAAGGTTTGAGTATTTCCCTTTCTTCAGCACCCAGTTACCCTGGTAAAAGGCCACAAGTCCTTTTGTAAGAGAAATGTACACTTTCCAACTATGCAGTAGTATGACAGAGTCTTTCCTCCAGACAAGTAGTGTATCCTTCATTCAAAGGAATTTAGATCAATAAAAGAACACAAGCCCGGGTGTTAGGTGGTGATCTGTAACTATCATGGTGACTTGTCAGGGCTTTTTTTTCTTTTCTTTCTTTTTCTTTTCTTTTTTTTTTTTGCATAGGCTGGAGAATCTCTTTTGTTTCTGTTTTGCTCTATTTTGTTTCTTATGCTTTGTTGGTTATGCAAATCAAGTAAGACTTTAGTGGTCACCTTCGATGTCACTTTTCAGGGCCCTCCGGCAGGAGATCTTGCCTCATTCAGAGCCTACCAAATATGATGATGACCGTTCCCAGTTAATTTCTGACAGTTAAATGCCAACACCTGGCCTCCCACACCTCTGCATTCTTTCTTCTTTCTGAGATCAGAAACCTCATTTCAAATTGCAGCTCCTCCACCCAGCGCTCCTGGTCCACACTTTCCTCAAGCAAGGGTAAAGAGTTCTCAGTTTACCAAGGGCCATAGAGGTATTTATGGGAAGCAGTAGATCCAATCCAGCATCCCTACCTTCAGAAATCTTTGAATCCTTTCCTCTACATGATGTGAAGGGACTTGGGATCTTTAAATTCCATTTCACGTGGGCCAGCCTTTGGTCCAAGTTTGCATCAGCCCATCCTTCATTAGAACCCAGCCGGCTCCTGGAATTAACACAGAGGATACTGAATCCCTGGTATGCGCATCCATGTCAAGGAGATCAGCGTGGTCCAGAACTGCATTCCCCTTCCTTCATCGACCACTGCAAAAATCCATTCCTACAAGTATGCCTCAAATTTCTGATGGCATCAATTAACAAATTTCTGCAGTTCTCTATGGATCCAAGATTCTCGTCTACTCAGAGTCTCTTTTTCACCCTCTAGGCCAAAACTGATCCTCACCTTCCAGCTAAGCAGCCTCGAAGGGTGGGGCAGGCAGGAAATTGGGAGATTTCTCCAGTAAGGAAGGGTGGGGGCTGCCTCTACACCCCCCCGCCCCCGGCCCCAGTCTTGTAGATTGCCTTGGATTTCTCTCAAATAGCCATTCCACTGCTCATAATCCCGCTCTTCCCATCAGTGCCTAACTTCATAAATGTGCAGCAGGGCTGTGAATTCCGCAACCTGCAGAATCAACGGCCAATTTTGGTTTTTGGAGATCTCAGCCCGACTGCAAGTTGGAAGAGGTTCTTTCACTGTGGCCATAGAAATGCTCTACATGTCATTCTGTGCCCCTCCCCACCATTATGTTTGGACTTGCTTTGTTGACTTTCCCTTTACATTATTCTGTACGGTTAGAAATAAAGCATTTTACCCCACAGCCTGGGCATTCCTCGCCTCCTTAACATTGAAGTGTGACAAATAATAAATTGGTAAGGATGTGGAGAAAAGGGAACTTCATACACTGTCAGTGGGAATGTAAATTGGTGCAGCCGCTATGGAAAACAGTATGGAGGTTCCTTAAAAAACTAAAAATAGAGTTAACATATGATCCTTCCATCCCACTCCTGGGCATATATCCAGAGAAAAGTATAATTCAAATACGTACATGCACCCCAATGTTCACAGCAACACTACAATAGCTAAGATATGGAAACAAGCAAAATGTCCATTGACAGATGAGTGAAAAAAGAAGATGTGGTATATTTACACAATGGAATACTACTCAGCCATAAAAAAAAAAAGAATGAAATAATGTCATTTGTAGCACCATGGATGGACCTAGATAGAGATTATCCCGGCGGGAGTGGGGGGATAGACAATATAGGGGTAGGGGATTAAGAGGTACAAACTATTAGGTATAAAATAAGCTACAAAAATATATTGTACACCACAGGGAACATAGCCAAAATTTTCTAATAACTATAAATAGAGCATAACTTTTAAAAACTGTGAATCACTATATTGTACACCTGTCACATATAATATTGTACAGCCACTATACTTCAATAAAAACAAACCAAAAAAAAAAAAAAAAAACCCAACAGCATCAACAAAAACAGGAAAAACAATTGAAGTGTGACAGAAGCTACCCCTTCTCTGAAAGCCAGATCCTCGGTGGTCAAACAACAACAAATAACACAGGAAATCGCCCTTTAGTGTTGCGTCCCATAGTCTGCTGGTGTCCCAGGCTGGAACACAAGCAGCCACCTCGTTGTGTTTTGCCCTATGACAGCCCAATGGTGGAGGTATGTTGCTGTAACTCCACCCTAATTCCAACTTCTGTATCAGTTAGGAGTCTTTGGTTGCAAACAATAGAATCAAACTTTAGAAAACATAAGGAAAAAATGATTGCATCTGATAGGTAGTGGATAGGATCAAAGTAAAATTAAACCACCAGGCTCTGAGAATGATAGGAATGAGGGCCAGACAGGGATCAAGGTCATTAGAACCCATGAATTGCGTCTTCAGGGCACTGCATTTAAAATGACTTAGTGACACCTGTTTCTGTTTTATGTGTCACTCTGCTCAAGCTAAAATTCACTGATGATTGAATAAAACTGTACTGATTTGGGTCACATGCTGATCACATGGCTGGGGATGAAGGAACCACCACTGACGGTCTCTCAGCACACAGATGATGGAGTCGTAGTTCCCTGAAGAAAAGGTAGGGTGTTTTCATTAAAACGAGGGAAAGGGATCCAGGGTGAGCAAAACCCAACAAATATCTATTACAATCTCACTCATCACTGGTGAGTGATGGTAGCTAGGTGACTCAGCTTCAACAATAACAGAATCTAGGGACGAGAGGGAGAGAGACCCAGAGACAGAGAGCGAGACTGATTTCTGCATCCTGGGGCAGACAACAGAGTTACCACCATCTCCCAATTAATTCCACCTCTTGTAGCACCCCCATCAGAGAACTCCTTTCAAAAGTTCCAGTTTGAAAAATGTGTTAGAAGAACTCTGATTGGCCCAGGTACAGGTGACATAACTGGATCACTCAACTGCTGCAAAGAGTTGGGTCTGTGAGGATGGGGCAGCCACCATGTGACCCCTGGGCTGGTGTGGGAGTCGGGCATTTTCCAGAAGGGAAGGGAGTGCTGGACAGATCCCCTGGGTATCACTTGCTGTTGTGCTCTCTGGGGCTTCAGTTCCATTTTCTGTAAAATGGAGAGATGATGTTCTGAGATGCTCAGGAATAACTGCAAAGTACTCGGGACAGCTCCGTGGCCAGGGCTCTGGGATGGGACGTCTGTGATGCTACCTCCTTGTTTGCAGTGACCTGGGTGGGGGGGACTTCCCGAGTAAGTGAGACATAATGTTCCTAAGGGATAATCAGATTCAAGCTCTGCCCCGTGCCCAGCCCTATATTACAGATCAGAAAACAAAGACCCAGAGAGTTCCACGGTCACATCTGAGTTCATTTGTGTGCAGAAGAGCTTTTTAGCTCAAATAAGGGCAAAGCAGGATGTCCGTACTGGAAAAGGGAGGTGGAAGGGAAGTTGGTTGACTCGTAAGGTACTTTTTGAGGCTCCCAAGAGTGAAGATGACCTATCAACTAATAATAACCACCCTTCACACGTCTGTGGCACACTATAGTTTACAGAGTGATTTCACATCTCTTATCGCATCTGTTTTTCACAACAACCCTGCAAGACGACAGCAACAATAATAACATAGTACAATCATTACTGAACAGATTCAGGAAAATGTAGCTCATAGTCAGTCAAAACGTAGTGATTAAAAACAAAAAGCCATGAATCAAGGATTCAAACTCGAACTTCCTAATACTGGACTGTTCTCACTTGGTATCACACCCCACTGTCATCACTTTGTCTGGCAAACAACTCCCCGACACCACTGAACGAAGTGACTTTGAAATATGGGTTCTGTTATTAATTTCTTCCTTCCTCGGGCTCTGGACATGGCCCTTAGGTACTGGCTGGGACAGTCCTTGATGACTACCAGTCCTATTTTAGGCCAGCCAGGACCTATGCCTGAGTATGAAAAGAATTCCCCAGAAAGTTTAGTAAGTTGAGAAGCTAACCTCATATGGCAGGAGCCTTTGAGTTGAAAGGGACAGTGTCTTTCAGAATCATGGCTGCTAGAAACGAGGAGAAGGAAAAGGGCAGATGTTCACTGGCGCTTGACTTTGTTCCAGAGGACTGGGTTCAGAACTCTCAGGAAACCCATGCATTCAGGAGGAGGGGCTGTGCACACCTTACTCTTGGAGAGAGACCTGGGTTCAGCTATTGGCCCTGCCACTTACCAGTTGCATGACCTTGAATGGGACCTGTTGATTGCCAAGAAGCCCATCTCAGGGCCAACCTCCAACCTCCAAACTCCAACGGGCTGGTACCCAAAGCCCTTGCCCACCTTCTCCTCCCTTCTTGGATTTATAAGGAAACTTTCAGTTGAAGTGACAGAAACCCAACAAGGTGGCTTAAGTACAGGGCAATCCGATGGTTCAGCTGAGGTTACCAGCTCTTCTCTCTCTGGTCTGCTTTTCTGTGTTGACATCATTCTCAGGTGGGGAGGTGTGAAAATTATTTGAATATGATGGGAGACTATGAGTGTTACCATGTGATGCAGGAGAAGGAATACGGCCTCTGAGGCCAGAAAGACTTGGACTCAAATCTCTGTTAGTAGGAGCAGTGTGATCTTGGTTGGATTTCTTTGCCTCTCTGAGGCTGTTTCTTCACTTGCCTTCATCTCAGTGTTAATATCATGTACAAGTGAGATAATATATGTGAAAATGCCTGGTACAATAAATGTTATATATTAACCCCCCAAAAATGCATAGAGAGGAAGGAGAGGTTGGCAGGCCCCATCAAATTCTTGTTCTCTGTGGTAAAGCAACTCTGAGCAGAGGTGTTGGGAAAGGCAGTAGTTTGCACGTCCAGAGATCACAAACCAGACTCGCTCTTATACGTGGGGCCCCAGCTGGGGTCTCAGAATGAACAGTGGGGTCGAGAAACCCAAATTTGAGTCCAGACTCAATATGGCAAAATCTGGGGCCTCAGTTGCAACATTCGTCAAAGCAGGATGCTGGCTGAGACAGATGCTGAGGGCTAAGAGTAGCTACATCATACACTTGCATGGGGCTGGGTAGTGTCCTTCTGATGGCCCTCCATCTCATCAGAATTAACACCCAAACCCTATCCCACAGACCACATGGCCCTGCATGCTCTTGTCTCACCTCTCTGACCTCACCACCACCTACTCTCTCCCTCATACACCCTGTTCCAGGCATGGTGGCCATCCTTCCAGCAAGTCAAACTTTCATTCTTGCCTCAGGGCTTTGTTCTTGCAGCTCCCTTAGCTTGGAATGTGTATTGTCCATGTCTTCTGCCCGGCTGGCTCCTTCTTGTCATTCGTTTTAAAGGTCATCTTTTCAGAGGTCTGCCTAGATCTCTAGCTCTGTATAGAGCTGCCTCTCTCTATGCTGCGTCCACACACACACACACACATACACAGCTCTCAACCTTATTACTCTGCTTTATCTTCCTTATGGCATTTCATCATTCTTTGAAATCATCATGTTTGTTTACATGGTACAGCAGCAAGTCTAAACGGATCTTGGTGTGTTGTCCTGAACTAGTGACTCAAGTATTTCTGCTGCTGCTGATGTAATTTTCTGAAATGAAGACTAACTCTTGGTAAATTTAAAAAAAAAAAAAAAGAATTTGCAAGTGTCTGTCCATTCTACATTGCTTATTCTGGGAAAATGAATAGTAAAAGCTTGTATGAAGTACTTTGTATTCAGATATAAATAAGGTTTGGCTTAGCACCAGGGGTTTATAAATGAGTTTCTCACCAACATACATGTCCAGTGGGACATTTTGCACGTGGTGCTGAATGCAGGACAGTTTTTTGTTGTGCAGGACTGTCCTGGAACACCTGGCAGGACCTCTAGCATCCCTGCCTCTGGCCATGAAATGCTGATAGGTCCCTGTTATCTTTTTTTTTCCTTTTTTAAAATTAATTAATTAATTTAATTGGCTGTGTTGGGTCTTCGTTTCTGCACACGGGCTTTCTCTAGTCGCTGCGAGCGGGGTCTGCTCTTCATTGTGGTGCACAGGCTCTGCATTGCGGTGCCCTCTCTTGTTGTGGAGCACGGGCCCTAGGTGTGTGGGCTTCAATAGTTGCGGCACATGGGCTCAATAGTTGTGGCTCATGGGCTCTAGAGCACAGGCTCAATAGTTGTGGCGCACGGGCTTAGCTGCTCCGTGGCATGTGGCATCTTCCCAGGGCAGGGCTCGAACCTGTGTCCCCTGCATTGGCAGGTGGATTCTTTACCACTGCACCACCTAGGAAGTCCCCTTGTTTTCTTTGTTACAACAAAACACTCTCACACATTTCAAAATGCTTCCTGGTGGGCAGTACTGCACACTGTGAGAATCTCCCATCTAGAGGAAGGGTTTAGTACTATATACCTCAGGGTCTGTGAGAAAAAAGTGAAATAACCTAAAATGCTCTGTATTGTGTCTGGCATATATAAGTGCTTAGTAGACATGAGTTTACTTCCTCTCTCCTTCCCTTATTCTGGCCATACGTTCTCAGTCTGACCAAGAGGGATCATCTACCATCAACCCTGGCAACAGGAAGGAAGGTATGCTGAAAATTTCAGGGAGCGAGTGAGTAAATTAGGCAACAAGAAACAGACATCACCCCCACTCCCAGAAAAGCTGGCAGAATAGCATGACAATTATTTATACACACAGACTGTGGAACTATTATGTGAAATACTGTAGTGCAATTTGACTCAAGAGACCTATACTTAGTTTTCAGTGTAACTCTTCTCCCTCCCAGCTGTGCAGTAAACTTTTAAGCCTAAGAGAACCAGGCTCAGCTAGGGAATTGTTTCTGGACAAGGATGGGCGGGACCCAGATGATCCCCTCTGAATGCTGGGCGGTGCCTGGCTTGGCTTCCTCAATGACAGGCAGGGATGAAGGATGCCAAGGTGATCCTGAGTCCAGACTCCCACACCACACCCTTTGTATAGGCTGGTCCCTCTGCCCAGGATGCCTCCTCTCCCTCACTTCCCACCCCTTCTCTCCCTGATCATCTCTTCCTCATTTTTAAAGTTCAGGATGTATTACCTCCTCCAGAAAAGCTTCCTCCCTCCTGTGTCCACAGGCTGTGTACTTCCTTCTACCATAGTATTTCCAATGTTGTGTGCTTGTGGGTTGGACCGACACTCCGAGTGGCCTGCAAGAGCTGTGTCTGGTTCATCTTTAAATCCCTGACAACTAGCTCAGTACCTGGCACACAAAAGTTCACTGCCTATGCCACCTACCTCTGTCCTGGCTTTGGATTCCAGAATAAACACACCACAGAGTCGATGTCATGAAGGTTCACAATACCATCATCCAGGCTATAGATGGAGGATCTTGTTTTTAAAAAGAGGACAGTCTCTGGTCCAAATGACAGTTTATTTAAAACAAAGGTGACAAGGTAGAGGGAGGAGGAAGGAGGGAGAACAACAATTCTAACATAAAAGCACATAGGAAGCAACTCAATTTTTTTTTAAAAAAGGCAATGGAGGAAGCTATGTCTCATACATATACAAACTGCTGACCTCGACTGATTATTTACACCCAAACTTCATAAAATAGCATTTCAAGTCAGCACTTAAGCCAGTGTTATTAGTTTTTGTTACAAAAAAGTTAAAGCTACAAACTTCACATTTTTAAGTTGTACGTCTGCAACAGCATTTAAGCTTTTTTTTTTTTTTGCCCAAGTTGGTCTGAGTGCAAGCTGGTGGAAGAGATTTTTTTTTTCAAACACAAAAAGAACATAGGTTCCAAATACAATGACTATAATCCTGATGAAAAAACAGACATAGTGCTTAAGAAAGGATGGGGTGAGAGGATGTGGACTGGGCAGGAACGATTTTCCAGTAAAAAAGGAGCTGCAATCTTTAGAGGCAACATGGTATGCTAGATAGGGCACTGGAATAAGGATCAGAAGACCTGGATTTCAATTCTGGCTCTGCCGTATTCTAGCTACATGACCTTGAGCAACAGACTTTACCTCTCTGAGCCTCAGTTTCCTTATGTGTAAAATGAGGACAATAATATCTATATCTCCCAGAGCCATTACATTTTCACAGATAAAGGGCTATTCAGATTATCTACTTCTTCTTGAGTGAGCTATGGTATTTTATATCTTTCAAGAAATTTGTCCATTTTATTTGAGTCACTGAATTTATTAGCATAAAGTTGTTCATTAAAACTGCCTTTTAATATCTGTAGGATCTGTAAGGATGTCACCTCTCTCATTCCTGATATTGGTAAGCACGACTGAATTTTAAACAGTATAATACATTTCTGGCAGCAAGTGCTAAATGAATTTTTCCTGGATCAGAATCTATAGTCTCAAGGAGTCAAGGCTATAGTTCTTAAGTTGCTTCAGAGTACAGGGTCTGTCTGTGTGTCCATCTATCTATCTATTTATCCATCCATCCATCCATCAAGCCAAACATTCATCCACCAATCCATCTGTCCATCCAATTGGTGGTTGAGAGAAGGGACAAGGAAAAAGAAAAATAGAAATTTGCTTCAAAATTACTGATAAGGAAGCAAAAAAGATACCCCTGGAGAATCTGAGATTTTTAAAAGACACAGTTAGGTCTGGGTCATTGTTTCTTAGGAGAGAACAAGTGAGAGGCCCAGAGTCCCCTGGAACCTTAAACACAAACGCTCAAGCAATGACTGACACTCAGGGCTCAACAGAAGCTAGCTGACCTATCTTGAATTTAGTATTCAAGGAAAAAAATGACTAGGATTTGCTTCTCTGCCTTCCTGTCACAGGAAAACAAACACACCTTGTCAGGAAATCTATCTCATCCAAAATAAATTGACTTTTGGCCAAAGGGCTCTGTCTAGCTAGACTGGAGAGCAATGTACTTTGTTGGACCAGCATGCTGGATGCACACATGCTTGAAACAAAATAAACCTCCGATCAAGATTCATCACCCAAGAATATTTATGGGGAAAAAAAACGAATCTTCTTTTACTTGGCTCTAGCTTAGGAAGGGAGAAAATGGGCATTCCTCTCCTGTCTGGCCAAGTGCAAAATCCTTTCAAAAAAAAAAAAAGAGAGAGAGAGAGAAAGGAGACAGAGGCAGGACTATTAATTAGCACAGCAGATGGTGTAGGGAAATTCATGCTCTATACTTTGGTTTTTAAAACTCACTTGACTGTTAGACTTGACTACTAATTCAGTGCTTTCCCAACCTAAGAATACCAGCTAAAGTTTTTCAGTCTGTGCGAGAAAAGTGGTCATTTCATTTTTAAGAAGACTTGTTGGATAAACAAGGTACTACTATATTCAATATCCTGCGATAAACCATAATGGAAAAGAGGATGAAAAAGAACAGATGTATATGTATAAGTGAATCACTTTGCTGTACAGCAGAAATTAACAGAACATTGTAAATCAACTATACTTGAATAAAAAAAAAAGATGACTTGTGACTTTCCTTTTCCCTGTAAATACTGGTCCCACACGGTGATGCCTATGAATCCTGATTCTACCACTTACTAGCTGTACCACCTTGGGAAAGAACTTTTTTCTCTCTAAACCTGTTTCTTCATCTATGAAATGGAGATAAAGTCCTTAATTCACAGAGTTATTGGGAAGTTTGGAACTGACATAAAGAGCCTGCCTACCCAAATCCCCCTTCTCTGCCTTGTCATCCCACCAGAGAGCTTCCAGGGCTGCGGGCAGATCCACTGGCCTCAAAGGTTCCAGGAATCATCTGGGTTCTAGAGTGGCCACGAGCCCTAGGAATCTGCATTTAAAGTTTCCAGGGCTTCCCTGGTGGCACAGTGGTTAAGAATCTGCCTGCCAATGCAAGGAACATGGGTTTGAGCCCTGGTCCAGGAAGATCCCACATGCTGCGGAGCTACTAAGCCCGTGTGCCACAACTATTGAGCCTGCTCTCTAGAGCCCAAGAGCCACAACTACTGAGCCCGAGTGCCACAACTACTGAAGCCCATGCGCCTAGAGCCCGTGCCCTGCAGCAAGAGAAGCCATTGCAATGAGAAGTCCATGCACTGCAATGACGAGTAGCCCCCCAAATCAACTGATTTGCAAGGCAGAAATATAGACAGAGATGTAGAGAACAAACATATGGACATCAAATGGGAAAAGCAAGGAGGGCTGGGGGGGGGGGGGAATGAATTGGGAAATTGGGATACCAAATTGTACACTCTAAATATATGCAGTTAATTGTAAAAAATAAAAAAATAAAAGGTAAAAAAAAAAAAAAAGAGGCTGCCTACTTAGCTCAGTGCCTGGCATATAATAAGTGGTCATGATTGCCAGCTGCCATTTATTATTGCAGCAGATCCTCAAGTTGTCCTCTGTTCTCTGTATCTGCCCCAAAGCTGCTTAATTGGCCAAGCCTTGCAGACCAAAAACAGCCTCTTGCATTTTAAAAAACTTGCTGTAATTGCAAAGAAGAGAATCCAGCCACAGAAGAGGAACACTGCCTGACTCTCCACTGATTCCCAGGATGGGGCAGTAAAAGCAATTACGGAATCAAATTACAGTATCCTTAGGTGCAACCCAGTCATAGCTCCCCTATCCGAGGGGAAGAGGTACTAGAAAATAAAAAGACAGTTGCCTTTCCCAACTGTCTGCTCTTGGCTGTGTGACTAAGTGACATGTGGCCTTGAGCCAACACTGCAGAGGGATGGCTCGGTGCTGTCTGCTGCAAAGCCCTCTGATCTGCTTTAGGCCCTACATCTGCCTGCGTGATGCTTGTCTGCTAACTGGGAGATGCCTCGGAGCTCACGGAATGGCTGAAACTGAACGCTCTGGCTCCCCTTGGGGAACTTTTCACAGCTAGTCATCTACTGAAGTGACAACGCAAGACCAAGTTTCCATTAGCAGGATTCCCTGAAACAACTTCACCAAAACTGACACAAGTGTCTTCCCTCTGAGAAGGGGCTGCTCAGTTCAGTGAAGCAGGAGTGAGGAGCCGCAAGGTCCAATCCCAGCCCTTTCTTTAATTTGCTTTGTGATTTGGGCCATGTCACTTCTCGTCTCTAAGCCTCTGTCAGACCAGATGGTGTCTATGGTCCCTTCCAGCTCTGGCATTCTATGAGTCTGGGTTGAGTCTCCTGGAGAACAAATCTTAGTCTGCTATTCATTTACCCTTTCCAGAGCCCATAGCAGTAAAATGAAAAAGAAAACAGTCACATGTTTGAATGTGGATCTCCAAAGCAATGCCCTCTACCCCTGTCTGTAAGGAATGTGGAGCAAATTGCCATATGTGTAATCTTCACATGGACAACGAGAACTTGGAAAACCTTTTCCCTTTTGCGGACTAAACACAGCCCCACTTTGCTAGGTGTTCCTGGCAGGCCTGTCCCCTCGCTGGATCGCATCTCCTCTTAAGGCACTGGGCAGTGTCTGTGCTGTGACTTCTAGGCAGTTGGGAGAGTGGAGATGGATGAAAGGCGTTGAAACCGCAAAGGCCAATCTTGCAAGGAGGGCACCAGGCTTCTCCTGGGACCCAGAAAGTAAACACAAACGCTCAAGGCTTTCCCTTAGACATCCCCAATAGCTCCAGAAGCCAGGGATGGCCTGCACAAGGCTGAAAGCGTGGTGAAGGCATTGGCCCCAACCTCATCTGTCGACGCAGCCCTGCAAAAGGGTGGGGTTGGCTCCAGGGGGTGGAGTGCCCCCAGCAGCCTCCTGGTGTCCTCTGCCCTTGTGTCCCACAGTACCATAATCTTACATAAAAGAGGCAACTGTTTAAAACTGTACCTGTACAGAGATGCCACCACACCACGTGGGGTATCTAGTTATAATTTATATATATATGCATATTTATATATTTTTAAAAAGTCTTCCAGAAAGAACCACTGAAAGCTACTGGGAGAAGAAAAACAAAAGACAATGGGACACATTCCCAGCTCTCACTCAGCTAGGAGTCTCTGTTTCTGGGGTTGAAAACTCTGAGTTTCAAAGTGCCCACATGAATCCTGTGAAATGATATACCTGCCCAGTTTAAATACACACAGCAGGGCGGCCCGCTGACCGGCACGGCAGCCCTGGCCACTGGCGCATGTTCCTGAGTTCACAGAGGGGCTCTGGAGAGGTGATGGAGGCGAGCTGCAGGGGCGAGCAAGCCAGAGTTCACCACCAGCCTGGGGCCGAGGGGGGCCCCCCCGGCTGGGCCTCCCTCAGAAGTTTTGCTGCCTCCGCTTCTTGGCCTCAATGGCATCCAGGATGGGCTGCCGCTTCGACTGGTACTTCTGCCGGATCTCTTCAATCTCCTGCTCCATCATGGGGTCCAGGGCCAAGAGCCTCTTCTGAAGGTCCTCCACTGTCCAACTCTTCAGCTACAAGAGAGGTGGAAAGTATAGTCACAACAACGCCCGGATCAGTGGCTTTTTGAGACAACATACCTCGGGAAGAGTTCTTTTCATGTTTTTCGGCCGCGCCACGTGGCTTGTGGGATCTTAGTTCCCTGACCAGGGATTGAACCCGCGCCCCTGGCAGTGAACGTGTGGGGTTCTAACCACTGGACCACCAGGGAATTCCCCTGGGAAGAGTTCTAAGTGCTAAGCTCTTTGATTTATTGTTTCTTAACCAGGAACTTAATGAATAAGACGTTCATCTCCCCTCTTCTAAATTAATGACATTGGATTCACTGTTAGGGCACTAAAATAACAACTTCATATATGCAGTATAATGGTTCCTTCCTAGTTCTCATCCTACCCGTGAGATGGGCATCTGCGTGGTGGCCACGTCTCCCCTGGGACACTACACCAGGGAGGACGGATGCTCACCAAGGATCAGATGCTCTCCCCCCACCCGTCTCCCCACATCCCAATGTCTCGGCAACTGTCATCCTAGTCACTGCCAGCACTTATTGGCGGCACCACTCTAAGTAAGCACTTCCTATGGATCATCTACATAAGCGTCTTGGGAATACAGACACAACCCTCTGTGTGGGCTGGGGGGATGGGGGTGGCTGGAGAAGCCCTGAAACTTCTAAGATGAAGTTTCCATCATGCAGAGAGAAAAAAGAGGACCTGATAGCTGAATTAATAATAAAGGCGAGCACTTACACGGTGCTTTCCACACATCAGACACCAAGTGCCTGACATACATCATACATTGATTCATGTAATCCTCACGACAGTCCTGCGATTTGAGAATATCATCATCCTTATGTTACAGATGAACAAGCCAAGGAAGAGGGTGACTCAGTGACTTGCCTCATGTCTCGCAGCTAAGAAGTGGCAGAGTCAAGATTCAGACCCAGGGACTTCCCTGGCAGTCTAGTGGTTGGGACTCCGCGCTTCCACTCTAGGGGGTGCAGGTTCGATCCCTGGTTGGGGAACTAAGATCCCACATGCCTCACAGTGCAGGGTGGGTGGGGGTGGGGACTTCGAGCCCAGAGTCCCTGCTCTTAACCAGTGTTGAAGGCAGGCGGACTCGCAAAGGCATGGGTTTGGGAACCAACTCACCCTGTGTTGGAAACATGGTTCTGCCTCTGTGGATTCTGTGAGACTCAGGCCAGTGACCGATCTCTCCAGGGCTTCCTCGTCTACGGAAGTGGGACCACAGGGCCTCATGGTGTTTATTATAAGAATTAAATGAGGCCGTGGCTTCAGGTTGTTGGCACAGCGCACGGTGCCCTGTGTGCTTCAAGGTGGCAATGTGTGTGACAGCCTCTCTCTCGGCTACAGCCCAGGGGGGCACCGTCCTCCACCTGTGTCTGCAGCTGTCGGGCAAGTGGCCTCGGGGCCCTTGCCTTATGTGTGGAGTGTTCACTGCATCCGAGTGAGGCCAGGCCAGGCAGGCAGGGGTGGGAATGAATACCGGCATTCTCTACAGCAGGTGGTGAGAAATCCTGTGAGCTCACGGCCAGTGTAACAGGCACAGTGTTTCAGGAACTCAAAAGGCTCACTCAAGTATCACAGGAGATTTACAGAATCATCAGCTCCCTCAGCCCCTTCCCGAGGCCTCACCAGGGAAGGGGTGTCGAAAGGCGGGTGAAGGAACCTCTTTCTGTTCCCTCACTTTAGAAGGCGGGGTGTGAAGCGCTGCAATGGCCTCCCCAGAAATGGCTTAGTGACCTGTCACCACAGGAATGTCCCTTGGCCCGCTTCAGGGAGGTGGTCTGAGAAGTGAGAAAAGCCTCACATTTCAAGACGAAAGGTTCTTTGTAACGTGAGGATGGAAAGACTTGAGAGGGTGGGGAAACGCTGGAAAGTCGGGCTGAAAAAATCCATCTTGCCTTCCAGCCTGTGTGGTTTTACACCATCTTGGAGGCTGGTGTTCTTGGCCCAGGGACACCCCAGAGGGTGACGCTTGCCTAGTCTTTAGCTTTTTCGATTCCTCACCAAAGAGAGAACACCCCAAACTTAATACGGAATGTTACTGGTAGTTAAGGACAGATCCTAACTCTGTGCTGGCTGTGTAACCTTAGACAAATAACTTGACTTCTTTGAGCCTCACTTTTCTCCTCTAGAAAACAGATAATACCAGTCCCTCCACCCTCGGGCTGAAATGAGAATTAGACGAGTTCATAACAGGTGTGGTGCTCGTGGTGCAGGACTTCATGTCGCATGTATCTGGTGAATAGTAAGCACATGCCAGAAATGGTAGCCATCACTGCTGCTATTAATAACTGTTGTTGCTGCTATTAATGTTATTATTAATGTTAATATTATTGGGAAGTCTCTAATTAATCTCCCATCAACAAGCTGTTCCTGTAACCTCTGATCCAAACCAGAGTCAAACGAGTGAAAAAGAAAATATTCTACTGTATTTTGGGTTAACAACGCCTACGGGCTGGCACTTTCCCACAATGCCCGTTAATGTCTTTATAGTTTAACAAAATAGTTTTCACCCATCCATTTATCAAATAGTCACTGAATACCTACTATGGGCCAGGCACTGTCCAAGGCACAAAGGATCCTTCAGTGAAAAGAAAAACAAAAGAATTCCCCAAATCATTGCCCTTACAAAGCTTACATTTTAGTGAGGTAAGACAGACATATGACAATTAACACAGTAAATCAGTAAATGACTCTCAGAAGGTGCTATGAGGGACTTCCCTAGTGGCTCAAGTGGTTAAGAATCTGCCTGCCAATGCAGGGGACACGGGTTCGATCTCTGGTCCAGGAAGATCCCACATGCTGTGGAGCAACGAAGCCCATGCGCCCTAGAGCCCACATGCCACAACTACCGAGCCCATGCACTGCAACTACTGAAGCCCACACACTCTAGGGCCTGTGCTCTGCAACTAGAGAAGCCACTGCACTGAGAAGCCTGTGCACCACAACGAAGAACAGCCCTGGCTCACCGCAACTAGAGAAAGCCTACAAGCAGCAAAGAAGACCCAACACATTAAAAAATAATTTTTTAAAAAAATTTAAAAAATTAAAAAAAAAAGGTGATATGAAAAAGAAAAGAAAAAAATACAATGAAGGAAGGCGAGCTGGGAATTGGGACGGGAGGCTTGCTTCTGATCCATTCATTCAGATAAAGACATGAAAGTTGGTGGAACTGCACTGGCGTGCCAACTTGTCCTGCCACTTCAGGCAGGCCCCTCCTCCCCCCAGGCCTCAGTTTCCCCACTCGTAAGAGAGGGCTGCCTTGATGGTCTCAAAGGTCTCTTGAAACTCAGTGGTTCTCAAAGTATGCGCCATGGGTCACCTGCATCAGAATCACTTGTTGAAAATACAGACTCCTGAGCCCCCAGCCAGAGCTACTTGATCAGCCTCCCTGGGGAGGGAGGTGCAGGACTTCAGATGCCAAAGAAGCTATTCAGGTGTTTCTTATAAGCCCTCAATTTGATAGGTGTGGTCTTACATCTTCCTTCTTGTTTTCCTGGTAGTGAAATTCTCACAAAGTAATTGCTGCCTGTCTCTGGTCAAGGCTTCTTCTAGGTCTCCAATTTCTATGCAGCTCTTTTGCCCTTGATTCTAATCTGGGGGCAACAACAAGCACCCTGGCTTTATCTCAGCCACCTTCAGACTAATTTACTTGCCCCAAGGCCCTTGGGGCTTAAGTTACACCTGACCTATTAGAACACAGCCAGCCAGTCACACCATCCAGATATGGATTTTTCTGAAAACAAGCTCAGAGAATGGTTTTGTGGCGCCGAGTGTAGCATTTCACCTTCCTGGTCCTTGGTGGCATAAATAAATTTCAAATGGATATTCTGCAGTAAAATAGCTGTGGTTCTACAGTTTTGCTGCAGCCAGCAGCCTGATGGAGTAAATGCTCACACCGGACACATAGGTAGTTGAGCGGTTTTCACTAGCTAAAAGGAATATCACCATTTAGTATCTCATCTAAACCCTAGGCTTTAACCATCCTCTCTACACTGTGACTCCCACAATTCTATCTCTAGACCAGAATTCTCCTCTTAACTCCAGACTCACACACCCTGATCAGATCCTACTGGCTATCTCAGTCTCTTAACACATCCAACCTAAAACTCTTGAGTCGCACCCTCCTTCATCCCCAAACCTCTTCTCCTTACCCCCCCGCTTCCCCATCTCAGGAATGGTACCCCCATCCTCCCAGGTGCTCAAAATCATCCCAGATCCTCCCCTTTCTGTCACCACTCGCTTGCCCACATCCACACCTTCGATCTAATCACTGAAATACTGGTATAATTCAAATCCAACCACTTTTTTCATCTCTGCCTGCAACCCCTCAATTCAGGCCCAGCATCAAACAATTAAAAATACCGAGATGAGCCACCCTTATGTTACCTACCGCACTTAGAATAAAATCCGACAACTCACCAGGGGCTACAATGGCCCTTCATCTCTGGCCCATCGTCCTCTCCAACTTCATTACCTACCATTGCTCAGGACCCTCCAGAAGCTTTATTTCAGATCATCAGACTGGCCACACTTTTCTGGCCTTAAGGGCTATGTAGTCAACGATCCTTCTGCCTTGACTCCACCTCTTCCTTATCCTTTAGGCCTTAGCTCAGATGTGAACTCCTCAGAGAACCTGAGTGAGCCCTCTCTTACTGTCTTACCTAGAAAGGCAGCTGGAGGAGCGGCTGGGTTTAGGGGGAGAGAAGTGGTTCTGGGTCAGATTGCCCTGGTTCCCCGGGAGCCTTGCCCTTGGGAGCTGGATGGTCCCAGGCAAGTCTGTAACACGTGCCTCACTTGCCTACTTTTTCAGTGGAGGACAACAGTATTTCCCCTACAAGGGAAGCTGTGAGGCTCAGAGGTGTTGGTAAAGTATAGACCATTGTGTTTGGTGCGCAGAAAGAAACTGCGTAAGTGGAAGCTGCCACCTTAAATCCTTCTTTGGAAAACGGAGGAAATATGTGAGTAATACAAATAGTAGCTGCTGTTGCTCTAAGAACTGAGCTTGATGAGCTCACAGTGTGGTGCAGGACACACATCCCACTCACGGAGGCGTCTCTAGTGAACTCTGTGTGAGAAACCCCGAATCCGATAGACCTGGCTTTTCTTCTGGGCCAGGCGACAGCAAAGTCCTCAGATTCCCGGCATTAGGACGGATCCAGAAGGCTGACGGGAAGTGAGTTCTTCTCAAATGGCCTTAGCAACCCTGAGATTCTGAATGACAACGTGGTGTCAACGTCAGTTGCACAAGTGGCCTAGAGAACAACCAAGAAGAACCTGCTGGTGTTTCATCACAAGTGACAAGTCACAGAATTACACTGACAATGAGCCCGTCTTGAATCAGCAGAGTCAGGCAAAACACATCAGAATGTACAGCGGAGTTTCATCCTGCCTTGGCAACGAGGCCCATGGTGAACCAACAATCCAAGGGACAGGATTTAGACCTATTTCAAAGTCTTGCTCCGCTGCTGCTAGAAACTCTCACCTCAGAAGTCTACCGTGAGAATGGTGTCATGATATGTCCCCTAAAATAATTTCAAACACATCATCCCTTCGGGACAGGTAAGTCAGGCTGATGCCCTGTCACAGGTGATGTATTACCGCAGCCAAGAACGAGGAAAGAACACACCTTTGGAATTTAGCAAGATGATTAGGAAGCTTGATCAAAGCTAAAAGTCAGATGAAGCTACCAGCGTGCTGCCCCATACCTTTCACACCCACCACTAGAAGGTTAGCAAAACTGCAACACAGAAAACATATAAAGGTCAGGCTAAAGGCATCTAAGACACTGATTGAGTTCCACCAAAGATATGTTCCCTTTCTTCATGTGACCTTGTCTCTTCCTACGGGTGGATTCAAGACTGGGGAGAGGTGACTCCAGTAAGATAAGATTCTCAGGTGATGCAGTCACCTTTCAGCAGATGAATGAGAAGATAGCCAAGCAGAAAAGCAAGGGCGCTGACATCCAAATCACAGCTGGTGTGGATTAAGTAAGCACTAGACCATTCGATTTCAAAAGATCTTGCTCCTTAAGCAAGCCTTGTGAGAATTTTAATGAGAGATTTCCTCTGATTCAAATCATGGTTCATGCCCAACCATACTTCCATCAGTCCCTTAAAAAATCTTCTTCATGATTCTCCCATAAGGAAGAAAAGTGGCAAAACTGTTATCAGTGAATTATTACTCCAATCCCACTCTGAGTTTATGATGACTTCAAATCAATACACGTTAACGGTTACCAGAATTCCAACCAAAGAAAACATGACTGCACGTGTATAAAATATTTACCAAGATGACTGGAATGAAATGCAGACTTTAAGCCTGGGTAAAAACAAACGCATCTGGCTCCAAGCAGGGATGGTGATATATTGACAAGAGCTCCTACGGGAGTCACAAGATTGGCCTCAGACAACCTGAGGGCTGCATCCAGAGTGCCCCCCACCCAAAGAGGGCTCAGTAAGAATCGTGTGTGTGTGTGTGTGTTTGTGTGTGTGTGTGTGTGTGTGTGTGTGAAGGATGTAATTTGATAAATGGTAGAAACAAAAAGACAAAAAGCAAAATGTTTTGTTTACATAATGGGGTTTTACTATAATATAAAGTATAGGGAATTCCCTGGAGGTCCAGTAGTTAGGACTCCGAGCTTTTACTGCCAAGGGTGCAGGTGGAAGGGAGGGGGAAGGAAGGAAGGAAGGAAGGAAGGAAGGAAGGAAGGAAGGAAGCATGGAAGGAAGGAAGGAAGGAAGGAAGGAAGGAAAGGATAGTACTTGCATTCTCTTAGGTATTTGTGATTTACTGAAAGTCATCCTTAAATTTCCATGACAAAATGAGTTTTTGAAGCAGTATTTTTACGTGCTTAGAATTTATTCCAGCTCTTTTCTGGCATGAACTTTCACAACTTACTCTGAAAATCACAGTGCACCTGCTTTTTGTTGTTGTTTTGGTTTGGTTTGGTTCTGTGAATTTTATAATAGCTATTGGCCAAAGGTAGTCAAGCTTTGACCAAACCCAGATTTTTCCCAACCATCATGATTCTGGCTTTCCACAGCAAGAACCCAAAAAGAAATTTCATACCTCCGATACAAAAGAAAAGTGGATCTCAAGAGGGACTGCACTGCTAGTATTTAAACATTATATCTTTACTTATAAAGATGCAGTGAGTAGTGGCTCTGTGTCAAACACTTGTGCTTGGCCTGGACTGCGCAGGGGTACAGATGATAGAGGGGGGTGGCCCAGTAAGGGTGTGTATGGGACAAAAAGTGTATGGCAGGGTCCCTTCACGTGAGAAGTACAAATAAACGAGGTAGATGAGTCATGACACCAAGCTACAATCTGAGGCATTACTAAGTGCCCAATGATTGCTAATTAGAGCTACTTTTTATTGAGTGCTGTATACTAGGCATTGTGCTCAGCACTTTACATGCATCATCTTATGCAATCCTCGGAATAGTCCACAAAATAAGTAGTAGTATCCATTTTACAGGGGTGGAAGCTGAGACTAAGAGGGATACAGGAATTTTTCCCCTGACCCCAGAGCCAGTAAATGCAAGTGGTCAGGTTAGGATACAAGCCCTTGCATGTCTGAGTGCAAAGCCAAGCCAACTCTGTGTCAAGGCAACATGTACTACAGTTGAGAGAAGGAAGAATCCCTGTGGTCAGAGTCTCTGAGAGAAAGATCTTGCCTTTTTATACACTTACAGTGCAAAGAAGGGGCACTCATTCTAATTTAGGGAAAAGTCTGAATTACAGAATTTTCAAAAATGAAATGCAAATCTTGTTATTTCAAGTAACTACCACATCTGAGGTACAGGGAGCTAATAAAATTAGGCTAAGTAATTTTAACCTAAATCCTTAAGTAAATGAAAGGATTTATGAGTTCATTTATCAATATCACTAACAGCTACTCAAAATTCCTTTGGGTACCATAGGTTTTCACATCTCCATGCTTCTGCAGAACAGAATTCTCTCTGTCTTCGGTTTAGGAAATGCCCATTCGACCCTGCGGCCCAGCTCAAGCTCCAGCTCCTCTCTCTCCCCGACTCCCTTTTCCTTTTCCTAAAGTGGGAGGTATTTAAGAGCAGGAACATCTAATATGTTTTCAGAGACTTGGGACAGCAGAAAAGAGTTCTCAATGAATATTTAATAAAGAAATAGATCCTTCAATCTTGAAGCCTTTGCTTGAAAATGATACTGACTTTTTATTGGGTTCCTTCAATTACTACTAAGACACTGAGCTTTTCGGAAGCTATGAAAATATGTAATCAATAAATATGCCTAAGAGTATAATACAAGTGCGTTAAATAAGGTTATGTCAATTACTCCAAACTGACTCATGCATGCCAATATCAAAATGACCAGCTCATCCAGTGTAATGACTGCAATAAGGTTACAAGGGACAATGGACAGAAAAATTCTCCTGATGACTGCTCTTTAAGAAAAATTCTACTTTAAGAGTGCTATGGTGAGGGGGGAGTGGGATGAATTGGGAGATTGGGATTGACATATATACACTAATATGTATAAAATAGATAAGTAATAAGAAAAAAATACCAAACTGTACACTTTAAATATATGTCAATTCTATCTCAATAAAACTCTTTGAAGTTTAAAAAAAAAATCCAAGAGTGGCTCTAAATTGGTTTATAGATTTCACACTTGAGGAAGCCAAACTATGAGAGGAAGACTTTCAGGAAGTTAGCAAACACACAGCCTCCTAGAATAATTAAATGTCCTACAATAATCATCAATGTCTAAAGGAGGCAGAATATGGGAACAGAGCTGAATATGTCACTGCTGATATCTGAAAGCACTAAAGGGAGACAAGAACAGGATTGTCACTCTTGCGGGGATATTAATCTTTCAGAGGATATGAAAACCTAAAACACCAACTGCACCAAGCTGCTGTTTTAATGCAGCTGAATAATTTAGGAAAAGAGCTAGCTAATCACACAAGAATCCCTATAAGTTGTGCCTTTGGACACTTTCTTGGGCTGGAAATTTCCAAGATGACAAAAAGTCCAGGCTATTTTCTCTCTTAACCAAATAAAAGGAGCCCAAAGAATCCCAAGCAAAATCTGAAGGCTGAAATACAAATTAATCTCACTTTATTTAATAAAGGTAGTCTTAAAAGGTATCTTCAGACATAAATAGGAAATAATCCAAATACTCTAAAAGAACAAAATGTTTACATGAAAACTAGTCAAGAAGGAAAGTGAAAGCTCTCCGAGTAAGCCACTAGCGGGCCTGATTTTTTTTTTTTTTTTACAATTTGGGCTTTCTTAAAGTGGGAAAAGTTGTAAGTGAACAGCACTCAATTTCTGGAAAGCATATAAAACCTCTATAAGCCTTACTGCTGGGCACTCCCATGTAATGAAGGGTCAGAGATTTATAACCTAAATACCCCAAAAGAAATACCCTCTCAGTATCCTTTGAGAAAAAAAGAATTCTGCAGTACCTGCAAGTAAGTTCTATCTGCAAGGCATGTCAGCATCTTTCTGCAATGGCCATCAAGTTTTGGGACCTAAATTCCTTGCAGTGTCAAAAAGAAAAAATTAGGTCTAGATAGAAAGGGGGTGTGTGTGTGTAAGAGAGAGAGACTTATTCTGCCCAAACCACCAATCTGCTAAATAGGGATTTTTACCATTTTTATTTTCTTTTCCTGATTTAAGACGTCTTTAAAAAGTCATCTTTTTAGAGAAAACAAATCAGAAAAATAAAAGCATTAATATGTATGTGTCCTAGATACTTTGAGACAGTCCTTTATTCTTTTCAACCAACGTTTAATCAGTATGGATAATCAAATGTGATTTAATTTATGCCATGGTAATACTTTACAAATGTGTATAAATTCACAAACCAGAAACCATTCTTTGTAAAGACCATGTGTCCTAGTTTTTTGGTTCAGAAACAATGATCACCATATTCCTAGCCGTAAGCTCGTCCAAGCTCTAAGTTAAAAACCCTTAGCTTCTCTGGCATGAAACTGTTCTTTAAAATCTGTATCCTAAATGTTTTCTATAGTGAGCAGCATCATAAAGAAACAAACTGTCTTTAACCTGGTGTCTGGCATAAAATTTGGAATCTATAATGACAGGGAGAGGGGAAAACGGTGATAATACCATGATGTATACGGTAATATAAGAAGGTGTATTTCATGACTGAGATGATGTTTATATGTGTTGATAAATATATTCTTTAAGTTCTAGCTTTCTTAAACCTTTTCCCCTGTGAAATGTCTGGCTGTTCATAGCACAAGTATATCTGAGTGTTAATAGCACAAGTATATGGGTAGTACTACTTTTGACTTGAGAGTATTTCTTTTAAAAAAGAACAGGGAGAGAGTATCAGTTACCAATGTACTGCCTCTCAGCTCCGAATGCATCTTTCTCTGCGATAAACAAATGCTTTCTCCTTTGAAGTGTGTGTGATGTCAAGCTTCCTCAGGAGAGGCTGGAGGGACAGTGCAGGGAGAAAGCGGCTTCCCTGAATGTCCAGCACTGGCGCCAACAGTGGGGATGTGAGGACAGTTGGTAGAGTAGGGCCCAGCCACAGCCCAGAACCTGGTTCCTGTGTGACCTTGCAGCCTCAGCCTGGCCATAATCTTTCAGCAGCCCTGTCAATGTGGATACTAGAGTTCCTACACAGCTTGCGGCACAGGTCTCCCGACCCACTGGCACCCAGACCCCCCAGTGCACGTCCATGGCACTGGCTGCCGCTCTCCTGCTCCCTGTCTGCCCTCCGGAGGGCCGTTGATGGTCTGCCCAGAGCCTCTGGGCCAGCCCGGGTCTGTCTGGCCAAACTAGCAAACTCCTCTGCTAGACCATGGGCTGAACCCCACCTTCTCTACTGAGGTCTGAACCCCTTCCTAGGGACACTTCCTTAGCCCTAGGGAACCACAGAGTTTCTCTATATCTTACAGTTCCTCTTTTATCATAGGTAACAACTCCTGGTATTAAACCTCCTCTGTTTAACCTACTATGTGGCTTCTATCTCCTGACTGGACCCAGACTACTACAGGGAGGCAGGGCGCCTCCTTTAGCCATACAATCTAAGCTACTCAGCGGTCAAAAGAACAGCTCTGGGTGCGTGCCACAACACGGATGGATAGCAAACTGGGACACTAAATGAAAGGCTCCACATCAGAGGACTATACAGTGAATGACTCCATCCACAAGCACCACAGAAAAGACAAAACTATCAGAACACAAAACAGGACATGAGGGAACTCTTGGGGGCAATGGAAATGTTCTAGAACCTGATTACGGTTGTGTTTACACAGCTGTACACATCTGTCACAACTCAGCAAACTACACACTAATTTAATAAGCCAATTTTATGGTATATAAATTTAACCTCAATAAACTTGACTTTATAAAGCAAAAAACTACCTATAAAAAATTGTGGAAGGTAGTTTAAGTAATATTTAAAGGAATTTTATAGACTTACATGCACAGATTAGAAAAGAGAAGGGATTTAAAATTAAGTTTACCCAATTAGAGAAGAAAAAAATCCAGAATACACCCAAAGAAAGCAGATAAAGGGAATATAAATTTATGAATTCAAAAGCTAATGCTCAATGGCTAGGATCAATGAAACCAAAAGCTGAAAATCTTTCAAATGACTAAAAACAAACAAACAAACAAACAAACCAGAAAACTTCTGATATGTTTGATCAAGAAAAAAAAGATGGGCTTCCTAGGTGGCGCAGTGCTTAAGAATCCGCCTGCCAATGCAGGGGACACGGGTTCGATCCCTGCCCCAGGGAGATCCCACATGCTGTGGAGCAACTAAGCCCGTGTGCCACAACTATTGAGCCTGTGCTCTAGAGCCCGTAAGCCACAACTATTGAGCCTGTGTGCTGCAGCTACTGAAGCCCACGCGCCTAGAGCCCGTGCTCCAAAGCAAGAGAAGCCACGGCAATGAGGGGCCTGCGCACCACAACGAAGAGTAGCCCCCCACTCACCGCAACTAAAGAAAGCCTGCGCACAGCAACAAAGACCCAACACAGCCAATAAAATAAGTTAATTAATTAATTAATTTAAAAAAAGAAAAGAAAAAAAAAGAAGAAACAAACCACTAGGAATGAAAACCAAGCTGGAACTACAGATTCTAAAAATTTTTAAATCCAAAACTTGATGCCAAAAAAATTTAAAAACTTATATGTAATCAAGATTTCTAGGGGGAAAAAACCCTAGATTTACTTGGAAGAAAACCCAAAAGACTATGGACTAAGAAATCTGGACCACCAGGATAAAGGAAAAAAGTGTATACCTAAATAAGAGAGCCACAGAGGATGAAGCAATCTTTGAAAATAGAGACACAACCATGACATTCCTGAGCCGAGCTGCTTCCCCAATAAGCAGGGGAAAAAAAGAGTTAACCCAACTACCAGTCCTCCCAACAAGGCAGGCTACTGATATAACTCCTGAAACTTCTTCCTGTGGAAGAAGGGAAATCTCCAGGGGCCAGAACCATTGTTATAATACTAATTCTACCTTCTTATAATACTAAAATTGCTATTCCTGGTAAATCAAGAAAGCATACAGAAAGATAGGACAGAACGATAAGCAGAAGCCCTCCTGCAGTTGCCTCTGTGAGAGGGTAGGATTCAAGGAACTTGTAAGCATAACGATTATAGTAATAATTACAATAATATGTCAGCATTTTAAAAACATTTATTAACCATTACTAGCTGGTCACTACATCAAGTACTTTTTGTGTATTATTTCATTTGATCTTCATTAACTCTTACAGCTATAACTGTTAACCTGATTCTATAGATGGAGATTTGAGGTCTGCAGAATGACATACTCTGCCTGAGGTTACACAGTCAGCAAGGTGCAGAGACCAAAACTGACTGGCTTTCTCCATCTGTAAAATGGAAAAGCCAGATAAACCCAACTAACCTTCTGGAAAGTTTCTGTGAGGAATAATCAAAAGAAACATGAGGACAGAAGTTCCCTGAGGACAACTTTTGGCTGAAATCAAAAAGCACAGTATCTTCAGGCAGACCTTTTAAAGCAACAGTATATATATTATTTCCCCCCCCTTCTCAGAAATGACCAGAAGTAGTCAAGAAAATGCTGGATGATGCCTCTTTTTGGAGACATAGCAGGACTGAAACACACACCCTTTAAGGCCCCTGTCCATTCTGAAAGCCCAGCACTCTCTGACTGACACAGTGTCAGGCAAGCTTACTGAGAGAGACAATGACTTCTAGGAACTCAAGACATGGGCCATTTGTCACCTGTGCCTCCAGTGAAGCCAGGTGGAAGTGATCTTGGGGATAGCCCTTCCTAGGGCCTGAGATGTCAAGATACTGTTCGCAGGTCTTAGGATCTGTTTCTGCCCTTCTGTTCTTTTTTTTTTTTTTTTTTTTTGAATGTTTATTTATCTATTTGGCTGTGCCAGGTCTTAGTTGCGGCATGCGAGATCTTTAGTTGCAGCATGTGGTATCTAGTTCCCTGACCAGGGATCAAACCCAGGCCCCCTGCATTGGGAGCAGGGAGTCTTAATCACTGGACAACCAGGGGAGTCCCTCTGCTCTTCTGTTCTAAGCCATCTAGATCTAAATTATTTCTTACTCCTATTCACCTGGCTGCTACCCAAATTCATGAAACCCATGGTCTGGACTCCGCTCTTTGGTTCACCACGTGGTTGAGATAAAAACCATCCTACACTGTAACAGCAGAGAACAACCAGCCATGAACAATGAACTTGAAAACAGGAGGCTGCCAAGCAGCCACGGATCCGGCCGTCTCAGAACCAAACAAACGCAATGAAAACCAGCGTCAAACTCACAAAGGCTGGTATCTTTCTAAGTAGCCTTCTGGGGTCACGAGCTGCGGCACTGAAGCCTTGCTCTTGGTGCTGTTTCAATAACCGAGTTAAAAACCAAGCTTCCCTCAGCTGCACGATTCCCCAGCAGAATGAGGCTGCTGTGGCTTGAGACAAAGACGACATTCATTTGCTGTGTGGTTTCTCAGAAAGCGTACCTAAACAGCAGGCTGCCCTGGCAATTTTGGATACATATTTCTTTTTCCAACTGCTGTTCTTGGCTGGTTTTCTGACAGTAAAAAGTACAAGATCTCGTTATATTCCCAAGTACAAATGAATTCAGCCTTAACATACTTTAAGCCCGACTTTATAGGAAAAATAAGAAATCTGAAACAAGAATAGTATACCTTGTCAGGAGCAATTTAGGACAGTCTTCTCACCAGGAACTGCTCGGCGTGGTTACCCCAGTAAAGACCATTAATGTGCAACTGGTGTTTATCCTGGCTGGCTCCTGGGCACCTACGAGGCACTGTAGGGTCGGAGACCAGAGTACTTACTAATCATGGTCTCCATTCACCTTTCTTCCAGTACAGGATTATGAAAAGAAACTTATCAAAGAAAGGTTAACAAGCAAATAAGCATGGATTTAGTCCAGGACAGAAAGATGGTGGCCAGAGACAGAGAGAGTAGCATCTGAGATTTAAGACCCTGGGTTCATTCACACGCGCCACAGACAAAACACCACCAGCAACAGCAAACATGAGGCCTTAACTCCTAAACCTCTCACTGACAAGAAGAAAAAGCCTGACTTAATAAGTTCAAATGATCTCAAAGCAACCTAACTCCAACCAAAAAAAGCTCCCAATACTAAATAAAAGGAGAATGAGGAAGTCAATCAAAATAACATGATGTGATGGACTATTACATAACCATCAGAATAATTTTACAAGTGTTTCTAATGATATGAGAAAATATGTTAAGTGAAAAAAATCAAGATGCCATATTATATACACAGAATGATCTCAGCTATGTACAACAGTATGTAAGTATAAGAAATCTGGAAACAAATACATTAAAATGTGAACTGTGATTATTGCTGGGGGTGGTGGAACCACAGAAGAAATTTTCTTCTCTAAGCTTTTCAACTTCTGAAATTTTATACAATAGGCATGTATTCTTTTTACAACTAAAAGGCGAGAAAATAGCATAGCAGCATCCTAGAAGAACAAACCAACACTAAAAAAGAAGACAAGAAATAACATTTATTAAGTGCTTGCTACAGGCCAGGCACCGCCCTTAGTGCTTTGTGTGCATTAGCACATTTGGTTTTCACAACAGCCCTGTGAGATGGGTGTGACTTTTATCCATATTTGATAGATAAGGAAATTGAAGGTTAGCCAGGTAGCCAGGTAGAGAAGATGGGACATGAAGCCTTACAAGATGGTGGTTTTAACCAAGACCTATGCTGCCTCTGACCACAGCAGCAGAATCTGCCTTTCTGCGGGCAAGCTGGACTTAAAAACAAGCATCAATGATAAAATCTTTAAAAGACACTACCATAATTTTAGGAAAATATGACTACAAAAGAGGAAACTGCCAACAACCTAAGATACTCAAGTAAGTTTGCAGATTAGAAGAATTAAAAGCATTTCTAATTAAAGCTTTAAAGAGAACCGATGTGAAAGAATGAATCATCATTGCAGGTGAAAATATACCTTTACTCAAATTCAACCCACAGCTAAATTCTACAATACAAGAGAAAGCTGGGAATCACTGCCAAAGAAAGACCTCAGATATCTATTCATCAAACTTCCAAGAAAAAAATGAAAGCATTTTAAAGTTACAATTACTAGGACTTAGAGAGGGTCTGAATTTGCCCCTCAAATATAAAGTCCCAAAGCGCTGACCATTGGAGGCTAGAGCATAGAAACTTAGGAGAAAAAGAAAAAGCTTTGTATTTGATGCCAAATTATATAACCTGCAACCAGCCTAAGAGGACCCCCTGACTCCTTTTTCAGTCCAGCACTAAAGGCCTTCTGGTCAGAAATAATCAATTTTGCTTGGCAAAAAAGGCATCAAGACATAGAAGTGCTTTGGATCAAATTCTATGGAATCAGCCTATTTGAGATGCATTAAAGTTAATGCCAAAACCAATATGATGCTCTGTTCACAGCTCCTTTCTAGAGGTTTTAAAAGCAGAAAAATATTTAAACTCAGAGTTTGAAGTGGAAACTTGCTATCTATAAAAACAAGCCACTTTAAAATATTAGAAGCCATCAAGATTTGATAATTCCAAATTCACCATGTATATTAAAAATCATTGGTTGGAAGTAAAATTGGCTAGCTGTTTAATGCTGGAATCCAAAAAACTTCTAAACACAGCATTAAATTCCAGAAACCACAAAAGATTTTGCTAAGTCAAATACATAAAATTAAAAATACCTTAACAGTTAGACATCTTATATAAAGTTTTTAAAAACTAGGAAATATCTTTATCATATATGTCTAAAGGTTCATAATCTCATTTGATATAGGAAGAACTCTTTGAAGTCAATAAGGAAAATAAGAATTCCACTGACAATTAGATAAATAACACAAACTGACAATTCAGACACCAAAACAATAGGGGAATTTGACCATCCGTATCACAATCTCAAGCTTATAAAGTTTGACCCAAGCGTTCTACTTGCAGGAATTAACTCTAAGGACATACGTATCGTGCAAAGATGTTCATTAAAACAATGTTTAATATTAAAAAGCCAGAAGCCACCTAAAGGTCCATGATTTGGGGACTGCTAAATCAGAGGTCATAAACACAGCTGTTTTTAGGGGCTGGCACAGGCAAGGAAAATGAGCTCAATGGGCTGGTTTTAATACAGGGAAACAGCGAGTGGTGTGATCCGTGGTGAACTGGAGAGCTCAGACCCTTTACAGGAATTCAGATTGTAAAAATTATGTGTGCCACGGCCAAACTGGTTCTCTCTCCCCCAGTCCCCACGGCTCCTCAGGGTAGATGTATAATCTTTTTAAATGAATTTTTAAAACATTTTAATAAAAATTTTAAAGGTTCTACTCCATTTACAGTTACACAGGGTGTGTACTGCAGCCTGGTCTCTCTGTGACCCACCTAGGAGGATCCCCTCACTGTGAACATGGGATGCTCACCTATCCTGTCACACTGGAGGAGCTACAAGAGTTCAGTGATACAGAATCACTGGCTCCCAGGTTCGGACAAACTCTTAAAGGTCATCTAGGCTACAGTCATTCCACCTTGTTGAATAGGCCCAGGTACAGAGAAGGGGAAGGCAGGAATGGGTGGAAGGTCAGTAGTCAGGGAATAAGGCTCTCCTGTGGGATTTTCATTTTCCATAAGAACAAAACTGAGATGGGAGGAGAGGTCGTGCGAATGAAAAAAGGTGAAATCCTCCAAATCACATACCTTCTATGTAACTGTACATAAAACTCCACATACTGACCCAATACCAGGAACTCAAGCACGATTTCTGAAAATTCTCGAATACTGTGCAGAGTTCACAGTACCACTGTTAAACGTTCCTTCAGCAATAAACCTCTGGACAGCTGTTGCCCTCATTACCCAAGCTGGCACAGAGAAGGGTTGCCACAGATAATGTGACAGATGATATATGGTATTTCTATCACGAGATCTTAATTCATGCCAGGGACTGGTTTAAATTCATCCCAGAATGGTTGTAGTTTATAATTACAGTCTCAGCAGCATGTCAAAAGCAGAAAATGTCCACCTGGATCTGGAACGGAACATTTCTTCCCAGTGAAAATAACTTTACGCTTGGTCCTGCCATATCTGGGAATAAGAATACTTCGGAGAGAACAGCCAGTTCCTTGATAGACTTCATTTAAAAAAAAATAAATTTATTTATTTATTGGCTGTGTGGGGTCTTCATTGCTGTGCTCGGGCTTTTTTCCTCTAGTTGTGGTGAGCAGGGGCCACTCTTTGTTGCAGTGCATGGGCTTCTCAGTGTGATGGCTTCTCTTGTTTCTCTAGGTGCATGGGCTTCAGTAGTTGTGGCACATGAGCTCAGCAGTTGTGGCTTGCAGGCTCTAGGGCACAGGCTCAGTACTTGTGGCGCATGGGCTTAGTTGCTCTGTGGCTTGTGGGATCTTCCCGGACCACGGATTGAACCCGTGTCCTCTACATTGGCAGGCGGATTCTTAACCACTGTGCCACCAGGGACGTCCGATTTATTTTATTTTAAACACTGCTCCCTCAAGATTTTTTAAACTCCCAAATATACACATCAAATGGAGAACAGATTAGTGGTTGCCACGTGTTAGGAAATAGGGTGAGGAGGGTGCACCTATAAAAGCCAACAAGAGGGACCCTTGTGGTGACGGAACTGCTCTTTCATCCCAATGGATGATCGTCTCTCATGTGGATGGATGAATGTTGATATCCTGGTTGTGAAACTGCTGTGATTTTCCAAGATGTTACTACTGGGGCAACTGGGTATAGAGTACACAGGATGTCTCTGTATTATTTCTTACAACTACATGTGAGTCCACAGTTATCTCAAAACAAAAAGTCTAGTTTTTAAAAAAGAAATATAAATAAGGCTTTTAAAGGGATACATCCATGTCTGAAATCCCAGAATAGTCTACTATGATTCTGATAAATAAAAGGCAAACGGAAGTGATTGGTGGGTCTATAAAGTAGATCTGAGTTGGCTCTTCCTGCAGCAGCTGGCCACCTTCTGATCCGGTGTGTGCAACTCAAACTCAGCCATACAAGCAGGTGTACTCGACAGGTGATGGCTCCCAGATACGGTTTTCTGTTGGTCTGTCTGGGTCTCTATCTCACTTTCTCTCTTTCTCTTTCTCTCTCCCCCAGCCCTCTCTCTCCCATCCAGATTAAAACTGTTTTGAAAAAGAACACAGATGTGAGAACTTTCCAGGTCCCACAGCTTCCAAGCAGGCACAGAAGGGAAGCAACTCATCAAAGAAAACACACAAGGTCTGTAGGAGTCACAAAGTTTGATATTTAAGCCCCAAGGACAAGAAAGTCTCAACAAAATTAAGCTCATTTCAGGTGTAAATAAACACTTCAAAGCAAACACCATTTACCCAGGAGGCGGGAACCGCAGCAGCAGGGCCCTGGGCAGAGCTGTGAAATGAGTCGGGGGCGTGCCTCCTGCCTCTGGTCTGGGGCAACCCGCCTTGTTATCCTTAACCCTTTTCCTCCGGTAGTTCATCTCTCCCGCCTCAGTCTTACACACGAATATAAAGTTTGCTGAAGCCTACTATGCGCCAGGCACTCTGTGAAACACTTTAAAAGCCTTTCCTTATTTAATCTTCTCAACAGCCCCGAGGTAAATATGATTAGTATCTTCCTTCTAGGTTACGGGACTTGCCTAGAGTTACAGATCTCATCCACAGTGAAGCCAGGACTGAATTCAGGTGTGTCTGGCTCTCGGTCAGTATGTTATCCCAACTCTCGTGTTCATTTTGGTCTCTGGGGTGTCCAGGGCGCCTCCCCGCATTGTAAAAGGACGGGGGGAAAAACCTTCCATATACTGAGCATCTTTTATGTGCTTTACACAGGGCTCTTTCTTTCTGGCTCAAATAACGCTTTGACAGGTACACGTTATCTCCATTTTAAAGATTAGCGAACAAAGGCTGAGAGAATCTGAGGGCTCTTGAAGACTTTTTCATCTCATTTTTACGTAGCAGATGAAGAAACGAGAGCCCCAGAAAGATCAGCTGGCTTGTTACTGTCAGAGCCGAGACCTGATTGCCAGCCCGCTGCTCTCTTTAATGGTATCTAAGCTCTCGCTCTGAAAGGAACCAACATATTAATAATAGAGGGGAAATGCCAGGCACTTTGCTAGATGCTTTACATTCTTCATCCAACTCTGATCTAGGGGATCCCCAACACTGCTGTTCTAATCGATGTTTCCTGCTGACATGTACCACAGAAGGGGAACAAAACTTAAACTTCACATCTATCAATTTTACAAGGTGATTAACACACTCCTATACACACAGATGAATGGATATTAAAGAAAGAAAATATGGAAAGATTTGGAAAGTTTGTCACAGAAGGCACAATGGGTTCAAACAACGTAATCAAAGGACACATTCTGAGCACCTGTGTGCCACTGCGATTGACCAAGTGCCGGGCAACTCAGAGAAAGACAGTTCAGCCCCTGAATCAGATGATCGCTCACCATCAGCATGTGTGTGACACTTCTCACCACAGAGGCATATTATTCAGAGAAAAACAATGGTCTTGACATCAGAAAAACGGAACGCCTAACTTCATCACCCACGAATCATGTGTGGGGGGCGGGAGGGGGTGTGGAGTGGACACACACAAGGCGGAGTCTCTGAGCCTCTCTGTCAATGAGTGGCAACAGCTAGCGTCTTCTGCACCAGGAGGCTGGGAGAGGTGAATGGGACAAGATTTCTGCAGGGACCCAGCACACAATTAGCACCCGGTAACTGCTATTTTCATTAGTTCTTCTCAAATTCTACAACTTGAAGAGAGCAAGTGTCCCTGCCAGTAAAATTTAAAGTAAGACAAATGGGGAAACAGGGAGGTATTAGTCAGAGGGTACCGAGTTGAGGTATACAAGGTAAGTCTTAGAGATCTACCATGCCGCATGATGCCCACGGCAAACAATCCTGTGTCGTATATGCTTAAAACTTTGCCAACTTTGCCAAGAGGGTAGGTCTTACGTTGTGTTCTTATCACACACAAAAAGTAATAGTAATAAAATAAATACAGAAGGTGGGAGGGGAAAAAAAAGACAAGATAACGAGCAACCAATACGAAGATTACTGGAGTGGGAGGTACAAACTATTGGGTGTAAGACAGGCTACAAGGATGTACTTACTGTATGCAACAGGGAATACAGCCAATATTTTCTAATAACTGCAAATGGAGTAGAACCTTTAAAAATTGTATAAAAATTTTTTAATTAATTTAAAAATATTACTAAAAATATTCAATGTCTACCACTAAGGTAAGAAAAGTAAACTTACAGGAAAGCTAATACTGAATAAATAACAGGGTATGAGGGAGGAAAATTTCAGGAATAAGTGCCTGAATGAGACTGATATGCACTTCGTGACAGAGATATCACCAGAGGGCATATCAAGTGTTTGCTGCAGCCATAAAGATTCCTCTACAATTGATACCTTTGTCTTCACAGAGGTTATATTTAGTTGAAACTTAAAAGTGTTCTTAAAATAACAATGCCTCTTTATATTGAGCATACTTCCTGAACAACAGCACAATTACTGTAAAACCCACAAAATAAATAATAAAGAACACCGAAAGAAGGTAAAAATTACATTTTTCCAACAAGGGGAATTAGTTATGTAAATAATTGATGAAATGCAAAGCCTGTCAATCTATATTGTGTTCGGAATAAGCACGAAAAAGATCATTCAGGTCAATAATAAATACTCTTCTAATATTACAAAACTCCCTGAAATTCCCAATAAACCTGAAACCGTTCTTTCTGGTCACTAGAACCCCCATCATGTATTATTTGAACAAGGATTCTTTCACCTGCTTTGTAAAGTTAAATAAGTACCTAGTATGTCACTAGAGCTCACAATCAGCTTGTTTTGTTTTTTCCTATGAGAAAATACCCAAGAGTTAACACAGTCAGGAAGCAACCTGGGGATCTGAGTTCTAGACTGGATGCTGGCAGTAAGTAGGAAGGTTGCCGTTAGCGTCTGGATTTCAGATCCTCAAACTATAAAAGGGATGAAAAACTTTGTCTTGCCCCCCTCACAGGTACCAAGTTAAAAAGGAAAATATGAATGTACCTTTAACTATATTAAATGTTGTATTAACCAAATGTGATGATAATATTACTGTCATCAGCAAATAGATGGATTCCAGAAGTCTGGACCTAACTGCTCCTTTGGCCTTGCCTCTGGATTATCTGCTCTTGTTCAAAGATCTAATTTTTTTTACAAAGGTAAAATAAAAAGTAAAATAATAATAAAGTAAGCAATAATACTAATACACAATGAACCAAAAGCGAACATAAACAGCCTTACAATTCTCTGCTAACAGAATTTGAGCACAGTTCTGAAAATAGACTTGGTTCAAATAACTCCAACCGATGTTTCATTTGATCCTGCCTCTAACCCTGGTGGAAAAGCAGGACAGGTGGAATTACACTTGATTTTTACAGACTGCAAACCTGAAACACAAACTTGAAAAAGGAAAGTCACTCATCCCAGCTCCCAGCTAAAGCCAAGGCCGCCCTTCAACCCTCTTCTGATATAATTTGATGTTCATTTTACTGGTCTATGTTACAAGATACCCCTATTTTCAAGGAAACTCACTTCACACAATGTCCAAGTTCCAGGCTGATAAAGTAAGGTTATCATTAATTTTACACAACTGGCAACCTCTCTGTATCACAAGATCATTTCACCCAGGAGGCTGGGCATACAAGAAGTGAGAGAGTGGCATCTAATGGTGAAAAGTATGTGCTGCAGTGGAAGTAGTCTGAGGGCTTTAAGATTTGAAAACTATCAGTAATGTTAACAGTTTACGAAATGAGGGGTGGGTACAAAGAAAAACCAGATGGAACAGAGAAGTAAGGGAAAGCAAACAAGCATTGAGAAGTTCTAAAAATGTTCCCCATGATCACTCTGGGTAATCAGTTTCCAGCTGGTAATAGTTCTGATTCCTTTCTTTTACAGCAGTTTTAAATCAATCTCTCTGGGAGTAGGTTTTCTTTGGAAATGTATCTCTGGTTTTATAATGAAAGTCAGTGGCAAATCACTGGGGAAAGGTTACTGAAATGTACTTCAAGAACGAGGTGTCAAGAAAGGAAGGGAGAAGGGAGGGAAGGAGAAGGAAGTTAACATTTAAAAGAAATGCCTATTATCTTAGAAGAGAGGGGGTGGGACGAGGAAAGAAACAGGTGAGGGAAATTAAGAGGTACAAACTTCCACGTGCAAGATAAATGAGTCACAGGTATGAAATGCAGAGTGTGGGGAATTAATCAATTCCTATATGATATCTTTGTATGGTGACATATCATAACTAGACTTACGGTGGAGAGCATTTTGAAACGTACAGAAATGCCAAATCTCTATGTAACAGGAACTGAGTATTGCAGGTCAATTATACTTCAAAAACAAACACACAAATTCATAGAAAAAGAGATCAGATATGTGGTGGGATGGGGGAATGGATGAAGGCAGTCAAAAGATACAAACTTCCAGTTATAAGAAAAATAAGCACTGGGGATGTAATGTACAACATGATAAATATAATTAACACAGCTGTACGTTATATATGAAAGTGGTTAAGAGAGTAAATCCTGAGAGTTTAACACAAAGAAATTTTTGCTATTTATTTGTGTATCTATTTGAGATAACGGATGTTCACCAAACTTACTGTGATAATAATCTCATGATGTATGTAAGTCAAATCATTATACTGCACACCTTGAATTTACAGTGCTAAGTCAATTATATCTCAATAAAACTAGGGAGAGAAAGAAAAAAAAATAAAAGAAATGCCTATTATCTTGAAGGCACTTTATATGCATTACCACACTTGATTCCCACTCACACACAAAATCTATCCGATAGGTAGTAGTATTATCTCCACCTTACAGCGAGGAAACTGAGACATAGAAGAAACTGGCCCCAAACTACTCAGTAAATGGTAAAGTTAGGATTAGAAACCTGAAAGTCTGTAGTGATCTAAACCACCCAGGCATACATACCACCTCAAGCAAAATAGTAGTCACCTAATACACATAGGCATAATCTATTTTCTTAGAAATAAACCCAATTGCAACCTTATAAGACCCTTTAAATGCATGTGAAATCTAACATTTTCCTGTCCCAAAACTTGGACGTAGAGAACAATCAATACACACAATGGGTTGTGTCTTTACGATACGATAAATTACCATCGACCAGTCTTCTCCTTGCTGAGTCATCTTCTCAATACCTCCTCTTCCTTACAATGTCAGCTCAAAAAGCTCAGAAACATCAGCATCGAACTCCAATAGTGAGATGAAGAAAAAAAAAAGAGACACGCCTGCCATTCAGGATTATTGGTACTTGGAGTGAACATGTCGTCAAACACAGAAGATGCTCAATTCTGTTGTGTTTCGCTTGAGTGATGAGCATTGGGATTTTTAAGTAAATGTGGCCACATTTGGGGAAGGAAATGGTATAAGTACTGCATCTTGGGGAATGAGAAAAGTCCTCCATCATCTTTTTTCTTTCAAAGGTACTAGGCTACAAAAGCAAATACTACGTTCAAAATTCTAATAGAGATTCTGTCTTTGGATGGGGGTGAGAAAACTGGCATAAATCTTTTCCCTGTCTTCTCAACATTTCATGTCCCAGGAATACAGATACTGGCCTGTGGAGAGTCCATGTGAGAAAAAAAACGGGAGGGGAAGCAAAGAAGAAAGACTGAAGAAAGGCTCTGACAGCTCAAAGGAAGAAGAGGGAAAAAAGATAGGTCTAGGTAAGTGAGACTACAATTCAATGTCATGGCTGTGGATTCAGAAGTGAGGAAAATAATGTACACTCTCCTCAACTGAAAATGGAAAAACTCTGCTTTCTAGATTAATAACTAATTTACATTTTTAAATATTGGGAAGCTTCTGGCTGATGAAGAGTAAATAATACTAAACCTAAAGTTGTTTTTATTTCTTCTCTGACTTAAAATTTAGCAAAATTAAAGTAACTGACTCAAATCTGGCTTCATTTTTAACTAGATTCAAACTTAAGAAATTTCAGGTTCTGATTACAGCTATTAGGAATCCCAGCCCTCCAGGGATTCCTTTGGTTCTTAATGCCAACCTGGCAACATTCTGATGCCTGGAGCATCTAACAATGTTTGCCGGGACATTGATTACACACTCTCCTGTGACACAGGTGTTATGACTAAATTAGAGCCTAATTAGTTTAAATAACCAGCACCAGACTGTAGCAGAGATAGCACTGAACCAATCTACTCATTGCTAATAAAACAAAAGACAACATACCTACAAAAAAAAAAAGCAAAAAAAAAAGCTATAGAGACAAAGTATGTAACTTGCTTCTCAAAACTGAAAGGTTAAATTAAAGCTACCTTAAAAAACAGAGGTAGCGATCACAAAATGTTTGATCTCTGTTTATGAATAGGTTTATGACGTGATCAACTTTATTTTTTTATTATTTTTAAAAAATTTTTATTTATTTTTGGCTGTGTTGGGTCTTCGTTGCTGCACAGGCTTTCTCTAGTTGCAGTGAGTAGCGGCTACTCCTTGTTGCGGCGCAAGGGCTTCTCATTTTGGTGGCTTCTCTTGTTGCGGAGCACAGGCTCTAGGCACGCAAGCTTCAGTAGTTGCAGCATGTGGGCTCAGTAGTTGCGGCTCTCAGGCTCTAGAGCGTGCGGGCTTCAGTAGTTGTGGCACATGGGCTTAGATGCTCCACAGCATGTGGGATCTTCCTAGACCAGGGATCGAACCCGTGTCCCCTGCACTGACAGGCTGATTCTTAACCACTGTGCCACTAGGGAATTCCACGATCAACTTTAAAACCACTACCAACAACCTAAATGTCTATCAACAGAGGACTGGCTGAATAAACTATGGTACATCTTCACAATACTAAGCAACAGGGAAAAAGAAATGAGGACTATCCCTATATACTGCTGTGGAGTGATTCCTACGACACACAGTTAAGTGAAAACAGAAATGCAGATTAAAGTATGTACAGCACACTTCTTATCTAAGAATGGGAGTACAAAAATACACGTATTTGTATAGAGTTGGCCCTCCATGGATCATCCACAGTTGGCTGAATCCACGGATCCGGAAGTCATAGGTACAGAGGGCTGACTATGGGACTTCAGCATCCTTGGATTTTGCCATGTGTAGTAGCTCCTGAAACTAATCCCCCACAGATGCTGAGGGATGACTGTATGTATATAACCAAAATGAAACAACAACAAAAAAAGAGGAAATAAAGTAGAGAGGATAGGGACAGAAGCCAAATCTGTTTTGTAGTTTGACTTCAGAACCAATTCGTTTGTATAATTATAAAGTGGAACAACAAAAAGCAATATCTAAAATCAAAAAGCAAATGAGAAAATAGCATGAGATGATTGGGGAAAACAATACTGACAAGGTATTTTATGGCATTAAAGAATTATTATTAATTTTTAAAGGTATGATGATGGTATTATGGTTATGTTTTTTTAAAGGGATCTTTACTCTTTTATAGATATGCATGGAAATATTTAGAAATAAAATATGCCTGGGATTTGCTTCAGAATAACCATGCAGTAGGGGTGGTGAACAGTAGAAGAGGAGCATTAGATAAAATAAGAATAGCCATGAGTTGATGATTGTTATAGCTGAGTGATGGGAAATTCATTAGATTCTATCTTACTAATGGAGGCAGGGATATTAGAGGGTATGCACTTTTTTAAAACTCATCTTGAAACAAATGAACACTAAATTCAAAGACAATATTTGGAGTTTCTTTTGTTTCTATAAAATGGCAGGTAAAGTTCAAATTAAGATGCTTCCTTAAGAGTATTAACTTAAACATGAGTAAATAAAACATTTCTGCCACCATATTAATCATGAGTTTAAATTATAAATAAGGTAGCAATAATTCTAATCTCCCACCAAATGTCTGATTTCTAAAGTGTATAGCCAAAAGCAAAAAGTGCAATCCAATGAAAAACAAATGAGTAATTGACTATGTCCTGACAATTCAGTAAAGCTTCTTTATAAAAATCCAAAGAAATCTCTACTTAACAATCCTATCTGGAGCCCTGATCTAGGAAAGAATGGTTACGATAAAGTCTCATAAAATCATAGGCTGTTTTCACCTTCCAGGGAAAAACTCACGGCTAAAATGTATCCTTCCCTACCGCAAAAAGCCATCTGAAGGGTTTATAACTATGCATGCAATCCAAACAATCAATCTTGTTCAGGTTCTGTTACTTTTATCAAATTAATTTTGAATTAACAGTTTGATGGTTTTATGTCCTGACAGACCCATCATCACACAATTTCAGAAGGATGTTAGCTCAGTTCTTTGTGCTGCATTAGGATTCCATTTTTAATTTTTCTGATACATCAAGAAAAAATCTAAAAGGGTACTAAATGTTTCCAGAAAAAAATAAGGGCACACTGGGCACTAATTTACTTCACCTGAAGGGCTCACTGTCGCTCCCCCAGCCCTTTCCTCACATACCCACATCCCCTATGTTCCAAACACAATTACTTAGGACTTCCTGGCTGTTCCAAACCCCTTCAAGCCTCCACACACACACTTCTCTGGCTCTGTGTCTACAATATCCTTTCCCTCCTTCTCTAACTCGAGAATTCCTATTCAGCTTTCAAAATACACTTCAAATGAGACTTCTTGATGCCTTCCCTGGGGTTTTTTTTCCCTAAAGTTCTTGCTGCCTCTTCTGGGTTCCTACTGCAGGTTTTTATATGTACTTTATGGACAGAATTTACCAGAAGAGCCTAGAGAGGGGCCATAAAGTGTAGGTGGTTAAGAGGCTAGGCTCTGGAGCCAAATCCCTGCTGTGCCACGTACTATCTGTGTAACTTTACTCACTTACTCCCTTTAAACCTCAGTGTTCTCATCCATAAAACTGCAATAATATTGCCTACCTCCTGGGATGGCTATGAGGACTGAGCTAATATACCTCAAGGACCTTAGACCAATGCCTGGCACACAGTAAGTTCTCAATAAATGTAAGCTATTATTAGCACAAGGTATCAAAACTGATTATCTTTTCTGCTACACTATGTATTGATACCTTCTTAGCGTAGTGACTATATTTGTTGAATTAATTCAGAGACTGCGTCTGAATTTAATTGAAAAGTAGGTACTTGGGAATTCCCTGGTGGTCCAACAGTTAGGTCTTGGCACTTTCACTGCCAGGGCCTGGGTTCGATCCCTAGTTGGGGAACTAAGATCCTGTAGGTCATAAGGCATGGCCAAATAAAAATAAATAAATAAAATGTTAAAAAAAAAAAGTACGTACTAACTATAAGCTAGGAAATTGCTAGGTGTTAGGAATATGAGCAAAAATCGCAGCCAAAGATCTTACGGTCTTGGCTATTTACACATAGAGAACTTCAATGAATAGAGACTGAATTAATAAATGGGGGCAACGGACTTCCCTGGCAGTCCAGGGGTTAAGACTCTGCACTTTCACTGCAGGGGATGCGGGTTCAATCCCTGCTCGGGGATCGAAAATCCCGTATGCCTCCTGGTCCCGCATGCAGTCAAAAAAAAAAAAAAAAAAAAGTGGGGGCCAGCTACTACCAACGCTTTTCAAAGAATAAGTCATAAGAAATCTCAAAACAACTTCATTTGAATAAACAGGAAACTTACTCCAAAACCTTATATACCAAGAGCTGATAATCAAACAATCCTTGCGCAGGTAATAAGACTGAAGAGCACTGTGGTTCACCTAGGTCTGCAGAAGCTCTGGCTAATTCCATTTAGAGTAAAACCAGTAAAACCCAAGTAGAATTTTAAAACACATATCTCACTCTTCTTTTAAATTTAAATAATATGTTAATATAGTAATACATTCTCACTATAAAAACAGTTAAAACTGAAGTTCTTCTCCTCAAAGGTAGTGACTCTCATCAAGTAGTTTTACATCCTATCTTTATCTCTGCAGTTGCATGTGTGCATAACAGAAACACGTAGCATGGTTTGTGGTTTTTAAAAAATTTACACAAATGGTATCACACTGTTTGCATTATTCTGCACTTTATCATTATTATATAATAAATTCTTATATATATATACAGGTATGTTTCTCAGCTCTATCCCTCTGTACCACGAACCTATGTTTTCTGCTGGCAATATTGCAATGCTTTCATTGTTGTGGTTCTGTACACATAAATCCAACCTCATTGCCTTCTTTTTCAAAAGTATCTTGAATATTTTTAAGCAATTACATTTCCATGTAGAAAGTAACTATGGTATAATGTTTAAATAACTAGTTATCTAGGTTTTTAAATATAATGATATGAAATTATAAACAATAATATTGTCTTCCCATTCTTACGTTCTTCTCTCCGTAGTAACATTCTCTCCCCTTTCCTTTACTACAGTTTTTGGTATCTTGTTCCTTTTTAATTTGATCAAATCTGCCAAATGTCAGTTCCTTTCAAAGAACCAACTTTTGGCTTTACCAACCCAACTTTTTTGTTTGTTTTCTACGTCATTAAATTGAGCTTTTATCTTTATTTTGTCTAATTTACAATCTTTCTGCATTCTAAAAAGAAAGTACACTTAAGGCTATAAATCTTCCTCTGAGCACCATTTTTGCTTCACTCCACAGGTTTACATGACAGTGATCTAGATTTTGTAGGGTTCTTATAATTCATTTCTCAACAGTTTATAATTTGTTTTGATTTTATCTTTAAAGCAAGAATTATTTAGAGATATACTTTTACATTTCCAAGTGGAATAAAGTGGCTTCGACTACTTTATTCTTGTTAATTTCCAATTTTATTGTATTATAGTCAGTGAATGTGGCCTGGATGATCTCTGTACTGAGATTTTTTTGAACACTTTAAAACATAGTCAAATTTTGTGAATATTCCACATGTGTTTTAAAAGTTTCTTGAATATTTGAAAAGTGTTCCTATTTTCTGTTTTATCAACCTTGTTAAATGTGTTAGTCTTGGTTTCTTGTCTAACTGAAATCTCAAATTTTGAGAGCAGAACATGTAAGCCATCAACTATGACTGCAGTTTTCTCATTGCTCCTGGTATTTCTATCAGTTTTGGATAAATATATATGCCTTGTGTAGGTTCATGACTTTCGTCCTCTGGATCAAGCACACCTTTTAGCAATTTAAAATATACCCCTTTCCTGGGTAATATTCCTTTGCCTTGGAGTCTATCTTATCTGATATTAATATTGTTTCACCTACTTTCTTTTAGGAGTATTTGCCTAGAGTATCTTTTTCCATTCCTTTGTTTTAAACTTTTCAGTGATATTTGATTTTAGCTATATCTCTTATAAACAGTATTTAGCTGAATTTTGACTGTTATTATCGTCTCCATCATTCAACAGGTGATTTTAATGCACTCACGTGTATTGTGATTACTGGTGTGTTTACGATGGACTGCTACCCTGCCATTCTGCTCCTTACACAGACTCACCTTGCTCTGCTTCAGACGTTGTAATTCTTCCCTCCACCTTCCTGTGCCTGGCTTCCCCTCTTTGTTCAGGTCTTGCTGAATGTCCTCTGCAAGGCCTTCTCTCACACTATCTCTTACTGTGCCTTTTTTTTCATAGCCACGATTACCTTAACTGGTATGTTACCTGACAATGTCTGTTTCCCTCACCACAGTCAACTCCAGGAGAGCCTAGGTCTTGTCTGGCTTGTTCACTCTCTTGGTACTAAGCTTTCTTAGACAAAAATATTACAGTATGAAAAAAAAAAAAAAAAAAAAATATTACAGTATGTTTTTGGAAGATCCAAGAGCCAAACTGGGTTTAAGTTGACAGCTTTTTGTGGCTTTACGATGGCAAAATGTGAGGGTTTGAATTCTCATAAAAGCAACATTCACTTCCAAAAATGCATCTGTTTATAGACTATGAAATACTAATATTAGAGAATATTGCATTTTCAAGCATTTTAACTTACACTTTAACTACTACATGTCTCAGAAATTAAAGGAAATCTTTGTTGCTTTTTCAACTTGGCAAATAAGGCAATTCAATTTTAGAAATGCAACAAGATGAAAATATGAAGTTTTTTGTCAGTATCAAGTTCTGCCACTGTTGATTGATTTAATTACTTCTCATTTGCCATTTTGGGCAAAAAATTTCATTTCAAAATAGCAATTGCCTTCACAGGAAGAAAGAGAATATCTTCTTTATAACCAAATACTGCCTGCTGGGAAATCAGAAAATCTTTCTCTAAGAGACCGTTGCGGGGAACCGGGCAGCTAGTCTGACACACATCCTTCTTTAAGCTTAATGAGGTTACTCAGAACACTTTCTTTACTCAACAGATAGCTCTTTCTTTGCCAGATGTCATTTTCAAATGTACATTTTCCTGATTTTAGGTACTGCTTTGGTACCTCCAATAAGACTATAGGAGACTCAAAAGGGGAGTAAAAAGGAAATTTTAAAGTCATGCAATGTTAATAAAATATGAATACATGTGGTTTCTGAATTTCTATAGTACTTAAGAGGAAAGAAAGAAGAAATTTACATGAATTTAGCAGGTTAGGATCATGCACAAGGTAGGTTAAAACACAGATTACTGGGCACTGTCACCAGAGATTCTGATTTAGTGTGTCTTGGATGGGGCCTGAGAAGCTGCATTCCCAACAGGTTTCCAGGTGATGCTGTCACCTCTGGCCTGGGAACCACACTTTGGGAAACACTATCTGAGACTGTTCTTTTAAATGCTTGATTTGGGATGAAGGTGATACAGCAAGAATATCAAGACATTAAAAAACAGTTTTCCTCTGTTCTTTGGAACTTCTGGGGATAGTAGCTCATGTGTACTCCACCTGACTTCTTTCATTGCTTAGTTTGAAATTCTCTTAAAAGAGAATTTTAAAATAAATTCTCTCAAAATTTTGAAGGTAAAATTAGAACAAAATTTTATACGTCAGGATGGGTTGGTTCAGGCACAATGTGGACATATACAAATCCAAATGATTTATTTAATTAATTTATTTTTTAAGCTCTTTATTGGAGTATAATTGCTTTACACTCTTGTACCAGTTTTTGAAGTACACCAAAGTGAATCAGCTGTATTTATACATATATCCCCATATCCCCTCCCTCCCACAACTCCCTGCCACCCTCCCTGTCCTGGCCCTCTAAGGCGTCACCCATCATCGAGTTGATCTCCCTTTGTTATACTGCAACTTCCTACTAGCTATTTATTTTACAGTTGGTAGTGTATATATGTCTATGCTACTCTCTCATTTCGTCCCAGCTTCCCCTTCGATGCCCCCTCAACCTGTGTCCTCCAGTCCATTCTCTGCATCTGCATCCTTATTCTTGCCCTGTTACTGGGTTCATCAGTACCATTTTTTAGATTCCGAGTATATGAGTTAGCATACGGTATTTGTTTTTCTCTTTCTGGCTTACTTCGCTCTGTATGACAGTCTCTAGGTCTATCCACCTCATTACATATAGCTCAATTTCATTCCTTTTTATGGCTGAGTAATGCAGAATTGATTTATAAACATTTAAAGGAGACTATCCCTCTCTCTCCCTCTCCTTTTCTCCTTCCCTTCCCCACCAATCTCCCCTTCCTGCTCCACGCTTTCTGCAACACTTACCACTATCTGACACACTAAATATTTTACTTCCTTATTTTCCTTCTCCTAAAATGAAACCTCCATGAGGAATGAGTTTTTGACTGTTCTGTTCACTAATATATCCCTAGAAAAGTGTCAAGCACATACTGGCATTCAAAGAGCTAATAAATAAATGAGTGAACAAATAGATGATAATAGAAGATGACAAATAAGTAAGTGAATAAACAAACAGATGATAAAACAAATGAACCTGGGTCCTAACATGGGTTCAGGGACCAACTGGTTAAATAACCTCAGGTGAGTTATTCTGGTCCTCGAAAGATCTCTATCATTAGCTTGTATAAACCATGACATTCCTGCTACCTTACAAAAGCAGAAACTATGTTGTGGGAGAATGACATCATTTCCTCTAGGCCAGTCAGTAGGATAGGAGAAAGCCAGGACTAGAAAGTCTCCCCAAACCTAAACATAATGCCCAAACTAAACTCTTATAAACAACAACAGAATTATGACAGAATTTAAGAATGTAAAAATTAAATATTCCTAAAGAGAAAATTCTTTTCTAGAAAAGGAATGCAGACTCCTTAGCTTATTTTTTTTCCACATTTTTTTACTGCCTCTACTCATTAAATCTCGGTGAACATTAACAAGCGTCTGTGGTTGAGAGAAAATGTTCCACAGCAGAAAAAGGAAATACACACCCAGTTTTTTATATGAAACTTTGGAAGGATTTAATATTTATCCTCAGACAAAATTATGAATAATCCTCTCAGAGAGTATGAAATTAGGATAATGGTTAGCTAAACAACAGACACTACAAAAGAGCACTAACTGCCCTCCGGTCTAATTCTTAAATATAAAATCACAATCCAGATAAACTATGAAAGACAGTGCATCTTCACTGGATGACTAAATATTTCTTTTACCATTAACAATTTCAAACTCGACAAAAGTAAAAATGGCAAGTGAATAAATAATTATTAAAGCAAAAAAGATACCACTAATTGGGGGCCCTCAGAACAGCTCAAATGTCATAGTCAAAAGGTTGTCTCAGACTCCTGAGGCCCTCAAGCCCAGGAGCTGCCACCAGGGGCATTTAGAGGAGGTGTGAGCTGTACAAGAAAATGCTCAAGCACTTTGCACTTTCAGGGAAATGACAAAATTGGATGTGTGATATTTCAAACAACTTTCCCTGGCAGACATGACCATCTGCTTCCAAGTCTACTTACGAACTCGTAGTCTCCATCCTGTGGAACTTTCCAATCTGAAGAGTTCTGCAGTGGGCCAGGGACACTCTTGCCAAAGCTGTTGATATTCTCCTTTTCTTTTTGTTCAAAGTATTCAAGGAAAGATGGTCTTGCAGGCTGCATGGTCTCATCCCTTCCTGAAAACCAAGAAAAATAAAAGGTGAAATACAGCATCTCAGGTTTCAGATAAGTTTGGTAAATGGATCTGTCTCCAGAGGGGCTGCTGTCACGGAATCAGTGGCTTTTTATTAGATAAGGAGTCCTTCAAGATTCCAGTGAAACCTATAGGAAAATGCACAGATACTCATGGAAAATACTCTTCATAGAATTTCAGAGGATTCATCTCCCCCACCCAGGGCCCCTTTTTCTAAATGGGAAGACTTGGTGATGCAATGACTCAGAGTCAGCTGCAACTAATACTTTTTGGATCTCCTATAGCAAAGAGTTCCTATAATATCTAGACTGAAAGCAGAGAAGCAAGCCAAAATATTCATTAATCATCTACATATATAATATGCCCCACAGGCACTAGAGTCAGGAAGGGAGGATGATACCATAGTGATTGATTTTCCATGGCAATCTCATGATCTAATTTGACTAACAAGAAAAATAGGCATGAAAAGAAAATCTAAGTAAATCACAATCCACTCCATGAAATACTACATAATTTTCAAAACACTATTTACAAATGGTTTATGATAAAGTTAAGGAGAAAAAATAAGATACAATATTACATATATGGTACAATCTCAATTCTGTAAAATCATATACACAGGAGAGAAAAAAAAAAGATTAGAACTGATTGTGAGAGTTACATGTGCCCAGGAGAGAAGAGAAATCCACCCAGTAAGATGGGTGGTCAGGGAAAATTGTTAGAAGGGCTTAGGTTAGCAGTCACATAGCAGGGCAGCTACACAGCAGAGCAGAATCAGTAGTTATGTAACAGCAGCTGCCATATGAGAGCAGAATACAGCGCTTACTAGATAGAACTAATAACAATCGCAGGAAGAATAACTTAACCTGGCATGACTTAAAAATCTAGTTAGCTGAATTTACCTATTTCATAATAGTCTAATACTGGAAGTACAGAATTTTCAGTACTTTGCATGAACATGTGAATTTATACTGCCTTTCCCCCAAGTAACCAGAAAAAAACCCCAGAAGGTTCAGAGCCTTAAGAAGTGAACGGGTAGGGGTTCAGAAGATAAAGAACAGCAAGCGTTTCTCTCCAAGCATCCTTGTTCCACACAATCTTGTCTCCTGACATCTGCCTAGTCCCAGTTTCGAGCCAGCACCCTGACTGCCTCCCAGATGTTTTTTATCTTACGCACCATCACCACTGCCAAGTTCAACAGCAGCCAATCCCACATTTGCCCACTTCCAGATGCTGCCAATAGCTTACTTCACTGTTGCTCCCTCATTTATTAGGGATTAAACACAATATTGGCTAGGACCCGTCAACGATTATGTGCTGAATGTCTGTTTTGTTTTGTCTGTTCTAGGTACGATGTAAAGTGCTTTTCATGCTTATTTTGTTTACTTTGAAGTTAAATTTAAGTTATTTCCTGATACAGTTCTGAAGGAACTGCAACAAAATAAAACTTGTAAAAATGGGGTTGTTTGGATTTCCTGACAAGTTCAGATGTGAAGTCCTTTTGATCAGTGCCTTCCTCTGGGACCACCAGAGGAGAAGGTTGGCTCAGAGACAACTCCGCAGTAAGCCTACCCATAAGTCTACACATAAAAAGAGGTGTTTAGAGGGCCTCCTTGAGCCAAGCAACTGTGACAGTGCTATGGATGGCTGAAATATGCAGTATGCAGTGTACTTTTATACAAAATATCCTGGGACTTCCCTGGCAGTCCAGTGGTTAAGACTCCGTGCTCCCAATGCAGGGGGCGCGGGTTTGATTGCTGGTTGGGGAACTAAGACCCCAGGGACCTAAGATACCGTATGGCACGGCCAAAAATAAATAAATAAACAAATAAAATTTAAATTTAAAAAAATCCTGACTAGATACTAGATTCAGACCAGCTGAAGAGAGAAGACAGTCTAGAAACTAAGTAGAAAGCCCAAATGGATACCCAAACAACTGGACAGCTGTTTAGAAAAAGATTAAACTGTATCCACACCTCATACCTTCAACCAGGAAAACACCAAATGGATAAGAGCTCTAATTGTAAAAATGGAAACCATAAGTACTAGAAGAAAACATGTGTGAATGCAATGCATTTAAAACCTGAATGAGGAAAAAGACTTTTTAATACATCGTGACAAAAACCCAGATGCAAAAAAAAAAAAAAAAAAAGTTTTCTTTGTTTGAAAAAAATATCACAAATTTCAAAAAATTAATAAGCACACATACACTATAAGCCAAGATGAAAGACCAATGATGAACTGGAAGAAAATATTTGCAACAAATAACCATAAAGGTTTCAAAAGAATTTTCTTTTTTAAACAAATTTTAGAGTTCTTTATATCTGAGGAAGACAAGTTCCCAAATATATAAAGAATTCTGAAAACCAAGGAAGAGAAGACCCTTAAAAAGGTAGAAAAATTGGCTAAAGATAGCATACATAAAGATATCCAATTAGTCCTTAAACATGAAAAAAATGCGTAGGTTCACTCATAAGAGAAATTCAAATCAAAATTACTTAGAGATGCAATTTCTTACATTTGAGATTGGCAAAAGCCAAAAGCTTGACAATACCCTATCTCCTGGTAAGGCTGTGGCAACACGGGCACTCTCTTACGCTGCTGAGTTGGGATGCAAAGTGGTACAAGCCCTACGAAGGGGATCTGGCAATATTTAAATATCAAAATATGAAACTGAAGAAGGTATAAAAAATGCTAGTGTGCTGTATTTAAACCGAGGTATTAACATGAACTCATGATTTATTAAAAAAAATTTTTGCTGAGCTTTTTTCATTAAAAGGTCTTGAAGCAATGGCCACCCCATTAGCAATGAGCACATCTAGCACTCAGATATTGGTTTCCCCACTACAAGGAACTAAGACTTCTTAAGAGAAATAGCTGATTACAGGTCTAGGACTGGAAACGTACAAAGTGAGTCTGGAACATCTTTATCTGTCAAAAAAAAAAAAAGTACAAAAACTGATATAGACATGTCAACAGGACATAGACACCACCTTGAGGGGCTTCCACTGGTAAATTCTGGGACACTTTGAGTATCAAAAAAAAAAAAAAAGGCATTGAATAAAAAGAATCCATGAGCTCAGAGTAATAATCTAAAAGTGAAGGGGGTTATGAGAGAAGGGAACAGCCCTTCTTTAGAAAAATCACCACCTGACAACTGTATTGTGGTAACAAAAGAGGCCACAGCTGACTCTCTGCATCTGCAGGTTATGCATCTGTGGGATTCAACCAACCTGGATTCGAAAATATTAAACAACAAAAAAAAATCCACAAAGTTCTAAAAAGCAGAACTGGAATTTGCTCCAAGCCAGCAACTATTTACATATTATTTACATTATATTTACAACTATTTACATAACATTTACATTGTATTAGGTATTATAAGTAATCTAGAGGTGATTTAAAGTATACAGGAAGATATGCGAAGGTTACATGCAAATACTAGGCTGCTTTATATAAGGGGCTTGAGCATCTGCAAACATCTGCAGATTTTGGTACCTGTGAGGCGTCTGGAAACAATCCCCTGCCTATATACCAAGGCACAGCTGTATCCTCTTTCTTAGGAAATACACACAAAACAAAATATCTCCTTTCTTAGAAAATACACACAATATTTGAAGGTAAGTCGCATATACCATGCACCTATCTCGCCTCATTACTTCTGTTATGTCAAATCTGTTTACCCAGCCTTCCTACATGCACACAGAAATGACTGAAATGAGTTCATCAATAAAAATGGGAAATCCTAGAGAGAAATAACAGGTAATTTAAATATGTTCTGTTGTGGAACTGTTACAAAAGCCATAAAGACATAATTTCAAAAAATCATATCCAATAATAAACATTGTATAATTGGTACAATATACATCTATGATGCCTCAGTAATTCCTTTCAGTTGCAATACAGGGGGATTTTAGAAACTCAAGTCTTTCAACCAGAGATGAAACACCAATGATAACATTTCTATAGTCTAATTCTAAACTATGTCATAAAGATCAAAGAAACATCTCTTAAGCTAGAGCAGAATTGTGTATCTAATTTCTATCATTGTTCAGATGAGAAAATGAGAACATATGCTTTCTACATATTTGAATTTTTCTATTTGATGACAATAGCCCTTTGCAACTCACTTAAAGATCTCTAATATTGTTGGAGTTAAAATACTAAATATTATTCTTTGACCCTTTCAGCAACTAAGGGTCACAAATAAGAAACTCTAAACGCTAACATGCCTTTCCTTTCATCTTCTGATATCAATATCAGGGACCTGATCATACCTAACATTTATTAGAAATCAAGGTTCCCAAAACTACAGTGAATTTTGTAATAAGAGAAGTTTTAATCTAATCACAGGGACTTCCCTGGTGGTCCAGTGATTAAGAATCCACCTTCCAACGCAAGGGTGGCTGTTCGATCCTTGGTCGGGGAACTAAGATCCCACATGTGGTGGGGCAACTAAGCCCATGTGTGCAACTACTGAGCCCGCATGCTCTGGAGCCCACATGCCACAACTAGAGAAGCCTGCAGTGCCACAACAAAGAGCCCGTGCACCACAACTAAGACCTGACACAGCCAAATAAATAAATATTCTTTTTAAAAATCTAATCACGTATTCAGGTATAAGCCAGGAGTAAAATGGACACACATATAGGAAACTTAATTACAGTGAAATGATTAAACAGTTACACGTACAGGATTACAAAATAGCTAAAGTGGATTCTGGAGACAGCACAATACACTACAAAAATCCCTATCCTGGGGTTCAAAGATCTAGATTCTGGTCCTGACTATATGATCTTGATTAAATCATAAGTTCCAATCTGAAAAAGAAGCCAGGGACCATATTATTTCTAGTGTCCCATTGCAGCTGTGAATGTTTCATAATACTATCACTTGCCAGTGACTTATGACAACATATTTCTGCCTAGTTACTAATAACCATTCAAAAGGAGTTCTTAGTCCAGAGGGATGATGACACTTGATCACTTCTAATCTAAAATATGCCACAAATTAGATGTGTGTGTGGACATAAACCAAAGACGAAACTGAAAAATAGTTAGGGCTCAACAAATATTTGTGACAAGACTGTCTCTGATTCTTTGAGTTTCATTTTGTTGTTGTTAGTGGTGTTTTGGGAGCTTTTTAAAAATAGATGGGAAAGGTGACTAAATTCTTCTTGGCCCAAACTGTCATAAAAATATCATCAAGAGATGCAGGTTACAAAAACCTTTTATGTAACTATAGCTGAAGAAATCAATGAATCTACTGGTAGGGAAAGACACCTCAACTGGCAAGAAATAATATGCATTCAAAAATAGGTGTATTTTTGATCCCTGTATTTAGTGATTCCAGAAATTAACTGCCTACATCACAATGATTCTTTCCTTGTATGTGAGGGTGCTTCACTAATGTACTTAGTTTATATGGAGGAAAGAGCACATCCATTGTGACCAACATTTTCTTAATAACACTGTAATTAAATCTGAGCACCTGTTTTCAGTTTGACTTTACAGACTGATGTTAATTCTCAGCAAACAGACCTGCATTACTATCATAATTAGCAACTAAGATAGCATGTTTGCAAAAATGGCCTCTATAATTCCCTCCTAGTAGCCTCGGTATCCTCTCCCTTTACTAGTGTCCTCCCACAATGACTAGGCCTGGCTGTGTGACTTGCTGTGGCCACTGCAATAGCAAATGTATTGCAAGCAGGGACCTGAAAAGTGCTTGCACATCCTACTACCGTGTAAATAAACCTAGTGAGCCTGCTAGATGGGCGGAAATACTATGGGGAGGGAGGCTTGGACCAGGTGGTCTTAGCTGAAGCCTTCAGAAGTAAGCCAGACCCAGAAGACCACTAAGTTTTGGTGTGGTTTGTTACACAGCAAAAACTAACTGATACAGTATCTGAGATCCATCTCAATCTCTCTCCATCACACCCACAGACATACCAATCTATATTTACAAAAAGAGTTCTAGTCTTTAGGAACTCAGGTTTCAAAATCAACTAACATTGACTGAATACTTTCTAAGCTTCAAGCTTTTTACTAGATGCTTCCACAGGATGTTGCCATCCAAACTTCATGAACACCATGTAAATAAAGTAGGAGGGAGGAGGATTTGCACTTGTTGGCACCTACCAAGTGTCACACAATGTGTCGTTCCGTTTCATCCTCCCATCTTTTGAGGTATGTACTACCACTTCCACTTTCTAGTTGAAAAATCTGCCTAAGGTTATACAAGGATAGGATCTGAACCCTGATCATCAGGCTTTAAGGCTGGCGAGCTGCCTTATGTATTGCAAATTCTCTAAAATCGAAATGAAAATTCTTGACATATCTGAAATGCCATTAGGTTGAACATAGACAGAAAGGGGGGAATGGGATTTTCCCAGTAACCTGATCTCTGAACTCTTCTTTTAGCACTCCTGAGCAAGTCCATCAAGCGGTTCTGAAAAGCGTGAAAGAATCATTCTCAGCTGACTAAAGGCAATGCTGTCCCCAGGGCTTCTGCTGGTGGGCTTTTTGTTTCAGTGCGAGCCAGGGGATTTTTTTCAGAGGTATCCCAGGAAATGAAGGCATTCCATTGAATGATAATACTAGAAACCCAAAGCCACTGGGAGAATGAACTCAGCAGAAAAGTCAAACTTTGAAAACAGCCATGTCTTGCTCTGATTCTTTTATCTGATGCAGGGAATGCATGAATTCCTATACTATGACTGGCCCATTCTTCTTTGTAAGCAGCATCTGACAAGCTAAATGGACAATTTGTCAAAGTCCACAAAGGGGCGAATTCCTAAGCAATGATATCTTATATTTATTTTTCTTTGAAAAATGCTATGTAAAAGCTGAAGGACCCAACAGTTCAAAATTCATCAACTGATGGATAAATAAATGTGGTATATCTATGCAGTGGAATGTTATTTGGCAATAAAAAGGAAAGAAATACTGATACACGGTACAACATAGATGAACCTTGAAAACAGAATGCTGAATGAAAGGAGCCAGTCACAAAGACCACATATTGGGACTTCCCTGGTGGTCCAGTGGTTGAGACTTTGCCTTCCAATGCAGGGCGTGTGGATTCGATCCCTGGTAGGGGAGCTAAGATCCCACATGCCTCGTAGCCAAAAAACCAAAACATAAAAAACAGAAGCAATATGGTAACAAATTCAATAAAGGACTTTAAAAAAAAGATTAAAAGAAAAAGACCACATATTCTATGACTCTATTTATGTGAAATGTTCAGAATCGGGAAATCTATAGAGACAAAAAGTAGATTAGTGGTTGCCTAGGGCTGGGGGGCGGTGAGTGACTACTAATGGATAGAGTTTCTTTTGAGGGTGATCAAAAATGTTCTAGGGATTTCCCTGGTGGTCCAGCAGTTAAGACTCCATGCTCCCAATGCAGGGGGCCCAGGTTCAATTCCTGGTCAGGGAACCAGATCCCACATGCAGCAACTAAAGATCCCGTGTGCCGCAACTAAGACCCAGCACAGCCAAATAAATAAATAAATAAATATTTAATTTTAAAAAAATGTTCTAAAACTAGATTGTAAACAAAATTGGATATATCCATACAATGGAATATTATTCAGCCATAAAAAGAAATGAAGTACTGTGATTATGCAGGATGTCAGGGCATGAACTGTGTGAACAAATCTTCACACCTGCTTCTCAACCCTTAGCTCTTTTTCACTGTATCTGTCCAGTTATTATTTTAGTGGCTTCTAATTCAATTTATTTACCTTTTAGACCTACCATAAATTATTTCTGAACTGCATCAATACCAAATTAAATCAACAAAGCATAAGAGAAATAATAAGATTGATTCCATAAAAGTGCCCTGGGTAGTTCTTCCAGAGTTGGTTCCATGGACTAGAGATATACCATGTCCTTGGATTAAAAGAATCAATATTGTCAAGATGACTATACTACCCAAAGCAATCTGCAGATTCAAGGCAATTCCTATCAAATTACCAATGGCATTTTTCAGAGAATAAGAACAAAATAAGTTACAATTTGTATGGAAACACAAAATACTCTGAATAGCAAAAGCAATCTTGAGAAAGTAAAACAGAGCTGGAGGAATCAGGCTCCCTGACTTCAGACTACACTACAAAGCTACAATAATCAAAACAGTTTGGTACTGGCACAAAAACAGAAATATAGATCAATGGAACATGATAGAAAGCCCAGAGATAAACCCATGCACCTATGGTCACCTCATCTATGATAAAGGAGCCAAGAATGTACAGTGGAGAAGACACAGTCTCTTCAATAAGTGGTGCTGAGAAAACAGGACAGCTACATGTAAGAAAATGAAATTAGAACATTCTCTAACACCATACACAAAAATAAACTCAAAATGGATTAAAGACCTAAATGTAAGGCTGGATACTATAAAACTCTTAGAGGAAAACATAGGCAGAACACTCTCTGACATAAATCACAGCAATATCCTTTTGGATCCACCTCCTAGAGTAATGAAAATGAAAAAAAATTTTAAATGGAACCTAATTAAACTTAAAAGCTTTTGCACAGCAAAAGAAACCATAAACAAAATGAAAAGAAAACCCATAGAATGGGAGAAAATATTTGCAAATGAAGTGATTGACAAGGGATTAAATATACAAACAGCTCATGCAGCTCTATATCAAAAAAACAAAAACAAAAAACAAAAAACCAAGCAACCTAATCAAAAAATGGGCAGAAGACTTAAATAGGCATTTCTCCAGAGAAGACATACAAACTGCTAAAAAGCACATGAAAAGATGCTCAACATCACTAATTATTAGAGAAATGCAAATCAAAACTACAATGAGGTATCAACTAGTCAGAATGGCCATCATCAAAAAATCTAGAAACAATAAATGTTGGAGAGGGTATGGAGAAAAGGGAACCCTCCTACACTGTTTGTGGGACTGTTAATTGGTACAGCCATTATGCAGAACAGTATGGAGGTTCCTTAAAAAACTAAACATAGAACTACCCTATGATCCAGCAATCCCTCTCTTGGGCATATATCTGGAGAAAACCATACTTCAAAAAGATACATGCACCCCAATGTTCATTGCAGCACTATTTACAATAGCCAAGACATGGAAGCAATCTAAATGTCCATCAACAGAGAAGTAGATAAAGAAGATGTAGTACATATATGCAATGGTATACTACTCAGTCATAAAAAAAGAATGAAATAATGCCATTTGCAGCAACATGGATGGACCTAAAGATTGTTATACTGAGTGAAGTAAGTCAGACAGAGAAAGACAAATATATATCACTTCTATCTGGAATCTAAAAAAACTGCACAAATGAACTTATTTACAAAACAGAAATAGAGTCACATATGTAGAAAACAAACTTATGGTTACCAAGGGAGAAAGGGGAAGGAGGGATAAATTGGGAGACTGGGACGGACATATACATACTACTATATATAAAACAGATAACTAATAAGGACCTACTGTATAGCACAGGGAACTCTACTCAATACTTTGTAATGACTTATATGGAAAAGAATCTAAAAAAAGTGGATATATGTATATGTATAACTGATTCACTTTGCTGTACACCTGAAGCTAATACAATATTGTAAATCAACTGTACTCCAATAAAAATTTTTAAAAAAGAAAACCAAAAAAAAAAAAAAGAAAAGAAAAGAAATGAAGTACTGATATATGCTACAACACTGCTGAACCGTGAAAACATTAAACTAAGTGAAAGAAGCCAGATACAAAGGCCACATTTTATATGATTCCATTTATATAAAATGTTCAGAATAGGTAAATCCTTAGAGACAGAAAACAGACTAATGGTTGCCTGGGGAGAGAGGGAAAGGGTAACAAGAAGTGACTGCTAACAGGATTGTGGTTTCTTTTGGGGATGATGAAAATGTCTGGAATTCGATAGTGGTTATGATTGCACAACCCTGCTAATATATTTTTAAAAACCAGAGAACTATATCCTTAAAATGGTGAATTTTATATGTGAATTACATCTCAATTAAAAAATTATAAATTAAAAAAATTAGACTGTGGTGATGGTTGTATAACTCTGTAAATATACTAAAAACTACTGAATTGTACACTTTAAGTGAATGAATTATATATCAATAACTCAATTTTAAAAAAACAGAAGGACCCCTTTTCTCCATTATTTACTTTCATTTCTGGATTCACATGAACTATAACACAATGCTGAGGTAGTCATAATTGGGAAGGAGCTTGACCAAAGACTGAGGCCCATCTTTTCCTTTGGAATGACCATCTACTAGACATTAAACTTTAGGCCCTTTCATTTTAAATGTTCATTTTCAAGACTGTCCTAGTAAACCACAATGGCTAACCTACTCTTTCCTTAATTCCTACAATAACTCTTTTCTACCTCTTTAAACTAGAAAACTAGGAAAAGCCTACATTTTCTTCTCTGTTTCATGCATGAATAGTTGCAAGAAAACAACTCAAGTAATCTCTCAAATGCTTTCTTCTGGCTTGGAATAATATGCCTTATCATAGGGTTGTTTGTGTTGTTTTTTAATCTAACATTTATTATGCGTGTGGTTTTTGCTTTTGGTTTTGTGACTGGGCACCTAAGTGCTTTACATGTATTAACTCATTTAATTACACAAGTTATTATCTAAGTTTCTGTACATAGCCATAAATACTTTTCTGAATGCTCTTTGAAACCACTAAGAATTGCTGGGATCGTAAGTTATAAGGTTGCCCAGAGTCCAACTCAAATAACTCTTCCAGGAACCAGTTTTGGTAACTGCCTCTGTGTAAGCTGACTTGACTTCTGGGCACTGATGCTCTGGTTCTTTAAGTCTAATGTGCTACCATATATCTATTCGAAGAAAACTAAATCCAAACTTCAAGGGGTTACTAACTAGAGCAATAGGGGCAGCACATAAAAAAAGATACAGACAAAAGGTTCACCTGTGAGAATGACCCACACCTTGGTTATTGCAACAATTTCCTAACTGGTCTCACTGTTTCCAGTCTTTTCAAACTCCATATCCTCCAACTGACTCTCCTAAAAAAATCACTTTGTTATATCACTTTTCTGATCAAAATGTCTTTATACTACCCTATTACCGACAAAGTCAAGTTCAAACTTCTTACTTTGGCATTCAAGGTCCTCCAATACCTGGTCAACACCCAATTTAACCAAACCAAATGTTCAATATATATCCCCTCCTTTCTGACTCTGCACTTGCCTGGAATATCCTCCCCCAACCTTTCTGTATATCTAAGTTCTCACAAACCCTATAACACTTTTCTGAACCACTTACCCCAGCATCTGGCTTAATATTATATTACTGCCTTCATATGCAGAGGTTCTATCTCCTCAGCTAAGTTATGTCAACATCAAATACCCTATCTGAAGCACTCAGAGTAATGCTCCAGATGTATAAGGAATTAGAAAGAATGGTAACAGCACAGCAGGCACTCCATACGTATTAGATAATGATAACGAGAAAAGTCTTCTTCCCCTTTTAACTTACAAATTCCTGCTCAGCAGCAAACATCTCATTTGGTTTTTCTACATTACACAGTAACGACACATAGTGACTACCTGATAAATACTGCTTGGTGGGTATTAAATATTTATTTTTAATAAATACTGGTTCTAAGCTGATATTTTTAGAGCATAAACACTTAAGAGAATCATCTGCTTTTTCTTTGGAATCCATGTAAATTCACCAAAATGCATCTCCAATTTTCTTGCTGAAAAAAATTAAGCAGGTCAGAACAGCTTAGAGCACCAGAAAAATACATTCCCCTAACTGATTAAAACGGATTTATCTGCTTCTTAGGCATAAGAGCCAAAGTATATCTTTGGCACTTTTTCCTCTTCTTCACTACTACCATGCTACTGCCCTCTTCTGGAAAATAGATTTCCCCCATGGCTACTCCTGGCTCTCCTTTTACCAATTTAACTCTAATGGAGCAGCACCTTATCTTCCCCCAAATATAGGCCTTGAGCCCTTCAGCCACGTCACACTGAGATCCAGTACTTTCATATCCTAATATGTGGTCTGGCAGGGGGTTTTGAACGAATTTTCAGGCACCACGTGTCTGTGCTTTTTGGCTCATCCTGAAAGAATCAAGAATGTTAATAGTTTCCAAAGATAAAAGTGAGCCCAACATCTGGACATAATTAGAAAAACTGCACAAACAATTAGGATTTAGTCCCCACTCCGGCAGGATAACCTTGAATTATCTGTGCAACTGTGAGAAAAGCCTAAGGACCAAGATCTCTGCTCTTCTGTTGTAAATCCCACCCTACAGGGAGCTTCTGATGAATGCACAGTGAACCCCAATGATTATTTTTTCAGGGATGGAAAAAAAAAATCCAGTCAGCAATAAACTCCACAGTTTTAAGATAACAGTTTGAAACTTCACAAAGGAAGGTTCACACAGGTCCAAAGTATAGCCTTCTTTAAAATCTACCATCTTATATTTAGAGCTACTGCTTTACAGATTCTCAAAACATGTTATCCTGTGGTCAAGAATTCAAATCTCTCTCTCTCCTCCGCACATTTTAAAAACATTACTGAAACTGACAAGTGGCCTTTCTCTAGATCAACCATCTTCATGCCAGTGCTGAGACACAGAAGTGGCACTTACAAAACACCATTAATACCAAGAGTAAAAACTAAAAAAACATAAAAAGCATGATTAACAAGAGAAAAGGAATTAGGATGCAGAAAAGCAGCCCTGGTTGAAGGAATTTTTAGGTCCAATGAAAAAAACCTCTGTTGTACCTATGCTAAAAGACCCACATACTTATTATACTACTTATCATTTTTAAGCATTTCTATGCTAAGCATTTTACATATCTATCTCCTGTTATCTTAACAACACAATAAAACAGGAACTCTTATGCCTCACTTTTTCAGACTAGGAAACTGAGGCTCAAAAAAGGAAATAACTTGCCAAAGCTGACAAGGTTTTATAAGATTCTGAGCCAAGTTTCAAACCAAAACTGGATTCTGGTTCCAAAAATTAATGTTCTTTCCACTACTCCTTTTTCTTTCCCCTACCCTTATTGAGAGATACGTTTTGAACCAAACTACATATTTTGAGTTTTAGCTTTGGTATGTATAAGCACACTAATGCTATCTGAAATTCTCATATGATGCTGACGGTGAGTGGCAAAGATACATGGACACAATATTCTCTGATGATAATTTTAAACATCCCGAGGGGATCTGAAATCAGACAGTAAGGTTATTGTAGTAAAAGAAGAGTTAAAATACCTGTAGTACTTTATGTCTTAGTAAATGTCCTTGCAAATGTCATAATCTGAGTCAGAGACAGAGAACACACAAGGGAGTCACTGTTATAACAATCCCCTTCAAAAAGCTGCAGGTGAAAAGAAAATAGGCTGTGAGTCAAGAATTTCCATCTTACGCAGCTCTGAAATTAGCATCTGATGGATGGTGTTGAAATAAAATCATTTTAACAAGATTCTGGACTTTGGTTTTAACATGAGAAAACTCACAGCAATAACAGGTGCCTTCATGAGACCTTGGACTTACTGCGAAATTATAAATACACAAAGTTTTTACCATGAAATACCATCACAGCAAATACCCAAAACACGGTTGTGAGTTGCTCTAACTTAATTATGCCATGATGCTTTAAAATTCTATTTCAAAGAGATTCATTAGAATACAATTAGAAATTTAAGTTTGAAATAGAAATCATCCACTCACTCCCTTTAGTTCACTGAGTCTAATTTAAAAGACTTGAGTCAGTGGAAACAATCTTTCAATTCAGTGGTCCAAGTTCTGCCTTGCGGTGGCCTAAGAAGCCTGGAGATAAGGAGGGGGAACTGGCTGCCATGTATCTCTTGGGAATGCAGTGAGGACAAGAAAACCATATTACAGCCAATGAGCCTTGGAAGGGAGAACCGTTATGTGTCAAATCTTTAGTAGATGAGATACATATTTTAAGTAGCCATTCTTTGGTCTGTCATTTCCTCCTTTGGAACAAAAGCATTTAACTGCCAAACTACAAATTTATATAAATCAGGCTCAGCTGCTCCAAGATTTTTTTTGTTACCTCTGCCTCTGAAAAAACATCTTTTTTTTGGTTGTTTTCAAAGATACTTTATATTTAAAGTATTGTTAAAGTATAATAATATAGTTTATTTGACAAACTACTTTTAACACGTTTTGAAAGCTTGGACACTCTCTACTTCTAGTATAGAACTAGAAGGTTCTCATTTGAGCTCCTAAATATAATATTCTATTTGATAATGATCACGTAAAACAGGAGAAATTCTCTTCCTTTAAAAAAAGATGCAAGATTTCCTAGGTTGCACAGTGGTTAGGAATTCACCTGCCAATGCAGGGGACACAGGTTCGATCCCTGCCCCAGGAAGATACCACATGCCTCGGAGCAACTAAGCCTGTGCGCCACAGTTATTGAGCCTGCACTCTAGAGCCCGTGAGCCACAACTATTGAGCCCATGTGCCGCAACTACTGAAGTCCTCGCACCTAGAGCCCATGCTCCGCAACAAGAGAGGCCACCACAATGAGGAGCCCACACCCCACAATGAAGAGTAGGCCCCTGCTCACTGCAACTAGAGAAAGCCCGTGTGCAGCAACAAAGACCCAACACAGCCAATAAAATAAATAAGTAAATAAATAAATTTATATAAAAAAAGATGCTTGCTTGAAAATGAAATGGTGAAACCATTTTTCTGCATATTAAGACACACCAAAAAAAAAACCCCACATATAATTTAATATAAAATACACAGATGGCAATATGTACAAAATTTCATTATTTTCACAGCACTACTAATGGTATTCAGTGCCCAATATATTATTTTGAATGACATATTAATAATTAATATAACTGAATCATTTTGCTGTATACTTGAAACTAACACAACAATGTAAAATACCTCCACCTCAATCTAAAAAGTGGACACAATATAATTTTTTTCAATAAAAGGAGTTAACTTAAAAAATTAACATTTTCCTAAACCTGTGTGATATGCTTGATTTTCTGAAACACCTATTTCTGTCAATATTAATGACACATGTAATAGCTGAATCAATAAAAACAATCTCAAGATACTGTTTTATTAGTAAACTCTTAAGTGAAACACTTGCAAATTTAAGAACTATCCCAAATTAGCCTCTTGAGGTTTATTTCTAAAAACTAAAAATTATGAATTAAAAATCATGTACTGTTTTATGCTGATGTATCATATGTACAAAACCTTCCAATGTTACAAAGACTATCTATCCAGACACCCTTCACCCAAGTTCCTCAAAGGTTAACATTTTACTCCATTCACATTATCATCCTTCAATCAGACTGATTGAAGCTATAAAACTATAAAAGATAGATTAATTGAAGCTATAAAAGCTAGCTATAAAACCTTGTCTGTTTATTGTCACAGTTGTGAGTCTTGATAATCAAAAACACCAACATTGGGCTTCCTAGGTGGCGCAGTGGTTAAGAATCTGCCTGCCAATGCAGGGGACACAGGTTCGATCCCTGCTCCAGGAAGATCCCACATGCCACGGAGCAACTAAGCCCGTGTGCCAAAAAAAAAAAAAAAAAAAAAAACAAAAACAAAACACCAACATCACAAAAGCCTTAGGTTTGAAGACCCTAGAAATAGGTGCCAAAAGACAAGAAAGGCAGGCTTTTCACAATATTTAACAAGAAGCCCTGTACCACAGTACCAACGAGGACTAGAAGTCAAAGGCTTGCAATCTAGGGTTACTTTAGACAAGATGCTGAACTTTTAACTTGAAATCCCTCATCCTGTATGGCAGGAAGCTCGTAACTAATGAACCCATATCTCAGGGAAGCTACGAAAGTCACATATAAAAGGAACAATTCCCCGGAAGAGTTAACAATTCTAAATCTATATGCATCAGACAATGGGGCCTCAAAATATAAAAGTCCTCCCCTGCAAAAATACAAATCTCAAAATTAACAAAAATAGACAAATCGCAACCACAGAATAACAATTTTAACATATCTCCCTCAGAAACCAAAAGATTCAATATCAAAAATTAGCGGGGAATAGCCATATTTGAAGACAATTAACAAGCTAAGTCTACTGGATATATACAGATTTCTACAAACGATTAAAAAACGTAGATTCTTTCTAAGGCATACAAACAACACTTAATAAAAATAAGTGACATATTAGGCCACAAATGTCTCAAGAAAATATCAAAAAACTGATATCACACAGACTGTGTTCTTTAGCCACATTCCTGAAATTGAAAATTAAAAATAAGCAGTTTAAAAAATTCATACAATTTGGTTTTCAAAAAGCACTTCTGAATAATTCATGGGTTAAAAAAGAAACACGGGGACTTCCCTGGTGGTATGGTGGTTAAAGAATCCATCTGCTAATGCAGGGGACATGGGTTTGATCCCTGGGCCAGGAAGATCCCACACGCAAATAAGCCCATGCACCACAACTCCTGAGCCTATGCTCTAGAGCCCACAAACCACAACTACTGAGTCCATGTGCCACAACTACTGAAGCCTGCACACTCTAGGACCTGCGTGCAACAACTACTGAGCAACCATGCTGCAACTACTGAAGTCCACGGGCCTAGAGCCCGCACTCCACAACAAGAGAAGCCACCGCACTCAGAAGCCCACAAACCACAACAAAGAGTAGCCCCCACTCACCACAACTAGAGAAAAGCCTGTGTGCAGCAGTGAAGACCCAATGCAGCCAAAATTATTAATATAAATAAATAAATAATCTTTAAAAAAAAAAAGAAATACGTAATAAGCACAAAGCACCACAAGCTGGGAAAAAATATTTACAATGTGCCACATATGAAACGTATGGGATGCAGTGAAAATTGAACTTAGAGGGAAAATTACAACGTTAGCTGAATACACTGGTAAGCAATAAAATTAAGCAGCTAAGTGTTCAACTCAAAAAACAAACAACAGGACCTCCCTGGCAGTCCAGTGGTTAATACCCCGTGCTTCTACTGCAGGGGTGAGGGTTTGATATCTGGTCGGGAACTAAGATCCCACATGCCCCATGGCACGGCCAAAAAGGAAAAACAAAAAAACAAAACAAAACAAAAACACGAACAATAAAATTTAACATCAATTTTGATTAAAAAAGTAATCTCTTAAACTATAAATAGACAAGAGCCTCTTTAGCCGGATAATGGGTACCTACACCAAACTGGCTACTAACTCACACCTGATTGTAAATTATTAGAAAAATTTTCTTTAAGATAAGGAATGAGCCAAGAATGCCCACTACCACCTCTATTATTGGAGGTATTAGTAAGACAGGAAAGTATATAAGCATAAAGATCAAAAGCAAAAACTAAAATTGCAATTCACAGACAGATTGTCTTCATTTTAAAAAATCTCCAAAAAATAAATAAAATAAATAAAACAATCCATAAAATTACTTTAACAAAAAGACCTAAAACATCTTTATGGACATAATTATAAAGTTATCTAAGAGTAGAAGATATAAGCCAAACAGATGGAAAGATAAACCACGTTCATGGATAGAAAGAATTAACATCATAAAGATGACAATTCTGCCTAAGTAACCTGTGTATTCAGTGCAATTCAGTCAAAATCCCAGTACTATTTTACAAAATGTGATACCCTGATGCTAAAATTTACATGGGAGAATAATGACATAAAGTTCAAGAGTAATCTGTACTGAAAGAAAAATAAGAAGGGGAAGGGGAACTTATTATTTTTATTTTTGGGTTTTTTTTTGTCTTTTCACCATCTTTTTTCTTATTAATTTTTACTGGGCTGTCGCTGCTTTACAATGGGCAATTTATTTATGATAGATGGTCAAGGAAGGCCTGAGAAGGACCAAAGATCTGAATGGAGGGAGAAAGCAAGTCTTTCAGATGGAAAAAATAAATTTAGGTGACTATAGCTCATATTGTAATTTTTTTTTACTTCCTGATATATTAAAGTTCTACACGTAAACAGCAAAACTTTATAAAACCTTTAGAAAAACAGGAGACTGTTTTTAAGACATTTGGGCAGCAAAGAATTTCTTTTTTTAATTGAAATATTTTTGACATACAAAATTATGTTAGTTTCAAGTGTATTACACAATGGTTTGACATTTGCATACGTTATGAAATGATCACCATGATAAGTCTAGTAAACATCTATCACCATACAAAGTTATTACAATATTACTAAGAATTTCTTGGTTACCAAAGTGGCAAATTAGAGGGGAGGGTTAAATTAGGAGTTTGGGATTAACATATACACACTACTATATATAAAACAGATAATCAATAAGGACCTACTGTATAGCACTGGGAACTCTACTCAATATTCTATAATAACCTACATGGGAAAAGAATTTGAAAAAGATATCTGTATATGTATAACTGAATCACTTTGCTGTATACCTGAAACTAACATAACACTGTAAATCAACTATACTTTGATATAAAATAAAAGTTTTTAAAAATATATTAAGAATTTCTTAAAGAAGGCACAAAAAGACATACAGTATAAGAAAATTCAGACAAATGTGACTTCGTGAAAATGAAAGTTGCTTTCTAAGAAAAGATCCTGAAAAATTAAAAGTACAAGCCACAAGCTGGGAGAAAATATTTACAATGCACACAACTGACAAAAAAATTAGTATCCAACAGTATAAAGAACCACTGAAAACCAGTAACAGAAAAAGAAAGAAAAAGAAAAGAAAAAGGGCAAAGGCTACTCCCAAAGAAAGCATCAGACTTGTGTAGTCAACATGGAAATAAATTAGATGAAAACGAAAGAGGCTATATGAGAAAAACTATAAACTGTCATCATTAATGTTTATTTTGATACATAAAATAACTTTTCCCAAGTCAGTTTGCAGATGAATTTTAAGTTTTATTTTTTTTTAAATGTATTCAATTACTTTTGTTAGGGCCATTTTAGTTGATGATAGTTTCAAAACTATATGCCTGGTACCATGCTGCTGAAAGAAAACATCACTTCTGGTTAAGGTCTACCAAGAAATCTGGGAAAAGAAAGGAAAAGTTGAAACTATTTTGAGAAGTTTTGACCAACTTCTTATTTGAACTTTGCCAAGTATGAGGTATCCAATCCCCTACCTAAATAAAATAAAGACATTGCCCTAGTGTTGCTGTGGTTACTTAAAATAGATGTTAAAATAAATAAATAACGGTCTCGATCTAGAATGAAGCCTTTCACAGAAAGGGGATTTGTGGACACAAATGGAACACCATTTAAACTCATAACCTATTACAGAGCTCCCTCTGCTGGCCCAGAGAAAGTACAATGACCCTGACACAGAACCTCTCAAGTCACTTCAGGAATGTGCCCTTCAAATCGTGAGGGCAAAATTCTTCTACGGTCCTTATGTACAAAAACTCACTGATACAGACAAATAGAAGAAGCCTTCCCAAATCCCCAAACTGATATTTTACCCAGTCACGGGTTTTCAAAGTAGTGTGGACCATGGTTTACCTCTATGGTTCTAACAGGCGTTCTTGGGGTCTCTCATAAAGCAATCAAGTCTCACCCCACTCTAACCTCGTCCCTCCAACCGCAATCTGATTCTTTATGGTAGATTCAGATACACACAACCAAAGCATACTCCCTCTGGTGTAACAAAACCATCAGAGGCAGGTCCCCTCTGAAAACCTTGTGCCCTTTGCGTGTGGACATCCTGGGGAAACATGTGGAGAAGCTAGGTACCCAAACAGCCAGCAAGGGTCACTGAAAGCTGAGACTTGCCATCAGACGTCCTTAACATGAGCCTTGGCCCTGTCCCTTAACAACACCATAAAGGGGCTCTGCTGAGGAGCAGGAAATATAATGGTTAAGAGCACGAGCTTTGAAATCAAACGTATTTGGCTTCAGGTCTTGGCTCTTCTGTTATTCACTATGTAATCTCAAGCAAGTTATTTAATCTCTTTGCAATTCACTTTCTGCTGCTGTAAAGGCTGGGCAGTATAGCTGTAATGATTAAGATATATGAAATGCTTATAAAGGATTAAACACTGCACCTGGTAGGTATTAAGTTCCTAATCATTAATGATTATTATTAACAGTTATAATGTTTATCCTCTTGGGTATAATAAATAATTTATATATAAAAAACAATTGTTTCTTTAAAAAAAAACTAAGTATCTCTGGAATCCCCCTCAGAGCCAGCACCAGTCTTACCGTGAATTTTGATGGGTTTTATAGTATGGATCTAATGTTAACATAAGGGTAGGCTTCCAGAATAAACCAGAAGTTCACTAGAATGAAAAAAGCATAGACTTTGGAGTTCTTTCAGTTGCCAGCTCCAGCGTTTACTAGCCATATGACCATAAGCAAATGTGAGCCACTGGAAAAAAACCACAATGTCTGAGTTAAACAGTTGATGAGACATGGCTCAAAAAAAAAAAATTACAGAATTAGAAGATAAATCCAGGGAAATCGCCCAGAAAGTGGCACAGAGAGTTTTAAAAAATGGGAAATATAAAGGGGAAATGGCTGTAAAGGAAGAAACTAAGTCTACTGATAGCTGCTCTTAATCCTTGTGGAATGTAAACTGGTACAAACCTTCTAGAGGACAATACGGCAACACATGCACATTAAACTGTTCAAACACTTGTGGAAATCTTTCATAGGAAACACTGAAAGGAAGGCAAAAGTTATACGTAGGATGTTCCCTGCACAGTTATTTATATTAGTGAAAAACTGGAAACAACCAAAACACCCAGCAATTGGTAAATGACCAAAAAGCACTGCTAAGTGTGATAAATATAAAAAGGACTATGGAACAATGTGAAAACATATATGATTATTCAATAGCAAATAATTAGAAAATAGAATATCTAGGCAAATTATTACCATATAGGAACTATACAGGCATATGGTCAAGAACAGGAGTTCTTTGGTGGAGTGAGAGGACTTAGGGGTGAACTACTTTCTTTTGTAACAGTGCATTAATATTGTTACAACTGTTAGTATAAATAATTTTTTAATACAATAAATGAGAATACAGGCAATTGAAATATCTAACTTTTCGAAGGTACTAGGTGAAAGCCTATTTATTTTCACAAATTTTAACCTGTAAAAAGTTCAGTTCTACATTAGTCATGAGTTATATAATTTTTATAAACATGTGGACAATTAGAGCTATAAGGGACAAGGAAAATAAATAAGATTAATAACTTTAATTTTATTGATTAGGGCATGAGGTCCATACAAGGAAAGAGAATTGTCCAGTGTAACATAGGTAGTTATTATCTGAGTCAAGCTTGCTCAGATAGTCTCCTTTAAATGTTTAAAAATCAATTCTGTATTACTCAGCCATACAAAAGAATGAAATTGAGTTATTTGTAATGAGGTGGATAGACCTAGAGTCTGTCATACAGAGTGAAGTAAGCCAGAAAGAGAAAAGCAAATACCATATGCTAACTCATATATATGGAATCTAAAAAAAAAAAAAATGGTACTGATGAACCCAGTAACAGGGCAAGAATAAAGATGTAGATGTAGAGAACGGACTTGAGGACACAAGGTTGGGGTGAGGGGCAATGGGGAAGCTGGGATGAAGTGAGAGAGTAACTTTGACATATATACACCACCAAATGTAAAATAGATAGCTCATGGGAAGTTCCCACATGTCATAAGGAGACAAACTCGATGATGGGTGATGACTTAGCGGGCCAGGATAGGGAGGGTGGGAGGGAGTCGAGGGAGGGTGGGGATATGTGTATAAATACAGCTGATTCATTTTGGTGTACCTCAAAAATTGGCACAGCAGTGTAAAGCAATTATATTCCAATAAAGAGCTTAAATTAAAAAAAAAAAAAAACAATTCTGAAGTGCTCTAATGTCTGAGATCTGCTTTATTATTTTTTTATATTTATTTTATTTTATTTATTTGGTTGTACCAGGTCTTAGATGCAGCAGGCGGGCTCCTTAGTTGTGGCATACATGTGGGATCTAGTTCCCTGACCAGGGATCGAACGGGGGCCCCCTGCATTGTAAGCACGGAGTCTTAACCACTATGCCACCAGGAAAGTCCCTGAGATTTGGTTTAAATTAATTCAGTTTGTTATTTTCTTTGACAGAAGGCTGAAATATGATGGGCATTGAGTTATTTTTGAAACCGATTATTTGTCCATAGGGGTCATGCTATTATTCTGTGTAACTGTATATATTTTAATTCCCCATAATGAAAAGTTTCAATAACTCCTAAAATAATGAGTAAAGAGCTCAAAATAAGTGGCAAATCTATCTAACTTGTGACTCAAAAAATGAATTACAAGACCTGCAACAGATTGTGAGCTAAATATATTTAACGTCATTTAACTGTGTCTGTTGAGGTTTTTAAATGGGCTTTTCCCTCATGACTATAGTAAAAGATGCATGTTTCTCATTAGACATGCTAAAACTATCCAAGTCCAGAAACTGAACAAACAACCCACTGACTTAATGAGCACTTAAAATATGAAAATCACATTTGGAACAAAATTAATTGCTTAAATTTAAAAAAGGTAGATTTCCCATAACGTGCATGCACAACACACAGCAATGGGTCAGCCTAGTTACATCACACAGGGATTACACTCATCTGTATAACTAAAGCCCTTATCACAAGTAGAAGATACAGCATTCCGAGTCAACAAAAAGAAGCCAGCAACTCATTGCTACAAGACAAACCTTCCTAACAAATCACATGGGCGAGCTACTTAAAAGAGCAAAAGGAAAACTAAATTTAGTTAATTTATGGAACACCAAATCTTGAGTCCAGGGGATGAAACATACGCTAAGAACACTAACTTACAGGATACACCATGATATCAGCAGTAATTTTTTCTCTGATAATAACTCTAGAAAATGATTTGGAAAATAAATAAAATTTAAAATACCTATAATCCCATTACCTACTTTTAATATTTGGTGTCTCTTTAGCTTTTTGATTGTTTTTTTCAGTCCTTTTTCTATGCACATATTCATTTATCTTTTTACTTTCCTGGAGTCATGCTCTAATTTTGATTCCTTCTTTTTTCATTCAACAACAATAAGTACTTCCTCAACTCACTAAATATTCCTCAAAAACAGGATTTGTAATGTTTTTGTGTGGTATAGTATTCCATAAATCATAATGTATTTGATCAATCATCTGCTACTAAACATTTAGGTTCATCCAGATTTTTTTGTACACTTACAATTTAGAGAATTCTTAAATATAATTTGTCTATTTGAATATAATTTGTCTTCAATTATTTTCATGGGCCAAATTCCTGGAAGTGGAATTTACTGTGTCAAAGGTTTGAATTTTTTAAACTCTTGATATGCACTACATTCCAGTAAAGTTAGACCAATTTACACATCCATCAGCAGGATTACTGCTCTTTCACCATCTGTATAATTCTGACCTGAAGCCAAACACAGATGATGAGCCTTGGCCCCAAAAGAGAAAAAAGAAAACAAGAAAACCTTCTCCCTTCAAAAACAAAGGGTTGATTATAAATACCCAGACCTGGAAGGTGAAAATTCGAGGGGGCTGTCTGAAGACCAAAGCCCTGGAACGGTCTGTTCCTGCCGCAATAAACCAGCTGCAGGTCCCCTGAACTCACAGCCTCTTGGACTTTGTGGACATGGCTCCCTCTGCTGGAACATCTCCACCCACCCTACTCACTGCCAACCTTCCTGCCTTTTTCCTCCAGGAATTTGTCAGTAATCCCCAGCCTAAACTAAATACTCTTCCACTCTGCTGTGCCAACACCCTCAGATTACCTCTGTGTTAAAGCCCATTTCATACGCCGAAGTGTAATCAATGGTCAGTCCCCCAGACTAGACAATGACTTCCTTCAGGGAAAGGACTGTTTCTTCATTCCCTGCTGTATCCTCAGCATCTAGCAAAGCACCTGGGATACAGCAGGCACTGAAGAGAAATTTACTGAATGAATTAATCCAATCAGTCACAAAGCAGTGGTCTAAAGCCGTGGTTAGAGAACCTCCTCTGTCTGTAAAGGATCAGACAACAAACATTTCAGGCTCTGGGGGCCATATGGTCTCAGTCATAACTGCTCAGCTCTGCCTTTGCAGTGCAAAAGCAGTCATGGATAATAAGCAAATGAATGGACATGGCTATGTTCCAATAAAACTTTATTGCCAAAACTGGGTAGCAGGACAGATTTGGCCTGTGGACCATAGTTTTCCAATCAATCCCTGGTTTGGTGGAAGAAACTCTAAATTTTAAGAAAGGAAGGAAAGTATCGCTTATATGTGGAATCTAAAAAAATGGTACAAATGAACTTACTTACAAAGTAGAAATAGAGTCACAGGTGTAGAAAACAAACTTATGGTTACCAAGGGGGAAAAGAGGCAGAGGGATAAACTGGGAGATTGCGACTGACCTATACACACTACTATATATAAAATAGATAATAAGGACCTACTGTACAGCCCAGGGAACTCTACTCAATACTCTGCAATGACTTATAAGGGAAAAGAATCTAAAAAGGAGTGGATATGTGTATATGTATAACAGATTCACTTTGCTGTACAGCAGAAACTAACACATTGTAAGTCAACTATACTCTAATAAAAATTAATTAAAATAAAAAAGGAAAGAAAAAAAAGATGATGAAAAGATCACAGAGACTTAACGCTTTAAACTTATGCAAAGTTCAGACTAAATTGTACGTTTAGAACTCGACTCAATTATTATTACCACTTTGTACTCCCAAATTCCTTTCTCTGTGACTTGGTCTGTAATGTACAGAGTAAGCGGAAAGGAAATAACTGAAGGGAGAGGAGAGGATGGCCCCCGTCGATGGGAACTGAGCACAGATGTTAGGCCTCAGTCACAGGCCAAATAAAAAGGATCAGCAGGATAAGAAAAACAGCAGAGATGGGTTTACATAGGAAGGGGTTGGACAGGACTCTTCAATTTGTACATTCATCCTTTACAGACTGAGAATTGGTAAACCTGGTTTAGACACACAGAGTATCATGAAAACTGAAGATAGTATGTATGGTAAATAGCTCAGAATTTCATTACACTTTGAATTAGACATCAAAACAATGTATGTGCTATGTAGAAAATGTATGATAACAAGAGCACAAGGGAGAGGAGGGAGAAGCAAAATAAGATATGCAAATGAACAAAAAATACATGAAAATCTGCTCAAAAGCGTTAGTCATTAGGGAAATGTAAATTAAAACCACTATGAAATACCACTACACACCTGCTAGATTATCTACATTTACAAAGACTGCCCATACCAAGTACTGGCCCAGATGTAGAACCATTGGAACCATCACACATTGATTTGGGCAATATAAATTAAACAGTCATGGACCTCCCTGGTGGCACAGTGGTTAAGAATCTGCCTGCCAATGCAGACACGGGTTCAAGGCCTGGTCCAGGAAGATCCCACATGCCGCAGAGCAACTAAGTCCATGTGCCACAACTACTGAGCCTACACTCTACAGCCTGTGAGCCACAACTACTGAACCCACGGGCTGCAACTACTGAAGCCTGCACTCTATAGCCCATGCTCTGCAACAAGAGAAGCCACCGCACTGAGAAGCCTGAGCACTGCAATGAAGAGTAGCTCCCAGTAGTACAGACATATATATACTACCAACTGTAAAATAGTCAGTGGGAAGTTGTTGTATAACAAAGGGAGTCCAACACGAGGATGGAAGATGCCTTAGAGGACTGGGGCAGGGAGGGTGGGGGGGAATCGAGGGGGGGGCGTCAAGGAAGGGAGGGAATATGGGGATATGTGTATAAAAACAGTTGATTGAACCTGGTGTACCCCCCAAAAAAATAAAATAAAAAAAAAAAATAATAAAAAGAGTAGCTCCCGCTAGCCACAACTAGAAAAGACCTGCACTCAGCAATGAAGACCGAGACACAGCCAAAAAATAATAACAATAATAAATAAAATGTTTTAAAAATTAAGTAATCACTTAAATTAATCACTTACACCAATAACAATCACTGTAAATTAAACAAAAATAAAATAAACAATCACTTTGGGGGAAAAAATATGTATGTGCTCACCTCCACAGATCAAGGAAAATAAGGAAAAACTGACGACATTCAATGAGAGAGAGGCAGTTCAGGTTCGAAAGTCAATCCCTTCTTGTTGCTGATGCTTTCCTGCCTCTGGCTCCACATGCCAGCTCCCTCCCTCCCCGAACCCTCCACTGCTGCCCCGACCCTCCAATGCCCTTACTTCTTTGGCTTTGGCAACAGAAGGGAGCTTCAGCCTGAGCCCACGGGGACTATGAGAACCTGCTCTCTCTGGAAACGTGCATGGTCCGCCTGCAAAGCTAGCCTATCTAATCAGGGCCTTACTTTTCATAGTGCCTTCCTCTTCCTCCTCCTCCCCTGCGTTGATCACCATGGTGCCCAGCTGGGATGGCAACGTGTCGTTGTCATCGTGCTCGATCATGGTGTTGGCCCCGTCACTCATGGTGCTGGCTACTCGGACGGTGCCCATCTCGTCCCCTGCTGCCCGGACCATCGTGCCAGAATCCATTTCATCCTCCTCCTGGAAAAGGACGAAATCTCAGATGAAGGCTAATCTGATCAAAAGATTGAGTTTTCTGAATTACTCTTACCCATTTTGGTGCAGATATTTCTGGATTTGACGCTAACCTGGGTTCTAAACCCACCTTGTAGAACTGAGAGCACTCTGTTTTTTACATTGAACTATAGTTGACGTATTATACATGTTGCAGGTGTACAATATATTGATTCATAATTTTTAAAGGTTATACTCCACTGAGAGTACTCATTCAACCAAAGAATATTCATTTATCCATGTGAGAGCCGCATACCTAACTCTAAAGGAACTTCTGCCTCTCCCCTTCCTCTCTCTTTCTTAATAGAATTTTTGTAACATTGCTCTAAGGAGCTAAGGTGCACACCTTTGGAGTCTCAGGGCTGTGAGGGCATCTATAAGTGCAGAGTCTATGTATTTAGTATGGATCCTAGATTCCCCAAAAGGGCACAGAAGAACCCAGTCTCAGACCTGAGCATTCTCTTTCCCGAATAAAAAGTTAAACTGAAGAAAAGATATGGAAGCAAAAGAATAAGATGTGGAAGCGTCTCAGGAAGCACCGTGAAAAGAACAGGCACAGACCCCACAAGCCTCTAGGAAGCCCTGGTCCAGGACAGGATATGGTTGTGCAAGAAGAGTCTCCAGCTCCAGGCGGATCCCACACCTCCGACTCGTCTTACCTGGCTGGCAATCATGAAATAACAAGCACTAAGGCCCAAGGCGCACTGCAACGCCTGCCACTCACTGAGTTCTCTTCATCCTCCTGGTCCACCTCCCGCTGCTGGGCTTCCTGGCGTTTCAGCTTCACGTCCATGGCTTCGTTAATTAAGTCCCGCAGAATGGACACTCCTTTGGCGCTCTTGACAAACGGGTGCTTCAACAAGAAAGTTGAAGATGATTTATACGGCACCAGGGCCAAAACAACTGCCTGGCACATGGCAGGAACTTGATCGTCTTTGTTGGATCAATCAGTGAATCTAATCTTTCTCTTTATGCTTGGACAACAGCTAACCCACATTCGCTTTATAACTGAGCAGGTGCATTCAGGCTTTGCCCATCTCTTTTGGCTTGGCTGGAATGTTTTCCTCCATTTCTACCAACTCTGGAAATTCTCGACAGGCTGGCATCGCCCCCTAGAGGAAGTTCTGTAAACATCTTGGGAGCTTGTTTGAATGTTTGGAGAACACAAACTATGTGGGACACTTGGCAGGGGGCAGGCACACAAACAATCCTGTAAAGTGTGGAACAGTCCTATGTAACAACAAACTGTAGCACATTCTCCATGTTTAAAGTGTCTCACAGTACAGATACATGTACATTATTTGATAAATAATGCTGACAAATCTTTTCAAGAGATAAGCAAAAAGTCTAGTAATTTGGGAGGTGATTTTGCAGAAAGGGCTTAAGTGGAATAAAGACATTGTTCGAAAATCACTGAATAGTTTACTCCTCCTGCTTATTCTTTCTATCAATGTTCTATAGCATCTCCAACTATGTATTTAGGTAAAAAGGATTTTAGTGCCAAAGTGTAATTACTGCAGAAATATTAAAAGTGGTCACAAACGTAACAGATGCAGGCCCCAGTATTATTCAATCTGCAAGGACACTTGAAATACAGGGATATTGCTGACTTTCCCTTACAGAAAGGGCTTAAAGTTTTTAATGTTAATACTATCTTACATTTGTGTTGTTTGCCCTTGTAACACAGTAAGAAATCTAGAAAGTTACATGTGGAAACTTTTGGGGGGCGGTGCGGGGTAGGGAGCAATCCCTGTTGTTTTCCAAACTTATTCTGACATTGTCCTCAGTGTTTATCTGCAATCCATTCTCTGTTCCCCAGCACCCGTCAGAGGATACAGGCCCCAAGGTCTTTGTAAGGGCTCTAGAGGAGATACCTTGTCCATAAAACTGCATCACTACCCCATTCAGGCGAGAAAAGAATTTGCCACTACTCTTAGAAAAAAAGACCCAGCTTGTTTGCATGAATATCATATTTCCTTGTTCTCTCTACTGGGCAAGTCTATACGATCATTTCCCTCCTCTTATCATATGCAAATGAATCTGCCCTGTTATTACTTAACATTAGATTTCTGTTAGTGTCCATCCACTCATTTTCCCGTGTTTCCTGAATGGACTGGTTTCTGTTCTTCTTACTGCTCTTAAGTTTAAACTCATACATGATGCTATTAGGTACAGGTGTCTAATTACTGTACTTCATTATGTCTCTAAGTTGAAAAGCTGGAGCATTTCTATATTGACACATATATTATTTTACTATAAATTATTATCCTTATATTTCTCCACCATATAACAGACATTACACTGATTCTTCTTAAATTATGGGCAAAAATAGATTTTACCATGTACGAGTTTCATTCCAGAAGGATAATAAGCTCTAAAAAAAAAAATATGTATTGGTTATAAAAAAAAAAGGGGCACTGGATCTGACATGATTGAAAACCATTGGCCTAGCTCAATAATAATAGCAGATATTTATCAAATCCATAAAACACTATCTTTAATATGCATAAAGCGTCGTTCAAAGTCACGCATATTAACATCACTGATGAAGACAGATGCAAAAATCCTCAACAAAATACTAGCTAACAGACTCCAACAGCACATTAAAAAAAATCATACACCATGATCAAGTGGGGTTTATCCCTGGGATGCAAGGATTCTTCAATATACGCAAATCAATCAACGTGATACATCATAACAACAAAGTGAAGGATAAAAACCATACGATAATCTCAGTAGATGCAGAAAAAGCTTTTGACAAAGTTCAACATCCATTTATGATAAAAGCTTTCCAGAAAATGGACATAGAAGGAAATTACCTCAACATAATAAAAGCCATATAGGAGAAAACAAGAGCCAACATTGTTCTAAATGGGGAAAAACTGAAAGAATTCCCTCTTAGAACAGGAACAAGACAAGGGTGTCCACTCTCACCACTATTATTCAACATAGTTTTGGAAGTTTTAGCCACAGCAATCAGAGAAGAAAAAGAAATAAAAGGAATCCAAATTGGAAAAGAAGTAAAATTGTCACTCTCTGCAGATGACATGATATTACACATAGAAAACCCTAAAGATTCTACCAGAAAACTGCTAGCACTAATTGATGAATTTAGTAAAGTAGCAGGATACAAAATTAATGCACAGAAATCTCTTGCATTCCTATACACTAACAACGGAAGAGCAAAAAGAAATTAAGGAAACTCTCCCATTTACCACTGCAACAAAAAGAATAAAATACCTAGGAATAAACCTGCCTAAGGAGGCAAAAGATCTGTATGCAGAAAACTTTCAGACACTGATGAAAGAAATCAAAGACAACAAGAACAGATGGAGGGACATACCATGTTCCTGGACTGGAAGAATCAACATCGTGAAAATGACTGTACTACCCAAAGCAATTTACAGATTCAATGCAATCCCTATCAAATTACCAATGGCATTTTTCACAGAACTAGAGCAAGAAATCTTACAATTTGTACGGAAATGCAAAAGACCCCGAATAGCCAAAGCAATCTTGAGAAGGAAAAATGGAGTTGGTGGAATCAGGCTTCCTGACTTCAAACTATACTACAAGGCCATAGTGATCAACACAGTATGGTACTGGCACAAAAATAGAAAGGAAGACCAATGGAATAGAATAGAGAACTCAGAAGTAAGCCCAAACACATATGGGCACTTTATCTTTGACAAAGGAGGCAAGAATACACAATGCAAAAAAGACAGCCTCTTCAATAAGTGGTGCTGGGAAAATTGGACAGCAACATGTAAAAGAATGAAATTAGAACACTTCCTAACACCATACACAAAAATAAACTCCAAATGGATTAAAGACCTACATGTAAGGCTAGACACTATAAAACTCCTAGAGGAAAACATAGGCAGAACACTCTATGACATACATCAAAGCAAGATCCTTTTTGACCCACCTCCTAGAATCATGGAAATAAAATCAAGAATTAACAAATGGGACCTCATGAAACTTAAAAGCTTTTGCACAGTGAAAGAAACCATAAACAAGACAAGAAGGCAACCCTCAGAATGGGAAAAAATAGTTGCCAATGAAACAACGGACAAAGGATTAACCTCCAAAATATACAAGCAGCTCATGCAGCTTCATACCAAAAAAGCAAATAACCCAATCCACAAATGGGCAGAAGACCTAAATAGACATTTCTCCAAAGACATACAGACGACCAACAAACACATGAAAAGATGTTCAACATCACTAATCATCAGAGAAATGCAAGTCAAAGCCACAATGAGGTATCACCTCACACCAATCAGAATGGCCATCATCACAAAGTCTGGAAACCACAAATGTTGGAGAGGTTGTGGAGAAAAGGGAACTCTCCTGCACTGTTGGTGGGAATGTAAGTTGGTACAGCCACTATGGAAAACAGTTTGGAGGTTCCTTCAAAAACTAAAAATAGAACTACCATATGATCCAATAATCACTACTGGGCATATACCCAGAGAAAACCATAATCCCAAAAGAAACATGTACCATAATGTTTACTGCAGCACTATTTACAATAGCCAGGACATGGAAGCAACCTAAATGCCCAACAACAAATGAATGGATACAGAAGATGTGGCATATATATACAATGGAATATTACTCAGCTATAAAAAGGGATGAGATGGAGCTATATGTAATGAGGTGGATAGACCTAGAGCCTGTCATACAGAGTGAAGTAAGTCAGAAAGAGAAAGACAAATATTGTATGCTAACTCATATATACGGAATCTAAAAATGGTACTGATGAACTCAGTGACAAGACAAGAATAAGGACGCAGATGCAGAGAATGGACGGGAGAACTCAAGGTTTGGGGGGGTGGGGGGTGAAGGGGAAGCTGAGACGAAGTGAGAGAGTAGCATAGACATATATATACTACCAAGTATAAAATAGATAGTCAGTGGGAAGTTGCTGTATAACAAACGGAGTTCAACTCGATGATGGATGATGTCTTAGAGGACTGGGACAGGGAGGGTGGGGGGGAGTCGAGGGAGGGAGGGAATATGGAGATATGTGTATAAAAACAGATGACTGACCTTGGTGTACCTCAAAAACTGGTACAAGAGTGTAATGCAATTATATTCCAATAAAAAAATTTAAAAAATATAAATAATTTAAAAAAAAAAGTCACACATATTATATGACTTAATCTTCACAGCCAACATATGGGGCAGGTACTTGACCTCCATTGTGTAGATAAGAAAACTAACGTAACAGAGAGGTTATGTTACTTGCCCAAAGTCATAGAGCTAGCAAACAGGGAGCCAGGATTCAAACCTGGGCAGTCAGGCTCCAGAATCCAAGCTCCTAAATATTAAGCATACTGCCCACCAAATCCCACCCATCCTTCAAGGCCCAAGCACAGAGGTTACCTCCTCCAGGAAAGCAGTCCTGCTCTTACCAGTCCAAAGTGGCCTCTTTCCACCCTGTACTACAATAGCACCTACCATTAATTTCAGTTCTTTGTCAGAATTGGGTATCTTTCATGGCACTCCTGGTTTAGAATAAAAAAGACTTAGGTCCTAATCCTTGCTTTGCTGTTTCCTAGCTGAGTGGCTCTAAATGAGTTAACCTCTCTAAATCTCCATTTTCTCACCTATAAAATTAAAATAACACCCCTCTCTCACAGGGTGTATGTGATGATTAAATGGCATAACATGCAAAGTATCTAGCACACAGTAGGTGCTCAATAAATGTCAATTCCTGTTCTCTAATGCCATAGAGCCCTGTATTTTCTTGCATTATTGTCTAGTTCAATGATTTAACATTATTTCCTAAGAGGTTATATTCAAACCTCCCTAGAGATAGGGAATACCTCATACCTCTTTACCATCTCCACGTGGGTGGGTTAACAGCATCTTTTGGTCAGCCTGTGAGTGAAACAGAGAGAGGCAGCATTCCAGGGTGATTCATACCTGTAGGAGTTGAGTGGCCGTGGCTCTCTGATCAGGGCTTTTTACAAGACACTGCTTCACAAAATCCATGAAGCTATCTGACCACAGTTCTGGCTTTCGGAATGTGGGAGGTGGGTTGGTAGGAATCATGAAGATTGCCTAGTTGAAAAAAAAATTTGGCAAAATAAAAGTGATGCTTCAATAAAAATATGACTGGAAATACATCTGGAGTGTGATAAAATGATTTTTCTCTTCTCCACTATAAGCCCAACCAAATTACAACAAAAATCTAGCTATTTCAAACTAGATCATGGTAACAAATATAATAATAGTGAAAAAGTTTGAAACATTGCGAGAATTACCAAAATGTGACACAGAGACATGAAGTGAGCAAATGCTGTTGGAAAAATGGCGCTGATAGATGTTCTTTACACAGGGCTGCCACAAACCTTCAATTTGTCAAAAACTCAATAAAGTGAGGCACAATAAAATGAGGTATGTCTGTATTATTTATTGAGTATCCAATAAAAGAGGTACAGTTTTTTAAAAAAATAACACTGTTTGCAATAAGCAGCTTAAATTACATTCTTTAAATCTAAAAATATAACGAGCAAATCTCCCCACCCTTCTCAACTTCTGCCCCCTCAAAAAGAAGGGAGCTTATCTTTGGGCACATGAATACTTTTTTAAAAACTTTTAACAGAAGGCCTACTTAATCAGAGGAGAGGAGGAGCTGAGTTGGGCGGTATGGAGAGGACTACAGAGCCCCTGAGGAAGGTAGGGTTGAGGTCTTATAACAGTGCTATTATGAGGGGTTCTGGGGGTGGGGAAAGCTTGGAAACTGCTTATCTTAGCAACACTAAAGGAGTTTCAATGGAGACTGAACCCATGGGCCCTTCATACTCTGAAAGTGGATGGAAGTTGGAGAGTACAGAGTACAGAACTTACATATGTAAATACCTACAAGGGCCAGGCAGGAAAAAGACAACAAATGAATCAAACGCAGGGACATGTGTTTAAAAAAATAGTCTACTTTCCTCTTGATACTACTCTTAAGTCTACTTTCCTCTTAAAACATTAGAGCAAACACTGCAATAAGTGACAACTGCAATAAGTGATACTTGGTGAAAAGGGAGTCGTGGAGACTGACACAGTGGAAAGCCCATGCCCTGTCCAGAGGAAAGAACCACTGCTCAGCTCCACTTAATGTTGTTATGTTAAAATGTGAGCACCTGAACTATTAAAAACATACACCCTGTGCAAGTCAGCCAGGCATTTCCTGGCCCATGTCCTGCCAGAGGGCTATCGATACACAACCTCTGGAGTGGAGAGGGGTGGATTACACTTGACTTAATTAGTGACTACAACTAGTGGAAATGTATCACCTGCAGTCTAGACTGGCACTTATCAATTATTTACAATCAATTCATTTCTTGCTTGGTACCTAACCAAGTAAGACATTTAACTAAGTTTCTAATGGTCACCAGTAACTAACCATGCCACTCGTTTTCTGTCCATTTCCTTACCCTCATTGGATGGATATCAGCATACGGAGGCTTTCCTTCAGCCATCTCTATGGCCGTTATTCCCAGCGACCAGATGTCTGCCACACAATTGTACCCAATTTCTTGGATCACTTCTGGAGCCATCCAAAAGGGTGTTCCTATCACTGTATTTCGCTTGGCCATGGTATCCTAAAATAGAAAGGAGAGAGAGTGACACTAAGCATTAAAACTATTGAGAAAAAGAGTCCTTTCCAACAATAAGAAATGTCTTGGACTTGAAATACACACACAAACCACACTCAAGCAGGGTTGATCACGTAAGTCACAAAAGAAATTCACATGATGTAGAAACACAAAAGATCTTCAATTATTAAAACACAAAACATAACAATCAATGAAACACTAAAATGAGATTGACTATTAATAACTATTGCTGCTAATAGCATAGAAAATCAGGCACTAAAATCCAATGTTACAGGAGCATAAACTGGTACAATGTTTTAGTAGGCAATTTGGCATTATTTATTAACTTTAAATATCCATATTCTTTGATTCATATCTATTTCTAGAAACGTGTCCCATGTGTAATTACCCCAAGATATATGCACAAGTACTGTAGAAATATTTGTAATAGATGGGGGGTGGGGAGAAAAAGGAAACAACACAAATGACCAACCATAGGAAGTAAGTTAAATACAATAAATATCCATACAATGAAACACCATGTTAAAAAAAAAAAAAGGACCTAGATACACTTTTCTGACACAGGAAAAATGTACGAGACACACTGAGAAGGAAAAAGTGTAGGTTCAAAACTATATATGATATAGCCTTGTCTTTATAAAAGAAAAATAATGATCAGAACAGCAATAGAACAACAACCAATAATAATAATGTTGTTATACGGATAGCAAAAAAAATCTCCAAGCAATATATACCAAACTATTAACAACAGTCACATAGAGAAGACAGAATCACAAAGGACTTTTACTTTCCACCCCGTACACTTTTGTAACACTCGGTTGCATCATGTGAGTGTGTATTACATCTGCAATCAGGAAATTTAAAAAACAGACGATCATATATATGTGTGTACACATATATACATATGTAATTTTATTTTTTATAATATATACATATATTTTATGTAGTATTATGTATATAGAGTCCTACTTTGGGGCTTAAAGAATATATGAATATACTACACATGGGAAAATAACTACTTGCATACTTCCCCAGAATGGCATGGCCCTAATGAGAGAGAACTTTTCTAGAATTCCTGTGCTTTAGGAAGAGAAAGATTTTAAACAGAACTAAATATACAACAGGACTTCCCATCAGCATCACCCATGTTCCTTCTAAAATGTCTATGGCTTAAGTTAGGTTATGCCAGCCAGGAGCAAATGACAGGTAATATTTTTAAATTTTAAATTGTCAGTCCTATGTAAGAAATTAACATAGGAACTAACTTACTGCTTAAGTCACTTCCTTTGCTCTGAAACTTCAAATCTGCACCAGTCAAGTGGTGATAGTCGAAGCTGTTTTCAAGGATTATTTCTAATTCGAAATGGATATTTGGATAACTAAACAATTTTTGAACATTGACAGTAACGAGTAGATACTAACCTAACTAGATCTGTATTACAAAGTTACATTGGTACAGTAGCATAGCAACAGAAAAGATTAAGTCCAGAAACAGATTATGACACCCACACACACACACACACCCTTATATGTATGTATACGTATAATTTAAAGATATGATTAAAATGTCATTTTTTTTTTGCTATTGTTTTTTCTTCAGATCTGTATTGGAGTATAATTGCTTTACACTGTTGTGCCAGTTTCTGCTGTACAGCAAAGTGAATCAGATGTATTTATACATATATTCCCATATCTCCTCCCTCTTGAGCCTCCCTCCTACCTTCCCTACCTCACCCCTCTAGGTCATCACCAATCATCGAGTTGATCTCCCTGTATTATGCACCAGCTTCCCACTAGCTATCTGTTTTACATTTGGTAGTGTATATATGTCAATGCTACTCTCTTACTTTGTCCCAGCTTCCCCTTCTCCCCCACCCCCCATGTTCTCAAGTCCGTTCTCTCCATCTGCATCTTAATTCTTGCCCTGCCACTGGGTTCATCAGTACCATTTTTTTAAGATTCCATACATATGCGTTAGTACACAGTATTTGTTTTTCTCTTTCTGGCTTACTTCACTTTGTATGACAGACTCTAGGTCCATCCACCTCACTACAAATAACTCAATTTCACTCCTTTTTATGGCTGAGTAATATTCCATGGTACATTAAAATGTCATTTTTAATCAGCAAGCAAAGGATAGACTATGGGGAGGGGAGGCACTAGGCATCTGTCTATTCATTTGTAAAACTCTATACTTAAATTCCTACCTTATGCTTTCACTAAAATAAGTTCAAATTGGTTGAAAATTTAAATACAAAGAACAAAATCCAAAAAGTACTAAAGGAAAGCATAGATGAATAGCTATATAATGTTGGAGCAGAAAAGGACTTTTAAAGCATGACATCACAAAGATGGCAATATTTTCCAAATTGATTTATGATTCAACACCACCTCAACACAATTCAATTCAGTCCCAACCAAAATCTCAATGACATCTCACTGTTTATTTTTGTTTTTGTTGCTTATGCTTTTAGTATCATGTCCAAAAAACCACTGCCAAGACCAATGTCAAGGAGCTTTCTCCCTATGTTTTTATCTAGGAGTTTTTGGGTTTCAAGCCTTGTATTTACGTTTTCAATCCATTTTGAGTTAATTTTTGTGAGTGGTATAAGAAAGGGGTCCAGTTTAATTCTTTTGCGTATAAATATCTAGTTTTCACAAGATCGTTTATTGGAGAGATCATCTTTTCCCCACTGAGTATACTTGGTTCCCCTGTCAAATATGAGCTGACCATATAAGCATGAGTTTATTTCTGGGCTCTTGATTCTGTTCCATTGGTCTATGTATCTATTTTTATGCCAATATCATACTGTTTTGATTACTTTAGCTTTGTAATATAGTTTAAAATCAAGAAGTGTGAAACCTCCAGCTTTGTGCCTGTTTCTCAGAACTGCTTTGGCTATTTGGGGCCTTTTGTGGTTCCACATGAATTTTAAGATTGCTATTTTCTATTTCTGTGAGAAAATGTCAATTACTAAATGCAATTGATATTTTAAATTATAGTATCTTTTATATAGCACCAGGAGATTTTTTTTCAATTTGGTTTCCTTATTAAGATTGTGATTTAGATAATATTGTTTAGTACTGTTTACTTATGTGTTAACAAGAAAATCTTTGGAAGAAAGAGCCCACACATCACAGTATGGAATAAGTTCTTGAGGTTTTTTTTTTAACATCAAAGCAATTGTTTGTGCTGTTGCAATACCTATGAAACTCCCTAACATGTTCCAGGCACATTTAAATTTTTTTTTAAATAAAACCTGTACATAATACCAGCTCTAAACAAACAAACAAACACACTACATATGTATATATTTTTCTACTACCCAAGAAAACTGATACATGAAACTGTTGCAAATTTTAGTATATATTTGTCTAGAATTCTTTCTATTTTTCTACACACATTTCACACATACTTATGTATCTTACAAAATCAGATAATTTTAGACTTCCTGTTTTGAAAACATGTTTTTTTTTCATTGCTATGCACTACTGAGGTAGGAGGAAAATCAAGAGAGTGTATTTTGGAGCCAAATGAGGAAAATGTTTTCACTAAAGCAACTGCCAACTGCTACCTGGAGGTTGAATGAGATGATGTCTTATTCAAGGAAAGCCATTTAGATTTCATTTTTATTCCTTTTATAAATATGATGATGTAGCCAAACAGAATTTAAACTTCTACTCTATCATTTCTTGTTCTAGTTTTTATTTTTATCAAAGCCAAACATTTAAACTATGGGACCTGAACTCCAGGAAAGAATCTAAATTAACCTACCAGCTCTTTTGTTAACCTATTGGTACATTTTGTTTAACTTTTTTTACTAATACAATTAAATCAAACATTACATTTTTTTAATAAATAAATAAAAGGAATTCCTTCTCAAGACAGAGATGACAGTTACCAATACAAGTAACATTTTTACTTACTGTAAGTTGACCTGCTACCCCAAAATCTGCAAGTTTTGCATGTCCTTCTGTATTTAGCAAAATATTTCCTGCCTTGATATCTCGGTGTATTTTTCTCATAAAATGAAGGTATTCCAGTCCCTTAAGTGTTGACTGTAATATTGTAGCTATTTCATCTTCTGTTAACTGAAAAAAGAATGAGAAGTTAAAATTCTATTCATTTACATCAGCACATTTGAAAAAGGAAAAAATAAACTGGATCCAAACCCTTTTCCTAGAATATATATATAATATCTCATTCAATGTGTGAACAGCATTTGACAGCTTACAATACCATCGCTATGCTGATCACTCCCAAAGTTATATTTCCAGCCCAGATCGCTCCCCAAAGATCAGATTCATGTATTTGCCCACACAACACCTCCAACTGAATGCCTAACCAGCATCATAAGCATAACATGTCAAAATCAAATTCTTTATTTTTACCACCACCCTGTCTCTTTACCACCCACCCACCGACTCTACTCTTTCCACAGTCTTCTCTCTCTCAGTAAAAGGCAATTTCATTCTTCCAGTTGCTCTGGTCAAAAACCTTGAGGTCATCCTTGGCTCTTCCCTGTCTTCAAAATACATGCAACTACATCCTCTGTGATCACCCAGATCCAAGCCACCACCATGCCCTGCCTGAACTATTCTAATAATCTCCTAACTGGTCTCGTTGCTTCTCCCCTTGACCTTCTACAATGTATTTTCCACACAGAAGACATAACGAACCTTTTCAAATGTAAGCTGTATCTGCTCAAAATCGTCCAAGGGCTAGCCCTCACCAAAGTCTCACCTTATCTGGCTCCCAGCTACCTGCATCTTCTACCACTGTCTATCTGCTCATCCTGTTTCAACCACATAGGCTTCCCTGGTATTCCTCAAACACTCTGAACACACTCCCACTTCTGGGCTTTTTTATTTGTTCTTCTCTCTGCCTGCAGTGCCCTTCAACCAGATTTCTGGAAGAGTTGGTCCCTTCACTGTCTCTGCAGAAGCGTCTCATCAGAAAATTACAGAGGCTTTCGCTAGCTCCCTCCATTCCTAGATCATTCTCTATCCTCTTATCCTACTTATTGGTCAGTGCAGCATTATCACCATCTGACATACTGTACATTATCTGTATACCTATTTATGTGATGTCTTCCCTATTAGAAACATAAGCTCTGTTTTAAAATGTCTTTGATTTGCTTACTATTGAATCCCTAGCACCAAGAAAGCCGCCTGGCACACACTAGGACCTGAAAAAATATTTGGTAACTATGATGATGAATATGTAAGCAAGAATGGCAGGAGACTGACACAGAATATCTGACCGGTCCAAGGCTGACTTTGAGCTGATCCAACCCCAGTCCTAAACAAACTCAACCAACAGACTCTCAATCAGTCCCCCTTACGACAAACGACTCGTATTTGGAAGGGAATACGCTGTAGTGCAAAAAAGATGCAATTTGGGATTACAAAGACCTAGTTTTTACTCTTGGCTCTACTTTCTAGCTGTGTGACTTGAGCAAGTTACCTAATGTCTCTTACTCTCAGTTTCTCAATCTAAAATAGGCAAATCACCTTTCTTTAAGATCATCATGAAAATCAAATGATACTGTAAGGCATGTAAGAATTCATGTGGTTTAATAACTATTACATTATCAATCAATCAGCAAATATTTAATAAGCATCTATTATGAGCCAGACACTATGCTAGTAATACTTAAAATGACTAACAAATATTAAACATCTAATCTATGCTACACACTATTTTTACAGTCTCATTTAATCCTTATAAAAACCAAATAAGGTAGGTACTGCTGTTATCATCACCGTTTTATAGATAATGAAGCTGAAGCACAGACAAGCAATTTACGCCAAAGGTCACAGCGCTAATAAATGATACAGCTTTCACTAAAATTCAAGCAAACACTATTGGCACAGTGGCAAGTGAGAGTCTGAGGTAACTTCTGTGGCCAAAGAACAAAGTTCATGACTTACTGACTCCTTATTCTAACCAGCTGAGCTAATATTAAAGTAGCCCTGCTCAATATTAACATGAGCCACAAACATAACTTTTAATTTTCCAGTAGCCACATTTTAAAAAGAAAATGAAGCAAGCAAAAGTAATTTTGACTGTGTATTTTACTTAACCATATTAATCCAAAAATATTATCATTCCAATATACCAAAAAGTTAAAGACTGTCCACATTTAATAATTCTTCAAAATCAGGTATTTTATACTTCTAGCACATTCCAACGCAGACAAACCACATTTCAAGTCCTTCAATAACCAGAGGGGCTAGCTGACTATCAGGCTGGACAGTGCAGAGTTAAAGAAAATTCCCAAAATAATATGTAATAAAGATTAGAACTTAATAGTTAAAGATTACACAAATGTAATAAACTAATATTAAAACATCAAAAAACATCAAAAGCATCATCAAAATTAATTTTGGATTGTTTTAAAATACCTGAAGCAAGATAACACTGCATATAAGTAGCCCTGGAACCCAATTTTTATTCAATTAATTAATTATTGAAGCTTTGGGACTTCTTAAAATATATCTCATGTTAGGATATTATTCCTAGCTAAAGAACTTGTTATTTAATTAGACAAACATGCTAACTCTGAATAATGTAAACTGAGAAAAGGATATAGTAGCATGGATAATCCAAGTTATGGCTGAGGTTTTTTTAAAAATATTTATTTATTTATTTATTTATTTGGCCGCACTTGATCTTTAGTTGCAGCATGTGGGATCTTTATTTGCGGCATGTGGGATCTAGTACCCTGACCAAGGATCAAACCTGGGCCCCCTGCACGGGGAGCTCAGATTCTTAGCCACAGACCACCAGGGAAGTCCCTGTTTTTTAAACTGAATTTTGAAATACTCCCACATTATAATTTACATAGCACCTCACAATTTACAAAGTATTTTCACAAAATTAATTTTCAAAATTCTGCATATACCTAATTAGGTACTATTATTCCCATTTTTCTTATTAAAACAAAACAAAAAACTAAAGGCTAAGGTATCTCCTGTTGCTACTCTTATCCATTCACAGTCCACATAGAAGCTACCTTTTTTTAATCTATATTTTTATTTTATTTTAAAATTTATTTTATTGAAGCATAGTTGATTTACTGTGTTGTGTTAGTTCCTGCACTTTGTTATATAGCAAAATGATTCAGTTATACATATGTATACATTCTTCATATTGTTTTCCATTATGGTTTATCACGGCATATTGAATATAATTCCCTGTGCTATACAGTAGGACCTGCTGTTTACAGAAGTTATCTTTTTAAAACATTTATCGGATGGCTCACTCACTTGCTGAGAACCCAGCAATGGTTTCCTATTGTACTTGTAATAAAATTCAAACTCAGGACTTTCCCTGGTGGTGCAACTGTTAAGAATCCGCCTGCCATTGCCTATGAAACAACGGACAAAGGATTAACCTCCAAAATATACAAGCAGCTCATGAAGCTTAATACCAAAAAAGCAAATAACCCAATCCACAAATGGGCAGAAGACCTAAATAGACATTTCTCCAAAGAAGACATACAGATGGCCAACAAACACATGAAAAGATGCTCAACATCACTAATCATCAGAGAAATGCAAGTCAAAGCCACAATGAGGTATCACCTCACACCAATCAGAATGGCCATCATCACAAAGTCTGGAAACCACAAATGTTGGAGAGGGTGTGGAGAAAAGGGAACTCTCCTGCACTGTTGGTGGGACTGTAAGTTGGTACAGCCACTATGGAAAACAATTTGGAGGTTCCTTAAAAAACTACAAATAGAACTACCATATGATCCAGTCATCCCACTCCTGGGCATATACCCAAAGAAAACCATAATCCCAAAAGAAACTTGTACCATCATGTTTATTGCAGCACTATTTACAATAGCCAGGACATGGAAGCAACCGAAATGCCCATCAACAAATGAATGGATACAGAAGATGTGGCATATATATACAATGGAATATTACTCAGCTATAAAAAGGGATGAGATGGAGCTATATGTAATGAGGTGGATAGAACTACAATCTGTCATACATAGTGAAGTAAGTCAGAAAGAGAAAGACAAATATTGTATGCTAACTCACATATACGGAATCTAAAAATGGTACTGATGAACTCAGTGACAAGAACAAGGATGCAGATACAGAGAATGGACTGGAGAACTCGAGGTATGGGAGGGGGCGGGGAGTGAAGGGGAAACTGAGACGAAGGGAGAGAGTAGCACAGACATATATATACTACCAGCTGTAAAATAGTCAGTGGGAAGTTGTTGTATAACAAAGGGAGTCCAACTCGAGAATGGAAGATGCCTTAGAGGACTGGGGCGGGGAGGGTGGGGGGGACTCTAGGAGGGGGCAGTCAAGGAAGGGAGGGAATACGGGGATATGTGTAAAAATAAAAATAAAAAAATTATTAGAAAATGGAAAAAAAAAAAAAAAAAAGAATCCGCCTGCCAACACAGGGTTCAATTCTCAGTCTGGGAAGATTCTACTTGCTGCAGAGCAACTAAGCCTGTGTGCCACAACTACTGAGCCCCAGTGCTACAACTACTGAAGCCCCTGCGCCTAGAGCCCATGCTCTGGAATAAAGAGTAGCCCCCACTCTCAGCAACTAGAGAAAGCCTGCATGTAGGAACAAAGACTCAACGCAGCCAAAAAATAATAAAGTTCTCTAAAAAAATTTAAAAAATAAAAAATAAAAATTCAAACATTATCACAGCTGACAATATCCAACATAACCTAGCCCTGCCCACCTGCCTCACCTCATTTCCTACAGCTTCCCCCTTACCTGCTCCCCTCTAGTCAGAGTGGCCTTCTCTCCAGCACTCAGACATGCCAAATTCATTCTACCTAGAATGTTCTTTTAGAACTCATGGCTCCTTCTCGTCATTACATTTTACATTAAACGTCACCTCCCTGAGTGACCTTTCTCGACCATTTCCTCACAAGTAGCCCACCAAGCACTACTCGCTATCACTTCTCCTCAATCCTTGTCTTCACGGCAGTTATCTCTGCCTGGTATTTATGTTCTGGTTACCATTAATTTGCTTTTTGTTGCCCCACTAGAAAATGCACTACCATGAGAGCAGGGTGGCTGTCTTATTTACTGCTGGATCCTGAAGGCCTAGACCAGTGTTCTAGAAATACTTACTGAACGAATAAACAAAGAGTTTAAGCAACTGAACCCAAACTAGAACCCATGACTCCTAGCTTTTCTCCCAGCAATCACAGTCACAGCAAATCATCTTTGACAGAGAATATTCTCTGATTAGGAGGACTTAGGACTTAGGAAGTTAATCTATGAACACGCCAGGTAGAAGGAGAAAACCAAACCAAATTTAAACACTCAGAACTCATTGCTTAACCGAAATTTGATAGTCATTTTTTTTCTCCAGTAAGAAATAAGCAAAGCACTTCACTGGATTGGGTTGGTTGGTATCAAAACTGCCACATTTAGGAGTCATCAAAGAACAGAGGGGGAAAGGACCAGGGAAAGGGGGAAGTGTGACAGTCATCTCTCTAGATACAATAGTAGGAGAGTGACTATACAGCAGAGAAAAAGAAGATGTGTAAGAGACCAGCTCAGCTGCACTATTCCAGAAGGTAAACTTACCGTTTTATTTCTCAATCGAATGATATCAGACACAGAACCAGCCCCACAGTACTCCATCACGATCCACAAGTCTGTGTTCTTAAAATAGCTGCCATAATATTTGACTACGTGAGGGCTAGAGAGAGAGAGGCAATACAAATTAATGGAACAGCCTTCAAACATCCCAATTAATTCATGCTGTTAAATACATGAAAATTAATTTCTCAGCTCAAAAGATCAGTTATTCATATTTAAGGTTAAAATGGGAACCCTCTTGATGAGATTGTAAAATAGTACTGACTTCTGAAGGGCAACAAATAACAATAGTGCAAAAATTGTGTGGGTCCCTTAACCCAGCAAATAACAATAGTGCAAAAATTGTGTGGGTCCCTTAACCCAGCATTTCTGTCTGCATTTCATCCTAAGAAAAGAATTACAGATATTCAAAAAGAAACGGTTAACATCACAGCACTGTTTATAAAAGTGAGAATTTAGATACCATCTAAATGTCCGACATTAGGGAGTTTATTTAAGAAATAGTGATATAGCCATATAATGGAATAGCCATAAGTCCATGGAAAATGTTATAGAAGAGTACTTGATAATACGAGAAGATACTCCATTTACCAAAAAACAAACAAAAAATGCAGGGTACGTAATAGCAAGCATAGTGAAACTCCAAAAAGTGATATGGAAGGCCATGTATACCAAGTAGTATTTAATAATGATTATCTCTCTGAAGGGAAAAGGGATTTTCCTTTCTTTTTTCATTTATAATTTTCCAAGAAGTCACAGATACTTTGTAAAAAGGAAAAAAATAAAATCACACTACAATCTATTGTAAAGGAAAAATATTCACGATCAGACCTGAAATTCTGAATCTTGAAGACAGATTTCAGAAAAAAAAAGTCAAAATCCCTTTAAAATGAAATAATTTGTCCTCTGAAGCTACCAGCCTTAACTAGCTAGATTGTTATCAGGGCTAAATAATACTGCATAATACAGTAATAGAAGATGCTAAAACCAACTCAGCTGCATTAACTCTCAAAACTTCAAATGCTCCTTCGTCCTTGGGAAACATGTCAGTGACAATGAAGGACAGCAGGAAAACACACACACACACAAAATGATTATTAATGAAGGAATGGAGGAATAAATATCTTAAGATACAGATCGCCACATCTGCTCTCCCTTCCCTGAATTTCTATAGTATTTAATGCCTCAACAAGGCAATTACTGTCAGGTACTTACTTCTGGAATATATTCTATAGAATCTTGTATTGTCAACTAGATTTTCCTGTACATATATAAGCCTGGCCTGTCCAATTAAGGTCTATAAGCAATAAGAGGACCAGCACTCTGCCCTGTATTTCTTTGTATTCCTTACAGTGCTTAGCAAAGAGTAGGCTCTTCAAAACCTCTTGTCTTTAATTAGATACATTTGCACACCCTGTTTGGAACAGCTCTTGCCCAGCCTATCAAAAGTGGCAAAGTTCCAATTTGCCCACTGGAAAGAGCTTCCATAATGTATCTTATGCAGGAGGCAAAGAAAAACGGCTATCTCGCTCTGGTCCCACCAATCAAGAAATAGGAGGCTTTTATCCAGTAGAGAGTAACCACAAAAGTATAAAGAAAAAAAGAAAGGGAGGGACGGAGAAGAGAAGTGATTGCATTCACAAGTCTACAAGACTTAAGGGCTCCTGGGCAAAATGCCTAGCAGGTAGCCCCACCTGCCTTAAGGTAGAAGCTTTACAAATAGGAGGTACTCAGTTGATCTGCTGACCAGAAGAGCTTCAGAAGGATGAAGGCAGCCTCAAGCTGCAAGACTTTCTCATTTTCCTTTCACCTCCCTAGAGCTGCCGCTGCCCCTCAGGGTGTGTTTCTCGCCAATCTAAACTGAGGAAGCCTGCTCCATCGCAGTGACCCCGCGTGTTGTCACGGAACTTCAGGGCAAACCACGTGCTTTTCTGCGGTTGCCTGCTGGCCCGACTTCCTGCTTGCAGCATTTGACAAATCTTAGTTCCTCAAAAAATAAATACTTAACTACTCTCAGCTGGGATAATTTCTTAAAATCGTGAAGGAAGGAACAGAACAGTAATACATAAATACATATTCTCTTTTTATAGGTCCATTTGCTATTCTAAGGTTTCTGGAGCAAAAAAACATTTGAATTATCTCTTCTTAGCTGTCTCTGTAGAGGTGTTTTCTCAATAGGAAGTAAGAGAGATCATTATCAAAAAAAAAAAAAAAAGGCTAGCCAGCACCACCTTCTGCCTCTTTGCCTCTTCTTCCTAGTTTTGAAAAGGGCTGAACTGAAACAAAACAAAACAACGCAAAAATAGAAACTCTGAAAGTTTAGCTGCTGAAACACACAAATTTTTTCATCACTTTTTTTTCTGAAAAGAACATGTGTAGTGATTCCACTAAACTCTTCCTTTTTGCAAAATATCTAAGTAAATGTAATCCTAGGCATCAAACTCTAATCATAGCAAATTCAAACTTTATCTCCAAAGTAACACCAGATGCCTTTACCTGTCACATTGCTGCATTATAGAGATTTCTTTGATTATCTCCTGCAGGTCTGACTCCACGGGAACTTGCTTAATAGCAACAATCTGACCGGTCTCTTTATGAATAGCTTTGTACACACTGCCATAGGACCTATAATTGGGGGAAGGAGAACATTTACAAAGTCAAAGCAACCCAAGAGATAAAAAGTGGTGAAACACAAGCAACTCACCATTCTAATTTATATCCTTAGGTGCCCAAGACATATATACTTAGCTACACCTGCAAAATTGACATAGCTAAAGTACTTCTGGGAAAAACTGTCCTTAAGAGAAATGCCACAAAATGGCATCTTAAAAACTTCACATTTAAATTTTACTGAATGTTATCGGTATAAAATAACAGTAACAATTGTAGTAGCTACCATGTCAGATGCCTGCTGGAAATCACATCATCTGAGGTTCATCCTTACAAAAAAGGCAATGAAGGGGTCACTAACCCTAGTTTTCAGGCAAATGTGAAAAGGCTCAGAGAGGTTACATGACTTGCCCCAGGTCACATAAGTGATAAATAAGTGGTCAGTCCAGGATATGCATCCAGGTGTGGTCAGAATAAAAAGCCTGTATTCTCTCCACATCCGTATTGGGGCATAAAAATGGGGGTGCACTCACTCTAGTACCACGAGGTCTTTTAGTTCTTCCTCCTCTTACCTGCAATAACACTTAAAACATTAAGGAAACTAACTAAAAATGTAAGTCTCTAATGCTAGTATCAGGTGAATAGAGCACATACAAATTCTTTTTGCCTTCTGCTCCATCTTCCCTTATGAGTTTATTATCAGGATAAATAAAAGACTACGTTGCCATTCAATTTGGGGGCTAAAAGAGCAGTACATTTAGAATCTAAAGACCCAGGACTGGAGTCCTACCACCACTACATATTAGCTCTCACTTAGAGACATATTAACATATGTGCCTCGTATATCATTATTCACCGTGCCTCAATTTTCTCACCTGTAAAATGACAATACTACTTTATAAGACAATTGTGACGGCTGAATGAGATATCATCATCATCTTGCATAGACTGTATTTTTCCTGAAATCCTGGATGGCTATCAGCGAAATAATGAGTAAATTGTCGTTCATATTTCCCAAACACACCTGTTTCTTCATACTGTCTTCGGGAAAAAAAATGCTCAAAATAACAGTGCCACCTAATACATCAAAGTAGCTGAGTGCTCTAGCTAACAAAATGATGCTCAAGGATTGTTTCAATGTGAAAGTCACAGAAAACTTTTTTTAAAAGTCTATGCAGAGCACACACACACACACAAAATTCCATCTCATCAGAATCCCTTATATTGGCAAAACTAGTATGCTTAAATGTTGCCTAAAACTTTTTCTCTTTGCTAGAGAAAGGCAACTGGAGACCATGTGTAGAAGATCCAATCACTGACCCTTCTTCCTTAATATGATAACCCCCTGATTTGTGAGGGTGGTAAATGCTTGGTCCCAGGGGATAAAGCACAGAGGTCCAAGCCAGTCGCAGGATTCCTATCCCCTTCTGCCAGTGACTGAACTAGTAGTAAGCATGTGACATAGTTCTGGCCAATGAAATTTGAGTTGAATTCTTCTGAAGGGTCTCCGGGAAAGACTTTCTTCCCTGATAAGAGAGAAGCAAACAAGGTGGCCCATTTTCACCTGCCACTTCCTTTCCTGCTTTGGTTACTGTCACGTGAGGCATGATGCTTGAAAGTAATATGGCCATCTTGAGACCATGAGAATTACACACATGCTAAACCATTATCAAGCCAGTTAGCCATTCTGGAATCTTTCACCCCCAGATTTCTTGTTACTTAGTTATTAAATGGCCTTATTGGTTAGCCACTGTTAGTCAGGTATTCTGTAACTTTCATCCAAAGTCATTCCTGATACTCTAGCGCCCATATGTGTGAAAAGGTCTTTATTTCATCTCCACTCTGGAATGAGTTTTGCTGGATATAGGATTCTTGACAATAGCTTTCCCTCAGCACTTTTACTGTAGTTTTTCAGCTTCTATTGTTGTAGAGAAGTCAGTTGTCATCAGGTTATCATTTTTCATGGGTAATTGTTTCTGTAACTTTAAAGATTTCCTCTTTGTCCTTAATATTCTGTAATTTTACTATAATAAAACTAGAAGTCGATTTATTAGGCACATCACAAGCTTCTTCAATCCGAAGGTACATGTCTTTATTCAAGTCTGGAAAATTCTTAGTATTATCTCTTTATTGTCTATCACTTCTAATCTCCTTCTAGAGTTCCTATTAGACCTATATTGGACCTCCTCAATCCATGTTATCTTCCTAGTTTCCAACTCTATATTTTTGTCCTGCATTTTGTGATCAGTCGCACTTCAGAGAATTCACAAATTCTCTCTTCACCTTGTCTAGCTGACTGTTTATCCAATTTATTGGGCTTTAGAACTTCAGTTATTGTAGTTTTCATTGACAAGATTCCCGACTTTTTCTTTTTCATGGGGCTAACTGTTCATGTTAATAATCTTGTGTTCTTCTTTTAAAGATGTTATTCCCTTCTTTTATTTTTTTTGAAAATCATAAACAAATGTTAAATCCTGTTTCAGATTGCGCCATTATTTCTCTTTCCTCGGGTGGTAATTCTCCCACTTATTAGATATGTTGATTAATCTCGCAGCACTGGATTTTACTGTGAATGACTCTCCTCTACACAGTGCTCACTTCATGAGCATTTCATGATGTCAGGATGGTTTCATGGTTCCCTTAGCTCAGTCATCTAGGCTGTACAATTTAAACCAGGTCTTGCACTAGGATTTAGGGTTTTCACCCCTCAAGACACCATACCTGAATACAGTCCAGGCCCAGTTCCTATAGTCAGACCATTCCCTCTGCTTTTTCCCCAGGCCACAGGCAAATGATACCACAGCTTCATGTAGGAAGCCCATCTACAATCTCCCAACAAGGACAAAGCATGCTTTACCCTCCTCTTACTATGACAGCTATCTTTTCTATCCCTGGTCTATAGCTGGCTATGTATCCTTATATTTAAAAAACTAATTTTCATTCATTATTCTTATATATCTGAAATGGAAAGGAGAGGTTCCTACATGCACTTACTTAGCAATCTTGACACCCTCTACGCCTCCCTATGCTATCTTAACAGCCAAGAAAACTCCAAGAGCTCACATGAACAATTAAGATTCATAATTCCACAGACTGTACTTACAGTACAGAGGATTTAGAAGGCTTCAGCAGTCAAGCTCCCTTATAGGCAAGTCCCTTAAGACCTAATTCCCTACGACAAAAACTACAGTAACTCAATGAATTTTAACTGTCAAAGAACAAAGATGGTGGGGGAGGAGGTGCTTCACACATGCTATGCAAGGCAAGGGTCAACGTAGAAAAATAGAAACTATACAGTATTCAAGGCCAAATTAATCAGGCATAACTCTTAACAATACCACTCACTAGCTATGAAACCATGGGCAAGATGTTTTGTTATTATCCTAAGATTAAAAACTTAAATGAGTCAACGTGTAAAACTTGAAGTGTAAAAGAAAAAAAAACGGCACTAGGCTCTAATTCAGAACATCTTCCGAGTGCTGCCCACCCATCCTGGTCTGGAGCTTTGGCTCTGCTCTGCCACGGATCTACATCCTCAAAACGCAGAATGGCTGCAGCCTCGGGAACCCGATACAATCTTTTAGCCAGAGCTCATTTCACAAGGCCCAAGCAGTGAGAGTTCACAATCCAGTCATCTTCCAGGACCATTTACGGATGGCACGGCCGTTTGTGTTTAGGAAGGAAGCGCAGTTCGGGTCTTCCTCTGGGATTTTGCTCATTAAATGAAACTTGTTTGGGCTCATTCAGTCAGGATGACAGAAATCCAAGCACTTGTAGTATCATTTAAAAAAACAATATGATGATAACATGGGAAGATCTGAAGCTTTATTTGTTTTCTCTCTGGTGATCTCTTTATAGGGAAATTTCCCAGGTCCTTAATGAAGACAGCCACAGACCTAAAACATAATTTAAAATAATCATAATTAGCTGAATATCTCCTTATTTTATATTCCTGATCACTGTCTGTAGTTTTCTTTTGACATTCCCCAAACCCAAACAACCCAAACAGAGCTCCCTTCAAGAACACCTAAAAATACTTTAAGATTTAAGACTTAACTTTGATTTGACATGATAAGATCTGAAAAATGCTTCAATTGATATATTTAAAAATAAAATAATAATAATTGCCACTTACCAAGACCTTATTAGGTGACAAACACTGTACAAAGTACTTTACTCCCATTATCTCATGAAACACTCAACATATCCCTAAGAGGGAGATGCTAATATCCCCACTTTAGAGCTGAGATTTGTGAAGCTTCAAAATATTCAGCAATTTGCTCAAGCTCACTTGTTTATTATGACTAATAAGCAGTAGAGCGACTTTTAACCCAGGTCTGTCTGACTTCAGAGTCTATGTTATTACTACTGTAACCCACTTTCATTAAAAAAATGAAAGAAACAGTAGGTTACATACATAATCAGTTATGCCTACCACTCTTTATCTTATTCAAAGTATAACCTGTGAGCATAGTTAGATTAAGGGCCTTGGGCTCATTGCCTTGAGGAAAATACCAAGGATATCAAGCTAGAGCTGAAAATGGCAGGCAAGAGACAGAGGGACTTTCTTTCCCCCCATACCTTTAATGATGCCAAGTCAACTTGTGGTTTCAGATTCATCCTGTACTTGTCTTTTAGCAGCACAGCTGGTGTCATCTTTTCCTTCCCTTCTCTGCTTGATTTCTTGCTTGATTCCAAAGAGTATTTTTCCAACTTACAAAAAGGTGATGACTAATGTTTTTCACAAGGAGGCAATCCATAAAAACCTATTCCGTGTAATCCAGGATGGGGTTTAACACTGTGTATCTATATTAGGCATAAATAACACTAAACTGCAAAATAATCTAATGACATAAAAGCTGATTTTAAAGAACAGATATTAGTTAGACATTTTTGTTAATTAGACATTTTTATAAGTTAACATTTCAGGTCTTCTCTTCAACCAGAAGTACTCGCAAGAGATTTTATAAAATACACATACACCCATGTTTATTTGCTTATATATGCATAAACTTCCCCTGAAGAACACATAAAAAAATGCTATACTGGTTGCTTTGGGGTAGCTGAGAGATAGAGACAGGAGGCAGATTTTTTTCACTGTAACACTTTGACCCTTTCTGAATTTGAATCATGTGACTTGATTACCTATTCAAAAATGAACAACAAAAATTTAAGAAAGGGTGTCTAATATTTTAATGTCTTGGTCATTACAGAAAAAGAAATAAACGTACAAAGAAAAGATTAAATTAAAAGTATATGTAAAAGTATAAAAACTTATAATGTAACCTTTACTGTATTAGGAAAGCCAATGATGGCTACGTCTATTATCAAATATCATTTCATCGGTATTTTATAAACTCATTCACAAATCTGTGTTTCAAGAAGTCCTCTGGTTCCCAACCTGGGACTCCGGATCTCTTAGGAAGCTGTAAAGGTATTGACAGTCCTCGATTTATTTACTGTATTTCCCAAAGCTGTACTAACTAAAATGCTGAATTCCATTTTTTTTTTTTTTGCCCCACTGTGTGGCATGCAGGATCTTAGTTCTCTGACCAGAGATGGAACCCACACACCACTTGCAGAGGAAGCGCACAGCCTTAGCCAGTGGACTACCAGGGAAGTCCCTCCATTGTTTTTTTTAATGAAACAAGTTATTGCATATCTCTCAGAAGCTATGAACTGAAAATTAAAATGTCTGATTAATAAAAAAATTTTAAATGAAGTATAAACTAATTGGTGTCATCTGTTAAATAGATAAAATCATGCAAACCACAGATTTTACAAGAGAGAAAACAACAGATGTCCATGGTGTTGAAAAGACCAGGTATCACTAAATCTGTCTATAGTAGTGATCGGGGGAAGAGAGAAAGGGCATTTCAAGCTGTAAATTTACCTCCCACCCTACCCAGAGCAGTGCTGATAGGCAACATTCCCCTTTCTTTTCCTTAGTTTTGCAAATTATTGCCATGAGAAAGGTTCACATCCTTCTGGTGTTAGGGCAGAAAAAAGATTGGGACCTACTAGTCCACCTACATTTTCTATGCACTCACCCTTCTCCGAGTTTCTCTAAGACATCAAACACTTCTTCTGGTTGTTTAGTTAAACTATCTTCATCCAATTTTTTCAGCTGCCTGTGGATGAGGAAATTGAAACATAAAATACATTTTACTTGCTAGCAACTAGAACACAAGATGCATTATTTATTTTACAATTAGCATCTTAGGAATTTCTCTACAAAGTCTTCACTGGTAAATGACAATAAAGGCAAGCTCAGAGGGAAGCTGAGGGGCTGCTCTATGGAAGTGTTACACATGTCCTCGGTCACCCTAATGAGAAGAATCAGGACCAGAGGGTAAAGAGCTACCAAGAGGCTGACTTCAGTTCCATAGGTGTAAGAATTTTCTAACAATAAAAGATGTTCTGAAATGGTTCAGACTGCCTTAAGAAGTCCCTAGATTCCCACCACTGGAGCATCTAAACAGAAAATGAGTCCTCATGTGGCTGAAATGCTGTAGAGTGGATTTATTTATTTTTGCTTGTTTGTTTTTTTGGCACACGGGCTTAGTTGCTCCGTGGCATGTGGGATCTTCCTGGAGCAGGGATCGAACCTGTGTCCCCTGCATTGGCAGGCAGATTCTTAACCACTGCGCCACCTAGGAAGCCCAGTGGATTTAAGTATTAGCTATAACCTTCAGAATCCATTTAAATCTTGAGATTCCATGAATTAAGATGGTATAACTCTCTGTTCAGAAAAGACGTTTAATGCAAGCTTAGCTATGAACTGAAACGTGGTCTTAGACTGGAGTCCAAGTAAGACACAGAAGAGTCTTGCTCTCTAATAGCAAGATTTTGGTACTTTTGTCGAAACACGTGGATTCTGTAGGTATCACAGATATGGAGAGTATACGCTCAGACATGATCAAAAGTAAAAAAATAACCAGGCAGGTGGGAGTTTCAAATACTCTCAGCAAGATTCTCCAATGGGCAGTCGTGTACCTGACTATTTCCCAAAATCAAATATAGATGCTGCTTACAACTTTCAGGTAATTTGGATTTTTCTGACTATGACAAACATGGGAGGTTATCAATTAAGAATAGGGTTTTAAAAAAAAACTCTGAGACCTCTAAAAATTACCAACAGGCTTAAAGGAGGAGTTTGCTAAGGAATATGTGTGTGTGCATGCGTGTGTGTGTGTGTGTGTGTGTGTGTGTGTGTGTTCTACACAATGGTTTCCTGAAACTACAAAGGACAACAAAGAAAGGAGAGCTCAGGAAGTGGTGAAATATGCAAGTAGTGCACTGGAAATTTCTTTGTAAAGAAAAAAGTTTAAACTAGCTGGACAATACCAATTTTTACAAGAAAACACTTGAACTAAAAAAAAATACACACACACACACACAAATGTGTACATTCCTAGAAAAAAGGGGAAAACCATAAAAGAAGCCAAAAAAGAAAACACACCTGAACACATCAAGTGTATCTACCAACAAACACTGATCTCCAAAAGACAATCTTAGGATTTTATAAATATCAAAGACTAGAGAAATGGAGAACTGCCCCAAGTCAGTAATTGCCATAACTTGAAAATTAACCAAAAAAATGACCACACCGACCTTTGGAAATCAAAAGGTCCTAAAAATTAAATTCCAATGACATCACAAAAACTCCCAACTTCAAAACAAAAAGGGCTGAAATGAAACTCCTCTTCAATGTCAGAAGTGAAATTTCCACGAACTCAGAAATTAGAATGAACATCTCATAACACGGGGCAGGGGGTGGGGGTGGTTTGGGCGAAGCACTGAATTTATATCTGTTTGAACAATGGACAATACCTCATCTCTCAAGTATAATTAAAGTTTTATAAACAGCTTATATAAAGGAAGATCAAATGTGTTCCTTTGAAGTGGTGACTTCGTGGTTTACAACAAGCAAAATTCACTACTTCAACTATTACAGAGACCACAGCATAACAAAGGAAACGGCCACTGCCATGAGAGACAGCTGCAGGCCTCTGATAATACTTTGACAGACAAATTTTATACAAGCGCTCAGATACTTCTTTAAAACAATCTAAGTGGGGTTTCATTTGCTTTCGGTCTGGGCTTAAGGGATCTTTTTATCTCTGGTGCCTGAATCCAGAGGTGGTCAATAAGAACATTTGTTAAATGGATTAATGAATGCAATGATGAGAATCAACCTTTCTCAGCAATCTTCGTGAGGTTTCAAAACGAAAAAGAATTTCACCCCGAAAAAGTATTACTATGGAAAATCTTTTGATAAGGGACTTAATGCTATTTTCTACATGCATCTTCATGGAAGAAGCACTGTAACCAAACAGCCCAACTCTGATGACTCAGCGCTCTCGGCTGTACTTCCCCAGGTCCTAGGTAGTTTCACTGCTCGCTCATAACTCAACGGGCCTGGCCAACACAGTCACCATGGACCAAACACAGGTGGATGCTCTTCTCCTAAGTCAGATGGCCACGTGGATGGCCAGCATCCCGGAAATGGACTCTACACACTCCACCACACCTTTAGTATCTAACGGCAACTCACTTTTTAAAATCATAAACTCCTACGTAAACCATCAACTTTAATCTATCGCCATTCACTTAGTCACACACAAATGTCAAACTCAGGGACATAAAGAGCATTTCCTGCATTGGGACTGCTTTCCTTTATTGGAAACACATGCCATCTGAATCTCTGAAAAGACACCTGTATCTTTGCAAACACAAATAAGAGTGTTTATGAAGTGGTTAATCTCTGGTTTGGCTAACTCCCAAACCTCTTTCTCCCATCTTACAACTCTTGTAAGGTCCATTTTATTTACATATACCTATCCCTCTTTCCATGCAGAATTTGTTAAGAGTTACAACAAATATATAAAATAAATGGATGAAGTTTTTTACTGAAATTAAAAGTAATGTGAGTAATGTGTTTCCCTCCCCCAAACCCCTCAAATTCATGTTAAAGTCCCAACCCCCAGTACCTCAGAATGTGATTGTATTTAGAGACAGGGCCTTTAATTAAGATAAAAATGAGGTCACATGGGTGGGCCTTAATCCAACATGACTGGTGTCCTTATAAGAGGAGATGAGGACACAGACAGGTACAGCGGGAAGACCATGTGAAGGCACAGGAAGGAGGCAGCCATCTACAAGCCAAGGAGAGAGGCCTCGACAGAAACAACCCTGCTTGATGCCTTGATCTCAGAATTCTAGCCTCCAGAACTGTGAGATAATAAACTGCTATTGTTTAAGTCACCCCATCTGTGAAACTGAGATGGCAGTCCTAACAAACAGACACAAATGATAATAAAGTTAATTGGCTGCAAGTAGGACAGTTTACTAGTTATGATGAGCAGGAAGGCACCAGTCATTCAAGAATTCAGCCCTGCAACGCTTTTCTCTTTATTTTTAAATTTTTAAAAATTCTCTAAATTTTCAAAATCCAAAAGGCCCAGGAATGAGTGTGCCAAAAACCAAAAACGTTTACTTTTTTGCCTAAGATTATACAGCACAAGGCAAAGGCAGAAACAAAACTCAGATTCCTAATCCTCTTTTCAATTAAACCAGGGCCTTGGGGAAAGTATGAACATATTTCAGAAGGAAATATAACCAGTGTCCATTTATAATTGGATCTATGGTGCTACAGCATATATCTGCTAACATACACAAGGTCCTGTGAAACAGGGGTACTTCCAGAGAAGCACCAGAGTAAGGTAGCCAAGAGCATGGATTTTGGACCAGACTACTTGGATTAAAATCCCAGCTCTGTCACTTAGTAACTGTGGGACTTCTGGCCAATCACTAACCTCTCTGGGCCTCAGTCTCATCATCTGTAAACTAGAGATACAGGTGATAGGACTGTTGTGAGGGTCAAATGAGTCAATGATAAGTTGAACCACGTGAAACTACTATTTTTGTAGATCAAAAATGGTCAAATATCAGCAAATGCATATGGCTCAACAACAGACATGGAAAGCACTGAGAATAGTGTCTGGCACCCAGTAAGTGCTAGGTGAGTGCAATAATCATTTTATTTCAAACTCAGCATACTACAGTAGGGTGAGTTGAGTCTGTCCCAACTAGCTATTTGCCTTCTGCAGTGTTTGTGCACTTCAAACAAAGCCAAGGGCACAGCCCAGGCTGTCGATCCCTTCCCTCCACCTCTCCACTGCCCCGCACTCCCACACACTGAACACTTCCTACTTTAGAGCTCAATCTGCTGCAGGAAGTCAGAGGTCTCTGTGAAATTGAAGCAAACTGCACTGGCACCTCAATCTCTACTCTTGATTTTTCTCCATATGTGGCAGAGGGAGAGAAGACCCTGGTGTCCACACAGCAAATCACTAATACAACTGCAACCAACTCAGGGGATCTGAGTTTCTAGGATCAGCCCTCCCCAACCCCCCAGACCTTGACTTAAAACAATTTCCAGGGAGCGATATGATTTGGAGCTGATACAAAACAATAGAGACCTGAAAAGGGCATGGTCTGGCCAGATTCAGTGACCCAGATCTAGAGCAAAGCAGGAAACACACAGGAATGTGTCTTAATTCTTCTGGGCCTCAATTTGCCCATCCTGAAAATAGACTCTTATTTCCCTATCTACCTCCCAATGTTGGATGTGAGGAAAATTAGGAGGAACCTGGTTATCAGGGATGAAAGGTGTCATCATCTAGAGTGGGGACACTACCAACAACATCTTCAATGCTGTCCTCCACGAAGCCTCCTTTGGTAGACGGTCCACCTTTCTCGGCACATCTTCAAGCCTCAGGCACAAAGCTTTTCCCCTCCACAGATCCTCCCCACCGCACCCCTCGAGTGGGACTCCCTCCCTTAGAAAGTCTACTCAGCTCTCCTCTCTACTAGTCCCCGACCCATCCCTTAGCCAGAACCCTCATAGGTTCTCATCCTGCTTCAGCATCCTCCCTACCTCAGTGAGTCCCATCCAGGATAGTCTTTTCCCAGTGGCCCCCGCCCTCAGCAGGTGCTCTCCCTAACTTGTCCCCACGTTCCCCAGCAGCTGCTCCCCCCACTTGTCCCCCCCTTCCGCCAGGATGTCCCCCCACAGCAAGCGATCTCTCTAACCAGCTCCACGTTTACCCCCCTCGGCCGGACCCCTCAACCGGCCAGAGGTCCCTCATTCAGCAGGTGCTCTAATCAGCCGGATCTCGCCCTGCAGGTCCTTCCCCTCCGGGGGCTCGCACACCCGTGTCTCCCCTCCTCCAGTTCCCGCCTTTCCCTCCCCCCACCCCCTTCCTCTTGGCCAGTGGCCCCTCACCGGCGCGGCGGGTTCCTGAGCTGCACCGTCTCCATGGCGCTGCCGGCAGCCGCCCAAACCCACTCACTGCTCCATCCTCCCCCGAGACCTCCTCGACCCCGCCCCGCAGACCCTCCCACACTTCCGCTTTCCGCCCCTACCGGAAGCGGTGCGCGGGGGGAGCGGGGCCGCGAGGGCCGGACCTGGATCACGTGGTGTGGGCCCGAGTCACGTGGCGCGCCGAGGCGAGGACCCGGAACCGCGGAGCAGTAGAGGCTCTTCCCGGGGGGACTCCTCCTCAGTCACGGTCGAGACGGCGTCCTTGTCTCTTGCAATACTGTTCGCCGAAGACACTCTGGCCCGAGACCAAGAATCCATCTGTGCCTCGGTCCTGGCCCCTCATTTCTCAGACGGAGATATTGAGGCTTCTCGCGAAGCACAGTCTTGATAAGAAGTGTCGATTCTTAACCAGCCAATTTCTACGCGATTCCTGGGAAGCGCTGCTGCAGGGACCCCTGGAGATATTTGTGGGTTTCTACAGTTCTTACCTGGTTGAATTCTTGTTCCAGGTGGAGGCTGGAACGTGCATAACTTCTTCTTGGGAGTCACAGACCATAAGCGTGCAAATTGCCCCACCCTCTTAAGAGCCTTACATTTGAGTGAGTTTGTGGACATAAAAATAGCTAATATTTTTTAAGCGCTTACCATGTACTTGCTTTCATACATTATCTCATTTAATCCTTATATCAAACCTGCAACGTTATCCCCAATCTTATCTATTAATTATTTGACACTGTTTATCACGTTCTCGGCACTCTACTACTGTGAACTTATTTAATATTCTTAGCAACCCTCTAAGGTAGGTACTATTTTTACCCTCATAGGGCTAGAGAGGTGAAGCTCACATAGTTAAAAGTATAGGTTTGGGGATTTAAATCCAGGTGGATCTGATCCCAGAGCCTGCACCACCGAACTGGACAATCCCTTGGACCCTCTGGTTAGGCATGAGAGCCAGAGCTTCCTCTCCACTCGGAGCTCCAGTTCCAGCTAGGGAAATTCTTAAACCCTTAGTTGCCACCACCATCAGTGAGGATTAAGAAAATGGAAGATCCCAGTTTACCCATAGGGAAAGTTACCCAAAGCAGCCTCTTACTGTTTTTAATTGTCCAGCTTTTCTCAAAAGTATGGCATCTACAAGACTTAACACCTGAGCAGCCACCTTTCAGGGTCCCCCAGATATGGGACCCCATATGTTAAAAGCAGAGTAATGGAGCCATTCTCCTGATAAAAGAGGAAAACATTTACTGAGAATCTACTGTGTGCCGGGCACAATTCTAAACTATCACTTAATCCTCAAAATCCTATGAAGTAAGAATTATTCCCGTAATTCCACTGCTCCATGGTGTCAGTCAGCATTTGGACAAATCCCTGCCCAAAATGGCTCACTCACGTGGCTGACAAGTTGGTCTCGGCTGTTGGCTGGGAGTCCACTTGGTGACTGGGCTGGGTGGGGGGGGGGCCTGCATTTTTCTTGAGCCTCCTCACAGAATAAAGGCTGGGTTCTAAAGTATATTTCTGGGAAGAGCCAGGAGGAGGCTGTAATGCCTTTTAATGGCACAGCTTTGGAAAGTACATAACGTCATTTCCACTGTTGAATGGGCCCCCAAAGACACACCCCGTTTAAGGAAAGTGGACATAAGATTCCATCTCTCCATAGGAGAGTGGCAAGGTTCTGGAAGAGCATGGCCAAGGGGCTATACTGCTTCAGCCATTTGGGGAAAATACAACTTGCCTCAGGTATACTTGTCTGGTGTACCGCTTAGAATATATTCAGTTTTAAGCAACCGAAAAAGAAAAAAATCTAAATGGTGGCTTAAGGCACCATGACATTGGTTGGGCTGAACCCCACAGGGCTGTGCTTGCCCAGCTTCAACACTGAAGAAAGAGCCTGGAATCAGCAACAGAGACATCAAGTTTAATGGAAGGAGAATCTTGCAAGCAAGGTCCTGGAGTGACACCCCACCATGTGCAGCTCATGGCAGGCAGGACATGGTGGCAGTGTTTGCTAGAGAAGGGGGTGGGCAGGGCAGGGCAGGGGGATTACAAGTTACAGGGGAATTGATGGCGGGTAGGCTCATTAGTTACCAGGGAAACCAGCAGATGGGCCGCCCCTCACCACCCCTTTGATAAGCTATCTTTAGCTGGGGCCTGGGACAAGTATGTAGGAACATCAATCATGTGAGTAAGGTGTAGGTGAAGCAGGCACTCTTGAGTGGCCTGACCATACAGCATACTGCCACCATGTCCTGCCTGTTATGAGCCGCACGTGGTGGAGTGTCACATACAGCATTTCTTGTTTATTACTAAGAAGTCCAGAAGTCAGCAGTTCTAGGGTTGATTCAGTGGTGGCACTACCATGTCGATTTTGTTTTTCCCCTCTGGCTTGATTCAGCATGTTGGTTTTTTGTCTTTTGTTTTCTGGCTGTGTTGGGTCTTTGTTGCTGCGCACGGCTTTTCTCTAGTTGTGGCGAGCAGGGGCTACTGTTCGTTGTGGTGCGCGGGCTTCTCAGTGCAGTGGCTTCTCTTGTTGCAGAACACAGGCTCTAGGTGCGCAGGCTTCATTAGTTGTGGCACAGGGGCAAAGTAGTTGTGGCTTACGGGCTCTAGAACACAGGCTCAGTAGCTGTAGCACACGGGCTTAGCTGTTCTGCAGCATGTGGGATCCTCCTGGACCAGGGATTGAACCCATGTCCCCTGTATTGGCAGGCAGACTCTTAACCACTGCACCACCAGGGAACTCCAGCCTGTTGGCTTTTTGTACTTGTGCTTATTGACTCGCAGTTGCAAAATGGCTGCCACGCTCCAGGTATCATGTCCTTAACCCAACAGAAAAAGAGAAAAAAGGCTGTTTTGAAGTCCTGTATCTCTCTCCTATCAGGGAAGGAAAACTTTCCCATAAGCACCCAGCACACATCCTTCTATCTCATTGGCTAGATCAGGGTCACATGCTCACCCCTTCCAGTCACTGGCAAAAGCATGATATTATTGTGATTGGTTTAGAGAAATCTTGATTCATTTTCTGGGCCAAAAGAATCTCAGGCAAAATTCAGACTTCTGGAAGTAAAGATGGAGGTTGTTGAGTAGATAACCTGTGTGTGTGTGTGTGTGTGTGTGTGTGTAGGGGGGTGGGTCTGGTTTCCCCACCATACTAAGTGCTCCTTCAATGCTCTTGTATGGGGCCTACGCTGGGCTGAGGGAATTCAGATGGAACAGCCACCCAACCCTCAGAAAGTTTAAGGTCTGTTTGGGTTATGAGTTTATACAGTTGACCCTTGCACAACATGGGTTCAAGCTGCATGGGTCCATGCAGATTTTTTAAAATAAATATGTACTACAGTATTACACACCATGAGGTTGATTGAACCCAAGGATGCAGAACCTCAGATAAGGAGGGCCAACTAACGTTACACACAGATTTCCAATTGTGCAGGAGTTGGTGTCCCTAACTCCTTCCTTGTTCAAGGGTCAACTATATAACTAAATACCTGATGGCAGAGACAAGGTTTTTGTCAACAAACCTTTATAAAGTGCATGTTGGGTGCCAGATGCTATTAGGTCTGGGGAGAGAAAATAAATACCCAATTTCCACCTTTAAGACCTCACAGTTTACAGAAAAACTGTAAACTGATGTGAAATAAAATTCATATTTTATAGCAACACAAGAAAAATATGAACATAAAAGTTTTTCTCTGTCCTTTGGCCTCCTCTCTCCCCTCTTCTGTGCACTGTGTAGCTGCATCAATGCATCAATCAAGCCTCCCCATCGGCAGAAATACCTGCTCAACCATAAACAGCAACATTCTCCTAGCATCAAGAAAACTCCTTAGAAGATAACATTCCTTCTTGATCTTATAAGGGGTCACGATGACACGCCCTCTGTCTCAAAAAACTTATATAATTGTGCCTTGACCTCTAACGCGTGGAACACTTCTAGGAGCTGAGATGCCATTCCCAGGTTACGATCTTCAAACTCGGCTCAAATAAAATTTTCCATTTCTTTCATAGATTATTGATTAATTTTCATCGACACTGACAATCACAGGATAAGAGATAAATTAGGAATAAAATCTGGGAGCAATAGGAGCAGAGGAGGGAGATTATGGAGGAGATAGTGTTTGAGTTGATTACTGGTTGTCAGGATTAGGCAAGAGAAAAAAGTGTTTGGAAAAGAATTCCAGGAAGAGGAGAGGTTAGGAAGCAAGAGAAACAGCTTAATCTGCACAGGTAGCAACAAGCAGCTTAAAAAAAAAATTGTAGTAAGTGGGACATAGAGTGAAGTCAGATGAGTATGAAGATAAGCTGATTTCCCTCAGCGAAAGACTTATATCAATCAGTGCATTCATCTATAAAATCAATATCTACAGATAACTAGGTGCCAGTTTCCAGCCTAAGTGCCTTTGCACTTGCTAACCCTCTGTCTGAGACAGTAAGCCCTAAATATTCTCAGGTCTCAGCTCAATTATCAATCTCTCCGAAACTCCTTCCCCATCCCTCTTACTTAAAAAGTCTCCACGTGGTCATCTTCTATGGTATTACTGCTTTGCTTTTCTAACAGCACTAAACACATTATGAGACTATCGACTTCATTTGCTCATGAGGTAACTGCATGTCAGCCCCCCCCCCCCCCCAAAAAAAATGTAAACTCCAGAGCAGGGACCTGTTCACGGTTTCATCCGCAGGGTTCTAGCGCGCCAAAGTGCCTAGAGCAGCTCCAGGACCCCCGCCCCGCAGCTCGCTAGTTCCGGACTGAGCATGCGCAGAGGGCGGGGGCACTGGGAGCCTCCGGTCCGCACAGGCCCCGCCCCTGCCCTGCCCCGCCCCGCTCCATTCCGCCCCCTCCCCGCCAGGGTAGCGGTCGGACCCACGCGCTCGCAGCGCGCCTTCCGACCCGACGCTGTTCCGCACGCCTCGGCGCCGGGAACGGAGGCGGCCCCCAATTTACCGGCCCGGCGCCAGGATGGCCCCCAAACTTCCAGACTGTGTGGAGGAGCTCCGCGCCGCCGGCAACCAGAGCTTCCGCAACGGCCAGTTCGCCGAGGCCGCCACACTCTACAGCCGCGCGCTGCGGATGCTGCAGGCGCAAGGTGCGACCCCGGCCCCCCATTTCTCCGCCAGGCCCGCTTCTCCCCCTCCCCCGACCCCGGCTACCCAGACCTCGCTCTGGCTCTGTGTGCCTGGGGCTTCCTTACCTCGCGGCCCCACTGGCCCCCCAGGCCCTCCCACCACCCGCTCATTCCTCCCCCCTCCCCCACCTTGGGCGTCCTACGAGAAACTTCCTTGGCCTGCCTTTCGGGTTTTTTATTATTATGATTATTATTGTAACAAGGTTTTATGACTGATTCTTTTGTACTTAATGACATAACAGGAACATATTTCCATATTAATGTTTTATTTTTAATAGTAGTAAAACAAAGCAGCATTAAATTTACCATCTTAAGCATTTGTAAGTGTAGAGTTAAGTATATTTACATTGTTGTGCAACAGACCCCTGGAACTTTCTCATCTTGCAGCACTGAAACTCAGTACCACTAAACACTAATCCCCCCTCTCCCCCCAGCCCAGTATCCAGGTTTCTACTTTCCCTGTCAATGATTTTTGACTACTTTAGGTACTTCAGATGAGTGGAATAATACAGTATTTGTCTTTTGTGACGGAACATCTGACATTATAGTCTATGTTGTAGCGGGTGACAGGTTTACCTTTTTTAAAGCTGCATAATATTCCATTGTGTGGCTTTACGGCATTGTCTTTATCCATTCATCCATTAATGGACGTTTGAATTGCTTCCACCTCTTGGCTGTGATGAACATGAATGTGCAGATATCTCCACGATCCTGCTTTGAATTCTTTTGAATATATAGCCAGAAGTAGGATTGCTGGATCAAATAGTAATTGTATTTTTAATTTGGGGGGGAGACCTCCATACAGTTTTCTATAACAGCTGTACCGTTTTACATTCCCACCAACAGCGCACAATGATCCCAACTTCAGCATCCTTACCAACACATTTTATTTTCTGTTCTCTTGATGGTGCCTATCCTTATAGGTGCGTGAACTACCTGCTTTTTAACTGTCCTGTTGGACCCCATTCTAATACTCAGGCCTCGTTCTGATCCCTGGAGCAACTCTCATTCTCCTCAACCCGTCGGTCTTTAATTAAGTTAGCATTTGTTCAGCACTTGTATGTAATGACTGTATAATAAGACAGAGACAGCCCTTTCAAGGGTCATACATTCTTGTTGGCGAGGTGGCTACAGGTGTGGATCTTAAGCTAGGAAATAGCAGACAAGAACTGTGCGGTAATGATCAGGGCTATTGAAGAAGGCAGATGTGATGATGTGATAGGATTGACTGGGGAGTTCCTTTATGAAGGATGGGAGGTCAAGGAGAACTCCTTTGAAGAAGTGGCATTTGAGGTGATACCCGAGTGGTGAGAAGAAGCCACGTGCACAGAGTTTTGGGTGCTGGGCATTCCAGGTGGAGGGAACCGTAATTACAAAGGCCCCAGACAGAATCAGCATGGTGTGTTCCAGGAGCCGAAGCATAGGGAGCCGGTGGAGGGAGGAGTAAGACTCGGCCAGTTACAGAGACAGAACCTTATCGTGTAGGCATCTTACACAGTAGTTTGTGGTAAGGAGTTTGGAGTTCATTCCCTGACGGGAAGGTACTGGGGAGTTTTCAACAGAGGAGTAAGGTGTTGTTACCAGTTCTCCCATCTTCCAGCTCATTTCAGCCAACAACAGCCCTCTGCCCGAAGCCGCTCCGAAGTGTCTTATCCCAGAGCCTCACTGGAACCCCTTTCAACCCCTCATTGGTACCTGTGTCCCTTTGCCTCCCTTCTCTTTCCCATGTCCTTGGCTAGCATTTGTTGAGTACTTGCTAGACATTATAAACATTATCCCTTTTTATCTTCATGCTAACTTATGGGTAGGACACTTTCTAGATGAGGAGTCCAGAAGAGTTAAATTGCCTCTTCCAGGTGGCACAGCAGAGACATGTCAGAGGCAGAATTTGAATATGAGGCTCTCTGATGCCCAAGTCCAAGTTTTTAATCATTTTGCTCGACTTCTTCCCGAATCCTTTCCAAATTCCACTCTTTTTTGTTTGCATTTTTGCAGTTTCAAGCCACTCTTTTGCACACACACATCCCACCCCCGTCTTTTTTTCTAGAACACTTCTCTGTAGGCTCATCTCAACTTGATAAAGTTACTGAGGAATCTGGGGTATTGATATTTCTGGCTTTCTCTTTCATCCTACCCCAGCTGGCCTGGAAAAACTTGTCCTTTTTGTATGGATTTGTTCTGGGGTCAGAGAAGAGTGGGCCTGACGTCTCGATTTAGCAGGGGACCAGAATGTGGTTCTGATCCTGCTACGGATTTTCTAGGTAATTTATAGGCAAGTCCCTTGATTTTGCTGATCCATTTCCCTGATCTTGAAAGAGCAGGGAGCAACCTAATACAACAAACCCTTCCAGCAAGTCTGAATTGATACCTTCATCTGATAAGTGAGCACATGTGATCCAGGGGATTGAATGACTTGTGCAGGATCGCAGGCGGGACTGTAGGTTCTGATGCCCTTTCCACCACACCACTGCTGTTTTCTGAGCAACCATGCCCTGGTGACTTGAGACTGATTACAAGTTTTGAATACTTGTGCTCTCTTCTTAAGGGCAAGGATGTATTTTACTTATCTCTGTACTTTGCTATTTCACTCAGGGCCTGGGAAAATAAGAGGAAAAAAAAGATAATTGTATTATGTTTAATATTGAATGAAAGGGATCATGCATCAGTATGGTAACATGATACGTAGTGAAAAAGGCAAGCTGCAGAAGGAGAGGCAATATGATGCCACTTTGGAAAAGCTTTAAAAGCAAGTGGACTTCCCTGGCGGTCCAGTGGTTAAGACTCTGCGCTTCCAATGCAGGGGATGCAGGTTTGATCCCTGGTTGGGAAACTAAGATCCCACATGCTGCGTGGCATGGCCAAAAAAAAAAAAAAGTGCTATTGTGTCTTGCCTGTGAATACCTATGTAACAAAGATAGACATACCTGAGAATGTGACATGCCAACTTCAGGATTGTGCCAACCTCTGGGGGCCTGGGGAGGGGACAAAGGGAAAAGGGTGGGGATGAGTGGAGCTTTAGTCATATCAAAAACGAAAAGGTGGAAACAAACAGATTGTATGCGGAGTGTAGTGATGAATATCAAGTCTCTGTTATACTGGTTTCTGTGTTTCACAATTTTCAAAGAAGAGCTTGTTTTCTGTTCTTCTGGGTATATGCCTGGGAATGGAATCACTGGCTCAACATTCGGTAGTTATCACTTTTTGTTTTCATCATGGCCCATCTAGTGGGTATGAAGTGGTTGAAAAATTATTTTTACAAATGAAAATCATTTTGGCTTCAACGAAGGACTTGAGCTTCTGAGATTCCTGAGGATAAGGACTGCCTTTAGGGAAATGTTCGTGGTGATTCTCCTCCCCATGGGATAGCTTGAGCCCTTCCCCTGATTAAGTTCTCCGTAGTCCTGCCAGACACAGAGGACTCTGCAAAGTCCTCTCTGACCAGGTAGAATTAGTCTGTTTTTTTGTGTGTGTCCCCATAACACTTGTTCAGTCCGTTTATCATAGCATTTATCATATTTTCGTCTCTTTTTTCTTTATTTGATTTACATGCTTCTTGTAACACACACACGTACACGCACATACCCCAGATAGTTACAACATGGATTTCTTTGAGCTATTTCATTTTGCCCTTTGGCCTGGTACCAAGTTCAGTGTTGCACTGAGTGAATGAGCAGATGCTTGGTTCCCTGTGAATGGCAGGAAGCTTGGTGTTCTCACTCCCTTGACAGACTTGTCAGCCCATCAGACCAACAAGCCTGATCAGGCTACAGTCATCTCTGCTGCCTTCACTGAAGCCCAGAGAGCTCAGGGTGTGGAGTGCACCCCTGATGTCCTCAGGCGTCCATTTCCCAGCCTGTTAATCGTGCACTTTCTGCTTCCACCTGGGCAGGTTCTTCGGACCCAGAAAAAGAAAGCGTTCTCTACTCCAACCGAGCGGCGTGCCACTTGAAGGACGGGAACTGCATAGACTGCATCAAGGACTGCACTTCGTGAGCGGGCAGGGTTGACCTCGGGGTGCTGAGGGCTTGGGAGAGGAAGCTGGGCTTCTCTGGTCCCACCAGGTTACCTCTGCAACAGATATTAGGAAGTGTCACTAAGTGTTAGCCAGTCACTGAGACTAGGAAGCTCTCCTTGGTCCTTGTGGCCCCTGACTTGTGTCTTTGGAGCCTCAGCTCTGCTGCTGAGAGGAGCAGGGTGGGCAGTTAGAGGCAGGCCTTTAAGTGTTTGTGAGATCTGGGACCTGGGAACGAGGTAGAGTTGCAGACTAGTGGCTGGCTCGCCCAGGTTTTTTCTTGGGTGGATGTGGGTGAGATAGGGAGGGAGAGAAAAAGAGGGATAGAGGGTAATAAATAACCTCGAAAGAAGCAAGGAGAAGATGGTATGCATCAGTGACCAGGTGTAGAGGACATTAAACAGTTTTTCATACTTCTGTCCTCTTCAAGCCAATCTGAGATTGCTTTCATGGTCTTCGCCAAACTAGCACATGTACCTTAGTGTGTTCTCAGACCTGATATTCTGTGACATTGCCTTAGATCTGTGCCTTGATAGGTGGGAGAGAAGGAGAGAGGTGAGCACACTCGTGGAGCCTGTGCTCAGTAGATTTGTACCAGGCCCTGTGCTAGGTTTCCTTCCTGGGGCGCTCATGAGCGTTCTGTGGGTAAGTTTGCCATCCTTCCGGGGCTAGAACTGGGTTGTGGAGAATTGAAGCGGTAAAGTGATTTGCCTGGGGTCACGTGGTTAGAGGCAGAGGTGGAATTCAAACACCGCTCCATCTGACTCCAAGGCCTGTTTGTTATTCTCACTCGGCCACACTCTAGGGAAACATGGGTGTATGAAAACTACAAGGCACTTATCCTTGATCTCGGGGGATTGCAACTGTGAGAATCGATGCATGCACACACAAAGTAGCAGCGGTTCTCTGCCCTCTTGCCCTTCTCCACTTCAGTCTAAGCTGGAAAATCCCTCTTCTAAGACTTCACAGTCTTAATAGCGTCTCTCTCCAGAAATGACCCACCATGTACTGAATGCTGCAGATGACCCTGCCTGGAAGGAGCTGCAGGGGGCACCTGGTGACTCAGCAGCCCAGTGACATTTCTGCCTCCTGTCCTAGAGCGCTGGCCTTGGTTCCCTTTGGCATGAAGCCCCTGCTGCGGCGAGCATCAGCCTACGAGGCTCTGGAGAAGTATCCCCTGGCCTATGTGGACTATGTGACTGTGCTCCAGATTGATGATGCTGTGACATCAGCCTTGGAAGGCAGCAGCAGGTGAGCCTGAGTTACTGCAGTCAGTCTCTGAGACGTCCTGCCCTCCCTGATTGGCTTGGAACCATTGCTTTGGTCATCCTCTGGGGGAATCCCTTCGGGCTAGGCTTCGAAACTCTTAATGAGCATGTGCAGAAAGTGTGGCAGGACAGTCTGCTGTCGTATTTTAGCAGGTTTTTAAGGTGTCAGAATTATTGAATTGTGGGGTTTTTTGGTGGTTGTTGTTGGTTTTTGGTTTTTGGTTTTGTTTTTTTGCCTAGATGCTCAGATGCATTCACAGAGTAATACTTAATCGAGCTCTGTTTAAGCCAGGTTCAATGGGGAATACTGAAATAAAAAAGAGCTACAGACCCCACCTGCTTCAAAGAGCTAACTAGAGTGCGGAAAGTAAGACACAGCACAAGCAGCTGTGACCCCAGGCTGTAGGGCTGTTGGTTGTGGATATGGTTCAGTATATTGTACTGTGATCCCTTCACAAGGCCCTTCACGTGACATTTCTTTCTGGTCTTCTGAGCAGTTGTTTTTCGTCTCAGGATGCCCTCATTTGGGTACCTGATCATGCTTCCCCTCTTTGTGTGGTCTGCTGGAAAGCCACACACCACACTATAGACACCCTGAATAGGACTCCATGGTATCTGTTTAGTGTGTCATTTCTGGCTTGACTTGTTTTCTCTCTGCTTCCTTTTAGTCTCTGTCATTCAACAAAATCTGCCACTTATGTGCCAGACCTTGCCCTAGGGCCTGGGCTGATGACTGAGACATGCCTCTTCCTGCCCTAGCAGAGCTCCTGGTCTCCAGGAGGACAGCAGTCAGTCACAGGCAAACACCTGAGTGTGATAATGCTGTGGTGGGGGGCACCTAACAGCCGGGGTGGGGGGAGGCCAGAGAGGGCTCTTCAGAGAAGGTGAGCTGAGTCAGAGAGATGAATAGCACTCTGGGCCAGGGGCCAGCAAGGAGCACGGGCAGCAAGTGCAGGGTGAGTGCGTAGGAGGTGTTGGAGGGACTGTGAGAAGTCCACTAATCGTGGTGCTGCAGGCGAGGGGCTCAGCTCGGGACGGGCGGCGAGGCCAGATCACACAGGGCCTGGTGTCCAGGAGCTTGGACTTAATCCGAACACAGTGAGGCATTGTGAAAGGGTATTTAGTAGGGGGGCAACACGAGCAGATTTGAGAGAAAAGCTGAGTGGCTGCCTGCTGTGTTGATCATGAAGGAGCACAGACTAGGAGAGGTGGGCAGAAATCAGAAGAGATGGTGGAGATGAGGGAGGAACAGTGGGACCAATTCAGGGGACATTCAGGTAGTATTTCAACCAGTTTTGGTGGTTGGAGGGCGGGGAGAAGGGAAGAAGAGAAGTGGCATGCAGGTGGTTGACACGCTGCGTTGGGGATGACTGAGGGGCCGGAGACTAGAGAAGCATGGAAGGCGGCTGGGCATTTGGAGCAAAGGAGAAAAATATGGGCCGCACATAGAGATCTAAACGTCATCAGCATAGAGGTGGCTTGAGGTTGTGGGAATAGAATAGAGCACCACAGCAGGTGTGTGGGGGGAAGAGGATGGAGTGTGAGGAATTCCAGCATCTGAGGGATGCACGGGGGGACAGCAGCCGGAGCAGTAGGAGGAGACTAAAGCCTTCAGTGTCGCGAAGGCAGGAGTGTTTCCAGGAGGATGGAGACGTCCTTCGTATCAGGTGTCTCAGTGAGCTTAAGGGGACTCAGGATTTAGGCATGAAGTCACTGCCATTCTAATGAAGCAGTTCAGTGGGATCAGGAGCCAAATGGCAGTGGGTTTAAAGGAGTCTGGCTGGGAAGGGGCAGAGGAGTGTGGCTGCCACGGCAGGGGGCTGTCTGGGAGGGAGGCGTTAGCTGCTGATGGTTGGAGTCTGTGGAGAGAAAGATGCACATGTGGGAGAGGGAGGCAGGGAGAGGTGGAGCCTGAGTGAAGGTGGAGGGATCTCTCCTCTTGTGATAGGAGAGAAATAGGAAGCATTGTGCGCCCATGCAGGTAGGTTTGTATTTAGGTTATGAGAAAGTCTGAGGAGGAGGGTTAGGGAGCAGGGTAGAGGTGGGTAAAGGTTCAAGGTAGCTGGCGGATCAGAAAAACAGCTTTGAGGGCTTTGTCAGAGACACTGAGTTTGTCGTGGTAACAGTCTGTGAGCTCCTCATGCTAGTAACACAGGAACATGGTTGCAGGAGCGGAGGGAGTTGCAGCTGGCTTCATGTACTCATTCAGCCCATACTTAATGGGCCCTAGTGGGTGCCAGGTAATGCGCCTGGTGCTGGAGATCAGCTAACAAAACCAGCGTGGTCACGGAGCCTAGAAGGTGGGAGTGGGCAGTGGGAAGTGGGGGAGATTGTCCCGGGGCGAGGGGAAAGCATGGGCAAAGGCTTGAACATGAGGGTCGAGAGGCAGTGTGGCACCTGATGAAAATGGAGGGATGGGAGGGGACCCAGTCTCAGTGAAGTGGGAACCACTGAAAGATTTTAAAATTTGAATGACATAAGATTTGCATTAAAAAAAAATCTCTGAGCATTAATCAAATGGCAGGTGTTTGCATGGTCTTGTAATAGATTCATTAAAAAAATATAAAACATGGTTTTTTCTTGGGGCAGGCGTGGTCCCTCAGGGGTAAAGTCTAATTACCTTAACAAGCACCAGATCACCTCTTTGAAGTTAACATAGTGTGACCAGGCGAGGGCCAGGCAGGGAGGGAGTGTGGTGGTGGCCGACCTAAGAAGATGTTTACGGTGGCAGGCTCCTGTTCCTTTCCTGTTGTGAGTCAGAAGGGTACAAAGAGGTGGTTCAAGCCAAGGGAAGATACTTACCGGCTCTCGTACACCTCCTTTGGGCTTATGAGAGGAGGAATATCTTCCTGACCCAGCTGGAAACCTCCCTGTAATCCTGTCTGCCTTTCCAGAATGACCAAAGCTCTCATGGACTCATTTGGGCCCGAGTGGCGCCAGAAGCTGCCCTCTATCCCCTTGGTGCCTGTTTCAGCTCAGAAGAGGTGGGAGTGTTTGCCTTTGGAAAACCACAAAGAGACTGCTAAAAGCAAATCCAAAGAAACCACAGCTGCGAAGAGCAGAGGTAAGTCGTGACTTCCTGACCAGTTGCCTTCTCCCCAGAGCCACTTTCTTTACAATCCTGTAAAAATTGGCCTTGTTTAAAATGAGTTATTTTAAAAATCCTATAAACGAGGTAAAAAACAAAACAAAAAAGCCTTAACCTCTTAGAGACTGACTCCTCAGCTCTGCAGCGAGCTGTGAGAGAGCCTGCCCCACAGGCGTAGGAATGAGGTGACATGCGGCACGTTGAAAGCCCAGCTGCCACACAGGTATCCAGTGTTAGTTTCCTTCTCATTCCTCTGGCAGCGTTTGGGGTGTATCATTTAGGGTGTTTTTGGTTGCAAGAACAGAAAACTCCATGTGGTAAAAATAATAAAAGAGAATTTATTGGCCCATATAAGGTCCGGGGTTCAGGTTCAGGCAAGGCTTGCTCCAGCAGCTCACTACATCATCAGACTGACTCAATTTCCCTGTACCACTCTCAGTGCTCTTCTCTAGTGTGTGTCAGCTTTGTCTTCAGGCAGTCTTCCCTCCTACGTGGTACAATAGCTGTAGCAGTTCCTTGACTCACATCCATGTGCCATGTCTCATGACCCAGAGGGAGAGAAAGTGTTTTTTTTCTGATAGCTACCTAAGAAAGAGATGGTTTCTTTCCCCCCAAATCCCTAGCTCATCTTTTCTTAATTTATTTTGGCCTGTATGGTCACTGTCCGTTCCCTACACTGGTCATGGTGACCAGGGCCTGAGATTTTTGTGATGAGCTCAGCTCTGTGCCATCTGCTCCACCTCCATAGCTAGAGGAGCATGCTGTATGAGTCCCTGAAAGAGAATGAATAAGAGATGGGGCCAGGAGCCCCATACAGGAGACTGTCCGCCTCAGCTCCGTAAAACAAAGAGGCCCTTCTCCAGGCAGGGGTGACTGGAAACTCTTACAGTGCCCCAGGGGAGTTCTCCCAGCCTAGCAAGCGAGGTATTGAGGATGGGAGGTGCAGAGTGGGTGGAGCTGGAGCCTTGCTTCGGGTGTACTGGAGGGCAGGAGTCGTTCCCTTCCCAGGAGGAAACCTATCCAGCCATGGGGCGCGTTCCCTCCCTAGAATGAGAATGTGGGGCGCTAATGAACTCGATGGCTTCAGTGCACCTACCATTTATTTCATTCTTTTGGAGTTATAGCCAGGTGTGTGCCAGGCCCTGTGCTGAGCAGTGTGGCCCAGAGAGGGCCTCAGGAAGCTGTCGGCCCAGTGAGAGACGGAGACATATAAACAGAGCAATTTAAAATACAAGAGGAAGAACAGGTGCTTTAGAGTCTCTGATGTTTGAGGAATTCAGATTGGGAACTGACATCATTGTGCTTGGGGGAGTTGGGGAAGGGCTCCTGGGGGTGACAGGTTGAGCTGGACCTGAAAGAGTGAGTTTTTCAGGAAGGAAGGGAAGGGGGCTTTCAACAGAGACAGTGGAAAGAGAGAATGAAGTGGAGGGGTATCGCTGGTGGCCAGCGGGGACGGGCGTGGGGCAGCGTGGGGTGTGTTGCAGAGCCGAGGTGAAGCTGAGGGTGTGTGCGCATTGCAGTCCACTGGCTCTGCTTCTAGAAAAACTCGTGCACGTGCACACAAGGAGACGTGTACAGGGATGTTCAGAGCAGAAAGTTGGTACGAGCAAAAAGCAAAATGACCCAATCTCCATAAGCAGGAGAATGGAGAGATGGGTTGCGTTGCAGCAGTGAGAATAAATGAAGGAGCTACGGGTGTGTCCATCCACACAGACGAATCTCAGGAATATAATTTTGAGGGGAAAAGAATACCAGGTCATGGTAGAATACATGGAATTATCTATTCCTTTATTTGAAGTTCTAAAACAAAGTAAACAATAAATAGTTTATACATACTATCGTATACATAGTTATACTAACCCAAAAAGGGGTTGGGGGTGCGGCACACAGAATTGAGGCTAATGGTTTCCTCCGGGGGTGGACTGATTGGGGGAGAGACTCATAGGACTTCGAAGGTCTTAGTAAATGTTCTCTTTCTTAAGGTGAGGGATGAGTTCAAGGGTATTAGTTTTATTCCTAAAACCTTACCCTTGTCGTAAATATTCAGTATTTTATAAAGGTAGTTTTTAAAAATTGAAAAAGCAGGTGATATGGGAGCTGGGGCTGGAATAATTAATCGGGGCTGTGCAGTGAAGGGCCCGAGGCCAGGTGGAACAGCTTGGATTTCACCTTGTTCACTCTCTCTCCTCAAGGCTGGGGCAGGGCCGCAGGTGTTGGGTTGGGGAGAACACTCACAGGCTCAGACCAAAACAGCTGAAGAGCAGGGGACTCCTGCCCTTTTCTGGAAGCCCAGGAGCTACACCCTTTTATTTTTTTTTTTACCAGATGCTTGTTTATTTCAATACTTCCTCACTTATTCTCCTGCTTTAAGTTTACAGGGTGCTCTGCACTTTCCCCTGTTTTCTTACATTTCATCCTGACAGTAGCCCTGTGTGGAATAGGTATTGCCCCCAACATACTGGTGAGCAAATTGAGGTCCAGAAGCGTTAGGTTGGTCACACAAGACTTCCAGCTACTGAGTGGCAGTGCCAAGGCCAGAACCTGGATTCCTTTTTATTGTGTATGTATAAGTATGTTTATATCAGGGGTCCTGAACCTCTTCTGAATAAAAAACTGTGTTTAATTTCCCAGAAACCATTGATCAGGGGAATCATTACTCAGGAAGGATGCTTTTCGCAGTTCAGGAGATCTCTGGGGACAGAGGGTTGTAGATGGCTTAGAAGAGACTTTGCTGCCCAAGAGGTCTCCTTGAGCTCAGCTGGGCACCAGCTCCATGGTTTTTTCCTCTTCTGAATTTGTATCCAGTGCCTTCTGCTGGGGATGTGGAGAGAGCCAGAGTTCTGAAGGAGGAAGGCAATGAGCTTGTAAAGAAGGGGAACCATAAGCAGGCGATTGAGAAGTACAATGAGAGCCTCTGGTGTAGTAACTTGGAATCCGCCACATACAGCAACAGGTACCTTCCACATGGCTGGCCTGGGGGATTTCAGGACACCGGACATTCTTCTGCAGTCTTCTCTTACACTTTGGTGGGCTCTGTATCCCAGCATTTAGTCAGTACATGCATACCTTGGAGATAATCACAGGGTCAGTTCCAGACCACCACAGTAAAGCGAATTTCGCAATAAAGTGAGTCACACGAGTTTTGGGTTTCCCAGGTGCACGTAAAAGTTATATTTACATTATACTGTGGTCTGTTAAATGTGCAATAGCATTACGTCTAAAAAAACAATGTACAAACTTTAATTTAAAAATATTTTATTGCTAAAAATTGCCAGCCATCATGTGAGCTGCAAGTCGTAGTAGTAACACCAAAGATCACTGATCACAGATCACCGTAACAAGTATGACAGTAATGAAAAAATTTGAAATATTGTGAGAATTGCCAAAATGTGAAACAGAGATACAAAGTGAGCAAATGCTGCTGGAAAAATGGTGCCAGTAGACTTGCTCGATGCAGGGTTGCCACAAATCTTCAATTTTGATATTGTCAAAGTATCTGTGAAGCACAGTAAAATGAGGTATGCCTGTATGTTACAGCTCAAAACGTGCATTCATGCTCTCTTTGGTCACTGTGAGATAGGCATTGCTGGTGGCATTCCCTCTCTTAAAGGGCTAGAAACTGAGCAGTGCCCAAGGGGAGCCTGGGCTTTGTTAGCCCCATCCCCACCCCCCAAATTTTCATTAATCAGATAAGCATAGGATGTAACTAAAAGCTGTGAGCTTGCTATGCAAACAGAACCCCAACACAAGTTTCAAAGCCTCTGTACCTTCCCCAATTCTGACCCCATGGCTTCTCCAAGACCCTCTGGTTAGAAATTTCAGCACTTTCTGTCTGCGGGCACCAGGGCAGAACCCAGGCTGTGGATTAACGATTGCCCGGCCTGAGCAAGAGAGAAGGGTCCAGTCTAGCATGAGGGGTTAGACTTGTGGGGCTATAGGAGGGCCTGCGTCCTGAGCTGCTGCCAGTGGTCAGTGATTCTTTCCACCAACAGTGAGGGCCTGGAAGCCAGGGTGCTGTCTCTTTATTGTGTAGGTGTCCCTGCTCTGCAGTGGCCCTCAAAGGTATTGATAGTAGATACTCTTCCTGTTTTAATGTCAAGAAAACCAAGGCTCAGAGCAGGAAGGGCTTTGCCTCAGCTCACCCAGCCAGTAAATGGCAGAGACAGAATTGGAATCTGGCTCCAGTGAAGTCTGTTAGTTTTACTGTCAGAAGCTTGAAACATTCAGCAAGGGACCATCTGATCCAAACATTCCTTATAAAACATTAATAAATCTTGTGAGTCTGTTTGTCCTTCCCAACATTACTGTTTAGTTCACAAATCTGGGATCTCCTATAGGCTTACTGTTCCTTATCCAAAACGCTTGGGATAAAATGTGTTTCAGATTTTAGGAAGGTATGGTAGTGCAGATGCTGAGTGACATAACACTCCAGCAGGGTCCAGCAGTAAAACATACGGAAATTCCACAATCACATGGAATGGTGTAAAGAAAGATGAAGCAGCCTCATGTAAGTTCAAGTCAGGTTTTGCTGCCAAATGAGTTGAAAAGGGAACTTTTAGTTGTAAAGCATGGATTTTGGCATTTTGGACCTGTGGTCTTACTGGCTGATGGGCCCCAGGTGCCTCAGTTAGCCAGGCTAACTTGGGGAAAAGGGCTGCACCCTCTTTGGTCATGTTTGTGCACCATCATCTTCTAACTCCTCTTTCTGTGGGCTCTCTGGCCTTGCTTATCTCATGTTGCTGGAGGCGACTGTTAACCCATTTTCCTGGATTTTTACCACATTCAGGACAATGTTTTGTTTAAATATTGGTTTTCATGTAAATGTATCTGTGCCACACTGTTTTAGTTACTATTGCTTTGTAATATATCTTGTAGGGCTGGTCTTTTCCTTATTCTTCTTAATCAGAGCATCCCTGGCTATTTTCCCAGCTTTGATCTTCTAGCTAAACCTTAGGCTCACTGTGATAAATTCTAAACAATATCTTGTTGGGCTTTTGGTTGTAATTACATCGATTCTATAAATTTAATTTAGAAGAAAACTTTATACAGAACAATTTTCTATCCACTGTGGCTGAATGTTCCACATCCTGGATGCCATTTTAATGCTTCACCTCGTGCATATGCATCTGTATGGACCAGTGGGTCATCTTAGGCTTCGGTTGTCTCTGTGCAGTTGATACCTGCAGAGTGGATATCACCATCAGGTACCTGGCACCTACAGTTTGCCAGGCCCTGAATAGAGCTCCAGAAGAGTCTCATTTAGTACTCACAGCAGTTCTTCAGGTTAGGTCATGGTCCCATTTTATCTAAGAGAAAACGGGTTCAGAAAGATGAATTAATGATCATAAAGTTAAACAAGTTATACATGGTGGAGCTGGGTTTTTGGGGTTTTTTTTTTATTTTTTGTTTTTTTTGGAGCTGGGGTTTAAGTCAGGTGTCTGTACTCCAAAGCATGGGTTTCTTTTCACTCAGTCACATTGTCTCCTTTGTAATGAAAACCCTTCTGACTGGATACAAAATCATTCTGTTTACCAAAAGCCAAGGGTGTGTATTTTATAGGCCAAAGTTATGCATTTTTAACATCTTAAGTATAATCTTTGGAGTTCACATATAATCATTTTCATTACAACATTTATATTTGGAAGTCACCAAATAGTACCTAATGCTTATGCTGTGGTTCCTCTACTTCCCAGAAACTTGGCTGATTCTTTAAGTTATCAGAGTGCATTGGGAGAACACTTCAGTTTCCTTAGAATTCTTTTATGTTCAAGTTTAGATCAGGGACTACTATTCTAAAGCTTCGTGGCTTACAACAGCCACTTGATTTTGCTCATGGTTTGTGCACCAGGAACTCGGAAAGGGCAGCTCTTACTCAGGGTCTTGCATTCAGGATCCACAGGCGGTGGCTGGGACTGGAGTCATCCAAAGGCTTCTGCGTACCTGGCGCCGGGGCTGGGCCGACGGAGGTGGCTGGGGAGTGGAACTGATAGAGCAAGCTGGAGCCTTGTTTCTTCTCTCCTGGCAGCCTTTTCACATGTGCTGGCTTGAGCTTCCTCACAGCATGGTGGCCTCAGGGTGGTTGGCTTCTCACATAGCAGCTAAAGGCTCCAAGGACAAGTGTTCCCAGAGAGTGGGCTGATCGGGGTGGTTGGCTTCTCACATAGCAGCTAAAGGCTCCAAGGACAAGTGTTCCCAGAGAGTGGGCTGATCGGGGTGGTTGGCTTCTCACATAGCAGCTAAAGGCTCCAAGGACAAGTGTTCCCAGAGAGCGGGCTGAAGCTATAAAACCTCTGTGGCCTCGTGTTGGGACTCATACCATATCCTTTCCTCTGTGCTCTGCTAGTCAGATCAGAGCAGTTACAGAAACTGCCTAAACTCAAGAGGAAAGAACATAGGACCCCTTCAATGGGAAGAATGCCACAGAATTTGTGCCTGCTTTTTTTTTTCTTTTAAAGATGTATTTATTTTTGGCTGCGTTGGGTCTTCATTGCTGTGCTTGGGCTTTCTCTAGTTGTAGAGAGCGGGGGCTACTCTTCGTTGTGGTGCGTGGACTTATTGCAGTGGTTTCTTTTGTTGAGGAGCACAGGCTGTAGGCACGGGGGCTTCAGTAGTTGTGGCACATGGACTCAATAGTTGTGGCTCTCAGGCTCCAGAGCTCAGGCTCAGTAGTTGTGGCACACGGGCTTAGTTGCTCCGAGGCATGTGGGATCCTCCTGGACCAGGGCTCGAACTCGTGTCCCCTGCATTGGCAGGTGGATTCCCAACCACTGTGCCACCAGGGAAGTCCCTGTGCCTGCTTTTAAACTGATTCAAGGAGGAGTTTTTTCTAAGTTGATTTATAAGTTCCATGCAATCTCAGTGAAAATACTAGAGTTTTTTTTTTTTACATTCTTGTTGGGGAAAAAAAATAACAGCATAAGAGAATTTAGTATATGATAAAGTGTGGGAAAAAGAGGAATTATCCAATAAATGGTGCTGGGTTGGCTGGAAAGAGTTAAAAAGAAACCTGAATCCCTACCCGCACTCCTTACTTAAAAATAAATTCTAAGTGGATCATAGTTTAAAATGTAAAAAGTAAAACCATTAAGTTCTAGAACAATGTGTGGGTTAATTTAATTATCTTGCAGTGGGGAAGGGATTATATGGCGGTGGTGGTGGAGGGGGACCCATGGAAGTCATTAAAGAAGTTGGATAAATTTTATTTCATAAAATTTAAAAATCTTATGTAAAGATACTCAGCTTTAGCTATACTTAAAGCAACTACATTAAAACAGACGCAGTTTTCTTCCATATTGGCAGAAGTTAAAGGCTGAGACGCAGGGTTCGTACAGTTGCAGGAAAATAGTCTCTGCTAGTAATTGTTCTTAAGTACACTTGACCCTTGAACAAGGCAGCTGTTGGGAGCGCTGACCCTCCTTGCAGTCAAAACATCTCTGTAATTTACAGTTGGCCTCTCCTGTCTGCGGTTCTGCCGTACCCATGGAGTTAACCAAGTGCGGATGGTGTGAAACTGTAGAATTTGTTATTTGAAAAAAAATCTGCATGTAAGTGGACCCATGTTGCTCAAGGGTCAACTACTTTTTAGGAGAGCATTTTGTTAATAATCAAAAATTTAAATGCATATTCCTTTTGACGCAGCAGTCCCTCCTAATCGGCATCTAAGATTTATGCGCAAGGATGTTCATGGTAGCATCATTTATTTATAAACTGGAAACAGTGAAAAATACCTACTGATAAGGAATTAATAAAATATGGTGTATACAAGTGAATACTCTGTGCCCATTGAAAACAGTGAGGTGGAATGGAGGTCAGTTTCATTTTTAGCGACTATCTTTGGGTAAAGGACTAAAATTGAATGAGAAAGATACACACAAATACATACTTTTCCCCCATGGATGCAGAGTGTGAAATTTTTCAAAATACAGATTGAAAGAATTATATATCGAACACCCATATACTTCCCAGTTAAATTCATAAACATTGTTATAAAATCAGTTATACCTCAAGTAAAAAGCACAACGTTATATTTGCCATCTATTGCTCCACCTTATCGTCTTTGATGCCCAAGTTGTAGACATCTTTACATTTCACCCCTAACATGTCAACATGCATATAATTAATTAGAACTTGTTATTTATGTGTTTTTTTCCTTAAGGTAAAGGTTTCGGGAAGCCTTTTTTTTTTTTTTTTTGCTTGAAAGAGTACAGTGTGGGAGTGTGAGGTGGATGGAACGAGTTGTTGGAGCCCAGGTTGAGGCCCGGGTCTGCCCCATGGTAGGGGTGGAAGCCTGGCGGGTCCCTTCACCCCTCTGAGCTGCGTCTCGTCTATAAAAGGGGGCTGGATGGCTGTGAGGACTGAGGAAGGTGTGAAGCATCCCACACAGTGTTCGGGGAAGCGCAGGGCGCTCCTCAGACTGCTGAGTGGCTGGGCCGGCGGCCCCTGCTGTCCTTTCCCCTCAGGGCGCTCTGCCATCTGGTGCTGAAGCAGTACAAGGAGGCCGTGAAGGACTGCACGGAAGCCCTCAGGCTGGACGGAAAGAACGTGAAGGCGTTTTACAGACGGGCTCAAGCCTACAAGGCACTCAAGGTAAAGAGATTTTGGCCAGAGGCACCAACAGAGCCACAGCCAGTTGTGCCTGTGGTGCCACTTCCAGAGCACAGTCAAGGCGAAGGGGGTACCTGCCACATCCCTTCTCGTCCAGGGGCCCCAGGTGCTCCAGGCAGGCCTCCAGGCTGGAGAGTGGAAACCCTCTGCGGGCTCAGCAGCGGTCCCCAGCCTTGTCTGATCTCCCTGGGCCAGGGCTCCATCCCCGCACCCTCTCTTTCCTCTCAGGACTATAAATCCAGCTTTGCTGACATCAACAGCCTCCTGCAGATTGAGCCCAGGAACGGCCCTGCACAGAAGTTGCGGCAGGAGGTTAATCGGAGCTTAAACTAAAAACCCAAGAGGGCAGCAGGACACCTCTGCCTGACCACCTTCCTCCGTGCCTGCTCCCAGGACCCGGAGTGTCCCAGAGCAAGCTCTGAAGCACCCTCCTCTGCCCCTCAGAGACGTGTTGGCTTCCCACCCCTCAAGAGGCTTTGCCTGTTCAAATTAATAACCTCAGTGTAGTCAAAAATGAGACATTTTGTTGGAAAGGTCTCTCCCTGTCCCGCACTCTCCTGTGCTGCGGACAGCGAGCAGGTCACACAGACAGGTCCTCGTCAGTAGAGCACTCGGCTCTGTCTCTGCCCAGCATGCTCCAAACCGGGTGCTGCCCTTCCAGGGTCACCAGGCCCCCTTGCCGTGGTCCATGTGAGCACGGGGGGGGAGGGGATGCTGGAAGACCCTAGCCCTCCTACACCCAAAGCAGCCTGTTGAGCTGGTTCTCCGGTGCTGCCGTCCCTGCCTTGTCCCAGTGCTCTGTGTTCTGAGCCCCAGTGCCTTTTGGCCAAGCCTTCCTTTGGTGGGGGTGCAGGACCTGACCCTCGGCTTTGTGGCTCTGTGTTGCCGCCTCCTGCGTGGAGGCGCCTAAGCTGTTTCAAGAGCCCAGGGGAGTGGCTGCTACTCCTGAAGGTGAGATGGGGAGAGAGCCCTCCCTGAAGTCAGTGTCCTTCCGTTCCCGGCAGGGACTTGCCTTTTGACCCCCACAGTGGCCCCTCTAGGCTTCTCAGTTCTTTGTAATATGGTGAAGTTAATTTGAACTGAACTGACTGATTTTGTTGAGCTGCGTGTTTAAGCTACTGCATTAATGTCTTCTGCATAAATGTCTGTTGTATTTTCATTTATGCTTTTTCAGCTTTGGTTCATTTTGGAACTTTGCAATAATAAAAAAAAAATGCTTATGGAGCATTCGTCCATTCTTTGATCACATTTCCTGGAATGTCTGCATGGGCCAGGCCCTACGTATAGTGCTGGGGAAACAGCAGTGAATAAACAGACACTGTCCCTGCTCTCAGAGGGCTGATGGTCCCGTGGGACACAAGAAGTTAATCACATAAGAGTGAAACTGCTGCTGGCTTAAGTGTTGTGAAGGAGTGGTCACACCTCCCCAACGAGGGAGGTTTGACCCGTGGAGGAAAAGGGGTCCCTGAGGGGGTCAGGTTTGAATTAAGTTCTAATGCGGGGGTCACAGCAGGTAAAGAGGGAGGGAAGAGCAGTCCAAGCAGACAGAACAGCGCCGGGGAAGGCCTCTGCTGGGGGGACGGGGCCAGGAAGCGCCACTCAGCCTCACAAAACATGGTACGGGTGAGGCTGGGGGGTGCCTGAGGATCCCACCAGCACGGAGGGCTGCCTCCCCTTCCTGGGCTGTGTCTTAGGTTAAATTGTTTTCATCTTAATGGAGAAGTTTGACTCCATAAAGCTGAGGAGCAGACAGGGCGCTTTTTGTCCCTGTGCTCCCCCATCACAGTCAGTTCCAGGCAACATCCAGCTGTTAGCAAGTTGCTTTCGCCCTCTCTGAGGGCTGAGTCTCAGAGCAACCAGACCTCCGGGCTGAAGCGGATTTTAGAGGCACAGAAACTCCACAGGCCTGGCCCAGGGACCATTTCAAAGTGAGCAGCTGCACCCCCTTTTCTTGCTGCCTCTTAAGCAGGTTTAGAGTCACAACTGACTGGCTTTCTCTCCTCATTGTCCATAAGGGAAGTATCTTGATTTATTCTTGAAAACATATGAGGTAGACCTGCATCACCTGGAAATCACGACCCAGGACGGTAACCCCATCCATCCACCTAAAGCCTTTCTACAGGAGTGAAGCTATGACACAACTCCTTAGCCAGTCCAGAACAAAGAAGCAGTTCCTGCTTCCAGAGTGTTCTGCCCTGCAGGCTGCTCAAGCCAGGCATCTAGAACCCCCATGCATGTCACATGTGGGCACCTGGAGCTTCGGTGCTGGTGACGACCAGTTAGTCCCCCGCTGCACTGTTGGTGGGTGGCAGCTGCTCCTCTGGGGCTCTTACACAGTCCTGCTCACTTCCTGGCCGCTCCGCTCTGTCAGGTGCACGGTTTACACGCCCGCTATGTATGTTAGCACACATTTGGGTTTCTGTTCCTGTTTCTTACAGCCAAAGCCCCAACCCAGTCAAGGCTACCCTTTGCTCTGCCCACCTCCCTTCAACACAATAAGGCCCCCTGGGAGGCACGACAGAGTTTGCAGCACTTTTAATGCACAAAGCAACAGGTAAGAGGCTGCCCGGGTGACCAGCCTTCATTCCACAAAAAGCTCAAGTACAGATACAGCCCAATTGGGAAGTTACGGTTCACAAGGCCTTAGAGCCAAGAGCAGGAAACGCTGTTCTCTTGTCAGCCAAGGGAGTGAGAGTTCCATTTTCTGGGGATGAAAAAATAAATGTTTCTAAAGCATGGCAGACACCCAGTCTTCAAGTAAGGACACAGACTAGCCCAAGTCAGGCCTTCAGGCAGGCAGCGTGGGGCCAGGCGGTGCCCAGGGGAAGGCCGGGCTGTTCTGAGCAAAGCTGCCAGGGCAGGCAGCCAGCAAAAGAACATCCCCTCTGCTCTGCCCCAGAATCCACGCCAATTCACATCATCACACAGATTTTCCTCCTCGCCTTTGATCGTCACAGCTTCCCCGGAACGCCTCCTTGGTGCCTCCGAGATGAGCCAACGACACCAAGGGGTTCTCTGGGAGTCTGTGAATGTCCCTTCCCAGTTCTTTAAGCTTCTGGGCTTGGCTGCTCCATCACCCTTCCCCCAACCGCCACCCACCCACCTGGTCTCAGCACAGGTTCCCTCGCATCTGCTCCGTGGCCTGGTGGGCCTGCAACACCGCCAGAGCCTCTTCGACCTGTGGGACACACGTGGGAAGGGCTGGTGCAGCTGCCCCAGCAGTGGGGGCTCAGGAGGGCCTCGCCTCCCCCTACCTCAGCCTGCAGGATGTGAGAATCCACCCCCCCCCCCCCCCCGCTGCCCAACTGTGCTCAGCGGCTCACTGTGTGACAGAAACCCACGGCCACCTTCTACACGGCCGGACAGCTGGGGAAATCCTAGCCCTTATGCTGGGTCAGCACATGGCTCCCTGCAACACAGCCTTGCCTGTGGAGCTGCAGGGAATCTGGAGGGGCTGAAGTCACCAGCCCTCTCCCACCCCTACATTCAGCAGGTATTAGCTGGTTTTAGCAAGAAGATAAACTCCACCTGTCCAAGCAGCTCATCTAGGACACACCTTTATCCACAGCCCTCCTCCACCCTCAGGCCTCCCGGCTCCTCGCAGGCTCTAGCCCACCTTGGCATTGAGGGACTCCGGGGACTCCAGCATGAGCAGCAGCTCCGAGTTGTCAATCTCCAGCAGCATGCCCGTGATCTTGCCAGCCAGCTGGGTGTGGACATTGTAGATAAGGGGGTAGAGACGCTCACCTGTACAGAAGAGCCTCTGAGGCTTATGCACACACCTGGCGGACAGCCCGGCATCCCAGGGAGGGGAGAGGGGATTGTGGAACGCAGCAGAGAGGTGTCCGGGTTTTTGTTCCGGAACTGCCCCCTCCAGGTGTGTCACTAACCTCGGGGGCCTCTTCCCCAAGTGAGCATAGCCAACCCCGCCTCGGAGGCTAGTTTGAAGAATCAAATTGCACATTATATGTAAAGTACACTGCATAGACTCTGACACAAGGTTGGCTGCTGTTTTAAATGACTCTTGTTCATTTAGCAAGCAATCATTTGAAGGGTCACATGGGAATTCTAGACAGGATACGCTAATGCTGAACTTGACTTTTTGGAGGGATGGGGAGCCAAGAACACAAGATAAACTCACCCTCCACCACTGGGCACTTCGAGTGGCGGGGCCTCATGGTGGTGGTCAGCCCATCTGGGCAATGTGTAGAGGGTGCCGCCAGGGTGGGGTGCTGGGTGCCTTCAGTGGGGGTGGGAGGGGTTTTCCCACGAGGAGAGTGAAGATGTTTCCAGGGCACTGCTTTCAGAGCCTCCTACCTCCATTAAAGCCCATTTAGAATTTTTCTTTGAGGGGTGGGTAGTCAAGTGACAAAACCTCAGCTGAGCTGAGCAAACAATGAGGTGGTGGCAATAGGGGCCTTCAGAGAAGAGCCTGGGAACCATGGCAAGCTTGTTCATTCATTCAACAAGTAGCGGCCTCCTTTAGCGGGGCCTGCAATAGACACTGGGATGGAAATGGATAGCTCGGGGGTTCAGGGGCCGGGAGGTGGAGGAACAATGCTTATCTCCCCAGTGCACGGTTATCTTCTTCCTCCCTGCGGTGGGCACTGGGAGACTGATGAAATGCGGTGACAGCCTCTTCCCATCATGAGAGGTGTAAGGAATCACAGCACCCATCTGTGGGCCATTTCCTGGCAGAAACCCAAGACCCTAGCTTTTCACTCCTCCTGGCCCCTCATCTCCCCACATCTGGGGTCTCTCCCTGCCTGAGTCAAAGTCACAGAACAGAGGAGCTGGAAGAAATCTTGGACCACCTGGTCAGACCAGTGTTTTAAGACAAGATGAACAGGGACCTAGGAAGTAAAGGCGCTTTGGGCAAGGTCACCGGCAGGTGGGTCAGTGCGAGGCTGGGGACCTAGTCCCCACACCTGACCTCCACGCAGGGCGGTTCCCACCAGGCGAGCCAGCTGGTGGCGCCCCCTTCCCGCCCCAGGGTAGCGGAACCAGCCACTCACCGATCATCTGCTTCTGCTTGTGCAGCGGTGCTGCGGCCAGCATGGACACGGTCAGGGGCTCCTGTCCGGGGACACGCACGGCAGGCTCCTGGACCTGCACAGGGGGCGGGGACACATCCCTTAACCACACGGACGGGCAAGGCCTCAAAACACTTACCCTGTCAGGTGAGCACAGGCCTCCAGGGAGGCTCTGGAAGAGGGGGAGCAGGGGGCAAGGTACGGACGATCGGGTGGGACAGAATCCCTAACAAGGGCACGGTGGACTAGACGACAAAGTGATATGCTAATGCGGACGTGTTCCGTGATGCTAGGAACCCAATGCATGTTGCCAAGTGAAAGCCACACATCGCTGACCACCTGGTGCCAAAGAAAGCGCTTTTTAATCAGGTAGCTTTATGGCCTCATCCCCAGCATGACTTCTGACCCTTTCGCACCTTGGTAACTTTAAAACCATTTTGCTCTCTAAAGCCTATTCTTGTTTGTTTTGCAAGAAATAGTTTGGGGACTTCCTAGGTGGCGCAGTGGCTAAGAATCTGCCTGCCAATGCAGGGGACACAGGTTCGAGTCCTGGTCCAGGAAGATCCCACATGCCACGGAGCAACTAAGCCCATGGGCCACAACTACTGAGCCGGCAGTCTAGAGCCCATGAGCCACAACTATTGAGCCTGTGTGCCGCAACTACTGAAACCCATGCACCTAGAGCCTGTACTCCACAACAAGAGAAGCCACCTCTATGAAGAGCCCATGCACCCCAATGAAGAGTAGGCCCCTGCTCACCACAACTAAAGAAAGACCGTGTGCAGCAACAAAAACCCAACGCAGCCAATAAATTAATTAAAAATAATAATAAAAAAATAACTCCTTTAAAAAAAAAAGAAATAGTTTGAAGTATACACATAGAAATTCTAGATAGGATCTGAAAATGCTGAGTTGGAGACTTTTTTAGGGGGCAGGGAGATAAATACACAGCCTTTTAATTACAGAAGATATTTCCAGTTCTGTTCTGCAGACTGATCACAGCCTCGCTGCTCACCACATACATACTAAAGAAACCCAAGTTGATTTTGGTGATAACCCAGGCAAAGCAAATCGTGATGGACAAACAAAACGTGATCCTGGTCTTTTTCCCCTCTTCTGTTAGTGGGGACAGGAAAGGGGGGTAAATACCTCTTCTGATGCTACACGTTAATAAATGAAACTTTACAAGCCAAGAAAAGAAAGAAAACCAAGGCCCAGAGAGGGCCAATGTCTTAGACAAGATTCTGAGCCAAGCATCCCCGGAGCCCAAACTCAGGGGGCAGCTGGGCCAGCCTTACCCTGTGGGTGTTGTGTGCTGCCAAGGAACATCTGTGTGTCAGGAGAGGCCCGCTTGGTGAAGAGCATCCCGCCATACCGGGGCCTGTGGTCTGGGTACCGATGTTGGCTGTAAGAGATAAGTGGGGACGGTAAAGGCCTGGCAGCAACGCAAGGGTATAACACCTCGAGACCAGCATTCACGTAGAATCCCCAGAGCCGAGTAAAGGTCAGCACACAGATGAGCAAACATCTGCCACATGAAGGAACAGATGCTTGCCTTGTAGCCAAAGCCTACACCCCTGCTCACCCCGCCGCAGTACCTAGGTTCAAGTCTGGGGCTGAGCCCCTGTACGTATGATCACTTTCACCCAGATAACACAACAGGAACACTGTTTTCACCCAGATTTTGTGTTTTTTTGGGCTGCGCTGTGCCTCATGTGGGATCTTAGTTCCCCGACCAGGGATCAAACCCACAGTGGAAGCTGTGGGTTCCCCCTGCAGTGGAAGCTCAGAGTCCTGACCACTGGACCACCAGGAACTCCCTCACCCAGATTTTAGACAAGAGGATACCAGGTACAGTAGGTAGCAAGACCACAGAGTGGGTCAGTCCCGGAACTGGGTCTGTAGGACCCTAGAGTCCACGGTGACTACTACACAGCACAGCCTCTAACGCTGGCACGGCTCTCCGGTCACCGTGGAGGCCGGTTCTGACACTTCCAGCATCAACCCCAGCAGCAAGCCCCTGCCCCCCACCCCCACCCACCCTCCATTCCGTTCCTCTCAGCCCTGCCCACACTCACCCACTCCCTGGCTGTGAGGCACCAGGCGTGGCACATGCGCGGAGAGCGGCCTGGCACTGCCGACGGGAGCCGAGGGGCGCCGGGACACGGCTGCTGGCCGGACCACCGAGCCAGCCGGCAGGTAGGCAGCTTGTGGCACAGAGAACATGGAGAAAGTGTGGGTGGAGGGGGACAATCAGACGGGCACACTGCACCCTGATGGTTCTGGAGTGAGGAAGGGGATGCGGAGGGGAACCGGAACATTCTACAGCAGAAAGAGGAGTGAACTCATTGGCAGACCCAGAACTCCAGGGGAGGGGGTTGGAAATCTGCAATTACAAAACCAACTTCCGTCTACCCAGGACCCCGAGAGGCATAGGTACCAGAACCACACGGCCTGGTACCCCAGCGCAGCTTCAGGTCAGGGTGAACTTCACTCTTAGCCAAGGCCCATTCATCACCAGTATGGCCAAAGAAGTTTCATTTTTTCAGCTTTGCAGGAATTTTCACCATCACAAATCAGGAGAGCCTTTGGTACTCACTGAAGATAACAGCTGCGTGTCTTTAATGGGCTCAGCCCTGTCCTTGGTGCTTTACAGACATCTCACTCGGGTCCATGTTCACAAGAGGAAGCCGAGGCTCAGAGAAGTGACGCTACCCACCCAAATTAACACCCTGGGAAGCTGCAGAGCCAGGCTTGACCCCCAGGCTCATGTCCTTAACCCACCGTAAGGGCCCACGTTGCGGGGGGGGGGGGGGGCTGGGTCACTCACACGAGGGTCTGGGTGGCTGGGCCGTCCACCTGGGGGCAGGCTGGACAGGTGCGCCAGAGCCATAGTACGGGGCCTGGGCCGGAGGCTGCGTGGGAGAGAAAGACCTAGAGTGAAGACGGGGTGGCAGCAGGGGAGGCAAGAACCTGCATCCCCTCGGGGACACCACTACGGGAACCCCACGGTCCTCCCCCCAGGGGGCTGGTCAGTATAGACCCACAACGCTGGGGTGAAGGCTCCTGCCTGCCACCCTCAGGAGGCCCATTAGCCCTGAGCCCCTCAGAGCAAGATCTCAGGCTCCATCCTTGCCCCTGATGATCAGCACTACTAGCCCAGTGACCTGGATAAAAGGGCGGCAATGCCAGGAACTTGTGCCAGCTTAAGTAATTGCTAACGGGGAGGAATGCTCCCATCCTCGCAGCCGTTCATCTTTCTACAGACATCTTCCCACTCCCTCCAGGTCACACAAGCTCCTTCCCCAAACCAGGCCCCTTAGAACATTACCATCCAGGAGAGATGTTAGCAGACATCCCACAAAAATGATCATCTAAGTTGGGGGAATGCTACATGCTCTGCCAATTTGGGAAAGTCATGGTGCCTACTGGCATATCAGGATAGAAGAAGGTACATAGTAAAGAAATCTAGGCTTCTTTGGCTTAATGCAATATTTCCCCAACGTATGTGACCACAGAGAATCTTTTTCAGCATAACATTCATGAATCTCTCCCAGATCGGGGAAGCACTGTTTGACAGCATCACTATTACCCCTTTTAGAGATGGGGTGACAACGGCCACCTGCCGAGTGAGTTTCCAGCAGAATCACGCTGGGAATCTCCGTCTGCCTGTGAAGCTCGGACCTTCCTGCTCTACCTGGCTGTCAGGGAAGGGATGCGGGCAGGCAGTCACCTGGGGCACAGCAGGCAGGAAGTAGCTGGCAGGCTGCTGGAAGGAGCCCAGGAGGGGGCCGCCCAGGGCCCTCACGGTGGATAGGCGTTGCATGTACTGGTTGGTCAGGATGGCCTTCCGCTCTTCCTTGCGCTGGGCCAGTGCCACGTACAGTGGCTTGGTGCCCACGATGCGCCCATTCATCTCTGTCACGGCCTTCGTCGCCTCTTCTGGAGAGGAAAAACACACAAAGCCAAACCCTTTGCTGTGGCTACCCTGTGTCATCACCTAAAAGCAAGACAAGACAAGGGCTGCTGGGGGTGGAGAAGGAAGATTCTGGGGAACAAGTTCCCCGCCCTCCTGGGGGTCCCAGCCCGGTGCTGAGGGCACCCAGGAGAAACTGCGATCAAGGTGGTCCTCTCGCTCCCACATTTACTGAAGCCCACTGCATGCCAGATGTTTGACACTCCTTCTCACTTGACAGGCACGGCCACTCCCACTTTACAGGTAATGGAAGTAAGGCTCAGAGTGACTTGTCTGAGACCAGTCCACTTGCTAATGAGGGCTGCTCATCGTTCACTAGACCATTCCCCAGAGTTAGTGAGAACAGCTGCATTTTGCAGTTAATTTTGATCTCTAAATTCTGAAAAGATTTTCCTAAGCAGTGATGGAAAGCTGGCTTAAATTGTCAGTGTGGCTAAAATAAAGCGGGATGGTAGTTTGGGACAGGTTAAAATCTAGGAGACGTTTCTTCAAACAGGCTACAATCTTAAACCTTTCGGGGCGGGGGGGTCACTATGATGAAAAAATCTGCATTTCAACTACTCCTTGGGTTTTATTAAACTACCCATACAGCTCTTTAGTTCATTTGTGAATTACGGACAAACTAAGATGCTCTTACGAGCTGTACTTCCTAGAGACTCCATGAAAGAGATTTGTATGGAATAGGAAAATAATTTGAATTTGTATTTTTTGGTGCTTTATTGTGTTAATTTTCTTTGTGATAGAAACAAAAGTCCTAACTACTATACAAAAAAAAAAAAAAAAAAAAGAATGACTTGTCCAGGTCACCCAGCCAGTATGTCATACATTAGCCACAACTCAAAGCTTATGCAGTGCTGGTAAACCATTGCCTCAGCAAGGCACGGAGCCAAGTTCTTTAGGAATCTGGGGAAGAGGTTGTTAGTCTTTTTTTTTTTTTTTAATTAAAATAACCTTTCTATTGTGGAATGAATTTCGATGTATAGAAAAGTTACAAAAATAGTACAGAGTTGCTGTATATCTTTCACCTAGCTTGACAAATGTACCATGTTAAAAGCAGGACAAAACTACAATATCAACTGATTGGTACAATACTATTAATTATTATCTACAAGACTATTAACTAAACTGCGGATTTCATTTGGATTTCACTGGTCTTTCTAGCATTTTTCTCTTCAAGGATCTAATCAGTATCGCACTTATGATTCTTGATCTTTTTTTAGGGTCAAGACACTGGCCTGACTCCATGAGGACTTGAGCTGAGAACATTTTAAATCTGCTCTATTAGAGCCCATGCTCCAACATCAATGATATTCAACTGCATTTTGCTACCCATTCATACAGGAGCCTTGACCTGGGTGCTCACAGATCCCCTCGGGGAGGTCAATGGATAGAGTTCTGGGGGTCTGTGAACTCAGATGGTGGGAAAATGACATCTTTATTTTCACATTAGCATTTCCTTCTATTTTGAATATAGGCAAAGAAAAAATACAGTAGCACTAGCCGTGCTTGTGACTTTGTCAAGAAGAATATTTTCATATCATGTTTTTATTGCTGATCTCAAGATTTTTTAGGCTCATTGCTACTTCACTAGATCTTATAGTTTGTTTTTCTAACTTTTTTTTTTTTTGGCCACACTGCATGGCTTATGGGATCCTAGTTCCCTGACCAGCAACTGAAACCGGGCCCTCGGCAGTGAGAGCGCGGAGTCTTAACCACTGGACCGCCAGGGAATTCCCCTAGATCTTATCATTTGATGCATTAATAAAGCAGCACATACTGCTGTCACCTTAGTATTTTAACAAATATATTTCAACCCAATTGTTTTTTGTAATCCTAGGAGTTGCCTTTTATGCATTTAAAAATATCCTCAGAATGGGTCCATAGGCTTTATCAGACAGGCAAACTTTCTTGGCACAAAAATATTGTCTTAACAAGTCAATAAAAACTTCTGTTAGGTAGTTTTTTTTGTAAAAAAAGGTAAAATTAGTACAACTAATACTTACGCAGGACTTCCCTGGCGCCGCAGTGGTTAAGAATCCACCTGCCAATGCAGGGGACATGGGTTTGTATCCCTGGTCTGGGAAGATTTCACATGCCAAGGAGCAACTAAGCCCATGTGCCACAACTACTGAGCCTGCCCTCAAGCCACAACTACTGAAGTCCGAGTGCCTAGAGCCCGTGCTCTGCAACAAGAGAAGCCCACACACTGCAAAGAGTAATCCCTGCTCTCCACAACTAGAGAAAGCCCGCGCACAGCAACGAAGACCCAACACAGCCAATAAATAAATTTATAAAAAAAAAACTTATGCAAAGCTTACTATGGACTAAATCTATATGAAGTGCTTACAACACTACCATTTCATTTTCAATCACTATTTTATAAAATAGAAAATATATAAGCATATATAAATTTATATAAAATTCCCATTTTATAACAAGATAGTCACCCAGTGTACCTCATCTCTAAGCAATCCAGATTTTTTACAATTCAAGGGGTCCTCAAGGAGGTCAGTGAATCTGAAATTATACGCAGGGTATGTGAACAACTAGATCATTATTTCACTACTTATCGTGGGCAGGTGCTCTACTTGCAGGCCTTTTAGTTCTCAGGACACCTTGAGAAGTAGGTCATGTTGCTCCCATTTTACAGATGGGTAAACAGGGTCCAAATGGCAATGTCACTTCCTTCAGACTGTACAGCTAGTTAATGGTAGGACAGGGATTCAGACCTAGTTCTGATTAACTTCAAAATCCCAGCTTCCAAACACAATACTAGCGTGTCAGGATGGCCGAGTGGTCTAAGGTGCCAGACTCAAGCTTCAGCTTCCCAAACACAGTACTACACCAAGTATACACTTGCCAGGAAAGAGGGCCCAGGGCTTTTTATAAGTCAAATTTATCAATTTACCGATTGATAAATTTAATCACATTTACTGATGCTTAATTTACATGTCCCACAGCTTTCTGTCACTTTTTTTGGGAAAAGGTCCTTAACTCAAAAATTGTTAGGGGACTTCCCTTGTGGCGCAGTGGTTAAGAATCCGCCTGCCAATGAAGGAGACACAGGTTCAATCCCTGGTCTGGGAAGATCCCACATGCTGTGGAGCAACTGAGCCCATGCACCACAACTACTGAAGCCCATGCACCAAGAACCCGTGTTCCGCAGCAAGAGAAGCCACCACAGTAAGAAGCCCAAACACCACAACGAAGAGTAGCCCCCACTCACTGCAACTAGAGAAAGCCCACACGCAGCAACAAAGACCCACTACAGCGAATAAATAAATAAATTTATTAAAAAAAAAATTGTTAGAACCTCTTCCCCAAACACCAGGCTCCCTGAAGGACACTTAAAACTGGATTCAACAAGCAAAAGAACTTCTTGACCACGTCCTGAGAACCCAACCATCACACCACATGTGCAGGTTCCCAGTCCCTCACCCACACTGATCTCTTTGGAAAGTTCTTCATTCCCACCTTCAGCTCCCTACCTTCTCACAGCCAAGTCAAACACTGCTGCCACTGCCACTTCTTACAGGAAGTCCTCCTTCCTATTCCGCTGAGCTACTGCTGCTCTGCCTCCTATACTTACCCTACTATACACACATTATAGTAGCCCTGAGTTAGTGATGCATCTGACTTCCCCACTAGACTGTAAGTTACTCAAGGGCAAGGACCGTGTCTGACTTATTCCTGTGTGCTTTCCACAGGGCCTGGCAAAACATCAGGTGCTCAAGTATGGAATGAACAAACACTAGGTTTTCTTAAAATAATCTGGGGAGCCTTTAAAATTAAGATGCCCAGAGCTCTACATTCAGTTTGTCTGACTCGGGTGCCTATTTAAGAGCTCTCCAGGGGATTTTAATGAGAAGCCAGGGTTCAGAACCATCCAGGGAGCCCACCGCCCTCATCTTATAGATGAGGCTCAGAAGACGTCTGCTCAAGGTCACAGAGTCAACATCACATTTCTGGTTCCAAGAGGGCTGAGAACACGGTAGATGCTCAATACATGGGAAAGAATGAGTGAAGAATGATGCAGCCCAACCCTCTCATTTTCCAGATGGGGAAACTGAGGCCTGGAAAGGGGTTATGTCACTGGGCAAGGCCAGACAACAAAAGTCAATGGAAATTCTGAGACAGAAATTTCTGGAATCTGGCATACAGTAGGCACTCAATAAATGCTTGTTGATTGAACCTCAGTTATAGTGAGCCCCAATAAGTCCAGCTGTGTGACTGGGGCTGTATTTCTACCCTCTTCCCCTCCAGCCCAGCCAAGGATGCAGACGGATGCCAAGCTCCAGTGGGGTCAGACACAGCCCCCAACTCCAGAAGGAGCTGCACAGCACCGACTCCCTGGAAGCCGCGGGGTGGGGGTGTGCATGGGCAGTGAGGATGGGAGGGGAAGGCTACAGTCCCCTGTGGGTGCCCCCGGCCCTCACCTTGGCACTGGTGATCACTCCATAGGGAGAGAACTCTTTCCTCAGTTTCTCATCATCAATGGAGTCATCCAGGTTCTTCACATACAGGTTCACGCCCTAGAAGGAAAGGACACCACTAGATGTGTCCCTTCCCCTCCAAGCCTCAGAATGTCTTGGAGTGGAGGGAAGGGCTTTTGGGGCCAAGGGGGCACTGGCAGCCCCACCTAGCAAGCCTCCAGTCTCCTGCAGCACCCCTGCAGCTCATCCATCACAGCTTGCCCATCAGCTGGAAGCTGCAGCCCCTCCCCACCCCCCACCCCCGCCCATCTCTAAAGCCAAGTTCCTGGAAGTGGGATTGCTGGAGAAGGGAGTCACATTCAGGGCTGCCCACACACAGACACTTTCACATCAAAGCAGCTGCCCCCAGGAAGCCTGACCCTCACCTGGTAACGTGTTAGCCGGTCCTGCTTCATCTGCTCAAACCTGCGCTTCAACTCATTCTGCCGTTCCACCCGCTTCTGGGCCCGGCCCACATAGAGCAGCCTCCCACTCACCTCCCTCCCGTTCATGTCCGTCACGGCCTGTGCAGAGAAGAGGCAGCCAGAGTGCTTGGTGAGCACCCCCACGAGGCCTTGGCCTTAGCCCCGACCTCCAGTCCCATCTTCTGGGCCCAGATGGGGCCACCTGCAACCCAGGACAGCCTTGTTAGCTAAGAATAATTAGTACCAGGATCAAGGCCATTTAAAGTGAACCCAGGGACTTTCCTGGTGGCACAGTGGTTAAGACAGTGCACTCCCAATGTAGCAGGCTGGGGTTCGATCCCAGGTCAAGGAACTAGATCCCACATGCATCCCCAACTAAGAGTTCGCATGCCACAACTAAGGGAGCATGCCTGCTGCAACTAAGACCCAGTGCAATCAAAAAAACAAAAACCAAAAACCAGCTAGTTAGTCCAGCTCTGAATGCAACTTTAAAAAAAATAAAGTGAATCCACTTTTAAAAAACATGGGTCAAAATTTCAGAGTAAACTGTAGATTTTTTAAAAATTGATTTGGGCTCTACTTTAAAAAATGAAACTGAAATTTGCAGTATTTCCCATTATTTAACATTTAGGTTCTAACTATAACTACACAGTGATGATTAGAACAAAGCAATGAGCATAAATCTTTCAAAAGGGCATGACAGCATCAGGCACATCCTTCACACTGATTTCACAGCAAAGAGAATCCTTCCTGCTATGAGGACTTTAGAAACATTTGCTTTTTAACCCTTAATTTCTCTTTTCTTCAGTTAACTGGCCTAAGCCTGCCAGATCCCAAACTGTCAGCAGCTTTGATTGCAAGAATTCCTACATCTTCTGCAAGACATGCATTGTCTCCCTGCAATGCATTTATAATAAACTGAATTTGTATCAACTTATCTGCAAAAATTAGCCAAAGGCAGACCCACATGTGTACTGACTCAAAGGTTTGGATCAGACACTGGCGTTAGGGAGGATAACTGAAGGGGAACTGACTTTTTAAGGGGTCAGTTCATTAGCAAATATTTTCATATAATGACTTGCTTCCCTAGCTAGATTTGCAAATATATATAAATATATGTAAAATACTCTTGGGCCCCAAGAACTGCCTGATCTATAGTAGTCTTAAAGTTCATTACCAAAGTCTCTAAGACCTTGGGGTCTATGGTTTCCTCTGCCAGTTTCACTGATCTACTTCAACTTATTTTATAGTTTGGGCAACGAAAGTCTATAGAGAGGGCGGGACTTGTCCAAGGACACACAAGACGTTACCTTTCAAAGGAGCCCTTTACTTAAGAACAAAACTTCAGAGTCTGAAAGAGTTGGTTCTAATCCCAGTGACCTCTCCTCCTAGCTACAACCTGGTGGAACATCATAGCTGCAGTAGAGACCATATTGGTGGGAGGAGACGGACAGTGTATGCAAAAATCAGGCAGCACCTGGCCCATGGTAAGTGCTCAGTGAGAAGTGGCTGCTATCAAGATGGCCCCAGGATCCAGGTCTCCAGCCAGAATCCACCATGAGCTGAGCTCTTCCATGACCAGTGATCTTAATGGGGCAGCAGCTACAGAAAGAGCTTCATGGTGGGAGGCAAAATAGGACATTATCCCTGCTTTGTTTCTCATGCTGTAACCTTATAGCATTCCCTTGCACGGAGATACGAATCTCGTACCTCCTGACAGTGAAAGACTAGAGATTTAACAGTGACACGAGACCCAGCCCCTGCCCTCAGTTCTATCCATGGAGATCTGGGCTAAAGATGGAGACAGACAGGAGGGGCACCTGATTAGAAGCATGTGAGAACAGGAAGAGGTGGCTTCCTGAAGGAGGGAAAAGTATAAGCTGAGACCCATCAATAATCTACAGCAAAAAAAAATTAAATAAATGAACAAATAAATTTATTTAAAAAAAAAATACAGGGACTTCCTAGGTGGCGCAGTGGTTAAGAATCTGCTTGCCAATGCAGGGGACCAGGTTCGAGCCCTGCCCCAGGAAGATCCCACATGCCACGGAGCAACTAAACCCATGCACCACAATCATTGAGCCTGAGCTCTAGAGCCTGTGAGCCACAAATATGGAGCCCATGTGCCACAACTACTGAAGCCCACGTGCCTAGAGCCTGTGCTCTGCAACAAGAGAAGCCACCTCAATGAGCAGCCCACATATCACAATGAAGAGCAGCCCCTGCTCACCACACTAGAGAAAGCCTCTGTGCAGCAACGAAGACCCAATGTAGCCAATAAACAAATTAAATAAATAAATAAATTTATAAAAAAAAAAAAAATACAGGCTTCCCCTGTGGCGCAGTGGTTAAGAATCCGCCTGCCAATGCAAGGGACATGGGTTCGAGTCCTGGTCTGGGATGATCCCACACGCCACAGAACAACTAAGCCCATGTGCCACAGCTACTAAAGCCTGCATGCCTAGAGCCTGTGTTCTGCAACCAGAGAAGCCTCCACAATGAGAAGCCTGTGCACCACAACAACGAGTAGCCCCTGCTCGCCGCAACTAGAGAAAGCCCAAGCGCAGCAACAAAGACCCAATGTAGCCATAAATAAATAAATAAATAAATAACGTTTATTTAAAAAAAAATAATAATTTACAGCTATACTGTCCAGTATGGCAGTCACTTGTCACATGCAGCTTCTGAATACTTGAAATATGGCTAGTCTGAGCTGACATGTGCTAGAGGTACCAGATTTCAAAGAATTAGTACAAAAAAGGGACTGTAAAAAGCTCAATTTTTATCAATGTAAATATTACATCACAACTGATTATATCAATATCATATCACATTGAAGTGATAATCTGAATAAGTAAAATAAAATATTAAAATGATAGGGGTTTTTTTTACCCTTTTTAATGTGGTTAGTGGACAATTTTGAACTGCACATGTGGCTCATGTTATATTTCTATTGGACAGCACCGATCTACAGAGTAGGGAAGAGGAAGTGTTTTGAGAAAACGATATTTGCAAAGGCTTGGAAGCAAGAAATAACATGGCACTTCCTCTCCCTGGCTTCAATCCCACCATCAATTCAAAAAGAGGGTAACGGCTGTCTCAAAGGCCCCTACTGCTCCCGTGGAGCAAGATTCTACAAAAAGCCAGCCAGCCTCAGGGTATGGAAGCAACTGGAGGAGGCTGAAGGCACCTCCTGCCTTCACTGCAGGCAGGAGAGGCCCTGGCTCATATGGACCCCAGCTAGAGAGGAAATTTTTCCTTCATGGGCAGTTGGAGCCCTCCACTCCTGATCTCCCTTCTTCCTTGTCCTGGCTCTGCACCTCCTCCAAGAAAAAGGGCCACGGGGAGGCTCCTACCTTCTGGGCTTCCTCATGCGTCTCAAAGTTGACAAAGCCAAAACCGCGGGAGTGGCCGCTGTCATCCCTCATCACCTTGACACTCAGCATCTTCCCTGAGAAGGGCAACCTAGCTCAAAGGGGAGTCAAGGGAGCCCTGAGATATCCCCCTCCCTTCTCCCAAGTCTTCAGGAAGCCCCAGGGGTGCCCCCGTCCCGGCCAGAGCTGGGAGTAGAAGAGAAGTGATCCCCAACTCCCTTGAGGAACATGCCCACCAAACTGGGAGAAGAGGTCCTGCAGGCACTGCTCGTCCACATCCACGTGGAGGTTCTTCACATAGATGTTGGTGAACTCCATGGCCCGAGCTCCCAGCTCTGCCTCCCGCTCCCGTCGGGACTTGAAGTGGCCAACGAAGCTGTGGACACACTGACAGGGTAGGCAGCCGCCTACAGCTGCCACCAGCCACCCCCCTCCCAGCCCTGGCCCACCCAGCAACCCTGGGTCACTGGGTCAATTGCCACCAGCCTCCAGGCCTCTGTACCCCTCATCAGGGGACTGGGCAGGGCAATGCCCTTAGACGGCATACATCCGAGGTCTGACCACCTCCAACAGTCCAGATTCTCTGTTCCAGAATAAGGTTAAGATAACTTCACTCTTGTGGCAAATGCACAGGGATCTCCTACCACACACCCCGCAGCTGAGTGCCCAGGAGATACGAGCACGAACTTGGGAGTCACACAGACAAGGGCTCGAATCCTCACTCTGCAGTTGCCAAGCTGTGTGACCCTGGGCAAGTTACTTAACCTCTCTAAGCCACCGTGTTCATTCCTGTAAAACTCAGGATCAAACTCGCATCACAAGGATTTACTTATTCATTTAACATGTACTAGGTGCACTGGGGAAGTGGTTGTGAGAGAACCAGAGGCGGTTTATGCCAGCATTGCTGGGGTGGTGGAGGGCGGTGGCGCGGGGTACTGAAATCATTTACCTACAATATGAATTTTAAAAATTGTAATTTCCAAGCCCACACTGACACTGCTAGGAAAGTATCCTAGATTAAGAAAAACAGAGCAAGCATAACGACTTCCCTGGTGGAGCAGTGGTTAAGAATCCGCCTTCCAATGCAGGGGACATGGGTTTGATCCCTGGTCCAGGAAGATCCCACATGCCATGGACCAACTAAGCCCACGCACCACAAGTACTGAGCCTACACACTGCAACTACTGAAGCCTACGCACCTAGAGCTCACGCTCCACAACAAGAGAAGCCACCAAACTGAGAAGCTTGCGCACCGAAACGAAGAGTAGCCCCTGCTCGTCGCAACTAGAGAAAGCCTGAGTGCAGCAACAAAGACCCAACTCAGCTAAAAATTTTTTTAAAAAGTAAAAATAAAAAAAAAATTAACAAGCATAAGAAAATTTGATAGTATCTATAAGACACTTCGTACAAATGAGTTATAACTGGCATCAAAAATTGAAGGAGACTGAGTAACAGAGGAAAGCGGGCAAACTAAAGCTGACAAAGATAGAAACATGCTTTTGGAGATTTGGGAAAAGCCCTCCAAAGTTCAAGTTCTCTGATGGAAGCATCCCCTGAGAAATTCTGGACAAAATGACTCTTGGTGCATCTCCCAGCTCAAAGCGTCCTCCACTGCTCAGCCTCGGGCACAGGGCCGGGCCATCTGATAGGCAGAACCAGAAATGGCGAAGGGAACCACCAGAGCAGATTCTCTCCAGCATCTGTGTCTCAATTTTCCCATCTGTGAAGTGGGGATAACACCAAACTTAAAGGCATGAAAATGGCAGGCTAAGGGTATGTCAACCTTCCTTCTTGTCCCCAAATTCAGGAAACAAAAGGTTTAATAAAATTCACAGCCATTCTGAGAAGGCTGGAAAACAGACAAAAATCACTGAGTCCCTTGATGATCTGGCCATTAACTGTTCCTGCTAGAATTTCTAAAGCATCACCTCATTCACTACTCAGAACCACCCTCTAACGCGTATCAGCAGGCCCGTGTTTTACTTGAGGAAAGGGAGTCCCCGGGGAGATTGAGCGACTCCTCTGAGGTCACACTGCCAGCAAGAATACCAGCAGCTGCTCAGTGCCTGGCACCCATTAGTCAGTGGCAGTCATACGGGTCCAAAGTTGGTGGTACCATGACTCTGTTCCTTTAGCCCGGGCCCCACCCCCACACCCCACCACTCACACTTTGCGGTCATTCAGCAGCATCCCGTTCATGGTGCTGATGGCGTTCTGCGCAGCCTCATGGGTCTCAAAATGCACAAAGCCGAAGCCTCGGGAGCCATGATCATCACACACCACCTGGGCCACCGGGAAACAGGACACGGAGAGCATCCAACAGAGCGTTCACACAGAAAAGAATGGCAACGCCAACAGTGACTAACATCTAAGGGCTTGCTCTGTGCCTGTGAAGACAATCCTATGCCACACAACAGCCCTATTTTAGAGATGGGAAACAAAAGCTCAGAGAGGTCAACCTATCTGCTTAAGATCATACAGTAAGGAGGGATAGAGTCCTCAAATTGAACCCAGATCGCATCTATACCATAGACCAGCTTTTAATGATCTTCCTAAGGCGATGGATAAAAGGATTAGATTCAAACCACTTCCCCCCTTTCCTGCATCTTTGTTTCTAACAGCAAATTAGAAACAACCCAAGGATCCAGCAAGAGGAGGCTGGTTAAGGGGCTTCCCTGGTGGCACAGTGGTTAAGAATCCGCCTGCCAGTGCAGGGGACACGGGTTTGATCCCTGGTCTGGGAAGATCCCACATGCCTCGGAGCCACTAAGCCCGTGCACCACAACTACTGAGCCTGTGCTCTAGAGCCCACAAGCCACAACTACTGAAGCCTGTGTGCCCTAGAGCCCGTGCTCTGCAACAAGAGAAGCCACCACAATGGGAAGCCCAGGCACTGCAACGAAGATTAGTCCCTGCTTGCTGTAACTAGAGAAATCCCAAGCGCAGCAACAAAGACTCAAAGTAGTTTATGTAAATAATAAAAATAAATTTAAAAAAATAAAAATATATATAAAAAAAGAGGAGACTGGTTAAGTAAATTACAGTACATTCATCTTGGTCTGCTGTATGCCCATAGTTGAAAAGAATGTGGTAGATTTCACTGCTGGCAGAGTTACCTGCAAGGTATATTGTTATGTGGGGGAAAAAAAATATCAAGCCCATTTGGGTTCAAGTGGGCATCTATACTGTTGAGAAACTTTTTGGCATTTTTTGGTAACATTCAATTATGTTTCCGCTAACTACAAGAAATGCACATTTAGTGGAAACTTGGAAAGTGAGTGCAAGAGAGAGAAAGAGATAAAGATTGAGAAAGTGAGGAAGAGGGGGGAAGAAAGAAGGAAGGAAAGTAGGAAGAGAGAAAGTATGGGATGGTTATTTTTAAAAATTTTTATACAGTTTTTTAAAGGTTACTCTCCATTTACAGTGATTACAAGATATGGGCTATATTCCCTGTGTTGTACAATACATCCTTGAGTCTATCTTACACCCAATAGTTGGTACCTTCCACTCCCCCACCCCTATATTACTCCTCCTCCCCCTCCCCACTGGTAACCACTAGTTTGTTCTCTGTATCTGTGAGTCTGATTCTTTTTTATTATATTCACTTGTCTGCTGTATTATTTATTCACATGTAAGTGATATCATATAGTATTTGTCTTTCTCTAACTTATTTCACTTAGCATAATGCCCTCCAAGTCCATCCACATTGCTGCAAATGGCAAAATTTCACTCTTTTTCACAGCTGAGTAGTATTCCATTGCATATGTAAACCACGTCATCTTCATCTATTCATCTGTTGATGGACACTTAGCTTGCTTCCATACCTTGGCAGGGAAATTTTTAAAACAGACACACACAAAACTGTTAATAATTATTTCCAGGAACTAGAGTTGAACATGATGGAAACTTTTTTACTTTACTCCTTTCCAGGTTGTTTAAACTTTACCAATTAATTCATTATTTCAACATCAAACTTGTTTCAAATTTTGAAAAGACCCACAAACATCTTACCCCCATTCTGTGAGGCTCCTGACTCAAGTTATTAGGACAGACCTCACGAACGGGAAAGATCTTCGGTTCACAGAGTTCCTGTCCCTTTGGCTGAACTTGTACTAAGACCCCAATGACCATTTCCTGGGATCCCTGGCTCCACTCATCCCTGCAGCCACTGCACCAGCTCAGTTAAGTGACATTTTCTGCCTCGACCATGGCCCCAGCCTCCCAACCCGGCTTCCAGGCTGACCACTGGGGTGCTTTTTCTAAAATGTAACTGTGACCATGTCCCTCCAGGAAATAACTTCCAGTAGCTCCCACAATCCACAGAACTAGACCAACTTGGCATGTGAGACTCTCCAATTGGCTCTTCACAAGTCCTGCTTCCAAATCCACACCCAACACACACCCCCTCCAGCCCCAAGCAGGGTCCTTCCACTTTCAACTCAAGCCCAGCTCTGTCATTCAGATTTAATCACATTGACTGGGCTCCACTCTGAGCCAAGCACTTGCTAAGGGCATCACATACTTGTCATTACATATTTGTCATCAGAACCCTTCCAGGCAATTCTTAACCTCTGAGCCCCAGCTGCCAGCTTGGGGAAAATGAGATTAAATGACTTGTCCGAGGTTGGCCAGCCAGCAGAAGTAACTATTTGATTCTTGTAGCTGCTTAATGGGATGCCCGCTACTCTTTCAAGGGCTGTCAGTGTTGCAAAGATTACTTGAGTTAATATACATTCACAACTACCCTAAGAGGTAGGTTCTACCACTGCCCACTTTTATAGAGGAAACTGAGGTATGGAGAGGTTAAACAACCAGCCCAAGGCGACACTGCCAGGAAGTGGAAGGGACAGAATTTGAACTCAGGACACTTGGCCCCAAAGTCCAAGATCTGGCTGACTATGTCATGCTGCCTCTCTGCTCGGTAGGCTCGGCTGGCCTTTGCACTTGGGTGGCATGACCCCAAGCCTGGTGGAGTTCCACGGTGCCTCAGAAACCTTTCCTCAGCCCCACGGCACTCTCCTTCTTGGGCCTTTGACTGCCTGGATCCCTGTGCATTTCTCTCAGAGCCCAACCTTCGGCTGTTACTAAAAAGATCCACCATCTCCAACCAGCATGAGAGCACTTAGTAGCCCGTGAGGAAGAGTTCCAACACAGAGGGTGAAATCACTCCCAACCTCTTCCCCTATCCCCCAGCTGATCCTCAAAGACAGAAAACATCCCTTTCTGTCTATCATGGAGAGCCTTTAGCAGCTACTGCACCTCCTCCAGTCTGTGTGCCACTCTGAGTCACAGAGATAACCCCTCACTCATAGGGAGGTGGTGAGGCCTCACTTGAGAACTTCAGGACTGTGCCTGGCACACAGTAGGAGTCAAGGGAGAGTTCTAACACAGAAGGTGCCATCACTCCCTGTCCCCCCCACCCCCCCGCCACCACCCACTGCCTTCCCAGAAGGCTGGACATGCCAAAGGCTGCAGGGTAACTGACCAGCCATCCTCATAAACTCTAAGGGGCAAAACACCCAGGGTTAAGCCCAGTCAGAACAGACTGACCTGCTGCATGGCCCCCAATCCTCAACTACAAAGTCAGAGAAACGACCACCACCCTTCCCAAATGATAATACAGCCATTAGCTCAACAAATATTTATTAAGCACCTACTATGCTTTCACCTCTCATTTAGGTACTGGGATACAGTGGTGAATAAGAACAAGATCCCTACTCTTAGGAAACTTCCATTCTATTATAAGAGAAATGTCAGAAACAAGGTCTGGTTCATTGCCATCACAGCCCCAATCAATGGGCTTCCTGTATCTACTTGCTTTGTCCTATAATTTCTACTGCCCTCTCATTCTGAATCTGGGCTGTTCTCATGACCTACTTCAGTCAGTAGAATGCAATGAAACGAGTGTACTAGTTCTGAGCTGAGGTCTCAAGGGGCCTGGCGAGCTTTCACTCTTTGTCTCCTGGGACCCTGCTATTACCGTGAGAATAGCCTGGGCTAGCCTGCTGGAGGATGAAAGCCCATAGGCAGGAAAACCGAGACAGTCCAGCTGACAACCACCCACTTCCTAGAAGCAGGGCCATCCAGCTCTCAGTGGGCATCTGAAGGAGCCCAGCCAAGAACAGAAGAACTACACAGCTGAACTCAGCCCCAAGCACCAACAGCACAATTTTGAGCAAAATAAATGGTTGTTGACAGCCACTAACTCAGGAGGTGGCTACACAGCAAGAGCTAGTTGATACATAGGTGACCACTAATAGTTGTATGAAGATCAAACAGAGAAAAACTATCATTCAGGTGCTGGCTGAACCTGGAGCCTTACTGACAAGACCTTGTCAACTGTAAAGCGAGGTGCTACTTGGTATCCCTCTACCACCACACAAGTGTCTAACACAGAACCCCCCCAGAGGCACACCCACCTTGCAAGAGAGGATGTTCCCAAAGGTGGAGAAGGTGTCGTACAAGGCCTTGTTGTCAATGGAGTCCTCCAGGTTCTTGATGAAGATGTTGCCCACACCCGATTTGCGAAGTCCTGGGTCTCTCTGGGACCACATGATGCGGATGGGCTGGCCTTTGATCACCTCGAAGTTCATTGTGTCCAGTGCCCTCTCCGCTAGACAAGAGGAGAGAAAGGAGCTAGTTCAGGGGATTTTCTTTCCCTGAGCCCCAAAGAGCTTAACTGGGAGGTGAGTCAAAAAAAAAAAAAAGAGCCACTGTCTGCATCTCACTTGAGATAAGAGCTTGAAGGCTCTGGAAGAATAAACAGAAAGAATTCATGTGTATGGTGCTCCTCCCACCTTCCAGGTAGGATCTCCTTCAACTGTTCAGCATAGTGACATGAGAAGGAATTCCTATCCCCATTTTACAGAAGGGCAAACTGAGGCACAGAAAGGAGAAAGATCAGGAGGGTCCCTATGACAAGGGTGGCAGCAGTTTGAGGAAACTGAAGCTCAGAGGTGCTGAGCGGCAGAGTTGAGATTTGATCCCAAGGAAGTATGGCTTCCGGGGAAGTGAACATCACCTCTCTGAGCCCATTGCTACCCCTGTAAAGAGGGGATGATGATAACATGAGGGTGAATTAAAAATTATCCACACGCTGGCTGTAGAAGCCAGCGTGCGGATAATTTTTGACTCATCTTCATATTACCCACCTTTCTACATCTAACAAAGGGAGAGAATACCACCTGCCTCCAGGTCATTAGACAGACAAACTTAAAGTGTGCCAGGTGCCTTGTACTCTGTGCCTGGCACAAAATAGGCGTCTGGTAAACAGTAGTATGTCTAAAGACAACAGCCTATGCCCATCCTCCTGCCAGGTGGTATGCTGTCCCCTGTTTCAGGGACACCTCTGGTTTCAGAGGGCATGGAGAGGAACTGTGGAATACTCAGTGGGCAAGCTTCGAGAATCCTGGGTTTTCCATCTAGTCCTGCCATAAACACCCAGGAGTAAAATCCTTCTCCTGTCTGGAGCTCAGTTTCCCCATTTAGGAAGCCTGGCAAAAAAGGCAGGTTGTACAGGGCTTGGAGGAAGATGGCAAGAGGCAGTGTGTGGGTAAAGCAGAGCAGAGGGGAAGGCCCCCTGGAATCCAGCTCGGCCACCTGCTGGGAAACCCCTGCAGAACCACCCCAGCAAACTCCCAGATCAGGGAACCTCCCCATCCTCCCAGGAGACTCAGAGTAAAGGCGCCCCCTTTTTGACTTGGCTGGGGCAGGCTTTTTTTTTGGTTATGTTTCTGGAGTCTTATAGCTACAGTCGCTATGATTTTTCTTAGGTTGGCACTTACCCACGGCTCACAATGTACCATGTGATACTGGAGCTACTTCACAGACACAGCCCTCCATTCCTTCCAGGCTGCTGGGGAATAAACCTTAGCCCCACTTTACAGATGAAGAGGTGGGATTGGGAAATACTGCTCAAGCTCGCAGCCCAGTGGCAGAGCTCCAACCAAACCCTGCACTCTTCATCTTTCTCCTCGCCACTCCCAACAGAAGTGAGGACACACCCAGCTGACACGCTCTGAAAGATCCTATCAGCTCTGAGAAACGGGTCGTGGCGCCTGGAGCGAAGGCTGCTTTTCTCGGTTCGCGAAGGTGGAAGCGCCTGACGCAGACCTCGGGTCCCGCTTCCGGGAAAGGCCGCAGCTCGAGGCCGAGCTCTCCCGGCTGCCCCGCTCATCACCCGTGTCTTCTCGGGCATTTTCCTCACCAGGTGCTTTGAGCTGCTCATCCTCCCAATCACTCTCTGATCAGGTACCACCCTCATTTTGCAGACAAGCAACGGAAGCTCAGAATGAGTCATCTGCTCAAAGCCCCACAGCTGCCGGCTTTCTAATCCCAGGTCTGGCTGACCCCCAAGCCCTTGGCTGTTTTCACTCAGCCTTAACACTTCTCTTCCGGAAAACGGAGCACCAGTAAAACACAGTAGGAGCACACTCATTGCTAGTTCCTGTCTCAGTGGCCTCTCAGAGTCCCTTCTAAGGCCTTGTATCTCTAGACCTCAGTTTCCCTGACTGTCAAAGTGGAAGATGCAGGAGTGGCCAGAGATGAAAGCGCGCGGGTGGCTGGGATGCTCTCTGCCTGTCTGCCGGTCGGTCGGTCCGTAAGCCCACCCCCCCTGCCCCAGGGGGCTCACCGTCTGCAGGCTGCTGGAAGTTGATGTAGGCGTAGCCCAGCGAGCGGCGGGTGGCCACGTCGCGGCACACGCGGATGGACAGGATGGGGCCGGCGGGCGAGAACTTCTCATAGAGCATGGCCTCGGTCACGTCGGGGTGCAGGTCGCCCACGTAGAGCGAGGCAAGCGGGTAGCCCGGGCCGCTGGCGTTCATGGTGGGCGCGCGGCCCCGCGCTCGGCGCCCACGTGCGCTCACCCCTGCGGGAGCCTCGGCAGCGGGGGCGCGCGGGCCGGCGGGTTCTTCCCACCCACGTTCGCCCCCCCGCCCACCCCCGGCCTTTACCGCCCCCGCCGCCCGGCTAGCCAATCGCGGGCGCGCTCGAGCCCCGCCCCGCACCTGGGACCCCTCAGCCTTCTAGAAGCCCCAGGTGGAGGGCATCTCTGCCCCCGCGACGGGAGGCGGGGAGAGCCCTCACCTGGCCCCGGCTAGGGCTGCGGGGACGTGGGAGGAGCTCCGAGCCGGCGCCGGCAGCGCAGAGGGGAGGGATACCACGGGGAGACCTGGGTTCTAAATGCCATTGTCGTTGTCCTCCTGCGCCTGTTTCCCTTCTCCGTGAAGTTAGGAGGATGTCCTTTACACAAGGATTGAAGGCGAGCGTGTTGCAAAGCATGTCTACCTACCCTCCTGAGAGGCTTTCTCTCATCCAGACAGTCCGGATCTAGTCCCAGCCTTCTGGAACCGGCTCGGTGATTTGGGACTGAAGGCTCCGTGTGAAAATTCAGACCCCTAAGGCCTTCCTTGACCCTGGTTCTTTTATTGCCAAGACCTTTTCGTGGGGACATATCCTGAGCACCTCTTTCTCAAAGAACCCATTCTACCTGCACTCCAGTACAGAGGCCCACCAAGTTCTTTGCGACCCAGCCTCTGAAAACAGTAGGGCCTAAAAGAACAAGATAGGGTAAGTGGCCCAAAATTAAGCACCAAGACTCTTCTGTCAGTCTTAGTTTGCAGCCCCAATCTGTGGTGTAGGGTCATTTTTGAAAAAAGTTGGTCCAATCCACTGTGGACTGACACTTCACTAGGCCTCTTCTGGTTTCCTGCTTCACTAAAACAGGTAAGTTCCCATTGACCTTTGGTTGGGCGTGACAGGTGGAGCAGCTTGGGAACCAGGGGCAGGAGTAGGTCTGGCTGCCCAGCCTATACTAGCAAGAAAGTATCAACCAATTCTAATCTTGGGCTTAAATACCTCCCCTTCTTGACCCCACCCCCCACCCCCCGTCCTTGTAGGAATGTGGGTTTTTTTTTTTGTCTAGCAGGATCTCGAAGGATTGAACCTGGACCCAGTGAGTGAAAGCACCAAGTCCTAACCACTGGGTAACCAGGGAATTCCCAATGTGGATGTCTTTAGATGGGGGCAAATCCCATAAGGAAACTCAGTGTTGTAGGCTATCTTAGTGTTAACACAAGTGACAGAGACTGGTATAACCTTGGAGATAACAAGTCCTTATGCTACCATCTCTCACTGGCTTGGTTACATCTCAGGGTTTTAAAACAAAGGGGGTGGTGGTGTGCAATTGGGATGCAAAACAAGTCCATACCGAGTCTTAGAAGCCACAGGTGAGGACCCTGTGGAAGGTGGACAGGTTCTGTGTTAATTCATGGCAATTTCTTCCCAACACCTGGACTTCTGGTTCTAAAGCATTACATGCAGCTGCTGCCTCCCTTTAAAGAGAAGAGCCCCAAATAAGTGTGATCAGAACAGTTAGCTAGTTCTGGTGGTGATACGGGTGGCGCCACACATCCATGCACAGGCCAACTGATAAAACTTTTTATTTCACTTCTGAGTTTTTACACTTTTCCTGATTATTCTGTGTAAGGTGGAAACTAGAACTGTTTAAAAGACATACACAAATCTAGTACATCAATAACCGGGGTTTTTTTCTTTTTTGCTATGCTATTTTCACAACCAAGGGTGTGCTTGCTAGGCAATATAACCATCACAGAAGCAAACGTGAGGCAGAATACTGGTGAGGAAAAACAAAGCGAGAGAGAGCTACCAGATATACAGACAGGCTCGTTCCACATTCACTACTGCGTTTTCAAGCGCCAAGTATCAACTGCACATTTTTGTTCAGCTAGAAAGGAGAGAGGGATTTTTTTTTTCTTTTGGTTTCTTTGAAATCAGTGCATGAATGTTTCTTTCCTCATTTCAGCAGACGGACAAACAGATGGACACTACGGCTACGTGGAATGCTCAGGGGAGAGGGGGGGATACTGTGAGACTGGTAGGCCTGGCTATTCCTGACTCTCCCCATCGCAGTGTTCATGCAGCTTCCCTGTATTATACAGGGTCTTGTTGAAACGTGTCTGTGAACTTGACGGGATGGGTACACTTGGGAGAGCTGGTGAGAGATGCTAACAAGCATTATCAGGGCTGGTGGCAACAGAAGGAGAAACCATGAATATCTGAGAAGTACTTTTTTGAGTCAGATCTTGGTGTGACTGAAGAGCAACCATCATGCTGAGAACTGGAGGAAGACAGAGCTGAGAGGCAGGAAGCTCTTTTCAACTCTCTAAGCAAGGCCGGCTCACCCAAGTGCTTGCCGACATCCCTCACCCCCTCCAGGCCCCCTGTCCCTGCCCATCTAGTACTAAACCTTCAACAAAAGGCAAAGAGAGAGAGAACACAAAGAAAAAAGTGTAAGGAAGCAGAAGGACAGAAATTTGGAGAGAGAAGAGAAAAGCAAAGTCAACGGTCAAAAAGGACAGTGGGAAAGGTTTAGATATCAACATTTTAAAGCCCCGAGCTAGGAAGAACCCAGACTGAGTACTTACTCCTCAAGTGAAAGGCAGTCTCTGCAGAACAGTTTTCTTAAAGGTATTACCCAGGATAAGGCCATTCATAAGATACACGGCTTTTTTTTTTTTTCTTCTTGAGCTCGTGGTTACAGGGAAAACAGATTCCACTATGAAAGCACACGTTGCCAATCAGTAACATGCTGCTGTAGGAAAGGGGTTGGAGTCACGTGTGGTCTATGAGCACTGGACCTTTGCATGGTGTTGTAACCCAGTTATCTGCCACCAAGAATGTTAATTTCTGGCTTCGAGTTTCCTCAGAGGAAGACACTGTGGCCATCGGCAGTCATGAACTTTTAAGCGGCAACAGCCTGAATGGGTCAAGTGTCTACAAGCCCTGAATGGAACTGGCAGAATCACTGTGAATTGCCGTGAAACTCGAATGCCAAACGAGAGGTATCTCACTCCAAGTCCCAGTGTCACAATATAATCTCTATAACTTTCTGTACAACTTTACAATGGAACTGTATTTCAGTGACTGTTTTGAATCGAATTAAACTTTCCAAAAAGTAACACGTAATTCAGATCTATTTTTTTTCTACCAGTAAGTGTTCTGCTAAATTACAAAACCCCATAATCACAGTGTTCAGTTTTTTTTAAATTAAACACACAGTAACCCTGTCAATGGTAATCAAAATCAAAACTTCAGAATGCCGTGGCATTTATGTGACCAATCTGAGTTTTAGATACAAATACCAGCTGCTTATCCCATGGACCATTTTTGCTAGGCTGAGGCTGTGAAAAATTGAAAGTCGACGTACGATTCCTTTTTTTTTTTTTATCGCACAAAGGGATATATGTGGAGGGTACAGAGTGACACTGAAGAGATCATGAAGCACGATAGACATTAGTTCTCTCCCTCCCCGGCATCTCCTTCGTCTCCCTGGTTTTCCGACGTCCACAGCTGCAAGAGAAAAACAGAATTATAAACAAAGTAGGGCTATTAAACTTTCCTCAGGGAGGTGGCCCAGTCTGTATCATCTCATCTCACTCAACTCTAAAATTCTTCCTATATTACTGCAGACACTGATGGCAAAGGTCAAAACTTCAGTAGGCATTTATAAGGTAAATTTAAAATTTTACAAATTTAACAATACTTACGGGATACAAATCCCCTCGAGTCTCAGGCAAGAGTGAATTACGAGGTAGAGGAATAGGAGCAAGCCATAAGCCCTCCAGAAGCACTCACGGAACCGGCAATACTTACAGTGAGATTGTCTCTAAGCAACTGCATGATCAGGGTGCTGTCTTTGTAAGACTCTTCATTCAGTGTGTCCAATTCAGCAATCGCTTCATCAAAGGCCTAAAACAAAGAGCCTTTAGCAAAGAAGTCACAGATCCCTTGGAACTAGTTTAGCCCAATTTTTTTCTGCTAAAAAGTGATATCATTTCTCTTTCTGCATGGCACTTTGGGGGAACTTAGGCCATTGTTACCTTGTTTGCTAGTTTATCAAGCATCAACCAACAATAACAAAAATTCCTAGGTCACAACTTTACTGTACCTATTAAGTCAACGGGTATTACCGTTAACCCAGCACACTCATTCTAAGTGAGCTCACGTGATTTTTTTTAATTACCAAAGATGTTTCTAGTAATCCCCCCTTTTCTCTTTAAGCTGAAACTCAAAAGGTCTGGATACAAGGGATAAACAGAGAACGGAAGCTCAACTAACTAGTGGAACTTTGAGCATTCATTTCACACAGTTTTTACCAATTACAAATTTTTAAAAGAGCGTGCATATTGAAAGACTACAAAAATATGTAGAAAAAGCCGCTGGGTTACCAAAAGAAGACAGGAGGTAATTCAGTACATAAGGAAAACAAGATCTGATTTCCTTCCTTTACACAGCCATAACCTCTAATCTTGGTACAAGGATAACAACGTACAGCGGAGGCCTATAGTCCAAAGCGTGACAAGAACTACACACTGCCTTCTCCCTGGATTGTCTACAACCACCCCTCACTCCCCAAAGAGTAATCAAACAACACAAACAAAAATCAGCAGGAGGCACTGAGAAGTCAACAAGGAATAGGTCTGTATTTATTCCATAAAAGATATACTCCTACCCCCAGAAAAATCTTCACAAAAGTCTAAGACAATGAGTTATGTTCAGGTAATTTTTAAAAAAAAGTACTAGAAAGCACAAGCAGTTTTACTATGATCAGAAACCACAGAGGGTCTTTCTCACCGTTTTTGCCAGGCTGCAAGCCTTTTCAGGAGAGTTTAGAATCTCATAGTAAAAGACGGAGAAGTTAAGTGCCAGGCCCAGTCGAATTGGGTGTGTGGGCTGCATTTCTTTCTTACTAATTTCAAATGCTTCCTGGTAAGCCTGCTGGGAGTTCGACACAGTGGCTATAAGAAAGATAAAAATATGAAAGGTTGGGTCTTTCATAGGTTGCATCGTATGCTGGATCCACTATCAAATTATTTTACCCAACTGGGCTGCAGCAAATGTGCTATCAAAGGAGGGTCAGTGTCTCTACCATTCGATGAATAGTCAATCCTTTGTTAGATATATACTCTAACCCAAGTACTATATTAAATGCTTTGAGGGAAAACAAAGACTATGATGACAAAGTCTACAAAAGCAGTCAGGAAACACAGAAATAACCCTGAACAAGATAGAACATGGAAAACAATGTGCTCTAATGGAAAGATCATGGACTTCAGAGTCAGACTCAAAACTGGAATTCCCAACTCTTATTAAGTGTATGGTTTGGGCTACGTGAAAACTTCTGTGAGCCTTGGTTTCCTTATCAGAAAAAAAGGACAGCCTCCCACCTACACTCCTAGCATTGCGTAAGGAATGAGACACACAGGAGGCACTTAATAAAGCATAGCTATAATTATTACCATTACACTAATGCATGTCAATGACAAAAGAAATGCATCTCTATTTATTATGGTGGTTTCATTCTAGCAAACATTTTAAAGTTTCATATCAAAAAAGATAACTGCCAAATAATCCTTACAGATCTCTTTAACTGCACCTCTGCACCAGACTTTTAATGCCCTCCATATTTGCCCCTTAGATATTCTGTCCACCCCCATGACCCTGTTTATCACTGGTCAGCACAACGCTGTGTGGTCCTTTAATTTTAAGTTCTGATTACAGACAAAGCAAAAACTTCAATTATTATGAAGACTGGCTCCACTACTGGTCAAATTTCTTAAAAAAAAAAAAAAAAAAAGTTACTTACTTTGTTTATTGTCTCCAGATGCCACCTCAGAAAGATATCTAAAATAATCGCCTTTCATTTTCAAGTAGAACACCTTACTTTCTGGTTGTGTAGCATTGGGAATAAGGTATTTATCCAACAGCTCCTAAAAAATGATTTACATTCTGCTAAGAATCTGGAAGTATTACTTACAAGATGTTAAAACTATGTTTGAGATTCAAGATACATACTATTACTTCTAAATAATTTTTTTTGAAGGTTGAAAAAAACATAATTTTCATCCAAAGGTTTTCAACAGCTTTTAGCCCAGGTCATTACAGATGCCAGTATTTGTCTATTAAAAATCACTTTGACCATCCATAACGGATTAACTCAAGTATAGCCATACAATGGAATGCTACACAGGCATTAAAAATGATAATATGCAGTTTACTGTGTGCCAATTATATCTCAATAAAAGTCCTTTAAAAAAAAAATGACAATGCAGCACTACTCTGACAACGTGGAAAGGTTCTCCAAAAGAAGTCTGAGTGGGGGGAAAAAAGCAGATAATAAATACCATATGAATCCTATTTTCATATTAAAATAGGTATGTGTACATGCACACAAATACCTACGGGAAAAGTCTAGAGGGATATTTATCAAGATGTTAATAATGGTTCTCTAGCTGGTAGGATTAGAAGTGATTTTTTATTTTCTTATCTATACTCTTCTGCCCTGTGCTTTTTTTTTTTTTTTAAACATGAACTTGTATTAATTCTGTAATCAGAGAAAAAAAAAAAAAAACTCTTTCCATTTTGGGAGAAAAAAGGTGGCAATAGGGCAAAACTGCCAAGAACTAGGTTTAGAATTGATCAGACCTGGGTAGAAATCCCTCCTCTGCCGCATACTATCTGTATGACCCTGGACAAATGACCTAGTCGCCCTGAGCCTCAGTTTCCTCAGCTACACACGGGGAATCGGAACAGCCACCTCCTAGCATATGAGGATAAATGAGCCAACGTTCACCAAGTGCTTAACACGGTGCCTGGCACGTAGGCAGCACTCCAAAAGTAGCTAATACTATTATTAATAATAAATTCCTTTAAACATTTATGCTTACAACAAAAGCAGTTCTGAAGGAGTCCAAGCTTCGTATACAGAGCAATATTTTCGAAGAGTTGTTTTAGAATGTGGCATCCTGAAAAACTGGTTAAGAGGCAGTAAGTACCATGCTTTTCTTCACATTCTTTCAGATGCTCGTAAAAGCTGGTCTACAGTTCAGGAATTAGGGAACTTTCTTGCCTTTGGGATGCATGCCATACTTCATCTGAATACCAGATGTACCTAACATTCGGGAATTAGTGCACCATTAACAAACCCCCAAATTACCAACAGGCAACAAATTTAGCCATGACACTCTTATACCACAAGTCTAACAAAAAGAGCAGCTCAATGCAAAAGCTTAGTTGTAAGGGGATTTAATCAAAGTGAGAAGATGCAGGGGCAGTAGTCGTTTTAATATTCTTGGCAGGCAGACAGGGTGTAACTCCTTGTGGGTTAGGGATGAGGAGTACTGCCTGGTGGCTGACAAGCTTTGTACTGGTTTTCAAAAGAAAGGTGTCAAGGGCAGTAACTCGGAGAGGCAGCCAGCAGGGGAGGAGGTAGATCCACAAGTGTGAATTCCTTTTCCCTTCAAAGCAGCCCTCACCGTTCATTTTTACCTGATTTCACCTGGAAGAAAAAGAAAGTTCCCAGTGGGCTCAGGATGTGAGGGAAAGACAATCTGATCATGATTTGCTCTGGGATATGCACCCCTCCCATCCAACCCCAGACTGTGGCTCGAGGGAAAGCAGTTAGGAATCAGTCGTCCGACTAACGCTTATATAAAACACTGGAGAGGAAAATCCCCAAACCACTTTAGATTTGCCTTCAGAATGCAGGCCTGAACTGATGGACACGGCTAACTTGCAGAAAAAAACAGGACTCAACACTGTGCACGGACTGGGGAGAGGCTGAAAGGCAGGTCAGCTTTCTGCTCCTCTCTCCCCTGCTGGAGGCAGCACCGCCATCGAACTAATACAGAGAATAGCCTCTCTGTGGCTGCATCTATCGAAAATCCTGCCTCTCCGGCCTCAACTTCTAAAGAAAAGATGGAGGGATGTTGACCACAGGTTCCCGTTTTTCAGCGGTCTTTGGAAGGGAGAGGAAAACATCCCGTAAGTGACGAGCAACCTCCGATCAGGTAAGAGGTAAGAAAAAATATCACATCATATGCTTAAAACTTAGTTGCAAATGGTTTTCAACTTCCCAATATATCCAGACACCTTTCTCTCGTGAGCTGTTTGAGAGTTCGCATTTGTACGTGAAATGAATACTATTAGAAATCGTGGTTTAGAACAGGAACACTGGCCTCTTACCAGAACATCATTGCAGATGTCCTGCAGCTCCGCCTCGATCTTCTCACGGTACTCTTTGCCCATCTGCTGCTTCTTCTCGTTCCTCTCTGTTTTCTGTTCAATGCTGGAGATGACACGCCAGGAAGAACGGCGGGCACCAACCACGTTCTTGTAGGCGACGGACAGCAGGTTTCTCTCCTCATTGGAGAGCTCGTGCCCCTGCTCTGTGACTGCCTTCATGGCTGCAGCCATGTCATCGTAGCGCTCGGCCTGCTCGGCAAGTTTGGCTTTCTGTACCAGCTCACTTTTATCCATGGTCATTCCCTAGAACAAGAGCGAGAGAGAACGAGGGAGGGAGAGAGGGAGAGACAGAGAGAGAGAGAGAGAGAGAAAGAGAACGTCAGGTTTTGGGGCCCAGGAAATGCACGTGTGAATCTTCTTCCAACCCATCTGGAAGGAAACATACCTGAATGGGAAGCATCTACTTCCAAATGCCCTCAGTAATACCGAGCATGAGCGCCTACAGGGTTAGGCACTTTGCTATGGGTCTTTTTACTCTTTTGGTCAATTTTCCCAAGAGTCCTACAGGGCAGATATGTTCCCAACAATCCCTTCCCCCTCCGTGAGGTGAAGAAACAGAGGTTCAGAGCAGACGAGTGGTGTGCCCAATGCTAGGAGGTGGTAGAGAGCAAGAACTCAAACTCCAGTCTCTGCCTCTCAAGTGATTTTCCTGCACTTTCCTAATCTGCCCCAATGCACAGAGACGGCTTAATTCTTTAGAAGCTTATGTTAAATATGTCCTTTTCTTCTTTCAAGCATTATCTGGTTTTGACCAAATCAGTTTTTCCCCATAGTATGCAGAAAAATACCTTTAAGTGGAACGACTGTTTCAATCAATCTTAAAGCAAAAGATATGACTTTCAGTGTTCTATTTGGCAGTGCCCATGAAGCAGTAGGTACCTAAAAAATAGGAGCCATTTTTATCACATCTTTTGCAACACACTAACTTTGTTACAAGGACACACTGTCTATGAGAGCAAAGACCTAGGGCAGGCAGATTTGGCTCTACCTAGCACCAACTCTGCTACTTACAAGTGGCATGACCTTTGCCAATTCACTCAGCCTCTGAGAGCTTCCATTTCCTAACCGGAGAATAAAAATATTTCCAACTCTCCTGGGGCCGCTGTGAGGCGCAAATGACCGCATCTACGTGAAGGCACTGTAAAATGTCTAGGCATTATATACCAATATCAGGCACTAATTCTGTACGTGGTACAGGTTGCAAGAGATATGGGTGTATTCACCAAGATGCACAGCAAGAGAACTGCAAATCATAATTAAGTTTAAGTTTTCCTGAAATAGACAAAAATCTTAGTGATTTCCATTTATCATTTTATCAAACCCTCTATACACCAGTGAATACTTCTTAAACGATTCACCTCACCTTAGTCAATTCCCCACTACAATAATCACCATTAATAGAGAGTGCAATAATTTTTGGATAACATGTAGCCAAAAAATTAGTTATTAACCAATAAGAATTAGTTTTATGTACTGTTGGTTTAAATTTCAATTGTATATCCACTTGTGCCACACTGTAAAAATATATTAATATCTTAAAGTGTAAAAAGATAAAAATACTACTTTAAACAGTAGTGGGAATGGCAATATTTTTAAAAGAAATTCTTTCATTACTTTTTACATTGTATCACAATTTAAGACTCTGGTTTTGCCTCAAAAGTCATTTCTGTATTTTCAAGGGAGAAATTCTACAGATAGGACCCTACCACAAAAAAAGTTTTATTAGATGGAGGACAATTTTAAGATATACCCTAAATCTAGACAAAGCAGAAAGAGTTGGTTTTGTAGTTTAGAACTATGAGTTTTCTTCCCATCACTTATTATCTAAATCATATTCAGAGCTGTGTCCTACATGAGGCTCACTGACTCTAGCCTTACACTCTGAAGCAGGTCTCACCTTGATCCATCTGACTGCACCCACGTCACTAGAATGAAACAATAGCAGCGATAATAATCCATCTGCTCGCCTACATTTCCCAGCAACCCCTCTGCACTTAGGACGGGTCATACAGTTAATTCTGTCCAGTGAAACATAAGTATAAATGATGCTATTCCCAGATACTGAAACTGCAAAAAGCTACGTGAGGCTCTCTTCTCTCACAGCAGCCATATGATCTAGATGATGCTGTCACAAAATAGCAGTTTCTGTAGCCTGAGTCCCTGAGTGATCGTGTAGTACAGAGACTTCTGCAGGCCCATGCTGGACATGCAATGTGAAAAGGAAATAAACCCTTGCTGGGTGAAGCCACTGAGATGTTGGCGCGGTTTGTATCATGTGCAACACAACCTAGTCTACTCTCATACAAGTACATCACAAATACACTATTCATCCTCTTAAAATTATACACTTTCTCCATATGTCTAACTTTCTTGATCATAAGGTCTTTCTGATCAGGATACTATCTCCATCCATCATTAAACAACCCCACTTCACAGTCCCTAAAAGTGAGAGGCAGAGGGAAGCCAACTTTCAACGAACTTTAGAAATTTTCCAGTCTGAAGACTAATTCAGAGTTAGAAGTCACTTAGTGGCCCACTCCAAAGTACATAAATAGCACCTGTGCAGCTCTACCCAGCAAAGATTGCAATTAATCAAAGTCCTGGTCAAAGCCAATTCAAAGCTAAGCCATCCCGTGCGGTACTACAAAAGAGTAATAGAGAAATACAATTAGCACTGCCTAAAGGATGCCATGAAACTCTCTGGCCCTACCAAGCCCCTCAATTAAGGTCCCCTCACCCCAACTTCTCCTCTTCCCAATCACATCGCTCCGAAGAATCCTGACTACTCCTTGGGACCTACCGAAGGTACACACCCTATTTCTCAAAATAAAATGTGGCCTTTCTGGTTTGGGGCCAACTATTTCTGGCTTCTTTGGGATCACTGCAGAGCTCTTGGAAATTGAGAACCATGATGATATGGTAAAACTGAATGCATATCTTAAAGAATGTATCCATCCATCAAAACATTTTTAACCACACCCCCCCCCCCAAAACCCAACAACTTACAACAAACAAAATCCATAGCTAAATGTCCTGATGCCTACTGCTTACATAACTTTTGACTTATATAACATGGATTTTGAAGCAGCTAGCCCAATATCAACAGGAAACGGGTTACACAACACCCAACAGTCTGGAGGAAGGCAGCAAGACAATAGAGAAATGAAACTGTTCCTATTTCTACATCCCTAATAAACCTCCCATCCATCATTTTTCCCTAGTCTCACTGCTTTCAGCCTCTCATTAGCTTTAACCTCCTCCATATCTGCTATTAGACCCATTTTAAAGCTCTGCTCAAGTCACTTCCTGCCCCAAATCCTTTAAAGTTCCCTACTACTGATTAGTAGAATCAGATTTCCTCCCCTGTCAGTGAAGGTTTTCCAAGATATCTTCCCAGACTTTTCTCAAACATGCCTTCCCCACAGCAGGTGCTTCTGCCAAAATGGTTTTCTTCCACATGCTTTTCTGTGTCTGTATTTCTGCTCACCAAGCCATTCCCTCTACCTGGAATGCCCTTTCCCATTTATACTGCATATAAAATTCTTCAGCGCACGGCTCAAGTGGCATCCCCTCTATGAAACCTGTCTAATAAGACAGCCACTGGCCACATGTTAAAACTGTAATGTTTTGGATACATGGAGTTAATTTTTTTTTTTTTTTTTTTGGCCATGCCGCATAGCTTGCAGTATTCTAGTTCCCCAACCAGTAATCAAACCTGGGCCCATGGCAGTGAAAACAGTCCTAACCACTGGACCACCAGGGATATCCCTGGAGTTAAATTTTTAAAAATCACTAAAACTAATTTCATCCTGTTCCCTCATTTTTAAAATGTAGCTACCAGATAATTTTAAATTACATGGGACTCACGTTCTATGTCTATTGGACAGCACTATTCTAAGCTGAAAATAGTCTCACAAAGCATTTCATCTATACTTCTCTTACTGTCTTAGCACATTTTGTCAGTACTACAATTATCTGTCTATATCCCTCAAGTCCCTTCCCACACTATAAACTCCTTTAGGGCACATCCCCCACAGCACCGTGCACAGAATCGGCAGGAACAATTTTTCGCTGAATGAACGAGCAGTTCCTAAAAAAAACTGCAAATTTGGTAGAGCTCTGTCTCTTCTCAAATAATTCACAGCACCTATTCTTCACAAGCACATTAGATCCTCATTACATCTGTACCTCACTCCATGTACCTCTGCACTTGATTTTCAAAATTACCCTTAGTCACACCCCGACTCTTACTCAGTAACTTTGGATAACTCTCTTTTCACTACTCCATCCAATCTAAACTCTCATCAGGCTTGCAAAGTCCCTCATAATTTGGCTCCTCTGTACCTGTTAGGCTTTCTCATCCACTGTTCTCCAACATGTACCTTTCTCCCAGGCTGGACATCACCAAATACCCTTAAACATCATGCTTAAACAGGTCTGAAATTACTTCTGTAATTCCCTTCATCTAGAAAAGTCCTCCCACTCACTGCCTATGCAAACTCTATCCATCCATTTAGGGCTAGAAATACTTCCCTGACTACCCCCACCCCCACTGACCTACCCAGCCCACGAATCCAAACACACTTGTAGCCTCTTACACAGTTTACACAGTCTAGGCTTCTCTAGCCCTCCATTCTATACGTTCTATGGTCCAGGTGATAAGTGGTGTACCATTTACAAACAGTGGCACGTGTGTATGTGCTCAAAGGGAAGCTTCACATTTGTTTCTCATCTAATGCCTAAAACTTTGCCAAGTACAAAACTAATACTCAAGTAAGTATCTGAATTTTTTCAGCAAGTCATTACTGGGAGGCTACCTGTGTGTGGTGTGGCAAGAGGCCTGTGTGTAAGGGCAGAGGCTGCTACTACGCCACCTTGTGAGCTCGGTCAATCTCAGTCTTCCAGTGTCTAAACTGGAGGTAATAGCAGATACCTCAGGAGAGGTGCTGTGAAGATGAGAGGCAGGGAACTAAAGAATAATAAATGTGGAAATCTTTTTTTAAAAAAGTGCACAGTGCACAACAAATTGGAAGTACTGTTATTCCTCTCACAGTACGTACACATCACTGTTTTAGCCCACAAATGTGAACTTGGAATTAAAAAAAAAAAAAAGATAACCCATGAGAAGGAAAAACAAGTCTAATTAATCTTGTACAGGAAGTGAATATGTTACAATGTTAACATCCCTGGTAAGACTCCACCCCTCAATGGCCTAAAAAATGGACACCTTGTTAACTGTAACACTTTCATTCATTAGCTCCTAATTTCATTAGGAGGTGCCAAATAGTAATGGTTCATAATGAGAGCTTACTTTTCTCCTGAGACTTTTGAACTGAGGTCCCACCAAAAAAAAAAAGGCAAGAGAGCTTTCATTTGCCCCTAAAAAGCCTTAAAAGACTAAAGTCTCCTCATCAGGCTTGGCACTAACAGCACAGAGTCAAGGTACCACAGAGGACAAAAGTATGAGAAGCCACAAGGTCTAACCCTGTAGCAGACCAAGAGATTTCCCAGATCAGGAAGATGCTGACATGCTCTCAAGCACAGGCATCCAATCTCTTCTCAGCCACTGCAGAGGCTGGGGAGCACCTGCTAATTAAACCAGCAACTACTTAGTGAAGAATGGGAAACCTCTAAATATCCAACAAGGGAGTGGCTGAAAAAGACACAGCTGGCACAAGATTACATGGCCATCAAAAGAAGGAATTTAGTATCATAGAAAGATTTGTTAAAGAGGTATAGGGGGGTGGGCTGTACAGCAGTCTTCCATTTTTGTAAAATATACCCTAAAGAATATTATGAGGAATAATTCTAAAGGTGCCCATGAAATAATAGGATTTCCACCAAATAAATGAAACCCTAAATCAGACAGTAAATGCTGAAACAAAAGTATATATGAACCAACCTAACCCCTGTATCTCAATTCTTTGCCTAAGGGGCATTTTTCTAGCCCAAGTCAGAATCCTGAGAGGTCATTTCCCAGTGGCCAGAAGGACACATCCAAGGATAAGAAGGGGAAAAAATTAAAATGACTATCCAATGCTAATCTATTAAAAAAAAAAAAGCAAAAAGCACTGCAAAGGACCCCATGAAATGCAGCCTTGAGAAGTAATAACTTTCAGCTATATTTTTTTCCCAAGGAAAAGAACATGCTCAATTCTAAAATACTGAGCTTTGAGTTTAATAATTTGCTAGAGATTTAAAATCAGGATTCCATTATCTATCAGGTGTCAGGATTACTGAAGCTCTAACATGAAACCCATGAGTGGGACCTGTTTTTAGAAAAGCCCTACATACAACAAATCTGGGCTTCTAAAGTGAAACTAAGTAATTTTATTTTTTGTTTTTTTTTCTTATTTGGAATTGACCTTTATTTAATTTTGTTCCTATTTATTTTTTTAGCTCTTTATTGGAATATAATTGCTTTACACTCTTGTACCAGTTTTTGAGGTACACCAAAGTCAATCAGCTAGGTAATTTTTTTTATTTTTATTTATTTATTTATTATTTTGGGGGGTGGGGCAGCTAGGTAATTTTTAAAGTAATGTCTCTGAATCTCAGTTTCCTCAAATGTTAAAAGGAAACATTAACAGCTATCAAATAAGATGATGTACAGAAAATGCCTAGACAGTGCTGGTCAAAGTAAAAGCTCAATAAATAGGCATATATTCTTACTCTTGAGCTATGTCCCAAAAATAATGTATACAACTTAATGTGCGTAACTGTAAGTGAAAAAACTACCAGTATTTCCAAGAACTCTTTTTTGGAGTTGGGAATAGTATGGTCCTCCCCTCAGAGAGCTGAAACTCCCAGGACAGGAACACGAGAAGGGAGGACATATTTAAGGGTTATAAAGCTTCTCCTTGAAGAAGCAACCAGGTAGAATTCGAAGGGGGAGATTTACTTTCAAAGGGGCCAAGTCCTGACTGGTTTCACGGACTGGAGGGATTCTGTGTAGGAGAGAAAAGGGGGGCTTGAGGAAGGGCCAAGAAACACAGATGTATGAATAAAGCACATGGATGTTTCTCTAGATGAAAAAGAAGTCATAGGCCAAAGCAGATGAGGAAATGAAAGTTAAGAATCTGGAGAGAGGAAAATGACAGGAGCATCTTAAAAATCCAAGCGAAAAAGTTCCATGGGGTAAGGAACTGACAGTAAATTCTCAGTAGCATTCACTGATGTACCATCTCACCCACAGCACCATCAAGTCAAAGTCACAGTTCTGGAGTCACTCTGCTGAAGGAAAAACACATGCCAAGCTACTGTGGGAGGGACTGAGAGAGTCAGTGGAACCAGGTGTTTAGTGGGTGTTACCCAGAAAAAATGAAGTATTCCTGGCTCTTAAAGAATTTTAACTACTCACTGAAAAACACCTGCTCTAAACAGGGGTCTGTGTGCCATTCTACACACAAAATTCAGAGTCCTGTAATAAATTTAATTCCATTCACACACTTGTAGGCTCTTTGTTAGAAAATGAAACACAGCATGTCTAAAATACAATGGCAATAGCTCTGATATCCGGCCAACACTGAACAGTAGAGAGAAACATCACTTCTGTTTCAAAATCCCTTCCCTCTTTCACATCAGTTGTTGAATATCATTAACTATGTCCAATTAGCCAGAAGTAAACCTGAAACAATGGAGGTGTTAAGTAGCTATCCCCAAGGTCATACAATGTGAATCAGTAGCAGACATGACAAAAAAATGATCTCTTGGCTTGAAGTGATCAATAAAATAGAATAAAATTTTAAAATATGCTAATTCTGATCCATAAAGATAATCCACATCGTGAATAAGGCCCACCAACATAATGGAAGAACCCAGTCCAATTTACCAGTACTACACACCAACTCAGAGCTTACCTGACCTCTGAGTCTCAGTTCTCTCATGCATAAAATAGGCACATCTACCTAAAAGGGTTCTTCTAAGGAGTAAATTAGTTCATGATGCAAAACATTTACCACAGTCTCTGCACACTGTAAGCACTAAAATGGCAGCCACAATATATTCCACACAGAAGTCTACAAACAAATGGTCAGCCAGTGAAGGGACACTTACTACACACCTCATTTCTTTTCAATTCAGATGGCCTTCTTTAAGATTTTTAAAAGGAAGGCACATGATAACTTACCTATGCCTATTTCTTAAGTAGCAGTTATCAGAATTTAGTGTAAATGTCTTTGCTGGCTCCCACAATGGATTGTGAGCTTAAGGTAGGAACCCAGACTTCTATCTTTGGGCACCTAACATGTAGCACGATGCCTGCCACATTGAATGCGAAACTACCTGATCAACCGATGCAGTTTTTTAAAGAAGAGAACAGGCTGCTACTTCCTATGTGGATAGAGGTAAGCAGACCACATCTGACCTATAAAATACAGACGGTATTTATACTCTGTCTTAGACTACTCTTTGAAAAGAGCCATCTCAGCTCCAATCAGGAGACAACACTACACTTTCTGACCAATCGTTTCTCAGGTACCCATTGTTATATTTCTAGGTTCAAACTGAGTTTCAAAACTCTCTTGGACTCCTCTATTCAAAAGTCCAACCAACTAGCTGTACAAAAAGCCACACAAGCTTATTGGTTTAGTAAATAACCACAAAATACCCATCACTTACGGTCTGCCTAATATACAAAGTTATCACAGTGAGGTTTGAGAATTGGCCTTAATTCATCTAGCTTTAAAACTCAAAATCAAATTAGCAGTTAAAAACTGCATATACCAGTTTATTGTATGTCAATTATATCTCAGTAAAAGTCCTTAAAAAAAAAAAAAAACCAACATATGCCAAAAACCCATCGGATTGTCAAACAAGCTTTAAGGTGAGGTTTGTGGGCTAACACTAACAATAACCAGGGCTTATGACTACTTTATTGTCTCCTCCAATCTCTGCTCTGGTCAAGGCCATTCAGAAATAACTTTTATTGTTGGGTCTCTTAGGGAACACAATGAAATAAACTAACCAGTACAGGAAAAAACTTACATAATAGAGGGCTGGCCAGATTATTTTAAAAAGTCACCTTACTAACCTACAGTCTGCTGGAAATGCTTGATCTCTAGGCCATCGATCAATTTCATCTCACTGTAAGTATCAAAAACATGTAATTATGCTTATGTTAGAAGATCTTTCGGCAGAGAAAGCAGAGAGATGACTGGCTTTTAGCATACACATGACAAAACAGAAAGTACTTTCATCCATTTTTCCTCCCTAAGTAGTTCCTTTAGAAAAATTCCCTCAGAATCCAGCTGTTAGTCTCTCCATCATGACACAGAGAAGGCTAGGATCTATTCATGTAGAGACCAAGATGGTTTTAAAGCTTAAGAATTGCTATTATACAACTAATTTCTTGCTTCCAAACGAGTGTGAATTGTGGTCACCTGTCCCTAGAAAAATGTAGGAACCTAGGAACTTAAATTCCCTTTACAAGTAACTTTTAGTTCATTCCCTAAGGTGCCCTCTTTTAAAGGAAAACTGCCTAGTGTGATGCCACTGAAAGAGTAGGCAGCGTAACAGGACATTAGAATTCTTTCTCTGCTTATGTAGATATAGACACTTGGTCCTGACCAAATTCTATTAGAACAACCTAAGATTGGCTAAATCAGTGTGCCACAAAGTAACTGATGAATTTTCTCCCTAGTATGAGGCAAGCACTAGAAAAACTGGGTTTTTCACAAGATTGCTTCCTAATGCACACCCAGCAGTATCTTCCCTGCATGCCAGAATGAATATACTCCCTCCCCCCAATAAATGACATGATATCTATTTCCAAAAATAGCTAAAGCTCCTGTCCAAACACATTTACTTCAATAAGATACATGTAAAGAAAAATTAACTACTAAATGGTGTTCACATGAAAGATATAACATGTGTCATTCTTCCACAAGCAGAAATCCATCACTAGAGCCGGACTGCCTGGGTTTGATTCCCGGCGCCAGCACTTACCCCATGCTATGTGTGTGTGCCCCCAGGAAAATTATTTAACTTCTCTGTGCCTCAGTTTCAACTGGAAACCAGCAGTACTTACCTATCATTGGTTGTTAGGAAGGCTTAGTTAATACGTGTAAAGTGCTTAGAACAAAGCTTGGCACACATGAATGGTAGCTGTTATTATTACAGCTTGATGCTGCCTCAGCTAGGTGATAAATCATATGGATGGACTCCATATGTGCCTATGCTCTATAGCACATATGCATGTCTTATCTATATATGTGTATATTCATGAATATAGTCAAATAACAGTTATTAAACATTTGGTATACCTCACACCCTGATTTTAATTATTGAGTTTGTCACAATAATACATCAAAGACTATTGCCATTTGCACTGATCAGATGAAAAAATGGGCTCAGAAAGACGGCATATGTAATAATGTATCATTTTTTGAAAGCAACATGTATACAAAGTAGGACTGGGTCTCATCAGAATGCAAGGGGGGGCCTTAATAGTGAACTCTGTGATTAAAACACAAAACCAGGGCTTCCTAGGTGGCGCAGTGGTTAAGAATCTGCCTGCCAATGCAGGGGACACAGGTTCGATCCCTGCTCCAGGAAGATCCCACATGCCACGGAGCAACTAAGCCCGTGTGCCAAAAAAAAAAAAAAACAAACAAAAACACAAAACCAAAAGCTTCTGTTTAACAATTTACAGTTTGCAAAAAGGTCTCCTGACAGCTCTGGAGACAGAGAAACCAGGAACCTGAGATTAAGCAGCACACCAAAGATCACACAGCTAGAAAATGCTGCAGGCAACAACGGAATCAAATTTATCTGACTCCAAGTCCAGTGCTCTTTCGGGTTCTGTATTCACAGCCAAATGGGTAAAATGCACTTTTTGCAGTGGCCCAAATCTCTGGAGACTGCCTGGAGAACTAGCATTATGGAAATGTGCTCAGCCTGGTTTTGTGGAGGCTGCCTCCCTGATCTACAAGAGCTCCAATTCTAAAATGGCTCCAACGTGACACAAGCACTGCATGATGGGAAATGTACAGAAGATTACAGGGTAGGAGCTATACTGCAGGGGCTGACAGGCCATAAATATTTGCTAGTGATGAATGAGGATATTCAACCTGGAAACTAGGTGTGTGGTCTAGGCCAAATCATCTCACTTCTCACAAGGACTTCATCTATAAGGTGGGTGAATGATTTCTTATCTCACTGAAAGGAGAGGCTTGGGAAATAATTCAGCAGTTGCTACTGGATTATAAACCTTCCACTGTGAAGATCACCTGTAAAATTCTAACTTGGGTCCAGTAAAACTGACAGCTTTTTCCCTCAACATATGTGCTAAGGACACAGGTCCTAGAAAAATGAGGGCTCAGGTAACTGATATATTCCTAAATAAGAAATGGGGTGCCCTGGAAGAAGTCTGGAAGGAAATGACCAACAATCATTAACACTTTTTAACACATATATATTTCTAACACAAAAAGGCAAAAAGCTGGGTACGCACGTGCCTAGTTCTCTAAACTGCGTATGTGTGTGGTTTCATATGAACAATTGAGACTGAATGAGAGATGCAGAGAATTTTTTCATATTCTTCCAAGTGCTTCATCCTTCTGTTTTGGCTCCTGTGGCCGCCTGATTTTATATGTTCATGACATCATCTTGCCAAATTCTGTCTCCCACACAGGGCAAGTAACATCAGAACCTGATGCTATTTTGCCTTACCAAGGGAAAAGCAGTGATGGCAAAGACAAGAGACGTGGATTTTTACAGAAAGGTTGGCAAACTGTCTTACCAATACTGTCACCTTCGAAAACCCCATTACACGTGAGTTCCCCATTTGCAACAGACAAAGACGTACTCATCTTGTGCAGAAAAGGGGCCTAATCACTCCCACCCCTTTGCCACCACCAGGGAGGCCACCAGGCAAATTTCAGTCCTAAGAACGTGCTAACACAGTATGGGGGAATTTGGGGCGAGGACACAAAAGGTTCCACATTAAATAACGGTAAATACCGTGGGAAAATATTCCGATTCTCAGCCTCTGACATTTTTTTTTTCCTGGGGAACCGACCTGACTCAGAAACCGGTTCCAACAAATGCATTTTCTTGATTCAAACCTCAACCCTGTGCCTCCCAGGGAATCTCGGATCTTACCAGGCTCGCAAACCAGTGAACGATGATGAAATGGCTTTACTGCAAAGTGGGAGGGGGTTTTCCCTCTGCTCTCTCCCAAGGTTAAACCCCTTGCCCACCCAGAGGGAGTCGAGCAGGGGCATTGGAGCTCGAAAGCTCGCCCGCCTTTGGTTACATTTTCATTTTTGGAAACCGGAAAGCGAGGAGCAGGGGTGACAGAGCTGAAAGGGTCGGTTCTGGCTGCTCGAGGTGCAGGGAAGGGTCGCGCGGGGATCGAAGCTAGAGAATAAGGGAGGGTTGGGAGGGGGTCCGTGGCTCGATGTCCCTTCCGGCCGGGTACGGAGCCGCACCCCGCCCGCCGGGCAGGGCCGCAGGCGGCGAGGGCGGCCCGGGCCTCTCCCAGAACGAAGGGCCCGGCCCCGGAAACAGGGAGGGGCCGCGGCGAGGCCGAGCCCGCGCCGCAGGCGGCAGCACGGGGCCGAGGAGGCCGCGCGCCGCCGCCCCCGAGGGCCACCCGCGGGGTCGCCCTCGTCGCCGCCGCCACCCCCGGTGGCGGGGGGAGTTCTGGGCTCGGGCCCCCGGGGGCCCGGGGCGGACCCCCCGCCGCACTCACCGTGGGAAGACTGCAAGAGGCAAAGACGCTTGCGAGCGGAGCTCCGGGCGCGGTGACCGCTTCCTTCCCAAGCCCGCTCCTCTGGCGGCGGCGGCGGCGACGGCGGCAGCTACCCCGGCTCCGGAATCGGCGGCGGCGGCGGCGGTGGCGGCGGCTCCACTTCCGCTCCGGTCACCACTTCCGCTCTCGCCCGAGCCCCGCCCCTGCGCCGTCTCCTCATTGGGCGAGCGGGGCACGGGGTTGCCCCGGCCGTCCGAGAGGGGCGCCGACCGAGGGAGGGGGACGGAGAGCAGAGGGTCGGGATGCTGCGGCCGGGGGAGGGCGGGGGTCCGGACCTGGAGCGAGGAGGAGCCGGGCGCAGGGGGACGGAAATGGGGGCGGGGAGCGGAAAGAGGAGGTGGAAGGAGTGGAGGCGGAGCTGAGCGGAGAGCTAGACAGGGGACGTGGGGGAACAAGGGGGACTGGGCGAGGTTTGGGGTTGGGCGGGCCTGAGGCTTAGGCTTGGAGCTCGCCCGGGCCAAGCCCAGAGTCTCCGAGGTCATCGGTTCCCACCCCACCCAAAAGCAATCATCACGGGGTCGGAGGTTAAAGTCGGTCCTTTTTTGCTGTGTGCTTTAGGAATACTGGATTTAGGGAAGGACAGAAATTGCTCGTTCCTAAATTTTCTCTTAGTTCTCCCTTCAGTCCTTCAAGGTACTGATCGTTTCCTCCTTTTGCGGACTGAGGAGGTCGGGAATCGGACCGGCTAAGGCCTTTTTTTTAGAAGCCTGTGTCTATGATCTCTTAATTGATACCCCTTCCCCAAGATCTTAGAGGCAGATTAAGGAAAGGAACCAGGCCTTTACGCGCCTCCCACCCCCCCACCCCGGACTGCTCTCATCATTTATCAACATTCTTCACAAGGCTGTTGACGATTAAACGCAGTTCTTCCAAATGCCTCACCTCTATTCCTGCCTTTCATTCATTCTTTAAGCAAATATTTATTAAACAGGCTTTATGTTTAGTGCTGGAGACAGCAAGAACAAGACAGACGGGTCCCTGCTGTCTTGGAGTTTACAGTCTGATAGGAGATGATAGAACAAATAGGCTTTGGTCGTTTCTCCTTTGCCTTTGCTTAGCTTAATGATTGACTTCTAACTCATTACCCTACCCTCCACCCTGCTCCCATCAACTGCCAAAGTGATCTTTTAAAAACTTTATTCTAATTGTGTCCTTCTTCTTTCTTAAATCCTTCGGTGATTACTCAGACCTAGAAGACAGTTGATAAACTCCTTGAGTGCGACAATCAAGGTTCTCCAGAAGCTGCCCTATCCTTAAGCTTCTCCCTGATATTTCTTCCCCATCCCGAAACCCCAGCTCAATTGGATGATTCCTCATCCTCCCAGTATGCCAGCTTCAGTCTTTCTAAACCTTTTGTATTAGTTTCAACATTAAAATCTGCATCTCTGCCTTGTCTGGCAACACTGTGTCCACATTTCTTTGTGGCAACAGTTGGCTGAAATCAAGGGATGGCTGCCCACTCTAGATCAGGCATGGACTTGTCAAAGTGCCCTACCCCCACCCCTGCCCTCCCAACACCTGAGTCTGCTTTCCTCATTTAGGTTATCTGTCATATATAGGCATCTGTGCCAGTGACCCCTTACTACACCACCTTTTAACCCCTTACTACACCACCTTTTAACCTTTTAACTTGAGCAACATTGAAAGAGGGTGTTGTGTAATATAAACAGCATGGATTTGACATCAAAACCACAGGATTTGGACCCTGGAAAGGTTTCACAAGTGCAAAAACTTCCTCATGGGAATCCATTTTGGCAAACCAAAGATCTGTAATCCAGAGACTGCTCAGATTGAAATAAACCTTAATGTGATGTGACCTTAGGCCCCCATCCAGTAAATATCCTAGAGGGTTGGAGGGCTCATGATAATTGTACCACGAATTATGTCATCAGTGCATAGAGGGAACAGAAGTGCCCTATGCCAGGCATCCCTGGGTGCCTGCTAATGGGTTGCACAGATTAGGTGCTTTCATCACTTCTGCATTCTCAGCCAGAGGTGGGCAAACCACAGCTATTAACTAAAAGAGACACAGATATTAAAATACAATGTGGCATATGCAGCCATGGAATGTATATGCCCAGGGTATTATGGGAGCATGAAGGAAGGGCACCTAACCCATCTTGAGAGTATGGTGAGAGAGTAGGAAAGATTTCCTTGAAGAGGTGATACTGAAGCCTTAGATTCCATAGTGAATTTATTTTAGTTAATAGGCTTTATTTTTTTAGATTGGCTTTAGGTTTACAGAAAAATTAACCGGATAGTACAGAGAGTTCCCATATACCCAATTTCTCCCCACCCACAGTGTCCCCTGTTATTAACACCTTACATCAGTATGGTACATTACTTACAATTGATGAACCAATAATGACACATTTTTAACCAAAGTCCATAGTTTCCATCCAGGTTCATTCTTTTTATTGTACAGGTCCAAGGATTTTGACAAATGGGTATCAGGTATCTACCATGACAATATCATACAGAACAGTTTCACTGTCCTAAAAATCCCCTGTGCTTCACCTGTTCAACTCTCACCCTCTCCTCTCACCTCAACCCTTGGCAATCACTTTTTTAGTTTTGCGTTTTCCAAATGTCGTATAGTTAGAATGATACAGTATGTAGCCTTCACTGACTGGATTCTTTCATGAAGCACTACGATTTAAGATTCCTCTATGTCTTCTTATGGCTTGATAGCTCATTTCTTTTTATTGCTAATAATATTCTGTTGCATGAAGGTATCACCGTTTGCCCATTCATCTACTGTTATGGGTTGGCTCGAGTCCTTCAAAAAGATATGTTGAAGTCCTAATCTCTGGTACCTGTGAATGTAACCTTATTTGGAAAAAAGCCTTTGCAGATGTAATTCAGTTACAGTGAGGTCATTAGGGTGGGCCCTAATCCAACATATTTGATGTCTTTATAAAAAGAGGAAGAGGTCATATAGACACACACAGTGAGGGGGGGGGATACCATTTGATGAGAGAGGCAGGGATTGAAGTGATGCAGCTACAAGCCAAGGAGTGCTAAGGACCTATAACCACCACCAGAAACTAGGAAGAGGCAAGAAAGGATTCTGCCCAGAGTCTCAGAGGGAGCACGGCCCTGCTGATACCTTGATTTCGTACTTCTAGCCTCCAGAACAGTGAGAGAATAAATTTGGTTGTTTAAGCCCTCAGACTGTGGTACTTTGTTACAGCAGCCCTGTGAAACTGACACGCCTCCTGAGAGACATCTCGATTCAGCTCTTGACAATTATGCGTAAATCTGCCATCCGTATCCCTGTGCAGGTTTTTGTGTGGACACGAGTTTTCAACTCATCTGGAAAAACACCTGGGAGCGTGATTGCTAGATCATGTGTTAAGATTATGTTTAGCTTTGTAAGAAATTGCCAAGCTGTCTTCCAAAGTGGCTGCACCGTTTTGCATTTGCACCGTTTTGCATTTCCACCGTCAATGAAAGAGAGTTCCTGATGTTCCATATTCGTGCCAGCATTGGGTATTGTCAAGTTTGGATGGTTTTTATTATTATTTTTTAATTTCATCCATTCTTACATAAATGTGTAGTGTAAGACCCTGGTTTGTCTCCCCCAAAGTTTCTTTTTCTTCCTAATATTCTGAAATTTCATGATTAATGGCCTTGAGTCACTCAATGGTTTTCCTTTCTTCTTTCCTTCCATTTTTTCTTCCTTTTTTCCTCCTTACTTCCATCCCTCCCTTCCTTTCCTTCTTCTTTTTCTTTCTCCCTCCCTCTTTTGTTTCTTCTTTTTCTTTCTCCCTCCCTCTTTTGTTTCTCTTTCTTTCACTTTTTATTATAATTTTCAAACAAATACAACAGTAGAGAGAATAGTACAGTAAGCTCCATGTACTCATCACCCAGCTTTATTTTATTGTAATACTGTCCCACATACTGTTTTTAGCAGCACTATCTTGCAGCAAATCCCCGACATTATATCATTGCATTTGTAAACATATTAGTATGCAGCTCTAACAGTAAGAACTTAAAAAAAACAAAAACAAAAAATATAAGCATAATTCCATGATCACACTTAAGGAAATTAACAATAATTTCTTACTATTTTATAAGGCAGTCCAGGTCCAATTTTCCCTAATTGTCTCAAAAGTGACTTTTCATATTTGTTTACCTAAATCAGGATCCAAACAAGGTCTATGCAATGAATTTAGCTGCTAAATTTCTTGTCTCTTTTAATCTTTAATAGTTACTCCTGCTCCTCCTTTTTTTTTTTTTTTTTGGGGGGGTACACCAGGTTCAATCATCTGTTTTTATACACATATACCCATATTCCCTCCCTTCCTTGACTCCCCCCCCTCGAGTCCCCCCCACCCTCCCTGCCCCAGTCCTCTAAGGCATCTTCCATCCTTGAGTTGGGCTCCCTTTGTTATACAACTTCCCACTGACTATTTTACAGTTGGTAGTATATATATGTCTGTGCTACTCTCTCGCTTCGTCTCAGTTTCCCCCTTCACCCCCCACCCCCTCCCATACCTCGAGTTCTCCAGTCCATTCTCTGTATCTGCATCCTTGTTCTTGTCACTGAGATCATCAGTACCATTTTTAGATTCCGTATATGTGAGTTAGCATACAATATTTGTCCTTCTCTTTCTGACTTACTTCACTATGTATGACAGATTGTAGTTCTATCCACCTCATTACATATAGCTCCATCTCATCCCTTTTTATAGCTGAGTAATATTCCATTGTATATATATGCCACATCTTCTGTATCCATTCATTTGTTGATGGGCATTTAGGTTGCTTCCATGTCCTGGCTATTGTAAAGAGTGCTGCAATAAACATTATGGTACAAGTTTCTTTTGGGATTATGGTTTTCTTTGGGTATATGCCCAGGAGTGGGATTACTGGATCATATGGTAGTTCTATTTGTAGTTTTTGAAGGAACCTCCAAATTGTTTTCCATAGTGGCTGTACCAACTTACAGTCCCACTAACAGTGCAGGAGAGTTCCCTTTTCTCCACACCCTCTCCAACATTTGTTGTTTCCAGACTTTGTGATGCTGGCCATTCTGATTGGTGTGAGGTGATACCTCATTGTGGCTTTGACTTGCATTTCTCTGATGATGAGTGATGTTGAGCATCTTTTCATGTGTTTGTTGGCCATCTGTATGTCTTCTTTGGAGAAATGTCTATTTAGGTCTTCTGCCCATTTGTGGATTGGGTTATTTGCTTTTTTGGTATGAAGCTGCATGAGCTGCTTGTATATTTTGGAGGTTAATCCTTTGTCCGTTGTTTCATTGGCAACTATTTTTTCCCATTCTGAGGGTTGCCTTTTAGTCTTGTTTATGGTTTCTTTTGCTGTGCAAAAGCTTTTAAGTTTCATGAGGTCCCATTCGTTTATTCTTGATTTTATTTCCATGATTCTAGGAGGTGGGTCAAAAAGGATCTTGCTTTGATGTATGTCAAAGAGTGTTCTGCCTATGTTTTCCTCTAGGAGTTTGATAGTGTCTGGCCTTACATGTAGGTCTTTAATCCATTTGGAGTTTATTTTTGTGTATGGTGTTAGGAAGTGTTCTAATTTCATTCTTTTACATGTTGCTGTCCAGTTTTCCCAGCACCACTTATTGAAGAGGCTGTCTTTTTTCCATTGTATACTCATGCCTCCTTTGTCAAAGATAAGGTGCCCATATGTGTTTGGGCTTACTTCTGAGTTCTTTATTCTATTCCATTGATCTTCCTTTCTATTTTTGTGCCAGTACCATACTGTCTTGATCACTATGGCCTTGTAGTATAGTTTGAAGTCAGGAAGCCTGATTCCACCAACTCCATTTTTCCTTCTCAAGATTGCTTTGGCTATTCGGGGTCTTTTGCGTTTCCATACAAATCGTAAGATTTCTTGCTCTAGTTCTGTGAAAAATGCCATTGGTAATTTGATTGGGATTGCATTGAATCTGTAAATTGCTTTGGGTAGTACAGTCATTTTCACGATGTTGATTCTTCCAATCCAGGAACATGGTATGTCCCTCCATCTGTTTGTGTCATCTTTGATTTCTTTCATCAATGTCTTAAAGTTTTCTGCATACAGATCTTTTGCCTCCTTAGGCAGGTTTATTCCTAGGTATTTGATTCTTTTGGTTGCAATGGTGAATGGGAGAGTTTCCTTAATTTCTCTTTCTGCTCTTCCGTTGTTAGTGTATAGGAATGCAAGAGATTTCTGTGCATTAATTTTGTATCCTGCTACTTGACTAAACTCATCAATGAGTGCTAGCAGTTTTCTGGTAGAGTCTTTAGGGTTTTCTATATATAATATCATGTCATCTGCAAAGAGTGACAATTTTACTTCTTCTTTTCCAATTTGGATTCCTTTAATTTCTTTTTCTTCTCTGACTGCTGTGGCTAACACTTCCAAAACTATGTTGAATAACAGTGGTGAGAGTGGACACCCTTGTCTTGTTCCTGTTCTTAGAGGGAATTCTTCCAGTTTTTCTCCATTGAGAACAATGTTGGCTTTTGGTTTGTCATATATGGCTTTTATTATGTTGAGGTAATTTCCTTCTATGCCCATTTTCTGGAGAGCTTTTATCATAAATGGATGTTGAACTTTGTCAAAAGCTTTTTCTGCATCTATTGAAATGATCATATGGTTTTTATCCTTCAATTTGTTGATATGATGTATCACGTTGATTGATTTGCGTATATTGAAGAATCCTTGCATCCCAGGGATAAACCCCACTTGATCATGGTGTATGATTTTTTTCATGTGCTGTTGGAGTCTGTTAGCTAGTATTTTGTTGAGGATTTTTGCATCTATATTCATCAGTGATATTGGTCTGTAGTTTTCTTTTTTTGTGACATCTTTGCCTGGTTTTGGTATCAGGGTGATGGTAGCCTCGTAGAATGAGTTTGGGAGTGCTCCACCTTCTACAATATTTTGGAAGAGTTTGAGAAGGATAGGTGTTAACTCTTCTCGAAACGTTTGATACAATTCGCCTGTGAATCCATCTGGTCCTGGGCTTTTGTGTGTTGGGAGATTTTTAATCACTGCCTCAATTTCTGTACTTGTGATTGGTCTGTTCATGGTTTCTATTTCTTCCTGGTTCAGTCTTGGAAGATTGTATTTTTCTAAGAATGTATCCATTTCTTCCAGGTTATCCAATTGATTGGCATATAGTTGCTTGTAGTAGTCTCTCATGATGTTTTGTATTTCTGAGGTGTCCGTTGTGACTTCTCCTTTTTCATTTCTAATTCTGTTGATTTGCATCTTCTCCCTTTTTTTCTTGATGAGTCTGGCTAATGGTTTATCAATTTTGTTAATCTTCTCAAAGAACCAGCTTTTAGTTTTATTTATTTTTCTTATGGTTTCTTTCCTTTCTTTTTCATTTATTTCTGCTCTGATCTTTAGGATTTCTTTCCTTCTGCTCCCTTTGGGGTTTCTTTGTTCTTCTTTCTCTAGTTGTTTGAGGTGTAAGGTTAGGCTGTTTACTCGATCCTTTTCTTGTTTCTTAAGGTAGGACTGTATTGCTATAAACTTCCCTCTTAGAACTGCTTTTGCTGCATCCTATAGGTTTTGGGTTGTTGTGTTTTCGTTGTCATTTGTTTCTAGATATTTTTTGATTTCCTCTTTGATTTCTGTGGTGATTCCTTGGTTGTTTAAGAGTGAATTGTTTAGCCTCCATGTGTTTGTATTTTTTGCAGTTTTTTTCCTGTAATTGATATCTAGTCTCATGGCGTTGTGGTCTGAGAAGATGCTTGATATGATTTCAATTTTCTTGAATTTGCTGAGGTTTGATTTGTGACCCAAGATGTGATCTATCCTGGAAAATGTTCCATGTGCACTTGAGAAGAAAGTGTAGTCTGTCGTTTTTGGATGGAATGTCCTATAAATATCAATTAAGTCGAGATGGTCTAATGTGTCATTTAAAGCTTGTGTGTCTTTATTTATTTTCTGTTTGGATGATCTGTCCATTGATGTAAGTGGGGTGTTCAAGTCTCCCACTATTATTGTGTTCCTGTCGATGTCCCCTTTTATAGCTGTTAGCATTTGCCTTATGTATTGAGGTGCTCCTATATTGGGGGCATAGATATTTACCATTGTGATATGTTCTTCTTGGATGGATCCCTTGATCATTATGTAGTGCCCCTCCTTGTCTCTTTTAATAGTCTTTACTTTCAAGTCTAATTTGTCTGATATGAGTATTGCTACTCCAGCTTTCTTTTGACTTCCATTTGCATGGAATATCTTTTTCCATCCCTTCACTTTCAGTCTATATGTATCCCTTGGTCTGAAGTGGGTTTCTTGTAGGCAGCATATAGAAGGGTCTTGTTTTTGGATCCATTCAGCCAGTCTGTGTCTTTTGGTTGGAGCATTTAATCCATTTACATTTAAAGTGATTCTTGACGTGTGTGTTCCAATTACCATTTTCTGAATAGTTTTGGGTTTGTATTTGTAGGTGTTTTCCTTTTCTTGTGTTTCCTACTTAGAGAAGTTCCTTTAGCACTTGTTGTAAGGCTGGTTTGGTGGTGCTGAATTCTCTTAACTTTTGCTTGTCTGGAAAGCTTTTGATTTCTCCCTCAAATCTGAATGAGATTCTTGCTGGGTAGAGTATTCTTGGTTGTAGGTTTCTCTCTTTCAGGACTTTCAGGATATCCTGCCATTCCCTTCTGGCCTGCAGAGTTTCTGTAGAAAGGTCAGCTGTTATCCTGATGGGTTTTCCCTTATATGTTGTTTGTTGCTTTTCTCTTGCTGCTTTTAATATTTTTTCTTTGTGTTGAATTGTCGTTAGTTTGATTAACATGTGTCTTGGTGTATTTCTCCTTGGGTTTATTCTGTATGGGACTCTCTGTGCTTCTTGGACTTGGTGAATTATTTCCTTTCCCATGTTGGGGAAGTTTTCCACTAGAACCTCTTCAAATATTTTCTCAGACCCTTTCTTGTTTTCTTCTTCTTCTGGGATGCCTATAATTCGAATGTTGGTACGTTTAAGGTTATCACTGAGGTCTCTGAGGCTGTCTTCTAGTCTTTTTACTTTTTTTTCTTTTTCCTGCTCTGTGGCGTTTATTTCCCCCATTCTGTCTTCCAACTCACTTATTCGTTCTTCTGCCTCAGTCATTCTGCTGGTTATAGCATCTAGAGTATTTTTAATTTCAGTTATTTTGTTATCCATTGCTGTTTGTTTTTCTGAGTTCTTATGAACTGTTTCTTGTACTTTATTTTGTTATCGAGATTTTGTATCATTTTTACTATCATTACTCTAAATTCTTTTTCAGGCATTTTTCCTATTTCCTCCTCATTTATTTGGTCTTGTGGGTTTTTTTCCTGCTCCTTTGCCTGCATGGTGTTTCTTTGTTTCCTCATGCTTGTCCAAGCTTTTGGGGTTGCTTGTCCTGGTGATAGAGGTGTTTATAGAAGACTGTCCAAGCCTCAGACTAATGTCCAAGTATTGGATTAAACGAATATTCAGTCTAGGAAACACATACATGTATAAGACACACAATTACTGAATCCGTTAGGACATAAGGCTCTAGAAAGACCTGACAGAACCCCAGTGTGCTATCAGATATTCAAAGAGAAACCCAGCAGAAATTGACAACTGAAACAGAACAAACCAGAGACAAAAGCAAAAGCAAACAAACAACAAATAACACCCTACACATACAAACATCAATCCAGGGAGATTTTGTAAGCTAGGATCAAATATAGAAATGAGCTGGAGTACCACCAGAGAGAATGGAGATTCTCAGAATGTAATTAGACAACTGTATTAAGAACTAAGATAAAGACAAAAATACACTTAAAATGGCTGGAAGAAAGGGGAACAGAAGAGCGTAATGTGGTTGGAAATATGCAAAGAAAAAGAAAGGAATAGAAGTGTATAAAAGAAAGGGATGAAAGGAAAGTATGAGAGATATTTTGTCCGTACTACCAAAAACTTAGCTAGATATAGAAGTATATAAAAAGGCAAAAAAAAAAAAAAAAAAAAAGGAATAAAAAATCTCCTTAAAAAATTATGTTGTAAAAAACTTGTAGATCCCTTCGGGCTAAGATCGTATTTAATAAATCAAAAAAAAAAAAAAAAAAAAGAGAGAGAGAGAGAAAGAAAAAAAAAAAAATTCCAGAACTGATCCCAGAATGGACCAGTTCGATAGGTATTGATACTACTATTTCTGTGTCCTTAGCGTCTCAGCTGTAAGTGTCCTTCTCCTTGCCTTGGGTTTTTTTTTTTTGCGTTATTCTGTGACCAGCAGAGGTTCCTTTATTGTTCGTCTGTAAGCCTTGGTGTGTGGGGAGGGAGAAGGTACAATAGTGGCTCCTTCTCCTGGGAGTGAGTGAGCAGTGGCGCACTGTTGTTTCAGTCAGGCTTGGAGGTGCCTGTTGCAGAGGGCGCCGGTGGCTCAGACGTACACAGAAAGTCTTAGAGTTGGGCCTCTCTCGGGGTTTTTTCTTTTTGATGCTGGTTTTTTTTTTTTTTTCTCTCGGCAGCCTCCCTGCTGCTGGCGTTGCAAGGAGTTTTAATCTAGCCCCGCCCAAGTGCCTGAGGGTGCTTGTTATCCCTGAGTGCCTCAGGTGGCCCACAGGGCGTCTCTCCACTGCCTGTTGCAGAGGCACCGAAAGAGAGGGAGAGGCTATGCGCGCGGCTCCTCCCCCCCCCCCGCCCGGGAGCCTGCAGCCTCCAGCCGCCATCATGGCCGGGCAGTTCTCAGGGACCGGCACTCCTCTCCGCGGACATCCTCCCTCCTGTCCTCTCGGTCCGTCACCCTACCGGCAACAATGTTTCTCACCCTGAACCAGCTCTCCGGTTCCCACGCTCCCGCTCCTGGACCCTCCGTTCCGCCGCGGATCGATGTCTCGGTCCGGGAACGCTGAGCTGCGCTGCGGACCCTCCGTATGTTTCTCACTCCCTCCCGTCTGCCACAGCTCCGCCGCTTCACCCTCTTTGAGCCGTTGTAGATGCCTCCCTACCGGCTATGTCGGGCTCCCCGCAGCCCTTTCTGGTGTCCGAGGCCGTCTGCTGGTGTTCAGCTGGCTCTCCGTGGGAATGACTGCGTCCTTCCGTGCATTCCCAACGCATCTGTGGAGAGGGATGCACTCCACGTCTCTCTACTTCGCCGCCATCTTTTTCTCCTGCATGATTGGCAGGATTTTTTCAGAGGCCTCTTACTCTCCTCTTGGGGGCTTCACGGCACTTCCCAATTCTTTACTTTTATCAATTTCACTTTCCGTGAACCTTCGTCACTCAAGCCTTTCGTGCACCACGTTGGGCGCCACTTGCCGAGACCAGCTCGGCGACTCGAGGTGAGTGACGGGTGCCGCAAGCTTGAAGAAGACACAGACACAGACTCTCCTCCTTTTTTAAAATGAAGATTTCCTTCCTTCATCTCCCTGTTTTCTACATCTTTACCTTCTTGAACTCAATTATTTGGATATCTGAGCTCCTGGAATGATTTTCTAATTTTATTGTTTTTTCTCCCTCTCTCTTATTTTTTTACCCCTTTGTGTTTGGGTCTGCTTTCTGAATAGTATCTTCCAATCTGTATTTAGTTAGAGTTCTATGCAGAAGACAGGATCAGAAACCACTCTAGGTATTTTAAGCAGAAAGGGATTTAATACAGGGTGCTTGCAAACTCGTTGGAAGAGCTGGGATTGCTGAAGTCAGAGGGGCTTTTACTTCAAAGTCACCATAGCTGTGGTTGAGGTCACATCTTCTACCCTTACTGCTGCCACCGTAACTTCCTTACCACGTGAAGCTGGGGACTGGGCACTGGATCAGGGAGTCTGGTCACTGACATTTGACTCAAAAATAAAGTTCAAAGACAACAGGGCTGTTGTTTGGCTTGAATAAGAAGTTGAAATTGTGGGGTTGTCTATGACATGTCAACTTGCATGAGAGCTCTGATAGTCACCCAACCAATTTTGGCCTTTCATTTTAATGGAACAGAAGCTGAACTCCTGACTCAGAGAGTTCTATAGGTGTAATCAGAAACAGAGCTCCACTAGCTTCACTAACTTTGCCAGACAAGAGTAGGCTGTGTCAAGGAGGCCAGAGTTCTCCAAACTCACTGGATTGAATTGTGGTCACATATTCACCTTGGCTTTCATGTAAATGAAGTCAATGGAAAGATAGGCATCACTAATGAAAACAAATATGAATCTGTATTTCAATCTCATGACAGCTGAACCACAAATAAATTTCACAGTGTGTCTAGGCTTTGCAAGTTTCTACCTGCCGAGGAAGTGGCAAGGCATCGTCACGCTCCAGTACTTCTGCTAGCCTTGGAAAGTTCACAGAACTATCCGCCTCCAGTCTCTTTCTTCCCAGTGCCAGCTGGGCAAAAAGAACCATTAATTTATGGGGTGTTTGTGTGTGTATTTTAAGAATGATATTTTGTAGCATTTAATTTTAAGTAAGAAAACACGTGCTGTATTCATTTTAAATCATGTATTTTTATTACCTGGTGATGCATGAATATATTTTTCACTGTAAGAAAACAAAAATATTAAAGCTAAAATCTAAAGTCTCCTATGATCACCACCCCCAAATACCATTTCTCCTCCCCAGAAAGTAACCAAGTATCAATTATACAACAGCATGCATTAGTCAAGGGAGGTTAGGTTTTGCTGCAATAACAAACATCTTCAAAATCTCAGTGCCTTACAACAACAAAGGTTTATTTCTTGATCCTTACATGTTTGTCATGGGTTGGCTTCAGCTGTATCTCTGGACACAGGTTGAAGAAGCAGGTAGGTTATGCTGACCTTAAGGCAGAGGGAAAAGAAACCGTGGTGGAACATCTTAAAGCTTCTGCTTGGAAGTCTTATGTCACTTTCACCTACATTTCCTTGCTCAAAGCAAATTATATAGCCAAGCTTACTTCAGTGGGGGTGTAAAATCCTTCCATAGAGAGGGGTAGTGAAAAATTTCCTATAGTTTTACACAATATATAAAACTATAGAAATGGGTATCATTTTAATATAATTTATTACAATACTGAACTTTACTTTCTTCATGCAATAATATGTCTTAGAAATCGTTCCATGTTATACAAATAGATCCATCTCCTTTTAAACAGCTGCATTCATATGCCGTAATATGGATATACTGTGGTCTATTTAGCTATTTCCCTGTTTGAAGACATTTAAATTATTTCTAATTTGTTGTTATTGCAAACAAAAGTATAGCAAATATCCTTGTACTTGCCCTTTGTGCATATGTGCAAGTTTTCTCTGGGGTGAGTACAAAGAAGTGGAACTGCTCATGAATAGCTCATGAATAGTTCCAAAGGAATGGCCAATTTTCTCTCTGTATCCTAACATGGCACACTCATTAGGAGCATTTCAAAGTGTTTAATAAAAGGACTATTTACAAAGAATACTGTAGTATCCCAGGACTGATAACAGTGAGGCTAGCCCTGAAGGAGCAAGAGGAGAGAGCAGTTAGTAGAGTCATGTGGAAAGGAATGGGTGAAGCCAGTCCAGTATGGCCCCATAGGGAAGAAGTCAAGGAAATAAATGCCTCAACTCGCTGCCGTTCTCCCTCTGGTCTCCTATTGTGCTGACCTCAACCTGATGACAGCCAGCTAGGGAGCCTGTTTATCTTACCCATCCTGGCCTGCCTCCTGGAACACAGAAGAGGTGGTAAAGATAGAAAGCCAATCTGAAGGAGCAGATAGAAGATATCCACCGCATTCTCTTACCCACAGAACAGGAAATGACTTAACCGTTTGCCAATATTATAAGCAAAAAAAAAAAGGTACTTAAAAATACACTTTTAATTTGCATTGCCCTAATTAGTAGTGAGGACTTCTGCTGATAATGCAGGGACCCAGACTGTCTTTTCCAGCACAGGTTAGGTTTAAATAACCTAACCCTAACTGATACAGCATCCAACTATTGACAATTGATAGTCCTCACATTTAATTAGAAGGAAAGAGAACTTATTGTTACTGTTTGTAGAAACAGTGTGGTTGGTTTGGTGCTTTGTGCCATCAAGTCTTCCGGGACTTGGGCTCCTTTAGTTTTGTTGCTTTATTCTACATTTATTGCTCCTTTGGACCAAGCTCACCTCATGGGTCCAAAATGTCTGCTCCCACTCCACCCATTATATCTGCATCCAAACCAGAAGGAAAAAAGAAGAGACAGGGAGGGGGGAGGTGGAGGTATTGGGTGCAACCCAGCTGTCTCTTAATGAAGGTTCTAGAATGTGGCTGTGTGATTATCTGATTTACATCCTGCTGGACAAAACTCAGTTATGGCCATACATGGCTATAAGGAAGGTTGGGAAGATTTTAATTTTATTTGGGGGACTACGTGCCTAGGCACAACAGAGATGACTTATAAATACTATTTTTATTTTTTATTTTTTTAATAAAAGTATTTATTTATTTATTTATTTATTTATTTATGGCTGTGTTGGGTGTTGTTGCTGTGCACAGGCTTTCTCTAGTTGTGGTGAGCAGGGGCTACCCTTCATTGTGGTGCACGGGCTTCTCATTGCAGTGGCCTCTCTTGTTGCAGAGCATGGGCTCTAGGCATGCGGGCTTCAGTAGTTGTCACCTGCGGGCTCTAGAGCACAGGCTCAGTATTTGTGGCGCGTGGGCTTAGTTGCTCTGTGGCATGTGGGATCTTCCCAGGCCAGGGATTGAACCCGTGTCCCCTGCATTGGCAGGTGGATTTTTAACCACTAGCACCACCAGGGAAGTCCAATACTATTTTTAAAATTCCAAGAATTGGACAGACATCCTTCTCTGGCAGGTGAGTTGGTCCTGCTTTCTAGGAGGAGTGTACCTTTCATCTGACCTCCACGATCCCTGGTTCTTCCTTGTCCAGAATCCTCATGGTCAAATTTAATAGATACTAGTGTCACCTTTTTGGGACTGCACAAATATTATAGCCCTGTTTCCTGATAGTTTGAGGACCCTGGAGTTTCTCATTTCTTTGTATGAGAAATAAATATAGAGACCTTCATTTGGCGACATTTAGTGGTTTCTGCCACAGATGCTCAGAATAATGTCTGGCCCATTTTTTTCCATGTTTAAGCACAGGAGTCATATCCTATTTGGATACTAAGGTCTAAAGACAGTTCTTAAAGAAAAATCACACACAGTTAAAACTCTTATTGGTACATCCATGTGTGTTAATCCTCTACAACTTTGTAAATGTGTATCAATTGGCTAAGGCTGCATAACAAGCCACTTCAAAACTCAGTGATATAAGGAATTCCCTGGCGATCCAGTGGTTAAAATTCTGCACTTTCACTGCCGTGGGCCTAGGTTCAATCCCTGGTCAGGGAACTAAGATCCCACAAGCCGCACAGCCAAAGGAAAAACAGAACAAAACACAACCCCACCCCTAAAAAATAACCTCGGTGATATAAAACAACAATCATTTACTTCCATGAGTACTTCTGCAGTCTGGCTGATCTAGCAGCCAGGGCATGTTCTCTGGCATGGCAGAAGCACAAGAGGGCAAGGCCAACCACACAAGCACATTTCACATTTCTGCTTGTGTCAATAACAGCTAACATCCCATTGGGAAAAGCAAGTCACATGGCCATGTCTAAGGTCAGTGAGTGGGGAAGTATATACATACACGACCCAGGCCAACATTCCCCAACATCAAAATTTCACTCCTCCTATGGAGGTGGTGTGGGAGAGGGAACTGAATGTTTTAAGATAATTTAATTTGCCACAAAATGATTTTTAAATCAATTGCTCTAATGCATTGGTCAATTCGTGGCCCTCAGTTCTTCCATTTCTTTCTTTCTTTTTTTTAAAATATTCATTTATTTGGTTGTGCTGGGTCTCAGTTGTGGCACGTGGGATTTTTTTTTTTTGGGGGGGTACACCAGGTTCAGTCATCTGTTTTTATACACATATCCCCGTATTCCCTTCCTTCCTTGACTCCCCCCACCTCGAGTCTCCCCCACCCTCCCCGCCCCAGTCCTCTAAGGCATCTTCCATCCTCGAGTTGGGCTCCCTTTGTTATACAACAACTTCCCACTGACTATTTTACAGTTGGTAGTATATATATGTCTGTGCTACTCTCTCGCTTCGTCTCAGTTTCCCCTTCACCCCCCGCCCCCTCCCATACCTCGAGTTCTCCAATCCATTCTCTGTATCTGCATCCTTGTTCTTGTCACTGAGTTCATCAGTACCATTTTTAGATTCCGTATATGTGAGTTAGCATACAATATTTGTCTTTCTCTTTCTGACTTACTTCAGTATGTATGACAGATTGTAGTTCTATCCACCTCATTACATATAGCTCCATCTCATCCCTTTTTATAGCTGAGTAATATTCCATTGTATATATATGCCACATCTTCTGTATCCATTCATTTGTTGATGGGCATTTCGGTTGCTTCCATCTCCTGGCTATTGTGAATAGTGCTGCAATAAACATGATGGTACAAGTTTCTTTTGGGATTATGGTTTTCTTTGGGTATATGCCCAGGAGTGGGATTACTGGATCATATGGTAGTTCTATTTGTAGTTTTTGAAGGAACCTCCAAGTTGTTTTCCATAGTGGCTGTACCAATTTACAGTCCCACCAACAGTGCAGGAGAGTTCCCTTTTCTCCACACCCTCTCCAACATTTGTTGTTTCCAGATTTTGTGATGCTGGCCATTCTGATTGGTGTGAGGTGATACCTCATTGTGGCTTTGACTTGCATTTCTCTGATGATGAGTGATGTTGAGCATCTTTTCATGTGTTTGTTGGCCATCTGTATGTCTTCTTTGGAGAAATGTCTATTTAGGTCTTCTGCCCATTTGTGGATTGGGTTATTTGCTTTTTTGGTATTAAGCTTCATGAGCTGTTTGTATATTTTGGAGATTAATCCTTTGTCCGTTGTTTCATAGGCAATTATTTTTTCCCATTCTGAGGGTTGCCTTTTAGTCTTGTTTATGGTTTCTTTTGCTGTGCAAAAGCTTTTAAGTTTCATGAGGTCCCATTCGTTTATTCTTGATTTTATTTCCATGATTCTAGGAGGTGGGTCAAAAAGGATGTTGCTTTGATGTATGTCATAGAGTGTTCTGCCTATATTTTCCTCTAGGAGTTTTATAGTGTCTGGCCTTACATGTAGGTCTTTAATCCATTTGGAGTTTATTTTTGTGTATGGTGTTAGGAAGTGTTCTAATTTCATTCTTTTACATGTTGCTGTCCAGTTTTCCCAGCACCACTTATTGAAGAGGCTGTCTTTTTTCCATTGTATACTCATGCCTCCTTTGTCAAAGATAAGGTGCCCATATGTGTTTGGGCTTACTTCTGAGTTCTCTATTCTATTCCATTGATCTTCCTTTCTATTTTTGTGCCAGTACCATACTGTCTTGATCACTATGGCCTTGTAGTATAGTTTGAAGTCAGGAAGCCTGATTCCACCAACTCCATTTTTCCTTCTCAAGATTGCTTTGGCTATTCAGGGTCTTTTGCGTTTCCATACAAATCGTAAGATTTCTTGCTCTAGTTCTGTGAAAAATGCCATTGGTAATTTGATTGGGATTGCATTGAATCTGTAAATTGCTTTGGGTAGTACAGTCATTTTCACGATGTTGATTCTTCCAATCCAGGAACATGGTATGTCCCTCTATCTGTTTGTGTCGTCTTTGATTTCTTTCATCAATGTCTTAAAGTTTTCTGCATACAGATCTTTTGCCTCCTTAGGCAGGTTTATTCCTAGGTATTTGATTCTTTTGGTTGCAATGGTGAATGGGAGAGTTTCCTTAATTTCTCTTTCTGCTCTTCCGTTGTTAGTGTATAGGAATGCAAGAGATTTCTGTGCATTAATTTTGTATCCTGCTACTTGACTAAACTCATCAATGAGTGCTAGCAGTTTTCTGGTAGAGTCTTTAGGGTTTTCTATATATAATATCATGTCATCTGCAAAGAGTGACAATTTTACTTCTTCTTTTCCAATTTGGATTCCTTTAATTTCTTTTTCTTCTCTGATTGCTGTGGCTAAAACTTCCAAAACTATGTTGAATAATAGTGGTGAGAGTGGACACCCTTGTCTTGTTCCTGTTCTTAGAGGGAATTCTTCCAGTTTTTCCCCATTGAGAATGATGTTGGCTTTTGGTTTTGCATATATGGCTTTTATGATGTTGAGGTAATTTCCTTCTATGCCCATTTTCTGGAGAGCTTTTATCATAAATGGATGTTGAACTTTGTCAAAAGCTTTTTCCGCATCTATTGAAATGATCATATGGTTTTTATCCTTCAATTTGTTGATATGATGTATCACGTTGATTGATTTGCGTATATTGAAGAATCCTTGCATCCCAGGGATAAACCCCACTTGATCATGGTGTATGATTTTTTTAATGTGCTGTTGGAGTCTGTTAGCTAGTATTTTGTTGAGGGTTTTTGCATCTATATTCATCAGTGATATTGGTCTGTAGTTTTCTTTTTTTGTGACATCTTTGCCTGGTTTTGGTATCAGGGTGATGGTAGCCTCATAGAATGAGTTTGGGAGTGCTCCGCCTTCTGCAATATTTTGGAAGAGTTTGAGAAGGATAGGTGTTAACTCTTCTCGAAATGTTTGATAGAATTCGCCCGTGAACCCATCTGGTCCTGGGCTTTTGTGTGTTGGGAGATTTTTAATCACTGCCTCAATTTCTGTACTTGTGATTGGTCTGTTCATAGTTTCTATTTCTTCCTGGTTCAGTCTTGGAAGATTGTATTTTTCTAAGAATGTATCCATTTCTTCCAGGTTATCCAATTGATTGGCATATAGTTGCTTGTAGTAGTCTCTCATGATGTTTTGTATTTCTGAGGTGTCCATTGTTAATTCTCCTTTTTCATTTCTAATTCTGTTGATTTGCATCTTCTCCCTTTTTTTCTTGATGAGTCTGGCTAATGGTTTATCAATTTTGTTAATCTTCTCAAAGAACCAGCTTTTAGTTTTATTTATTTTTCTTATGGTTTCTTTCCTTTCTTTTTCATTTATTTCTGCTCTGATCTTTGTGATTTCTTTCCTTCTGCTCCCTTTGGGGTTTCTTTGTTCTTCTTTCTCTAGTTGTTTGAGGTGTAAGGTTAGGTTGTTTATTCGATCATTTTCTTGTTTCTTAAGGTAGGACTGTATTGCTATAAACTTCCCTCTTAGAACTGCTTTTGCTGCATCCCATAGGTTTTGGGTTGTTGTGTTTTCGTTGTCATTTGTTTCTAGATATTTTTTGATTTCCTCTTTGATTTCTGTAGTGATTCCTTGGTTGTTTAAGAGTGAATTGTTTAGCCTCCATGTGTTTGTATTTTTTGCAGTTTTTTTCCTGTAATTGATATCTAGTCTCATGGCGTTGTGGTCTGAGAAGATGCTTGATATGATTTCAATTTTCTTGAATTCGCCGAGGTTTGATTTGTGACCCAAGATGTGATCTATCCTGGAAAATGTTCCATGTGCACTTGAGAAGAACGTGTAGTCTGTCGTTTTTGGATGGAATGTCCTATAAATATCAATTAAGTCGAGATGGTCTAATGTGTCATTTAGAACTTGTGTGTCTTTATTTATTTTCTGTTTGGATGATCTGTCCATTGATGTAAGTGGGGTGTTCAAGTCTCCCACTATTATTGTGTTACCGTTGATGTCCCCTTTTATAGCTGTTAGCATTTGCCTTATGTATTGAGGTGCTCCTATATTGGGGGCATAGATATTTACCATTGTGATATGTTCTTCTTGGATGGATCCCTTGATCATTATGTAGTGTCCTTCCTTGTCTCTTTTAATAGTCTTTACTTTCAAGTCTAATTTGTCTGATATGAGTATTGCTACTCCAGCTTTCTTTTGACTTCCATGTGCATGGAATATCTTTTTCCATCCCTTTACTTTCAGTCTATATGTATCCCTGGGTCTGAAGTGGGTTTCTTGTAGGCAGCATATAGAAGGGTCTTGTTTTTGTATCCATTCAGCCAGTCTGTGTCTTTTGGTTGGAGCATTTAATCCATTTACATTTAAAGTGATTATTGGAGGAAAAGATGGCGGCGAAGTAGAGAGATGTGGAGTGCATCCCTCCCCACAGATGCATTGGGAATGCACGGAAGGACGCAGTAATTCTCACAGAGAACCAGCTGAACACCAGCAGACGGCCTCGGACACCGGATGGGACTGCGGGGAGCCCGACATAGCCGGTAGGGAGGCATCTACGAGGGCTCAAAGACGGTGAAGCGGCGGAGCTGTGGCAGACGGGAGGGAGTGAGAAACATTCGGAGGGTCCGCAGCGCAGCTCAGCGTTCCCGGACCAAGACATCGATCCGCGGCTGAACGGAGGGTCCAGGAGCGGGAGTGTGGGAGCAGGAGAGCTGGTTCAGTGTGGGAAACATTGTTGCCGGTAGGGTGACGGACCGAGAGGACAGGAGGGAGGAGGCCCGCGGAGAGGAGTGCCTGTTCCTGAGAGCTGCCCGGCCATGATGGCGGCTGGAGGCTGCAGGCTCACTGGCGGCTGGGAGGAGCCATGCGCATAGCCTCTCTCTCTCTTTCCGCGCCTCTGCAACAGGCAGTGGAGAGACACCCTGCAGGCCACCTAAGGCGCTCAGGGATAACAAGTACCCTCAGGCACTCGGGTGGGGCTAGATTAAAACCCCTTGCAACGCCAGCAGCAGGGAGGCTGCCTGAGAGAAAAAAAAAAAAAAAAAAAAGAAAAGAAAAAAACCCCCGAGAGATGCCCAACTCTAAGACTTTCTGTTTACGCCTGAGCCACCGGCGCCCTCTGCAACAGGCACCTCCAAGCCTGACTGAGACATCAGTGCGCCACTGCTCACTCCCTCCCAGGAGAAGGAGCCACTGTTGTACCCTCTCCCTCCCCACACACCGACGCTTACAGACGAACAATAAAGGAACCTCTGCTGGTCACAGAATAACGCAAAAAAACCCAAGGACAAGCAACCCCAAAAGTTTGGACAACCATGAGGAAACAAAGAAACACCATGCAGGCAAAGGAGCAAGAAAAAAACCCACAAGACCAAATAAATGAGGAGGAAATAGGAAAAATGCCTGAAAAGGAATTTAGAGTAATGCTAGTAAAAATGATACAAAATCTCGATAACAAAATAGAGAAAGTACAAGAAACAGTTCATAAGAACTCAGAAAAACAAACAGCAATGGATAACAAAATAACTGAAATTAAAAATACTCTAGATGCTATAACCAGCAGAATGACTGAGGTAGAAGAATGAATAAGTGAGTTGGAAGATAGAATGGGGGAAATAACTGCCACAGAGCAGGAAAAAGAAAAAATAATAAAAAGATTAGAAGACAGTCTCAGAGACCTCACTGATAACATTAAGTGTACCAACATTCGAATTATAGGCATCCCAGAAGAAGAAGAAAACAAGAAAGGGTCTGAGAAAATATTTGAAGAGGTTCTAGTGGAAAACTTCCCCAACATGGGAAAGGAAATAATTCACCAAGTCCAAGAAGCACAGAGAGTCCCATACAGAATAAACCCAAGGAGAAATACACCAAGACACATATTAATCAAACTAACGACAACTAAACACAAAGAAAAAATATTAAAAGCAGCAAGAGAAAAGCAACAAACAACATATAAGGGAAAACCCATCAGGATAACAGCTGACCTTTCCACAGAAACTCTGCAGGCCAGAAGGGAATGGCAGGATATCCTGAAAGTCCTGAAAGAGAGAAACCTACAGCCAAGAATACTCTACCCAGCAAGAATCTCATTCCGATTTGAGGGAGAAATCAAAAGCTTTCCAGACAAGCAAAAGTTAAGAGAATTCAGCACCACCAAACCAGCCTTACAACAAGTGCTAAAGGAACTTCTCTAAGTAGGACACACAAGAAAAGGAAAACACCTACAAATACAAACTCAAAACAATTAAGAAAATGGTAATTGGAACACACATGTCAATAATCACCTTAAATGTCAATGGATTAAATGCTCCAACCAAAAGACACAGACTGGCTGAATGGAAACAAAAACAAGACCCTTCTATATGCTGCCTACAAGAAACCCACTTCAGACCAAGGGATACATATAGACTGAAAGTAAAGGGATGGAAAAAGATATTCCATGCACATGGAAGTCAAAAGAAAGCTGGAGTAGCAATACTCATATCAGACAAATTAGACTTGAAAGTAAAGACTATTAAAAGAGACAAGGAAGGACACTACATAATGATCAAGGGATCCATCCAAGAAGAACATATCACAATGGTAAATATCTATGCCCCCAATATAGGAGCACCTCAATACATAAGGCAAATGCTAACAGCTATAAAAGGGGACATCGACAGGAACACAATAATAGTGGGAGACTTGAACACCCCACTTACATCAATGGACAGATCATCCAAACAGAAAATAAATAAAGACACACAAGCTTTAAATGACACATTAGACCATCTCGACTTAATTGATATTTATAGGACATTCCATCCAAAAACGACAGAATACACGTTCTTCTCAAGTGCACACGGAACATTTTCCAGGATAGATCACATCTTGGGTCACAAATCAAACCTCAGCAAATTCAAGAAAATTGAAATCATATCAAGCATCTTCTCAGACCACAACGCCATGAGACTAGATATCAATTACAGGAAAAAAACTGCAAAAAATACAAACACATGGAGGCTAAACAATTCACTCTTAAACAACCAAGGAATCACTACAGAAATCAAAGAGGAAATCAAAAAATATCTAGAAACAAATGACAACGAAAACACAACAACCCAAAACCTATGGGATGCAGCAAAAGCAGTTCTAAGGGGGAAGTTTATAGCAATACAGTCCTACCTTAAGAAACAAGAAAATGATCGAATAAACAACCTAACCTTACACCTAAAACAACTAGAGAAAGAAGAACAAAGAAACCCTAAAATGAGCAGAAGAAAAGAAATCATAAAGATCAGAGCAGAAATAAATGAAAAAGAAAGGAAAGAAACCATAAGAAAAATAAATAAAACTAAAAGCTGGTTCTTTGAGAAGATTAACAAAATTGATAAACCATTAGCCAGACTCATCAAGAAAAAAAGGGAGAAGATGCAAATCAACAGAATTAGAAATGAAAAAGGAGAAGTAACAACAGACACCTCAGAAATACAAAAGATCATGAGAGACTACTACAAGCAACTATATGCCAATCAATTGGATAACCTGGAAGAAATGGATACATTCTTAGAAAAATACAATCTTCCAAGACTGAACCAGGAAGAAATAGAAACCATGAACAGACCAATCACAAGTACGGAAATTGAGGCAGTGATTAAAAATCTCCCAACACACAAAAGCCCAGGACCAGATGGGTTCACAGGCGAATTCTATCAAACATTTCGAGAAGAGTTAACACCTATCCTTCTCAAACTCTTCCAAAATATTGCAGAAGGCGGAGCACTCCCAAACTCATTCTACGAGGCTACCATCACCCTGATACCAAAACCAGGCAAAGATGTCACAAAAAAAGAAAACTACAGACCAATATCACTGATGAATATAGATGCAAAAACCCTCAACAAAATACTAGCTAACAGACTCCAACAGCGCATTAAAAAAATCATACACCATGATCAAGTGGGGTTTATCCCTGGGATGCAAGGATTCTTCAATATACGCAAATCAATCAATGTGATACATCATATCAACAAATTGAAGGATAAAAACCATATGATCATTTCAATAGATGCAGAAAAAGCTTTTGACAAAGTTCAACATCCATTTATGATAAAAGCTCTCCAGAAAATGGGCATAGAAGGAAATTACCTCAACATAATAAAAGCCATATATGCAAAACCAAAAGCCAACATTGTTCTCAATGGAGAAAAACTGGAAGAATTCCCCCTAAAAACAGGAACAAGACAAGGGTGTCCACTCTCACCACTATTATTCAACATAGTTTTGGAAGTTTTAGCCACAGCAATCAGAGAAGAAAAAGAAATTAAAGGAATCCAAATTGGAAAAGAAGAAGTAAAATTGTCACTCTTTGCAGATGACATGATATTATATATAGAAAACCCTAAAGACTCTACCAGAAAACTGCTAGCACTCATTGATGAGTTTAGTCAAGTAGCAGGATACAAAATTAATGCACAGAAATCTCTTGCATTCCTATACACTAACAACGGAAGAGCAGAAAGAGAAATTAAGGAAACTCTCCCATTCACCATTGCAACCAAAAGAATCAAATACCTAGGAATAAACCTGCCTAAGGAGGCAAAAGATCTGTATGCAGAAAACTTAAGACATTGATGAAAGAAATCAAAGACGACACAAACAGATGGAGGGACATACCATGTTCCTGGATTGGAAGAATCAACATCATGAAAATGTCTGTACTACCCAAAGCAATTTACAGATTCAATGCAATCCCGATCAAATTACCAATGGCATTTTTCACAGAACTAGAGCAAGAAATCTTATGATTTCTATGGAAACGCAAAAGACCCCGAATAGCCAAAGCAATCTTGAGAAGGAAAAATGGAGTTGGTGGAATCAGGCTTCCTGACTTCAAACTATACTACAAGGCCATAGTGATCAAGACAGTATGGTACTGGCACAAAAATAGAAAGGAAGATCAATGGAATAGAATAGAGAACTCAGAAGTAAGCCCAAACACATATGGGCACCTTATCTTTGACAAAAGAGGCAAGAATATACAATGGAAAAAAGACAGCCTCTTCAATAAGTGGTGCTGGGAGAACTGGGCAGCAACATGCAAAAGAATGAAATTAGAACACTTCCTAACACCATACACAAAAGTAAACTCCAAATGGATTAAAGACCTACATGTAAGGCCAGACACTATCAAACTCCTAGAGGAAAACATAGACAGAACACTATATGACATCTATCAAAGCGCCATCCTTTTTGACCCACCTCCTAGAATCATGGAAATAAAATCAAGAATAAACGAATGGGACCTCATGAAACTTAAAAGCTTTTGCACAGCAAAAGAAACCATAAACAAGACTAAAAGGCAACCCTCAGAGTGGGAAAAAATAATTGCCTATGAAACAACGGACAAAGGATTAACCTCCAAAATATACAAGCAGCTCATGAAGCTTAATACCAAAAAAGCAAATAACCCAATCCACAAATGGGCAGAAGACCTAAATAGACATTTCTCCAAAGAAGACATACAGATGGCCAACAAACACATGAAAAGATGCTCCACATTACTAATCACCAGAGAAATGCAAGTCAAAGCCACAATGAGGTATCACCTCACACCAGTCAGAATGGCCATCATCACAAAGTCTGGAAACAACAACTGTTGGAGAGGGTGTGGAGAAAAAGGAACTCTCCTGCACTGTTGGTGGGACTGTAAATTGGTACAGCCACTATGGAAAACAATTTGGAGGTTCCTTAAAAAACTACAAATAGAACTACCATATGATCCAGTAATCCCACTCCTGGGCATATACCCAAAGAAAACCATAATCCCAAAAGAAACTTGTACCATCATGTTTATTGCAGCACTATTCACAATAGCCAGGAGATGGAAGCAACCGAAATGCCCATCAACAAATGAATGGATACAGAAGATGTGGCATATATATACAATGGAATATTACTCAGCTATAAAAAGGGATGAGATGGAGCTATATGTAATGAGGTGGATAGAACTACAATCTGTCATACAGAGTGAAGTAAGTCAAAAAGAGAGGGACAAATATTGTATGCTAACTCACATATACGGAATCTAAAAATGGTACTGTTGGAGTCAGTGACCAGAACAAGGATGCAGATACAGAGAATGGACTGGAGAACTCGAGGTATGGGAGGGGGCAGGGGGTGAAGGGGAAACTGAGATGAAGCGAGAGAGTAACACAGACATATATATACTACCAACTGTAAAATAGTCAGTGGGAAGTTGTTGTATAACAAAGGGAGTCCAACTCGAGGATGGAAGATGCCTTTGAGGACTGGGGCGGGGACGGTGGGGGGGGCTGGGGGGGGCGTCAAGGAAGGGAGGGAAGATGGGGATATGTGTATAAAAACGGATGATTGAACCTGGTGTACCCCCCCCAAAAATAAAAAAAATAAAAAAATAAAAAAAATAAAGTGATTATTGACATGTGTGTTCCAATGACCATTTTCTTAATTGTTTTGGGTTTGTATTTGTAGGTGTTTTCCTTTTCTTGTGTTTCCTACTTAGAGAAGTTCCTTTAGCACTTGTTGTAAGGCTGGTTTGGTGGTGCTGAATTCTCTTAACTTTTGCTTGTCTGGAAAGCTTTTGATTTCTCCCTCAAATCGGAATGAGATTCTTGCTGGGTAGAGTATTCTTGGCTGTAGGTTTCTCTCTTTCAGGACTTTCAGGATATCCTGCCATTCCCTTCTGGCCTGCAGAGTTTCTGTAGATAGGTCGGCTGTTATCCTGATGGGTTTTCCCTTATATGTTGTTTGTTGCTTTTCTCTTGCTGCTTTTAATATTTTTTCTTTGTGTTTAGTTGTCGTTAGTGTGATTAATATGTGTCTTGGTGTATTTCTCCTTGGGTTTATTCTGTATGGGACTCTCTGTGCTTCTTGGACTTGGTTAATTATTTCCTTTCCCATGTTGGGGAAGTTTTCCACTATAACCTCTTCAAATATTTTCTCAGACCCTTTCTTGTTTTCTTCTTCTTCTGGGATGCCTGTAATTCGAATGTTGGTACGTTTAAGGTTATCACTGAGGTCTCTGAGACTGTCTTCTATTCTTTTTATTCTTTTTTCTTTTTCCTGCTCTATGGCGTTTATTTCCCCCATTCTATCTTCCAACTCACTTATTCGTTCTTCTGCCTCAGTCATTCTGCTGGTTAGAGCATCTAGAGTATTTTTAATTTCAGTTATTTTGTTATCCATTGCTGTTTGTTTTTCTGAGTTCTTATGAACTGTTTCTTGTACTTTATTTTGTTATCGAGATTTTGTATCATTTTTACTATCATTACTCTAAATTCTTTTTCAGGCATTTTTCCTATTTCCTCCTCATTTATTTGGTTTTGTGGGTTTTTTTCCTGCTCCTTTGCCTGCATGGTGTTTCTTTGTTTCCTCATGGTTGTCCAAACTTTTGGGGTTGCTTGTCCTGGCAATAGAGGTGTTTATAGAAGACTGTCCAAGCCTCAGACTAATGTCCAAGTACTGGATTAAACAAATACTAAGTCTAGGAAACACATACATGTATACAACACACAATTACTGAATCCGTTAGGACATAAGGCTCTAGAAAGACCTGACAGAACCCCAGTGTGCTATCAGATATTCAAAGAGAAACCCAACAGAAATTGACAACTGAAACAGAACAAATCAGAGACAAAAGCAAAAGCAAACAAACAAACAAAGAAATAACACCCTACACATACAAACATCAATCCAGGGAGATTTTGTAAGCTAGGATCAAATATAGAAAAGAGCTAGAGTACCACCAGAGAGAATGGAGATTCTCAGAATGTAATTAGACAACTGTACTAAGAACTAAGATAAAGACAAAAGCCTAATATTAAATATCAAGGTGGTGCGTCATCTGGAGAATAGAGCAAGGGGTCTGAGCAGACCGATAGTGTTGCTTATAAGTATGTTAAGATAAAATAAACTTAAAATGGCTGGAAGAAAGGGGAACAGAGGAGCATAATGTGGTTGGAAATATGGAAATAAAAAGAAAGGAATAGAAATGTATAAAAGATAGGGATGAAAGGAAAGTATGAGAGATATATTGTCCGTACTACCAAAAACTTAGGTAGATATAGAAGTATATAAAAAGGCAAAAAAAAAAAAAAAGAATAAAAAATATCATTAAAAAATTATGTTATAAAACTTGTAGATCCCTTAGGGCTAAGATCGTATTTAATAAAGAAAAAAAAAATGGAGAGAGAGAAAGAAAAAAAAAAAATCCAGAACTGATCCCAGAATGGACCAGTTCAATAGGTATTGATACTACTATTTCTGTTTCCTTAGCGTCTCAGCTATAAGTGTCCTTCTCCTTGCCTTGGGTTTTTTTGCGTTATTCTGTGACCAGCAGAGGTTCTTTTATTGTTCGTCTGTAAGCATTGGTGTGTGGGGAGGGAGAGGGTACAATAGTGGCTCCTTCTCCTGGGAGTGAGTGAGCAGTGGCGCACTGTTGTTTCAGTCAGGCTTGGAGGTGCCTGTTGCAGAGGGCGCTGGTGGCTCAGGTGTAAACAGAAAGTCTTAGAGTTGGGCTTCTCTCGGGGTTTTTTTCTTTTTGATGCTGTTGTTTTTTTTTTTTTTTTTTTTTCTCTCGGCAGCCTCCCTGCTGCTGGCGTTGCAAGGGGTTTTAATCTAGCCCCGCCCAAGTGCCTGAGGGTGCTTGTTATCCCTGAGCGCCTTAGGTGGCCCGCAGGGCTTCTCTCCACTGCCTGTTGCAGAGGCACCGAAAGAGAGAGAGAAAGGCTACGCATGCGGCTCCTCCCCCCCGCCCGTGAGCCTGCAGCCTCCAGCCGCCATCATGGCCGGGCAGCTCTCAGGGACGGGCACTCCTCTCTGCGGACCTCCTCCCTCCTGTCCTCTCGGTCCGTCACCCTACCTGCAACAATGTTTCTCACCCTGAACCAGCTCTCCGTTTCCCACGCTCCCGCTCCTGGACCCTCCGTTCCGCCGCGGATCGATGTCTCGGTCCGGGAACGCTGAGCTGCGCTGCGGACCCTCCGTATGTTTCTCACTCCCTCCCGTCTGCCACAGCTCCGCCGCTTCACCGTCTTTGAGCCGTCGTAGATGCCTCCCTACCGGCTATGTCGGGCTCCCCGCAGCCCTTTCTGGTTTCCGACGCCATCTGATAGTGTTCAGCTGGCTCTCTGTGGGAATTACTGCGTCCTTCCGTGCATTCCCAATGCATCTGTGGAGAGGGATGCACTCCACATCTCTCTACTTCGCTGCCATCTTTTTTCTCCGGCACGTGGGATTTTTAGTTGCGGCATGCAAACTTAGTTGCAGCATGCAAACTCTTAGTTTCGGCATGTGGGATCTAGCTCCCTAACCAGGGATCGAACCCAGGCCCTCTTCCTTTTGGAATGTGGAGTCTTAGCCACTGGACCACCAGCGAAGTCCCAGTTCTTCCATTTCTTATTTGAAGATGTCAAGGAATCCATCACCAACCATTTGCCCAGTTAGTTGAACGTTGCATTTTCCTTCTTTGTTAATGGCTTGAAACCCATAAAACAATCTATATGTTATTTCTGTATGAATTGGTCAAAATACATTGGTTATTGCAACTGCCTGGTGGACATGGCCTGGGTCACAGGTGCACTGAGTGGATGGTGGGCAGAAGCATTTTCACTCTTTAAATCTCCCCCTCCCACTACCCATGACATTGACATTGGCTCCCTACCAGCTGTTCCCCCTATTTGAGAAGCAGTGCAGATGGGACAAGTACATGTGTTCTGTAGTGGATGCTGTGGCATGCTGCCCAGATGCCCCACTCCAGGACTGAGGCACTTATATTCCCGCAGCTGCTGGAAGCATAGGCTGCTGACAGCTCTCAATCGAGTCCCTCTTGAGGATTTGCCCTTGGCTGAAGAAAGCAACCTAGTCCAAGTTCTACATCCAATGATTGGATGAAGTGGGAGTCCCAAGGTCGAGCTTCCTTGGCATCCCCAGCTCCATACTTCCCCCTTGGCATCAGCTGAGACCTCTTGCTGAGGCTGCATGCAGTTTGATTTTTTTTCTGCCCACCTATGATCTTGAAAGCACTTATTAATAATCTTCCTGCATGCATATCTCCACATTGGAGTTTGATTCCTGGGGAACCTAACCCATAACAGACTCTGAAGTCAGCTGGAACTGGGTTTTGAGTCTCATCCCGAATACCCATTAGGTATGTGGCTTTAGACATTGTACACCCACTATAAACCTCAAAAAGTCTCAGATTTTTAACCTCTAACGATGAAAACAGTAGCATATGCCTCATAGTTACAGTGAGGTGAAGATTTAATGCATGTAAATCACAGGGTATCTGGTACATGTTAGATTTTGCTGAAATGTATTCCCCTTTTACTCAGCTCTTTACCTGTATTTCCAGCAGCCAGTGTCCTCATGCCTCACTGAAGCGGAAATGGCCCTGTTGTGCTAACTCATTTCCAGCAGATGGCGCCAGTGGATAAACCCTATCCAGTTTAGTTACAACTCTATTCACAGATTACATATCAGTTTCACATGCATTATCTCATTTGGTTCTCCATCAACCATTTACCAAGCGCTATCTCATCATTTATTCTTTCATCCCTTCCTCAACACTTGCTTACTGAGCCCTTACTCCAGCCAAAGTACAGCTTTAAATCTCTTCTAAAACATCATGGTGACTAAGAAACAAACCAAAAAAAAAAAAATTCCAAGCCCTTGCTGGAAAGCTGGATTTTGAGAAATAAAAAGGCAAGTTTTAGCCACTGATTTTGTTCTGGTCCTGATTTGGTGCCAATTCATGTTCTTGAAGGATATTGCTTTAATAAAGCAATAAAATGGAAGAAGCTTGATTTGAGTGAAACTGAGTCAGGAAGGAAATGATTCCCCTGCGGGAGCAGCTGTGGTGCTGCCCCAGGGACCATCCGCAGTCCTTCCCAAGGGCTATTGATCTGAGGGCACAGCAATTGGTTCTTGGACTTGTTAGAATTGTTGAGTAGGAGAAAAAAAAAATCCATAAAGGAGGTGTTGAGGGCTTGCGGGGAGGAGTTAGCTGGCCTGGATTCAGGAGCTCCCTGTAGAATTGACTTGGCAGTTCCTTCAGCTTTGCAGCCGACCGGTGAGCGCTCCTGGAAGTCATGAGACCAGGGCCCAGCTGAGATCCTAGTGGGACAGAACTTGTATATAAGTAGGGGTATGTGTGTGTGTGTGTGTGTGTGTTTATGTGTGTGAGAGAGAGAGAGAGAGAGATTATACTGACATGGAGAAAAGTCTATAAATGTGCACATCGTTTGTTAACATGGGTTCTCTTGAGCCAGAAGGTGTGGAGCAAGTTAGAAAGATTAATGGAGGGTAGGAAAAGAGAAGGAAAGAAATAGGTAAGAAAAAATCACATTAAAAAAGCTGTCCATGATTAAAAGAATTATGATGATGATGTTACATCACAACCAATATGACTTTACTCCAGGAGTATAAAGTTGGTTTAACATTAGAAAATTAACTCATACAATTTACCACTTTAACGGAGTAAGAAATGTCATACAACCATGTCAGCAGATGCAAAGAAAGCACTTGATAATATTCAACGCAAGTTTATGATTAAAAAAAAAACTTAAGAAATTAGGAGTAAAAGAGAGTTTCCTTAATATGATAAAGATTTTCTACAAAGAACATATAGCATTTTAATAGGAAAATATTGAAAGCATTTCCATTGAGATCAAGAAAGAAACAGATTCCCAGTATGTCCATTTCTATTTAGCACTGTGTTTGAGATCCTAGCCAGTGCAAAAATAAAAGATTTGAAAGGAATAAATCTACAAACATGGTTACATATGAGGAAAAAAAACCACCCCCAAATCTACCTATAAGCTATTAGAACTAAAAGTAAATTTAGCAATGTCACCATATACTAAGTCAGTATACAAAAGTCAATTGTATTTTTATTTACCATAAAAATTAAACATAAAGCTTTGTTTAATAACATCAAAAAGAAAAAAAACACCGTTTACTTTGTATTGCAAAACCCAAATAGCTAGAAGTAAATCTAAAGAAATATGTCCAAGACCTGTAAATTGAAAAAACTTAAAATATCACTGGAACAAATGAAAGCTCTAAATAAATAGATATTTCTAGTTCACGGGTCAGAAGACTCAATATTGTAAAGATGTTGATTCCCTCGAAATGGGTCTATAGATTCGGTGCAATTTTTGTCTTTGAAAAGGTAAGGAATATTTATTATTTGTTTTAATTTCTATAAAAGGTTACCTCTGTTGCCCATGTGTGTAAAGACATGCATGAAAGACGCCCGCTGAAATATTAACAGTAGCCATATACCATGAAGAGATTTCAGGGATTTTACTTTCTTCCTTATAATTTTATATATTTAAAAAATTTATAGAGAGTATTTAAATTAGGAAAGCAGATAAAAAACAAAACCAAGAAAACTATTGCAAGCCAAAAGAGAAAAGCAATGACAAAAGCTGAGACTTTAATGTCAGACAGGATTTAAATTCCAACTCCTCCATTCCCTAGCTGTGTGACTCAGAGCAAATTGCTTTACCTCTCTGCACCTCAGTTTCTTTCTCTTTAAAAGCAGGGGTTGAGTGGACAGCTCTTTTTTTTTTGGCTGTCCAGCATCTTTCCCCTTGCTCTCCCTTTGGGAATCATCTCACCTAACTCACACACAATCCATTTGATTTGTGCAAGAGTGGCGAGTCCAGGTACACACAGGATCTAGTCTGGTGATGTAAATGAGGGAAGTGGGCCAGGTGTGAGGAAGGAACGTGGGTAAAAATATTTTACTTTATTCTTTAATCCACTATTAAAAAAATATTGCAAGATTTATGGCAAATGGCTCTGATATGAGACTTTAATGCTGAGACAATAGGGCACGGTGGGGACTGTGAAGAAATGGAGAAACCATGCTGTATCCAAAGGGGACACCCATCACAAGGGTGAATAAGTGCACCCATGTTGCTGGATTTCCAATTTGTTAAGAGAAGCTAGAAGTCTGGATTTTTATGTAAATTCTCGATGTTTAATTTTTGGCAATGAATGCAAAAAAAATTTTTAAATGTCACATGGGCCCAAATGGTGCAGGCCAAATAAAGCGTGATTCTGTCTGAGTGCCAGATCTGAGCCTGAAGGTCCATTGTATGAGCTCCAGCCCAAAGGGAGAGACAGAAGTGTGTATGGACAGTTTTGACACAGCTTAGTAAGTGTAAAGACAGAAAGACATGATGTAATGGGGCAGAGATGAGAAGCTGAGGTGCGGGAGGGGGTCTTTCAAGAGGAGAGGGCACTCGATCTGAGTCCTACAGGAGGGCTCAGCTGACCAAGAAACTGGGATCAGGCAGTCCAGGCAGAGGTAACAGTCCAGGGGAGTTCCGTGCTCAGGAAGCCAGTAAGGTTGGCAAAACTCAGGTGTCAGATAGGGGTGGGGAGCAGGTGGAGACAAGGTTGGGGAGGTGGGCGGGCCCGATGGAGAGTGGCCTTGACCACATCATATGTCTGTTCGACCATTTCTTAATTTTCCCACGTTGTAATTTCTGCTGTTTTTGATAGAAATTCAGAGGTTGTTTCCATGCCCCCCAAACAACCATTTCCTGTGATAAAAAGAAGACTTTTCAGATTTCAAAGTTGGCAAAACTCCTCTTTCTCCTCCCCCTCTCCTCCCCCACCCCACCTCTCTGGCTCACCCTCATGTGTGTTTCACTCTCACCTCTGGAGTATCCAAGAAAATAAATACTTTTGACCTTTCTCAGAACACCTTGGACTTGCCAGCATAAAAAGAAACCATTTGCACAGGAGGAAATGTTTCAATTCCTCCCAAATGGCTCCCTTTTCTCTTATGTCCAGAGCCAAATGCAATTATGATTCTGAGACCCCCAGGGTGGTCTGCAGGGCTCTCGGCTGGAGGTCATGAGGCTGTTCTCATCCTGGTCCCATGGTCTGACTCCTCCAATAAGACCAGGCCATACATGCCCAACTGTAGCATAAGCAGGTATGTTGGATGGTCTGCTAGAACCTTCTCCACCAGGACTCAGGGCCCAAATCTCTTGCACACAGAGCCAGTGTGGACCTGAGGTCAGTGATGGTGTCGCCCATCTAGCCAGCATGTGCTGTGCCAAGCTCTTGCCGTTCATGAGCTCATATAATCCCTTAAAATTCTCATCCCACTTTATAGGAAAGGAAGCTGAGGTCCAGGGAAGCTAAGTGAGGACAACTTACCCAGTGCAGTGAAGCTTGTACATCTGACCTCAAAGCCTATGCTGTCTGAAACAAAATGTAGTACATTGTGATTTGTTCTCTGTGTCAACTTGACTAGGCTAAGAGATGCCCAGATAGCTGGCAAAACAGGATTTCTGGGTGTGTCTGTGAGGGTGTCTTGGAAGAGATTAGCATTTGAATCAATAGACTGAGTAAAGATGGCCCTCCCCAGCGTGTGTGGGCATCTTCCAATCCAATGAGAGCCCGATTAGAATAAAACGGTGGAGCAAGGGCGAATTTGCTCTCTCCCCTGAGCTGGGACCTGCATCTCCTCCTGCCCCTGGACACTGATGCTCTCAGGTCTTTAGACTCAGACTAGAACTTAGATCTTTACACATCTATGCATATCTCTATATCTATTGTCGGAGGGATCGGTAGAGGTAGGCAGGACACCGAGGCTTGTAATACAGGAAGCAATGTTTATTGTACCGGTGCAGGCCCAGTGGATTCACATCCAAAGACTGAGCCCCGAAACAAAGAAAAGTTTTCCCTTTTATAAACCAGTTCCCGCGCTTTTTTTGGGAGCCTATAGCTATGCTTATCTAGGCAGGGGCAAGGTACAGAGGCCAGAGTGCAGATGTTAGGTTTTCCCTTATCTCTTTGACTCAGATGTCTGGGCTGTTTATGGCAGGATCTTTGTGAAAGAGGCCATAAGTTACTTATTCCCTGAGGCTTGCATTCTCTTCTGTTTGCCTCTTCCTTCCCTGCTTTTGTTATTAACCTGCCTCACTATATCTACATGTATGATTATATCTATATCTACATCTACAACTATATCTATATTTACACCTACATCTATATCTACATCTACATCTACAATTATATCTACATCTACATCTACAACTATATCTATATCTACAACTATATCTATATCTATGTCTATATCTATCAATACACATATATCTCCTGCTGGTTCTGTTTCTCTAGACTGCCCTAATACATTCATATACATGATAACATATTAAACAGCACAGGAAAGTCTACCATGAAAAGCAAACTCTCACCCCCATTTCCCAACTCCCTTGAGGCAACATCTTTTAATCATTTTAATTTTCCAGTGATTGTCCCCCCAATTATAAACAATAGTCTGACAATATTTACTGTCTGTAAATTGTGCCTATAATCCCTGCTTTCTCCATCTCCAACTGCTTGATATTTATATAGTTATTTTTCGTTCTCATTTCTCTTCAATAATTCAATAAACAGAACCTCTATCTTCTCATTTCATCTCATGGACTATATCTTTTGACACTCCACTTTTTAAGATGAGAGTATAAGCAGTGTTTCTTTTCTCTCACTGCTTCTATTTTCTACATTTTGTCAGCCTCACTTTTATTTTTAAAGTGTCACTGAATGTTGTAGAGACTTCCAGAGTGCCTCTCTATCTGGGTCTCTCCTTCCAGACACACAGAGGATTATGTTTCCCCACCCCTTTGAGTTGGTGTAACCATGTGACTAATTCTGGCCAATGGTTTGGGGGAGGAAGTGACCTTTGTTACTTCTGGGCTTGGCTCATTTAATGTCTGGTGTGAGCTCCTCTGCCCCACCCCCCAGATGCAGGTACACATGTTCTCCCCTCTGCTGCCACCCCTCCCCCCTGCTGCCACCCCTGGCAACATTCCACATGGAAGAGCCTCTGTCCACAACCCTCAAGCCCTGCCATATACAATCAACACGTAATATGAGGGAGACATAAATCTTTGTTGTTCTAAGCCTCTGAGTGTTTGGGGGTTATTTGTAACTGCAGCTTAACCACACACATGCTAACTGATGTAGTTAACATTATATTCTGTCCTACAACTATTACAATCAAGACTTCAGTGTTTTGTCCATACTTTAAATGAACAGATGACAAAAAAGACATTATTTCTGTCCTGGCAAGTCTGAAAATGTGTTTATTTGCCCTCACACTTGATTATGTTTGCCTGGGAATAAAATTCTAGGTTTAAAATCTCTTTTAGAACTTTCAAGATACTGCACTATTGGAATCTGGTTTTTGAATTCTGGTGAGAAATCTGATACTGGTCTGAGTCTTTTTCCATCATAGAAATTATTATTATTATTATTATTATTATTATTATTTTGGACCATGACACACAGCTTGTGGGATCTCAGTTCCCCTACCAGGGATTGAACTCGAGCCACGACAGTGAAAGCGCTGAATCCTAACCACTAGACCACCAGGGAACTCCCTAGATGAATATTTTTTAAATCCAGGGAAAACTTAGAATCTTTAAACTGTATTGCATCTGACACAGTCTCTTAATTTTTTTCTCGTATTTTCTCTCTTTTGGTCTTTTCCATCTCTGTCTTTTTGTTCTATGCTGGGAGGACTTTCTTCAGCCATTTATTAAAATTTACATTTTAGGAATAGTGTATGTTTGAGAAATTTTAATATTTATATCAGTATAACAGAAAAAAAATCATGAACTATAAGTTTACAAATGCATGAATTATCACAAAGTGAACACACCCAGATAAGGACACCCAAGTCAAGAAATCAATTATTACCAGCAAGTAATTGTCCCCTTGTGCTCCTTCCCAGTCACAACCCACCCCTTCTCCCCAAAGGTTACCCATGCTTCTGTTCTAACCTTGTCAATTCATTCCTCCTGTTTTTTGAAACTTAAATAAATGGAATCAAACAACAAGTCACTTATTCTCTTGAAGCTCCAGTTTCCTCAGCTGTAAATTGGGAGTAAAAATATAACTAAAAGAACATGGCAGATTATAGGTGCTTAGGACATGTTTGTCTAATCTGTGTAGCTCATTGTGCCTTAAAGCACTTGCACAAGTGGTGGATTTCTGGCATAAAATGAGGTCCTACAGGGCTCCCTGCCAATGCAGGGGACACAGGTATGCTAACTCACATATACGGAATTTAAAACTGGTACTGATGAACTCAGTGACAAGAACAAGGACGCAGATGCAGAGAATGGACTGGAGAACTCGAGGTTTGGGGGGAGCGGGGGGTGAGGGGGAAGCTGAGATGAAGCGAGAGAGTAGCACAGACATATATATACTACCACCTGTAAAATAGTCAGTGGGAAGTTGTTGTATAACAAAGGGAGTTCAACTTGAGGATGGACGATGCCTTAGAGGACTGGGACGGGGAGGGTGGGGGGGACTCAAGGGAGGGAGGGAATACGGGGATATGTGTATAAAAACAGATGATTGAAATTGGTGTACCACCCAAAATTAATAAGAAAGAAAGAAAGAAAAAGAAAGAAAGAAAGAAAGAAAGAAAGAAAGAAAGAAGGAAGGAAGGAAGGAAGGAAGGAAGGAAAGAAAGAAAGAAAGAAAGAAAGAAAGAAAGAAAGAAAGAAAGAAAGAAAGAAAGAAAGAAAGAAAGAAAGAAAGAAAGAAAAAGAAAGAAGGAAAAAAGAAAGCCCGCGCACAGCAAAAAAAAAAAAAAGAGGTCCTATAATCCATGATCCAGAAAACCTATAGTCCTAGGATCTGATATAAGCAGAGTGGGAGGTGGAAAGCCACTATGTAGGAAAGGAACATTTTCTTTTGACAATGAACGAGAATCCCTCTTGATCCTCATCCTTACCAGCACGAGGTGTTGTCTGTGTTTTGGACTTTGGCTCTTCTAATAGGTGTGTAGTTGTAATTTGCATTTCCCTGATGGCGAGTGATATGGAACATATTTTTCCGTGTGTGTATACCATCTATTTGTCTTCTTTGGTGAGGTGTCTGTTAAGATCTTTGATTAACTTTTTAATCAGATTGTTTGTGTTCTTATTGTTTAGTTTTTAGAGTTTTTGTATATTTTGGGTAAGTCCTTTTTCAGATGTGTCGTTTGCAAATATTTTCTCCCAGTCTGTAGCTTGTCTTTTCATTACTCTCACATTGTCTTCTGCAGAGTAGAAGTTTTTAATTTTTAATAAAGTCCAGTTTATTGATTATTTCTTTCATAGATTGTGCCTTCGCTGTTATATCTAAAAAGTTATTACCATACCCAAGGTTTGCTCCTATTCTCTAGCTTGTAGGAGTTTGGTGCATGCATGGTTTTAGTCTAATCTGTGGCTTTTGCCCTCATCCAACTGGTTTCGAACAATGCCCTTGGCTCGTTGTCTTTAAACAAAAAAAATTATTTATTTGGCTGTGCCAGGTCTTAGTTGTGGCACATGGGATCTTTAGCTGTGGCATGGAAACGCTTAGTTGCAGCATGTGGGATCTAGTTCCCTGACCAGGGATCAAACCCAGGCCCCATGCATTGGGCCCGTGTAGTCTTAGCCACAGGGCCACCGGGTAAGTCCCTCATTGTCTTCTTACAGTCATGGCAATGGTAACATTTTATAACCTTCTCTTCCTTATCTTCCTAAGAAGGCAATTTCAGCCCAGCATTTAAAATCTCCAAGTACTTGTGTTCACCAGATTACTTCCCCTCTATTTACAAGTCTTCTTATCAGATTCAATTGAGACTTACACTTCCATAACCAAGATTTGTTTGATTCTACAGAGGCTTAGGAGCTGATATCTTCTCTCAGAGGTGGAATTACATTTACCAAGCTCATGGGGACTGATGTGGAAAATCAGAATGTCAATGTATTCGCTGATAACAAGAAATTGAATTGTTAGGCAGATGGCAATTTTCTCATCAGCCTGACCAGCACATTCTTTCCTGAAGGCAGATCTAAGTGAAAAGTAAAATTACTTAAAAGAAAAGAAGATGACTTGGTGAGCATTTGACCATGCAGCCCTATTGACTAAGAGTCTGTTACATGTCAAACGTCATGCTGGGCACAAGGCTGGATCCCAGGTGGAGAACAGCCACTGAGAGAGATGGGGCTCTGTGTTCACAGATCCCAGGCTACACAGAGAAGATAATGAGACTTCTAGGTAAAAACAAAACAAAACAAATTGCACAATGTAGCCTCTGCTTCCTCTCTGAAACTTCTAAAATAACACTATAGGTTTTTTTTTTTTTTTAAAATACAATGCTGTGGGTGTGTGGGGGGGAATAAATTGGGAGGTTGGAATTGACATACACACACTACTATATATAAAACAGATAACTAATAAGGACATACTGTATGGCACAGGGAATTCTACTCAATACTCTCTAATGACCTACATGGGAACAGAATCTAAAAAAGAGTGGCTATATGTATAACTGATTCACTATGCTGTAGGGCAGAAACTAACACAATATTGTAAATCAACTATACTCTGATAAAAATTAATTGAAAAAATTACGATGCCCTAAGACAGAGGGCAGCCAGCTATAGTCCATGGACCAAATCTAGCCTGGTCTCTGTTTATGTACAGCCTGTAAGTGAAGAATAGTTTTACATTCTTAAATGCTTGGGAAAAAAATCAAAAGCAGAATAATATTTTATGACATGAAAATGTTAGGAAATTCAGATTCCAGTGTTCATCAATAAAGTTTTGTTGGAACTTAGCCATGTATTCCAATCCATGTTCCACATGTTGTTAATGGCTGCTTTAAAGCTACAATGACATAGTTGAATAGATGCAATGGAGACCATATGACATGCAGAAGCCAAAAATACTTACTATCCGGCCCTTTACAGAAAAGATTTGCCAACCCTTGCTCTAGGGCAGCTCTATTCCATAGAACTTTCTGCAGTGACAAGGAATGTCCAATACAGTTGCCAGCCACTAGCACCATGTGACTATTGAGTGTGTGAAATGTGGTTAGTGCAATTAAGGAATTGAAAGTTTATTTTATTTTAATTAATGTAGATTTAAATAGCTGCAGGAGACCAGAGGCTGCTGTGTTGGATAGTGCAGCTGTAGAGAGTAATAGAAGGGGATCTGGACTGGGAAACACCAGGCACAGTGGAAGATGGGGCATCATTCTGAAAGCAGAGGGATGCGATGAAAGTTTACATATGGAAGATTAAGATGCTCTGCCCAACCTCCTTCCTTCTGGCTTTCTTCCCAACCTAGATTCCAGAATGCTGGCACGGAGAATTACCCTTTTCTAAAGAGATGCCGTAAGAGTCTTCTCTGGAGAATTTGACCAGCTCAGGAGAAAAATGCTAAAGATACTGACAATGGGAGCTCCCTAAAGGACTCACACACATGGGTCACATTAACTTATGGTTAAGATCTAGGCATCCTCAGGTGCATCCAGTGTCCAATTAATTTCACTTAGTTTCCACCCCTCAATGTGAGCAGGCAGCCAAGGGTCATTACACATTGGAGGAAGGAGGCAAAGAAGAAAGAGATCAGACAGACTTAAGCAAAGACCTCTGGGAGAACATAATTTATTAAATTTGGAGATCCATGAAGTTGGGTGAGAAAAAGTCTTTATCTTTACTAAGTTCAACTTAAATGCAGCATTTCCTTCACTTACGAACATAAGCAACCAACCAGAGTAGTATTAGCAATTCCTGTGACTTCATCACCAATAGAAAGCAGATGTTTTCCTGTCACAATGGTCTTGCTAAAGGTATCTCAGAATATCATTTCTGCTCATCGTGACTTTGAAATTATGCTAGTTATTAGACACACTGCTAAATCTAATATAGAAGCGCATATGTTACTATATGACAGATGTGTTTTTAAAATATTTTAATAACTGCATTTTGATATAAATAATTTCCTCTGTAATCCTCTGTATGGCAGTTTATTCATTGAAAAATATTAGACTGAGATGAGGTCCATGGGCTTCACCAGACTGCAAAGGGGTCTATGGCACAAGAAGGGTTAAGAATCTCTGTATTCATGTTCTCTTCAGAACTACAAGTGGATGGGGAATGGAGGTGGTAACCATCAATACTGCGTGTCACATTTTAATCCTCATAATTCTAAGAGTAAGTATTATTATTTTGATACTGCTCAATAGTACTTGGAAATGCTCATGTTGTCATTTCAAAGGCATGTTTCAAGGGAGGAGAGATGAATAGATATGTTTAATCAGTCCTCTTGACCCAAACGTTCAGTTTTTTTTTTTTTTTTTTTTTTGTAAAAATAGTACATGGAGGGGGACTTCCCTGGTGATCCAGTGGTTAAGACTCTCAGCTGCCAATGCAGGGGGCATGGGATTGATCCCTGACCGGGGAACTAAGAGCGGCAAGCCCAGGAAATAAAATAAAATAAAAAACAGTCCATGCACAACAAAAACAAGCTGGAGAAGTACAAAGAGGACAGCAAAAATCACCTCCAACTTCATCACTGTTTGATGAACATTGATTTAGACAGCACGGCAAGCAGATATACATAAATATACATACACACCCACACAAACTTACGTAAAGATAAATATATGTATTGATATAAAGATATATACATAGTTTTAAACAAAACAGGATCAAACTACACATTTATTATTATTTTATTTTTATTCTTTTACTAAGTAATACATAGCATTTATCTTCCACAGCAATAATAAGAATTGAGGCAGGTAATCATCTTCACCATACAGGTAAGGAAACTGAGACTTGGATAATCAAAGCCTTGTCCATGATCACACCTGGTGAGAGAGGAAAACATCTCTTGGTCACCCAGAACTACTTACTCTTCAAGGACCTCACGTCTGTGAGGGGGTAAACCCTGGAGTTCAGCTGAACTGGGAAGACTTCATCCTCTCAGCTGCATCTACCTAAAAGCTTGTAACTTATGTAACGGGAAATCTTAGCAATTTCAGCGGATGCTAGCTCGGGCGCAGATGACCCATATGCTGAATCCCAACAGAGATCTGTTGCTGAAAAACTTCAACTCAACTGTCACACTTCGGAGGCAGGAAACTGGCGCATCCTGGGCTCCTTTATTTTGGTTCTGATTCTTCGGTGAAGCAAATGGGAGCCATGAGCCAGTTCATCTCCTTACCACCCAGAGCATCAACTTCACCACTAGGTGTCTCCAAGGCACCGTGTGCTGTAGTCCGTGGATGGAGAGCCATTGCCCACAAAGGTTGATGACTTTACCTTGTCTGGCTCCCAGGAAGGGGAGGAAGACGAGAGAAGCTAGACTTCCCAAGGTTTATTTAATCTTCAGGATCCCAAAGCTCAGAATGGCTACATCAGAATCACCTAAGGAGCTTGCTGAAAGCAGTGATGTCAGGGTTTTGCTCCCAGAGTAGTGGATGTCAACCTTGGCTACATATTAGCGTCACCAGGGAAGCTTTTAAAAAACAAAATGTTGGGAAAAAAAAAATGTCGAAGCATGTTATGGACTGAGTGTTTGTATTCTCTCCAAATTCATATGTTGAAACCTTACTCCTCTCCCCCAACGTGTGATGGTATTAGGAGGTGAGATCTTTGGGAGGTAATGAGGATTAGATGCCATCATGCGGGTGGAGCCTTCCTCAGTGGGATTAGTGCCCTAATGAGTCACTGGAGAGAGCTTGCTTCCTCTTTCTGCTCTCTGCCATGTGAACATGCAATGAGAAGCTGGCAGTCTGCATCCCGGAAGTGGACTTTCACCAGAACCACACTGGCACCCTGATCCTGGACTTCCAGCATTGAGAACTGTGAGGAATAAATTTCTGTTGTTTATAAGCCACCCAGTCTATAGTATTTCTGTTATTAGCAGCCTGAACTGCTAAGACAAAGCGCTCCAAGCTCCTCCATAGAAACATTGAAAAAAACAAGCAGAAACCATCAGAACTAACTTCGTAAGAACGTTGGAAAACCATCGAGGTTTACAGTAACCAAGTGAATTGCTGAATCAAGGGGAAGAAAGCAACTTAAAGATGGCTCAGTGCAAGCAGGGAGTACGGTCTAAGGCAGAGCCGCAAACAGCCTGGCTGAGGGTGAAGGAGCACCACAGCACAGAGCCCATCTGCAAAGCCTGAGAGGTATATTTTGTTTTGTTTGTTTTGTTTTAGGTTCCTGGTGTGCCGGGACCTCTCTGTCAGGATACTAGTTGGACATGAACTGAAGGAACAGACTTCAGTGACTACATATGATGTGATATACAGCCTTTGTAAAATAGTTTGGGGAAATCACTAAGCAAAATGGATGACTGCAGCCTTCATCAGTCAAGGTCAGCAACACCTGGGGGAAGAGGGAGACTGATTTCCAGTTACGATAGTTATAATGTTCAAATGTCCAACCTCAGAATACAAAGAAACAGGAAAGTATGGTCCTGTGGAAGGAACAAAATTAATTGGCAGAAACTATCCCTGAGGAAGTCCTGACCTTGGACTGATTAGTCAAAGACATTAAACCAACTGTCTTAAAAATGCCCAAAGGACTGAAAGAGACCACGGACAAAGAACTAAAAACACTCAGAAAAACAATTTAGGAACAAAATGTGAATATCAATATTCTATCAAAAGAGATAGATATGATGAAAAGGAACTAAATAGAAATTCTGGAGCTTAGAAGTACTAATATAATAACTGAAACAAAGACTCTGATGCCCAGGCCTCACCCTGGTCCGTTACATCAAAATCTCTGGGGTTGGGGCCCCAACGACTGTGCTTTCCAAAACTGCCAAGGTTGAGAACGGCTGTTGCAGAATTCTGTTTTAGGAGGTCCAGGGTTGGGAATCTCAACCGTGGCAGTATGTTAGCATCACCTGAAGAGCTGTAAAAAATACTGATGGCTAGCCTACTCCCCAGAAACACTGAGGGTAGGCACTGGGGATTGGCACTTTGAACAAACTTCGCTTACAACTCTGATGACCGCTCAGGGGTAGAAACCATGGAGAATCCCGCAGTGCCCAAACTTCATCCCTGTGAAAGCCTTTTGTTCAACTAAAATATCGAGTCCCAATGTCTAAAACGAAAGTTAATAACATTTGTTTATTCTAAAGTCCATTGATGAGGCTATGGAGATTGGTGTCATTCATTCATGCATTCATTTATATTAATAAAAAATGTATTGAGGGCCGCACCATGTGACAAGAAGGACGGCAGCACACAAAACAGACAGCCCCTGCTGTCAGCAAACATTCATTCTAGCGTGGAAGCCATGAATAAACAAAAAGGTATATGTGTGTCAAGCAATAAGAGAATTAAAGTGAGGCAAGAGGATAGAGGGGGATAAGAGCAGCTATTTTGGATAGAGTGATCATGGTGACATTTGAGAAGCGGTCTGGAAGAAATGAGGGAGGGAGCTTGGTGCTGGGGAATGTCTGGAGAAGAGCTGTCAGTTGAACAGAAATCTTTGAAATCTTGGTTTAAGGATGATAGTCACAACCTCCCATCAGCCAGTTTCTTTCTTTTGGGTGCATCTCTTAGCTGAGTCTGACTAACCTGGCTCCTCTGCTTTCCACCAGCCGTGTGGGTTTCAGGCAAGCCACACTGTTCCTAAGAGTCCTAAGGTCTTCGTCTGTAAAATACACATCATAATCATAATCATACTCACCTCACTGTAGGGTTGCCAAGAAGGGAAGACCAGATAGGGAAGCACAGTGCAGTGGTTAAAGTGTGGGTGCTGGAGCCAGGCAGTCCACGTTTGGAGTCTGGCTCTGCCATTTTCTAGCCATGTAATCACGGGCAAATTACTGAGCCTCTCCGGGCCTTTGGTTTGTGTGGAGGACACTTTAATCGCTCCTCCCAACATATCAACATCCTAATTCCAAATGGGTGAATATGCCAGGTTTTATGGTAAAAGGGAATTTAGGTTGCAGATGGAAATTCAGGTTGCTAATCAGTTGACCTTAAGATGGTGAGAATAGTCTGTGTTTTCCAGGTAAGCGTAGTATAATCACAAGGACCCTTAAAAGTAGAAGAAGGAGGCAGAAGAGGAGATTCAGAAGAATGGTGAGAATAATGTGATGTGAGGACTTGGCTCATTGATGCTGGCTTTGTAGATGAAGGAGGCCACAAGCCAGGGAATGCAGGGGATCACTAGAAGCTAGAAAAATCAAGGAAATGGGTTCCCCCTAGACCAACAGAGAGGAATGCAACCCTGCTGATACGTTGCCTTTTTTTTTTTAACTTTATTTTGGCCATGCCATGCAGCATGTGGCATCTTAGTTCCTTGACCAGGGATGGAACCTGCGCCCCCTGCATTGGCAGTGCAGAGTCTTAACCACTAGACCGCCAGGGAAGTCCCTGATACCTTGATTTTTAGTGAGGCCTGTGTAGCACTTCTAACCTTCAGAACTGTAAGATAATACATTTGTATTGTTTAAGCCACTACGTTTGAGCAATAGGAAACAAATACACCTTGTCATCTGAAAATCAAAAAAATAATAATGTCTGTCTCATTGGTTTGTTGGGAGAGTTACATGAATTCACAGCAGTGCCAGGAACATCATAAATTCTTGAAGTAGCCGGAATAGTGGCCCACCGAAGATGTCTGCATTCTGATTCCCAGAACCTGTGAATGTTACCTTACATGGCAAAAGGGATTTCGCACATGTGAGTAACTTAAAGATCTTGAGATGGGGAGATTAGTCGGGATTATCCAGGTGGGCTCAATATAAGCACAAAGTGCTTGTATGTGAAAGAGGGAGGGGAGAGGGCTACCGTCTGAAAAGGAGATGTGATAATGCAGAGGTCAGAGAGACAGAGAGAGAGATTTGAAGATGCTGTGCTACTGGGTTTGAAGATGGAGGAAGGGGCCATGAGCCAAGGAGTAGGGGCATCCTTTAGAAGCTGGGAGAGGCAAGGAAATGGATTCTCCCCTGGATTCTCCAAAAGGAGCACATATCAGGACTTCTAACCGCAGGACCTTAAGAGAATACATTTATATTGTTTCAAGTGCTAAGTTTGTGTTAGCAGCGATAGGAAACTGACACAGTTCTCAATAAATGTTAGCTCTTGCCCTTAGGTATGGCCTTTGGCATTCTGTCAGACACTTAATGTGCTCAGCAAATTATTACAAACCACAGTAATAATACAAAGACTGGAATTCACAAGAAGGGGTACGCCAGGACGCTTCTCTCTCTTCTGCTTAACTTTTGGCATCCTGGGCATCTGAAAGCACTTTGTTCACGGTTAAAAAAAAATTAAACTCGGAACCAGCTACTTTGTTCCACTGCTTAGGCCCAATTTCACACTTAGGTGAAAATTAATAATTTTTTAATAGGAAGAGGCAGTGGTGAAATGGCACACACTCCAGGTTGGATCTCAGAAAAGCTGGGTCCTGGTCCCAGCTGTCTCTGTCTGGCTGTGTGACTTAAGTTACTTTGCTCCCCCTCTCTGGGCTTCATTTTCACTGTTTAGAAAATGAGAGAATTAAATTAAAAAATAATCATCATCTGTTGGATACCTACAATGGACAATTTATACGCATAGTCTTATTTGAGCCACACGAGATGTCATCCCCATTTTCTATAGTTGAGAAAAAAAAGATTTTTCAGTTTTTTTTTTTATTTCTACAAATTCATTAGTTGTTTTTATTTTTTCTTTCTTTCTTTTTCTTTTTTTTTGGCATGCGGAACTTCCCTGACCAGGGATCGAAACTGTGCCCCCTGCAATGGAAGCACAGAGTCTTAACAGCTGGACCACCAGGGAAGCCCCTATAGTTGAGAAAATTGAGAGGCCCAGAGAGGCTAAGTGAATTGCTCAAAGTCACAGAGTGTGTATTTAGCAGAGCTGGGATTTAGAAACCTTTCACACATTTTAGAGGTCAAGGCCATCTTTAAAGGACATATTTACGCTGCTCCTGGTTTTCTCTGTAGGTCGCAGTGCGGATGATGGAGGGGCTATGAGCAGCCCTCAGGCCATCCTCCAGCCCTCTCTAACTTTCCACATCAGGGCTGTCTTGCATTTCTGAGAACCTCTGACTCAGCCCCTCAGAAGCTTCTCCATGGTGATCCATTCCCCATTTCACCTTCTGTGACAAACACTACTAATTGCTTAATCAATATCTATTCTTCCCTTCTTACTTAGTAACAGAATCCCAAATTTGTTTGGGTAAAATGTGCCCAGTTAAAAATTGCTCCCTAGACTCCCTTGCAGCTAGGAGTGGTCTTCTCACCCTGGTCTGACTGATAAGATATAAGTAGAAATTCGGGTGGAACTTCCTGGGAATCTATTGTCTTCCTCACGTGAAGGGGTGGGGAAAATTAGTGGGCACATACTTTTTCCTCCTTGCATTTGCTTTCATTTCTGCCAGGTATGTAGGTGAGATTTCTGGAATTGAAGCAGCAATCTTATGACTATGAGGATGTGAGCCACCTGCTAAGGATAACAGAGCAGGAAGACAGAAGGAGCCTTGGTCCTTAATGGTTTCTTTGAGCCTCTGTACCAGCCTGGAGTGCCTACCTCTAGCCTTCTTGTTATGTGAGAAAAAGAAAGCTTTATTTGGGCAGACTTCTGTTACATGCAACTCCGTACAATCCTAACTAAGTTCTCCAAGAGAAGTCTCTCCTCTACCCTGTAGCCCTTATGTGTAGCCTTAATAAGCATCTGTGGTCACCCAAAAATAGACCTGGTGGGGGGGATTGATTGGCCATGGATGTGATTCTGAACTTGCTGAGTCATCACCTGTTCATCCATGTTCTGGAGAAGAATGCTGTTAATTATATTCTACCTGGCCAGCCAAGCACAGGAGGCTGCCTCTGTGTGTTCTCAGGGAAACTCAAATATAGCTCAGGCTTCTCCACTGCTTTTGCTGAGTGTGCAGCATCTTCACATCTGGCAGCCCCAGTGAACAAAGGGGACACTTCTCCCAGGAGGTTAGGGTCTGAAAAGCCACTGAAACCAGGGATATTGCAAGACTTGGCTCAAGGAAACAAGATCTCTATTCCTACTGCCTCTTGCAAGGTGGGTGTTATACTTTCTAGTTAGCAGACAACAAAACTTGCTTGAGGTCCAGAGAGTGGCATGTGTTACATTATTTGGTTGCATGCAACCAAGTGGACTCTATAATAGCAGAAAAAAATAATTTGGGGATATGAGATGGCTCACAGAATTGCAGGCAAGGACGAAAAACCAACGGACACAAAGGCAAACAGGGTTCCAGGGGCTCTGGGTGGCAGAAACAAGCACTGGGGTGACAGCTTAGGTCATGAGCCCATTCCGTGGTTAAAGGAGGACTGGACACCTTGACCGACAAATCTTTCTAAATGGTATTGAGAAGAGTGGTTTTTAAAAAAATTTGTTGAAGTATAGCTGATTTACAATGCTGTGCTAATTTCTGTACAGCAAAGTGATTCAGTTATGTATATACTTTCTTTTCCATATTCCTTTCCATTATGGTTTATCACAGGCTATTGAATATAGTTCTCTGTGCTACACAGTAGGACCTTGTTGTTCAAGTCAGTTAACCTCTTTAAGCATCAATTTCCTCATCTATGCATGATGGGAGTGAGACATGTTTAAACACAGCAGGATATAAGCTCTTTTTTTTTTTTTTTTAATTATTTTATTTTATTTTTTTGGGGGTACACCAGGTTCAATCAACTGTTTTTATACACATATCCCCATATTCCCTCCCTTCCTTGACGCCCCCCCTTCGAGTCCCCCCCACCCTCCCTGCCCCAGTCCTCTAAGGCATCTTCCATCCTCGAGTTGGACTCCCTTTGTTATACAACAACTTCCCACTGACTATTTTACAGTTGGTAGTATATATATGTCTGTGCTACTCTCTCGCTTCGTCTCAGTTTCCCCTTCACCCCCCGCCCCCTCCCATACCTCGAGTTCTCCAGTCCATTCTCTGTATCTGCTTCCTTGTTCTTGTCACTGAGTTCATCAGTACCATTTTTAGATTCCGTATATGTGAGTTAGCATACAATATTTGTCCTTCTCTTTCTGACTTACTTCACTATGTATGACAGATTGTAGTTCTATCCACCTCATTACATAGAGCTCCATCTCATCCCTTTTTATAGCTGAGTAATATTCCATTGTATATATATGCCACATCTTCTGTATCCATTCATTTGTTGATGGGCATTTCGGTTGCTTCCATGTCCTGGCTATTGTAAAGAGTGCTGCAATAAACATGATGGTACAAGTTTCTTTTGGGATGATGGTTTTCTTTGGGTATATGCCCAGGAGTGGGATTACTGGATCATATGGTAGTTCTATTTGTAGTTTTTGAAGGAACCTCCAAGTTGTTTTCCATAGTGGCTGTACCAACTTACAGTCCCACTAACAGTGCAGGAGAGTTCCCTTTTCTCCACACCCTCTCCAACATTTGTTGTTTCCAGACTTTGTGATGATGGCCATTCTGATTGGTGTGAGGTGATACCTCATTGTGGCTTTGACTTGCATTTCTCTGATGATGAGTGATGTGGAGCATCTTTTCATGTGTTTGTTGGCCATCTGTAATATGTCTTCTTTGGAGAAATGTCTATTTAGGTCTTCTGCCCATTTGTGGATTGGGTTATTTGCTTTTTTGGTATGAAGCTGCATGAGCTGCTTGTATATTTTGGAGGTTAATCCTTTGTCCGTTGTTTCATAGGCAATTATTTTTTCCCATTCTGAGGGTTGCCTTTTAGTCTTGTTTATGGTTTCTTTTGCTGTGCAAAAGCTTTTAAGTTTCATGAGGTCCCATTCATTTATTCTTGATTTTATTTCCATGATTCTAGGAGGTGGGTCAAAAAGGATGTTGCTTTGATGTATGTCATAGAGTGTTCTGCCTATGTTTTCCTCTAGGAGTTTTATAGTGTCTGGCCTTACATGTAGGTCTTTAATCCATTTGGAGTTTATTTTTGTGTATGGTGTTAGGAAGTGTTCTAATTTCATTCTTTTACATGTTGCTGTCCAATTTTCCCAGCACCACTTATTGAAGAGGCTGTCTTTTTTCCATTGTATACTCGTGCCTCCTTTGTCAAAGATAAGGTGCCCATATGTGTTTGGGCTTACTTCTGAGTTCTCTATTCTATTCCATTGATCTTCCTTTCTATTTTTGTGCCAGTACCATACTGTCTTGATCACTATGGCCTTGTAGTATAGTTTGAAGTCAGGAAGCCTGATTCCACCAACTCCATTTTTCCTTCTCAAGATTGCTTAGGCTATTCGGGGTCTTTTGCGTTTCCATACAAATCGTAAGATTTCTTGCTCTAGTTCTGTGAAAAATGCCATTGGTAATTTGATCGGGATTGCATTAAATCTGTAAATTGCTTTGGGTAGTACAGACATTTTCACGATGTTGATTCTTCCAATCCAGGAACATGGTATGTCCCTCCATCTGTTTGTGTCATCTTTGATTTCTTTCATCAATGTCTTAAAGTTTTCTGCATACAGATCTTTTGCCTCCTTAGGCAGGTTTATTCCTAGGTATTTGATTCTTTTGGTTGCAATGGTGAATGGGAGAGTTTCCTTAATTTCTCTTTCTGCTCTTCCGTTGTTAGTGTATAGGAATGCAAGAGATTTCTGTGCATTAATTTTGTATCCTGCTACTTGACTAAACTCATCAATGAGTGCTAGCAGTTTTCTGGTAGAGTCTTTAGGGTTTTCTATATATAATATCATGTCATCTGCAAAGAGTGACAATTTTACTTCTTCTTTTCCAATTTGGATTCCTTTTATTTCTTTTTCTTCTCTGATTGCTGTGGCTAACACTTCCAAAACTATGTTGAATAACAGTGGTGAGAGTGGACACCCTTGTCTTGTTCCTGTTCTTAGAGGGAATTCTTCCAGTTTTTCTCCATTGAGAACAATGTTGGCTTTTGGTTTGTCATATATGGCTTTTATGATGTTGAGGTAATATCCTTCTATGCCCATTTTCTGGAGAGCTTTTATCATAAATGGATGTTGAACTTTGTCAAAAGCTTTTTCTGCATCTATTGAAATGATCATATGGTTTTTATCCTTCAAGTTGTTGATATGATGTATCACGTTGATTGATTTGCATATATTGAAGAATCCTTGCATCCCAGGGATAAACCCCACTTGATCGTGGTGTATGATTTTTTTAATGTGCTGTTGCAGTCTGTTAGCTAGTATTTTGTTGAGGATTTTTGCATCTATATTCATCAGTGATATTGGTCTGTAGTTTTCTTTTTTTGTGACATCTTTGCCTGGTTTTGGTATCAGGGTGATGGTAGCCTCATAGAATGAGTTCGGGAGTGCTCCGCCTTCTGCAATATTTTGGAAGAGTTTGAGAAGGATAGGTGTTAACTCTTCTCGAAATGTTTGATAGAATTCGCCTGTGAATCCATCTGGTCCTGGGCTTTTGTGTGTTGGGAGATTTTTAATCACTGCCTCAATTTCCGTACTTGTGATTGGTCTGTTCATGGTTTCTATTTCTTCCTGGTTCAGTCTTGGAAGATTGTATTTTTCTAAGAATGTATCCATTTCTTCCAGGTTATCCAATTGATTGGCATATAGTTGCTTGTAGTAGTCTCTCATGATGTTTTGTATTTCTGAGGTGTCCGTTGTGACTTCTCCTTTTTCATTTCTAATTCTGTTGATTTGCATCTTCTCCCTTTTTTTCTTGATGAGTCTGGCTAATGGTTTATCAATTTTGTTAATCTTCTCAAAGAACCAGCTTTTAGTTTTATTTATTTTTCTTATGGTTTCTTTCCTTTCTTTTTCATTTATTTCTGCTCTGATCTTTGTGATTTCTTTCCTTCTGCTCCCTTTGGGGTTTCTTTGTTCTTCTTTCTCTAGTTGTTTTAGGTGTAAGGTTAGGTTGTTTATTCGATCATTTTCTTGTTTCTTAAGGTAGGACTGTATTGCTATAAACTTCCCTCTTAGAACTGCTTTTGCTGCGTCCCATAGGTTTTGGGTTGTTGTGTTTTCGTTGTCATTTGTTTCTAGATATTTTTTGATTTCCTCTTTGATTTCTGTAGTGATTCCTTGGTTGTTTAAGAGTGAATTGTTTAGCCTCCATGTGTTTGTCTTTTTTGCAGTTTTTTTCCTGTAATTGATATCTAGTCTCATGGCGTTGTGGTCTGAGAAGATGCTTGATATGATTTCAATTTTCTTGAATTTGCTGAGGTTTGATTTGTGACCCAAGATGTGATCTATCCTGGAAAATGTTCCGTGTGCACTTGAGAAGAAAGTGTAGTCTGTCGTTTTTGGATGGACTGTCCTATAAATATCAATTAAGTCGAGATGGTCTAATGTGTCATTTAAAGCTTGTGTGTCTTTATTTATTTTCTGTTTGGATGATCTGTCCATTGATGTAAGTGGGGTGTTCAAGTCTCCCACTATAATTGTGTTACTGTCGATGTCCCCTTTTATAGCTGTTAGCATTTGCCTTATGTATTGAGGTGCTCCTATATTGGGGGCATAGATATTTACCATTGTGATATGTTCTTCTTGGATGGATCCCTTGATCATTATGTAGTGCCCTTCCTTGTCTCTTTTAATAGTCTTTACTTTCAAGTCTAATTTGTCTGATATGAGTATTGCTACTCCAGCTTTCTTTTGACTTCCATTTGCATGGAATATCTTTTTCCATCCCTTCACTTTCAGTCTATATGTATCCCTTGGTCTGAAGTGGGTTTCTTGTAGGCAGCATATAGAAGGGTCTTGTTTTTGTATCCATTCAGCCAGTCTGTGTCTTTTGGTTGGAGCATTTAATCCATTTACATTTAAAGTGATTATTGACATGTGTGTTCCAATTACCATTTTCTGAATTGTTTTAGGTTTGTATTTGTAGGTGTTTTCCTTTTCTTGTGTTTCCTACTTAGAGAAGTTCCTTTAGCACTTGTTGTAAGGCTGGTTTGGTGGTGCTGAATTCTCTTAACTTTTGCTTGTCTGGAAAGCTTTTGATTTCTCCCTCAAATCTGAATGAGATTCTTGCTGGGTAGAGTATTCTTGGCTGTAGGTTTCTCTCTTTCAGGACTTTCAGTATATCCTGCCATTCCCTTCTGGCCTGCAGAGTTTCTGTAGAAAGGTCAGCTGTTATCCTGATGGGTTTTCCCTTATATGTTGTTTGTTGCTTTTCTCTTGCTGCTTTTAATATTTTTTCTTTGTGTTTAATTGTCGTTAGTTTTATTAATATGTGTCTTGGTGTATTTCTCCTTGGGTTTATTCTGTATGGGACTCTCTGTGCTTCTTGGACTTGGTGAATTATTTCCTTTCCCATGTTGGGGAAGTTTTCCACTAGAACCTCTTCAAATATTTTCTCAGATCCTTTCTTGTTTTCTTCTTCTTCTGGGATGCCTGTAATTCGAATGTTGGTACGTTTAAGGTTATCACTGAGGTCTCTGAGGCTGTCTTCTAGTCTTTTTATTTTTTTTTCTTTTTCCTGCTCTGTGGCGTTTATTTCTCCCATTCTATCTTCCAACTCACTTATTCGTTCTTCTGCCTCAGTCATTCTGCTGGTTAGAGCATCTAGAGTATTTTTAATTTCAGTTATTTTGTTATCCATTGCTGTTTGTTTTTCTGAGTTCTTATGAACTGTTTCTTGTACTTTCTCTATTTTGTTATCGAGATTTTGTATCATTTTTACTATCATTACTCTAAATTCTTTTTCAGGCATTTTTCCTATTTCCTCCTCATTTATTTGGTCTTGTGGGTTTTTTTCCTGCTCCTTTGCCTGCATGGTGTTTCTTTGTTTCCTCATGGTTGTCCAAGCTTTTGGGGTTGCTTGTCCTGGTGATAGAGGTGTTTATGGAAGACTGTCCAAGCCTCAGACTAATGTCCAAGTATTGGATTAGACGAATATTCAGTCTAGGAAACACATACATGTATAAGACACACAATTATTGAATCCATTAGGACATAAGGCTCTAGAAAGACCTGACAGAACCCCAGTGTGCTATCAGATATTCAAAGAGAAACCCAGCAGAAATTGACAACTGAAACAGAACAAATCAGAGACAAAAGCAAAAGCAAACAAACAACAAATAACACCCTACACATACAAACATCAATCCAGGGAGATTTTGTAAGCTAGGATCAAATATAGAAATGAGCTGGAGTACCACCAGAGAGAATGGAGATTCTCAGAATGTAATTAGACAACTGTACTAAGAACTAAGATAAAGACAAAAGCCTAATATTAATACCAAGTCAGTGCATCATCTGGAGAATAGAGCAAGGAGTCTGAGCAGACCGATAGTGTTGCTTATAAGTATGTTAAGATGAAATACACTTAAAATGGCTGGAAGAAAGGGTAACAGAAGAGCGTAATGTGGTTGGAAATATGCAAAGAAAAAGAAAGGAATAGAAGTGTATAAAAGAAAGGCATGAAAGGAAAGTATGAAAGATATTTTGTCCGTACTACCAAAAACTTAGCTAGATATAGAAGTATATAAAAAGGCAAAAAAAAAAAAAAAAAAAAAAAAAAAAAAAGAATAAAAATATCATTAAAAAATTATGTTATAAAATTTGTAGTTCCCTTAGGGCTAAGATCATATTTAATAAATCAAAAAAAAAAAAATAAGAGAGAGAGAGAGAAAGAAGAAAAAAAAAAAAAATCCAGAACTGATCCCAGAATGGACCAGTTCAATAGGTATTGATATTACTGTTTCCTTAGCGTCTCAGCTGTAAGTGTCCTTCTCCTTGCCTTGGGTTTTTTTTTTTTTTTTTTGCGTTATTCTGTGACCAGCAGAGGTTCCTTTATTGTTCGTCTGTAAGCCTCGGTGTGTGGGGAGGGAGAGGGTACAATAGTGGCTCCTTCTCCTGGGAGTGAGTGAGCAGTGGCGCACTGATGTCTCAGTCAGGCTTGGAGGTGCCTGTTGCAGAGGGCGCCGGTGGCTCAGGCGTACACAGAAAGTCTTAGAGTTGGGCCTCTCTCGGGGTTTTTTCTTTTTGATGCTGGTTTTTTTTTTTTTTTTTTTCTCTCAGCAGCCTCCCTGCTGCTGGCGTTGCAAGGAGTTTTAATCTGGCCCCGCCCGAGTGCCTGAGGGTGCTTGTTGTCCCTGAGTGCCTTAGGTGGCCCGCAGGGCGTCTCTCCACTGCCTGTTGCAGAGGCGCGGAAAGAGAGGGAGAGGCTATGCGCGCGGCTCCTCCCCCACGCCCGGGAGCCTGCAGCCTCCAGCCGCCATCATGGCTGGGCAGCTCTCAGGGACGGGCACTGCTCTCCGCGGACCTCTTCCCTCCTGTGCTCTCGGTCCGTGACCCTACCGGCAACAATGTTTCTCCCCCTGAACCAGCTCTGTGGTTCCCACGCTCCCGCTCCTGGACCCTCCGTTCAGCCGCGGATCGATGTCTCGGTCCGGGAACGCTGAGCTGCGCTGCGGACCCTCCGTATGTTTCTCACTCCCTCCCGTCTGCCACAGCTCCGCCGCTTCACCCTCTTTGAGCCCTCGTAGATGCCTCCCTACCGGCTATGTCGGGCTCCCCGCAGTCCTTTCTGGTGTCCGAGGCCGTCTGCTGGTGTTCAGCTGGTTCTCTGCGGGAATGACTGCGTCCTTCCGTGCATTCCCAATGCATCTGTGGAGAGGGATGCACTCCACGTCTCTCTACTTCGCCGCCATCTTTTTCTCCTCAGGATATAAGCTCTTGAGAGCAGAGGTTTTTGTCTTTTTCCCCCACGCTTATATCCCCAGCACCCAGACTAGCACATGGCTTGTAGGTGATGTTCAATGCATGTTTGTTGAATAAGTGAAGGAACTTTACATTTGTCCTGGAACACCTCTTAGGTAGTGAACTATTTTGCTGGAAATATAATCCAATAGAAGGACTCAGAGTGGAAAGTGAGCATCCCCTGCTGCCTCATTGCCTCACTCTAGGGAGGGAGAGAAAGAGGGAGGGAGGAGATGGAGGCAGACACTGAGGGATAAAAAGATGTCCACTCTGTAGATGCTTCCCCTGAGACGCCCCCCACCAGCATGCTGACTTGCATTCTCCCATCACAATCACCTGCCCTCATCCTCACAAGCAAGGCTCTTCAGCTGAAAACAACAACCCCACATTGAAGGCAGAACAGATCCAGTCCAGCGATCTCTGGGGCTCCAGCATAGTGTTGGCGTGTTCAACTCAGCTCATAGGTCTGACGGATTAAGATGTCTCAAGTCACCATGCCCCTACATTTCACAGTGAACTGTGACATACAGTGGCAAATAGAATAAATTACAGCCCTGCAGAATGTGTGGCTTGTTTTAAAAAAACACACACAGCAGGACTTCCTGGTGAACTGACATCAGCTCTCTCAGTCATGTTTTCATGCATAGCTAGACGAGGTGAAATTCTAGCTATGTTGTTCTCCAGGGCCATGGCAGAAATACAAAGCATAAAAGAAAGAGGCAAACCTTGATGAAATCAGGATTTTGGTATCTTTGGTCCCCCCAATAACAGGACCTTTGCTATATTCTGCATCACCCTTAGAAGCACCACCACCATGCCCCCAATTATCACCATCATCATTTCCCACCACTGTTACTCCACCATTATTACCATTACCACCATCACCACTTCCCACCACTGTTACTCCACCATATTACCACCACCACCACCATCATCATTTCCCACCACTGTTACTCCACCATATTACCACCACCACCACCACCATCATTTCCCACCACTGTTACTCCACCATTACTACCACCACCACCACCATTTCCCACCACTGTTACTCCACCATATTACCACCACCACCATCACCACTTCCCACCACTGTTACTCTACCATTATTACCACCAACATCACCACCACCATTTCCCACCACTGTTACTCCACCATTATTACCACCAACATCACCACCACCATTTCCCACCACTGTTACTCCACCATTATTACCACCACCACCACCATGCCACAATTATCATCAACACCACCAACAACAAAAACCAAGCCCAATGCTCAGCAGCAGTAGCACCAGCACAACCATATTCACCACTTCTTGCACCTCCATCTCCATCATCTTCACTATAAAAATTATCATCAGCATTGTTATCACTACATAATAAATGATACTGGGGCCCCACCTGGATGCTCTTCACCAGGTTAGTACACTCATCCCCCAGCTGCTGGTAGAGGTGTTGCTCACAGGTCACAGCTACTCCCTTCTCTGGAGAATTCTCCTCTGCCAATGGAGCTTCCATGCCAGGAAATGCCCAGAAAGTTATATATCTGAAGGCGGCCTGCACCCTATGACTGACTAACTGGGATGTGTAAGTCCCCAACCCCCTTGCCTCAGGCGAGGACAACTCTATGGTAGCACAGATCTTCCTCAACTTACAATGGGGATACATCCCAAGAAACTCATCATAAATTGAAACTATTGTAAGTGCGTTTAGTACACTTAACCTACCGAACAGCAAAGCTTAGCCTAGGCCACCTTCAACGTGTTCAGAACACTTACTTTAACCCACAGTTGGGTAAAATCATCTAACACAAAAACCATTTTATAGTAAAAGGTTGAATGTCTTGTAATTTATTGAACACTGTACTGAAAGAGAACAGAATGGTTGTCTGGGTACAGAATGGTTGTAAGTGTATAGGTTTTTCACCCTCATAATCTCATAACTGACTGGGAGCTGAGGCTTGCTACCACTGCCCGGCATCACAAGTGTATTGTACCACATACCACTAGCCTGGGGAAAGATCAAAATTCAAAGCACAGTTTCTACTAAATGAAAATCGCTTTCATACTACCATCAAGTTGAAAAATCACAAGTCTAACCATTGTAAATCAGAACTGATTATATTTGTGCTCCAGAGCTCTCTGTGGATCTCCAGGGATCAGGCTGAGGCTAGACTTCAGATGAGCCCACGTTTTTGGCCTAGCTTTCTCCTCTGTCCTATTCTGCAGCCATCATCTCCTAATAGGGTTCACCTGAGAAGTCCCTCAATCAATCACCTGGGCAAGAATCCCCTTTCAGACTTTGCTTCAAGAAACCCAACATAAGACGCGTGACTACTGCTTTCATGCCTGCTCTAGTGGACATGTTTTGGAATGCCTTCCCTGTCTGTACCTCTCCTGGAGGGAATTCCACCTGCACAGGCAGGGCAGTGCTGGAGCTGTTCAGCTCTAGCTCATGAGAGCCAATTGCCCACATTCTTCCCAGCTCTGTGCTCAGGGACATCACACTGATAGCTTAAAATCAGCAATGGTGGGAGTACTTACACCGTGGAAACTGGCAGAAACGTTTTGTTGTTATTGTTTGTTTGCCTTGGAGTACTGGTTGTTAAATATTTACCAGCATACCACCCGGCACAGGTTGGCCATACAAATTCCAAGCCTTGGTTGGAATTCCAACCCTAAGTTGTAACTTAAGGGTCTGAGATAGACTCCTACCCCTGGAGAGACTTACCCATAAGCTACCAGTAACATATAAGTTATGTGGCCTTGTGAGAAAAAATGGCTTAGGCCAGCAGATGTCTGGTGGAATTGGGAAACCAATAAATTATGGTTAATTGGCAAGTAGAGTTGAATAAAGGTGATCATCATAGCTACTTTTTATTGCAGGCTAAGCTAAAGTCGTGGTGCACTAAACACTTTGCATGTATTATCTTGTGTAATTTTTTTTTGACCATGCCACGCGGCTTGTGGGATCTTTGTTTCCCAACCAGGGATTGAAGCTGGACCCTCGGCAGTGAAAGCGCAGAGTCCTAACCACTGGACCACCGGGGAATTCCCTGTAATTCATATAACACCCCTTGCAGGAATATTACCATCCCCTTTCATCAGATTGCACAAGTTCAAGGAGGTAAAGTCCTTGCCGAAGACCACATAGGTTAGTGGAGGAACTGGGATTCAATCCCCTGTCTTTCTGCCTCCAGAGCCTTTATCCATAACCACTCATGAAGCAGAGCTGGGGGCTTAGTCAGGCAAAAAGCACAGACACGGTGATGTTATGAGGGAGTAGAAACTAGAGTAAGTAGAATGTGCTCGTAAAGATACTTTGGTTTCAATTTGCAGAAATGAAGTCTGAATTAGATTCAATGAAAGAGTTCTTCATTGGTTCAAATCCATCCTTAAGAGGGTTATGACCGGGGCTGGCCTTAGGACTGACTCAAGGAAGAGCCTGGAATCCAAAATGAAGTGATTTCTGTCTCTTTCTGTCTCTATCTCTGTCTCTCTCTCTCTCCCTTCTCCCCAAATCTTTCTTTGTTTCTCTCTGCATACTACCTTTCTGCTTAGGAGAGGTTAAGGAAAGTCTGTCCCAGCCACCCTGGGCCCTCAGCCCCCACCTGATTGTAGACAGTAGTTGTTCAAGGCATCCAGAAGTACATGGAATCCTGAACTGGGGATTCATGCCCAGGTGATTCTCTGATCAATGAGGAGACAGAGAGATCATGAAAAGTATGAACAATGTGATGGTCAGGGACCGTCGTCAAAGTTCATCATCTTTCCCCACGGTTGGAATCCTTTCACCCACAGTTCTTCCTGGGCAGAAGGTGCTGTGAGATGGAAGAGATATAGCATAGGTTTGATGTCACAGAATCCCAGGTTCAGACAGCGGCTTTCTCTTACACACCCAACACATTGCCTGAGCTATATGTGATGGTTAACTGGCTTTGGGCAAGTCAATTCCCTTCTCTGAGTCTCAATTTCCCCATCCATAAAATGGAGGTGACCATGGTACTTAGCTAGAAGACTTGTGAAGATTCAACAAATGAGTACCTGGAACACAGATGGTGCTTAGTCAATGCTCATTTCCATACCCACTCACTTTTCCAGTGGAATCTCTCCTCTGTTCTGCCATTTCCAACTGGGCTAGTGGGGTGGCCTCCACTCTTATCCAGGGCTTTAGGGTAAAGGGGAATATATTAAAAATATGTGGATGAGGCCCTAATTCTTTGTTAGCAGTTACATAAATCCCAGAGTCATCCCCATCTTCCTCTGCCCTGGCTAGCCTCCAGAGCAATTAAACATTGATGCTGTAGCTATACTTATCTCCTCTTCCCTCTTCCAGCCTTGGACATCAATTCTCTTTATCAAATAAAAAATTTAACCCTCACATTTGTGGAGGTCTTCGGTTTATGAGTCACTTCCAGATTCACTGGTTTCACATGCTTATTATAGGAATTAAAGCAATACGGAAAAGTACAAAGAAGAAAGTTTAAAGAAGTCACGTGATCAAGGTCAACATCACCAGTGGTGAGTCATGTCGTGATCATGTACTGCTGATAGGTTGTAATGAGAAGGACATGTGACTTCTGTGGTCTTCTTCCCCAAAATCTATAACCCCAGTCTAATCATGAATAAATATTAAACAAGCCAAAATTGAGGGGTAGTCTACCAAATATTTGATGACTACACTTAGAAAGTGTCACAGTTGTGAAAGACAAGGAAAGATGGAGAAACTGTCATAGGCCAATGGAGACAAGGAGACATGGCATCTAAATGCAACGTGGTATCCTGGTTTGGAAACTGGGACAGAAAAAGGATATCAGTGGGAAAATCTGAATGAAGTCTTTAGTGTAGCTAACAGTATACCAATTACCAAGTTAATTTCTTGATTTTGATAAATGTACCATGCTAATGTAAGATGTTAACATTAAAGGAAGTTGGGTGAAGGGTAAATGGGAAAATATTTTCTGTACTATCTTTGCAACTCTGCCATAAATCTACAATCATTTCAAAATTAAAAGTTAAAAAAACCAAACAAGCCTGAAATTTTCGTAATTCAAATGAGATGAATATCACGCCAAACATCTTTCAATGCATGTATACAGATAGATCATCAGAAATAATTACATAGAAATTGTTTCACATTATAAACTCTTCTTAAATTTTGAAATATATTTTATTTACTTTACTTGGATTTAACAGTATTTTAAAGATGAAAGTGAAGATGAAAGAATTTCTGAACTTTAGCTAACTATTTTTCCACACCAAAAGAGATATTAACTCTCCAAAGACCCCTCTGGAAAACATCAAGAGGTTGCAGCCATCATCATTTTTAATGATATATTTCAATTTTAGATGTTGACTACCTGCAATGAAACATTGGCACTGTTATACTTTCCCCCATCTCTTTTCCCCAAACATCCTGTTTTATATTAGTTATGTCATTATTTTTATGTTCTTGGGCAAATCAGTTAAAGATTGCTTTCAGTAATGAAACCTGAGCAGAAAACTTGAGCAGACAGTGGCTTAAATAAACAAATAGTGAAGAGTTAGGTAGTCACTCTTACTAGTTCAGTGCCTCAAGGATGTCAGGACTAGGTTCTCTGCAGTTCTCCTGGGGTTTCCCTCATGATTGCAAAACGGCTGCTGCAGCTCTAGTCATCATGTTCTTGTTCCATTAAGGAAAGAGAAATGGACTCTATCAAGAAAGAAAAGCTTTCTGCAAATTCTTAGTCTATACCTCATTGGCCATCACTGTGTTATATGCCACCCCTAGCTACAACAGAGGCTAGGAAATATTGGATTTTTTAAAATAGGAACATTTGATGGCCCCAATAAAATTCGTATTTCTTAGTAAGGAAGAAAGGAAGAGATGATAATTCTCAGTTATTTTTCCTGTTTTATTTTTAACCATATTTAATATTTACAATATTAAATATTATAATTTTATATACCAAAGCTTCTTTATACCTAAATTCTTTACTTTGATTCACCTCTTGGTTGGCAGGATTGCATTGTCAGGGGTGATGTCAGGAAGTCCCCATGGAAACCTGCCTTGCACCACTCTAATTTCTCTACTGTCCTGTTATCAAGACTCTAAATGGAAAGAAAGAGTCACAGTGGCCCAAAGCTGGCTCCCTTATCCAGGCAGAAGCTGTCCCTTTAAAACAGAGAGGCAGCAGAGGTGGCTCACTGCTGTCAGAAAGACTTCTGATTGACAGCCAATATGCTCCCCGGAGGCCTAATGTCATCACCAGTGAGCAACAAGGCACCTGACTGGCAGTGGAACGAGTTGTTGTTGCTGTGACTGGGATGGGAGTGAGAGTGCAGTACCCACCCAGAAAGATTTTAAAGTTGGAGGAATTTGTCTTAAGGGCATTACTTCTAGTTCATCCCAGGCTCTTTGGGGCCTGTCACTCAGTTTTACCTATCAAGCAGGGCTGGGCACTGGGCTTCTCTCCTCCCTTCTCTCTGTCCTTGGAACCATAGCATCCTACCTTCAAGACCAGACTCAGGAGGGTGCCCAGGACTGGATACCCTTGAACAGCTCTGTCCACCCCTAAAGTCCTAGGTCTGGACCACAGATGGTTCCCATATGCATGTCTGTCTCCCCTACTCTCCTCCAAAAACAAACTGGGCATTATTTTTTCTGATTATAAATGTAATACAGACATTATAAAAAAAAGAAAGAAAAGAAAGAATAGTATAAAGAATAAAATGAGGGAATTCCCTGGCGGTCCAGTGGTTGCCCGGGTTCAATCCCTGGTTGGAGAACTAAGATCCCACAAGCTGATCAGCGTGCCGCCCCCACCACCCCTACCCCCCGCAAAAAAAAAAAAAAAAAAAAAAAGAATAAAAGGAAAATTATACTTAGCAACTATCGCTGCTAACATTTTTCTGTTCTTTTCCTCCAGGATTTTTTCTATGCATTTGTGCATTATTTTTTTTTCTTTTTTAGTGAGATAGGACATGTAAACTTTCATAAAGCACACATTTTAACTCTACAACTGGTTACACCAAGTTGACCACAACCCAGATCAAGATCTAGAACATTTCCAGTGTCCCAGTGTTCCCCCCAACTGATGACCCCCAGCCCAAATCCTGATCACCAGACTAATCTTTCCTATTTTTGAACTTCATAAAACTGGCATATATGCATCTTAAAAATGAAAATGGGGCATAACTGTTCTACATCCTTTTTTCATTTAGTGTACACCATGACTATTTCCCCATGTCCTCATTTTTTAACAACTTATTTTTAATGGCTATATTTTATCATATGATTCTACATGATTTATTTAAGTATCCCCCAATTCTTACACAATGACATGACTTCTGAATTTTTGCTATTTTAAGGAGTACCACACAGAGCATCATTGTAACACATAGTTTTCCAGAGGGTAGTATAGCAAGGTGGCTCAGAGGATGGTTTTTGGTATTAGAGATAAGGGTTCGAGCCCCCAGCCTGTCACTTACCAGTCCCTTGAACTTGTGCAACTTACTACACCTTTTTGAGCCTCAGTTTCCCCACCTGAAAATGGACACAATAATATTCATCGTATATTGCTGTAGAGGCTAAGCAAGTAAAATGTAAAGTTCTTAGCATACTGTCTGGCACAGAGCAAACACCCAGTAAATGCTAAGCTGCTATTATTCATCTTTATGTTCATTTCTAATTATTTCCGTAGGAAAAATTCCTAGAAGTAGAAGTGCTGGATTAAAAAGAGTGCTTGTCTGTAGGGTTTTTAATACAGTCTGCCAAATTGCCCTCCAGATAAGCTGTGCCAATTCACAGAACTAGCAGCTGTGTGTGAGAGTGCCCTTTCCCTACTCTCTCAGCAATGAGTATCATCATTAAAAAAGAAAGAGAGCAAGAAAGAACAAGAAGCAAGGAGAAGGAAAAGAAAAAAGAAACCTTACCAATCTGATAGGCAGAAAAACATCCCTTATTTTTTTTTTGCTTTCTAGTGAAGCTGAACTCTTTTTTTTTTTTTGGCCATTTGTTTTTCTTCATTTGGAAATTTTCCTAGTCGGGTCTTTTGCCATTTTTTTCTGTCAGGGAATGTGCCAGTGTTCCAATAATAGGGCCACTATTCAATTCAAGAGGTCCTGTTCCATCCTGCATGGGCTGCAGTCCCTGTAAGAGGGCTTTGGCCTTGGTCCCTGTTCTCAAGTTTCCATCTGGGTGGTCTACCCAATTTCCTGGTTCTTCTATACTTAGGCTTCTGCTTCATGCTTGCTAGGACCCTGGGATATCTGACTGTCCCTTTTCCCCACGTGTCAGCCTGCAATGTGCAGGTGCCCAGAGCACTGAATTATGTCTGTTTTTTCCTTTAAATACATGTTTGTTCAACGTTTATTTAGAAAAGAGGCTAGGTGATGAAGAAAGAGCTGAGAAGGAAGACTCCCTGTGGCAACAAGCAATTCAGCTCTGGCCCGAACTTGCATATCTGCTTAATGAAACTAGTGCCCTGCAGGTAAGCAGACCCATCTTCCTTAGAAGGCACTTTAATAGTCCAAAGCATCTCCTCTCTCCCCCAAGCCCCCAAGTAGCTTTTGAAACTATCACCTTCAAATAGGTATAGTGATACCCCTGAGAGGAATTCAAGTCAATGTAATTCTCTCCATCTCATTTCATATCTAGAGTTGTTGTAGAGTTCCAGGGATGCTTAACACCTTGTGTAGATTGACACTCTTGGCAACCGCCCATTTCACTGGTGCATTACTGATTTTGCTTGGTCCTTGCAGGGTCCTGGGTTTCTGAGATCTTTGGGGTCATCCCTTGCCAATGAAGTGATCCAGACACAGGGTCATAAAGGGAAATATATAGAAAAACTTGGCTGTCCTAAAAGAAGATGCCATTCCCATATATCAAACTGGAGAGTTTTTTAGAAAAAGAAAATGAATTACCTAGAAATTAACTTAGCCAAGAATGCAAGAGAAAACCTACTAAAGGAGATTTTTATCTTCTGGATAAATGGAGAAATATGCTGTTTGTGGAAGGAAAGGCATAGCATTGTAATGGTGTCAATTCACATAATTCTCACTAATATTTGGGGGAGAGGAATTGGATAAGTCAATGCGAAAATTTGCATGGGAGAGTAAGTTTCCACAAGTAGCTAAGACAAGTTGTCTCAAAAATAAAACTAAAGGTGGGAAACTTACCCTACCAGATATTAAAACTTTTATAAAGACTAATTTTTCAAAGCGTGCTATTAACGCTAGACCAATGGAACAGAAGAGAGGAATCCAGAAACAGACTCACATAATCGGATATTTGGTATGCAATAGGGGTGGCAACAGAAATCAGTGGGGAAAGGATGGATTATTTTAATGATATTGGGGAAAGTATATCCACTGTATGGAATAGATAAAATTATATCCTATCTCACAGCACATAAGGACAAACCTCAGATGGTTTAAGCAGCTATAAAAAATTGAAAGGCAAATCATTATGACATGGAGTGAAGAAAGCACTTCTTAAATAAAACACCATAAAGAAAATGATTGACGGATTTCTGTTCAATAAATGACATCACAGACAAAGTTACCAAGTGATTAACAGATTGGGAAAAGATATTTGCAGGATATTTGCAACAACAATCAATAAAGAATTAAAATCTAAGTTATACAAGAAACTCAGTATTAAGTCAGCAAGAAAAAAATCTAGCAACCCAAAAGAAAAATAGGCAAACTTAGTTTCTGAAGATGTCAAGTAGTGAATAAACATATGAAGAGAAACTCAACTCTGGTTATTAGTAACCAGAGAAAGAAAAATTAAAGCAACAATGACATACTGCTTTACATTCATCAGACTGGAAAAAAAAAAAGATAATTTCAAGTGCTGTGTAGGATGTAGAGAAAAAAGAACCCAATGCCTTATAAATTAGCATAGCTATTCTGAAGAGGAATTTCAAAGTATGTAAAAACAAAATACATTTTAATCTATTATTTTTCAAATTGTGAGTCATGGCCCATTAATATGTTAAATAATCTATTTAGTAAGTTGTGATCAACATTAGAAAAAGAAAGTCGACTTAGAATAAAACACATCAGAATGCTTTTCTCATGATAAGGATAAGTGTTATTTCGTGAAACTTTTGTTTTACTTGTTTATGTGGAGGGGGGCCTTACCAGATTATTATATAAAGTGTATTTCTTATCAGGGTCACAGTAGAGTAAGTTTGAAAGATACAGCCAGCCCTACCACACAGTTATCCCTCCTCGGCTTGGATACTCCAGCAAGACAGCATTGCTTATAATAGCAAAGTGATGGCAACCACATCAGTCTGAAAATGAATTTATAAAAAATGAAGACAAAAATTAAACAGTAGTTACATAAATTAGAGTTAACACAGATTGCAATAAACAGTACTGATTGAACAAAAAGGGACACTAGAATAAAATATATAACACAATAGAATTTACGTGAGGTTTTAAGAATGCCCTCCCAAAGCAATAGTATATATTGTTTATGGATACACATACAGGTAAATAAAGGTTTTGAGGGTGGATTGTCTAAGTTTATACATTTGACACATCAGAGTGGGTGGGTGTCTGGTGGTGGTGGGAGCTGTGAAATCACGGCATTGTGATGGCAAACAACAACAACAAAATCACAAAGAAGAGCTAGTTTTAGAGAATGGGGAATAGTGTATCTACTCCTGGAGCGAGTAAAGAGTGTTCCAAAATTGTGAGGGGAGATTTTTTCAATATTCATTAAAAGCCTTGAAAACATGCATTGTTTTGACCCAGCGTTCCACTTATAGCGAACCCACTACGGATGTCAGCAATTTAACTGGGAGAGTCTTTCTTCCTTTTCTTTCTCCTTCTCCTCCTCCTCTCTCTCTGCTTCTCGCTCTGTCTCTCTCTCCCCACACACACACACCGCAGCTTGGATCTTAGTTCCGTGACCGGGGATCAAAAGCAAACCCAGGCCCTTGGCAGGGAGAGCAGAGCCCTAACCACTGGACCATCAGGGAATTCCTGGGAAAGTATTTCTTTTCACTTTAACATGAGCGCAAAAAACAGTAAGGATGAGTTAAATAATATAGAATGTTATTCACTAATTTAAAGTAGTGACATAGAGGTGTATTTATTGTTCTGGGAAAATGTTTATGATAGAGAGCTAAATGGGAAAAAAACAAAACACAGGCCATGAAACTACTTAGGGTATGAGACCATTGAAATGCACTTATATTAAAAAAAAAAAGAAGAAGAAAACATATCAGGTTTAAAAGTAGCTATCTCTGGGTGGTTTAAGAAGATTTTCCATTTTTTCTTTTGTGCTTATTTTTCCCCTAAATTTCCTAACATGTGCAAAAATTATTTTGTAAGAAAATTTACTTATTTTGATTGGAAAAGTGAGCAGGCTATTCAGATAATTCTTTAAATGTAAGGAACTAGTCCAAGAAGAGAACCGGGCACAAAACTATCAAGATGGAATACCAGGAAATGGGCAAGAAGGTCAGAAGCAGGGAGGGTGAGAAGAAAGCTCTAGAGAACAGAGGGCATTGTGGTGGTGACTCATCCAGACTCTGCAGTTTCGGGGCTTGGCCAGAAAGGAGGGGTTCAAAGTGCAGAGTCTTGTCCCCGACCCCAGCCCAGTGGCTGGAATGCCACCTCCTCCAGGCAGCCTGCCAGGCTCCAGATGCCCAGTGGCTGGACCCCAACATCTCCAGGCCTTGATTTCTCATCATGCTCCTGTTTGCCAGGCAAGGAGTGGTGACCCTCCCAGTGTGGGTATTGAACCCTGTCCACCAAGTGGACCCTCAAGCACTGTCAGCCTCAGCTGGGTACAGCCAGAGGGAGGTAGGGCAGGGTTCCTTGAGGGTCAGATGCCATAGCCTCAGGTCTACAGGGTGCATACATGAGCCATGCAAATGGTCAGCACTGGGATGGAAAGAATGTCATAGTATGTTGAGTTGCTCCCCCTCATCCATGGGGGATACATTCCAAGACCCCCTGTGAATGCCTAAAACTGCTCAGGTACCAAGCCCTGTATACATATAGGCACAGTAAGAGATTAACAACAATAATTCATCATAAGATAGAACAATTATAACAGTACACTGTAATAAAAGTTATGTGAATCTCTCTCTCAAAATATCTTATTGTACAAATTTAATGTCTTTTCCATCTTAATGAAGCACTTATCACACACTGTGGCTACAAATTGCAGTTTGAGATGTAACAGCAAAACTAGCACACGTTTCTTTTTCTTTCTTCACAATTTCATGGATAGGGGACTTCCCTGGTGGTCCAGTGGTTAAGACTTAACCTTCCAATGCAGGGGGTGTGGATTTGATCCCTGGTCGGGGAGCTAAGATCCCACAAGCCTGACAGTCAAAAAATCAAACCATAAAACAGAAGCAAATTGTAACAAATTCAGTAAAGACTTTAAAAATGGTTCACATCAAAAGAAAAAAATCTAAAAAAAAATTTCATGGATAGAAGATTCGTTCTTACTGTAGACCTTAGCAACTTCAGTATGTGCTTTTTTTCTTTCCTTATAATGTTGAGAACTTTCACCTTTTCACTTAAAGGAAGTATCTTATGGCTTCTCTTTGGCATATCCGAATTGGCAGCATCACTACTCTTGCACTCTGGGGCCATTATTAAGTAAAATAAGGGTGACTTGCACACAAGTACTGCAATATTGTGACAGTCAATCTGATAACCAGGACAGGCGGCATACGCTGGACAAAGGGATGATTAATGTCCAGAGCGGGACAGCACGAGATTTCATCACACTGCTCAGAATGGCATGCAATTAAAAACTTATGAATAGCTTATTTCTGGAATTTTCCATTTAATATTTTTGGACCTATAGTTGACTGCAGGTAACTGAAATTGCACATATGGGAGGGACTATTGTATTGTTGAATATCAGATTACCACAAACAGTCTTAAAAATGCACACGCATACATTTCTTGTCTCACAGTTTCTGTGGGTCAGGAATCAGAACAGACTACTGGATCCTCTATTTCAGGGTCTCTCATGAGGCTGCAGTCAAGGTGTTGGCCAGGGCTGGGGGCTCATCTGAAGGCTCAACAGGGGAAGAATCTGCCTCTGAGCTCACATGGTTTTTGGCAACATTAGGTTCCTCTGGGCTTTCGGACTGAGGGTCTTAGTTCCTACTGGCAGTTAGCCAGAGTTGCCCTTGGGCCTTCCCAGCATGGCCACTTGCTGCATGCAAGATGAGAAGGTAAGAGAGAATGTCAGGGATGTGGAAGTCACCATCTTATGTAACCTAATTACGGGAGCGACAGGCCATCACTCTGGCCAATTTTTACTGATTAGAAGCAAGTCACAGGTTGCACCCACCATCAAGGGTATTTGTGGGTGCCCTTCATCTAGATACAAATCCAGGGGGCAATGGTCATCTTAGAGTCAGCCCACCACAAAGGGAAACCTAGAAAAGACAAGCCTAAGCAAGATGGTCTGAGACTAAAGAGTGGGATGGGGACCCCAGTGGTAGGATGACCAATTGTCCTGGTTTGTCCAGAACTGTCCTAATTATGAAAGTACATCCTGGGAAACCCCTTAGTCCTAAGGAAACTGGAACTGTTGGTCACCCTACCTAAAGGAAGAGATGATTTTAGGTCGTTTCCATTTCACTGAGAGAGTCTTCATTCAGTGCTACTGTGTCTTATCACTTCTCTAGACGGTCAATCAGCTTTTTATAGGAGAGATTGCTGACTTCAGACTCAAGCCTTCTGCAGCCCACAGTATCTTCCTATAATTTAATATTGTTTCAGTTTTGTCCTATTTATTTATTTGGTCACCTTCTCTTTATGGCAAGCGATCCTGCTTCATCATCTATAGTAGTAGCATAAAATTTTCATCTCTAATAAATGTGTCTAAACAAAAAGTAAGTTAATTTAAGGAAGAGTAACAAAATAATAATACTTGTGGCTTATGCCTATTGCACAAATCAAGAAGGCCTATACCATCTTCCCACTCCTCTCCATTATTGCCTCTCTGCACATTGTACCACCTTCCCCGTCATTCATCCACACCAGCCACACTGACCATCTTTCCTTTATCCCAGCACACCAGGCACACTCTCACCTCAGGGCTTTTGCACTTGCTGTTTCCTCCACCTGTAACACTCTTTCTCTAGTTATCTGCATCATTTACCTCTTGAGGTCTTTACTCAAATGTCACCTTCTCTTGATGCTTCCCTGGCCATCCTGTATAACATTATAAATCCCTCTCCAGCCCCTCCCAATTCTCCTTCTCTACTTTATACACTTTTTTTTCAACATCACTTAGTACCATCTAAACACTATACACAGTGTTTTGCTTATTTCTGTCCTTCATTTTCTGTTTCTCCCCACCAGAGTATCATCTTCATAAGGACAGAAATGTTGTCTGTTTGGGCATTGTTTTCTGCACTTCCTAGGACCTAGAGCAGTGCCTGACTCAAAGGAACTATGCAGTAAATATTTACTATTCAAGGGCTCTGTGATGTGTGAGTGAGTCAGCTCCATTAGAAGATACAAGGCCGGTGAGGTGGCTACCATTTACCTTTCTCCTTCCCCACATGTTTCTCCCATGGTCCAGGAGGAACCTATATCCACTTTTCTCCCTCCCTCCTGCCCCTTTCTTCCCTGAATCAGAAACAAAGACACCTGCCATTAAAATCCACATTTAGAGGTGTCTTGGAGAAGCTCTGCTGAGTCTGGGGTTACTTGGTTTCAAGAAACAAGACAAGGAGTGGGTTTTATTGAAGGGGTGCAGGGGACTGTCAAAGACTCATTGGCACAAAATATAGTCAGGTGAGTGTATCCGCTGGGATGTTTTTTGGTGACTGAAAACAAAATAAAAAAGCCAAAAGCAATATGTATTAAACAGTAATGAAATGTACATGCTAACAATTACACTAAACCACTAAGTAGGGCAGCTCCAAGATTGGTTAATTCAGTGGCTCAATGACATCATTAAGGATCTGGGTTCTTTCTTTTACCTGCTCTGCCACCCAATTTTTCAGGTTTGTCCTAATTTAACTTTCCTCCTGGTTGCAAGGAGTATACGTCCAGCAATGGAAAAGGCAATGTTTCTCTCTAATATATTTATTTTTTAAGAGTGAGGGAAGTGGGACTTCCCTGGTGGTCCACTGGTTAAGAATCCGCCTGGCAATGCAGGGGACACGGGTTCGATCCCTGGTCGGGGAACCAAGATCCCACATGCTGAGGGGCAATGAAGCCCCCGTGCTGAAACAAAGAGCCTGCATGCAGCAGTGAAGAGCCTGCGTGTGCAACTAACACCTGATGCATCCAAAAAAAAAGAGTGAGGGAAGCTTTCCAAGGAGCTGCTTCTCCTCAAAGTTTCACTCACATCACATCGGTCAGAATTGAGTCATATGTATAAACCAAACACTGGCAGGAGGAATGGCCATGTGGTGGAGGGTGAATTACCCAGATAAAAACCGAGGAAGGGGCAGGAAGATGGATTTGGGTAGGCAACCCAACATATACATTTCAGATGATCCCACGAAGAAATGAAATTGAGAACTAAAAAAACCAGGCACCAAGGTTGCCCCTTCCCTATTTCCACAGCTTGATTTTCTCTGGTCATCTCTAGAGAGTTCTCTTTCACTCTCCTGCTTCTCTGAGAAGTCTGGCTTTCCTCACCCCACATGGCCCACGGCTCTGACAAGGCTCCTTTGGCCCCAACTTAATTTCTCCTCGCAATTCATGTACAAGACCCAGCAGTGACTATATTAGCCAGGATAGACTAAAGGCTGCAACAAAGAAGTCAAAAATCTCAGTGACTTCAGACAATAAAGTTTTATTTCTTGCTTATCTTGCAATCTAACGTGTGTGTGTGCTCACGCTCCACTGTATGTAGTCATTCAGTTACCCGGTTAACTTCTGTTGGCTCTGCCCTCCTCTAAATTTTGGACCCTCTCCATTCAGCTGGGAGGTAGGGAAAGCTCCAGGGTTCTATGAGACAGACTTGCAAGTGAAATCTATCACTTTCTTCTATATTCCATTATTCGGATCTGTCACATGGGCCCCTTCTAATTACAAAGGAAGCTGGGGACCACAGCCTAGCAGTGCCTGTAAGAAAAAGTTATAGCAATTGTATGACTCTATGAACTCTGAGAAGACTTTGCCTCAGTTATTTACTGTGTTGTATCAAGATGGTAACCAGAGCTAAGAGGGGGGAAAAGTAGTCTTGGGGAGGTCAGGGTCTGGGGGATGAGATACTTTTTAATTCTGCTATGAAATCTTTTCTTTATTGAAGTACAGTTGATTTACAACGTTGTTTCTTGTGTACAGCAAAGTGATATAGATGATAGATAGATAGATAGATAGATAGATAGATAGATAGATAGATAGATAGATAGATAGATGATAGATAGATAGATAGATGATAGATAGATAGGTGATAGATTCTTTTTTCATATTCTCTTTCCTTATGGTTTATTACAGGATACTTAATACAGTTTCCTGTGCTATACAGTAGGACATTGTTGTTTATCTGTTTTACATATAGTAATTTGTATCTGCTAATCCCAAGCTTCTAATTTATCCCTCCTGCACCCCTCCTCTCCCTGGGCAACCACAAGTCTGTTCTCTATGTCTGTGAGTCTGTTTCTGTTTCATAGATAAGTTCATTTGTGCCATAATTTAGATTCCACATAGAAGTGATATCATACAGTATTTGTCTTTCTCCTTCTGACTTATTTCACTTAGTATGATAATCTCTAGGTCCATTCATGTTGCTGCAAATGGCATTATTTCATTCTTTTTTATGGCTGAGTTCCTTTGTATATATGTAGCACATCTTTAGATGATGGCTAATATTTCTTGAGCTACTATTATTTGCCAACTATCTTATGAGATATATTATTACTTTCCCCGATTTACAGATGAGCAAACTAAAGCTCAGAGAGATGAAGCAACTTGCCCAATATTACACAGATAGTGAGTCTCTGAGCCTAGTTACTTTCAGAGCTCAGTTTTGAACTCATGACTATCCAACTCAAGAGAGTCACTCAACAAGAGTGGAAGGAACATCCAAACCAAATTAGACTCAACGAGATGTCAGAGCTGGGAGGGCTTTTAGTGGTCATCCTATGCCACTCCCCTTTTGACACATGAGGCTCAGAGAGAGAGAATGTCTTCCCCAGGATCACACCACAAACTTGTGACAGAGCAAATCTACATCTTGCTCTAGGCTTCTAGACCCCAGCTGGCTCCTTCTTTTGATCTGGGTACCATCAAAGGAGAGCTTCAGATGTAGAGGTTGCCTGGTGGGAGAAGGGGTACAGTATGAAAAGGTTCTGGGTCCTGGAAAGAAGAGTCCACCGTTTATACCCAGACAGGGCCTCCCTTGGTTCGGGAGAGCACGTGATGGCTTGGGAAATGGCAGGTGGTTATTTTGGGCCATTTAGCCTACTTCCCCACTCCCAGGAGTTGGACATTGACACATGCCCCCACTAATCCATCTTGCTGGAATCAGAATTAACAGGGAGTCAGTGTGTAACCTTAGCCCAAGTAACACACTCACACTTCAACTATTTACTAATCATTGATCCTTACCCCTTTTTAGGTGAAAAATGCACTTAAATTATTTTATTCAGAAAACTACGTGCTCATGGTTAAAAAAAAATTCACATCATAGAGAAGAGCGTAAAGCAAAAGATACTGACTCCCACCTGGAAGTTTTCTGTCTTACTTCCCAGAGGAAACCATACTTCCTGTATATCACTCCTGATATTTTCATGTCTAGTCACAGATATATATTTAAATATGAATATATGCATCTATATGTATATATATATGTATATAAACACATATACACAGATGGGATCATACCATATATACTATTCAGATTTTGCTTTTTTATTTAATTGTGTATCTAGGATACCAGTGCATATGGAGACCTACATTGTTCTTTAAAATGACTGTAGAATTCCCTGTATGGATGTACCATAGTTTATTTAATGGGCATGAAGCCTGTTTCCAATCTTTTGCTGTTATAACAATGCTGCAACAAACATTCTGATACATATTATATATGTGTGTATGTGCAGGTATACCTATAGAATAAATCCATAGAAGTGGAATTGCTGAGTAAAATGATGAACTTCTAAATCAGATGATTTGTAGATTTGAAAATTTGACAGATACCAACAAATTAATCTCCAGAGTTTCCATTGATTACTGTATACTCCTACCAACAGTGTGTTTTTGTCTATTTCCCAACTCCCTCTCCCATACAGTTTATTATCAAGCAATTTCTTCTTTCTTAGACTGATAGGCTGAAAATGATGGCTCACATTTGTTTTAATTGATATTCCCTTAATTGTGAGAGATACTGAATAACATTTTGCTATTTATATGTCATTTATAAATTATATTTATATGTCTGTGAATTGTCTGTTCGTGTCCTTTCTCCATTTCCTATTGGAGCAACAGCATTTCCATATTGTTTTGTAAGAGCTCTTTATATATTAAGGAAATTCATCTTTTTATTTTAGCCTTTACAAAACTTACTGTAGTTTTATAATGTTTTACTATCTGATAGAGCTCATGATCGTTCTTTACTCTTCCCTACTCTCCCCAACTCCACATTCTCCTGACAATTTTTACATGTTTATGTTACCTTATGAACTATAAAATCAGCTTGTCTAGTTCCAAAGGTTCTTTTTCATTTTTTCTCCATTATTTCTAAAACTCTTTTACAGCATTATCCCATTTAGTCTTGAAGCCACTGAATGAGGTTTGTAGGCTTGTTTTCCAAATGAGTACGCTGTGGCTTAGCATTACCTAAGGTCACACCGGAGGTTTCTTATGGCCAGAATCTGCCCCTACCTCAAGACCCCTGCCTCTTCCTCCACCTCCTGCTTTCTGAGTGTATGTGTGTGTGTGTGTGTGTGTGTGTGTGTTGGTTGAAGAGGACCCAAGAAGTGCAGCAGCTCTTGATGCAGGGGCTGCTACAGGAAGCCTTGCTTTGGGGAAGCCCAAACCAGGTATGCAATAAAGTCTGATTTCATTCCTTCTGTCTTCCTGTCTCTAATTATCTCTGGCCCTCTCCCTTGTTTCTGCCTCTGCCTATTTTGTTCTCTGCCTTTTGTGTCTCTCTGTTACTATGTCCCTGTCTCTTTTCTAGTCTCTGTCTCTTTCTACCTTTGTTTCCTTCTTTCTCTGTCTCTTGCCCAAAGGAGTGGTTTATTGGGGCAGAAATCACACCCCCCTTTATTTCTTTTTCTTTTTTTTAACCACAAGTCCCCTCACCAAATAGTAAGTGAAGATGCTTTTCGTGGGCAGGAGGAAGCTGCGTTCCTGCCCCACTTTGCACCTGTTCCCCTACATTCTTGTTTCCAGCTGTGAGAGCACATCAGATGCTTCCCCAGAGGGAAAACAGAGGCTGGAAGGAAGGAAGGAAGGAAGGAAGGAAGGAAGGAAGGAAGGAAGTAGCAGGAAGCAGTGGACTGACCCCCGCAGTGACGATGGGTCCTGGCTTTGTCCTAGTTCTGCCTGACACTCCAGATGACCCAGGATGAGGCCCTGCCATTCTGAGGCATTACAAGATCCCCTGGTCTGCTCCGTGATTGTGCATAACTCTTTGCAGTTTTTAAAGGGCAGGCGCACTCAGAATCTCCATAAGGGAGGTGGGGCAAAGGAGCTCTATCCATTCTATGGGTCCAGCGGGCACAGGTTTTATCCAAGGTCACGCAAGAAGGTGCTGGCAGAGGCACTTAATGGCCTCTGCTGTAGTAGGACCCCATCAGCTTCTAGCTCAGGGATGGCCCTTAGTAAAGTATTGATGAGAATTTTCTGAAATATACTGGCTGCCACAATGAGGATGATAATAGTTAATATAGAAAGCACTTACTATGCAGTATGCAATGTGCCAACTGTTTTACGTGCAATATCTCATTTAACTCCCCTACACCCCCACCCCCAGCCCTATCAGGTATCATCCCCATTTTGTAGATGAGAAAATGGAGACACAGAGAAATTAAGTAATTTGTCTAAGAGAGACAACTATATAGCTAGTAAGTGTCAGTGCAATTGAGATGAATGGGTGGATGGGTGGATAGTTGGATGGATGGATGGATGGTTGAATGGATGGATGGAAGCATAAATTAATGGTTAGGATGGTTAGGTAGTTGGATAGGGGACTTGGAATTAATAAAATCTTAATATCTCTATCTCCATCAGCTCAGACATATATTAGCCACTTAAAGGCAAAGATTAATCCAAGAAGGTATGAGTCTCCTCTCAGGCTACCAGCCTACATGGACAAGTTCACACATAGTCAGGGATAAATTCACACTGAGAAGGATATAGGGAGGCAGATACGCACACACACGGACAAGAACAGAAATCTGACATTGATACCCAAAAATAACCAACACAGCCCAGTTACACACACACACACACACACACACACACACACAGAGACAGACACTGATACACTAGGAGGTAAGGTAGACACTCAGAAGGACACACTATCAATAGGAGACACAAGCACATACCCACTCAAGCAGATACAGCCCCACACAAAGATGGGGACCCATGGGTCATGCACACAGAGAATGCACAAGCACTGTCTTGTGTTTCTGTCTCTGTCTTTCTCTGTCTCTTTGTCTCTGTCTCTGTCTGTCTGTCTGTCTGTCTGTCTCTCTCTCACACACACACACCCCCCAGTGCACACAAAGACCAGGATGCATGTTGCATTTAAAGGCAGACTGGATTCCCTTAACACAAGGACACGCATCTTGCAAGGACATATTTAGAGACAAGGTCATTCACAGACAAGGACACAGATATGCAGAAGTGCCCATCTATTCAGAGACATACACAGAGAAATGTTTTACACACACACACACACACACACACACACACACACCCCTAGCAGGTGGAACACAAACAAAATCAGTCTTTTTCTCACTGACAAAGCAGCAACCAAGGCCCTCTTGGGTTAACTACATTCCAGCCACCTTCACTTCTTCTAGAAAGACACTCACCTGGGTCTTGCTACACATGTAAAATTTCAGGGCCACTTTCCTCCGTGCTTTATCTTAGAGGAGAGACGCTGAAGAGGAGGAGTTCTAGCCATATGTGCTGTTTTCTTTTGATGCTGCAAACCTTGGCAGTGCCTCTGCCCCTTTTCCTTCCCTATACTCACCCGTCCAGCCTGTCTCTTAATCCTGCCCAAGTTATCTCGGAAACTTTCTCAGGCTCAGCCCTTCCTGCCCGCTCCCCAGCCTTGGCCCTTATTGCCTCCCCCCAAGGCCCACAGCCTTCCATCTGGCCTCGGGACCCATGGTGCCCCCACCTCCTCCATTTCACCTTCCCAAGGGACATTCTTTCTCAGCCTTCCCTGCCATTCGCATTTTAAAAACAATCAGTGGCTTTTTGGTTCAAATCAGGATTTATCTGAAAAGAAGGGGGGAAGCAGCCTCTAAATTCACTCCAATCCATTCCTCCCAGAGCAGCCCCAGAGATGATTTAAAAATGCAAATGTGAGGGCAGTGACTTTATTTCATTTGCTGGTATATATATCCCCAGGGCCAAGAACAGTGCCAGGCACATAGCAGGTGCCATTTTCAGCTTAAATGTCACATCTCCAAAGAAGCCTTCCTAGATCCCCTCAGGCTGTTAAGATACCCTTACACACACATGCGCGCGCGCGCACACACACACACACCACACACTTGCAGGCGCACACACATGAACACACATGCACTATGAAGTACATATACGTATATATGTTATGTGATATATATATGATATATACATGATATATCATATATATATCTCTTAGATTGTCAAGATATATATATCCATCCATCCAGGCAGAGTTAATCTAATCACATGAGCACTTTAAAAGCAGAGAGTTTTCTCAGTCCAGTAAGCAGAAGGGAAGTTTGAGAGATTCTAAGGATGAGAAGTGTTTGACATCCTAATAATGATCTTGAAGATGGAAGAGGCCATGTGCAAGGACCAGAGAGCCGCTTCTGGGAACTGAGAGTGACTTCTGGTGGATGGCCAGAAAGGAAATAGGGGCCTCAGTCCTACAGCCACAAGGAATTGAATACTGCCAACAACCTGAATGAGCTTGGAAGCCAATTCTTTTCCAGAGTGTCCAGATAAGAACCCAGTCTGGTGAGGCCTTAAGCAAAGAAACCAGTTGAGCCTGCTCAGACCTGTGACCTAGAGAATGGTAAACTAATAAATGGTGGGGTTTTTTTAAGCCTCTTTGTTACACAACAATTGAAAACTAATACACATATCTTAATTCTCACAACCATCCAGAAGGCAGGGTTTGCACCCTCCTTCTACAGATGAGTAAACAGGATGGTGAGGTAAAGGACCTTGCCTTATACCACACAGAAGGACAGTTCCACAGTCTAGATGGAAACTCTGTGCTCTTGCCATATTAGCAGGCTGCTTCCGGAAGCAGATGTGGGAGCAGCTGGGAGAAATTGGACATCTGGGCCCGACTGGGTGGGGACCTAGGTCTTGGGTCAAGGCCAGGGAATGGAGTGTGGGTTTCTGATGGTGATTATTTTCACCTAGGAGGTTCTGCATGTCTGAGCCTCTGTGTGTGTGTGTGTGTGTGTGTGTGTGTGTGTGTGTGTGTGTGTCCCTGGGGGTTTATAAGTGGGAGTGTCTGGTGAACGTGTGAATCTGGCAGAGTGTATCTCAGTGTCTCTGTATGAGTCTGAGGGTGTCTGTGCATCAGAATGTATCCATCACCAGGAGTGACTAAGTCTGTGTGGCTGTCTGGGTGTGAACCTGTGTGTGCCCATTGAGGTGTGTCTGAATGTCTCTCTTTGAGGGTCTGGGTCTGAGGGTGACTGTGTGTGAGTCTGACAGTTTGTCAGGGTATTTCTGGGTGTCTGTGAGTTGGTGCCTAGGGTCAGCATTGGGGATGCTCTGGTGTCTCTCTGTGCGAGTCTGAGAGTGTGTCACTGAGTATGAGCGTCTGTGTGTGTGAATTCTGTAAGTAGTGTGGGTTCATGAGGGTGTGTGTTTCCCCCCTGAACCTCTCTATGGGTTCGTGTGGGATCTGAGGTTCTCCTTGTGTGGCCAAGGGTGTCTCTGTTTGTCGCTGTGTGTGCCTGCAGGTCTCTCTCTGGATGTGAGTGTGTGTGTGTCCGTGGATGTGCCTACCAGTGTGGGTCTCGGATGCCTGGAGTCTAAGGGGGTCTGTGGATTGGTTCCCCAAGCGTCTCCATGAGTGAGTGGGTCTCTGGGTGTGTAAGGGTCTGAGGGTGTCCGTGGTGTACCTTGCAGAGTGAACGCACTCGTGTGGGTGCCTGTTGGAGCTCCACTGCGGGTTCATGTGTGAATCTGAGGGTCTCGAGTGCCGGTCGCTGTGACTGTGCCCCTTTCGAGCGGGTCTGTGTCCCTGGGGGAGGCCGGTCTCAGTCGGCGACTGGACTCCTGGACCCGGGGCGAGTCTGGGGCCTGAGTGTGGGGGTGGTGACAGCGTGGGGGCGCGGCCCCGGGACAGGCGGCGCAGCAGCCCGGCGCGTTCCTCCCTCGGGGCGCGCACACCTGGCGGCCGGGGCGGCGAGGAGGGGGGCGGCGAGGAGGGGGGCGGCGAGGAGGGGGGCCCCGCCCGCGCCCTCCGGCTCCCACGCCCCGCGCGCGGCTCCCCCTCCCCCGGGCGGTGCCGATTGGCTGCGGCGGCGGCTCGAGCCCGCCCCGCGGCCGGCGAGGGGCGCCGCGGGCCAGAGAGAGCTGCGCCGCCACCGCCGCCGCCGCCGCCGCCACCGCCACCGCCACCGTCGCCGCCGGGAGCACAGCGCGCCTCGGGCTCCGCGCGCCGCCCGCTCCCGGCCCGCCCGCCCTCCCGCCGGCCCCGCCGCGCCCGCTAGCCCCGCCGCGGAGCCCCGGCCCGGCCTCGGGCGGCCGCCACCACGCCGCGCGCCGTACTCCGCGTCAAGAATGGGGCGGCCAAGCTGCCCAAGCCGGCCGCCGCCGCCGCCGCGGCCGAGGCGCCCGGCGCCGGCGCGGGCATGCAGCGCTCGCAGAGCCGCCTCAGCCTGTCCGCCTCCTTCGAGGCGCTCGCCATCTACTTCCCGTGCATGAACTCCTTCGACGACGAGGATGCGGGTAAGCGCGCCGCCCGCCCCCGATTCCCGGGGGCCGTCCCGGGAGCCAGATCCCGAGGCCCCCTCCCGGACCCCGTGCGCCCTTAGAGGTGGCCACTCTTTCCTCCCCACCCCCAATCCCAACCACGCTCGGGGATGCGCCCCCAGGGTCTTCTTTCCCACCCACAGGACCTCAGGAGTCTCTAGGATGCGAGGTCTTCTCGCCTCCCACCGCCCCCAGGGACTCCTGGATCATCTGCATTCACTCCTTTTCCTCAGGTGGGCCTTTTGGGTCGCCTGGACTTAGCTCTCCTTACTCACCTGCGCCTACTGAATGCTCCCGGTCTTGTCCCTGGATCCGACCTGCCACCCTCTCCGGGCCTCCTGTATGTGCCCACACTTCAAACCCTGGGGATTTGACCGCCCCACCCCCGGGGCTCCGACGCGCCCCCCGCCATTGGAGGTGGAGCGCAACCTTACCGCTCCATCTTTGTCTTGGCTGCATCCAGAGACTCCCTGCCCAAGACCCCCGCCCTGCGCCCAAGGCCTCGAGCGCCCGCGTTTGTCTCTCCTCCTCTTTCCCCAGGGGCGGGGGCTCGGGGCTCCAGGACTGGGGGGGACCGCGAGGGGACCGGCCAGGTGACGTCCTTTCCTCTCGGTTCCTCCCCGCTGGTCCCAGAGGGAGGCGTAGGGCGGCGCCGACTCTACACCTGCGCGCCCTCCGTAGTGTGCCCCTGACCTCGGGTCTTCTTGTGCCTGGAGTAGCCCTTCTGGGTGGGCTGAACCCGGCCACTCTCCAGCGGCCCGAACCTCAGGCTCCCAGGCCTGCTCGCAACCTCAGCCAGAGCCCAAGGGGCGGGGAAATGTAGGGAAACCAGCTCTCGGGGGGCCTGGGACCAAGCAGAGGAAACAGAAGGACTCCAGATCTGGTTCTGCGGTGAGAAAGCGAATCCACCAACAGGTGGGGTAGCTAGAGGGCTTGGGTGAGAGTTCCCAAAAAAGTGCCAGATTGAGAGTCGGAATGAGGTTCGGGTCTTGCTTCTCTCCTTATCAGCCATGACCTTGGGCAAATCAGGCCACCCCTAGCCTCGATATACTGATCTGTAAAATGGGATGACAGTACCCCAGACACAAGGGTGAAGTTAAAAGTGTTTTGTAAGCTGAAAATCTGAGAGTATTTTGATTCAATGAGGGGCTGAAGGGGAGAGGGGTGTGTGTAGTGGGGAGGAGCAAAAGGTTTCATGGACGCTTTTGGGAACTTGATGAAAATATGGACAAGTTCTCCAAAAAAAATACACATATGCACCATCCAAAAATTTTTGTCCACAGTTTTAGGGAGTTTATGGGCTCCGCTTAAGACTCTCTGCCTTCAGGGACCCTTATCTGGTCAGTGCATTATCTGATAAACCTTGGATGAAGTGGTGGGTGATGGGTGCTCACGTCTTCCTGCTGGAGCAGGAGGGAGGTGGGGATAAAGGGAGAAGGTTCTCCAGAAGAATGTGTTGGCTAAGTGAATGAATGGGAGTATGTGAGGCTGACTCCTGACAGACCGGTCTTGCTGTTGACCTGGAGATAGGGGTGGAGTAAAGATGGTTACTGCAGAGCCATTTTACAGAATCACCATTTTACAGAAAAAAGAACTGAGACTCAGAGACTTAACTTCCCCCTTGATGCAGCTGAGGGAGGTTGTATTATTATGTTGGACAAGGCAAGGTGAGGAGGGGTGGAGGGGCTCTCCTAACACAGTGGCCTCCCCTGGAGCAAAAGCAAAGAGAGGAAATCAGGCTAGGATGGGAGCTTGGAGAGGGAGCCCCACCTGCCTCTGCGAGCTGGCTCCCCCACCCCTCACTTGATGTTCAAGGATGCTCCTGAAGTTCGACAGGCCACTTGGGTCTCAAGAGCCAAGGAGCATCAGTGGCAGGGACAGTGGGGGTTTTCTCCAAAGTCATGCTCCTTGTCGTGGTTCAGATGCCTTGGTTATTACTGTTGGTTGCAGGCCACTTGCTCTGGTTTCACTTAAGTCAGAATAGATAACTTAATGGACTATTAGAGATTTTTAAAGGTCCACATGATGTCTTTTTTTCAGCGGGTTTCTTCAAACTCTTGTTTTTCACTTAGAGGACCTAGAAGTCATCTTGTCCAACCCCCTTTGCCCCCAAATGGATGTGTGTGTGTGTGTGTGTGTGTGTGTGTATTTATGTGAATGTATGCATGTGTGTGAGATTGAAGCCCCGTTGTGTGTGTGTGTATGTAACTCAAGGTCACCCAGTGAGGTAGGCACAGAGCCGAGACTAAAATCAGGTTTCCGGTTCTCTTTCCAGTAAAGCACTAGCCCTCTCACTGAAAGAGGATTTTTCAAAAAGTCAAATCTCGCTGTATAGAAAATGGTTCCCAGGTGAGGGGACCCCAGGGAGCGTCTCACAGCCAAGAGTTTGCTATGGGCATCTCATGCTCACTGTCTGCTCATCTTAAGGGATGCTTCGAGTTTGGGAGGGGAAGGGAGAAAGTGAAGTTTCATTTCCCAAAGGCTAATGAGTGTCTGGTGAAAATTGGAAGTAGGGAGCGTTGTCTTGGTACTTAATTTTTCTTATTCTTCTCAAAGGCATTAATTTTTTCCAAAAAAAAAGCCTTTTGGATTTATTCTTTTAGAATGGCACCACGCTGAACTAATTTTGAAAAGCAGTTTGAATCTCTCTCAGATACTGAGCAGAGACTGCTCCAGTTGGAGGGCGGTCAGAACTGGCTTTGCTTTACCTTTCTCTTCTCTGCTCCCTCCCCTGGCCCATTTCATGCCCCTCTGTCTCCCTGGTGGCTCAGAAATGTCCCTGATGGGCCTCTGGCTCATCTGGGTGCCTCCCTTTGTTGCTGCTTCCGACTCCTGTCCAATGCATCTTTTTTCAACAACCGGATTGACACAGAGCCATCTTCAGGGCTTACATGCTACCCTTTAGCTGGTTTCTTGAGAAACTGTATGACGAGGAGACTTTCATTAGCCGTAACTGGGCCAGAGCACTTTCCTGCCTTGGGCTTGGGAGGCTTGCACATTTTGTCAGCAAAGGAAGCTGTCCCTTCCACCCCTTTCTAGCCACCCTGGGGCTCAGGCTGCTGGTCATTGCAGATCTAGAATTCCTCCCAAGGAGCATCTTCCCTCGTGCACTCACCCCATTTCTTACACTGCTTTTGCCCCTTTTCACAAAGATGCCGGGGGGGTTTAGAGAGGCATACTCTTGGGAGGCAATTTTTGTGTCTTGTCTTCATGGCTCAGCCTTGCTGGTACTGGCTTTGTAATTGAGGAGGGGTGAGGCAGGGAGGAGTTAGACAGATGACCTATGCTTTCTCATCTGTGTGAAGAAGAAAATAACAGCATGGACTACAGAGGGTCAACCTTTTTTATTTTTTTATTTTCATTTTTTGTATACGTTATGATTAAACTTTAACAAATATTTATTGAACGGCATTTATTTTTAAGACTAGGTTCCAAGGATACAGTATAGAGTAAAATATGGTGACTGAAATCAATGACTGTGATACCACCACTGTTAATGGATAACCATTTTTTAAATGGTTACATTTTGCTAAGTATCCTCCTAGGCACTTTCAGTATTGTTTTCTTTCCTCACAGCAGTTCTATAAAATTAACATTCAATATTCCCCATTTTCAGATGAGAAAACTAAGGCACAGAGAGCATAGTCACTCAAGGTCACTGAGCTAGGAAATGAGAGAGGTAGAGTTTGAACTTGAACTATCTAACTCAGGCATCTATGCTGTTGATTATTTTGCTGTTTATGCTACACAGAGGGCTTAGTGCAGTACCTGGCACTAGGTAGGCTCTCAATACCTGTTAGCTATTATCTTTCTTATTACCAAGTAAGACTTGTTTCTGAGCATGACTGTAAAAAAGAATCTGTGGGTTTAGGGCGGGGGGGTGGGGAGCCTGGTTCTCAAAATGTTAGCTGTTATAATTTTAATAAGCTAATTTTATTGCACTGTTATCGCTTTTAAGGCAGAGTTGGGCCCTCCTTCTTGGAAGGGGTTTAAAGATGGGGATTTGGGGGACCTGCATGTGGAACAAGAGGGTGGGGAGCAACCAGCTCCCCATTTCCCTGTTCTCTTTAGCAGTTAATTTTCGTCACATCTACAGTTCCAGCCCTGCCACTCCGCCTTGGGGCCTAGCTGGGGAGCAAGAGTGTTTCCAGTTTCCAGCAAATGCCAAAGGGCATTGCTGTATCAGGGTCTGGAATTGAGGATGGTGTCCCTGAGTCTGACCAAGGGATTTTGGCGTCTAGTTCTCCCCCACCCGCCTGGGAGAGGGGCGGAGAAGCTGGAGCAGCCAGCTCCAATTTGCCCATAGGATGCTTCGATCCAGCGCAGGGAGGAAGTTGCCATGGCAACACGGGCCGGCTACCGGTCCCTCTCCTAGCAGTTCGGGCCGCATCTCTGGGCTGGAGCCCTTCATGGTACCGCCTTCTTCCTCTCAGGCCAAATCTGGTGGGTGGGGTGGCGTGGTGGATGGGTCCCACAAACTAGTACTAAAGCCCACTGCCCCTTGTTTCTGGACAGAGGGGAAATGGAGGGGGCTGTCTGAGTTACTTCTCCTGGCTTATGGGGCGGAGATACTCTGTCTTGCCAGACAGATCCCAGCAGGGGGAACGAGAGCTCCGAATCCTGCTCCCACCCCAGGCACCTGGAATGACCGCACTGAAATCCCCCCTCCCTTCCCCAATTTACTCCTTTTGGCAGAGTTTCTTTCCCAGACCAAGTGCTAACTTTTGTCCTTGAAATTTGACCTGAGCTTTTTCTGGGAGACAAAATGTCCTGCTCTCCCACCCCTTCCCCCTGAGATGGTGGGAACAGAGTACTTCAGCCATAAAGCGGGGCTGGGGCTGGGTGGATAGGGGGAGTGGTGAGGGGGAGGCCTTAAAATACCCTTCAGGATCAGGGCCACTTGAGGGCTTGAGGTGGAGGTTTTGAAGCCTCCATTCCGACCCTCATCTCCAGGGCAGGCCACTTCCTGTCTCCCCTCTGCCCTTTCCCTAATTTACCACCAAGCATTGGACTCTCCTTTATGGGCTGGGAACTGGGCAGGACTCTTCTAGATTTGGATAACTGAGGCATTGAAAAGAATCTAACCAATTGTCCCCATAATTCAAATTGTGGGTGGGGTGAGAATGTGGACCCAAATTACTTTATCTTAAATTACCCTGAAAGAAGTTATCTCAGAAAAATCAGGTGCATGGGGAGTCATCCCTGCCCCCGTAACACAGATCGCTGGCCTGGGGATCTGCTCTGATGCTGTTTGAGCCCCTTCCTAAAATTCTCTCCTGCTCTGGCGCCCTCTCTTGCTTGTCCCCAAGCTGCCAGACTCGTGGCTCCAGCTTCCTTGGCGTTTGCAGCTGCCAGAGGCCCACCTGGTTCTGTTTGGTGGGAAGCGGAAAGGAGGGGCCCAATCCCCTTGTCCCCTTTGGAGAACTATGCTCTGCCTTCCTCCCCGCCCACCTCCATCCCAGAGGTCGAGCCTGTTGTAACTGAAGGCGGAGTGAGGGCGACGCAGGTGACCCTCTCTCCCATCGCAGGGCCTTTCTTTTCCTCTGCCTCTTCTACCATCACTTCATTGTGGCCTTAACCACCATTGCTTCAGCATTTCTTTTAAGAATTGTCGGAAAGTCACCAGTTTTGGAGAATGTGCTCAGAAGGGTGCAGACATCTCCCCCACTGTGATCTGTGTACTCCCCCTTTCCAGGGAAACCCACTGTCTTACTGTCAGAGCTCCAATTCCCCACCCCCCCACCCCAAGTCCCCTGGAATGACCGACTGGAATTCTCTCCTTCGCCCACGCAGTTTACTCCATGGGGCTTGGATTTGACTCCACTTTGGTACTAGGGCCTCAGGCAAGTCCTGGGCCTCAGTTTCCCCATCTTGAAAATACGGTTAATTATCTCTGAGCATCTCTTGGGGTTGTAAAAAGAAAATGATTGGAAGGCTTGCTGGGCTGTGCTCAGTGCTTTCCATAATCTCATTGCATCTTATAGCAGCCAGAAGCTACTGTTGCTGATGTACCCATTTTGCAGATGAGGAAAAGCCAAGCAGCTTGGCATAGTTTAGTGACTTTCTTGGGTTGCACGGTGGTGATTCAAAGGCAGGCATGTTTGACTCCAGAAGTTACCCTCTGGCTTAAATGAGATTCCAGGTGGGAAAGTGTAAGCCCTAGGAACTGTGTTTGGGCTATCAAAACAGCCAGTGACAAAGGCCAGGGTGTGAGGGCCTGTTCAGATTCAGATGCGTTCCTCCAGGGTCTGCCATCCCACCAGCTTCTACCCCAGGCCGCAGGAGCGCCTTCCAGGCCATCAGTTCCTGGATGATCCCCATCACGGGACAGCCTGGCCTCCTTGAAGAATCCAGTTGTCTGCCCTGGCCCTGGGGGCCGAGCCATCACCTGCCTCTCCAGACCAATGTAGGCCAATGCTGGATTATATTTAACGCTGTGCTATTTCCACTTGACAGCTCCAGAGTGCCATCCCCCCTCCCCTTTTCTCCTTCCTCCCCCCTCCCCTTCTGATTCACTCGGAAACTGACAAGGCTGATGTCAGCGCCTTATTCTTAGCCCCCGTAATTGTAACTGCATTTAGCAGTGCGCACTTCATTAACAGTTTCTGCGACGACGGGGGAGTGAGATGACTACGTGGCTGGGCAGGGACACGGGTGGGGGTGGGGAGGGGGCAGCTGCTTCAGGGACCCTGGCCAGCTGCCTCTTCTGGATGGACCAGCTGGGCGGGTTCCAGGCCTGGCTTTCCAAGACTAGCAGTCTTAGAAGGCCCCTTGGAGAGCATCTAGTTCACTCTTCTTATTAGGCAAGGAGGGAAACTGAGGCTCAGCGAGGCAAAGCAGCTTGCCAGGGTCACATGTTAAGGATCCAGGGCTCTGGCCTTTGAGTCTAGGTTTTCGTCTTTGGTATTATTCATTCAGCTAATATTTAATTAGCTGCTCAGTGCCAAACAGCATTCTAGGTGCTGGGGCTATATCCGGGAACAAGGCAGACAGTTTCTGCTCTCATGGAGTTATGTTCTGGGGTGGAGACAGACAATAAACAGGAAAGCAATTAAACAATAAATTCAGATTTTTTTAAGTGAAATGAAAATAAGACAGGTTGATGGGATAGGAGATAACATTAAGATAGGAAAGGCTCACTGAGGAGGTGACATTAGAGTTGAGGCCTAAAGGGTGAAGAGCCAGCAGTGGGAATAGGAGGGGATAGAGGGATCTAGGCAGAGGGAACAGCTGGTGCAAAGGCCCTGAGGTGAGTGTGAGTTTGGGTGTTTAGGGAACAGAAAGCAGACCAGCATGGTTAGACTGCATGAGGGGAGACGAGGTCAGAGAAGTAAGCTGGGGGCAGATCACTCAGCTTTGTAGACAATGATAAGGAGTATCAGGTGGGGAAACTGAAGTTCAGAGAGGGAATGGAAAAGACCCCCCCAGCTGGGTAAAGTCAGAGAGGCCGGAAACTCCAGAATCCCTGTCTTTTTAGTTCCTTAGGCACAGATGGTTGTGCCTTTAAATACGTCACGTGGCTTTCTTTCACACTGTAGCTAAAAGGTAGTGTGGAGTCTGGGAAGGGCTTCTTCTGCCCTCCCTGCCTGCTCCTCTCTCCTCCTTGACTCTCACCTGACCCAGCTGTATAGCTTCTTGGGGTGACGTAGCTGTGAAACTCTGGGGAGCTCCCTCGGTGGGACAGAAAGAACATGGCTTTGGAATGCAACACACCTGAATTTTTATCCTGGCTCTGCTGCTTCTAAATTGTGTGGCCTTGGGCAAGTGGCTTCAACTCTCTGGGGCTCAATTTCCTCATCTGTAAAATGCGGGCATAATAACAGTAAGTTCTCAGACTTCCTGCCAGTCCAGTGGTTAAGACTCCGCACTTCCACTTCAGGGGAGCGGGTTTGATCCTTGGTGGGGTGGAGGGGAGGACACTAAGATCCCACATGCTACATTGTGTGGCCAAAAACAAAAGTTAAGTTCTTCAAAGTGTTATTGTGGGGAATAAATTGACATAATGCACAAAACACACTTACCCCAGAGCCGGGTATGTGGAACTAAGGGTTTCCTCAGTTATAAGGACTAATGAGATTGTGGGTTTAATGCTGGGCACATAGTAGATGCTCAGTTAGAGGTTACTGCTGCACTTGTGGTTGTTACTTTTGGTTTTAACGGGTCAGAATCATCGAGGGGACTTGTTAAAACAAAAATTTCTGGGCCTTACCCCAGAGTTTCTTGCTCAACCTGGGGTGGGACCTGAAAATCTCATTTCTAACAAGTTCCCAGGTGATGCTGATACTGGTCCAGGGACTCTACTTTGAGAGCCACTGGGTTAGAGAGAAAAGTTAGGGAGAAATGAAGGGTTCTTCTCAACTTGGGATGTCCCTGGCTACCTGGGTCTTAGATGCTTGGGACACTGGGTACCAAATTCAAAACCTGGGTTTAGTCGTCAGGCGCTTATGTTTCCATCACATGGTCTCAGATCACATGAGCCTCAGCTGCTGCCCTGCTTTGCACCGGGTTTAATGTGAAGGACCCCATCAATCCTTTTGGAAGTCATCTGTATAAATGATAAATGAGTCGGCATGAATAACACATCAGACCATAATACCTTTTTGTGGAATACTGAGGAGCTCAGGTCTAGCACTGTTTACCGAAGGGAACAGGACGTGGTCCCTTTTCTGCTCTGGGGAAAGGCAGGACTATGTGTTAAAACCAGGAGGTTCATCTGAGGACAGGTCTCTGCTGGGAAGAAGTAAATCGAAGGAACCATCAATGTAGAGGGGCAGAATGCGAGGAAATGCTACCAAGGGACTTTACTGAGTCCGTTTATTTAGATGTCGCTAGTAATTTTCTAGGGAAGGTGGAGATTTAGCTCAGGTTGGCGGTGCGGGGTACAAACCTTATGGTAAGATTCCCATCCAGTCCCATAAAACTCAGAGTCTGAAGACAAAGGCATTTACAGATACATTCCAGGTGGGACTTATCTTCAACTGATGGGAAATACTTCTCCAGGAGGGGTGGCCCAGGATAGCAAAAGAGCACCTGGGTTTGCGTCTCTGTCACATACCAGCAGTGTCTCTTGATTGTGATATGTAACTCTTCTGGGCCTCAGCCTCGTCCTTTGTAAGTTGGAGTGAATAACTCTACCTTGTGAGAATTAGGAGTAATGCATGTGTGAGGCATAGAAGGCATCCAGGACATGGTAGCACTGCCTTTCCTGCTATTGTAGACTTCCTGGGTGCGGGAAGGGCGGGATGGCGGGAGCGCACTGCCTGCGGTTGGGACTCCTGGCTCTGGTCTGGGCAGCTGGTGTTTCCTCTGTGCCCTGTGGGGCCTGAGAGGCTACCTTAGGGGTCAGCAGAAAAGGTCCCCGTTCAGCTGCCAAATCTCAGCATCTCCTGTGGCCGCTTCCCTTTGTCTTTTGGGCCTCAGAACCCCCGTTTACAGAGTGAGGTGTCAGTGGGCTTGATTTAGACATAAGCAGAGTCTCCCAGAAAACAGAGGACACTTATCCAGGCCCCCCACCTCCTCCTTTGGATTCCTCCCCTGCTCCTCTGCCTCTACAGCTATTTTCATCCCAGAGCATCCCCTCCTGCCAAAGTTTCTAGCTGATCTTTGGCTAATTGGTCACTGAATACTTTTTTAAAAGAATAAGTATTCTTTGGATTAAGTAATGTATGTGGTAGGTACGACATTTTAGAAGGACGAAAAATATCCAATTAAAAGGGCCCTGGGGAACCTCCATCTTCTGGGTCTCCTGTTCCCTCCCGAGGACAAACACTGTTTCCAGCTCTCGTAACACTTTATGCTGCTGGTACTGACAGTAACATGTTACATGGTGAAAAGCCAAACAGCACCAAAGGACACCCAAGGAAACATCAGTCTCCCTCACGCCTCAGCCACCTAGTCCCATTCCCACAAACCACCATTATGGTCTTTTAAGCTACCAGTTTTTTATTTTCCAGTTAGCAAATTCCTATTAAGCACTTATGGTGATGCCCAGCCCTGTGAGGATTCAAGAGTAATCAGATTATACCAGGCAGTATAGCATAGTGGTGGTTATTATACACACTCCATAGCTAGATGGCCTGGGTTTGAATCCTGGGTTTGCCACTTATTGGCTGTGTGACCTTGAGTAGATTACTTAACTTCTCTGAGTCTCACTTTCCTCAACTGCAAAATGGACTAATAATAGTCCCTCCCTGCCTTGAAGGTGTCAGGAGGATTAAATGAGTATTTGTGACATGCTTTGTGGAGAGCCTGCACACAGTATAAGTGTGTTAAGAGTATTAGTTATTACTGTCTCAGAGCCTTTAAGCCGGAATTCTTTCTGAGGTCCTCTAGCATCTTTAGCCGAGGCCCAGAGAGAGATCGCATGGTTTGCCCAAAGCCTCACAGCAGGTGTCTGGCAAAACCAAGAGTAGAACTGATGTTTCTGAACTCCCAGCCAGGGCCTCTTCCTCTCCCAGGTGACCCAAGTGGCTATTTTGCACCCTGTCAGCACCTGAGGCTTCAAGTCTATACCCTGCATTTCTAGCACTTGGTGTCCCTGAGAAATGCCGCTTGGAGTCGCCTTGGGAGTGGGTGGGAGGATGTGTCACTAATTGGGGCCTGTAATGGAAATTAATTAGTTCCTCAGCAAATGTCTTGAGAAACATCTCTCATCTGCCTGGGCCCAACACCAAGACGGGACCAGGTGCCTCGGGGGCCCACCCAGACCCAGGCCAACCCACCCCCGAGCCATCTGGCCCCTGGAAGTTGCAGCCATTTCTGTCTAGCTTCTGTTGGATATGCCGGGTCCAGGGAGAGGGGACCCCCCCCCAAACTGAGAAGCTTGGTCCCGATGGGAATCAAGTGGGCACTGAGAGGGAGGGAGAAATTAACATGTGTAGTGTTCTTAGATTCCTCCCAGTGGTCTTTAACTTGAAAAGAATATAGAAGATGGGAGAATTCCCTTCCGTTGCCACTGTCTTAGCCTGAGACGTGGATTCTTGTGCAGGTGATATGCTATGCCGTGCTCTCAGGTGAGACCGGGATGCAGGATGGCAGGAAAAGAAGCAGCTAGTGATGAGCACTCAGCCAGGGGCTAGCCTCAGCCTGACCCATGGGAAGCCCTAAAGGGTGGATGGCATCACAGAGTTGAGTGGCCTTCTGTACTCCTGTATCGGTCAGTCATGGGCCATGGACAGTCCCCCAGATGGGGGGCAGGGCATAACTTTGGGGACAAGGCAGCTCCCATCAGCTAAGAGCAGTTCTCCAAAGAAGGAGCAGCCGTGAGCCGGAACCGCAGAAACTCACAGCAGCTGTGGGATGGGTGTCCTGCTTGGTAAAGAGGATCTGGCTGGGCTGGGTCCTTCTGCCCGCTGTCTGGCAACTTCTGGTGACAGAGTGGGGAGAGCAGGTGTGGCCAGCTCTGTGCTAGGCAGTGCCCAGCCCTATTACAGGTCGCCCTCTCCACGGTCTCACGAGGTGTGCGTGATCATCATGTTAGGTGGGGCTGTAGGAATCGGGTGTCTGGATGGACTCCTGGCTTGGCCAGGGTCAAGCTAGTGAAGGATAGGACACGGCTTCAGACCCAGGCCTGCCTCCAACACTTGTGATCTTTACAACATTCAGTGCTGCATTTAATTCTTTTCGTGAATATATGTGTTTATTTTGTGCTGCCTAGTGGGTTTCTTTCCAGGTACCTCTTTGAAAGGTGTCTATCTTGGTTTTCTATTTTGCACCTTGCAAACATAAAGACCTTTGGGCCTGACAGGACGTGTTTGCCTATTTGATCTCACGTGATCCTCATGAAAAATTGGCCTTATTTCCAGAGAGGTGGGTAGGGGCCCTGACAGGCTGCTTGAGGTGGAAGGTTAAGGGGTAGCTGAATTGTCATGACTTGAGCCCTGAATGTGTCATAAGAAAATCTGGATTTGAGACCCCATTTCTGCCCATTTGTCAGCCAAGTGACCCTGGGCAGGTTTCTTCAAGCCTTGCTTTCCTCTCTAGGTGAACAAGTCCGCGGCTGTAAGCCTCAGGTAGCCCGGCAGGTGTGCTAATGATTCCGCATGTAGTAAGGACCTGACAAGATTTTGACTGGGGTGGGGGTGGGGAGTCCAAAATCAGAACCGAGGGACGTCCCTGGTGGTCCAGTGGGTAGGACCCTGCGCTTCCACTGCCGGGGGCCCAGGTTCCATCCCTGGTCGGGGAACTAAGATCCTGCAAGCCGCATGGCCTGGCAAAAAGCAACAACAAAAAACGCCCCAGAACTGATCTCTGCAGCGTGTGTGCGGGAGCAGTGTCAGATCAGGGCCCGTCTGTGAAATGGGCGCAGTGATGCTTGTCTTCCTGTCCTAGCTTGGGCTCCCCACGAAACAAGGATTTGAGTCCAAGTATTAGGTTGAACCACAGGAAACTGCCATTTTTAGGAGTCAAAGCAGTCCAAGAGCAGTTGTACGTGGTTCATATGGTTCACGAAGGTGGTGGATGGAACTCCAGGAAGGGAGTGAGAAAGTCAGTTGGGCAAACATGTTATCAACCAAGTTACCCTTGACTGAAGGCAACCGAGTTGAGTCTTGCTGGGGGCTCTGGGAAACTGTGTAGAACAGGCCTCGGCAAACTTCTGTAAAGGGCCAGACCCTGGATGTTTTAGTCTTTATAGGTCATAAGGTCACTGTCGCAACTGCTTGATTACACAGTTGGAGGGCAGCCACAGACAATAAGTAAATGGATGGCTGGGGCTGTGTTCTAATAAAACTTTATTTACAAAAATAGGCAGTGAGCTGGATTTAGCCCACAGGCCCTAGTTTACAGACCTCTGGAGTACAGCACGTACCTCTGTTATCCCACCCAGGAGTGAGGGAGCTCGGGAGTTTATACATCACCTCCTGTCAGTCACTGGTTGAAGGCCAAGGGTGGGATGAGGATGGGGTCAGGGCAGGGAGTTGTCTGTTGCCCTCAGGCCAAGCAAAACAGTTGCTGGCTGCAGGAGGTCAGGCCAGCGGTCACTGAAATGGTGAAGGGATATGGGGCAGAGGACGATGGCTCTTGCCAGCTCCAAGGCCTGATTGTGTTTGGAGAGTGTACTGGAGAGAAAGTGGCGGGGTGAACAGGAAAATGAGTTTTGGGTAGGGCCAGATGATTTAACTTCGTATTTCTAGCCTTTTCAGCCAGTTGTTACTTCCAGGCAAAAATTGGCTCTTGGCAGTCTTGTTCAAGTTTTCTACCTCCCATGCATCTGCTTGGGCAGTTTCGTCTTCTGCGATGCCCTCCCTTTCCTCCTTCCGGGCTCCGATGCCACCTCCTCAGGAAGCACACCTCTCCTCTCTCCGGTGGAGTTGATTGTTCCTCCTGGTTGTTCACTTGGCACTCTGAGCTTCTCTTCTCTCTCTCAGCAAAGTCTGGCTGATACCAGTTTTCACTGCCACACTGAGAGCCCCTCCAGGTCAGGGACTGTGTGATTCTCGGTTGCATCCCACCCAGGGGGGTACTGATTTGGGAAAGGTGGAGCTGAACCCCAAACCTTCCCCTCATTCCCAGCCTCCCCCTCTGCTTCTCTCCCCTCCATCTCTCCCCTCTCCCGTTCTTCTCCCATAGCTGCTGATGGCCAGGCCCCGTCTTAGGTGCTGATGACCCAAGACAAGCCCAGTCTTTGCCCTCATGTAGTTTACAGTCTGGGGGGAGGGAGACATTTGACAACCCAAAGGAACAACTAATAATTCGATCGTTACTGTGCTTAGTGCCACACAAGTCAAGTGCAGGGTGCCAGGGGAGGCTGGAGCTGGAAGAATTGACCTGGGGGAGGAGGCAGCTAAGCTGAGACGTAAGGGATGAGTAGAGTTGGCCAAGTGAAGGTGGGGGAGTGGAGGGGAGTGAGACAGGATGCCATGATGCTGTGAGCATGGACTTGTGAGTCAATTAGGGGAGTTGGGGGGGTGGTTCGAATCTTGGATTCTCTCAGTGTGGCTGTCTCTCCCTTCCCTCATCGGTCTGTCTTCCTCCTCTTTCTCTCTCTCTTGTTCTCTCTCTCTCTCACACACACGCATGCACATGGATGGAAATATTGACCCTAATTGCTTCTCTGGGGCAGAATTATGGGTAGTTTTTCTTTTCTAGTTTGCACTTCTTTGGTATTTTCCAAATTTTCTATGATGGATGCGTCAAGGCAAAAGTTGAAGTCTTCAGCATCTGGAGACCACACTCCCACTTGTAGTTGTGTGACCTTGACCACGTTGTTTAATCGCTCCTGCTTCTTTCTCTCTCTGTAAGATGAGGACGGTGATGATTAACACACGGTGCCCATCACATTCTGACGCTTCACCTCCCTTAACTCCTTAGAGCCTCACGGCTACGCTGTGAGGCAGGTACTGTCACTATCCCTGCTTTATAGATGAGGAAACAGGCACGGAGAGGTTAAGCACGTTGCTCAATATCACACTGTTAGTAAGTTAGAAGCAGGATTGAAACCCAGCTGTCTGACTCCAGAGTCTGAGCTTACCCACTTGGCTCTGCCGCCTGGATCAGGATGAGAATAAATGAGAGGACACCTGTCAAGCCTTTAGCATAGCACCTGGCACACATTTAGTGCTCTATAGATATGAGCTCTTGTTATTATTAGCAGCTGTGCAAAGGCCCTGGGGTAGGAATGGCACATGGTGTTTTGAAGGCACTTCTGGTTAGTGAAGCAGCAGGACTGGATCGTACTAGGTCTTCAAAGTCAAGAATCTTGTACTTGAGCTTAAGGACAATTGAACCCTGTTGGGTTTTTAGCAGGGAAGTGACAGGCTCAGATCTGGGGTTTGCAAAGACCTCTCTGGCCGTGGATGGGAAGAATGGAGCCAGGAGGCCCAGGCATGGCTCCCTTTGGTTATGGCGACTCTCCCCAGATGGGTCGGACATCCCAGCGTTGAGTCCTCAGACCCTGGCAGTGAGGATGTTCTGCTGTCTAGGCTGGCTGTGCGGGGCACAGCACAAGACACGGAAGTCAGGAGTGTGTCACCAAGCTGGTCTGGTGATGTGGGGAGGCTGGGAAGTGCCAGTTTGAAGGCAGGAACAAATTACCCTCCTGGAGATGAGGCCGGTCCGGCTCCTGTCGTGTTGCATTATTAAATTTGTAATCTTCATTCTAATATTTCCCAGCAGTGAATAAGAACCAAATTTAAAATGCGGGCTTTACATTTCTGGAATGAAGCTCTTTGTCAGGAACTCGCGAAACCCATAATTTCTCTCCAGAGGTGAATGTCTACATCCTTAAGAAAAAATTAAAATAAAAAAATAAATAAAGGAAAAGCACTTTTTTTTTTTTTTTTGGCTATGTTGGGTCTTCATTGCTGCACGCGGGCTTCTCAGTGTGGTGGCTTCTCTTGTTGTGGAATTCAGGCTTTAGGCGCGCAGGCTTCAGTAGCTGTGGTACACGGGCTTCAGTAGCTGTGGCACATGGGCTTAGTTGCTCCACAGCATGTGGGCTCTTCCCAGACCAGGGAATCGAACCCGTGTCCCCTGCATTGGCAGAGGGACTTCCCCTGCGCCACCAGGGAAGTCTCAGGAAAACCACTCCTTAGTTAAAGGTTGGGTTTGAAGGTTTTTCTGCAGCCCTAACCCTGGCAACAATTGAGAGTGGGGTCTGTATATCTCCAGCCCCAGAAAAGGCTCAAAGTAGGACTGGGTCTACAGATGCCCTGGGCCTCCCGAGATATTTAAACCCCTCAATCTGGGCTTTGCTAGGGAAGAAAGGTAGGAAAAGCCTCATGCCCACCTCACCCCCAAATCTGTTGATTTGTGGGGATTTTTTGGTCTTTGGCCATGCAGCATGCGGGATCTTAGTTCTCTGACCCAGGGATTGAATCTGTGTCGTGGAAACATGGAGTCTTAACCACTGAACTGCCAGGGAAGTCCAGAGTCTATTGATTTGTGAAAGGGTTTGGTAAAAATTTGGACCATGGTCTTTAGGAGAATTGCCCTGTGTCAGGCTCTGATGGGTTTTCTGAGGCCTGTTTGGTGGGTGGTGGACCCGGCAGCTGGTAGAACCATGGGCTGTGTTCTTCCTGCCTTTATATTTGGCAAGAAGGGCTCTGATCTGGAGTCACCAGCACTATTGGGCTGATCTCCAGCCCCCCTCATCAGGAGAGGAATCTATGGGGGAACGGGGACATGCCCACCTGACCCCTCTTTCTAGGCCATGTTCCGGGTATGTGGGACCCCGGAGTTCCCCGTCCAAATGGCCCTGAGTCAGCATCCAGGGTCTGTCCAGACCCCTTCTCTAGGCCCGTTCTCCATCACGGATGTCCTAATACGTGGCCCCAGAGTAGCTGTTTGTGGAGGTAAGAACAGAGCACAGGTGTACAGAGTGGGCCCCTGGATACGTGGAGGCAAGGAAGAAGGGAAAGGCTGGGCTGCAGGGAGGGCCCATATTCAGCTCCTTTCTCCACATTCAGTCATGAACTCAGAGCATTCTAAATTTGAACCTGTGCTGGCCTTCAAGGTCATTATGAAGGCATATTTGTCAGAGTGGCAGGATAGGACATATTTTATTTAAGAGCCTGATTTATAACTTTTAAATATTTAGAATAAGTATGAAGGCCTCCATTGTACTTTTGCCCTGGGCCCCCCACTACTGGGTGGGGGCTTTGCATCATCCTTTGAACTGAAAGAGCTGCCCAGGAATGGCCCTTGCCCCTGGGTCCCACATGCGGGCCCTGGTGCACGCACACGGCTTAGATGGCACGTTTGTGCCAGCTAGAGAAAGACACATCTCACACCCACCCCAGGTGATCGAATGTAAAGTGGTACCTCCGTAGGAGGATGAATTAGAAAAAGGCCCGTGGGTTGTACCACCTGGCCAGTGAAAACAGGCTGTGTTTCTGCCCACCTGAGTTGGGCACCTTTGTGCAGGTAGCATGTCCAATAGTTCACAGGGCCCCCAGGACCTGAATCAGAGAGGGGCCCTGAGCAAGACCAGAAGGGAAAGTGCTGACACTTTGGGGTCCCAAGATAATCATTAAAGTTGTTTTACATTTTCAGTAAGTATCCTCATCATGATAGCAAATGTTTATTTTGTGTTTCTCACATGCCGGGTACTCTGAGCACTTTACCTGGAGTATCCTGTGGAAACATCAGAATATGAAGGGGGTACAATTGTCATGCCCACTGTACAGATGAGGAAATTGAGGCTCAGAGAAGAGAGGCCCATCTCTGGCCCAGGGTCATTCAACAGTAAGGCTGAATGCAGATGTGCCTGGGCCCACGAATCTATGGGCCTGACCACTGCTCTACACTGCCCTTTCTCATTTCAAAAAGTGTTATTTATGCAGTCAGTGTATTTACTGACCCCCCTACTCCAATGTGCTGGATGCTGAGGTAGGTGCAGAGTAGGACGGGGGCCTCCTGCAGCCAAGAGGGAGAGAGACAAGCAGAGCAGATAATTGGGTGACCCCATTGAGCGGGGGTGCTGAGTACAGCCTTGAGGGGTGAGAAGCTGTTTGCCAGGCTGGAGTGGCAGTGGGGGAGGGAGGTCCTGCAGGACCACACTGTTGTCCTGTGTGGTCAGGGAGGAGCGTCCTGAGGCTTATTGATGCCTTGTGGGTAGGTGCGTTAAGAGATGGGTATGGGTCTACAAAACAGAAATAGAGTTACAGATGTAGAAAACAAACTTATGGTCACCGGGGTGTAAGGGGGGGAGAGATAAATTGGAAGATTGGGATTGACATATATACACTACTGTATATAAAATAGGTAACTAATAAGGACCTATTGTATTGCACAGGGAACTCTACTCAATACTCTGTAATGGCATCTAGGGGAAAGGGATCTAAAAAAGAGTGGATGTATGTATATGTATAACTGATTAACTTTGCTGTACACCTGAAACTAACACAACATTGTAAATCAACTGTACTCTGATAGAACTTTAAAAAAAAAGAGAGAGATGGATGTGGGGAGGAGATGGGGCCAGGAAAGGGCGGTGGCAGGTTGGGAAAGGGTCTGGAGCCGTGCCCAGGACCCAGCCCTTCTTGAAGACCAGAGCTGTGTCATCCTCTTCAGGCCTCTTGGGTCCCTGCTGAGAGGAGTGGTACTTACCATCTCCACCCACCAGTACCATCCTTTTCAAAGTCAGAAAGCCAAGATTGAAAGGGGAGGAAAGGGTCTTTTGGTGCATTTCCAGCTGGGTTGGGTTTGGAACCCAGGCCTCTGAGCCCTCCCAGGCTGTAGTCTAGTCCCTTCACAAGCTGGAAGAGTGGGAGAGTTACTCCTTATCATTTTAGTTTCTTAAAACAGTCTTGTGCTTTCACAAGTTTCAAACGCTTGTACAGTTATTCTGGCTTGCATTTTCTGAGCACACGCCATGTTCCAGTGCCGTGCTAAGATTTCATGCGTGTTACCTTGGACAGTCCTCAGAGCGAACCTCTGAGGGAGGTCCTGTTGCTGTTCCCATTTTACAGATGAGGAAATGAAGGACTTCTCCCAAGGTCACCCAGCTAGCAAATGGCAGAGCCAGTTTCCTTGAGCCTAACATCCTCAGTCTATGCTCTGTGTACCCAAACTTTGAGAAAATGCAGAGAAAGCACAGAGAAAGAAAATTAAAATGACTCCAATTCTATAATCCAAGAGCAGAATGTTTAACCATTGGGGCTGTTTCTCTCCAGTTGTATGTATATGTGTGTGTGTGCAGTTACATGTGTTTAAACCAAGGCAGGGTCAAGCTGTGGTACTGTTTTGTAAACCGAAGCCCCTATTTAAAAATCACCTTAAAAGGACCTTCACTGGCTGGTCTTTACAGGGACACTGATTTCTAGGATCAGGTCTAGAACTGCATCAGACTTGCCAAGGCAGGACCAGGGACAGCACCAGGCAGCTCACTCTAATAGCCACGGTTCATTTTTGTTCCTGCTTTCCGCTCCTGTTCTTGTGAAAAATAAAATAAAATAAATTTAAAAACCGACAGACCTACCCAGGATTTTATTCCATGCCTGGCCCGGCATTTAAATGCAAGAAGCAGAAGGCGTGCGAGCTATAAATAGACCCGGCTGCTTCTGAACAGTGGCAGGGAGAATTTGTAGGTCCTGTTTCCTCCGAACCTGGTGACCTGGATTACTTCCTTCCCGCAGCGGTTGCTTTCCTCACTACCCCCTCTGCCCATCCTTTGTGGAGCAGAGCAAGTCCCTCTCTGCAAATGCTTGGTGAGCGTCTACACTGAGCCTAGGTCCTGAGCGAGCCACCAACCAGCCCCATCACAGGCTGAGGTAGCGAGGGTGGATGTGAACATGCACATCCACAAATGAAGATCTGGTCATTGGAGAAGCCCAAAGAGGGGTCCCTAGTTCTGGGAGTGAGGAGAGGCTTCCTGGAGGAGGGGATGCTGAAGCTGGAGAAGGGAAAGAGGAGACCGGGAACCTGGGGAGGGAGTGGCCTGGGAGAAGGAGTCTCTGGGACCGTGGGTATAATGCTTGCTACAGAGCAAGGTTTCGTTGTTAGCAAGCGATCGTGTGATTCTTGAGGGCACATCCTGGGTTCCTTTGGTTACTCCCATGACTTCTGGGATCCAGTGATGCTGGGTCCAGAGGCTGCTCAGCACTTCACTGGCCCAGTAATTCTTCACCTGCTTTGCCCATGTTCTTGCATCTGGAACCAGGATCCTGAGTGACTCAATTAAAAACCTCAGATGGAACGTGGAAACCTACTGCTTCACGAGCTCCCCAGGTGATTCTCATGTTCCACGTCACTTGGGATTTGCGGTGCTGACCCAGGCTCCCATCTGGGGCCCATGCCTTAGACCGCCCCCCACCCCCGGGTCCAGTCTCCCTTGAATGACAGTGAAGGGAGCGCACACCCTCTTAGGGCAATGGGGCAGTTCCTTCCATTGACAGACAGCTCAACTGCAGAAAGTCCTTCTCCCCTTGTGCCCAGAGTCACTGTCACCATTAATCCTAACATAGCAATGATACTGAAAATTAAATTTGTACAATCCTTTGCTGCCTACAAAATACTTATTTCATTCTAGAGGAGATAGGTTTTAAATTCAGGCAAACCTGCATTTAAACCCCACCTCCCCTTGTTTGTCCTACCCTGTTGGCTGTGTCCTTAAACAAATGACTTAACCTCTCCATGTCTCAGCATCCTTATCTCTTAAATGGAGATAATAATAGTATTGATACGTACCTCTCAGGGCATTGGGAGAACTGAGTAACATGGCCTGTTGCAGGTTCAGTGCAGTAGTAAGGCACTCACTCCATAATAGTTTATTATTATCATTATTACTGCTACTAGTTACATAAAATATTTACATGGTAAACGCAACATCCAAGAGGTTTTTATTGAGCACTGAATATGTGCCCTACTGTGGGTGATGAGCTGCATCGCCAAAAAGTTCTCACTAAATGGCAGTCATCAATATCAGTATTATTAGGATGATTTGAGCCTTACAGAGTTGCTGGAGTAGGTGGTAAAATCACACACCTTTTACTGATAGGAAGATGAGGCTCAGAGGGTTAAGGGGTTCCTAAAGCCCACTCAGCTGATAAAGAGGTGGGATGGGAATTTAATCCGTGTCTTCCATCTAATCCTCTTCTTTTCTCCCACCTTCAGTAGGCTTTTGGAACAGTCAGTTGTGAAGGAATGAAGGAAGGACAGAAGGGAAGGGGGGGGGAGGGAGAGACCATTATGTACAGGGTTAAGGGGCTCCTCCAGCCTTAGCCCCCATGGTTTCCTCCATGTCGGGCAGGTTTGCGAGGTCCTTTCTCTTTTCTCCCTCCACAATATTCCACCGGGGATATCCAGTTTTGTTGCCTTCAAGCAACTTTCAGGCATAAAGGAGTCCTTGGGGAGCACTGTGTGGCCTGGTAGCTCAGCATGCTCCCCCAGGCTGAGTTTCTGGCCTGAGTGCGGTCTAGGTCTTCTGATCTGCCCTGGCAGCTGTGGGTGCCGTTGTCACCTTGTCCACTGTCTGCAGCTCCCACTCCACCCTGAGTCACTGCCTGGTGCCCACAGCATGGCATCCCCAAGGCCAGGGCCCACCAGATTTGTTGGGTCCAAGGCTTGCCCTTGGACTGCAGAACACCCCCTGCTTTCGGCCTCCTTCCCATCCAAGGAAAACGAGCAGGAGCTTCAGCCACTCAGTTCTCTCTCCCAGGGAACTGGCTGTTTGGCCGGATCTCTCTCCATTGGGTAAAAGGCCCCGCCCCCGTTAAAAAAACTGCAGACTTCCACAAGGCGATGGGAAATGTTGTAGCTAGCAGAGAATCCCTGTAATCAGACATACAGGCATGTTTCTTGCTGGCAAGGTGGGTCCCAAGCCAATGGCTCTCATGCCTTTTATTCTGTACAAGATGTCGACTTAAGCGTCCCTCTTACAAGCCATCCTGAGCTTGCTCTCTCCCATGAACAACTTCAGTTGCCCTATTCCCATCTCACCTTCCATTCACTTCATTGATCAGGCAAATCTAATTTCCAGTAGCCTCTGATGGTGGGAAAATGCTGGGTTGAGAGTCAAGAGACCAGATTCTAGACCACTGCTGATAGAAATTTCTGCAATGGAATGTTCTGTTTCTGTGCTGTCCAAAACGGCAGGGACTATCCACAGATGGCTGTTCAGCACTTTAACCATGGTTAGTGCAACAGTGGAACCAAATTCTTAATTTTTGAAAATTGCAATTAATTTAAGTGGTCACATGTGGCTCGTGGCTACTATATTGGGTAGTACAGCTCTAGACCCAGCTCTAAATACATTGAGCTCTGAGAGCTTGAGCACGTTTCGTTTTGTTTTGTTTTGTTTTTTAAGAACTTTCATTGAGATACAGTTAACATACAATAAACTGCATATATTTAGAGTGTACAATTTGGTATCCCAATCTCCCAATTCATTCCCCCCAACCCTCCCCGCTTTCCCCACTTGGTGTCCATATGTTTGTTCTCTACATCTGTGTCTCTGTTTCTGCCTTGCAAACCAGTTGATTTGTACCATTTTTCTATAGTCCGTATATATGTGTTAATATACAATATTTGTTTTTCTCTTTCTGACTCACTTCACTCTGTATGACAGTCTCTAGGTCCATCCGTGTCTCTACAAATGTCCCAGTTTCATTGCTTTTTACAGCTGGGTAATATTCCATTGTATATACATACCACATCTTTTTTATCCATTCATCTCTTGATGGACATTTAGGTTGCTTCCATGTCCTGGCTATTGTAAATAGTGCTTGAGCACGTTTCTTGCCTCTCTGGGAAGTTGAGGAGTGCAATTCAGGAATCCAGAAGGAGGATGTAGGGAATAGAGACTGAGGTCTGTGGTCGGCTACATCTGCAGTAGGTTCTAGTCCTGTCAAATACCAGCTGTGTGATCTTGGGCAAGTCACTCAACCTCTCTGTGCTTCAGTGTCCCCATTTGTAAATGGGGCATAGTAACCATCACCTCAGGGGGTTAAATGAAATACCATGAATCTCTTAAGTGCCTTACTCCCAGTAGGCTTTTGACAAATTGTAGAAGTAGGAACCCATGTTCTCCTCCTGCCTCTTTGGATAACTCTAACAATTCTTGTTTTAGCTACAAATGTATGTAAAGTGCTTCCTTTGGGGGCCAGAAGTCATCACCTTGACCTCTTGAGATTATGTATATGTTGTGTCATTGTGCATCTATATATATGTTTTTTTCTGGAGAAAACCAGAATTTTTTAAAAGGGAGATAAACAGCTTTCAAAAGATTTGTGAAGGAGTCCAAAAGGTTTGAGAACTCAGGCAAGGAAAGAAACTGGTACTCAAAGGGCCTGTGCAACAGGGCTGGTGTGATCAGAAGACAACAGACTCTGGCCCCAGGCAGCCAGCGTTCTGGTTGCAGCCTTGCCACCTCTAAGCTGCATAAACCGTGTTGAACTTCAGCGTCCCCATCTGTAAATGGGGGTCATATAGGAGCTATTTCCTGGGTGGTCTTGGGGATCAAATAAGTGAATCCAGGTTAATTGTGTAGCATAGCGTACAGCACATGGTCGGTGCCCAGTGCGTGCTAGCTGCTTTATCAGAGGCAGCAGTGGCAGCACCATCCTTTCCATCCACTGTGTGTGGGGCTTGATGCAAAGTATGTCTGCCTTCCCAAGTCTGTCCTTCCTCACCTGCCGCATCATCTCAGACTTCACCTCAAACTGCTCCCCTCACCCTTTCTGCTCCAGCCACTCTGGCCTCCCTGTTTGTAAATCCACCTTGGAGTCTGTATGTCTGTGTTCTCTGTGCTGGGAGCACTTTCCCCCCAGATATCCACGTGGCTCATTTCTTCACCTCCTTCATGGATCATGGTGAGGCCTCCCTGACCTCTGTCTAAAACTGAAACACCCACCCCTGCACTCATCACCTTCTAACACCCGCTGTGTCTTCACATATCTGTGGGCTTTGGTGTTTGCTTGCCTCTCCTGGATCGGAGCTTCAGGAGGACAGATGGTTTCCCTTATTTTTGTTCCTTACTTTAGCTCCAGTGCCTAGAACAGTACTTGACATATAGAAGGTGCTCAGAAAAATGCTTGGCGAGTGAGTGAATGAGCGAATGGATCTCATTCGGTCTGAGACAGGCTCCTTCAGGATCCTCAAACTCCAGGAGATGTCTCCTGTGTAATATGTCCAATCAATAAATATTCCCTGTGTGAACTCGCCTCTGTGTCAGGTTATGTCTTAGGTTCTGGGGACAGAAAGATGAACGTCCCAGCTCTTGAAGAACTCATAGGCCTGGGGAGTGGGGGTGGGGTGACCACAACGATGTTCTCTTCCAAGCACCTACCACAGTTGTAAGTACCGAATTGTTCTGGCATCCTGTTTTCGGCCCGTTTTCTACCCTAGACTTGGAAGGGCTCTGTGGACAAGGACCCCCATATATTTTGCTCCATGCTCTGTCCTCAGCACTATTAATACAAGGCCAGGCATGTGTATGTAGACAGGATGCGTGAATGGATAGATACAGGATGTGGTGGGATGGGAACTGGCAGAGGGTCTGTGGTTGTACCAAGGAGGAATTCACATGGGAGGTGAGGAACCTTCCCCTGTCCCTTGGCAGCTTGCCTTGACTCTCAATTGGTCAGCGATGGAGCATCTTGGTGGTGATGGGAGCGTGGTGGCTTCCCCTCCCTCAGGAGGCTGGGTGGCCCGCTGCAGCCCTTCTATATTTCAGCTTCTGCCTGCGCCTCTGTCCTTGGAGTTAAAAATAACCAAAGATGGGTGTGCAAGGACACACTGTCCTTCTCTGCTGTGGAGCAGGGATTCTGCTACCTTGTCTCAAAGGGGGCTGCCGGGTAGCGGGTTTGAAAAGCCAGCAGCATAAAGAATTATCCCTTCCTGCCCCCTTGAGGACAAGCACAGACCTCACTTTCCCCGATCTGGGATGACTCTAAATGAGTTATGGAATGTCACAGCTGGAAGGGCTCTCCAGAGTAGGCTGGTTACCTGGCAGGAAGCCCATAGCCCTCCAGGTCTGGGACCTTGGCAGACATTATCAATCAATTAAGGCCCCCCTTTCCTGGGACCGTGGTGGGCATCACCAATCAATCACAGCACCCTTTTCTGCCAAATCCAGACACAGTCTAAGAATTCTTAACATGGGATATTTTAGGCAACAGCTACCAGAGTTAGCAAAAAAAGAGAAAACCTATTTATCATCATAATCTAGTCCAGTCCCTTCATGGTAGGGAAACTGAAACTCAGAGAGGGACAGAAACTTGTCTGATTTTCCACAGGAGGTCCATAGTGGAGCTAGGAGCAGACCCCGTAGTCCTAACTCTGCTGGGACTTTTTCCCTCTGTCCCCTACTTCCTCCTCTTTTCCATGAGAACTAAGGTTTGTCCAAAAGAAGGATTTTTTAATCCTTGGACTGCAAGCCTCAAAATTTTATGCAGTGTACTGCGTGTATGTGCTGACAGGTACTTTTCTAAGGAAAATGAGAATAGTTTCCATCAGCTTCTCAAGAGGATCCTTGCACAACCAGGGAAGGCAAAGAAATCAGAAAAGAGAGTGAGTGGAATGGGTTAGCAGACCAGCAGCATCGGCTTCACCTAGGAGTTGTTAGAAATGTAGACTCTCTGGCCCCACCTGGAACTAAAGAATCAGAATCTGCATTTTAACCAGATCCCCAGGTGATTTGTTTGCACATTCAAGTTTGAGACGCATAGGGCTGGAGTTGGGAAGTGTAGCCTTTGGCTTCCTGAAAGTGTATGGAGTACTTACTGAGGGCCAGGCACCCTTGCCAGTCTATAAGAGGGCCATGGTCCTTGCTGTCATTTGAAAGAAAGAAACCTAGTCTCCTTAATCAAGATGGGGCCCAGCTCTGCTGCAGCTCTGCTAAGGCCAGATCAAAGGAGGGATTTGTTTTAACTGTTTGAAGGTAAAGGATAGAACTTCCATCTAGCGAGTATGAAACCCCAGCATGCATTAAGCGAGTGTTGGGGGGAGGTTCTTGCCTGGAAAGACTTAGGAGGGTGCTGAGTTAGCTGCCCTTCTGTGTAGTGGTGCCAAGAGGGATGGTTTTTAAACAGCCATGGGATTGGATGAGTTGAGTGGGAGCAAAGAGGGTGTGCTGCTGGAGGCCAGCGTCACCAGCCGCCTCTGGTACTGAGAGCTGCTCATCTAAGGTGGGTGTGCTCTGATGAGTACTGGTGCCAGGTGGTTCCAGCTGGTACCATTGGGTCTCAGGTGATCCTGGCTAGTTCTTCTGGGTCTGATAGGCTCTGAAGGAAGCTGACCACATGTAGCCTGAGGAAGGTGGTATTGGGGGGGGCCAGGGGCACAGAAGAAGGTTTGCCCTGGTGAGGCTGTCATTAAGGAATTCACACCCTGTCCTCCAGGTGACCACTGCATGTTTCATCCATGTGCTATTGTGAGGATCTGAGTGTGTGTGTACTTTGAAGATGGCACACCTGGGGTCCAAACCTTGCAACCCAGACCTTGTCTGGCCTTCCCACAGGCTTTGTGTGCTGGCCTCTTGCTCAGCTGGAGCCCTCTGCTGGCCCTGGCAGAGGCCAGTGCTGACCTGAAAAGCCTACTCACCCTGACACTGTTGGCTCCTTGATTCCCTGGGGGTCAGTATAGAATAGGGGTTAACAGCAGGGCCTGGGAAGTCTCACACACACACATCCACGCACACGCGTGCACACACACATACACACACACACACACACACACAGAGCTTTACTGAGATAATTCACATACCATGCAATTCATCTATTTAAAGTGTACAGTTCAGGACCTCCTAGGTGGTGCAATGGGTGAGAATCCACCTTCCAATGCAGGGGACACGGGTTCAATCCCTGCCCCGGGAAGATACCACATGCCGTGGAGCAACTAAGCCCGTGCGCCACAACTGTTGAGCCTGCGCTCTAGAGCCTGTCAGCCACAACTACTGAGCCCATGCGCCACAACTACTGAAGCCCACGTGCCTAGAGCCCATGCTCTGCAACAAGAGAGGCCACTACAATGAGAAGCCTGCGTACCACAGTGAAGAGTAGCCCCCACTCGCCGCAACTAGAGAAAACCCGTGTGCAGCAACAAAGACCCAACACAGCCAATAAAATAAATAAATGAAAAAAAAAAGTGTACTGCTTAAAAAAAAATGTACAGTTCAGTGGGTTTTTACTATATTCACAGAGTTATGAAGTCATCAGCACAGTCAACTGTGGAACATTTCTCCCTCCCAAACCCCCAAAAGAAACCTGTACCCATTAGTCATCATACTCCAGATCCCCTCACCCCAGCCCCTAGCAACCACTAATCTGTTTTTTCTGTGTCTATGGATTTAGCTCTTCTGGGCACTTCATAAATAGAATATGTGGTGTTTCCTGACTGGCTTCTTTCATTTTGCACATTTTCAAGGCTCATCTCTGTTGTAGCATTTATCAGCAGTTCATTCCTTTTTATGGCTGAATAATACTCCAATAGCTGGATATACATTTCGTTTATGGAGTCATCAGTTGACGGACATTTGGGTTGTTTCCAGTTTTTTGACTATTATGAATAATGCTGCTGTGAACATCTGTGTTCAACTCATTGTGTGGATAGGATGGGTTTGTCTCTACACCACTCACTTGCTCTGGGACCTTGGGCAAACTGCTTCAGTTCTCAGAGGCTCAGTTTTCTGAGGACTTCTGGGAATTGAGGACGCTGCTATCTATCTCAGAGTATTATTGATAATAGTGGCTATAATTTACTGAGTGCCTTTATTATTTATTTATTTACTTACTTACTTACTCACTTACTTATTTTTGTCTCACCACGTGGCATGTGGGATCTTAGTTCCCCGATCAGGGGTCGAACCTGGGCCCCTGCAGTGAGAGCACTGAGTCCTAACCACTGAACAACCAGGGAATTCCCCTGAGTGCCTTTATCTTATCACGACAGTCACTGTACATACACTGTGTTCTTGAGTTCAGCCCCACAAGGGGCATGAGAAGATTTGTTTCGCAATTAATGTGGACTTGTGCTATAATAGGCTAACATGCTGCCTTGTTACAGCAAATCATTTGCTGGCTTGATAAGTTCTCTTCCCAGTGCATGTGCCTAAGGAGAGAGCTTCCTTACCTCCCCTGCACCTTTGGCCTTTTCACATTACTGGGGGCATATTTTTATCTTTACTTTTGTATATTTAAAAGAGACAATTTTTGTTTTTGTTTTTGAAATATACATAGAGAAAAGTGCAGTAATTAGAAGAGCTATCTCAAGGTTCCATCATTTCTGTTTTCTCTCTGCCATGAGAATAGCATGTCCTAGATAGGACTTACTCCTTCATCCTGGATCCCAGAAGAATTCAGGGTGTAGAGCCATAGCTAACTCACAGTGGACATTTCTTATGAGCAAGAACATGGTTCCATAAGCCGCTGAGACTTGGGGGTCACTTGTTACTGCAGCACAACCTAGTGAGAGCTGACCAATACTTTTAATCCTTACAACTATGTAAGGTGGGATCCGTTACTATTTCTGTTTTTTTGAGGGAACCAAGGCTCAGAGAGGTTCAGTAACTTTCTTTCGTTTACTCAGATAGTCACACAGGGACGTGTCAAGTCCCAAACCCAATTATTCAGGCTCCAGAGCCTGTGCTCTTAAGAAGACGGAAGTACGTGGGCTGTTTGGTGAATGATGAGTAATCCAGTGTGGATGGAACACCTGGTATGTGCGTGATGTCAGACTTATAGTATAGGTTTGGGGCAGATCCTGGAAGCCTTGAAAGCTGTGTGGATTGTGAAGCTTCCTAGTGCCAGATGGGACTATAGACTCTACCTTTTACTCACAACCTAACTTCTCCCAAAGCTTGCTCAGCTTGTCACAAGAGCTGGTGGGAATGACTTCCTGGGGAAACATGGGAGTTGTAAATTGTCTTCCTTCCAGTGATTGCTGAGATGCCCCTTCTACAGAAAGTCTTCCCAGCCTGGAGTCTTCCTATGCTCTCGGTAGACTGGGAGCTGGAATAGAGTGAATGACATTCCCCTGGCCATCCCTGCTAAGTGTAGGACCTTCTCCTCCCTCAAATGCATTTGCTCTGCATTCAGAACTCTTTGTCCTTAGTTTGTATTTTGGTTCCACATTTTTGCCTTCTCTCTACATGTTTTCCATTTGTCAATATTGCCTTTGGTTGTGGTCTCCCAGAGGGTAGCACTTCTGTCTATAATTAAAATTTTATGGTTTTATTTGTAGTCAAGTATAACTCAGCATTAAAATAATTTTCCTTACAACCCAGACCCTGCCTCTACTTCCAGTGCTGTATTAATTACTCTCCTCCTCAGCTCTCATAATATTGTGTATTCCTGCCCTTGAACTATACTATATTGTAATTATAACACCTTGTGTTAATATTGCCCCTTTACTTGGCTGACTCCTGGTAGACTGGGAGTTTCAGCCAGGTCTGGGTTTAATTCACCTGTGTTAGGAGTCTCCAGCACAGGCCCTGGCACTGAGTAAGCACTTAGTAAGAATTTGATGAATAAATGATAATTATTTATCTGTTTCATCTCCCCTCCCCGTCTATTAACTGTAAGTTCCTTAAGGACAAGGACTGTGTCTTATTAGAATCTGCAAGACCAAGAAAAGCATGATATAGGAAATGAGCTCAATAAATACATACTTCACTGGATGAGTGAGAATAACATTTCCTTCCGGGAACAGAACTCTTTAGGGCCGTAAAGCACATTTATATACATTACCCAGTTGATCCTCTCAAAATCATCAAATTCTCCCTGTCTGGTGTTCTCAAATCCTTATCACGTGCTCTTTGCCTCCCTTGCTCTACCTATTTCATCTGTGCATCTTCATGATTTCTCCTTCTTCCCCCTTCAATTCCTCTTGGGGAAAGGTCTTAGGGACCCTGCCCCCACGCCAGTGAAAAGTGGCCTAGAGGGCCAAGATCACGCTCCCATTGAACAGCTTTGCCACCTTGGGCAGGTTCACTATCTTCCTTGAGTCAGCTTACTCTTCTGAAAATGAAGACACTCGTGGTTGTGAGGCTTGGATGAAGTAATGTATGCTGAGCACCTATCATAGGCTCTGGTTGAGCCCAGTAAGTGGGAGTTCCTATTTTTTACATGGAAAGGTGGAATCTGAGATATCAGCAAGCCTGTGGGAAGGAACTGTGGTTTTATTTTATTTTGGCCGCACTGTGCAGCGTGCGGGATCTTATTAGTTCCGGACCAGGGATCGAACCCATGCTCCCTGCAGTGGAAACGTGGATTCTTAACCACTGGGCTGCTAGGGATGTCCCCAAAAACTGTGGTTTTGAAACAAACAGGAGATAGGGTTGCTTTGTTCTCCCCTCCTTGTGAGCTCTTACTGCTGCCTCAGGCAAGCCCAGACCCTGGTCCTGGTCAGCACCATGGACAGTTACTGCTGCCTCTGGCTGTCTGGCTCATTACAAGGCACAACTTCATTTTATGTACCACCAAGACAGATAAAAACGTGTCAGAATTTAACTCTGTCATGCCATCAGTTGTCACTCACATCTTAATTTCAGAGATGTTGAAAAATATGTCTCAGAGTCAATGAAATAATGACAATTTTCTGAGAGATGGTATCAGTGAGCCGTTGGCCCCGACCCTTGAAGAGGTTAATTATAACTGCCCGCACTTTTTGAATGCGTACTGTGTTCCAGGCCTTTTTCACTCCTCCCTTTCCTGTCCTGGGTGCTGTCTGCCCTCAATGCATTCACTTAACAAATACTACACTTGGGGAATATACCTGTAAGCCAGATAGACCGTTAATCAACAGTTTTCTCAGTATCCTTCCCCAAATATTCTATTCCTGAGCCTCATTTCTTCAGACTATTGCTTTTTGCTGAAGGATAATCTTAGTGTTAAGCTTTCCAGTCCACATCATGCCTAACCCATTTAAAGAGCGTGTCAAATGCATATTCTGTGACCTAGTAATTTCATTCCTAGGTATATGCCCAGAAGAAATGTACACAGATGGTCACCAAAAGACACGTACAAGATTGTATCTGGCAGAGCTGTTTGTCATATCTCCAAACTGGAAACTACCCAAATGCTCACTGGCAGTAGAAAGAATAAAAATAATTTTGATATATTCACACAATAAAGCCACGGGAGTGAATGAACTGCAACGAAACAATCAATGTGGATGAATCGCACAAACATAACGTTGAGTGAAAGAAGTCAGATACTAAAGAGTGTGTACTGGATGATTCTGTGTATATGGAAGTACAAAACAGGCAAAACCAATTTGGGCTGTTAGAAGCTGGGATAATGCTACTCTTGGAGGAGTAGTCATTGCTACTCATGAGGGGCTTCTAGTAATGCTCTGTTTCTTGATCTGGGTGCTGGTTCTAGAAATGAGTGCACTTTGTAATATTCATCAAGCTGTATACTTAGAGTTGTATACTATATAATTGTACACTTTGTATATTATACTTCAACAAACAGTTGTTTTAAAAACATCTTTCTCCAGAGAAGAGAATGCTGAGAGTTTCCTATGCAGGATGATAGGTAAGACATTTGGGGGTAGGCTGTCACATGGAATATTTGAAGTTACCTGAATTATTCAGTGTGAATGGAATGTAGAGCACATTGGGGAAAGGGGGCAGAAAACAAGACTGGAAATATAACTTGGGACCAGGTCAGAAAGGTAGTGTGTGTTAAAGCCATTGGAATTTATTCTGCAAGCAATGGGGTACCATTGGAGGTTTTAAATCAAAGAGGTGACATATTCAGGATTGAGTTTTAGAAAGTTCATGCAGGCCACAGAGTGGAGAACTGATAGAAGAGGACACCCGTTGAAGTAGGGGCTGACCACCTGACTGAGTATTTGAGTTACCTGGCCATTTCCTAAAACCACAGATTCACGGGCCCTACCCTAGACCTACTGAACCAGAATCCCTAGGAGAGAAGACCAAGGAATCTGTGCTTAAACTAAGTTCCCAACATATTCCAAACTGTCAGACTTGCACTGGCCTCCAAGCAGGTGCTTGGGAGCCTCTGAGTTCACTGACTCTTGGCATTATCCAGGCAAGAGTAGGGAGAGTGTGAGCTGTGACCTTGGTGATGCAGAGCAGGCTTGCATTTGTGTCCCCAAAAGGAAGCATGGAGACAGTTTACTTAATTAACAAATATTTATATGTCATGTACTCAATAGTGCTTACTATGTGCCAGGCCCTATTCTAAGTATTTTAAAAAAAACCAAGTATTAACTAATTTAATCCCCATAGACATCCTATGAGGCACATAAATTACATTCTCTATTTTTTTTTTTTTTTTGAAGAGAAGGAAAGTGAGACACAGAGAGGTTAAGTAACTTGGCCAAGATCACACTACTGAGGCCAGCTTTACAACCCAGGCCATCAGGTTCCATCATCCATGCTTTTAACCAGTAGGCTTTGCTGCCTCCTGAAGATGCTTCAGAAGTAGTCATGAATGGCTGTTTACTGTGAAATGGAGCTGAGAGGTTGGCAGTCAGGAGACCTGAATTCTAACGCCAACATGGTCATTGCCCCATGTCCCTCTTGGGCCTCAGTTGCCCTTCTACACAAGGAAGGCAGTGGTTTGGGTGACCCCTAAGTTCCCTCCAAAAGGAATTTTCTCTGATTTTAAGGGAAGGCAGATGTTGACAGCTCTGGAGAGAAGAGGGTGAAGGGAAAGGGTTCTCACTCAGGGTTTGTGCTTCCTTGGTCTGTCCTTCGAGACACAGCCAGAGGCAGCATCAGGGCTATGGAGGCCTGAGTGCCTGCATGTCACCTCAGCCCTTGGTTTTCAGATGAGTTTTAAGACCTGGGCAGGGGAGACATGTGAGGCTTGAAATCATCGGGAGTAACTAGGCCAGGAAGAGGCAGATCGTGGAGGAAGAAGAGGCAGTAGCCTCCAGGGTATTTATCTCAGAGGGACAAGAAGGGCGGTAGCCATGGGAAGGCAAAGCAGTGAGCCTCAGGGGATCACCCTGGTTTGAAGTAGCCCACTGACCCAGAGCCCTTGTGTATGGAGGGCTTCACAGGCTGTGATATGGACCTGGAGAGGGCCACTCACAGAAACGAGATTATACTCTGGTCAGTGATGTAATTAGGGATTTTAGAGCCTGGGGACCTGCAGCAAGTCATATAACCTCTCTCAGCTTTGGGCTTCTCATCTAGAAAACAAGGTGTAAAGACCCATCCTGGATAAAATGTGAAAGTGAAAAATGGTTGTGTTCTTTCCCTCCTCTCCCTCTAACCACCACATTATTGAGATCTCAAATGGTTAAGAGTGTAAGATCTGCTTTTACAAAGATCTGGATTTAAAATCTAGCACTGTCTTGTCTGGTGTGACCTTGAGCAAGTTGCTGAAGTGCTTTGAGCCTGGTTCCTTTTTGTAAAATTAGGATAATGATACTTGACTCTCAGAGTTACGGCCAGATTTTATATGTACATAAACATATATAAAAACGTATAAATATAAACAAATATACGTTTATAAATTTATAATTTGCATATTATAACTTACATTAATATATTATGTATGTAAAATATATGTATATTTAATAGTGTCTGGTAAAGGGTAAGTGCTAAAAATAATGTCATCTATAATTTATTATCATTTTATTATCCTGTTCTTTTATGAATATTTGCTTTTGGGAGAAGGTACATTAAACACGTTAGTATTCAGTTATGGACAACTGAATGATACTTGCTTTCTTCACTGGAGAATTTGCACTTTTCTTGAGGACACATCCTAAAAATAAAAGGAATTCAATTACACACTGCTGGTGGGATGGGCAATGCTGGGTGCTGTCCGTGGTGCTGAAGGAAAATGGCGGAATGCGTTTATACGGTAGACAGGGATATCAAATCAAGTAGGTTGACCAAGAACTGTGTTTCAAGATGCACTAGAGGGACTTCTCTGGTGGTGCAGTGGTTAAGAATCCACCTGCCAATACAGGGGATACGTGTTCGATCCCTGGTCTGGGAAGATCCCACATGCTGTGGAGCATCTAAGCCTGTGCGCCACCACCACCACTGCTGAGCCTGCGCTCCAGAGCCGAAGAACCATAACTACTGAGCCCACGCACCACAACAACTGAAGCCCGCATAGCTAGAGCCCGTGCTCCGCAACAAGAGAAGCCACCGCAATAAGAAACCTACTCACTGCAACGAAGAGTAGCCCCTGCTCTCCGCAACTAGAAAAAGCCCACGTGCAGCAACAATGAAGACCCAGCACAGCCAATAAATAAATGAAAAGTTTTTAAAAAGGTGCAGTAGAATAGATACCCCAATAAAGGTAAAGATAGAGTGCCCCCGGGGCTCAAGGAGTCTGATCAGAGAAGGGTTTGTGGAAGGGATGGCATTTGAATTCTGTGATAGAGCACAGTGACTTTAATTTAGTGGTTCATTAAAAGCAAGGTTATTGGAATCAGAAGGACATAGGCTTGAATTCCAGTTCTGCCATTAGTACCTGCATGTGTCCTTGGGGCGGTTACTTAACCTTCTTTATCCTCATTTTCTTACCCTATAAAATGAGAAGATCCCTACGTAAACACTTGGCATAGCATCTGGGACAATGGTGATAATATTAATAATAGCCACCTTATTGAGTGCTTACTGTGTGCCACAGCCCACCTATGATGTCCTGAGGATTAAATGTTATTATATTATTACATTACCTTATTATATTTACTCCTCATTAACAACCTTAAGAATTTGGTGAATTCCTGATAAACTGTTATTTAAAGCTTAACTCTGGAGTATGGTTAGAATTTTGATAGGGAAGGTTAGGAAGGCAGGAAAGTAAAGGAGAGAAAGCGGGGATGAGGAAGTTATTGAGGATGTACGTGGAACAAAGAGGTGCACGGCTGGGCTGGAGTACAAAGACTGAGTGAGGTAGCAGCAGATGGGGAGGGAGTCAGATAATGGAGAGTCGTGAATGCTTAAGTATGAAGGGTGTAGCTCATTTGATGGGCAATGCGGAGCCATTCTGAGGTTTTAAATAGGATCGTGGCATGAAGTTATGACTTATTTATAAATTTATATTTTACCTTCATTTACATTCTGGAATTAATACATTTAACTATAAAACATTCAAAAGAGACAGCAGCCAACAAAAGAAAAATAAAGTCTCCCTAATGGGCTGATTGGAGTGTAAGTTGGTACAAGTACTTTGGAAAATCATTTGGCAGCATCTGCTAAAGCTGAACAGATGCCTGCCCTATGACCCAACAAGTCCACCCTTAGATGTATTTCTGAGAGACACAGGTACAAATGTTCACTAAAGGCTATGCATTAAAGTAATCATAGCAGCAGTATTCCTTATAACTCCAACCTGGAGAAAAATGAAATGCCCATCAGCAGTACAATGGATTGTGGTGCAGTATATTCATACAGTGGAATACTGTATAGCAGTGATAATAGGCAGTCTACAACTACACACAACAACATGGATGGATCTCATACAGTCAACATAATATTGAGCAGAAGAAGCCAGTCCCCCCTTCCACCCACCCAAAAGGCCATGCTCTGTATATAAAGTTTAAAAACAGGGACTTCCCTGGTGGTCCAATGGTTAAGAATCCACCTTCCAATGAAGGGGACACAGGTTTGATCCCTGGTTGGGGAACTAAAATCCCACATGCCACGGGGCAACTAAGCCCGAACGCTGCAACTACTGAGCCCATGTGCTCTGGAGCCTGCATGCGTCACAACGAAGAGCCTGCGCGCTGCAGTGGAAGATCCTGCATGCTGCAAGGAAGAGCACATGTGCCACAACCAAGACCCAATGCAGCCAAATTAATTAATTAATTAAAAATAAATAAGTAAATAAATAAAGTAAAACCAGACAAAACTAATATCTGATTCAGTTTGAGATCAGGGCAGTGGCTACCCTTGTGGAGCGAGATAGAGCCCAGAAGACTGGACACAACTGGGTTTTGGGGACCCTGGTAATGCTGTTTCTTCAGGTTTCTTTCTGGCTGGTTACTTTGTGAAACTTTATCAAGCTGTACACTAAAGGTTTGTGTACTTTTCTGTATATATCTTATATACTTCATTTTGAAAGTTACAACACATAATCTTCCACACACCTCTCTCAATCTTTCTCTTTACAGTTTTCTCCACTTGGGGAACATGACCGTTTGGGTCATATCTTTCCAGATTTTTCTGTGTCTATGCATAAAGGGAAAGATAAAGCTACACTGTCTATAGCTTTACAAAAATGGTCTTATGCTTTACATACTGTCCTGCAACATGCTTTTTTAACTTCACAGTACATTGAGGCAGTCTTTCTATGTCACTGTAGATGTAGGTCCAGATGATTCTTTCTAACACTTGCACAGTATTTTATTGTGGGGATGTGTCACTTAGTAAACCCACTCCCTATTGACAGTTAATTCCAGCATTTCATTGGTGTAAATAATATTGTTGGGAACCTCTTCATGCATATCTTGATGTACTTTTATGACTATTTGTGAATTTATGAATTGCTAGGGATGGAATATCTTGGTCTGAAGTGGTATTTTAAGATAGTTAATCTGTTAATGACTTGCTGAGCGGGTGGGTTGGAAGAAGGCAGACCAGCTAGAAGGCTGTTAAAATAATTTAGACTTGGGGTAATTAGGGTGGTTGGCTGTGAAAATGGACAGAAAGAGAAATTATAAGAGATATTAAGGGCAAAGACTTTACATGACCTGACATCTAATGAGAAAGGGGAGAAAGTCAGAGAGGTCCTTGGGGTCTGAGTCTGGGTGGCTGGAAAAATTTGGGAGCGTATGTCAAAAGGAGTTGATTGGGGAAAGTGGGATGGGTTTAATTTTGGCCAGGTGGTTGTGTTCAAGGAGCCAATTCATCATCCAGGTGGTAATGTCCAGAATGCAGTTGGAGGTATTGCTCTTGACAGAGTTAAGGGCTGTAGATTGAGGCATAGAATTCCTTCGCTTAGGGTGGTCCTCATGTTGTGAGAGGGGGACAATATCAGCAAGGGGAAGGCTCTAGAGAGAAAGAACCCAAGGACCGGATAGCGAGGGCTTAATGTATAGGCATGGTGGCAGTGGTCAGAGACCGGAGGGGATCTACTAGGATTCACTAGTAGGCAGGGATCTTAAGTGCCTGTCATTCAAAGGATAAAGTAACCGCTAGCCTACGTTAGTCTCCCTCCCACTGGCCCCCCAGTGGGTGCTGTCATTACATCTTTTACTTGCTCCTCAAAGCCCTTAACACACTTGTGATTTATCAGTGTGATATCTGTTTAATGTCCGCCACCCCCTCTGAACCGTGAGCACCGTGAAGGCAGGGTTCACCCCACTCTTGCTCCCTCTTCTATCCTCAGCATCAGGTGTGTGTTTGGCACACAGTGGTGTTGGTTCCTCAAGTTGTGGCTGTGTTTTTCTGGGACTCCGGCTGTCCACACATCGTCTGCCTGCTGCCTTCCCACCTCCCCCACCCCCCACCGCACTCTGCACAGGCTGGGAGAGGAGGGACTTAGAAACCACAGGGTACAGAAAGTGGGAGTATGTAGCCAAAAATAGGTCATTTGCACTCCATTTACTTGTACATCACAGAGGCCAGCCTTGAGGGCATTCTCACAATTGGTACCCAAAGTTTACAGGACTCAAACTCCAGGCCACAGACCACGGAGCCTCTCGTTTGATTCCTTGACCGTCCCTTTGGAAAGTGTGCCCCCTTCCATGCCAGCATCATTGTGTGGCTGCTCTTTTTATCACAGCATTTCTTAGAGGGGGTGGTATTGCCATTGTGATACTAGAGTCCACCTATGCACTGATTTTTGAACCTTGACTTCCTTAGGATGCCAGCTAAGCCAGGTGTCTTAGGTCAAGTTTCCCCTAAAGGACCCAGAGATGAGATTCGTGTGCAGGTAATGTATGAAGGAAGTGCTCCCCGAGGAGGCTGGGGACCCAGGAAGCAAGCAGGGATATGCTGTAGGGCAGGTCCCACAGAGGGCATCTTCAGCCCCTCCTGCAGGGTTCCTTGTGAGCCTGGGTTATGCCCCAGAGTTGTTCTGACTGAAGCAAAGGACTCGAGGCTTCATTCTCTTGTTCCATTTAGGCTTTAATTAAGGGCCTTGGGGACCACAAATTCCCAGGGACTTCTGCCTCTCCCTGTGTGGGGGCAAAGTGGGCTCAGTAGCCCAAAGGCAGATCTAAAAACAAACCCCCAGACGTTGGCAGGTAGTGGCTTTCAGAAGCCCATGTGATGGGACCTCACGAAAGTGAGAAGAGGGGAGATGTGTGGGGATGTAGGCGGAGCATCAGCATTGTCCACTGCAGCGGGTCACCCCAGGATCTATTTCTGGGCTCCTATGGACCGGAGGCAGGCGCTGGGATGCCCCTCAGTCTCCCGTCTATGTTTGTATCGTCAGTGGAGACCAGCCTTTGGAATTGTGTTTAATATATTCAGGAAGACTCCCCACCAAACGTGAAGGCACTCAGTAAATGCTTATTGTGTGAGCGGAAGGGCTGTACTCTGGGCTTCGGAGCCGATGTGTGGTCACAAGCCACCACTGGAGACTGGTATAGTCAGCTGGGCGTGTGGTGGCCAGAGGCTGGTCTCTGAAGGAGCTGGTTGAAGGGGGGAGGGGAGGAAATGAAGCCTTGAGCAGGCTTGCAGAAGGGGTGGAAGGAGCCAGAAGATGGAGAGGTGGTAGATTTAAGGCCCAGTGAGGGTGGAGGTGGGTTGGGGAGAACAGAGGGCAGATCAGCCTGGGCCAGGTCAAGGATCACTCCTTCCTCTCAGAGAGTAAGGGAGGGTCGAGGGGCAGGTGGGAAGGTCTGAGGATGGTGGAATTTGGAAGAAAGAGCAAGTCCAAGAGACACATCTTTTCAGCCAAGTGGGAGAAAGGTCATCTGTTAGGATGGATGGGGTTATGGGTTGGGGAGTGGGAAAACATTGGGACAGTCACTCTGGGGACATCACTGGGTCTACAAGAGATGACAAAATGAAGAATTGGACCATGACTGTGATCGAGTCAGCAAGAGATGACAAAAAGAAGTACTGGATGGACGAGGTTAGATGGTGGCCCCGCATGGCATGGTTGGTACAATTGTGGTCCCCAGACTGGGGACTCGAGGTGGGGGAGGTGGCATGTCACGGTGCCACCCAACTTGCCCAGGGTCCCACAGCTACTGGCTGCAGAGCTGGGACTCTGCCTGAGCCATCTGATTGCAAAGCCAGGCTCACCTACGTGGTGAGCTAGGGCTGTTCTGAGGCCCGTAGCAGATACTGGATGTGAAATGCTTTTGGACTGTCGAGTGCTACACAGATGTGAAACATACTTCTCCAAACCTCTCCCTTCCTGGCCCCCGTGTGGACTGTGTCATTTGTCATGCTTTGGTCCTCCCTCTTCCAGGAGAAATGTGTCAGACCCTGCTGCGTGAAGATGAGCCAGTGTGGGGCTCCAGAACGGGGCTCAGTGGGGAGGCGAAGGTCCAGGCAGGTATCTGCAGCCTGCCTGCAGGGTAACCGGGTCATGGCTCTGTATCCCCAGTGCAGGGAGGGGGTTGTCCTTGGACGTGACCACGCCCGCACGCGTGCATGAGTGTGTATGTTTTGCAGGGATGTCTCTCTGTGCCTGTGAGTCTGTGTTTCTGAGTGAGCACATGTGTTTCTTAGTCTTTCTGTGCCTCTGACCCTGCTATACACAGAGAAACAGAAATGTTGACAGGGGGGACTTCAGATACTAATTAGGGAAACAACAAAGGGTTGAATGACGGGGAAACAGACTTGGGGCACACACGTTCCCCCATGTGTTCAGAAATAGCCAGGGTGACACACACACATATACACACACATACACACACAGTGTCAGTTTCTCTGTGTGCTTTCTTGAGTGGGTTGGTGTACACTTCTTATATGGCTACGCGTTTGCTTGTGACTGGCACATGCCCAGACACACGTGCCCACTTAGCCTCAGAAACACAAAATGACAGATGTGTGGAGACACATGGCAACAACAAATATGGACACTTAACATACTGTCTTTGCATATATTCCTCTGTGTGTGTGTGTGTGTGTGTGTGAGAGAGAGATTTTCTGAGTATGTGGGCATCTGTGTCTGAATTACACAGATACATGTAGGAGAGGAACATGTGGGCACACACTCTGAGAAGCACACACAGAGCATCTGTATCTCTGCGTGTGTGCACACGTGTCTCTCTGCCTGCCTGCAAGTCAGGGAGGAAGGGGACACCATCGTTGAGTTGGGAGGAGGGAGGCCAGGAGAAGGCCAGCAGGAGGCGTCCTGGCCTCACCCTGTCTCCCGGCACGCAGACCTAGCTCCCCACCCTCTTACTGAGCAGGATGGTGGGCTTTGGGTGGCACTGCTCTCCCCCAGGGGGTCAGTCATCAGGTCGGTCAGTGAGCCCTGGTGAAGGCCCTGAGGTAGATCAGCTCGTCCCAGACTCTGTGGGAAGATGCGGAAGGTCCCACTGCAAATCTGCCTCCACCTCTAGCAAGCCCACAGTCCCTTCAGGGTGGAGGGAAATGATTTGGAGAAGATTGGAGGGAAGAAATGAATTCAAGAAACGGTAGATGTTGGGTGGACCTAGAGAATATTATACTTAAGTGGAGTAAGTCAAAGAAAGGCAAATACTATATGATATCACTTATATGTAGAATCTAGAAATAATACAAATGAATCTATATACAAAATACAAACAGATTTCACAGACGTAGGAAACAAATTTATGGTTACCAAAGGGGAGAGGGAGGAGAGAGGGACAGATTAGGAGTATGGGATTAACCGATACAGACTACTATAGATAAAATAGATAAGCAACAGAGATTTACCATATAGCACAGGGAATTATAGTCAGTATCTTGTAACAACCTATAATGGAATATAATCTGAAAAAAAAAAGGAATCACTTTGCTGTACACCTGAAACTAACACAATATTGTAAATTAACTATATTTCAATTAAAAAAAAAGTACATGTAGGGCTTCCCTAGTGGCCTAGTGGTTAAGAATCCACCTGCTAATGCAGGGGACAGAGGTTTGATCCCTGGTCCAGGAAGATCCCACATGCCACAGAGCAACTAAGCCCGTGCACCACAGCTACTGAGCCTGCCCTCTAGAGCCTGAGAACCATAACTATTGAGCCCACATGCCACAACTACTGAAGCCCTCGAGCCTAGAGCCTATGCTCCTCAACAAGAGAAGCTACAGCAACGAGAAGCCTGTGCACTGCAACAAAGAGGAGCCCCCGCTGGCCGCAAGCAGAGAAAGCCCACGCACGACAACGAAGACCCAACACAGCCAATAAATAAATAAGTAAATAAATAAAATTAAAAGAAAAAAAGTACACGTTAATGAATCTGCCAGTTAAGAGAACTCATGCGATGCTGTTTGTTGGGTGGGTGTAAAGGGCAGGGCTGCCCCAGGGAGGGTGGGTGCAGGTGAGGTCGGTGGTGGGAAGAGGTTGATGGACTTGGGGGTGGGGGTGGATACGGAAGCTGGGCAGCCACCAGCCTTTGAAACGCTAACCAGAGGACTGGTCTCTCTGTCCCCTCCTCCCCCATGTCTCTCTCCCCATCTCTCTTGGCCACTCTGCCCGGAAGGGGACAGCCGGAGGTTGAAGGGGGCCATCCAGAGGAGCACAGAGACAGGCCTGGCGGTGGAGATGCCCAGCCGGACACTGCGCCAGGCCAGCCACGAGTCCATTGAGGACAGCATGAACAGCTACGGCTCCGAGGGCAAGTGAGTGTGGGGCCTGCAGTCGTCTTGGGCGTGGGATGGGACAGGAGGGGTAGAGCCGCGCCCTCCAGGTGTCCTAGGTCAGCCTCAGGCAAGGAGGGCCGCTAACTCAGGGCTCCTGGGTCATCCTCATCCTCAGAAGGTAGGTGATGCAGCAAGGATGTTCTGAGGGAGTGTGAGTGGAGCATGGAATCTGGTACCCAAGTGTCTAGATCTCAGTCCTGGCTCTACCACTCACTGACTGTGTGATCCTGGGCAAGTCACCTCTCTGTGCCTCAGTTTCCTCGTTTGGGGACAATGGTACCAACCTCAGAGGGGGTGGTATGAGGATTAAATGGGTTAATATTTATAAAGTGCTGGCACAGCAGTGCCGGTAAATGAAGAAGGGGGTTGAGAGGGGCTTTGTTAGGAACGTTGTCATTTCCTCTTCGCTCTCTTAGCTCCTTAAATCCCAATTAGTTTTTAAAAATATATACTACTGCTTGATAAGGAGTTTCACACACATCAAGTCATAAACATTAGGTCCAGCTGGCTCCTTGCCTGTGTTTCTCTCCCCCGGCTGTACATCACATTCGCTGGGAACTTGTTACAAATACATATCTCAGGGCCCTGAGTCCAAGCTGCTGAATCAGACTCCTTGAGAGTAGAGCCTGAAGAATTTCATTTTTAAAAGGCTCCCAGGGAGATGACCAATCTAGACAGGGGTTCTCATCATTGGAACAATTATGGACCCCTTTGAGAATTTTGGGAAAGCTTTGAGCCTGCTTTCCCCTGATAAATACACACATATACACCCTAACACACACACACACACACACACTCATTCTTACATGCACATTCATACAAACACACTTCATGTAACTGTAGGGGGTTCCAAGAGTCCCCTAAACCCCCTCCCTGGCAAAGAAACTTTGATCCAAAGTGAATTCCTCATTGTACTAATGACCAGGGCACTCAGAGAGGTTGTGGGGCTTGGCCTGGATCACACAGCACATCAATAGGTCTGGAACCCAGGAGTCCCGACTCTCAGCCAGGGCTCATGCCATGGCGCCCCATCGCTTCATTGTCTCAGCACTCCTCAGCCAGTGAGGGTGCGGGTATCACGATCCTTGTCGAGCACAAGAGGAGACTGGGGCTTGGATAAGTTAAGTGCCCTGCTGTCCAGTACAGTAGACCCTAGATGCGTGTGGCTACTTAAATGTAAATGCATTAAGATGAAATATTCTGTTCCTTGGTCGCACTCGCTGTATTTCAAGTGCTCAGTAGCAGCATGTGTCCAGCGCCAACCGTATGGGACTGTGCAGACGTCGACCATTTCCATCATCGCAGAAAGTTCCATTGGACAGTCCTGGTTGAGTGGCTCATCCAAGGACAGGCACCCAGCCAAGCCACTGGGGGGGTGGGTCTGGGGCTCGCTGCCCCCGTCTGCTTCCCTCTCGTTTCTGGCTCTGCCTCGCAGCTAGGGGCTCTGCCGGCTGAAAGCCTTCCCACCCCCAGCCCCTCCTAAACCGGGTGTCTCCGGTCTCTCTGAATGGCCTTGCTTCAGCAGATGCTGCCGGTCCACCCACCTCCTAGGGAGACTTTCCAGAGGGCGAGAAGAGGGGGAGGACAGGCGGAAGGGAGAGGGAGAGGAGGAGGAAGAAGAGGACGGGAACAAATGTTTTCTTTAACCTGAGGAACTTGGCAAGGCAGTGAAGCTTGGAGGAAGATATTCTAGGCATCGGGGTAGCAGTCGATCCCTGCTGAGTTTCAGGAGGTCAGGAGACTTGGGTCCTAGTCCTGGCTCAGCCACCAACCCCCCTGAATGGCCTTGGGCACGTCCTTTGTCCTCTAAGCTTCAGGGAGGCTGATAAACATCTTGTCTGTTGCCCTCGCGGGCAGGTCAGAGGACCAGGTCACAGGGGCGGCAGCGTGGTGCAATGAAGAGGAGCAGGGGGTCAAACCCACATTCCCATTTTACAGAAGAGTAGTGAAGGCTCAGAGTGGCCACATGACCTGTCCAACGGGAGCAGCATAAGAGGGTGTCGTGAGGAAGAAATGAGGTGATGCCTGCATGTGACAGGTCTTGCCTTCATTTGCTGTCATGAGCTTTAAGGGAGCAGAGAGGCTGACTATATTACAGACATGTTCAAAGCCAGGACTCTGGAGTCAGACAACCCTGGTTTTGTCCTCATTTCTGCTGCTTAAGAGCTACGTGGCTTTGGGGAAGTTACTTTACCTCTCTGGGCACAGTTTCTTCATCTATAGAAAGGGGGGGTCCATTATAGTACAGACCATTAATAGAGTTGTGAGGATTCAGTGAGTTGATGTATGTAAAAGCACTTAGAACAGTGGCTGGCACACAGCAAGATTATTATTGTTAACTGTTGTTATTGTTTGTTGATTCAGCCACTGTTAGCTGCGTATGTTGCTCCTTGTGGCCAGTTGCATCCTAGCAGATACAATGAGCCACCCCCCAATATAACTGTGTCTAGAATGTGCTTAGCACAGGGTAAGCACAGGATAAATGTTGGATGTGATGATTATGCTTATTAAAAGGTTTGTGGTGAGTGTCTTGAGGCAGTCGAGGAAGGATCAGGTGGGCTGGAGGGTGCTTTGTCCAGCAGAGGGGAGAGTCTTGCCCTCCTAAGAGGGGCTGAGTCTTGGTGGAGCCCAGCCAGGTGCTGCCTCCCCCCCTAACACCTGGGTGAGGAAGGGAGGTCGAAGGGATGGGGTACAGGTGGGGACATTGAGCTGTGGTCAGCCTTCTCTTTGTTCTGGAGGTATTTTGGGCACTGGCAGGACCCAGATGCCAGGCTCTGAAACAGGAGGGGGTGTGACCGTCCTCCCCCTGGGCTCCTGCCAGCCCAGCTGAGGCGTATAGGGAGCCGGCGCGTCTGAGCAGCCCCTGCTGGCCTGCAGCCCCTGGCGCTGGCGGGTGTGTGTATTCCTGCAGGTGGGCACAGGGGTGGTACCATGTGGATTTTCATTTAATACCTACAGTGTGCCGGACAATTGGGCCAGGCACCTCGGAGACGCTGCCTTCCACTGACCATGCAACTAGCCGTGTGGTGAGAGCTGCAAAGGACAGGCACAGAGGACTTTGGAAATGCTGATCCCTAAGCAGGTCTTAGGGCTGGGGAAGAGGTGCACATGGGTTGGGCCTTTCTGCCAGTGATGATCCTTGAGCTCTAGGCCTCACAATACTAGTTACAGTGGCATTAGCCCTTGCTGTTCAAAGTGTGCTCCAAGGCCCAGCAGCATCCTCTGGGAGCTTGTTAGAAATACAGCCTCTCTTGGGACTTCCCTGGCTGTCCAGTGGTTAAGACTCTGTGCTTCCACTGCAGGAGGCATGGGTTCAGGAGGCATGGGTTCAGTCCCTGGTCGGGGAACTAAGATCCCACATACCGCGTGGCACAGCCGAAAAAAAAAAGAAAAAAGAGAAATGCATCATCTCAGGCTTCTAACAAGACCCCCAGGTGGTTCATGGTTGAGGTTGAGATGCTCTGGCTTAATGGTAGTAATGTTCTAGAGCTAATACTTTACAGAGCACTTGCTACATGCAGGCACTGTGCTAAATGATTTTACATGTGTTGACTCATTTAATTCTCCCAATAACCTGATAACCCTGGAACTGTTAATGTCCTCATGTTACAGACGAAATGAAAGCCGAGAGGTTAATTTGTCCAAGGTCACACAGTAAGTGACTTCGATTTTGGGGATTCAAATCTAGTATTTGGAGTCTGCCCTTAACCATTCTCCTCGACTCTTTCCCTCATTTAATGGCTGCGTCTATCAGGATTTCTGGAGGTGGTTGCTTCCAGGATGGTTTGGTGGTTCAACGAGTCTCTGCGTCTTTTCCCTCCTCAGGCCTCAGAATGGTGTACCAATCCTGGTTTATCCCCTGGGACTGGGGAAGGGCTTTCCTACCCAAGTGCCCCTTTCTGCCTGATCAAAAATTTGGTTCTGTATGTTAGAGATGGAAGGGAACAGCTGTGGGTTGGGCAACCAGCCAAGCTTCCACCTTCCCATCCCCCCACCCCCAAGCAGACCCATTTCCCCCAGATAAAGGGCAAGGATTCAAGCCCCCTGAGAAAAGGTCATGAGAACAGTCCCTCCCCAGACCGCTCATCAATCCTGAGATACTCCCTGGTGACCATCAGCTTCAGTTGGGGTTCCCCAGAACCAGAACCGAGACATGGATTTGAGTGCAAGCAGTTCACTTGGAAGGTGATTCTGGAAAACCATGGTGGAGGGGCCCCTAAGAGAGATAGGGCGGGGGAGGCATCCAGTAACTCGTGTGTTGAGAAGCCAGCTGCCACTGTGGGCATCCGGAGCTTAATCCTGATGGGTCCTGTGGGAGCCAGTGTGGGGCAGGTGCCTGAGAGTCATTCCCTGGGAGGCCAGGGAGCTGGGGTATTTATACTCCCTCTCTTACCGGTTACTGGCTGATGGCTGTTCGCGGTTAACTCTCCTGCCCTTCCTGTGGCAATAAGGACTCTAGAGACTAGAACAATTCCTTGGGGACCGGAGAAACGTAGCCAAAGGAATGCAGGTGCCAACAGGTAGAAGTCAGTGAGCACGGACATGGTGAGGGTCAGGGGATGTGAGGGACGGCAGCAGAGTCCACTGTGCTTTCTGAGTGCACAGTGCCACCACCTCCCAGCTGCCCCAGCCAGATGGCTCTCCTAGACGTCTCCTGTTCTCTCACACCCATATCCAATCCATGACTGGGCTCGACCCTTTCACTCCTGTCTTTGACTCCATCCATTCCCCTCCCCTCCTCCAGTTGTGAGGCCACTCATCGCTCTTGCCTGGAGACCTGCAAGTCTTCTTTTTGGTCTAAACTGCACGGTCTGTCAGCATTTATTTCCCCTGGATTCTGCCAGCTTCCCCCAGTCCCCAGCTGTGTGCTGCCTGCTCCACCACTGAACTTCTTACGCTTTCCTCACCTCCAGATCTTTGCATACATTGCTCTTTCTACGTGGCACTCCCTTTCCTACCCCTACTCCCTCTATACCCTCTGACTTCTTCCTCCTCCAGATCTCAGCTAAGAACAGAAGCTTTATCTCATGTGCCAACTAAAGTTAATTGGTAGTGGCTCCTGGAATGCTGTGTTGAGAAGGATTCTGAAGCTCATTCTGGGCTTGGCAGGAGTGTTGAGGTTGATTGGCAGTGTCTGTCCTGGCAGGGGGCAGGGGAAGTGGAATGGCACAGGTCTGCCATTCCTCTGGCTGCATCAACAGCTTCCACAGCCCGTGCTTCCCCCACCACAGCACCCAGCAGTCTGTTGTACTTGTCACGTGTGTGTCCGTCTGTCCTACTAGACACTAAGTTTGGTGCCTGCTGAGCATGGGGCCTGGCCCGCAGGAGATGCCCCGCAAATTTGGATGAGAAATAGGTGGGGACTATGTGCAGAACTACATACGCATGCTTTCCTCTCCTTCCTGCCCCTCCCCAGCCTCCTTCATTACACAGACCCAGGGTCTTAGCATCGTCCCTGTAAACCTGAAGATCTCCAGGCTGGCTGCTGGTGCCCTCCTGCTAGTTTCCTTCTGCCCCTCGTGCTGTAGTCCCTGGGTCTTCTGCCTCCTGCTCCCCGGGTGTTTGGGTCATGGTGCCCATGGCTCTGGAGAGCAGAGGGTGAGCCGATGGCAGGGCCACTGCACCCGGCCCCCAGGTGGCTTCCTGTCAAGGCTGTTTGCCTCATCACTGAAGACCCAGGAGGATGGGTGCGGGGTCAGAACCACCTTCCCCTTCCCCACCTCTGCTATTTAGCAGCCATTGTGTCTGAAGGACAAACAGGACGTGGCCATGGGCTAGGAGATGGGGATTTGTTTGCTTCTGTTTTATAAGCGCAAGTATTTGTTGAGCACTTGACTTCACCAGATTCTGTTCTAAGGTGTTTATCTCATTTAATACTTACAGATAGCACCAACGGTGTCCTACCATTGTTCGTTCCTACTTCACCGAAAAGGAAACCCAGGCTCTGGGTGGTGAGGATTTGTTTCTACAGCCAGTGAGTGGGGGGAGTCAGGATTCAAATCCAGGCCTGCCTGACCCCCAAAGATTGGGGATCCCTGTGCTCTGCCCTGGGCAAGGCCAAGGTCTCCTTGGGACACAGAGACGGTGTAGCAGAGTGGTTAAGATGAACCCCAGCACCAGACTCCCAGGTTCAAATGCCAGGTGTATTGCTTACCAGCAGCGAGTTCTTGGTCGGGTTACTTCACATTTCTGGGCCTTGGTGTCCCGTTCTGGAAAGTGGGTATTGATAATAAGTACATAGCTTGCACAGAGCTGTTAAATGAGGGTCAAATGAGTTAATATTGATGACTTAGTACTATCAGTGCTTGGCTCATGGCAAGCTTTTGATCAATAAAAAATAAATCACATCCCTGGCTTCACACCCAGGAGCTATACTCTCATGGCCCGGGGCAGGGGGAGAGGGCAGGTTTGGAAATGTCTTGAACACTTGAGAAGCGGAGTCAGGGTATTGTGATGCTTTTTATACCAGCATTCAGTCAATTCTGCTACAACACTTGTTTTGAAAACACAAATTTGTTTCAATACAATGGAAGTATTCTCCAATAATTTGAGCACAATTTAAATTACTCCTTTGCTCAGGTGTGATTTCACCCACGAGAAGTGCTAGGTGAACTCGGGAAACTGCACACATGTAGGAACGCACAAAACACACCCTTGCATCCTCCTGCCCCCTCAGCCCCCACCCACACCTGGTGTTACGACTTCCCACCCGTCCATTTCAGACAGCCCTCCACCACCACTTTGCAGTAACTCATGCTGCAGACCTTCTGACACTCATTTCCACAAGCAAACGTCAGGCTGTCCTCAAGGTAAAGCACTATATCTGTGCATTTCTTAACCATGTTACATGTACAAGACTGTGCTGCCACGTTTATTACGTCCCTGTCTTTGTTTTTTTCTTGATACTCTTTTTAGGTGTTGTGCCCCTAACCATATTTTCCCCATAAGCTCTGTGAATTTGACTCTAGGACTTTGCCCTGCATTGTGGTTTTTAGGAATGTATATTTCATGTTACAGCAGAACTGACTGTATTGCAGGTTCGGCGAGGCTGTGGGAGGGTGGGTGGGTGGATTAGTGGGCAGGCAGTGGGTGGACGGAGAGCCCTTTTAGAACCACGTAACCCATACTCACTGTGAGGACTGGGCCACCTTTTAATTTCCGACGAGTTGAGACAGGTGATTCATCTGGAAAAGAGAGTAGAAGTCAAACCCCCGAATAACCCAATTATTTCTCTAACCATCGAGAACACAGAAAATCCAGTGGCCAAACCGAACTCAAAGGTTAATAATAAAAGACAAATAGGTTTCAGCTCCACCAACAAAACTAACAGGATTTGAAAGGCAGGAAATTGCATTTCACCATTAACACAAAATAAAAGGCCAGCAGACCACTGGCTTTAATCCTGTTTCAGGTCTCTGCCTCTGCCCGTGTGGCATGTGTCCCTTGGAAGAATCAGCTGCTGTAGCCGCCATCCCCACCCCACCCCACCCCCAACTCCCCGCCCAGATGACCTGGGCTTCCTCTCAGGCACCCAGATGCTATACTTTCTAATAGGTCTGGAATCAGAAGTGCCATGAAAACACCATAGAGAGGGAGAAGAGGCTCTCCCAGGCCAGGTGGCAGGGACCCACTGGCCACAGCATCTTTTTTTTTTTTTTTTTTTTGATTTTTTAAATTTATTTATTATTTTTTGGGGGGTACTGGCCACAGCATCTTAATCCTTTATTCATTCAGCAGATGCTGTGTGCCAGACCCTTTGCTAAGCACCTTGCCTGCATCATCCTGTTGACTCTCCCCAGTGACCCAGCCAGGTGATTATAATTTATTTCCATTTTATACATGCAGCTCAGAGAGGTTACCAAACTTATCCCAGGTTGCACAGCATTGGAACCCAAGGTCTGTATTATGCCAAAGTTCAGTTGCGACCAGTATATTTTCCCAGTTTGGGGCCAGCCCAAGGGTTTGGCAGTAAACATTTATTGAGTTCCTACTGCCTAAGGTATGGTCTAAGTAGAAGCATGTATATGGCATTAATTCAGCACACACTCTTTCCTACCCCTTTAGAAGTGGATCCTATGAGCAGAGATTTTCAAAACATTTAAAACTGGTACAGCCCAGGCACCCAGCATTGGAAGGGCTGCACACTGTCTCTAGGGTAGGTGTGGGCTCATTTGCAGATAAGAAGATTCAAGTGCAGAGACACCAGAGGCTGGCCAGAGGTCACACAGCAAGCGCTTGACCAGCAAGGAGTAGGATCAGCCCTGACTTTGTATCCTCTGCCTTCTGTCCTTCTCCAGGGAAGACCCTGAGGTGGAGAGGGATCTCTGATGCAGTTGGTCCACTGGCCAGCAGGGACGTACCACCACTTTATTCTTCCTCCCTCCAGTGCCCTGGAGGATGGGACAACCCGTGCAGGGTTTCTGGGGCATCAGCCTGGTTCCTTGGCAGCCAGCGAGGCACCCTGGGATGGGAAATCAGGCAGCCGCCCAGATATTATAAACAATTACCGCTAATTACCAGGCCTGCCAGTTCCCCATTGTCTGCTCACAATCCCACCAGGAACTGAGGAGCAGACAATGATGATGTTGGAGGAAACTTTCAATTTCAGGCTGCAGAAGGCCTTGCTCTGCCTGGGAGGCTGGGCCCCCTCAGTGCCTTAGATCCCACGACATACTGCCATTTCTCAGGCTTTTTGAGCCCAAACCGTCCTAACAGAATGGATCCCCAGACCCTCAGGAGGCTGAGCTGGAAAAGAAACAGGTGCGGAGGAGAGGCCAGGTCACCAGCTGTGAGAGAGTCTAGGTCTCAGCTTTTGTGCTGTTAATTAAGGGTCTTTGGGTTTGCAAGAATAGCAGGTACCCATTTTTATCCCCAGATATTTGTTATTTTTTCCATACTTCCTCTATAATACCATTGCATAATTGTAGAGATAATAGATTCGGAAGCTTGACTGCCTGGGTTCCAATACTACCGTGCCTTATCTTGGTTTGGCCCTCTCTCAGGTGCAGTGGGAACATGTGCTCATCTCTGGGGCATGGAGGGATACATAGAGGCTCAGAGATGCTCTGGGTTCACTTGATAAGACACTAGGCACCATTTCTGCAAAGCATCACACCCTTTTCTCAGTTCCGCCCAATAAGAAGGATGGACATGAGTCCCCTCTGCTTTCAGATTCCCCAAACCTCTGTGGAGTTTCCCATCATCCCTTAGGACCACTAGCCTAGCCCTGGGGAACCAGACCTTCCTCAGCTCTCTTTCATCCCTGCCTGACTGCCTCTGCTCTTCCAGGCTGGGGATTTGGGGTTTGTTTGTTTACTCGGGGGCAGGGCAACCTGGTTTTGCCCCTCTCTTTCCAAGACCCTTGCTGCTGCCTTTTTTTTTTTTTAAGGACTTTTACTGAGATACAGTTGACATACAGTAAACTGCATATATTTAAAGTGTACAACTTGATTTTTTTTCTTATTAGTAATGTACATATGGCAATCCCAATCTCCCAATTCATCCCCCCCCAACTCTCCCCGCTTTCCCCACTTGGTGTCCATATGTTTGTTCTCTACATCTGTGCTTCCAAGACCACTGCTTCTTAGATTTGAAACTCAAAAGCCAAGAATCTGACTGTCTTGTTCTCTGCATCCTACAAGGTCATCCCTTCTCTGAGGCAGAAGACCTAGGATACCTAGGCTCCTGCCTGAATGGGGAAGGGGTGACAGCAGGTGGTAGGAAATCATGAAAATGAAAAAGGACTCAGGCTAAAATCTCAGATCATTATCCTGCCGTTGACTCTGCCAATGACTTAAGTCAAAATGTAACTTGTTGGAATGATGCTTGGATATTGCACGTGGTTGAGGAAAGAACTGGGCGGCCAGGAGTGGGTGGCTAGTAGTTTGGGGGTCTTTGTGAGGGCAGGCCATTCACATGGCTCGGTTTTCATGACTGTTGGTCTCCAAGATTCTCTTTTTTATTTCCCAGAGAAAGTCTTTGACTGAGCTAGGGTCAGCTGTCGGACCCTGGGTCCATCAGCTCTGGCCAGGGGACAGGGTCACTGCATGAGTTTAAATCAAACCAGTTGCTGTAACCAGCCTATTCAATCAATGACTTATAACTTAATGACAGTGACTTAATACAAACATTTATTTTTTGCTCATGCAAACTTCAATGCTTTGTTAATAACCCAATACGTGTTTATAATTCCTCTACTGTCAGATATTTAGATTGTTTCCACTTTTACTGTTATAAATCATCCGTGGCTAAGTACAGTCCTTTTCTCCTCAACGTCCAAAAGCCTAAAATAGTTGATCTCCCTCTTTTCTTCCTGGATCTCTGTCCTTTCCTGTGTTCTGTGACATTGTGTAAACCTGCAACATAGACCTTCTCCAAGGTCCTGAACTAGACTCTCTTGCCCTTGCCTTGTCTCCATCACCCTCCTGGGAGAGAGACAAGTTCTTACTCTCTCCTGCTCCTCACAAGGCTCCTTTACTCTTGTGGCTTCACCAGCCTGAGGACCTCAGGACCCTCTGCTGGTAACTCTGGTTGGGGTAGAGAGAAGATAGTATGTGGGAGGTGACCTTCCTTCCTCTCCCTTTGTTGCTGGACCCTGTGTATCCTTTGGCCCCCCCAGTTCAAATATCCTCTCTCGGTCCATTATGGGCCACTGCAGCCATCAGTGAGTCTTCTCTTCTGATGGTCCCTGGGCTCTCACAACCCGAGGTTGGCAGGTAGAGGACTAGTCGTGCCTCATAAGAAGACAGTAGTCTTCCTTAATTGTTTCTTTGGGAGCAACACATTTGTTTGCCCAGCAGAATGGTACGGAGTCTTGTCTTCTCTTGTTTCTTCCTGCAGCTTGTTTGGAATTTTAGACATGAAGGTTACAAATACTCTTGGGTGACATGCCTTGGGCCGTGGCCTGGTATAGTGGCAGGCATTGCCATCATATAGCCCTCGGACAGGTGTCTTTCTCACTCTGGGCCTCAGTCTTCCCATCTGTGAAATAGGGAGTCTGCTGGGTCAGAGGACACCTTCCTGTAACTATTTTCAGAGCCAGTGGGTGAATCCTTTGCCAACTGTGAGGTTTTGTGAATTAGCAACGAGGTGTAAAGGCAGATAGCTGTGGTTCAAGCACCAGGGAGCATGTCTAGGGAGTGAAGATCTGGGTACAGGCAGAGAAGATGATGAGTGAATTGTTCTCTCTGAAGAACTGGGGAAAAGGTAGACTAACAGAGTGGTTTAGAAGCAGAAGGGGGCACCCTCAGGGTGGAACCAGAGACCCCCATCTCCCTTGGATGCTCTTCTTGCTCCTTCAAGGCTGAGAGCCCAGCAGGTTCCCCAAGAAGGGAGCTGGGGGCAGGTTGAGGGACTGCTTTCAGGCTGGGGAACAAAGTGTGCGGTGCCCTTGAGGCACAAGGCAGGCTTCCACTCCTGTTAAAAGACCCCCCAGCTGCTGCTGTGAAACCCAGCACACAGTACGTGCTTATTAAAAGTTAGCTGTTACGTGCTTATTAAAAGTTAGCTGTTACTCTTGGAACATGCCCAGGTGAAAAGTCACCTGAGGTTGGCCTTAGAAATGTTGTATCCAAGTACTGACTCTACCCTGTGAGTTCTGGCTTTAGGTTGGCCTTTACCTGCTTCCTCATGTGAATAATGCTGGTAAAGGCAAAAACAAAACAAAACAAAACAAAACACCCCAACATCCTTTGGTTGTGGCAAGGATCCTGTGAGAAAATGGATTATGAGTTCTTTGCTTCTAAAGATAATGAGGGCACATCAAGCATGGTACTTAGTTCCTGATCTCATTAAATACTTACAACTGACCTAGGAGATGGGCACATTATTATTCCCATTTTAGAGACAGGAAAGAAAAGACTAAAAAACTAAAATTGGTTTCAGCAAAATAATATAATTGTTGTTGTATTGACTTATGTAACAACAACAACAAAAAAGTATCTGCTTCAGGCAGAGTTTCATCCAGGAGCTTATGCAGTGACTCCTGTGTGATGGCTTCCTTTCTCATGCTTCCCGCAGCAGTGAGAGACCTGCCAGAGTCTCCAGTTTTCTGCCTCAGGTTCAAAACTGATGTGAAAAGAGAGTTTCTCACTTCCTACAGTTCAAAGAAATCTTCCCAGGCAGATTCTTGTGGGCTGCACTGAGCCACACGCCCAACTCTGAGCCAGTCACTGGCTCAGGAAGGAATGGCTTGATTGGCTAGACTGAGCCCCCACCAGCCTCTGGAGCTGGGTCTGCTCTACTCCACAGAATTCAGTGTCTTGGAGGGGGCTCCCCAAGGGAGATTTGAAGTCTTATTTCCAAAGGAAGGAGAATTGACATTGAGCAGCTACATATCGAGAACAAGTGCTAACCTCTGAGGCTGAACCACTGATGCCGTGCATCTCAAAGTGTCCAGTGCAAACAAGTCTTCTGGGCTCGTGTTAAAAGGCAGTTTCTGATTCAGCAGCTGAGGAGTGCAGTTCCCTTTCTGTTTAGATCGCAGGCGATGTTGCTGGTCTCTGGACCACATTTTGAGTATCGTGGCCCTAACCGACGGAGCCAGGCACTGACACGCATCATCTCCCATGAGTCCTACAGCCACCCCAAGAGGTGGGTGTCACCATACCCATTTCATGGAGGGGGAACCTGAGGCTCGGTGCAGAGAGGTAGGACAGGGAAAGGTACGGGACACAGAAGCTAAGCCCTAGAATTTTGGAGTCAGAGCTGTGATTTTAGGGCCATTAAAGTAGAAAGAAGGAGGCAGAGATAGTCTGCCTGAGGCTGGGTGATGGATGTGGACAGAATCACTGTGGAATGAGGGCTGTTCTGGAGCTGACTGCCTGAGTCATCAGAGTCCTCAGTCGGCCCCTGGAATCGTCTGTTTTTGTCTCATTCTTTCTACTTGCAGCCTTAACTATGGGGGAGTTTGCCTGGCGTCGGACGCCCAGTTCAGTGACTTCCTGGGCAGCATGGGGCCAGCACAGTTTGTGGGCCGCCAGACCCTGGCCACCACGCCGATGGGTGAGTGTCCCAAGACCTGTTCCAGATGGGGGAGAAGTCCCACCAGAAGTGCTGTGTCTCTCCCTCCTTCCCCTCTGCCTTGGCTCCATCCACTGAACACCCAGCCTGGAGCCCAGTTCACAGCTGCCAGGTGCTCCCCAGAGCCCGGGCACTTGGTGTGGGAGTTGGTTCTGGTCTTGTTCAGGGCTGGGAGCAGGGGAAGGGGTTGTCATCCCTCAGTGGAGAGGAGGAGGGGAAGGGGATGTCATCCCTCATTGGAGAGGAGGAGCCGAGTCCTTGCTGGAGCTTCAAAGCCACTTCCCAGCCTCAGCTCTCGGGCCTGTTGCAGGGGACGTGGAGATCGGCTTGCAGGAGCGGAACGGTCAGCTCGAAGTGGACATCATCCAGGCTCGGGGACTGACGGCCAAGCCAGGCTCCAAGACACTGCCAGGTGTGGGGGCTGCCCTTCCATCTGCAAGGTGGGGGTGGAGGTCAGGGAGGATGTCCTGAGGGATATCTGGGTCCAGAAGAGAGAAAATCAGGTCCAGCTGGGGGATTTCTCAGTCCCATAGCTGGTGACTCGTGTAACTGGAGGTTTGGGATTTGTTCTGGGGACCCAGTTGAAATTGTCCATTGACCTTGTTGGGCTCCCCAACTGGACTGAGCTCCTGGGGGACAGGGACCATCTTTCCTGTTTGTGGTTCTACCCTAGCACCTGTTAGGACGCATGGAACACCATGGGTGCTCAGGAAACATCTGAGTGAATAGGTCAGCCATAAATGTGTAAGCCCGGGAGCGTGGGCAAGCTAGAGACTAAGGGAGGAAAAGGGTGAGCAAAGGAAGTGGGAGGCAGGCAGGACCACCTGAGGGGGTAGAGCAGGCCCCAGCCAACCCTGGCTGCACCCCACCCCTGTTGCCTCCTCCCCAGATCTCCTGGGGGCACTCCAGTGCCCAGCAGTAGGTCCCTCTGCTGCGACCTCTGCCCACCTTTTGGGGCTCAGGCTAGAACTCACCCTGCTGGCCTCTGTCCCCAGCGGCCTACATCAAGGCCTACCTGCTGGAGAATGGCGTCTGTATTGCCAAGAAGAAGACCAAAGTTGCTCGCAAATCGCTGGACCCACTGTATAACCAGGTGCTGCTGTTTCCCGAGAGTCCCCAGGGCAAAGTCCTGCAGGTGAGGGGCCTGGGGGCTGGGGAGGGGCGGAGGTTGCAGTTTCAGAGGGAGAAGGAGGCGCTTCTGGGACCTTACCTTACCTGGGGCCTCTGCAGGGCTTTACCTGGAGGAAGTAGAGCAGTATGGTAGATCTGAGCACCACAACTTGCTGCGTGACTTTGAACAAGTTCCTTTCTGAGCCTCAGCTTCTTCATCTGTAAAATGGGGATACTAATAGTACCCACTGATAACGTTACTATGACAGTGGAATGTGCGCTTTGTGCCATTAACACCACCATCATCACCATCACCACCATCACCACCACCAATCTCTGGAGGCCAGGGGCTTGGCATGGAGCACAGTGTAATAGACTGAGAGCCTTTGGAGGACACAGAGAGGTCTTTGGCTCCTTGGCTTTTAGGAGGATCCTGGAGCTAGAAATAGCTGCCCATCATGGGGTCGGCAGGGCCCAGGTTGGATGCCTTAGGAGCCATATGCCTGCTCTCTCAGAGCTGCCATTTGGGCATCTCTAGCTTATACCTTGATTGCTTGCTCCTAACCTGGGCAGGCAGAGCAAACAAGGGCAGGACCAAGGTGTTACAAGTTGCCAAGACAGTGGGACTTTTGCCAGACTGGGAAGCCCAGGTCCTGTCTAGGGCAGAGTCTTTCAACTTGTGGGTTGACCCCTATCAGTGAGTTATGAAATCAATTTAGTGGGTCACAACAAGTGTTTTTTTTTAATGGAATGGAATAGGAAACAGGAAAGAAATAGAAATAGAACCAGGGAAGGTCAGGTGAGTCTTATTTGGTGGAGCACTTGCTTCAATTATGAATCCCATGTGTTTACTGGGTGATGATATAAACGTCTGTCTTGCTGTATATACTAGTCAAAAAAGTTTGGAAAAACCCTTCTGGTCTAGAGGTATTCAAAGACAATTTAAAACAATCGGAAGATCACCTGGGGGCCACATCTGGCCCACTGGACAAAGGTTTGTGCGTTGCGTTTGGCCTGAGCATCTTTGGAGAAGCTCCAGAGCACATCGCTGTCTGGGATGCAGAGGGAAAGAGGAAACAGAAATCTGACATGGGGTCCTTGCTACTGAGCCTTTTGACTAATGTCTGAGCAGGACAGACCCACCACAATTGAGGAATGCCAGTTGTATTAGTCTGCTAAGGCTGCCATAACAAAGTACCGTAGATTGGGGGGGGCTTAAACAATAGAAATGTATTTCTTACAGCTCTGGAGGCTAGAAGTCCAAGATCAAGGTGTCACAGGTTACATTTCTTTTGAGGCTTCTCTCTTTGGCTTGCAGACAGCCGCCTTCTTGCTATGTCCTCACATGGTCTTTTTTCTACATGCAGGCATTCCTGGTGTCTGGCTGTGTGTCCTAATCTCCTGTTCTTGTAACAACACCAGGCAGAACCACAACCCACCCTAATGGCCTCATTTTAATGTAATCACCTTCTTAAAGGACCAATCTCCCAAATACAGTTACATTCTGGGGTTAGGGCTTCAACATGAATTTGAGGGGAACACAGTTCAGCCCATAACACCAGTAAAAACAAATCCATCCACACACCAGACATGGGCTTCTGATCAGCTGCCTAAAGGGCACTGAAGACATTAGTTTAGTGACCTTGGGCAAATGATTTAACCTCCCTGAGCCCCAATTTAAACAGCTGTGAAATCGGAATCCTTTTTTATAGGATTGTTGGGAAGATTGAATCTAAGGCTGATTTAGCCTTAGAACAGTTTCTGACATGCAGTGACCAATAGCAATGGCCCATGTTGTTTGCATATTATCCTGCATGCTTGAGGAAGGGCTTACGGCTTACAGCGAGCTTTCACATCTATTATCTCCTGTGATCCTCGCTTGACAGGTAAGCTGAGTACGGATGATTCCGTTTACAAACAAGAACTCTGAGACTCCGCAAGGCTAAATGACTTTGCCCAAAACCACCCAGCCAGGACTGGGACTTCAACCTGCATGTGTCTGACACCAAAGTGTGTGCATTAAGACAACAGGTTCTATGAGTGATAAGCCAGCCCACCTTCAGAGAGGCGCAGAGTTAGAACCTGAGGTGCAGGAGAGCAAATGAGCATCCTGCCACCAGAGAGGCCATCCATCTGGCCACTCTAAGCGAGGAGGTTGACCAAGAAATGGGGAAGCACTGCAGAAAAGAGTCTGTTGGAAACAAGGGAGGAGGCTAGCATATACACTATACACGTAGCAGCCAATTTTTTTAAATTGAAGTATAGTTGACTTACAATACTGTGTTAATTTCAAGTGTATAACAAAGTGATTCAGTTATTTATTTTCAGGTTATATTCTACTATAGGTTATAACAGATATTGAGTATAATTCCCTGTGCTATCCCCATGTTGCTTATCTATTTTATATATAGTAGTTTGTGTCTGTTAATCCCAAATACCTAATTTATCCCTCCCTCCCTCCCTCTCCCCTTTGGTAACCATAAATTTGTTTTCTATGTCTGTGAGTCTATTTCTGTTTTGTGTATGATTCATGTGTATTATTTTTTAGATTCCACATATAAGTGATATCATATTGTCTTTGTCTTTCTCTGCCTGACTTACTTCACAAAGTATAATATTCTCTAGGTCTATCCATGTTGCTGCAAGTGGCAATATTTCATTGTTTTTAATGGCTGATATTCCAATGTGTGTGTGTGTGTGTGTGTGTGTGTGTATACACCACATCTTCTTAAGCCACTTGTCTGTTGATGGGCACTTGGGTTGTTTCCATGTCTTGACTATTGTAAATAGTGCTGCTATGAACATTGGGGGTGCATGTATCTTTTCAATTTAGAGTTTTTGTCTTTTCTGGATATATACCCAGGAGTGGGATTGCTGGATCATATGGGAGCTCTATTTTTAGTTTTTTAAAGAACCTCTGTACTGTTTTCCATAGTGGTTGCACCAGTTTACATTCCCCCAACAGGAGGATTCCCTTTTCTCCACACCCTCTCCAGCATTTATTATTTGTAGACTTTTTGATGGCCATTCTGACCAGTGTGAGGCGATACCCTATTGTGATTTTGATTTGCATTTTTCTGATAATTAGCGATGTTGAGCATCTTTTCATGTGCTCATTGGCCGTCTCTATGTCTTCTTTGAAAAAAAGTCTACTTACGTCTTCTGCTCATTTTTTGATTGGGTTGTTGTTTTTTGATATTGAGTTATATGAGCTGTTTATATATTTTGGATATTAACCCCTTGTCGGTCATATCATTTGCAAACATTTTCTCCCATTTCTGTAGGTTGTCTTTTCATTTTGTTGATGGTTTCCTTTGCTATACAAAAGCTTTTAAGTTTGTTTAGGTCCCATTTGTTTATTTTTGCCTTTATTTCTTGCCTTGGGAGACTGATCTAAGAAAAGACTGCTACGATTTATGTCAGAGAATCATATTTTAATAAATTTATTTTACTGGTTGCATTGGGTCTTCGTGGCTGCGCAGGCTTTTCTCTAGTTGCTACGAGTGTGGGCTACTCTTCGTTGTGGTACGCAGGCTTCTCATTGTGGTGGCTTCTCTTGTTGCGGAGGACAGGCTTTAGGCATGTGGGCTTCAGTAGTTGTGGCACGTGGGCTCAGTGGTTGTGGCTTGCGGGCTCTAGAGCGTAGGCGCAGAACTTGTGGTGCACAGGCTTAGTTGCTCCACAGCATGTGGGCTCTTCCCCAGGCCAGGGACGGAACCCGTGTGCCCTGAATTGGCAGGCGGCTTCTTAACCACTGCACCACCAGGGAGGTCCCTAGGTCAGAGAATGTTTTGCCTAAGTTCTTTTTTTAGGAGTTTTGTGGTATCATGTCTTATACTTAGGTCTTTAAACCATTTTGAGCTTATTTTAGTATATGGTATGAGAGAGAGTTCTCATTTCATTGATTTACATGTAGCTGTCCAAGTAGCCACTTTTAAAAGCTTTGTTTCCGAGGATCTGGAAGCAGAGAACCGGTGGGGGGGGGTGGGCAGGTAGGACACATAATGTAGGGTCAGCCCTCAAGGCTTGGGCTCCAAGATGGGGTGTGTGGAGGATGGAAAGAAAGAGCCAGACCAGAGGCAGGAAGCCAGTCATCCAGGAACCAATAATGGTGGCACTGGAGCCAGGAGAATCTGGTGGGACTTGAGCCATTTTAGGTGGTAGAATTCCCAGGACTCCGAGATGAATGGGGTGCAGGGTGACTGCAGGTTTTTGTTCTGGGTCTTTGAGTGGCACTGGCAGGATTTGAACCACTATGTCTCTTGCCCCACAGGTGATCGTGTGGGGGAACTATGGGAGAATGGAGCGGAAGCAGTTCATGGGTGTGGCCCGAGTACTGCTGGAGGAGCTGGACTTGACCACCCTGGCCGTGGGCTGGTACAAGCTCTTCCCCACCTCCTCCATGGTGGACCCAGCCACAGGCCCCCTGCTCCGGCAGGCATCCCAGCTGTCCCTTGAGAGCACCGTGGGGCCCTGTGGCGAGAGATCTTAGTGCCGGGGAGGGGGAGGGGCTCCCCGAGATGGTCTGGAGACCGCCCAGCCCCGACCTGGGACCCCAGGCCCAGGGGCACATTGAACAGAGGAGGATGGGGTTCTCCCCCTTAGCGGGGAAGCAGAACGGGGAGACCTGCCCCCCCAGGGCCCCTCCTCACCCCTTCTTTGCCTCCTACCCTCTGAGACCTTCCCTCTCCCGATGGGATTGGCTGCACTTTTGACTTGGCCGGTTCTTTACCTGGTGGATGTGGCTGCAATCCGGAGAAAGGAAAGACCTAGGTGGCAGAGCAAACCATCCTCCTGGCCCAGACACTGTCCGACCGCTCCCCCTTTTTGCCTCCTTGGAAGCTCGCTGCCCGGAGCCAAGTCCAGAACCCAGCGGCCATCTCCATGGTGCCAATTACCAGCAAGTGTCTTTCCTGCGGCACCGGGTTCAGGCAGCTACTCCTGCCCCAGAGCTAATGGGGCAGCTTTGCAAGGATCCGGAGCCAGCTCCGGGGGGCCCTCAAGCCCCCGACTTGAAGAGGAGCTCAGGCCTCCCTCCACCTGCCCGTGGAAGGAGCTTTGCCGCAGCCTGTTCGAGTCCATCTGTCTGTCCCCTGCCTGCACCTCTTCTTGTGGCTCTAGGACTTAGGGTCCAGCAGGGACCAGAGGAAAGGAGGGGGTGCCCGGGGCCTGGCAAAGACCCCCAGGGTACCTCCCTCTGTGGGATTGCCTCAAGCTAGTTTGCAAACCGTTGGTGGAGTGGAAAGAACTCTTGTCATCTGTGTTTAGGCAGAGGAGCTGTGGGACCCCGATTTTTGAGAACCCCATCCTCAGAGAGCTCACCATCTCTGAATTTTGGGGATGCTGGATTGGAGAGGGAGTCTGAGGACAGCTGGGATTGGAACTGGTGGTGCCAAGGTGAGGGTTTCCCAAGTGGGAGAATTCCTCCTTGTTGGATAAGGCCAAAGGTTATCTTGTCTGGCCCTCTGCCTCCAGGCTAAGGGTCTGGGGAGGCAACAGAGCGCCCTAATTTTAGTCTTTTTAAACAAACCATCCTGTACTAAGGGCAGAACCCTCTCCCTGGCCTCAGTGACCTTGGCTCAAGGAGAGAAAGAGAGTGCGGAGAGGCATAAGTGTGAGAATGGGAGATTCCTTCTCTAACAGGCCTGGGAGCTGCCTTCCCTGCCAGGCCCTCCCCCGGGCCTTCAGGAGCCCTTCTGCATGCTGGGGAGGACGCAGGCTGCCCCTCTCTGTAGAAGCACATTTCTGCCACCTCCCCTGGGAGGCACCCAGCCGCCTGCTACCCACACCCCCTATCATTACCCAGTCCTGCTCTGTAGGGCGTAGTCCTGGTTAGCCAGGTAGGCTTAGTGTGCCAGGCCCTGGGTCTAGTCTTAGTTCACATAGAGTCCTTACAGAGTCCCTGGACAGGGGTGAGGGGAGATGGAGTCCATTCCAGGAGTTGGCCTTCTCCTCGCTGGCCTGGCCTGGGCCTGGGCCTGGGCCTGGAGCGGGAGCCTGGTTCACTTGGAGGCTGGCCCCTCCCCCTCCTCCCCTTCCTCTCCCTCCCCATGTAGGGTTGTAGCCAGAGCTGCCCATGATACTCAGATATTCTGATTTATTACCCTTGGTACTGATTTTATTTAAGAAGCACTCCTGAGGATGTGGGCCTTGGCGGAGGGGGCCTGGGCTCCATCAGGGGAGGTGGTTTTGCACTGAGGATGCCCAGCCGTGTTGAGTCCCACCCTGTCCCCAGGCCCCCTCTAGGGTCTTGACCAGGTGATTCCTTCCACCTGGAACTCCCCCCTCCCCTTAGCCTATTTGAGCCATGGGCATCCTTTAAAGTTCCAGATGAGTTGTAGCACCCTCATGATCCAGGAGGCCTTGAGGCCTCCCTGGGCTTGTGGTGGCTGGAGTCCCAAGGCTGGGGGGGGAGGCTGTGGGGCTCTGGAGGCCCAGAATCAGCCCCTCCCCCGTGCGTTTTTTTTTAAACCAGTGTGATTTCTCTGCCGTTCGTTTATTACTCACCCTTCGGAATATTTGGAGCCAGGAGAGCGCCTTCTCTCTCCAGCTGTCACTGCTCTGGGAGTTCAGGGGTAGCTTTTCAAAGACGGGGCGGAGCCTGGCTCTGTCAACCAGAGGGAGCGGGGGTGCGGTCTGTGCACCCCAGCCTGAGTCCGCCCTCCGCCTGGGTCTGCCCTCGGGTGTCTGCACAGCCTGTATAAAGAGAGAGAGCGCGCTCCAAAGCAATAACATCCAGAGGGTGGTCACCGAGGGCCCCCCTCAATGACTTTCTTGTTTGTTCTGTGACTTCTCAGCTCACCTCCTGGAGGGGTGGGCGGGGTGAGGGCTGGAGCCCTCTTTCTTTGTATCATCCTTGTTAGCACATGGCCGCCCTCCAAGGGGCTCCGACCATTTGGCGTGGGAATCCCTGTCTGTCCTCACCAAGGGACGGGGGTTTGGGGAGGGGGTGACTATTCCCATTAATAGCTTTGGGGAACCTTCAAGCCCGCTCCTGTCTGATCCTTTGCCAGCGCAAACTCCCCCATTTGGAGAAGAGCAGGAGTTGGGGGGATTAGGGGTGGGGGGGCTGGGGTCTCTAGGGGATAATTCTTTTTTCAATCTCTGGGCCAAAGGTCACGTGCAGGGGTATGGTGGGAGGGAGTCCTCTCCACTTTCCTTCTCCAGAGCCTTCCTGTCACACTGAAGGGAAAGGGGCTTTGGGGTCATTAGTGAAATTGTTTCCATTTTACAAAGAGATCAGGCCTCTGGGGTCACCTGAGTTTATAGCACCCCCAGCCTGGGCCTCCTCCTCCCACCGGAGGCTGGGCTGGAACCAGGGCAGGACCAGATGGGGCCGTCATTTCCCACGATACTTCCTCTGCCCTTCTCTTTGGCCTTCTCCCAGGGGCCTTGAAAAGATGGGCAGTGCCGATGGTAGCCCATCTGAAGAGGGGAGGAAACTGAGGCTTAGAATCAGTAAATGGCTTGCCCGAGACGAGACCCCTCAGCAAGCGAGCAGTGAGGCCAAAACGGGGGCTCCACTGTCTCTCCTCCTTCATGGGACAGAAGACCGTTGCTCCAGGGCACAACTGCCAGAATAAGTATCTGTGACATGTAAGCCCTGGGCCACCCAGCGCTGCTTGGTTCCTTCCCGATTGGGCCAGTAACTTTTCTGGGCCTGGGTTTGGGGGTTAGGGTTGCCATAGAGACCTCGCTCTCCTGGGGGTCTGGCCTGACTAACTGAGGCTGTGCAGGATTTGGTCCAAGTCTAAGTGGTTGGAGGGGTGCCGCCAAGGGGCCACAAGCCCTCCGGAGCCAACCTGAGGGAGGCAAGACACCACTTCCTCCCTGGGGGGGTGTGGGAGTGAGGTGGCTGTGGTACACCTCATCTTAAGGAAATCCTCACCAGACCTTCAGATGTAATAACACCTGATCTTCCTGTAGTGCTTTTCAAACTTTTTTTTTGTTTTCAAAAGCTTTTACCTCACGTGTACCCTCACAAGAGGCCCTGGGCAGTCGACGGGGGCCTGTGTTAGCAGCCCCATTTTACAGAAGAGGAAGCTGAGGCCCTGGGAGGGGAAGGCACCCGCTAAGGTCCCACGGTGAGCTGGTGGCTGGGCCCGGATGAGAACTCAGTTCTCCAACAGTTCAGAGCTCTTCCTTCGACAGGGGGTGAGGCAGAGAGTTGAGGTCATGCACTTTACAAGCTGACCTACCATCCAGCTCCTTACATCAAGAGCTCATGGGCACACCTTAGCGTTCAGAGGCACCTCTGAGCCCTGCTGCCCTCGGAGCACAGCTGTTGCGTCAGGCAAGGCCACCTGCATTTATTTATTGAGCAGCAGCCCTGTGCCAGGCCCAGGGGATGGGGGCGCCCCACCCCATCCCCCATTGCCCTGTGATGACGCCCTCGGGCTCTGGGAGGCCCCGTGTCTGTACAGCAGCACCTCCGAGTGGACGGGAAGCTTTCCTGTCCTTGAGCTCATCTGACTCACAAACCCTGTCGGGGAGGCGCTGACTGTGCCAATTTGACTCATAGCTTCTGGGAGGGCAAAGTGGAGACTTGAACCCGGGGCCTCAGGTGTCACCTCTGGATCCCTTTTACTCTACCACTGCCTTCTGAGGGGGTGGCAGGAAGATAGGACCCCTGGTCCTCAGGCCCACTCTCTACTCACGCATCTTTCCCCCCTTCCCTTTCTGGGAGCAGGAGCCCCTCAGGCTTATGGGGGAGGGAGGGTTTCTTGGGCCCCTGGGTTGGAGTGGGTCACGTTGCATTGTGTTCATGACCATGTAGCTCATGTTGAAAATTAAAGTTTTTGGCTTTTCTAACCTGGCTTGCTCTGCTTTGTGTTGACACAGTTCTCTTTGGGACACTAAAGGCCCTTAGTTTTAAGGACCCGAGTGCTCGGGGATGTCAGTTTTGTTAATGTCCCCTTATGGGGCAGGAACCCGTCCCAGAAACTCTTCCAGAGATACACAGGAGGGAACAGGGTAGTGGCTGAACCCAGTCATTTTACAGATGTGGAAACTGAGGCCCAGGAAGGGGATGAGACTCCCCAAGGTCACATTGTGGGTGATTGGCAGTAACCAGATCTCACAGTTCCCAGAAGAGACTGTGGTTCAGGTGGTCCCAGTGACACGGTGGAGCTGGCCAAGGACAAAAACATCAGATTTGGGGGTGGGGCAATTCCACTCTACACGCTGAATAAGAGAATGAGTAATCATTTAAATAGTGCAGAGATTTGCCCACTGGTCCACACCGGACGGTAAATGTTTGCCTTCAGTCCATCTGATCCCTGCGCTTGTCATAGTGGGAGCAGCTGGCCTCGCTGGTTGAAAGTCGTGCATTTCCCCCACAACACGGAAAACCCACCTCTTCACACAACAGAAAAATAGGCACCTGCTTCCGCTCTGCAGGGCTAGCTAGGGACATTGGCTTGTGGAGAGCCTCTCCTTGGTGGCAATCGTGGCCACGCCTTCCTAAAACAATTTGGACCACGAGGGATTTGCACCTACAGGGCGACTTTAGAGTCGTGCTTGTGCTTATGACGAGACTTTAATATATTTTTGGAGAGGAGGGAGGAGCTTACCACATTAGGACATGAGAAACTACCCGTGGCAGAGGACCGCATTGAGGCCACGGCCCGTCACCCCTCTCCAAGCTCTGGGGAGGGTGCACAGACTGGTGAGTCCAGACCCTCCGGTTCTAGGACCTACCCCCAGCCGAGGTAGGGCTGTTAGATGGACTTCCGCCGGGCCAGGGACCTGCCTGCCCTGCCGCGGCCCCCAGCCCCAGGGCTCGCGGGGGGCGAGAAGCCCAGATTGTCGCGGGCCCACAACTCCAGCTCGTGGATGCGGTAGGAGATGGAGGTGGAGCCGGCGGGGTGGGAGGGGCGGTAGGGCAGGGCGGGGCCGCGGCTCGCGCGCGCCCCCTGGCGGAGCGGGCGGGCAGCGCGCTCCGGCGCGTCCGCGCTGGCCGCCAGGAAGCGCAGGACCACCAGGTTGAGGAAAGCGCCGATGACCGTGAGCCCCAGGAGGATGTAGAGGAAGCTGAAGGCCACGTAGGGGGGCTTCCTCTGCAGCGCCTCGTCGTTCTGCAGCGCCACGAAGTCGCCGAAGCCGATGGTGGTGAGGGTGATGAAGCAGTAGTAGTAGGCGTGGAAGAAGGTCCAGCCCTCGAAGTGCGCGAAGGCGGCGGCCCCGAGGGCCAGGGTGGCCGCGCACACCAGCAGCCCGGCCACCACCATGTTCTCGGTGGACACGTGCGGCCGCCGCAGCCCCAGGCAGCGCTTGGCCGCCAGTAGGAGGCGCCGCACCAGCGCGTTCAGCCGCTCGCCCAGGCTCTGGAAGGTGACCAGCGTCAGGGGGATGCCCAGGAACGCATAGAACATGCAGAAGACCTTGCCCGAGTCCGTGCCCGGCGCGGCGTGACCGTACCCTGGAGGGAGAGAGGAGGGGAGGGTTGATGAGCGTCCAGCTCCATCTCACACTCTCACCTGCCTCCTACCTGCCAGGTCTCTCTTCCCATCCCCCAGGGCTAGCAGAGCATCTTGAAATGCTGGTTGGAACTAGGTCATTCCCCGGCTTTAAAACCTTGCATGGTTAGACCCAAACTGTAAACAACTCAAATGTCCCTCAGCTGGGGAATGGATAAACAACCTGTGGTACATCCATACAGAGGAATTCTTTTCAGCAATAGGAAGGAATGAACTACTGTTTCCTGAGCAACAAAGGATGAATTTCAAATGTATTATGCTCCGTGAAAGGAGCCAAGCTCAAAAGGCTACATACTGCATAGTTCCATTTAAACGACATTTTGAAAATATTCTGGCAAAACTGTAGGGACAAAGAACAGATCTGTGGTTGCCAGTCCTTGGAACTGCAGGGGAGGTTAACTAACTACAAGAGGGCAGGACAGAGGACTTCCCTGGCGGTACAGTGGTTAAGTCACTGTGCTTCCAATGCAGGGAGCACAGTTTGATCCCTGGTTGGGAACTAAGATCCCACATGACCCATGGCCAAAAAAAAAGGCATGACAGAATTTTGGGGAGTGATGGAAATGTTCTATGTCTTGATCGCAGCTGCAGTTACAAGACAGGTTTTCATTTGGCAAAATCTGCAGAAGTGTACACTGAAAAACAGTGAATTTTAATGTCTGTAAATTGTGCCTTGAAAGAAAGAAAAAGCAAAATCTTTTGTGGCTGCCCAGCCCCCACAGGGTGAAGTCCCAGTTCGCAGGTGATGTCCAAGCTCCTTCACGCTCTGAACCCCCTCACCTCTCCAGCCTCAACTCACATTTTCCCAACCAGCATGTCCTTTTCTCGTGGTTCCCGTCCCCCTCCACGATCTTTTCCCTCTGCCCCAGTCCACGTCTCCCCTCCCAGATCCTGCTCCAAGCCAGCTCTCACGAACCACCTCTTCAGTGTGGTGGAGCTCCTCACTGAGTCCCCTCAACTGTCGTAGGGGACTTGAACACAAGTGGGTTTCCCTGAGTCTTAGCACACTGGGCCATCACCGTGGAACTGGTGGATATGTGTCTCTTCCAGGATGGAGAAGTGACAGCTTTCATGGTTTTCTCAAAGGGCCCCATAACCCAGGAAAAGTCAGTGGTCCTTCCCCAACAGAATATGCCTCCTCTAGCAAATTGGCCCCATCTGCCAAAATGTAAATACACCTTTGGCCTGTGCAGTTCCACAGTGAGGAAGGCAGTCCTCCAAAATACACACACGTGCCACGTGGTGTATGCACATGAGTTGTTGTTGCAGCATTGTTGTTCATGATGAAAATTAAGAAACAGCCCAAGTGTCCATCAAAAGGAGCCTGGTTAGATAAGCCATGGCGCCATTCCAACGATGGCTGTGGTTCCAACTGGGGGCAGTTTTGCCCCCGAGGGCACAACTGGCAATGTCTGAAGACATTTTTGGTTGTCGTAGCTGGGAGGTGGTGGCTGTGTGCTACTGGCATCTAGTGGGTACAGGCTACAGTCCTGCTTGACATCCTCTGATGCACAGGACAGTGCCCACAACAAGAACAGCCAGTCCAAAACGTCAGTGGTGTCGAGGCTGAGGAGCCCTGCTCGCCAGCCATGAAAAAGGGAACACAGTTCTTCAGGGACTGATGTAAAAACATCACAAAAATATATGAAGTGAAAAAAAGCAAGAGACAAAACAGCATGTATAATCCAATGTCTCATAACATGTATGTGTGTGTTTTAAAGGAATATATAGAGAAGATATTTGGAAGGGTACTCAAAAAGCTGATAACTGCATTTGATCCAGGGAAAGGAATTTATGGGTTGAGGGATGGGGAGAGACAGAGACTTCCTTTTCATCCTATACTTTTTGTACCCTATGTGCAGTGCATATATAACATTTGAAATATCAAATACAGATACACACACACACACAAAGATCTGTGATTCTACTTCCATGTTTTTACTTCATGGCCCTATCAGTCTGCCTCTATCTATTTGGTGTGTGTGGGGGTGGGGGGACTCGGCTGCCACTAGACTGTGAGGTCTGTGAGGCCAGAGACCATGCTGGTCGTTTCTCTGTGTCCCTGGTCACCAGTGAGTTCCCTGCACAGAGCCTGACACAAATTAAGGGCTCAATGAAAGTTTAATAATCAATAATAACAATAATCAAACCAGATTGAAGGGGGTGCTGAGTATGAGACAGAGCACCCCCCTTTAGGAATAAAAGGCCAAGCAGTGCTGTTTCCATATGTTTGGAGCTATATTTTGACAGACAGGTAAATGAATAATGATAATAACTAAACATGCTAGGTACGCTACATGGATTTTATTTAATCGTCCCAATGACTATATGAGATGATATTATTATCCAGATTTTACAGATAAGGAAACTAGGCTCAGAGGGAAGAAGCTGCCCAAAGGTCTCAGGACTGAGCTATTAACCACTATCTTCCATAGCTTCGCGTTGTCTCCTGTGCATATGCAGAGCTCAACTCCTGGGTTCTGGCGCCTGGCTCGCTGCAAGGCTGGCTTATGCAGCCTGAACCACACAACCAATGCTGGCGCCCCCAGGTGGCCAAAAGAGGCAAAACTGCTGTTTCCACAGGCCCTTCCTCCCACCCCCTCCCAGATGCTGGTCAGAGGGAGCAGTCAGAAGAGGAGGCCAAATCCAGCTGGGAGGCCTCCAAAACATGTAGGGGAAGGCAGAGGAGGTGCATAGGGTCCCACACCACTGGCACAGTAACCGGGAGGGTCTTAGGCTAGGCCTAGATAGGGAAGCAGGGATGCCCATGTTAACAGGAGGGGTCAAAAGAGTTGAATGGGAGCTGGGCCTACAGTTGGCAAATAACGAATTGTTATTATTGCTAATTAATAGTCCCCATTTAGCCTCAGCCTTGTGCTATCCATTTTACACACTTGACCTCACTTAAACCTGGTAATCACTCAGTGAGTGATTTCACTTTGTAGTTGAGAAAACCAGGGTTCAGAAAGGTACAATCAATTGCCAGAGAAGGCAGGAGGCAATAGAGGTGAGAACAGAACTCTGGTCTATGTAATTGCAGAACTCAGGCTTTTAACTCCACTGCTAAATCCACAAACTCACATTGGCTTGCAAGAGCATTATGGAGGAACTTTCTCCATGGCACTGGCTTCCAGGGTGATGGTCTAAGCCCAAAGGGACCTCCACAGCCGGGGCCTGGGGAGTGGCTGGCACCCAGCGTGGAGCCCTGCAGAGCCTGATTCTCTCCTGTTCTGCTTCTCCAGGCTTAGGCTCAGCAGGTACCAGTCAGACGGTAGCCATGGCAACGGCTGGCGGTCCAGATGCTGCAGAGAAAATGCTCTGGATCCCCGAGGGTGAGGTCCAGAGCTGGTGGTAATCACTCATTCCTTCAACAAATATTTATTGAGAGTCTACTACAGGCTAGGCACTGGCCATACTGCGGGGACTACTAAGACAGAGTAGGTGCCCGTTCTCTCTTGTGTTATAATACAAAAAATCAATCTTTTTTTTTTCTTTTAGTGCTTTCTATGTGTCAGGCCCTGTGCTAAAACTTTCCGCATATATTATCTCTTTAATGATAACTGTCTCACTACAGCCTTGAGACTGGGCTTATTAGCACCCCCATTTTATAGAGGAGAAAACCGAGGCTCAGAGAGGTTAAGCAACTGGTCTGAGGTCACACAGCGAGCGTGATGCAGCCAGGCAAGGAAGCAACTCCAGCCATTTGGGCTTCCGGCCCCACTCCTGAGGGTCAGCCTCTTGGCAAACGAACCTACTAGCTCCTCCCAGCCTTGCCTGCGTGGAACGACAGACAGCCCATTCGACAAAGGGAGGCCAGTGAGGCTCGGCGAGCTGAAATGACTGGTCCAAAGTCACTCAGCTGGACAGGGGCAGAGGTGGGATTCAAACCGGGGGACGCCGCGGGCGGCTGGGGATGGAGCGAGCCCTGAGGGGAGGCGCCGGGGCCGCTCACCGATGGTGGTGATGACGGTGATGGCGAAGTAGAAAGAGCCGGCGAACTTCCACTGGCGGCCGGCGCGGTGCGGCTCGGCTTGCAGCGCCAGGCGCTCCAGCTCGCGGTAGTCCTCGGCCGAGAAGCCGTACTTCCTCCGTAACTCGCTGCGCTTCTGGGCCAGCAGCCGCTTGCGGCCGCTCTCCGCCTCTGACTCGAGCGCGTCGAAGACGGCGGCGCCCACCAGCAGGTAGGACAGGATGCACACGATGAGCGCGGCGGTGCGCACGCTGTGCTTCCTCATCGCGGAGCCCCGCGCCCCGCTCCCCGGCCCCGCACCGCGCCGGCCGCCGCCCCGTCCATGCGCCCCGACGGCTGCCCCGCGCACCACGCGGCAGGGGCTAGGGCTTCAGGAGGCTGGGGTGCGGCACCCATGGGCGGGGCCTCGGCGGGGCGGGGCGAGGCGAGGGGGGCCGAGAGGGCTTCTCCAGCTGCCACTTCCCTGCCGCCTTCCGCACAGCTGCCTTTGTTTACCCGGTGGCGCCCCGGGGCTAAGGTGTCTGCAAATAGTGACAGTTGAAGCAAAGCGCCCAAAGCCCAGGTCTGCAAGAGCCCTGTCTCCACCACTATGTCGTCCTGTGACCTTGGGCAAGTCATTCATTCCTTCGTTTGGTCCGTCATCCAACAAATATTTACCAAGCACCTACTGGTGCAAACAAGATTCCTGGTGTAAATAGAGCTAATATCCTAGGATGGAGGGTTAGCTAAAAAGCAAACACACAAAAAAGATAATTTAAGAAAAGTGTGAGAAAGAAGGAAAACGTCTTTTTTTGCGAGGGGAGGGAGTTGCGGGGGGACCGCCAGCTAAGGTGGTGGGAGAAAGCCTCCCTGGGGAGTGACTGGGGCGGGAGCGTCCAGGCAGCACGTGCAGTTCCTTTAAGCAGAGAAGCCGGTGTGTCTGGAGCCACCCTTGGGGTGCTGGGGGGTCAGGGTGGGGGGCGGGGAAGGGAGACAGAGTGTCCACTTCACACAGGGTTTTACAGGCCCTCCCCAAGGTTTATTTTTCAGTGCAATAGAAAACCCTAGAGGGACTTCCTTGGCGGCCCAGTGGTTAAGACTTCATGCTTCCACTGCCAGGGAACTAAGATCCTGCATGCCACCAGGAGCGACCAGAAAAAACAAACAAACAAACAAACAACGAAACAAGAAACCCCAAAACCGTAGAAAGGTTGTAAGCAGGAAAACAAACACCAATGATCTGATTGACATTTTTTAAAAAAAAACATTCTGGCTGTCATGTAGGAAAGGGATGGTGGCCCAGAGTGAAGGTCAGTTAGGAGACTTTTTTTTTTCTTTTTGGCTGCATGGCACGGCAAGTGGGACCTTAGTTCCCACACCAGGGATCCCAAATCGGGGCCCCTGCAGTGGAAGCGCAAAGTCTTAGCTGCTGGACCACCTGGGAAGTCACCAGTTAGGAGACTTGTCATCCAAATGCGTGCTGAGGGTAGCCTGGAATCCGGGGCACTGCCCTGGAGTTGGAGACAAGTGGCTGGATCTGAGATGTTGAGGTGAGGGATGGAGCCCGGCACACATGGTTCGCCACATTTCCCAGCCTCCCTGGCACTTAGGAGTGTCCATGGGACGGTGGAATGAGGGCAGAAGTGACCTGTGCCACTTCTAGGCCTGGCCCATAAAACCCTCCCACACGCCATGCCCCGCCTGTCTCCCCCACCTGCAGACTGAATGTAGAGACCTAGTCTCTAGGAGAGGACAGAGTCATGACGTGGGAGGGGCGGGGGTGTCTGAATGACACGTTGCAAAGGGTTGCCCAACAGGAACACCAATTTTGAACTTCTGTGGCATTAAGCCCCTGACATCTGGGGTCCATCTGTTACTGCAGCTCACGTTAAGGTATGCACAGCCACAGGACTTGCTGATGGGTTGGATGCAGAGGGCAAAGGGGAGGGCTCAGGAATGATCCAGGGGTTCTTAGCCTGAACAGCTGGGTGCTTGGAACGCCTTCCATTGACCTCGCTCCCTGAGGAATCTACCCCTGTCCCCCGGCACCAAGGCAACACTCCTTTCAGAGTCCTGGGTGGGCCTTCATGGAGACTCTGGGCAGAGTACCAGCAGCCTCGCCTGCAGCTCTCTGGAGCACCCACCTCACAGGTCTCTGTTGCAGCCTTGACATGCACTTGTCCCCCTGTGACCACTCCAGTCCCTATCGCTGCAGCCGTTTGCTTTTTTTATTTATTTATTTTTTGCTCCAGCTACATTAAACTTGTGCAAACTCTTACTTTGCTTGGAACAGTCCTCCCCGCAGCCCATTCAACAGCCAACGTTTATTGAATGCCTGCTAGGGGCTAGGCATTGGTTGAATCACTTTACACGTATTCATACTTTAATCCTCACAACCTCTGTATGGGGTAGGGGCTGCTGGCTGATGTCCTCTTCATCCTTCCCCTCTCCCTTAGTGAGAAACCTTGCCTGACTCCTCAGGTGTCCCTCTTCGGTGCTCCTTGAAGACTTCCAGGCTCCTGCTATCTTGCATTCCTCCCACTGCATTGTAATTCTCGAATTCCATATATATGTCCCCCTGAGGACAGGGATCCCACCTTGGTCCGCGATCTGTCCCCAGCACCCGGGTCTGGCACAGGGCACACATCCAGTGGTTGTGGACGAACGAGCAGCAGCGGCATGTAGAGCATGGGCTCTGCACCCCCACTGCCTGGGATTGTATCCCACTTTGCTTACCAGTTGTGTGAACGTGGGATGCCTCCGTTTCCTCAGTTTAAAATGGGGTTAGAAAAGTTCCTGTCTCATAAGGTGCTGTGGTCAGCAGAATAGTGGCTTCCCTGAAGATGGTCACGTCCTATCCCAGAGGCCTATGAATATGTTAGGTTATGTGGCAAAGGGGGATTAAGGTTGCAGATGGAATTAAGGTTGCTAATCAACTGACCTTGAGATGGGAGTTTATCCTGATGATCTGGGTGGGCTCAATGTGATCCCAAGGGTTCTTATAATTGGAAGAGGGATGTGGAAGAGGGGGAACCAGAGAGATGCGAAGTGAGAACTCAGCCTGATGTTGCTGGCTTTGAAGTGGAGAAAGGGAGCCACACACCAAGGTTCGCAGGTGACTTCTAGAATCTGGAAAAGGCGAGGAAACAGATTCCTCCCTAGAGCCTCCAGAAAGGAAGGCAGTTGTGCCAATGCGTTGATTTTAGCCCAGTGCGACCTGTGTAGATCTCCGTCCCACAGACCTGGAAGGTAATATGTTTGTGTTGTTCAAACCTTTAGGTTTGTGATCATTTGTTACAGCAGCAACAGGGCACTGCTACAGTGGTTGTGAGGATTAAAACAGCTGCTAGATGTACAGCCCTGAGAGCAGCGTCTGGCCCTGAGGACTCCTCTAGAAGTGTTAGCCCGTGTGGCAAATATCACAACAGAGCAAAGGCCCGGGTCCTCAGGGACGTGAGACTCAGTTCTTGCCCTGACTCAGTTCTCAGGCAGAATTGGGGCACAGTGTCTGGTAGAGGGGACCTCGGACCGCTTCTTCCCCTGAGAAGCTGCAGGGGGGCAGCTCAGCGGCCCAGAAGCAAAGGTGCTTGTGCTGCCACCTCAGCCTTATTTTTAGCGATGGTGTCAGCAAGTTTGATTTTCTGATTCCTGCTCCGACTTCAGAGGAACAGAAACCTGGGCTACAGTCTCGGAGTGGGGGTGGGTGGGGCACCAACACCCTATAGGCTGAGAAGGGCCTGAGAAGAGCTTGTGGGGACAGCGTGGGGGTGGGGGGAAGCTTGGTCTTAGGGGAAGGGCTGGGTCCCCCCCGGGGACATTAACGAGTCCTGGTCTTGCACACAGCTGGGTCAACGAGGCCTGGGTTTAAATTCCAGCTCGTCCACTTTCTACCTGGGTCTCCGTGGATAGAAGTCTTCCACTTCTCTGTGCCGTGGTTTTCCCATCTGAGAAATGGGGCTGATGGTCATGCCCATCTCCTGCGTTATAAAAGACACCGTATATCACTTTCCAGGTGCCCAGTAGCCACTTTTCCTCCCTTTTTACAACTGCCTGCCTGCAGGTGTCAAGAATTCCTTTTCCAGAAGCAGGGGCAAAATGAAGACTGTGGAGCACTGTCCGCACCAGGCCCATTTACAGACATTGCCAAGGGAGCCCCCACTCCCCAGTGCAGGAAGCTGGGGTGCAGAGGGGAAGAGACCCTGCTTGCCAAGTCCTCACAGTCAGGCAGCGGCTGAGTCAGGACTTGAACTCAGGGCTCTCTGGCCCCCAAGGTCATGATCCTTTGGATACATGGTGCTGCCTCATCAGGAAAGATGCTGGGGGCTTTATCACCTCCAGTGTCCTCTCTGGATCTCACTTTCCTAATCCCTACGGTGGGGATGAGGAGCGCTGGCTGGCCGGCCGCCCCCACCGTTGTGAGCATCTCATGAGACACAGCTGAGAGGTGCTTTGTCAGATGGGTCCGCTGAAGGGAGGTGGGTATTATTGGGGCCATGGGGAGCTGTCTGGCCCTGCAAGGCAGGTGACATTGCCCTGTGTTTGGCATTTTCGGTTCAGCAGCTCTATTTTAAGCCAGAGGAGGTTAGAGTTTGTTATGTGTGTTTCTCAGCTTGGAGAACTGTCAGCTGAGCAGTCAACAAAAACAGCAACACCCCAAAGCCCCCCCTGCAGCTCCCCCTCCCTCTGCCTCCCCTGACTTCTTTTTCCTTTGGCAGTCTGAGGGGACCCAGTGATTTTCCTCTGTCCCTTCATGCCAGCGCCGCACCCCAGACGCATCTGAGGCCTTGATCTTCTTCTTCCAGAGCTGCAAGGTTGCTGGCTTTGAGGACAATGAGGGAGGTGATTCCAGTCCCCAACTGGGTCCTTGACACCTTTCGAAGCACTTCACATCCCTGATGAGTCAACATCCTTCTGAAAGCTGTATGAGCCAGGCAGGCCTTGTCCTTCCCACATCGGGAAGAGAAACAGGCTCAGACATAGAGAAGGCGCCACGTGGTAGGACAGTGGTTAGGAAAGAACGTGAATTTCTGAGTGAGCCAGATCTCAGTTCCATCTTGGGCAAGTGGCTTCACCTTTCTGAGCCTCGATTTCCTCATCTGTGACATGGGGGTAAAAGTATCTGCCTCCCAGTATCTGCCTGTTACTATGAGGATTAAATGAAAGCATGAAGGGGCACTCAGCACAGGTTAGGTGCCCATCAAATGTTAGCGCCCTCTCCACCCAATTAATTTCTTCTTTCCCTTTTCTACACTGCTTATTCCCCAGACCTACTGAGATCTTAAGGGATTGATTTTTATAGTAAGAATATAGTTCAGTAATTTTCCAGAAGGTCATAAGCCCTGAGCATTTTCCCTGATAAGATCTCTCATCTCTCTCCTAAAAGAATGGATTATTTTGAATGAGAGGTACCAGCTCCTTCGGGATGGCAGCTGTGGCTTTTCTGTAGCCTGAGCACCATTTAGGGACCTGGGTTGCAAGAAATTAAAAGCTGCCTCTTGCTAATTTAAAGAACATTGTAGGTAGGATTTGCGGGGTGGGGGGGGGGGGGTCTTCCAGGATCTTCCAGGCACTGGAAGACAGGCTACATGGTTCGGGGTACCCAGAGAGATGGAACCTATTGTCTGGGAAACAGCATCACCACACCTGTGTGGGGAACACCATTGTTCCTAGGCTGCTGAAGATATTACTGGTGGGGGGGGTGGGGGGTGGGGGGAATGACAGCTGTCTGAGCTTGACCCTGTCTCTGGCTGTTGGGACCCACCAGGGCTGCTCAGAGGATTCCTAACACATGTTCATGGCCATTTGGTTGGAGCCATTGAGAGTTTGTTCTTGGCCCTCCTGAGGATGGATATCTTTAGGTTAATGAAGATACTAAAACCTTTACTCTGGTTAATAATTTAAAAAACTGTTAGAAGTATGGGGGGGCTGTTAAACCATTCTCTCCACTTTCACATGCAATTGAGGATTTTTTTCACTGAAATTTTTTTGCTTTTTTTTTTTGAAAGAACCTTTTCTCTCTGTCCATCCCCACCCCCATTTTTTTCCCCTGCTGTTCCTTTGGTGTGAGGGGGAGCATTACTCTGAGGGTTGTACTGGACTAGAAGGACATTTACTGAGCAGTTACTATGCTCCAAGCAGGGAACTAGGCACTTAGCAGGCATCACCTCATGAAATCCCCACAACACCCGTCACTTTTAATCCCACCTTCCAGAGGACAAAGCCAAGACTCGGGTGCAGTGATTTGCCTTATGTCACACTGTCAAGGAGGGAGAGAGCCATCCTGTCCCGCTGTCAAGTTCTTGCTCCTAAAGGCGATGCTTCCCCCTCTCTGCCCTGAGGAGCTGCACGGGGTGTGGGCACAAGATGACAGCTGCTGCCACGTGGCCATTCCAGCTCAGCTGTAGCCCCCTCTCCTGCTGCCAATGCCCAATGCCCACCCCTTCTGTTCTCCAGTCAACATAAAGAATTGAAGTCAAGAGACATCTGAGTCACAGGGAACAGAGCTTGTATTTCAGAAGACATCATTGGCTGGAAAAGGGTCAAGACAATGAAATTAAAGAGCCTGAGATGCTAAGAAAGGCACGTGTTAAGTAAGAGCAGCACAGAACTGTGCTGTCCCATAGGGTGGCCACTGGCCGTAGGTGGCCACTTGTATTTAATTAAGATTAAATTTCATTAAAAATTCAATTATTTAGTTGCACTAGACACATACCAAGTGTCCGTTAAACACATGTGCTAGGGTCTGCTACATCGGACAGAGCAGATACAGAACATCTCCATCACCACATTGCTGGTACAGAGACTGAGACCATAAACTTTCAACCTGACTGGCTGATTTTGAGTCTTGGCTTCACCACTTACCTGCTGGTATCCTGGGTCTCAGTTTCTTCACCTATAAAATGGGGTTCATAATCCCGTAGAATTATTACTACATATCCAGCTCAGTTGGGACCAGTGGTTAGTCGGCTAATCAAAGCAGCAGGGAATTATTTTAAATGATTCACACCTTGAACATTTGCCACTGTTAACTTTGAGTGTGGGGCTGTTCATTGTCTTTTCACGCTGTGCTCCTTATATGAACTACACCAGGATCTAGCGACTTGACTGCAGAATCCCTCTAGATTCTCATGGTAATTTTTTTTTCCAGATCTTTTGTACTTGTTTCTTCCACACCTAATTTGGCAGTCTGTTTTAGCAACTCAGTTTTATTGGGTTTTCATAAAAACAAATCTCTTTCTTTTTGCACTCATGTTTCACCAGCTTATGGAATATCTAATTAATACCAAGTGCACTGGCACAAACTGTCTTGGGGACAAACCTAACAGATTCTTGGCAAACATGTCATTCATCTTAGCCTGGGCTGCTCCAACAGAAGACCATGGGCTTGGCAGAGGTGGGGACTTAAACAACACACATTCATTTTTCACAGTTCTGGAGGCTGGAAGCCTGAGATCAGGGTGCCAGTATGCTTGGGTTCTTGCGGAAAGCCCTTTTCCTGGTTTACGGACTGCTGTCTTCTCATTGTATCCGCACGTGGCACAGAGCACAGAGAAGAAGAAAGCTCTCTCCTATCTCCTCCTATAACAGCACTAATCCCATCCATAAGGACTCCACCCTCATGACTTAATTACGTCCCCAAAACCCCACCTCCTAATACCATCACATTGGGGGTTAGGATTCCAACATATGAATTTGGCGGGGGCAGGGGTGACACAAACTTTCAGCCCATAACAGCATTCTATGGGAGAGAGCAGAAGGGAGCAAGGGTGCCAGAGAGTGGCCCCCTACCTGTGACCATTACTTATACTCAGGTGGAATAGAGAGCCCTGGTTAGCCTGGTGCACTGATTAAACAGACATTAGTAAAGCGAGCTTCTTTGTCTCACTACTCTGTCAAAGGCTATAGTGTGGCATTGTCTCTGAAAGACATCTGCCCAGCCAGAGACTACATTTCCCGGCCTCCCTTGCGTCCAAGTATGACCATGTGACTAGTCCTTACCAATGGAGTGTGAGTGGGGGTGGTGTCACTTCCAGGTGGGGTCTTTAGGAAGCAGGTGAGCGTCTCCATTCCTGCCTGCAATTTAGAGGCAGAAGGCCCCCGAACCCCAGGAGCTGGTGGAGCTGTAACATGTAAGTCACCTGGCTCATCACAGGAAGGAACGCAGCCCTCCAACCAGGAACACCTGCCTTGGAATATTACGTGAGTAAGAAATAAACTTCTGTTGTGTTAAGCCACTGAATTTGGGGGTTTGCTTGTTATAACAGCCACAATAAGTGAACTCTCATTAATAAATTTACTTTATAGGGCTGTTGTGAGGATTAAATTAGATGATATACATGTAACAGACTCTTAAATGGGACTTTTCCTTTTGTCTTGTATTTCCAGTTAAAGCCTCAACACAGGGATGCAAGGTGCTGAATACCCCACCTCCATATTCCAGAAAGCCATGAGACACATGCCAGCAGGACTTTTTTTAGGGGTGTCATACCAGCTTTTCTCCCACTCCATCCCTACCCCCTCAACCTCCATGAGCAGAAAACTAGAATTTGAGAATGATTTTCTAAAATAGGGAGAAACAATAGACCTTTTCTGCTCCCTTGGGAGAAGAAAGGATCCCCCCACCCCCATCCTGAGAGGTCCCACTTGTAGAGATTTGGGGTTCCTGCCAGAAGTGGTGAGTGGTAGCTGACTCTCTGTTCACAAGGCAGGCTTGTAGATCCACCCTCAGGGCCTGTTTGAGCAGGGAGGAAGTGATTAGAGAGAGATGGCAGGAGGCAGGTATCCTGTATACCCACCACTTGGTAGAGCAAGAATGGGTGAGCTTCCCGTGAGCTGAGTGGGTGCCAGGACATCTGACCAGTGTCCTGCCCCAAAGGGATGACCCTTGTACTTCCCAGGAAAGAGGACCCTGGCAGAAAGAGGCTGTGAAGTGCACTTCTGGGGACAGGGTCTGAGAGAGGTCCAGAGATCCAGATCTCCCCCAGCAGTCAGGAGGCCACTACAGGGACCCCTGAATAAGCTAGTCTTGTGGTCCAGGAACATTAGCCTTTAAATACTTGCTGCACAAAAGGAATCCACCTCCCTGAGGGGACTCGAAGCAACACCAGCTACATTTTTATCCCCTTTCTTCCACTGCTCCTCCCAGGCCTCATAAACAGGAGAAGCTAGAATGCAAAAGGGGAGGATGGAAAAGGGTTTTAGAGGGACCTTCACATTCTCTCAGTGCTGCAGAGATTAAGGGCAATTTTCTGGAGCCAGACGGCCTGCGTTTGGATTCTGTGTCTCTAACTTACTAGCTGTGTGACCTTGGGCAAGTTACTTCATCTCTCTGAGCCTTAGTATCTGTAAGATGCCATTAATAATAGTACATACCTCATATCCTCATAGCATTATAAGGGGCACGTAGTTTGGCTATTTAATAGTTTGTTAAATTAAATAGCAATGCATTTTTGAGGTGAAGGGTCAAGCTTGATTTAAAGGAAGTATTAAATAGTATGTAATTAGATGTTCCATCTGAACTGAAAGGCCTGGGGCAAGGAGAGATTTTATTGGATGTGTTCAAAGGCAATAGTTGAAGGAAAACTAGATCCGTTTACGTGTGTTCCTCACCAAGTTCAGATTATGCAATAAGCCAGTTACACGTGTGAAGTGTTTAGGTCAGTTTGGGACACACTGAAACCCTCAATACATGTTAACTATTATTATTATCCAAACTTGTGCTGGATCAGAAATCAAATCCTTTCTCAGTTTTGTTAGTTTTGAGGGGTAATAAGAATGAGTACTTTGGGGGTGGCAGAAAGCACTGATTCTCACACTTTTGGGTCTTCATAAAACCACCCACTTGCATAAAGTATTTGTGAATCCAAATCACATTGCCAGCTCCATCTGCAAAGTAAAAACAATGGGGAAAAATGCACAAGTACTATATTTATAATCCTCATTTTATAAAAGAGTGAATTTCATAACCCCTCAAGTGAGGGAGGTCCTAAGTTCAGAGTAAAAGACAGTCTTACAGATGGAATCCATTTCACTTGATGAGATTTCACTGTGTTGTCCTTATTTTTAGGACCAGTTCACTGGCTGGAGTTTAAAGACCTCAGATATAAATTCCCATAGAATTTGCAAGCATCCAGAGCTGTTATCCCCTTTAATTCTCATGACTACCCTGTAAGACTGGGACCATCATCTACATTTTCTCTTGAGTCTTTGGAGGTTCAGAGAGGTTAGATGGCTTGTTCAGAGTCACCCAGCTGGAACAGGAAATCAAGCCTGGCTTCAGCATCTCCATATTCCTGGTGAAGTATGGTCTTTTCCTCCGGGTTCAATAGGTGTTAGAGGGGCCTCTGCTCTATGTGGTCATCCAAGCACGCAGGCTCCTTTTCTTTTGTGACTCTGTCCTGTCCTAAAGCAGAGATTCTTTTCCCAGACACAATACCCAAGGGATCTGGGGATGGAATTCAGGGATTCCTGAACTTGGAAGGGAAAATAATTGCATCTTGCCATTGCCACCAACCTTTAGCTAACATTTAGCACTTCCTTCAATCATGAATGGAGAAAACAAAGTAGTATTAGCAGTACCTATTTGTCACCAAAAGAAATCACAAGTATTTTCATATCACAAGGTAGTTATTGTGGATATCTTGAAATACTGTTTATACTATCACTACATTGAAATTATGGTAATTGATCTTGTTTAATATATTCCTAAAGAAGTGCATGTAACTATCTCACATACTTTTTTGTTTTAATTACTGTATTTCAATAATCTGTGTCCTTTGTAACCCCATGTATTTGATTTTATGTGTTTAATATGACTAGGCTGAGAAGGAGATCATAGACTTTCCAGGTTCATAAAGCCTTGAAGTCCTCCACTGGGGCCTCTGCCTGAGATCAGCAGACGAGGGCAGAGAACAAGTGTGGAGGGTGGCCAGGGGGATTTACGGTCGGGTCTGGAGTCAAAGCCCGTGGCCATATCTCGGTCACCATGGCTGGGAGATGTGATCTTTGGGAGCCCAGGAAGAGAACAACCAGCCAGCTGCCACTCCATTATCATGTCATTTGCAATGGCTCAAGTTCAAGGAGATGCTGGGACCCCTTGTCTCAGCGATTTCTAGGGGGAGGGAACCAGGTGCCGTCTTGCTTATCTCATCTGCAGGTGCAACAAGTCTAGTGTTACATGGAGGTGGCACTGGGGCCAAGTGAAGCTGATCTTCTCAGATCTTCTGCTGTTCCCATGTGCTGTCTGTTTTGTGCCCCAAGAACACACAGTCTACAGGGGGTGGTGAAATGAGGACAAAATGTACATTCCTGAACATGTAACTGTAGCTCCTGTGTGTGCAGAGTGCTAGAGTTTGCTAAGCACTTTCATAAGCCTGGGTTTATCTGGTCCTCACTGCAGCCCTCCAGCAAGGCGGGGCAAAGATGATTATCTCCACTATGCAGAGTTAGAAACTGAGCGCACAGAGGAGAATTAGATGCTCAAGGTCACAAACTAGAGGCACAATCAGGGCTAGAACCCAGGCCTCAGTCACCATTCAGTAGGCGTGTATTAAGTACTTACCATGTACCAGGTCCTATGCTGGGTTTCAGGGACACAGGGATGAATCAGAAATCTACCTGGCTTCTAGGGAGCAAAGAAAAGCCTAGACAGATAATCACACTACCATATACAATGATTTTTGTTCAGACACTTTTAGTTCAAGTGATAGGAACCCAATTAAAACTAGTTTCAGTAATAAAGGGAGTTTATTGGTTCACTGAAAAATTAGGGGTGGATAGCTTCAGGCATGGCTGGATCTAGAAGCTTGAACCTAGTTGCATGGCATCTGTTTCTCTTAATTTCTTGGTTCTGTGTGACTTCATTTTTCAGCTCTTCTGTGGTGGCAAATATAGCCTCTAGTAAGTGAAGACTTACCTTCTAATAGTTTGTCTACTTGGGTCAAGAGATGGTACCTCTTTCCTAGTTGTTCCAGAAATAGTCTTGAGGCTTTGCGTGGAATGGCTGACCCTTCTGCCTCATGTCATCCTGAATGCAGATGAGGTGTGGATGGGGTGAAGCCATAAGATTGAAGGAGCCTGAGTCCCTTAATCATTTGTGGAGGAGCCCACCTACCAGAAACACCTGTTAGGAATGTTACACAACCAAGAGACAGACTTTGTGCTTTAGCCAGTAAGCAGTGGTGTGCTGGGGTGGGGGTGGAAGGGAGTGGTACTGGTGGTGAGAGTGGTCTGCCCCCAGATGCAGGTGACAAAGGGATACACTGTCCTTAAAGACTTTTCAAGCAATAATAACGCTGGCTAAATTCAATCTGCTTGTTTTTACCACCACGTGCCAGCAATTCTAAACAATGTCTGTGTTAAAATATTCCTTCCCCAGGAAGACCGCTCACACCACCAACACTGACCCTTTGGTATGCCACTGGATTTGGGGCCTACTTACTGCTGGGATCTGGTTTTCCCTGGCTAATAAAGACATACATAGGGGCTTAAATAGCAATCTGATGGACACCCATATGTATGTACACCACAGTGGTCAAAGAAACATTACAAATATGAGTCATGAAATCTGAAAATAAGTTTAGATTTCTTTTGGAGATTAAATTCAGACACCTGAAAAATCTGGCTAAGTTGGTGAAAGGACCAGGGGGACTTCACTTTGCACAGGGGGCCACGTTGGGACCCTGAACTGTCCGCCTGTTGTAAGCAGTGAGGCAGTGTGGATGCCACCAGGTTCTAAAACCTTGGGCTCTAAGGGGGTGAGAGTGGGCACAGAGGAGGAATTGAGAGAGGAAGGGAGGGGAACGGGACATGAGTGGGATAGCTCAGAGACAAAGAGATGCAGAAGGGTCATCGGGACATGGAGGTCCAACCCTTGAGGTGAGAAAGGGAGTAAAATCAAAGTCAGCCCCCCATGGTTGAACCGCCTGCTGGCTGCACGGCCAGGCAGAAGCTACAGAAGAAGCCTGTGTTAAGTATTTTCCATCTGATAGGAGCATATGAAGAGGCTCAGCCCAGCGATGAGATTGGGAACATTTCCACGAAAGCCAGTGATGAGGGGCTGGGGGGCAGCAAATGGAACATAGATAAGACCCAGACCAGTGTGATGGGACCACTTACAGCTAGGCTCACTGGCCAACCTCGAGATGTCCAAAAGGCCTAGGATCCTGTCCTTGGGCTCTCCCTGATGTTGTAATTAAACGCAGTGGAAGAGGAAAAAGATGAAGTTCTTAAGAATTGGCTAAACCATGACTCTGTTGCTAAGAATGTACCTTAGACCTTAGACCACATTTTTGCCATGGAGAGGTATGTAGACTTTTTTTCTTATAAATTTATTTTTTTTATTTATTGGCTGCATTGGGTCTTCGTTGCTGCACACGGGCTTTTTCTAGTTGCTGCGAGTGGGGGCTACTCTTCATTGTGGTGCGCAGGCTCCTCATTGTAGTGGCTTCTCTTGTTGTGGAGCACGGGCCCTAGGTGCATGGGCTTCAATAGTTGTGGCTCATGGGTTCAATAGTTGTGACTCACAGACTCTAGAGCACAAGCTCAATAGTTGTGGCGCACGGACTTAGTTGCTCCGCGTCATGTGGAATCCTCCCAGAGCAGGGCTCAAACTGGTGTCCCCTGCATTGGCAGGCGGATTCTTAACCACTGTGCCACCTATGAAGTCCTGGACTTTTTGACAGCACCTGAAACGTGGTGGCCATATACACAGGCTTCACTTTTCCAGCCCCCCTCCATCCCATAAGGCTGCTCGAGTTGCCCCTTGAAGAGGGTGCCCCACCTTTTGTTACTGGAGCAGCCAGGATGGGCATGGGCTGGTGGGCTGCATCCTTTGCAGCACTGGACAAAGGACCAACGTGTGTGTATCTTGATGGGGATGATTGGAAGAGAGAGAGAAATGGAAGATGTGAGGGTAACAAGGGGAGAGCAGCAGGAGTCAGCACCTGGGCAGGTGAGGGCTTGGGAGCCGGGGCCCAGGGAAGGGTTGGTCTCGGGTAGATGTAGAAACTGCAACTCATGAAGAATAATCAAGGGCGACCGTGAAGACACGGCAAAAGGAGTGGCCCAGGCAGAGGGGACAGCCTGGCGAGAGGTCTGGACCAGGGTGGGGAGGCCAGGCCGTCCCGTGTGGCCGGAGCACAGAAGAGGCTGGAAGACATAGCAGAGCGGTGTGGAAAGAGGCTGGACCCCACCCGGAGGGCACTCTGAGCCCCAAAGGGGTTTTAGCAGAGTGACGTAACCATAACTGTGCTCGAGAAAGATCCTTGTGGTTATATCCTGTGGTCGATGGGAGGACAGAGCTGACATGTGGACAGAGGGACAAGCGGGACAGACACAGGTGCCCTGGCTCAGGGCCTGGCAGGGGCTCTTACAGGTATCTGTGTAAGTGTTTTAAGAAAGCTGTTGCATCCTGCACAAATAGGAAAGACTCCTAGGCCCAGCTCTATCACGACCCCACCATGAGGACCTGGGTAAGTCCCTTCCCTGTGCTGAGACTTCTCTCCACTCGTGAAATAGGACGCAAATGGGCCCCAGGCTCTGAGGCTCCTCCCTGCTGGTGGCCTCTTGGTGATTCATTCACCCATACGCCACAAGGGGGCAGCAGCACATCACCGGTCTCCTCTGTTCTCAAAAGAAGCTCTGCTGTTAATCTTACACAGATTTTAATGAGATGGAGGGCTTGTTAAAACACAGATGTCCAGACCCCACTTCCAGGGTTTCTGTGGGCCTGGGGTGGGACACAAGATATTTGCAGTTTCCAGGAGATGATGATGCTTCCAGCCTGGTGACCCCACTTTGAGAACTATTAAGGTTGAGGATTGGGAGTGAGGGTCCCGGGTGAGCTCTGACCCCCGCAGACAGGGCCACTGGGAAATCATTGTGAACGGGGCAGCCGCTCCCATTTGTCAACCACGTATTGAGTTTTCTAAGCTCCATTAAACCCCTTTTTAAGAAGCAAGCTATATTATTTCACTCATTCAGTAATGATTGCACAGGGTCTGTCCTGGGCACTGTTCTAGGTGCTGGGAATCTATCAGTGAACGAAGCAGACAAGTTAACACCCACTGCTTGTGGAGTCTAGCAACAAATAGTAAATGTTATAAGGAAGTTATGTCGTATGTTAAAAGGTGCTATGTGCATCCGGCATATTGGAAGAGGGTATTTCTCAGTGATTTGTGAGTCAGACTTGAAAGAGATCAAGGGGGTTCACCATGTGGGTATCTGGGGGAAGATGATATTAGGCAGAGGGAATAGCCCATGCAAAGGTCCTGAGGTGGGAACAAGGCTGGCGTGTTTGAGGAACAGCAAGGAGGCCAACGAGGCCAGAGCGGGGAGAGTAATTGAGGATAAGGGCAGAGAGGTCACGAGGCAAGAGTGGGAGGCCTTGTGGGTTATGCAAAGTCCTTTAGCTTTTCTTGGGGTGAAAAGGAGTGGCATGGTCTGGCTTGGTTTTAAGAGAATCCCTCTGGCACCCCCTGTAACGAATGAGCCAGAGTGGGAGCCGGGCGAGCAGGAGGAGGCTCCCACAGGTATCAGGGCAGAGACGATGGTGGCCCCAGCCAGAGGGGAGCAGTGGAGCTGGAGAGGCTGGAAAGAGGTTACACACGCCAATAAACACACACACATGCATGCTATTTCCACAACTAAACCGACTGGCTCAATCTGATTATCCACTCCTCATCTCTGTCCAGGTGACCCACATTCTTGGCCTGAACTCTTCTCTGTGTCCAGACCTGTCCCATCTTTGATATCCAACTGCCTCTAGCCACACTGCCCTGGATGAGTAGCCTCCGCTAGCAGTAGCCTCCTTGAACTCCAAACATCTAGGACACCCCCTCCTATCTGCCACCAATGGGGGCTCACCTCTGCTCTTCCCAGTTTCTGGCAATGACCCCTCACTCCCCCCATCCCCCAGCAGAACGCCCAAGGATGTGTTGGGTATCTTATTTCCCCTGCTCCTCACATTCATCCTTCCAACAAGATGTCACAGGCAGGTCAGGCCTGGCTGATTCTCCCATCTGCTTCTGCTCCTTCTTTTCCGTTCCCGCGGGCCTTACTCCTGAACACTGCACTGACTGCATTTGGTGTAGCCTGGTGGCCAAGAGCAGGGGCTCTGGAGGAGGACTCTCTGGGTTTGAACCTTGGTTTTGGCAGATTTGAACTGTGTATACTTGGGCTATTTCCTTCATTTCTCTGTACCTCAGTTTCTCCATCTGTGAAATGGGCATAATCATACTTACTTCAAAGGGCTATTGTGAGGGTCAAGTGAGTCATTACATAGAACATGCTTGGAACTGAGCCAGGTATGTGGTTAGCGCTCAATAAATGTTAGCTCTCATTTTTATTAGTTTTGCAATGTCTTTATTGAACAGCTATTATATGCAGAGACCTCCATCATACTCGGAAATAATCTGACCCAAGAGAAAGAGCACAGGCCTTGACTAGCAATTCCACTCCTAGATGTGTATCTAACAGACATGTTTACCAATATCCAGCAGAAGACATGCACTAAGATGTTCAGAATGCCTTATTCATTATAGCCTCAAACCGGAAATGCCCACTGAGCAGAGAATGGATAAATCAAACGTGCTCTATTTACACAATGGAATATTATACAGCGACCAGAAAGAATGCATTACTGTTACTTGAATATCATGAATGCAACTGACAAATGTAACGGGGTGTGGCTGGGCTGGGTGCCGCTGGCTCTGGCTTCAGTGGGGGTGACCTTTGTCCCCAACACCATCCCCTTTTCACAAACAAGAAGATTCCCAACCTTTGCCATCACATTAGTCTCTGACTTGTGAAGAATCATTGAGGCAGGATGATTATAATAGCTTATTTTCAAGTGATCATAGAGGAATCATTCACCTAACATTCGCAATACCCCTACGTGGTAGCTACTTACTCATCACAATGACCCTACAGGGTGGGCACGACTATTTATGCCCATTTTACAGATAAAAAAGCTAAAGCACTAAGAGGTCAAGTCAAGGTAATGATAGCTAAAATTTTTATTTAAGTCACATAATACTCTCAACAGCCCTCTGTGTTGAGTATTGTGATTATTCCCATTTTAGAGGAAAGGAAACCGAGGCACGAAAAAGTACCCTGCCTGAGATCACAGCAGGAAATCAGCCAGGACCGGGCAGGCTGGCTGGGCCCACTCTTCGTGGTTCTGCTCACTGCTCACAGCTTCTCAGGAGTGAGGTCACAGGCCTTGAAGCCAACCTGGCCTAGCGTCCAGCAGCACAAGCCTAGGACAACTCTTTAATCACTCTGAGTTTTAGTTTACTCACCTCTAAAATGGGAATATCAGTAGCACTCTGCTTTAGGCATGTCCCAAGGGCGATGTGTCATATGGGTAGAGCTCTTTGCAGAGAGATCTCCCCGCCCCGCCCCCCCTCGCCCCGCCCCCCCCCCCCCCCCCCCCCCCCGCCCCATGTAGGAATAGTTCAGTGCAAGTTCAGTTTTCTCATCCTGGCTCTCAGGATATTATCAGAATTGTTCCGGGCAATGTGTTCAGAGTTTACTTTTGCAGAACCAGACCCACCAAAACTCTCAGCCTGTGAGAGACCACAGACCCAGCCTAGAGAGTCAGATAAAATTGGCTTGGACTAAAATCCCACCCCAACTGCAAACCAGCTTTTGGACAGATCGTATTTCCAAGCTGCTTCTGCATCTGTGAACCAGAGTTAGTTCTATTTTGTGTAGATTAAATGGCTCCAGTGCTACCTATGATTCTCAAATTGGTGTTCCTGGAGGAGGTGGTCCCTGCGTGCTGGAGGCCACCGTAGTGAGGAGCAGGTAATTACCACCTGTGTGCTGGGACATGCCCTTCCTGGCTCTGCTTTGTACTCAGGGCACTGCATTCCCAGGCTCCCTCTTCTTCCCAGTAGGTTTGACACATGGGAGGCACTCCTGGGAACTGGGGGGTGGGAGAGAGCAGAAGCCAGGATCTGACTGCCCATCTGCTTCTGCCTTTCATCAGGTACCAAGCTGCATCTCCGTGGTGGCTCCCACTCCCAGCAGACAGCCCTGCTGTGGTTGCATCTTTCACCTTCTGGTCCCAGCTTCTGGGCTCTGCACTCCCTCTGCCCCGCTACCCCGAGGGCTGGCATTGAGGGAAAGAAGCCATTCGTTAAAGAATACCTACTGTGTGACTCTATTTGTGTGACGTTCAAGAACAAGCAACACTGCATTTGAGGGTGGAGGGGATGACACAGCCAGAGGAAACTTTCTGTGATGATGGAAATGCCTTATACCTTGACTGAGGTGTTGGTTACATAGGTGTGGGTACATTTGTAATGACTCATGAAACCACACGCTTAAGACCTGTGTGTTCAACTGGGTGTGTCTCATCCCTCAATCAAATGAGTAGAATAAGAAGAAATCCTGGTTAAATCCCAAGAGTGTTTTCTAATTTCCTGGTTGGATCCTGATGAAAATACAGTTTTTATTTTGAAACAAACACAGGTAGACCGCAGGAGAGGATATAAAATTTGAACATAGGGGTTTTCGTTTGTTTGTTTTTAACGATAAAACATGAGACTTCAAATGGAATTTCACATGTGGGCTGGTTTATTTCAGGCCATGTTCCCATGTCTATAGGAGGTTGTTTTCATCCTCCCCTACTTTTCTCTAGTCAAAAATGTTTCCAAGCACCGACCTGTATAAAGTGCCTATCTTGGCCTGGCGCATTGCAGGGTCTCAAAAAAGGTTAATTCTTACTAATACAAGTTGGGTTTAATGGGTCAGTTTAAGGCCTGTTTTCTGACTTTCTTCAAGACAGTGTGATTTCACCTTGTGATTTTCACAAAGAATTCAGCCCCTGAATTCTGCCCAGGGTGGGGAGGGAGGGCTTTCTCAGACAGCACAAGCCTGACACATAGGCACATATTCAGGGATGTTCTTATATGGCTCCAGGAAAGGAAGCAGGATACTGAGAACATCGGTGCCCCTCTTCATCACACTCCCAGAAAAACAGTCCGTGCAGCCCAGCACCTGCCTTAGTCTAATGATTAAGGGAGAGATGGTGGCCCCATCTCTGGAAAGCTAGCCCGTGTGCATCATTGATAAAGGCTGTGAATGGACCAGAAGAACCCTGGCCGTTCTCCCAGGCTGTGAGTTAGAGAAAGGGGGATGAGGGCATGCATCCTGCTGTATCTCAGGGTCCAGATGGGCCAGCTGACTTGGAAACACTCTTGTCCTCCAGGGCCTGGGTGGTGGACCCAAGCTGGACTGTTTCCTGCACCCTGGTTGCCTGCTGGGCGGGTGACACCGAGTGTCCATTCTCAGTCCGGCTCTAAGTGGCACGGTTCCGTGGGCTGTGGCCCCTAGCGGGTGGGCAGGGCCTAAGTAGGCACAGGCGGCGCTGGGTCTCCAGGCGGCAGAAGTGATTCTGGTTGGACACCCGGGTGGCCACGCCCAGCCCACAGGTGGTTGAGCAGGGGCCCCAGGCCGTGCTCCATTCTGGGCAGGAGACACCAGGGGCTGGGGGAGCGATAAGACCAGAAAACTGGGGTCCTGGGGGAGAGAGAAAGGGGTCAGCACAGCAAGGTTAGGCAGACAAATCTACCCGCTGGCTTGTGGTGCAATCTTGGTCATGTGGCTTAACCTCTCTGGACCTCAGTTTCTTCCTATGTAAATTTCCTAATAGTTGATTGTTAGGATTGACTACAATAGTGGAGGTGAAGTGCTTAACACAGTGCCTGGTACTTATAAGCACTTTGTAAATATTAGTTACTGTATTAGGCAACTATGATGGCATTGACCATGATGGTTCCCCAGTAAATGCTAAGTGTCCGCCACAAGTCCTGTGATAAGTAGCATCTTACAGGAGGGAGGTTGGGGCCTGTGCATATGGTGGTGGTGCCGTGACCTGACAGCAAGGATGCTGGGACCGCAACGTCATGTCTGGAACAAGGCAGATTCACCGCCGTCTAGCTTTTCCTCCTCCTCCAGGCTTATTCTGTTCTGTGAATATTTTAGTATCCTTCCTTCTGGTCCTTTATAACCAGTGGTTCTTACCTGGGGACAGTTTTTTTTAAAAATATTTATTTGGTTGCACTGGGTCTTAGTTGCAGCAAGTGGGCTTCTTGCTTGCAGCTTGCTGGCTCCTTAGTTGTGGCATGCAAACTCTTAATTGCGTCATGCATGTGGGATCTAGTTCCCTGACCAGCGATTGAACCCGGGCCCCCTGCATTGGGAGCACAGAGTCTTTTTTTTTTTTTTTTTAATTTATTGGCTGTGTTGGGTCTTCATTGCTGCACATGGGCTTTCTCTAGTTGCTGAGAGCAGGGGCTACTCTTCATTGTGGCACGCAGGCTCCTCATTGTAGTCGCTTCTCTTTCTGTGGAGCACAGGCTCCAGGCGCATGGGCTTCAATAGTTGCGGCCCATGGGCTCAACAGTTGTGGCTCACGGGCTCTAGAGCACAGGCTCAATAGTTGTGGCGCACGGGCTTAGTGGCTCCGTGGCATGTGGAATCCTCCCAGAGCAGGGCTCGAACCCGTGTCCCCTGCATTGGCAGGCGGATTCTTAACCACTGCACCACCTAGGATGTCCAGGAGCACAGAGTCTTAACCACCGAGACCAGCGAAGTCCCCTGGGGACAGTTTGACCCCTAGAAGATAGTTGTCAACATTTGGAGACATTTGTGGTGGTCATAAGTGGGGGTGGGGGCTACTGGAATCCAGCAGGGATGCTGCTAAACATCCTCACTGCACAGGACATCCCCTCACAGCAAAGAATTACCCAGCCCAAATGTCACTGGTTCCCGGCTTGAAAAACTCTGTGTTATACACACTTGCGGAGTATTGTATGATGTATATGTTTGTATAGCTGCAGACACACACACGTGCACACACGCAGTGGAGATCAGATTGCATATATGGTGTCATGTCCTGCTTTTTATACACAAGGCAAACTCATTGGCATTCTCCTATGTATTTAAACAGATGTATCATATTCCATTGTAGAGATAATAACAGCATACCCTGGAGTGCTGTGTGCCAGGCACCGTCATAACTGCTTTGCTTGTATTTACTCATCCAAGCCTCACAACCGCTCTGTGAGGTGGATGCTCTCATTCTCATTTTACGGCTGGAAGAACTGAGACACAGAGAAGTTAAGCACCTTTCCCAGAGTCACACAGCTGGGCTTAGAACCCGGGCAGGCTCCATGCTTAACCCGCCATGCTCTACTGCCTCTCGTGTGGCACATCTTCTATGGAATCAACGCCCTCTTTTCGGTTGCCTTAAAAAGATCATATTCATATAATAATAATTTAAAAAACCTTAGTGACATACCAATAACATAATCTCTAAAACTGAAGAGTTTATAGCATGAGGTCACTGTTTCCTGGCCGCCCCTAGGCCCACATCCCAGAGGCAACCACCTTGCCTGTTTAGTTTTGAGTTCCTCTTTTGATAAACCCCAGTAATAAGGTATTAATAATATTATATAGTATTTAAATTGTAGTATATAAATGTTACTAATATGTATCAATATAAGTATTATAATAGTATATATTATAATAATATACCTCTATATTATACCTCTGCTATGAAATGTGAGAATTTGGTTAAAGTGTCCTAACCCTCCTTTCCCCTCCCTGCCACCAATTTTTATTTTTAATTGTTTATGATTTAAAATTATATACTTGTACCACCACTTCCTGTTTTTATCAAAGAGGTTTTATGCCCCTCCACTCCATTTTCCTGTGTGTCCCCTTAGCCACTGCCCCCTCCCAGCTTTTGTCAGTATAACCTTGGCTTTGACGTGTCTGGGTGCCCTGACACCTAAGAGGCCCCGCCCATTCCCCCCGTCCCCCGCTCCCCGCCCCCGCCGCCCGCATCGCCCTCCCTGCCCCCGCCGCCCTCCCCGCCTCCGCACTCCTGCAGCCCTGGACCAGCCCTGCACTCACCTTGGGCTGGGAGGGGCTGGACCCCCAGCCCCCCTCGCTGGTCGCACACCCACTCGGGGCAGCACTTGCCCGGGACTTCCACCCTCTTGGGGTGGGGACAGTCCCAAGTGGGCAGCCGCACGTCCTCGCTGCACAGGGGCACACAGGTGAAGCCGCCGTCCTCGCAGCGGCAGCGGATCCTGCAGTGGGGCTGGAAGGTCTCCCCATCCCGGTAGAGGCGGCCATTCACCTCACAGCTGCCGTCATCCTCTCCCCCTGAGGAGGAGAAACCGGACCGCCATCGGTGACCCCCAACTTTTTCCTGAGCAGGGCTGCACCAGCCACATCCTCCACAGGGTCCTCTCTGCAGAGCTGGTCTGGTTCCCACTGGGGAGGCAGTGCCCTTACAGAACCTGAGCGCTGCAGGGGCCTCCCTCCCTGAGATATGCACCCCTGACCCATCGCCATCCTGCCCTGTCACCTGCAGGAGGACAGCGTGGCATGCTGCCTCCTGGCGCAGGCTTTGCGGGAAGACTGGCCTGGTTTCAGCTCCTTTATTAGCTATGGACTTTGGCCAAGTGATTTCACTTCTGGTTTTAGTTTCCTCACCTGCAAAGTGGGTTATAATGATACGTATTTCACAAGGTGGAGTGTAGACTAAATGAAATGATATTGGTGACGAAAACAACATGAAGGAGACCTTCAATAGATCCCAGCTCCTCTGTTATTATTAGCAGAATTATTATATATTATATTATTATTATATGTCAATAATAATGTTTTAAAAATGTATAAAATATTACCACTGTTATAGACACACTGAGATTTCATGCCACAAACTCTCCTTGTCCATCTGCTGTGCTATATTCATTACTGCCAGGTCAGGGCTTAACTTGCTGGCTGTGTGACTTTGGATGAGTGACTTAACTTCTCTGAGTCGCCTTACAACCACAGTGATGAGAACAGTAATTCATACCTTCAGTGACATAACAATGTGTACACAGCATCTAGCACAGGGCTAGGCATAGAGTAGGTATTCAAGAAACACTCTTTGGATGAAACCCTCAAATACGGGCAGCATGGCCTCTTCCTCCACTGCACATGAACCCCTTGAGGGCTGGGGCCAAGAGGCTTCATCCTGGCATCCCCTGTGCCAGCTCAGAGCACGGATGGGACCCACAGAACTGCAGGAAATGCCCTTTGAATGAATGCCTGGCACAAGACTCAGCATGGGAGGGACACTGATAAAATAGTTCCGACTCATTATTTCAGAGATATACATTGTGCCCCTCCTGTGTGCCAACCACTGTGCTCCAAGACAGATCTAAGACCCAGCCCTTACCCAGAGGGATTCAAGGGCCAGTGCAGGGGAACACATGTGGATGTCGCCATTTCCAAGAGAGAGTAAAGTAAGAGCCCTGGAGAGGTGTATGTGGTCACCTCTCCGGGGCTCAGGAAGTGCAGAGAAAGGGACAATCGGGAGGGTCTCCTGGAGTTATGTGGGGGAAGTTTCTGGACCAGGGGTCTATTAGAGAGGGCCCAGAAGGAGTAGGGTTTTGGCAGCGGTATGTGTGTATGGGTGGGGGGATCCCAAATCCAGTACATGTGGAAGTGCCTCAGGGTGCCTGGGACCTCGCCCATGGATGCACTCAGACCCCAGGGTGGGGAGTGGCTGCCCAGGCCTCATTCCCCCCACTCCCTCCCCAGTCGGCTCTGAGCTGGAGGACCCAGGAGAGGTGCAGGAAAGCTTACTAAAATTATCGCCCCCTCCAGCTGACTTTCCTAAATAATCCCTCTGTTTACCAGGTCATCCCAGTGACCAGGAGGCCCCAGGAGTCTGGCTGGGAGGGCTTTGGCTCTTACTCTGAGAAGATGCGAAGCTGTTGGAGGCTTTTAGGCAGAGGAGGGATGTGATCTGGATCTGATTTATGTATTTAAAGGAGCCCCCAGGCTGCTGTGTTGAGAACAGACTAGGGGCCAAGGACAGAAGCAGAGAGACAGTTATGGGGCTTCTGCAAAATCCAGATGAGTCACGATGGGGCTCAGGCCTGGTGGTAGCAGTCCAGGGACTGAGAAATGTTGGAAATTGGGAAATATTGTAAAGAATTTGCAGGTGGGTAGTGAGTGGGATGTGAAAAAAAGAGTGAAGCCAAGAATGACTCCAAAGTTTGAGGTCGAGCCACGGGAAGGATGGAGATGCCCTCGGCTGAGTTGGGAAAGCTACGCATTTAAAGCCATGGAGACTGGGAGCTCGTGATGGACATGTGCACAGCTCGGCAAGGGTCCCCAAAGAAGGGCTATCCAACTAGTGAGTGAGAGATTTGGGGCAGCACGTGCCCTCCAGAGCCAAGATCTAGACTCAGCCTCTGTGAGGTCTTAACTGGCTCTGGCTCATCCGTAGCTTTACCAGCTCCAAGCCTCCAAATTCAGTTCCAATCATTAAACATTCAGGAGTACCACTGTGTCACCTGACCAGGGCTGGAAGTTGCAGGAAAGAGCAAGGACCAGGTAAATTCTTGGCCTCCAGTTATTTGAAATTTGAATCAAGGTGGAATAAGAAAAGCCCTTTAATAAAGTTAGTGACAGGAACAGCCACGATGTATTAACCACATACTGAGCATCAGGCAGTAGAGCAATAGAAACAAAGATTGTGGAGCCAGCTCCCCAAGTTCAGATCCCAGCTCAGCCACTTATGAGCTGTGTGAACTTGGGCAAGTTACTTAACGCCTCTGTGCTGCTTTTTTTCCCCATTTACAAAACGGGGATGACATTAGGACCTACCTCATATGGTTGCTGAGAGATTAAATGAGGTGATATTTGTGAAACTCTTAGTGTCTGGTTCATGGTAGGTACTAGGCATGTGTTCAATAAATAAATTCTGACAAGTGCTTTACATGTATCATGGCTTAGCTAGATAACAGCCTTGTAAGCTGTTACTTATAGAATTTTTTCTTTAGGTAAATTTTTATTAGCAATCATCTATAAGTTTATAAAACACATCGCCCCTTTCTTGTTATTATACTCTCCTGACCCAAAAAAGCATTTAACAGTGATTTACTATTAATAACTTTATGTCTATAAGGTTTGTTTTCCTTTTAACAAACTTTTCCTATAGATGGACTTATCGTCAGTGATTCATGGGCCTTTCTCTCCCATTCTTTTTTTTTAAAGTGTTACATGCACATAGATAAGAGTGGTAAATTGCTCTGCAAGGCTTATTATTAAAAAAGAAAGAAAAAGAGAACAGAACAGTCCCTCACCTTTTTTCTATTTCTCTAAAGCAGTGGTTCTCAATTGGGGATGATTTTGCTCCCCAGGGGACACGTGGCAATATCTGAAGACAGATTGTCATGAATTTTCGGTGGGGGTGCTACTGGCATCTAGTGGGTAAAGACCAGGGATGCTACTAAAAGTACTACCACACACAGGACAGCCCCCACAACAAAGAAGTATCCAGTCCCAAATGTCCTTAGAGCAAAGTTGAGAACCCCTGATCTAAAGCCCCAGAGGGCACAGGCCTAGAGTGGTGGAAGATGGAACTTGCTCACGGTCGCTAGCAAATAATAAACTCAGGATTTAGACAGTCCAAGGGCTCCCAATCCCAGAAGACAACAGAACAGAAAGTCGCTTTACAGCCTGTGTGATTCAGTCCCCAGTTGTGTAATATTAAGCATGTCCATTAGTATTGCTGAGCCTCAGTTTCCTCCTCTGTAAAATGGGTCTGAAACTACTTACCTCATAGGATTATCATGAGGATTATGTGACTTAGGAGGTAAGTGTTTAGCACAGTGCCTAACACATGTTATGTCCTAAATAGGGAGCTGCCCTTTCATTTTCCCAAGAGTGTTATGAGGGTCCTGGGAAGGGAGGATGACTTCTGGTTTGAAGAATCTGGGAGGGCTGCTCAGGGGAGGAGGTGTTTGAGCTTGGCTTTGAAAGCTGGCTATGATCTGGACAGATAGGAAGGAGGGAGTAGGCTATTTGGGTGGGAGGCATGATCTGAGCAAAGACAGAAGAGGAGAAGTGGGGAGTGGGCTTAGGGAATGTTGTGTCACCGGGTTTGGCTGGGAGAGAGAAGGGCTTCTCTTGGACTCAGGACCTCAAGGCCTTGACTCCCCCCCCCTCAAACACCCCCCCTCTATTAGTCCCGCAAACCTGCTTACAGAGGCACACGGCCCCCTGGCCGCCAGGGCCCGCCCCGAGCTGGCACACCAGCCCCTGGCTGGGGTCGCAGACGTGGAGATGGTCGCAGGGCTCCCCCAGCCGCCGTGCACATACCCGGCAGCAGTTGCAGCCGTCCAGCACCAGGGGCACCCCCAGTGGGCATCGGGGTGGTGGCCAGGGACAAGTACATGGTGTTGGACACAGCTGGGCACACACCTGCAGAGACAGACCTCACTCAGCCATGGTTGTTCAAGGCGGGCAGTGAGACCCTCACAACTGACTCCTTCTCTGCCAGGCTGGGCAGTATAGCATCCACACCTTGGCCCCAGGGTCACACAGACCTGGCCTTGAACCCCAGCAGCCCCGCGGCACTCCCTAAGAGATAGCATGGCATTATGGTCGTGAACAAGGGCTCTAGAGTAGAGTGCTGGAACTAAGTCTGCCCCTTCTTAGCTGAGCAACCTTGGGCAAGTTACTTAAGCTCTCTGAGCCTCATCTGTGAAAAGGGGGCAATAATATTTAAGTCAGAGCATTGTTTTGAGGAGCACATGAAATGATGCATGTTAAACCTTTAGCACGTGGCCTGGCGTGCAGTAGATGCTCCATGCATTTAGTTACGATGGTCCTCATTATGAATTACAATCAAGGGCTTAGGCTCTGACTTCTAGGAACTTACAGGAAGGCAAAAGCAACAAAACGAAGGATTAAAATGACAGGGCACTATACGTTTTCTAGCAGGGGGACTGTGGATATTTCTCTTGAGGGCTGAATAAATCAAACAGTATCATGGGTGTTTTTGATCCTTGTAACAATCTAGAATGTGTTTCTGAATGAACATCAGATCAGCCTGGAGCCTCATGAGGGTCAGTGTTATCAAAGAAACTTAGTAAAAATACTGACCTCCGGGCCTCCTGTGGGACTTACCAAATCAGAATTCCAGAGGCCAGGCCCTGGAATCTGTGTTTTTAACAAGCCATCCAGGGGCTTTTTTTTTTTTTTTTAAGCTCTTTATTGGCGTATAATTGCTTCACACTGTGGTGCCAGTTTTTGCTGTTCAACAGAGTGAATCAGCTGTATTTATACATATAGCCGCATATCCTCTCCTTCCCGCGACTCCTTCCCACCCTCCCTATCCCACCCCTCTAAATCATCACCCATCATTGAGTCATCCAGGGGCTTTTGATGCACAGCTAGGTTACTGGCACCTCTGCTTCAGTCTAACCCCCTCCCCACACCATGGAAAGATGGGGGAACTGAGCTCCAGAGAGAGGAAGGGACAAAGTCCCAGTGGGTTAGCTACAGGGCTAGGAGCTGGCTTCCCCATTAAAGACCTAGGGACCCAAAGCAGGTATAGACTTTTCTGTAACAGGGAGAAGCCTCAGCCAGGGGCCCACCCCCAGGAGCAGACTCAAGGTATCAACACAAGTGTCCTGACTGCCCCTCCTTACTCAGGACACAGAAACAACCAAACCAGAAACCTGATGCCCTGGGCTCCCCATATGTCCATTGGAAATTGGGGACCAAGGACCATACATAATTCAAGATGTTACCAGTGGCCTCCTCTGTGGATGCTTGGAGGACCGGAGAGTTTTATGTAGAGGATGGAAGCCTTGCAGTTTAGGAAGATGAAATTAATGACCTCCTATGTCCTGTGTGGCCCCAAAGCAGGCAATGACCTCTTTGCCCTGATCCGCACCTTTCCCACCCCAGGGCTCCCTGTCCTGCAAACCTCTCTGTGGCCTGCAGTTCCCATGCTGGCCACTAGGGAACGCCCCAAATTGGCAGACAAGCCTCTGGTGGGGTTCGCACATAGACCAGGAGGCACCTACAGGGCCCCCATCGAAGACGGCACTGGTAATAAGAGATGCAAGTGTGCAGCTCTGTGCCTGGAACCTCACAAGGAGAGAGTTCCCATCTCCACAGGCATTTCAAGCAGGGGACGGGGTGATACCAGATTCTAGAGAAGATGGTCTGGCCTCACCCCTCAAAATGTGGTCTGGACCAGCAGTAAGCAGCACTATCACCTGGAAGCTAGTTAGAAAAGCAGCGTCTAGGGCCCTTCTTTATGATTCTAAATCCGCATTTTAATAAATTTGATTCACATGGAATTGAGCTGAGACACAATCATCTGGACTTTGGGGGTCCTTTCCAAACCAGAGATTGTGCTCCCTTGGTTGGTGGAAACTGGGGGGCCTTTGACCAGAACTGACCCTTGGGTCCCTCCCTCCTGAAAGCGGGGATGCCAGGACATAAGCCTTCTGCCTTGCACCTGGGTTCTCACTTTGAGTTGTCTCTGCCAGGCAAGCTTAACAGGGGCTGCCTCTGCAGGTCCTGACATGCAGGAGTGGCCACTGATAACACTGATGACTATGGCTGGCATTCTCCATGGACACACCGATTCCAAGCACTTTAATGTGCTAATTTAACCCTCCAGTGTGAGGTACCAGCATTATGTCCATTTCAATTCTTTTTTTCTTTTCTTTCTTTTTTTTTTTAATCTTTTGGCTGCACCACACGGCATGTGGGATCTTAGTTCCCTGACCAGGGAAAAAACCTGTTCCCCCTGCATTGGAAATGCAAAGTCTTAACCACTTGTACCACCAGGGAAGTCCAGCATTATGCCCATTTTAAAGTCAAGGAAACTGAATTTAAAGCAGTGTAGTGACATCACCAGTAAGACATAGAGCCAGGGTCAGAATCCAGATTCATGTGACTCCAAGGCCCAGGCTCTTAATTGCCACACTTACCTCCTGTCCCCTAGCGGCTCTCGTGCCAGCTTAGCCTGTGCCTCAATTTACCCATTTGTTCAAGAGGGATAATGATAAGTCAGGGAGGGTGTTTCAGCATAGCTAAGGAGGGACTGGTCCTCTCTGGGCTCCCTCTATCTCCATGCCCTTTCTAACCACCCCATCCTGATGTTCAAGTTGCCCCATCACACACTTGGTTTCCCCAAACCCTTGCTGTGGTCCCCAGGGGGCAAGAGCTCTGGATAGAGAATCATCCAGGCAAGAGCTGAAATCCAGGTTCTACCACTGACTTGCTGTGTGACCTTGGACACTTCACTGAACTGCTCCATGGGGAGGGAGAGGCTTCCTCCTTAGTAAAATGGGGTGGAGACCACCTGTCTTGGAGTCGTGACAGGGATTTAATCAGGTCACCGCCAGCTCTCGGTCAATGTGACTTGGCTTGTTTCCAGGTCTCTATCACATGCCTCTGAGCCCAGGAGCTCACAGCCTGCCGGCAAGACTTGGAATTTTTCTGAGGATTGTTGCGGCTTTCATGTGCGTGATGACTAAGTCCCTGTGTTCTGTGCAGGATGCTACCTGGCTCCCTGGGGCCTGGGAAGAATGGAGAGGGGGGCAGGGAGGTGAACAGTGATTCTAGGACAACTTCATTAGTCCCCTGCTCCAACTACCCAAGCTACTCTTCCTGGCATCATGTCCTGCTCATCCCCTTTGGAAGAACAGACAGCAGGATTAGGATTCTAGCAGGGTTCTCAGCCTTCCCCCAACCACTGCTTGGACCCAGGAGAGAGAAGTCCCTCCCGTGATCCTCAAAGGAGCATGAAAATATAGTGAGATCATGGCTTGTGGCAGGGCCAATCCCCGTGACACCAGGAACCTGGCATTTGCTAAGGTGATGGCAGGCTTAGTGACCGTGGCCTTGGTCCAGGTTGGGGGTGGAGAGACAAAGATTGAAGTCCCCTCCACACACATCCAGGCCTATCCTGGGCTCCCTTTCCTCCTTTGCTCTGGTGCTGTGTGGTTTTGAGCAAGCTGCTTACCCTCTCTGAGCCTTGCTTGACTGAAAACAGGGAATAGTAACTCCTTATGGTGTTGTTGGGCATGGTAGGCAAGGTAGATGTCCCACAAGCCCTTTGAAAATATCCCGTAAGACAAGGTCATTATTCCCTGGAGCTGTCTCCCTATCCCCCTCCAGCTAGGGTCAGCAGGCCACTCACTGCCTGAGGACCCAACAGCATTAATGCCCCTGTCGTATGAACCTTCCAATCAGCTATGCGCCAACATCCATTCAAATCCTGGCTCACAGACAAAGCAGGCCATGTCTTGAGTCTTCCCATTTATAATGAGGAGACCCACTTCTGTTTGTAGAGGGGCTAGAGGGTAGTAATCATGAAAGTCCTCTCTTAAACATTTGCCAAATTCCAGGTCCTGTGCTAAGCACTGTAGAGGAACTATGATAAATGATCTTCACAAAGCCTGCATGAACATTATACCCATTCCACTGAGGCTCAGAGAGGGAAAGGGATTTGCCTGGGATCACACAGCAGAGCTGGCCAGAGGCAGCTGTCTGGGTATCAGGGAGAGAAGCTGAGCTGAGCCCAACACAGGGGCCCTGTAGGAATTCTTCCAGGGGGTCCTTGGCTGTGATTTTACACCCCCATCACCACACCAAGGAAGCCAGAAGTATGTTTTGGGGCCCGGGGCCCCCTTACCTTGGAGAGGAGGCAGAGGAGGGAGAAGGCCAGGAGGTGGGTCTGTGGTGTGCCTCTCATGTCACTGTGTCCCCACGGATCCAGCTGTGAGCCTGGGAGGCAGGACCTGTAAGCCTTTATGTTCCGGCGGCTGGAAGGTCACTCCCAGGCACGCACGCACACACACACACACACGCACACGCACATACACACGTGCACACACACATGCTGGTCTTTGTAGCCCTTATTTCTCTCCCATCCTCATCTTCCCATCTGATGAGCCCATTTACCTGAAAGTGAGACCGTGGAGGCCACCAAGGGGGTGCTTGCCAGTGTGTGCACACGTGTGTGTGTGTGTGTGTGTGTGTGTAAGCCAGAGCCAGTGCCAGTGCCAAGAGCCTGTGACAGGCTGGCAGGGGCCTCTTTAGCTCCTCCCAGCCCAAGGAGGCCTTCCCAAGCCGCTGCTGGAGCTGCTGCAGCCCTGCCCCAGACCCCCTGCCCGACCCCGGGGGCGGGGGGCTGTTGATCCAAGAAGTGCTCAGTGGACACCCCCTTTGCAAAGCTGACCCAAGTCCTTCCAAGTCCCTTGGCCCAGACTCCAGGCGGCTTCGGCGGGCCTGCGGTTTCTGGCAGGAAGATTGGCAGTCATCCAGAGGCGGGTGTGACCCACAGCAAAACTTCCCCGGGTGGCTGTTTGCTTTTGGCAACAAGGGGCCTCCCCATGGCCTGCTTGCCGAGCTCTGGAAGGTGGCCCGAGGTGGATGAGCCCGTGTGGCCTGGACCTCACGTGTGCCAGCTCTTGCCCCGCCCTGCTAGGTAATCTGGAAGAACCAAATCCATTGTGTTGAATTCAACCAACTCCGAGGCCCCCTCTGTTGTGTTTCCAGCCCCTGCAGAGGGAGCAAACCCAGAGGGGGAAAGGACGTTGGGAGAGCAGGTGGAATTTTTGGGAATATGGAGGAGGGGTCCTGTTCAGACTGAGGGTGAGGGACAGAACTCTGAAGGAGGAGCCAAGCAAAAGGGAGTTAGAGAGGACAGAACGTTCCAGGCAGAGGGAACAGCATGTACAAACACCTAGAGGTGAGGGACAGCGTGATAGCAGTGCATATTCTAGTAGCAAAAGATGCCTGGTGCTCTGGAGCAGACAGTGAGGTGGGCAGTGGTATTGCACATGGGGAAGTAAGACACGTGAAATACACACCATCAGTATTTGGGGGATATCTACAATGTCCCAGCCCCTGGGTGGGGGGAGGTATAAAGACATGAACTTTGTAGAATTTGGCAAAGATAATACTAGAGGTGGTGTCAAGTGGTGGCTGGAGAAGGCTTTGGTCCCCATCATCTTCCCCAGTATGCCAAATCTCAAAGTGATGGAGCTGGACCGCAGAAAGGTCCAGAATGGGAAGTTGGCAAGGAAGAAGAGTGACTTGATATTAGGTGCAGTTCCAGGAGAAGGAGTTGATGCAAATGCAGATTGGAGATGAAAATGTGGGATTTGATCATTTATGGCTGGAGGAAGTGGCTAAGGGTGAGGGTCACATGTCCACAGACTTGGAGAGAAGGAGATACAGTGTTCTTTTTTTTTTTTAAGATTTATTTTATTATTTATATTTTAAAAAAATTTTGGCTGCATTGGGTCTTCATTGCTGCACATGGGCTTTCTGTAGTTGCGGCAAGCAGGGGGCACTACTCTTCGTTGTGGTGCTCGAACTTCTTATTGAGGTGGCTTCTCTTGTCCTGGAGCACGGGCTCTAGGCACATGGGCTTCAGTAGTTGCAGTGCATGAGCTCAGTAGTTGTGGTGCACGGGCTTAGTTGCTCTGCGGCATGTGGCCCAGGGCTCGAACCCATGTCCCCTGCATTGGCAGGCGGATTCTTAACCACCGTGCCACCAGGGAAGCCCGGGAGATACAGTGTTCTTTATTAATGCTTGTGTTTGAGTCAGAGGCATGCCTAGGATACTTTACACCCAGAGTGGATAGTTCTAGAACACCAACCTCCTTCATACAACAAAATATGATCAGTAATCATTGTGAGATGAAACAAATATATTTCATTTGCATTTACCCTTCACAGCTCACACTGTTTCACCGTTCTAAATTTTACACACAAATCAAAACTGCAAGGAGTCACCTAGAATGGCAGGCTTGAACTACCTGTATCTTTGTCTTCACCATCACTCTATAGTCATTGTTTCTTTGAATCTACTAGTGAGATGCAGAAAGATGTAATACCACAGGGTCGGAGGCAGAAACTGTACTTGGAGAAAGCACGAAAGATTCCAAACTGTTAGGAACTGACTCTCTTGGTGACTGTGTGTTCCTGAGTCCACCTGTGCTGGTGGCAACTGTATTCCTAGAAATTCTCCAGATTAACTTCCATGTAGAAGAAGTTTATTAAAGGATAAGAAATTAAAATGTGCTAATTTGAAGCTTACCTACATAGTATTAAAATCTGTCACTGCAATGATTGTTAGAACTTAGAGCACTAAAAGATATTTTGGGGATGCAGTATTTTCCGACTGACATTGTTTAGATTTGCCAGTGCATGGTGATAACAAAAAGCAGACTTTTTAAATCATCAATTTTATTTTATCTTTAAATTCTCTATGAACAATGTACCCATTTTATTGTCTGTAACCAGGGAAGACCACTCCCCCATCCTGTCCTTGCTAGGGTCACTGGTTTTAATAATAATGAAAATGATTATGTATTGAGCATCCAATGGAAGCTAGCCTTGTGCTGAGTACATTTTATAAAAAGTGGAGTTTCTAATCCTCACAGTGCATACCTTAAAAAAAAAAAAATGAGGTTCAGAGAGGTTAAGTAACTTGCCTAAGATCACACAGCTAGAAAACCAAGCCAGATTTTCAGTAGAGGTTCATATGACTCCAAAACCTATGTTGTGGTTATTTATTTTTGTTACTGCTCAGAGAACTCTCTGTGGCATATATTTTTTTAAATTGAGGGGTAACATATAAACAGAAATGCTTACAGTGCACTAGTCTTAAGGGTACATCTCAACAACTCTTCACATATGTACACACCCATGTAACCACTACCCAGGTCAAGATACATTTTCAGAAAATTCCTCATGCCTCTTTCAAGACTACACTCTCTGCCCCCAAGGTACTCACTGTTCTGACCTCAATCACCATTGATTCGTTTTCCGGAGGAACAGTTTTGAACCCCTTCTTCCTCTGAAGCAAGAAGGAAGACAGGAGAGACTGGGAGGCGTGAGGAGGAGGTGGAGAGAGGCACATTGTTCACAGAAATATCCGTATCAGAGGAGGAGTCCCTCCCCCACCAGTGAGGGGGTGGGGCGGAGTGTGCGTTCCAAGGGGAGTGAAGGAGGCTTCGACAGCGCTGCCCAGGGAGGGGACAAGACACCAGTGGAAGTGTTGCCGCCTGCCTGGAGGGGCCCCTCTGATTCAGAGCACGTGTCTTTGCTTGGAACTTGTTCTCTCTAAATAACCGAACATGGGGCAGTGCGGACAGCAGGCAGCCCTGCGGCCTGGCCAGTTCAGGAAGCACGCGGGCTGACATCAGCGTGTCGGGTGATGAGAGTCTGAGTGATGAACCTTCCGTATGTGTTCAAGGGATTGAAAGTCCGAGGCAGGAGCTGCACTGTGCTGACTGGTTACTGTGGTTCAGGCCCTCGAAATGCCAAATTTAGCACTAGAGGGATGTGACAGTCCAGGGAACCCATGAGTCTTTTGGCTGCTGCAGCAACTGCCCCCCTCCACCCCCCGCACCCCTCGCACCCCCCCCTCGCCCCGCCCACACACCCTCTGTAAGACCCTAGAAGGAGCACTGTTGCTCACTGCACTACCAGAAGCAAACTTCAGACTCGTAAGCCCAAAAGTCCCTGCTTCAAATCCTGAGTCCCTCAGTGACTTTCAATCCTGGGACTAAGATGCCGAAAGGGAGGTGCCAAGAGAGGAAAATGTAAGGAACTCTCACCATCAGGTGCTGACCTTGCACTTGTAGGACCTGGAGAGTGAGTGCCGCCTCGACAGTGAGGGCACAAAATGAGTTTATGGTAGGAACTCATTAAATATGGGCTGACTGACTAAATGACAATTCCCTATTGCAATGTGTTAATTGGGGTACGTTAGGTTATGCTAATATCACAAATAAACTCCCAAATCTCAGTGGCTTAACCCAACAAAGGTTTATTTTAGGTTGCAAATGGTCCAGTGAAGTAGGGCAGGTCTTCTCCATCTTGGAGCGGCATCCTCTTAAATCATCCTTCCCCACTCAAATGTGAGCCCGGATGTGCCAGCATCGTTCAGCTGCTTGTTTGAAATGAAGAATTTCAGACCCACCCACCCAGAATCAGGATCTGCATTTTAATAAGACCCCTACGTGATGTGTATGCACACTGCAGTTTGTGAATCACTGTTCTAGACCAGTGGTCTCCAAGGTCACCTTGGAGAAGAGAGGTGGAGAAGGTACACTGGCCCGTCACTGCCCCAAACCGGAATTGATGTGGGATCTTCCTGGAGCAGGGATCGAACCCGTGTCCCCTGCATTGGCAGGCGGATTCTTAACCACTGCACCACCTAGGAAGCCCAAACTGGAATTGATGACGCTCATCTCTTCTGCTTATATTTTATTGGCCAGAACTAGTCACGTGACCCCAACTTGCCTGCAAGGGAGGCTGGGAAATGCCATCTTTCTCTGTGTGTCTGTGAAGAGGAATCAGAGTGAGAGACATGTGACATATTCTTTGCCGTAAGTATCTTGGGATCTGGGACACATACTTTGCTGCACTGGCCTTCGGTTTCTCCATTTTTTTATTTGTATGTTTGTTTCGAGGCAGCCTTCTTGCTCTTTCAGACCTGGGCCAAGCCTAACATTTTAGGGTCTAAGAAATGCATGTGAAAAGTGAAACTTGGGAAGCACATCTAGATCAGGGCGCAGCATATGGGAGGCAGGAAAAAAAGTCTGCAGTTGCAAGGATGAAGCCAGTTTCAGCCATTCACAGATTGTCAGCTTCCTCCATGCCTTCCTCCTTTGTGTTTATTGCACATCTACATGCCAAGTCCTGTGCAAGAAGCTGGGGAGATGGGTGAATAAATGCCCAACACCACTGTTACATTAGGTAGTGGGGACAGAGAAACCCAAAACAGACCCTGACCCAAGCAGGGCTAGGAGTGAGCAGGGTCAGTGCTCCTGTAGCCAGACGTACCCACATGAGAGGGGACATCTGTACCATAGGAAGATCAAGAATCAGTCAGATGAGGGACTTCCTTGGTGGTCCAGCAGTAAAGCATCCGTCCTGCAGTGCAGGGGATGTGGGTTCGATCCCTGATGGGGAACTAAGATCCCACATGCCATGGGGCAACTAAGCCTGCATGCCACAACTACTGAGCTTGCACACCTGAACTAGAGAGCTGCAAACTACAGAGCCTATGCGCTCTGGAGCCTGTGTGCCACAACTAGAGAAGAGAAAACCACCATAACTAGAGAGAAGCCCATGTGCCACAGTGAAGAGCCCATGCTGCATGCCACAACAAAGACCCGATGCAGCCAAAAGCAAAAAACAAAAAAACTCAGAATCAATCAGATGAAATCCCAGCTGTGACACTTGCTTCGTGGCTGTGTGTAAGTGCCCTCACCTCTCTGGGTCTCCATTTCCCCCTTTTGGATGTTGAGATCTATGGCAGAGCCTGATAGATGCCCATTTCAATAGCCTTTCTCCCCTCCTTCCTTCACAGTCGAACACTGATTTTACTCAGTGTTTGCAGCTGCAAACACTCAGCTTTGCAGCCAGGCATGGCCATGTGACCACGTACCAGCAAAGAGATACAAGCAAAGTGCTGTGTGCAAATTCTGGGAAGGCTCCTGAAAGGGAAGAGCATTCCTTTTGTCCCAACACCACCACTCCTCGCTTCTTCCTGCTTCCAATCAGTCATCAGACGTGATGGTGGAGCTTGACAGCCATCTTAGACCGTGAGGGTAGCTTGAAGATGGACCTCATGTGCAGGGAAAAGAAGAGGAGAATAAAGAAAGAGCCGGGATCTCTGATGACATCAGAGCTGCCATATACACTCTGGACTGTACCTAGAGATTCCATTCATGTGATTAAGAAATAGTATACATATTATATGTATGAATACTATAAGAATATTAACATCATGAAAATATAATACTATTATATATGTTATTCTGTATGCATGTATTGGATTGGCCAAAAAGTTCATTCAGGTTTTTCTGTAACATCTTCTGTAATTTTTTGGCCAACTCAATAATATATGCATGTTTGTGCCTTCTTGTTTAAGCCACCATTGTTTTGAGTCTTGTTGGTATAAAAGTGTTATTGATTTTTATTTTTTTATGATCTTTTTTTAAATTTATTTATTTATTATTTTTTGGGGGGTACACCAAGTTCAATCATCTGTTTTTATACACATATCCCTGTATTCCCTCCCTCCCTCGACTCCCCCCCCACCCTCCCTCAAGTCCCCCCCACCCTCCCCGTCCCAGTCCTCTAAGGCATCTTCCATCCTCGAGTTGAACTCCCTTTGTTATACAGCAACTTCCCCCTGGCTATCTATTTGATTTTTGTTATTGATCATGCATCTGGCAACCTTGCTGAACTCTCTTATTTGTTCTGATACATTGCCAGCTTAGTTAGTTTTTCGATGAGGTAAAGGATCACACCCTCTGCAAACAATAAACGGTTTTATCTCTTCTCTTCCAATCCTTACACCTCTTATTTTCTCTCCTTTTAGCTGTAGCCTGGCTCTGGCAATACACATTAAGCAATAGCAGTAATAATGGCTATTCATGGCTTGTTCCTGATCTTGACATGCACAAAAAGTTTCTCCACTAGGACTCACATTTTCTGGAGCTCTTTAATATCAATATCTCTACCAAATTAGGGAACATCTCTCATATGTTTCTAGCCTGCGAAGATTTTTTAAAAAAATATTTTATGTTCTTCCTTTCTTTTTTTTAAATAAATTTATTTATTTATTTATTGGCTCCGTTGGGTCTTCGTTGCTGCGCAAGGGCTTTCCCTAGTTGCAGCGAGCAGGGGCTACTCTTCTGTTGCAGTGCACAGGCTTCTCATTGCAGTGGCTTCTCTTGCTGTGGAGCATGGTTCTAGGTGCGCGGGCTTCAGTAGTTGTGGCTTATGGGCTCCAGTGCTCCGGCTTAATAGTTGTGGCACACGGGCTTAGTTGCTCTGCGGCATGTGGGATCTTCCCAGACCAGAGTTTGAACCTGTGTCCCCTGAGTTGGCAGGCGGATCCTTAACCACTGAGCCACCAGGGAAGCCCAGTCTGCGAAGGTTTTTTAAAAAATCATAAATATCTAAGGATCTTATTAAAAACTTTACTGCATCAATTGACATGATCATTGGATTTTTTTCCCTTGATCGAATGATGAAGTGAATCACACAGGTGGATTTTCTGCTAGCGATGCGTTTCTGGGGTAAATCATTCCTGATAGTGAAGTATTATCATTATTTTAACACATTGCTGAATTCAGTTCCACTCATATTTTAGTTAGTATTTTCCATCCTGTATTCATAGGTGAAATAGGCTTATCATTTTCTTTTATTGTATTGTCTTATCTGGTTTTGGCAACCAAGATGACATTTGTCTTATGAAATAAGCTAGGTTGGCTTTTGGAGGATTGTGGGGGAGCTACTCGCATAAGCTAGATATTAACTATTTCTTACAAATTCACCTGTAAGAATGTCTGGGTCTGATTTGGGGGAGTAGGAGGGCTCAGACTACCATTTCAGTTTCTTTAATACTGGTTGACCTATTTAAATTCTCTATTTCTTCTTGGGTCATCTTTTGGCATAACTTTCTAGAAATGTATCTTTTTTCCCTAAGCTTTCATATTCCTAACTATATAGCTGTTCACAATAGTTTCAGTTACTTTTAATCCTTCTTAAGTCAATATTATTCTCTTTTTTCACTCTGTATTTTATTTTATTTGCCTCTTATCTCTTTTGTCATGATCAGTCTTATCAGGACTCTGTCTCATGTTAATTTCGTCCCAGAAGCAGCTTTGGGTCCTGTAGTTCTTCTGTATTCTTCTTTTGTTCCCTAGTTCATTGATTCGCTCCCAGAAGATGCTCTGCTATGTGCAGTAGAACCTTATTTTGGCCCTTGCAATACTGAATTGTTCCGCATCATCAGTGAGGTCATCTCCATCAGGAAGGTCCAGAGAGGGGGCCCAGCCAAGGACCATGACTTGCCCAAGTCTGGGCTCCTGCCCCAGAATGCGAGGTTCCATTTCTTCCAGACTGGCCGCCCCCATGCTGACCCTGCCTCTGGTCAGGGGGGGTTGGGAGGGGCTGGTGAGAGAACTGCTGCTGCTCTCTGCTCATCTGGCCTGCAAATAGCCAGCCCCCAGGGGCGCCTCTGCAGTCTCTTCTATACATTCCTCAGCCTGAGCAGGAGTTCAGAGGTCTGCTCCTGGACCTGAGATCCCAGGTGGCACGATAAGCTTCCCCTCCCCCACCCCCAGGACAGCTGCGGCTTGAACCCTTTAACACTTGGCTTCAGTCTGAGCTGGCAGGGTTCTGCGTGCAGGGACCGATGTGGTCCCCCCAAGGCGGGGGGTAGGATGTGGTGCTTTAAGCACACACATGTGACTGCCTCTGCACACGGATGCACCTACCAGTGTGAGCTGGGGTTCCTGGCAAGGAAGTGGTCCCTCATTTGCTGGGTGAGGGGCTTGGGACAGGGGCTGTTCCAAGGGTGCACCTGGTAAGACAAAGATAAGCTGGCTGGGGAGCTGGAGGTGGTCACAATGGGACATGGGCTTTGGAAATTGGCATGCGGATTTATTTACAGACCTAGAATGCCAGGGAAAAGGTACTAAACCTGGTACATGTTATATACTAGATATATATTTGCTGCACGAATGAATATATGAGTGAATGAATTGGGGGACCCAAGCTCTAATCCCAGTTCTATGGCTGTATATTCTTTTTTTTTTTGCTTGACAAGCTTTAATATATCTTTGTACATTAAAAATCTAAGTGGTAATTTTTGATAACAAAGTACAAAATGCAACTTAAAGTTCGTGTCTACTGATCAACTGGCATAGAAATATATTTGATTCTCCAGAAAATGATCTGCGTGCTGACATCACCTGTTTGGACATAGCACGTGTTTTGAGACAGGAAAAAGAACTGAGTACAATGTGCCAAACCTTTTAATAAAGTTATCACAGACTCCATGAGTGAGGAAGAAGCTGCTAACATTCTCCAAGGAAGAACTCAGAGTGAAGAGTCCCCAGTGAACGAAAGGATGTTTCATTGTCACTCCTCGCTTTGAACCACATTGAGCCAAGAGGCTGTATATTCTTGGGCAAGTTCCTTGGCCTTGCTTGACCTCAATTTCCTCATCTGTAAAATGGGAGAGGGATGAATTCCATATTTTATAGTGCCTCTTTCTCTAGGGATTTCTGTTTCTATGCCTGGAAGCATTTCTTGAGTAGCAGCTCTGACCCAGGTGGAAGTATGCAGGGTGGGCTCTCAAGAATGCAGAGTTCCAAATGTCAGAAGCAGAGGTGGTTCTACAGATTCTCTGATGTCTGAATAATTACCAGAGTTCAGGAGACCCCATAGAGTTGGAACTAGTTGGTCAGGAGGGACTAGGAACCAGGGCAGAAGTGGCTTTTGGCCAGACATCCCTTGGAGGAAGCAGATAACAGGTTAGGTTACTGCCTCCCCACCCAAGAGCCCCTTCATCACTTAGCACATCCAGTCTCCAGGGACGTACTTCTCACTGCCTGAGTCCCCATAGTTGCCATTATCTGTCTACTCCATCCATTCATGTGTCTATCAATCCATCTGTCCATCCATTGATCCATTTGTTTATCCATCCATTCATCCATTCATCTGTTGATCCACCTATCCACCCATCCATCCATCCATCCATTTATCTCTTCTTCCAGCCATCCATCCCCATCTACCCATTTGTCCATCCATCCATCCGTACATTCATACATCCATGCATTCATTCAACAAACGCTGAATGTAGTAGGCCATGCCCTAATATGAAATAAATAAGAAAAAGCAAGGTCTCTGCCCACAATGAATTTACAGATTAGAGGGGAAGACAGAGACAAGCAAAGAGATGCTGACAGCATGGTAAATTGGGGAGTACTGCGTGCCGCGGGCAATGAAAAGGGGACCTGGCCGGGGAGGTGGGAGAGGAGGCTTTGGAAGTCTTATTGGAGGAGGTGACATCCGAGCTGAATCTTGAAGTCAGAGCAGGAATCCAGGCAAAAAGGCAAATAATGCAGCAGGACAGAGAGAACAGAGGCCTGAAAGCAACATGAGAGGAGGGGTAGCTGAGTCTGGATGAAGCCTGGAGGCCCAGTGGGAGGTGGGGGAGATGAGGCTGGAGAGGCCTGGCCTGTGTTGGTTGGGGAGGACACTTGTGGCTGGGGGTGGGAAGAGGGACTGAGACCTTGGGGTATCCAGGGACCATCTGGGTCAGGCATCGGAAGGCCAGGTTCCCTCCTCCCTCTCTCCTAGGTGACCTTAGGCAAGTCACCTCACCTCTCTGGGCCTCAGTTCCCCTGCTGTGACGTGACAGGATTGCCCTCTGTGGCCTCTTGGGACACTCCCAGCTCTGAGGACGTCCTTGAGTCACATGTGGTCAGCAAAACCAATAGCCACGTGAACATCTGGGCTGGCCAGAGCAGCAAGTTAATTGTTCCCAGTCCCTGTGCGTGTCGAGGGGGGAGCGCCTTGGTCGGGGGGGCCCTGGTTAGGGGCGGCCCCCGCGGGCCTCCCAGTCACGGGAGGCAGGATGTGCTGAGCAGGAAGTGAGTCAATCAGCCAGTCAGCAGCTTGGGCCCCAGGGTGCCCAGGTGCAGGAAGGGGGTCCCATCCCCTGCTCCTCGCTGCCCAGAGCCCCCTTCTCAAGCCAGCGAACCCTTGTTCAGAAGAAAATCCCATATAAAATTCTAATAATTAGAAGTGGCCCAAAGAAAGTTGTTTTGGGTAAAGCAGAGGGTGGGAGCTCTGGGCCCTCTTCCACCCCTTGGCAGCCCCGGAGGCCCTACCAAGGAGCCCCTTTGAGTTCCAGGGTCCAAACATCCTCAGGAGGGGAAATTGGGACCACAGGGGGAAGGGGCTGACCCAAGATCACCCAACATGTTGCCTTACTCCTCTGCTCCCTGGGCTCTGCCGCTACCCTTCTCCGGCCCTGGAGGGTGGGGAATAGGGCAAGTACCTCTGCATCTTCCCCTTCTCTCTGGGGGCGGGCGGCGGGGTCGGGGGAGGCTCCCTCAGCTCAAACATCATGGCTTCTCAGCGGCACCATAGGGAATGTGGACTAAAGCTGTGCTCTGCCCCAGACAAGACCCCAGCAGATTTTGCCTCCATCTCTGGGCCTATGTCTCCCCAGTTCTACAGTGGGAAGGCGGGTGAGAGGCTAGAAATAACTGGCATTCATGGAAGGCTTCCTGTGTCCCAGGCATGAAGTTAACCCTCACAACAACCCTCTAAGGGATGCGTCATGATTGTCCTTGCATCACAGATGGGGAAACTGAGGCACCAAGAAGTTAAATAGCTTGCCCATATTCACGTAACAGGTGGGAGGCAGAGCTGGGATCTGAACCCAGGCAACTGGCCCCTGAGACCTTGCTCTTATCTACTGTGCTATACTGCCTCTTGGAAGATGGGCTGAAAGCACCTTCCAGTCCCTATTGCCTGGGATTCAGACAGCGAGCTAGAAGTGGTTCAGAGGAAGGGAGAGACTCAGTCACATCCTGGCTCTGTTACTTGCTGTGTGACCTTGGGTGAATCACTTTACCTCTCTGGGCCTCTGTTGCCGAGCAGGGATGCTGTGAGAATTGAAGGACTGGGTAGAGTTGCCTTCGGGGATGGCACACTCACTGGGATTGATGGTTCTTCAGTCTCCACCCACTGCCCCTTCCTTGCAGCCACTGTCTGGGTGGGAGAGGCGGTGACCACGGTTGAGACTTTCCATCTCCAAGCTGCCTGGTTCTGTCTTCAGAGCCTAACCTCCCAACCCCTCATAAAGGACTGACAGGGTCGGTTCCGGCCACACCCTCCCTCTTGGCTCAGAGCCCAAGACCTGTCCCTTTAGAGGCCAAGTCCTCCTCCCACACCCTGGTGGACACATGAGCTGCCCAGGCTGTGCTGAGCGGCATCTAACCAGCTTCCAGGAGCTAAGTGGGGGCAAGTGGGGCAGAGAGGCCCCAATGCCCCATCCCATCAGCCCCACCAGCCCTACCAGCCCCAGAGCAAAACACTTCATTACTGGAAGCCTGGCCAGGCAACGGGGGTGGAAGTGGTCGTGTTGGAGGAAACCACGCAGGGCCAGCCAAACCTCGGCCCTCGAAGCCAGCGGCCCATGGACTGACCACATGGGGCTGGCTCACTGGGGTGTTTACGGAAGGCTGGCCCTGAGGTCGGCCCAGCTGCTGACCTGGGATCCCCTGAGGCACCCCCAGGCCTCAGAGTGCCAGCTTGGCAGGGGACATCAAGGCTGCAGCTGAAACCTTGTTTTCCTTCACAGCCCACCTGGGGAGTGGAAAACTGAGGAGCCAGGGGGTCAGGGAGTGGTGGAGATAGGCAAGGTCTACAGATCAGGCCCTTTCTGGACCCTGCTGGAAAGTGGCATCAACTAGGGAGAGGCGTGGACTGAGTGGCCTCTGGAGCCGGGCTGCCTGGGTTCAAATCCTGGCTGTGCCCCTCTTTGGCTATATAATTCAGGGTAGTTTGCTTAATTCTGAGCCTCAGTTTGCCTATCTGTAAAATGGGGATGGTGATAATAGCACGTATTTGCCAGGGATAATGACACGATTTCATATTTGTAAAGTGCTTAGAACAGTTGCTATCACACTCAGTGCCATTAGTATTCGTTACAGAAATCTTCTCAATTTAAATATTTGCTGAGCCTCCAGGCCATGTTTGAGGAGCTAAGGTTATGGAGATACATCAGATTTAGATCCTGCCCAGGGAGCTTCAAGGTCAAGGTGAGGGATGGAGGTTGGAGGATTAGGAGGTTGGGAGGGGGATGATTTCCCTAATTACAGTCACAATGGCAACTCATGGGTGAATATCTGCCTCTAGAGCCTCTGTTTCTAAGAGCTGGGGCTGCATGAGTCCATTCACGGCTCTATCCCAGCACCCAGCACAGAGACTGGCACCGGGTGGGTGCTTAAACCTGGTGTGGAATGCGTGGGTGAACACCTGATGCTTTTTGAACCCTGACCATGGTAATAGCACTGAGCCCAGAATACCATGTGCATGGCCGGCCCCCTTCCTGTCCCTCAGTGTCCCAGTGGAGAAGGTCGGATCATTCTTTGTGTGTTCAGAGAAGCAAACTGAGGACCAGCTGGTAGGTAGCAGAGCTGGGAGTGAACTCACATCTAGCTTCAAAACCTGTCCTTTAAAACAAGCTGCCTCTTGTCTTCCCCAGATGCCAGCGTGGCATCAAATTGCACAGCCCCCCTCAGGCCTGGGAGTTCAGAATTGTGCCATTACACAGCTCAGCCCTGCCCGAGAAGATCCAGAAGGATCTCAGGAGAAGGAGGACGTTCTAGGCAGAGGGACCTGCCTGTGGGAAGGCAAAGAGACAGGACCAGCCCTCTGCAGTAGTCTCCGCAAATAGCCTTGAATGCCAGGAGAATATTTAGATGATCCTGTGGTGAGGGAGTTCCCAGGGAGTCCTGAGCAAAGCTTGCATGTGGCCAGATGTACAAGCACTCTGGCGGCCAGGATGGTAGATGAATAACCAAGGAAGGGGATCAGAGGCAGGGAGAAAATGAACTTGTACAAATAAAGCTCAGCATCATTCCTGAGCCATCTCCCCCAGATCGGAACTTACCTGCCCCATGTTCCATCTCATTCAGAAGTGTGTGCATGCTTTGTGGGCCCAGGGCCTGGGCATGGAGCACCCAGGCTTAGGGTCCTTGGAGCCCAGAAGTGTGCTTTCCTCCTCATCCCACTCCGTCCCCTGCAATGACTTCCTTTGGGGTTAATCCCATTTTGGCTGCAGTGGTTGCCAACAGAAGAGGAGGCACAGAAGGTAAAAGTGATTGGGGTCAAGTGCAAACAAGGCCCTCAGTGGCCAAGCCTCAGCCCCCAGCTCACCTGGGATTCAGAAAAATAAGAGTTCAGATCGTGGACCTCCCATATACTTGGGCTGTGACCCTGACTTGGTGCCTTGAGGTCTTCCTCAGTCATAACGTAGAGACAACAGCACATGAGAGGGCTGTTGTGAGGACTGACCAAGATCTCCGTGTGAGACGAGTAGCAGAGCACTGGTCCAGAGGAAAAGCTCGAAAAATATGAGATCAATGTCATCGTTATCACAGCCTGGAGACAGAAGCCACTCTCTGGCCTGGGAAGAACTCAGAAATCGCCTACTGTGGCTAGGTGATGCCCTGAGGGCATCTGGGCCATCCCCCTGTCCCCAGGTACCAGGGACCTGACTTAGTCAGGGGGGTCGGTATCCCCCATTGGGCTTTGGGGCCCCTGCCTGGAGCCATCTGTCTGTTTCATCCTGTGAGTTGTGGGGTTAGACCATCTTGGTGCACAATTTAAGGAGGTGCTCACCCTCAGGCTCCAGCAAGTGCAAGGTCAGCACTTGAGAGCCAGCACCTCCTTAAATGCTATGCCCAGGGCACCTGGCTTGCCTCACCCTAACCCTGGATCTGTGTGAGGTTGGGATAATAATTATCCCCATTTGATAGATGTGAAAACTGAGGCTTCCCCAGATTGGGCACCTGTTGAATGTCGCACAACTAGGAAGGAAGAGGCAGACCCAGGTGTCTTTGCTTTTGAAGCCTGGAGCTCTGTTTACCCTGAGGAGCTGCCTCCCAGCCTAGGATGGAAGGTCTTAGTCCATCTCCCCAGAAGGCCCAGCAACCTAGTGAGCAGCCTAGAACCGGCCTCCTCTGGCTGGCCCGGGCAGCTGGGAATGCTGGCCTGCAGGGTGGAGGCCTGGAGATTCCTCTCCACATTCCTGGGGTTAAGTCTGGGGACCCAGGCTCCCAGCATCAGCCATCACGTTCCCCAGAAGGAATCTCTATTCATAACAAACCCCAAAGGTCACTTATCTGGGAAGGAACCTTCTGTTTCCTCCCCAGTGTGGGAGAGAGGGCCCCAGGCTTTATGGAGACCACCTGGGTTCCCAGATGGGGATGCCCTGTTTCTGGCCAGCCTGTAAACCCCTCTGAGCTTCCTCTGTGGATGGTGTCTAGATGGGGCAGGTGGACAGAGGGTGAATGAACATTCCAGTTGAAGGAGTTGCTAGAGAGGTAAGAATGTGTGGACTCTGGATTCAGCCTGTCTGAGCTCAAATTTCCTTTCACTACCTCCTAACTGTGTGGCCTTGGGCAAGTTACTTTACCTCTCTGTGCCTCAGTTTCCTTTTCTGTAAAATGGGGATAATAGTAATACCTACTGCATAGGGTTGCCATGAGGATTAAGTGAGATTTATTAATTCAATAACTGTTATTAGAGATCTACCAGCTTCCAGGCAGTGAGTAATATGGCAACAAGTAAAAGAGACAAAACTCTCTAATTTCAAGTTTTTAAAGAGGAAATAGCATGACAAATATTATTTTCTTTAGAAAATGCTGGCACCAAAAAAAAAAAAAAATGAAGCAAATATGGTAAAATAACAGCTGTTAAATCTAGGTGATGGGCAAATGACAAAGGGGTCTTCATCACCTGTTGTCTATGCTTTTCTGTATGTTTGAAATTTTTCTATAAATAGGAAAGAAAGGAAGAAAGACATGAGATAGAAAGAAAGGTAGAAAGAAGCAAGGAAGGGAGGGAGGGAGAAATCTCTGCCCTTCTAAAACTTATAATCAAGTGGGGGAAATAGATAACAAATAAATAAGTATAACATGCTGCATCCGATAATACTTTGGAGAAAAAGAAAGAACAGGGATCGGGCATTCGCAGGGTGGGGTGAGGGGGTTCCGTTTTAAACCATGTGGTCAGGGAAGGGCTCCCCAGGAAGATGACATCTGAGAGTAGAGCTCAGTTCTCCTGATTTCCAGACATGGGTGCTCCCAGTGTCCTCGCCCAACTTCTACCCACCATGAAAGAAATAGTCATGATGAAAGCCCAGAATCCAAGACTCTTGGGATAGTGAGATTTTAGAATTATGTGTCTCAATTCAAAATTCTGATAAGCAGGAAAATTCATCTACTTTGAGTTAATTTTTATGACCATGCCCTACTTCCTCTGTGGGCAGAAAATTAACCTGGATCAATTTGGTATATTTCCCCCCACTCCATCACTTGTGCATGAGTGCACGCGCACACACACACACACACACACACACACACACACACACACACACACACTTTCCCTGTGACTGCATCTCGCTGTGAGGTTGTTTCAGGCTCTTTTGGTTTCAACACACCACATGACCATTTCATCACTCGAGCCCTTCCCCAGTCTCTACTTTTGGACTCTTCAAAGCTCTCTGGGGTCACGCTGACCCACGAAATTCAAAACATGCTCACTCATAGCTCTTTTTTCTGGCTCACTTCCTGATTTGGAAAAAAAAGGAGAGAGGAGAGGGAAGGGCTGTGCATCAGTCAAGGTCAGCCAGGTTAGGGTGCAGTAACAACCACCTCCAGTCTTGTTTCTCAGCAGTACAGCCCCATTCTGTGTCTCCTTACTCCAGGATCCAGGCTGATGGAACAGCCACCACCCAAATTTCATATAGCAGAGGGACAAAAAGGCATCGAATCCCACCTTTTTCTGATTCATGAGGTTTCACTGTGCCCCAGGTCCCTTCAGGAATGGTCTTTTGGGGGAGGTAGGGGTGCTTCTGAAACCTAAAAACTTGTTCTCTCTCCAAAAACTCCGCTTTTACTGAAATGTCCCTTCCCCAAGTCAGTAGATGCTCCACAGTCTACCTGCCTGAGTAGGGACTAGAAAACACAAAAGGGAAAAACGCATGCAGTCCCAGATTCCTAGATTTTGAGTATCATGCAGTCTTCGATTGCAATCTGAGAAAATGGGAACCGAGAATCTTATAATCACAGACTTTCAACATTGAAAGCTCTTTGAATCCAGTAGCACTTTTCATGCAGGAGTTGCCTCTATCACCTTCTTCACAGGTAGCTGCCAGCCTTTGCTCGTACCCTCCCAGGGCCAGGGAGCTCATCGTATCCCAAGGCAGCCTACTTCATTATGGATCATCTCAAAACGTCCAAACATCCTGCTTTATAAAGTGAGCCAAACTTTCTCTCGAGCCCTTCCAGCCAAGTCCCTGTTATTTTCCTGGGAGAGTAAGGGTGAGGCCATCACCAGCACACCCTTGGAGACAGGCTGAACTAGCAGCCAGCTAGAAGTCATGAATGACTTCATGAAACCCTGAACAGCCCTGAGAGCCAAATCTATGATTTCTCTGATGCCTGAAACACTACCATAAATAGTCTGTCGATCTCTGTTAGGGAGGCTTATAAATAGTAGAAAGAATAAAGGCTTGGACTCAGACCTAGGTTCAAATGCTGACATTTTGACCTACCTGTAGGCTTGGCCCCTGAGGCTGGGGAAGAGATTTCTTCTAGAGTACACTGCCCGCTCCTATAGCAGAACAAAGGCAGGGCTCTAGAGAGAAGGATGGAGGCAGGAAGGGGAGTGAGCAATGGCTTCTAGACTTGAGCTGGATCTAAGGTCGAAGGAAGATGGGGCTTAGGGGACAACTACCTTCCTCATATGCTGGTGCTAAGAGGATTGCATACAGGGAGGGGAGGGCTTCTGCAAATAGCCAAAGCTGGCCTGTCAAACCTGCTCTCAGTGGGGTCACCAGCCCCTCTGGCCACCCCAGGGACCTTGTTGGTTCAGCTCTCTGGACCATACCCCATGGACCATCCTGTGGATGGAAGGCAGGAATCAGGGAACTGTTGATTTATAACATGGTGGCTCCCCCTGAGGAGTTTGGGTTCCTCAGAACCCTGTGTTCCGGGGCCCTTTACATACGGAGTCTCAGGAGCGAAGGGCCTTGGGGCCTGGTGGGCTGGGTGGGGTTGTTCAGGCTGCTTCTCCCTCCTCGCCTTGGGGAGAAGAATTTGCATGGTCATAAGAGGCCAGACTTTAGCATCTCAGTTCCACAACTACCTAGGCTGGCCGCCTGGACAAGTGAGCCTACCTCTCTGAACCTAAGTGTTTACATCTGCCGAATGGGGGAATAAAATATCTCCTTCCACATGGGTGAAGAGGAAATGAAGTCATCAATATAAAGTGTTAACCTGAAGACCTTGAACCCAGTCAGTTCTCCTTAAATGCTGGTGGCCCTCATCAACGCTGGGGGAGGGGGGTCCCACATCCAGATTCCTCCCCCCACCCACATCCCTGTCCTGCATCTCCAAGGTTAGGGTTGCAGGGGCCACTGCACTCCTGGAAGAGCTCTCTCTTCCCCAGAGCAGGTGCACTGCATGGAAGGCAGCCGTGGAAGGGTGGGTCCGAGCCCTGACTCCTCCTCTTGCCAGGATGTCACCAATCTCAGTTTTCCAAGCTTCAGTTTCTCCACCTGCACGAGGAGCACAACGTGCTGCCGCGCCTCCATCACCCATACTGGAACAGAACTCAACTGAGGCTGTTGATGGCTGGGCTTCAGCAGACAGACTCCATAGGCACCCAGCCCTGGGTTTGAATCCCAGCGCTGACCTCCTCTCATTTTGTGACCTTGAAAATGCCACTGATCTAAGGCTTGGGAGGATGTTCAAATGGGATAACACTGGCTCCTACCTCAAGAGGAGGGACAAAATGGGACCAAGGCTATAAAGTGCTCAGCTCTGTGCCTGGGACTTGGAAGGGCTCCATTAAAAGTAGCAATTATTATTGCCACTAGTCTCAAGATTTTGGAAAATACAGAGAGGAGTATAAATCGAAAAGTTCTTAGGTCAGTCTCCATGAGATACAGAAGGGGAAAGTTCCACCCTCATCTTGAGGCTCTCTGAGTCCCCCTATTTCCCCGCCTCAAATGGCTCTTTCAGAGCTCACTTCTGATACCCTCTTCCGAGAACTGGAGCCATGTGGGAGGTAGCATGGTGCAGGGTTGGGAGTCTAGTCCAGCTGCCACTGCTCTCTAGCTGTGTGACCCTAGGCAAATGCATCAGCCTCTCTGAGCCTCCTTAACAATCGTGTGAGGCAATGGGACTGCAGGATCTACCCTAAGGACCCATCAGCCTATGACATTTACTGACTCCTTCCTCACAACAGCCAGTGGCCAAGGAGGGCGGGGGTGGCTCTTTCGTGGGTTCAGGGTCAGGATCACTGCTCTGTGTGGAATCTGGGCTCTGCTGCCCAGAACCACCTCTCCTGATGCCTGGAATTCGACCATTCGTGACTCATGCCTTTGGGAAATCAGTGCCCTCACCCTACTGAGTAATAACAATAACAGTCCCTCGTGCCTTTTCTTTGCTGACACTCCTGGATCTCACTCGGTCTCAGCAGGCTGCTGTGATGGTGGCAGTGAAGGTGAGGATTAGAAGCAGAAAGCGAGGCACCCAAAGCTACACAGCAAGTTAGTGGTCGAGTCTGGCATCCTGTCTCCTGGCTTCTGCATCAGTGCTGTTTCCCTCTCAACGACTTTCCTTAAAAATGCTGCCCCTGACATTCGTACAGCTATGTTCATAGCAGCACCATTTACGACAGCCAGAAGGTACGAGCACACTCAAGCATCCGTCGACAGATGAATAGATCAGCAAAATGTGGTCTATACATGCAATAGAATGTTATTCAGCCTTTAAAAAGGACGTTCTGACACAGGCTACAGCATGGATAAGCTTATAGGACATTATGCTGAGCAAAATAAGCCAGTCCCAGAAGGGTCAACACTGCATGATTCCACTTACATGAGGTACCTAGAGCAGTCAAATTCACAGAGACAGAAGGTAGAAGGGTGGTTGCCAGGGGCTGGGAGAAGGGAGATGGGGAGTTAGCGTTTAACAGGTTCAGAGTTTCACTTTTACGAGATAAAAGTTCTAGAGATGGATGGTGGTGACGGTAGCATGACAATGTGAGTGTACTTAATGCCACTAAACGGTACACTTAAAAAAGGTCAAGATGGGAAATTTGTTCTAGATATTTTGCCAAAATTAAAAAAAAATTGCTGCTTCTAAGAAGAAGATGGTAAGTCCTAACATCTTGACAGACATGTCACTTAGTTTACCATGATTTGTATCAGTCAGATAGTCTAGGTCGTGCTGCTGTAACAAACAACCCTCAAATCTGACTCTTGAGTCAAACACTTAACCACTGCTTCATACTACCTCTCACACCAAACCCTGTACCTCCCAGAAACTTCTTCCTTGCTGTCCTAAACTTCTCCCTCTTCTGTGTGCACCCCAGTCCCAGGATAAGGCAATGGAATCAGTCAGATTCACCCTTGACTGGTTGTGTGGCTGTGGTCAAGCTAGCTAACCTCTCTGAGCCTCAGTTTACTCATCTGGGAAATGGGGCAATAACAGAACATACCTTGAGGGGAGAATTCAAGGAGCATGAAAAGCGTTTAGCATGGCCTCAGGCATGCTGTCAGCCTGTGGAGACATTTAAGTCTTAGGCAGCGTTTGGCCCTCAATCTGAACGATCCCATGAGAAACACCTTCTTCCTGCCAGCCTTGCGTCAGGGCCGGGGAATGGATGGGATGGGAGCCAGAGGCCATAGAGACAGTTGTCTCGAGCCTGAAATACTTTTCTCCCCAATAATCTGTTTTCGATCTCTCATTCCTTTTTTTTTTTCTCCTTTTTCAAACTCATCCTGCCAAGAAACAAGCATGTAAGTATGCATCAGCTCCCAGTGCAGCCAACATCCCACCCTTTGGGAATTTCTGCTTTAAATACAGGAGTGCGGGACCCTTTAACAAACCACGTGTGTTTCAGCCTCCACACCTTTGCATGGGCTGGTTCTCCTCCCTGCCACGTGATCCCTATGCCCTGGGTCTATTCCCAGCCTGTTCATCATCTCTCAAGGCTCAGCCACCGGGCCCTCTCCTATGGCAGCCCCTCTGCTCTCTGCCCCTCCTGTGTTAACAGGACCCCTACAGTTTATCCAGGTCTGGACACATCCTGAATTCTTGTCTTGCTATTAATCCTCTTTGAGGGCAGGAACTGTGTCATCCACTTCTCTGCCGAGTCAGGCTTTCATGAGTCAGAGAGCGTTCATCACCACCGTGTCAATGGGAGGACATGATGATGATTATCCCCATTTTACAGATGAGAAAATGGAGGTCCTGAGAGCAGAGGTGAGTGGTCACACCGCTGGGGAAACGGGACCCATCTCCCTGAGGTCCCTGCCCTCACTAAGCCTCCCTGCTGGGCTGAGGACATCGTGGGCTCGCGTCTACACGTGCATCAGCAGGGAGTGGGCGAGTGTGGCGGAGGCTGGCAAGCTCTTCTCTGAATCCGTTTCCTCCTCTTCCTGGACACAGAGCTGTTCTGCATCTCCCAGCCTCCCTCGCAAGGGTGGCAAGGCCTTTCTGGTGTGCTCTCCATGCCTCTTTGCAACGTGACTTTGCCCTGGCTCCCCCGTTCAACAGGTGGATTCTGTTTCCCTCAAATAAGGTTTGGCCTTGGGTGTCTCTCTGGTCAATAGGATGTGGCAGAAGCAACCTTGTGCTAGTTCTGAGTGTGGCTTCTAGAAGCCCTGAAGCTTCTCTCCGTCCCTGTCTGTGTCTCTCTGTGTCTCTGTCTCTGTCTCTCTCTGCTTCCTCTGCCAGCCCCTGGAGAATGGGAGGGCACGTTGGGGCTGCGTTGTCTCAGCCAGCTTTTAGATGACAGACAGGTCTACTGTCACTTTAAGCCACAAACATGGTCTCTCCATTCAAATTTTAAAAGTCCAGTCAAGATACTCATGGCAACTGCTAACTTGACTTGGGTTTAGATCTTCTCCCCTCGCTTCTTCCCAGCAGTGGGGAAGGTGGATGGAAGGTGAGGTGGGGGGTGGGGTGGGAGTGGGGCTCCTCCCCCCTTTCTCCTCCCCCCCTTGCAGGAGTGGCAAGGGGGCTGCGTGGAGGTGGCAGTGCTGTTGTGGGCTCCATGGAGATGGTCATCTCTGCAGAGCTGCCCCTCTCCTCCTGAGGGTCCCTGCCGCTCCTTGCTCAGCCCTGGGAAACTGGCATTCAATGCCAGCTTCTTACCCCTCTGGGAGGTCCTAAATGACAGGACCCAAGATGACCCCCTGCCAGCCACGCCCCCCCCACACACATACACAGCCCCCATTTGATCTAGAAACCCTCCCAGGTCCCCTTGCCAGGAGTGCTACCTCTGTTTCACTGTCGCAGGTTACAGCCCCTTGGCTGGGAGCTGCAGCCCCTCCTACACAACAACTCAGCAAGTCCCCTGCCCCCTTTATCTTCTCTGAGTCCATGAGGGCTGAAGACAGGGGGCTGGGGAGATGAGTCCTGGTCCAGTTCCTCTGCAAGTCCTTTGTATATGTCACTTCTTTCCTATCTCTGTGTCTTCTGCTTAACATTTAGATATATTACACAAATAGGAACATCCCTTCTACACTGTTCTCCTGTTCTCCCCTTGGTTTTTTTTTTTTTTTTTCTTTTTCAGATTTATTTTATTATTTATTTTATTTCTGGCTGCACTGAGTCTTCGTTGCTGCGCACAGGCTTTTTCTAGTTGTGGTGAGTAGGGGCTACTCTTCGTTGCAGTGAGAGGGTCTCTCATTGCAGTGGCTTCTCTTGTTGCAGAGCATAGGCTTTAGGTGTGTGGGCTTCAGGAGTTGCAGTGCGTGGGCTCAGTAGTTATGGCTCACAGGCTCTAGAGCACAGGCTCAGTAGTTGTGGCGCACGGGCTTAGTTGCTCCACGGCATGTGGGATCTTCCCAGACCAGGGCTCGGAAACCGTGTCCCCTGCATTGGCAGGCAGATTCTTAACCACTGCGCCACCAGGGAAGTCCCTGGTTTTTAATACCCGTTATATCTTGAATATTCTTTCTCACCTTTCCTTATAGTCACCTCACTTTTTAAATTTTTAAATTGTGGTAAAATATACATAATATCAACTTTACCATTTTAACCATTTTTATGTGTATGGTTCAGTGGTACTAAGTACATCCATGTGGTTGTACAGCCATCACCACCATCCGTCTCCAGGATGCGTTCCATCTTCTGAAACTGAAACCTGTCCCCATTAATCAGTAACTCTCTATCCGCCCTCCTCCCAGCCCCTGGTAACCACCCTTTCATTTCCGGACTGTGAATCTGACTCCTCTAGGTACCTCTTTTAAGTGGGATCATAGAGTATTTGTCCTTTAGTGACTGGCTTACTTCGCTTAGCATAATGTCCTCAAAATGTATCCATGTAGTAGCATGTGTCAGAATTTCCTTCCTTTTTAGGGCTGAAGCATATTCTGTTCTATGTATATACAACATTTTGTGTATCCATTCATCCATCCGTGGACACTTGGGCGGCTTCCACCTTTTGGCTACTGCGAATGTGAGTGTACAAATATCTGTTCAAAACCCCACTTTCAGTTCTTTGGGGTGTAGACCCAGAAGTGGAACTGCTGGATGATATGGTGATTCTATGTTTAATTTTTTGAGGAGCCACCATACTGTTTTTCATAGCGATTCCACCACTTGGTAGTCCCAGCAGCCGTGTACCATGATTCCAGTTCCTTCACATCCTCGCCAGCACTATGTATTTTTGTTTTTTGACCGTGGCCATCCTAATGGGTATGAGGTTGCATGATTTTAATGTTTTTGCTATGACAAAAACTGCAGTGGATAACTTGGTACACACTTCATACATGTGAAAATATAGCTGTGAAAATAAAAAATAGTTTAGAAAATATCATTTAATTCCTAGAAGTAGCATTGCTGGATCAAAGGGTGCATGCATTTGGGGGGGGATTTCATACAGTCTAACATCTATACAAACATCTATACAAAGCTGAGCACAAATTCTAAGTGTTCAGCTTCACAATTCGAAACCAGAGCCCGACCAGCCGAAGAGTAGCCCACAAAGGGTCGCCATCATCCTGACTTCCACCGTCACAGGTTGGTTCTGCCTCGTTCAAACTTTGTATAAGTGGAATCACACCATTTTTACTATTTTTTGTGTGCGGCTTCTTTCTGAGCTTCATCCAAGCTGCTGCATGTAGCTGTTCATTCCTTCCCACTCTAGAGCTCCCTGTGAATATACCACAACTTATTTATCCACCCTACTGTTGATGGGATATGGGTAGTTCCTAGTCTGGGGGTATTTCAAATAGTGCTGCTATGGAAATCACTAGAACAATGTTGTCCACTAAAATATACTGTGATATACACAAGATGGACAGCAGGAACTCCAAGAGATTTTTATTTATTTATTTATTTATTTATTTATTTATTTATTTAATTGGCTGTGTTGGGTCTTTGCTGCTGCGCATGGGCTTTCTCTAGTTGCGGTGAGTGGGGGCTTCTCATTGCGGGGGCTTCTCCTTGCAGAGCACAGGCTCTAGGCATGCAGGCTTCAGTAGTTGTGGCACGTGGGCTCAGTAGTTGTGGCTCATGGGCTTAGTTGCTCCATGGCATGTGGGATCTTCCTGGAACAAGGATCAAACCCTCGTCCCCTGCATTGGCAGGTGGATTCTTAACCACTGCACCACCAGGGAAACCCCTCAGAGAGATTTTTGCACACAGATGTTCATAGAAGCATTGTTCTCAACAGCCAAAAGGTGGAAACATCCCCAATGTTCATCACCTGACGTTTGTTTATCCAAATAAAACATGGTACATAAATACAATGGAATACCATTCAGCCTGAAAAAGGAATGCAATTCTGACATAGGCTACGACATGGATAAAGCTTGAAGACATTAAGTTGAGTGAAGTTAGCCAGTCACAAAAGGACAAATATTGTACGATCCTGCTTATGTGAGGTACCTAGAGTAATCAAATTCATAGAGACAGAAAGTAGAATGGTGGTTACCCGGGACTGGGAGGAGGCAGGAACAGAGAGTTATGGTTTAATGGGTACAGAGTTTCCATTTGAGATGATGAAAAAGTTCTCCAGATGGATGGTGGTTATGGTTGCACAACAATGTAACTGTACTTAATGCCACGAAGCTGTACAGTTAAAAATGGTTAAAAGAATAAACTGGACATGTGCGTTTTACCACAATAAAAAAATATGAGTCACAAACGCAAGCCACATATGGAACTTAAAATTTTCTAGCAGACACATTTTAAAAAGTAAAAAGAAATGGGGGATTAAAAAAAATTATTTAACCCAACTATCAAAAAATATTATCATTTCAACACAGCATCAATATAAAAAGGTTTTTAAGGAGTTATTTTACTTTTTTTTTTCATATTAACAAGGTCCAGTGTCTAGTTTACACTTGCAGCCCATCTCAGTTCAGACCAGCCACATTCCAAGTGCTAAATAGCCACCTGTGGCTAGTGGCTACCATATTGCATCCTGCAGGCCTAGTACAAGTCTTTCGATAAATGCATTTTGTGTTTCTGTTGGATGCATGTGTGTTTTTAATTTTGATAGATATTACCACATTCCCTTCCACAGATGTTCAACCAAGTTTTAATCCTACCAGTAATGTATGAGTGTGTTTCTCCATGCCCTCACCTGTATAACTGCCAATTTGATAGATAAAAAATGCCTGCTCCTTGTGGATTTAACACAGTTTTCTCTTGTTAAGAGTGAAGATAAGGATCTTGTTACAAGTTAAAACCGTTCCTTTCCTGTGAACTATCAGCTTGCCTCCTTCGAAGGCTGTGTTTTCTATTTCTCTGCCCACTTCTCCATGTTCCAGAACCTGCGACTAAGTGAGTGCTCAGGGCTAAGTATTTCTGAATTTTGTGGCAGTGGTAGGAGGGCTGCTTTGAGGGTTCTATTGGCCAGAGCCTGGGAAGCAGGGTTTCATCTTTGACGGCACACCTCCCTCTGCTGGCAAGGCTGAGTTTCTCCACCTCAACTTGGACCAGAAGAGGAAGCCGGGCTGGGGCAGCTGGGGGCTCAGGGGGCTGCCTCTGGGGCTTGGGTTTGATCACACTTCTGCCATTTCCTGCTGTGTGGCTTTGAGTAAGTAACTTCACCTCTCTGGGCTCTTCAACTCCCTAATGGTAAAATGGTAATAATCATTCCTGTCACAGGCTTTCTGGAGGAATAATCAGGTGAGGGGACATGAAGGAGCTTAATAGAAGGCACAAAACGAGGCTAAATAAATAATAGCTGGGTTTTTTGTTTTGGGGGGTTTGTTTTGTTTTTTGTTTGTTTCCATTTTGCTTTTTATTTGTTTGTTTGGTAGCTGGAATTCTTGACATTTAGAAAGACCAGGGAGGGGGAGAGAAAGGATGGCCTGGAGCTTAGTAAAAGAAGCAGCAGGTAGAGCTGGATGTTGATGGGTCCACCGCAGCCTTGCCAGCCTCCAGACCTCAGTTTCCTCTTCTGAGGAATGGCCACTTCACTTCACTGCAGGGATGGGACATGAGGCAATGCCCGGGACCCCCCACCTGTATGACCCCATTCCTGACCTGGGCCGCTTCTCCCCCACATGGGCCAGGCACACAGAGTGTTGAGCAAATCTAGGTTTAACACCCACCAAGGCATTTGGAATCTCCTGGCCTGGACTCTCCCTCCCAGGGCACTGCAGAAGCCTTCTGGGACATTTCTCCACAAGAAGCACCCCAGCGGAGGATACCCCTATGATCTCATCACCAGAGCACCAGCTCTTTGGTAATGCTGGGTGAGGGCCATCTTATATGAGCCAAACTTGTCCCCTTGCCACAGGGCCCTGTCTTCCTATCTGCCATTCAACTCTTGCCTATAGGACAGTTATACTCAAGTCCTTCCTCTGCTCTAAAACCTCCCATGGCTCCCCATTGCCTAAATCCTCACCCTGACATTCAAGGCCACTCATGGCCTAAGTTCAGTCTGTCTGTGGAGGACGCCCCTAGGCTATGTGAGAAGCACTCACTAAAATCCTGCCCTTCCTTTAAGACTGAACTAAATGCCACTTCATTCATTTATTCCTCTATCATGCATTCATTCATTCAACATAATTTATTATAAACACATCATTTACTTATTAATACATCTTTGTCACCTATTAGGTGAAGACATCATTCTAGAGCTGGAATAGAAAGAGACTGGTCTTAACTAATTGTAACTAAAGTGTCTTAATTTGCAAAATTTTCTCAAACATGTGACCATGCCCCTTCTCAAATATGTTCCAGAGCCCCTTCTCCAAAGGTCCTAGATGGGGATGTAAATCCACCTCTGTGTCCAGCCCCGCCCGGCCACCTCCTGGTGCAGGAAGCCTTCCTTGATGATGCTCTCTTTCTGTCCTGAGATCCTCAAGGTCTTGACTCCTGGCTCCGTCACCAACTAGCTATGTGCCCTTGGAAAGTCATTTTCCCACGTCTCAGATTATTTATATCAAGTGGTAATAACGGCTCCTACCTGGAGAGAGTTATTGCAGGAATTGGGTTAAATTGGGTGTAAAAGTGCCTGCACGTGGTAAGTACACGTTGCGCGGCAACCATCCTTAGCAGCGGCTGGAGCAGCGGACTTCCGCAAGGCTGGCTCCCAGCAACTTGAGGGATCCCGAGGTTTGCTCTCTTTGCCCACTAGAGGGCACCAGAAGTCACCAGCTTCACGTGGGGTGTCTGCACGCTGGCTAAGCAGGAGTCCCGGAGCTCCCTAAGGGGTAAGAATGAGGGGTTTCTGGGCTCAAAAGAGGACCGCCCCCTCCCCCCCGAGCCTCAAGGCCAGCCAAGAGCCTGGCAGTTTCCTGTGTTCCTAGGTCTGGGCGCCAGTGGTGGGGGCAGGCTGTATCTGGCCCACAAGGGCTCCCCAAACCCCAGGCTCCAGGTCCTTACACCCAAAGCCCTCATGTCCATTTCTCGCAGGCTCCCACAGCCCAGAACAGTGTGGGTATAAGAGCTCTGCCTTCTGGAGCTGGCTCTTCATGCTTCTGTGTGACCTGGAGTAAGTCACTTGACTTCTCTGAGCCTCACTGTCCTTTTCTATAAAATGGAGATATTACTGGTCCCAAAGAAGGGGAAAGCCTCTCTATGGAGAGGGTTTGGGCATGATTGTGTCGCTTTCACCCAGTAAATATGCTGCAGTGTAATTTGCTGTTTCCTGCTGATGACAAATGTGCTGATTAATCCAAATGTTGTACTGTGCGCCTTATCATGAACCGAGCCCTGTACTGGTCAATGAGATTGGCAAAAATGAAGCTAGAGGTTTTGTTAGGGGTAGTGGAATTCTGGGTGATAGATTTCCGCCACTTCAGCCCCCATCTATCCTCCAAACTCTCTACAATGTTGATGCATTGCCTTTACCGTGACAGAAAAGAAAAAAAGGTAGGAACACTGATTGGGCACCTACTGTGTACCCCATGTTTCCACTTCATCCTTCTTCTAAGGCTGCAGGCTCCATGCAGACAGGGACCACCTGGCTTGCTCTCTGCCGTATTCTCCATGCCTAGCATGATGCCTGGTACATAGTAAGTTCTCAATAGATATGTTTAATGATGAAGAATGACTTATGCAAAGTTTACAAAGGAGGAGCTGAGGTTCAGAGAGGTTGTGTGACTTGTCCCAGGTTACCCAGCTAGTGGGATGCAAGGCCAGGATCCTGAGGAAGTTCTTTCTACTCAGTGCCTATTCTTCTTCTCTCCATCCTCACACCCCCTTTGCCAGAAACAGCTTATTTTACAAACACATACTTATGTAGTACTGGCTAAGCAACAACCATAAGACGTAGGTGTTAGAATTTCCCCCATTTTACAGATAGGAGAACTGTGGCACTGATCAATTAACCCACTTGCCCAGATCACACAGCCAGTAAATAGTAGAACCAGGATTCTAGGCCAGGCAGCCTGTCGCTAAAATGATGAGGTGACCATTCTGCCATGCTGCCTGTTGGAGGAGCTGCTGGGTGTGAATCTTGTCTTCATGCCCTGGGGAGCCCTGGAGGACCCAGATCATGCTGTCTCCTGTGCAGCCCCTGGCACAGGGTTGAACGCACTGCAGACCCTTAGTTCAGGCCCTCTGGCTGGGGGGTTTGTCCATCAGGAGAGGCCCCTTCGTTGCTGTAACCCTGTTTGGAAGTTGGTGGCCCTGGGTTTCTAGTTTAAGGTCATCTCTACTCTTTGAGCCTACAGCGACTTGTCCATGCCCCACGAAGTCCTGTACACACCTGCCAGCAGCGGACGGCACTTTGAGGATGTGGGAAGAGGCAGGAGTTGGACTTTGGCCCTCCTTTATCTGCACCCCTTTCTGCACTGTTAGATGTTCATCCAGAAGTGTATGGCCTGTGTGCACATGGGTGTATATATACATGAGCCCACATGTAGAGTGCATTCCCATGCACGTGCCTGTGGATATGAGCAGTGCTGTGTGTGAGTGCACATGTGTATCTGCCATGGTATGTGTGCTTCTGTCCGAGGGTGCAGATGTGGACTTGAGTGTCAGCCCGAGTTTATGTGTGGCTTTGCGCATGTGTGTGATGTGGCAAGTCAGAGCACCGAAGTTGAAGGGCATCTCCTTGCCTAGCCTCAGTCTCTTCATCTGTAAAATGGGGACAGTAATGGTCCCTAACTGGTGGAAACAGACTCACAGAAAGTGCCATAATATTGCCTATTATTATTATTATTATTAACCTCCCAGGGGTTGTGTGGAGATTCCACAAAATAATAGCTTTGAGGGTCTGGCTCAAGAAATGTTCTCCCATCATCCTTAGATCAGTTGTTTTTTTCTTCTTTCCCTTGGCTTTATCATTGCAAAGGTAATATAACAACGGTCTAGTCTGGCTAATAGAGGTGGGGAAGGGTGGGGCATCTATCACCCAGAACCCCGTCACCCCCCAACACAAGTAGTGTTTTCCTTTTCTTTTTTTGAAGTATAGTTGCTGTAAATTATTATATGTTACAAGTGTACAATATAGGGATTTAGAATTTTTGAAGGTTATACTCCATTTATAGTTATTGTAAAATATTGGCTAGATTCCCAATATTGTACAATATATCCTTGTAGCTTATTTTATACCTAATAATTTGTACCTCTTAAACCCTTACCCTTATATAGTATTTTCATTTTTGCTATTCCTTTCCAGACTTTGGACTTACGTAAGCTAGGACAAGGCTTGGCACCAGGATGGTGCTTAAAGCATTTGGATGGATTAACAAATTTTTTTTTTTCAGTTTAGATGACTAAACTGAGTATTTTTATCCTGCTGTTGTTCACTTATCATGGGCATTTTCTATATGAAAGACAGTAATTTATAACTATTAGGATAACAGGATAAAATTAGAAAATTCCCAATGCCCCCAAACTGGGAAACAATTGATTATTTGATTTATGGAAGAACCACTTTAAGAAATGTTGTGTGTTAATAACGGACATATAAGAGTCTTTTCTTTCTTTGGGACAAGTAAGTGTTTCCATATTAGAAAAGGGGTGTCCCAGGATTTCCCTGGACATGAACGGGACACCATTGAAAAAAATGAGACAATAGCCAGCAAGAAAATGCAGATCAAAACTACAGTGAGAGGGCTTCCCTGGTAGCACAGTGGTTGAGAATCTGCATGCCAATGCAGGGGTCACAAGTTTGAGCCCAGGGCCGGGAAGATCCCACATGCCACGGAGCAACTAAGCCCATGTGTCACAATTACTGAGCCTGCGCTCTAGAGCCCGCAAGCCACAAATAATGAGCCCATGTGCTGCGACTATTGAAGCCTGCGTGCCTAGAGCCTGTGCTCCACAACAAGAGAAGTCACCTCAATGAGAAGCCCGTGCACCACAAGGAAGAGTAGCCCCCGCTCGCTGCAACTAGAGAAGGTCCGCGTGCAGTAATGAAGACCCAACACAGCCAAAAAATTAAAATAAATAAATAAATTTAAGAAAGAAAGAAAAACCTACGGAGAGATACCTCTACGCACCTGCTAGAATGGCTATAATCAACAAGACAGACAATAATAGCAAGTGTCAGTCAGGGTGTGGAGAAATGAGAACCCTCGTACACTGCTGGTGGGAAAGTAGAATGGTGCAGCTGCTTTGGAAAACAGTCAGGCAGTTTCTCAGAAGATTCAAAATAGAGTCACCATATGACCCAGCAATTCCAGCAAAACCCAGAATAGACTTCTAGGTCTACACCCAAGAGAAATGAAAACATATGTCCACTCACAAGTGTTCACAGCAGCTTTAGTCACAAGAGCCAAAAGGTGCAAACAACCTCAATGTCTATTAGCTGATGCATGGACATACTAAATATGGTCTATTCACACAATAGACTCTTATCTGGCAATAAAAAGGAGTGACGTATTGACGTATACTACACTGCAGATGGACCTTGAAAACATTATACTCAGTGACCTAGGCCGGCCACAAATGACTTTGTGTGATTCCCACTTTGTATGATTCCATTTATATGAACTGTTCAGAACAGGCAAATCCATAGAGACAGAAAATATAAATTGGTGGTTGCCTTGGACTGGGAGGGGTGGGAGATTAGTGGGAGGGGGCGGCTAGGGAATGACTACTAATGGGTTCAGGGGTTTTTTTTTGCAGGGGGATGATGAGAAAATTCCAAAATTGATTGTGATGTATATAGTAAAAGCTATTGGATTATATACTTTAAATGGGTAAATTGTATGGCATGTGAATTTTATCTCAATAAAGCTGTTATGATTTTTTTTTAAAGGATGGAGACCCAAGATGACAATGAAAATATACACCACCATTTATTAAGAGCATGGACTGTGGGCCAAGTACTTGGTAATCTCATTTAACTTTCACAACAACCTTGATAGGTTATTTTCCCCATTGTACAGATGAGGACACTGAGATTCAGAGAGTCTGAGTAAATGGCCCAAAGTCACTCAGCTCTTTCGTGGTAGAGCTGTGATGTGAACCCAGGCTCGTTTTGAAGGTCCATGCTCAGTTTGAAGTGCTTTTGTTGTAGTTCCAGTTCAAGATGGCGACAAAAGAGGATGCGGAACTCACCTCCTCCCATGGTCTCATCAAATCTCCAGCCACATATGAAACAATTTCCTTTGGGAAAAAAAAAAAACCAAAAAACTGCAAAACGAACTGAGTGACCCCAATGCATTGGGAGAATGAGAAAAAAAAGCCCACATCAAAGCAGGTAGGAGAGGCTGAGACACAATCTCTCCATAAACTCCATCCCTGGCATGGTGACTTACAAGCAGGAAGGAACTCTAAACCCTGATCTTCTCCCTGAGGAGTGAAAGGTTTGAACCCCATATCTGATACCCCAGCTTTTCAGATCTGCACCTTAAGTACTTTTGTTGCCTTCTTGGAAGGGGCCAGGTGCACCCAGCCGGCTGGACAAACATGCAGGACATGTAGGGCCCAGGATCTGGGGCTTCTCCCTAGTCTTTATCTGGCCGGGGCAGCCAGAGTTCATGGTCAGGGCTCTTTATCACTCCCTGAAACCTTTTCCCAGCATCTCTTTGTTTATGGCCCCTTCAGCAGACACCCAACAAAGGGCTGCCCAAGAGGCCCTAGGACTGATTTGGCAAACAGATGTGACTCAGGCCTCTCCAAGGCAGCACTCAAGCCTGGGCCTTGGGCAGCCCCCACAACTTCCACCTTTACTGTATGGAGATAAAAATACATGTGCACTAAGAAATATGGACGAAGATGTTCATCACAGCATTGTTTATAATAAGGAAAAACTAGAAAGAATCTAAATGATCAATACCTGGGGACTGGTTACTATGCAACAGAATGTACAATGGACTAATACAGTGCAGCCCTTAGAAGTCCTGTGGTAGAAGAAAGCTTCCTGACATAGGATCAGGTTCATACGACAATGTCAAGTAAGAGAAGCAGATGCCTGCTAGCCATCCCCACTCCTCACCACCACCCAGGCCAACCCCTGCCTTGCGTGACCTGACTAGTGCCTGATTCACCACGTCACCTCCTGTGATTCTTCTCACGCACTGACTTAGATCATTCTCCGACAGGCCAAATGCATCCCCGCCCCAGGACCTTTGCATTTGCTGTTTCCTCTGCCTGGAATGAATGACTAAATGATCAAGACCTAATCCTTGTTGCTCATAGTCCAGTGGGGGAGGCAGACAGATTAAACCAACCCTCCTCTGGGCCCTGGTCTCCTCGCGTATAAGATGGAGGTGCTCATCTGCCCAGTCTCTCTCTCTCTCTCCCCTTCCCCTCCCTCCCTTGCAGGCCATTAGGAGGGTCCCCTGAGGCCCAGGGTGGAGCCTGTGTGGTGAACCGTGCAGGAGAGAATGGTTGTTATTATAAAGGCCTGAGAGCTGGGGGCCCAGCTTCCCCAAGGAAAGATTGGGAGGGGGTGAGGGAGGGAGAGGGGAGGAGGAAGCCCAAAGTCAGCCCAGCTCCCACTTTGCCTGAGGCTGCACCTGGCTAGCTTCCACAGACCCGCTCTGAGATCATTGCCACCAGATGTGACCTGGCCTGTAGCAGGGACCAGCTGAGGCTGGTCAGGGCCTCCGTGGGGTCAGGTGTCTGGTGAGAGCTGACCTCGCCTTCCTGAGCCAGGAGGGCCTGGAGCGGGCTGCGGGGTTCCAGCAGCCCTGGTGCCTTTCCTATGGTGAGTCTCTCTTTGCTGCAAACTTGACTCCTCTCCTCTCCGAAGGAGCCCCAGAGGGCAGTAGGATGCCACAGGCCCCAAATAATCAGTTCTCGGGTGCCCCCCTCTGCTCTTTTGGCCCATTCCTGGCCCCCTTAGTGCCTAAGAGAGCAGAGTGTGTGTCCTTCACCTACACTCATCTATTACCCAATGGAATCCTTTTATGCTAGTTTCCCTAGTGGAAAAGACGATTATGAACCTTATATTTGTCTAGCAGGTAGCATTCAGTGAATTAAAGCAGTATGTGAAGTTACTGTAATTGTAATGAGTAGGATTCCTTGTTTCCGTTTTATGTGCGAGGAAACTGAAGTTTTGAAAGATTGTGGATTCAGGAAGAAAAGAGGCCCAAAACTCATGAGACACCTAAGATGTGATAGGCACTTTACAATCAGGATCTCATTTCATCCTCATGCAATCCTTCGAGGTGGGTACAATTGTCTTCATTTAGCAGATAAGGAAACTGAGGCTGAGAGAGTGGAAGTGTGTTGCCCAAGGTGTCCACAGAGCCAACCAGTGGTGGGCCTAGGATTCAAAGTCAAGTTTGGACAACTGCTGAAGCCAGTGCCCTTAATCGCACAGCTTACCGCCTCTGGGCTGCATTTCAGCTGCACAGCCATGCTGAGAGGTAAGTTATTAACTATATTTCTCAGGGAAGAAACCTGAGGATGAGCAAGATTAATAGACTAGTCGGTACCCCACAGATGGTGAGACATAGTGCTCTGATCATTGGCAGAAGTTCAGGATTAGAAGGAACAACAGGGTCTTTGGAAGTCATCTTATCCAGCCCTCTCATTTTACAGATGAGAAAACAGATCCAGAGAAGGAAAGTATCGAACCAATGTCATAGTTAGAAAAATCACACTCAGGGCTCTTTTTCCCGCACTCCTGGAGGAGTTTGATTTCATTGGCAGGGAGAGTAGCTGACCTTCGCCCCCTTTCTTCAATGCTAGGTCAGCCTTCCAGCTCTGCACGACCATCTCATCATCTCGCGAGAACCTCACCATCTCACGAGCACCACTTTGGTCCAATTTATTGATGATATCATGCTAATAGGACTTGGTGATCGGAAAGTATTAGGCATCTTAGATGCCTCATTAAGATACACATATACACACGCACACACATGCGTATATATACATATATAATATATGGAGAAGGGGAGGGAGAGAGAGCGAGCGAGCGATTGAGCTCTGTGTCGTGTCTTGGAGCAAAATTCCTTCTTCTCCTGGAAAACTCAGTTTTTGCATTTAAGGCCTTTAGCTCACTGGAGGAGGCCCATCTACATCATGGAGGGTAACGTCCTTTACTTAAAGCTAACTGATTGCAAATGTTAATCACATCTATAAAATACCTTCATAGCAACAGCTATACTTGACCAAACAACTAGGCACCGGAGCCTAGCCAAGTGGACACATAAAATTAATCGTCACAGACCCCACTCCTGGTACTAACTGCTTGATCAACCAAGATTCTTATTTGGCAACAAAAGAAACCACTCCAGCTGTTTCAAACGAGAGATTTATTATAGGATATTTGAGAGACTCTCCATAAAGCCCGGAGTATCAGACCTTTCTTCTTTCCTAATATAGGAAAATATATTGCAAGCTAAAAATATTGCAAGCTAAAAATTCCCTCTAGGCACCACTTTAGATGCATCCCACAAATGACGATATGCTGTATTTTCATTTTCACTTGGTTCGAAATATTTTCTAATCTTCTTCATGACTTCTTCTTGGAGGCCTGAGTTGTTTATAAATGTGTAATTTCAAAATATGTGGGTGTCTTTTAGATATGTTGTTATTAATCTATAATTCCATCCCCCTGTGATCAGAGAACACACCGTAAGATTTCAGTATTTTGAAATACAGTGAGACTGGCTCAAGGCACAGCCTAAGTCTACCTAGTGAAGGTGCCGCAAGCACTTGAAGAGAAGTTGTTAGGTGTAATGAACTATAAATGTCCATTAGCTCAAGGTGGTTGCTGGTATTATTTGGATCATTATGTTTTTACTGACTTGGTTTGTTACTAGTGGACCTATCAACGACTGAGAAAGAGGTATTAAAAATCGCCAGCTGTTGACATTTGTACACACATGTTCATAGCAGCATTATTCACAATAGCCAAAAGGTGGAAGCAACCCAGATATCTGCTGACACATGAATAAATAAATAAAATGTGTGTATACGTACAATGGAATATTATTTAGCCTTAAAAAGGAAGGATAACAAAGGGAGTCCAACTCGAGGATGGAAGATGCCTTAGAGGACTGGGGCAGGGAGGGTGGGGGGGACTCGAGGGGGGGGAGTCAAGGAAGGGAGGGAATACGGGGATATGTGTATAAAAACAGATGATTGAACCTGGTGTACCCCCAAAAAAATAAAAAAAAATTAAAAAAATTAAAAAAAGGAAGGAAATTCTGACACATGCTACAACATGGACGGAACTTGAAGACATTATGCTAAGTGAAACAAGCCAGTGACAAAAAGACAAGAACTATATGACTCTACTTATATGAGGTACCTAGAGTAGTCAGATTGATACAGATAGAAAGCAGAAGGGTGGGATTAGCAGATGCAAACTATTACGTTTAGAATGGATAAACAGCAAGGTCTTACTCTATAGCACAGGACACTATATTCAATATCCTGGGATAAACCATAATGGAAAAGAAGATGAAAAAGAATGTATATACGTATAACTGAGTCACTTTGCTGTACAATAGAAATGAACACATTGTAAATCAATTGTACTTCAATAAAATAAAATATATATAAGTATATATATATGTAAGTATATATGTTAAAAAAAAACAAAGAGAGAGAGAAAGTAGACGGGTGGTGGCCAGGGCCTGAGGGGAGGAGGTATGAGGAATTGTTTAATGGGTAGAGTTTCTGTTTTACAAGATGAAAAAGCTTTGGAGATAGGTTGGACAAAATTTAAATGTATATAACACTACAAAGTTATAAAAATGGTAAATTTTATGTTATGTGTCTTTTACCATAATTACAATATTTTAAAAATTGTTTTTAAAGTCTTCAACTATTATCACAGATTCTGTTTCTCTCTTCAATTCTGTCAAGTTTTGAATTGTGTATTTTTAAAGTTTAGCTATTAGACACATATATAACTGTCATAGCTTCCTGATGAAATGACCTGCATTGATTATAGACAAAATCAATATTGTTCTCATATACACAAATTGGAATTCCCTTATTACAGCCACTTCATGTGGTGATTAAAAGCATGAGCTCTAAAGTTGGAGAGTCCAATTACACCACCTATCTGTTATGTAACGTAGAAAGGTTATTATTTTGAGCCTCAGTTTCCTCATCTGTAAAATGGGCTTCATGGCTGTACCTATTTCGCAGGATTGCCATAAAGATTAAGCACAAATAGCACACAGCACAGAGCTTAGTACACAATAAGCGCTCAAGGTGTGTCAGCTATCACCATCATTGTCATTGCCATCGTTGTTAGAAATCTTTGACATAATGGATGAGGGAGACTTTGGAAGTCAAGTCATAAGAGGGATCTTTGAAGGAAGTCAGGCAATCCTGGGCAAGAACATACTTGAGCACTGGCCTCACGTGTCTGCAGAGCTATAATGAGATGGGAAGAAGCAACCAATTATTTCTGGGGACCCTAGGGAAAATGTGGTTCCCAAGAAGGAACCACAGACAGTGATCAGCTTGAAAGAAGAACTTCCCATAACCAGAGTTTTGACCTCTGGTAGTATCGAATTTGGGGGAAGAAGTGAGTTCCCCAACCCAGGAAGTATGCAGAGGTAAGGCTCAGGGGGGAGCTGTCAGGGAGAGGATTCCTGCACTGATGGGAGGTGGAGGAAATAACTTATGAGGTCTTTTCTTTGGCCTTGGTCTCTCTGCATAGGGTCTGAAGTTTCCCTCCCCTCTTTGGCCACACAGCCAGTGAGAGGCTAAGTCAGGATTGTGGGCAATACCCTCTCCTCCTCCTAGGCTGGTCCTTTCTGTGATTCTATTCCTGGAACACAGCCAAGCTCCCACCCCACTACCACTGGGCCTTTGCACATGCCATACCCACTCCATAGAGGTGCATCCAGTTTTTGTGGATCTGAAACTTATAAAGCTGGGAAACCTTCTTTAAGGAAAAAAGAACACAAAATCAGATAAGAATGTGAATATTTCGAACAAGAAACAAAACCACAATGAATTTTTAAAAGCTGATGAACACTAGAAAATATCTAGAAAAATAACATATTTACATTTGTCACCTGATAACCTCTCTAATATTTTCATTCCTACATTTTGGCTACGTACTTTTAGGATAAACTCTTCATATGACATTGATTTTGTAATGTCATTTTCTTTAGAGAAAATAAGATAATTTAGTCTTTAGCACAGTTGACCAAAAGTTTTTTTGGTTTTTGGGGTTTTTTTTAAATTGTTGATAGTTTAGAAAAGTTTCTTTCAACTTCACAACTCATTATGGGTAAAGTCATAAAATTTTAGGATTGTTGTCAAATTGAGAAAAACATCTATCAAGTTTCTTTCATAGAGGAGCTGTAAGATTTCAGGACTTTTCATGTTTCCTTGATCATTAATCTTAAAAATCCTCAGAATAAGGTGCTCCCTATTAATCAGTTTGTTGCCAGTGTCTCCTCAGCAATGATGTGTTTTGAGTTTTGTTATTTTCATCGATGTGGGTATTCCGTGACAACTTCCCCTTAGCTAGATCCCCAAAAATACCACTGCCATGCCAGCAGTACTCCAGATGAGGGGGAAAGGGAGCACGACCAAGGGGGAAGTCAGAGAGAAAAGAGGATCCTACAACAGCATGTGATCCTCAGGGTGCCTTGCTTGGGCCCTCCCAGGTCACTGGAAGGCGTCTGGCAAGTGAGGGGCTCTGAAGCTTAAGCTTCGGAGCTTCATGGTAAGCCTGCTAAATCTATTTCTGCCTCTTCCATGAATGGCGCCTCCGCCCCTCCCACCCCTGTTGCATGTGGGTTACAGCCTCTCTTCTTGTCAAGCATTGCTTCTTCCAGGAGCCCTCCAGAATAGGTTACCCGCCTCATGAGGCTGGAGGCCACGTCTGTCTGTCTAGCTCACCCTGTACCCTCCTTATACTTTTTTTTTTAATTTGTTTTGGGGGTACACCAAGTTCAATCATCTGTTTTTATACACATATCCCCGTATTCCCTCCCTTCCTTGACTCCCCCACCTCGAGTCCCCCCCACCCTCCCCGCCCCAGTCCTCTAAGGCATCTTCCATCCTCGAGTTGGACTCCCTTTGTTATACAACAACTTCCCACTGACTATCTATTTTACAGTTGGTAGTATATATATGTCTGTGCTACCTCCTTATACTTTGAGCAGAGCCTGGTACATAGTAGAACCATAGACTCCAAAGGCTGAAGTGACCTGCCACCATCATCCAGATAGTAACTGCCAGCGCTGGGAATCGACCAGGAAGGAAGGAAGGAAGGGAGGGAGGGAGGGAGGAACTCCAGCTTCCCAGACAGCTTGCAGACCTTGAACAGAGACATTTCTTTCTTTTTGTTTTTTCTAAAGTCTTTATTGAATTTGTTACCATATTGCTTCTATTTTATGTGTTGGTTTTTTGGCCCCGAGATGTGTAGGATCTTAGCTCCCGAAGCAGGGATTGAACCCTCACCCCTTGCATTGGAAGCACGGAGTCTTAAAGTCCCTCTTTTTTTGTTTGTTTGTTTGTTTTGAGAAATTTCTTTCTTGCCAGACCCCTTCAGTGCCCGAGCTGGCCAGCTTCCCTTCCTCCATCCTGGGTGGCTGAACAGGAACCCCCAGAGGAGGTCACTTGAGCCCTACAGCAGAAATCTCTCTCCCTGGCACCACCATTGTGAAGCATAGTAAAGAGTGTGAGCCTGGGTTTGAACCTCCCGGCCACTCCTTAGCAGCCTTGTAGCTTTGGGCAAGTTGGACTCATTTTGTTCCATGCCCTCATTTCTAAAATGGGTCTTATGACAGCTCCTTCCCCCACAGGGCTGGTTGGAGGACCTTGGATCGTGTTAGATTAGAGGAAGTTTTCTGGCCCTGCAGATAGCATCAGGTCGCAGGGCTGTCTTTGGTTTTTGCTTGTTTTTTTGTTTTAATTTAACTTTCCTTTTATATTGGAGTATAGTTGATTTACAATCTTGTGTTAGTTTCAGGTGTACAGCTAAGTGATTCCGTTATACATATCTCCATTCTTTTTCCGATTCTTTTCCCATATAGGTTATTACAGAATATTGAGTAGGTCCTTGCTGACTGTCTGTTTTTTGTGTAGTGGCGTGTATATGTTAATCCCAAACTGCTGTTTATCCCCACCCCCACCCCCAAAACGTTTCCCGCTTGGTAACCATAAGTTTGATTTCGAAGTCTGTGCAGGGCTCTCTCTATGAACTGGGGCCTAAGCAGAACCCTTTCTTTCTCTCTCCAGCCTGAGCCTGTCTCAGGGCCCCATCCCCACCCCAGTCCCCTGGGGTCCTTGCAAGGCTTCTGCGGATGTTTCTTCTTGGCTGATGTCAACCAAGATGCCCAACCTGCTTGTTATGGTAAAGTAACTCTGGACCCAGCATGCATTCCGCCCTCCTGCTCGCCTCTTGATTTGAGGGGATGAAGGGCACACCTCTGCCATGGGTGAGCCTCACACCCACAGACCTCAGAAGGCAGCTGCCTCAGGATTATGAGTTCCTCTCTGTGGGCCAGCCCTTTCTCACCAAGTGTCCCCCACACCCAGCCCAGGGTCACACCCAGTAAACACCAGCTGGGAATTAAGGGAGGTGCTGGGACACTGCCTGTCCCAAAGCAGTCACCCCTGGCTCACCACAGTGGTCACTGGGGAACAAGGGATGATGTATCTACTGTGGGCCAGGCATCAAGCTCAGCTTTGCTACCTGCTTCTCTTGTTTCCCAGGTGCCCCACAAAATAGGTACTATCATCCCCATTTCACGGAGATGGAGACTGAGGCTCAGCCAGGACAAGCCACTTGCCTGAGCCCACGCATACGCTGAATGGTAAAGCTTGGAGGGGACATTCCAGTCAGGGCCCCTGACTCTGCCTACTGCTCTATTAGTCCTTAACCTAGAATTCCCCCTAGGAAGTCATTTTTTCCTGTTAAGGAATGCTCCTCTGTTAGAATGTTGCACTATGGCAGATAAGTCTAAAACTACATTTTAAAAACCAAACTATTTTCTATCCAGGGGTAAAAACAACTGTGAGCTCTTCAAGGGAAGGAATGGGTTTTTGTTGTTGTTGTCCTTGTGTCCTCACTGCCTATCACAAGGTCTGGCATGGAGTAGGATTTCAATAGTCATTTGTTGAATGATTGTGTAAACATGTGAGTAAATGAAAGCAGCCACCTCACCGATCAATGGCCCATCCCTGTAGAATCATAGCTTATTTGGGCAAGATGAGACCCTCTAACCCAGTGGTCCCATTTTTGGCACCAGGGACTGGTTTCATGGAAGGCAGTTTTTCCATGGATGGGGGTGGGGGGTGGTGCTTGGGGGGGGAGGCGTGTGAAATGGTTCAGGCCGTAATGTGAGTGATGGGGAGCTGCAGAAGAAGCAGCTTTGCTTGCTCACCCACGGCTCACCTCCTGCTGTGCGGCCCAGTTCCTAACAGGCTGTGGACCAGTATCAGTCCATGGCCTGGGGGTTGGGGACCCCTGCTCTAACCTAGTGGTCACAGACATAACATGTGGGCTATACAGTTCATAAGAAGGCAATGCGCTTTGGGATTGTTTGTTACAGCAGCCTATCCTGACTAATACATCTTTTCTTGAAAAAATCAGAAATCTGGCAACACTGGGCTTACTTTTCTATGTGGCAGCGATGAGCTGGACTTTTGTAGCTGTTGTCCTTTTCAGCCTGGCTGGTATTTTCTAGCTTACCTGACCCCTGCTCTCAATGTGCCTGGCTTCTAGGACTATTTGATTTTGCAGCTCCTGCTCAAATTCAATCTCTCCCTCAAATATATGGGGAGATGGAGGCACAGAGAGGACAAGGGCCCAGCTCCAGGTCACAGTGTGTTGGGGGCAGAGCTGAAACTTGGACTGAAGTCTCCTAACTCCGACTCTAAAGTCCTTCCTTGGGATGTTTCTTAGGAAGTGACAAAAGGGGGCTGTTCCAAGTCTAGGGCCCTTCTGGGGTGGAGGGGCAGTTAAGTGGCCAAGAGGGAGAAAGGGCACCCCAGATGGTGGAGGGGGTAAAACGAGGAGGGGAAACCCTGACTCCTCTGTGAACTTTAGTTAGCATAAGGCTTGGAAATACCCGACGGGCAGAGTGAGTAGCTGGGCCTGCCGGTCTGGTTCAGAAGCCTGACTCTAATCATCCCTGTCTCTCTCCCTCTTTGGAAAGGGTGCACATCTTTGACTGCCTAAGCTTCACCGACAAGAATCAGGAACAAATTTTCCCTCCTAGACAATCAAATCCCGAAAGAAATGAATCTGCAAAATAACATCCCATGTCGAGGAAGCTGTGCCAGGAATGTCCAAGTGGGGAGGGCCGGGAAGAGAGCTCTGTGAGGTGTGGACAGAGCTGTCCAGGTGAGGCCTCTCTCAGTGGCTGTGCTGGGATGGGGGCTTCACCTCCCCCTCTCACAGTCACTCGAATTCCCTGATACCTTGAGCACCTGTCAAACATGCATTTTCTGGAGGGCTCGGAGAAAACGCACCTCACCTGAGGAAACTGCCCGGCATCCCTTCCCACGCGTTCCTGCAAGTGAGGCCCCCTCTGCCATAGAGATGTTTGTGGAAGCCCAGGGGTGGCTGAAAAGCCAGAGATCCTTCTTTGGCTCCATGATCTCGCCTACCCAGACCAGACTCCTACCTGGATCCCATGACAGCTTTGCCAGGAACATCGTTTGCTCATAATTTCTCCAAGGCTTATCCTCCCTTCCCCCATTGAGGGCCAGCTGGCCCCCTCAGCTCAGACTTGGAAAGACTCTTGGAGACTTGACTTTGTTTCCAACCCCCTCTCCCCCCATATTGAAAGGAACAGAGAGAAATCACTAAGGTGAGGGCCTGAGTAGAGAAAGAAGAAAAGAGAGTCCCCTCTGTCTTTGAAGCTTGTTCATAGCTGTTGCTGCAGAAAAGCTCTGCTTGAAAACTCTGTGAACCCAAAAGAGCCTTGGGCTCGAAAGCTGAGTTGCCTTCAAGAAGTGATTACACGGTAGTTACACCTGTTGTACATTAAACACGAATGACACAAACACTTACAGAGGCCTGCAATCCCTTACCCAGGCCTGCAATCACTTAGCTGCACTTTGGGAGCCAAAAAGTTTTGAGCAAAATAATTTAAGTGTAGCACCAAAATTCATTTGGTGGCAAAAACCCAACCTGAACAGTTCTATTGTTACAGAAATTGATCCCACGAGAAACCAAGCACCATACTGGAGGGTTGGAGAACTCAGGTTTATGGAGCTGGCAGTCCCAGAGGAGCTAGCACTCCAAAATTCTGGGCCCCGTTCCTGGTGAAGTCTCTCCTTATATAGGTTAAAACACATAGCTACAGTTGGCATTAATTGATTGGCTACTCAGTTTCCATAGATTTCAGGTGATTACAGAGCATGGGCATTGCTAGGGGTTACATGCGAAGGGTTTTCAAACAAAGGCGAGCAGGCATAAAGCTATTTTCTAGCTGTGTATGAACTCCAAATTGTCCTCATCACTATGAACATTCGTACATTATTTTCTGCAGAAATATTCATGTGTTTAATTATGGCATGCTAAGCCAGACTGCCCACTAATACCTTTTTAAAAAAATTTTTCATTTTATATTGGGGTATAGTTGATTTACAATGTTGTGTTTTAGATCTACAGCAAACTGGTTGTTATATATATATATATATCTCCATTCTTTTTCAGATTCTTTTCCTATATAGGTTATTACAAAAAACCGAGTAGAGTTCCCCATGCTATACAGTAGGTCCTTGTTGGTTATCTATTTTATGTATAGCACTGTGTATATGTTAATCCCAAACTCCTAATTTATTCCCTCCCCACTAGTATCTCAGTATAACATATGGCATGTGCTTTCTAAAACCCCAAAGTCTCCTCAAATCCCAAAATGCACAAGGGCCCTGAGACATTGGTGTTTTGGGTAAGGAATTGGGGCCCTTATATATTCTAAGTGCCTTACATCCATTAACCCACTTAATCCTTGCAATAACCCTGTGGGGTAGAACTTATGATTCTTCTTCCTATTTTATAGATGAGGAAACTGAGGCAGAGAGAGGTGAAGTGACTTGCTTCACAGCTGGTGTTGGAGCTGGGGTTTGGACCCAGGCATCCCGGTTCCAGAGCCCACTCTCTGAACCACTCCACCACCTGCCTTACTAGGTAAGGTGGGGGTGGGTGGGGTAGGAAACCGGAAACAACCATTTTAAGCTGCATGTGCAACAAGTACACACCCAGGAGGGTGTGTGAGGAGCAAACCTGCTGCTATAGGTGTTCTCATAGGATGACCAGCTACCTGGGTTGCCCTGGAACTGTCAGCACTGGAACTCCTGAATCCCAGAAAACTCCTCAGGTCCATCCAGCCAGGATGGATGCTCGCCCTAGCTCTTAGGAACCATGTGCCTCTTCTATGAGTGTGGTGAGCATCGCAACCCACTGAGCGGGATTCTCAGGTCTGGGGATATGTATTGTTCACACAACATGGCTTCTGAACCCAAACCAGGATCTCCTGCAGGCACATAACCAAGGCATGGGGAGGTAACCCTGGCAGAGGTGCTGGCCACGTCAGATTCACGCAGCAGCTGTGTGTCTGTCTCCATCCCTGCACCTACCTAACAGGTTTACAAGAACTAGAGCACTTTATCAGGTTTTCCCCTTGAGTGCTGACTTTGGATTCCATTGTAAACACAGTGGAGATATATCCTTAGGGGAAGGTTTACTTTGATGCTCCAATTTAGAAATGGCTCGCATCCCCAGCTTTGAATTTTAACTCATTAAAGCTCACACCTGACTTCTCAGGAATGAGCCACACGAGAGGCTTGTAGCCACCTGCCACGGGCTTGCCCAGTCTTGTCCAAGTGCAAAGAACAAAGAGGCAAGGCCCCTGCCCTTGAGAAGCAGGTCTGGGGCTGTAGAAGCAGGAGATAAACACACCCGGGCTCAGAGAGGGAGAACAAGAGCCCCATGTGCTGAGGGTCCCGTGGGCTCCTGGAGCTGGTCAGGAAGAAGGGGGGTGGGATGGGGATGCTATACAATCCTACTGCTGAGGGCTGCCTGAGTCAGGGATTCAGGCTGGAGGCTGCCAGTTAAACATGGCAGACTGAACACTTAGATTTACCGTCACTGTTCTCTGGAGTTCCAGTATAATGACATAAAAGCATTAAAAAAAAATGCATACCTATCCACTGGGACAAAGAGACCGTGTGAGGAGATGACAGCAGCTGGAAGCTGCAAAGCAGATGGTGAGTGGGGACTGACTTAAGAAACCTGAGAGGTTGAAACCTGACAATTTAGAGGGAGACATCAGGACACAAGACAATTTAAGATCCCCAGGAAGGCTCAGGGGTTGGAGGGACCAGGAATCACCAAAGGCCAAGGTGCAGAGCAGAATTAAAACCAGAAGGGCTCACTGGTAACCCTCCGTGGGACAATTGGATTCCTCCTACCCCAGCGGGCACAGGCGGGACGTGACCCCTTCCCACCGAAGCAGGAGGCGCCCTCCTGGGATAGGCTAGACGGTGATGATCTTGAGAGAATATTCATGCAAGGCTCAGCACAGGGCCAGGAATCTAGCAGGCCCTTGGTGAGTTGTTGCTGTCATTATTCTATTCAGCTGGCCTCTTTCTGTTGTGTTCTCTAATTTTCTTTTGATCAGAGACTCAAAGACATGAGGCAGAAGAGATGAAGTGGGCAGCAAAGGCTAGCTGCCTGGTAACACCCCCTCCACCTAGCCACATGCCCTCCTCACACACTAGGCTATTTGCCTTCTAATATCTACTATCTTCTTCTTGTTTAGTAATAGAATGTCCCTTTTTAGATAGCTACCTTGCCCCCTAGCTTCAAGGCATTTTCCAGTCTATTTTGCAATTAGGTGTGGCCATGTGACTATATATAAATAGTAGTATTGTGAGCAAGTCAGGAAGTATCTTTATAAAAGAAATGGTCTCCCTTCACTCTGCTCTCTGGGCTGCAGATGTGATGGCCAGTGCTCCAGCAGCCATGCTGGACATTGAGGAAAGGGACCACTTGCTAGGGATGGCAGAACAGAGAGATGGAAGGAACCATCTTCATGGAGTTGCCATACCAGCCTGCATTGCCCACCTTTGGACTTCTTTCACCTGACAGAGAAAGAGACATCTTTCTTGTTTTGGCTACTATTATTTTAGGACTTTCTGTTGTGTGCAACTGATCCTAATCCTGTAAACTTAAGTCAGGGGCAACCCTCCTTATTGTCCTCTTCCCTATTCAGAGATTCTAGAAGATAAGAATCAGCAGAGACCTTAGCTGTTATGGAGTCCACAGGGCCAGGGGCAAAATCTAGCCCACAGATGTTTTCTTTCGCTCAAAGTTTTTAAAATCAGGAGGTTTCTGAACACATTTTAAACATTAAAATTGCAATACTTGGCTTTTCTTGAATAACTGGAGGATCTGACAACACTGAATTCACTCAGCTCGACAGCATTTAGATGGAGCATCTGCTCGCTCATTGAACAATCCCCACGTCTATTGCTAATATATATATATAATGCCTATAGTATCTATAAGGCATATATAATAGATATTATATGTAGGTATATATATTACTTATATAATACTTTATAGATACACATAATCCTATATTATTTATAAATCATATATATATAAAGTCCTATGAGCTAGTTATATACACGTATATATAATATACACGTTATCCTATATGCTAGATATGTATATGGGTTACCCTAGGAGCTAGGTATGCTTTGTATATACGCACTACCCTATGAAATTGGCACGTATATATGTTGTCCCCACTCAACAGATGAGGAATTTGAGGCTCAGAGAGAACTTGCCTAGGTCACAGGTCACAAAGCTGGAAGCAGTGGAGCTGAGACCCCAGTCTGCATTCCACGCTGGCTCTGTCAGCCTTTGAGTTTGCAACCCTTGATGACCTAATCCCTAGCTCAGAATTTCTCAGGGGAAGACGACAGAGCCAAAGAGGAAGAGATGTTTAATGACCCTCATCATATTGTATCAAACCAGTAGCACTGGCTCCCCAGCTGCACTGTGAGCAAACCAACTCGGGAATGGGTTTTTTTCTCTCCACATCCTGTGTCTGGTACAGAGCCAGCCAGGGAACTACGTGCTGAACGAATGAGGTGACCCACTCTTGGTCACACAGAACCAGATGAAGAGCTGGGATGCAAACCCAGGGCTCCTTCCTGCCCGCCCAGGGCTCTTCCAGACCTGGTTGCTGCCCAAACCACCCTGCTTTCTTCAGGATGCTGACAGAGGTCAAGAGCACAGGCTGGGGTCTAGCATATTCACACTCAAACTCCATCCTCACCTCTTACCACTTTCAGCCTGGGTTTCTGCACCAGTGAATGGAGCTAACCATTTGCCTCATAGGGCTGCTGGGAGAATTTGATGAGATCACGCCCATACCTTCTCGCGATGACCAGCACATAATAGATACTTAATAAACAGGAGCTATTATGGTGACATATTTCGTATGAGTGTGTGGCGTGGGGTGAGATTAATTTGCCTATACCTTGAAATTCTTTCCATTATGCTTCGACTTGCCCTCCTTTAACCCAAGGCAGCCTGAGCCCTTCAAAGTGCTGGACACAAGGTCATGCTCAGGTGAGGGCTTCCCATAATTTCAGGAGCTTGTAAACAATGACCTGAATTGCCCACTTATCTTCCATCATTCCACCATGTTCAACTTCTCCTATACTCCAGCAGGCCCTGGGTCAGGGCTGGAGATTTAGGAGAAGTTGAACCTGTCCTGCCTTTAAAGTCTATCCACCTAGCTGATACGTTTAGACAAGGTCCTATGACTCTCTGATGCATGCAAAATGATGACAAGTCCTATTGGAAGGGGAGCAAAAGGGCAACCTCCAGGAAGATGCATTCCCACTCTAGCAGAAACTGCTGGAGGCTCACATCCGGGCTCTCCGCGCCTTCCCAGCCTGGACTACATCTCCCAGTTCCCCCTGCAATTCAGTGTGGCCACATGACCCAGTTGCGGGTGATTGGATGTGGGCTGAAGCATTGTGTGCTGCTTCTTCTGGCCCCTCAAACCCCCTAACACTCCTTAATACTCTCTTCTCTTTCTAAATGGCTGGAATAAAGATGACCCCCAGGGTGACCTTGAGACCCACATGCTGTAGATTCAGTCTGGGGTCCCCGGACTGGGTGGAGAGTTTCCGCCCACCCAGAATTGCTACATGAACAAGAACTCTACTTCCAGCATGTTTGCCAGGTATTTGTAACATTCTATGCGTTACAGTAGCTACCGTTACCCCGATACATCTGCCTTGAAAGACAGATTATTTTTCATTATATAACTTTTCCCCTTCACAGCTTTAACAATTACATTTAGTACTGTAGTACTAAGTTACCAATGTTATTGTCACAACTTAATTCTTTAACTGGAGATAATATTCCCGACCAGGATTGTTTCAGATTGGGATATTCTTATTCCTTAGTTCTGTGTTCTCTTTTTGTTGTTGTTGATTGTTTTTGGAGGCTTTTGTTTTGTTTTGTTTTTGTTTTGTTGTTGTTGTTGGCTGGAATTAGATCTTGAACTAGATTTTTCAGGAAGGGTATGTGAGAGTTACAATTCTCGCACGTTTGAAAACAGATCTCGCTTCTCTTCACACATGAACGATGTACTGTGTGGATGATGAGTTTAGGGGAGGGTATCTCTCTCCATCCCTCCTCCAACTCTGTAGACATCGGTCCACTGTGTAATGACGTGGAGAAGTTCAAGCTCAGCCTGTATCACTGAGGGTCCCGGCAGGAACCAGGCGACACACTCAAACTGAGTAATTGAGGAGAGTTTAATAAAGGATTATTTACATTCAGTCATAAGATGAATAAGGTCTGAGGATCTAATGCATAATATGGTGCCTACAGTTGATAACATTATTGTGTAACTGACATGCTAAGAGAATAGAATTTCAATGTTCTCACACACAAAAAGAGGTAAATATGTGAGGTGATGGCTGCATTCATTAACTTAATGGGGAGAAATCCTTTTGAAATGGATAAGTATATCAAATCATCCCTTCATATACTTTAAATATCTTACTATTTTATGTCAATTATACCTTGGTAAAGCTGAAAAAACACAAGATTTGTAAAAAAGAATTATTTACAAAGAATTAGGTAGGCGTAGCTGTCAGTACACCTATGTACTGTCCAGATGCCCTCAGCATCACCTCTACATGGCAACAGCTATTTACTGCTAATAGCTGAGTCAGCATCTCTCTCTCTGTCTCTCTCCTGCAGGTGTTTTTCAACTGTGCAAGTAAGCTTAGCTGCTGTGCTGAGCAACCTAAAAGCACCAGAAACTTAACATCCTGGAGCAGCCCCACCATGACAGCAGGCAGTGGGTAGATGAACCTGGCAGCCTCCTCGCTCCTCAGTTGGATTAGCTCTGGGACATATTCTACATCAGCTCCGAGTCCCCCTGAGGGACTGAGCTCCAGGTGTCCTGTCTGGTAAGCTGCCCAGATGTATTAGCTTCCCTCACGTCCTGCCTCACTTCTGCCCTCCCCTTTCCATGTTTCCCGGGATCTCTTTCCAAATAAACTATTTGTGCCCAAATCTTTTTCTCAAGCTCTGCTTCATCGGGAACCCTAACCCAGAGAGCAGAATTTAGGGAAAGTAATAAAGGCTAGTGCAGTAGCTTGAGGGGCAGAGGGGAACCTGGAGAGGGAATAGTGTGGAGAGGGCCACCAGCTGGGGATCTTGACCTTGGTAGAGAGATACAACTGATCCAGGGACTGTGCAAGGGGGAGAGAGGGAAGAGACATCTTGACTTCTCCCTCCTCCCACCTTCTGATCTCCTGCTGGTGGCCCCTATCAACCCAACCCAACCAGAAGTCAGAGGGCAAGAGAGCCTACTGGCGTTTCCAGAGTGGTCAGCCTGCCTGGCACAGAGCAGTGGTGAGAAGGGCAGAAAATGGAGGGGGCAAACAGAAGATATAGAGCACATAGTCTGATAATTTTCCTTTGTATTTGACCTGCTTGGAAAGTATAATCTTAATAGTCCAGGATCTGGGAAAAGGCTTTTTCAGGTGTCAGGATGGAGTAAACTAAGGAGAAGAGCCTGGAGGGGCTGCGGTGGGCTGGAGTCAGCATTTGTTATCTAAGGCTCCCTAATAATCCACCCCCAGACTTAGTGGTTCCAGCTAACAGCCAGTTATTATATACCACGATTGTGTAGGTCAGGACTTTGGGCTGGGGTCAGCTGGCTAATTCTTCTGTTCCACCTGGCATGACTGTAGTCACATGTCCAGCTGGCAGCTGTTCTGGTCTGGAAGGTCCAACATGGCTCCACTAGTGTGTCTGGTTTCTTGGTGGAGGTGCTGGAGAGGCTGGTGGGCTGAAGTTATTATACGTGGATTCTCTAATGTGATGATCTCATGGTAGATTTCCTATACATCGACTCAGGTTCCCGGAAAGAATGTTCAAGAGGCCCCAGTGGAAGCTGCAAGACTTCTTATGATCTGGGCCCAAAGTTCAGGAATGTCACCTCTACCACATTCTTTCAAACAAATCACTTAGTCCTGCCCAGGTACGAAAGGAGGAAAATTGGAGTCCATCGGGCAATGGGGAGACTAGCAAAGAACCCGTGTCACCTTTCACCGACCAGCAAGCCATCCAGGTTGACTAGTGTTTGGGGAATGTGCTGGGAAGTGATGGGACTGATGGGAGAGGGACTAGAATGCCATGACAGGGGCTGGGGAGACAGTTATAAGGTGGAGAGTGAAGGCTCTGGAGTCAGGTTCAAATTCAAATCCTAGCTCTGCCACGTATAACACATGTGCCAAGCAAGCTGTTCCTTTCTCTGAGCCTCAGTGTTCTCATCTGTAAAAGGGGATCTGTTCCTACTTCACAGGATTGCTGCAGAGATTAAATGGGTTGGTGCTTATGAAGTGCTTCCTTGAGTACCTGGCTCCAAGTATGTTTCAGGAAATAGGAGCTATTGTCATGTATCCTGAGTGACTCGGGAAGCCAGGAAAGGGTTTTACAAAAAATTCCTCTGGCTTCAACAATGTATCTGAAGGATCATTTTTGACCTACTCTCACCCTCACTCTCACATACAACCCAACTCAAGCCCAGCTGATTTTACCCCCTAAATGTAGCTTGAGTCTGAGTCTTTCCCCCATCTCCCCCACTGTCACGGCCATCTCCACCCAGACCACTGCGGTTGCCTCCTTTCTGCTCTCCCACGCGTCCCCTGGCCCCTCCGCGATGCCTTCCCCTCATAGCAGTGAGCCCAGGCTTAACCTCCAGCTGCACACAAACCACATGGCGGGTGGTGTCCAAGTACAGATTCCAGTTCAAAAGGGCTGGCATGGGGTCTGAGAGTCTTCAGTGCTAATCGGCTCCCAGGAGATAACGACGCTGATGATTTCAGGACCACGCTTTGAGTAGCTGCTGGAGAACGTTTTCTCCAAATAAAAGTTTAATCCCATCTTGCCTCCACTTAAAACCCTCCATTGATTTTCCAGTACTCTCGGGGGAAAGACCAAACACTCACTGCATCCCCCAGGCCCCATGTGATCTGGTTCTTGCCTGACTCTGGCCCCTTGCCCTCCACTCCCCCACCCCTCTTTCCCCCTTATTTATTGTTAATGTATTTACACTATAATGAAGCGAAGTAGAATCACCATCTCACCCAAGTACTGGAACATCACCTGTAACCTGAATATACCTGTATGATCCTCCCCTCCCCCTCCTCCTTCCCCATTCCCCTGAGCTAACCATTCTTCTCAAATTTGTGTTTATCTTGCCCTTTGCTTTAAATTTTTTTTCTACCGATGCGTGTCTATCCAAACATGCATAGTTTTGGTTTTGCTTTTAGTATACGTTCCCAACGTTGCATCATAGTGTATGTAGTTTTCCGTGACTTATTTTTTTTATTCAACATTGTTTGTGAGATAGATGTGTGCTGTTATCCGCTGGAGTTCATTCAGTGTCACTGCTGGATAACATTCCATGGTGTGAATATTCCAGTTTATTTGCCCACCCGCCTGTAGATGGGCACCTGGGTGTTTCCAGTGTTTTTGCTATTTGGAGAAGCGCGGGTGGGAACATTCTTGTAGGCTGCACTGTGGGCCGGTTTTTCAAGGCTAAATGCCTAGGAGGGGGGGTGCTGTGTGCCCCCTTTTCTCTTTTCATCCCCCAGCTGCGCGGCGTCTCCCACACAGAATGCCCTCTCCACTCCAATCCAACCCGCCCCGACCCCCTTCACCTGGGAAACTCCTTAAGAGCCTCAGAGAAGCCTTCCCCCACCTGCAGGCCACGGCTGGTCCTCATTAAAGCTTCCTGATTATACACTTATGTTGTGTGATTCTGCGAGGAGCGTGTGTCTCCGCCGCTAGCGTGCGAGCCGCACGAGGTCTGTAAAGCGCGTCGGTTCCCAGCGTCCAGCTCGGGCCTGGCACGCTGCAGGCGCCCGGGCAGTAGCGTGACCGTGCCGGAGGGACCCGGCAGGAGGCAGAGCCCGGCCAGGCGGCCGGAGCCTGAGCCCACAGGTGGCTCCAACCCGGAGTCCGGGGCTAGAGATTTGGGGCGGGCTACGGCCTCGAGGGGTCTCGGGTTCGTCCGCACCGCGGGGCAGGAATTCCAGGAAATGCGCGGCGCGGGTCGGCTGGGCTGGGCGGGGCGGGGGCCCCGGCGAGGGGGCGTGGCGGGGGCGGGTCCCGGGGCGGAGCCGGACCGCATTAAGAAGAGCGTGGCGGGCCGCGGTCACTGCGGGCCCCCGGGGAAGCCGACCGGCCACCGACCCAGCGGGGACCACCGATCTTCGGCGGAGGGAGCAGCGCCGGGGCGCACGCTTGGCACCATGGCCCAGACGCCAGCTTTTGACAAGCCCAAAGTGAGCACGGGCGGGGGCTCGGAGTCCGGGGGTCCAGCTCGTTGTCTGGCTGGAGAGCTTACGGGCGTCCACCGCCCGGCAGCAAACGGGGCCCCTGCAGGCGTTTTCTTCCCTCAGCTCAGATCCTAGTCCGCCTTCAGGCCATTTAATGAGAGGCAATGAGACAGGAAGGGTCCTGAATCCGGAGGCTCCCTTGGCTGGCCTCCAAGTTCTGCTTCTGCCTCTGATTCGGCCCATCTTGGTCAGTTTCACTGTCTGTCAAATGGGCATCCTAGCACCGCCGGCGCTGAGCGGCCTAGGCAGGTGGCTTAACCTCTCTGAACCTCAGCTATAAAATGTAAAACCTCTGCCCGGTTTCTAAACCCATAGGCACCTAGTGTTGTGGACAACACATCCTGAGTGCTGAGTGAGTGGAAACAGCGTTATACTCCAACACTATGACGGTTTTGTGAACACCAAGGAGCCTACGTTTGCGATGTGCCCATGAGAGCAGTGGGCCATGCCAGACAGGGGCTGGGTGGGCCTTAGGCCTTGGGCCCCAGTAGGGCTTGCTCGGGGCCAAGCCACAGCCGCTAGTGGGAAGGGATAAACCCTTGTCCCTCCTCCCACCAGCTGTGGCGTCTTGGGAATAATGGGGTCAGGGAGGGTCTGGGCCCACTTGGCGGGCTTTGGAGCAAAATGAGATTCAGCCTAGGGAAGGGAGGGGCCCAGGAGTCTGTCCAGCAGGGTGAATCAGCTAGTAGGGTTTGAGACTGCTTGGGGGGGCGGGGGTCAGGGGAAGCAGTGAGCTGCAGTCAGCCTCAACTTACCTCTCGGAGAAATAGGTGTGAGTGATGACGGCAGATATTGCAAAAGCGTTGGTGAGAATCCTGGGGGAGGTGGGCTAGGTGAGGGGGTACTCTGAGGAGGTAAGGCCTGGACCCCACTTCTGATCTCCCACCAGAGGGCAGATGCTCCCTACTCCCTGCAGACGTTGTGGGCACTGGGGCTGAGCTCAGGCAACCCCCATGCCTCCTTCACAGCTTGTCCGGATGCCCTATGCCTCATCACTAGTGCTTCTTTGAAGGCTTTTGTGGGGTATTTTTTTGCTTTTTTAGTGGGGCTGTGCCACACAGCTTGCAGGATCTTGGTGAAAGCATGGAGTCCAAACCACTGGACCTCCAGGGAATTCCCTTTTTTCCTTTCTTTAATGTTTTGGGATTCCCTCTGCCCTTGGGCGGGGGAGGGGGGGGGAACCACCTTACTCTGATATGAATCCCAAGGCAGTAGACAAAGCCCCTTGACTGGGAGTGAAATAGGGGCTATGGAGAGAAATAATAGGCAGCCCTTCTGTAGAACTTGCTATATACGCCGACTGGATCCTTGCAACACTTTTATAGCAGTCCTATGAGGGAGGGACTATTATCATGGCCATATTTTGGCCTCTTCCAATCCTTTCTGCTTCAAGCTGGCAAGTCATTTTCCCTCTCTGGGCCTCAGTTTCTATACCTGGGAAATGGGCTCCACCTGTCCTGGGGGTGTCCAAAGGTTAAAAGACAATACTTGAGAGGGAAGGTAGAGTGTCACCCATTATGTACATGAGATGTGATACATTTTATATTATTGTGAGGAGGGAATTGCCTGAGCTGGCCAGCGAAGCCAGGAGTGTGAATCTCAGAGCCGCTGTGAGCAGAGCCAGCTCCCTGCCTTCTCATGAGTAGAGTGGAGGGTAGTGAGAACCACTAGTATTAATAGCTAGAGCTTATTGAGTTGAATTATCATTCTGTGCCAGGCACCATCCTGAGCACATTAACCTTCATGAATTCACTTGATCCTAGCAATGACTCTGGGAGGTAGCTGGTGTCATCCCATTTCATAGATGAACAGAGAGGCACAGAGATTAACTACATCTATGATCACACAGCTAGGAGGTGGCCAAGCTGAGATTTGAGCCCAAGGTGGGCTGGCTTCAAAAATCCTATGCCCTAGCCAGCTTTCCTGAACTGCTTCTTTAGAAGCCTTTGGGGGGTGGCGGTGCCCGTGCCCCAGGTGTGGTTCTCTGGGACAGGAGCCTCTGCCGGGCTCTTTGGCGTCTCATACCTACCACCAGGTGAGGCTCAGGACTGGCCAACTTTGAGAAGCAGAGCAAGGCAGTGTTTCCCAGACTTTAATGTGTACTCGCATCACCTGGCGTTTGTTAACGTTCAGACTCTGAATCAGGAGATCTGGGATGGGGGCTGAGATGCTGTGCTCCTAACAAGCTCCCAGGCGATGCTGATGCTGCTGGGTCACGGACCACACTTTGAGGAGCAAAACATTAGGCAGCTGCCTACCTTCTCTGATCATGGTAGTCCAACAAAGAGCTTCCTGAACACCTGCTGGGCACTGGAGGAGGTACAAGGTGGGAAGGGGTGAAGGAGAGGCTCTTATCAGGCTGTTCCCCCACGAGGAAAGTCTGGAAAATCCCGTGGCCCTCAGGAGTTCAGCGTTGTGGAGGGCAACACTGATCTCATGCCTGTCATTGTAATAACAATAACAATGCTGCCATTTGAGCGTTCGTGGGTACCAGGCATGTTCGGCGATTTATCTTACAGACTCCTCTGGACAACTCAACAAGGCAGATGTTTTCGTCCCCATTTAAGGATAATAAAACTAAGGCCTGAAAGGTAAAGTGGCTTGACCAAGGCTATACAAAAATCTGACAGCCTTGAAGCTGTAGGCTGGAGAGTGAACTGGCCCAGGTTGGAACAGCCCAGTCCCTTCCTAATACAGAGGAGGATTGAGGCTAAATGTCCAACAGACTTCTCTTTCTCATATTTGAACATTTACTCTGTTTCAGGCACTTTTCTAACTGCTTTGCATATATTAACTTTAATGCTCACAACAGCTCTTCAAAGTCCTATTATAATCTTCATATACGTATAAGAAAACTGAGGCTCAGAGAGGGGAAGTTGTCACACAGCCAGAAAACAGCAGAGCTAGACTTGAACCCAGACCTACCTAAGACTGAAGTAGATTTTGTTAACTGCTTTGCTGACTTCTTCCCCCACAAAGTGGGGTGAGGGGTGTGAGTTAGAATCAGGGTTGCTGTGGGCTTCAGATAGACTGAGCTCGGATGCTTGACTCACCACTTAGCAGCTATAAGGGGGCTGCGGTGGCCTCTCCACCTACACACCTCTCTCTCTCTCTCTCTCTCTCTCTCTCTCTCTCTCGCCTCCTTTTCCGGCCACAAAGCCCCCTGTGTTAGCATTGCTTTGGGCTTTTGGTCCTTTTCTGTTACCAGAGCCACCTGTTAAAAGAGAAATGCCCCTGGCTGGGAAGAGCCTGCCTGCCTCACCTGTTATAGCACGTGGCAGTTGGGAGGGAGGGGAAGAGTGAGACTGGGTTTCATTGAAACCTTTTGTTTGACAGAGGAAGAAACAAGAACCAGAGAGGGGAAATGCAGCATCTGTGGTCACACAGCAAGGCAGGGCAGGCCAGCCAGCTTCCTGATACCACATCTGACCTCAGGGTGGGCTTAGCCTGGGTGGGAAGGGGCCCTGTGAGCTGGAAGAAGCTTGTCCATCTGCCTTGTTGTCCTAGGGGGTGCCCCCTGGGCCAGGGAAGGGTAGGACTGTACCCTGGTTTTGGACAGGAGAGAAGAGTAGGCCTGGGCGGCCAAGGTGAGGTTCAAGCCTATATTTACCCAGAGTGTGGGGAGCAGGGCCACCTCTACTCCTTAGGTTTCTGAGGCTCCAGAGCAGCAAGGTGGGGGAAGAGACCATCTCTGGGGTTCTTGAGTGAGTTGCTTCTCTGTGCCTCAGTTTCCCCGTCTGTAAAATGGGAATCATATTTGTATCCACCCTACAGAAAACGTCAAGTGCAGGCCTGGGTCAGGGGGCAGGCCAATGCCCACTGCTATTGATCAGCTCGTCATGGTTATGAATCATGCTGTTTAGATTTTACCAGCACTGACTCAGCACCGATATGCAGGACGAAAGGAGTGTGCCGAGGTGGTTATGACCTCTGGCTTTAGAGTCAAACAGCTTCCTGATGTGCCACTCATTAGACCATGCTCCAGGGCAAGTTCCTTAATCTCTCTGAGCCTCAGTCTTCTCACCTATACAATGGGGGTAACTGTGCTAAGTTCCTAGGCTGTTGCCCAACAGGATGTCCCCTGGCTAAGGACACACCTTGCCTTCTGTGAAACCGCTGGGGGAGGCTCACAGAGGCAGCAGAGAGCTCAGCTGGGCCCTGAGTCAGCAGGAGGCTCTGAGGGACTGCTAGGCCCCTTCTGCTCTGTACCTCAGAGCTATAGGAGCCCAGGTGGGGCTGAGCCCAGAGGACTTCCTGGAGGAGGTGTGACAGAAACAATGTCAGCCCTGGAGCTGCTCTGTCTCCTGGCTTCACCCCAAAAGTCAGCTGAGAGGTCGTGGTGGCATGAAGGCACTGACCCCTGGTTCTGCCCAGCTCAAGGCCAAGAGCAGGGCTAAGAAGGTAAGTGGACACCTGTGGTTCATCCAGGTTTTGACTGCAGTGCCTGGGTTCTGGGGGCTGGTCAAGCAACCCTGGCTACTCTGCCCCATGTGGGTTCTCTGCCAGGCCCAAGGGGTAGGTCAGCCCTTCCTTGCTGCAGGGAGTAGACACAGCACTGCTGACACAGCACAGGGAGAGGAGAAAACAATCACTTAGTCCTTCAACACCTCCTGAGCACTTCTTGCTATGCAGGGCACTGTCCTAGGCCCTGAAGGCACAGCATGATGGCACGAAGTCCCCGCTTTAAAGGAACTAAGAGTTGGGGACACAGGCGTGGTAAGTAAGTGCATTGAAAAAGCTAGTGAGATGAAAACCAAATGGTTGTATTTGGGGGGGTCAGGGAGAAGTAGTGTGACTCAGGTGTGCCTTGAAGGTAGACAGCCCCACCAGCTGTGATCAGGAGTCAGATCTGGGAGTGTCTGGCCCTGGAGTCCAAGAGCTGGGTCCTCATCCTGGCTCTGCCACTGAAACCTTGGGTGACCTCGGTGGGTGCATATACCTCTCTGGGCCTTACCTGCCTGCCTGGCATTTTCTGAGAGCAAGGACTCGGCGGGTTTCCCTGCGTCCCCACAGTGCCTGGCACGTGGGAGGTGCCTAGTAAATATTTTTTGGTAACTGGGGATGCTTCCTGTTCAGACGTGGAGGATTTCCTGCAAGTTCTGTTAGATGCTTGCTGTGAGTCAGCCCCATGGAGAGTGGATGTAGGGGAGGGGGGCGTTGAGATTCTCCTCCTGAGTGGTCAGGAAGCCAGGTGTAGGTCTGGTGCAAGAGCCAGGGAGGTAGTGTGGCTGGTGGGCAGGACTTGGGTTAAAGGTGGAGGGATTTGGGTTCTGACCCAGCTCTGCCACTGTCGGTCTGGGTAACCCGGGCAGGTCACTGCATTTCTCTGAGCTCAGCTTGGCAAGTCCAGTTCCCCATCTGCACCATGGAGCTAGTGCGTCCCTTGCCTAAGGGGTGAAGATTAAATGAAATAAAGGATCTGATAAGAGTGAGCAGCGGCTATTACTGCTGCATTATTTACATCTGAGGCTAGGCCTGACGAGAAAGTAGAGCAGCAGCTCAAGATTCAAACCTGGGTACAAATCCTAATTCCATCACTGCCTCTGTGTCCTTGGATACTTTTCTGAGCCTCAGTGTCCTCACGTGTAAAATGGGAGTGAAGTCCCCACCTCACTGGTTGTAAGGATGAAATAGGATGAAGCATGTAGATGGTCTAGAGCACAGGAGTTACTCAGTAAGTTGGAGGCCACTGCTGTTTCTTTTCCCTGAATGGGGCCAACAGAGCAGACTCCCCACCGGTCTCTGAGCTGGCAGATTTCTCCGTGGGTAGTCTCAGTTTTCCAGAAAGTTCAGTGGGAGGCCTGCCTGAGCGTGGACCACCATGGAGGCAGCTCCTGGCCTCTATTCCTCCCCTGAAACAGGTCTGGGCAGCTTCCCAGGAGGCGCTGAGGAGGGCTGGGACCTGTAGGACACAGTGGGCAAGTGGCAGGCTCTGCTTTCGCTCACCCCGGGGCACTCTCGCCTCCCGCATCCTGGGGGCTCTCCAAGGCCTCCTTCCCACACACTGGTCAGCTCAGGCTCCCTGAGCACGTGCTGCGTCTGGTGCTGCAGCAGGTCTGCCCAGTGGTGGTTCATCTCCATCTGGACCACTGCGTCGGCTCTCTGTCCTCTGTTCTGACTTCCCTTTGGCCTGCTTTCCACACAGCAGCCAGAGAAAACTTTTAAAAGGTGACTCCGCTGTGCGAAACCCTTCAGTGGATCGCCCTTTACTGTGACCTGTGAGCTCTCCCTGCCCTCCACCTCCCTAGCTTTCTCTCTGGCCTCATTTCTCACCACCTGATTCAGACTGATTCACCTGATTCAGACTGATTCAGACCTGAAGCTGCTCTCTCCTTCCTTGTTCTTCCCCCTGGCTGACTCCTCTATTTTCTCCTACTCAGAGGGACCCCCTCCTAGCATCTCAGTAACCGCTTTTTGCCTCTTCCAGTTTCTGGTGGCTGCAGGGGTCCCTTGGCTTGTGGCCACATCACCCTGATCTGCTGCTGTGGTCCCAGGGCTGCTTCCTCTTGTGTGTGTCTCTCCAAACTCTCTGCCTCCCTTATGAGGAGAAAGAAGACTGGGTGCAGGGCCCGTCCAGATAAATCCAGGAAAAACTCCTCCTCTCAAGATTTTTAATCCCATCCTTTGCCCTGTGTGGAAGTATATGTTCTGGGGATTAGGGTGTAGACATCTTTCGGGGGGCTATCGTTCTGCCTTCTGCACTGACCCCGGTGAGCGGGGGACTCCTCTGTCTTGAAGTCTGATCGCCTCTTGCCTTCTGCAGACCACACGCTCCTGGTTTCCCTTCCGTGTCTCTGGCAGCTCTTCTCCCATCTCACGCTCTTCTATAAGCCACTGGGTGCTGGCACTCGTCCAGGCTTTGTCCTGTGCTCTTTCCTCAACGTTCCCTTCGTGGGTGAGCTCATTCAAGACCACAGCCTCAGTCATCTATATTCCTACTCGCATCTCCAGCCTGGATCTGTCTGAGAGCTCTGGACTCACACCGACACTGGTTCCGTCCATGTGCATTTGAAGGTCTCAGAGGCGTCCCGGCTTCACATAACTAAGATCACACTGACTGTGCTTCTCTCCCTGTGCCCCACCCCTCCTCACCCCCTCAGCACTGGGGACTCTTCCAGGCCTCTCTGTCTCAGAGCGTGGGATCCGCTACCCACCCAGCCCCAACCTGAAGCATCATCATCCTTGACACCCTGTTCTGTCCACCTGGCATATGTGCCTCCCCACCTTGGTCCAAGGCAACGTCATCACTCATCAACTTGACTGCAGCGGCCTCTAACTATGCATTGTCTTCATCGGCTTCAAACCCTGTCCTGGCTTCTCTGTTGTTCTTAGGTTAGAACCCAATCCTCCTTGTGCCCCTGCAGCCTCTCCAGCCCCACAACCGCTCCCCTCTCGGAACCTGTTTCAGTTTCTCTCGTACACCATGTTCTCTCCCACTGCAAGACCTTTGCACATGCTGTTCCCTCTGCCTAGATGCTCTTCCAGCCTTCCTGCTCACCCCCACCTTTGCCTACTTGGTTCCTCTTCATTCTTCAGCTCTTAGCTTAAGCTCTACTTTCTCTGGAAAGCCATCGTTGGCCTTCTAGGTGGGTGAGTTCTTTTGTTTGTCACCTCGGGGAGGTCTGTGTTTGTGCCTCCCAGGAGTTGTCTTGGCTTGTGATTGTACACTTGCCAATGTGACATTTACTTAATGTCTCTCTCCCTTGCTGGACTGTAAGCCTCATGGGAGCAGGGCTCTGTTGCTTTAGTTTATCTCTTCATTCCCAGTGCACCCAGCGTCAACTGGGTTGAGTTGAGGCACTCAGGGCCTCAACTATTTGGTGAATGAGGGATTCTTAGCTATGCTTATTATGCTAAATGCTATTGCTACGTGCTGAGTCCTGTTCTAAGCATGCTCCGTGTGTTCACGTGGTTAAGCCTCAAGAAGCCCTGGGAGGAAGTCATGTCATCCTTCCCACTGGACGGATGAGGACACCGAGGCACTGAAAGCAAAGTAACTTTTTCCAGGTTACCCAGGGAGTGAGTGGAGGAGCTGGGGTTGCAGCTCTAACCACAGTGCTACCCTGCCTCTCTGGCTGGATCCTCGCCACCGCCCTGTGAAGGGTAAAGATAAGAAAACGGAGGCTCAGATAGGTGAGGTCACTTGTCCAAGGTCAACCAGCTGGTTGGCAGTTCCCTGCACGGGAAGCAATGCAGAGCATTTTTGTTGTTGTTTTTGAAAAAGCTTTATTGGGATGTAACTTACACACCACACAGTTCACCCATTTAAAGACACAGTATGTTTTTGTCTTTAGTATAGTGGCCCTTGATTTAAAATCCATTAGTTAATTTATAAAGTTATGAAAAGTTGCTTTGAGTTTGAATAGTTCTGAATTCTTATTTATAATGACATCTAATGTCCATGTCTCCCTTCTGTAAAAGAATTGATCACTTTCTTCATTAAAACAGCAAGAACTTATTTTTTTTTTAAAAAGAAATTACCCCATTCTTGAATGACTGATATTTTGAAAATCTCCATTTTTCAGGAATGCAGAGCACTTTTTGAGAACCCAGTAAACTTTTGGCTGAATGGGCATTGAATTCATTTTGTCAGGGACTCCAACCACTCACTGGACGCAGAGTCTGTGGCAGAGTCTGTCCTTTGCCGGCTGAATGACTTCCGGAGAGATCTGATTACTCTGATGTCCTGCTGATGGGGGGCTTGGCGGCCCTAGCCCTGCTGGCCTCCTGTGGACCCCAGGCCAGGTTTCCCGCACAGGAGGCAGCTCACGTGGGTGCTCCCGGGATGCCCTTGGGCCAGCAGCTCTCTGGCTACTCCCTCCCCAGCCAGGGCGGTCACTTTCTTGTCCAGGCTCCCAAGTTCCAGAGAAGGCCCCACCCTGGTAGAGATGTTTATTAAAAGTTATCTGGCTCGCTCCCTGGCTGGGGAAAAGCTTCTTCCATGATCTGGAGCAGGGAGATAGCAGTTGCTGTCCCACTGTCTGCCAGCACCTGCTGTGCTTCTCTTAACAGCCCGTGGAAAGGGCCCTGGCTGAGGGGCAGGGGAGGTTTCCCGTGGGCCGCACTTGCCCACTTACACTGTCTTTTTAAACCCTCAAACTGTTCTTGGACAGGGAGGCAATCTTTGCGGCTGTTTTTGGTTGAGGAAACTGAGGCTCAGAGAGATCAAGTGTCTTGTCTAAGGTCACCCAGCCAGAGAAGAGGCAGAGCTGGGAGTCCAGCCTGATGAGCTCTCCCCAAAGCCCTTGTCCTTAAACTCTTGGCCTTATGTGTGGAGTATTGTCCATGGGGCTGAGCGTGTAGAAGAGGATCACCAAGGTGGCCAAGGATCTGAGGCCCTTTCTAGAGTCCTGGAAAGATCTTGCTGAATGTTGATACCTGGTAAGCTATGCTTCATTTTCAGTAACACCGGCTTTTGAATATGGAGCTTGATTTTTGAAATATATCGTAGACATTCACTAGTCCAGAAGGTCTGTGGCCAGCCCTTTTTGTTAGAGTTGGATCTTGTTTGATGAGTTGGCTGAGAGTGGGACCTGCCTGCGTGGTGGCTGAGGCTCTGTCGCTGCTCTGGAACTGTGGCTGCCCTCATGTTAAAGAGCACCAGCTTCCGAATTGGGGTCGGGTTAGAATTCCAGTTCTGCCACTTAGCAACTGTGCTTAAGAACAAAGGCACTGGGTTAGGCTCCTGTTTCCATCACTTGGAGCTGTGTGGCCTTGGACAAGTTACTTAACCTCTCTGAACCTCAGTGTTTTCCACTGTGTGAGAGAGAACAAACCCACCCCACAGACAAGGATTAAACAGGATGATGCTTGTAAAGTTTAGGGAGGTGTATGTGGTACGTGTCCAGTACGCGGTGACTAATGGTTATCACAGTGAATGTTAACATTGACCGTCTGAAAGGTCCTTCAGGCATTCATGGGTGTATTTTCTCTTTTTCCTCTGGACCCTTGCAGGTAGAACTGCATGTCCACCTGGATGGAGCCATTAAGCCTGAAACTATCTTATATTATGGCAGGTAAGTCCACAGATAAGAGGCCTTCTTCCCCAGGAAGTCTGACCCAGAGGCCTCTGAAGAATTCCAGGGTTGCTGCTGCTTCCTGTATCCCTGTGGAATCAAGCCAGCCCCCAGCCTAGAAAAAGGTAGTCTGTGGGGCACGGAGGTGTCAGCTCTGAGCTGGGGACCCAGAGCCCAAATCTTCTGCCCTCTGTGCCTCTGACTCTTGTCTTCCTGCTGCCAGGTGAGCTGGGGGAGCTTACCCCACCTTACACACACACAGACACACACACACACACACATAGACACAGACAAACACACACAGACACACACACACCAGTGGAGGCAGTTCCCAGGGCTGAACCAGGCACTACTTTTTGACTCAGCTGAGAGCCTGTGGCAGGTGATGCACCCTCACAGGACGCTGGTACTGTCTGCTGAGCATCTCCTGGTGCTGGGCTGGGCTGAGCCCTCTCCTGAGTCAGCGAGTTTAATCCCTCCACATTCGGAGGAGGAGGGCATTGCCATCCCATGTCACCAAGGAGAGGGCAGGCTCAGAGAAGTGAAGGCAGTTGTCCAAGGCCACAGAAAAGTAGAGTCAAGAATTGACCCTGGGCCGTCTGACCCTCCAAGCGTTTCCTAATCCCCATGGTAACCTGCTGGGAGCCTCGGAGAAGTGGTGCCCACTCTCTGGGTCCAAATCTCTGCATCTTCCAAAGGAGAACGCACCTCCTGCCTCTGCTCTCGTGGATGCTGGTGGCCCAAAGGGTCCCCAGTGCCCACAGTGAGGGAGGTCCGCCCTCCCTCCCCATAGCCCAAGGGCTCACAACAGCCCCTCTCTGGGGTCTAGCACTTAAGAGCAAGGACCTCAAGGGCCAGTGGATCTGGATTCAAATTCAGACACATTCTTTCCTTGCTGTGGCCTCAGCCTGTGTAGGTTGAAGATAAGAACAGCACCTTCCTCCAGAGCTGACCTGGGAGATGGGGGCCCTCCCACCACCCACCTCTCCCTGTTCCTCATGGGTTTGTTCTTCGCTTATTTGTTTGGAGCTGGGAGGACTCCGCCTCTCCTCACTGCCTTGAGCGGTTCAGCTCTGGACCCAAATTTGAACCCTCTATTTCATAAGCCAGAACCCCCTCACTTATCCAGCCATGCACTCCTTCGAAGAGAATTGAGAAGCCTTGAGAGTTTGCCCCCGACACTTAAAAGTGTCTCTTCCAACTCCGTGAGAGTTGGAAAAGCAAGAACACGTTTCTCCATCTTGTCGCACTTTAGAGATCTTTTTCTGCCCTGGGACGCTATTTATTGTTGGTTTAATTTTTATTTAACTGTACCATGTAAGTATATTAGCCTTTACTGCACGGCCAGCACTGCTTTAGGTGTTGCACCTGGTTTGACTTACTGGCATCTCGTGACAACTTGTAAGGTAGGTATATTATTGACCCCGTCTTACCGACGAGGAAACTGAGCCAGGCTAGGGGAAGAAAGTTGTCTCGTAAACACAGGTGTGACCCCAGGTCCATGGCCCTGAACATTGTCCCTGCCAGCTGGAGGTTTAGGTGAAGTACCGCACAAAAAACACTTGGCTGAGGGCAAGCACGCTAAGTGCTCCATAAATATCACTTAATGATGATATTATTGTTATTAATTGGAACCTATGGCTCTGACTAACTGGGGTGAGGCCACTTGGATTATCTCTGCCTGTCCTTTGCCCATGTCAAGCTGCAGCTATTGACACAGGGACCCTAATGAGGCCATTAGGGTGGGTTAACCTGGCACCCAGATGGGATCTAATCACGGGTGCTCATTACAGGGTCATATAGCGCTCATTAGCGGAGCAGGAAGGTGAGAGTGTCCAGGGCAGGGTAGAGGGAGGAGGAAAAGGAGCAGCCCTTGTGGGGCAGCTGGTCAGATTTTCTGTTTCCTACGTCTGATTGGCATCTTGGGAACCATCTAGGCACCTCTGTGGGCCCTAGAGAAGGGGGTGCAAGTTTGATCCAGCCGGAGTTTGATCTTGAGTCAGCAGGCAGGGGAACTGCGGAGTTGGTCAGACTGGGATGTGGACAGAACACGCTGGAGGACTCCCAGGTCAGGGTGGGCTGAGGGTGAAGGAGGGGAGCATCTGGCCTGTGACGCCTCCCTCACCCCGGCCAAATCCAGTGGCCTCTTTTCTGCCTCTGTGACTTGGGCCTCAGTTGACTGTGTTCTCACCACCTGGTTGTTGTTTTTTTTTTTTGGCTGTGCTGTGCAGCTTGTGGGACCTTAGTTCCCCAACCAAGGATCAAACCCGGGCCCTCGGCATTGAGAGCACAGAGTTCTAACCCCTGGACCACCAGGGAATTCCCTCACCTGTTTCTTTTTTTTTTTTCTTTTTTTTAAAGTTAATTTAATTTTATTTTATTGACTTCCATTGGGTCTTTGTGGATGTGTGCGGACTTTCTCTAGTTGCAGCAAGCGGGGGCTACTCTTCGTTGTGGTGCGCAGGCTTCTCATTGTGGTGGCTTCTCTTATTGCGGAGCACAGGCTCTAGAGCGCAGGCTCAGTAGTTGTGGTGCACGGGCTTAGTTGCCCCACGGCATGTGGGATCTTCCTGGACCAGGGATCGAACCTGTGTCCCCTGTGTTGGCAGCCGGATTCTTAACCACTGTGTCACCAGGGAAGTCCTCTCACTTGTTTCTTCTTATTTCATCTCGCTGAGGCTTTAACGTCTTTCTCAATCTCCTTCCCAACCCTGCCAGCTCTTCACCAAAGCACATTCTGAATCTGGCCACTGTCTCCTCCCTGTCACCATCCTGGTCTTAGCCATTGGACTACTGCAGTGGCCTCCTACTGGTCTCCAGGCATCCACCCTGGCCTCCCCTACCTACTGTCCCCACAGCACTGTAGTCAGAACAATCATCTTAAACACAGTGTGATCAGATCACTTCCTTTTGCTCAAACCCTCGCACCTGCTCAGGGTCAAAGCCAAAGTCTATATATGGCCCTTGAAGTCCTACAAAGCTTGTGTTAACCTCTCTGACCTCTTCTGCTTCTCCTTGCTTAGTCCATGCCAGATGCTTCTCAAACATGCCAGACCTAGTAAACAGAGAGTTTGGGTAATTTGCTCAAGGTCACACAGTCTTTAAATAAGAGCTGGGATTTAAACCCAGGCCATTGGGCTTCAGAGTCTGTCATCATTCCCCGGATACACAAATACTCTCATTTGTTCCTCCCTGTACCTTGAAAAGAAATGCTGACAAGGATGTGCAGGTCCTCAAGGGGATGGCTTGTGCCCAGGGTGATTTGGTACCTACAGGAGGATGGACTTTGAACTCCAAAGCCTGCGTTCATCCTCCTTACTGGGCTCTTGGTGTATTGCCCCCGCCAGAGTGCAGAGAACTGAGCAGCACCCGGGGCAGGGCCATCTAAGAACTGAGCTTGGCCCTGGGTGGAGAGAGACTTGGCTGTGGTTAATGGCTGTGGGTGGCAGGGGACCTAGGAACAACTCCTTCCTGCCTCAACCCTGGGTCCCAGACAGGAGCTTTACAGCTCAGTCTGAGCAGCTTCCGGAGGCCCAGTCCCGTGTGAGATGCTGGATCATCTCCTAGGGGACCGATGTGGCAGCTCTGGCTTCTGCCCTGGTTTCCCTCTGTCTGTTCCCCTCGCTGCAGCCAGGAGGAGCTCTTTAAAAAGTACATCTTTTCATGTCGTTTCCCTGCTTAGAATTCTTCAGTGGTTTCCCGCTGCTTTCAGGATAAGGTCCCAGCTCCTGGCGTGAAGACCCCATCTGGCCGTTGGCACGTCTACCACTGACCCTGCTCAGAACTGCAGCCACCCTGCCCTGGAATCCCCCAGTGCTCCTGCCTGGGGCTCTCAGCAGGGCTCTGACCCTGCCTGCCTGGATCTCTCCTCCTGCTCGTCAGGGGAAAAGGACAGTCTCACTCTGCTTAACTGTCACCTCCTCTGAAAGGCCTTCCCAGGCCACTCTATCTTTGGGGTGAAACGATCCCTCTTGGGTGGCTGTTGAGGAGAGAGGCTGGAGAAGAGACTAATGGGAGAAATATATAGGAAGAAATAATTAGGACTTGGGGACCAGCTGTTGGTGGGGAAGGGAAGATGGAGTCTGGGGGAGGCCCCTGTCTCTGGTTCGGGCAGCTAAGAAGAGCTGTATCAGGAAATGTGAAACCTGGGAGAGGGAGAGGTTTACCGGGGAGGGGAAAGGGGGTGACCACACAGGTCTGCCTTGGTCACGGCTATTCATCCAGTGGCTAGCACATCATGGACCCTCCGATGGTGATGTGCAGAGTGAGAGGATTGAAGCTCTGGATCTCTGGATCTGTCCAGGGGGCCTGTGGCATATGTGGCCCTTGTGTTTGGGAATATGGGGGCCAGAGGCTTGGCCTCACCTCCTCTGCCTTCCACCCACCAGCTTCCAGAAAGATATCCAAAATATAGCATCTCACAACTGGTATGGGCTCTGCACAGGCCACCGTGACTGGGGATGGCCTCATGAGGGTGACTTTGGGGCAGGCTGGCCAGCAGAGGAAGGCCCAAGGGGCACTGAGCACCTGCACCAGGGCATCCTCTTCCACGTCTTGCAGGGATGGGGGCCTGACTGGCAGACTGGGCACCAGGGTGACCCCCTGGTGATACCCACTGGTCACTCATAGGCCCTGGGGTCATCTAGAATGGGAAAGAGGGCATATTTAGGAGGTTTAGGGAACAGGTATTTATGTAGGGAAACATTTTAATATTTTAATAACAAGCTATTAAAGGACTTTAACACTTTGGTCAAATTTCCTTTTTTTTTCTTTTGGGCTGTGCTACGCGGCTTACGGGATCTTAGTTCCCTGACCAGCCCATGCCCTTGGCAGTGAAAGTCCTAACCCCTGGATTGCCAGGGAATTCCCCAAATTTCCACTTCTTTGGCAGTGTCCTCCCTTCTATCTTCCACTCTTGCTTTGTGGAGGCCAAACCTGTTGATTTAATCACCTAATTTTCTTAATCATTTGCTCCTATTTTTTACCTTGTCTTTTGTTCTACTAGCTGGAGGATTTTCTCAACTTTATTTTCCATTCCTTTACATCCTGATGGGCGCTGCCATATTCTCCTAAATCTCCAAGAGCTCTTTCTTATTCTCTGAATGTCCTCTTTTTAAAAAGGGATGCTCTTGTTTCAAGGATGTAACATTGTCTCCTCTCCTTGAGGCTATTCATTGTGGGTTTTTAGGTTTTTTGTTCTCTGCATTTTTGTTTCTATAGAATTCCTTTGGTCTCTTGTCTCTCATGGTAGAAGCATTTCTTGAATATCTGGTGTTCTTCGCCTGTCCCTTTTATCTTAAAAGTGGGAAAACTGAGGCCCAGGGTGACCCATGAGTTGGGGCAGAGCCAGGAGGAGCAGAAGAGGCTGGAGCGTGAGAAGTGGGGAAGCCAGCTCAGCCTTGCTCCCTGCTCATCTTGGCTGGGGGGAGGCAGAGATGCCAATGGAGAAAAGGAGGCCCCAGACTAGCACGGCTGTTCTCAGCCAGGCCTTACTGAGCAGTTGCCAAGGTCCAGCCACGTGGCGGGGGGAGGGGCTGTGGGCAGGGAGGGGAGGCAGCGGGGGTGGCGGTGGATGGCCTGCTCCCGCAGCCCACCCTGTGAGCCTGTGCCAGGCCCTCTCCCAGCACAGTGGGTCAGGCCAGCCTCTCTGATGTGCTGGCCGACAGAGGGGAGAGGAGGGATGTCCGGTGCCTGCCCCTGCCCCAGGAATTGTGTGCTGCAGTTCTTGCACCAGATAACCCCTGACCTGGCACAGGACCCACCGGCTCTACTGAGGGCTTGTCCTGACAACTTCCCTGTCCCCAGGCACTGGGGGGGGGTGTGTGTGTGTGTGTTTATGTGCACAAACAGACTTTAACCCAAGTTGTCCCCCTTGAGATTTGGCTGGTTGTGGCTTTGGGGACAGGAGGTCCTGGAAGGATTCAGGTCCTGGTTCTATATGCCCTGGGCCTCAGTTTTCCCATCTGTGCAATGGGAGGAGTTGGATACCTGTCTCCCCACCTCCCGGGAGTCGGTAGGATCCTGCCCCGGGGTAGTCCACCACCCTCATTGTTTTGTCCCCAGGAAGAGGGGCATCGCTCTGCCTGCCAGCACACCAGAGGAGCTTCAGGACATCATTGGCATGGACAAGCCGCTCAGCCTCCCGGGATTCCTGGCCAGGTTCGACATCTACATGCCTGCCATTGCGTGAGTCTTCCCAGCCTGCAAGGCCCTGGGCAGTGTTGATCCCCGTGCCTGGACACCTCAGCCTGTGGGGTGGGAGAAGGCGCTGTACAACCCCACTCTGCCTCTCACCCACTGTGTGCACTTCTGCAAATCTCTCCATGCTTTTGGGCCTCAGTTTTCCCTTCTGGAAAGTGGGGGTGATGGGCTGAAATTCCTTTAATTTCTATACAAAAGTGACACATAGGGGTTAAGGACATAGATTCTAGAATCAGATTCTTGTATAACCGCGATGCTGGGCGAATCTGCCCTCTCTGGGCCTCAGTCCCCTCATCTAGACAATGGGGCTTATGAGCCCTCTACCTCCTAGGGCTGAGGTTTGGAATGGACATAGCGCTGTCCTCATCAAGCCCCCTCTTACTACGAGGACAGTGCTACCTTTACTGACAGCCTGGCACTGCTGGTTTTATGTTACTTTTCATTCCTTCCATTTTTTAATAGCAGAATATCTTAGATATAGAAGAATATAATGCATATATAGCTCACAGAACTATCCTCTTTGTAGCTGACCACAGTCCTGTGAGCTGGACACACTCCTCGTTTGCAGAGGAGGAAATGAAGGCTCAGGAAAGTGAAAGAACTTGCCCAGGATCATACATCTAGCAAGGGGTAAAGCCCAGATTCTCGCCCTGCCTCTGTCTTGGGAGGGAAAGGCTGTGGCGTTGTCCAGAGGGCTGGACCTGAGGAAAGGACCAGAGGACAGGTTGTTGAAGGGACCAGTGAGGAAGGTATGTGAGGTAGATGGGGGCCTTTGGCTGGGTAAGTGGCAGGACAGGAATGAGGAGTCCTGGGGGAGGAAGGAAGATGTGTGTCGAAGCTGCTGGCTGCTTTCTGGAAGCTTCGGGGCTCAGCCTGGCAGGCACTGACTGCCCCCATCCTTGGCCCCGGCCAGCAGATGCTCTGGCACACGTCACCTCTCCCCGGACAGCCACCTCAGGACATAGAGGCCGAGGAGCCTCTCCCATGCCTCTGCCCAGGTGGCTCCCATCTCTGGGCCACAAGACTGAAGAGGGCCAGCTTCCTGAAGGCTGAAGCTGGCTTTGATTTGCATTTCATTTGTGATTAGTGATGTCAGGCACCTTTTCATGTGCCTGTTGGCCATTTGTACGTCTTTTGAAAAATGTCTATTCAGGTCCTTTGCCTATTTTTTTTTTTTTTTTATCAGTTTTTGTCATTTGTTTTGCTACAGAGTTGCAGGAGTTCCTTCCACATTTTGGGTATTAGCCCCTTTTCAGTTGTGTGGTTTGCAGATATTTTATCCCATTCAGTAGGTTTCCGGTCCCTCTGCTATTGCTTTCTTTCCTTTGCTGTGGAGAAGCTCTTTAGTTTGGTGCAACCCCCTCGTCTATTTTTGCTTCGGTTGCCTGTGTGTGTCCTTTTCTCCTCTTTCTCCTCCCTGCTGGCCTACATCTATCACTCAACAAATATTGCAGTGGCTGCAAAGTCCTAGGCTCTGTCCTTGGCTGAGGGATCATAGCCATGAAAAGACAGATGGAGGGGGTCCTTGTGTCATGGAGACTACATGCTATTCAGGGAGCTGAAAACCAGCTAATAAAAAAACCATGTGATATGTGATGCTGAGTGGTGATAAGAGCCACGGAGAAAACTGAAGCCCAGAGGAAGGGGTGGAGAAGGGCAAGGGGCTGTTTTAAAATAAGGTAGTCAGGGAAGGCCTCCCCGAGGAGGTGAGGCTGGAGGCAGGCTCTGAGTGGAGGGAGGAGGGAGCATAGGGTGATTTGGAGGAAGAGCCTGCAGGCCGGGGAACTGCAAACACGAAGACCCTGACCTGGGAACAAGCTTGACTGTTCACTCAATGGAAAGAAGGCCCTGGAAGGTGCTGGGAGGTTGGCAGGGGCCAGAGGTGGGAAGCCATTAGGGTTCAGAGTGGAGGAGTGATGTTCTTTGATTTCCTTTAAATTTTTTTAAATTTTTGGCTGTGCCACATAGCTTGTAGGATTTTAGTTCCTCGACCAGGGATTGAACCTGGGCCCTCAGCAGTGAGACCGTGGAGTTCTAACCACTGGACCACCAGGGAGTTCCCTCTTTGATTTCCATTTTTAAAAGATTGCTCTAGCTGCTGTCCAGGGGCAAGCCTGGAGGCCGGTTAGGGAGGTGAGACGGTTAGAACCAGAGTGGAGGGGGTGAGAATCGGCATTGAGTTTGGAAGCAGAACTGACAGGACACGCTATGCTTCTAGGATTTTCTCCTTGGGGCTGGGTGATGAGAGGTTGGGGGCCACACGTGGGTTTGATCTGCTATGGGTTGGGGACAGCTTTGTTATTCCTGGAGCTCCCAAGGGACTGGGGGCAGGTTGTCCCCAACTCTTCTCTTGCTTTCCCAGGGGCTGCCGGGAGGCCATCAAAAGGATTGCTTACGAGTTTGTGGAGATGAAGGCCAAAGAGGGCGTGGTGTATGTGGAGGTGCGCTACAGCCCACACCTCCTGGCCAACTCCAAAGTGGAGCCGATCGCCTGGAACCAGGCTGAGTGAGTGACTGTCTGGAGGCTGTGCTGGGGCTGTGGCAGCTGGCCTGGCCCAAGACAGAAGGGCAGGCTAGGAGGTCCTGGCGCCCAAGCGAGACGTTTATCTTGCTCCCTGAGTGGGCCCACAGCTTATCCAGTGACTTCTAGGGGCCCTGTCCTAACCCTGTAACTGAAGAGAGTTTGGCCCATTCCTGCCCCTCTGCCTGGACCCCAGGAATATCTAAGCGGTACCACCCAACCGCCTTGCCTCTGGTAGCCATGACTTTGATACTTGTGGGCAAGTGGGAGTCAGAGCAGGTGAGCTTAGCTTAGCCGTGCTCTCCATCTTGGGTGGGAGAAGGGCTGTGTTTTATAATCCCCTGAATTGGGACAGTCTTTCCAGATCTGGAAGCACCCAGGCAGTCCCAAGAAAGTTAGAAGGGGGTGTCCTAGGGCTTGGGGCCATCTCCCTCAGCCTTTCCTCAGAGGCAGTGGGTTTGTGGGGGCGAGGGCTTGTCCTGGAAGACCCCTCTTCCTCCCCTCCCTTTCTTTCCCTCTTTCCTCCCCCTCCTCCCTTCCCCCCTCTGTCCCAGTCCCAGGGCTGTCCTTCAGGCCTGCCTTTGTCTCAGGCCCACCCCTACGCTTCTCCACACGCAGAGGGGATGTCACCCCAGATGAGGTGGTGTATCTCGTGGACCAGGGCCTGCAGGAAGGAGAGCGAGACTTCGGAGTGAAGGTGCGGTCCATCCTGTGCTGCATGCGCCACCAGCCCAGTGAGTGTGGCCCGGGCCCCGTCCGCGGCTGCTCACGGATGCCACTGCAACCTCCTGGCTGGGCACGGGGGCCATACCCGGTCTTCCCTGTGCCCCCCACCCCATGGTCTCTCTTGAGCCCATCAGTTGGACCTCGGGGCCTCCTCCTGGGCAGGTTCAGAACTTCCTGAGACTTTTTTCCCCAGGGAGGCGGAGCCTGAGAGCCACAGGACCTACAGGAGGCTCAAAACCAAGGGAGGCTGAACAATAGAGAAAAACCTAAGCCCGGTTCTCATCAGCCCACGGTCCTCCCTTGAGACCCTGTGGGCTGGGCTGCCTCCTGTCGGGGCTGCTGAACCTGGGACTAGGTCTGAGCTCCAGGGCCTGAGGGGTCTCCCTGTGAATGACACTGGTCATATCTCCAGGGTTTGTGCTTCCAAGGCAGAGCCCCGCTGTGGGACTCTGTCCAGGTCACGTCACCAATCTGGATCTCAGACATGCCTTGTCACGGGAGGTGATCGTACTGACCCCATTCTCTGCTCTAAGGAGTAGTGAGACCACAGCGAGGGGCTAGTGTCAACCCATAGGGCCTCCCTGTGCAGAGTGACTTGGGGTAATTTCTCTAATCCTCACAGGGGTCTAGGAGGCAGGACCACCATCATTTATCCCCATTTGACAGATGAGGAAACTGAGGTAGAGAGGCTCAATCAGGAAGACAAAAAGCCTGGATCAGAACCCAGGGCCATCCTGTTCCAAAGGCTGTGGTTGTTCATTCTTTTTAAAACAATTTATGATGATTAACGTTAACAATATGTTTAATAACACAAGTGGGAATTGTTTTAGGTTTAAATGTTAAACTGTGTGGACCTCCATCTCAGCTGCTAAGTTGAGGGTGGGCGTGGGGATGGAGAGAGAGAATTGCCATTTGTCATTTACTGAGTCCAGGCCCCACCCTCGGTGTCTCACACACGGGGCCTCAGCAAAGCCTTGCTGTGACCTGGTGCCGCAGCGCAGGGCATCCCCTCTGTGAGGAGAGGATGCTGAGGCCCAAAGGCCGTGAGGTCAGGCCTTGAAGATGGGACACCGGGCCCTCTGCCTTGCACTGGCCTTGGGTGGGAGGGCTGGGAGGGTCTTTCTCTGTGCTGCTGCCAGAGGGCCGGTGGGCATCTTGCCCACAGGCTGGTCCCCCGAGGTGGTGGAGCTGTGTAAGAAGTACCGGCAGCAGACCGTGGTGGCCATCGACCTGGCCGGAGATGAGACCATCAAAGACAGCAGCCTCTTCCCTGGGCACGTGGAGGCCTACGCGGTAGGTCCTGGGGGAGGAAGGTGAGGGGGAGGCTGGCTCTAGGGAAGCCGCACTGGGAACTTGTCTCCATCCCAGTAGGGGGAAGTCAAGAGGCCTCCTGAGCTCCCAAGTGTGTCTGACTGGGTCTAGGGCTCTAGAAATTGGGAATCTGGTGTGAAGGAAAAAACCCACTTGGTGCTGGGGGTCCCCTGTTGGAACCTTTCTGCCTAATGATTTGCTGTGTGACTTTGGGCCAGAATGTCTCCTCTCTGGGCCTGTTTCATCTGCTGGGATGACTGGGTTGCAGCAGATGTCTCAAAGCCTCACGATGTACTTCCCATGGAAGGGGTGAACTGGGGGTTGAGCATGGGGGCTCTGGAGTCTCTGCCTGGCTTCCGAGCTCGGCTCCCCACTTCCTAGCTGTTTGAACTTGGTCGTGATCCCTAACTCTCCTGAGCTTCCACACCCCCTGAAGACAGGTATTAGAGCAGCTGTGGACACGACATAATGTATCCAAACCATTTGTACAGTGCCTGACATGTAACAGAACTGCCTACTACATAAGCGCTAGCACTTAAATGATTATAAAAGCAAAACCCACCCGACCTCGCTGTCTGGAAGCAGCCCAGGCTGACTCAGCCCGAGTGTAGTGAAGGCAGGGCCTGTGGGGCCGACCCCGGGCTGCCCCTGACCTGGCCCTTGCCCTTCCAGGAGGCCGTGAAGAGCGGCGTCCACCGCACGGTCCACGCTGGGGAGGTGGGCTCGGCTGAGGTGGTGAGAGAGGTGAGTGGCCTGGACTGGGTGGCGGGGCCCTTCTCCCCCCTTCTCCCGCGGGCCACACTGGGCTCCACTCTGCTTGTCTGCAGGCCGTGGACACGCTCAAGACTGAGAGGCTGGGACACGGCTACCACACCCTAGAGGACGAGGCCCTTTACAACAGGCTGCGGCAGGAAAACATGCACTTCGAGGTAAGGGGCTGGGGAGGGGGAGGACAGGGAGGCAGCGGAAAGCGGGAAGGGTCCAGCGGCCGCGGGAGGGAGTGGGCCGCAGGCCTTAGGGCTGCTGGGTGGGGGGAGGAAACCTGGGACTCAGCTGCAAGGGGGCTGGTGTGACCAGGGCAGTAACAGTGCCAGAGCAGGTGGCTCCGGCTGGGGCCTGGGGAGGGGGTCAGCATGGCCCCGTGGGGGGAGGTTCATGCCCGCCACCCACCTGCTCTTCCAGGTCTGCCCCTGGTCCAGCTACCTCACCAGCGCCTGGGTGCCGGACACGGAGCATGCGGTCGTTCGGTGAGGCCTGGTCCCCTGGGGCCCATTCAGTTTTGTACTAGGAAAGCCAAGGGTGGGAAGGGGATGCAGGGACTGGGCACTGGCCCCTGCTGGGTCTCTTGGGTGTGAAATCTCTACAAGTGCTTGGGAAGCAGGTGTTACTGTCCTTATCTTACAGGTGAGGAATCCAAAGCTTAGATGTGTAATTTGACTGAGGTCACCCAGCTACTGCAGAGCAGAGCTGGGGGCGCTATAGCTTATCCAGCTAGAGCAGAATGCCCTGCTACCCCAAGGGAAACCTCCACACTCCAGATTCTACCTCGTAGGAATTAGGAAGATGAGTCTATTGCTCACGTGGTCTCTGCTTCTGGCAGCTCTGTGCATTCCCCCAGCACCATCTTGTGGCTTTCCCCAGGAGAGTCCGTCCCACCCCACCCCGATCCTGCCCCATAGGCTTAACTAAGAAGCCTTGGCCCTTCCTCAGGTTGCCCAGGGACTGAGCCCTGGGAGAGGCCACGGGAGGGCAAAGCTGACCCAGACTTTGGGGTGACCACAGTCAGGCCAGCACTGATGGTCTGTCTGCCATGCTTATGAGAAGGAAAGGAGCTTGGGCTCTGAGTACAAGGGGGGCCTGAGGTCTGCTTTAGGAATGTGGAATGTGTCGTACCTACAGGACATCCAAGTGGAGGTTCTTGGATGGGTATATAGCCTGTGGGCTGGAGAAAGACTCAAGAGTCATCTAAATAGATATGGTGGTTGAAGGAGAAGTGACAGCCTCAGCAGATGGTGAAGAAAGAGGGCCTAGGAAAGAACCCAGGAGCAGAGTGACATTGAAGGGACAGGCAGAAGGAAAGCCAAAAGTGTGGTGTCCAAGAAATCTAGGGAAAAGGTCAACAGTATAAAATTCTGCTACACAAGTCGGGTGAGGTAAGAGCTAGGAGAAGTCCTTGGGATTTAATAAGACGGTGGTCAGGGATTGTGCCAAGAACAGTTCCCATGGTGTGTCTGAAGAGTCAGATCCCAGTGGGACTGAGCATGGTTGGGGCAGGGGGCAGACAAGGCTCCCAGAGCGGCGGCTTTGAAGGGGAAGGCTAGAGAGGGTGGCTGTTGCTTTATTGGCCTCCCCAAGCCCCCATTCTACCCGGCTCCTCTCCTGCCTTTGCCTGGCTCTGGCCTGGTTGGATGGCTTTAAGTCTTAGGTTGCTAGCTATGTGGCCTTGGACACGTCACCTGAGTTCTCTGAATTTGTTTCTTCCTCTGTACAAGGAGGAGATCTTCTAGGCTTGTCCAAGGGTGCCACGAGGCTCAAAGGAGGGTGGACGTCCATGTGCTATGACTGTTCACAGAAGAGTAACAGGAGGCGCTTCTCCCTCTCTCCCCTCCCCTGTATCCAGGTTCAAAAACGACCAGGCTAACTACTCGCTCAACACAGATGACCCACTCATCTTCAAGTCCACCCTGGACACTGATTACCAGATGACCAAACGCGACATGGGTTTTACTGAAGAGGAGTTTAAGAGACTGGTGAGTGGGTGTGAGCCTTGACTCCGGGCCCCAGGAGTGTGGAGGCCTGCAGGTCCTGTCCAGGGCCCAGAACCCCTGGAGAGTGAAGGGGGAGTCTGCCTCAACAGGCCAGGCCAAGCTAGACCCGGAGTTTGATGCCTTCCACAGAGAAGACATCTTTGGCTGAGATCCTGACCTAGGACTGGGTTTTTTATCCTTTGCTTGGGTCAGGTACCTTGAAAGACTCTGAAAGCTGTCAACCATCTCCCCAGAAAGGTGTGCTCAGCTATACATTTTGCACACGCTTTTCAGGCCACTCACAGACGCCAGGATGAGCCCTTGATTTCAGTGGTTCTGGTACCCCACATCCATCCCTGCAGGACTGTCTCTCTGGCCCCACACATCTCACCCTGCCTCTCAAAGGTTTCTCCAACCTCCTTCCCACATCTGCGTATCATGTCCTGCCACTTTAAGAACACAGAACCTCATAGTCTCTGCTCTGGCACTTGTTGCCATGTGACCTGGGACAAGTCCTCCCACTCTGAGCTGAATGAATTGCCCATGTTTAACAAAGAGGATGGACTGTCACTAGATTGCCAAGGACTCCCTTCCATGCTGTCTGGTTTCACACTGTCTGCCATGCTGGCCCTTCCAGAACATTAATGCAGCAAAGTCCAGTTTCCTCCCAGAAGATGAGAAGAGGGAGCTTCTTGATCTGCTCTATAAAGCCTACGAGATACCACCTTCGTCCTCTGCAGGTATGTTTCTGGCTGAGCTGCTGGACTGTTGCCCTGCCCTGGCACCTGCCTGGCTTTCTGGGGGACTTCTAGCAAGATGCCCTCCCTTCCTCTCCTGGGCAGCACCAAGGATGTGTGATGACTCCCTGGCTGCTGGCAGCCCCTCACTAGACCAGCTTACTTTCTGCATAATGCTTTTTTTTTTTTTTTTGTTAATATTTATTTACCCATTTGGCTGCGCTTGATCTTAGTTGCAGCAGACGGGCTCCTTAGTTGTGGCACACAGGCTCCCTAGTTGTGGCATGCGAACTCCTGACTGTGGCATGCATGTGGGTTCTAGTTCCCCGACTAGATTGAACCTGGGCCCCGTGCATTGGGAGCTTGGAGTCCCAACCACTGTGCCACCAGGGAACTCCCTGCATAATGCTGTCTTGAGGCTGGTCTGGGGAGGAGACTTTCTCAAGCCCACTCTCAAAGGTCTTGGCAACTCAGGGCATCACCAGGGCTGCCCAAAGCCAAGGGCAGGGAGTTGAGTCCAGGTCGCAGCTGTGTTCTGCCCCTTCCTTCCTGTGTGGGCTTGACAGAGCCTTCCCTTGCTCCAAGCCTCAGTCTCCCATCTGTAGAGAGGGGTTCCTCTCTGGCTCTGAGGTTCTGTGATTCTTTTTTATGTCCTGGGTACTACAAGTTGCCTGATCTTTCTGCTTCTCTGATTCGGCAAGCAGAGCAGCATCCCTGAAGACATCATGGCCACCTCTCAGAGTCCTCACCCTGTGGATGGAGTCTTCACAACGCTGGAGTTAATCGACATGCTTACCGTTACTCCTTCCAGGGAGACTGTGATTTCCCATCAGCTACAGATGCTGGTGAAGCCCACGTGCCTGTTTCTGTACACACTTATACCTCAGCGCGGCCGTGCTTCTCCTCTGATTGCGGGCCCGGGCCAGGATCAGGGCCTGGGGCTGGTTGAATCTGAATCCTCCTACGGTGACCTATGCTGAAAATCTGGTGCTCAATAAACCAATGGCTGGGGTCGTGCAGCATGTGGCGTGTGGCGTTGTGGTCTGGGGCGGGCCCACTTGGGTTTGTGGAGAACGGAAGGAGCCTCTGAGGCTCCCACACCCAGGCAGCCTGCCCAGCATCGGGGTCCTGAGAGCCCAGTGGCGGCTGTGAATGGGAAGGTGGGGGCAAAGAGGGGCCCATAGCCTGCTCTCCCTCCGGAAGAAACCAGGCTTCTCTTGAGGAGTTAGCTGCTTAAATGCTCCCTGAACTCTTAACCCTCTCCTACTCTAGGTCCTAAGGGGAAAGCCTTCCTTTCAGGTTCCCAAGGCTGTGAGCTGGGTGAGAGGGTGAGGTGGAAGATGATTCATCCTATTCTGGGCCGAGGAATGGTGCAGCTTCTGCAGGATCCCGGCATGCTCTCAGGTACTTCACTCCATGGAAGCCTGGGGCAGCAATGGGTCCCAGCTAACTGTGGACTTGGGGAAACACGGCCCAGCCCCTGCTTTTGCTGTTTAAAGGAGAAACAATCATCTTAAACCAGTCACACAATCATCAGCATTTATTTCCTGGGTTCCAGGTGTCACTTATCTTGGTAGAAAGGGCAAAGTTAATCAGAGAGTTTTGAGCACAAAATCCCTTTCCTAAAAATGGACCTGTGAAGCTCCATGAGGGAACCTCTGAGCTGCATAGATGGTCAAACAGTGTAGCTTACAATGGCTTCCCCCCCAAAAAAGGTAAATTGTCAGCTCCCTCCCTCTCTGCTGAGAAAAGGTTTAAAGTTTCTAAAAAGTTTAAAAGTGCTTTTTAAAAAAGGGGGTGAGAAGGTCCTGACACAGAAGGCAGGGTTGGAGAAGAGGGGCAGAGTGAGGACATGGTCCCTGCCCAGGCTGCTCACCCAGGTGGCAGGACCCAGCCCCCGAGTCCGGGCGCCCGCTGAATAAATAACATCCTGTGGTTACAGTGTCTTGAAAGTGTACCCGGGCGAGTGAGGAGGTGGTGGGAGCGCGGAGCCTGGGGGTGTGGGCAGAGGGCCTTCCCAGGGGAGGGGCCACGGGAGCCTCTGGGCTGCCTTTCAGTCTGGCCAGGCTTGCCTGGAACACACTGCTCAGAGGAGAGGCTGCCGGGCCATTGCCAGGGCTTCCCATCCACAGCGCATCTCTCTTCCAGCCTCCTCGGGCAAGGTCACGTTCAAGATGAAGTGGTCCCATCGCTGCTCTCGGGCTGGTTGCTCGCTTCTTTGTCTGGGGTGCCCACCGCCACCTGTCCTTCTGCAGAGGCGAGAGAGAGAGGAGCATATACACAAACGTAATGCGCAGAAGGTCCAGAGGGGCCCGGCCACAGCAGTAACAGTGGATAAGCCCTGGGGAGCAGGACAGGGACTGGATCAGGGCTGGTGGTAGCCAAAGGGAACTTTAGCTTGCTCTGTAACATTTTAATTTCTACAAAGAAAATGCATGTGCCGTTATTAGTATAATTAAAGGCCAGGATCATGATGGATGCTACAAGCATCAGGTGAAGAGCTGGTGAGGGTCAGGATATTTGTGTGGGGTCTCCAGAGGAAGAGGGCAATGTGAAGTCCCAGAATGTGATGGGTGCTCAGCAAACAGTAGTTCGTCTAAGACAGAGAAGGGCATCAGACAATGCCAGCTCAGGGGAGCACCAGGGTGGCCTGCAGCAGGGGCTGGGGTAGAGCCCGTGGCTGTTTCACTGTGCTGTGTCCTCTCCAGACCACCCCCATCTCCTCTCTGGCCTCTGTCTCTGCATCCTGAGGCTAAGTCCTTCACGTGACTAGGGAGAGACTACCCCATACCCAGCTCCTGAGGCTGCAGACGGGCAAGTACTTTCCATGCAGTTACCCTGCAGCCTGGAGGCAGGATGAAGGTCATGATACAATTTGGATGAGAAAAGTGAGGCTCGGAGAGCTGAACCGAGTTGCCTGAGAGCCAAGCAGTGGAGGGAGCAGTGTCCCTTCCACTAACTAGAAGCCTGCCGCTAAAGGAGTGCCCTCTAGGGTTTGTAAAGACCTGTCACTAATGCCCTGGCAGCCGGTGTCAGAGGTGGGATTACTGGTAGTGAGGGGTGCAGGGAGAACTCGGACACCTGCCCCTCAGGCCACCTCCTATCCTGGGGCGGGGCCTGTAGCAAAGGCCTGGTCCCAGAGGGTCTTTCTGGTCCGCCAAAAGCCGACAAATTAGACTGCACTTCAGGCAGATTTCCCAGTTTGCAATGCCCTATTTGGTCCTAAGCCTCCAGCCCTGGCGGGCAGGACTATTCTCGTTAAATTCCCAAGTAACAGCTGCTCTGTCATTTCCTTGCTGTGCGAACTCGGGCAGTTTTTTAATCTCTTTGAGCCTCTGCTTCCTGATCTATGAAGTGAGGATGATGACACCTCCGCCCCTCTGTGGTCACCTGGCACATGGGCACAGCTCAGCCAGGGGTGGGGCTTCCTCGGTGCAGCTTCCAGCTCTCTTCTGGCCCAGAGAGAAGGTCCCCAAGCACCCTCCTCTCCAATCAACACCCCTGAGACTCCCTCGGGGCAGTTTCAGAGCGTGATTCGGAAAGTTTCCCGGTCACGTACTGCCAAGCAGTGCATCCGTATTCCTTCTTGCCCTGCTGGTTGTTTATGTCTTATTCAGCCAAGTAAGGAAATATCTGTGCTCCCCACATAAGGAAATATCAGAGAAGACAAAGGTCTGCACACAAAGGGCTTGGGGAGCATTAACACACATGACGTGGGGAGGCCTGGGGGGCCAGGCCTCAGGACAGGTGAAGGCTGTGGCTCCCCCTCCCTGCCCGGGTGTGCATCAGTCTCCTGGGGGCTTTAAGCAAAGAGATGCTCCGGGGCCTGCAGGATCAGAACCTGTAGTGTCTCTGTACTCCTACTCCCTTAGTGAGTCCGCTGGACTGAGCACAGCTTGCAGACCTGCTGGTGGAAGCTGCCTTGCAGTGAGCACTACTCCTTCCTCGGGTCCCCTTTTTAACTGTCCGTCACCCTGGCAGACAGATGCCAGGACACCCAGTTACCTCAGGGATTTCGAATCAGACCTGGGTGGGAGCAGGCCTTAGAGGGCCTGGGTAGGTGGATGAGCGGCTACACTGAGGCTGAGGGAGAAGAAAACAGTTCAGAGCAGACGCAGAAGCCCTGGCAGCGAGCCCCCTGGCAGCAGGCCCAGCGTGGCAGCTGGATGTGCTGTGCTGGTCAGTGAACAACCCCTGACGAGGTACGTCTGCCACGTGCCAAACGCCACCAGGCACCGAGGGCCCAGGACGTGAATCCCAGAGGACAGGCCCTGTGCTCAGCGGGACTGTGGAGGCGGCCAAGAGAAGAGGTGCCTCCCCCGCCAGAGAGGGGCAGGCGGTCAGAGAATGCTTCTCTGAGAGCGAGCGGTCTGGGCCTCTAAGAAACAGGAAAAACCAGCCCAGCAAGGAGAGGGCAGGAAGGACCAGATAGGAGGAGCGTGTGTTCAGAAGTCCCTTCCTTGGGCTGGAGCGGAGGCGCAGGGGAGAAAGATGGGAGCGGAGGCTAGAGGGGAGCAGGTCCAGACCTGGGGAGGCTCCTGTGCCTGGTGAGGAGTTTGGGCCGGACAAGGGAGGGCTGACGGACTGACAGGAGGGAGGGTGTGTTCCTCGGGCAGCCAGGACTGGTGAGGGATGTTCTAGCAGAGGAAACCATGAGATGAAGGGGGGCGGATGCAGTGGCAGAAGCATGATGGGACAAGGGGTTTAAAAATGAATCCTGCTGGCAGCTGTCCAGCAGGAAGGTTGCAGCGGCGGTTGAGCAGGGAGGCCGGGGCAGAGGCTGCTGTGGTGCTGGGAGTGGCCTGAGCCAGGTGGTGGCTGTGGGGACAGAAGTGGAGGGACTGGGGAGGGACCCTGAAGGAGAACTGACAGGGCTTGTGGCTGGATGGGGAGGCTGAGAGGAAAAGGAAGCACGGGGGTGCCTGGCCAGAGGGTCCTCACAGCCTGAGATGCTGGCACCCTCCGGCCTAGGGACTGGCTGCACTCTGCCACTGATCCTAGGCCTGGGGCCTAATTTAAATGCAGTTTCTTCTCTGAGAAAGAGGAGGCAGGCTAGGACTTAGAGGCCAACCCTGGAGCCCAGAAGAGGGTCTCCCACCAGGGGTGCTCGAACCCCAGAGTGCCCATGGCTTCTGACCTGCACCCTCGAGGGCCAGCTCGCCCATGTCGCCAGCCAGCTTCCGCACACTCACAGCCTCCGAGTCTCCCTGGATGTCAGGGACTGCATTCCGGCGGCCTGTCCGGTCACAGGAGATGAAGTCCGAATAGGAGGACTCGACCTCCATCATGCCTGTCGCATCACTCTTCAGGCCTGTGGGGACAAGGGCAGGAGAGGAAGGTGAACCCAGGTGCATCCTGCATAGAAGACTCAGTTTGGGGCCCAGCACTGATGTCTTTCAACAAACTGACAGTTATTGCCTTACTCACAGACTACAAAACAGAAAGCACAGAAAAGTACAAAGAACAAAATAAGTCATGTATAATTTTAAACCCCAAAAGCCACCACCAACATTTAAAGAATATCTTTTGTCTTTTCTGTAAGTAAAGTTCATGATAACTATCTACATATTTATCAACATTGTGTACCAGGCACTGGCTAGGGGCCGCAGATGCAGCAACAAACAAGTCAGCCGTGGTCCTTGCCCTCAGGGAGCTTACAGTCTAGGATAATTACCCAATACCCAAGTAACTACCACAGTGCTCTGGGCTTCCAGGGAGAAGGCAGGGTGCCGGAGTGATTACCAGGGCCTGACCAAGGCTTGGGGGTCAGGAAGTGACATTTTAGCCAAGATCCTAGGAGGAACAGGTAGACAAGGAATCTAGACAAGTAGTGAGGGGAAGAGCACATATGAAGGCTCTGTGGAGCAAAGGCACAGTGGGATAGAAGAAATGTAAGAGCCATGGGCTGGGGGATGGTGGAAGAGGGGCCAAGACACCAAGAACACTGCTGAGCTGGGCAGGGGCCTGATCACATCTTCAATTTGGTCCCTGAGGGGTTTAGGCTCGTTAAAGACCAGATTAGCATTTTCAAAGATAACTCTGGCACCCGGGGTGAGCAGGCCTGAATGGGGGGCCAGTAAGGGGGCTCCTGCAAAAATTCAGGTGTGAGAAGATGGTGGGTGAAGTGGGGATGGAAGAAGGTATTGCATGCAAATGGAAATCAAAAGAAAGCAGGAATAGCAATAGTCATATCAGACAAAATAGACTTTGAAATAAAGACTGTTATAAGAGACAAAGAGGACACTACATAAAGATCAAGGGGCAATCCAAGAAGAAGATACAACAATTGTCAATATATATGCACCCAACATAGGAGCACCTCAATATATAAGGCAAATACTAACAACCATAAAGGGGGAAATTAAAAGTAACACAATAGTGGGGGACTTTAATACTCCATTTTCATCAATGGACAGACCATCCAGACAGAAAATCAATAAGGAAACACAGGCCTTAAATGACACGTTAGACCAGATAGACTTAATTGATATTTATTGAGCATTCCTTCCAAAAGCAGCAGAATACACATTCTTCTCAAGTGCACATGGAACATTCTCCAGAACTGACCACATGCTGGGACACAAATCAAGCCTCAGTAAATTGAAGAAAATTGAAATCATATCAAGCATCTTTTCTGACCACAACGCCATAAGATTAGGAATAAACTATAAGAAAAGAACTGTAAAAACCACAAACATGTGGAGGCTCAACAATATGCTACTAAATCCATGTAACCAATGGATCATTGAAGAAATCAAACAGGAAATCAAACAATACCTGGAGACAAATGAAAATGAAAGCACAATGATCTAAAACCTGTGGGATTCAGCAAAAGCAGTTCTAAGAGGGAAGTTTATAGCAATACAATCTTACCTCAGGAAACAAGAAAAATCTAAAATAAACAACCTAACCTTACACCTAAAGCAACAAGAGAAAGAACAAACAAAACCTAAAGTTAGTAGAAGGAAAGAAATCATAAAGATCAGAGCATAAATAAATGAAACAAAGATGAAGAAAGCAATATGAAACTAAAAGCTGGTTCTTTGAAAAAGTTGAACAGAATTGATAAACCTTTAGCCAGACTTACCAAGAAAAAAAAAGGGAGAGGACTCACATCAATAAAATTAGAAATGAAAAAGGAGAATTTACAACTGACAACACAGAAATACAGAGGATCATAAGAGACTACTACAAGCAACTGTATGCCAACAAAACACACAACCTGGAAGAAATGGACAAATTCTTAGAAAGGTACAATCTTCCAAGACTGAACCAGGAAGAATTAGAAAATATGAACAGACCAATCACAAGTACTGAAATTGAAACTGTGATTTAAAAACTCCTAACAAAAGTCCAGGACCAGATGGCTTCACAGATGAATTTGATCAAACATTTAGAGAAGAGCTAACACCTATCCTTCTGAAACTGTTCAAAAAAACTGCAAGGAAAGAAAACTCCCAAACTCATTGTGTGAGGCCACCATCACCCTGATACCAAAATCAGATAAAGATACCACAGAAAAAGAAAATTACAGGCCAATATCACTGATGAACACAGACATAAAAATCCTCAACAAAATACTAGCAATCTGAATCCAACAATACATTAAAAGAATCATATACAATGTTCAAGTGGGATTTATCCCAGGGATGCAAGGATTTTTCAATATCAGCAAATCAATGTGATACACCACATCAACAAATTGAAGAATAAAAACCATATGATCATCTCAATAGATGCAGGAAAAGCTTCTGACAAAATTCAACACCAATTTATGATAAAAACTCCCCAGAAAGTGGGCATAGAGGGAACATATCTCAACATAATAAAGGCCATATACAACAAACCTACAGCTAACATCACATTCAACAGTGAAAAGCTAAAAGCATTTCCTTTAAGGTCAGGAACAAGACATGGATGCCCACTCTCACCACTTTTATTCAACATGGTTTTGGAAGTCCTAGCTATGGCAATCGGAGAAGAAAAAGAAATAAAAGGAATCCAAAATGGAAAGGAAGAAGTTAAACTGTCACTGTTTGCAGATGACATGATACTATACATAGAAAATCCTAAAGACACTACCAGAAAACTACTGGAGCTCATCAATGAATTTGGTAAAGTTGCAGGTTACAAAATTAATCTTGCATTTCTATATATTAACAAAGAAAGATCAGAAAGAGAAATTCAAGAAACAATCCCATTTACCATCACATCAAAAACATAAAATAAAATACCTAGGAATAAACCTACCTAAGGAGACAAAAGACTTGTAGTTCAAAAACTGTAAGATGCTGCTGAAAGAAATCGAAGACAATACAAACAGATGGAAAGATATACCATGTTCTTGGATTGGAAGAATCAATATTGTCAAAATGACAATACACTACTCAAGGCAATCTACAGATTCAATGAAATCCCTATCAAATTACCAATGGCATTTTTCACAGAACTAGAACAAAAAATCTTAAAATTTGTATGGAGACACAAAAGACCCCAAATAGGCAAAGCAATCCTAAGAAAGAAAAACAGAGCTGGAGGAATCAGGCTCCCTGACTTCAGACTATACCACAAAGCTACTGGCATCAAAACAGTACAGTACTGGCACAAAAACAGAAATATAGATCAATGGAGCAGGATAGAAAGCCCAGAAATAAACCTACACACCTATGGTCAATTAATCTACAACAAAGGAGGCAAGACTATACAATGGAGGAAAGACAGTCTCTTCAATAAATTGTGCTGGGAAAACTAGACAGCTACATGTAAACGCATGAAATTAGAACATTCTTTAACACCATACACAAAAATAAACTCAAAATGGATTAAAGACCTAAATTTGAGACAGGACACTATAAAACTCTTAGAGGAAAACATAGGCAGAACACACTCTGACATAAATCACAGCAGTATCTTTTTCGATCCATCTCCCAGAGTAATGGAAATAAAAACAAAAATAAATGGGACCTAATTAAACTCAAAAGACTTTGCACAGCAAAGGAAACCATGAACAAAATGAAAAGACAATGCACAGAATGGGAGAAAATATTTGCAAATGATGTGACCGACAAGGGATTAGTCTCCAAAATTTATGAACAGCTCAGGTGGCTTAAGGCTTAATATCATCAAAACAAACAACCCAATCAAAAAATGGGCAGAAGACCTAAACAGACATTCCCTCAAAAAAGACAGACAGATGGCTGAGAGGCACATGAAAAGATGCTCAACATCACTAATTACTAGAGAAATGCAAATCAAAACTACAATGAGATATCACCTCACACCAGTCAGAATGGCCATCATCAAAAAATCTACAAACAATAAACGCTGGAGAGGGTGTGGAGAGAAGGGAACCCTCCTACACTGTTGGTGGGAATGTAAGTTGGTGCAGCCACAATGGAAAACAGTATGGAGGTTCCTTAAGAAACTAAAAATTGAACTACCATATGATACTGCAATCCCACTGCTGGGCATACACCCGGACAAAGATATGGTCCAAAAGGATACATGCACTCCAATGTTCACTGCAGCACTGTTTACAAAAGCCAAGACATGGAAGCAAACTAAATGTCCATTGACAGAAGAATGGATAAAGAAGATGTGGTACACATATAAATGGAATATTACTCAGCCATTAAAAAGAATGAAATAATGCCATTTGCAGCAACATGGATGGACCTAGAGATTGTCATGCTGAGTGAAGTAAGTCAGACAGAGAAAGAGAAATATCCTGGTATTGCTTATATGCAGAACAAAAAAAAATGATACAAATGAACTTATTTACAAAACAAAAACAGACTCACAGACTTAGAGAATGAACTTATGGTTACCAGGTGGAGAGGGTGGGGAAGAGGGATAGTTAGGGAGTTTAGGATTGACATGTACACATAGCTATATTTAAAATGGATAACCAACAAGGACATACTGTATAGCACAGGGAACTCTGCTCAATATTCTTTAACAACTTAATTGGGAAAAGAATTTGAAAAAGAATAGATACATGTACATGTATAACTAAATCACTTTGTTGTACACCTGAGGCTAACACAACATTGTTAATCAACTATATTCCAATAGAAAATAAAAAGTTAAAAAAAAAAAGGTGGTGAGTGAAGGAAAGAGGTGGTGATGGTCAGACAGATTCTAGATGTAATCTGGAGGATGAATCATCAGAGTTTAGTCTTTGGCTGATGGGGAAGTGAGCTTTCTGACATGAATAATTAAGTAGATGGAGGATGGTTTGTGAGATGGAGGATGGGCTGGGAGGAAAGACAGGAAAAGGAGTTATTGCTACAGAGATGGTGGTTAATAGCCCTGCTGGTTGATTTCACAGCTGAGAGAGAGAAGTGAAGAGAACCACATATATAAAGAAGAGCAATATACATGTAAAAAGGGATTTGGAGATCATACTATAGTACAGTGTATTTTATAGCTTACTGTTTGAAACTCCCTAAAATACGTCATGAAGGTTCCCTCTAGATGATTTTTGTACATGCACCATGACACATTTGATGAGTCCCCTAGAAACGAACATGGAGGCACTTTCCCATTTTCCACCACTATGGACAGCACTAGGTCTTTATGTAAATATCTGTGCCTATGTCTAATTATTTCCTTAGAGTATACTCCTAAAAGCAGAATTGCTAAGCTAAAGGAAAAGTGAAATAATATTTAAGACACTTTATTTTGACACATTCCAAGTTGCCTTCCTGAACGACATAATGGTATTTATAACAACAACAAAAAAAGATGAGGAAATAAAACTTATATATCCAGTTCTGTTCCTATTTATATTCCCACCAGCAGCCTGTAAGATTGTTTATCTGCACCCTTGTCAGCAATGGGAATTGCTATTATACATATTTTTTAAAGGGCTAATCTGCTAGAGGAACACAAGTATCTCTCTTTGAGCACCTATGATTTTCTGAAGGCAGTCAAATCACACAGTCAGGACATGGACTCTGGCCCCTTGGCGGACCCTGAGTTAGGAAGGGGGGGTGGTCTAAGCCACTGGCCTGACCAGGAGTTCACAGTCCTCTAGGTAAGAGGGGCACAGCAAATAGTTCTAGACACACGCAGGCGAAAGCCAATGCTCTTTACAGTGTGAGGATGTTTAATGCACATGGTCAGTGATAGGGAATCTCCCAAACATCCCTCAAAAGGCTAGGCACTACATGAATTATAAAGTATTCATTTAAAAAAACCTGCACCGGATGGACCTGTACTGATTGCAAAGTGTCTGAGATAAACTGTTAACTGAAAAATGCAAGTTTCAAAACAACATATTAAAGAAAACCCAACTCGTACAACTCAACAACAAAAAACCAAACAACCCATCGAAAAATGGGCAGAAGACCTAAATAGACATTTCTCCAGAGAAGACATAAAGGCGGCCAATAAGCACATGAAAAGATGCTCAACATCACTAATTAGACAAATGGAAATCAAAACTACAATGAGGTACCACCTCACACCAGTCAGAATGGCCACCATTAAAGTCTACAAATAATAAATGTTGGAGAGGATGTGGAGAAAAGGGTCTCTCCTACACTGTTGGTGGGAATGTAAGTTGGTGCAGCTACTGTGGAAACCAGTCTGATCCAGCAATTCCTCTCCTGGGCATTTATCCAGACAAAACCATAATTCAAAAAGATACATGTACCCCTATGTTCATAGCAGCATTATTCATAATAGCCAAGACATGGAAACAACCTAAATGTCCGCTGACAGATGAATGGATAAAGAAGATGTGGTACGTATATACAATGGAATACTACTTATCCACGAAAAAGAGTGAAATAATGCAGCAACATGGATGCAACTAGAGATTATCATACTAAGTGAAGTAAGCTCAGAAAGACAAATACTGTATGATATCACTTATATGTAGAATCTAGAATATGATACAAGTGAACCCATCTGTGAAACAGAAACAGAAACATAGAGAACAGACTGGTTGCCAAGGGGTAGGGGATTGGGGGAGGGATGGAATGGGAAGTTGGGGTTACAGATATAAGTTATTATATACAGAATGGATAAACAACAAGGTCCTACTGTATAGCACAGAGAACTATATTCAATATCCTATGATAGGGACTTCCCTGGTGGTGCACTGGATAAGACTCCATGCTTCTAATGCAGGGGGCCTGGTCAGGAACTAGATCCTACATGCATGCCACAACTAAGAGTTTGCATGTCACAACTAAGGAGACCTGGTGCCACAAGTAAGGAGCCCTGGAGCTGTATATAACTGAATCACTTTGCTGTATGGCAGAAATCAACACATTGTAAATCAACTATACAGACAGACAGAGAAAAGAAAAGAAAAGAAAAGAAAAGAAAAGAAAAGAAAAGAAAAGAAAAGAAAAGAAAAGAAAAGAAAAGAAAAGAAAAGAAAAAAGAAAAGAAAAGAAAAGAGAAAACCTAGTTTCTTTGGGGAAAGATGGAAGATACGAGAAAAAAATCTTGCCGAGTGTGGTACTTGTGACTAAAGGGAACTTTCACTTCTAAGACTAAATTTTTATAATGATAGGAGTTTTTATAAGCCCAAGTTATTGTGCAATGCTTTCAGGAAGTAACTGACATTGGCAAGAAGCACCCAGAAAGCGCCCAGGGTGGGGCTCAGTAACTGGTGTGTGTGTGTGTGTGTGCGCGCGTGTGCGTGTGCGTGTGTGTGTGTGTGAAAAGAGGGGCTGGCCAGTATGGAGGGCTGCATCACACCTCCCACAACACCTAGCTCAGAAGAGACACTAAAGAATAAATTAGGGGCACTCAAAGATCAGACAGAGGAGACAGGGAGGCGTCATGTAGTAGAAAGAGAAAAGAACAAGAGACATGACCTTGTGTTATGAACCTGGCTCTGCCACCAGACCTTGAGCAAGACTGCCTCTCTCTGGGCCTCTGTTACCAGATCTGTAAAATAGGACAAAGGCAGGGCCAGAATTCTGTCTAAGGCAACCCCCCACCACTCCAGCAGGGGGCGTACCCAGCCTATTTTTTTCTAAGCTGCCTTGAGAGAAAGAACTTGCCCTAGTTGTGTTTCTGGCTCCTTTTCAGCAAAAACCCTCCCAACCCTCTGAAGTCCCAGAGGTGGTTCTTCTGTAGGTCACAGAAGTTTCACTCCTACACTCTCCCTCTGGGGAAACTGCTCAGAGCTTCAGAACGGGGGAGTGGCCTGTTGCAGTAACAGTAATAACACAGAATAAAAATTATAATGACAGTTCTAACAATAATAGTAACATTTGTCAATCATTATGTTTTCTCCATACCTCACTTACTAAATTGCCACAGCAGCCTCTGAGGTCTGTGAGGTGAGTTTATAACCACGACTCAGGAAGGTCTCGGGCAGACACACATCTGCCGGTGGGAAGGAGATCCCGGGCTGGCCACACCAGCTCCTGAGCCCCGTCTCCTCAGTCCTTTTCCTCCAACTAGAATGTTGTCTCCACGAGCACTGGTATTTCTGTCTGGATCTTCACCAGGCCAGACCGAAAGGCCTAATCCTGGCAGCTGAACACTATGTCCTGGCTGCTCCATTCTCAGATTCTCAACCAGGGCCTGGCGAAGAGTTAGTGCTAAATAATGACTTGTCAACTTAAATCTGAATCTCTCTATCTTCCCTCCATCCCTCTTCCCTATCTGTGGGAACCACAGAGTGACTCCTGCAACCACTGGGAAAGGCCTCTGTCCACTGCGGACGGCTGTGCTGATGTTCTGGTCGAGGACTTCTAGCTTCTGACACTGGGATGGATAAGAGTTTGCAACTCCATCTAAAAGGCCAGCTTCCTGCTGGAACTGACACCCTGGGTCTTTGGCTCTTGCCCTTGCCCGGCTAACCTCACAGGCTGCCCAGGGCAGGAAGCTGGCCTTCCTGGCTCGGAGAGGGAAGTGTGCCAAACTCAAAGGCCAATCCTGGAAAACACCAACAGCGGCCAGTGTGCTCCGGCTGCCATCCCCATCCCACCAGGGAAGAGCAATTCCAAAGATGGGGCGGGGGCGGGGGTGTCATCTGGGGAGCTCTCTGACACACAGCACAAGCACACAGCTTCCTTTTCCTTCAACATCTGTATTCTTCCCTCACTCTCTACTCTTAAAGTCAACAGCGAATGGGGAAATATATGAAAGAATCAGAGTTCGAAGCTGCATCAGAAAACGGTCATTCTCAGACTCTGTTAATGACAGTATCAACGCTAGGACTTCTGAGGAGTGACTTGACATGAAGCATCAAGAAACCTCAGCTTTTTTCATATCCTTGAGCCACTAGGTCAGCTTAGGATACTCTATTCTAAGAAAGCGATCCGCTTTGAGCATGAGTCCATCACAGTATTACTCGTGATAGTCAAAAACTAAAGACACAAAAATAAGCTCCTAAACGGGCAACAGAGAAACATACACATATTTAACTAATGTGTATCCAAATGAAATACATTCAGGTATTAAAATGTCAGTGGAGTTTTTAAGAGAAAGGGGGAATAGATTGTGCACATAGATTGTTAATTTAGAACCTCAATGATACAATCGCATATCAATATTATGTAATTAAGCTATGACTGATCTGAAAATTTTCTACTTTTTTTTTTTACAGTGAAAGCATTCACTTTAGTTTAAAATTATTTCATTTTTGAATATGTGTGAGTACGGTACGAAACTCAAAAAGTACAAAAGGAAAAAAAAGAGTAACAGCTCAGTGCCCTCCTTGGACTCAGACACCTTTCCCCCAAGGCAAGCACTTTCTTGTGTCCTTCCAAGATAAACCAGGCAACATACATATTCCCTCCTGCTCTCCCTCCCTCCCTTCTTCTTTTATTTAAAACAAAAAGTTGTTTTCCATCTTGCTTTTTTCATTCAAAAATACATCCTGGAAACAATTCCAGATCACCCTGAAGCCAGTGCAGCACTGATGATATAAAAACTCTAGAAACAAACCCAATGTCCTTATACTACAAGTTAAATCTTTTTTTTAATTTCTTTTTTTATTGGTTGCATGGTGTCTGCTGTCTCACTGCTGTAGACCAATTTAATGATTTCTTCAGTGATAAACTTTAGGGCTGTTTCCATAAAAGCAGAACTGCCAAATTAAAGGATATGTAAGTTTTTAAACTGAACAGAGCCAGATTTTGCTCCACGGTGGTTAACTCCCGTTGGATGTATGTGAGGAGCACTTTGTAGCACCACATCCTCATTAGCACTGTCTCTCCCCTCTAACCTGAAAGGTGAGAACAGTCCCTGGCTGTTTCAGCTTGTACTGCTCCTGTGTGTGAAACTAAGCATCTTCCATGTGTTATTTCCTTTTCTGTGCACTGTTTATTCAAATCCTTTTGCCCATTTTTCTATTAGATTGTAGCCCTTTTCCTTATTGATTTTGTAGGAGTTATTTATATACCAATATTAAGACAAGTAGTCTTTTTCCTTAAAAGGTGTTACAAGTATTTTTTTGTTATTTGTTCTCTGACTTTATTTTTGACATCTCTCCGCATGCACACATTTTCTTTCTATTCGTGTAGTCAAACTGACCCATATTTTACTTTACAGTTTCCGGGTTCTGGATCATACTTGGAAATGCCTTCCCCATTCTGAGATTAGTAAAGAATTCTCCCTTGCTTATTTCTTGTATTTTCATGACTTTATTTTTCATATTTAAATCTCTGATTGATCTGAAATTTATTTGCTATGGGGTATGAATTAGAGATCTACCTTAATTTTTTCCACTTATCTCAGAACCATTTGTGGAATCATCAGACTGAAAGGGCTCCCTGAGCTCATGGAGACAAGCCTTTCATTAATAGCCGGAGAAAGCAAGGTTCAGAAAGGGAAAGAGACCTGCCCAAAGTTCTTGACCCAGGGGTTTGACCTCCCGGTCCAGAGCTCCTTCTCCCACACTTCACTGCACCCCCAGGAGTCCCCAGCGACACGACGAATCTCTCAGGGGGTGTGTGGTTGGTAGGAGGCACCTAGTGCCGGCTTGCAGTCCGGCGTCCTTGTTTACGAGCTCGGAGACCTTGGACAACTGCCTTCATTTTTCTGCATCCCAGTTCCCTCCTCAGCAATGCAGGGATAACAATAACACCTCTTGCTCAGGGGGCTGTTGTGAAATCGATGGGACGATGTGCACAGAAAGAGTCTGATGAGATGTGTGGAAGGGAAGAGGCATACAGTTAATAAGTCACTGCTGGGTGACTTACCAGGAAAACTGTCCTCCTGACACTCTCTTTCAACTTAGTTTTTATTCTATGTTTAGTGGTGCATAGAAGGCCAAAACTTACACTTCCTTCTTTTGTGCTTTACAGTGCTGAGTGAATATACGTTCCACAAAAGTGGCGCCCCGGCTGATATGTGTACTGCTATATCCAAAACGCCTAGCAGAGAGCTGAAGCCCCATGAATATTTAATGAATGAGTGAATTATTGAAGATGGTCTAGATTCCAGGGTAGAGTAAAAGCTGTGCAGCCCTGCATTATAACAGTGGCTAAAGGTCTGACTCAATCTCCTTGCAGCAGGGTGGACCCCCATGAGTCCTTTCCTCTCCCCCAGCTTCCTTTTCCCCCACCCGAATAATAAGGTTGAAATATGATCTCTAAATCTCTTCCAGTCCCGACATTTCATTCATTCATTCCTTCACTCAGTGTTTACTGAGCACTTTTTATATGCCAGGCACTATGCCAGGTATGGGGTATACATTGAAGACTAGAAAGACATTTACAACAGGATAACAGAAAAAGGCACTGGAAATCAAAAACAAAATGAGGTATCACCTCACAGCAGTCAGAATGGCTATCATCAAAAAGCCTACAAACAATAAATGTTGGAGAGGGTGTGGAGAAAAGGGAACCCTCCTACACTGTTGGTGGGAATGTAAGTTGGTACAGCCTCTGTGGAAAACAGTATGGAGCTTCCTCAGAAAACTAAAAACAGAACTATCGTATGATCCAGCAATCCCACTCCTGGGCATATATCCAGACAAAACTATAATTCAAAAAGATACGTGCATCCCAATGTTCATAGCAGCACTATTTGCAATAGCCAAGACATGGAAACAACCTAAATGTCCATCAACAGGTGAATGGATAAAGAAGATGTGGTACAAATACACAATGGAATACTACTCATCCATGAAAAAGGATGAAAGAATGCCAGTTGCAGCAACATGGATGAACCTAGAAATTATCATACTAAGCGAAGTAAGTCAGACAGAGAAAGAAAAATAGCATAGGATATCACTTATCTGTGGAATCTAAAATGATACAAATGAACTTATTTACAAAAAAGAAATAGACTCACAGACATAGAAAACAAACTCATGGTTTCCAAAGGGAAAAGAGGAAGGAGGGATAAATTTGGAATTTGGGATTAACAGGTTCGCACTACTAAATATAAAACAGATAAGCAACAAGGACCTACTGTGTGGCACAGGGAACTACATTCAATATCCTGTAATAGTCTATAATGGAAAAGAATCTGAAAAAGAATATACATGTATGTGACTGCATCACTTTGCTGTACGCCTGCAATACTGTAACTCAACTATACCTCAACTTGAAAATAGAGAGAGAGGCACTGAACAGGTAAACGAATCTATCATCACGGATTGCGATAAGCGGAAGAACAGAACAGGTGTCTCTGTGTGTGGGTGGCTCAGGCAAAGGTTGTATGGTCAGGGAAGGCCTCCTTATGGATCTGACCTGGGGCTGAGATCCACAGAAAAGCTGGATAGAGGGAGATCCAGGCAGAGTCAATAGCCAATCTAGGTCTAAGAGATCCAACCTCTCCTATCTCAGCTTGAACCCTATGCAGTGCTCAAGAGGGATGAGCTTTTGCTCTTCCTCATCTTCGGGAGGTTTGGGGGCCCTCCTGGGGTGAGGCATGTGACCCTGAATGCCCGGGAGGAAAAGGAAGAGCCCTTGTGCTCAGCTTCCCAGACCCACGGTGGCCCAGGATCAGAGGCTGCACTCTCGCAGGTGCTTGCTCTGGGCGCTGTCAGTTTTCCCCACGGGAAGCAGTCTTCTCCCTTCGGTTTTTATTCTCCCCCCAGCTCTGTAAACTGAAGAGGCCCAGCCTCTGCCAAGAGCTACATGGTCTGTTCCAAGCCCGCAGCTATTAGTCCTCATCGCTCAGGCAGATTCCATGACAGCACCAAACTGTTTTCCAAATATACCAGAAAGGTCACTTCCTGTTTTTTTTGTGTGTGTGTGTTTTTTTAAATTAAATATTTGCAGAGACCATACAAATAAGAAAGCAGACCATTTTGTAATGGACACAGCACAGAGTGGGACTTGGTCTCCTGGGACATGCCTCCTGAGGGGTGGGGAAAATGCTTTCTAAGGCTTCTCTGATGGAAGAAAAGGCCATGGAAACCTGATGGAAATACCAGGGCCTCCTGAGCTGACATTCCTCAAATTCAGAGGGAAGCGTCTTTTCTCTGTGATGAGTAGTTATACCCAGAGAGGCACTGAGGCAGGCAAAAAAGTCAGAGCCCCAGACTGAGCACATTCCCAGAACCTGGGAAAGGGCAGGGCAGCTGATTCTGGCCACGTGCGGCCTGCTGGGGACTGGCCCCAAGCTTTATCTAGTCCCTTAGGGACACACCCAGAGCGGATCGCCAGAGAGGAACCCGTCTCCTACCAGGGCAGCGCCTGACGCCCAAAGAGAGGCCCCCAGTGAGGCTTCCTTTGGAGGCAGCTGGGCATGGCCTTGGCCTCTCTGCACCCACAGAGCCAGAGCCACGCAGCCCTGGGGGCAGGTGGTGGGGAGACCTGCTTTGGGAGGCTGTGTGGTGCGAGGAAAGGGCAGGGTGCCAGAATCCCGCAAGGTCCCCACCTTCTTCTCAGGTCACTATCCTCCAGGAGCCTGCAAACCCCACACCCGCTGCACCTCCCTCCAGCCTGTCGGGCCACTTCTCAACCTCCTGCACACAGGTACCTCCTCTGTCAGGGACCTCTGTGTTAGAGGCCCCCAGCACCAGGACCAGGCCTGGGTCCTCTTCTCTACGTGCCCCCAGGGGTTCTCGCCGTTTCCCTTAACAGTCTGTGTTGATGACTGCCACAGAGCCCCAGGCCTCTCTTAAGACGAGCAGTCTAACCACCTACTTCGCCTTTCCCTTGGACACCTCCCCAGCGTTTCCAACTTCACACGTCTAGTCACAAACCCACTCCCGCTCCCCCCAGCACTGCCCCCCACCGTCCCCCCCAGCTCACTGCCAGCACGCGCTGTCCAGGCTACTCACGCTAGAAACCTGGGGCCATCACTCATGTCCAACCTGTCACCAGGTCCTGTCGTTTCCACTTGCAGAACGGAGCCTTGCCCCCCTCCCCTCCATGTGCACCACCTGGTCACCATCATCTCTCAGCTGCACCCCTGGTGGTGTCTCCTCACCGCCTCCCTGTTTCCTGCTTGCCCTCGACCCCAGGTCTGTGTTCTTCACAAGGGCCGGGGTGATGTCTGCACGTTAGACACTGGGTCACGCAGCCCCCCTGCTTTATTCAACCCTTGATGCTTTTCCACTCCACATCTGGCAAAATCCAAACTCTCTACACCAGCCCCTGACATCCTGCACTGATCTGGCCCTGCCATCTTCTGCAACCTTTTGTCTCATTGCCATTTTCTTCTCGCCCCATTTTGGTCTTTAATTCCTCAAACCAGCTCTTCCTGAAGGAAGGACAAGAAAGCAATGCAGTCCCAAGAAAACATTCTACAATGCTGGCTAAAGCATATACCCAGATGCATGTTACCCAAGCTTAAGTAAAATCCTGTTTAGAATTTTCAGCTATAATTTTAAAATCTTAAGAAACTTTTCAGTGATGTTGGGTTTATTCTCTGAACTCTGCCACCAAATTCTAATTTTTATCTAACTTTGGTAAAAACAAGTATTTGGGGGTATGCATTTTAAAACCCTCACCAACTCAGCTGCTCTCTCTCCCCCTGCGGCTGGGCAGTGTTAGGACTTCACGTAGGGCTGGGGCTGGGCATATGGGACAGTGATACGAACTCTTCAATCTGTGAAAGTCTGTGCTTCTATGGAGGTCTTTGGAAAGAGGAAGAATATTCCAATAAAATTACTGCGTGAAGACCAGGCTTACTGAGTCTCCCCAGGTCTTCTGTTGTTTACACATTATCTAAACTTGGTAAGAGCTCAGCTAAAATGTAAGGTTCCCAGAGACTCACAGTCTCCATCGTAATGTGGAAGGAGGGCCAGAAGGGAGAGTGGGATCACTTCTAAGCAGGCTGGCTGAAGGTCCAGGGGCTGGACTGAGCTCCAGCTCTGCCGATGCCAGGCCAGGTGGCTCTGGGCAAGGTCCTTCCCCCTCAGACCTCAGGGGTCTCAAGTGTAGAATGAAGGGGTAAGCTGGGCATCTCTGTGGTGTTTCTGAAACACGTCTGCAGTCTTTGACTCTCCTCCTATCAAGAGATGGAGTGTAATCTGTATTCCCTTGAATGAGCTGGCCGCAGGGACTTTGTTCTGACTAACAGAGTGCAACAGATGTGATGCTGTGTGACTTTCAAGATGGGGTTAGAAAAGGTGTCAGAGCTTCCACCCGGCCCTCCTTCGGGACACGTGTCTTTGGAGCTCTGAGCTGCATGTAGGACATCTGAGGCTGCTGTACTTTGGGGAAGCCCACACCAGCCCTGTGAAGTGATCACATGGAAAGGTCCCGAGATGGCATGAGAGAGAAGCAGCAGGCAGCCCCTAGCTGTGCTGGCCCCTAGCTGTTCCAGCACAGGCCACCACCTGCAATTGCATGGGAGATCCAAGCCAGAACTGTCCAGCTGGGCTGTCCCCAAATTCCTAATGCACAGGAAAAAGCATGAAAGATACCACATTACTGCTGTCACTTTAAACCTCTAAGTATTGGGGGTGAAATGTTATGTGGCGGTGGATAAACAGAGTGATCGCTAATGTTACTTCCAGTTCGGGGTCCCTCTACAGTTCCTCTATAAGTCGATGGAAAGCATGCCCCAAAACCACTGCGGAGAATGAAAAGAAGCAAGAGATTATCTCTATATCAGTTCGTTCATCCATTTATGCAACGAACTTTTACTGATCACTCAGTGTGTACCAGGCTTGGGACTAGATGCTATAGATACAAAAACAGTGAGACACCAGAGGCCCCTGAGGGGCTTTCAAGGTCTAGTTAGGGAGGTCGACTCAAACACCCGTAATTCTTAACCTGCCCCAACGGACAGGGGTGCACATGTCGGAATTCTGGAATCACTGGGGAACAGCTTCAAATTATACTATATCTTGCCTCCCTCAGGGATTCTAATAATGCCAGGTGGGGGATGTGGTGGGTGCTTTCTAGCTGATATCACTACCCCTGTCAGCCTCTGTTACTGATGGAAGGCTGTTGTGGCCCACACATGTGACGAGAGAGAAAAGAGTTTAGGGACCACTTCTGCATATGAATCTTTTAAAACTTTAAGAATCTTTAAAAAGCTTGGTCATTAAGAGCTGTAACAATAAGATGTACAAGGCAGAGTGGGGCTCAGGAGTCCAGTTACTTATACACAGTCACTAACTTTAAGGAAATGACTCCCTCCCCTCCTTTATATTTATTGTTCACTGGGCACCGGGGATTCAGCAATGAATAAAACAGACTCTCTGCCCTCACGAAGCTCGCGTTCTGTTGGAGAGACTCACACTAACGAACAAAGAGAATAAACATCAGGGGGCAAGAGTGCTGTGGAGACAACCAAAGGAGGGCAAGGGAGTGAGGTTTTCTAGGAGTGGACAGGGAGCCTCTCTGGGAGAGGGACACGGGTGCGGGAAGGGAGCGGGGCAGGCAGATACCTGGGAAAGTGTGCCAGGCAGAGGGAACAGTATGCAAGAGGTGGGGCCTGCCTGGCATCCAGAAAGATCCCAAGGAGGCTGCAGGGCTGGGGTGCAGCGAATGGGGGAGAAAGAAGGCTGAGGGTGGCCGAGACCTTCCAGGATCCTGGAGGACAAAAGTTGACTCGGAGTTTTGCTCTGATTTGACTTCACCCTTTCAGTGGCATTTCCAACTGAATGCTTTAATGCTGCCCCCAACGCCAGTTCTCAGAGCCTCCCACCAGTGTAGGGGGAGTTAGGTCTGGGGGCAGCCATGCGTCTCTTCACACATCCCTCACAGGCACAGACAGTGTACGCCCGGGGCAGGGCCAGCAGGGTTGGGGCCCTCCCGTCTGAGGCTGAAGGAGGAACGACGTCCTCACTCCATGCCTCCTGCCTCTGGATAGAGGCATGGCTCAGAATCCACGTGACACAACATAGGAGAATACTGAGGGAGTAAAGCCTCCCTTAGAACCTGGGAGAACAACATGTCTGCAAGCCAGGGACTGTCAGACTTGAGCAGAGAGTACAGATTCCCCTGTGCCTTTGGCCCACATTACCACAGTCTGCACAGGACTCCAGTCCCTGGGTTCAGTATCCCAGCCCTCTGGCCCCTACCTCCAGGCACTGGGTCTTCAGGGGACAGCCCGCTCCCAGGCCTAGCGTCCTCTTCCCTGACAAGGCAGAAAAGATAAGGGCTCCCTGCTTTGTCACCATACAGGTGCTGATACATTTGTCCCACATCTGCCTTCCCAACTGGTTCCAGGAGGAGAGGCACCAACCCTCTTGTCACTGTATCCCCTGCACACAGCACAGCACGACACATGGACGATGCGCAATAACTATCTCCATGGGAATGCGTTAGTGAACAAACAAAATAAGAACTGAAGAACATCTGCACTCTTAAGCCTGTGATGGAAACCACCATGTGAGCCCTGGCTCCTGACCAAACAAATAACAATGGTAATAATAAGATAAAAAATGGCTGCCAATTACGGGGTGTATGTACTATGCATCAGATATGGTTAGAAATGCTTTCCATATCATCTATTTTCGCTTCCCAGTAGCCCTGCACAATTAGATCCCTTTTACATACAGCGAGGACCTACTGGATTCCCGATTCACACCCAGAGCTGGCTGGCTCCTTAGGCCCAAGGCCTCAAAGGCAGGGCCTCTCTTTGGCTCAGGGAAGCAGAGGATGTGGGAGCCGAGGACAAAGTGAGATTAAAGGGGCAAAAGTGGCAGAAGGGGCTGACTGGGAGAAGGGAGGTTCTCCTTGGCTTCATTTATACCCGTCGCCACCTGGTCCCCTGACCCACCAGGGTTCTGCTCCAGCTTTGAGAACCACAGAATGTTCCTTAACTACCTCAGTCACTCACTCAACGCTTACTAAATACAGACTCTTCCCAGCACGGGCACTGGAGGTACACTGGGAGGCACTGCATTATTTAACCCTCACAATGAGGCAACTCTGAGTCCATGGCTCAGAGAAGTTGCGTGGATCACCCAAGGTCCTCTAAGCAGTTCGTGACCAAATCAGACCTTGAACCTGGGTTTCCTCATCCCCGATTCCGAGAACATGCTTCAGGATGGTTCGTTCTGAGGACAGCTCTGGCTTGACGTGGGTGATGCTGCCTCTGTCTCATCCCCACCATAGAATGCCCTGCCCCTCTGGCTTGTTTCAGTGCAAACGGCTCTGCCCGCCTGGGCCAAATACACCGTACTAACGGGGATGAGGAGCTTTCAGAGTGACTGACTGAGCACCCACCACAGTGCCAGCTCCAGAGCACCTAATAAATGTTTTCAAAAAGAACGCATGAGTGAATGAGTCAGGAGAGATACACAGTGGATCTGCTAAAGTGAAAGAGTTCAAGAGAGTGTGTGATTGTATATCCTCTGAGTGCCTGACGGGGTCCTGTCCTGAATTTAATAGTGACGGGCCACTACGTGAGAGCCCTTCACCCCAACAACTAGAGCCAGGCAGAGAGAGAAAGCAAGCCAGGGATCTCGATGACAGGAAAAAAATCCCATGCTGAGCCACCACTGGATCTGCCCCCAACAGAGAAATGCGGCCCCACGAAACCACCATGGTTTTACAGCCGCTCGCTGAGAAGAGTCCACTTGACAGGTGACACTGACAAGTGAAAATGACAAGAAAAAAGCTTCTCTTGCCTATGTCAACCCTAAATTTGGGCATATCAAAGACATGCTTGTAGCTTCTTAGCTAATAAAGTCATTTATAAAATACATTAGAGTCAAATTTCATTTGTCTAATTACTCCTTAGGGAATGACTCACTCCAGATCACCAAGATTCCCACACTGTTACTCTTTTAAGTATCAAAACCTTATGTGGAGACAGAAAGCAGATTAGCGGTGGCCTAGGACTGGGGAGGGTTGGAGGACTGGGGAGGGTTGGAGGCCTGGGAAGGTGATAAGCTAAGGGTGCGGGGTTTCTTTTGGGGGGAATGAAAATGTCCTAAAATTGATTATGGTGACAGATGCACAACTCTGTGAATATACTGAAGGCCAATTAATTATATACTTTAAATGGGTCAAAACAAATTATCTCTCAATAAAGCTGTAAAAACAAAACCCCTTATCTGAATTACAGTGGATAGAAATTCTTCTCAGGTACTGCACTAGTACATTAGAGTATTACCCACTAACCTTTTCTTAATGATTTAAGATCAGTGCTGTGTGCATTGTTTTTCATATCTGGTATAACATGGCAATGTTCTCAGTGTTACTATAAGATACGGGGCAGTTTGCCCTACAATAAACAGCTCCATATTTTTTCTGCTTTATTTTTTCTAAAAATGCCCTTTACTTTCACCATAAAGCTTGGTGGTTAAGCTCATGTACTTGGGTCATGTATTACTTACTGACTTATTGGCTGTGTGATTTCTGGTGAGTTATAAGATCTCTCTGGGCCTCAGTTTCTCCATATGTAGAATAACAGTTCCAACCTCCATGGAAAGTTGTGAGGATCAAATAAGGTAAGGTGTACAAAGCATCTGATGCTGCTCTTGGTGGCGGTAAGCCGAACTGAAATGTAGCCATCAACACTACTCCCACCACTCTCAGTGCAGCTGCTAGAGCAGCCCTTCCGAGCTATAGACTCGGAAAACAGAAAACTCACAGTCTGCTCAGTAAGATGAAACGGGGTCTGGGGGTGCAATTTTGTGATTGGACTATGGGACATCCCATCAGATGGCTCTGAGCTTCAGTGATATTAGCTAATTTGTCCCAGTTCACCCTTAATCAGAAAAATCTAGAGGCTTGGTGAGGTCCCCCAAGATATCCTGGCATCTGGGAGGCTGGTGCCCAAGGGGACACAGTGTCCCACAACACTTAAGGCTCTCTCTAGACCAATGACTCTTAAAATTCAGAGGTCACAGACACATTTGAGAATCCGAGGAAAGCTACAGACATTTTGCCTAGAAAAGTATACATGTGCACATACGTATAAAACTGTACCCATGTTTACAGGAAAATCTTGAATACCAGAAGCCTGTTTGAAAACCCTGGCTTGGGACTTCCCTGGTGGTCCAGTGGTAGAGAATCCTTGTTCCATTGCAGGGGACGCGGGTCCAGTTCCTAGTCAGGAAACTAAGGTTCCACGTGCCGCAGGGCAACTAAGCCCGTGTGCCACAGCTACCGAGCTCAAGTGCCACAACTAGTGAAAAAACTCGCATGCCACAACTAGAGAGAAGCCTGCATGCCATAACGAAGGATCCCGCATGCCTCAACAAAGATCCCACGTGCCACAAGTAAGACCTGACGCAGCCAAAAAATAACAATAGTAAATTGTTTACATTATTTACAAAAATAAAATAAAATAAAAACTCTAGCTATAAACTTCATATAACCCCAGCATCCACAAGGTTCCGTGGCTGGGCCCCAATGCTCCCACAGCAATTGGGACAGAAGGCTCCCTGACCCTGGCCAGATAAACAGTCCTGGGAGCTGACTGCCGCATCCTGGTCACTGCAAACATCTGCATCCAGGGGATTCCCAGCAACACTAAGTCAGAACAGGATACAAGCCTGATGCTCCGGAAGCTACTGTAGGGCAAGGCCCCAAAGCCTCGCTGATAAGCAGCTGGGGAGTTCCAGACCCAGGGCAGCTGCCTGCCAGATCAGACTCTTACTCTGCCAACAGAGAAGAGCAATCTTAGGAGAGGTGACAGAGGCAGGGCAGGCCATGAGAGGGAATTCGAAGGAGGTGGAAACTCCCCAAACTCCCAGGACTACTAGGAATTGGACAGAGAAATAAAGGCTGGAGATTCTGCCCTAATGCAAGAAGATGGAGCTGGAAAGGGGTAGGCTAGCTGGGGGCAAGGGAGGTGGATGCACCACGGATCAGAGGCTGTTAGAAAATGTTTAGATACCATAAAAATATGAACACTGACCCAAGGTGGCCATACTTCCAGGCAGGACATTCTATGTTCTATGAACTGCATTTTTCTTACGACTGGAAGGGACCTAAACCATCTCTCCTTATCAGATCACTGGGCTGTACTTGTTTTGGGGGGCTGGGTTTTGCTTGCTTTTGCTGTTGTACCACAGTATTACAATTCCCATAATGTGCCCTAGTCTTTATGAAAATACCTTTACAACAAACAATTGGTGGACAGGAAAGTTGGCATCATGCCCAGAGTTGCTAATAACTCCTGTGCATGATTCCATCTGCTTAAGTTGATGGCTGAAGAAACCCATTCTCTTTTAAGCCACCAGAGGTAAACTGTCTTTCTGATGCCATAGAGAAACTGTGTAAATGGAATCATGATTGAAATTGCAGTGTGATGTTACATAACTTCTGAAAAGCGCCATCCTGCCTCTTCTTCATGGGGCCCAAATTCCTCTCTAATTTCATTTGGAATCTATTTCTTTTCCTTCTTCAAATGGAAATAAAGGTATTTAGGCAAACACTCATGATACTACAAGAGAGTGGTATGAACAATGTGACTACCCACCTGGTTTAGTTTCTTTTTCCTGCTCGCATCTCTTCAGATTTTCCACTGTTGACTAATCAATGTGGAAATTCTAAGGAACCAGAAGAAAAACAAAACTTAGAGCCAGACACACTCTAGGGTTGTAAACTGAAACCATCTTCTAGGAATACAAGCTGACAGTATCTACTAACACAGTAATCATGCACATCCTTTGGATCAAATATCTAGGAATTTATACTGTAAATATGTTCACGTAAGTAAAAGAATGTGAAGCAAAACATACTGTGTAAAAGTAAAAAAAAATAAATAAGAGAGGAAACAACTTAAATGCCTGTTAACAGCAAAAAAGAGTTAAATTACGGTGTCTCAATACGATGAGAAACTATACAGCCATTACAAAGAACGAGGGAGATTTTTGTCATACTGAAATGGGAAAATGTACATGCTCTGTTGTTAAAAAGTAGTGTAAAATTGTATGTATTACTGCTTTTTAATAAAAAAAAATGACCATGATTGTTTATGCTTAGAAAAAAGTACAGCATTTGTGTATATACACAATTTTTATATCTACATAGAAAAAGGCAAACAGCAAACTATAAACCGTGGCTCTATGTGGGACTCAGAAAAAGGAATGAAAGACTTCATTTTTTACATTAACTATTTCTGTTTTAGTTGAAAAATTTTACAGAGGCATACGTAACTTTCATAATCATTATACCTGCTATCTCAAATTCTAAAACATCAAAAGTGGGGACAAAAGACATTTTCAAACAAAAACTGTGCAAGTTTACCACTGATAGACTCCAAAAACATTCTCCAACAGAAGACAAATTGAACACAGAAAATAAGGGAGATTTTAGAATCAACAGTGAGCAAAATTAGTAAGTATACTGGTAAATTTAAAGAAGTACTGACCAAGTGAAACAAAGCTAAATGAGGAGGTAAAAACAAATTTGACAATACTACATATTTGACAATAATAACACTGAAGACGGAAGAGAAATCAGACTTAAATGTTGTAAGGTCCTTGATTATTCAGGGCAAACACAGAAATACTGTTTAATTTTAGATAACATATCCATGATGCATATAGAAATTTAAAAGGTAAAAGCAACAAAATATAGAAATAGAATGCATAAGTTCTAAATCAGTTAGCATGCTGCTGGGTAGAAAAGCCTAATCATCCAAAAATGCCACCCTTCCCAAGTTACTACATAATTTTAATTAAATTCCAATAAGAATACCAATAGGTTTTTTGGGTGGGTGAATAAGAAAAAATTATTTTAGGGTTCATATGGAATAATAAGAATTCAAGAAAATTAGCCAAGAAATAGTAAAGATAATTATAAAAAATAGGGGATCTGTCTCACAATAAAAACTTACTATAAAGACATTATAATAAAAAGATATGGTATTAACATAAGAATAAACAAATAAGCTGTGGATTAGAATAGCAAGTTCAGAAACAGATACAATAAAGGAACTTATTTATGACAAAGATGGTTTTCAACACAAAACAGAAAAGATGGCTTATTTAATAAATGGTGCTGGCCTATCTAGAACAAAGCTTGATCACTACCTCTCACTATGTATAAACATAAATTCCAAAGGGATTAAAGGTTCAGGATTAAACTAATTAAAGCCATAAAAGGATTAGAAAAACATTTAGGAAAACATTTATGTAACTTTGAGGTGGGGATATTATTCCTAAACAAGGCAAGAAATTCAGCCACTATGAAGATAAATATAGAAACAAATTAATAAACATAAAACAGATTAAGAAAAATATCTGCAACACATATGGAATCCTTAATATATAAACAGAGAAAGAGCTCCTACACCTTGCTGAGAGAAAGGCAAATGATCCATAAGAAAAATGGGCAAAGGAAATTCACAGAAAAGGAAAATGAAATGGTCAATTAACATGAAACAAATGTTCAATCTCACTAGTAGTAGAGAGTATATAAAAGTAAGACACCATTCCCCATTAGCTTTGTCATAAATAAAGCAACAGACATGGAAGGAGGGAAGGAGAGATGGAGGAAAGGAGAGAGAATATCTAATACTGGTAAAGATTTAGGGAAATGGAAGTATTCACATATTGCTGGGGAGAATGTAAATTATCAGAACTCTTTGTAAAGTAAGATGGTATTACTTATTAAAATGTCAAGTATGTAGACCATTTAACCCAGCAATACTATTTTTGAAAATGTGATCTATAAAAATAAGAGGTTAGGGCCTTATTATTCCATGGTAACTGGTTTCCTTGCTACCTTGCTTGGGTGTAAACAGAGTTCTTTCTGGAGGTTTTCTCATAAATGAAAACACTGCAGGAATACCAAAGGAAGCAATGCTTGCATTAGTGATTTATAAACAGCAGCATGGTACCAACATCAATCAACTATTGAGGATTTAAGACTTCTGAAGTGTAGTTGCTCACGTAATCTCACTTTGGGGTTGCTGGAAAGTTCGGGAAAGCATTGTTTTGTTTTCGGTCAAGTTCCCTTTTCTGATCAAGAGACTGTCAGCTGTATCCCCCTTTGTAGCCTCTGTTATACCTGAAAGAAGGTGTTTAACGAAACTATTGAGATATTTTTTTCCTACACTGTATTTATAAATATCTCGCGAAGTTTCTAGGTTTCTTTGTCTTCTGGACTTAAAATTTGGAGACCTTCTTAGCGGCGGTATTACATATTGTGGGAATCCATCACTGCACTGAGCACCCATTATGGTAGGTAATCCTGTGATTGAATCTGTTTAACGTATACAAGGACTGGAAGGTCAACAAAAATGAAAGGGATAAGACAGTCATTATATTTTGTTAAACATCTTTCCAATAAAAATACTACTTTTACCTTAAAACAATAAATAAAAGGACCAGTGAAGAAAGATATGTACATATAGATATTTAACGCAACAATGTTTTTAGTAAGAAAAAAATGGTAATAACGAGTATCTGTCAAGGGAGAAATGGTTGAATATGTTGTGGTACCTCTAGATCTACAGCTCTGAAGTTATTTAAGAGTGAATCAGATTTGTACCTACCCGTGACATATTATTTAGTGGGAAAAATAAACTGCAAAATAATAAAGTACAATCCCACTTCTGACAAAACATAAAAACCACATACATACACAAAATATCCATCTACGTAGGAGCCTGGAGAAAGGTATGGAAGGATATACACCAAACTGGTTATCTCCGAAGAGTGGAAATGGGGAGCAAGGAGAGGGGAGTGATTATAAACTTTTTCTTTATACATCTTCAAATTGTTTAAGTAGTTACAACAAGCACCTGCCTCACTTTAGGGAAAAATAAAGAAAAACAACAACAACAAAGCAATACGCACATGAGAGCAGAGAAAGAACACTGGTAAACTATGTCACACACTACCCATGTATCTTTACATGGGATAGTTAACTGCACTGACTGTCACTTTCTTTTTTGGTCAAATAGAATAGGTCTTTCAACCTATTATTTTAATAGGTGGAAGATAAATTTTTTAAAAAGCTTCATGAAAGGGAATAAAAAGTGTACTTTATTTCCTAAGCATTTATGTCTTTTAAAAGGGAAAAAATTTTTTTTCACTTAAAAAAAAATGCCCCCCTTTAAAAATCCAAAAGCAAGCCTAAAGCTTTGGCTTGAAATTGCCCTGCTTAGGTGGTGTGTGGGCTGGTTCTGAGCTGTTGACTTTTCCATGGCTCCGTGCCCTTGACTGCCTTCCTCCCCAAACCCAATTAAATATACTCCCAGGCGTCTATGTTTGCCGGGAACTAAAGTCCAGTAAACCGCAGCATCTCTGCTCACAAGGCTCTCTTGGCCTCCAAGCAGATGCTCTGGCTTCTATATCAAATGGGTCCTGGAATCCAAGAAGTGAAATGGGTTGTTTTGTAACCCATTCTGGTGGAAGGAGAAAGGAAGGAAATGGTTTATCCCAGTGGATGAAATGAAAGAGAAAAGAGGAATAGCATTCACAACAAGCTCTTGAAGGAGAACCACCTCTGCTGAATTTTCCATTTCGGGGTTACCTGGAAGGTACACTCTGCCCTTTCCTGGTGGCATGCTTCACTTTAACTTTTATTTTATTTCATTGATAAGAAATCTTTTATTGAAATTCGAATGATACCTCATGTGTCTACATCACTTCATATTTTACAAAGCAGTTTAAGATACTTTAACCTATTCAATCTTCACAATGACTCTGGGATCAGATAAGCATCATTCCCATTTACAAATGAAAACAACACCCAGAGAAGTTAAGGATACTTTAAGGTCACAGAGCAAGTGGGTAACAGAGTGGCAATACAAACTCAGGTCTCCAAACCCAAGTCCAGTAGGGAGCGCACACTGGAAGTAAGAAAAAGGAAGTACAATTGGCTCTTGGGAGTAACAGATCTTTCCTGCCCCTTGTGAAAAAATTATAGACTGGGAGGACTAGTCTATGCCACCTCAGAGAGAAATTTTGCTCCTATACTGGAATACAGCTGCTGAATAAGGGAAGGAAACCCCCCTGCAACGCCAGGCCCCTCCGTCACTTTCCTAACCTTCCCCTGATCCTAATTTTCACCCTCTTCTCTCTTCCTTTCCCCTCTAGGCTTTAGCCACACTGTCCTCCTTTCAGTTTCCCCAACATTCTAAAGGCTTTCCTGCCTTGGGCCTTTCACCTGTGTACCTCTCTCTACCTGGAGTGTATTCCTTCCTACCCCACAGCACCCTCTCCCCTGACTCCCGCCTTAGCTATAGGCATAACTGACTCCTCCTTATCTCCATTTAAACACCACCTCTTCAAGCAACGCATCCATCACTCATCCTGTTTATTTCATAACACCACCATTAGTCCTTGTAAGCTTCATATGAGGAAGGACCACGCCTGTTCTATATAGCCCTGTCCACCTATCACCTTGCCCAGTGCCTAGCAGATATGAGGTGCTCAATAAACACTGGCTGAATACACGAAAGATTTACTGAAGTGAACCGAAGTCTCAGCTTAATTGCTACTCTCTTGGGCCTTCTACAGCACTGTCCCTCTCTTGGGGAACATAATCACACGTGCTAGAGTCATAGAGTCTTCTTCCTATCAGGCTGTGAGCTACTTATAAGTCTTGCTTACCTTGGTATTGCCCATAGCACCTCCCATAATGCCGAAAACACAAAGGGCTCAACAATGGGTGAACTCACACATACGTACAGGAAAGTACAAAGGAAAGCTGCAGCCCCTAACCAACCGCAGGTAGTGCTTTCTCCCCACCATGGGACCGCAACACAGAACAGAAGCATCTCTGAGATATGTAAATAGGGAAGCTGCCCAGGCTGAAATTAAAATGAGCCAAAACTCCAGGTGCAGCAAGTGTGCGGGTGAGGGGATGCGGGCATGAGCATGGACTGCTGACGGGAGCTTACACAGGCAGACACCTTTCCGGGGGCAAACTGGAAATGTGTATCAGAAACCTAAGAAAGGGCGTGCCCTTTGACCTTGCCATGCCTTATTTAAAAATCAGAGAAGTGAAATCATTGGGTGATGATTTCAGTATGTTTTTCTGTACTCTCACTTTTCCTTCCATGAACATGTTCTAATTTTGTAATCTGAAAAAAAGAAGCCACAATATAAATGTTATAAAAACAAACCAACAGAAAACTTGGTGGTGATTTTAGACAACAGAATCACCCATTCCTCGGATTCCTCACTAAACATGGGATAGCAGATTCTGGGTCCTCTAAGGTGGGGCCGCTTGTACTTTGTGAGGAGCTCCTTTCCCTCCTCTGAAGCCGTGGTGGGTAGGAAGGTGCTGGGGGTGAATGTTTCAGCAGGAGTGGCTCTCATTTCTCCGTAAAGCAAGTGCTGGCAAAGCTCTGGGTATCAGGAAGTGGAGGGAGCGTGGGGGTAATGAACCCAGCTCAGGATCAGGACCTTCGTCCACCGGATGCTGAGCCGCTGTAATTATTCACTCACTTGCCTGTCCTCCTGATGCTCTGAGAACTGCACCAGATCAGAGGCTGGTCCTTAATCAACCAGTTCCTTCAGCCTCTGCTCAGTACCCATCCACCCTCAGCAGGTTTACTGAACGTCAGAGACCACAGCCACAAAGTACTAAACACAATTACTGACCCAGCTCCCTGGGACATAATAAAAATGCATTAGCAACCAAATACTTCACTTCTTTAGTGCCTTGAAGGTCCATTATTCAGTTCAGAAGAGCCAAGTTGAAGACCAGCAATTTCTTGGAAGATTAGAGACTTTGTTTAAAGTTAGGAAATGCTGGCCTCCTCTGGTCAGAGCAGATGTGTTTTCATTTGCGATTTGGAATCCCTTAGCATGGCAACTGACTGCAACTCCAAAGAAACCACTCTTTGAAGAAGTAGTACTCAAAGTTTTTGTGAGGCATTTCTGAAAGATTTCCAGGAGGCAGTGAGCTCAGCCTTGGGTTGTGATTAATGACTTGTTTCCAAGAACCTTACATTTTCCACGTCTGTCTCCACTTAGGAACCACTTCTGGCCCCTCGTGAAAGCACTCGGCGGAGTGAACTGGGAAAGCTCAGCTGCTTGTCACACTCAGAAAGTAACACCTGCCACCAGCTCTTTCCTTCAGCGGCTGGGCCAGGGACCTCGGGTCCCAGGAGAACAGCACCCACCCACTCCACCTTGGCCCTCAGCACTTAAGCGGTGACAGGAAACAGTGCCGAAGCTTGGATGACAGAGCCAGCATGGCCGCTCCAGGACCCAACAGGGGGTGGGGCTCAAAACTGAGGAGTTCAGAGATGACTTGGGCTCCTCACACAAGTGCCATCCTGTGACGGAGGGGGCGGGGCCCGTGACGTCACTAACATTCGCCTTCTGGAAACCATAAAGCAGCTAATCCCGAGCACGTGTTTCTGGACCAATTAAGTGCGTCATGAGCCTTGTCCTGTTTTGTCCTCAGGGGAACCCTCTGAGGTAGGTATAATGGTGACCCCCTCCTCACTTTTCAGAAGAGAAGCATGCTCTGTGAGGGGGGTGATCTGTCCAAGATGGTTCAACTTCCCATCCAACCCTAGTCCTAGTGACAGGGACTGGCGACACCTATCAGCCCAGCGGCCACAAATGCAAGTGCCCACAAGGGCCAAGGGCCAGGCAGGAGACCAGAGAGCAACAGACTGGATACGCATTCAAATGCAAACAGAAATAAACACCCTCCTGCCAGAATATCACCTCCTCACCACCGCCTGAGGAAGAGGGACGGCTTTTTTAATCAGCCAAAGTCTCAAGATCCAGGGGGCTTGAGATCTGGGTGAGGCCAGGATGGAGGCCTGGGCCCTCCCGCTGCACGTGCCCAGGGGTGGTGCCCTGGCAGCAACGGTCCACTTTCAAAGGGCTTGGCTGCTGGGGAAGATATGCTGCAGCTCTCAGAGATGCCAAGGAGCTTTAAGAACCCTCCAGTTAACCACAATCTTAGTCCAAACAAATAGTTTTAAATATTGCATCTTCCTGAGGGGTACAGTCTCTGATGGCCTTAAAGAAAAAAATCCCTCAAGTTGGCCAGCTCAGGTCTGGCACTCCCTGGTGGTCTACTGGTTAGGATTCGGCGCTCTCACAGCTCAGGTTAACACTAGGAAGGAGCTCGGGATGATACGGGAACGTACAGTGGAGATGCACGCTGTTGGTGGAGTTAGGGAATGATGATAGTGACCACCTGGTGTTACGTGAAAGGGTGAGCACAGCGCCGGGCTTGGCCCTTACCAGGCGCGCAACACCGTTCATTCTTTTTTTCTCCTCCCTCCCCCATGTGCGCACACACCACACTGAGACGTTCTCCTTCAGACACACAAAACCTGACAGCACTTTAAACTCAGAAGTAACTTAATATTGCCTGTTTATGTCCTCTTTTAATTTTCCTAGAGGCACCAGTTTTTACCCCCTCTAGGATACTGAAAGCTAAGGGCACTCTGCTCCTCAAGCCCTGAGGGGCCTCCTCACAGGGGAAAGAGATTTCGGTGGTTCATTTCAAACTGGACTTGGAAACAGAGCTGACCCTTGAACAACACAGGGGTAAGGGGCACCGATCCTCCGTGCAGTCGAAAATCCACGTGTAACCTTTACAGTTGGCCCTCCGTATCCTCGGGTCCCCATCCACAGATTCAACGAACTGTGGATCATAGTTCCGTAGCACATATTCACCGGAAAGCATCCGCAGGACGGTGGACCCTCGCAGTTTAAAGCTGTGTTGTTCAAGGGTCAACTGTTCAAGCGATCATCTAGTTTCACCCCTCACTGAGGAAACTGAGGCCCAGAAAGTGAAACACTTGCCCAGGGTCCCACGGTTTCCTTGGATGGCCCTTCTATTATATGGTGGTTCTTTTTTTTAAAGCTGAAGGCTTTCCTCTTTAACTGTGACTTTTCAACCACTTTTACCTGCTAGGAGGGTAGGTGGAGCACACACAGCACCTGCAAGCCCTGTATCTCAAGCCACCTGAGAACCCTCAGCTCGGCACCCACTGGTGCGGCCCCCTCCCTTCCCCTGCACAGAGCGGCTCCCTCAGTTTAAAATCCTTTAGACAGAACCCAACAAATAAAGCACCCAAGGACTTCCATGTTCTGTTTATTTTCTAGGAATAAACAGCACATTTTTTAAAGGAAGCAAAAAAAAGACCACAAAGCCAAAGTTAAAGATTTTCATCTTGGAGTTTCCTACGCAGCCACTGTGGCACCCGCGCATAAGTGTTGAGGTATGCTCCTGAAACCTAATCGTATCTGTATCTTAAATTTAAAATACTGATGTTACATCTGACAGAGGAAGGTTATGGGGAATTTTCATTTGCAGAGATATTTCTCTCTAGAATGTTTAAGATTTTTTGTACCACCCTGGTAATCAGAAAAATGAATTAAAGGTTTTCCAAACACCAATTTCTAAGGGAAGATTTATTTCCTCCCCTATATTTGGGCCAAGGAGCTGCTTTTGAAGCTCTAGATACTCTGTCAAAGTTCTCTGAGTAACAACGTAAAACAGCATCTGACTGGAGCCCATCTGTGAGCCTTGAGGTTCAGACTTTAGGCCTAGGCAGTTTCAGAAAAAGCCATAATTTTCAGAGCAATAATATATCATAATTTAAAAATAGACACTGTGTGACCAACAAGCTGGAAAGCAAGCTCTCCAGAGAGCCCTGCCGCCAAGACTGCTTCTCCCTGGGGGTGGGGGCCGCGACGGAGAAGAAAGTTCTACTTACAAGAGCAGAGAGTTCCTTCAAAGTCCAGTGGTCCTCAGTCAGCAGGGAAGGTTGAATTTAAGAAGCCAGCGTTCAAAACGCCTCCCTTCCAAGGGTAAGCAAGATTAGCAGAGCGGGCCAGCGGGTGCAGGCAGGATCTCTCGTGCCCTCTCTCTCTCCCTCTCTCGGCGGCTCCTAAATGAAACGCACTTCGAGGTTTTAGTGGGTGTTTCCCATGTCTCGGGCCAAGTAAGTCCCCATTTGTTGTAACCCAATGCTCAGCCTGATGATGTCAACCACTCAGCTCCCTTGCTCAGCTTTCACCTCTCCATCCACAGGAGAGATCCATTTCCTTTGGACAATGAGCCGCGGGGGCTGCAACTGCATCCCGGGCCGGCACATGTGCCTAACATCCTTCCTTCCATTTTCAACACTGCAGCCTTACTGACAAAAGGCTTCCTATCTGCTCCCTGGGCCAGGACTCCCGGTGTAAATCCCTTTGCCTTAGTCACTGCTGACCGTGGGCTTATCTAATTTGCTGTCCTGTGGTCTAATTCACTTCTTTGGTGTGTGATACACTAGTTAGGGTGGCGAGCTGCACCCCCACTCTGTCCCTCCCCCCATCGCTTTCTTCCTGCTCAGTTTTCCAAGACGTTGAATTCCTCCCTCAAGTTTCCTAGGTGCATGCTGGACAGAGTGCGTGGGTCTGTCCTTCACTGGGGGAGATGCCACGTGCCCACGCCAAAGGCTTAGGAAGAGCACTGGTCTGTTGCCTGGGGAGCTGGGTTCTGGTCCCGGTCACACTCCTCACTGAATGAATGACCTCAAGCAAGTCACCTCTCTCTCTCTGGACCTCAGTTTCCCCATCAATAAAATGAGGGCTTGGTGTCTTCCACTTCTAAAATTCAGTGCTGGATGAGCTTATCAACACATACAACATAAGGAAGTTTACTACAAGCTGGCTGACCACACGCTCGAGGGAGGGAAGAACCCTGGAGGGGTCGGAGGCCACTGCTCAAGATGCCTGGCTCTGCTCAGGCTCCTTCAACCCCCTTTCTGGTGGGGCTGAACTGTTTCTCTAGGAGAAAACCCCCAAGAATTCACTGAACAAGTCCTGGGGGGACATGGGAAGAGGCAGCATCAACTACTAGATAGGATAAAGCAGCAAGAGACTTTAACTGTCCATTCTAGACTCATCAGCCCAGGGATGGCACCAGAGGAATCCACATAACAAACCTTGCTAACGAGCCCTTTTCTTCCATTAGCTCCCCCATTTATATACCTTTGCACAATTTTGCCACTACTAGAAACTCAAAGTCCTTTCCCTTCCTCTTGCCACGTCTCTAAAAGTTTATTATTCTTTTATGAAAATGCTGACACCCATGTAAGTTACTCATCTCTGGATTACGATCTCTGAGTGCACCCATGTGTATGTATAATGCATGTGCTAATAAACTTCTGTTTTTTTCTCTTGTTAAAAAAAAAAAACTTAACTGTCCTAAGGGACTAACATGGAACAGCAGTGGTTACTAGAGATAATAATTAATCTCTTGCATTTGTAGAGTGCTTGATAGGAAAGACAAAGCCTCTCTGCTTTTGTGCACAGCGCGGAGCAGCGGGACCTGTATGGTGATTATGAGCATCAATCTGGGAGCCAGGGATGCAGAGCTGAATCCTACGTGACTTAACTCTTCTGAACTTTTCTCTCTCTTTCTTTTCTTTCTTTCTCTCTCTCTCTCTTTCATTGCAAAATGGGACACTAGGGCCTCTATTTTAGGATAGTGGGAATGAAATAACACGTTAGGGAACTGAAAGTATTTGGCACATGAGTGATGATAGATGGTGGCTCTCAGTGTTGTACGTAACAATTTCCTTTGATTCTCATTCGAGGAGAATTAGGTCCCCAAGGAACTGCATTATTAATCTCCTTTTCCTGGATAGGAAAATGAAACACAGAGAAGTTAGGTGACATGCCTGAGGTCACACAGCTAAGATGAAAGGGCCAGACTTGGAAACTGAGTTTTTTATCTCCTACTGAGGCCAGCACACATGCCACACAGCTGCCAATGCTACTCCACCCAAAATGGTTACTCCACCGAGCTTGGCCCTTAGTTCTAAATGGGATCATCTCCATTTTGAAAAACAGGCTAAGCTTCTTAAAACCAGTGGAAAAGGGGTGGGAGGGAGAATTTTCCTGGATTCAACCAGGACTGGGATGGGGAAAGGTAGTCAATCTACTGACTAATAGGAAACATATCTGGCCACTAGGTAAGAGGGGTGCTTACCTGCTTTTCTACCAAAATACTGTGTGGCCTGAAGCAAGTCTGGGCTTTAGTCACCCCTCCCCCAAAAGAGGCAGATCTGATTTGCCTTAAAGCTACTTGGGACTAAAGCTCTACTGGGAAAGAAGCTATTTGTAGGTGGGAGGAAGGTTGTGGTAGTTTGTGACTTAAGAATTTTAATTAGTTCTCAGAACGCTCTGATGTTAATCAGAAAAGGTCCACGCAAATAGGTTATATATTAGGAGGGAGTTTGCCATTCAGAAGGCTCTCCCACAAGCTGGCATGGGACTGTCGTGAAATAAAAAGAACACGACTCTGGTCACCCACAGGAGCAGCAGTCAACAGCCTGGAGAGAGCTGTCCCTTCCTGTCCCTGGACCTTCTACCTGTGTAGGACCTCAGGCAAGTTAACTTCTTTGTGCCTTGGTTTCCCAATATAAAATGAGAATAATACCAGCATTCACCCTTCAAGGTTCTTGTGTGGCTTAAGTGCCTGGCACACCCTACAAGTTCAAAAATACTTGCAAAAATCAGCCAGCACATCCTAGAATAAAGACCTTATTTTCTAAGTCTGACTCAGTGTCACCACCCTCTGCCCGAGGATGATGCGACAATGAATGAGTAAGGTCGAGAATGTCGGGAAGCCAGGAGGGCCCAGTGTTTCTCTGGAACGTCAGGATGAGTAAGGAACAAAGCCTCGGAGTGCTGTCAGGCGCGTTCTTGCAGTGACACTCAGCGAGGAGGGCCTGGAGGCGGGGCGCTGCTTGGCTGGGCCTTTATTCCCGAAGTCCGAGTGGGCATCCAGAAATGAAGCCCGGCTCCTGACAGGTCAGCCTACTGACATCACCCTCAGTGCTCTGAAGCACATTTTGTTACTTGAACAAACATACTCGTATGGAGCCTATTCAGGAGAACAAAGATAGCGTTTTCCTCGACAACATGTATTTTGTAACGCGTGCCCTACAGACTGAATAACTGTCCGTATGTGACAGAAGCCATGAAGAGAAAACTGTGACAACACCAGCACATGCACTTTGTCCCCTACTGACCACGGCGGATGCTACACTCTGTGGACTGGGGCCACACTCTGTGCTGCAAACCCCACTGGATGTCATCCTAACCCGAATCAGCTGTAGGAGGTGTTATTCACAGTCTCATCCTACAGTTGTGGAAACCGATGTGTGCAGAGGCTGATGGGCCTGCTCAGAGGGTCCCCAGAGTAAGTGATGGAGCCTGTGCTCCAAGCTGGGGCTGCCTGGGGCCAGGCCTGTCCCCTTAAGTCCCTTACTCTACTGCCTTTGAAATGTTTCCCTGCAGGAAACTTGGCGGATCTTCACAGCCAGCAAGATTGGCTCCATGTGAGGATAAAGGAAACTTTGGCAGCTTCAGCGCACAGGGCTGGGCTGGTCTAAGGGCTCAGACAGCTCCTTTGCCCCAAAGCTGCCTTTAATTTCCACCCCCTCAATCCCAGTCTGGAGGCGGTCTCTCCCTCTGAATTTCCTTAGTACTTTATCTGTTTCTCTCTTAAGAAATTTATCCTTTTCTCCTTTGAGGCATATTTATTTCTGGACTGATCTTATTCTGCTGCTAGAATTTGAGCTTTTAAAGCAAAAGCTCCATATCTAACTTATGAGCATTTTGTACATATTACGAGACATTAAAATGAGGAAATCCAAAAATAAAAACTTGTACTGAATGTTTACCATATGCCAGATAATAGCCTAACTGATCTATATAAATTATCTCATTTAATCTTGACAAGGATCCTGCGAGGTAGGTATATTTATCATCTCCACTAGACACAAGAGGAAATTCCAGACACAGATCACCTGAGTAACTTGTTCAGCTGGTAACTGATTGGTATCTGTTGAAAGGAGTATGCGAATGAATGAATTCTGGCCACCACTACCCACCCTCTAGTCCAAACACCTGCTGTAAAATACAATTAACTTTTTGCCCTATCAAAGGCGAGTTTCAGCTGTCACGCCATTTCAAACACACTTATTCCCTATGCCACACAGCTGGAAGGTCCCTGTTTTTTCCAGACAAAACAAATTGAGAAACATATGAACTGAGACTTAATAAATCAAAGTAGATTTTGCTTTCTTTCCAATTAGAATCATACTTGCTTATTGTAAAAAACAGGAAAATAGAAAAGAGGAGGAAAAAAGGGAGGAAGGTCATCTATCATTCTACCAACAGCAAGAGCCTGTTAGCCTCCTGGGGTGTGGACCCAGAAAGAACCACACCTTCACTCAAAACAATGTTTGAATTCAGAAACTTAAGTCATTTGGGGGCGGGGGAGGAGTCAACCCCACAAAAGATGACAAATGTTTGATACCTTTTTTTTGGTTCTGGAGTACATCTGACTGCTTTCTCTACAGCGTCTGATGTTCTGAGGCTCTAGCTCCTGGTCCCCCTGGGCTGCTGCTGTATGCCAGGTGCAGAGCTGGCAGGGGAAGGGAAGCCTGATCCCGATGAGAATGCACCTTGAAAATGGGGAGGTTTGCAGGATACCATGCTGCCCCTGCCCTGCCTTTTTCAGCCTTCTTAAGATCTACTTCCCACCCGCAAGAGATAGGTTTCAGATTGGGGCAGTTATGGGAGAGATGGATCTTGAGTTAACTTTAAACAATCTTAAGACTTGATTTTTACAGCTGAAAAGAGTATGTGGTCTCCTCATTTTTGAGATGGGGAATGCCAGGCGGGGGGTTTCCTAAGGCTGCACAGCCTGGTGCTCGAACAGTAGGAAGACCTATTGGTTTGAGGCTCTGACACTGCACGTGAAACACACACCTGATTGGCCCCACCCTCCTGTTTTGGTTAACTCCTACTCAGTCATCAGGTCACAGACTAAATGTCACCACCTTCTGGAGGCCCTCCCTCTGAGCCAAGTGAGCTCCCCCAGGTGTATGGGTCCCACAGCACCCTCTACCTCTCCTCTCATAGCCCTTAACATACGTTATTGTAAGTACATGTATATGTACTATGGGCTCCACGAGGTTAACAAGAAGTCTCTCTCGTTCACTGGTACAGAATGGGAAATTCAACAAATATTTTCTAAACACACACACATATACCCCACAATCCCAGTCCACGCTTGGGTTAAAGCAAATTGTTTTATGCTTAAAAAAAAAAAAGTATCATGTCTTCTAAACTTCAAATCAGGCCTTCCCTCTTGTTGGGTAGGATCATTAGAGAACAAAAGAGTTCATTCCAAATAATTTCTAAAAGTCAGAAACAGTTCATAGAAGTGTGATAACAGATAGAAGACAAAGTCCAGAACACAGGGACAGGAAAGCACCACTGGGAATGTGGAAGCCCAGGGAGGTTCTGGGCCTGGGGACGGCAAGCATCAAGAGGATTTAGGAAGAGGGCTGAAAATTAGGGGCCTCACTGAAGGTCCTGAGCCAGTCAGCTGCCATGACATGCCCGCAGAGTGCAGAGGGTCAGGAAGCTCTGCAGAACCCCAGGCAGAAGGGATCCTTGAATAAGCTGAATGAGCTGCCTGGGGTGAGCTAGGGCTTTGAGTAAGAGAATGGGCATCCTTATTTTAACCTTTGAAGGACCCTCAGTCTCAGGTGCCCTAAAACAAAGTGCACCCTTCAGCATGGTACAGAGAGCTTCCAGAAGCTTCCTAGGCAGGGGTTAGGTCTATGGGGCATAAAGACAGCCAATTTGGGAGGAAATCAAGGCCTTGCTCCTAAAAAGAGGCTTTTATTACTGATTAGAAATGAAAAAAACTCTCATAGGGCATCTGAGGAAAACCAATAGCATGACAGAGACTGAAATAAAGAGAAAATAGGGACTTCCCTGATGGTCCAATGGTTGACTTCGCCTTCCAGTGCAGCGGGTGCCGGTTCAATTCCTGGTTGGGGAGCTGAGATCCCCACATGCCTTGCAGCCAAAAAATCAAAACATAAAACAGAAGCAATATTGTAACAAATTCAATAGAGACTTTAAAAATGGGCCACACAGAAAGAAAGAAAAAGAGAAACTAGACATCATCATGGGAAAAAAAAGATTCAAATGAAAAGCTTTACAGAAAAATTCTTATATCTTCAGAGGGATTCTGAGGATACTGCGTCCATAAAACATAAAATAAGCTGACAAAACTGGGCTCCTAGAAATTAACAAGATGAATACTGAAATTAACAATTAAGGAGAAGGACTGGAAAATATGAAAAGGAAATCTTTCAAAATACAGGGAAAAAATATTCCCAGGATAAAAAGGGATCTTGATAAAGAACAACAATCCAGGAAGTTCAACATCAGACTAAATAGGAATTCCATAAAAAGCACCAAATAGAAAGGAAAGGACAATAGAAAGTTATCTAAGAAATCGTGAGGAAAATCTCCCAGAGCCAAAGGAAAACTGCATCTTTATGAGAAAAGCTTAAAAGGCACAGGGAGGATAAAAAAGACCGCACCCTGACATAGTGTCCTGACCTTTCAGAATTCAAAAGGAAAAAATGCTACAAGTTTCTAGAGAGACAAACATTATTTCAAAAGAAAAGAATCAGACTAGTATCAAACCTCTTGCTGGGTGTCTGAGGAAAAGGAGCAATGCTTTCTAAGGGAAAAGTTCTAAAAGAAAATGATTTGGGACCTAGAATTTATACCCAGCTAAGCAAAATAAAGACATTTTCAGAACTGCAAGGACTTGGAACAATTTATCACTCATGCACTGCTCCCCCAGTAAACTTCTGGAGGGGAAAGTTAACCTAAACAAGGATTTAAACTAAAAAGTAAGATTTTGAAAAGCAAAGATCTAACAAGAGAGGCAAAAGGCACGTCAAGGATGACGACGGTGAGGAAGGTAGCTCGGGGACCTGGCTAACTTGCGAGCCTGGGGAGCGTCAGTCTGATTCAAGCAGGAGGGTGGAAGCTCCAGGAAAACGGAACTGACGAGACTCCTTGACAGGCGTCCTGAAAACTGTGCTCAAAGTCTACGGGAAAGCGTGGAAAGATTCAGCACAATGGAACATGGAAAACTGAGCATGTTAAAGCAGAAGCTATGATGTCCAGGAAAACCGTCAGACACCAAGGAAAAATAATGAGAACGTTACTGGCTCGGTGATAAGTAATATTTACAGTGCTGTAACACTGAAAAACGGTGAATGCGAGTTTAACCAAAAAACTGTACTGCTGGGAGAAAAGGGCAAGGGAGAAAAGGGTGTGAGTGGGGCTGCGGTGTTTGTGAAAAGGCTAAGGGCTTGGGCGCCATCCTAGGAGGTCAACAGGCAGTGTCTAAAACTGACGAAGAAAGAAAGAGTGGTGTGGTTGTGTGTGGTCCTTGTTTGGATCTGATTTGAAAAATAAGTATTTTGAGTTAATCGGAGATCTTTGCTAGTAATAAGGGATTGTTATTTTAGTGTGTAATAATGGTAGTGTAGTTTTTTTTTTTAAAAAAAAGGAGTCCTTATTCTCTTAGAGATACATGCTGAAATAACTATTGATGAAATATTGTCTAGAATTTATCCCCAAATTATCTATGAGCAGGGGAAAATGGCCACAAGCACAGATGAAACCAGTCTGATCATGATTCCTGAAGCTGGGTAATGGGTGGTACACGAGGACTCCTTATACTATACTTATACTGCTCCTTATATTCTCTAGGACTGTATGTTTGAAAATTTCCATAGTATAAATTTTTAAAAGAGAGAGATAGCTGTATAAGCATATTACTTAGATATATGGAAATACTAGGACAAACAGCTAACAGGATCAAAAGTGTATGCTCTTGGCGTAAAACTGTGCTGAAAACCTGCTGCGCCAGAGCAGTTCCTCAGAGTCATCTGGGAAGCTGGCTTCTGGGTTATAGTCCTTAGTTTGGCCCATATAAAACTCTTTTCTATTCCTGTTATAAAAAAAAAAAGTGTATGCTCTTGGGAGCAGGGCAGGAGGGAAGGGAAAGAAGGGGTGGGGGCAGGAGACAGCTGTTTTCTAGGGTAAGTTTATGACGATCATAACCTTCAAAAGAACGAAGCAAACCTATGTGCACGTGCCATTCTGACAAAAATAAAACTGATTTCTAAAAAAGTAACAGAGGTGACATTACTTAGAGAAATGGAGATCACCACCAGAAGAGCTAAAAGCGAAAAAATTAAATGCGTGCCTCAGGTGAGACGGTGAGCAGCAGACTGATGCCTTTCTGGACACACAGATTTTTTTTTTTATGATTTCGTGAGTACTTTGATTTTTTAAAATGTTATCTATTTTTATCAGCTATTGCCATGAACATTCAGCAGGGCCTTTTGGTAATCTCAACACCTACAAACTGAAGCTGTTCCTCCAGGTGAAGAATCCTAAACCGCCCAGAGTGAGTATCTCCACAAAAAAATGTAACAATAGCTATTATTGCCATTTATCTATTATCTACCATCTGTTAGCACTTTACACATGTTATTTCTAATCTTCACAACACTCCTGCAAGGCAGGTATTGATATTTCCATTTTATAGATTGGTTTGAGGTCACAGAGTATAGAAGGCCAGGCTTGGGAGACCCTTTCCCCTTTTCCACCTCTCCTTTACAGTCTACTGTTTGGTACAGTCCACAACGTACTGTTGCATCCATTTTCTCATCAACTCCATGAAACAGGATTATCCTCACCTGATAGAAGAAGAAACTAACGCTAAGAAAAATTGGGTAACTTGCTCAAGAGTCCAGAGCTCCTGATCCTGATCCTTGCCTTGCTACCATCCGTGTCCTCTGTCCTCTCAACAGCAGAACGTCAAGCTCTGCACGGCCTCCTCTAGGGCATCTGACGTGAGAGTCACTGTAGATGAACGCAGCTGAAGCAGGAATTTTAAGAGAGAGATATTTTTTTCCAAGGGAAATATAGTAATAAACCATGGAATGTGGCTCTAATGTCAGCATTTTGCTTGAGTCCTCAACGGGGCTTTTGAAATGTCAGCAGCCTGCCTGCCTGCCTGCCTGCCTAGCATACGGCAGGGCAGCTGCTGGCAAAGGCAGCCTGTGGACGTTCCGACCACCACGCAGCTCTTCTTGGCTCCAAAAGAAAGGAATGAGTCGTGTGTGCTTCTGCCATGAAAAGAGAATGTCTGTGTCTCCTAAATCTACTTCAGTGAACCGCCAGGTGGCCCTGGGGCTTTTTAGAGCTGCCAGGGATTTTAGGTCTGGGCTTCTTTAGAGCAGAGGCAGGCCTGTAAAGCTGTAGGAGGGGCTGGGTAGGGATGAGAGCCTAAGGTGGGGAACTGAAGGCCCCCAGGATGTGGCCCCCAGTCACCTCAAGCCCTGGAGAGTGGGGTTGCTGATGGCAACCTACGAGTGGGGCGCAAGGACGTGGTATGAGATGCTCCTCCTGGGCTGCTTGGGTATCTGAACAATGGCCAAGTGGCAGCTAGGGGAAGAAGCTGTTTACTTGAGTTCAAACTATTTATAGCATCAGCAATCTGCACATATTTGGATGACAAATCTCTGGGCTTCAAGTGAGCGGTGCTCTGCTCCTGGACAATTTCACCAAACACATTCCCTCCCCACACCACCCCCAGATCCCCCTCGCTAACACGTTGCCCTCGCGATGTTTTATTTAAGTCGCTGAGTTTAAAAAAGATTATAAAAAGAAATTACATTTTAAGCACTAGTGACTTTTAATCTATTTGTCTATGAGTTTAAGCTACACAGTATTATTTTCTTTAAGGTTTGAATCGGACATTAAATTCTAATACGTGTATGCTATGAACAAATACAAGTGAAATATTTTAAAAATAGTACCTGAATAAGGTCTGTAATTTAACATGTGCTATACCATTTAATGTTGCTGCGCCAAGCTCAAGACCTACAAAGAGAATGTTTCTTATGGCACAGTTTACGTAGGATGATAAAAGGCTTTATAGAACAGATCCACAAACAACATGTAATCATACACGCGTTCCAAACAAATACACGCATTCCAAACAAACAAAAGAGGTGTTATTACCCACCCATCCTGGGGCAGAAGCAGTTGTAGGGTCCAGAGTTCAGCAAGGCCCCCTCCCCTGACTGCTATAAAGGAGAGGGTTTGACTATAATAGAAAGATGTGTGGAGCTTTCTGCATAGTTTCAGCTCACAGAAGGTATTATACCCTTGCCAACAAATTCGTCTGGAAAAACCAGCTTATCTCTAAAAGCTGCCTTGTTTTTATAGCAAAAGCAATGCTTGATCAACCACCTACCCTGAGCCAGGCACTACCTGATTCCGAAGGGGAAAAGTGGCAGTTAATGAACATGTAAATATATTGGCTAAACTGGTGGCTTCCAGTCCTATCACACAGTGCAGGCAGGAAGTGTCACAGAGATAAAGTGCAGGAAGTGAGAGGAGAGGTTCATAGGATAAAGGGTGATGCTAGACAATTAATTTAGGGAGAGGGAACAGAAAGGATTCTTCAAAGGGACTAACTTGTCTTATCTCTTCCCCCCTGCCTACGAAGCTCATTAGAAGACAAACAGGTCTCTGGGATAATCTTTTGATTAACTATGCTTTTTAAAATCAGGAGAAAAGTGCTAATGAGGGTGAAGGAATGAAACATGTCTATACACAGAGGGAATGTAAATTATTTTAGAATTTTTTTGCAGGCCAAGTTGTCAGTATTTGGCCAATATATGACCCCCAATTTTTTTTTTATTTAAAAAAATTTTAAGTTGAAGTATAGTTGATTCACAATGTTGTATTAATTACCACTGTACAGCAAAGTGATTCAGTTATACATATACATATATATATATACACATATACATTCTTTTTTAAAAATATTCTTTTCCATTATGGTTTATCACAGGATACTGAATATAGTACCCTGTGCTATACAGTAGGACCTTGTTGTTTATCCAGTCTATACAGAAAAGCTTACATCTGCTAACACCAACCTCCCACTCCATTCCTCCTCCCTCAACCCCCTCACCCTTGGCAATCCCAGTCTATTCTCTATGTCCACGACTCTGTTACTGTCTCATAGATAGGTTCATTTATATGACCCCCAATTTTTTTTAAGAACTTTTATTGAAATACATTTAACATACAATAATCTGCATATGTTTAGAGTGTACAATTTGGTATCCCAATTTCCCAATTCATTCCCCCCAGCCCTCCCCACTTTCCCCACTTGGTGTCCACATGTTTGTTCTCTACATCTGTGTCTCTATTTCTGCCTTCCAAATCGGTTGATTTGTACCATTTTTCTATATTCCGCATATATGTGGTAATATACGATATTTGTTTTTCTCTTTCTGACTTACTTCACTCTGTATGACAGTCTCTAGGGTCCATCCATGTATCTACAAATGTCCCAGTTTCATTGCTTTTTAAACATTTTTTTATTTATTTTCTTAAGAACTTTTATTGAGATACAGTTAACAGACAATAAACTGCATGTATTTAGAGTGTACAATTTGGTATCCCAGTCTCCCAATTCATTCCCCGCCAACCCTCCCCGCTTTCCCCACTTGGTGTGTATGACCCCAAATTTTAATGCGTGTAATTTTGATCCCAAGATTCTACTCCTAGGAATTTAAACAATATCCTCCTCATTCAGACCTTATGTAAAACGTCACCTCTTGAGGACTTCCCCAACCCAACCAACCTAAGGAAACACCCATCTATCTATTACATCACTTTTTTTTTTTTTTTACATCACTTTCTTTTAATTGTGTGCACAGCACTCTTTTTCCTGTTCATTAATCTGTTTACTGCCAGCCTTTCATTGTTCCCTCCCCTATTTCCACATTAAAATGCCAGCTTTATGAGAGCAGGGACCGGTCTAATACACTGCTCTTCCTACGTGTTGGATACTAGCCAGGCACATTACATGCATCATCTCATTCAATCCTCACAGCCACAGGAGGCTTCTGTTATCAGCCCCATTTAACAGAAGAAAAACTGAGGCACAGGTTAAGTCTAGTGAGTGGCCAGCAAGTTGCAGTGGGAATGTGAACACTGGTGTGCCTGACTGCAAAGCTCTTAACTATCTTTCTCCAGATGAATCTTCAATGTGCACACTTTTTGACCCAGTGATTCCAGTTTTGGAACTTTATCATGTGGAGATAACCAGCCAACAGCAGGTAATTAGATGTATCTTTATTTATTACAGATTGCTCATGGCAGCAAATACTAGAAATAAGTTTAGGCAAGTCACCAGTTAGCTATAAGCCTCAAGTTTGCTTTTTGGTAAACAGGGGCCCCATCTCAGAGACACTGTGAGGATTTAACGAGACAATGCACAGTACCTGGCTCGTAATCACTGTTTTGTTGTTGTTATTACAGGCATTTAAATTTCTAAAAGGATATACAATATACCAAATTGTTAACAGAGGCTCTCTGGGCAGCAGGATTACAGATTTCATTAACTAAATGGCATACTTCCATGTTGCTCTCATTTTTATAAAATGCATACTAGTGTTATACTCTTCAAAAATAAATATATTACTACCTTTTTAAAAGAAGATGGAGAAAATAGAGTTGGAGGAAACTAAACAGAGGCGGAAACTCAGTTTATGGGACAGAGAAGGAAACTAGTTTAATAGATTCTCAAAATAAAAGTGTTCCTGCTCTTTTGTTCTATGTAAGAACAAGATCTTCAATGTGCTTATAGGTCCTATCTCATTACAAGGGCCTACATTCTCAGTGAAGTGAAAGCAATTCTTAATAAGAATACAGACCTAAAGAATTTATTAGATGACTTCATGAAATTTGAGATGTTGAAATACATATACAAAAAGAAAAGAAAGTCTTTATAACCACTTCTGCCTCCTAAAGAGAAAGGCTCCTGTCAAATGGAAGGCCCTTTGCCTGCTGATCATCTTTTTGGGTTCAGCCATGCAAAAAATAACAGAAATAAAAGCTCTTGAAGGTTGTCAAGTAGCTCTGCACAGTAATGAAAGGTGAACTGGAATTCTAAGGGAAATCTGTGACGACCAGAAGGAGGAGAAGGAGCCCGGAAGATGACAGAGGTCTGGATTTTCTGCCACATGACCCCTTTCTGGGACTCTCAAATCATCAGCAAAGATGATAACACTTCCAAATGCTCTTTGTGGGTGTATTCTTTTTTCTTGATGGAAACCAGGAAGGGACTGACTTTTAATTATGACCTTACAGGTTGAGAAACAGAAAGAGGAAGCAGAGATTACCAGGAGAACATAAGCCACACATTCACCCCTAAGGAATCTACACAATCTTGGGGAAACTTCGGACTTCTACATGAAACAAGGGGTCGCACTAATCTTATGTAGATCTTCAAGTGCGAACACATCCAGGTTATATATGGCTTATTTATCAAGTGGGATCAAGGTACAAATTGATGTGTGTGTGTGTGTGTGTGTGTGCAGGAAAATAAGTAGGCTAGAGTACGCCACACCACTGAAAAGCTTTCCACAGTTCCTGTCGTGATTCCTACTTATTTTTGTCACCTACTCCTTTGAGAATGCGATGAGAGCTAAGATCCTGCTCTTCAGAAAATGCCTGTCTTCAGATGACTCTGATTTCAAGGGGTCTGTGGGAACCCCTGAAGGCCATCTCTGGATCCATGACAGCTCCACAGACCAAATTCAAGAACTCTTTTTTTTTTTTTTTTTTGGCCACACTGTGTAGCATGTGGGATCTTAGTTCACCGACCAGGGATCAAACCTGTGCCCCCTGCAATGGAAGCATGGAGTCCTAACCACTAGACCACCAGGGAAGTCCCAAGTTCAAGAACTCCTACTTTAGGGAAACCACAACAGTGCTTGTTGTTGACAACAGGGATCACAAGCCACCTTGCAGTTTGCAGGAGGCACAAGGGCAATGCCAATGTTCATTCATTTATAAACATTTGTTGGAGACCGAATACACCAGGTCCTGACGGTATAAAGATAATTGCAATGTGATCCCTGTACTCACTGAACTACGGTCAACCGAGGGGAGGAAACAAGAAAACAGACCACTACAATAGGGTGGGGTGAGCCAGACAGTAGGTACGTTTCAGACTAACCTCACCCCTCAACTTCCTTTTTGGCTCCAGAATTTACTAACTACAAATGAAAGAACAGGCAGGGATGACTGACATGAATACTGAGGACAAGTAGAGGAAAGCAGCACGGGGCCAGAACACTGGGGCCATTTAAATGGCCAAATGGCTCCTTTGAGGACTTGGGATTTCCCTCTGTGACTGCATAAAAATACACCCACCCCCCAACAAACCAGAGGTCTTTTCTTTAATAAACAGTAACCGTGGATTTTTTTTTTCAATGTTACTTTAAGAAAAAGGAATTAACAAACTCAAAGATTCTTCTGAAGAAGTCATCTATGCTAAAAGAAGCCTGTGTCCACATTGCTGGTTTGCTTTGTTAGATCAGCAAATATTTCTTGAGCTCTGAAATAATAATGATAATGCCTGATATCTGCATTACATGGGGACTTTCACGTAGATTGTCTCATTTTTTTCTACAAAACATCTTGTCACGGGTGACAATCTTCCCACTGAATAGAAGAAATGGAGGCAAAGAAGGGCAGAGTGACTTGCCTAGGGTCATTTATAGCTTTGTAAGTTCTGCAGCCAAAATCAGAATACAGACCCACCTACCTTTTCCTAAACTCAGGGAAAATGACAGTAGTGACAAGAACAGGAAGGTCAGGAGAGGCAGCAGCCTTGAGGGATAGAGAGTAGAGAGAACATGTTACTGTGGCACCTTTTAAGCATGGGTGTTGAGATCATATGGACTTGGGGGAAAATCCTGGCTCCCTCCCCTACTTACTAGCTGTGGGACCTCAGGGCAAATCAGTAAACCTCTCTGAATTCTGGTATCTCATTTGTAAAATGAAGAATAGTGTCTATCTCATCTGAATGTAGGGAGGTAGAGGGAAGAACAGGAGGTCAGAGTGATGCAGAGGTGTGATAATTTCTTCATCTTTCACATGGGGAAATTAAAGGATACAGAGTGAGAAGTTTAGGGCACTGGCCATTTCAGCCAATACAATGGACCAAGTATCCTGCAACCTTCCTCCCAAACACCTCAAATGATGGGTGCCATCACCCTAGCGAATATGTCAAGTGCATGGCTGAGGTTAAAAGCGAGCATGGGAAGTTTTCTGAGGACAAATAAGAAGTACAAAACCAGTGAGACAAGCAGGCACCAGAGCCTTACAGACACCTGAAATTCTAAGAATACACTGCTACTCATCAAAGCTAGCTGTCTACAAAGACAACTGAAGAAAAATACGGATATATGTGTATATGTCTTCGTGAGAATTTGAGGTAACCCCACAATTACTGAAAACCATTAAAGTAAAAAAACAAGTGGCTTTCAGGACAAAGCCTGGGTAAGTAGGGAGGGAGGTTTTTAAACTTTTTTCTCTGTATCTTTCTGCCCTCTCTGGGTATTTATTTTTGTGTACATGTATTACTTTTATATTTTTGTTTAACTGGCAAAGGAAGGAAGGTTGGTGGAATTCTGCCATTACCAACCATAATAAATAGTACTGTTATAAACAATGTAAATATAAATTTCAGAAGAAAAAACCTGAATCTTACGATGACAGGAGTAAGTATTCTGCTTTACATGTGCCTTAACAAAGATTTCTTTTTAACGATAATACCCAGTGTTGTGGAGCTATGCAAACATGTATCAACAGGCAAGGATGGACACTGGTACAACGTTCCTAAAAGGCAATTTGACAACACACACTGAAATCCTTAAAACTGTACATGCACAGGATGGGGTGGGGGGTAGACATGGAAATTCTCTGTACTTTCTGCTCTATTTTGCTTGAACCTAAAACTGGTCTAAAAAATAAAGTTTACTAATTAAAAAAAAAAAAGTACGTACCTTTGACCTGGTCATTTCATTTCTAAGAATTTATCTTCGAGAAGGTATTACGGATGTGTGCAAAGACTTGACTCAAGGTTGTTCACTTCAGCACTGCTTAGAACAGGGAAAAACTGAAAACAATCCTAAAAGTCCACTGTTAGGGAGTGGCTAATAAACTTGGGTACATCTATAGAATGGAATATTATGTAGTGATAAGTGATGCTACAGAAGCATACCTAATACCATGAAAAAAAGTCTCATTTTAATATTAAGGTGTATATATAGTAGGGGCTCATGTTGGTAAAAGGGAAAGTATTTTGCATAAAAAAATGGATGAAACTATTAGTAATACTGCAGGTAATTTTTATTTTCTTCTTTCGGTTTATTGGCATTTCAAATTTTTTTCTGCAAAGCATTATTTTTCTGATAAAAACATAGTATTATTTCCATAAAAAGAAAAAAGTTATTTTTAAGTTCCTTGGACAATACATACCAACTGCTACAAATATGTACACACTCTGACTTGAAAATGAGAGAGACATTCATAGTTACTTATAACAGTGAAAAAATGGAAACAATCAAAATATCAAACACACTGGCCACTAAAGATAATGGAGAGAGACATGCAGCATGCTCCACCAGGGCCCTGCTCCTGCCCTCTACCCCCCTGGCCTGGTAGAGGCCCAGAAGGTGAGTTGCCAGTCTGGGCCTGGCACAGGGTGGGGAGTGGGCACTTGGGTCGCTCCCACATGCAGAAGATGCACAAGAAACACAAGCCAGACCAAGACCTGTAGCAGGAGTAGGGAGAGTAGCACTTGAAGCTGTACTGGAAGGTAGGGAAAAGTCTCCAAGCTCTGTCCAGGTTCCTCAGCTGTGACCCTAGTCACGTGATGACAGGATCGACTGTGACGAGCATAAGGATAGAGAAAGGAGAAGGAGAAAGACTGGAGGAAAGCAGGTCCTGGGAAAGGAAAATAGAATAGGTGAAGAAAAAGGAGGATTTTTAGAAAAGTGAGATGGAGATGATGGAGTATGAGGCAGGACCTGTAGGATGAAAGTGCCCTAAATGGCCTCTGAGCTCCTCAGGCAGAGCCCTGCTTCGAAAGCTTTGATGAGACAACCACAGAGGAAGGACCCCGGAGCCTTCTTCTCGTTTCCCATGACTGGCAGCTCGATGATACTCATGCATCCAGTGGATTTTAGTACAATGAAAGATTAGATCAAGGACAAGGCTATCACTTCTTAGAACTGAAGGTAACTTCAAGCTAATGTGAACCACTGCCATGATTTATAACAGAGACTGTTTATTAAAGAGCTGCAAAGAGGCTATTATGTCCACAGATGAAAATTCTCTGCCAGGAAAAAATTCCAGGCCTGAAACAGTGCAGTCTTTAAAAGAGAGCAGACTTGCAAAAGATCAAAGGATCCCCCCTTCTCCCTGGGCAGGACAAAGGCTGCTGGCCGAGAGATAAGAAGACTCTAGATACTTAGGTTGAAGTTTTTTAAAGTCCCAATAAGGAAAACAAAAAGAAAGATGATACACTTGAAGATAAATTTAAAGGCAACAAATCAGAAAGGGAACAAAAGCAGACAGGCTGCTTCTGGGAGAGAAACTAGAGGAAGCTGACCAAAAAGCCCATTAATAAATCAGTTTGAATTTGAGAAAAGAAAGTTAAAGGGGACAATAACACTGAGATTTCTCCATCCTGTGGATCCCATGATAGGAGAACAAGGCTACTGCCTTGTAAAATGGGGAATAAGACCAGAAGACTTCAGTGTGGACTGAATGTATTACATGTGGTCAAAGAGGAGAACAAAGTTCACGGTCCCTACAATTCTTACGCACCAACTACTAACTCCATGTTTACAAATACCAGTGAGAATGACTCTGATTTGACTTAAGTTAAAGGAAAGACTGATCTTCCAAGGACTCTGCAGCATCCATCAGTTTCTGGCCACACCCCAAGATTATCCATATGTTATGGCAGGGCGTTTCCTGGACTTCTAACAATAGAATCCTCCATGAGCTTAAGACTGTTTTATCTGAAGCTGAGAGCTAAAAGGGACACTTAACAGAGCAAAAGCCAAAAATAAAACAAAACACATTTTAATTACAGAAATATAGCTAATAGTTTCTTTGGACTCTAGCAGTCAAGACAGGCGTGCAACACTGAATGCACTAATCGACACTGGCACTCCAGGTGAGGTTTTTGACTGACGGGGCTGGTGTCCCAAGGGAACCGTGATGAGGACATCATATTACTTAGGGAGCTCCAAGAGGCCCAGGATGAGTGTCGGAGCACTGACTGCCTGTCTCAGTCTCTTAGGACCCTCTTGCACAGAAAGTATCTCCATGAACAAGTAACCAATCATCTTAAAGAACCTGCACAGCAAGTAACTCCTGCTGCAACTACTTAACTCTCCTTAGCGCAAAAGCAGCCATAACAATGTGTAAACAGATGAGCGTGGCTGTATTACAATAAAACTTTATTTACCAAAACAAATGGCAGGCCAGATTTGACCTGCAGGCCAGAGTTTGCCAATTCCTCATTAGAGGATGGGACACTGGTAGTCAATGGCATGCAATGTTGAGTTTTAAAAGTCATCACCCATGGTCCTCTCAAGTGAAGTCCATACTGAAAGCAAAGCCATTTCAAACTCAGTCGTCGCTGCTGTAGGCTAAGTACATCTAACTGCACTGAAGGCCTTAAAGAAAATTATGAACTCAGGTTATAGGGCTGTTCTGGGGCAGAGTTTCTAATGTCCAGCATCTAATGTTATTTGTGCTGAAGAAGCAAGTCAAGGCAGCAATAGTGTTTTCTTTAAAACAGTCCTCCTTAGCCTGGCTGGGCACTTCTATGGAAACACTATCCCCGACTGCTTTATTTCCACCTGTGTAACATTCAAGCCCAGACCTATCAACTTCCTGGAGACGGTAAACTACTTCTGCTTAAATCAGCTAGAGTAGATTTTGTGGTCTGCTACTAAGAACCCTGACCAATACATACCCACCCCCCACCCCTTCAATGAGCACCTCTACTGGAGTTCCCAGCATAGTACAGTATGATTACTTGTTATGTTTCTGTCTCTCTTAGTAGATGACAAATGTATTTTACTCAATACTGTAGCCGCAGCACCCAGCACAACGCTTGGCAAACAGAAGGCACCTAATAAATTAGTATAGATGAATAGACAGATTAGGGGAAAAAACCCCACAAACACATGAAAACTACTGCTTTAGTTAGAGTGGTGAGACAAGCAATTTTAAAATGATGCTTTAATATATTTTCTTTAGTGCCTAGGTCATTCATTCAAGACCAAGCAGCACAGCAGTATTCATATTAGGGAACACAAATCCTAATGAAGGAAAACGATTGCTAATTCTCTTTATTTCCATTGGTAAGTTTGAATTGAGTTTCAAAAATTTGAAAGGTTTTTTTTAAAGTACAGTCGATTTACAAAGTTATTTTCTGCTATAGTGCAAAGTGACTCAGTTATATACATGTATACATTCTTTTTTCATATTCTTTTCCATTATGGTTTATCCCAGGATATTGAATATAGTTCCCTGTGCTATACAGTTGAAAAGTTTGTACATTCATATCCAGAGCAATGACAGAAATGTGAAATTATGATCAGGAAGATGTGTTCCCTCCTGTGCTCACAACGTGTCATAATAAACGGAGAGTTACAGAAAGTTAAGGAAAGATCACTGGATGAGATGGACCTGGGATCAGGCAAACAAAATCAGAAAAGAGAGCCCTCTGAAACTGATGATCGTAAAAATAATGGCTAGAATTCACTGTAACTCATGCTACATCACAATTTAAAGAGTGCTTATAAATGAAATGAAACTGCATCCTCTCATAACATCAGAAAGCAGCTACTTTAAAACGGAATAAAAATGAGATCAAAATCATAACACGTCATGAGACCTATGGTATTGCAATAATAGAAAATTTTGGGAAATGACCAGAAATATTGAAAAAGGACTCCTTCTAAAACTGACGTTTTTTCCTACCTGCTACTGGGAAGAGGTAGTTGACTTCAAATGCTCATTCCAATTCCTTTGAGTGAAAGGAATTCCACCCCCCCCAAAAGATGATCACAACTCTTTTTACCAGTCTCCCCCACAGTCAAAATTAATCTCTCCATCTGTCTGAGAAAGGTGAGGTTCATAAGTAGAATCTTATACCTCACACCAAAAATACCTCCTGGTGGATCTACAGATTTAAATGCAAAAATATCAAACGACGTAACTACTAGAAAAACACAGCACAGCATATTATAACCTCACAATGCGGGAGGTCTTTCCAAGTATGATATAAGACCCAGAAGTCATTAAAGAGAATATTGATAAAGTTGACTATGTATATGAATAAAAATATTCCGCATGGCAAAAATCATGATCAGCAAAGTAAAAATCAAGTGTCAAGCCAGGAAAAACTATATTTCATATCATGAACAGCCTATTTCCTTACCCTGTAAAGAGCTTCTAAAAATTGGGAAGACAGAGACCAACAACCCAAGAGGGAAATATGCTCAGAATATGAACAGGGAATTTACAGTAAAGGAAATACATATGGCTCTGAATATATGAAAAGAACTCAACCTTATTCTATTTTCCATCTACCATTGGCAAATATCAAAAAGTCTGACCACACACTATTTGGTGCTGGAAAACAAGAAGTTCCATTGCTGATGTAGTCATACATTGGTGTAGCATCATTTGGCAATCAACATAAAAAAATTCACACATCTGCCTTGGCAAATCACTTTCAGGGATTTATCACAAAACCATACTTTCACAAGTGTGAAATATGTATTCACTGCTGCAAAAGATTAGAAATAATCTAAATACCCATCAATAAGGGATAGGTTAAATAAATCAAGGTACTTTCAAGCAAAAGAAGCCTATGCAACCCTAATAATTTAGAAAAACAATGATAGTGGTTTTAGTGGTACAAAAATATTTCCAAAATATGTATGTTTTTAAAAGCCAGATGTGGAATGATATGAACAGTATACTACTAAAGTTGTAAGAAGGAAAGAAAAAATATATGTATATTTACTTTTATATGCATCCAATAGCTCTAGAGAGATACATGAGAAACTGGACAGTGGTAGGTATCCCCAGGCTAGCTGAAGAGTAAGAATGAAACAAAGATTTTTCTTTTTTCTCTTACAGATACAGGATCCTATCAAGAACTGCACTTTGAAACTGATTGTTTTATTTCTTAAATCTTTTCTGTTCTAGAATAACACCCCCATGTCTTGTAAAGAACTGACATCTTTACAGTGCTGAGTATTCTAATATTTGCAACATGATCTATCTCAACTTTTATTTGGGTGTTTTTTTAATTTCTATCAATAGTTTTATAATTTTCTCCACAGGGACCTGCTATTTTTGATGTTGTGACAGAGATTATGTTTTAAAATTTAATTTTCTATCTGTAGCTGGTATATAGAAATATAATTCATTTTGTATATTGATTTAGTATTCAGCAAACTTGCAAAACTTTTATTAACTTTAATAATATATATATAGAATTCTTTTGTAATTTCTATATAAACAATCATGTCATCTATAAATAGTAAGTTATTAATTATTTATTTCTAATATGTAAACATTTCATTTTTCTTGTCTCATTGCAATTACTAGAACTTTCAACAAATGCTGAACAGACAAGATGAAAATGGGCAACTCTAGTTCCTGACTTCAAAGCGGAAATTTCCTAAAGTGAAAATTTACCATTAAGTATTATGTTTGCTGTACATGTTTTATAGTTACTTCTTTACCAGATTAAGAAAGCTCCCTTCTCTTCCTAGGTGGCTAAAAGTTGTTGTTTGAATCAGGAACAGATACTGAATTTTATCATACAGTCATCATTTTTCCCTTTTAATCTGTTAGCAAATTATACTAATTGCGTCTTCAGTGTTAAACCAATCTTGCATTTCTGGTATAAACCCAACTTGGTTACGGTGTATTATCCTTTTCATATGCTGTTAGAGCAAATTGTGTTTTCCAAAGATGGCCTCAACAATATTACCCCATGCCACACGCTTTTCTTACAATGTGACCTTAACACTCCTCCCATCAGGTGGTGGGGTCTATGATTCTTTCCCTAGAATCTGGATGGACCTCTGTAACTGTCTCAACTGAGACAGCACTATGGATGTGACAGTATGTGAGTTTCAAGACTAGATTATAAAAATGCTAAGCACTTCCAATTTGTTCTCTTAGGACTCGGCACTTGAAACCCAGCTGCCATGCTGTGAGGAAGCCCGAACTACTCCATTCAGACAGACCACAAGGAGAGATCATATAGCGGCGTTCCAGCTGAGATGAGCTGAGGTTCTACACAACAGCCAGCTAAGGGTCTTTACAATAGCAAGCATCAGCTGTAGGACATGCAAATGAAAATGCCTCCAGATGACTCCAAGATTTTCTTTGAGTCTTCCAAGCAGGAGGCCCAAACAACACGGAGCAGAGATAAGCCATCACCATTTTGCCCTGTCCAAATTCTGACCCACAGAATCCCAATTACAATAAAATGGCTGTTTCGAGTCACAGCATTTTGGTTAGTTTCTTACACTACTATAGTAAGTGAAATACTAGATTTTGCTTTGCTAATATTTAGTTTAGGATTTTTCATATCCATAAGTAAAGGGCCTGTGAATTTTTTTTTCTCATAACGTTATTGTCAGGTTTCTTTGTTTTGCTAACCCTTTTTCCTACTCTTAGGAAAAGTTTGTATAATATTAATTCTTTCTTAAATGTTTGATATAACTTCCTAGTGAAGGCATATAGAGCTGGAGTTTTCTTTGTGGGAAGGTTTTTAATTGCTGACTTAATTTTTGTTAACAGTTATATTATCAATACATTTATCCATTCACCTAAATTTCTAAAATTTGGGGCATAAAATTGTTCACTATATTTTATTATCTTGTTAATAACCATATGATCCCCCTTTTCACTCTTGACAGTGGTTATCTGTACTCTTCCTTCCTTTTCTTTTTTTTTTAAATTTATTTTTTACTTTTTTTAACCTTTTATTTTTATTTTTTAAATCATTTATGTATTAAGCCTGCACTGGGTCTTAGTTGCAGCATGTAGGATCTTCATTGCAGCCTGTGGGCTCTTTAGTTGCAGCAGGCAGGCTCCTAGTTGCAGCATGTGGGCTTCTTAGTTGCAGCATGTGGACTTCTCAGTTGTGGCATGCATGCGGAATCTAGTTCCCTGACCAGGGATCAAACCCAGGCCCCCTGCACTGGGAGCAAGGAGTCTTACCCACAGGACCACCAGGAAAGTCCCTCCTTCGTTTTCTTGATCAATCTTACTATAGTATGTCATTTCATTAATCTTTTCCAAGAACCAAGGCTTGCCTTCATTGGTATTCTGTATTATACATTTGCTCTACACTTCTTGCATTTCTTCTCTACTCCTTATTCTTTCTTCCCCTTTATTTTATTTTGCTGGGCTTTTTCTGACTTTTTAAGATAAATTTTTGCTCAGTTTTTAGGCTCTCTTCTTTCCAAATATATGCATTTAAGGCTATATTCTTTTGAATCTGTGAATTCATGTCTTTCAACAGTTTCTGGGAAATGCTTAGCAAATACCTCTTCAAATACTGCCTGTGTACCATTCTGCTCCTTTCCTTCTGGGATTCCAATTACAGTTGACCCTTGAATGACATGGGTTTGGAAATGTGTAGGTCCACTTCTCTGTTGATATTTTTCAATAGTAAATACTACAGTATTACACAGTCCATGGTTGGTTGATTCCACAGAGGTGGAGGAACCACAGATACAGAGGGGCAACTATAAGCTATACGCAGATGAACTGCTGTGTTGTTCAAGGGTCAACTGTAAAATGTATATTAGACCTTTTCACTGTATCTCTTAATTCTCTTACCATCTTTTCTGTATTTTGCATATTTTTGTCTCTTGATGGTTCATTCTGGATCATTTTCTTCTAACCTTATCTTCTAGTTCACTAATTCTCTCTTCACTGTGTAATGTACTTTTAAATCCGCTGTGTTCTTGTTTTCTGTTATTACATTTTTCAGTTCTAGAATGTCTATTTGGTTATTTTGCAAATCTGTTGTCATTTTTAACCGTATCCAGTTACTGACATTTTCGCTCTTGGCTTCTCTTTCTTTTTAAATAGTGAATATAGTTGTTCTGTGGTCTGTGCCCGATATCCCAATATCTCATGGCTTTGAGGATGTTTTTGTGGTTTTCATGTTCTGGTTCTTTTCATGGATGTCCTGTTCCCTTATGAATCTGTTTTTTTTCTTATGTGCTGCTCATTACATTAAAAAATTATTGAGAGGATGATTCTGATGCTTGGGATGATAACATCTTCCTCTACAGAGAATTTTCACTTACTTCTGTCAATTGCCCAATGATGCTATTAGCTTAGGACAATCAAGATAAAAGCTCCCCTGGACCTGGAAGCTTGGCTGCAAGACTACGTGAGGGCTGATTTAGTTCGAGATCCCCCTCATGGCCTTAGGGGTTCCATTAAAACTGGAGGGGTGATTTATTTGCATCTCTAACAGTCAATAAAGTATAAATCTGTCCTCATGGATGAGACTACCAAAAGTACAGCTTAAACTCACAGATGCTTTCTCAGGATAAGCAAATGCCTTCAGGGCAAAAATGATTTTGGTAGCTAAGCTCACCTGTCTTAATTTTTGCATTCTTCCAGATGTTGGTATGGTAATCTTTCAATACCATGTAAACTTTTTGACACTTTCAAGAAAATGTTTTTATATTTTGTCCAGCTTTCTAAACTGTCATCAGCAGGGTTGATCCAAGCAACCTAGACCGCCATGACTAGAATTCCCACCATATATTTTTGAGTAATTTGTGAATTTTGTACCATAAAATGGTATCTTCTATTCAAATAATTAAACACAATGAATTTTTGAAAAAATAATAAGTAGAGTGATGAAAGGATCCAATATTAAGGAAAACATAAAGATGGAAAGGAGAAAAGAAAAGGGAAGCTGATTTACCTTTTAGAATTTCATAGAATATCTACAGGAATATCTTGGGTATTCATGAACATGTTAGTGTTTTAATGGAAAAATATAATTAGTTAATCAAAATCTCTTAATAGACTTATTCCTTGGTAAATGTTGAAATTCTATACTTCAGCCACTTTAACTTGTTTTTCCACCTGGTTTGCCACTTTGTGGCTTCCTGGAATATTTGGTTAAAAGTAACTCTGTATCTTGTAAGTTAAAAGAAAGCCAGCTCACTCTGTAGAGTGTAAACTAATGCAAACTTCTAAAGATGAAACTGGAAAAAGTCAACAAAATTGTAAGCATACATACCCTTTTTTACAGCACAGTCTTCTACTAGTAATTGATTCCGCAGATCTACTCACAAAAATTCACAAAGATACACATAAAATCTTCTTTGCAACAGTTTTTTGCCAATGAAAAACTAAATATGACAACTTGAATATCCACCAAGAGGAAGTTAGTTAAATAAATTATGACATATTTATACAACAGAGTACCACTGTGATGGAAATTCATCATTTTTTAAAAGCTGTCTCTCATTCAACTGCCTCCTCCTATTTGCAGCTATTCCCTTACCTGAACTCTGAATCTTAAGCAAGTGACACAAAGATAAAGGGACAGCTGGAATTTATTCCTGACAGTGTTCTAAGACAGTGATGGCAACATACTAGCCTGGCTACTTTAGCTAAGAGAGGCTCCCTGAGCCTACTATTTCATGGTCCTCCAGGCCCGCCTTGGTCCTGACCATTTTCCAGCTTTTGTCCTACATTCCTCAAGTGCATACCCTGCTTTTCTTACTCAAAGCAAAAGGTTTGTAACTCATGCAACTGTGAAGTCATTTAAAGAATAAAATGGACCTATGCGAACACTAGTGGCAGAACAATATGCACAGTATGATCTCATTTATATAATTTTAAAGCAACCAATAGATCTAATATTTTTGCTTAGATATGCACAAAAAAATTATCCGTGAATTTTTTTTATAATGGTTTCTTCTATGAAATGAGAATGGGGACTTGAGGTAAGAGGGAGAAGACATTTTACTTATAACATTCTGTACTTTAAAAAATATTATTTTTTTTTAAAAAGCTTATTTTGAAAAGAAAAACAAAGCCAGATGAGATGGACTGTTCTGAAGCTGAGATACATGAAATCTCCAGGTGCTTATTCTTACTGAGGGCCATTCAAAGCCAAAGCCCATTATTATCATTCTTTAGATGATAGGTGATAAGAAATCACTGAAATATTTTCAGTGGCAGGTGACATGTGCAAAGTGGGATTTAGATATAACTTCAGCAGAAGGAGCCCTACCAGGAGGATGGAGTAAGTAAACAGAGGGTGGAAAAAAGCAGACTGACTAGACTTGAAGAAATATGAGCTTGGACTGGAGAGTTGGCAGTAGGAAAGAAATAGAAGGGAATACTGCAAAAGACAAGATTATCTTATATCTCACACAATTATTTATTATTCAAATCCTTACTGAATGTCTACTATGGACTGCCTACCATGGGGCAAAAAGAATCTGAACTTTACCAAAATCAACCAACCAAATAAACAAATCATATGGTCTACTTAAGTCTCAGTTTTCTTACTTGTAAAATGGCAAGAATAAAATACCCAATTCATGGGATTGTTATAAGGATTAAAGGAAACTATATATAAAACATACTAAATCTTCCATAAATGTCAACTATTACTAGTACTACTATTATTACTGCTACTTCAGTTATGACGATGACAACTTAAATAGCACAAATAATACCCAAGTAGCCTATCTTTCAGAAACATGCCCACATTATGGAATGGGGTGTCATGCACTCATTCTGCTGTATTAAAATACTGTGGTCATTTAAAGTCTCAAAGTTTTATTCCTAATGACTTGTGGCTTTATAGAGGTCCCTTGCAGAAAGGTAATCAACTTTGAAAAAACAGAGAGGTTCCTAGCCCCTCTGCTACACAAAGGCTCCCTCCCAAGTTCTCTCTCAGTCTCAGACACGGAAAAGTCTTGAGAATCCAAAGTAGCACCAAGTATCATGTTTGGACCACACGCTCTACCGCAGTTCTTTAAGACCAAGGTAGAAAGGTATACCTTCTTTTAAACATTTACTGTTCAGGAAATATTGGAGAATTGACTGGTAAAATAACATAGAGAAATGAAAAGGGCAAGTCAGTAAGTACAGGTTACTCGAAACATACTGAAAATCCCAATAAAACTATTTATTTATATCTGACCCTAACAGGGTAGGTAAGATTCATGGCTCCCTTCTTAATTTTAATGAGGTACTCACATTGCAAGATATATGCAACACCCTCAGTTTATTCTGAAATTGCAACAATCCTGGAAGGGTTGAAGAAAAATGAGCTTGGCCAAACTAGATCTCTTTCCACTATCTTAAAAATAATGAGTGAGGCCTTCTGAAAAATATGGCATATTCTAAAGACTTGGCAGAAAGGAAACCATGTACAGGAGAGACTTAAACCTACACTTCTAGTATGCTTTCACATCCCAACTTGAGAAAATCAGTAAAAATAATGAAGTATCTCGCAAATCTGTACTCTGCCATAAATGAAAATGTTACACTCAGAATCCAAACTTAGTACAGGTCTTCATTAACTTATTCCTATTATTAGCCAAAAGGTATAATTATGGCTAGTATTAACTTTTGCTTGTCATGTATGGGGAGTAAGGTAATCTATCAGTTGAAATATATGTGCCAAACATATTTTTTTTAAACTTGGAAATTCAGCTAAATGAGAATTTGAAAAAAGATTTTAGGTAATAATGATTTAGCTGTTAACAGTGATCAATCAGCAATACATTTTATAATTGGAGGAGGTCTCTAAAATTCTTTACAATTCTTGGGTTCTATGAGTTGGGTTTCATCATGCAAAAAGTATTTTCGTATCTGAAAAAAATATGTAAGTATGAGTAACATCAGCCAAATGGCAGAAAAAGAGTGTTCCACTGTCTCCTCCGCCCAAAACACCAATTTTGACAATCACCCATGGGTAAGAGTACCTCTTGTGGAAAGCCAGGAATCCAGCAAAAATTTTCAGCACATGGTTGGAGAAAAAAAAAGAAAAAAAGAAAAAAAATCTGAGACTGGACTCAAAGAGCATAAGAAGAACAGTTTCACTTTATTCAAATCATCCCTCGCCCAAGGTAGCACAGCTCAGAGCCAAGCAAGACCTTCTTAGCCCATGATTTCTGCCACAGAGAAAAGTGAGAACATGTAAGTGAGAGCCTGGCTGCCCTAGCCATGCAAGATACTGCCAAAGAGGCCCACTTTTTTCTCACCCCAGCCAATACTGAGGTACTGACCAGTGAAGTGGAGGGGAAGGCAAGGAGAACAGCAGTCAGGGCTCTTGAAAGACATCTAAGTGAAACAGATTCTGTTGCAGAAAAAAAACTGATCCCATGAGAAACCAAGCACAACACTCGGAGAGTTGGAGAACTCAGGTTTATTGAGCCGGCGGACCCAGGCAAGCTAACGCTCCAAAATTCTGGGGCCCCGTCTCAGGGGAGTCTTCTCCTTATATAGGTTAAAACATACAGCTATAATTGGTACAAACTGATTGGCTACAAATTACTATAGGTCACGGGGCAGCTACAGAGTGCGGGAGTTGCCATGGGTTACACACATAGCAGGGGGTCCTAACAGGAACTTGTAGGAGCCGACATTCCATTCCTATCAGGACTAAGGTCCAAATTTGCATTCTCACATTGGTTGCAGGTTGAAGTTAATGGTCACTTAACAAGTCTATGTGCAAAGGGTCTCAAACAAAGGCTTGGGGTGGGTGCCTGAGAGCGAGACATTCTTCCCTTATCTGATCACTCTTAGTAATTCATTTTACTGTTTAACTGAGAGTGGCGAGCAGGCCTTTGCAAGATAGAGGACAGTAAGCAATTACAAGTATGGAAGTTTCAATTTCCTCATCAATTCTACTATACTTCCCTTTGTGGACTCCATCAAGAAACCACATACAAGCCACTGGGGACATCTTACCTGAAGATCACCTCCCCCCACAACTGGCCCATGGGCACCCACAAGGATCCATGTGCCTCACCCACACAAACCCCATTCCACAGCTGAATCTATGTGTGCGCCCTGAAACCTGTGAGTGCAAGCCTCTGCAGAAAGTTAGTGAGCACATGAGCGGGCTCAACTCTGCAGGTCTGGGAGAAAGCACGCAAACTTCAGCATTCAGGCCACCTGAGGGAGAGCAAATGGGAGCCTGTCAGCACCCAGCTTGGCTTTGCAGGATCTAAAGAAGGTATACGATCTTAAGAATTCCTTCCCAAGAGGGAAAAGAAAGATTGGAGCAGGTGTGTTCATCGAAAAGATCTGAGAAAGCCTCAGAATCCCTAGAAGGGTGAAGGGAAGGTATTTCTCTCCCAAAGCCAGTCAGTAAAGATGTCCTCTTGAAATGTGAAGACGGCAATGTAACACTTCAAAGAACATGGAAAATCAAGGAAACATAACATCACTAAAAAAACCAAAGTAACTTTCCAGTAACTGAACCCCCAAAATGGAGATTTGCAATTTATCCAATTTGTTAATGTTAACAAATTGAAGAATAAAAACCATGTGATCATTTCAATAGATGCAGAGAAAACTTTTGACAAAATTCAACATTCACTTATAATAAAAAGAACTCTCAGAAAGTGGATACAGACGCAACATACCTCAACATAATGAGAACCATATATAAGCATGTGAAAAGCTAAAAGCATTTCCTCTAAGATCAGAATAAGATAAGGGTGCCCACTCTCACCACTTTTGCTCAACACACTGTTGGAAGTTCTAGCCACAGCAATTAGATAAAGAAAAGAATCCAAATTGGAAAGGAAGAAGTAAAACTGTCACTGTTTGCAGATGACATATTACTATACACAGAAAATCCTAAAGACGACACCAAAAAACTACTAGAGCTCATCAATAAATTCAGTTAAGCTTCAGGATACAAAATTAATAGAGACTTCCCTGGTGGTGCAGTGATTAAGAAACCACCTGCCAATGCAGGGGACACAGGTTCGATCCCTGGTCTGGGGAAGATCCCACATGACTCTGAGCAACTAATCCCATGAGCCACAACTACTGAGCCTGAACTCTACAGCCCTTCAGCCACAACTACTGAGCCCACACACCACAACTACTGAAGCCTGGGCATCTAGAGTCCGTGCTCCGCAACAAGAGAAGCCACCACAATGAGAAGCCTGCACACCGCAACGAAGAGTAGCCCCCACTCGCCACAACTAGAGAAAGCTTATGCACGGCAATGAAGACTCAGTGCAGCTAAAAAATAAATTTAAAAAATTTAACAGAAATTTGTTGCATTTCTGTACACTAACACTAAGTCATCACAAAGAGAAATTAAGGAAACAATCCCATTTACAATCATATCAAAAACAATAAGATACCTAGAAATAAACCAACCTAAAGAGGTAAAAGACTTGTACTCAGAAAACTACAAGCCACTCAAGAAAGAAATCAAAAACAAAAAGATGGAAATACTGGGTTGGCCAAAATATTCATTTGGTTTTTTCCGTAAGATGCTCTAGCAGTGCTTAGTTGTCTTTAACTTCATTTGAAACAACTCTGTTAGACTGTATTGTGACAGCTGTCATATAAGCGTGCATTAAAAAAAAATACCAAAATTAGTGAATTTTTGTGTAGCCATTTTAATACTGAAGATGGAAGAAAATTTGGCATATTACACTTTATTATTTCAGAAAGAAAAAAATGCAACTGAAACACAAACAAAGATTTGTGCAGTGTATGGAGAAGGTGCTGTGACTGGTTGAACGTGTCATAAGCGGTTTGTGAAGTTTCGTGCTGGAGGTTTCTCGCTGGACGATGCTCCACAGTCCGACAGACCAGTTGAGGTTGATGGCGATCAAATCGAGACAGTTGAGAACAAAGTTATACCATGAGGGAGATGGCCGACATGCTCAAAATACCCAAATCAAGTGTTGAAAATCATTTGCACCAGCTTGGTTATATTCATCATTTTGATGTTTGGATTCCACATGTTAAGTGAAAAAAAACTCCTTGACAGTATTTCCACATGCGATTCTCTACTGAAATGTAATGAAAACATTCTGTTTTTAAAACAATTTGTGACAGGTGATGAAAAGTGGATACTGTACAATAATGTGGAACAGAAGAGATCATACGGAAAGTGAAATGAACCACCACCAACCACACCAAAGGCCAGTCTTCATTCAAAGAAGGTGATGTTAAGTATATGGTGGGACTGGAAGGGAATCCTCTATTATGAGCTCCTTCTGGAAAACCAAACGATTAATTCCAACCAGTACTGCTCCCAATTAGACCAAATGAAAGCACACTTGATGAAAAGTGTCCGGAATTAACCAACAAAAAATGCATAATATTCCACCAGGATAATGCAAGACTGCATGTTTCTTTGATGATCAGGCAAAAACTATTATAACTTGGCTGGGAAGTTCAGATTCATCTGCCATATTCACCAGACATTGCACCTTCGGATTTCCATTTATTTTGGTCTTTACAAAATTCTCTTAATGGAAAAAATTTCAATTCCCTGGAAGACTGTAAAAGGCACCTGGAACAGTTCTTTGCTCAAAAAGATAAAAAGTTTTGGTAAGATGGAATATGAATTTGCCTGAAAAATGGCAGAAGGTAGTGGAACAAAACAGTGAATATGTTGTTCAATAAAGTTCTTGGTTAAAATGAAAAATGTGTCTTTTATTTTTATTTAAAAACCAAAGGAACATTTTGGCCAGCCCTATATATACCATGTTCATGGATTGGAAGAATATTGTTAAAATGACCATACTACTCAAGGCAATCTACAGATTCAATGCAATCCCTATTAAAATACCACAGGCATTTTTCACATAACTAGAACAAAATTTTTTTAAATTTGGGTGGAAACATGAAAGACCCCAAATAGCTAAATACTGAGAAAGAAGAACAGAGGTAGAGGCATCATGCTCACTGACTTCAGACTACACTAAAAGCTACAGTAATCAAAACAGTATCATACTTGCGAAAAACAAATACATAGGTCAATGAAACAGAATAGACAGTCCAGAAATAAACCCACACACTTATGGTCAATTAATCTATGACAAAGGAGACAAGAATATATGATGGAGAAAAGACAGTCTCTTCAATAAGCTGTGCTGGGAAAACTGAACAGCTACATATAAAAGAATCAAATAAAAATATTTTCCATTTTCTCCCAGCATATACAAAAATAAACTCAAAATGGATTAAAGACCTAAATGTAAGACTGGAAACCAAAAAACCCCTAGAAGAAAACATAGGCAGAACACTCTTTGACATAAGTCATAGCAGTAGTATTTTGGATCTATCGCCTAAGGCAAAAGAAACAAAAGCAAAAATAAGCAAATGGGACTTAATTAAATCTCTTAAAGAGGTTTTTAGATATCCATGTTCACAGCAGCATTACTCACAACATTCACGAGGTAGAGCAACCCAGATGTCCAACAACAAATGAACAGATAAAATGTGATAGATAAATACAAAGAAATACTACTCAGCCTTAAAAAGGAAATTCTGACATGTCCCACAATATGGATGAACCTTGAGAACATCATGGTGGATAAAAAAAGCCAGTCACAAAAAGACAAATACTGTTTGATTCTACTAATATGTAGTACTTAGTCAAACTCATAGAGACAGAAAGTAGAAAGGTAGTTGCCACAGGTTAGGGGAGTAAGAAATGAGGAGTTATTGTTTAACGGGTATAGAGTTTCAGTTTGCCAGGTTAAAAAAGTGTTCTGGAGATGCATGGTGATAATGGTTGCACAACAATACGGATTTACTTAGTATCACTGAACTGTACACTTGAAAAGGGTTAAAATGGTAAATTTCATGTTATGTGTATTTTACTACAATTTAATAAAAGAGGGGGGAAAAGGAAAATAAAAGAAAACATAGAAAGACAATTCAATGAAATTAGGAAAACAATACATGAACAAAATGAGAAGTTGAATGAAGAGATAGAAATCAAGAAAAGAACCCAACACAAATTCTGGAGTTGAAGAATACAACGGATGAAATGCAAAATGCACTTATATAGAGAGCATCTATAGCAAACTTGATAATACAAAAAAAAAAACTATTAAAAGAAAGATCACTTGAAACTATCCATTCAGAGGAAAACAGAAAACAAACAGAATGAAAGAGAATGGAGAAAACATATGTAAATTATAGGATATCATTAAGAAAAAAAAAATCTACATATTACTAGAGTCCCAGAAGGAGACAAGGAGGAGAAAGTAGCAAAAAGCTTATTTGAAGAAATAATGGCTGAGAACTTCTCAAATGTAGGGAGAGATTTTGGACATTCAATTTCATGAAGCTCATAGGCCCCCAAAAAGATTTAACAAAAAAAGATCTTCTGCAAGCTACATTACAATAAACTTATGTAAAACCAAAGACAAAGAACTTTAAAAGTAGCAGGAGAGGGACTTCCTAGGGGGTGCAGTGGTTAAAAATCTGCCTGCCAATGCAGGGGACACAGGTTCAATCCCTGCTCCAGGAAGATCCCACGTGCCGAGGAGCAACTAAGCCCCTGTGCCACAATTACTGAGCCTGTGTGTCGCAACTAATGAAGCCCACGCACCTAGAGCCTGTGCTACACAACAAGAGAAGCCACCGCAATGAGAAGCCTGTGCACCACAATGAAGAGTAGCCCCCGCTCACTGCAACGAGAGAAAGCCCGTGTGCAGCAACAAAGACCCAATGCAGCCAATAAATAAATAAATTTATTTAAGAAAAAAAAGCAGCAATAGAAAAAAAATTCCTCACATACAAGGGAATCCGTATAAGGCTATCAGTGGACTTCTCAGAAGAAACCTTACAAGTCAGGAGAGAATAAGATGATGTAGTCAAAGTGATAAATGCCTACATTAAGAAAAAAGAAAAATCTCAACCTATTTTTACACCTCAAGGAACCAGGAAAAAAAAAAAAAACTAAGCCCAAAGTTAGTAGAAGGAGGGAAATAACAAAGATCAGAGCATAAATAAGTGAAATAGAGACCAGAAAATTTGTCTTTAGCTAGACAAATCAAGAAAAAAAGAGAGAAGATTCAAATAAATTATAAATGAAAGAGGAGTCATTACAACTGATACAGAAATACAAAAGACTATCCTGAACAACAGTACGGCAACAATTTGGATAACCTGGAAGAAATGGATAAATTCCTAGAAACATACAATTTACCACAACTGAATCATGAAAAAAATAGAAAATCTGAACAGACCAATAATGACTAAAGACATTAAATTAGTAATCAAAAACCTCTCAACAAGGAAAAGCCCAGGACCTGATGGCTTTACTGGTGAATTCCACCACAAACATTTAAAGAATTAACACTAATGCTTCCCAAACTCTGTAAATAAAAACTCAAGAGAAGGGAAAATTTCCAAATCATTTACATTACTGTCATACCAAAGCCAGACAAGAACACTACAAGAAAAGAAAAATTATTCACCAATACTCCTGATGAATACAGATGCAAAAATCTTCAACAAAACACTAGCAAACTGAATTCAAGAGCACATTAAAAGATCATACCCTGTGATCGAGTTAAATTTATCCCTGGGATGCAAGAACGGTTCAAAATATGCAAATCAAAAAATGCGACAGATCACATTAACAAAAATGAAGGACAAAAATCATATGATCAAATTAATAGATGCAGAAAAAGTGTTTGACAAAAATCAACATCCTTTCCTGATAAAAACTCTCAACAAATTAGATATAGAAGAAATGCACCTCAACACAATAAAGGCCACGTATGACAAGCCCACAGCTAACTCCATACTCAACAGTGAAAACCTGAAAGCTTCTCCTCTAAGATCAGGAACAAGGCAAGGATCCCCCACTCTTGCCATGTCTATTTAACACAGTACTGGAAATCCCAGCCAGAGCATTGTAACACATTCAATGATTTCTGGTACCAAATCAAAAACCCAGATACTGAAATAGTCAGAACACTTAAATGTTATAAGCTTCAATAAACCCCTAAAATCCCAAACCGTAACAATATTTTTAATACCCTACTCTTAGAAAAGGAAAAGAAAAATGTCACGTATACTGTAGGTAACAACAACAACAACAAAAAGTCAATAAGGTGACTATTTTCCTGTGTTTTGTCAATGAAGTTGGGAGAAACACTTCCTCGGTAGCCAGGCACGCTTTTGGGAGGCCTCCTTCAAAATGTAGGTGGCCTGGGAGTCTTTCCAGGAAGACCTTGAAAAACCAATCTTCTGTGCTCTGTGTAGACAATTCAGATCCTACAAAGCATGTAGAGGTTTGTCCTCTGCTAAAATCATCTTAGGAAAAGAGATCCTGGACCATTCCCAGGCTGGGTACCCTGCCCACCTGCAAACCACCACCTATTCCAGTCCTGTCCTGCTGGTGCCCCTCCCCACCCTCAGGGTGTTCTAAGCTAGCAAGAAGTTAGCACCAAGTCTGGGCCCTGCTCAAAACCTATCCCCTTCCATTGCTTTTAGCTTCAAAAGTCCTTACTCAAAATGGAGTGTTGGTTACAGTGGTGTATGTACTTGTCATGCACATTTCACTGTGTGTATTTAACTCTGCATGATCTGGCCCTGCCAGCTTATCCAAATTCAGCTTGTGTCAAACTTCTCCCTCATTCAACTGTCCCTTGGTCACACTGGAACTTATTTTAGTTGCTCCATGAACAAACTCTTTCCCACCTCAAGGCCTCCACAAACATGGCTGTGTCTGTCTGGAATCTGCAGCCATCCTGCCCTAACCTATTACTTTTCTTTCAGTTAAGTCCTACTCATCCAGCCAGTCTCAGCTTGGGTGCCTTCTCCCCCAAGAAGTCTTCCTCCCTCCCTTCATCCTCATATACTAGCACGTGCTCACATGTGCAGGCCAAGGCACTTTTCGGCTCCCTTAGCATCCTCTACCTCCACCACCACAGTATTTACTACAAACACACCTCAGAAAGAAAGGTCCATGACAACAGGCACTGTGTTTTCATTATTCACTGTTTTAGCCCTAGCACCTGGCACATCACAGGTGATCAGTCGATATTCACGTAATGAATGTCAAATGAAGGGATAAGGATATTAGTCATTCTGATCTAGAACCTTTCTTCCCCATCTTACTGACTAATGTGCTGCCTGAATTCTGGGTCTGTCATCTCAAATCTGACTGTTAAGGCATCTTAGCTCTGGCTCTAATTCTGCTCAGGTTTCCTATCTCAGAAGAAGACGTTTTCCAGGTTCAACAGAATTGAAGTTGACAACATGTGTTCAGTCGATTAATGTGTACCTTTAAGATACCTGTCCAATCTCTCAGCCAACAGAATTGGTCTGTCTAGACAGGGTTTTACTCAAGACGTTTGGCTACATGGCACTGGTCATTCTGACCACTCCAGGGCAGCACAGACTAGCCTTTCCTGGGATGGTATTAATGTGACACCTTCAAGCTTTCAACTTTGGGAAGTAAAAAAAAGTAAGCCGACTAAACTCCCTAAAAATTCTCTCCCTTGCAAGGTTGTTATGAGGGGTGGGAAGGAAAATGAGAAGGATGAGTCAGTGTGAGTCAGTGTTAAGAAAAAAATTCGGCTTCTGGTAAACAGTTTGCTCTTTTACAGACAGGATTAGGATTACCCGGCTCCCACTGCTAAAAATACACAAATAACAGGTGGTATATATTATATAAGTAGTTCGAAAACAGAGACTCAGATCATTGACTCTAAAAAAGGAACAGTTAATCAGTGATGGGCCAGACCTTCCCCAGGGCCTGTTTCTTCTTGGAGAGGCCCCAAGACAAAGTAAGTGTTTTCTTTAAAACAATTAAGATCCTAAATACTCCTACCTCTCACTCAAATGACCTAAAGAAGGAATGAGCTTCCCTTATAATAACTGCCACTGAATGAGTACTTTCTATATGCTGAAAACAGTGCCTGGCACTTCATAAAATTCATCTTTAAACTTACAACAATTCTGTAAGATGGGTATTATTATCACTGTTTTCTAGATAAGGAACCTGGAGCTTACAGAGGTTAAGTGATTTAGCCAGGGTTGCATAGTGGCAGTGCTATGATTTCACTCCTACCTCATTTGGAAGTGCCTGTTTTCCTGGATCCCAGACCCAATTCAGAAATATATATGAATCACCGTATGCAAGGCATTGTACCAGGTACAAGGAAACAAGAGGTTGCTCCAATTATCAGGAAAGCAAAGTAAGAAGAAAATGGGACTATCTAGGAGAGATTCATCTCTATTTCCAGAATCTTGAACAAGGCCTATCACATAGGAGTTACCCGGGGAATGATGACTGAAACACATGTGGGAGATAAGGGAAAGACAATCACATGTAATGCGAGGCAGTCTGTGGCCAGTGTCACGAGAAAGAATGTGTTACGGGGGTTTACACCATATCTTGATGCAGGGCTCCGAGGAAGATCCACAAGCGACATGGCGTTTGAGATAAGCCTGACAAACGGACTTTGACAGGCAACAGTGGAAAGTAAAGAGATCAGAGGAGTACAGGCAGCAGCAACGTTGGGATGTATCCTCTAGCACCTCCAGCAAAACAGGGAGAAATAAAGCAAATTGAGGGGGCCCTGGGTCTGCTTCAAGTCCCTTTCTATGGAAAAGCACAAGAATTACAAATACTTCCTAGCTGATTCAGATCAATACATGAGAAGATATATTTAATGGTTAAATAAATCAAGAATTATCATACGGCCTTTCTGGAGCAAAGCTGTGGTGATGGTAGTGGGGGTAGAACTGAATAAATGAATATATGTATACAAAACTAGAACGCACGTGCTTGTATGACAAAAGGAGACTACAGATACCACCTCCATGCCCTCAACACTAAATTGTTACAGTACCGGTTCCGTGAGTGCACATTTTCTTTTCATTTAACCTACAGCTCTTTCCTAAGGGGGCTAGTTAGGCCAATGACTCTCAACAGGCACAGTCACTGCAGGGCCTTCTGGAAGTGGGGGAGGAGGGGAGGGCATTTTTGGTTGTCACAATGTTTGACTGCCTCCTCCCTCAAATGGGTTTTTTTTTGGCGGGGGTGGGGGGGGGCACAATTTTTATTTACACATTCATGTCCCAGCCTTTACAAATGGGTATTTTAAAAGGTGAGGACCAGGATGTTAAGAGTCCAGCAAAGTGTCAGGCAGTCTTAGAGGGACACAAATCGCCCTTACCCTGCCTACTTTTCATATACCAAGATATTCATGTAAGTGGAAAGACTGTTTATAATTATCTGAGCCTGGAAGTAACTCCTTTTCACACGGAACAAGGTACTTTTACATGGAGGCAAGGAGGAAGGATGTAAATACCATGTGAAAGGAGGACGATGCTCTGCTTTGTATTCAGGGGTGAATTACCATGTCTGTACCATATTTTTAAATAGTTCAGCAAAAACTGAAAAACACACATGTAGATAAAGCATATGCAGCAAAATGTTAATGCTGTTTGACCTAGGTATTTGATACAGATGTTCAATGCACTCCAGAAACCTTTCATACTAAAAAACTGGGGGAGTGTGCAGTTTATCATGTGTCAATTGTATCTCAATAAAAGTTCTTCGAGAAAAAAAAAACTAGGGGAAGATCCATCTAGCCCCCCATTAAGTGGGAGGTCATAACAGGGGCAAAGAGCACAGATTCTGGAGCTTTCCCTCTTGTGCCTCAGTTTCCCCATCTGTAACAGAGAATAATAATAGTACCTATCTCACAGAGGTGTTAAAAAGGATTAAATAAGTTAATGGAAGCTGCTTAGACCAGAGTCTGGTACAGAGCAGGCCCTACTTGAAGTTACAGCTATTGCTGCAGTGAACATTCACCCACCCACACACCTGCTGACTGCTCCATCCTGATGATCTGTACAAGCAGAAAGGTTGGGAATTCTTGACCAGGAGTGATTTTCACACTCTTTCCTTCCTTCCTTCTCTCTCCCCCTTCTTGTATGTGTTTCAGCCAGACAGATCCTACTTAGCCTCTGACACTCCAGTGTATTTTCTTCTGACATCTCTTGACCTTATTCTCTCGCTATCCCACCTGAACACCTTTCCTTCTTCCTCTCTCCTAATTCTTACTCATCCTTCAGGACTGTGGTCCTTCAGGCTGTCAGGTCTGAACAGCTGTGAACAGACATGGAGAATAAAACTTGAAAGGTAAATATCTGGAGGCATACAGTAGAAAAGCTCCTTTGTGAGCTTTCCCAGGCTCAGCCATCACTTGGCTATCCTCCTCTGGGGTCCTTCTCCCAGACACTTAGCCTAAGACTGCCTTGAAGTGTCAACTACCTTCCGATTTGTAGATCTCTCTCTACATACTTTAAATTCCTTGAGAACAGGGCTATACCTTTCTTTGCTATACATTTTCTTAGTCTTCTCACAGCCCCTTTCAGTGGATACACAGTGAAATCCTTCTTCCATCCAGGCTGCTGCATTTGCTCTCTGAAGAACCTGCCCTTGTTTTTAACGCAGCCTCAGATATAAACATTATCCAAAGGCTTTATCCTATACGGAACACTTCACTTGACAATATCTTCCGTGCTCACATAAAGCACAGGGTGGTCTCCAAAACTTGCAAGATGCATGTCTGCACAATCAGAGAGCAGGACACACCAAAGTACTGACTGGGTGTCACTTGGTACCTCCCCCTGACTATATTCCAAAGCCCAGCAAGAGCTACATCTTCTTTTCCCTCCCAGTAAACCCATCATTCTGCCTGAATTCTCTACTGGGAGGACTAATGTGGTTAATGGGTGATACTCTGAACCAGCGTCCTATTCCTGCTGTGGTCTCTAAGAGACCACACACGGTGGCAAAGCAAGGGAGAAAAAAAGCATCACTGCAGACCAGGACTTTGGTCCCAGTACCAGAGCAGAATTCCAATGAGCTACGCTGGACCATGTTGTTCATAACGATCCCTTGCTTAGAACCCTCCAGTACCTCCCACTGTACTTCGAATGAGATCCACACTCATCTCAGTCCGGAAAGCCTAAGGTGACCTGGGCCCTGACTACTGAAACTGTACCACTCTCCCTCTCACGGCCTATCCTCCAGCATCATGGTCTTTGAACAGGACAAACTCATCTCTATTTTAGGTCCTTTGTTCCTGTGGCTTCAAGTCACAGTTCTACTAGTTACTACTGTGGGACCACAGACAAACTACTCAATTACTTAAAACTCCACTTCCTCATCCAGGAAGTATTTATCAAGTACCTACTACGTGCATGTCCTATTCTAGGCACAGAAGGTAAAGCAATGAATAGAACAGACAAGGTTCCCACTCTCTTTAGTTTACCTTCTACTGGACAAAAGGCAATTAAATTTAAAAAATAAGATAATTTCAAACAGAAGCAAATTCTATGAATAAAATTAAACAGAGTAATAGGACAGGTGAACAAAAGTGGGGAGAGTAGGCTGCATTCGAGTGCTGGGAAGGCTGCCATAAGGAGGTGACATTTGAGCTGAGATCTATTATTAAGGGAAAGTGGGTAAAGGACACATGGGATCTCCCCATATTATTTCTTACAACAGCATATGAATCTACAATTATCTCGAAAAGTTAAAAAAAAAACCCTCTGGCTACTATGTAGCTACTGTGTACATACCTACATAATATGTATACATGCATAAAACTTTTTCAGTAACTTCAATAATCTGTTTTATTTAACCCAATATTTCCAAAACATCATTTCAACATGTAATCAACGTAAAAATCATTACTGACGTATTCCTGATCTTTGCACTAAGTCTCTGAAGTCCATTAAGTACAATACATCTCAGGTCAGACCAGCCACATTTCAAGTGCTCACCAGCCACATGTGGCTAATGGCTACTATATCAGACAGCAATGACTACAGGGTTCTATGGAAGGCCTTTGATCATGAGCATTGAACTTCAACCCTCATTTCCCTCTGTACTCACTCCCCACACCCCAGTTTTATTGAGATATAACTGACATATAAAATTGTATTAGTTTTAGGTGTCCAACCATCACTTTTGTAGTGAGGACAGGAAGGGAATCAGGGAGACCAGCCAGCAGGCCGCTGCTGCTAAATGACAGCTCACAGTTGGCAGCCAGAGCAGGTTGTGATTTGCTGTTATGGCAGTGTAACCAAATGGACCCGGTGTGGACAGGACAGTGAAAGATCAAGGAAGAAGGTATGCAGCCTAAGCAACTGGGTACTTCAGTCCTATCTACGCATCAGTGCTACTGTAAGATTAAATGAGCTAATATCTGTAAGACACCCAACACTATGCTAAGCACAGCAGATGCTCAATACATGTCAAAAATGAAAGAAAAACATTCAACCTTAAAGTTTCAGAGTACTAAAGTACACCTCAGATACTGGATAAAATTTAGTTAAAATTAGTTCCCGACTTCATTTTTCAGCGATTAACAAGGAGGACCAAGCAGTACTTTAGACCCCTTTCTAACATCTTTTTCAGTCAAAGAGACATAAACATGTATCCTACAATTATAAAAATCCTAACTTTCTACTGTCAACCCTCTCAATCTAGAAGTTTCAAGTAGATTTAAATTAAAATTTAAATTAGAAGTGGCATATCTTCTAATACAGCAATGGCAAGACGACTACTAGAGATGATCTGTGTGGGACTTTTTGAAAAGAATTATCACCAAAATATACTGGAATTCCAGGGAAAAAGAACTGAGTAAAGAGCCTGTGTAATAAAACATTTAAATAGAATCATCTATGGGAAATAAAGCTAAGAGATCAGATGTCACTGGGGCCAAATAGTGGAATTAAGATCTTGCTCTTTTTGAGATAAAACTGCATTTTCTATTTATTTGTTTTTGTTACTTGGAGATACAGAATGGGGGGTTAGTTTCTTTGAATAAAGACTTTTATAAACGTTCGAGATGCTATAAATTACAAATAGTAAGAAGGCCAAATTTTTACTAACTGAAAGAACAAAAATCAAACTTTTAAAAAGTTAAACCTAATGGCAAGTGGTAGTTTGAACACGCATTATCTCCCTGAGAATTTAAGTCTAGGGCACTGACTTTCTGACCTGGACTAATATAACTACCATACCCAGGAGACACGACAGTTGATTGTCCTGTCCAAACAAACACTGCAGAAATTTATTATAACCATCAGGGATATTCCATTTCTCTTCCCACAGTATCTACTAATTCTTATCTCAGACAGATGTGTGTGTGTGTTTTGGATGAATGTTCTGCATGATTAGAATTCTTTGCAGTGCTGAGGGAAAGCAGAGTGTTTAAAACTTAGTCTTCATTTAAAAGGAAAAAAATTGATTTTTTTTTTTTAGAGGAATTCTCACTTCGGGAAAGCTATTTTTAATTAGGAGTTGAGCAGTGTTATAAGAGAAAAATGTAGACAAATGAAGGTACTGTTTATATTTCAAAGATGGTGAAACAGATTCTGCTACAAAATTTTTCCAACATTAATCCCCAGCAAGCCATTCCTTAGGAGAACTATTTTTATCCCTTTATCAACTTGGTTGATAAGTATTTCATCTCCAGTGAAATATGGACAAGCTATATAAAGTGAAATTGTTTTCAAGCTTTAGAAACAAACATTTTGCAAACAGAAATGAAGCCTGTTGTGCTATAATGTTCATTCGCTAGGCCGATAAATGACTCTGGAGCCCACTAGTATCAGGACTTCTCCAAACAAGGGTCCATACAAAGAGACAGGCCTTGATTCCCAGAAAGCTCCAAAGAGCACAGTCCCTCCAGATCAGAACACCACTCCAGAAAATTGTGATTAATGCTCATTACTCCAGAACACATTTACATGCATGATTCCACTGCCTTGTGTGGTAGATAGGATGTTATCAGTATTCTTATTTTTCAGATGAAGAAACTGCAGCTCAGAAAGTTTCATGTGCAAGGCTACCAAGTTAGTAAGTGCCACGGCCACCAAACTCAGCCCCCTCAAGCGATGCAGCAGCGACAGTAATGGCAATGGCAGTAATGGTGGTGGCAGGGGCAGCACTTGAGTTGCACTCACCACGTGCTGGGCATTGTTCCTGACACTGTTCACGGGTCAACTCGTGACACCCCCACAACCACCCTGTGAGGGAGGCAGGCAGGTCTGCATTTGGGCCACCGGCCTCCTCTTTCTCCGTGTTGCCCATCATACAGGCCCTGCTTCCTTCCCTACAAAATCAAAACGGGCACCCCAAAGTCTTCATGTTCTCTCTACCCAAATCAAAAATTGTCTCTAAAATGTTCATTGTTGAAGCCAGATGAATGTGATGGGGGTTTCTTTACACTATTCTCTCTACCTTTATGTTTGAAAATCACCTTATAAACATTTAACATTTTTTTGCTCTCACACGGAATCTGAGCTATTGAAGAGGCTAGAAGACCATCCACTAACAATGAATTCGAAGAAAATATTAAGAAAGATGGCTATGTACTAATAGAAAGGGACAGACTCATTCACTCATTCCATGAACATAAACTGAGGGCCCATATGTTAGGTTATATAAAGGTACAACAAAGGGCTGCTGTCCTCAACAAGCTAAGAGTTTAGTAGCGGATACAAAAGGAATGAAAAAATAATTACAGAGGAGGACTATTTGTGATAAATGCTATAAAAAGAAAAGTTCAAACAAAGTGCTATGTGAATTGGAAAAAGAAGTCACATCAGGATGAATTGCATTTCACTGATTTTTCTAGGACAGTCCAAAGTTTTTGGTGTATTAAACACTAAACGTTATCTAAAATCTGCAAGTGGCTCACAAGAAGAAATGGAGCTAAATCCAAAAGCAAAATTAGGACTGGAATGCCCACATGCCCTCTTTTATGGTATCATAATGATTTCCAGACTGAAATCCAGGCCTCTTATTAAAAAGGGGCCAGCATTCCTCCCAAGTCTTTGGATTAAAACATACTGATTGGAGAAGGTTTTGCTGTAAAAAAGCTCAACGGAGCACCACCTATAACACAAAAAACTGAGAAATAATATAAACGTCCAACAACAGAGTTTGGTGATATCATTCATTTCAACTAATGCACAATAATCCCTACATAACAATTTAAAAAGAAATAAAATAGAAGCTCTCTCCCTGATGGGTTTAGGATTAATAACGGTAGAATCCATTAAAAACAAAAAACAGCCAAAGACAGGAATCATTGAAAATGTAAGTTCATTTGCCAAATACTTGATAAGGGACCAAGGCTTTTTCTTTGAGAATAAGTTCTAGCAATTAAATTTCCTGCATGACCACACCCAGGAAACGATTTCCAGTTTATGATTTCCAGTTTTACTGGAAAGCCACTTATGAAGTAGTCCAAAGGCAAAAATCCTACATTTTGATGAATTTTTTTCTCTCAATCTTTTCACCTCTAAATTGACAAGAACTTTTTTTTATCCTCATTCAGCTTTACCAGGTCTTTTAAACACATTCAACTTATTTTTCACAAAAGCAATGCCTTTTTTTCATTTTTGTCCTCATCTTTTGTTAGTTTACTTAACAATTACTTTGTAATTACAATAACAAGCAAAACTGGGATAAACAGGCTTGGGGGCAAACCCAGATGACTCTTGTCAATTCTCACTGTCATCTTCACGGCAAACACTTATAATGTGTTTAGCATGTGCCAGGCACTATCCTAAGTACTCTATGTATATTAAGTCCTTTAATATGAATAACAGTCTAAGTGCTACTGTGACTGTCATTTTACAAACAAGGAAATTGAGGCACGAGGAAGTTAAGTAACTTGCTTGAGATAGTACAACTAGTAAATGGCAGACTGATAATTCAGACCCAGGCAGTCTGGTTCCAAACTGGTGACTCTAACCACTAAAACTCCCTAAAAGCAAATGGGTGAGAGCTGCAGTGCGCTGGTGCTCTAGAGCAGTGCCATCCAACAGAAGTTTCTGCAATGATGGAAATTTTTATACCTGGGCCGTCAAATTCAGTAATCACCAGTCACACGTGGCTATTGAGATTGACAAACTGGATTTTTAATTTAACTTTATTTAACTAAAATTTAAACCGTCACATGTGGCTAGTGGCTATTATATCGGACAGCACAGTAGAACTGTCTACTAGCCCAGAACATTTGGAAGGCCATGGAAATTAAACGCTAAGTTTTATAGTGAGAATGGAGAGGGTCTGTCAGTATCCATTAAGTGGAGATTGGTTTAAAAGCTCCTACTGTAGGAGCTTCCTGGTGGCACCGTGGTTAAGAATCCGTCTGCCAATACAGGGGACACAGGTTCAAGCCCTGCTCCAGGGATATCCCCCATGCGCCACGACTACTGTGCCTGCGCTCTAGAGCCTGTGAGCCACAACTAATGAGCCCATGTGCCACAACTACTGAAGTCTGCGCGCCTAGAGCCAGTGCTCCGCAGCAAGAGAAGCCACCACAATGAGAAGCCTGTGCACCACAACAAAGAGTAGCCCCTGCTCTCCGCAACTAGACAAAGCCCACCCGATACAACCAATAAAAAATAAATTTATTACAAAAATAAAAAATAAAGTTCCTACTGTATATTAACTGACATGAAAAGATATTCATGATGTGCTTAAATGGAAAATATGACTTATAAAACATTATATCAAGTACATCTCATTACTGGATTAAAAAATCATAAACAGAAAGACAGTAAACACATACAAAACTGTTGTTTCCTCCAAATGGAGAACACCGTTGCCTGCCTTGCGTGGTGGGCACTGCACGTTGCCAGACCTATAACCATTTTCCCTCTCTTCCATAGCAACAGAATCCCTCTATTGTTGGGAACAGCGACGTGTCCAGCTAAGAAATGACATTCACCAGCCTCCCTCACAGATATAAATGGATAATGAGATGTAAACTGTATGTAAACTGGGACTTCTGGTACTTGAAAGGGTGTCCTTTGCCTTCCCTTCTCCTCCTTCTTCCTGCTTCAAGGAAGGACTGTTTGGTTAGAGAGCCAGAAGACCACTTGTGACCTCAAGGTGACCAGGAGAGTGCCAGCTGTGTCATAAGGATGGTGAAGTAGGAAGAAAGAAAGAGCTAGACTGTGGCACTGTGGCTCTGCCACGCCAGGAACAGATCACCTATTTTGGACTTAATATTTTTTGAAATAAATAAATAAACTGTCTTATTCAAAGCCTTGTTATCAGCGGCCAACACAAATCCTAGCTGACCAATTTCCTCAGTATCCATTCCTTCTAGTCACAGAAAAACTTCCTTCTTAACAGACACACAATTCTGTTCCTGATTGGCCTAAAGATAATTTCATCTTCCTTGTAAATAACTTGTTCAAGAAGCAGGCTGAAGCCAATAAGGCATGGCATTGCCCTGGTGACACGAAATGGTTCAGGAATGGGCACATGACCCAATTCAGGCCAGTGACATTGCAGGATTAGTACTGGGGGCGAGGAGAGGTGTGTTTCTGAGAAAAATTCTCACTCTTAGGAGAACAGAGGAAGTAAGACTCTTTCTATTCCTTCGGTAGGTGCCATACACAGGGCCCAGAACTTCTGCCATCCTGAGGATGAAGCCAACACCCCAGGGAGGACATAACCAAGAGATTCATAGGGCATGCAGCCTGAGACAGTGGATTACGTTAACACTGAAGTCTGTCCTACCTCTGGGGCAAGTACAAGTTATATGAGCCAAAAAATATCCACATTATAGAGAGATCATCTTAGAAGCAATCAATGGACTAGGTGCTAAGTGTTATTCAAATATTGTGAGAAAGGCAAATAAGTGAGATTTTCCCAAGGGGCATGCAAAGTTGGGCACTGGGTCTTAAATATTTCTATGGCTTTTCCATGCAGGCCTGATAAGGAAGTTATTATACAATAAGTTAACAAATACTGAGTTATTTAGAAGAACTTTTTGTTCTTCTACAGGCTTTTGCAAAAAAGATTACTGAATAAGTGTACATGTTTCAAAGGTCTTATAATAATCCTACAGTTAGCAGATAATGTCAAGTACTTACTACCTGCCAGATCTTGTGCTGAGCCCTTTATTTCATACAATCCTCACAAGAGATGAGGAATTCTCATTACATCCGTTTTACAGGTGAGGAAATGCTGAAGCTTAGAAAGAAAGGTTACATAAAAAAGGAAGCAGACTCACAAATACAGAGAACAAACTAGTGGTTACCAGTGGGAAGAGGGAAGGGGCAGGGGCAATACAGGGGTTGGGGGTAAAAAGGGTTATTATGGGGTTATATAAAATCATGTTCACGAAACTTTTGAAAATTATAAAGCACTACAGAATTTATAGAAACTTTCATTCAATAAAAAAATTAAAAGTTAAAAAATTAAAAAAAAATGATCCTCCTATTCAAATGCTAATCACAATAAGGGCCTTTCTACACGTTATCAAGCAAATAAAACATTTTTCAAACATTAAAAAAAAGAAAGGTTAAGTAACTTGTAGAAGAAAGTAGAAAGGGCCAAGATTTGAACTTATATCCAAAGGACTCCAATTCCTCCTAATCATGCCTTTGTACTGCTTCCTTTGGACACATAACACATCTATAACTTCCCTGAGGCTGCACAATTTTAAAATATTCTGTTCTCTTGACCCTCTAAGGATACTCTACTCATTAGATCATAAATCTCAACTTTTTGGTTTGGAAAAGATGGCCACACCTACCACATACAACAAGCAGAGATCATCAAGAACCACTTAGTGTTAAACCCTATGCACACAAGAAAGCAATGTAATTACATATGTTTAACTTACGTTGCAAATTAAGATTAGATCACCACCTCTTCTTTTTCAAGTTTCCTTTCGGTAGTAGGTAGAGGCCACACAGTAAGTAGGCCTGTGGAATTGGGGAAGGGAGAAAAGAAGATAAGGCACATTTAATAAGCCCCTGATAGTGGCCTCGTTTTATAACGGTTAACTCTCAAAGGACCTCATGAGATATTTCATAGATAAGGGAACCAAGACTACAAGACGCTGCCCAAGGTCACCACGATCTGCCTGAAATCCAATTACTTTGATACAAGTAAAAATTAAATTAAAAAATCCAAGTATTGTTCTTTTTGCTATACAACTCTGCATTCCTACAAGTTCTAGAATTTTCCAAATATTGACTGAAAGAGAATAATGACTCTGAAGCCACAGGAAAGCTATGGCATTTTTAGGAGGCTCTCTGGAAATATCATTTTAATTAAGTATTGGTTACTTTCAATCATAATGCCTTCAGCTTGAATAGATTACCCATAAGAAAAGAATCTAAATTGGAAAGATCTAATGCCTCCGATTTTAACTTAAAAACCATGAGGAAATAGGTATTATGTTTCAGATAAACTAACTTATAATATATATAGTATTTATTTTCTTAGGCAGCAAAATACAGTCAGTAAGCAGCAGAATGCTAGGCTTTGGTACAAGTGTTCCAACAGAAACAAAGTCTAGTCCTAAAAGCACACTGGCTACGGAGAATTACTTTTTAAAAAAATCATCCAAATCTGCCTCATATACAGCTAAACACTATCACATTAAATTGTTTATGAACACTCATAAGTTATATTTTTAAATGACATTTGTGTATGAAACCATCATTCTCCAGGCAGTTGAGATGCCCAAATAATGTTACAGCATAGAATTACTTTGATATGAGTAAAAATTAAATTAAAAATTTTAAAAAAATTGCTTTCTTTGTTCACAAGGTATTGTCTGCCTATATATCTCCCTCAAATCCTACCATTTTCAGAGCCACTCCAACTAGGTGCTAATCTCTCGCTAATACTGGCAGCTATTAGTTGTCTCAAACCAAAGGAAACATTTTCTCAATAAGAGGGTGTGCAACCAGTCCATATGGAAGCAAAGGCAGCAGCTAAAAAATGAAACTGAGCAGGAGGAGGCTTAACCAATCAACACTGTGCAACATATTTTAGAAACAACAGACACATAGATCAATGGAAGAGAACTGAGTTGAACTGCCCAGAAATAAACCCACACATATATGGTCAATTAATTTTAGACAAAGGAGCCAAGAATATACAATGGAAAAAAGATCATGTCTTCAACACTGTTGGGAAAACTGGGCAGCCACATGCAGAAGAATATAACTTGACCGCTTCTTACAGCATATACAAAACTCAGCTCAAACCGGACTAAAGACTTGAATATAAGACCTGAAACCATAAAACTCCTAGCAGAAAACATAGGCGGTAACCTCCTTGATGCCAGTCTTGGCAAAGGCTGGATTTGACACCAAATGCAAAGGTAACAAAGGCAAAAATAAACATGTGGGACTACATCAAACTGAAAAACTTCTTACAGCAATGGAAATCATCAAAAAAATGAAAAGGCCACCTACAGAATGGGAGAAAATACTTGCAAATCACATATCTGATAAGGGGTTAATTTCTAAGATATATAAAGAACTCATGCAACTCAAAGAAAAACAAACAATCTGACTAAAAAATTGGCAGAGGACTTGAATAGACATTTTTCTAAAGAAGGCATACAAATGGCCAATAGCTACCTGAAAAGTAATCATTAGGGAAATGCAAATCAAAACCACAATGAGATATCACCTCACACCTGTTAAGATGTTCACATCTTATCTGTAGCTCAGAAAGTTTGATGTCCAATGTTACCAAGTTAGTAAGTGCCAGAAGTAATACAATATTATGTCAATTATATCTCAACTTTAAAAAATCCTTGTAATACAGCTTTAATCATTTACTCAATAAGGAGAGGTTAAAAATATACATCAATTAAGTTCATTATCAAAAAAAAGAAAGAAGAAAAATAATGGCAGCTAATATTCACTGAAGGGTTCTCATGAACAGGCACTATCTTAAGTGCTTTAACTACATGGTCAATCCTTATAACAACTGTACACAGTGGGTACTATTATTAAAGAACTTAATGCCATACATTTGTTCAGAATATTTCCAGGATATGGTAAAGCCTTGAAATTTGGCTCCCGCATTTACTGGTTGATTCTGAGCAATTATAGTCTCTGACTCCCTCTCCATAGCTTTGAAATGTTAACTGCACACTGTACTCCAACATCTGCATTTCCTAGGCCCTTGTGGCTGGTGTCACGAAATACCCCACCCACTCACGTCCTAGCCAATCCTGATCAGGGCAGGAATAATATTAGGAATACCTTTGTTACCACTGTAGGCATGGGAGGTCCAGCTGTTCTCACCCCACTCCCATGCCCCCAAAGCCAGCCAAGGGGCTGAGTCAGTTTCTCTACCCGCCCAGTCCTGGCTTCTCTCCCCTTCCCAACCAACTCATGATGATGAGACTCCAGCATCCTTTTAATGATGCCAGTGCTGGCTGGAATCATCTACCCTGCCTCAAAGGTAACAGAATCAAAAATATCAGTATATGTGAAAACCCCTGAAGAGTTCACATTTCTCCATGTATTCAATTCAAATGGAAGAGTATAAGATTAGGTCATTGAGGTAATGTAATTTTGGTTAAGTGGTGGTCACCCAAAAAAATCCTTTAAATGAAATTCTAAAAACGGATCAATATACTGCACTATTTTATAAGTAGCAGATTCGAAAACAATTGAATCCTTGGCTGAGAAATTTGCTGCATCTCAGGGTGGTAATCTGAACGATGGAACAATACAGTACTGAACATGACCCCAATATGGGTCCTTTCTACTGTTTGTTTTTTTTAAATATGCTGGAACTCCTTTCCCAAATAATTCCTTTACCTACTAATTCCCAACCAACTGTAGGTAACAACCTACAGTTTGAAAAGAACTGATACAAGCAGCCCTTCACAGTGTGGTTTTGCCAATACATAAGACCAACCCAGGAAAGCAATGCTGTAAGTAATCAGTACTGAACGGAACATGCAGGGCTCTGTTTGCTTAAAAAATGTATATTAAGCTGAATTATTAATTGAGGGAATTTTCTCCACCTACCAGAGGGGAAAATACATGACAGTTGTGCAAAGCTTCCTTTAATCAGGAGACAGTGGGATTTAACAGAGTATGTGACTTTGCATCAGGAAACCTGGATTCATTTTGCAACCCCTAATGAAATAGTAGATCTAGGCAATGATCATTAACAGCTGCTAAAACCATTCTGTGAAAGGCTGATGAGAAGCTTATAATGGACAAACACCTGAAGCCTAGGATCAATCTTACTATCACACAAGGTGAGAACCAGCCTTTACTGCCTGCTGATATGAAACACAGCACCACCCATAAAATGCAATGGCCAAGAAAGCAGAGGGAATGGAGGAACACGTTATAGAGATACAACCAGTCAAATCCAGAGTAGTTGTACAGGACAAATGACCTAATTTTTCAACAAATAAAAGGCAAGGGAGGGAAAAAGAAGAGGCCATACTGCTATAGATTCAAAGACTTAAGAGACCCTCACCCAGCTGTTATAGGTGGTCCTTGTTTGGACCCCAATTTAAACAAACCAACTGTAAAAAGACATTCATGAGATAACTGAAGAAACTGAATACCAAATGGATACTAACATTTAAGAATTACTCCTGTTCATTTTCTTAGGTGTGATAATGGTATTCTGATTTTAGGGGGAAAAAGGGGGAGAAAAAATCCTTACCTCTTAGATGCATATTAAAGTATTTATAGATGAAATGATATGATGTCTAGGATTTGCTTTAATATAATCTAAGTTGGGGAGGAAATGGGGGGTATAGATCAAATAAAATTGACCATATGTTGGTATCTGCTGAAGCTGGGGTATGAGTATAAAGTATTTGTTTTACCATCTTTTGTACTTTTGTATACGTTTAAAACTTTCCATAATAAGAAGCTACAATATAAAAAGAAAATAAGAAAACCTGGATTCAAACTCCTGAGTTTATTAGCTGTAGGAGCTGGGAGGTTTCTTAAATCCTTTGATCTTCAATTTCCTCATCTGAAAATAGGAAAAATCCCTATTTAAGAATTATTGGGAGGAATGAAATGAGATCGTGGGTTCACATCTTTTGGACATGCAGCTCTTATAAACTGCAAAATGCTTAAAAATGTCAGCACAGCAGTTAGTTCCCTCTCTGCAATGCTCTGGAAGCAGCGAGACATTACAGGTTTGTGGGAGTAGAAATGGGTAATAAGCTGAATCCATTTGGACTCAATTTTTGTCTTTAATAAGACACTGTTTACTTTATTGGCCCCTTTCTCCCTCAAAGAATGTCAAAGATACTGCAATCAATTGAAGGTCTCTACCTTGAGTTGTTCATACTTCTTGCTTACCTTCCCAATTATGTTTCTCCTGCTAGAGGTAGACAGTAACTTTACAGGAGACTGTGTTTTTAAGATAAAACTGAATGTAAGGGGCTTCCTAGGTGGCGCAGTGGTTGAGAATCTGCCTGCCAAATGCAGGGAACCCGGTACGATCCCAGCTCCAGGAAGATCCCATATGCCGCGAGCAGCTAAGCCCATGCGCCACAACTGCTGAGCCTGCGCTTTGGAGCCCGTGAGCTACAACTGTTGGGTCCATGTGCTGCAAATACTGAAGCCCACGCGCTTAGAGCCCGTGCTCCGCAACAAGAGAAGCCAGGGCAATGAGGAGCCCACGCACCTCAGCGAAGAGTAGCCCCCACTCACCGCAACTAAAAAGAAAGCCTGCGCACAGCAAAAAAAAAAAAAAAAAAAAGACCCAACACAGCCAATAAAATAAACAAATTTATATAAAAAAACAATGCAATTAGGAATCAATGTAATCTAAATAGGACTTTAAAATATTCCAGGTGCTTTTAGAAGAACAGATATGCTTTTGTCAACACTAATGCTTCATCTCAAGTAAAAGAAAATGAACAAAGGTTCAAGTCTAAGTAACACAAAGGGAAATCTGGCACTATCTGGCTTCAGCTTGCAGAATGGGTTGGCGGGAGCCAGGGTAATTTTTCTATAATGCAAATCTGATTAAGTCATTTCCTTTCCTTTCAATGGTTTCCCCCTGCTTTCAGGAAAGAGTCCAAACTCCTGAACAAAAAGGCTCAGGTGGCTCTCCAGCCTTATATCCTCCCTTCTCCCATAGCCTAAGCCCCTTCTCCCTATGGGTCCCCCCAAGGCTCCATTCTCCACTCCTTTCTCCCTTACTTCTTAGTTGTCAAGTCCTGTTGATTCTCCTGAAACATCTCGCAAATCTGCCCACTTTTTTTTTTTTTACACTTTTACTCCCCCATCTCCCCAAATAGGTCATATCCTTATTGCTTTTTCTGATTATGAAAGCCATTCATGCTCATAAAAAAGAAAAATAAGGCAATAAGGAAAAGAATAAGTCTCCCTGTGATCTCATGACACAGACATAAAGAACTTATCTCTCTGGCAGATTCATACTCGTAGCAGCATTATCCAAAATAGGCGAAAGGAAGAAGCAACCCAAATGCCCATCTATGGCGTGGATAAACAAAATGTGTTCATACATACCATGTATATACAGAGTATGTATATCCGTACAATGGAATATTATTTAGCCTTGAAAAGGAAGGAAATTCTGACACATGCTACAATATAGGCGAAACTTGAGGACATTATGCTAAGTGAAAAAAGCTAATCACAAAAAGACAAATATTGTATGATTCCAATTATATGAAGTATCCAGAGTAGCCAAATTCATAGAAACAAAAAGTAGAATGGTGGTTGCCAGGGGCTAGGGAGAGAGGTAAATGTGGAGTTGTCTTAATGGGTATAAAGTTTCAGTTTTACAAGATGACAAAGTTCTGGAGGTTGACTGCATAACAATGCGAATATCCTTAAAGCTACTAAACTGTACACTTAAAAATGGTTATGATAAATTTTTGGATGTTTTACCATAATTAAAAAATTTTTAATTGTTTTAAACAACTCATCTTTATGGACATTTTTCCTATAAATATGTATGTATACACTTAAAAAAACAAAAATAGAAACATATTTAATCTGCTTTTCACACCTAACCATATGATGTGAACATCTTTCTCATATATATGGCTCCCACCTCCTTTTTTAACGGCTGACAATATCCATTATATGACTGCATCATAATTTAACCAGTCTGTTTTCAGTTTTTCAATATTATAAAAACATCACGGTCAACATCTTTGCATATTTTCTCATTATGTCTCATAATAGACATCTGGTTTTTTTACATGCTTTTTTTCTGGTATCAATATCCTGATTTTCCCGAGGAAAAAATACCTCCTCTTCACACAAGCACCCATTCTGACCTATACCGCCCAACCTCCAATCGCTCCTATTCTATCTGACTAGCCTGGGCACATTTATTTTAAAGTTTATTCCTAGGTATTTATTTTTCATGTTGCTATTGTCATTTCACCTGCAATTCCATTTTCTTGCTATTGCTTTTTGTCTATCTTGCAGCTTGCTTATTTTTAACTCAATTCTCTTTAATTTTCTCAGCAGATAATCATACCATAGGTAGATAATCATATCATTTAGGTAGTGATTAAGAGCAAAAGCTCTGGCTCAGGCAGGCCTGTATGCAAATCCTGTGTGACTTTGGCTAAGCATTTTTACCTCAATTTCCTCATCCATTAGCTGGGAATTACACTAGAGGTTATCTCCCAGGGGAGTTGTAAAGATCATTTTTTTCAACTGAGAATAGTGCATGGAGAGTGCTTCACACAATGTTAGTTCAATAAATGTCTCCTATCTGATGAGAGAGAAAATAGAACTTTCTCTCCATGCTTATATCTTTTATTTCTTCTGGTTGCATTACAAGGATGTGCTCCTTTTCGGCAATTACCCTGCTTCCCACATCTCCAAAACAAAACAAAAAGATGCCATCAGACTCTTTGTAAAGGATCTGTGCTGTGTACGCATCCACTCTCACATTCGCTGGAAAGTTGTGCCATTGATTTTCTCCTTCATCTCCTGTATTTTCTCAGTCTCTCCCTCACTACTGGCTCTTTGCCATTAGCATTTATATCTGCTCGTGTCTCTCTCCTGCCTAAAAAGACTTCACCTGATTCCCCAATTGCTCTCCAGGCTTCTCGCTTCTCTTCACAGCCAAACTTCTTAGAGCTGCCTACACTTTGTCTTTACTTTCTCACATCCCACTCTCTCATCCCACTGACGTATTACAGTGAACCTTTGGAAACTGCCTATATTATAGATTCCGCCCCCATCATTTCACCAAATCTGCTCAATTGGGTCTTCAGTGACCTCTGTATTTATTTATGCAAAAGGCACATTTTAACATTTATTTTACTGGAAATCTCAGCAGCATCCAGCAAAGTGGACCTCTTCCTTGGGCTTTCGTTACTACACTCTCCTAGATTTCCTCCCACTTCTCTGGCCACTTCTTCTTCGTGTAGTTCTAAGTGAATGGTTCTGCCAAGAATGTACAAGATAGTGGCCCTGAATGATCTGGACTTTTAAAAAAGAAAACTCTCTGAATGGGTCTCTTCCAATATTGATTCAATTCCAGTTGTAGTGGACTGCTTTTGTCTCCACGAATGTACCTCTGAACATGTCTGGAACACATGCCACGAGGGCAGGAATCTGATTCCTTACTGCGTACACAGTGCCTGGCATGTAACAAATGCTCAATAAATATTTTTTTGAATTACCATCAATGAATAGCTGCAATGTGAAAAACAGACTGAAGGAGTGATGAGACCAAGAGAGAACAAAAAAAACCCCTGATCTTTTGAAAACCACACCTCTGATCAAACACTCAACACACACCCCCCACCTGATTTTAAATCCTTTGGTGCTCCCCGCTAACCCTCATGACAAAGTCCAAACTTACAAGTAGATACAAGCAAAGTCTTTCAGAAGGGAAGAGAGAAAAGCTTCTCTCTCAAACACACCACGCCAGACCACTTCCACTTTCCAGAATCTGTCTCTAACCAGGCTAGGAAATCCTTGCAGATGCCCAAGCCTGCAGTCTCTCCCCAGGACGTTCTCTCTGCCTAGAACACTATGCACTCCACCAGCTTCATCTTCCGGCCAATACAAAGGCAGCCTTCACGTCTCATTTTGGAAGTCATCTTCTTTTGGAATCTCTCTTTGACCATCCTCCCCAAACTCATCTCTGGAAATCTGGGTTAACTGCCTTCTCCGTGCATTCACAGTCCCCTGTATGTCCAAAATCATAGCTGGAACCACAGTGAGTTCCTATTTATACCTTAAAACTGTGGAGTTCCCTGAGGACAAGATGTCTCATTCACTTTTTTACCCCTGGCAATCAGCCCAGGCCCTGGTACACAACACATGCTCAATGCTGGACCTCCTTATAGTAGTAGTATCAATAACAAAAGCTCCCAAGGATTGAGGACTTACCTGCAAGGACGTGAAATATATTATTTACTTTATAATAACCTTCTAAGACAGGTGCTTTCAATATCCCCATTCTGCAAATGGGAAAACTGATGTACAAAGAAGTCAATCCTCTCTGGCCCCAGAAGAGTCGCAGACGCACATTTTCTGCAGTTCTTAGTTATTCCTCGACCCCCAAATGTGAAGGGCTTTAAAAAAAAACTTTCGAATCAGGCCAATGGCCCCCAAATATAATAAACAGACCGAAGCGCAGGACGGGGTTAAAAGGCACAGGGGGCGCCGCCCCGGCGCCAAGGGGGCGGGAGGGGGATAAAGGTCAGGCCCCGTCTCCTTGCTGGGAGTCCCCAGCGGCCCAGGCCCTCGCCCGCTGCGACGAGTCGACGCCGGAAGCCGCGTATTAGGGCCGCGACTGCCCGCCCGGCCCCTGCTCACCTGCCGTCCGGCCACCAGCCGAGCCCGGGCCGCTGGCCCGCAGCGCCTCCCCCGGGCTGCCAGGCGCCCGCCGCGCGCAGCGGAGCCCGTTGCCTTGGTGACCGGAGCTGCCGAACTCCCGCGGCTTGCGCTACGGCGGCTCGGAGGGGACCAGGAGGCTTCGCGTCCCCATCGGCAGCCCCCGAGCGGGCGGAGGAGGGAACGCGGGTGGAAGCCGGGTCCTGGGCCGTGAGGGACCCGAGGTGGGGGTTGGCAGCCTGAAACTTAGCCCGGAGGGATGGGAAAAGGAAGGAAACGTTGGGGGAAAGAAGGACAGCCAGGCCGGGAAAGGACTTGTGCTTCAAATCCTGCCCGTGCCTCAGTTTCTCTCTCTGTCACCTGAGATGGAAACTATTCCGGGAGATGACGGAGCCACAGGCGGAAGCTTGCGAGACTGGGAATATTTAAAGACGTGAAAACTGATGTGGGAGGGGTGGCACATGACTCTCTCTTTAATTTCCGAAGCGGTGGTGTGACAAAGAATTTAAAAAAAAACAAAAACTTGTTTCTTTGGGCTGATGGTGAGAATGTGATCACCAGATTAAATTTCAATATGAGAAATAATGTACTTTAACTTGTGACCGGCAGTTATACCTCGTGGAATAATCCTGCAGATAATCATGGAATATGCGCGTAAAGGATATTCATGGCCCCATTGTTTGTAATAGCAGAAGGGCTGAGACCAGTCTACAGGTCCATCAGGAACAGATGAAGTAAATTATGGTACATCCATAGAATGGATTCCCATAGAAAGAATTAAGAGGGACTGAGGTAGATGTAGATACAGTTTAGCTACAGACCTGTCTTCAAGCTATGCTTACAGCTGTCAACTGAGAAAAAAAAAAAGCACAACCTAAAAGTTGTTATGTTTTATTTGGCAGATGAAACTGAGGACTTAAGCCTGGGACATAGCCTCTCAGCTGTGAGAGCTTGCTCTGAAGAAATGAGGGAGGAGCCAGGATATATGAGTGTTTGCAGCAGGGATTCCTGTTAAGTAAAGAAAATCACGTATCTCAAGGGAAGGAATTTAGTGCTTTTCTATGTATGGGAAGATACAAGAGTCTGGGTTCACTGCAATCATCCCTTTGACATGCACCTTAACTGTCTAGGGTCAGTATCATGCTTCTCTCCATCCTGAGTCCCCTCTGGGTGCACAGTTGGGGGTGACTGTAGTGGCTGAGGGTTTGGCAGCCCATACGTCTCCATCCTGAGTTCATTCAGGGCTCACTATCTGGGGTGGTTGTAGTGGTTTGATGGCTGCAAAATCCTTTGTTTAGTGATGTGTGCCACCTGCAAATTGGCACTTGCCACTGGCACTTGCCGTCTGCCTCTACGAGGATTAAATTATGAGCCACTGCAGCTGCTGACCTTCAACACCCCCTGAAAGGAGTTCAGGATGGAGACCAGGAAAGAGGCACTCTGTGCTCTGGGAAAAACTGGCAGAACAGGTCTTCAGATAGTTACTTTCATGCGAAGATTTTTATGAGCCCAATTCTTGCATCTCCTTGTATCTAGAAAAGCACTAAAATCTTTCATGGTGACATCTGGTCCTTGTGACTAGCAGCAACTTTCTGTAAAAATGTGCTTGATTGCATGCCCCCTTCACCAAAATCACATATATACTGACCTTTCCCCTACCTCTTTGGAGCGGTTTCTCAGAGCTATCTGAAATGCTGTCTCCCAGGCTATAGTCCTCATTTTGCCCCAAATAAAACTTAACTAAAATTCTCACATTGTGCATTTTTTTTTCAGTCGATATATGGCAGGCCACATTTTTAATTTCACACAGCAATAGTCTCCTAACTAGCCCAGTCTCTGCTTCTAGTCTAATTTCTCCGTCCAGCAACCAAAATGATCCTTTTAAAATAAAAACATGATCACATCTTTCCCCTGCTCAAAACCTTAAAGTGTGCTGAACAAAATCTAGAGTTACCAGGGTCAACAACAGACCCCCAAGTGAACTACCTGCCTGGATACCTGTCTAATCCCATCTCTCACCATTTTCCCTCTTGTCCAACCACACTGGCCTTGTGGTTTTTAAGTTAAGCATACTTCTATCTGAGGGCCTTTCCTCTTACTGTTCCACATTGGGACCACTCTTCCTCCAGATAACCCCATGACTTCTTCACTTCCCTCAAACATCTCTGCTCAAATGTCAGTTCTTCAAAAAGACCTGCCCTGACTATCCTATTTAAAATAGCAGACCCCCACCAACTCTGTCTTCTCTTCTCGTGGTTTATTTTTCTTCGCAGCTGTTGTCAGATGTAATTTTATACATGTGTTTGTTGCCTGTCTCTTTTTGTTCCCATCTCCTGCTTCGGAGATGAAGCAGAGAGGTTAAGAAAGTAAAGCGAGAATTTATTTAAGCAAGAATACGTTCTCAGAGGGAGAGCAGGCATGACAGATGAGGAGCTGCTGCCCTGGGTTTCTTTGGCAAGCAGGTTATGAGGAGCATACAAATGAAGGGGCGAAATATTCACCGGGGAAGGAGGAGTTTGGGGGTCGTTTTCCCTGATTTTCATCGCAGTTCCATCTTCCTGAGGGGAGGAGGGGTTTCTGTCCTTATTTAGCCTAGATCAGAAGTGTCATGGCGTTGGTGCATGATGGGAACTTCTTACCTGTAAGGCTAATTTTATTGTAACGAGAGCATAATGAACAACATGTTACCATTCAGATGCAGGAGATTCCCCGCCTTTCCCCACCTGTCTTTGTCTGTTATCTGAACATTTATCACTCAAAATGTGTGGTTTCCTGTCAGCATGGAGGTTCCTGCTTTTCTTTGTCTGCCCGTGGACCGCCGCTGTTTACAAGACACATGAGTTCCTTGCCACCTGGCCCCTGCCCCCATTTCTCTGCTCATACCTAGCTACCTGCCTGCTGTAACATTTTCACTACACCATAAACTCTTCTAAAGGCAAGCATTTTGTTTGTTCCCTGCTGTTCTCTCATCACTGGGAGCGTTGCCTGGCACATAGTAAGGGCTTGGTAAATATTTCTCGAATGAATGAATGAATAAGTTATGCGAAATAAGCAATGTGCAATACCACGTGGTTGGAATGCTACTATAGTGGGGTAGATAATACATACAGTGCTGGCATATGCATACTCAGGAAAGAGATTTAGGAGATGGGGAGGGCGGAAGTAAGCTAATACATTTTCACTGTATGTTCTTGAGAAATAAAATATTGCCTGCCATATCAGTAAATAAAGCATCTAGCTACTACATCACAGCCTCCCCAGCGACGGTGAGCCCTGAGCGAACTCAGGAAGGAAACAAGGAATATCTGCCATCTAGCAGTCATCAAACGATAGCCACCCCGGACAGAGGGTTCAGCTTGAGGAATCTCAGGATGAGAAACAAACACAGGATATGCACGCAGATAGCTGAGGTGCATATCAAAGGAATGATCTGAGTGAGCCCAGACTCTTGCGTCTTCCCAGACACACAAAAGCACTAAATTCCTTCGCTTAAGATATCTAGTTTTCTTTTACTAACAGTAGCCTTTTGTTCCGACTACCTGGTGTAGTTGCCAAAACTCCTATGTGTCCTGGCTTCCCCCCTTCTTCTTTGGAACAGTTTTCTCAGCCTTTATCTGAGATGCTGTCTCCTGGGCTTGAAGTCCCAAGAAGGTCCGCCGAATAAAACATAACTCTCAACTTTTAGGTTGTGTTTTTTTTTTTTCCAATCGGCATTCTTTTGTGCAGTATTTTACAAAATCAAGAACATGCATTAGCTTTTCAACAATATACAGAAGTGTAAGTGATCAGGTCATTCCACCCCCAAATATGCCACTTTGGCATAAGGACTATTTCCAGCTGAAGACAATTGAGAAGTAAACAGACAAGCTCTCTGCCCTCCCCCTATAAATTTCCCTTTGTGAAGGTGTCCCCAGTCTCCTCTCTACCAGGAAGGGCAAAAGTTAATCACAGGAGAAAACTCTAGATATAGACGCTTATCGGTGAGAGGAATCTACAAAACCTTACTAAAACAGTCCTTATCTTCCGTTAGTTTCTCCCATATATCTACCTTCCCACAGGCTGTCCCCTAAAAGCCATAAACCCCTTTCCTTTGTCTTATCACTTCTCTACAAATTAAAAATGTATCGCTCTTTGTCAGAAGGGTATAAAAGCCTCCATGCCTAGCTGGCCCAATCACCGAAACTAAGGAGGGAGGGGGGAATTTTTCCTCCCCTCCAGTGGGGAAAACAACCTAGTTTTGACACTATGACTACGGGAAGGGCCGCTTTTCAGGACAGTGAGCCCCTCCTCTTACCCCGCCCTAGAGAGATGCCGCTGAGGGATTCTTGCTGGAGGTGGGATATTGGAGTAGAGGATCTCAAAGGTCTGCTCTGCCCCACCTTTGCCACCTAGATGAGGCACACTTAACCACTCACTGACAGAAACACTGAGAGAAGGGCAGGGAGATCCCACATTTGGGAGGACTAACGCTTGCAGGTCAGAAAGTGAAAAACCCTTCAGCTGCCGGTTAGACCCATGTTCCTCACTGAACATGAAGAAGTGTTCACTGAATATAAACACATGTTAGACAAGGCCCCTCTGTATTTGGAGCAAGGCATAGACAAGGCCACTCTGGAACCACACATGTGACTCAATATCCTCCTCTTCTGACTAACATGAGTGGGGCCTGCTGATCTCTGAGAGGCAGCTTTGAGTGGTGGCGTGATGCGAGATCTTAATTCCCTGATCTTCACACCAGGAATTGAACCTGGGTAGCCTGGATGAAAACCAGGAAGCCTGGCCACCACACCCCCTGGCTTTTGCACCCAGTAAAAAATGCATTTCTCACAGAGGCAAAAACTGTAAAAACAGGTACAGAGTTTATTATTAGAGACATAGCACAACGACACGTGGGAGAGCACACAGAGAAACAGCTCAGTTAAGATAGAAGCAAGGCAGAGATGCACACCCGGAGAGAAAGGGGGTGGGCGTCCTCCCTGATGAGGAGGCGTGTTAGGTGAGCAGACTCGGGTTGTGAAAGAATTCACAGAAATATTAACAAGGGAAGAAAAGAAAGTTTTTATTCACTCTCCATGGGAAGAAAGGGGCCAGATGCATAGAGTGGCATCAGCCCCAGAGGGTGGGATTTGAGTCTTCTATTGAGTTTTAAGGTCGAGGTGTAGGAAACAGGGGGTAAGCTCGTGTCTATTCTCGTCCACAGCAGTATCCGGGCTGGCTGTGTTTCTATAGGATGTGGTTTTTCCAAGAATAATTCTGCTGTCTTCAGTAATTTTCCAGTTCTTGGGTGTCTGAAAGAGACTTAACAGGGGCCTTTGACAGGTGTTACTCCATTTTGAATTATATTGGGTGGGTTTACAAGGAGGAACGCAGTGAAGAGGCGGTTAAGTTATTTACATAGGGCAGTTCTTCAGCTCTTTGTTTACCTTTGGCCAATTATCCGGTTTCTTTTTCCATACCTGCCCTGCCCTAGGACCCTCCCCAACATGCATGTGCAACTTTTCTCTGAGATGGATTTCAGCCCAGAAGCCTATGGGATGACCTTAGCATCCGTATTATGGTGTGGTTCTCCCTCCTTTGGACCCCCAAGGAGCCTTTCTGTGCATGTGCAATGTTTCCCTTGCCCTAAGGATGGGGAGTGTATGACCTCTTGATCTTCTAACTGGGTTTAGCCCCCCTCTGTTCATCCACAAAAGTGCCCAATGTCCGGTTATCCACCTATTCCTCTCGCTGTTTCTTATACTGAGGTGCAGATCTTGAAATATAGGCAGGAGTCCAGTCAGAAACATGTAGTCTGGAGCCCGTTTGTCTCTTGCTTCAGGAAATGTAAACAGGGGGCTGGTAATGAATGTCCAGCCTGGAGTCCCTCTTCTCACCTCAGGAAGTGTGAACAGGCCAGTTGTAACTATCTAGCCAGAGCCCATCTATCTCCTGCCTCACTACTCTTTCAATGACAACTCTGGATCTGCTTTAATCCTCCTACATTCTGGGTAAAAGTTATGAAGATTCTTAACTATTGAATTGTCCCTGCTTCTTGACTGTGTCGAATTCAAAATTGTTCCCCACTTCCTTAAACCCCTCTTAGAGGTATCGAGCACAAACCCAAATCCCACAAGAAGCTCTTCCCAGCTCCCTCTTACCAAGATACATGATGGCTTCTCTTAATACATTCTCCCTTAACAAACTATCTAACTCTAATCCTTTTTGGCTGTGGGTATGTTTCTGGTAGAATTTGATCAAGGGCTTTATCACAATCTTAGCTTTTTTTCTGCCCAGTCCAACAATACTCAGACAAGGAGAAGCAAGGATTGTAAAGGTTACCTAGAAGTTTCAGTGGTCCTGAAACAACCTGACCCCTGAACCTTCTGCCCCTTCTTGGGGGCAGAAAGAGAGAGGGGTGAGGCAGGAATTAGGAAAGCTTGTGTAATTCTTCTTCCTTAGCCATCAGTCCTTTGGGTGGCTTTAGGCAAATAATTTCACATTGGGTATTTTTCCATTTCTGTACAAGAAATGACTTGAATCTATTTCCAAGGTTTTTTCCAACCTAAATATTCTAGGATCCAAATTCTACAGTCGCATACTCCCAGGTAAATGCTCTCTTACACCAGTTATTTGTGTAACATTGTTGCCATATCTACATACCACCTGCTCGGTTATGTATGCAAGTGAATAATTTTTCAAAATTGTTTCTTTAAATGGACTCAATTTTTACTTAAATTTACAAAGGAATGGCCAACAAACACATGAAAAGATGCTCAACATCACTAATCATTAGGGAAATGCAAATCAAGGCCACGATGAGGTATTACCTCACACCAGTCAGAATGGCCATCATCAAAAAATCTGGAAATAATAAATGCTGGAGATGGTGTGGAGAAAAGGGAACCCCCCTGCACTGTTGGTGGGAATGTAAATTGATACAGCCACCCTGGAGAACAGTATGGAGATTCCTTAAAAAAATTAAAAATAGAGCTACCATATGACCCAGCATCCCACTACTGGGCATATTACCTGAGAAAACCATAATTCAAAAAGATACATGTACCACAATGTTCATTGCAGCACTATTTACAATAGCCAGGACATGGAAGCAGCCTAAATGCCCATCAACAGATGAATGGATAAAGAAGATATGGCACATATATACAATGGGATATTACTCAGCCATAAAAAGGAACAAAACTGAGTTATTTGTAGTGAGGTGGATGGACCTAGAGTCTGTCATGAGAGTGAAGTAAGTCAGAAAGAGAAAAACAAACACCATATGCTAAGCATATATGTGGAATCTAAAAAAAAAAAAAAAGGTACTGATGAACTTAGTGGCAGGGCAAGAATAAAGACGCAGACATAGAGAATGGACTTGAGGACACAGGGGAAGATGAAGCTGAAAAGAGGTGAGAGAGTAGCATTGACTTATATACACTACCAATGTAAAATAGATAGCTAGTGGGAAGCTGCTGCATAACACAGGGAGATCAACTCTATGCTTGCTGATGACCTACAGGGGTGGGATAGGGAGGATGGGAGGAAGGCTCATGAGAGAGGGGATATATGTATAAATACAGCTGATTCACTTTGTTGTACGGTAGAAACTGGCACAACAGTGTAAAGCAATTATACCCCAATAAAGATCTGAAGAAAAAAAATTTACAAAGGAAAAATTACACCACTATGTAAAGGGAAATCAAGTATTGCTTAGTGGAAGTTGAAGATGTTCTACAAACACACATATACACAAATCCGAAAACAAACAATGTTATTCAACTGTAGATGTGATTACCTTTTGATGAGCTTTGGAAAAATGAAGCTTTTGCTCTATTAAAAACAGAGATAAGCAAAGGTTAGAAAAATGTTAAATGCTATTTGCAAACACACTTTCTCTTTAGTCTGAAATAAGACTTTCTCACCCTGCCTTTCAGTGTTACTTCATGTCCTATATATGTGCATCCTTACATCCTTTCATTCACCCCAAATGGTTTACATAGCCTACATTTTAGGAAACAGTGCCCATCTTTCCTGCTTAACTTGGGCTCATCCTTCAGTCCTTCGACTAAATATAAATTCCTCAGATTAAGTATAAAGTCCTTCTAGGACTACTCCGTAACTAATTACCTTCTCCTTACATAGTAGGCAGTAAGTAAACTTTTATTGAAAGAATATTCCTTCATACTACTTTTTCATAGTAATCATCACAGGATGTCATGTTGCGTTTCTGTTCATTGTCAGTCTCTTCTTAACTTGGCCGTAAGTGCTTGTGCCCTTCTGTACCCCAGATCTCGACATAGGGGGCTCCCAGCGAATACAGACGAGGCAAAGGGCTCCGGCAGCCCAGGGCCGGTTTAGCCCCGCCTCCTCCCCCAGCCCCAGCCGGGCTCAGCCCCGCCTTCTCCTTCTACCAACGACAGCCGCCTCCTCCTCAGCGGCCGTTGGCGATGGGCGGGGCCACACGTGACGCAGGCCGCACGTTTCCAGCCCGAGAAGCCGTCGCGTTTCTGAGGAGACGCCCGGACCCGCAGGTACCACCGCGCTAGGAGCCTCGGGATCGGCCGCTTCCATCACCGGCATCACCATGGGGGCTGTGCTGGGCGTCTTCTCCCTCGCCAGCTGGGTGAGTTCGGGGTCTGGTGTCTCCGTTGGTCCTGTGGTTTGGGGGCGGGAGACAGGGCTCCCCAAGCTCAGACCCCGACGGGCGTGAGCCCCAGAGGCCCGGGGTTTGGGGGGGCCGGCCCTGGGCTGCTGAGGGTGTCCGGGGGCGGGGAGGTGGGGGTCCAGGATAAAATCCTCGATGCCCTGCGATCAGGATGAGGCGGCTGGCCTTCAGCGACTGTGGAGGAACACAAGAGGCCAGCCCTCCATTGTTTACAATTTTGATTGCCCCGCCCCCGCGATCCTTCCGGCCTTGGGTCCCTCCGGAGCTGGGTCGGGATGGGACCGGGGACTGAGCTCCCGGGGCCTGGGCGCTGTGGTTTATTTCCAAGCACTTTCTTAAGGTGGCGTCATTTATTTGGGCGGGGGGGGGGTTGGGGGGGCCTTGAATAATATTTTTATCCCATAGCACAGGATTTGCCAAAGCTACAGAATCTGTGGCAGAGGTGAGATTTTAACCGAGGCCTGTCTGCGCTTGTGGCGCAAGGGAACGAAGGGAAGGCCTTGTGGATTATTATTCAGAACTGAAAGTCATGGCCTGAACATTTGGGGACCTTATACAAGTCATTTCTTTCTGGTTTCCCGTAAGATGTGGGCAGTCACCCCAGCATTCCTCGCCTCAAGAGCTGTGGTGAGGATGAAGTGAATAAACGGGTGGAATCACTTTGCAGATAGTAAACAGCATATTTTAAGAAGGCAATTTGGGGTCTATGGAAGCGAATATGCCGAGTTCATTCATACACCGGCTTCAGAGGTGCATGATTCCTTAACGTCATTTCCTTGTTTCCTAATTCCCCAACTGATTTTATTGACGAAGGACAGTCTCAGCTCATTCCACTACTTTTTCTTAGGAACAGAATGTATTTCCCATCCTCTAAGGTTGTTGATCTTAAATTAAAAGGGCTGTTGGTCATTTAAGGGCCTAGATTATAGTGGTTTTCCAGTTTTTCAACCTTGACCCAAAGTAAGAAATAAATGTTACATGGTTGATTTAATACACCCGTTTAGACACAAGTTTCGTGAAAGAATTCTTACCTTTGCCCTCTGCTGCACAACTTTTTTTGCTATCACGTTAAAGAAAATCCTGGTCCAGTTGATCTTTTTTTTAGTTTACTAGTGGGTCAAACTCACTATTTACAAAATAGGTTTAGAAAGAAGTAAATTAGGGAGTGAACTGGTAATATGAAATCGGAAACACATTTTGGCTTTGATGTAAAACTGAGATTTGAATTGATGCCATCAAAGCATTTCTACCTATAAATCACTTTTGTATTTTATTAATTCCTTTTGTTCAATAGGAACAAGCAAGGAATTCAGTGTGTCAGAGAATGGATTGAGGGAGGGGAAGAATAAAAGAAAACGAAGTCAGAAAGGTGAAAGGGAGCCAAATCACAGAGATACCCATTGGCCAATTTAAGGACGTTGGCTTTTACTCTTAGGTGATTATGGGGATTCATTATAGGAAAGAGGAATGATGTGATCTGACCAGTGTTTTAACAGGATTGCTGTGTGGAGAATAGCGGGTAGAAAAGAAAAGGTAAAGCGGTGTAGGGGAGGAAAAACTTTAATTTCCTGTGGGTTTGTGGTTGTGAGGTAGGAGATAGATGGGCTCCAGGCTAGACATTTACAGCTGGCCTGTTCACACCTCTGGAGTGAGAAGATGAGCTCCAGGCCAGACATCAGTTACCAGTTCCCTTTTTACATTTCCTAAAGCAAGAGACAGCTGGGCTCCAGATGACATATTTATGACCGGACTCCTGTCTATATTTTGAGATTTGCACCTTGCTATGAGAAACAGCAGCAGAAATAGGGTAAATAACTGGACATTTGGACACTTTTATGGCAGGGACAGAGATGGACTAACCCTGTTAAAGAGATCAAGAGGTCATATACTCTCCATCTTTGGGACAAGGGAGACACTACGCATGCGTAAAAGCCTTCGTAGGGTCAAAAAGGCAGGGGATGGTGCCAGACCAAATAAGCCTTGCTATCTGTCTCGCAGAGGCCTTTGCGATAGGATCCATCTTAATTGAGAGGTGCATGCACACCCAGGGGAGGGTCCAGAGGCAAATTAACCCTGGGGTCACAACAATATGATTGGCCAAGAAGAAGACAAAGACCCGGGAGACCACCCCTTTATAAAGAATATAAACTCCTCAGAGGCACGACTCTGGGGACTCTCTCCCTGAGCATGCCTGCATGTACTTTCCTTTTCCAAGAAACATTTTTACTTTTCTCTTTACCTTCTGCCTTCTCGCCTGAATTCATTCTTGACAAGGCAGGCGAGAACTAGGGACCCAGGCCCTAGCCACTGGCCCCTGCGGGCCAATGGTTAGGACTCTCGGTCTGGGAACTAAGAATTAAGATCTTATTTCTAGCTGCTGCTCGCTGCTGCTTGCTGCAAGCTGCCACTTACTGCTGCCTGCATCTGAAAGCAGTTGGGGCCTGCGAATTAAACTGAGAACAGACAACTTAGCAAGAGAAAAAAAGAGTTCGTGTACTTGTGCAACCCACATACATGCAGGAGTTCTGAGTGATGAATAACTCAGAAGGAGTGGTTAGAATATAAGGCTTATTATATGTCTAACTTAATTGGGGTTAGGGTTGGGGGAGGCAAAAAAGGGCTTCCATGGAAAGAACAAATAGTTTTCTTTAGGAAAGACAAATGGGTTTTTAGGAGAACAAACAGGAGATAAGAAAGTTTGTGATAGTCCTTGTTTATGTGAGTGGAGAGGTCTTTTTATCTCCTTCACGACCATAAAACTCCTTTGGAGAGAAAATTTATGGCAGTTGCTGCTTTCAGTCAGATGAGAAAAACTCCGAGAAAGCGTTTTTTTTCTGTCACTTTTGAATCTCACGTCTTCATCTTAAAATAATGTTTATACTAACTCAGGGTTCTGAATGGGTTGCTATAGCAGCGAGAAAGGAGCTATTGCATTTAATCCAGGTGAGGGGGGATAGTAGTGGCTTGGACCAACGTGATAGCTGAGGATGCTATGAAAGTGGCCAAATTCTGGATACATTTTGAGGATAGAGCTGATGTACTGACAAATGGAATGAGAGTTTTGGGAAAAGAGAAGGCATCAAGGATGACGCCAAGGTTTTTGGTCTGGCAACAGGAAGAGTATGCAATTGACCTTGGTGCTTGGACCCTTTAATCAATAGAAATTGATAAGAGGCCAGATGAGAATTTCAGGCAAGCAAGAGGGAGAAAAAACAAGTAACAGGTGCCCTTGCTTCTGCCTGAGGGGGAGTTAGGGGTTGGGGAGCTGATTCCTTAAATGGGATGAAGGTAGGAGTGGATCAGTGGATTGAGCAAGAGGTGTGGCTTAGGTGATATGTTCTCCAGGGGATCATGTGCAGCACGCTGCTGGTTGCTCTCGGCACCTCAGAAGTGGCAGTTGGTTTGTGGCCTTTTTGTATCTTATTGTTGGTGTGTGCAGCTATTTTCAGTCCCTTGCAGTTTCTTTGTATTCTGTTGCTCAAGGGGTAGTCCAGGTACAAGCACTCTGGTAAAGGGTCCCAGGTTCCAGCCTATCTCAAATAGTGTTATTTACTAAGATAGGGAAGTGCCCTAACATATAGTAGGACAAGTTTGTTCCACAGATTGAGTACCTACTGTTTAAAGGTGCAAGAGATGTAACACTAGGTGGTCCCCTCCTCAAGGTACAAGACAGTTATAAACAAGTAAGCAGGTGTATTGGTTTGCCAGGGCTGGATAACAAAATACCAGAGTGGGTGACTTAAATAACAAATTTATTGTCTCATGGTTTTAGAGGCTGGAAGTCTGAGAAGAAGGTGTCAGCAGGGTTGGTTCCCTCTGAAGGTGGTGAAGGGAGACTCTGTTCCTGGCCTCTTCCCTAGTTCCTGGTGGTTTGGTAGCAATCTTTGGTGTTCCTTGGTTTATAAATCTCTGCCTTCATCTTCACATGCTGTTCTCCCTGTGATGCATGTCTGTGTCCAGGTTTCTCCTTTTTATGACGTCAGCCATGTTTGATTAGGGGCCCACTCTTCTCCAGTATAACATCATTTTACCTAATTACATCTGCAGCAACTCTGTTTCCAAATAAGGTCACATGCTGAGGTACTGGGGATTAGGACTTAAACGTGTGAATTTTGGAGGACACAATTCAACATATAGCAAACAGTAGGCAATTATCATTAGTTTATTTAATTGGCTGGGGGGCAAAAAAAGCTAAAGGGAGTCAGGAGTGTGAGATTGCATACAAAATAAACCCGTAGCAATTAGTGTCATTGTTTTTAGGTGTAAAATGTCTGTATTTCTGTCTGCGACCAGATACAGACATATATTACCGTCTTTTGACCCTGATTGTAGTTAAGAATTGGATACTGAGGCTGGTCAATTCCCCATGGCTATTTTGATTATAGTATTAATAGTTATCGTGATATATAGAGCCCCTGCTATGAAAGGCATTGTGCTGGGTGCTATATATTCCTGACAGTATCTCATAAAAGATTATTACTGGGGCCATACTGTAAAACCAGAATCCCCCAGCATGACATCTGCTGCTGCTGCTGACTTTTCTGAATTAGCCTATCCTTGTAATGTGACTTGATAACGTCACCTGTCAAAGCAATTCAGGTGGTTTCCTAATTAAGCATATAGGAGAATGACTCAAAGTATGTCCTCTCATCTGGAATGCTTATTAGGAGAATTTAGCTGACGAAAGATCCAGGTTATTTTTTTTTTTAATTGAGGTAAATTTCACATAACATAAAATAACTATTTTAAAGTGTATAATTCAGTGACATTTAGTACATTCACAGTGTTATGCCATCATCACATCTTTCTGGTTCCAGAACATTTTTGTCACCCCAAAGAGAAACTTGATACCTGTTTAGCAGTCAACTCTCTTCTCCCCACTCCCTCCAGCCTCTGGAAACCACTAATCTGCTTTCTGTCTCTGGATTTACCTATTCATTCATATGAATGAAATCATACAATATGTGACCTTTTGTGTCTGGCTTCTTTCACTTAGCATGATGTTTTCTAGGTTCACCAGAAATATACCAACTATTAGTACTTCATTTTTATGGCTAAATAATATTCCATTTTGTGGGTATACATTTTACTTATCCATTCATCAGGTGATGGACATTTGGTTTGTTTCTGCCTTTTGACAATTGTAGATGGTGCTGCTTTGAACATTCATGTACAGATTTTTGTTTGAATATCTGTTTCAGTTCTTTTGGGTGTATATATGAGTGGACTTACTGGGTCATATGATGTTTCTATGTTTAACTTTGAGGAATCTCTGAGTTACTCTCGCATGGAGCTAAATGTCTTTTGCTTTCATTATTTATAAGGGTTTCCATGTAATGTTGGCTTATGCTGTCATATCAGACTTGGTAGCAAGTGGAATTAGGTTTCTGTTTTTCTCAGTATTGAGATACATTGTTTTTAAATAAAACGTAGGAACGTAACCAACATTTATTGGGCTTTTACTATGTTTTAGGTAGTGTTGAGTGCTCATTTAATATAGCAATGTCTGAGGGAGGAAGATTCTGTTATTGAGTTTATTTTACAGATGGAGAAATAAGTTTACATTATGTAACTTGTTGAAATAAAGCAGCAAAAATAACATTGACTCTAGAGCCCATGCTTTTAACCACTTCTTCCCAGCTATAATTCTCAGTTAAAACTCTTACAGCCTGGTTTGCCTCATCTTCTTCTGTTCTGGATGTCACAAAGAAGTCTACTGAAGGAGGTCTCAGATGGTGATGATGTGCTTATTACAGGTTCCATGCCTTTGCGGTGGTGCATCATGTTTGCTGTGCAGTTGCTGTCCCAACAGCAAGAATTCCACTGTGACTCGCCTCATCTATGCTTTCATTCTCTTCCTGGGCACTATTGTATGTTGTATCATGTTTCATGAAGGGATGGAAACTCAGCTGAAGAAGGTAAGTAGAGGTAACAGTAGGCTCGCTTAATGTAGTGGGTTTTATTATTTTTATATTTTGCAGAGTTTTAGTTGTAATTAGTATTTATTTCTACACTGTTGTGAAGCTCAATCAAGTTCATTGGTTTGTTGGAATTTTAAATTTTGGTTACAGTCAAGACACAGAATATGAAGGTGTTAGTCTTTTCCCAGTGGAAAGGTAATCAGAATGAACATCTTTAGTGTAATAACTTATGGAAAAGATATTAAAAGAGTGGCCCTAAAACTTTATCTTTTTTTGTATGTTCAATTTTAAACATTTAAATTAGACTAGCCCTTCATCTTTGGAAGCAGTTGCATGAAAACTCATGGGAAAATGGGAGATAACCTCAGCTGCAGACAAGGGCCGAAAAGAGAGCACTTGCCTTTTACTTTCAAAATGCAACTTGTTTATACTATTTGGTGACAAGATTGTAAGTGAATTGGAAGGCAAAGAGAAAAGGCCCACAGGAGAGTCTTGCAGTTGTTGAAGTGGTCAGTTTTATAAATCCATGCTTTTCTATGGTGGAATAGAATCTCTCTTTAAATGTGGGTATTCCCATTAAAATTGCTTTTTCCAGATTCCTGGTTTCTGTGATGAAGGACTTAAAACCGAAACCAGGATGGCTGATATAATGATGGATAAAGGTTGTGATGTGCTGGTTCGTTATAAAGCCATATATCGAATCAACTTTGCCTTGGCCATCTTTTTCTTTGCCTTCTGTCTGCTCATGTTTAAAGTGAAAACCAGTAAAGATCCCAGAGCAGCGATACACAACGGGTATGTAGAAATTATTTATTATTGACTTGTTATATTATGGTGTGTATCCTCCCCTTCAGTAGTTAATGTTGCCATTTTGATGAAAGCAGTAGAGTATGTAAATCAGTGGCCCAGATGTTTTTCTAACCTATTGTACATGGGAAATTGTTTCAGCGTCGTTTTCAATTGGAGCCCTGCAGAGTGGAAGAAGTAGAGTGGACAAGGAGAATCTTGTCTTTTTTCTGTATTTTTTAAAAATACCTTTGCTTCAAATGCCTAGATTTTTATGGAACACCTAGGAAACAGTTCCTGTGTTGTACTTACTAGGCATTACACACACACACACACACACACACACACATACATACATACACACACATTTTTTTCTTTCTATTGTTAAAAGATAAATACGTACCTGATATATTTAAACAATATACAGAAAGATAAATAGTGACTATATTTGGGCCACTTATTCACATATTCTGTTGCTTTCCACTCCTGATCCCCCGTTCCCCTTTTACATATATTTCAGAGAGATTAAATAAATTGCCTGAGATCTCTCAGCAAGCGAGGGTTGGAGCTAGGATTGAAACTCAAGTCTGTCCAGCTCCAAAGCTGCTTTCTTTCCACTCTGCCACGCAAGGCAGTCTTTAAAGATTGACTGAAAGCCAGGTTTGGTCCTGCCTTTGCCAGTGACAAACTGTGATTATGGACAAGGCATTTATGTCCAATTGCTTGATGTGCAGCAAGGCAAGCTGAGATGCTGAGGTTTGCAGCAGAGACGGGAAGACAAATCTCAGATCCACCTCCCCGAAGGTGAGAGGCTTTAGATGTTTATGGGATAGAGAAACAAAGTAGTCTTAGGTTTGGGGAAAGGGAATTGGAGGTAAGGAAAACGTGAGGTAATCAGTGTTCTGCACAGGTGTATCTGAATTACATGCTTCTTAATAGGATGCATGTTCAAAAATGGAAATGCTTAGCATAATCTGAGGGTGGAGTTTTTGACACTGTGACATCAAAAGGTCATTCATTGAACACCTGTACAGCCCTGTTTTAGGGTCAGTGGTCCCAACCAGCCTTAGCCAGCTTGAACTGGACAAAAACTCCCAGTTTCTGAAAAACAGCTTAAGCCCCTGTTACTATAGCAACCCATTAGTCAGAGGCGTTTTATCTGTAGGGGTGGTTAAAAGAGTCTTGTAATATTTTATCTAGACTGTATGAACTTTGGAGGGTATGGAATTTGGAAAAAAAAAAAAACTAAGACAAGCCTTGTGGAGGCAAAGCTGCAAGCGGAGAGGTCCTTTAATAAGCTGCTCCCTTAGCACTGTTCTGTAAGGCAAGCTCAAGAATTTCTGTTAGTCACCAGTTTCTGTCAACTATGGGGCACGGTTTCAGGATGGGTTTTTTAACACTGTGGGGCATGGTTTTACCATGTTGTAAAAGATGGATTCGGTGATTAACTCCCCCCCCCCATCTAAGTTGATTGCTCTATATTTAGCTAACATTGTTAGTTTAGAATGCTCCAGAATTCTAGAAAAATTCCTACCTTTAAGTGCTAAAAGTAGGGAAGTACTAAAGTAACATGCTTCTTTCTTCTTATGAATGTGAATGATTTGGTCTCTGAGCTAACATTTGTCCTTGAACTGTGTGAAATATTGAATGAAGTAGTTTCATGTCAAATGAAGAAAGAAGCACAATCATGTTGGAAGTGGCTAGCAAGCCGTTATTTTTGCATTTTAGAAATTCATTTTTCTCAGTGTAAAGGCAACAGTTAGCATTTCATAAATGCACTTTTATATTTTAATAGGTTTTGGTTCTTCAAAATCGCTGCCATTGTTGGTATCATGGTTGGCTCTTTCTATATCCCTGGGGGCCACTTCACCACAGGTGGGTTAATTATAACATATACAAACTCTACCAATGATTGTGTTAAAGCTATGTTTTCATTACTGATTTTGTAGAACTGATAATTAAATGAGATGGTGTCCAATTACCATGACTTGATACTGATATTGAAATATTAATTGATTGATTAAAGCCAGGAGACATTCTGCCCACTTCTCAGCTGTTCTGGAACCATGTGTTAGTCGTTTGCCAGTGTTTTAATAGTTTCGCTTCTCACTTGGCAATACCAAGCTAATTGGAGAGCTTGTCAACATAAGGACTTGTCACCACTATCCCTCTCTTAACCTGCTTCCTTATTGTGGCATCACGTGACATCTGTGGCTTTCCACTGTGGTTTTTAATCCCTGTAAGTAAAGGGAAAGGATTATATCTTTTCCATTTGGAATGTCAGACCCTAGGCTCCCCTTGGCACAAGCTGGAACAAGTTTTAAAAGGTCTGAAACCCATCGTAACACTATTGGAGAATGCCGTTGAGTTTGGAATTGCAATAAACTTGCTGTACTGCTGGAGACAGTGTGTCTTTATTACAGTTCTCTTACTTGAATTGAAATCTTTTTAAAATGTTGGACAGTAACATTGTGAAATGTTGCTCCTATGGTAAAGAGTAACTTTGTGCTTTTGGTTTGTAGCCTGGTTTGTTATTGGCATGGTGGGAGCTGCCTTCTTCATCCTCATCCAGCTCGTGCTGTTGGTAGACTCTGCTCACTCTTGGAATGAATCATGGGTAAATCGAATGGAAGAAGGGAACCCAAGGTGCTGGTATGCTGGTAGGTATCTAAACCCCTATGAGAGCCATACTGCGTTATGCTACGTTCAGTAGGGTGAAAATTGGTCCTCGTTAGTATAAAAGTTTGTTACAATTGTGGTCACTCATGTTCGTTTTCTTTTTTCTAGCTTTACTCTCTGTCACAAGCATGTTTTATATCCTGTCAATCATCTCTGTTGTATTGCTCTACACATATTACACCAAACCAGATGGCTGCACAGAAAACAAGTTCTTCATCAGTTTTAATCTGATCCTTTGCATTGTGGTTTCTATTATGTCAATCCATCCAAAAATTCAGGTAAGGTTGTGATTTCTGCTTCTTCCTCCTGTGAAAGATTTTTAATGAATGCTAAACTTGAAACGTAGGTAAACTTTTATAAAATTGTTTATATCATGAGAATGATTCTTATGAATCTTTAGCAAAGATATTTTAGGGAAATTAAACTAGAAAAAAAAATTGAATTTTAATATTTAAAACAACTCATGCTCTTGAGTTTCCTCATTTAAATATGATTTTAAAAATTCATGGAGTTTTGGATATGATATATGAAAAGAACACCTAGACATCGCCTCTCCTTTTAAAAATTAGAGAACTGAAGTTCCAGAGGGGTGATGGGTCACCTAGTTAGTGGCAAAGTTTAGCTTAGATTTCACTATACCAAGGAACTAGTAGTAAATCCAAGCCTTGGTATGACACACAAGAATTTCCAGGATCATGAAATGCCTGAAAACCAGTAGTACATGCCTCCTTTTTCTTGGTTCTTTTTCGGGCCAACCGAAACTGAAAGGTTACTTGTCATCCTTCAACTGTCAGCAGAATCAGAAGGTTCTCAGTAACAATTCAGTGGGTCCTAGGAAGTATGCTGAGTTTTAGAAATTCAGTCCTTACAATTCCTATGGCATTGTTTTCTTTTTGATTCCTTAGGAACACCAGCCTCATTCTGGCCTCCTGCAGTCCTCTCTCATCACGCTCTACACCATGTACCTTACATGGTCTGCCATGTCCAATGAACCTGGTAAGGGAATTTTAATAGTGCATTCTTTTGATGAAAAGAAAGTAAGAAATGGCAATTCCCTGGAAGTCCAGTGTTTAGGACTCTGTGCTTTCACTTCTGTGTGTCCGGGTTTAATCCCTGGTTGGGTAACTAAGATCCCGCAAGCCAAGTTGCACTGACTAAAAAAAATAAAAAATAAAAATAAGAAAAGAAAGAAATTACTGCTTTGGTGGGTGCAAAAACTAGAGCTGGAGCAAATGTCAGACAAATGAACAAACAAAAAACTTCACTTAAATGTACAGTGTCCACAATATTTACCTTTCAAGTTTTATTCTCCATGTCTATTCATAACTATTCAGAGCTGACAGCCTAAAGGACCACAGTCCTTTATGTAATCCAGGCTTTTCCCTGAACTAAGTCAAACTAGTTAAGAGCTTAACAAGGCAATGTTGTTTTGGCCCTTTGTAGAATTACTTTAATTGAATTTCACTTTGGTGGTACAGGCTCCAGAAGAAACAGCTGCAGAAAATCTCCTTTTGTAGGTCTTAATGGGGTATTCTATGGACTCGTTTTCAAGGAAAGCCGTTATTGCAGACCATTCAGTGATGACCCGACTTATTTTTATTGTATTCCTGTGTAACTATGTTGAAACAAAACTAGGGATAAATTCCTTGTGCTTTTTTTTTTTTTTTTAATAACCAGGCCAAGTTTATTGACTCCAGCCTTGTTTTGCAAACAAATTAGTCTTTTTTTTTTAACTTTTTATTTTATATTGGAGTATAGTTGAAAACTAAGTGATAGTTTCAGGTGTATAGCAGAGGGATTCAGTTATATATTTTCCCATTTAGGTTGTTACATAATATTGAGCAGAGTTCCCCACTTTACAGTAGGTCGTTGTTGGTCACCCATTTGAAATATAGCTGTGTGTACATGTCAGTCCCAACCTCCCTAACTATCCCTTACCTCCCACCCTTCCCCCCCCGCCCCAGTAACCATAAGTTTGTTCTCTAAGTCTGTGCAAACTCCTTGTGCTTTAAACACAACTTACAGACCGAAAAAAGACTTACCAGTCAACTTCAAAACCAGTGAAATCAAGATTGACGTTTATGAAATTTGACATAATACTTTGTTGTTGTAGTTTCATTTCTTTTTTTCTAAAACTAAGTCTGTGGTTGCAACACAGATGTGTTACTGACTACCCAGTCACAGGTTCTTTAAAGTATAGCATTCCCATATTTTAAATCATGTTTTACATCACAGATGAGTGATGTATAAGCACATCCCTCAAATCCTTTTGGACCAAGCTGAGTTATACCTGAAGATAGTAAGCAGTTTCTCATTTTCAGATCGTTCCTGCAACCCTGGCCTGCTCAGCGTCATTATGCAAATGACATCACCAACCTTGGCTCCTGCAAATGCAACTGCTCCAGTCCCTACTCCTGCTCCTCCATCACAGAGTGGGCCTTCTCTGAATAAAGAGAATTTTATTGGGCTGGTAGTCTTTGTTCTCTCACTTTTGTATTCCAGGTAAGTTAAAAAGTACTTAGGACAAGATTCTTGTGAAGGTTCGTAATAGAGTGAAGAAGCTATGTTGCTTTCAAAAAACAGTGTGAAGAATTACAAAAATTTAATGCTTCTTTATTAAAGTCATTGACTTGCCTCAGTTACCTTGCTGTGTACCTTTTTTTAAGTTCAGTAAATCCTCTCATCAAATAATTCCTCCCAGCCTTTCTAAGAGATACATTCTCCTTTGTATAGGAGGATAGAGCCCTTATCTGACCCTAGATCAGCTAGAATAGTGGCTCTGAAAATTGGTTGGCTTATCTTTTTTTAAAACAATCTTTATTTTCTGACCATTGTAAAGAATATTTAAACAACTACACAATTTTATACATTGAATGTTAAAGTCTAGTTAATCCAGGACCCCAGATATAACCTATATTAGCAGTTTGCACTCATTCTCCCACCAATTTTTCCTTTGATTCTTGATTTTGGGGGAAAGCTTTTACACATTATGTGCAAAGCTGTGTACTAGAACTGCAGAGATGACCAAGGTCATTGTTGTCAAAAAGTTCTATGAATAGCAAGTAAGACAGGGATGGTAAGTGATATGGCAGAGGGAAGAGTAAGGGACTGTGGGAATTTACTCCAACCTAGTTGATGGGGTGATGTCAGGGAAGACTTCCTAGAGGACATGGCATGATCAGAGAATTTGAAGGGTGAGTAAGTTAGCTGGGAGAAGGTGGGCAATACATTCCAAGCAAAGGAGAGGTACTTGTGAAGTCCTGGAAGCAGACATTGAGAGCATAATATGTTTTGGGAAACTCCTAGACCATTAAAACATCAACTTGTAACGGATGAGAGTACTGTCTCTGTTTTGTGACAACAGGCAGCTGTTCAGAACATTAAGGAAACCCTTCAGAAGTCCTTCAGGCCCCAAAGCAGGAACAGTTCAGAAATAACCTTCATGTGTATAGGCCAGTGATAGCATTTCATCTTCATGGCCCCTTTCTGACTTACTTTCTTGGGATCACGTTCTAGCATCCGCAATGCCAGCAATAGCCAAGTAAGTAAGCTCACCCTGTCAGGAAGTGACAGCGTGATCCTCCGTGATACGACTGCCAGTGGCGCCAGCGATGAGGAAGATGGACAGCCTCGGCGGGCTATGGACAACGAGCGAGAAGGGGTGCAGTACAGCTACTCCATGTTCCACCTCATGCTCTGCTCGGCTTCCTTGTACATCATGATGACCCTGACCAACTGGTACAGGTAGGAGGCAAAGAGAGAATCGAGGGAAGACCACTTAGCCCCTCGGGGTTGCCTATAAAATCTCCACCCATTGTCCTGACCTCAGGATCCCCTTCTTTTACCCATATAATGAAGTTGTGTTCAGTGCACACTCTTCTGAAATACTTTTGACTTTTTCTCCTCTTGCATTTAAAATCCAGTTGAAATTCTTACAGTGAAAATCATGGGAAGGCCTTCCAAACGTGAGTTACTTGAGAGAGAAAATCATGACATAAAGCGATCTGACTTGTCTTTGTTTACTGATTTTTCTCTATCTAAAGATGGCCGTATAGAGTATTCTGATCAAAGTAATCATGTAGTTAGGAAGGAAAGTTTCAGGGAGGCCATTTCAATCTAGATGTTTACCAATATGTAGAACAGCCAGATGTTCCTGAAGAACTTTTTGCAAGGAATAGTCAGGGTTCTTCATGCAGGCAAGAAGATAAAAGCTGTTTGAGAGGCAGAGTCCCCTGCTCATAAAAAGTAAAAATAGCAGCTTTCTCAAGTTTCTTCTAGAAACACATAGAGTAGTATTAGTTGAGTTTCACTGGAGAATTTCTTAGCTTTTGCTGAGGGGCTGTTGAATGCTGAAATTAGGCCCCTTTACCTAACTCTCTGTTGTTTTCTTAGCCCTGATGCAAACTTCCAGACCATGACCAGCAAGTGGCCAGCTGTGTGGGTCAAGATCAGTTCCAGCTGGATCTGCCTCCTCCTCTACGTCTGGACCCTTGTGGCTCCTCTCGTCCTCACCAATCGAGACTTCAGCTGAAGCTCTGAGTGCCAGGGACACCACTGAAATTCATAAAGGTCTCCTTTGCTGAAAGCTCACATTCCTTTTACTTTTGCTTCAACTAATATATTAAGCAAACGCTCTGCAAATAAGACTACATCCAGGTTTATATCAGAGGGCAAGGCTGAATAATGCTTGATGCAGAATCAGAACTTTTCGTTTATACCTATATTATGTTTATTTGTAAGGATATAGAGCAAAAGGAACGTTTGCATTTTAAAGTGAATTACAGCTGTGCTGTGAAGAGAGTTCTTTATTAAGACTTGTAGGTTCCTACAACTTTGATTTAAAATGTAAGACAGAAAAATGTTGAATATTTGAGGCCGTCATTAATATATTTCTATTGCAAAATCTTTAAAAAAGCAAAGTAATTATGATAATGCATTTGTATGATAGTTTTCCTCTGTGAAAGTCTTATGTGAAACAAGCCCTCTGTTTCGTGCTTAAATCCATAGGGCTTGGGGAAAGGAGTCTGTGTGTGGGTCTTGCCCCAGAAGAGGGGTTGCTGGTATGGCTACTGCTTCTCTAGCTTGAGTTTTTTCACTTACTTTTTTTATACTACAGCATTGATGCTGCTTGATTTAAGCCTGTGGCTTTGCCAGAAGTGTTAATTTCAAGAACTGCTTTGTAGGTTTGGTTAAACTGAAGATTCACTTGGGAAAACAGTACAACTTTAGTCTGTGTAATTATCTTGTTATGAGTATGTAAAAGTATAATGCATGTGAATTTATTTTGCACTATAAAGGTATTTGATTAAAATAGAAAGACAAGCTTTTAAGGCCCTTTCTTTAACAGCTTTTATGAGTTAGCAGCCATTCTGTTTTTCATTTTTTTAGACTTATATGGACAGTCAGGTTTATAAAGCATCTTGCAGAATGCTCCTATTCCTTCTACAACTTAAGGTGTGACTGGTGAGTAAAGTCTTGAACTCATTCAGAAATTGTACTAAATACCTTTTCTGGGCAAGACACTTGGGTAGATGAGAGAGAAGGTCAGCACTGTCTGGAAACTTCTTGGGAGAGGTAGCACATAGGAAGGTAGAATAGAATGGTTCACTCTTTCAGGGAAGATTTACTGAGTGTTGTGTACCAGGCCCCATCAGATCTGGGATACAACTTTAAACATGACAGACACCGGTTCTGCCATCTTGGACTTAGAGTTTCAAGGAGGGTAAAATGAGCTGACAGATGGTACAATGTGTTATAATTAGTGCTGTGATTTAGGAATTACAGAGAACTCAAAGGAGAGGTGCTGGGGGCGGTGGGGTGGTGGGTGTCATGGTAGGCTTCTTGGAAAAAGTGATGCTAAGCCAAGAAATGTCAGGATTTAGCTAATAAGAGAGAGATGGGGAAGTGGAATGGCATTGCTGAAGAATAGACTAAACTGTATGTTAAGGATAGGGAGATTAAAAAAAATGTGTTCAGTGAAGCTGTAAAGGGGAGAAGTGGGCAGGTACTAGGTCACGTAGTGCTTTGTAAACCACACTGAAGAGTGTGGACCTTATGCGCGGACAGAGGGGAACATATTCAGAGTGACATGGACAAATGGTGTCTCAGTCACTGTGGCCGATATATGGAGAATGGATTCCAGAGGTGAGACCAGGGGCAGTCCATATGAGATTTGAAACGGAGAAGTCAAAGTGAGGATGGAGAGAAACTGACAGCTGAGAACTACTGAGTAATTAAAAATTTTAACTTGGCAGTTGATTAGCTATGGGGGAGAGGTAGATTCCTGAGTGACACTGGTTTAATCACCTGAGTCTATGGTGGTTCCACTTATATGGTGAGAAAAACTGGAAGGCGGGGAACAATTTGCGCTAGAAGAAAGATGGAGGTGGTCCCTCAAGATGGCCAAGAGTCAGACTGTTTGGGTTTACAAACAAGCTTTGTCATTTTCTATCAGTCTGACTGGTCCGTTAATACTTAGTGAGGGTACTCTCTGCTTTATGACCTTGGGCAACTGACAAGCTGTCTGAGCCTCAGTGTTTCTTTTTATTTGAAGGTTTATCTTAGTACAAAAGATTGTTTTACGAAAGATTATTTAGAGAGTAAAACTACTCTGCAAAGTGCTTAACCCATTTTAAACACTCTGGTGGTAGCTGCTAATCTCTGTGTGGGCTACAGGGAGACTGGACAATAGTCAAAAGTCAGAGATATTCAGCCATGATCTGATGGAGGTTGGATGTGAGGTGTTCTTACAGAATTAAACAGATGGGACATGGAGGGGGGACAGTCTCAGTTGAGCTGTAGCTGAGGGGTCGGGAAGCAGGGCTTGATATGAATTGTTGGAACTGCCACCATTTAAACCAGTACGTGGTTCCTCTGAACCATAAAGTTGCCAGGGATTTGGGCGGCAGTTAGGGGAGGTGTAACGCCTTACTTTGCCAGGGTAAAGCAATCTCCCCATTTTCCTTAAAGCAGAGCCAGCCAGATTGACTTCCGAAAGTCCTGAACTTCAAAAACTTTACCATGTACCATTCCCCACTTTGTCATTTAAAATAAAAGCAATACTAAGCTGTAAAATAGGTGTAACAAAGTCCAATAAAGTTTTTAGTTTTTTCTCATGATGATAACTTTGATATAAATTTGAAATAACAAATTCTCTTTAAAAACAAGGGGGCAGTGTAGTGTCTCTGCTTTGCTTGGTTATACCCTAAGAATAAGTTTAAGTTGGCCTGTTGCTAGGATACCCGGTAATTTACTCAAGGCTCAAGTGAAGTATACACGTGTGCTGAATTATACACGTGCATAAAAAATGTCAGTATTTTCAGTAAGCCCAGGGTTATGCTGTAAAGCAAGGGAGTATTTTGAATCCTCAGACCTCATAGTGTTATCCCATTCCAGACGAGTCACCTGGTGTCATCACCATGAACAGGCCTGTCTGTCCCTCACGATCGCAGATTGGGGACCCTGGCTTTGAGGTCAGCAGTGTGCTCTAGGAATTCATCAAAGGCAACAGCCGTGGCTGCCAATTACATGCTTAGAGCTGGGAGAAAGCTTGTAGGCCCTTGTTGGATTTCCCTTTCTAGGTACTGAGTTGGATGGAAAATAAACTCTCCTGATAACCAAAGATACTCTCAAAGAATGGCCATAGACCTGGTTTTCAGTGCTTTTGATGTTCTGGACAAACCATAACTCAGGCCTAATTTAAACCAGGAGAGCTTTTTTTTTTTCCATTCCAAGTCCCTGCTTGATGATTTTTTTTTTTTTTTTTTTTTTTAACACAGTCACGCTAAAGTGAATGTTCAGTAATGTGAGTCATGCATTTGATCTCTGTGGATTGGTGGCAGATGCCAGGCTTATGCCTGTTAATGGGAACTGCTGTTCATCTCTTTACACTTTGTGTTGGTCTATCCATCCTGTTACCTAGGAGCCCAAATCAGGCAGCCTACTCAGTAGTCTCCTCATTACTGCTGGGTGACTCAAGCCACGTGATGCCTGTATCCTTAGGTGAAGAAAAATAAGAGTTACCTCAAAATAGCAATACGTGCCAAGCAACAAAGAGAGATTGTCTACAGCCCTGTAAGGTAATGATTCTCCCCCTTTTATAGATCAAACCGAGGTATAGAGAGGTTAGTGTCTTGCCCACAGGTACTTAAGTAAGAGGCAAAGCAGAGAAACAAACCCAGGGCTTGATTTTTTTCCATTTAGACCCCAGTTCCCCTTGGCTTATAAGGATGTAGGAGACAAGGTAAACTAGAGACTGCTTAGAGACAGGTAGGGGAGCCAACTGGCTCTCTAAACTACCCATCACTAATGAAGAAAAGTTAGTAGCTCCCTGAAGGCAGTAACAGCTATCTTACTGGGTCACTGTATCCCAAGGGATTGGTACCTTATCAGATAGAAGAGGGTAAACATTTGGTTAAAATTTTTTTAAAAAGAAAAGTAGTGCCCTAAATGATTTTATTACTCATCAGCTTTAAATGCAATAAGATGGAGGGTGGGAGGGAAGCTCAAGAGAGAGGGGAGATGGGGATATATGTATAAATGCAACTGATTCACTTCGTTGTACAGCAGAAACTGGCACAACAGTGTAAAGCAATTATACTCCAATAAAGAGCCAGAAAAAAAAAATAAATGCAGTAATGAAACATTTGGGGCCACTGATGATATAGAAGTGCTGAACCAGTACTGTGAGGAGAGGGTGCTGGGGAAAACTGAGACATTTTAGAAGAGAAACCACAAAGTGCTGACTCATAACATGGAAAATAACCCCTGTGGCTTGTGAAGTACCTAAGTGGATCCTTTTAACACTGTTGTGAGGTAAAAAGGATTGTAGCCATTAGCTCCATTTTTTTCCAGACATGAGAAACAGACTAAGTTCCTTAGAGAATGCTGACCTGAAGAGCTGGTGTGTTGCAATATAAGTACTTACTGCTGCATCATCAAAAGCCAATAGTAAGAGTATGGCTATCTTGAGTATTTCTCAACTGACCCATCACCAACACACCAGACCCACCAGATGGGGACCTAGCTTCTGTCTCCTCTGGGGAGGCCAACGGGGCAGAGAAACAGCCATTAGCTTAGAAAAACAGCTAAGCAGCATGGGACCAGAGCTGATCAGGCCACACGCTAGTCACCCCTCAAGGAGTTTGGGTTCATTTATAGAATGAAATGTTCAGTTACAGCTTGGGTCTCAGAGATTAAGAACTTCTGCTTTATATTTTCCGAGAAGCCAGAAAACAAGCCAGTTTTTACACTGATACTTTCTTACTCTGTAAAATACCTCCCTTCTTTCCTTCTGTGGTCTATCTGGGGGCGATCTGCACAGCCTGAATCCAACCATCAGGAGGAAATCGTGGGCTCCAGTGAAGCCTGCCCAGTCTTGAATCCCAATGCTACTTCTTATCTAGCTGTGTGTGTCCTTGGGCAAGCTGCTTAACTTTTCTTTGCCCCGCTTTCCCCACAGGGGCAATAAAACTATCTCATTAGCGGTGCTTAATGATTAAATGAGATTTTGTATGTGAAACACTTAACACAATGGATACCCAGCCCACACGAGCACTCAGGAACTGTTAGCTATCAGGGTTTAAGGCCAGTCTGGGAATCACCTGGGCCTTGCGAAACGGGAAGTTTGCGTATCTCTCTATCACTGTGGGCATCCAGCTCCACCTTCTTTCTTCACATTAGTTGGTGTCTACTCACTGCACATGATCTTCAGAGGCAGCCAGCCCACCGTCTTAGAGAATGCACATGCTCCCACCGTGTACCATCAACCCTCAGAACCTTTACCCAAACTGCCATTCAGAGAAGAACTCCACACACACTCAACCTGACAGAGATTTTTATTATTTAAGACCCAGTCATGCATACTAAAATTACATTTTCACCATTTTGACTTAGAAAATGCACTAGAAAAATAAACTTTTGATCAAAACAGACACTGAAGTAGATGAATCCACCATGTGTTGCTATACTTGAAGCCAAACTGAATTTCAGTTTGAAGCGAGGAATGCAACCAGTGACCAAAATGGTGCCCCAATCTGGTCACAGAATTAGTCCACCTCTCACCCCTTCAGAGTGGTGTCGGAGGCTCTTGGCCCCAGAGAAGTTTCAAGTATTTCATTTGTAACAGGTTCCCACCTGATACGCCAAGAGGCCGAGGCACATCCACAAGAATCCCCATGGCAGCTACTTAACTGCGCACCTAAACACAGCGCCCAGTGAGATGAAAGGAAAAGCAGCTAATTGGCGAAGAATAAAGTGGTCACTAGCATCTCCATCCACAAATCACCCTGCGACTTCCCATGAATCAAGTGCTATAAAGGAAGAATATCTGATTCTAATGTTTATTACTTGTATTTCAAGCAAACCATTTCTGAGTAAGGAGAGCAGAAAGGAATTTACTTGAGATTTACAAAATACAGATCCCAATACTGAAGAGTGTGACCAGAACTGACATCTTTCCTGAACAGTTGATACGTTTCCATTTGCTATCTCCACACCTCTCATGCCACAGGACATCCATACTTACATCATCAGCTTAACGAACATTTTACTTCCTAAATGAAAGAAGAGGTTTCAAAGGAACACCTTAAAATGAGGTATTATAATAATGCCACAGCAGTACTATAGCTTTTGTCTACCCAAATGAAAAAGCAATCCCGTGACTGATCTGAGAATCAGATGGCATTTAAAGCAACTGCTCACCCAGGGAGAACTCTGAAAGGCTCAATATCTCATAGGAATTCAGGGAAAATATCTATTACCCTATTTCTGGCAAAAATGTATCTTGTGAACTGAAGTTTTTGTAAACCTCTAGGGACAGGTGGCTCCTGTGAAAGTGGGATGAAGTACTAGGGAGCCAAAGCCACCTATGCCAAGAGCAAATGAGAAACTCCAGAGGGGAAGCCAGGGTTGCGCTTCTGGCTATTTCTGTAGATTTCTTCCAGCCTTGGCCGTGAAGGTAGAACAGGATTCCAGAAGAAGCACAATTTTCCAGAATTCTGTGTAGAAGAGGAGGAAGAACACCCCCCGCCCCCCCCAATCACTCAAGCTTACAGATTCATTTGGAAGATTTAGGTGTCAGTTCATTGACCTAAATTTCCTAAAGAATCACCCAGATGTGGGGGGAAAGAAAGAACAAAACCTCTGATGCCAGAAACAGGGTTCAGAGCTCCGAGTGTAGATCCCTTTTATCACATGAGGATTCAGGGATGTTCAGTGGCTGACCTGAGGCCACGTGGCACAGTAAAGCTGGACCTCGGGTCTCCTGGTTTACTATTCCTTTCCCTTACCTACACCATGCTACCCTGAATTGTGGGAAAAGTTCATTTTCAGGTGTTTGTGAAATGGATCAGAACTCTTCCCTGAAGGAAAACACTCGCAGTTCTCCAGGTGTTCAATTACTTGCTCCATCACTGTGCCCCCACTGCTGAGTGAAGCTCCTGGGGTGCTCCCGTGGTCAGTCCCCCACCCTGCTGGGGCAACTTCACACAGACGCCTGGTGAAGCCATGCGGAGACGGCCATGTACTCCACCCAGGAGGTCCTGGTTTCACAGCTTGGTTCAAACCTCCTGAGGTGCCAAAATCATTTGATCTCTCTGGAGCCCACATAAAACACAGCAGCCCCAGAAGGTAGACAACCCTCGGCTCCTTTCAGAAGCTGAATGAAACAGCTCCTTGATCCAGCTGCGAAGGCCTGGAAAATGGGCAACATCCTTCCTCATCTTTGAAAAATTTCTTGAGGTGAACTTGGCCATCCCTATGTAAGACACGTAGACAAAGGCAATTGGCCAGGAACGCAATGCACAGTTTAAACCTTGGAAACTTGAACGATTCATGGCTAACCTTTTTGTTTTATTTAATCTCTCTGTCCTCTTTGGGACTTAAGAAGGCCTCTGACCAATTCTCCCACCCAGGCAGTTGGGTTCTGAACCCTCTACTATAGCCATCCCACTTGTCCTATTTGGACCTTTCCAGCAATGATTGGTCACACTATCATTGTCAGATGGGACCAGAGGCAGCCAGGGGTGTGCATTTTGATACTACCCAGTCAGGCAGATCCCTAGAGCATCCAGGGTTTGTATCTATGATGAAAAGAGTTCTCCCTAGAATTGGCACTAATGAGGTAAGTCATTTCCACCAACAACTTCTCCAGACACTTTTAAAAGTGCTAGAGAGATAGATAGCTTATTAACAACTTACCGGCCTTTAAATTTCAGAGGACTGTTCTAGTCCTAACTGAGCCATCCAGTTTGCCTGGTATTCTAACAAATGCACAGAGAAGGTACCTATCACTTTTTAACACCACAATTTGCACGGAATAAATATGAAAGGAAACAGGTCAAAAGCCATGAGATGAACCACCTAATCTGATGCTTGGGCTAAGGCTAAATTCTTGACAGGAAGGGTCTAAAGTGCTGAAATGCAGAACTAACATTCAGTCTGGCTAGACACGAGAGAAACTCAAGTGGGTTTGGGGTGGGGGATGTCCTAGAATAACTTGCCCTTGCATTCATTTCCAGTGGCCAAAATTTAAGAATCCCAAGTAACTGAACCACTCACCATTGCCAGGTTTAAAATATACCGCCAGAGGCTCAGGGATGGAAGGAATTCGTCCACAATCCTGGGCATCTCACCTGCCCTCACAAAGGCCGTCCTTTTCAAGCTTAACCCTCACACTGAAGAGAAAAATGGGTATTGCCAAGTCCACTTGTTTCTTTAAAGACAGGGCCCCAAAATGACACATCCCTCTTGGAAAGACCCATGCATCCCACAAAAAAACAGGATCCAGCCACTGGTATCTAGAGAGTCCTCTTTCTAGGCAGAAAACTGATGTCTAACATTCAATAACTAAACCAAATCGCAGAACCCTGGGAGTGGCCAAAACGGCCCTCGGGATGACTTCATTCAGCCTCATTTTACAGATGAGGAAGCTGAGGCCCACAGAGGGTCTTGTATTTTCCACAGAAACACATCTAAGGCTGGGTCCCAGGTCTCTTAATTCTTAGGTGAGAATTCTTTTAGCTATACAGGACTGGCATCTAGTCTTTTAGGTTGAGTAAAATCACATCTAGGATCATGTATGATTCTACTGAGAACCAGAACTAAGGCTTTATGGGTTTGGGAAAACTTCTAAGTTTCTATTGCAAGATTCAACCCATGAATCCCAGAGGTGCGTGAGGTCCCTGGCTCCCAAATTTGATCAGGAGGTGCTGCTTCTGTTCCAGTGCTTGCATGATTCCGTGAAGGTCCAGACCCAGTGATGGACCTCAAACAAAGTTTCTTGATGAGCAACAGAGGTCTGTAGTCAGGGTTCATGTGAAGGACACAAACTCCCATTATCTCAGGTGTGGCCACCTCGCAGCCTTGGCCAACCTGTTTCATAGGAGTGTGCTGACTGGCCAGTCAGGTTGTATTTCTCCTGGAACGTGGAATCAAAGTGACTTCCTGATTTTTCTCGCATTGAGATCTGTAAGAACCAGATACAGCTTTCAGATGAATGGTTTGCACTGAGATTCCAAACATTTGGAATTGCTGGGGGGCTTTCTTCATGTCTTCCATACAGTCCTTCAAGCAACCAAAGGCTCACCCCGTGGCTCACCTCAGAGCTCTACAGGCTTTTCCTCCTTGCTGCAGTTCTGTTACAAGGAGCAAGGCAATCCATGGCACCTCAAAATCTCCTTGGGCCTCTCCAAAGAAAGAAAGAAAGGTTTTAAAGATGGTGACATTCACAGGGGGCTGGCTAGTAGCAGGAGTACAGCTGTGACTTCACAGCCCGCATGGAGTCATCACACGGTGCCTCTGCGCTCAGCCCCTCGGGCGGCAGGGCCTGGCCCAGGATGCTGTCGCAGGGAGGGCCGGGTTGGCAGAACTCCCTCACAAAGTCCTCCTCCGAGGCCAGCAGCACCGCGTTCCAGGTGGTGATGTCCAGCTCTCCGGCCGTGCCCCCGTACTCCTTGGGGAGAATGTTTCTTGGAAGGTTCGTGTGGAGAGAGTTCAGGTCAGACCCATGAAGGAAAAACTACAGGGAATGAAAGGAAAGTACACACGTCCTTAGGTTCATCAGTAACTCAGGAGGTGCTCAAATATCTATTGAATGAATGAAGGAATGGTTGATGACAACTCTGCCCTTCCAGTTCCTCGAAAAGCTTGAGGATTCTTAATCCTCTTTTCCTTACACCCTATACCCAGTTGGCTGGTCCTTCAAAATACATCCAGAATTCTAGCCCTTCCCTGCCACCCTAATGGTACCAGGCCACCAGCCCTTCTTACCTGGATCCCCACAATAGCTTCCTCACTTGTCTCTGTGCTCACACGCTTGTCCCACCACAATCTAAGCTCTTTTCAACGTAAGTCAGGTCAAGTCACTCCTCTAATATGTACAGCCTTCCAGGTGCTACCATCTTAAACAGACTAAAAGCCAGAGTCCATACAATGGCCTACACGATCTGGCCCCATTACTCGTCTGCCTGCCACTCCTATCGTCTACCCCCTGCTGCGCCTCCTGACCTGCTCCTGCCTCAGGGTCCCCCAGATCACTGAAAGGTTCACTCCCTCATTGCTTTCAAGTCTTTGCTCAAACGCCAGCTTCTCAATGACACCACCTAACTACCCCACTGAATACTACAACCCCTTCCCCTCTTCCAGCACCTGCTGTCCCCTTTCTCTGCTTGATTTTTCTCCAAAGCATTAGCACATTCGAATCCTAGGTAACATACATAATCCATTGTCTGTGTCTCTCTCTAGAATGAGAGGGATTTGGGGGGCAGAGATTTTGGTCCGTTTTGTTCATCTAGAACATACTTGCACAGAGTAGCTGATCAAAAAATATTTTTGAGTGAATGAATGAACATACGAAGGACCAAGTGAACAAGATTATGGGCTACCAGTAAGGTCATTTCACAGACGTAAAGGACCTCGTCCAAAGGCTGCTTCGGTAAAAGCAGGTTCCAAACAGGAACTCCAGGAACCAACGTCGGTTCAAACCCAGGCAGGGAGGCCACTAAATCAGAGGTTCTCAAAGGTGCATCAGAATCACCTAAGGAGATTTTCAAAGCACAGATTCCTGGCCTCCACCCCCGAACTGATGAGTTAAAATCTTCAGGGAAAGGGCCTGGGAATCTGGACCTGGATTTTAAGTTTCCTCCCTTATAAACTTGAGATTCTCTCTATGTCTCCTCTTTGAAAAAGAGAACAAAACCATGTTCCCACGCCTTAGGTAAAAAGGAGAAAAGTACTACCCACCACATTTCAACTGTGGTCCTGGGAAAAGTTAAAAGAGAAATGGCTCTTCAGGGTCAGACAGGAAGACTGCCTTTGCAAGTATCACCTATCCTTTCTTACATAAGAATTAAACTAAAAACTCACAGATCTCATAAACATTGAATTACTCCACAAACTTTATACAGCAAGACAACCAATTAGGTAAGTGGAAAGGCTTAAATAGCATTTTTAAAGCCCAAGGAGCTGTAGTAAGAAATCACCATGACTCTCTTTAACTACCTGCCCAATGACTACCCTTTGCCATGTCCTCTTACACATAAAATACAATGTTGGTTCACAATGCCCAGGCCAGGATATTAAAGTATAAATGATCACAGAGCAGAGATGCTCCTACGATAACAATCCTGGTTCTGCTCTCTCCACTGTCAAATATTACATCCTCATTAATTTCATCTCCCCCTCACAGAAAGGAGTGTTCGTTTATTTTATCTGTAACCCTGCACTTTCCAAATCAGTCATCCCAGGGCAAGAATAATAACCTGAGATTACTGTTGTTGCAATAAATTTATAGATGTCACATGAAAGGGCAGCATAAAAAAAAATTAAAGTATCTTAAGTCAACAGGATCATCACTTACTCTGTTTGCTATTTTCTCCTTCAGAAATGGTTTTATGATGGCAAAAATGCCTTTAAATATTCGAGGTTCATTCACTATGTGGACTGCTTTTATCCGAATGGGGAAACCGTCCTGTGGGGGAAGAGAAGGGGGTGTTAGAACCTGTGGAGCATCTGGAAACTGTCCATTACCACAGCCTGCCTTCCCCATTGTAATCTTCATTTCCGGCCCCAACATCAGTTTGGTCCGATCCTCCCAGTCTCTTCAAAGACAGCCCAAGTTGGGGCTACACAGGAAGATGGGTCTTGGGGCAAGAGTCTCTCTTGGGACCCAGAGCTGGGTTAGGAGAGAGTCAGACAAACAAGTGGAGAGCTGCCCTTCCTGTGGCAAAAAAGCAGTCTGAGCCTATGTGGATGTAACAAATATCAGAGCTTCTGGATCAGTGCTGCCCAAAGTGTATTTCTCAAGATGTTACTTAGTTTGTGATGCAAAACAGGGTGTTGTGGTAGGCAAAGAAGTTTGAGAAATAGTAGATTAAATATAGTCAAACAGGTTTCCTTAACTGCAGGACCGGTCACGGCTTTCAATATGCAAATATTTACGGTGAAATTCATGAGAAAGGGACAAGCTATAATCTGTTTCCCAAATATACTTAACCCTGGAAATTTTTTGGCCACAGATCATCTTATAGGACTAGAAAATGACTAATCCAAATGCGGTATCCCGACACCTGAATCTGCACAATATTTGGCAGAAGCAAAGAAGAGTGGAAGCTAAGGAAAGCCAGAGTACTGTCTCAAAGCCAGAATTCACATTTCTGATAATGACAGGAAGTGACATTTAAATGTTTGAATAATCAGCCTGGTGCGTGGTGGCGGCTCAAACACACCACTGAGGAGAACTGTGGTGTCACTGGTGCTCCACAGCTCACCCGAGGCAGCAGTGCACGGGCTGGGCCAGGTGAACAAAGTTCCAACCCGGCACAGCTGGGAGACATGGGCCAGGCTACATCCCGAAAGTCTCAGTTTCCCCTTCTATCAACAAGGAAAGATAATTCTTGCCTTGTCTAAGAGGAGTCCTTGAAGGACTGAATGGGTTATAAAGACTGTAAGTGCGCTTTGCAGCAACAAGGATATACTGCACAGCACGGGGAATTATAGCCATTATTTTGTAATAACTTTTAATGGAGTATAACCTATAAAAATACTGAATCATGCTGTACACCTTAAACTAACATAATATTGCAAGTCAACTCTACTTCAATTTCTTTTAAAAAGTGCTTTGCATGTGCAAACCATCTCACACACTGCAGGTGTCAGGAACTTTATGGTTCCCAGAGACTTGTGTTCTGAAACTCAGAACATGAGGTCTGAAAGCACCTGACCAAAAACAGCCCCACAGGGCTCCGTGTGCCCAGGTCCCACAGAAAGGAGGAGAGGTTCCATCACCTCAGCAAAAACCTTCTCAGTTCTGTTTTTTGAGAATTTGACTGCCTTCTGGACCAAAAAAAAAGCAGAAAGTATTTCTCTGTTTTTTGGACTCTTGCCCTAAAGCTGATCATGCCCAGAAACTACTACTGGAGACCCTGATGAGAATGAGTGGTGAATTGGACTTTTGCATTTCTCCCCATAATGCTTCCGTATTGTCCTGATTGTGGGGAGGAGGCTGGTTTTGTATATCAGGTGGAATTAGAGGTAGGTAGACAGGGCCACACAGGGAGAAGCCACACAGCCACAGGACAGGCACATGACACACAGGGGCCATACCTGAAGGATGCCAATCACCTTTTTGGCTATAAAAGGGCCGAAATGAGATGCCTTTGATAAGCTCACTCCTTTGTAGTCTGCAAGAATTACAATTCCATTCACCTGGGTTTCTTCAGACTGAATGAGTTTTTCTAATGTCAGGTATATGGCCCGGATGTTTTCGGTAATTGGATAGTTGCTTGGGATCCACCTGTCTTAAGATCATAAGAGATGGACAGTACGTTACAGAAATGAATGCAAACAAGCACTCAGGCCAAGATTTATCTCCTAGCTAAAACTGTTGTTTTAAAATGGGAAAGAAAGAATTCTACTGGCATGACCATTGAGATCTCTAAGTGATACCTAATGTCTCTTGACTCCAAACATAGCAGCATATTCTGAAATGCAAGTGCAATTGAGTGCTGAAGACGAAATCTTGAGCTGTGAAGTCAGACACACCTGGGGGTTTAAATCTTACTCATTGTGTGACCTTGGGCAAGTTACCTCCTCACTCTGGGCCAATGTGACCTCATAAGTACGAGGGTGAGTCAAAAATTATCCACACTCTGGTTATATTAAAGCTCCTATAGTCTACAGCCAGAGTGCAGATACTTTTTGACTCACCCTCATAGAGTGGGATAATAATGCTTGCCTTAATGGACATCTGTGCCTTCTGCCATCACAATTCCCCTTATCTTCATGAGACCACCCCGATTTTCCTTGGGGTACCACCTCTTCCCATGCTAGACAGTTTGGATAAACTGACTTCACTCCTGGCCCCAGAGGTGGGCTTGGCCAATACAGGTATTACATCCTCCGGGTCACAAGCATGTGATCCAAGCCAGGTCAAGCAGAACCATAGGGATTCAATTCTGGGACTTTGGCCCTTTGGAAGGAGAAGCTCCCTCTTCTCTCTTGTAGGGGTGAGGCTGGGCGCCTGAGATTCAGGGACCCCACGAGGCAAGAGCTGGTCTTAGAATGAAGCTCGGACGGAAGACAGCAGAGGTGGCGATGGCTTTCCGCTGTAGTTGGAGCACATTTCCCTTTCCAGGCTGGACGCTCCTTTAATGCTCCCCATATGATCGAGGGAGTCTTTCTCTCTTTGGGGAAAAGATGACAATGGTAACTTTTGAGTGTTAACCACTCTTCTCAAGAAAATCCCACCAAGATCTGTGTGTCTCTTTCTTAGAAAGGTAAAACTCCACAGGATTGCCACCAATGGGATCTGTGATATGTGCAAAATTCATATGAAAAAAACCTTTGTCCAAAAATTATGCCAGCATGCTGTTTGATGTTGCTGCCAATTAAACCTGCTTGTACATAACTGGCTGTCATTCTTATCAATCACATATGCTCTCAAAAGAGCTTATAAAAAGGTAAAGCCAATATCTAGTTAAGAACAAAATCTGTATCTGCCTCTTGCTAAAATGTTGAGTCTGTGGGGAGGGGTCCAGATCTGCTCCAGACATAGGGGAAAAAATCCACCTCATAAGTAAAGAGTTGAAACCACACAAGCAAAGAGGTGAAACCAGCGTGGTAATATCCGACTGTTTTGTAATACTCGTATGAGTACAGAGGAGCAGCAAAAACTCTCGTTGACTGGTTTCTAGGTTTCTTGGTGCCCTGACATCACCGCATTGCTTATTTTAAAACGCACACCTCCTAACTTTGGAAAGCGCCTAAAACAGCAGGTAAAACAGTTACGGCTGTGCCTGGTACATAGTAAAGGCTCAAGAGAATGTGGTTTAGTCTCTCTAGAGGGTTCGGTAAACGACGTGAGGCCTGAAGGCAGAGGGAGGTGCCTCGCGGCTTCCACTCCCCATCAGCTGTCCCTTCAATCAGCTGTCCCTTCAAGAGGCGTTTGTAGGCGTAAGAAGAAAGGGTGGCCAGCAGGTTCTCATTTTCCCACTGTGGTTGGAAAGAATACCGCAATCTTTCACGTTTTTTTTCAGTTCTGTTGTGATGGAAAGTGTTGAGGCTGGGGGTGGAGTGGAAAACTCTCCTGAGTTTATAATGCATTTGGTGTCAGGGAAGAGAAGAGGATTAAGAGTCAGAAGGCTTGAGTTCTAGGACCCCTTAGTTGTTGTGTCAACCAAAAAATGTTCCCACGCATTTCTAAATGCTTTTGAGGGGAAGGGCGGCAGGGAGCTGCCCCCATTGAAAACTACTGTGCCAAAGAAATGTCAGCTGTCCTGATTACCATTATGCACTGCTGAGATCTAAAAGTGAATCTAAAAGGCATCCTTTCAATGGCTTAACAAAGCAGAGGGATGGGGGAGAGGTCGGAGGAGGCATGTGGTAGGCAGATACCTTTCCAGGCATCTGCCCAGCCCAGACCTTTGCACTGATATCTGTACCTCACCAGCTCACTAAGGAGTGACAGGGTGGGGGCAGGGGGGATGTCCTGGCAGCCCTGCTTGTACCTGATGACCAGGGTCGCTTTCTCAGCCCACCAGATTCCCAACCCTAGAAATCTGGAATTTGCATTGGAAGGAACTTAGTTGGGTGGCCAGGTAAACCTGGGAGCTGAGGGGTGTACAGAGGGAGCAGAAGCCAGTCCATGGACAGTAGTGCAAAGAAGATGTGCAAAAGGCAGTAGAAATGTAGTCCAGAGAGACACACAGACTGACAGACAGTCAGAAGCAGAGACAGGGAGAATGGCTGTCTCAGTTCCTGATGGCTTAGCTCCTGATGGGGGAATGAAGTGGATTCAGGGTCTTGGCTCCAGGGCCCAGCAAGAGCCATGTTCCTTCACCTCTCTGGTGCTGTGCTCCCATATCCTTAGACTAAATCCTCCCTTTTGTCTTCAGCCAAGTAGAGCAGAGTTCTGTTCTCTTACAATCAAAAGTGCCTTGACTGGGACTTCCCTGTTGGCATGGTGGATAAGACTCCATACTCCCAACGCAGGAGGCCATGTTTGATCCCTGGTCAGGGAACTAGATCTCACATGCATGCCGCAACTAAGTGTTCGTGTGCCACAACTAAGGAGCCCATGTGCTGCAACTAAGGAGCCCAGGAGCTGCAATTAAGGAGCCCACCTACCACAACCAAGACCTGGTGCAACCAAATAAATAAGTAAATAAATAAATATTACTTATATATATAAAGAGCCTTGACTAAGGCAAAGAGGGGACAAATGGGAATGAGAGAGAGAGGGTGCTGGGTGGATGCATCCCAAACTGTACCTATGCCCCGCCCCCTGCGACGGTGAGGGTGGTACCTGGGCGGAGGCAGAGGATGTGGCAGCCCCTGGGGTCGGTGTGGGGCAGCACGGTGAGGAATCCGGAAGCCAGGACCTCTTTCAAGGCCGACGGCCGCAGGTTGTTGAAGACTTCCGGCCAGCTTCTCCGGCAGCTGTGATAGTTGATCAGGAGCTGCAGAGCCCGGTCGTAGTCAAACTTGCGGGCTCGGAGGAAGCGCAGCAGGAAGGCGTCCTCGAGGGAGGTGCTCAGGTTCGGGCACTCCTTGCGCACCATGTCCCGGAGGGCCTGGACATCGCGAAGTCTCCATTCCGGCTTCTCCTGCAGCTCCTCCCTGGCTTTGGCGACCAGGTCCTCGGTCAGCGAGCACACATAGCCGGTGGGTGTCGCGGGCGGCGGCAGCTCACTTTCCGAAAGTGAGGCTGCAGAAGGGCTGGTTCTCAGGGAGTCACTTTCTTCCGACATGAGCTCCCAGGTTCCCTGCAAAACAGAAGCCCTGTGTGATGTGGGGAAAGCCCAGCACTGCTCACTTCAAATCGCAGAGCAGCATGAGGGAGGGGAAAGGGACAGTTTTGGTCAAGCCAAGAACCTCAGAGCAGTGGTTCTCGGCTGGAGGGGTATCCGAACCATGTGCCACGCCCCAGACTACATGAAGGAAACATCTCTGCAGAGGCATCCAAGCAGCTAGAACAGGATACCACACCCCTCATCAAACCCTCATCAAACACACGGGCCTTGCTCACAGAGGTATGAACTGGTGCTCGAACTTACTCCTAATTAAAGAAATGCGAAGTAAAACACCTCTGAAATTCAGATTAGCAAAAATACAAAACAGGTACTCTGATACCTTGATGTTGGTGGGAGAATTAATTGACATAGGATAGTCTGTCAATATCTATCAGGATTTCAACCCACATACGCTTACAAATATCATACGATATCACTTATATGTGGACTCTTAAAAAAATGACACAGATGAACTTATTTACAAAACAGAAACAGACTCACAGACATAGAAAACAAACTTATTGGCTACCAAAGGGGCAAGGGATAAATTAGGAATTTGGGATTAACAGATACACACTACTGTATATAAAATAAACAACAAGGACCTACATAGGGAACTATATTCAATATCTTATAATACCCTATAATGGAAAAGAATCTGAAAAAGAATAGATATACATGTATAACTGAATCCCTTTGCTGTACACCTGAAACACTGTAAATCAACTATACTTCAATTAAAAAAACAAACAAACCACACACCCTTTGGTCCAGCACTCCATTTCTAGGACACATACTTGTATGTATGTGCAAAATATGCACACCAGGATGATCCTTACAAGTATTGATTATAATGGCAAAAGACTGGAAACACTTTACCTACATCACCCAGTTGGAGACTGGTTAAATACTACTACCATATGAATAGAATACTATTCACTCATGAAAAGAAATGAGGCAGATCTGTATGAACTGACACATGAAGGAAAAAGAAAGCAGGTTGCAGGAAAGTGTAAAAACAAAGACTTGCATTTACATTTCAAAAATATATGCATATATACTTGTGAACGCAGCTAAAATTTCTGGAAGGAAGTACAAGAAAACTGTCAACCATGGGTCCCTCTAGGGAACAGAACAAGACACTGGACGTTAAAGGAGAGAGAAAGAGACTCTTTACTGTAGTGTTAAATTTTTTACCATATCCACATGTGACTCGGCATGGTGGCTGTGAAACTGATCAGATCTCCTGTGGGGGTGGAGCATAACTGATGGGTGTCCCCAGCTGCTGTCCCTCTGGATCCACCATCCAGCGGATGCACACTCTCCACAGACTGTCCCGGGTCAATGACTGAGTGAAACGTAGGACTCCCTGAACAGGCAACTTTATCTCAAAGACTCCCTGTCAGCCTGGCTGAACCTTTTGTGGAACCACACTGCAGTCCAAGACTTCCTGCCCAAACCTCCTGCACAGGGACCAGCCTCAAATCGCTGTCTGAAGCTCTCCCTGATTTCTCCAGTTCCCCTCCCTTTTATACGTTGCCACCATTAAATTTCTTGCACGTCTAATCTCATCCTAGTGTCTGCTTCTTGGAAGATCTGAACTAACACACTTATTAAAGGAAAAAACAAAACAAACAGAACAAGATAACACAGCTGCCTTAGATATTTCAGGAATAAGGTGGCAGCAGGGCTGCCCAGTTCTGAAGCCCAAGTTCTTGTCCATGGGCTGTCACTGTTCCCCCACTTGGAGATCAACAAGGCAGGCAGGGATCGTCTCAGGGTGTCTGCACATAGTAGGTCTCCCCCCAGGCCACAGCAGCCACAGCAACCAGGTCACTGCCTCTAAATCTTAGGTCTGCCGGCTCTGTTCTTTGTGTTCCAACCTCCAGCCCCACCCAGCTTCTTTCACTTCCTCCCAAAGGTGGTTTTCTTATCCTGTGCACATCCTGTTTCCTCTGACTAGCATGCTTGTCCTCCAGCGCTTCTGACTAATACCAATTCACCCTTCGGTCCCCATTAGATGCCACTTCATTCATTCAACAAATATTGAGCACTTAGTAGGCACCAGGCCCTCATCCAGGCACTGGGGGCAACTACTAGAAGATGATAAGTGCTATGGAGAGAAATAAAGCCGGCAAGGGGATTGGATGTACCTGGGGACAGGAGTTGCAATTTTAAGTAGGGTGATCAGGGAAGTCCTCACCCAGGTGACATATGTGCAAAGATGAAGATGAAGGAGCAAGCCACGCAGGTATCTGAGGGAAGAAAAAGTGCAAAGCCTGAGGCAGGACCATGCCTGGCTTTTTCAAGGAACAGAGAGGAGACCAGTATGGCAAGAGTCAAATGCGCAAGATGGAGAATAGTGGCAGATGAATTTACAGAGGAACTGGGGGCCCAACTGGTACTGGGTTTTGTAGGCCAGTAAGAGCTTAGTTACCCTGACTTTGGTGGGAGCTGTGGAGGGTTTTGCGTAAAGTGACATGATCGGATTTAGATTTTTAAAAGGATCACTGGGCTGTCTTGAGGATGGACTGTAAGAGGATGAAAACATAAGCAAAGAGACCACTTAGAGGCTACTGCAATAATCCAGGTAAGGGATGATGGTGCTTAAAGCAGGAAGCCTTCTCTGACTCCAGGCCAGGTTAGGAGCTCCCCTCGCCCCTTGTAGGAGCTCTTCGGCATAGCACTTCTCTCACTGTTGCAACTGTAGGCAATTTGTGTGCAACATCCATGTCTGTCTTGTTCATCACCTTAAACCCAGCACTTAACAAGGTGTCAGACACATAGTCTGCACTCCATGAATATTTGTTGAATGCATTTTATCTGCTTGGAGGAGGTATGCTGAGTGAGGAACAGATCAATAATCATGGTTCACAGGACCCGCCCTGGGCTCTGGTTTCCTAGGAGTTGCCAACAGATGCCTGTAATCTCAATCCAGTACTTAACCAGGAGAGAGACTGTAGCGTCCACAGACTACAGGCCCAGCCTCAAAGTCCCTCTCCAGCCTCTCTCCCACCTTTTCCCCTCTCAATGCACATGAAATGTCAGCCCAAACAAACTAATGACCCACCATTCTGGGAACATCGCATGCATTTCTGATACCTCTGCCTGGAACTTCCTCGCCTCGTTTATTCTCAACCAGACAACCCATCAACTTCCAGGCCCAGCTTCAATGTCCCTTCCTCTGTGAAGCCTACCTTGACTCCCCCAGGGTGACTCCAGTTTTCCACAGCACTAGGTTCCTATTTCTCTTTTAGAAACTGCAGTTCAGTGTCATTCATCTGTGTTTACCTGAAACTCCTCCAAGTCAGTTTTACCCATTCACTCATTTATCAAATAATTACTGATCGCCCGTGGGAGGCACTGTGCTTAGAGGTGCTGGGCACAAAACAACGAACAATATAATTCTTTGCGTTATGAAATTTAACTCACAGTGGAATGATGAAAAGAGATAACATGCACTTGAGCATTTTACCATGTATCAAGTACTGTGATAAGCACTTTACATCCATCTCTTGTTTAATCTTCCCAATATTTGGTAAGAGCACTAATACTGTTCCTATTTTACCAAGGTGGAAACTGCCCACTAGAATGTAAATTCCATGTGGGCAGACAACTTGCCTGCCATGTTCACTGCCATCCCCAGTGCCTGGCTCTGTATATATTAGCGCATGACGTGAGTGAGGTTAAGGGCCCACGGGTACACACCTAGTGAGGCAGAGCAAGGATGTATCTAGCCCCACACTGGGCTCTACGCTGCACCTAGAGCTTCCTGTTTAACTCCAGGGTCCTGGCAGTATCAAGCACGGAGAAGGACCCAGTCACAGTCTGGTGAATGAATTGATGGGTGGGCATACGGATGGGTGCAAACACCATTTGTTAGGGCGAAGCCGCGAATCTTCCTCACCTGGAGCCTATCATTTTTCGAGCATCACCCTCCTCCCCACCCTACCCCAAGGAGAGGTCAGGAGTCCACCATTCCTGGAGCCCCAGAGACCCGACGTCCCGTCGACAACCTTGCGAAGACCCCCACTTCCGGTTGTCACCCCTTCCCCAGGTGTCCCCATTTCCTGGGGTCTCTCTCTCTCTACTCGGATACCCCACTTCCGGTCATCCCTCCATCTCAAGGGTCCCTCTCCCTGGCCCCCGCAGCATACGGGCTCCCAGGCACTCACCGGCCCGGCTACGGGGCGGAGCGCGGGTCAATCGGCAGCGAGAGCCTCGTCCGGCAGCGCGCACAGAACCGACCCGCACTCCCTGCCCGGCCGGCCCGGCCGCTCGCGCCGGAAGTGACGTACGCAGAGCGTGGGAAGGCGGGGCGCCTCCCATGAGTGCGCATGTGCGACATCTCCTCTAAGTGCCGGCCTTTGGTCCCCATCTGGCGGCCGGCCCGGCACGGTGGGACCTGAACCTGGGGAGAGGCTGGCTGGGAGGAACAGAGAGCACCACCAGGTTTAGATGGTATAGATGGGGAAACTGAGGCCCAGAGAAAGAAGGGAAGAAGCTGCCGTTTTCCGAGAACATATTAACTGTGTACCTGGTGTTTTACATCCGTCATCTCATTAAATCCTCAAGTGGAATCCTACTATTTTATGAAAGGGAAACGCAATCAGTGAGCTTCATACCTAGACCTCGGGATTAGCATCCTAGGATTCTTCCCACCAGAGGCGCCACCAGGACTGGCTGCTCCAAAGGATAAGATCCAGGGGACATCTGTCTGTTTTTAGCCAAGTGACTTTGAGCAAGTCCCCATTCCTTCTTGGGCCTCAGTTTCCTTATCTGTAACATGATTCTTGCTCTGGAATATTGATTCAATAATTATTTGTTTCCTGCTTTGGGGTTCATGAAGTCCCTTTCAGAAAACGGTAGCTTGAAGAAGGCTTTACTAGCGCACGCCTCCAGTCTTTTAAAATCCCCAACGATCCCCCCCACCCCCATCCCTGCCCATATATTTTGAGCAGCTACAACTTTGAGACAATCTCTTAGGTCCTTCTTTCAAGCAGAGTAATACTAATGTCTTGCTAAAGATACTAAACCATTTCTGGAGAGAAATTGTGTGGTCCAGGAGGACTCAAGAGCCCAAAGGACAATCCAGGAGGTGACCTTAAACAATAAATTCCTTTCCCTACCCTTGGGGCAAGAGGACTCCCAGGGAGGTGGGAACTGACATAGGTAGGTCAGCAGAACATGGCAGTTTCTGCCAGATGTTAGATGGGCTGGGAGGTGGGTTGGGGGGAGAATCCTGGGAGTCCTGTTTTCACTCCTGCTCTTGGCTCCACCACTTCTAGGATAAAGTACAGAAGACTCGGTTAAATTTGAATTTTATACAAAAAATTTGTTTTAAAGTTTTTTTTGATGTAGACTATTTTTTTAAAATATATTGAATTTGTTACAATATTGCTTCTGTTTTTTTATGTTTTGGTTTTTTGGTGATGAGGCAGATGGGATCCTAGTTCCTAGATGAGGGATTGAACACGTAGCGCTGCACTGGAAGGCAAAGTTTTAACCACTGGACCACTAGGGAAGTCCGAACAATTTCTTTCTAAGTATGCAACTTTTGGGATGTACTTATATTAAAAATTTTGGTCTATCAGAAATTCAGATTTAACTGGGCGTCCTGCCCTTTTTTTTTTCCATGCCACTCGGCTTGTGGGAGTTTAGTTCCCTGACCAGGGATTGAACCTGGGCCCTCAGCAATGAGAGCACAGAGTCCTAACCACTGGGAAACCAGGGAATTCCTGGGCATCCTGTGTTTTTGTTTAATTTTTTTTCTAAATCTATGGATTAGTTTCCTATTGCTATAATAAATTATTACAAACTTAGTGGCTTGAAACAACACAAATTTATTCTCTTATAATTCTGCGGGTCAGAAGTCTAAAGTCAGGGTGTTGGCAGGGATGCATTCTCTCTGGGGACTTCAATGGGGGGATGCATTTCCTTGACTTTTTAGCTTCCAGAGGCCACTTGCATTCCATAGCTATGGTCCCTTCCTCGAATCACTTTAACCTCTTAGTTCTGGTGTCATATCTACCGCTGACTCTGATCTTCCCGCCTCCTTCTTTAAAAATATTTAAAAAATTTTTTTTCTTATGGTAAGAATATTTAACATGTGATCTACCCTCTTAACCAGTTTTTAAGTGTACAGTACATTATTGTTGACTATAGATACAATGTCTCCCATCTCAAGATCCTTAATGTAATCACATCTGCAAAGTTCCTTTTACCATATCAGGTAAGATATCCACAAGTTCCAGAGATTAGGACAAGAATATCTTTGGGGTGCCAGTATTCAACCTACCATAATCTGGCATCCCTATTCCCAGCTGTGTGACCTTGGCTAAGTCACTCAAACTTCCAAAGGCTCTAGTTCCTCATGGGCAAAAAGCTGATTAAATAAGTTCATAAGGACTTCCCTGGTGGAGCTGTGGTTAAGAATCCACATTTCAGTGCAGGGGAAACAGGTTTGATCCTTGGTCTGGGAAGATCCCACCTGCTGCAGAGCAACTAAGCCGGTGCACCACAACTACTGAGCCTGTGCCCTGGTGCCCTCGCTGCAACTACTAAGACTGCGTGCTGCAACTACTAAAGCCCAGTGCTCCTAGAGCCCATGCTGCGCAACAAGAGAAGCCACTGCAATGAGAAGTCCACGCGCTGCAACGAAGAGTAGCCGGTGCTCACCGCAACTAGAGAAAGTCCAAGTGCAGCAACAAAGACCCAACACAGCCAAAAAAAAAAAAAAAGTTCATAAGGGGAAACACTTTGCCCCATGCCAGGCAAACAGTAAGTGTTTTGGTTTTGGGTTTTTTTCAGTAAGTGTTTTTACAAATGGCAGCTCTTGTGGCAAAAGGCAAGGGGTGACCCTGTCCAAACCATGTTGTCCTAGGCCTTTGGGATAAATCCCTCACCTCAGTGCAGACCTTCAATCCCCAGGTGGTAGCCAAAGTCCAGGTTGCAATCCCAGATACTGCCAGCAGAGGGAGAAGAGTGCAGGTCCTGGTCTCAATGTCACGTGAGGGTTGGGAAGGGATTTGGAGATTTCTCAGAAGTCCCTGTTCCAGCCCTGAGGGTCATTATGTTTGGTTCCTCCTGGTGTTACATTTTATAGAACCAAGTTATCTCAGGATTGGAAGAGTCTCAGATAAACAACGACAAGAAAAAGAATTTCTATTGTTTGAGGGACTACATACTCCAGGCATTGTGCTAAATAGTTTGCTTGTATGATTTCAATTATGTCTCACTATAACTCTGTGAACAGCAAGCTAGGATTATCTGATTTACAGATGAGGAAACTGAAACCCAGAAAGGGAAAATCACTTGCCTGGGGGTTCAAGATGTTCAGTGAAAGAGCTGGATCTGAGTCCACGTCTGTATGACACTACAGCCCCCAATTTTACTTTGACTTAGAGGTTGTGTAGACCTGCCTCTTTATTTTTACAGGTTGGGAAACAGGCTCAGAGAAGGGGAAGAAATTGCCTATGGTCACATGATAAGTCCATGGTTGAGTTGGGATTTGAACTTCTGTCTTCTAAGTTTCTGCCTTGGACACTCAGAAGTCACAGACTTTGAACTATGCCTTGAAATGGTCCATTTCTTCATGTGTAAAATGAGAGGTGCTGTCCCTTGTGTAGAGGGTCCTTGGGAGATTTCAGTGGGATGGCATATGCAGAATTCTGGTACATTGATTCATGAAATATCTGTTGCTTGGTAATGACGACCCTACTCAAGAGCAGAAAGATCACTGGAGGGAGGGCAGCTTGCCCTGAGTCTTGGTTTAGAGGACTCTAAACATCCTTCCCTCCTAGCTTCATCCAGTCTCTGAAGGAAAAAGCTGGACATTGGCTATGTGCTGCAGGAGCCTGAGCTGTCTTGTTTTCAAGGCGTGCAATTCTGAGCTCAGTCGATCTAGAACCAGCTTCAGTGTTGATTCTAAGGTGAGGCTTATTGGGGGTAGCACCATGGTATAGGACATATTTTCTCAACCTTGGCACTATGGACATTTGGGGCTGGACAAGTCTCGTTGGGAGTGGATTATGCCATTCCGTACATCGTAGGGTGTTTAATAGCATCCCTGGCCTCTACTCACTAGGTGACAGCACCCTGCACTCACAGTGGTGAAAACCAAAAAATGTCTCTAGACCTTGCAAAATATACCCCGGGGGGACAAAATAGCCCCCAGTTGAGAACCACTGGTATAGCAGGAAGCAAGCTGGCTTTTGATCAGACAGACCTGAGTCTAAATCCTCTCTGTCACTCACCCGCTGTATAACCTTGGAGCAGTTATGTACCTCTCTCACACTTGGTTCCTTCCACCATAAATTCTATACTAACAGCTACTAATTATTGAACACATTTTCCTTGGCAGTGTGATGAGCTCCTTACTTGGATAATCTCATTTAATTATCAATAACAGAATTCTGAAGGGCCACTGACAGGTAGAAACAGGGAGGAAGGGAGAGAGATAGGGAAGAGTAGTGTACATTAAGCATCTTCTCTGGACCATGCAGGACAGCAGACGCACACACATTTGTCCTCTGTCGCCAGCTGTGTGATGTTGGGCAAATCACCCTGGGGCTCAGTTTCCTTGTCTGTAAAAATGATAGCAGTTGGGAATTCTGGTAAAATGAAGGCAGTGCGGCCCAGCATAGATTTGATTCCTCCCAAATCCCCACATAGAAACAGAAGATTCGAAATAGAACAAAAAATTCTATACACATACTTACAGCAAAACAAGTGACCAGGTATTTTCATAAACGCCAGAAAAATGAGTGAGGACAAACCAGCAACAGCTGGGAGGCCCGTGTGTCACTGGGGCCACTTGAAGGAGAAATAAACAGGAAGCAACAGGGTGTCTGACAGACCTGAGAACTGCAGAAGACCCCAAATTGCAACATATATTCATGGGAATACATGGCGGGGCAATCTGAGAACAGCAGCTGACACTGGGAAGGATTTTGCCATCGCCTATCGTAGGTGAAGGCAAGGGGCCTGCCACAAGGCCTTAAGGGCTGATGGAGTTTAATGCCTTTGAATTCTTGAAATAACCACCAAGTCTTCCGGGGCAGGCCCTGTGCGGAGGAGAAACTCTTGGGAAGGGAATTGAAATTTGTCAGAATAGGGAAAGAAGACATAAAAGAAAGAGAAGGGCTGGATGGAAGTGAAGGTGGGGAAGGAGGGTGGGAGGAGGGATAGTTAGGGAGTTTGGGATTGGCGTGTACACACTGCTGTATTTAAAGTGGGTAACCAACAAGGATCTACTGTAGAGCACAGGGAACTCTGCTCAATATTATGCAACAACCTAAATGCAAAAAAGAATTTGAAAAAGAACAGATACATATATACGTGTAACGGAATCACTTTTCTGTATGCCTACAACTGACACATTGTTAATCAGCTATACCCCAATATAAAATAAAATAAGAGAAAGTGGGGGTGGGGAACAGAGCTGGAAAACCTCAGAGAACAGGCCATAGTTTTTTGCTGTTGTTGTTTTAACAATATGCAGAAACCACAGAAGGGAAAGCTCTGTGAAGATAGAAAAGCTGTCTTAACCAAGCCTCCTTTTCAGTGTCCAGAAAAACTAATCTCATAAAAGCAAGCAATGGAAAAGTATCAAAGTCAAATCCTGGGAATATAAAATGACTATGAAAGAGAGAGAGAATGAGAGAATGAAGCGTAGAATAATATCCCTACAGACAGTGAAGGCATTCCGGAAAGACATTTTTTAAAAAAGATTGACAGGCTAAAAGATATTAACAAAATGATATGGCAAAAAAAGAGCAACATAAATCAGAATTATAAAAATTCAGAAAAGAAGTGACACCTTGTGAAAGAACTAAAGATAAACTATTTTAAAAAAAACTAAACTAAATGGAATATAAGAGCAAAAATAAAATCAGCAAATAGTGTTTTGAGATAAATAGAAAAAAAAGGGGAAATTTTTAAAAATGAAAATTAAACAAAAACAAAAGAATTTGAGAGGACGTGACATACATTGAAGTTAGGCAATGGACAACCAACATGAGAACAACAGAAGTCATTGAAGGAAAAGAAAATCAAATCAAGGGAAAATATCACTGACCCAGAATGACCAATATCAAGACATAATGTGGGACTTCCCTGGTGGCGCAGTGGTTAAGAATCCACCTGCCAGTGCAGGGGACACAGGTTTGAGCCCTGGTATAGGAAGATCCCACATGCCACAGAGCAACTAAGCCCATGTGCCACAACTACTGAACCTGGGCTCTAGAGCCCTTGAGTTACAACTACTGAGCCCATATGCCACAACTACTGAAGCCGGCTCACCTAGAGCCTGTGTTCCGAGACAGGAGAAGCCACCGCAATGAGAAGCCTGCGCACCACAAGGAAGAGTAGCCCCAGTTTGCTGCAACTGGAGAAAGCTGGCACGTAGCATCGAAGACCCAATGCAGCCAATAAATAAATAAATAAAAATTTAAAAAAAAGAAAGAAAAGAGCAAAACTCCAGCTGTGTATATGCCTCTTGATAAAAGAACACAGAACCACCTATAATCATACCAGCGGGATGGAACCTGGGTCTGATGCAGCTGCTAATTTGCAGGAAATGAAGAGGTCAGAGGGCCATGTTGAGCTGTACTGTGAGGATGCATTGACAAAATCCAGACTTCAAGAAACTCTCCAGGCCGAGCAGCCTCAGTTCTTCGACAGATAAACTGCAAGGCAAAGAAAGAGATATAGAGGGAAGCTTTGGATTAAAAGAGGCTTAAAAGACATATCAAGTTTTTAAAAAATGAGCAAGACTAAACCTTAATGTCTAGGGATGCATAGTTGGATGATTAAACCATTAAGAAATGCAAGGCTATAATTACTATAAAAGTCAGGTAAGTGGTTACTTTTGGGGGAGGGACTATGATTGGGATGGGGTACTTGGGGGCGCCTCTGGGGTGGCTGTAAAGTTCTATTTTGTGACCTGGGTGCTGCTTACAAGGGTGTTTCCCTTGAGATAACTCACTAAGCTACAAATTTAATTTGTACGATTTTCTGCATCTGTAGTTTGTTTTGCTTACGATATAAAGGTTTTAAAAAATGAAAACAGAAGCACCTACCTCACTGTGTGTTTGTGGATGCGTGTACCGTATACACATCTATGAATATATGGCTTCTGGGAGCACCAGGGGCATAATAGGTGCTCACTAAAAATGAGTTCCCGCCCCTGTTAATCCTGTCAAACACGCTTACCAGTGTGATTTCAGTGCCATGACTGACTTGTGTGGCTAATCAAAAATACTTAATGCTTATTAAGTGATTATTATGTGCCAGGCAGTGTTCCCAGTATATCTAATCTAACTGAATCTTCATAATCCTATTATTATTATCCCCATTTTACAGAGAAGAAAACTGAGACTCAGAAATGTTTCCCATGGCCACACAGAAGATGATAAAACAGCCTGGTTTTGAACCCAGGCAGTCTGGCTCCCCAGTGGCTCTCATCCATTGTATGTATAACCTACTGTTTTCTGTTTGGTGCCCGTTTGTGATAATAATCCCCCCTCCCCTTATTGAGTGCCAGCCAATCAATGTCTGTGCCATCCCTTGACACTCATTACCTGAATCTCACGACCGTCCTGGAAGGTGGAGATGCTTGTTAGCCTGAGATGGGAACTCAGAGGGGTGAAGGAACTTGCCCAAAGTAAATGGCTGTGTTGGGGGTTTGAACTGTGGTTAGGGAGGGTTCATACTCTTGGGCCCTGTGAATCTGAAGGACAAAATGTTCCCTGCTCCTAACCAGATGCTCACCTGATGGATCCGACCCAGTCTGAGGTCACGGGTTGCCCAACCAGCCGTCCGGAGCCTGACTTGGCTTGAGAAGTATCCAGACCAGGGCTGCGAGAAGTCAGGGGCTTGGAGGGTTCCAGACGTACCTGACCCCATCAGGGGGTCGTGCAAAGCTCGTGATCCGTGGGCCCAGTGAGCCAGAGAGTTCTGTTTCTGTGTGTGCCAAGCTTTTTGCTCGTAAGAGCCTCAGAATCAGGGTCCAGTATAGAGCTGGTCCCCTCTCTGAGCTCGAGATAAATATGTGCCGTGAGCTGGCTGTGTGGATTTCCCAGAAGAGGTGAGAACCCAGCTCTGTTTTTCTGGTCACACATTGATTTGCTAACCTGAGTCAGCATAACTGCTTGGAGGCACGGGCAGCCGGACTGAAACACGTCCCAAACAGGGCCTGGAATGGTGAGGGGACCAAGAGGGTGGAGATGTCACACCCCCTGCCCCACCAATACCAGCTGAAGAGCCTGTCCAGCCCAGCCTCATTGTATTATTTACCCCCAGCAGGACCGAGTTCTCATCAAATACCAGGGACTGTGCTAAGCACTTCATAAGTATTCACCCAACTCACCTTGGAGAGACGCTATCTATTGGATAGAGGCTCTCACAAGTAACATTTAAGAGGTGAGGAAACAGACCCAGGGAGGCAAAATCACGTAGAAACAGTCACACGAAGATGGAGATGCTGGTCCGTGATCGTGGACTCAGCGTCAGGTCTGGCGACGCGCTGGAGATTTACGACGTCACTCGGCCTTCACAACAACCCAGTTAGGTCTGCATTGTCACCTCCGTGAAGATATGAGAAAGCTGAGGCTTAGGGAGGTGGATGTGACTTGCACAATGCTTCTAGAAGGTTTTGCCGTGACAGCCAGTGATTACTTTTCAAGAGCATAGTCCAAAGTTCACGACCGGTGGAATTTGGCCACGGTCACTCAAAACCCCTATACGTGTGTTTACTTCCACACCCACCCACGTTCATTGTCCTGTGATGGGAAGAGGAGCAAGGACTCCTTTGGTGGCCTTCTTTTGGGAAGGGTAGAATGGGGTAATGAGTGTTCCTCTGAGGGAGGTGACTATTTGGAGAGCCTAACATGTGGCCCCTCTGGGGGCCCTGTGGTCTGATGTGAGCGGGGACATCTATAGGCTGCGAGAAAAGTGCTGCCCGGCTGCACTGGTGAAGCATCCAGAGTGTGGGTGTGCTGAGGTCAGGCCACACGCCCAGGTGCTTCGGGGCAAAGTCGGCTTGACTACTTCCCCAGGGACCAGCGTGAGTGGAGAGCACGTACAAGGGGCCACCTTGGGCCCTGTCCCATAGGCCTTCAGCAAGAAGCTGCAAAAAGCTAGAATTGGACGTGAGATGCCTATGGGCTGACGAGGGAGTTGCTAGGGAGCCCCAGGAAGAGAGATGAGAGTCCGTCAAGATCAAGAGTGAGAAGGGCTGGCACAATGGCCATTTCCATATCCCATGACAGAAAGGGGCAGCTTTAAATATCTGCTGGGCACAGAGAGCTCAGAGCCAGCCAGGATGGGGGCAGGTCAATGGAGACCCTCCTCTCCTTTCACCGCCTCTACCCAGCCCCCTTGGCCCCATCTGTGGGGGAGGAATGAGGAATAGAGGTGTCACCCCCCACCCCCACCTCCCTCGGGGCTGTGTGGGGGCTGCCAGCCTGAAGCAGGACCAGGCAGGGCCGGGGGAGAAGGTGTAAACCCAAGTCAGGCTGGGAGTTTTGATTAGCAGCTTGAGTGGACATTCTGACTGCTAAACTGATATTGCGTGTGTGACCTAAAGTGACCACAGAGCTGTCTGTTTCTTGAGCGTGAACAGAAAAATAATTGGATGAGTTTTCACCTAGTGGGAAAAGTCTCTCCACTGAGTACATTTTAAAAGGGACACTGGAAGGCAAAATAAAGGTGTGTTTTGATCATGCCACAGGTAGGGTTTGTTCAACATACTGGTCGCAGCGAGATGGAGAATTATCCAAAACAAGCCTGAGGAGTGAATGTTCCAGAATGCCCTAGAGCTTGGTTCATTAGGCAGGCAAGAAGTGTGAGTGCTTCTGGGAAACTCTTGGGTCCTTTATGGGGCCAGCATGCCCATCCCCCCGAGACGCTTCGCTTATTGGCTGATGGCCTCCCGTTTCTCCTTCTCCTGAGAAGTGTGTCAGGAGTCACCTCACCCAAGAGGTTACCTTCCTCACCCACAGAGTAACTCACAGCCAATGACCAGCTGGTACAGAGGGACAAAAGGCCAGCCCCCTTGCAAGACTTCACCGGAGGCCACATCTTTGCTCTGTTCCCTCCTTATCCGCTTCCCTCCCTCCCTTACAGGTTCCTTCCTTAATAAACCACAAGTACCCACCCTGCCTCAGGCTCCACTGCCTGAAGACAGCCTGAACCCCAGGACACGTTTTGTTTGTTTGTTTTTTAAGTAATTAATTTAATTTGTTTATTGGCTGTGTTGCGTCTTTGTTGCTGCACACAGGCTTTCTCTAGTTGTGGCAAGCGGGGGCTACTCTTCATTATGGTGCGTGGGTTCCTCATTGAGGTGGCTTCTCATTGAGGACCACGGGCTCTAGGTGTGTGGGCTTCAGTAGTTGTGGCACACAGGCTCAATAGTTGTGGCTCACAGTCACTAGAGTGCAGGCTCAATAGTTGTGGCACAGAGGCTTAGTTGCTCTGCGGCATGTGGGATCTTCCCGGAGCAGGGCTTGAACCTGTGTCCCCTGCATTGGCAGGTAGATTCTTAACCACTGTGCCACCTAGGGAGTCCCTGTTTGTTTGTTTTTTGTGTTTTTTTGCCATGCTGCGTGGCATGTGGGATCTTAGTTCCCCAACCAAGGATTGAACCCATGCCCCCTACCGTGGTAGTACAGAGTCTTAACCACTGGACCACCAGGGAAGTCCAGGACACGCTTTTGTGACGGGGCCATCTTGCTAGTTGTGAGCCAGGTCCTCCATTAGCAAGACTTCCGGACCCCTGTCCATGTGGTCCACAGGTTAAAAAAAATAGTGCATCCAGAATGGCTAAAATTGAAAAGACTCACCATAGCACCTGGAACTCTCGTACACTGCTGGTGGAAATGCAAGGTGGTACAACTACTTTGGAAAATAGTTTGCAGCAGTTTCTTAAAAAGTTAAACATACACTTATATGACCCAGCAATCATATTCCGAGATATTTACCTAAGAGTAATGAAATCATTTGTGTACTCAAAGACGTACGTGAATGTTCTTAGCAGCTTTATTTTACTTTATGTATGTATGTATGTATTTATTTATTTTAAAGTATTTATTTATTTATTTTGACTGCTCCGGGTCTTAGTTGCGGCATGCGGGATCTTAGTTGCAGCATGTGGACTCTTAGTTGCAGCATGCAATCTTTTAGTTGTGGCACACATACAGGATCTAGTTCCCCGACCAGGGATCAAATCTGGGCCCCCTGCATTGGGAGCATAGAGTCCTACCCACTGGACCACCAGGGAAGTCCCGCAGCTTTATTTATAATAGCCAAAAAAACTGGGGAAAAAATGTCCACCCACAGGAGAATGGGATAAACAAACTGTGATACATGTATTACTATATATATATATCACAGAGTATATAGGTGCATAGATATGTAATTTAGCAACAAAAGGGAATAAACTATTGATATGTGAGCAATATGGATGAATCTCAGAATGAAAGAGAAAGAAAAGCCAGACCAAAAAAATACAAATTGTGTGATGCTATTTCTAAAATTCCAGAAAATTTAAAGTAATCTATAGTGAAAGAAAGTAATCTACGGTTGCCTGGGAATGGGGATTCAATGAGGAGGGGTCAGCTTACAAAGGGGCCTGAGGAAACTTTGGGGTGATGGAAAGGTGCATCACCTTGATTGTGCTGATGAGTTCATGGGTTGGCATAATATCAAAACTTATCAAATTATACAATTTAAACAGGTGTCATTTTTTGTATATCAATAATACTTCAATAATGCTGTTTAAAAAAAAAAACTAGAACGGCACAATTAGGATTTGAACCCATGTGTGTCTGATGTGAAATCACTCAGGAGCTGATAAGTCATTATAAGCCCCCCTTTCTGGGCTGGAGATGTAGAATCAGTCCAAATGGTACCACCTCCAGGAAGCCTTCCTGTCCTCTCCAAGGAGAACTGTGGCCTTTTGGAAACTGCATCCCCTGTGGCCTCAGCCCACACCACCCTCCAACCTGCCTTCAGGATTTGTCAGTGGCTCCTTTTTCCACGTGGGAAACTTCCCTTGTGTCCTCCCCCGTATTGTCCTCCTGGTTGAGAGCCCAGCGCCAGAATCGGATGGACCTGGGTTTGAATCCCAGCTCGGCCATTTACACCCACTGTCTGACCTCGGATAGTTCCTTTACCTCTTTGACCTTCAGCTTTCTCATCTGAATAATAATAGAAGCTACCTCGAGATTGCCTCAAGGATCAAATGAGAGATAGTTCATGTTAAACAATTAGCGTAGGGCCTGGTGTGTAATAAAGCACTCAATAAATGTTAACTATTATTGATCTTCACCTGGGCAGTGGCTGCTGACTGTTTAAGTTTCTCAGCCTTTGAATCAAGTACTTACCGACCCAGCTGTATTTATTGACATGGAAAGATGCCCAAAGCGTACTCTTGAGAGGAAAAAGGCGGGCTACCAAACAATATATGCCGCACAGGTCATTTGAAAGATTAAAGGGGAACATTGGACATATATCTCTTAGCATGATGCCTGCACACGTGAAGAGCTCACTGAAAGCTAGCTGTGATTATTAACGTGAAAGCATTTCGGTAGCTCGTCCAATGTTACTTTCAAATATCATCATATGAGTTCCTGTAAAACAATGTTTGTCATTGCGCTTTGGCAATGAGTCAGAGAGGTAAGCCGGTGCATTCCCTTCTGCCTTCCTTCCGACACACTTCAGGGGGCTATTGTGGGCTGGGCTGGAGTTGGACTTGGGACACATCGGTCTTACGTGGATTCTGCAACTTTCTTATGTGGTGCTGGAGCAAAAGAAAAGCAAAGCATTGCCTTTTGGAGTTGAGACTCCAAGCTTGGATAAAGGATATTCTATGCAGTAACTGAGGTGCTATGACAAAGTGTAGACACTTGAGGGCGCTCCAACCAACCTGCAATAGAAAAAATTAAAGAAGCTGTTACATTTAACAGTGGCTTCTGTTCACTGAGTTCTTACTACCAGCTCTTAAAATGTAGTAAGAGACTCACAAACTTTATCTCATTTTATCCTTCCAAGCACCCTATCAGTTAGATACTATTACCAAAGATTTTAAAGATAGGGTGTACTGCTCTTTAGAATTTTAAAACTATTGTTATGGAGTCCCAATTCACAAATCTTGTAAAATGTACAAACACTAAGTGCACAGCTTGGTGAATTGTTACAAGCATGCACACACAGGTAACGCCCACCCAGATTAAGGTGTAAAACTTTTCTAACACCCTTTCCATTCACCCTGACTCCCACCAAAGGCAACTGCTCCCCTGACTTCTATCATCATTTATTCATTTTGCTTGGTTTTGAACCTTATATAAATCACATCATACATATATAATGTGGAGGGTTGTAAGGTCTAGCACAGAAAAATCCAGAGTGCCAGTTAAATTTGAATTTCCCATGGGGCATATTTATCCAAAAAAAAAATTTGTTCATCTGAAATTCAAATTTAACTGAACATCCTATATTTCATCAGGCTGCTCTAGTAGACTTTTGTGCCTGGTTCCTTTTAACATAGTTGTGAGTTTCACCCACGTTGTTTTGGTTATTGGTAACTTATTCTTTTTCATTGCTGTGTAGTATTCCACTCCATGACTACACCTCAATATATTTTTCTTTGTAGTGTTGAGGGGAAGGAGAGTTACTCTTAGAAAGGCAGCCTGGATGGTTTTCAGCAGTATGCCCTGGCACCGGGGGCCTCAGGGATTTGAATCCTAGCTCTACCCCTTGCCACTCGTGAGACCTTAGCCAAGTGACTTAATCTCCCTGTGCTTCAGCTGGCTTGACTTCAGTATGGGCTAATAATAGTATCTCAAAGGGTGCTATAAGGTTTAAAGGAGATATTACATATAAATCTCTTGGAATAGGGCCCAGTACAGAGTTACCACCTGATGAATGTTGCCAGTGTCATGGTACCCGTTAGACCTAAGAGAAAATTGAAGTTCAGAGACTTGCTAAAAGTCACATAACTGGTAAGTCATGGAGCCCTTTTGCCATCACTATTGGCTAAATTAGAGTCATTCGTTCAAAAAAAAATTTTTTTTGAGCACCTACTATGCACCAGGCACTGTTTTAGGCCTTGACATGATGCAATAAGCAAAACAGCCAAAGCCCCTTCAGTTAAGAAATATACGTTGTTGGGTCGCTCACATTGCTGTTTGCCTGCTGCACGCTTTACCTGGGCTTCTCATTAGTTACGTGAAATAATGTCTGAAAGGCACTTAGCATGAAGCCCCACAGGCATTACTGTTCCAGGAACAACAGCTATTGGCCAGGTAGTAGCAATCTCTATGGCAACAGTGTGTGATGGGGCTCAGCAGCCCCATTTTACAGATGAGAAAACTAATGCTCGGGGAGGTTAAGGGACTGGCCCGAGGTGACACAGCTAGTACTGGCAGAACAGAAATTCAACGTCATGTCTCCCTGACTCCAAAACCCTTCTCAGTTTCTCAGTACTTCTTTTTCTGTCTTGAGCTCTGCTCTGGAGTTCAGATGTGAGAGATTCAAGTCTTAGCTTTGTGACTCCAGGCAAGCGATTTGCTGTCTGTGAACCCTAGCTTCTACACCTCTGCACAGGATTGCCTTGGGGACCTGCGGAAAGCTCTTGGGGCAGATATAGACTGAGAATAAACAGTCTCAGAAGGGATGCTAGTGGGATCTACAGTCAGGAGGGGGCTTTTGAATGTGTAAGTTGCTCAACCCATAAATCAAAAACCTCCCTTACAGGGAATTCCCTGGTGGTCCAGTGGTTAGGACTCAGTGCTTCCACTGCAGGGGGCACGGATTCAACCCCTGGTCGGGGAACTGAGATCCGCGTGCCAAATGTTGCGGCCAGTAAATAAATAAATAAGTTCTGATTACTGTAAAACAGAAAACAAACAAACAAAAACTTTCCTTATGTAAATGAGCTTAAAGGCATGGAAAGATGCCTAGAATATCTTGTTGAGTATATTTAAAAATCCAGTTTGAAAGCCACAAGCCAGTGTAGCCTGTACATATGGAGCATGTGTGAGAAGGATTCACTGAACAATCACTTAGGTAGCAGCACTTATTCTGTGTGGGTGCTGTCCTAGGTGCTCTGGAAGTAGTTACTTGCTTTAGTGCTCCTAACAGCCCAGTGTGGCAGGTGCTGCCTTAGACAATTGTGCCGGTGGGGAATCAGAGGCGGGGGAGAGTTAACACTCTCAAAGCTGCCCAGGTAGCTTGGAGCTGCCACCTGGACCAGGGCACTTTGGCCTTGGAGGCTGTGCTCTTGAACCCTTAGTTCTGCTACCTCTGCTACTGGTGGCTTTTTCCTCTGGGTGGTAAAACTTCAGTGTTTGGAACTTTCTTCTTTATGCTTCTCTGCATTATTTGAGCTTTTATGTAGACTTTGTTTTTTATAAGAACAACAATACACGAGGGTCCTAAGGTGGGTTTTTGACGTCTTTAAGAATTAGCCGTGAACGCTTGTAGGGACCAGCTGCTCACAGTCTCTTTTGTGGCTGGGGAGACCACAGTCCTTGGAGCTGGGGATCCACAAGCCACCCCAGACATCCTCCCACCCCACAGCACTCTGTGACCCTGGGCAAGTCACGATGTCTAGTCACCACCTTCCCCCCAGCAAGGCTTGTGGCACAGAGTAGGACAGTAGGACAGTAAACGTCCCCTGGATCTCGCTCCACCTCCAAAATCTGCTCCTTGCCTTCCCCCAGGGCCCCAAGAATTAGTGAGCGAACCGAGTCACTATAAAGTGCTAGTAGTTTATAGGTTTTTAAAAAGGCAAGTGGCAAGAGACACAAGCCCCAACCACATGGATGACTAAAGGAGGCCCCTGGGCTGGGGGGCGTGGCCACGGGAGAGCCCCAGAAATCACTGCCCCGGCTGCTAGGGGCGGGGCCCGGCCTCACCCCAAGAAGGGGCTGCCGGGAGTTGTCTGCCCGTGACCCCGCTCATGACCTCAGCTCCTATCACCCCAGCCTCAAAAAGGCTGGGTCCACAGAGTCATAAATTCCTGCTATCATTAGACAGTATCTCTACAGCTCGGGCTGTTTGCCAGGAGCCCTACAATTATTTTTATCACTTACAAGTCCTATCATTATTTTTTATCGCTTTTTTCTCACAGCAGCCTTGCAAGCAAGTTTTGCTCTCTTTCGGTTTTGCTAGTTTTGCTCTCTTTCGATTTGGAGTTGGGGGGAACCCAACCCTGGAGGGTGTCTGGGAATTTCCTGGCTTTGCCGAAAGCTCTAGAGTGGGTCAGGTTTGAACTCACACTCTCTCGGGGGCTGAGCTGGGGCTTTGTGTGAGGTCAGAGGCTTGGGAGAATTGGGAGGTGGACACTGGGAGCCATCAGGAGCCAGGGAACGGCTTCAGGCTCGGCTGCTTCCTGACTGTGTGACCAGGGCAAGTCGCCCCACCTCCCGGTGCCTCAGTTTCTTCATCAGTCAAATGAGGAAGTAATAATAATACCCAACTCATAAGTTAGTACATATAGGTGTGCAAACACTGTGAGATTCTATTTAATCTTGAATTGGGACCAGGATTCTCAATTGAGACCCTGGCTTCCTGGGTGACTTGGGCAAGTCCCTTGTCGTCTCTGAGTGTCAGATTCCTCATCTGTAAAATGGACATTATCTTGCCTGCCTCACACCTTGGCTCTCACATCCAGCCCTCCCAGCCCCAGCTTTGCCTGGTGAACTCTCCATTATCATCCAGCCATCCGTCCTTGTCTTGCTCCCTTTTTTCCTTCACTTAATACATGTTTATTGAGCACCTACTGTGTGCCAGGACTGTGCTAAGTGGTAGAGGAGACAGGCAGAGTCCCTGTCCTCATGAAGGGGAGATAGACGATAAACTAAAAAGAGAATCAAACCAAAACAAAACAAAAACCAAGACAATGACAAACTATATTAAACACTTCATAAAGGAGAATGAGAGCACCACAAGAGGAAGAACCAGGAAAGGTCACTTTCCAGAGAGGCCTCTCCAAGGAGACACTTCTGTTTCATAATTTATCTGACTATGCACATGGAACAAAATTCAAGCAGTACACAACATCACCCAGCCAAAAGTGCTTCTCCCTGCCATCCTCCTATCCACAGCTTTGCAGACCTCCCCCAGAGAAGCCCCTGTGTGGCCAGTTTCTTGGGAGTGGGTGACATTCGTGGTGACACCTGAATCGCAAGAATCAGCAGCCATCTGAAGAGGTGGCAGCAGAGGAGTCCAGGCAGAGGGAATGGCGAGAGCAAAGGCCCCGAGCAGGACCAGCGTTACTGGGGAGAGGAGAGCGGAGGCCACTGATGTGGGGCCTGTGGGCTGTGTGAAGGAGTCTGGGTGTTACTCTCTGTGGCCTGGGTATAACTTTCGAGTTGGGTAGGGTAGGAGAGAGCATCTTCTGATCTGTGTTTTATAAAAACACTCTGGGTAGAATTGATTTCGGGGCCTGAGAGGGGCAGGGAGCTCAGTGAGGTGGTGACTATGGAGCTGGGATGGTAAAGATCAGGACCAGAGTGGAGGGGCGGAGGTGGCGGTGGGGATTGATCTGGGTTGTTTGGGAGGCGGGTGGAGACCCGTGAGGGTCCCAGCCACAGGCTCTGGTGATGTCTTGCCACCGTTAGTAGTCCCGTCTTCGTGATTATTGGATTAACTTGTAACCTGGTAACCTGGCACAGAGTGGGCACTTGGGACGTGTTTGCTGAAGAGATGACTAACGGATAAAAAGGCCCTTTGTAAATGGAGACACACCCTTTGAGAAATGACTGTAACGTCGCCTCCTCCCAACCCCCTCTCCTTGCATGGACACTCCCCTCCCACCATCCCTGCACGTGAATCACCCCCAAACCCATCCTGCCCTTTGGAGGCTGCTTCTGATAGGCAGAATTTTAGAACCTGAACCTTAAGGTTCTCATATCTTCTTAGCCGTGAAACCCTTTTCCCATGAAAGCCTGATATATAAAAGGTATAGGAAGTTATTTTATAATGTCAAACACCCAAGAACTTGGGTAAAAGAAATGAACAAAACAGACATGATTCTCAACACAGATATTAGCATACAAAATGATCATTGAGAAAAACGAGACTCTTTAATTAAATTCCACAATTTCAAATCAGGGCATTCCTGAAAAATGTGTTCTTTTCATTGATCCAACAAAGAGACATCGGATGTTTCCTGCAGGGAAATCCAGCCTCCGAAGCCAGTTATTCCAGCATTTGGTTTCCTTTGTATCCAAATGCAATTCTGCTTCATCCAGAGAAATATTTTCAAATGGTAAAAGTCTGTGTGTATGTATGTTTTGAAATTGTTATATAATTAAAAATATACAACATACATTAAAAAAAATGCACCAAGCCTAAGGGGACAGCTCAACAACCATCACAAAGAGAACACCACCGTGTTCCTGGCGCCCAGCTGAAGACAGCGACCCGGCCAGTCCCCAGAAGGCCTCCTTGGGTCTCCTCCAGTCACTCACAACCCACCCCTCTCAAGAGTAACAGTGATCTCTCTCTCTCTTTTTTTTTTTTTTAAGGGAGAAAAATATCTTGATCTTTTGGTTTTAATAAGCAATTTCCTAAATAGGTAAGTTATATTTAAGAAGAAGGTGAAAAATAAAACGAACGGAAATGTGAACCCCAATGTCCTTTAAAAACGCCTTTATAATTCTCTGTGGAACATTTTTTTGTTTAGTTAGGGAAAAGCAAATTTGTCATCTTTCCTGGCAGCCTCAAACTATTCGGTTTCTAATTCCTAAAGGAGTCATTTAGCTCATTGAAGAGTAAACCCAGCTCTCCCAACAAACACCTACTGCCTGCTTGGAGCTGAGGAATCCCTCTGGGGAGGCTCAAGGGCACCCCAAGGGCATGGCTCCGTGTCTAGTCCCTGCTGGACACTGCTGCATAGGAAGTCCAAGACAAGCCAAGGGCCTTGGGGAGAGAGGGCAGCACCAATCTTGCCATTAGGCTGATCAGATTTCCTTTGTCTCTTCTCTTTGCCTAAAATACTGTCTTCTTGCCAAGATAATGTCCTGGCTTGTGCAGATGCAAGAAGCAGGGTAGAAAGCCACTTCACTTTGTTTTGCCTGGAAGTTAACCTTGAACTCTCAAAGGAGCACTTAGTATCCTACAGAAACAACACCCTCCAAATACAGCAACCCCACTATTCTGGAGGCCAGATTGCCGTTGATCTCAGCTTTGCCAGCTGTGAAAGATTTGGGAAAGGTCTTTGAAGAAAATGTGGTCACAAAGCTTATCCACTTTTGTCAGGCCAGAGGGCCAGACAGATTAAGGAGGAAGCCCCAGGAGCTTGAATATTGCCTAGAATACTGGTTTTGAAGGAGCACTAAAACCTCACTAGAATAAACTAGAAATATGATGTCAGTTAACTCAGGCTTTCACTTAAAGCTTTTTGGTAGTAAACGTGATCTTGACTCCTAACACCTTAGATTATTTTGGTCTGTTGTTGAACTTTATAGACATGGAACACAGGGTGTATCATCTGAGTCTGGCTTACGTTTGTTTCTTATTTTTTATAGCTAGAGTTCATTCATTCTCATTGCTGTATAGTGTTCCATTGTATGAATTTACCACAATTTCAAATGGTGATTTTTTTAAAAGCAGCTCACTGTGGGGTAGCAGGCAGGGACTGGGTTTGACCCACAGACAAGTTTTGTTTCACACACCTAGTGTTTTTGTTTTGTTTTCACTGAATCGGTTGCTGTGAAAGAGCACTGTCTGGCTTCTCTTGGAAAACCTGCCACTGCTGGGCCCCTGATCTCAAGTGCCTGGAGCTGCGTGCTGGCTGCTCCTTCTCAGCAATGCGTTGCGTTCCCATTTTGCCACAGTCTCCACCACCCCCTGTTGCACAGGCCCACCTCACTCACCAATGTTGTCCACCTGGCCCTGTAAACATTTTTTTTTACTAGTTACACATGGGCTTTATTTATTTTTTAAATTCATCTTGTTGAAGTATAGTTGATTTACAATGTTGCATTAATTTCTACTATACAGCAAAGTGATTCTGGTAGATACATACATATATGTATATATATATTCTTTTTCATATTCTTGTCCATCATGGTTTATCACAAGATATTGAATATAGTTGCCTGTGCTATATAGTAGGACCTGGTTGTTTGACCCTCTAAACATTTGAGCCCCCCACTCCAGTTTTAATTCAGCAGAGGTGGCCCCAAAATGCTTTTTTCTGTGGTCTACACCACAACAGGTAGACCTGGCAGCTCAAGTTAGATATAAGTTGTCTCCACTGCGTTAAACTTTTGAATGCATGTTTGAATGCTCAAAAAATTTATTATCGGGACTTCCCTGGCGGTCCAGTGATTAAGACTCCATGCTTCCATTGCAGGGGGCACAGGTTCAATCCCTGGTTTGGGAACTAAAATCCCGCATGCTGTGCGGCGTGGCCCCCCTCCAAAAACATTTATTATTATCATTATTACTATATATTCAATATAATGTTAGCTATTTCTTGTTTTTTAAATTCTGTGGGCAGCCTGATCACCTGACCTGGTGGGTGACCAACTATCTCAGTTCGCCCAAAACTGAGAGGGTTTTTGGGACATGGGACTTTCACTGCTAAAACTGGAAAAGTCCTGGGCAAAATGAGATGAGCTGGTCACCCTTGGTCTGCCTGATGGTGATCCCTTACTGTCAGTAACTTAACAGACTGGACCTCTTTTATTAAATTACAGATTTGATTCTGAATATAATATTTGAATCACGTGTTGTGGACCCCTAAAGCATCCCTTTTGATATAGTTTCTGCAAAGCACTAATCTTGCCTACATTTTGCCCATTTCATAGATGGGGAAACTGAGGCCCAGGGGTGCAAAGCAGCCCCTGTTCGTAGCAGAGCTGTTTCCCAGCCCCCACTTTGATGCTCCTCCTCCATCATTTCCTCCAGAGAGCACACGGATATTGTTTCTTTTGTGCTAACCAGGTACTAGGTAACACACTGTACATTCCGCTGATTTTATTCTCACAATAATCTTAGGAGGTGGGTTCTACTATGATACCCATTTGAAAGATGAGACACCTTCTTCTTGCCTTCTATCCTGCCTGCACACCCACATCCCCGGGGCTATCACTCATTCATTATTCATTCATTCTGTGTATATTTGCCTAACAATGGTTTCCTTGGAACTTGGGTCACAGGGAAAATCACCAGGTTCTCCGGGTCCTGTTTATCCACTGAGTCTAGTCCCTGGTTGTCTGCAGCCTGTTTTAAGACATTGTTGAAGGACTTCTTGGCTCAGTCAGCACACGTCTGCTGACCTTCTTCTACTGGGGCTACGTGGTGAATGACACAGAGACCCTGCCCTCAAAGACTCAAGTCTGGTGGGGCACCCAGCTCACCAGGGTCTCTCCCTACTGACTGTGGATGACCTGAGGGCAAAGACTGGGTCTTTCCATCACTTTGCCCAGATGAAGCCAACAACAAGTGTGTAAAGGAGTAGATCACACCGCAGTGCACAGAGGGCAGCAGGTGTCCAGAACCCCCTGCCGTGCACTGCCAGGTTCCTGGCAGGGAACAGTTGGCATCTCAAATGTTTAAATCATGGTTTCTCTAGGACTTCCCTGGTGGTCCAGTGGTTAGGACTCTGCGCTTCCACTGCAAGGGGCACGGATTCGATCCCTGGTCAGGGAACTAATATCCCACAAGCTGTGCGGTGTGGCCAAAAAAAGAAAAAAAAAAAAAGAGAGTTTCTCCGTCTCAGCACCATTAACATTTGGGGCTGAATAATGCTCCTTTGGGGAGGGGAGCTGCCTTGCGCATGGCAGGATGTTTAGAAGCATCCCTGACCTCCACCCACCAGATGCCTGGAGCACCCCCCACACCACTCAAGACAACTGACAATGTCTGCAGACAGTGCCAGATGTCCTCTGAGGAGCAGGATCTCCAGGGTGAGAACCACTGGCTTCACGGAAGCAAGTGTAATGAGTGGAGTATTTGCAGAGCTGTGGGCAGGCTAAGGGAAGCGTCAAGGAATAGTGAGGCACCCAGGGACTAGAAATGTGGGGCACTGTTATCACCCCCAGACCTAAAGGGGTGAGAGAGGGAACAGTGTTACCACACCTGGAAATAGCTGCAACCATGGAAGCGAGGCCATGGAGAAATGCAGTCCTGGCCAAGAATAAAGCAAAACAGGCAGGGGGTGGGTGCCATAAACACCCCCACTTCTCCCTCATCCTGACTCTGACTCTCCCGTTGACGCCTGTCTTTGAGGGAATCCAATGAGAAGTCAGGAGGCACGGGTGCCCCCTGGGACCCAGAGCAGGGCTGATGAGGGTGTGTGGAGGTGGCGGACGAACAGAGATTAACCATCACAGGGAGGCAGCGCCAGGCCTCAGACACTGGACCTCCGAGTTCAGTCTTGTCACTTGCGTAGGAGTTTTCCAGTTTTTCCAGGAGCTTTCCAGCACACCAGGAAAGGATATTTCACCCGGAGGGAACAGCATGTACACAAGCGTGGAGTTACAAAAGAGCCTGGCTCACTTAACTGTTTATTTAATCATGATTGTTTGTTTGATTGATTATGTTCTAAAGCATTCGAAAGGTACAAAAGGGCATAAAATTAAAAGTAGATCTTCCTCCCACCCCTGACCCCAGTTGCCCAGCTCACCTCGCAGAGGCCACCTCTCTCTCCAGTCTCCTTGCACTTCTAGAAATACTCACTTAAGCTCTTAATTTGACTTAATTTCACTGATGTTTGTGGAGCCCCTACTGTGTGCAGAGAAACAGGTGGAGCGCTCTGGCCTTGAACTCTAAAGCCCAGCCTTTCACTAAACACTGGGTAGTTTTAGGCACATCACTCTCAGCTTCCTATTTCCTCCTCCATGATAGCAGTGAGTCTCCAAGCGTCCTGCCAGTTCTGAGAGGTTTGTCCGCAGTTGTGTTGTTCAGCTGATGTTTCGTGGGTGAAATGGAATTAAAGCTGAACCACTGGCAAGAAGCAAATTGTAACAAAGGAGCACCCATGAGCTTTGGGTCTCTCTTGGGCCCACGTATTGTCATGTGGGGGAGATGAGTAAGGTTTCTGCCTCCAAAGACATGCTCTTGTCTGAGCCAACAGAATTGTTGTCTAAGAAGGGAATGTCTGCGATAGCCTTGAGAGCGGGCTGGCTTGGGAGCTGGTTGGCTCCAACCAACTGGGTGGCACATGGCCTGGCTCAGACCTGCCCAGGAAGACCAGACCCTGCCTAGCTATCCCCAGCTGGTGTCTGGTGCCAGCCCTTGGGGGAGTTTAAGACCAGAAGGGAGAGCTGGGAGGGCCATCCAGCCACAGATAAAGGGAATCTGATGGCCAACTGGTAAACCTGCTGGTACCTGGAAGCAAGCAACCAAATCTGAGCACCAGATGCCCAGCTAAAAGCCCAGAAACCAGTGCAACCCACGTCACCAGGAGCAAACAAGAACAGGGCTATTCCTTACCTCTGCTCTTCCATTCTGATCTCTCTTGCCATCTTAAGACTCAGTTCTTTCCTGACAACACCTGTATGTCCAGCACTTAGGGCAAAGATGCCTACTGCGGATGGACCACCCACCTTGTTTTAGGTGCTGACCACACACCAGCTCTCACCTCCTGGCTACTCTGCAAGGAAGGTATCGATTCCCACTTTGTAAACAAGGAAAACTGAGGCTCGGAAAGGAGAGATGCAGGGCAGTGTGACATCGGGGATTGTAAACATACAGTGATATCAACAAGCATTTCATGTTGAAGAAATATGGAGTTTTGAGCACAGGATCAGAGAATCTTAGAATCACAAAGTCCAGGAGTCCTGGATGCACAGGTCACCAGTACCATCCATACCCCCCGTCTATTCACCACACCGCAGATGAAACATCTCTCTCGGGCCCATCTCCCATGCATTCAGGCCTCTTCTTCTCTCACCTGGGGTCTTGTTCCAGCCTCCTCCCTGGTCTCTCCTCTTTCCAAACCTGCAAGCAGCAGCCAGAGGTATTTTTCTAAACTCTAAGCAGACTGTGTCACTCTTCCTCTTAAAACCCTTCATTGGCTCCCCTTTGCCCTCCGGATAAAGTTCAAACTGCTTGACATGGTTTACTAGGTCCTCTGTCATCTGGCCATAGTCTCTTGCCACTCTGCCTCTCTCTGGCACCTTCCCACCCCCACTCCACACCAACTCAGACGAACCTGGGTTTAATTTACCGGATATGCCACGTACTCTCTCTCTCTCCCTAACCCCTGGACCTTTGCACTTGCTGTTTCCCTCACTTGGAACACAGTGTACACCAGTGCCCTTTTCTTCTGTTTGGAAGACTCTCTCTCTCTCTTCCTAGCTCCTCTAGGAAGCCATTTCTGCTCACACACCCCCAAGGAGGCTTAATTGGTGCCTCCTTCCCCAGCCCCCACCCAGAGTGCCTGTGCCTACCTACATGATGACATGGTCATATATGCCCATGTGCTTGAGCCACAGGAGGGCAGAAACACAGGTCATCTTTTTTCTACTGAGCCCCTAGCTCCTGACATTGTGCCTGCGGAGAAGAGTTTCTGAACAAAGATACATATTGATAAATGAACCACAATATGTCAGAATCACAGAATCACAAAATCTTAGAATCATGGACTTGGTGAAACAGAAACCTAAAATCTCAGTTATATAACCATAAACTTAGAGAGTATTAGAAACACAGAAACTGAGAATCCTGGAAGCTTAGGATCTCAAGATGGGAAGAATTCTTGCATAGGTACCTTGCCCAAGGACTGTTAGTAGATTAGGAAAGTCTCAAATGTGACCTTCTATGTTATTGAGTTTATATTTTTACGTGTATTTATATAATATTACATTTACATCTTTCAAATATTTATTTCTATAAGGTGTCCGATAATATTTATTGAGCACCTAACTTATTTATTAACCAGTATTTATTGAGCACATACTGTATACCAGACACTGTGCAGGGCAACCATATTTTATCTATGGCTGAATAACAAGCTATCCTAATCTGAAACAGGGAACACTTCTTATGTCACAGTTTTTGTGTGACAGGACTTCAGGGGTGGCTTAGCTGGATGATCTGGCTTAGGATGTCCCATGAGTTTGCAGTCACAGTGTCAGCCAGGGCTTGACTGTGGCTGGAGGGTCCACTTCCAAGATGGCTCATTCACATGGCTAGCGGTTGTCAGGAGGCCTCCGCTCCTCTCCATGTGGACCTCACGATAAAGCTGCTTGAGTGTCCTTACAACATGGCTGCTGGCTTCCTCAGAGCCAGTGATCCAACATGGCAAAATGAAAACCCCAAAGTCTTTTATAACCTAACCTTGAAAGTCACACTTTAAAAGTTTCACAACATCCTAGTGATTACACAGGACAGCCGTATTCAGTTTGGGAGAGGATGACACAACGGTGTGAAAACCAGGAAGTGGGGCTCATCGGGGGCCATCTTGGAGGCTGGCTACCACAGCCCTGTTAAACAAGACTGACAGCAGGCTGGAGTTGACAGCCTCGGGGGGAAGGGTAAAGGAAGACAATAAATCGATATAAAAAATAGTTTCAGATAGTTGTAAGCACAATGACGAAAATCAAACAAGACAATAAGTTAGAGCAGGGGTCAGTAAACTACGGTCATTGGCCAAATCTGGCCTGCTGCCTGCTTTTGTAAATAAAGTTTTATTGGAACTCAGCCACGCTCGTTCACTTGTTTATGGCCACCTTCATGCTATAGCGGCAGATTTAAGTAGTTGCAACAGAGACCATATAGCCTGCAAAGCCTCGTCTATTTAGCTCAGTTGGTCAGGGAAGGCCACTCCAAGAGGCAACATTTGAGTAGAGACCTGAATTGTTAAAAAGAAGTGGTCATGGGAAGAGCTGGGGAAAGAATGTTCCAGAAAAAGGGAACGTCAAGGTAAAGGCTGTGAAGCTGCGAAATAAGAATAGCTTTGATGTGTTGAGGAACAGAGGGGAGGCCAAGGGGGCTGGAATGGAGTGACCAACAGGCAGAGTGGGAGGAGAGGACCTCAGAGAAGTGGTCAGGAGCCACTTTATATAGGGTCTTGGGGCCCTGGTGAGGGGATTGAATTTTGTTCTAGGAATGATGGGAAGCCACTGGAGGGTTTTAAGAGGGAGAGGTAGGGGGACTTCCCTGGTGGCACAGTAGTTAAGAATCCGCCTGCTAATGCAGGGGACACGGGTGTGATCCCTCATGCCTCGGAGCAGCTAAGCCCGTGCACCATAACTACTGAAGCCTGTGTGCCTAGAGCCTGTGCTCTGCAGCAAGAGAAGCTACCACACTGAGAAGCCCTCGCAACAAAGAGTAGCCCCTGCTTGCCACAACTAGAGAAAGCCCTTGTGCAGCAATGAAGACCCAACGCAGCCAAAAATAATAAATAAATAAAAATTAAAAAAAAGAGGGAGAGGTAGGATCCGATGTGGATGGAAATAGGATGAGTGTAGTTTGGTCCCATCCTCTGAGTAAGACAGCACCTCTGCTGCCCCTGTAAGCACAGCTGACCCAGAACTTGTTGGTCTTTCAGGATCCAGATAAAGACCTTTGGCATTACTGCCTGACTACACGTTCAGAACTCATCAATCCCTCTGGCCAGAAAGTCCTTTCTTTTGACCCACTTGGAGTCCCTTGTGCTCTCATCCCAGCCTGCCTCTTCTGGATCTGAAATTTGTGCACTTGGAAAGTGCATTTGATTTTGAGCCCTGCATTCCAGACTCTTCACTGACACTGACTGACCTGTGACCGTGAGAGAATCAGGCAACCTCTCTGGGCTTCAGTTTCGTCATCTGTAAAATAAGGTGAAAGTCTAGTCTGCTTGGGGCAAGACAAGTGATTAAGGGTGGGTTGTAGGGACACACATACCACAGTCCTAGGCAGAGCCCAAAGGACGTGTGATGGCCCAGACTGGGGTGGGCTTGGCCAGGCTGGGGTTGCTGGCTTGGGTAATGGGTAATAGGGGCTGTTGGCTCATTGAGCAAGAAGCTTCCTGCCAGCCCTCTTCTGCTTAAATTTTGAACTTGCTGCCGCCCAGAGCTCCTTGGAATGGCAGGCTTTGCCTGGGGGCAAGACCTTTGAGGGAGATGGGAAATCAGTGTCCATGTACAAGTCAGCTTTGGGTATTAGTAAGAGCACAGGATCTGTTATAAGAGAGAACCCTGGCACCACCACTTATTTGCCTTGTGGGCTCTTAGGTCCTTAGTTTTCTCATCTATGAAATGGGTAGAATCCAACCTAAGATGCTTCAATTATAAGAGGCGCCAGCATTTTGTGTACCATTAAGAAAGAAAACACACTGACAATTCAGTTATGACCTGATGCTTTCTTGTCACTTAGAATTTTTATTTTATTTTCATTAAAGAGCTCTGAGACATATTTAGACATTGTCTTTAAAATCATATGACACCCTTGCACATAGACATAAAGGAAAATATAAGTGAAATAAGTTAGTTAAGGAACTCCTAAAACTTCTTCCCAGTCAGCATCCAGCTGATCTAAATAACTTTTCCACGCAGAATATTTCTTGTCCATATTTTTTCATGCAGTGTTGTCCTCCATTACTGTTAAAAGATTTGACCACGCACCATTTCTTGAAAGAATGCTCCACCACAGTCTCCAGGACTTTCTTCCAACCTGCTTGCTCCTATTCTGCAGGTTTGACCCTGGTGCTTTCCTGCTCTTATCAGAAGGTGTCAACGGAAGGTTTTCAGGAAGCAACCAGGACACGAGTCCCTCCCTCAAATGGTCCTTAAATCAATCGTTTGTGAGGAAGTACACAGGGGGTGTAGTTGACCAGTCAGGCCTCTGGAAACAACGACCAGAACCACCCGATTTAATCGAGTGATTGTCAAGGCCCATCCTAACATCAAAGATGTAATGGGGAAAAAAATGTGCATTGAAGAACTAAAAAAATATCCCAGCTGCCTCTTACGGTTTCTGCGAGGGGGAAGGGTGGGAAGTGTGGGCCGGGCTCTGCAGGGGCCTCCCCTGGGCAGTGCTCAACTGTCCCCTGACTCTCGCGGCCCCGGGCATCGCCCTCGCAGGGCTGCTCAGGTTTATGGCAACAATGCTGCCAGACATGATCTCAAAGCCATAAAGGCTTTTTACAGTTTCACTCTCCCCCTGAGATAAGGCTGGGGAGCCCTCCTCAAGGCCGGGGAGCAATTTCAGAGCCGCAGGGGGAGGGGCTGGCATTGCACAAGTCGAGAAATGGAACAGGTTTTATGGCTCCGACTTCTCCAAGAAGACCACGTTCTCATATCCTCAGTTTGAACCTGCTGGCGACACCTCAGCACCTGGAACACGAATTCATTCACTTGTTCATTCATTTTTTCGTTCATTCATTCAACAAATAAATAGAATGCAGGGCACACCACTGTGATGGTCTGTGCAGACCCAGGACAAGTCACTTTCTCTCATCTGTGAAACAAGGACAGTTCACTTAAGCTGCCTCCCAGCTCACTAAGCCGGCTAAGTGAGACAAGGAGTGTGGCAGCACCTTTAGCACATAGTAGGTCTGCAATCAACATTGCATGAATCCCTTTCTCTCACCATCCGTCTCACCTGTTCTTGGTCCCTTTTCCTCTTTCTGACTAGGATGGTGGAGAGACCCAGAGTGAAGTCTTCCCCTACAGCTCTCTGCTGCCTATACTCCCTCTTTTAAATGAGCTCAAGCAAGTATTTGGCATTTTCCTCTCATTTAAAAAAAAAATTAAGAGATAGTTTCCATATTCTAAAACCCACCCTTTTTAATGTATGGCTCTGCAGCTTTTGGGAACTGTATATGGTGATATAGCCACAGTCAAAATATAGAACATTTCCCCTCCAAGACCCCTCCCCTATGCTCTTTTGTATTCAAACCCCCCACCCCAACCCTAGCCCCACAGCATCTGTCCCTAGAGTTTTGCTTTTTCCAGAACATCATAGAGATGGAGTTGCGTCGTAGTGTAGCTTTGGGGTTCTGACTTCTTGCACTCAGAATGATGCATCTGAGGCCCAGCTTGCTTGATCAATAATCTGCTGCTTTTTCTTGTTGAGCAGTATTCCCACTTGGCTTTTAAATCACACCTATACTTGTGACACGAACTTTTCCTCTCCAGCCAAACTTTTCTCTGAACTCTAGGCTTCTATATCCAATAATTCCTTGGATGCTTAATTGGCATCTCAAACAAAACATCCCCAACAGAACTCTGCTTCCTAACCCAAATCTGGAGCTGCTCTAGTCTTCCTCACTTCAATAATCAGTGCCACCAGCCCTGCGATTACTTCTCTTCTTTCCTTCACACATCTAATCCACTAGCAAGGTCTTGGCAGTGTGACTTACAAAACATTCCAATCTGATCACCTTTCCCCACCACCATCTGTGTTAGTTTTCAATGCTGTGTAACAAATTAACCCAAACTCAGTGGCTTAAAAAGACACCCATTTGTTAGCTCACAGGGTCTCATCAGATGGCCAGGCATGGATGATGGGGTTCTCTGCCCAGGGTCTCAGAGCTGAAGTCAAAGGCTGTGTTCCTACCTGAAGGCTCTGGGGAAAGATCTACCTCCAAGTTCATTCAGGTTGTTGTCTGAATTCAGTTCCTCATGGTTGTAGGACTGAGGTCACCAATTCCTAGCTGGCTGTCTACCAGAGGGGCTGAGAGGGTGGGGGAGTGTCATTCTTAGCTTTTAGAGACCACCCACATTCCTTGCCATGTGGGCCCCTCCATCTTCAAGGCCAGCCACGGAGAGTCTCCCTCACATCAAATCCCTCTCCTGCTTCTAATTTTATTTGCTAGAAAGAGCCCAGCCTGCAACGCCAAGGACTTATCTGATTTGGGAGGGCCCACCTATGATAATTTCTATATCACAAAATCACTGGTTTGGGACCTTCATTACATCTGCAGAATCCTTTCAGAGCAGCATCTAGATTTGTGTCTGATTGGATAATATAGAGAAGGTGTGTATAGACCAGGGGGCGGGAGTCTTGGGGTCACCCTAGAATTCTGCCTATCACACCACTCTAATCCAAGCTGCCGTTGTCTCTCCCCTGAACCGCTGCACAGCCTACCTCTGGCCTTTTCTGCTTTCACTCTTGTTCCATGGAGTCCGTGCTCTATACAGCAGAGAGTGACCTTTTTAGAACATGAATCAGATCACATCACTTCTCTATTGAAAAACCTCTAAGAATTTTCCGTTGCACCAAAAATGAAATCTATGAGGGACTTCCTAGGTGATGCAGTGGTAAAGAATCCACCTGCCAATGCAGGGGACATGGGTTCGAGCCCTGCCCTGGGAAGATTCCACATGCCACGGAGCAACTAAGCCCGTTAGCCACAACTACTGAGCCCACGTGCTGCAACTATTGAAGCCCACATGCGTAGGGCCCATGCTCCACAACAAGAGAAGCCACTACAATGAGGAGCCTGCGCACCACAATGAAGTGCAGCCCCCACTTGCAACAACTAGAGAAAGCCTGTGTGCAGCAATGAAGACCCAACATAGCCAATAAATAAATAAAATAAATAAATAAAAATAAATTTATTAAAAAAAATGAAATCTATGATCTTTCTCATGGACTAGAAGGCCCCACCTGGTCCTGCCCTGTCCACCTGTCAGACTCATCTCCTCCCACTCTGCTTCAGCCACACCGACCACTGTGCTCAGCCTCCAGGATGCTCAGCTGGCGCCCACCGGCTGAGCTTTTACACTTGCGGTTCCTGCCTTTCCCCTGGAGCTCTGTGGGGCTGGTCCCTTCCCAGCCTCTAGATCTCAGCCTAGATTCACCTCCTGGGGAGGTCCTCCCTGACTCCCCAATCTGATGTCATCCCATTCTCAACACTTTCAAATTAACCTATTTTTTTATTTTTTGTTCATACTCACACTTTCACAATACCTTGTTTTACTCTCAAAGAACTTGACCATTTGACAGTCTGACAGCACTTGACTATTTCAAATTACCTTTTTAAATTTATTCACTCAAACATTGTCTGCCTGCTCCCTCTAGGAGGTAAACCTCAGGAAGTCAGGGACTTTATCTGCCTTGCTCACCTGTGTACACATGTGCCTAGACAGGGGCACAGCACATAATGGGCATCCACTAAATATCTGTTGAGTGGGTGAATGAATGAACATAGGTCTCTTGAACTGGTCCCTCCTCTACATCTCTACTGCCTCCATTTGCTCCAGGCCTCACCGTCTCTCACCTGGTCCAGCACGTGAGCATCTTCTCTGGTCTCCCTGCTTACAGTTGCATCCCGTCCAATCCATCCTCCACAAAGCAGCCAGAATGAGCCTTTAAAAACACAGATCCGGCCACAGCCTTCCCCCCATCTCTGATCTCCAGTGAGTTCCCATTTCCCCCAAAGAAATTCTAGTTGCCCTTTGTTTGAAGCCTCCACACCCTGCCCCAGACCAGTCACCATGGCATGCTTCCAGGTGTGGGTTGGGGACTTCAGTGGCATGCTGAGTGATTTTAGGGATACACAGAGATGGCATTCAGTGACATTGTTGCCAAAGCCTGTCTCTTTACAAATCTTCCTTCCTTCTGAAAACTTTACAGAGAAAATCTCCATTGGATAGCATATGCCTCTCACATCTCTCTAAATACTTGTCAATTTCTCATTTGAAGGAGAAAATCCAGAGAAAGATAGGATTGGTTTCCCTGGGCAATCCTATCTGGCTCCACCTTAAGAATATTGTTTTCTTTTTGCTCTAATTTTGCAATCACCTTCTATTTACGTGGCAAGTGATACTGGTTTTCCATTTACATCAGTGATCAGTGTAAAGAGAATGCTTATAAATTGACTTAAAGAAAAATAGTAAGTAAGGGAAGGTACAGTGGTACTCGGGTGTGGAGAGGATCAGGGGACACGTAGAGTGACTGCTGGCTGGGAAATGCTGGTCTCCATCCTCCCTCCCATCCACGGGCTATGCTTCCTGCTGCCTGCCCTGACTTGCTGCTCCGGCTCTCTCTTAACCTTGAATGTCTTTTCTCTGTCTTAGCATTGTCTCTGAATCTTCCAACAAGTGAGACTTTCCCAGACTGCAGTCACCCCCACCCCCAAACTACCATCTCCCAGCTGTCACTCTCACTCTTTTGGCTCTTAATATTCAACTGCTTGTACTTTTTCCCTCTAAAAGTGAAAATTGTAAACTCTAAGAGGGAGGCACCTCGTGGTACTGCTTGTCCATAACCCCCAGGATGCTCTGGCACAGGGCTCTGCCCCTCAATATTTGTCAGATGATGAACATGCCATGGTTCACACTACTTCTGTGCCCGCCACACAGTGACTGAGTCATCAGCATCCTCCCCGGTCCCATCATGGTGGCCCCTGGCGTTTGAATCTCAGTTTTGGGGCCAGCTCTGAACCTTGGACAAGTCCCTTCCTCGTTTGTAAAATGGAACAATAGGAATACCTAACTCAGGGCATTGTCATGGGATTAAATTATGTCCAGCAATGTTTGTCAGAGAGGAATAGGTTCGTAAATATGAGCCTTGGAAACAGGATGTGGTTGTAGCTCCTCCATCATCCCAGCTGCCTGGGATGCTGTGATTCAGGCCGCTTAGATCATGCCTTGGAATTCACAGATGACACATTGATCCAAGAAATGTAGATCAAAAGTGATCCGGGTTCCACAAAAGAGGAAGTAGGGTGATCCCACCAGCTTGGAATGCTCCGTCATTCACGCTGCATGGAAATTTCTTTGGATCCTCACACAGCCTGTCACCCAGAGTCCCTCCCACTTCTTCCCATTTATTGAGCCATGGGGCCCCATTTGGGATGGGATAAAGCCTCTAGTGTCATGGCTGGGGAAGCAACCTTTGTAGGGGGGAGGCGAATTCTCAGTTCTCAGGGAGGTCATGGTTGGGTAGAAGAAGCACGGGTTTGCGTCCTGGCTCAGCTACTCACTGGCTTTGTGCTTGGACAAGTTCCTTCACCTCTCTGAACCTCAGTTTCATCACCTCTATAATGGGGATAACGGGATGTGCTATTTGTCATCTGAGCTGATGCTGTTTTGCCACTAAAATGGAAACCAAACTTGTAGCTCGGGCCGCCCACGCAGAGATTTGAGATGAACTGGGGCAAAGGGCTGATGAGGTGGAGGAGCCAAGGCCAGAGGCATTTATGGCAGCGCAGGGTTTATGGCTTTGATATGGATTATTAAGCACACTCTAGGACGGCAATACCTCCTCTGGCCCCACCCACATGTCCGTGCTGGCGGCGACATGGACGAGGCTGCTGTTGCAAGATTATAGAGATTATTTCCTGGTGCCCGTGAGTGGATAGAAGGCATAGCGGATGATGGGAGTGGCCCCAGGGATCAGGCAACCAGTAAATGGGTGCTTTTGAGGCTGGAGAACTCAATGGTTAGCTTCTCACTAGACGAGGGGGAGCGGGGGGGAGGGGGTGAAGAGTCCACACTCACGGACCACCCCCACCAAGTGGGCACTCTGTACACCTCATATACAGAGCAGCTCTCATAGCTGCTGTGATCTCATCCAGTTCAATCCTTACAACACCCCTGGAAGGAGGGATTGTTTCCATTTTACAGGCGAGGCTCAGAGAGGAGTGACCTGACAGTCAATCACCGTGACATGCAATTCCCAGGCCAGAGTTTTTGGCCCCTCCCTTTGGAAAGTGGAAAGGGTTGCCCTGCTCAACCTGCATCCTTGAGGGTCGCCACACCTAGGCATCCACAGTCCAGCCATCAGCAAGCCTCCATCCTCGCATCGCTGAATGCTGTGGTGTGCTGGTGAGTGGTTAACAACTGGCCGACCAAGAAAAGCCTTGAGTTGCCGCGTTTGCCAGTTCTTGTGGTGTAAACGCGCCCACAGCTGCTATCGATGTGGCATCGCCAAACACAGAGTTGGAAAGAGCAGCTAAAAGTTGGCTCTCACATGCCAGCTCCAGCACACCCCAGAGTGAAAGTGAGGCTGTGGTGGCTCCTAGGTTATCAGGGGAAAGGACCAAGGTGGTTACAGACCTGGCTGGAAATTCTCAAGTGCAGCCCTGCTTTTTTTCTTTTAAAAAACACTTTTTATTTTGTATTGGAGTATAGTTGATTTACAATGTTGTGTTAGTTTCAGGTGCACAGCAAAGTGATTCAGTTATACATATACATGTCTATTCTTTTTTTTTTCTCATTTAGGTTATTACAGAATACTGAGTAGAGTTCCCTGTGCTATACTGTAGGGCCTTGTTGGTTATCTTCTTTAAATCCTTTTACTCTTTTTTTAAAACAGTGTTTGCTTTTATGAAGTTTCCTATGCCTACTTGTCCCCTATTGTTGACCCAGGTCCCAGAACGGGGCTCCATCTTGGACCCTGATGGTAAGTGACAGATCCTTGGAACCTCTTACCGTTTTTCCAAATCTTTCCATCACGTCCTCTCTTATCCCTCCCCACTCTCTCTACATACTGAGCAGCTAGAATCAAGAGACCGGACTTCGACTCCCACTACTCAAGGTATAATCATTTTCCTTGAGCCTCAGTTTCCTCATCTATAAAGTGGGAAGTAATCATTCTACCCTGCTTACCTTGCTGCGAAGATTAACAAACCATAAGAGAGATGAAAGTATTTTGTATACAGTAGAGAACTACCTGACTATTCTCATTCTTATTTCTAACACCTGAAAGGAAGAAAAGACACCCATCCAAGGACTTAGAAAACATACGTGCCATTTATTATTTTTTTTATAAACTTTTGTTAAAACACACAAGAGTAAGGACGCTTTTATGCTCCTTTGCCCCCTTGGGTGGCAGTGATGGGGCTCAGGGGACAGCACAGGACCCAAAGGCATCCACAGCCATGGGAAGATGCTGACTAGTCCAGAGGGACGCAGCCCACTTCCAGAACTGATCGATGTGAATTTCAAAATTCATCACAATCAAGGCAAATCACAGAGAGACTTGGTAAAAGTAATTGGCTTGGTCATCACAAGAAATCGAGGAGCGTCTATCTCCGACATTCTGCTCCCCTTTGTCCACCCTCGGGAGAGCCCTGTGGGATCTGGAAGCTGCTGAGAGCTGCCTAGAGAAGAGGTTGTCTCAGTGGAGGAATTACAGGGTCCATGCTTGTCCTCCTAACCCTCTTTTAGTCCACTAGATCTTATGTTTTAGGACCACGACTCACGTAGTGGAAAAAAAAAAAAAGAAAAAAGATTTACCAATGTGGTGTCGTGTCCTCAGTTTAGAGTCAGAAAAGTAAATTCTCTTTGTTTTGTGTTTCCTGCATTGCAATAACATTATTAAAGTGGAATGGATTTCTCCTCCAGGGAGGTTGATTTGGGGCTGAGAACTGGCCCCCTGGCTCTGAAGATTGCTACCGTTAAGAGCCACTGCTACCCCACCCCACCCTATTGGACATTTTTATCTCACCTTTGCCCCTATGACTGACAGAGGTCTGTGCAACAGAGGGGCGGGGTGGGGGTGGGATGGAGGAGCAAAGAGTGGGAATGACCATGACCAGAAATGATTCCAGCTTCCCTACTTTGCCCCAGACCAGTCTGAGCGCCCTGGCTGGGATTTCTGGGGAAGCAAGCCAGGAGCGAGGGGTGGCTGAGGGAGGCTGGAGCTCCCTGAGCAGAAAACAACCTCTCCTGGGACAGTGGACTTGGCTTGGTGGAGTGGAAAGCCCAACCCTGACCACACTGGAGATGTGGCAATTGCTCTTGGACACCCTGCTTCAATACCCTTCATGCCTCTTTCACAAAAAGGAACAATCACTAATGGTGGAATTTGGGTACACGGGGGTGCTGCCTGCATCCACTCAGAAGGATCAGCCCTGGGTGGGGGGGTAGGTAGTCAGTCTGACTGTTCTTTCGCCTCCCTAATCAAAGCTCCAATCCCAGGACATATCCCTTTAATTCCCACTGGCCAGTGGCATTTTCCAGAATTTTCCCAAAGCCTCCAAAATTCTGGATGGATGAGGTGCTGGTTGTTCCATCCTGGGGTTTAATGGTTCCAGAAGGTACCCTCTGCAGAGCAGGTCTCAAGCTCAGTCCTTCTTACCTCCCCCCTCTACCATCCCACCTCCATCACATTGGTCCATCTCCCAGTGGACCACTGAATGCCCCTTCCCCAGACTTGGGGAGTGAAGTGAGGAATGGGGTCCAGGAGCCATGAATTCTCCTTGTTTACCAGCAAACAGGATTCTGGACCCAAAGTGGACTTTAGTGCAGCTTCAGGTCAATCTTAGTCCTGGGTGTGGGCAGGGCTCCTGGGAAGAATGAGGCTTTGGCTACTGAGGCTGCTGAAGGGGACAGAAAGTCCCTCAACTCAATCCCAGTGAGGACAGAAGGACTTTTCAGAGAAGATGTTCAGCCACCGAAGGGAAGGGCTCCTGATCCACGCAGACCTGGGATCAAGTCTTGACTTGGTCACTTACTGGCTGTGTGAGTTCCAGAAAAATGACTTAACCTCTTAGATCTCAATTTCATCTTCAGTAACGATCTCTGGGTAATAGGGAGGCTGAGAGGAGATGGTGCAGGTCAAGTGCCTTAAGACAGTGTCAGGAGGAAGCACTTGAGACGGGCCCTGTGGGATAATTCCTCCTTGCTGCCACTCTGACCTGAGGTTCACCCATCTGTCTTCTCCACCTCCAGCTTCTCTCTCTCACCTGGATGACATCATCAGGCCCCATCTGATCTCCCCGCCCCCTCCCAAACTTCCAACCTCTGTAGGACAGCGATCTTCAGCTTCTGAAAGCTCAGCTCACTGCACATCCCTCCCCAGCTACTCACAACCTAGGGACCCAAGTCACCAAGCCTCAGTCTGGCATTCAAGGTCCCCAGGCCGTCCAACATGCCCCCTCTGCTCCAGATGGCCCCATCTTTCATCACCTCCCTCCATAGCCTCCTTCTGACCTCCTCGCCTTGCCCAGGCTTCTGAACTCTTCCTTGGTACATCTTGTCTCATCTGCTCCACCAGCAGGAATCCAGCCCTTCCTTAAAGGTCTGGCACATAGTCTGCCCCTTTCTGCCTTCTCTGACCACTCCAGCCCTTCGCCTGGGTCCCGGCTGCAGTGTCCACCCTGGATTGTTCTCCCATTGTTGGCAGCCTGTAGGGACCATCACTCTGACTCAAGGGATCCACCCAAGTCCCTGAAGAAGGGAAGAGCCAGAGGTTAGAGGAGAAACGGCGTCCCCCTTCTCGACAATCTCCTATACTGCACCAAGCCCCAGTCAGTGCTTTTAAAATGTTCCCGGGATGACTAGGGGAGTTGTTTGCAAGTCTTCCTCAGCCTCTGGGGAGGTGGCTTTGGAGAAATTAGGATGGCTGAGGAAGGAGACAGCGGCGGTGGGGGCAGCAGAACAGGGAAGGGTAAGGTGTCACCGTCCAGCCCAGCCTAGAAAGGCTCTGTGTCCGACACTGTGGCAGTGCTAGGGGAGAAGTACCAGTCTGAGCGGGGAGGGAGCCATGTTTAAGCAAGGTCTCATGTCATCTGCAGGCAGCAATCCTCTGGGGTTGAAGAAGTTGGGGTGGTGGATGAAGGGAAGGCAGTGGCTTTGGCAGGAGAAAAGTTGTCCGAGGCAGCAGAGGATTTTCCAGCTGGGGTCTCCCCAAGTCACAGCCCCGTCATCCAGAGTAGGTAGTGAAGAGTGGCAATGGGATGCGGCCCACAGCCCAAGTCCTAGGGCCCTCGCCCTTTCCGTTACTGCTCTGGGACTGGCCCTGTTGTCACAGCTTTCTTCACTGTGACCAAGTGACCATCAGGGGCTCTCTGAGGGGGCTGGGGGGCCAGCAGAGCCCCCGCCCCCCCAGTGACTTGCTAGATGACTTCCTGCTTGGTGATGGTAGGCTGTGGGATTGCAGAGGGGGGCTTGACAATTGTGGTGATGGCTCCTGGCAGGAGCTTGTAGGGCTCAGACCCTGAGCCACCCGGCGGCGAGGGCTGTGGAGTCTCAGGGGTGGCTGGAGGGATAGAGAGACAGACAGGGACTGCTCAGAATGCCAGCCCTTTGGGGAGTAAATGAAGAGCCCTGGGAAAGTTCTGCCCCCTCTCTGAGGCTTTGTTTCCTCTTCTACAAAATGAGAGAATTAGACTAGATTCTCTCTAAGGTCTCCTACAGCCCAAGCCTTCTGAGTCCCGGATCACCAAGTCTAAGTTCCATAAGCTCTGGAAGGCTGCGGCTGGGCCAGGTTCTGTGGTCAGAACCCTTTGCCCAGGTCCCCACAATCCTCATATCCTCCACCATTTGGGGGCCCAAGTCTGACTCCCTAAGGACAACAGGACATGTGACATCCTTTGTTGGAGAAAAGAAACAACAGTAGATGAGACCCAAGGGTCTGCCTAACTGGCTCAAAAAGTACCATTTCTTTGATGTTTAGATAGATGAGTAACAGAAACTAATGGCCCCACCCCCATTACAAGTTCAGAAAGTAATTTTGACTGTGACCCACTTGGCCAACTTTATTCAATGGCCAGCCTTCCCAAAGAACAATCTCAATGAAAGGCAATCTCATTTTAGTGGACCAGCTCACCCCAGTGATAATCTTACTCTTTGAAGAACTTTGCTGAATGACAAACTCACTCTTGTGAGACTTCACCTCAGATGACAGTCTAGCCCAGTGGAGGTCCTCACCCAATGAATAGTCTCACCCAATTGTCTAATGGATAGCCTTACCCAAGCGGGTGGTTTTACTTCAATGAACAATTTTGCCTAGTGGACAACATCACCTAACGGAATTCTCACCCAATGGACAGCCTCACCTAGTGGATTACCTTATCCCAAGGACAGCTTTGTTCATTGGGGGCTTCATGCAATCACCTCGCTGAATAAGCAGCTTTAACAAATGGACAGTCTCATCCCTCATTCCCTACCCTGGAGCACCGAGCAGGGTCTTATTCCATTTCCCATCTTCTGGACCCAGCCTTCTCCAGATTCCCTCTTAGGCCCCACCCTCACCCCTTCCTGGGTAGAGCCCAAGTTGCCCACCTGCCTGCCCCCTGGGTCGGGGCCACTCACACATCTGTCCGTTGCTGAGGTGAGCAGGCATCGTGTTGGCAACGATGACATTGGTGCCCATGTGTTCCTGCATCAGGTGAGGGTGCAGGGGGTGATGGGCATGAGGTGCATCACTGGAGGACCCTGCAGGTAAAAGGGGTACTCAGTGAGGACGGAGAGTCTGGGATAAAGGCCAAGGCCTTGAGGCACCATCTTCCTCAAGTGCGGCCAATCAACCTGCCCATCCAATCTTCACGGTGCCTATTGGGTTCCAATTTCTGGGTTAGTAAACTTCCATTTGAGATGCCTTCCATTCCTATCCACAGGCTTCATGAAGGTATTGAGAGGACCAACGAACCAAGAGAAAAAAAGTGATTTGAAAGGAACAAGGAGCATATAAGAAAGCTGTGAGATCATTTAAATATTGCAATAAGTAGCGTATTGATTGCATGTGAATATAATGGATTCAATCAATGACTCTCAAAGCTTCTTGGTATGCAAGTCCATTAACCATTTGGTCCCAACTAACCTTTCAGCCACATCTGAAGCCCATCTTACCTGCTTATAGCATCTATGAGTCCCCTGTATCGTCCTAGCTCTGTGCTTTTGCTTCTGTGTTGCTTCCACTAAAGATGTCTTCTACCCCTCCTTCACCACCCGCCCACCAATATCCCCAAGTCCAAATTCCAGCTCACATATTTCCTCCTTTGGGAAGCATCTCCTGATTCTCCCCAGTTCAGTTGCAAGTAAACCTCTCCTTCCTTGGAATTCCCATAGTTATTTATCTGTAACCCATCTTTTGGGAACAATCACTTCTGTCTGTGAGCATTACAATTACAGGTGCATTTTTCTTCTCTCTTTGAGGTCCTAGCAAAGTGTCTGGAACACAGTAACTGCTTCAAAAAATGTGTCAGAGAATGATAGTACCATATATATAGAGTATGGTTTGGTAATAGGCTATGGTCACTAATACGACAACAATGGAATTTCAGGGCTTGCAAGGGGCATCTAAAGTATACCTGTTTCAATGATAGCTATCAATTATTGAGCATCTATTATGTGCCAGGTACTATTTTACAGCACTTTTCACGTTTGACATAATTTAATCCCCAGAACAATCCTGTATAGTGGGTACCACTATTAACCCATTCTACAGATGAGATGGCAGGGCCCGAAGAGATTAAGTATTTTACTCAAGGTTATCTGGTAACAGAACCCAAGCTTCTTCCTGATCCTGATCTCAATGACACCTGATTCATCACGACCCCACATTCACAGGGTCAAAGTGAGAATGAAATAAGTTACCATATGACAGTGGTTCTCAGTTGGGAGTGATTTTGGCCCCTCAGGGACCTTTGACAATATCTGAACATTTGTCACCACTGAAGGAGTGCTACTGGCATCTCATGGTTAAGGACCAGGCCTGTGGCTAAACAAGGTACAATGAGGTGATTCTTTGCCCCTACTGCAAAGAATTATCCAGTCCTAAGTATCTGCTGAGATCGAGAGACCTTGCCCTCGGCCATCACCAGTAACTACGTTGCCTCCAAAATCTTAAGTTCAAGCATCTTCACTTAGACCCCGCCTCCTACCCTTCCAGCTCACCTCCTCTAGTACCATCACGGCAAAAATTCCTCAGCCCTATTGAGGCCGTCATTTCACTGACCTCCACTTTTCACTGTCACCCATCTTCTTTCCCCTTAGTCCAGCCAAGAGTCTGCAGCCCATCATTATAATCACTCCCGTGCAATCAACTTCAGCTCTCTCCCAGCTCCCCTTCTTACCAAAACGTTTTCAAAGGGCAGTCTACTCCTGCTGTCTCCACTTCCTCACTTTCCAACTGGCTAAGTCTGTAACCTCCTCCCCCCCCCCCCCCCCCAATCTGGTTTCCTTTCCCACGGTCTTCTGACACTGCCCTCAACACAATCGCCAAGAGCCTCCTTCCTCCCCCTGTGGAATTTAACACCATTAAATGCTCAGTCCCCACTAAAACACACTCTTCTCTTGGATTCTGGGACTCCCCCTGGCTTTTCTCCTATCCCCCTGGCTGGTCTTCCTGCATCTCCTTCTATGGCACCTAGTTTTGGGGACACTACAAAGCTGCCTCTCACCCTCAGCTTTGACTTGTTCGAGCAACAGACTCAAACATCCATTTGCCTCCTGGATAACTCAACCTGGATATCTAACAGGCCTCTCAAGCTTAACGAAGGTCCAAAATGGATCTCTCATCCCTCCCCACCACCACCATCCCCAGCCTCAGACTGTTTTTTCTCAGTCTTCCCCATCTCAGTAAATTACTCCACCTCCATTCCTGTTCTTGAAAGCAAACATATAGGTTTCACCCTTGTCTCTTCCCCTTCCCCTTACTGCCCTCATCTGATCAATCAGCAAATCCTGTGGGTTCTTCCTCCAAACAGATGTTCAAGTTCATCTACGCTGATCAATTTCCAGTCATGCCTTAGTCCAAGCCTCCTTGTCCTTCCCCTGATTAAAGACAGTGACATTTCTCAGGGGTCTCCTGTCTCCACTTTGCTCCCCCGAAATTCACTTTCTACCCAGCAATCAGGATAGTTTAAAACAGTAGTCTGAATTTTCACTCTTCTTATAAGAGCTGCAATGAGAATACAATGCAAATTTCTGAACATAGCCTCTAAGGTGATGTCTATGATTTGGTTTCTGCCCAATCTCCATCTTCATTTCATACAGCTCCTCCCATCTCACAACCTTATCTTTCTCGAACACACAAACCTCTCCTGCTTCAGGGCGTTTTGCACTAGTTACTTCTGCTTGGAATGTTTCTCTCTTGGCTTTTAAATGTTCTCTTTCCTTCCATCAGGTCCGTGGCATAAAAGTCACCACTTCAGAGAGGTCTGCCTTGGCCAGCCAATCTAAAGAGGCTCCTTTTTAGTTATACGCTATTGTATTACCTGGTTATTTCAAAATCTGTAGTTGCCATTTGTATTATATACTGGATTATCATCTGTTCCCATGAGTCTTTATACAGTGGCATGCACACGCACACTCAAACACACACACACATATACACAACCTCTGGGAGGACAGAATCTTGTTCTCGGCTGAACCTCCGGCACTTAGAACAGTGACTAGAACATGCTAGCTTCTCAGCACCTGAATTAACAGACCATTGTCCCCATTTTCCTGATGAGGAAACTGAGGCGCAGGTAGGTAAAGGGATTTGCCTAAAGCTACAGAGTGAGGAAGTGATGGAGCTGAGAGGTGAACTCAGGGGTACAGGAAGCCTGTCTCTTGGAAAGGCACCCCTCCCCCCCACAGCCCCGCCCACCTCTCAGCCCCTCCTGGGCCGGGCACCGACCTCCCAGCAGCATCTCCTGCAGCAGGTTGTCTATCTTGGCCATGCCGAAGAGCTTGATGAACTGGATCTGCTCGATCATCTGCCAGGTGATGCTCTGCAGGGTGGGCAGCAGCAGGAGCAGCTCGCCGAAGCGGCCGCGCGAGTCGTACTGGCGGTCATTGATGTAATCCTCCAGGCTCACCTGCACCTGAGAACGCAGCCTCTTGATCTTGCCCGGGTCGCTCAGCCCCTTGGCATCTGCAAGGGGAGGGCTCGTGCAAGGCAGGGCTGCAGGGCCCACCTGGAGTGTCTGGGGAGGTGGGACCCGGCGTCCCCTGACTTCTGGGACCCTGATACCTGGGACCCTGATACCGGGGACCTAGTGGCCCAAGGTCACATAGGGAGTCCTCAGCAGTTCTGGGGCAAGGATTCAGGCTCCTCAAGAACCAGAGTACACTAGTGCAAGTTGTAGCTTCCCGGACTCAGGCAGAAAAAGTTTTCTGTCACATTTCCTAAGATGCAGAACTAGGAGAAGGGAGTGGAAGATGAAGGGTAGGACTTTAGGAACATACCCAGGAGGGTACCTTGCAACCTTCTCATCTTAAAGGTGGGGAAACCGAGGCATGGAACCAGGAAAGGACTCGGCCCAGGTCACACAGCCGCTTGTTGGCAGATCCATGATGTGGAATTAGGGTTCCTGACTCCCAGGTAAAGTCCCACCATCCAGACCTCAGCACCACTGCTTCTGCTGACTTAGAATAGTCTCTCCCCTTCCCTGCTCCCTTACCTGTGTTGTCGTGGAGTCTCAGCTTGGTTTACACCTCCTTCTCCATTCCACCCTCCCAAGTCTGCACTCTGAGTGTCCATGGTGTCCCCAAACTTCTGTGGCTTTTCCATCACTACTGAGCACACAGGATGTCATTGTTTCTTCCACTAGACTATGAGCTCTGTACAGGCAGGCATACGTCTCTTTTGTCTTTTTAAACCCACCACCTAGCACGATGTGTTGTCAGTGTTTGTTGAATAGATAACTAGATGAAGGATGGGTACATGGATGGAAGGATGAGTGAGTGAAAAAAAAACAATGGATAAATTCCAGATCCTTAACCGAGAAAGTGATTCAAGCGGTTATCCAGTATTAAACTCAATCTTCATGGAGGTAATACATGTATTTCCTCTTTTATGGATAAAGTAAGTAGCAGAAAGAGAATTTCACCCACATCTCCAGTCCAGGGCTCTCTCTCCTGGGCCATGTTTGTGCATTCTTTCATTCAGTCAATAAATTTTTACTGAGCACCACCCACGTGCCCTGCCCTGTCCTAGGTCACCTGACCCTCCAAGCCAGGCTGCTGACCCTGACTCAGCATCTGTAGTCCTACACATCTTACTGCGCAGTTACTATCCATCCAGCCCCACGCCGCCGAGCACCACGGGGGAGACAGCCTGGGCCAGGCTCTCGAGGAAACTAGAACTAGAAATATTAGCCCCTCAGGAAACAGGGAATAGCGTGTGATAGGTAGGAACATGGGCTTGAGAGCTGGAAAGTCTGAAGTTCAGATCTGAGCTCTGCCACTTCCTGGTTGTGTGACCTCGGGTAAGTTCATTGATCTCCCTGTTCCTCAGTTGTCTTATCTGCAAAATGGTGATAATAACAGTTCCTCCCTCACGGGTACTATGTTGCAAGTAACAAGCGAGATTATCCACAGAAAGCGGTTAGAATGGTGCCTTAGCGAGCACTCCAGAAACAGTGCTCATTTCCTCTTCACTGTTTTTACTAGAGGCGATCTCCACGCAGGGAGGGGCTGGCACTAAGGGCAGTGTCTGGCACACAGTAGGTCCTCTCTAACATGGAAGGAGGGAAGGAAGCAAGCAAGCTTTTGGAGCCCAGGCATCTATCTTGACATCGTGAAATGAAATCACGCTTTGCACAAGGCACAACCATAATGACGTTGTGTAAAAATGTAGGTGGAAAGTCAGCAGATGGAATGGGGAGAGTGGGGACACATTATCTTCATCCTGCTAAGGGTGAGGAGATATTGCCTACAGTTGATGGGACAAGAAATAAAAGCATAAGTGCAAGACATTACAAAGGCAATCAGTAGAGACCCTGAAATAGCAAGAAAAATATATTTGGAGGATGGGGAGAAAAGATGGGAGTGGTGACAGAGAAAAGTGCAATCCTCAACTATCACAGGTGGAAAAATATGTTCTAAAATGGATAAATGAAGAAATAGAAGGGTTAGCACTTTATTTAGAGCTGGAGAGGTAACTGCCAGAAGAAACAGTCAAATGAATGGGAAAGAGTTCCCCCTGGGGAGTAGGCTTTGGACAGGAAAAGTGGGATGGGGAAGACTATTTCCTTTTTAAGTACGTGTAGATATTGTTTTGATTTAAAAAATTTTGAGGAAAAGAAAAGAAGGATGGTAGGAGGTAAGGAGCAGAAAGCAGGGAGGAAGGGAAAGAAGGGTAAAGTGGGAAAGAAAAAACCAAGCCTCTGGAGTCAGCGTGCCCCATCAAGTCACATCAGCCCTCTGAGCCTGGATCCTTCTCATCTGTTAAGTGGAGCTAATAAAAATGACCTATCTTGGTTGTTGTACTAAAGAGATGAGGCAGTGAACTCAGGTATGTGACCCAGTAGAAGTTTGACAGAGGGTCTGGAGCATCAGGGGAGGGTGGGAGAGGTGGGCTGTACCTGGGTCAAAGAAAATGATGGCTTTGAGGCAGGCGTACTCATTGTCATCAATCTGCAGCTCCTGAAAGGGCAGCACCAGCTCGTCCAGGATGCGCACGGACACCCGGCTCATCTCTGCCAGCTCCGGGCAGTGCCGAGGGACGATGTAGTCATTGCCTGGATGGGTTGGGAAGGAGAAGGGATGGGGAAGCCACCTGGGTGTACCCCTCTCCCCTAGCTTTGGACAGGCCCTGCCGTTGGCAGTTATAATGCAGCTTGTGCCCATGGGAGGAGGGGCCTGTGGGGATTGTCTCGCCCATTTTACAGATGAGGAAACTGAGGCCCAGATTAAAGGAATGAGCTGCTTGCAGTCATTGGACTGGGCCTGAAGTCTGCTTCCTAGGACCTCCATCACATCACCCAAGCTCCATTCTTCAGTGCGACATAAGACCCACAAGCCTGATGACATTCAAGGGCCACTTGAGAGGCATATAAGCACCAAGGATAAGGGCTCAGATTCTGGAATGAGAATGCCTGGGTTGAATCTTGCTTCTACCACTGACTAGCCAGATATATCTGGATAAGTCACTTTCTGTGCCTCAGTTTTTTCATCTGTAGAATGGGAATAAATTATAGAGCTTACCTCATAGGGTTGTCGTATTGCCATATTAAAGGGGTCAGTATTTGTAAAGTACTCAGACTAGGGCCCATGGTGTGCCCTATATAAGCATTTAAAATAATAAACAAACATGCTATGAAGGTGTAGGTGACATAGGCTGGGGGTTTGTGCCATTCCTGGCTGCCTTTTGCTCCTACTCCACAAAGCACATCAGAATGCACAGGCTATTCCAGGGCTGACCCTGACTGTGCTCTAACTTTAATGCTGGGGAATTTAATTCCTCGAGTCCACATTTCTTTGCATCTAAATGGGCTTTCCTGTTGAGAATACTGAGGACAAGATCGTTGTTGATCTGTCTCTCTCACTCCCGCACACCACAGCGGATATCTCCCAGGGCCCGGGTGTGCTCTGCACTGGGCACACCCTCTGCAGAGCCCTGGCTGGGCAGGCAGCATCCTCACCTAGAAGCAGAACGTCCTTGAACACCATGGAGCGCTTGGTGGCTCCAAGCAGAAGGTGCTCACCAGCATGGGCTCTGAGCAGGGCCACCTGGAAGAGAGAAGGGATGGCGTCTGGTGTCCACACCCCTGGGAAGGGTCCACACCCTTGGAAAGGCATCTGCACCCCTGGGAAGGTGTCTGCACTCCTGGGAAGTCTGCTTCCGGCCAACTCAATGACCCTGGGCAGGTCAGCTTAATGCCTTCCTTGCCTTTACCTGCCTGAACTATAAAATGGGTATCAGAAAACTGCTGCCTTGGGACTTCCCTGGCAGTCCAGTGGTTAAGACTCCACGCTTCCACTGCAGGGGGCATGGGTTCGATCCCTGGTTGGAGAACTTTCCCACATGCTATGCAGTGTGGAAAAGAAAGAAGGAAAGAAGGAAGGAAAGAAGGAAGGAAAGGTGGGGGGAGGGAAAGAAAAGAAAACTGCTGCCTTCCTCCCATAACGGATAAAACTGCCCTAGAAAGCGGGGAGGATGTGCTCAGAGCCAGAAGACCAAATGCTAGATTTGTCCTTGAACGGCTGTGTTGGGGGTAAACTGCCATTCAACTGTATGGCTGGTAAAACTGTAACAACAGTATGGGTGTTTTTTTTTTTTTTTTTTCCAGCAGAGACTTAAAGGCTTTCATCAGACTTCAAGAGGGTCTACAAACCCCCAAATGTAAAACTTTTAGGGTTTTTCTTGGGGTCCTGAACTCCTATGCATGCATCGGCTATGAAAGATGATGAAGAGTGTTTTCTAAAAACACGGACTCTTAGGCCCTACTACCAGACATGCTGATTCTATATGTTTGGGGTAGGCCCAAGGATCTGAAATTAACAAGCTCCTCGGTTGACTCTGATGCACAGTTGTGTTTGGGAAATCATTGCTCCAGAAGACGTCCAGGGCATCCACCCACTTGGCACTGGAAGATTCTAGATTCTGAGGAAGAGTTATAAGAATCTGGACATGAATCTTGGTTCCTGAGGCAAAGGTGTGAGCACTGGTCCTTGGCGGGGGATCTGCTTGACCGACCCCTTCCCTGCAGAGAGGACAGGCAAGCCTTGGAAGACTGAAGTCTGGGGTGGGAGCCCCGCCAGCGCACAGGAGCACATCGCCTGCCTTTTCAGAACCACCTGCTTCAGTGAGGACCAAAGGCTGGGGCTGGTCAGACGGTAGCAGGCTGGTGGCCTCAGGGACCTTATCTGCAAGAGTGGGTTAGGGAGTTCAGAAGTTCTTTAGCAAGCTGAGCTAGGGAGCAAAGTGCTTTTATTCATTAATTCATTGGATCACTCATTCTTTTAGTCTTCAAATGTTGAGCGCTTGCTGACACTTGTTTGGGGACACAGTGGTGAAAGGAAAGGTAAGGAGGGAGGAGGAGAAAAAAGAAAGGAAGGAAGGAAAGAAGGGAAAAGAGAGAAAGAAAGAAAAATAGATTGATGGAGGGAGGGAAGGAGGAAAAAAGGAACGTGAGGGTCATGTGATAGAGAACAATGGGGCAAGAGCCACTGCATTAGATGGGGAGATCATAAAAGGCCTCTCTAAGGAGGTGAAGTTGTTCTAAGGCCTGGAAGGTATCTGGCACATAGGAAGCATGTGATAAATATTTGTTTGGGAGGGAGGAATAGGTGAATGAATGAGCCAACTACTTAACATCCTCGCCAGATCGAGCCCCTCCTGCAGCCATGCCCTTACCTTGTCTGTTCCCCCATGATTAAGCCTGGTGAGGGTGACAGGAAAAGAGGAGAAATGGCAAACAGCCTTGGAGGGGACAGCTCCCTTTCCCTGACCAGGACAAAGGGAGGCCAAAGGATGCTGATTATTGAGCACTTCCTATATGCCAGGCACCGTGTAGGACTTCCATCACTCACCCCAGTGGCTCTCCAATTGAGAGGCAGAAGACCTGGATTCAAACCCTGTGGCTGCCTTGCTCGGTGACCTTGGGCAAATCGCTCTTTCTTTCCAAGCCTCAGTCCCCTCATCCAATGCTACCCAGCCTTCTAGGTTTCAATGGGTTTTTGTCCAAAACCAATCAAGAAGCAAGCAAGCTCGGAACATCATTCCTGGGGCACTGTTGACGACAACGCCCCCCCACTTCTCCCAGGTGTGCCCCACCCATCTCGGGCAAGATGAGTTCCTTATATACCACGAGTGGGGAGCTAGGAACCCTCCTGGCCCTGGATCCAGCCCCCTAACATGGCAGCTGTCCTGGGGGGGGGGGCAGGCAGGGGGGTGGGATGTTAATGATTATTCCGTGTTACCAGCCACCCATCACTGCTCTCCGAGAATGCTCTGAGCCCCAGCCAGGGAGGTTTGGGTGGGAAATCGAGGTTAACAATTGCTCAGCTTGGGGGGATCTTGTTGCCCTGCTGAGCCCCTGGGAAGGAACAGGAGCGATTAAACATTAATGCGGACTCTCCAGCAGAGGGGACCAGGGCCAGAACACAAGGAGCAGGAGAAAGGCAGGGGCAGCTCGGCCAAGATCCCTACGTTGTCATCCCTCCCAAAGCAGAGAAGAATCCATGTGAGGGGCCGTCCGATCTAGCCCTGGTGTGAGGGTGAGGACCAGCCAAACCAGGGTCTTCACAGCGTGTCCCCCCAGGTGAAACTAACGTGTTTCAGGAGAGCCTGGGCATCAAAGGACTTTGAAAAGCCTTGGGCTTCCCAAGGTTCAATGGCTGCCTTGCCTGAGGATGTCTCAGAAACTTTAAAGGACTGACATGCGTTGCCAATCTTTTGTGCAGATGTACAAAACAGAGAAGCAAATGCACCAGGAGCCAGTACCTGGAACGCTGTTCACTGGTGCCCCCCAGCTTCCCTCAGAGCTGGAATGTGACTCAGTCCAGCTCATCTTTCCCAAACAGGGAAAGTGTGCGGAGGCATCAGGGGAGCCCTGGGCAGGTGCTACCATTTACAATATCTCAGAAACTCAGTGGTCCTCAGCCCCTGCCCATCAGCCCCCTTTCTCCCCTGGGGCATTTTTTGGTATTCCAAAGAAGGTGTTTTGGGAAATAAAATGCTGAGTTAATAAAATGCTGAGTTAATGGGGCACCTACACAGTCCCAGGTCATAGCAGGCCTCCCTAAGTGTCAGTTTGTTCCTTGTACCCTGTAGGATAGGACTGTGTAGCTGCCCCATTACACCTCTTACACTTTCCAAATGGTAAGTGGGTGATTGGGATGGACATATACAGACTCCTATATATAAGGTAGATAACTAATAAGAACCTGCTGTAGAGCACAGGGAATTCCACTCAATACTCTGTAATGTCCTATATGGGAAAAGAATCTTAAAAAAAAAAAGTGGTTGTATGTATATGTATATGTACTGATTCACTTTACTGTACACCTGAAACTAACACAACATTGCAAATCAACAATACTCCAATAAAAGTTTTTTTTAAATGGTAACATCCTCAATCCTCCCAACCGTTTTCTGAAGTGGATATTACAATTCCCACTTTACAGATAAGAAAAATGGAGGCTCGGAGAGAGGAAGTACTTTGTCCAAGGTCACACAGAGAATCTATCTTAGAGCCAGGGCTCAAGCCCAAACCTCCTGATCCCTGCCCCTGAGCCCCTACCAACATCCTCCCCAGGAGAGCTGCCTGGGGCAGTGGTGCAGTGGCTACTGGCCTGGACTTTGAAGCTTGCCTGCCTGTTCTTTTTTTTTTTAATGAATTTATTTATTTATTTATTTACTTATTGGTTGTGTTGGGTCTTTGTTGCTGTGCGCTGGCTTTCTCTAGCTACGGAGAGCCGGGCTGCTCTTCATTGGGGTGCATGGGCTTCTCAATGCAGTGGCTTCTCGTATTGCAGATCACATGCTCTAGGCACTTGGGCTTCAGTAGTTGTGCCACGCGGGCTCCGTAGTTGTGGCTCGCAGGCTCTAGAGTGCAGGCTCAGTAGTTGTGGCACATGGATTTAGCTGCTCCGTGGCATGTGGGATCTTCCCGTACAAGGGATCGAACCCGTGTCCCCTGCATTGGCAGGCGGATTCTTAACCACTGCGCCACCAGGGAAGTTCCTGCCTGCCTGTTCTAATACCAGTTGTGTTGGATACGAGCTGTGTGACCTTGAGTAAGTTAATTAACCTCTCTGTGCCCCAGTTTCATCACCTATAAGATGGTCATAATAATAGCACTTACCCCCTAGGGTTGTCGGAAGGATTTAATGAGCTAATATTTGTAAAGTGATTTAAACAGCTCTGGGCACACATGAGCACTATGTGTGTTTGTTAAATAAAAATCAGTCTAGTCCAAGGCTATATCCCAGGTGGGCCCGCACTGCCTGCAGACCATGTCCACCCTCACCTGGTCATCCAGGGGGAGGTCACAGAAAGCTGGGATGTACTTGGCCCACTCGACCAGCACCAGCAGCTGCTCTTTCATGGACTCACACACGTCTGCTATGCTGGCGATCTTCTTTGCCCGAATGTCTCCATTGATTCCAGAGACAGGGGAGGTGATCTGCGGGAGATGAAGGAAAGCGCTGGGGATGGCCGGGCGCTCCCTATATTCTCTGTCCCCTGCACAGAGCCCCCACCCTGGAGTGTTTTCCTGTCTGGAAAAGGGGAGCTGCACTGTGGGTGCCTTCTCAGCTCTGAAGGAAGCTCAGGGGAACTGGAAAGGGAGGACGCTGAAGAGGCAGTTATGGGGGAAGAGGGCTCTCTCTGGACCTTTATCTGCTGCCTGCCCCCTGTCCCCTCCTCTACCAGCTCCTCTGAACCCCAAGGAACCTCTCAGCCGTAGAGGAGAAGCAGAGCAAAAATCCTCCTCCTCACTGGATAAGTGAAGAAACCACTGCCCAGAGAGGTGCTGTGCCTTGCCCAAGGTCACACAGCAAGAGGTTGGCTGAGCCCTCTGTGCTACTCTGTCCACTTGTCTACTCCTCTTTTCTCTTGGGGCTAAGCTGATCTCAGGCCCTCAGTGAGAGAGAAAACTGCTTGGCTTGCTGAATGCAGGCCCCCTAGGGCCCCTGAGTACCACTATGGGTTCGAGTCTTCGCTATTAAACCGGCTGAGTGACCCTGGACTCAGTTTCCCTTTTGTGATATCCGAGGGCCCTCCTGCCTGCTGCTCCAGAGCCAGGCTGGGGCGGTCAGGGGTGGAGTTGAGACTCCTCTTTGGGGTAAGGGATCCCCAAGTGGGTGGCGGGTCTCCCAGTACCTGCTGGGACAGGACCTCGGCTTGCAGAAGCATGTTGATGGAGGGCAGGCTGCTGTCCTCATAGCTCGACCTGCGAGTGCTGATCCGGTCCCGCTCGTTCTGGACGGCTGTAAGGAGGCAGAGAGAGGTGAGGGGGGTAGGGGTAGAGGTGGTCCCATGACATGAGGCGTGGCTGAGGAGCAAGAGGAAAGACAGGGCTGTCCTGGAACAAAGGAAACAGGGTTGGAGGTGGGACTTGGGGGTGGAGTGGGGGGCAGAGTGTCCAGGGGGCAGAGCCCAGATCAGCACTTGGGACTGAGGGGAGATGGATCCTAACCCAACTTATGGAAGGACTTCCCAAGCGCCACAAGGGCCCGCCCCAGTGGGGTGGTGTAGGAGTGATCCAACCATCGCTGGAGGCGTGCAAAGTTGTGATGACTTGGCAGAGGGCTTAAGGTGGGTCTTGAGTTTTGAGGAGGAGATCTGCCTAGATGACAGGATTTCAAGCTCTGTTTTGGAAAAGGGTCCCTTTCTTTCCAGATAAAAGTGGATAAAAGAAGCAAAATGAATTGCTCTGGGTGACAGAGATGGTCCAGGGATTCCTGAGTACAGAGGCAGCAGGCCCAGACTAGGGGGTCTGGGGGCCCCACCTGCCCTGGCGGCCTCAGCCATCAGCAGGAAGTGCACGTGCTCTAGACGAACCTTCTCAGAGGCAGCATGGGAAAGCTCTGGCTCCCTCCTGCCCCACCATGGGGCTCTCTCCCAGGAAGTCAGAGATCCAGGGCCTCTGTCCACCAGGTGCCCACACCCCGCTGTGCGTTCCCATCCAGCTCAGTCCTGGCCTAAGATGTAAGATGGTCCTTCGGCTGCCCTGGCCCTGGCCCTTGGAGTCCGGGAGGCCTCACAGCGGAATATTTTTGAAGCTGGAAGATGGGAGGACGAGGTAACAAGGGACCTGGATTCCTGTTGGGATTCGCCACTCACTCTCTGTGTGCTGGTAGGGATCACACCCTCTCTCTGGGCCTCGGTTTCCCCACTGATAAGCTTTTCTCTCCCAAACCTGCTCCTCTGAGTCCTTCCCATCTCAGGAACAGGCAGGTTTATTCTTCCTCCCAGCGTGGGAGTCTTGCTATACGTCCTTCTCTCACCTACCCCCTCAGCTCATGCTCCAAATGCCGTCACTAATCCTTGCAAAATCCACCTGCGGCTCCCCCTCTGGGCTGGGTCCTGGGGCAGTTCAGACCCTCTTCACTGGTTGCTTTGCTTCTGGCCTTGCCCCTGCAGTCTGTGCACCTCTTGCAAGACAAAAGGATCCCCTAAAACCCAACTCAAGTCATATCCCTCCACTGCCCCAAACCAGCACCTCCCCCTCTCACACGGAGTAAAGCCACAGCGCCTCCCCATGGTCCTGCCTCTCCTGTCTCTCGCATCTCGATTTGACTCTCTCTGCCCGTCAAACCTGCCTCCCCGCTGTTCCTAGGACTCACTCTCCCTCAAAGCCTTCACCACTGCTGTTCCCACTGCCTGGAATTCTCTTCCCCCCTCAGCTAGGCTTCTTCTTCCCTGCAAATGTCACCTTCTCAGAGACACCTGCCCTGACCACCCTGCCCTGTGTGGCATCCCTCCCGCAGGCTCTGCCCTTTCTCCTGCTTTATTTTTCTTCTTGGTACTTATTCTTTGTTCCCTTCTTCACTCTCTGTCTCTCTAAGAGAAGGGAAGCCCCAGAAAGCCAGAATATCATCCCTCTTGTCCACTGCTGTAGCCCCGGCAACTAGAACAAAGCCTGGCGCACAGTAGGTGCTCAATAAAGATCTGTTGAGTGGCTGAAAGAAGGTGCTGGATGAGACAAGCTCTGATTCTTGGGCACATCCTACACCCTGTTTTTCAATAGAACATTGGCATCCCGCTATTCAACTCTCTCCTGATTTCACACATTGTTGAAATTCGAGAATGAAAGTCAGATAGTGTAAAGGGAGCCAGGGAGTTAGTGGGATATAATAGAGGTCCCATAGTGAGAAATCTCCTCTCATTAGACCCACCACCCTGGAAGGGGGTCAGCTCCCAGCACCACTCCCCTGCCCGAGTCTCGCCCAGCCCGCAACACCCCTCCCACAGCTGCCAGCCCGCACCCATCAGGGCGCCAAGTGGCGGCAGGCCTAAGAAAAGGGCTGCTGTCAGCAGCTGGGGATTGGGCTCCTCAAGGTTAGGCCTGCGTTATCAGTGCCCAGTGTGAGCTCAGTCATGGAATGATGTTTTCCAATGTTTGCTCAGTATTAGCAGGGTCGGGGACCTAATGTAACTTCTATTGAATATTAACCGGCCCGGGCAGAGGCGTAGAGGAGGACGAGCCTGTCTTCCGAGAGAACCCCTGAGTGGGGGTGTGGGGATGGGGGGTGGGTGCTGGGCTGGGGTTCCTAAGAAGGGCCCATCAGACGGCCCCTGGCCTACTGCCAACTTGCACCTCCTGCACCCCTGGTCCTGCTTCCTGGGCTGGATTTCTGATGCCAGGAGTCGGACATTTGTCGTGGGTCTGTTAGCTGCGGTCCAGGTAGGTGTAGGTTTACAGGAAAGAATCTGTGACCCGCTTCTGACTGCTGTGGAATATCCTCTGGCCAAACTTATAAGACTTTGAGATTTAGAGCCCTTCCCTGTGGTTGAGAGGAAGTTTCAGGAATCTAGACCAAATCTAGGTGCCTCTCAAGGCCATCACTCCTAGTTTTCATCCAGGGACCTTGGTATCTGCCACCTCTCGGGAGCCTGAGCTGTAGTCCTGACTCCCCTGCCTCCAACCCAATCACATCACCTCTCTGGCCTCAACTTCCCCATCTGTAAAATGGGGAGGGGGTAGATTTGATGATCTCGTATATACCCGACTGGTTTATAAATGCTACTTTTGCAGCCCATGCCTTCCTGTCCTCAGGGACAACTTTTAAGTTTTAATCCCTGGATCTTAAAAGGCCATCGAGGAAGGGAAATAAAAACTGGTCCCAACTCTCCTGACCACTGCGGCTTCCACTGAGACTCTCTCTTGGCTTTGAGAATTTCCCACCAGGCTGAGGACGGGTTCTGGGACCATAAGACTTAGGTAGAGCTAGTAATGCCCTGACTTCCCAGAAATTGACCTCAGTGGCAATGGAACACGTTGCTACCCTGACCTGTTCTCAAAGCAACCAAACAACTGCAGGTGTCATGATCTCCTGGTTAACCCAAGCATGTAAATAAGCACCAACCTTTACTAGCTCACACTCACTTGCCGTCGGCCGATTCTCCTATTCTCCTGGTGTAATGCCGCTTTCTCCGAGACAAGAAGCCATCGGCTGTTTTCAAGGCTAAGCTAAGGCAGAATGGCCAGGGGCTCTCCCTTCCTTCCAGGAGCCAGGGTCCGGGGCTGCTGCCTCTGTGGCAGCTCAGTGGGAGGACCAGGGAACAAATGCACATGTCCTGGTGGGAGGTGTGTAATTGTGCAGGTAGATCAGTGGGCGTAGAGCTGGACTCACAGAGCTCGAAGGGTTCATTATCCACCCCATCGTTTTATAGATGTGAACACTGAAGCCCCAGTGGGGCAGAAACTTCCCCAAAGTGGTACACGTGAAAGTGATTCTGAGTGTTTAACAAGATACATCTATAAAGACCAACGAGATGCAGGGCCAGGCTACCTACAGCCTAGGAAAGTAGCCATCTGCTCAGGTGAGCTGCCAAACTTTCTCCCGCCTGCCTGTCACGAGGCCTGGAATTTTAACACAAGAGAGTCATTGTCTCAAACCTAAAATCTTAGACTGTCAGGGTGATGGAATCACGGCCTTAACTGTTTGGCTCTTAGACTGTAGCTGTCAATCTTTTTCTTGCCTTCAGCTGTTCATACATGCCTCACATTCCCATTTATAATATTTCTTTCTTTCTTTTTTTTTCTTTCTGGCCACGATGCTCAGCACGTGGGATCTTAGTTCCATGACCAGGGATGGAACCTGCGTCCCCTGCAGCGGAAGCTCAGAGTCTTAACCACTGGACCGCCAGGGACATCCCCCATTCATAACATTTCTCATTCCACAGAGTCGTTCTCAAGTTCAAGGGGAGAGTGGCTCAATCCCACTGGAAACTGGGTAGGGGAGAGCAGGGGGGCATCTGCCCTTTGAAAAAGGCTCTCCCCGACTTTGAGAACCACTGAGGCCTGGATGAGAGAATGGTGGAATTGTGAGCCAGAAGGAGCCTTGGAGACCACCCACTCCTTCATAAGGACCACCGGTCCAGGTTTCCCAACAGGGCTCGTGAAATGTAAGGGTCCTGTAGGGATGAGACCCAGAAGATATTTCCCAGGGAGGCAGCAGGGGTAGAGTCGGGGAGGGGAGACTGCCGACGCCAAGTTCCCCTCCTTCCCAGAAGGCTGGGTCCCTGGATCCTGCTGTGGGTGGGGTGGGGTGTGTATGTGTTTGTACAGAACTAGACCAAGGGTTTTGGCTGGTGTGCCACAGCTGCGGGCTGGAAGTGAAGGTCTAGGAGCCAGTCCCAGGGCTGGGAAAGGTGAGTTGAGCAGAGAAGGAGACAAAGAGATTTGAAAATGAACTCAAGTTACTCAGAGAAGCAGTTAAAAGATGTTTTTGCCTCCTGAGCTTGGGCATAAAAACTTTTCAATGTTCCTGGGGTCCGGAGGGCATAGCAGGTAGCACTGAGGTATCCTCCAAACAGCAATGAACTTGAGTCCAAAGCTTTGGGTTCAAACCTGAGAGTTTGTTTTGACCAGCTGTAGGGCCTTGGGCAAGTTGCTGCACCATTCTGGGCCTCAGTTCCCTGGTCCATGAAAAGCGGGGAGGATAATAGTGCCACACAGGGCTGTCATGGGAATGAAAGGAGCAATCAGTTGTGGAAAAGCCAGGACAGGGGATTAGTATCTGCTGGTGGCAGGAGGCCAGGGAGACCCAAATAAACGTTGTGCCCCAGTGTTCCCATCCTCCTCCACCCAGGATGAGTCTGGGGTGGTGTTCCCTGCCCCTAAGATGGGAGGATGCTGGGTCACCTGATGCCCAAGAATGAAGACTAAGGAACTGGGGCACTTGACCTTGGGACAGGAGGCTCGGGAATAGAACCCACCCCCACCCCTCGCCCGCATTCCCTTTTGCTGAGTCTGGGTGGTGGGTTCTTGGATGTGTGTAATGTCATTCTCTACACTGTTTGTAATGTTTGAAATAGTATGTTAAGAAAAAACACCCAACTCGGGTGCCGTGTGGGTGGTGAAGGCAGGTAGGGGTGGTGGTGCTGGGAACCTGAGTAGCTGAAAGTGGGAGCTTATCTCTTGGAATCTTTCTCAAGACCAAGCCCAGCCCCTCCCTATGGTCAGATTTTCAGGCCCTCCCTCCTCCCAGCCATTAGCCAGTCACCCTGGGGCCTGTCACCAAGTCATAAAGTTGTGGCCACGGTTGTAAATGGCTGTCGGGAGTGGGTACGGGTGGGGCAGTAGGGTGGCAGGGGGAGGGCTGAGGCTCACCTTCCTTCTTCATGCCAGCCCGGAAGCACTTCTTGAGTCTGCAGTAGCGGCACTGGTTCCTCTTGTCTTTGTCCACCACGCACTGCCGGCTAAATCTGAGGAGGGCTTTGGATGGTTGGATGGAGAAGGGAGAGCCCTTCCCTTCCCAGGACTGAACCAGGACCCCAGCCATCTGGTTGACCTCCAGACTCCTTGCTCAAACTCTTCATCCCAGGAATTCTCCCACTAACCAACCATGAGCTAGAAAGACCCTACGGACCCTCTAACAGCCCAACCCTGTCCTGCTAAACATGGGGAAACTGAGGCTCAGAGAGGTGACACATGGCCTCAGATCACTCAGCCACAAGTACAAGGCACTGCTATTTCCAACATATCCTATAAAAGCACAGAGTGGGCTCCTGGTTGTGGGTCAGTGTCAATACTTGGTCCGCATCAGCCACTTTCCGGAGGGGGACGTGGAGTAGAGGCAGGCCCAACAGTGGTTATGGGTGGGGCCCTGAGTGTCAACCCGGGCTCTGCCGTTGACTCAAGCTGGATGGCCTTAGGCAAATTCCTAGTCCTCTCCAAGCCACAGATTCCTCATCTATGGAATGAGAATAATAACAGGAAGCACCACAGAGGGGTGCTGACAGGTGAAAATGAGATAATTACCCAAATGGGGCTCAGCACAGAATCTGTTCACAGTAAGTGCTTGTAACTCACAGCTACTGTTATCTTATTACCGCTGTTACCCAGAATGTGATGCTTTTGAAGGAGGGATCTCCAAGGCCTTGAGAGAGGTGGGAAGTCCTGGGGCCAATCCCCTATTTACCCCAGAAAAAGCAACAGGTTGGGGATGGGCTTCATCCTCCAAGGCTTCAGAGGAGGCTTGATCCTAAACCTCATGGGTCCCTATTTGCTGAATGGGAAAAATAACAATGAACTTCCGGGAACAGTTAATATAGGCAAAGACTTAGTACGGTGCCTGGCACATAGCAAGTGCTCAGTAAAGGGCCGTCACTAGCTTTACGACTAAGACGTGAGGCTTCTAGACTAGACGTTCTCATCTGGATCAGCAAGGACTAAGAAATCAGAGGAGGCTGGAAGGCCTTGAAGGGCAGACGCCTCTGGGACCTCGTCAGGGAGAAGACAGACCTTGGGGGAACATTAGCCCAAGGGCACCCATTTCCCAGCTGGAGAAATCAAGGTGCCTCACCTGCAGGAGTACATGTGGTTCTTTCTCACACTCCTCCGGAAGAAGCCCTTGCAGCCATCGCAGCTTGAGGCCCCGTAGTGTTTGCCTGTGGCCCGGTCCCCACAGATGGCGCACAGGGCGCTGACACCCAGGCTGTTGGGCGCATTGAGGTTGGCCCCTTCTGATGGGGATGTGTCTGCACCAGAAAAGAAAAGAGTGAGGATGCAGGAAGGGTGGCAAGTCATCTTCCGGAGGCCCTGCCCTCCTGGTGGTTTAGATTCGGAAACCCATATCAGCATTGCAGGGCTCTCCCCGGGGCTTCAGCCTCGGCTGGACCCGGGTGCTGTTCCACTCCCTCAAATTTCGTGGGCAAGTTCCTTGGCATCTTGGAATCCCCATTTTGCATCTGTAGCTTCGGGATGGTTGTGACCCTGACGTTGCAGAGCTGTTTGAGGGTCTGCTCCTCCCCACCGTGGACACTGCTGGCCTCCGCTTTCTCGGGGGAGGAACGAAAACCTGGCTGTCTCCTAGGATGCATCCAACCCTTGTAGACCCTGATTGGCTGGTCAGACGGGGCTGTGGGAGGGGCACATGTCCCCCCAGCATCTGCCCAGAGCCAGGTCCTGTTCCTCATTTCTCACTCAGGGACCAGGGCTGGGTGGGTCTCAGCTTGGTACCCAGGGGCCCTGCAAACTCTCCCAGGGAACAGGGAGGCGTACATTAAGGACAGTGGCTCATTTGCCCTCCTGGGAGGATCACAGCAAAAGCTACTGCATCTATGTAAATGTGAGACGGGGAATGAGAGGCAGGTGGCTAGGGTCCTGGGTACCAGTGCTGCCACTAACTCATCTGTGGCCTTGGGGAAGTGCCTTTTCCTTGCTTCAATTTCCCCTGGGCCTCAGTTTCCCCAATTGCAAAGAGGGGCAGTTTGACTGATCCAGTTATTTTTAATTTTTTAAAAATATTTCAGCAGCTGAATCCTCTTTTCTGTAAGCAAATCTTCTACCAAGGATAGACCCCTTAGAGAAGACGACCAATGCTGTGGACCATCCCCCCAGAAAAATGCCTGCAGACACAAACCACACAAAGTCACACACACACACGTTTTCACAGAAACCCTGAATCCAATCTTGAATTCCTAGCGAATATCTAGCTAAGAACTGGAGGGGGGTATGTATAATGCCATATTTATGAGCACAGTCTCTATAGCCCTTCTGCCCAGTTTGAATCCTAGCTTGCCCACTTCTTAGCTGTGCGACCTTGGCTGCATTAATTTACTTTCTGTGCCTTCCTTTCCTCACTTGTAAAATTGGGAACATAATAACCCCTAAGGCTGTTATGAAGGTTCAGTGAATCAATACATGTGAAGTTTTTGGCATGTAACAAGCACTATATCAGCATTTGTGAAATAAAAAACTTTTCTGCAGAAAACTGCGGAAGGTGACTTGCAGCCTCCACATGCAAGCAGAGACCCCACCACATCTCACTGCTGCTGTGGCCTGGCTGAACATCTCCTAGACTCCCGAGGGTGCCCAGGAGTGCGGCCTCCTCCACTTGGTGAATTATTCCTGGAGATGGGGATAATTGTTAAGCTGTGTTGGTGCCCTTTCTCCCTCGGCCTTGCCTCCTCCAACCCCCGGGAGAGCTCACCCCACAACTCAGGCGGAGGCTGGGGGAAGGGGCTCCCATATCCTGGGCAGGATAGGCTGGGTGCTGCGAAGTATATCATCCCACCCCCAGGGTCAGCTGGTGGCCCCCATTCTCCAGGTGAGAACATCAAGGCTCAGAGAGGATGGGACTTGCCCAGAGTCATCACATCTGGACAGGTGTGAGGGCCAGTGCTGGACTCTGGCCGGTGCTGTCCTTGTTGGGGTGTCTGCTGGACCCCCTGCTGCTTCTGAATCAGGAGCAGGAGCCAGGTAGGGAGCTGTCTTTGGAGCCTTCAAGCCACCAGCCCAGGACGTATGCAAAAGATAACCCCAACTCTCAGCCCACTTCAAACTCCAAGGAGGAACGTAGACCCCTCTTAGAGATGCTCAGAGTTCCTGAGATGACTTATGTGGGCCCAGGACCAGTTACAAGCGCTAATCACTCAGGTGCCTTATCTTATTGGATCCTCTGGTTAGCCCATTTTACAGATGAGAAAACTGAGATCCAGAGAGGAAAGTGGATTGGCAAGTTCACACTGGTAGGAAGGACCTGTGCCAGAATTTGAGCCCCGATCTTTCTGGCTCCAGAGCTGTCTTCAGGACACCCAGTAAGGAGCTGCGCCTCTGCCTCAGGAACACACAATTCCCGGGAGCTGGAGGCGCATGCTCTGAAGGGGTAATGGAGGCAGCCCCAGGGCTGGGCGGTGGTCAGGTGTGGCAGCACACACTGTCCCTCTGGGGTCACACATACCCCGCCTAGTGCAGCAGCTTCTGACTTACTATTTCCTGTGTGTTTTCCCCTCAGTTTCCTCACGTGATCCCCAAATATTCTTAAAAGCTGGCCAGCTGGCAGGCCTCAGTGACTAAGCCCATTTGTAGAAGATACAGAGGCCAGGAGAGGAGAGGTGACATGCCCAAGGTCACACAATGAGTGAATGGCAGGGGGAGGCGAGTTGCTGGTAAGACTGACCATGGGCAGTACCCACTGACCACTGGCAGGGCAGACACCTCTCTCTGACTGAGCTGAGCTAACCCAAGTTCTACAGACCTCAGCTGAAGCTGCGGCGCCATGGAAGGAAGGCAGGTAGAAGGCCGACCTCAGCCAGCTGGCCCCTCTGCTCTGAGGCTGGCCTGAGACCCGTCAGGTCCCGGCATCCTGGCTTCCAGGCCTCCTCCCTTCCCCCACCTCCTTGCGGAGGAGACCCCCCTGCTTCAGATGTGCTCCCGTAATATGGGAGTGGATGTAAAACCTGGGGAGAGACATGCAGGCAACACTATCTGCTCTGAGACAGATGGACATGTTGCTGATGTGAATCGCACTTGTCAAATGGCAACCCTGCACGTCATGTCTACACAATCACACGTGCGCCAGAGAGCACGGACCCCTCAGGGCAGGGATGCACACATGTACACAAGCAGGTATAAACAGGGGCAACTTTGGGCAGAGACAGGATGCCCAAAGGGGACACACATCCAGGAAGCTCGGGGCACACAAACCAATCCACATCCACAGCTCACATGTGCACACATCCACAGACACACGTCCACATACTCATCACCACTCACGGACGTCAGCAAGACAAACACAGCCATCCCTAGAGACACCAACAAACACAGACCCACTCAGTGAACAAATGCAACTAGAAATAGACACAAAGCACGTACACACAGACAGGCAAACACAAACACTCAAGTGGATTCCCACAGACACACGTTTGCAGCGCAGTCTGCCACCCGCCCACAGGCGTACACAGAAATCCATGCACGCATGACAAGAGGATGTCATGACCTCACACACACACACACACACACACACACACACACGACTGATCTGCGTCTTGTTTAGCAAAACCTCCCTGAGAACTCCGTTTTCTCTAAGCAGGGTGTTCACCCCAGGAAAGACCTAAAGACACCCTGAAACACAGTTGTGCCTCCATCCACCATCTCCAGGGACAGGACATACCTTTCCATCTCTCTGGACCTAGGCCCAAGCGGTTCAAGAAGGGGCCATGTTGGACCAATCGCTGGAGCTGGACGCCAAGAGGAAGCTCCCCATCAAGTCCCTGCTCCCAGTGACACACTGAACGGGGACAACTTTGGTAACAGGGACCACAAGGGCCTGGCAGGAATACCTGGGACCTACTTTTGCTGAAGATTTGCCCTTGCAGCCCACCCCCCCCACCCAGAATGCCTTTGGTCATTGTACCTGGACACACCTGATTCACCTGGCAACACCTGTGCTCTCACTTATGGGACCAACGTGCTAATCTAGCATTCTCTTCCCAGTCCCAAATTGCGAGCCACAGACTCGCTCCCGTACCTGGGCACACCTGCCCCCACCTGGCACACCTGGGCACACCTGCCCCCACCTACCATTCCCCATCGTCAACACCTGCACATTCTCAAACTCCAGGGTGGTGTAGGCTGGGTCCAGCGCAGCACTGTAGTCGGCCATGTCCATGTCGACAAGGGTTTTGGAGAGGCGCATCCTCCCCTCTCCACGCCTCGGCCACCTGCCCTGCCCAGGCTGCCCACCCCGAAGGCGCTGGGCCGAACCCCGGCCCCCGCCCTCTGCCCTCCCACTGCCTCCTCCCAGGTGCCCTCTCTGCCTTCCTGCGTTTCAAACCGTCCTCTGGGAGGATCTGCTGGGAGTCTTGGCCTAGCCTCCGTGAAGGGGTGGAGGCTCTGCCGGGGAGGGCTGGGGGTTAATGGTTAATCGGCTCCCCCACTGGTGGACCGGCTGGGCGGGGCCGCAGGGATTTGGCTGTCTGTTGGTTTCTGGCTGACACCAGGGGGGCTGTTACAACGGATGGGGCCCCAGCTCCCCAATATTGTGTTATCAATTCTGTAGGACGGGCACACTGCCCCACCTGAGCCTGACTCAGCCACCCTCCAAGTCACTGTCACCCCGAGTCAGGCTGATATGCTCACGTGTACCCTCGGACACTGACGGTCCACCTCCAAGATGCCCTAATTCAGTAAATTCCCCGGTCACTGACTCCGACCCTCAATGCTCTTGCACAGATAGAGCTGCCTCATGGCTCGTGAATCAAAAACGTAAATCCCAGGCCCCAGATACCAATCTTCTAGATTCTCATTCTGGGAGCTCCCGTCCAGTTTCCTGCCTCCCCTGGGAGCGGGAACGACTGAGAGGGCTGCAGTCCTGCCTGGGTCCCCTCCCTGCTCCCCAGGACCCCCCTCTGGCCACCACCAGCCCCCACAGCATCCAGCTGCTCAGGCCCAGACAGACTCCATCTCCCATTTCCCCAGCACTTCCTCCTGTTTCCCTCCCCCGTGCCTCCCCCCATCCCCCCTCACTGGGGAACAGGCGGAGACAAGGCTTACAGCCCAACAGACCTGGATTAACATTCAGGCGCCTACCACCTACTAATCTTGACTTTGGGTAAATGATTCTCCCCTCTGAGCCTCAGTTTCCTCTTCTAGAAAATGCACAATCAACTTCAAAGGGTGGTCTGAGTATTAAATGAGATGGCGTTAGGAAAACACCAAGCGGTGCCCAGCAAGTGTCCACGCCTCTCCTCCTCCTGCCCCACCTTGGCCTTCCTTTTGTATCTCCCTTGTTTCTCTCCACCCACGCCCTCCCTCCAGAGTGTGTTTTGGGGGCGAGCCATCCAAGCAGTGCACAGAGCTTCACTCTCAGGCTCCCGTGTTTGGTTTAATGCTCTCCTGTTCTGATCAAGGGGCCGTGCATTATGGTTTGGGACTGGGCGCTGATAATCATGTGGCCTTCAACTCATGGCCCACTGTTTTCTTCTCACACCCTCCAGCAAGCCCTCATTGCCCGCTACACAGACACTTTCAAGAGCTCCCAAACTAGTAAGGTCACAAGGTAGAGGTGGAAAGTGCAGGCTAGGGTAGAAGGACCTGAGACTTGGGAGGCCTGCGAGCCTGTCCTCCTTTGCTGGCTGGAAGGGCCAGGCAGAAGGATTTGGTACCAAGAACAAGAGCCGGTGAATTAGTGAGAAAGTGCATTAATGAGCGGGTGGGTGGGTGAATTAATGAATGAGTGAATTAAAGAGTGGGTGTATTAGAGGTAGGGTGAATTAATACATGAATGAGTGAATTGATGAGTGGGTAAATTACTGAAAGAGTGAATGAGTGAAAGCGTGAATTAATGAGTGGGTAGATTAGTGAAAGGCTGAATGAGTGAATGAGTACATAGGTGGGTGAATTAATGAGTGGGTGAATCAGTGGGAGAGGTGGCGTGTGTTTGAGGGGTGTGTGGAGGCATCCTCCTCATATTCTTCCAACTATTAGAAGCCCTTTCTCTGCCCCATGTAGCTTTGTCCTCCTCCCTCCAGCTTCCGCCTGGAGCTGAGATAACTGGGGTGGGCAGTTGGGGGGGGGTATCGTTCTGGAGGAGAAGAGAGGCTGGATTTGGCATCAGGAGACCTCAGTTTAGAAACTAGCTCCGTCACTATTCAGGTAACTTTGTTTAAATCACATCCCTCTAAGGGCCTCAACTTTCCCATCTATAAAATGGGGTGAAGATGTTGGCCCAGTTGTTCGCTGATCAGGACAAGACACAGATGGAGGGAGGGAGAGAGATTCCATAAGGGCTAATGCAGAAGACTTCAGCTCCTGGTGGGTTCCTCCCATGCTCCACCAGGGATACCTGAGCCCGGCTCCAGCAGCCTTGGGGCCAAGGCTGAGCTGGGCAGGAGACACAAGTAAGGGATAAACACAGAGGAGAAGAAGGGGCAGTCCTGGGAGGGGCCTCCAAGGGTGACTCCAGGTTCTGCCACCTGTCTGGCACCTGTAACAGGCCACACACAGCTACTCCCCTCACAAGCCTACACATAAGACATCTCATTGGGTCTAAGAGGTAGGCTTCCTCATTTCCAAAAGTGGGCTGGGATCATTGGCATGTCAAAGTTTAATCAGGGGGGCTTCCCTGGTTTTCCAGTGATTAAGAATCCCCCTGCCAATGCAGGTGACACGGATTTGAGCCCTGGTCCAGGAAGATCCCACATGCCATGGAGCAGCTAAGCCTGTGGGTCACAACTACTGAGCCTAAGCTCTAGAACCCACGAGCCACAACTACTGAGCCCATGTGCCACAACTACTGAAGCCCATACGCCTAGAACCTGTGCTCGAGAAGAGAAGCCACTGTAATGAGAAGCCCACGCACCACGACAAATAGCAGCCCCTGCTCACCATAACTAGAGAAAGCCTGTGCACAGCAATGAAGACCCAATGCAGCCAATAAATAAATAAATAAAATTTAATCCATAACAAAAATAACAATTTTTTTCAGTCTGTATAGATGGCATCTTAGATTGAATTAAATGAGGTATATGATCAACTAGGGTCAGCCATGCCATGCCTGCCTATTACATGCAAGAACTACCAGGTGGGCAGCCTGCACACGACAAGCTACTCCATACACAGTGACATATATGCTTTACCAAATGCACAACACGGGTGACCCACTGCCTATGAGGCACATTCCAGAAACCTATTTCGTACCCCATCCATGTCCCACCAATCACAACCTGCAAGTAAACCTACCCACCCATAAACTAGAACTTGCTTAATCTATCACATACATGACTCACTCCACCCTTAGCTGACCCCAAACAATATCTTCTAGATACATGTCCCTCATATAAATGACCGGCCACCTGTACGATCTACTGGCTCTGTGGTCTCAGGTAAGTTATTATTTCAAAGCCTCGGTTTCCCCTTCTGTAAAATGGGTCTAACTTGAAATTTGTTACAAAGATGAAATGGGACAATACTATAAAGTTCTTAGGCTTTCTCCCCATACCCTTCTCTGCCCCACCCCTGAAGGATAAACCACAGACCTTGAGATCAGAAAGACCTGGGTCAAAAGTCAGGCACTGCCAACTTCCCAAACTCTGTGACCTTGGGTTCCAGCTTTCTCAGCCCTCATTTGGGCATCAGATGGCTTGATACTTTTTCCATGGGGACGATGTGGGCATTAAATGAGTGTAGGGATACAGTGCAACAGCAGTGATTATCGTTAGCAGTGGCTGACTCCTTGACCTTGGCCATATGATCAGTTGGAATTGGGACCCCCGCACAGGAAAACTCCAGGGACGGCTTGCTCAGCCCTGAACAAACCCTGTATGCCATCAACTCAGCAGCCCTTGTTCATCTCGGGCCCAGCCCCTGGGGCTGTCAGACCCCAGCTCAACATGCCCCAGCTGCCAGGAGAAAGCAGAGAGGCCTCAGAGCTCAGCTGGAGGTCCCACTCCTTCACGTTGTAGATGAAGAAACAGGGATCTCGGGAAGGGAAGAAAGGGTGTTTTGAGAGCCCTGCCCTGGGCAGCCAGGGGTCGGAGAGGGGTGGCGGTGGGCAGGGTGCTGAGGCCTCTGGTGTGGACAGTAGTGAAGGGAGTTAAGGGGCCGCTCTGGACTACATCATTTTTCTTTTAAATGACAATAATGGCTAATGTTTCAGGAGAGAGTCTATGCCAGGCCCGGTGCTAAGAACCTTGCATTCCTCTCAGTTTATCTGTCCCGCTTTGTAGGTGACAAAACTGAGGCTCAAAGACGTAAAGCCACTTGCCTGAGGCCATACTGATATAACAGGAGGGGCTTTAATTGGAACCCGAGTCTGACTCTGGAGCTTGAGGGCTTCATCCCCTCCACGCCGTCTCCCTCCTGGATCCCCGGAAAGAACCTCGGAATCCAGGAGCGCTGGTGGCTTGTGGTTCCATCGTCACGCTACTGCCAGGGAGCTCAGGGGTCTGAGAAGCCAAGGAGCCTGTCCCAGGGCACACGCAAGTTCAGAGGCATCCTCCAAACACCGGCTACCCCGGGCTGCCTGGCTTCTTCATGTCCCCTGGGTGCTCACATCCCCACTATCTCCTGTCTCTCCTCCCCCGCCCACCACCCAGGGAGCCGTGCAGGGAACCCGGGACTTATCAAGACAGAGAACAAAAGTCGTGGGGGAAAGAAGCCAAGAGCCATCTCCTCTCTGGGGTAGGGCCCTTCAGTTTCGCCCCTTTGAAATTTCAAATTCCAGTTTGTGGACAAAGTCCTAACTTTCTCACAATATAGGTCCCCAACCACTGACCAAACTCCAGTCCAGGCAGCCAGCAGGCCCAGGGCTGGTGTGGCCTTGCTGCTTCTTTTGGCAGCTCTCGAGGTCTAGGGGGAGGGGTCCTGGACCAACTGGGGGTCTGTTAGGTCATCCCTGCAGCCCCAGCCCACCCCACAGGGACCACTGCCTCCTACCTGAGAGGACAGCCCTCTTCCTGGAGCTGGGATCTGACGCTGGCTGGTACCGACAGCAGATACCAGGTAGGCCCCCTCACTGTTCTGGGCATCTTTTTCCCCCCTTAACACTCCTAAAACGCGGCTCATCCCACCCTCCTCGTCCTGGGTACAAGCCATGTTGGCTTAGTCCAATCACAGAACTTCAAGACTGGACAGGGTGTCTCAGCCAAAGCACCCATTAGGCTGATGGAGGTACCTAGGCCCCCAGGGGAGTGGCAGCCGGCTATAGGTTGAACATGGGACTTAGACCCAGGGCCCCTCATTGAGCCCTGAGGATGGAGGACACATGCTGAAGGCCACCGCAGAGGCAGCGGGGGTAGCTTGGCCTTAACAAGAAGACCACGAGGTCGGGGAGGTCCCCTTTGCTTCACTGCAGCCCTCAGGGGTCCTGGCAGTGCCTCTTACAGACCCCAGAGGAAGGAGTGTCTGTTCACTGAATGACTGATGGCCATTTGCTGGGATGCCACGGAAGTACTTCCGAGAGGAAGAAGAGGAAGCTCAGGGCTGAAGGCCAGTGGGTTTGAAAGGAAACATTTACGTGGTTAACTGATAACTAAGCCCCATCCTTGGGCCCCTGGAAGCCTCCTTCCTCCCTCTCCTCAGCATGATTAAGACGAACTTACCTGCCTGCTAATCATTGCTGAGCCTGTTGATTTTGCCTTAAAAAATTAACTGGGCATGAGTTTGCGGTTTGCCTCACCCCTAACCCTGCAAAGCAAAGGCCTGGGTGGGCAGGAGGCCGCCAGGTTATGCAAGAGGCCGTCGGCCTCCCCGCACACAGCCAGTGCCTCCTCTGCTGCTCTCCAAAGGGTAGGTTTTGCTCAAGAGTCAACAGTCTGTTGTTTCCCCTGCTCTGGGTCCTGAGTAAATTTGCTGTGTTACCAAAGAGATAAAAGCAGCCGTGGGGGGGGGGGGGGGGAATGGGGGGAGAGCTTTCCAAACAGGGATGCGAAGCGGCAGCTTTGAGCTGAGGATTCTAGAATCCTGCAGTGTCAGAGCCAAGAGGGCCCTTAGGAGGATGCGGCCTAAGGCCTTTCAAACTGGGTTCTGAGGTCCCAGGAGCCAAGGTTCCACTTTACCCAGCACCTGCCTCTTAGGGACACTGTCCTTCAATATTTCATTTGAGAGTACAGCCAGCTTTTATTAATGAGATTCAGAAAACTATTGGTCCAGTCTCATCCCCTCACTCGTACAGATGGGAAGATGTAGGCCAGAGGGGGGAAGTGACTGGTCTAGGGACAGAAAGTCACCTGGGTGTCCTGAGTGTCCAGCTAGGCTGGGACAGACAGGAGCTCTCTCCGGTACTCAGTGATGTATTCTGGATGTAAGTGAACAAGATGGCACCGAAGCATCCTACTTTGCTGTTCACGCTCCCTCCCAGGGTTGGCGGGAAGCAGCGTGGTGCCTGAGAGCCACCGGAAGGCCTACGTCAGGAGGGTCTCACTTGGCCCTGTGTCCTGTGGACCCTCTGAGAAGCAGCCATGAGCTGCAAACCAGAGGCTCAGAATTATAACTCATCTCAGCCACATCCTCTCTCTGGAGGCATCAGGACATAGAAGAGGATGCAGAGTGATGCCCTGACTCTCTCCACCTCTCTGAGTCTCAGTTTTCTCACCTGTAAATTGGGGATAACATACCTAACTCATAGGGTTGCCAGAAGGATGAAATGGGGTGGGACACACGCAGTGATAATCATGGCCAATGTTTATAAAGCTGTTCTGAGGGCTTTCCATGCATGAACTCTAATCCTCACAAGCACTCTGCGATGTCAGGCAATGTTTTTATCACCATCTTATAGACCCATGGCACAGAGAGGTTGAATCATATGCCAAATCTTACACAGCTTACAAGAAGCAAAAGCTGGGATGCCAACCTGAGCATTCTGTCTCCAGAGTCTGTGCTACTAACCTCCAGGTCACCCTGCCCTTCCAGGGCGGGTACATAATAAGTGCTCAGGGAAAACTGGCCAATTAAATAATAAAATAAGCTCCATCCCAAGGCACATGTGGACTGTGTATGGACTGTGAGAGCTGGAAGGTGGCAGAAAGAAGACCTATCTCTGGGCTGGTGTGGTCAGGGAGGGGTTCCTGGAGGAGGTGGCATTCTGGGCAGAGGGAACGTCCAGAAGTGGAGAACATGGTAGGTGAGGGTGAAAAGGCATGGAAGACACTCTGGCTGCAGAGCAGGGCATTATGGGAGATGCTGACTGCACTAACAGTAGGTAGTGTAGAGAGTGTGGTCTAGAGAATGATCGGGAAGGAAGCCAGGAGGACTTGGGTCTGTGCAGGCGGGGCCTCCCCGCAGGCTGCCTTCTGCCAGGTGGCTTGTGACTTCTGGGCTGAGGCTGTTGCTGTCCTCGTGTGTATGCTCCTCCCTCCTGGTTATTTTCCTGACTTTATCTGCAGAAGTGACTTTGGGAGTTAGATGGGGCTGCCCAACCCCTGTCGGGTCTGAAGGGTGCAGGCCCTGTTCTTCGGGTGAGGGATGAATCCACATCCCAGGAACCACCCTTAGGCTCCCCACATCCTTGCTTTGAAGGGCTCCAGGGGTCTACCTGGAGGTCACAAAGATGAATTGTTTGGGATTTTGAGACTCAGGCCACAGCCACTGTGTACAGTGGTACAGGTTGCTCACTGCACAAAGGTTCTCTGGCTAAGGGGGCAAGTGAAGGTGGAAATCCAGCCCTTGTTCCACTTATCAAGTTAACTGCCCGTGGAGAGTTGCCTGCCCAGAGAGGGGCATCATTCACTTATTTTCACAAAGGCTCCATGTGGGTCCTGTTGCAGCTCTACTTCCAGCCACTGTGTGACCTTGGGCAAGGTCATTTCCCTCCTGGGCCTTGGTTTTCCATTTGAAGAGTTGTTTAGCATAAAGCAGAGATTCCACCCCAACGGTGAATTAGAATCAACTGGGACCTTTAAAAAATACTGATACCCAGGCCCCATCACAGTCCAATGATCAAATCTTTGGGTGGGGGTGAGGGGTGCTGGCTATGAGTATTTTTTAAAGTTCCCAGGTGATCCTGATAGGCAAACAAGATTGCCGTAGCAGGGCTGAAATTCTAGGAGCTGGAAAGGCCTAGATGAGCATTCAAGTTCTACAACTTCCTAGTTGCAATTTCAATGAGGCTCCACTTCCCCATCTGTAGAATGGGAACGTGATAGCTTCCTCATAAAGTCAGAATGCCAATTCAGTGGGATGCTACTCAGACAGTGCTTGGCACTGTGGCGGGCATGTAAGGGAGCTCCTGATTCTTGGTACCAATAACTATTATTTTGCTATTGGCAAAATGAAATCAACTTAAAATAAAGGGCCCTTCTAGGTCAAGGATTCAGAGATTTGGGGTCAGGCTTTCTCGGTTCCTGAGTCGAGGCCTAGTATGTGGGTCTCCACCTTGGCTGCCTACCTGTCACATTATTGGGGTCTGAGTGATTATCCTGATGGTTTGATATTTTACCCAATCTGTTAAAAAACTTAAGTTTCTTTTGGAATCTGTACTATACATGCACATGATTCAAAAGTCAAAACAATATAAAAGGTGCACTTTGAGAAATCTTGCTTCCACCCCCAATTCCTGTCCACCAGTCCACTGTCCTCTTCACCATAGCTAACCACTCCCTTAACTTTCCTTGTACAGACCAGGCAGCATATGAGATCATATGATATCATCCCCCACCTCTTAATCTGTTCTGCATCTTGCTTTGTTCATTTAATAGCCTAACCTGGAGATTTTTCTATTGCAAATGAGAACAAACTTTGAGGAGGGAAGGGTTATTGCCCCCCTTCACAGGTGAAGAAACTGAGGCTCACAGTGCTGAGTCAAGAGCATTTGAACTACCACTACTTGGCTCCAGAGCTGGTGTTTGTTGCCCTGCCCCAATGTGGCCTTCCAGGAAGGCTGGCCCAGAGAGCTTTGGAGCCAGGCCTAAATCTCTCCAAGGCAGGCCTGGCAGGAGGAGGTGGGGTGGGGATGGGCTCTCATGGCCCCCACCATGTCCAGGCCCTGAAGTCACAGAGGGGTGGAAGCATGGAACAAAAAAACGTCCAAAGTTATCCAGATAGTGACCCAGCGAGGGGATGTCCCCTGGACGGGACAGTTAGGGCCGGGTGGCCATGCCCTCCAGTGGAGTGGAGCCTGCCAGGGACAGTCTGGCAGCCTCAGACTGTACAGGTGGCAGAGGCGGGGGAGAGGGGGGTGCGGGAAGAGGGGTAGAGGTGGGAGGGAAGGGAAGCATGGCTGATGGGACAGGCCCAGGGGAGAGGAGGCTGAGGGGACCCCATTCCTGGAGGTCAGGAAGGAGGACTTGGGATTCACAGCAGAGACGAAAATGACAATTTAACCAAATGTTTTCTGCTCAGGCAACCCCAGGGCTCCCTCTGGATTCCTGACCTGCTTCAGTTCATCGACTCACTGATGTTGGACAAGTCGCTTTCCTGTTCTGTGCCTCAGTTTCCCCAACGCAAAATGAAGGAGATTAGGAAGCTGGTCTTTAGGTAGCCTTGAAACACCCCGAAAAGACTCTGTGAGGGTCCCCTCACCTTGTTGAGAGAATCTGGATCTTGCCTTGATCAGAATGGAGTCTGCCCATCAGGACCCTGGGCCTTCCCAGGTTGGGGGCTGGGTGACAACATCTCTATACTGCTCCAAAATCCGGACTCCTCCCCTGGGTCCTGTGTCTCTCTCCCGCCACCTCGTCCTCCTCTCCAGGTAGATGTGGAGTCAGGATCATACCTGGGGGGTCCCGGGGGAAGCCCTGGCCCCAGTCTGACATCCTCCTCCTGGTGTTACGGGGTCGCACACAGTGAGCAACCTCTTCATCCTTAAGGGAGGTCCCGCAGCCACTCTGGCACCCAAGACCCTGCAAGGGCTGCCGGGCAGAGTTCATCTCTTAATACTGGTCACAATGAGATTTCAGGGATGGAGGGAGGTGGTCTCCATGGAAACTGCAGACCAGCCCAGGACTCATGCAAGGAATTAGCCACAGAGCTCAGGAAGGGGCTCCTAGAGACCCCACCCAAACAGGAACAGGAGATACAGCAGCCTGAATGCCCATGTCCTGTTCCAGTCCTCCTGCTGTCTCTCTGGAGGGTTTGAGACAACCCAGACCCCTCGCACTGTCTCAGTGTTCTCCTGTTAACCTGGATGGCACCTCCTTCACAGGGACAGCCCTGTCACCTTTCTGGGCCTCCAACTGGGGTTATAATCCTTGACCCAGAGGCTTTTCTAGAAGAGTTCAGGCTTTGGAGTCTGCCAGACCTGAGTTTGAAGCTAGGCCTTTCCCACTCAGGCTGTAAACCTAGGCCAGGCATTTCACTTCTCCCAGCCTCAGTTTCCTCATCTATACAATGGGCACAGTCTCTATGGTGCCTCACTGGTGGGTACTGAGGCTCAGTGACTGAGTCTCCGTCTCACCTTTTTCTGACTGCCTCATCCACACTGCACATCTGCCCTCTACCCCAGCCACTTGCAGCTTTCAGAATCCCATAGCTCCTGCCTTGTCTCTGGCCTTTGCACATGCTACACCTTCTGCCCAGAGCAGCTGTCACATCTCTCTCTTTGACGCCTCATCCTCCAAGTCCCATCTTACTCATCTTCCTCCAGGCAGTCCTGCTGGCTTAGACAGGTCAGGGCTCCCCCTCAGTGTTCCCATAGCCCCCAGTGCTTCATATCATCACAGTTTAATCACATGGTGGTTACTGGTTATTTGGCTGCCTCCTCCATTGGACCATGTCTCATTTTACCCTTATATTCCCAGGACCCAGCTGGCAGTTAATATAATGGGTTGAATGAATAAATGAGTGAATGAATGAAGGAATTTGCCCATCCAATCAGTGGACGTTTATTCAGCACAGGCCATGTCCACTATTGTATGTGCTGGAGATGAAACAGTGAATAGGTAAGTGCCCTCCCCAAAGGGGTTGCTGTTTTAGCAAATAAAAACACAGGATGCCCAATTAAATTTGAATTTCAGATAAACAATGAGTAATTCTTTTAGTACAAGTATGTACCAAATAACACATGGGACATACTTACATTTTTAAAAACTGCTGTTGTTTATCTCAAATTCAAATGGAACCGGGCATTCTGTATTGGATCTGGCCACCCTCTTCTCTCCCTCACAGAGCTTACATCCTGGTGGGGAGGCCCGGTGGAAACAGACGGGAGGAAGTAAATAAATAAAAGAGAAGAGAATTTCAAATAGTGGTTAAGTACAGGCAAGACGATGAAACAGCACAATGTGTTAGCATTGGGGGCAGGGGGCATCGAGCTAGTGGCCTTGACCTTCATGGGACAATTCTAAGCTCCAGTGAGATGCTACTTTGGAAAAGTCCTTTGAGGATCTAAAGGGGAGTGGAGGCTGTTAAACTTGAGAGAAGGGCTCCGAGGCGAGCAGAGGGCACGGCCTGGCCGGGGGCCGGGGGGGAAGCTGTGAGTCTCTCTTGACAGATTCCACAGTTTTGCAGTTTGGATCTGGGCCTTCACAAACCTTCGCGAACCCGCAGTCCTCGGGGTCAGCCAATGTCCTCTGCGGGGCTGAGAGCCAGAGGAAGGGGCCAAAGGGACTGTGCAGAGAAGCGTGGCCACCTGGGCCGAAGCTGGGAGCCCTGACGCCGTCCCCCCACCCCCACCCCTGTCCCTCGGTGGCCCTAGGGAGCAGGGCAGAACCTGCGCGGCACAGATCCGGAGGGCCCGGAGGGCCTCCGGGAGGAAGCTCTGCCCAGGTGCGCCCCAGAGCCGCTCTTTACGTGTCCTGGGCTCCTCCTAGTGGCCAACGCAGGAACTGGCGTACAGATACCTTTAAATAACCGCGCGGGCTTCACCAATCACAGCGGAGGTCGTATTACAATCCCACCAATCACAGGCCCAGACGGACTACTCAGTGGAAGACAGCTCGACATGATCACCAATCACAGCTCTCTGGGTTTAGTTACGGGGCAAGCTAACTTTCCTCCAATCACACACCAGCACGTGGTCACTGCACCAATCAGAATGCAGTATTTTAAAACGGGTTCCCTAAGGCGGGAACCATCTAGGAAATTTATATTCCCAACATCCGGTCCCAAAGTACAAGCGCCTTTAATGAGGGTCCCAGGCTTTGTGCAGGCTCTATGTGGCAGACCATGTTTGCATTTGGGGGCATTCATATATCAATATTTAATGATATATCATTAAATGTCCTTCCCCCATTATAAAAATTAATGTCTGGGTCCAAGAGAGTGGGAAAAGCATGACCTTTGGAGTTAAACACACCTGAATTGGAGTCCATTTACTAACTTTGTGAAGTAGGACAATTCACTTGTTTTTAAAAAAGAATGATAATAATATCTATGTTAATTCTCATAGTCCATTACACCCACCCCCAACTCAGTTATTCAAGCCAAAATCCTGGGAGTCACTATCTTTGTGTACTTCCTCTCATCCCTCCCAGCTCTTCAGAAAATCCAGTTCTTGCCACCTCCAACAGTATCTCAAATTTTCATCATCTTTTCATCACCACCACAGCCAGCCCTGTTCCCATCACCATCATCTCTCCAGGTCTGCAATAGGTCTTTTCACTTCTCTTGTTCTTCTGCTCTGGGTATTCTACCACCCACTCTATACCCAGGGGCCAGGGTTGATGTACTTACAGACACATTGGGTCAGGTTGCTCCCTTAAACTGTTATAGCTTTCTATGCATTTATACTAAAACTCATAAAATTCAAAACTCCCACGGACTGTGAGGCCTGCATGACTTTCCTTCTATAGCCTTACATTTCTAACATTTCATTCCACTCACTCCCATCCCAGTGGCTGCAACCACACTGGCCTTTTTTTTCCTCCCCTGTCTCAGAGCCTTTGCACATTCTTTTCTGGTTGCCTGGAAAAAGGTTTCTTGGTTGGTTGCCTGGCTGGCCAAAAAAAAAAAAAAAAAAATTTCAGGTCCCCATTTAATTGTCACCTTGTTTGGGAGGACTCTCCTACACATTGATGTAGGTTCTTCCCATCCTTCACCCTTTATTCTGTCCTGTACCTTATTTTTCTTCTTACGGCTTATCACAATGTGAAATTAAACATATGTTGAGTTACTCTTACATCTGTTTCTATCTCTTCCACTCCCATGAAAGAGATGACCCTTGTCTGATGTGTTCCCCAGGGTACACCCCACATCTTGTACAGTTTAAAATTAAACACATAATAAGCACATAATAGTTATTTGTGGGATAAATGACTGAAAAGATTTTGGGGGGAGAAACTGACACAATGTACATGAAGTGCTTAGTACACAGTATGTATTCAATGAAAAGGAGTCCATGTTTACAGGGATATAAAAAGAGGAGGTTAAAAATTACGTGTGTTATGGGACTTCCCTGGTGGTCCAGTGGTTAAGAATCTGCGCTTCCACTGCAGAGACTGTGGGTTCTATCCCTGGTCAGGGAACTAAGATTCTGCATGCTATGCGGTGCAGCAAAAAAAAAAAAAAAAAAAATCACATGTGCTTCTATGTTTGAAAGGGTTTAAACTCTTAGTGGTTCATCAGAATTTCTTGACCTCAGCACTATTGGCTTATTTGGGCTGGATAATTCTCTGTGATGGGTGGCTGTCCTGTGCCTTGTAGGATGCTTGGCAGCATCTCTGCCCTCTATGCACTAGATGCCAGTAGCACCTGCCCCCCTCCCCCAAGGTATGACAACCAAAATTACCTCCAGACATTGCCAAATGTCTCTTGGTGGTGGTGGTGGGGGTGGGGGGGGGTCTCAAAATCACTCCCAATTGAGAAGCACTGTGTTAGGCCTCTAGCCTTACAGGAAATTTTCTCGCTATAATTCAATGTTTCTCAAATGTCAGTGTCCATAAGAATCATTAACAAAAATTCAGATGCCTCAGATCCCACCTCCAGTTCCAGGGTCAACAGCTGGCCCAGGCATCACATGCTTAATGAGCTTTCTAGGTGCTTCTGATTCACGGAGCCCTCAGGAAAACGCCTCCAGGAAGCCTCCCTGATAACCTGATAACCAAACGCTGTGTGAGGCTCCCTGCCCACTTGGACCCTATCCTTCAATTCCTTTCCTCTCCAATTACCCTTCCCTGGATATATATTTTCAAAGTAGTGACAGAACCAAATCCTAACACAGCCAAAGCCCAAACTGCCACATCTACCTTCGCGGAAAAAACAAAAGCTGACCATGGGGTTAAGCGAAAACTTCTTATGAAATGACGGCACCCCCAACCAAAGGAATCTCAAGTCGCTGCCTGGGAAAAGTATCAGTGTTAACAGAACGGTGTTGTCAGACTGTCTTCTCCCTGGTGGACCAGAGTCCCTTCTCTGAGAACAGGTGCTAAAGGCCACTTGGTGGGGCAGGTCTTGGTGGTCTAAGACTGGTCATGACTCAGTCTCCCTTTCCAGACCCGTCTTTCAGGCTCCTTTACTCATGGTCTGCCTGTGGGTTGACTATTCCACATCTCTCTTTTGATGCCCTTTCTTGCTGCTTTTAAAGTTAGATGTGACCACGTGACTGGTTTTAGCCAATGAAATGTGAGCAGAAACAATCTGCGTCACACCTGGGCGGAGCTTTAAGAATCAGTGCTGTGGTTGTTGTGGGAGCAAGTGTGGGTACCGAGTCACCAGGACGAGGAGAGCGACATGCTGATAACTGTCAGACAGTGCTGTAAGCGAGAGATAAGTATCCAAAGAGTTAATCCAATGAGACTTGAGGCTTTTCTTTCATTATTGCAGCATAACCTCATCTAACATGACTTAATGCGGTCTTTTCAAAGCTTCACTGATTTTCCTACCACCATTATGATTTTTATATCTGAAAACCACCTAAGCTATTACTGAACATTTGGCTTACATCAACGCACTTATTTTTACTTAGATTTGAAGGAAACATTATTACTTCCAAATCAAACACCAATATCGTAAGTAGAAGCAGAATAAAATAAACCATTATATTGCATCCTGAATTAATACTGTTACCTTTCAAAGCCTCCCGGCCCCAGGTCTGTTCACCATTTGTTATGACAAGGAGGACAGTCATTGTGTGTCAATCTTTCGGCCTCAAAAAGCTGGCTGAGATTGTCGGATATTTGGAGGAAGCCCAGGATGGAAGCTGAGAGCATAAATTCTGGAGCCTGACTTTCTGGGCTTGAATTCTGGTTCTGCCCTGGGTTAGCTGTGTGATCTTCAGTGAGCTCATTAACTGATCTGTGACAATTTTCTCATTTGCAAAATAGGGGTGTCCTTGGGTTGCTGTGGGGATTGTTTGTGATAACGTAGAGAAAAGGCTTAGAACTGTGCCTGGTACGTGGTACTAACACAGGTGTTAGCAATAAAACAATGGCAGGATCCAGGTAAGGTGGGTTAGAAGAAATGTTTGAACTCAATGAAGAGGAAAGAAAAATCCTCCACGTTGGCTGGAAATAAATCACCTGGACAGTGTGGATGGGGGGTGGGGGGGTGGGATGCAGGGGGGTGCTGCCTTAGCAGCAGGTGACGTGACAAAGTTCTGGAAGTTTTATTTGGCAGCAGCTGCCCAAACCTCTAACCCGGTCTCATGTGCCATTAGTGAAGATGTAGTGCTCAGGGACTTCCCTGGTGGTCCAGTGGGTAAGACTCTGTGCAGGGGACCTGGGTTCAATCCCTGGTCAGGGAACTAGATCCCACATGCGTGCCGCAACTAAGAGTCCGCATGCTGCAACTAAGAGTCTGCATGGTGCAACTAAGAAGTCCATGTGTGTTGCACCTAAGACATGGTGCAGCCAAAATAAATAAATAAATATTAAAAAAAAAAAAAAAAGATGTAGCGCTCAGGTCAAAGGAGCTAAGAAGCCCTCTTTATACATGAACCATACACGAACAATTGTGTTTGATTTCGATTTTAATAGAAACACTTAAAATTTTCCTAGGATGGGACAGGATGAGAAAACCATACACTTTAGAGAATAATTTAAGATCCAAAAGGGTTCTGGGCTGACTGTTGGGGAAGAGGAGGGGGACAGTGTAGCAGAGTGGTCAAAGGCACTGCCTTTGAAATATCAATGGTACCATTTACATAACTGTTTGACTTTGTGAAAATAAGTTCTTTAAGCCCTATTTGTTTCAGGAATCAATAATAGGACCTCTTCATAGGTTGCTTTGTGGAATGTGGTAAACCTTATAACCCCAGCACATAGTTGCCCACCATGTAGCTGTGTTATTTACTGAATTCAAAATACTTTCCTTTGGAAAAGGGTGCTCACCTATTCTTAGAGCCCCAGAGGACAAGTTAAGCCCAACAGATGGATCGTACAGGGAGGAAGATTTGTGCTCAAAATGAAAAAGATTTTTCTACTGGATACAATGGTACTACCAGGGGAAAAGATGCTTTATTAAGTAGTGAGTGTCCTGTCACTAGAAGTATCAAACCCAAGATAAATGACCACCTGTCAGGGAGGATGGTGAGAGGATTCTAGCAGTGGATCAAAGGTTGAATCAAAGTAGCATTTCCCAGTGCAAAAGTCTTAAATAAAATATGATCAAAACCAAATTCATGTTGGAAAAACAGGATATTCACCTGTGAAAGAATGAAGCTGAACTCTTAGCTAACATATAGAAAAGAATTAGCACAAAATGGGTTAAAGACCTAAGCATAAGAGTTAAAACTATAAAATTCTTAGAAGAAAACGTAGCAGGACATATTCATGATGTTGGATTTAGCAGTGATTTCTTGGAGATGACACCAAAAGCACAGGTAACAGAAGAAAAAATAGATAAATTGGATTACATTGAAATGAAAAAAGTTGTGCACCAAAGGACATTATTAACAGAGTGAAAAGACAACCCATGGAATGGGAGAAAATATTTGCAAATCATGTCTGATAAGGGGTTAATATTCAGAGTATATAAAGAGTTCCTACTATTCAACAACAACCAAAAGCCTGATTTTAGAATGAGCAAAGGATTTGAATAGAAATTACTCCAAAGAAGATATACAAATGACCAAGAAGCACATGAAAATACTCTCGACATCACTAACCGTTAGTGAAATACAAATCAAAACCAGAATGAGATACCACTTCACACCTATTAGGGTGGATAATTAAAAAAAAAAAAAGGTAATAAGCATTGGTTAGGATGTGGAGAAATTGGAACACTTTCTCAGTGCTGCTAAGAATGTAAAATAACGCAGCCACTGTGGAAAGCAGTATAACATTTCCTTAAAAAATTAAAAATAGAATTACCATATGATCCAGCAACACAGCTTCTGCATATATATCCAAAATAATTGAAATCCGTCTGGGAGAGATATTTTTAAACATTTCACAGCAACATTATTCACAATAGCCCGAAGGCAGAAACAAAGCAAGTGTCAATTAAGAGATGAACTGAAAAACAAAATGTTACATATACATGCAATCGAATATTATCCAGCCTTATAGATGAAGGAAATTCTGCTGCATGCTACAACATAAATGAACCCTGAGGGCTCTTTGCTAAGCAAAGTAAGCCAATCATAAAAGGACAAATGCTGTGTAATTCCACTTATAGGGGTACTTTGAGTCTCAAATTCATAGAATAGAATGGCAGTTGCCAGGGGCTGGGGAGAGAGGAGCATGGAGAGTTATTTTCTAATGGAAACAGATAAAAAAATCCAAGAGATGGATGGTTGTGAAGGTTGTATAACAATGTGAGGGACTTCTCTGGTGGTGCAGTGGATAAGACTCCACACTCCCAATGCACTGGGCCTGGGTTTGATCCCTGGTTGGGGAACTAGATCCCACATGCATGCCATAACTAAGACCTGACACAACCAAATAAATAAGTAAATATTAAAAACAACAACAACAAAAACAATGTGAATGTACTTGATTCTTCTGAATTATACATTTAAAAATGGCTAAAATAGTAAATTCTATGTTACGTATATTTTACCACAGTTTTTAAAGATTTCATCAATGTATAAAATATACATATTTCATCCTGACAAATTTAGGTTTAATTCCAGGAATGCAAGGATGGTTTAACATTAGAATATTAATAAATTAGCAGACTAAAAGAGAAACAAAGTGTGATTATCTTAGTAGATGCACAGAAAGCAATTAAGACAATTCAACACTGTAATTAAAAAACAAACAAGTGGGACTTCCCTGGTGGCACAGTGGTTGAGAATCTGCCTGCCAGTGCAGGGGACATGGGTTTGAGCCCTGGTCTGGGAGGATGCCACATGCAGTGGAGCAACTGAGTCTGTGCACCACAACTGGTGAGCCTGTGTTCTAGAGCCTGTGAGTCACAACTATTGAGCTCACATGCCACAACTACTGAAGCCCACGCTCCACAATGGGAGAGGCCACTGCAATGAGAGGCCCATGCACCACAGCAAAGAGTAGCCCCCACTCACCACAACTAGAGAAAGCCCACATGCGGTGATGAAGACCCAACACAGCCAATAAATAAATAAATAGTTAACAACAATAAAAAACAAGCAAAACTTCTGGCTTACTTAAAAACCCAGTAAAAGGTACCTATCAAAACCCTAAAGCAGATATCATACTTAAAAAGCCCAAAGTGTCCCTTTAAAGTCAAGAATAAAACAAGGTTGCCTCTGTGTGGCAGAGGCTGCAAGTTGTCAGCCCTGTATTGTATAGTCTTCTTATCTTCCTTTGTAATAGAACCTCCAATTTTCTTTTGAACTCATGGATGCCCCCTCAAAAAACTTATCTCAAGGATTCCTTAAAGCTAGGGGAGACCATGTGAATACATTCTGACCAGTGAAGTATAATCAGAAATGTAATATGGCAGCTTCCAGGAACTTTTTTAAAAAGACAGCTGGAACATGACTTTTACTCCTTTTTCTTCTTTTTCTCTTGCTCCATCTTTCTGCCTGTAACACAGCTGTATAGTTGGAGCTCTGGCAGCCATCTTGGACCATGAGGATGAAGACCTCATGGGGATGGAAGGAACTTGGGTTCCTGAGGACTGCTATGGGGAAGAACCACCATACTAACCTTAGATTGCCTCCCTCTGGACTTTTATAATCTGAGGAGTAATCTTCTATTTTGTATAAACTACTGCTCCTTTGTGTCTCAGCTACTCAGACGAACTAAATCCTATTTGAAATACCCATTATTACTGCTTCTATTTGATATTTTACTAGAGGCCCAAGGGATACAATAAGATAAGAAATTAAAAACAGATCTAATAAGAGAATTTAACAAAATTGCTGGATGTATTTTCAGTATGTCAAAAGCAGTTGTTTTGTATACGCTAATATCAACAAATGAGAAGATTCCATTTAAAAAAGTATTTATGGTAGCAATAGCGATTATTGCTAAGGTTAATGTAATAAAAGACCCTTATGTATTAAAATTATTGAACTTTTTAAAAAAAACATAAAGGCAAACCTATATACATGTATCATGGTCAGAAGGATTTTTGAAAATTAGCAAAGGGAAACCTCATTAAAATGAAATCAGAAGGCCAGAAGGGGGAGCTCTCACGCACATACTACTTGACCTTGATACAGATGGTGACAGGAAGAGATGTACCTTACATCTCTGGAAGGAAGTGGCACTACTCTACTACTGGCAGCAGGAGGAAGAAAGATTTTCTCCTGGCATGGCAACAGCTCAGCCAGTGAGACACTGTCACACCTCAGCCAATGAAAAGCCACTATACTTCCAACTCCCAGTTTCCTCTGATGGACTGTTTGTTTACAACAGCCCATCGCAAATTCCTCTTCTCCTCTATAGAAAAGTTTCCTCTCCTTTGCTTTGCCAGACTTGCATGTGGTTCACCATAGTTGCATGTCCCAAACTGCGTTTCTTTGCTGCTCCCAAATAAACCCATTTTGCTGGTAAAAGTAACTGGCTGTTTTATTGTTTTAGGTTAACAGCTTCATTATGCAAAAATGTCAGTTCTTTGCAAATTAATCAATAAATTCAATGTAATTCAATTAGAAGGTCAACAGGACAATGCCACTTAGCACAATACTTGGCAAATTACAAGTACTCAAAATGTGGTCGTTGCCTTTATTGAAACCCAGTGGAAACAAATAGGCCATTGATCTCCAAACTTTGTTCTGCCCTATTCAGTCTCATCTTAAAATTTATGTGAATGAGCAAAGAGAATAGACAAGATAATATTTTAAAAAACAATTGTAATATGAGGAGGACATGCTCTATGATATATAAAGCTATAGTTTCACTGTCCAATATGGTAACCACTAGCCACATATGGCCACTGAGCATTTGAAATGTGGCTAGTTCAAGTTGAGACGTGCTGTAAGTGTAAAATACACATTGTATTTTGAAGCCCTAGTATATAAAAGAAGAACAATATCTCAATTATTTTTGATTGATTACGTGTTGAAATACTATTTTAGCTATTTTGGGTTGAATAAAATATTAAATAATTTTAACTAAATAATTTTAATTATTTCTTTTTTGGAAATTAAAAAATTTTGTAAAAAAGATAATTGTTTTATTTCACTGTAATTGTATCAATAGATTCACTTATTTGTTATTTTTTTCTTTTCACTGTTTAAATGTGGCTACTAGAGATAAGTGGAATAGCATAGAGAGCCTAGAAACAGATCTACATTTGTCTGCAAATGAGAGACAAAAGCAATGGCATTGCATATCAGTCAAGAAAGGAAGTCCTAGTGAACAATGGTCTGGGTCAATTGGTTATCCATATGAAGAGAAATATAATAGCATCTCTATTTCATATCACACACAAAAATCAATTCATATAGAATAAAAACCTATGTATGAGAAGTGAAACTTTAAAAAGTATAGAAAACATTTAGCATAATATCTTAACGATTTCAGGGCACTGCAAGAAACAGAAAGCACACACTATAAAGGAAAAGATTATTAAATTTAATGACCTTATTTATAATTTAACCAAAACTTAACTACATTACGATTGTAAACTTCTGTGCAACAAAGACACTCTAAAGAGAGTGAAAAGACAAGCTACAGACAGATTGAAGGTATTTTCCTCTAATATAGCTGGAAAAAGGATCTGTATCGAGAATTAATAATTCCTTCAAATGGTTAAGATAAATAATGCAATAGAAAAACAGGCAAGGGATATGAACAAGCACACTCACAGAGGAAATTCAAATGGCAAAAGGAGCCTTTCCCTCTCGAGCATTATGGGAAATGCACATCCTCATTTTACATGCACCATCTTTCAGAGTCAAGAGCGGAGGAAGGTGTGGAGCAACCAGAACTCCTAGATGCTACTGATCAAAGTGGCAGTTGGTGGGCAAAACTGAGCAACTTACCAGCATCTGGTTGGTAAGATGCCCGTTGCCTGAAATCCAGAAATTCCACTCCTACACATTATCCTAGAGAAACTCTCACCCACAGATATAAGAATGTTCTCTGTAGCATTGTTTAAGATTGCAAAAAACTAAGACTTCCCTCGTAGTCCAGTGGGTAAGACTTCCGTGCAGGGGGCCTGGGTTCAATCCCTGGTAGGGAACTGGATCCCGCATGCATGGCACAACTAAAGATCCTGCATGCCACAGCAAAGATCCTGCATGCCCCAACGAAGATCCTGCATGCTGCAACTAAGACCTGGCGCAGCCAAAATAAACAAATAAAAAAATATTAAAATTAAAAAATAATAAAATAAAAGTGAAAAACTGGAAACAACTTTCCATTGTCAAAACCTGAAATAAATATACTTTGGGATGTTTACCCGCAGCATTTTCAGTGAATGCCCTAGTGCTGCTTGTAGCCGCTTGGGAAGATGAAAAAGTAAAAGGAAGTTGCTGAAGGACAACACTTGAATAAGTTCTCCAGATGTGCAAAATAATGGTATATATAGTTCATGTAGCCACGTAGAGTAAAAGTATAAAAACGTCTAGGAATGATGAACAGCAAATATTGACAGGGGTCACCTCTGAGAAGGGTGGCAAAGCAAGGGATGAGGAGGAGTACAAGGGGGGACTTCAAGTCTAAGTGGAATATTTCATTTCTCATTAAAACAAACAAAAAATGAATCGAATGAAAATACGGTCACGCATGTAGGATTTGACAAAACTGAGTGATGGGTACATCAGTGTTCACAATATTATTCTCCCTACTCTTCTGCAATATTAGAAAGTAATTACAAATTTTTTAAAAAGGAGAAAGAGTGGAAAAAATTAACTGTCTTTCTACATAACCAGCAGCAATCAGTAATCTAATTTTTTAAATCATACGATTTAAAATATCTCTATGATTATTTTTTTTCTTAAACCTAGGAGTGTATTAAACTATTGAACTTCTCTGTTGGCGGGGGAGGGAGAGATTTCATGGGTGTTGATGTGTTCAAGGAGTTCCGTGATGAGCTAGTGCGAACACAGGCATTCGCTGTCCTGCGTTAGGGCTCTGAGAGGTTTTCTGATAATGAAATTTGTACAGCTTTTTTTAATCCAGCATTTTTCAAACATCTCAGGATAGAATTGGGAAAGGCTGACCTAGTCACCTGCAAGTTTCCTTCCAATCCTCACCATCACCGTTCTAGTTTTGGCTCTGCCACTAATGTGCTGTATGACTTTGGCCAAATCACCTTTCCTCTTGGGGCCTCAGTTTATTCAGATATTAAATGGGTGTGTGAAGTTTAGACTCTAAGATTCTCTTACCTGTTTCCAGCTCTAAAGCCCCACTTTGGAGCCCAGCCTTAGGATGATATTTCCACTCAATTTTATTCCCCTTTGCTCAGTTAACTTTTTATCATTTAACTGAAGCAGGTTCATGGTAGAAGAATTACAAAAATGCACAGAAGTGAAATAAAAAAGAATTAAAGTTACTCCACATACCAACGTAGGCCCTTTTTCAAAAGGTATGATGATCACTAGCATTTATGGAGCACATGTCCAAAGCACTGTGCTAGAATAGAACTACCCTTATCCTCGTTTTACAGATGAGGAGACTGAGGGTCAGAGAGGTAAAGTCACCCGTCCAAGGTCAGACAGCTTGCAAGACTCTACCCAAGTCTTCCTAACTCTGCTGCACAAATTCTCAGCCACTACCAAACAAGGCCTCCCCATTTGAAGGGAGTCTTCATCACTGTGAGATTCATTTTCCTCCCAGCATCCTAAGTCCTTCAGAATTCTCTCATCTCAGAGGAGCTATGGGTAGATGATATCTCCTCCAAAAACAAAGTCGGCACCTTCACGGTAGAAGGATCTGTGTCCCTCCCCCGTACTCAGTCCACCTTATCTCTAGAAAAACTATGACTTGCCCTGGAGAAGGAGAAAAAAATAATCCTCTCCCCTCCCCAACTCCACCCCTCAAATCACAGGATTTGGGGGTAAATTCACAGGCTGGAGACAGAAGAATGGGTGTGTAATTAAGTTTCAAATTGACTATTGTTTTATGTGAATGTCTGATAAAGAGAACACAATGGCTGCCCATGTGGGCTGGGAGGTGAGATTTCCCAAGTGTAGAATTCTAGAAGACAAGCCTTGAGTTCTAGAGCCTGGGTGTCCTCCCTGCGCGCACCTCCCCCATCACTCCCCCCCCCCCCGCCCCCCGCCCCAGAACTGTGGAATGGGGAGAAGACCCAGCCAGGGATACCTGCCTGAGATGTTTGGCTGGAACTGGTCTATTCAGAGTGGGAAACAGAGACAGGATGAGTTAGCTGCTGTAGAATCTGAGGGACTAGAGCAGCTGTGTCCAACAGAAATATAGCATGGACCCCATATGTAATTTACAGTGTTCTAGTAGTCACATTAAAAAGTAGTAAGCCTATGAAATAGGCAGTTGTGCTCACAAATCATGAGCTTCCCCTTAGTCTTAGCAATCAGGGGTCCCAAACTCAAGTGCCCTCAATGCCCAGATAGAGATATATGGAGCAGATTGAGCATAAGTGAATTTCATATTTTCCTATAAGAAAACACAGCAAATATCAAGATAATGGTGTATGTTTACTAATATAACTTTAGTGTTGAGACACTAAGGAGTGGTGGGGACTGTGGCAAATTAGAGAAGGCATGCCCAGCCTAAATTAACTCCAGTGGACTTTTGTCTCATGCTTATGGGGGATCAGTGTTGCTAGAGCTTCCAGTTTTTTGAAAGGTTAGCAGTTGACTGAAGTTTTATTTAAAAACAAAGCAAAACTGGATCTCAGTCTCTGATCTCCTTTAATCTCTTGGCCATGTTTTACAGAGGAGGAAACTGAGGTTCAGAGTGGTTAAATATTTTCCCAACTCACAGTAGAGACAAAGCACTGACCCTTCGGGTCATGTCTGCTACTTCCGCTAATAACCAACATTGATTTTTCACTATTCTTATTGAGAATTTCCTAGGTGCGAGGTTCTGGGCTGAACATTTGACACCGTGAAGGAGGTCCAGTTTACGATGCCAGATTTAGAGAGGGAAAGCAAAGTTCAGAAAGGTGGAGTTGATTACCTAAGATCTCACTGTGAGGCTTGTACCTGGGTCTAGGTTCAATTACAAGACTCTTGCTGAAGAACCTCAGAGACCTAGGAGCCTAGTGGTTTTCACCCCGGGGCTACTTTGAAGGGCCAGGGACTACAGGGCATCCTTTAACCCAAGTGCCTCCTCTGTATTGTTCCTGCAAATTGGCTTCTGGTAAGATTTTGTTTGAAATAAGAATGCCACTGCCATTTTTTTTTTTTTTTTTAAGTTTGAAAACCACTGATCAGCCCATGGTCTCTTGATTTATAGGAGAGGAACCTGAGGCCCAGAGATGGGAAGTATCTGAGGTCCCTCTGCAAGTCAGGACCAGAGTTGGGACCAGACCTGGGTTCTGGAGGCCAGGACCTGTCTGGAAAGCTGCCCTCTGGGTGTGCCAGGGCCTGCCTCCAGCTCCTCTGGGTTCTGCCCAGGGAAGGGCCAGCTGCTCTTTCTGCGTCCCACTACCTCCTCTGCCTTTCCTCAGGCCTGTTTGGCTAACTTTTTGACCTGTTCCTTCACAAGCTCTCCCTGAGATGTGGCTGCCTTCTTTGCTTGTCCCAGGGAATCCTGGGGCCTTGGCTGTGTGACGGCGCAGGCTTGGCCAGTCCCATGGCAGACAGTTGTCAAACAGTGGCTGTCTGGGCAGAGGGAGGACTGTTTACCCAGGGCAGGGCCCAGGCAGAGTCTGCAGCTTCCTCCCCATGTCACTGGCCCACCCAGCCACTCAGCTGTCCTCCTCTGCAGTTGCTCATTCCACAAATATTTATGGAGCACCTACTGTGTGCCAAGCACTGTTCTACATGCTGAGGATGCAGCGAGACAGCCAAATTCTCTGCTTTAATGGAACTGACATTGTAGTGGAGGAGACAGATGATAAACAGATCAGCGAATTCACAATTCCAGAGCTGTAGAGGATAACATGATTGATAGGGATGGCTGGAGGATGGGCAGTCTTAGATAGGGTGGTCAAGGAAGGCTGCTCTGAGTGGGGGACGTTTGAGCTAAGAACCAAACTAGGAGAAGAAATCCGTTGTGGGAAGATCTGGGGAAAGGGTGTTCCTGGCAGAAGGAACAGTAAGTACAAAGGCCCTGGGGCAGGAATGAGCATGACATGATTGAAGGATAGTAGAAAGGCCCACGTGGCTGAAGTAGAGTGAGCAAGAGGGAGAAAGACAGAAGGGCAGATAAGAGTCAGATCCCAGGGGGCCTTTTAGGTCAAGGAAAAGAGCTTAGCTTTTCTTTTCAGTGTGACCAAAAGCAATTAGAAGGTGTTCAGCAGAGATTTTAAATGTGACTGTATTCTGAACTTCTAACTTTAACTCTGTCATTTCCCTCTGTGGCTTTCTCTCCCAGCACTCTTATTTTCAAGTACCATTGAGGGTATTTGAAGTAGTCTAATTATTCCCTTTTTCCTTTTTAATTTAATAACTGTTTCAAAATTTTTCTGAAGGCTGTATAGGTACACAATTGAAAAAAGTCAAATACTTCTACCAAGCTGATAATAAATTGAAGTAGTTGCTCACCCACTCTTTCCTGAACCTGATTCCCACAGCTCAGGGGCAACCACTTGCAACTATTTTAGCTGGGTTTTCCTCCCTCCTGGTGTTTTCCTTTATATTTCTAAGTATCGTGGTTATGCTGCTACTTCTTGATTTTTCAGTCTTAGATGTAATGGGTTAATCTGCTAATAAGAAAGATGCTATAGACTATTTTCCAGTTTGGAGGTAAGTCAATATTCATTGTTTCATTTGCCCAACTGCACTACTATTATTACTACTGTTCAGAGCTGGTAGCATCTGTACATGAACGAAGGCCTTTCCATGCAATATCTCAATTAAACTTTATAATAACATTATAAGGTAGGTGTTGGGCAATGTAATAGTAATACTAACACTTGAAATCCACTGGAATCGGTTGCAATTTGCAGAAGAGATTTGTACCCATCCCCTTGATCTGCAGAGCTGTCCTGAGAGGTAAGCAGAACCAGCGTCATTAACCCTATTTTCAGAGGAGTACCTGGAGCCCAGAATGATAAAGGAAATTTCCCCATCATAGTGGGGTGGTTAAAATAAAACTCATCTTCCAAAACAAGATGGAAGGAGCCAGGGTCCCTGGGTGAAGGACATAAAGTCTTCTATCTTACATTTTGGATTCGTTTATTATACCAGCTAGTATTGTCCTTACCAATGCAATGCCTGGGTTTGAATTCTAGCTCAGCCTTTTGTAGTCTATGTGGGTAGGTTATTTAACCTCTCTGAGCTTTTGTTACCTCTTCTGAGAAATGGGTATGATGACAGTACCTACTCAATGAGCAGTTGTAAGAATTAAAGGAAGTAATTTTTTAAAATTGAAGTGTAGTTGATTTACAGTGTTGTGTTGGCTTCTGGTCTACAGCAAAGGTGATTCAGTTATACATATATATATATATATATATATATATATATATATATATATTCCTTCTCATATTCTTTTTCATTATAGGTTAGTATGAGATATTGAACATAGTTCCCTGTGCTATACATTAGGACCTTGTCATTTATTTTATTTTATTCTTTTTAAAAAATTAATTATTTTAATAATTTTGGCTGTGCCAGGTCTTAGTTGCGGCACATGGGATCTTCATTGAGACATGCAGACTTCTTAGTTGTGGCATGCATGTGGGATCTAGTTCCCTGAACAAGGATCAAACCCTGGCCCCTGCATTGGGAGCTTGGAGTCTTACCCACTGCACCACCAGGGAAGTCCCCTCTATTTTATATATAATAGTTAGTATCTGCTCATCCCAAACTCATAATTTATCCCTTCTCACCTTTCCCCTTTGGTAACCACAAGTTTGTTTTCTATGTCTTTGAGACGGTTTCTGTTTTGTAAATTGTTTCATATCATAGTTTTGATTTCACATATAAGTGACACCATTATGATATGTGTCTTTCTCTGTCTGACTTACTTCACTTAGTATGATAATCTCCAGGTCCATCCATGTTGCTGCAAATGGCATTATTTCGTTCTTTTTATGGCTGAGTAACATTCCATTGCATATATGTACCACATCTTCTTTATCCATTCATCTCTCAATGGACATTTAGGTTGCTTTGAAAGGAAGTAATTTTTATGAAGTGTTTAGAACAGTGCCTGGCCCATTGAAAGTACTGAATAAGAGATCAATTAATCAACAAGGACCTAGTGTTTAGCACAGGGGACTCTACTCAATACTCTGTAATAACCTATAATGGAAAAGAATCTGAAAAAGAATAGATATATGTATATGTATAACTGAATCACTTTGCTGCATGCCTAAAACTAACACGACATTGTAAATCAACTGTAGCCCAATATAAAATAAAAATTTTAAAGAAAGGAGATAAAATAAACCAGAGCTAGAGAATGAACAGGCAAGGACCCAGATCTCGGCCTTCTGATGCCAAATGCAGTATTTGACCCCAAAATCCCAGACATTTACATTCCTCTTTATGACTTTTACTGTATTTGCCCATCACTTGTACTTTATCTGTAATTATTTACTTGAAAATTTTCTTTCTTTTGAAGACATACATTAATCTTTTAAAGGATATTTTATATTAGTGCTTTAATATGCTAGTTATAAATTTTTCTAACACACAGCAAGGTAAATTCAAGAAGATTTAAAAGTGTTCGTCCATGTACTACCCAAAATCAGCCCCTGTTCCCTGTGGGCACACTCAGGGAAATGTATGCTATTTTTAGATCTATAAAGAACCTTTGGGAACATTCTGTCCAGTGGCTTTTAAACCCTTTTGACCATGACCCTCAGCAAGTGACACATTTTACATCACATACTTTACATACAGTGGCAATAAAGGTGGTAGTCAAAACACAGACCCTGGAGCCTGACTGCCTGAGTTGGAATCTTAGCATCACCTCTTAAGGCGTCTTGTCACTTTTACAGAGTGACTCAACCTCTCTGTGCCTCCATTTCTTCATCTATAAAAGGGGAATGACAATAATAGCCCTTACCTCACAGAGTCATTGTGAAGATAAGGAGTTAATATGTGTAAAACCCTAGTATGTGATCTGTAAATTGTTGGTATTATCACAACCACATACACACATCCGTAAGCATATAGAAATGAACAAAAGTTTCACACACACACAATTTACTGTGACTACATGAGAGGCACTAGGATGTTTTCCACTCTGTTTTATTTCATTAAAAAAAAGTCATCTTTGTTAAATTTCATTAATCTATTTGTGATTTGTTATTCATGCTTTTTTCGGTGTAAACAATATACTTCAATAAACGTATTTTCTTAAACAGTACATTTTTATTCAAAGAAAAAGTGAGAAATGAAAGTGAAAGAAATCAGTTGATTATGTGAACAGCAAATGTGCTGAAGTTACTTTGTCCAGCACAGCAAGGGTACACGAACAGATCCTGGGTCCCCAACAGCTTGGATACAGCTGATCCGTAATTGCTAACGAAGACTGTTGAATTGTACTCTAGGAATCATAAGTGTGTTTTAAAGCCTTTAAAAAATGTATTCAATATATTTCTCAATGTGCAAGAGTCAGAAAATTACAACCTCGAAGTCAAATCTGGCCCAGTGCCTATATTTATAAATAAAGTTTTATTGGAACATGCCACACCCATTCATGTATTTATTGTCGGTGACTGCTTTTGTGCTACAAGAACAGAGCTGAGTAGTTGCTACAGATCCTATCTGGCCTGCAAAGCCCAAGATATTTACTATCTGGCCTTTTACAGAAAAAGTTTGCCAACTCCTGTATTCAAGTTATAATTCAAAACCCTTAAGCTTAGAGTAAATCTTGGGTTATATTGGGTTGGCCAAAAATATTCGTTTGGGTTTTTCTGTAAGATGGTATGGAAAAATCTGAAGGAAATTTTTTGGCCAACCCAGTACTTTATTCTGTTCATAACCCTAGCAAATTTTAACAATGACAAGTCCCCCAACATTTTACTTCGAACAGTTTCAAACCTACAAAAGATTCAAAGAATAGTTTAGTGGGCACTGACGTACTAGATTCACCAGTTGGTAGCGTTCTGTCACATTGGTTTCATCACTATGTATCTCTCTTTTATTAGAATATTTAATGTAAAAAATTGTATATTGACATTTGTTATACATATTTGACTGTACATGTGTGAGAGCATGGCCCCATGGCAGAGGTGGTCAGCTGTGTACCAACAAATGCACTCCTCCTTCCATAGTTTAGAGATGTTGCTAGAAAGTAGCTGCCCCTCTAGGGACCACATATCCCAGACTCCTCTGCATATGTGAATAGAAGTGATAAATGTCACTCTGGGCCAGGGTCACTTCTGGGGTTCCTGGATGACTATATGACAGAGGTTGATAGACTTCCAACTTATGTTTTAGGTTTTTTTGTTCCATTAGGTAGTATTGCTGTAACTAATACAACCCGATAAATTGTGTGACCCATTCATGGGTCAAGATTGCAGTTTGAAACACACTGGTCTGATCCTCTGGTTCTCCAAACATTTTTTGAAAAAATATTTATTTAGGACTTCCCTGGTGGTGCAGTTGTTAAGAATCCGCCTGCCAATGCAAGGGACACAAATTCAGTCCCTGATCCAGGAAGATCCAAAACGTCACGGAGCAACTAAGCCCGTGCACCACAACTACTGAGCCTGAGCTCTAAAATCCACGAACCACAACTCCTGAGCCTGTGTGCCGCAACTACTGAAGCCCGCGAGCTCTAGAGCCTGTGCTCTGCAACAAGAGAAGCCACTGCAATGAGAAGCCATCGCAATAAGCCCACGCACCGTAACAAAGAGTAGACCCCATGCTCGCCGCAGCTAGAGAAAACCCATGTGCAGCAATGAAGACCAAACGCAACCCAATAAATAAATAAATTTATTTATTTAGTTAGTTATGCCAGGTCTTCATTAAGGCATGCATGTGGGATCTAGTTCCTGGACCAGGGATCAAACCCAGGCCCTCTGAATTGGGAGCGTGGAGTCACATCCACTGCGCCACCATGGAAGTCCCTCTCCAAACATTTTTGTACCATGGAGTCCTTTCATTAAACATTTTGATCAAAAGTCAAAATGGAGCTCCTCTGGTTGAACCAGAGGTTGTGGGTTGGGGGAGGCTAAGAGCCTGGTCTGTTTGAACATGCTCCCCATCCCCCCCCAACATTGGTCTCAAAATGAACTCTGGGGCATCTTTCCTGACTCCTAGGGCTCCAGTGAATATGGTGTGATGACCACTGAGCCAGGCACAGGCCCCTATTTCTCAGAAGAGGATGCAGGGAGCCAGCAGGAGAAGGATTGAGTGAGATCACAAACAGCTGCCCAGGGGCAAGAGCCATTTCCGAGGGCTGTGGCCAGGGCAGGTCTGTTCCCCCATTTCCATGCCACTCATTTGCCCCACACAGGCCCAGACTCATGAGTCAAGCCCCCGAGAGCCGACCTCAGGCCTCAGAGGGCATCTGAAGGCTCAGGACTAAGCTTTGTCCAGCCAAGCCGTTGCAGAACCAGTTACATAGCCCTCATTCATTCCTGTTTGTTCCACAGCAGCTAAAAGATGCCTCACATGTAGGAAGTGTTCAGTCTCTCTCACATAGCAGGTATAATAACAGGTATAATAACAACAGTGCCTAAAATTTACATAGCACTTTCTATGTGCCAGACGCTCAGTACTTTACAGACATTCATCTCATTTAGTTTTCACAGCCCTACAAAGTAGATGCTATTATTATCACCCCATTTGACAGATGAAGAAACTGAGACAAAAAAGTAAGTAATTTGCCCAGAGCCACATGGCTGGTAGGTGGAAATTTGATCCTAGGCAGTCTGACTGCAGAGTCTGAGCTGCTAACCATGATGCTATACAACTTCTCAGATGCTGTTATGAGAAGTAACAGTACAGCTAAAAGAATGAAGATTTGGTGCCAGACAGACTAGAGCTTAATCCCTTGCTGGGTGATATAGGGAAACTTACTTAACAACTCTGAACCTCAGTTTCCTTGTTTATGAAATAGGAATAATATGCCCCACCTTGATGGCTATTGCAAAGATTAAAAGGGAGAAAACCTATAAAGTAGCCAACATCCTGCGCACTACATAGAAGGGACTTATATGGAAATAAATTTCTTTCCTTTGCAGAGGTCCACCCTTATGCTAGAGGCATGTGAGTCAGAAAAAAATGGAAGGCGTAGTTCCTGCATTTAAGCATCTCATAATTGTTTTAGGGACAAGATAAATCATTGACGAAACAATCAGGAAAGTCCCAAGATACTTTCAATAAAAGATGAAATTCATGCTTTATTGGCCAGGCTCTGGGCCTGTGCATCTGCTGGTCCCCCTCTCTCCTCCTGGCTGATTCCTGCTAAAGCTTCACGTTTCAGCGTAGATACCAGTTCACCCCCCCAGAGTCAAGAGGTCTCCGACCCCTTCCCCTCTTCCTAAGCCCCTTTGTGCTCCCACTGTGCCCTATTCACCCCTGTTAGGGCACTTTGTCTTTCATTGCTGCTGGTTCATCTGTTTACCCCACCGGATTGGATGCTCTCCAAGATCTGAAGTCGTACTTTATATTCTCCATGCTTTACATTCCCCCAGTGCCTAGCAGAATGCCTTGCATACCATAAGCCCCCAGGGGTCATTTGTTGAAGAAATGAATGAGTGAACAATGAATTAAAGAATGCAGGAGCCTTCTGGATGGAGACAAGGTGCACTCTGCGTATCCGCATCCTCCCTTTATGCAGTGGGACAAAATAAGACAATGGTTTCCAAATTTCATCTGACCCAACACCCCAAATCACTTAAGGAACTTAATAAAAATTTAAAGATTCTTAGAACTCATCCCAGAAGATTCTGATTCACCAGGTCTGGAGTGGAGCCGCAAAAGATGTCAGCTTAAGAAAGTTTCCCGTATGCAGCAAGATTTGTAAACCATTGAACCATAGGGACTGAAATCAAATTGAGGTGGGATGGGAAGATAACATGGACAGGGCAGAAAGGCAGGAAGGGTGGGGGAGACTATATGTTGGGAATGAAGGGTGGGAACAGCCATGCCTGGTATCTGACATAGTCCCGTAGCCAGCCAGCATCTGGGTCCCTACCCAATTTTGGGCTCATCAACCATTCAGGGAGACAAAACACTTTATAGTTTATGATACCTTTTCTCCTTCATGAGCTCATGGAATCTTCACAACAACCAAGGTTCATATGGTAGGTGAAGAAATTGATGATTAGAGAGCTGGGCAAAGTGTCCAGCATCTCACAGCTTTAAGTGGGAAAGCCGCTTAACCAAACTGCCTCTGACAACAGCCTTTGATCTGGCCTGGGGCTGATGCCTTTAGTCAAGGGAAATAGGCCTATGTCCCCAGGGAAAATCAGGCTCATCTGACACTTAGAAACAGACATACTGTCCTGAAGGAGGATTGTTGACCAGTGGCCAGGTCATCCCCTGTCCTTTTACTTGCAGGTCCGGCTATCCGAGCCCAGCCCATCTCATCTGTCCATCCATCCATCCACCTATCTTTTCATCTGTCCACTCACCCATCACCTCATTCATCCAACCATCCATCCATGCATCTTTCCAGTTATTTATTCATTCACTTACCAGATCCATTCACATATCTCTCCATCCATCCCATCCATCCATCATCCACCATACCCCTTCACCCATCCACCACATCCATTCTATTTCCACTCATCCATCTACCACCTGCCCATATTCTCATTGATTTCTTTGTCCTATTTGTTCATCTATCTCTCCATTTCATTCCCATCCATCTATCCATCCACCAGCCCATCATGTTGATTCATCAAAGCAACTACCTATCTACCCACCCAGATGTCCATTCATTCACTCATCCATCCATTCATCCATCTTCTCATTCATTCATTTATTAAATAAACGTCCATTAAATTCTACACGGGGCCAGATCCTGTGGTAGCCTGGGGTAAACAAGAAGAATCAGACAAATACAGACCTTGCTCTCGAGGAGAACTGAGATGCTTACAAAAAAGACAAAGTCCCGAAGGGCCAAAATAAATAATCATCGAGGGGAGCTTGCTGAAAGCAAAACAAGGGGAGGAAAATAACAGGCACACAGATATGCACACCATAGCATCTTATCCTCACAGTTGCTAAGGGCCGCCCCAAATTTGCTGCTGAGCTAAATGCTGGCACCCAAAGCAAATACTATAACACGAATCACAGTACACTCCACTGTGGCAGATCCTACTCAGCAGCTATTCCTGATTCCTTATAACACAGTGGTATTACATGTGCCCAGGGCATTTGGAAATGGCAGGAGACATTTTTGGTTGGCACAACTGACGGGAGGGATGCTACTAGCATCTAGTGAGTTGAAGCCAGGAAAGCTGCTAAACACCCTACAGAGCACAGGCCAGTCCCTTTACAGCAAAGAATTATCCAAGCCAAGATATCAGTAGTGCCAAAGCTGAGAAACCCGTTATAAGGGAACCCCAATTTGGTTTGCCACAGCACGGTGCCAGACCCCCAAAAAAGACCATCATTGGTCTAAGCCTATGTTGGTGTTCCCATTTCTTTCCACCAGACACTTCCCAGCTTTCCTTGAACTAAGGAAGTCTGCTGGGAGGTTTCTGGGAAATTTTTGCTTTGGGAGGAAAAGAAACAAGGGCTTTGAGGAAAAATTCTTCCAGCTTCAGACGCTTAAGTGCAGATGTGATGCCTGATACTGTGACAGCCACCATGGGTCTGTAATGGGGAAAATCAAGAACCAAAAGCCAGGGACTTCCTTAGTGGTCCAGTGGTTAAGACTCTGTGCTCCCAATGCAGGGGGCCCAGGTTCGATCCCTGGTCTAGGGAGCTAGATCCTGCATGCCACAACTAAGAGCCTGCACACCACAACTAAAAGATCCGGCATGCCACAGCTAAGACCCAGCTCAGCCAAATAAATAAATTAAACAGACAAACAAACAAACGAAAAGCAGCCAACACAGTGAGGATGGCAGGGAGGAGGGAAGGGAAGAGCACGGACCTGGCTGGCATTGATGATCATTGTCATAGGGCTGTTTCTTAAAACCAACCTCACTTCGTTCATTCAACAAATGCTTACTGAGCACTTATTCTGTGCCACTCGTGTGAGACACGCAAGGCTGAACAAACCACTGAAGTCTGTGGCTTCATGGAATTTAGAGGCTACTGGGGGAGACAGACGTGACAATGCACACAACGATCTGATCAGAGTAGTGATGAGAACTGCAGAGTAGAATCCAGTGTACTGTGGGTGCACTGCCAGACCAGGGAAAGGTCAAGTTGGCCCAGCACTACCACACCAAAGATCAGATCATTAAAGACTATTCTACTAAGATTCAAAAACATAAGACAGCAGTTGGGATTTATTTCATGCTTATTCTCTGTCAGGCTCCATTCTAAGCACTTGTAGATAGATAGATAGATAGATAGATAGATAGATAGATAGATAGATAGATAGATAGATGATAGATAGATGATAGATAGGTGATAGATGATAGATAGATAGATGATAGATAGATAATAGATGATAGATGATAGATTAGATAGATAATAGATGATAGATAGATAGACGATAGAGATACAGATTTTCAAAAATTTTTTATTGAAGTACTGTTGATTGATAATGTTGCATTAATTTCTGCTGTACAGCAAGTGACTCAGTTATACATATTCTTTTTCATATTCTTTTCCATTATGGTTTATCATAGGATATCGAATGTAGATCCCTGTGCTATACACTAGGACCTTGTTGTTTATCCATCCTATATATAATAGTTTGCATCTTAAGCACTTATATATTAATTCACATGATCGTAACCACAGCCTTGCTCTCTATCACCTCTCCCAAGGCTCTACTATGAACCGTGTTCCTTACCCAGTAACTTATCTCTGTGTTTGCAACTTTCGGAGGTTATTATTTTCCCCAGTCGAGAATCCCAGAAGAAGGGGTTTTACTAAAAGCACTTGTTTGTTTGTTTGTTTAATCAGAAAGTGCATCTTTCTAGAGCCTCCCAGCAGACTGCCTTAGTTTATTTTAAAGATGAAATATCTGAGACTCAGAGAAGGGTAGGCTACTCAGCTCAAACAAACAAACAAAAAACAGATCCAGAATGCTAACCCAGATTTATTTTTAGCCGATGTCTCTCCCTCTCTCTCTCTCTCTCTCACACACACACACACACACACACACACACACACACACACACCAGCAAATGCCCAACTGTCCCAGGACAGCAGTGTTCTCTTCTTGTTGTTGATACATGCTGCAAATCTGGGCATGGAAGCCCTTCTTCCTCTCCCCAGCAGTATCTGTAGCTGAGCCAAGAGGGTCAGCACAGATAGACTACATCAGGTCTGGAGTCAGATTTTTTTTTTTTAACAATCCTAAACTTTAGTTTGCTCTTCTATTCTTGGAGATAGTAATGTTATTTATCTGAGACAACTATCTTGAAAATTAAATGCAGTCATAGGCATAGAATACTCATCCATCCATCCATCCATCCATCATCCATCCATCCCTGTCTGACCCTTTGGGAGATGATGAGTCTCCCTCTGGCCACAGTGTCAGCCAAGTCTCACAACTGTGTTTTAACCTTGGGTGAAGCCCCCAGGCATGCCTGGCCCTTTAGCTATGCTATCTCCTCTAACCACCGCTCCCTGTGAGATATGTCCTGTTGTTCTCTCCATTTTACAGATGAGGAAATAGATTTAAAGATGGGGAAGTATCTTGCCTGAGGTCACACAGCTGGTGTGTGGGATAGGTCCCCAGGCTGTTTTTGGCTTCTCTGCTATTTCCACTGCAGCACATACTCCTGTTTGATGGTGAGTCAAAGAAGATCCCCTGGACCAGTTGGGAGACCAGTCCCCGATTCCTTGAGGCCATCTGCCCTCAGCTAATGATGATATCAAGTAATATTTACTGAGTCCTTATGACGTGCATGGTGCTGAGGGCTTACACCCTCATTTTCCTTTAGTCGTGCAAGAACCCCTTAAGACACCCTATGTCCACTTCAGAGAGAAGGCAACCGAGGCCCAGAAATGATGAGTAATTTGTCTAAGGTCACAGAACAAGAGCCAAGATCTACTGGATTCCAGAGGCCTACTGCACATGCATGTGATTGAAATCAGTTTCTAAAATGCACTAAAGTTTTGAAAATCCAAAATGTGCTGAAAAGTAAAATGAACATTCTCTTGAACCTCGCTCCTCAGAAACAAAGCTCTGTTACTGGCCTCTTTGTGTCCTTCCACTAATTTTCTATGCAAATACAAATGTCTGTGTACACACACACACACACACATATATATATATATATGCATATATCTGTTCTGTTATCAGAAATGTAATATGCTATACACTCTTTGGCTTACTTTTTTCACGTAATTACTTGGAGGTCCTTCCCTATCTGCACACAGATATGCATTTTTTTTTCCTTCAACAATGGGGTAGCATTCCATCCTAAGGAGGCATCGTGCTTTATTTACCCATCTTCTACTGCTGGACATTGGGGTTACTTCCAATTTTGCAGTCACCCTGAGCAGCAGAGTCTCAGCCCTTCACTGTTAGCAACACACTCTTCTCTTACCCTGCATCTAAGTTACACACGTATAGCAAAGATCATTTTCATTTTTCAGTGCCCCACGCTGTGCGTTGCTCTCTACGGCTGCCCCTTGCTGAATTATCCAGAGCGGATGGCCCTCCTTAGAGGGGCAGCCAACTCTTCCCTCGGGTCCCATCCCACCTAGACCAGGAGACAGCTCCGTGACCGAGGCCCAGGAAGCTTCTCTGCAGGCTTCAAGTGGGAATGATGTTTCCAGCCCCACCTTCTGTGGAATTTTTAAAGATCCCCCCAGGATGCATCCCCAGGAAGGCTGTCTCTCTGGGGGGGCAAAGTGAGCTGAACCAGCCCCTACCCTGGGGCTCCCGCGGCCCCTCCAAGCACTTCCCATACCGGATCCACCAGGCCCCCATTTAGGAGTTTAGTGAAGCAAGTCACATGCCTCCTCTGGGCTTTCTGCCACTCTAGAGAAGCCCTTAGAGGGTCTTTGGGACCGTAGGAAACACATAGAGGGTCATCTCATGGTCTCCCAAACTTAACAGTGGTCCCACCATGTCCCGTCTCCCCCCAAACCCCAAGTGCAGACCCCACTCACCATAGGGACTCTCCACCGGAGCCCCGAGGGGCACGTTCACACTGACCATGGCCGAGCCCGCCCAGCCGGAGACCCAGGGGCATGGAGGAGCTGGGGCCCCACGCACAACGGCAGCAGGAGCCAGTCCACCAGGAAGGCAGTGAGTGCAGCCAGCTGCCACCGCCCGGTTATCTTATTGATTCTTCTAATCACTCAAGGTGGGTGGATAGTTAAAGAGTAACCCAGGGACTGTCAGTGTTGCCATGACAACGACAACCTGGCCGGACCAGAGGTCCACTAGGGCCCCAGTCCTGCACTTTGGGGGGCTCTTGGAGCCAGAATGTAGGGGACCCCAGCCCCCTCACTCCCAACTTGAGGGAAAGGACCAGCCAGGAAGGGATGAGGAGGTGAGAGTCCAATCTGGGTTGGGTTTTATGGCTCCAAACAATGGGTGTGGCATGAGGCAGGACGGAGGGGTAGAGGAGAAGAGGAGGAAGCTGGGGGATTGTATATATTGAGTGCCTACTGGATGCTGGGAGCTGCATACAGGCATTGCCACATTCAAATTAAAACTTGAGTTGAGGAAACTGAGGCACAGAGAGAAGTTGCTGGCCTGGAGTCTCCCAGCTGGTATGAAGAGAAATTGGAATTACAAAGCAAGATCTCTCCTTCATCTAATCTAACGTATATTTATTGAGAACCTGCTGTATACCAGGCTCTGTGCTAGACTTCAGTGATATGGAAATGAACAAAGTAGACATCATCCCTGCACCTATGGAACTGTGGAGTAATGGAGGAGATGGGCATTAATTAGATAACATTAAAGATATTATAGCAAAGATGTAATTACAGATGGTGAGTGCTACGAGGGACGGAGAAACAGGTTTGCCTCCTGGTCCATGGGTCAGAGGCACTCTGCCTGCTGCCTCCACTGGTCCATCAGTCTCCTTTGCCACACAAAACACAACCTACTGCCGAAATCTGCATCCTGACCTCAGAATGCAGAGCCATCTTGCATCTTAGCTGTCCTGTATACTGGGCTACTATCTGGCTTTTTGGGGAACAGTCCCATTTCTTTTATCTCAATATTGGGGCTCACAGCCTGACATGGGATCCTGAGCTCAAGGTCTTTGTCATGTTGGGGAAGCTCAAATGAGAAGCAGGAAAACATGGGACTCAGGAAAGTCAGAAAACCTCAGCTCCACCATCATCATGCTGTACAGTTTTGGGTACATTATTTCATTTTCCCATAGTCATACCTACCTCATGTGTTGCTTCACTTCTAAAATAGCTCATTGATCTATTCCTCTCTGGCCACAATCTCTTTTTCCCAGTGTGATCGCCCAGCCACCTCAAAGGCACCTCTCGTCCCCTACTGATGGACACTGGGGTGTCTCTGGTTCTTTGTTCCTTCTGTTTCTTCCCTACTTGTGGCACCTTCCTGTCATTTCATCCTGTCCAGTTTGAAACCCACAGTCTATCATCTTAGTTTTTCTCTTGCTTCTGTCTCTGTTCCTTTCCTTCTAACCATCTGACAAAACCCCAAGCCTGGACAAGCCTAAGTATCTCGCTTTCTTCATGCCTACATGCCAGCTGCCAAACACTGTTGAAAAAAAAAAATCCCTTCGAGGGACAGATGGGGGCCATCAGAGATTCATGATCACCAACTTCGATGGGTACCCCCACACTGTCCAGAACTTCTACCCTGTTTCTCTTCTCCTTGCTTTTTTATTTTCTACCTCTACTTCAGATCCTTTCTCTCCTCAAAACTTGTCCATCTCATTCTCAGCAGGCTGAGACTTTACCTTCTTCACAGAAAAAATAGAAGCCTTCAACCTGGACCAGCCTCAACTCCCCACAAAAATTCACCTGCGTGTGCACTCTGCTCACCTCCTTCCCTCCAGATCCACATGGGGCCACGCCCTCCCTCTTCCCACTGCTCAGGAGTCCCACGTGACGATGTGTGAGTTCCCCTCTATATTCAACCTCTCCCTCTTTAGATTTTAAAAATCAACTTTATTGAGGCATAATATACCTATAATAAAATGTACACTTTTTCAGGTGTACAGTTTTGTGAGTTTTGCCAAATGTATACACCTATGTAACCCGAACCTTAGTAAAGATACAGAACATTTCCACAGCCCCACAGAAGTTCCCTTTATTCCTTTGAAATTCCACCCAGCTCCTCCCACTCTGGGTGACTTCTGATCTGCTGCCTGTCACACTAGAGTAGATTTGTCTTTTCTAGAATGTTATAGAATAGAATCATAGAATCAAACGGCATTTACTCTTGTGTCTGGCTTTTTTGCTCAGCATATTTGTGAGTTTCACCTATGTTTGCGTCTTTTTTTCTTGCTGAGTAGTATTCCATTGAATATATATACTGCGATTTGTTGAATACCCATTCACCTGGTAATGGACATTGGGGTTGTGTCCAGTTTGGGACAGTGATGAATTAAGCAGTGATGTACATTCACGGACAAGTCTTTTTGTAGACATATGTTTTCATTTCTCTTGGTTAAATTTCTAGGAAAGGAGTTGCTGGCTGAGATGGTATGTATATGTCTAATTTGCAAGAAACTCCAAAACTCTTGTCGGAAGTGGTCTTACCATTTTGCATTGCTGCCAGCAGGGTAAGAGAGCTCCTATTTACTCCACATCCTTATCACTGTTTGTTGCTGTCAGTCTTTTTAACTTTAACCGTGTGACGTGATCTTTCCTTTTGCTTTCATTTGCGTTAAACTAGTTTAATAAATGAAGTCAGTAGTACATTCATGTGTTAAAAATGAAAACTGTACAAACAGCACATAATGAAAAATAAGCCTTTCTCTATCTTAGTTCCATCTCACTCTGTTGAACTTTTAAACAAATTCTTGTATATATTTCCAGAAATTATGCACCTATACACTGCTATTGACTGAACTGTGTCCTCCCAAAATTCATATGTTGAAGATCTAACCCCCATGTGATTTTATTTGAAGACAGGGCCTTTATGGAAGTAATTAAGATCTAATTAGGTCATAAGGGTGAGGTCCTGATCCAATAGGATTAGTGTCCTTATAAGAAGAGACATGAGAGCTCCGTCTCCCTCTCTCTCTCCCTCCGTCTCTCTCTCTCCCTCCCTCCCCCTCTCTCTCTCCCCCCATATACAGACAGTGAGAAGGTAGTTGTCTGCAAGCCAGGAAGGGAAATCTCACCAGAACCTAACTATACTGGCACCCTGAGCTCAGACTTCCAGCCTCCAGAACTGGGGAAATAATTTTCTCTTGGTTAAGCCATCCAATCTATGGTATTTTGTTATTGTAGCCCAAGCTGACTCAGACATACACACATGTAAATGCATATGGGAACATATTAAACACCCTCTTCTACCACTTACTTTTCCCCCTTAGTATCTAAGGGCTATCTCCATACCAGCATACCTGCCTCATTCTTTGAGCAGCTACGTATTGTGTGAATGTCCCATAAGTGATTTTTCTGGTGTCCTATTGCTGGACACTTAGGTTGTCTCCAGGCTTTTGCCACTACAAACAGTGAATATCTTCATAAACTTCAAATATTCTGCCTCAGATGTGGGGAGTATATCTACAGGACAAATTTCTAGAAACAGAATCCTATCAATATTTAAATGTGTTATATTTCTTTTCTTAAAAAAGCAACTTTTGGGACTTTCCTGGTGGTCCAGTGGTTAAAACTCCGTGCTTCCACTGCAGAGGACATGGGTTCAGTCCCTGGTCGGAGAAATAAGATCCTGCATGTCATGCAGCCAAAAAAAAGCAACTTCCTTCCATAGCTTCCTCTTCCATATCAGTGACTACATCACCTCTCTCCTCCCTCTTGATGTTGAACTTCTAAAGTAGCCATCTACACTAGTCCCAGGTACTGTGCCAAGTGCTTTCCATATATTCATTCATTTAATGTTTTGAAGGACCTCATGAGGCAGATACGATTAGTGTTCCCATTTATAGGTGAAACTGAGGCACTAAGATCTTGACTTATGCAAGCATACTTGGCTTCTGAGTTAAATTTGTGCCAAGGCAGCCTGGCTCCAGAGTCCATGTTTTTAACCCTTTTGGTTGGTGAATGTATGAGCAAATGAGCAATCACATGGGATTGGGGGATGCTTTTCTTCAAAAAACATGAAATATTATGGAGGTTTGAAAGCTGTTTCGGATTTCTTACAGCAAAAGTTCCCGACTTCGCTTGGAACAGCAGCTTAACCAAGCTAGGACACTACCCGAGTCCTTGCCCCTAGGTGTGCAGGGAACAAGGGCATGGCAAACACAAGTATGCCCACCTGGCTCATTTCTCCTTTGACCCGGGCTCTTCCCAGAGACAGTTTCAGAATTGGGGAACCCAGGAGGTCATCTGCAATTCCCAGTGGCAATTTTTGCTTCCTCGTCTCTACCTCTGTCCAATTCCTGGGTTTCTCCCTGCTTAGCTGGGAGGCAGGAGAGTGAAACAGTTAACAGATTGGGCATTGGAGTCATACACAGCATATTCAAATCCAGCTTCTATGGCCTCAGTTTTTATGTCTGTAAAATGGGGATAGGATCAGTTCCTATTACCTAAGATAGCTGTGATAACTCAATGAGATTAAGAGTGTGCTCGGCAGCTCAGAAATGCCCGTGGTTGCTATTCTCATTATTCTGATGCTCAGGACACAGGCAGGCAACATGGGATCCTCAAAACAGCACAGGCATTGGGGTCGGAGGGAGCTGAATTCAGATCCCATGTCTGCTCCTTGCTAGCTATGCGACCTTATGTGTGCCATTGAATACACAGGGTCACATGCCACTTAAATTTCCAGAATATTTTGGGAATTTGATATAAGGTTGACAAGGCTTTCCCACTCCCCCCCCTGCCCCCCCCATATGAGGACATTAATAATTTTTTAGGAAATCTAACATTTATTATCTCCACTGTATAACAAATGAAAGGACATTTTAATACTCCCCCCCACCCCCCCAAAAAAAAAACAAAGCAGGCAGGATATAATCTGAGAATAGTGAACTCAGAACAGCATCCTTGTTTCTCTTATTTCACTCATGGCCAACATTCGGAAATGGGCGCTTCTGTGAAGTCTCACTTTTCTTAGCTGTAAAGCAGAGTGATAATACAGACACGCACGTGTGATCTAGCTGACGCCCCCCGGTGCAAAGCAGGGCTGTTAGCCCCTCCCCTGGTCTTCCTCTTGAGCTGGTTTCCCCTCCCTCCATCTCCCCCTACTCCATTTCCCTCTCTCCTCTTTCGACCCTCCCAAGTGCCGAGACAGGGACCAGAAAGAGCCACTGCACGGGATCTCAAAGGACTTCATTGAGGGCAGAAGGAGATGGTGTTGATACGCATGGGTCTTAGCCCAGGTGGGAATGACCAAGAGAGAAGAAACTCACTCCGTCCAGGACAATGTAGGGACTCTGGGGAAAGGGGCCTGTTTTTCATCCAGGTCTTTGAATGAAGCTCTCTCCAACCAGGCAGGGAGTGGGCCCCAGCTGGAGGGCAAGGTCTGAGGGAGAGATTTTCCTATCTCTAAAGACAAAAGGACTTTTGTGTGTTATGATAACTGGGTGGGGTGGGGTGGGGTGGGGTGGGGAGAGGGGAAATGGTTTCTGGGAATGAGAATGAGATTCCACAGAGGAGAAATAAAGAGGGGGAGAGAAAGAGAGACAAGTAGGTGAAAGAGAGACACAAGGCACAGAGAGTGACAGGAAGAAAAAAAAGCCCTAAAAGAGAGAGTTTCTTCAGGCCAGCTTTGGCTTTAGCCTCTCAGTTCTGAGCATTCAGAGAGGCCTCTGGAACAGCCTGAAGGGGTTGTCAGAGCCTGAGCTTCAACCTGGGTGCCTTCATGAACAAGGCATACAGCTCTCAGTAAGTCCCACCCCTTCACTAAGCCTCAGTGTGCCCATCTGTAAAAGGGGTGCCTGGACGCTGTGGTAGTTCCAGTAACATACACTGTGGGTGGGGTGTCCACAAGCTAATTTCAGTTATTTTTTAAAAGCTTAGAGCTGAAATGGTCCCACCTTCAGAGAAGGAGATCACAGGTCCTCAAAGGCTACCCAGAAGCTCATTGGCTATTGCTGGGTGAATGAAGGTAGGTTTCAGGATAAAGATTATTTAATAAATACCTTTTATTCAATGGACAAAGACTTGTGGGTTTGAGGCCTGAGAGCCACAAAACTGTTGCCACTGCTCCTTCCAGCCCTGGCTCTGGGAGAACTGAATCAATTAAGGATGCAGGCCTCTTTCTCAGAGGCCGGAGGGAAGAAAGATGTAACAGGTGAGAAGGAAGGCAAGGAGGTTGTTTTCTTCTGGCACATGCTGGACATTTAGGAAATGGAATCAGAAGGGAAAATTCAGACTGGTGAAGCGAGCCCAACTCACGTCTTTAAAAAAAAAAAAATCGTTTGACCTGGTCTTTGGGAAGAGACTCTTGGAGGGTCAGGCCCAACTGGCGGCTGGCAAGAGCCCAGGGAAAATTCAGAACCACAGGAGCCTGTTGGATTTGAGCCCTGAGAAGCACATGTTGCTGTTGCAGCTGCCTCGGTAGCTGGAAGGGCAGGAGGAACATGGCTTCCCCATCTTGTACGGTGCTTCACCGATCCAGTTGCCCCTGGAAGAGAAATGGTCCCGGGCAGGCCGGGTCAGGGGACAGTTACATAAGCTACTTTCACAGAGGTTTCCAAATCTCAGCACTGCCACTGACTGGCCCTGTGACCAAGTCACAGCTGCAAGCCTCAGTCTCCTCATCTGTAAAGCCAAAAGAAGACATCCCTCCCACAGGGATGCAACTTAAGATCAAATAATGGAGCCCATGTGCGCATGCCCCTAGGACTTGACTTGGCAGATAAGCAACTCCCCAGGAAGTGCTGATTTTCTTATTCCTTCCACCCTACCCCCTAGCCTCCCCACACAAACACCCCCTCCTCTCCCCAACAGGTGTATCTGAGTTCACCTGCCAGCCTGTGACAGAATAAACCGCCTCAATTCTTGAGCCTTGATTTTATCCTCCGAATAAAATAAATAAATGACATGTTGTCCATAAAAATTATGTGACAACACTTTGCAGTGCACAAGGTGGTATGCAAATGAGAACTAGAATCATTAGATACTGAGTGTGACTCAACCACGGGGGACGTGCCCATGAAGCTTCTTTGTGGCCACAGTTGTACATTTATTTCTTCAACAGCCTTATCCCAAATCCGTCCTACCTTCTCCAGAGTTGATCCTCTCAATGAACCACAGCCTTTAGGAAGGAGAGGGGGTAGGGAGCCATTGCTTAAAGGTTACAGAGTTTCTCTTTGGGGTGATGAAAACATTTTAGAAATAGTGGTTATGATGGTACAACACTGTGAATGCAATTAATGCCACTCAGTTGTATACTTAAAAATGGTTAAAATGGCAAATTTTATGTTATATATATTTTATTTACTACCATCGAAAAAATTAATAATGTAATATATCAAAAACCCATGGAGTTGTACACTTCAAATGGGTTAGTTGCGTGGTATGTGAATTATATCTCAATAAAATGGTTTTTTAAAAAAGAATAAACTTTCATCACTTCATTCTTGTGCTCAAGGACTTTTAGTGGCTCCCCATTGCCTGTGCTGGGGTTGGCAAACTTCGTATGTAAAGGGCCAGACAGTAAATATTTTAGGCTTTGGAGGCCAAATGTATAGGAAGCAGCCCTAGATAATATGTCAACAAATGTCATGGCTATTTTTCAATAAAACTTTATTTATAAAAATAGGCAGCAGGCCAGATGTGGGCTGCGGGCTGTAGTTTGCTGGCCTCTAGCTTATGTATCACATCTACAGCTTTTTATCAGGCCTTTCAGACTGCTTTAGCAGCACGGGATCCAGCTTACATACCTCGTCTTCCCACAGCTCTCTTCTCCATCCCAGCCCACAGATTTCTCTTTTTCTCTCTCTCGGTTCCCTCAAGGCCTAAAGTCACTCCCCCAGCTCTTGCTCAGGGCTACCTCATAATCTCACCACTAGCCTAATAGTGTTATCTTTCAAGTCCCAGTGCCTTATTTTCTCACACATCCAACGAACACTGTTGGGGACTTCCCTGGTGGCGCAATGGTTAAGACCTGTGCTTCCAATGCAGGGGGCCCAGTTTCAATTCCTGGTCAGGAACTAGATCCTACACACATGCCACAACTAAGGGTTAGCATGCCACAACTAAGGAGCCTGCATACTGCAACTAAGGAGCCCACCTGCTGCAACTAAGACCCCATGCAACCAAATAAATAAAATAAATATTCAAAGAGTTCTTCAAATACAACAACCAAAAAATAGGTAGATAGATAAGTAGATAGATAGATAGATATAGATGGATAGATAGAGATAGATAGATAGATAGATAGATAGATAGATAGATAGGTAGATGATAGATAAAAATCATCTTTAAAAAAAAAAAAACACTGTTTGTGGGCAGACTTTTTCCTCCAAAAGTGATTGTTGAATGACTGTAAGTAAAGTCAGCCAAAGTGCTTAGAAAAGTATGCATTTCTTGTTTCATATGGGTTCATTCATTCATTCACTCAACAGACACTTCCAGAGCATCTAGTGGGTATCAGGACCTGTGCCAGGTGCTGTAAGTCCACAGTTTTCAAAAGGTGCTCCTAGAGTGAAAATATATGCATTGTTTGTAAGTATATAGAAGACCTGCAGAAGGTTGTGCGTGAAACTACAGAGGGGAAGTGTGGACAGGGGAGGGAAACTTGACATTTCGTGTTTACCTTTTCATACGCACGAATTCTATAGCATGTGCCTCATGATGAAATATAATGAAATTTTAAACAATGGTAAATATATCAAATGCTACCAGTTTTTCCAGCAGAAAAAAATAAAACAAAAACAAAACGGTGCTCCTGGAAGTTTGGGGGCAGGGAATGTGGGGGGTGGAGACACCGGGGGGTGATGGAATAAAAGTCATTCTTTTTTCGTTTAATTTAACCACTTGGAAAAAAGTTCTGCTTTAAAAAACAAAAGTTTGAAATCACTGTAGTAAAAGGATATCACAATGCATCAGGTCTATCTCCTGCCCTCAAAGAGTTTATAACCTACTTATAATCCTGGCCACTATTTATTTAGCATGTACCATGGGCTAAAGATCCTCTGTGAGCCAGGTAGTATTAGCCCTATTTTAAAAGAGGAGACTGAGACCCAAGGAGATGAAATGACTTATCTAAAGTCTTCAGTGTACACGGTAGAGCTGAGAACCAAACCCAGGTCTAGTAATAAGAGTAAGAACCAACACGTATACCAAAATTGTTATGAGCCTGGGGGCGTTACCTGGGTTAACTCTAATTCTCTCAACAATTCTATGAGTAGATACCATTTTATTCCCATTTTGAAGATGAATGAACAGGTGTGGAGCAGTTAAGTTAAATCAAAAATTTGAACCCTGACAGTCTTAACTCCAGAGCCTAAAAATCTCAACAACTATACGGTTAGTACTCAATGCTTCAAAAATTCATATGTCAGCAAACAAATTGGAACAGTTCCTTAAGCTGTGTGTAGTGGAATTTGCTTTGCTGCATTTTTCCATGTCTGATTAAACTGGGCTGCATTATGACATTTGTCAATAGATGACTCTATCTGACAAATAAATATGTTGACTTGAGAATTCACGTTCTGGCTACCAGTGACTTCCAGAACATTGGGATAGTACAGTACATAGAACATGAAATCAAAAGACTTGTGTTTCAAACAGCTCTTCTACTTATTGGCTTGTGACTTTTGGTAAATTACTTAACCTCTCTGATCGTCAATGTCTTAATCTGTAAAAAGGGTAAATATTTTCCCCGTGTCCTTCCCTTTTTTCCTTCCTTCTTTCTCTCTTTCATCTCTTCAATGAGATAATAAGGGGAAAGTATTTTGTAAATGAGCGAGAGCTACGTGAGAGTAAAAGGCAGTTATCATTTTGAAACTCTAATGCCACGTTTACTTAGAATTCGTTCCCGCTTTTATATGAGAATCTGTTGCAAGTTTGTATACTGTGATTTGGTTGGGAACTTCCATCCCCCTTTCTCTGTGTTTCCAGGAGACTAGCATGTGCAGACCACTCGACCTCTCTCCCACCAAGCTGACTGGAGAGTCTGAGAGAAGCAGTTGAGCATGCTCACTGCATCCTTCCTTCCTTTCCTATGGGAGCTGCCTGCCTGCAGGGAGCATGCATTCTTGGTTGCTCTATTTCTTGGGGCACGTTTAGAGGGGCTGGCACTGCACTTAGAAGAAGGCTGTGTTGTCCAATGTGGCCTATCAATAGATGTGACGGTCTAATTCAACAGTGAGATATTTGCAAGCCCACCTGACTGGCAGACCTAACCCATATTCTCCATTATTGGCTTTATCAGGGAGACTGCCTACCCACCTGCCTTGGTCCTCTGCCTATCTCCCAATCGATTCTGAAACTTGGGTAAAGAGAAAGGATTACTGATCGACTTTAAAAGTACCAAGGTGTATGGTGTTCAGGTTATTTAGAATGGAGGGAGGCGGGGTGTCCTGTGCATCTTCCTTTTCTGAGAATCCTGCCCACTCCACCTCAGGGTCCACCCTCCTGCCCCAGAGCCCCTCTGCCTCAGAGCTGCACTCACTTAATGGCGTAGTTGCAGACCAGGTACACAGCCTGGTGCCAGGTGCTGCCCCGGACGTGGATGCTGCCACAGGTGTGGATGGCACAGCCCAGCCGATTGGAAGATGCCCACACCATCTGAGGGGGGATAAAGACAAGGGAGGCTGTGAGAAGGACTTGGGGCTGGAAGGCTCCTGGGCTTGCTTGGTTCAAAGTGGATGCATTAGATGAGATTTTCCTGGGGGAGGCACCTGTCTCAAGGTGAGGGGATTGAGGTATATTGTACTATAATCAACAGTAAGAAATACATTTTATATCATTACCCAGTGTACAAACACATACAGACCCACCCCCATATACACACATAATTGGAACAAAGGTTTTATGAACCAATATTTAATCTTATCAGGTGTGAAATATGCTAATATTTTTCATACCATTCTATTAGATTTCTTTTTCTTTCTTTTTTCCCCTAGTGACCAATGTTTGAACATCATTGTTGTATTGGAGGTTAAAGCACAAACTCTGGAGTTAAACAGCCTTGGATCAGAATCTCAATATCACTAGCTGTGTGACGTTGACCAAGTCACTTAACCACTCTGTGCCTGGTTTCTCCTTTGGTAAAATGGAGGTAATAATATCTCACGGATGTTAGGAAGGACATTTGGTTTAGGCCTCACATTTCTTAGGGGGTCTCAAATTTCAATTTTTGACATTTACTGCAAATGAGTCACAGAGAGATTGGCAGGCCTGAAAGAAGACATTTGTCCCACAGTTGAAAGTTTCTGGTCCTATTTCTTGCAAGATTATACTGCATTGTATTTTTATGCATAATAAGTGGTAACATTTTCAATATTAGCACTTAAAATATACTATAATTTTTGTAATCTTATTTGGCATTTCCTTTTTTAAGATAGCGGGAGTCTTAGAAAATAGAAAATACTAGATGTTTGGACCTATTGAAATCGAAGGCACTCTTGAACTTGTCAGACCACACATCTCCAGTTTGGGGTCAAAGAATATGGTCCATCTGCCTAAGACACTCAAAACAAGATCCAGTTCAGTTCAGCTCAATGCACACACAACTTTCCAGGAATAAGCTCGGTACATAAAAGGAAGTCGGGAGGGGCCTCTGTTTTATTTCTAATTACTGTCCTATCACATTCTTTTTCTCCCACCGGCCCTTCATCCCAGCAAAGGGGTACCTGGGTATAGTGGGAGCAGACAGGGCCACTGCAGCGCCAGGGGCAGTGTGGGGTACAGTTCTTCGGGGATGGAAACAAGAAATGCCGCTTCTCCTCTGACCAAGACTTCACAAGATCCACCACCGAGCGGTACCTGGGGAGGCGGAGAAGATGAAAGAAAAGTCACTGCCACCAGCGTGCTTGGTGACCTGGTTGGGTGATGGAGTGAAGGAAGGGCAGAGGCTCACTCACCGGCCAGAATGGATGGAGAGGTTCTGGCCCACGTATCTCATCAGCTGTGAGGGCCCGTGGCCCCAAATGCACTGGGTGGCCCAGATCTCAGCAGACCTGGCCAACCGCTCATCCCATACCTGGGAAAAGAAAGGTCATGAAATTCCCTGGGAAAACAACCACCACCATCTCAATAGTGTCTAGAGATGCACATGTACATGGTAACATGACTCCTCTATCTCCTTGGAACCCTGCAACAAATGCACTTGAAAATGAGAAAACTGAGACTCAGAGAAGGCCTATGACTTCAAGGTCAACAGCAAGTCCACACCAGAGTCAGGATCCATATCTAGGTCTCTGAATCCTTGTCATCTGCACTTTTTCCTTCATTGAACTTCAAGCTTGGGGCTCTCTGCTGCAAGCGGGGTCCCAGGGTATTGGCCTAGGCATTTCCATCAGTCCCTAGAAATGACTGAGCCCAGGGTGATGGGAAGAGAATGGATTTCTTATTTTATTTATTAGATTTTTAAAATGTGTTTAACATGAAAATTTTTTAATTCAAAAAGTGTTTTTTTTTTCTGAATAGTGAAAACGTGCACAAGTTTAATATGTAAGCTGTTTAAAAGAGGAAAAGTAGAGAGCATTCCATCTTCATCCTCCACTAGTCCCTCCAGCCACCCTGACCCTGGAGACAACTGTCACTGTGAGTTTCCTGTGTCCTGTTCCAGAAATATTCTATACCTGTAAACATATTATATATACGTATACATGTTTATATATGTAATTACGTATCATATATTGTATATACATAAAATAATTATACACTATATATGCACAATAATTATATATATGTACAATGATTATATATATATGTATATTATATATATGTGAATTTTTTGTACAAATGACAGGACGCCAGACGTTCTATTTGGCCCCTTGCTCTTTTCACTTAACCAGATGGGATACCTTAGTGATGATTCCACATCAGTACATAGAGAATACCTTCCTCAGCGTTCGTAACAGCTTCTTTTCCAATCTATGAATGCCCCAACTTTTATAACTTGAAAAAGCATCCCTGAAAAAGAAAATACTAGTTCCCTTCCACTCTGATTTCCTGGGATTCTGAGATATTATTCTTTCATTCATTTCATCTGTTCTTTCATTCAGCAAATATTGAACAAGGACTCACAGTCTAGCAAGGAAATGAGACGTTAAACAACCATTACAATTGGCGGATGTGAGAACGTGAAACAGGACCTGGTCTTTCTTGGAGCCGGAGGAGGGAAAGGGCTTCTTAAGTGAGGGATGTTTAGCCAGATACCTGTCCTGTGGGCTGAAGCCAGCTAATGAAGCAATGGGGGACCCGCAAAGGGGGATCCAGACACCTCCCCAGGGATGTCAGACTCACCCATTTTTAGGGAAAGCAGAGGAACATTTCCTTTGTGTCACAAAGGGGTGAACTGAGGTAGGACATGCAAGCATCAAGTCCGCACTCACTGACCCTCCCTGGGGCCCCTGGTGGGCCGTCTGGCTCTCTCCGTCCCACAAAGCATGCAATAATTAAACACCTGTTGCGGGGAGGGCCTCGCACACAGGGCTGGTGCTCAATAAATGTGTCATTGTTTGAAAACTGGAGGGCCTTGTGTGTGCCAGCCGCTGTGTTAATCCATGGATGAGTCAGTTCATGAACAAACAAACGGCTCCCCCACCTCTAGCTGCCAGCCATTTCGGCTCCTATCCCCACCTCTCCCAACACCTTACTGTGACCTGATGTCATATGATACATAAATTGTGTGGCTGATCTTTATTCTCTTATCATCCCCACGGACATGCAAGCTCTGTGAGGGACGAGACCTTGTCCATCCTGTTCTCGGCAGCGTCCACGCGGCTTAGCGTGGTGCCTGGCGTCAAGGAGGAGCTGGTACGTAAGTGAACGGACACAGTGCAAAAGTATAAGCATTTGCAGGCTGTTGAGGGAGCAGGTATTTGTCTTAGAGGGGGCAGGCCAACAATCTCGTGTCCTAAAGACATCTGTCGGTGGGCTGGAAGCCTATCTCTCCAGGCTAGTTTGGAACAATGGTCCTGGGGGAGGGGCTGCGGTAAAGAGAACGCTTCCCTCCTCTCCTCTGGGAGTCTGGCTTGTGGGGAGCTGAGGTGAGAGCCTCTCTGGCCCTGCCTCCTTGAAGGAAGACATCCCAGCTTCCCCTGCTGGTCAGACGCTGCTTCTCCTCAGTCTGAGGCCCACCCCCCCACCCCCCCCCAGGGTACCGGTCCCCATCTCTCCAAATTCTACCTCCACAGGCTTGAGGAGGACAGTCTGGGTATGCCCATCAAACCCCTTGGGCAAAGAGACAAGGGCAGGGAAAGCTCCAGCTGTCCACCCACTGCAGGTCCCTAGCGGAAGCCGGAATTCTTGGAAAAGGCATTGTGGTTAGTTAAGAGAGCAGCTTCAGCAGCTGGCAGACCTAGGGTGCACTCCCCACTGGGTCACCCTTCAGCAAATTAATTCTCTGCATCTCAATTTCTTTATTTGGAAAACGGAGATAATTCCCACCTTGAAGGAAGAGGGTTACGTGTAAGCGCCTGGCGCACAGGAGTTGCATAAATGCAGTCCTCTGCTCCTGCCTGCAGAAAGGACCTATGTCACTGCCATAGTTTTCTCATCTGTAAAATGGACAGACTAACTCCTGCCCTTTCCACAGTCCCAGGTGCCCAAATAATGGCTAGTGAGGCCAGGCTCATGAATGGTCCAGCCCTTTCAGGTCACATTGAGTCCACTGCCATTTGCTGGAGGGTGCACTGGGAGGGCATAGGGACTCACCATATACTCCATGTTGGCAGCAGGTGGGTGCACGCTGGCCCGGATGTGGTTGTGATAATCCAATAAGGCACTCATGTCCCGGGCAGAGATGTGGCGCTTCCGCCGGTACCAGGGCACCCCCAGGCCGCTCAGGGGCCGCACAGCTGTGCGCTCGGTCTGGGCCAGTGCCAGGGTGGCATTGGGCATCAAGGCGTTCATTGTCTGGCCTGCCCAGAAGAGCAGGGCTGCCAGGCCCACAGTGCCGGGCAGCAGGGGCATAGCTGGCTGGAAGGGTCACACGTCGGGCCTTGTGCAATCAGAGCCGGCTGCCTGGAGGGGGCAGTCACAAGGGCACAAAACCCTGAGTGCTCTCCAGGATTACCACCCCAGAGGATGCTAACTACTAGGAACTTGGCAAAGACCTCCTGACTCAGCTCTGGTCCAGTGGCGCAACACCCCATCCTTCCCACCCCAGTGGACTGAGAGGATGGGGCAAGGGGAAGAAATGCCCAGGCAGTGGCTAAATCTGGACCAGGCCCTGGGGTAAGACGGTGCTGCCACTTCAAAGCCAGGGCTTCGTCCCACCAGCCCAGGAGGCAGATCCCAGTCCTCCCTAGCCTGGACACCCTCTTCACCAATCTTGCTGGAAGTGGGCTCCGTTGGTGCCTTCGGAGGGGCAGCTCCCACCTTCCCCAAGGCATAGTGCAGGGCACTCGTCCCTGGGCTGCTGCAATTGTGGGACTGAGAGCAAGACACAGAAAGAACCAGAAAGCAGAAAATGGAAGAAGCAGACAAAGAAAAATTAAAAACAGAGAAAAAGAGAGAGTCGAAAAGGTGACTGACAAAAAGAAATACAGAGAAAAGGCATGAAAGAAAAAAAAGGTAGAAAGATACAAGAGAGAATGAGAGACAATGACAGGGCAAAAAGAGAAAAAACATGGGAGAGACAGAGGGGTAGAACGAGAGAAAGGGGGAAAGAGAACAGAGAAGATGGAGAGAGAAGAGAAGAGAGATCAGAGGCGTCCGGGAGACCAGGCAGCAGGCTCCCCAGGGGCGCGTACCCAGGATGGGCAGCCCAGGTGGGTGGCAGGAGACGGTAGAGGAGGCAGAGGACCGCTGCAGACACCCTGGCCCGCCTGGCAGCACAGCAACTTTAACGGTCCCCCAGAAGCTGATGGCATCTGACGTCCCAGCTCCACAGCCCCCTCCCCTTCCAGGCAGGCCAGACTCGGCCGGGAGGCTCCGCCTGCCGGCTTGTGGGCTTTTCTCTCCCGCCCTCTCTCGCCTCTGCTGTTCCACCTGGAGTGCACAGGCGGGGGCTGCTGGTCAGGACCAGGATGCGGTCGTGGCAGGGATTCCAGGACAAAATACCACCTTCCCTTCCTTCCAGATCTGGAAGCTTCTCTCTGCCTTCCAGACCCCAACGTATTAAGGCCACCTTGCACCCAGAGAGTAATTTCTGACGGTTTTCCCCACAAAGCCCCAGTTGGCCGTTTTCATATCTAATGAGCCAGGCTGAGCTTGACACAGACATGCTCAGCCAACCCTCAGAAGTAGGTACGATCGCTCCCCATTTTACAGCTGAAAATCTGATCCCGAAGAGGTGAAGGAACAGCCTGAAGTCAAGGATTCAAATCCAAGTCTGACCCCCAGGCCCTGCTAGTATGTAAAAAGGATGGCATTTCTGTAACCAAACCAAATATAGATGCATAAGTAAAAAACCCGACGAGAGTATTCACTGCGATGCCACTCAGACACACCACCATGCAGCTTAATTAATTAAGCCCATGGACCTGGGTTCAAATGCCCATTATTTTGTTCTGGGTTTTTTTTTCTTTTTCTTTTTATACTCACTAACTGTGTGTCCTTGGGCAGATTACTTAACCATTTGTGCCTCATCTGTAAAATGGGAGAAATAATGGTACCTACCTTATAGCGCTGATGCCAGGATTAGACGAATTCACATTGGCGAAGCACTGAGTGTTGCTCTTTAAGTGTGTGTGCATGCATGTGTCCTTGTGTGTACATGTGTACTTGTGAGAGTGTGTTATAGTTATGCAAGCACACGTGGACATACACGTGCACACGAGGGCTTGTGTGTCACATATAGGTGTACAGATACATACATGCAGATGTCTGTACCTGCATGAGTGCATGAGTATGCATGTTCTTGTATGTTATGAGTGTGCAAGCACACGTGTGCATGGACATGCTTATGGTTTCTATGTCACATGCACGTGTGCACAATGTGTAAACATGTAGGGTGTGTGTGTGTGTGTGTGTTGACAGAGCCCCTTTGGTCTCTGAGTTGCTGTACTTTGGTGTTGAGAAACAGCTTCATTTTCTCTTCTCTGATTACTTGTATTCTTCACAAATAACAAGCGATGCTTTTGCAATGGAAAGGGCCAGACTTACGAGAAAGATGTTGCACAAAAAAAAACAAAGTTGAAGCACTTGTAATCCTTCAGCCGCCTCTTCCAGAGACCTTGGAGAATTCCCAGGCAGAACCCAGTCTCCAGGTGCCAAGCTGAGCCCTGGCCCAGGTGATGATGCAGGGCTGGGGGCTGGGACCGGGCTCCTGGAGCGGGGTCCTCCCCAGACACATGGAATTCCCACCCCAGGCAGCCGCCCAGCCTCAGCCTCGGCAGCCCAGACAGTGCCTGCTGCCAAAGCACACACCTTGCCGCTGGAGCAGCTTCCCCTGGCTCTGGCCAGTTGCTGGGGAGGTGGGGCAGACAGAGGCAGTGGGGTTGGGGCTGCTGGCCCTGACCTCTACAAGGCTTTCTCATTACGCCAGAAGGACAAGAGGGACTGGCTCCAATCTAGCCCCTTCTTCGCCTCCAGTATGCTGGGTGTCCTTGTTCTCTGGGCCATTGGAACAACTGGATTAAGGGCTTTTCTACCTACAGTGGGCTGGGAGCCACGACATACCAGGGGAGCTCTGCAGCCCGGAGGAGGCAGAAACAAACAGCTTTGGCACTAACGACCCAGGAGCGTCATGATTATGCCCCAGTCCCTCTTCACACGGACCTCTCCCACATCCCCCGCGCTTGCAATGGTCCAGAGCGTTACATCCATGACTCACCTAGTCCTCACAGCTGCCTTTGAGGCTGCAACCCCGCCCATGGACAGATGGGGACACAGAGCCTCAGTAACTTGTCCTAGGGCCTGAAGCTTGTTTGTTTGGTGACTAGGGTTCTGGCAGTGAACATTCTCACCCACTTACAGAATACACATGCATCCACTGCATACACACCACACACACACACACACTCTCACATGCTCCTCCTTCCACAAGCCACAGACACAGCTGGTGCCCCCAGCCCCTCCGATCCTTGCTGCTGGATGCCCTCAGGTGCCCTTGCATAAATATACAGAAACCCACCCTTTACACATTTAATCATATTAACACATATAAGGTGTGTATTTGCTCTTATCTCAGTGCTCAGAACCGTTTCAAGCACTTTACCTGGATGAGGCCATTCCATCTTCAGAACAGCCCTATCACGTCGATACAATTATTGTCATCACACCCATTTCTTTTTTCTGTACGTGAGGAAACAGGCACACAGAGGTGAGTCGCTGGCCTGGGGTCTCACAGCCTGTGGGTGACAGAAGTGGGATGGGCCACCCAGGTAGGCTGGTCCCACTGCCTCTCCACGGAGACAGACAGACAGACAGACATCCGAGGAAGGCACAGCCCCACAGTCCAACCACGTATACAAAATCACCTTCTCCTACTCAACGCGTTCACACATCCAGGGAAACCCAGAAAATCACACTGCAGGCAAACACACAGCGACATCCCTGCCCGCTGCACCAGGTAGGACCTTCCCTGCTGTCTTCATTGACTAAGCCTGTTCCCAGGTTCACTTCGGCAGGTTGCCTGTAGATAAAAATGTTAGGGATGGAGGCAGGAAATAATCAGGATGGCCCAGATTAATGCCCTGGGCTGGGATCTCACTTTAGGGTAAGAGCTATTCTCACCCCTGGATTTTATTACACTGGACTCAGCTACTGCTTCATCCTCACCCCTACTGGAATTCTCTTTAGTCTTGGGCAAGCGAAGGGGAAATTCTTCTAGATAGCAGTAGTACTTGAGGCAGTATATCTCAGCGACTAACACTGCTGGCTTTGGCTCAGACAGCCTGGGTTCATGGCTTACTAGCTGTGTGTCCGTGGGCTAGTTAATTAACCTCTCTGTGCCGTGGTTTCTCATCTATAAAACAGGGCTGCCTCGTGGCATTGTTGTGAGGATTCAGTGAATTAATGCACTTGACACAAAGCCTGAGTAAGCAGTCAATAAATGTTAGTTATAATAATAGCTAATAATAATGACAATAACAGTAACAGTTGACATTTATTCAGCACATACTAGGTGCCAGGCACTAAATGCTGTAGGGGTACAATCTCATATAAGTTTTGCTCCCGTTTTATGGATTAGATTTCAGGATCTCCATTTAACAGACGAGGAAGTGGAAACTCAGAGAGACTGAGTACCTCGCCCAAGTTCACACAGCTAGTCCCAGTGGAAATTAGATTCCAGTGCCAGGTTTCTGATTCTTACTCCAGTGTTCTTTTCACCCAGTAAAGTTGCTTTTAAGAAAAACCTGTGTTGTACAACACAGGGAATGTAGCCAATATTTTATAACTGTAAATGGAGTATAACCTTTAAAAATTGTGAATTACTATATGGTACACCTGTAACATATAATATTGTGCATCAACTATAATTAAAAAAGAGAGAGCTGAAAAAGAGACTGTGGGACAGGAGCCTGGTGCTTCAGAGAGGAGACTGAGAAAGCTGGAAGGCCCTGAGAGATCTAGGTCACCCCTTCATTTGCCAATTGAGGAAATAGGTTCAGAGTGGGTGAGTGACTTGTCCAAGTCACACAGCAACTGGAAGACTCAGAACTGCAACCCAGATCTATGTCACTCCAAATCCAAGCAAGGGAGAGAGGGAGCTGGAGGGAGGGGAGCACTTGTGAAAAATAATAGTGGTGATCCAGACTCTTCAAAACTCTTGGGTCAAATGCTCTAGGTTCTTCCAAAAGATAAACTGTAAGAAAATGAAAGGAATGGAAAGGGAAATCAGTAGAGACTTCAAAAGATACACATTTTTTTTTTAATATGGCCAATTTTTTTTATGGACTCTGTTTAGGGATGTGCGCTTGGGTGATAAAACTAAAAAGAGACATAAAGGAATACTATAAAAGTCAAGCTGTGGGACTTCCCTGGTGGCACAGTGGTTGAGAATCCACCTGCCAATGCAGGGGACACAGATTTGATCCCTGGTCTGGGAAGATCCCACATGCCTCAGAGCAACTAAGCCCATGTGCCACAACTACTGAAGCCCGCGTGTGCCTAGAGCCCAGGCTCCACAAGAGAAGCCACTGCAATGAGAAGTCCGCACATCGCAATGAAGAGTAGCCCCCGCTTGCCACAACTAGAGAAAGCCCGTGCGCAGCAATGAAGACCCAACACAGCCAATAAATTAATTAGTTAATTAATTAATTTTAAAAAAGTCAAGCTGTGATTGGGGTGGGACATTTAAGGGGCTTCTATTTCTTGATCTAACTGGTGGTTACAAGTGGTTTTCCTTATTGGGTCCCATGTTTGTTTTATGTGAGTTTCTGTATTTATGTTTTATTTTTCAATAAAAAGACAAAAAAAAAAAAATAACAGCAGTGGTCATTTATACAGTGACACCATCCATCTGTTACTGCCCTAACCCTGTATGAGAATTTTAACCGTCTTTCAACAGTTGAGGATATGAGGTTCAAAAAAGGAGGCAACTTCCTCACAGTCATAGAGCAAATAACTCTCAGAGCCAGGACTCGACCCCTGTGGTTGCTGTGTCTCTGTAGCACAGCAGTGGCTGAGCTGCCAGCGGCGGGTGGTTCTTTTGCAGCAAGGGGGAGTTGGAGAGATCTCACAACAGATTCAGAGACACCGACTCCTTGGAAAATAAATAAGGCATACCCAGAAGCACCTCTGGGCTCCCAGGTCTGATTCCTACTCCCTCTGCACCCAATAAGCCATGTTACCTCTTTGGCAGGTTACCCAGAGAGAGGCAGGATGGTCTAGTAGTGGGAAGGACCAGAGCTGTGGCATCAGATTGATGACCCAAGGCAAGTCGTGAGCCCTCTCTGAGCCTCAGTTTCCTCATCTGTGTAATGGGAACAACAAACAGGCACTACATTATTTGGCTATTATGATAAATTCAGTGAGATATGGGAAGCGTCACCACACAAAGCAAGTTTGTTCAGTGTTAGCTATTAACCTCCCCAAGCAAACGCCGTGTGACTCCATTGACAAGATACTCAAGAACAGGTAAAACTAATCTACGGCAGTGAATTCAGAGCAGTGGCTACTTTGAGGGGTGCTGACTGAGGGAGGGGCGTGAGGGAGTCCTAACTGAAGGTGCTGTATCTGTTTCATACTTTGATCCAAGTGGTGATAACATGGGTGCATGTATATAAAAATTCATCTATCTGTACGCTTAAGATTTGGGTACTTTAAGTTATACCTTACTAAAATTTAGAGTTATAGATGGTTTTAAAAGCCTTTGTTTAATTTAAAAGAGTTCCTTCAACAAGTACCAAATTAAAATCCTACATAAGAAAAAACACACACACCAACAGAAATATCCAATTTTTGTCTCCGCGACACATACTTCCTATCCAATGCACATCAATATCCTCCCCAATACACCCACTAAAACCCCCAACACTGTGCACACATAGCCAAAGACCCCGGCATCAACACAAAAACAGAAGTCACAGCCCAACAGAGCAGACATACCTGCACTCCCACTCAACCCCACAGCACATCCATATTTAAATATAGATGCTTTTCCACTCTAGGTGCGTGGAAACACACCTCACACGCAAACACACAGAGACACACCCAAACCAAACCCATAGCCCAAACTGACTTGGGCAGATTTGTGAGTCAGAGGGACATGGGTGGAGGTCTTGGCCTGCCCACTTCCTCACCATAGGACCTACGGCAGATCATGTAATGTCTCTGAGCCTCAGTTTCCTGATCTGCAAAATGGGCCCAATAGGATCTTCTCTCACGAAATGAAATGAAATAAAGAAGGAGACCATGAGCAAAAAAGCTTATTGAGGGAAGGAGCCGTGTCATCATATCATTATTAGTAAATTTGAGTATGTTGTCAATTCTCACCAGATTAATCTTTAGATTTGCTACAATCCTAGTAAAAATTGCAGCAAGGTTTTTAGAGGAAATTGGCAAGCTGATTCTAAACTTCATGTGGGAGAGCCATGGCCCGAGAATTTTCAAGACATTAGTCACAGTATTAGTAATACGTGATGATTAAACAGAAAACAGAAAAATGAGGGGAGGGTGAAGCTGGGACATGGGGGTGAGGGACAGCAGGACAAGGAGGGGACAGCATGGGCAAAGGCTCTGAGGCTGGAGGGCATTTGGTTCATTTGAAGAACTGAGAAAAGGGAGGTTAGGGAAGACTGGCGGGGACAGAAGTGTGAGAGGTGGTCCAGAGATGGGGGCAGAGGTGAGCAGGGACCATTTTTGCAGCCTGCAGGCCTTAAATGCCAGGCCAGCAGCAGAGCTAGTGAGAACCTCAGATTCTCCTTTGCTTTGCCCTGTGCCCAGTCCTGGTGCCCTATTGCGGGTCAGGGACGGGGGATGGGAGGGAGGCAGAGAGAGTAGACCATGGCTTAGCCCTTCAGAGAAATGAGAGAACCTCACCCCAGTATGACCTCCTAGGAGTTGATTTCCCATGGATCCCCAGAGCCCTGAAACCAGAGGGATGCCCCTGAGCGGTCCCACTGCGTCTTCCGCCTCCCAGTAAGCATTCTGAGCAGGGTATTCTCTGGGGCTGAGCCAGGGAGCCCCTCATCCTCCTGGGTGTCAGAGAGGATTAGCCCCCTTCCAAAAAGGCCAGGTCAAGAGGAGTAGCTGGAGGGTGGGGCTGATCCGGAGCGCTTAAACCCGAGGGGCCGCCCGGTGTTCCCGCGCCTGGCCCAGCGGCCTCCAGGGGTCAAGGCAGTGCCCTCGGGGGGCCGGAGGACTGGGGAATCCTCCTCCCAGTCCAGCCCGGACAGCTGCAAGGCCAGGTGTGGCCGCGGAATTTGCTGCGTCGCCGGTCGGCGCAGCTGGAGCGGAAAAGCCGCAGCGTCAGCGCCCCCTCCTCGCCGCCGCTCGCGCCCCACATTCCTGCGCCACATCCAAAAGCCCGACCGAAGAATTCGACAGGGCGGGGTGGCTAGGGACCCATGGACCCTCTGGGACTCCTCACTACGGCATGAGAACTGAGCCAGAGCTCCCATCTGTTACATGGGGACGGTGACCTTGTCTATTTCATAAGCTATGAGCCGCCAAAGATATTTATTTTAGAGATGATTGTCTGTTGTGTGCCTACTCTGTGCCTGATACCGGGCAAATAAGTTTTCACTTACTTGTCCAGGCAACAAAGTGGGCAGAGTACCGTTCTCATTTTTCAGGTAAGAGAGAAATGACTAGCTATACAGGTAATAAACTCCGAGTTTAGACTTGAACCCATGTCTGTCTGACTGTATTCTTAACCAACATATTATATGACCTCTAAACCTTATCAGCGGTTTGTAAACTTTGCAGAGTGTGGTGACTATGTGGCCGTTATTTCGGCAGGCAGGTCAGGTCAGACCTGGGAGGCAGTATGGGCCAGTGGTTAAGGTCTTTGCCCCTGCAGGACACTGACCTTAGTCTGAACCCCAGCTCTGCTGGATTGCTAGCTGTGTGACCTTGGCTAAGTTTCTTAGCCTCTGTGTCTCCATCTGTACACTGGAGCGATCACAGCACCTACCTGTGTGATTGTTGTGAGAAGGAAGAGAATCAAGTGCAGGAAAGCACTTAGCACAGTGCCTGGCACCTGGTTAAAGCTCAATATGTTATAAATCAATGTTACTTCCATAAAAAAACAAAAACAAAATCAGCTAAATGTTTAAACTAGAAAAAATAGAAAATTTAATTCATGTTTGACTCAAGTTTAAGAATAGGAGCATTAAACTATTATGCAGGTACATCTGGATTCTGTGCTGTGATTTAGAGAGGAAGACTTCCAAAAAAAAAAAGCCTCAAAAAACTTGTTCTTCTCAAAAGCTAGGCATTTTATTCATAGTTTGGTGTTCCTCTTTTTTGGTTTGTTTTAAATACTGTTTCTTCAACACTAATCATTAGAGAAATTCAAGTCAAAGCCACGATGAGGTATCACCTCACACCGGTCAGAATGGTCATCATCAAAAAATCTAGAAACAATAAACGCTGGAGAGGGTGCAGAGAAAAGGGAACCCTCCTACACTGTTGGTGGGAATGTAAATTGGTACAGCCACTATGGAAAACAGTATGGAGGTTCCTTAAAAAACTAAAAATAGAACTACCATATGACACAACAATCCCACTCCTGGGCATATATCCTGAGAAAACCATAATCCAAAAAGAAACATGTACCATAATGTTCATTGCAGCACTATTTACAATAGCCAGAACATGGAAGCAACCTAAATACCCATCAACAGATGAATGGATAAAGAAGATGTGGCACATATATACCATGGAATATTACTCAGCCATAAGAAGGAATGAAATTGAGCTATTTGTAGTGAGGTGGATGGACCTAGAGTCTGTCCTACAGAGCGAAGTAAGCCAGAAAGAGAAAAACAAATACCGTATGCTAACTCATATATAAGGGATCTAAAAAAACGGTACTGATGAACCCAGTGGCAGGGCAAGAATAAAGATGCAGATATAGAGAATGGACCTGAGGACATGGGGTGACGGGGGCGAAGGGGAAGCTGGGATGAAGTGAGAGAGTAGCATTGACATATATACACTACCAGATGTAAAATAGATAGCTAGTGGGAAGCTGCTGCATAACACAGGGAGATCAACTTGATGATGGATGATGACTTAGAGGGCTGGGATAGCGAAGGTGGGAAGGAGTCTCTGGAAGGAGGGGATATGGAGATATATGTATAAATACAGCTGATTCACTTTGCTGTACAACAAAAACTGGCACAACAGTGTAAAGCAATTATATTCCAATAAAGAGCTTAAAAAAAAAGAAAAAGAAAAAGGGGGAAAAATACCGTTTCTTAAATTGTGAAATATAACAAATGTACAAGATTTATAAACTATAAATATTATAGTTTAATGAATATTTTTAAAGGAAACCCCTCTGTGACTATCCCCAGGTAAAGAACATTGCTTACGCCCCCAAACCCTCTGATTCCAAATGCCCTCTCTCTGTCCTACAGGTAACTGCTATACTGACACTGGGATAATCATTTCCTTGCTTGCTTTTTTTTTTCTTCTAATTTTACCAATGCTCTTTCAGGCAAAGGAAAAAAAAAAAGAGAAGCCCCCTCCTACCAAGCCTCAGCCCTGTGACTACTTCAGAGAGGATGGTCTGGTGTCTGTAGGACAGTGGCCAGAGGAGAAAGCAGGAAGGTACTCAGGGTCCCCGGCAGCCCCTCCTGCCACTCTCCCTGTGGCCCAGACGTTGGGCAGCCTGGGCTTGTGTGTGTTGGGGGCGCAGCCAGTGGATCTAACCCCCTCCCAATTAGGCAGTCAGGCAGCCTGGCCTTTGGCAGCTGCTGGCTTTGCTCAGCTGCCTCACCCTAGGGAGTGGCTAGTCATCCCCTCCTGCCAGAAAGAGAGGTGGCCAGAGGTTCAGAATGGGGAAGGCATTTGCAGAGGAGAGCTCAGAAGGAAGGAATTGGTGCTGGGGATAAATAGGTCTGCTCTCTGGCCAGGAATTGTGGACAAAGAGGGCTGCCCGCTGGGAGAATTATTGGGCTGTCTACGGCCCTCCCCACCAAACCAGGAACGAATTATTTCATACGCAGCAGCCAATAAAAGGCACCTGCTGGTTGACTTCCTGGAATGAGTGCTTCCCACTGTTCCTCTGGCCACCCTCTGGCCAGTCCTTCCAACCTCAGCATAGACAGAAATTATCTCTTCCAAGAACTCTTCCCTGACCCTTCCCTGATCCTACTGGATCTTCTCCCCATGGCCCCAAGCATCCTCTACTTAACCCATTACCATTCTACCGCTACATCTTTCAAGGCTTTATGGACCAGAAGCCCCTATAACAGTGATTTATAATCTTGGGAACCCCTTACTAGTTAAAAAAAAAAAAGTTCCTAATTATTATTTTCTGCTTTCTCTTCTGTTTAAAAGGAAGCAATTTAAATTTTAAAATAATTTCCTTTACATCAGCATTTTAATAATTATTCTTTAATTTATTTAAGAAAATAATTTTTGGAGTGCTTACAGATGCCAGATATGGTTCTTTTTCTTTTTTTGTTATTGTCTGCATTAGGTCTTCGTTGCTGCACACAGGCTTTCTCTAGTTGCGGCAAGCAGGGGGCTACTCTTGATTGCGGTGCTTGGGCTTCTCAGTGTGGTGGCTTCTCTTGTGGAGCACGGGCTCTAGGCACTCTGGCTTCAGTAGTTGTGGCACACAGGCTCAATAGTTGTGGCGCACGGGCTTAGTTGCTCCGCAGAATGTGGGATCTTCCTGCAGCAGGGATTGAACCTGTGTCCCCTACTTTGGCAGGCGGATTCTTAACCACGGCGCCACCAGGGAAGTCCCAAGAAGAAAAGTTCTTTATGAGAAGGCAGTCAAAGCTTACATTTCCTTTTATTTAATCTTTAGTTTACATATATTCATGTTGAGCCTGGCTGAAGTCCAATCGTAGCCTCAGATGATTTCCATGCAACCATTCACAAATTTAGTGACTTTATATTTTTCAAAGAACTCAAACCACCATCAAAATAAAAAGACAAGTAAAAGTGATTTAAAAAAATCTCAAAAAGCAGAGCATTTATTTGTCCAAGAGAGACTCAGACTTCAAGATAAATTCTATAATCTCCAAACTCTTGCAACAAAAGTAACATAAACGTGGAGTTTGCTTATGAAATTACATCTCTCATTCCATAAGAAAATGTTACTTTTTTGTAGCAGACGTATTTTTGGTTCTAGTTCTTGATTTCTGTAGTAAACATAAAGCCATGTGCTAAAGGAACCTAAAATATAAAATTCTGAACACAGGTCACAATTATGATAATCTGATTTAAAATTTTTAAACCTCATGAAATGGATTAGTAGAGATATAGCTGACAGTGCTTCTCAGTACATATTAAACATTTTTTTTTATGAATATCTGCAAACTGACTCTTTTTTTGGATGAATCTGACTCACCAATATTTCAAACTAATATTTTAAACTTCCATGCCTAATTCTATTGTTCCCTCTTCATTTACTCCTTGAGATATTTCTTTCACAAGAAATTCATCTGCTCCTTGGTTATTCAGTGGTTCAATTTCCATAGGAGTGGCAGGAAAAATGCTTGGTTCTCTTCCTTTATTTACTAGTTGTCAAAATAAGGAGTTCATTTCTGCAAAGGTAGTCATTACCTTTTTAAGTTGATCATGGGGACTTCCCTGGTGGTCCAGTGGTAAAGAATTCATCCTGCAATTCAGGGGACTCGTGTTCGATCCGTGGTGGGGGAGCTAAGATCTCACATCCGGAGAGACAACTAAGCCTGCGCGCCTCAATTAGAGAGCCCGTGTGCGGCAAACTACAGAGCCCATGTGCCCTGGAGCCGGCGCACCACAACTAGAGAGAAGCCCATGTGCCACATGGAAAGATCCCGTGTGCTGCAACGAAGACCCAACACAACCAATAAATAAGTAAATACATTATGAATCTCTGGATTTAAACATATCTGTGTGTTTCCATCCATTGCAGTTAATACTCTTATTTAGGCTCAGATTGTCCCATCTTTGACCTGTGAGACTTTCTGATTGGCTTCTGTGTCCTCCTGAAATGAACTTGGCAGTGTTTGATAGCTTATGACTTCCTTGCTTTCTGGTTGGACAAGATGACCCAGCCTCACCTTGCCTCAAGCCTGAAAAACGATGGGGGGTTTTTCTTGTTGGGTTTTTTTTTTGTTTTTCTTCTTTCTTTTTTTTTTGGCCGCACAGCTTGTGGGATCTCAGTTCTCCAACCAGGGACTGAACCCGGGCCACAGGACTGAAAGCCCAGAATCCTAACCATTAGGCCACCAGGGAACTCCCCAAAATGATGTTTTTTAAACAGTGATAAATCTACGGTTATTAAGGAAACTCATCTATCCAAAACACTGGAGGTCTTTCATCTAGCCCAATGCTTGGGGCATAGCAGATAGTTAATCAGTGTTTTTGGCTGAATAAATTAATGATGGTCACCTTCACTAGATTTTAAGCTTCTGGAGGTCAGCGGCCAGCTAATTCGAACAAGTGTTTGTTGAATAAATAAATAAAGGGATGAAACTCAACAAATTAGGTGATCCCACTGACATCACAGGCAGGGCAGAGCCCTGATGTTTGTAGTCTTCTGTCACCCCCTGGTGGGAAAGGGCACGTCATGGTCCTCCAATGCCTTCAAGTCTTCTACAAGCATTTTTCGAACTACAGATCCCCACCCATTAGCGAGTTGTAAAATCAATTCAGTCAGTCATGACCAGCATGTTTAAAAAATTGAATTTATAATTGAGTAGAAAATAGAGTGCGTCACACATAGTAGAGGCAAACTCTGTCATGAACTATCATAAAGCTATATTTATAACTATATCTATATATTTATTAGCATATATATTCACTTATGCTACATATATATATATTTATATGTGTACTGGATCACAACCAGTGATTTGTTGATAAATGTTTAACAACAATCTCTCTAGGGGAAAATGTATATGTATGTAGGTACGTAAGTGTATTATAAATTTCTTATTTTTTTCTTTTTCTTTTCTTTTGGCTGTGTCATGCAGCATGCAGGATCTTAATTCCCCCAGCAAGAATCGAACCCATGTCCCCTGCATTGGTAGTGCAGAGTCGTAGCAACTGGACTGCCAGGGAAGTCCCAAAATTTTATTTATTTAATATTTATTTGGCTGTACCACAGATCTTAGTTCCCCGACCAGGAATCAAACCTGTGCTCCCTGCAGTGGAGGCATGGAGTCCTAACCACTGGACCACCAGGGATTCCCCAAACTTCTCTTAATGTAGAGAATGGGTAGCACATAATTTTAAAATAATAAAATAGACATATACTCTTTACTGTAAATTCCATATATTAAATTGATTCTCCCAGAATGCTTTCATTGATGTTTGCTGGACTCTTGTATCCATAGCCAACCTATAGTTTCAGTTCAACCATGTTTTGACAATTGGAGATGCATCTCAGTCTAGATAATCGTCAAACCAAATAAAGCCCTCATTTATGGTACTTGCCAGTTCCCTTAGTGTAAATACTCCCACTCGGGCTGGTTTCAAGCTACCAATGTGACACCAATGAACACAGAGTTGGGAAAAGTTGCACAGTAACATACTATACAATAGATGTAAGCAACCCCAAGGGCATATATGATAGTGAAACAGAGTAAGATAATTAGGAAATGATGTGTTCTGAATATTTATTTTGCACTTAATTGCTCATTTATATAATGTGATTTTTAACAATGGTTTTAACAATCAGCTGGCAAAAGTCCTGAAAATTTAACAATCTGTTCTTGCAGTCTATATGAGTTCGCTCCAGCACACACCAGGACTCACAACATGAATATGTATTTCTTAATATGGGTTGAAGTTTTAAAGAAAAAGGAAAAGTTCTCTAGAGACCTACAATTTTTCAGGTCTGGGTTTAACTCAGTCTTCAAAAATGTCCAGGAATGAAGCTGTAGAGTTTCAAATGGAACAAACCCTTTTCCTTTCTGGAGAATGCAAATCCTGAAATTTACAGGAGGTATGTTTTTGCTAGTTCCTCTGAGTGATGTCTAGAGTTTCTGTCACCCCTCACCCTTTCCCCTTTTTTTGGGGTGGGAGATTAGCATCTGGACTCTGGACTTTCGTCAGGGGGGACCACTTAGCTAAAACTGTCCAGTGTACCTCTTTGTTCTTAACCATTATGCAGCTTGCTATGGAAAGTAACAATAATTGAGCACCTGATAATCTTCAGGAGACAGAGATGGTTTCAGATACTATTTACAAGCTGCCTTGTAAATAGTCATCTATTTACAAAATACAATCAACATCTTTCGAGCTGTGTGGTTTTTATCGCCAAATTCGTTTAATCACCACATCTGCTTTTTTCACCCTAGCTTTCTGAAGACCCAGAGACGTCTTGCTACATAAAAACTATGATCAGATAAATGCAATTTACCGGTAAGGAAATCACCTCAAGATGATTTTGAGGAATTAATGCTTTTACTCCTATTAGTTTATTGATTCTCTGCATGAGAGATTTTAAACATCAGTATATTATAGGCATAAATCAGGCCAGTGTTGCCCAAAGTGCGGTAGCTATCCTTGGTTTAGGGACACGGGATTATTTTAGGCAGCTAGAGGTGATGAATATTTCAATAGATATGTCATTTTTGTAACAGAAGAAATATAACTGGCACACAGAATCTATTATTCCATGGATATTTCTGCTTGGGAGGCTATTGAATAAGTATCTCAGTTTTAAGTGTGTGTTGTTTAAAGAAAAATGTTAAGCAAATAATAACATTTGGTAGTATACGGACATAGTAAAAACAATTAAGGTGGACATAATGGGTTGAATGGTGACCACTTCCCTGCCCCCCCAAAAAAGGATATGTCAAAGTCTTAATCTTGGTACTTGGGAATGTGACCTTATTTGGAAATACAGTCTTTGCACATATAATTAAAGATCTCAAGATGAGATTATCCTGGATTTTGAGTGGACCCTAAATCCAGTGACTAGTGTCCTTATAAGAAACAAAAGGAGAGAAGACACACAGAGACACAAAGGGGAGAAGGCCTGGTGAAGAGGGAGGCAGAGATTGGAGTGATGCAGCCACAAACCAAGGAATGCCCAAAGTGCCAGCAGTCACGGAAGCTAGAAGAGAGCCGTGGAAGGGATTCTCCCTCAGAGCCTCCAGAAGGAATCAATCCTGTTAGCAGCTTGATTTCAGACTTCTGGCCTCCAGAATTGTCAGAGAATAAATTTCTATTGGTTTAAGCCAATACGTTTGTGCTAATTTGTTATGACAGCCCTAGGAAACCAATACAGTGGCAAAGAAATGCCTCAAGGTTGAGAAACAATTAGACACCCAGCCATGACAGGGGATGAGAGGGTTTTACTCTGTAATAAACGAGTGACTGAGGCATCAACACCTTCATTTAATCGCCATTAACTCCCAGCATCCAGCATTTTCGCTCAACACCAATCATGGTAGTTTCAAAAGTGAAACTAAATCTAATCATTTAAAATGTAAATATAATAATTTTATGCATTTATTTTCTCACATCCCTATGTGTGGACCACCACAATGAACCACGAATTCATAAACTAACTCGGGAAGTGTTGATCTCCTATTGTCTCCCCATTTTACAGATGAGAAAACTATGGCTTAGATGGAGGAAGTGTCTCCAAGAGAGAATAATGATGCTGGGACCACCACTCCAATTCCTGCAGGGCTACATTTATTCTTCCCCACCTCCAGCAAATATTCCCACGACCGCTTCTTCCTCCGACCAGAGCAAGGCACAGAGGATAAGATTCCAGCCCGCCTTGCCTAGAGCATGTTACCCTCGCGCCTGGATTTCGAGAAAGGAAAGGAGGCAAGCGAGGATTTTGGAAACAAGAGCGCTTGCAGATGCCGCATGTGGCCATAAGGGGGAGCGCGTGGGCTCCGGAGGGCCCACGCTCCTCAGGGGCGGGGCCTGCGAGCGGCGCGCATGCGTTCAAAGGGAGGCGGTGGAGCCGGCCCTGACGAAGCGCGAGACGGTGGCCGAGAGGAAACCGGGAGGCGCACGGTGGCCGACGAGGTCGGGCATGGAGCATCTGGAGCGCTTCGCGTGGATCCTCCGGGGGACGCTGGTGCGGGCTGCAGTACGGCGCTACCTGCCCTGGGCCCTGGTGGCCTCTATGCTGGCGGGCTCCCTCCTCAAGGAGCTCTCCCCGCTGCCCGAGAGCTATCTCAGCAACAAGCGCAACGTCCTCAACGTGTGAGTGCTCCCCGGGTCCTGTCCTGTCCCCGCCGTAGCTGTCGCCTTGCCCAGAGAGCCGGGGGTTAGCTGCCCTGATGGACGAGTCACTGGAAGCGGAGGTCCCTCTCCCCTTCGCGACGGCAGCGTCTGCACGCGTGTCGCGATGGAGGGACCCCGGCATAACTAGTGTCACTAGCAAGTCCATTTGCACACCCAGACCAGACAGTCTGAGCTTGACGGGGCAGGGGTGACGGGCAGAGTGGTGTGTGTGCGTGTGTGTAGGGGTGGAAAGGGGGGTGAAGCAGCCTGCGTCGCTGCTCCGCCTGCCTCCCTTTGGGGTCAGGAGTTGGCCGCTGCCTTGCGGGAGATGCCACCTCCTTCCAGCCTGCCAGTGTCAGACTCTGTGCCTCCGCCCTAAGTCCCATATCCCCCCAGCTGCTGACAGAATCCCATCACACCTGGTTGGGGCGAGCAGACCTGCCTTCTTTCCTCAACACCCCCCTTCGCCCCACCTTTGAGAGCCTCTGCTAGCCCATGACAACCCCCGTTCCAAGATAGTCGCCCCGGAGTGGAACCCTCCAGTCCGTGACCTTTCCCCTGGATCTACGTGGATTTTCTCAGCCACTCACAGTGCATGGCAGTGGCCCAGGAATGCAATCCCAGCTGGGCTCTTTGAGATTTCTCCTTAAGTCCACCCACCTACTCTTTTTTTTTATTTTCTTTTTTTTTAAACCTCTTGGATTTTGTTTATTGACACAAACAACCGCTGCAATAGTAAAGGGAAACTCTGAAAGATAAAACTTCTCCCCTGATGTGAGCTTCGATTCTTCTTCGGAATTACAGTGTCGCTGGCATCTCCCAAATGTCAGTCCAACTTTGGTTATCTACTTAAAACCCTGATTTCTCTCGCCAGCAGCTTCATCAAATACCTGACAGGTCTTGGCTCTGGCCAGATCCTTGCATATCAGTCCCAGGGAGGATTTTAGCGACAGGCCCTTGGGTAGTGTCTGAAGAACCTTTGGAACCCAGGAAAGAGTCCTTCTGTCCTTCACCTAACCTTCCTTCCTCACCCAGCCATGGAGGCTGAGAATAGATTATGAGAGTGGTCGTGGCCCCAAGTCTCTTTCTCTCTCTCTTTCTTTCTCTTTCCTTCTTTCTTTCTTTCTTTTCTTTCTTTCTTTTGCTGCATTGGGTCTTCATTGCTCCTCCCAGGCTTTCTGTAGTTGTCGTGAGCAGAGGCTACTTTTTGTTGGAGTGCACAGGCTTCTCACTGTGGTGGCTTCTCTTGTTGCGGACCACAGGCTCTAGGTGCGCGGGCTTCAGTAGCTCGGGCTTCAGTAGTTTTGGTGCATGGGCTAAGTAGTTGTGGCTTGTGGGCTCTAGAGCACAGGCTCAGTAGTTGTGGCGCACAGGCTTAGTTGCTCCGCTACATGTGGGATCTTCCCAGACCAGGGATCAAACCTGTGTCCCGTGCATTGGCAGGGGATTCTTAACCACTGCGGCACCAGGGAAGTCCCTCTCGCTCACTCTCTTTTTAAAAAATGTTTATTTATTTATTTGGCTGAGCTGGGTCTTAGCTGAGGCATGAGGAATCTTCAGGATCTTTGTCACAGGCTGCGGGCTCTTAGTTGCGGCATGCGGGATCTAGTTCCCTGACCAGAGATTAAACCCAGGCCCCCTGCACTGGGAGCTCAGAGTCTTAACCAGGGAAGTCCCAGCCCCAAGTCTCTTGCATGTGTGTTTACCGCAGCTGGTCCCCAGGTCAGCCGCCTTTGATGAGCACAGGGGAGGCAGACAAGGCAGCTGCCGCTTGATCTGGTCTGAGTGAGCTGGGAGCCGGGCAGCCTGGCAGACAAGTCCCTGTCATTTGCGAGTTGCCATGGATTCTGGTGTGTTGTTCCACACCTCCATGCTAGTTAATTAATGAATGGGAACTAGTGAATCATTGGCTCCAGAAGGGATTTTAAAAATCGTTGGGTCCCCTCAGTTATATTTAACAGCTGAGGAAATGGGGGCTTGGAGAAGTGTAGTAATAAGTCAGAGTCAGGATTTGAACCTGGGTCGGATTTGAACCTGGGTCTTCTAGCGTGAAGTCAGCCTCTGTCTGATCATTTCTACCATGTAGGAAAAAGCCTTGGTGTAGAAAAAGCAGGGCTTTGGGGCTGGCCAAACCTTGGTTTAACCTGCGCTTGCTGGTCATGTGAGTGTGATCCTGTGCCTGTTACTGGACTATTCTTTATCTATAATATGGGGCTAATGACATCTTCCCCCCAGGGTAACTGTGAGTGTTCTATGGGAAAGCGGATGTATATGAAAGCTATGTGATGAACTTTCCTGAGCAAATAACATAGACCTTGGATTTGAATCCCAGCTCCACCACGGATGACCTCCGCTTTGGGCATTTTGCTTCCCTGTGCCTCAGTTTTCTTATCTGTAAAATGGGGATGATGGCAGAACTGACCTCTTAGCGTTGTGTAAGGATTCAGTGGTTTATACACTTAAAGTACTTAGTGCGTGAAGTTGTCGTCTATAACTTTTATCACCTCTTCTCCTTTTTCCCTCCCTTGAGAGTCCAGAGTCTTGAGTCCTGACATTGTACCCTCTCTGCCACATCCCCACTCTTCACTTCCACTTTCCTCCTCTGCCAGGTATTTTGTCAAAGTGGCCTGGGCCTGGACCTTCTGTCTCCTCCTGCCTTTCATCGCCCTCACCAACTACCACCTGACGGGCAAGGCTGGCCTGGTCCTGCGGCGGCTGAGCACCCTGCTTGTGGGCACGGCCGTCTGGTACGTGGGCACGGCCGTCTTCGCCAACATCGAGCACTACACAGGCAGCTGCTACCAGTCCGCAGCCCTGCAGGGGGTGAGAAAGGAGCACCAGAGTAAGCAGCAGTGCCACAGGGAAGGAGGCTTCTGGCACGGCTTTGACATCTCAGGCCACTCCTTCCTGCTGACTTTCTGCGCCCTCATGATCGTGGAGGAGATGGCCGTGTTGCACGAGGTGAAGACGGACCGCAGCCACTGGCTCCACGCAGCCATCACCACCCTGGTGGTCGCCCTGGGCTTCCTGACCTTCATCTGGGTGTGGATGTTTCTGTGCACGGCCGTTTACTTCCACAACTTGTCCCAGAAAGTGTTTGGCACCCTGTTCGGTCTGCTGGGCTGGTACGGGACGTACGGGTGTTGGTATTTGAAATCCTTCTCTCCGGGACTTCCTCCCCAGAGCGCTAGCCTGAATTTGAAGCAAGACAGTTACAAAAAATAAAAGAGAAACCAAAGGGATGACAGCAGGACACTGGCTAATAGATTTTCCATATACTTTTCTTGGTTATTTGACTAAATTATTGATCCTGCTTCCGGAAGGGAGCTTACTGGGCAGTTTTGGGGGGCGGTGGTGGAGTCTGGGGAAGGCGAGGTCAGGCCCCAGACTGTTCTTGGTGACATCACCCCATGTTACCAGCACCACCATTCCTAGTCAGTTACTTTGCGTCCCTGGCAAGAGTTGACCTTAATCGGTTACGTCCGTTTTGTCCCTAGAGGGCTGAGCTCAGGGTCAGCCAGAGGGCAGCATCAGGAAAGCCTCTGTGGTGTGGCTGAAGGGGGGCCAGGACCTCAGGACTCTCCTCTGCTGCCGTCAGACGCTCCCTGATTCTCAGCTGTCTTCTGTGTTAACGCTGTTATTTAACAGTAATCCCTCTGGTCAGTTTTGCATAAGCATTTATTTCCAGCAGGGTTCTTTATAAAATAACCAACCACCTAAAAGACACATCCTGGTTGTAGTATTTATTTCATCCGAGGAATGTCAAATATTGCAACTGGCTTGTGATTAGCTACCAAAACAGTTAAACTGGTGTGCCTCTGTGAAAGAGTATTGGATGATTTTTTATGTAATGAACATGGATAATTTTCTGTCCATGTTGTCTGTTATATATTGGTTTTTGGTGACCCCCTTCTATTTTGAGTGAATGCTTTATAGTTTTTAATAACAACCATGACATTTGTTCTTTGCTGACAAAACTCCTGAAAATAACTCTCGACTCCACTGCTGCACTTTGGCGTGTGTGTAGGTTGCTCCGAGTGCTTTTTAGAACACTCTGGGCTTACGGTATTAAATTCAAGCTCACAGGACTGTTTTCTCTGTTAAGCATAAAACCTGAAAGCAGACGTTTCAATGACCTGTTGAATCTTAAGCGGAGTCAGAGTAATTTTGCAAAATGCATATTTGCACAGAAACTCTCCGGACCACATGTCAGTGGTATAGACTGAATGGTGCTTCAGAGTCACGTGATAAGAAGTCTTCTCTGTCCTTTGCTGTGGCCCAAGGCACTTGTACCCTTTTGGACAAGATTATGGTAAGTCAGAAGCGGAGGAAAATATCTTCCCTTGCTTCTGATGGCAAGAAGCCAACCTGTTTGCAAAAATGTCCCTGTTAAATGGTGGCTTGACTTTGGTCCCACCCTCCTCTTACTTGGAACACCACCAGAACTAAACGGAGGGCTGTTTTATCTGCCCTTGGACTCAACCTTTTCTTCCCCCTTTGCAGCACTTCTCAATTTCCAGCCGTGTCCTTGTCTGGCCCTCACTTTGGGAGTGCTGGGAAAAGTTAGGTACCCTGTCCCCTCCACCCCACAAAGACACAGTTACTGCTCTGTGATAAGCTACCCCTTCCCTCTCCAGGGTTTCGCCTTAAGCCTTCCAAACCCAACCCCTTGCATTTTGGATAATCATCCTGGAAGCTTCTTTGATGCCCCTCCCCCCCCCCCAGTCAAGCCTGGTAATAGCCTTAACTGATAAGCACGGCACTTGACTGGCTTAACTAACTCAAGCTTAGGTTGTTAGGAGCTTGAAGTCTGGAAAATCTTCAGTGTAAAATGTACTGCATATAAAGATATACTTAAAATATGTAGTTTGTATCTCATCCCGCCACAGGTTAACCTGTATTGATCAAAATGTGGGGTGTGATGCATTGTACCCAGAGGTGGCAAAAACACCTGACAGTGAGATGTCAGAGGTGTCACCATGGTACTTTGGGACCATTGGTAAGACATGATGGGCCCCGGGAGAATTGTCTTGCTCTCTGGAGCTTACATCTGCAAACCAGCGGTGGACGTGGTGGTAGGGTTGGTGGCAGGGGCTTGTTGAAGGGATTGAACTCTCTCCTAAGTTTCATGTTCAGCACCAAAAGGCAACAGGCACAGGGTGACTCTAGTTCATTTGTCCCACTTAAATCTCCAGACATTTCTTTCCTGCAGGTCTGATTCAGGCTCAGCCTCACATTAACTTTGTGGAAAGCATCTATTACTGAATCTTGTGTAGTGGTTAGTCTTCGGCCACTTCCTGTTCAGTCTTAGCACCTTTGCCTGTCTCTAGGGAACGTGCCGTCAGTCCCTATGTGAGACAGTGGGCAAGGCTGAAAGTGGGTTTAGGTAGGCGTGAGATGTGGGTCCAAATCGTGTCTGACCCTGGTCAAGCCTCAATTTCCCCATCTGTAAAACGGAGGTGGTGCTGTCAGGATGAAGGGAAACGATACATGTGAAATGCCCAGCACATGCGCATAGCCAGTGAAAACCTTCCTGCCTCCTTTTTCTTGATGAAGCCTTTAGGACTTTTTGGCTCCTCTAGAGAAGGCAGGGAAACTAACATCTTTGGAGTGCCATTTGGGGCCTGGGTGTCCTGTTGAAATAGGCTCGTATTGTCTTTTGAAAAGTGTCTGTTCCCCAGGTGCTGAGCAAGAGGCTTTCGAGGGCACCCGTGATCATGGAAGACCGCCGTGCTTGTGTTGCCTCTCTGTGTTGAGGTTCCTTCACTGGCACCTCATTTTCCACGTGCATCTGTCATAGTCTGAGTACCAGATTGTATTTAGAGAATGGCTCTTGCCACTGTTGTGTACACACACAGATCGTGTGTGTAAACAGGCAAATTAAGTAAACTGGAGATAATGAAATACCACATTCCTGTGTTTCGTGTGTTCTTTTCCAAAACCCTCAATTCCAGAACCAAGAGAGCTCAGCCCACTTCATGAAAGGAGGGTAATTCTTACTAGAGCTACTGGTTGTTATATAGGGAATTTCAAGGCTGTAGTCACTTATTTTTTTTCTCCTCAATCCCGTAAACTAAGGATCTGTTGTCATGTATTTCTTAGCTTGATTTACTCCTTCCCTCTGTGCCACATGCATGTCTCAGGGTCCTGAGGTCCAGATCAGCCAGCTTTGGGAGCGGGTTTTCTCGGCCATAGGAGGAAGGTTAAGCCTCGTAGAAGTAACGCAAAGAACAGTTACAAAATTCACTCAGATGAGGTCATCTGTGAAAAAGCCTTGTCGCGCCGGAGGCCTAAATGCATGTGAGGACTTTTTGTACCTTTCAGTGCCCACTCCTTTGTCAGTCTGACCTGCTTGGCCCGTCCAGGGCATGTCTGTCGAAAGCTTAGTGGCTCCAGGACTTGAAGCTCCTCATGGGGCGGGACTTCCCTGTTCAGATTCCGTCAGCAGTGCCAAACCCTTCTTGAGTTTATCCTGTGAGCCAGGAGCTGGGGCAGGATGATAAACTCCCTCCCTCCTGGCTTGTGGTCCAAAATCCATCCCTTCAGGGCTTAAGGTGTGTGCTGGGGTTGCAAAGGTGAATTTGCTACATCTGTGTGTTTGAGGAATTTTCGCTCATGGAGAAGATGCATAAGGAGCCCACAATCACCATAAAGTGTTCCGAGTGCTGGCCAAGGTCAGGGCCTGGGGCCACAGAGCAGGAGACACTCAGCTGCTCTGGGGAATCATGGGATATTTTCACAGAACGTAGTTGTTCTGGATCTTGAGGATGAGGAGGAGTTCAAGCAGTTAGGCAGAGGACAGAATCCCAGGACGTGAGAACAGCATGCACAAAGGCATGGGGATCAGCTGCCACCATTCTCATTCAGACATCCCTTCTCTCAAGAAGCCTAACGTTCCCCCTGTGTTCAAGAGCAATAGAGACTGAAGAAAGGCAGACTGAAAGAACTGTCAGTGGAGGTCCTGGACGTGCCCTGCAGTATTATAAAGAGCACTCAGCTAGAAGTGCGAATGCCTGGTTTTGAGCTGGCTTCCACCACTGCTTTTTCTGCTCTTCTGTGTGACCTTGACCGAGTCACTCAACCTCTCTGGGTCTCCTCTTCCTTATCTGATAAATGATGGGCACAGACTGGTTAACCTTACCAGCTCTTCTACTGTGTTCTGTTTCTCTGCTCTGCTTGATGAAAAGTTCTTCCCAAGCTGGTTATGACTTTTATTTAAGGAAACAACATGAAAAGAAACTCCCACTCAGCTGAGGTGGCAGCTGGCTTCCCGGTGAGTGACGGCAGAGCCGACCTCGGTGCACTTTATCACACCCCTGATTTTCTGTGCATCCACAGTCTAATGCAGTTCAGACCTGATTGCTTGGCTTTATAGGGACCTCCTGGACGTGGGGAGCTGGACCTAGCTCCTGGAGGGATGAACTTCAGAAGCCATTTTTAAAAAGTCTCCAAAATCAAACCAATTTCGCTTTCTATCAAGGAGAAGGTAGATTCTGTTAAGGGAAACTCTGTGCAGTATAGTCACCTTCAGAAATTGGCCCAGAAACCCCTAACACAGTCTCTGGGGAGTTTTAAAATTGAACACACACAGCACAGAAAACAGGTCCTCCCATACCTTAGGGAGAGGGGAGATGGTAAATTGATCCCATGTGATTAGACAGTAACCTTGTGATGTCCATTCTGGGCTTTCCCTGCCGTGGCCCAGGTTCAGTCCCTGGTCAGGGAACTGAGATACCACAAGCCATGCGGCATGGCCAAAAATAAAAACAAACCAAAAAAAATGTGCACACCCAACAATGTCAGTCTAGGGACTCTGGCTCTGGGCATGCTCATAGCGGGGGGCAAAGAGAAACCCAGAGATTTTCTTGCAGCTATTCGTGATAGTGAAAATTTGTCAAGATTTAACTAGCTGTAACCAATCAGTTAAATAAATTATGGTAACTATATCAGGACTATAATGCAGTCCCTGCGAAGAATAGATGGTGTTATATTTAGCACGGAATCTGGAGGCAGAACGACTTTGCATCTGTGCTGACTAGAAATTACAGCTGTGTGCCCTCCGTCAGGGCAGAATCTCTGACCCTCTTTGTGGAGGTTAAGATGGGGATAACGCCTCACCTCCTTCAACACCCGTTGCCCCACTAGGTGAGGGGCACTGTGCTGGGCACAGTGTTAATTCAGAGACACGGTTCTGCCCTCAGTCTAGCCAGGCACAAGCAATGAAATGAGCAAATCCAAACGGAGTGCTGAGTGTCAGAAGCAGAATGTTCCCCTACCCTACCCCAACACTGTCCTAGCTCAGGCAGAGATGATTTACATCACACACTCAGAAAAGCAAAGGAGGGAGGAGATCATTCTGCCTCTGCCATACACACTGGCTGTACGACCTCGAACAAGTTCCTCAGTTTCCTCATCAGTAAAATGGGGCTAATATAAGTACCTACCTTGTAGAGTTGTTGTGAGGATTACATGAATTGGTACTTGTGAAGGACTTACTTAGAGCAGGACCTAGTCTACGGGAGGCACTATATAAATGTCTTCCAAGTGCACAATACATCCCTAATGTGCCATCAATACAACTCTTTAAAGTCAGGAAAAAGAGGGACTTCCCTGGTGGTCCAGTGGTTAAGACTTTGCACTTCCACTGCAGGGGGCACAGGTTTGATCCCTGGTTGGGGAACTAAGATCCCTCACGCTGCGTGGTGCAGCCAAAAAATAAAAGTAAAAATAATAAAATTGGGAAAAAGAAACCCTGTACATGTCAGTGTTTTAATTTTGATGGACTCCGAGATAGTTAAAACATACAGTCGAGTGTGGAAGGCTGTGTCCCAGGATATCTAGATTGAATGGAGTCTCCAAGACTGCAGTCTGGTTTCAGGGCTAACTAGGTGGTAGAGGAGAGTTAGAGAACTGTTTTCCAGGAGAGCTGAAGGGAAAGGACATCCATGTATCTGTGGGGTCCTTTGGGCCAAGGTAATGTAGGTGTTTGAGGTGCTGTCCACTCACAGGTAAGCTAAGGGTTGCCTGACCCTGGTTTCCAGGCTGCTTATTTGGGGGACTGGGCTCCGAGCCTTTATCACTTCTCCTGTCTTCTCTGCCAGGGCGTGGCTCCCCAGGGTGTGTGTCTGAGGTGTCTGAGTACCTAGGAGGTGAGCAGGTGGGGAAGCCTGGGAGTCACCACTGATGAGCATCTTAATTTCTGGAGTAAAGGTATTCAGGTCCTGCCTGAGCAAGCTGCTGTTACCCTTTCCCAGCTCCACTCCTTTTAAACCTTCTTGCCTTCTATTTGCATTTCCTGAGCTTGTTTCACCTGCCAGGGTCCCCCATGCTGCTGGGGAGTGATGCAGGGCTGAATAGGTCAGGGCAAAAGCTGACTCTTATCTGGAGTTATTAGAAACCTTGGACTGGAGCAAGCAGACTGCATTCAAATCCTGCCTATCAATCCCTCAGCTGTGTGATCTTAGGCAAGTCACTTAACCCCTCTGGGCTTGTTACTCATCTATGAAACAGGGATGATTCTTTCTACATCACTGGTCTTTGACTGGTTTAATGAAATCATGGATAAGAAAATATGTTATAAGCTTTAAAATGTTGGGTGCATACGAGGGCTGCTTGTTATTGAAAGAGATTTACTTCGCCTGGTGAATGTCTCTCTCAGAAGGCTGGGTGCTGTAACTTCTACATGTCCCAATAACCTGAAATGGCTTGGTGTCTTTAAAATAACTTTTTAAAATGAGACATTGACTGGGACTTCCCTGGTGGTACAGTGGTTAAGAATCCACCTGCCAATGCAGGGGACATGGGTTCGATCCCTGGTCTGGGAAGATCCCACATGCTGTGGACCAACTAAGCCCGTGTGCCACAACTCCTGAAGCCTGCGTGCCTAGAGCCTGTGCTCCACAACAAGAGAAGCTACCACACTGAGAAGCCCGCGCACCACAACGAAGACCCAACATAGTCAAAAAGTAAATAATAAATAATTTTTAAAATATTAAAAAAAATAACAAAAAATGAAAAAAAAAATTAAAAAACAAAAATATTTAAAAAAAAATAAATGCAGCATTGACTAAAGTGAATAACAACCAGCATTTGTTCTGATTTTTAAAATCTGCTGCCTGACATTTTTACTGAATTAATCTCAACTATAATTCCCAACAGCCTAGGCCATAGAGAAAGCAGGAAGGGCTGCGGCTTCATCCCAGCTCTGCTACGGTATTAGTCAGCTATTGCGGTAATAACCCCCAAACCTGATGGATGACAGCAAATGCTCACAGGTAGCTGCAACTCTGCAGATATGGGCTGGCCTCAACTGGTGAGCTTTTCTCCAGGCAGTGGGCCAACTGGACTTGGTTTGAGGCCACAGCTGGGCTCAAGTCTGTTCTACTTTCATTCTAAAGTCCAGATGAAAAGGGCAGCAACTACCTGGGCCCTGCTCTTCTCATGATGAACACTGAGGCACCCACATGGCATGTTTAAAGCCTCTGCTCCCCGTCACATCCTTCTGCTAACAGTCCACTGGCCCAAGCTGGTCACATGAACAGTACCCTGATGGGCAGGGAATAAACTCTGTCCACAGTAGGAGGTACTAGAAAGTCACATGGCAAGAGTTGTGGATGTATAACCCTATTAAGGAATCCAGTAATCCAATCTACTACTTGTACCTTGGGTGCTAACTCTCTGAGCCTCTGTTTCCTCATCAGTGAAACATAAAAAGCTATGCTTTGCAGAGTTAGAAATAATCTATGTGAATTTCCTAGTACCTGGTTAGTACTCAAAGAATGGCAGTTATTGGTAGTATCAGCTCCATTTAGAGATGAGAAAACGAAAGGTTTTAGGCAATGTTGGCCCAGGTTGCTAGGGAAGCACCAAACAGGTCTTTCGAGATAGCTGGGCAGTTGATTCTGTGACTTTGGCAGCAAGCAGCCAAGGCGCTAAAGAAGATACAACCTTCAGCAGCCCGTACCGTCCTCCCCAACAGGCATCTTTCTGCAAATGCTGGAGAGACCTTCTCAACAGTGAGAACATTGGGGGCGCCCATTACCACAGTCCTGGTGGCGGTGGTCTCTGTCTTCCCGACTAGACTGACCTCTGATAGCCCCACATCCTCCCCATCTCTGCAACCCTCCACGGCACCTCGGAGAAGGCTCAGCAGCTGATGCATTCTGAGTAAACGTTTGCATGTTGACTCTTGTCCGCACCTGAGCTGCTCTCTGTGACGTTCTGAGACAGAATGGGACCAGGGAAAGGACACTTGGCTCTAGCTCACTCATGGTGGGATCCTGACCAAACCAGGCACATGCCCATCCAAGGCCTCAGTTTCCACACATGTACAACAGGCAGGTGGGAGCTGTGGGGTCTTTGAGTCTACAGTCCTCTGCAGCATTCTGCCTGGGTATCCTCTCATTCAGTGCTTCCTTACGTCAGAGGCTGCTAGCTGTCCACCAGGATCTGTTCTCTCCTTCCTTAGCAATAGGCTGTCCAATCACAGACTACATTTCCAAGCCTCCTTCGCAGCTGGGTGAGGCCTAGTAATTAAATTCTTACCTGTGGACTGTGAGTGGAAGCCACGTGACCCTCTTCCATGGCTGGGCCTTAAAATACTGGACATGTGCTATAACATCCTCTCTCTCTCCTTTCCTATCAGATAAAACCTGCCCTTGGGAATTTCCTGGCAGTCCATTGCTTAGGACTCAGCAACTTCACTGCCGTGGGCCTGGGTTTGATCCCTGGTTGGGGAACGAAGATCTCTCAAGCTGTGTGGTGCAGCCAGAAATAAACAAACAAGAACCAGGCCTCCCCAGCTCAAGCCTTGGGCCCCCAAGCAGCCGTCAGCCACCTCTTCCTTCTTACCAGAAGTGAAATGGTCAAAACATTGGTGAGAGTGTCAGGAGAGTGAGGCTCACTGAGTCTCAATGTCGTATCTCTACCCCTCTGGCCTCGACCTTTGGAAGCGAGAACTCGGTGGACAACACAGGTTTAGAAATGGAAAGCAGCTGCTCCTCCTGGATGCTTTTTATTGGGGGCTTTCAGTGGTTTCTAAGCATGAGTGGCAGTGACACCCAGACCCTCTCCCAACATGCAAAAGGCACAGGGAAGTGAGACGCCGCCAGGGCTGGCAGCGTGGCTGCAGAGACCCCCCTGCGTGGCATGGTGGGGCGCAGGGGGAGCCCCAAGAGTGAAGGGGAAGGCAGGTGTTAACGGAGATGGCTTTGGCAGAGGCTGGAGGTGGGACCTGAGGGCCATCCATCTCCAGACCCACCCCTGCACTTGGGCCAGGGCTGAACTTCCGAGAGAAGATCAACGTGGCTTTTACTGAAAGTCCACCTCACGTGGTGGGAAAATGCAACTCCAGGTGGGAAGAGGAGGATGGACACTGCCTTCAGGGACTTCTGGTCAAGTGCCAGACCAAGCACACTGGCCAAATCAAGAGGGGCATGGGAGGGTGTTCTCATGGCGTCGGTCCCGGACACGGCCTGTGGTTGGAAGTCACTGCCTTGGCTTAAGCCAGTGCTGTCTCAGTTCATGTCCAGGAGAAGAATGAAGCCCCTTCCGATCTTCAGGGGCCTCCTGTGGGGTCTCCGGATCTCCAGCCCCACCCGGAGGTAGCGCTTAGAAGAGTCAAGTCTTGATGTTGGCTTTGTCCTGTGGAAGAGTTCCCTGGGTAAAAGGGAAGGGGAGGCGCGGGGGTCAGGCCCTCCGAGCCCCCAGCACCTCCCAGAAGCTGGACCCTGGTGAATGAAATGGCCTGGGACTCACCTCAGAACCTAACCAGTCCCCACAGTTCCATCTTGAGACCTTGAATCGAAAAAAAAAGGCATTCGTGTTTTTTGTTTCTCTCTCTCTCTCCCACTCACTTACTCTTTTTCTCCTTTAGTAGAACCGTGGCCTCACTCACGGCCTTGGCAACATCTACTCCTAAACTATGGAATGTGTTCACACGGACGATAGCATGACTCTGAACAAGGGGTGGGAGGGGCCGTCCAAGTGTTCATGAGACGGGGCGTGACCGAGAGCTCGTTGGGATTCACACAGCACAGAGACACCGACAGTCAGACACCAAGCCCAGGGCCTGGCTTTAGATGTATTTTTTCTTGAGGTACCAGTAGGCAAAGTAGCCCATCCCGCCCAGCGAGCCCATGAGGAAGGATGCCCCAAAGAACGACGGGGGTTTCCGCTTGACCAGCCGGAAGGCATTGGGGATGACTGCCGACAGCAGAGTGGTGTGGATGTCACCCAGAACTTTCCGGAAGGCAAAGCGTTTCTGGACCCTCTCGAAGAAGGACTGCAGGTTGGGCCGGCTGCCGTCTTCCCAGTACTTCTTGGACAGTCCCAGGAATTTGAGGCGGTGCAGGGTGGCTCCCAGGAGGACATCTGCAAGGGTGAAGGCACAGCCGCAGAGCCACAGCTCACATTTCTGCCCTAGAGTGGAAGAGAGAGGAGATGGGGGCGGGGAGCGGTCAGCGTTTCTCCCCACCCCGAACACCCCTTCCTCTCTCAGGAATGTCTCTGACTTCTGTCTGCCTGCCATCGTGTTTCCCCAGGGTCACCCATTCCTGTACTTCTTTCATGATTTTTGCCATATACACATACTACCTCTGTTATTTTTTTCTTTAAATCGACGGACTTATTAAGTGCAAATATATTTAAACTCTGGATTCATATATCCCACTGCCCATTTTCTAGCTCTACTTGCGTGTCCACTATGCATTTCAAACTCAACATGTCCAAAATGGAATTCCTGACCGTCACCCCAAACCCACCACACATGCTCACATCAGTAACAGCACCTCCATCCTTCCAGCGACTCAGGCCAAAAGCCTCATGCCACGTTGAATTCTTCTTCCTTTCACACCCCACATACACTTTGTCAGCAGTTCCCATCAACTTTATTTTCAAAATGCATCCAAAGTTTGATGTTACCTCCACTGTTACCATCCTGGTCCTAACAACCATTATCTTTTGCCTTTTGACTCCCGAGAGTCTATTCTCTGCATAGCACAGAGGGGAATCCTGTTAAATCTTAAGTGAGATCATGTCCTTCTCTGTGATTCAAGCCCTCTAATGACCCTCTGTCATGGTCAGAATAAAAGCTGAAGCCCTTCCAATGGCCTGGAGGTCTATGTGATCTGGTTCCCAGGTACCTTTCAGACCTAGAAGTCTACTTTTCTTCCCCTTGACTTTTATTTTTTGGCCGTGCTGCATGTGTTGCAGAATCTCAGTTCCCAAACCAGGGATTGAACCCCGGGGCCACAGCAGTGAAAGCACCTAGTCCTAACTACTAGGCTGCCAGGGAATTTCTCCCCCTTGACTCACTCTTCTTCAACTACACTGGCCTCATTGCAGTCCCTCATTCCAGGCACATTCCCACCCCAGGGCCTTTGCACTTGCTGTTCCCTCTGCCTGGAACACTGTTCCCCCACAGAGCTTCAGGGCTTACTCCTCCACCTCCTTCAGGTCTTGGCTCAAAGCCATCTTCTCAGGGGGCTTCACTGATCACCCAGTTAAAATTGAAACCCCGATCCCAGCAGTCACTGTCCTCCTCCCCGGCTGTTTTCTTCATTCAACTTTTCCCCATTATTCCCCCAGATATTGTACTGCTCATTTTATTTATTGCCTGTCACCTTGTACTAGAAGAGAAGCTCCATGAGGGCAGGAATTTGGGTCTGTCTTGTTCACAGCTGTATCCCCTTCACCTAGAACAGTGTCTGGCTCACTAGATCTTTACTTAATGAATGATGAATGAAAAGATAAACTGTATCAATGAGTATCATTTGCCATAAACTATGTGCAACTATAAGAGTATGTTTAACAAAAACAAAACAAACGCTATTAAATTCCAGCTGGATACTACTGCCCGCCCCAAGAAGTTGTTGTATAACAAAGGGAGTCCAACTTGAGGATGGAAGATGCCTTAGAGGACTGGGGCAGGGAGGGTGGGGGGGACTCGAGGGGGGGGGAGTCAAGGAAGGGAGGGAATATGGGGATATGTGTATAAAAACAGATGATTGAACTTGGTGTACCCCCCAAAAAATAATAAAAAACAAAACAAAACAAAACTACTGCCTGCCCCAAATCCCTGAGCCCAAGACTTGTTTTATTTATTTGTTTGAAGAAAGGGGCAGATATTAACACATAACCCCTTTATATGAGTTAAATACTAGCATCATACGCATACTGTTCCTTTAATGCAATCAGATGACTCAAAAAGAGAATAATTCTCACTATGTGGTTTTATATTATTTATCACCACGGTCATGTGCCTGCGTATTTAGGAAACACTGTTTTGTGCACTATGTTCCCCCCAGATGTTTAGACTTGAAATTCTGGAGCTCCTTTGGTCTTCATCGCCGCTTTGCTCAAAAACCCAAAATTCTCCCCCACTGACTACACATTAATGTCCAGATTCCTTTGCCTGGCTTTTAAGCCCTTTCAGTTGTTAGAAGAGCGCCAACGTATTGGGTTGGCCAAAAAGTTCGTTTGGTTTTTTTCCCTACGGTCTTATGAAAAACGCAAACGAACATTTTGGCCAACCCAATACTTCCCTGATCTTGACTTCTCACAAAGTGCCCACCTGCCCACGGTTCCCCCCAAGCAAGCCACGCCCATTTCAATCTCTGGGCCTTTGCCCCTCCTGCACCCCATGCCTGGAATGCTCTCCCCTCCCTCTCCACTGCCGGTGAGGTCCACTTTCTTGGGAAGCTTGCTTCTGCCCTTTTGTAGAGGTGTTCCTTTCAGCTCAGAAATTCCGGGAGTCTAATGCCCTTCACTCTCAAAGCCTGAGCCTCCCCCTTTCACTCCGTGTTTTCATGTTCATTCATTCATTCACTCATTCATCCAACACATGTTTATCTGGTAGCATCTGCTGGGCATGAAGACATGACAAGACATGATGGCTTCCCTCAAGAGGCTCACGGTCTCGCGGGAGGAGGAACGAACGTGCAATGAAGGCTCTGATCAGAGCTCTGTTCTTGAACGTGAGAGCTTCCAGACGCCCGTGAGACTTCTGAGGGGAGATGGGTCTGTGGGGAGAGATACAGTTGCGCGGCATCATCAAGACCGTGAGTGGAGACAGAGCTGAGAACGGGACCATGGGCTGGGCTTTGAGGCGTCAAGATTTAGATGTTGGGCAACAGGAAGCAACTAGCGAAGGAGCGTGAGAAGGAGCAGCCTGTGAGGTGGGAGACGACCCAGGAGAGTGTGATGTCCCAGAAGCCAAGATAAGAAAATGCTCCGAGGAGGGAGGGCTCGGCCGGCTGCAGACACTGCGGGGAAGCCACAGAAGAGGAGGCTGAGAATTGCATTTGGCGACTGGTGACCTTGACAAGAACAGTGGGAGTAGGTGCTGACGATGAAAGCCTGGTTGCAAGGAGTCCAAAGAGAAAGGGAGGAGAGGAATCAGAGACGGTAGGCAAAGGTCACCCTTTCAAGCTTTGCTGTCATGGGAAGGATACGCCGATAATGTGAGACGGGTCAAGAGAGTTTTTTGGAGGTTGGGAAGAAAAAAACAGCACGTTGATGGGAGAGATCGAGCCGAGAGGAGAAGTGATGCTACAGGAGGGAGTGGAGAGAATTACTGATGTGGCGTCTTTGAGTGGATGAGCGTGGGTGGCATCCAGTACACAAGGGAAGGGACTGGGCTTAGCTACTTCAAGAACAGTTTGTCCTTGGTAACAATAGGGGGTATGGGGCACCATCTTTCAGCAAATCTAAGTTGCATCAAATGTAAGACATCTACCCGAGAGAGTGCGTCACCATACATACGTATGTATCTCCACCGACACGCAGGCCCCTTTCAATGGGTACATTCTTATCTGGGTCTCTGTGTGGACCTATGCATCTGCATCCTGCACGGTGTGTATGTTTACCCATGTGAATGCCTGCTCAGATCCATGCAGCTGGTTGTGTATTAGCATGTAGACAGCTGCACACATGAACATGTGTCCATGCAGTGGGGGGATTACCACATGTGTAAGGGAAGTGTATGCCCACACGCATTTGGTGTTTGCCTGCAAACAGATGTTCATGAGTGTGTAAGCGTGCCTCACTATTTCAGAATGTCCATCCCTGTGTTTATGTTTGTAGGCAAATACTGCTAGCCGTGACTCCACACGTCCGTGGACATGGGTAGCTAGCTATCTGCCATGTCACTAGAAGGCCTGACCCATTCAGTTTCCTCCCCACTCCGCAGTTGTGGGTTCCCTTTGCCATTTCGCAGCCCTGGATGAACCCCATCTCGTGCCTTCTCTGAGTCTATCAGCTGAGTACACTGGAGACAGTCACCCTTACTAGTTACACTTTAAATCCTGACCACAAAGCCCAGGAGGGCTGGCAGCCCTGGCCAGGTCCCGTAGCAGCTCTGGAAGGAGGCTTGCTTCCCCGCGCTCTGCCCTCCCCCCCAACCAGGAAACAATACACATCTTTCATCTTCTCTCCTCACACCTGTTGGTTCTCTCCGCTGATGACATCACCTCATGCTTCATTCAGAAAACAGGGGCCTTCAGACACGAAAGCCCCCACCATGAAACCCACTCCAGGCCCCTGCATTTGCCACCTGCTGACACAAGGGAGAGTGTGAATCGCCTACACTCAAGGCCAGGCCCTCCGCTATCCTCTGCACCCACCCAGTGCTGCATTTCCTCCCTTTTCCTTTCTAGATCCACTCTCCTCCCCTCCCCATGCTGCTCTGCGCCCCCCAGAAGGCTGACTTGATGGACACCGATACACTGATGGGTCTCCGTGCCCTCTGCCTCCAGGGGGTTTGGCCAGTGGGGAGCAGAGGCAGGAGATAGGATGGTGGGTGAGGGTGAGATCAGAGTCTTATTTCCCTGTTGTTTTCTCTGCAGGTTACCACAGGCTGGCTGTGTTTGTTTTGACACTGTTCTCCCTCCTTAAAATACAATCCTTTCTGGGTTCTTATGACTCAAGAGTCCTCACACCTCACTGGCCACTGTGTCTCATCAGCTTTGCCAACTCCTCTGCCTTTACCCCTCTCTCAATGCAGGGGAACCTCAGGGCAGCTGATATGGTATTTGTCTTTCTCCATGGAATCTAAAAAATAATACAAACGCACATATATGCAAAACAGAAACAGTCACAGATATAGAAAATAAACCAGTGAATATTACTTAGGTATTAAAAAGAATGAGCCCGTGCTCCACAACTACTGAGCCTGCGTGCAATGGAACTATAGAGAAGTCCGCGTGCTGCAGCAAAGAGCCCGGGCACCACAACGAAAAGATCCTGCACACTGCACTGAAGATCTGGTGTGCCACAACAAAGGCCCAATGCAGCCAAATAAATAAGTAGAAAGTTATTTTAAAAAATAAAATAAAATAAAGAGAATGAAATAATGCCATTTGCAGCAACATGGATGGACCTGGAGATTATCATACTAAGTGAAGTAAGTCAGAGAAAGACAAATCTCATGTGATGCGGAATGTAAAAAGAAAAAAAGATACAAATGAACTTATTTACAAAACAGAAGCAGACTCACAGAGGTAGAGAACGAATTTATGGTTACCGGGGGGTGGGGGGGGGGTAGGGGGTGGGATGGAGTGAGAGTTTGGGATTGACATGTACACATTGCTGTATTTAAAATAAAATGCCTTTCCGTAAACAAACACAGAGAGAGAGAAAATAAACTAGTGGTTATCAAAGGGGAGAAGGAAGGGGGAGGGGCAAATTAGGAGAATAGGGTTAAGAGGTACAGACGTACTGTGTGCAACATAACAAACAGCCAGGCTATACTGTACGGTGCAGGCAAGTACGGCCATTGTCTTGTAATGACTTGATGGAGTATAATCTGTAGATACTGAATTACTGAATTACTGTGCTGTATACCTGAAACTCGTATAGCACTGTAAGGAATTCCCTGGCAGCCCAGTGGCTAGGACTCCGTGCTTTCACTGCCAAGGGCGTGAGTTGAATCCCTGGTCAGGGAATTAAGATCCCGCAAGCTTTGTAGTGCAGCCATAAATAAATAAATAAATAAATTAATTAATTAATATAACGTTGTAAATCAACGATACTTCAATTAAAAAAAAAAACAAACATGCCCACAGATTACTTGATACTTTTCTCTTTGGTGGAGCCCAGTTTTTCTCCCGTTAAATATGAGCTGTATTTAATGACTTGCTTCAAATGAATAGAATATGGCAGAAGTGACAGAATGACTTCCAAGGTTAGGTCATAAAAGATAATGTGGCCTCCGCTGCTTCTGTCTCTCTGCGATCACTTGCTCAGGGGAAAGCCAGCTGCCACGTTGTGAAGAAACTCAAGCAGCCTAATGAGATGCCCATGTAGTGAGGAGCCGAGGTCTCCTGCCCACAGCCAGTGGGGCCCCGAGACCTCTAGTCAAGACCCGTGTGCATGAGCCATTGTGGACGCTGCAGCTCAGTGCGTTGCAGCCCCAGCCAACAGCTTGACTGCAGCCTGCATCACGCAACCCTGAATCAGAGCCACTGAGCCAAGCTGCTCCAGAATTCCTGATTCACAGGAAACATGTGACATGACAAATGTTTAAGCTGCCGAGTTTGGGAGCAGTTTGTGACAAGCAATAAATAGCTAATGAGCAGATCTTGATTCCTCTTTCTCTCTCTCTCCACTGCCCTCTAGGTGACATTATCCAATTCTATGGCTTTAATCACCACATATATGGGAATTCCCCAGTGGTCCGGTGGTTAGGACTCCACACTTTCACTGCTGAGAGCATGGGTTCGATCCCTGGTCAGGGAACTAAGATCCTGGAAGCTGCGTGGTGCAGGCAAAATAAATAAATAAATAAAAACAAAAACAGAACATATATGCTGAAGACTCACAACTCTCCATCTCCAAATGGAGATGGAGACCTCTCCTTTGAAAGTCAGACTAGAATACCTAATGGCTTATGTGACATCCCCTCTTGGGTGTTGCAAAAGCATCTCAAACTCACTGTGTCCCATACAGAACTTGTGGGTCCCCCTTGCCCATATCAGGAAATGGTACCACTCAGCAGCTCAGACCGAAACCTCAGGAGTCATCTTTGATTCCTTCCCTCTTACTCCCCTTCCCCCAACATCCTCAACCTTTCAGCAAGTTCCCACCGATTTTATCTTCAAAATACCTCTCAAGTCTTTCATGCCTCCTTATCTCCACTGCCACCGCCTCAGTTCAAGCCACCACCATCTTATCTGGGCTTCTGTCTCCCTTGAAGTCCATTATTACAGCAACCAGAGTAAAAAGTACGAGTAAAATCAGAATACGTCACCCCTGAGTAGACTGCCAAAATGGCCGCAAATTGCTCCCATTCCTGCACTCAGGCTCCATTGCAAAGGCTTTACTGCTCCTGCCATCGAGGGGCCGAGTCCAACCCTCCACCCTTTTAATCCTGGCTCTGCCATGCCACTTGCTTTAGCCAATGGAGCTTTCGTAAATGTGACACAAGTAGAGGCTTGAAACGTGTTTACACATTGGGTCTCTGCTCTCTTGCTGCTCTCGGTATCCCCGTGACCACCATTACATGGCTTAGTCTCGCTTAGCTTGCTAAATGATGGGCAACGTGTGGTCCAGCCACATCCATTGGCCCCTGAACACTCTTCTGTAGTGGCCCCTCTCAAGCACTCTCTCTGATAGAAATGAGAAAGTTCCTTCTTGAGGTATGTATTCTTTTTACTCATTTAGCCATCCTAAGAGTTTTTCTAGAAAGTATTTATGGCAGCTGGCTTTAGCATGCACAATGATGTCCCTGTTTAGGACCTTAGGTATCTGTGTGTGCCTTGTGCTTGAGGCCTCAGTTGTGAAATGCTGGAATGACATTGGACCCATCGAGAGGGAACCTGTTCTCACCCCAACTATGCCATTTAAGAGCTGTGTGACCTTAAGCAAGTCACTTTATCGTTCTGAGCTTCAGTTTTATCATCTGGAGAATGCACATGCCTTTAGCTGTCATATATAATAACCTACTATGTTCCAGGCGCTGTGCTGAGTGCTTTTCATTTTTTAAAAGAGTTCAACAAGATGGAGTTAAGGTTTTAAATTCTACTATTAACCATCCTGTTTCACGGATGTTGAAACTGAGGCTCCAATAAGGAAAGGAACTTGTCCAAGTCACACATTACAAGCAGCAGAGCTAGAACCCTAACTCAAATGTCTCACTCTAAACCCGTCTTTTGGAACACTATGCCCCACAACCTTCCCACATACACAGATATCTGTGTGTGTGTCTCAAGCCGTGGGGTAGCAGTACATGTTGCATGGGTTCCACAAATTTGCATTGTTGAGGAGACCAGACCAACAGGCCACTTAAAATAGAGCAAGTGGGAAGGTCCAGAATGAAATTTGAAGAAGGGTGGTGGCAAAGATGGTGTATAGATGAAAAAAGGAGCAGAGTGGTATGGAGAGGGTACTCCAGGCTGGAAGAGCTGCAGGAGTGCAGGTGTGGAGGTGGAAATGAAGCTGGCGTGCTCAGGGGCCAGAGAAGAGAGGCGCTTGAGAACAGAAAGAGTCAAGGTCAGAGAGTCTGGGTGAGCCTAGATGTCTGGCTATAGCATGAAGGAGCCATAATACATCCTTCGGTGGGGGAAAGGTGAGACGGTGTAGTGGACAGGGGTCACCACCACCACTGCCACCATCATCTTCATTAACCTTTATTAAATACCTCCTGTGTGCTAAGCGCTGACCTAAGCATTCTACCTGTATTATTTCATGCAATGTCTCAACATCTCTCTGAGGTAGGTCTTATTGTTATCCCCATTTTATAGATGGGGAACTGAGGTCCAGGGAGGTGAAGTACCTGGCCCAGGGTCATTCAACTAGCAAGTGGCCAAGCTAGGACTTAAACCTAGGTCTTCTCCGACTCCGTGGCCCATGATCCTTACTACCTGGAAGGTCCTCTGAGATCTCTGGGGACAAAGATGCTGGGACCGTCATGGACAGGGTGGGCTGGATGGGCTCCAGCACCCACCTATCCCAGAACTGGCACCCACCCTCATTCTCAAGTTTCCTCTTCTCCAGCTCAGCCTCGATCTGGTCCAGCACCATGGCCAACTCCCCGAGGATCTTCTTCAGGTAGCTCACGTCATCGTGCTCCAGGATCTTGGCCTGGGGGCAGGACAGGTAGGAGCTAGAGGAGCGGAGTTGGCCTCAATAAAGCAAGGATGACCAGGAATGGAAGAATCTTGGCCCAAACCCTCTTCTGCAAATGCAGTCTCCAAATATCCCCTTAAGTGTATCCCCTGTACACTTAAGGGGATACAAAGTATCCTCATCTGGTGCTCACAGCAGCCCTGTGAGCTTGGCTGTCCTGGCCAGATCCCTTTCATTGGGCTGGTACACTCACACACCAGCTGCTGTGAGAGTTGGCTGATAGTGGCTCACAGCTGCCTCTTCTTCAGGGAATTGTTCTCAGCCAATGAGGAGTTTCCTGGAAATACTTAGGAAATACTTGGGCCAATGACTGGCTGATATAGGAGTATAAAAGTCTGTCCTTTGGCTCAAGGAGGATAGACTTTGTGGCACCATTTATGCTCCAGAGCTCCCTGTGGGATCAGGTAAACTTGGCCCCTTCTTCGTACCTATCTCATCCTTACTGGGTTCTCCTTAGAGCATTCCCTCAATACCTCACTTGCCCAAGAGCCTCTGTCCAATGCTCTGCTCTTAGGGACACAACCTAAGACATGAGGAAAGTGAGGCTCCAGGGGGTCAGTGACTTGCTTAAGGTCAAAGAGCCAGTAAATGACAGAGGAGACAGGATTGGAAAAGCAAGCCAGTGGTTTTCCCATTTCATGTCATCAGCTGATTCTCTACTCAGAACCAGCTTCTCCCAGTTCTTCTTTTGCACGGAAAAGATGGAGGGAAAGGGGAACAAGCAGGCCTGGGGGCACTCACCATGAGCTTCTTCTGTTTAGAAAGGTAAGGCTCCGAGAGCTGGGGCTCCTCTTCATGGTCTAATTTCATGAGGTCCGTGGTGGCGTTGGCTAAATGTCCTGGGGAGAGAATAGCAAAGGTCCCGTTCTTCGGATACCTGGTGCTTTTCCTTTCCCTTCTCCCACACAACTTGGAATAGGTCCCATTCAAACACTAGTCCAGGAAGTAACAATATCAACAGGCATAACTAGTTGACACTATGTTACTACAGGCTGGGACATAGGGACGAATGAGATGCCATCCTGCCCTAGACCCATAAGAGAGAGACCTATGATACAGCATGATCAATCTCTAACAAAGAGCGAACAGAATGCTGTGGGACCCAGAGGGCCACCTGCCTGGGGCACAAAGTGTCAAGAAACCTTACCAAGGAGGAGGTCCTAGGGTGTGAGTAGGAGTTTGCCAGAAATGAGTATCACCCTAAATCTGGACAAGCTCACGCTTCAGTGAATGTCTCCCCCATCCCTTTCTGCAGTGAACAAATGGATTCAGAGAGGCTAAAGAACGTTCCACACTAGTAAATAACAAGCTCATTTTGTACCTGGACCTGTCCAATTCTCAGTCTAGTGCTCACTCACTGTAACCCACAGGGAAAAACTTGTTTAAAAAAAAACAAACTAGGGGACTTGCCTGGTGGTGTAAAGATTAAGAATCCACCTGCCAATGCAGGGGACACGGGTTTAAGTCCTGGTCCGGGAAGATCCCACATGCCGTGGAGCAACTAAGCCCGTGCGCCACAACAGCTGAGCTTGCGCTCTGGGGCCTGTGAGCCACAACTACTGAGCTCACATGCCACAACTAGTGAAGCACGCATGCCTAGAGCCCGTGCTCTGCAACAAGAGAAGCCACCGCAATAAGCCTGCGCACCACAATGAAGAGTAGCCCCCACTCGCCACAACTAGAGAAAACCCGCATAGCAACAAAGACCCAACATAACCAATAATAAACAAATAAATAAATTTATATAAAAAAAAACTATAAGAGAGTTTGGTGTCTTGAAATTTCCACTTCTGGTGAGGCAAATTCCCTGAAGATTCAGACATATTGACCATCTTTACTGCAAAAATTGGCCTTTTAAAGATGCCAAAAGGGCCAGGGTGAAAGAATACAGGTCAATGATGGAACTCAAGGCAGCACCTTGAGAATTGTTCTTAACGGAAGACGAAGTGTCCTATCATCTAACTTTGAAGGTCTGACTGTAAGCTGTGGGTTTTACAAGAGAAGGTGGAAATACTAAGTGGGATAAGATCCTGAGATATGTTCTATGATTGGAGCAGGATTTCTCCAGAATTCTTAGCCAGTAAGTCCGGGACACGGTGGGTCAGTGTGTGGTGGTGCCCAGACCTGGCCTGCCCTCTCCCCTGGGCCCCAACTCCACTTGGACATCTCTTGGGTTCCTCCAACTCATCCTGGCCCAACCAACCTCAGCATCTTCTCTGCTCCTCCTGCTCCTTGTCTGCATTCTATCCAAATGGCAGCACCCTTGCCCCACACTAAGCTAAGCCAGATGCCTGGGGGTTGTCCTCAACTCTGCCTTCTCCATGCTCCCCAAACCAAATCTGTCCCAGGTCCTGTTGATTTTCCTATTTAATCCTTCTCATGCTTAAATTCTCCCTTTCATTCTTCTGACTCTCCTTTAGTTCAGACCCCCCACGCCCCCCACTAATCTCTTGCCTGGATGATGTGACCCAACCCCGGTCACCTGCACTCTCTCTCCTCCAAGCCCTTCTCCCTACTTCTGCCAAAAAGATCTTCCTTAAACACACACTTGACCATGCCACTCCCAGCTGAAAACCCACCTCTTGTTCCTCACTACTCTCAGATAATGTTCAAGTTCTTCAATGTGCCTTAAAAGACCCAGCAAGATCACCTCCTCTCTCCTTACCAACCCCATCTTCCACTGAGTTTCCCCACTGTCCTTGTCCCCAGATGTAACATTTCAGCCACTCACTCCAAATGCTTGACACTCCCTGAATGTGCCAGATCATTCCAGACTTCTAGACTCACACTGCTTCTTCTTTCTGGAATAGCCTTTTCCAATATTCCTGAAAATCCCCTTTCAGATACAGCTCAAGATGACCTCCTCTATGAAGCCCTTCCTGATCCTCTAGAATGTCTGACCACTCAATGCCTTTGTCCTCCAGAGTACAATGCACAGACTTCCACCAGAAAATGCACACACACACACACTAATCAGAACTGCTGTTGCACAAATCCATTCACATTGTAGTCTATGTGAAAAGTAACCCTGGACTTGTGCAGTGCACAACCTGTACTGCTGTACATGGAGATTTTGATGCTAATTTACTTATCTCTTGATGTATATGTCTCCACTAGAATTTGAGTTTAGTCTAGAGAGCAGTGGCTATATCAGATTCATCTCTGTTCCCTTAAAACCCAGTACAAGCCTGGCACAGGATAGGAGCTTAGTGAGTGTTGAATGACTAAATTAATGAATGAATGAATGGAATGAGTGAATAAATGAGTGACTGCAATTGTTCAGCTTCTGCCCTCTGAGGTTTCACTATCCACCACCCCATCTCCTTGCCTGATACCAGTAAGCACATTCCCAGACTTTCAGCTTTGGGGCTATATTGTCTCATTGATGTCTTATGAGTTTGAAGGTCAAGTACAGCATCTTCCCTCTTGCCAGTCACCCAGGGCTGTCCACGTGGTTCTCTTTAGATCCCAGGAGGGCAGACCAGGCCAAGGAAAGACCTCGGACTAATTGGGATGGGGGAGTCACTACAAGATGACTTCTGCATCCTGTGAGGTTCCCCACCCCCACCCCCACAAGCTGGGCTGGAGACCTGAGATCCTCTCTGTCCCCCAACTGCCTTCTAGGCACCTTCAAATGGCTCAGGACAGGATGGGGACGCATCTCCAGCTTCCAGAAGCACTTAGGGACTCCCTCCACCTAGTCCAGGCCACCATCATTGCTCACCTAGGTGAGAGCCAGGACCCCCTAACTGCCCTACCCACACTTCTCTTTGTAAAATGCAGATCTGATCATGCCACTTTCCATCACTGTTTCTCCAATGCTCTTCGGATAAAATTTCAATTCTGGCAACCCTACTCCCCAAACGCACTCCACAACCGCACGTGCCCCCATTGGGCTACACTTCAACCACATTAAGGTCCTTCAGTTCCCAAAATACACCATGCCCTCCCCCCCACCCCCAAACCTGAAAGGATTCTCCCTCTCCTTCCCTTTCCAACTCCTGGTCATCCTTGGATGTTGCTACATTCCAGAAGTCTTTCATGACCCCAGAGGCTGGGAGGGGCATCTTCTCTGGCTTCATTGCCTCTGTGTTCCCCTTATCATAACAATGACTAGTACTAGGTTAGAAAAATTGTAATCGATTAGATTGTGGTTTTCTTTTTTTTGGCTGCACTTCAAAGCATGTAGGCTCTAAGTTCCCCAACCAGGGACTGAACCAGTGCCCCTTGCAGCGGGAGCACAGAGTCTTAACCACTGGACCACCAGGGAATTCCCCAAATCAATTAGTTTTGGACAGATTATACATGCATACTTGTTTAAAAATTCAAACAATATTAAAGACAGTGCAGCAAAAAGTAAAGCTCTCTCCTGTCAATCTGCAGTCCCTTAGTTCTGCTTCCCAATCTTCTCATGCATCCTTCCTGAAATACTCCTTGTGTTTGCAAGTACCTGTGTATCCATATGACCCCCTTTTACATACATTAATGATAGCACACTAGATGCATTTTTTTGCCTTTCACTTTCTTCCTACTTACTAATGTACCTTAGAGAGCATTCCATATGCCCATTATATTTTTAACAGCTGCATAGTATTCCATTGTGTGTAAGTACTAGATTTTGTCTACCCAGTTCCCAAATCATGGACAGCTGGGTTGTTTCCAGCCTCCTGCTATTACCTCTAAAGGTGTGATGCACATACTTCTTTGGCGCACACATCCAAGTGTCATTGCAGGACAATCTCTAAAGTGTGGGCCTTCTTATATTTGATATAGAGTGCCAGACTGCCCTCCTGAGAGGTTTTTCAAATTTACTTAATCCTGTACTGTAATTACGTGGTCATTTGTCTTTCTGCTCCCATGAAACTGTGACCCTGGGAGGGTAGAAGCTGTGACAGTCCCCTTTTGTCCCCAGCCCCCTGCCCAGGGCCTGGATTATAGCAGACTTCATAAATGTCATTGACTCAATGTGGACAGGACAAGAGATATATCCTGAGTCTTGTTCAAGGGCACTCTCAAAGGGACGAAATTGAGTTCCACAATATGCCCCACCTTCGAACATGAGCCTCGTTTCTTTGCGAGGGTGGAAGTGGCCATTTACCAAGCACCTATTATCTACTTAGAATCGTCATGTTTCATCTGTGTATAGGACCCCATGGTGTCTGCATAGAGCACCTGGACCAAAGTCTGTAAACAGTTGTTGATGGGTAATCTGATTTAATCCAACCCTTATTTACTGAGTACAGGAAAATGAAAGGATAAAGTAGGCTGTGGGCACACTCAGGCTGGCAGTTAAGACAGTATATGGGGATGCTTGAATTGGAAATCAGAGACCCCACAGCACTGTAAAGCAACCATACTCCAATAAAAATTAATTAAAAAGGAAGGGAGGGAGGGAGAGAGAGAGGGAGAGAGGGAGAGAGAGAAAGAAAGAAAGAAAGAAAGAAAGAAAGAAAGAAAGAAAGAAAGAAAGAAAGAAAGAAAGAAAGAAAGAAAAGAGAAAGAAAGAAAGAAAGAAAGAAAGAAAGAAAGAAAGAAAGAAAGAAAGAAAGAAAGAAAGAAAGAAAGAAAGAAAGAAAGAGAAGGAAGGAAGGAAGGAAGGAAGGAAGGAAGGAAGGAAGAAAGAAAGAAAGAAAGAAAGAAAGAAAGAAAGAAAGAAAGAAAGAAAGAAAGAAAGAAAGAAAGAAAGAAAGAAAAAGGGAAAGAAAGAAAGGACGGAAGGAAGGAAGGAAGGAAGGGAGGAAGAAAGAAAGAAAGAGAAAGAAAAGAAAGAAAGAAAGAAAGCAAAGGAAAGAAAGACAGACAAAGGGGGCCTTGTAATATCTGGGTAGTCTGCCTTGGTGACACCAGCCCTGATGTCACTCAGCGCCCTGGGCTGCCAACCCCAGGTGTCTGGATCTTGGACCTCTGTGGGGAGGTACCCCATCTCCCATGGACAGACAAGCCTCTGGGGGGACAGATAGCCCTGTAGCCTCTGTATGGGGTGGCAGGACAAAAGGAGGGGGCAGGAGAGGGGAAGGAGAGAGAGAGACTGCCAGAGAAGCAGACATATTCAGTTCGAAACAGGGTGAGTGAGATGGAAAACCAAAGAGAGAGAGAAAGAGAGACCCAGAGTGAGAGACAGAGAGCTGAACAGAGACAGAGACAGAGACAGACACAGGGATGGAGAGAGAGGCAGAGGTAGAGAGATATCTACAGGAAAGAGAAGAGGAGGAAGAGGCGAAAGAAAGGGAAGAAAGTAAGAGACACAGGAACGGGAGGAAGAGGAGGAGGAGGGATGATTCCGTTTGAAGAGAGGAGGTGGGTGAAGACTGCGTTACCCCAAGGGTCCCACGGCCCCAACCCCGACTCCGGCACTCACTGCGGATCTCGGCCGTGGCGTACTTGGGAATCATGGAGTCGGTGGTGAGCTCGGGGTGCAGGATGCAGCCGTGCGTGTAGGCGTCCATGGGCAGCGCGTCCAGCAGCTCGCGGTACTGCAGCACGCGGGCGTGCTGCAGGCTGCCCGCCTCGGGCATCAGCGCCACCACGTGCTCTGCGGGGCACGGGCAGGGGCTGGGCAGGGGGCGGAGGGCTGTGTCTCGGACCTCCAGCCCCCTGATTCCAAGCGGCCAGCCTCTGGTACCCCGTGCCCCAACCACAGCATCCTGGAACAGCTAAATGTCCAGAGGTTTGGGGGGCACCTCCTTTCCCTGCCTCTTGAGATAAAGTCCCCACCAAGCTGACAGCAGACCTTAATGGTCCTGCCGGCCTACCTCTCCTCACTGGAGCCCTGCTGAACTCCTCACCTACCTGGGCCAGACTTGCAGAGAAGCTGGAAACCTGGATGTTTGAAACTGAACTCGCCTTGGTTTTTCAATGTTGGCAACTAAGTCATATTCTTTTAAAACAGTGCATGTCGGGGCCCTGACCTCTCAGCTGCATTTGCAGCCTCTGCCACGGGCACTGAGCTCCTGAACTTGAGCGAGGCCAGAAGGAGGGAGGGTGAGGGAGGACCTAGGGTTCCGTGGGGTTCTGGGGTGCTGGGCCCTGCTCATGTCTGGAAAGTTCTTGGGTATCTGGGCCCATGCCTGTGGGGTCCGGGAGAGTCCGTAGCCCTAACTATTGCTTACAGGGCTTCGGGGAGCTGGGTCCTGCCCGAGCCCTGGCATCCCTGGGAGATCTGGGTCCTGTCTGTGGGGATTCCCAGAAGGGAGTCTGGGTCCTGCTCATGCCTGAGGGGCTCCGGAGGGTCTGTGGCCGAGCCTGTGACTTCAGAGTTCCCGGGGGCAGGAGGCTATAAACCCCAGTGCTCCAAGTGGGGTGTCTGGGCCATGCCCTTTCCCTCAGTACCAGCGAGGGGGGCAGATCTGTGGGGTCCCGGGGGATCTGTGGCCATGCTCTGCGGTTCCTGGGGGGCATCTGAGCCCTGCCTGTAGCCGTGGTTTCCTGCGGGGGAGACTGGGCCCCGGGGCTTTCCCCAGGCTTCCCGAGGTTCCGGGGCGCCGCCTGGGCCTGCGTGGCCGCCGTACCTCCCGTGAAGGTGCGCTCCACGTAGTCGATGATCTGGTCATAGTCGCTGATGATGTTGTCGCGGTGGATGATGACGGGCACCTCCTCGCCCAGGTTGAGCCGCATGAACCAGGGCTCCTTGTGCTCGCTCTGCGGCAGGCTCACGTCCCGCTCCTCACATGCCAGGCCCTTCTCGGCGATCACCAGACGCACCTGCAGGCACCAGGGTCAGAGCGGGGAAGGCGGGCGGACACACGGGGACACTCTGCCCAGGTGGGGCGGCGGGGCGTGCGGGGAGGGAGGTCAGAGGTCACACACTGGAGGGGACACTGTTGCTTCCAGCCCATTCCTGGGCCCCTGGGGTGTGGGATGGGGGATACCTCCCCGGGGCCTGGGGCCTGGGGCCTGGTGGTGGGAGGAAGGCAGCTCTGCCCTGGGGACAAGGGGCAGCGCAGCCTGGTGGTTACGGGACTGGGTGTCACAGCTGGACGTACCTGGGGTAGGATGTCTGGCTCTACTGTGTGAGTTTGGGCAGATTCCTTACACTTTCTGGATTTCAGGAATTTTTTTATTTGCAGAATTGAAGTATCCATAGTGGTACCAACACAGTGTCTGGTACTTAGATGGTGCTTCACTCATAATTCCCATTATCAGGATTGGACTCTCAGCCTGGCCTTCACACGTGAATCTGGCCAGGAAATTTGCAGAAATTCTTATCATCATCATAATCAGTAGCAGAAATTCTCAAATTATTTGAGAAACAAAGTGAGGTGGAAAAGAATTTGCCAACATCATCCTAACCCTTTATGATCCCCAAACACCTTCCCATCTGGTTGTTGGATGCTCACCACAGCCTTCCAGAGGAGGGCAGAGCAGAGACGCTCTCCTGTTTTTCTTGATGAGAAAACGAAAGCCCAGAAAGGGCAACTAACTTTGCCAAAGCCACACAGACGATTTAGCAGTAGATCTAAAACTAGAAGCGGTGGTTCCTGACGCCCAGATCAGTGTTCTCTGCCCTGGGGGCTCCTTCCAGGGAAATCTGGGGCTGCCCCCTCCTAAGTCTTTCCCTAATGTCCAGGGGGTCCCAGACAAACACTTGAGCTGGTAGATGCTACAGGAGAGCCTTGAAGCCAGGCCTGCTCCTGACCCAGCCCAACAGTTCTGAGCTGGCAGGTGGTTAATGATCACCGAGTCCAACTGTCCCTGTCTGTGGACTGAGACTCAGAAAGAAGGCTAGACTTGTCTCAGGTCCCGCAGCAAAAGGATGGCAAGCTCCACTCCTACATGCCCCTCCCTACTTCTAGCTCCAGCCCAGGAGAAAGAGAGGATATCCCTGACAGAGGCAAAGGTCTATTCTCATCAAGCATCATTGACCCCCCCTACATATCTAGGTGGTAGCGCCTGAGCCTGGGCATCTCCAGCCTCCCTCCCAGATGCCAGGAGTTAATCTCCCAGGAAGAGGCAACATAGTGTTATGGTCAAAACTTTGGGCTGAGTGCTAAACTGTGCCAGTTCAAATCCCAGTTCTAGCATTTGACTGCTGGATGACTTGGCGTTACAAGTAGCTTTACATCTGTGTGCCTCAGTTTCCTCACCTGTTCAACGGGAGTCCCACTAGCAATTCTCTCAGAGGGCTGCTGTGAGGATTAGATAAAGCAGTCCCTATGGAACAGTGCCTGGCATATGGTAGGCATAATATGTGTCTTGGCTGTTTGCATTAGACTAAGTTTTGGAGACAGACAGACCTGGACTTGAAGCCTGGCTTTGCTGCTTATTTGCTGTGTGACTTTGGGCAAGTCACTTGACCTCTCTGATCCCTAGTTTCTGTGAAATGAGGACTGTAATCCACTCCTTTAAGGCTGGCAAAAGGTTGAGATGGAATGACATGGATAAATCCCAGCATGGAAGGTTAATACATGGGTTCCAACATCACTGTTATCTCTCTCTCTCTCTCTCTCTCTCTCTCACACACACACACACACACACACACACACACACACACACACAAACACACACACAGGCTGCCCTGCACTTCCTGTTGATGTCTTAGAGTACTTCATGCCCTACCCTCACAGCTAACATGAACAACCTCTTCTGTTTGGTGGACTGCGGGGAGGGAGATCAGCCCCTGGACCCCAACCCTCACCCAGATTCATTTTGTCCAATAGCTGAAAGCAGGTCCTGCGGGTGGAGCTGGGAGGTAGGGACTAAAGTCTCAGCCTGGCGCTGCCATGGCAATGCTGTGTGACCTTAGAGCTATCACTGCCCCTTTCTGAACCCCCTTTTTTAATTATTAATAAAATGAGGGGCTGGACTCCGTGCTCGCAGAGTGCCCTGTAGCCGTGCTGCCAGCTGACACTACTTTCAGATCCTGCGGGAGACAGAGCTGGCTCCGCCCTCCTGAGCAGGGGGTGGGCACTTCTGGTTCTAACAGAGGGGGAGGGGCTATGGTAGACACTGAGCAGGAGGTTGGGGGGTGGCAGTGCAGCATCTGCTAGGTCTGGGTATGTGAGTGTGTGTGCATGTGTCTGAGCGTGAGTGACAGCTGTGTAAGTGAGCAAGTGTGCGTATGTGTGTGTGAGTGTGGGTGTGTATGGATGAGTGTACACATAAGTGTGAGTATTCAAGTATTGTGTGAGCACACGCTTGTAAGTGTGGATATGAGTGTGAATGTGTGTGCCCGTGTGTGTCTGTGTAAGTGTGAGTGGGCAAGACGAGAGCATGTGTATGTGTATCTCTGAGCTCATGGGTGGTGCCCGTGCCCTGAAGGAGCCCCAGAGCAGTCGAGGCTGGAGTTCTGCTGGAGCCGAACCACCCCATTCCCTTCCTGCCCGCCCTGGCATCCTCCTGGCAGGTTCCACCCGGCCACCCAGCCTCTGGGTCAAGCTGGGATCCCTGAATGGATGGAAACAGAAACTAAATCAGGCCTTTGCCCTTGGCAGGTCCAGATGTTTGGCCTTCCATCCTGGCAGGGCATCTGATCCCCAGGACCATTCCCTGGGCACTGCCCTTGAACTCCAGTGAGGGTGCCTGGTAGGGCTCCTGCCTGGGGAGGGGACTATCTTTAGAGGAACAACAGTCCTGCGTGGAGCTGCTTCAGGGTCACGCCGGCAAGCAGCCAGGAGACTTTCTCCTTTAGCTGAGCTGCAGGCCAGAGCCATGTGCCATCCTGCGGGGGAGGGGGTGTGGGAGGCAGCCAGGCCCAGGGGAAGGGCATGCAGCCACCAAGGCCATCTGCCATCTCTGCCTCCTGAAGGCTGCACCAGACTTAGTTGGTCACCACTCATTGTGACCAGACATCAGCCATCTCTGAGCAAACTGTCTCTGCTGTGGGTGCCTGAAATTCACCCCCTGGTGCTTCATCGTCATGGTTAGGCACTGCCCCCCCTCACCCAGGCCCTTGTCTATGATAAAACTGTGATGGGCTGGGTTGGTGTCTCTGCCCAGCTACTTAGTTGCTGTTTGACTTTGTAAAAGACACTTAGAGTCTCTGAGCCATAGTTTTTGTATCTCAAATACTTTTTAAAAAATTAATAAGCTTTATTTCTTAGAGCAGTTTTAGGCCTACAGAATCAAATGCTTTTTTATGTAACATCTTATGGCTTACAAATGCACCATTTTTCAACACTTATTTATTGAGTGCCTACTCTGTGCCAGGTCTTGTTCTAAGTGCTTGAGACCCAGCAGTGAACAAATCAAAAATCCCTGCCCTAGGGGAGCTGACATTCTAGTGGAGGCAAACAGATGCTAAGCAGTTAAAATGAGATGGTGTGTCAAAAAATAGTGAATTCATTGGAAAAAAGAAAAAATAGAGTGAAGTAAGGGAAATTGGGGGTGCCAGGGCTTCAGGGAGACAAGTGGCAATTGTAAATAGGGTGATCCAGGGGGCAGGCCTCTCTGAGAAGGTGACATTTGAGCAAAGAACAAAGTGAGGGAGTAGTCCACACAGGGATCTGAAGAGAGTTCCAGGCAGCAGGAACAGCCAGTGCAAAGACCCTGAGGTGGGAGCATGTCTGACATATTTGAGAAATGGTGAGGTGGCCAGTGTGGCTGGAACAGGATGGATGGGGCTGATGAAAGGAGAGGAGGTCAGAAAGGGTCATGCACAGGGGCTTTTAATCGAGACTCCTAGACCCAGGGGTCTATGAATAAATTCAAGGAGTCCTCGAACTAGGATGGGAAAATTACAGGTTTATTTTCAGTCATCTCAAGCTGACACTTAGCATTCTCTTCAATTATGCGTGTAGGCGACAAAGCATGGTAGTGTTAGCAGTGCCTGTAATATTGTCACCACTAGGAATCGGATATTTTCATCACCGCACAGTCGCTGCAGTTACACCCGTCATGACTTCAACATTACAGTAGTTATCAGTTCTGCCACTAGATCATGTGATACAGTAGGTTAATACAGAAACACATATTATTATGTAACAAATTTGTTTTGAAAATATGTCAATAGCTGTACTTCAGTATGATTGGTTTTCCTTCTAACCTAATAATGCTATGTATTTGATGTTATTCAATTAAAAGCATGATTCTGAGAAAAGCCCATAGGCTTCTCCCGATAGATGAGGGGTCCATGACCCAGGCAAGATTAGATCCTGCAGTAGGGCCTGAGGCCATTGTGAGGACTCTGGCTATTTCCTGGAGGGACCTGGGAGCCACTGCAGGCTTCTGAGCAGAGGACTGATGTGATGTGCAGTTCTCTCCTGTGGACTTCCTGGGAGTGGGGGTGGGGGTGGTGAACAGTCAAGGGCAGCATGGACAGGGCTGGGGCGCCAGTGCCCAAGAGCTTGAAAAGTAAGGCCAGGGTGGCAGGTAGAGGTCATTTACTTCTCCTCTTCTGTGTCTGGGAGGCCATCTGTATGCAGGCAAGGCCCTTTGGGACTGATGGAAAAGAAGGAAACGCACTGCTAAGCCCCTACTATGTGCCAGACACTTAACACATACCCACGTCCTTTCAGTCCACCAGGCTCGGATGTAAACGTCCCCTTTCCCAGATGAGGTTGCTGAGGCACAGAGGTGAAAGGACTTGTCCAAGGTCACACAGCCAGTATGCACTCAAGATGAGACTGGAACCCGGGACCATCTGACGGCAGAGCCCATATGCTGTCTGCCAGGCTACACTGTCTCTAGAACCCACCATGGGCCCCTGGGCAAGGGGAAGGCCTTGGCAGGAGAGGCAAGAGAATGCTAGGCTGCCTTGGTCAGAGGCTTGGTCACAAATGGGATTGCAGTGGGTGGTCCCATCCCTGACTAAGGGGCCACCTTAACCCTGAGCTCATGTTGAATAAGGGATATTCAGGAGTCTCCCCCGGGAAATGGTGATGGGAGGGATTACTCCCCTACCCCCTGTCCAGTCCTGGTCACTGGGGCCTGGCTTCTGAGGTTCTGAGTAGGAGGAGATCCTGGCAACTGGAGGTCAGTCTGATTCACTCCCAAACCCCAGCAACTTATATAGAGCCTGGCATGCAGTAGGTGTTCAGCACGTGTGTACAGAATTTATGGATGAGTCCCAGCATGACCTTGCTTAACTCCAGCCCCTCCTTTACCTAGCACTTTAGTAACATCATAACACCCATTATTAACAGACACGGTGCCAGGCACTGCTATCAGCACTTTTGATGCACCATCTCATTTCACCATCACAATTGCCCTCTGAAGAAGGTACTGCCATTAGCTCCATTTTACAGATTATAAAACTGAGGCTTTGGGGAGGCAAAGTGACCTGCCAAAAACTCCACATTGAATTGTTGGGGAAGATGGCTCTCCCGCTGGGGACTGTCTGGCCTCAGAGTCTATACTTTAAACTAGGAAGTACTCAAAGGCAGAATCAGTGGGCCAGCTTCATCACTATCACCTGGTAACCTGTTAGAATGCAGCATCTTTGGCCCTACTCCAGATCTACTGGATCAAAATCTCTGGGGTAGGACCCAGCATTCTGTGCTTGAACCAGTAATGTATGCTCAAGTTTGACTAGTGCCAGTGTAGAACACTAAGCTATACCACCTCTTCAACAACTCTCTCAGCAACCCTGAGAAGGGGTTACAATGAAAAGAAATAGATATTATTATTATTATTATTATTATTATCCCATTTTCCAGATGATGAAACTGAGCCTAGACCAAGAATCAAACCAAAGAGCCTGCTTCCAAGGCCATTTCTCATTAAGAAATCTGTTTCTCCATCTGGAAAATAAGTGAATGGAACAAAAGGATCTTCCAGAGAAAAGAGAAGTCAAATGGTCAGGCTATGGGTGACCCTTAGGCTCCAGCAGGACCAGCTGCTGGGACCTGGCCATGGTGCTGAATCCGTGCCCCTCAGAGAGGACAGCCCAGGGTGGGAGATTGCGCTCCTAGAAGCGCCCTGGTCTTACAGGCACAGTGCTCGGACCTCACCCCCAGGAAGCGGGAACCCCAATAACTCAACACCAAGCTGGATTCCCAACAGCCCTCCAGCTCCCCTGAGTCTGAGAAGGGACTGTGGGGCCGTCTGTGCCTTTAAGAGCAAAAAACACAGACCTTATGGGCTGAGCTGAGCTGGTTTGAGGAGATGGGTTAACTCCTTCCTTCTCGATCAAGATTGCAGGGGGGGGGGGTGGGTGGGGGGTAGGGCTAGGGTCAGATCCTTCAAGCCCCAATCCTAAGAAGGCTCCCAGCCCGGGGCAGAGGGGCAGGGGAGCTTTGACCCACAGGCCTGTGGAATCTGGGACAACAGCATGGAGAGCGGGCCTGTGATGGGACTAGTGGGGCTGGAGGCTGGACCCCAGGAAGCGCTCTGCCCCCTCCCCACAGCAGCCGCCCCTCCAAGAGGCCACCTTCCCAGCAGTGCCTCTTCCCCTTGCCTTTGTCTCTCTTCTCCAACAGACCGGGTCTTTCTGGGAGGGAAAGAGGCAGAATGGAATTACGGCCGGTACTCCTGGGGCCCAGGACAGCGCCAGTCACCTCCTGGGAGAGTAGCCCAGCATCGCCTGTCCTCCGGGCCCGGAAACCCCGGATTCTCTCCTGCAGTCTCTCACCAGGTCTTCGGACCCCTTAAGCCCTACTGGGCCGCCTCCCCTAGCCACCTAGCCTCCTAACCAACTAGCCACCTAGCCTCCTAGCCACCGGGCGCATCCGGTTCCCCTGCTCCCTCCCGGCTCTACCTTCTGAGAGCTGAAGGACTGGGTCCAGTGGTACAGAACCAGGCTCTCCTTGGGCCAATGGGCGTGGCTGGCCGCTTCGGGTGCGTCGAGGGCCTCCACCGGCTTGGCCGCATCGCTCTCCAGCGCTGAGATGGGCCACCAGCTGCAGTTGGTGGGGGTCAGGTTGTTGGGGGTCGCCATGACAGCCCGAAATCCGAGGGAGGAAAGAAGGAGGCTCCAGCGGCGGCGGCTCTCTCTCGCCCAGCATCACATGGCCTCGCCGAGCCTGCCCCTCTCCTTGGCTCCCCCCCTCCCTTCCCCGTGAATGTCATTCCTCACTGGGCGAGCGGGGGAGGGGCGAGGGGATCCCGGGAGCTCCTTTCCTCCTCCTCCCCTTGGCCCGCCCCTGGCCCGTGCCAGAAAAGCCACCAGTCCTCAGTCAAGCTGCGTGGAAGGGCACGAGGAGCCATAGGGAAGTGGGCCATGCCCCCAAGTAGCTCGAATCTGGCCAGCCACCTGCCGAAGATTGCACCATTATAAACGCATTCTGCCTCTCAGTCTTCTAAAAGGCAAATAGGACAACGCGTGTTAGAAGTCCTTTCCATTTATAAGTTAGTCTCCGGAAATAGCTCTTGCTCTCTCTTTGAAGCTGTTAGTTTCTAACTTTTCTCCAGAAGGACCTTTAAGGGCAGAAGGGAACACATGATTTATTGAACAATTGCTTACTTGGCATTTCCTGTGTGTCCAGGCACATCAATTCATTTAAAACCCTCACAATAATCCTATTAGCCTCATTTTACTGAGGAGGAAACTGAGGCACGGAGAGGCTAAGTGACCTTGCCCAATGTCACGTAGCTAGTAAGTGGTGGAGCTGAGATTCAAACCGAGGCTGAGCAGCTCCAGAGTCTCTGTTTTTAGCCATAAGGTCATAACATGACATTAATATAAATGACAGCACAGCAAGCATTTATCAACCCAAGCACTCGACATGCACCATCTCATTTCATCTGCACAGTAATCATTTTTCCCAGATGAGGGAGGTGAGGCTCAGAGGTGTGAAGTCATTGGTCCAAGGTCACATCTTCACCCCCAGGAGACTGAGGCATGACTAGAGGAGCCCTGTAATGCCTTTGCTGTCACATAGTTTATCTTAAACATGGGAACTTTACATAAAGTTCCTTAATATACCCTTGCTTACCTTGTTATAACATTTTATTTATCATTGAGCAAATAGATGCACCAGGAAGATTAGCTTCTCAGTTTGCCCCTCCCTCCCCCACATCATGCTACCAAGGACCCCTGGGCCCATCGCCCTCTCAGACCGATAAGCATGGTTTTGGAGGAATTAATGTCCTTCTTTCTACCAGATAACAAAAGCACTGTGGCCCATGGGTTTCCCTTTTTGCACTGGTTGCCAGGAAGCTTGGAACTATGTTCCAGTTGCCACATCAACCTCTCTGGTTCAGCAAATTATCTTTATGTGAAATTTTTATTTCTTCCTCAAAGTGTCTTCTTTAGTTTGATTTTGCAAAGAAGGACATGGTATGTCTTGAGGGAAAATCCAGATATCTGTGAATTCAGGGGATTAAGACCTTAAAAATTGGATCAGTGTGGAAAATCAGACCCTATCTGTGTCTTTGACCCAAATGCATCCAGAGAGCCTGACACAGAGCAGTCACATCGAAATATGTATTATTTATCTAAACAAATATTAATCATAACCTCACTAGGTGCAAAACACTTTTTGAGGCAAAGTGATAAGACAGACAGATGCTGGCCTGCTCTTTGTATTTTTCACTGAGCAATATATCTTGGAAAGAGTTTCCTATCAGCACAGGTCTAATCCATACTTTATAACAGTCCATGCTGTACGGATGCACCATAAATTGATGGGTATACATGCTGTTCCCGGTCTTTTGTCATAAAAACAATGCTGCGGTGAATATCCTTATTCATATACACTTGTGCACATGTTTGAGGATAATCTTTATGATAAATTTCTAGAAGTGGAATTGCTGGATCAAAGAATATGTCTTTGCCAAAGTACCCTCTGAACAGGCTGTACCAATTTATACTCCTCAGTAACAATCTGTGACAGTGCCCGTTTTCCTACACCTTTGCCAACACAGCATATTTTTAAATTATTTCTTTCCTTTTCTGTGGATGAAAATGGTATCTCATAGTTTTTATTTGCTATTTATTTATTTATTTATTAGTTTTAGCTGTGTTGGGTCTTTGTTGCTGCACGAGGGCTTTCTCTAGTTGTGGTGAGGGAGGGTTACTCTTCGTTGTGGTGAACGGGCTTCTCAGTGTGGCGGCTTCTCTTGTTGCGGAGCACAGGCTCTAGGTGCATGGGCTTCAGTAGTTGTGGCTCACGGGCGCTAGAGCACAGGCTCAGTAGTTGTGGCACACAGGACTTAGTTGCTCCACGGCATGTGGGATCTTCCCAGACCAGGGATCGAACCTGTGTCCCCTGCATTGACAGGCAGATTCTTAACCACTGCACCACCGAGGAAGTCACTGCTTTTGTTTTTTGACTCTATTATAAAAAATTAAAACATATGAAACAACAAAGAAAATAGGTCAATGAACACACATGTATCTATCACCTAGACAGAATCATTGTTAAAATTTTACAGTATTTGTTTAACTGGGGGAATGGGTGAGAACTTGAAGTATTTTGAAATAAATATAGGTATGTATGATATTTCATCCACTAAATACTTCAGTATTAATTTGTATCTAACATAGGTCATTTTCTTACATAACACAACACAAATTTCACACTTAAAAAGTTAAGATTTGGGCTTCCCTAGTGGCGCAGTGGTTAAGAGTCTGTCTGCCAATGTAGGGGACACGGGTTCAAGCCCTGGTCCGGGAAGATCCCACATGCTGCAGAGCAACTAAGCCCGTGCGCCATAACTACTGAGCCCATGTGCTGCAACTTCTGAAGCCTGCGCACCTAGAGCCAGTGCTCCACAACAAGAGAAGCCACTGCAATAGGAAGCCTGAGCGCTGCAATGAAGACTAGCTCCCACTCTCCGCCCGCATGCAGCAACAAACACCAAATGCAGCCAATAAATAAAATAAATTAAATAAAGAAATTAATTTTTTTTAAAAAGCAACGAGACAAAACCACGGGCTAAGGTTTAAAAAAAAAGTTAAGATTAAGGTCCTAATATCTAGTTTATATTCAAATTTCTCCCGTTGTACCAGAAATGTCTTTATACTTGGTTTCAACCAGGATCCAATCAAGCAGCATGCAATAAATTCTTAAGTCTCTTAATCTAGAATGGGCCTCATCTTCCCCCTCCCCCTCACAACATTGACTCATGAAAAGGCTGGACTGGTTGTCTTGTATAATGTCCCACTTTGGGGTTTGTCTGATTGCAGTCTCCTTTAACTTGTGGTTCTCCCCCACACCCACACCCCCACCCCCACCCAGTATTTCTTTAAACTAGTACTTAGATCTAAAGCATAGATTAGATCAGATTAAACACTCTGAAGTCAAGAATTTAATAAAAACTTCATGGGTGGTGCTGTGTGCTTTGTCTTGCCTTCCATCAGGAGGTCCACAATGTCTTGCTATCCCACTATTAATGATGCCAGGTCTGATTCCTGGCTTCAGGCGGTGACCCCATCTCTCCCCAAATGCCTATTTTTCCTCTTCCCATCAGAACCTGTGGGTATCCAGTTTCTCATCCATGGATGGTCCTTGACTGAATCAATTACTGGGGGTTGAACAATGATTTTCTAATTTTGTCCTTTCATCTGCATTTATCAGCTGGCATCCTTCATTTGAATTTCATTAATTATGAGTGAAGCTGACCATCCTCTCAAATGTTTAAGAGCCATTTACATTTTTTTCCCGGCGAATTTTCTGTGTTTCCATGGGGATCCGGGCAGGAATGGCACAGCGTGGTGAGGGCTGTGACTGGGGTAAGGAAATGGGGTTGTGGTAGAGCTGGGAAGGGACATCTGGCCTCCCCCGCTGAGGTGCTGAACATGCCAGGGATGGCTCTCAGGAGATGGAGGCTCTCAGTGTGAGTTCCTCCAAAGTAGACCCTCAGACAAGAATTGAAGGAGAAGCAGTTCATTTGGGAGATGAAGGAAATCCTGGAGGCAGATGGGGCAATGAGACAGGAAAAACAGCCAAAGAAGGTGTGTCATCAAGCAAGTTAGCACTGTGAGGAGCTAGAGCTTAATGCCATGGGGAAATTCTGAGGCCAGTGTAAAGCACCTTGGCATTATCTACCAGAGGAAGAGAGCTGGGGTATTTATACACCAAGTCCTGTCCGTCATTGCTTGAGCGTTGCTCCTTGGGAGAGTGTTAATTTGCCAGCACTTCAGGCCTACCCTGCAGCTGGCAGACTGGGTTCCAGGGACCACAAAAAGCCCTCAAGCAATACACGTGTGTGCTGCCAGCCAGGATCAGCCAGTGTGCAATGAAATGGTAAAAGTGAGAACATTAGGGCGCCACCAGCATCTGTGCTGGGACTTCTAAGCAGAGACTTTAAGGATGGGGAGGCATGAGCCTGTTGAAGAGAATATGGGGAAAGGGATTCATGCTTCAGGCAAAGAGAGCAGCAGATGCAAAGGCCCAGAGGTGAGGGCAAGTGGTGAGTTTGAGGGATCGATGGACTTTCATGTGGCTGGAGGCAGAGGTGAGAGATGAGGCCATGCCAGGCCTGTTCAACCACCTTTAGAAATTATCACGTCGTGCCAAGGGCACTAAGGAGTCACAGGAGAGTTTTAATCAGGGAAGTAACATTGGTTTGGGTGCCAGAAATCTGGCAGAGCCTGAAGTGTTCATACCAACGTTCCAATGTATTAATCCACCCTGGGGGCTAGATGTTCCTTGCCAGTGATGGGATTCCTGCCCTTCTTCCATGACAACTAGGGATGGACTCGGCCACCAAGAGGTTGCCATTGAATGTGAACTCAGGGCAGAGCGAGATGGAGAATCTCAGGGAAACATTTCACTTGGGCCCACTACTGGCAGATTATAATATATAATATATGTGATTGTAAAAACAGCTCTGAGGGTTTTCCATGTGCCAGATACTGTGCTAAGCATTTTACAGTCATTATCTCTGTTGAGGTGATATTGTTATCATCCTAATAACACAGATGAATGATGCTTATTATTAGGCCAAAGCTAAGAGCTAACAAACACCCAAGTCCAAAGAAAATGGAATTCTGAGTGTCCAGAAAATAGGGGGTTAGATAAATAACTTAGAGTGGATCCTTACTATGGAACAATTTATATTCATTAAATGAGGAAGGTTACAATTATATAAGTTACTATAAAATTTCTATTTAGCTCAGGTTACTATAAATGTAAAAAGGAAAAAAAGCAGGTTACCAAAAAAGTATGTACAATTCAATTTTTAAAATATATAAATCATAGAAGGATTGTCGATGAAAGTGGTTATGTGGTTAGATTGGGGTGGGTTGAGACAGGCAAGAGGAGATGATGAGTGATTTTTTTTTTCTTCTCAATTGGATTTTCTGATTTTCCTACCATTATCGACGGAATTGCATCCCCACGAAATTCCTATGTTGAAGCCCTGACCTCCAATGTGACTGTATTTGGAGGTAGGGTCTTTAAGAAGGTAATTAAGTTTAAATGCAGTCAAAAGGGTGGGGCCCTAACCCAATGGGACTGATGTCTTTTAAGAGGAAGAGACACCAGAGATCTCTCTATCCTCTTTTGAGCACCAAGGGAAGGCCACGTGAGGGCACAGTGAGAAGGAGACCGTCTACAAGCCAGAAGCGAGGTCTCACCAGAAATCAACCCTGGTGGGACTTTGATCTTGGACTTTCAGCTTCTAGAACTGTGAGAAAATAAATTTCTGCTGTTTAAGCCACCCAATTTGTGGTATTTTGTTATGGCAGCCAAAGCAGATTAATACACCTACAAGAGAAGTGCATTATTCAAGTGTATCTTTTCAAAAGAATTCAAAGTTGACACACACAAAAAAAGATACTACTGGATTTCCCCTTACTACTGGGGGCAAAGCTGATCTTAGTCCCCACACTACAGGAAAAGAGGGAGGAATTAACATGGTCTTCTCAGTGTCCTTTAGCCAGACCCTTTACAAAAATCGCACAAGAAGAGTATTAATGTCCACAGTTGATAGATGGGGAGACAGGCTTAGCAAACACGAAATGCCTAACCTCATATCACCATCCAGGAAGCAGCAGAGCTGGAGCTGGGATCTGCGTCTACCTGGTCCCCAGATACACCTGAGGTTTTTTGTTTGTTTGTTTTAAAGATTTTTTTAAAAATGTGGACCATTTTTAAAGTCTTTATTGAATTTGTTACAGTGTCACTTCTGTGTTCTGTTTTGGTGTTTTGGCTGCAAGACATGTAGGATCCCAGCTCCCTGACCAGGGATTGAACCCGCACCACCTGTATTGGAAGGTGAAGTCCTAACCACTGGACAGCCAGGAAAGTTTTAACACCTGAGTCCTTTTCTCCTCTTACCACTGCCTCCATTGAATAGATGCTGAAATGGTCACAGACGTGGGCAGGGTGGGGGTGGACAACATCCTTCAGCCAGTAAGGATCACTCAGGAGCTGGTTGCTTCCAAGTCCTGGGCAGGATGAGTGATTCTCCTGCGAGTTAGAAGTTGCCTGAAGGAATCCACTGTGAAAAATCCTAACAGCGAACGCATCTAACTTCTCCATCTGTTACATCAGGGCCTGCTGACTCAGGAAGCCACAGAGATTAGAGAAATGCCATAAATGCCATGAGTATGAAGCTGACCACGTATGGACCCACGGGGTGTGGTGGAGACGGTGGCGAATCATAGGCCACATGTCCTACCCTACGGGGACAGCAGCTTCTGGCTCCAGCCAATTACCGCCCTACTGGAATGCAAACCCAGTTGCCAGTTATTCTGGGTTTTCAAGAACCTGGAAATGCAGATGTTTGTGTGAAATTGCTCACAAAATTTTTTTGACAGATTTTTAAAAAAGAACACAGAGTCAGGTGTAACAAAACATACTTGTGAGTAAGAGCTAAGCCCTCACATAGTTTGCAGCCTTTGCTTTTTTTTTCCCTAAGATTTATTTTATTATGTATTTATTTATTATTATATTTTTAGTTTTTGGCTGCGTTGGGTCTTCGTTGCTGCGCAGGGCTTTCTCTAGTTGTGGCGAGCGGGGGCTACTCTTCACTGCGGTGTGCTAGTTTCTCATTACAGTGGCTTCTGTTGTTGCAGAGCACAGGCTCTAGGCACTCGGGCTTCAGTAGTTGTGGCACATGGGCTCAGTAGTTGTGGCACAGGGGCTTAGTTGCTCCGAGGCATGTGGGATCTTCCCGGCCGTGGGATCTTCCTGGTCCAGGGATCGAACCCGTGTCCCCTGCATTGGCAGGCGGATTCTTAAGCACTGTGCCACCAGGGAAGCCCTCTGCTTTTGATAATTTAATTTTTACCACAATCCTGGAGGCAGTGTGTTAGTTAATATAGCACTGCCAAATCACAGTGACTTTACACAGTTGAAGTTTGTTTTTTGACTCACATTAAGTCCAATTAGCAGCAGGTGGGGGGAGGGGCAGGGAGTTCTGTCAACCTGCCTTCATGGCTTCTAACATCACTCTGGCATTGATATCCAATGGGCACTGCTCTCTAATGGGCAGATAGTGAAGAGAGAGAGCAGAAGACCAGGTGAGCATGCCTCACTTTGCCCACGTTCTGTTGGAGGAGAACCCTGTGGCTGCCCCACTTAAATGCAAAGCAGGGTTGGGTATGTAAGTCCCTGACCTGTGGCAGCCCCTTTCCAACAACTCTATCCTATCCACCGATAAACACATCTTATCCATCCCTGCCTCAGGCAGTTATTATCATCTCTGGTTTATCAATGGAGATACAAGTCTCAGGCTAAGAGACTGTGAGAAGTCACAAAGCCAGGAGCACTGTCTTTCTGACGCCAATCTGGGGATCTTTTTTCTACTTTAACATTTTCCAAACTTGCCATCTCATGAGTATCACTTGTTAAACGCACAGGTTCCCAGCCCTCACCCCACACCTTGAACTGAATGTTCGGGGGAGAGTGCGATAACCTGTACTTCCATTGAGAATCCCAAGATGATTTTTGTATCAGGCTCTGCAGTAGCGGCTGCACCCTGAGATTGTCTGGGGAACTTTGTGAAATGCTAATCTCTTGGCTCCAGCCCCTAGAAATTCTCAATCAATTGGTCTGCACGGAGGGGCCCTGCTATCAACATGTTGTAAAGCTATCAGGTGACCCTGATGTGCAGCCAGGACTCAGAAACACTGCCTCTGGTCCCCAACCAAACTGGGCGGGTCATCAGAGTCACCCGGGGGAGCTTTTCAAACTAAAGCAGCAAGAGAAAGGAAGGGAGGGAAAGAGGGAGGGAGGGAGAAAGGAAGGAAGACCATGTGATTCTCAGCTCTGGGAATTAGTATTTTTAAAAACTCTTCAAATGATTCTAACATGCGGCCCAGGTTGAGACCTACTGAATAAATGGACCAGAAGATTCTGAATCAATAAGTTTGGGGTAAGCCTAACTTTACATATTTTTAAAGTTCCTCCAGGGGATTGTGATTCCACTGTCCTAGGGCTTTGCTACTCAAAGACTAGTCTGAAGTATCAGCACATCACTGGAACTTATAAGTGAAGAATCAAAATTCACAATTTAACGAGACCCCCAGGGGATCAGCACATATGCAAGTGGGAGAGACACTGCTCTAAGGCACATTGGCTCTTTGTGTGAGGACAGCAGTTTACTTCCTCCAGTTAGGGCTGGCTCTGCTTCTCTCCCATTCCCACTCACCACCTCCTGAGGCTGCAGAACCTTTTCTAGTGCCACCAGCATAGTCTGTCCTCAAAGGTCTGGGCCTTGCTGCCCCCATGCTGTGGCCATCTGTTTGTGGATACTTTGTTGGAAGTTCTAGGCATGCGCACAGGTTGATGACTCAACAAGAAGCTCACAGTTCCTTCCTGCCAGGGCAGGACGTTACAGACACTGGGCACTGTTTGAGGACCAGTCCATGGGATCGGTTGCTTCACCTGAAGAAGATCTCTTTAGATATGCAGTTTGGAGAAGAAGATAGACTTGTTTTGTGAGCTTCTGGGACCAACTGGAGGAAGTTATAGGGATGGAGGTTGCAAATCAATAGAAGGAAAAGTTTCAAACAAGTAGGAAGGGACTGAGTCGAGGGGAGGGAGATTCTTGTTCTTAGAAGAGAACAAACACAATTTGAACAGCCTTCATTTGGGGGCACCTGGAGGCAACGTCTGGATTGGATGTGAGCTTGAAGGCGGCCTCTTCTTGAGGCTGAAACATGCAGGGCCCCTGAAGGCAGGGAGGCCGGGCCAGGAAGTGAGAAGCACAGGATAATTCAGAGTTCTACTATACCCATCAGTCATGAAGGCAGTCTGGCTAAACACAAACTACCGTTGGTGCATGAAATAATTTCTCTGTGCATCTCCACTGGTTTGAAAGCTCAGTGAGGTCAGAGGCTGGGCTCTTGTGGCGTCCACACCAGCTGGCACAGGGTCCAGCATGTAACAGCGTCTGCCTGGTAAATATTTGTCGACTTAAATGTAAATGGCTGAAAATGAGCATTAGTCCTTTGTCTATGAATGGCAATTTTTGTGCACTCCTTTTGTGTCCTATAAAGCATTTTTGTCAGGTGTTCAGATTGTGTTTTTCTTCTTGTTTGCTCATTAAGTTCTAATTCTTTTCCACCTAGCTTCTCTGTGCATGGCATTCTTTGTAATGGTAAAATAATGGAAATATCCTTAATGGCTCACAAAATGGGGTTCCTCAAATCATTCAGGGCTCTCTTCCTCCAAAGCCCATTCACCAATACACATTAAGAATCTCTTATCTGCAGACTTCCATGGTTGTCCAGTGGGTTAGACTCTGCACTCCCAATGCAGGGGGCCCAGGTTCCATTCCTGGTTGGGAAACTAGATCCACATGCATGCCACAACTAAGAAGCCCACATGCTGCAGTGAAGATCCCCTGTGCCTCAACTGAGACGGGCACAGCCTAAATAAATAAATAAATACTGAAAACAAACAAAAAACCTCTTATCTGGAAGGATCCAATGACACCAAAAATAGACAATTAAAAAGGACCTACTGTATACCAAGGGAGGTCTACTCAGCAGGGTCTCTGGATGGGTGGAATCATGGGTGTTCTCTAGGAATTCTCTATGAACTACTTTTTGCCTGGCCGCATCTTCTGAATTTTTTTTTTTTTTCCTGTTCTGAGCATCTATTACTTTTGAATAAGAAAAACTGACCAAGAGGAACTGGTCTGGATCTAAACTTGATTTAAAATCTCTCATTTATTTTAGCTAGCTTTATCTAATTGACAATATTTTTAATTATAAAAATTGCAAATTGTAAAAGAGTTAATGTCACCAGTAACCAATTAGCAAGGAAGCTGAGGCCCAAAGAAGTAAAGTGGTTTGTGTATCCCTGAGAAACAGCCAGGCAGGAGCAGAACTCAGGCCTTGACTTCTGGATCGGTGTTTTTTTCCCTCACATCACTCCCTTCCCTTTGCTCTGGGAGCATCTTATAGCCCTCTCTCCCTTCTGCCTCCCTCTCTCTCTCTAAGTCAGCAATGCAGGGTGTCTTAGGCATCCATGGCCTCACAGGCTGGACATTCCATCCCACTGGGTGAATGGATCCGTGTGGATTCCAGAGAGTGGACAGAGCCATTAGATCAGGCAGCCTCACATCTGCCCTTGCTTCCTATAAAACTACAGTGAGCTGCAGATCAAAGGCACAGAACTGCTGGCAGAAGTCCTGCCCTCCCATCCCTGGGCCAGGAGCTGTCTGCCCACTTTGAAAGTCTGCTACTGGGAGACCTGCAAAGGCAGCAGGCAAGCCTACGCTGTTTCTACCACGTGGGACATTTTCTCGGGAGGATCCAGGTAACACCAACAAGTCCCCCATGGACCCTTCCCTCAGGCTGGCCGTGGCTTGCTCTGAGCCAAGTAAAAGGAGTGGGACCCTTCTCCAGGGGTCCTTGCCATGCTGGGCTGGGCTTGGGACGGGGCTCTAGCCCTTATCCATTTGGACCAAATCCCAAAGGTGAGGGAGGGAAGGTGAGCACGCCCCTGGTACACCAGAGCTGATGCCAGCAGCCCCAGGCTCTGCAGAAGCCCCATGGTCTTGGCTGGCTGTGATGCTGGGGAGAGGCCCAGGGTGACTGGATCTCAGGTTTCACAGCCAAGAAAGGAGCCTGAGGACTTTTTTTCCTGGCGTCTGGGCAGATGAGTCCATGGCAGGTGTTCCAGGGGCCCTAAGGTCAGCCTGGGATACATCTTGTCTTGGAGCCCTGATCTGTGGTGAGGCTAAAATGATTCCTGGAGGTGGCTCCTGGGCCTAGGTGTCTGCTGGGAGAAGGTGATTTGGAAGAGCAGTCGAGAAATTCTGCAGGCAGAGGATGGGGGACTTGAACCTGAAATACTGACAGCTTCTCAAGGCCCACATTGAGGATTTCTTGCTACCTCTTATCAGGGAAAAACAAACAGACACTTACATGATCAAATCTTAAGAACAGACTGCATACAAATCATCAAAGAGGTGTAGGTTTTTAAAAACCTTTAATGGTTTTTCAAAAAAATACAAAAATTTTACATATTCCTAATAACAAGTTCAAGGGAATTCCCTGGCAGTCCAGTGGTTAGGACTCTGCGCTTTCACTGCCATGGCCGAGTTCAATCCCTGGTCAGGGAACTAAGATCCTGCAAGCTGCGGGGCATGGCCAAAAAAAAAAAAAAAAATTCAAATAATATATTAACGAAGAAGTAAAAATAACTCCATTCTCCTGAAGAGGTACAAAGTAAAATAAGGTATCATTTTTCAAACTACCTGATTGGCAAGATTAAAAAGAATGGCAATATCCAACACTGGCCAAGGTGTAGGCCAGGGTTTTTCAACCTCAGCACAATTGACACAGCTTATGGGATTCCTTGTGGCCCGCACTTTAAAATTCCCAATGCAGGATTCATACACCCCATCTCACCAGATCCTCAAAGTAATTCTTCTAAGTTGGCAGAGAGAGGTAGCTATTTCCATCTTGCAGATGGAGAAACTGAGACTCAGAGTACAGTGACTTGCCCAAGCGCTGACCAGCAGGAAGTGGTAGAGAGAAACCCAGGTTTCTTGAGTCCCAGAGACCTTCTCCCACACCCCCACCACGCCCCATAGTAATGGGAGCAGTCTACCCACAGGCCTAACCTCATAACCATGGGCCTAACATGCTTGCCCTGTGCAAGCACTCCTTCTGTGGCCTCCACTCCTTCAACTCCTCTTCAGCAGCTATTCCTTCAACCAAAGCTGGTTCTCCTCTCCCCGAAGTAATTCTGTCTTCTGACTCTCCTTGGCTGAAGGCATCATGCTTTGAGAAGAGCAGGGATTTAAGATCTGACCTTGACAATCTCCAGCTGGACAAGTGGCTTCACCTCTCTGGGACTCATCTGTAAAATGGAGATAAACATACCTGCCTCCAAGAATTGTTTTGGGGATTCAAGTAATCGTGTATGAATATATTTTGTAAAATATAAAGGATTTAAAAACAGTAGTTCATTTTAACAAAGCTCTCTTTCTGTGGGGTTAGAATAACACTACTAGGGTAACTGCAAGCGAGAGTAGTACATTGAATGGAAATCTGAATTTGAAATATGGCACAAAGATTAGCCAGATATGTTGAGAAGAGAAGGCCACAGGCAGAGTTCAGATAATGGGTCTGTCCATCTAAGCTTGCACCTTATCTGAGCCAGGTTCCTTTAGAGCCTGTTACTGGGTTTGAGGACCTGTGCTGTCCCCAGGAAGAGATGCCACATGCTATACATCTTAGGACAGGGGGAACAGGGAAACAAAAAAACCCAATGTATTACCAGCATTACGGGTTATATTTCCATCTACAGGAAAATGGACCAGGCAGGAAGAAAGTTAATATGTCCATACTGGTTTATGGGATTCCTCAGTTAATTTACTAATATTATAAAAGGTAATGTATGCACCTTGGGCAGGGAACCATCTCCTACCATCTCGGTGAAATGTGGTAAATAAAAGTGACCTCATAAAGGAATGGCCACCCACAACAGGCAGACTTAAACAAGCTCAACTCACTGCTGGAGAGGGTGTAGGGAGGTGGGCCCTGAGTGTGTGACTGGCCGATAACCTTTCTTTTAGGCAATTTATTCAGTGCGTTACTGCAGACTTTGAACAGTTCATACTGCCTCACTCAGGTGTTCCAGGTGTAAAATTCTACTCTAAGCAAATAATCATTCATACACACACACACACATTTTTATCTGTATACATACACACAAACAAGGGTTTTTCAGCTCAGAGTTCTTTTAATTTTTATTCTTGTTTTTATTAAAGTATAATACACATACATACCAAATTGTACACAATAAATATATGCAGTTTATTGTAAAATAACATAAAAAGTATAATACATATACAGAAAAATGCACATATCCTAGCAGTATGACTTGATGAATTTTCACAACTAGAACAGACCACGGGCCCAGCACCCAGATCAAGAAACTGTGTGTTGGACTTCCTTGGTGGCGCAGTGGTTAAGAATCAGCCTGCCAATGGGGGGGACACGGGTTCAGTCCCTGGTCCAGGAAGATCTCAAATGCCGCGGAGCAACAAAGCCCGTGAGCCACAACTACCGAGCCCACGAGCCACAACTACTGAAGCCCATGCACCTAGAGCCCGAGCTCCACAACAAGAGAAGCCACCACACTAAGAAGCCTGTGTATCGCAATGAATAGTAGCCCCTGCTTGCCACAACTAGAGAAAGCCTGCATGCAGCAATCAAGACCCGACCCAATGCAGCCAAAAAAAAAAAAAAAGAAACTGTGTATTACCAGCATCCCAGAGAGCCCCTCTCCTGCACTCTTTTGGTGACTTCTGTCCCCTACCCCTACTATGTAACCTCAGTCCTGACTTTTAATAGCATAGATTAGTTCTAAATATTTTTGCACTTTATAGAAATGGAATCACACAGTTCGTGCTCTTTTTCAGAGTTCTTTATTATAGCAAACACACACATGCAACACACACAGACACAACCATCCAAAAACAAAGGGATGGTTACCTACAGAAGGAATTATGAATATATTGAAGCAATGGACTAGAATTCAATCATTAAAATCATGTTTTTGAGGAATATTTTGTGCCATGGAAGATGCTTCCTATAGTTAATGAATAACAAAGCAGAATATAAAAACTATATACACAGTGTATCAGCAATTCAAATAGATACATTTAATACAATAAGAATAATAATAGCAGCTAACATTTGCTGGACACTCACAGGAACCTGGCAGTGTCCCATCACATCACTCACTCAATTCTCTCCAAGCTCTCTGGGGTGGGTCCTGTCATTAGACCCATTTTTTCAGAGCAGTAAATGGAGGCACCGGGGCTTGGGCAGCATGTCCAAGGCCACACAGAGGGGTGGGTGTGGTGAAGCCAACTTCTAACAGATCTAGCCTGGCTCTTAGGCACAGTGTCACAACACTATGACAAAATGCTGACAGTGGTCATCCCCGGGTACTGGCAGTGGGGGACAAAGCCTGACGACTGCTGCACGGCCACCCAGGGCTTCTCCCTCAGAACTTGAATCCTGTGCACAGGGGCCTGGAGGGATCACACACGCATGGCATGTGATGGCCATGCCCCAGAGAGGCTGCCTGAGAATTCCTGGCACCTGGGAAAGGCTCTGTCCCGTCTGATGAGGCCTGACTGTTCAGCGTTCCCTTTTGTAGAATGAGCTTTCTGATATTCTTCCAGTAAATTCCTTTTCCACTCAAGCAAATCATAGTGGATTTCTCTATTCTCTGACACAGGCTCCTCCAGCAAGTGAATGTGAGGTGAGAAGTGTGGTGAAGCAAGGCCCGAAGACCACCTACGGGCACAAGAGGAGCCCGGGGAAGAGACGCAACAGGAGAGGCGGTGAGGACGGCCCTGCATACAGGGACCACAGAAGCTGGAAGGACTCAGTTAAAGAGGCCACGACCAGCATGCTCAGAACTCAAGCACCGTAAGAAGTGAGAAAGGGGTCGCTGGCTTCAGCAGCAAGGCAAGTCACTCCTGCCCTTGGCCAGAAGCGTTTCAGTGAGGATGGAAGTCTGGTTGCAGCAGATCGAAGAATGAGAATCAAAGGAGAGTCACTGACCATGGTTCTAAAGGGGAGAAAAGGACAGGAGCTTAGGGGGAATCCAGGTAGAAGGGGGCTTTGTGGGTTTTGGTTTTCTGGGTCTTTTTTTTTCTTTTTTCAAATACGAGAGAAGGCATGATGTATGTTTGCACGTACAGAGAAAATGGTGCAAGTGTCCCGAGAAGGTGTGAGAGACAGGAACTTGGAGGCTCACATTACAGCGGAGGCTGATCTTGGAGGGAAGACCCTCTGAGGAGGAGGAAGGGAGAAAGAACGGCTGTAGAGACAGGTAAAGATGAAAGGACGAACAGCAAGATCTCAAATGGCGTCTGAGGGCACAGGCGCACTTTTTTTTGGTGAAACCTCTTCCTTTCCTCTGGCAGAATAAGATGCTCATGAATTATGGGTAAATTCAACACTTGAGAGGGCAGACTGGTTTAAGCACAGGCAGGACAAGGAAAGAAATATTGGGAGTTAAGGCTGAGCCAGGAAACCATGACACAGCAGCTCAAATGTAGAATAAGTTGAAGATTCTTGTAAAGGCACAGCTTCATTCAGATTTAAAAAACCAAACCCAGTCATTGTGAAGCTGTCAGATATAATAAGTATGCGAGCCTAGAGGCTTATTAAACAGCTTCAGAACAGGGCTCTTTATTTTATTATTTATTTAATTACTTTTAGTTTTGGCTGCATTGGGTCTCTGTTGCTGCATTCCGGCTTTCTCTAGTTGCGGCAAACGGGCTACTCTTCATTGCAGTGCTCAGGCTTCTCATTGCAGTGGCTTCTCTTGTTGCAGAGCATGGGCTCTGAGCATGCAGGCTTCAGTTGTTGTGGCACACGGGCTCAGTAGTTGTGGCGCACGGGCTTAATTGCTCCTTGGCGTGTGGGATCTTCCCAGACCAGGGATCGAACCTGTGTCCCCTGCACTGGCAGGCAGATTCTTAACCACTGTACCACCAGGGAAGTCCTAGAACAGGGCTCTTTAAATCTGCTGCTGCTGTTGTTTGGCGCAGGTAAGATACTGACAGGATTCAAAAATCAGAACCCAAGGTCCACGGTACAAAGTCTGGCTGCCCCCACCACGCCCCTACCACTCTCTGATCCGCTTCTCTTGCTGTCTGGTATGTCTTTTCAGTGTTTCTTTATTCAGACACAAGTAACACAATTATATATTCTTGCATCTTTTTTGCTTGTTTTACTTACTATACCTTAGAGAGCTTCCTCTGTTTCCAGCTACTTAGTACTTCTGCGTGTGGCCACACCATGGTTTGTGAGCTTGGTCCTGTATATATGGACACCTGGGTTGTTTCCAATCTTTTGCTCTTACAACATTGCTGCAATGGCTAACCTTTGACAGAAGTCATTATATAGATGTACAAATGTCATCTACAGAGTGGATTCCTAGACCTGTCATTTCACAATCCCTCCAGCAATATCTGAGAGAGCCTGGTGCCTACTGCTCCACCCCTACCTCCAACCCCACCAAATGTGCTGTCAAACTTTGGGATTGTTGCCAACCAGACAGGTTAAAATTGGTACCTCTGTGCACTTTTAACAAGCATTCATCTTCTGAAGACTGAAAGTAAGCATCTTTTCATACGTTTGAGAGTCATTTGTACTTCTTTTTCTGTGAACTATCTGTTCATGTCCTTAGCTCCTTTTCTCTATCTTGCTGCCGCAAAAGTTCTTAACCTTGGTCTTTTTCAGAGGGACTTGGGACTCAGATAAGGTTAAGAATTATAGGGTAAAAAGAACAGTCATCCTAATCCAAAACATATCTTGTGTTATATGTACAGAGATTTTTCTTTAGTTTTTAAAACATTTTATTGAAAGTTAAAACATACACAGAAAAATGTACCTATACTATGTGTCACAGCTTGATGAATTTTCACAAAATGAACACACTCCTATAACCAACATCAGATCAAGAAACAGAGTATTACCAACACACTAGTAGCTTCTCTCAATAATCCCTTCCAGTCCTCACTATTTAGATTCTTTTCTTCTGTAGTTTTACTGCTTGATTCTATTTTTTGGCCTTAATATCTTCCTGATGTCATCAGATTTTTAAAAAATTTTTATTTAGTTATTTGGTTCCACTGGGTCTTAGTTGTGGCTCGGGGGCTCCTTAGTTGTGGCATGCGAACTCTTAGTTATAGCGTGCATATGGAATCTAGTTCCCTAACCGGGATTGAACCCAGGCCCCCTGCATTGGGAGCGTGGAGTCTTAACCACTGCACCACCAGGGAAGTCCCTCATCATACAGTTTAAATTGCAAAGTTGAATGAAAATCTGAGCTAGAAGGCAAGTGATTCATAACTTTCCATCTTCAACAGTTTTGAAAACACACTCTACTCTGTAAAGGGTTTTAATCACACTTAAGAGAATCTGTGATCCTAGGGCTCCCCCTGCTGGTGATCAGTAGTTACCAGAAAACGCCTCCCATCCCCTCTCCAGGCCCTGAGGATTGAGTCCTAGGACTCAAGTTGCTGTAGACTTAACCCGAACCAGTGCACAGAGGGATACAGTGAGGTCACTTATCAAGGCATCCCGAAGTCCCTATTCCCTCCCCTTTTTGTCAGCCAACATTTGAGGAAGACAACTATCAAATAACAGACAGTAATAGCTTTGGGGGCTATGAATAGAATAACAGGAAAGCCCAGTTAATCTCACTTCCCCACCTCTCGCCTATTCCTCCCCAAACTAGAGACTGTTGTGAAGGGCCCTGCTACTAAAATCAACTGCCAAAGGAGCCAACAACCCCCAGCGACAGGTCTCAAAAGCCAGTGGGCAACTGTGCAAGATGACTGATTGATGGACGGATGGACTCTCTCCCTCTTTCAGCCGATTCTGTGGCGGACCCTGTGCCTGGTACCAGGGACACAAGATACAGCCCCACCTATGGTGGAGGAAGCGTGCGGTGCTGCGGGAGCACACAGCGTAGGGATATCTAACCCACATACAAAGGCGGACTAAAGGCTGAGGGGGAAATAGGAGAAAGTTGGGGGGGGGGGTAGGGGAATGTGCTTCTTGTCCTCTGGAAACTTAGAATCTAGCTGGAGACACAAGAAATGTACAGGTTAAAAGCTAAAACAATAACTTGAGGGAATTCCCTGACTGTCCAACTGTTAAGACTCTGCGCTTCCACTGCAGGGGGCATGGGTTTGGCACAGCCAAAAAACAAAAAAACTTAGGGAGATACATGGAGTCCCAAGTGACATATTTCTGGAGTCCAGGAGATGGGGAGTGGCCCTGGGCTGACAATGCTGACAGGTGGTAGACAGAGGTGATAGATGCCCTTCCATTGTGGTGAGGGGGCAAAAAAAAATATGTCCAGGAAGCTAACGGCCCACCAAGTGTGACCTTGTAGCAGGAGAGAGTGGAGAGTGTCACCACCACCCAGGATAGGTCCTTAGGGTTGCGGGTCCGAGAACTCTGCTGTGTCAGGGTACCCAGAGCTGTCCAAACTTGAGGGGGTGGACTCAATAAATGTTGGCTGGTGACCTGTAAACCTGATGCAATTTATTCACATGCAGAAGGGAAGATACCTTTCCCACAACTGGAATGCTTGCGGCTTGCCTTCCAGGGTTGCCCGTTTCTCTCCTCCTGGTACGTCTCACCTCTCCATGGGGGCCCTTGCCCTCCCCTGTGGCTTCACTGGCCACCTGTGTGCTGACTCCACAATCTCCTTCCAGTCCGAATGTCTCACTTCAAATCTCTTCCTGTTCTTTGGATACCTCCTCACGGTTGCCCTGCAGATCTCTCAAAGTCAGTGTCTAAACTGAGCTCATCATTTAGAGGTCCTGTGTCACAGGAAGGCACAGCCCGTGGGAGAGCAGACTCTAGCCTGAGTGCCTCGGTTCAAAGTCCAGATCCACCAAGAACCAGCTATGTGACCTCAAGCAAGTTACTTAACTTCTCTTGGCTTCCATCTCATCTGGAAAATGAAGATGAGGATAATCTCACAGGACCGTTGTGAGGATTAGAATGAGTTTTCTTACACAAAGGAAAAGCTATAAAGTATGAGCTTTTATTATGATCTTCCACTTAAATAGGTTCTTCATCTGTTCCCTGTCAACTGGATTCAACAGTTACATTAGAAATAGGCAACAGGGCTTCCTAGGTGGCGCAGTGCTTAAGAATCTGCCTGCCAATGCAGGGGACATGGGTTCCATCCCTGCTCCAAGGAGATCCCACATGTCGCGGAGCAACCAAGCCCGTGTGCCACAACTACTGAGCCTACGCTTTAGAGCCCGTGAGCCACAACTACTGAGCCCATGCCGCCTAGAGCCTGTGCTCTGCAACAAGAGAAGCCATGGCAATGAGGAGCCCACGCACCGCAAAAAAGAGTAGCCCCCACTCGCCGCAACTACAGAAAGCCCGTGTGCAGCAACAAAGACCCAATACTGCCAATAAAAAAACAAACAAATAAATTTTAAAAAAATAAAAAAAATAAATATGCAACAGTACCCACTGGGTTGCTGAAACTAGAAAGTGGATTGTTGTTGTCGGCTTTCTCTTCCTGCCTCCCACCGAATTCATGTCCAATCTCTTGCCAAAGCCTACCTATACGTCTCTTCGCCTGTTACCATGCGTTCCATTCCTGTGGCCACCTGCTTGTGGATCACTGCCATCTCAGGCCTGGGTCACTGTGCCATCCATGCTCAAACCAGTTATCTTTCTAGAATAAATGCAGTCATTCCTCTTCCCTCCCATAGCTCCCACGACTCTTAGGATAAATCCTGTGACGTGATTCCTGCTTTCATCTGCACTTCAAACTCCGTATGTCCAAAACGAAACTCTACCCAGTCCCCAAATCTGTACTGTTCCTGGATTTCCCTCCTCAGTAAATGATGCCACCTACTGGCCACTCATTCACTCAGGCCGGACATCTCTCTGACCAGCGGGCTCTGGCAAGTCCCGCTCATCTCTTTAGACTCTGTGGCCTCCTACTGCCCTCCAGCCACTTTTTCAGTTCTGAGCTTCACTCAGATCGAGTGTCTTCTAACTGGCCTCCCTCCCCATCTACTTTCTAAGAGGCTTCCAGAGTGAAATAAACTGCCCATGGGCACCTTACCATTTTGCTTAAGGACACAATCCCAGATCCGTAACACGACTCTCTCCTTGAGTTGGCTTCGACTCTCTCTCCGGTCTCATCCCAACCCTTCCCACTTCCCAGGTCAACACCTGAAGTTTAAAATCCAGTTCAGACAGCACCACCTCCTGGAAGCCTTCTTGGAGATGTCCTCCGCACCCCCAGGCCGGCTAGGCAACCCTTCTGGGTGCCCACACTGGCATCCTGTGCTTCTGCTTCTGCCGGGGCTCCCACCTAGCCCGTGAGCTTCTCAAGGGCTTCCACGCAGCGCTGGGCAAGCGGCAGGCACTCACCAAGGTTGTGGAAAGAATGAGAGGGAACTGAAGACACGAAAGGCACTGTGGTCCCACAGCAGAGCAGAGCTGACTGGGACACAGCTCTCTCTACTCGCCGTCTTCCAAAATGATGAATACACATGGGATCCCCACTACCACACGGCTCTGAGAACAGGAAGTGTTTCGTAACAGGATAATCGTGGAGATCAAAAATATTTAAATAGTTTCTCACACACAGTGAACACTCAATGCTTTCATTAGACACGTAATTGTCACGTGACAACTCGGTGCCAGCGTTTTGGCCCTGGGGATAGAATGTATTTTTCAACAACGCTAAGACGTTATCATTTTAAAGACTCACCATTTATCGTAGGTACGATAAATACTTACCAATTAAATTAGGACACACTGTCAATCAGAAGATGCATCCAGATTTTCAGAGTGCTAAACTGTGGGAAAATGTGGACCTTAGAGTCAATGAAAAAGGTAGTGATAAACAAGAGAAAGGTCTCTATTCTCAGGCAGCTTCTATTCGAGTCAGGGGCGTGATCATGGATACACTCTGTCAAGTAGTGACACGTGCTGGAACGAAAAATAAAGCCAAGCAGAGAGACACAGTGTGGAGGGGGCTGCTGGGGTGGCCAGGGAAGGCCCCTCTGGGGTACTGAAATGAGCAGACTTGAACGAAGAGATGAGTTGTGGGTAAACAGTGTGCCCAGGAGGAAGAACAACGAATACGAGAGACCCGAGAGGGAAATGCGTCTGGTGAGCGCGAGGACAGGCAAGGCAGGCAGCGGGATCACAGTCCCAGACCCTGGGCGACCAATTTCCTCAAGCCCAACAGTATATCCCAGGTACAGGCAGGCACATAGGGAGGGTGTGAGAGTGAGAGTGGGGCTGATGAGAACAAAGACAGTGTAACTCAGTGGTCAGGAAGGTGGGTGTAGAGTCAGACACCTAGATTTGAACCCCAGCTCTGCCATTTACAAGCTGTGTAACCTTGGGCAAGTTACCGAACCGCTCTGAGTTTAGTTTCCTCAGCTGTGAAATGGACATAATAACTGTTAAAGGAATTGTACAGCTACCATAGTTCTCTGATTAAATGGCATTACCATGTGCATGAAGTTAATATCAAGTCAATTTCCTGAATATAATGTCTCCACATAAGTTCAGGGCTTTTTCTATAACTGGAAAGGTCCTGTGCTGCTGATGTGGGAGGCAGATTGGGCTTTTTGTTCGCTCAGATGGCGTGTTTTGTGGCTTCTCTTTCTCTCATTCTAAGTCATGAGGTACCATGAGTCAGGCTTATATCTAAGGACTTGAAATTCCAGGCCACATCAGCTGGTGTGAGTTAACAGACTTTATTCCCGAGAGATTCTCGCCTTCCAAGTAATGAGCCACATCCTCAGAAAGCACCCAACTTTATGACGGAGACATGCTCGCCTAAAATGAAGCATTTTAAAAACGTTTTAGTGTTTTACTGTTTTAAAACCATAATGGGTAGAAGTAAGGTAAAATGAAGAATTCACCAAAACTATACGTAGCACCTACTAACCTCCAGGAACTGTGTTAGGCTTTGGGAATTCAACTGATCTAGATACAGTGCTTGCCCTCAAGGATGTGTGCTTTCATCTGAAGCAATGTTTTCAAATGACAGCTTAGAAACACGTATTTGGTCTTGATGAAATTCACTTGGCAACTTCTGCGGGTAAAAAAATGCATCATTATTTTCCTGTTTCTTTTCTTTTTTTAAAATTCTGGCCGTGCCACACAGCTTGTAGGATTTCAGTTCCCTGACCAAAGACTGAACACCAGATATGGCAGTGAAAGTGCAGAATGCTAACCACTAGACGACCAGGGAACTCCTGATACGTTCCTGTTTCTTATTCTTTTCTAAGAGATGTTGAGAGATAGGCAGCAGTAGATGGCCAGCTTTTGAGACTGTTTAAATCCTGACTCAGTCACTTCCTGCCACTGTGTGACACAGAACAGGAGCTAGAACAAGTTATCTAATATCTGAGTCCCAGGCATCCTCAGCTGTAAAATGTGTAAAATCACAGGAACATTAAATGTGCGAACATGTGCATGGCTGCTGCGTAGTAGAGAGAAGTCATTATCGGCATCATTAGGTTTGATGTTGGAACTTCATAATTAACAGGGTTTTTTTCATCCGTTGTCAGTTACTGACCCTCTGCTATGAACAAGGATCTAAAATATGAACAAGGAGGATTTACAATGTTTTACCCAGGGCCCAAAACATGCTCTCACAACCTTACCTAAAGACCTGTAGATTCCTTTTCCAGACATGGGCCAGATGTTCCAAGGTCTGGCTTGTAGTTATTTTCAGCAGCCTACCTTGTTAGGTGATTATAGCTAAGGTACTGGAGAGTGGGAGGGTTCAGTTGCGGTTCAGGTGACCACCTCACACAAAGGTTGGGCCAGAACCAACTCTAGCCCAGTGTACTGAGGAAAGCCATCTTTTCCCATAAAGATCTGAGAAGTGCAGACGTGGAGCTGAGGCGTGGTGAGCGAGGAGCGGCAGAGCGACAGAGCGACCGCAGCAGAACCAGTCCTGGTGTTGGAGGGAGTGGCAGCTGTTGCTCAGCCCACCCCTTCTCCACCTGCCATCTGAGCAACAGTCAGAGTCAAATAAACGGAAAAGATCCCTAAAAATCAACTACTTAGGTGAACCGCCCAAACCTTTTTGCAAAGTTTAGTATGCATGTGCGTTTCTCTGGAGAGGTGGTCTGTAGTTCTCACCAGATTCTCAAAGGAGTCCATCCCTGGGAGAAAAAAAAAAAGAGCTTCGCTTGAACAGTCCAAAGGTCCTCACTTAACGGAATGGAGAAACTGAGGCCCAGAGAGTTGTCTCAAGTCAAACAACAGGGGCATCAAAGCGAAGGCATTTCAGTTCCAATTTCGGCGTCACGCTCACGGTCCTGACTGTGTCCCATACCTCCTTGCTCCTCGGCAGCCGTGGAAGATCCCCGGGAGGCGGGGGCTGGTGTCGCAGCCCTGGAGATGTCGCAGGCAGTCCAGATTCGAGCACCGAGGAGGCTCGGACCAAGCGCTCAGACGGGCTCGGCTACCATAAAAATCCCCCCACCCTGGCCTCGCCCCGCGGAATTCCGCAGCCTCGCTGACTCCAGGTCACAGGGAGACCCGGGGGAGCGGAGGCGGCTCCACCACGAAGAGTAACGCCCACACACTCACCTGACTGAGAGGAGGAAGCAGGCACGCCCCAAAGTCCGTTCCCCAGCGAACCCTTCGCCGAGGGAGGAGTGAGTGCAGAGAATAACAGGAAATGACATCAGGCGCACGTGCTTCAAGAGGGACGGCCGTCAGGCGTTTGAGAGGCGTGGCCACCGCCCCGCGCCTGCGCAGCCACCGCCTGCCGCGTTGCAGAGTCACTGGGGTGGGAGGAGCATGAACAGGGGGCGGGGCGCGTGTCCGAGTGACGCAGGCGCAGTGCGACTCCGGAGGCGCGGGTCGCCCCCTCCACGGATTTAGATCCGGGTCAGTCAGGCGCCGCGATCGGAGAGAGACGATCTGAGCTGACGGGACTGGCTCACCGGAGCGCCCCTGCTGCGAGGAGGTGAGTGCCCAGACGGGACGGGGAGGCTCGGCGGCACCGCGTCTTGGCCTCCGGGCCCGGCTTGGCCACGGGCGGCTTCCTCGGGGCCCTCGGGGCCCTCCCGCCTCGCGTCGCCCCCGAGCGCTGGCTGCCTGGGCCCGGCAGGGCCTGCGCCTCTCCGCGCCCCCTCCGCCGCTGCGCCGGGCCCTGCCCGAGCTCCGCTCTCTTGCCCCTTCCCGCCTCCGCGGCCCCCGCCCCGTCCCGCGTCTCCGCCCTCTCCCGCCCGTGCGTAGCTTCCCCTTTTCGCCTTCCTTGGCCGCCCTTTGCCCCTTCCCGCCCTTTCCCGCTCGTTCCTGAGCCCCAGTCTCGTTGGCTGTCTCTTCAGCTCTGCTCCCGCCTCCTCCTGCATCCCTTGTCCGTTGGCCCGACTCAGGTCTCTCATCCGGGCCGGGAAGGTATTCTCGAGGGGCAGTTTTCCAGCGGGAGAGCCCGGGCGGGTACAGCTAGAGCCCTGGACAGCTCCCTGCTCTCCGAACCCCCAGGTCCCGACCTTTCCCGCCATCCTATTTAACCACGACAGATGCAGTTTCTGGGTAGAAAGAATTAACGTCGTGCTCTTGCACCGAGAGTGTAGGGGTTGGGTGGGTAGAGAGAGGCGTGAACGTGTTTTGTCTCGCGGGCCGATTGTTGCAGCTTAGTCTTGTTGGCGTCTTCCAGAGTTGCTGGATGGGATTTTCTTTCCCGGACTCCACAGTTCCTGGTGGGCTGGGACATTTTCTAAATCTTTTAACATTGTGATGACATGCTTACGTGCAGATCCTTTATTGATCGTTCTTAGGTCTTTTCGGGGTCCTGGAAACTTGGACCTAGATTTGAGGTTCGAAGAGGTATTGGTTAAAACTGCAAGATATCAATAAGATTGTGAAACATACTCTTCGGTGAAAGTCAGAGAAAATCAGGAATCAGGAATTTGCCCTTTTGTTGGAGGAACTTAGAAGAATTTTGTGTTTTTTGAAAGGTTAGGGGAAAATCCGAGGCCCCGTGTGATTTAACTTAAAGTAACTTTAGAAGTTTGGTCTTTGAGGGGATTGTTCAATTTCAAGAAGTTAGTGCAGTGAAAACCGCAGGAACGCCTCCCACAAATTTAATATTGATGAAGAAGGGCAAATCAGGTATATGTTTCCTGGAGTTAGTTGTACAGCTCTTGATTTGAGTGAATAGGAAGCTGGGAAGAGGGAGGAGCATAATAAGCCTTTTTGTAATTACAAACATGCTCTGATTTTAGCCCTTAAGGTCATGCCTAAGACTCACCTTTGCCCTGGGTTAATATAACTGAGGGAAAAGGTGAATAATCAAAATGCTGGAAGTCTGAAAATAGTTTAGATGGAACTTCATTTCTAAATTTTTTGTCTATGGCCAGTTTTATTTTGGTCTGTTTTGGTTTTTAAATGATGGATCTTTTAGTGTGTCAACAAGAATATTAGCTAAGTTTCTATTACCATCTAGAGGTCACCTGCAATAGTATTAATTTAGCACTGTATAATTAAAAGTTCCATATTTGGGTGCAAAGCATCTTAGCACAGTGTTAGGGCAGAAATGAGATGCCAGTTCTTACAGGCATGGGGTTCGCTGTCCTGGTGTCAGCTTCTCCCTTGTATCTCCCTTGTATCCCTGTATTCTTCAGCAGGAAGAATTTGTTTATAGCCTACAGTTAGCACCCTTTTAATGCTGTGGCGCTTCAAAAATAATAGAATATGTGATCTTTGCTCACCCCTCTCCCCAAGTATATAAGACATTATCGTGTATCTGGGAGAGGATCCTCCTCTAAATCCAGAAGAATTAGGAACCAGTGAAATATAGAATTGAAAATGTTTCCTCAAATTGATGTACTGGTTAAGTAAACCAGAAAAATACATGTGGGGAGTGTATTTAAATTTTTTGTCTTAAGTTGAGGCGAAAGCTAGCTGAATTCTTTTGAGACTGTTTTAGGTGTTCCCCAGAGAGAACTTCCTAAAATACCTTCTACACATAAATAAATGAAACATATTCTTGATTCCTTGCTTCTTAATTTTGCCACTGGTAGGTACTACTACATGCTTACATTATATCAAACATATTATGACACCGTGACCTTTAGAATATTAGAGGTCTCACAATAACATCAAACCCACTCCTGAGAAATGAACAGATACAGAATCAGAGGATCCAAGGATCCACAGAGAGGCACTGCTCGCTCTGAGAGTGCCTAAGGGGGGGTGGGGAGGGTTGGGCGGGGTTGGGGATAGGAGGTTAGAAATAGAGAAGGTGAAGTGAATTCTTTGCTTCAAAAATTCCCTCTCTTATATTTCTTGTTTTACTTTTTTTATTTCTGATTCCCTGTGATATGCTTATAGAAACTGATTTATGTCTTGTTGAGAATTTGTTATTAAGAAATTTTTTACCGCGAGTAAAAAAATTGGGAGACGAGTCAAAAGATTTAACTTCTCTATTGTATCTCTTGTTGCTTTGGTTGGTCCCCCCCCCCCCCTTTTTTTAGTTTAAATATAAAAATCAGGGTGGAAGAACTGGAGAACGGTGGTTAATCAAGCTAGTTGATTAAGTGGAGATCATTTAAAGGCTCATCTATAGAACAGTAATTTCAGTTTTTTCCTTCTTACCTCTTTCTTTTAGCTAATTTTGTTTTAAGTTTGTTTTTGAGTTGCAATTATAGTTCATCTATTCTTGTAAGAGAGTATTTGAAGCTAAAGAAAACAAAAGTAGAGTGTGGAGTAAGCAGTATCATTGAAATATGTTTGCAATCCTGCTGTTAGTAATGGTAACATCTTGATACCTGGGTATGAATATTAATATGAGTATAAATATTGATATCTAGGTCACAATTGCTTTAGAGAAATGCTGTCATGTGTCATGAAGTTATTCTTACCTAAAATGTTTAGAGTTAGAGGAGACAAATAGTAGTGTTTTTTGGGTTTTTTTTTGCCATCCTGATGTCCTTTTTTTTTTTTTTTCCAGTAGTGTTTTAAAGCTCAGAGTCGTATAGGTTGAGCTTTTCCCTTATGTTACTGATGCAGCGATCATTTTGTCTGTAGGTTTCTAGACTTCCACAACTGAAGAGATTTCCCCTGCTGTTGAAAAGTATTCTTAAAGACATATTTTAGGTGATGTAGTTTCCAAAACTGGTAATAGGATATTGGCATAAAGTATTTGGACAGTTTAATTCCATCATAATAAAATTTTTTTTCTGTATTATTTCATTTGTCTCCTCTTAAGAAATAAAACCTACAGTTTCCTAATCATTGAAACTTCCTTTTAGAAATAGAAATTTGCTTTTTCTCCCCCTAACAAGCAATGGTAGTATCCGGAGTATAGATTTTAACAAAAGTGTATGTTTGAACTCACCTGTTTTCACTTTGTTCCTTTTATTTTTGCTTTCTTTTTAGTATTAACGGGAACATCCATAGTAGTGTAAAAACTTTCACAATGAAATCTGAAGCCAAGGATGGAGAGGAGGAGAGTCTACAAACTGCTTTCAAGAAATTAAGAGTGGATGCATCAGGGTAATTAAATGTGGAGTATATTATTGGGGAATTGTTTACTAGATTTAAATAGACATTTCCCCAGGGGAGCACTTTCTCTTCTAAAATTTCTTTTTATTTGTAGAAGGTGTAAATGTTCATAGTGTGACATTTTACCAAATTCTGTACAGCATTGTTTTACTTATAAAAGAAACTCTTCTGTTAAATTTTGGAAAATAGCTGTTCATTTGTTCTCCAAGATTGGGGGTTTTTCTTAGCTTTGAGGAGGGTTCTCCTCCCCCACCAGCTCTTTTTAATCAAACATCAGGCAGTGTCCCATCAGAGAGTTCCTCATACATCTCTAGGGAATCACAGTATTTTTCACTAAAAGTGAATTGTCTCAGCAGGAATCTCTGCAGACGTTGTGGATTTCATGGGCTCTGATTGCTGAGCCTATCACTATGGAAACCTCTATTCATTAGGATTCTGTCACTGAGATCAATAATCTTGGACCCTTTGGCCAAACTAATTAGAGCACCTGCAGACCAGCTGCTGTCTGTATGTTAATATTTCACCCTTTGCCAAATGTTCTATGCAGAACTCTTTTCATCCCCATTCTTTGCCCTAAGCCAGAAGAAATCTCAGATTTTTAATGGATATAAGAATATTTCATTTCATGAATGGAGACCAAACACTCCACAGCAAGGAGTAATAACGATTGCTAAAATTTATTAGTCATTTACTGTGCTATAGACACTGCTTAAGTCTCCGTACAGGTCATCTAATCCTCACTACCAACTTAGAAGAGAGATACTACAGAGTATACTATATAGTTTACAGAGGAGCTACAGATGAATTAAGTCACTTGGAAAAGGTCGCATTGGTAAGAAGTGGTAGAGCCAGGATTTGAACCCAGGCAGTTTATCTCCAGAACCTCAGCTCTTAACCATTCCTTTATATGGTACCTTGAAGACAACATGAAGAAATGCATTTGGTACCTGGCACATAGTTAAATTAAATAGATGTTAGTTGTCGTTATAGCTGTCTACTCATTGCTAGTACTATTTTTGGCCTACTATATGAGAGAATTTATAGTAACATATTTGCACAGTAGCTATTACAGGTGCTTACATTTGCTTCCATGATACTTCAAATAAGTATCTTCTCCTAGTGATTTTTCCAATATAGTCATCTTGCCATTAGAACTGATCAGTACTTTATAAGCTATCTTGTGAAACAGAAACAAAGCAGAGAAGCAAATAGTTCCAGATTGTAGTCATAGTATATTCCTTTGTGATTTCTGGTATAGAAATATATTTTTTTAATCAGGAAAATGCTAGGAGTGTATAAATGCACACATATATGTAAATCCTTCTGTATAAATTTATGTAACCCTTGATATACAGACTTTTTTCCTGGTGTTTTAAGAAGTTGGAACATAAAATTAAGCAATTTCCATGCCCCTAAAAATTACTTGGAACATAAAAAAAACTTTTCAAAATAGCTGTGCAATATATGATCAAATATTATATATTTGTAGCATGTGACCTACTTTGAGTAAAATTATAGAAAGAGAAGGAACAGTGGAGAACATTTGAGAAAACCAAATAAGAGTACAAGGGGTGAGTCATTCCTGTGACTAAGCAGAATAAGACTTGTGTAGTGTATCATACGTTTCTAGTTGTTTTGTATTGTTGCTGATTTACAAATGGAGCATGTGAGGTACTGACTCATAAACCAACCAAGCCGTGCCAGGAATTTAGCATGATCCTGTTTAACAGGTTTTGGTTCCTAATGGTATTTGTCTTACCAAGACGAATCTCTGTATATTTATTGTAAAACAACATAGTCCTTTTTATCAGACTATAACATAATACATGCTTATGGATAAATCACAAAAACAAAAAAGAAAGGATAAAAAAGGAAGCAGAAAATCACAATTTACCAATACCACTGTTAATATCTAAATCATCTGTCATAACAGTGTTTACTTTTTGTACACAGTTGAGATCAGAATGTATGTACAGGTGTTTATACTTGCTGTTTTCTCTTAATATTATAAGCATTCTCCTGCATCATTAAAAATTCTTTGTACGCTTAATTTTTAATAAGTTCCTGATATTCCATTGTACCGATTGGCCATAATTTATATAGTACAGTATTTTCTATTATTAGAAATTTAGGTTATTCCTAGTTTTTATTTTAAATTATATTCCAGTGAACATCTCTTTACTTAGTAGATTGTCTCTTTCTAAAGGGTATTTATCAATACTATAGCATGTATAGTAGAAGCCTTGTGTATGCGTGTATGTGTGTGCATGTTGAAAAGGTCCAAAAGATTTTGATGTTGAATGTTAACGTTGGTGATCTTTGAATTGTAAGATTATAGATGATTCTTTTCTCTCTTTCAAATTTTTTCATCTTCTTTACTGGGAACCCATGTTACTAGTGTAATTTTAAACTGCAGAGATTTAACTGAGTAATATTTCAAGAGTATTGGTTGTAAAATTAGAATTTTTTGAATAAATTGTATACAGTTTGAAGAAGTATTCATTTAGATTGAATCTCCTAAAGTTGGATTTTGCTCCTAAACTTAGTTTCCCTGGCTCTGGTTTGCCCACATAAAATAAGTGGTCAGTGTCGTTAGCATTCTCCCTGGACATAAGGCCTGATCTGCCCCAGATAAACAGCCTAAAAGTCTATTTATATCCCATGCTGGTTATACTTAAGAATCATTCTTTGGCTTATGATTTTGCAACTGTGAGCTCTTAGGGATCCTCCAAATGTGGTTTTGGAGGAAAATTTACACTAAAAGCTGAACGATTTTTGAGAAACCCAAACTAGAAAGGTGATAGAGGTATTAATACAAGTTGCATTTGGGTTGGTGAGAGCAGTACGTTCTCCTCCTTGCATGGTTTTCTAAGCAGTAAACTTTGTTCTTGTCTTCAGGTCCATAGCATCTCTGTCTGTTGGAGAAGGGACAAGTGTCAGAGCATCAGTCAGAACAGCAGTGGATGATACCAAACCTAAAACGACATGTTCATCTAAAGACAGTTGGCATGGGTAAGAGAAGATGATTTTTCTCATTGCAGATGATTTTTATCCCAACACCTTAACGTATTATTGGATTTTCTTTCCTGAGTATCCAAAAAAGAGTGTGTTATGGTATAGAAGCCAAGACGCGTAGATTAAAGAAGACCCTTTCTTATTGTGAATTTGCTCAGACTTGCTGTATAGCCTGGATTGTAGTCAATTTTTATAAATGTTCTATGTGTGTTTGAGAAGAATGGCTCTCAAATCATTCTTAGGTTTTATATCTGTCCTTTAAATTAAAATTTAAAATGTGTTACTTATAGGATTTTTTTTCAAATAATTTTTCTTTTGGTCAGCCTGACCTGTTAATAATTGAGAGGAGTTTGTTGAAATCTCCCCCACCAGAGTGCATTTATCTGTTTTCCCTGTAAGTTCTGTATTTTTGCTTTATGTGTTTTGAAGCTGTTTGGTTTGGTTCATATAGCCTAGGCTCATGCCAGTTTAGAATGTTTTCTTCCTGGTGAATTGAGACTTTTATTAATGACCTTCTTAATCCCTCATAATGGTTTTTGTCGTAAAGTGTATTTTATGTGGAATTAATATAACTAGTACAGTTGTCTTTTAGTATTTGCCTAGTGTATCGTTTTCCTTTTTACTTTCAACCATTCTGTGTTTCAGAATTTTAGGTGTGTCTGATATAAATACATATGGCTTATTTTGTTTTATTCAATCTGATAATCTTTTTTTAACTGCTTCGTTGAATGTCTTTACATTTATTTTGATTATTGATATATTTGGACATGTTTCTGCTCTTTTATTTTATGCTATTTGCCCTGCTTTTTCTTTTGCTTTTCTTCCCCCCTTTTCTTCTTACCTTCCCTCTCCTCCCCACCTTTTAAAAAATTGTTTGAAATATGTTCATTTTTCTCACTACCATTTTTCCTTTTACTGGTGTGGAAATTATATACTTTGTTTCTGTTCTTTCAATAGTTAGCCTTGAAATTTTACCATACATGCTTTACAAACACAAAAGCTAATATTTTAACCCTCCTTCTTAGAACTTTTGCTGTGACCTTCTGACTTCCATGATATAAAGTTGCTCAATATTTTAGTTCTGTCACTTATTTTTAATCTCACAAGTTCAGTTTTATTTAACCTACTTTGTTTTATTTAAACTTAACCTACTTAATTTATTTAAATTAGTTAGCCTAGTTTATTTGACCTATTTTATTTAACCTACTTTATTTTAAATATTAATTTTTATTTTTGGTTGAGTCGAGTCTTAGTTGTGGCACATGGGCTCCTCATTGCGGTGCGTGGGCTCTGTAGTTGCAGCATATAGGCTCTCTAAGCTTTGCTTAGTTGTTGTGGTGCGTGGGCTTAGTTGCTCTGAGGCATGTGGGATCTTAGTTCCCCGACCAGGGATTGAACCTGTGTTTCCTACATTGGAAGGTGGATTCTTAACCACTGGATCACCGGGGAAGTCCCTAACCTACTTTATTTTATTTAAATTAGAGTGTTTGTTTAGATTCATCTCATTTATAGTTTCTTTACTCTCACCATTCTTGCATCTCAGACCTTCCATATAGGATCAGTTCCTTCCTAAAGTGGTCTGTTACAGTAAGTCCCCTACATAGGAACCTTCAAGTTGTGAACTTTTAAAGATGCGAATATGCATTCGCGTGTCCAGTTAGTTCACGTGTCTGGCATTATCTGTAAAAGTTGGGTATCTAGGCTAACTTTGTTGAACTTACGAACAAATTGGACTTATGAATGCACTCTCAGAACCAAACTTGTTCACATGTAGGGGACTTACTGTATTAGTAAATAGGGCCTCTGTGTTAGTTATCCACATAGAATATTTATCTGAAAATGTCTTTATTTCATCCTTGTTCTTGAAAGTTATACCTGATTTGATATACCTGAAATCATAGTTCTAGTTGACAGTTATTTTCACTTAGTACTTGAAGATATTAGTCATTGTCTTCTGGCTTCTGGGTTATTGTTGCAGAGCCTACTTCCAAAAACTAATTGTTGTTCTTTTGGAAATAACCTGTCTAGTCTTTAGCTGCTTTTAAGGTATTCCTGCTGTTTTTGGTATTCTCCAGTTAGTTGTCCTGTTTTAGTGTGTGCTTCTTGTATCTGTAGATTTTCTTCTTGCGTCAATTCAGAAAATATCTATGTAGGTACTTTGAAAGGGAGAGAACTCCTGCCTTGCCCTGTTTGCTTGATGTTCACCATCCCAGCGGGGAACACACTGTGTTCAGTTGCTGAGACAGTCTCAGGATGAAATGACGAGCCTGGTGGGATGGGTGGGAAGAAGGCATTGCCAGGGTCAGTTTTCCCCTCTGCCTCAGTGGCACCCAGATTCCAGCACGGCCTCTCTCCTCCAGAGAACCTGGTGCAAACTGAGATTCTTCCTCTCGGTACCCAGCGATTGTTGACAGCAGAGCCCCAACATGCAGACGGTAACCAGCGAGGGCCCCGGGCAGTGGTGTGACACACACGTCTGCTGGCCAGGAAGGCAGGCACAGGGAGTGGAGGAAAGGGGCGAAGTGGGGGATACCCCAGGCGTGTCTCCATGGCTCACAGTTCCAGCCTGTGGGAGCAGTGTCCCCGGGCTGTATAAAAACAGCTAGGGGGCCAGATTTGATTCACAGGCTGCAGTTTGCTGACCCCTGTTGTAAGAAGTTCAGTATTTTCTTTTCTTAGCTGTATGATATTCTGCTGTTTAGCCCATGTATTTAATTCCAGTTATGAAGTTTTTAAAGTTCTGCCTGTTTCTGTTTTCAAACTTGCTTGGCAATTTTGAGTCTTTTTCTCTTTGCTCAATTCTATTTAAATATTTTATAAAAAGTTATATAGTATGTCTGATAATTCCAAATATCTGAAAACTTCAGTCTAAATCTGTTTTTCAGCTGTTCCCAGTGATAGAAATGCATTCTAAATCTGCTTTTCTGTTGAGTAATCACAGCAGAGTGGCTGTTTATAGCATTAGCCTCACAGTGGTACTGATGCTGCTGTATTCAGGGCACGGAGCACAGCGTTGAGGTTTTAGAGCATCAGTCTCAGTTGTCTGTGCAGGGTGCTTCCCCAGACCCACTGGTCAAAGGCTTCCAAGCCAAGGGTTCGGACAGGGCAGACAGGTATTCTGCACCAAATGTTTGGTCCAAGAAATGCTATTTAAAACTACCCTTTACCTCTCCTGTTTCTATAGCTTGGTAATAAGGAGATGTTGAAGTTTTTGAGACACAGAGACTTAGGCAGGTTGAAAACAGAGGTAGGCACATCTCTGGGGGGAACTTATTTAGACTCATAAACCAGAGAGGTGGCAAATTTCCAACTATCTTAAAGAATCTCTTAAGGAGAGCTCTGTATCCCAACGTCTTCTTGTACATCTTTTTCCTCTCAGGTCTACAAGGAAGTCGTCACGAGGAGCAGTGAGAACCCAGCGTCGTCGGCGTTCTAAGTCTCCTGTCCTTCATCCTCCAAAATTTATACATTGCAGTACAATAGCTGCTTCTTCCAGCAGCCAGCTCAAGCACAAAAGCCAGACTGACTCCCCTGATGGCAGCAGTGGGCTGGGAATTTCAACCCCTAAGGAGTTCAATGCAGGAGAATGCTCAACTTCTCTCGATACTAATCACACAGGGGCAGTAGTTGAGCCTTTGAGAACTTCGGTTCCAAGGCTCCCATCAGAGAGTAAGGAGGAAGACTCCTCTGATGCTCCCCAAGTCTCCCAAGCAAGTCTCAAGGCCAATGATCTCTCTGACTTTCAAGCCGTTTCCAAGCTAAACCAGGGCAAGCCATGTGCATGCATAGGCAAGGAGTGCCAGTGTAAGAGGTGGCATGATATGGAGGTGTATTCCTTTTCAGGCCTGCAAAGTGTCCCTCCCTTGGCCCCAGAACGAAGATCCACGCTTGAGGACTACTCTCAGTCACTTCACACGAGAACTCTGTCTGGCTCCCCCCGCTCCTGTTCTGAGCAAGCTCGCGTCTACGTGGATGACGTGACCATTGAGGACCTGTCAGGCTACATGGAATATTACTTGTATATTCCCAAGAAAATGTCCCACATGGCAGAAATGATGTACACCTGAGAGCAAGAAGCTCATTACTGTGCTTTAACCAATGAAGGGTTGTCAGAGAGATTTAGTTAATGGCAGACCTTGCGGCCACTTTGTGTGAGAAGACATCTCCTTCTGCTCACTGTGCTTGCAATAAAAACTTTTCTTGGCATCTCAGTTAATCTTCATTCTTTAAATGTAATTCTCTGAGTTCTTACGTACCCACCAAGTCAAGCAGATCAAAAGAACAATCCCTCTCATTTACAAGTGTTCCTGGGGGATGAAGAAATGGTAATCGCTTGACTGGTAGCAGTGGGTCTGTGGGGAAAGCTTTTGAAAAACACTGCGTTTTTCAGATCTGTTTAAGATTTGGATGCCAAGGAGAATGAAATGTGGTTTTGTACCTGGACTGAACATTTGTCATGCTGTAGTTGCCAGCCCAGAGTATTAGAAGTTTTATAACTGGTTTAAACCATCTGATTTAACGCAAGATTTATTGTGTCTTTAAAGGTTTCCTATGTTATTGTTAAGCCAGAGATCTAAGGTTTAGATTCTATATGAATAAACTAGCTGGCCTGCCCTATATTGTTTGAGAGAATCATTAACCATCACTAAATAAACCCCTGCTGGTGCTCTTCATCCGAAGACATGTCACATGAAGTTTCTTACGTGAGAAGCAACTTGGAGTGGGCAGCTTCAGTTGGAGGGAGGGGGTGTGATGTTTGAAACTGCTGTGCATCTTCTCCGTCTCCGGCGTTTTAGTACATGTGGCATGTTTCAGTCACTTGCAGTGTAGATCTCATGCCTTGGTTTCAAATGTTCTAGATGAATATTATCTCTTTGTACTGCCGTCCTACCCCAGCAACCCCCAAAGAGAGTTTTATACATGCCATATCCTGTATTTAATGGCTGACCAGCCCACAGTTCCCTCCAAAGTTTGGTAAAAAAAAATCTATCCTGTTTCAGCTGGAGGATGAATCCCTCTCTTTTCCAGGTGGCTCCAAAGTGGATTTTACATAGGCCATGTGACTTGTAATTCGACCATCCTAAGCATACCCATCAAATTTAGTGAAAATTTGTCCAGCCATTTTAACATGTTAACAGAAGGTTTGTTTCACTTTTATTTAGATTACAAAATAGGTATTACTCTTCAGTAAAACATCTGACTAATTGTGGGGTTGATTCATGACAGTGGGGTCTGGGCTTCATAAATAAGTGATTTGTACTTGGAGGAGGTGGGAAGGGTATTTACTGGAACAGCCCTGAACTTAAGTAGTGAGAGACTGCAGCTAATTACTAGTTTAGGGTGGATTTAGTAGGATCTGAAGGCTCTGATTGGAGCAAGAGAGCTTTGTCATCACAGCGCTAGAAACTAACAGTTTTCTTAATGCTAACAGAAGGTACACGACTTCAGATATCTAAGGTAGCAGTTCTGAAACTTTTTGGTCTCAGGACTCTTCCACTTACAAATTTGAGGATCACAAAGAGCTCTTGTTTGTATGGTTTATATTTATCAATATTTACCATATTAGAAGTCAAAAGTAAGAAAATTTAAGACTGTATCACTTAATTTAAAAATAATGAAGAATCCACAAATCCATTTAATATAAATATATTTTTAATTGAAAAACAACTTCCAAAACAAATATTTAGTAAGAAGAGTGGCACTGTTTTACATTCTTGCAAATCTCTTTAATGTTGGGTTTAGTGGAAAACAGCTAGATTCTCATATTTGGTTCTGCATTCAATCTCTTGTGACATCACATGTAATGTGACCTCCGAAAAGCTCGGCAGTTGTGAGCGAATGTGCATGAAAAAGACAAATGCTGTGTTATTATGGAAGTAGCTTTGACTGCACAGATCCCCTAATAGAGTGGATTCCCAGACCACACCTTGAGAAGCATAATCCTAGGCCATTTGAGCTGGTTGTAAAAGTACCTACTCACACCCCTCCCCCCACCCCCTCCCCAACCTCCATAACTACTGTTTCACTTCACCTTTTTTACTAGAGAGAAGTGGAGCAAACTGACCTGAACATGTTACTTGAATTAAAATAGTTCCTAAGTCTCTTAAGTCCTTTTTAGTTTACTTTTCAAACCAGTGGTCTGTTTATTTACTTAATTGTGTGTATTAACTGAAAGTCACCAGAGAACAATGAATGATGCACATTTCTTTATATAAAGTTGTTAGGAAGGGTGTCAGGATTGAAAAGGACCAAGTTCCAAACTTGGATGAAAGCTTAGGCATTCCAGATTTGCGGGAAGGAGATGTAGGCAGTTACATCTCAGTCAAGATCTTCCTCAAAACATAAATCTTGAAGCCCTAAATTACTCTGCTCAAACCCTATTGGGCGAGCTTTAATATGTGTCCCTGATTAGAACATTTGACCTTTTCTGAGTGCATCTTATGGGACCAATGTTTGTCAAATGCATCCTGGAAAATGGGTTCAGGCTGTGGCTTGAGAAATTTTTACTCTGATGTTTTGGAAAGCGGCATCCTGACATGTCCCTTTATTTAATAACAAGTGCTGACAACACACCAGGCACATGTCCTCGGTGGAGAAAATGCTACAGAGAGAAAAGGATTAGGCGAGAGTAAGGGTTCGGGCAGGGAGAGGGGTTGCTATTTTAATTGGGGTGGTCAGAGAAGCTTCTGTGAGGAACTGACATTTGAGCAGAGACCTGAAGAAAGCTAGGGAGTGAGCCATATGAATATTTGGGGGAAGAGCATTCCCTGTAGAAGGACAGCAAGAATATCTGTGGCTTGAAGCAGGTAAGGTTACAGAAGCATGAGTTAGGAGCAGATCGTGGAGGCCCTTGTAGGCCATTTTAAAAACGACTTTGACTCCTGAGGATATAAGGGAGCCTTTGAGGGGGTTTGGAGGAGAGGAGACACATATCAGACTTGTCTTTTATTTTTATGTTTTTAAGCTCTCTATTGGAATATAATTGCTTTACATTGTTGTGCCAATTTTTGCTGCACACCCAAGTGAATCAGCTGTATTTATACGTATATCCCCATATTCCCTCCCTCCTGTGACTCCCTCCCACCCTCCCTATCTCAGCTCTCTAAGTCATCACCCATCATCAAGTTGATCTCCCTGTGCTATGCAGCAACTTCCCACTAGCTATCTGTTTTACATCTGGTAGTGTATATATGTCAGTGCTACTGTCTCACTTCGTCCCAGCTTCCTCTTCACCACCCCACCCCCATGTCAAGTCCGTTCTCTACATCTGCATCTTTATTCTTGCCCTGTCACTGGGTTCATCAGTACCATTTTTTTAGATTCCATATATATGAGTTAGCATACGGTATTTTTCTATTTCTGGCTTACTTTGCTCTGTATGTCAGTCTCTAGGTCCACCCACCTCACTACAAATAACTCAATTTCATTCCTTTTTATGGCTGAATAATATTCCATTGTATATATGTGCCACATCTTCTTTATCCCTTCATCTGTAGATGGGCTTTAGGTTGCTTCCATGTCCTGGCTATTGTAAATAGTGCTGCAATGAACATTGTGGTACATGTTTCTTTTTGGATTATGGTTTTCTCTGGGTATATGCCCAGTAGACTTGTCTTTTAGAGAGAGCACTGGCTGCTCTGTAGACTAAGAGGGGAGCCATGAAAAGGAAGGGAAGGAACAGGTGGCTACTGTAGTAAATCAGGCAATGGTTTCTAGTGCCTCAGACACTTGGCAGTGCAGGAGAGAAGACGTATTCCAGAATTATTTTGAAGGTAGAGCTGATGGATGTAGGGTGTGAGAGAAGGATTGGAATTAAGGATGACTCCAAAGGTTTTAATACACTGGGAGTTGGCTGGAGGAGCAGATCTGGGAGGAGACTTTGAGACTTTGGTTTTGATCTTGGCAAGTCTGAGAAGCTTATGAGATACCACGTAGAGATGCTGAGTCGGCGATTGGACATGTGACTGAAGACGGAGAGATACAGGCTGGCTATACAGGGTTAAGAGCCAACAGGATGTGGGTGTCAATGAAAGCTCTGCAGCTGAAGACCACCTAGGAAGTAAATGTGGATAATCAGTCAGAGGACCAAGCTCTGGGTCATTTCCAAGGTACAGAGCTCAGGGGAATGAGGAGGAACCAGCAAAAGACTTGAGTTGGAAGCAGCCAGTGAGGCAGGAGCAGAACCAAGAGGCGAGCCCTAAAAGCCGAATCAAAAAGCATCTCGAGAAGGGAGTTGTCAGCCACCAAATAATGCAGAGAAGGGAAGATGAGGACACCTAATATGTGCAGATGCTGGACGTACAAAAAGAAGAGTGCCAGGCAGGCACTTAGGAGGTGTTCATGCCCTTTTCTTTCTTTCTTTCTTTCTTTCTTTTTGAATGAAGATAATCTTTGCTTCAAACGGCTCATAGTTTGGGGGAGGAGCCAGCATGTGGGAAGGCACATAACCCAGCTAGGTAACTTGTCTGGGGAGGTGAGGCTTCAGCTACGTTTTCGATGGCTGAGAAGGAACTCAAGTGGATTTCTGTGTGCCTTTCTTCTCTCTGTTCTGCATGTTCAGTCCCCTCCTCTCCACCCTCCCTAGGAAGCAGCCACGCTTAGACAAAAATAGATGAAACAAGTGACTGTCCCCTCTGACAAAAGAACAGAACCATGGAGTGAGAAAAAAAGCTGTGAAAAAGAGAGAATGGGATAGCTACCTTTCAAAACAGTTTAAAATCCCTTCCAAGTTGAGTACATTCTCTTTGGTCTGAAGAACTTGTTTTTCCTAAGACAAATCTTTTGCAATGCACTTAGGGCCACCAGGGGTCTCCCTTTCCCTGAAACGCACTGGTTTAAAGGGACATGCAAGAACGTGTTGCGGGGCCAGTAACCAAATTTGGCAAAGAATTTACTTAACCTTTTAAGAAATCAAAGTGTCCCTTTACCAGTAACATAGTTTATCAGTTTAAAAAGGGAAAAATCACAGGGTAATGTTGAGTCAGCATGCATTGGGAAGAGTAAGGAGTGCTTCGATATTTAGGGGGTGATTCTTCCCTCTTTGGGGGGTATTTTATTAAGCATGATAGTTTGAAAAGCAACTTGTCATGTGAGGATAATGTTGATATTAGCTAACATTTATTAGGTGTTTAGTCTGTTCTAAGCCTTTTGACAGCATTAACTCACATAATCCTCACACAGCCACATAAGGTACATACTATTATCCTGAATACTAAGAATCCTTCAAGATAGGTACTTTTACAGATGAAGAATTTGTGGCTTAGAGAAATTAACAACTGGTCCAAGGTCACACAGCTTGTGAGGGGCAGAACTGGGATTTGAACACAAATCTAACTCCAAAAGTATCTACCTGACACAGCGGATGGTAAGTAAATGGATGCATGAATTTGTACATTACTAAGAAACTTTCTTAATTTGAAAACATACAGTGGTTCTTTTTTATTTATTTATTTATTTTTTGGGGGGTACACCAAGTTCAATCATCTGATTTCATACACACATCCCCGTATTCCCTCCCTCCCTCGACTACCCCTCACCCTCCCCATCCCCGTCCTCTAAGGCATCATCCTTCCTCAAGTTGAACTCCCTTTGTTATACAGCAACTTCCCACTGGCTATCTATTTTACAGTTAGTAGTATATATATGTCTATGCTACTCTCTCACTTCGTCTCAGCTTCCCCTTCACCCCCCGCCCCCCCAAACCTCGAGTTCTCCAGTCCATTCTCTGCATCTGCGTCCTTGTTCTTGTCTTGTCACTGAGTTCATCAGTACCATTTTGAGATTCCGTATATATGAGTTAGCATACAATATTTGTCTTTCATACAGTGGTTCTTAACCAGGAATGGGAGTCAGATTCGCCTGAGGAGCTTTTAAAAAGAATGCAAGAGCCCAAGCCTTCTCCCAAGACAATCTAATTCAGTAGGTTGGGGATGGGGTGGGATTCTGCAATCTGTTCATGTTTTTAAGTTCCACAGATGATTCTTACGGTAGGGAACCACCGTAGGGAGCTGTACCGATGAACAGTGGCTACACTTATGTAGGCGGAACAGCTCGCTAGAACACAGTAGCCACCCAGCCATAGAACAGGATTATGCTGATTTGCCCAACATTTAACTACAAAGGGTGTTGAACTCAAACTCGTCTGGCTTCCAGTTTGAGATGCTCTTTCCTCTCCCCTGGAGAGCGGAGCTGGAAAGAAACATGCAATTTTCCAAAGACCCATCAGAAGTGGCAACAGCAGAACTCTCTGGGGGCATCATTAAGGTGCTCTCAGCAGTGAATTGTGCAAGCAGGCTGTTGGTCAACCTGCTGAAGGGGTGAGTCACAACCCAGATGATACAGTCTTTATTGCTTTTTGCTGCATGTCAGCTTGGCAAAGAGCCAGCAATGGAGAGCTCGGAGGCTAGGTGTTTCTTCCTGGGGGTGAAATGTGGGCAGGGAAGGGCTCTTTAAGGCAGGGGGCTGTGAACAAGGAAGGAACCAAGTGATAAGAACCAGGATTGGCTGGGGTGAAGGGAGAGAGCCTTTGCTATTCATTTCTTAAACAGGAACACATCTTCTGCGGTGACTTTACGTGGCCTAGGTCACTGTGGGATCTGGAGTATGAGAGATAAGTTGAAGTCAGATAATAATAGTTGAATAATCTCAAGTGCCTTCTGAGCTTGTTTTTTGGTGATTTCTATCCTCCTTTTCCCCCATGATCCTCCCCCCACCCCACCCCCTACACACAGCTTCCTGTTCTTGGTGGCTCCCACATTTCCCAGAACTACTCTGTGTTCCTGTTAACCCTGGGCTCAGTTGGAATTTCCAATCTTTAGCCTTGTCCACTGCCCCTCATCATGGAGATTTATTTGTCCCTTTTACTGGGGTTTGGTGGGAACCTGAGCGCTGATCAGTCCCATTACTCTTGACCCTGTGCCAAGAGTTTTCTGAAGTCTGGCCTCCTAGGCTCTTAGGACAGCACAGCAAAAGAGAGCCTGGAAAGGGCATTAAAAAAAATCATGATCCTTGAGTATTTCTGAGACGACCTCATTCCAATTCAACAAGCAACGCTGTGTCTCAGAGCTAGAGAGAGGAGGGTAGGCTCCCCGCCCTTCAGAAGAGAGAGAGGGAGTGATCCACGGCCCGCGCTTCTTGCACTGGGTTCTTCCCGGGGTTTTCCCAGGCTTGGGGGTGGGGAGAGAATTTGGGGCTGTGCTAGACTCAGGTTTGCTTTATCTTCCCGACTCTGTCTCCAGAACCTCACCTCTCTTCCTAAGTTCCTTCCTCTGCTCTCAAAAACGTATGTGAACCCATGTCCCGTTCCTTTCTCTTTAGGTCACCAGATTCCTTTATGGGGTTGGCAGTGGTGCTCTAATAGCCCCAGGTCCTGCTGGGGCATTTTAGTGGTGCTGGGGCTGAGATTTGCCAAGCTCTACGCTCTGGGGGATTTTAAGTGTTTCAGGACTGGGTGGTCTGCGGGTCTTCCTCTCCCCTCCCTGCTCGCAGGCTCAGGGACCAGGAAGGTGGAAAGGAGCTCTTACCCAAGAGAAGAAAGCCGCCAAATCTCCCCAGCTGCCCACGCTTAGTTCTCAGCTTCCCTTCCTCATCCCTCCAGCCACTCCCTGAGTCTGGAGCGCTAGCCCGGTTTGAAACACCCCTCCCGCTTTGAAGGAGGCTGGGCCAGCCAGGGGGTTATTTTTGGGAGCAGCTTCTGAGATCCAATGGCCTTGTTAGGGCAACACTGACCTTTCCATCCTAGGAGGAGGGCAGGATTGGAGAGGGGCGGGGCAGGGGCGGGGGGATCACAGACCCGCACACCCATGGGGGTGGAGGAGAAGGGGGCCAGCCGGCTGCAGGAATTCAGCCTCGGGCTGGGGGCTGTCACCGAGGGGGAATTTCTCCTCTTTGAAAACGAACTGGGGACCCCTCCACCCCACCCCTTTCACTGAACTTCTTAAAGGGATCACACCGTTTTTGCTTTGACTCCATGGAAGCCAGGTTTGGGACACTCCGTGGAGACCGTGAACCTCTCCTTCCTGCTTCCTTCCCAGCTGGCAGCCTTCTTCTGGTTGAGTGAGTGGGGGCCTCCCAGGCATGGCACTGACCAGCCGACCCAGTGCTGACTTGGCTCCTGGGTTCCTTCAGCCTCTGGTGGCATCTCGCTTACCCCCTCCTGAGGTGCGGTAAGTCGGGGGGCCCAGCCCTGAGCTGCTTGGAGAGAGTCACTGGCACTCCCCATCACCCTCTCCCCGAAGCTGGAGGATGGTGAGGTGGTCAGGGGCTATGAGGAGATGAGCGGGGGCCGCTTTGACTTTGATGATGGTGGGTCATACTGTGGGGGCTGGGAGGGGGGAAAGGCCCACGGGCATGGACTATGCACCGGTCCCAAGGGCCAGGGCGAATACTCAGGCTCCTGGAACTTTGGCTTTGAAGTGGCGGGTGTCTACACCTGGCCCAGCGGAAACACCTTCGAGGGATACTGGAGCCAGGGCAAGCGGCATGGGCTGGGCATAGAGACCAAGGGACGCTGGCTCTACAAGGGCGAGTGGACACACGGCTTCAAGGGACGCTACGGCACCCGGCAGAGCAGCAGCAGCGGTGCCAAGTATGAAGGCACTTGGAACAATGGCCTGCAGGACGGCTATGGCACGGAGACCTACGCAGATGGAGGTGAGCCCAGCCTGGGGCCTGTGGACCTGGGGGAGGGGCCTGGCAGGGTGGGGGAGCCAGGTTGAGGGTGGGAAGAGCCAGGGGCAGTACAGCACCGAATCAGAGGGGCCAGGATGTTATTTGCTGTGTGGCATTGGGCAAGGGGCTCCATCTCTTTCTGCATCCATTTCCTTGTTAGTAAATGTGGGGCCAGTAATGGAGCTATTGAGAGGACTGGCAGGAGCATTTAGTGCAAGGCCTGCCATAGTATTACACATTCAATAAGACACTACTGCTACTGTTGCATGCTAGGTGTACAAACAGATGTGGAATATACTCTATAAGAATTGGCATCTAATGTCAACTTTGCCATGAAAATTATTTTCAATCAATAGATCACAAAGTGTTCATTCATTCATCCATCTACCCACCCACCCATCTATCCATCCATCCATCCACCCATCTATCCATCCACCCATCCATCCATCCATCCACCCATCTATCCATCCATCCATCCACCCACCCACTCATCCATTCATCCATCCATCCATCCATTTATCTGTTCTTCCAACCATTCATCCATCCATCCATCTATCCATTCACCCATCTGTCCATCCATCCATCCGTCCATCCATCCATCCATCCATAAGAATCCTTTTGGTTAGTGCATATTTCTGTAGTACCACCTATTCATCAGGCATTGCAAAAAGGGTTTGACATAAAGAGGAATAAGATACAGCTTATGGGTTCAAAGATAGGCTTGTAGACAAACAATTATACACAAATAATCACAGAGTACTATGGCAGAAAAGAGAAGCTAGATTTGAGGAGGTCAGGGGATGCTTTCGAGAAGGTGACATCTGAACTGAATCTTGATGGGAAAATGATGTTTGTGAGGTATATAGAGAGGGGCCTCAGGTGCACAATGGGCTCCTGACTGGGTTACTAATTGGTGGATGTCTGGCGAGGGCCCGCCCTTGAATGCATCTGGATGTTAACAGGTTGTGTCCCCGGAGTTTCCGTGGCACAATGGCGGCTACGCAGCCCTGGCTGGAATTGGACAAAATCTGGCTCCATGTTTCCTAATTTGGTGACCTTGAGCTGTTTGTGGAAGCTCTGCAATTCAGTGCAAATCAGTTCACCAGATGTTTATGCTGGACGCAAAGCACTGGGGACAAGCAGAGAGTAAGCCTCAGCTTCTCCAGTTACCGAATGAAGATGATCCTTGTGTGTTCACTGGGCATCCGTTACCCATGCAAAGTGGTGCATGTATGCATGTGCTGAAAGTTCCTTCCCTTCCCTCCTTCCCCTCCCCAAACCAGGATGTGTGTGTGTGTGTGTGTGCGTGTGTGTTGGGGTCCTGGATGTGAGTCACAGGCACACACATTTCTGGGAAACTACAGGCTAGTGTCGCAATAGGTCTAAAACAGGGGAAACCCCTCCATTCATTCATTCATTCATTCACAGAGCACCAACTATGTGTCCGACAGCGAGTCCCAGGGGCCAGAGCAGTGAGCAAGCAATGTCCTCAGGGATTTCCCTGTCTAGTGAAGAAGACAGAAAGAAACCGGAAAACAAACATATATGCCATTTCCAGAAGTTACTAGTGTTATGAAAAAAATAGTGGAGAAGGAGGAGGGTGATGTTTTTAGATGGGGGGTGGGGGGCAGTCTGAGAAGTAAGGTGAAAAGCACTGGGGAGGGAGGGAAGACCCCAGGCAGAGGGCATGGTGACTGCAAAGCCTCTGAGGCAGGACCGAGAGGCACGCAGCAAGAACACGGGGCGGCGGGAACCGCGTGAATGAGGCCGACAGGCCCGGTTGCCCGGGCTGCGGCTGGGGTTGCGGGCACGGGCAGGCCATGTAGAGTTGCAGGGCCCTGGGTTTTAGCCTAGGTGTGTCCAGGAGCCCTTCAGGCCAGGTCATCGGAAGGCCCGCCCCTCTGGTTTGTCAGAAGCCCAGACTCTGCTCCAGAATGAGACAACCCCACATGCAGGGAACCTGGAAACCTCAGAGATGCTCTCCCCTGGGTGCAACCCTCCCGAATTAGATGTGGCTACTGCTTCGGAAAATCTCTTCAATCAACCTGTCATCAGTTCTCCCAGGGGTTGTCAAGGACCTGCCCTTTGCCCCATCCTGGGCAGTGCTGAGGGGAATGTGGACAAATAAGATCCTGTGATTAGGGACGTCTGGGAGTCGGGCAGCCCTGGATTATTATTTCGTCTCTTGGAGCTTTAGTTTCCTCATCCCTAAAATGGATTTATACTAATCTCTCCTAAGATTTCTCATGGGATGAATGTGTAGTTGCTATTATTACTATTAACTATCATTAATGCATTCAATAAATATTTATTGAGTGATTATTCGATATGGACCATTTTAAAAGTCTGTATCGAATTTGTTACAATATTGCTTCTGTTTTATGTTTTGGTTTTTTGGCAGTGAGGCAGGTGGGATCTTAGCTCCCCATCCAGGGATCAGACCCACAGCCCCTGCATTGGAAGGCAAAGTCTTAACCACTGGACCACCAGGGAGGTCCCTCTTGAGTGATTATTGGGAAGCCAGCACTATACAATACTGGGCGTGTGGTGGGCAGGGGGAGGGGATGGGGGGGAGGAGTGTAGAAATGAACAGGATGGGAAAGGTCCCTGCCTTCCAGAGAATCTAAGAGGAAATTGTGTTGGGTGCCAAGCAGGGATGTGCTGGGGACTAAGGGAGAAGGAAGCAGGCTGCTAACCAGACTGAGGCAATCAGGGAGGCTTCCTGCAGTAAGTGGCAAGTGGGGCTCTGAAGTATGGAATGAACCAGGTGACAAGGGTGGCGGACATGTGCTCCAGGTGGAGAGAACAGCGTACAAAGACTCTGAGGTCCAAAGCTTGCCATCCAGTGGGGATCAAGCTGAAACTTGTGTGTTATCCCCAGTTTTGAGAATTGCTCATCAAATGTCCCCTTTCCTTCACTCCCTACCTTTCCTTGCAGTCCAATGTTACAGGTGTCTACCTGCTCCAAAAAAACCAAAGAAAAGAGTAGATTTCCAAACCAGAGGTGTCGACCCATTGGCAAAGTCAATTTAGTGGGTCATGACCTGCATTTAAAAAAATGGAAGAATAGAACAGAACAGAATAGAAAATATCAGAGTGTTTCATAGAGGATGAGATAAAGTATTGTTTCCTGAAATGTTTGTTCAGTTGGAGATGTATGTATATATATATAGTGTGTGTGTATTAAAATGTCTGTGTTTACGTGTGTGTCAAGATTCAAATATATTTTTTACTGCAGGTCATGGTCAAAAAAGTTTGAATATCACTGTTCTAGAGTGACTTGACCTGGCATCTTCATGGAAGCCCCTACCATTCCTAAATCCACAGACCTTCCCTCTCCCCCATGCTTGTCGCTTTGGCTAGAAGTTAAGCTCCAATTCTTTGGTGGGAAGCAGTCAAGGCAAAGGAGCTCCAGCCTCCCAAACCCTGCCCTAAGCATCCTGGCACCCCTCCCCCGCCTATAGCCCCACATTCCTCCCCTGGCCATATATAGCAAAGCTAAAAATAGCTGCTGACTTAAAGCCCAAAGCCAGCGCACACCCGGTCCTTAAGTAGTAATGCGCTGTGTGACTGCCTGGCGGTTTCTACCCCAGAGACCCACAGACTCCAGGACTAGAAGGGCCACTAGTGATCTTTGCTTTCCGCAGATTTTGACCTGGGCCTGAGCCTTGGCCACTGAGGCCCATAAACGTCCTGACACTGCAGACAAGATGTGTGCAGATGTGCGTGGATGGTCTGTGTCTTTCTTGGAGGTATTTCCAAAGAGCTGTGAGATCCTCCAAGTAATATGGTGCTGAAATACATTCGAGAACCATGGATCTAACTCAATAATACCTTCCCCAAAATGTGTAGTGGGAAAAACCAAGCCCAAGGTTGACTTTTTTTCATAAAGTTAATAATAAAAATAATAATAATTAATGTTTTCGGAGTACGCACGATGTGCCAGGTGCTAATCTTGGCACGTGGCATGTGTTGTGTTACTTAAATTTTCACAGTAACCTTATGGGGAAGTACTGTTATTACCCCTATTTTATAGACAAGGAAACTGAGACAGATAGTATATTCTCTCCTGTGGTCCTCTAGCTGATAAGAGGCAGAGATGGAATTTGATCATTGTAAGTGATAATTAAATATTTTATACATATTATGAATCAATATTTTAATAAATGACAGACAACTATACAAAATAAACAGGACTGGCTATATGATTTGCGGGACACAGTGCAAAATGAAAATTCTGGGGCCCTTCTTTAAAATCAGTAAGAATTTCAAGCTGGTGACGAGATAGCATTAAACCAAGTTCAGGGCTCTTCTGAGCACCGAGTCCTGTGTGACTGTACCAGTTGAATGCCCGTAATGCCAGCCTTGAGAATAGTAACAACTGTCTCCACCATTTGTTGAGTCTTTACTAGTTTTTATCAGGCTCTGTGACGATAGTAATGACGGTCTCTACCATTTACTGGTCTTTATCAGGCTCTGTGCTAAGAATCGTACACTCGTATTATTGTTTTTTTTTAATTTTTATGGCATTATAGTTGATTTACAATGTTGTGTTAGCTTCAGGTGTACAGCAAAGTGAATCAATGAGACATATACATATATCAACCCCCTTTTAAGTTTTTTTAATTTTTAAAATTTTTAAAATTTTTTAATTTTTATTTTTAATTTATTTTTATTTATTTTATTTATTGGCTGTGTTGGGTCTTCGTTGCTGTGTGCGGGCTTTCTCTAGTTGCAGAGAGCGGGGACTACTCTTCGTTGTGGTGAGAGGGCTTCTCATGGCTGTGATTTCTTTTGTTTCACAACACGGGCTCTAGGCGCACAGGCTTCTGTAGTTGTGGCTCATAGGCTCTAGAGCGTAGCCTCAGTAGTTGTGGCACACGGGCTTAGTTGCTCTGCGGCATGTGGGATCTTCCCGGACCAGGGCTCGAACCCCTGTCCCCTGCATTGGCAGGCGGATTCTTAATCACTGCACCATCAGGGAAGCCCCTCGACCCCCTTTCTTAAAAGATTCTTTTGCCATTTAGGCCATTACAGAGTATTGAGTAGAGTTCCCTGTGCTTTACAGCAGGTCCTTATTAGTTATCTGTTTTATGTATAGGAGTATGTATATGTCAATCCCAACCTCCCAACTTGTTATTAAGGCTCCTTAACAAGCCTCTCATCTACTACACTAGTGGCTTTCAAATTTTTATGACTACAACCCACTTTAAGATATGCATCTCCCATTGTAATTCTATGCACACACACACACAAATGTAAAACTGAACCAAGTCATCATGAAACAATATTTGTCTTCCTATATGCTGTCCTTGCTATTTTCTCTTTTATGAGATATTATTGATAGAATTATTGTTCTCTCTTGTCGAGAGAATTAAGTGATGCACTGATATACAGAAAATACTTAGAACAGAGTTAGGTATGTGCTTAGTGCTTTTATTATTATTATTACATGCTGAAAAGATGATATCTTTATGTTTATGATGACTGGGTCAAAAATGCAAATTTCTATGCTCTGGATACAGATTTCTTTGTCCTGCCCAAAGCTGATGACTTAAACTCATTTTAGCCCAATTGACTCTGAACACAGGAGCTAAATGAATTAGCCAGGCTAAAGGCCTGAGTAATACCTGCTGTCATGTGATCAGGGCCTGTGATATGTGTTCCTTGAAGCAACCTAACCTCCATATTTCTTATATACTTGCTAGCAAAGGAGTATCATTTCTATTGATCTATGTGTCTATCTTTGTGCCAATATCATGCTGCCTTGTTTACTGGGGCTTTAAAACAAGTCTTTATTTTTTTAATTTTTTAAAAATTTTTATGGGGGTATTGTTGATTTACAATGTTGTGTTAGTTTCAGGTGTACAGCAAAGTGAATCTGTTATACATATACATATATCCATTCTTTTTTAGATTCTTTTCCCACATAGGCCATTACAGAGTGTTGAGTAGAGTTCCCTGTGCTATACAATAGGTCCTTATTAATTATCTATTTTATATGTAGCAGTGTGTATATGTCAGTCCCAATCTTCCATAAAATAAGTTTCTATATCAGAGTAAATCCTCCAACTTTGCTGTTCTTGTTCAAGACTGGATTATTCTAGATCATTTCCATCTCAGTATACATTATAAAATCAGCTTGTCAAATTTTGTTAATTAATTAATTAATTTTTATTTATTGGCTGCATTGGCTCTTCGTTGCTGCGCACAGGCTTTCTCTAGTTGTGGCGAGTGGGGGCCACTCTTCATCGTGGTGCACGGCTCCTCATTGCGGTGGTTTCTCTTGTTGCTGTGCATGGGCTTTAGGTGCGCGGGCTTCAGTAGTTGTGGCTCACGGGCTCTAGAGCACGGGCTCAGCAGCTTTGGTGCACGGGCTTCGTTGCTCTGTGGCACGTGGGATCTTCCCAAATCAGGGCTCGGACTCATGTCCCCTGGATTGGCAGGCAGATTCTTAACCACTGCACCACAGGAGAGGCCTCTATCTTGCCAACTTCTATTAAAAAAGCCTGATAGAAATTTGATTAAAAATGCATTTGATGGATTGTGCTGAGGTATATTCAGCACAACTTCACAATTAAGCATAAGAACCAAACTCTTGGGACTTCCCTGGTGGCGCAGTGGTTAAGAATCCTCCTGCCAATGCAGGGGACACGGGTTTGATCCCTGGGCTGGGACGATCCCACATGCCTCGGAGCAACTAAGCCCGTGCTCCACAACTACTGAGCCCGTGCTGTATAGCCCGTGAGCCACAACTACTGAAGCCCGAGAGCCTAGAGTCCATGCTCTGCAACAAGAGACGCCATTGCAATGAGGAGCCCGCTCACCACCACGAAGAGTAGCCCCTGCTCAGCATAATTAGAGAAAGCCCGTGTGCAGCAACGAAGACCGAACACAGCCAATAAATCAATTAATTTAAAAAAAAGAGAGAGGACAAAACTTCACTAGAGAATTTGAGAGACCCGCCCACATAGGTCTATGGAAACTGCCTATCTCGTTGCTTTTTAAATTCTTTTTCCATTTTATTGGATCCTAGTTCGTTTGCTAACAATTTGCTGCATTGTTCATACTGATGCAATTATTACATTCTTTTTATTGCATGATTATGAGTAAAATAATTACAGAAAAAATGCATTTGCTCTATACATCAATTTGGAGAGAACGGACATCTGATATCCCTATTTATTTAGGTCGTCTTTAATTTCACTCAGCAATGTTTTAGAGTTTTCAACGTCTTGCACTTTTTTTGGAGTAAAATCAACACGCATTTTATTTTCTTATTATAAATGGCATTTTAAATTTCATTTTTCTTATTGGTCATTGCTAGGTTATAGACATACAGTTAGTTTGCACATCACCTTTCAATCCTTTCACCTTGCTGAACTAGTTTCTTAGTTTTGGTGAAATCTTTTGGTTTTGTTTTTCAGATTTAAAAGGAACGTCTTTTAATTTAAAATTTTTTGATTACTATTAAACCTTAAGTATAGAAGTCCTAAGAGAATCTGATGGGACTAAAGGAGGCACGTGATACTTAAGCACTTGGGGCTTAGATTAGCCAGATCTGGATCCAAATCCCAGTGGGGCAACTTCATAATTCTACAAACATAGGCACATCATGTGACCTCTTTCATCTTCCATTTCCTTTTTTCCATGAGGAATGTCAAAATCTCCCTCAAAATATGATTGAAACAATGAATTGAGATAAGACATAAAAAGGATTTAGCAGGATGCCTGGCACAGAGGAAACGCTGAAACGCATATTCTCTTTTCTGTGTTTCCTTCACAGTCCAAAGGGTGAATTCACTCAGGATGGCCTGAACCACAGCAGCCTCTGTTCGGGGAAGAATATCTCAGTACAAAACCTAGCTTTTGATTTTGGAGCATTTAAGAAGCTAAGAATTTGATTCGATTAGTTCTGCCTTGGGCCCTGCCAGGGTAGACGGAACCCATGTCAGGCATGATTCTGTTTCGAATGCAGAATCAGCATAATTTAACCTCATCTTGAAAATCTCATGTCCTAGTTCACAGCCAGGGGTCAGCATGACAGCCGGCTGGGTTGCTGTCACAGCAGCTTCTTGGCATTTATTTGGGACCCCAGAGGAGCAGAGCAGACCCTCAGTAAGACAGGGAAGTGGATGTCACTAGTCCTTCCTCTTTGCAGCCTTGTTTTCTGGGATGCCTGTGTCCAGTTGGCCAAATCTCCCCAGACGTGCCCCTGTCCAAGGCCAGGCCCTTGGCATTCATTGAGCTGGCTTGTTTCCAGGGCCTGCTAATTTCGTGTCCCCAGCAGCTGTTCTCTGGACTAGCCCTGGCTGCCACACCTTTGTGAGGAATGTCCAGTCTCATTTTCTAAGGGCCCTGATTGAGGGCAGGGTGCAGGGTGAGGGAGACAGGCTTGCTTCCTGCCATAGACCAGAGGGCCGTCCCTGTTCTCTCCTTTCTCTTCCCAAGCTGGAGCCGCAGAGTAGATGGGTATTAGGTCTGGTCACAACTAGGGCCCCTACTTACTCCTGCATAACTGGGAGTCTACTGGCCCCGACCCGCCTGGGAGAACCCCCAGGTCAATCCAGAAACCCCTCCCCTAAGGCGAGTAGTGGATACCTTGTGCCTAGAGGTATTCAACCAAGTGCTGCTGACCATTGTGTAGAATGGGGGCCACACCCTGGGGCCTGAGGGCGGCCTGCAGCCTGCAGGAAATGCTCTGTGTGGCAAGCACAATGTTTTTCTTACATTTATTTTTTAAATTAAATTTGAATCCTTTATGGATACCATCTTAACAAAGTGATCCAATTTCACATCATTGATGACAGGACAACCGGACAATAGGGGCCCTTGTTGGGATGTACAGAAAAGGACACAACATCCCCTATATCATATTCCTGCTGGAAAGGCGTGGATGCGGGTAGTTCACGCAGGGCCTGGTAGGCCATTGTAAGAATCCGGCTTTTACCCTGAGAAAAATGGGGACCATAAAAGCGACATGCTTTGACTCTGTTTAAAGGGATTCCTTTGGCTACTGTGTTCAGAGACCATTTGGGGACAAGGAGGTGATGCAGAAGGGTAGAAGCAGGGAGATCAGTTAGTGCGTTTATTGCACTGATCCAGCTGAGACGCAACGATGGTTTGGGCCACCATCCTAGAGCGGCAGAGGTGGGGAGAAGTGGTTGAACTTCCGGTCTGTTTTGAAGCTGGAGCCAATAGGTTGGGCTGATAGATTGCATACGGGGAGTGAGAGGAAAAGGAGGCAAGGAAGGTTCCAAGGCTTTGGCCTGAGCTGCAAAGGATGGCGTTACCCTGAACTGAGATGGGATGAGGGTTTGAAGAGGGACGGTCAGGAGCTGGCTGTTGGATATTGAGGGTGAGCGTGCCTGTTAGACACGCCGTGTGGGCATGAGGGCTGTGGGCAGGCCGGCACACAGACAGGGAGCCCTGAGTGACCAGTTGGGAGTCTGAAGCCAGGCCCCTCTCCCCTCGATCCCTTTTGCCTCCCCCACACTCAGTTATTTCTGGCTTCCAAGGCCCTCGGTGTTGCTGAGCTGACCCAGGGCCTGGCAAAATGCTTTTCCCCCCAGGCCCCAGGATTGTCAACATCCAGGCAGTGTCACTTGATTAATCCCGGCTTCTTGTGCAAGCTGGGGGAGCAGCCTCTCTGTGTGGGGGTGGAGGAACGCTGTGGGCTGCGGGGACTTGTCGTACGTCCACTGCAACTGGCCCCTGATCCCGGGAGCTGGTCACACACGCCGCCAGCTCCTCTGCTTTGGGTCGCCAGTTGGTGATCCTGGGAAACCGGAGACAGTGTAGCTTTGATGGGAGGTAGCATCTGGGGGCCACAGGAAAGGACTTCAGGACCACCTTGCAGGCGAGCCAGAGAGCCAGGCCTTGGGATTGTTACAGGAAAAACAGAATGCCATCTATATGTTCACCCAAAGGGACTGTCAATCAATTCATCAGACCATGCCAGGCAGTCCTAAAACCATTAAAAAGACAGAGTCATAACTATAACTCAATAAAGTTTTTTTTTTAAAGACAGAGGAAAAAAAAAAAAAGAAAAGAAAAAGAGAGACAGGGATTTCCCTGGCAGTCCCGGTCGTTAAGACTCTGCACTTCCAGTGTGGTGGGGTGCAGGTTCGATCACTGGTGTGGGAACTAAGATCCTACATGCTGCATGGCTCGGCCAAAAAAAAAAAAGACAGAGACCCACATATACTCACATGGAAAGAATCTAGGGCATTTTAAGCGAACAAGAGCCACTGGACAAATAAGAGTGCCTACTATGTTCAGGGCCGTGTTCTCATTGAGGGGGAGAGAGGTAGGGTGGGGCACAGCTAATCTTTTAGTTCACTTGTGATATGTATAGGCTTGTAAATTAGTAGAAAAAGTCCTGGAAGGACTGAAATTGTTAAATGTGATTAACCCTGGAGAGACAGTACAAGAGATTTTATTTTATTTTATTTTATTTTATTTTATTTTATTTTATTTATTGGTTGCGTTGGGTCTTTGTTATTTCTCTAGTTGCGGAGAGCAGGGGCTGCTCTTCGTTGCAGTGAGCCAGCTTCTCATCTTGTTGCGGAGCACGCAGGCTTCAGTTGTTGTGGCGCATGGCCTTAGTTGCTGCAAGGCAGGTGGAATATTCCTGGACCAGGGCTCGAACCCATGTCCCCTGCATTGGCAGGTGGACTCTTAACCACTGTGCCACCAGGGAAGTCCCAAGAATTTTTATTTTAAATACTCCTCTGTTGTTTGAATTTTATGCAATGAACATGTGCAAATTTGTAATTTTTTCAGAAGTGCTCTCCCCCCAACACATAAACATTTATATGTGGACATGCTAAGAAGCCTTCAGGGTACAAAAAGAGTTTGGGGGCTTTAAGCAGAGTCCCCCAGAATCCAGGCTCAGATCCCAAATGATCTCCCTTTGTTCTGCCCTACTCTGGGGTATTCAGCTCCTCAAGGCAAAGCAGGATTGAAAGAGCAAGCAAGGCAGGTGATCTGTTCTTTAGTCCCAGCTGAGCTACTGCCTGGCTGTGTGGCCTTAGGTAGGTCCTTCTACCTCTTTGTGCCTAAGCTTCCTCCCCTATATAATGAGGGGCTGAACCACACTTGCTCCTGGAGGTAAGTCGATTTCTCTCACATGCAACATCAGCTACTTGACTGTGGCTGCCCGGAGAAGTGGTGAGTGGAGACTGCTCGGCCATATTAGGATTCAGCATCATGATTGATTAGCAATGTCTGTTGTGGACACAGGATGGGGAAGAGGTAGCCCATGTGACAGATGACTTGTTGCCTTGGACTAGATGCTCTTCAAGGTCCACTCAAGCTGCACCCTTCTTGGAATTGAAATATCCTCACTTACCCCTAAGGTGAGATTATCTATGACCACATTGTACATGTGCAGATATCAGGAATGTGACAGTCTGTATTAGCTACAGGGTGCTGGCACTAGCCACTACTAGTGCATGACAGCCCATTGTTAAGTTTTCAGGAATTTTGCAAGCTGGCTGTTCAACTGTTGGTAGCTTAACTGCCATGGTGGGGATATTTAGATGACGGAAATTGGTCAACACTGTAAATCAGGGTTGTTTGTTTTTCCAAAGAGCTATTTTACCAGCATACCATGAACAATGTGCTAAGATGAAATGCCCTTCTCTCCTTCTCCCCCAGATTTAGGGTGACCAACCCTCCCGGTTTGTCTGGGAACTCTCCTGGTTTTATTACTGGAAGTATTAAAGTTTCTCAGGAAATCCCTCAATCTCAGGCAAACAGGGATGACTGGTCACCCTGTAATCCTTTTCCAAGAAGTGAAGGAAGCCAACATTTGTTGAGAGTCTGAGGTCTCTGCTAGATAACTCACATGACACTCACAGCAACCCTGCAAGGAAAATTGCTTTGCTTCCTTTGTTGGGTGGAGATAGACTCAAAGAGAACTTGTCCAAGGCCATGTACTCATGCGCTCATTTGACAGTATCTGCTGGATGCCTTCTCTGGGCCAGTCCTCACACTGAGGGCTGGAGATGCCGTGTAAGGCAGTCTTGGTCTCTGCTCTGACGATGTGCATTCTAACAGCAGAGACCAGCATCGGACAGTTGTTTAGTTAAAACATGGGATAAATAAATTGAAGGGCAAGTAGAAGGGTCTATGAGCTGATAATGGGTGAACGTAATCTGGTTGGGTAATCAGAGAAGGCTTCCTTGAGGAAGTTATCTCAGCCTTGAGGCTGAGATCTAAAGGATGGGTGACAGGAGGACCATGTGGTGCCAGACAAAAGGAATATCGAGTGCAAAGGCTTGGCGGTGGGAACGGAGCATGCTGTGGCCAAGAACAGGTGGGAGCCTCCTCTGTCTTGAAGCAGTTACAGAGGATGGACCATGGCCCTTCCGCTTCCCATAAGAAAATGGGAGTAAAATCTCTGAGGGGGGAATGAAACAGGAGGGAAGGGGGCAGGGCACAACCTTTGAAAGAATGACATAGCCCGAGGACATAACATAAACTGATTAGAACCAAATGGGTATGGAAACACAAAAGACCCCGAATAGCCAAAGCAATCTTGAGAAGGAAAGACGGAGTTGGTGGAATCAGGCTTCCCGACTTCAGGCTATACTACAAGGCTACAGTGATCAAGACAGTATGGTACTGGCACAAAAACAGAAATATAGATCAATGGAACAGGATAGAAAGCCCAGAGATAAACTACGGTCAACTAATCTATGACAAAGGAGGCAAGGATATACAATGGAGAAAAGGCAGCCTCTTCAGTAAGTGGTGCTGGGAAAACTGGACAGCTACATGTAAAAGAATGAAATTAGAACACTCCCTAACACCATACACAAAAATAAACTCAAAATGGATAAAAGACCTAAATGTAAGGCCAGACACTATAAAACTCCTAGAGGAAAACATAGGAAGAACACTCTTTGATGTAAATAACAGCAAGATCTTTTTTGATCCACCCCCTAGAATAATAGAAATAAAAACAAAAATAAATAAGTGGGACCTAATGAAACTTCAAAGCTTCTGCGCAGCAAAGGAAACTATAAGCAAGATGAACAGACAACCCTCAGAATGGGAAAAAATATTTGCCAACGAATCAACAGACAAAGGATTAATCTCCAAAATATATAAAGAGTTCATGCAGCTCAATATCAAAAAAACAAACAACCCAATCAAAAAATGGGCAGAAGAACTAAATAGGCATTTCTCCAAAGAAGACATACGGATGGCCAAGAGGCACATGAAAAGCTGCCCAACATCACTCATTATTAGAGAAATGCAAATCAAAACGACAGTGAGGTATCACCTCACACTGGTTAGAATGGGCATCATCAGAAAATCTACAAACAGTAAATACTGGAGAGAGTGTGGAGAAGAAGGAACGCTCTTGCATTGCTGGTGGGAATGTAAATTGATACAGCCACTATGGAAAACAGTATGGAGGTTCCTTGCAAAAATAAAATATAACTACCATATGACCCAGCAATCCCGCTACTGGGCATATACTCAGAGAACACCAAAATTCAAAAAGATACATGCACTCCAATGTTCACTGCAGCACTATTTACAATAGTCAGGATATGGAAGCAACCTAAAAGTCCATCAACAGACGAATGGATAAAGAAGATGTGGTACATACATACAATGGAATATTACTCAGCTGTAAAAAGCAATGAAACTGGGACATTTTTAGAGACATGGATGGACCTAGAGACTGTCATACAGAGTGAAGTGAGTCAGGAAGAGAAAAATATTGTATATTAACACATATATGTGGACTATAGAAAAATGGTACAAATCAACCCGTTTGCAAGTCAGAAATAGAGACACAGATGTAGAGAACAAACATATGGACACCAAGTGGGGAAAGCGGGGAGGGTTGGGGGGGGGGGAATGAACTGGGAGATTGGAATACCAAATTGTACACTCTAAATATATGCAGTTTATTGTAAAAAATAAAAAAATAAAAAGTTAAAAGAAAAAAAAGAATCAAATGGGTCCAAGATGACAGACAAGTCAACTTCCAGGCGCCATGACAGTTCCAAGCCTGACCATAAGGATGGAAAAGTGGGTGTGGCCCAATCCTGGAATACTCTGCCCACTCATTAGCCTATGAAATTACCCACCCTTACAAAAACTGACAACCCCCATACCTTGGTGCCTTTCTCACCTTCTGAGATGGCCCACACTCTGTCTGCAGAGTGTGTTTCTCTCTAAATAAATCTCTAAATAAACTTACCTATCAAAAAAAAGAAAAGAAAGAAAAGGTGGGAGCACAGAGACTGAGAGGGACAGTGGGGTAGATGAGGCTGGAGGTTTGGCAGGGCCCAGGCCATGAGGGCTTTGTGGGTCACAATGAGGAATTTGAATTTTTTTCATCCTTACAGAAGATGCTGCGGGACACCCTCAGGTACCCCGCAGGAGCAGGGTCCTCATTCCCCCAGCTGCCAGGAGTGTGGGCTGCTGACGGTTGAGAGCTGGGTATTGCCCTCTGTTAAAAGGAGGTGCTTCCCTCTGGGGGTAACCCAGTGTTAATGACTAGTTGATACAGCAGTACAAAGACCCAGCCTCTTCGCTTCGATTCTGGACCACTCTGAAGGGCCATACCAGCTCCAGAGAGCCCCAAGGGATCCGCTGAGGCTTTAGCTGCAACTGTTCAACTTCTTCCAGTTATTGAAGCCTCCTTCCTTACAGGTGTTTGTCCTGAGAGCCCTCCCCCTCAAAATCACCCACATGCAATCTCAGTCTCAGAATATGTTTCCTAGGGGAAGATCCTCCCCCAAGGCACTGGGAAGCTATCACAAGGTATTAAGTGGGGGTAACCTGATCACATCTCCATCTTATAAAGGAGATAACTCTGGTGGCAGTGAAAGGTGGATTGAAGTGGGTATCTGGGGAGGCAGAGACCAGGGACGATGCTACTGTAGTTAACCAGGGAGAATTGGTACAGCCTGGACTAGATGCATGGGGTGAAGATAAAGAGAAGTGGAGGGGTGGGGGCACGGAGATTAAAGAGATATTCAGAGACAGGTCTGTTTCCAAAGCCCAAGCAATTTCCATTATTCTTTGCTGCTCCCAAAGATGTCTCAGGCTTGACTTGCTCACTCTTGGACACAAGATCCATCCGTGGTCTTTATCAAGGTGGGATAGAGTCAAGCTGGGATGGATCCCTTATACTCCAGAGCATCTATGTGGGTGTCCATGGCGTGGGCATGTGTGTTCACCACAATGTACATTCCTGGTTTACCTGGTCTGATTTTGGGGTGCCTGGACAAGAGCTATGACCCCTGGACTCTCTGGTGCTCACTCCCCTACCTGCCATGCTCCACCTTAAATCCTGTCTGAAATCTGTTGATGGCGCTTCCATGGTCCTGCCCAAAGAGCTTGAGCTAACTTCTAAGTGAGAGGACCTGGAGAAGGTTGAGGGATGGCTGTTAGACAAAACAGACAGGATACAGACAAGACAGCAGCCATAGGTGGTAAGAAGTGATGAGAATTTGGAGGAAGGAAGGTGGCCTGGGTAGGTTTCTGAAGGAGGTGGCTTTGAAAGTAGGGTTTGGTGAATTTGGGAAGACAAAACTGAGAAGGTGAGCTGGGAACACATCATGAAGACACTGAACTGTCAGGTAAGGACTTCTATGGCAGTGGGGACCACCCAGAGAGGAGCTAGTCCCGATTCCTTTCTCTCCATCTCTGTTCAGTCCCCTGGGGACACTGACAGTTGGACCTCAAGACAGTTTCCTAGAAATAGGCAGTTATCACCAGCCAAAGGGGATGGTGTACTCAGTATCCATTCTGTATTTGGAGGCAGAATCCATGGTCTGACCCACATGTCTCTTCTCTGTCTCCTAGACTCCCCTTGGGTTTTTGAAATGGTCTTGTTTTCTTCAGAGCTGGGGTTTGGGTGAGGGCTTCTGAACCTTCACTTGTAAGGGGTGTTCTCAGGTTCTTAGAGGTGCAGAGGAGAAAGCACTGGTCAGGATGCTTGGCTGTGATCACCAACAACTGCCACACTGGTGTGATCATGAGGGAGTTATTTACATTTTTAGTTTCAATTTTTTCCCAGAATGATATTACTTGTATTTGTTAGGATTTTTTCTTCTGTCTGCAAGTAACAGAAAACCTCACTCCAGAGGACCTAAACAAGACCTTTCCAATAGAAATATAATGTGGGCTCCAAGTGGAATTTAAAATTTTCTAGTAGCCACATTTAAAAAGGTGAAATCAATTTTAATTGCATCTTTCATTTAACCCATTATCCAAAATATTATCACTTCTACATGTAATCAATATACAGTTATTAGTGAGATATTTTACATTCTTTTTTGTACTAAATCTTTTCAACTTGGTGCTCAATAACCACATGCATCTAGTAGTTACCATATTGGACAGCACAGACCTTGTTTAATAAGGATATTTCTAATCTCACATAAACAAGAATCCAGAGGTAGGGAAGTCTCAGGATTGGTTAATTTGCAGGCACAACAGCATCAGCAAGAACCCAGGTTCCTGCTACCTTTTTGCTCTGCCATCCACAGTGTCAGTTTTATTCTCAGCTAGTTCCCCTCATGGTCCCAAAATGGCTGCCACAGCTCTAGGAGTCATGTCCACATGCAACAACATCCAGCAGAAAAAGAGAGTATGTATCTCCACATGTATCTCTTTATAAGAACTAAGAACTCTTTCTTGTCTCCCTTGCCCCACCCCTTTTGCTGACTTACCCTCAGGTCTCAATGCCAGATTTCATCAGATGCTCATGTGCTCATGTCTAATCCAATTATTGGCAAGGTGGATAGACTTGAATGCCTGGCTTTTTTTAAAATTTTTTTTATTTTGGCCGTGCCTCACGGCTTGTGGGATCTTAGTTTCCTTACCAGTTTTTTTTTTAATTAATTGTATTATTTATTTATTTATTTTGGCTGCACTGGGTCTTAGTTGTGTCATGCAGGCTCTTAGTTGTGGTGTGCATGTGGGATCTAGTTCCCGGATCAGGGATTGAACCCCACCCCCCTGCATTGGGAGCAAGGAGTTACCCACTGGACCACCAGGGAAGTTCCACTACCAGCAACTGAATCCGGGCCCCGGCAGTGAAAGCGTCAAGTCCTAACCACTGGACCACCAGAGAATTCCCAAATGCCTGGCTTAGAGCAATCAGGATTTGCCCCTGGATTGGGGACCTTTCTCCGAGTCATGGGAGGAATATTGGACCCTGGGACAAAAACTGAGACTCTATTAGTATAGAAGACAATTGCTGTTGGGTAAGCAACAACGAAAAGTAGCTGTACAATACCTGCTCCCCTGACCCCACTAGGTTAAATGGATGTGAGCCTTAAGGTTGTTTCCCAAAGTGGGTTCCATGGAACACTAATCCAGACAGATGCTCTGCAAGAAGGGTCTTCTGATTAAATAGCATCACCTCACAGAGACTCACAGTCCCCAAGAGCACTTTTAAGAGTTTTGACAAAGTCCCAGTCAGGAAAACTCATATCATTTAACTGCCTCAAACTGTCTTGACTTCAGAAGTGTTTTTCTTTTTTTCCATGATAAATTATATTGACACCAGGTTTGAGAAACACATTTTTGGAGATCCTGCCTTAATGGATTATTCAGTTGTACAGCAGGGAAAATCTGCAGGCTGTCCACCTCCAGTTTGGCCTCTTGTGGTCAGAACTGCATGACTAGTACCTACCATGTTGGGAAAATTCCTACAGACCAGGTCATGGATAGAGGCACCGGCGGCTCAGGCCACAAACATCTTTTCCTGAGAAAGACTAAAAAGTGCCGTTTTGCCCTAATTAAACTCATCCAAAACTTGGATTCACAACCTATGGGAAAGTCACACATCAGGATGCTGGTGTATGGTGACTTGCTTATTTTCCTTGCCTTAGCTTTGATTATCCATTTGGTGTTTTCCTTCCTGAGATGGACCAATCTCTTTATCAAAGCAAACCTATTCACACTGATGTTTAAAACCGAAGTAGAAGCCCTCTTATCTGATGTCATCAATACCAAATGCAAGTTGCTTAATCGAATGTTAGTGAGAGCAGAGAAAGATTTTTTAAATGATTTATATATCTTATGATATTTATTTTAATTTATATCACATTTATATATAGTGCATAGATACTCAATCTTTCTCATTCACTAATCTTTTGATGGCAAAGCCTTGTTTTGGGGGGTGGGGAGGGGGGCTGTGCTGTGCGGCTTGTGGGATCTTAATTCCCCGATCAGGGATCGAACCCGGGCCCTCAGCAGTGAAAGTGCAAAGTCCTGACCACTGGACCCCAGGGAATTTGCGGCAAAGCCTTTTTTTGATGGCAATGGAGTTTCTCATTGTCTGTCTTGCATTCCTGTAACATACCATCTACAATTTCCAGTTTCTGTTGGTTTCTTTAAAATGGGGCAAGAAATTAAAGACACTGCAAAGTACTCTGAGTGTAGAAAACGTCTACATTTTCATAATTTTGTTCCAATCTTTTATAATTATCCCATTCATATCAAATTTGAGAGCGAATTTTAAGGTCCTCTCTCACTTATGAACAGGCAAAAACATTCAGCTTGTTTTTGGAGAAGTAAGGCTCTCTTTTTCTGTACACTCATAGTCCACTGGTTTAGAGAACAAATATTAATAAACACAAAATTTCAATAATGAGTACAACGGAAGTAAATAGGTTTAAGAACAGTCTTAAATAAACTCACAACTTCACACGTGGGAACAGAGGTGCAGATTTGCTGGAGCATAGGATGCTAACCGGGCACATTAGGGTGCTAAGGGCATCAGTTAGCATGTCTTACAACAGAGGAACAGAACATGTTGGCTAATTGGAGGTAAGTGGAGGACTTTTACAGGATGCATATTAGAATCATCTGAGATGCTTTCCAGTATCCATATCAATTAAGTCATAATCTCTGGCCTCAGGGAGGAGATCTTATACTATAGATGTGGCTTCCAGAAACTCCTCCAACCTGTGTGTTTAGGGGGTGTGGAGGCAAGTCTCATTGATGAACAGACCCCCAAATGTTCTCTGTCCCAAGGACAGAAGTTCTGAGGCCTCCCTGACTCAGGCCCAGTGAAAGCTGGGCATTCCAGGACACACGTCCACTTTCTTATAAGCACGCAGACCTAGGCAGAAAACCAGAGCTGGTCTCATTCTCTCCCTCTGAGTTCTCTCTGTCCTCCTTGGCTCCTCTTCATCTTCCCAGTTAATCCTTTCTGGGCCAGCTTTTCCGAGCAAAGACTCTGACCTGCCAAAAAGCTAGCCTTTATTGAGCACTTGCTGTGTGCTAGCTGCCTCACATAGAGTTCACTTAATCTTTGGTCAACCAACCCTCCCTGCTCTGCTGCCAACCAAGACCTGGATTGTCATCTCTCTGGACCACACTGCTGGGGCTGCTTAATGTTTATTGCATTAAGCAATTGATTAAATCTAGTCAAATGTTGGCACTAGACTCCAAACCCCTTGAGGGCAGGGACCACATCTATTTATTTACACTGCATCCCCAGCACCTCGCCCAGTAAATGCAGGGTCCACTGCAAATACCTGCTGATTCAAAGGAATGAATGAAAAACCATATGAAGTAGGTATCATTACCTCCATGTTAGAGGACAACTGAGACTTACCAGGCTTCAATAATTTATACATGTTTTAGAACAATCCAGTGTCAGAGTTAAGGTTAAAATCCAGGTTATTCTATACTAAACCTGAAGACAAATTGCAGGGAGAAGGCGATGTTCAGGTTTTATTAAACTTAGGAGCCTGGTCTGTATGTTAGGACGGCATTTGCCATAGTTACAGACTTCATCAGCCTTTTACAAATATCCCAATAACTCCCAGAGTATCAGCTGCTGAATTTGGACGCGAACACTCTAGACAACCACTGCCAGCCCCTACTGAGCACTTACCACGTGCTGAGTCATGAGGGAGAAGATGTGTTTCCTGCCCTTGAAAGAACAGCAGGGTGTCATTTGGGAGAAGATGGTCCCAGATTCATCAGATGTTCACTCACGGCTTCCTCAGGCCTGGGTACTGTGCTAGAAGCTGAGATCACAGCAAATAAGCTAGATATGATTCCCTCCCTCTTGGGAGCCACAGTCTGGTAGGAAATGCTTAAGATGAATAAACAATCATAATAACTGTTTAGCTGTTACGGCACACAATGCCCAGAAGTACTGATATCATGTGGCAGTACTTGGGGGAAAGGCTCAAGAAATCCTGGATGAAGTCAGATTTATGCTGAATCTTGAAAATATCAGTGGAAGTTGGCCAGGGGAGGCATGAGGAGAAGAGCACACCAAGAAGAAGAGGGGAGGCATGTGCAAAGGCCCTGAGGTAGGAAGGTGAGAGTGACTGGAGAGCCAGTCAAGATGAGTCAGGAGAGGTGGGCAGGGGCAGCCCATGCCCAGCCTTGTAGGCTTCTGAGAATCTTGGTCCTTACCCTGCGGGCAGTGGGAAGCTCTGTAATGTCTACAAGTCCCAATGAGGGGACCATCCCAAAGGGTATTAGGAGGTACTTCCTTACATAGAGGGCCCCTCTCAGCCAGATGGCTGTGGGTGGGTCCTCCTCTCCCTCTTTGGACGCATTCTTCCTGTCCGCAGAGAGAACTATCCTGTCTTAGAGAGTCAGGCAGGGGATGGCCCCAGCGCTTGGCTCTTCCCCCTTCCCAGGGCCCGGCCACTCCCAGCCTCCCCTGGGTGTCTGTGCCTCTTGCCACTTGCTTGTAAGTTTCCTAATATAGCCTCCCCGTTTCCTCCCCAACTGGAGGCCAAGAGCCGCTCTCCTGTTGCAATCTCAGTTTTCCTTGGGCTTAAAGGGGCCATGTCAGCCCCTCTCATGCCAAATTTAAGCTGAAGGTAGATTTAGATTGGTTGATTTCATTTTACAAACTTATCCAATCCAGAGATTAGATGTCTTCTTTCTTTCCTCCAGTTTACCACCTTCTCTGCCCTGTTCTTGCGCACTTCCCCCTTTCATATATTTTTTTCCTTCTTCTGAAACTTCTGGAAGGAGCACAGCCAGACATGGATGTGAGTTTTGACTCTGTGCATTTATTAGCTGTGTCATCTTGGGTGAGTCTTATAGGAACTATTAAATACCTCTCTGGTCATTTTCGCAGAACTGTTTGCAGATGGATAGAGCAGAAAGAAGAGAAAATAGTTATAAAGTGTATGCTATTCACTCATTCATTCAACAAGTATTTGTTGAGTACTTCTTTGATACTGTTCTAGGTACTAAGGACACAACAGTGAGCAAAAAGGAATGGAATTCCTGCACTTACAGAACTTACATTCCAGTAGGGGAAATGGTCAATAAAGAAAATAAAAAGCAAAATATATGTAATATTAGATATGCTACGAAGGGGGGAGAAAAGCAAAGAAGGGAGATAAAAAAAGCCTTGGGTGGGGATTATAATTTTAAATAGGGTGGTGAGGGAGGCTTCAGTGAGATGACATTTGAGTAAAGGCTTGAAGGTGGTGAGGGAGTGAGCCATGCAGATATTTGGAGGAAGAACATTCTAGGCAGAGTGAAGAGCAAATGCAAAGGCCCTGAGGCAGGACCATGGCCAGTATGCAGGAGGAACAGCAAGGAGGCCTTTGTAGCTAGAGTAAAGTGAGGGAAAGGGGAGAATGGGAGGAGGTGAGGACGGAGAAGTGATGGGAATGAGATCAGATAGGGCCTTGTGGGTCACTAAGGACTTCAGCTTTTCTTCTGAGTAAGAAGGAGCAGAGCAGTGTCGTGATCTGGCTTATTATATTTGAATGGAACCCCTTTGATAGATGTGTTAGGGAGATAATGGTGGCTGGGACTACTATCTAGTAGCAATGGGGGTGGTGAGAAGTGGTGGGATTCCAGATTCACTTGGAGTGTAGAGCAGACAGGATTTCCTGATGGATATTTGCAGGACACTGTGCTGGGTGGTTTTTTGTTTGTTTCCTTAAAAGTTTATTTACAAGTTATTTCTTTATTTGTCAAATCAATTTTATTGAGGGATAATTTCCATGCAATAAAATACATTTTAAGTGTACAGTCTTGACAAAAGTATACACCAGTGTAACCACCAGCATAGTCAAGATACGGAACATTTCCATCAACTCAGAAAGTTGCCTCATGCCCCTATACAGTGGATCCCCCCTACCGCTCTGGTAACAACGGATCTGCTTCCTATCACCATAGGTTAGTTTTTTCCAGGCTTTCGTGTCATTGGAATCACATAACTTGTCTCTGGCTTCATTCCTTTGGCATGTTTTTGAGATACATCCATGTTGGGTGGATCAGTAACCTGCTACTTTTTATTGTGAACTAGTATTCCATTGTGTGTTTGAGCACAGTTTGTTTATCCATTTTCCAGCTGATGGACATTTGGGTTTTTTCCATCTTTCGTTCTTAATCTTCCCAAAAATGCCAGAAAGCAGGTGTTATTTTTCCACTTTCCAGGTGAGGAAATTGAGAATCAGAAGAAGTAGCTTGGTCAAGGTTCCCTAGCTTAGATGGTGTCTGAAACCAGTTTGTCTCTGTCTCTGTGTTTCTCTCTGTTCCCCTGCCTCCCACACAATATGGCTTCGCATGGATGAGCGTGGAAAATGGAGCATAAGAGTTTTCTATCTATATATCTCCTCACATTTTCATCCTTTGTACCACACTCTCATTTCTCTATTGTCTACACTTGCCACACAATCCCATTTTCCCACTTCCTCAGCTTGAGTCAGACCTCAGTTTAAATCCCAGTTCTGTTCCTTCCTCACTGTGTGACTTTGAGCAAGTCACATAACCTCTCTGAACATCAATCCACCTATGAAATGGTGATCATATTTGCATCTTGCTTTGCGAGATCATGCCCAATGCTCTCCTCTCTCCCTGTCTTTCTCCATTTCTCTTTGGCCCTTTTCTAGTTGATATTCCCTGATCATTAGTTTTTTGCAGCTGGTCATTGAAGGGAGGTGACCCCTGCTGTCCGTCTCACGCCAGCTGTTCCTCTCTGTGGTACTGAGGCGGCAGAAGCCCTTCCCAGCAAATTAAAGCAGAATTTCCGTTGGTGAGACCCTGGGATCTGTATTTTATCTTCAGCTTCTCATGTGCAGCCAGGATTGAGAACTGTGGGCTCAGAGCATGAGCTCTGGGCATCAGATAGACTTGGGTTTCGATCCTGCTTCCTTGGTCAAGTCTAGTAACTTCTTAGAGCACCAACTTCCTCTTCTGTAAATGAGCATCTGCATGAGACCCACCTCACAGGACTGTCGAGGGGTGTAAGCGAGCCCCCTGCACTGTACGTGATCCCTGATGAGGGCTCTTCACACACAAAGGGCTGGGGCGGGGTAGGCATGGGACCCTGAGCTGGAGTAGCTTGTGCTGGGAGGCACCGAGCTGTGTGGTCATGGGGACTCACTGTCCTTTGCCTCCAGAGTCACAGTGCCCCGATTCCTAGAAGCCCAGCATCTCAAAGTGAGGCCAAACCTTAGAGAGCCTCATCGCCAACACACCACTGACTGATGGGGCAATCGAGGCCCTAAGAAGGGAAGAGAGTCGCCCAAGGTCACACAGTGAGATGGTGCTTCTGGACAGGTTCAGGCCAATCAACCAGCGAATATTTCCGGAGCACCATTATATGCCAGGCACTGTCCCAGGTGCTAGGGATACATCAGAAAACAAAACAGGAAAGATCCCTACACCCATGAGGCTTCCATTCTAGCAGGGGAAGAAAAGCAATAAAGCAATAATAAATAAATAAGTCATATGGTATGCTAGAAGGTGATAAATGCTATAGAAAAAAAATAAAAGTAGATCATGGATATCTTGGTGCTTGTGGGGACACAGGCAGATTGCAGTTTTAAATAGGGTGGTCAGGTAGGCCTCACTGAGCAGACACTTGAAGGATATTGGGAGGAAAAGAGTTCCAGGCAGAGCAAGCAGCCAGTGCAAAGGTCCGAATGGGAACTCGTCTGTTGGGTTGACCTTAGGAGTCCCTTACTAGCCATCCTGGGTATTTGTTGGGAAGACATTTAGTTTTTTGGTTAACCAGGGCAGCATATCAGCTTGTGTTTAAAACAAAGGCTCTGAATTTCCCCCTCACTTCAGCGAACATGATGTGTCAGGCACTGTTTTATATTCTAAACACACAAAGGTGAAGGCAGAGAAATGGCTTTTAGTGGTGGTGCTGGGGAGAGAAAGACCAAGAAGGTAGAGCAGGTGTGTGTGGAGGTGCAGGGAGGTGATGAGTTGGAGATGCTGAGTAACATCTGGGGGCATCCCTCTGCAAGATGACACGTGGAGCTGCAGAGGGGAAGAATCTGGGGGTATATTCGGGAGAATCAGCAGGACATAGGTGGCAGTTATAAAAACACCAGATGATGCAATCACCCAGGCAGGATGGGGAGGAGGTTTTGGACGGAGCCCCGGGAAGCACAGCCTGTTAGGATGAGGGTGGAATATGAAGATATTTTGTCACCTTTGTATCAGCTTGTTTATACAACTCAGGTGACATCACACTCTAGCACATCTTTGTAGAATCACGTCACACATATCTTTTCCTTCATAGTTTTTCAGAGATATTAACTCATTTAAACCTCCAACAAGGTAAGAGGCAACTGTTACCTGTTGGACAGGTGAGAGGTTAAGTCACCTGCCCAAGGTTACACAGCTAGCAAGGGCAGAGGCTGGATTTGGACCCAGCAGCCTGGCTCTGGAGTCTGTGCTCCTAATCATTACTCTGTGCTGCCTCTCTATTCACGTCGTGGTCACAAGCACAGATTCCAGTTCCCAGGAGCTCACTTGTTCACACTCACGGACACGCAAGGCGTTCTTGCTAATAGCTCCTTGTACACACCACTATCCTGCATACATGTAGTCTTACACGGTCTCAGCTTCACTAATGCGCACAGCCTCACACACTCAGCCTCAAGTGTCTCAGATTACTTTGTGCTTTGACACTCAGATGGCCTTTCATACTCAGACCTCACACATACCCATAACGTCACCTCCACTGGGCACTCACTCCAGCGTGTACACACTGCATTATACACTCATGAGCTCATGTAGTCAAAAGATACCAATATGCACGCCCCTAAGAGTCTTCTCTATACATGGCCTTGTACAAATACACACTCACCTGTGCCCTCCAACATTCACACCACTATGCAAACTCACCGTCTTATCCATTCATGACCCTGGACTTTCACGTCACCTTGTACACTAGGATGACCGTGCACACACATTTAACCTCACGAACCGACAGAGCCTTGCCTGCTCACAAGTTTGCACTCTTTGATCCTCTGACAGTCTTGCACCCTCACTCAACTTTGCCTTTCCTCGCACACTTAAGACCTCAAATGCTCTCATAACCTTACAGACATCCCATGATGACATGCTCACACGATCTTGGTCACCTTCAGTGCACACACTGCCTTGCACAATATCCATGCTCCTGCATAAACTCACTGTCATACCCACTCGTGGTCCCACACATTCATTTTCTCTTGCGTCATTCTAAATCTGTGCGCACCCAATTTCACACTCACAGAGCCTCACCTGCTCACACAACTTCACACTTAAAACGGACTCACTCAACCTCACCCTATTTTGCACACGAGAGACCCCGGCATGTTTCTACCAACAGGAATACTCACACCGTCACGCAAACCCCTTCTGGCCTGTCTGCTGGTGTCCAGGCACACTCGTTTAACCCCGCACACTCCTCGGGCCTCACCTCCTCGCACAACTTCACCCACAGACGCTCTGCATCACACCACCTCACTCCATCTTGCACGTTCATGACCTTGCCACGTTCTCACCGACGGACATGTCCACAGCGCTGCACGAACTCCTGACTTGCACGCGTCTGTTCTGATACACTCACGCGACCTCACACACTCGGAGCCTGGCCGGCTTCGGTCCCTCCGCCCTCCCTGCCCCGCGACGGCCTGCCCCACTTCCCACCCCGGCACCCCCCGGGGTCCCCGTGGGGCCGCCCCGCTGACCGCCCTCTCCTCGCCCCCGCAGGGACGTACCAAGGCCAGTTCACCAACGGCATGCGCCACGGCTACGGCGTGCGCCAGAGCGTGCCCTACGGGATGGCCGTGGTGGTGCGCTCGCCGCTGCGCACGTCGCTCTCGTCCCTGCGCAGCGAGCACAGCAACGGCACGGTGGCCCCGGACTCGCCCTCCTCTCCGGCCGCCGACGGCCCCACGCTGCCCGGGCCGGCCATCCCGCGCGGCGGCTTCGCGCTCAGCCTCCTGGCCAACGCCGAGGCGGCGGCGCGCGCGGCCAAGGGCGGCGGCCTGTTCCAGCGGGGCGCGCTGCTGGGGAGGCTGCGCCGCGCCGAGTCGCGCGCGTCCTTGGGCAGCCAGCGCAGCCGCGTCAGCTTCCTCAAGAGCGACCTCAGCTCGGGCGCCAGCGACGCCGCGTCCACCGCCAGCCTGGGCGAGGGCGCCGAGGGCGCCGACGAGGCCGCGCCCTTCGAGGCCGACATCGACGCCACCACCACCGAGACCTACATGGGCGAGTGGAAGAACGACAAGCGCTCGGGCTTTGGCGTGAGCGAGCGCTCCAGCGGCCTCCGCTATGAGGGCGAGTGGCTGGACAACCTGCGCCACGGCTACGGCTGCACCACGCTGCCCGACGGCCACCGCGAGGAGGGCAAGTACCGCCACAACGTGCTGGTCAAGGGCACCAAGCGCCGCGTGCTGCAGCTCAAGAGCAGCAAGGTCCGCCAGAAAGTGGAGCACAGCGTGGAGGGCGCCCAGCGCGCCGCCGCCATCGCGCGCCAGAAGGCCGAGATCGCCGCCTCCAGGTAGGACTCCGGGGCGGGCGCAGATGGGCTGTGCCCCACTCCGGGAAGGGGTCCTGGGCCAGGGCAGTCCTGCTCCGGCTTCTTTCTCCATCAGGGGCTACCCCGTGATTCTATATAAAGGACTCTATACAGAGGCTTCATGGGAGGTGCTTCGGGATCTCATGTTACCTGTTCACCCATCCATCGTCTAGACAGCCATCCATCATCCATCCATCCCTACACTCAGTTACTCCCATCCACCCATTCACCCGACCCCTCCCTTCACTTAAGCCTTACATTCACCCAGCCTTTACAATATCAACGGGAACAACCATCTCCCTACCCAGGTATCCACCCCACCCACCCAGCCGCTTAACTTCCTGTTTACTCATTCAGCGGCCTGGTTACACTCATACATCCACTCATACATCCACTCAACCACCCAGTCACCCATCCAAGCACCCAGTCATTCATCCATTCACCCAACTCCTCCGTTCACCCAGCTCCTCTAACCATCCGGCCCCCTCCGGCTACTCAACCTAACATCCACCTGAACCACCGCCTATCCACCCAACCACTTCTTCATCCACCCAATCACTTCTTCATCCACCCATTCAACTTTCCATCTTTACACCCACTCAGCCATACAGTCACCCACCCATCCATCTACCCAACCATTCATCCAATCACCCAGACACGCATTCAACCACCCATCCATCCACTCATCCCCAGCACCCACATTTGCTTAACTTCTGCCATCCACTGAACCACCAGCCATCCTATTCAACCATGCATCCATTCACCCAACCACCTTCATTCACCCAACCATACTTAGATCCAACAATCCGTCCACCCTTCTGTTCAGTAAACCACCTCCAGCCAGCCATCCACCAGCCCTGCATCCATCCACCCTCCATCCATTCAGTACCTACCCTTTCATCCATATTCGAGCCCCTCTATGTCTTCTCATTGTACTTCAGAAAAAGTTCTTATGTTGCTTTCCAAGATTTATAGCATCTGCTGTGTACATGGCACTATTTTAAGTGGTTTACAAGTGATGATTCATTCAGTCTCCTTAACAGCTTTGTAATATTGGTACTATTTTTATTTCCATTTTACAGAGGAGCTAAATGAGGCTCCGAGAGATAAGGTGACTTGTCCCAAATCACCCAGGTAGCGAGTGGCCAGGTAGTAGGTGGTTCCTATGCTCCTATCCAGCCTCATTTTCTACCACTCTTTCCTTGCACCTGGGTTTTTTTTCTCTGTACCAGTCACACTAGCCTTTTATCATCCTTCTCTAGTTCTTACTGTCAGAGGGCTTTTGTTCCTGCTGGTTCCTTTGCCTGGACTGCTCTTCCTTCCTCTTACCGCCCGTTTAATTTCTATTCCTCCTTCAGAGCTCAGGTCAAGCCTGACCCCTTTGAGAGCTGACGAGGCCCAACCCCCCGTCACAGGCCGACTCTCCCTCGGCTGCATGGATGTCATCTTAGAACATCTCACAGTCGCAGCTTTATGCTGCTTATGTGGTTAGTTTTTAACCTACCACTGATAAAGGGCTTCCTATGAGCCAATCACCATTCTGAGATCTTTTTGTATATTAACTCATTTAATCTTTACAAGATCGTAAGGAGGTAGGTACTGTTATTATTCCCGTTTTGCACGTGTGGCTGAGCTGCGGGGACAGCAGAGGGTGTGGCAGGACAGTGGCAAGTGGTACTAGCCTGTCCCAGGGCCTATAGCAATCCTGCTGGTGGTTCGAAATAGCCTGGACTGGAGGCTTTTGCACTGTGGTCTTCAGGGTTAGGCAGACCGAGGGCCAGATCTTGACGCTACCGTCTTTCAGCTCAGACCTGGGCAAGTCAGTTTGCCCGTCTGAACTTCCATTTCCCCATCTGTGGCGCCACCGTTGCTTAGTTGTATGTTCTTGGCTAAATCATCCTCAGTTGTCTCATTTATAAAAATGGGGGTTGGTCTAAGAGTTAAGAAACATAGTGCAAGTCCAGTGGTTCACAGTGCTGTCATGGGATGAGTTCCCTCGGAAGCCGACTCTGAGATGGAGAGTCGTGTGCAGGAAGTTTATGGGAGCACCCTCAAGATCAACACCTGTGGGGCGGGGAAGGAAGCAGGATTGAGCAGAGGGAGATGCCCGGCGGCGGTGCGGTCTCCATAGTGCGTCAGCCGACTACAAGGGGTGCCCTGCCCTGGAGATGACCTTTAGAGTTCTCCCACCTTGAAGTGAGGGAGCTGGATCTTTACACCCTCTTCACTGGATGCAAGCTAACCTCAAGAAAGGGGCATGACCTGGGGCTGGACGGCTCTTCTCAGCCAAGGGCAGTCCCTGGACAGGACTGACAGCAGGCAGCACTCTGAGCTGGGGTGGGGGTAGGGGGAGGGGAGAAATACATCCTTGGTCCTGAAGGGGAACCTGTGTAGCACATCACAGTATCCATTACAGTGCTAGACACCTAGCAAGGCCTCCGTAAATATCATTAGTCATTATCGTCCTTCAGTGAATTCATTTCGCGAATGTGGAAACTGGGGCCCAGAGAAGAAGACAGTATGTTTTAGACCAGCGGTCCCCAACCTTTTTGGCACCAGGGACCAGTTTCGTGGAAGACAACTTTTCCCCGGACGCTGTGAGGGGCAGGGATGGTTCAGGTGGTATTGCAAGCCATGAAGCTTCACTCGCTCACCTGCTGCTTTACCCCCTGCCTATGTGGCTGGGTTCCTCACAGGCTGAGGACTGGTAGCGATCTGCAGCCTGGGGGGTTGGGGACCCCTCTGAGATGGAGAGTAGTGTGTAGAAAGTTTATGGGAGCATAAACTTAGACCACCTGGCAAGCGAGAGAACCAGGGCTTCAGCCCCTGGCTTTCTGATTCCAAAGCTTTAACCAGCACATTTTCCCACTCTTAAGTTTGTAAACTTTAAATTTCCATGAACGTGTGAGTAGTTAGTATCGTTATGCCATAAAGAAGATATGGGTAATTTCTTAAGATTTCTTGGTTAGGGGCAGTCAGGCTTATGTTCGGGCAGTCGTAATTTATTGTCCAAACTTGGACATTTTTATGAGTAAAAGGGGACACTTTTAAAAAATAACACTTTTATGTTGGACTAATTTTAGATTTACAGAAAAGTTGGAAAGATAGTACAGAGAGTTCCCATATACTCTCCGCCCAGATTCCTCTGTTAACCTCTTTCATTACAATAGTACATTCATCAAAGCCAACATTCATACCTTACTGTAACCTGAACTCCAGACTTTAAGGTGGTGTCTGCCAGCTTTCTCTGCTGTCGAGTTACCATTTTCCCCTCTCCCTAATTTAATCTTTGGAATGCAGACATCAAGTTCAGCCCACACTCAGGACGGGGAAGTGTCTGGAATTAAGTTCTACCTTTTGGAGGGGGAAATATCCACATACATTATTTGGAATCCTTCTGTATGGAAGATTTGTCTCTTCTTCCAAAGGGAACATATAAAATTATTATGCCGAGTGTACGTGGTTACAGCAAGCATAAGCCAGGACTGTCCTGGGCCACCCTGGGACACGGCAGAGCTTAGAATAGGTAAGAGCTCTTGATTTCGAAGACCATGAATTAGGATTCTGGCTCTTCTACCGAACTGCTGTGTGACCTTGCCCAAATTGCCCCACCACTCTGAACCCTGGATCTTTTTCCTTCCTAGGGTTGTTCTGGGGAGTAGATGAGCTAATGCTTGTAAAATACCTGGCACAGAGCAGCCAGCAGTAAAAGCAGTCATTGCCATCATTTAACATGTTCACTTTTAAAAGTGAGGAAATCGAAGCTTGGCGAGATGGAGGGATTTCCCCAAGCTCTCGCCTGCTGGGGGCAAAATCTTGCCCCTCTCTGCCCCCTTGCTTCCCCTGTCCTTCCTGCCAAGGCTGTGCCCTTGAACATGAAGATGTTGAGCTCCTTCTAAGAAGTCTGTCAGCCCCCCAGCTGGGCACTGAGTCTCTGGAGTGAGAAGGTGGTGCCAGTTTCCTCCACACGGTGCCACTGGGAGGGGAGTGCAGGGGAGATTTGGATTCCTCATCCTAGATGCCCACGGGGCTGGTGGCATGTGGGGGGCAGCTGCCTGGCTTGGTTTTAAGCTCAGATTGAATTTCCAATTAAGGGAATCCTTGGGTTAGGAGGAAAAACAGGGTTGTCTCTCTCCCAGGGGCTTCGGTGAATAATCAGGATGCAGAGAACAGAAAGCCTTCCCACCAGCCTCCTCGGCCCAGGCAGCCCTGGGGTTTCTCTCCACTGTGGCCTCAGACTCCTTGCCCTGGGCTTCCATGGAACATGTCCTCTCAAAGTCTAGGATCAGGAAAGCTTTCCCAGGGAGAAGGGAGAAAACTGAGATGTCTCATCCCCAAAAATGGGCTGTGGATTGAAATCTAGATCTGTGCTGTCCAGTCAGGTAGCCACCAGCCACATGTGTCCATGGAGCTCTTGAAATGTGGCTGATGTGAATTGAGATGTGCTATAAGTTGAAACAGACCCTGGCTTTCAAAGACTTAGTAAGAAAAGAACGCGAAGTAACCTAGTAATGATTTTTTATATTGATAACAGGTTGAAATGATTATATTTTAGGTAGAGTGGGTTAGAGGAAATGTATTATGGTAATTAATTTCACTTGTTTCTTTTAGATTTTTCTGAGCATGGCTACTAGAAAAGTAAAAAACATATGTGTCTCACTTTATATTTTTCTTGAACAGTGTTGCTCTAGACCCATTCAGGACCCTAAGGAGATAGTCCAACTCCTTCACTGACCAGATGGGGAAACTGAGGTACAGAAAGGGACAAAGGGATGCCCCGTAGTCACTAAGTGATCAAGGGGGAACTAGCTTCATGGTCTCTGATTTTGAACTCTTTTTGTAACGCCTTTTAAGGGCATGGATCCTGGGCTGTGGAGGGAAGCTGGGATGTGTGGGGAGGTGGCTAAACTTTTCTGGTTGTCATGCCAACACCCTGATAAATGGCTCCCTTCTGGAAGGAGCACAGGGAGTGGGGCTTTGGCTCTGCCTCTTGCTGGCTGTTTCTCGTCTTCTCTCCAGACTTCAGTTCTCTCATGTCTGAAAGGAGAATAATGATATCTACCTCAAACTGTTTTCACGAGGGTTAAATCAGACACTGTATACGCAGCACACTCAGCGCAGGGCAGGAAGCAGGAAGCACTCGATAAATGTGAGCTGCTGTTGTCATTGTCTGGGATTCTTGTTGTTATTGTTGTCATTGTGCCTCTGCAGCAGAGGCAGGGGCTGGCCTGCAGGAGCTCTCAGCTGCTCCAGGGTGTGAGGTTTGGAACATCTCATGTTTTGGACCAGGGTGGCATCAGGGTGGCCCTGAAGACAGGGCTCCATGAACTGGTCTGTCTTCTGCTCCTCCACCTCTTCACCCCCATTCTTCCCTACCCCTAGACTGACCTTGGAAATTCCCAAGTTGAGTGCAGGGTTAGAGGTGGCTTTGTGAGTTGCTGGGAGGTGAATTTCTCAGGTGAGCAGCTAGGAGCTTGAGCTGTGGCATTGGATGGACCCAGATTTGAATCTGGTTCAGCTTCTTACAAGCTGTGTGACCTTAAGCAAGTTATCTCACCTCCCTGTGCCTCACTTTCCCTGGCAGTCAAATAGGAATTATACTAATTCTCTTTCAAAGTATTGTTGCAGAGAGTAAAAGAGATAGCCCACATAAAGGGCCTTTGCTTGAAGGCCTGCAAGGAGGTACATGCTGTCATAATGAATCATTTTGTACTGATCTGAGTCTCCATTGAGAATAATATTGCCCAGAGGGAAGCCCCTGTCTTCTCTCACAGTCCCTACAACTGCTTCCCAAACTTGCATCTTCTGCATGCCACCATCCCAATTGTTGCTACATCCACGTATCACCTCTGTTTTCCAATTTAATTTCTATCTTTAAATCAACTTCAAAATACGTAGTGACTGAAAAGGAAGACTTTTGACTAGAGACCCATATCACGGGAAGTTCTGAAAACAGAATGATGTTATTCAAGTCTGAGGTCAAACTATTAATGCCAAAGATACTAAACCTGAAGTCTGCTCTCTTTTTGCTAAAAAGAGACACTGACAAGAGATTGACAGGTCTGAGAGGCCTATAGGCACCTGACTGAGGTTTGTCCTTGACTAACAAGAAGAATGGATCTGGTGCTATTTCAAGCTGTGACTTCACATCTGCCAGCACCCATTGCCAGCACCCCCAAGGTGTGCAGACCATCCTGGGGGAAGAGGGACCGGTCCAGGTAGGTCCAGGTAATTTCCCATGTTCCAGACTGTTTATGTACCAAGAATCCATGTAGTCCTTATTTCTAGGAGCCAGAAGGATTCTAAGTACCTTACGTATATTAACTCACTTAATCCTCAAAACACCCCTATGAGGGAGGTACTGTTATTCCCATTTTTCAGATGAGGAAACAGAGGCACAGACAGGTTAAGTATCTCAAACAATTTCATTCCTCTAAGTAATAGCAGAGCTGGGAGTTGAGACCCCAGAGCCAGGGGTGATCTGACCTTTGGCAGGTTTTCTTTCACAAACGTTGATTAGTGCTTACTCTGGGCCAGGCTTGTGCTCGGGCGCTGGACACCCAGTGGCTCAGCATGGCCAGCATCCTCTGGGGTCTCACAGCCTAGTGGCCAAGACAGACTGGGATTTGACACAGTCAGTGGTGGGTTAGAAGGACAAGTGAGCAAAGAGTAATGAACTGCCCCTGAGGTGGTCTGGGAGATTCCCTGCAGGCGACGGGTGACTCTGCTTAGGAGTTTGCCAGATGGAGATGAGGGAGAGAAGGGTCATTCCAGGTAAAGCCGTGGAGGTAAGAATGTGCGTGGTTTATTTTGGGAGCCATGAGTCGTTGGCAGGGCTGTTGTGGGTAGGGAAAGAGATTAGAGATGAGGCTGGGAAGGCAGCCTTGGGCCAGGTGAGGACAGCTTTGAGCACCAGGTTAAGGAGTTTTGAACTTACTTTGCATCAGGCACTGTTCTAAATGCTTAGTTAAAGTCACTCATCTAATTCTAACTGTGGCACATAGAGATTGTTAAAACATGCTCCAAGTCACATAGCTAGTAAGTGATAGAACTATAATTCTGGCCCTAGAGTCTGTGATCTCATCCAGGACCGTTTCTGCCACGTCAGATACAGTGAACTTCTCTCTTTCCTCTTTTTCTTTTTTCTTTTCTTTTCATTTCTTTTTCTTCTTTTTTTATATTGTTCAGAACAGCATACTTGATAAAATTTAAGGAGATTCCGAATAGCAGAAGATAGAAAGTAATAGAACTTCTTTTCTACTTCTACCACTGTTGCACCTCTGAAGTAACCATTGTTAACAGTTCACTTACAGCATCCTTCCATTTACCTCTCCTGGTTTGTGTTTTTTGGTTTTGTTTTCCACAACTGGAGCTACCTACATAGTGTTCTTTAGCTTGCTTTTAAATTTAATATGTTTTTAGATCTTTTCATCTTATGCACATACTGCCTTAATCTTTTTAACAACTGCATAATATTCCACAGTTTGGATGTACCATGATTTATTTATCCAGATCTCTCTTGATGGAGATTGAAATTATTTCATGTTTTCACAATAACAAACAGGGCTGCAGTGAACATCCTTGGACCCATATTCTTGTTCCTGGAGCTGGTTAAAGGGATGGTTCAGCCAGATACCTTATCCTATCAGGGATATTTGAGCATCACTGGAATGCATTAGAAATATAATGCCATTAACCCAGGTTTTTGCAAGGGACTGACTCATGATGTTCACAGTCAAAATGTAAATTCAGTGGTCTCTCCCCTGACAAGGTCTGTGGTACCCTAGAGTACCACATGCAAAAATCCAAATCACCCCTGTCTAAGGTCCCACTGCCCCGCCCCCCACCCCACCATGTATGTTCAATAGATATTTAAGAATAATTGCAAGGCGTGCCAAGTTATTAGCCTGCTGGGGTTCCCTGATGTCTCTGCCTGTCCTTGCTTGCACAGATGCACTTTTATGGGTTAAACTCTTAGAAGTAGAATTGCTGAGTCAAAAAGAATGTGCATTTTAATTATTATCAGAACCGCAGTTAGTCTCCAAAAGAGTTGCACCAAATTTATAACCCCCAGCCAACAATGTACAGGAGAGCAGTTTTCCTCACACCATCACCAGCACCATGAGTATCAGTCTTTTGCATCTTTTCCAAGTTGTTTGAGAACAGCCAGGTATTCCATGAGCTCAGTGATCACCATCGACTGCCTGCCCACAAGGGTGAAAGTTTTCCCTTGTTCTGTTTCTGGCTCACCTCCAGAGATTCCTGGGTATGGGATTCCATCAAGAGGGATTAAACTCCCAGGGGGTGGCCTCGAAATGTTGGAAAGGCCCCCCAGCCCTGGGGTCCTGCCCCCCATCACATCCCTCCAGATGGACAAAATCCCTTTGCTCCCAGAGACCGAAGACCAGGATGAATGGAATTTCCTGAGTTGTCAGAGCTGGGTTCTCATGATATACATGAGGCAGCTGTGACTCTAAGGCTGGCCTCTGAGCTGAGTGGTCTGGGAAGAGAGAAGAGCCTGCCTGCGTCCCTGGCAGCAGGCAGATGTTCAGACGATGGGGCAGTGTGTTTGGGGGAGCCAGGCCTTCCGAGATTGGAGAGTGGAGCGGCAGAGAAAAGACTCAGCATCACTCCCATCAGTCCTCAGAAAAAGCCGGTCAGAGGACATGGTCCAATGTGCTCATTTCACAGATGGAGAAACTGAGGCCTAGAAAGGGACGGCAACCCAGAGAGAGGAGTGTGGCCAAAGGGCAGAGTGTGGGAGGCTCTTGTGAAACCTCAGTGGGTTTCTGGGTCACATTGAATAGATCAACCAGGAAGAGGACAGGGCTCTGGGAGGTGGAAAGGAACATTTTGTCTCCCCCACCCCCAGCTCTGTGAACTGTGCTTTCAGCCTGGCTTCAGAACATTTCCAGCTTGATTTTTCAGCCTAAATAGCAGTCAGAAAACAGACAGGCCACCAGCCTGCACCTTTTGGAGAAAAATTCCCCTTTCCTCCAATGCCAGGGTTTCCTAATGTCCCAGTGGATGGTCTGACCATGGGAAGCCAGTGCGTGGCCCTGATGGTGGCACCTGAGCTGAGCACAGCAGCGCCAGGGACTCAGGGGGCATCACCAGAAGGACCTGGTCAGAGGACATTGGGATAACAATAACAATGTGAATAATAGTGGTGACCATAGCATAAGCGCTTGAGGGCTTGGACTCAGGGTCAGCCGCCTGGGTTCTAGTGCTGGACACTTGCTAGCCTCATGGGCACGTGACTTCCCCCTAAACTTTCTGTCCCTCTATTTCTTCATCTTTAAGATGGGGATCATGAGAGGACAAGTCTTGTGGAGCATATGAGAGGATCAAGCGCTTAGGATGGGCCCAGGCACAGGTCAGGGCCCTGTTCTCACTACCGGGTACCAGGCTGTGTGCTAATTCTCTTTATATGCATCACCTCACTTAATCCTCTTGAGAAGGTGCTATCTATTATATTCACCCATTTCACAGATGAGGAAATTAGCCCAAAGTCCCCAAATAACTGACACAGGAAGGCTTTGAATTCTCTGATCTGGACTCTACCCCCTTAACCACTGTTGGAAGAGAAAGTCTTTGAGCTCTAACATTTCAGGTTACTAGCTTGCCAGTTTGATATTTCGTGCCTTGACCTTGGTGCCTGGCCATCCTTTTGTACGGCAGAGTGGTTGAAAGCATGGGGAGACAGAGAAACTGAGGTTTGAATCCCTCTCTATTTCTTGCCGGCCTCGTGCCCTTGGTCCTTCCTGAGCCTCACGTTCCTTGTCTGTAGAATGGGGACAGTAACAGCCTGGCCTCACAGGTTGTGATGAGGACTAAATGAGATGCTGTGTGTAGACCATTTTATGCAGTCTCAGTGCTTAGTAAGGAGAGGCCAGTTTTATCATCATTCTTCTTACCCGGAGAGTCAGGAGAGTGGAACTCGGAGAGACCAGCAAGCATTTCCTCCAAGCTTCCTTCTTCCCCAAGTGCAGGCTATTTCACTCCCCTGGGTTTCCAAAGCCCAGTCCAACTTCCACTTGACTTCCTAAGTTCACACCAGCGAGTCCCTGCCACTGGGAAAGCAGTTAAAAATAAAGTCCAGTCTTCAAATCCTTCAAGTAAACACCCAGCTCTCTAAAAATAGCACCTTTGCAACAGGTCTCTGGAGCCAGGCCAGGCTTGCAGGATGGAAATTGGCGAGGCTGGTACTCACAGACAGGCAGGCTAGGGCCAAGCCTCTACATCACCCCGCCTTGCCACTGGGCCTCTGGGCCTGAGGGGCAACCAAGGGCCCCTTAGAATCTCCAGCCTCTTCTCTCCAGCCCAGAGCTGGCCACCAGCCCCTCTCACTGCCCCACTGTAAGGGCCCCGTATCAGCTCTTCCTGCCCTCAACTCTTCACACAATAACTGGAGTGAGATTTTAAAATGCAAGCCTGACCACGCCAGTCTGGTAAGCACAACCTGTATGGAGTCTCAGTTTGGTTTCCTCTGAAAGCAGAGCCTGAGACAAGGATTTGGGTGCAGGAAGTTGATTTGGGAAGTGATGCCAGGAAAGAGGAGGTGAGAGGAAGTGGATGGGTAAAGTGAGACAGGGAAGAAGGAAAAGCCAGTATAAATGCATGTTATGGAGTCATTGCGGCAGCCACAGGGACTGGGTTGGGCTGGGATCTTGGTACAGAACATTCCCAAGATTATGCAACTGGAGGAGGTGTTGGTGGCGGGGTGGTAGGTGGACAAAGCATTATCCACTGACTCCGGTCCCCTATTCATTGAAGATTTCTCTGGGGGCATGAATCCCCCATACTTCCAGGGGTGCTTGCACTTGGGGTGGGGGTGAAGGGGCCTCCTGCAGCATTGAGAGCAGGCTCTGGGCAGAACATTGGAAGCTTGGGTGGGACATTGGCAGTGCCAGGGACATCTTCCCGTAGTGGAACTGTCCTACAAAGCAGTGGGTGAAATTGGGGGTATACTGACAGGATGTGATGTGGGCATCAGGGGTGTCTGCCCTTAGGAGAAGTTTCAGATTCCCTGCTTTGGCCCCCAAGACCCTTCATTTCTGGCTCTAGCTAAACCCACCAGCCCTATCTCACACCACTCTCCCCATCACTCACCTCCAGCCTCAGTTCCTCCAAAGGGCCAACCTCTTTCCTGCCGATGGTCCTTAGCACCTGCTGTTCCATGTGTCTAAAATGCTTTTCCCTTACTCTTGACCTTACTAACACCTTCTCGTTTATCAGGCCTCACCCAGCTCAAATGTTTCTTCCTCAGGGAAGCTCTGAGCTCTTTCCTAGTCTGGGTTCCCTGTTATATGTTTCCTGTGTGCCCTGGCCTCAACTGCCACCCCCATCATTGTTTTTTTTGTTTTTTGTTTTTAATATTTATTTATTTGGCTGCATTGGATCTTAGTTGAGGCATGCGAGATCTTCGTTGCGGCATGCAGGATCTCTTGCTGCTGCTCATAGGCTTCTCGTTATTCTCTCTAGCTGTGGCGCACGGGCTTAGTTGCCCCAGAGCATGTGGGATCTTAGTTCCCTGACCAGGGATGAAACCCATGTCCCCTGCGTTGGAAGGAAGATTCTTAACCACTGGACCATCAGGGAAGTCTCCCCACCATTGTTCTTACTTATTCTGTCTTCCCAGCTACTTTGTTCACTCCCAGAGGATGGGGACCCTGTCAGCTGTGTTCACTGCCAGGTCCCAGCCCCTGGCACAGCACCCAGCACATATGTGAGGCTCAGGAGGCATTGCTGACTGACTGATGTTAGGTCTCCAACATCTCGTAAGGGGAGGCATCCTCCAGTTGACTCAGTTAATCCTTCAGTCACATTCAACAAATGTGTATTGAGCACCTGCTGTGTGCTAAGGAGTGTTCTAGGTTCTTGGGGAAGAAAACCTCAAGATTCTGGCCTGCATGAAGTTGACATTCTAGCTGGGGAGACAGCACAGCAGACCTAATAAATAAATTTTATAGCATGTGGTAGGGGGCAAGTTGCCTTTCTAAATATGTGACGTGAAGGACTTGAATCAATTAGCCAATGGGATACCTGGGAGAAGAGCATCCCAGCAGAGGTCAGAGCCAGGAAACATCTCCAAGGCGGGCATGTGCCTGGAATGTTCTAGAAGCAGCAAGGAGACCAGCATGGCTGACATGAACTGAGAGAAGACAGTAGTATAAGAGGCTGGAGAGAGTGCAGGGGTGGGGCGAGGACAGGTCACTCTGCCAATGTGGGAGCCACTAGTCACATGTGGTAATTTAAATGGGAATGAATTAAAATTAAATAAATTAAAAGTGCCATTCTTCAGTTGTAGTAGCCACATGTCAAGGGCCCACGGCTACCATGTTGGACAGGCACAGACGTAGACAGTTTCCCTCATTCTTGAAAGTATTGTAGACATTTGCCTTGGTGGGGCCTTGCAGGTCATTGTAGGGCAACAACCTTGCCCATACATAACTGGGCACACATCTGGGGTCCTTCCCTCACCTCTCAAAGTGGGTATGATAAAGCATGCAAGGCCATTTGGTCCAGCCCCGGTCAATGTCAGAATGCCTTTCCCATCATTTTTGCCAAACGGCCCTTTGGTCACTGCTTCTGTGTCTCCAGGTGTAAGAAACTCACCACCTCTTGAGCCGGTACAGTCCAGCTTTGGACAGCTTTGGCTTTGGCTTTGGCTTTGGCTTTTAGATTTGCTCAAACCAGGAGAATGCTCTGTTTCTCTGTCGCTCCATTCATTGGTCCCGGTTCTGCCCTCGGGGACTGTATGGGTTAAAAAACGTGTTCAGCTCCAGGTCACAGAACCTGTCTTAAGCATTGGGCTTATCTTCTCACAGAAGATCAGAGAGGCAGAGCAAGGATGACGTGGCAGCTCCAAGATACCCTCGGGGACCCACCTCCCTCTGTCTTTCTCTCCTGCTCTCCTTAGAATGTGGCTTCTGTCCTTGTACTCAAAGGTGGCCACAGCCCCACTAGCTTTACCTCCACGTCCCTGGGCAGAGGTTGGAATGCAACAGTTTCCCTTGACAGGGAAGGAAGCCCACCGGGGACTTACATCTCCTTCTCCAGAGTGGGTCACATGGCCTTCCCTGGATGCAAGGAATCTGGGAAGGTGAATGTATTTAGCTGGACACATTGCTTCCCTGAACAAGATTAGGCTTCTGTTAGGAGGAAAGAAGGAGAGAATGGGTATTTGGTGAGCGGTTAGCAATGCCTGCCCCGGATGTCCCTGCGGAGATGCGAAGATGGGGATTCTGACGCCTCTGAGAGTCCTCTCTGGCCTAAACATCTCCAGCCCCTTTCCTCAGCCCCTGTTTTCAAATCTCATCACTTTCTCCATTTCCCAGGTGGAGAAACAGAGGCACAGACATCATTTAGTGATCAGGAGCATGGGTTTTGGGGTCAGATAACACTTCTTCTTTCAACAGGCCACTTCCCTGAACCTCGGTTTCCCCAACGGTGGAATATGGTGGGAATTAACAGAGCACTTCCTGGTGAGGGTGTTGTGAGGGTAAAACAAGAGAGTCCACGTCAAGTACCAGCCACGATACCTGGCACACAGCCGTGACTCAGTCGCGGCAGTTGTCATTTTTATTATTATAACTCTGCTTCCTCTTGCTTCAGTGATGCCTTCTGGTGTTGCTGAAAGAGGAACCAGAGAGCCCGGACCGGGGAGCTCTCTGCCAGGTCCCCTGGGTGTTTCCATAGTCCCAGCAGTCACCCCAGGGAGAGCCCCTCTCCTCCCGTCTCCAGAAGGGGTGTAGAGTGGGACCGCAGAGAGGAGGGAGGGGCTGCAGTGCAGATCCATCTCTAGAGCCGCCTTGGACCAGGCACATCCCTCGTAAGGGCGATCGTGTTACTGCCCACGCGCTCTTCCCATCAGCCCCGGCTCCGTGCAACCCTATCCGGGAAGGGGGTATTACCCCAAGGTCACGGCAGCCCGCTGCCAACCCCGTAAACCCCAAAGGCCTTGAGGTAGTCTTGCCAGAAGCCTGGCCAAGGGCAGGGGCTCTTGAGCTCTGACTCACCAGGTAGGGTCAGAGATGCCACAGAGCGGGTCCTTTAGAGGGGAATTCGTCAGAGACGCACCTCCCGCCCCTGCAGGGCCCGGACACAGATAGCTCTTCCCTGCGCACCCTGACTAGGGTGGAAAGAGAGACAAGCGCCACGTGTCAGAAAAGCTGGCCCTGGAGCCCTGGCTAGTTCTTCCTTTATGTTTTTAATCGGTTGTACATTCAAGTGGTTCAGTACCCTACAGTGAGACAGAAATGTAAAGTCTGTCTTCTTTCCCTCTTCGCCTCTGGTTGCCACCTCCACACACCCTGGTCAGCTGTTATCTGCAGTTTTTTCTTTTCCTTCCAGAGTTACTTTATGCCTGTGTTAAGGTGAACCGTACTTTTGACTTACAAGACGGCAATTTCCTATGGTTCCACCTCATATAAGCAAATGCCTGGATTCCTGTTTTCCTCTTTCTGCCACATAAGGTAGCATATTAGACATACTCACCTGAACCTTGCTTTTTTCTCTTTGCTGTGTTTATATATCAGAGAGCTTTCCGGATCTCTCCAAATAAAGAACTTTATCCATTTTAACTCCCACATAGTGTTCCATTATATAGCTGAATCATCATTTCATTAATCAGACCCCTGTTGTTACACTTGATCGTTTGGGTCGTTTCCGGAATTTCGCTACGTGAGATAAAGCTGTACACCCATCATTTCATCCACGGACCAGTATATCTCTAGTATAAATCCCCCCAAGTGCAGTTACTGGTCAGAGTCTCTCTGTAGTGGTTGTCCCATCTTATCTTCCCATCCACATTGTAGGAGGGTGAGAAGGCCTCTGCCCCGGCGTGCTGAATGACCCTGGGTAAGTCCCTGCCCTCTGTTGGTCTCCATGTCCTGGGGCACTGAACCACCTTGTTCTGGGGAAAAACAGCCGCCTAGATTAGCCTTTTTGCTTGGCCTTTCCCACGCCCCGGCCACGTGCACATTGTTACCACAGCTTCTTTGGGAGATGACTTCAGCCCGGACCAAGGCCAAGGCAGCCTAGTGCAGTCAGCACGGCAGAGCAGGCAGAGGGGCCAGTGTGCGCAGAGGCTTAGGGGTGTGACAACGTGGCGTAAGGCAGGGTTTCCCAAATGCCAGTTACTGATAATACATTCCCGAGCCGTGCCATGGCCTTGGACCCTCTGGTTATTATTTCCTTACTATTTAAAAAAAAAAAAAAAACCTTAACTTTCTTAAGCCTACATTTATTTATTTGTTTATTTGTTTATTTTGGCTGTGCTACATGGCTTGCAGGATCTTTTTTTAAAAAATTAATTAATGTTTTGGATACCTTGGGTCTTCGTTGCTGCACACGGGCTTTCTCTAGTTGTGGCGAGCGGGGGCTACTCTTTGTTGTGGTGCACAGGCTTCTCAGTACCATGGCTTCTCTTGTTGTGGAGCACAGGCTCTAGACACATGAGCTTCAGTAGCTGTGGCATGTGGGCTCAGTGGTTGTGGCTCACAGGCTCTAGAGCGCAGGCTCAATAGTTGTGGTGCACGGGCTTAGTTGCTCCGCGGCATGTAGGATCTTCCTGGACCAGGGCTCGAACCCGTGTCCCCTGCATTGGCAGGCGGAGTCCTAACCACTGCACCACCAGGGAAGCCCGAATCGTTTTTTAAAAATAGATTTATTTATTGGCTGCGTTGGCTCTTTGTTGCTGCACGTGGTCTTTTCTAGTTGTGATGAGTGGGGGCTACTCTTCTTTGTGGTGCACAGGCTTCTGGTTGCAGTGGCTTCTCTTGTAGAGCATAGGCTTCTAGGCACAAGGCTTCAGTCATTGTGGCACTCGGGCTCAGTAGTTGTGGCTCTCGGGCTCAGTAATTGTGGCTCGCGGGCTCTAGAGCACAGGCTCAGTAGCTGTGGCGCATGAGCTTAGTTGCTCTGAGGCATGTGGGATCCTCTGGGACCAGGGCTCGAACCCATGTCCCCTGCATTGGCAGGTGGATTCTTAACCAGTGTGCCACCAGGGAAGTCCCCACTTGCAAGATCTTAGTTCCCCCACCAGGGATCAAACCCGTGCCCATACCAGTGAAAGCACTGAGTCTTAGCCACTGGACCACCAGGGAATTCCCTAAATTTATTTTTATAAAGGGTCTTAAGATCATTACCATACATAGAAATCCAGTGTTACATAAAGAGAAGTTAGTGGAAAAAACAAAAACACAACCAAACACCACCAAAAGAAAACCGGAACAACACAAGCACAAGAAAAAGAGGAAAATACAATGAAGCAAAACACCATTAAACCATCCCCAGTATGGCTGCCTACTAAAAGTTCAGATCAAGGCTGCTTGCTGCTCTATTCTTTCTCTCTTAAAAAATGGAACATAAGACTGAGTAAAGATATAATGTGATAGACAGGGACTTCCCTGGCAGTCCAGTGGTTAAGACTCGGGACTTCCATTGAAGGGGGCGTGGGTTCGATTTCTGGTCTGGGAACTAAGGTCCCGCATGCCATGTGGCACAGTCAAAAGTAATAATAAGAAAGAAAGAAAGAATTTTTAAAAATATTTTTTAAAGGATATAATATGATAATAATAATTATTTAGAAGATATCTAGGCATTAAATGAGACTTTCTCATTGAAGAAATCAGGATGGTTGATTTCAAATTTTAAGTTCAATGAATGTCCTGGTACCATCTATTATTTTTGGTCCTGTCAGTAGTGAGCTTTTGAGACATTGGCCTGAAAGACAGATTTATCCTATCTCTCCTTCCAGAGCCTAAAAGGGAGGGAAGGCCAGTCTTCAGATAGGCAACTAGACTCTGGAGTTCTGGACGGGAGGAGCTCAAGCTTAGCCCTTGTACACAGTAGGAACTCACTAAATGCTCAGCAGTGACTGACTCATTCATGGGCCTGGGGGGCTCTAATGAAAGAAGGATGGGCATTCAGACTAACAGTACCTTCCTGAATCTTGTCCAGGGAGAGCAGATGTCCTGTTCTCACTCTGGCCTCCTGTGGCAAACAGTTTACCTGGGGGGCTTAGGCTTGCTGGTGGAGCCCTGGAACAGGAGCCCCCAGACTGGAGAGGATGAACACAGGTGTGCTCTTGCCGCTTTCCTCATCCTCTTCCACGCCTTCATTTGTTTTTAGGAAACAAACAAACACACAGACACAGAACAGATCAAGCACAAGTTTATTTCTTACTCATGTAAAATCCAAAATGGTTACCTTTATCAGTGGGCAGCTCCTCCAAGCAGTGATTCCGAGACCCAGGCTCCTTCCATCCTGTCGCTGTGCTGTCTTCAACATAGAGTATCCGTGCTCTTCTGCATCAAGCCAATGAAAAGGAAAAACACGTGCAAAGAGGCAGTGGAAGGTTCTTACTGGCCAGGAAGTAGGGCACATCATGTCTTCTCACATTCCATTGGCCAGAATCTAGTCACGTGGCCACACCTTCCTGCAAAGGAGGCCAGGAAACAGTCCAGGTGTGTGCCCATGAAGCAGAGGAAGGGGGTTTGGTGAACTACTATCTAGTCTCAGCCATGCTTAGTGGACGTGGCATTTAAGGCTCTTTGTCACTTGCCTCCATCCTAATTCTTCATTCACTCTTGACATTGTCAGGCTACTTTTCTCTGTGTGTGTGTGTGTGTGTGTGTGTGTGTGTTTTAACATCTTTTTGTGCCATGGCTTCTGCAGTTCCCTCTATTTAGACCACCCTTTTCTTACTTCTTTCTTCTCTTTTCCATCTGACCAGCTCACATGGACATGGACCACGGCCTCAGAATTTAAAATGAGACTTTGTCATTTTCCCAGAACCACATGCACGGAGAAGAGAGGATGCCTGTACACAGCCTCGAGGGGTCCCCTTCAGCTCCCCCAACTCATTCGCAGAGCAAATTGCAGGTTTCCTTTTACACACAGACACCACCTGAGACCCACTCTGAAAATTATCCTGTGGTAAATAGGAAGGGGAGAGCTCATGGTCGGAGATGGCAGACTTCAAGTGCTTTATGTCAAGCGAGCTAAGTAACCTGTTTTTCAGAGGGGGAAGGGGAAGAAATTGTCCAGGTAGGAGGTGAAACATAAGAATCTGAATCTGCTGAGACAGCTAGCTTTTTTCTAGTTCATGTCTATTCTGAGAAGTAATGTGCTGATTAAAGAGCTCTTGGAGGGGCTGGCGGGTGGGGGGTGGCGATGGAGAACCCTGCTTCCTCAAGTTTGCCAATTTCCATGGTGTAAATACTGCCACAGTGGCTGATCTCAAGCTACCACTGTCCTGTCAAGAGCATGCCTGGGCCACCTTTACTACTTGCTTAGTATCAGGCTTGATTTCTCCATCCCTGCTCTGCTTCAGGCTGTAGCTCAGAGGTCTCACCTGCAGGTGAGTTTACCATGTCCCTTTTCCATCTAGCCTCCCTATTTTAGGAAGCCTGAACTTTTCCAACTGGATTGTTCTCCTGCAGATTTTCTCTACTGGTCTATAAGCTCCTTATGGCCAGAACTCAGGTTTTAAGTTTCTTTATATCTCTGTTATGTTGTCGGATGCCTGCACTTAGTAGGCACCTGGGGAATGCTCATAGAAGGCAGGCAGGCAGGGAGGACGGGAGGAGGTGGAGTTGAAGAGCCACAGAGGCAGATCCCGCTCTGTGACTGGTTGGCAGAGTGACCTCAGGCAGATCCTTTCACCTGTCTCAGCCTGTTTTTGCATCTGTACAAAAACTCCTTTATTTTCCTTTGCTCCAGCTTGGCCAGGTCTATCTCTGCATAATAATTATGATAATAATACTCGTAATGGCTGCCGTTTATTCATTCAACAAATTTTTATAAATATACCTTTTAATATTTATTTAATTTAATTAATTAATTTATTTTTGGCTGCATTGGGTCTTTGTTGCAGCATGTTGCAGCATGCGGGACCTTTTGTTCCAGCGTGTAGGCTCTTCACTTTAGCATGTGAAGGCTTCAGGGTGCATGGGCCCTGCAGTTGAGGCACACGGGCTCGGTAGTTGTGGCACGCGGGCTTAGTTGCCCTGCGGCATGTGGGATCTTAGTTCCCCAACCAGGGGTCAAACCTGCGTTCCCTGCACTGCAGGATGGATTCTTTACCACTGGACCACCAGGGAGGTCCCTCAACAAGTTTTTATTACGCACCTGCTGTGGGCCAGGCCCTGTTCTTGGTGCTGGGGATTCATCAGTGAAAAAAACAGACAAAAGTCCCTTCCTTGTGGAGCATATGTTCTACATTTGCAACATGAACTGAATTTCACAGGCATCGTCTCACTTGGTCTCTGGGCAACTCTGAAGGGCACAGGTATCATTTGTTCCATTTTATTGCTGTGAAAAGTGAGGCAGAATAGATCGTGTAAGTTTCCAGGGTTCAGCCAGTGTGTAAGGGGTAGAGGTGGGACTTGGACCCTCGATTCTGGTCCAAGACCTGGTTCTTAGCCATCATGACATGCCCTTCCCAAACCTCAGGCCCCCTTCCTGCCCACCTCTCTGCCTTTGCTCTGCAGTTGATCGGTTCCCATGGTCACATCCCTCAGGCCCACCCATGACCTGACCCCTCCCTGATGGTGTCTGTTCAGTCTTGAATCCTGTCTCCAGATCCTTCCTTGTTACCTGACCGACCATGGTTGGTCACGGGGAATGGAACCCTTTACTTCTTTATTTTGCTTCCTTATGATGCCTCTTTCCCCTCCCCCTTCACTCCACCACCCCGGGGCCCAGGCGTGGACCCACATAAAGAGCTCAATACATATCTCTTCACTAAGGCATTGAAATCCTTAATTTTTCCCTTGGGCTCTAGCTCAGGTCTCATTTTTACACGTCTCCATCGTAAGGGTTATTTTTCGAAGGTCAGGTCTGTGGAAAGAAACAGAACCTCAGCAGCGCTTGTGTGCAACCTTCTGTGTGGTGGGTATGGTGTTCATCTCTTGAAGGGCTGGCTTACAGAGATGGCAGACAGTTGCTGTTGGTGACAGTTGGTACCTTAGTTGTGGTCAAGGCTGAGGTGACCACACAGCCTCCTGTGCCTGAGATCGCCCTGCATCATGCTGCGTATAATTTATAAACAGCCTCCCTTTCACCCTCAGGGGCCCTGGTTTGCATGATAAATTCTCCGGTCACCCTAGACAAATCCTCAGGATATGACCCCCCCCCCCTTACTGCTCTAAGCACTTTGCAAATACCAGTAATGCATTCTGTGAGGTTGGTGTTATTATTCTCCCATTTCACAGATGGGGAAACAAAGGCACAGAATGGTAAAGTAACTTGATCAAGGTCACACAACTAAGAAGCAGGGCTAGGTTGGGAACCCAGGTCATCTGGTGCCAGTGTTCCCCCACTCAACAACTGCCTCAGCAAGAACTTCTCTAAGAGGTCCCCCCTGACCCCGTGCTCTGGGCTAGATGTGTCTCCCCCTGCCCCAGCCCTCCAGGAGCCATGGACTTGCCCAGTCGTGACTGCTGTGACATGCTTTGGGGACAGGAAGACAGCAACATGGACTGACTCTCCTCTGGGGCCCTCACACCTGACACAGTGCCTGAGGCCAAATAAAATCTCTGGAAATGCTTTTCGAACCAAGGGATACGATTTTCCAGGGCTGGGGCTGGGGCTGGCCCCTCCCTGTGGTTTCTTCTTCCCCGTGTAGCAGCAGGGATGCTGGCCCCCAGGAGCAGATGGAGCTGCCTGGAATTCCTTCCTAAGGCTCCTTATCAGTTTTCAGAGCAGCCTGGGGTGGGGTGAGGGGGGTGGGTGGTGGCAGGGATATTGGGGGCTGCTCTGTGCAAAAGTGGAATGCCACCGCGGAGACCCACCTGGGGAGGGGCCGGAGGTGGGGGAGGGTGCTGGGCAGGGAGGGCTCAGCTGTCACATTCCTCCGGCTCATGGAAAGCTCTCCTGGGTGTCTTGTCCTTATTTAGGCAGGAGACGTCTGCCGACTCGGGCCTTGTGGGATGCCACTGCCGGCTGGCTCACCGGGCCGGCGGGGTGGGGTGAGGCACGGAGCAGAGCACACCCAGAGACAGGTCAGCGGGCTCTCATGGGTGATCCCGGTAGACCCAGGTGGGAAGCCCAGCCTTGGAGAGAAGAGTCACTCTCTGAGTAATAATAACAAAAATAGCAGCTACCGTTGACAGGATCCCCACTGTGCAGGGCAGCGTGCTCGGCTGGTCTGTAAGTTCTCGGAAGTGAGTTCCTTCCGTTCACGGCTGCACTCCTAGATCTAGCCCAGGACCGGGCATACAGGGGATGGTTAGTAAGTACTTGTCACGATCAGATGAGTATACACGTCACGTACCACAGTTCACTCGAGCCTCACAGTAATCCTAGTGGCAGCTAAGTGCTGTTACTAACCCACGTTACAGATGGTGACCCAGACTTGGAGAGGTGCCATGACTTGCAAAGGTCATACAACTTGGACGTGGAGGAACTGGGGTTTGAAACCAGGTCGTCCGCCTCCAGCACTAACAAATGCTTCCTTTGTCTTATTTTGGTATTGACCACGCTGGAATTCCTGGCGTTCCCCCTTGATTGACTATGTGAGTTGGACAGGTTACCTAACCTTCTCATCCTGTTTTCTCACCTGTAAAATGGAAATTGATAGTGATGTCTACCTTAGAGAATATTGTGAGGATTAAATGAAATAATACACTCCAGTGTCTGAGCACTGTGCTGGCACACAGTAGGTGCTCAATAAGAATTGTTCTCCAAACGACTAACCGTAATTTGATCAACTAGTTCCCCGCTTCTTGCTTTGGTTTCATTACCAGTCTCTTGCCGTGGTGAACAGGATTGCAGTAAACACCCTTGTACGTGTGTCACTGTACACAATTTGAGGATGTCAGTTGGCCAGGTTCCCAGAAGGGGAATCACTAGCACAAAAATATGCAGATGTTAAATTTCTAAAGAAAAAAGGTTGAGCAGTCTAAATTGATAAACACAAATATACGGAAATGTGAAAAATTAAGTGAAAAATGTATTCTAGTGAAAGCTAAACTTCTCTAGTGCACACGCAGTGCAAGGCACTGTTCTAAGCCCTTTCTGTTTATTCATTCCTTTAATTTTCATAACAACCCTAGGAAGTAGGCATTATTACTATCCCAGTTTGTAAGAGTTGTCTATCACTGCATTACAAATTATCCCAAAACGTAGCAGCACGAAACAAGGCATGTTTCTTATCTCGCAGTTTCTGTGGGTCAGGAATTAAGACATGGCTGAGCCGGCTTCTCTGGCTCAAGGTCTCCCATGAGGCCGTAGTCAAGGTGTTGGCCGGGGCTGTGGTCCCATCTAAAGGCTCTCCTGGGGGAGGATCTACTCCACACGCACGCACATGGTTGTGGCAGGATCCAGTTTCTCATGGGCTGTTGGGCTGAGGCCCTCAGCTCCTCGCTGATTTTAGCAGGAGGCTGCCTTCAGTTTCTTGCCATGTGAGCTTCCCCAAGATGGGAGCTTGCTTCATCGAAGCCGGCAAGAGTTTGCTAGCAAGAGTGAAGTCACTGTCCTTTGTAAAGATCCGAAGATCTGAAAAATCTTCCTGCCGCACTCACTTTTCAGAAGAAGAAGTGGGTGCACAGAGAGGTTAAGTGATTTGTCCAGGTCATACAGCTGATGTCTGAGTCAGGGATTCAGACCTGGCTAGCATGACTTCAGATTCCATGCTCTCAAGCACTGAACCTCAAAATTGAATCTTTACTGTGTTCACAGCTTTGTTAAAAAATAAGTGTGTGCATGGAAAGAGTAGCAAGAAAGTCTCAAAAGCTGACATAGCCATTGTTGCAGCACCGTGGGTTCACAGTGCTGTTGCTTCACTCTTACTCTTTTTCATAATTCATGAAGTGTGATTTTAAAACCTGGCATAGACTTTTTAAAAAGGAAGTTTCCCTGTGCAGCCAACTAACCCAGAAAAGGCCTCACTGCTGAGAGCTGGGTTCCAGATTGGACTATAGAGCCTAGTCCTATGTGGAGAGGGGGAGCAAGGCCCGAGGTCCCCTCCCTGTCACTTCACCGGCTGCCATAGTACAGCCACGTGCAATCCACCAGGCAGTTCCCAGGTTCTGATGGACTAGCCTTTCTTTGGGGAAGTTGGGGATGTCACTGCTGGTAACTACTAGCCCTGAGCCCTCAGATGGGCAGGATTAATGCCAGGGATGCCCACGCCCCTGGGGGAAGAGGCATGGTTGTGGCCAGTCCCAGCTGCTGGGCTTTTCTGGCTTAACCGAAGTGCATAGCAAAGGCTCGGATGCCAGACAGACCTGGAATCGTGTTCCAGCCGGCTCTGGATCTCACTAGCTATGAGCCGTGGGCAAATAATTCCCTGAACCTTCCTTTCTTCTGTACAGTGGGTTGTCTTGAGGATGACGTGTGATCACACAGCTTGTTGTAGTTTCCTGTTGCTGCTGTAACAAATTACCACAAACCTGGGGGCTTGAAACAACACAGACTTATTCTCTTACAGTTCTGGAGGTCAGAAGCCTGAAATCAGTCTCAGCAGGCTAAAGTCAGGGTGTCGGAAGGACTGGTTCCTTCTGGAGGCTGACAGGAGAATCCAATTCCTTGACTTTTCCGCTTCTCGGTGGCCGCCCCTGTTCCTTGGCTAGCGGCCCTGTCCTGCATCTTCAAAGTACATCACTCCAGTCTCTGCTTCTATCATCACACCATCTTCTCCTCTCCTGTGGTCACATCTGCCCCTGCCTCCCTCTTATAAGGACACTAGTGGTTACATTTACAGCCTGCTTGTATAATCCAGGATAATTCGTGCATCTCAAGATCCTCCATTTAATCACATCTGCAAAGCCCCCTTTGCCATATAAGGCAACATTCATTGGTTCCAGGGATTAAGACCTGAATATCTCTGGGGCTGTTATTCAGCTGACCACATAGGTCAAGTGTCTGGCACATGGTTAGCATTTAGTAAACAGCCTCTGCCTTAGAGGCTGGGGTGGGGGAAGGGGTGTCACATACCCATTCATACATAGTGAAGACTTCCCAGCTGGGCTGGTGGCTCCTTTTCAAGAAGGGAGAAAGTTCTCTGTAAAACATGATCTGGAAGAGGTCACCTCCATGGCCTGGGATTTCAGGCTGGGCTTCCAAGGTTAGGAGGTTCACAGCCCCCTAAACTCAAAACCCATGCCCCTCCATTTCAACTGAAACAAAATCCACTTTCTAAAATTTTCAAACACTTGCATAGGGTTTTCTATGTATCAGGTCCTGTTCTAAATGCTTTATGTACAGTAATTCACTCTATAATCCCAACAACTCTGTGAGGCAGCGGCTATTCATATCCCCATCTTACAGATGGAAAAAAATCAAAGTATAGAGAATTCATAGAAATCACCCATAGGCAAAAAATTGTGCTCCTAACTATCTCAAAATACCAAAATATTAACAGCAATTTTTTCTTTTTTTCAAAAAAACCTGCTTATTTTCCAAATTTTTTGATGATAAAACCATATTATTTTACACTACATATTTTATATATGTATAATATATAATATAAAAATGAAAAAACACAAATTATGATCACGTAACCCACCACATGGGCTTTCTCCTGCCCTGTAGCCTTGTGTTTGTCCTCAAAACTTTGTCCTCAAAAAGTTCTCAAAACTTTTCACCTTGTCTTATCTCTCCTACCAGACTCTACATCCTTCCAGAGCAGGGGCCGTGTCTGGCTTATGTTCATTATGATAATAATAGGCAAGTGACTTAACCTCTCTGTGCCTCAATTTCTTCATCTGTAAAATGATTGTAGTGCCTATCTCCTAGGGCAATATGAATCCCTTAGTTTAACTATTCCCCATTTTTTCTTTTTTAAATAACTGATTAATTAATTGTCTGTGTTGGGTCTTTGATTCTGGAACGGGCTTTCTGTAGTTCTGGTGAGTGGGGCTACTCTTCATTGTGGTGCATGGCCTCCTCATTGTGGTGGCTTCTCTTGTGGAGCACGGGCTCTAGGTGCATGGGCTTCAGTAGTCGCAGTACCTGGGCTCAATAGTTGTGGCTCATGGGCTCTAGAGCACGGGCTCAGTAGTTGTGGTGCACGGGCTTAGTTGCTACATGGCATGTAGGATCTTCCTGGGGCAGGGATCGAACCCGTGTCCCTTGCATTGGCAGGTGGATTCTTAACCACTGTGCCACCTAGGAAATCCCCCCATTTTTTTCTTATTGGAAGTAATGTTTCTAGATCTAAATGTAAGAACTAAACTATAAAACTCCAGGAAGAAAATATAGTAGTAAATCTTCAGACCTTGGGTTAGACAAAGCTTTCTGAGATATGACACCAAAAGCACAAGCAACAAAGGAAAATAGATAAATTGGACCTCATTAAACTTAAAAACTTCTTTGCTTCAAAGGACACCATCAAGAATGTGAAAAGACAACAGATGGGGGAAAATATTTGCAAATCATATATTTGGTAAGGGACTTATATCTGGAATATGTAAAGAACTTTTACAACTCAATAATAAAAAGACAAAAAATTGAAGATAGAGAAAGAATCTAAATAAACATTTCTTCTAAGAAGATACATAAATGGTCATTAAGCACAGGAAAACATCCTCAACATCATTAGCCATCGGGGAAATGGAAATCAAAACCAGAATGAAATGCACCTCACAAACCACTCATGTGAGTAAAATTTAAAAATGGATAATAATAAGTGTCAGCAAGGAGGTGAAGTTGGAACCCTCATATGTTACTGGAAGAAGGTAAGATGGTGCACTCCATTCAGAACCAGTCTGGCAGTTCCTCAAAAGGTTAAACAGAGTCACCACATGACCCAGCATTTCCACTCCTAGGTGTATACCCAAGAGAAATGAACACATACATCCACCCAAAAACTTGTACCTGAATATCCATAACAGCGTTATAAATGGAGACTAAAAGGTGGAAACAACCCAAATGTCCATCAGCTGACAAACAGATAAACTTATGGATTGTCCAGGCAATGGACCATTATTTGACAATAGAAAGGAATGAAGTACTATACATGCTACAAGGCGGATGAAGTTTGAAACTGTGTTCACATGACATATCCTTCTACACATGCATGTTTAAATCCCAATTTGTTGGCAGTCCTTAGCATGTTTGGCAGTCCTTAGCATTATCAGCATTTTGAATTGCTGATAAACATTATTATAACAAAAACTGTAACAATTATGATGCTAATATCTGTGAAGTGCTCAGTTTATGCTAAGCACTTTTGTGAGATCTCATTTCAGGTTCCCAGTAATTTTGTGATGCAAATGTTATTAACCCCATTTCACAGTTGAGGAAACTGAGGCCAGGGAGCAAAGGTCAGGTACCTAGGATGTGAGGGACTTGAGCTTGTACCCTTAACCCCTCTGGTAGAAGAGCTTCCCAGCAGAGCTTAGAACACATTTGTCAAATGAATGAAGTCCAGGGAAAACTGGACCCTTGTCTACATCCTCGTTGGAGGTCAGGGGAACTTTCTCCCAGGGAGCTATCTGGGCAGGTGGTTGGACACCCTGGCTGTGATTCCTCCTCGAGTTTACTCTGCTTGTGATTGTTCTGGGGGGAAACGGCTACGTCCAGCCAGAGCTGGGGGCAAGAGGCTATTTTGGGAGAAGACAGGGCAGTGGCATCTGAAGCATCCCCTCAGGAAGACGTGGCTGCGCTGCCCTTGTCAACTACCTCTGCAGCTTCAGAGAGGTGGGGGCGCTCTGATTATCTGCCTCTGTCCTCTAAACCTGCCATGGGCTCCTTGTTCTGATGGATTTTTGAAAAATTTTGAAGTGAACGAGTCAGTGTTATGAAGTACATTCAGGTTTTTTGTTTTAGTGGTCTCAAAAAAAACCAAACTGTGCTTCTTATATATTTTATTAACAAGCACCTAGATAGCACTTCCTGGCTACTGTTCTAAAGGCCATATGAGTGATTATTCATTTACTCCTTATACTGTTTCTCCGAGGTAGGTACTGTTATTATCTCCATTTTACAAATGAGGAGACTGGGGCTCAGCAAGCTCAGACTTGTCCGAGGGTATAAGGAACAGAACCAAGACCTGACCCCGGACAGCCTAGCCAGAGCTGCCCCCTCTTAGCCATGCCCCCATGTGGTTTAAGGCTTTGCCCTGTGCCCCTGTGCATCCACTGATTTTCAGAGATGTTGCGTAGTTGACCTGGCAGGGCTGCATCAGGCTGTGAGCGTCTCAGGAGGCTGCTGGGTCTGATTTATCCTGATCGCTGGTCCCAGCGCATGGAGGACCTGGTCCAATTAGTGCTAGGAAGGCAACAGCTCAGTGTAATGGGGAAGAGCTTGGGCAGATGTACTTTCTAGCTGTGTGACCTTGAGGAAGTGACTTCACCTCTCTGAAGTCAAGTGAGTCAAGTGTGTAAAGGTGGACATAGCACAGAGCTGGGCACAACGTGCTCAACCAACAACAGACTAATAAGAGTAGTAGAAGAGACCGTTGTTGAGTGGATGCATTAGAACAGGCGTGGGCAAACTTTTCCTGTAAAGCACCAGATGGCACATATTTTTGGCCTTGGAGGTCATGGACTTCCGTGGCAACTCGAGACAATTGTAAACAAATGGGCATGGCTCTGTTTCAATAAAACTTTATTTATATGGACACAAATTTAAATTCTGTATAAGTTTCACATGTCATAGAATTACTCGTTTGGGTTTTTTTTTTTTTTCCCACATCTTTAAAAATATAAAGAGCATTATTAGCCCACAGGTGATACAGAAACAGGCAACAGGCAGGATTTGGCCTGTTGCCCTAATTTGCTGACCCTTGCAATAGAATGTGAGCTCTACAAGGGATGTTTGGATACGTGGTTTGCTGCTGTAGTCACAGTGCCCAGAATAGTACCTCGCATGTAGTTGGCACGCCATAAAGTTGTATTAAATGAATGAATCCGGATGTCGAAGTGGGTCTTGAGCTGGCCCTTTAAGGCTGGGAGGTGGAAGGATGGAAAAAAATATTCCAGATGGGGGAACCGCCAGAGCAAAGGCGTCAGGGGTACGTCCAGTGGGTTTCCCCCTTTGGCTCCGTGAAGCCATCCGTGGCCTGATGAGACACCTGGGCAACAAGGTCAGCTCTAACCGGGTGGTTAGGGGTCTGGGGTGGGCAAAGGACTCAGGGGTGGGGACGGATCCTCTCAGAAGTGCTTCCGCTGGGTCATCGCCCTGCCCGTCCCTGAACCACCACCAGCCTTATTTTTAACCCTGCTGACAAAGAAAATCTGATGAAATCAAGAAGTGTGACTGATCCCTGCCCCACCCGCTGCCCCAGTTACTGCTCCTTCCCTCCTCCCCAGTAGGGGCAGAGCCTTCCTGGGAGACCCTCCCCAAGAGTCATCCAGGTGGTCATAGGGAAAGAAATGGTTCCTGCATGACTCTAGCAGGACCTGGACTCGGGGAGGGATCCTGGTGCTTGAAGACAGACACTCGAGACTCCTGGGGGGGGGGGGGGGCGGGGGGTTGAGCAGGCTGGGAACTGCCCGAGAGAGAGCAGGATTTTCTCTCTGTCTTACTAGGCACACGTCTCAAATTTTAACGAGCAGTGGAAGCAGCTGGGGGGGGGGTTTATAAAATACAGATTCCTAGGCTCCTCCCGAGAAATTCCGATTCAGTAGCTCTGGGGTGGAGTCCCCAAATCTGCATTTTCAACAAGTGCCCGGATAATGAGGGGCTTGGGGGTGTGTGTGTGTGCATGGACCACACTGTGAGTGCCACTGGACCAGAAGATAGCCTCTGGACCACAGCAGTTCAGCCTGCCCTTCACCTGGTAAGCTGCCAGATACACCCCATCCAGGCGGCCTCCGGACGAGAATCTGGAGAGCCGTGCTAAGTAGTTTTGGACTTGATTTTCAGCACTATAGGAAGGCTTGCAGAGATTTTTAGCAAGAGGTGAGGCCACTGGATATATATGGGTTAAGCAAGCTGCATGTAATGGGTTGTAGGGAGTGAGCCTGGAGGCAGGGAGGCTGCAGAAGGGAGTGGGGGGCCTTGCAGGAGGAATGATGGAAAGAGGGAGAATGGGCAGATTTAAGAGCTGTAGGGGCAGCGGGAGAGATGGGAGTTGGTGGTTGTTGTCTGTGAATATTGAAAGATGAGGAAGGAGGGTGTGGGAGACACTGGGATTCCTGGCTTGAAGGCTGCCGAGCTGGGGAGCTATTCCTGAAATCAGAGGCATTTTGGGGTGGGGGCTGATAAGGTATTCAGTCGGTCAGATTGATGGACGTGGGCAGACCCAGAGCCCTTGTTGCCCTGGGCTGTGTGGCCACTTCCCTCTGACCCCTGTGCTGGCCGCCCTGGGGGGTCCGCAGTTGATCCCCCAGAATCTTCCAGGGCTCAGTGTGAAGGCAGCCATTCTGGGCTGAGGAGCCCTGCAACACAGCTTCCCAGGGCACCGGGAAACAAGCCTCATCCAGCTCACATTACCAAAAAAGGACATTTTCTCAGTTTGAAGGTTTGCCCAGTCCTTTCCCTCCTCCCCCAACCTGGGGTTTCAGGTTTCCAGGGAAGTGTCTGAACATTTAGATCTTTGAAAAACACATACCCATGTGCAGGCAAATATGAGTCTGGGGATATGCATGTACCACACTCGGTTTTTATTTTTTAATTAAAAAATTGAAGGATAGTTGATTTACAATATCATGTAAGTTTCAGGTGTACAGCACAGCAATTCAGTTATATAAATATACATACATGTATATATATATATATATATATTCCTTTTCAGATTGTTTTCCCTTATAGGTTATTACATAATACTGAGTATAGTTCCCTGTGCTATACAGTAGGTCCTTGTTGGTTCCACACTCAGTTTTGATGTCACAAGTGTCATCTTCCTCCTTTTTTTTTCTCCTCCTCCTCCCCCTTCACCACCGCCGACACCATCATCATCACCACCACCACCAGCATCTTTATCATCACCACCATCAACATCACTCAGCCCCATCCCGGGCTAAACCCTTTCATATGTTGCCTCTCAGTAGTTTTCACAGGAACCCCAAGAGGGGAAAATTATTATCCAACAGATGTAGAAACGAGGCACAGAGAGGCAAAGCCACTCACCCAAGGTTCTAGTGTCCCAGTGCAGTCGGGACTAGGGGGAGGCGAGTGAGGCGAGTCATACAAATGCAGGATCTGATCTGGACTTTATTTGAATTTTGTTCATAGCTTGTTCATCAAGGATTATTTTTGCATTAGTTCTGACTTTTAAAAATATGGCATTCAAGTATTATTTATCTGGATGACTGCGTTTTTTGGCATCCCCCTACATTTTGAGCCTGGGGTGAAAGCCTCATTTGCACCCTAGCCTCAGCCTTGGGAGAGCCAAAATTGGAATCCATTTGGAACCCAGGGCTGCTGATTCCAAAACCACGCTCTTAACTAGTTCCTGTGCTGCCGCCTTAGCCGTACGCACCTGCGTGTGTGATGCATGCGTTTATGTATTCTCTCATTCAGGGGAATATTCTTTCTTCAGTAAATAAACATTATGGTGGCAGTGGAGAGCACAAGGGCTTAGAAATCAGACAGTTCTGGGTTTGAACTCCACTAGTACTACTACTACTTATTATTAAATAAATTTATGTATTTATTGGCTGTGTTGGCTCTTTGTTGCTGTGTGCGGGCTTTCTCTAGTTGTGGCGAGCAGGGGCTACTGTTCGTTGTGGTGCACAGGCTTCTCATTGCGGTGGCTTCTCTTGTTGCAGAGGCTCTAGGCACTCGGGCTTCCGTAGTTGTGGCACACGAGCTCAGTAGTTGTGGCTCATGGGCTTAGTTGCTCCACGGCATGTGGGATCTTCCTCGACCAGGGCTTGAACCCATGTCCCCTGCATTGGCAGGTGGATTCTTAACCATTGTGCCACCAGGGAAGCCCTCCACTACTTACTATTGAGTGGAGATACAACCTGTGGTTAAGGGCACAGACTCTAGATCCCAGAAAGCCTTGGTTTGAAATCTTGCTGTCACTTGTCGGCTGGGTAGGTTTGGGTGGGATCCTTAAAGCTTTCTTGTGCCCTAGATTTCTCCTCTGTAAAGAGGGATGATGGTGATAACATCTACCACATAGTGATTGGGGAAATTAAATGAGTTAATTTCTGTAAAGCCCTTGGCATGTAGTAAATGCTTTGTAAGTGTCAACTGTTACTTTACATCTTTGAGCAAGATACCTGAGACTCAGTTTCCCCACCTGTGAAATAGAGACAGTAAAAATTACCTTCTAGGCAGTTTTGAGGATTGAAAGGAATAGTGTAGGCAAAGGGCTTGGCACATGGAGGGAGCTTAGTAAAATTTATCTCCCTTATCGTGAGCCCAATTCTGTGCTAGAGACACACGCAGATCAACTCCCCAAGGAACTGACTCATCTGCCCATGGGGACACTGATTTGACCTTTCAGTTCCCCAAAGGCACAAAGCTCTTACCTCCTCTCAGGGCCTTTGCACATGCTCTTCCCTCTACCTGGCTCACTGTCTCCACCTCACCTCTGATGGGCCAATTGATGTGTTAAGTCTCAACTTAAATGTCACATCCTCAAGGAGACCTTGCCTAATCTCCCACCTCCACCACCGAGGTATATCCTGTCTTCCTGTTGTACATTTTCATCGCATTCTGTATTCTTCCTTCATGGCACTTCTCACAATTGCACTTTTGATTTAATTACATTGTGTTAAATAATTTTGGTTGTTTGCTTCCCCCCCCATCTCCCTCACTTAACAGGCACTTGTCCACAGGAATCGCAGCTCCTGGCCAACCACGGCATGTGCTTCAGAGCAGCACAGGCTCTGGAATCATCTTGCCTGGGTATAAAATCCCAGTTCCTGCACTTAATGACTTTGTGACCTTGGGCAAGTTACCTACCCTGCCTGTGCCTCAGTTTCCTTTTCTGTGAAATAGGGAAAATAATAACAGCACCAGCTTCCTAAGGCATCATGATGATTACATGAGATGATCTTTGTAATTCCTGTGAAACACTGCCCATTGGTAAGTGGGGCTGTCAGTATTTTGGCAGGTGCTTCTCCTATTAGGCTAGATTAACAGCTGAAATAAACATTCCCCAAATTTCAGGTGCTTAACGTAGAAGACACTTAAGGCTTCCTGAATTTAATGTTTAAATTTAATGCTTAGGGACTTCCCTGGTGGCGCGGTGGTTAAGACTCCCTGCTCCCAATACAGGGGGCCTGGGTTCAATCCCTGGTCAGGGAACTAGATCCCACGTGCATGCTGTAACTAAAAGTTCACATCTCACAACTAAGGAGCCCATTGGCCACAACTAAGGAGCCCGTTGGCTACAACTAAGGAGCACTTGTGCCACAACTAAGACCTGGCACAACCAAATAAATAAAATGAATATTTTAAAAAAATTAAATAAAAAATGTTAAATGCTTAAATATTCCACATTTAATATGGAACTTTTGGGGGTGGAGGAACTTTGCTCTATGCAATAATCGTTTGTGGACCCAAGTTCCTTCCACTGTGTTTCTTAACCTGGGGTCCTTAGGGGGTTCTGTGGATAGAAATCAGGGAGTCTGAGCACCTGGATGCTGCCTTAGGTTAGATTCTCTAGAAGCTGAGTGTGAGATGAGGATTCTTGTGCAGATGATTTATGGAGGAAGTGCTCTCAGGGGAGAGGGGGAGTGAGAGACACAGGATAGGACAGGGAAGTAGCCAAGCAGGAATGTGGTTTTACCTGGACTCCAGCTTCAGCCTGATCCCATGGGGGCTCTGGAGCCTGACTTGTACCTCAGAGTTGGTTCCTCTTGGGGCAAGAAGGGGCTGGCTGGTGTCATTAGTCATTGGTTATGGGCTCCCTGGGTTGGGGAGGGGATGTTGACCTCTGGAACAAGGTGGCTTCTATTGGTTGCAGTTCTCTGGGAGAGCAGTGAGCCGATAGCAGTCAGTTTAGCAGCTAGGGGTGGGTACCTTTGCCCCGCGAAGGGATCTGGGCAGGGAAAACCACATCTTTATTTTTACTAACCTCTAACTGAAATTTAACATTTTCTTCAATTATGGAAGTCGGCAATAAATCAGAGTAGTATTAAGCAATATTTCTGACTGTGTCACTAATAGAAATTGCATATATTTTCATGTCATATTACTGTTGTTCCATGTATCCTTGAAGCTACTCTGTACTTTTAAATTATGGTAGTTAATAGACCTGCTAAATATTTTGTTTAAAGTGTTAATAAAGAAGAATATATGTTATTATATTACAGATTTCTTCCTTTGAATATTTTGGTAACAGTGTGTCAATATAATTGCATCCCTTTGTAATCCTGTGTAATGTGTGCATTTTAAAACATTATTCTGAGAAGGGGTCCAGAGGTGTCACCAGATGCCAAAAAGATCTGTGACACAAATGAGGTTAGGTTCCCCATTCGGGGGCCTTGGCCTCTGCATTTTACTAGCAACAGGGGAAAAAGAGAGGACATAGAGGATTACAGAGGAGGTTTTTGTGGACCAAGCCTGGAAATGGCATAATCCTGTCTTCCTACAAGGCTTTGGCCGGTCACCTGACCACACCTAACCGCAGGGGAGGCTGGGAAATGTAGTCCATCTGTGTGCCCAGAAAGAAGAGGAAATGGTCTGGGGAATGCACAGCAGTCTGGGCCACAGGGTTCAATAAATATTCATTGACGGCCGAAGTGAATGAACGTTCTATTCAGGGTGTCTCTCTGTGGGTTGGGGAGGAAGGGCAGAGGGCTGGTTCTCTGGAGGGATCCTGAGTCTCCACCATGTTGTCTCCTTAGGACAAGCCACGCCAAGGCCAAAGCTGAGGCAGCAGAACAGGCTGCCCTGGCTGCCAACCAAGAGTCCAACATTGCCCGCACTTTGGCCAGGGAGCTGGCTCCAGACTTCTACCAGCCAGGTAGGGCCAGCCAGGGAGGGGACGGGCAGGACGGGGTCGGGGGAGGTCCTGGGGGATGGACATTTTTTCTTTACTTGCTGGAAAGCTGAGGTCCATGCATGCCTGTGAGTTCCCGAATCTGTGGAGCATGGCGTAAGCATGGGATGGGATGACACAAGGGGACTCATGCTGACGTTGTGGTGGGGTATCAGAGGCTCCCCCCACTCCAGCCTATCTCTTCTCTCTGGGAAATGAGGCTGCAGAGTAAGGAGGACCTCCTGGCTTTGACAGAGACTTTGCATTTGGATAGGGTGGTAGGAGCCCATCAGGGTGGGGGATTGGTGCTGTCTGCATTGAAGGGTTTTAAGGTGAGTGGCACGATTAGATGTGTATTTTATAGATATTCTGGCAGTGGCAGGGAGACCAAAGCGAAGGCCTGGGAGCTCAGATCTGTGCCTGGGAGCATCAGTTGCTTCTCATCACAGTGCACCTCCTGCTGGTCCCAGGAAGAGCCACACAGGTTGGCTGCCTTGCCTTGGGTGGTCATAGCAACAGCTGTCCACACGTGCCAGGCACTGAGCTCAGCATTTTACAGGCATTTTTTTCTCCCGAGTAATCCTTCTGTTAGTATTTATGAAATAGGTATGATTTAGGCCGGTTTTTCAGATAAGAGAATGGAAGGAGACCAGTGTGACCATAAAGAGCATGAACTCCGGAGCCAGACTAGCCTGAGTGCCAGGGCTGGCTCTGCTCTTGGTCAGCTGGGTGACTTTGGGCAAGGGAGTTTACCTCTCTGAGCCTCCTCTTCTTCATCTGTGCCGTGGATCCACGTGGCGACCGTCTTTGTCAGCTTGCGGTGCCAGCAAAATAGCATGGGCTGGGTGACTCAAACACCAGGAATTTATTTCTCATAGTTCTGGAGACCGGAAGTCTAAGATCAAGGTGCCAGCAGGGTCGGTGTCTAAATACCCGGAGGCTACATAAGAGCGTCGGCCTCATTGGGTGATTAAAACGATTAAATGCGTTACTTAGTATTTGGGAATTGCTTAAAGCAGTGCTGGGCATTTGGCAGCTGTCGGCCCGTGCTGGCGGAGGATGTAAACGAGACTCAGCGGGGTTAAGCGGCTTGCCCAGGGTCCCCCGGTGCTGAGACAGGGGTGCGAATCCCGCCTCGCCCGTGTGGTCCCCGGCAGGTCCGGAGTATCAGAAGCGCCGGCTGCTCCAGGAGATCCTGGAGAACTCGGAGAGCCTGCTGGATTCCCCCGACCGGGCCCCCGGCGCCGCGGGCCTCCCGGAGCGGCCCCGCGAGAGCCCGGAGCTGCACGAGCGCGAGACCCCGGCGCCCGAGGGGGGCCCCCCGTCGCCGGCCGGGACGCCCCCGCAGCCCAAGCGGCCCCGGCCGGCCGCGGCGTCCAAGGACGGCCTGCTGAGCCCCGGCGCCTGGAACGGCGAGCCCGGCGGCGAGGGCGGCCGGCCGGTCACGCCGTCCGAGGGCGCGGGGCGCCGCAGCCCCGCGCGTGCCCCCAGCGAGCGCATGGCCATCGAGGCGCTGCAGGCGCCGCCCGCGCGCTCGCAGGAGCCCGAGGTGGCGCTGTACCAGGGCTACCACAGCTACGCCGTGCGCACCGCGCCGCCCGCGCCGCCGCCCTTCGAGGACGAGCCCGAGCCCCAGGGCCCCGCGGCCGACTCCGCGCCCCCGGCCCCGGCCGCCGCCCCCGCGCCCGAGAGCCCCGCCAGGCTGGAGCCCAAGCCCATCGTCCCCAAGGCCGAGCCCAAGGCCAAGGCCCGCAAGACGGAGGCCCGGCTGACTAAGGCCGGGGCCAAGAAGAAGGCTCGGAAGGAGGCGGCAACGGCGGAGGCCGAGGTGGAGGTAGAGGAGGTGAGGCTGATGGTGGAACGTCGGCTTCCCTAGAGGTGGGGGAGCCGGAGGTGGGATTAGGGGCAGATGGTTGGGGGGCGAGGGTGATGGCACAGGACAGGGCGGGGGAGGGGAGCCCCAGCAGGGATGTGGGCTTAGTTAAATGCAGCCTGATCCACGGTTACACCACAGAGCCCCCCACCTTGGGGCAGGGGCTCGCCTTTGTACTGGCTGGCTGGGCAGTGCTTTGGAGAAGGAGGTGGCTGGGAGTCCTGAGCAGCTGGGGTGGGGGTGGGGTGCACCTGTCGCTCAGGCTCCCAGCCTCTGCTACAAGGTGTAGCCAGGAGGGCTTTTGGGGGGTGGAGGAGGGGCCCAGTGGGTTGCGGGGGGAGGTTGGGTCCTGGTCCTCTGGGCTTCTTATGGGAGCTGGGAGCCGGGAACTGCAGCGCCAAAGACTGCAGCTGGGCTCTAGGGACTGACAGATGTGGCCCCAGAGGAATCAGCCGTGGGGAAGGCCGTTCTTGGGTTCCAGGCCCAGCTCTGCCCGCTGTGTGCTTTGGGATACGTTCTTGCTCCTCTCCGGACCCTGAGCAGCTTGGTTAATTATTTCCAAGAATCCTTCCAGATCTGATGGTCTGTCCAGGTGCTGGACACAGCAGTGAGCAAGAGGGTGGGGGTGGGGGGGGTGTGCTCCTGGGGACTTAGGCAGCCTCTCTCCCCCGTTCCCAGGTCCCCAACACCGTCCTCATCTGCATGGTGATCCTGCTCAACATCGGCCTGGCCATCCTCTTCGTTCACCTCCTGACCTGACCTCGCCCACCAGGTGCGGCCGGGAGGAGGGGCTGAGAGCCCAGGGGGAGGAGAGTAAGGGCCTGCTGCCTTCTGGGCGACTCTCCCGAGGTTAATGGAGGCCCATCCCCCAGCAGAGGCAGGGACCTAGAGTGTGAACTTGAGAGATCGTCTCACACACACACACACACACACACACACACACACCCATTAGCTAAACATTCACCGAGCACCGGATCTCTGTCAGGTGAGCACCGGGCGGGGGGGAGGGGGGCTTCATGCATTCATTCACTAACTTATCATTCATTTAACCACCATTTATGGAGCACCTGCTCTGTTGGGATCTAGGGATACAGCAGGGACTCACTTCTGCCCCAAGAAAGGGGGTGAACATGAGAGTAAACCTTTAACTGACGGCTCATTATGTCAAAGTCTTGCAGTTCAAAAGTCAAGCAAAACAGTTCTTGACTCCCTCTCCCTAGACCCCCCGCATGTCTACACTGAGGTCACCAGGGATGTCTGGATCCTCTTCTCTCTGTCCTCCAGTTCTCTCTTGCTCCCACCTTCCACCCGTCCCACCCTCAGTCCTCTCTTCCTGAGACCCTGCTGGCAGTCAGTTGGTTCCATCACTTGGTTTTCTCCCTGTGAAGGAGCTCAGGGGCTGGGTAAGGTCCGGTGAAAAGGCAGTGGGCTGGGCTGGGCTGGGCTGGGCTGAAGGAAAGTGGCCCTCGCTAGTGTCAGACTGAAGTAGCTACAAGGCAAATAAAATCTTTCTCCTGATAGGACCAGCCTTTGCACTATAGATCCTATGCTTACTGCTAACAGAGTTTCTGCCTCTTGCCCTGCCCCCACAAAAGACCCCCTCCCTTGATCCTAGCTTAATGTGGGCTGGAGGTTCCTGCTTAGTCCCAGAGGAGAAGGAGAAGAAATCCTTGTTCTGTTGCCGGGTAAATAGCCAATGACAATATTAGCCTCATAAGTGCTGCCGTGGGGGTAGATGCTGAGCTGGGTGGCGTCCGTGTTTCATAGGGGATCTAGGAATGATTGTGGTGGGGTCTGCCGACTTCTCCATCCTGTGAAGGATGGAGAGGGGTGAGCCACGTGGCGGTGGGGGAGGAGGAAGGAAGGGAAGAGTGTACCAGGCAAAGGGAACAGGCAGAGGCAGCCTCCAAGGGAAGGCCTTGGGGACTTGTCTCTGGTCCCACTGCGTCAGAGCCAAGGGGCACATCTGCCCTGGGGGCTTGCGGAGGTGGGGATGGTGGTGGTGATGGAGATCTTGCCCCAGAGAGGATCAGGCCTGAGGCTTGAACCCTGTCTGGAACCTGGCTCAGCCTCGGCCCTCCCTGCCTTCCTCCCACTCCCTCCTTCCCTCTCCTGATCTTCTTTACCGTCTCTTTGCAGAGCCAGGAGTTCCTGCTGAGGACACGTGGACCCATCTTTTTGCAGTGCCAGGCAGGGCGGCTGAGGGGGACTGGACTCTGGACCTGGATGCCGGGGGTCCAGCTCGCATCCACATCGCAGAAGTTTAAGGAGGCTTCCCGTGGCGCCCGTGCCAGACGGCAGGTGGTGCCCAGAGGGAGAGAAAGTGCTGGGCACCCTCCAGGAGCTCTCTGCCCAGGAGCAGGAAAAGCCCTGAAGGCAGAGCCCTGGTCTTGAACTTCCCGATCTCCTCCATCCCCAATCCTCATCCACCTCCTCGCCTCGCCCCTAGGTCACCCCCCACCCTGGGCTTTTCTGTGTTTTGGGAGATTTAACCAACCCAGGATGTGAAATCCCAGCCCCCTTCTTTCTACCCTCTCTTGCTTTCTTTTAACCTCTGGCTGCTGGGCTGAGGCCTCCCAGGCAAGCGGATGGAGTAATGAGATCCCTGCGGTGGGCCAACCAGGGAGATATTCTCAGACAGCCCACCGGCCCTTCCTGTCGCAGTCCGCACCCCGCCCGCACTCTGTCCCTTGCTTACAGATGTGTTGGATGACAGTAGAGGAAATGGACATGTTCCGTTTGAATATCCCAGGATACAGTGCTTCTGTCTCCTCCCACCGGTCCAGTTAGCTTCCCTCTGGACCAATAGAAGAGGGAGAGACATGAGGAATTGGGGCCTTTGGCTGGGAGGCCACTGACCAGGTGGCCGGGGGTGGGGGTGGGGAGAAAGGCTAGGGGGCAGTTACAATGGCCCTGTTTCTGAGTGAGTCTGAGCCTGGGGCTGGCATTGCATGTGGGGCTTCCAGGATGCTGAGGGTGAGAAGGGGTCGCCCTGCAGGAGCTGTGGGGCCGGTGAGATGAAGCTCCAGGGGTGCCCTGTGAATTGGTTTGTCCGCTTCCGCTCCCGGGGGCCACTGCAGGCTTGGGGCAGCAAGGGCACGGAGGCCCAGGCAGATTTCGCTGGGGCAGACTCTCGGCAGGTGCTGAAGGCAGGCTGCTTGTCAGCCAGCATTTCCCAGGGAGAGGGGAGCAAGTCTGCGGCTCCCACTGGGCGCAGTCTATGATAGTAAGCCCCTCAGCTTGCTTGGCAGAAGACGGTATTTGCATGTAGCCCATTACAGATGTTTTGTACCACACTGGTTCTCCGGGCCCTGGTGCTTGCTGCAGGTGGGTGGAGGCTGAGGGCTGTAGCCTCTGCCCTGGGGAGGATGGAGGGCAGGTCTTCCAGGCGCCTCCAAGGCCGGGGAGGGACGAGGCTGTGGCATCTAAGCAGAGCTGGAGGGGGCAGCTGCTCTTGTTTGTTTCTCTGCTCCCTGGGGGCTGGGGTGTTGTGGTCCAGCCTCCCCAGGGCAGCTCTTCGACCTGAAGTTTGCTTCTGATGGGGTCAGCTTTCCCTGCCTCCCTCAGTACTTGGGAACCTTCCCTCTGGCTTCACACTTGCTGTGTCAAGCACCACTGGGGCCCTGAGGCGTGGTTGGAACCTTGGGCGGCATTTCTGTGGCGAGGAACCCTTGGACTCTCCCATCCTCCAGGGGCTCTGCCTCTGTGTGGGGGCTTCTCTGGACAACGAGGGGATGAGGGGGGTGGGCTGGGGGCACTGCTCAGGGCTGACAGGCTCCAGGTCTCGGCGCCGAGGTCACTGTCCAGGGTTTTTGGTCTGGCTCAGGGCTGGGGATAAGCCTTTGGCTGCCAGAGCTCCCGGGGCCTTGTCTGGGGGCTGGTGTTTGGGGTGAGGGTTCAGGAAGCTGCCGTCTGTGCAATAATAAACTTGTATCTGCTCACAGGCTCTGGCTGGGCTGCAGTGTCTGCTTGTGGGCTCAGGACGAGGGACTGGCTGGAGGAGGAGAAGAGAGCCCTGGAGCCCTGATCCTGCTGGCCCAGGCCCTGTCTCTCTCTCACAGTTCCTCTAATACCTCCTGAGTGGTGGCTAGAAGGCGGCTTCAGTTCTGGAGGGGCGCCCCAAAGCCCACAGACCTGCTAGGGCAGACCCTGGGTTTCTAAAGCAGACCTCCAGAAGATTTCCTGAGCAGCATATAGCAGAAGAGCGAGCCTGCCTTTTTTTTTTTTTTTTTTTAATCTTTGGCCGCACTCTGCGGCTTGCGGGATCTTAGTTCCCCATCCAGGGATCAAACCCGTGTCCCCCTGCACTGGGAGCCCGGAATCTTAACTACTGGACCCCCAGGGAAATCCTGAAAGAGCCTGCCTTTTCAGATTGGCCTCCCTGGGCTCTAGTCCTGCTCAGTGTGCTTATTTCACTTCTCTGAGCCTCAGTTTCCTCATCTGTAAAATGGGGAAAATAATAATACTACCTCCTGGGGCCATAGTGAGGATAACGTTAAATGTCAAAGCGTATGTAAAGCCCAGCTCCTGAGATCAGCGGGAAGTGGCGACTTTCCATTTGGGGATCATTATTGCTGCTGCACTAAAGTACTGTCATCAGCCTGCTCACAAGCCTCTTGCATTTTGATGGAGATCCCAAAAGTCCCAAGGGGTTGGAGATGAGTCAGGCCCCCGTCAGAGAGTCACAGAATGTCTCAGTCATAGGGACCCAGAGCCATGTTCATACTCTGCAGAGGCTCAGGAGACTTGCCCAACGTCACACAGCAAGTCAGGGGCAGGAAACCAGTCACCCTGATTTGTTTGTGGATAAGTATTAAGATTCTCTCAAAGCCGGCAGCCCCTATGAGATGGTTGGAGGGGAGGGTCCCTCGCCCATCAGTTGGCTTGAGTTCAGGCAGGTTCAGGAGAGCTTCGGCGTTCGGGGTCCTGGCTCTCTGCCCAGTGTCACCACGGACTTGCTGCAGGCCAATCGTCCCCTCTTTTTGGGCCTCAGTTTCCTCTTTTGTCAAGACCATCATCCCTGCCCCGTTGCCTTTCTCACAGGCAGTGCAGTTGTGAGAATCAAATGAGGTAGATTATGGGTGGTAAAGAGGTTGTCAAAACGCTGGAATAATCCAGGGATCCCCAAGAAGAAGGATGGGCTTGGAGGGACCACAGGAGGGATGGAGGGCGTGGGAGTGAGCAGGGAGTTCTAATCTGCAGAGGTTTGGATAAAATCCAGCAAGAGATGGGATGTAGGGCAGGGGGCAGTGGGGGGGGGGGGGGGGCGGGGGGGGGGCAGTCGGCCCAGTTGGCTGGTCTGTAGACTGGATGTGTGTGTGTGTGTGTGTGTGTGTGAAGTGGGAGTGCAGGATAGGGTCCAGGAGGACGGCTGCATTAGAATCACCTTGAATGGTTTGCAAAGAAAGTTCATTCCTGAGCCCCCGCTGGAACTTCTGAGTCAGGTAAAGTTGGTTGGAGTCAGGCGCCCCCTGGTGGTGAAGCACAGCACACAGCCTAGTTGGTCCCTTTTCCAGACCTTGGCCACGCAGCTTTAGAAGTTTGTCCTGCCCGCTGCCAGGTCTGGGATCCTTTTAATGTGTCTTGTGCTATAGGGGAACTTAAAACCACCTTGTGGGCATTGCCAGGGCCTATGACCACGGACCACTGCCTTGGAGTCTTGGCAGGACCTTTCTAGGGCAGGAAAAGGGAGGGGGCCTGGGAGCTGTGGGATTCAGATTGGGGATTTGTGGCAAGACGGGAATTTTCATAATTTTTGACGAGCCCACAAGGATCCAGCTGTGCCAGGAGAGATGCAGGCTCAGATGATGATCTTTGGAGGCCTCAAGCCTGAAAAAGTTACATGGAGCACGCTCACATGTGTAGCTCAAAATAAAAACAATACAAAAACTGTAAAACACAAAGCTTGCATGTATGCTGAAATTAAAATAGCTCTTCATGTTTTTTCTTTGTGCAAAAGTCTGTGTCTATAGAGGCTGACCTTCTCCCTCCCTCCCTCTCTCCCCAGTCTACCAAGGGAGGGAAACCCCACATTCAGTGGAGTCAGGCAGCTGTGGGTCAGGCCCTGTGCTATGCCCTTCACTTACTCTATCCAGTGGCAGAACAGCTGTGTGATTTGTTGCAGTAACTCTAAAGACAGGCTGCTGGTTTGAATCCTGGCCTCATCCCTTAACATCGCAAGCCTTCTTGACTTCGTTTCCAAAGATGATGATTATGATACCATCTGCCTCTTAAAACTATGAAGGAAGCCCTGAGAACCATTCCCAGCATGGGTGAGCACGTGACAAATGGACCCTTATTCAATTTTCACAGCAACTCCACAATGTAGATATAAGTCTCTCCATTTTACAGATGAGGAAACTGAGGTTTGGAGAGATGGAGTGATTGGTTCAAGGTATCACAGGGAGGGAAGGGCAGAGCCTGTCCTCTTTCCACAGAACCGAACTGCCTCCCACAGCAAAGGAATGAGCGTCCTGTCACTGGAGATAAGCCAGCTAAGAGCAGATGGCTCCTGGACAGGGATATTGCTGAGGGGATTCATGTATTGGAATTGGATGCATGTGATGATTCACAGTTTCTTGAAGGAGCTCGGGGACAGAAGGAAAGGTTCCCTTAAGAAGCTGGAGGAAATTACTTCCAAGTGGCCAAGGTGGAGGGTCTAAGCCCTCAGATAATCTGGCCCCCTCACTTGTCATAGGGGGAAACTGAGGCTGGAAAAAGGCTGGTGACTTGCCAGGACCACGGAGCAGGTCCGTGACAGACCAGGACTTAGGGGACAGTGGCCCCTTGGTCGCAGGCTGCCTGTAGGTGGGACCCTCCTTCCAGGAGTGCACATGCCACGCGCCTCCATGTGTCAGGGCATTTACCGGCCCACTTTTTAGCAATCTTTTAAAGATATTCATGCCCTGGGTCTGTGGGGTCAGCAAAAGGTACCATCCTGAGCTTTGTTCCCCACTTTCTCCATGAACCCAGAATTGCCATGGTAACCACTCTGGGGATGAGTTTGTTGATGATGTGAGGAAGCCTTGGTGTTTATGGTTTTAGTTTCACGGATGAGCAAATGGTGGCTCAGAGAGGTGAAGTGACTTGCCCCTGGACACACAGTTAGGGCCACAGCTGGGACTGGACCCCGAGCAGGCTGACTCTAACGCTGGGCACTTCACAATCCTACACTGAACTGCCTTTCCATGATTGTGAGTGTGTAACAGGGCCGGGAGACAGAACAGCAGGGGCCAGGCAGTGGAGGTGGGTGGGAGAAGGGGTGACTTGGAAGCAGGGCATGTGAACTGAGAGAAAGGGATCCTGGGGAAGGGCTGGGGGGGTCTAGCAGCTAGAGCGGAAGGTGGCAACTTGAGAGGATGTGGGAATTCAGTGAGGCAGTTAAACCAGTTGGAGACCTAGCCTTGACTGGGAGAGAGAGGAGCTTACGGGGGATGGCATGTGAGGACCAAGCAGATGGGCCAGGCAGCCTGGCCCCTGGGGGAGGCAGAGGTCCGCTCTGGCAGTAATGGAGGCCTTTGCTTACGGCTCTCTCGGGGCTTCTGGAGCCCTGGTATGGAGGATTTTAATTGGAATTAATTACTAAAATAATCCAAATCAACTTACTTAGCAACTGGCATTGATTTCTTTTTTTTTCTTCTTCTTTTAATTAATTATTTTATTGGCTGTGTTGGGTCTTTGTTGCTGCACTTGGTCTTTCTCTAGTAGCGGCGAGCGGGGGCTACTCTTCGTTGTGGTGCGCAGGCTTCTCATTGTTGTGGCTTCTCATTGTTGTGGCTTCTCATTGTTGTGGCTTCTCTTGTTGCAGAGCATGGGCTCTAGGCACACAGGCTTCAGTAGTTGTGGCACATGGGCTCAATAGTTGTGGCTTGCGGGCTCTAGAGCACAGGCTCAATAGTTGTGGCGCACAGGCTTAGTTGCTCCAAGGCATGTGGGATCTTCCTGGAGCAGGGATCGAACCCATGACCCCTGAGTTGGCAGGCGGATTCTTAACCACTGCACCACCTAGGAAGTCCCTGGCATTGATTTGATTCATAGAGTAAGGGCTTTATAGGCACCTCACTTTCTAACATAAGGGTTTCACCACCAGATGTAATGGTATTGAAAAGTCTATTGCATTCAAATAGAAATGCCATAGGGAGTTTCTGGCAAATCCAATGGGAGAATCATAGCACAGACCCTCGACTTTTGGAGCTAAGTCATGCCTTCTTCCTCAGAGAAAAAGATCAGGCAGGATTTGCTGTTGGGTCCTGGTAGAGACGAATTACCTGGCCCTCAGGTCACCAAGCGAGACATTTGGGCATGTACAACTGCAGTCCATCATCAAGGGCAACTGGCATGTACGAGGTCAGGCTCAAGTTGGTCCTCAAGTTAAGTCTCATGAGCAGAAGGGCAGACTCCTGTGGCTCTTGCTTCTGTGGCTTTGCTGCCTGTCCCTCGCTGCGCAGTATGATCTCACAGAAAGTTCCAGCTGACTGAAGAAGAAAAAATTCAAAACTGTGTGCCGAGAGGAATGATTCCAGCAGGCCTGGAACTAGCTTGTTGTTTTGCCGAAGCAGGAGATGTACCTGCACAGGGCTGACCCCTGCTCAAGGCATGAAATGGACTGATTAATTGGGATGCTTTATAACCACGGGTTCAGGGCAAGCTTGGGGGCAGTTTATAACAACTTGTCAGCGTTGTTTGTTGATAACAGTGAGATTGATGATTTGCACCTGGTCTCAGTGAGGCCCCTAGAAGTTTCTGCTATAGGGGCTGATTACATAGCAAGAATGTGCCCATGTGACCAGCAGGACACAAGACTCTATCTTAGGCTCCCTGGTTGGGAGGTGGTCTGTGTTCTCTGGCTTGTGATCCAAGAGAGAAAGCACATCTAGTAGGACCCTGCAGAAGGAAGGATAGTTGGAACTCACACACAACTTCTCGGGACCTGGTTACGAGGCAGCTTTTGTCTGTGATGATTCTCCCGACTGTAGGGCAGCTCCTATATTGAATTCTTTTCTTGCAATAAACCTTAGATTATAGGTATTGTCATCTGGGTTCCTGTGAGTTTTCTTTAGCAATCAAACCCTAACTGCACCATTAGTGCAACCTGGTTTACAGCTTGTATTCATTTTCCGTTGCTGTGCAACAAATTACCACCTACATGTGGGCTGAAAACAACCACCTGTTTATCACCTCACAGTTTCTGTGGCTCAGGAGTCTGGCCCGTTTTAACTGGGGCCTCTGCTCAAGGGCTCACAAGGCTGAAATCATGGTGTTGGCCAGCTGTGTCCCCATCTGGAGACTCAGCTAGAGGAAGATGTGCTTCCAGACTCTGTTGGGTTGTCGGCAGAATTCATTTTAATGGGTGTAGGACTGAGGTCCCCGTTTCAGGCTACCTCTCAGCCAGGGACCTGTCTCAGCAATGAGACCTCATTCGTGCTTCTTGGCCATGTGGCGCCTCCTTTGACAGCAGCGCAGACTACTTCCTTCAAGGTCAGCTTTGTCAACGTGAGCTGTTACCCTGTTCTTATTTCTCCACCTGGCAGTGGGAAAGGGTGCTCAGGGAGCAAGTGGAAGCCTCTCTTCCTGGGTTTCCAGACAGAAAGGGCTTCCATTTGCTGGCAAAATAGCCCAGGACCTTGTAAAGAGGTGTGAGCAGGATGGGAGAGGGGCAAGGTTGATGTAGGGGGAGCTGCTCCAGAGGGAGATGGGGGGGAGGGAGACCCTGCAGTCTGAGCCCAGGCATGGCCTAGGGTCCTCCATCTGGGGGCGGGGTCCAGGGGAGCTGGAGGGTGGGGTCTCCCACCCTAGGCTCCTCCTTCCCTCCTGGCCTCTGGCAAGGAAGTCCCCTCCTTAGGCAGAACATCAAGTGGGGTGGAGGGTGTGTGTGGAGTGGCGGGGGGGGGGGGGGGGCAGTTCTGGCTGGAAATTTTGACCACACAAAGTGCCTCCCAGGCCCCTCCGGTCTGGGAGGAAAGCAGCTGATACACTCATCCTCCCTCACCTGGGCATTTGACACTGAGAGGCACTCTTCCCAGGGAGTTTTCACTTGAGAAGCGAAGCCTGGATAGAGCAATGCATAATCCAAAGGAATATTTTGCTCTAGAAGAATTTCGGGTATCCACAGGGGATCTATCTTTTGGCTAGATGCCCCAAGCCAAAGTAACCCCTCCTCACCCTCACCCTAAAGGAGAAAAAATAAGCATGCACCTGTTCCCCTTCTCACAAGAGGAAAGGCTGTTGGCAGTGTGGGGCCAGTCGTGTTCTGGGTGCTAGGATCGTAGCCAGCACTTATTAAGAGCTGTTGATATCACTTGCCAAGTGATGTTCCATTGTCTCATTAAATTGTCGGAGCTACTCCATGGAGTCATTGTTGGGTGCAGGGGATGGAGGGTAAGGGTGGAGGTGAACGAACCATGTTACCTACTTGTATCTGGCCGAACTGGATTCAAACTCATTGTCAATTTGACCTGAAGCCCAGCTTGGCTCCCAACCGTACTGTTTGGCCTGCTACACTGCACTGCAGTTCCAGATAATGACCACCAAGGGGCGCCACTGCTCCACACATGAATGTTCTCATAAATGTGCTCGAGAAGGCTGCTTTTATTAAAAAAATTCATCACTAGTGCTATTCTCTGATTCACCATAATAATAAAAGCTACTATAAATTAAGCACTTACTGTATGCCAGCCCCAGCACAGGCACTTTACACGCATCCTCTGTTTTCAAAGGCCATTGTGTTTTGCAGATTAGAAGCTAAGATTTAAACCTAGGCCTGTGTGTCCATCTTCAACACCCATACTCTTAACCATACCCTCAGTGCAGGGCACAAACTAGATGCTTGGCGGGTGCGTTTGGCTGGAAGAGTTGTTTTGTTTATTAGCCTGGGTTTTAAAACACACTGAATGTACGTGCCTTTTCGCAGGCATCAGTCTCCACTTAGTGGCAGTCCTCACCACGCCCTGTTGCCTCTTTCCTTTGTTTATCTTATCTGAGCAACTCTGACGTCTTTGAATTTGCAATTTCATTTATGCCAATGACAGTGCGTTGACTCCTTTTAGTCTTTTGTTTGTTTGTTTTTTTGGGCTGGTTGGGTCTTCGCTGCTGCGTGGGCTTTCTCTAGTTGTGGTGAGTGGGGGCTACTCTTCTTTGCAGTGTGAGGCTTCTTATTGTGGTGGCTTCTCTTGTTGCAGAGCATGGGCTCTAGGCACGCAGGCTTCAGTAGTTGTGGCACATGAGCTCAACAGTTGTGGCTCACAGGCTCTAGAGCGCAGGCCCAGTAGTTGTAGCACACAGATTTAGTTGCTCCGTGGCATGTGGGGTCTTCCTGGACCAGGGATCGAACCCGTGTCTCCTGCATTGGCAGGAGAATTCTTTATCACTGTGCTACCAGGGAAGTCCTGACTCCTTGTATTCTAATAACATTTTGTGGGACTGGGGAAAAAAAAAACTGCAGGGGGAGCTTGGAGGTTTAGGAAGGCAGTCAGAAGAGATGACAAATGGTTGTGGCCCATTGTCATTCCAGAGACATGGGAGGCAGCCCTGTCCTTCGGTGCTGCCCCTTGACGTGTCAGTAAGTGTTCTTTGAGTCATTGCAGTGTGTGTGGCACCACGTTAGATGTGTGGCTTTCCTGGGACAGATGATGAGCTGGAGGGGGATGTGACACGTCTGGATTTCACAGCATCCTCCCAAGCCGGGTGGTCAGAGTGATCGGCTGCTTCATGGACCCATGCAGAATCTTTCCCGATTTGTGTGTCTTTTCTGATTGCCCTTTGCTTGGCCCATGAGCCAGTGGTTGGACTTAACCCACATTGTGGGGTTTCTGATTAATATCCACCACCCCTGTCTGTTAAGGAGTGAATTGTGTCTCCCCTGAAATTCATGTGTTGAAGCCCTACCCTCCAGTACCTAAGAATGTGAGTGTGTTTAGAGACAGGGCCTTTAACGAGGTGATTAAGTTAAAATGAGGCCATTAGGGTGGGCCCTCAGCCAATGTAACTGGTGTCCTTACAAGAAGAGGAAATCTGGACACATGGGGGGAGGGGAGGGGGGACACGAGGGACTCTTATGCACAGAGGAACGAACATGTAAGGACACAGAGAGAAGGTGGCCATCTGCAAGCCAAGGAGAGAAGACTCAGAAGAAACCAATCCTGCCAACACTTTGACCTTGGACATCCAGCCTCCAGAACTGAGAAAAGAAATGTCTGTTGTTTAAGCCCCCCAGGCTGTAGCATTTTGTTATGTCAGCCAGGGCTGACTAATACACTGTCTTCATCAAAGATAGGCTGGGTGGGGGTTTAGCAGGGCTGGCTGAGCTTAGGATGTAAGCCTGTGGCCTAGAGCCAGGCTGGGAGAGAAGATGAAGGAGCTCAGACCCCCCACCCCACAGCCCCAGTGTGAGGCACCACGTGGGAGAATTAATGGGTGCGCTTTGTTCTTCATGTCCTTTCCCTGTTAGTGATGATACGAGCACATCTTATCCTCATGGAGAAGAGCACAGAGAAGCCAATCTCTTGCCCTCCAAGTTCAAAAATATGGTCCAGGAGTAAGACCGAAGGCGGTGGGGAGATGCTATCTGGCACTCTTTCAGATTGGAAGGGTCTACCTAGCGCCAGCCAGTGAAAAAAAACCCACCTCAATGTACAGCACTGTGCCATTCCAAGACATAGCAGACAAAGAGAAAACCAAAGTCGACTAGAGAAGGTAGAAAATGCAAACAACATATGAAGAAACGGAAGCAGAATAATATTAGGCTCTTCAACAGCAAACTGGTAGCTAGAAGACAATAAAGCCATGCCTTCGGAATTCACAGAGAAAGTTACTTTCAACCTAGACATCTTCACCCAGTTCAACTATCAATCAAGTGTGAGGGGAGAATAAAAACGTTTGCAGAACTGCAAATATATTTCCCGTCTACCTTTTCTTAGAAAGCTCCTGGCAGATATGCTCCACCACAGCAAAGATGCAAAACAAAAAAGGGATGAAAAGAATCCAGAAAAGCGAGGACCTTCAGTGGAGAAAAGCAAAGGGATTTGCATCAGATGACAGCTGCAAGCCTGCCCGGAGAGGGAGAGAACACATTGACACGCCCAGTACTGACCACATGCAGAACGAGTTCACATTTCTGTGAGATTGGGGCGAAATGAGAGACAGAGGAAAATGAAGCACAAAACAACAAAAAACAAAATCAAAAAAATTATTTGACAAAATATAATTAAAGTAGACACCTTGCCGCATCTGTAAACATTTGTTCACATGATAGGGCGAATGTAAACATGAAATGATAATTTAATCACAATGATTATGGAGCTTCATGGGGAGGACAGAGGAGGGGAGAGCAAAGATGCAGACGTGTGAGCCCTAAATCTTCTTTCTTTATTTAAGGCCACACTGTGCGGCATGTGGGATCTTAGTTCCCCAACCAGGGATCGAACCCATGCCCTCTGCATTGGGAGCAGGGAGTCTTAACCACTGGACCGCCAGGGAAGTCCCTAAATCTTTTTTTTTTTCCCCCTCAAAAAAATGTGAATAAATTCTTCAAACTGATGTGTTGAAAATGTGCGGCCTACGACCACGTTCCCACCAGCTACACTGGCAGCCAGGGTCTGGAGCAGGCCAGCCCTGAGGTTTGCAGGTTAAGACAAGATACAAATGGAGGCTCTGCGCACAGCCCACCAGCCTTGTCTTCCCACCTCTGACAAGCAGCCTGCAGCAGAGGGGCCTGGCATTCGTGTCCAGGCCACCTGGTTCAAACATCTGGCTCTGTCCACCTCCCTCCTGCCACAGTGACACGCTGGGCCACCTCTCCGGGGTGGAAGTGCAGCCAGGAGAACGGGCCACAAGCGCACCCAGGCCCTGGAAAACGGAATGTTATTCAGAAAGGCGGAGGTTCTAGGTAGGCGTGTCTCCTTGGCTCCACGGACCTCTCACCCTGTAGGGAGGGCAGTGGCCAGAGGGGGGCCCTCAAAAGGCCAAGCCTGACTCCCTGTCTAAGGCAGCACTGTCCACAGAAAGGGGAAGTCCAGCCCACCTTCCGATACACTGGTGATTCTCAACTGGGGGTAGTTTGGCCTCCCGGGGAGGGGGGCATTGGCAGTGTCTGGCGGCTATTTTTGGTGGTCACATGTCGGGGAGAGGGGTGCTACTGGCATCTAGTGGGTACAGGCCCGCGATGCTGTCAGACATCCTGTGATGCACAGAATAGCGCCCCTCCCCCACTCCCCACTCCCATCCAACAAAGACTTATCCAGCCCCAAATGTCCACAGTGACACGGTGAAGAAACCCTATGGCGCAGGTGTGAGTGTGGAGGCCACGGCCTTGGAGTCCAGACCCTGACTCTGCCACTGACTTGTTCTGGGATCAATTGCTTTTTCATCTCTTTATGCCTCTGGTTTCTCATTTGTACGGCAGGGTTAATGGCAACTATTTTACAGGGTTGCGTGAGAAATAAAACAGACTTTATATGTAAAGTGCCTTTATATGTAAAATGCCTTTATATGTAAAATGCCCGTGGGGAGTAAGTCCTCAAAAAGTGTGGTAGGTGTTCCTTAGATGGGGGAAAGGAAGTGAATAAATAATACTTTAAAATGGATAAATCACAAAATAGCGGTATATCCGCATTTATTTGTTAAGTCACAGAGAAAGCGCTGGAAGCAGTGAGGGTGTGGTGGGAGGTGGTGGGAGTCGGGGCTGGAAGGCGTGGAGAGCGGTGTCGTTAGAAGCTGCGTAGTGTGGTTTGACTTGTTAAGCTCTGTACGTGTATTACTGGTTTAAAAGTTGAAGTCGAGGACCTCGAATATTAACATCCTTCCTCCCATGTCCCTGCTGATTGCTGTTATAAGACAGCGTGACATTACTGCCTTTGTCCCACAGGCGCGATTTCACGCCGCCGAGCCCTGCTTGGTTCTGCACGCTCTGAGAGCCACGGGGTCCTGCCCCCCTTTCCTTGCCCCACCAGAGCCCTCACTAATTCTCAGGGCATAGCAGTCAGCTCGGGCTGCCACGACACGTACCACAGACTGCGGGGCTTCAGCCACAGAAATTGATTTTCTCACAGTTCTGGAGGCTGGATGTCCAAGATCAAGGTGCCATCAGCGTCTGATGAGAGCTCTTTCTTGGCGGTTCAGATGGCTGTCTTCTCACTGTGATCCCACATGGCAGGGGGTGGGAGAGAGGGGATCAGGGAGAGAGAGAGAGGGAGAGAGAAATGACTCCTCTCTGGTGTGTCTTATTACAAGAGCACTAATCCCATCGTGGGGGCCCCACCCACATGACCTCATCTAAACCCGATCACCTCCACGCACCATCACCCTGGGGGTTAGGCTTCAACATGCATTTTGAGGGGACACAATTACGTCTACACCCAAGAGCAACAGCCAATGACGGCTGGCCTCCATGTCCCCTTCTCCCTTGACTAGAAGGTTTCATCGTGGTTTCTTTAACTGCTTCATGGCTGCAGTTTAGAAACCCCTTTGCTGCCCAGTACGCTGTCTGATTCCCTTCCCATCCCTCAGAGGCAGTATGAGTCCCACATTACATGGTGGGACCGGGGAGTGCACGGCGACTGCGGCTGAGGTCCCTGCGACCAGGGCTGCAGACTCCTCGCCCCATGCTGCTTCTCTCCGCCAGCAGCCGTCCTCATGCCACTGCGCCCCGCGTCCCTGTCGCGCCCAGTGGCACAGTGCCCCCGAGCCACCCATATCCCCCTCCTCCGCCATCACCACCCTGTCCGGTGCCACCGCCTTCTCTCCCCTGGATGACTGCACAGGCTCTGACTCCCACTCCCCTCCTGACAGCCAGAGGGATCTTGTGAAAATGCAGTTTGGATCGTGTCGCTCCTTCACTTGAATGACTTCCTACTTCCCTGACCACAAAGGCCAAACTCCCTGTTGTGGCCTAAGTGTCCCCATCAGGCCGCTGGCAGCATCCTCAAACCCACCTCGTGCCACGCTCCCCTTTGTCCCCCAGTCACACTGCCTTCCTTGCTATTCCAGAATAAGCCAGCTTCTTCCTGCCCCAGGGCCTCTCCTTGAGACTTTTTTCCTCGCAGGAGCTCTGTCCTCTTAGGTATGGTCACTGCTGGTTCCTTTATGTCCTCAGGTCTCTGCTCAGCCACCTCCATCCCCTTTGTGAAGTGGCTGCAAGTTCCCTCCGCCCATCCCTCTTGTGTCAGCCTATTACGTTGTCTTCTGAGTGTTCATCACCGTCTCAAACTTCCCTTCTTATTCATTACAGTTTGTGTAAAAATATGTTGGCTGGAAGGACCTGTTTTAATGTCCCAGTGCAGGTGACCAGGGCTGCCTCTGAGATATACGTGTTGGAGAAATTGATTCACAGTTGGGGCCAAACATCCCCACCCCCAACACACTCATGCCCAGAGCTCCTGAAGAGATGCGTGAACCTGAGCCTCCTTCCCGAGCCAGCGTCCCGGCACCATCCACCCCTGCATCCCCCGGGAGGGGATGGTTGGAGCGGGGAGAGCCACCAGGATCACTTCCTCAAAAGCCCTTCCTTTACCACCTTCTCTCAATCTAACACGGACCACCTGTTATTCTTGCTCAGAGCAACTATTTTGGGGCCCTTCTAAGCATCCTTACCATTTGATATCTTATATATATTTGTGGGTATCTTTGTTTAATGCTTTATTTCTCTAAGAGGATGGGGACCTGGCCTGTCTTAGTCATTGCTGTGAGGCAGCACCATGCACAGTGCCTGGCACATAACAGGAGTTCATTAAATATTTGTTGAACGAGTCCCAATTAACCCGCTTTGTATTTAATAGCAACCTCTGGAGGGCAGCCTTCCTCCACTGCAAAGCTTAGCTCTAATGGCTGAAGGTCAAGTATGGACAAGGTCAGTTAGACAGAGATGGGCAGGGTGGTGGGTGGGGGCTCCTTCTGGCAGCCGGAGCATCCTCCCTCTGGAGAGGAGGGAGGATGGAGGCCCAGGTAACCCCTGCATGTGGGGTGAAACTGCGGCCAGAGAGATGAAGGGCTATGGCATTGTGGTGACCAGGGACAGCTCCGGGCATGGCCTGCCTAGGAGAATATCGGCTGTGTTTCTTATAAGTCACATGACCTTGGGCAAGTTCCTTCCCCATTTCCTCCTATGTGACTTGGGGTGAGTAATAGTCTCCTCTTCAAAGCGTTGCTGTGAGTAATAACGACTTAATAAATGTGGAATTATTATTATTGGCGTTATTTAATCTCTACACTTGAAGGTAAAGTTTCTTGTGTTATGTACTAGCCAGGATGTGCTGGGGTGTGTGTGTGGGCACTGTGGGTGTGTGGTATGTGATGTGTATGGTGTGTATGCCCGTGTTTTATGCATGTGTATATGTCTATATTTTTTTTCTATTCTTTTCCATTATAGGTTATTACAAGATATTGAATATAGGTCCCTGTGCTATACAGTAAATCCTTGCTGTTTATCTACTTCATATGCGTAGTGTGTACATAATCCTGTACTCTGAGTGTGTCCCTCCCAGCGCCCCTTCCCCTTGGGAGGATCACAACCACAGAGCCAGCCTCTGTGTCCCGGGGTCAGGAAAGCACGGCACCCTCCAACCATGGGCCAGTCCTCCAGCTCAGCCCTGGTCACTGGGCAGGGCACAGCCCAGACGTCACCTACCCAAGAAGCATTGGCAGACCCCGGCCGGACTGGGGGCCCCTCTTCTGCATCCTCCTGGCTCCCTCTTTTTGCACTGGTCACACAGTTTTAATTTTATATTTTTATGATTTATGAGATAAAAATGATAACTTTATGATTAATTAAATATTACTGTTTTCATTCGCTGCCTCCCCAGCTCGCCTTGAGCTCCTGGATTGGCATAATCTGTGTCCAGTTCCACTTGGCCTTCCTGGTGCTCAGCGAAGGGCTTGGCAGAGAGCAACTGCTCGGCTACTTGCATCCCTGCTGAATGAACACATTGAGTTTTAGCATCCTGGACTCTGAAAATTAATTGGAAGGCCTGTTTGTGCCATGTTGCCCACATTCGGTCTAATGTGGAAATTTGTACGGAGCCCTCGAGGGAGGGGTTACTGCTGGGCAAACTTAGGACCAGCCACGCCTTCCTTCCGGCATGGGAGGCTTGGCCTTTGCCCGCACCGTGCTCCCTGCTAGGATTCCAAAGTGTTTGTGGCGGGGAGCTGGGAGAGGGAGGCATCTGAAGCAGGCTTTTGGCACTGGGAAGGGCAAGAGGTTTTGGTTCCTGGGCCAGCTCTACAGACGGGGGCGGGGCGGGGGGGTGCAGCTGCAGGTGGGAGCTGAGGGTCCTTACGACATCAAGGGCACTGCACTAGGGTCCAGGCAATAACATAACGTGGTACAGTGGGCTCAGGCCACAGACTGCCCTTGGCAGATGGGGGGGTGCCGTGGCTGCAGTGGTACCTGGTCTATTCCGAGGCTGAGGTGCTTTGGGAGCACAGGGACAGCGTGGGGGCGTCTGTGGCAGAGGCCTCAGTGCTGTTACAGCGGGCTTGGCATCGAGCTCCGAAGGACTCCATGGGCTGTACCGACATCATCCTGGGACAGAGTAGGAGGAAGACGGCAGACACTGCTTCCTGGCGAGAGAGGACTTCCTGGGGAGGGGATTTCTTTGTGAACACATGGGAACCTAGATCCCCCTTGCATGAAGCTTGAGTTGGTTTCAGGGGCTGCTAGTCTTGTATTTGAAGGTAGGGCCAGAGTGAGAGAAAGAATATGGAACGTTACTGGTGTGGCCCCCCTGTGCTCACATAGAATCATAGGTCCGTTGCCCGAGGAATAGAGCCTGCGATGGGGTCTCTAGGTCAAGTTTACCAGGTGGGTGCTCGCAGAAGGGGAGTGAGGTAAGCAGGGCAGGGGGGAGAAGCAGCTAAGCCGAGAGGGAGACCTGCTGCGTCGTGACCCCACGGGAGCTCTAGAGCATCAGTGGGACCGGAGTCGGCTGCTTCATGATTTGGTCGTTAGCGGAGGGTGGCTCTGGGGAATGGGACATCCCCTCCTGGTCCAGGGCAATGCCTGGGACAAAGGGGGCCACTGAGAACTGGGAGCAGCCAACACTCAGGAGCTGGGGGATGGGTGCTGGCCATAAAGCGATCTGGGTGGGGCATCCACAGCACCCACTATAGCTGGCATCGGGACTCCATGACCCTGAAATCTGTCTTCTTGCACATTCCACTGACCATGGGCTCTGTTCCCACTCTCTGGGGCTACCGGACGCAGCCACTTGGCGACCCCCTCATATCCGTAGGCAGGGTATTCAGACTCTGCTCGGGTGCCTCTGAGTGTCCCTTGTAGCCGAGAGAGAGGCCAGCCCCGGCATGTGGACGTGTCCAAAGGAACCCTGAGCTCCCGTGCAGCGATGGGGGGCGGGGCAGGTGGGCGCGTCCGCCTCAGGAGCAAGCACCAGAGAGCGCTGCACGCTTGTTATTTGGGGCTGTCTGTGCGGATCCCAGTGATGCTGTTTTCTCCAACGTAGATGCAACAGTCAAATATGAAACGGTCTAAGTCATCAGTGTGTTACTGACACGCTCCACATAGGAGAGGACATTGTAACCACATGAAATATTTATGCTTCACATTGCAATGATGCTACTGACATGACAGCATGTTGTTTTTGTTTGTTTGGCTGGTTTTTCTTTTGTTCTTTTTCCAAAGTGGATTACAAAATGCCCTCCAGTGAGGAAACTGCCCACAGAGAAACTGTGCCTCATCCCAGGAGCTGTTATCTGGGCGAAGCGGGGCTGCATGATTGGAGAACAAGGGGCCAGACCTGTGAAGCCTCCTCTGTCTGGGTCACGGGCCTGGTTCAGGGTGCTGTCACCTGCCCCCCCCACCTCAAAATAGCTGTGCCATGGGGCCCAAGAGCTGTAGTTTCCCCAAAGCACCTCTGTACCAGCGATAGTGACTTTTCTAGATACAGTTAAAATAATTATTACTTTGTTTTTTTTGAAGTATCACCCCCCTAAAATCTGTCGGGAAGCCTGGTTAAGCGTTCCTTGTCCAGGATGCTTGCTACACTCAGGTTTGGAGGAGTCCCTCTGTCAACTCTGAGCTCCTGCTGTCCTGAACCCACCTCTCACCTCCACCAGACTGGAAGCTTCCAGAGGAGAGGGGCCCCATCAGTGGCAAGGGAGTGGTCGGTAAGGGCTCACGGGGGTCACCTGCCAATGGGGCCCCCTGTGTGGCCAGCACTCTATCCCAGAGCCCTTTGAATCGTCACGAGAACCCTACATGTTTGCGCCATCGTTATCCCACGTCTATAGATGGCAAGACTTAGGCTCTGCCCCTGTTAGAGACTCTCAGGGGCGGGGAAAGGGCAGGTAGGACTTTGACCTCAATCTGACTGACACCAGGGGCTCTGTCCTGGCGAAGCCACCACCAAGGCCACTCCAGAAAGGCCTGGCCCTGACTTACCAAGTGCAAGCAGAGACAGGCCTGTTGCCAACTTTTCAGAAGTTTTATTATAAAGAAATTCGAGAGAAGCACTGGGCACCGAGACAGACATTTGCAGGGTCAGAAAACAGCTGCAAACATTAAGAACCCAAACTCAAACCAAACCCCCAAAGCACGCACACTTTATGATAAACTGCATTTTTGTTCTCAACTGTTCCTCATAAATAGACAGAAGTCGTTGCTGGCCATTTTAAATAGATAAATGTATGATTTAAAAAAAAGCGCAAGGTCTCTGAGTGTGGCTGTAAATCGTCCAGTTCCTGCTGTACAGACGATGAAACGGTTTGGCAGTCTCTTTTGTGCACGTCTCCCTTAAGATAAAACTTAAAAATATGTGCTAAGGGTCATATAAAATGCTTTTCACCTTAAAGGAATCTACTCCCACCCCCCAAGAAAATAATCTTACAGGTGTCTTCAGCACAGTTTCTAAAACACTTAGTCAACTAGTACGTACACGGAGCCAACAGTTTATCAGTTTCATAATGTCTTGTTCACACTGTAAAACCGTATTTGCACGTCTGGGGCTGAGCTGGCCCCACCCCATGCATCTGGGGGTGGGTTTCTGCTGCAGAGCGACCCGTCCAGGGGCAGCTCATGCGACCCTGGGCTGGGGCCAGACGTCCAGACATAGGGTACGGTGGCAGGGCAAAGAGCGGGGTCCACAGTAACCCTGGAGCAAGCAGATCAGGGGGTGGAAGGTTCCTGCAGGTTCTTTGGGCTGGTGGCGGGCGGTGGGCTGCCTCTGCAGAGTCTGGTGGGAGGTTGAGGAAGAGACTCAGCCCTGGGCTGTGGGCGTGTCACTGCTCTCTCTTCTCCGGCACCCTGCTTCCTGCCAAGGCCTCTTTTCTGCCGTCAGCCCTTCAGGCTCTGAGCAGTGCCCTTCCAGCAAGCCTCAGGGAGGAGAGGGAGGCGGGCTTAGGTGAGGTAGAGCGATTTATCCCTGGGGAGCAGGCTGGGGGAGAAAGGAAGGGCTGTCAGAGCAGATGTGATCCCTCCACCCCACCCCAGGTGCCCCGTGGCCCTCGGGGGCCTGGACACAGGGCCCGGGGCGCATCAGGACACCTGCTCTCTAGCCCTTCACCCCTTCCTGGATTCGGACGCGCCTCTAAGGATGAACGAGGGTCTATGCGGGTCCCGCCCTGACTATCCACCGAGCAGAACCAAACACCCCTCCCCGAATCCTGGCAGGGGACCACCTGGTCCTCAGCGCTGAAGATGCAAAAAGCTCAGACCTCAAAATGGGACCAAGTCTGTGCTGTGACTGGTCCCAGAGCTCCCATGGAGACAGGCCGAAGCCAGTCTCCAGCTGAGGCCACGCCCTCGCTAGGCTCCCTCCTTGCCCTGGCCTGCTTCCTGCCCATCCCCCTTCCGCTTCTCTACAGGTTCTCCCTGAACATGTATACATCATCAAGGACACCCAATACCTGCCTCAGGCTCTGCTTCTGGGGAACCTGACCAAAGACAGATGGCCTAGCTATGAATGTCACATAGACACACTTGTGAAAAAAACAGGATGGAAGAAAAAACAGCAAGAGTGAAGACAGGCCTCGGTTTCCCCCACGGGCCTGGCACCAGACCAGCTGAGTCCTTCGGGGGCCTTGCTTTGGTCTTCTCCTGAGGATGGCAGCTGCCCAGGGCCCACGGGGCCCTCCTGCAGGGCTGACAGTGACCTGCCGTGTCCCCCTGGGTTCTTCCCACCCCCGTCATCCCATCCTCACGCTCCACGTGTCGGCAGGACAAGGGCAGCGTCACCCGTGGGCGGGTGGGGTGAGGGCCGACCTGCAGGTGCTGATGCCGCACTCCCCGCTGGGGTAACTGCTGTCCCAGTCTCCACTGCTCGTGGGGTTGGATGGGCCAGGGGAGCGGGATCCGGAACCGCTGGGGAACTCAGAGATGTGAGGGAAGTCCTGCCGAGGCGGGAGGAGGAGGAGGAGGTGAGCACAGGAGAGGGGGTGGGGTGCATCTCAGGCAGCAAGGCGGGGAGAGGGGCTGTGAGCCTGAGGATGTTCGCAGACACACTTCCCCGGCTTATAATAAATCTCCGCTCTGCCTCTCCGCCTGGAACCTTCTTCCTTTTCTCTAGTAGAGCACATTCTGGAAAATCCAACCCTTGTCTTAGTTGCATGGGTGGGGGATGGTGAAGGACTTCCCTTTCCTGGACCTCAGTTTTCCACTCTATAAAATGGACTTACTGGGCTGAGTGACCCTCCAGGGCCAAGCAGGCCTTGTAATTACCAGTGTCTGTGGAGCAATTGGGGGGGGGGGGTCAGGCTTCAAAAGCTTTGGGGAAAGCTAGGAGCTAGGGTTGATCTGCAGAAGCCACAGGGGCCTCAGCCCCTCAGCCAGAGAGCCGAAATGGACTGAGGCTGAGGGAGGAGGGCCGGAAGTACCCTAAGAATCTGAAGAACCTGCCTGGCAACTTTCCAACTGTTCTCTGTCACCAGAGCATCTCAGGCAAGGTGTACTCGCCCCATTTCACAGATGTGGTAACTGAGGCTCAGAGAGGTAAGGTGCTAAGGCTGAGGTTTCACAGCTGGTGAGTGGCAGGGCCAGTATTTGGAATCCCAAGCTGCCTCCCCTTTCCGCAAGAGGTCTCCGAGGGGCACATTCTCACTGGGCCCTGCTTACCTGTGGCCCTGGAGGTGAGGGGCTCACGGCCAGCTGCACCTGGAGAGCCATGGGAGCGGGCAGGACGGGAGGCTGGGGGGCTGGGGACATGCTGCCAGGTGGGCTGAGCAGGGTGCCCTGGGCGTGGGGGGGCAGTGGCAGCTGCTGGTGCAGGGTGGGGCTGAGAGGGAAAGAGGGGGGCGGGGATGCGCTGAGACCCGGCAGCAGCGACTTGGAGCCCAGCGTCCGGGCGAGGCTGGCGGGGGAGGCCCCGCTGCGGAAGGCCTGCAGGTCGGAAGGCGTCAGGAAGGAAGCCAGGCCTGGCATGGCGTACATGGGCTGCTTGGGTGGGAGCATCTTGGCCGGTGGGCTCGCCTGAGTGCTCCTGGCCTCGCCCTGGTCGGAGGAGCTCTGGAAGGAGAAAGACACCAATCACTCTGGAGCAGCTGCATAAGCCAGAACCTGGGCCAGGAGACCACATGGTTTGTAACCCACGGGCGTGGCTCCTGGCTGGCTCTTGGGCCCGTTGGCGGAGAGCTAGGGACTCACAGGGGCAATTCAGGCCAGCATCGTCTAGCTGGGCTATCTCTACTTAGGCTTCTCCCCAGCCTCTGGGCCTTTGCGTGGGCTGTTCCCTTGACTTGGGACACCCTCTTTGCTTGGCCCTTTACGGCCTAACCCAGAAGCCATGTCCCCTGTGGCAGCTTCGTGACCCCTCCCGCCCCCCCGGACCATACAACCACCACCACACTGAGCCTCCTGCCATGCTGGTGTTGGAAAAGGAGGCAGAGCGTGTGGTCAGAAGGAATGGCCACATTTGAAGACTGGCAAAACTGGGTTTGAATCCTAGTATAGCCATCTAACAAGCTGGATACTTCCAGGCAAATTGCTTAAGTGCTCTGTGTATCAAATTCTTGTTGGAAGAATTAATGAAATGAGATGCATGTAAAGTACCCAGCATGAGCCTGGTACACAGGAGGTGCCCTGGAGAAGGGACCACATTGGTCTTATCCATCCCTTCCAAGACCTCTGGTGTTGCCTGTTCCCGTGGGCCTCAGTTCTTGCTCTATCCCTCAAGAGGCCCCACTCATGTCAGGGCTGGGCCTAGGGATTCCAGGTGTTACCTTGGAGACAAGGCTGGCCCTGTAGGCTGCCAGAGCCTTCAAATACTCTTTCTTCGCTGCTTCAGTCTTCCTCTTGTAGGCCTGAAAGATCCAAAATGTGGGCAATATCGGGGAGAGGTCAGATGGTCAGCCTGAGCTCACACGGCTGGTAGCTGGCATTTACCTCTGAGCTGGTTCTGCTCCTATTCCCCCTGCAGGCCCCTGAGAGGAGGCCACAGGCCTACGGTCAGTGGATAGGAAAGCTCTGGCCCAGACCCCAGACTTTTAGAGTTAGACACCAAGACGAATGGAGATTCCTGTTCTCATTTAACAGATGAGGAAGCAGAGGTTGTTTTTTTTCTCCACTTATCCAAGTTGCTAGTGAACGCAGCTGCAAGACAGCTAGATGGGAAGGGCCCTACCTCCCCAGCTTACAGATGGGCAAACTGAGCCCGGTAAAGACCTCTGCAAGAGTCTCTAGTTCCAGAGGCTAGACCTGGTTCCAGACCTTCCAAGTGTGACCTCAAAGCCTCGGGGCGGTGGGGGTGGGTGGCGGAGGTGGGGGGGAAGCCCAGAAAGGGATGGGGGCTCACCTGCTTCTGCTCCTCTCCCAAGCTGTCCCACATGGAGGCCACAATTTTGGACACATCCCCGAAGGTCGCACTGGGGTTCTGTCCCTTGATGGCGGCCTGCGTGTCTCTGAAGAAGAGGGCGTAGGCTGACACGGGTTTCTGCGGCTCATTGGGGTCCTTCTTCTTCTTCTTCTTTGGGTTCTTGGCCTTTTTGCCGGGGTCGGCCGAGGGTCTCTTTTCTCCCGACATCTGCCCGGGTGAGAGAAGTCAGAAAATCAGAGAAGCCCAAGACCTCCTGCCAAAGGGGCCCCAACCCAGCCTCAGGCAGGGCTGGACTTTCCTCAGCTTTTCCCTGCTGGCCCAGCCCTGCTCATACACGGGCAGCACTTGGAGGCTGGCTGCCCCCCGGGGCTTGAACGAACACACACACACACACACGCACACACACACGTCCTGGGTACAAACCCTGGGGTTTTCTTTTAACTCACCAATGAGAATCAGCACAATGGTAAAGCTGATTCAAAGTAATACAAGAGAAAGAAACTGGTTCATGTCCTACACGGCAATAAGACTGCCACCTCTGGGGCTTTTAGTCTTTTCTACTGGACAGAAGTCATTTGTGTCTCTACAGGGAAAAATTAATTTGCCTTGTAATCAGACAAAAATCGTTTACTTCTTTCATTGCTTTCCCTCCCCCCACCCACGTTATCATCTTCCTTTACGGAGTGTAAAACCCCCTAATCAATAATGAAGGAGGAATCAAAACAAAGGCACAATCTCCCAGAGAATCAGATAGTTCTTGAGTGAGCCTATTAGAGGATGCTGTGATATGCCATTGAAAGAATGTGCAGTTATCTCTTTTTGGACTATTTCCAAGTTTTTCTCCCCCCACCCCCCCCCCCGCCTCCTTTTTTTTTTTTTTTTTTTTGGCTGCATTGGGTCTTCTTTGCTGCTTGCAGGCTTTCTCTAGTTGTGGCAAGCAGGGGCTATGCTTCACTGATGTGCACGGGATTCTCAATGCGGTGGCTTCTCTTGTTGTGAAGCATGGGCTCTAGGCACTCAGGCTTCAGTAGTTACAGCACATGGGCTCAGTAGTTGTGGCACACGGGCTTAGCTGCTCTGTGGCATGTGGGATCTTCCCAGACCAGGGCTCGAACCCGTGTCCCCTGCATTGGCAGGTGGATTCTTAACCACTGCGCCACCAGGGAAGTCCCAGATGTATTTTTCTTAACAGCTCTCCCCTCTTGTGATCACAATCCCCAAAGATTATCCTTGATTCCATAAGATCGGTCTCTTCCACCACATTTCAGCTGTGTGACTTGGGGCTGGTGGTTTAGTCCCCCTGACTCCCTTTGAAGCTGTTGGCTGGGAGTGAGGCTAATGTAACTTTTGCCAGGTGTGGCCTCACCCTGGACACCTGGCCTCTGATGCAGTCAGACTCCAGGACTATACTGTAAGCACCTCACGTACAGCTTCCAGGATGGAGAGGGGGTGGGAATGCACCCCACAGACTAGGACTCCTAGACCACCCAAGGACTAGGGATTTTGGTAAAAGGCCCTGGATCCGGCCGTGAAGACCGTGGCTCTACTCACCAAGAAAATGAAGGTGACACCATGAATTGATAAGGAAACTGTGGGTCAGTGGATAAGACTCAGGCTTGCATGTCTGAGGGACAGTGAGGGGCATGCTGTAGCCATGCTGCTCCTGTTCCTGAGTGTTTCTCTGCAGCCACGCACCTCTCCAAGCCTCAGTTCTGCCAGCACCACAGCAGGGCTCTAACAGGACAGGGGACGCGGATGCACCTTGTAACTGACAGACAGCTGAGCAGATGGGGCACTGCAGGTGTTCAAGAGCTGCAGACTACAACCAGACTGGAGCCAGACGACAACCACCTGGGTTTAAGTCCTGGTTCTACGACATTTGATAAGTTACTTAACCTCTCTGTGCCTCAGTTTCCCCATCTGCCAATAGGAAATAATACAGGCACCCACCACATAGGGTTGTGATGAAGATTACGTGGATTAATACCTGTCATGTCCCTAGAATAGCGTCTGAAATTATTTTAGAAGGATTTGTTAAATAAGAATTAAATTAAATTAAAACCATCCCTGCCTGAACTACAACAGAGACGAAGTTATCCTGAGGATGAAGCTGGAGCGGGATCCAGAGGCGCCCACCCCAGTCAGGAGATCAGGGTCTCTGCTGGATGGCATGGTGCCATGGTTACTGCCCCAGGCCTCTGCAGGGCCACCATGTGAAAAGGGCTCGAGAGGCCCTTATGAAGAAGAAAGGGAGGCAGGCATTGTGGGATCAAGTCTTGATGCTGCCAGTGGTTCACTGAGAGATTCTGGGCAAGTACATCCATCCCTGACCTTTCTGAGCCTCTCTTTTCTGCTCTAGTAAAACATGCACTTTGATAGGGAGGGAGACTTAGAATCAGTGTAAAGAAAGATCCGGAGCCTGGACACATGGTAAGCTCTCATCCCTGACATGTTCTTAAAGATGCAGGACCACCTCTGTTTCCAGGGATACAGGGCGGGGCATGTCCCCAATAAGGAGAGGTCATTTTTAGTGCTCCATCCTGAAGCGCTGCCCAGAGCATCCCTGGACCACACATCTTTGGGGTCCTCCTAAAAGGCCAAAGTGACCATAAGATGTGGCCCTGAGGATCTTGCCAGTGCCATCAATGTGGCTGAAATGACCCACTGGCCATTTAGGAATAAGACTTCATCACATTTTTCCAGAATTTTCCTCCTCTTTTTGTTTCCAACAAAGGGTACAGTTAAACTCTTCTAGTCTTCTCTAGAAGTGGGTGATGCCCATTTCCATGCAGGGCCTGTCCCCTTGCTGACGGGAGGGCATCTTAAGGCATCTTAAGCCTCTGCATCTCCATCTCTACATACCTTGAAATGCGCTTCCGACTCCTCCTCCTGAGTCGAACTGGAGGGAGAGGGGGTGGCCGACTTGCTCCCTGGGGGTGATGGGGAGCTGTGGGCGATGCCACTCCGGATGCCCATCTGAGAGATGAGCTGGGACTGGCTGAGGGCGCTCATGTGGCCCGCTAGCATTGCTGGGCGGCCCAGCAGGGGTCCTGGCCGGCCTGAGTCATAGGCAGCGACCTCCGAGTGGACCATCTCCTGGATCTAAGAGAGGAGGAGATTGAACATTGAGTTAGAAAGGACCAGCACATCTGCATTACCAGACTCAGAGGAGGGGCTTCACTCTGAGCTGCGGTTTTCCCATGGAAGTGTCTATTCTACTCTAAACCCTGCACAACTCGGTGTACCTCTGGGGGGGTGCCACTCTGCTGATGTTCACCCTGGGCAGCCAGCCAGCATCTCAGCTCTTGCTAGAGAGCCCAGTCCAGCTGTGAACAGATCACTTTAGGACACTGGGTTTTCCTTCCTGTAACATGGTGTATCTTTGCATTTATTCACTAAGCAGCACGATAGCAAAGAGCAAAGACACTGGGAGCTGAGTACATTTTGAATCCTGGTTCTGCTGCTTATATGCTGGGTGACTTTAGCCAAGTTTCTTAACCTCTCTGTGCTTCAGTTTCTTCATCTGAAAACTTTGGATAATGATTAAACCTACCTTCTAGGGTTGTTAAGGATGAAATGTGCCTGGCACATAGTAAGCCCTATATTATATAAGGGTTTGTTGAATACATAGAATAAATAAATCCCTTAATAAAGTTTGCACTTATTCTCCCATAGGTCAGTAGCTTTCTTATTATCTATTCCCCATGAAATTTTCTAACTGGTTATTTTTGGAATATAAAGAAAGCTACTGATTTTTACATACAGGCATTTCTCATACTAAACACATTTAGAAGAGTGTATACTTTTTACCTAAAAATTACACACACATACACACACACACACACACTGTTCAGTGAGGCATACCAATTTGCATATTCTTATAATTATTTTTATTTCCTCTGAATTTGTGGTTAAATTCTAACTTTTAATACTGAGTATCTGTGTTTTCCTTTCACTGTTTCTTCATCAGGGAGCCTCATCAGTTTTCTATTTTATTTTGTGGGATTTTTTTTTCCTTCTTGAAAGAATAAAATTTCAAATTTGTTTATCATGGCAACTCATTCTCTGTTTTGTAATTCTTTAACATATAACTTTATTAATCTCTTCCTCTGATTTTTACAGATTTATTAGTGTTGCTTTCCCCTCAATTTTGGGTTGTATTTTCAATTCAGTATTTTCTTTCTCAATGTTTAGAAATAGGTTTCACGCTATGAATTTTCCTCTGAACATGACCTTAACATTTCTCAGATTTCATCACATGAGATTTCTGTTATTGTTCTTTTTGATGTATTTATTTTTAAATTTCAGTTTTAATTGCCTCTCTCATCCAATCGATGTTTAGGAAGAAAAACTCAAAACAAATTTCTAAGAGGTAAAAATTTTTGTTATTTCTTTTCCTTTTGCTACTAATTTCTAGTAACAAAAGTGATCAAAGAATATGATCTGTACTATTTGCACCTTTGAGAATTTGTTCAGATTTCCTTTAGGACCCAAATATGTTTAAATTTTGTATGTATTTCACAGCATTTAAGGGCAGAGAGGAGCTGTTTACAGAGTAATAAAGTAGCGTAACATTTCTCTGTCCTATCAGTGGTGATTATATTACTTCGAGTCCTTTGGTTTGTCTGAGTGGCCTACAACTTTCTGCTTCCATCAAAATCTCCCTTTAATGCTTATGAGTGTTTTTGTTTTGGGAATTTGATGTTGGTTTTTATTGCAAAAAAGAAAACTGGCCAACTATATCTTTGTTATCGATTAAGCTTTAGTATTATTATAAAGTGTCTCATTTTTGCCTTGAATTCAGTGGAGTCTCATGTGATCATTGCTACCCTTGCCTGTAGGTATATTTGTTTCAATTTGTCTGGCATTTCTTCATTTCTGAGGAACTTTCTTTTTTACGTGTCTCTCAGTTTCCCTTTTTTAGGGTCAAGTATTGGTTTTTGTGTGATGGTCAGCTTTAGAAAAAGAACTGAGTTGTTTCTTTTTTCCTTTATGTCCTGGAAGAGTATAAATAACAAAGAAATGATTATTTTCCTCAGAGAACTGAAAGAGTTTAGACATAAAACCATCTGAGGCCCAGGGCTTTTTGAAAGATTGATTTTCACAATATTTGCTATGGCTAATAGGCCTACTTTAGTTTGCACATTCTCTTGAGTTAGTTTGGTTTTATAGATATATGTATACATACATATAAATACACACATATATTTAGAAAATTGTATACTTCATCCAGATTTTAATACCAATAGCATATAATTGGGATAATATTACCACATTTCTAACCTACTCTATGGTTTTAAATCGACTTTCTCAATTATAATGCTGTGAATGCATGTTGCTTTTTAAAATTTTCCTTTGCAAAAGTTTATACTTTTTTAGCTGTCCAAAGAACCAGTTCTTCTATTTTAAACAGATCAATTTGACAACTTCGCTGATCATTATTAAATTTTGCTTTTCTCTCTATTAATATTGACTTCGGGCATCATATTGCTTTTTATCTAGCTTTTCAAATTAAACAATTTAGTTATTTTCACATTTTCCTTTTTTTTTTAATAATAGAAGTATCTAGGGCAAGAGTTCAAGCAGGAACACTTTTGCCATGTAGGAGATATTTCTGGTTTTTAACTGGGTGAGGAGGATGTTGCTACTGGTATCTAGCGGGTAGAGGGGCCAGGGATGCTGCTAAACACCCCATAAAACACAGGATGCTCCCCCAACAAGAATTATGTACCCAAAATGTCAATAGTGCTGAGGGTGAGAGGTCCGGCTCTATAACCATGATTTTTTCCCCTGAGGAAGACTATATAGCTGTATCATATAAATATTTTTAAAATATTCTACAACTCAAGATTTGATTTTCCTTTTTACCCTAAAGTTATTTGGAAAAGAGTATTAATGTAGCCTTTTGTGACTGTGGCCAGAGAAAGTAACTCCTAGGATTTTATCTTTTTGGTACTGGAGTTTTCATTATGGCTTAAGATACGATCAATTTTTGTAAAACTTTCATGTGCCTCTGAAATAATGTTTACTCTGTAATGTACACATTTCTTTATGTGCTTATTCAATAAACTGTTTTGACAATGGTAGCTGTGAAATCTCGAGAAAAATGAGTTTAAGCCTCCTAATACTATTGTGTTCCCATCAGCTTCACTATAGAATTTAAACAGGTTTTCTTTATTTATATTGATGTGAAGCTATTCATTCCCATAAATGTCCCAGAATGCTATATTTTCATTGTGGCTTCTCCTTGTTCATTAAAAAAAAAATATCTTTGCCTCAATTAATGTTTCTACCTTAAATCCTACTTTATCTGTGGCAATTATCATTCTCTTGATTTTTGTCAGTGTTTTATTTTTGTCTTGCATCACTTTAAGTGTGAATTTTGTAAATGGCATATAGGTAGATTTTATTTCTGAGTTCTTAATATAATATATGGTGAAATATATGATTGTATTAATCATAGAGTAACCTAAGCAACAGACTTAAACTGTTTCAAAGAGAAGAAGGTTTTCCAAACAACCCAGTTTAAAAATGGGCAAAGGACTTGAATAGACACTTTGAAGACTTACAGGTGGTCAACAGGTACATGAAAAGGTGCTCAACATCGCTGTGGATACAAATCAAAGCCATAATGAGGGTGGGGGAGGGAAGGATTGGGAATTTGGGATTAGCAGATGCAAACTATTATATATAGAATGCATAAACAACAAGGTCCTACTGTATAGCACAGGGAACTATATTCAATATCTTGTGATAAACCATGATGGAAAAGAATATGAAAAAGAATATATATATATATGTATAACTGAGTCACTTTGCTGTACAACAGAAATTAACACAACACTGTAAATCAACTATACATTCATAAAAAAAAAAAGACCACAATGAGGTATCACCTCACACCTGTTAGAATGCATATTAACAAAAAGACAAGAAATAACAAATGTTGGCAAAGCTGTGAGAAAAGGAAACATTTGTGCACTGTTAGTGGGAATATAAATTGGTGCAGCCACTATGGAAAACAGTATGGAGGTTCCTCAAAAACTTAAAACTAGAACTACCAAATGATCCAGCAATCCCACTTCTGGGTATACCTCCAAAAGAAACGAAATCACTACTTCGAAGAGATATCTGCACCCCCATGTTTATTGCAGCAACATTCATAAGAGCCAAGACATGGAAACAACGCAAATGTCTGTGAACAGACGAATGGATAAAGAAAATATGGTACATTTTACAGTGTTATTCAGCCGTAGAAAAGAAGGAAACCCTGCCTTTTGCGGGAGTCTGGACGGAACTTGAGGGCATTATGCTAAGTGAGATGAATGAGACAGAGAAAGAAATACTTTACGTTCTCACTCCCAGTGGGTTCTGAAAAAGTGGAACTCAAATAGAGAGTAGAATGGTGGTTGCCAGGGCCGGGGGTTGGGGGAAATGAGTGAAGGTGGTCAAAGGGTACAAACTTCCAGCTATATGATGAATAAATTCTAGGGATTGATGTACAGCACGGTGACTATAATTCACAATACTATAATGTATAACTAAAAGTTGTTAAAAGAGTAGATGTTGAAAGTTATCATCACACACACACACACACAGGTTATTATTTCACAGTATATATACATGATCAACTCATCACGTTGTATACCTTAAACTTAAATATGTTAAATCTCAATAATATCTCAGTAAAGCTGGAAAAAATTCTGAACACTTTCAACAAAGTGTACATTTTAAAATCTAATCTCTAAACATCACTTTTCCATTCCAAATGTACACTCTTCTTTCCATGAATTTTAAACAAGGATCCGACATTATTTCTTCAAGGGCAAAATGGCCTTGGGGCTCTGTGCTTAGGACTAATTTTTTGTTTCTTTCCACCTGTGCTTGCTTTATAGTTCTTCAACCAGATATTCCTGACTCAGTAATTTAATATATGGCCAATACTTCATAATGGCAGACTTTGAATTTTTGTAGTCTGCTAAGTCTGAAATGCTCCCAAAGTTGTTCTAACTTGCACTGCCCTGTTTACTAGAGAGGTCAAACACCTTTCATTCACTTCCTGGCCACTTGGGTTTCTGTTGATACTGCTGGTGGGAGTGTAAACTAGTAGTGTAAACATTGCAGGAAGCAATCTGATAATATGTATTCTATAACCTAGTAATTCTATGCCGAGATATTTACTATAAAGAACTTTCCCACATGCACAAGAAGACATGCATACTGCAGGAAATTTTAAAGACTCTGTAACAGGCAAATGAATATCCTTGCAACAGCATCCTGGGTGTTGGCTAGTCGACCTTGGGGTTATCGATTGCTATAGGAATGTGTGCCTTTGCCTTTGACTAGGCTATTTTACAACTTCGTAAGCTGTACAAAAATGATATTAGTGCAACTTATTCTTTATCATTAAATTTTTATAAATTGTGGTAAAATACACACAAGATAAGATTTCCCATCTTAACCATTTTATAGTATGTAGTTGTATGTAGTTCAGCGGCATTAGTATATTCACATTGTTGTGCTACCATCACTGCCATTCATCTCCAGAGTGCTTTTCCTCTTGCAGAACTCAGACGCTATATCTATTAAACCATAACTTCCTGTTCCTTCCTCCCCGCAGTCCCTGGCAACCACCATTTTACTACTGTGAAATTTGTTTACTAGTCTACGAATGTGACTACTCTAGGTACCTCCTGAAGTGGAACCATACAGTATTTTTTCTTTTGTCACTGGCTTATTTCACTTAGCATAATGTCCTTACTCCATGTTGTGGCATAAGCCAGACTTTCCTCCCTTTTAAAGGCTGAATAAAATTTCATCATATACATATAATGCATTTTGTTTCCCCATTCATCTATTGATGGACACGTGCGCTGCTTCGACATTTGGCTATTGTGAATAACACTGCTATGGATGTGGATGTACAAATATCTCTTCAAGACCCTGCTATCAATTCTTCCGGATATACACCCAGAAACAGAATTGGTGGACCATATAGTAACTCTATTTTTAATTTTTGAGGAGCTACCATATTGGTATCCACAGGGGCTGCACCATTTTAGATTCCAAGCAACAGTACTCAAGGGCTCCAACTTCTCCACATCCTTGCCAACACTTGTTTCTGTTCTCTCTCTCTCTCTCTCTCTCTCTCTCTCTCTCTCTCTCGACAGTAACCATCTTAATGGGCGTGAGGTGGAATGCAACTGATTCTTATCCATAAAAATGCAAAACATGAAAAAAAATGCAAAAAATGCTTCTGGTAGAAGGACCAGTTGACCTCACCCTGTAGGAAAGAAGAACCGGAACACTGTATTCTTGCTCTATAGATATCAACCAGTTTTGCATTTATTACAAAATGTATTTCAGCATTCTCGATTGCCTATATACGTACCTATTCATCAGATTCTCCTTTGAGCTGATTATAATATCTTACTGGTTTCCTCATTAATGAATGAATTAAAGAAATGGACATGTTTTCATTTTATATTTATATGACAGTCATGATATTACCTTTCCAAAATAATACACTACAACAATGGTCATTATAGTACTTTTAACTTGAGAAAAATTGGGAATAATCTGAATGTTTGCTAATTGGGAAATGGTGGTAACCTGTGATCTATTCGCAGAATGGAATTCTGTACAGAGTTAACGTGGAGCCACACCTACCAATGAGGATGAGCTCAAAAGGATACTGAGTGAGGAGTCTCAGAAGGATGTATATAGCAGAGCAGCTTTATGTACATGTTCAAGACATGCAACATGACTTTAAGGACATAGAAAAATGTAGTAAAAGCATAAAAACACCTATTACAGCCCCTTCCTCTGCGGTGCAGGCGTGCCTGGGGCTCCCCAAGTCTCTGGCCGAGGTCACTTCCTTGCTCAACTCCTTCCTCTTCAGACTCTGATTCCTTCTCTTTCAATAAACAACGTTCACAAGAATCCTTGTCTCAGGCTTTGCCTCCAGCAGCCTCACCTAAGGCTCCCTCCATCGGGTCAACTGGTCTCCCCTCTCTGTGGGCTGCATCCCATCAGCATCAAATCATACTCACTTCTCTCCCATCTTTATATGAAAAGCTCCCTTAGTTCCAAGTCTCCTAAAAACTGCTGTCCTGACTTTCTCCCTTGAACAGACAAACTTCTGCAGAGAACTATGTATCCTCACTGTTAGTAGGACCTCCCCTCCCGGTGGCAACTCATCTGGCCTGTACCCTCATCACTACCTACGCCATTTCATCATCGTCATCAACCTCACCACCACCCTCATCAGGAGGAAGAGGAGGAGCAACTTTTATTAAGCATTTAACATGTGCCAGAAGCAGTGCTAAGCTTTTCCAGATAGGGCCCATTTAATCACCACAGCTACCATACGAGGTAATATAATCATCCCCCACCGAGGAAGCCAAGGTTCAGAGAGGTTAAGAGACTTGTCCATGCTCACACAGCTGCTACAGGTAGAGCTGGGTGTCTCCAGACCATCCCTAAGCGATGATGCCTTCCCCAAGACACTCTTCAGTCCTTGACTCCAAGAACTGCGGCCTCGCCCGACAGCCCTCTTCCCTCTGTCCAGGGCCTGGCTCCTGGCTGTCCAGCTACCGCACTAATCACTCCTTCTTGGTCTTCTCCAGCCCACCCCTTCACCACTGGCATTCCTCTGGCTCTTTCCGACCTTCCTTCCTTTCTTCCACGCCCCCTGGGTGAGTTATGGCTTCTGCACGGATGCCTACAAACGGGGGCATCCCTCAGAGATGATTCCAAGTTCCCATATCCCACCTAAGAAAGTGTTTTGTTTAAAGCCAGTTTCAGGCTTTGAAAGAAAAAAAGGTGAGCTCACAGGAGCGGTACACAGAAGTGGTCAGACAATGTCAATCCCTCCACACATTCTAGAATTCTCTATCAATTCACAGGACCTCTTCCCCAATCAGAATCCACCCTGTTCTGCCCAACACAGTTGGCAACCGTCGCCTTTTGTCCTAACCAGCTAGAGCAGGAGCTGGGAGGGGCCTGCCCGTTTGTCCTTGGCCTTGCCCGGAGGTTCCCCCACCCCACCAGCCCACGGGTGATTGCACCTGTTGCTGGCTACCCGCGGCTCCCTGCCTGAGAGCGTTCTCTGTCTAAGGAGGCTGGACGTGCTGAGCCCTAGAAGTGACCCTCAGTCCCTGAGGGGCAGCAGTTTGTGGCTAAAACCTCGCTTTTCCTCCCCTCGAAAGGACAATTCTGAGTCACCTCCCATACGCCTCTTGGAGGGTCCACTGCAGGATTCCAGTTAGTCCAGGTGGTCACCGCTCATCACCCTGCCCTTTACTGGTTTTCTTCCCTTCCTGTCCCTCTCCCCTTCTTCCTTCGCAGAACATCCTGGGATCACCCCCCAAATAAACTGCTTGCACCCAAACCTTTGTGTTGGAGTCTGCTTTAAGGGGGATCCCAAATGGGGATTCCCCAATTAAGACACTAGCCCGGGACCTCCCTGGTGGCGCAGTGGTTAAGAATTCACCTGCCAATGTGGGGGACACGGGTTCAACCCCTGGTCTGTGAATATACCACATGCCGCGGAGCAACTAAGCCCACGAGGCACAACTACTGAGCCCATGGACCACAACTACCGAAGCCTGGGTGCTCTAGGGCCCATGCTCCGCAGAAAGAGAAGCCACCGCACTGAGAAGCCTCCGCACCACAATGAAGAGTAGCCCCCGCTCGCCACAACTAGAGAAAGCCTGCACACAGGGCAGTGCAGCCAAAGAGAAAGACCCAGTGCAGCCAAAAGAAAAGACCCAGTGCAGCCAAAAAGAAAAAGAAAAGAAAAAAAAAAAGACACCAGCCCTCCTTTCAGGCCCCCAGCATGGCTTCCTTGAGTCCAAGTGCTCTGCTGGGTCACCCAGAGTGACCCTTCAGGAGTATAGCTTTCAGTAGCTCCCCCATGATCTGCTAGCACAGTCCTGGCCTTGTAGGATGCCCCACAAAGATCTGCACCACCTCTTCCCTCCCGACCTCTCCAGATCCTTCCCGGGACATGTGGGCTTCTTGCTAGAATGAAGACTTTCCCCTGTGGCTCGTTGGTCCTTTCATCATCTTCGAGGCTTACCTGAAATGCCACCTCCTCAGAGAAGTCTTCCCTGACCTCTCCTCCTCCTCCCTCTTTTGGCCTTGCCAGGGCTCACTCTGGTGGGTGTGGAGCATCTGCTTATGTGCAGAGATATATAATATAAGCAGAGATATATAATGTGCTCCCCCGGTCCCAGGCAGGCTGCCCGGCCCGCAGCTGCCACTTATGAGATGTCTGGTAACCAAATGAACCGAGCCTCCTGCTTCTCTCATGGAAACATATGGCCACGTCCAGGAGCCACATCTGCAGCCTCTCCAGGAAGGATGAAACAGAGGAAACAGTAAGGCGGCGGCGCTGTGAACATAATTAGGTTCGCCTGGCTTAATAGATTCTCAGGGCTGCAGGCACAAAGGTGTTTTTCGCAAAGCTTCATTTGCAATCTCTATAGAGAGCACCCCAGGTGCTGAGGGCACCCCCATGCCACCGGCAGAGAATAAGAAATCAAACTCGTCTCCTTCCCATCTTCTGCTCTTTCACAGAAGGCACACCCGCCCTGCTTCCCCGGAGGCAGGGACGAGGTGTCAGTCAACACAGCCTCACCCTCTGCCCAGGGAACTGGAATGTTTTTTTCTGGAGGCAACAGCTGCTCTCCTCAATTCTCTCCTTGAAGCCTCTGCCTCCGCTCCTGTGGGTCCAGAAACGTCTCCTTAATTTCCAAGCACAATCAAACCCCAAAGGAAAACGAACAAGCCACTGACCAGCATTTTACAATCCCTTCCACAGCCTCCGAGTAGCTCTTTCTAACAGATACTACTCTCCGTGTTTTATGGAGGATAGTAAAATAGTCATTGGGATACCAATACTATCATATTTAGTGAGTACACACTATGGCCCAGGCACTGTGCCAGGATTCATGAACAAACCTTTGACACAAACACTCTTATCATCCCATTTTATAACAATAATACTGAAACTCAGAGAGGGTAAGTGACTTTCCCAAGGTCACACAGCTAGGTAGTGGAAAAGTCAGAATTCTGGCTGTCTTCCAAGACTGAGATCTTTTTACTGCACCCATGGGTCTAATGACTCTAATATGGGTGTGAACCTGCTCTCAAAGGAGAGCTGTAAGGATCCAATGACAAGATAACATTGTAGAGAACATGGCACACAGCAGGTGCTCAACAGGAGAGGTTTTCTCTCCTTCATGCCCTCATGGACTTGCTCAGGGTATAAGCGTAAACTGGATCTCAGTTGGGCTAAGAGGTCAGAAATAATGGAAGTTTTTGGAATACAAGGGAACTGATGACAATAAAAATAGCAGCACAAGGCCTGGCACAGGGGCGGTGCTTCAGAGACATTTGTTATATTTGTTAGATCGGGAGCTGCGAAACTTCTTTTGTAAAAGGCCAGATATTAAATATTTTAGGCTTTGTGGACCAGAATGTCTGTTGCATGTACTAAATTCTGGCATTATAGCACAAAAAGCAGCAATAGACAATATGTAAATGAACGGGCATGGCTGTGTTCCAGTAAAACTTTATTTATAAAAACAAGTGGAGGGCCAGGTTTGGCCGACAGCCATGGATTGCCAACCTGCTGAATGTTGTTAAGTAAATAGAAATGGTGATAGAAGAACTACCCTATATTTAGCAATTAACATCTGCCAGGAACTGACCTTCTGACTACATTTGATTCTCACCCAGTCGTGGGAGGAAGGTGTGTTTATCAGCAGCATGTTACAGATGAGGAAGCTGAGGCTCAGAAAAGTGCCCGAGGTCAACAGTTGCAAGTGATGGAACTGGGATTCAAACCAAGGGCTGACTGGTTCCCAGGCTTGGGTCCTCAGGCACTATCCCGCCCTCCTGCCCAGCGCTGTCCCAGGAAACAGCTGCTCGGTGTGCTGTCCTGGGCTCAACCCTGCCCTGTAGCTGGGCTCGGGCTCTTGTCGGACTCACATCACAGCCTCCCTTTCAAATCAGAAGGGCCTGGACTGGCGATAGAGACTTGGTAGTTGGCCACTGTCCTCTGACTCTGAGCTTCCATGTCTGTCTTGAGCCTCTCTCTCATGTCCCTGACTGGGCCTCTGCGTTCAGCTGCCCTCATCAGAACTACTTCTGTGACATTTCTCCAAAGAAGACATACAGATGGCCAACAAACACATGAAAAGATGCTCAACATCACTCATCATCAGAGAAATGCAAGTCAAAGCCACAATGAGGTATCACCTCACACCAATCAGAATGGCCATCATCACAAAGTCTGGAAACCACAAATGTTGGAGAGGGTGTGGAGAAAAGGGAACTCTCCTGCACTGTTGGTGGGACTGTAAGTTGCTACAGCCACTATGGAAAACAATTTGGAGGTTCCTTCAAAAACTACAAATAGAACTACCATATGATCCAGTAATCCCACTCCTGGGCATATATCCAAAGAAAACCATAATCCCAAAAGAAACATGTACCATAATGTTTATTGCAGCACTATTTACAATAGCCAGGACATGGAAGCAACCTAAATGCCCATCAACAAATGAATGGATACAGAAGATGTGGCATATATATACAATGGAATATTACTCAGCTATAAAAAGGGATGAGATGGAGCTATATGTAATGAGGTGGATAGAACTACAATCTGTCATACAGAGTGAAGTAAGTCAGAAAGAGAAGGACAAATATTGTATGCTAACTCACATATACGGAATCTAAAAATGGTACTGATGAACTCAGTGACAAGAATAAGGATGCAGATACAGAGAATGGACTGGAGAACTCGAGGTATGGGAGGGGGCGGGGGGTGAAGGGGAAGCTGAGACGAAGCGAGAGAGTAGCACAGACATATATATACTACCAACTGTAAAATAGTCAGTGGGAAGTTGTTGTATAACAAAGGGAGTCCAACTCAAGGATGGAAGATGCCTTAGAGGACTGGGGCAGGGAGGGTGGCGGGGACTCGAGGCGGGGGGAGTCAAGGAAGGGAGGGAATACGGGGATATGTGTATAAAAACAGATGATTGAACCTGATGTACCCCCCCCCCAAAAAAAATAAAAAAATAAATAAATTAAAAAAAAAAAAAAAAAAAAGAACTACGTCTGTGGTCCTTTTACCTCTCAAGTCCTCCTCCTGTTACGCATGCATTCAACAAACATTCCCTGAGGGCTGCTATGTCTGAGATCCTGGGATAGAAGCAGGGGATAAAAGAGCAGACTAAAAACACCCCATGTGGAGTGCACAGTCTGATGGGGGAGGCAGAGATGCAGCCACCCAGTTTTAACCGGTGCAGCAGCACAGGCGTGCAAGGGGATCTGAGGAGGGGGCCAGAGAAGGGCCCCTCCAATGCCTGGAGAGCTAGAAAGACTTTCCCCAGGAAAGAGTCTGAGCTGGCTCTTGGAGGAGAAGTCTGCAGAAGACAAGGAGGGGTGGAGGGCATTCCCAGAAGCAGGAACAGCATGTGCAAAGGCACAGAGACATGGAGCAGTGTGATGGTTCACTTTATGTGCCCACTTGACTGGGCCACAGGGTGCCCAGACATCTGGCCAAACATTATCCTGGATGTGTCTGTGAGGGTGTCCCTGGATGAGGTTAACATACGAACCAGCAGACTGAGTAAGCAGCTTACCTCCCCAACGTGGCTGGGTATCATCCAATCAACTGAAGATCTGAATAGAACAAAAAGGCTGAGTAAGAGAGAACCTCGCCTCCTGATTGCTAGGACATTGGTCTCCTCCTGCCCTGGAGCTGCACAACCAGCTCTCCTGGGTGTCCAGCCTGCTGACTGCAGATCTCGGGAAGAGCGGGAGATGAGGATAAAGGGGTAGCAGAGGCAAGAACGTGCAGGGCCCAGGTGGAGGGACCATGCCTGCAGGGGCTAAGGCCTGAGGCAGAGGCAGGTCAGAAGCCAGGTCTGTGCACTGACAGCCAGCAGGGAGTCCTGTGATTTGCAGCAGAATCACCCTCCTGGGGGAAAGTTGTCCCAGGACTCTGAGAAGCAGCAGACACCCTGTGTAGCTGCTGTAACAAATTACCACAAACCTGATGGCTTAAAAGAACACGAACTCATTACCTTACCAGTCTCAACAGGCTAACATCAAGGTGTGGGCAGGGCTGGTTCCCTCTGGAGGCTCCAGGGGAGATTCCGTTTCCCTGCTTTTTTTTAAGGATGGATGTGGTCCTGACTCCTTGGCTCGTGGACTCGCATCACATGGCCTTTTCTCTCTCTGCTTCCATCATCACATCAGCTACTCCGGGTGCTGGCCCCTCCTGCCCTCCTCTTATAAGGACTCATGCTTACATCATGGGGTCCACCCAAACAATCCAGAATAATCTCCCCCTCTCAATGTTTTAACTTAATCACACCTGCAGAATCCCTGTTGTTGTATAAGGTAACATACTCAAAGACTTCAAAGATTAGGACGTGGACATCTTGAGGGGCATTTAGTCTACTGCACCCCAGAATCAAGGATGTGGGGAGTCACAGCCAAAGCTCTCCGATGCCAACCTTCCCAGGGATACAGCACTTTCTAACGTTTTCTCAGGCTTTAAGAGTCAAGTATCAGAAAACTATTTTCTTTTCTTTTTTTTTTTTGGCTGTGCCACATGGCATGTGGGATCTTAGTTCCCCAAGCAGGGGTCAGACCCATGTCCCCTGCAATGGAAGAGCGGGGAGTCCTAATCACTGCATCACTAGGGAAGTCCCAGAAAACTATTTTCTTTCAGGAAATAAACTCCAGCACAAAAAAGATAGAAAGCCAATAGGAAGCCTTCCCCAGTGCCTGCCTCTCGCCCTGGAGCCTCATCAGTAAGTATTTCAAATAAACTTTCATGCTTGGCGGGAGAGCCCTCGCACGCTGACAAATTTCTCCTGATATCTGAGATGTCTTGTTCAGAATAATAGCTATAGTGCTCAGGTGCCCAGCTGCTTTTGTAAAGTCAGTAAGCATTTAATTGAAACAAACGACTATAATAATAGTACATTATCCCTGCAGGCCGAGCACCATCACAGTTTTAATTATTGAGTTAAGCATCAGGCTAATTTATCCTTGAAAGCAACAGCTCCATTCCTGGTTACACTGATCATCCTGTTATGAATATGAAGGCACCAGCAGGGAAGGATGTAAATGGAAAGCAATTTGCCCTCTTTGGGGCTGGTTTTTTTGTCTTTGTAGAAAGGTTTGCAAACACAGGTTGCTGAGACACTGAGTCTAGGGTTGCCCTGCTGGGGGTGTGAGATTTCTGCTGGGTTGGGATGGAGGGGGTGTGGTCCTTAGGCTTCCCATCTCTGGGATGCAGGCTCTCACTTCTCCTCTCCAAGCCCGCACGAGACCCTGACTTCACTCCAAGTAAAGGCCTGAGTCTTTACCAAATCATACACTCCTAGAACAGCCCACCACCACCACCACCCATACCTCTCTGGTCTTCTCCCCGTTCACTCCACTCCAGCACCCACACCTCCTGCCATCCCTTGCACACCCAAGCTCAGGGCCCTCCTCTAGCTCAGCGTGATGCTCCCTAGTTGACACCTGGCAATATTTGGAGACAGTTTCAGTTACAACTGGGAGAGGCTACTGGCATCTAGTGGGCAGTAGGCCAGGGATGCTGCTAAACACCATACTAGGCAAGGGACAGCCCCCCACCATGGAGAATTACCCAGCCCCAAATGTCAATAGTGCCAAGGGCGGGATGCCCTGTAAGTTAGCTGCTGCCTTTGTACAGGATGTTCTTCCCCACCGTCGGGACATCTACCCCACTTACTCCTCCATCTCCTGCCAGTCTTTGTTCAAACCTTCCCTTACCTATGAGGCTTTCCCTGACCCTCCCACCTAATCGTGCAACCTGCCCCTGCCGCCCGCTGCTCCCGCCTTCTCAAGCCCCTTCAGGCAGCTGCTCTTTTTCTTCCTTCCAAAGCACTGATCACCTGTAAACACATTATGTAACTTCTTTATTAACTGTCTCTCTCATCTTGCTTCCCCTGCCAGGGTGTAACTTCTACACAGGCAAAGAGCTGTGCTTTCTTCACCACTGTATCGCCAGCACCTAAAACAGCACGTGACACATAGCAGGGGTTCAGTGAACATTTGCTGAATGAATTACCTGCCCAGACTCCTTCTCCCTTTACCTCCTACATCGACTCTGCCTCCAGGTCAGGCAAGGTCACCTCCTCCTGATCTCGCAAATCCACCCCTCTTGCCCAGGTTCAGAGTCTGGGATAATTAATTTTATGTGTCAACTTGATTGGGCTAAAAGATGCCCAGGTAGCTGGTAAAATGGTATTTCTGGGCATGTCTGTGAGGGTGTTTCCAGAAGTGATTAGCATCTGAAATCTGTCCACTGAGTAAATGGCCCTCCCCGATACAAGTGGGCATCAGCTAATCCACTGAGGACCCGAAGAGAACAAAAAGGCAGAGGAAGGCGAATTCTCTCTCTTTTTGGGCTGGGACATCCATCTGCTCCTACCCTCAGTCATTGGAGCTCACGGTTCTCAGGCCTTCGGACTTGGACTGAATTACACCACCAGCTTCCCTGGCCCCTCAGCCAGTAGATGGCTGATTGTGGGACTTCTTGGCCTCCAAAATCACAAGAGCCAATTCTTATAATAAATTTCCTCTTACGTGTATCTATCTATATGCTATTGGTTGTATCTCCCCGGAGAATCCTGACTGATACAGAGCCCATTTCTTTTTCCTGGACAATGACACGTCTCTTACTGGGATGCTCGGGGGTCTCTCCAGCAAGCGTTTCTGGGTTACTTTGCGTGCTACCAGGCGTGTTCCCGGTTCCTTGAGGCCAGAAACTGAGGACTGTGATCTCTCAGTCTCCTACGGGACTGCCTATGAGCCACAGGCCTGGGACACAAAGAAGGCAGGCACAGGCCCTGTCATTTAGGAAGAGCCAACAAATCTAGCAGGAGGGACAAGTGAGTCAGCCACGTGAATACAGAGAGATGTGCTATTCATGCACTCGCGCCACTCAACAAATGCAGTGTGTCCCCTGCGACCTGTGCTCCTGGGACACAAACTATCCCATCCCTGTGAACGGTCGAATGATGCACCACGTGGGAGTCTCGTTCGGGCACAGGTGATTCTTCCAGCGCATTAGTATTCTGTGCCACCGAGGAACAGCTCTGAGTGCAGAGGACACTTACCCAGCGGAGCCCAGTGAGCACCGGAGGAATCGGCCCTATTCCCCTTGCCCATTCACCCCACCTTCTTACTCTCATCCTGTCTGGCCACGTGACCTGACATGAATGTGGTTTCCACACGCTTCTCCCCAGTCTTCGTGCATTTTGCCATTGTCTCCATAACCCAGCGGTGAAGAGGCATCCTTATACCCCCCTCGGAACATCAAGCTACCTTCCCAGTTCTGAGAGCTTTTTCATTGTGCAGGAATATGCGGTAGGATCGTTACAGTTCTCTGGCTACAAAGTTGCAGAGGTCTTGAGAGGTTGGCCCTAGCCCTATGTTTCCCATAAGCGGCTATGTTTCCCATAATCGCCGCTGTTTTTAGGATTTTGCAGCCTTTTCAGGATTGCATCTCTCATATCACAGCAGAAACGCCTATATTGATTAAGTATGTGCTATGTGCCCAGCCCTGCAGCGGACACTGGAGATTCACAGGGACTAATATAGGTGTGGCCGTGCCCCACAGAGCTGACGATCTCATGGGGGAGACAGACATTGATCAGTTCCACGCCTAAATCAATATGCAGTCACAACAGTAAGGAGAGCTGAAAGGAAAGCCACAGGCTGCCGGGAAGTTGTCAGAGGCAGACCAGGGATCTGGAGAGGCCTCAGTCTGTCTGGGGTGAAGGAGAGTGGGGAGGGGTGAGGAAGGCGGGGAAGGATGCTCTTGAGACTCAGGCAGGAGCCAGGCTGGGGTAGGACTTGAATGCCAGGTGAAGATGTTCGGATTTCATTCCAAGGGTCTCTTGGATCCCAGAAAGGCAGATCAGGGACTCGAATTTTCGAAAGGACAGCTTGGCTGCTATGTGACAGGCGGCAGCTTCCAGGTAAAAAGTGACACAACCACCATCGCAGATTCAGGTAGATGGAAAGAGATGGCTGTGAGAGATGCCTAGGGAGAGAGGCAGGATTTGGGACTGGTCATGGCCGGGGGTGAAGGGTGACCCCGGAAGGCCAATGATATTCATGGGCTGGTCACGTGGGAGAAGAGGCAGGTCCAGCCAGGTGGGGAGGAGTGGTCAGCTGTGAACAGGCTGAGCTTGGGCACAGCATCCAAGTAGGGTCTCCACGTGGGGATGGCCAATTACATGCTCTGGTACTTAGAGGAGGGAACCGAGCAATAGAAACTGGCCTGAGGCCCTGGAGATATCCAGCCACAATGGAGAATCAGGTAGAGAGAGAGGGAGAGGGAGACAGAAAGAGGCGAGGCCTGAAAAGGAGGCTGAAGGGGGTGCTCTGAGCAGTGAAGGACCCCAGGAGCATCACCGTCATGTTGAGGAAGCAGAGGAGGGGGAGGTTTCAGGAAGAAGGGGTGGCCAGTCGATCTAATGGAGCTAAATGCCAAGTATGACAGAGATAGCACATGCCTGATGGCTTTGGCAATGAGGAGGCCACCAGGGCCCCCAAGCGGATTCGTTTTGTAGTTGGGGGCGGGGAGGGGGTTGGCAGAGGCCAGAGTAGATGCGAGGGGAGGGAATACAGACAACCAGGGCTGATGACTCTTTCTGGAAGCTCCACTGGGACCACGGGGGTAGCGATGGGACAGCAGGCAGGTGTGAAAGGGTGACTTTCTTTTAGATGCTGAAGTACAACGGTGACTGGGTAATCCTGTCACAGCAAGGCCCCCATGGGGAGCTTCCCTGCAGAATTCACAGGCGACACACGGCTCTGCCCCTCACGGGCCACGTTCTCGTCCTCAGTCTCCAGTGGTCCTTCCAGTGGTCCTGTGACGCAGACGCCGCTGCGCTCACGTTACGGAGGAGCACGCAGAGTCACAGAGGTGAGTCAACGGCTCTGTGTCCACAGCTCAGACGGAGCGGGGCCAGGATCCCAACCCGGGTCTGTCTGACCCCAAAGTCCGAGCTCTTCTCAGTAACTGGGGGCAGAAGGGTGCGGCATGGGCCCCGCAGGCCCACGGTTAGAGTGCCCCGAGGGAACGGCTCTGTTATCGCTGCGCAGGGGAGTCAGCACAGCATATCTGCCTTGTTTTGACTACTGCTGGGCTCCTCTGCGTCTCTGTGAAGGATTCGGAGGGAATGACACACCACCAGGAAACTGCTGTGATGAAAACAGGACTGGAGACGAAGCCTGCGGTCCAGAGTCAGCGCGATGGTCGCCCCTGAACGCCAGGGGCCTGCTAGGACTCTGCGTGCCCTGGGGTCAAGGCAGGGATAGAGCTGGGGGGTCTTCAAAGGGCAGATCACAGGGGATGAGGGCTTAGTCCTGCAGGCGGTGGTCGCCTGGGTGGCTGTGAGCAGCAGAAGGCCCACAGATTTCCTGCAAGGCTAAGAGGCCAGAGGCGGGGCCAGGAGGGAGGCGGGGCCAGGAGGTACGCGGGGCGGGCGTGACAGACAAGGGAGAGCTGAGGAGGGAGTCAGCACTTTTGGTCATGGGAGGCCAATAATCAAAATGACCTGTCCGAGCCGTGAATCCTCCATCTTCCTGAATTTGATCTTCAGTTCCTGTTGGAAGGGAGCCTGGCGCCCCAGCCCGCAGCGCTGGGGCTGAGCCACGTTCTGGGAGGAGGCATCTGCTTAGCTGGCAGCCAGCCTCTGCTTCCCCATCTGAGCGGCACAGAGAGTGATTTTGCTTCCTTATCTCCTTGTCTGTCTGTCTACCCCACTGGAATATAAGCTCCATGGATCAGGGCTTGTCATCTGCTCAGGGCTTGGGAGAGTGCTTGGTACACAGCAGGGGCTCAGTAAAAGTTTACAGAATGAATGAGAAAGTACAGGTATGAATCCTGGTGAAATGAAGCCGAGAAATTCCCTGTGCCCCATTCAAAGTCTTGCAGCTTTAAGCACCGGATTCAAGATTTAGGACCAGAAAAGGGGATTATTTCCTTCTGGCAATGAGTTTCCCATGGAAAGACACCACTTTCTCATTCCCAGTCCAGCCCCCACCCCTATTACCAGCCCAGCCCCACCCCTTCCCAGACCGCTGCCAGGGACTCCGCCAGACCCCCTGTCCTCAGCACCTCCCTCTGGGGATGGGGCAGCTCTGACACCCTGCAGGCCCAGCTCCCTCTGCTTGGAACCCAGTTTGCCTCCCAAACCCTGACTCCCTTTTCAGGACTCTGTTCTAATGTCAGCACCTCCAGGGAGGGCTTCTCGGGCTCTTCCACCTAAACTAGGGTCCCCCACTGACTGTCTCTTATGCATCTTAGATGTTTTTTTCATTTTCCTTGTCATGCTTGTAATCATACATTCACCAGTGTGTGGACATGGTTCTGGTCGTGTGCTCCATTCGTGAAGGCAGGGACTGTGGCTCCTTTGCTTAGAGCCACTTCCCCAGTGCCCAGCCCCAGGCCTGGCACACAGCAGGCACTCGGTAAATGACGAAGGAGTGAGCCAGGTAGGCTTGGGAGCTCTGGGCTCCAGAGTGGCAGCCTCTCCAAGTTCCAGGTCAGCCCCATGGAGACCAAGTCTCCACTGGGACCCACCTCTCACATCCACCCTCTCCAAGCATAAAGGCAAGCCACAGTTAGGTCCCCGCTGCCTTCAAGCCTCTCCCCTCCCTGCTCTCCACCAGCAGTCCCCACACCACAGCTTCTTGCCTCTTTGCCTTTGCTTATGCTGTTCCTTTTGCCAGTGATGCCTCTCCCATCCCTACATGTCTAGAGATTGGCTGAAGTCAGCCGGTCCTGGTGTGCCCCTTAGGACCCAACTGACCTTGATAACCCATTTCATCTCTCTGGGCTTCTTCAACTGAGGGGTTTTACAGGGGGCCGAAGTGGAATCAGATTTGCATTTCAGAAAGCTATACTAGCTGTCCTGTTGGGGATGAACCAGCTCATGAGTGAACCACAGGGGGAAAGACAGAGGCAGGGAGACAAGTTCAGAGGCTTCTGCGCCAGCCCAGGTCATGACAGGGGACACTGAGCTGGAATGCGGCAGTGGGCCTGAAGCCGGGGGCAGTGGAAGTAACAGGGCTTCAAGAGGTAGGCTCAGCACAGCTTAGAGATTTCTGGCAGGTGGTGGGACCCCACCTAAGAGGGAAACACAAGGAAAGGGAAGGGCTACTCACCCCCCTCCTCAACGTGTAACATTCTACATTCCGAATTAGCACATGTGCTAATTAAAACCATCTTTCCAAAGAATTTATTATAGGATATTCCAAGCTAATTATAAATTCTCTGTAGCTGATCCTGAGCGGTGTGCTAATGTGGTGTTGAAATCTCTTTGGCCACCCTCGTTTAAATTATTCATCAGGCCCTGCAACAGTTGTGAACTGTAATTTAAACAGTCAGCTCATGAATATTCAGTTAACACAACAAACACTGGCTTGTTTTACTGCCTTGCCGCTCAATATTTTGTATCCTCACCAGTGTTTACATGTTTTTATGAACTCTCGAGAAAAGCGCTGCCTGTTGAAGTCCCTGGTTAAGCGGAGATTGAAATGCCGGAGAGGGGGCGGGAGGCAGCAGGCATCGTTTATGACAACCTTTCTCAGAAGAGATGTGGGTGATTAGGCTGGAAGTGTCCACCAGGGACGGGAGGCCCAGAGAGGGCAAGGACTGGCCCTGAGGTCACACAGTAGATCCAAGGCACAAAGACTTGGATTTCTGGGGTGGTTCCCACCACCTAATCCAACACAAATTAATTGGTGAAGTGGGTCTGAGGCATCTGGCTCTGAGTCAGTGTTAGGAATACAGAGGAGGCCAGGCCTTCCCTGCTCCCTGGGCTCCTAACGGCCATGGGCAAGGCAAATGTTGCCGAAGCAGGTACAGCCATTCAGAGAATCAGGCTATTTCAGAATCCAGGCTGGTTCCACCCTTGAAAATCAGGGCTCAGGGCCCCTTCCATGGCCAGGTCAGAGGGAATATGGCCTCCTCTCCCTGCTGTGAGCTTTAGGGATCCCACAACCTATAAACAGTTTTGTGGCTTCCAGAAATGGCCCCTCCTTTATCCTCACATCCTCCCATGAGGCAACCACTATGGGATACCCACTTTTACAGATGAGAACACTGAGACTCAGAGGGCTAAAGAAGCTTGCCCAGGATACAGCTCTCCTCTCCTCCCCCTCCTGAGACCGCACCCTCAAAAAAACATTTTCACAACTCCTAAGGAACCCATAGAAAAGTCAGAAACAGCCTAAATGTCTATCAATAGAATACTGTTTATGGGCAAAATGAGACATCCATAAAATCGAATGTTATGCAGCCACTAAAAATAAGGGCATGACCTATGATTATGGTCATGGAAACACATCCATTACCTACTGTTGCGGAAAATCAGCAGGTCACAGAACAGCTCCAATAGAAGAGACTAGAAAGCACAGGAAAAGGCGCCGCATTACAATCTCTTTTATGTAAATTATGTGTATAAATCACAAAGATATGACCGGAAAGATACTTAGCAAATGGTTAGGCTAATGATGGTTATTTGTGGATGGTGTAGTTTTAATGATCTTTTATCTCTTCTCTGTACTTGCTTGTGTTTAATATTTTTACTATGAACATGTGTCATTTTTAGAAAAATCAATGAAGCATGTTTTTGAAAGAAAGAAGTAAAAGATCTAAGAACACTTCACTTCAAAATTCATAGGGTACAGCCAAAGCCATACTCGGGAAAAAGGTACAGCCATAAACCTTTTATTATTAAACAATAAACAATAAAAGCAAATGAACTAAAGAATCTAAAATGAAAAATCTAAGCACCCACAGGAAAAAAGGAAGGGATTAATAAACATAAATGGCAAAATGAATAAATTAAGAAAAAAGAAGAGTCATAAAACTGAAACATAACTGTGGTGGCTGGTTTTCTGAATAAAAGGAATAAAAGAAAGCTGAGAAACTAATAACATTGTTAAAGTTGAGCGCGACAAAAAAAAAGAGAAACTACTGGGCTTCCTAGGTGGCGCAGTGGTTAAGAATCTGCCTGCCAATGCAGAGGTCACAGGTTTGATCCCAGCTCCAGGAAGATCCCACATGCCGCGGAGCAACTAAGCCCGTGTGCCCAAAAAAAAAAAAAAAAAAAAAAAAAAAAATGTAAAAAAAAAGAGAAACTACTGATAAAATACACAACTTTAGGCATATGAATGGGGTATAGTTACAGGTACAAAGCCTATAAAAATTGTAACATTATACTAAATATAATTCAATGATAATAACTGTATAGATCTTGGGGTGATAAACTATTCATTTTATGAAGATGGCATAGCCTGTGTCGTGGTTATACAGATCATACTACAGTCTGTATTTCAGTACAGAAATATGAGGAAGCTATCTGATAAAAAGAAAACTACAGACCCATTTCACTATAAAAAATGTAAAAGAAACAACTTCAGTAAAATAATAGCACATTAAATTCAGCCTCATGTTAAAAAAAATACGTGCGTATGTACATGTTTAAATATGAATGTTTGCACACATACCATACCCAATCAGAATATATTAATATGTACTGGGAACCTATTAATAAAGTTTATTATCTCAATATACTGAGAAAGAAAAACACATATGATCATCTCAATACATAACTTAGAGGCATTTGATAAAACTCAACAAAAATTAGGAATAAGCTGAAGGGTTAGAAATGTCTTTCAAAATATGCTAAAGAAAACTGACTTCATGTCAAGGGTGAATTTCATTCCCATTAAATTGGAGGAGAAAGCAGAGATCACTGGTCACTGATATCATCCCTATTAAGTGGAAGTTTGACCCAATGCAATGAAACAAAAAGAAATGAGTTACAACCACTGGAAAGTTTGTAGAAATGCTATCACATCTACAAAGAAGATACCCCAAAACCTCAAATTCTAAGAAGTCAGAATTTGAGACAGCCAGAAAAAAGTAAATAAAAAAGATACACTGATTTATTTACCCACAAAAAAACATAACTGAAAAGTTCTAACCATAATAGCAATGCAAAAATATAAAGGTCTAAAGAATGAAATTTATAAGAAATATGTTGGATCCATACATATGTATATCCATGCATATGGATATACATATACATATATAAAACTATAAAGAGAGCAAAATTACTTAAATAAATGGAGATTCACATTGTTTCTGAATGGAACAACTCAAGAGTATAATGATATAAAATCTCTCCATTTTAATTTGTGGATGTAATGAAATTCCAATATAAAAAAGTATATCCAGGATCAAACCCAAGCAGGACCACAGGGCATGAGTAAGTTGAACGGGAGACAGCAGACCACACATCATGTCACAAAACACAGTTGCACCAATGCCCCTGCCTCAGTTCACACCTGTGGCTGTGATGGGGAGGGGGAGTCCGCCCCAGCCAGCACCGCTCTCTGGGGGCTGACAAAAGCCTGGTTCACAGGCGTGGAGTCCCACGGGCATGGCATCCCACCAGGGGGCCCACTTCACAATGTCAGAGGCACTGGGATGGGCCTGTCTCCATGGGATCTATGGGTTACATCACATATCACCCCACGATCTGGCCTCTAGAATGCAGGAATGGCCTCCTACAAAGTGCTAGCTGGAAGATAACACTCTGAAACGATGGGGTGCTGATCTTCAGGAGGTGGGATTTGCACTGAATTGGAGACCTCCTCATGGTTCTGTGCAGAATAGTGGGTCCAGGAACCAAGGGGTGGAAGCAGGAGTGGCCCCCCTCGTCAATACTCCCCCATGACCCACTAGGGGATCTTATGCTTCCTGGTCCAGCAATTCTGGGCTCCGCCCAGTTGGAGAACCTGGTCCCCATAGGGGGTGTGCTCTTGCCAGAGGACACAACAGATCCAGCTGCTGCCAGGGCCTGTTGGACTTCGTATGTCTAGGGACGTGGAGGAGAGAGGAGAACTCACCATCATGGCAGGAGGAACTGGCCCTGACTGGCAGGAGGAGGGAAGGCTGCCCTGTGGGTGCAGGGAGGAATACACGTGTATCCCAGGTGACCCACTCGGTGCCTCTCGCCACTCCCCTCCCCACCGCGACTGTACACAGACAGGTGCAGCAACCTGGACCTGAGAAGTGTATGTATGCCAAGGACACAGACCCCTCGGGAGCAGGTAAAACAGGTAAGTCACCAGATCAGCAGGGGTGATAGCTGAGGGAGAGGGGAATTTAATGGAGGACAGCACGAGAAGATGAGTACTGATCCCAGCTGCAAGAATAAAGGCAGCAAGGAAGGCTGGACTTAGTTCCACTACACTTCCTTTGGGAACAGGGGTCCAGGGAATCATGGAGAGGCTGCTCCCTCACCTGCATGGAAAAGCAGATCTGCGTGGCACAAGGAGTGGTCTGTAGTGGCCACGGAAATGCACCACTCAGCTCTCCTGCTTTGAGAGCCCGGCTGCTGCTCTTCAGGCTCCAAGAATGTGCTCTCGTCAAGGCCACACTTTCCATGGGCCACTGCAAGCCACTGACTGAGAGCACGGGGGATACTGAGGCAGGGCCATCTGGTGAGGCATGCAGCTTCTGCAATGGGGACTTTGGTTCAAGGACCCCATCTTGGCCTGGCCAAACCTTTCTTGGAACTGTGCTGCTGCCCAAGACACTTTCTGCCCAATCCCTCTTCCTCCCTCCCTCTTTCCTTCCTTCCATAGATGTCAGACCTGCATCATGGTCTGGAATTCCCCCCACTTCCCACCTTCTCTTTCTCCCTCCTCAACAAATCTCTTCCATGTCTAATCCTGTCTAGCACTGCTTCTTGATGGACTTGAACTAATGCAACCAGAATCCCTCTTTGGGAGAAAACTGTACTTGTTTGGCTTGTATTGAGAAATATACCAATATCTTGCTCAGGGGGAGGGTGGACCCCAGGATGCTCAGTTTAAACCCCAAACTAAGCTCTAAGGAAGGCAGGTCCTATTCAGGGAAGAGCCTTCATTCAGCTGAGCTCAGAGGTATGTCTAGATCTGTAGGTCTGGGGACAGATGCTGAAATTGAGGGGATTATGGTGTGAGACCAAACCAAAAGGATCCTGACACCGAACATGCCATGGGGGCAGGGATGAGACAGAGAGGTCATCACAGTGTTAGTGTGGCCACGAGGGGACTCGGGAGACAGACATGTGTCAATATGGTCCCAGAAGACTCCCAGGGAAACAACTCTGTCCATCCATACTTAGGCAGGTGGATTTCTTGGGGGAAACTAAAAAGGATACAGAGTCCTCCATGCGGGCTGGCAGGGAAGAAAAACAGGCAGCTCACACGCGAAGTGCTTAGAGACAAATAACAGCATTGTTATGGCTACTGTGCTGAGCATTTTATAAGCATTATAGCATTTAATTTTCAAAACAACCCCATAAGGTAATGGTTATTAACATATCCATTTTATGCGCAAGAAAACTAATGATCAGAGCGGGTGGGTAACTTGCTCCACACGGCAAGCAGCTGGAGGGATTCAGATCTAAACTCAGGTCTCTGGAAGTCCAAAGCCAACGATATTAATTTTTGCAAAGTACCAACCCCTCTCAGCAGGGCAGCGGGCAGCGGGCATGGAGACACCATGTGAGTGTCCAGGGTAAGCGGCCGCAGCAGAGGCTAAGCCCCTATTCTCGAGCACAGTTTTGTTTCTAGTGTCATTGGCTGGCCCCTGGTCACTCGCAGTGTGGATACCTGCATGGGTGGCAGGTGTCTGCTCGGTGCCGAGACACAGAACCTGGTCCCTATCTCACTGGGGGGTTATGAGAAGATACAGTTCCAATTTACTGTGACCAAGGTTGCAGTGGTGGGGACATGCAGAGAAGGGCACAGCCAATTTGCTGGCTGGAGTTAACTGCTTCTGCTAGCAGGGACATGGCAAGTAAGAAGAGGTCACGTACACAAGGCAGATGAAAGGGGGTGGGGAGGAGGAATCATGTGCAAAGGCACAGGGGCCCGAGGTCTGGGGTTCTCAAGTGAGAAGAGGAGTCCTGTGGATGGGGGAGGGACCATCTCAGGCTGACCCTTTGGGCCAAGCATCTTGGCCAGGGGACCCACGCTTTGCTGCTGCCCTGTGCCTTTAACCAAAGCCTGATTCATCAGGTCCAGTTGCTGCCAGCACTGCATATGCCTGCTTGAATCTTTCTGTCCAGCTCCTCATACTCTGTCCTCTCATGATCTCCAAGAACAGGCTGCCCTTATCTGGCACCCTGCACCGTCCCCCAGACATAGGTGGCAGAGCCCTGCCTCCTGCCCCTTCTTTTCCCCTTATTGCATGCTGTTTCTAACTCTGCATAGGCCCTGGATGCACAATTACCCACGAAGCCTCACACTCTAAGGAGACGTGGCCCAAAGTCCTTCTGATCCCAGGCTGTGGACGGGCCCCACGCCAGGGTGTCTGCTTTAAGGTCTAGCCAAACAGAGGCAGGAGGGGCTTGGACGAGTCGGGAGCCACAGGCAGAGGTGTGGAGCCTCGGCATTCCCTGGGGGAAAAGGTGTGCAACTGTCACAGGTGTGATGAAATTCTCAAGGCAATCAGAAACACAAGTGACAGTTCTGTGTGTCCTCAAACAACGGAGAATTTGGGACTCTGCTGAGGATGATGGCCATTCAGGGGTTCTGAGCAGGATCAGAAGCCCCTGGAGAGCTGGTTAAACACAGGTTGAGCGGCTCGGCTGGGGTCTGAGAATCTGCATCTCTTAATGACTTCCTGGGTGATGCTGATCTTGCTGGTCTTAGGATCCCATCTTAGAGGTAGATACGGCCGGAGCCCCATGGAGATCAATTCCTGGGAGTGTTGGCTGCCAAAGGTTCATGGCTGCCTCCTTCTCTAAGAACTGCCCTTGGCCAATGGGAGCCATCTCGCCGAGGAAGTTAGGCACAAGCCCCACCCCCCCTGGCCTGTGACCAATGACTGACACTGCACACAGGAGTCTAGTTCATGCTTAAGAGCTCCCTGTGGGACCACGCAGACCTCCCTCTAGCACAGTTCTGGACGCCATCTGGAATATCTCATTTACTCCTCGCAACAATCCCATGAGGAAACTGCAACACACAGAGGATGAGCGGGGGGCTGAGCTCACACAGCTGATCACACATGCAGGTGTCTGACCCCGGAGCTCCCACCCAGCTCCCTCCCAACCACTAGGCTCTCCTGACCTGTGGCTCTGAGCTGCAACCCCAGTGACAATAGCCCCTTGCAGTGCCAATCACAAAACGCTTTGGAGACACTCTCTCCCTTGGTCCTCCCCATAGCTCCTCGTGGTAATCTGGGTTTTGTCCACTCAACAGATGAAGAAAGCATGGCCAAGAGGAAAGGGACTGCCTTCTACCATCCATTAGTGGTGGAGCGATGGGACATGAAGCCAGGTTCCCTGATTCCAGGTCTGTCTACCAGCTCTGGGGTGATAAGAACTAGCAATGGCTTATTCAGAAGAGATTCCTCAGGGCTCCAGCATCCCAGGCCCAAAACTCCATGCAACAAACACAATCCAATGACAAATTCTAACTACTTTTTTCTTGCTACGAAGAGTTTGGAGAAATAGCCAACATTTTTGTCCCTCCCACTGCTTCTGTTTTGGGTGAGAACTCTGACCACCACCCCACACCGGATGGAAAGACAGGATTGGGAGTCTCACCCCCTAGTTCAGGGGCCCAAGGCCAGGGGCTGGGCGAGGGATGCTTCTGTGCAATGTTGAGGGCACAAGATACTTGGGGTCAAGGGAACGAGGTTCTCATCCTGCCTTGACCACTTCCTGGCTACGCGTCTTTGTACAAGCCACTTGCTCTCTGAGTCTCAGGTACTCATCTGTTCAACGAGGCTAATTCCACCTCCTCCAAAGTCAATGGGAGGGTTAGATAAGATAAAGTGGACCGTAAGATGGAATAGACTATAGGGTCCCATCTGGCTTACTTACCAGCGATAATGTAGGCAGCACTCTATGGATTCTGAAGTGTTTATGCAGGCAGCGTTTATTTTTCACTCATTTATTCACTCACTCACTGAGTCATTCAACAAACCCATATCGGACACCTGCTACATCCCACGCACGAAGCTAAGCACCAGGACTATCACATTTGGTTCTCACAGCCATTCTATGGGGTAAATAGCATCAGCTCCATCTCACCTGAGGCTCACAGAGGGGGAGTAACACCCAAGGTCATCCACCAGGGCAGAAGAGGAACCTCAAGACTCCAGACTCCCAGTTAAGTGCTAGCACTTGGACACTGGGCTGCCACCATCACAGCCGGGGCCACGGCCCAGGCCAGCCGATGTGCTGAAACCTCCCCCAGGACGCCCTTCCTCTAGGAAGTGCTCTTGGCACCTCGGCTTCAATAGTACATCGACGCTTTCTTCTGGAGCCTTAATATTTCGATGAGTTTTATTTGTCTCGCCACCTTTTATAAAGACTCCGAGTTCTAAATGGACAAAGCTGCAAGACGAGAGAAAGAGGGCACGGGACTGGCTTTTTATTATCCGGCAGAACCGGGGGAAAATGACTCCAATAGATCTCTAGTTTATGTGCTCCAGACATTCTGCGGAGCCAGAGATGGTTTCTCAGCAATGCCGATGGTACATTAAAAGCTCATTTTCCCAAACGTGGTACTGAATATGCACTCGGAGGAAAGAGCCATTATACTGGGGAATATCGAAGCTGCAGCTGACGAATGTTGCTGAGATTTTCCATGAATTCTCTCTCGTGACTTGGGAGCAGGTCTCAGAGGAAAAGGTACTCTGCCAAGCTGGGCATCTGGCCCCGAATGGAAGTTAAATGCCTGGCCCTTGCACCCTTTGTGGCCAGAGAGGGTCATGGCTCCAATTAGGAGCCTGGCAGGGGGTGGGGAGGATGGACACCAGAGGGCGCCTACGTGATCGTAAAACATCACAACTCTTTTGTGAATCCCAGCAGAAAAGGTGGCAATTGAGTCTCAAAAAGGAGGTCCAGGCAGATGTGAAGTTTCCTCCTCTTAGGCTCTGCTGCTGTTCTTTGGCCCCTGAGGCCCAGCCCCAAGGCCGCCACCTCCAGGAAGTCCTCCCTGATACTACTCTCCTCTGACCTTGTCAGCACTCCTCTGTCCCTCATGCCAAGCTAGCACCTCACACTTCATACTGTGGTTACTTATGAACATGAATGGCTTGACTCAGAGTCAGTTAAAGTGGGTCTCAATCTTGGCTCACTCACCCCCTTGCTCATTCATTAATTCACGTGAAGGCTGTATAGGTTGGATACTGAGTACACAGGCTGGGGAGTCAGCCCACCTGGGTGCAAATCTGGGCACCACCACTTGGTGCTTGTGTAGCCAGGTGATTTATCTCTGTGTGCCTCTGAGTTCTCATCTGCAAAGTGGCAAAAATAGTACCTCCTTCTCAGGATGAAGGATTAAATGAGATGACACACATAAAGGGCTTAAGTGGGTGTCAAGCACATAATACACGCTACATAAATGTCAGCAGATTAAGGATAATTCATCCATTTATTTAGAAAAAGTTCACTGAGAGGAAATGGGGGTCAAACAAGGAGTGGTCCTTGCCCTCCAACAGCCAAGATAAGGAATCCATGACCACAGGGAGCATGAGTGGTGCTCAGGGGGGCTCGCCATCACGGTTCTGTTCTTGGAGATGCTCCACATCAGGGAACTGCCAGCTCTTACCTGGCACAGGGGTTGTGGCTGAATAAGGCAGCCACAGGGAGAGCCAAGTGGACACCAAGCTGAAATCGTGGCTATTACCTTTCCCCCTCTCCCAGGCTGTAAGCACCCCAGGGCATCTTTCACTCCCCTGTGACTTAGATACCACCCTGCAGGCAAACTCGATTCACCCCATATATGGCCTGAAGGGTGCAGACACCACAGGGCTTGGAGCCAGAGACCTGGGTTCAAGTTTCATCTCTACCCTTTTCCTCACTGTGTGACCTTGGACGAGTCATCTCTCTTCTCCCATACATTCTGTCAATAAACTGAAATTGAGGGCTCTCTGCAAGCCAGGCCCTTTGTTAGAGGCTGGTGCCAGAGAAAAGCAGAAAGCACAGACCCAGCCTTCAGGCTGTGTTGGGCTGGTGGTACAGACAGGTATCTAAATGGACAACCATATATTTCCATGAATTCAGACTGATCCCAACTTTATTTACATGTTTGATACACAGTTCATCATATTTTTTGGTGGTAATTTTGGTTTTTAAAAATACTGCATGAAAAAAACTGACTTATCTTGATTCCTGAGTTTTTGGCCCATCCTCAAATTTTGTAATTGAGGCAAGTGCCTCACCTGCCTCACCCTACACGCAGCCCGAAGGATCCAGAGAGCCTCCAAGAGAAGATGACTTCTGAATTGGGTCCTAAAGCAGGAAGAGGAGTCCACCAGGTTGACAAGGGGGAAGAGGTTTTCTAGCAGGTGGAACAGCATGCAATGGTTCTCAGTCAGTGGTGATTTTGTTCTCCAGGGGATACTGGCAATGACAGGAGATATTTTAAAAATTTTGAATTAAAAAATTTTTTTTTGATTTTGACTGAGGGGTGTTCCTAGAGGCCAGGAATAGTGTGTAGAGGCCAGGGAGGCTGCTAGACATCCTACAATGCACAAGACAGCCTCCTACAACAGAAAATAATTTTGCCCCCAATGTTGGTGGTGCTATGTTGAGAAACGCCATGTTAAAGCACCAAGGGGTGAAACATCATGGCTTCATGCTACCTTGGGCTGATTTCTTGGCCTCTCTGAGCCTCAGTTTCTCCATCTGAAAAATGGGGATGATAATGGTACCTACTTTAGAGGGTTATCAGGAAAAGGCAATGGTACCACGTCTGTACATAGCAGGTGCTCAATAAATGCCCCATCCTTTCCCACTCTGAACATACCTCAAACTTTAGAGCAAACCTTTCTCAAGAGAGACAGCTACCCCGGGTTCCAAAGAAAACTGGGACACGGAAAAGAATACATTTTGTTCTTTTCCAACCTTTCTCTTAGAGAAAACCATGAGTCTTATCTCTCAACGAACGTGAGCCTATTCACAGAGAACTAGGCTGTGTGTTGGCTTATCACGGCCTGAGTTTTAACAGGGACTGAATTTTTATGACTGCGTTATAAACCTTTGCAAAAACCATTTTTAAACTAAAATACGCTGACAGGTTCTTAACTACTATAGCTACTAAATTAAGCATGAGGGATGGGGGAATAGGGTGCAAAAGAAAACAAAAGTGCCCTGAAAGAGTCAGTGGAGGTAAAATAATGTTCATTAAAAATAGAAAAACAAACACACAAAAAAACCTTTTGTGTTCAACTTCACACTCGTACATCATAATGTTCCAGTAAAAGGCCATTTCCCCCTGAGATAATAAAAGAATTGAATTTTTCCTTATCGGTCATCTATTTTTCTAGCTGAAGCTATTACTCCCGCTCTGGGGTTGCTAGGCAACAAGAAATATTAATAGCAGCTTTTATTAGCTTAGCTTTTGCAGCCGAGTACCAGAATGAGAAAATGGGAAACATAAATGTGTTACATAAATCTTTCAACCTTTCAGAGCCGGTGTTAGTCTCTGTTTTCATAATGATTTATTGAAGTGATGGTTCATTTATGAGAAAAAGGAGTGCAGGATAAGAAAACGGAGCAGTCCCCCCGCAGGAGTGTTTGAAAATAAATAATTATAGCAGGGGAGCAAAAGCTGTTTAAAGCCATTTTTCTGAGTTTTATAAAATGTAAAAAGACATATTTCTTTCACTTATTGCTTCTAAGAAACAGAGGGAGGGAGTTTCATCCAGAATCTGTGGAATGTAAAGAAATCTCCGGACCCTGGGTCGGCCTCCCACCCCCGGTGTAGGATCCTCCGAGGCCCATTTGGGAGATAAGGTCCCCATTCCCACCCCCAGGGGGAAATTAGCCAAAAACATGGCAACCCGGAAAAGCTGAGGCTGTAGGAGCCCTGCGGACACCCTACTTTTACTAAGATAGATCCTTCTCCTGGTCACCCAGCCGAGAAGAGTTGGGTTCGGGGCCCTCACTTTCTTGGCAAGCAGTGGAACTGTCACTTTGCTGTTGCTCTCAAGCTCGGAGACTTAACCGAGGTCCTGGTTTAATGAATATGCCCGTCCCCTGTCCACCCCCAGCGGGGGCCCACTCCCCACCTGCAGCCACCCCAGCCTCAGACCTGCCTTCCCCAGCACCCACCTCCTGGACCAGTGAGCATTGCTGAATCAACCTAATGACCACTCCAGCAAAGCCGACCCCCGGCAGGTCAGGCAGGACAAACACAGATACCCAAACCTCATCAGGAAAATGCATAAATTAATAAACAGAGCAGCTTGTATTTACTGAATGCCCGCTGTGTGCCAGGCAGTGGGTACTTGCCTACATCTGATCACTGACTCCCCATAAATTCCAATAAGGCAAGTAACATTACCTCCATTTTACAGGTGGAAAAAAGTGAGGCACGGGGAGTTAACTCTTTGTTCTGGGTCACAGGGTGGAGGGTAACAAATGGTGGAACTGGGTTTTGAACTTAGGTTGGCCTAACCCCAGAGCCCACACTCCTAACTACTGGCTAATACTCTTCATCAAGAAAACAACACACACACACACACACACACACACACACACACAGAGCACAAATGCCTGCCCTCCCTGCATCCACACCCTTCTGCAATGTGACTCTGCCATTTCTCCCTTCCAGTGGTGGAGTCCATTTCTGGGCTTGGCCATATGACTTGCTTTGGCCAATGGGACATTAACAAATGTGATGCAAGTAGAGGTTTGAAAAGTGGTTGCACATTGGAGCCTCTCTTTCTTGATGCTCTTGGGAGCCCTGTGACCATTGCCATGTGAACAAGTGAATAAGCCCAGGCCACCATGTGAGGAGAGACCTGTGGCCACGTCATTCCCACTGACCCCAGCCAACTGCAGAGATGTGAACAAGGCCAATGGAGACCATGCAGCTCCAGCCAACCTGCAAGCTGACCCCAGAAATCAGACAGGCGAGTCCAGATCAAAAGAACTACCTTGCTGATCCACAGAAGCACAAGAAATAGTAAAAGTTCATTGTTTGCTTTAAGCCACTAAGTGCTTGGGATAGTTTGTTACACAGCAAAAACTAACTGATACAATTGTAAAACAAAAGAAAAAACAAATTATGCATTAAGAGCAATAAAGTGAATAGGTTGGACTAGGTAGGGTTGAGGGGTGGTCTCTACTGGCCCTGTGGCTTGAAAGTCCAGAGGACCAAAGGTTGGGGGTCTTTGGTCCCTTTTTCTCAGACTCCAGAGGGAATCCCCTGCATCTCAATTTGTGAGAATCAAATAGAGAGAGATCGAATCTCCTGGGTGGAGGAAGACTAAGTCAGGGAAGGAAGGAGGAGAGAGAGGGGAGATTGGAGGGGAAGAGTGAGAACAGGAAGAGAAAGAGGAAGGAGATGGGGAGGATGAATATTAAGGACTTCCCCCGGTCAATACACAAGCTCTGCCCCTAAGCTCTGAACCCTGCCCCCAGGCTCCAGACCCTAAACCAGGGCTGCAGGCTCTCTCATGGGAACCACCTCTAAGGCAAGGGGGTGAAGTGCAACTAAGAAACTGCCCAGCCTTCTCCCCAACAGCCTACCCTAGGATCCTAGCCAGGAAAGACCCTTCATTTGGTGTGGCCCCCAGCCCTCTCTCTACAGGGAGAAGGTCCAGTCTTGGCAAGATGCTTTAGGACAGGAACCTAGAACACAAAGGGTCTAAAACGACCAGTCCAGTACTCAGGGTTTTAACTCAAGTTGATAAGCCTTGAGCCCTCCAGGCCAGTGGCATGTGTGGAGGTGTTAACAGGGGTTTATCCAACCCCAAACCCATATACTCATCCAGGGTGTCATAGCTGACAAAGCAATTACCCCTATTTTCCTATTTGTGAGTTCGCCAGAGCTGGAATCCCAATCCCCATTCTACAGCTGGGAAAATCGAAGCTGGGAAAGAAGTGACTTATCCAAATTCCCAGAGAAAGCAGTAAACAAGAGTCAGTGCTGGAGGAGAATGTTCGAATGACAGCGGTGTGCCACCCCTGTGCTAACTGAAGCCCAGGACTGGGCCACAAAGTTCTAGTGACCCATAGGGCTCATCTTAGGGACACCCCATATTTCCCAAATCACCAGGACCGACGGCTGATTCTGCCAGAACTCATTTCCCATCGTTTCCTGTCTCTACCTGCCCAAGGCTCTCCCAGGAGTCTCACTGGTCTTGAAAAAGGTGCAGGTTTCCCGGGAACTCCTCTGTAGCATCAAGCTTTGTCCCTTCCCAGGAGAATTCTCCTGGGTAAGCCAGGACCAGTAAGCTCGAACATTTCCCAAGGACAACTCCAAAATAAATTATTTCAGACTTAACAGAGGCTGCTTAATAAATTCCACTCTTCTAGTTTCTTTGGGTATTTTAGAAACTGATTTATACACACAATATCTCTCTCAAAATGAGACAATCAACACAGGATAAAATTATTGAGTTATGAAAATAGGGGTCAGATGGAGGTGCGGCGCTTTAAATTAAACTGGCAAAATATATCTTTCATACTAAATTGACTTTTTTTGTCTTGGAAATGAATGTTTAATCAGTTAAGATGCTGAAGTCGAGAGAGAAGCCTTAAGCATATTTAATTTTGTAAAAGGAGCCTGATGCCAATATTGTACAGGATTTTGCTGGCAGCCATACCTTTAAAGCAGAAGAGCAACTCCCACGCATGCTGGGAGACCACGCAGGCCGGGCAGGGAACCAAAAGGAACTGGTGGCCTCTGGCATCAGAGCCAAGAGGCCTCAGCATTAATGAGATGACTGTCAAACGCCTTGTCCTCACCCACCTCTCCAGCAACCACATCCTTGACGCATCTCAGCCTGTGCAGAGAGCATCTGAGGCATCCTGGTTATTGGGGCATCCTCTGTGCCACTGGTGGCCCTGCAGCCAAGCTGCTCCACCCCTTGGGCATCTGCTGAAACTGAGAGGTGCATGGTAGGAGACAGAACTGCGAGTGAATTCAGGTTTCAGGACTTAGTAAGTAGGTTATATTCATTCATTCATAAAATACCTAAACTACTAGCGTCAGGTCATCATTTCCTTTAGGAGGCGATAACCACACATCGGTGCCAGGTGCCTCTTCTAGGTGCACAGAGCAACATGCACTGATCCTATCAGAGCATTTACTACATTTTCAGAAATGAGCTCTTCACCTGTCTCTCCACCACGAATTCTTCAAGGGCATTTTGTAGATCCAGAGCTCAGAACAATGCCTGGTACCTAGCTGGCTCTCAATCAAGGCTGATCACTGTGGTTAAGTCCAAAAATGGCCCCTTCAAGATATCAGACCCTAATCCCTGGAACCTGTAAATGGTACTGTATTTAGAAAAAGAGTCTTTGCAGATGTGATTAAGTTAAAGCTCTTGGGATGGGGATGTTATCCTGGCTTATCCCTAAATGCCCTAAATACTTAAGCATCCTTATAAGAAAGGCAGAGGGAGATTTCAATGACAGAAGAGAAGGTGATGTGATGACGGGCAGAGGTTGGAGTGATGCAGCCACAAGCCAAGGACAGCTGGCTACCACAAGAAGCTAGGAGAAGTACGGGATGGATTCTTTCCCAGAGTCCCCAGAGGAAGGTCACACCTCCTGACACCTTGGTCTCGCTCGGCCCAATGATGCAGATTATGGACCTCCATCTTCCAGAGCTGTGAGAGAATAAATTTCTGATGTTTTTAAGCCACCGAGTTTGTGACAATTTGTTACAGCAGCCACAGGAAACTAATAGAATCACCTACCTCCTCTGAGCCTCCATTTCCTCACTGCAGTCATTCCTGCCTCACTTGGAACTTGGCAGCATTACATGAGAAAATATTTGTAAAGTCCCCTGCACAGTACTTAACATCGAGGGCGTGTTGACACAAATTCCAGCATCACCCATATAGCATGCACGTCCACACACACACAGACACACACCTTCAAGCTTCAGCTCAGACAAATTTAAAACAACTGTCTTCAAGGGTGCTTTGGTTCTCTTTGCCACATGGTCTCAATGGATGGACGTGTTCTTATTTGGTTTCCCACTTGGTCTGGCAGCCCTCCCCTGGGTAAAACAGTTTGGCTTATCTTTCATTTTGTAACGAGGGGAATATAAAACCCAGTGAACCCTTGAAAACTTTCACTAATGGAAGAATTAAAGCAATCTGAATTTGTGAAGCATCTTACACATGCACTAGTTTTAAAGAAATCTGGAAAATGGCTGCAAAGTGCCTATTTGGACTGAACCCAACAAAAGCATTTTCTAGGAGGAAGGATCTGGGGATCATCTCTGATAAACAGATAACATCCTTTGTAATTATCAGAGCTATTATAACCAGGTGGCCCTACCAAGGTACCTGCAAGTATCTGCAGTCTATTCCTTTAGGTAAATGAGACAGGAAAACACTGCCGTTTGGTTACAATGGGAATTCATTTTTATGACTAATAATAACAATAGCAAATATTCCCTGATTGTTTATTCTCCGCCAGACATTTGCTAAGACTTTACATACATTATCTCAGATACACGTCACTGCAAGAAAAGCGGACTGAAGCTCGGGATGTGGGACAAGGATTACCATGGCTCCCAGGGATGGCAGAGCCCACGCACGTACCACTACCCCACACTGTCTCCGCTCACCTCCAGCATCCCAGACCAGTGACACTGTGGCCCAGAACTGCAGCCACATGCACTTCTGCATCCACGGCCCTCCCCAGGGCACATGCCAGAGATGTCTGCCGGGCCCCACCCTTGCCTGTGTTACCATAAATCCCAAACCAGGAAGGTCTGGAGTCGTGAAGTTTTCTTTAGGAAATTAGCTGGGCAAGCAGCTAAGGTAAAAGCATTGTAACAACGTGGAATTAAAACCACACGGCTGTGGAATCCGCAGGTCTTAGAGAAAGAAGGGGAAGCGGAGGACCTGCATTATTAATGGACTCGTTCCTCGAGAAATGGAGCATCAATTTCCATTGAGCACTTTAGTCAGACCCTGAACAGTATGAAATGTGGGGCCTGAGTTGGCTTCCTCCCTCCCTCCCTCCCTCTCTCTTCTTTCCTTTTACGTCTCACTAGCTTCAAAAAAAAAACAAAAGTGATGCAGCTCACAAAAGTATGCACAGAGTATACCAGGTTTTTTTTTAAAGTAAGGAGATCTGGTGCTAATAAGAGTAAACAATAAATAAATAAATAAAATATAGTCAAGATCGTTGGACAATAAACTGTATACCTGAAGGTCCCAGGCATCTGCTAGAGTTGGGCCACAAATTTGGCCATGACCTCTGAGCAGCTTCTGCAGAGATAAACATGATCCAACCAACTTCATGTGATTCTGATAGGAAATCAATTCAGTGGCCCCTCTTCCCCTCCCACAGGGAGTGTTTGTTTGTGACAGGTGTGTTTGTGACAAAATCAAGGATTGCTTCCTCCTAGACACAGTGGTTGGTCCAGCCATGCTGTCATGGTCATTCCTGAAAGACCCAAACTGCCACCTGCCAGAGACATCAGGGAAGATGTTGGCTGCCCCTAGCCATCATGCCTGCTGTGTGAATGATACTAATGATGCTGTTGGAGTTCCTGGATCCAGCCATGCCTGAAACCCTTTGTCCACCCCTGGATATTTCAGTCTTTTTTTGTGTCAGTTTATTTGAGTTTGATTACTGTTACTTAGGAATGAACTTAAGGGTTGTGACTAGCATATAATATTAACTGTGAAGGAAAAAGTAAAAATAAACACACATCACAGTCATTCACGAGAAGTACTAGAATTCCCTTAAGGAGATTTTTCCCAATATACAAAAAATTCTCTACTGATTTTCTATAGGTCTTGATTGTTCAAACCAGCCATCCATGCTTAAAAATCATATAGTTCCTCAGCATGGGATTCAGGATCTTTATGATCCAGGCCCTGCTAGTTCTTTCACCTCCTCTCTCCCTATATAGCTCCATGTCCTTTCTCTCCAGCCCAATAAAAAGAATGACCTACATGCCACTCCTGAGCACGACATGAAGCTCCTGCCTCTTGCTTTTGTACATGCTCTTCCTCCAACTTGGAAGGTCCTTTCCTGCCCTGGTCTGCCTGCTAAATCTCCACCTATCCTCAAAACTCTAAGTCAGTAATCACCCTCTTCCCTGCTAGCTTAAGCAAGATACAATATTTTAAAGATATGATTCCATTTATATGAAATGTGCATAACAGGCAACTATCCAGAGACAGAAAGTAGCTCAGTGGTTGCCTAGGGCTGGAGGATGGGGGGGTGGTTTGGGAATGATGGCTAAAGGGTATAAGGTTTCTTTTGGAGGTGATGAAAAGGTTCTAAAATAGATTGTGTTGATGGTCACACAACTCCGTGAATATTCTAAAAGCTACCAAACCGTATACTTTAAATAGGTGAACTGCACGGTAGGTGAATTATATCCCAATAAAGCCTTTAAAAAATAAAAATAAAGATAAGATTATACTGTTAAAACTAATAATAAAACAAATAATACCGAGATATTATACACAGAGCTTCAGAGATAAGTGGTGTGAGGACATAAATATCCCTCCATGCCCATCCCCCATATGCTGCAGACCCCATGCAAGTAACCAACTGAGCCCAGATCCTGCCCATGAGTACAGGGTCCTCATCAAGGCACTGGCATTCTGCTCCCCCTCAACTCCCTTCCTGCCATAACTGGCAGGAACCACGGCAGGAAACAGGGACTCACCGTGGGCAGCTGGCCTGACAGCAGGTGGCTGTCCTGGGCCAGCATGTTGGACACCATGATGGCTGGGAGGTCCATAGCCTGGTAGGAGTAAGCAGGGAGCAGTCCGTTGGGCGTGAGACTGTGGCACAGCGAGTGGTAGCCGGCTTCGTGGTCCCCCAGGTGCAGGAGGGATGGCTCAGGGAGGTTGGGAGGTGTTATTGGGGGGATCTCATAGTCTTCGTTGCTCTCGTTCTGGCTGTTGTAGGTCTAAAACATCAAAAGGGCATGTTGTTGAGGGTCAATATCATACAACTGCAGAACAGGCTTGACAGCACCAATAATAGCAACAACGAAAACCCCTTGGCAAAGGAGAGAGGGGATAAGCCCTCTGCAAGGCACGCAGTCAAGACGACGCAGTCAGACTCTTGACCTATTCCCAAATGGGTGCTTCCTCCTACCAGACAGTCTGTATACAGAAACCTGCTCACCTGGAGAGTGGGGCCAGCTCCTGTTCACCTGTTCTTCTCTGTTTACCCACCAGGTCTGGCCACGGCAGCCCACCATGGATCCATCTGTCCACACCCACTCATTTTCCAGATGGAAGAACTCAGGTCCAAGAGGAAAGCAGCCCATGCAGGGTTAGTAGAAGAGCTGGGAGTGGAGCTGAAGTATCCTGACTCCATGCCCCCTGGTCTTCCAGGGCAGCTAGATGACTTTCTCTCATATGTTCCCAACTGGATCCTCTCTTGATCTTTCTCATCTTGGTAAACGGTACACACATTCCCCCAGGAGCACAAGCGACGAGCCACACTGGACACCTTCTTTTCCAAACATTATTTGTTCATTTTTTTTCTCACCTCACTGCACTGGCCAGGAAGCTCCAGTACAATGTTGAATAGAAATGGGAAGAGTGGACACTCTTGTTTTTTTCCTTATTTTAAGTATCTCAATATTTTACCACTAAGCATGATGTCTGCCACAGGTTCTTACAGGTATTCTATAACAGGTTAAGGACATTCCTTTTTCTTTCAATTATGCATCAGTTTTTAACTTTATTGAATTCTTTTCCCCTGCATCAAATGACTCCTCTTTAAATTCAGTTAATATGGTAAATTGCTACACTTGGTTTTTCTAATGTGAAAGCAACCTTGCATTTCTGGATTGGACCCTACTTGGTCATGATATATTATTATTTTTATGTATTATTTGATTTTGACTGCTGATATTTTGTTTAGGATTTTTGTATCTAGTTCATGAGTAAGATGGGCCTATGATTTTCCTTTTTTATACTGCCCTTGTTGTGTTCTAGTACCAAGGTTATGTTAGCCTAAGGAATCATTCCTCCTTTTCTATGCTCTGAGAGCAATTAGACCTAGGAGAAGAGTTATGTGTGAACTGCAAGATGGATCCAAGAAAACATGAAAGAGAAGTTTCAAGACAGAGAGAACAAAGTGAGGGTGTCTAACGGAATCTGTTCAATCAGCATTCTGGAGGGAAAAGAGTGAGAATGGGGAATAACTGAAGAGATAATGGTTGGGAACATTCCAGAACTGATGAAGGACACCAAAGGTACTGGTGAATATAATGGTAAGTCTTACAACAATCAAAACACATAATGTGCAGAGAGGGGAAAAAACATGAAACCACAACAGCATACAAGAAACAATTCTTCTAACATTTTAATATTCTTTGGTAAATTAAGTATGTGTGTTAAAATAGGTAGGGCAACCCACGCACCTATGTTCACCTCATCTATGACAAAGGAGGCAAGCCTATACAATGGAGAAAAGACAGCCTCTTCAATAAGTGGTGCTGGGAAAACTGGACAGCTACATGTAAAAGAATGAAGTTAGAACACTCCCTAACACCATATACAAAAATAAACTCAAAATGGATTAAAGACCTAAATGTAAGGCTGGACACCATAAAACTTTCAGAGGAAAACATAGGCAGAACACTCTCTGACATAAATTGCAGCAAGATCTTTTTTGATCCACCTCCTGCAGTAATGGAATAAAAACAAAAATAAACAAATGGAATCTAATTAAACTTAAAAGCTTTTCCACAGCAAAGGAAACCATAAACAAAATAAAAAGACAACCCTCAGAATGGGAGAAAATATTTGCAAACAAAGCAACTGACGAGGGATTAATCTCCAAAATATACAAACAGCTCATGCAGCTCAATATCAAAAAAACAAATAACCCAATCAAAAAATGGGCAGAAGATTTAAATAGACATTTTTCCTAAGAAGACATATGTATAGCCAAAAAGCACATGAAAAGATGCTCAACATCACTAATTATTAGAGAAATGCAAATCAAAGCTACAATGAGGTATCACCTTATACCAGTCAGAATGGCCATCATTAAAAAATCTACTAACAATAAATGCTGGAGAGGGTGTGGAGAAAAGGGAACGCTCCTACACTATTGGTAGGAATGTAAAATTGGTACAGCCACTATGGAGGACAGTATGAAGGCTCCTTAAAAATCTAAAAATAGAATTACCATATGACCCAGCAATCCCACTCCTGGGCATATACCTGGAGATAACTGTAATTCAAAAAGATGCATGCACCCCAATGTTCATTGCAACACTATTTACAATAGCCAGGACATGGAAGCAACCTAAATGTCCATCAGCAGAGGAATGGATAAAGAAGATGTGGTACATATATACAATGGAATATTAATGAGCCATTAAAAAGAACAAAATAATGCCATTTGCAGCAACATGGATGGACCTAGCGATTGTCATACAGAGTGAAGTAAGTCAGACACAGAAAGACAAATATCATATAATAGTGCTTATATGTGCAATCTAAAAAAAATGGTACAAATGAACTTATTTACAAAACAGAAGTAGAGTCAGGGATGCAGGAAACAAACTCATGGTTACCAGGGGGTAAGGGAGGGGAGGGATAAATTGGGAGATTGGGATTGACATATACAAATATATAAAATAGATAACTAATAAGAACCCACTGTAGAGCACAGGGAACTCTACTCAATACTCTGTAATGGCATCTATGGGAAAAGAATCTTAAAAAAAAGAGTGGATATAGTATATGTATAACTGATTCACTTTGCTGTACACCTGAAACTAACACAACTTTGTAAATCAACTATACTCCAATAACAACAACAAAATAATTGGGAAAAAAAAAAAAGCTAGGGCAGTTGAAGGCCATTATAATATCTGGTTCTTGGTGGGTAGGCTCTCAGTAAATATTTGTTGGATGAGGTCATTGAGGGGTGGGGATGGGTAGGATTCAAGTGGAGTTATGGTGTGCGTAGGTACCACATGGTCTCTAAAACATCTGCTTAGTGTCAACACCTTTCTCCTCTGGCACCTGTGAACCTCACCACAATTCCTGGGGAAGAGCCCTAGACTGCCCTTTATATCCACAGAAACATGCTCTGAGAGGGTAGTAATTGCCTTGCCACATTCGGCCCACCCCTTGGACCCAGAGCCCAAGCCACCTCTTGCTCACTGGCTCCCTCTGCAGGGCTGTTGTGAGATTATCTCACAGATAGGCAAACGGCAGTACAGGAAGCAGTGACCCTGCTGGTGGCAAAGGACATTTGGAGTCATCAGGAATAGGACCCAGACTTCCAACCCCAAGATCTGGCTCCTTCCTACCACATGAAGTTGCTTCCAAGAGCTGGACCAAGCTCTTGGAAGCAACAGGTCTGGGGGCTGACCGCTGCCAAATTGCTCTATATGCACACACCCAAAGTTATGTATCTCAAACTGCACGATCTTAGCCTGTCATTGCCCTCTCTCTCTGGGCTCAGTTTCCACGCTTGCACAAAGGGGATGGGGGATGGGCTCATCCACATCTCAAGCTCCGTGGCTAAGTATACACATTAGCTATTCAACAATATCCATGGGAATTCAATCCAATTCTATGGGAGTCCCGCACTGATGCCTGGGAGTAACAGAAGGACCAGGAGAAGGCCCAAGGAAGATCCAGTTTCTTGTGATCAAGCTTGACACACAGGTGGAAACCATGTCCCGGTACGTTTCAGCTCTACTGAAAACAATTTCCTTGGGCATTTTTCAATCAGGGAATATAAATATCTAACATTTACTGAGCATACAGTATGTGCCAGGTGTGGGCACTTTACAAACGTTTAATGTATTTAATTCTTACAACATCGTTGTGAAGGTTCTGTTATTATATGCTCATTTTACAGATACAGAAACTAAGGCACGGAGAGGGGAATTTACTTGCCCAAAGTCACACAGTTAGATAAAGTTCTCACTCCCTCCTCCCCTAATTTACACTGTCTGCAAAAGAAGGCAATGTTTTCTAGTCTGTGACATGGATCTTGAGACTCTGGGTCCTAATAATCCTGTGCCAATCAAGGCCAAATTGAGGGCCTGAGCACCAAGAAACAGGCTTTGGTTCAGCCTTGTTACATATGAGCTTGGGAAAGTAAATTCTCCCGCTGAAAGGCGAAGATCAAAGTCACATTCTATTACACAGGACCCCAACCCGACGCTCTTCTTTACTGTCTCTTCCCTAGAATATAATCCCCACTACTAGTTACTGATCACCTGCTATATGCTGGGTGTTTTATATGCACATCATCTCTAATAATTTTTTCTCCATAATTTCCTAGGTGTGTAACATAGAACTGGTATGTGTCTCTAATATCCAGCTGTGTCTACAATGCCCTCCTACATCTCCTTAATTACAAATGTGTGTCACCTATGACCTCCCTAATTCCCCAAGTGTGTCTAACTAAACTGGCCTGGGACATCCCTCTAATTCCCCAGGGAGGTATACCTTGATGTAGGTTGCTACCCTTATTCCTCAGGTGTGTATACCTTGATATGAATGTCTCCCTAATTCCCCAGGTAGGTCTGCCCTGAACTATTTTTTCCAGCTTTATTAAGATATAATTGACACATAAACCTCTAATTCTTAAACACATCCTATATTTATCCCCATTTTACAGATCAGAAAATCGAGATCTAGAGGCTTCACCCAGGTTACAACTAGGAGGTAACTGAGTCTGATCCATATCTTTTTGTGTTGCTGTGACAGTAGCAACCTCTTTAAGGACCCTCTAAGCATCAGTCTTCCCCTTTGAGTCTATGTCCACTCTGCTTCCAGTGCCCATTCCCCAAATAAATATACTCTGAACACTCCCTCCCTAAAAACTAGTATGTCTCTACTAAAAAAGAGACAGAAAGAGGTCCCTCCAAACATCTTAACATGGCACCCAAGGGTGGTGAAAATGCTTCAGACTGTATTTTGATGCATATATGTGGGTATTAATATAACTTCACCTTTAAGCGCATCTCTTTCCAGACAAGATACCAAAAGGTCGAATGGTATAAATTTGTGGTTAAGGATATGAGTGGTACATAATTTGGTGAAGGGAGATTGATTGCTCTAGGGAGCAGAGAGGGGAAAGGGGGAGAAATATCCCCCAAGAAATCAGAAATGGCTGGAAAGAAAGCACTCTGTACCCTTCTATGCCTGGCACCTGGCTAGTAAACCCTGCACCCCTGATGTAAATGCAACCATCCATCGCCTCTGCACTGGCACCAAGAAGAGCTGAACAAGGCTCTGGCCAAATTTCACCAGAAATCACGCTCACCAGCTCTGCATAGGGTCTTTGTGCTGCTGGGAACTGCTGCCTTCCAGCTTGTTAATTTCCATGACGATTCTCTCCAGCCTGTCTTCTCCCCCGAGGAGTCCTCTAACTCCCTTTCTGCTCTCTTTGTCCTTTACAGATGACCAGTCACCATCTACTTCATTCACAGGGAAAACAGAAAATATCTCCCAAAATGTCCTGACACCAGAACCACAAACCTGCCCATGTGGCACCAACTGGCCTCCTGTTTTGATGCCAGAAGAGCCATCCCTACTTCTTCCTAAGGCCAATCTCCCTGCCTGGGTATGAATGGTCCTACCCCCTCCTTTCTCCCTCTGTTCCAAGGATCTTGATCATTCCATTAACCATTCTTGTTTCTGGCTCTTCGGCCTCCCCTCCCTGCTAGACCACTACCGCCATCAGCACAGAGACACGCTCAACTCTCTCCAGTCTTACACACTCCCCATCGCTTTCCAGCTGCCACCATCTCTCCTCCGGTTCACACCCATCTACCAGAAAGTGCTGTCCTCACCCATCGGCTCCCCTCCCTTGTCTCCCATTCACTCCACAGCCCACTGCAACCTGCACCCTCTACCTTTCATTCCTTCACCAACTCATGAGCTCCATGGCACCAGATCCAAGTGCCTTTTTTTTTCCAGCCACATCTCACCTGTCCCCTCAGCAGTGGCAGTCCAACTGATCCCTTTCCTTCATCTTTTTTTTATAGTTTAAAAAATTTTTTTGTTTATTATTATTATTATTATTTGGCTGTGTTGGGTCTTCATTGCTTCACAAAAGCTTTTCTCTAGTTGTGGCAAGTGGGGGCTACTCTTTGTTGCAGTGCGCAGGCTTCTCATTGCGGTGGCTTCTCTTGTTGTGGACCATGGGCTCTAGGTGTGCAGCCTTCAGTAGTTGCAGCACGCAGGCTCATTAGTTGCAGCACATGGGCCCTAGAGCACATGGGCTTCAGTAGCTGCGGTTCATGGCCTCAGTAGTTGTGGCTCTCGGGCTCTAGAGCACGGGCTCAGTAGTCACGGTGCACAGGCTTAGTTGCTCCCCGGCATGTGGGATCTTCCCGGACCAGGGCTTGAACCCGTGTCCCCTGCAATGGCAGGCGAATTCTTAACCACTGTGCCACAAGGGAAGTCCTCCTTTCCTTCATCTTGCAAACATCCCTCCTTTAGCCTCCAGGACCTCGTGCTGTCAGTTATCTGCCCACCTTCTTGCTTCTCTATCTCCAGTGTCAAATCCTTCTCTGCCAGCCATGTTGGAGTTTCTTGGGTTCAGTCTTGAACGCTCTGCTCTTCCTGCTCCACACCTTCTCCCCAGGTGGACCTCATCCTGTCTCAGTTTCCATTTCTATCTAGATGCCACATTTCCACCTCCAATTTGGTCACTCATCTGAGCACCAGATCTGGGCATCTAAAAGCCCATTCAATATTCCCACTTGATGTCTCATAAGCATCTCGAAGTGGACATGTGCAAAGTTGCAGTCACAGTGCCCCTTCCCCCACCCTGCACCTGTGTCTCCCTCACCAGGTGCCCCATCCAGTACACTGCCACTATCTTGGTCCAGGCCACCAGTATCTCTTACCTGGGGGACTGCAACAGCTTCCTTACTGGTCTCCCACAGCCCACTCTTGTCCCCACCAATCCATTCCCTTCACACAGTCAGAAGGGTCTCTAGAAAGACAATCATCTCACCATGTAACTCCCACACTTACAATGCTTTGATGGCTCCCCTCTGTCCCAGGATAAAGCCCATAGTCCCAAACATAGCCTATAAGTCTTCACTTGGCCTGGCTCCCATCACCCCTCCAGCCACAGAGGCCTTTCCTGACTCCAGGCCCTCACACAGTCTGTTCCCTCTGCGAGAATGCTTTGCCCGTCACATGCCCTCCCTTCATCTGGCCCATTCCTACTCATCCCTCAGCCACAGGTTTGGTTTAAATGTCTTCCCTGACATTCTCTAGAGTAGGTTACCCTGCAATTCTCCTTGGAAGTACTCATCAAATTTGTAGCTAACTAACTTCTTGTACGATGATTTGTTTAATGTTTAATGTGAGTTCTGCCAAGACAGCCCTCGTATGTCCTGTTTTCCAGGGTCTGGCACAGAGTAACAGTGAAGTAATTAGTTGCATGAATGAGCCAGGTCCTATGGCAGATGCTACAAGCATGCATCTCACCCAACCTCTGTGACTGCCCTAGAGGTGGCCATTCCACTGTCCCTATTTTATGGGAGGTCGTACCGTGTGAGTGGTTAAGAGCCAAAGGGCCTGGGCTTGAATTCTGGCTCTGCCACATACTAGCTGTGTGGCTTTGGGCAGGTTACTTAACCTCTCTGTGCCTCAGTTTCCTCATATGTGAAAAGAGGGGAATGACAGTACGCACAACAGGGCTGCTGGGAAGAGTAAATGAGTCAACGTGTGTAAATTGCTCAGGACACGGCCTGGCACAGAGCCAACCCTCTCAGTGATGGTTGTTACTGCTGTCGTTTTGTCCTTACCGGGAGTTTCAGAGACAATAAGGAACCTCCCCAAGGACACAGAGCAAGTAAACAGCAGCACACACACTTGGTATCCTCACTGTTTTCCCTGCCGTGAATGTTCCTAACCCTCACACCACAGGTCTGTGCGTCAGGGGGTGATGTCTGGCTTCAGCCTGACCACCGAGATGGGCTGGGGGCGGACCGCCTTTAGATGGCACTCGGCCATCGGTATCACATCACCCCGGAGAGCAGAGTCCCAGGAAGCCTTCCCCGGCCCTCCCACAGCAAGACGCCCCTCCTCCCATTCCCCCTCCGCAGCCTCATATGTGCTCCCCATAGCATCCTTACCACCTGCCATGATTTGTGACGCTCTCCTTACCTTTAGCTTCTGTCCCCTCCCTCCAGGCCCCAGGCCCACGAGGGCAGGGGTTAAGGCTGTCTTGTCACCAGTGCCTAGCACACAGTAGGTGCTCAATTAGAACATGATAAGTGAGCACATGAAATTGGGGGGGGGGGGGATGCACCAGGCTTTGGGTTTAGACTTCACCTGGGTGTTTCCATATCTGTCCCTTCCGACAGACCGGAAGTCCCTCAGTCACCCACTGTGTCTGTGGACTGCCACCGTCCTCTCTGCCCCCAGCACCCACAGCAGGTGCTGTCACATGGCCTGTGACAGTGAATGCCGAAGGACTGCACGAGTCCATACCTTTCATTTAAAAACCGAAACCTTAACACACTGGAACCAGCCCAAACGACCAGAAGTCTTTTGCAAAAATAAGCATATGTTGTATCAAAATATTGGAATCACACAATTATGACAATTCACTTAAAGAGGCAATTAGCACATTTAAAAATAACTAAACACGCAAACACGTACATGCCTCCTCTGAATGCAATTAAATCCTAAACGCATGACACCTGAACGCCAGCCCAGCCTGCTACGGATTCATAGTGTGCCAGCCTCTGGGCCCAGCATCTCCACACTCATTCTCCATTTAATTCGTGTGAGTTCTGCAAAGAAGTGACTGTTCTCTCCATTCTGCAGATGAAGAACAGGAAGGAAGGTGTCACAAGTTACTCTTGGTTGGGATTCAAGCCCAGGTCTTCTGACTCTGAATCTATTTTCCCACACTGGGTCAAAACCCTCTTCAAGACTCATATTCCTCACTTCCTCTAAGTAAGAGATGGGCCATTCAGTGATGCCTAATTTGTTCTCCAGCACCAGTGTCCTCATGAGAATATATAAAAAGATTCCAGGTTGCAAGAGCTCTAGAAGCTAAAAACATTAGCAAAACCTTACAGGGAAACTTCTGGAAAGAGCTGTCTCTTCCTATCCACCCATCCTCCCTCAAACACCCTCCAATCACATCTTTATCCCACCAGCCACCAAAACTGTTTGGCAAGGTCGCCAGTAACCTCCATGTTACTGAGTCCCATGGTCAGATCTCAGTCCCCACTTGTCCACCTTGACCTTCTCAGCAGCATTTGACACACTTGGCCACCCTCCTTCTCCTGGGAATAAATTTCTTCAAATGTTTCTAGGACACCGCAAATGTTGACCTTCCTAAATCACAGGCCATTTCTTTTCCAGGTCCTTTGCTGGTGCCCATTCTTTCCCTCAACCTATTAATGATGTCACAGAGCTCAGATTCCAGACCTCTTCTCTAAACATGCTCAGTCCTCGAGGATTTCATCCAGACTCCTGGCTTTAAATACCATCTATATGCTGTTGACTCCCCAGCTCAAGTGTCCAGCCCAGACCTCTCCCCTGAACTACAGATTCATAGAGCCCACTGTTATTTGACACCCTTGTTTGGATTTTAATAGGCATCTCAAACTTAACATGTCCAAAAAGAAACTGTCAACCCATGGTTTTCTCCTCCTCAACTAATGGCAAGTCCGTCCTTCCAATTGCTCAGGTTAAATGCCTTGGAGCCATCCTTTGACTCCTCCCTTTCTCTCATATCCTACACCAAATCTGTCAGGAAATCCTATTGGCCCCACCTTCAGAATAGATACAAGATGGAACCACTATGGTCCAAGCCATCATCCTCTTTACCCTGGGTGACTGCAGTAGTCTCCTACCTGGTTTTCCTGCCTCCATCCTTGCTATGGTCTATTCTCACTCAGAGCCCAGAATTATCCTGTTAAAATGTAAGGTCATGTCACTCCTCTGCTCACTACCCTCCAGTGGTGCCCTTCTTACTCAAATAATAACAGGGTCCTCAACAATTCCATTCCTGTGTATGTATCTGAAAAAAAAACACTAATTCAAAAAGATACATGCACCCCAATGTTTATAGCAGCATTATTTACAATTGCCAAGGTATGGAAGCAACCTAAGTGTCTATCAACAGATGAATGGATAAAGAAGATACAGCGTATGTGTGTGCATATATATGTACACACATACAATGAAATACTACTCAGCCATGAAAGAATGAAATGTTGCCATGTACAGCAACATGGATGGACTTGGAGGGCATTATGTTAAGTGAAATAAGTCAGACAGGAAAAGACAAAGACTGTATGATAGCACTTATATCTGGAATCTAAAAAAATACAACAAACTAGTGACTATAACAAAAAAGAAGCAGATGCACAGATATATAGAAGAAACCAGTGGCTACCAGTGAGGGCAGGGAAGGGGGAGTACAGGGATAGGAGTGGAAAAGGGTTATTAGGGGATTATGTGCAACCATGTGTGTCAAGCTTTTGAAAACTGTAAAGTGCTATAGAATGTAAAGAATCTTTCATTCAATTAAAAAAAAAAAAAACCAGGGTCCTCATAACGGCTATATGGTCTAGCTCCCCCTCTCCCACGTACATCCCTTTTACCTTCCTGACATCCGCTCTTAATATTCTCCTTGTTTGTGCCAGTCTGGCCACACTAGGCATCATTCTGCCTCAGAGCCTTTGCACTGGCCATTCCCACTCTCTAGAAGATTCTCCTCTTAAACAGTCACAGAGCTCATTCCTTCATCCCTCAGGTCTTCACTGAAACCCCTGCTTCTCAGTGAGGTCTACCCTTACTGCTCAATTTAAAGTCACAAACCATCAGCCATGCTCTAGTGTTTGTTTTGATCACTTATTACTTTCTACCATCCTATATATTTTATTGATTTGTTATGTTTCTTCTGTATTCCCTGTCTCACCCCACTAGAATGTCAGCTCCACGGAGGAGGAGATTTTCATCTGTCTTGTTCACTGCTGCATCCCCAGTTTCGTCAAGAGTGCCTGGCATGTGAAGAGTGCTCAAAAAGTATTTGATGAATAAATAAATGAACAAATGAACTACTCTTCAAATGCCAGAAGAAAGAGTGATAAGAAAATGAATGGACTGGCAGACCACGAAGATCCCCCCTGCTAAGGAGAAGGCTTAGTTTTGGCTCTGATGCAAGGGTAAGACACAGGTTGTTTGAATCCGTCCAGCATTCCTCCCTTCCCAGAACTGATGAAAAACTGTAACTGACTGTCCTTTGTGGGAAGCGAGTGGGAGTGGGGAGGAAGAGGCAATGAGGCAAACGACTGGGCTAGGGGGTAGGGGTTTTACCAACATGCAGCATCGACCACACAGAGGTGTGTGAGGAGGCTGCTAGAATCACCATATTTCTCAATTCGTCCATTTGTGCTTTTCGTTCCAAATCAACTAAAGAGTGAGAACTCAGAGCAAAGCAATATGGCTGCGGTAGAAGGGGCATCCAGGAGACTGTCAGGTTTTTCACGCACCAATTCCAGGAAGGAAAGGCTACTGGACGGATCAAAAGACCTTTACGGTTTGCCCTTGGGTCAGAGAAGGGCAAGTCTTCTCCTGGAATTCCTAGGAGGAAGGGTCTTAATTAAACTTGGAACCCAATGACTCCTTGAGACAGGTGAATAAACAAGCAAAGGAGAGGCCTCTGGGCCTTGAGAAAGGGACGCAGAGGAAGAAATCTAAGAACATCCAATGCACCAGAAGCCTGTTGTAGTGATAAGCTTATGTTCCATGAAATTATCAGAATAAACTCATTTACTTACCACAAAAAAATAAGTGAATCAAAAATTCAACCATAGGAAGTAAATACACACACACACACACACACACACACACACACACACACACATATTCTTTTAAATAACCCTTTCTGAAACAAATACTTAAAGCTCAAACCTAGAGAATGAAAAGAAAATCAAGAAAGGGATTCTAGGAGGGATAAGCTGAAAAACTACTACAATTTATATTAATTCAAAATAGCTGTTGGCAAGGTGACTGCAGGATTCAATGTGACTATCTTACAAGGATTCCTAAAATAGAAGAGGTATAGGGTAGGATTATAAAATTAATAATGATCACAAGCTAAAAATCTAGAGGATTTCGCTGAAAGGTATACCTTCCTTAAAGAAGATTACAAATACTGATTAGTTATTTATATTGTAAGGAAAATATACGTTTAAATATTTTTGTTATAGTTTTAAAAACTCTATTGGGGTGAAATTCACATAACATAAAATTAACTTTTAAAATTAACACTTGCGTGGTATTTAGTACATTCATGTTTTGCAACTACCATCTCTATCTAGTTTCAAAATGTTTGTCATCCCAAAAAGGAAACCCCATGCTTATTAACCAGTTTCTCCCTACTCCCCTGGCCCTAACCCCTGGTAATCACCAATCTGTGTTCTGTTTTGTAGATTCACCTATTGTGGATAGTTTCCTATAAGCGGAACCATACAATATGCAAACGTATGTGGCTTCTTTCACTTAGCATAATGTTTTTGAGGTTCATCCACAATGTAGCATACATCAGTAGTTCATTCCTTTTCATGGCTGAATAATATTCCATTGTATGTATAAACCCAATTTGTTTATCCATTCATCCACTGATGGCCATTTGGGCTGTTTCCATCTTTTGGCTATTGTGAATAAGTGCTACTATGAACCAGTGTGTACATATATTTGTTGGAGTCCCTGTTTTCAACTTTTGGGGGTATATAGCTAGGAGTGGAATTGCTGGGTTATATGATAATTTGATGTTTAATTTATTGAGGAATTGTCAAACTTTTTTACCCACAGTAGCTACACATTACATTTCCACCAGCAATGTCTAAGGGTTCCAGTTTCTCCACATCCTTGCAGCCAACACTTTATGTTCCATTATTTCTATTATAGACATCCTAGTGAGTATGGAGTGGTATCTTATAGCAGTTTTTTCCCCCATTATTTTAATTTTAATTTTTATTTTTTTCGATCTTTATTGGAGTATAACAGCTTTACACTGTTGTGCCAGTTTCTGCTGTACAACAAAGCGAATCAGCTGTATTTATACATATATCCCCAAATCCCCTCCCTCTTGAGCCTCCCACCTGAGCATCCCTCCCACCCACCCTATCCCACCCCTCTAGGCTTACAGTAGTTTTTTTTTTTTTTTTTTTTTTATTTTATTTTTTTGGGGGGTACACCAGGTTCAATCAACTGTTTTTATACACATATCCCCATATTCCCTCCCTTCCTTGATGCCCCCACCTCGATTCCCCCCCACCCTCCCTGCCCCAGTCCTCTAAGGCATCTTCCATCCTCGAGTTGGACTCCCTTTGTTATACAACAACTTCCCACTGACTATTTTACAGTTGGTAGTATATATATGTCTGTACTACTCTCCCGCTTCTTCTCAGTTTCCCCTTCACCCCCCGCCCCCTCCCATACCTCGAGTTCTCCAGTCCATTCCCTGTATCTGCTTCCCTGTTCTTGTCACTGAGTTCATCAGTACCATTTTTAGATTCCGTATATGTGAGTTAGCATGCAATATTTGTCTTTCTCTTTCTGACTTACTTCACTCTGTATGACAGATTGTAGTTCTATCCACCTCATTACATATAGCTCCATCTCATCCCTTTTTATAGCTGAGTAATATTCCATTGTATATATATGCCACATCTTCTGTATCCATTCATTTGTTGATGGGCATTTAGGTTGCTTCCATGTCCTGGCTATTGTAAAGAGTGCTGCAATAAACATGATGGTACAAGTTTCTTTTGGGATTATGGTTTTCTTTGGGTATATGCCCAGGAGTGGGATTACTGGATCATATGGTAGTTCTATTTGTAGTTTTTGAAGGAACCTCCAAATTGTTTTCCATAGTGGCTGTACCAACTTACAGTCCCACCAACAGTGCAGGAGAGTTCCCTTTTCTCCACACCCTCTCCAACATTTGTTGTTTCCAGACTTTGTGATGATGGCCATTCTGATTGGTGTGAGGTGATACCTCATTGTGGCTTTGACTTGCATTTCTCTGATGATGAGTGATGTTGAGCATCTTTTCATGTGTTTGTTGGCCATCTGTATGTCTTCTTTGGAGAAATGTCTATTTAGGTCTTCTGCCCATTTGTGGATTGGGTTATTTGCTTTTTTGGTATGAAGCTGCATGAGCTGCTTGTATATTTTGGAGGTTAATCCTTTGTCCGTTGTTTCATAGGCAATTATTTTTTCCCATTCTGAAGGTTGCCTTTTAGTCTTGTTTATGGTTTCCTTTGCTGTGCAAAAGCTTTTAAGTTTCATGAGGTCCCATTCGTTTATTCTTGATTTTATTTCCATGATTCTAGGAGGTGGGTCAAAAAGGATGTTGCTTTGATGTATGTCAAAGAGTGTTCTGCCTATGTTTTCCTCTAGGAGTTTGATAGTGTCTGGCCTTATATGTAAGTCTTTAATCCATTTGGAGTTTATTTTTGTGTATGGTGTTAGGAAGTGTTCTAATTTCATTCTTTTACATGTTGCTGTCCAATTTTCCCAGCACCACTTATTGAAGAGGCTGTCTTTTTTCCATTGTATACTCGTGCCTCCTTTGTCAAAGATAAGGTGCCCATATGTGTTTGGGCTTACTTCTGAGTTCTCTATTCTGTTCCATTGATCTTCCTTTCTATTTTTGTGCCAGTACCATACTGTCTTGATCACTATGGCCTTGTAGTATAGTTTGAAGTCAGGAAGCCTGATTCCACCAACTCCATTTTTCCTTCTCAAGATTGCTTTGGCTATTCGGGGTCTTTTGCGTTTCCATACAAATCGTAAGATTTCTTGCTCTAGTTCTGTGAAAAATGCCATTGGCAATCTGATCGGGATTGCATTAAATCTGTAAATTGCTTTGGGTAGTACAGTCATTTTCATGATGTTGATTCTTCCAATCCAGGAACATGGTATATCCCTCCATCTGTTTATGTCATCTTTGATTTCTTTCATAGCTTACAGTAGTTTTGATTCATATTTCCCTAATGACTAATGATGTTGAGTATCTTTTCATGTGGTTTTTTTTTTTTTGGCTATTTGCACATCTTCTTTGGAGAAATGTCGAAGTCCTTTGTCCATTTTTAAATTAGGTTGTCTTTCTGTTGTAGTATTGTAAGAGCTCTTTATACACTTTAGATACTAGATCCTTATAAGACGTATGACTTGCAAATAGTTTTCTCCCATTCTCTTTCTTGATAATGCCCTTTGATACACAGAAGTTTTTAATTTTCATGGAGTCCACTTCACCTATTTTTTTTCTTTTGTTGCTGATACTTTTGATGTCCTATCTAAGAATCCACAGCCAAATCCAAGGTCATGAAGAATTACTTCCATGTTTTCTTCTAAGAATTTTCTGGCTTTAGCCCTGAAACTTGAATCATGGATCCATTTTGAAAGAACTCCTGTATATGGCATGAGGCAGAGTCCAACATGACTATTTTGCATGTGGCTATTCAGCTGTCCCAACACTATTTGGTGAAGAGACTGTTCTTCCCCCACTGATTGGTCTTGGCAGTCTTGTTGAAAATCAATCGACCATAGATGTAGGAGTTTATTTCTGGACTCATTTCTATTCTATTGGTCTATATGTCCATCTTTATACTGTTCTGATTGTTGTGAACCACACTGACTATTATGCCTTCGTAGAAATTGGGAAGTGTTGTCCAACTTTGCTCTCCTTTTGCAAGATTGTTGTGGCTACTCAGGACCCACTGCAATTTCATATGAATTTGAGGATCAGATATTCCATTTCTTTCTAAAAAGGCTAGTGGAAACTTGACAGGGATTGCATTGCATATGTAGATTGCTTGGGTAGTACTGCAATCTCACCAAAATTAAGACTTCCAATTCATGAACACAGGATGTCTTTCCCATTTATTAAAGTCTTCTTTAATTTCTTTTAGCAGTGTTTCATAGTCTTCAGTGTACAAGCCTTTCATCTCCTTGGTTAAATTTATTCCTAAATAGTTTATCCTTTTGGATGCTGTTATATATGAAATTGTTTTCTTAGTTTTTTTTTTTTATTGTCCATTGCTGGTACATGGAAACACAACTGGTTTTTGAATATTGATCTACTTCCCTGAAACTTTGCTGAATTCATTTATTAGCCATTTATTATAATTTTCAAGAAAAGCAGAAATTCCACACCACTGAAGGAACAAGAACAACAACAAATGGAAAAGAAAATAGAACCTGATCAAACCAACAAAAAATATGAAAAGAAAAAAAATAGAAATGAACTATGAAACATGATAAAGAACCTTCATAGAATGACAGTATTAAGACTAACTACTGGACTTCCTAGGTGGCACAGTGGTTAAGAATCTGTCTGCCAATGCAGGGGACATGGGTTCGATCCCTGCTCCAGGAAGATACCACATGCTGCAGAGCAACAAAGCCTGTGTGCTACAACCACTGAGCCCATGCTCTAGAGCCCATGAGCCACAACTATTGAGCCTGTGTGCCACAACTACTGAAGGCCACACACCTAGAGCCCATGCTCCACAACAAGAGAAGCCACTGCAATGAGGAGCCACCACAATGAAGAGTAGTCCCCGCTCACCACAACTAGAGAAAGCCTGTGTGCAGCAACAAAGACCTAACACAGCCAATAAATAAATAAATAAATTTGAAAAAGACTAAATACTAGTAATCACAATCAATACAAATGATTTCAATTCCTTTATTAAAAGATTAAAAATTAATATTTTGATTAAAATAAATGAATCCAGCGTATGACACTTATAATAGGCATGCCTGAAAGAAAATGACACAGAAGCAGATATATCAGGCAAATAAAAAGCAGAAGTGGCAAAATTAATAACAAGTTAAGTACAATTCAGGTCAAAAGGCATTAAAGAGACTAAGAGGAATACTTAAGTTGATAAATGACACAATCCACTAAGAAGAAATGACAGACATAAACTTTTATGTAGATGGATAAACCACAGGAATATAAAACATTGAAAAACTGTTAGAAGTACAAAGAGGCTTTAACCAAACCATAAACATGAAGAGACACAAACACATCTCTTCAAAAACTGACAAATCAATCAGATGGAAATGAGTAAGGACAGAAGATCTGAATAACACAATTTCCTCTCTTGATTTGTCTCAGATTTAAAGAACACACATTCATTTCAAATGTCCATGGAACACTTAAAAAATATGAGCATGTACTAACTACTCAGATAATCTCAAACTTTTCAAAAGTTAGGGATGATAGAAGCTACATTCTAGGATCTAAATGCACTAACCTAGTTTTCAATGATGAGGAGGAGGAGGAGGAGGAAGCAGAAAATCATGGAGGGAGACAGACCTTTCTAAATACTTAGGCATTTTAAAAGCAATCTTCTAAATAACTTTTGGGTTAAAGAGGAAATCACAACTGAAATTACAGGCAATGAGAACACTACCTGACAAAATCTGTAAGAGGTGGACAATGGAAAATTTATAACTTTTTACCTAAATGAATTTATTAGAAGATAAGAAAGACAAAATCGGTGAATTCAGAGCTCAACTCAAGAAGCTAGAAATAGAAACAAAAGAAACCAAAAATCAGTAGGAAAAAAGACTAAGAAAATAGAAAACAAACTTCAGAGAAATACAAGAGAGAGATGGTTTTTTGAAAAGGCTAACAAAATAGTAAACCACTGACAAGAAAAAAAAAAAAGATACCTAAAAAAGGAATGAAAAATGCATTGATTCTTTGAAAGTTGTTGAGAATTCCTTGTGACAGAGTATATGGCTATCATAAATGTTTATTCTTTTCAGCATCATTCTGTCGTTTAAATCTTCTAAATAAATCTTTTCTTTTTCTGCTTGATCTATTTGGTTTCTGAGACAGGTAGGTCAAAAATTTTCCACCATGATTGTGATGCTATCAATTTCTTCCTATATGTCTATTTTTGGTTTCATATGTATTTCAGAGCTATGTCAGTAAATATTTACACATTAATGATTATTGTATCTTCTTGGGGAAGTATACCTTTCATTATTCAATTGTTTATCCAATTAATGCTTACTAGAAGGTTCTCAGACTGACACTACCCGTTTCTATCACTCACCCCAATGCTGTATAAGGTAGAAGATTCACTGAGGGGGAATCTATAGGAGAGGGTGATTTGGCTTTTCTTCCATTCTGAATCCACATGTTTGAGTCAAGTGAGAAAGACTCCAGTAGGACAGCTTGTTGGGACTCAGAGTGCAATACAAAAGAGGAGGTGGCATCTCATTCCCTGGTGAAGTCTGGTAAGAAAGAGCTCTCAGGAGGACCCAACTTGTGTCCCCAGAGTTGAGAGGCTCTGTGACTGGAAGGTTCTGGTAGATGGGAGGAGAGCTGGAGTCACCTGAAATGGCAGGACCAGGAGAGACTGAGAGAATGAGAGAGAGTCAGAGAGCGATCGGCATGTCCTTGGTTTGGCAAGTGAAGGATGTGTGAGTTGCTGGGGGCAGGTGAGAGCTAAGGATGGCAATTGGCTGAAGGCATCTAAGGAGGTCCCATCCAAGATGGTAGCCTGACAGGGCAGGGGGACCTCAGCAGCAGGAAGTAGGTCAACAGGTATTCCACACACAGAGCAGGTCACAAGAGGTGAGCTGCAGAGTGAATCCCCAGTTCAATGTGCCCAGTGGAAAAGGGCCAGTGTGTGAGAGCTTGCTATAGCAGCAGGCACGGAGGGTAGGACATTAACAGCACTACTCAGCATGAAGTTTTGACCCTAGCCCTTAACCCTATCTCACCCTGTCCTGACCCTGGAGTCTCCAGCAGCATCACAGGAAACAGGAGTGGATGGAGAGGTAATAGACCACCCCCATGCCCACTGCAGGTTTACAAGGCCATGAAGCCAGGAAGGAAGGAACACGGGATGGATTTCTGCTTTCTTCTACCCTGTGAAGTCCAGTCCACTGAATAACCCAGAGTGACAGCAACAACACCTTATGTTGACACAGGACTTCAGGGTTCCAAATGCTTCCATGTATTTCAAATATTTTTCCCATAAAAGCTTGAAGATTCTTGGAATACACAATCAGTGAGTACTTTTTTAATCTTTTTTAAATCTACAGAAAGAATACTGTCTTTGGAGTTAGACTGACCTGGGGGGATTCCAATCCTGCCACTTACTTGCTGAGGGACCTTTGGCAATTAATTCCAACTACCTACTCCCGAGTGTCTTTATCTACGAAACCCTCACAGCTGAGAGAATTATATGAGGAAACAGATGTGAAAACACAGGAACAGAAGTCAACACAACCCCCTCCCCCACACCCAAGGAGGGGGAGAAAAAAAGACCTCAGGGTGTAAGCAGAACAAGTGGTAAACATCTTTTCCATTTTGGAAATCAAGGTTCAAAAAGGCAAAATGACTTATCCAAAGTCACATGGGTAGCATTTTTTGGTAACAAGGACAAGAAGCCCTGACTGTCTGGGGCCAACACATGCTCTACCATTACTCACACTCCTCCCAACACAAACATCAATCCTGATTAGCCCAGTTCAGTCCTGCCTCACGCCTCTTGTCTTGGGGTAATTGTTAACTGTGCCCTCTTTCACTTTAAAATTGTCTTGGTTTAGACAATAAATTATATGGCCACCTACCACCCTAACAAATCAAACCCACAACCTATAAGAGCATCTCAGCTAGAGGATTGTTATTCAATTCAGCATTTCCTGACTCTGTTTTCAAAACAAGGAAGATGGCATCTTACCCAAACCCGAAACCCCATCAACTGGATCAGGGCACCCAGTACCATAACTTCTTATTATGTGTACAGTGATTTTATGAATTCAGTGGGGAATGAAATGCAGTTTTGTCAGGCTTGTCTGTGTCCATAATGACCAAGTCAAATTAATCATCTTGGATAACACCCCTGTGTCACCCGTCCCAGAGATGTTTAATAGAATCTTTCTGATTCATGTCTCGCAGTCCATCAGATCTGGAGTATTGCCACCCTTCTGAAAATCAGTACAATTATGCTTTCTTGTTGGGCTATCATTTTCCAGGACTAAAAATGCTTCTTAAAAATAAATAAATAAAAGCCCATGCCATATAAAAGAGAAACGGGAGCGAAAAAGCCATATTGTTAAAATTAAATGCGGACTCTGGAGGTGGCAGGGAGGGGAGGAGGATGTAATAGCTTTTTAAGTCTTTATTTACAGGCAGAACCTCTGAGCCGTGGCAACAGGGATGGAGGAGAGTGTAGAAAACTCTCCCGCTGGTGGTCCTGACCCTGAAATGCTTGGATTGGAACAGAGGCATCGTAATGTGACAATGACAAGCAGTCACATTTGACATGAGTTTTGTTTACTAGAACTATATCTGGGAACAAACATGATAATCCTTGTGTGGTTTTTGCTCAGGAAATTACCTGAATCACTTTAAGGTTCCGGGCCAGACTGATACACTTGTGGGGGATGTTTCTGGAAAAATGAGCAATTAGTGGTGGGATTTCCTTCTTCTTTAGGAGGAAGCAATCTCAGCAGAACTGAAGTAGCAAGCCTGGGGATAACTTGAGGCCACAGCTTTTGAGTGAAAGGGCATGGCCTGAGCACCAGGCATTACCCCATTTTACAGATAAGCACGCTCACTTTTCCAATAAGCAGCAGAGTTTTATTTTAATGACTTTTTTTTAACAATCACATATCCAACAGCCTCTTTGACACTTTCCCTTGGATGTCCTAGAGGAGAGGTCAGCAAATGTTTTCTGCAAAGTTCCAGATAATAAATCTTTTGGGCTTTGTGGGTCATATAGTCTCTGTCACAACTATTCAACTCTGCCGCTGTAACATGAAAAGTAGCCATAGACAATACTGAAATTAAAAAACAGAGCTGTGTTCCAATAAAGTTTTATTTACAAACAACAAGTGGTGGGCCAGCTTTGGCCCATGTGTCATGGTTTGCTGAGCCCTGTCCTAAAGGTGGTATTTCTTCTCCATAGAATGTTTACCATCTAGCACACAATATTCTCAACTTTTTAAAGGTATTTATCGCCTGTTCCCTTCACTAGCATGTGAATTCTGCTGTTTGGTCACTGATTATCCCAAGGACCAAGGCCAGTGCCTTGCACATAGTAGGGACTCAATAAACATTTGCTGAATGAAATAATAAATGAATGAATGAGAATAAGGGTTTTGGACTATTGTGTTTGCAGCTGTATCTCCAGCACCTAGAACACTGCCTGGCACACAGTAGGTACTCAGTAAACTTTTTTTTTTTAAATGAATGAATGCATGAATGAATTTACTGATGGCCCACTGTGGTAGAGGGCTGGGCTCTGCACCATCTTCCCTGTAAGCTCGAAGAAGTCAGCAAAGGTCTGAGGTGGCCTTCTCCTCTTAGAGTTGCTGCTTAGTACAAAGTAATTCTAACGTGACCCATGAGGGTCTTCTGGTTCCCTGTCCCCATCTTAGAAATCACCTTCCCACGAATGTTTCTGAATTCCAGCTCTGCCCCTGACAGTCTATGCAACCTTAGGAGTCACTGCCCCTGTCTGGGCCTCAGTTACACCACCTGTGAAAAGAGGGAGTTAGACCAATGGATTTTTAAATTCAAATTAATCCATGTATATGCCACTGATTCGCAGGTACACAGGCAGACAGGAAGCAGTGCTGATTTTAAAAGCATGTTTAAATGATGAGTAGGCTCTCCAGTTGTTTCTGTGTTAAAATAGCTTCTGGGGGAAAACTATGTCTATTTGCAGCTTTTTTTTTCTTTTCCGTTTCTACCTTTTGAAAACTACAGAAGTAGCATCACCTAAAAATGTGCCAAGCCAGCTGCCTGGGGATGAAGGCGCTGAAGTTCTCAGAGGCTGGCCTTTGTGAGTGCTCTGAGATCCTGTGACACTGGGATAAGCAGGGAAATCCCCCAGTTCATGCTGCTCCAGGGACCCTGCTCTGCTCAGACCCTTCAGGGCAGGGTCCTAGTATCTGTCTGGCATCCAAGGACTCCTGCACCAGATCCTGCAGCATCACCTGACACCAGGCACGGTGGGCCCACCGAAGACCCTAGACATTGCATGCTCTGGTATTACCAGGCCCCTGGGTGTGCTGGACCCCCTGCTCAGGCCATTGTCCTCCCAGATGACACCTGCTTATCCTCAGAACCACCACCACGACACTCTTCTGCCTTCCCAGGTGGTGGCACCAAGGACTGGACCTAGCACTCTAAGCCTTCTCTGCACAGAATGGAGCAAGGCCTCCTTCTCCAGCCTGGAGCCCTATGCTCCTATTACTATGCCCCAGAAGTACCATCAGGAGACTGCAATCCAGAGCTCATCCTATACCCTAAGGTTTATTGTGCTCCCTCTGTGATCCAGCTTGTGCTGTTCTGCTTCTTTGCAGCTTTGCTCAAATAATAATAATAATAATGATAGCAAAAATCTACACAGTACTTACCATGTACTAAAAGTGCATCTCTGTCCTCTGTACTTTTCACACACAAATTTATTAGTTTTCATGGCAGCTCTAGGAGGCAGGTCCTATGATTATACCCACTTCACAGAGGAAGAAAGGGAGGCACCGAGATGTGAAACTTGCTGAAAGTCACACAGCTGGAGAGGGTCAGAGCCAGGATCCCAACTCAAAAGTCTAGCTCAGAGGATCTGAATCCCTCCAACAACCACTGATGAGCTTGGAAGCAAATCCCTCTTCGGTTGAGCCTCTACATGAGACAGCAGCCCAGATCAACACATCAACTCCAGTCTTTTTTTTTTTTTTTCCAGCTCTTTATTGTCAACTGCAGTCTTATAAGAGCTCTTGAGCCAGAGGCACCCAGCTAAGCCACACCTGGATTTCTGATCCACAGGAACTACGAGATAATTAATACATGTTGGTTTTATATTTAAAAGCCTAGCCCATGAATTGGTACTCTTAATGACTGTGTGATTCTGCCTCTTTATAAATAGGAGGGATGGGCTCCCTTAGGAGCTATGCTGAAGTTCTGTGTTACTCTGTCTCCACTGGCATCTCCCAGCTGCCTCCTCCCTCATTTTCTGACCTCTCCTCTTTAGCGGTCCCCAGGTGGACATATGCCTGTGCCCCGCCCAGCTTACGAGTCCCTTGTGGACCCTCCCTCTTAATACTTGAGGGAGACAGTGTACCTCAGGCCATGCCTCTCAATCTGTAATGTGTACACAAATCACCTGGGGACCTTGTTAAAATGCAGGTTCTGATTGAGGAGGCTGGGATTGGACCTGAGATGCTGCATTTCCCACAAGCTCCAGGTGATGTTGCTGGTCCATGAGTCACACTGTGGATAGCGAGACCTTAGGTATTAAAAGCATAGACTTTGTCCCAGACAGACCATGGTCCAAATGCCAGTTCTAGCACATCCCAGCTAGGAGTCCTTAACCTCTGAGAGGTGGAGAGTTTTACCCAAGGTCACATGGTAAACCTGGAGCCGCAAGCAGAACCCTGTGCTCTAACTTCTAGTCCAGAGTCTCAAAACCGCAGCTAAACCCACCCTCCTGAGTTCTAGGCCTGAACACGGGTGTCTGAATGTGTGCATGTACATGCCCTGTATCTGTCAACATATGTGAATGGGGGTGTGTGCAGACGTGCACAAATGCTTCAAAAACGCGCATGTGACTGCCCCACATCAGCACGTGCGCCGGGGATTTGTGAGAGTTGTTCAGTCATTCATTCACACCCTAACCAGATACTCAGCCCCTACTCTGTGCCAGGTCCCCGCTCCCAGGAAGCCAACAGCCTACGAGGGAGGCGACCATACACAAATCAAAATCCCATTCGTGTGTGTCTATATGTGTGTGTACTGCTCACAACAACTCCAACAGCTAGATGTTTTTTATCATCTCCTTTTCACTGAGGAAACTGAGGCACGGAGAGGTTAAGTAACTTCCCCAGGGTCACAGAGTGATGCTTAACATATGCAAAGGTGTGCTGGGGTGAGTGTGATGTGCACATATGCTTGTACTTGTGCATGAATGTCTGCAGACAAGCGTGTGTGTATGTGTGTGCGTGTGTGTGTGTGTGTGGAGTGTGCATGTGCCTGGAAGCACTTTTCCACAGATACCTCCAAATATTCCAGAAACAAGATTTCTGGCACCACAACATAGCATCACAACAACACACTTACGCATGCACATTTTTTTTTTAGATGTTCATATTTTTAAAGATTTCCTAAAATTCTGTCCACAGAGAAACGGGAGTGAAGGTGGAGGCCTGCAGAGCAGTTCCAGGGAAGCCCACAGCCCCTGTTTCCCTGGGACAGCCACAGCTGGAGCAATTTCACAGCTCATCATCCGTTATGAGCCTGAAAGAATTCCTCCCCTCCCTGGAAGTTAAATAAATTGCTCAAGCTGTAAAGGGCCAGTCCAGCCACACCCCCAGTGGGAACGCACTACCCTGGTGAGCTGATGGACCCAAGACACAAACGACCAAATCTGTCTAGGTTCCCTTCCCCATCACACCACAGCTCTAAAAATAGAGACATCTATACAAATACCTTGAGAATTCTTTTTCTTCTTTATTGAAGCATAGAATATGAACAGAAAGTGCTCAAGTCATACATGGACAGCTCAACGACGAATCGTCACAAAGCAAACAGACTTGTGTAAACAGCACCCAAATGAGGAGAGAAAGCCTACCAGCACCTCCAAAGCCCCTCAAGGCCCCTCACTACCCCCACCCCCGCAAACCAGGATAACCACAATTCACATCTTTATCACCATGGATTAGTTTTGCCTGTTAATGTGATTTATGTAAATGGAATCATATGGAATGTTCTGTTTGGATATTTGGCTTCTTCCACTCAACTTGGTATTTGTGAGATTTAAGCACATGGTTGTAAATCACTCCTACACGTTGCTGTGTAGTATTCCACTGGGTAAGAATATTCTGCAACCATCTATCCAGTCTCCTGTTGATGGCTGTTTGGACTGTTTCCAGTTTTGCACTTCTATGAAAAGTGCCACTATGAACATTCTTATACATGTCTTTGGGCGATCAGACGACTGCATTTCTGTTGAGTGAACAGAGTTCGCTAAGAGAGTTGAATTACTGGGTCACAAAGCTTTAGATTCTGAGATTCTGAGAACTGGTTTTCCAAAGTGCTACCAATTTACGCAGCAATGCGTGAGGACACCAGTGCCTCCACATCCTTGCCCAACTTGGTATCTTGTGTCTTTTCCATTTTCTGCATTTTGGGGGGGAGTATTTAATAAACATCAAAATGCTTCCTCACCCCTTTTCCTGCTCTTCTTCTCCCATTGCTATGTCTGGCAATGTTTATTAAGGCCAGCAGCCAGATTAAAACTCCATGTTTATATATCACAGAGACACAACCGGCAGCCACAACCCACCCACCTTCAAGGGCCATCCCAGCACAGCAAATAGCCCAAAGTAGCACAGAGTGACTCGAAAGGACTTGGGCTGTCACAGAGAACGGTAGTTAAGGTTTTCTTGAGGGGACTTTGAACAGTACATCCCACCTCACAAGGCAAAGCAAGGCTCTCCTTTCCCACCTCCCTCCCCAAAGCCAGCACTCATTCCTATGGCCTATCTCCCCATCCTTCCCTGGCCAGGCACATCCTCCCCTCCAGGCCGTGCACCCCAGCCTGCCCAGGCTCCTAAGAGCCACCCTCTTGCTCTTGCTCCTGTGTAGTTGTTCAGACTCTGCCACCAGGCAAACATGTGCATCTCCAAGGCCCCAGTGCTGGCCTTGCTTGAGGGTATGATTTCTGTTTACCTGAAACCCAAGCCTCATCTAATTCATTCCACCTCAGTTCTATGTAAAAAAAAAATGTTCACTGAAAACTGGAGCCACCAAACATTTACCTAGCTCCTGCACTACTTGCCTTCTCTTCTCTACATGGCAAATTCTAACAACAACAAAAACAAAAACTTTATCAAGTTCCTATCATATCCAGCACTGGTCAAACTGGTTACCCTACACCCATTTAACTGGTCCTCTTAACTAACCTATACCCACTTAACTCAACTGAGCTACTTAACTAAGCTATACCCACTTCTGGTTTTTTTAATCTGCAAGGTAGGTAATCATACCTCCATTTTACAGAACTAGAATGTGAGGCCAAGGTTAAGTAATTTGGTCAAGGTCACACAGGGAGAACAAGACAGAAGTAGGAGTCCCATGGAGCAAAGACCTGCCACTCACTCTCACCTGACTCACCTGAGTCCCTTGCACTCCACAGCCTCCCAGGGGCTGGCAGGATGAGGAATGCCAGGCCTGGCAGGGGCAACCACATCACGCCTGGACCTTTGTTCCCCATCAGAGTCTCAGGCTTTGAGTATGTGAGAGACAGAGAAACTGGCTGTCTGGACCACACGAAGGCCTTTTAATGTTAGTGAGATGTGAATCAAGGAGGCTTGGCAAACCCCACTGTTCCCTGGAGCACCAGCCTGGAGGGTGGTCAAAGACAGGGGAGTGGGGAGGGGTCACACATCTTCAATGGGCTGGTGATTATCAGGAGGTATCTTTGGGACTTGGGGGAGAGCATTATTGACACATTTTAAAAGCAAGGTAATTCCAATATCATCTTTTCAATTTCAACCCTTCACATAATTTGATTGGCATTAGATACAGTAGCTTACTGACCTCCCCTTCATTGATGTTTCTGACGTTATTTTTAGCTCCTATGCCCAGCACATCCTGGGTGGATGACTTTGGCAAGTTGTTTTACCTTCCTGAAAGTCAGTTTCTTCATCTGTAAAATGGGTACTTTAATAGCACCTCATGCTAACTACCATTTGCCATGTACCGAGCCCTATAACAAGAACTTTGGGTACCAATGTATCTTATTTACTTCCCCCCACATCACTTTGAGGAACTTCTAAAGACAAAATTGAAGCTCAGAAAAGTTGGTTGACTTGTTCAAGATCACCCAGCCATGAAATGTCAAGACCAGAATTTGCGCCCAGGTCTGTTGCCTCCCCCTGTCGTTACCTTTATAGCTCATCTGGACAACAGCATCTCTTTATCGTTGCCCATGGTGGGCTGAAACCTCACTCAGAACCTTCAGACTCCATCTCAGGGGCCCCTTCAGCCTAGGGGCAACTCAGCCAGGTGGGGGAGGCCAAGTCTCTAGCCAGTTGAAAAGACACTGGTCCCTCCTAGGGTCTCAGGCAGTGGGGGAAGAGGCTGACCTATCAAAACACATAACCTAGAAGGCCGCCCTCAGAGACACCCATTCAGCTCCCATTCACAGATGCAAAAATCAAGGCTCAGAGAGGGCGCATGACCCACCCAAAGGCACACAGTGAGAGAGGCTGAAGAGGGCCAGAGCCAGGCTCCTGACCCTTCAGAAGCCACGAACCCGGCACCATTCTGGAAAGGTCCCCCATCTGACCCATTTCGACTTCCTGATCACTGGGTGAGCTTGCATTGTAGCTGTGAACAACTGTGTTACATCAGGGACTCTCCCACCCTTCCCAGCAAAGACTTAAGCCCTACAGAAGATGCTGAGTTCCAGGTGGCTGAGAGTGGGCGAGGGGTGCTGTTTTAAAGAAAATCCTTGAAATTATGTTTCCAACCCAATGCTGTTCCCTCCCCCAACCCATAAACTTCCTGCACCATCTTCATTGTTTCCATCCCATTTAGAGAGAGTGAATGTTTCCTGGGATTCAATTTCTCTCATAATAGTTGGAAGGAAACAAAACTACATTCTGTAAACATTCACTGCATTGTACAAAAAATGTCAGCATTACCGGGGAGGTGTTATAAGTGCAGACCCAGGTCCCCCCACCCCCATCCCCTGCCCCACAAATCTATCCCCTAATGCCTCCCTTGCCTGTGCTCTCAACTATTTCAACATCTCACAGCCAGGAATCTAGAGTTTTTAAATAAATATATATACTTTAGCTATTGGAATACATAATTAAGATTGGTGAGGTGTAAGTGCCGACTCCTTCTCGGCGGTTTTCTCTCAATGAAAACAAGAGAGGCTGGGCCATTTTTCCGAGCACATGTGTAGGACAGATGAGGGAACGTTCATTAGTTCAGCCTGACATATACTCAGTTCTCTCATATACATAGCATGGGTGTTTTTTTTTCCCTTTCTTGCATTTTCCTCTCCAGCTGCGAAGTGATATTAAATTTCATCAGATTTGAACAAAATCTATGGTCTTGAAACAGTTTCCTTTAAGGCCTCTCATATTTATTCAGAATTCATGAATCATGTTCCGATAACACAACCGTAATTATTTTTAAAGTGTGATGTTTGTGGCTTTAATAGGAAATGCTTGCAAAAGGCCTTTTCTCTTTGATTGTTTGTAATCTTAGCAGTAATCGCTGCTGTTCCCTTCTCTGCACCACAGCAGGCAGAACACAATTTCATTTTCATATGAATTGGGAGCTCTTCACCTAGGTTTTAATTAAAGCAATAAAAGCCCTGTCATCTTTGCCCTTTACGACGTACATGGATTCAGATTCTAAGCCTAGAGTCTTAGATTTCAACTGTGGCAGGAGGTCTTCTGTCTCCTGCTACATTTGCTGGAAGTATTTTTGTTTCAAAAAGACTCAACCACCCCTCTCTCTGTGGCTGCATTTCCTCCTCTAGGAAAACGGGAGCGCAACCGTACCAACCTGAGAGATGAAATGAGACCAGTCATGGAAAACATTTAGCCCCAGTGCCTGAGCCCAAAGAAGTGCCTGGTGAACGTGCAGCAGCAGCATTATTTAGGGCTGGAAAAAGCCAAAAGACCACCTTCCTTCATCATTCACATGAGGGAACTGAGGCTCAGAGAGATACCAACACAAGTGAAGGGAACGGGACAGAGCTGAACCTGGAACCCAGAGGTCCTGGCTCTTTCCCCATTCCAGGCACCCTACACTGCCCCCTGCTGGAAGGAGGCTGCGCCTTCAAGGCCACAAGGACAGTGCCCAGGGACTGCTGGTTTGACCTTGACCAGCTACCAGTCTTTTTTGGCCTCCTGGTTAGGCCATCAATCCGGTCTAGGTCTATGCTTGATCCGAGTGGTAAGAAAAACAGACCAGGCATCCCCAGGGATGTGGCTGACATCCTTCTCTTTCTCCAAGGCCCCATCCAGACCACTGTCTACCTCCGCCACAAATCCCACCCCACCCCACTCAGCTCCGTCAGCGTCCACCAGCTCATACATCTCCGGCTCATCCCCGTTCCCCACCGTGCTCCCAGCCTTCAGCTCGAGGCCCCGACTTCCATCCATCGCACCCGGCATCATCCTGAGTCCCTCCAGCTCAGCCATCATGCTGATGATGCTGGGCTCGCGGCTCCTCACCCCCCAGGAATGGCAGCTCCACTCTGTCCACACACCCTCCCCAGACACACCCAAGAGTCCATCAATGCCCAAGGCTGCTCACCTTCAAATCACCACCTGCTTCCCACTCTGTGACTAAGGTGTCCTCACTGTCCAGCTCCTCCTTCAGGGACTCTCTGAGGCCGGGGTCCCCTCTCTTCTCTTCTTACCCACCTTGGATTCCCTGGTCCCTCACTTCAGCCTCTCTTTTGGGCAACAAAGCTTGACAGTCCTTCTGGTACACCTGCCTGGCAAATCCTTGCCCTGGATTCACCCAACTGTCTGCCCCTACAGCACCTGCACCAAGAACTCAGTCTTCCACGATCCACGACAAATACTGAAGACCTTCCCCATCCCCTCAGACCCTCAATGTGCTGACTCACAGCAGGTGACCCACCCACCAACCTCCCTGAAATGACAGGTGCTTACTGGTGCAGATGCCTTCTGCCCCCAGCCATCCCATCTACAAAGCCACACTCCTTTGCTCCTCGGTGCTCCCTTCTGGCTAAGGCAGCTTCCACCTCTGGGCAGGACCCACCCCTCCCACCCTCTCCGAAAACTTCAGCCATCAGTGAACTCATCCCTGTCCTGAGCATCACCCTCTCTCCTGGATGCCTTCCATCAAGATTAATTCTAAAGACTCTCTCGTCTCAAAAAAAAAAAAAAAAATTCCTTCTAAGAAGTCCTCATCTCATTGAGCTATGGCCGTTGCTCTTGTCTTCCCCAGCTAGACTTCTCAGACATTGTCTAGACTTACCATTTACATCCTCACCTCCATCCACCCTGGGACCTGTAGGACATCCCCTATACATCAGAGCTGCTTTTTCTGAGGTCCTGGATGACTTTCTCTTTGCTAAAACCATTGGACATATCTCCTACTCCAACCAACCCGTCAAGACCTTCTGCTTCTTCTTGTGTAAATTTTGTTTAACTTTCTGAAGTGATACTAAATCCTCATGCTTGAAAACCCCCAAAATATAAAAAGGTTCAGTGAAAAATCTTTTTGCTACCCTGTCTACCTCCTCAGTAACCATAACAAACACACTCACACACACACACTCAATGCACAGTTACTTTTACTAGTTTCCATATATCCTTCCAGAGTAATACGAGCACACAGAAACATACATTCTTACTATCTTTTTTGCATAAATGGTAACATACTGTACTTACTGGTCATCATCTTGCTTTTTTCAGTAAATAATGTATCTTAAGAACTCTATCACTTCCATTTCTTCATTCTGTCTCTACAGCCCCACAGTATTCCATTTGATAGGTGTACATGATTTCTGTAAGTAATCCCATATTACTGCACATCTGGGTTTTTTCCAATATTTTGCCATTAGAAACAGTACCAAAATGAATAATCTTGAATATGTCATTTCTCATGTATGCAGATATATCTGTAGGATATATTTCCAAAAAGGGAATTACTGGGTTAAAGGTTAATGACTTTGTAATTTTGATAGATGCTGCCAAATTTGCCTTTCATAAGGGTTACACCAATTTACTCTCCTTTCAGTGATGTATAAAAGTGTCTCTCTCCCCTCAGGGGCTCCAATACAGTGTGTTATCAAACCTTTGGATTTTTGCCAATCTAACAGGTGAAAAATGGTAGTTTCATTTCTCTTATGAACTATTTTTAGCATTTTGTCATATATTTAAGATCCATTTATATTTCTTTTTATGTAAACTATTGGTTCATATCTCCTGCCCATTTTTCTACCAGGGTTTTGGATTTATTTCTAGGAACTCTTTATATATGAGGAAAATCAGTCCTTTCACTGTATCATAAGTTGAAATCATTCTTGCTCAATTTTTCATTTGTCTTTGACTTTACTTATGGTGTTTTGACCATACCAAAGTTGTTTTTCATTTTAATTTATGGTCAAGTTTTTATGTCTTTTCTTTTAAGACTCTGAGTCATGGAAATGCCTTTCCCACTCCAAAGTTGTAAAGTATACCTTGAAGATTTTTTTCTGGTGCCTTTATGGTTTTCTTGAGCACATTTAAATCTCTGATTTATTTAAAGTTTACCCTTCGATAGGGAAGTAGCTGGATCCAACATCATTTTTCCCCAGATGCCCTCCCTCCTTCTTGGAACACTGCCCTTGGCTTCTAAGACTCCATGTTCTCCTCCTACTTCTCCAGCCACTGCTTCTCAACCTATCTCATTGTTGTCTTCTCCTCTACTTTGCTTTCAAATGAGGTCAACACTTAAAAAATCATTGGTCCTCTGCTCTTCTCACTCTCCTCTCTCTCCATAAATTTCATCCTCTCAAGGTTTTAATACAATGGGCTGAGGACTTCCAAGTTCATTTCCCCCAAGAGCTCCAGACTCGTACAACCATTTACCTACTTGGACATCTCTACTTGGATGAATATCTCAAATGTAACATGTCCAAGTCTGGCCTCATCAAATCTGCACCTACCCAGACCATCCCCAATTAGAAAACTGTACCACCATGCTGGAAAACAGACTCATCACAGAAGCCTTGAAGTCATCCTTTACTCCTCTATTTCTTTCTCCCTCTGCATCCATCATCATCAAGACCTACCAGCTTTATTTCCAAAACACATCTCAGATCCATCCACTTTTTCCCACCTCCTCTGCCTCTACACAATCTAGGATAATACATCATCCTTCACTCGGACTATTACCACACCCTCCCATTTGGTCTTCCTGTATCCACTCTTGCCATTGAGAGCTTTTCAAACTGCAAATCTGATCGTGTTAGTCATTCAATCTCAGTCTCTCTCTGTCTCTCACTAAAAAAGCCCAGTGACTTGCTTTGACTAATAAAATATTCGAGAATTAGTCATATGCCAGTTCTCTCTCTCTCTCTCTCTAACACACACACACACACACACACACACAAGCTCTTTCAATAATTCTTAAAACAAAGTCTGAAATATTTAGCAGAAGTGGTATTTATAGATGGCCAATAGGCACATGAAAAGATGCTCAATATCTCTAGAGACCAACGTGGATGGACCTAGAGATTAAATCATACTAAGTAAGTCAGAAAGAGAAAGATAAATACCATATGATATCACTTATATGTGGAATCTAAAATATGATACAAATGAACTTATTTACAAAACAGAAACAGACTCACAGACATGATTACCAAAGGGGAAACGGAGTGGGAGAGGGATAAACTAGGAGTTTGGGATTAGCAGATACAAACTACTGTATATAAAATAGATAAACAACAAAGACCTACTATATAGCACAGGGAACTATATTCAATATCCTATAATAAACCACAATGGAAAAGAATATGAAAAGAATATATGTATGTATATACATATATACTCACACGTATATATGTATACGTATAGCTGAATCACTTTGCTGTATACCAGAAACTTAACACATTGTAAACCAACTATACTTCAGTTTCTTAAAAAAGGAAGTGGTATTTACTGCCACTAGAGTGGAAAACTGTACCCACAACTAGGAAAGCTGTAATGAGGAGGTGACATTTGCAATGGCCCTGAAAGAACAAATAGGCATTTGTTGGGTAAAAATGGCCAGGGGATTCCCATTAGAGGAAATACTGCACACAGAGGCGCAGAGCTGTAAATAAGCACAAGAAGTGACCAGAGGTTCATCTCGTGTGACCAAAGCATTATTTATGGTAATAAAAACAAAGAAGACACAGCTTGATTGTTTTTTTAAACATTGGTACTTTACATACTATCTTAAGTTAGATTCTCTTGAAGTAGAGCTGAGACGGGGAGTCCCATGAGAGTAACTTATTGAGAAGTGACTAGCGAAGGGGAGGGAGGGAAGCAGGACAGGGCGGAGGATGGTGCTGAGTAAGGACGTGGTCTCAGCTGGATTTGGCTGGAACTCTGGGGAGTGGTAGAGTTGGTCCCCTCTTGGGACAAGGGACATGGCCTTCTAGACCATCTCCCAGAATTCTCTAGGGAAGGGGAAGCTATGAATCGATAACAGCCAACATTCACGACACCTGGGCAGTGGATAGCCTGGGCTGGTGAAGGGAATCTGCAGGGAAGGTACCAACGGAATCCACATCATACACCTCCTCTACTTCTCAAAACACCTTAGAAGGGAGGCATTACTCCTCCCATTGGACAGAAAGCTGACAAAATTACATAAGGGCATCTGGCTGGGATGTGAAAAAGCTGGAATTTGAATCCAGATCTGCTAAGATCCAAGCCCAGTTCCTGTCCTCTTCATCCTCCTCCCAGGAAGAGGGAGACTCTTTCTGGGTCACTTAACCAGGAAATATCAATCCCTCTAACTCCTGAATGGGGTATCCTCTCAGGAGGAGGGAGAGCTGATCTCCACCGCTTGAAGCTACTAATGGGCCAGAAATCATGCCTGACGACTGCATCTTGGGCTCAGACCACCCAGGAACAAAAGAAACTCAAGGTCCAGAGAGGGAGGAAAAGGGATAATATATGAAAACTAAGGCAGCTATGCAAGACTTTTGTAGAGACTTGCAAAAAGCAAACAATGAAGTGTGCATTTGCAAAAGAAACTTCAAGCCCATGAGAATTAGTTTGAAAGTTTTTACAAGGGGACACAGTTGGCTAATATATATCCTGTAGGAACCTCTGTCTCAGCTGCAGAGATAAAGAAAATAGTGTTTCAAGAGAAGGTTAAAGAGCAGGTTTTTAACATGATAAAACTGGACTTTCTGGAAGCAAACATCTTCCAGAAATGGCTCCCTGTTTACATATAGAGCTTTGCACAAAATGGGAGCCCAATAAACATCTGGTGAATAGATGAAGCTTGTTTTTAACCGTATTTACAAAATGCATTTCATGCCATTTAGAGTGTTTATCCTCTGAATCCTCTATTAGCTATAAGCCCTTCATTTGCCCACATTTATGTCAATCCTTCAATAATTGGAACAATTCCTACAGTGGATGAGGCCACACACCATGACTGGGTGTTCATGTGCAAATGTGCATATGTGAGCTCAAGTAAGCATTCCAGGGAAAAGACTGGAAGGAAAGACACAGAACTTTTGCCATTAAGAACTAGAGGACTTGTCCACTGATAGATGAATGGATAAAGAAGATGTGGCACATATATACAATGGAATACTACTCAGCCATAAAAAAGAATAAAATATTGCCATTTGCAGCAACATGGATGGACCTAGAGATTATCATACTAAGTGAAACAAGCCAGACAAAGACAAATATCATATGATAGGCCTTATAAGCAGAATCTAAGAAAATGATACAAATGAACTTATTTACAAAACAGAAACAGACTCAGACATAAAAAAAAAAACCTATGGTTGCCAAAGGGGAAAGGGAAGGAGGGATAAATTAGGAGCTTCCGATAAGCAGATACACACTACTATAGGTAAAACAGATAAACAGCAAGGACCTACTGATACAGCATAAGGAACTATATTCAGTAGCTTGTAATAACCTATCACGGAAAAGAACCTGAAAAAGAATACACGTATATGCACATATATATATATATATATATATATATATATATATATGTGCGTGGGTATGTATATATATAAAATAAGTGAACCACTTTGCTATACACCTGAAACTAACACAACATTGTAAATCAACTACACTTCAACAATAAAAAAAAGAAAGAACTAGAGGCCAGTTGAGCCCCACCAAGCCACGGGAGCTGCAGGTCCCAGAGGAGTCTTATTCTTCAGCAAAATCAGCATGAACTACATCCCACATGCTTCCCATATGTGATAGCTTTGCAGTGCCTCCCATCAACAGAGTCTATTTCCCCATTCCTTAACTCTAGATTGGCCCTGTGACCTGCTTTGATCATATTCTAGAATGTGCTAGAAGTAGTCATATGCCAGTTGGAAGCCTAGACCTCAAGAGGTCTTGCAGCTTTGGCTCTTGCTGTTCTAGGAACCCTTCTCCCATCATGTGAACAAATTCAGGCTAGCCTGCTGGAGCACAAGAGATCATCTGGAGTAGAAGGGAGCCCCCATACCAATCAGCCCACAGCCTACCTGGCTGCTCACTGCTGCCACTTAAATGATCCTAGACATGATCAGAAGATCCACCCAGCTGAACTCAGTCAACCTCCGACCCATGGAATCATGAACTAGATAAATATTTGTTGTTTTAAGCCACTAAGTTTTGGGGGTGCATGTTACACAGCAAAAGCTAACTGATACACTATAAGAAGTCTAGATTGTAATTGCTAAGTCTGCTCAAGTCAAGGTTGGATTGTGCCACCACGTGGACTCAGGGAATCCTGATATCTTCTTTACAAAGTTCTAAGGACCCTTAGGAAGTCCAACCACCTTGTTCCACTGTTAAGGAAATGCATTCATTACATAAATATTTCCTGAGTGCCTCCTTTGTGCCAGGCATTATGGCCCGACAGGGGGGCACAACAGTGAATAAGAAAGACCAGATCCTGCCCTCAGGGAGGTCACAGTCTAGGGTAGAAACCAGATGTTAATCAAGTCATCCCACAAATAAGCAGACAACCACAGTGACAAACACTGTGAACTAAAAGGACATGGTACCATGAGAGAGAATTACGGAGAAGGGATCTACTTTGGATTTGGGGGTCACCAAGGGCTCTCTAAGGAAGTGACATTTAGGCTGAAGCAAGTTAGTGGCAGCCTTGAGGTGGGAACGGAGTTCTCCACAGACACAGCAGGGTAATGTATGGAGCTTTGAGTCCCAGTCGTGTGGGTTCAAATTCCATCCATACAGCTCCCTGGATGAGTCAATCAACATCCTCGAGCCTCAACTGCCTCATCTATGAAATGGGGTTAATGATACTGTCTTCCTCATGATACTTCTCAAAGCTGTCTCAGTTGAAATAACCGCTGAGAAAAGAGCAAACTGTCGAGTGTTGGGTGAACAGTTGAGGCTGCTGCTAGCGACTTGTGGAGGACATTTATTTGTCCTGCACCTCCTCTTGGAAGGACTGTACCCCCCTCTGCCCAAGCCTAGAGCAGACACGGAGCCCCACTGAGTCCCACTTGCCCTTTTTGGCGTAAGCACCGTACCAACCCTCTCCACTAGCGAGTGAGCCAGAGCCAATCCAGCCCTGGTTCTGAGAGCCAGGGCTCAGGATGTTCGTAAAACGCAACTGAAAGGACTCAGATAAGATGTTCAGGGGTAAGCTCTGGTCTTGGGAGACAACCACATTTCCAAGAGGATTATGGACAATTAAACGACTTCTGTGATCTCAAATGAGCATTTCCAGGACGGGAGTCTTGCCCACCAGTTCTTGCAGCTTGGCACAAGTCAGTGCAATGTCAAGGCAGCTTTTCAGCAGGCTCCCCCACCCCGTCCAGTGCTCACATGGTCACAAGCCAGAGAAGGGGCATGGCTTGGCGCACCCTGCGGTGGCAGGGGAGGGGGCTGCGGCGCCCTGCAATGGAGCTTCCACACCGCACTGGGACAACAGTATCTCCCCTTACTGGCAGTGTTTCCTAAGGATCACAAGCCCATGTCTTTCTCATCTGTGTCCGTCACAGAACCTCTCAAATAGTGGGGGACGTAAATGTTTGTGAATTAATAGGTTTCTGTTTCCCCAGCTGGAAAATGTGGTCCCAGCCACCCAACGTGGACTGCCACGACCGCCACAACTACATAGCCAGAGAGGGAACCGCAGCTCCAGGACAGGCTTGTCCTCCAGCTCCCCAAGTTTTTCAGCAGCTATGAAACCCTTTTGCCCTCCATCCAGCACCCTGAGCTGCTGCCATCCTGCAGGCACCACTGCTTTAGGGAAGCATCTTCCAGGATGTTTGTGGGACCCTCCTTGGAGCCCCAGACTGCAGTGAGGACCCTCTCTGGCATCTGAGTTATAGTGAGGATGCTCCAAGCTGAGAGAAATCTTAATTTTCAGAGACCAGGCTCTCCGTGGAAAATCTGTCCAACTGGTGTCTGGGACTCCCACGGGGCTGGGCTGGGCTGGAGACGGTCTTGCCCAGGGATGACTCAGCCCCCTTCCCCACCAAGAAAAGCCGCACAGAAAGCCTCCACTCTTCTCCCTTTTCACCAAGTCCACAACCCTCCGCAGTGACGTTAGATGACACCACATGGGCAGGAGAGCCCCAAATGTTGATACATGGGTGTAACCACCTCCACACCAATGTCTGCCCCCACGGGTGCTGTGTGGTGACAAGAGACAGGTAGCACCGGGGAGCATGTGACATCTCTATTCACTGTCACTGAAAATGTTCCCTCTATGCATGGAGAATGCAGACAACACTTTTCGAATTTTATCCAGTTTTCAGTGATGCCCATTTTAAGCCAATAGTAGCCAGGTAGTTGATTTACAGAAGACACTACAGTCCCAGTTTGTCCATTCGAAGGGAAACTCAATTGACCTTGTTTTTTTTTAAATCACAAGTTTATATACTTGGTTCAAAAAAACTTATAAAGGCATTTTTTTTTCTGTTAAACAATTATAGTCTAACACTAATATGGCAAACTCACCAGCAGGAGAACAATGACATCAGTGATTTAGACAGCAACAGCTGGATGTTACAATCAACTGATACTCTTGATCATTCTGAGAGAGAACAGTAGTGGGCTGTGCTCCCTGCTCTGCACCCCTCCTCCCACCACACCCCGGGAGCAGCTCAGCTCCAGCCAGCCCAAGGCTGGATGGGGAGGATGGGGCACCCACCTGGCTGGTTGATAGGAGCTCTGGGTTTCCGTCACTCATCCCCACGTAGGCACTCTCACCATCAAACTGGAACAGAGAAAGAGAGAGGCAGCTCTGATGAGAATGTTCCCAAGAAGAGCCCAGGAGAAGCCAGAAGAGGTCAGGGGACTAAAAGCACCAAGGGGGAAATGACTATGGAGCCTGGAGACGCAAAGATTGAGCCCAAGATGCCCAGTCCCCATTTCAGCAGGGCTCCCTCTACGGTAGAAGGAACAGTCCTCATTCTGTGGCCTCTGAGGGCTTGGGTTAATCACACTTAGGATGCAGACAGGAATATGTTTCTGCCCTTTATACCTTGCCCATAGATACTGCCTTGTTAGATACTGAGCTTCCCTGAAAGTATGCAAATATTTCTCCTGGCCAAAATGACATCAGGCTCTCAGCTAGATCTGGAATTCCACAGGCTGGGGGAAGCAAGATCTCCAGAACCTTGGGATCAAGGACAGCCTGTCCCCAACCCATCCTCCAGGTCTTACCATCCCAAGTGGCTCTGCCCTCTCACCTTTGACCCTTGGACAGTAAGGACTGTGGTGGCAACCATGTACAGGAACTACACCCTGTGTTCTAAGCAGCTGCCAAGGCTGGATTTGGGAAGATCTGTCTGTAAGAGAGAGCAGGTATAGCAGGAAAAGCAGGGGCTTTGGGGCCACTGGCTCCCCTTTTCCCTGATGTGTGATCTTGAGCTGGTGTCTGAACTTCTGAGGTGCCTTGTCTGTCAAATGGGGATAATGACAGTAGTCTTCTCTCCATGGGATGCTGCACTGAAACGTGCAAAGCACTTCACTCAATTACAGTTCCCTTCCCTTGAGACAAGTGTCTTGGGTCGGGTTCTCTAGAAGCAGAGCCTGAGACACGGGTTCAAATGCATGTGATCTTTGAGAAGTGCTCTTTAGAAATAGATCTGTAAGGGAGAGAGAGATCAGGATGGGACAGGGGAAGGAACTAAGCAAGGATGTGGTCCCGGCTGGAGACTCTCTGTAGCCTGATCCCACTGCAAGCTCTGGGGTATGGATGGTACCGCAGAGTTAGTCCCAGCATGAAGCAAGAGGCTGGGCTTTTGCAGCTCATGTACATCAGTCATTGGCTGTGGACTGCCCTTAAGGGACGGGAGTCACATCCTGAGAAGGGTGGCCCCCATTTGGCCAAGGACAGTTCTCCAGAGAATTATGCCAGCTGTGAGCCAGTTCTAGCCAGTGCTCACAGCAGATGGGAGAAGGCTGTGCTGGACAGTGAAGGGATCTGGCGGGGAGGGTACCAACAGCAGCTGGCCATTTTATTGTAATTGAAAAAAATTTTTTATTAGGTTATATTCACATGGTTCAAAATTCCCAAAGTACAAAAAGCAACAGAGTAAAAAGTCGTCTCCCCCCACTTCCCAGGTATCCACTGCCCTTCTCCAGAGACAACCACTGCATCTACCAGCTTCCTGTGCATCCTTTCAGAGATAGTCCCCGTATAGACATTAGAGTCAGTTCTCTCACATAAATGACAGCATACCACGCACACCATTTGGCATCTTGTTTTCCTCCTAGCAACACATCCTGGAAAGTGTTTTCTGTCAGGACATAATTGTGTTTTCTGGTACCTAGTATGCCACGGCGTGGCTGTAACATACATATTTAACTAGTTAAGCGCATGGACAATTGAGTTGTTTCCAGGCTTCTGCTATTCCCACATTGCTCCCGTGAATGTCTGTGTACATCCGTCACTTCGCATGGGTGTGAGTCTATCTGTAGGATTAGTCTGTATAATCACTGCATCCAACTGTGTGCATCTGTAATTTGGATGGACGTCACCAGCAGCCCTCATGGAAGCTGGAAAAGTCCACATTCCTTCAATCACGAGTTCATCCGGATCCTCTTCGCTCAGACAGGTTTTCCTCACAACCGGCTCGGACACCAGCCTCCTACTGCTGCAGGCTCTGGTGCCCACCATCCCTGACTCCCTTACCCTGCCTGCCCTCGTTCATCGTTCCACGGCCCCTTTACCTTCTAGCTCTCTACGTAATTTACTTATTTACCACGTTCATTGCTTACAGTTGGATTTCCCCTATGAAAATGGAGGGCCCTTGAGGTCAGGGGTCCTAGTCTGTCTGTACACAGATGCCTCTCAAATACCTAGAATAGTGCCTGGTACAGAGTAGATACTCAATAAATGCTTGTTGAATGAATGAAGCAACCACATCACTCACAGTGTCTTTTACCAGGCCAATCTTTCCATCGGGGTAGTGGGATTAGGGTTTATATCCAGGTGCCTTCCCAACACAGGGATGAGCAGAGTCCTTTGGTGACTACTGGTTTAGCAAAAGAAAAGGCCGTGCCATGCCGAGAGTATGGGCATGACCCTGAATGCAAGGCTCCATCTACCACACTGTACCCGGAGCTCAGGCTTCAAGGCTCTGCTCAAAAACCACCTCCTCCAAGAGGCCTGCCATGCTTTCACCTCCTTTGGCTGTCCCTCTAACAACATCTGTCTTCTGTCCCAGAGTGGGAACATTGTGGAGGCTGGAACTATGTCCTGGTCATCTCCAAATCCCCTAATGCCTAGCACAGACTGGCATCAGGAACAGGACTATGACTTGGGCAGGGTGGAGCGCTCTCTGTAAAAGCTCCTGGGTACTACCTGATGTGTCACCATGGCTACATATTCTTCGATAAAAATGAGACCTTTTTAAAAATCACGCATAATTTATAAGTATGTTCTAAAAGAAAGAATGATGGGAAGTGGAGGAGGACTAAATTTAACCAGGTATTTGAAACACTTTATAAAGCAACAGTCATCAAACAGCATGGTATAGATTAAAAATACAGGGACATGTATTAAAAGAGCAGAGGGAAAGATGTCCCCCCAAATTCTGTGTAATATCCCATTATGAACTGCTGGCTAGAACGAAGCCACCTTGGTCTGCTCTCTCCCCTGATGTGCACAGCAGGCAATGAACAAATATTTGGTGAATAAATGAATACACTTGACACAGAGCAAAATGCTCTCCATAAAAGAGCTCAGTTAACCCTCACAACAACCACTGTTTCAAACTAAGGAAACAGGTTGAGAGGATAAACAGTTGCCTAAGATCACGCAGTTAGGGAGATGCTGAACTGCAGACTGGTCTGCTTGCTTTCTGTGCTTGGTCTCTCCCACGAGGCTGTAAGCTCCTTGGCAGCAGGGATCAAGCCTGGCTGCGCATCCTGCACATCCCCCGCCACCACATAACCAATCATTCCCGGGGGCCTGGCACATAATAGGTGTTTGATGAGTACATGTTCATGGTTCTCATAGGGAGGAATTACCCACAGTGAGCAGTGGGGAATGGCACTGAGAATGTGAGGAACAGAGACCCTGGATTTTGAGGTGGGTGTGCTGGGGGTAGGGAAGTGGCAGTGGGTCCCCATGAGGTCATCAGAGCCCCCTCAAGTGGGCTTCTTCCTTCACTTGTTTATCTGAACAAGAAAGAGTGGCCATATGCCAGAGCAAATCTTGCTTCCTGCTTCAAGGAAAATCTAAGAAGTTGGCAGAGGTTCCCAAGACAGGGCCTGGGTCAGCCTCCATTGGGTCACCCCGGGTGCTCTGCATGGTGCCCTGGAGCACAGCACTCAGGACCCAGCTACTGAGCAGGTGTGAACAGAGGCCCAGAGGCGTGCTTGGTGGGAGGTGGGGTGTCTGTTTCCTGCCTACCTCTGCCCAGCATTCTACCACCTCCAAGCTCTTGTAGTGGGAAGGAAGGAGGGACAGGGACCCTGAAACCTCCCGGGCTTCCCGTGGGTTGGCCCCCAGGGCCCTAAGGCCTGGTGCTTACCCCATCAGCCCTCCTCTTGGTGGGGGGTGCTTTCTGGAGGAAAGAACTTGCACACCAAGGGGAGAAGTCACAAAGCCTAGATACTGAACACTCACCTCCTCCTCCACTTGCACAGAAAAGCTCGAAAACACCCATAAAGACTCCACCTTACAGCACTGATGCTGAGTGAGTTCATGAACACACAGGTGTACGACACACGCAGTGTGCCCAAGCATGGCGACAACATATGCATCACAAACTGGTGGGGGCCTATGTCACACACAACACAGCGTTCAAGACAGGACTCAGTTACATACGCACTACATGCATGGGTAACACCAACCATCAGAGACAAAGGTGTCCAGAGCACAAGCATCAGTGTACACAGCACAGACCCTGTACACAACTGGCACCCAACACCCAGAGCCTGCACACACGGGAGGGAGGGGATGCCCAGATGTGAATAAATACACCACCCATCTGCAACTGAATACATATGCAGCTCACAGAAACGCGCACACAAACACACATGACACGAGCATGTAGACACACAAAGACACCCAAGAACTTAAATTCTGTGCACATTTCAGTTTCTCAGTTCCTCAGTCAAAAAATCTTTTTTTCACACCACACAACATTCCACATGCTTTAAAATGTAAAAAAAAGAAGTGTGTGTGTGTGTGTGTGTGTGTGTGTGTGTGTGTGTGTGTGTTGGGAGGGGAGGGAACAACGGTCTAAGAATTTCCATGAAATGCCAGGAGAACATCTCTTACCACTGACTGGAATAGATTAATTTTCCCCATTTCATATTCTAATTATAATTCCTTTTCCCATCGCCATCTTCAGTCGTCATTACAGCTGGAAGATTGTTCTGTGAAAGCCAGCCCTTCATCTTCTCTTCCCAAGAGTTTTGTCATGGAAATGAGTTTGGGAATCTGAAAGAATCCACATTTTTGCAAATAGCAAATGTGTGGGGATAACCCTTTCATGACGGCCACCAAGGAGAGGCTTCTGAAGGGTCTGTCTCTCCCCACAATGTGCGGTTCCCTTGATGAGAAGGGCAGCTGGTCCTCTAGTCCAGTGGCCCCCAACCTTTTTGGCACCAGGGACCGGTTTCATGGAAGACAATTTTTCCACGGATGGGGGCGGGGTGGGGGTGGGGGGAATGATGGTTCAGGTGGTAACGTGAGTGATGGGGAGTGATGGGGAGCAGCAGATGAAGCTTTTTTGCTTGCTCGCCCGCCGCTCACTGCCCACTGGTACTGGTTCGAGGCCCAGGGAGTTGGTGATCCCTGTTCTAGTCCAACAGCCACCTCCCCAACAAGCACAAAGAAAAGAATAGGTCCCTTTTCTATCTTTAAGCAAACTTAGCAAATAGGCAGCCAAGGTGAAAGGTGAGACGTCCTGATTTTAGCGAGTCAGATGATGCTAGTTCCATCTGTGATATCTTGGACAAGCTCCGTAACTGCACAAAGCCTCAGTTTCTTTATTCTGATGACCCACAGAGTCACTGACTCATAGTAGGTGTAAATGAAATATCTGTGGGATGGACAAATGTGATAACTGAGTAGACGAACAGATGGAAGGAAGGGAGGGAATGAAGGATGGGATGGATGGATGGATGCATGGATGGATGCACGGGTGATGAATGGTACAAATCAGTACAGTCCCATAGAAATATAAAGCAAGCCACATGTGTAATATAAAAGTTTCTAGTGGCCACAGTTAAAAAAAAAAAAAAGGACTTCCCTGGCAGTCCAGCGGTTAAGACTCCGTGCATTCTGGACTGTCACTCAGCCATAAAAAGGAACGAAATTGGGTCATTCGTAGAGATGTGGATGGACCTAGAGACTGTCATACAGAGGGAAGTAAGTCAGAAAGAGAAAAACAAATACAGTATCATATATTAACACATATATGTGGCATCTTAAAAAATGGTATAGATGATCTTATTTGCAAAGCAGAAATAGAGACACAGACGTACAGAACAAATGTATGGATACCAAGGGGGAAGGTGGGATGAACTGGGAGATGGGAATTGACATATATACACTACTATGTATAAAACAGATAACTAATGAGAACCTACTGTAAAGCACAGGGAACTCTACTCAATGCTCTGTGGTGACCTAAATGGGAAGGAAATCCAAAAAAGAGGGGATATACGTATAGCTGGTTCACTTCGCTCCACAGCAGAAACTAACACAACACTGTAAAGCAACTATACTCCAATAAAAATTTTAAAAAATGACTCCGAGCTTCCAATGCAGGGAGAGCAGTTTCAATCCCTGGTTGGGGAACTAAGATCCCACATGCTGACCTGTGTGGTGCAGCCAAAAAAATTTTTTTAATTAAAAATGAATTTAAAAATAAATAAATAAATAAACTTTAAAATATAAACAGGTGAAATTTTAAAGACATTCTATTTAACCCAATATATTAATAATATTATGATTTCAATGTATGATCAATAGGAAAATTGTAAACGAGATGGTTTACAGTCTTTTTTGGGTACTGTCTTTGAAATCCAGTGTGTATTTTACCTTAGGGTACGTCTCAGTTTAGACTTAGTCACATTTTGAGTTCTCAAAATTCACAGGTGACTGGTGGTGAATAAAGAAGTAAATAGTTGAGATGGGTAAGATGAGTGGAAGGATGGGGGGTAGGTGTATGGGTGTGATGGATGGATGGATGAGTGGATGGGGGTTGGTGAGATGAGTGGTGTAGGGAATGAATGGAATAGATGAGCCAATGGACAGAGATGACTCGATGGTTGGAAAGATGGAATTAGAGGGTGGGATGAATGGATGCATGGGTAGATGGGTGGCCGGGATGAGAGGGATGAGTTGGATGGATGAATGAGATGGGATGGCTGGGTGAGTATGAAGAGACAGGTGTGATGGGAAGATGACTGGAATGGTGGGTGAGATAAACAGATGGTTGGAATGGGTGTGTGGGATGCCTGGGTTGATGGAATGGGTTGAATGGGTGGGTGGGATAGATACATCTGGTATTTCCTACTCTATTCACACTTTCTTTGGACAATGCCATGGCTTCTTAGGGTTGCAACATGTCACTGACTCTCAAACACTCATCTTCAGACAAGTTACCTCCAGGCTGCAATACACAGTTTCTCCCTGAACATTTCCCCCATTTGATCCATGAGCACCTCAAGTTCAATACACCCAACACTGACCTCATGACACACGTATGAGCCTGCTCTTTCTCCGGCAGTCTGCCATCACGAGAGATGTCATCTGCTACAGAGCACACAGTCAGTACCCCTGGGGTAACTCTGGACCCCTTCCATTCTACATCCTACTGATCCAATCACCGGCAGGAGCTTTCTGCTCAGCTTCCTCCCACCCATCTTCCACCCTAGCTATCACTAGCAATCTTCTGACAATCATTTCACGGCTCAGATTAAAACCCTGCAGTGACTCCACATCATTAACTCTGGTATCCAGGACCCTCTATGACAACCAGCCCTGAGCCTCAGCTCCCACAGCATCCCTCGAGGCTGCAGGAACTTCTAGCACCCTCGCCTCTGCATACACATTGCCCCATCAGCATCCCGGAGCACCCTCCTCCTTCCTTTCTCTACCCACTGAAACCCAGCTTTTCCCAGGTCTTTTTTTTTTGGCTATGCCCACCAACCTTAACAGTCCTGCTTGCTTTATAAACCTGTATTCCTGGGCCCAATCTTAAAGCCCCCATCTCAAGCCAGCTTTGGATTTAATTCAATTTCCATGTATAGTGTGATAAACTGACTGGGGAACAGCATTGATTCTTGAATAGGAGTATCGGTTCCACCACTTATTGGCTGTGTATAACCTTGGATTTAACTTCTCTTTGCCTTAGTTTCCTCATCTGTAAAATGGTAATGATGGCAGTTAATTACTACTGTGTTACAAGGTTTTTGATACCTGTTACAGAAATCAGATATGAGTTAATATCTGTAACATAATACATAATAATGGTACTGACTTTTTACAGGTGCTTAATAAATGTTATCTTTTATTATTATATGCTAAACTATTACCCCCTCATCAGCCCCAATCCCCCTCAGTCTTGCAGAGAACCATATCTCCTGTCACTGAGGCCATCAGATACACCCTCAGCTCTCTCCCCTCCTCCACTATTAACATCACACCCATCCGGACCTCCTTTCCTTCAGCCTAAATAGGTGAAGCGTCTCCCTCCTGTTCAAGGTGAGCCCTTTCACTTTGACCCCATCTCTCTCATGTCTTCCTCTCATGCATTTCCACACATGGTCCTAGGCCTAAGACCTAATTTAAATGTGCTGAGGCAAAATGAAATCAGTCAATGCCCTTGTATCAGGTACCAAGCACCTACAATGTACTGAGTAACACACTCCCAACACTGGGGGTTTTCAGTAAACAAAGCTTGTCAGAAGACACTGAAAAGAGGAAAAGCAAAGGGATTCTGAGGTCACAGAAGGGGCAACAGCCATTGTGCATTGACCGGTATCTAGTGATTGTTTACTATGTGCCTGACATCGTACGGACACCAGGCATACTGTAATGATGATGACACAGCCCCTCAAAGAGCCCCCAGTCCTTTGGAGAAGCTTGGGCAAATAAAACGTTCCTACTCTCCAGATCTGAGAAAGGAAGACAGGCCATTCTTTGGCCACAGTCCCACAGCAGCAACAAGTAACCATAAACCTTGTTTGAAGCTCATCCCAACTGGTCAGTGACAGTTTTGCACCCACCCAGCCTCTGAAAGTCAAGTGATCAATAGCAGTCTCGCTCCAATAGCTGGGGGTCAGCCTTTCCCAGAGCCTCCTGCTTCTGAAAGTGCCCCCATCCCAGGACTCCATGCTTCCCCAAACTCTACAAAACTCAGCTCTTGCTTGATTTGGACAGACTAGCTTTGCAAAGTCCAGCAATGAGTTCAGCATCTTGTTTCTGATATGCAATGATGGCCTCATCTTTGACAAATGTGACAATGGTAGGATAAAGTTATCACAGAGGACTGGCAAAAGGGGAAGGGCCTTTCAAGAGAACTACCCTGAAAAGGGTAACTTGGAAGCCCCATGATGGAGAATACATAGGAGTTGGCTAGGCAAAGAGCAGGGAACATGACACCTGAGGCTGCTGTGGGCACAGGCCAGTGGGCACCTACTCTATTCCAGACCTCATCCCAGAGCTATGCCTGGCCATCTCATTGGAAAGCCCCAGAATTCCCAAGGCTGCATGACCAACCCCATGTAGAGGTGAGCAAGGCAAGGCTAGGGTGGCTGGGGACCTTGCCCAAAGCTACCCAATCAGTTCTGAATCTGCCCTTGACTTCAGGTACCAAAGCAACAGTTGTTCTGTAGAAGCTGCTGTCCCTCCCCTCTGCACAGAGACACAGATCAAAGACCAAAGATGCACAGTCCTCACCCTGGCCCATTGCAGACACCAAGAGATGCACCTCATGGAGATCTAAAGAGGAAACAATCAAAGCAGCCTACACTGCTCCTGCCTTCCCCCACGCTGGGCCGTGAGAACACTTGTTCTGCACAGATAAAACACAGTTCAAAAGTATAGAGGCAGCAAATGTGGCAGCTGCACTCTGGGCCCTGCCGAGAGTGCGGTTTTATGTGGAAGTCTCACAGAGAGATACACATCAGATCAGGGAGATGGTGGGTGAGGGGGCAGAGAGGCGCTACACAGAGAGAGCAGGACAGGGACAGGATCTCAGGTTCAAACTCTGACCAGGCCCTGTATGCTTAACTCCAGGCCCACCATTACTTAAAGAAGGGTAGTTACAAATGTGGGCTCCAGTGCCAAGCTGCCTGGGTTCAAATCTTGTGCTTGCTTTCCAAGCTGTGCAACTTTTTTTATTTATTTATTTATTTATTTTTTATTTTTTTGGGGGGGTACACCAGGTTCAATCATCTGTTTTTATACACATATCCCCGTATTCCCTCCCTTCCTTAACAACTTTTTAACTAAGTTACTCTGTCTCAGTTTCCTCATCTGGAAAATGGGTATGACTATCATTTGGATTAAATTAATTAACTTATGTGCTTGGAACATTGCCTAGTACAGAGAAAGCACTCAAAATTGTTAGCTATTACTTATATTACTATTTAATCCTTATAACAACTGTATGAGGTTGCTATAATTGCTTCCCTTCTGTAGATGAAGAAATTGAGTGGGGCTTCATAAACCTATGAGGTCCTAAGTGTGGGAAAAACGCCTCATGCCTCCAGCTACCATATGTAATTTGAAATAAAATTTGTAAATTAAAATCCTCGTAAGATTCCAACTGGGGGCTAATTTTTCCCATGACGATGACTTTTGTGCTTTGTTCCTGAATATCAAATATTTCTCTCCAAAAAAACTTTTTCTCCTTATCAGTGCTCTGCTAGATGTGACACACCTTCTTATTCTGCTCACTAAGAAATGCAGTGCTCCCAGAGAGGTTAGGGGATCTGCCCAAGGCCACACAGCCCAGACGTGCCCGAGCCGAGTCTGCAGTCCAGGCTGCTGTACCCTCAAAAGCCCACGCTGGCTTCCCACCCCCACTGTTTCCAAGCCACGTGAACCAGAGCAGGGGACCTCATGACTCTGGGCCAGGGGCCTTGTCTACCAGAAAGGAGAGACAATGCCTTGGGTATGGCCTGATGGCCTGCCAGAGAGGCCCACTAGCAAGCCCAATGTTGTGGCCACCGCAGGACCTGCCTCCCCATCACTGACAAGAGTCGGCTAGGATGGTGCCACCTGTTTTATCAATAAAAACTATCAGGAGGTATTGTAAAGAGACAGTGATCAATCCAACTGTGGTGGCAGAGTGCTACCAGGCACCTGGCTCCTCCGAGAGGGGGGAATCACTGCCCCTGTTTTACAGACAAGGACACAGGGCCTTCCCAGCTCGCTCTGACCATCCTTCTTCTAGACCTGGGCTGTCTGGTGTGGTGGCCATTGAGAACTTGGAATACAGCTGGTCCAAACTGAGAGGTGTTTACATGTAAAACACATACCAGGTCTCAAAGACTCAGAGCAACAAAAACAACCAAAGACTATAAAATGCCACCTCGGTAAATTTATATTGATTACATGCTGAAATGATAACATTTGTGGTATATGGGGTTAACTAAAATATATTATTAAAATTAATTTCACCTGTTTCTTTTTACTTTTTAAAATGTGACTTCCAAAGAATTTGAAATTATGTAAGTGATTTGCATTATATTTCTATTGGACAGCGCTGGTTGAGATGCTGTCCCAGCCACTACCTGCTCCAGACCCAGAATCTTGGAGAGAGCAATAGCTGAATCCAATTCTCCATGAAAGACACGGGGATACTGAGGCCTGTAGAGGGAGAGTGACATTTAAGGCAAGAGGCTGGTACAGAGGCATTTGTTCACTCAACAAATAGTAAGTTCTAAATGCTGGGATACAGCAGAGGACAAAATGTGGAGCCACAGCCCAGACCAGAGGTGACACGGTGATGATGCAGGTTTCCTCACCCGGCCAAGACCCCTGGGGCCCAGGGCAGCTGGACTTGGCACCAACCCTTCAGGTCCCATTGTCAGCTCAGATCACAAAGCTCACAGCCTGGAAGACACGACGAAACTCCAACTCCAACCTGGAGCAGATCCACCTCAAAGACCACTGCTGAGGCCCCCAGCAGCTGCCAAGATTTCCTGATGGGCAGGGTCGCTCAGTGGCCATAGCATGGCCACCTGGCAGCACTGTGATTCTGCCACTGGTGGTAGCTTACACACCGTCCGCTTTACCGCAGATTTATGGCAAAAATTATCCTCTCTCTCAGCTCCATTTAAAGCCATTTGGAGCTCGCTCCCATCCCCGATTATAAATCTAATTGCACATTCCAAACAGACAAGCACTCATTAAGCTTTAATTATGCACATGTTGTTTTCAACAAACATTTTCATTTGGCCGCTGTGAGGGGGAACGGTTCCAAGGGGGCTGCCGACGCTGCCTGTGGCTGGAGGGAGCTAGGGCCCGAGAAGTGGGTCAGGGTGCGGTCCGTCCAAGAGCAGGGCCGGGACCCCGTCAGGTCTGGCTCGTGACTTGATGGCCTTCCACCAGGCTTCTGCTGCAGGAGATGCCAACGTGCATGCTCTCAGCTGGTTCCACCCGCACCCCCAGTGCGCCAGTCTCATCTGAGCTGAAGCCAGTGGGCCTCTCTAGGGTGGGGAAGAGGGACCCATACTCCCAGCTCTGAAAGATAAACTCTCCCCCATCAGGAGCCATCCCTGCTCCCACCACCACCCCCCAACCCCTGCACTGCAGCTGGTGCCATCTTTCTCCAGCACCTTCCACTCCCTCATTTGTCCGCTCATTTACTCCACAATGATGGACCAAGCACAGACTTGATCAGCAGTGAGGGGCCAGTGGGGATCGCGACAGATAAGGCCCCTGTCTGGTTCTGCTCAGGTCACTCTCCTTCAAGGTCCATCTTCCCCACTGGGGAAAAGTCTAAATTCTTTTTTTTTTTTAAGTTTTTTTTTTTTTTTTGATGTGGACCATTTTCAAAGTCTTTATTAAATTTGTTACAATATTGCTTCTGTTTTATGTTTCGGGTTTTTGGCCCCGAGGCAAAGGCAGAAATAGAGACACAGATGCAGAGAACAAACATATGGACACCAAGGGGGGAAAGCGGGGTGGGGGGTGGGTTGGATATCTTAGCACCCCAACCAGGAATCGAACCCACACCCGCTGCATTGGAAGGTGACGTCTTAACCACTGGACCGCCAGGGAAGTCCCCCAAAGCCTCAATTCTTTACTGTAGCATTCAAACACTTAAGAACCTCCATCCTGCCAACCTGACCATCCAGGCTGGCCTCCCATCCGTCGCTCACAGTCCTCCCCTGTTCTGCCTTTTCGAGATGTCCTGAGATCCCGACATGGACCATGCTCTCCCACATGCCTTGTCGGCTCTGTACTCTCCACCTGCATCTCCCTTCTCACTCTGTTCCTTGCAGTTAACTCCCATGCACTCCTATGCTGGTCCCCTCCAGGAAGCCACTGCTGAGCCCACTCCTGGATCAGGCTGGCTACCCCTCTGCTTGGGGGAAGCTATGGACGCATTTATTGGACCCTAATGCTATAACCAACTGCCACATGTCTGGCTCGTAAGACCCGCCTGCCCCGCTATTTCCCCACAGCGCCCTCTGCTCCAAGGGTGGGGAGGGAGGCACCCACTCGCTGTGTGGCCTTGAATAAGGCCTTCCTCTTTCTGGGCCTCCGTTTCCTCATTTGTACATGGAAGGGTTGAATGCGTGAGGCTCTCTGGGCCCTGTGCAGTTCAGTCAGTGTCAAGTTTTGCGGTTTGTCCAGGAGCTAGACCTTTCTCTTCCCACCTGAAAAGTGGTCTTGAAGCCACCGACCCACATTTAAATGTTCTGTCAGGACCCTTGGAGCAGATGGAGCTCACCAAGCCACGTCTGGAGTGTGCAAATGGCGCCCACCCAGAGACGGGGATCAGGGATCATGGAGAACTCTAAGGTCATTCCTCAAAGAGCTTCTGGAAAAATAAGCAAGCAAGATAAGTGCGTATTTTAAAATGGATATCAAGCTCCATTCACATCTGGTGGTTCCCTGTTGTTTTAGGGCAGGTTCCCTGGAAACAGACTCAGAGTGAAATCTGCCAGTTGGAAGTTTATTGGGGAGCATCACAGGAAAGCGAGGGAAGCAGGCAGGCAGACGGCAAGTTGAACTGTGATGCAGTCACATCGGAGGCCTCAGCCCACCCCAAGGAGACTCTCGAGCTGGGATGGCTCTGCAGAGATGTCCCAAATTGAGCCAGGAGCCATTGCATTCCCAAGTGGGCCAGCCATTGGGTCTAGGCTGCCCCAGGGGAGGGTGACTGATAATCTTGGACAAGGCCTGTCCTTCCACCAAAGCCAATACGCAGAGAGAGACTTGGCTGCGAGCGGCAGCAGCCAACGCTCTTCACAGCTGGCAGAACAAGCGTCTCAATCGAGGAGGGATCTCGGTGACTTACAGCAGCATCCACTACAGCTATGATCGTTTATTCATTTTAACTAATCTGTGCAGCATTTACAGCCTGCTTACTATATGTCACGCACTCTTTTAATCGATTTACCAGTTTAACTCATACAATCCTTACAACAACCCTAAAAGGTGAGTTACTACTTCTAAGGCTCCCATTTTACAGATGAGGAAACTGAGGTCAAGTGAGGTTGCCCAAGGCCACACAGCTAGTAAGTGGTGGAGTCAGGATTCAAACCCAGGATGTCCACCTCCAGAGCTGATGCCCTCACGATGTGGCTTTGCCCTGCCGCTCAGAAAGGCACAGAGCTACCCACCCATAGCCTCCTGCCCAGAGGCTGGACTGTGGTCAGCGGTCTGGAGCCTCGGGCTGCCCAGAGCAGCCAGAATTTGTGCTTGACAATTATCTGTCATCCGAGTGGTTGGGAACAAGTCCCAAAACTGATCCTTGCCAAAGACAATTAACTGAAAGCCACATGAGTGTATGTCGGGGGGACTGTGGCTTGGGGTTGGGTGGCGGGGGAGTGAGTGTGACTGAGACAATGAGAAGCAGATGATTTGGAAGATATTTTCTCCCCAGCGCTACAAAACAAGCCCTCAATCATGCCACAAAGGGCTGGTATTGTTGGAAGGGAAATATGTCAACTACAGTGTTCAATCGTGGGGTGGTTTTAAAAAAAAAAAAATGAAAAAAGAAGGAAAAGAAAAAAAATCTTTTGAAATCATAATTTGACCTAGAAAGGTTTTCTAGGTCACCTGAACTTGGCACTTATGCCTCTAACCCCAAAACCTAACACAGACAAAGTACCAAGTTCACTTCCTTCTGTCAGTACCAGATAACACAGGAAATGATGTTTGTAAACACTGCCACTATGTTTTTTAGCGCTGTATTAAAATCAGTCCTTGGACTTGGGAACCGGGAGAACACTGGAGCAGAGCAGTTTTGGAAGCCCATATTCCACACTTAGCTGCTGTGTGGCCGTGTGGCTGTGTGGCCATGTGGCCAGGGCAAGGACCTCACCTCTCTGATTCTCAAATGCCTCTGCTGTAAAATGGGAATGGGACTGGCAGTGTGCGGGCACACGGAGGTGCCCTAGAAAGGCTGGATCCCTCTGTCACCCCTGCCACCTGCCTAGGCTGAGGGCCAGCCCTCTCTTCCTGACTACGGAACCCCTACGCCCCAGATCTGGGCTCTCCCTGGAGACCCTGCAGCCCAGAAGCCAGGAGGGCAGTTAGGACATCTGTCCTAACAGGACTTTTCTCCCCAGACAACAGAAAGAGAGAGAGCAAACCCCACCCCAAGGCAGAGCGCGTGCCAATGAGTTCTTCAAATTCATCTCCACTTACAGAGTCACCCAGTTTACGATAAATTATAGAACCCCGGGGCTAACAGGCTCTCAGAGACCTTCTCATTATCCCACTGGGGAAACCGAAGCCAGGGCTGGCAGATGGCCCCCAGTGACTGGCAACAGCATGCCAGCGGTTACAACTACCACATTCCTGGGGTCCCCGAGCCTGTGCCTCCAGAAGATGACAGTCAGCCTGGTTACCCTCAAAATCCAAGGTGGTAGCAGCATCCTTGCCTTCCCCAATCCCTGACCTGAGAATTTATGATGTACCTAGCCATGCGCCAGTCTCTGAAGGTACCAGGTACACAGAAACGATTCCCAGGGAAGCTTGGGGTCCAGAGGCAGCACAGGCACAGCACGGATGACAGCTGGGGCGATGAGGCATTAGGTAGAGACTGGCCAGGTGAGACAGTTGATACACACCTGCCAGGCAGAGGAGCCACAGTGATCAGAGAGCTGGGAGCCAAGGCAGCTGGGAGGGTGAGAAACCTGGTGTGTGTGTGTGTCGCTGTGAGGCTGACTACAGCGCAGGACCCACAGGAAGCATCAACATTCACTCAAAAAAATGGTGAGAGTTTGAAGCAATATTCCTAAGAGAAGAGTAATTGGGGGAAACGGGGGGCGCCATCTACTTTGGCCAGAGATAAAACATTCTGTGAAGCAATGGTTAAATAATTAGAGCAGTGGAGCAGGGATGTCAAAGAACTTTAAATCAATGAAACAGAAGAGAAGGTGCAGGATTAGACCCAAGTCTGTATGCAAACACATTACGGTTAAGGAGGGCACTTACGTTATGCCAGGCACTGTATGACATGCTTTACTTAGGATATTTCACTCAATCTTTACAACAAGCCTACGAGGCAGATGCTATGACCCCCCTTAACAGAGGAGAAAAGCCTGATGTAAGCAGCGTGCTCAAGGCTCAAGCGTTACACGACTAGAAAGTGGCAAAGCCAGAATCTTAACTCTGCGAGCTCCAGCCCATAACAACGACTCTATTTTGTCTCTCCTTCTGGAAACAAAGAGACAAAGACCAATTATTTCAAAAACATAATGGTGATAATGGGGTTATCCTGTTCCCACTTAGGAACACTGGACTAGATGCCCATTGCAAACCACCTACCAAAATGAACTCTAAACAGATTCAAGAGTTCAGTATAAAACGTCATGTTACAGGGAAATATCAGAAAACAGAACAGAATGTTTATCAGATCTCTGGCGGCAGGATAACTTCCTCAGCCCTTGAAGCAATCACGGAGGAAGGGAGATTGACAGATTCAAATATACACGCGTTAATATCTTCTGTAGAAGGAAGCATAATAAAACCAAAATGAAAAGGACATCAGACTAAGAAAATATCAGCACCAACTATGAGACAGTTAATATATACGATGCAGAAAGGGTTCAGTCAAATTAAAGAGACAGCAAGATGCCAACAGACAAAAAGACACAGGACGCAAACAGGAAAGTCACACAGGAGGCAATCTCCAAGAGACAAATACATAGGAAAAAAATGTATGCTTGATTCTATGGAAATGGGAGCAATGTATATGAAACACACCTACTATAATGCAACTGGGATACTTCCCACCATTGCTGACGTGGAAAACAGTCTCCAGCCTACTGGAAAGGAATATGGCAGCCACCCCCAGGCTGATAGCCAGCCGGAAGCAGGGTAGATGAGTACCCAAGACTCCTGCCTGCTGCCTCAAGGGTCACCCCCTCACCACACTGCCCATTCGTCTCAAGTCCACCCAGTCTTGCTTGAAACAGCCTTCTGTTCTGAGTGCTGGGGATGGTACCAGTGATGGACAGGATACAGTCTGTGTCTTCCTGAGCATCTGGTGTAGTGAAGACAACAGGACCAGGAATTATATAAGTGGGTGATAAGTGCACTGGGAGCCAGAGTGCATGGGAGCCTAGAGACTTCTCAGAGGAGGTGGCTTCTATGCCAATCTACCTTCAGGCTGAACAGAATTAGCCAGGTGAGGGAGAAGGCACCAGATGGATGGGAGAGACTGGTGGGAGCAGCACTTGCCAAGGACAGAGGGCTGGAGAGGAGACAGTGAGAGCTGAGCTGCACAGGCAAATAGGACCTTATCATGACGGGGCTTTGCAGGACTACACAGGGTGGGGTTGGAGGGGGTTGACATCGAAGCTTAGGTTGTGAGCTGCATTTCTGAAACTGGCCTCTGGCTTCGAGCGGAGAATGGATTGGAGAAGGTAAGACTGGAGCCTGTCTAGGAAGCCAGGCAGAAACTTCTGTGATGACCCACAGGTGGCACCTGGAAGCAGGACTCTGAGCAGGGAAGAAACACATGCTAAAGCAATAATAAGTAAAAGAGCATGGCAGTGAGTCAAAAATACACATTTATATTCATGGTTAGAAAGGGAAGCAGGGTTGAAGCCAGAATAAAACCACGACAGTCTCCAGTATGTTTTCCAAAATTCAGAACTAAGAGTCTCAGAGATGAATGAAAACTGCCAAGAGCAAGGGATCACCCGGGAGTTAGAAAGGGGGGTGACTCACACAGTTTGCAAACCCTAATTTCCTCTCCTTGGTCACAGACTTCCTTCTGATTTCTTTTTCTGATGATTCATAAGAAAAAAAAATTTCCCCTTTTAAACTCAAACCAGAAATGCTTGAGCACCAGAGCTCACCCTGCCCAAGCCTTAACCTCTGCCCCTAAGCCAACAAAACCCAACTTGACCCCAGGTGACTAAAAAGTCTCTGGCTGCCAAGAAACCAAGAGGAAACAGAGGTTTCTGGCTCTGCCACGGCTGTCAAAGGCCTCCGTGGACCCTCCCAGACCCCAGGTGCGTCTTCAATAGCAACTCACATACCCGGCTCCACAGCTCCGTAGCCAGAACCCATGGAGTTTCATAATTCAGAATCTGTTTGGATTTCAGAAAAGTGAGGAAATGAAGATTCCACAAACTAGGTAGTAGCCTCTGTGGGGCCTGGGGCAACACCTGCAGTGAAAACACATTCAGATTTCTGCAGTGAATCCTATGAATGTTCACACAAGAGGGCTAAATGAAAATTACGTCTGTCAGTTTAGATCAGGCTTAGGGGCCGAATGAGTTTGCAGCATATTTACAAAATAACTGCTGGTTGCAGAGCCTTTGGATTTCCAGTAAGAGAGTTTAGAGCTGAATCAAGCACTGGGCACACATGCGCTAGGCCCTTGTTGGGACACCATCCCTCTGTATGCCCGTTTTACAGATGAGGAAACTGAGACCAGAAAGGTAAAGGAAACTGCCCAAGGTCTCACAGCTATTGGGTGACTGAGTTGGGATTCAAACCCAGATCTGATGTCTTTCCACAGGCATACATGGATCCTCCAGGCTGCAGAAATGCCAGGCAAGGCGTTTAGGATTACAGGGAACGTGGGTGGCACTGGGAGTGGGTCAAGACCAGGTGCAACAGCAACTGAGTCCCTGCAAGGTGTGTGTCTCTTCAGGCAGGCCCAGGAGCATCGGCCACCCTCACAGGCCCAGAGCTACCCGCATCTACCGCAGACACTGTTCTAGCCCCTGAAGGCTCAGAGTCCCCTGGGGCAGGCAGGTGACAAACACATGAAAGTGGCTACAATTGTAATAAATGCTGTGAAGCAAACAGACTGCAGAGATAGAAGACAGAGAGACACATACAATAAAGGGTCTCTCTCTAGAGGTGACAGTTAAACTGAGGGGGCCCTGAAGGAGGAGAAGGACCCTACCACATAGTAAGTAGGGGTGGAAGCAGCAAGTGCAAAGTCCCTGGGGTCAGCCAGCAAAAAGCTCTGGCATGGGAGGGAGGAATAATGTGGCTGGAGCACAGTAAGCAGAGGGGTAGGAGCAAGGATGAGATCGGGGGGGGTGGCAGGGTCCAAAGCATGTAGGGCCCTGGGGTCATGGTGGGGACTTGGGTTCTATCTCAAATGGGAAGCCACTGGAGAGTTTTCACAGAGGAGTAACATGCTCTGATTTCTATTTTAAAGATGATTCAAGCTGCCATATGAAAGATGGATTCCATGAGATTCCATTCTGTGAGTCTGAGTTTGCGCATCTCATCTCATCTCATCTCATCTCTCTCAATGGGTTCATGAGAAACCTTGTGAAAAGCATAACCAAGGGGTGTCTGGCAGACAGCTGACTCTTAGAAAGTAGAAGAACAAAGCCTGTGTTTTCCACCTAATCACAAATGAGGAGAACCCAGTGCTAAATCATCCACATATAAGTCACTCCTCTGCTCAAAATCCTTCAAAGGCTTCCCACAGTCCTCAGGATGAAGACCCCCCCCCCCCCTTGGTCCTGAGGTCCTGCGTGTTCTGGTTCCTGATTTCCCCGGCGCCATCCCTCATCATCTTCCACCGGACCTTTACTCTTCTGCCAATTCAACCACTCATGAGATATATCAACGTCCTTTGTCCAGAGCACAAGGTCTCCTTTCCACTGGCATTACGCGGTCTCCCCCTCCTTCCTACAACCATTCATGAGGGCTTACCCCGGGCTAGCCCTGTCCCAAACACTGAGAGGCTCAAAGAGTGGCTGAGGCGTGTGTGCATATACATGGAACAAGAATCCAAAATATCCAGCCTGGGACTTCCCTGGTGGCGCAGTGGTTAAGCACCCGTCTGCCAATGGAGGGGACATGGGTTCGATCCCTGGTCCCGGAAGATCCCACGTTGTGCAGCAACTAAGCCAGTACACTACAACTACTGAGCCTGCGCTCTAGAGCCTGTGTGCCACAACTACTGAAGCCCGTGCGCCTAGGGCCTGTGCTCCGCAACAAGAGAAGCCACCGCAATGAGAAGCCCGCGCACTGCAATAAAGAGTAGCCCCTGCTGTCCATAACTAGAGAAAGCCCATGCACAGCAACAAAGGCTCAACGCAGCCAATTAATTCATTCATTCATTAATTTTTAAAATGTCCAACCTGACTCTCTTCTCATTTTTGGGCTGGTTCTTACCCCCTCTCTCATGCATCCACTTCCTAAAGGAATATTTATTGAGTATGTGCTTGGTGCCAGACACTATTCCAGGCTCCTGAGATACAGTAGTAACCAAAGATCCCTGGAGCTTCCCTTCTGCATTGGAGACAGAATATAAACTATAAATGTAGTAAGTCACTTACTTAATATGTTGGACGGTCCTGAGTCCTATATGGAAAGAAGAAAAGGTTGGGCAGGTGAGATGAATCAGGAGTGGTGAGGTGGAGGGTATGTGACTTCAAACAGCGTGGTCAAGGTGGGCCTCAGTGAGAAAGTGACAGTCAAGCAAAGACCAAAAGGAGGTGAGGGAGAGAGCTGGGCAGATATGTGGGGCAGAAACGGCCCTTACAAAGTGGGAGTGTGCCGGTGGAGACCACTAAGGTGGGCAAAGCGAGCGAGGGGGGAGAGGAGGAGAAGCCAGAGAGGTAACAAGGGGTAGAGAGTACCCCCCAGGTGGCCGAGATTACCCCTCCCCAGAGAGAGGAAGGCAGCATTTTTCCGCCTGCCTTATCTGATGCTGTGGTCGGAGGAGCGGGTAAGGGCAGGCGTGAGGGCTGCACAGCTCTGCACATCCGAGGAACCTCAGTGGGGCCCCGGAGCAGCTGACATCCGCTCGGCCTGCGGCTTCTTCCTGTGGCTTCTGCATCTCAGGTTGCCCCGATGGCTGCTATTTTTTGCTCCTGTTTGGGGTTCAATGAAGGGCTCCTCTGTGTACGCGATTGGGGGCTGATAGGCCTGGCCCCTCCTTGGGTTTGCTCTGCTCAGAGCAACGGGGCGGGGCCATTTAAACTTTCCAAGTGCCTTTGGGGACATTTACTGTCCAGCAAGTGGGAAAGGAGGGGGAATTTGACCCTCCAAGCTCAGAGAGGTTAGGGGGCTTGTCTGAGGTCACACAGCCAAATCAAACCACACGCTGAGGATTCTGACCCAGTCTTGTCTAATAGTCTGAAGACTGTTAATTTGCAAGGGATTCTTTGCATTTACCGTCTAAAATAATGTTTCCCAAGCAGATACTCTGTGCTATCCAGTCTTCCAGAGGCATGAGGATAAAGGTACATCATACACGGCTTCAGTCCCCTCCGGGCATCACAGAACCAGTGGGGAGGACTGTGACAGATTGGGCACAGGGAAGGGGCCCCTGGCTCAGACTGTTGGGGGTGGAATAAAGTGGCAACCAGAGAATGCTTCTAGAAAGCAGAGATGCCACAACTCTGTCTGCAAGAATAAGCAGGAGTCTGAGAGGTAGAGGAAACATATTCTGGACAAAAGGGTCTGGACAAGAATAAGCAGGAATAAGCAGGAGTCTGAGGGGTATAGGAAACATATTCTGGACAAAAGGATCGGGACAAGAAGCATGATAGTTTGGTTAGCAGGGAAGGGGCTTTAGGAAGCAGCAGGACAGTGATTCTACCCGGGAGGGAAGAGGCAGAAGCTAGCTGTGACTGCAAAACCTGAGATCCGACAGGTACCCCAGCCCCTCGAGCAGGCATAGTAAGGATTTCGAAACAGATCCAGTGGCGACAAGTGACCAAGGATTCAAGCAGAGGAGTGGTTCTCGGAGATCCCTCTGGGGCCTGTGAGCAGAGCAGACTCTAAGAGGGAAGGTGGAGGCAGGGAGGCCTGGGTAGAGGCTCCCTCCAGTGTCAGGGAGTATGGCAGAGAGAGGGGTTAGGGATGACTTAAGCCAAGGAGTGGACGGTCAGGATGTTTACCAAGATGGGCATGATGGGGGGAGGGGTGCCTGGGGGTCGGGGCACATGAATTGATATAAGGACCATTTAGAGCCACCGTTCCTTCAGATGAGCCCTCTGGGGGTAAGGACGTGAAAATCAAAACTGCCTTTCTACGCTATTCCCCCATCCTTAAGGGGCAGCTGTTGCCCTGGCCTCAGTTGTTCTGTGCAGCAATTAAGACGTGCAGAAGGTGAGAATGCTGCCTGAAATCTCATATCCAGGAGTCATGAGAGCAAAGCCGGCCCATCCAGGCCCATCTGATTCGCATTCCAATGCCCATCTCAACAGACACCGAGCAGCGGGGGGCCCTGACACCCACCCTGGAAAAGAGCACTGCAGGGTCTGGGAGAAGCTGGGGAATCCACTCCCCATCTATATAATAGTTCAGGGCTTTGCCACTGTTCACACATGTGAACATTTGCCAGGCCCCCTGGCTGGACAGACACGGTGACTCCTGGGCAGCCCTCGGGCCCGCAAGGCAATCACAGTGGATGCCACAAGGACAGCTCCAGCTGTGCCCAAGCTGCCTCCTTGAGAAACCCACATCCCTGCCTCTGCTCCCAATTTCATTAATTACTGGTTTGTGGATGCACAGGGCAGTGGGGAAAGACTTGTCACAGGTGCCACTAATCATGGGAAGGAAATTAATTTCAAACATGCAATTCATCCTCCTCTAGAGGGTCCCTGCACAACCCTGATTTCCAACACAGAATAAAACAGTAGGGGTTGCTGGGTCCAGCCTGAATTATTTCTCTGAAGGAATCAGAGACCAAAGAAGGTGAAGCACTTGCCCCACTGCAAAGCAATTACATAGCGGGGTACGTACATGCAACTCCGGTTTCCCACTCCCTGGGCATCCTCACTCTTTCCTTAAATATTCAATGGGTGCCTGCTGTGTGTCACACCCTGTCAAAGGCTCTGCAGGGTCCCTTCCTCAAGAGAGATGAGTATTTTCATTTCCTGGGCACCAACAAAGTGCTTGATAGATCTTGTTTAATCCTCCTAACAATCCATTATTTTGTAGGAGAGGAAACTCTGGCTCAGAGAGGGAAGGTGACCGGCAGGAGATCACATAGCGAGCGCAGAGCAGAGCCAGGGCTCAAAGCCAAGTCTCAAACCTGGGTTCAGCTTCTGTTCTCCAGGGTCGGGAGATGTGTGGAGGTGGTAATACTCCAGCCACACCCTCCCCTCCAAGACCACTCCCTCCTCCCTTCCAAGACCTTTCTCCCTGACCCAGGGCTCTCAGCAAACACTGGGTTACTAGCTGGCTTTTTGTCTTGAGATCCCAGTTGCATTAGACAATGCTGATGACTGGTATTCAGTAAGCTGTTCAGGAAGTGTTAAAAATAAGTCAGTTCTGTTTCAAGACAGCCAGCAAGGCCCTATCATTTACTCCTCTCTCTGTCAAGAGCCCATGGATGCGACCAGAGACAGAGAAATTCACATCAGCCAAGACTGCAAAGCAGACTGTGGCCCTGCATTTGAGCTCCCCAAGAAGAGAGCCAGAACACAGAGCCTCTGACTACAAGCACAAGGGGAGAGCTCCCCAAGTCATACACGCATATGCACGTACACACACACACACACACACACACACACACAATCATCACAACACAGAAAAGCAGGCATCGGCGTCCCCTTTTATGGATGAGGAGACTGAGACTTGCAAGGCTCAAGACACTTGCCCAATGTCACAGATCGTATTTAAGGCAGAGCTGAGATTTGCAACAGGTACATAACCCAGACCCTGGTACAGAGCGGGCACTCAAGAGCTAGTTCCTCAATGGCTGGCTGGCTCCAAAGCCTTCCCAGCAGACCGGGGGGCCTGTGACCGCCCGCTGTTAGACCCAGTGTGCAGAAAGTGGAGATCACACACAGGGTACAGAAGCTCCTGTTTCTTGGTCTCTCTCAGTTGACCTGGGATACTCGGAGCTGGGGAAAGTGGGCCCGAGAGGGTGGCTTGCATTTCTGGGACGCACGTGCATGCAGCCGGGTTTGCAACAATGACTGTGGCTGTGATGAATCAGAGCGCCAGAAGAGGTCAGGCCTCCTGCTCTCCCGGCTCCGCTGGGTGCAGCCCTGTCATCTGTAACAAGCCCCACCCCCAACTCAGCCAACTCCATCACAAAGACAATCTCCCCAGGGACAGCAGGAAAATGCCATGAATGTTGGGTTTCTGCATTCAAAATCCCTGTCACCTATTATGTGTGTATGTGTTAGCCCTGAAATCTGTGATGCTGTCCTTTCTCATTTTTTGCTGTCCCTTCTTCTACAAAAGGATGGCAACTGGATATCCCAACTGGTTATCTTTTCAATATCATTAATGGAGAAAAGGAAAAGGTGGCACTCACTAAATTGGGGGAGGAATTTTCATTGTTTCCACAAACTCCAAAATCCAATGGAAGAAGCAGCTGAAACTTTGTTCTTTGTGATGGTCCCCAGCTACTCCTCACCCCTCCTGCCTTGAAAGGCCCTTCCGACCTCTCATCCCAGGTATCTTCTGGGCTCCTACCATGCCATGGGCCAGCTCCACCCTTGTTTCAATCTGAGTTAGCCAGACCTCCCCCCCCTGCCCCCCCATCACACCTGGCCAGACCCACTGCAGGGCGTGCTAAATTGATGGGTGCATGAATGGGCAAACAAATGCTTTCTGAGCGTCTGGGCACCAAGACCTGCTCTCCAGGGGCTGATCCCAGCCACTTCCAGAATTTCTTTTCAAGAAGGAGCTGCCAGCTGCAGGCCTCCTGGACCTTCCAAAGCATCTTCATTCTACAATGTGACAGACACCTGTCCAGGTCCCTGCCTACCCCCACCCAGACATCATCTGTCTTCACCCCGCAGCGCCAGCCTGACCACCTCCACCCCAGGAGGTGGCAGGCACCCGCTGCTTACCTTCTGCCGAAACACACCTGCAATGCACCAGCGTCTTGTAAGTAGAAGGAGCCCGAGTCTCATTCCACAGAAGCCCAGGCAGCGAGAGAACGCACCCGCGACAGCCTCTGTGCGATTCTGCTGCATAATCAGCAGAGAAAGAGAAAAAATGCCAGAAATAGCAAGCTTTATAAGCCCTCCTGACAACTCTTGGTCCTCTATTGGCTGGAGGCCCAGCACCCCCGCCCCCCATCCCATTCCTATAAGGTGAAATGGAAAAACCTGTTATTTAACCTCTTTTATCAAAATCCATCTTCTATCCCAATTTGGGCCTGTGTGTTTGGAGCTCCTGGCAGCGGTCTCCACGCCAGGTCTCAGGGAGCGGAAGGGGAGGCAGCCTAGCTCTGCATTATTTGTGGCTTAAGAGCTTTTCCCACTCATGTACACTGCCCTGGGAGCGGGTGTTGGACTGGAAGGGCTTTAGGAAGCCAATTTGGCAGCACCTGTCAACGTGTGAAACTTGCATGCCATTTCATTTGGCAATTAAACTTCTGAACATCCATCCTGCAGAAATACGTGTACCTGCATGCACCATGCATGCCCACTGATGTTGCTCGTTACAGAGAAGAATCAGAGGCAAGCTAAATGTCTAAAATGGGGTCAGGCTGAATCGACTGAAGTACATCCGTTCTATGGAGTATGATAGAATGAGGAAGGTCTGTACGTGCTGCCTTAGAACCAGCCGGGAGCAAGTCAAGGACATGATCCCGTTTTTATAAAAACACATAATTATGTGTGTGTTTGGATACGCACTGTAAAAGATGCCAAACTGCTAATTGTGGTTACCCTTGGGAGTAGGAGAAGGAGGTATTTTCAGCCACTGCTTTTTTTCTTTATTGTTTCATTTTTTTTTCTTTTCCACAAGCATGTATTACATTTGTAGTTTAAAACAAAAACATAAGAGCCTCCCTCCTTGGTTCCTTTCCCACTCCTCTGAAGCCAGCGAGCCAAGGGCCAAGGTCACTGGATCGGGCACTGGATCCCACCACAGCCTCATTAGCTTTCACACAAATGCAGTTAAATTAGGGCTCCGTAAAGAAGGTGGACTTTGGAATAAGACAGAACTGGGTTCGAATCCTTGCTCTGCCTGCTGGAACAGTTAACTTCCCTGAGCCTCAGTTTCCTCATCTGTATAATGGGGGTGGTAGTACCTATTAAGTACCATGTACCGTGCTGGCTGCTATTAAGCCAATTTTAATCTTTTGGACATTTCAGAAACATCAGAGGCTGCTGAGGAAGCATCACAGAGCTGAGGGCATCCAGGACTAAGTGAGAGGAGTTCTGGGGGGTCGCCCCACTTATAACAATAATACACTACATGACAGAGAGAAGGACCTGGCGAACAGCAAACGCCACAGATAAAGGGGGTCGCTGCCCAGTATGTCAGTATGAGGAGGGTTTGAGGGGATTAGAGAAGTCTCCAGAGAGAATTTCCTGATGGTCCAGTGGTTAGGACTCTGCGCTTCCACTGCAGGAGGCACGGGTTCAATCCCTGGTCAGGGAACTAAGATCCTGCTTGCTGTGCAGCACGGCCAAAAAAGAAAAAAATTAATGAGAAAGAAGGAAGGAAGGAAGGAAGGAAGGAAGGAAGGAAGGAAGGAAGGAAGGAAGGAAGGGAGGGAGGAGAGAGAAAGAAAGAAAGAGAAAGAAAGAAAGAAAGAAAGAAAGAAAGAAAGAAAGAAAGAAAGAAAGAAAGAAAGAAAGAAAGAAAGAAAGAGAAAGAAAAGAAGAAGGAAAGAAAGAAAAGATAAGGAAGAAAAGAAAGAAGGAAGGAAGGAAGGAAGGAAGGAAGGAAGGAAGGAAGGAAGGAAAGGCTCCAGAGAGGAAGTCTTGCTTGTGTCTCTGCACCTTTCTCATGCTGTTCCCTCTGCCTGAAATGCCTTTGCCCAGATCTTCACAAAACCCTTTCATCCTGCTCAAAGCTCTCCTTCCTCCCCAGAAAGGGGGTCCATGGACTCACCCACACCTGAATTATTTTCTTCGTAGCACACTCCTCCAGCCAATGGTTTCTGTTGCTTGTTTTGATGGGTTTTATTTCTGTGTCTATTGTTCATCTTCTTCCCTAGGTTGTGAGCTCCTTGACGGCCAGGACCATCTGTCTTGTTCACCTCTGGGTCCCAGCTCCTAGCAGAGGACCTGACACACAGTAGGCGCTCAACAAATAGAAAGTACACACAATTTGTAGATCCGGGCCCAAGATCCAAGCACGTGAAATTTATCTGAAGGAAAGGGAGATGCAGGTCTCTTACTGTGAGAGAAAGGTGGATGGAAATTTCAGACATACGGAAGATTTGAAAATGTACACACACACAAAGCTGGAAGATACAGGAAGAAACCATCCATGAATACTCATATAAGCTAAAGATGGGAAAGGATTTTCTAGGCCCAAATCTGTATGAACAAGGATGTTTATTTTTTCATTGCAACATTACGTATGAGAATATAGAAAGGACAATAAAATCCATTGAGAGAGGATTGGTTAAATAAATCACAGCTCTCTGTACAGTGGAATACTAGGCGTCTATCAAATGATCAGCATTTACCGCTATGGAAAGAAGCTCATGTTGGTTGTTGAATGTTAAACTCGCTAATTGGAAACCAGAAATGCTGATAAAAGGTGGAACTGATTGGCACACAGACAGTGTGAAGGCAAAATCCTTCAGTTATCATGTATTCATTCATTCACTCATCAAGCGTTTTCTGTTCCTTCTGCCTACTTCCCACTCCATGCGGAGCGGGGTTCCAGATGCCAGGGCAATGTGTGAGCGGGACACTGTCCGTGTCCTCAAAAGACATCCCAGTTCACGCACGTAGTGAGAGATTATGATGGAAGGAAAACAGTGCTCACAGCTAAGGGCCCCAGGGTCATTGGCTGAGTGAGGGCTTCACAGAAAAGGTGTCGTGCAAGCTGAGATTTGAAGTGGGGGCAGAGTTTGGGTGAACAGAGAGGGAGGAAGCATGTCAGAGGTGGGATGACACGGGACAAATGCATGAAGTCCTCACATCCTCCATCAAACACGCACCGAATCCACCATGGCGGGGGGGAGGGCTGAGTCAGTGAACAGAAGATTCTGGGTGTCATAGAAGGAGGACTTCTGGGGTGTGACTATGCTGTCCTCAGTGTGCAGTGATAGGGCAGTGTCCCAACGTGACTCGCTCACCCTGAGAGTCCCAGCCCCACGGGGCAGGTGGGGTCACGGCAGAAGCAGCCACCTGGCAGGCTAGGTACCTGCAGCTCAGTTAGGTGAACCCCAGAGCATGAGATTCCAGAAGGAGGGCTCTTCGCTTTGCACTGAGGACTTGGCTAAGCACTGCAGGATGGAAGGGGTCCCAGCTCTAAGGACCCTCCACTCAGCTCCACCTGGGGAAGAGCCAGGGAGGGGCCCCTGCACCTTGACAGAACTCAGCATTTTTTATTTTATTTTTATTTTTCGTGTTTGGAGGCAGCTCGATGGTCACGGTTCAAAACAAAGAGAGATGAGTCAGCTTCCCGTGGAAGGGCCACAGCCCTTTTGGAAAAGGTGTTTCTGTTCTAATGCTTCTCTCTTCTCGGCCCTCCAGGTAGCTCATCTAAGCTGCCTTGTTTTCTTGTTGGTCAGCTGTTCCCAGAGTGGGGGCAGGGACAACAGCCAGGCTCTGTGGGCCAGAATGCCTGAGTTTGAATCCTGGCCCTGCCCCTCACCCGCTGAGAGGACCTGCACAAAGTTAAACCCTCTCTGAGCCTGTGTTTACTTAAGAATTCCTTGCAGGATCTCTGTACAAAGCAGTGGTCTCCTATGGAAAGGGTCCAGTCCAGTTTCCGGCACAAAGTAGGTGGACAATAAATATCACTGTTAATAACAACAGCCACCTGTGCTGAGGTCCTGCTGTGTCTGTCTCATCGAAGTCTCACACCTGCCCAGCCCAAGTTCCCATTTTACAGATGAGGAGACTGAGGCGCAAACAGCGAGTTGACTTGAGTTTCCATCTTCCCATTGCTGAGAGTCAGGGCATACATCCAAGTCAACTGAGAAGTTAATCTGTACAAGCTTTTTCTTTCCATTTGCTTCTCTCAGCCAAGCACACACCAGCCCCTCACTGTCTTTATCTGCAACATAGGGACATTATTGTGAGGTTGCTGAAATATTCTAGCCAAGGCTTAATAAAAATAATTCCATGAAGGGCTCAGAAACCTTCAATAATAGCACATCATTCCTTCCTCTGAGATTAGGAGTCAACAAAATCCGAGCTCATCATTTGCAACATCCCAAGGAGACACAAGAAGCTGTTAGGAAAACCCCTTCACAAGTGTAGAGAAAACCGGAAAGCTGAGAAAGAGGTGAGAGCTCATGCAAATAAATAGAAAAGGACTTTAAAAATACCCTTTATTCAGACGGCCACCCTGCACCACGACATTAACACGGGGTCTCTCAAACCTTTGTCCTGGAACTAACGTAAAAAGCAAATCTGGTGCAGGTGAACACAAGGTAACCCAAGACAGCCACAACCCAAATTTCCATCCCCTCTTCCGCTGCATCACTCCGAAGCATATGCTGACAGAGCAACCTTAATAGTAACTGACTAATTTTAAACCCTGTGATTACCAGGGTGGATTTCCATGGAACCTTCCTTTCACAGCACCAAGAACCTCTCATGAGCAGTAATTGCCAAGTTCAATTTTAGCTCTGTCATACCCAACCATTGGTGCTAGCTAAGGCGGCTGCTCCCTCGCCAGGTAAGCTGGTAATGAAGTCAGCTTTGCTTCTTAATTTCACAATATTGTGATGCCGCCGTCAGCACCTGGAAGTGCTGAGAAGCTATGAAGCCTCTTCGAGATGAAACAAATCTCACCCCAGGCAAATGACTAAAGCCATTGGTGCCTCTAAGGTGCCCTGTTTGGATCCTCACGCCCACTGGGATATCGTGGTTATTTAATCCCATGTGTTTCCTCGCCAGAAACACTGATCACCGTGGGGCCACATTGCATGCTTGAAGGTGCTCTGTGCCCACCCTCCCTCCCTCCTCTGCAACTGCCTCCCATTTCCCCCCTCCCTCCCCACAGCCCTCCCAGCATTCGCACTCACGTCTGACTGCATGGACGGTCTCACCAAACAGGCCTTCGCTGGTCCTCCAATCCCACTGTGTGTACTCACCCGCGGGGCTTATGCACCACGCCACGTGCCAGCCTCATTTTGTCAAAACGCCCACTGGCCTTGGCACCTGTCCTATTATTAAACAACTCCCACTCCCCATACACATAACCTCCCCCAACCAGGTTCTGATGGCAGAACCGTACTGTGGGCACAGTCAAGTGTGTTTGGGCTGACCCTGCGCTGACCTCAACTTTTGCCCAGAAATTGACAGGCGCCAGCTACGAAGGAACAGAGGGCTGGGAACTGTGCCCTCTGGGAGTCCACTGCACGCCAGGCATGCACCAGGTACATATGCCCACAGTCAGCTAAGGGAGCAGGCTCTCATCCCTTCATTTTACATTTGGGGAAACTGAGCTCTGAGAACTTCCATGAAGCTGGTGAGAGGGATTTCTTTTAGTTCCAAACGCCACTGAAAGCTGTGCTTCCCATGAGGAGCTGCCAAGCCTCTTCTCCCAGATAAAGAAATCCTGCAGGAAATCTATTTCCCGTTTCACTTGTCCACCAGGAAGCCCAGAGCCAGACATGCAGGCTAATTTCAACAACTATAGAGCCCAAGGCCAACATAGCTGTTTTCATTTTCCACCCAGAATTTGTTCTATTTTATATTTTCCTTGGCTCTAATTTTTAATGTATTATCTATACTTTTATATCTTCATGTGTATTCTTGTGAGTGAATGACCAAAAATAAGCAACCACTGAAAGCCAGACGCAGAAGTGGTTAAGTGGGTGTCCCAAGGTCCCACAGCCAGCCCAGGGGTTTGTCTACCCAGGTACCCTCCATACTGACCCCATCTCCTTCCTCCTCTCCTCAACCAAAAAGCTAACAGTGTCTGAGCACCTGCTTCCTGCTGAGCACGACAGGTCCTGCTACATCCACGCTAACTTCCCAGCAACTCCAAGAGGTAACACGAGCAATAGCACATACTCTGTCCCAGGTACTGTTTCCCACATTTACAAATATTGGTCCTCATAACGACCCTATTAGGTAGATGCAATTATTATTCCCATCTTACAGAGGCATGAACGGAGGCACAGAGAGGTTGGGTACCTTACTAGATGTGCACAGCTAGTACGTGCCACAGACAGGATTGGAACTAAGGTTCTGGGCTCTATCGTCCATGCTCACTACCATGATGCTGTCAACTGAGTCCACAGGTCCCTTATTTTACAGATAAGGACCTGAGGTTCCGAGTGACAAGGGGTTCACCAAGCTTGGCTCTGACTGTCCAGTCGGGATGGCTGCAGACGCAGAGGGAAAAGCAGGGGCTCAGGAAACCCCGCTCCCAACTTCCAGCCAAAACAAGGCCATGCTTCTAGAAGTCAGGGCACAGGTCCCCTCCTGCCAGAGATGCAAAAGGAGGCTGCAGGCAGAAACACAAGGACTGGAAAACCGTCCCGGTTTCCGAGACGCCTTCAGCTGTCCCTCCACCACCACCCTGGTCCCCTCTGTGCTGGGGGCAGGCATCACAGGCTAGCCACCCCCACACAGGAAGCTGCTAAACTCCCTCTTCCCTGCCACACCGGTGGCTGAGCGCCCAATTCAGCCAAAGGCAGTGTGAAAATGAGTTTTGAAGCATGAAGACCCAGGTTTGAGTCCCAGCTCTGCCACTTAGTAGCTGTGAACCCTGGGTGAGGGGGACCCTCTCCGTCCCCTAGGGTGTTAATGCCACCACCTCACCGCACGTCTGGGGAGACTGGCAGAGCCCACTGGCTCTGGGCCCACACCCTCCCTCCCAGAGTAGATTTGCCACCACATTGGTGCGTGCCCCCAGCATCGTCCTGGCGAATCCTTCCAAGGCCTCAATCAGCAGATGACAGAGGGATGGGCAGGGCAGGGAGGTTTGTTCCAATTTATCTCATTCAAGACATGCTTTCTGGAACAAGACTGAAAAATAGGGGACGTCCCTGGTGGTACAGCGGTTAAGACTCCAAGCTCCCAATGCAGGGGGCCCAGGTTCCATCCCTGGTCGAGGAACTAAGATTCCACATACGCATCTAAGCCCTTAGTGTACCGCAACGACCGAGCCCACTCCAGAGCCCGTGTGCCACAAGGAAGAGCCCACACAGCCTAAATAAAATTTTTAAAGTAGATTATTAAGAAAAAAAGATTGAAAAACAAAATTAAATAATAAAATTTGAGGTTGAATAGAAACCCAAAATCAGGGCTGAGTTTTCTAGTACTTCTCAGTCCTACCTCAGACAGGGAGAGGGGCCAAGGAGGTCCCTGTGGGTCACCCCACCTCTGGTGGGCATCAGTGACAGGCCCTTCCCCTGGCCTTCAGCAGCAGGATGGGCTGCTGGCCCACGTGATGCATCCTGGTTGCCATGGTTTCTGTTTATTCTGGGAAAGACAGCTTCCCTGACATCCAGGCCTGGTAAAGACGAGTGTTCACTGCACTCAGACTGTGTAGTCACCAAGGTCCCTTGCACTGTCCTCTGATGCACACAGGCAAGCGTCTGCATGCGCAGAAGCAAAGACGTTAACGTTAACTCAGCCCCACTGGTCCCTCCCCACCCGACCCAGGGTGGATGGGACCAGCCCCCATTTTCAGACGAGAAAGCCAAGGCTTGGGGCCGGGCGGTGACCTGCCCAGAGGTTCACGGTGATACCAGTGAGAAGCAGGGATTCAAACTTGGATTTGGATGACTTGTCGCATTTTTCCAACTCTGTGCTGGGGCTCATTTCCATAATTACTCTGGTTCCCAGGGAGCCCAGGCCTTTTCCCAAAACGTACCTCCTGAAATGGCTTGAGAGAACCTGTCAAACATTTGGGGACCTCAAAGGCAGCTCATGGGAGTAATCGGGGAGTTCCCCGCGGGAACCCGACACTCAGGTCCCCACCCCAGATCTGATCACATCATTCTCAGTTCATGGTTCAAGACCACTGGCCAACAGAACTATATCTAAGCCCCTTACTTAACCCAGTGCCCCACACCACCTACTTTTAGGCATCTGACCCTTTCCAACACTCAAATCCCTCCGCTTCCACAAGGACTTCCTGGGTGCCCACGTGCATCAATCTCTCCCTCCTCCCAGAGACCACCAAGCCCAGCAGCCCCTGTGAGCAAGCCACCCACGGAAAGGTCTATCCCCACCTCCCTGACACTGTGTCACACAGGGGCTGCTCAGGGGACAGCTATGAACCAAAAGTTTCTTTCTCAGCCCAAGCCTGCTGACACTTAAAGGGAATAGCACTTCGCTGGGCGCTCAAATGTGCCAGGTCCCTCCCTCCACAGGGCCTTTGCACCTGCTATTCTGTCTATCTGGAATGATCCCTCTTTGTCCCTACCACCTAGCAATTCCTGGTCTTCCTACAGGTCTCAGTTTAAGGGTCAAGGAAGTGCTCCCTGACTCTTCCAGGTACCATCAGCACTTGTGCAGCTCTCCTAATCACACCTGTCATGCTCACATTATGTGTTTCGTTATGTGATTATTCATTAGCTAGACTAGAGGTCACATAAGTACAACACTAGGTCTGCCTTGTGCTGGAGTCCCTGCCACAGCACCTGGTGCACAGCAGGGGCTCGATAAATGTTTGTGGGCTGAAAGAGCGAGGGCAGCTGTGGCGGATTAAAAAGATGACCACAAGTCCTCCGGTTTCTGCATGCTCGCCCTCTGTGCTGTGATGCTGCAGCTCAAGAGCTGGATTCTATTTCCTCACGCCTTGAAGCCAGGCTTAGCCACGTGACTTTATTTGGCAGTGAATGTGCCGCAAGCAAAGGCCTGAAAAGCACTTGTGCACTGGGGCAAGCTCCCTCGCTGTGCTGGGAGCCCTGGAGCACCAGGTGAGCAAGCCCAAGCTAGCCTGCTGGAGGATGAGAGGCTCTGGGAAGAGCTGACCCAACAATCAGTCCCCCAGCCAGCAGCCTGCCAACTGCCAGACACGTACATGGGTGAGGCCATCCTCGATGACCGAACTGCCAGCTACCCGGCCAACTAACCACAGATGTAGGACAGAGCCCCGCAGAAGCCACCCCAGCTCAGAAAGCCTTCCAGCCAACACAGAGATTGTCAGCAAGTAAAGTGGTGGTTGTTTTAAAGCACTAACTTGGGATGACTTGTTATGCGGCAAGAGATAACTGATACAGGAGCTAACAGAAGAGCACGGGCCATGATACAGTCTATACAGCATCAAGTTGAGAACAACAAAAGCTGTTGGGGAGGTGGAAAGCAGCTGGGGGGGGGGGGTGAAGGTCAAACCCCCGGGTTTGAGCCCTGCTGGCCTATGACTTTGGCTTGAGCCTGGATGAAGTTGGCCCTGCCTCTGTGCCCAGGTCCGCCCATCTCTGCAGTGAGAACGACACATCCTCTGCCGAGTCTCCCCAGGAGGAGTGATCTGAGTCTAAACAGAGAGCGTATGTGAAAGGGCCTCCCAAAGGAAGCTAAACACACTTTGTACACAGGAGGACACATGCTGCAGAATAACGATCATGACTTCGGAGCAGACAGATTCTGGTTTCTCATCCACTCTGCCACTAACAGGCTGAGGGACCTACAGCAAGTTTCTCAACCTCTCTGAGCTTCAGGTGTTACCCGACACATGTCACCTGAAGGTGTCAGGTGTCTGTGACAAGGTTACAGTACATAATGCGCAGAGCTATTGTGAGGCTTAAATAAGACAGTATATATAAGACACCAAGCACAGTGCCTGGCACAGTAAGAATTCAATAAAAAATAGCTCCTCCTCTGTCCCCACCCCCACTCCACTGGCACCTCTCACTGCCATCTTATCCCCACCATCCTGCGTGGCAGTGACAGTTTCCATGTTTCAGATCAGCATCTCGTGCCAGGTGCCAAGTGGTGGCTGCAGCTTACCTAGCACTGCCAGAGGTGGGGGGGGGGGGGGGGTTGGGGAGCAGGAGGATGGAAGTGAGGGGTGGTTTACTTGAACGATGAGAGGTAAAGAGCTGGATGTTGCCTGCTCTGACTGGGGGAGAAAACTCAGCATGAAGAAGAGTGGAGATGCTTCAGAACTGAGTCCTCGCCCCGAAGGCTGACACATCCCAAGCCCACATCTGTCCTCATCTGGGGTGATTATTTGCTGTCCTTCCTCTATTCAACTCCAAGGCACCAGCACGCAGCCTGGGGTTGGCCTCTCAGGAAGGACAGAGGCAGGAAGGAGGGCTCATCGCAGGGGCAACGCAACCAGCTCTGAGATCCCTGGACGGCAGTATGATTCCAGAGATACTGCCAGCACCTGAGCCTGGCCTCTGTCCCACAAGGCACTCCAGCAAAACTGGAAGCCCCTCTCTCCCCAAGGATCCCAGATGTCAAGCAGGTAGTCTACAGGAAGGGTCCAAGATGGACTTGGGCCCCCCGCCGTAGCATACAGTGAAGAAGTTGGATCCAAAGAAAGCTGACATGTGGGGAAGATGGCCCAGTGCAGGGGTGGGAAGGGCCCCAGAGCAGAGGGGCACAATACTGGATGACTCCCCTTGCAAGCACCACATCTGCCCCATGGCCCTCTGTGACTCCCACTACAGGATCCAAACCCTGGGGCCTGGAACTCCATGCCCTTCCCAAGCCCCAGCTCTGCCTCCCCTTCCACACCAGCCTGTACCCATCCAGACTGGTCTGCAGTAGTTCCCAAGCCGCTGTCTCCTCTGCCTTTACCACACCCCCTCCCTAGTTGGTGTGGTCCTGCAGGAAGGGAGTGGGGATTCCTGCAAACAGGTTTGGGTTCCAATCCCAGTGTGACCACAACACAGCCCTGTCACCTCACCTCTGCAGTCTCAGCTCACTGCACAGCAGGGACAGTGTCTACTTCAAGGGTTGTTGTGAAGATTAAAAAAATATCCATCCCATGATGGATGCTAAATAAATGCCTGTTCTATTCTCCTCTCCTCTATATGTCTCCATCCTACCTTTCTTGGAGGTCCTGCCTAAATGCCTCCCTCCCCCAGGAAGCCCTCCCTGAACACTGCAGGTCTCAGGGATTCTCTCTCTCTGTCTCTCTCTCTCTCTCTCCCTCCCTCCTTCCCTCCTCCTCCCTCTTTCCCCTTCCTCCTCTCTTTCTTTCTCTCTTTCTCCCCTCCTCCCCATTCCCCCTTCCCCACCCTTTGGCTCTGAAATAAGAGCTGCCTCATCCTTTGTAGACCCCCACCCACCCATCCCTACCCCAGGCCCCATCACAACCAAAGGACAGGGACCAAGGACCAATCATGATCAAAACCTTGTGAGGCAGCAGCACAAACAGTGCCCAGAGAACAGAAGTGGCTTACCCAAGGTCACACAGCAGAGTTCAGACAAGATCCAAGAGTCCTGCCCCCCATCCACACTCCTGAAGGTCACTGTCAGGTAAGGATACAGCGTGGGTGCTGATGGGGTCACCCCCCAGATCTTCCTTTTCAGGCTGTGCACCCATCTCCCAGTGGCAGTGCAGGCTGTTCTCCTCTTAGAACTGCCCCCGGCCAATGGGAAAAAAACCTAGGAAGCATGACCACTCTCCCTCCCCTCCTGAGGAAGCCCATGGCCAATGGCCAGCTGACACGGGGGTACAAAAGGCCACCCCCCACCTCAAGATGGGACCCATTCCATAGCATCCTTCATGCTTCAGGGCTCCCCATGGGATCAGGCTAAAGCAGGTCTCCAGCGAGACCACCTCTTTGCTCATCCCCTCCCTGCCCCGTCCTGCTGCCCCCACTCCCCTTCTCAGGAAAGCACTCCCCACTGAATCCCTTTCACAAGAATCCTTGTCTCAGGCTCTGCTGCTAGGGAGCCCAGCATCTCCGGGACCTTGTAAGAAATACACAATCTGTGACCCCACCCAGATCTACTAAATCAGAATCTGCATTTTGACAAGACTCTACGTGATTTCCATGCAAGTTAAAATTTGAGAAGCACTGGCTTAAGGGAGATAGTTATCCCATTGTGAGGATCATCCAACCAACACGATATCAACAAAACCTGCCCATCTGTTGTGGCAACATACAGCTAATGTGCGTGTTATCCAGCCGTGGCCATCGCCTATGGAAGTGAGCCAACCCATGTAGACATAACCATCCTGACCACCAGCTGTGCCACCTCCACGCTCTATGCTTTGGGTGGATGTGGGTCCAATATTACCGAGGTAGAAGCACTGTGTCCTTCTGATTCAGGCTCCCGTCCCACACACCTTACACGGCCACCAGAATTCTGTTTTTCCCTGATGCACAAGAACCAGTCGCAGTGTTTGCATTAGTCGATTACAGCTTTTGCCTCTACTGCCTTTTTGAAGGGACCCCCAACCCCAACGCTGGACACCTGGGGAAATTTCCCCAAGGGGGCACCTTTGGGGAAGATGTGGTAAAGAGGGACAGATTCCCCAGGGCCCCAGAGGATGGTAGGGAGGGGGAGCAAGTCCACTGATGTCTCTGCCTTGGAAGAAGAAGGTTCCTGGCCTGGCCTGAGTCAGAAAGTCCTCTTCAGAGGCCCCACTTTAGCCCAGTCCAGGGGAAGAGCCCCTCAGAGTCCCTCGCAGGGGAGGCCTGTGACCTTTGCAGAACGAGATGCAATAACCAAGTCCTATGTGCCGAGCAGACCCCAGAGCCAGCCCCAGAGGCTGCAATAATCCAGGCGGGTGTTTGGACAGGAGGAACCCTGCAAAGCTCCGTCATCTCTGCCTGTTGCCTGAGGAGGGAAGCGGTTCACCTTTTGCTAATCGCCCTAATTCATTTTTTATTACTAACTTTCCTGTTTTCTATTTGCCGTCTGATTGAAGATATTACCGAAGGCATTTAAACAGCATCAGACCGTACGTACCACAATGGCAAACATAACTCTTTTTATTGAAATCTGCATTAATATACATATAATTCCCTGATCACAAAGACCTCACGGTCCACATGTTCGACCCCAAGTGAAGGCAGATTTGGCAAGGGGCATATACACAATTGAAGGTTTTCCCAAAGACAATCAGCCATGCCAGGAAGGTGAGATAAGTTGGGTGCTTTTGGGACTTTCCTGGTGGTCCAGTGGTTAAGACTCTCTGCTTCCACTACAGGCAGCATGGGTTCAATTTCTGGTCAGGGAACTAAGATCCCGCATGCCATGTGGTGCAGCCAAAAAAAAAAACAAATGGATGTTTTCTCATGCTGTTGGTGGACACAGATGATCCTTCTGGCATGAAGCCCTGAATCTAGAGCGATAAAAACACTCACTCCTCTGAGCCGGGAGTTCTTCTTTGGCCGTGGCCATTGGCCTAGGTTTTAGCCTTGACATCCCCTCTCTAGCACAGCACACCCCAAATTGCATACATTCTACCTCCTAACATCTCCCATATCCCTCTACTTCTCTCCATTCTCATCCCACCAGTACAGTCCAAGCCGGAGTGGTCCAGCAGAACTTTGTGCAATGACAGGAATGTTCTATATCTGCACTGCCCAACGGGGGCTATAGAGCACTTGAAATACGGCTAGCGTGACTGAGGAACTACACTTTACTCCATCCTACTTCAAATTTCAATAGCCACGTGCAGCTAGTGGCTACCATATTGGAGGGTGCATCACCCGGCCTCTTCTAAACCACAGTAATCACCTCCCCACTGTCTCGTTGCATCCATTCTTGCCCATTGTTTCCCCCTTAAGACAGCCACAAAGATTCTTCTAAAATGCAACACACCTCAACTCTCACCGTCTTTGAGACAAAGTCCAACCTCCTGGACTCAGCCTTCAAGGCCCCGTCTCCTGGGACAGAGACTACTCCAGGTCTCAGGGAGCCTGTGGTGTGCCAGGTGCTGGGGCGGGGTGGGAGGCAAGCAGTGAAGGCCTCCCAGAGGGGATGGCACTTAAGCAGAAACTTAAAAGACATCTGTGTAGGAGACTGCCAGGTAGGTGGGGGATGTCAAAACCAGAGGCAGGGCAGTGAGAGTTGCTCTGATAGCTACAACCATGGGCCACCTGCAGAGAGCCCGCCCTCGGGAAGCTGATAATCTAGTGAGACATACACAATAAACAGAATGAACAGGTAAATTACACACTGTGAGATGGGAAAAGAAAAAGATAGGTAAGGGGATTCTGGGGGACTGGGGTGAAGGGAAGACGTTTGCAGCATTAAATAGTAAGGAAGAAAAGTGCCCAAATAAACATGGTCTTGCATCTGTGTGGTAGGATAGTAGCGGGTGATTTCCCCCATTTCTTAAATTTTTTGGCAGGGAACACAGGCTTCTTAATTTACAGTTTAATAAGAAGAAAGGGGTGATAACTTCAGGACAGAAGTGACCAAAAAGTCCTGTTTGCCCAACAGAAGCGTTCCCACGGGTTACAGAGAGAGCTCCTTATTTCCTAAGGCTAAGCAGACTGTGCCCCAGATACCCCAACCCAAGCAACCGGGAGGACACCTCCCTCCTGAAAATGGCAAGGTCACCATCCACAGGGAGATGGGAAGTGACAAATCAGGGGGCTGAGGTCTGCCAGCCCTTCCCCTGGAGAGTCAAGCATTGATGGAAAATCCCACGGGCTTCGACCATCAACCCTCTTGACTCCCATTCCACCTTTTCCCTTGGGCTCAGGGTGTCCATGTCAGTTACAGTGGAAACTCACATTTATTAACACTTGCAAGGCCCCAGACACTGTGTCTTTCACATCATGGGTTTAATCCTCCTGGCAACAATGTACAAATAAGACCAGTGAGGCCCAGAGAAGGTGAGCAAAATTATTCTTAGAAACACAGCCTGGGATATGTTATGGTGGCCACCTCTAGAAAATATAACCGCCATACCACTTCATTCATTCTTTCAACAACTTTTTATTGAGCACCTACTACATAGCAGACACCACATTAAAGTGCTGGGTGATTGAACCTGGTGTACCCCCAAAAAAAATAAAAAATAAAAAAATAAAAAAAAATAAAAAAAAAAAGATACGATATGTATACAATGGAATAATATTCAGCCTTAAAAAAGGAAAGAACTGACACTATAAACGTGGATGAACTTTGAAGACACTATGCTAAGTAAAATAAGCTGGTTACAAATGTATATATACTCCATGATTCCACTTATATGCAATACTTAGTCAAACTCATAGAAACAGAAAATAGAATGGTGGTTGCCAGGGGCTGGGTAGAGAGGGAAAAGGGGGCTGTTGAATGGGTAGAGTCTCAGTTGTGCAAAATGAAAAACTTCTGCAGATTGTTGACACAAGTGTGTGGTAAGAATATGTGAATATACTTAACACTACTGAACTGTGCGCTTCAAATGGTTAAGATGATAAATTTTATGTTGCGTGTACTTAACCACAATAAAAAAATAAAAATAAATTTCCTCCTGTCAAAAAAAAAAAAAAAAAGTGCTGGGGACTCGGTGGTGAAGAAAACAAGCATGGTCCCAACGGCTGCAAAGCTTACTGACCTCAAGGTGGAACAGCCACTCTGGTCATCACATAGATATATCATGCAAGGGGGAAAATACACTGGAGGCTGAGAAAGAGAATAACAGGGTAACTGCATAGATTAGGGGGTCAGGGTCTTGAGGAAGTGAGGACAAAGCGGAGACCTGAAGGATGAGCAGGAGCCAGCCATGTACAGAATGAAGACAAGAACACTGCAGATCAAAGGAACGGCATATGCAAAGGCCTTCAAGCAAAAAAAGACCATGGTGGGGGTGGGGGGGGGAGTGGAGGTGTCTGGCGAAAAGCAAGAAGGCTGGGGTAGCTAGAATAGCGTCAACGGAGGCTGGCTTTGCTCTTCACCATATCCCCAGCACAAATTCTGGGGCCTTGGACAGAGCTGCTGGGAGTGAGGCTGGAAAGCAGGCAGGGGCTAGATCACACCTGGCTGTCTGGACCAAAAAAGGCATCTGAGGTTACCTACACACCAGGGGAAGCATTGGAAGGTTTTAAGCAGAGGTCTAATCTCAGTTGGGCGGAGTTCACCAAGCCACAAGGGACATGAGCAATTCTGCCCAGAGAAATGACAGCATCTAATTTACACATCAGACAGAGTTTGATCATGGCCGGGACGGCTCCCCAGCACATCGTGATGTGTGACTTGTGGTCACTGGATAGTGAATGTCCCCAAAAGCTAAGCGCCCCCAGCTGGTATGTGGGAGGTGGCCACCTTTCAGAAAAGCAAGACAAAGCAGCAAGTGACAGGACACGCTGACACAGCATAAGACAGACGCTGGCTGCTGGCAGAGGGAACATCGTCCCAAAGACGCCGCAACAGGGTCGTGGTGTGTTGTTAATGTGGAGCCATTAGGAAAACACAATTATGTGCTTCACTGATACTGTAAAACATAATCCAAGACAGCGCAAACACGGAGCGCTCAATCCACAAGACAAGTAAAACGACTCACAGAAGAGCCAGAGGAGGAAATGCTTGCATTGCACAGGTTGGGTGCCAGGCCCTTCAGGTTTTGGCTTTTTTTTTTTCGTGTTCTTTAAAATCAAAGTCTGGCTCCTAGGCATCCATAGACAGATTTGGAAAGGGAATTAAAATTAAGTATCCCAGGTGCTTAAACACACGTTATCATCTCATTTAATTTCAGCAATAGGTAAGGACAGTTAATCCCATTTTGCAGATGAGGAGACTGAGGCCCAGAGATAATAAGTAGCTTTCCAAATGCCCTTGCTTCCCTCGTCAGCCTCCTCTCTTGACACTCTTGGCCCCTTCTATGCCTTTATACCTGCTGTTCCTTCTACCTGGAATGCTTTTCCTACCTTCTTCACCTGGTCAATTCACCTTCAAGCATAGGCCAGGTGTCCCCTCCTCTGAGAAGCCTTCCCTGACTACCCCCTGCCTGGCCTGGTAGTCCCATGCCCACTTGGAATTGCTTCTTTTTGCATGTCTCTCTAATATACTAGACTGTGGCTTCTCAAGGACAAAGACCAGGTCTTCATCACCTGTTCATGCCTGGCATATACCTTTGAGATCTGCATACAGCAGGCAGTGAATGTTCTTTGCATGGTTGAACAAATGAATGAGTAAATGAATTAACTCTTAATAAGTTTCAAAGCCAGAATTTGATCCCAGGCCAATATGACTCCAAAGCATATCTCCTGGCCAGAGTGTAAGTGGGTGTCTTATATGATCTATCAGAAAACGTATAAAAGCATGGGATACATTTCAAAACACACCAATGGCTCTATTCACTCATCCCTCCAAAAGAGCTACCAAAAAGTGCCACCCCTCAGGGGAAAACAGGATGGCAAATAAGGATAAAGGGTTAACCAAACCCTTTTCCCTTTTGCAAAAGCATTTCAGCTTTGTTAACTGTCTAGCATAACTCCCCTGGAAACCTGATGAAGGTAGGATGTTAACTATGTTACTAGGCAACTCTGCTTATGGTAAGAATGACCCTTGATTGGTAAGTTGCATCTGGACTGGAAGGAACTATAAATAAATTATAAATACCTGATTAAAAAAAAAAAGCCATATTTAAGGTTTCCCTGAGTGTAGTGACTCGCAACTGACATGCCCCTTGCAGGGACCCTTGAAATGGATACTACGGAACTGTTAAGAGACATGTTCCTTTGGGAACTAAAGCTTCTAAGTCAGGGTGGCTTCCAAACCCACCTATTGTGGGTCTCATTTCCTTGCATCTTTACTAAAACCTGGCCGCTGACAAAGCAAAGAGCTGCAAGCCACATCTGTAGACTCCCACAGAGACCACTGCTAGACCCACTCCTGCAGAAGAGGAACATATTATGTGCCCTGCTGGCAAGCAGTGGTTTCTGTCCCAAGTCCTTCAAGGAGGCAGGTACCAAGGGTTGCCTGTGTGAGTCTTATGAGTCTGAATGTTTAATTGAACTTTAAAGAGTCCCTGTGAGAGCTTCAATGAGAAAGAAGAGAACTAATACAGAATGGAAGCGAGACCATCCCAACCAGAAACACCACTACACTTACTCTGAACTCAAAAGCTCCTTAGACCTCCAATTTATAAAAAGACATAAAAAACTGGGACGGCGCCTATGCTCACTGTCCTGCGAGGGCCCAGTGACCTGAACAGCACCTGGCACAGGAATGAGGGAGGGGATGATTTACGTGATCTCCCAGAGGCCTCACCACAAACCTGAGATGTCAATGCAACTATGTGAGATAACTGAGGCTCAGAGCGGTTAAGTGACAGGTCCAAAGTCACACAGCTTGTAAGTGACAGGATATGAACCCAGGCACTTCCATAGAACTTAAAAGTTATATTTGAATCCGCTATCTGGTTTTGTATAAAAATTAACGTACAGCTCTGGTGGATGTACAGAACAGAGACTGCATGGGGGTGGGGTGGGGTAAAGGGACCTCCTTAAATAACATAGGTAGCACCCAATAGGCACTCATTAAATCTTTGCACAACAAATGAGCAATGAAAGGCCCAGGGTCCACCTTCCACATTACCCAGTTCAGTTCAAGTCAAAACATAGCACAGTGGAACAATAAAATTTATGCATGAGATTGACCCTGGGTTATACTACTGAGTTGGATTCATTTCCAACAACTTTCTAAATCATTCCTACAAATTAGGCCCAACTTCGAGATAAGCACGTTTTAATTAGCTCTAATGTGAAGGCATTCTATTACCAAATGATGTTTGAAGTTGAAAACCAAGGCAGGAGGCCCAGCTGGGAACCCCCTGGCCCCCAGAATAGGCAATGCAGCAACAGTAAAAACAAAGGGTGAGCTGGTCTACTCTTGCATCCCTGCAGAGGGCAGGAGCTCCAGCTGGCACCATGGAGGCTGTGGGAGAGAGGAGCCAGGAGGGCACAGTCCAAACCCCAGCTCTACCAACCAGCTCCTCTGCTGCCCTTTGTAACTGGATCTATCTGGACCTCAGTCTTCTCACCCACACAATGGGGACACACGTGCCTAGCATAGTTTTAATGAAGATTCAGTGAGATGATATGAGTGAGTGAGCCTGACATGCAGTAAATGCTCAGAGAATAATTTCTGCTTATTTCTATCTTACTTTTCTCCATAAAATAGCACAAATTTTAGATATAAAAATTAGTGAGCAGGGGCTTTTTGTTTAACATGGTGGGTAGAACACATACTTTGACCTCTCCCCTCTTTTAAACCCCACTAGAATGACAAAAAAGGGGAGACAGATACACACGTGTCATTCCTATGTACACACATGTATACTTAATTCAGGTAGAGAGATGAAAGCTGAATAACTCCAAAAGAGCCCATAAGAAAACAAGAAGGGGCTGGGCATCAGAAACATTGAGAGGCTGCTGGAAAGTAAGAAGTCGAAGAGACAGACTGACAGTGAAACCTATCAGCTCTAAGGCACCAGCACACCAACACAAGACCTCCGGAAAAGCTATTTTCTGAACCCCAGAAAATCCCAACGCACAGGCAGCAGGGGCTGAGAGCCCTGGGCAGGGGAGGTGACGACCTCTGTGTTAGCCTACAGTCCTCAAAGGAGCTGACTGCTGGTTTTGTCCTGAGGTTAAAGGCAGGGAGAAGAACTCTCTAATTAAATGAAAAATCTGTCTCAGGGATTCCCCCACCATGGGTGGACATGATGCAGGAAAAACAAAGTGCACCAGTGCCCATAGGTAACTGCTGGCTGATAAGAGAAACGGGTGTCCCCAACCTCAAGTGAGCTTGTCCCATGCTGTAGTAGAAGTCCCCAGTGTCACAACCTAAATGTCCATAGACAGATGAATGGATAAAGAAGATGTGGCACATATGTAAAATGGAATGTTACTCAGCCATAAAAAGGGATGAAATTGAGCTATTCATAGTGAGGTGGATGGGCCTCGGGTCTGTCATACAGATTGAAGTAAGCCAGAAAGAGAAAAACAAATACCAGTATGCTAACACATATATACAGAATCTAGAAAAATGGTACTGATGAACCTAGTGGCAGGGTAGGAATAGACATGCAGACATAGAGAAAGGACTTGAGGACACCGGGGGGAGGGAAAGCTGGGATATAGCGAGAGAGTAGCATCGACACATACACACAACCAAATGTAAAACAGATGGCTAGTGGGAAGCTACTACAGAGCACAGGAAGACCAGCTTGATGCTTTGTGACGACTTAAAGGGGTGGGATAGGGAGGTGGGGAGGGAGGCACAAGAGGGAGGGGATGTGGGGATATATGTATACATGTGGCTCTTTCACTTTGTTGTACAGCAGAAACTGACATGATACTATAAAGCAATTATACTCCAATAAAGATTAAAAAAAAAAAAGAAGTCCCCAGCTTCAAGTGTCTACCCACAGACCACACCCAGGGCACCCAAACTTAATATTCATATCACCTACCCACATGCTAGTGGCTTTCAAAGATGTTGAAGAAATTTACAACTACAGATCAATCTAGACCTTGTTTACAAATAAATGTCAACCAAGAGTCACCAGGCATTTATAGAAAATAGCTTAAAAGAGAGACCAGGAAGTGAAATGAAGAGCTAACCAGCAAGGAAACAGAGTTAATGCAGCAAACAGAAGATAACCTTTTTTAAAAATTGAATTATCGTCTTGAAAAAGATTCAAGATATTCACATATCCATAAAAAAAAGAATGGACTACTGTAACATAAGATCAATCAAGAAACAATACAGAGGGACTTCCCTGCTGGCACAGTGGTTAAAAATCCACCTGTCAATGCAGGGGACATGGGTTGGATCCCTGGTCCAGGAAGATCCCACACACCGCAGAGCAACTAAGCCCGTGTGCCACAACTACTGAGCCTGCGCTCTAGAGCCCGAGAGCCACAACTACTAAGAGTGTTACAACTACTGAAGCCTGAGTGCCTAGAGCCCGTGCTCCGCAATGAGAGAAGCCACTGCACTGAGAAGCCAGCACACCGCAATGAAGAGTAGCCCCTGCTCACCACAACTAGAGACAGCCCAGGCACAGCAACAAATACCCAACGCAGCCAAAAATAAATAAAAATAATGAAATAAGTCTTTAAAAAACAAAAGAAAACAATACAGAATTCTGGGAAATGAAAAAATGATTACAGAAATAGAAACAATAAACTTATTAGAAGTATTGACCTGAAGAATGGTTATGTCTGGAAGTACACCCACCCCACTCCCCTCAGGGATTAGCCCTGGGGAGCAGGGCTGACAGGGCAGTGGGGAAAATGAAAGAAAATAAGAAGGGCTCTACTTTTTTTTATTCTAATATATTTCCATGTATTTTATGGAGAATAAAAACAATTAAAAAAAAAAAAGAACAGCAGGGCTCAAGACAAAGGGGGAAATGAGAGAAGAATGAAATGAAATTGGGAGTGAGTAAATGAGCAAAAGATGTCCCCGTGATATCCTATGTCATGCCTACAAGTGAGCCAGGCATTTGCCTCTGAGCTTCCTGGCTGCTCAGAGAAGGTGAAAGATTGGTAAAGGGACCGCCATGGATGCTAACCCACACTGAGGCTGGGGCAGGGCAAAGAGGCTCTTGAAGAATGTGACAGGACTCCAGTCCAAAGAGAAAGCCGTGGTCCCCTGCCCAGACCTGACTCCCTCAGGCATGGCCCAGAAGCCCCTCAGAAACCAACGTGGAGTCCTCCTCACCACACAGGAAATTGTGCAACATCTCAGCACAATAACTCTGGAATCCTACCTAGGAATGTGTAAGAGAACCTCCTTGGGCCCCAGAAAATTCCATTAATTACCATTTTTCTTCACTCGGACCTAAGAAGCAGTTATCCCCCAGCTCTCACTCACAGCATGAAATTAAGAAGAATCCAGCAAGTGACTCAAAAGTTTCTAAAAATCATCAACATGCCGGCCCTTGATTTCTTGGGAACCAAGAAGAAGTTGAGTTTTCTCCCACAAATGCAGCTCCCTGAAATGGACACTGCAGTGCTTCCCTTTCCACCCATTCATTCCCTAAATGCTGGGCTCACAGCTATACCCCATGGGGGCTGCCTGAAGCCAGTGACCAGAGGATGCAAGAATCAAAGGAATGGGTGGCCCCCTTGCCTCACTTTGGGACAAACTGGACCCCAACTCCAGAGTTCCCTGTGGGATGTTTTCATCATTAACTGTATCCCAGGCCAGCATCTCTCTCTGCCCAATCATGCTCCCCCCACTTCCTTCGAGGTGCACCTCCTGAGAACTTCTACCCAGATACACCTGCCACAGGCAACTCTCCATCTCAGAGTCTGTTTCCAGGGTGTCCAATGTAAGATTCTCTCCAAGATGAACGAGACAGTCCTCATGACCCACAGGGGTCCCAAAGAAGGCAGGAGGCTCTGGGATCCCTGACCGTGTTCAAGCTAGGGCTACATGCCCCAGGCGAGCAGTACATCCCTACTGTCCTAGGCCAAGGTGGGAAAATCCTCCCATATTCTAGATGAGAGTTGGGTTCTCTAATGTGCTTCCTAGACCAGCAGCACTGGCTTCACCAACTTGTTGGCAGTGCTCATTTTCAGCTCCTCCCCAGACCTACTGAATCAGAACTTCTTGGGGGTGGCATCAGCATTTTGTGTTTTAACTGCCCTCCAGGTGATTCTGTTGCACTAAAGTTTGAGAAGCAGGGCATCCCTGACTACTGGGGGAAATCAAACACAAGTCATTATACTTTCCCATAGCAGAATGTAAAATGGTACAGCCAGTATGGAAAACAGTATGGAAGTCACTTTAAAAACTAAAAATAGAGTTGCCATATGATCCAGCAATCCTACTCCTGGGTATATACGTGGAAAAGATGAAAACTCTAATTCAAAAAGATACATGCACCCCAATGTTCACAGCAGCATTATTTATAATAGCTAAGACATGGACGCAACCTAAGTGTCCAACAACAGATGAATCGATAAAGAAAATGTGGGGTGGTGTGTTTGTGTATATACATATATATAAAATGGACTGTTAGCCATAAAAAAGAATGAAATATTGCCATTTGCAGCAACACAGATGGACCTAGTGAAGTAAGTCACACAGAGAAAGACAAATATTTATAATATCACTTATATCTGGAATCTAAAAAAATAATACAAACCTACTTATTTACAAAACAGAAACAGACTCACAGACATAGAAAACAAACATAGTTACCAAAGGGGAAGGCGGGGGAGGGATAAATTAGGAGTATGGGATTAACAGATACTATTACATATAAAACAGATAAATAACAAGGATTTACTGTATAGCACAGGGAACTATATTCAGTATCTTATAATAACCTATAATGGAAAAGAATCTGAAAATATACATATATATATACAGAGAGAACTAAATCACTTTGTTGTATACCTGAAATTAACACAATACTGTAAATCAACTATACTGAATACTGTAAACCAACTATACTGAAACAAAAAATAGGATGCCTACTGATGATAAACGTCAGTTCCATACAAGTGAAGAATACTTTGTAGGCATTTATAATAATGTTACACTCGCTACCAAAAAAAAAAAAAAAAAAACAACTTTCCCACAGCAGAAGACAGTCACAGACAATGGTGTGAATCCAGCAACGTGACCATCCAGTATGGTTCCGTACTTTGAACCGTAACTCTGGCTCCAAGGCACCTTTCTACTTAAAACCCACCGGCTGGGATGCAACCCTCCGTATAATGATCCCTGCTGGTGTCCCTCTCCCCTGGAGGCAAGTCTCCCGACTTAGGCTCACAGTATCCCAAACCTCTCCAAGTCACCTTGCAACGGCTGCCCCCTGCCTGCAACGCCTTCCCACCACTCTGCATGCCCCCCACGTAACCCGCCTGGGGTTTCCTTGTAAGACTCTGCCGTATGTAGCCTTCCCACACCTCTGACACTGTCACTTCCCCAGACAATTATATATTTAATTATGACTCTGCATTTCGAGCCTAATGCAGAGATCCACACAGCCTTTCATCTAGGAAAGCCAAGTTTCCTACTGAGTTGTTATACCATCAGGACAGGGCTGAATCCCCTAGCACACAGTAGACACTCAGTAAAACCTACTGAACATCTGAAAAACCCAGCAGGAAACAGATCATTACGCACTGAAAAACCACAACCTTGTTGCTTGTTCTAATGGCGCCAGAAATCGCAACTGTACAATAGCAAGTTTAAGCATCAGGATAATTGATCAAAATTTATTCTCCCTTGTTATACAACATGTTTTCACTAAGATATAAAATTATAATTTACCACGACTCATTAAGCTAATAATTACTTACCATATGTTTTTACTGCTGCTCCCAAACCATGCCGAAAAATCACTTTGTAGGTTTCTGGTCCATGTAAGTAAATAAATAACTGTCAACCATGTGAATACAGGATTTGCTGACAGGGAGTCACAGGACTAAAATACCAGACAATGCATGAGCCACAAAGCTCTGCCACTCTCATCACCATCACTTCCTAGTTTACCTGCTCCACACTTTCCAGATCAGTGGTTCTCAAACAGAGGTGATTTTGCCCCCACCCCTGGGAATACTTGGCCAAGTCTGGAAACATTTTTGATTGTCATGACTGGGGGGGGGGGGTACTACTGGCATCCGGTTGGTAGAGGCCAGGGATACTGCTCCACATCCTAAATACACGGAACAACCCCTACAACAAGGATTGTCAGGTCCAAAATGCCAATATTGCTGAGGCTGGGAAACACTGTTCCAGATTAGAGGGAACTTCCATATCTGTTAGTTTAATCTGAGCTTCATAGCAACAATATAAGGAAGGCATCACTGTCCCCTCGTACAGAGGAGAAAATTGAGACTTGGAGCAGTTAAATGATGCGCACAGGGTCACCAGCCACACCAGTGAACCGTGCGGCTGCGATTTGAACCAGTCTTCTCTGCCTCCTAAACCCACCTTCCCTCCCACACAGATTCAAGAAGGAAACAGAAAGACGCAAAGAAAGTGACCAGCTCCCTGTCCATCCATCATGCTGCACAGACCTCTTCAAACCAGAGGCCCAGGAAAATCAGATCCAGAGACCAAGGCATGCAAAGGCCTGATGTTAGGAAGAACCTTCCCCCAGCAGCCAGTGCTGAAACTAGATTCCTCTTGCATTTTAACTTTCAATTGTGCTGCTCTTTGTGAATAGAAATGAAAGTATTTCCTGCTGGAGCTGAGTGCCTTACAGGCAGGATTTCCAGCCCTCATGGCAACCTTGTGGGGGAGATGTTGATGTGCCCATTTTCCAGATGAGGAGACTGAGGCACAGAGAGCTGCAATAACTTGCCTGCACTGAGGACATTCCAACCCAGGTCTGCTGGGTTCCAGAATTTACACTGCCTTCATAACCTGAGACCAGCGCTGAGAACTCAGAGAAGCAAAATAAATCCCCTACAATATCACACAGGACTGGCAGCTGTGCTGCAGGAGGATTCTTGGGATGAGGGTGAGGTTCTTCCTGGCTTACTGGCTGCTCTCAATGCTGGGCTCTGTCCCCTGGACCTACTCAGGAGAGCTCTTCTAGGAATGTCAGGTCAGCCAAAAGACTCTTGGCCCCTGCCCTGCCCTGGACATGATGTGCTCACCACAAAGTCTTCAGATTATAAGAGCCAAACAGATGCTAAGTTACTCAAGCCACAGGGAACAACAAGCCAGCCCTGAATTCATTCATTCAGCTAATATTTACCAAGCACCTATGTGCCAGGCCAGCTCTGGGAATACAAAAGTAAAGGTAGACAGACAAGGTAGTTCCTACCGTCTGAGGCATATGAGAGCCCATCTCTTCAAAAAGCATCATCCGCATCCTTTCCAGGCACACCACACTCTACAGTTATAAAGGACATGCCCAGACTTTATTTCATTATATTTCCACACCACAGCTCTCTATCTCATGAGGCTAATGGTCACTAATTTGCTCTCCCTCTGCACAGAGAGGAAGAGAGGCCCAGAGAAGGGCAATGTCATGCTCAAGGTCAGCCAGTAGACTAGGGGTGGCTATCTCAGGCCTGGGCTGCTGCTCCTGACATTGGTAGTACAGAAGTGTGGTCCTTGAGGGGCCTTTGGGACAGACTGGGGGAGGGCTATAGGGAACACCTTTAGACAAAAAGTAAAAAAGTAAAAAAGACAGAGGCACCCTTTCAGAGTTCCCCCAGGACCGGCCATCCCAGTGCTCCTTCTCCAGGATCCACCCACAGCCACCTGTGCCCCAGCAGAAAGATGCTGTGGGGACCTCATCTACTAGGGATGTTGAGCAAGCCTCTCATATCTCAAGTTCGGGTGAGGTAGGACCAGCAAGTCCCACTTCATGGATTTTCGTCACAAGGAGCCTCCAATCATTCACTAAGCAAGCTTGTCTAGATCCTCTCCAGGGGTAAGATGCTGTGCCCAGAGCTGTGTGGGTGAGGAGGTGAATCATTCAGCACAATTTCCTGAGTAATTATGGGTCAGGCACTGTGCCAGGTGCTGGGCATGGTTCCTGCCTGGTGGGAGCCCACAAAAACCTGTATACAAACAACCAAACCACTGCTACATAACATGTGGTCTCTGGAGCTGCAGCAGCATGGCTGGGAGCTCATCAGACATGCAAACCCTCAGGATCCCAGCACAGATCAGCTGAATTAGAATCTTGCGGCAGGAAGGGGTGCCCAGGAATCTGTTTTTCAAATCTTGCCAGATGATTCCTAATGGGTACATAAATTTGAGAACTACTGGTCTAGACCACAAGGCCTTCTCCAACCTCCCTCCTTAAAACTATAAACCAGCCCCTGGACCTGGTACCTTTAACCTTGTTCCCTGCTTCATTTTTCTCCATAGTTGTACTGATGGCATCAGTCACTATCTCACCCATATTTTTATGATTTCCCATGCTGGTATGTAAGCTTCAGAGGGTAGCAATTTGAGTCTCTTTGCTTCACTGCTGTAGCATCAGTTACCTAGCACAGTGCCTAGCACAAAGAGGCACTCGATAACTGTTTGTTGACTGAATGATGGGAGGCAGAACACGCCAAAACCCATGCAGTACCAGTTCTGGGGTGGGGGCTAGAGGTGGCGCCTGGAGAAAGAGAGAAGGTTGTTGGCCATGGAGCACTGCACGGAGAAAGTGGCCTTGAAGGATGTTTGGACCAGGGATGAAGGATACTTGGAACACAGAGATGCTAAGCCTCTTATTGGAATAGGTCCCAAGTAGTTGATACCATTGTTACCTAATTAGAAGCTAGTACATACCAAGAACTCTCCTATCCTATGTCAACTCACTGAACTCTGTGGAACCTCAGAGGCAGACAATGTTGTCCTCAAGAGATCACTGAGGCTCAGAGATATTAAATTATTTGTCCCATTCACAGAAAGACTTGTATAAGATGTTCACAGCAGCTTTATTTATAAGACCCCCAACATGGAAACAAAACCCAAATGTCCACCGGCAGGTGAACAAATAAACGAATTGACCTATATTCATACAATGTACTATTACTAAGCAATGAAATAGAACAAACTATGGACATACACAACATGGATGAACCTTAAGGGCACTTTGTTGAGCAAAATGAACCCAGATGCAAAAATGTATATGCTTCATATGAAGTTCTAAAACTTAAACTGACTTAGTACACTTAAATCAAACTTAAATAAAGCATTGATAATAGAAATCAGATAAGTAGTTTCCTCTAGGGTTAGGGGATACTGACTGAAAAGGAGCATGAGGGAAATTTCTAGGGTGATAGAAATGTTCTATATCTGGATTGGGATAGTGGTTACATGGGGGGGGGGGGTTATATTTGTGAAAATTCATGGAACAGTACACTTAAAATCTGCATTTTGGGACTTCCCTGGTGGCGCAGCGGTTAAGAATCTGCCTGCCAATGCAGGGCACACAGGTTTGATCCACGATCTGGGAAGATCCCACATGCTGCTGTGCAACTAAGCCCATGCGCCACAGTTACTGAGCCTGCACTCTAGAGCGCACGAGCCACAACTACTGAGACCACATGCCACAGCTACTGAAGCCCACACGCCTAGAGCCGGAGCTCTGCAACAAGAGAAGCTACCGCGCTGAGTAGCTGGCGCACCGCAATGAAGAGTAGCCCCCACCTGCCACAACTAGAGAAAGCCCGTCCACAGCAATGAAGACCCAACGCAGCCAAAAATAAATAAATGAATAAATTTATTTTAAAAAATCTGCATTTTATTGTACATAAACCATATCTCAATGAGCTAAAATCATTTGCCCTAGGTCACAAAGCCACAAGTGGAGATTTGCCCAATTCCAATGGCCAGTTTCCACCACTCTGCCATTGTTGAGCGGGGAGCCCCAGGCCATGTCCCCGGGCTGATAAAGTACCTTGCCAAAATCTGAATGAAGGGACTGTATAGTTACCCTAGAAGGACATCATGACTCCTAACCCCCAAACCATGACAGAAACATGTGGGGAACACCAGACGAGTGTCAAGCTGGGAGTTCAGGAACTTGGGTTCAGGCCTCAGCTGTGCTCTTCATTTGCTATGTAACCTATGAGTATACTAACCCATGACTCAGTTTCCCCTAGTGTGAAGGAAGAAGGAGGGGATTAGTGGTTCCCTGTAGGGGGGCACAGACAGTGCTACAGGGTCACAAACCCCTATGCTCAACAGACACCATTACTACATTAAATAAGTAATGTGCCTGTTTCATACCTTGCAGGCTATTTTTCAAAAGCATGCTACTATGATTGTGATTAATAAAACAAACATCTATTTCAAAGCAAAAATGAAACCATAGCAGCTTTCTGCCCTTGTGCATTTTCTCAAACAAAAAGAACAGCCACTGCTCATGACTTTGGTTTAAAGAGGCTGGCATCTCTGTGTTAGAAGATCACTAAGGGGACAGTCACCAAGGGAACAGTCACCAAGGGCCTTCCAGGTCAACTGTCCCATGGTTGTCCAGCATCACTTGGCAAAGGCTTGCCCTTGTGTTTCTCAGGCCTGGGTCCCTGTGGGGACAAAGCTCTTATCTGGACTCCAGTGACCAAGTCCCCAGTGTGAAGGCTGTGTTCTGGCTCTGCAGCCCAGTTTGTAGACCCCAACTGTGGTCATGGCTGCACCTTGGGCCTGTTTCCCCTCCAGTTCTAAGAGTGACCAGCTCTAAGGATGGAGCCTCCCCAATCCCTCAACAACAGCTCCATGGCACAACTTGCCCCACCCCGCAACCACCAGCACTGAAGGCAACTGCCCACTTGTGATCTGCTACCAACAGGCTTCTGACCCACCTCTCCCTAAGCGAAGTGACTTCCCCTGCCTCACCCTGCCCCAAGACTGAAGGATTGAGAAGCAGATCCCACATCCAAGTGCAAAGTCAGACCTTTCTTTCACCTATCCTAGTGGCCCAGCTGCCACCTTCCTCTACCTGGACACACCCTCAGCTCTGGGCCAGGAATCCTAAATCAGGGCAGAAACCAGAATCACCAGCTTCTGATTCCCTGATTGATTCCCTCCCACCAGGGTTTCACACTGGTTCTTCCTGGTGCTGAGTCAGAGCTTTATAGAGCATCAGAATAAAGCAGGGGCCTTAGCTGAGTGCCACCTCCCAAAGGCCCCCTTATGAGACCACCCCACTCTAATGGGGTTTACACAAACACCACCCCGCAAAAGGAACACTGCAGGCTACGGGCACCCGCCCAACCAGACTTTGAGACACAAATCCCCAATCTCACCCGTGCCCCCAAACCAGGGGCTGAAACCCTGCCAACTCCGTATTTTAAAAAATAACAAAGCCAACGGCAGAAGACAGACCAGCTGCCCCCACACGCAACTGTCTTCTCCTTCCTGAAGACCCCACTTGCTACTTCTAATCAATTTTCCCTCCATCAGATGGAAGCAGCCCAAGAACCAGCTTCTCTGGAAGACACCATCCCCCTCGTCGGCTTCTAACTTTGCGGGTCACCGGACAAAAGATTATCGCCCCATCCTCCGTGAGGCCTCACTTGCCGCCCGCGGCCGCCCCAAGCCACCCCACGCCGCCCCAGGCCCTGGGGGCCCCGGATCCCACCCCAAGCCCCAGGCGAATTGCGCAGGGCTCTGCCCCCAGACTCCAGAAGCCGCTCCCCGAGGCCTGAGGATGCACTCAGCTAGACCCAGCCCGGGCCGCCCCAGGTTCCGAGCAGGGACGCCCCCTCCCCGCAGCAACTCCACAGCTAGAAGCTTCATGAAAAGCCTGTGGGGTGGGGTTAAGACCCCGGAGGGCCGCGGATCCAGCCACCCGACGCCCGCTCACCACGCAGCACCACGGAGCCCGCGCGTCTGCGCCAGGGCCGCGGGGAAACCCACGCGCGCCGTTCAATCCGGGCTCCGAGTGACGAAAAGCCGCGCTCGGCTCCGGCCGGCCACGGCCCGACGCACCGACCCGCGGACGCACGGACTGTCCGGCTTCCTAACTAAGTTTGAAAGTTCCCTCCCGGGCGAGGGAAGAGACGCGCACTGCGCCGCTGCACCTCAGCGTCCCGGGCTGGGCTCGGCGCGGGGAGCGGGATCGGACGCCGCCCGTCCGGGCTTCCAGGTGCGCGAGCTCGCATCGCGCCCGGAGCAGCGCGGCGGGGACCTGGCTGCGGGGGGGGGGGGGGGGGGGGGGGCCGGCGATCTCGGGAAAGAAGGGGTAGCCCTCACCGCAGCCCCAGCCTGGAGGGCGCCCGCTCGCCGTTCCTGGGAGGGGACAGGCCTGGCCCCGCCGGGCGGTGACAACCGATTAGTAAACGGCCCAATTAGTGCGCTGCGGCGCCGAGAAGTTACAAGCCCGACGAGCGAGTGTGGACGGCCGAGGTGGGGGAGGGGCGGTGCGGGGGCTGCGGCTGCCCCTAGGTGGGACCGCGTGTGACTGTGTGACTGTCAGGGCGATTCGTGTGCCTGAGGTTCACCGTCCGTGGGGTGGCTATGGGTGACAGCGTGCCACTGTTTGAGTCATTGAGAGCGCGAGCGGGTGACTGTCGGAGCGACTTCTTTGTGTGCCTGTCCCCAGTTGTGACTGCGTGTGACGGCGGACGGAGGCATGGAACGCGGTGTGTGGCGTCGTAGTGTGGGAACGGGTGACTTCTATGTGGCGGTGTGACAGTGCAGGTGGGCGAGTTGACTGCGTGTGTTTGTGTACAAATGACTGTCAGGGTGACTTGTGTGGGACGGTAGTGTAAGCAGGTGCATGGCTGTCTGTATGTGACAGTGGGTCACTGTGTGTCGGCTTGTGAATGGATGCGAGGCTGTCAGGGGGACGTGGGTGAGTGTGTGTCACTGTGACATCGTGTGAGTGGCTGTCGGGGTGACTTCTGCCTGTGAGCCCAACAACTCCGGGCGTGAGTGTCACCGCTAGGGGATCGGCATGAGTGGCATGTGCCCGTCGGCGGGGCTGGTGGGTGCGTGTCCCCACGCGTGGGCACCGCCGGCATCTCCCCGCGTGTGTCCCCGAGAGCGCCCGCGTCCCGAGCCGCCAGGTCACTGCTGCCCGAGCTCCAGCCCGGGATGCTCTGGCGCGGCGCGGGGTCCGAAGGCGCGGGCAGGCCCCGCCCGCCCGGGCCCCCACCCTGCCCCCGCCTACCTTGCCGCAGTGGTAATAGTCCAGGGGCGCCAGGCCGGCCGGCTCGGCCCCGGGCCGCGCGCCCACCGCGGGCGCCGAGGGGTACAGGCGGACGTCCATGGCGGGCGCGGCGGCGGCGGCGGCGGCTCCCGCGGGCAGTGCCTGGGCGGGCGGCGGGTGGGAGCCAGTGTGCGAGCGGGTGTGCGAGCGCGGGGGGCGGGCCGGGGGCGGCGCCCGGCGGAGTGCCCCGCCCCCGCCCGCCCGCCCGCCCGCCAGCGCGAGCTATTGTTCCGGCCGCGGGCGCCGCGGAGGGCCCGGGACCAGGGCTCGGGTCGGAGGAGAGGATCCCTCCGCGGGCCAGGCCGCCCCTGGGTCCCCCACCTGGCTCTCCGCCCCCGGGGGTCCCGGAGGGTTGAGCGCCAGTCCAGACGGCCCTTTCCCGTCCCGCCTTCCGTCACCGAGGGAAGGAGAAGCCCGTACGGCACCCCTCCCCAGAAGTGGGACGCTACCCGCCCTAGATATTTCGGGCGTCGCTGAGCCTTAAATATGGCGCAAGGGAAGGCACACCTTCGGAGATGGGTACTGCCTTACCCGGGGGCTGCGACCCAGAGCCCGAGGCTGATGTTAGGATGTCCTCCCTCTGTGTCCTACAGATCTGAGCCACTGCGAGACTGGTCCCCAGGGACTGCTGCTTAAATTCTCACTTTACATATGAGGAAACGGAGGCAAGGACAAGGATCCTTCCCCCTTTAATGACAGGGAGAGGGCCACAGAAATAGCCTAGAAAGTGAAGTTCTGGGGAAGGGTCCAGAATCGGCCCCCCCCAACACCATGACCAACACCTCCTCTATGGTCTTCTGGAGTGAGAGAAGAATGGAAATGAGATGGCTCCCATAGTGGGACAGAGAGGTGACTGCAATAGGCTCCCCCCTACACACACACACACACACACACACACACACACACACACATGCCCCCTAACTCCTCACATCACAACAGCTGACATGTTGCTCTTCCCCTTTCCAACTAAGAATTGTTTAACTGTCTCTACTCCCTCACCTCCCTTAGACGGGGCCGCCACTGCCCTCTGGTTCCTGGCTCCGCTGCACTGGGGATGCCTGGCTGGGAAGCGCCCGAGGCCAGGAGGCAGAAGTGGGTCAGAATGGAATTCTTGGGTGGCAGCAGCGCATGGGATGCTATCTGGAGAAAAGGAGTTCCACACAGGAATAAGCTTGGAACTTAGCTCACTACTGCGATTTGGGCTCTGCTGGTCCTGGCTTCAAACTAGGACTACTATTTGTGACCATAAAGATCCCCTAATACTAGATAGATGTGGGAAACAGGCTTTCACTACTGGTTTGGGAAAAACAGAAGGAAATTACAGCTCAGAAAGGAAAGAACTTCTAAATAAATTTCAGCAGTCATTGTTTCTAGAATCTATTGCCATATCTCATTAGAAGGAATTTCCCACTGGCCTCTCTCCTTTTTTCCATTTGGACATCCAACTGACTCAGCAATATTCATTGAAAAGATCACCTTTCCTCCCACTTCTCTGCAGTGTTAACTTTGTCACAAAGCAGGTAGTCCACATGTGCACTGGATGGTTTCTCAGTTTTCTAGTCTGTTCCATTAGCCTGTTTGTCTTTCCTTGTGCCATTATCACTCTGGATTTCTGTAGCTTTATAATAAGTTTTAATGTCTCATAGAATGAATCTACCCACTTTTATCTTCAAGAGTGCCTTGGACTTCCTAGGTGGCGCAGTGGTTAAGAATCCACCTGCCAATGCAGGGGACACGGGTTCGAGCCCTGCTCTGGGAAGATTCCACATGCCACAGAGCAACTAAGCCCGTGTGCCACAACTATTGAGCCTGTGCTCTAGAGCCCATGAGCCACAACTATTGAGTCCATGTGCCGCAACTATTGAAGCCCACACGCCTAGGGCCTGTGCTCCACAACAAGAGAAGCCACTACAATGAGGAGCCTGTGCACCACAATGAAGAGTAGCCCCCACTCGCAGCAACTAGAGAAAGCCTGTGGGCAGCAGCGAAGACCCAACACAGCCAACAAATAAATAAAATAAATAAATTTATTTAAAAAAAAAAAAAGAGTGCTTTGACTGTCCTTGACATTTCCACCTTGAATCTTTGAATCAGTTTGGGTAAAACTTACATTTTCAACATTGTCTTCCTATCCATAAACATGGTATATCTCTTCATTTATTTAGGTTTTCTTTTTAAAGTCACCTCAGCAATGTTTTGTTGTTTCCTATGTAGAGAACTTACACATCTTTTATTCGATTTAGTCCTGGGTATTTTATGTTTTTGATGCTATTGTCAATGGTTTCTTTATATATATATTTTTTTTAATTTTCTGTTTGTTGCCGATACAGTGTGGTAGTTTTAAAATAAGTCAACAAATTCTGTGACATCCTCCCAAGGGGTGGAGTCTAATAACCTCCCCCTTAAAAAGGGTTGGTCTTAGTGACTGGGTTTTAACATACAGAATGTAACAGAAGTGATGCTGTGTGGCTTCTGAGTCTAGGTGATGAAAGTTGATACATCTTTCGCCTGGTTCCCTCTTTGGGGACATTTGTCTTTAGAACTCTAAGTCACTATGTAAGAAGTCCTAGGTTGCTGTGCTTTGAAGAAGTCTAAAGTAACCCACACAGAGAATCCATATACAGAGACCCTGAAACTGAAAAAAAAAAAAAAAAAAAAAAAAAAAGAGGCAAATACCTAGCCATTCACCTGCCATTCCAGCTCCATCTGCTTCCTGACTGCAACCACATGAAAAACTCTGAAACATCCAGCTGAGTCCTTCCTGAATCCAAAATGCACAGAAACCCTGAGAGATAATAGACGATTATTGTTGCTGTAACCCATGAAGTTTTAGAATGGTTACTCGGCAATATAGATCTGCAACATATTATATATAGAAGTAGATTTTTGTATAATGTATCCAGCAACACTGCCAAATTCACTTACTCTAACAATTTATCTGTAGATTGTTTGACTTAAAACATAGGTATACCATAGTCTATTTCATCTGTAAAAGTAAGAGTTTAGTTTTTCCTTTTCAATCCTTAAACATTTTATTTCTTTTTCTTACCTATTGCACTGGCTAGTATTGCCAGTACATGTTGGAAAGAGGTAATAATAGTGGGCATCCTTGTCTCATTCCTGATCTCAGAAGGAAAGCTATCAATATTTCACTGTTTATTATAGTGCCTGCTGTAGTTTTTTGCTTGCTTTTTTGTTTAATTTCATTTTGTTTTTTGTAGATACCTCTGTTGTGGGTTGAGGAGGTCAATCTTCACAGCAATTCTCTGAGTCAGGAAATGATATTGCTGTGGCCGTGTTACAGGTGAGAAGTATGAAGCCCAGAGAGGAGTCCTCAACATCACAGTGTTACTATCAGGACTCATCAGCAGTACCTAAGTCTGGAATCCCACCTGGAGCACTTCCCACAGCCCATATCTACACAGTCTTGGTCTCACTAACTCTCACCAGGGCTGTAGAACAACAGTCACCTGAGTGTGGAGGCCCATGTGCAGTAGGTCAACTTCAGGAAGCAATTCAGCTTCCCTGGGGTCTGCCAGCCACAGCAAACACCAACCCTGTCAGTCACCTATGTCCACTCCCTTCCCTGAGGAGAGGTCAGCACCAAAGAGATCTCTGGGAAGTCTGGAAGTGGATTCCAGAAAGGAAGCCATGCAGACCCCAAAGCTTAGGCTTGCCCTTTTTTTGTTGGGAATTGATCAGGTAGGAAGTTGATGACTCATTTCCCCCAAAGAAACACCTCAGGCTCATTTTTTGTTCTCAGGACAAGAGTGGGGCTTTTCTTCCCCTCAACCCTATGTGGAATCTATGAGAGGGGATTCTCACAGCTGGTTCAGGACAGCTTGGTCATGCCCTCCTGCAGCAATCCAGTTTGGGGGCCCAGAGGATCTGCTTATGCATCTTCCAGTTCTCAGTTTCTGATATCACAAATAGCTGAGATGTCAGAATATGGATGTATTTTAATATGTTTTAGTATTATTTAGCTATGGTAAGGAGAATGGATCAGGAAACAATTGCCATTGAAAGGATAGTTTGTTACTCACAGTTCCCAAGAGGCATGCCATGCTGTATGGGCCACACGGAGAAGCACCAGGGTCAGTTAGGAGGCAGGGGGAGAGGGAATAATTGTAGGCAAGAACATTTATTGTGGTTTCCATGTGAACAAACAGGCAAAGCAGCATAAACAAATTTAGGATTGGCTATCCCCACCCACTCTTACTTAGGTATTGCCTTGTGACTTGCTTTAGCCAAGGAAACATGAACAGAAGTGATGCATGTCACTTCCAGGTGGAGAATTTAATGGTCTGTGCATACTTAACCCTATTCTCTTTCCCTTCCACCATGAAAACCCTGACAAATTCCAACCTATTCACTAAAACCCAGTAAAAGTAATACCTCTTCAGTAAGGACTTCTCCAAGAATCCAACTCATTGCTCCAATTTGCTGCTCCAATAACTGTCTGCACACAGGACTGTTAGTGTAGATTTCACAGAACTGTAATAACACATTTGCCCTGTGAGTATCTCCAGGGCAGGGATGATGCCTCACTCATCTTGGTACCTCCAGTGACTAACACAGGATGGATGTTTCATGCCCACTTCAAGGGGAGATAGGGCTTTCAAGGGACTTCTTTATCTACACACATACACATGCACACCCTCAGGAAGAAGTAGCCTCTGAATTGTTCAGATTCCAGGGAACAGCTGGGCTACATTTGCCAGTGAGGGAAGTCACAATTTAGCACATGTGGGTCACTCCCAGTAGTATCTGCCCCTCTGTCTCTTCCCTCCTAGTGGCCACTGTGCATAAGATCTGACTCAGTCTTAGACGTGATGGGATATGTTAAGCTGGATTGGGGTGTGGAAAAGGTCATCCCCAGGGGAAAGCTCACCTCTCTTAGTCGGGGTCTTCCAAAAGCTGACTCTGAGGCAAGAATTTGGTGTAAGTAGTTTACTGGAGAGTGATCCCAGGACACAGGTAGGGGGGTGAAAAAGTGATCTCAGAAAAGAAAGACAGTCAGTAAAGAGCACATTATCACGCAAATTACCATTGCAGGCAACTAGAGCCTCACTCCACTGGGGAATTCTGGAAAACAATGTAGAACACTGCCTCAGAGTTATCCCGCTTGATGGGTAAGGAGTTGGAGTCTTTATCCACCAACTCCTCACAGTCTTGATTGGAGGCTGCTCTCAGAGAGCATTAATTCCAGTGCAGTTCAGCCTGGCAAGCAGAATAGGGTTCTGTCAACCAGAGAAAACCATTAGACAAGGAGATGCAGGTACCAGTAGCCACAAGTTGGGACTTCATGCACTGGAATGGTGAAGTTTGTGGAGATATGGGCAGAGCCCCAGTAGTGTTTGCCACAGGGCTCAAGTCCACCTAATAACAGAGCAAAACTCCGCTTTCCTTGGGCACTCTCACTCCATGTGTGTGCGTGCACACATGTGCATCTCCTTCAGGAACTTGGTTGAGGTGGGTGGCTATTGGATGCACCACTGGGGTATTCTTGGGGCCCTAACTATTGTACCCCCTTAACAGCACTCCAGCCTGTCCATTATTTCTGACAACTGGCCAAGTCAGCCCACAACTTCCACTCAAAATGTCTGCTGGACAAGTGAACCGATGCACATGTGGCAGAGACTTTAGTACAGGATAATTCACTCAGGCCCTGCATATAAGAGCACTGAGACACTGAAGGCTCTGAGTCCAAGTCCTAAGCTCTGCTCAACTCCCTGTTTTGCCTTATCCAAGTCACTACACCTCTTTGAGCCTCAGTTTCCACTTCTGAAAAATGGGAAGGTAGTGCCTACTCCAGGGGTTTGTTATGAGGAGCAATGAGAAAGTAGAAAGCAAAGCACTTCTAAAACTTTGAAGCACTATTAAATTGTGAGTCATTGTTAGTAAAGCATTTTTCCTGATCAACAGCTCTAAAGTCCCCTCAGAAAAGAAGGGAACTTCTCCCTGATGTCCTACCCATGAATCCCTCTCCAGCTTTCCAGAGGGGCAGTACCAAGGTCCATGTGGGAGACTTTACACTCTTTGGACTTTCATGGGGAGAGGAGGTGGGAGCTGGGAGGAAGGAGGGAGGGTGGAGAATCCTTGGGAGAGGACTGAAGTTCATGGAGCCCTGCTGTGGGAACCAGCACATTATTGGATCCCCTCATCAGCCTTTGTGATGGGCATTATTATCAAAGCACTTTTTACAAATGAGGAAACTGAGGTTTAGAGAAAAGTCCCTGAACCTCAGACACACAGCCAGAATTTCATGGAGCTGGGATTCATACTTGAAATCCACCCTCCTTCTGCAACAACACACTACACCCAAGTTCAAATTACATTGTGTGGATTGTCTTACAATACAAAGAGCTTGTAATGAGTGAGTTATTTGGAACATATTCCCTGAGAACTCTCAAGGTTTCCTTACCTTTGTCTGCCATGGGCACACCTGTATATTAGTGTGTGCTGGTTACAGAAAGAGAGAAATCAGAAAAGTTAAATGTGAATGAACCCCACTCAACAAAGAAGGAATCTAAATAAATCACCATGTGCAGTTCTATTGGGGAAATTAAAAGAAACTCTAATAACACCTAAAAAGTACTGAATGCCAGATTTGTGCCAGACACTGTGCTAAATGCTGTACATCTATTACCTATATTAATCTTGACAACAACCCCATGAGGTAGGTACTATTCTTATCCTTAAATTACAAATGAGAAAACTGAGGCACAGAGAGGCCAAGTAACTTACCTGTAGTTAGTACATGGTGTAGCCAGGATTTTCAACTAGCCAGTTTAGCTCCAAAGCCCACACTCATAACCACTAGACCTCACTACTTCTCTCTAATCTTACATATAAATTTCAGCTTATGCAAAAAAGAAAACCCTGTTAGTGTTTTGATTGGAATTATATTTAGTTATTAACTTGGGGGGAATTGAGGGGTTTTTGATAAAAAGTTTCAATCCTGTGAGATTTTATAAATATATATATACATAGAGAGAGAGAGGGGAATACTATTAAAGTTGTGGATGAATATCTTGTGTCAACGAAACTAACTAAACTCTTTTATTTGTTCTAACAGTTTTTCTGTAGATTCTCTTGGATCTTCTGCATGAATGGTCATATTATCTGCAGAAAGAGGATGGAGGGGGGAGATTGATTCAGCTCTTCTCTTCCAATTATCTTATAAACTTGTTTCTTTGTCTTTTCTTATTGCATAGTCCACCACCGCTAGACTCAATGTTATATAGAAGTGTTGATATCAGGAATTCTTGTCTTGTTCCTTACTTCAATAACCATACTGTTTACATTTCACCATTAAGTTATTAAGTAAGATACTTACTTTAAACTTTCGGTAATCCTCTTTATCAATTAAAGAGGTTTTTTTTTATTCCTATTCTGCTAAGAGATTTTTCTGGGGAGCATGAATTAATTGTGGTTTATAATACTTTTTTAGTATTTATTAAAATAATCATCTGGATTTTATCTTCTAACTTACTAATATTGTAAATTATATTAACAGATATTTTCATGGTGAACAATCCTTGAATTCCTGGGATAATTGTTGGAACTTCTATTCAGTCATAATTCATTTTTAATACACTGCTAAATCCATTTGCATTATTTCATTTAGAATTTTTTGCATCTATGTTAGTAACTGCAATCAGTCTTAAGACTTTTGTACTGTTATTGCTAAGCTGTGCATGTCAAGGCTATACTCATTTTGCCTAATGAGATGAGGAAGAAGTTTGGTAACTGATTCAACTGCATAAATTATAATTGGATCATTATGTCATGTTTTTCTTCAGTAAATATTGGTAAATTATACTTTTCTAGAAAGTTGTTTATTTTCTCTAACTTTTCAAATGTATTAGTGTAAAAGTGTTTTAGTCTTATGGGTTTAAGAACTCTTCTGTATCTATTATCTATGCTTTTCCTCTCCTTTTCTTTATCATAGTCAAGATTTGTATTTGTCATTAGACTATATTTTTCCTATATTATATATTTTCTATATTCTCTAATCTACAAATTTTCCATAGCAACTGGGTAAAAAAATAATATTTTTAAAAACAAAGGTAATTATAAATTACCTGGCACTTAGAAAGTATTTAGTAAATATTAGTAAAGTTAATATATGAAAAGTGGGGGGGGGGGGGCGGGGGGTGAAGGGGAAGCTGAGACAAAGCGAGAGAGTAGCACAGACATATATATACTACCAACTGTAAAATAGATAGCCAGTGGGAAGTTGTTGTATAACAAAGGGAGTTCAACTCGAGGATGGAAGATGCCTTAGAGGACTGGGACAGGGAGGATGGGAGGGACTCGAGGGAGGATGCAGGGGGAGTCGAGGGAGGGAGGGAATATGGGGATATGTGTATAAAAACAGATGATTGAAAAAAAAAATATATATATATGAAAAGTATTTTTGATCACATGCCAGAGGCTAGAGACTGAACTATGATCAAGACATAATTTGTGCTCTCAAGGAGCTCACAGCTGAATTGGGAAGACAGACAAATAGTCAATTAAATAGTGTAAACATAATAGAAGTGAGAAAAAGTAGAATGGGAACACAAAGGAGGGCTTCCTGAAGGAGGTGATGCTGAGCTGGGCACTGTAGGATATTTAGGAGTTAGACAAGTGAAAAAGATGGGTATATCTTGGTCCTACACTTGGGCCCATCTTCATTTGACTCAGCTTTAGGCAGGGGTGGGCTGCCTGGACTCAGAAATCCGTGATCTTAAGCTCCTTCATTTCCACAAGAGAATGTCTGCTAATGTTTCCTCCTTCTAAGGATAACGAGGCTCCACTTTGGACCCAGACACCCCTCCGGTCTATATTCTCCATCACCTGTAGTAGCCTCAGTGATGTACAGGCTTGGGCAAAGGAGAATAGAGATAGAGTACTTTGATACTTCTCATCTTGAAGAAGATATTTGACAAAGCCCCTTATAGTGTCAGCCACTCCCCAACTGCTGATGGTTTGTAAACAGGCCCAGGCTTAGAAGAAACAGCAGAACAAGTACACTAAAATAAAAGATGTACAACTCTACGACCACTGTCTTCAATTCTCTTCCTTGGGGCCTCAGGAAACTATGTGGCAGAAGCCTAAATTTCCTGATCCAAAGATGTTCAGAGAAGTAGGGCTTAGAATGGCTAAAACTGGACAGAGAAAGCAGTTTGGTGACGGCCATGAGAAATAAGAAGGGCTTCTCAGTCCTAGAATGCTGTTAGCAACCTCTCAGCTACGGACTCTCTGAAGAACACTACTGAGCACTTACTATGTACTAAGTGTTTGGCATGTATTATTCACCTAATCCTCTCAGCCACCTGTGAAGTTGCCGTCATCACCATCCCCAGCTTTCAGATCAAGACAGTGAAACTCAGAGAGGTTAGGTGACTTGCGCTATAAAACTCTGGACCTGAGATTCAAACCCAGACAACTTAGCCCCACGGCCTTTATTCACCATCTCATATGGGGTCATGTCTCCAGTGCCTGGAACAGAGTGGACTAAAGAATGGAGTGAGTAAAAAGAATGAATTACCATGAAGGCTAGGAAGCAAAACGGAAATTTATGTTACTGTAATGGTAAGTGAAAAACGGATAACAAATGGTGTGCGTGTGTGCACGCTTGTGTGTGCAGGGATTGACTGAGAAGGAGCGTGAGGGCACATTCGGGGGTGATCCTAATGTTCTGTATCTTGATAAAGGTTCAGGTTACACAGGCAGATGCAGTTGTCAAAACTCAGAGAATGTACATTTAAGATTTGTACATTTCAGTGCATGTAAATTTCAAAACAAAAGAAAAAATGTAAACAAATCTCCCACTCTAATTAATCACACACAAGCTGATGTATCTTAGAGGAGTTAAAGAATGTCTGCATTTGAAATGTGTCCAAAAAAATAAGGATTGATGGGTGGGTAGAGACATGGCTAGATGGATAAATATGTAATAAAGCCAGAAAAAGTAAAATGTTAATGGCAAAATCCAGGTGGTGGATATACAGGTATTTGCTGTAATATTCCTTTAATATTGTTTGTTAAACTGTCATAATAAAGTGTTGAAGGAAAATATCTTGTATATTGTGGTGGTAATTGTTTAAAGACATTTTGTTTGCCTGACACTTTGCCCGCATCCTGCTATTTACGATGCTTTCCCCTTTAAAAGAATGGAGAGAGAGAGCCCTTCCTCCCTCTCTTCCTTCCTTCCCTCCCTTCCTCCCTCATTTCATCCAGGAAATAGCAACTAAGTGCTGGGTTGGCAGCAAATCCCTTCTCAGGTTCCACCTCCTCTATTAAGCCCTGCTTGCACCCTCTCCCCAAGCAGCGGCTGTTATTCCCTCTGATGGGCAACTATCTTAGACCCCCAACTAAAGGCCATTTGGAGTTGTAAGAAGGTCACAGGTACATAGGAACCTCACTATACCATCAGCCTTGACAAGAAAGAATCTGATTTATCTTTGCATCCCCCACCCCAGCTCTTATCCTGGCACACAGTGGTCACACAGGACCATCCAGGGAATGCAGAGACAGAGACAGAGAAAAAGTGTCCTGTGTCCAGCAGGTAGAATTCTAGATTATTTTTTCTCAAACTTTCTTTAATAGTGTCCGATTGCCTTTTGGATAAGAACACACAGCTCGCCCAGGGGCCCCAATGATGCTGTCAACAAGGCTTTTCACCCATCGAGGGAGGAGGAACCAGCATGCTGACTTGCAATGATGTGTGTTTGCTTGGCTATGTGCTTATTGTTGGCTTATTTATTTTCTCTTTTGTTGGCCATGTGGTTCCTTTAAAATATACAGAGAAGGAAACCACCATACATAAAGAAATTTGAATTTTTGAATGCCCGCTTCCCATCTGAAATGTCACTTGCACGTTAAGTCTCTGTCCCTGAGTTGCTGTGGCAACCTCGGCAGCACTCTTTGCCCAGGGTGACAAAGGGGCCCTTTGTTAGCTGGGAGGCCAGGTCTGGGCGCAGGGACATCCTATTCAGCCCATCGTAACAAAGGAGCACACGTCCCCCTCTCTGAGCAGGGCAGCCGCCGGCCTGATTCTGCCTGCACTGTTGACAACCTTCCATGGGGAGACCAGGAAAAGAAATCCCCTATTATTGGCATCTTTGAGCCAAAGTTGGTTTTTTTTTCCCCTTTTTCTCTCTCTATTTTGCTTGCTGTACAAAAACCCCTGCAAAGGGCCCCACTCATGTTCTTGCAAAGAAAAATACCAATTGTGAGGCCTCCCTGGAAGAGGGATGAGGCTCCCGATCTTAATTGAATCTCCTAAACTTGGTTATTAAAATGGCAACTCCAGCAGCAGTGGGTGAGCAGATGGGTTCTTCAGATTTTAGCAAGCAGCCTGGCTCTGGCCCAGAAAGAAGTCCTAGCCGCCCCTGGAGCTGGAGCAACCTCTGTACCCAAGAGCAAGGGGCTTGTGCTAAGGGCAGCCCCGCCCCCCTTACTCTGATCAGATCTGGGGCCCAAGTTTCATTCAGCCTAGGACTCTTCTCATCACTCAAAGCTGAAACCCCAGGGAGGAGGAGGGAGATGGCTGAACTGGTCCTGTGAGAGAAAGGCTGGGAACCCAGCATCCTGACTTCCCGGCCTAGGCTCTTCAAAGTCACCAGTAGGTGGTAAACAGCCCCAGGCCCAGCCTACAGCCCATGGTCCTCCTTCTGCTCCCAGAGCCATGGGGTTCCACCCCTTTACCTGCAGGTTAGGATCATTTGAGACTCTTGTAGCCTTTTTCATTTTCTCTATCCCTGTTCCCACCAGAATCGTCTTTCAAATTCCTCCCTCTGATCCAGTGATGTATGTAGAACTAAGACTGGGGGCTCCAACAGAGCCAAAACTGGTGTCTGTCTTAATCACTGTGCACCAGGGGCCAGCACAGTGCCTGGCGCACGAGGTGTACTGTGAAAGTGTTTTCTGAACCAGTGAATCAAGAATGAGTGAATGTCTCAGAATGGACTCATTTCATTGTACCAACCACTCCTTGAGGTTGAAGCCATTTTCCTCATTTAATTCCATTCCTGTTAGGGGAAACACTGACTGAAACAGCCCGCCCTGGCCAGGCAAAGACGGTATCAACTTGCAAGAGTTATTTTACGACAGGAGGTCCTGGTAAGGAACACGGAACTAACAAGCCACCTGCAACTGGAAGACTACGGGAACGGTCAAAAGGAGAGAGGAGACGCCAGTCCACATGTCCTACCAACCACCCAGAATCCTCTTCACTGGAATCCACCTTGGCTGAAGGATTGCGTGCACCACCAGAAAGGACCCTGAGTCTGCATGATTGACCAAAGACAACCCAGAAACGAATCCCATCACCATAAAACCCAAGACTGCGAGCCACGTGGCAGAGCAGTTCTCCTGGGGTCCCTCACCCTCCTGCTCTCCGCCCGGGCACCCCTTCCCAATAAAGTCTCTTGCTTTGTCAGCACGTGTGTCTCCTCGGACAATTCATTTCCGAGTGTTAGACAAGAGTCCACTCTTGGGCCCTGGCAGGGCCCCCTTCCTGCAACATTCCCTGCTGTCCTCTGTTGGCAGGTCCAGGGTTGGAGCAGGCTACCCGGTTGACAGATGTGGTCACTGCCCGAGAAGGGCTGCATTCAGACAGTTGTGTGTGCAGATACTGCAGTGGAGGACAGTGAGTGCCCAAAGTGGGGGATGGGGGATGGGGGGTGACCCCAGCGCTGCAGGAAGCAAGAGGGGAGGATGCAAGGAGTACAGAAAGACTTCCAGGCTGAGGACACTCCCAAACAAAAGAATGACCAGAGCTGGCTGAGCAAAGAAGAATGCTTTGTTCAGATGAAACAGCAAAAGCAAAGGCAGAGTAGTAAGAAGTAGTCCTTTATGTGCAATAGCCCCATGAAGCTGGCTATCAGTAGAGAGTACAGAGCATGGCAGAGAGGCTTGGATACAGCTGGAGAGGCAAAGCCAGAGGGAGGACCCTATGAGCCAGGCTTAGGAGCTCAAAGCCAAAGTGACCATGAACAGTCGTATATGTTGCGTACTGTGTAAAGGGAGTGAACAGAATTAAAATCCACCCTGCATTCTGCTGGCCAAGCCCTATGGCCATGGCTGAATCCTTCCACTTAAAAAGGCAGCAAGCTCAGTTTGCAAAAACATCAGTTACTCAGATGTCTGTTCCCAGGGGTGGGCAGCAGTGTCCTCAGTCCAAACTTCAGGCAGTGTTTATTGCGGGGATGGAGGTGCCAAGTCCAAAGGGAGGCCAGGCAAGAAACAGGATAAATTAGCAAGTCCTGGAGAACCATTAGGGGCTACTTGGGTTGCCAGAGATGTCTGAACATGCACCTTCCAGTCCATCCAAATTTTCCATCCTTCCACAACAGGGGGTGAAGGCAATTGCAAAGGAGCAGCAGAACTCTCAGTTTGCAAGTCAATTCTAAATTGAGAGAAGGGAAGACAGGGGAGGACAGAGTGTGTAAAAGGGTGGAGGTTCTGGTTTTTGAGGTCTCTAGGGTATGGGGCTAGACAAACCATGAGAAGGCTACAAGTTGGAGGTCTTAATTTAATATGGGGGAGTGGCAGTATTAAGGGAGAGACTGTCTCTATGTTACTAACCAGGGTTCTTGGCTTCCTTAATCAATAGAAATTGATCAGAGACCAGACAAGAAATTCAGGCAAGGCTTTATGGGGGCCCATGCTGCAGCAGCAGGGAGCGAGAACAAACAACAGTTCCCCTTGCTTGCTCTCTCTCCAACTGCAGGGGTGCAGGGCGGGGGGGAGGAGCTTGTTCCTTATATGGGGTTAGGGTAGGGGTGTGTCCAGGGGTCCAGCCGAAGGGGTGGCTTAGGTGTTTTGCCCATTCCTTAGGTGGTTGTGTACAGGGGACATGCTCAGTACCCTGCTTTTGCTCCAGGCTCTTCAAAAGTACCAATTGGTTTCTTTGTATCTTTTGTCCAGAATTTGCCCTAACTGTACATGCAAGCAGTTGTTTTTAGTCACATACAGTTTCCTTGTAGAGGGTGAGTCAAAAATTATCTGCACTCCGGGTATATTAAAACTTCTGTTGGCCTCACTGTCTTTTCAGTGCTTTCTGTTGAAACGGCTACAGTCTCCCCAGTCACTGCTGTGCAGGTGTGAACGTGTTACATCAGTTCATTTGTAACTACGGTGTGAGCAAAAATGGATGCCCCACTTGTGATTTGGACGAAAGAAGAGTAACATGCTGTGATTTGTTTTTTGTGGTCTGAAGGTGTACCTGGTGCCATTATTTATCAAAGACTTTGTGTGCAGTATGGAGAAAGTGTTTTGTTGTGAAGAAGTGTGTATGAATGGCTAGAGATGCTTATTGAAGAGCTGAAGCCTAAACGTTGGACTAAACACAGAGGACTGCTATCCAAGGGCGTTGTGATCTGGCATGACAATGCACGTCCGCACACTTCTACCCACACTGTCGACACTCTGCAAAAACTTCATTTTGAGGTGTTAAAGCATCCTCCATATAGTCCTGATCTTGCTCCATTGGACTTTCACCTGATGGTCCCCGGAAAGCAGCTCTACTAGGACGAAGATTCACTTCTGATGAGGAAGTGAAGACAGTGGTGCATTCATGGCTCGCAGCTCAGCCTAAAACATTTTTTAATGAGGAATATGAAAGCTTGTTGATAGATGGACAATGTATTGAAAAGCAAGGAGATTATGTCAAAAAATGATATATTTGTCTTCTCTAAAATTAATTAAAATAAACTCTACAGCCAGAGTGCAGATAATTTTTGACTCATCCTTGTATTTTTTTGCTCGAGGACAGGTGTGTCCAGGTGCAAGCATTGCAGCGCTGCAGCAAAGGGTCCCAAGTCCCAGCCTGTCTCATCTAGGGTGTGTTCTCAGCAGTGAGGATGGGCTGGTCTTCAGAGAGAAGGGAAAGTCCAGAACCAGAAGACTGGGTGGTGGGCTGGATCCCAAGGTGGGATAATGAAGCCTCATGCCAGCAGCTAGACTTGAAGGTGAGGGGCAACCAGACCATGACCTCCTCAAGGAAGGGCAGGGGTGGAATCTGCCTTGTGTTCCAGGTGCCCAGCCCTGCTCCTTGCATACGGTAGATGACCTGTAAATATTTGTTCAATCAACGACTGAATTGGTAACATTGGTTATCCAAATAATCTGACTGTTACTTGCTAATGTCTGAGAGGTTTGGAAGGGAAGGAAGCAGGAGAAGGCAAGTACACACAAAGGGTGCCTCTTTTAGGGTAGCATTAGCTGCTATAACAAATAACCCCCCAGTTTCAGTGGTTTAACCTCATTGCAGAGTCTAATCTAGTTGTTACTCTTTGGTCGACAGCTTTCCTCCATGTGGTGATTCAGGGATCCAGGCTTCCTCTCTCTTGGGCTCCATCATCCCCCAGGGCCTTGGAGCTCTCTGCATTGAGCTGGTAGATAAAGACCAGGAGGAGGGAGAAGCTCCAGCTGCTTCATGCAAATCCCAACCAAGAAGTGACACATCACTTCTGTTCACCTTCCCTGGATGAGAACTAGTCCATGTCTAACCCTAGATGCAAGGCAGCCTGGGAAATGTAGTCCCCACCTGGAATGATGCCACTTCAGAACAATGTTACACTATGGAAAAAGCAGCACTCATTTTTGTTTCACTTGACAGAGGAGGTGACAAGGATGTGAAGAAGGTGGCTACAAGTGTGTTGTCATGGCCAAGAACAGAGCAGCCACCAAGAGAGCCTTGGATTGAGGTCTTGGCCTTGCTTGAGATTCTAATTGGACCATGCAGGTGAGTTGGGAGGAGGTGAGGGTAGGATGTGACTCTCTCGCATTTGATCCTCACTGAGTCTTGGGAAAGGGGGCTCATCAGCTCATAACCCCTTTTTGACAGATGAGGAAACAGGGTCCGAGAGAGGACCCCAGGCGAAGTCAGAAGCCAGAAACGGAACCCAGGTCATCTGTTTCCCAGTCCTCGTTGACCCATCTATCCCACTACCTCTAAATCGATCCTCCAGAACACCACTGAGATTTTTGTGTCAGTCCAGAAAAACAGAGCAGCACATCACAATCTTTTTCCCAAGCTCTGACAGCGCAGCCCGTGGCCATCAGGACTGGGTATTTGCCTTCACTGACAGCTGGGAGGAGGGACCTTTATTCTCAGGCCCTGTGGGCAGGACTTGGCTAGGCTTACCCTGCTGGGTCAGGAATTCTTCCATTATTGCTCAGCAACTCAGTTACAAAGTATAGGATCTTTGAACTTGTTTTTAAACATTATCAACTTTGCTCTGTGTTGGTTAATTTCCCTTTGTCCTGAAGCTGGACCCAGACAAAAACATCTTTTCCATCAAAAATTCAAAGGGACCTTTACAAACTGACAGTGGATTAAATAACAGCATTTATGATAAAATCCCCCCACCCTCTTCTTCTTTTTTTTTTCCTTTTTTTTGGGGGGGGGGGGCCTAGCACCAAAAACCAAGTGCCAGAAAGGCAACACTTCTCAGCTGCTTTGAAACAGACTGTATCAGTTCAAAGATTGTTTCACTTTGGACACAGTGTGACCCTGTGTTTGAGCCTCCTATGAAATTAATAAGCACAGGGGGATCATCAGCCCTATACCCCAGTGCTCCCCCCACACCTGGCACACAGCAGGTTCAGTAAACTTAGGATGGAAACCCAAACCCTGGTTTTCTCCCACCCCCTGGGAAGGCAGCAAATTAGAGTTGGCCTAGAAACCCATCATTCGTGGTTTTCCATTTTAAACCCAAGTGTTCTCCCATTGCCTCGAAATGTATCAACTCAAAGGCATGGAGAGCATTCCCAGTGCCCAGCTCCCTGTGGATCAGAACAAGGGATCCATAAGTCATCTTTGAATGAATAAACCAATTAAGTAATTAACACCCCAAGATGGGCTTTCGGGTGTCACATTGTTTCCTGAAAACAAGGACATGAGGGTATCTTCCCTTTAGCAAAGGAAACTCACTGCAAATTGGAGGATTGGGATATGCAAAATGACAGCCCTGGGGCCTGTGACACGGCCCTCTGACCCCATATGCTACCCACCTATGGCTCCCACCCCCAAATCTTCCTCTCTTCCACTGCCCTCCCCACTGCTGCTTACAACCTCCACCCTCAGACTCTGCACACCCCTCTTATTTCTCATCCACCAGTTCTAGCCCCTCACCCTCCACCCGGGATGCCCTGGGGTCAGCCTCTGAGGGAAAGAGGACTTGCATGACTCTTCCTGGTCCCCATCACTAATCCTTGATTGGGAAGGAACAGGAGGGTTCAGGGGGCCCTCTGGGTGGAGTGGCAGAGTGGGGTTCTTTCAGCTCCTGGTACTTAGCAACCTCCCCATGGCCCAGCCTGCCTACCTGCAAGCTATCCCACCTAGTGGGAATTCAGGGGGCTGGATACCTGCAAGAGGAGGGGCCAACAGCATCTAAGGCTTTTCCTCCCTCCCCCAACCTAAGCATTTATTTAACTCTCAACTTTACTCCAACCTCAAAATTAATATTAATGCTATTACCCCTTTCTTTCATATATGTTTTTAAAGTTTTTCTTCCACTTTAGTGTTTATCTCAACTTCATGCCTTCTTTTGCTGTATAGAAATCTATCCTCAAAAAAACAAAAACAAGCCAAAAAAAGAAGTCTGTCCTGTTGCAATTCAATCTGTCAATCTTTCCCTTTAGTTTCTCTAAAGATCACTAAAATGTTCTCTTGGGGTTTTTGTATGCTGTGTGGATTTAAGGATTGCTTGTTTTCTTCTTTTCATCTCTGATTTATTTCTGAAGTTTATTTTGGAGTAAGAACTGAAGATAGTTTTTAGCTTAACTATTTATCCCAATGGCTAGCCAATTTAGATAGGTTTAATAAATAATTCATCGTTTCCTCCCCAAATGTGAAACGCTAGCTTCATTGTATGACAATAGCCATGGACACTTGAGTCTATATGTACACTCTGTGGCCCCTTTAATTCATCACCCTCCATCCCTTTTACTTGCAACATGTTTAAGTCCCACTCAGGCCTCCTTTTCAGGAAATGCCATTCTATTCTTTCATACCTTGTGTTCCAGATTTATAATAATTGTTAAATTCCCATCAACTTGAGGGGGGTGTTTTTATTGGGATTACCTTGAATTAAAGACCAATCCAGGGACTTCCCTGGTGGTGTAGTGATTAAGAATCTGCCTGCTAATGCCGGGAACACCAGTTCGAGCCCTGGTGCAGGAAGATCCCATATGTCGTGGAGCAACTAAGCCCATGCACTGCAACTACCAAGCCCACATGCCACAACTGCTGAGCCCATGTGCTGCAACAACTGAAGCCCGAGCTCCTAGAGCCCGTGGTCCACAAAAAAGAGAAGCCCCTACTCGCCACAACTAGAGAAAGACTGCATGCAGCAGTGAAGACCCAACCCAGCCAATAAATAAATTAGTTAAAGTAAAAAAAGACTAAGAAGAATAGACATCCTTACTATACTAAGTCTTCCTATCCAGAATAGAAAGTCCTATTATGTACTTATTATTATATTTATTAAAGTCTTATTTTATATCCTTGAGTGGAGATTCATTATTTTCTCCATATTAAACCATTTCCTGATCTTGTTTCCAGGAGTTCTCCTTGATGCACTTTTTTTACTTGACTCTTAGGACATCACATGTCTCTGCTTTCTCTCCTACCTCCCAAGTGATTCTTTCATGGTACCTTTTTCTTCTCCGCCCCCAGACTTCTTAACATTGGGTCTTGGAGCGCAGACATAATTCTCAAGGATTCTCCTGAATAAGTGAGTAAATCCAGTCATAAATATCTTTGTGCAAATGGGTCTTCCCGTGGTTTGAGTATTTTTCTCCTTATGATTCCTCACCAGTGCGGAACACTGAGCAAAAGACCCATGGAGGGTATAACTCTTTATCATGTCGGTACTGACTATGGTTTCCTGGGTTTTTGCAGGGTTATCTTGGCTCAGTGCAGAGAGCTCTAGGAGACTGGGGTAAGAAAGTCACCTTGTCTTAGAGTTAAGCTTTCATGTTCATCTATGAGGATAGCAGTCTCGATTTGAAATGCCAATGCAGCAGCTCCACTTAGAAGGAAATCGTGGTAGATTGCAAAAATAGCCCCTCCTCCATATGTGGAAGAATGATCTCTGGAGCTAGTCGGTCCTAGGTTCAAAACTCAGCTCTTCTCTCTACTCACAGTGTGGCCTCGGGGAAGGTAACAACATCTTCTGAACCTCTGTTTTCTGGTCAGTAAAATGAAGACAATAATATTTAGATGTTGTGGGCAATTCATTCATTCATTCATTCATTCATTCAACAAATATACATCAAGTGCTTGTCATACACTTGGTGGTGTTTTAAACACTGGGAACCGACAAAACAGACAAAAACTCATGCCTTTGTGGAATTTACATTCTAGGAGAGGACAGACAATAACAAAATAAACAAAAGTACAAAAGCTAGTGTTAATGCTAAAAAGAAAAACAAAGAAAGGAAATGGAATGGAGTAAGGGGGATGCATCCAAGGCAGGAAGGACTCTTGTTAAGGTGACATTTGACTGGAGCAGGTTAAGGGTGGAAGAAACAAGCTCGTTTAGGTGCTGCAGTGATTATTGAGGAGAAAGGTGATAGTGGCTTAGGATGGAGTGGTGGTCATGAGGATGGCAAAGATATCTTACCCTGAGTGTAGTAGAACCAAAAGGTTCAGCCTGGGAAAGATAAGAATTGAGTTACTATTGAGGTTGAGTGTGGAGCAAGTGTGGGGGAGATCAGGAATTCAGTTGGTACAAATTGCATTGAAGAAATCTGTTCACTTCCAGGTGGAGAGAGCAGGTAGGTAACTGGGTGTATGGGTCTGAGTTCATGGGAGTAGCCCAGACTAGCACTACAGTTCAGGATTAAATAAGAGAATCAAATAAAGTGTTTGGACCCCTGTGAATCTTAGAAAGGAGACAGACAGGTCTATGCTGGGCACTTGTCTAGGGTGACTCTCTGCTAACTTGTTCCAGCATATCAATGTGCACAATTTAAACTGATGCCTCTGCAAAATCACACACTTTTTACATGTCACAGTCCTTCCAGCTCTCTCACGGATGGGTTTGAACAAATTGTCCATCAGGAGGACCTTCAGAACTTTCTCCAAACACTCACTCCTCAGTTAGTTGTGCCCTTGTGGATTCTAACTCAATGGGTCCAGGTCTTCATTTTATAAAAGGTCCCCAGGTGGTTTCTGTGGACACCCAAGTATCATCCGTTGGTCAGAACCTTGAATGCTAAACTCATAATGCCAAGAATATTATTTAAAAAGAAAGAAATTGGAAATATCCAAACAACAGAGGTGGATAAACTTAACCTCCTTTTATAGGTGAGGCATCAGCAGCTCAGAGATTAAATAATTTTCCTAAAATCACATAACTGGTGGCTGACAGCCAGGATTTGACACAAATTTTAAGGCCAAATGTATGTTCTTCTCACCATACCAGTCTGCTGCTTGGTCACGCATAATCCCACTGAGGAGGGGGAAGGCTACTCTGACAGTTTGAGTGACAGGTACGTGTCAGGGGTAAGTCCCCCTGCCCTCTTAGCCAACTCTTCGGCCTGAAAGAGGTAAGGATTTAGTCAGTGTGTCCCAAATCCTGGTATAATCAGAATCCCCGGGAGGATTCCTATGCCTCTGTCCCAAAAGTTACGCTTCATTAGGTCTGAGTGAGAAACACAGCCTTAGAGGCAAAGTGCTAGCTGCCCCAAATACGCGATCATTTTCCTCAGCATCTTTCTTCCGCTTCCTTCTGGTGCCCAGTACCAGACAGTGAATCTCCTCCCCCACCTCAGCTCTGGTCCTTGGGTCCTGGCAGGAGAGGGTTAAAGCCCTGAGAACTCGGGGGCTCTTCTCTCATGAGAAAGGAATGTGGAGGGGAGCAGCTGAGCTGGATGCAGGCTGTCCAGTGCTGAGCACGGCCATTGTTGCAGAACAATTGACCTCCAGGAACAGAACAGCAGACGCTAATTATGGGACACTCGTGTTGTCATGTAATTATGAGGCCTCTGTGACCATTAGCATAAGAAACTAAGCTCACTGGCTTGTTTTGGTCATAACTTTCCCCAGACTGCTCTGCTCAGGAATCTGAAGAAGAAAGGCTATTAACTCAGAGTATCACAAAAGACTCCGTCCAGAGATTCTCGAGTTTTGGTCACATTGAAATCCCCCAGATGCTTGACAAACATGCAGACTCTCAGGACCCACTCCCAGAAAATTGGGTTTGGTGGGTCTGAGTGGAAATGAAGGTAGGTTAGCTATTGAAATTCACAGAAGTCCAAATTTAGCCCTCCTTAGGAGCTGGCGGAAGTCCTGGTAACCATATTGGAGTTTTCTAAGTACCCTTGCGCCCTTACCGAGGACTCTGATGCTCAGCTGACGTTGCCTGAGCCTTGTGAGTTAATAAACACATCCACAAACACCAGCTGAACCCCAAGATAGCTCACGAGGAAGACAAAGTTGGATAACTATTGCTATGCTTACACTGAGCCTCGGATCTGATGGGAAAATAAAAATCACAGAGAGGACAATGATATAAAACTGAGGTGGGAAGAGAATGAAGAAGGAAAATGACCTCATCTCAGTCTCTGATCACTGAATTAGTCAGGTGACTTCAGACACGAGTCAGATACCTATAGTAATATAGCTTGTGCAAAAAAAGAATAATTGATGGCTGTGTTTGTTTAGTATGCAAAGAGCTGCAGCTGCTCCAGAAATAACCAGAACCCAAAGTTAAATGCCTCTGGAGCCCTCTCTAGGCTTCATTCTTATACACTGGCTTTCTGGGCCACCTGAACACCACAAACTCCCTGCCTCATACCTTCCATACTCTCCCATCTGAAAGATGCTACACGTCTTCTTTTAACTGCAACTTGAAAACTCCTGGAAAGACTTCTGATTGGCCCAATGGGATCCATTTTCCAGCTCTGGCCCAGGGAAGAAAGCTGCTGTGATTGACAGCCCGCAGAACCAAATGGTAAAAGTAGGGTGGGAAGTCTCTCCCCCAATAAGAGGAGAGAGGGACTGAGCAAAATTTGTTCCCTATAGTTACATACCCTATTCCATTTAACCTTACAAGCACCAAGTGAGATAGGTAGACTTATTCCCCATTTTGACAGATGAAAGTTTCTCAAGGTCACACAGCTAGTCAGTGGCAAAGCTGGACTTCCTGCCCAGGCCTCCCTGCATCCCAAATCCATGTTCGCTGCTGTATTGTGCTGAATGGCATGTCAGATGCATAAGAAGGCAATGCTGGGGGGAAATTGAACAGGAGACAGGACGGGTGAGTTGGAATCATATTCTAGAAAAATGTGAGTGTTAGATTAAAACTTAGGCTCTTATTTAGAATTCAATGGGGAGCCACTGAAGTTTTATGAGCAAGGGTATAATATTGAATTTTTGGTGCTAACCCAGGTCTCTAATAGAGCTAGGCATGTGCTAGTCAGTGCAGAGGGTGGTTAGGTTCTGAGGGACCACACACTGTTCACAGAATTGTAGACTCTTAGTTTCTCCAGATCAGCAGAGCTGTCTACCAGTCACCCTCATCTAGACATCCTCAGTCCTGGGGCTGCCAGGTTCTGGACTCAATATTTTTATATATATTACCTTTTCAACTTCACAATAAGGAGGAAATTGGTGTGATTGTCTTTGTCATAAGATCCTGGTGAGCAGCTGGGAATATAAAGAATAGAGCACCCAAAGGAGTCAGAAGAAGGAAGGTGGAGTTAAGAGCTGTCAACTAGGCTAGAGTTCAAGGCAGGACTCAGTTCAAATGGAGATTTAGGGTGCTTGCCAGAGAAAATGAAGCAGGACTGCACCTGTGCAAAGAGAGTGATGTATGAGGGGTTAGTGATGAGTCATGCTCAGAAGTATACACATAGGCTTTGGAGCTAGAGAGAGACTTGGATTTGAATCCTAGGACCAGTGGATACCGCTGAGACAACCTTGGTATCCAATCTATATTTTGCCATACCAGGAGCAATCCATGAGGAGAGGTGGAAATGTAGAGGCAGGCAATGAGAACTCTCAATCTTTTAGAAACTTTAGCTATGAAGGGGAGAAGGGAAGCATCGTTATAGGTATTTCTGATCCAAAGATGCTGATCTTCTAATGGAGAGATGAGAGGACATTAAAACAAAGATGGATATGGTGGGATGATGTATGGAGTATTATCTTCTAGGCTTTTCCCACTAGCTCCATTTGTTAAAACCCCAGAATTCTCCTACAATAGTTCAAGAGAGAAAGAGATCTGTGTCTGGGACCAGGGTGAGGATGGTGGAGGAAGTTAGAAGTGATCAGATTCATGGTGAATTTTGAAGGAAGAGTGAATAGAATGTGGGGATGAATTGGGTGTGGGGGTTGATGAGGAAAAGAAAAGAATCAAGAATAACTTTTAGGTGTTTGAACCTGAGCAGAAAAATGCATGGTGGAGTTATTAACTGAAATAAGGAAGAGTGAGGGAGGTGGCGAGATCAATCAGTACTTCCATATTCTCCTTTGGCCAGTTTACATTTGAGATGCCTGTTAGATACCAATTGGAGGTGTTGAGCTGCCAGGCGAATATATAAATTGAAGATCAAGGGAGATGTCAGAAGATAAAAATAGTCATCAGTGTGTAAACGATATTTTAAAACAACTGTACTTAAATCCTGATGATTGTTGGATCAAAGCAGAGGACCAGAAATAAGATCATGATGAAAGAGGACTGGTAATTAAAATAAAACCAATTTAATATGGAATTTACTCTATTATATATTTCTAAAAATAAACTCTCAGAAAAGAATTGCCCTAAATTTTAGTCTTTACAAAATCTTTCATGTTATGGGAATACACTCTCAGTTTCTTTATTTTGAACAAAAATCCTGTTTGGAGAAGAAACATCAACCTGAAATGACCTCAGTCAATGCTGGTTTGGGATGATTAGAGATGGCACCTGACAGAATCAGTAAATGAGGAAGGCAAAGAAATTTGACACAGATTTAGTAATTATTGCTGGAGGTGTCACCTCACAATTGCAAGCGTCGGATGTCTTTGTAAACAAGCCTCTTAAAACTCACTTTACAATCAATACAGGAAACAGTTGTCTGTGGGAAATCATGCACAAACACCACCAGGACAAATTAAACAACCCAAAACCTGTCCTGACATAATGCATTATTGTGGCTTGGGATAAAAGTTTCTGTGATAGCAAAAATATAGATTCAAACATTAACATATTTCAAATGCTTTAAATGGAAATAAAGATAATGTGGTGTGGAAAACTGTTAGATGATTCAAAAAAAAATGGCCCTACAGATGACAAGAACACTGATGTCCAAGATGCCGGTGAAGAGCTCGAACAAAAATTGCTACCTGAACTATGAATGGGAAAAAGCAATAAATTAAATTATTTTTATAACATGTCACTTTAAATGTGTGTGTGATTATTCCAAAAAAATTATAAGGAAATATCTATTTCAGTTATGCCCTAACGGTTTTTTATTTTTTAAGTTGGCCAAGAATCTGGAGGCTATTCTAAATTGGAAAATGGATGCAGGTAGGCGGTATATTCTGGGTTACCCTGTATTTAAGCTATACATGGTATTAGGTATTCCTATGGCTGTAAAACTAAGTGCAAAGTTATGGCACTATCTCCAAGTTGGAGGCATGAAAAGAGAGACATGGGTGAGCCTTGAGAAAATCAGAGACCCACTTCCCTACTTAGACAGCATTCTGAGGCCATGGTAACGGGGCCGAATAAGGCCAAATCTCCTATCACATCTCTCTGATCCAGAGTCCTAATACTGCTGAGGGTACAACATTCTAAAGGAGGGAAGTGTACACATGTACACACACACACACACACACACACACACACACAATGGATTGCTATCAAGGCAAAGACAGAATCGAGGAGGATGGGGCCAATTGTCTTGAAGCTGTTTTCACAAATATAGACCAACATCATCAACACATACAGGTTGGGGTGGGAATACTAGTGGCCTTCCACACAGAAAGCCTTTGGTTATGAGTTTTCCCTTTAGTTTGACATCTGTTCAATCTGGTTGATCTACCCCTAAAAAGGGGGAAAAAATGGGCATCAGAAGTGGCACCCACAGTTGTCCAGGGCCGTTTCCCTTCTCCGCGTTGCCCAGGAGGTACAATAATATAGAAAAATGTACCAACTTCCAGTTAAAAATGATGAATTGAACCCAAGCATTGAGCTTTAGAATTTCCATTAAAGCAGCAATAAGGGGATTGAGCAACAACAAATAAAGCATAGATTAATAAGGATCAATAGGAGAAAAAACAACAACAAAATTTTGGAAGATGGAACAAGGAGACATATTTAGCTGAGAGCTAAGAAAGCTAAGTTCTAAGACAGCAGGGGTAACTCCAGGAACCAACTTGATTTATACTAAACCCCCTCCCACCTCACCAAAAGAATCAGCAAGCGTCATGGGTATCTCTGGATGTAGAGGGAAAAATTCGACTAAAAGCTGGATGACTGGTTGAAAGTCTATTGAAGAGACAGTTGGACACTCCTACCCATTCCCTCCCTGACTTTTCACACGCAGGCAGAGGACTGAATGTCTATTCTCTGCACAAGGGACACCAAGCATCACTGAAGGCAACAAAAGAATTGAGTAAACATACACACCCTGCATCTTGAAATCCCCAAGCCTCTTCCCCCACTCATCTTGCAGAACTGTGAAGGCCAGGCCCTCTTCCTCCAGGCAGGTGATTGTGAAAGTTTTCTCTGGGGAATCTGAGCAGTGCAACATGAAAGATGCTAAGATGCTTTGGGTATATGCCCAGTAGTGGGATTACTGGATCATATGGTAGTTCTATTTGTAGTTTTTTAAGGAACCTCCAAATTGTTTTCCGTAGTGGCTGTACCAACTTACAGTCCCACCAACAGTGCAGGAGAGTTCCCTTTTCTCTAACATTTGGGTTGCCCACAGATATGGCTAGTCAAATCACCCACAGTGAAACTCACAGTCAACAAGCTCTATTCATGTTTTCAGAGCTTCCAACACATTTCTTAGTCCCCTATTATTAAATATGTTCAGATAACTAAGGACTATCACACTTCTGCAAAAACCACTAATGTGAAAATCAGAGACCAAATTTTTTTTTTTAAAAAAGGGGGTTATGGCAGGCAGGATAATGACCCCGAAAAATGTCCACGTCCTTATCCCCAGAACCTGTAAATATGTTATGTTACATGGCATTTTTGCAGGTTAAAGGCTGCAAATGTAAGTTAGGTTGCTAATCAACTGACTTTGAGATGAGGAGATTCTCCTGGATTACCCGGATGAGACCAATTTCATCACATGCATCCTTAAAAGCTGAGAACATCTCCTGGTGATGGTCAGAGAGACGTGTGACAACTAGAAGAGAGTCAGAGACATGTGAGTTCCTGACTTTGCAGATAAGGAAAGGGGCTATGAGGAGGAGGGAGCAATGTGAGTGGCTTCTAAAAGCTGGAGAAGGCGAGAAAACAGATTCTCCCCTGGAGCCTCCAGAAAGGAATATGGTCCTGCAGACACCATGACTTTAGCCCAGTGAAATCCATATTGAACTTTTTTCCCTACAGGATGGTAAGACAATAAATTTGTGTTGTGTTAATTTGTCACAGAAGCAATAAAAACCAGTGCAAGGGTTTCAAGAAACAGATGTGATTCAGGAAGAAGACCTCATTTTATTTTTATTTTTATTTTTTTTCTCCTTTTAAAAAGTACTAATTTCCTCAGAGGTATAAAGTATTACAAGCATGAAACAGGAACAGGATTCTATTTTTGAGAAAAGAAACATTCTGAGAACAAAAAAGTGCTCTTAAGATTAAAAATAAGATAGAAAAAAAAATTTTTAAGTCAACAGTAGGGTTGGAAGATATAGATGAGGAAATTTCCCAGAAAGTAGATAAAAAGACAAAGATACAGGAAATTGGCAAAAAAGATAAGAAACTATCCAAATAAGAGGAGTTTCAGAGAAACACAGGGAAGTACATAAAAAAGGTTCTGGTGGCAATTCCATTGTGGTCGGAGGTCCCCACACCAAAAAGCAATTCTCAGACACCATCTGGGTGTCCTACAATTCAACTCAATTTGGACACTATCTACCTGGATGTGGCATCAGATTCCACAGGTTAATCGTTCAATCCTATAGGACTCCTCCCCCACCCAGGACAATCACAAGTCCAGTTTGTCACCTGTTTTTCTGACCCACTGGCTATAAATCAGAGATTCTAATCACCCCCTCTGTGGTTTCATTATTTTGCTGGAGTGGCTCATAGAATCCAGAGAATCAATTTACTTACTAGGTTGCTCGTTTATTATAAAAAAAAAAAAATAGAACTCAGGAACCACCAGATGGAAAAGCTGCACAGGGCAAGGTATGAAGAAAGGGCACAGCTTCCATGCCCTCTCTAGGAAAGATATTCTCCCCACACCTCCATGTGTTCACCAATCTGGAAGCTCTCTGAACCAGGTCCTTTGGGGTTTTTTGGAGGCTTCATTATTATCTGCCATTGGTGACTGATTCAACCTCCAGCCCCTCTCCGCTGCTCTGGAGGTTAGGGTGGGGGATGGAGGATGAGGTACTGAAAGTTCTAAACCTCTAATGACATGGTTGTTTCCCCTGGCAACCAGCCCCCATCCTTAGGTTACCTAAGGGCTTTCCAAAAGTCACCTCATTAACATAGCAAGACACTCATCACAGGAAATTTGAAGGGTTTTCCCAGCTCTGTGCCAGGAAAGGGGTGGAAGACCGAATATATATTTCTTATTATAAATCACAATATTACTGTATGTCAGTAGCAGAACAGTAACAGTTCTCCCCAAAGAGAATGAAACCAATTCTCAGATTGAAAAAGCCCATGAGTATCTAGCAAGATGCACAAAAACATGCAGTAAAGGATATCATTATGAAATTTCAAAACACTGGGAGCAAAAAGAAGACTTTTTTTTTTTTTTTGGGAATGTGCCTTTGTGGTTTTTTTTTTTTTTTGGGGGGGGGTACACCAGGTTCAATCATCTGTTTTTATACACATATCCCCGTATTCCCTCCCTTCTTTGACTCCCCCCCCTCAAGTCCGCCCCACCCTCCCCGCCCCAGTCCTCTAAGGCATCTTCCATCCTCGAGTTGGACTCCCTTTGTTATACAACAACTGCCCACTGACTATTTTACAGTTGGTAGTATGTATATGTCTGTGCTACTCTCTCGCTTCGTCTCAGTTTCCCCTTCACCCCCCGCCCCCTCCCATACCTCAAGTTCTCCAGTCCATTCTAAAAAGAAGACTTTAAAAAATTTTTCTGATGATTTTTAGACTACCTCATCTGTCCATTTCTGAGTGGAATGTGATAAAATGTCCAACGGCAAACAATGAATTATCAACATCTCCCTGAAGGTCGGTCAGTTGTTGCTTGATCCATCCCATCGCTTGTATCCTTTACTTCAATTTTCTATTTTCCATGCTTAATACTGGTTCTTTTAAACAATTTCTTAATTTTTCTTCACACTCTTTACATCTTCCCCTATTTCTTTAAGTCTTTTTATAATGTTTGTTTTAAATTCTGGGTCCATCTGTCTCAATAATTCTGTGCATTTACTTTCTTGTCTTTCTTCCATAAGAGATGTACTTCTTGGGTGTCTAGTTATTTTTGGCCCGTGAGTTCATGATTCCATGATGGCCAGCAGAGCACCTAGCTGTCCTGTGTTTACTCCGCTGACACTGGAGGTCTGGGCTGTTGCTTCCAATTTCTATGGTGAAGTGACCATCAAAGATGGTACCAGGGCATTTCAGGAGCAGCAGAAGTGGAACTTTTAAAAAGCTTTCCTTCTAAACAACAACGGGTTTTAATCCTGGTTCTTAACAATGCCAGCTTACCATAGGCTGATAAAATCAGAATACTTGGGATGAGGCCTGGAGATGCGTATTGATTTTCTCAAGATTGTATTTTAGGAAAAAAATTCAAACCTGCAAAACAATTGAACAAAATAGTGTCATGAACACCAGTGTGATCTTCACTTGGATTCACCATACGTTGCCACATTTGCTTCCTTTCTGTGAGTCTGTCTCTCTCTCCCTCATGGGAGTGCAGGGTATTTTGTTTTGCTGAACCATGTGAAAGTAAGTTGCAGACATCATAACTTTTCATCTCTAAGACTTCAGCCTGAATCTCCTAGAACAAGGACATTCTCCTACATATCATTGTTATCTGGTGTGAATATTTTTAGAAGCTTCCAGATAATATTTAATTTGCAGCCAGGATTGAGAATCACTGCTCTAAGCTATATTCCCACCATTGCCTTTACTTGCCTTATCCCCTACATGAGTGTGCACATACACACACACACACACGCGCGCACACACACACACACACACACACACACTCCAGGTCAAGGCAGCCTTCAAATTCTCCAAGGATTCCCAACAGTTTTTTTGTTTTTTGGGGTTTTTTATTTTTTGGCCACGGTGACCAGGGATGAAACTTTGCCCCCTGCATTGGAAACATGGAGTCCTAACCACCGGACTGCCAGGGAATTCCCCAACAATTCTTTGTTAATTCCTCAAATCCAAGTTTCCTACTATTTCTACAGTTTCTCCAGGGTAGAGGTTGAGGGCAAGAGCCATCAACTGGGGCTACAAGGTCACCTTGACAGAAACTTGCAGCCCTCGGGCTCTGGTGTATATCTACTTCATGATGTTGATGTATTTGGTACTTGATAACACAGGGAAGAGATCAACATTTTAGGTGAAACGTCATAGTCTAGAAAAACTGAATGCAATTTTAATGCAAAATTAAGTCTGATCTTGAATTTGTTCATAGTGTTCTTAAGAGCATATAAATTATTTCTTCACTGGAAACAAAATACACTAAGACTGAATTCACCCACGCTATCCATAGCCCCATTCCAGTCTGGGTTTTAAATGCCTGAAATAGTATTTTAAATTATATGACACAGTCTTCAAATTCCCTTTTTAAAAAAATTTCTTGTAATAGTGCATCTTTCCCCATATTTTTACCATATTAGATACTGTAAAATTTTAATGGTTTTTCTAATCTGATGTGCAAGAGATGATGTTTCAGTGTTGTTTTAATTTTCATCTCAATGGATATCAGCAAAGTCAAGCATCTTTTTACAAGCAAATTTTATTTGCTATTGTAATGTTTGCCCATTTTTTAAAAAGAGATTTTTAAAGAAAAAAAAATTAATAGTCTTTCTCTCTCCCTCCACTCCTACCCTGAAGTAACCAATATATTCTGTTGGTTCTATATCCTTCTTAATTTTTCTCTAAATGCATCCATATATATAGACACTTAGATGATTCTTGTAAGGTGATTCCATAGCTACTTTAATACATCCGGATGGAGTGTGAGGTGTGGGGAATTACCAAGGAAAAGCTGACCATGTTAGTCTGAGATAAATAAAAATCCTAGGTAGAATCCAAGTCAAAGCTGAAAAAAGAAGACATAGGCAAAAACTTCGCCACAAAAGAGAATGAAACAAACACAGCAGCATAGAGATGTGAAGAGTATGTTTCTAAAAATTAAGCCCATAAAACAGATGAAAATTTTGGGCAAATCTACTTTCAACAGAATGGGAAAAAATCAATGACTCTTTAAAAAAAAAGGATAAAAAATGAGGTCTTAGGGCTCTCCTGGTGATCCAGTGGTTAAGAACCCAGCTTCCAATGCAAGGGACAAATGTTCGATCCCTGGTTGGGGAACTAAGATCCCACATCCCGAGGGGCAACTAAGCCCATGAGCACCATGTGCCACAACTAAGACTGGATGCAGCCTAAATAAATAAATAGTATGTCAATGGTATCTCAATAAAAGTTCTTAAAGAAAAAAAATTATTCACAATAGTTACCCACACAGAGCTGCTATTTAGAACTATGTAGCCACCTCCAAAGTATATGCTCTTTAAAAAAAATTAATTAATTAATGTTTTTTTAAAAATGAGGTCCTAGAACAACAGATCAGGTTAATAAAATGATGGGCAATGCTAGGAAAAAATACCACAGAAATGAACAATGCTATTGCAACATTTTAAAAAATGGTATAAGAAGCAATGAAAAACAGACTCATCACTGAAGGAAACGAAATCAGCAAGACTGAGGATAGATATGAGGAAAATAATACAGAATATAGAGACAAAGGACAAAAAAATGGAAAACCCATACAGGAAAGACAACAGAGATCACACATAGGATAATTATTCCAAAAGAAGAGACCAGAGCGAACTGTATAGAAAAAAACATTTGAAACATAAAAGAAGAAATATTTCCTAATGTGAAAAAGGACCTCAAATTGAAGCTGGAAGCAGCCCACCAAAGAGGAAAAAGTAAAAGACAATAGCAAGGCAAATTCTGATACAATTATTTCATTTTACATACAAATAAAAATTTGTGTAAGTATCCATGGAGAAGAAATAGGGCCTTGACTTTTCTGCCATTCAATTCACTTCCAGAAGACGAAAAACAGTTTGAAGGAATAAAAAGAACATGGTCCCAGAATTCTAAGCCCAGCTAAGATGCCAGTCACCTGTTAAGGAAACAGACAAGATGTTATTAAACATTGGAGAATTTGAGAGGAGATTACTTTAAAACTCTTCCTCAAGAACTAGTATAATAAACAAATATTTTTGAACATGAAAGTTGTGTCATGGAAGGGTTCCAGTGAGCCCCAAATCCATCCATATCCTAAACATGGAATTAAGACTCAATAACTATGAGAAATGTAGTTATAAAACAGAATGAAGGGCTTCCTAGGTGGCGCAGTGGTTAAGAATCTGCCTGCCAATGCAGAGGTCACGGGTTCAATCCCAGCTCCAGGAAGATCCCACATGCCACGGAGCAACTACCTGTGTGCCAAAAAAAAAAAAAAAAAAAAAAAAAAAGAATGAAGATATTCAATTCTTTGACAGAGAAAGGCACATAATAAAAAAATTAATAGTAATTTCATTTAATACACTGAGACAAAAATTCAGGATACACAGGTAAATCTGGTGGTTTTGATTTGGAGTTGAGATTGACAGAGGAAAGAATAAAAGAAAGTAAAAATGTGTATTTTCTTACTCTTTTATAGAGAGAGATGAAAGACCAGGTCTTACTTCTAAAATTAATGAATTGGAGAATCTAGAATTAATTGTTATTCAATTATTAATATATCTAAAGCATGAAATCTATATAGTCATTAAAATTATAAGCAACACAGAGAAAGACACAAAGCAAATAATACAGCCATGAATCACAGCAACTAAAAACACAATAGCCTAACAACACTTTAAAACAACAGAAATTATTATGGCAATAAATGAAAATGGGATAAACACATATATTTTTTTAAAAAAGCTTACTTGAATTAAAACACAAAATACAGCTCCCGAATGCCTACAAAACACTTAAGTAAAACAGAATGATTCAGAAAGATTATGAGTAAGAGGAAAAGCAAAGATGTTCTAGGGAATGCAAACAAACAAGAAGAAAGCAGAGCCTCAATGCTAACATCAGACAAAGTAGCATTCTCTCAAACATTCAAATACTATAGCAGTCTCTTGCCATTTAAATAATTCCAATGCATAATGAAATTAAAATTTCAATCATTTTTACAAATTATGCAGGACTCAATGTAAAAATGTAGACAAAGCATGAAATGGAACACTATAAATCCAATTATGAATACATCTGCAAAATACTAAATAAAAGATTGGCAAATAAACCAAAGAGTATGTTAAGAGAAAAAATGTGAGATTAAGCAATGATTGTTCAAAATTTGATAGACTATTAATATAAAAAGAAAATGAATAATCTCAATAAATGCCTAAAAATCAATTTTAAAAAATAACATCTATCCTTGACAGCAATGTTTCATAAAATAGGAATAGAAGGATATTTCCATAACATGAAACTTCCCACCCCATAATTTCACACTGATATCAAATGACTGTTAGCATCACAGTCAATGGGAAGACATTTGGGAACATTCCCTTAAACCATGAGAAAAACAAAAGAGACGGCCATTACCACCATTTTTGCACTCTCTTCTGAGGTGCTACCAACGTCACTAGGCAAGAGAATGAAATAAGAGGTGCAGATATTAGGAATAAAAGCAAAATGATCAATATTCGCACATTATATAATTTTCTACCTAGAAAGAAAACAAGAAAATCAATTAAAAACCTGTTAGAAATAATAATAGTTTCAGTGAAGGCAGATGGTTTAAAAATAAGTATAGTAAAATCAATAGTTTTCTTAGATTTCCAACAGCGACCAATTAGAAAATATAGCAGATTTTTAAAATTGCATTCATGCCAGCAAAGCAAAAGATACCTAAAAATAAACTTTAAAAAAATGCATGATCTATATGAAAAAACATCTACTTAACTGTATTGAAGCATTTAATGGTTAAAAAAAAAGAAAGAAAAATAGCATGTTTTTGGATAAGAACAAATTGGTTGGGATAAACACTTTTTAGAAGATAATTGGGCAGTGTCTATCAAAATGACAAATGCAATTTTATTTAGCAAACCCATTTCCAGGGACCCTACAGAAATTCTACAGCAAAGTACAAAATTACTATATGCAGCACAAGTCAAGAATTTTGACCCGAGCAGTTGAGTACAGTTTCCAAAGTTAGCAAAGTTTTATCAAGTTGGCAATATGCCTAACAGCCTTAAAAAGTGCTTACCTCCAACCCCCACCCCTTTTTTTGTATTCCTAGGAATTTATTCTTAGGAAATAAGCATGGTCATGCTCAGAGTTAGATTCTGGGGAAATTTATTGCAGTGGTGTTTATAATAATGAAAAAAGGCAAACAGCTTAAATGTTTAACAGTGGAGGATTGGGAGCACTTCACATTGATGTAGAAGCCTATTCAGTGATATTGAAAGATATATATGATACACTGTAATATGAAAAAATCATTATAGGACAGTATGTTCTGCATGCTTAATGTGATTGAAATTTTGTTGGAAAAAAACTAGGATATGGATAAGATGTGACTATGTCTAGAAAAAAAGACTAGAAAGATACAAACTAGATTGTTGACAATATTTTGTCTCTGGGTTGTAGGTGTGATTCTTAATTTTCCTTCTGGCTATCTTTTCTGAGTTTTCTCCAATAATTGTGTTTCACATTTATAAAATAAAAACTGTTTTAAAATCATTTTTTTCTTCTGTGCAAGGCCCCAAGGGAACTCAGCCTGCCACTTTGACATGTTAGAGTACTTTGTGATTTTGGAAAAGTTTCCTTTCCTCTTTTCCTCTGGGGACTTCTGTTCCTCATCTGTAAGCCTGAGGGTTGATGATTGCTAAGGTCCTCTGAGCACTTGTCATGCTCTCTGGCTTCCTTTAAACCGCCACCATTAGCCCTGAGGGGCTTAGCCCTGACGGCCACTTTATGGCACTGCTCTGTTGCTGGTAAATTCACTCTCCGACCATGACCCCTGGGCCCTGACAATTTCAGTGCTGACTCAACTTCTAATAGCCATCATTGAATGTCTTTGCCTGAGGGCTTTCTCTGGTGGGCAAAGCTCTCTCCTCATCCCTGCAGTCCATCTAAGTGCTGGGTTGCTAAGGAATCCCCAACCAGGAGCAACCTTCAAGCAAAAACTCCCCAAGTTGGTGTATAGATACCCCAGCTCCCTCCCCTCTTGGATAGATCCCAGAATTCCCCACTGGACTCACCTTCAGTTGTCCACTGTGGCAGTGGGTTTGACCATGCACCCCTTACTGGCTTCCTTCCCTTCCTTGCCTTGCTCCCCTGCTTGCGTGTCCTGGGGTCACCTTCCAAATAAACCACATGCTTTGGGATCCTTGTCTTAGGGTCTGCTTTTGAGCAACCCAGAGGAAGGTAACTCACACTTTTCATCTCCTCTCCCTTCAAATCTCCAATCCCTAACACCTCAGCTGTGGACCTTGCCTTTTATTTTGTAGAACAAGTAGAAGCAATCAGGTATCAACAGGCATTCACAGAAGATGCTCTAAAGGCCAGTACATATATGAAAACTTGCTCAGCTTCACTGATGATCAGGAAAATGCAAATTAAAACAACTGACAGACCATTTCATAAACACCAGATTGAGGAGCGTTATCTAACAAGACCAAATGTTGCGGAGGAGATGCGAAAAACAGGAACTCTCATACATTCTGGGTGAGGGTGTTGGTACTCTCACCCTGGAGATTTGGCAGTACCTAGTAAAGTCAGAGATGTGACCCTATGATCCTATGACCCTATGACCCTATGATCCTATGATCCTATGACCCAATGATCCTATGACCCAATGACACAACAATCCCACTTTCAGGTAAATACCAGAGAGTAACTCTTATACACGCACTCAAGGATAATCACTCCAGCATTATTAGGAAGAAAAGAAGCAAACAAACTAACTGTATGTGAAGAGGGCACTGGATAAGGAAATTTTAAAATATTCTTATACTATAACACTATGTTAAGGCAAATGAACTACATCTACTTGTAAAAAAAATGGATCTTAAAAGCATATGTTGAGTAAAAATAAGTTGTATATATTATGCCCATACATTATGGCACTATGTTATGTAAATATCAGAACAATGCAGTATATTATCTGTGATCACACGGAATGCGATGAATTTTAAAACATGAGTAGAACATGCTACCTATAAACACAGGTAGTGACAGCGGTTACCTCTGGGGACTGGGATGAGGAAGGCTCCAAGTGTATCTACAATGTTTCATTTCTTAAAAGAATTTTATTCCATTTATTTAAAAGGGAAGGGAGAGGAAGCGTGAGGGAGAGAGAGAGTGAGAAACAGAACAGGCCAAAGCAAATAGGGCCAAACAGTAACCTTTGCTAAGCCCTGGTGGCAAGTTTGTGTTATTTTGTAATATTAAACTCTGTATTTTTCTGGATGGTTGTAATATTTCTAAATTTAAAACAAAAATTATTGGGGAGACAGAAGTGTTCTGTCTTGATTATGATGATAGTTACATGAATGTGGACCTCGGTCAAAGCTCCTTGAACTGGACACCTAGAATGAGTGCATGTTCTCACATGTAAATTATACCTCAATAAAGTTGACCTTTAAAAGAAAGCGCAATTCAATGAGATATTGACTGGCAGGTGTGCAGCCTGGTTCCACATGGAAGTGGACCAAGGGGAGAGATGTCACAGACTCTGGGTCAGTCTTGAGGATCTGTCCTCCCAACTTCAGGACCTCAGGACAAGTGGGATGCCCTTGCTTTGGGGGAAGGGTGGACCAAGCCCTCCTTGCAGAACCTAATCTGAGAGCAGAGCTGACTCTGCTCCTACTATGAGTTCATCACGTCCTTTGGCACCTCAGTGTTCTCTCCATTTAATTTTTCAGAAGCACCAACACATCAGAAAAGAAGTCTGCCCTGAAATTGCTGTTTGGATGAACGTGATATTTGTAAGCCAGCGATGGAAACTGGAGGAGCTGATGTGTTTGCAACTCCCAGCCTCATCTCATGGCCCACCATTGTAAACAGTGCACACACTTGCGGGGTGGGGTGGGGGAGAGGAGACATTTGCCCGGATGGAAAAATACAGCTCAGTAGACAGACTCTGGATGAGGCAAAGAATGAAAGAGAAAGGAAGTGAGGACAGGCAGCCTGCCTAAAATATATCCCTTGCTGTGTGCCAGGTCCACTGTGCCACTTCATGTTCAAAACATATATTATCAAACCCATTTTAGAGATGAGAAAATAAGCTCAGAAAGGGGATGTATTCTTTTGCCAAGGATACAAAGCTAAGAAGCAGCAAAGTTGGATTTGACCCAATCTGTTTCATGTCAAATTCCTTAGAAAATGCCTACAGCAAAGAGAAGAAACTCAGTAACTGTTTCCTTCCTTTTATCTTTCTTTCTCTTCTTTTTCTTCCTCCATGAGGACACTGAGGTCCAGCGAGATTGGGGGATGTGTGATTGAGCTGTATGGGGGGCAGAGGCAGGACAGGGTAACTAACTGGATGGTGAAGTTAAGGAAGATGGAAGAATCCAGGACCAGTCATGGGTTTCTGTGCTGGGGTCGGACACAGAGAGGAGGAGCCGTCACAGGAAAAGGAGCTGCTGGTGGGAAGTAGAGGGCCGGTATTGGACTGAAGTATCTCTGGCCTCCAATAAAGGAGTCCTGAGACAATTCAGCATCTGATTCTAGTCTTGTGGGGACAGGGGTATGCCAGGAAATTGGGGACCCTTCCAAAAATGAGCCTTGTGGTTAGACTTTCTTCTCAGAGTCTAGGATGACTTCTCAATGTAAGCAGTCCAGGTGCAAAATTCCAACCCAGGGTGAGCCAATACTTTGGTGAGAGTTCTTCCATTTCCAATAGGCAGAGGAGAAAACCACATTCACATGTAATTGCACTTATAATAACACCTACTTTTAATAATGGTGAATTTTTGCAGTTGCCTAACAATAAGATAGAAAAAAGTAATAATAAAAATTTTAAAGCCCTGGGTAGTTGTTCCAATTAAGTTCAATGAAACATGCCCTTAGGTAGAATAGATATGGTAAGCTGTGTCTTGTCAGAACCCAATTTCCTTGATCAACATACTCGCTGGCAGACAAGGAGGTTATTGTTTCACTTGTTGGAAAGGATTTCAGTGTAGTGGAAAAGACAAAAATTTTGAATCAAGCAGATCTAATCCACATCAACTCATTAGCCACAGACAAGTAAAACCCACTTAAAGTGGGCATAATATCAATGATATCTATTTCAACAGGCTGATGGAGGATTAAATGAGATGATGCACAGGAAAGAGTGATCTGAAAATGTACCCCAGGGCTTCCCTGGTGGCACATTGGTTAAGAATCCACCTGCCAATGCAGGGGACGTGGGTTCGAGCCCTGGTCTGAGAAGATCCCACGTGCCTAAGAGCAACTAAGCCCATGTGCCACAACTACTGAGCCTGCATGCCACAACTACTGAGCCTACTTGCCTAGAGCTGGTGCTCCGCAACAAGAGAAGCCACTGTAATGAGGAACCATGCGTAAGAAAGAAGAGTAGCCCCCACTCGCCTGTGTGCAGCAACGAAGACCCAACGCAGCCAAAAATAAATAAATAAATAATAAAATAAACCTTTGAAGAAAAAAAAAAAAAGAAAATGTACCTCAAATAGTCATATGAAATCAAGTAACTGAATTATTTGTAAGGCTTTCTTTAAAATTATCTGAACCATCCAAGGAAGATGGTATAGTCAATGTAGGCTTACTAAATGTTCCTCACTGAAAACTGAATAGAATGACCAAGAATAAATCAGCAATTCTGAATCTAGGGATGGACCCAAACCACTTGGGTTAAATTTTGAAAAGTATCTTCCTGAAAAATAAAAAAAAATAGGACCAATTTGGAAGGAGACCTTAAGAAGTGATATGTTGATTCTCTCTGAGATGGTGAAAACGCTGGGTGAATGACATTCAGAAGAACCTCACGACATCACCCTCTTTGGTGGGGTAGGGACTGAGAGAATGCACCATCCAGGAGAGAGGCCAGGGAATGTCAGTCTAGAACAGGCTTTTCAACCTCACACGATTAATACATGGGACAAGAGAATTCTTTGCCGTCCTGGGTGGTGTGGAATGTTTAATAGCATCCCTGGTCTCTACCCACTAGATGCCAGAAGCACCCCCTCCCAAATTGTGCCAACCAAAAATATCTTTAGACTTTGCCAAATGTTTCCTGGGAGGGAGGAGCCAATATCACTCTTAAATGAGAACCATGGGGCTATAAGACCTCCTCAACTTACTCCAGAAAATAGTTGGCCAAATGCAGACAAACCTACAATACTTGCCTCTAGCTGAGACGGAAGCAGAACTCTTTCAAGGCGTTGAACACCAGGACAAACACTCTGACAACAAATAAGGCTTTACAAAATGGAGAGAGAAAACAACACTTCCTTTGTGGATGAGGCAGCGCAGGGAAGATGTGGAATGCAAAGAAATACCCACTTGGCCTCCCTGTCAATAGGTGGAGGAGCTGGGATCTTTAAAACTCAGTCTCACAAGAAGGCAAAAGAGGTTGGCTGGATCGATGACCTGAAATGATTGTTTTTATGGCAAAGACGTGGCCTCAGAAGGTGGACTGTCTCTGAAGCTGCTGGGACCATCTGAAACTGGTAGTGTCCCTCCTCCCCACTGTCCCCGATTGGATGTGTCCCTAATCAGGCTGAGTGACTCCCCTGCAGGGCTTTAAGCCATGTACTATATGGAGAAAAGCATAAAAGTTTCACTTGTAACTACTGCCCAGGTCCCCAGCCCATCCTCTCCCACCTTCCAGGCTCCAGAAGAGCAGCCTTGAAATTCAAGATGTGATGGGTACAGAGAACACCCAGGTAAACAGGGAAGGAGGTATGGGAGACTCCAGCTGTTCTGTATCTGGCAAATAATTGACCTGATAAAACTCCTCCAGTTCAAAGATAAATAAGTTGAAATAAGAACAGCAACAACAACAAAATAACATTAAAACTATGGAAATTTTCAAAAAGCAGCAGTAAAGGAAAGGAAGAGATAGATCACGTGAAAAACAGATAACTCAGTCTTGGAAAAAGACACGGCCCAAGAAACAGAAAAAAATTAGACCACAAATGTATCACAATCCCAAGAAACTGAAGATAAGATAACTTAAAAGAATAAGATTAGAAGGATTGCAGAGCCAAGGTAAGAAATTATGGTCCAGAATAATACCACTATGCTACTATTAAACAGATAAGAAACCATGAGGACAGAACTGCCATGGCAGAAAAATAAGTTGGGAGTATTAAAGATAGTCTACAGGAAAAAATCATACAGGGACTTCCCTGGTGGCACAGTGGTTAAGAATCCGCCTGCCAATGCAGGGAACACGAGTTCGATCCCTGGTCCAGGAAGATCCCACATGCTGCAGAGCAACTAAGCCCTCTGTGCCACAACTACCGAGCCTGCGTGTTGCAGATACTGAAGCCCGAGTGCCGAGAGCCCATGCTCTGCAACAAGAGAAGCCCCCACCATGAGAAGCCCGTGCACTGCAACGAAGAGTAGCCCCCACTCACCACAACTAGAGAAAGCCGCGTGCAGAAATGAAGACCCAACACAGCCAAATAAATAAATTAATTAATTTTTAAAAATCATACAAAACCCAAAGGAAACAGGCAAAGAGCTAGGGACAATTTAGAGAAGATGATTGTTAGGGATGACAGGCAATGGAGGTTCAATATACAGATGAGTAGCCTTAAAGAAGAGAACAAAACAAATACATCATAAAAATAATGCATCATCTAATGAAGGAAAATTGAATATAAAGATTGAAAGAGTATATGGCATTGCAAAAATGATATTAGAGGCAGATGAAAATCTAGACATACTCTGATCAAGATGTTCAACTTAAAGAATTTGAGAAGGAATTATATAAATATCCAGCCAGGAATACCAAGTTTTCAACAAGAGGAAGAGTATCAGAATCCCCTCGATTTCTCCACATTAATGTTTGATGTCAGAAGACCAAAGTAACATCTGCGAAGTTCTGAGGGACCAGAAGTGGGACTTAAGAATTTTATACCCAACAAATATTTTATCCATATTTTATCATATTTACTCAACTACTGTAGGATCCATCAACATTAATCTTAAAAAGGTTTTGGTAATGTAACCCAAATGACCAAGAGAGAATTCAAAATTAGAAGTCAGGACTAGGAAAGCTGTTGAAAGAAAAGTCAAGAACTGAGTCTTGGATACTTTTAAGCCTAACTAACTGTAAAAATTAATTTTAAGTCAAAATGAAAATTATATAATTCCCCAAAGTCTAAATTATATATAAATAACAAAAATAGAATATCTATAATGAACTGTGGTAAAAATCTCAGATCATAACAAAATTGGATTGGTGAGGAAATAGCAATTCTTAGTTTTGTGATCTTTCACAGTAAAGAGTCCACTGATACTATGATACACTGTTTTATTTCTTGACAAATAAAGAAAAAGAGGTTTGAGTATATTGTTTTTAAAAAAGTAAAAACACTTGACAACCTCTATCAGTAACTAGTCAGTTGAGTTGAGGGCGGAGAAAGTGGGAGGCCAGGAGAAGGCTGAACAGGAAGTGAAAGTAAAATAATTTTCAAGGATATGCCAGGCAAATGCAAACTGAAAGCAACCACGATCAAGCAGATATTTTAAAGTTCTCACCACACACAAAAAATTATAAATATGTGAGGTGATGAATGTGTTAACTAACCTTATTGTGGTAATAGTTTTGCAATATATATATACATATATATATATATATATATACATCAAATCATTACATTATACAACTTAAAAAAAAGAAAAAAAAGAAACCACAACCCATGAGATGAATATCAGAAAAGGTTGAATTGAAACCAAAAATTACTGAATGAAAAAAAGCATCACCCATAATCATAAAAGATATAAAACATTAGAATAATTGTCAAGACACTTTATGTTCCAGATAATATAGCATCAAAATCTGTGAAGCAAAAACTATAGATATAAATACAATAAAATGTGGGATAGATAGAAATACAAGAGTAGGAAACTCTAACTCCCCTCTCTTGATTTTTGACAGGTAGTTGAATAAGTAAGGATATAAATAATCTAAATAATACGATTTATAAAATTAACCACATGAGTACATATGATACATTTGCACTCTGCACTGGCAGACAGAGAATATTCTTCTTCTTCATGTGCCGATATGATATTTGCAAAAGTTTGCCATATACTAGGTCACAAAGGAAACCTAAAAATTCTAAAAGCAGATATACTGCAATTCACAAACACTGAGTTTGACGCAATAAAAACGTAAAGTAAAAGAAAAGGCAAAAGAAAATAGAAATTGAGACATTTTCTATCCTCAGCAACTCTTGGCTCAAAGAAGAAATCAATTTAAACAGCTCAAGCCATATTGAGAAGACAATTCATAGGCTTAAACAGTTACATTCCCAAACAAATGTCAACTGATATACCCGCAGATTTCACCAGTCAATGGCCACATAGTAATTTTAAGACCCAAATTATTATGGTTCTCAGCCATCCATCCCACTAACCACAGTCCAACATTCTACCACATTCCCTGTGAAACCATTCCTGGGAACCCCCTTGCTTCTATGTCTTGCAAGTTCCTCCTGATCATCACTTCTCTCTCTCCCTCCCTGCCCCCACCTCTTTTTGTTAGCAACTACATGACAGTTGTATGTAGTGATGGAATAATTCTGTACCCTGGTTATGGTGATTGATTGCATAAATCTGTATATAGATTATGTTAAAAGTCATAGAACTGTACATCCCCTCAAAAAAGTCTGTGTTACTGTATGATCATTTTTAAAATACAGTTAAGGATCCAGAGTATTTAGAAAAAAGAAATTTTCTGAATTTTTTAAGAAAGCAGGCATTTAAATTATACTAAAAGCTGAAAATAAACAAACAAAGCTGAAAACAACAGGAAAGAAGAAAACAGATTCCAAAACATTAAATAAAATATTAACAAATCAATTACAGCTATATCTTAAATAGCTGCCATAAGATGCCCAAGCAGTGGTTTGCTCTAAGACTACAAGGATGGTGTAACATTAGGAAATCCATAAATATGACTCACTGTATTAATAGGTCAAAATAGAAAAATAACAAAGATCATCGCTTCAGGTGCTCAAAAAAAGGTATTTGATTAAATGAAATCTTCATTTCTAATGAAAAATAATTTTAAAACAGTTTAATAACATTATCAATATATACCTATATATTTAGATATCTATAGATATCTATTGGATGAAGACTTACATATGTCTCCAATAACTGACATCTTACTCAAAGGTTCAGCAGTAGGAGCATTTCTTATAAATCAGAAATAATATCAGGTTATCCACAAGTAAATAAGAAAATAAGGTATAGCTTTTGGAAAAGGATCAGCAAAATACTCATGTATATATAGTTGCCTTTCTAGAAAACCTGAGAGAATCACTAATAAAGTATTAGAAATAATATAGTAATGTAATATAAGAATACAAAAGTAATAATACACTAATTTAGGAAAATATATACATTATAATAGCCTGGGAAAACAGTTCATTACAAAACTTTAAATAATAATAGCAATAGTTAATATTTGTTAAGGACTTACTGGGGACATTGCCATCAAATAGGTACTATTTTTATCTTACAATACCAGGAAACTGAGGCTCAGAGAGGCAAAGTTACCTGCTCACAGTCACACAGCTTGTGAATAACAGAGCTAGGATGGAAATTCAAAGCCCATGTGTTTATACACATCAGGGACTACTATTCCGCCAGAATACTTTCACATATACAAGTAATAACTATGGAGTTATACAAAACTACTATGGAGTAAAAAACTCATTTCCCAATAGCAACAAAAACAAGAAAATACTTAGGAATGAACAGGAAATGTGCAGAACCTCTATTGCAGAGAAACATAAAACACTACATAGGGACATGAAATATAAGAAAAGATTTGCATGAATAAATATAGATACGTTTTTCTAAGTCGAATCTAACATCATAAAAAATATAAATTCTTCCCAAAATAATACAAAATTTAGTGCAATCCAAATTAAAACCTCAAAAATATTTTTTGTTATCTTAACAAAATAATTCTACATTTTGCCAAGAAAAATAAATGTATAGAGTGGTGAAAATCCTTTAAAAAACAATGAAGGGGAATTTTCCTTACCAGGTATTAAAATGTATTACAAAACTACAGTAATCAATAATGAGATATGTTGCCTAAGGAGATAGACAAATCAGTGAAATAGAATGGAGAATCCAATTTAGACCCAAAAATATATTGAAGTTTAATTTATAATAATGGCAACATTTCAAGTTAGTGAGAAGACTGTGGTTTATACAATAAAAGATGGGATAATTGGTTAGCCCTTAGGAGGGGTAAAAATCCCAGCCTTCCTCCTAATACCAAAATATAGCCCGGAGATCAATGGTTTACATATTTTTAAATGATTAAAATGCTAGGGGAAATGTTTATACAAAAATTGAGAAATATGAAACCCTAAAAGGTTAATTTTATCATGTAACTTTTTTAGATGGTAATGAACACCATACACAAAATCAGAACACAAACTGTAGCATATGACCAAGAGCCACGGTCTCTATTGTACAAAGAACTCTTTCATATCAATAAGAAAATAGCTGAACTTAGGAGAAAACGGGCAAAATAAATGAGTAAGCCATTCAAATACGAAGTAATATAAAAAGATACTCAGTCTCACTAATGATTAAAGAATTCAAATTACAACATTGACAGTTCTTTGAAACTCTAAGATTGGCAAAATTTACTAACTGAAAATAACTGAGGGGAAGTAGGAGCACAGAGGAACTAGTCAGTGGCCAAGGATGCAGGGCTGGAGGAGATGTGTGGGGGGGGGTCATGCAAAAGTCCTGGGGCCTGTGGGCCTGATGACCAAGGAAGTTGGGTGGTAAAGGAGGCTTGAGGGGCAGCCTGGAGGCACGAGCTGACAGTCAAAGCAGCCAAAGATGTAGGACAGTGAGAGGGATGCTGAGCTGGTGGGCAAAGAAGACAGAAGGCAAGGTTGGGAGATGGGTTACATCAAGCAAATAAGCAAATCAATTAAAGAAATCAGTAAAAATGTTGAAGATAACAAGAGTCAAAATTTTTCACAGCCTAAGAAGATATTTACAGATGTAAAAGGGGAAGCCTATTAAGAACCCTGAGGTGTTGGAATTGGAGGTATGGATATGAACTCATGGTTCTGTAATATACAAATAGATATGGAAATAATTTATAAATGAATAAATGACTATATGTGTGTATACATACACAAAGATAAGCGGTTAGATAGATAGATAGATAGATAGATACATACATACATACATGTATAGATAGATACATAGACAAAAGCAATGACATCCCAGTAGCAACAAGCATACTGAGCGCCCACATCTTGGTTTAAATACCATCTTCCACTGAAACGAACCAGGGCTCCCCAAAGAAATGGCTGATTCCAAGGCTGAGGCAGGGAAAATGCAAGAGGAGAAGATGAACCTAGAATATCTCATTGCGCCAGGAAGTAAGGAAATGATCGGTGAATCATGGTGTCAGCTCAAAAAGACACAGGAGACACTGTGTCCTTGAGGGGGCTTCCACTGGCCGAAACAGGGACACAACGAGCATGAAAATAAATAATGATAGAAATGGATTATAAAATAAGAATCCATGAGCTCCTGCTGATACAAATGGGAGAAAGGGAAAAGCTTTACCTTACAACAGAAAACCAACGAATAAGTGTAGAAGGAATGATGGGAACAGAAAATCCCCATTTGGCAACAGTCACAGAGGTGGTTGATCTAGCAGGAGTCATCCACGGAGCTTTGACAAGGAAGAGAGTATTGACATAACCTCAGACAGCCTCCCCACAACATATAGATCCATTACAAAAGAGGAATGGTGAGTTTCAGTGGCGAAACCTGGCAAGTGCCAATGTGACCAGGGGACCCAGGTGAACATTTCCAGGGTGGGATGAATCACTGCCACGTGCTTGCTGATATGGTGCCCTGATTGAGGACAGCGTCATTTCTGTGGTCCTCCCAGCCAGGAAGTATGGCCTGAGTCTGGAATTGAGGAAACGAGGCAGATCTGGGTTGAGAGTCATCTGACAGAATGTAAGACTCAGACCCTTTAATGTTGTTGGGAACTCACAAGACAGGGGTAAATGGAGGAACTGTTCTAGATTGGAGGAAACTGAAGGCACATGAGAATTAAATGCAATACATATTCTTGGAGAACATCCTGGGCCAGAAGAGAGAAGGCACACTGTCTGCAACAGTCGATTTGAATGGGACCTATGGATCGGGTGTTGGTACTTGTAGCAATGTTGATTTGTTGATTTGGAGGGCTGCGTGGGGGTTGTATAGCAGAATGAACTTGGTTTGGGGAAATACACAATGTAGTGTTTAGAAATGAGGGATATTGTGTCTGCAGTTTGCCCTCCAAGGATTCAGAAAAAGAATCATGGAGAAAGAGAGTGCAAATGTGATAAAAATGTTACCAGTCTGAGAATCTGGGTGAGGGGTCTGTGGGAGTTCTTTGTGTTGCTCTAGCAACTTTTCAGTAAGCTTGAAATTTCAAAGTATATTATTTTTTTAAATACTCAGTGCTAGTGGGGGAACAGAAAAATGGATTCTCTGGTGATACGATTGTAATTTGGTACAATCTAGAGAAAGGACAATTTGGCAATACCTGTCAAAATAAGCCTTTCTCTGAGTCTAAAAAAATGCATAAAGAAGTAAGCAAAAATATATATGTTATAAGGATATTCAGCAGAGAATAGATATAAATTTGAAAAATTGGAAACAGCCCAAGTCCAAGTACCCATTAGTGGTTATGGAAAAAGTTAATCACATCCATACAACTTAAATCTCACCTATCCTGAAACAATGAAGTATTGTTCAATGGACAAACATAGAACGGTGTTTATGATATAGTTTTGAAAAAACTTCATTTATTCATTCATTTGGCTATTAGCTCAGCATATATTTGTTAAATCCTACTATGTACAAATTATTGGGCAAGGTGTTAGATTTATAAAGATTAATAAAGCAGTTATTTTCCCCTCTGAACCTCAAATTCCAGTTGAGGAGACAGACATACAGGCAAACAATATTTGCAGTATCTTAGGTGAAAAGTGCAAGTTATAGAACAACTTTCATAGAGTGCTATTTGGGAAAAAAAAAGAATTATATGAGTGGCAACGTGTGTGAGTATATACATGGTGACAAAAAGCATGCATGATGTATTCTGCTCCGTTATCAATGGTTCTCTCCAGGGAATAGGTTAAAATGGGGGAAATTACACTTTCTGTAGTGTTTAGAAATTTTTACAATGAGCATGTATTATTGCTTGTATAACTGGGGGAAAAAACAATACAAATATCTATGACTAAGAACAAATAAACAACATAATGTTACCTGAACGCAAAACAAGAAAAAGATTGGTCTTGTCTCTAAAATTGAGATGAAGCGTCGCCCCAGGAAAGATTGACCTAAACTATTATTAATTGCAGTTGTGGGCCTGAGCGCTTTGCCATGTCTGCAATTTTTGAAGTAAACAAACATCTTGTTCTCAAGATAATCCTGAACTGTTTATATTTGGTCTTCTTGAGAAAGGACGCTTTGTGACTCCCCGGGGTGGAAGGGAGGAAGGGGCGGGCCCTACACAGTTCTCAGGTTTCCCTGCGGAGGAGGACAGCCCCTAGGACCCCCCCACTTTAGCCACGGGAGGTACACTTGTCAGGAGCATCTCTCCACACTGAAAAATGCTGGGGTCCAGGCTCTTCCCGGCTCACCTCTATCTAACTCCCTCAGTGACAGGGGATCTTCATGGAGGGACTGGTAAATTTGGATGTAAAAAAAAAAAAAAAATCATCTTACTCTTTACTCACCTCTAAGTGCAATTCAGCATTTCCTTCCCTTGTGAAGACTGACAACAAATCATAGTGTTTGCAGTGCCCGTGCCTTTGTCGCCAAGAGAAATTACAGATATTTCCCTATCACATTGCTGTCGCTGCTGCTATCTTGAAAGATTGTTTACACTCATCACCGCTTCAAAATTATGATACTAATTAGACCTATCCCTAGCTCTCGGTATTTAGTGCGTTAATAAAGAAGCACATTTACTACTGTATCAAAAATGTCTTCTTTTAATATTTTGATAACTGCATTTCAAAATAATTGGAATCCTTTGTAATCTAATGTATTTTATGTCATGCATGCAAAACATTTGCTCAGTGAAGAGGTCCACGGCTCAGAAAGGTTAGGAATCTTTGATCTTGAGGGTCCCGGGATGCCGTACAGATCACCCCCAAGCCCTCCTGCTGTGGACTGAACGTTTGTGTCCCCCCAAAATGCATATGTTGAAGCCTAATTCCCAGTGTGATGGTAGTTTGAAGTGGGACCTTTGGGAGGTGATTAGGTTTGGATGAGGTCATGGAGGTGGAACCCCCAGGATGGGATCGGTGCCCTTATAAGGGGATCAAGAGCTCAGAGTCTTCAGCAGACATAGAATCTGCCTGCTGGCGCCTTGACCTTAGACTTCCCAGCCTCCAGAACTGTGAGAAATAAATGTTTACTGTTTAAGCTACCCAGTCTAAATTCCCTGTCCCTGTGAAATTTAACTCTAATTGGGGGCAACAGATAATGAACGAGTGAGTTAAATACATAGACAGTGATAAGTACCATGGGGGAGAAAACAGGGTAGGGCAGGGGAATCAGAAATGTGAGGGTGAGGAGGGTGTTGTTCTTTGAAACTGGTCATCAGGGAAGGTCTTTGGGACAAAGACCTGAAGTCAATGAAGAAACAAGCCGCTGTAGATATCTGGGGCAGGGAAGAGCATTCCAGGCAGAGGGAACAGCATGTGCAAAGGTTCAAAAGCTTCAGAGAACATGTAACTGTTGAAAACTGCAGGGAGGACTTCCCTGGTGGCCCAGTGGTTAAGAATCTGCCTGCCAGTGCAGGGGACATGGGTTCGAGCCCTGGTCCGGGAAGATCCCACATGCCACGGAGCAACTAAGCCCATGTGCCACAACTACTGAAGCCCACACGCCTAGAGCCTGTGCTCCACAACAAGAAAAGCCACCGCAATAAGAAGCCTGAGCACCGCAACGAAGAGTAGCCCCCTCTCGCCACAACTAGAGAAAGCCCCCTAGTGAAGCAACAAAGACCCAATGCAGCCAATAAATAAATAATAAATAAATTTATTTTTAAAAAAAAGAAGGAAGATGCCTTAGAGGACTGGGACGGGGAGGGTGGGGGGGACTAAAGGGAGGGTGGGGGGGGAGTCAAGGGAGGGAGGGAATACGGGGATATGTGTATAAAAACAGATGATTGAACTTGGTGTACCCCCCCAAAAATAATAAATAAATAAATTAATTAATTAATTAAAAAAAAAGAAAAGAAAACTGCAGGGAGACTGATATAGCTGGAGCAAAAGTGATGGGGCCAATGGCGAGAAACAAGGGTGGAGAAGTGTTCAGGAATCTTGTGCTTCAGGCTAATAAATGTGGGCTCTATGCTGAGGGACTTCAGGAAGGAAGTTACCCAACCAGACTGTATGTGGTGGGCAGTGCTGGGGGCAGGCAGGAGATAGGAGTCTGGTGCTGAGGCTGTTACAATTGCTGGATGATGATGACTAAGTTAAGGGCAGAGATATCTGATGCCAAATAGAGTGTGTGAGTTTCCTGCCGCTGCTGTAACAAATTGCCACAAACTTGGTGGCTTAAAACAGCAGATGTTCATTCTCTCACAGTTCTGGAGGCCAGAAATCTGAAACCAAGGTGTCCACAGGGCTGCACTCCTTCCAGAGGCTCTAGGGCAGAATCTGTTCCTTGCCCCTTCCGGCTTCTGGGGGCCACCAGCATTCCGTGATCTGTGCTGCACCTTTCCCATCTTGCCTCCTTGGCCAGATTGTCGTCCCTTGTCTGTGTCCAATCTCCTGCCCCTCTCTTCCAAGGACAGCTATAACTGTATTTATGGCCCACCTGGATAATCCAGCGTAACCTTCCCAATCTCAAAATCCTTAATCACATGTGCAAAGACCATTTTTCACATTAGGTAACATTCACAGTTTCCAGGAACTAGGACCTGATATTTTGGGGGGCCGTCATTCAGCCTCCCATGGAGGTAAAAGGTAGATTGCCCAGACTCGGAAAATTACTGCAGCCGGGCTCCTCCCACAAGGCCACAGATGACCCCTATGTTGCTAAACCCAGTGGCTGGCTTACTTGACCCATAGCATCATGTCCTCCCACCCCAGTGGCCACTCCTGCTCAGCCTCCTCTGATGACCCTCCTCTCCTCCCCACGACGCTGAGGCTCGGCCGGTGGTGACCATCCAGGCCATGACTTAATATCTCTGTATGCCAGCGACTCCAGCCTAGACCTCCCTCCCCAGCTCAAGCTCCACAAAACCAGCTCACTCTCAGCATCTCCCCTTGGATGTCTAGGAGCCCTTTCAATCCCCAGAATCCAACCTGGACTCTTGGTCGTCCCCCCAAACCTGCTCCACCCACAGCCTTACTCAAGTGTCGGCAACTCCACACTTCAGTGGCACAGGCTGAAACCTGGGAGTCATCCTGGACTCCTCTTTTCCTTTCACCCCCGCCCCCCCACATCCAATCCATCAGAAGGTCTTGTTGGCTCAATCTTCCAAGCGCAACCCAACTCGCACCATTTCTTACCAGCTCTGGTCCCACCCACCCACTGCCCCAGCTGCCATCTTCTCTCGCCTGGACTTGGCATCAGCCTCCTCACTGGTCTCCCCGCCTCCCTTCTTGAGTGAGACTCAGAGGGCAAATCAGAGGACATCATCACTCCTCTGCCCGATTTACTCAGAGTACAAGCCAGGTCTTGCAATAGCCTCTGAGGCCTGCATGTTTTCCTCCTTTCTGCTCCCTCTCTGGCCTCATCTCTTAACTTCTTTCTCTCCTTCTTACCCCTCTCCACTCACGCCCTTTGCTATTCCGTGAATATGCAAGGCCCATCTCTTCCTCAGGGCCTCTGCACTGGCTGTTCCTCTTCCTGGAATGCTCTTCCCTCCAAGATCCACAGGACTGGTTCCCTTGATCCTTTAAAGTCCTTGCTCAAGTGTCAGCCTCTTAAAAAGGCATCCTCCAACTGCCCTATCAAAAATTGCAACCCACCCTTCTTCCCAAGATTCCCAATTCCTCTTACCCACCTCTATTTTTTCCATAGCACTTACCATCTTCTAACAAGTATAATTTGCTTATTTTTTACGTTTATGGTTTAGTCTGTCTCCCTGAGATAGAATGTAGAGTTTTGTCTATTTTGTTTACTGGCTTCTCCTTTGAGCCTAGAACAGCACCTGGCACATAGTAGGTGCTCAATAAATGTTTGTGGAATGAATGAGAGGGTGAATCGCTGGCTGTGGGGGTCGAGGGAGGGGTAGGAGTTCAGGCGGCTTCAGCCGGGCCTCATCCTGGAGCCATGTGACAGCTGAAGCAGACACTGGTGGCAGAGGCTTTCCGCAGCAGTTGAGTCCGAGCTAATGGCCTCTGACCCACTTTTCTGGTTGACTCATTACCTCTTATTTAGCCTTGAAGACACAGAGGTCCGTTGGCAGAACATCTTCACAGACAGGAGGGCCCGGGATCTGGGTCAACCACCCACTGTCAGTGGACTCTGGCCTCCGCAGCTAAAGGTAAAACCGGGACGGACCGAATGAATGGACAGATCCCAGGACCACATCCACCAGGGAGACAGAATCTCCATGATAACACTCATCTCAGCCTTACCTGCCTTCCCCTCTGGCCACCCAGGGTGCAGGGTGTAAGAGAAGGGGCAGACCCGAGCCTGCCCCCCAACCTGTGAGCCTAGCTTCTACCTGATGCTCTCTCAGGCATGATCATGGGCCAGTAGGTTAGATAAGAGGCTGTGCCAGGCACCTCAAGCCTGATCCGTGTGCAGGCACCACCTGTCCTCAGAGGTGGGGGTAGGAGCTATGCCTGGGCTGCTCTGCGGTCAGTGGGGGACCTTGGATACCTTCCGCCGCAGGGTGGTGCGGGATAAAGCCAGCATCCTGCATCCCCAGAGCCAGTCACCACCTCACTCTGGGCCTCAGTTTCCCCATCTGTTGAGGGTTCTGGGCAGATAATCCAGGGAGGTACTGCCCAATATGGTAGCCACTAGCCACACGTGTCTTCAAAGTGTCAAATACACATCGGACTTCTAAGACTTAGTACAAAAAAAAAAAAAAGACAATGAGAACATAAAAGATCTCATGAATACATTTTTGTTTTGAACATGTTGAGATGATCATCCATTTTGGATATATTGGGTTAAATTCAATATGGTATTAAAATTAATTTCACCGGTTTCTTTTTACTTTTTAATGTGGCTGCAAGACATTTTAGAATTATATATGTGGTTTCCATTCTATTTCCGTTGGCTAGCACTGCTCTGGAGACCTTCTAAGTTTAAATCTTTTGGGGGGGCATGGACGTGGGTACTCTGAGTATGCGTGTGTACGTGTGTTGTATAAAACTGTCAAGAGGAAAGTGTGAGCTCGAATGTGTACATGTAGATCATGTGCACACAAATGGGTGAGTTTGAGTACAACACAGAGACAGGATGTGGGGGAGGAAGTGTCTCAGTGATGTAGGTTTGCCTGCCCCCGACCACAATCCATGTGAGTGTGGCCCTCCACAGGCAGAAAGCTCCTTCACTTTCATCAGCCTTCAGGGAATGTATAGAAACCTGTGGGTGAAGGTTCTGGTCCCCACCTTATAGATGATGGAAATGAGACATCAAGTGTGAGTGACACTTGCATGGATACCGTTCATTTCACCCTCATCCACGATAGCAAAGAGGCAGGAGCCCAGTGATGAGTCTGGAGGAAGATGACACGTTTTGGAGGCTCTTTCCTGTGTTCTCTCACTTACACATCCTCACAATAGTCTGGAGGGTACAAATGAGGAAACTGGGGCTCTGAGAGGTGACATAATCTCACCCACACAACCACCATTCTCAGACACCACCGTCCACCCGATGGCTACGCAAACTAAAGTGGAGTGTCGTCCTTGCCTCTGTCCTCCCCCTCCCCCTTCACATCCACTCATCACCAGCTCCTATGGGGTCCACCCGTCAGATTCTCCTCTGCTACCATCTTTCCATCCCTATCAGCCCCACCCAACCAGAGCCCGCATCAACTCTTCCCATTCATTCTCCCCAAAGCCACTAGAGGGCGCTTTTCAAATCACAAATCAGATTTGGACACTCCCCAGCTTAAAGCTCTCTGTTGGCACTCCCTCAGGATAAAGACTGAAAGCCCTAGGAAAGACTCCCAGGCTCTACCTGCTCTGGCCCCGGCTAACCTCTCAAGGCTTTTCGCTCACCACGCTTCCCCTTGATCACTCTGCTGCAGGCCCACGAGCTTTTTTGTTCAGCTCCCCAACACACCACCCTCCTTCCCGCCATAGGGCCGTTTTGTACATCAGACTTTTTGTTCCTTCGGCCTGGGATGCTTTTCCCTCCCATTGTTGCCTAGCTACCACTGACTCATCTTTCATAGCTCAGCTCAAAGTCATTTCCTCTGGAAAGCCTGCTTTGACTAATATAACAATACGATGATGGTGATAAATGATGATGATGGTTTTTAAAAATCAACCTTTTTAGCTCATACCGTGTATTCAGAACATTCCAAGGACTTTGCATGTCTTAATTCACGTAAACCTCACAACAGACCTAGGAGGCAGGCATCTTAATCGTCTTCAGCTTGCAGGTGGAAACTGAAGCACAGAAAGATTCATCAGTTTGCTCATGGTCACACAGGAGTTTAGCTTGAGAACCCTCCCTCTCCGGACCAAATCCTATATGCTACACGCTCAGCACCACCCTCCTCTCCTTCAGAGCATGAATCATCGTCACCCCGACAGCTCACCTTTACTGGGTATTTAGTACCTCCCATGCACCATGGCAAGCACCTTGTCAGCACTGCCACGGTTGTAATTTTACACTTGTTTGTAGGATCTTGGCTGTGTGACAGTACAAGTTGTTCACATTCTTACTCACCCCTTGTTTCACTTATACCCACAACAGAGTATTGGTTAATGACAGGAAGCCTGAGGACAGTGAGTCTGAGATAGAATTGAATGAGCATGGCTGCAGTGATGACAATTCACTGTATGTGCCTCTTGGCAGCACTCATTGGTGCCATCTGATCACAGGCCTTACACAGCACATCCATATGCTTCAAGCGCCTCAAAAACCAATTAGGAAGAGAACACTCAGGGGTGAGTACAACCGACTTCACTTTTCACTTATTGGAGGGGGGAGAAAAGGAATCCACACTGTGTTCCTTGAGTAGGTCTCACCAACACCAGCCTGAAGCCTTCTCTCCTGTATAGTCAATTTGAAACAAAACCTCAAAATGAACTAATAAGCCAGTGGCTTTTATTTTAGCCACAAGATGCAAAACTCCCTAACATCAGGCCATGAAAGCAGTTTCTCTCAGCCTCGATGATGAACACATGATTAAATGTCAGTCTGCATTTTAATATGCATTTGTTCCCCAAATCAAACATGATACGTCATTTAAAGATGTATTTGTCAGCAAACTGTGTAGTTTGTTACATAATTAATTCAAAAGAGATTAATTATGTGTATCTCTTTTTAAAGGAGCAAGATAAAAAAATGCCTCTCTATGTAACAATCGTATTAAACATGAACTTTGTAATACAATCCTTAATAGTATACTGATTTAAATAATTAACTGCTTTTTAACATATACTGTATAAAATAAACGAAATAGATTATAAATCTTCTATGAGGGTTGAAGAGATTATTTTTGCCATGGATGGGGAATGCTGATGGGCACACACTCAAGGCTCTGTAGCAGGGAAGAACTCTATAGAGGGGATGTGACTGGTCACTTGGTGCAGAAGTGGGGCCACATGCCAGGTCTTCCTGCTCCCCACCCCAGCTCAATCCTCAATCTGTGCTGGTCCCCTTCCCCAACCTCTCACCTGGACAGTCTCTGCCACCCACTACCCACCTGCCACCACCCTCCACTTTCACTTGCATCTCTCACATCCCTACTGGCTATGTCTTTGGTCCTATGGTACCTCCTCCAGGAAGGCCTCCAGCTGCCCACCATCAGGGTTCATTCCCATCCTCAACTCCCACTGACTCTAGTTATTTCATCTTGTGCCTGGGCCTCTCATCTCCCTACCCAACGGGACTCTGACTTCAAGAGCCCAGCTGGACCTCACGCCTCTCTGAGCACAGAGGAGGGGCTCACTATACAAAGAGGCTGTTAGCCCTCAGCTCTATAAGACTGGGATCTCTCCTCAGCTGGGCTCACCCACTTCCTGAAGGACAAGCTCCTGGGTTCATCCAGGCCACAGCGGTGGACAGAGGCCTTGTTTAGAGCTGTACATACTGAAGAGAACTTGCGCAAATCACTTCGCTCTTGGGGGCCCCAGTGTTCTCACCTATCAAATAGGAGAAAACTTCTCCCTACTCCTTGCCCAGAGGGAGTCTCCAAATACCTGGAAGTCAGCTTTCTTAGATGTCCTTTCCTCCACCAGATATATCTCGTCTGACCTTGACTCTCACCTTCACCACTCTGTCCCCAGACCAAGCCACTAGTATGTCTCACCTGGGCTCCCTGCAGCCACCCTGCTCCCCACCTCCAGTCTACTCTGGAGCCAGAGGGGTCTTGTACAGCATAAGTCAGTTTGTGTCACTCTTCTGCTCCGGCCTCCCCGACAGCCCCCCATTTCCTTACCCAGGGCTCTGGTTCTGCTGACCTGGTCCAGATCCAATTACCGGCCCCTCCATGCCTCAACTCTCCCACTGCACGTCAGAGGAAGGTAAGCCTCTTCTGGGCTCCACAGGCTGTAAGCTTTTTCTCACCTCTGAACTTTGGCACACACTTGGACCACTCACTCTTCCTCACTATCTCCAAACAGCCAGCTCCTCCCTCTCCTTTGGTTCTCAGCCTACGATCTCCATCCCTTGGGGAGACCTGCCCTGGCTGCTGCATCTGCAGAAGGCCACCTCCTCAACGCCTGAACCACAGCAATACTGGCTACCTTCATTGTGTGGATCACAGTGGTCATTCATTCATTCATTTGCTGGCTGACTTATTGCTTGTGTCACCCACAAAGCTTTGTCCTCTTCACTGCTGTTTCCCCAGTGTCTGAGACAGTGCCTGGCACATAGTAGGTGCCCAAGAAATATTTGTTGAATGAATGAATGAACAAACAGCTAGGCATGACTGTGTGTGGTACCCCATGAAGGACTTGATGGATGTAAGGAGAGGTTTCGTGTGTTTTTTTTTTTTTTTACAAATAATTAACAGTATTTTCATTTTTTACTTTATATAACAATAGTTGATTTACAATATTGTGTTAGTTTCAGGTGTACAGCTTTAGATTCTTTTCCATTCTAGTTATTACAAGACATCAAACGTAGTTCCCTGTGCTATATAGTAAATCCTTGTTGCTTGTCTATTTTATGTGTAATAATGAATTCCATACTTTTAATTTACCCTCTCCCTCCCCTTTCCCCTTTGGTAACCATAAATTTTTCTATGTCTATGAGTCTGCTTCTGTTTCGTAAATAAGTTGATTTGTATTATATTTTTTAGATTTCGCATATAAGTGATATCATACGGTATTTGTCTTTCTCTGCCTGACTCACTCTACTTAGTATGATAATCTCTAGGTCCATCCATGTTGCTTCAAATGGCATTATTTCATTCTTTTTTATGTCGGAGTAATATTACATCATATATATATATTATATATATATATATATATATACACACACACACACACCACATCTTCTTTGTTCATTTATCTATTGATGGACATTTAGGTTGTTTCTATGTAAATAGTGATGCTATAAGCATTGGTGTGCATGTACCTTTTCAAATTAGAGTTTATGTCTTTTCTGGATATATGCCTAGCAGTGGGATTGCTGGATCATATGGTAACTTTATTTTTAGTTTTTTAAGGAACCTCCAGACCGTTTTCCATAGTGGTTGCATCAATTTACATTCCCACCAACAGTGTAGGAGGGTTAGGGGAGGTTATTTATAGATAACCCAAAACAGATCTACAAATAACTATTCACCTTGAGGAAGGCTCTCTGTAGCTTGGCCTCTGTCCAATTCCAGACCCCAACTCTACAGACCCTTCCTTGTCCTCTCTCACGGTTCACCCCAGGATGAACACGCTCCACTCTACTCAGGAACATTGGTCAAGCACTGGTCAAACTATGAGCAAAGCATGTTTTTAAGACAGCACATGACAAATCCCCACCTCGACTTAAACTGATGGGAATGTGATTAGTTCTGTGCACAGATTTACCGCTCTTTCAAATGCCACTGTGCTGAAGAGATGGCCTTGCAGTCTGAGCCTCCGTGGCCTCAATTTGTAAAATGGAGATAATTGCACCCTCCTCACATGGTTGTGAGGTTAAGACGCCCAAATGTCTGAGGAGATCCCTACATGCTGCCTGGAGCATGGCAACCCTGTGGACCCCTGACAGTCTCTCTCCAACCCCACCCCCTCCTCTTTCCCTTGGCAACCTTTGAATCAGGAAAATTCTGGAATGCAGACTGTGTCTCTCAGTATTCGGAACCAATTACCAGGTTTCTGTGGGTGTCCTGCTACCTCTCAGGGCCATCAAGTGTCTTAATTATGATCTGAAGGTGTTGTCTGTTCCAGGAACAAAAAGGCATGAGGGAGCCCAGACTATTTTAAGGAACATGAATTATTTAGTAGACATTATTTGTAACAAATTGGGACTAATAGACAAATATAAATTTAAGGTTGGAAGCACTATGAATATTTTGTCCCTAAATTCCATTCTCTCTTGCCCATAATCAAGAAGAGGCTATAGGTCCAGCAGAAGAAAGAGAAGGTTCTAGTCTGAGCTCTGCCACGGATTAGCTGTGTGACTTCAGGTGGGTCACTGCCCCTCTCTGAGCCTCAGTTTCATCATCTGTCAGAGTCCGTACTACGTGGTCTCCCAGGTGCCTAAGCATTGACTCTCTCTGGAAAAGACCAATACCACTGGAGCCAGATCATCTCAAGGTAGCTCAGAAATACTCCATCCTGGGCCCACTTCCAAGGTTCTCATTCACTGCGTCTGGGATGGGCCCCAGAGTCTAACAAAGCTCGGAGTGAAGCTGTCTCCAGAGGTCTTTGGGACATACTCTGAAGAGGCTGGCTGTAACTTTGGGACATCCAGGGAGGACCCTTCAGAGAGGAATTAGACATGAATGATCCCCGTTTTTATTAGCTGCCTACATGCTGAAAGGGCATGTTAAACAATGTTCAAGTGGATTCGCCCAGTCCTTGATTCTCCTCTTCATCAAAGTTCATGTGGTTAATTCTGGGGTCAAAATCTTGTAATTATCTCCTAATCAGTTCACTACAGTGACTCCCCAGAAAGAAGCCATGATTCTGGTCCACAGGAACTGAAGATGAAAAACACACACAGATAAGCTCTCTGAAGAGACTATCCGTATATGTATTTCCTGAGTACACACAGGAGAAGCTTGAATCTGAAAGGCTGGGAAGTAATCCATCCACCCAACCATCTACCCACCCACCCACCCACCCATCTATCTATTCATTCATCCATCCATTTATCCATCCACCCTTGCATCTATCCATCCATCCAAGAAATACCCATCCATCTATCTGCCCATCCATCCATCCATCCATGCATCCAAGAAATGCTTATTGAGGATCTACTATGTCCCAAGCACTGGGGATACAGGTGGTAAACAATATGATTTTGTATCTACCAGGGATACAGATGTTAAGGGAGTAAACAAACTAAATCATTACAAATTGTGAAAAATGCTATGAAGGAATCAAATAGGTCTCTGAAATAGAGAATGGCGGGGTGGGAGAAGAAGAAGCCTACCTTGCATGAGTAATCAAGGGAGACTTCTCTGAAGAGGTGACACTAAAATTATATCTGAAGGATGAGAAGGCACACTGAGAAGCCTTTCAGGTAGAAAAAACAGTTAATGCGAAGACTGAGGGCATAAACTGCTTGGGAACCTGAAGCATTCCTTAGCCCAGCTCCCTTCCCAAGTGGTCAAATGATCTTCTAGCTATCACTTACATGTTTTAGGTGATGGGAAACTCACTGCCTCTAGGAACTGCCCTCTGCACCCATTGTTGAGGACTTTGATAGGTCAAAGTTATTTTCATATAAACCCCATAACATCCGATAACATGTTTCAAGTTATGACCTTAAAGCCACCCAAGTTGCTCTAAGCTAGTCCACAAGACAGCTTTGGACAGCTGGAAACAGCAATGATGCCCCCGGTAAACACGCTCTTTGCCTGATATACCTCTCTAGTTCCTTCAGTGGTGCCCCACAGGCCCTCCTAGATGCTTTCCATGGCATCTGCTCTAATGACCCACGGTCATCTCATCCTGCAAGCAGAGAATGATGAGGTCTAACCAGGATTATAAGTGGGACTCTCACCTTCTTTATTCTGAGTGTTATACCTCTACTAATGTGGCCCAGGGCACTGAAATCTTTTCTCCTTCCTTCACACTGATAGAGCAGTGATCAATACCCAGAGGAAAATCTGGCTCTTGTTTGTTTTTGAACCTTTCAAGCTCCTGTTTCCCCTGTCCATGCACAGCTCAGCTGACCCTGTGACCAGTGCTTGGCCAGAAAACTTTATGCCTGACTGCTCCCTTATTTCTGTGCTCTTGTTCAAAAAAAAAAAAAAAGATGGCAGAAGTCATGTCCACGTTTCTCTGCACAATATCCCCGGAACCTGGAACAGGGTAGGTCCTCAATAAGTATTAGGTGCATGGCTGGCTGGTGAGCAAATGAACAACCAGCCAACCAGGCCTCTGGTCCTGACTGCCTCTTCCCCACTGGGGACAATGTTTTGGCCCCTCTGAGCCTCAGTTTCTTGACCTGCAGATGGGTCTCCCAGTTCTAGTCATAAACAGCAGTGTGTGGACAGAACTGGTGACAACACTTGGCGCACAGAGAGTACTGGAGAGAGACTGTCTCCTGCAGCCCTGTCCTGGCCCTCTGTAGGCCCTCCCAGCCAGGTGTCAAGGCGCCTTGTGGGTGCCGAGAGGGGATTTCTGGGACCTGCGGCTCAGTGGGTTTGGTGTTAAGATGAACCATAGCTAACACTTACTGAGTGCTCAGCATGTGCTCAGCACATGGATTTACTCACTGCATCCTGACCACAGGATGATGGGCCCAGCTTTGAGCCCCAACATACAGGTGATGGAGTGGAGGCACAAAGAGACAAAGTTTAACAGCCAGGAAGCAGCAGAGCTGCGTTTCAACTCTAGATACCTTCAGGCTCCCAATGCCCTGCAGCCCCTTCGATCACCGTGCCCTGGGGCCTGAGTGTGCATCTTCCTCCCTAAGAGCTGAGTAAGAGAGCAGGTGCTGAAGGCCCCCAGCCTGCAGGGCTTGCTGGAGCTGACAGTGCCACCATCCGCACCAGGCTTGAGCACAGATAGGATGAAAAGGGCCTTGTGGAGAGGTTTGGAAAAGGTGTTTGAGGGATCTGAAGATACCCTGTGTCTTGAACAGTTCTGTGCATTTATCAAATGCTTACTATGTGTCTGACTGTTAAATGACTTATCCAACTACAAATATTTTCTCACTATCCTAATAGCAGGCACATGAGAGAAGCATCTCTTGCCCCCATTTTACAGGTAAGAAAACTGAGGCTCCAAGAGCTAGAGATTTCTATGCATGCTGCATCTTTCTATCCCCTGCACCCAGAACATGCAGCCTCACTTTGACCTAGGGCACCTTCCCCAGCCTCTATCAGAGGCCTGGAGAGGAGGAGGGTTTGTGAGGAGGAGAGAGAGAGACTGGAGCAAAGATCTAACAATATGGGGAAAAGGAGGATGGGACAGCAGGGAGATATGACATTAGATAGGCATGGACTCTTTGGCCCTAGGCCATGAGAACCCCCGGGCAGGTTAGTTAGTCTTCCTGAGCCTCAAGAGCTTCTTGTGCAAAGCAAAGAAAACATGAACAACTCCTCATTATGGGACAAATTATGTAAAAAAACGTAGCAACATTCTAGGCAGATAACAGGAACTCAGTAATTTTAGGGGGATGATGGGAGGTGAAGAACAGGTATTGGGTGGGGTAAGGAGGACAGCGAGAGCAGGGAAGCATCCACTACTGCAGACGGGACCACAGGGGTGCAGGGGAAACCTGGGCACCGCACTTACAGCTGAAGCCCCCTTCTCCTTCCTCATGTCGCTACCACGCCTCGTGTCTGTGGCACACTGTGAGAAAGATCCCAACACACCATCTGTGCTAGAATCCCCACTAGGACACCAGTTGCCCCACTGTTAGAATCCTTCCTAGGCTGGTAACCCCACTAGACAGAGTTCCCCTATTTGAGGAATGTCCACCTAGCCTGGGAGCTCAATGAACGCACTGAGTGAACTTAAAAATGAAACATGTCCTCAAGAACTTAAACATAGGATTACCATTTGATCCAGCAATTTCACTTCTGGGTATGTACCCGAAAGAATTCAAAGCAAGGTCTCAAAGAGATATGTGTACACCCACGTTCATAGTGGCATTATTCTCAAGAGCCAAGAGGTGGAAGCAACCCAAATGTTCATTGTTAGATGAATGGACAAGAAAAATATGAAATATATATATATATATATATATATATATATATATATATATAAATTCAGCCTTAAAATGGAAAGGAATTCTGGGACTTCCCTAGCGGTCCAGTGGTTAAGACTTCACCTTCCAATACAGGGGGTGCGGGTTCAATCCCTAGTCGGGGAGCTAAGATCCCACATGCCTCCAGGCCAAAAAACCAAAACATGTAACAGAAGCAATATTGTAACAAATTCAATAAGACTTCTTAAAAATGTATAAGAAAAAAGGAATGGAATTGTGACACTTGCCACAAATGGACGAACTTTGAGAACATTACGATAAGTGAAATGTCAGCCATAAAAGACAAATACTGTATGATTTTGCTTACCTAGAGTAGTCAGATTCACAGGGTCAGAAGTAGGAGGGTGGTTGCCACAGCGGGGAGGAGGGCGGAATGGAGATTTATTATTGTCAACAGGTACAGAGTTTCAGTTTTGCAAGATGAAAGGAGTTCTGAAGACTGGTTGCATGACAATGTGAACGTACTTAACACTTTTGAACTGTGCACTTAAAAATGGTTAAGATGGTAAATTTCGTGCTGTGTGTATTTTTTCACAGATTTTTTAAAAATGAAGCATGGCTTTACCTAGAGGCTGGGGCATGGACAGTTTGACCTAGAGTTTCCACAATCAAATGAAAATATAAGAGCCCCCAGTCCCAGAGCCAGACGTGCCTTTTATTCACAATCAGCAATGAGAAGAGGGTTCATTAGATATCTAACGATTGATTTTAAAATTCTTATTGAAAGTCCTGATAATCTATATTCAGAATTAGCTTGCCCTGCAATTAACTAAAAACCCACTTATGACAGGAATTCATACATAATCGCTATCAGTGGAGTCAACTTGTAAGAATATTCCAAGCATTTAATTGACTTTTAAAAGAATAGCTACAGCAAGCTAATTAAATATCAAGTCAGGGAATGCGTTCATTGATATTTAATAAGGATGTCAATTGATGTCTCACTAGCCAGTATGTCTCTTAAAATACGTCAATTAGATGCCTAAAGATCCTTTTCAAAGGGGATTAGAAATTGGACACATTGAGGATGTAATTGGTTAAATTTTTTAAAATTACAAATTATAACCCTCCCTGCTGACTTTGCCTGGATCATAGAGCCATTTATGAGCCATTTTGCCTGGTCTCCAGACTTTTATCTACAGATTTATAAAGCCAGAGTTGGCTTTTGTTGGGCTCTTGTGGAATATCTGTATAAAAATGGAACCCAGACAGGGTGAGTGAATCCTATCCGAGTTCTCCATCAAGGCAGGCCAGGGCTTTGCTTCCATTCAGCATGCAGGTGGTCAGGTCCAAAGGCCCCTGTAGAGAGCCCATGCATAGGGCGTGCACCCTGCCTGACCATCCCACCCCTGCCCTGCCCTAAGACTCTTCTCCCACCTGGATGCCACCACACATGAAACCCACACAGCCCGAGCCCTTTCCTTCCTGTCTGCTTGCTGGTCACAGTAAGAAATTTAATCAGGAGAGCCCTTATAAATTTGGAACCAGTAACAGAAGCTCTTATGCTTCCCAAATATGGATATGCCCACCAAACAATCTCATTGATAATACTAGCTTTATCTATTCTCTTATTCATTCAACATTCACTGTGTGCCAACTGTGTGCCAGGAAGTCTCCCAGGAGCTGGGGATCCAGGCATGCACCAAGCCCTCATGGAGCTCACAGAATAAAAGAGATTCAAAGGTCACCAGGATCACATTCATGAGACATTTGTCATGTGATGGAAGCCTGTGATGGGCCTGACTTGCTCTAGGTGGTCGGGAAAGGTGTCCAGCAGAAGTGATATTGGAGCTGAGATTGAAAGATGAGTCAGTGGTGGCCAGCTGAGCGGGTGGGGAGAAGAATAAAAGAACATTCCAGATCCTGAGATGAGAAGATGTATGGAATGTCAGTTGGAGGCAAAGACCTGCAGGTCTCAAAGTCCATCTGTAAGATCTGAATGTTGGTCCATTTATCCACTGCTGCATAATAACCCCCGCAGACAGCTGCTACTTTATTATGTTCATGCTCTGGGGTAAGAAATTCAAATAGGGAACAACAAGGGGAGCTTGTCTCTGTTGTCTCTGTTCTTCCATGTCTGGGACCTCAGCTGGGAAGACATGAATGGCTAGGGGTGACTCAGTGGCTGAAGTTGAGGGGATCTAGAACCATCTAGAAACTTCTTCACTCACTGGTTCCTAGGCTGAAATGACTCAAAGGCTGGGCTCAGCTGTGACCGTCAACCAAAGCACTGATATGTGGACTCTGCATGGTTTGGGCTTCCTCACAGCATGGTGGCCTCCTGATGATGAAAGCATCTTACATAAAATTGGTGCAGCCACTATGGAAAACAGTATGGAGGTTCCTTAAAAAACTAAAAATAGGGATTTCCCTGGTGGCACAGTGGATAAGACTCTATGCTCCCAATGCAGAGCGCCAGGGTTCGATCCCTGGTCAGTGAACTAGATCCCACATGCATGCTGCAACTAAGAGTTCACATGCCACAACTAAGGAGGCCACCTGCCGCAACTAATTAATTAATTAAAAAAAACAAACTGAAAATAGACTTGCCATATGATCCAACAAGCCCACTCCTGGGCATGTAACCAGAGAAAACTCTTAATTCAAAAAGATACATGCACCCCAATATTCATAGCAGCACTATTCACAATAGCCAAGACATGGAAACAACCTAAATCTCCATCGACAGATGAACAGATAAAGAAGATGTGGTATATACACAATGGAATACTACTCAGCCATAAGAAAAGAACAGAAGTTGGAACAGAAGCCATGGCCATAGTGGATGATGTCACCTAGGACCAAGCCTTGAACCACTCCAAATTGTAGAAGTCAAGTAGAGAAGGAAGAGTAAAGGAACAGTAAAGGGAACAGTCAGAAAAACAAATGAAAAACCAGAGAGGGGAGGAGGTCACAGAAGCCAAGAGCAGGGGAATTTTCGAGATGGAGGGAGTGGTCAGTTCTGTCAGAGGCCCCTGAGAGATCAAGAAAGATGAGGGTCCTTCTTTAGAAGAGTTACCAGAATTTGAGCAGAGATGGCCAGATGCCAAACTCTGAGTTCTTCCTCACTTCTGTATGACAGGGGCCCTCACGAATTATGAGCTTTGTACATCTCTACTCAAAACCTCAGTGGGATTAGTTCTGAGCGCTGGCAAAAGTGATTCTAAAGTTCATCTAGGAAAATCAGTCATAGAAGTAGCCCTAAAATGTTTTGTAAAACAAGAGAACTCAGAGAGAGAGAGAGAAAGATGATAAAACTTAATGCAGTGCTCAAAGGTCCTCTATAATAGTGCTCCAAATTTCACTTCTGCCTCACAGTACATCACCCGCCAGGATGGAGAGAGAGTGTGATGGGGAGAGCAGGCGGCTTGAGACAATGGCTTGGCTGAGCAAGTCCCCTCACCTCCATGACCCTCTGCTTCCCTACAGTTCTAGGACTATAGCATCTTGAGGTCCCACTGACCCCACTGCAAGATAATCAAGTGAGACAGCATCTAGAAGAATGCTCATGGTGGCCTATGAATCACCATGAGATTCTGCCTGTCCTCACAAAGAGTTAAACTGATGTTGCCACAAGTGAGGGCCAATAAGGTTGCCATGTGATCTTAGAGGAAAAGGACAGAGGCACAACAGCCATGCGATCACAAGCATGGCTTTCAGAATCAGACAGGTCAGGCTTCAAGTTCTGGACCTTGCTAGCTGGATGCCCTTAAGTGGGTGTCTCAGCCTCTCAGAAGGTAGCTGGAAAATACATGTTAAGTCAGTTTGTTGCACCCCTTAGGCCACAGAAGTTAGAGGGATAATTAAAGAGTGGCTTCACCGTGCCCAATATCAATTGATGACCCCAAAATGGGGGCAAAGAGCCAGCACTTAGGATCAATCAGCAAAGACCCTGGCTCCTCTTACTTTCATCTAGAAGGGAAAACCATCAGCAGCTCCAGCGCTGTTGTTGGAGATGCTTATTCGGTTACCAATAACAACAGTTGCCATGGAGATGGGCGGTCCAGCCTGCCAGCCTGGAATGACTCTCAGGCCAGGGCAGGATTAGCCACATCCACACCCTTTCCAAACCAAAGAAGCAACTTGAGCCCCAGCTCTTCTCCAATTACCTGGCTGGGGAGTTCTTCCACTTTATTTTTCCCTCTTCTTGCTGCTGGAAGGTTCAACTATTTGAAAATCAATTGGGGTATTGGCAAAGGAAGGGAAAGTCTCATGGCTGTGAATTACAAAATCTTTGTAAAGTTAGAGGATGGCTTACGTTGGCGTGGGGGGTGGGGGTCGTCCCAGAGGGTGGGTGAAGCAGCTGTGGGTGTTCCGGCTGCAGCAGGATCTGTGGAACCCAGGACTGCTTCAGGACCCCCTGGAGGTCTGTGTTGGGGTGTGCCTCCTCAGAGAGGGCCAGGGGCAGATGGGGGTGTCTCCAGAGGTGGTGGCTGGATAGGCAGCTGAGACCTTGCCCAGAGAGAAATGGCAGCCCACACTCAAAGGGGACCTCATTTCTCCAAGTCCTCGAAGGTCACTCTTGGAGGAAAGGAGGCCAAATAAGACGTAAGTAAGAATGTAAGTGAGAAAAGGAACCAGAGACCAACAATCTTCACAACAAAGGAATCAAAATCCCAGAAGGGATGGGCTTACCCATCGTTACCCTAATCTCATGCCCAGGAATCTTGGAACTTCCCATCTGGTTCTTCCCATCACAGCATAAATCAGGTTGTTCCTGGAAGGTTACTCAATGTGAGCAGAGCTCACTCTAACAATGAGAGTGCCATCCATGGACTGGCTGTCTGCCAAGGCAGGTAGCGAGTTCCCTGTCATGAGAGGTGTACAAGCAGAGGTCAGGCAGCCTTTGGGTAGGGTATTTCAGAGATGATTTCTGGGAGGTGGTCAGGACTATATGACCTTGGAGCCCTGTCATCTCTGAGTGCCATGATTCTATAGTGAATGGAGGTGTCCCTGGCTCCAACTGGAGCAGACCATACCAAAGCCCCCTAGCCTGGGTTCTTCAGCTGTTTTTCCTTCACTCCCAGGGCTGGACCTCAGAATGGGAAGTGCAAATGCTTTCTCAGCTCATGCACAAGGAAATTACTCAGAATTGCTTCACGTGGCAGCAGCCAACTCAGCTCTCTGTCCAACAGCTGGTAGGAGGCCTGGCCGAGAGGACTTCCGAAAGATCTACTGAAAGAGCACCCACGTGTGAGAGATGGAGGCAGGAAGGAAAACCAGTGCCTTCCTCCAAAGTCCCAGTGGAAAAAAGAAGCAGGCAGGCAGCAGCCCCAATAGCTCTCGTGGTCCAAAGTCAGAATTAGGGGACTGTGTAATAAAGATCTGACCTGGGCACCATCCTGAGTGACATTAGCTTTCAGAGACACGAACCTGGGAAATTTTCCTAACATCTCTGAAGGCTGGTTCCCTCAAATGAACAACCATACTCACACATGCTAATAAAGCACATTTGTAAGGAAGACTAAGAAGGCAAGGCAGAAAGCAACCAATACAATACCGGTAATAATTGATGCTTTCTGATTTGCTTCAAAATTATGTGGGGGTGGGGGTGGGGGCACACGGGGTGGGGGCCGCAGGAGGAAGAAGAGATAAAACAAGATTGATAATTAAAGCTGAGGTCTGCAAGCTCAAAACTATTTGCTAATAACACTACAATGTCATTTGCCTTTCTCCCTCTCGTCTCACGAGCAGACCGTGGAGTTTTCCAGAGGCTGCTATGGCATGTGATAGGACAGCAGATTAAATACAGAAGCAGATCTAAGAATCCAGCTGCCTACTAAGTCAGACATTAAAAGGGTTTGCAAAATGTAAAACAATGACTCTCTTCCCACTAATTTTTGTTGGAAAAATATAGTTAATTTTTATTAAAAATTTATTTACTAGCCATTAGGATGGCTATTATTTTTTTTGGAAAAAAAATAAACTACAACAAAAAACAAGTGTTGGCATGGTTGTGGAGAAATTGGAACCCTTGTGCAATTAATTGCATGTAGGAATGTAATATTATGCAGCCGCTGTGGAAAACAGTACGGTAGCTCCTTAAGAAAATTAAACATGGAATTACCATTTGATCCAGCAACTCCACTTCTAGGCATATACATGAAAGAACTGAAAGCAGGGTCTCCAAGAGCTTTTTGTGCGCCCACGTTCACAGTGGCATTATTCACAATAGCCAAATAGTGAAACAGCCCAAATGTCTCTCAGTGGATGAATAAATAAACAATATGTAATACATACAGTGGAATATTATTCAGCCTTAAAAAGGAAGGAAATTCTGATATATGCTAGAACATGGATGAACCAGGAAGACATTATGCTAAATGAAATAAGCCAGACCGGAAAAGACAAATACTGTATGATTCCACTCACATGGGGTACCTAGAGCCATCAAATTCATAGACACAGAAAGTAGAAGGGTGGTTCTCAGGAACTGGGAGTAGGGCGAAAAGGGATTTGTTGCTTAATGGGGGGAGAGTTTCAGTTTGGAATGATGAAAAAGTTCCAGAAATGGACAGTGGTGAAGGCGGCACAACAACGTGAATATACTTAATGCCACTGAGCTATACTTTTAAAAAATGATTAACATGGTGAATTTTATGTTATGTATATTTTACCACAATAAAAAATAAAAAGAAATCCAATTGATAATGCGTAACTGGCATCCAAAAGCTTAGGGCAAGAACAAATTATCAAGGACAAAAGTTACTTGTTTTGACGTGTAATGGAATTATTGTTATTTTTAGATGACTTAATAAATATTTTTAAAGATCTGAGTCTTCATATCTAATATGTTAAAGATCAGTAGACTCAGCCCACGTAAACAAAAGCTCTTGGAGGTCCTCAAAAAAATTCTAAGCATATAAAACATTCCTGAGACTAAAAATTGAGAACGGCTATGTGGTCTTATTCACTCTACTTTGCATGTGTTTAACTATTTCTGCATTAAAAACATATCTGGGATTTCCCTGGTGGCCTCGTGGTTAGGATTCTGCACTGTCACTGCCATGGCCCAGGTTCCATCCCTGGTCGAGGAACTGAGATCCCGCAAGCTGCATGGTGTGGCCAAAAAACAAAAATTCGTATTTTTAGAAGAATTGACTATTGTCTCTCCTTGTTTGCTATTTGGGCAAATTGCTTAACTTTGGTGGACCTTAGTATCCTCGTCTGTCAAGGGGGTAGATAATTCCAAAGCACGATTCTATGAATCACATCTGACCCCACACAGACACGGGAGCTGCTGCCCCCACCTGGAGCTTCTGCAGAGATCTGAGCCTCCCTGAGTTGAGGAAGAGGGAGTGTACTCTTGTATTAATCAGCTCCCATTAATTTTTCAAAGTGGACAAGAGCCCACTTACTCACTTCCCATAAAGCCTCATCCATAATTGATCCTGAACTGCACTTACCCAAATAGCTGGAGAAGATGCCTGGGGCACGTGGGGCTCTGGGAGGGTTTTCTGCTGATGAGCTTACCCTCCGAATTAATGCCTGTCTTGAGAAGGTGCTCACAGCCATGACGTGTTCGAACTTAGACATGCTCTAACCTTTCCTTTGTTCAAGAATAACAAAAAAGAAGAGAAATGACCCCCTATACACTCTGAAGGATCGCTTTGAGGTTATTTCTATACACAAACCAGCTTGAGAAGATTGGTGGAAGCCAGCTTTGTGGACTACTCAGGTCTAAACAGAACCCAGCAAGTTCAGCCCTCAAACTACATCTCAAATCACTTCTACCCTCGTGGCCTCTACTTGAGGCTGCACACCTCTGGCCCCATCCCCCACTCCAAAATAAACGCCAACTGCATTGAAGATTTAAATGTTTTTTAAAAAGAATTACTTAAAACCCTAAAAGACAATATAAAGTGAACATTTATCAGGTAAGTAAAAACTTCATGGTTAAAAAAAGAAGAAAGAAGCCATCTGGGAGAGCTGGCCTGGTACTCACAGTGAACCTTGGTCTTTTCCTGTTGAACATGAAAAAACAATTTCACAAAACACCTACATCAGACAAGGCCACTCTGTGACTATGATCGAGCAAGATGAAAGCAAGACCACTCTGTAATCAGATCTGAACTGAATTCGTTTCCTGGGGATGCCGTAACAAGTACCACAAACTGGGTGGATTAAATAACAGAAAGCTATCGTCTCACAGCTCTGGAGGCTAGAAGGCTGTGATCAGGGTATCTGCAGGGCCATGCTCCCTCTGAAGGTGCAAGGGAAGGATCTATTCCAGGCCTGTCTCCTAGTTTCTGGTATTTCCGTGGCTTGTGGCAACATAACTCCAGGCTTCACAAGATGTTCTCCCTGTATGTGTATCTCTCTGTCCAAAATTTTCCTTTTCATGAGGACACCAGTCATATTAGACTAGGCGCCCACTCTACTGACCCCATCTTAACTAATTACATCTGCGATCATGCCATTTCTAGAGGTTATATTCTGAGATACTGGGGGTTAGAACTTTAACATATGAATCGGGGGCTGGAGGGGACAGAATTCAACCTGCAACTCATGAACTTAGGCAAAAATAAGGACATTGTCCAAAACCCAAAAATAACCAAACATCCTCTGTGTTCATTCCCTAGGGCTGCTATAAATTCCCACAAGCTGGATGTCTTAAAACAACAGAAATTTATACTCTCACAGTTCTGGAGGCCGGGAGGCTGAAATCAGCCTCACTGGGCAAAAATCAAGGTGAAGGCAGTGCTGTGCTCCCTCCAGAGGCTCTAGGAGAGAATCCATTCCTTGTCTCTTCCAGCTTCTGGTGGCTGCAGCCATCCTTGGCTTGTGGCTACATCACTTCAGTCTTCAACTCCAGCATCTTCAAATCTCCTTCAGCTTTATCTTCACATCACCTTCTCGTGTGGGGGGAACGGGGGACAGATACAGACAGACAGACAGACAGACAGAGGGTGTGTGTGAACCTTTGCTTCTCTCTTACACAGACACTAGTGATTGTATTTAGGGCCCATTTCAAGATACTTAATCACATCTGCAAAGACAGTTTTTTCACATAAGGAATTTTTCCACTTAAGGAATTCCAGATTCCAGGGATTAGAATCTGCTATCTTTGGCAGCCATTACTCAGCCTACTACACCCTCCATCATAGCTAATGAGGATGACTGCTACTTCCTTACCAACGCTTTCATCTCCATTCCTCCCATTTTCTAAATAGTATTTATTAAAATATTCTGTCACAGAATTACCTCCACTTCTAGTAAGCACCCAATTCAGAGAAAAGCCTTGTTTCCTTGAAATCATCTCAAAATCACTTGACACAACCCCAAATTCTATAAGTCCTTTGTAACACTTCTTAGGAGGGGCCTCACCATTCCCCAGGATGTGTGGCCTGTCTTGTTGCAATGAGTCAAAAACTCAACTTCATTCAACTACAGGCCTAACCTTGGTGGTATTTAGCGGAAGAATATTAATAGTAGCACAAGAAACATAAGAGATAAGAAGAAAATGTTAAGTTTATCTACAAAGGCATGACATCATCAAAAAAATGGCATGATAAGAATCTTCAAAAACCCCTCCTCCATAAAAGCAACGAGAACACTGGCAAAAACTGTCAGAATCAACTACTTCAGACCTCTAGAAATGAACTGAAAGCCTGCCTCAACCTGGGGGGGCGGGGGGAAGGACTGCATTTTTTTCCCAAGAAAAAACAATGAAGCTTGATGAGAACAGTGAGCTTTGTGGCATTTTAACTTGCCCCAGTCCCTTTCCCTGCTCTCCAGCCCACAATAGCCTTGAAAAGTAACAGCCCGTAATCACAGGGAAAACGAGCAGCCTGGTAGCCACGGACCAGGGTTGTTGGAGCTTTTGAAAGCTCCATTCTCAGAAAATCGTCATTATTTGATCTGTCTGGCAGTTCCCTGGAAAACCCAGCTCCTCTCTAAAGCGCCTCTTTATTTGACCTGGCTCAGAGCTCACCCAGGGTGAAGTCTCCCCTGCCACCCCCGGGGCGGGGTGCTTTTGTCAAAACCAATGAGCAGCAATTATATAACATTGTAGCTGCCTGAGGGAGAGAGAAGTTTGGGCAAACAAGTTAAGCTGAGGAATGAGATTCCATAGAGAGTTCTGAAAAGACGGCCACACACAGGCATACAGCTGTGTGCATGATCAGGAAAGACATGAGAAGTCCCTCAGCTATACCTCTGGCTAACCTTGAGGGTCCCTGCAAGCAGGAAGTGAAGGCTAAGCCAGAGTTGTAGCCGGCTGGGCTGAGTATCGGACGCATATTCCAACATATATCCAGAACCCCTTGGCAAAGACTGGGAGACACTGGTTCCAGGCGTTTAAGAAAAGCTCTGTTCAATCAATACTGACCGGGGAAGCTGGGATGAAGTGAGAGAGTAGCACTGACATATATACACTACCAAATATAAAATAGATAGCTAGTGGGAAGCTGCTGCATAACAAGGGAGATCAACTCGATAATGGGTGATGACTTAGAGGGCTGGGATAGGGAAGGATTCTCGGGAGGGAGGGGATATGGAGCTATATGCATAAATACAGCTGATTCACTTTGTTGTACAGCAAAAACTGGCACAACAGTGTAAAGCAATTATATTCCAATAAAGAGAAGAAAGAAAGAAAAGAAAGAAAGAAAGAAAGAAAGAAAGAAAGAAAGAAAGAAAGAAAGAAAGAAAGAAAGAAAGAAAGAAAGACACCTGATATCACCTTGGTAGATTAAAAAAAAAAATCAATACTGACCACTACACTGAGAAGAGATGTCAATGGCCACAAATATCATCAGACTTTGTATAATTAGTCCAGGAAGTTCACTAAACAAATAATCACAGCGATAATAAGAAACAGCAAAAACAACAAACCCCAGGAAGAAGGGAGACTCTGATGTCCAGAGTTGTCACATTATGTTATTTAGAACACCCAATTTCCAAAAAAAAAAATTACAAGACATATATAGAAACAAGAAAGTATGCCCAAAACACAGGAAAAGAGTCAATAGAAAGTATCCCTGAGAAAACACAGCTCTTGAACTTACTAGATAAAGCCTTTAAGTCAACCTTTCCAAATATATCCAAAGAACCAAAGGAAACCACATTTAAGAATTAAAGGAGAAGCCTGAGGTGATGTCAGCAAGATGGTGAAATAGGAGATTCCAGCCCTCATACTCCCACAGAAACATTGATTTTGACAACCATCCACAGATGTTAGTACCTCTGTGGGAACCTGGGAAATTCCAGCACCCTGTTCCAACAAAAACCAAACAAATCCAAGAAAAGATGACTTGAAAAGGGTAAGAAGTAGAGTTTCACTTTACCCATGTCACCCCTCCCCGAAAATGGCACAGCTCAGTGCCAAGAAAGACCCACCCCCCACCCCCCCCCCGCCCCCGCAGCCAACAATTTCTCCCATGGGCAAAAGTAAGAGCAGATTGAGTATACCACTTCTCCGCCTCACAGGGTGTTGCCCACTCTTGCTCCACCCCACCCAGATCACCGAGAGGATCAGCGTGGTTAAATAGTCTGGAGGCAGCCAGGAGCAGAGCAAGTGGGCACGGGCTCAAAGCAACCACTGCACGGATCTCAAAAACCAGCAACAGTTGCCACTAACTGGCTTGCAGGCTCTACTAAGAGGCCTACCCATGAACCCCAAGGGATGCCTAACCTGCAGCCACCCCTGAATGGCCAATGCACACCTGCAGCATTCCAACATGTCCCTGCAACAAGACATGCAAGCCTCCACAGACGGTGTACACACACTCCCCCAGATGGCACACAAAAATCCCCATGGATGACACACAGATATTGGCTGCCAGCTCAACTCTGCAGGACTGAGAGGAAGAATATAACCTTGAACACTTCAGAGCACTGCCCTGGAGAAAATACATGGGAAGCTCTTAGCACCCATCCTGACACTGCAGGATTGAGAGAAGGCCAAAAAAATTCTTAAGACTTCTCCCTTAAAAGAGAACAAAAGGAGTAGTGCAGATGCATCCATAGAAAGAGATTAAGAGACCTCGAAAATCTCTAGCCGGACTGACTGGTGAAGGCCTTTCTCTCCTGAAGCAGTCAGTAAAGACTGGAGGAGGAGACTGCTTCTTCAAATGTGAAGACAGCAGTACAAGAAACATAAAGAATCAAGGAAATAAAGCACCACCAAAGGGAAAACATAAAGCTCCAGGGGCTGACCCTTAAAAAATAGAGATCTATGAACTTCCCGACAAAGAAGTTTAAATTATCATCTTAAAGCAGTTCAGTGAGCTTCAAGAGGCCACAAACACAAAACTAAACAGAGTCAGGAGAACAATACCTGAGGAAAATGAGAGGTTCAATGAAGAAATACAAATGATTAAAACAAATAGAAACCCTGGAATTAACAAATACAATGGTTGGACCCAGGAATTTGACAGAGAGTTTCAACAGCAGACTCAGACAAGCAGAAGAAAGAATCAGTGAACTCAAAGACACATCATTTGAAATTAGCCAATCAGCAGAACAGAAAGAAAAAAGGATGAGAAAGAGTGAAGAATGCCCGCATGACTTATAGGACACCACCAAGAAAAAAAGAATATGTGCATCATGGAAATTCCAGAAGGCGCAGAGAAAGAGAAAGGGGGCAGAAAGCTTATTGGAAGAAATAGTGACAGAAAACTTCCCAAATCTCTGGAGGGAAGTGAACATCCATACCAATAAAACCCAAGGAATCCAAAACAGGCTGAGTCTGGAAAGATCTTCAGTGTGATGGATTATAATCAAATTGTCTGAAATTAAAGAAAGAGAGAATTTTTAAAACAGCAAGAGAAAAGCCACTCATCACATACAAGGGAACCCGCATAAAATTATAAGAGGATTTCTCAACAAATCCATGAAGGCTAAAATGTATTGGGATGATATAGTCAAAGTGCTGAAAGGAAAAAAAAAAAAACAAAAAAAAACCTGTCAAAGAATACTCTACTAAACAAAGCTGGCCTTCAGAAGTGAATGAGGGACTTCCCTGGTGACGCTGTGGTTAAGAATCTGCCGGCCAATGAAGGGGACAGGGCTTCAATCCCTGGTCCAGGAAGATCCCACATGCCGAGGAGCAACTAAGCCCGTGTGCTGCAACTACTGAAGCCCATGCACCTAGAGCCTGTGCTCCGCAACAAGAGAAGCCACTGCAATGAGAAGCTCGTTCACTGCAACGAAGAGTAGCCCCCGCTTGCCACAACTAGAAAAAGCCGGTGCACAGCAACGAAGACCCAACATAGCCAATAAATAAAAATAAAATTAATTAATTAATTTAAAAAATTAAGTTGGTATCAGCTTAAAATACGCTATCACATTCCTGGTGAGCATACATGCAAAAGTCCTCAACAAAGTACTAGCAAATGGAATTCAACAGCTTATTTAAAAGATCATATTCCATGGTCAAGTGGGATTTATCAGTGGGGTGCAAGAATTGTTTAATATATATGAATCAATAATGTGATTCGCCACATTAACAGAATGAAGGATAAAAATCATATGACCATCCCAATAGATGAAGAAAAACCATCTCACAAAATTCAACATCCTTTCATGATAAAAACTCTCAACAAACTAGGTATAGGAAAAAATGTACCTTAACATAATAAAAGCCTTATATGACAAGCCCACAGTTAAAATCAGTCAATGATAAGAAGCTGAAAGCTTTTCCTCTTAAGATCAGGAAAAAGACAAGGATGTCCACTCTCACCACTTCTATTTAACATAATACAAGCATAACTTGTTTCATTGTGCTTCACTTTATTGTGCTTTGCATATACTGCATTTTTTACAAATTGAAGGTTTGTGGCAACCCTGCATCAAGCAAGTTTATCAGCACCATTTTTCCAACAGCATTTGCTCACTTTATGTCTCTGTGTCACATTTTGTCAATTCTCGCAATATTTTAAACCTTTTCATTATTTTTATTATATTTGTTATGGTGCTCTGTGGTCAGTGATTTTTATTGTTAAACAAACCCACAACATCTCCAAGTTATACTTGTACTGGAAGTCCTAGCCAGAGCAATTAGGCAAGAGAAAGAAATAAAAGGCATCCAAATTGGAAAAGAAGAAGTAAAATTGTATCTGCTTGCAGATGGTATAACCCTGAAGACACAGCAACAACCCAGAAAAACCTGTTAGAAACTAATAAAAGAAGCTAAGATATTAGGTTAAGATTGTAGGGCTTGATCCTGTAAGCCAGGGACTGGCAACCCAACAGAGCATCCAAATTGTCTGGGCTCCAACTTTGTGGACTCTGGTTGAGCTGGTCTGGGTCCCTCAGCTTCTAATGAGAAGACTGAGGCGTTAAGAAGAAAGTCAGAGAGGTTTTCAAGCAGGGGAGGGACATGATCCCATCTTCAAATCTAACTCTATGCAGGGAATGAGGCCAGATGGAAGCAAGGAGTGAATGGGATGGCAGAAAGGGAGAAAATGAAGAGATACAGGCTCCCATTGAATGTAGGACAGGAGGGCAACAGTGTTGGGGGTCAGTGATGAGGAAGGTGACTTGTGGTTACACTGCTTTGAGGTGGGCAGAAAATCTGAGCAGGTGTGTATGATCTATGCACACTCTCCACACAACTCACTCTGTCCAACATACATGAATCTACACACACACACACACACACACACACACACACACACACACACGCCTCTCCTCTTTGTAAGCCAGCTGCCTGTACATACACATCCACACACTAAGTCTGGCTAAGAGATCCCCAACCTTATAAAAAAGTGCTTGCCCACAACACTGGCAAGGTGAGACCTGGCACAACACCAGTTTCCACTGTATCAGTTTCCACGGAACAAGAAGACAAGCAGTGGCTTCTAGAAGGAGATTCAGGCTCCAACGGTTTTGCCTTTTCTGAGAAGCAATTGCTATTTTCGTTATCGCTGTGTGGGGGCTGGGGGAGATAGTGCAGAGAGACAGTGGCTAAGCTATTGCTCATTACAGGCAAGTCCTAATATGGAGAGGAGAAAAAAATCTAGTTTGTACTATCTTCAGATATCACAGTGTTGTGACTTAGAACAGCATCTACTGTATCTTGTTTCATTATAACTGTCAAACGGAAAAAAAAAATTGAATTACCATACTAATGTCTTCTCTTTGGGTGAAATCTGTGATTCAGGTACGTGGATATAAAATACATCATTAGTTGCTTTTAAGCTTGTCTCTAATGATGAAAAAGCATTTCAGGGCATGAGGGAGAGACATAACAAAACTCAGCTGGCTGGTAGCACCGGGAGCCTCTTGTAAACTATAATGTGACAGTGCAGTTTCTTTCTCCCTCTGAGATGACAGTTAATTCCAGACCAGGAAGGCTGTCAAAAATGCTTAGTTCTGCTCCACTTGAGTTAATTACCGGCCCTGGGGCAGGCTGCCCTCCACTCCTCGGCTAATGGGGCTGGGCTCCAGGTAAAAAATCCATTTGCAAGAATGTTTTCCTTGCTCCAGATCTAATTTATTGAATATCAAATATTTATGCCAATGCAATTAAAGTGACAACATTGCCCTGCCTTCTCCCCTGCCCCCAGTCCTAAGCAAGCCCAGGCTTGCTGACAGAATGCGTTATCCCATCAACACAGGGTAAAAGTTTTGCTTGAGCTTCTAAAGCAAGAGCTTTGAAAACTCTTCAACCCACAAAGTCACCTGGGATTTTTTATCTGCTTTTGTGGTCGGTCAGGCTGTGGAGCAAAGGCTTGGAAGCTGGGGCAGGAGGCAATGAAGAGAGAGGTGGCCTGACTGTGGTTTCAATTCCACCAACATCTGCTGTGACCCGCTGTGTGCCAGGCACCAGACTAGGCCCTGTGAGTGAGAGAGAGGAAGTACACTTGGGCCATATCGCAACAATCTCCCGGCCTGACAGAGGGGACAGTTCTGGGCACGTGTAGAAGAGGTGCCAGAAACAGGTCCTACTAATATATTATATCTTGGGCTTGGCGTCTCCAAAGCTTGAAGGCCACATCCTTACCGTGCCCTGCATCGCTTGGCTTCCCATGGTCCTTGCTGAACCTTCTAGCCACTTGCCTTCTCATTCCCTGTACTCTAAGCCACACCAGCCTCCTTTGTGTTTTCTCAAATGTCCCCATCTCTTTCCCATCTCAGAGCCTTCACGTTGTATTCCCTCCTGGGAGTAAGGATCACCGGTCTTCCTTTAAGAAGTTTGGTTAGGCAGAGCCAGGGGACTGTGGCCCTTGTCAGAGGTCTCCCTGACTCCCTGGGCCTCGTTTTCCCATCTACAACTTGAGTGGCTGAAGCTGAGGTTCTCTCTGGCATTCTGTGAGCTGAAGTTTCAGGAAGAGACGGTAGGAGTTGAATTGGTTGAGGAGGAGAATGGGAAGTGGGGGAAGAGGAGAGAGGAAATAGTCCTGGGGAAGACAGCACAGAAAGAAAAGCTAGGAAACTATGGGTAACCACTGTCAGGGTATTTAAAACACTAAATGCTATCACTTTTTTTTTTATTAGTAGAAAAACTCAGATTAAATCTTAACAGGATTTGGGACCATCATAATAATCTTGTCATGAGGGAGAAAAAGCCAGCCAACCTGTGGTATTTAAATATTAAATATGTGAACTATATTGAACATTTTATTTCAGTCCATAAAATACTTCACATCATCCAAAGCCAAGAAGGAAAGAAACCTCATTCATCCATATGAAGAACTTCCAGGTACCTAAAGGAAGGGACACATGGCTGCTTCTGCTCCTGGTTGCCTACTCAGATCTCTTCCTCTCTTCCTACCAGAACTTTGGTTGCATTCAGAGGAGCAATGCACCAAATTAAAATGTTACATTTCCTAGTCTCCTTTGCCAAGAGGGATGGCCACATAGCATCATATTGCAAAAGGTATGTAAGAAGAAATTGCTGGTTGGACTTCAGTGAAATGTCACTAAAGGCAGTGCAGACTCAGCTAGCACAGGTCCTTTTTTGTCCTTTGTTTTTTATGCTTTCTGCTTCTTCAGGCATCTTGTGACCTTCTTCAATCACCTTGTGACCTTGAGGTGACCACAAGGGACAGGCCAAGAGAATCAGAAACCCCTATTTAAATCCCAGCTCTGGGGCTTCCCTGGTGGCACAGTGGTTAAGAATCTGTCTGCCAATGCAGGACACTCAGGTTTGAGCCTAGTCCAGGAAGATCTCATATGCCTCGGAGCAACTAAGCCTGTGTGCCACAACTACTGAGTCTGTGCTCTAGAGCACTCGAACCACAACTACTGAGCCTGTATGCTGAAACCACTGAAGCCCACATGCCTAGAGCCTGTGCTCTGCAACAAGAGAAGCCACCACACTGAGAAGCCCCTGCTCACCACAACTACATAAAAGCCTTTGTGCAGCAATAAAGACCCAACACAGCCAAAAAATAAAGTTTAAAAAAAAAAGTTCTTTTCGAAGGTGTAAGTCTATTTTATGGAGCATTTGAGAGATCCTATCAATCTATAATTCCACATTCTCCAATTCTAGCAATTTGTCTTGAATTATTTCTTTGATGATGCTTTCCTTTTCATTTTCTGTGTTTTTTCATTCTTGAACTGCTATTATTGGATATTGGATCTCTTAGTCTGTTTCTCTAATTTTCTTATCTTTTGATAAGATCTCTTATCTTTCTTATCTCTATAGCAAGCAAAGAACCCTGAAGAACCATCCTCTTCCCTAGAAGGCAGTGAGGAATTCAAAATAATAAATATTTTTTCCCTAGTACACAAACCAAAAAACCCAATCACTTAGATATTTTAAAGTGCTGTCCTGAATAACATTTGAGTTAAAGAGGAAAAATCAAAGCTGCAAACAGACTATTTAAAAACAATGAGAAAGAGAAAATCACATAGAAAATCTTATAGAATGAGGCAAAGCTGATTCATAGGCCAATTCATAACCTTAAATGCCTTTATGGTTAATCAGAAAAGCATGAAAGTAGGTAAAATAAACATTCATTTAAGTAATTTGGTTTTGTATAAAAAATTAAAATGAGAAGAAATCTGGAAAATATAGTTAAAGCAAATCTTACTGATTAGTTATCTTAATAGTCATAAAAGTAGTAGAATTAGTAGATAAATTTTAGAGTTGGTTCATGAGACAGCCTTCTTTCCACCATAAGAGAGAGCAAAAATAAATGTTATAAATGCAAAAAGGGAAACTAATGACTTTAAACTTGTTAGAGGACTCTATGCATAATTATATGCTAATACTCTCAAAATCTCAGTGAAATGGATTGTTTTCTTGGAAAACATAACATACCAAAATTGCCGCCAGAAAATTTAGACTGCCTAAATAGACCAATAACAAAGGAAAAAATATAAAGTTGTCAAAGTATTGGCTCCAAAAATGGCTTCCAACCTCAGATGATTTCATGGGTGCATTACTTTGACCTTTCACAGAACAAATAATTTCCATGTAACATAAATCCCTTCAGAATATGAAAAAACACAGAAGTCTTATTAGTTCATTTTACAAAGCTAGCAAAACTACTGACGTGATGTTTTGGATGAATCTCAAAACACATTATGTTGGATGAAAGCAGCCAGACACAGAGTATAAACTAGATGATTCCATTTATATGAAGTTCAAGGATGAACAAAACTAATGTCTGTCCCACTCACCATTGCAACAAAAAGAATAAAATACCTAGGAATAAACCTAACTAAGGAGGTAAAAGACCCATACTCAGAAAACTATAAGACACTAATGAAAGAAATCAAAGATGACACAAACAGATGGAGAGATATACCATGTCCTTGGATTGGAAGAATCAACATTGTGAAAATGACTATATTACCCAAAGCAATCTACAGATTCAGTGCAATCCCTATCAAATTACCAATGACATTTTTTACAGAACTAGAACAAAAAAATCCTAAAACTTGTATGGAGACACAAAAGACCCCAAATAGCCAAAGCAATCTTGAGAAGGAAAGACGGAGCTGGAGGAATCAGACTTCCTAACTTCAGACTATACTACAAAGCTACAGTAATCAAGACAATATGGTACTGGCACAAAAACAGAAATATAGATCAATGGAACAGGATATAAAGCCCAGAGATAAACTATGGTCAATTAATCTATGACAAAAGAGGCAAGGATATACAATGGAGAAAAGACAGCCTGTTCAATAAGTGGTGCTGGGAAAACTGGACAGCTACATGTAAAAGAATGAAATTAGAACACTCCCTAACACCATACACAAAAATAAACTCAAAATGGATTAAAGACCTAAATGTAAGGCCAGACACTACAAAACTCCTAAAGGAAAACATAGGAAGAACACTCTTCGACAAAAATCACAGCAAGATCTTTTTTGACCCACCTCATAGAGTAATGGAAATAAAAACAAAAATAAATGAGTGGGATCTAATGAAACTTAAAAGCTTCTGCACAGCAAAGGAAACTATAAACAAGACAAAAAGACAACCCTCAGAATGGGAGAAAATATTTGCAAACGAATTAGCAAAGGATTAATCTCCAAAATATATAAAGAGTTCATGCAGCTCAATTTCAAAAAAACAAACAACCCAATCAAAAAATGGGCAGAAGACCTAAATAGGCATTTCTCCAAAGAAGACATATGGATGGCCAAGAGGCACATGAAAAGCTGCTCAACATCACTAATTACTAGAGACATGCAAATCAAAACTACAATGAGGTATCAACTCACACCACTTAGAATGGGCATCATCAGAATATCTACAACCAGTAAATGCTGGAGAGGGTGTGGAGGAAAGGGAACCCTCTTGCACTGTTGGTGGGAATGTAAACTGATACAGCCACTGTAGAGAATAGTATGCAGGTTCCTTGAAAAACTAAAACTAGAGTTACCATATGATCCAGCAATCCCACTGCTAGGCATATACCCAGAGAACACTATAATTCAAAAAGACACATGCACTCCAACGTTCATTGCAGCACTATTTACAATAGCCAGGACATGGAAGCAACCAACCTAAACGTCCATCAACAGATGAATCGATAAAGAAGATGTGGAACATATATACAATGGAATATTACTCAGCTGCAAAAAGGAATGAAACTGGGACATTTGTAGAGACATGGATGGACCTAGAGACTGTCATACAGAGTGAAGTGAGTCAGAAAGAGAAAAACAAGTATCGTATATTAACACATATATGCGGAATATAGAAAAATGTTACAAATCAACGGTTTGCAAGTCAGAAATAGAGACACAGATGTAGAGAACAAATATATGGACACGAAGTGAGGAAAGTGGGGGGAGTTTGGGTGGGATGAATTGGGAGATTGGGCTTGCCATATATACCTTACAATAAGAAAAAAATATCAAATTGTACACTTTAAATATATGCAGTTTATTGTATGTCAATTGTATCTCAATAAAAGTTCTTTAAAAAAAAAACTAATGACTGGTGATAAAAACTAAAGAAGTGTTTGCTGTGGGTAGGAATGGAGCATTGCCTAGAAGAAGCCACAAGGGAGCTTTCTGGAGCTATGAGAATGTTCCATACTTTGATCTGGGTGATGGCTATTGAGGTGTGATATTTGTCAAAATTCATCAAGTTTTACACTTCAGATTTGTGCATTTTACTGTATGTAAATTATACCTCAATAATATACTTTTAGGGGAAAAAAAACCCGGTAATATGACTTAAAAGATAGCCAAGAAAATAGAAGGCTAATCACACTTAATATGTTGTATATGCAAAAATACTATACAAAATATAGGTAAAGTAATCTTGCAATAAACTAGAAGAATAATACATCAAAAAATTGCAAGGTTGTTTCAATATTAGAAGTCTATTATATCCTACTACTGGGCATATACCCTGAGAAAACCATAATTCAAAAAGATACATGTACCACAATGTTCACTGCAGCACTATTTACAATAGCCGAGACAATGGAAGCAACCTAAATGCCCATCAACAGACGAATGGATAAAGAAAATGTGGCGCATATATACAATGAAATATTACTCAGCCATAAAAACGAATGAAATTGAGTTATTTGTAGTGAGGTGGATGGACCTAGAGTCTGTCATACAGAGTGAAGTAAGCCAGAAAGAGAAAAGCAAATACCATAGGCTAACTCATATATATGGAATCTGAAAAATTAGCACTGATGAACCCAGTGGCAGGGCAAGAATAAAGATGCAGATGTAGAGAACTGACTTGAGGCCATGGGGTGGTGGGGGTGAAGGGGAAGCTGGGACAAAGTGAGAGAGTAGATCAACATATATACAAAACCAAAGGTAAAATAAATAGCTCGTGGGAAGCTGCCGCATAGCACAGGGAGATCAGCTCGGTGCTTTGTGATGACCTAGAGGGGTGGGATAAGGAGGGTGGGAAGGAGGCTCAGGAGGGAGGGGACATGGGGATATATGTATAAATACAGCTGATTCACTTTGTTGTGCAGCAGAAACTGGCACAACAGTGTAAAGCAATTATATTCCAATAAAGACCTGAAGAAAAAATAAAGAAGTCTATTACCACAATACTTCAAATTAGAAGTCAAATCATAATAATATTGAAATTAATTTACAAAATTCACTTATTCATGATATTAATCCCTAATAAACTCAGATAAAAAAAGATAATACCTCAATATGACAAAAAGTATCTATCTCAAACTAAAAGCCAAGTCATCCTTAACAGTGAAACTGAGGAGGCCACCTCATTAATGCCAAGAACAAAAGGAGGATGTTTACTGTTCCCACCGCTATTTACTGTTGTTCCGAAATTTCTGAGAATATAAAGGGACCAGAAATAGATATGAACCATAACTGTGGGGGAGAAAGATAAGTATCATTTTTAGTCCGCGATAATATTGTCTTTCTAGAGAACTCAAGAGGGCCAAATGAGAAACAATACTCGGACTCACAACAAAACATAAAGGCACAAGTAAGGATGTTCACTGAAGCATTGTCATGAAGAACAACTGGAAAGCACCTAAATGTCTAATAATAGGAGACTGGATAAATAGAAGTGTATGCAAACAGTAGAATACTATGTAGCAATTACAATGAATTAAGTAGATATAAAAATATAAAGTGGAAAAGAAAATGCAGGATGCTATACATGATGTGGTACTTTAACGTTTAAAAACATACTAAACTATACTGTTCAGAAAGTACAAAAATATGGATGTGAAAGATACTTCCCGACTTTGGTACATTGGTTGCCTCTGGGGAGAGAGGAAGGGGAATAACATGGTGGAGGGCTTACCGGGGGCTTCGGCTATGGTTGCACATTTTTTAAGGAATAAAAAGAGAAAGAGTAGGGGACACACTCCTCATGTGACAAGCAGACCCAGTGTGCCAGAAATAATCCCCTGAACGTTCCCAAGCAGCCCTACCACCCCCAGCAACTACTTCTCTGATTTGTTAGCAAAGATGAGTTTTATCCGTGCTTAAAGTTTGTTTAAAAGGAATCATGGGGGACTTCCCTGGTGGTCCAGTGCTTAAGACTCCGCGCTTCCACTGCAGTGCGCAGCCAAAAAAACTCCACGCACAACATAGACAGATCAGGGTTTCTCCACCTCAGCACTACTGACGTTTGGGGCCAGATAATTCTTTGCTGTGAGGACTGTCCTGGGCTTTGTAGGATGTTGAGCAGCATCTCTGGCCTCTCCCAGCTAGAAGTTGGTCCCCTGTTGTGACAACTAATAATATTTCCATACATTGCCAAATGTCCCCTGGGGAACAAAATCGCTCTCTGTTGAGAACTACTGTGATAGAAGATAGAAGATAGAAGATAGACTAAGGAGACTGGGGAGGGTGGGGGATGAGAAGGGACCGTTGAGTTTTTTTAACCTAGGAATAAAACTATTAAGATACATGCATTAGTATTTAAAGGAGCAATGAAACTGTATCAAGGACATGAAAGAAGATCTATGCATGATTAGGGAGCCCACCACATCCAAGGGTGGGAAAACAATATTACAGATCTATTGATTGTGCTCAATATAATATGTAAGCTTAATAAAAGTGCAATTAAAACTTGGCTGGAAACTTTCTGGAACTTAAAAATGTTACTCTAAAAAAAAAAAATGTTACTCTAAAGTTTGAATAGAAAAATAAAAGGTTGAATAATACAATTTTCAAAAATATAAGTAAATAATGGATTTTATCTACCAGATATTAAATGGGTTATAAAATTATAATAATTAAAAGAGTATAGAAGAATAGACATAGCTATGAAAAAATTAAAAGCTGGAAACAGGTCCTACTCTATGCAAGAATTTAATATCAATTACGGTGGCATTTAAATTAATGAGAAATGTTGTGGAATGCTCAATAAATGATGCAAGAGCAATTCATTAACAATTTGGGGCCAGGAAAAAATTCAAGGCCTCGCACCATATGTCAAAATAAATTTCATGAACCAGAGAGTTATTATTTTAATTAAACTATAACTAGAATAAAATACAGATTAATATTTTTCTATATTAGGAGATGAATGGCTTTCTAAGCAAAAGTTAGGACTCAAAAAGGAAAAGATTGATACACTTGACTATATTAGACTATATTAAAATGCCAATCTTCTATACATCAGGAAGCACTACAAAATTAAAATTCAGAAAAACTATTTGTCACACAAGGAAAATAATATCTAAGATTTCTTCTAAATCAATATGAAAAGGACATGTCCTTCCCATTTTTTAAATGGACAGAAGGATAGGACCATGCAATTCACATGAAAGAAAAAATGGTCAAAAAACATCAAGAAGTTAATCTCACTGGAAATCCACATTATGCAAATTAGAATATTGAGATACCATCTTTCACTTATCAAATTGGTATGGATTTTTTTAAGGTAATACCTAGCATTTGGGAATTTCCATATCCTCTTGAAAGAGTGAAACTTTCTGAAAAGGAACTTGACAATTATTTTCAAAAGCCTTGAAAATGTTCATGTACACCTAAGAGTTTTACGCTTATACCTCCAGCATAGAACTCACCCCTGAATTCCACAATTGGGTATCCAACCATCCCCCCACCAACATCTCCACTTGGGTATCCAATTGATGTTTCAAATGCACCACATTCAAGACCAAAGTCCCAATTCCAACGGCCCCTCTGTCCCCCAAAGCTGTTCCTCCATCTTAGAAAAAGGTAACCCTACCCTTCCCATTGCTCAGACCCAAGACCTTTATGTCTCTGACATCTTTCTTTTACTGACATCAAATCCTGGGGGCATTAAGCTTCAAAACGATTCAGAATCCAACCCCTCATCACCACCTCCGTTACTGAGCAAGGGCTCGCTGCCCAACATGCATAGAAGCCAGTACATTGGCACAGGCTTTTGAGAAAAGAAAGAGCTTTATTGCAAGGTCAACAGCAAGGAGACAGGAGGCAAGACTCCCGAATCTGTTTACTCAGTCCAGGGTTGGGGTGAAATTTAAGGTGTTAGGGAAATTTCAAACTTGGAAGCTGATTGGCTAGTCTCAAACCTGTCCATACAAGCTACTCTTGCTGAGGGAAGTCAGATTTTCCTTTTTGAAGGATTTCTTGCTTTGTTAAAGTGTCCTGTGGCAATATTTCTTTTGTTTAACTCCATAGACTGAATATTCTCCATTCTGAGGTCATCCTAGAGACATGGATTTCCGTCTTGCACATACACAGTGTTGTCTCTATAACCCGCATAAGGGAGACAGTTGTGACACGCAAACATCCTATGACTCAGCCATAAACTACAGACATTTTACCATCCAGCCCAGATTAATAAACAACCTAGTTAAGGAGGCAAAACCAGTTTAAGCTTGTCAGTGTTTTACATGCTGTTTCACCTCCGGCACCATCACCCTGGTCCAAGCCACCATCATTCCTTCCCTGGACCGTTGTAATAGCCTCTTCACTTGCCCTGCCTCCACCTGTGCCATCTTCCAGATTATCCTCAATATAGCAGCCAGAAGGAAACTTCTGTAGTATCCTGAGTCAAATCACACCACTTCTCACTCAAAACCCTCCATTGGCTCCCATCTCAGAGAAAAGCAAAGCCCATTAAAGGCTTATAAGACTGTGATATTGTGATTTATAAGAAAAGCATATATTTGGTCATTCAGATGACCAAAATATATTTCTCATATATATTGCAATTGACAAGTTGGGGTGGGAGGGGCAGTCTTGTAGGACTGAACCATTAAGCTGTGGAATCTATGCTATCTCTGGGTACATAGTGTCAGGATTGAGTTGAATTCTTGAACACTCTGCTGCTGTCCAAGACTTAACTTGTCGGGAGTGGGAACTCTCCCTCATGTTTGAAACTGGGCCCAGGAACCACAAAGAAAGCTTGTATACAATCTGGCTACTTTTCTCACCTAAACCTAAATGAAGCTACATAACCATAAAACCCAGCATTGCAGAATGACAGTGCCAGAAGGATTAGATTCTACTTCAGCAAGTCTGTGCTGATATATGGGAAAAATGCTTCCCTAGAAATGCCTCTGACAGTTTGGAACCACTGAGATTCTAATTCAACACTTCTGTTCTACAAAAGAACAAACTGAGACTTAGAAAGTGAATTCCTGGAGATGTGCAGAGTCAACAACACAGCTCTTTCAGGATGTCCCCTTGATCCAGCCCTTCCTGCAATCCCATCTAGCTCTTAGAGTCTTAGAGACCTGATATAAGACGTTATCTCTCCCTCATAGCTCTGCATTAGCCAATCAGAATACATATTTAGAGTAAATTATCAGAATAAATGTTATCCTTTTTTTAATATTTTATTTACTTATTTGGTTGAGCCAGGTCTCAGTTGCAGCAGGTAGCCTTCTTAGTTGGGGTTTGCTGGTTCCTTAGTTGTGGCATGTGAACTCTTAGTTGCAGCATGCATGTGGGATATAGTTCCCTGACCAGGGATTGAACCCAGGCCCCCTGCATTGGGAGCACAGAGTTTTAATCACCGCACCACTAGGGAAGTCCCAGTGTTATCCATTTATATGACAAAATGAAGAATTTCTGTTGTCTGGGCAAAGTTTATTTGTTGATTTTTGGCTCCCCACCATCCAGACATCTCTCCAGTTTGAGAGAAATCCCCCAGGGTATGACCAACAATGCTGCCCGATGCATCTGTCCCCAATCCCCAAGGGGCCAAGCTGTCTGCTCCCCTCTTTATCCAATCTTGTCACATGTCTATGGATCTCAGCCAGCCCACCTGTTTAGGTATGTGAGCGGGTCTCCCAGAGAGTTGAGGGGCCATGAGGGAGCCTGGGGCCTCTCTCTGAGCTGCAGTGCAAGTCCCCAGATGCTGCAGAGGCCACTATTAAAAACCCAGCAGGAGGAGCCAGCGAACAAAGAGGCGCCTTAATGATATGCCTTGGAAGCAAGTCTTTTTATAACTTCATTCTTCCCTCTCAATGGCCCCAAATGAAGATGAACTCAGAAAGGAGCCCTTGGCAACAGCAAAGGAGAAAACAGCCTTCAAGGGCCTTTGCCTTGTGCCCAAGTTCTTGTTTCAATAGGAGGCAGATCTGGCCTCTCTGGCACCCAGTGTGTCACCGATTATCTGGATCCTGAGGAATCATAGAAACCACCCTTGGGAGAAACTGTGGACCAATCACACAGAGGCTCGAGGCTGCAGCTGCTGTGATGATTAGCTACTCCTTTCCCTTGCGTCTCTCTTCCTCTCCCCCCACCCTACTTCTGCATTCCAGCTGAAGGTAGGTAGTGCACAGAGCCCTGTGAAGAAGGGCCATCTGGAGAGGCCACTGGGTACCAGTGGTCTCTCCGCGCTCCCCGCACACCAGCTGCCCTGCCCATCACTGCTGTGTCCTACATCCCTCATGCTTGTCCCACTTCAGGTCCCAACACCAGGAGTGACCTTCCCTAAATATGCCTGCCCTCGGCTGCCTCCTTCTCATCAGACGAGTCTGTGGATGGTGACGCTGCCAGGACCTGATGGAAATGGACATCCATGTCTATTCTGCTGAGAACAAATTCCTTCCCCTCTCTAGCAAATGAGGGCCAATGAGTCAGTCAACCACCAGGTCCCTTCAATATGGAAAGGCACCTCATTTAGGGCTCGGAGTAGAACAAGCCCTGCTGGAACACTGGGCACCGAGCAGGGGGTGCAGCCCAGAAAGTCTGGGTGTTAGGTGTATGCATGCTGCCACGGCCACTTGGCCATGAGCCTTGGAGCAATGGGACTGGCCCAGGAAGGAGGAAGATCAACACCTGCAGGGGGAGTTATCTTGTCCGCTGGTAAAGGACACGTAGTAGATCCTTCATAAACACGCATTGAACGAAGATCTTAACCTGATCATTGAGAGACGTAGTAGGGGCTGGGCCTGGACTCGGGTAAGTCAAGTGAGGCACTCGGCTTGGGCACAAAATCTAAGGGAGCTGCCCCAGATCTCTGTAATCAAGATACAAAATATTTTTTGGTAAGATGGTTTTTAAAATAAAAGTGAATGCAAAAACATTCTATGATGAACAAAATATCAAAATATTAAAGGCAGGATCTGACAGAGTCAAGATTAGGGTGAGGCGAGTGTAGCGAAGTCATGCCAGTACAGGGTCAGATCCTGTCTTTACTTACAGTTTTGATATTTTGATAATAGATTTTTTGGCCTTAATTTTTTAAAAACACTCAGTTAAAATATTATCAATCTTGGGAATTCCCTGGCAGTCCAGTGGTTAAGACTCAGCATATTCCCTGCTGTGGGCCCAGGTTCGATCCCTGGTCGGGGAACTAAGATCCCACAAGCCGTGTGGCTCAGCCAAAAAATTTTTTAAAATGAAAAAATAGAATATCATCAATCTTGATTATGGAAGGGTTTGGGGCGTCACTTTTACATTTTGCACCTGAGGTGGGTGTCTTACTTGCCCTACCCTAGTCCTGCTCGAGCCTGGCACGTTCTGCTGGGAACATCAAGATCTTCCATCAGCTGCAAACAGCATCCTGACGTGTCACCACACCTGCCAAAAGGCAGAGTCACTTGCACAGTTGTCTGGACCAGCTCTGGAAGCTCCTCTTGTCTGCAGCGCCATTCAGCGCTGGTGGTGTTTCATCTCCTGGCCACCCAGATACAAAGGGCTGCATCGGGTACCTGCTGCTTCATGATGAAATTCCAACAGGCCCCGCACTCTTAGCCTAAAGTGACTGGCCATGAGGGTTGTCTGTTTGTTTTTTAATTAATAGACCCGATTTTTTAGAGCAGTTTCAAGTTTTCAGAAAAATTGGGCAGAAAATACTTTCATACTCCCTCGTTCCTCCACACAGTTCTCCTGTTATTCACATCTTGCTTAGGGTAGCACATTAGTTACAACTAACGAATGAGTGTTGATACATTATTAATAGCTAAAGTCCATAGTTTAATTAGGGTTCGTGGGTTTTGACAAATGCATGATGTCATGTATCCACCATGACAGTATCATATAAAATGGTTTCATTGCCCTAAAAATGCCCCTGTGCTCCATCTATTCATCTCTCCCCTCCCCGCTTCTCCCAAACACCTGCCAACCACTGATCCTTTTTCTGTCTCCATAGTTTGGCCTTTTCCAGAAATCATACGGTTGAATCACAGAATAGGTGGCCCTTACAGTCTGACTTCTTTCACTTAGCTATATGCCTGGAAGCTTTCTCCATGTCTTCTTGTGGCTTAACCATTTTTTAAAATCGCTGAATAACGCTCCATTGTGTGGATGGACCACAAGCTGTTTATCCATTCACATACTGAAGGGCATCTTGGTTTCTTCCAAGTTTTGACAATTGTGTATAAAGCTTCTATAAACATCTGTGTGCAGATTTTTGTATGGAGATGTTTTCAACTCATTTGGGTAAATATTAAGGATTGCAATTGGCCCATGAATTTTTGTGGCCCAAGAAGACCTCCAGGACATGGGACCCTTTTTATTCTCCAGGGTCAATAGGACAACTTCTTCCACGGAGTGGACCAGTAGGCTACTCTATAGGATGGTGAGGCCATCAGAGTCTCTCACAATCAGAGAGCTGGCTTATCCCTGGAGCAGGACAGCAAAGGTGTACTGCTGCCCATACGAGGAGAAGGCAGACAATGCTTCATGGTCCATTTTGACAGGAGCAGAGACAATCAGCCCCAACCTGGCCCTGCCCCCACTCCGGAGAGATTGTGCCAGGGAGAACAGAGTGGGGAAGTGTGCATTCTCTGATTCGGCACAAACATCTTCTCCCCAGGTATAGTAGGGTCCAGCCCTTACCTCTCTGTTTGTTCTCTCAACAAGAGGCTTTTTGCCTGCAACGATTACCTACCATGGGGAAATCATAATTAACAGAGAGAATATATGTTTCTAGCAGTCCGAAAGCAGTTTTCTAATCACAAGTAAAAGTATAATTAACTTTCCCCAGCTCTCTCCTCTGTGGAGACTGCCCCCCGACCCCCCGCCACTCTCTACAAATTCAGAATAAAAAAATTAGGAGTGTGTTATGGGTTGAATCATGTCCCCACAGAAAGATCTTCTGGAGTTCTAGCCCCAGTAACTGAGAACGCAATCCTATTTGAAAATAGGGTCATTGCAGATGCGATTATTTAAGATGAGGGCATACTGGAACAGGGGGGCTGGTGCTTAATCCAGTACGACCAGTGTCCTTATAAGAAAAGGGGAAGAAACGCAGAGACACACAAAAGAGAAGGCTGTGTGGTGGCAGGGGCACAGATCGGAGTGATGAAGCTGCAAGACACGGGACTCCAAGGGCTACTGGCTGATATCAAAAGCTAAGAGTAGGTAAGGAAAGACTCTACCCAGACTCTCAGAGGAACACAGCTCTGCTCACACCTTAAACTTCAAACTTACAGCCTCCAGAACAGTGAGCAAATAAATGTTGTTTTAAGCCCCCCCCAATCTGTGGCACTCTGTTGCAGCAGCCCTAGAAACGAACACGGAGCAGGATCACATAACTCCTCACCTTGCAGATGACATGCCTACGGCCCTGGAAGGTGCAGGACCTGCCCAAGGTCCCAAACAAGTGAGCGGCAGAGATGAGACTTGAATCATGGTCCCGCTGACTTGGAGGCCAGGGTTCATTTCAGAGTACATGTGTAGCAGCTTTAGCTGGTGTCACCAGCTCCCATCTGGACACTGACTGCCGTGAGCTCAGCACCTGGGCAGTGGTGTGACCAAGCCTGTGGTGTGCTCTGCGTGTAGGATGTTTCAGAGACCAAGGCAGGAAAAAATATGTGTGATGAGTGAGGAAGGGGAGCTAGGCGGAGAAAAGCGATTGATATTGATGGAGCTGAGTGCCTTACACACATCATCTCATTTACATCCCACAACAACCCTTTAGTGTAGGAATAATTATCCTCATTTTTCATATCAGAAACCAAGTTTCAGGGACTTCCCTTGTGGCACAGTGGCTAACAATCTGTCTGCCAATGCAGGGGACACAGGTTCGATCCCTGATCCAGGGAGATCCCACATGCCTCGGAGCAACTAAGCCTGTGTGCCACAACTACTGAGCCTGCGCTCTAGAGCACTCGAACCACAACTACTGAGCCTGTGCGTTTCAACTACTGAAGCCCACGCACCTAAAGCCCGTGCGTCACAACAAGAGAAGCCACCGCACTGAGAAGCCTGAGCACTGCAATGAAGAGTAGCCCCCACTCACCACAACTAGAGAAAGCCCTCACGCAGCAACAAAGACCTAATGCAGCCAAAAAATAAATGAGATAATAATAATAATAAAAATAAAATAAATTTTAAAAAGAAAGAAACCAAGTTTCAGAGAAGCTAAATAACTCTCCCATAGACCATACAGCTGGCACAGTGTGGAGATTCCAATCTAAGTCTACATGATTGCAAACCCTTCTAACTCTGTATGCTCTTTCTGAGAAGTTTCGTCTCTTCCCATGGTTTTCATTGTCATCCATTGAATATATGTTAGTGGCTCCCAACTATTTATCCACAGCCCCTGCATCTCATCTCCCTGTTCAATATCTCCATTTTAAGGTCTCTTGGGCATCTCAGATTGAACACGTCCAAAAGTGAACTCACCAACTTCCACTGAACACCTGGCATCACCATCCACCAACAGGCACTGCCACCCACGAAGATGCTCAACTAGAAACATGGCCATCACTGTTGACTCCTCTTCTCCCCACCACCCCCTCACTGCACCCCCAGCACACACATCCAACAAACCACCAAGTCCTATTCATTCATCTTCTTTCTAACTCCACCCCTTCCACCGTGGTCTAAACTGCCATCATCTCATTCCTGGGTAACCCTAATCTTCTAACCGGGCCCTCTGCTTTCACTCTTTCCCTTCTGCAATCTAGTTTCCCCTCACCCAGTATGGAGAGTGATTTCTTAAAGCACAAATCTTTTCATATTACTCTCTCGATTAAAATCCTTCAACAGTAATTACAAATTCTCATGTGCTATTCACTTGTATAAGCCCTTTACATGTATCGACTCATTTAATCCTAAAAGCCAAACTATGATATGAAATAGGCACTCGGTTATTCTCCTTTTATAGATGAGAAGATTGGGGTGCTGAAAAGTTAAGTAACTTGCCTGAGGTCTCACAGTCAGTAACTGGCTGAGCTGGGATTTAAATTCAGGCAATGTGGTTCCTGAGTTCAAGCTCTTACCAGTTACACTAAATATTCTTTCTAAGGATGCCTTTCTGCTCTTAGGATAAAATCCAAGATCTTTCTCATGGCCTGTGAGAGCCTGGAGTATCTCATCTCTGCCTCCATCCCTCCATTCCATCCCATCCCACTCTCTCTCTCTCACTTAATCTTCTCAAGTTCAGAGCAAGGACTCAGGTTGGTTTTTGTTTGTTTCTTTCTTTAATTATTCAAGATCTTTAAGGTTCTTCCTGACTCAGGGCCTTTGCACATGCTTTTTCTTCTGCCTGGAACACTGCTGTCCCCCATTTTTCACCTGACTGATTTCTGCTTCTCCATTTCTCACTTTCAATGCTGCTTCCTCAGTGAGGCTTTCTCTGTGCGCCCAGAACAAGGCAGGTTCCCTGATTTATACTTTTATTGTCACCCACACTTTTTCTTTGTAGTATTAATACTTATCACAATTGTAATTATTTGTATAATTTTATGTTTAATGTCTGTTTTCCCCCCACTAGACAGCAAGATCTATGAGGACAGGGACTGTATCTGCCTTTCTTCTCCAGGACATTGCCTGGAAAACAGTAGATGTTCAGTAAGTAGTGATGGGTTAAAAGAATGAAATGAATAAAAGAAGGAAATAATTAACAGAATAAAAGAATGAATACGTTGCGCTCCTTTCAGCTGTGTGCCCAGCCAAGAGGCACATTCCATGACGTGATACCTTTCTCTAAGGAGAGCCCTTCACACTTGTAACATGCACACAAATCACCTGGGGATCTTTTCAAAATGCAGATTCTGAGTCAGAAGGGCTGAGCTGGGGCCTGAGAATCTGCATTTCTGACAAATTACAGGTGATGCTGATGCTGCTGGTTCAGGGACCACATGTTGAGCAGCAAATACTTAAACAATCTCTCATGTCAGTCTCTCTCTTATGAGTGAGTCTTTCGGATCTCTTCCCCCACCTCCGCCTTTTGAAGGTGGCACCTGAGTATTGAAGGGGAATTTTTTTTTTAAGCTCTTTATTGGAATACAATTGCTTTACATGGTTGTGCCAGTTTTTGCTGTACACCAAAGTGAATCAGCTGTATTTATACATATATTTCCACATCCCCTCCCTCCCATGACTCCTTCCCGCCTTCCCTATCCCAGCCCTCTAAGTCATCACCCATCATCGAGTTGATCTCCCTATGTTATGCAGCAGCTTCCCACTAGCTATCTATTTTACATTTGTATATGTCAATGCTGCTCTCTCACTACGTCCCAGCTTCCCCTTCGTGCCTCGCCACCCCCCACCCCTTGTCCTCTAGTCCATTCTCTACATCTGCTTCTTTATTCTTGTCCTGTCATTGGGTTCATCTGTACCATTTTTTTAGATTCCATATATATGAGTTAGCATACAGTATTTGTTTTTCTTTTTCTGGCTTACTTCATTCTGTATGACAGACTCTAGGTCCATCCACCTCACTACAAATAACGCAATCTCATTCCTTCTTATGGCTGAGTAATATTCCATTGTATGTATGTGCCACATATTGAAGGGGAATTTTATGTGAACTTTCGCACCCCAATGAGTGGAGAGTGAGATCAGAAGTAGGTGAAGAGCTGGCCCTGGGCTAGCACCTATTTGTGTCTGCTAGAGATGCCTGGTCAGGCCTCTAATAAATAGCACAACCCGAGCTTCTATAACAAACCCCCAAATCCCACTGGCTTAATACAGTAGATTTTTTCCCCATTGCTCACACAATAGTCCAATGAGGTGATTCCTAGTCTGTGGGCAGCTTTCCTCTCAGACTCCTCCCATCTTTGCTTCTGCTGACCTCTTGGACCACAGAGTCTTCTGCTAGCCCTTAGAAGAACAGAGAGAAGTCCCACCCACTTCTTAAAAGCTACTGCCCAGAATGGACACACACCACTTTCACACATTTCACTGGTGAGGACTTCTCACATGGCCAGACACCAATGCAAGCTTAGCTGGGATATACAGTCCCTGTCTGGGCAGCCACCTCCTAGCAACAATTCCACACTATGGGAGGGGGAGCACCAACGACTGGAAGGTGGAACACTAGCTGTCTCTACCACAGGGCCTGATCCTAGACTTTCTGTTTGCATTTACTAAGTCTGTGGTCTATTCTCCAGGAGACATCAGGCTGGGTCTTCTCTGAACACCCCCACCCCTCACTTAACTCTTACCAGCACAGCCGCATCACCGCACAGCCCTCGAGCATTCCCTGACCTCTCACCCAGCTGCCCTGCTGACAGGCTCTCACCTTGAACCCACATGGCTGGTGCGGTCCCTCTGCCTAACCTCATCTGACTGCCCGCCTCACTCTTCAGGGGCCTCCTCCATGGCTCTCTCTTCCTGGAACCCCACACAGGAAGCCAAGCAGAGGCCTCCCAAAGGAGGGCTCGGGGCCCGTCCTGCCTATCTCTAAGCCAAGGAGGACGGGTCTGGACACATGCTGCCTCCAAGGTTGCTTGTCCTCCTGTTCCCGGTCTCCTCCCACAACCCACCAGGGCAGGAAGAGGAACTGCCCCTCCACTTCCTGTTCCTGTCTTGTCGGGACTCTCTCTGTGCTAGATACTGTTGGTTCCCAAGCTCTATCCCCTTTACCAGACTAGTGGCCCCAAGTCCCAGATCCTGTGAGAATTGACTGCTAAGGATAATACCGTCCCTGGGAATTCCCTGGCGGTCCAGCAGTCAGGACTTCGTGGGCTCAATGCTGTGGGCCCAGGTTCGATCCCTGGTCAGGGAACTAAGATCCCACACAGAGAGGCCAAAATAATAATAATAATAATAATAATAATAATAATAATAATAATAGCGTCCCCTTCCCTGGAGATTTGCCTGTGGCAGGATCTGCCTCCCCCAGGAGGTTAGTCTCCCTCCCCTACCACCGATCTCCAGGAGCCATTGACTGATGACATGGAGGTACAAATGCCAGCCCCCTTGTCTCCTGTGGGGACCAACTCAGTGACACAGTTCTTGTTCCAGAGCTCCTTGTGGGATCGGGTTGAAGCTGGCCTGTCTCTCATGCTTCCTTGGGCCCTCTTCTCCTAAGAGCAGTCTGCAATTCTCACAAGAATCCCCATCTCAGGCTCTGACTCTAGGAAGCTGATCTAAGACCCTCCCTTACATCAGATCCACCTCTTCTTTCCCAAGGTGGCACCTGCTTTCTTCTTTCTTCAGAACCATAATGGCAGACGGGGTATAGACAAAGAGAAATCAGCTTGCAGATAACAAAACATGCCTTGGGAAGCGCAATGAAAATATCTCACAAAAGAAACTCTAAGGTGTTGAACACCACGCTGTCCATCAAAACTTTTGCCAGTAACCCTAGCATAGCCCTGGACCTCTGCATCTTGCAGGGAGGCCACCCACCACACCAGGAGGACGTGTGACATGGATTCCAGGGACGCTGTGCATTAAGTTGATCCTTGTTCCTGAGCCCGATCTGGCCTCACATTGGCCTCCCAAGGCAAAGCCCACTCCTCATTGTTACAGTGGCCACAGGTGCAAAGGAGGGAAAAAAAGAAATGCAAAGTGAACAGATAAGACTCCAGAGTGAAAGAGCAAGCATCATCTTCCAAAAGGTCCAAGCACCTCTTTCTTTATCCCATCAGGAAATCTGCACCCTCTTCCCCTGGCCTGGGAGGCACATCCCGGGCTACATCCTGGACCTGCATTCCACAAAAGAAGTGCTTTCAGTGCTGGATGCATACGGAGACATGTGGCTGAAGGTAGCAAGGGGAGGACAGCAGTGTCCACAGGCCCGTGGGCAACGGAGGAGAGGGGTGAGGGTGGTGAACGGAGAGGGTTAAGAAACTGGCAGTTCGCACCAACACCCTCCGCTCCTTTCAATTTCTTTTCCGTGAATTTAAATGCATTCTGTCACAGTGAGTTATGTCACCCAGAGGAAATGCCCAACTCGGCGACGTTTTTAAAGATTATTTTTTAGATCACCTATCACTATCCATTTGAGGAACGATTGTTCAATCTGAAAAAATAAATTCAAAACTATCCCCATCTAAGCAAGATGGAAAAATAACTTTCCCTATTCTTTCCCTTTTTTTCTTTTTCTTTCTTTTTTTTAAAGAAGGCTTATTTCTGAAGGACAGGTTTGAAAATCTGTTTTCACCTTGACATTCTGGCTGGATATGAGCTGCTTGGTAAGCTGAAGATCATGCCTTGTCAGACGGGTAAACAAATGAATGTACAGCCAGCTGTGTGACCTCAGGCAATTCACTTAACCTCTCTGAGCCTTAATCTCCTCAGTTGTTTCACTGAGGTAACCATACTGACCATGATCATCAAATGAAATGATGTCCAAACAGTCCTTGAATGTGAGACAGATGTAAGGTGTCTGTTCCACTAAACTGTCAATTCCTAGAGGGCAGGGAGCAGGCTCTGGCCAATTCTGCCCTCCCTGTAGATCTTATACAGGGCCCTGCCCACAAAAAGTGTTTAATAGATGTTGGATGGATGGATGGTTCAATGGGTAATGGCTTGGTGGGTGGATGTTTGGACATAGAAAAAGATGGATGAATGAAGGAGAGATGGACGAAGGCAATGGTGTGCGGGGAAATAGCTGTCCAAAAAAACAAACCAACCAAAAAAGCCCTTACTACAAGTTCCCCAATTTCTATAGTGTAAATAATGACACCATGGCCACCAACGTGACACCACTGAATGCAGAGTTGGAAAGAGAGGTGCAAAACTGGCATTTACGTGTCTGTAGAAGACAGTTCCTATACCTGAGTGGAAGGAAGGAAGGAAGGAAGGAAGGAAGGAAGGAAGCTGAGAAATAAGGGAGGGAGTAATGAAGAAGGCAGGAAGGAGGAAAGAGGGAGAACCACAAATAAATATTGACCATAGAGAAGAAAATAAAAATATTCCGGTACCAGGGAACACCAGAAAGAGCAACCCTAGGAGGCAAGAAATCTGCTTTCACCACCATTCGTCATGACTAGCACCGAATCCACCCATCTTCTGGAGTAAATTATTTCCTCTTTAAGGACATGGGGTAGCAATGGGGTTTACACAGTGCAAAACAATGGTCCTCAATTATTTTTAAGAACTGGAAAACTTTTGTTTCCCAATGAAATCTTACTTGAAAAGCACAATAATAATTACGACTGATATTTATTAAGCATTTACTATGTACCAGGTACAGTCCAAGTACATTGCATGGAATCCTCCCAACAACCCAGTAAAGCAGAAAATCTTACCATCCCCAGTTTATCAGAGAGGTTGAGGCACTTGCCCAAGGTCACATAATAAGCAGCAGATCCAGGATTTAAACACAGGTGGTGACAACAGTCCTAACCATTCTGATCTCCCGCCCCAATCAATCAAAAAAACAAAAAAAAGACCAAAAGAGCTGGGTTGTCAGCTGAGCTGCCCTTGCAGGCTCTAAGCCCAGCAATTCCAAAAGCCCCACAGAGAGCCAGATTCTTGGAAAGGAAGCTGGGGGAAGAGGTGTTCATCCTGGTTCTGCCCCTGGTTGGCTGTGTGTCCTTGGAAAAACCTCTTGCCCTCTCTGAGCTTCAGTTTTCTCATTTATAAAACAAGGTGATCATCCCCTACAACTATTATAAATTATACATTAGACAATTCTCATGAGAAGAATCAGGAAGACTTCAGAGAAAAATAGCTCAATTAAGTCACATTACATCATTTTTTTTTACCTCCAGGATGCCAAGACCCGTTTGATTTCAAATGCGTCCATTTTTGAGATTACATGACAGTCTTTGAAAAATAAAACAGTAGTAATCATTTCTTCAATTAAATTAAATCTTGTAGGGATGACTTTATTTTCAAAGATACTTATTTTGAAAGTCATTTTTGTTAATGCAGAGTAATGGTTACTCATTAGTTAGTTAGCAATATTTAGCACTGCCTTCATGTACAATTTTACAAATCTGCACAAAATTCAACTTGTTTTTATGGGGAAAAACAACAACAAAGAACAAAAAGTGGTCAGCCTATTGAGTGTTACTTTCTTCGGGACTCAGATCCCTTTGAAAATCTAAAGAGAGATATGGGCCTTTCTCCCCCAGAGACATGCAGACACTTGCCAAACTTCATGTATAACTTTGGGACGGGAAGGATGAGAGGGACTGGCAGCCCCAGGAGCTTAGTAAAGACAAGGATGACTGAGGTGCCAGGTAATTCTTCAGGTCCACATTTCAGCGTCCTGAATCAATGCAGAAAAAATAGCCAGAAGCCACTAAGACACTGCCTGAGATTTTAAAATGAAGAATTCTCTTGATAAATAAATCTCAATGAAATACAAGCAATTAAGCTGAAAGTCCTATCAAATGCAACCTGTCACTCAGCAGCCTGACACTTAATTGAATTTCTTTTTCCATCCCCTGGCTCCTTTTCCCTGATAAACAAATTCATTCACTGCGGATCAAGTTTCCCTAACCCAGAAACCAATGATAGTCAATCAACTAATTGACACAACAAAGACTGCTTTTAAAAAAAAAGTTCCCCTAATTAAAGTGGGAATGAAATTTTATAATACTCTGGTGCCTGATATTAATTACTCTGTGGTTAACCCTCTCCCGCCTCCTCAGGGATCAGGCAGTGGGTTGGGGTTAATGAGGGAATCTCAGACCCAGGTACAAGTCCAAGTTCCAGCTTTATCCTGAGTTCGCTGTGTGATCTTGAGCGGTCACCTCCCCTCTCTGTTTTTCATCAGGCCTGACATCAGGGGTAGAACTAGGTGACTTTCAAAGCTGCTTCTGCTCTAACCCTTATCTTTTACGATCCAGAGGACAGTCCAATGGCATAGTCTTCACTCTGTGATCGGGGGTCAGCCAGCAGCTGCCAGCAGCTCTCATCCAGCACTGAACTGAAAATATGGCCCATCGTGGGCGGGCTCCCTCTGCTTCTAACCTGGCAGGCACAGCAGTCCCTGAACGCATACACGCCTATCCCTACACATGCATCCACACACTCCTAAGCATGCTCCTTACGCACACTTATACAATCTCTCCTTGCAGCACGTGCGCGCGCACACACACATGCAGGCATGTAAACAAACGCTCCCTTACAGAGCAAGTCCCTTCAGTCAAGGCCATGCACACACATGCACACGGTCTCTCTCTTCCTGAAAAACACGCGCATATTGAGACACGTGTCCCTCTAGAGAGCAGATCTGAAGCCATGAATACACCCATCCCCTTACCCCAGACTCAGAAGCACACGTTGGGAAGTACGTAGCCCCAGACATTTTTTCAGGAGTAAACTCCCTCCAAAAAGGCCACACACACACACACACACACTCTCATTCACACACTCTGTGCCCCACACATCCAAATGCTCTTCTCCTCACGGCCACTGTCAGATGTGAACTTGAACAGAATGTGACCCAGTTTCCCAATCGCAAGGAAGCTTTGGCTGCGGCAGCCGTAAGGACCTCAGAAAGCTGGCGACTGACCCAACGGGCTTGTCCAGAACTGTCTGGGTTCCAAAGTTTCTTTCCTTCAACAAAGGGCTACCGGGTGCCTCCCCTGTGCCAGGCGCTGCTTGGGGAGGAGAGTGAACAAGACAGACACGCTCCCCCAGAAGCGGCTCTGTTCCTGCAGTCCCTGCCCAGACACAGCTTCAGGTAGTGGGGGCCTCACTCCTGGGCTGTGACACAGCCAGGGCTCTAGTTCAGAGGCAGCTTTTTCAAGACATCACGGTCAAGGTGCCCTTGAGCGAGGCCTTACAGGACACAGGAGAGGGTGTAGCAGGCAAAGACACAGCACAGAGACGGTGAGGCTGGGAAGGGGGGCACAGAGAGGCAGCGCCAGGCAGGGCTGTGGGCAGCCCAGCCCCTGTGCTCGCTGTCTTCAGGGTGAAGGCAGTCACTGAACATCCCCGAGCCTCCATTTCCTCATGTGTAAAATGGGGGTGATAGCATTAGCTGCCAGAGAAGGACCATCCGTTCACTCAACAAATAGAGAGGAGCAGCTACGCTGTGCCGGGCACTGTTCTGCTCACCTGGGGTCATTGTGAAGGTTAGAGGAGGTGACGGATGCCAGCTCTTGGTGCCGTGTCTGCACACACTGGGCACCAGCTCGGTGGGCCTGAACGCTGATGGGAAGACAGGGCTCTGGAATGAATGGGGCTGCATTTGGTACTCTTGAGCAGGAGGGGCAGAGACTGAGGCCGGGAGGCCAGCCTGGAGGGAGAGGAGGAGGGACTGGTGATGGAGTCCCCAGGCTCAGGCTGCATCTCCAGGTAAGAGACACCATCTCAGCCCCGACCTCCTCTGAGCAGCCCCACACCCTGATTCCTTCCAGGGCAGGGGCCAGGCTTTCCCCGCAGGTTTGCAAAGCCAGACAGGGTTGGTGGTGAGGGGCCCCTTTTTCTCCCACTTGGACACAGAGAGGAGGCTCCTGGCATCTGATGCCTTCTGTTGGGCTCATCTCCCTGTCTCTGTTTTCATGTTTTCCTCTCTCATGCTGGCTGTGTGGAGCACATCTCTCAGAAAATACTTGCTTTTGAAAGTTGTTGCCATAACAACCACTTCATTACACGCCAGGCCCAGTATCTCAGAAATGCAGAATCTTTCCTTAAAAGCGTGCGCTGCACATCAAAGGGGAATAGGAGCTCATTATTTTTACATTATTTTGCAGGCAAATAGATATTTTCCAATACACATTTCTTTTCTAAGTTGATTTTCTTGTTCAGTGGAAATGTACATTTCTTTCTTAACACTTTCCTGCCTGCAGGGTTCAGGGCCTAGAAACCTAAGTTCCTCAAAGCAGGAGTTAGAAGATGTTTCTTTTGCCGAGATATCCATCCCTCAGCCTATGAAGGGTGGTTTGCTCTAAGTCACAATTTAACTGCACTCAGAAATTCTAGAATAGGCAGAAATTCTCAGTGTAGCCTAGACAAGTCTTTCTTGGTCTGACTTTGTCCTAATCAAGGTTTTATAAAAAGTGAAGCTAAAGACTTAAGGAGCCAAGTCAAAACCAAACCAAATGGGACTTCCCTGGTGGTCCAGTGGGTAAGACTCCGTGCTCCAAGTGCAGGGGGCCTGGGTTTAATTTCTGGTGGTGAAACTAGATTCTGTATGCATGCTGCAACCGAGACCAGGTGCAGCCTAAATAAATTTTTTTTTTTAAGTATCTTAACCAGTTGGGATGCAGACGTGCTCCAGGATTTTGTTTTCTGCTGTCAGAATTTAATAGGTTTCTTTAAGTGAAGGCCTAGCATGTATCTCTCCCCTTACTAGCACATAAACATCATGATTTTTGTCTGTCTGATTCACTGTTACTACCAGAACCTAGAACAGTGCCCGGGCCTGTAGGGGCTCAGAAAACATTTGGTGAATGGACCGATGGGTGAATGTGCTGGGAATACCACGTCTTGTAACAATTCTGCAGAGAAAGAAAACATCATCTCAGTGACACAGATGAAGAGCTCGAGGTTTATAGTAGTTAATACAACAATGCTATTAATAACAACAATAATAGCTGATGTTTTAAATTTTCTTGAAGCATAATATGCATAGATCCCACAGGTTGTGTGGCGCAGCCCAAAATAATAATAATAATAATGTGCATGGAGAGAAATGCACCTATATTAAGTACTCAGCTCCCTGACTTTTCATAAATGGAACACCCCTGGGTAACCAATGCCCAGATCAAGAAACAAAACATTCAGAGGAAGGAAGGAGGAGGTCAACAGGACCAGCTTCCCTGGTGGCCTTACAAGAATACTTACTAAGATGCTGCACATTTGCTTTATGTAGATTTCCACATCTGTTCTATTTTACAACAGAAAGGGCAAGGCCCGCTGACAGTCACTAAGTCCCATAACTGCTATCCTGACATCTAATGTCATAGATTAGTTTTGCCTGTTTTTGTGATTTCTGTAAATGGAACCATACAGTGGGTCCCTTTCGTGCCTGAATTTTTTCCCTTGTGATAATTTTTTTTTTTTTTTCTGGCCACGTGGCTTGCAGGATCTTAGTTCCCCAACCAGGGATAGAACCCAGGCCTCAGCCGTCAAAGTGCTGAGTCCTAACCACTGGACCAGCGGGGACATTCCATAATGTTTTTGAGACTCATCCACGTCATGGCAGGTAGCTGACCATCATCCACCCCTCTGCTAATAGCAGCTAATTTTTAATGAGCATTTACTACATGCCTAGTGAGCTCATTTAATCCTCCCAACACTCTAAGATGAAAGCATTATCCTAAGTGATTTTCCTGGAGTCCCACAAACAATGAATGGGGAATTGAACTTAGAAATTTATGGCCGCCACAGAAGACCTCCAAAGAAGACATACGGATGGCCAAGAGGCACATGAAAAGCTGCTCAACATCACTAATTATTAGAGAAATGCAAATCAAAACTACAATGAGGTATCAACTCACACCACTTAGAATGGGCATCATCAGAATATCTACAACCAGTAAATGCTGGAGTGGGTGTGGAGAAAAAGGGAACGCTCTTGCACTGTTGGTGGGAATGTAAATTGATACAGCCACTATGGAGAACAGAATGGAGGTTCCTTGAAAAACTAAAAATAGAGTTACCATATGACCCAGCAATCCCACTGCTGGGCATATACCCAGAGAACACCATAATTTAAAAAGACACATGCACCCCAATGTTCACTGCAGCACTATTTACAATAGCCAGGACATGGAAGCAATCTAAATGTCGATCGACAGATGAATGGATAAAGAAGATGTGGAACATATATACAATGGAATATTACTCAGGTGTAAAAAGGAATGAAATTGGGACATTTGTAGAGACATGGGTGGACCTAGAGACTGTCATACAGAGTGAAGTGAGTCAGAAAGAGAAAAACAAATATCGTATCTTAACACATATATGCGGAACATAGAAAAATGGTATAAATAAACCTATTTGCAAGGCAGAAATGGAGACACAGATATAGAGAACAAACACATGGACACCAAGTGGGGAAAGCTGGAGGCGGGGGCTGGGGGGGAATGAATTGGGAGATTGGGCTTGCCATGTATACCTTACTAATAAGAAAAAAATAGCAAATTGTACACTTTAAATATATGCAGTTTATTGTATGTCAACTGTATCTCAATAAAAGTTCTTAAAGAAAAAAAAAAAGAAATGTATGGCCCCCAAACTCCTGCTATTGTCAGGAACCTTTTTCTTGAGTGACTCAAGGCTATCACTAAGCAAGGTCAATAGCTGGGCCAGGCCGGGGTGATGGAGGGCCTTTTATTCCAACATGAAATGGCCCCAGCATCCTAGGCCTCAGCCTCTTGTAACTGCTTTTATATTTCTCAGGCTCCTGACCCACTGTCAGGCTCTCAGCTGCTCCCCTCTGCTGGTGTCAATGTGGCTGCCAACAGCCACACCAACAGCTCTTATTACTTCTAATCCACCATGACCAGGAAGCCACAAATACTGGGGTTATTAGAACTGTGTGCAAAACAAGAGATAATGGCTATGAATAAGGGCTTGCCTTGCCTGGGTCTATAGACAATGAGATCTGTGATAGCTTCACTTCTGTTTGTTTCCTGGGTCCAGAGAGGTGAGGTTTCTAGATAAGCCAAGTGCCTCTTTAGTAAATTTTTTCCCTTATTGAATGCTTTAATAAAAAGGTTTTTTGTTTAGAATCTGAGGACTTCATTCTTGTAGTATTTCTATAGCTTGTGCTGATGATCAGTACCTGACAAGTTAGCTCAGGTCTTTGTAATCCTGAAATCCCATCAGACAAAGCAGCCTGGAGGAACACAAAAGCCCTTTGCAGCTCTCAGCTCTGAGGCAGAAATGAATGCTAAAATGACACTGGGAGGGACTGGTTTCTGGCCCCAGAGCATAGCTGGGGTCCTGTAATCCTGGGCTTTCATTGGTCTGCTCCAGCTCCACTCTCCTAGGTGGGATCCTCCCACCCCCTCAGGTCCCAGGCGGTGCACTTACTCAATTCTGGACCTGCATTGGGTACCTAACATAAGCAGGTTGGGACTCACTCAGCCTGGTCCCCTGGCAGGCTTCTGCTCCTGTGCTGTGCAGCCCTCCCAGGAAGCCCAGGCTAAACAGCATGGTCCCACTCTAGTCCCCCATCCCAGCCTGTCCTTCCCTCCATCAGAGCTCACTTACCTCCACTGGGCACTTGTCAGCTCGTGCGCGCCCTCTCACCCTCTCTCTCTCTCTCTCTCTCTCTCTCTCTCTCTCTCTCTATACACACATATTTTTTTTTTGGCCATTCCATGTGGCTTGCGGGATCTTAGTTCCCTGACCAGGAATCGAACCCAGTCTTACCGCAGTGAAAGCTCCAAGTCTTAACTACTAGACCGCCAAGGAATTTCCTCAATTTTTTTTTTTAATGAAAATCTAAACCTTCCCTCCACCCACCTTACCTCCCTTGGAAGAAGCCAATTCTGCATCTATTAACCAACTCATTTCCACCTTCCTGATTTTGTATATTCACATCTGCTCTCTGAAATCTCTTCTGAACCAGTTTTTAACACCTTACTGGTTTCTTCAGTAATTAATGGGTTAAAAAAAAAATCTATGACACCAGTTTAAAAAAAGAGTAAATCTGTCCATGGGCTCACACCATGGGCATGAGCACTCAGCTTTTCTGGGTTTAACACTCCCCTAGAACCAGGGCCTGACACCAGAGAGAGCATCTCTCTTCATGGACAGGGACAGCCATTTGCTTGTTTTCTGACACTTCTTGCAGAGACTGTGCTGTAAAAAGCCACTCCACCCGGGGCCCACAGCTCACTGTGGCAACTGTGTCCCTTTAATGGATGCATACGTGTCTATTGTGGGTACAAACAGAATGGTTTCCATGGAGACATGGTCACAATGACTAATTAGACAAAAGAAGAGTATTTTTCAAAGCCTTGAAAGACATCACGGATGTAATAAACGAACATCATCTTTCTCAATTGAGATATCTCTTTTCATTTCTCCCTAGAAACATCAAAACATGGTGGTGACTTGAACTTACTATGGAGTTGGACTCTCTGGCCACTGGGACAGAGGCTTCTGGGTTCTCAGCTGCAGGATTCTGATCCTGACACGCATTCCCAAAGCAGCCACAGGGGTACTCGTCCACTGCCGGCTTTCCCAGACTGGGTCGTCCTGCTTCGGCCGCACCTGCTTACTCTCATGATGGCCGTTAAGGAGACCAGGGATGCTCCAGGTATGGGGAAACTCGTCCTACACCCTCCTTCACACCAGCCTGACTCAGCCTTCAGTTGCCCCACAGGGCTCACCCCACCACCTTCATTCATTGGTTTCAGATGTTGGGTGTGTGAAAATTAATAAAAGTAAATCTCAACTAAACTTGGAGTTGGGAGGGCCTGTAGAGGAAGTTCTCATACACTCATCATCAATTACCCCAAACATCAGTTACCCCCAACTGGAAGACCTCAGTTACTGACCCCAACAGGAAGAGACCTATACTGACAGGAAGTGCTACCACTTTACTACCCCAGCAGGACACAGAAGACTTCCTTCCTGCCCAGCAACAAGCCCAGCCAATGGAAAACGCCACAGCTCTGTCAATGAGAAGCTGTCATCACTTGACTTTTACTTTCCTCCAATGAACTTGAGTCTTTTCCTTGTTGATGACTTCCTTTCCTTGTCGATGACTGACTTCCTTTCCTTGTCCTGCCCTCCTTACTATAAAAGCCTTCCATGTTGTATAACCCCTCAGAGTATCTCTCTGTTGCCAGATGAGATGCTTCCTGATTCATGAACTGTTTAATAAAACCAATTAGATCTTCAAATTCATTCAGTTGAATTTTGTTTTTTAACAGATACAACTTTTCTTGTGGTCCCCTTCCCCCCAACAAAGCTGGGGACAATGAATATTAACTATCCCACAGTCTAAAGAAAAGTTATCCTTTTACCCAAGGAGGTGTAAACTTAGTATAATGCACTAGCAAAAATCTCAGAAGTGAGAGAACAACCCCAGGTGTCTCTTCCAAAGGCTGTACACTGGTCTATATGAGCATTTCCACTTTCCTGACACCCATCCCACCATGATACCAGACTAAAAGCAAAGTCTTCAGAGCACAAAATACCGAGACCTGAAACAATGACTTGGTAGGAAAACTAACCTGTCTCAAATACACTGAGAAATGAGTCCCACAGCCGCTCTCTATAACAGCAAAATAATAGTAAGAATAATATAATAATATATCTGGATAGAAATGAGAAATGCCTGGACACAAGTAAGAAACAAATGGCAACTATACAAACATACTTTAGCCAAGAGCCCAAGAGAAAAATCATCTGAAGGCAAAGCATCAGTCTGGAAGAAAATATAACCTAAAACCGAAGAAAAATTTACCAAAGTGCTGTTATAAAACTGTGTAATAAGAATACAAATATTTTAAAAGCATAAACTCTCAAGAACAAATGTAGCAGAAGAAATGACAGTAGAGATATCAAAATTTTGAAGAAAAAAAGTGAATGAATGAATGGTAATTGACCCAGAAAAAAGGAAAATTGAGACCTTTGTGTGCTTGCAGGATGGAGAACCTGCAAACAGAAAACTGATTCAAGCCACAGAACTCTGCATTGACCAGAGTACAACAGAGGCTGGGGTATAGGAGATACTGAAACAGGAGAGCCCAAGAGACTGTATGATGAGCATTTAAAGCTCCAGTTCCCTTTTACTGACCCTATAAATCCAGGTGATGGTGTCTCCCAACCAGCAGCACAAGAAGGTGGGGAGTTTACTCCCTGGAAAGGTCAAAGCCAGAAGCTCAAGAATGAACATCAATTGCAGCTAATGGTGGGTATGAGGTGCTGTAATAAAAACACTAGAATTAAGTGCAAGGCTATACACTAAACAGAGGGAGATAGAAGTCCTTTCCGTGCTTAGCCCCCAGAACACTGGCAGACAGGCTGGTGGCCTGAGGCAGGAGAGCAAAGGCCTCCTCTCAGGGAAAACTAGCCCAAGAGAAAAGACTTAGCGATACTGATATTTTAGGCCTCCCAAGGGCATATCTTAATCTCTGCCCCTTTACCCCACAATGAAGCCCCCAGCCAACAAACACCACCCCTGCAAACTCACTCAGAGACTCCAGTGAGCCTTTTAGTGCCTGCTTCAACACAAGCAGGTAGCCAGGGATCACCAGATAGTTGGAGGAAACATGAAAATTGAAAGATAAAGAAAAAAACAAACAGAAAACAGCTTCCAAAACCCAAAATGACAGAAGCCTGAGAGGAGGGAAAGTTTGACCATAGGGGTAATTCAATAGAAGATCCTAAATAGAAAAAAATAAAGGTAGAACGATGTAATGTGTTATTTAGAAATATGGAAGTAAGACTAGGTTGAAACAACTTAGACTTGAAAGAGGTTGGCAAGAATGAAGAAAGGTAGGAGAGAGTTGATTTACCTATGAACTTGGGAAAACAATTTGACTTTTCAAACTAAGTGCATTTACACTTTTTTTTAATGGAAACTAAGTGTTTTTAGAAAAAGAAAAACAAACTTTGAGTCATTAAATCTTCAGGCATTCAGGCAGAAAAGGCAAATCATCTACAAATGAGAAAAAGCCTCAGGCTGGACTCCGACTTCCACTCAGCAATAGTCAAAGCCAGAAGATCTTGGGGGTGTCTTCGTTTAAAACACCTGTGAGCCAAGGTCATTCTATCCTGCACAGATGTTGTTCAAATACAAAGGCAACAGGCATCAGCTAACTCAGTGTACTTTACTTATGAAACTCTCTTGGGAAAACTACCTGATAATAAAACCCAGCCAAGGAAGAGATAAATAAAAAAATACAAAAGTCAGAGAGGGAGACATCATTGCAAAAGGACTGAGCATGAGCAGTGAGTCCATCTAAAATTAGAGTCTATGTCAATGTTTAGATTGTAATTTCATTTAAATATAAATGTTTTTAAAGGTAGCAATGTAAAAATAATAATGGAGGTGAGGGGTGAAGTGGAAGAAATGGGAGAAGGCTAACGTAATGTCCGATAAAATAGAACATTCCATACCATCTAACAGGTAAGCACATCATTTAAAAATTCACGATTCTCGAGGAAATGCAAATTAAAATCACAATGAAATGCTACTATTATATACTAGAATGGCTAAATTTTTTAAAACGACCATGCCAAGTGCTGACAAGATCACAGCACTCTCACATGTTACTTGTGGGGATACAAAAGTGGTAGAGCCACTTAGGAAAACAGTTTAGCAGTTTTCTTATAAAATCAAACACTTACCACACAACTCAACAATTGCAATCCTAGAATCTTACCCAAGACAAATGAAAGTTTATGTCCACAGAAAACCCTGTATGCGATTGTTTAGAGCAGCTTTCTTCATAATTGCCACAGCCTGGAAACAATCCAAATGTCCTTGAACTGGTGGGCAAATAAACTGTGGTACATTGATACAATGAACTTAAGGATAAAAAGGAGTGAACTAAACAACACTGTTAGTCTCAAGTGCAATATACTGAGTGAAGAAAGTCAAAGTGAAAAGCCCATCTTCCATACATGTTATGTGATTTTCTGGAAAAGGCAAAACAATAGGCACAGAAAACAGATCAGAGGTTGCCAAGGTCCATGTATGGAAGAAGGGGTTGACTACAAAGGGATGCAGAAAATTTGGGGGCAATGAAACCATTCCACATCTTGATTGCTTGTGGGGTGGCTATGTGACTATGCATTTGTCAAAACTCATAGAACGGACTCTACACTGCTCTGTGAAAAATGCATTAGGACAGGAATAGAGACAGTAGTCACAGACTTGTCACAAAATATGCCCAGGTCTTTTGATTTAATGGGCAATTTTATGTTGCTCTCTCAAAAATTCCATTGTTGGATTAATTTAAGTATTTTATCTGAGAACACCAGTGTTAATTGTGCTTATAATAAAATACACAGATTTGGAGAATTCCCTGCTAGTCCAGTGGTTAGAATTCGGCACTCTTACTGCCATGGTCCTGGGGTCGATTCCTGGTCAGGGAACTAAGATCCTGCAAGCCAGCCTTGAGTCGCGGCTGAAAAAACAAACAACAACAACACAAACACACAGATTTTAAAAAACACATCATTCCTGGACTTCCAAGGTGGTGCAGTGGTTAAGAATCCACCTTCGAATGCAAGGGACATGGGTTTGATCCCTGGTCCGGGAAGACTTCACATGCCGAGGAGCAACTAAGCCCATGTACCACAACTATTGAGGCTGCGCTCTAGAGCCCGTGAGCCACAACTACTGAAGCCTGAGCACCTAGAGCCCATGCTCCGCGACGAAAGAAGCCACCGCAGTGAGGAGCCCACACACCACAATGAAGGGTAGCCCCTGCTCTCCACAACTGGAGAAAGCCTGCATGCAGCAAAGAAGACCCAACGCAGCCAAAATAAAATAATAAAATTAATTAATTAATTTTAAAAAATAAAAGAAATAAAACACTAAGAAAAAAAAAAACCCACATGACTCCAACCACAATGTTCTCCCTAGTCTCTTGTTAAACCTGGAGGAATCTTTTAGGAAACAATTCCATTGGTGATGACATAATATTTGTTTGAGTTTCAGAAATTCCTTTGGTTTCATTGGTTTCCTTCTGTTCATGTCAAGTAAAGGTACATTTAATGACATTTACTTTCAAAAGTATCCCATTTCATAAAAATACTGCTACCTATCTCTCTACCTAGAAACTCCACATAGAAACATAGTTTGATGGTTTGAGGAGGGTGGGAGGGGGTCTTTTTGTTTTGTTTGTTGTACGGTTCTGTATTTTTTGCATTTTAACACCTATGCATTATTTTTATGAAAACGAGTCTTTCCCTGACCCCACCCTAGCTACAGTCACAGCTCCCCCCCAAACCACGGCATGCATGTCACTCTCCTTACTCCAGAGGTGTTGCCATGTCTGTTCCATTCCCTTCCTGGACCACCCGTCCTTGGAAAGCAAGAGCTCTGTCTTGCTCATCCCTCTATCCCATGGAGGGCCACAGTCCATACAAGTCCTCAATACGTGTAGCTGGAATAAAGGAGACCACATATCAAGGTGGCCGGGAGAGAAATCCTTCATGAGCTTAAAAAGCAAAAAAAGCATCTCAGAGTTCTCACTCCTGACCTCGGGCGACAGCTTCCCACTGTCTCCTTTCCTACAATGTAAGAAAGAAATCAAGGGAGAAGGCAGACATGGCTAAAAGCTGAGCTCACAGCTAAGAACGCTGGGAGACCAAACACAGCCATCTCACTGCCTAACAGCTAGTGACAGGTCTCTCTCTTCTCCTAGTGAGAAATTTTGACGGAAAGCTGGTGGTCGAGATTCTAGAACCAAGAGTAAACAAAGAAAACTTCAGAATGTGATGGAGCCACAGAAGTCTGGAAAATACCAAGGTTAAGCAGAGACTGAATAGATAAATCTAATAGATTCCTTGGCATTCATGAAGTCAGCTTGAATTATTTGTAAGCCATCTTCAAACACAATGACATGAGATCACTTGTTATTTCACTGAGGAATGAATTCAACTTACGTGCACTGCAGAGCTGGGTGTAGGAAGTATTGAAGGTGAGTCCCTTGGGTAGTAAATGAGCCAAGCCCACCACCAGTGCATTTCAACAGTGTCTGCTGCTCTCTCTTGGTCCTTGCATGGCCCCCCAACTACTCCCAAGAAGTGATGAAACTTTGCTTTTGTGAGAAATGGCTCCAAAATAAATCCAACTGCTTATGTTGGTAATAGAAGTGAAGAGGAAATGAAGAAAAAGTGAAGGCATCCAAAAAATGATGATGTAGAACTATACATATACTGAAAAGGAATATCAAATTATAGTGTAGCTCAAATCGACCATGTGAATGACTTCAATATAGTACATTCAATATGGAAATCAGAAAATGTGACTCATGAAACTTTTAGAAAGCGCTTCCATCAATAGACGAAAATGCTTATCAAATGAAAGCTCTGTTTGTTTGTTTGATCCTTCATTTGATTCAACCAATATTACTGATGTCCTGCTATGACCCAAGTACTGGTCTCGGCCTTGAGGATGTAAGAGTGAGCAGAGCAAAGTCCCTGCTCTCGTAGAGCTTATCGCTGAGTGGAGAGAAAGCAATGAATAAATACATCCTGTGTCAGGTGGAGACAGATTGTGAAGAAAGAGTAAGCAGGCAGAGGGGTAAGGAGTGAAGGGAGCGGATAGTTTAGGTAGAGTGGTCAGGAGAGCCTCTCTGAGAAGGTGTCAATTGAGCAGAAGCCTGAAAGAGGTGAGGCAGGGAGCCACGTGGACACCTGGGGGAATGTTCATGGGCGTTTCAGGCAGAAAGAACAGCAAGTACAAAGGCCCTGAGGTGGGAAGACACTTGGAAAAATAGCAAGGAGGCCAGAGAGGCTAGAACAAGGTGAGCAAAGGGAGGAGCAGTAGAAGATGAGCTCAGAAGGGGAGCAGGGCAGACCCATGAGGCCACGTAGGTCACTTTGAGGACCTCGGCTCTGACTCCTACTGGAAGGGAAACCACTCGAGGGTGGTGGGCAGACACTGGTGTGATTTGACTCCAGTTTCTAACAGGATCTTCAGCTACAGTGCAGAGAACAACCTGCAGGGAGAGAAGTTCGGGGGAGGGAGAGCGGCAAGGAGGCTACAGCAATATCCAAGTGGAAATGGTGGAAAATGATCAGATTTGGGAAATGGTTTGAAAAACAGATTCATATGTCGGGTGGGGGAGGGTGAGGGGAGGGTCGTGCCCATCCCTAGAAGGTGTCAAGGGTCTACTTGGAGCAAGAATCTTTTACTTGTACAGCGCCATTTACATTGATTTAAATATTGCTTTAAATTATGCATTATATTCTTAAATCTATTGCTGATAATGATTAGTGGCTTATGTTCAATTTTAGCAGCATCCTCATTTTCATAAGAATCATAAACTTAGGGGACTATAGGGTGATGATTCATGAGTAATCCCACTGTTGGAAGGCGAGATTCAGGTCCAAACACAGCCAACTACTTGTGCTTGGTGTTGAATATCCAAATGGCAACAACAAGTGCACGCAGGACACCCAGGAGGATACGTCTGACCTAGTCTGGCTTAGCCATAAGGCCAACGTTTAAAAGGCAAAAATTGCGTGTTTTTATAACTACCATGGAAGATGCTTTAGACAGCCAATTGAGTGGACTGAACATGGCTTCAGTCCTATTCAGTGATGCTCTGGCACCATTGAGTTTGACCACGGGAAGGAGCAAATGGACAGTCTCATGCAGCCACATGGGCAGTAAAACCTCTCTGCCTTCAAGTCCCAGGCTGGGAAGTAGAGGATGGGTGGGGAAACCACCAGGCTTCCTGCTTACCAGCAAGGTCTCCTCCATTGTTTTGCTATGAAGCCTCTAAACCTTGATATCTATTCATGGCTTTGTTTGTTGTTATAAGGATTAAATGAGATGGTAGGATCAGTTTTCCAAACTGGGGATGGGTTAGAATTAAATAGGCTTGAATAAACATGCCACCTCTGCCCCGAACTCACCCTGTCGCTTGAAAAATTGCTTAGCCCCTCTGCGCCTCAAAGGTAGGAATAATGGTACCTACCTCACACATGAAAAGCCAAGTGAAAAGGATATGAGACCACATATGTCCAAGTGCCCAACACTGCGGCTGGCACTTAGAAAGCCCTGAGCCATGTTTGGCCCTGATACTGGCTTCATGAATGTTCCATTGCAAGTCCCAGAGTTGGGAAGTGAGTTTTGAAGGGGTTGAAGTGCCTTGAAGGGCCCCTTGGGGCTGTGAATATTGGATCCCACTGGACTTGTGCATCCCAAGGCTGGACCACACTGGACTTGTGCATCTGGCTGGCCCTTCTTTTCCCAGATGGAGAACCAAGCCCCAAAGAAAAGAAAGAGTTAGCCAAGGCCACATGGTCACTAAGGGTCAAAGCCATAGCTGGGACTCAGAGCCTGGGGCTCCCTCCCTTACCCTCCATTAGCTCCCATCCTTTACAACTTGACAGAGATGCCCCAGGTGCTGCCACAAGCCACCCCAAGATGCTCTTTGGAGCTGATGCAAAGCATTTTGTTTTGTGTCACGCCTGTGGTGACAGCTGAGTGAAACTGAATGTTCACAGTCATTCTGCTCAGAAACCTCGCATGCGTTCCATATCATCAGGGTTTCAGAATGAATCAAGTTTCCAAACTCTCCTCTCTCCATCTAATCGCATGTCTGTATACGGTAACCTTTAGAAAATGAATCTAATAATTAGTCATCTTGGCCTAGTTAAAGACAACAGTATGTTCTCCAATTTCACTTTGTTTTCAACAAGAGAGGGATGCCAACGGTAATTTTCACCATGGTGAAAATATGCTCCTCAGCTGGGCCCTGCCGTCGACTGTCAACCGAGACAGCTCTGGTGCCCGCACCTGCCGGTGCTTTCCCAAGTCTCACTCTTTAACCAGGCTGTGCCCCCCAGGTGCCCTCCCCTCACACTCTTTCACATCTATTGACACCAACTATGCACGGGGCCCTATCTGAGATGTTTTGGACTCATCATTACACTTAATCGTCTTTGCAAGACAAACCTTACAGCTCCATTTTGGAGAGGAAAAATTTGAGAGCCTGAGGGTCCCTGCCTACTGCCCAAACCCCAGGTCCAGCCCCTCTCTCACTTTCTTTCTGCACTCCAGCCATGCTGCCTTTCTTGCAGTTCCTCAAAGGCAGTGAGCTCATTCTCACCCCAGGGCCTTTGCACATGCAGAGTCCTCCACCTAAAATGCTCTTCCTCCTGACTCTTTGCCTAGGTAACTCCTACTCATCCTTCAGATCCCAATTCACGCAAAATTTCCTAAAGGAAGAACCCCTCCCACCCTCCCACATGGTCCCACAGTTCCTCACTCACATCACACCTGCCTTCCTCTCCTTTCAAAGCAGCTATCGCAACTTGTCATTTCATGTTTATGGGATTGTTTGCTATCATCTGACCCTCCCACAAAAGCATGAACTCCAGGAAGCTAAGGATGGGGCATCTTGTCCACGACTCAGTTCCCACCTATAAAAAGGACACATAACAAGAGTTTAGTTACTACATTGGATGCATGATGGATAAATGGATGGATGGATGGATGGATGGATGGATGGATGATGGATGATTACGAAATGCTAAAAAACGAAAACAAAGACAAAAAACTTTCCATGCATCTGGGTAAGAGATGGGGCCAAAATGCAAGCCCAAAGCCTGCTACTTGTCAAACCTGTTCTGCTCTGCATTATAATCATCCACTCCCACCACCACCAGCAGCACAAACACACACACACGTATGCAAACACACACGCGCGCGCTCACACACACACACAAGCACGCCACCCCAAACTCTGAACCTGGAAGACTGTATCCACGTCCATAGAGCAATCGTCCTCAAAACCCTCCAGGAGGTAACCTTCCTGTCCAAACACCCCACACACACCCTCCACACACACCCCATCTCACATCCCATATGCCTGGAGCTTCAGAGGTGCTGATTCAATGGATCCAAAAGGGCCCCCAAATCTACACTGTTAACACGCACCCAGGTAATTCTGAATGGCGTGTGTCCCAGACCTCCGTTTGAGGGTCTCTAGACTAACGTGAATCCCGAGGAGGCGGTGAGGATGGAGTGAGCCGCCCACTAGAGAAGCTGCGAGGGCAGCAGAAGCTGGGGCCGTGCTGCCCTCTGGTGGTCAGGGTGGCGCTGCAGCTGCCGGGCTTCGGAAGGACAGTGGCTCATAGCGGCCGCGCAACTTCGTTCCATCCCTGACTCTACAATGACCTCTCCAGGACTTCTTTCTCTTTGTAAATGGAACATAGTGTTTCCCAAACTTTGGCTCTTCGGGTAGCATCACCATTTTGTCCATCTCATATGACACCGCACTATATTTTTTCTCTAAATGTTAGTATATAAAATAACTTTTTTTTTTCTTTTTCGACTGCACCATATGGTTTATGGGATCTTTGTTCCCCAACCAGGGATTGAACCCAGGCCCATGGCAGTGAGAGCGTGGAGTACTAACCACTGTCCACCAGGGAATTCCCAAAAATAACTCACTGTAAAAAAGAAACTTGAATCTTCACAGTAGATGGGGAAAAAAACAATTTCATTCATTATAAATAGGACAGGGGAGGGAGAAAATTTTTAAAAAAATAAAGATTACCATTTTACAAACAGATATAAACAATGACTATAAGCAACGACTTGTTCAGGTGGCTCTAGGATGCTGGGAAAAGCTCTTGGCCTCCTGATAAAACACCTGGGCAGGGCCAGGAGCCCCACCCCCCCCACCGCCCCAGATAAATGCCCCAGAAACAGGCTGACCAGCAAGGAGTCTCCCAAATGGTCCGCCTCCGGGCAACTGCCTCCCCACCACACCCCAACTCCCCTTCCTTCCAATCCACCCTCCTGGAGGGAGTGGGCAGGGCTATGATTAATGCTCAAAGCTTGGAGTATGTCTGTGGGGGCCGGGGCTGCTGTCAGAGGGTCTTGGGGCCAGTGTGATGAAAACAACATGAACCCACTCTCGGGGGACAGCACCCCAATCCCAGGAGGGCTGCTCTGGTTCAGTTATGGGCAAGTAGAGACCTTCAAAGGTTAGCAGCTGCCACCATCTGTTCTGATTGGTTGAGTTCTGCGCTATGCCAGCTGTGGAATATGTTTATGATCAGCCCTGCTGACATTCATTAAAGCGTGTATGTAAGTATTAATGGAAACAATGCCCACCGAAATACCGTCACACATCACTTACATACCTCCGGTGGGGCATAAACCATGTTTCAGGGCTGGGCGGGGGAGGGGTGGTTTACCTGGCCCCTCCCAGGGCAGCTCTAAAGATGCAGACATCACAGCCAGGCAGTCACCAGCGCGGAGCCGTACAGAGGACCGTGGGAGCTGGGACAATCCCAGTACAGATGAGCATGTTGAGGCCCAGAGGATGAAAGGAACTCCCTCGGGGAGCTCACAAGTGCTCTGCTGTCTGTTTCTCACCTAATCCTCCCCACACCCCTGTCCAGGAGCAGCTGGGAAACTGAGGCCGGCCCCAGCAACCCCCATTCTTTCCCGCCGCTGGATTTTTGTGTTTTGTTTATTTCATTTTCTTCCTCTTTTCCATGTGCCTTTCCGTCAAGGAACGCTGCTGCTGACTCACTGAGTGCCGGCTCTTCCTTGTCCCGCCTTATTAAGCCCACTCCCATTTTTATTAAATGTGTGTGTCCAAGCATCGTGAGGAAATCTGGAAGGAGAGACACCATGTTGTTGATAGAAAACATGCTGTTTTCTTCTTTCTACATTTTTGCATTTTCTGATTCCTTTTTATAATAAGGTTTGAAAATGAGAAAATACAGTTGTGGGTTAAGGAAACACAGCAGTGCCGTCTGGGACAATGAGCTCTAATATGAGAATGCGGAGGTGGGGGTGAGGGAGTCCTCTGCCCTCCAGTTGCTAAGTGACCCTAGGCAAGTCCTTCCCCTGCCTGGGCCTCAGTCGCCCCATCTATTTAATCAGAAGGATGTGCTAGCTATTCTTCATCCCCGACCCCCACTCCACCCCACCCATGTACCCACCCTGCTCTGTGCCCCGGAAGTTGGCCCCTGTGGACTATAGACACACTTGCTGGCTGGCTCCCCGGTCCCAGCATGTGGGAGGAGAGAGAAATGGCAATATTTCTTCCCCGCTGCCTTCCTTCTTTGGGTCTCCTTTCTGGCAGTAGCTCAGCCCCTCCGTGACGACAGCTCCTGCGGGGTGGCCCCTGCTTTACGTCCTCCAGTTCTCAGTGGAATCCCCGTGCCCTGCTCTTACCCCTCCACCCCAGCCTTCCACTGTTGCTCTTCCCTGAGACCTGATGCCTTTACCCCACCGTGTGTCCGCCTCATTAAATCCACCTGAGTTGGAATCCCTTTCCCTGCTGGGACCTCAAGCACCACAGGGGGTTGGTTAGACTATGTAGCAAGTCTTCATTTCCCAGACCACGCCCCCAGGGATTAAAACCTATTAATTTCCCTATTTCTTCATATTTAAACTCATTCTAGCTTTTAAGCTCCCATTTCCACTGAATGTGGGGAAACAAAGTGCAAACATTAACCAGAACAGCCGCTTCGCTCAAGGCTTCTTTCAGTAAACGCCCTTTGTCTTCAGATTCCACAGGCGCACACGCACACACGACACAGGCCACCCAGAGGCGAGCCAAGCCGGGGGGGTGGGAGGGGCTCACACACCACACCAGCCTCTGCAGAGGCCTGACGGCTGTCTGGCCAGGAGTGGTCCTCAGCCCTCACCGGCCTCTTGAGTTTGGGTCCCCCGATTGCTGCTGCTGCTGCAGGAACTGCAGGTTGGCCAAGGCCCCTGATAATTCCTGAGATGCTGAAGCCCACTCAGGACAGCGTCCACTCTCAGCCACATGCACACCCTCTCTGGGGGCTTGCGGACTCCAGCCTGCCCCTCTACGCCGAGCCGGGGTCGCTGGCCTCGCTGAGGCTGTCCTCAGGCCACTCCATTTCTGTGCCTCCCTCGGCCACTATGCTCCACCAGTTGGGCACCACATCGGGCTTCTCATGAGGCCTTTTCTGGGATCCCTGCAACCTTGACTGGGGTTGCTGTCACCTGGGAGGATGGGGTGCTGGACACATTCTCGGGAACCCAGTCATTCTAAACCCTAACCAGAGCCCCTCCGTCTGGTCCCTCCACACTCACTAACTGACCTCATCTCCTTTAGCACAGGAGAACACTCTTCATCCACACCGATTCTTCCCCACCCTGTGGTTTATGGTGTAAATTGTGTGCTCAGGGTCCCTTTGGCTTTGTGCGTGATAGGCCAAGCCAGGCTTTGAGAACTGAAAACAAAACAAGCAAACAGAAACATTTTTCTCTCTCCTGCATCTGGCTCTTGCAATCAAAAGCCACAGCTTTCAAGAGCACTTTGGAACTCAAAACTCTAAAATCTGGCTTTCAATAGGCAGCTTCTCGGGGATCCTCCCTCCCTTGGGGTCTCAGCCTCAAGGTCCCCTGTTAGTAACAGGGATAATTTTCGATGTCATTTGTAGCTGTGACCATCTCTGAATCATTCACTTAATCAGTTAAAAAATATTTCTTGGGTACTGCTAGGCACCAGGTGTTCTGCTGGGCACTGGGGGTGCAGTAGTGAATTGAAACAGACACGATCCACGTCTTTGGGGAGCTTGGAGCCTCCTGGGGAAGGCAGGTGCTCGTCAGAAGAGAGACAGTAATGAAGATAAAGTGCCAACGTCATAAAGTGCTGTGACGGAAAGGCACTGGGGCTGTGAGGGAAAGAACAGAGGAATTTAACCTAGCAGGGAGTTTGGGGGAGGCTGAGCTCTGCAGGACAAGCAGGAGCTTAGCCACTCAAAGAAAGAAAACCAGAGGTTCAAAGCAGGAAATGCCAAGGGCCCTTGGTGGCAGAGAGAACAGAGCCCATGAGAGGTTGAGAGGAACAGAGAAGTGGAAACACACTCCAGGCCCAGCTGGGTGTACAGGGTCTTGTGGGCAACTGAAGAATCCTGACTGTATCTTTTTATTATTATTATTAAAGTATAGTTAATTTGCAATATTCTATTAGTTTCAGGTGTACAACATAGCTATTCAAAATTTTTATAGATTATACTCCATTGAAAGTTAATATATATTATACGTCAGTGGTATCTCAATAAAAGTTCTTAAAAAAATAAAATAAAATAAACTCTTGATCAAAAAAAAAAGTTAGTATAAAATGTTGGCTAAGAACAAACATGTGGACACCAAGGGGGGGAAGGGGGTGGGGTGGGTTAGGGTGCGATGAACCGGGATTGGGATCGCTATATACACATTACGAATAAGAAAAAAAATTCAAATTCTACACTTGAAATATATGCAGTTTATTGTATGTCAATTATATCTAAACAAAAGTCCTTAAAAAAAATAGGGCACTAGAAAAAAAATGTTGGCTCTATTCCCTGTGCTCTACAATATGTCCTTGCAGCTTATTTATTTTATACATAGCAGTTTGTATCCTTTAATCCTCTAGCCCTATCTTGGTAGCAGTGGGAAGCAGGGGTGGGGCAGTGTCTCTGGATGTCTACACGTTTCCTCTGGGTCAGGCCTAGACAGAGGCCAGAGAGGAGATGCGGAAACTAGTTAGGAAACTTTAGATCACACCAGAGACAGCAGTCCCTGGAATTAGCACAGTGGTGATGGGATGAGGAAACTTGGATAGACTCAAAAGCTGCCGCAAAGTTAAAAGTGGCGGGACTTGGTGATGGATTCGACATGGGGGTGGGAGTGAGGGAAAGAGAAGATCAGGGTCCTTGTTCTGCAGGAGTGCATTGGAAGTGGACAGGTAGTGGCATGGTTGGCTGAGACGGGAATTCTGACACAGGACCATGTAGGGCAGGAAGGTTGTTTTTAGAGGGTTTGGGGCAGGCTAGGTGTGAGGGTCCCATGAGACATCCAAGGGGAGGCGCTAATTAGTAAAGTGGATTTGTGGATTTGCACTCAGCAGGTGTTGCGATCTCGAGATGCTTATTGGTGAGTCGTCTACATACGGACAGCAAGAGCGAGAAGAGTAGACAGAACCCAGAGGAACCACCCCCCCACCCCCCCCCACCCCACCCCCGGTTTGAAGGCCTGGTGGCAGAGGATAAGACTGAAGAATCCAAACAGCAAATTCAACTGTAGGGTAGAGACAGTACAAAGAAAATAGAACTAACAACCAGAATGCATAACAATCAGAATGCAAAAATGCAGGACTGACTACAAATAATGAGGCATGAAACGTACCCCCAGTTATCAGAAATGAGTATTAAAGCCGAAGATACACAATATGTTAAAATGATGTATTATGAATAACCAGGATCATAATCATCTGCCTGTAAACATCCCAAATTATTTCCCCCCAAAATGAGATATATGAGAGGAAGGAACAGCATAGGATGGGAAATCAAGATTTTTGTATTTAAAATGACCTCTGGTGTAATAAAAGCAAGAGCTCTGACTTCTAACCCACCGAAGAAAACTAATTCGAGAAAGCATGGCTCATTAGAAACAAAATGACAGGAGTAAACCAAACATAATAGGAGACACAATAAATTGTGCACAGATGAAATCATTAAAGACTTAGACTGAATCCTAAACCCAAATCCAAATTGTTAGACTTCACAGTGAGGTTTTCCTGATACTGGATGGTAGTTCGCTGGAGGACCCAGGAATACCAAATTCTGTGGTGCCAACCACCCCTTCTCATGAAGTTCCCAAGAGACAGACTCTCCAAAAACAAAAGAAAATAGAAAATAAGTTTCCCAAATACCAGCACAACAGTCCAAAGCAATCATATTCCAATAAAGAGCTTAAAAAAGAAAAAGAAAAGAAAAAAACAAGTTTCCACGTTATTATGATGAGGCTTGAGCCATAACAAAGACAAAGGTCACCAGTTCATGGGTTGCTGGATACAACAACTAAAAAATACAGGATGCCCATTTACATTTGATTCCAGATAAACACCAAATAATTTTTCATTTTTTAACTTTTTTAAATAAAAATGACATTTACTTAGCTTTGTTGTTTTTTTTTCCTGGAGTTTTCTGGAGCCACAAGTGTGCCTCCTAATAGTGCCTCTGGATTGCAATCACAGAGGTGCCACATGGGCTCAGATCAGAGAGAGTCTATTGAATAACTTTCTGTCTTAGTAACAGCCCTTCAGAGCACAGTCTCTAGAGCCAAACAGACATGAATTGGAATCCAGAGGCTCCCACATTCAGGAGCTTTGTCACCTTAAGCCAGTATTCTATGGACCTCAGTATCTCCATCTGTAAAGTGGAAATAATAATACCTACGTGATAGAACTATTGCAAAAATTACCAAACACACCTAAATTTGATATCTAACTCTCCCCTTTGCTCTTACTAGTTATGAGATTTTAGAAAAATTGCCTGACCTCACCAAGCCTCGGTTTCTCACCTGAAAAAGAAAAGATATTAATACCTAACATGCACAGTGTTTTTTTGTTTGTTTTTTAGCTCTTTATTGGAGTATAATTGCTTTACACTGTTGTACCAGTTTCTGCTGTACCACAAAGTGAGTCAGCTATATGCATACATATATCCCCATATCTCCTCCCTCCCGTGATTCCTTCCCACCCTCCCCATCCCAATCCTTTAAGGCATCACCCATCATCGAGTCGGTCTCCCTGTGTTATGCAGCAGCTTCCCACTAGCTATCTATTTTACATTTGATAGTGTATATATGTCAATGCTACTCTCTCACTTTGTCCCAGCTTCCCCTTCGCCTCCCCTGCAAGGCTGTTTTGAAGATTAAGTGAAATAACCCAGTGTCCCCAATATGGGACGCATCCCTGAGGTTCACATTTACTTAGCTTTGGAGAAATATGTCATGCAATAAATGACAAAACAACAATAACAACAAAATAAAACCCCCCAAAACTGACATGTGATAGATCATCTTCAGGCACAACAGCATTTATTAATGAATACTAAAAATTAACTTTATTATTTTTGTCTGCTCTTTCCCCAGCTCTAACTACTTATTTTTGGAAGCTTGAGTTTCTAAGAAAATTCCACAGCTGTCCCAGCCCCTATGATGTGAGTGAGGTTAAGATCCCATTCCCATCATAGGGAAAGAAATTTCTATCCTTGGGGATACTGAGCTAGACCTCTAGGAACTTACAAAAAAAAAAAAAACCACAGGTGCTTTCATTAGGATCCTTCTAAAATGGGGAAAATGCAGGCACCATGCATTGAAACATGATCCAGTTTGGATACATAAGTATATTTTCAGCATAACTATGTCTCATGCAAGATTTGGGATATACTTGAGCTAAGAAAGTATCATCGTTTATTTGAAATTCACGTTTAACAGGGTGTCCTGTATTTTATGTAGCAAGCCAGCAGACCAGAGCAGGTGTAAAAAAACAGAGATCCAGGAAAGAGGGAGATGGTACCCACTCACCCATGTGAGGCAGGACATGGAATAGCTGGTGACCTTCCCACTAGTAAAAGTGTACTCACCAATCTGCAGTCTGGCCAGTGAGGTCGGCAACTCCTTCTGAGAAAAAGTCAGATGAGCCAAGGGCAGCAGCTTTCCCTCCCTGTGCTCAAATCAATGCTGTTTACAAAAAGCCCACATCCAGTGAAATGTCACAGGAAGGTTAAAAGTGAGGAGATTTCCAGATGACTGGTGGTGGTATACAGATGCTTGCTGAGATGGTCAAAGGAAAAACACAGGAAAATCGATATGAGCATGTAAACCAGAAAGGAACCCAAATCACATGCTCAAAACCTTGCGGTAAAAAGTAATACTGGTGAGCTGGGTGGAGCTCGTACCGACTCACAAGAGCTGAAATTTGGGAGCTGGTTATTAAACCATTGATAGCTTGAAATTGGCCTTAGCAAGCGTGTTTACACCATGGAAACTGGCAGATGTTACAAAGCAGGAAAAAAAATTTGAGCTGGTGGGTAAACATTTGTTGGACTGACAGCACCAGAAGTCACCAAATAAGAAGAAGTAAATCCCTGGGTCAGAAGTGGTCAGTACCTCACCCATATCCATGGGACTCCAGTCTCTGCATCCAGCAGGGCAGGGGGGTAGGGAGGGCAGTGGCTCTTGCTCCCAGAACTGCCCACCCTTAGCAGGTTGGAAGTGGCAAGGAACTTACAAACCCTCCGGCAACAGCCCTCAACAAATGAGTCTCTTGGAAGTTGGTATATACACACCCCAGATCCCTCACCCCTTGGCTGGAGTAATTCTGAGCTCTGTGCTTTCCATCTTTAATAGTTTCCCCAAAGGCCTTCAGAGGGAGGGAGATGTCTTTATCACTCACACTGTGTGCCTGACCAAAACAGAGCCTGGAGCAGAGAAAGGCTTATTGCAAGGCCATGCAAGGAGATGGGTGGCTCGTGCTTTTTTTTTTTTTTTTGGGGGGGGGGGGTACGCCAGGTTCAATCATCTGTTTTTATACACATATCCCCGTATTTCCTCCCTTCCTTGACTCCCCCCACCTCGAGTCCCCCCACCCTCCCCGCCCCAGTCCTCTAAGGCATCTTCCATCCTCGAGTTGGACTCCCTTTGGCTCGTGCTTTAAAAACCCTGAACTCCCTGAAAGCTTTCAGCAAAGGCCTCTTATAGGAGAGGTGACGGAGGGGCGTGGTGAATTGTTGCAAACTTCTCGGTGTCAGATCCTTTGTTCTTCAGGTCAGGTCACAGTCAGGTCATGGATGTCCCTATAAATCTCCACCAAAACAAATGTTACTCTCTGCACTGGCAAGAAAGGGCACGGTCCCAAGGCTCAACTTTTGCCCTCCGAGGTCCAGGCCCAGGCTGAGAGGAGGGGGTCCCTGCGGGGGCTGGGTTACCCTGCCTGGGCGCGCTCTCCCAGCACCCAGTCTGGGTCCTCTCACCAGTGCCCAGGCCCGGCTCAGGAGACAGATGTCAGCTGGTGGTGCCCTCAGGGCCAGGTCCCCAGACCCTGCCCAGCCATCATCACTGAGGCAGCCAGGCACCCAGGACCCCGCCAGCCCCTGGGCTTTTCATTTAAACTGGAGAGAATCATTTCTATAGGATCAATAGGAATACGTGTTGTAGCAAATACTCATCAGGTTAATTCCCTGCTCACAACTGCCCTTCTTTGCGGATAGCCCCAACCACAGAGCTGGACCTGAAGTCATGATGTGCAATGTCCTTGCAACTTAACCCTGACCTCTGGCCACCTCCTAGCGGTAGACACGGATCTACACTGTACCAAGTTGGGAACCTTGAACGGAGGGACTGAAGCTGGTTGAAGCTCTTACCTGAACGGCAGTGTCCACATACTGCAGTCACTGAGGCCTCCATGGACTGCGATTCACAGATACAGTCACAGCCATTAGGTCACAGAGCGGGGGCTGGGGAAGAGGCCCACCGCAATGCCCTCAAGACCTGGGCCCAGCCAGTGGGTGGCCCGTGGTGAGGGCTCTGCGGGACACAGCCCCAGCCTGTCCCTGGGCCCTCCAGCTCACTGGCCGGCCCCCAGGCTGAAGGGCCTGGAGGGCCCCGGGGAGAAGGCCACGATCCACCCCTCACCACACTCTGTGCCCCAAGGACCCCTGCGAGCTGACTGTTGGCAGAGAGGAACCTCCAGCCGCCTCGCTCAGGGTCTCGCGATAACAGTCTCACACTAAGGGCTGCACGCCCCGCCGCCCCTATTACAATACTTTCACCTTCGTAAATCTTTACTCGTTTCCACACATTTTGTTGTTGTTGTTTAAAAAATTATTTATTTATTTATTTTTGGCTGTGTTGGGTCTTCGTGGACTTTCTCTAGTTGTGGAGAGCACAGGCTTCTCATTGCAATGGCTTCTCTTGTTGCAGAGCACAGGCTCTAGGCACATGGTCTTCAGTAGTTGTGGCACGTAGGCTCAGTAGTTGTGGCTCATGGGCGGTAGAGCACAGGCTCAGTAGTTGTGGCTCTCGGACTTAGTTGCTCCATGGCATGTGGGATCTTCCTAGACCAGGGATCGAACCCATGTCCCCTGCATTGGCAGGTGGGTTCTTAACCACTGAGCCACCAGAGAAGCCCCTCTTTCTCCCTCCCTCCCTCCCTCCCTTCCTTCCTTTCTTCCTTCCTTCCTGCCTTCCTTCCTTCCCGCCTGCCTTCCTTCCTTCCCACCTTCCTTCCTTCATCCTCTCTCTCACTTGCCTCCTGGCCAACACCCCCCTCTGCCCCTTTAGTGGGCTTTTACAGGTCTAGGTGTCTTATAGGGATTTACAAGTAGCTGAGTCTTAGATTTACCAGTTCTACTGATTTTCATGTTTTCTGTCTCAGTTTTTACCTTTACTTTTAATTCTCTCCTTAGGTTTATCTTGTTGCTTATTTTCTAGCTTCTTGAGTTGGATGCTTCATCAACTTTCAGTCTCCCCCATTTAATAACACAAACATTTAGAGCCGCGGGAGTACTTTGTTACATTCCGCAGGTTTTGCTATGTGGAGTTCCAGTTGTCATGTTCTGAATGGCCTATAATTGCAGGTTTGTTCCCTCCTTTGATTTATTTAGTAATAAATTTCCAAGTGGTTTAATTTTTTCTCTGTTTATCCTTTTGTTTTTAATTTCTGCTTTCTTATTGCTTTGTGGTCAGATAATGTGGCCAGGAAAAAGACTGCTTGTTAGTGCCTTGGAGGTTGTCTAGAACGTCATCTGCTTCTGTCAGTCCCTTACAGATGCTTGAATGAAATATCTTTTCTGCTTGTATTTATTTTTTTTAATAAATTTTACCATTTTAACCTTTTTAAAAAATATTTATTTATTTGGTTGCACCGGGTCTTAGTTGCAGCAGGCTGGCTCCTTAGTTGTGGCATGCAAACTCTTAGTTGTGGCATGCATGTGGGATCTAGTTCCCTGACCAGGGATTGAACCCAGGCCCCCCACATTGGGTGCACAGAGTCTTAACCACTGCGCCACCAGGGAAGTCCCCTGCTTGTATTTACTCATGACACGGAACTTATTTTTTCCAAGCTGACATTCCTTGGAGCACGAATCTTGCAAGTAGCTCTGGGGATTCCAGTGCCATCAGCACGGCCCCAGGGAGCCTCAGGCAGAAGCACTGTGGACCTTGGCTCTGCTCAGTGGCTCCTGAGAGTGGGGAGCAGATCTCGCCTTTTCTCCCAACACCTCATACTACCTCGAGGAGCTAGTGTTCCATGGAACATATTTCAGAAAATTCTGTTTTAAGGTTTTTTTCTTGAGTCAACTGTTTATGAAGGGTCCTGGTACAGGCATACCTCATTTTTATGGCACTTTGCTTTATTGTGTTTCCTACCAATTGAAAGTCTGTGGCAACCCTGCCTCAAGTAGTCTATTGGCGTCATTTTTTTTTAACAGCATTTGCTGACTTCATGTCTCTGTGTCGTGTTTTAGCAATTCTTGCAAAATTTCAAACTTTTATATTATTATCATATGGGTTATGGTGATCTGTGTGATCAGTGATCTTTGTCTACTTGTGGCGAGCAGGTGCACGGGCCTCTCTTGTTGTGGAGCACGGGCTCTAGGCTCGCGGGCTTCAGTAGTTGCGGCAAGTGGGCTCAGTAGTTGTGGCTCTCGGGCTTAGTTGCTCCATGGCATGCGGGATCTTCCCAGACCAGGGATCGAACCCGTGTTGCCTGCATTGGCAGGCAGATTCTTAACCACTGTGCCATCAGGGAAGTCCCTGACCAGTGATCCTTGATGTTACTATTGTAAAAAGATTACAACTCGCAGAATGCTGAGACAATGGTTAGAATTTTTTAGCCATAAAGTATTTTTAATTAAAGTATGTAGACTGTTGCTTTAGACATAATTGTGTGACTATGGCACACTTAATAAAGTACACTATAGTGTAACCCTAACAAGGGAACTTCTTGGGGTGGGGGGTGGGGAGCACCCCATCACTGTATGACCATCCTCCAGGGATGCTTGGGAGGGGATGCTGGCACGGGGAGAGAAGCTGGCCTGAATGTCATCAGACGTCTCTGAGGGTGTTCCCTGGCGGTCCCTCCAGGGAATGGAGGGCTCCGGGGTTCCACTGCAGGGGGCAGGGGTTCGATCCCCAGTTGGGGAACTAAGATCCTGCATGCCGCACAGCATGGCCAAAGTAAATAAACAAATAAAATAAAATATAAAATAATAAAGAATTCTCTCCAAGCCTGAAGGATTCAGATTCACAGTGACTCTGATCTTCCATCCCACCCCCCAACACAACGATAATTGCTGACTCCACAGGCCAAGACACACGTTTTCATTTTCAAGGAAACTGTTTCTGCACATTCTGGGACCTCTTCTCCACGCCTGCTTTTCCAGCTGTCAGCAGCATCTCTCAAGATGATCAGAGTGAGAAGGGAGGGAGCAGAAAGCGGATCTGACCTCACTTGCATGATTGGTCTCTGACGTGCACAGGCCTGAGACTGGCTGCCCAGACAGGTGTGTCTGCATCCCTCTCTCCCCTCCTGTTGCCATGGTGAGCGACCTGTCAGGTCCCAGGCATGAAGTAGATGCTGGGAGAAGGCTGCAGGCTGGGAGACCATTCAAGACGTCCATTAGAAGCATTAACGAGCCTGGCCTTCCCTCTCTCCATAATGGACTAAATGTTGGCCTGCCCCACTAATGGGTGCTTGGCCACAAAGAAACCTAAAACAGCTAATGCCCTGTTCCTTATTATCTGGGTTTCAATGACAGAGGAAAGGCTTTCATTATCATCTCCATTTGCAGACTTACAGATGCTTGAATCACTCGATCCTGGGCCACTCCTGGTCATGAACATGAAAGAGGCTATGGGACTGGGAACAAAAAAACATTGTCAGCATTATCAACAAACACCATCTTTGGCTTTGGGGACACATCAGAGCAGATTCTGAACCACCTGTTAACTCCCAGTAGGGCCAATAATGCCTTCAATACTGGGTTGCAGGCTTAGAGAAAATGGGCTGTCACATAAATGGCATACAAGTTACAATTTACCAAGGACTCCTCCTCAGCAAAGTATACCAGGAGCTGTCTTTGTGTACAGGACATTCAAGAGGGTGGTGGGGTACAGTGAGTAGGACTCTGCTTGGCTGGGGGCACTAGGACTCCCGCCAGTGCAGAGTAGGGTCCTGGACAGAACCCAGGAAGCCCTCAGTGAGCACTGGCTGAGCATTTTCCCCCGTCTGAGCTAGGACTTTGGGTTTTCTCTCTTGGGGAGAAGGCAGCATACTCTGTATTGTGGAGAAAAGGGGAAAAAAATACTGGTGACAAAAAGGACAGAATGGGGACATTCTTAGGACACTTGTCAAAGTTCCTATTCTTCTTCTTCTGTGCATGTGACAGGCCTGTACTTCCTTGACCCCTGAAGTTAGGTGTGCCATGAAACTCACTTTGGACAATGAAATGTCAGTAGCATGAATATTTATCATTTCAGAGGAAGTAAAAGAATAAGGTGGAAGCGATATTTGAAGAGACAATGGCTGAGCATTTTCCAAAACAAATGAAAGACACTAATCCATAGATTCCAGAGGTCCAACCAATAAATATAAGGAAGGAATAATTAAAAAGAAATCCACAGGTCGACATCATAGTGAAACTGTAGGAAAACCAAAGGTAGAGAAAAGTTCTTTGAAACAGACCTATGAAAATACATAGATTAGCTTCAAAAGAAGTGAGGTAACCATGAGATTCTGAATTCTCAACCACAGGATAGAAGTTAGAAGAAATTGGGCTCCGCTTCAAAGTGAAGAAAGAAAAGAACACAACTACTCTCAGCAAAAACACCTTCCAAGAATGAGGGTGAAATAAAGATGCTTTCAGACAACCGAAATCAAAAGAGTTTGTCAAGAGGAAATTCTGAAAAATGAAAACTTCCAGCAGAAACAAAGTGATGTCACGTGGTGAGTCTGAGATACAAAAGCAAACAGACATAAATGTGAGCACAAGCGTAAGCAAACTTTGACACTAGCGATACTGTCTTGTGAGGTTTTTTTTTTAATTAGGCTTTAAATTCAGGGAACAATAATATAATAAGTCAGGAGGCGGGCTTCCCTGGTGGCGCAGTGGTTAAGAATCTGCCTGCCAATGCAGGCGACATGGGTTCAATCCCTGGTCTGGGAAGATCCCACATGCCGCAGAGCAACTAAGCCCGTGCGCCACAACTACTGAGCCCACTTGCCACAACTACTGAAGCCCGCGAGCCTCGAGCCTGTGCGCCACAACAAGAGAAGCCACAGCAATGAGAAGCCTGTGCGCTGCAACGAAGAGTAGCCCCTGCTCACTGCAACTAGAGAAAGCCCATGCACAGCAATGAAGACCCACCTCAGCCAATAAATAAATTAGTTAATTAATTTTAAAAAAAAAGTCAAGAGGGAAGTAAATGAATAGAAAGCCCTGTATTATCCAGGAAGAAAGTTAAATAAATATTAACTTTAAGTCTTGATAAATTATCTATGAATAGAAATGATAGTGAAAGAAACAGAAAGTTTTTAAAAATGTCTATTTAAAATAAGGGAAGAAAGGAGAAAAAACGAACCAAAGAGTAGTCTAGGAAGCACAAAATAAGGTGGTAGACTTAAACCTAAATATATCAGAAATTATATTAAACATGTAAGTTTAAAGACAGGTAAATGATAAATTAGGAGTTTGGAATAAGCAGATACAAACTATTGTATATAAAATAGATTAAAAAACAAGATCCTACTATATAGCACAGGATACTATATTCAATATATTGCAATAAACCATAGTGGACAAGAATATGAAAAAGAATACATATTTACAAAATGTATAATATGAATCACTGTTGTACACCAGAAACTAACACAATATTGTAAATCAACTATACTTCAATTAAAAGGAAAAAAAAAAAGACAGGTCAATGACGACATGTCACCCACAGCTTTCCCCAAGCCCATCCCGTCCGTTGAAAGTGACAGACAACAAGCAGCCTCTTGCTGATGACTCACTGCCCATTGTGACCATCCGTGACTGTCCCGCGACATCACACAGTGTGAGTCAGAGGCGAGGGCAGGCTGGCACGTACCTTCTCCACCTCCCCAAGGGGCCGCTGTGGGCTCTTGCATCTGCTCCGTGTAGTCCTTCCGTCTCATGGGCCATTTGATGCCTATCTGTTCTCTGTGCAGCTGCTCCTAACAGCCTGCTGTCCTTCTTCCAACCCGATGCTCGTAGTCCCAGAGAACAGGGAGCACGAGTGGTTCTGACCTGCGCCGACAGAGTTCCACGGGCCAACGCTGGCACAGAGGAATGCTCCTTCCTTCTGACCAAAGGGCTCTTCCATGAAGGGCATTTCACTCTGACTCTGGGCAGCGGGCTACTCTGCTTCAAGAACGATTTCCCATGGAGCCAGAAGCCTTAGAAATTTGCCCTTACGACCCTCACCACCGAATCCCACTCAGCAGATTTCAGTACCACCTGGCATCATGCAGGAGAAAGAATCCCAAGAAAGCCAAAAAGATGGCCAGCTGCAAATACAACGCCTGCCATGTGGTCCCCATCAAAAAGCTGGAGGAGCACGAGGCAGCCTGTGTCAACAGAAGCACAGTGGAGGATGAAGACAGCTTGAGCCCCCTGAAGGTCAGCCTCCTGAGTTCACAGCAGAATGGAAACACCCCTCCAGTGTCCCCCTGTCTCCCTAACCCCAACGTCTGGAATGCTGATAACACGAATTGCCGCCCCACGTTTGTCCTTAAGACTTTTATTCCCCAAAAGCTTGTTTGTGAAAGCGACACAAAAGAGTCAGAGACAGAGGACCACACCCCATCCCTGACCACCCCCGAGAAGGGCATCGGACCAGGACAGTAAACCGCCAGCAGCAGAAAGGAGATATGGGCCTCTTCAATGCATGAAAGAGATGCAACTCAGCAGAATAAAAGGCGTACGAAGTAAATTATGCAGCGATGCTTTTTTTTTCTTTCTTTTTTGACCTAACAGATAGGTTTAATAACACTCTGCTGGCAAAAATGGGTCAAAATGGGCACTTTCATAACATTGATGAGAGAATGTAAGTTGGTAAATGTCCCTAGAGGGCAATTTGACAATAGCTATAAAAATTCTCAATGTGATGGAAAAGGAATAATTCCACTTCTGGGAATTCACCCTGTTAACATATTCACACCTGTGGACAATGAGGTAAGTACAAGGGTATTCATGGTAGCATTATTTGTAACAGCAAAAGGTCAAAAATGATCTAAATATCCATTAGGAGTATCTGATTAAATAAATTATGGTGTAACCATGTAATAAAATAGTATGCGGCCATGAAAAAGAGTGAGGACACTCTTTCTATAAGACATGGAAAGGCTAAGACATGTTGTTTAAAACTCAGAGACAAGCACACTTTTTCTATAAAGGACCAGAGAGTAAATATTTCAGGCTTTTGAGAGCCATATGGTCTCTGTCACAACTCTTCGCTCTGCCTTGGTAACATGACAGCAGCCACAGGCGATATGTAGACAATGAACGTAAGTTCCAACAACGCTGTTTACAGAAACTGACGATGGGCTGGATTTGGCCTGTGGGCTACAGTAAGCCAAGCCCTGCTTTAACTGATCAAAGCCAAGTCCATGTCACTGTTTTGGTAGACTACAAAGCCTAACATGTTCACCGTCTGATCCCCTACAGAAAATATATGCTGCCCTCTTCCCTAACATCAGCTGCCCCACAGAAGAAAAGTAGATGATTGCAGGACAGGGAAGAGAGAGTTTTTATCTAGAATACCTTTTATATATGAACACACATGAATGCATTATCTGGTCAAAAAATTAAAATACATATTTTTTTAAAACAGCAAAGGACTTAAATCTTTTGAAAGTTTTTCAGGAGGAAATCTTAGCTGTTAAGTTTTTTTTAAGTACTTGTAACTTTACCATCCCTGGCTCCTTCAACTGTTTCTACAAAGTGTTAACATAAAGATTTCTTCTTGGGGAAAAAGAGAAGTTCTGGGTGTTGGCCCTACAAACTCCATGGTTAATAAAATGCTTGGACTAGAGACTTGCCACATAGGAAGTAGGTGAAATAAGAAAGTGGTGTGTAGGGCACATCGCTGCAAACTACAGGCCAACAAGACCAGGAAAAAGAAAAGAGTAATTTGGTTTGGGGTATGAATAAAACAAATTGGCCATGAGTTACTCATTGTTGAAGCTGAGTAAAGGATAAATTTTACTATTGTCTCTACTTTTGTGTAAATGTGTTTATTTTACTCAATTACTATTCTCTATTTTTATATAAATTTGAAATCTTACATAATAAAAAGAGCTTAAAATATATTTTAACATATTTACAATATGTTTTAATATAAATATACATTACATCATACAATATATATTTTTTATAAATTACATATATAATATATTCTAATAAAAATAGTTTTTAAATATATATTTTATATAAATTTGAAATCTTCCATAATAAAATAGTTTTACAATATATTTTAATATATTTTATAATGTATTTAACATATTATAAAAGTATATATTGAGGGAGGGATAAATTAGGAGTTTGGGATTAGCAGAAACAAATTACTATGTATAAAGTACATAAATAACACGGTCCTACTGTATAACATAGGGAACTATATTCAATATCTTGTAATAAACTATAATGGAAAAGAGTCTGAAAAAGTTTTATATATATATATGAAACTGAATCACTTTATTGTATACCAGGAACTAACACAATATTGTAAATCAACTATACTTCAATTTTTAAAAATTTAAAAATATATATTATATATTATGCATAAATGTATATTATATATTATATTTTTAATTAAAAGGTTTAAATACATAAATATATATTTATATGCAACATATATTTAAAATATACATTATGGAAAATTTCAAATTTATATAAAAATAGAGAGATAGTAAGATAAACTAAATGCAATGTGGTATCCTGGGTTGTATTCTGGACCAGGAAAAGATATTAGTGGAAAACCTGGTGAAATACAAATAAAGCCTGTAGTTTAGTTAATGGCATTCTACTGATGTGAATTTCTTAGTTTCTCTAAGTGCACCATAGTCTTTTTAGATGTTAACATTAGGGAAAGCTGGGTGGAAGGTACAGGGGAACTCCTTGTACCATCTATGCAAGTTTTCTGTAAATCTAAAATGATACCAAAATTAAAAATTTAAACACAGAGCAAAGAGTGACACGATGGACACAAGGATAGACTCTCAACGACCTCCTATTGACCTTGGGCAGAGCAGGGATGATAAGCTCATGGGATGGTGTGGAGGATTACGGGATTTAACACATGTAGGATTATTAGGACAGTGTCTGGTACAAAGGAAGCCTTCCGTTAATGCTAACCACTCGTGGTAGTAATGGTGGTGGCATTCAGCAAACAGGAAATGTGATGTGGTAACGGAAAAACTGAGGTGCAAGTAAATTTATAAAATATATAAACAAATTTAATCAACTGAGAAAAATCATCAACATTACATTTAAAATGATAAAACAAAACTTTGAGTAACAAATATGTATATTAAAAATATTTAAATAGCCCCTAAAATAAAAGAAATATTTTTTATATATTACAAACCAGCCAAGAGGAGAAAAGAAACCAGGAGATGACAGAAAACTTCACAAATGCAACAAAGAAAAGAAGAAAAGCAATAGTAAAGAGAAAACACAAAATTAAATGGTAGAAATCAATCCAAATATATCAATATTCATATAAATGTAAAAGGATTTAACTTACCTATTTAAAATTTTTATTTATATTTCTAAATCAAATACATGTCCATTTTAACCAACACTAAGCAATAGAGATGATAGGAAGTACATAACCTGTGTGCCACCACAGCCACCTCCCATGCACGTAACAGACATAACCAATCAATCACAATATTCTTTCCTGAGCTTGGACAATACCTTCAGAATCCTTCTCAATACAAGGCTCCAGGCTGCTGTTACAGAGAAAAGAGAAGTCCCCACTCCTAGGCAGTTTCCCCACTTGGCCCTCTCTTACCCTCATGTCCCAATTCATCATGTTCCAGGAAGAGTAAAGAAATACAGGGACTTAAGAAAAAGTCCTACCTGGAGATCTAGAGGAAAGACCAGGCAAGAGAGGAACGCCTGTTCTAAATTGCTGAGCTGGATCTCAGCCAGCTGTTCCCTCTCTCATTCCTTGCATCTGCAGGGCCTGTCTGCGGGACAGCATCTACAGCAAGCCAGACTCTAGCAGGGACCATCATAAAAACACTTGTTAATGGTGACAGTGACCACAGCAAGCCAGTGCTGGGCTGAGCGCCAGTGACTGAATCACAGAGGAGAGCGGGCTGGGGAAAGGCAGCGCTCGCAGCCCTGGGCAGTGGGCGAACTTTCCAAGTTCATGTTTAAGGATTCCTGGCAAAGGGGAAGCCTGGCAGAAAAGCCATGTGCTCGGGCAGAGGGGGCTCTGGCACAGCCGAGGAAGGAGGAAAGAAAGGGGGGCTACCCTGGGGCCGAGTGCCTTGCAGACTTTAAGTCCCAGCCACAATCCTGAGGGGAAAGCATTGTTTATTTCCAATATACAGGTGTGAAAAGTGAGTCTCAAAGAAGCTAAATAACCTGCCTTGGTTCACAAAGTTAGGAAGTGGCACGTGGCCTAATGAAATTGAACCCATCCACAGCAATTCTACTCCTAAATTTGTAGAAATCAGAAACATGTACATGAGTTTGCCAAGAGATGAGGACAGCTGTTCACAACAGCTCTAGTTATAATGCCAACCTGAAAACGCTCCACCTGTCCTTCAGGAGAAATGGGTACAGTATGGAAATGTCCATGATGGAATATTAAACAGTCATGAGAACATACCAACTATAACTACCCAGTCAACAAGGGTAGGTTCACACAAAGTGAAATTCAGTTTACATGATGTTTTTTTAAAAAGCAAGATAAATCAATGGTGTTTGAATTCAGGATGGTGGTTACCCTTGGCAGAGTAGGGAGAGGTTTCTGGTTTGCTGGTCATGGTCTATTTCTTGATAACCATACTGGTTACCTGAGAGTGTTCACTTTGTGAAAATTCATCCAGCTGTTCACTTGGAATGTGTATTGTCCTGTATGTTGAAATTCCATGGAAAGTCTTGGGAAATTGAACCTATACCTAATGTAGATGCTTTCTCTCTGTTTCTCTCTGATTCCCTGGCTAAGACACAGACAGTTACAAGGAACAGGGCACTGAAGTGTTAGCCTTGACTGGGCTCAAGTCCTGACTTGACCACTTTCTAGTAACTTCTGCTACAAAACAGTCAGCTGAAACATGGACACTAACTTCTCCTTTGCAAGGTTTTTGTGCACAAGAAAGAAATCAGAAAGCATTTTGTAATAATATCACAAGACCCCATGTTTCTGGAGCCCCAAGTGTGTGCCAATGTTCTATGCAACCCCTTCAATGACTCCAGAAGATTACGGACTCTCCCATTTTATAGCCAAGAACTCCAAGGCTCAGAGTAGGAAAGAGCCAGGCTGGGACTCACATCCAGGTCTGTTTGCTGCAAAGGCTGTATCCACGGCTACCAGGAGAGCCCTGCAAAGCTTGCCAGATGTCTTGAGTAACATTCAAGACACAGGTATCGTCACAATGGCTCTGGATTCCGGAATCCTTCTTCCCGCTCATTTCCAACAAAGTTCCGAGTCTCCTAAGTTCCTCCTCCACGTTTTTGAGTTCACAGTACCTTGTTCACTTCCTCAGGGTTCTTTTTTCTTTTTTAATGTTTGTTTATTTATTTATTTGGTTGCGCTGGGTGTTAGTTGTGGCTTGTGGGTTCTTTAGTTGCAGCTTGCTGGCTCCTTAGTTGGGCACAGGGGCTTCTCAGTTGTGGCAATGCAAGCTCTTACTTTTAGCATGTGAACTCTTAGTTGTGGCATGTGAACTCTTAGTTGCGACATGCATATGGGATCTAGTTCCCTGAGCAGGGATCGAACCCGGGCCCCCTGCATTGGTAGCATGGAGTCTTATCACTGCACCACCAGGGAAGACCCCACCTCAGTGTTCTTTAGCTTACACAAGTCTACCTTCCTATTGGCAAGTTATTGCCACATTAATGTTGTGTAACAAACCACTCCAACATTCAGTGGCTTCAAACAGCATTCTTAAAATGTGTCATTTGGGGGTTGGCTAATCTAGGTCCACAAAAAAAAAGCAGACAAAAAAAAATGGGCCACTGCTGCCAATACCTGCAGAGCTCATAATTTTTTCCTATGTGTAAGAAACACAGACTTGACCATATGCTTGACCAAAAAAAAGCAAATTTCAACAGATTTCAAAGATTTGAAGCCACACAGACTATGCTCTCTGACCACAGAAGAATTAAGCTAGGAATCAGCACTAAAAAATGAAGTCTTCTCTACCCCTCTAGTCCTAAGCTGCCCTAGGCTTCTCTCTCTGCCATATCACACCATGGCAGGATGAGATATCAATTAGCACCTACTGCGTAGCAGGCCTGCTGCTCAGAAAGAAGGACATCCCCCAACCACGCCTTTCTGAAGGGCATTTGAGACTCAGGCTCTGCACGTGTCCTTGTCAGACTGTCCCGTTCATTACATACTATGACCTAAATAACTATAGGTCAGCCCTAGTTAATATACAAGTAAAACACCTTCATCCTGACCAGCTTGAGACCACTGGTCTGTATCAGTGAAAAGCTCGATTTTCAACCTATATCGAAACTCAGCTTTAATTGCTTTCAAACACATCCAGCCAAAGGTGGAAACATAAAATCTATCTTAGAGGGGGTTAAATCACTGCCATTACTGCATCAGAGCCTCGGTGACCTCTGGCAATACCTGGAACGCAGAAATGACTCACATGGGGGTCTGCTGAGAAAGTTGCTCATTCAGGCAATCACACTCCCAAGTTAATCCTGGCCTATCAGCTACCCGATCTGAGAGCCTGATTTCCCCACCAACCAGCTTTCCTATTGCTTTCAATATTACAAGGAGGACATTTTTTCCTCTGGATAAGAAAGCATTTTCTTTACAATTGCTGTCTCACAACGGAGCTGGCTGCTGAGTAACAGAGTCACCTCTCCCCATCACTGGAGGAGTTCACCCAAAGGCCAGGCAACTGCTTGATGTGGATGCTGAAGAAGGGATCTGAAAATGAGAAAAATGCTTCAAGGATCTACCAAGAAAGGTCTATGGCCCACTGTACCTGCTGCAAACACACCACTGACCACCAGGTGGCGATAGAGTTGCACCATCATTGCAAAGGCTTAAACAGCCCAGAAGTTTTTCTGAAAGCACCCAAACTCTAATTGAAACAAAACGTAAACAACTCGAAAAGGAAAAAATAAGAATACCATACGATCCATCAATCCCACTTCTGGGTGTTTAGATTGGCAGCTTGGCTTCTTGCTGGTTAATTCCCTCTTGCTTGTCACTCTGGGCTGGAAAATACCAGGCTCTGGATCAGCCGGGATGGGCACGTTCCCCAGTCTGCAGACCCCACTGAAGCACTGTGGCCCCAAATCTCATGGTCAAATCACAAGAGGGGCGCTCAGCACCCTGGCAGTGCGACCCAATACCCTCTTCCCAAGTGAGCTCTTCCCTCCCTGTCCACCTTCTCTCAAACCTCCCCCCTACCTCTTAGCCTACAGCCCAGCCCCCATGCTATTAGTCCCGTGCTGTTTTTCTTCAAAGCCCCTATTGCCTCTGGCTTGTTATGTACATAGATTTGTTTGCCATCTCTAGGATCTAAGCTCCAGGAGGGTAAGGCTGTTGGGGGATGGAGTGGGGTGGGGGTATTTTTCTTTTTTCTTTTTCTTTTGTATCCTGAGCTCCAGAACCATGCCTCACCCGAAGTGCGGGGCAGTGGGGGGAGGGGGGTGCATGCACAGGTTGGAGGGACCCTGGATGCGTGTTTATTTCATGCACAAAGTAGAGAACAGCTCCAGGGCAAGCTAACAGGTCTGCAGTTACTGTGGCCACCTCCCTTGGGGAACAGGGAAGAATCTCAGGATAAGCCCCAAGTGGGTGGGGAGCACTTCAGGGAGGGTGTCACTGGGCAGAAGCCCCTGGCAGGTTGCAGGCCAGTTCACTGTGAATCACCCCCAAGAGTTTATGATGACCCAGGGTGGGGGGAAAGTGGTCCCAAGGCACCTGTGTCTGGGTCTGACATGGGTGTTCCACAGTCAAAGTCTGACCCCTAGAGATAAAGGCACCCCAGCCTCCACCCCCACTGCAGGGCAGGTCAACCATCAATGATGCCAGCCCTGCGGGGAGCAGTCAGTGATAGCACCTGGGTCCCGTAGGTCACCAGGGGAAGGAGTTTGGAGGTGGGCAGAGGGGAGTCCAGGCCAAGAAATCAGCAAAGGCTCAGGGGCATGAAGCAGGTATGGCCCAGCCACAGAACTGGCTGGAGTGTCCAGCTCGGCCATGTGGGTGGCGGAGGCAGGTGGGAAGAGTGGAGGCCCATCTCGGGTCTCAAACAGGGACCAGGATGCAGCCAGACTCAAACCAGGCCTGACTCCGTGTGCCCAGATGGGGGCCGCCTGGGGAGGGCTCTGCCAATACTGAGTGACAGAACCCTGTGTGCAACCTCGACAGGACAGGGGTGTGTCGGAGTCAGGCAGACTTGAACCCTGGTGTCCTAACTCCCAGTGTTACAGCAGGCAGGTAGCTAGGTAAGAGCAGAGAAACGGGGGCAGGGGCCAGGTGGCAGGAAATCACGCATCTTGTAAACAGTGGGGGTCCACAGGCAGACAGAGGAAAGCAGGAACCTCCATACTGACAGGAAACCACCCATTTTGGGTGATAAGTGTCCGGGTAGCAAACAAAGAAAGGTGGGGAAAGGTGGGAATCTCCTTTGTCTGAATGTAACCCATTGCTCATCACGCTATCGTTACAATAAAATTAGTCTTATAGGTAAGAAGTTCCCATCATGCACCGACACCATGACACTTCTGATTTAAGCTAAGGACAAAAGTCCCTCCTGCCCTCAGGAAGATGGAGTTGGGATGAAAATCAGGGACTACGACACCCAAACTCCTCCCTTCCCCAGTGAACATTCCGCCCCTTCACTTGTATGCCCCTCATATCCAGCTTGCCCAAAAAGCCCAGGGCAGCAGCTCCTCACCTTTGCTTAAATAAAGGCTCACTTTAATTTCTTAACCTCCCTGCTTCATCTCCAAATTCTTTCGTGATGAAGAACGAAACTTACATTCACCAGGAACACCAGTCCTCCCCTCTTTAGAGACTGGGGACCCCAGGCAAGAGGACCTGCCCCCCAGTCTCCCTTGGAAACAAGAAGCACTGAAGCAGGGTGGATACCGGCCTGCCCAGATGCTGTCCTGCAGGGAACGGAGACTGAGAGCACAGCCCCCAGGGACGGCCACATGCCCTGTCCGATGGACCCCACTGCTTAAAACATCACTCCCCGACTGAGACCTTCTCAGAGCTGGCACCTGCCCCTTTTCAATCCCCAGGGATTCTTCTCAGCCCCCCACCAAGTGCCACAGTCTGTGCACTGGGCCATGACCAGGGTGGGCCAGAGCCCAGATTGGAACTGCCGCCATGGCCTTGGAATGTTAGGGCCACTGTGGCCAGAAGGTCCTGCCCAGATGCCAGTCACTCCTTGTTTACCTGCATGATCCAGGGGCAGGGGTCATCACAGGCCACTTCAGCCACCCACTGCCCCACCTTCCCCCTACCCCACCCAATAGCCAAGAGTCCTCAAAGCTCTGAGAAACGCCCACTGGGTGCAGAGAACACTGCCTCCAGCACATTGGGTCCCGGGGCAACAGAGTCCAGAGCCCGAGGTCTGGGCTGTGCAGACACGGCTGCACTCTGAGGATGAGGGTGCAGGTTGGCCCCCACATCCCTCAGGGCCCTAAGGACAGTCACCAGGGAAACATGAGCAAGATCCAGGAGGAAGATGGGGTCCAGAGAACAGGAGAAAGACAACTTTTATTTTTTCAAGAAAATGTACCAAAAGGTTGAAGGAAGGAGCACGCTGGCCACGTCCCCTGTCCTAAGCAGGGGTCTGAGATGGGGCCAGGCCTGCGAGGGCTTGGGAGACGCTAATGGGGCTCCCTGTGACACTGAGGGGAGGGCCGGGCCAGCTCAGAGGTGGGACTTTTTTCTGTTAGCACCAGGAACCGCCTGCAGCTGCAGCTGGACTCGGAGACAGGACAGTGGGTGGCCCTGCTCTGTCTCCACCTGAGCAGTCTGGGGAGGGGCCGGCGGCAGAAGGCTCCCTGCAGGCGGTCATCTGAGTGTGATTCTCAAATGCACAGCCTAGACTCGGACCCCCAGCCCCCTGTAAACATGAGAAACGGGCTCGTGACTGCCAGGCCCTAAGACAAGATGAGGGTCCGAGACGTGTGGCTGGGCTTCAGGCGGCCCAGGAGCTGCCGGGCTTTCTCCTGCATGAAGAGCTGGTCCCTGGTCCCCCCGCAGGCCACAGTCTTCCAGGCGCTAGTCATCTGGGAGGAGGCAAGAGGGTCACCATCCAGGCAGGGGCAGCGCGCTCCCAGGGAAGCCTGGCGTCTCTGGTCAGGGAGGGGTGGAGATGTTCCTATGACCCTCCCTCCCTCTAGGAGCCACAAGTCTTTCTGTGCTCACTACACCTTCCTGGTGGACCTGGGGGAGTCACTCCCGTCTCTGGGAGTCCTCAGATATACAGCAAGGAGGCTGGACCAGGACACAAGCTCCCCCACCCTCCCCACCCCCGCCATGTGGCACCAGCCTCCGCGTGAGGGAAAGCTGCAGCCACGCAGGCTGGTGAGAAGCAGAGAGGGGTTGACACCTGCTAATGGTGCGAGGAGCAGGCAGAGCACCCCTTGCCTTCAAGGACACGTCACAGAGGCGATGTCTTAATTACAAGTGGGGCCAGGACACGAAGGAGGGGCTTGGGGGTGGGGGGGCCGTGTCTAGTGCACAGGTTCCCTGAGGCAGTGCCATCGGGACAGAGATGGGAAGCCTAAGTTAATCAGTCAGCAGAGCCACAGAAAAGCATCAGGCAGGGGCAAAGCCTGTGCAAAGGCCCTGAGGTGTGAGGGCACAGAGGAAGGCCCCGGGGGGGTGCACTCACAGGGGCAGGAGTCGGGAAGTGGCCTCGGGGCTTCTGGGCTGCCGGCTTCTCGGGCCTGGCCTGCAGGAAGCCCTCGTTGAGCAGGCTGCTGTCCTCTCTGCTGCCCGACGGGGGGAGGCCGGAGGAGCCTGGTGGGATGTTGGTCGGCTGAAACCAAATCCAAACCAAAGACTCAACGTTTTGCCACAAGCTCTTCGTGGGAGGGAGAAAACCAAACAGCAGGCACATCCTAGTACCACCACCTCCGTCGCAATCTTGGGCAGGACATTACTTCTCTAAGCCTCAGTTTCCTCTTGCAGATGGGAATTCATTTAAAGATTAAGTAGGAAAATAGCTGTAAAGTGCCTTTTTCAGAGCCTGGCACCTAGTAAACACCCCAATAATGCTGGTTCCTTTTACATGAAGGTGATTCCTTCCCGTCCCAGGGAGAGACAAAGATGCTCCAGCTTCTCCTGGGACCAGAAACACCCACGAATACACAGAGCTGCCTGTGTCGACCAGCAAGAATGGGGAGCTGCACAAAGCACCCAGGCCTCCCGGACAGGACTTCACCCTCCTGACAGCCTGCTGGGCTCAGTGCCCTTATTACAGGCAAGAACCTGAGGCTCCGGGACCTAAGAGATGCCAGAGACCAGGTGCTGGTGTCAGGACCCACCCCAGGCCCCCCACTCCACCTCCTCTGCGCTTAACCCCCTGCCCTTTTTTCTTTCTGCTATTTATTTGATTTGCCCGAGGTAATGCCAGCTGCAGGTCTGGCTGGAGAGCACTAAGTCCCCAGCCTGGCGGGGATGCCTGCCCAGAGGGAGGTTTGTCTGCAAGGACTGTGAGAGCCGCAGGCATACCTGCAGGATCTGGTCAGGCAATCCTTTTGTCTCGTGAGCCCCTCCACAGCCCTCACTGTCTGCTACCTGCCACCAGCGAAAGACGGGCTCATCCCATTGTCTGCTACAAGGGATCAACAGCATGGCATGGTTTCTGGGGCCCAGGCTCTGTGTAGGCAGCAGCCCCCTTGCTGGAGCTTGGCCTGGGAACGGGGCAGCACCCATCACCTGGCTATGCCCTAAGGCACGTCAAGGACCCTCTCCTGGGTCACCCGCAGGAGTAGAATGCAAGGGAATTTGCTGGGGACTCAGAAACCACGGCTGTCAACCGTGTTCTGGAAATGCAGCTCTTGCCAACTAAACCTTTCTGTGAAAGACATGAGCAAAGCTGCCTGGATTGAAGCCAGGGGACGGTGCCCAGCTGCCCCCTCCCTACTGAGCCCGACACGCGGAAGCCCAGCCGGAGAATCACCAGACTCCACCTTCAGGGTCCTCTCCAGGCCAAAGGGCTCCAGAGGTGGAAGGCGCCCAGGGAAGCTCCATCCCCCCAGCCTCCTGCCGCTCGGGTGGGGAGTAAGGGGTGGCCTCACAGGACAGCTTCTCTCCCAGACCCCTTACCAAGGGCAGAGCCTTGGGCAGCGTGGACATCACCAGCTTCACGTCCTCGTCCACGATGTCAAGAGCCAAGGACTTGCGGACTTTCTTGATGGGGCTTCGCCGCAGCTGGGGGAGGAGCAGGAGGTGGTCAGGGCGGGTGCTTGAATTCCCCGGGGCCACCGCCCGCACCTGATGACCCCTGTCCCAGCTGCCCTGGTCAGAGAACCAGGTCCTGGTGCAGGGAAGCCTTTGAGCAGGCCTGGCTGGCGAGGATCTTCTGGGAGAGGTATGGGGACCAGGACACTTTGGCCCCATCACAGACCCACAGAGCAGACTGTCCTGCCAGATGCTCAACAGGTATCGGGTCACCAACGCCACCCTCCACCCAACCACACCCCCAAAGGAACCAAACGCAGCCCCCAAGTCTCCACCACACGAAGCACTCCCCTAAACAGCCAAGTTACAGCTAAAACACCCACTTGCTGGTGAGTGACATGGAGATGTAAGACCCCATGGGACACAGGCTGTTACAGGAGTGGCCACCCCTGTGCCTCCTATAAGCAGGTCAGGGGGCAGCTCCAATACCAGGGAGGGGCTCTGAGATTAACATCTACCCCCCAACCCAGCACTGTCCTGCAACCCAGAACCACCTTCAGACACAGACAGGCCAGGGAGGGCCCCACCCACGCTCTGCCTGCACACCCAGGGGCCCAGCCCAGGCGTCCCCCCCAGCCTGGCTGCCCACCTTCCCCACTCACCCGCCACCCTGGCACCCTCTCCTCTTCCCCCTCCCCAGGAGAGTATCTGGGAAGAAAGGGGCCCAAAGACAGGGGACACGGAGTGGCCTGCTGTCAGGAAACCACACAGGCCAGGCAGTGGGAGAGGCGTGTCCCGTACCACCGGGCCCCGACCTCTGCACTCAGCTGTCCCAGAGCAGCGTCCCCGCCCGCTCCCCACCTCACCTGAACCCAGCGGCCCCCACCTGCGCGTGCAGCCCGCACACCCGGCCAGCTCCATCTGAAGGGTTTCCCTTGAAACCCTCTTCACGCCCTTTCTACCCCCTCAGCGCCATGTGTATCGAGTTACCGGGGTGTCTGTCTGCCGTTTCCGCCCACTGAACCCCAGGAGGGAGCGACCACTCAGGGCCTTTCCCACTGCTCTACCTGCCCCCCCCAGCCCAGAGCCCACCTCAGAAGGGTCCAAACAATGCCAAATGACTAAGGCACCCGTTCAAAGGGCAAGAGAGAAGGGTCCCAGGCACCGAGGCCTCACGCCGGTTGCTTTCATGGACAACGACTCTGCTAGAACAAACAGCCGAGGCCACGGCTCCACGTCCCCCGGTGCCTCATGCTGACCAGCTGTCCCCAGACCCACTGCCCGCCCCGCCAGCCACTCACCCCCGCCTTCCTCTTCTGCTTCTCGGGCCTCACTTCATCCTCGGTGATGAGCTCAATGCCGGCCTCGGAGCGCAGCACCTCCTTCAAGTCCTCCTCCAGGTGCGGGGTCTGGGGCTACGGGTAGAGGGGGGCATACCCATACTCACGGGGGCGGCGGGGCAGACCCAGCCACACCTCGGCTGCCCCGGGCAACACAGGGAGGAGGCCCGGGGCCGGGACGCCACCCTCACGCACAGTGTGCATGGCCATTCACCGTCCTGCCTGGGACACTGGCCTCAGTCCACTGAGGGCCTCGCAGGCCAGGAGCGTTCCCACTCCACCACAGCCACCCTCACACAACCCGGGGAAAGAGCTGTCATCTTCCGCAGGGCAAGAGCGCGAGAGCCCACCCCAAGGCCACACAGCGGTGAGGTTAGAACCTGGACACACTCAGAGCCCAGACTCCTTCACCCCTTGGTCCCCCACTAAAGGGGATGTCGATTTCCCTTTCTCGGGCCTGGGGGCTCAGGGGGCAGAGGCCAGGGGAGGGAGAGAGCTACCGAGCAGCAGTCAGAGAGCACCGTGACACCTGAGAGGCCACTCTAAAAGCCCCCACGTACTTGAAGTGTCGCTGCCAAGGTCCGATTCGCCCTCTCAGACATGCCTGAGAGCACACAGACATCTCAGTACCGGGAGCCGAACCCCACTCGGACAGGAAAGGGCAGTGTGGACTGGGGCCTGGCCTGGGGCCTGTGCAACTCGGCCAGCTCCATCCCAGGACGAGGAGACCACAGCCCCACCACCTGGGCCTCACCACCTGGACCCCACGTGGTGAGCGGGGAGGGGAGCTCGCTGCAGGCTCTGTCCGCAGGCAAACGCTTCTCCACGACCTGCCTTTCCCCCACCTTCAGCTGGTTTCTAAGACACAGCCTGTTTCAGAAAACCCAGGGTTTTCTGAAAAAAGTTCTCTTTTGCCCTTGGAGAAAGCAGGACCGTCTCATGAAGTGGGAGGAGTCAGGGGGAGGGGAGAAGGGCCATCCTCACCTGCAGGGGAAGCACCCCAGGAGGTGCCCCCTCCCTGCCCAGCCGTCTCCGGCCCCCCCATGAGTGCCTTCCCGTGTGTTGCCAAGGCATGGCAAGTTGGTCAAAAGGCTTAGAGTTGAGGAGCGATCCGCCACTTTCCCGAACCAGCCCCAGGGGCCGAGCAAGTCCTTCGCCATCCCGACGCCTGCGCGTGTTCTGCCCGGCACGGCCACGCGCTGAGTATTCAGTCACTTCAGCGTTCACATGCTGAACGCCAGCCTCCACCACCCGAAACTCCCAGCTTCACCAGGACACCCCCACGGCTCCAGCACCAGCCAGCACCGCCTGGCCCGTGGCAGCTGCTCAGGAGACATCTGAGGAGCTCGTAACTCCACCTCGGGGCCCTATTTATAAAACTAGCGTACCTGCAACTTCTCAGGGCTGTAGGGAGAATCTAACGAGACCTCAGAGGGACAGGGAGCGTGAACCCTAAAGGGCTGGAGGACCGGCCCAGCCACACCACGTACCAGGGGCTTTAGTGGTCCGTACTTCTCCAGGGCGTTCTTGAACGGGGTCGGCGTGTGGGGAGTGTTGTCCATGGAGTACTTCTGGTCTGGGGTTACAAACCTGCCAGGGACAGAGGAGGAGGCTTCGCAACGGGGCTGGGGGCAGGCACCAGCCGCTCTGCTGCAGGCTGTCCATGACTCCCATGCCCTCCACCTGACCTCTGCCCTCAGCAGCAGGGAGGCAACCCCGGGACATGGTCTCTTCCCATCACACCTGCCCGCCCGCCCACCCACCTCCCCACTTCCAAAGGGAGTTACGGGGGCTGAGAGGAAGGGCCATCCTCAGAAACAGGAAAGAACAGGGAAGAGTCGGAGAGGGTCCAGGAGACCCGAGTGGGTAGGAGAGCGGCAGAGAACGCTGCTGTCACTAGGATTCTCCACGAAACAGGGCCGGCCTGTGGCCCCAGTGCAGAGCCAGCAAGAGGGGCAGGCGAGGAAGGTAGGGAGCCAGAAGCCCACATCCCTCTCCCACCTCTCTCCAGAGAAGTATCAGTCCTTTTGTGGTTCCAGCTGTCTGTGTAAGAGCTTAGATTTAAAGCCCAGGATTTTGGCTGGAATAGAGAATCATTTCTCATGAAACGCATATAAGTATCAAGTCCTTTTTTTGGTTCCAGCATATGTTTAAGAGCTTAGATTTGAAGTCCAAGATTTTGGCTTGAAAGGAGAATCATTTCTCATGAAACCTGTCTATGTTAAATTTTAGATGAGCCATTGAGACACTGATTTCTGCCCAAGGGATTCATACATCTTTTCTGAAATTACATATCATAACAAGAACTAAATTCCTGAACTGATTGCTAAATTAATAGTAAACTCCTGAAATATAAATAGCAATGCTTCTCCCCCAGCAAACGTAACACGCAAAAGACCAGTGAAGCAACTCTCTATACCTGGAATTCAGGAGTCACGATGACACAAGGAAGGAAACTTATTGTGAAAGCACCTCCACAGATGCAGGTAAACAACCCTGTACAGGTTGAAGGTGAAACACTGTGCTTCATACGTGCGGGAGGCAGAAGCACAGCCGTCCCTCCTGACGAAGCACCAAAGAGCCGGAGAGAACCAGGGGCCCTTTTTTCCTTCCCACAGGGCTACTCAAACAAAGGATGCAGAGATTAAATTTTTCGTGGCAATGTGAACTCTCTCCATTTCTGAGATTAGAAAACCATCAAAATAAAAATGGAGAATTCCCTAGCAGTCCAGTGGTTAGAACCACTTGGCGCTTTTACTGCCAAGGCCGCAGGTTCGATTCCTGGTCAGGGAACTAAGACCCCGAAGCCGCAAGGCATGGCCAAACATTTTTTTTAATTAAAATTAAAATAAAAAATAAAAATGAATTAGAACAAAGGTGAAGCACCAGATATACTGATTAAAGTGAAAAGGTGTGGTGACCAGGAGGAGGCTGCCTTCCTGCAACAGAGCCTCAGGTGGTTTTCCAAGGTGTCCCTCCCCCAGAGAACCTTCTTCGCCAGGCCAGCCACCGCTGGGGGAGGGGTAGGCCCAGCGGGGGCAGAGCACTCACGCTGCATGTTTCTGGTGCAGGGGTGTCTTATCCCGGTGCAGTGGCGTGGTGACCACCACCTTCTGGCTGCACACGGGGGTGGAGGTCAGCGAGGGGCTCTCCAGCTCCAGTGTGTCCTGTTTGTTCCAGAAGTTCAGAAACTGCCAGGAGGACAAAGGAAATGTGACAAGGTGATGACCTAAGAGCCCACCGGCAGGCGCCAGAGAGCAAAGGCCGGGGCAGATAGGCAGGGACCCATCGAGCATGTCCATGTAGACTCCGGGGCGTGACATTGCCCAACCCTCGCTGTGCCAGGATGATGGGAGGTCCACCTCCCACCCCCACATGCTGCTGGCGGTGTACTTAAGGCAAAGAAAGCTGACTGTTTGAGAGCATCTCCTTTTCAGAAGAAAAAAAAGTAGCTCTTAAATGACCTGCAACAGACAGGGGTCGGTGATGGTGGAGATGGTGACATTAACATTTAGACACACTGTCTCAGAATGGAGCACTGCACACTGAGAATTTCTCGTAGTTTTCACAAATCCTCTGAAATGTCAAGATTTGGACCCCCCCCCCCCCTTTACAGATAAGAGAGGTTTGGATTCTTGCACTCCTAGAGGCAGGACTCAAACCCAGAGCCGAACCAAGTCTGAAGCACCACCCTCTCCCCCTCTGCCCAGAAGGCGGCCTTAGAAGTGGAAGGCCACCTGCAGCCCTCAGGCCCACTACCCTCTGCGGGGTCCCTGCGCAGGGCAGCGGCACCCTGTCACCCTAAACTGCTGTCTGGGCAGCTTCAGAACCGCTGTCTTCCTTCTCCAGCCAGCAGCCCTCATGGGAGGCCTGATTTGGGCTGAACCGTGTTCTCCCCAAATTCACATAATGACACCTTAACTCCCAGTACCTCAGACTGTGACTGTATTTGGAAATGGGGCCTTTAAAGAGGGGATTCAGGTAAAAAGAGGCCACATGGGTGGTCCCTGATCCAATAAGACTGATGTTCTTAAAAGAACTTTATAAAAGAAGGCAAAAGGTTATAAGAGAAAAGAGGTTAGGACACAGACACTGAGGGAACACCAGGTGAAGACACAGGGAGGAGACAACCATCTATGAACCTGCTGTCCCAGTCCCCTGCGTGCGGTTCTTTGTCATGGCAGCGCTGGCGGACTAACACAGGGCCTCTCGAAGAAACACCACCAGACATCCCAACATGCGGGCCTGGCCTCAGGGCCTCTACAGCACAGAGGGTGGCCTCTGGAAACGTGCCACTTCTGAGCCCCGTTCTCTCACATCCCCACAGGGGGGAGGAGGCCCACGAGACCCAAAGCCTCTGCACACCCTCCTCCGGCTCCTCACCTGCCCCTCCAGCCCACCCTCACCCCACAGGCCCCCGTGCAGTGCATACCTCTCAGCGGCACCCAGGACCCTCCGAGGCCCCAGCCCCCAGCCCTCCGCCCTCCGCCCTCCGCCTGCCCCTCCACCACCCCGCCTGCCCCTCCACCACCCCGCCTGCCCCTCCACCACCCCGCCTGCCCCTCCACCACCCCGCCTGCCCCCTACCCCCATCCATCAGTCCTAGCTCTGGACTTCAGACCACAATCTGCTCTCCCCTGACTCCAAGCCTTTATTGAAGCCAGTCAATCGATCAACAACCCCAGCGGAGACACCACTTCTCTGAGTGTCTCCCCCCACCTATAGGAAAGACAGGGCTCTCCAGGTTCCCCCCCAACACCGTGGGCATCACAAACAGAACCCAGGAAGCAGTACTCAACACAACAAGCTCTCCACAACTCAGTAACGGCTCCCCCTACAGCCCTTTCCAAACCTCCAAGTCCCCCACGCAGCCACCCTCTCCATGGGCAGGGCTGTCATCGGCCCCTTCGCTCCCCAGGCCTGGCAAATCTGCTGTAACACTGGTGCTCAGTAAACTCTTTCTTTTAACACACACCTAAGTCCTCTTTCCTTGTTGGCCCAGTTACCAACCCCTGCCCCCTGCTCACAGAAGCCTGCCTGACACCCTCCCCAAAATGATGCACCTGAAGTACCATAAGCCTTCTCCTTCATTCCATTTATCACGTTTATTTGGGTCATTTTTATTAACTGGTCTTCCTATCAGCAGGGAAGCGTCATGAGGGCAGCGCCAGGCCTGGGTTTGTCCTCCCACGACCCGGGCACTGGGCACAGGGGGGCTGTCACCCACGCCCAGTGAGCAGTTGGGGTGGGGTCCACGCACCTGGGAAGGCGAGAAGGGCAGGGTCTTGACGGGTGTGCTCTTCGGAGTGAGGCTGTTGCAGGAGTCCAGGAAGGACAGGCTGGCACTGTTCTCCGTGACGGGGGACAGGGTGACACGCCTCTTCTTCTGCCGCTTGAGCACAGAGGGTGGCGTGCCGATGCCCGAGCCCCCAACATCCGTGCTGGGGGAGATGGGGATCAGCTCTCCCCGGCTGCTCCGGCTCAGGTCCGAGATTGTGTGGCCATCCAGGCGGTATTCGGTCACGCTGGGCACCGCGGCAGCGGGCTGGCGGGGCGGCAGGGCCTGCTGCTGCTGCTGTGATGCTTGGGGCTGCACTGGGCTGCCAGCGATGCTGCCCTCTGCAGACGGCTCCTCCGGGAGGTCAAACTTACTCAGGTCACACCAAGCATCAGGGTCCTGCCCAGAGATGGGGGTTAGGAATAACAGCAACCACTCTGCTTTTCTACTGGTCAATACACCACGGGGTTCACTCATTAAAGGAAAATACACAAGCTTCAAGTATGATCCCAGAGGGAATTCCCTGGCAGTCCAGTGGTTAAGACTCCACGCTTCCATTGCAGGGGGCACAGGTTCCATCCCTGGTCAAGGAACTAAGATCCCACATGCCACGTGGCACGGCCGGAAAAAAAAAAGTATGATCCCACAGCCCAGGAACAAACACCATGAACATTTTCTTGCCTTTCCTCAAAGATTCTTCTATGTCCACGGATCTGTATCTGGAAACATAACTGAAGTCATATCGTGCATATATATGACTGCTTGCTGTTATTTAAAAAAATGTTCTGTGCATGTTTAAGACATACGAAGAACACAAAGAAAAATACCAAGAAAATGCACATACCCATCAATAAGCCTAAGAAATAAAACCTTATCACTAAAGCTCCAGGTCTACCGGCACATCCTCTGCCTGCATGTGGGAAACCACTGCCTGAATTTGGTATCTACCATCTTTACGCATTTCTTTATCAATAACCACTTACGTATGTCCCTGAATATTTAGTTTTTTCAATGTTTCTAACTTTAGTACAAGTCATTTCTATTTAACTTCTTTTTCCATTTAAAATTTCTGTAAAGCTGGAATGATAGCACTTCATTCTATTACCTATGAGTTTAATGTTTACTATCAATAGATATTAGTTGTTACTACCGTGGAAAAAAGGTTAAATGTTCCATCATTTGAAGATGTTACTTAATTATCCCCTTGCTGTTGGACATCTACATTTTTCCTCCTAATTCTTAAAAATCAAAAATAGATGTTCTTTAGGAACATCTTGGATATAAATCTCCTGCATTTCTTTCTTTTTTTTAAATTAAAAAATTTTGGCCACACTACATGGCTTTTGGGATTTTAGTTCCCCAACCAGGGATCGAACCTGGGCCCCTGGCAGTGAGAGCACGGAGTCCTAACCACTGGACCGCCAGGGAATTCTCTCCTGCATTTCTTAACAGAGAGGTGGAAGTGAAGTCGTGGGCCCAAGGCCATGAGGAGGCTGAAGGGTCTTGATTTGCCAGCCACGTACCGAGAGAGGAGACACCACTGGGATCCACGAGCCTGTCAATCATGGCGCCTCCTTGGGCGCTTCACCTAAACGGTTTCCAACCCCACAGCCACCCTGCTAGAGAAGCATGACTTTCCCCCTCTCATACTGAGGAAGCCAAGTCAGAGAAGCTGTGATCCACCCCAGGTCACTATATTTCTAAGAGAAATTCTGAGGCACACCCAAGTCTTTCTGCCTTTGCCTAGTAAATTACAATCCAGCTCAAGGGTTTCGGGAGACACAAGTTTCCACTTTGGTCCCTGGCGGTCTGGCCCTGAATGGACTGAGACTCTAGTGGTGATTTCTGGTCCCTGGGGCTCGCAGGAGCCTGGCAAGTTCACTCCTAAAAGGTGGAGGTCAGCTCAGGGCAGTGCTGACTCCACACCCATCTCCTAGCGGCCAACCGCAACCTCGGGGAGGCCCCGGAATCGATGGCCTCTAACAGACCAGAGCACCCCCTACAAGGACAGCCCAGAGGGACAGATGGCCATGTTTCTGCAACGACTATCACTCCCCATCAGCCGCTGAAGGTCACTGTGGAGAGAGCTCAAGCTCAGCACTCACCAGCTGTGTGGCGCTAGACAAGCCGCCTAACCTCTGAGCTTGAGCTGAGTCCACCACCCACTTCAAAGGCTGTTAAAGGACGGAGAGCGCACAGAGAGGTAGCAAAGTAACGAGCCTGGCAGGTGGCAGGCACTCACATGTTAGATACTATCATTACTAAAGAAGCACCAGGCCTGGCACACAGCGGATGCTCAAGAGAACAGCCTGCGTATGGATGGAGGCAACACCGTGAAGTGCCAGCAGGGCAGGACAGAGTGGGCCCACTCTCATCTCAACCCTCTGCTCAGAGCCCAAAGGAGGGACGGCCCGCGCTGGCCCCGGAGCTATTTGCTGAACAGACTGACACATACATCGCTACTCTGAAATCCCTTGGAGTGGAGGGGACACCACAGTCCCAGCCACTGGGGGCAAAAGCTAAGACCCAGAGCCAGAGGGTCTGAGCAGACAGCCTCCCCGAGACCAACCCCACCATCCAACCCCTCACTAGGCAGGACAGCGGAGCACAGCATGATGGTTAAGACCTTACTCGCTGTGTGACCTTGGGTACACTACTTGATCTCTCTGAGCCTCAATCTCATCTACAAAACATGGAAAGGACACCCCTCACAGGATACCATACGGACTATACCTTAAACCCACAGCCAGGCATTTAGCAGATGTTCAAATAAGCAGCATCAATATTCTCAAACAACAGGAGGAAGCCCAAGTGGGAAGGTGAGTGTGGGTACCGCCCACTGAACCCCTCTGCCTGTGGTCGCCGGCCTCTTGCCCACCACCTCCTAAAACCCACTTCACCCCACAGGCCTGGCCAATGGAGCTGGGAGGTCACACCAAGAACTACAACCCCCACCAGGGTGTGTTCCCCAAGGGGCACAATCTACAGCCTGCACAGCCCCAGGTGCTGATCTACCTGAGGGATCAGGACCCGCTTACCACTGCAGCCCCAAGCCCTGGCACTTCCTGAGGTCCTCTCCAAAGATGCCTAACCACCCGTGCTGCTGCAAACACCAATGCCCACCCGGGCTGTGTTATCATAGCCTCAACACCCTCGCCCGTCACCTGAGGACTGTCACACCACTTCCACTGCGGGGCCCTCCCACCCCACCCTGTGCTGTACAGGCGAGTCAGGAGCTCCCCAAGGGCAGGGATGCACGGCCACTATCTCAGTGTCGCCAGGCCCTGGCACTGGGCTGGGCACTCTGGGCCGGGCACTCGGCGTTGGCTCAGCCACGGCAGCAAGACAGTGAACGGACAGGATGTCTGCCTACAGAGAGACGCGCTCCCTGCTGGGGGTGTTCGGGGCCCACTGTGAAGCGCCGCGACCAACATTACCGACTCGATCAAGTCCAGGGCTTCAGAGAGGCTGGACCCCACAGCAGGGATGAGGAGGTTTGCGGCCTCCACCACCCACTTGTACGGCAGACTGGTTTCAGGCGAGGAGCCTTCCTGGTCTTCACGCTTGGGGATGTCCTCCAAGGGCTCGGGTGTCCGCACTCCATCCAGCTCTGTGGGGACAGTTTCCTGCTCCTGGGAGGGGGCGGCTGCCGTGGCCTCCTCCTCACTGCTCTCCTCTTCCTTCAGGGCAGGGAACGCCGGGGGCCAGCTGGTCACAAGACTTCCCTGGTGGACACAGGGCATGCTGTTTGAATTTTTTCACTATGAGATGTAAACTATGCCGTAAACCAGCTACAAACACACCACCTGACTCTCATAAGGAAACTCAGGTGAACCCAAATTGGGAGACAGAGATAACATAACTAGCCCTACGTTATGCTTCAAAAACATCAGTATCATGAAAGACTAGGAAAGGCTGATGAACTATTCCAGATAAAAGTGGATGAAAGAGATACGACAATGAAACAGTGTCTAATCCTGGACTGGATCATGGGCAGGAAAAAGTGGAATCTGGATGATAGATTAGTTAGAAGTCCTGCACCGGGACTCCCCTGGCAGTCCAGTGGTTAAGACTCTGAGCTTCACAGAGAAAAAAAGAAAAAAACAAAACAAACAAAAGAAAGAAAGAAAGAAAAAAAGACTCCGAGCTTCCACTGCAGCGGATGCGGGTTGGATCCCTGATTGGGAACTAAGAGACCAGGGTGCAGCCAAAAAAAAAAAAAAAATGTTAAATTTTTTTTGAACCAATGTTAAATTCCAACTAGGTTCTGTGGTTACACTTGTGAATGTTCTTATTTTTAGGAAACACACACTCAAGTATTAACAGATTAAAGGCGCAATGTATGGAAGCAACTCTCAAATAGCTCAGATTAAAAGAAATATGTCTATAGAGAAAGATAAAGGAAATCTGGCAAATGTTAAAAAGTAATGAATCCATACAGCAAAAACTAACACAATACTGTAAAGCAATTATATTCCAATAAAGATGAAAAAAAAAAAACACAATCCAGGACTTCCCCAGTGGTCCAGTAGTTAAGACTCTGCGCTTCCACTGCAGATGGCATGGGTTCAATCCCTGGCTGGGGAACTAAGATCCTGCATGCCGCACACACAGCCAAAAAAATTTAAAACAACAACAAAAAAAACAAATGAATGCAGTGAAGGGTATAGGGCTTACTCTTCTTACAACTTTTCTAAATGTTTAATATTATTTCAAAATGAAAGTTTGAAAAAGGAGTGGAGACGAATTTTGTGAGGGAAAAGAAAGAAACAGAGGAAGATCATTTGCGGCCATCTCTCCTGACAGAATCTCAGAAACGAGCTTGATATGGTAACCCGACAGCCCCTGAGGAGCCTTGAAAACGGCACACGTGATGAACACAGACTAACACAGGCCTGGTCGAGAGCGAGGAGGCGCGGGGTCCCGTGTTCATGGGGGGAGAACACGGGCTCTGGATGCGGACAGAGCGTTGCCACTTCCCGGTGGGGCAAGCTGTGTGCTGAGGGTCAGTTTCCCTGCCTATAAAATGAGGACACTGAGGCTTACCGAGCAGGGAGGGTACACAGGTCAACAACTGTGTGAAAAGCTTTCCACCTACTGAGTAGCTGTTACTGCCACTGCTGTCAAGTGAAAAGAATGGAGATGGTTTGTGATACACGCCAAGGAAGAAAAGGAGACTGGAGCAGATTGGATTAAGAACGTATAACTGCTGTAACTGGAGGACAAGAATGCCACGAATACTATTCAAAAGCTACCAGCATGGGATTCCCACTTCAGAAAACAGCCACTTTGAAAAAAGTCTGGCAATTTCTAATAAAGTTCAGTATATACTTATCATTTATAATTGCAAGCACTGGTCAGTGAGGTAGTCCCATACACGCAGAACAGGCAAACGTTTTCTGGCTGGGAATCTAGCAAAATGTATTAAAGTTTTTTGTTTTTTGGGCCAGGCCACAGGGCATGCAGGATCTTAGTTCCTCAGCCCCCTGCAATGGAAGTGGGAGTCTTAACCAGTGGACCACTAGGGAATTCCCTTAAACTTTTTAAAGAATGTGTCTATGTATCTCTAGGAACTTCTCAAGAAATTATTGAGCAAATGAGCAGTGATTTAGCCAGCAGGATAACCATTAAAGCTTTGTTTCTAACAACAAAAAGTAGGATGTAAGCTTAATTAAATAAATTACCAGCACAATAGAGCCATTAAAATGACAGTACAGAGGAGTGGGTGAGGCTGAAACCCACACTGTTCCCTGACCTGTGTGCTCAAGATCAAGGTCTGGGGCTCCCCCTGGCCCAGCAGGGCCAGGCTCCCAGACACAAAGCATGGGGGTGTGAAAACAGAGTCAAGGAAATGACTTTCTGCCAAGAAGGATTTTCAGAGACTACTGTCCACTCTGCCCTGTCCTGAAAGACGACTTCTCCACGTTCACCGACGTGCATGGTTTCTCTTTGTGGCACAGATGCTTTTTCTTTAATCAGAAGTAAAAGCCTGGAAAACATATTACTTAGGCATACAAGAAACTGAGAAGTGAATTCCTCTGGTTAGGGGACCCATGGGGAGTCCAACGGGAGGAACAAGTCCTTTTACTTTTCATTTTAATCCTTTCTCAACTGTTACCCCATAGATGCTCTCATATCCGGGAATCAAGGAATAGTCTCTGAAGCCAAAAAATCCAGAAAGAAAGGCAAAAACATAATATAACACTCCAGCAGGGTCTTGTAGAAGAACTGGAGCCGTGAACAAGTTATTACCTAGCCAGCAGGAAAAGGAGAAAGGGAGAGCGTGAAAAACAACTATTCAATAGCTCACGAGCACAGAAAAGACTGGGAAACAGTGTAGACGAAGCATGTCACCTGCCATGCAGCCAGCATCGGCACGTCTTCATACTCTGACACATGCTTCAAATCTTTGTTTTTGAAGAATAAATCCTAAGTGATGGTTTAAGAACAGCAAAAAACACCTGAAACTACTGATATTATAATACTGTAAATCAACTATACTTCAATTTTTTAAAAAAAGAATGCTCTGGGGTGTAGGATGGGAGATGTTAACGGCTGTAAACGCAGCACCATATGATTTCATTTATATGACTTTCCAGAAAATCACAGATGAAGGGTTCCAGGCACCAAGGATGGGAGAAGAGCTCAAAGAACCTGGGCGTGGGGGAGACGCTCTGCGCCTTGCCTGTGGTGGTGACTTGCAGGACCGTTTCTGTCACGGCTCAGGATGAAACACGATGAATTGTACTGTATGTGCTTGTGCCTCAACAAATCTGCTTTTTCTTTTAACCTGCACGCATGCTTTTACTACGAAAAGGCTGGAAAGAGCAACGGGAAGGAAGGAAGCTGCTGAGCACGGGAGGAGGCTGAGGACCTCCCCACCTGATCCTCCCTCTGGTGTCGGCTCTGGCATCCTCCATCTGTGGGCAGATGAGCGCCAAGCGTGGGCACAGGCGACACAGGGAAAGGCCCTCATGAGAGACATGCGGCCACACTGAGACCCTCAAGCAGGATTAAGGAATAGCCGTGGAACAGGTGCAGAGGGATGAGCAGGTGTTGATGAGCTGGCGTCGGATACACGTGAAAACCAACCAACCGACGCGAGCCCAGCGGCCGCCCCGCCTGACGCCCCTCCCCCACCGCCCCACCCACCTGGCTTTCCGACGGGGGAGCACTCTGGTGGCCATCCTTGTCCTCCAGCTCCAGCAGCAAGTACATGGGGGGCTTGCTATCTCTGGACTCACTCAGGAAGCCTCCTGTGTCCACCTTCCTCTTGATAGTGGAGTTCCAGTGATTCTTCACAGCATTGTCTGTCCTGCAGGGGCCAACCAGGGAACCGTGACCCCAGCCCTGAGGCCCGTGCGCACTGGGTGTGTCACTAGCCTCCCAGAGCTGAGCTCCACTTCCGTAAACGAGGGTTCAACCTGAGGATTTCTAAGGGCTCTTAGCTCTAAGATGAAGTCTGACATGCTTGCAGCCTGTAAGTTTCCCAGAGTATTCCCACACACCTCTGAGAAATGAGCAAAGGTCTTATTCAACCTACAGGGTAAAATTCTAACACTGAAACATTCTGGAGGACTTCCTAGGTGGCGCAGTGGTTAAGAATCCACCTGCCAATGCAGGGGACAGGGTTTGATCCCTGGTCTGGGAAGATCCCACATGCTGTGGAGCAAAAACAAAATAAAACACACTTAAAAAAGAAAAAAAGAAGAAGAAAAAGACATGTTCTGGGAACTCTCATTCCCTTTCCTGCTCACTCTGCATCTACAGAAACTGTAAGCAAGCTGCTGGCCACTGGCCCTGTCCTGCGGCTCAGTGACCTAGAACACAAGCCCTGATCACCTCTCACAGACAGAAAATGGCCAAACAGAGCAGAGCCAGAGGACAGAGGGTCCACTACTGACTACTCTGAGCCTTGGCTTTTTTACCTGGAGAATCAGAAGACTACTTCATCCTCCATCATTTACTGAAGGATAAAGAAGAAACATATATGGTTGTATAAATCAGCGTAGTACCACACTACAGAAGCAGGAAGTAGCACAGTGGTACAGGAGTGCAGGGAAGCGCAGAGGGAGAGAAGCAGATGGGGACAGCAGGACAGAGCAGCAGAGTAGCAGGAGTGGACGGCAGTATGCAGCGCAGAGAAGGACGGAACGACGGAAGCACACAGCAGTATGACAGCGAGCAGCTCGGGGCGGGCACACACGGCTCACGGACTGCTGCCCCTCAGTTTCAGTCTCACAGCTGAGAAACCAAGCACCAACTCGCTCCTGACTCGCAGCCTCGGAGCACACAGACCTACAGCAGGGCAGAAGTGTGGACACACAGAGGCCCTGCCTTCTTCAGGGCTCCCAGCAGAGTGCTGTTGCCTTGAGCTGTGAACGGAGAATAACAGCTTGACGGAGCCACCAGTCTAAGAGGAGGGTCTGGCTCTCTGATCAGGCAAGGGTCTGGGCACTAAGAGAGGTGGCCAGGGACTGAGCACAGTGGGGAAGGACGGACAGAGGAACCTTTCCTGAGGAAATAACGTCCCCGCTGAGAACTGACGGATGACGTGTTGGCTACACGATGGGCACAAGGCAGAGGCTCTAGGCTGCCAGGAGCACAAGGCGTCTGTTCTCAGAAAAGAGCCCACCGTGTCTGAGCGAGAGAGGAGGGCGGAGCAGCTAAGGCCCCACAGGTGAGCAACGGTGACAGTGGGTCAAGGTGAGGCTGGTGGCATCAGCCAGGCCAGGGTGGCCCCTTGGGAAAGAGGCCCAAGTCTTCCACCGAAGTGTCAGAAGAAGCACCAAAAGGATAACACGCTCGGGTTTGAGTTTTGGAAACAGATGATATCAGACTCTAGGGGAAACAGATCATCTGGCATCTCATCTCTCCCTCCCAGGACTGCAATGCCATGGCAAAGAAAGGACTGAAAATTAAACAAAATAAGGTAAACGTTCACACGGACAAAGAGAGCAGGGTAGGTAGAAGAGGGCGGCGAGTAACAGATTTTTATAGGTTTCCAGAAGATGGAAAGCAGTTAGGGGAGCAGTAAGCAACTTAGGAGACTGGGACTTGACCCCGAAGGAAGATTCTGGCAAGAATGGAGCCAAGCTGTCCCAATGCTCCCTGCAGAGCCCCTAGAGGCCCAGGGCTTGGAGGCGCCACGCCCAGTGAGGAGTAGGGTGAAAACAGAGCAGTGGTTCGAACGTCCAGGTCCTGGCCCTGACCTCAAAGGCAGGAGGAAACAGGTTTATTCTCTAGAAAAAAATGACCAGGCAACCCCGGCCACAGCAGAGGGCAGGGATGGCACAAAGCCGAAAGGGGGTCCAGATGAGGATCCGCACGGTGAAGAGGAGGCCCCCACGCCCCTCTTCCTGCCCTGCTCCAGGCTCCCTGCAGCCAGGCCCAGCCAGGCCCCACCTCACCCCCTCCCCCAACCACTTCCCACCCCAGCAAGAAGCTGAAGGACTCATTCGCTTCTGGGAAAAGAGAACAGCTCCAGAGAAATCGGACCAGGCCTTGAACATCCCCTCAGAGGCCAGGGGGTGTGCCCTGACCTGTCCGCCCCGGCCCCGGCAGGTGGCTCACCTCCCCGGCAGCATCTTGGCGATCTCGGCCCAGCGGTTGCCCAGCACCTTGTGGGCCTCGCAGATGATGCGGTCCTCCTCCTCCGTCCAGCAGGACTTCTTCACCTCGGGGTTGAGGTGGTTGTGCCAGCGCTCGCGGCACTGCTTCCCCAGCCGGCCCTTCAGGTGCTTGGCGATCAGCGTCCACTGCTTCGTGCCGTACTTCTTGACCAGCTCGATGACCTTGGGGGAAAGCCACCGTGAGGCCAGCGGGACCTGCCCGCTCCCCACCCCAGCACCGACCAGAAGGATGTCACACTCCCAAGGTCCAGCTGCATAGCCTGGCCAACCCCCAGGGCAGCCTCAGTCCCCTGACTACCTGAGGTGGAGGCCCACCATGTGGCAGGCCCTGTCCTAGGCATTACCTTTTGGTCCTCTTCTTTGGTCCATGGCCCCTTGACGAGGTCTGGATTCAAGACCCTCAGCCACCGGTACTGGCACTGCTGGTCAGTGCGGTTCTGGGAAGAGGACAGGCACCTATGTGAACCCCTGGGATGGTGGCCCTGGACCCTGGACACACACTGGGCTCAGGCGACACCTCAGAGGGGTTCTGTCTTGTTTCCTGCACGACCACACACTACCTGCCCAAGGGCCAGAACACGTGTGGTTTCCCTGTGCTACAAGAGGGCCCGGGTAGAACCGGGCAAACTCAAGACCCTAACACAAGGGGGCCGCCCTGTTCCAGCCTGCGGGGTACGTCAGGGATCCATGCTTGCTTCTGGGAGAGCAGTATTTCCCTGAAGGTTTCAGATCACATGGAGGGGGAGGTGAGGAATGGGGCAGAAGGGTCTGGTGACTCGGTCCCTGAGCTGCCCGGTAAGCCAGGAAATAAGCCCACAGCGGCTCCTGCCGGCCCGCGCCCCTGCAGTGCTGGGTGGGGGGGGCACCATCAGGGGCCTCTACATGCTGGACGTGGTGGCACCCGCCAGCGCCTCACCATAAAGCTTGCTCAAGTGTTGTTTCCCTTCAGTTTCAGTCTCACGGTTGAGAAACCCAGCACGAGCTTGCTCCTGACTTGCAGGAAGAAATGCAAATATGCCACTGATCTGACCACTGATCTGATTTCATGATCACGGAGCCCAAAGTCCCCAGGCACGTGGACGCTGCCGCGTGGAGACGCTTACACCAGGGTGCCTTGGATTCCAGTTTGGGAAGAAAGGGCCTGAGAAGTCTGGAAGGTTGTTTTGTTGGGGCAGCTGTGGGGGCTTAGTACGGAACTCCCCTTTCTTCTCTTTGACAGATAGCCTGTCCCAGGCCCACTGTCCTAGGGGAGGGCGCCGCAGAGGGGCTGCACTCACGGGAAAGTGGCTGGCCAGGAACTTCCAGTCTTGCTGTCCAAACTGCCTCACCAGGGCCCTCAGCTGCTCGTCCTGCCAAAGCCAGAAAGACAGAGGGCTCAGCTCATACGTGTGTAGAGAGCAGCTGCTCTGGACGGAGCCCTCGACCGCCTCACTCATCCACTCAGTCATGACGTGATCACCTGCTACGCACCTGGCACGGCAGGCACAGCAGCAGGCGGCAGCGGAGCTGCCCGACCTTATGGGACTTAAAGTCTACAGGGAAGCAGATGTTACTCAAAGGCTCCTGCAAACAAAAGGAAAGCCGCCCTGTGCTGGAGGGGGTACAGAGAGGTCGATGGTGAGGCCTATAGGGGTCTAAGGAACAGGCCTCAAGAAGTCCAGTGAGGCTAGGATGCAGGAAGCAAGCGAGAGGGATGCGAGAGGAGTCTGGAGGGGACGGCAGGGACCAGACCACACGCTGGGTGATTCGGGCCTCTGCGTCATGCAAAGCCACCGATGCGCTGAAGCAGTGGGTGGTCACGGTTCAATGTGCTTGTCATGAACGTCACTTTGGCAGCTGCAGGAGGGCAGAATGGGTGAGGGGAGGCCATTACAGGCACCCGGGCCAGAGGTGACAGTGACCCAGTGCTGGAGATGGGAGGACATGGGCAGAATCAAGAGCACTTAGAAGGGAAAACAGTACCTGTTAAAACATCCTCCTGAATATAAACTACTGATTCACGCAACAACATGAAATCTCACATGATATGATGAGGGAAAGAAGCCAGACATGAAAAGAGTATACATTGTGTGATTCTGTGCAAAGGAACTTCTAGAAAATGTAAACCAAGCTATAGGGACAAAAAGACAGTCAGTACTGTCTGAGGTCGGGGTGGTGGGAGGAAGAAATGGACAGCAAAGGGGAGCAAGAAACGCCTGGGGTGATGGAAATGCTCTACAGTGATGGTGCTGGGGGTTTCATGGTAGCATGTCCATTGAAACTCACTCCATTGAAACTCAGTGCATTGTATGTCAACGGTTGTAGTTGACTGTATGTAAAGTATTCCTCAATCGAATCAATTTTTTAAATTTAATATATATATAAAGAAAATGTAGTATATCCTTACAGTGGAATATGACTCAGCCTTAAAAGAGAAGGAAATTCTGTTACAAGCTGTAACATGGATGGGCCCTTGAGGACATCATGCTGAGTGAAATAAGCCAAACACAAAAGGACAAATAGTGTATGAGTCCACTCATGAGAAGAATCTAAAGCAGTCAAAAATCATAGAAACAGAAAGTAGAAAAAGGTGGTTGCCAGGGGCTGGTGGTGGGGCGGGGATGGAATTAGTGTTTAATGATTCAGTTTTGCAAGATGACTAAGTTCCAGAGATCTGCTGCACCGTGAGAAAATATTTCATGTGCTGAACTGTACACTTAAAAATGGTTACGATGGGGTGGGGAGGGTGGGGGGGACTCGGCGGGTGGGAGTCAAGGAAGGGAGGGAATACGGGGATATGTGTATAAAAACAGATGATTGAACCTGGTGTACCCCCCCAAAAAAAAAAAAATGGTTACGATGGTACATTTAACACTAGGTGTGCTCTCTCTCTCGCTTTCCCTGCTCCCCTCCTTTCCTGGACAGAAAAAAAAAGGCCACCACAGAAATCCAGACCCTCAACTGCAGCCTGGCCACAGCCCAGCACCAACTGGACAAAGTCCCCATAAATCCTGTAGCTGGGTCAGCCCACGCACACACAGCCAGCCCCAGACACCCTGCCCTCCCCTGATGCCCGCCCCACCTGGCCAGGCCAAGCCCCTGCCTTCCGCCCACATCCCCCATGTCCACCTCCAGCACCACCGTCCTCCCTGACAACTTAGGTGGACAATTTCGTTTTCAACCCCTCCCAGAGCCCATGGGCCCCCTCCACCTGTCCACTCCCACCCGTAATGCCCTGGTCCTTCCACAATCACCTTCTCCCGCCTCCCCCACTCCCTCAGCCTCAGGCTGCCCCCAAATCTCTTATCCACCCTGCACGTAGCAGACTAGCTCCCTGAAGCCGGGCTATGGTCATGTCACTCATCTGCTTTAAAAACCTTCAATGGCTCCACCTTGCCAGCCAAATAAGCCTACATCTCTGAGCCTGACGTCCAAGGCCTTCTGGGATTGGACCCCATTCAATCTTTTTTTTTTTTAATTATTTATTTGTTTATTTTTTGGCTGTGTTGGGTCTTTGTTGCTGCGCATGAGCTTTCACTAGTTGCAGAAAGTGGGGTCTACTCTTCATTGTGGTGCAGGGGTTCTCATTGCTGTGGCTTCTCTTGTTGTGGAGCATGGGCTCTAGGTGCACAGGCTTCAGTGCCTGTGGCTCGCGGGCTCTAGAGCACAGACTCAGTAGTCGAGGGGCACAGGCTTAGTTGCTCCACGGCATATGGGATCTTCCCAGACCAGGGATCAAACCTGTGTCTCCTGCATTGGCAGGCAGATTCTTAACCACTGCACCACCAGGGAAGTCCTCCCATTCGATCTGGTCTAAATCAACCACTATTTCTCTTTAAGGACTCTTTCCTCTAGTCAAACCAGGGCTCCTCTACTTGCTTTTCTCTATCTATAAACCATTTCCTATTCTGACTTACCCATCATTTGGCACACCCAACTGCTAAATTTCCAAATCCTTACCCATGAACTGTTCTTAACCCCTCAGACAACAGTAAACTCAACTTCTAAAGGCATTTCGGGGAATTCCTTGGTTGTCCAATGGTTAGGGCCCTGTGCTTTCACTGCTGAGGGCACGAGTTCAATCCCTGGTCAAGGAACTAAGATCCCACAAGCCAAAAAAAAAGGGGGGGGGGGGGGATTTTGACAATTATAAGCACCTCCTATGTCCAGAAGGCTTTAGTGTAAAATAGGAGAGGCCACAGTGAGCACAAAAGACACTGGTCCTGCCAGCACTGTGATGGCCACAGTATGTCCACTGGCCTGTGCATGGTCTTATCTCTCCATTCCAGGCAGAGAGATTCTCTGGGATAGCGACCCTGTCTTGTTTGTTCTTCTAAGCCTGCAAGAGTGGAATACAGTCCCTGGACTACAGTGGGATGAACAGAAAAGGCTGGCTCAGCACTCCTCTGAAGAAACAACTTTTATGATTTAAGAGTGTTTCACAGCTCAAACAGTAAGTTAAGGGGAAAAAAAAAAAGACTTAAACGCATTCAGGAAAACAGAGGAAGAATAAAAAGATAAGGCCAGGGGCTTCCCTGGTGGCACAGTGGTTAAGAACCCACCTGCCAATGCAGGGGCATGGGTTACATCCCTGATCTGGGAAGATCCCACGTGCCTCGAAGCAACTAACCCCGTGCGCAACTACCGAGCCTGCGCTCTTGGGCCCGTACTCTGCAACAAGAGAAGCCACCGTACCTGAGAAGACTGCGCACCACAACGAAGAGTAGCCCTCGCGTGCCACAACTAGAGAAAGCCTGAGAGCAGCAACAAAGACCCAGCGCAGCCCCCCCAAAAAATATAAAATAAAATAAAATAAGGCCAGTAGAAGTCTAAAACAGTACACGCAAGTTAGAAAAATACCTGACAGTTTCTATAAAACTAAATATATACCTACCCCATGAACGTACCTAAGTATCCTCTCTAGGGAAATGAAAACATAATCCTCAAAAACACTTAGGCAAGAATTTTCATAGCAGTTCTATCCACAATAGCCAAAAACCGGAAACAGCCCAAATCCCCATCAACAAAGGAAACATACTATGGTCTATCCATACAATGGAACAGCATTCAGTGAGAAATAATGAACAAATTACCAAATTATGCAACATTATGCTGAACAAAAGAAGCCAGATAGAAAAGAGTATAGCTGTATGATTTCATTTATAGGACTTTCAAGAACAGGCAAAATGTTCAAACAGAGAGACACTGGATGGGCGACTGCCTGGAGCTGGGAAAGATGGACCACAAAGGGAACTTATGGAGATAATCAAGGTGCTGCTTATGTAATACACATTTATCAAAACTGTTGGAACTGTTCACTTTAAAAAGGTGCATTTGACTATATAAATTACATTTCATAAACTTGATTAAAGAATAAAAAGAAAATCAATTCAGAGCTTGTTATCTCAGACATAATACAATTTTTTTTTTTTAATGATAATAAAGAGAAGGTTTGCAGATCTGGCTAAACCTCCCAGCAGTTAAAGGACAAGAAGCACAATTAAAGGCCATAATGCAGAATACACCAGCTTTCAGGAGACACAACAACAATTGCTGGCCCCGAAGTCTGAGAAACACATTCCCCTCAAGAGTCCTCAATACTGAGAGCGCCCAGGATGCTCTGAGAAGAAGTACCAGGGAGACCCAGAGGGCCCATCTGCTGTTGCTGCTGCTTTTTTTTTTCAGCTGCATCTTGCAGCTTGTGGGATCTTAGTTCCCCAGACCAGGGATTGAACCCGGGCCCCCAGCAGTGGAAGCACGCAGTCCTAACCACTGGACTGCTAGGGAATTCCCCCATCTGCTTCTTTCACTGGCTCCTCCTCTTCATCATACTGGTCAGGGCATCAGGCAGACATTCCCCAGGCTCTGTTCTGGGTCCAGTCCCCCAGCTGCCATCACCTCCACCCCGTGCAATTGCCCCTCGGTGTCACTCACCTCCTCTTGAGTCCATTTGACCTTGCACTTGCTGTCTCGCTGCTCTGGCACATCTGAATCTGTGTCCTGGTAGTGCAGTTCATCCAGTTCCTCACTGCAGGGAAAGCAAGCCAAAGGTCAAAGACATGTGTCTCTACCTGCTGCTACAAGATGGATGGACAGTATGGACGGTGGCCATGACCTCTAGGGAAAGGTTTTGGGGAGGTGCGCTTTTACTGTAGGTAAAATGCAAGTACTCCCACCCTCCTCTTTTTAAAAACTTTTTAATGAAATGGGATTATGGGCTATTTTTTTCTTTACTCTTTTATTTATTTTCAGTAACACCCTAATGATTTCAAAATCTACAAGAAAAAAGAAGTTAAGATTTCACCAAGGAAGACTTCCTAGGGGGCACACTGGTTAAGAATCTGCCTGCCAATGCAGGGGACACGGATTCGATCCCTGCTCCAAGAAGATTTCACATGCCACAGAGCAACTAAGCCCATGTGTCACAACTACTGAGCCTGCACTCTAGAGCCCATGAGCCACAACTATTGAGCCCCTGTGCCGCAACTACTGAAGCCCGAGAGCCTAGAGCCCAGGCTCCACAACAAGAGAAGCCACCAAAATGAGGAGCCCGTGCACCACAATGAAGAGTAGCCCCCGCTCGCCGCAACTAGAGAAAGCCCGTGTGCAGCAACGAAGACCCAACACAGCCAATAAATAAATAATTAATTAATTAATTAAAAGAAAAAGATTTCACCAAGAATATTATGATATTCAACATCAGACACCCATTTCATATTTTCTTTTCAACAACAAAACTTTTTCAACTTGCATGGGTATTTTATGCATTAAAGCCGATGATATATGTAATTATCAAGCATGGGGATTTTAAGAAATATTGGTTATTTGGGAAAACCATTTTAAATCTCAGTAACTATGTGCATTTTTGCATACTCATTCTCAATCCTTGCCTACACACAGGCCTAGTTTACAGAGCAAAAAAATCAGAGTACAAGCAGCTTTGAATTCTGGATGTTTTTATCTTCTAACACATAATTTTCCAAGTTGCTCCAAACTCTATTTATCAAGTTTAATGGTTACAAAACTGGAGATCATGCTATCCACCCCCAGGAATGTTTAGGGCTCACAAGAGCACCCTCCCAGCTCCATCAGGTCACCTCTGTCAGGGACATTCCAAAGTCAGGCATTTTTAAGCGGGAAAATTCTATACATCTTGGGACTTCCCTGGTGGTCCAGTGGTAAAGAATCTGCCTTCCAATGCAGGGGACGTGGGTTCAATCCCTGGTTGGGGAGCTTGGTTTCCACATGCCAAGGCGCAGCTAAGCCCACGCACCACAACTACTGAGCTTGTGTGCCTGAACTAGAGAGAAGCCCATGTGCCACAAACTACAGAGCCTACACACTCTGGAACCCACACTTCCTGGAGCCTGTGCGCCACAAAGAGCGAAGAGAAAATTCACATAGCACAGCTAGAAAGAATCCCGCATGCTTCAACCAACATCCTGTGTGTGGGGCTTCCCTGGTGATGCAGTGGTTAGGAATCCACCTGCTAATGCAGGGGACACGGGTTCAATCCCTGGTCTGGGAAGATCCCACATGCTGTGGAGCAACAAAGCCCATGCGCCACAACTACTGAGCCTGTGCTCCAGAGCCCGTGAGCCACAACTACTGAGCCCGTGTGCTACAACTACTGAAGCCTGCGTGCCTAGAGCCCGTGCTCTGCCACAAGAGAAGCCACTGCAATGAGAAGCCCTCTCACATCACAACGAAGAGTAGCCTCTGCTCACTGCAACTAGTGAAAGCCCACGCACAGCAACTAAGACCCAACACAGCCAAAAATTAATTAATTAAAAAAAGATCCTGTGCAACTAAGACCTAAAGCAGCCAAAAATAATAATACAAATAAATAAATATTTTTTAAAAAGAAAAGAAAAGCCTATACATCCCCAGCCAAGCAAGGCAAGCACAGGCCACATGCCAAAAAAAAGGAAGAGGACTTCCTTCTGTGGCCACACTCCTTTCCCCTTCTCAGCATCTTCCTAAGCACTCCCACACTTCCCACAACACTTTGGAAATCCTCCTGTCTCATAACATAGGCCCTTAGGCTGCATGTGCCTGTCTCCTTGACAACCTGGACAGAGGTCAGCTCCACCTCCGAATCTGTAGGGCCTTTAGGGGGTGGCACCAAAATGCCTTAAGAAATGTTTGCTGTGGAAATGGCTGGATACAGGAATGAATGACTAAACATGCAAAGCCGCTGCCTCTTAGTTGGTAAGAAATGCGAATATAAGAAATGCGAATATAAGCAAACTTTTTAGAATTAGGAAAGGAAGGGAGAGCGTTTAAACTCAGCAATACACCGGCACAGGAGCTGGAATTCAGCCATGTCTTTTCATTCCCAACCCAATTGGTGGGGTCCTCCATCATCGCAAAGTAGGAGGCAAAAATTCTACAAGATACTGGGACTTCCCTGGTGGTCCAGTGGTTAAGACTCTATGCTTCCACTGCAGGGGGCATGGGTTCGGGGGACTAAGATCCCACATGCCATGAGGCATGGCCAGAAAATAAAGTTAAAAAAAGAAAAAGAAAAATTCCACAAGATACTAATAGTAGAAGGAAGCTGGCTTTAACATCAACTGCCCCCAGACTCTGTTCTGACGGGAACTATCTTTGGTTCTCCAGCACCCAGCTTCCCCAGACACTCAGCAAATGTTCTTTTGAGGAAGAAAAGGTTTCTGTATGAACACTCTCTGGTGCTCCAAAATATTCTATTTAATGGGGATAGCAGCCCAGACGGCTGAGAGAATTCTGGGAGGTAACATACTCCTAACATCAAGAGGGTGATGACCGTCTACTTCAAATGCATTCTCATTATCCCCATTTAATAGATGTGAAAATTGAGGCTCGCAAGGGTTATGCCACTTGCCAAGTCCACAGAGCCAGGCTCCAAACCTGCAGCCTTAAGTCCCCATCTCGTAATCCCAGCTGGAAAAGCAGAGGCCGAGGCAGGAGTGGCAACCACATGGAGGTCCAACACACCCTTTCTATGCCCTTCCATGTGCTGGGCTCTGCTCCAGGTGGGGTGAGTCAGAAGCTGAGCAGGAAGTAGGGCAGTGGTGCAGAGGAGAGTTACAGCCAGTGGCCAAGAATCAAAGTGAATGCTGTGGGGTTCCAGGGTGCAGAACCCAGCCCTCATCTTGGGGGGAAGGAGGGGGCGGCGTCCGCGACTGAGCCCCAGGGAAGAAGTAGCAGAGGACCTGGGGGTTGTCTGGGTCTTTGACTGTTGCCTGGAGTTAACACTTCCTGAACCAGAAATTCAGGGCCTGGCAAGTGCCTGCCCAGAAAACAACCCTTGGGAATTGGAGCTGCCCTGAGAAATCCTGGTCTGAGGAAGACACACCCTTGTGCCTGACCACTGCCCATGGATCAGATGCTTCCTTGCTGAGGAATTCTAGGGAAAGCCAGCAACGGCTGCTTCTCAGGTCCACATGCTGGGCCTGAGAAGGCAAACACCATCTGAAGTGGGGTTTAAGGTTGTCTGGGTTGTACGAATACAGGGAGGGAACAGGGCAGATTTCCACTGTCCTCCGTGACTCCCAGACTGGTTGAAAAGCCCAGAGCTCAGGCACCGGGCGCACAGGTGTAAGACAGGGACCTGGAGCCCACAGACCTGGTTCCTGGCTTGACTCTGCTACTCATACTCTGGGGGGTTAAGTAAAATGGAGACCGCAGTTCCTGCCTCCGCCCCAGGGGCTGCTGGCACCGAGCGGTCTCGATACACATCACTCTCCTTCCCTCGCCTTCAACCCCAGCTGCCCCAAGCCCCTCATGTGGAACAGGAACACTGGTCTCCAAAACGAAAACGAGCTAGGGCCCGGAACCCAGCTGGTGGGGGACCAGAGAGTCCCTCCCCGGCCCAGCATCCTTGCTAGGTCGGGGGAGCGAGCTTGAGTGCTCTGTGCTTCCCCGAATGTTAAGAAATGCCCACTTGCAAATCTGAACCCCAAAAGGCTTGAACAAGAGTCTTCCAGGCTTTGGCCTCCCGCTCGCCGTGACTTGGAAGATCACCTTCCTTCTCCAGAGGTCGCCTCCCTCCCGGGTAAAGGCCCTTCCAGCTGACACCGCCGTCCCACCCCCACCCCGCAATTAGGCGGGAGACAAAATGACATCATGAAGGGCTTGGCCCGGGTCCCAGGAGACCCGCCTGCCCCAGCTCCGAGGCCCAGCAGGCCCGGGAGCCGAGCGAGGGGCCCCCGAGAGCCCCCCGGCTTCGCGCGCACGCCCCGCGTCTCCTCGCGCGGGCCAACGCCGGACACTGCGTTTCCTGCGGACCCGGCCCCCGCCCGGCACAGAGAGGCCACGGCGAGGGTGGGGTCGGGGGCAGAGGTCGGAGTGGCGAGGGATGGGGTCTGGGGAAGGGGGAAGGGCCCTCGGCCGCCCGGCTCCGCTCACCCGCGCGTCCGCCGAGACATCCCCCCGGCCCGGGCCGCGCCGCGCTCGCCCGCCCGCCGGCTGAGCCCGGAGCGGGAGCCGGGCCGGGGTCAGGGCGCGGGCTTCTCCGGCCGCTCCGGGCCCCGGGGCCGCGCTGTGAGGCGTCAGCGTGGCCGCAGGTCCCGTCGCTGCTCGCAGGGTCTGCGGCCGCCGCCGGCGCGCACAGAAGCACTTTCCTATCTCCCGCCAAGCGCGTCGGCGCCGCCCGGGCCTGGCGCGCGGGCGGGCTGGCGTGCGCGGGGGCGGGGCCAGCGGGCTGCGCGGGGCGGGGCCAGCGGGCGGGGCGTGTCCGGGGGCGGGGCCTGAGGGCCGGGGACCTCCGCACCTGCGCGGAGCCCCGAAGCCCCAGGGCAGGGAGGGGTGGGTGCCGCCCGGGACTGGCAGGCAGGTGAGTGAGGTCTGGCCCAGGCCAAGAGTGATTGGAGCAGCCCTGGAGGAAAGACTGAGGGAAGGGAGTGAGCCACAAGGATGGGAGAGTTAGGCGGGAGAAACCACCTGTGCAAAAAGCCCAGCGCTAGTCCAAGCTGCTCCTGCGTCCCTACAGCCCCACCCCAAAGCGGCCCTCTCGCCCCTACCTAGACCAGGTTTGCGCCCTGGAACCATCTCCCTGCTTCCTTTCCAGCCTCAAATTCAATGGCTTCAGCTCCTCAGCTTGACTCTTGGCAAAAGCGAGCCTCCTAGAATGCCTCCTGATCCTGCCTCTCCAGAACGTAAAGACTTTGTCCTCTCCCTCAGGGTAAAATAATCAGGTTTATAGGATTCTGCCAGATCACCACCACCACCCCTTGGACTGAGTACACGTCCCACCCTTCCCACCCGACTGGTTCCTGTTTATCCTTAGAGTCCACGGCCCACAGTCGACTTGTTGACTTGTGCGGTTACTCATTTGAACTCTGGGCTTGCTAAGATCCAAGTGGCCCGTCAATTCACAGCAGTATCCCCAGGGCCCAGAACTCAACTGTTGCATTGAATTCAGTTTACCACATGCTTAACCTCTTGGAGGCTTAGCAGAGAGTTTCCATTTCAAGTTGCCATTTACCAGTTATCATGCCACATCCAGGGCAGGGTACTGAAAGGAAGGTGAATGAATTATGAGACAGGAGCCTGGGGAGATGGCCTTGAACCTCAGTCTCTTAGCCCCTGCATATGCCTCAGAGCCCTCTTCCAGAAGATTCTGGCCACCTGGGGACAGTCCAGCCAGCTGCTGCAAACTTCATTTACCAGAAGGAACACTGACATCGTGTTATATTTGGTAGTCGCTTCCACATCAATTAATTCAGGGCTTCCCCTACCCACTTCCTTCATAGAGTAGTTCATGTGGACATCCCCTCTTCATAGCTAGAGCATAATATTTAAGAGTGCAGGTTCTAAGGAAGCAGATACAGAGAATGGACTGGAGAACTCGAGGTATGGGAGGGGGCAGGGGGTGAAGGGGAAACTGAGAAGAAGCGAGAGAGTAGCACAGACATATATATACTACCAACTGTAAAATAGTCAGTGGGAAGTTGTTGTATAACAAAGGGAGTCCAACTCAAGGATGGAAGATGCCTTAGAGGACTGGGGCAGGGAGGGTGGGGGGGACTCGAGGGGGGGGCATCAAGGAAGGGAGGGAATATGGGGATATGTGTATAAAAACAGTTGATTGAACCTGGTGTACCCCCCCAAAAAAAAATAATTAAAAAAATAAATAAATAAATAAAAGTCAGAGGCAAAAAAAAAAAAAAAAAAAAAAAAGAGTGCAGGTTCTGAAGCCAGACTTCCTAGGATTTGATTCCTAGCTCGCTCATTTACTAGTTGCGTGATCATAGGCAGATAACTTCTCTGTGCCTCAGTTTTCTCATCTATAAAGATGAGATTTATCAAAAACTTAGATAGCTTTTCCTATGTGCCAGCTGCTGTTCTGTATGCTTTATACATTTTAATTCATTTAATCCTCATAACAACCCTATGAGGTGGTAGTATGATTCTCTTCTTTTGGCAGATGGGGACACTAAGACACAGGCTTCCCCCAGGTCACACTGCTAGTAAATGGCAAAGAAGGGATTCAAGTCTGGGCTGCCTAGTTCCAGAGTGTATGCTATTAGTCACTACACTGGTACCTACTTTGTGGGATGGTTATAGGATTAGATAAATTAATATATGTAAACCACTGAGAATAATCTCTGGTACATAATAAGCACTATATTACTTTTCATTGTTGCTATTATTTTTATTATTATTATTACTCTTCAGCTGCTCTCATGCTTGTCCTTTGAGGTCTAGGAAGCTGCTTTGCACACAGCACACTCTCTCACATAGATTATTAGTCCCATTTCAGGAGGGAGACAGGACGTGGCAGTTCAGGCAAGATGTTTGCCCAAGGCAAGAGACAGGGAGCAGCTGTCTCCAGTTGCTAGGGCCAATTGGCTATACTATAGGGCCAGTATAGCAACCTATACTTGTCGACTGAAAAAGAATACACAATGTAAAAGGTGAGAATCATGTTTTATTCAGCAGACTTATAGAGGACTTAAGCCTGGGACATATCCTCTCAGATAGCTCTGAGGGACTCTTCTGAAGAGGTAAGGGAGGAGCCAGGATATACGGGAGTTTTTGCAACAACAAAAACAAACAAAAAAAACCCCAAGTGATCAGAACATCGAAAGATTACTGCTAAATTGGACTTCCTAGGTGGTGTAGTGGTTAAGAATCCGCATGCCAATACAGGGGACACGGGTTGAAGCCCTGCTCTGGGAAGATTCCACATGCCGTGGAGCAACTAAGCCCGTGAGCCACAACTATTGAGCCTGTGTGCCGCAACTATTGAAGCCCACGCACCTAGAGCCCACGCTCCACAACAAAAGAAGCCACTACAATGAGAAGCCCGTGCACCACATTGAAGAGTAGCCCCTGCTCACTACAACTAGAGAAAGCCCGTATGCAGCAACAAAGACCCAATGCAGCCAAATTAATTAATTAATTAAAAATTACTGCTAATTAAAGAAAACCAGACATCTCAAGTTAATGAATTTAGCACTTTTATATATATGGGAAGATGCAGGCATCTCGGCTTATTGAAATTGCTTGTTTGATACACACCTTTTCTAGGGCCAGTATTCTCTTCTTCTCCATCCTGAATCCTCTCAGGGTGCACCATAAGAGGTGGTTGAAGTGGCTGATGGCTTGATGGCCACGACACCCTTTGTTTACTGAAGTGGCAGGTGACGTTCATTGTTCACTCCAGAGCCTAAGAAGCCTGGAGTCAGTGCTGCAGAGTCAGAGAGCAAGGAGGTCACCCTGGTCCCAGATGGAATCTGGTTACTGCACAAGTGTGTCTTCTCCAGTTATCATCATGCCAGCAGTCACCCCTGGAGAGAGGACTCCAAGTGTCCTGGGTGCACCCACAGCTGGGAGTGGTCCCTGGGCTCAGGACTGATAACATACAGACTGCACTCTACTAGGAACCTTTTCCTGCACGTGCCCTCCTTGGACAGGGAGGCTTTAGTCATTTGGTCATTCCACAGTTTGCCCTACCCCAGGTTCCAGACCCAGGGCCCACACCCACCTTGGGAAGACAGCATCAAATCTATTTATTAAATGCTTGGGATGCAGCATCAGCCTGGACACAAAGCAAACACTGATTGATAACAAGTAAATGATAAGTAGGATCACATGTTCCTCTGCCTGGCGTCTTCCCCTCCACCTACTGAGCACCTCCCTTATCATTCTTGTCCTCCCATTGTACTTCCTCTGCCTACAATTTTATTGCTCTCTCAAGAGCAGAGACAGCCCCATATTGACATTTTAGCTTCAGATGTTGAGCATAATGTTTGGCTCCTAGCAGGTACTCACAGAAGGGATTTTACATATTTTTAATTGAATGAATGAAATGTTAAAGCTAACATTTGGGCTGGAGAGTTGTTAGGGAGGCAGAGAACAGAACTGGGGGAACTTGGAATGCTAGAGTTTGAATTGTATCTTATAAGGATCATCAAAAGAGATTTTGAAACATAGGAATATTTTTCAGATACTTTTGTCCATGGAATTCCCTGGCGGTCCAGTGGTTAGGACTCTGTGCTCTCAATGCTGAGGGCCCGTGTTAAATCCCTGAAGCGAACTAAGATCCCACAAGATGCATGGTGTGGCCGAGGGAAAAAAAAAAGTTAAAAAAAAAGATACTTCTGCCTCACCCCCAAGGGCATCAGTGTAGAGGAGAGAGTCATGGCAGCAGGTAAGTAGCCAGAGGCATGAGAGGTCCAGGACCAGCACTGGAAATGGGAAACTTTCGATAACAGGGTGGACCCCAATGCAGGGAATCAGTTCAATTAACTGATTCAAGAAATCAGACCTCAACAGTGAAATTTCTCTAAAGAGATTGAGATCTCTTCTCAAAAGATTGGGATCTTACAAATAACTATTTGCAAAGCACCTATATTTGAGTTCCAGCAGAGGACCTGCAAAATATTCAGGTCAGAAAATAACAGCTGGATTTTACTGGCGAAGACACCATGGGCCAGGCACCATACTAAGAGCTTTGCATTCATTTTGCATTTAATGCTCATCACTATGAAAGGCAGGTATCAATCAACAAGCTCCCCATTTTAAAGATAAGGAAACTGAGGCACACAGATGTTAAGTTGCCATGATCACATAGCTAGTGGGCAGTGGCTTGAAGCAAAGCATCCATACTTGGAAATGTAAATTGAGAGTACAGTTTGTGAAAATATGCCGAAATGATTGAGGCTTGACTGCACCAGGGACTAGTCATCAGGAGACAATCCAACATTCATACTCTCCAAAAACTCACCAGCTGATAGGAGAGACAATGAGTAAATGGAAAATTAGATCTCTAGGGGTGAAGATAAAGGCAGGGGCTGTGGGTATCAACCAAAGGGGTCACTGAAGGCTTTTCTAAAGCTGGGTGATTTAGGAATTTGCAAGGTGACCAGAGGGGAAAGCCAGTGCCTGTCAGGGAGAGAAATATTAGGAAGTACTAAGGAAGTATTCTAGAGTTGAAGTCATTTTTTTTTTTGACTCTTTAAGAAAATTTTTTATTGGAGTATAGTTGCTTTACAATATTGTGTTAGTTTCTGCTGTACCATAAAGTGAATCAGTTATACATTTACATATATCCACTCTTTTAGATTTCCTTCCCATTTAGGTCACCACAGAGCACTGACTAGAGTTGAGTTGAAATCATTTTTGATTCTTCTCTCACATCACTTATCTGACCCATATGCAAATCCTATTGGCTCTACCCTCAAACTCTACCTTCAAAATACATCCAGTGGCTAAAAACACCAAAAGATGCTCAATACTATTTCATTAGGGAAATGCAAATTTAAAACCACAGAGAGATTTACACACCTATTAGAATCGCTGACTAAAAAGACGAATCATATCAAATGTTGAAGATGGGGAGTAGACTTCTCAAATACTGCTGGTGAAATATGAAATTGTACAACCACTTTGGAAACAGCTCAGCGGTTTCTTAAACACATACATACCTACCATATGACCCAGCCATATGGAGCCAAGAAAAATGAATATACACGTTCACACAGAGCCTTTTACATAATTTTATTTGTAATAGCCCAAACTGGAAACAACCCAAATATCCATCAACAGGTAACTGGATAAACAAATTACAGATATAAAACAAATATATCCACTCTGACAATAAAAAGGAATCACATACAATATGAATCTGAAAATAATTATCCTGAAAGACAAAGAGTACACACTGTGTGACTCCATTTACACACAACTCTAGAAACTGCAAGCTAATCTAAAGTGATGATGGTTGTAGAAAAGGGATTACAAAGGGACTTGAAGAAGTTTTGGGGGAGTGATGGATACATTCTATTTGCATGACTAGGGGGTCCCTCTTCAATCAATAGCAGAAGTGTGGGGTCACTGACCACAGAATCAACCCTGGTTGGGTCCGTCCAGACTCATGTCAGCCTTAGCGGTGTCCTCATTTATGCAATCGCAAAGGGTTTGAATTTGGTCTCTTAGAAACCATCTGGGACTTCCCTGGCGGTCCAGTGGTTAGGACTCCCGTGATTCCACTGCAGGGGGCTGGGGTTCTATCCCTCGTCTACTAGGGAAGTAATGCAAATCTCCTGCATTCCTGATGAGGGGGATGGGATTCCGAGCGGAGTGCCAGGATCCTGGGCTGCTTTATACACACACGACGTCCAGCCCACACCTCTGACTTCTTACCCTGGACCTTCTGGGGCATCGGCTTTCACAAACACTTAGTTCTTCCTTTTGTAACGTGGCCACTTGCAGTTCAGCAATCAAGCAGGAAGGACTCGCAAATTAAGGAGTTGGGGCACAAATTCAGAGAGGAAACGGACGGTGGACACCAAGGCCTTATCCAGAGGCAGGTGGAAACCACCTGCACTGCCCAGCCCGACCAGGCCCCTCGGCCGCAACACCACTCTCCCCTGTGAAGATGGAGAGGGAAAACCAGGCCTTGGAGTCCACCTGGCAGTCTCTCGCCGCCCACAGGCACCAGGGACAAGAGACGTCACCTGTTTCGAGCCGCCCAACTAGTGAATAAAGGCGGACGACCCCAGACCTTCTGACCGCGGGGCGAGCACCTCCGCCCGCGCGCGCGCCCCAGCTCAGGCGCCGCGCGAGGCATCGCGGGAGTCGCGCGGCCTGACGTCACTAAAGGGCGGCGGCACTTGGGTCCCGCTTGGGTCCCGGCTGCTGGGCTCACGGGCTCCCGCAGCGTTTCTCCGCGCCCCTGTCTCTCCCGCGGATCTCGCCGGCCACGTGCCCTCAGAGCCATGCTCCCTGAAAGCCTGCCGTTTCGGATCGTGAGAGGACGGGTGAAACCAGGCCCAGGGGAGGAGGGGGAGCAGGGCAGGGACGTGACACTATGGCGGTCACGGCCCAGAGCCCGGTTGACCCCCTTCATGGCTCGAGCCCTCCCTGGCTCTCCGTGTGGCTCAGCAAGCCCTGGACGAGCCCCTAACGCTGCAAGTTGCCTTCACGCTGTTTGTCACCGTCTGCGACTCTTACGAGGTTAATTTCTCTCTCGGAATGTGAGCTGCAGGAGCGCAACCCTAGGATGAAACATAAGTAGCCTACAAGTTGACATTTGGTATAAGCAAGATTTATTACTCTTTTTAAAGCATCTATTTCTTCCTGTCTCTTGAAGGCAGCGGAAGAAATTAGTAACATTGGTTGCAGAAAGGGGAACTGAATGGCTGAAGAGGGTGAAATTCTTTCTTTCAACGTCCTTCAGTGCTGTGCTTAGCTATTACCTAAATTTTTTTTTTTTTTTTGTGGCACACGGGCTTAATTGCTCCGTGGCATGTGGGGTCTTCCTGGAGCAGGGATCAAACCTATGTCCCCTGCATTGCAGGCGGATTCTTAACCACTGCGCCACCTAGGAAGCCCTACCTAAATTTTTTTTTAATTAAAAATTTAAATTACCTAAATTTTTTTAGTTAAAAAAATTTAAATTTCATTAAGGCATACGTAGCGCTCTAGGACCTTTTACGCGAGAGTTTGAAAACATCTCATATATGATTTTATGAGTAAGAAGTAACTTAGCAAAAGCCACACAATGGATCTGTGATCTGTCATAAGATACCCCAAGTCTTCCTCCCTGCTCTTGGGGGAGGAGAGACCTTTTGACACCCACACATCTCTTTATGTTTTCTCTTCTTCATATTGATACTGACATTTCTCCGATCAGAAATGTTTTTGAGTTCAACAAATAAAATCTCCAACAAATTTTTAATTTATTTTGCTGTTACCTGCTAGGACTGGTACTATCACTTTATTGTTTGTGTGCGTGTGTTTTAAAGAGTGCAGTTGAAACACTTGTTCGAGTCAGTTAACTTTTTCATCTCAAGTGTCTTATGTACCAGAAAAAGTATGTGCACATAGGTGAACAGCAACTGGGATAAAGGGCTCATGTTTGAATTTAAAAACACCCCCGCTCACCATTTTAACCAATTGATTAGACTTAACTTCACTAATAGTGGACATTATGCATAGCATCACCTATGAAATATTCTCGCCAAAAATGTTTAATTCAAAGCTAGCCTTTATGTCTAACTTCCAGTTTGCAGGAAATAAGGGAGATAAAAGGACAAGTTAATAGACACCATGATGAAACCATCAGATAAATCTAGACACCCGTGGGACACCTAATTTAGTCTCTTCAAAAAGTCAATGCCGGGGGCTTCCTAGGTGGCGCAGTGGTTAAGAATCCGCCTGACAATGCAGAGGTCACGGGTTCGATCCCAGCTCCAGGAAGATCCCACATGCCACAGAGCAACTAAGCCCGTGTGCCAAAAAAAAGTCAATGCCGGGACTTCCTAGGTGGCACAGTGGTTGGGAGTCCGCCTGCCAATGCAGGGGACACGGGTTCGATCCCTGCCCCAGGAAGATACCACATGCCGCAGAGCGGCTGAGCCTGTGTGCCACAACTATTGAGCCTGCACTCTGGAGCCTGTGAGCCACAACTGTTGAGCCCTTGTGCCACAACTACTGAAGCCCACACACCTAGAGTCCCTGCTTTGCAACAAGAGAGGCCACCACAATGAGGAGCCTGCATACCACAATGAAGAGTAGCCCCTGCTCACTGCAACTAGAGAAAACCTGTGTGCAGCAACAAAGACCCAATTAAATAAATAAATCATTTATTAAAAAAAAGTCAATGCCATTAAAAAAAAAGAAAAAGGAACACAAGAAAGAGGTGGGGAGACTGCGTATTGGATTTAAAGAGACTAAAGAGAGAATCAAATCCAATATGTGAAACTTCACTGGATCCTGGCTTGAAAAAACATCTATAAAACACATTTTGGGGACAATTGGGGGGCATCTGAATCAGTATTAAATATTAGATATGATAATGGTATATTGTAGTTATACAGTGACGTATATTAAGGGGTAAAGTATTACAATATATAAAATTTAATTTCGATGTTCAGTAAGAAAAGTTATAGACACATAAAAGTACATATGGCAATATGTTAACTTTTGAAAGTAGGTGGTGGCTACTGGTGTCTATTGTATTATTCTTTCCACTTTCCTATATGTTTCAAATTTTTCATAAGTTAGGGAAAAACACATCCTTCCGACAAGTCACCCATAGATGAAAGGGGAAAGCCGGCTGATGCACGGCAGGACAGGCCTTGCCCCCCTCCGAGGAACCTTCTTGAGTCAGGAGTGTGGGGGGAGAAGCTTCAGGTTAGCAGGCAGGCAGGCAGTGCTCCTCTGGCCCTAGGTCTCCCTAGGCCTCTGTGTCCCCATTGGAAAGTGAAGTTGGATTAAATTCAGATCCAAAACGTTCCTTCTAAAACTGTATGAACAAGTAGATAAAGAACAGAGTAGTGGTTACCAGAGGGAAGAGGTGGTGGGAGGGCAAAATAGGTAAAGGGGATCAACTGTGTGGTGATGGATGAAAACCAAATTTTTGGTGGTTAAGTAACTGCGGGAAATAGAGAAGTAGAAATGTAACGTACACATGAAACTTACATGTTATAAACAATTGTTACCTCAATAAAAAATAAAAATTGTAGCTATTGCTGCATAACAATTTACTCCAAAGTAATGGCTTAAAACTGCCATTTTATTATGTTCATAGATTCTGTGGTCAGAAATTCAGAAAGGTCAGAGCAGGGATAGCTTATCTCTGCTCCATGATGTCTGGGAACTCAGCTAGGACAACTCGAAGACTAGGGGTGACTTCATGTTGGGGGCAGGAATCATTTGGAGACCTCTTCACTCATGTGTTTAGCAGGTGATGCTTGTATAGGTTGGTACCTCTGGCTGTTGGCCAGAACATCTATACATGGCCTTATCCTGGTGACCTCAAACTTCTTGGATGGAGGCTTGTGGCTCTAAAGGTGAGTGTCCCAAGTGAACCAGGCAGAAGCTGTATGGCCTTTTATGACCTAGCCTCAGAAGTCACACAGTGTCACTTCTGTAGTGCCAGATTCAGAGGGAGGGAACACAGACTTCACCTCTCAATGGCAGGAGAACCAAAACCACAGTGTAAGAGAAGAGCAAATGGGTTGGAAGGTTATTGTTGAGCAATATTGTATTGTATTCCAAATACATTTCCACGACACTCCCTGCTACTCCACAGCTGCTTGTTCTCAGCTGGTCCCCAGATTCTGCCCTTTGAGCAAAGTGGCCTCCCCCGTCCGCAACACTGTGCTCTGGCTTGGCTACTCTGAATAAGCCCTGCACTAGGGCTTGAGTGTGAGAGAATGGAAGCCTACAGAGCTTTAACATGAACAGATCACTAGAAATTCAGGATGTGACTTAAGCCTTTCTTCCCAAGGTCTTAAGTTTCCAAAAATGTATAAAATAGATACCTAATGAGAACCTACTATATAGCACCAGGAACTCTACTCAATGCTCTGTGGTGATCTAAATGGGAAGGAAATCTAAAAAAGGGGATATATGTATATGTATAACTTCAGTTTTTTTGTACTGCAGAAACTAACACAGCATTGTAAAGCAACTATACCCAATAAAAATTTTTTTTAAATAAATTTCCAAAAATCTTAATTCCTTGACAGACTATTTTCCTGGCTTCAGTTATCAACTCCATGTGAACAACTCAGATCTTGAGACTGGACATCTTTCCTAAGCCTTAGGTATTTGTAGCTACTGACTGGTTATTACCACTGGCATAAATTGCCATTGTCTCAATTGGTTCTTATGTTCAGCAACAGCTCACCCTTCAGAATCCCTGTCCTCCAAAAGCTCCACCACTGTTCCAGGCAATCAGGCTCAAAATCTTGCCAACCCAACCTTTAACACCCAGACCAAATCTATTTCAGAATGCCATCTTTCCTACAACAGCATCTTAAGTCCACACTCTGGTTACTTCCTCTTGGAGTTATATGCCTTGCTCCCCCTAAGGGTCTTCCTTCCGCGGTTCCCATCTTTACAGAACCCACCAGCTAAGCTATTCCCATTGCACCACATTCCTTACACACTGGCAGTGGTTCTGCAATCTTCTATCTGGCTTTTAGGCTTTCCTCAAAGCTGGTTCCCAGTGTATCCAGTACACTGCTGTGCATTTCCACGTCAACTGCTCCATTCAAGCAGGTATAGTCTCTCCCACTGTCTTTAGGACAGATGATCTCATTTTGCCCTGCATTATAACCTAAAATGATGACAGAATTGAGTGTTCAAGAGCTCAGAGGAGAGGGACAAAGTATGGGTAGAGACAGCCTCCAAATGGTTATGCCTGTGGGCAACTGGGAGATGAAGGAGTGATCTACGTAAGGAAGATACCTATCAACTACTTTACCTTTCTCATTAGGTACAGTGGGGCAGACAGACTGTGGCTTAAGTTTGTTTTCTATCCTTTTGAACTAGTCCAAAACTGTATAGTATTCATAAGCTTGAGAGTTATTTATGCTTCTGATAAAAGAGATGTAAATCTAGAACTGGAGTCGAAAGGAAAGACTTCAATGAAAGACTGATGCATAAATTATAAAAGTACAGATTCAAACAGATTTAATTTAAAAAATGGAACGTATCTTACATAAGTTAGAAATGTTGTCCCTCTCTGGGCACCTCAGAAGATGCACAGATCTTCCACAGCTCAGAGAAAAGACTGTACAGACAATTTTGATAAAGAATTGAAGGACAATTCAAAAAGAGTTTACAAAGAGCAAATCAGGAGGCAGAAAATGCTTCAAGACGCTTGGTCCTCAGAGATTGTTCTGGAATGCTGTTTCACTTGTATCAATATCATGTTCCTGGATGAGGCAAGAAGACATAGAGTTTTAGTTATTTAGTTATTTTGAACTGTTATTTCAGTTCAAAACCTGAAATGTGAACCCTTTGTTGTTTTGGACTTTGATTAGAGATTCTAAATCATCATTAACTGGGACACATAGGTAATCTCTGGCTTTAAGGCTAAATCCAGCCCAAGGATCAGTTTTCATGACCAGGACAGGGCTTTGACCACAGCCCATCACCCACCATGATGAGTGGGGAGCAAATACAGTTGGCGGTACTGATGCAAACACCACACTAGACTTCTTACTTTGGCCGTGGGGGTCTGACCCTGCCTTGCCACCAAGGTAAGTACGGTTGGGAATCCCCCTGGCCCCCATCCCACATTTCAGTGCTGAGCAAGTATACCAATACCTTGCCTCTGAGTTGCCTTCCTGGCGCTTATCTCAGAGCACTCTAATTGCCCATATAGTCCTGTCTCCCCCACTGCATGCAGCTCAGACAGCAAGGACTGTATTCACTGCCGCCACCCCGACATCTAGCACCTTGCTGGCACAGAGGAGGTCTATGGGATGAGTACCCAGCAGAGCCAGGCCCGGCCAGTAGTGGCTCAGACCCTAATCAGCCTTTCCACTCAGCATCTGAAATCGTGTGAGTGTGTGTATGAAACATGGATCTTCTCTTTATACTGTTTCATAGTTGTTTCTCCCCACCCCATGTACTGTATCATGAGTGTCTTCCCAAGTCCTTAAACTTTCTAAACCTTCTCAACCTTATGGATGCACCCTAGGTACTTAACTAGTTCCCTACTGATGGAAAGTTTTTTTTTCTACAACAATGCTTCACTGAGCATCCTGACTGGTAAACCTAGACACACTCAGGACTATATTATTTTTTATTTTTACTTTTATTTTTTGGCCATGCCATGTGGCATGCGGGATCTTAGTTCCCTGACCAGGTATCAGACCCATGCCTCCCTGCAGTACTGGACGACCAGGGAAGTCCCAGGATTATAGTATTAAGAGAAATTCTGAGGATTATGCTGGGCCAAAAGGTGTGTGTGTGTGTGTGTGTGTGTGTGTGTGTGTGTGTGTGTGTGTGTGTGTGTGTGTGTGTGTGTGTGTGTGTGTGTGTGTGTGTGTGTGTGTGTGTACACATTTAGGACTTCTGAATATTATAAAAAATACCTCCATAAAAGTGGAACCAGCTTATTTTCTCATCAATAGTACATAAATGAATGCCCATTTACCAACCTTGGTTGGGCATTTAATTTTAGAAATCCTGTCCAGGGATAGATAAGATGAAGGCCAGGTATAATTTTTAAGTTCTTGGTCCCAAGTCCAGGGCACGATGATTCCTCACATAAAGTGCTGACCTCGCGTCCTGCTGCTCCATCCTTGGCTCAGTTCTCTCCAGCCACACAGGCATCACTGCTGTCCCTCAAATAAGCCAGGCAGAGCCTAGCCTTAGGGACTCTGCACAGGTCTTCTCTCTGCCTGGGACACTCGTCCCCCCACTATCCCCAGGGCCAAATCCCTCAACACCTTCAAGTCTTTGCTCCCATGTCAGCTTTGTACTGTGGCCTACCCTGACCACCCCATTTAATTTAATCACCACATTCAGCACGCGGACCCCTCTGATCCCACTCCACTTTTTTATAGCACTCATCATCTCCTAGCATCCTACGTGATTCACTTATATATTATGTTTATTGTTTATTGTCTGTGTCCGCCAGCTAGAATACACATTCCCTAAGTGCAGGGATTGTCGTCTGTTTGTTCACCTAGTAGATAGTGAAATACTCGCAGAATGAATCAACGGCATAGAGCACGAGTCCAGTTTATGGATGATATCACCACTGGAAGGGCTCCCACTTGAGTGGGCCTTCTGGCTCTGTACCTGGTTCAGTTTCTTGAACTCTACCACTTGGAAGAAGATGTGCTCAAGAATATGTTTGGCATCTTGTTGGTCCTTTGGTAGTTTATTGGTGACTCCAAGGATGTCACCACACTTCCTGACGTAGAATTCCAGGTCTTCTTCAGTACCTAAGCACAGTTGGGGCAGTTAGATTCACCCTTGACCCTGCCCTTCCCCAAGTACAGACTTACTGTGGTTTTGGTATCCCTGTCAGGTTTCTACATCTCTCAAGATCACTCACCTCTTCCTCAGGTAATGCTACCACAGGACTTAAACTGTAGAGATCTCTGATGTGCTGTTTTTGTAAATGAGGACAGAAATGTGATACTCCTAAATAGAATAAGGCTGGACTGGTTCTGGCTAGACAGTCTCAGATCTGGCATTCCTACATTACAAAGAACAGGAGCAACCAGTAGGGAATCAATTTACCATTCTCTGATTGCCACAAGGACCATTAAGAGAAGGACATATGGGTATTTTAAATAGCAGGATAGACAGCCATTACTGCCCTTCTTATACCATACTGTACTTTCTATTTTTCTTCTCTGATTTGCATTTTTAATATTATGATAGAAATGATCTCTCACTCGAGCTCTACCCCCACCAATACTACCTAGGGGAAATACTGCCACGCATGCCTACATATCTACATATGTGTTAAAAAAACTGGACCAAACTATAATAGTTCTGTAAGTTGCCTTCATCATTTAACAATGTAACATGGACATTCCATGTCGAAGCTTATGCTTAACATCTTTCTTTTAACAGATGTATACTGTTCCCTTTTGTTTTATGTATTTTGTTGTTGTTGTTTCATGTATTTTTTTTTAACCAATCCTCCTACTGATGGACCATTAGACTGTTGTCAATTTTTCAAATGCTACAATTAACATCTCTATCTTTTTTACTATGCATTTCTACTAGGATTTCTGCAGGATAAATTGCTAGAAACAGAAATGCTGGCTCAAAACGTTTGACCCTTCACAGGTCTATTATTCCTACTGGACTAATTAGTGGGTCCTGCTAACTTCTGATTGCCCAGCACCTACCACCATGCCTGGCATGGAACAGAGACACAGTAAAGGTGTCTGACACTGAACTATTTTCATTTTTGTACATTCCTTTCTGGTCCTCGAGTGCATATAGATGTTTACACAGTTGGGATCCTACTCTAAGTACAGTTTATATCCTGCTTTCTTCATTTAGGAATCTCAGTGTCACCCTCTGGCCTTTGCAAACCTCTTTTGTAATGACTACGTACTGTCCCATTGATTGTGGCACAATTTACTACCATTCCCCTGTGAGTGAACACTAAGGCTATTCCCAATCACATTTTATTTTTTTAGTAAGTAGTGTCGTAGTCATCTGTGTACCTTCATTTATCTCTCTAGGTTAGATTCCCAGGAGTGGGGTCACTGCCTCAAAATGGACGGTTCATTTTATGTCTCTGAGCGCACATGCACAGGCCCACCTGCTGTGCTGGAGGTGGGGCCTGTAGGGAGGAGCACTGAGCCAAGAGCCAGGAGCACCACTCACCCTGCAGCTGTGTGGCCGGGGGCCTGTGTCCTCACCCACGGGTCAGGGTGGGCACACTTGACTCTTTATAGAATCCCTTCCACTTTGAATTCTCTGTAATCCTCTTGGCCCTGACTGAATTTTCTTATTCAACGGTCCTATGACCAACAGCCTAGATTTGCTAAGAGGCAGGCAGAGTCAGAATTCCTCCTGGGGTCACTCAGTAGGTCAGGACTAAAGACTCGCAGGAATTAAAGCTGAGACCCTGGCCTCTGCTTGGCACCATGTACTAGCTCACCGAGCTAACTGACCTTCAGGGAAATAATTAACATCACTTACATGAAATAAACGAAACTTGTACTTTTAAACTCCTATTCATATCGTGTTCTAGGGAGAACAAAAACTCTAAGCTTTCTTTCACGGCAAATCTCAGAAATTCACAATTTAATAAAACTCACAAAAGAAAACAAACAAAAATTTGACCAAACTCACACTTATTGGTAATCTGAGCAAGCCGGGCCTTCTCTGAGGAGAACGTCTCATCTAAGTCAAACAGCTCCAGGGGAGGGGGTGGTAATTCCCTGAAACTGGGAGGGAAAACCTAAAAGGCAAAAAGGTCTTTCATGAGAGAGCATGTCCAAAGCCATAACTGACAGTGATGAGACATAAGGAAAATGAGAGCATGAACTGCCCAGCACCTCCTTCTGCCCCAACCCATGAGACCACAGCAAGCAAGACGGCAGCCCGTTGCAAGCCCCCTAGCAGAACCAGCTCCAACCACACCATAGCACTGGCCAAGCTGATGTACCAGTGCCCATGAGCTCATGCAAGGACACACAGCTTGGGGCTTCTCAGGCTTATGTGTTGAACATTTGATGGTTTCTCATCTAATCATGAGTTCTTTAGGGACAGAAATTGGGGAAACAGATGTAGATTAGTGTAGAAAGTGCTGAACTTAGAGCTAGCATTCGCAGGTATGAGCCAGTGGTGTGCTGATAAATGCTGAACTATCACTCAAAAACAAGAGGCCTGATCTGAAACATTTGTCATTTTCTGTTTTGTAAACACTTCCACTGTGGCAGACTTTCAGGTTACCAAGAAGAAGCCAATTGGCTCACAGCGTTCCAGAATGTGGCACAACAAGACAACTTTGAAGGCAAATGGAGCTCACGCTAGATTGGAATGTTGAAAAATAACCTATAGACACGTGACTGTCCCCTGGGCTGTTAGAACTGGGCTGTGAATCTGAGTGCCAGTTGCCTAGAAAGCTCAAAGCTTTCTAGCAAAAAGTTCTTCCTCCTTTCCACCCAGGAATTCTCATATATGCCCTTCAACCCCACAAGATGGGAAATGTTTAACAGCCAGAGACGTCCACACCCTTGATTCCTCAGTTGCGAACTACACCAAAGGGAAGTCCCTGTAGAATACTAACAGGTTTGGTCTTGGTGCATGTTTAGAGCCAGAGAAACATGATCCCATGAGAAGGCCAGCTGGTGAGGGGGGCGCAAACAGCAGGGCTCTGTGGCGGGATGCCCCCCACACACCCACTCACCGCTGGCTGAAGGGCTGGCAGCGGCGTCTCAAACTGAGGCTGGATGAGCTGAAGAGGTTCATGCTTCACGTTTAGCTGCTCGTGAGCCCTGTGTTAAGAACATAAAAAAAGCGGGAATCAAGATGAGACATTAAGGCAAAACACGTCTAATTGATCACATGGTGCTCTCCTCCAACAAATCAAGAGGCTCAGCGCTGTGGCAAAAAAAAACTAAAAATCACACGAAATGTACTGTTACACGGAATGCAAGGATCCTTTCAGAAATCTTCTCTACTGTAGCAAATAGCTTGACTTTACTGAGAACTGGAAGGGAAAGTTCTTTCAAGTTTCCTACCAGGCTTCTCCTAAATAGGCTTTTAATTTTTACCCACAGGACACTGTGAATCTTGTAACTCACTGTTTCCTTCTTTGTTTTCACCATCAAGAGACAGCAGTCAACTCTGAAGTCTGCTTCTGGCAACTGAACAGATCTGTAGGAGATGCACTTTTTTTTCTTAAATTTTTAAGAGTTTATTTATGTATGTATTTTTGGCGTTGGGTCTTTGTTGTTGCTTGTGGGCCTTCTCTAGCTGCGGCGAGCGGGGGCTACTCTTCGCTGTGGTGTGCAGGCTTCTCATTGTGGTGGCTTCTCTTGTGGAGCACAGACTCTAGGCAAGCGGGCTCAGCAGCTGCAGCTCGCAGGTTCTATAGCGCAGGCTCAGTAGTCGTGGCTCACGGGCTTAGCTGCTCCGTAGTATGTGGGATCTTCCAGGACCAGGGATCAAACCCATGTCCCCTGCATTGGCAGGTGGATTCTTAACCACTGTGCCACCAGGGAAGTCCAGGACATGCACTTCTGTGTGCTTATTCATTGCACAAACATTTACTGAACACCTACTGTGTAACCAGACAGTTTTATCTGCCAGGAGTACAGCAGCAGGGGAAAAAAGAGACCAAGGCAGGCCCTTGTGGGACTGATATTCTAGCAGAAAAGAGACACACAGTAAACAAAAGCCAAGGTGCCAGGGATTCATAAACATTAGGGAGAAAAGCAGATCAAGAGAGATGGACAGAGACAGGGAAGGGGCAGGGAGTACAGCTTGTCACAGCAGCCCTGAGTGAAGGGAGGGGCAGGTCATGCAGTCACCCTCAGAGGCCAGATCAGAGGAGAAGAGGGAAAGAGGGGTGAGACATTTTCACGGCAGAGCAGGGCAGCCAGAGCAGCTGCAGCGGAGCAAGGGCGGTAGGCAGGAGTTTACAGAGTCAAGTGCTGACCTTCCCCCGCGGTCATTTTTTCTTGAAGCTCCCCCTTTGCCTCCATTCTCTCAAACATCAATTCGACCTTCTGCATCATGGAACAGATCATGCAAGCTGGCTACCCTCCTCTGGGGATGAGGCAAATTAAAATACACTCACCCAACTGAAACTGTATGCTCATTTGTGGTCTTTCAAAATTCATCTACATGAGCAAATGCCAAGGGGTATGGACAAAGTTCATGCCCGTTTCTTTGTATGGGTGCTTTCAGAAAGGAGACAGGTCTGTGGCTGCAGAAAGGCAGTTGTTACCTGACCTTACTGCTGTCACTTCCTCCACTAGTCCCAAGCGCTTGGGGAGCATCTTTCCTAGCAATGAGCAGAAGATCCCCACAGAGAGGAGAGAAATAACTTTTCTTGAGCATCTGTCACGTGCCAAGCACTGTGCCTGACCCTGTGTGAGGCACTTATTTCATTTAATCCTTGAAACAACCCTGGACAGTAGGTGTGATCTCTTACGGAAGATGAAACAGAGGTATAGAGACCAAGTAGCTCCCCAAGGTCACGTGGTTAGGGAATGACAGAGGCAAGGTTAGAACTGAGATCTGGCCCATCCCTGCCAACCAGAAGCCCTGTGACTCAGCCTACCCAGAAGGCAGAATTAGAGGCAGTTCTAAGCTAAAGGGCCTTCTTCCCACACACAAAGAACCATGCTGCCATGTCCTGGTCTCAGTCATCCTAGCCAGGATATTCTGTTTTCTGTCCCTAGAGAGAGGCGACTGTCCTGAAGCCCTGCGTTAATAATAAGACAAATTCCATTAAGTCTTCCCTTTCTTCACCCAGCTCACCACCTGCCCAAATCTTCCTCCTACTAGTAACCAACATGTACTTGAAGGGATGGGAAATGGGTGGAGGAGCTGATCTTAAAACATGTAAAACCTAATTCAGAAAGACGATCAGTATGGGAAAAGGGGAAGAATAAATGCCATCACTATAAACGAATCTGTGAAATGGCGCTGCTCTGTATTCCAGATTCTGCTGGCCTGACCTTTGGCGTTGCATTTTTACTGCCCATGTCCCATTCCCCAACCCACCAAGAACTCTGAGGGCAGGGACACCACAGTGTCTGTCTCTACCTCACACTCTACAGGCATCAATAAAGACCGGGCGGACAAATGAAGTCACTTCAGAGCAATACCCTACAGTTGACATAAATATCTAATGACTAATGGAATTTTTACTCAAAAAGAGAAATTACGTTCAAAAGTTGTTACATGCAAATAAAAATACCTAAGAGCTCCATACAGAAACTATAAACCAGTAACTGCTGCCATTTGCTGCGGTATGAAAGACAAATACAATTAAAACAGCCGTGTGAGCTTCTGAAACATCTATCACTCTGCTGACACTAAAACAGCAGACAGTTCCAATCAATCCCTCATTCAACACTTAAGATTGGTCATGATGGCCGGATCAGGAGAGAAGCTGGTCAAAGCAGCAGAAGCCAGTTGGACTGGAAGCAGCTAGAGGAGCAGCCTGATGAAGTTTTTGTTATGCTAAGAAAAGCCCTGAGTCAGGAAGGGAGCACTGGAGCTCAAAATCAAGAGCCAAATGTGCAGCCAGGATTCACGACCTGGCTCTCACCTGCAGGCTTCAGGTAGCGAGGGGGTGACAGAGATGTCCTGGCAGCTCTGGGGATGTTAGTGCCCTTTTGCCTTTTAGAAACACTCTAATCTCCCACAAATCTCTAGATAATTTCTTCCCAGGTTCAGGGGTTAAGACTGGCTGGATTAGGGACTTCCCTGGTGGTTCAGTGGTTAAGACTCCACGCTTCCAATGCAGGGGGCGTGGCTTTGATCCCTGGCTGGGGAACTAAGATCCCACATGCTGCACAGTATACTCTGCCCCACCCCAAAAAAAAAAAAAATTGGCTGGATTCAAATTCAGGCCCCATTGAAAACTAGCTGTGTGATCTTAGGCAAACCATTTAACTTCTCTGTGCCTCAGTGTCCTCATATGTAAAACGAGCACAATAACCACATTATGATTATACGTGATAAAGCAACGCACACAGAAAATTTAACATGGTACTTGTTAGGAGTCAAGGCTAAATGCAGTTCAAATGGTTATTAGGAATGAACTTCCTTGCCTGGACACACCCTGTCTTTGCTCATAAAGCGACCTCCCTGCAGAACGTCCTCTCCCAACATCCCCAACCATCTCCTGAAATCCTCTCACCCCTTAAAGTGCAGCACCCAGCAGAGGACCAAGCAAACACAGATCACCAAGAAATGTTGTTTGAAATCCTCACTGCCTGGCTAAAAGGGCTTCTCTTTCTTAAAGCCCTCCCTGCTCACCTCAGTCAAAATCGAATTCTCTTTCCTCATTATGCCACGGCTTCCAGTTTTATATTTCACACTTAGCATTAGATTAATAACCTTGCGTCACAGCTTGTACCTGTCTCTTCCATAAAACCATACACTTTGGGTATGGTGCTCAGCACAGTGGGAGATCTATAAGCACTTGATGACCTTGAATGTAAGTACAGGGGCGGGATGTAAGACAATCATCTGTAGCTGTGCCTTCAGCCTTTGGCTTATCCAGATGCAGATCCTGTGCCAGCCCAAAGATGCTCAACAATGTTAGTCCCTGCCCGTCGTTCGGGATGCAAAACAGTGACAAAACAGGCAATGGAACAGGGTCCAGCACTGGCCTAAAAGTCACTCAGGCCTGGCCTGAAATCCCTGCTCCACCGCGGGAGACTCATTCCCCTCTCAAAACCTCAGTTTCCTCAGCCGGAAATGAGGCAGGCAACTCAGAGGACCACTGAAAGTATTATATGAAGGCACAGTGAGGAGTACTTATTTGGTGACTACCCACCTTGGTTTACTGAGGGGGTCTCTGGGACGTGCAACTCTCTGTGCTAAGACCAGGAAAGTCCTGGGCAAACCAGAACGAGTTTGTCCTTCTAAATGCCCAGTACAGAGCCTGGAACCCAGCTGGAGCTGATAACTGCTGGCAGGTTCCTCTGCATCAAGCCCCGCCCAACCTCCCAGCGGTCTCGGCCGACCTCATCACAGGTCTGAGAACATGTTTTGCACACCGCACTTGCCATGACCCTAACTCCCATCCCCAGGCTCATGTTTTCAAACCAAACACTCAGGATGGAGTGCACAGCAGCTGAGAGAGCCGCGGTACTGACTTGATGACCTTGGGGAGGGAAGTGGTATCCAGCTGGTAAATGGACAGGTCGAAGAGGGTGGTGAAGTCCCGCGGGTTCTCATCGCCCTCCTGGAGACACACTCGCAGACGCTCGGACAGGGTGGCCGTGTCGGGCAGCATCATGTAGTCAGAAATCTGAAAGCCACAAGAGGGTTCCTTTCAGCAGAGCAGGGGCAAGAAATTACTCCGGTCTGCAACATCTCAGGTCTAAATCTGCAATATTTCTGCTCTCTTGCTAAGACATCTCACTGTTCATGATCACTGACAGCTAAACCTTAAATAAGCCAATTTCTGTGGAAAGAAGGACAAAGGTCACCCAGGTAAACCCCAATGTTGGCGAAACCCAGCTCTGCAATGACTCACGCCGGTCCGCACACAGCTGAATGCGGCTGGAGAAACGCACAACCTTGCCGACTGTCCTTTTCATCTGTGATCATTGATCTTGAGTGCTCAGCCATCAGCTAAATTCTTAAGTTCATTCCCTTGTCCCATTCTCCTAGGCAACACTTTCCTTCTGTCATGTCAACCATCTAAAATGATTTTCCCTTTCTTAATTTTAGTTGATGACTTCATTTTCTATTTCAGTGAGAAAACAGAAGCAACCAAAAAGGGAAGTCCATTTAACATCTATCCTCTCTCCAGCCACCAGCATCTGGGCCGTACACCCTGCTTTCTCTCCTGTCCTACGTACAAACCGCCTGTGACCCCTCTTTGGACACTAGACCCCAGTCCTTCTCCCCTAGCTGAGGACACACCTGCAGCACTGCTGAGAACCCTTAATGATGACACACTGGTAACAGTAAAAGACCAGGAAAACCTAAATGTCCATCGAGAGGTAAACCATAGTGTACTGCAGTACAAATAATGGAAAACACAGTTTTCAAAAAACAATCAAGAGAAATCTATAAATATGGAAAAACCTCCAAGACATATTGGTAATTTTAAAAAAGTAAGGTGCTAGACAGTGTATATACAAAGCATATAAACACAGAACCATTTGGATAAAACAAGGGGGAAGGAGAGTACACACACACATCCATATTTGCTTCTCTCTGTATACAATATCTCTGGAAGAACAGATGAGAAACTGCTAAGAATGCTGTCACTGTGGAGAGAACCAAATGAGTAGGCAAAGACAGAAGGAAGACTGTTCATCGTGCATGCTTCTGAATTCCAAACTATGTGAAGGCATTATCTAGTCAAGCAATAAATTTAAGTTTAAATAAATGCATGCTGGCAACCAGGAGTTTGTGTATTCCTAATTTTCCTTTGAATTGCATTTAGCCTTGACTTCTTACAAGGCCAACTTGGTGACAGTTTTAAAAACTGATCTCTAAAGTCACCCACAACATACTGTTCCACATTTTCTAGCTCCAGCACTTGGCAAGATGTGCCTGAGCTCAATGGAAATGAGACGTCGAGACAGAGGCTCACTTTTCTCTCTATCCCAAGTGTTGAAAACTCCTCCAGTCCTCAAACTTTCTTCTAGACAAGAAACAAAGGAGAAGCATCAACAAATAAATGCCCTCCCTAGCACTATCTGGCTGATGCAGAGCCTTCAACCCTCTAACAGGATAGGGATGAAGTCAAGAGCAGTAACAAGGGCACTGACCGTGGCAGGACACACACCCGGGTCATGGCACGGAGATCAGCATGGGCCCAGCAATCTCAAAGACCCTGCGGCTGATTCTCAGCTCCGAATGGAAGCTTGTTAACAAAATTCTCGTTCAGACAACTATCAAGGTCTTAGATGTCCAGATAGAAACATAAAAGAGTCCTCCCAAGACCACTGGTTTTCATGACTTCCTAGCAGATTTTGTGGTTACAACCTGTTGTGGAAATTCCTTCAGCTCTTTATCAAGCTATCACTTTGTTAACTCTCATTTAAAACGGTGCTATTGTCTGGGTTTGAAACCCATTCCAACATTGCAAGATTTGATCTGAAATCATAAGAAGCTTAGATTTTCAGAATTTCTTACTGTGCAATGTGACTGGATCCAGTGTTTTACTTTCCAAAGCCTGACAATACAAAGGATGTTTTTCACCAGGTTTCAGAACTGGAAGATACATGAAACTGCATGGATTCAGAGAAAGGCCTTAACAACACTCCCCTCCTCTGGTTTTCTACTGATGCTTCCCTTCGGACCCAGCCCAGTGACACATGTGCTGAAGTGTGAACAACAGAGCAGTAGAAAAGGCACAGGTTCCGGAATCAGCCTGAAGTGGGCCTTAATAACGGCTTAGCCAGGTATTAATCTAAGCGGGAACCTCGAATTTACTTACTTTAGTTTCCTCAGCTAGAAAAGAGGAATGACAGAAAATTAGCAGGAGCGAGGTGGCTACACAGGACAGGAGCAGACCCAGCACCTCCTAGCGCTGCTCCCCTCGACCCACGACATTCTAACTAGGATTGGCAGCTGCCAAAGATGCCGTCCACTCAGAGCTGGGTCCTGTGAGACCTGAAAAGCGAATTCCTGGCTGCACCCCAATTCTTTTGTTTTGGGGGCTTACATCACTTTTCAGGAGGAATTTAAGCAAAACAGCCTCACACTTAATGTTTCCATGTAAGGGAATATTTTAGACACAGGGCTCTCCTGTTTGCTAACCCAAGTCAGCCCCTGGGTTTTCCAGCCAAGTCAGTCCTCAGCCCAGGGCAGAAGCAGTCAGCGGACAGCCAGCCCACCTCCTGCTACCCACTGCCAAGAAATCATTTTCCTGATATTTCAGAGTTTAAGAAACAGAGAACTAAATGAAGAATGAGTAGACTTTGAGTCAGGAGACCTGGGTTTGGGTCTCAGCTCTGTAACTGCTTGCTCTTTGGGCATACTGAAATCTTGCAGAATTTCATCCTCCTCATCTGTAAGATGAGAATAAGACTACCTCCCAGGGCCGTGTGATGTTTAAACAAGATGATTGTTGTGGAATCACGTGATAGTCAGTGCCTGGTATATAATAAATACAAGAGTTTTTTAAAAAGTCTTGACAGGTATATAGGCCTTTTTACATCCTTTAGTTTAACAAGTAAATTTACATCTATTCATTTAGGCCTCACAATTATCCTGTGAGACAGAGAACACAGGTATTAGCGTCCCCAAAACTAGTTAGAAAATTAAGATGAAAAAAGGTCAGAAATAACCTGCTTAAGGAATTTGTGAATAAAGCCAAATTAATTTCATCCTTTCCAATTAAAAAAAAAAAAAAAAATCACCTGCTTAAGGTCCCAGGGCTCATGGTGGAGTGGGACCTAGAAGGTGGTTACTGGTCCCTAGTCCAGTGCAGGTCTCACCATTCTCCTATCCATTCTCTGATAAGCATTATCATAATGCCTTTAGGATTGTTATTCCTACAGGCAACAAATAGAGCTTAAAACTTAATGATGACCTTTGTTTCTTCATGAAAAAATTATGTTTATATCCTTCATATCTTTGAAAGAAGTATTTCTTTACAGATACTGATTCTGAAAGTTTGGACCAGAGAGCATATATTAAATTCCAATCATTACATATAGAGAGAGAGGCTCCCACCCCCGTTGAATTCAATGACTATATAATTTACTGATTTATTATTTTTGACAATGTGTCCTTCATCTTGCAAAAAGCATCATTTCTTGCCACCCATCCTACAGATAAAGTAAGGGATAGATATTCCTTTAGAACTGTTAGAAGTGGCTCTGAGAAGCTGGACCCATTTTCCATTTCAAAGGTTTTTTTTAATGACTCATAACCTCCTACCTCCGGGTCCTCAGCATCGATCTGGTTTAGGTGGATATCTCCTGTTGTGAGCCACTGGAAAACAACATCCTAAATTTAAAAAAATAAACACAGAATTACACATCTGGTTATCTGAGAAAGCTGAGGGCAGGATTAGCGAGTTAACTCAATCAAGAAAAATGATAGAGGGGATGGAGAGAAAGATGGCGGTGAAGTAGCAGGACATGGAATGCATCCCTCTCCACAGATGCATCAGGAATACATCAAAAGATGCAATAATTCCCACAGAGAACCAGCTGAACACAGCAGAAGACCCTGAACACCAGAAAGGACTTCAAAGATCCCTACATAACTGGGTAGGACAGAGAGGGAAAAAAGAAAAGGGGAAAAAAAAATGATAGAGGGAAAGAGACTACACCAGCGATTTGAAAAAGGGTAGCCACCCTTCTCTTGGTGAAATCACATGAAAACTTAAAAAGTTTTCCTCACCCTAGTGCCATTATTATTATTGGAAATTTATCATTTATCTTAAGGCACTCTAACCTTTAATCACCAGTCAGAATTTATTAAAATTTTTTCACAGTTTGGAAACAATCCCTGTGCAATGCACTGATGACAGCCTGGACGTAAAAAGTAGAACATGCGAAATGTCCCCTAGAAGTGTCTAGAGACGGTGGAACTTCGTGGAGATTCTACAGAAACAAGATTTTTTTTTTTTTTTTCCTGCAACTTGCAGCTTGTGGGGTCTTATTTTCCCGACCAGGGATCAAACCTGGGCCCTCAGCAGCGAAAGCGCAACCTAACCACTGGACAGCCAGGGAGTTCCCAGAAACAAGATCTTAACTCAATCTCTCTATAAGACAAAATCCTTAAGGCTGAAGGAACTTACCTCATTAATGAAAAAGCTCAGTGGGACCTTCTCCCTCTGGTGAGTGAGTCACTGGCATCACAGCAACGTCCAGCTCTAACCTGCACCCCGGCGTCCTTCACAGGACACGTTCCTCTCGCACTTGTCATGCCTTTGCCTGGTGCCCCACCTCAATCAGCGACCAGTCCTACCATAATCCCTCCTAAACCCAGCTCGTGCTGGCCAGGCCCTCCCCCCACTCACACCTTCACTGCTCTCATTCAGGTCCTTGTCCCCTCTTGCCCGGCGGACTCCGCCAGCCTCCTAACCGGCTCCAGGCTGCCCTCTCCCTTCCATCGTCCACACTCACAGATCTGACTATGCCCAAGGCTGCAGGACACCCTACAAGGGCTCTACAAGGGCTACCTGTGACTTTTCAAAGAAAGTTCAAGAGTTCCTAGGCTCTACACACGAGTCCCTGGTTGGGTCTGCTCCTCCCCTCTTCTCCAGGGTGGCTCCCAGGCTGGGGTGGCATGCTTAAAAACGCTCACCACATCCTTCTGGATTTATTTTTGTCTCTCACGCTCTCTCTCAATGTTCTATATACTTTTTCAGAGCAGAGACTATGCCTGACTCATCTTTGTCTCCTTAATGCCTGGCATATAATGGGCTCTGAGTGGCTCGTTTTAAATGAATAGATAAACTCAGTAGTATTTTTTTTTAATAACATGAAAAGCATACACATTATTCACTAGTGAGATAAAATGGAAGCGCTTACCATGATTTTGCTGTTTTCTTCTTTATCCAAATATTGGTCACTGAACATGTGACATGAGCCAAGCACTGCCAATTTCCCACCTTGATTCTGTTGATAACAAAGCAGTGTGAGATATTCAGATCCCAAAATGTACCACAGGCACCTCAGTCCCCAAACACTTATCATCACAACCATGAGCAAATGTCTTATATACTAAGAAGTGCCAACTCACATGGGCATTTTAATGGTCTAGAAATGTCAATTATGGTAACAAATATATTCCAACCTGCCTCTCAATTTAGACCTTCTATACCCTTTGATATGACTTTAACAGAAAGCAATGTGAACTGGTTTGACAGTATTCTCCCACTGTCAGTGAAATTATAAATGAAAGTCATAATCTTCAAGGAAAAAAAAAAGACAAATCAAATCTGTAAAGATTTCGACATTTTATGAGTACCAAAAAAAACCAGTACTTAAGATTCAAACAGAAAACTAAGTCACAAGCATGAAAAATTCACAAAAGAAATGACTGGTTAATAATAAAAAAAAAAGTTAATGTTAGTAATTTAAAAAATCAAAACAAAGTATTTTTTCCTATCAGATTAACAAGTGAAAAAAAAATGACTATAAACAGTGTTGGTCAGGTTTTAGTGAAATAAGTTCTTTGACACATTGCTGTTGAAACTGTCAACAAATGCAACACAGCCATATGAAATATACCAAAAACTCTGCACAACTTTATAGCCATAATCACAAACTATTAGAAACAAAACCAAATGTTCAACCTCAGAAATATGGTTAAGAATAATGGAACCTCCCCCAGTTGTTAAATTATATATTAGAAAGGGTTTTCAGGAACCTGGGAAAACGCTTCTGTCATAATATGAGGTTAGTTTTTTTGTTTTGTTCTGTTGTGTTTTTTTTAAGAACATTTTCCTATACATCAATTGTACAGCTACCAGAGTTTAAAGCCTGCAAGGCAAATAAACAAAAATGAGGCACAAGCAAAAGTAGGAGAAAATAATCAAAACATCAGCCTGGCCTGTTCAGAGTAGTGCAGCATTCTTTTTTTTTCTCCATCTCTGTATTCTAAAATTTTTCTACAATGAACATGTTACTTTTGTAATGAGAAAATACTACGCAGTATTAAAAATACAAAATGAAATCAGATTTTCTAGCAACATCACACACAGGGAACAGGCACAGTTGAAACGACACTGGGAAAGAATGACACCTATGCCAGAGATGTTGAGCTACAAATACACAAATTCTGCAAATAAAACAAAATTTGCAAAACAAACTCTGACTTGTCCCATATTAAAAGCAAATGCCTCACAGGAAAAATAATACAATTACTACACATAATCACTGCAAACAGACCAGTTACTGAGAATAGAAAGTTAACTGGGTAGAATTCTACAGAAAGAACAGGGCAGTGACTGAACGAACTAGGCAGCGGACTTGAATCTCCATAGGTAAGTAAATATCTACACCTCTACTCATAGTTAGACATATTTTCTTTTCCTTAATATACAGTCGACCTTTGAACAACACAAGTTTGAACTGCACGGGTCCACTCACAAGCGAATTTTTTTTTCAATAGTAAATAGTACTGTACTACCCGATCCGTGGTTGGTTGCATTTGCAGATGCAGAACAGAATATACAGAGGGGACTGATCTGTTACACATGATTTTCCACTGTGAAGAGAGCTGGCACCTCTAATCCCTGCATTGTTCAAGGGTCAACTGTTATTTTCTTTTCCCTACCTCATTTATTTCAAATAGATTATAGATCATCCTTTAATCTTTTTATTCTGTCCTGACAGATTCTACCATTGTCTTCAGCTTCCTTTTCCAGCATTTGCCTATAATTTGTTCCAATTAAATAGGAGTATGTCTACTCAAGGACCAATGTGCTCCTTCGATGCTAATGAGTCTATCCCAGTAAACCAAAGACCTAGAAAGGCTCACGATAAGCTCAGTGAAGGCAATGGCCCTGGGCCCGGAGGTAGAACACCCCTCAGTGCTAGCCTGGCCCTGCTCATGGGTTCCAGATGGAGAGTAGCCTCCTCTCTGGGATCACCGCTTCAGCTCACCAACAAGTGAGGCAACAACCTCTCTGAAAGACTGTGTTTATAAGGCAGGACTAAAAGCCTATTAAGAGGAGAAAATGTGCTTTAAATAGCTATGCAATGAGGAGATGGTAGTCTCATGAGTTCTAGAAGAATCACCACACTAGCACAGAATTCTGTACCCAACAGATGCTCCACAAAAATCCACTGAATAAGCCAGGTAAAATCTCTGTGCACAGTTAAAAAATCAAATAATTAGAGTTCTCGTATTACACCACCAGAGGCCCCGTAAGATGGTGTCTCATGACTTTTGTGCCTATAAACAGACATTTCATGTAAACCAATTATTTCCACATCTTGAATCATTTAATAACACTTTAACTTTAAAACAATATTCCCTGCTGTTTAGGAGAGACTAACTACCATAATAGCTATTCTTATAACTATTATGATATTATGATACTTTGTCCAAATATCATCTTTCAAACACAGCATAGACATTTATTTACTTTTTTTTTTACATGACTTTTTTTTTTTTAATTTGTTTATTGGCTCTTGTTGGGTCTTCGCTGCTACGCACAGGCTTCCTCTAGTTGTGGTGAGCAGAGGCTACTCTTCATTGTGGTGCACAGGCTCCTCACTGTAGTGGCTTTTCTTGTTGTGGAGCACGGGCTCTAGGTGCTGGGCTTCAGTAGCTGGGGCACACGGGCTCAATATGTGTGGCGCACAGGCTTAGTTGCTCCACAGCATGTGGGATCTTCCCAGAGCAGGGCTCGAACCTGTGTCCCCTGCATTGGCAGGAGGATTCCTAGCCACTGCACCATCTAGGAAGTCCCTACTTTCTAATAAAATGACATCAGAGCTTTTAAATATGAGAGGGAAAGTAATAACTAGGTCGCGCAAAGAAAAAACAGGATCACGTGGAGCTGGAAACATGCAGGTCTCTGGAGAAAAACTGGGAGGTCAGCTGGTGAATTCCAGGTCTTGGTAGACAGATGAAGGTGAGTTCAGCGAACATGAATTAAAAGGTAGTGGATACAGGAGGTGATAATGAGGAGGGCTGTGTCCTCTGGGACCATCAGCTCCCACATTTTGTGGGATCTCTAGGATGAGAACGGAACAACTAGTCTCCTGATCTGTTTTCCCGGGATACACTAAAATACCAGCAGCGCAATTCTACGCATTGTGATGTAGTTTGCTAACTCAACCTTTCTCTGGATGGATTCTCTAAGATTGGCAGTGAGAGCTGGTAGTGAGAGACAGTTATAACACAGGTTCCCCCATGCCACAGTGGAAAAGCTTTGGATCTAGTATAAGAGCTAGGTATACATCTTGACTCCATCAATGACCGGACCATCCACTGTTTCCCCATCAGTAAAATGTAGTTATTTGAAATCCTACTTCTCAGGACTGTTGTAAAGACCAGTGAGAAAATATCTGAAACCTCTATGGAGACAGTAAAGAAGTTCTTACTTACTATTTCAGTAATAAAAATAACACACCCACCCATATCTAAGAAAGGCTGTACCTTCGAGTGATAGAAAGCCAGGATGGGTCTGTTAAGTGGGAAACAGACAGAGCCTGTGGACAGAACAGCCACTGCTGGTTTCATGACACTCAATGTCGCACCGAAAGGATAGACAAAGGTGAGAGCCCTGAAAGAAAGAAAGGAATATTCAAGGTTTTTTTTTAATGAATAAAAAAATTTTGAAGATAATCTCAGTGTTTCTTGAGCAAGTCACGATCAAACAGAAAATATTCTATAAGCTTTGGTTTGTTAACTCAAAATTAGTATCACTCCAGCTACAGGTTTAATAAAGCATTTTAAGAAATGTGAACATAAATTAACAATTTACAATCGTACGTATAAATGACTATAACTGAAAGAACAAAACTAGCCCCAATGGAGGAAGAGGAAGAAGAGGGGGCCTCATCTAAAAACTGAACCAGAGCTATACGTGAGCCTGCTCTGTGTAACAATGTTTTAGATGTAAATACTTTCCTCTCCCTTATAAATCTGACTCGTGTTATCTCTAAGAATGAATATCTGTCATCAGAAGTGTATGCTACCTGTTGAGTGCTTATATGAACAGAGGCATATTGTGTATGTCCATCCCACACTGGACACTTCTACACAGACCTGCCTTGGAGTCCCTCCTCTAATCTCCGCTGTTCTAGCAAAGACTGTGAGTGTCTAGAGCGGATCAGTACTTGGGGCAATATACTCCTGGAAAGGGTGTAGGACAGAGGGGGTAAGGGTGGGGTGCAGACCTGGGGGAAGGGCTAGGGTTTCACTGCAAGAAAAATGAAGCTCTGCAAAGGTATTTGTTTGAAGGAAGTGTCCTCAGAATGGAGAGAAATAGGAATCTTAAAACCAAAGCATACAATTAGAAACTAGGGCAGGAAGGAGGAGGAATGGACAGAGGGAATACCCATGAAGAGTTCCCTATAAAAATTTAAATTTTCCTTTCTCTTAGACTGTTCTTTTCAGTTTAAGTTTTAAATTATTTCCTTCCAGTGTTAGTTTTCACAGTCCCTTCAGTAAAGTCTCATCTACACCTATGACTTCTGTGTCACATCATGGTTGAGAAGTGGTACCTGCCCCACGTTCCCCATTCTCTTCCTTTCACTCCTACCCCAGTAGTATCCCAGTAAGGTGGGGTGCAGCCCATGATTTCCAGGACAGGAGAAGAAAGAAATGAGGAAGGAAGGAGGAGGAGAGGAAAGGTAAATGGGAGAAATAGTTACGTGGATGTCAGGGCACATCCTTCCCCACACTTCCCCCAAATGCACTCAAGGGTGGTAATTCTTAAGGAGGAAGGGAGAATGGTTATATGATGAAAACTGCCAAGCTATTCTTTACACTCCTCTATTTCTTTTATTATTACTAAGAAATCAATCAGACTGACATTTTGATAAGACTTTAAGTGTAAGGCTAAACACCCACCCCCAAAACAAATACAGGACTTTTCCTAACCAAGTGTGAATGAGTAAGATTAGCTGGGAAAGTGTATTCCTGGAAGAGGGAGCAGATCTGTAAAGGCCCTAAGGTGAGAGAGAGCTTAGCATACCTAAGGAATTCAAACAAAGTCAGTGTGGCCACAGCAGAGTAAAAGAAGAAAAATGGGACATGATAAAAAATGGGGCTAAATGAGAGCCTGAGACTCCAATAGGTCAAGATATTTCAAAGCACAAAGCAGGACTGCTTATCCACACCTCAAAGTCTCCCAAAGCACTGTGCTGCTTCCAAGACAACCCAGGAAACTAACAACCTGCCATCTGCCTTTCACTACAACTACTGAGGAAGTCATAATGTGATAGCAGGTAAGGCACAGAGCACTTCCACAAGTACTGCCTCATTGGCGTTTCCCAACAACTTTGTAGGATTAATACTGTTCCCATTACACAGATACGGCAATCGAAGCTAACAGTTATTTTGCCCTGGGTCGCCCTGTAAGTAAGGCATGAAATCGGGAACTTCTAAATCCTTCTAACTCTTAAGTCCACAGTTCTTTCACTTATTCACCAAGAATCAGACTGTGATTCTTGAATGTCAGTAATGTTAACTTATGACATACGTTGCTATACATTTTCCCCTTTACGACTTTACCTTGGTTTCATACTAAGAAGGATCTTTTGCACTCTTAGATTATAAAACATTCACCTATAGTTTCTTTTAGTGTTTTATGGTTTTGTTTTTAATATCTAAAGATTTAATACATCTGAAATATATCTTGGGGTGTGGTATGAAAATGGAAATTTTTTCCAAATGATTAGCCAAAATTATACCATACATTCCCCAATAATTTGACATGTCACCTTAACTATAAACTAATAACCTCTACCTTCCATATATTTTGGACCTGATTCTAATTTTTTAATTTATTTTTCACTATTTCTGCATTAGTATCACATTATTTTAACTACTAGAGCCTTGTAATATGCTTTAAATATATAAAAACATTCATCTTCTATGGCGCAAAATACCCCAAAGTAAAAAGGTAAACTGGGAAAAACATTTGTAACACATGTAGGTCTTACAAATGAATAAGAAAAGACAAATTAGCAGTAGAAAAACAGGCAAAAAGCACTGAACAGGAAATTCACAGAACAAATACAATCAGCCAACAGACTTTAAAAGCCATCCCATTCATAATAATCAAAGAACTACAAGTTAAAATAAAGTGGCATCATTTTCCATAGAACATTCCATGCTGGCTAGAGAGGGGCGTGTTCATAGGGACTATAAATGCTACAAACGCCTGGAAGCTGACTTGGCAATGCATCAACTGGAAGACCTCTGACCCAGAAATCTGAATGCTAAGAATCTGGCCTACTAAGATATTAGCATAAGTGCACAAAAATGGTATGTACAAAGACGTTCACTTCGTGTTTTGTTATTTACAACAAACATAAAACTGTTTATGATAACAGTAAGGAAATGAAGGTAAGAGTACAGGCCCTGAAACAGACTGCCTAGGTTTGAAGCTCAGTTCTGACACTTACGAGTCAAGTGAGCTTGGGCAATTAAACTCTGTTATCTTGTCAATAACCTTACAGGTTGTTGCAAAGATTAAATGAGGTAATAATACATGCCTGTGACACAGTAAGTGCTCAACAAATGTCAGGTGGTGTTATTAAAGCAAAATATTATAAACTACCTAAATATTCAATAATGGGAGACTGGTTAGATTAGGATACATCCAATTTAATCCAGTCATTAAAAGGATAAAGTACTTACCTCTATTTTTATATATGAAAAAAAAATCAAAAAATCTAAATACTACTAAGAAGGATTATCTTTGGGGAGAGGGGCATGGATTTACACTGGAGGACTTCTATTTTCTTCATTTTGAACTGATCAGTCTGGTTTTTGGTGAGAATTACTTTTGTAATCAGAAATAAAAACGCTTCACTTTGAAAAAGAAAACTCTTCAAATGAAAGATATGTCCTCTTCAGGTGGCCTGAGAAAAACACACTCACTGGGCATTGTTTCCACTGCTCTCCTCATCAATGATACCAGGCACGGCCTTTCCTGCAGCTCGGCTAATTTCCCTTAAAGAAAAAAATTAAAATCTAGTAAACAAAAAAAATTTAGGAATTTCACACTCCATTCATTAATAGTAACTATGAATTAGATACAAGAACTGTACAGACTTATTCAAAATACAATTCTTAAAAATTAGATAAAGGTAATCCTACACACCTACATCTCTTTTGGGAAGCTTACAAAAGTCTACCTGAAAATATAAGAATCATTTCCTCTTTCTCGAGTCCTGTGGGGAGGGTCCAAATATGTACTAGACCCACATTCTAGTCCTGTGTTCTAGACTCTGTATCTTCAGACCCAGCCGAGTACCTGGCAAGTTCAAGCGTGGAATGAATCACTTAGAATATAGGGAAAAGCTCCCAGAAGGCCCCTGATGGTGCCTCTCTAGGCAGTCATTTCCCACTTTCTCAAAGCTCTAAATTTATGTTTCAGGATGCAGTGGATAAGAAAAAACTGACTTCATCCTAGTTCCAGGGGTGGAGAGTATGACCCAACTGTGCCACCAGGGCATTCTATGTCCTCTGCCACAGCGACCAGTTCATGATGTGGCCTAGGTGGCCTAGGTCAGCTCAAAGAGAGCAAACCTCAGGTCTACTTTTGAGGGAATGTTGGGACCAAGGCATGTGCTCCTGCCCTAACTGGTGTGGCATGAGGATACGAATTGGGAACTGTTAAAACTATCCAGCCCCCATACACAGGAGAGCAGAGCCAAGAGAACCGCAGAGAAATGGAACTGGAGCCCTGATGACATTATGACTCTTTCAGTCAGTCCATATCCAAAGCCTGCCTATTTCTTGGCTTTTCATTTCATGAATTAGTAAAGTCTCTACTGTTTAATCCCATTTGAATAGGTTTTCTATTACTTGCAAATGAATATATTCTGTCAAAAAGGTGATGTGGAGTCAGGTTTCAAAACATAGGAGGAATGTTATTTGATGGATGAAAAGTAATATAATAAAATAAACTATGATATAATAAAACAAAAAGGCAAGAAAGGAAAAAGGGCCAGAGAAAAGAATGTGTGAGAAGAGAGAAAGGAAGAGAGAAAGGAAGAGTCACATAGGAAAGAGGAGAGTCACTGGCAAAGTCATTTTTGCTTTCAATATGCTTACCTATTCAAGACTCCATTGGAAACTAGAGCTTCTTTAGGATGAAAATACTTATAATATACATTTCTAACCACAGCATCTTTAAGGGGAAAAAAGAGGAAGGTGCAACTTAGATTAGAAGTAAGTCTGATATTATAGACATGTACAAATTTTGACCTGGAAGGAATCCTGGAAATATATTTTGATCTCTCTCATTTCTCTCAATGCAAGAAGCCTAGCACCAGAAAAGTCAGACAGCGGGTGAGGCCAGAATGCTGGACCATGCATGCACCCTCACAGCCCAGGGCTTTTTCCATTGTACTAGTAGGCCCAGAGGACTACAATATAAATAATAAATAGGAAATCACTGCCTCTAGTAAAATAACAATAACAATAATTACCATTATTAACCATGATTCCATATTCTTCTAGGAGAAAGTTAATGTTGGTGTCAAATCTGGACTCCCCACCCTCTCCTAGCATCACAAGGATATCTCCACCGCCATCGAGGTACTTCTTTAGGACTTCAAACTACACAGAGAAAAAAAACAATCTATGAATATACCCCAAAGCCCTTTGTCCAAAACTCTATAAGACCTTAACTAGCTGAAAAAGAAACAACTTCAAATCTCACTGCCAGCCAAGGATATCAGGACAAAGGCATTTCATACCACTTCCCAGAGAGGACTTCTGTTCAGGTCATTGACTGATCAAATCATGTGAGAAATTCATGTTGTCTACCTATCTCTTAGAAGGCTCTCTTCCTTTCACAAAGCTGGGGACGGAAGAAAATCTAGAGCTGATTTTGTTGACCTAGACTGAGAACACCTGGATGGGCAGTCTAGACCAATAGCCTCTCAACGTTCTTCAAGCACCTCATGAGAATAAAATTGGAATGTGCACTCCAGTATGTATAGAAAGTATGTATGTTTATATAATTACAAAATAGACTCCCCAGGGACTTCCCTGGCAATCCAGTGGTTAGGACTCCATGCTTTCCCTGCCGATGGCCTAGGTTCAATCCCTGGTCAGGGAACTAAGATCCCACAGGTCACGCAGTACAACCACAAAAAAACCAAAAAACCCCAAAAACAAAACAAAAACTCCCAAAATGACATTTTTAAGGATAATAAAAATATGAATAATTTCCTTCTGGCACCCCAGTGGTGCCAGACCTGGATGAAGATGTCTGCTGACCATTACAGTCAGCCCAATGGAATAAAAACACAAGAGAATGTTGATTCTTAGGAAGAAGCTAAACGGTCTTCTCCTTTCCTTCCCACCTCACTCCAGTTCTAAAGAGAAAGCCTGGTGTCAGGGGCTAGTTTAGTGAGAGAACATTTTATTAAGCTAAAGTTCCAAAGAACAAAATCTGCCTCTCTAGGGACCCCCATCTTTTGGAAGCCACTGTTTCCTACCCCTGAAAGCCTAAATAAAGGTTTGGCCTGGCACTCATCTCCTCTTGGGAACAGGCCTAGGTATGGGTCTCTGGCCCTCTCTCTGGATGTCCTGGCTTTCCTGAGGCTGCTTGCTCCTTGGCACAGATGGGGACACCTCTCTTTCTTCCCTAGGTAAGAAAGGAGGTGGAGGAGAAACTATTGATGTGTGGGGCCATAGCCCAACAGTATTCCTCCGCAGGCCACTGCCCCCCGTGTGTACTTTCCAAGGGGTCTCATTGGGTAGCGATGGCTGGTCACATCCACATTCCCAATGGTAATTCCTGCTCCTCCTCTGAATTAACCTGATTAAGTAGTTATGTCTCCCTCCATGCCCTTCCCAGATGAGAAGGTCTTCTAATTAGGTTGAGGAAAAAAAAGGGCAATAGAAATGCTCCCCTGTGGACCCATCCCTGTGGCCCCACCCAAAGTAAGAGAAGGAGACCTTGGATGCGCAAGTTTAAGGACCACATTGGCCCCGCCCTGCCTCCACTTCCCTCCTCCCTACAACCCTCCATGAACACCAAGCACTTCCAAGTCTCTGTGAGAAAGGCTCTTGCTATGTTCTGGACTTTTTGCTTTTTTAATCGTGGTAAAATATACATAACATACAGTTTACCCTCTTAACTATTTTTAACCAAAACAAAAACTTCATACCCATTACAAAATAACTCCATTTCCCTCCTCCCTCTAGGTCCTGGCAACTACCATTTTCACTTTCTCTCTATGAATCTCACTACTCTGGGTACATCATATGAATGGTACCATACAGTGTTTGTCTTCTTGTGACTGGCTTGTTTCACTTAGCATAATATCCTCAATATTCATGCATGTTGCAGCAAGTACCAGTACTGTCTTCTTTCTAAAGACTGAGTAATAATTCATTGATGTATTCAGTTTGTTCATCCATTCACCTGTTGGTGGACACCTGGGCTGCTTCTGCCTTTTGGCTGTTGTGAATAACGCTGTGAGGAACATGGGTGCACAAACACCTCTTTGAGATCCTGCTTTTAACTCTTTTTATTTTTTTCAGCTCTTTATTGGAGTATAATTGCTTTAGACTGTTGTGCCAGTTTCTGCTCTGCAACAAATCAGCTCTTTTGAATATATATCCAGAAGTGGGACTGCTGGATCATATAATCCTATTTTTAATTTTCTGAGGAACTGTCATACTGTTTTCCATAGTGGCTGCTCCGTTTTACATCCCCACCAATAGGGCACAAGGGTTCCAGTTTTTCCACATCTTTGCCAACACTTGTTATTTATGCTTGGGTTTTACATTTATCATTCTCTGTCTATCTGTGAAATGGAATTAAAAAAACAGCTTAATTTTAAATGGAATTTTCCTATTTTTAAAGCAAAAATGTGCCAAAGAAGCATGGTTAATACTGAATTAGCCTGCCCTATGTGTCTGGCACTTTACATGCATTAAGTCAGTTAATCATCACAACTCCATGATGAAGAAAGAAATGAAGGCAACACAGTTAAGTGGTGAAGAGGGATTTAAGTCCAGGATTTCAGAGCCTATGCCCCTATCTCACTACATTTCTTCTTTATGGATATTTCTTACCTCAGCTGCAGTAAATTTTTCCCTTGGCCCAGCTGTAATCCACAGTTTCACCCCAATTAGCTTCTCAGATGTGATTTCATCTTTTAAGCTAGAAATATGATTTTAAAAGCAAATGTTAGATCCATTATTTAAACCAATTTATGAGCTATTTCAGTATCTAGACTGTATGGAATGAGAGGCTACAGAGGCACAGAGATGAAGGGATTTAGAGGTACCTGGTCCAGCCTCTCTCCCAAAGTGAGAATCCCCTCTAATAGGCCTGCCCCAGAGTCATCAGCCTCTGCTCAAATGCTACCTTTAAGCTAAGCTGTCCAAATTAAACCACACTAGAGCATAAAGAAGTCCTCCAACTACTAATTCAATCAGCTCTACCATTACCATGTATGATTACATATCCTTTACCCATTAAGAAAAACCACACACACACACACAGATATTTTCATTTTTCCTTTCCCTAAGCTGAAGTACTGACCCAAGTTAAAATATGGAGAAAGCCTCTAACCTCTTAAAAACTTACATATGTATAATTGGAATAATTATTTGATTTGTGATTTGGGGGACCACTTAATTATATGCTAATTGCCACTTTTCGAAAGAGATGTTTTAATAATAATTTATTTCTGAACGATCTTTAAATGGAACTCCTCCCATAGTTTTCAGTGTTATCAGCAGGCTATTATCATCACTCAGAAGGGAAAACAATACACTTGGTCACCTCTGAATCTTCCAATTACTCCTAAGTTTTTTCTGCATGGATTTATAGCCATTGCTGGTGGTAAATACTTCCTTTTTGTATGCATTGAAAAGAATGGTGCTTCGAAGCTCTTTCTCCATGGTCACCTTATGGAAAAAAGAAGGGATCAGTAAAAAGGGAAACAATAAACAATATTTCAAAAAAAAGACCCTAAAAGGAATAAATAGTCTACTTCTTATAATTCATTAAGAAGCGTTATACCGCCGCAACTTAGCTACAATTTCTCTTCAGTTCCCAGAGGCTGAAAGTGAAATGAATAATCATGGCTGCAGAAACCCAAGGCAAACCCTGGGTTTCCCACCAGCCCATTCCCACGGCCCTGCCCTGCCTTCACCCTACCATGCTGGGAACCATGTTTCCAACCTGATCCCTCAGTGCTAACTACTATTAAATGTGGAGTACAGTTTTGTAAATTCTTTTTATACGTGTGTTAACTTATAGTTTTATTTACAAAACAGGACCATATGCACTATTCTGCAACACACTTTTTTCACCTAACTTGTATCTTTCACATCTTTCCATGTCACTATGCATGGATCTATCACTGTTTTTTTTTTAAAACTGCTGCACAGTATTCCATTCTATGTATGTGCCAAAATTCATGTAACCAGTCATATACTGATTGACATCTGTTTTATCCCCCCAATTTTTTGCTAGTTAAAAGAATACTACAGGGCTTCCCTGGTGGCGCAGTGGGTAAGAATCCGCCTGCCAATGCAGGGGTCACGGGTTCGATCCCTGCCCCAGGAAGATACAACATGCCGCGGAGCAACTAAGCCCGTGCACCACAACTACTGAGCCTGTGCTCTAGAGCCCGCAAGCCACAACTACTGAAGCCCCACGTGCCTAGAGCCTGTGCTCTGTAACAAGAGAAGCTACCGCACTGAGAAGCCCACGCACCACAAAGAAGAGCAGCCCCCACTCACCGCAACTAGAGAAAGCCTGTGCACAGCAACAAAGACCCAACACACCCAAAAACAAATAAAATAAAATAAAAATAAACAAAAAAATTAAAAAAAGAATACTACAAACATCATCTTTAAACATGATGTTTTTGCGCACTTTGCATATCTATAGAATAAATTCCTATCTGTTGAATGGCTAAGTAAGTTATTTCCAAATTGCCCTCCAAAAAATTGTACTAATTTTTACTTCCACTAACACTAATCCATTTGTTTCCACACAATTGTATCTATTTTTAATTTTTTCATCTTTGCTATTAGGATATGCCAAAAAAAATCCTTATTATTTTGATTTGCACTTTGAAATTAGTGAGATGGCCATCTTTCACTGTTTATATTGGCCACTTGTATTTCTTCTGATTTTCTTGTTTAAATACTCTGCTCATTTTTCTATTGGGTTTAAATCTTTTCTGATTGATCATTAAACAAATACTTTCATAAGTTTACTTGTCTTTAGACTTAGCTACTGTTTTTGTTTTGTTTTGTTTTACTTTGGTTTAGTTTGGTTGAATTTTGCAGGCCACACAGCAAGTTTTAAATTTTATAGAGTCAAAAGCATTAATCTTTTCCTTTCTGCCTTCTGGGTTGCATGACACATTTAGAAAAGTTTTTACCATGCTAAGATTATAAATACATCCAACAATGCTTTCTTCTAGTATTTTTATGATATCATAATTTTTAAGACAAATTTTAGTCCATTTGGGCTTTATTTCGGTGCTTAAAATTAATTTTGTTAATGTTATTGTTTTAATTGCTAGCAAGCTGCCTGACACCAATCCATCTTTTCTATGCTAATTTAAAATACCACCTTGCCCATATATAGGCAACTGAGTTCCTGCCCAGTTCCATACTATTTTAATTACTACAGCTTTATAATATATATGTTATAATACTTGGTGGTGCTGATACGAGCTAATCCCTCTTATTACTCTTAATTTTTAGAATTTTCCTCGTTAGTCCCGCATATTTATTTTTTAGGTTGACTTTTAAAATCATTTTGTCAGGTTTAAAAAAAATCCCCCCATGATCCCACCTCAGCTGTCTTTTCCTGTTCCACTCCATCCATGTCCATGCTTATCTTCATAGTGTGTTCATACAACATTGTATTCCGCCTTCTGATTAGATTAGCAGTTGTGTGGTTATGCCACAATAAACTCAATCTTCATGCGCATCTTTTCGATTTTTTGCCATCATAGACCCTACTGAACTGTACATATTTCTGTTTCTGCCATTAATTATTTTTGCCGTAGGGCAGATTCCTCAGAGCAGGATTCCTAGAAAAGGCGGATGGGACTAGGATGTTATGTTACGGTTTCTTGTCCAATGCTCTTTCATACTCCGCAGGATGACTAAAAATCTCCCAGCCGGAGGCGAGCTAGATTCCAGCCCAGTCTGAGGTCCGGGATCCGGCCTTATATCTGCGGCCCCCTTTTACTTTACCCTAGCGGACCTCTATTTTCTCTAAGACGGGCCCAGCGGCCTCGAGGACAGTCCGGCGAGGCCTTGGCCAATTCCCAGGCCGCCACAACACCCCTGCGGTCCACCACAGTCGGAGTCCACCTTACCTGAGGCCCAGCGACCACCATCTTCACCTGACGCCGCCCAGCATCCCGCGGCCCGGTATCCAAGGCCGCTTAGCAACGGCGGAGGCGAAGCGGCGCTCCGGGAAGGCGTGGACCCGGGCGTGGAGCTACCTCCGGAGCGACGTGATGACGTCAGGACGGAAGAGGCCGATTCACCTAGCTCCCCCAGGACCGGAAGTATGGGTGGGGGAAGGGGGCGGGGCTAATGTGGGACTGTACCATTATTTTGGATAGGAGGTAAAATCAAATAGAATGTGGATTAACTTTAGGCCAAAGATAAACTCATTTCATTTTCTCCTTTAATATCGAGTCTCATTAAAGCCTGATAAAAATGATTGGCTCAAAGGCCCAAACTTCGCACCATCCTGAAGGAGGAGACTAGTGGACGCTTCCGGCACGGGGTGAGGAAGGGCCAGCCTCGGTCCCAAGGGCGCAGGCGCAGAGCGGTGGCTCGACGCGGGTGTGGAACTTTGTGGCTGCGAACTTGGGCCGGGGTTGTAGGGTGGGAAACGCGGGACTCGAGGCTTAGCGCGCGTTGTAGGAGGGTTTCAGCGCCCTGGGAGGCCGGGGAGGACCTCCAGGAGGAGGGTGGGCAGGTTTAGTGGTGAGTATGGGGCCATGAAATAGTTCTTTCTGTTTGATTAACCCCGCATCTATCAGCGCAACAGTGCCAGGCCCAGGAGGGGCGGTGAACCCGCCTTGTGGGCATCCCCTTGCGGCGAGTTACACATGACCAGATTCTACCAAAAAATAAAAACTTTTAAGGGAGCTGTGAGGGGCCGAAGCTGGGCACACAGGGGTCCCGGTTGAGCGGGGAAGTGAGAGAAGAATGGTTCATTAAGGCAAGGATTGCGGAGGGGCATTTGGGTCGAAGGAACTGTTTATGCGGAAGAGCCAACGCCATGTACGGGTTGCCCTGATGTCGCCATGAAAATGAAAAACCAGACGCCGGTAACCCCAAACAGGCCACCCTTCCCCGCAGGGGAGGGCTCAGTGCTTGCCCTGAGGGAGCGTGCACGTGTGTGCAACGCAGCTTGTCTTGCCGGCTCAAACCTATGAGAGCAGAGACTTTGTTACAGTCTAAAGCAGGTACAGAGTAGCTGGAGTTTTAGGGTCTTAAAACACATGCACTACTCTTGTTTCCTTTTCGCAGCTACTGTCACTACAAAGTTAAAAAGTGGAGAAGGGGGTGATTGTGATTTCTCTTCTGAGGATGCTGTCTTTTGGTACAAAATTGGGTGAATACAGTTTGCAGTCAAGTTTTTGCTAGAAGACTGAAAAAGTACCCGCCTAGAGCACTTCTTCCACTAGTGGAGGTTGTAGACAGAGCAAGGGCCTTAGAATTAGCTGCCGCCAAGTTCAGTTCCTGGCTGTGTCTTGTACCAGCTGGGTGACCTTGGGCAAGTTGCTTACTATCTCTGAGTGAATGTTTCTTATCTGTAAAGTGAGGTTAATGATTTCTAAGTGCTGGCTTATCATGAGGATTGTAGATACTGCATATGCAGCTCAGAATGTGCTGAATTAACAGAGGTAGGAACATAGCTGTTCTGATACCGAACAGATCGATTCAGTATTCATAATTTTTCATTTTTATTTTCTATCCTGGTGAAAATTTGTGATTTTAGAGTCTTAGAACAGATAGAACCATTACGTGTTTCACAACCCACAGCGAGTTGTGTGTTTTGACAGTACTATCACATTTCAGACAAGTACACTCTCTTGCTTTTTGCTTTGGGAAGTTGGAATTTTGGCCTCTCCCTCATCATGTTTCACATTTATCTTATTAGCAGATGCTATTAAGATGGAAATCAAATCAAAGTGTTTCCCTCAGAATTCACAGCACATGGCAGAGGGTAACAGTAGCTCTTGACCCAGCTATGATCCCCAGCAGTTCAGTGTCAGTGTCATAGGTGTGTATTCCATGGTCTTATAGCTTCATCCCCCATAATTCCTAGGGCAGGGGGCTGGGTAAACAAAAATCTAAGGCAAAGAGTGGGACTGAGTTCAGAGGAAAAGGCGGTGAAATCACCAGCACACACTGATGTTAAGAAAGTTCCCTTCTTGTCCATAAACCAAAAAGCTAATAAGACCACCCTGAAATAGGTGATGTACCAGAGGCTTGTGAAAAAGACTTTTTCACTGAAATAGGGTAGCATGATCCATCAGACAAGTGCAGGGTATCCTGGACTCATAGGGTGTTATATGCTCACATTGTGTCCAATCAGAATTGATTTTAGAAATCGGTAATCACCAGGCCTGTACCAGCTCCAGCTTGGGCTCCCTATGGCCCTAGGCCTGCCAAACATACAGAGGTGTGTGAGGTAGAGCATAGCTTGAACTTGGCAGCCAGGCTCAGACCATGAGCGTCCAACTGAATGCCTCTTCTTCAAGACCCCATTTCCCATCACCTGGCTTGTTCCAGCCAATTCCTGGCTTGGCTCTCCTTAGAGATCTTGACAGTCATTCTGCTTGAACCTAACAGAGTGAGAGGCAGACCAGCACAAAGGTTACCTGTGGGAGCCCCAGAGTCAGCTTATATGGCTCCAAGTCCCAGCTCTGGCCCTTATTAGCTATGTGCCCTCCAGGCAAGATACAACTTCTCTGCCTCTGTTTCTTCATTGGTAAAAAAGGGGGTAGTTCCTACCTTAGGGTTGTTTTGATGAAAACTGAGACCTGAAAGAGTCTAGCACAGAAACTGGTTCAGCATAGGCAGGTGTTCTGAAGCTGACTTCGACCAGATAGGCAAAAAAGGAGAGGTTAACAGGATTGGAATCTCTCATAATCATTGGGAAAAGTAGAAAATGAGACTCAAGGATTCCCAGGAATGACAGGAATAATGCTGCAGCACTGATCTAATGAGGAAAGCCATGCTGCCAGTAAATACCAATTGCTACATCGTTGCCACTTCTACATCAGGAACTCAGTTTTGTGGGTTTTATTGCTACAGCCACCACATGAAAGAGAGCTCCCAGTTCCTTCCTTGAGTCAAAAATCTGGCACAGGTGCATCCTGAGGCCACATGCCTGGCCCAAGCTGCAGGCGAGGCTGGGCAAGTTAGTATCTAGCATTTTCAGCTATTGTAAGTGGTGGTACTTATTGCGTCTCATTATGGCTCATAAAATAGGCAATTCCCTGAATATAGGAAGAGGTTCAGATGCCAGGCAGACAAACCTAGCAAATGTGCCATGCCACCCACCCAAAGAAAGACATCATCGACATAGAAGAGTAAGAGGGTGTTGGGGATACCCTATAGGCTTGTTACATCTCTGTCATTTTACACATTGAGGTTAAAATCCAAATGCCAAGAGACCTTCTGGTAAAGAGGTGCTGGTTGCCTACCCAACATTTTCCCCTTCTCCCTTAGTGTTGAAACCCCTGTGTTATTGTGGGGAGTAATGTGCCCAGTTAATCAGAAATATATCCCAACCTCCATTATAGGTAGGATGGATGGCTACTGAGATTCAAGCAGAAGTCACTGGGTGGGGCTTCTGGGGAAGCTCTGTAAAGCTGCCCTTTTGCTCTTTCCTCCTTTTTCCCTGCCCAGGACGCAGAAGCAGTGCTAGAGCTCTAGTACCAGCTTATGATAATATTATAATCCTAATAGTAGAAGCCACTTGCCACGAATGGCAGAGCAGAAATACAAAAAGCCTCTGATGACATGCCATACCAGCCCTGAACCACCTAACGCCATCCTTTTATGTGCTGGGGGAAAATAATCTTATTTAAGCCATGGTACTCTGGGTCTCTGTGACTAGCAGCTGAAGGTAATTCCTTCCAGATACGAGATGGCTTCAGTGGTTTCACAGGTGCTTCTCTTCTAGCAATCCAAGGTGGCATCATCCTCCGGCGCATAGGAAAATCCCAGGAAGGCACTTGAGGCCCCGGAGCTGCTGGCAGTAGTGTCGGGAGTGCAGCCAATGGACTTCGACACAGCTTCTTGGGTGAACTCTGGGTCAAAGTGTTTCAAGTCAGCAGGTCCTGCCTGTGAATGTAAACCAATGGTGAGAAGGGAACACTGGGGTCAGAGCTGCCAAAGGAGCCCACAGCCCTGAGAGAGATGTTAGGGCTCCCCTCTGAGTGTCCCAGGGGCACCCTTACTTAATTGTCAGTTATTCATGGATTTACATTGGTCATTGTATCCCCTGAGGTCCAATAACAATCTATCAATTCCTCCACCACCACCCCCCCAGCACCCTGCCTGCTCTACACCAACCCTCCAGATGCTGCTGGTAGGAAGTAGATTGTTACACGAATGCAGTATGAATCAAGAACCTAAAAAATGTGCACAACGAATACAGTACAGAGAACGAACTAGTGGTTACCAGAGAGGAGAGGGGTGGGAGGAAGGGCAGAAAAGGTGAAGGGGCTTAAGAGGTACAAAATACTAGGTATAAAATAAGTTACAAGGATGTAATGGACAGCATAAGGAATATAGTAATACTTTATAATTACTTTGTATGGAGTATAATGTATAAAAATACCAAATTACTATGTTGTACACCTGAAACTAATTTAATACTGTAAGCCAACTATACCTCAATAATAAAAAATAAATAAATAAAAATACATTCATATTCTTTGACTTGGTAATTCCCCACCTGGAATCCATCTTAAGGAAATAATCGGAATTGTGGGCATAGATATACACTTAAAGATATTCATCAATCCATTATGATAAAGAAAAAATGGTAATAACCTAAAGTTCACCATTAGGAATATGGTTGGGGACTTCCCTCATGGTCCAGTGGTTAAGAATCCACCTTCCAATACAGGGGATGTGGGTTCCATCCCTGGTCGGGGAACTAAGATCCCACATGCTATAGGGCAACTAAGCCCGTGGCCGCAACTAGAGAGCCCAAGCACTGCAGCTACTGAGCCCATGCACTCTGGAGCCCACGCACCACAACAAAGAGCCCACTTGCCACAATGAAAGATTCTGCATGCCGCACCTAAGACCTGACGCAGCCAACGATCAGAGGAGGAAAGACGTCATCTTATTAAAAAAAAAAAAGATTCTTAAAAAAAAATAAGAATATGGTTGAATAGATTATGTTGCCAACATAGGGTTGAAATATGATACAGCCACTTGAAATCATACTTATAAAGCCTTATATGATTTAGGGAAATAATGACATAGTTTTTAGCAAAAGGAAAGAGGAAGGAGATGATATCTATCTGTGTGAAGTATGATCTATGTAAAACACAGAAAAAAGACTTGAAGGAAACACGCCAGTGGTTCTTTCTCTTGGGAGTGAGATAATAAACTTTTTCTCCTTGATGCTTTAAACGTTTCTGTTTTACACACTTTCTAGAATAAATACATGTCATTTTTATTATCAGGAAAAAAAGCTTGACATAGAAATCTTTACAGGGCTTGACTCTGTCTGGGTGTGCTACATGACACAGCACTTTAAAACCTGTAAAGGGCTCTGTGATGAGGGTTATTGGTGTTAAAAGTAGAGGAGTGGCAGCCTGGCTCCTCACACAGAGCTCAACTGGCAAGACACCTGAGTTCTAGACCCAATTCTGCCTCTAACTTATGGGGTGGCCTTGGACAAAGCATTGAGCCCCTTGGACCCTCGATTCTCCCATCTGTAGAAAGGGAGTGGGCTCAGATACCCTCCACAAACACCCTCCCCAAACACCCTCCAAGTTTCTACCAGCCCTGGGAATCCAGAATCTAGGATGTAATGACCTCTTACCACATTTGGGTTGAAGGGTGGAGTCAGCCTCTTGTGGTACAAGTCATCCCAGTTTATGGGGCTGAAGAATACATGGTTCTTTATCTCAAGCTGCAGGAAGAAGGTGCTGATTAGAAGTAGCCCTTTCCATTGGGCCCCCAACCCCACCCCACCCCACATCCCTCGGAGCGCCAATTCTATTGGCAACTGGTTGTCAAGCCCTAAAATCTTTACTAGGAAGGTAACCTGCTGTTCTGGCTGGTTTCCTAGGACAAAGGAGTGTCTGCAGTCAGACCTCTCTCCTTTGCCATTATCTAGAACCCAAGCCTTCTCCCTGTAGCATTTGTTTATTCCACAACTATATACTGAGCACCTACTCTCTACCATACTAGGCTGCACAGATATGTCAGTGAACAAGACAGCAGAACCTTCTCTTGGGAGCCCCGGGGGATCTTGGGGCACCCCCATCCCCCACTCTGCTTCAGTGCATTCCTGACTCTTCCAGAACGCTAACCAGAGAAATAGACCAAATCAACTCACTATGGAAGATTTGGGAAATAAAGCCCCAAGAAATGCTGCAGGTGGGACTTCCCTGGTGGTCCAAGTGTTTAAGACTCCATGCTCCCAATGAAGGGGGCCTGGGTTTGATTCCCGGTCAGGGAACTAGATCTTGCATGCTGCAACTAAGACCCAGCACAGCCAAATAAATAAATAATTTTTTTTAAAAAAGAAAAGCTGTGGTTTCCCAAATATCCTGAATTTAGGATTCAGCCCTGGGCATGATTCACCATGGCGTTCCTAATCCAAACCAATGTTGGCACCAACTTCTTCCTGTTCCAGCAGGACCCTCCCTCTATCTGTGTTTCTCAAAGAATGATTCTCTGACACTCTATATCAGAACCCCAGGGGGTGGGGGTTGTTAAAAAGCCAGATCCAAACTATTTCCAGAAGAATACCCAAGAAACTGGTAACACTGGTTGCCTCCAAATTTTAAAAACTGGGTGAAATGATACAAATGAACTTATATGCAAAACAGAAATAGATTCACAGACATAGAAAACAAAATTATGGTTACCAAAGGGGAAAGGGTAGTCTGTCTCACAGTCCATGCATCTCGCTAGGAAGAAGAACAAACTTCTAGGGGGAAAGTACTGTGATCTTTTCATAAATCCAAATGAGCTTTTGTTGAGTAGAGAGTGTACGATTATTTTTAAAGTTTTGCTTTAATTTTTTAAAAATTTCATGAACTTGTTAGGAGAACAGACTATGAATTCTGCATCTCTCTATTCAGATGCCCAGCTGGGGCCTGACATGTGAGAAAGTGCTCAGATATTTGTGAAAAGCAAGTCTAGTTCATTCTCTGCACAGAAGCCAGAGGAATTTCTCAAAACTCAAACTGGGTCTGCCACTCCCTGGCTCAACATATCCTAATTAATTAATTACCTGATTAATTACCCCTCTCTGCCTTGTTCCTACTGTAGGACTTTTGCACATGCTGTGCCCTGTGTCTGGGATGCCTCCTCCCAGCTCTCTGCACAAGTGGCTCCTTCCCATCCTTCAAGTCTCAGCTCAATCATCAGCTCCCCACAGAGGACCTCCCTGACCATGCCAGTGTGAACTTCTCCCATTAATGTCTGTTTCTGCTCATTGTTAATGTCTTCCTGAAACTGGCGGGGACCTGGGACCCTTTACTGGAATGTTTGCACTTGCACCTAGAAAAACATCTAGATAAACGTCTCCTCCTCCAACAAAATACAAAGAAACTATAAGGGACTAAAAAGAACTGCACACTTGCCAGTTGGGACAAATTATGAACCATAATATACGAAAAGACCAAAACCCAACTGCCACTTCTGAAGTGCTGGGAGAAAAAGCACGATACCGGCATAAGCCCTGCACACACCACCACCAAGGGGGTGGGCAGACCACCTAAGCCACCCTCCTGTCCAACCACAGATCCCCCGCTACCCTCACCCCTTTTAAGGAACCAGCCCACCCTCCTCGGAGAGCAAGAGCACCTGTTACTTGTTTTTGCTCCCTCATGCTGTAGCGCAAGTCCCAAGAAATCCTTGCCTGAATCCCCGTCTGGCCTCTTATCATACTGTCACACTCTGTAAAAATGTATGTTTGTTTGTCTGACTTCCCCTCATAAGCTTAATAAGGGCAGACACCCAGTCTCATGAACCCCTAGCATTTAGTTCAATGCCTGGCACGTAGTAGGTGCTCAATACATGTTGGTTGGATAAAAGTATTAGACTGAAGGAAATTAAGTAAGCAGCAGCAGCTGTGAATCTCCCAATGCGTGAATTAGCAGTGCCTGGTTTTACAGAGCAGCTGGATGCGTGTCTTCTGGGCTGCCTCTGCAGGGGGCTGCGAGCCCCGTGAGGGGCCAGCACTCTGCTGGCAGGTCACCTACAAAGTCTGTTTTGGAGCCCAGCCGCTGCCTCTGGTCCTTGTGAAGAAGGGCTTGCAGGAGGTCGCAGGCGGCCACCGTCCGGCCCCCGGGGATCCGTAGCGGCTGATGCAGAATGTTCTCATACATCTGGGACACGTCTTGGCTGTAGAAGGGTGGCTGGTAAGAGAGGGAGAGAGATGGGAGGATCATGCATGCTAAAGTGGGCACAGTTCTCAGGGACACTTGGAGCAAAGTGGGCAGCTGGAAGGATTCAGCCAGACCTGTGTCTTGTGCAATCGCTCACGTGGCAGATTGGAGACAGACAGAGACCTCCGGGCATCCAGCACAGTAGACAGGCTGCCGGGAAGGCCGAGAAGTCTCTCCCCACCAGTGTGAGGCTTGTGGATCTCCCCAGGCACCACCTCTATCCTATGTCTTTTAATCCAGCTTGTGCATCGACTTGGCACTTTGCGAAGTTAATGGTTTCCTGTCATAATTTCATGCCAGCCTCACAACTATCCTTTGAGACAGGTTGTAATTTTTCAGATGAGAAGAGCAGGGAGCTGAGGATTGGGTCCAGAGGCTGGTTCCACAACCTCCCAGCACTGTGACCTTTCTGGGTTTCAGTTTCCCTCTCAGTAAGATAAGAAAAACTCCATTTCCTGCGGTGCCAGCCTCCTAAGGCTGTTTTAAGGCACCAAAGGAGTAACATGTGAGACAGTATATTATAAAGTGCAGAACTGACTTTATTGAAAAAAGTATATTTAATCCTTGTATTCACTTTGACATCATCTTTTTTCAGCTTGGAGAGGAGTGATGGCTCATTCAGTTCCTCGAGGAGCCTGAGGAGGCCACACAAGGAAGAGATCCGCTCCCGTCTCCTCCAGAGTCAGCTATACCTCACTCACCAGGCCGTGCAGCATCTCGTAGAGAACCGCCCCCAAGGACCACCAATCCACTGACCGATCATAAGGCTCTTTACGAAGCACTTCTGGAGCCAAGTACTGTTGAAGGGAAATACACATATCTGAAAGACACTCAGCCTCCGTCTCTGCATTTGTAAACAAGGCGGCGGGGGGTGGAAGCTCACCAGGGGTTGATCCTGCTGTGATATATACTTGCCTGTGTATATGTTCATTCAGCATCCATTTGTCAAAGACCTGCTTTGTGTGGGGCTCTTTGCCAGTGTGCTAGGGACATAGAGGAAATCAGGCAGGACTGCCCTGTACAGTTATGTATGTTGTGCACCACACAAAATTACCTGCGAAAGGGGTAAGGGGGCTGCAAGCTTGGCTGTGATCAACTTACCAAGCCATAACCCTTGTATAGGGTTATATCTGACAACTGACATATATTTAAAGGGGAGGGACTTCCCTGGTGTTCCAGTGGCTAAGACTCTGTGCTCCCAATGCAGGAGGCCCAGGTTCAATCCCTAGTCAGGGAACTAGATCCCACATGCTGCAACTAAGAGTCTGCGTGTCGCAACAAAGATCCCACGTGCAGCAATGAAGATCCCACGTGCCCCAACTAAGATCTCGTCCAGCCAAAAAAATAAATAAAAATTTAAAAATAAAGGGGAAACTTTTTCTAATTAGTCTGGGTGCCTTTATGTAATTTGCTCAAAATCATCCAATCAGTGTCTTGGGGCTAGGAGAGCCCTGGGAATACTCACAGGGCACTGGGAAGACTAACGGATAAAGTGTAAATCAACGTGGTACATACTTGCACTAGAAACCTTAGTAAGAGATGAACGGAAAAGTCAGGAAAGAGGAGGTGGCATGTATCTGGCCTCACGCAAGGAGAGAACCTGGGGCAGAGCTGTGCTTCCCGCCAAACCTGAGGGCTTGGTGGCCTCTTAGCCTGGTGTCTCTGTTACTGAAGAAAGGGGTCTCAGAAGCAGACAAAGCCACTTTGAGAGACTCTGGGAGTATGGAGAGGGGGCAGGGAGTTACACGGACCTGAGCCCTACTGGGTGTGTGGTCACAAGCAGGTCACTGAATCTCCTAGAACCTTGGTTTCCTCACCCACATAATGGGGCTGCAGAATCCTTCCCTAGGAGCCGTGTTAAGGGCACATGCTAATCTATGTGTTGGCCCTGTGGTTACTCTTGTCTGTACTCCCCGGCACCATGGCAGTGGCTGAGTCATAGAAGAGAAGATTTGTTAGGGCCACATGTCTCCGACACGATCCAAGGTGCCGTTTTCCCTGCTCCTCACCCTGGCAGAATCCAAGGAAGGGATGGCCGGGCTAGTAGGCTTTGGGAGGCCAGCTCTGTCCAGAGGACACCCTCCCATACCCAAACACAGACAATGGCTCCTGCTTAGAGAGGTCATCTGTCCATCAGCTCCCCTAAAACCAAACTGAGGAGGCTCAGCTGAAATCTGAGACCCAGATTCTCAAGTATACAGAGAAAAACAAAAGCTAAAGTCCTGTCCCATGCCAGCTAGGGAGGACTTGCCAGCTCTGCAGCCTCAGCCCCCCCACCCCCCACCCAGACATCTGTCCAGGAAGCTGGGAACCCCTTTGGGTCCAAGGTCCAAGGTTCAACATTGGTAGGAATTTAAGGAAAGGATTTTAACCCCAAAGCTGCAGAGACACCTTGGCAGGACAGAGAGATGTGTGTGAATTACTGCTGACACCCACAGATTTTAACCCTCCAGCCAACCCTCTTGGTGGCTGGATGAAGGTAGACCAGTGTCTTTACACCTGCAAACCTTGATCTTCACTGTCAGGCCAGGGCTTCCTATAGCACATGGACTTCACCCTGCAGTGCAGTGCTGGCCCATCCAGTAGCCACTAGCCACGTGTGGCTACTGAACATTTGAAATGTGGCTGATCTGAGCTGAGATGGACCCGTAAGTGTAAAATGCAGAATGGATTTCAAAGACTTAGTTAGAAAAAAAAGAATAAAATATTTCAACAATTTTATATTGATTGTATGTTGACATAATATTTTGTGTATGTTGGGTTAAATAAAATATATTATTAAAATTGATTTTGCCTCTTTCTTCTTTTTAAATGTGGTTGCTGGAAATTTTAAAATTGCATGGGGACTTCCCTGGCAGTCCAGTGGTTAAGACTCTGTGCGGGTTTGATCCCTGGTTGGGAACTAAGATCCCACAGGCTGTGTGGCTCAGCCAAAAAACAAAACAAAACAAAACAAAAAACACAAAAATTGCATATATGGTGTGCATTTCTGTTTCTATTTCTATTCGACAGCACTGCTGCAGTTTCACCAGCCTGGTCCCAGTGAAACTGTGCACCTCAGACTGGGACTTGAATCCATGTGCCGGGACTCAAACCTGGTCAAAACCCAAGATCTTCCAACTGAGATCACACAGCTGGTTTCAGGACTTAAGCTCAGGTTCTTGATGTCTCATCGCAGAATTCAGTGAGAGACAAAGTGATAGGTAAGAAGTTTATTTAGAGATTTATTTAGAGAGAAACACACTGCACAGACAGAGTGTGGGCCATCTCAGAAGGTGAGAAAGACACCAGGGTATGGGGGTTGTCAGTTTTTGTAAGGGTGGGTAATTTCAAAGGCTAATGAGTGGGCGGAGTATTCCAGGATTGGGCCACACCCACTTTCCCATCCTCATGGTCAGGCTTGGAACTGTCTTGGCACCTGGAAGTTCACTTGTGCACCATCTTGGACCCATTTGGTTCTAATCAGTTTATGTTATGTCCTAGGGCTATGTCATTCTTTCAAAGGTTGTGCCCTGCCCTCCTGTTTCACTAGCAGCTCCTAGAGCTGATGCCCCCATGACAGGGATGAGGAAACCAAGGCTAAGTGTACAGCCAGCTCAGCGGAAGTGCTTGGGTGGAAGGAGTGAGCCCCTCTGGTGTAATCTGGTGGCTCTAATCAGGAGCTGTGGCTTCACCCACTCCTGGCCTCACCCCCCCTAGGAGATTTAACTTACCTCGGGGGTGCCACAAAATGTGGACGTGGTCTCCTCGGGCTCTACACCTTCCTTGCAGAGGCCAAAATCTGTCAGCACCACGTGTCCCTGTAGAAGACAGGGGGCAGAGGTGGGAGGGTGGTCTGAGCCAAAGGTACGGCCAAGTCTATCCCCAAAGCCCAGATGCCACATCTGGGGCAGTGGCCATGAGGTCTGATGGCCCTGGCACAGGCATGGGCTGGTGGCTCCACTCAGACTCAGTGCTTCTAAACTGAATGTCAAGAGCAGCACAGGAGCCAGGTGGGGAGATGGCACTGCCCTGTCTGCCTCCAACCCATCACAAACTCAGATCCACAACTGACAGCAGCGGCAGTTTCAGAATGTCCCCACTGGAGAGGCCCAGTGGCAGCAGCCCCCTTAACAGAGGGCTGGGGACCCAGAGAGCAACCATACCTTGTGACAGCTGGGCAAGAGGGTGGCTGAGAGAGGGTATGCAGTAAGTGGATACTGTGGGGCTCTGCCCAGATCCCCTCTTTAGGAGCTGTCCTGCCCATCCCCCCTTGCTGGGCCATTGCCCTCATCCAAAGTCATGCCCCCTCTCAAGCGGCAATCCTCCCCATCCAATGACTGGTCAAATAGGGGCATAGATGCCCAGCCTCCTTGCCTCAGTTTGGAACAGTTCTAAAGAGCTATCCCAGCTCAGGCCCACCCACCCCTGTAAGATCAGCCAAGGCCTCACTTGCAACCACAATGCAGGTGAGCTTCTTCCTCTGCCCCATCCTGCCTTCTTAACCCCTCAAATGTGGATCTCTTGAGAGCATTTCCCAAAAACCTTCTGCACCCAATGCTCCATCTCAGAGTCTATTTCCAGGGAACCCAGTCTAAGACATGGAAGGACTACAAAATCCTCAAGCCTCCACGTCGCTCCACCCCTGCCCCTCGACCTCATACACACACATACATGCACACGTACACATGGTCACATGTACACATAAGGCACATGCGTGTACATGTATGTGGGTATGTGTGTACACAGGCACAGGCACACATGCACACACACACTTGAATGCGTCCCTAGCCATATGCACACGTGCACAATGCATGCAAACCCATGCACACACGCTCATGGGCACACAGCACACATGTGCAGCTATCTGCACGCACACACATACACACCAACCTGGCAGTCCAAGAGAATGTTCTCTGGTTTCAGGTCCCTGCAGAAAATGAGAGTAAAGGGCACTGTGATGTCATAGCTGCTTAGTGAGGTGAGCTGGGGACAGGGGTCCTGAAGGAGGACTATTCCTGGAGGCGCACAAAGATGCACAGGAAGAGCCCAAGGAGGATGGGCACTAGATCCCAGGAAGGAGGAGGCACCCACCTGCTGACGGTCCCTCCTCCTCAGACAAAGGACCAAGTTCACCGGGATTTCATCAGGACCTAGGGGTCCATACAACCCTTGGCTGTTGGGGCAGAAGGGCCAGGCCTGGCTCTGAGCCACAGGCAGGTCTCACCTGTAAATGATGTTGAGGGAGTGCAGGTAGCCAATGGCGCTGGCCACCTCAGCGGCGTAGAACCGGGCCCGGGGCTCCAGGAACCGGCGCTCCCGCTGCAGGTGGAAGAAGAGCTGGAGGGGGAGGAGGTCTGTGAGAGGGTTTCTGGGCAGCTCCAGCTCCTCGAGTGCAGGGTCAGGGTCAGCTGCCCAAGTCACCCACTCTCTAAGCTGCAATGTCCCCATATGAGGAAGGGCATGCCGGCCCCCACCCCACAGAACTGGCTAAGTGTTAGCAGGAGAGGAGAGATGAATTAGGGATGGAGCACCTACTGTGTCCCAGGCTCCAGCCAGACCCCTTCACGTCTCTAATCTCTTTTTATCCTCCTGATTACCTTCCAGGTATAAGAGGCCAGTTTCTTGGAAAAGGAAACTGGAAGAGTTAGAGCAGTCAGGTGACTTGCCCAAGGTCACATACTGTAATTTGCAGAGCTGGGTGGGTCAAAGATGTGCTTTTCCTCCAACCCATGTGATAAAATGATTATGATGGTCAAACTGAGCCCACGTTAGACCTGCCCCTGAGACAGTTGCTTTGGTCTATTTTGCTGGCAAAGAAAGCCCTTCTCCTCCACCAGGTAATTTAGGGATGCAGGAGAAAAACTTCCCTCTTGGCAACAGGCTAAAGAACATGAGGTCACAAGTTAAATCTGGGGTCACTGAGAAGGGCCATCTTGTCATCTTGCTCAGAGAGACAGAAAAAGGGAGCCCAGCTTATTCCAGCTGTGCTTCTGGGTCACCAGGTGGCCTCAGATCGTTCCCACAGGGACTGGTCACTCTCATGTAGTGGTCTATGGTGTAAAATGGCGGTATTAGAAATATTGACCACAGAGCTCCTCTAACATTGACTTTTTTCAAGTCCACTTAAGGGGTCCGGGGCAGCTTTGCATGGAAGTCATGAAATGATAATGGCTGGGAATTACACCTGCCTTCAAATTCTGGCTCTGCCAGGTATGGGCTGAGTGGCCTTGAGCAAGTGAGTTACCTCCCCGAGACTCAGTTTTTTCAGCTGCAAAATGGGTCTGTTGTAAGGATGAGGGAAAATCGTTCCAGAACCTAGTGCACCGTGAGCACGTGGGACGGAGAGCTCCCAGGGAGAGTCAGGCAGGGAAGGCGCTGGGCAGGGCGGGGGCGCCCACCCACCTCTCCCCCGTTGACATAGTCCAGCACAAAGTAGAGCTTCTCCGGCGTCTGGAAGGAGTAGCGCAGGCCCACGAGGAAGGGGTGGCGCACGTTCTTCAGAAGCACGCTGCGCTCGGCCATGATGTGGCTCTGCTGCGGAGTCACACAGACCGGCCATGTCACCGCCCACCTGACCACCCCGCCCAGGATCTTCTCGTGCACGTGCCCAAACACCCACCGTAGCTCCTCACTGCCCTCAGAGCCAAGCCCGGGCTCCTTGCTTAGCATCCAGGACTCTGCGTGGTCCACTTCATCCCCCGCCATTCCACGTGGGTGCAGCTCCAACCCTGGATCCAAATCCCCTGCCCCCATCCCAGGGCAGGAAGCAAAGCATGTATGATTACTGCGCAAATGAGTCCCAAGGACAATCTCACAGAGGGAAGAAGCCATGCACTATCCACATTCAGCCTTTGTTGCTGTTCCCCTGCCTGGATGCCCTGTTTTCAGACCATCAGAATCCTATCTTTGGACTTCCCTGGTGGTGCAGTGGTTAAGAATTAGCCTGCCAGTGCAGGGGACACGGGTTTGATCCCTAGTCCGGGAAGATCCCACATGCTGTGGAGCAACTAAACCCGGTGCCACAACTACTGAGCCCGAGTGCTGCAACTACTGATCCCATGGGCTGAAACTACTGAAGCCTGCACAGCTAGAGCCCGTGCTCCACAACAAGAGAAGCCACTGCACTGAGAAGCCCAAGCGCTGCAATGAAGAGTAGCCCCCACTTGCCACAACTAGAGAAAGCCCACACACAGCAACGAAGACCCAATGCAGCCCAAAAAAGCTGAAACAACAACAACAACAACAACAACAACAAAATCCTATCTTCAAGGCCAGCTGCAAGGCCACCTCCTTCAGCTTTCTGAAGGACACTTGCCCTTCAATGTCCTTGTTAACAGTAATCCCCTCTCCTGAGTCCTGCAGCTTGACATTCAGTTCTCTCTCAGGGCCTGCTTTGTCCTTCTCATAGAGTTGCTATTAAGAGACTCAAGTCAGCAGAAGCATCTAGAACTCCCACATGGCTGTGGCTCAAAGCGCCTTTGGAAAGCCTAAAGTGTGACCCTTCACATTGCACAGATGGGGAGGGTGGCACCTGATGGGCAGAGGACTGGTCGCCCATGGAGCCCTGATTCTTTAGAGGAAGGCAGAGGGCTGGGACTGGGCCACCTGCAGGTCCTCTGGGTGAGGCCGTTGGCCTGCCTTCCTGGAGAAGGGTCAGCATCCCAGGCACCACCTGGTCCCCCTGCTGGACCATCTCTGTGCCCAGAGTTGGGACCCATCTTTGGAAGCCACCCAAGGCTGGGGGAGTCGAGAAGCAGGAGCGAAGATGCCTGGGCCCAAGTCCTGGTACCTCTTTCTTCTTTAAGATGGACTTTTTCTGCAGCACCTTCACTGCATAGAACATCCCATCGGACTTGTGCTTGGCCAGTAGGACCTGAGCAGAAAGACAGATGCAGAACCCGTGGGTGACTACTCCACTGGGCTTTGGACTTCTTGATGGTAGTGCAGGCCTCCAGCCCTGGCCCTGCGCCTGTGATTCTGCAGGCTGTAAGCTCCCTCTCTGCACATGCAAGTGACAGCAGGGCACGCAAGAGGCCGGAGAAGGGGAGACCCAGGCCTCCCACACTCATGGGTCACTCACCTTCCCGTAGTTTCCTTTGCCAATGACTTTGAGGAAGTCGAAGTCGGTGGGCCGGGCACTGGGGGATGAGGGAGGAACATGGGTCAGCATTTGCATGCGTGGGAAACTTGATGGCTTAATTCAAATCAGAGTTTCTCTTTAAATTAGAAGCTGGAGAAGGCAGGGAGCTTTCTAAGAACGCCATGTTCTCCCAACCAAGAGGGTCTCATAAGACTGGCCCCTGCCTCTGGGTATCTCTCAGTTGAGTAAACAACAGGCAAGGTGGGGAGAAAGCCAGACACAACAGCATAGAAGGCAAGGAATCTGACCTCCAAAGACTGAGAAGGGCCTGGAGGTGGCGAGCTGCTAATAATGCAGACTTTGCGGAGGGGATATTCCAGCCACAGGGCAGAGGCTGGAGAATTACTGGGAGATAAAGCTGGGGGCTGGTCCTGGGCCCCGACAGCAGAGGGTCTTGATGCTGGACCAGAGAACTTGGATTAGGGGAGCCAGGTATGAGGGGAGCATGGGAAGAAAGTTACTTGAGAGATGAGAACTCACTTTGGGTTGGCAGAAGGCCCCAGGTTGATATTCCCATTGGCCCTTGGGGGCTAAAGACATTTAAAGGAAGAAGTGATTAAGATGAGAGGGTCCCCACTTTGGGCCCCTCCCTTTCCCCTGGTCCAAGCCCTGCTCCTTTTCCAATATCTCTACCAGCCTTCTTTCCTCCCCTCCGTCCATCCTTCCTTCCATCCTTCCATTTACCAACCCACCCACCCATCCACCATCTCACCTGCTTCACACAACAGCCTTGGGAGGCTGCTGCCTGTTGTACCAAATGTGAGGATGAGGAAACTGAGGCCCAGAGAAGAGCTGTCCAAGGACTTACAGGCAGCCCCACGGGCATGAGAACGCAGATGTCCTCAAGGCCAGTCCCATGATTTTTCCACCCCATTTACTTCTTGAAGCCCTTGCCCGAGTCTCTTCTCTTTTTACCTCGCAAATGGCCCAGGTCTGTGAGCTCACAGTGACCCCAGTGGGCCCCCTAGTCCTGGGACAGCCCACCCGGATGACTGGGACTTCCACGATGTCTTCAGCCTTGGGAGGAGGTGAGCCGCCTGGTGGTGAGCGGGGGAACCAAGACCCACTCACCTGCGGACTGGGGGTCCCAGCCGGACTAGAGTCCATCCCGTGTAACAGTGATCAGGTGGGCTCTGGGGACACAAGGAGAAGCAGGATGAGAGAAGTGTTGTTGGGGAATTAGTGTCACCTGTCTAGGGCCTTGGACACCGCTGCCCTCCCCACCCCTCTCCAACCCCTGACACCGGCCAGAGGCCAGCAATGCCTGCGTGGGATGAGAAATACTATCCCCTGGACCCAGCCTCTCCAGTCAAACATCTCAGGAGGGAGAGAGGGGGGATGGTCAGGGGTGGCCCCTCCCAGGCTGAGTCTTTTCAAGGGTTGAGGATGGCCAGGGCACCAAGATCCTGGGGAGCCAGAGCAGCTCTGGATGCCTGGGCTGGAAGGACTCTTGCAGAGCATAAAGTCTGAACCCTCCCCCCCATTTCACAGGTGGGGAGCCTGAGGCCTAGAAAGGGACTTACATAGAGTCCCACAGCTTGTGAGGGGCAGGCTGGGCTCCGCTGGAACCCACACAGGCATGTTGCAACCCTGGATGCCTGTGGACAGCCCCGCGCTGGGCTCTGTGTTGACTATCATCTCTCTGCTACAAAGACTTCTGCCTAATGTCCCTGGCAGGGCAGCTGCCCTGGGGACCTTGGGCCAGAGCCATAGACAGACCCACTGGCCTATGTCTATTTGAGATGAAACAGTTGAGAGTGTGACCAATGGTCTATGTGACCAGGAGCATATGTCTTCCCTGTTCCCAGCCTGCAGGGTGGAGGAGGCTGGTATGTCCAGGTCCTGGCTCAGCATGCCCAGGACCCCACAGACCCACCCCTGCTTAGAAGATCAAGGCCAAGAACCAAGATCTCATCTGAGAACCCAGTTGCTCGCGGGGGCTGCTGAGTACTGTGCATCCCAAGACCCCAGCTTTGGCCTGCTGTGGGGTCTGGGCTGCAGTAGGGACCACCCATCTTTACAAGGGGGACCCTGGAGCAACCACCCCCTGGCCTTCTTGGGAGCAGAGAAAGTGACCCCAGGGGAAGCGAGGGAATGGCCCGGCCCGGGCTGCTGTGGGAGGCCCAGCCCTGTGGAGCCCTGAGAGAGTGAGCCGCAGAACTGCCCAAACAGGGAGTGCAGCCTGGCTTCAGCCAGTGCCCCGTGTCTGCACTCCTGCAGACAGCCCACACCCCCTCCCGGCCTGGCCCAGACAGCCCCTCTGCCAGGCCCTGGCCTCCCGCGTCGCAAGTACCTGCACAGCCCGAGGACAGGCCTCTGGGAGAACCAGCCGTTGGAGCCGGAGGATGGGCAGCGGACAAGAGAGCCTCTCTCTGTTCTCCCAACAAGAGCCGAAGTGTCTGTGCCTGGCGCTGGCCTGGCCCCGGCACCCAGCTCGGAGCTCCCGGCCACAGCGAGGGGGCTGTTGATGTCACGTGGGAGCCAGCAGGGCTTAAGAAGGGACCGAAGACCTCTGTTCCCTCGGGGACATCGCCTCCCCCTGGGGGGTGTGGGTGGAAAGTGGTGAGTGACAGCTGCGGGAGAGCCCGGCCGCGCTGGGGCTTGTTAGAATGTGTGTGAGTGTGCGGGGCAAGGGGTGTGTGTGCAGGTGTTGTGTGTGTCAGCGTGTCTGTCTGTCTGGTGTATCGCTGTGTCCCTGTATGTCGAGGTATTTGTGCATCAGTGTGACCACGTTTGTATAATTTTGTCGGTGTGTCTGTACATCTGTGACGGCCCGTTCTCACTGTGTGCAGATGTGCTTCAGTGAGTCACTGTGTAGTGTAGTGTGCGGACACGGCAGTGTGTACCTCTATATGTGTTAACATGCTGTGTGCATGTGTGTACGTGTGAGCCTGTGTGGGTGTCTATGAATACATGTGTGTGACAGTCGTCATTGGGTCTTTGTGTTCATATCGGTGTATGTCAGTAAATTGTGTGTGGTGGGGGGGGCGGCTGTCTATGAGGAGACATTTTCCCCGGGACCTACCCAGGCCTGGTGCAGACCATCTGGGGCTAAAGATGAGGTTCCAGAGACCCCACCGTGGCAGCTGAGAGCACGTTTGCCTCCCAAGAGGCTGGAGGTGTTTCAGAGCCCAGATGTCTGGTTCAGTCAGCCTGGCCTTGGTCTTTGCTGAACACTTGGCCTTTTGGGCCTTTTCGTGCTGGCCCTCCAGAGCTCTGGCCACTGCCTCCAGGGCAGGGCTGCTTGGCTGTGTAAGAGCCAGGAAGCAGGGTCCCAGCGGCACCCTGGTGCATGACGAGCTTGCTGCCTGGTGTGATGATCAGGTACTCGCAGGGTCCCTTCCTCTCTCCTGGAGGTTATAGGGGGTGTTCTGGGGAATGAAGGAGTTGACAGGGCCTGACACAGCCCCTGCCCTTCCGGAACTTTCTGTGTGGCTACCACATCCCACACTCAGACCTCCGTAATTCACCACAGTGGGGGGATCTGTGGGACTGGGGCCGAGGGGGCTGGTCAGGGAGGGACCTGAGCCCAGTGGCCTCGGCGGTTCTCTGTGGGCTCTGAAGCGGGGGTGTCATGCAAGGAAAGCCCAAGTGAACAGTATCAGAACTTTCCATTTTTCAAGAACAGAAATGTTGAACCGATACACAGATGGGCAGGATATCATGTTGGCAAAACAAATACCTAGAACAAGGACATTTCTCTTCAATGACAAGACCCTGATGCAGCCTTCATTTAGGAGCAGGGCTTACAACAGGAAAACAATCATGAAAATAGTAATAACCTCCATGTCCCAGCATAGGGCATGTCAGAATACCCGCCAGCTATAACAGCTCCCTCTCTGGAACTTACATCCCTCTTGAGAGACTGTCCCATTTCTGTGTTCCCTCTTCAGTTAAAGTCCTGGAGAGAGTTGTCTGACCTTGGTCCCCACTCCCTCTCCTTTTCTCTCTTGAACCTATTCCAAAGAGGCTGTCATCCCAACATGCCACCAAAAGAGTAGACCAATGACCTCCATGTGCCAGAGCCAGCGATGGATTCTTTGTCCTCATGTCATTCAGCGTCTCTGAGGACATGACCTGCTTTTCCCAGCTGGCTTTAGGATCTCCCGGTTTTCCCCCTACCTCGCTGACAGCTGTTTCTCCAGCGCTTCCACTGGATTCCCCTCTTTTTCACCCTGAAACACTGGCCCAGCCTCTATCTATACTTGTTCCCCAGTTGACCACAACCAGTGTGATGGTTTTAAGTGGCAACTAAAGTCTGCAATTCCCAAACTCATCTCTCTAGGTCTGAATCTCTCCTGACTCTGGATTCTCCGACATGTCACAAGTTAGATGTCTAGAAGTGCCCCACTCTTAACATGTCCAAAATGAAAGTCTTCACCCTTAATTCCTTCCACTCTGCCCCAGCCTGCTCCTCCCTCCAACATCCATCTCAGTAATGGTACTACTACCTACTCTAAAGTTCAAGTCAGCAACTTGGAATTCCTTCTAGAAACTTTACCCCCTCACCCCACCACAACTCCACCATGAAATCCCACTAGACTCTAACTTCAAAATACATCCAGAAACCACTGCTGCAGCCACTCTGCCTGAACCCCCATCGTCATTTGCATGTTTTATTGCCCTAGCTTCCCTACTGTGTCCCTATCTCTTTTTTTTTCTTAATTAATTTGTATTGGAGTATAGTTGCTTTACAATGTTGTGCTAGTTTCTGCTCTACAGCAAAGTGAATCAGTTATGCATATGCATATATCCCCTCTTTTTCAGATTTCCTTCCCATTTAGGTCACCACAGAGCATTGAGTAGCATTCCCTGTGCTAAACAGTAGGTTCTCATTAGTTATCTGTTTTATACATAGTTGTGTATATATGTCTATCCCAATCTCCCAATTTGCCCCACCCCCCTCATCCCCTCTTGGTAACCATAAGTTTGTTCTCTACATCTGAGACTCTATTTCTGCTTTGCCAATAACTTCATCTGTACCATTTTTCTAGATTCCACATATAAGCGATATTATACAATGTTTTTCTCTTTTTGACTGACTTCACTCTGTATGATAATCTCTAGGTCCATCCATGTCTCTGCAAATGACACTATTTCGTTCCTTTCTATGGCTGAGTTATGTTCCATTGTATATATATCTGTGTCCCTATTTCTATCTTGACCCTCTACAATCTTTCTTCAAAAGCCAGAGTGACTTTTTAAAATTGGAAATCAGACCATGTGCTTTGTTGCTCAAAAACTCCAGTGTGCTTCCCACCACACTTAGGATTCAAATCCAAAGTCGTTACCACCATCAACGAGACTCCACGTGACCCGGCTCCCGTCTCCATCTCCACCTTGGTCTGCAGGCTCTCTCTCTCACTACGCTCCAGACCGTCTTGCTTTTTCGCTGTCTCTCAAACACACAGAGCGCCCTCTGGCCTCTGCCCTTTGCACTTACGTTTCCCTCTGCTTCCCCCCAGACATCTGCTGGCTTCCACTAACATCACAGAGGTCTCTGCTCAAATGTCACCTCTCAGAGAGGCCTTTTCTGATTACGCATGACTGATTGTCCTGGTTTGTCTTGGACTTAGGGGTTTCCTGGGATGTGAGACTTTCAGTGCTTAAATCAGTACAGTCCTGGGCAAACCAGGATGGTAGTCCACTCCGCAATACCAGTCCCATTCACTCCCCATCCACATTTTCTGCCTTATATTTTACTTTGTAACACATCACTCTCTGACACTTATCCTGCAACTCTTTAATTGCTTATTTTCTGTCTTGAGCTAGAACGTCTCTGCGAGGGCAAAGACTTTTCTTGTTTACGGTTGAATTTCCAGCATCCAGATCAGAGCCTGGAATATGGTTGGTGCTCAGTACATATTTGACTAATGAATCAAGGAATGAATTGATAAGAAAAAATTATAGCACATCTATGAAATGGAAAATTACCCAGCTAAAAAATGGTATACTAGCCTATGTAAATCGAAACGGGAAGATATATATGATACAATGTCAAGGCAAAAAGCAGGTTTCCAAATGGTAGGTGACCAGGAATACCATCTTTGTAAAGAAAATACATACATGCACATAACCACCAAAAAAAGGCTGGAGGGACATGACCCAAGGTGATAGTGGGTTAGGTTATTTTTTATCTCTGTACCATTGTGTACAAATTCTCAATATTCACTTAATAATTGGGTACTACGTCCTGGGAGCTGTGACATGCTCTTTTCCCACCACCACCCTCTCCCATCACCTTGACTGTGACTCCCACACCTGAGCAAACTCTCAGCATCTTTCTCTCCTGTACCACTGCGCTCTGATTTTTCTGGCTAGAGGCTGAATGAACATCAATACTTTTCCCCAACTCTTCAGACCTACAGAGACCTCTGCAAACTCCCTGGGGGTAGTTGAAGCTCCTCTGTGAGCCCTGTTCCTCCCCCTAACTTGCTCCAGCCTAGACTTGCATTCCTCTGCCCCATCACTACATACACCTGCCCCCATTTCCCCGGACCTGCTGAATGCGGTGGGAGTCAGGGGGGTGGTCACACAGTTCCCTCTTCTTGGAACACTCCCCCAGCCAGTCTGGTCTGTTCAGCTAACCCTTTGCATCTGGCCTCACTTAGCTTCCCCAGAAGCCTCGCCAGACCTCCCCCAGTCCCATGAATCCTAGCTCCCTTCCTGTGCCCACTTCTGTTATTGCACTTTCACTTGACTGTCACTTCTTCATTTACAAGGCTGCCTGCTCAGTGCCTAGCAATGACATGCCAATGACAATGTATACCAACTCGGGCTTATTTTGCTCCTGCAGTGCCACTGGTTAGGAATTATCATCATTCCTGTTTTACAGAGGAGGAAACAGGCACGGAGCAGTGACGTGACTTGACTGAGACACCTAGGTAGTAAATGATATAACTGGAATTTGAACATAGGCAGTTAGACTCCAGAGCCCATGGCCTGAAATTTCAGGAAGAAGTTAGGAATGTAGAAAAGAAGGAGTGAAGTTAGTGGGAAGGAAGTGAGGACTAAATGCGTTAGTTAGGAAGGAAGAAAATTAGGCAGCTGAGAAGGCAGAGAATTAGTTGAGAGGGAAGGAAGGAAAGGAGGAAAGAAGGGTGGGAGGGGGACTTCCCCGGTGGTCCAGTGGTTAAGACTCCGCACTTCCACTACAGGGTTCAATCCCTGGTCAGGGAACTAAGATCTTGTAAAAAAAAAAAAAAAAAAAAAAAGAAGAAGAAGAAAGAAGGGAGGAGGGAAGTGATAAGAAGGAAAAATGAAGGAAGGGAGTTAGCAAAGAGGGCCTTAGGAATAAAAGGAAGTCAATAGGGTAGTTAGGAAGGAAATTAGCGAGGTAACTAGTTCTCCAGTTTGGTAGACCAACAGGCCAGCCGGCAGGTGTCCTGCTCATGGCTGAGCTGCTCACCTGAGAATGCTGGGTCCCGGCTCAGGTCCTGGGCAGCAGCCCCGTGCCCAGCTCTGCCTTCCTGTCTCTCTGCATGGTCCCTCTGACCCAAAACCCAATCCTGACTTGCCGAACAAACTTCCCGGTCAGAAGAGACCTGTCACCCACTTGCTCAGGCTCCCAAACCAGCTGAAGTGCAACCTCCCAGTCCTGCTGGCTGGGAACTGGCTGCAGGGTTTCCTGGTTACTAATTAACGGCTGGACCTGAATCACGATGCTGGCTGTGCGTACTCCTTCACGGGGCCCTGCCCTGGGGACCCTTGTGAAAAAGGTACAGCACAACTTGTGTGACCTTGGTCAAGTGGCTCCAGCTCCCCAAGCCTCCTGTGACTCGGTGATGATGGTGTGTGTTCTGCCTTCCAGGGAGGGGCTCTGAAGTCCCTTCAACACTGTCACATTTCATTCTCTGAAATCTCCCCCCCCACCTCCACCGACCCCACCTCCAAGTCCAGCTCAAATGCTGACTCTGCCACACAGCCTTTTCTGATTCCATCAGCAGAGTCACTTGCCCTTTCTCTTAGATCCTGGAGACCTGACTGTGGAAAGGGCTTGTCGTGCACAGCTCTCCCTGATGGGGACCACCAGCCTCTGGGATTCACCCAATCGTGGATCCATTTGGGAAGGGGCAGCTCATTCCCTCTGGAGCCAGCCTCATCACCTGATACCTCTGGCATTCTTTTGTGTTGAGCCAAAGCCTGGGCACAGAGCTCACCTGCTTTGGCACTGCCCTGGGAGGAGAACCACGGCCGAGCTGAGACCCATACCCCACTCTGCCCTTTAGAGAACTGAGACTCAGGAACCAGGGCTCAGCTTGCCCCAGGCTTTGTCCTGTTTGATCTGAAGCTGCACAGACCAAGCGTTCTAATGCAGGGCAGGGGTGGGGCCTGACTTGCTGGACAGGTGAGAAAAGCTCCCCCAGGGCCCCCCTTCTTAGCAGGCAACTCAGAGTCTGACTGCCGTACTGCCTCCTTTGCTGCCTTTTCATTAAAGTGTCAACAACTTCCCAGTCATTCTAGTGCCTTAGAAACTGGCTGCTCTAATGTGCTCCGGAGGAGCCCTGCAAGCCTCACCCCCAGCCTCCACCAACACACACAGCAGCAGGTGTCTGGCTCCTGCCCAGAGAGGGGCGGTGGCTGGCCCAAGGGCACCAAGCAAATCAGGGCAGAGCCCCAGGTCCTGCCCCTTTCCAAGGCTGAGCTGCTCCTGCAGGGCCAAACTCCTCCTCCCCTACATCCCTCCTCCTCCACACTCCCAAAGCCGGTTTAAAAAAAAAAACCCACATAACGGTGTTGCATAAACTGTATGGAAGAAATCCAACATACAGAAGACCTTGAAAAAAAAAGTGAAAGCTTCTCCTCCAATCCATCTTTCAATTTCATTTCCGGGGCAACTTCTATTAACTAAATGGTGACTCTCCTTCCAGACTTTTGTCTACGCCCTCATCTACATATCACACCCATTTTTTTCCCCCAGGAAAATGGGTCAAACTATACATATTGTTCACCAACTCACTTTTTTTCCCCTCACACACAGCTTTCCATGTCAACACATACAATGTTTTAAAAACATCTGTATCACATTGTATACTGTGGAATTCATTTCCCATTCCTATTTTCTATTCACTGTTCCTTTGCTGATGGACATTCAGACTGTTATCAAATTCTAATGAGTCTGCAGAGAACATCTTTGTGTTAATATCCTGCGGCCTTGGGCAAGTGTTTCTGTCAGATAAACTCCTGCAAGTGGGAGTGCTGGGTTAATTTTGACCTATCTACCAAATTACTGTAACAAGTTGTACCAACTGACATGGCTATCAGCAGTGCTTAAACTTGCTCTTTCTGTTCAAAGATGCTGCAGATAATAGCCAAGGCAACTCCTGCCCTGAGGCCATTGCAGTAATGCAGTGCCTCCCCATCTTCATCTTCCTTCTTCTTTCCCCTTCCAATCTGCGTCTCTTCTCTCTTGGCTGGCTAGATTCTGTTGTTTGGGTGTGGAAGTCAAAGATTAGTTCTCAGGGATGAAAAGGGGAAACAAGAGCCTGAACCAACAGGAACCCACCTCTGTGAATAGCCCCTCCACCTTGACATTCCTCAGCCCACTTTTCTGTGCTTTATCTCCCCCTGCCCCCCCCCCCCCGCCTCTACTCCCACCAATACCCCCACCTGCACACACCCTCTTACACCTGCAGATTCATCCATAGGCAGAGGGAATAACAGGCTTTGGGTCAGGACTGAAAAACCTGTTATCCCTTGGGCAGGGGGCAGGACCCTTGGGCCAACAGAGTTCACACACAGGCCACAGATGAGCCCCCCACCCCCCAAGTTTTCTCTTAAAAAAGATTTAGAAAGTGATAAATGTACAAAATTTTAAAAATTGAATTCTCTGGCAGTCCAGTGGTTGAGACTCCGAGCTCTCACTGCCGAGGGGCCGGGTTCAGTCTCTGGTTGGGGAACTAAGATTCCATAAGCTGCTCGGTGCAGCCAAAAACAAACAAACAAACAAACAAAAATAAAAAAAAAATAAAAAAATAAAAATTGAACTGGACTATGAGGTGGATAACGAAAAAGTTCAGTTCCTGGTCTCATTCCTCATGGATAAGCAACTCACTTTTTGGTAATTACCTCCACGTGTCTAAATAGCATGATTATACCGCGATTCCTCCATCTGTCATTTTTAGAAGTTCTCAAGAGGCTTCTTCCTTACAAGATTTAGATCTCATCCATCCAAATACACACTTCTGCTTTTCCTAAAGTTAATTAGTAATTGCTTCATTCAATGGCCTGAACTATTGAACATATACCTCTGTATACATACACACACATATAATTCTCTATCAAACTCTCTGATAAGAGCTGAAAATAGCCTCCTAATACAATAATACATCGATTTCATTTTGTTTGGTTGTTTTCTTCTCATCCTTTCTGGAGACTTTTTTATTTATTGGCTGTTCGTTGCTTCATGTGGGCTTTCTCTAGTTGCGGGGAGCAGTGGCTACTCTTCGTTGTGGTGTGCGGGCTTTTCAGTGTCGTGGCTTCTCTTGTTGTGGAGCACAGGCTCTAGGTGTGTGGGCTTCAGTAGTTGTGGCACTTGGGCTCACTAGTAGTGGTGCATGGGCTTAGTTGCTCCGCGGTATGTGGGATCTTCCCGGACCAGGACTTGAACCCATGTCCCTTGAATTGGTAGGTGGATTCTTAACCACTGTGCCACCAAGGACGTTCCTTCCTGGAGATTTTCATTCTTCTGTTCTCACCTGGACAGCTGCTCAGTTGTCAACTTGGTCCTTCCTTTCCCATCACTCTGGAAATTCCCTTTGTCCCTCTCCTTTTTTTCTATAAATAAATTTATTTATTTATTTTGTTTATTTATTGGCTGCATTGGGTCTTCGTTGCTGCACACGGGCTTTCCTAGTTGCTGCGAGCGGGGGCTGCTCTTCATTGTGGTGCGCAGGCTCCTCATTGTAGTGGCTTCTCTTGTTGTGGAGCACGGGCCCTAGGCACGTGGGCTTCAATAGTTGCAGCACGTGGGTTCAGTAGTTGTGCCTCACAGGCTCTAGAGCACAGGTTTAATAGTTGTGGCGCAGGGGCTTAGTTGCTCTGTAGCATGCGGAATCTTCCCAGAGCAGGGCTTGAATCCGTGTCCCCTGCATTGGCAGGCAGATTCTTTACCACTGCGCCACCTAGGAAGTCCTGTCCCTCTCCTTTTTAAAAAAAAATTTTTAAGTTAATTTTTTTGGCTGTGCTGTGTGGCATGCGGGATCTTCGTTCCTCGAGCAGGGATTGAACCTGTGCCCCCTACAGTGGAAGCACAGAGTCTTAATCACTGGACCACCAGGCAAGTCCCTTCTTTGTCCCTCTCCTTGTTGGATGTCCTATTTCCTGGGTCCTATGTTGTCCTCTCTTTTTTTTAATTTTTAAAATTGTGGTCAAATCTATATAAATAAAATTTATCATTTTAATCATTATGAAGTGGACAGTTCAGGGCCATTAAGTACTTTCACAGTGTTGTGCAACCACCATTATCTATTTCCAAAACTTTTTCATCACCCCAAAGAGAAACACTGTAGGCATTAAGCAATAACTCCCAATTCCCCCTTCACCTCAGCCCCTGGTAACCTCTAATCTACTTCATAAATTTGCCAATTCTAGATATTTCATGTAAGTGGAATCATATAATATTTGCCTTTTTGTGCCTGGCTTATTTCACTGAGCATAATATTTAAGGTTCATCCATGTTGCTTAGTCCATTTTGTGGTTGAATAATACTCCATTGTATGGATGGATAGACCACATTTTGTCTACCTATTCATCTATACTTTGTCTATTCATCTATCAACGGACACTTGGGTTGTTTCTACCTCTCGGCCATTGTAAATAATGCTTCAGTGAACACCGGCGTACAAATAATCTGTTTTCAAATCTTTTAGGTGTATACTTCGGAGTGAAATTTCTTGGTAGTATGGTAATTCTATATTTAGCTTTTTGAGGGCCCAAAGTGGTCCTCAAATAGCCAGAGTTTCCATGGTGGCTGAACCATTTTACATTCCAACCAGCAGTTTCTCCACATCCTTGCCAACAATTATTATTTTCCACGTTTTTGATTATAGCCATCCTAGTAAATGTGACATGGTATCTCATTGTGGTTTTGATTTGCATTTTTCTAATGACTAATGATGCTGAACATCTTCTCATGTGTTTATTAGCCATTTGTATCAACATATTTTATTTGGAGAAATATCCAGGAATTCTTTATATATTCTGGATATTAAATTTTTGTCAGATATACAGTTTGCACATATTTTCTCCCATTCTGTAGGTTGTCTTTTCAACTTTTTTGATAATGTCCTTTGATGTACAAATATTTTCAATTTTGATGCTCAACTTATCTATTTTTTCTTTTGTTGCTTGTGCTTTTGGTGTCACATCTAGAATCCATTGTGAATTCCAAGGTCATAAAAATTTACCTCTATGTTTTCTTCTATAGGTTTTATGATTTTAGTTCTTATATTTGGGTTCATCAATCCAGTTTGAGTTCATTTTTTATGTAGTGTAAGGTAGGCATTCAACTTCACTTTTTTTCATGTGGAAATCCCGTTGTCCCAGTACCATTTGTTTAAGACTGTTCTTTCTCCCACTGAGTGGACTTCACATTCTTATCAAAAATCAATTGGCAGAGCTTCCTAGGTGGCGCAGTGGTTGGGAATTCACTTGCCAATGCAGGGGACATAGGTTTGATCCCTGCTCCAGGAAGATCCCACATGCCTCGGAGCAGCTAAGCCTGTGTACCACATAAAAAAATTAAAAAAAAAAGATTAAAAAAAAAAATCAATTGGCAGGACTTCCCTGGTGGTGCATTGGTTAAGAATCTGCCTTCTAATGCAGGGGACATAGGTTTGATCCCTGCGCCACATGCCTCGGAGCAGCTAAGCCCATGTACCACATAAAAAAAAAAAAAAATTAATTGGCAGGACTTCCCTGGTGGTGCATTGGTTAAGAATCTGCCTTCTAATGCAGGGGACATGGGTTTGATCCCTGTTCCAGGAAGATCCCATGGATGTCTTGGAGCAGCTAAGCCTGTGCACCACAACCACTGAGCCTGTGCTCTAGGGCCTGAGAGCCACAACTACTGAGCCCATGTGCTGCAACTACTGAAGACTGCATGCCTAGAGCCTGTGCTCCACAACATGAGGAGCCACTGCAATGAGAAGCCCATGTACTGCAATGCAGAGTAGCCCCCCTCGCCACAAAGAGACAAAGACCACATGCAGCAACGAAGACCCAATGCTGCCAATAATAAATAAGCAAATAAATAAATTTAAAAAATCAGTTGGCCATAGATGTATGGGTTTATTTCTGGACTCTCAGTTCTATTCAATTGGTTTTTATGCCTGTCCTTATGCCATTAGCATACGTTTTGATTACGTTAACGTTGCAGTAAGGGTTGTTTTTTTTTTTGCCATACCATATGGCATGCAGGATCTTAGTTCCTCGACCAAGGATCCAACCCTTGCCCCCTGCAGTGGAAACTTGGAGTCTTAACCACTGAACCACCAGGGAAGGACCTGCAGTAAGTTTTGAAATTAGGAAGTCTGAGTCATCCAACTTTGCTCCTTTTCAAGATTGTTTTGGCTTTTGGGAGCTGCTTGCAATTCTGTACAAACATGAGAATCAGCTTTTAAAAAGGCCTGCAAAAAAGGCCACTGGAATTTTGATAGGGTTTGCAATGACTCTATAGATCACTTTGGGTAGTACTGATGTCTTAACAATATTAAGTCTTCCTACCCATGAATATTAAGTCTTTCCATTCGTCATGCTGAGGAAGTTCCCTTCTATTCCTAGTTTTTGGACAGTTTTTATTGTGAAAGGTGTTGGATTTTTGTCAAATGCCTTTTCTGCTTCAACTGAGATGATCATATGTCTTCCCCCTTCATTCTAGTAACAAGGCACGTTATATAGATTGATTTTCTTATGTTGAAGACATATCCTTGCATCCCTGGGATCTTCCTCCTTTTTTATTTACTCTCTCATTTTGACAGAACACATCCTCCAGTGGCTTCCTGAGGAAAGGTGCATAGGAGGTAAAACCTCGTATGTTTGAAAATGTTCTGCTTTCATATTTGATTGACAGCTTGGCTGGGTACAGAATTCTAGGGTAGAGATAATTTTCCTTTGGAATTGTGAAGACATTGCTCCTTTCTCTTGCTTCCAGCATAGCTATTGAGAAGTTCAGCGCTACTGTGATTCATGTTCCTTTGGATGTGACCTGTCTTGTTCCCTCTGGAAGCTTTTAGACCTTCTCTTTGTTCTCATTATTCTGACATCTCACAATAACGAGGCTTGGTGGCATTCCTTTTACATCCATTGTGCTGGGCATTCAGTGGGATCTTTCAATTTGGCTCTCTGTGAAATTTCCTTTCTTTTTTAAAGCTTATTTCTGCTTTATATAATTTTTTTTTCTCTGTTCTCTCTTGATGGCATTCCTATTAGTTGTATATTGGACTTCTAGTTAGTCCTCTAATTTTCTTATTCCTTCCCATTTTCATCTCTTTTTTTTTTTTTTTTTTTTGGGCACAGGGGCTTAGTTGCTCCGCGGCATGTGGGATCTTCCTGGAGCTGGGATTGAACCCGTGACCTCTGCATTGGCAGGCGGATTCTTAACCACTGCGCCACCTAGGAAGCCCCACATCTCTTTTTTTATTTCACTTTCAGGGCAATATCAAGTTTATCTTTCAGCCCTTGTGTTGAATTCTCTCTGCAATCACATTTGAAATTTCCAAAAGTCCTTACTTGTTTCTCAATGTTTCTTTTCCTTTTATAGAAGCCATGGCTGGTAGACAATGAACTCTGGACAAATGACAGGATCAATTCTTCCATTGTGATAGGTAGAAAAGAAGGAAGGATGGATGTAGGTAGGAGGGGACTGGCAGGTGAGGTGGCGGGAAGGTGGGGTACTCCTTCTGATGACCTCCATTTTCTCTGTGACACAGATGGTGAGGACATCTATTGAGACAACGTGGAGGTGATGGGGTAGGAGGTCTGAGGAATGTGAAAAGGGAAGTCAAAGCTAATTCGCCCCCTACCACCAAATTCCAGCTGCTTCCCAGGCAGCCCTAAGGGTTTACATCGAATCCAGAGACCATCAGTCAACAAAGACACCAATCTGCTCAGTAAGATAAGTTCCTGGTTAAGGTGTGGAGAAGACGGGATCTTGGACAGCTCCATGGTTGGCATTCTTCTAGCCCAAGTAGTCTGGAAGAGCAGTAGGGCAAAGGAATTAAGGATGTTGATAGAAAGGGGTTGATGCGATCAAATATTTCTGCCACTTTCCCATCGGCTCACACCATCTCTGGGAAACTTAACAAATTCTAGTTGTTCAGCTTGACATTTCCCCACCTGAAAATTCAAGGTTATTTTAAAAGCTGGAGGCTTCATTGAATTTTCTGCCCTTGAGCATTTATAAACTGTCAAAGATCAGGCCGTTTTCATGCTGTTCTCAGGGGGTTCCCGTTATTTATATTTCTCAATTTTTTAAGAAAGTTAATTTTTTTGGCTGCGCTGGATCTTTTTTTGGCTGCGCTGTGAGCAGGCTTTCTCTAGCTGCAGAGAGGGGGGCTACTCTTTGTTGCAGTGTGCAGATTTCTCATTGCGGTGGCTTCTCTTGTTGCAGAGAACAGGCTGTAGGCATATGCGCTTCAGTAGTTGTGGCACATGGGCTTAGTTGCTCTGCAGCATGTGGGATCTTCCCGGACCTGGGCTCAAACCCGTGTCCCCTGTATTGGCAAGTGGAGTCTTAACTACTGTACCACTAGGGAAGTCCTATATTTCTCAGTGTTGACAAGTATATCCATTTATCTTTATCCTTTATTTCTTATCTTTAAAATAGAATAAAAATCAGATTCTTTAGGGCCCCTAACAGCAAACAGAATGCTTTATTCTCTTCAGAAATGGCACAATATTCATTTTCTGTTTTCTGGATGTTTGACCATGAAAATAGAAACAGACTCTCACAGCAAATCATTCCATTCTTCAGGTTTATTTATGGTGTTTCAATACACTGACAAAATACACCACATTTTGTCTGTCACTTTTTCTCTCTCAAGAGTCAAGAGTGACTTCATCTTTAACCAGAGGATTCTCTTAAAGAACACTCACATGTGTGTGCACGCACGAACACACACACACACACACACACACACACACAGACACGAGGCAAGTACAAAAAACTCCACCAAAGTGCATGTGAATGAAAGTGCAAACCAGCCTCATTTTCAAACTCTGGGATCATTCTCTCTGCTTCAGAAATTAAACAGAAAGCGTCTCACTGCCCTAAGCCAGGGCTGGGCCAGGGCTGGGAAAGGCTGCCTGGGGCCAAAGTGTAGGCGATTCCAGCCGCTGGAGAGCAGGGTGGAGGGCACAGGGCAGCGGCGCCAACTCCCTCCCCTCTCCCCTCATCCCTCACCCCTCACTATGAGCCCAGGTCAAGGTGCAATGATCTCCTCTGGGGGAAGGGATGGGGGTGAAGGGGCAGCAGGGTGGACAGAAGGCAGATTTCTTTTCCTCTTTCTTTTATGATTTGGTTTCTTTCCAGAGTTTGATGTTGGTGCAGACAATGCTGAGGCCACAAAGTTCGGAGGCCTGGAGGCCCTTTTCTCCAAGGCCTTTGGTCCATCCTGTCTTAGCCGTAGACAAGCATTAGGACGGCGGTGGACAGACCCATGCGGCACAGCGTCCCAGCTGCACTTCTTAGAAGCGGAGAGGCCCCACAGCATAGCTGTGCGTACTTGCTCTCTTCTCCTGACACCAGAGTCAACGAGCATCTCTCCTCAGTTTCACAAGGGGCAGATGAGGCCATGGAGCTGGTGGGTTTTACTGTCACCCAAGCAACCGAGAGAGAGGGGCTTGGACGGGCTCCGCCTTACTCCTGGCCAAGGGGGCCCCAGTGCAGCCTCTGTAATCTCAACCCCCAGCCAGAGGCAGGGCCTGGCCAAGCCCTCCCAGGAAGGTGGTTCCTCTGAGGACTTTCTGCAGCCCTGCGGCAGTTCAGCTGGGGGGCTGAATGGCTGCCCTGGGCAAGCTGCCCATGCCTATGTGAGAGACAGTCCCCTACTGGACCGGGACAAGAAATCAACAGAGCTTTGGGTTTCCCAAAGATAAAGCTTCATATTTTAACAATAATAGCCCTTGACATTTCCCCAGCACTGAGCCTCACATCTGCACCCTGTCAAACACTCCTAGCAAGCCCTACATGCACCCACACATACACATCACATGAAGGAGAGGAGGGGTCTGGGGGAGGCCCCCAGCTCCACAGGAGCCTGGCGGTGGCTCCTCACCTCCACGTGTGGGGCTGGCTTCTGCCCCAGCCTCTGCCTCCCACCCCCACCCCCCTGCCCCCGGAGGCTGGGAGGCAGGTTTTGCAGTGGCTCATTGGAGGCTAGGCTCCCTCTTGGACAGAAAGGTCAAAGTCCCAGAGCTCTGGCAGGCATCCGGCTGGCAGTGCAAGACAGATGGAGAGTGGTAAGACAGGCTTAAGGGACACGGAGAATTCAAAGATAGAAGAATTCACCTTCTTCCCGATCCCCAACTTCGAGGGGTTGTTGTAAGATTCCCCAAGAGCAAGACATTTAAGGGACAGGCTGAATGTGCTACCATGGGGTGTGTGTGCCAGGCAGAGTGCTGTATTCCCATGGCAGGAGGCCTGGCAGGCATGGGGCCCTTACCCCCGGGCAACACCTTGGCTGAGACCCATGGCTGCAGAGAAGAATGCTATACCCAGCTTTGAGAGTCACCATGCCTGCCAGACTGGCCTGCTGGCCCAAGGCCCGAGATTAGCTGATGTACCCTGGGGCTGGTTTCAGCTAGCCAGCCAGCCAGGCTACCTCCTCTCCACACGTGACACAGGAGGGGTGTATGGGGAACATCCATGGAACCTTAACCTCTGCTACAGAAGTTAAACAGGTTCTAACCACCTGCTCCACTGGAAACAGGATGGAGCAAAGGACACTAAAATACCAAGTGGTCCAGACTGGGCGTGTTGAAGAAGGCATCCTGGCTCAGAATTCCCCACTTCCCAGCAAAAAAGAGAAAGGCAGCCAAAGGCTCCCAATGGACTGTATGAAGACCTATCTCTGGGGCTCACCCATCTAAGGGGGAAGAGCCAGCAGGGTCTGGCTGGGCCATGCCCAGGAAACCGGGCAGCAGAACGAGGGCAGCAAAACCAGCAGACAGAAAGGGGGGAGGTGTCTTTTTGAATAAATACCTTTGCGCCAGGGTCACTCCCTGGTTGGAGGAAAGGAGAAAAGGAAAGAAACACACAAAGAGATGCCAAAGAGAGAAATGCCTCAGATTGGAGACTTCTACCAGACTGTTCTTAGCGGCTGAGAGAAAGACCCTTTGTTGATGAAACAAGTTGGCTGGAGATGCGGGGGCGCCAGGGGCGCGGCACCTTCAAACTTCTCCATCAGTAACGCTCCCCCCTGCCCGGTCACACCCTCACCGGTGTGCCCGATGGCAGATGAGCTCCAGGACTCGGGGGCTAGGACTCCCTCCTCCCCAGGGCTCCTCTGCTCCCCTGTACCTTGTAGGAGGCGGCCCTGGAGAGAAGGACCACCCCTGGTAAGGGATAGAGGGTGGCGGGGGCACGGGTGGGATGTGAGGAACTCGAACTCAAGCCGGGGAAGGAAACGGCAGCTGCATAGGGAGGGCCCAGCCCTGCGCCAGTCACTTTAAGGTGTCGTCGGCGTTTTTGAACATGAGAATGGCGTTATAGATCTTCAAGGCTGGGCCCAGCTTGACGCTCATGATCTTCACGATGTCCGCCTGTGTCAGCAAAAGGAAGGCCTCGCCGTCAATCATCTGAGGGGTTGCGGGGAGGGAGGCGGAAAGCGGAGGAGGTGGAGAGGGTGCCGGGAAGGAGGAAGGTGGGGGGTGTGCATGGGGAGTGGGGAGGGAGAAAGAAAATGGGAGTAAAGGGCAGATGGCGGGGAGGGAAGGAGGAGGGAGAGGGGAGAGGAAGGAAAAGGAGAAAGGACAAGGGAGGGAGGAAGGAAAAAAGGAAGACAGCAATGGGGACAGAGAAGGAAAGAAAGATACCGCTGGTTTCCCCACGTTCCCCCCCCCATCCCCCCTCCCCCCACACACACACTCACACACGCACACTCACTCTTTCTCTCTCTCTCTTTCTGCTGGCTGGTCTGGATTTCAGTGTGTGTTTGCATAACATCCTCTGAGTCCTCACTGACAGCAGCTTCAAAAAACCTGCTGTTGCTGTCCCCATATAAACCCACCGGTCAATCTCAGTGCTGCGAATAGTAAAATAGCAGACACCGCAGGCACTCCCACATGATGCAGCTGAGCTCTACCGTGTTACCTATGAGCTGCTCTTGGGAAGGAAGGGGGTGGGCAGGGAAGGAAGAGAGGAAGAGAGGAAAAGAGAGAGGTTGAACCTGGATCTAACCAAGCCTCTGCACCCGACGTCCAGTTTATAGGAAACACGGGGGAGAGTGGACCTAGTTAAACACCACGAGGAAACAATGAGACAGATCTAGAAGTTCACGTTCACCAAGACTGTTTTCAACATTGCAAAAAAAGAAAGGGGAAAAAAAAGCAGAGGAAGCTATTCTAGAATAGAAGATATTTAAGATACACAACAACCCAAACCAACTATGTGTTCTTTGCTTGGGTACTGGCTCAAAAACACCAACTGTGAAAGATACTCTGGGCACGAGCAGGGAAATGTGAATAGACTGGGTATTAGGTGACATAAAGGAGCTACTGTCCACTTGTTTGGTGGGATAATAAGGTTGTGGTTATGCAGAGAAAGACTTCAGTTTTCAGAGATGCATGCTGAAGTACTCAGGGTGAAATGTCATGATGTCAATCATTTACTTAAAACCACTTCACCTAAACATAGGTGAAGCAGGGATTTCCCTGGTGGTCCAGTGGTAAAGAATCCGCCTTGCAACGCAGGGGATGCCGACTGGATCCCTTGTTGAGGAACTAAGATTCCACATGCCGCAGGACAACTAAGCCCGCATGCCATAACTAGAGAGAAGCCTGTGTGCCACAATGAAGGGCCCCCGTGCCGCAACTAAGACCCAACACAGCAAAAAAAAAGAATAATAATAATAATAATTAATTAAATAAATAAAAATAGGTGAAGCAAGTATGGAAACTGTTGATAATTGTTAATTCTCCGGGATAGGGAGATGGGTAGGGACAGGGAGGGGAGAAGCCCCTTGTGGAGGAGGGAGTGAGATGAAGACAGCCAGGGAGGGAGGTGGGGCTAGGGATGGGTTGGGGGTGGGGGATAGTGAGCACAAGCGCCTTGCCTCTCAGCAGGTGGGCTGGGCTGGGCTGGGGAGCCTCTGGGCAGGAAAGCCATGTGGCTCCTGGTCCCACCATTCAGCTTGAAGAACCCCCTCCTCTAGGTACTGGGATCCCTTTTTTGAAGAGGCACCATCCCTCCTATGGTCCCTCCTTAAGAATCACAGCAGGTAAACTACCTCTATGATGTTTCTTCTGTGCCCAGCACGGTTCTTAAACACTTTTTGTATATTAACTGATTTAGTAATCCTTACAACACCTCTCTGAAGCAGTACCAGTATTAATTACCCCTATTACACAGGTGAGGAAACTGAGGCAGAAAGACTAAGGAATTAGCCTTCATCACGTGATGCTGGGCCAGGCACACAGCAAATATCAATAATTATTTGCTGAATAAATTAAACAAATACATGAGAGCTACAATAAAGGTGACAATGAGAGGACTGGGCAGACTCTTCTTAGGTCCATCAGTGCCAACTACCAGACTGGACAGACAACCCATAAGACCATCGATCTGATATACTCTAATTTCTCACTCATGAAGCATCCCTCTAGCGACTGGTCTGTGTCCTGGCTGGAAAGAATCCTGACTCATGTCCCTGAAAGCACCAGTTCAGCCAGAGAAAGCCCATTCCTTGGAGCATGGTCCTCCCTGGGGAAATGGATGACATGCACCAGATCCTGGAGAAGGCAATCCTCAGACCCTGCAAAGGTCCTCCTCCACCCTGAGACTCTATTTGATGCCGGTGGGCCACCGGCACCCCTTGCCCCTTTTGCCATTGCTTTTTTATATCACAAACCATGCTGAACCGAGATACACAGCAGATGTTCCTGGGAGACATAGCCCTTCTCCTGAAAAGGGGAAGATGCCCAAGGATCGAACCCTGGGGTGGTTCTCCAGCTGGCTAAACCACTGCACTCAAAGAGCATTGATTTATGACCTGTTGTCACCTAAAGGACAATCTCTAATGGGTGCCACATGCTTCTGCTCTGTCTCATGAAACACGTGCGGTGAAGACTTGGTGGAAGACAGAAGGCTTAGTTATCAAATGTACAAGCTGTATGAGGCTGGAAAGCCTTGTGAATATCAGAGATGACAGAATCAAGATTTAAAACAATGAGACTATGAAACCAACAAGGGAACATTTAATAGGTATAAATGTAAAGTTTTACATTAGGCTAAAACAAAACAAAACAAAACAAAACCCAGTGGTACAAATAACACACTGGAAGATTTGGTTAGACTATAATAGATAATTGATAGACAAGGCACTTGGGACCTTTCATGAACTCCAAACTGGTGTGATGTAGCTATAATAAAGCGAGTGCAAGCTTAAGTTTTGTCAACAGAAGTACAGGGTTCAAATCTGGAGAAGGAGAAAACAATGCAAATGCCCATTAACAGGAGAACTGTGGGATTTTCACGAAACAGAGCACCGCTCAGAAATAAAAAGGAGCTACTGGTGTGCACGATACCGTGGATGAACCCCTAAAACATTACACTGAAAAGAGACAGATGCATAAGAGTATGTGCTGTACGATTCAATTTATATGAAGTTCAAGAGTAAGTAAAACGACTAAGTGGGAAAAGAATCTGAAAAAGAATGGATACTCGAATGGGAATAACTGAATCACTCTGCTGTACACTTGTAAGTAACATATCATTGTTAATCAACTATCCTCCAATATAAAATAAAAATTAAAAAAACAAACAAACAGGTAAAACGAATCTATGGTGCTAGAAATTAGAACCGTGCCTATGAGAACTAATGAAATGGGCCAAGAAAGAACTTTCTGGTATGATGGAAATGTTTTGTATCTTGATTGACCTACTGGGTTCAGTGTGTATACATTTCACAAAACTTGTAGAAATGTACTTTTAAGATGTGTGCATTTCGCTCCATGCATATTTTACCTCCATTAATAAAACAAATCTAGGTGTCAGTTGATCAGTTGTAACAAAGGTACCACTCTGGTGGGGGATGTTGCTAACGCGGGAGGCTGTGCCTGTGTGTGGAGGGCAGGGGGTATATGGGAACTCTCAGTACCTGCCTTTCGATTTTGCTGTGAACCTAAAACTGCTCTAAAAAAAATAAAGTCTTTTTAAAAACAAAAGCCACAAACACCCCGGGGAGGAGCGGCCCAGTGTGTTCTGCGTTGGTCAGAGGGCCTCTGAAACACGGGGCACAGCTCTGGACACTCACACATTCCGATGAGAAGATCAACCCGGAAGGCAAGCACCCAGAATGGGGAGGAGTTTGGGAGCATCACCACCCAAGGGTCGACGAAGACACTGGCTGTGTTGGGCCTGGATAGAGAGATTCTTCCAGGGAAAGAGGAGCAGACTTCTTTCTCTTGGGCACCTGACCTGGAGGCGGCATCTACGGGGAGCTGAGACGACGCTTGCTTGGGTGAAGTGGGGTACGTGCATCCTTTGGAAGGAAGACCTAAACCAACTCAAAGGTCCCTTCCAATTTCAAACTCTTCAAATTAGGGGAGTCATGATAAAGCTCTTTATTTAAAGACAACTACTCATTGAAAGCCAGAGCTACCACTGCAAGAGAGTTCCCTGCATTGGGCATATGGCTATAGTGGTGTGATTTGTGTATTACTCTGCAGCATTGCTATATAATAATATCGATGCCGGTGACACAGTTACACTAGACATTCTGGTACAATGATCCATTAACCATTTCCAGCCCTCAAACGGCCCTGCAAGGGAGTCAGCATTTTACCCATTTTATCTCTCTCTCCCTCTTTTTTCTTGGCTTCGCCGAGTGGCTTGCGGGATCTCAGTTCCCCAACCACGGACTGAACCCCGGGCCACGACAATGAGTCCCAACCACTAGACCACCAGGGAACTCCTTCTCTGTTTTACAGATGAGAAGATGCAGACTCGAAAGAACTCCAACCTGCAGAACTAGGCTTCAAACCCACCTGTCTGCAAAACGAGTGGTGAGTGGTCTTTCGCTTACAGCTCACTGCTTCTCAACCTTGGGAAGCTTCTGGGCCCTCATTTTAAGTGTGGGTTAGGATCCCTGCAGTAAATGGCAGTAGCTGCACCAGTCAAAATACACTTTAACTGACTGCCACTGGGGAAGCTAACTTTGGAAAACAAAAGTCTGAGCAGAGATCGCAAGGGTGAGTGGAATCCTGTTTCCCTTCCTGAGGATGCTCTGAACACAGAGGGTTGGGTTCCCAAGCTGGGCTGTGGTCCGTACCAGATTTTTCCCAGAGACATGCGTCACTATGACTGGTCCCCCCAGGTGGGACGACAGAAGGCCCTCTCTAGCTGGGGGCACTGCTGGGGAGGGTGCCTGCGTCCTGCCATCTCAACGTCGGTGACCCTCCCCTGTCCCCACCCTGTGCTTTGCACCTCACCTCATCTTTGAAGAGCCGCGCTTGGTCCTCACAACCCGTCAGGGTCTGAACAAAGCCGAAGACCTTGGAAACCAAAGAAGACATGTTGCCAAGGGGACGGGGCTCGGGAAGAGGCGGGCCTACCCGGCCTTGGTGCCTCCTGGGCTGTGACGGTGTTGCTTTTCCTTATGAGCCTAAGAGGATCCTGCATCTCTGTGCTGCTGGCTGAGCGAGATGAGGCCCATTGCTCCCGAGGCCCAGGGCTGAGCCTGTCTCCCTGCTGGACTAGCAGCACGCCCCCTCCCCATCTACCAGGACGGGCCTATCAAACAATCCCTTGGTCCCCCCACCCCTGCCCCTGCCGGGCAGCTGGGAGGGACTGTAGACGGCAGGGAGGCGCAGGAGTTTGAGTCAGGAGCAGTGTGGGGCTCTGCCTGACAGGGGCCTTTCCTGAGCCCTCCTGCCAGGGTGTGGTGAGGGCAGAGTAGAGGCAGAGAAAGAGAGCCCCGCACCTCATCGATGGTCCACTTGGCGACGGTCGAGGCCGAAATGCCCGCCACTCCCGGCAGGAGCTTGCAGTGCTGCTCCCAGCACACTGAGAGCGACCGGTCGGGGTGGGCCGACAGGGCTGACATGAAGAGGGACTGGTGCGTGACGTCGGTGGTCAGTGCTGGAAGGCAGAGGCAGAGGCTGGCCGGCCAAGGCCAAGAACTAACCTGGTCCCCGAAGCCCACTCATCCCCAGGCCACCTGGGAGACTGGCTGGCAGAGTGGGCCTGACCATGGCCCCCTTTGGACATCTCTGCAAGGCCAAGAGGGTGAGCCAGATCTCCTGACTCCTCATCCAGTGCTCACCCCTTGGGATAAAGTGGGTTCCTCATGTTACAGACTGTGTAGAATGACCCCACCACCATCCTTCTGAGGCTGCATCACCCTGGAAGCTTCCAGGACGCTCTTCTCTCCTGGAGCTGCTACAGCATCCTGGAAACACCACGCTCTAGATACCCTGCATCAAAACGGCCTCCAACATCCAAGCAACCTCAGCCCGGACATCAAAAGCCCATTCTGTTTGCCCTCCTTTTCCTGAGTCCTTTCCGGCCCCGATTCTTGCAGCCTCAGGATGATTCTGTCTGAGAATCAGAATCCACCTGCCCAGTCGAAAGCTCACTGCCTAGCCATGGCCACTGCCTCAAGCTCCATGCCTCCCCACTCCATCCCCAGCCAGGTCTAGTTCATTCCCTGCGTGCCAGCCCCCGGCCTACTCTGGCACCTCTGGGGTGACCCCTGACCCACTCGCCCACTCCACGCTGCCTATCCCTGTGCTCCCTGATCTGTTCCTGGAACCCCTGGCTCCTGACCTCCAGCCTCCAAGCAGCTCTGCCATTTGGTGAGTGACCCTGCTCGACCTGGCTTCCTCCTTGGCCAGGCTGGGTGGCTGTCTCCTTGGACTTCATCTACTTCTGGCCACTCTGGCAAACCTGGCCCCTGCCCACCTTACCTGCCTTGGCTGGGCCACGTGGCCACTGTCCCTTGGGGCTTGCCCTGCCTCTGCCCAGAATCCAGGAGAGCTGGCTCTACCCTGTTCACTTGGTGCTAATTCTAGACTCTCGTGAACTCGGCCCTCTGCTGCCCTCCTCTTGCAGGCCCACCCTGCTCATCACCTTGTCTTTCTGTCCCTCTCCTGCACTTCAGCCTTTCACCCTGACTCCTCTGCACCTCACAATCAGAGCTCAGAGCCTCTGGAATCCCATTTCCAGCCCCACTGACTGCTCCGTGACTCTGCCCGCCTGCTACCTCACTGCTCATCAGTCCAAACCCAGGCTCCTGCCTGCACCCTGCAGAGCCCCACCCTTCAGCACCACCAGGGAGCCTGCAACCGCTGCACAGCCCAGCCAGCTCTCTCAGGACCTATTTGGGGTGCACCCTGGATCTCCTGTGACAGCTACTGCCACTAGCAATTCATCTACCTGCCCGCAGGTCTGCCCTCCTGTCCACCAGGTGCCCCGCTTTGAAGCCCTGTGTCTGGTGCTCCATGTGCCCTGGCGAGGAATCTGGGCGCTGTGCTTCTCCTTATCTTTCTTCCCCAGAGCACAGGACGGGAGCTTTTGCAGGTATCTTATCTGACTGCAAAACATCTAGCTGCAGGTCAGAAATAGCACCTCTTTTTCTTTTTTCTTTCTTTCCTTTTTTTTGGCTTAAAAACAACAGAAATGTATTCCTCACAGTACTAGAGGCTAGACGTCCCAGATCAAGGCACCAGCAGAATAGGTATCTGGTAAAGGTCCACTTCCTGACCCCCAGGCTGGTGTCTTCTCACTGTATCTTCACATGACAGAAAGAGCAAGGGGTCTCTTATGAGGGTGCTAATCCCATTCATGAGGGCTCCGTCCTCATGAACTAATCACCTCCCAAAGGCTCCACCCCAAACACCATGACACTGGGGTCAGGTTTCAACATGTGAATTTGGGCGGGGGAATACAGACGTTCAGTCTATAGCACTACTATGATTGGAGGTTAGCAACTGTGTGCTGAATAGGCACTGTGGAAAGGCAGGGGAACCGTGGTGGGGCATTGGCGGGGGGCGGTGCTGGGGGGTGGGAGTGATGCAGTATAACAGAAAACACAAACCGGACTCAGAATCAGGAGGTGGGGTTATTTCCTTACTAACCTGCTCTTTAATCCTGGGCATGTCACTTAACATGGGCCTCAGTTTCCCCATCTGTAGATGAACTGGTTGGATAAAGAAATCTCTGTGGTTTCCTCCTGTTCTTTCCAACAGCTGGCACTCATGGGGCCTGAACAGCTCTAGAAGCAAGGTGAGTCCTGTTCTCTCCAGCCAGCCTCCCCCAGCGAGCTGTTTTCCCAGCAAACCCACACTGAGGAGGTCGACCCACGGACGCGTGAGAAGTCTCCTCCAGAACAAAATCCAGAGTGACCAGGGTCCCCTCTGTGTGAGAGCCCACAGGCAGGACAGGGGAGCTCTGCCCAGAGGTCAGAGGCCTGGGCTCTGTTCCCTGCCCTGTCCCTGCAGTGCCTCAGGCCTTGGGTGAGTCCTTCTCAGTCCAATCGGACCACAGCCTTAGTCTATGGAAAGAGTTCTCAGGATAATTCCAGAAAGAACACAGTAGGCACGCGCCCTCTGGCGGTCAGAACATGGCCCTGCAATGGAAGCTGACCAGGTGTACCAGGGCAGGATAGAAGAGGTGCCCACCGCAGTCCCATTCCCTGAAAGTCCCCACTCTGAGAGCTGGGTGGCAGGCCGAAACCCTCCTCACTCAGGTCTGAGGCTGCAGGAATTGCCTTCTGTTTCCACCAAAAGGAAACAGTATAGAACAGCAGCAGGAGAGAGTCAGGAAAGACATCAGGACTAATAATAATTCCAGCAGGTTATTAAGCACTTCACATGGATCACCTCATTGGAGCCTCTCACCACCTTTTAAGATTGGCACTGTTAGTAGATATGAGCATTTTACAGATGAGGGAGCTGAGGCTCAGAGAGGTGGCTTCACCTGCCCAAGATCACACAGCACAAAAAAGGCAGTCTGCCTGAGGGCTGTGCTTTTTTAATCACTGTGCTAATACTGCCCAGGTTACAGAGACTGCTGAGTAGCCTGGGTCCTGCTCATAAATTGTGCAGTGATCCTGGTGGTTTCTTAAGGTTTCTTCTTGCCTTAAAATGATGTGTATTTAACTCAGCTGAGGCAAGACCCCCAGTGTCCCTGCTGTGTACCAGGCCCTGTGCCAGTGGCTGAAGACGTAGATGGATTCGTCATGCAGTGGACGGCTCAGTCACCTTATCCCTCCCGTTGGAGCTACAGGCTGAGCTGTGTCCCGTGCCCCACCAAATTCATACATTAAAGCCCTAATCTCCAGTATCTCAGAATGTGACTATATTTGGAGAAAGGGCCTTTAAAGAGGTGATTAAGTTAAAATGAGGCCATTAGCGTGGACCCTAGTCCAATCTGACTGGTACTCTTATAAGAAAAGGAATTTTGGAGACATGGAGAGACCCTGCAGGCCCACAGGCATAAAGCAAAGACCACGTGGGACACAGCCGGAAGGTGGCAGTCTGTACGCAAGGAGAGAGGCCTCAGAAGAAACCAAACCTGTTGATCCTTTGACCTTGGACCTCTAGCCTCTGGAAGTGTGAAAAAGTATATTTCTGTTGTTGAAGCCACCCAGTCTGTGGTACTTGGCTGTGGCAGCCAAGCTAAGACAAAGGAGGTGGAAAAGTGAACTGATGTGTGGATCAGATAATTTATGTCTGTTGTACCAGCAGCAACAGCAGGAGAAGTCATGCCCAAGTTTGAAGCCCAGCTCAGCCTCTTACAAGGTGAATGACCTTGGGCAAATGACCTTACCCTTCCAACCTCCCATTCCTCTTCTCTCAGGAGAGAACGACATCTACGCTACAGACCACTTGTGAGAGTCAGTGATGGTATAGCTAAAGCACCTGAAACGGTGCTTGGCCTGTAGTAGGTGCTAAGTAAACAGCATAGCAGCCACTATTATTTCAGGTAATTGACGCCGGAAAGGCAGGTATTGTTCATATTTTCAAATGAGGAAACCTAAGCTTAGAGATGTTAAGTAATTTGCTCAAGGTCAACATAGCTAGAAAGTGGCAGCTATGGCCTCCCTCTCTGGAAGCCTAGATTGAGAAAAACAGAGTTGGGGACATCATCCTGCCTTCACAGTGGAGAACCCGGAGACAAGAGAGGCTCTGCGCCTTTCCTGCAGACTCACAGCAAGAAGGCCAGGGGTGAAAAAGGGCCGGGATCTGAGGTCGCTCAAGGCCCACCTGGTGGTGCTGCCACTGCTCTGTATCCCCCAGTATCGAGAATGCAGAAGAGGCCTGCCTGCCAGCTTCTCCCTCTCTGGGCAGCACTGGTGACTCCTCCCACCAATTACTGAGCACTCTTGTGAATACAGCAGAGGACAGGGGAGCAGATGACCCAGGACTCACCTGGGAAATCTTCCTGTGGGATCTTCTGATACTTTGGAGGGCGTCCGATCCTGGAGAGAGAGGGACCAGGTCCGTGGCAGGGAATCAGGGCCGGGCCTGGCCCAGGAGGACTCGAAGCCCTGCACCCTTGCCCTCCGCACCGTCCGTGATGGCGAGGCTTCTTCCTTAGGGAGAAGCCCGAGAGGTTCCTCTTACGGGCCGAGGCCTCCGTGTCGGACAGCTCTGCCTTCAGCCGGCTCTGGTTCCTCTCGGCCAGCGGGCAGCCCGAGAGGCAGTGGTGGGCTGTGAACTTGCCTGTGACGTGGCCAGAGCCATCACAACCAGGAGTGGGGCACTTCCTGGAGAAGAAGAAGCTTAAGATGGGCTGAATCTGCCTGTTCCCCTTTAGTTCTTTATAACCCTGGCCCCACTTGGAGAGCGGTTGGGTGGACCCCGGTTGGCCACACATAGTGCGTGTAAAACTGACCCTCTCTAAGCAACGATGCCTGAGGGTCTCTTAGTAGGAGCCCTTCACTCACCGGTGGTGAAAGCTGTACTTGGAGGTCCTGGTGTGTGGCAGGCTCCGAAAGCTGAGAGGGGGACAGCCCCCAGGGGAGGCAGAGCTGGGTTCTCTGGGTCCTGGAGGGGCAAGAAGAAAAGGGTCAGCGCAGGGCCCTGGGGGTGGGGGAGGAGGCTGGGGGAGGGGTCATGGAGGGCAGGGAAGGTCAGTGCTGCGAACTAGCTCCCTAGGTACAGGGGCCCTGAGCCAGGCTGGGACACCACTTCCTGCTAATGGATATCAGCCCCTCTTGGGGAAATGAGGGCTTGCCTCATTTACTTTGTGGAAACCTGCAGGCCGTACCCTCTGTCTCTGAAAGGAAGAGAACCCCTGGGGAGATCGGCTCAGAGCTGGTGTGGGCACAGCTGCACCCAGGAGCCACATCAGGCAGATTCATGTTATTCTGGTTTCTCAGTTTCACCCCCAAGACTTTGGTGACTTTTTTTAGGCTCTGCTTATGCTCAGAGAACAGTTGAGAAGGATCAACACCCCACGTGAAACAGATGTGGGTGACCTCTAACCCCTGCCTGCGGAGGGGACCAGGATTCTGTTTAGGGAGTCACATTGCCTTAGGAAACACAGCGCATGACCTCTGTGGCTCTACTAGATGCTGAGAGAACTCCCCAGGGCTACAACGACCTCCAACACATATGCTCCCAAGTGAGCTTGGCCTTTCACACCTCCAGACCCCAAACCCGGCACCTGGGGAGGCCAGAGGCATTGCTAAGTGTAGCAGAGACCTCCGGGGTGGGAAGGATGGGGAACCCCAGAGCTCCCTGTGGGCATGTTATAGAAGGGGGAGGGGTGCCAGAGCTCAGGGGCAGGGTCAGACACCAGGAGGAAAGGGTCAGAGCGCCCTAGGGATACACACGGAGAGGAGGCTGCAGGGGATGCCCTGTCTTGGAGCACCAGCCTGCAGGGTGGATGTCAGGGTGGTCGGCGTCGATCCAGAAATCGTAGGTATGACTCCAACCATCAAAGTGGAGCTGGGGAGGAAAGGCCCTTGGAGGTCAGGTGTTCCTCATGGAGCCCAGCTCAGCCAGGAGGTCCTCCAGGCTCCAGGAGGCTCTCCCCATCCCTGGGGCCTGTCAGAAGCAAGATCCTGGATTGGAAGAACCAAGGGGCCAACACCACAATAATCCATCCCGGCCACCACACTTTCCATGGGTTTCATCCTTTAAGCTACTGGCATCTCCCATCAATCCTTGGACAGGACAAGGATTATTAGGCCCATTTTATAGGCTCAGAGAGGGGACCTGACTTGTCCCAACTCACAAAGGTAAGTCACAGATGAGGCCAGACTGAGACCCAAGATCTTCGGCCTCGAGTTTCGAGCTCTCTTCCCCACGATGCACAGCCTCCCTCAAATCTGGCTCACGCCATGCCCTTGACCTCAACCCAGTCTACAGAAGCACTGCCCAATCGGCCTGCCCACATCCCCAGCCCGAGAGGCCCAGAGCCACCTTTATCCGATGGTCCTCCACATCTTCCACGCTGGCCACACGGATTAGGGCTGGGTTCCTGCGGTCCACGGCCTCCAGCTTCATGTTGACCAGGAAGCTGTGCGGGGGCCGCTGCACGGGGACAGCAGCCTTCAGGCCAAGGCCCAGCTCAGCAGAGCTAAAGCCCCAAGAGGGGAGCCCAGGTGCTGTGCCTGGGAAAACCACGGCCAAAGGGGGAGGCCAGGGCCCCATCTTGGCTGGCTGAGGGCTCCTCGCCTTCCCGAGCTCAGCTCTGCAGGCAGGGAGAGATGACTCACCACCTTGAAGGCCCAGGCGGGCACAGCAGAGGCCCCGGTTTCTTCCAGATATTTCTCCCAACAGAAGCTGTCAGGGTCTGGGTAGTCTAGAGGAGAGGATGGGCACCATGTCCAGGCACCCAGGTGTACTGGGGGGCTCTCCCCTCCAAGCAGGACCAGAGGTGTGCAAAGGGCAGAGGCCCGTGGAGAGAGGTCCCCCTGCATCACCACGGCCTGCTCCCTGCAGGGGGCTCCTGCGGCGGACTCCTGCGGCGGAGGGGTGCTAGAGAGAAGCAGGCACATGCCCTCCCAGCTCACAGGGCCCCCAGCCCCCTCCTTGGCTCTACTGCCCCCGCTCAGCCCCAGTCCCACCTGAACCCTTACTGTATGTGGCCCAGCGTAACACCCCGACAGGGAAGGATACACCTTCTTCGCTCGGGACTCCTGCTCTCGTACTGAGGGGGGGTCATCTACCTTTCCTCCCTTCCACCTCAACAGAGGCAGGGTTTGACAGGACTCTCCTAAGATCAAAGGGTTCTCAACTCCCAGGCAAAGAAGCCAAGGCTCCAGGACACAACTGTCCCCTCACCCTGCCCCCTAAAGAGCCGGCTAATGAGGTACTGGTAAGGGACCAGGGAGGGGGGGTGGGCTCAGGCTGTGGGGTCACCTTGTGGAGGGGTGAGGGGCTTTCCTTGCTTCTGGCACCAGCCCACCGGGTGGATGTAGGGGCTGCTGGGATCACACCTGAAACCCAAGAATTCTTCACTGTCCCAAGTGGAGCTGCGAGGCCCTGAGCCTGCTGTCCTAAGACATCATGGTGACAGGCCCCCCCCCCTCATGTTACTTCTGCATGAAAGTTAGATGACTGGTGAGAGAGAAAATTGCAACAGTAACTAAAAACTCTAACACCGCCATGATATCTCAGAGGAGATCATGGCTCACAGGGGTTTGCTGTCTTAACCTTGGTACTTTCATTTTTATTTATTTATTTATTTATGTATTTATTTATTTTTAGCTCTTTATTGGAGTATAAATGCTTTACATTGTTGTGCCAGTTTCTGCTGTACAACAAAGTGAATCAGCTGTCTGTATACATATATCCCCATATCCCCTCCCTCCTGAGCCTCCCTCCCACCCTCCCTATCCCAGCCCTCTAAGTCATCATCCATCGTCCAGCTGATCTCCCTGTGTTATGCAGCAGCTTCCCACTAGCTATCTATTTTACAGTTGGTAGTGTATATATGTCAATGCTACTCTCTCACTTCGTCCCAGCTTCCCCTTCACCCCCCCCACCCCCGCCCCCCGCCATGTCCTCAAGTCTGTTCTCTACATCTGCATCTTTAGGTACTTTTATTTTTATTTTTAAAAAAATTTTTACTATGGTATAGTTGATGTACAGTGTTGTGTTAGTTTCAGATGGAAAGTGAATCAGTTATACATAAAACTCTTTTCTAGATTCTTTTTCCCTATAGGTCATTACAGAGTACTGAGTAGAGTTCCATGTGCTATACAGCAGGTCCTCATTAGTTATCTATTTTATATACAGTAACCTACTTTCAGATGAAACATTTAGTTGCCATCATAATCAATAAATGATGTAGATCAAACCCACAGGGCAGTCAACTGTCCCCCCTGAGCAATATGAACGTCAGGGCTGGGCTGGGTCGACGTGACGCCTCCTGTCCCCGCCATCCCCACCTCCCCTGCCCCACCTCCCCTGCCATCCCCTCCCCCTCGCCCCCACCCCCCAGTGCCAAGTCTGGGCCCTCCCACTACCAGTAGTCATAAGTGTCATCCCAGTTGTCAAAGTGCACGAGGAAGCGGCTGTCCACTACATCGGTCACACTGGCCACGCAGACAAGGGACGGGTTCATGCGGTCCACAGCCTCCAGCTTCATGCCCACCTGGAAGCCCAGGGGTGGGGGACTCTGGGGGCAAGAAGAGGGGCTGCCACGGCCAGGCCCAGGCTGGCTTGTGCTGGCCCAGGCCCCACTGGCAAAGGAAGAGAAGTAGCTTCCCTGGGGGTCGTGCCTGGCGGGTGGGCAAGGGGGAAGGCGGGAGAAAGAGGCTGAGAAAGAGAGTCCCTCCGGGGCAGAATCATAACCCCCAGCCCTGAGCCACTCAGGAATTTCTGGCCTCCAAGGGATGCCCAGAGGAAGCCTCATTGTGGCAGAAGATGAGTGAATGACAGGAAGCTGTGCACTCACCCAAAGAGTCTGCCAGGCTGAGCACAAGCCTCCCCTCCCCACACAAGCCTGGCTCAGCTTGCGCTGAGGCAGCTGGGTCCACAGTGGGGGGCGGGGAAAGAGAAGCTGACATGTGAGGCAGAGAGCAGGGAGGGAGGGCGGGGAGGCACCTGCCACGTGTCAGACATCACTTCCCTTAATCTCTACAACCCTAGGGAGATGGGTATCATTGCCCCCATTTTATAAGTTAAGTGACTTGCCCAGGGCCACAAAGCTGGTCAATGGTGGGGCCAGGACTTAAACAGTTTGACTTAAAATCTGCATCCCCTGTCACAATAGCTGGTAGAAGCCCACCAGTCACCTGGGAACCTATAAATATGATCTCTGGGGCCTGGCTGGGGCGGGGGGTACCTGCCTGTGCCTGAACAGCATGGTACAGCCCCCAGCCCACAGGGACCCTGGACATCCCATATGGTGACAGTTTTACTGGGAGTTCCTTATATGTCTCTCAGACCTTTGGCTTGGAATTAGGAGATCCTTTGTGGGGAAAAGCTGCCGGGTGCCTTGAACAGAGAGAAAGACAAGGGGTGAGTGTTGGACCCAAATGGGAAAGCCTCATTGTTGGTCAGAAGGAAGGAAAAAGCCGCTCCCAGAATAGAGGCTTGGACCTGACACCAAGGACTGCAGAGAAACCCAAGCAAGAAAGAAGAATAGACACCTCAGTGCCCAGGCTCGGAGGGGATGTGCGGAGGAGAGGAGGTGGTAGGAGGAGGGAGGGAACTGGGGGAAACCCCATAACCGGCATCCCCCTCTGGCCCTGGGCCTGCCCAGTGGTCCCCTCCTATTCGGTGAGGACCAGAACCGAGCCGAGAGCACCAGTAGATCAGCGCTCATCTGCTGAGTCAGATACCCGGGCCGGCTGCAGTGACTCTGTCCTGGGGGCGTGTGTCGGCTCGCTCAGGGGCACTCACGTGGCTCTGGCTCACAAACAGGTGCTTGGGGGCAGCCTGGGCTCTTGTGCTGCGCAGGTACTGGCTCCAGCTGAACTCCTCCTCCTTGTAACCTAGGCCCCTCGGGGGGGACGAACAGAGCGCCGTGCAGACAGAGGCTGGGCAGTGGCGAGGGCACCCCACACTGAAGCAGTGGAATTGGGCAGGCCTGAGGACCCCAAAACCCTCAAGGACCTGCCCAGGGACCCCCTGCCGAAGCAGGACACAACCTGGGTGGACATCTGCTTAAAGGGCAAGGGCAAAGCAGAAGCCCTGGGGCTGAGTCATAGCAGGATTTGATGCAGAGAGGCTGGTTGTGCAACGGGAACAGGGAAGGAGGGACCACCAGGAAGGGGTGAGGGCAGGCCTGGGAGGCTCACTGCCTCACTGGGACCAACCCTGGTAGGCCTTACATTTGGGGGGCTGCAGCTTGTGCCCCGTCTTCTCGAACCAGCCAGCGGGATGAATGTCAGGGGAATTGGCGTTGATCCAGAAGTCGTGGCACTCGGAATACCCATCAAAGTGCAGACGCAGGCGGAAGCCACACACCTGGCCCCGTGAGGGGGAAGCACAGGGACTCCGATGCCAGCAGGTGCCCTGCTCCCCTTCCCTCACCTCTCCTGGCCCAGCCTGGTGTCTCAGGCACCCTGGCGCGAGAAGGTTCCCCACCCAACCCCACCCCACTCCTCCTCACTCCCAGGTTTCCCTGCATCCTGAACTTTGCCCCACACCCTCCCATCCTGTGATGAGGACGGTTCATATACTCATGAGCCCTGAGCTCTGGGCACGAGACAGGTAGATTCTAAGACACCCCCTGGCCCCTTTGAGCCCTGGACAGAACTCCAAGGGCAGTGGCCAAGGCTCAGGCCTGCTCAGGGCCCCTGGGGACCTTTGCTTCTGCTACCTTCTCTCACTGCTCAGACCACAGCAAGCGGATGGCGGTTCCTTGAGCACAGCGCCCTTGAACATGGTGTTCCCTGCCCCAGTTCTTTTGCTCACTTTGCCTCTTGGGCCTGAAACACCCTATTCATTCGCAACTCTCTCGAGACTCAACAACGGAGGCCCCTCCCCTCTGAAGCTGCTCCTGCCCCCTCAGTGGCCCTGCTCACATCTGTCATCACCACTGCAGGGTATCACTATGTATCTGGCTGAGCCCCACACAACTGTGAGCTCCTAAGAGGACAAGGACCTTGTTGGACTCATGCCACCATCCCCGCCCTCGGGAGCACTCCTCCTCAGTAACATCACCACCCGACACTTTGCCTACTTTCCGTTCCTTCTTTAGCTTTCTGCGTGCTCTGCCTCAAGCCCCTAATAGGCTGTGTGCTTTCTGAGGGCAGGGCAGTGCCTCCCTTGTCTGAGTCCAGGCCCTCCAAGCCCCTGGCCAGCTCCTTCAACCTATCCTGAGACTCATCATCAGAACAGGGGTGCCAGCCTTGGCTCACCTCGGCCACGGTGAGGATGAAGTACATGCTCGGGTGCTGAGGGTCGATGCCTTCCAACTTCATGCCCGGTCTGAAGCCATTCGTGTTCTGAGTGACCGCCTGGTACTGTCAACGCACAGATGGGAGAGGACCCAGCTCCCCTCCAGCCTTATCCTTGCTTAGTGGGCTTGGGGCAAAAGAACTACCTCTGGGCCCTACCTGTCTGGCACTACCAAAGGGATAATGTACTTGGGGATTTTTAGTGCACAGATCCAAAACAGGAAAGACTAGCCCCCAGGTCCCTTAAAAATGGGCTTCACGGGACTTCCCTGGCAGCCTAGTGGTTAAGACTCCACGTTTCCGATGCAGGAGGCATGGGGTCAATCCCTGGTTGGGGAACTAAGATCCCACATGCCTCACGGTGCAGCCCCAAAATTAAAAAAAAAATACAAAAGGACTTCAGGGCTCTTTCTTACCCAAGTCATGGAAAGATCAGTGGATGGAATTGAGTAGAAAGCACCAGAATTCAAAAGTCTGCAGGCCCAGTGATGGCTGAGCCTGGCTCCCACCTCCCTATTTCTTCCTACCCAGGAAGCCCCGTACAGTACAGTGAGCTCTTTCCTACTCTGGGCCCCTAACCAGTCTCCCTCCCCTTCCTTCCTGCCGTCCTTTGAGGAATTTCAGACACAGAAAACACCAGAAGGCCTGAGTTTGGTGGTGAGTCCCTGGACTGGGAAGCTCTTCCTAGGAGGAAAGTATACAACTCACGTCCTGGAAGAGGCTGACAGGGGCAGTGATGGCCTTCTGCTCCTCAAGGTAGGATTCCCACGACCAGCCTTCCTTCTTCTCCCCTGAGGCTGTGGGCAGGAGACAGATGGGATGACCCCCGGGCTTCTCCTCAAATACTACCTTCCTCGGTTTCCCCTGCCCAGCTTTACCTTAACCTCCTAAACAATCCTTTGTCTCTGACCACGTGCTGCCCCCTGGTCCCATTCAGCCATGATGGTGCCGGACACGGGGGCTCAGGTGAGACTCAGGCTCAGGTGAGGCTCTGCCAAATTCTGTCCGCCCTGCCCCCACCCCCAGGCCACTGTTCAGCAAAAGCACTTTGCATTATGTAGCAACTAACAGAGGTTACAAAGTCTCAAACACAGAGGGACAAGGCTGTGTGACAAATGCTGAGCCAGAGGACTTAATCTCAGCACCACCTGAGCTCTCTGGGAGAGGAGAGGAAAAGAGAAATGAGAGGAAAGCATGCAAGGAGGAAGAAAGCGAGGAGACCACACAGAAAGAAGAAACCCTCTTTTCCCGATTCTTCTTCTTTGAACGCTTACGGACACACACAAATGAGAGACACAAATGTGTGTATGTGTGCTTGGCGTGTCCATAGAGTAGAGACTGATTCCACACACCCCCGCCCCCAAGACATACACACGCAGTGTACACAAACACACACTCACACGTGCACAGTTCACTCAGGGCCTCGAGCCCTCGGAGTCTTCAGGTCCGGGGGGGGGGGGGGGGGTGCTGAATCCCCCTGCAGGACCTTCAATTTAGCCTGAGATGGAGTCCTGGCCTCCAACTGAGGAGAAACATCCTTTAAAGATAGGAAAAGCTGGCAACGTGTAAGGTAGGCTCCCAAGGTCAGCCTGAAAAAATTCACCAAAATCAATTCATATCGCTCCAGTAAATAGTCCCAGTTTCTTCTAGAAACTTTCATGCCTCGTTTGTCATCTGTCAAATGCAGATCACTTCCTCGACCAGAGAGGGTCGTTAGGAAGAATAAGTGAGTAAAGATGCTGTGAGTAAAAGATCCTTATGAGGGACTTCCCTGTGGCGCAGTGGTTAAGAATCCACCTGCCAATGCAGGGGACGTGGGTTCGAGCCCAGGTCCAGGAAGATCCCACATGCCGCAGAGCAACTAAGCTCATGTGTCACAACTACTGAGCCTATACTCTAGAGCTTGGGAGCCACAACAAACAAAGCCGGTGTGCCTGAGCCTATGCTCCACAATAAGATAAGCCACCACAATGAGAAGCCTAAGCACAGCAACAAAGAGCAGCCCCTGCTCACCGCAACTAGAGAAAGCTCACGCTCAGCAATGAAGACCCAACACGTCCAATAAATAAATAAACAAACAAACAAATTTTTGAAAAATATCCTTACGAAATACAGGATGCTTCCTAGGTCTCCACTAAGTCTGTTTGATCAGGATTCTTGCTCTGCCTCGCTCGGCTACTGCTGTGAGTCATTCAGGTGTGGAGTGGCTTGTCACTCAGGAAGAAGCTTTTTCCTTAGTTGGAACCTTCGTGGCTTCTAGGAGCTGCCTAGGTTGCCCAGTCACTCTACTGAACCTTGAGATCGCAACCATCTGACCAAGATGGGCCAAAGCAAGTATTTTCTTCACTAATATCCAGAAACCAATGCCACACTAATGTTCACAGTTGAGATGATGAAATGCAAGAATCAAAAGATAACTTTGGACTGGTCAATAGGACCCAGCTAAAAAAAATGCTGGCTTATGAATGTATTTCCTAGGAGGGAATTCCCTGGATATCCAGCGGTTAGGACTCTGCACTCACACCGCCAAGGGCCCAGGTTCGATCCCTGATCAGGGAACTAAGATCCCACAAGCCATGTGGCATAGCCAAAAGACAAGAAAAAAAAAAAAGAATGTATTTCCTTAAGAAAGATGGAGCAGTTGAGCCAACAGTAGTTAGACACTAACTTCCTCCTCTATTTAAGACTTAAGATGCCACAGACCAATATGAGCTAAGACTTTGGCTTCTGATGTGGCAGCCTTGGGTGAGAGAGAGTGGTGAAAATCAGGTTTGGCTATGGTGGGCAAAATATGGAAGAGGCACTATACAGTTTGGAGCCCTGGACACAGACTGGGCTCCTCTGGCTGGCATTTGATCCATCAAGGAAGAAAGATGCCCTAGAACTGACCTCACACTCTGGTTCTCTCTGGGACGGGAAAGACAGTAACTCCTGTAACTGAGCCATGGTCCAAGAGGAAGCACCAACATACAACTCATCCATTCATCCACTGAACAAACATTTATTGACAGTGTACTCCACACCAGCCTCTGGGCTGAGGACCAGGGATGTAATGACTAGTAGGAGAGATTCAGTTTTTGAGGGAGGAAGGCAGACATTGCTACATAGTATGTAGGTGATTATCAGTGTGATAAACACTACTTGGTTCCAGTTGGCTGTTATCACGTGGGAATGCGGAGATGGTAACGGAAAAGGCCTGAGGGCCAGAGCTGACTGTGAATGAACTTTGTTCCATTTTTCTTAGAACCAAAGGGTCAGAATGGAGGCTTAAATAGCAAGGTCAGGCTGATGACCAGTACAGACATGCTCCCCCCACCAAAGGGAATCAATACCATGTAGTGCCATTAAAGGCTGCCGAAGTCTTTGGATACTGTGAGGCCTACTGACAACTGGATAACAGAGGATAAACAAACACATGATATAACCCTCAAGAACACACATCATACACCAATGCACAAACCAAAAACACTGTCTCTCTCTCTCTCATTCCCTGTCTCACACACATGCTAACTTACGGTCATCTGTATATGTACAACCCACCATCACAATGGTAACCCACACTCCCAGCCTCACACCTCCAAAGGTGTATACACACATGAATATATATATACACCGACCATCATACCAGGCTGGCTGCTGTTCCACTCCTCACTTTCTAGGGTGCTAGTGGTGGGTTGTCCCTCTAGATCCTTTCCTTCTTCTTGCTTCTCCTGTGGAAAGCAAGCCAGATGCCAGTTTCCTGTCCTCATGGGTTGGTGTGAAGCCCTAGCCTCTCTTCCTGGCCCCTGCCTAGCTCTCTGGTCACATGCATATTCTGCCCCAAACAGGTGCATACCAGCAGGAACACAGCTCTGGCAGACAAACCCTTACCACGTGGGCACAGATTCACATAAGCACACACCCCCTAGTTACATAGCCTGACAGCAACTCTCCTCATTCCCGGGTGGGGAAACTGAGAACACAGATACCTGCCCTGTGCCAATTTTACCTTCCCAGTGGAAATTTCATGTCCTGTCCCTTCCAGCTTCTCTGCAACTAGAGCCCTGTGCTCCCTGGCCTCTGGCTCAGAGATGGGGCTCCAATGATGAAGCTTTCCACCTGCCTGCATATCTACTTGGTTACTGGTTCATGTTAATGTAAATTAGCCTGCCACTAGACTGAGATGGGAGCTCTAGACAAACAGGAGAGTGGTTTATTTTCTTCGCTCCAACCAAGTACAGGATATGACTCAAGATGGGACCCCAAAATGTGATGAGTGAGTCCTTCTGTGTCTTCTTTAGCCCAATACCCATGAGCTGGATTAATGGAGGGGATAGTGAGAACTGAGGTATAGCCTCTAGCCTCCCTCTTCCCTCCCCACTGCCCTCTTCCTACCATGGCCTCTGGCTCTGACTCCTCCTCAGATGGGCTCTGATATTCCCTGTGCTTCCTCTTCTTCATGGGTTTGAGGAGCTCAGAAGTGCTGGTGCAGTTGTTCTGGCCTGAGGAGTTCTCCACTATGACTGACCTGAGGGAGGGGCAGCCTGAGGGAAAGAATCACCCACTCTGCACCACCCACCCCCTCTCCTAAGCCCTGAACGGGCGTGGGGCCTTGGGGCCCAAAGGCACAGAAGTAGAGGTGAATTCCCTTCCCCTTACCGCTCCTGGAACAGCTGGGGGCATCCATCATTGGAGGAACCAGGATCTGGACCAGAGCCTTGCTGAGGCCCACATGCCTGGCATTGGCAGGTGCCATCATCCTCTGGCGGGTCCTGAGGGGTATCTTCTGGAGGGTCCTGGGGGAGGTCCTCTGCGGGGGGGCCAAAGGGGCCTCAGGCCTCCCACCCATCACTTCCATACTCAGGCCCCGCCCACCTGGGAGCCCACGCTTGGCCTCCACCTCGGTCCCCCCCACCTTGGGTTCCTCTACTGGACAGCCCTGCCTACACCCCCCACCCCCGCGCCGGCTCACAGCCTTCTGGGCCTCAAGACTATCCTGCGGGCGCGGGCACACCTGCAGGGACCCGGGCCACTCCCATTCGGGCCACGCCCCTCGCCTTGGCTCCTCAAGGAGTTCAGGCCTCCCCCCAACTCCCGCAGGGGCCCAGCTCCGGGCCTGGGGCTCCTACCCGGCTGTTGGGGGCCCGCATCGCCACCTCCCGCCGGGGCCTCGCCATCTTCGTACTCGGCCACGCCTTCCCGCCTCAGCTCGGGGCTTGGGGGCTGCTCCGCTCCCACCATGTCCGGCCGTGCGTACTCGCTTATCCGGAACTGGAGAGCGAGAGGGTCAGAGGACCACGATTCCTGTACTGGCCCTTGACCCACCTCTAGTCAGCATGGTCCCCCTCCCACCTCCTCACTGCAAGCCTCTCCCCCAGGACCCATTCCCCATAAGACACGCCCCTGGGACCCCCCAAATATCTGGTCTTGGCAGCGCTGCACTCCAAGCCACGCCCCCAGAGTCCCTCACTCCAAGCCCCGCCCTCAGAATCCTCCCTCTCGGCCAGCTTCCCCACCTTCCGCCTCAGGCCCCGCCTCCGGGACCGCAGGCCCCTCCCCGCAGCGGCGGCTCGCTGGACTCCGCCAATCCCCACAGACACTGACCCTCAGGCCACTCCCAGAAGGCGGGGCCGCGGCCTCGGTCCACTCCAGGAGCCTCACAGTGCTGGCGCTGGAGCTGGCCGCCGGCCCAGCGCTTAACTGCGGCAGAACGGTGGCCGTGACAGGTACGCTGCCGGTCACTCGCTCCGGCGTGCCCACATGGATCGGTTCCCGCGGAAAGCAGGACACATCCAGGGCACTGCTGGGCAGACCAAGGGTGGCCGAGCTGGCTGCGAACAGATACACGGACGCGATACAGGTGAGCCTGGTGGCCCTGTCCCAGTCCTGCCATGCATGTGTGTAGGCAGGTGAAAAGTATCATCTCCTCCCCAGGACCCACACCTGCCTGGGCAGGTATGTGGACGCTTCTCTTCCCGACCCCTGGCTTGGCCCACCTGGAATGATAAAGGCAGTAGCAGGCAGGTGAGAGCCGGAACCTGGGCTGTCTCTGGCCACCAGGTGCATGCTGACCTCCCCCGTGGAGGGCCCCTTCAGTGTCCTCAGCATCTCCATTTCAGTATGCCCCTCCATCCTGGTAGGCCTACGAATGGGACATAGCCCCCAAAGAGATCAGGGAGGTGGGGAGCCTCCTTGAGGAGGAGCTGCCCACCCACAGAGAAGAGCCTCAGCTCTGAGGCGGGTACAGTGTTTTAAGAGCCCAGCATCAAGTTTGACTCCTGGCTCTATCCAGGTCACCCAGGTGAGGGCTCTGGTCAGGCCCTGCACCTCCCCCAGTCTCTGTAAGATGGGCATGTGTGAGGGTGCTTTCTAAACTGATGTGCACACTTTAGGGAGTCTCAGGGAGTGTGTCCCAGGCCAAGGATCTCAGCCCAGGCCAAGTCCAAACTCCCATCTTTCTCAATCTCCAGCTCCACCCCCAGCAGAATCACTCCCTTCTCCCTCTGGGGATTCAGAACACTTAAGTACCAGATTCTCCTTCACTCAGACACATTCATTCTCCTGGGGGGTCATCTTTCCTGACTGTGTTCTTTTATGACCCCTGCCCACCACTCCCTCCAATCCCAAGCACAGAGTGGGCACTCAGATATCTGCTGAACAAATGCGTGCATCTGAGGAGCAAAGAGGTAATGTATGAGAACACAGTCAGTGCATGATTTTGCTTTAATACAGCAGGGGCTGTAGAGACATTTAAAAAAGAGTTAGTTGAACTGGTAAATATATGGGAAAAAAAGACCTAGTGATATAACAAATATGCTTAATACCTATCATTTACTTAACTCCTAAAATATGTCAGCCATTGTCCTAGATGCCCTCCCAGCACTGTCCAGTAGAATTTCCTGTGATGATGGAAATGTCCTATACTTATACTGTCCAACACAGTAGCCACTAGCCACATGAGGCTACTCAGCACTCGAAATGTGGCTAAGGTGACTGAAGAACTGAATTTTAAATTTCATTTAATTTTACTTAAATTTAAGTAGGTACAGTGGCTGGCCATAGCTATTTTTTAGCACAGAACAACTTTATACATTCTAACTGGCCTGTCTGCTCCACCTCTAAAACACATCTCAAAGTCTGACCACTTCTTCGCATCTGCATCGCCACTGTGCTAGTCTGAACCACTATCAGCCCCCTTGGACTTCTGAAATTGCCTGCTAATCCATCTCCTTGCTTCCTCTCCAGCCCTGGCTACAGTTTCTTCTCCAGTAAGAGAAATCTTTAACAGTGTAAACCAAATCACATAATTTCCCTATTAAAATTCCCCAAGGACTCTCGGTTGCCCTGAGAATAAAATCAAAGTGCTTTACGCTATAGAATCTGACCTCTGCCTTCCTCTCTGACCTCATCCTCCACCAACCTTCACCTTGTTCTCTACCCTCGACAGACTCTGGTTTCCTTCTATTGCTTGATAAACGTTCTCACCTCAGAGCCTTTGCCCTTGCTGTTCCTTCTGCCTGGAATGCTCTTCCCCAAGCTCTCTGGCCGCCTCCTTCCCCTTCAGCAGGCCTCAGCTCAGCGGTCACCTCCCCAGAGGAGGTCTTTCCTGATTACGCAGTTTAAAGAAGCACACCTCTCACCATGTTGATTTCCTTTATATCCATCCTTGTAACCAATAATGACCTTTATTTATTTATTTGTGTTTGATCAGTCATCCCCACATAAATGTTAAGTTCCAGAAGGGAAAGACTTTACCTGTCCTGGCCATTGCTATATCCCTAACACTTAGAATAGTCTCTGGAACACAGTAGGTACTGTGTTGGATTTCAGTAATTTGAACTTGGTAATAAAAAGCAGTATAGGGAATTCCCTGGTGGTCCAGTGGTTAGGACTTGGCACTTCCACTACTGAGGGGCCGTGTTCAGTCCCTGCTTGGGGAACTAAGATCCTGCAAGCTGCGTGGTGCAGCCAAAAAAAAAAAAAAGCAGCAGTGTATGAATAAGTGATATTTGGTTGGTTGCTTTAAGGTGTTAGCAGGGCTTGACAATGGCTTCTGGCATACAGGTTAAAGGAAAGAACATAGATGTAGGCTTAAGACAGAGTTAAGTCACTTTGAATCTCAGCTCCCCCTCTTAGTGCCTGTGATTCTGAGTAAGTAGCTTATCTTCCCTGGGCCTCAGTTTCCTCATGTGTAAAATGAAGAGGGTAAGGGTATCTATCTTGAAGGGCTCTGATGAAGATTAAGTGGAAAACGTGTAAAGTCTTGATACCAGCAGGCCTTCAACAAATACCAATTCTCCCCTTTAACAGAAAAACTGAGGATCTTGGTAGCGACAGTAACAAGTAAGCTACTTGCTGGCAAAATCAGCCTGCAATGGTTGCTGGTTTTCCCACCCTTCATTCCTCCCTCCGGCTGTTCTTGTGCGTTGATTTATCTTCCAGCTTTTCCTCCCTAAAATACAGAGTACATCCTATGTAGTATATAGAGAGTGTATACTCAGGTAGGCAAAGGCTTAGACATATAACCTGATTAATTAAGGCAACATTCAAACCAAGGTTTGTTCTCCCCGCTTATCTCCCCCCTTTAAAAAATTTTTAAAATAGCATTCCCTGAATTTCAATTCCAATTATTTTGCTTTGCACAGCTGACATAGTTGTACCATTTTAAGTTCTTTTAAATAGAGTTAATCTTTTTATTCAAAAATATTGGCAGTCATTAGGAGTGAATGTGGTTACTCCTGAAAGAATTACGTTCTTTCTGAAAGCCTATCATATATTTCAGGTCTATCAAGGGAGGGTGATTGAGAGAACTGCCCTTCTGTTCAGGTTTCTGCCCTTTTTCCAGCAGACATTGGAGGGCCAACTAGATATCAGCATCCTTCTGTGCCCTGAGAGTAGTCTCATACAAGAGAAAGTGCTCTCATGAAGCCTATATTCTAGAAACAAGGGATGAAGTTGTGGCTGGAGATACAAACTTCAAAGCCATCCTGTACAGATGGCAGGGAAAAATCATAGAACTGAGTGTAAAGAAAAAGGTGGGAGCCTTGGAGCTCATCAAAATTTATAGGTTGAGAAGAGGAAGAAGATCTAGCCAAAGAATGAGAAGGAGCCTGCAATGAGATGAAAGGGCATCCAGAAGCATCTGGGCTTCTGGAGGGATTTCTGGAAGAAAGTTTTCTAGGAAGTGGGACTGCTCAATGGTGTTAAATGCCACTGACAGATCAAGTCAGATGAGAGCTGAGTGCTGAGCATCTTAGCAATAAGGAGATCACCAGAAATCTTGACAAGCACATTTCAGAGGTGCTATGGACACAAAAACCTGATCAGAGTGGGTTCTAGAGAGAGATCATCAATTAGTTCAATATTTATTGAACATCTACTATGTGCCAGGCAATGTTCTAGGCAATGCAGATTTGTAGAGAACAAAACAGACAAAGACCTCTATTATGGAGCCTGCATGCTAGTGAGGAAACTGACAGTAAGAATTGGTCATTGTAGAGGGATGGGAGAAAAGAAAGTGGAAACAAGAGGACTAACAACTCTTTCAAGGAGCTGTGATATGACAGAGAACATGGATGTGGGGGATGGTATTTGGAGAGTGATGAGTTCTCAAGAAAGGGGTGTTTTCTGTTTTGCTTTTTTAAAAAAAATTTTATTTGGGGACCTCCCTGGTGGCACAGTGGTTAAGAATCCGCCTGCCCCTATAGGGGACACGGGTTCAATCCCTGGTCCGGGCAGATCCCACATGCCTCGGAGCAACTAAGCCTGTGCGTCACAGCTACTGAGCCCGAGTGCTGCAACTACTGAAGCCCGAGTGCCTAGAGTCCATGCTCCACAACAAGAGAAGCCACCACAATAAGAAGCCCACGTACTGCAACAAAGAGTAGCCCCTACTCGCTGCAACTAGAGAAAAGCTGTGTGCAGCAACGAAGACCCAATGCAGCCAAAAGTAAATAAATAAAATGAATAAATAAATTATTTAATTAAAAACCAACTGTGTCTGTGTTTTTCCCTAGCTAGACCATTAACTTTTCTGAGACCTGGAACTACCTTCTCTGTGATTTGAATTCACTTCTCCTCTATCACTACCACCCCCCAAATTTGCAGGTCACACAGAATTTTCATAAGCTTTGTCCCACTGGGTCCACCTAGCAATACAACCAGTCTGACACAGCTCCCAGGCCTGAGCCAGATGCCAGGAAGCCATCCACTTCCCCGCTGCAGCCTGGTCACACCTTCAGAACACCACTTCTGGATATCCCTGGTGGTAAAGAATCCACCTACCAATGCAGGGAACACGGGTTTGATCCCTAGTCTGGGAAGATACCACATGCCGTGGAGCAACTAAGCCTGAGTGCCACAACTACTGAGCCTGCACTCTAGAGCCCGTGCTCTGCAACAAGAGAAGCCACCACAATGAGAAGCCCACAAACCCCAAAGAAGAGTAGCCCCCATTCACAACTAGAGAAAAGCCTGCCAGCAGCAACGAAGACTCAACACAGCCAATAAATAAATCAACAAATATTAAAAAAAACGAAAGAACACCACTTCTGTGGCCACTGCACATGCTGATCCTCTGCTTGGTACCTTTCCATGTCTCATGTGTCTAGAAAGTTCCTGATCATCCTTCAAGATCCAGCTTGAGTGATGCCTCTTCTCTGAAAGGTGCAGAATCCACCCCCCCAAACTTCATCGCTCCCTCTACTGTCCTCTCCGCCACAATCTAACTATGCATTAACTTGTCTGTCTTCCTACAAGACAGAACACAGCACCGAAGAGCCTGATCCAGAGCCTGCACCCACAAATACTGAATGAATGAATGAGAGATGGGAGTAAAGAGTGATCAATAACATAAGAAGAAACATATGTTTCTGAAATCCATAAATGGCTTAGCCATGCTTGCCTTAGGGGATAGAATGTTATTTCCTCCTTCTGTGTCACTCAGAGGCTGGAAGAGGAGAGGATAGAGTGAGAGGTCCCAGCTACTGTGAAGGTTGTCACTGGCAGCCCTCAGCTGTCAGCGCCTCTCTGAATTGCCCTCAGCCAGGGGAAGCAAGTGCCCTCTCCGAGAAGCAGCCATCTGCCCACTAGTTGATACTGGGTATAAAGGCCCCGCCTCTGCCTCAATTTGGGACATCTCTGCAGGGCCATCTCCTCTCCAGAACTTCCCTTGGGTGGGGTGGAGGCCTCTGTTAAGACTATATCAGCGGGGACTTCCCTTGTGGTCCAGTGGGTAAGACTCTGCACTCCCAATGCAGTGGTCCCTGGTCGGGGAACCAGATCCCGCATGGAAGCCGCAACTAAGACCTGGCGCGGCCTAAATAAATAAATAAATATTTTAAAAAGCAGTTCAGCTTCTTCCTCCACCCAACCAACCTGCTGTCTTCACTCCGCTACAGGTGATATTCCCAAGGGCACCCCGATAAACCTACACTCAAACCTCCATCTCAGACTCTGTTTCCAGGGAACCTAACCTAAAACAACCGTTGGTTCCCTAACCCAGGTTGGTGTCTGGCACATCGGAGATGCTCAATAAATATTTATTGAGTGAACGTGTCCGTGTTTATTTTCTCTTGGTCTGTCTGCCAAGGTTTCCCTCACCCCGTGCCCGTCAAGGCCTCGCATACAACAGACGCTCAATAAATGCCCTCGCTCTAGGTGTTGGGGGTGGGGAGCTATCGCCCCAGACAGATACACCCAACACACACTCCGAGCCCCACCGATACTGAGCGCCGCAAACTTGGGGCCTCGGCCCCGCCCCCCCGCTGCAGCTGCGGCCGGCACGCGGGAGGGACGGATGCGGGCTCCAGGGTCGCGATCGCCGCCGCCTCCCGAGTCCTCCCGGGACTAGTGTAGACGGCATCGGGCGGGGCAGTCACTTATCCGCCAGCCCCGCAGAACGGTTACTTTTTAAAACGCCAAAATGGCGGAATTCTTTTTATTCTTTCCCCTTATGGCAAAATAATTCAATTTTCCGTGATAAAAAATCGGAAATTAACGGTAGGAAAGAGAAAGTTTGCCAAATGACCCATTTCCTAAGAAAACAAAAACCCCGCCCTCTACACCCTCTCTTCTATTAATGAACAACTCTGAATTGATTGCAGGTCTCTGAGAACCAAGCCGCCTCCCTCCCCACCCTCCGCATCGCCGCCAGCAGCAGCACGGCGGACGCGCTCGCCTTGCTCTCGAGCCCCGCACCCGCCCAGACCCCCCTTGCGCTCCGGCTCCCCGAACCTCCTCCCGGTCCCGTGCACCCCGCCGGAGGCGCTCGGCAGGAGCAACACCCCGGGGGCCGCAGACCCGAGCACTCGCCTTGCTGGGCGGGGCGGGGCGGGGCCGGGCGGCGCGGCGCCCCGCACCCCGGGGTCCCTACCTGCAAGGCCCGCGTGCGGCCGCCCGGCGCCGAGCTGTGGTCCGAGCCCCGCGCGGCGCGCGCCTGCGCGCACAGGGGGGCGGGCCCGCCTCCCCGCAGCACGCGGGGCGCAGACCGCGCGCAGAACGGGTTTGGGGGGCGCCGGCCGGGGGCCCTCTTGCCCAGCCCGGGCTGCGTGGGCCTAACTTCCTCTAGCCCCGGGGTCGGATGGCCGAGCTGGCGAGGCGGGTCGAGATTCTCCCTGTCCCCCACGCCCTGTCTCAGCTAGAAGCGCGCAGCGCGGCGCGGGGACCACGGAGCCGGAAGAGAGCCCCGTGGGCCCCTGAGCTGAGTGGTCAGTGACAGAAGACGAGGCTGCACTCCCGCACGCACTCCGGCCGGGTGGCTGCGCCGTCCAACGCCTTCCCACAGCGCCTGCTCCTCACCTGAGGAAGGGGAGCCAAGGAACGTCAGAAAACCGCCTCGCGGCGGGTGAAGGGCCGTGTGACCAGAGGAAAGGCGGCCTCCGTGAGGTGCGGGTTCCGATCCTGACCCTGATGGCCTAAAGGGCGGCAGCAGCCGCGCCTGCGTTTGGATAACCCCATTGCCATTGGCTGCTGCTGTGACCTGGGGCACATCGCTTTATCCTCCTGGTCCGCCATTTCTCCATTTGTAAAGACTATCACCTACTTCACGGCATAGGGTTTTTGTGTTTGGTTTGGTTTGTTTTGTTTTGAATAATGTGTTCCTGTGGTGGTGTTGCCTTGGGCAAATCACTGCCTTTCTGTCCTTCGATGTCCTTGGTTGATCTTACTAGTCAAATCTCCCTGTTATTGGTTCTTGTAGCACAAAATACCTTTCTTAAACGTCTGGCAGCTGTAACTTCACATAGATTTGTATAATTGGACAGGTTAAGAGACTGCAAGCTCTGAGAGGGAAGGAAATACACTAGTTTGTGTATCCCTAGCACCTAGCACAGAGCTGGACACTGAGTGGGTGCTCAATAAGTGTTGACTAATGGTGCATGCAGATGAAAGCAGGGCAACTCTTGGTAGTCAGAACTGTGCCCCACTCCCACACCAGTGATTTAATCTAATCTAATCTCTTATTTGACAAAAAAGGATACTGAGGTCCATCTGGCCTAAGGTCATGGCCACAGGTCAGACCTCCAGGCTCCTTCCAGTGCAGATGAGAAAAGGGTTCCTAATTAATTGTAGGCAAATTCCCCCAATTTTTGGGATCATCAGGTTTAAATTTATGCGGACTTTATTCTGGTTGCTACACCAACGCATTACATGTGTTCTTCCTTGCTGCAGTGTCAATTTTTAATCACAACTCATATTATTGGCAACAGGATTGCATCAGTTGAGGATGCTGGTTGCCATAACAATGGAAGTCTCTTTATATACACCAACATACACACCATCCACTCATTTTCTCCGTTTCTACCTGGACTGTGCTTGTTCTAGATTCCAAAAGGTTTATTTTAGATATTCAGAAGATTGAAAGAAAGTGACAGAACTACACAAACATTTAGCTTCTCAGTAAGGAATGCATCTTTTAGACTAGTGGAAGCTGAGCTAGCAGGATGCAGGAATAAACAATGAATGCAAGTGTGAGTAGCTGATATATTTTTCCTGCTTGTTAATAGTATTTTGGTGGGCTTGCTTGCTTGAACACCTTCAGGGATGGAGGGCTCCTCCCAAGTGGATGTGTTTGGGGAAGGTTCTGCTTTTAATATAGCCAGAGTGCTCCGATGGTCCAGTCTGACCTCAGGAGAAAGTGATGAAGTCCAATTCTTCTCTCAAGTGACAGCCCCCTCTTCTATAATAGCCCCCAGTGTCTTCTCTAAGTTAACCCCTACCCAAGAGTGGATCCCCAGTTTTTTGAAATGATGAATAGAAGCACAGAGAACACTATTGTTTGTAAGTAGCCCACACCTTTCTGTTACTACAGTTTAATTCACCATTGGGGTAGTCCATGTTATTGTAGGGAAATCATCAGGATGTGCCCTTTTTGTAACTGGGAAAACACTTCTGGTTCCAGTGGTATGGCATGTTTTGCTAATAGGGAGCACTTTGTAGCACAGACACCCCAAAATCCTGGATAAAATAGTACAAGAAAGGAAAGAAGGAAGCAGGCAAGACAAGAAGGAGAGTAAATTCATGGCTGAACTTGCAAGGGGAAATCGGCAGGAGTCAGAAACAAAGATAGAAAGAGGGACTTCCCCGGTGGCACAATAGTTAAGAATCCGCTTGCCAATGCAGGGGACACAGGTTTGAGCCCTGATCCGGGAGGATCCCATATGCTGCAGAGCAACTAAGCCCATGTGCCACAACTACTGAGCCCGCACTCTAGAGCCCACACATCTAGAAGCTCATGCTCCACAAGAGAAGCCACTGCAATGAGAAGCCCATGCAACTGCATTGAAGAGTAGCCCCCACTCTCCAAAACTAAAGCCCCCATGCAGCAACTGAGAGCCAACACAGCCAATAAATAAAATTAATTAAAAAAAGGCGGAAACAGAGCAGGCAGGGGGTGGCCTGATGTCTGTCTTGTCCTGGAGGTGGTTGTTGGATAGGGATTTGGGTTTCATCACACACATAATGATGAGAGATGGGATCTTGGGCCCATGTGGTACTGGGAGTTGAAACTGAATTCCCTGTATAAAGACTGGACACCCTCGACCACTAGACTATATACCTTGGGGTCCCATGCTGGAAAAGGCAGGGGAGGTGCAAGTTTTCAAATATGATTAGCTTCAGGTCCTGCTTTCCCCCATGGACATAGGTGTATGGGTGTGTTTTCCAAAGCATCAGAGACTGACAAAATTTATATTTGGCTTTGGGAATTGAAGCTGAAGCTACTGATCCAGGAACCACACTTCCAGAACCACTGTTCTAGGTTTATTCACTCATAGGGAATGCAGGGGACAGGAGAACATGCTAAGGGGTGCCATGAGAATGTAACCAGCAAAATCAAGACGAGGAAACTTACTCAACAGTGACCATCAACAAATACACTGCAAAACCCAAACCCAAAATTGAACTATCTTCAGCTGAAGCATCCAGGATTTCCTTCAAAATTATCTACATTCTATAAAGTGGACAAGCCTATAGATGTTGTTAAAGCTGGATGAATACACAAGAGGTCCATCATACTATTCTTTAAAAAAAATGTTTACTTGCTTATTTACTTATGGCTGCATTGGGTCTTTGTTGCTGTGTGTGGGCTTTCTCTAGTTGTGACGAGTGGGGGCTACTCTTCGTTGCAGTGTGCAAGCTTCTCATTGCAGTGCCTTCTCTTGTTGTGGAGCACAGGCTCTAGGCGTGTGGGCTTCAGTAGTTGCAGCACTCAGGCTCAGGAGTTGTGGCACATGGGCTTAGTTGCTCTGTGGCATGTGGGATCCTCCCAGACCAGGGATCAAATCCATGTCCCCTGCATTGACAGGTGGTTTCTTAACCACTGTGCCACCAGGGAAGTCCCCATCACACTATTCTCTAGCTGATGTTTAAACTTTTGCATAAAAGCAACACCAATATGTTTAAATAGTACACGCAAGGGTGTCCATGAATGACTGAAGGAGTAGTGACACTAATACTTGGGCACCATATTCGGCAACTCTGCTTTGCCTTTTTTCTCAACTGGCTAGAACACTAGGGTTTGACTAATTACAGAATTAAAAAACAAAACAAAATAAAACTTTATCTTTGGCTGTGCTGCTCAACTTGCGGGATCTTAGTTCCCCCACCAGGGATTGAACCCTGGCCCCTGGCAGTGAAAGCCTGGAGTCTTAACCACTGGACTGCCAGGGAATTCCCTGGAATGTTTTATAATAAAGGCATCTACTACTTAACAAGTGACTGTGCCAAATGCTTTGATAATAGCATTCGCTGCCTACAGTATTAGAAGACACTGTTTTACAGTTGAGAACACAGCTTGCTTTCTACTGCATATTCCTCTCATCTATGTAAAAGTTACCACCAGCTCCTTTTGGCCCTTGGCCAGGGGAAACACTGTCCAGCTTTCCAAATAATGGAGTACAAACTGATGCCATCACAGCTCTCCCTTCAGCAACTTTTCTCAAGACTCCAAAATGATTCCTTCCTCTCCTGAAAACCAAACACCCCGTCGTCTTCTCATCTGACCTTTAAAACACTCTACCCCCAACAGAAAGCACCTCCTTATAGTAGAATGCCAATGAACAGAACTTTGAAAATCAGCAACAAATGTTAATAGTGGCTGACAGCTTCACAGGAACTGGGTATTTAATAGGCTGCAGTTATCTCCCACAAATTATTGATTATAAAGGGAAAAAGCGACTTTATAAGCAACTCGGGTTATTACTACACTGTGCTTATGATGCACCCGAGGACAGTCTTATTCTTGTGCTATTTCTGACAAAAATGCAATCATGAGGAGACATCAGACAAACCCAAACTGAGAAAACGTCTACAAAATAATCATCCTTTACTCTTCAAAAATGGCAAGGTCAAGAAAGGCCAAGGACCTGTTTCAGTTTAAAGGAGACTAAATAAAATCATGACAACAAAATGCAGCAAATGATCCCTGGGCCGATGGAAAAAAAATTATAAAGGACACTATTAGACAACTGACAAAACAGAAATACTGAATGAGACAAGATTATATCAAAGGGAATTTCCTGGTTTTGATAGGTAGACACTATAGTTATGAGAACGTCCCTGGAAAGCAAAATTTTAGGGATAAAACAGAAAGATGTCTTTAACTGTTTTTAGATGGTTCAGGAAAAAAAGTGTAAATGAAACGAAATATTATTGGTGAATGGCAGAGTATATAATTTTTTGTACTACATTGCAAGTCTTTCCTAAGTTTGAAATTTTACCAAAATTTAACTATAGAAGCAGCTTGCTCATTCATGTTTCTTCAGTGTTTTTCACTAAGAGGATTTGAGTATCTGAAATAGGTACTGTCCTAACACTTTAGGGCTGTTAGGAACTGAACCAGGATTTAAATCCTGCCTGTTAACAAATTTCCACACAAACACCATGCCTTCCTCAGTAATGATCTCAAAAATGGGTGCAAGCTTCTGGATGTTAATAGTAAATAACTTACATGTAGTTTCTTAGTGTAAGGTATAACACTTAAGTATCAAGTTCGTAAAACTCAGATGAGCTGTGATCAAGCCACCTGGGAAACATTAACGTTTTCAGATTTGCATCCCCAGAAAAATGCATAAGAAACTAGCTTCCTCCAAGGGGTCAAGGATAGATTTTACTGTTTATTACCCTTTTGTATTTATCTTCTGATTTTTGAACCATGGTTCCTTTCTACTCACTTTCATCACTTTATTAGTAAGTTACTATGCTGGGGGCCCATTAGTCAAGTTGCTATAAGACAGCCAGGCAAATCTAAACAAGTTATTTAGGATCTAGAAGACCAATTACACAACTGTATCTACTCATCCTTTTAGTGAATGGAAGCATACATGGTGTTAGGGACACAAAGATTATCTTGCACATCATTTAGGGAATTTCCTGGTGGTCCAGTGGTTAGGACTCCTCGCTTTCACTGCCAAGGGTGCAGGTTCAATCCCTGGCTGGGGAACTAAGATCCCACAAGGTTGGCCAAAAAAACAAATAAAAAATTGTATGTAAACTGGTAATTACTAGGTGCTAAATTGTGGAAGAGTTCTAAAATATGTACTTTTGCTTTATGAATGAGTATTAAATGTTGTTACATAAACTAAAAGACTACTTCCAAAGTAAAAAAAGTTGGCACTAAAAAAAATTTCTCATACTCATAAATCCATTCCATACCAGTCCACCATTTAAAGAGTAGCAGATCTCTGTACCAGTCTATTTTAAGTAAAAGCAAGTTGCAGAACATACTCATGGTATGAAAAGCTTATTGAAGTGCACAGGAATTATGACTGGAGAAGTCTGGGCAAATACACTGTTAGAAGCAGCTACCTTAGTAAGTGGACTCTAGAAAGAGACTTTATATTCCAACTATATACTACTTCTGTAATTAAAAATTAAACCAGAACTTAAAACATTCCACTTCCACAAGACTGAAATTGTGTACAACCACAAAAACTGGATGAAGTTAGAAAACAGTGCTTCCTGAAAGCAAGGTAAATAAAAGTGAAATCAGGTTGAGGACCTGGGGAAAGATGGACTGATCTTCCTAGTTTACCTGAGTAATGGTCACAGAAAACGTTCAAACTGCTACAAGATAAAATTGGTAAATTTTGTGTGAAAACTAAAGCAGGGCAATACAGGACTTAGTATGTTTAGTCCTTCGTAACAGCATAGTTACTTACTATGGTACTGTGCTAAGTACTTCTCATGTATTAACCTTTCATCTTCACGACCGAGGAGTCATCCCTACCATTTTGTGGATGACACTGAAGCACGAAGGTTAACAACTTGCCTCAGATAAACCATCTACTATGCTGAGCCTAACCTGTTTTCTGAGGAGCTGAAACAAGACCTTTCCTCATACTCAAGTCAGGAATGAAACTTGCCAATGGCAACTCCAATTCAAAAGACCATTTGCCAAATATTCAGCACTAAGTGGGAATACACAATAAACTCAGAACAAGCCTTTCCCTCAGTGAACATTTTATTGAGGCAATAAAGCACAAAACAGGTTAACAAAGTGGGAGAAGATATCAAGAGAAAAAATGGTAACAACACAGAAGTGGAACGTTAAGTCACAGGAGCAGGAAGGACTGGAACTGGCCATAAAGGCACTATGGCATGTTAACACACTATCAGGTAAAAGAAAGGGGGATCCAGAGACCATTCACTTCTATTTTGCTGTCTGCCAGCTTAATACTCCATCTAGCCACAGATGAATATGTGGCAAGTTGTAGAGACTCAGATTCTACTTAAAAGTTAGCAAGGAACTAAACATTTTATTAGTCAACTCTGTTCTCAAATGGGCCAGTGTTACAAATACGTGGTTTAACATGTCCAATGATGTAGGTCCACACATGTGGACTAGGAACAAGAATTTTAATAAGTTGGTCTTTGCTATTAAATTCTTATGGGTACAGGCATTTACCTATATAATTAGCCACCTGGGGTGGGGGTGGGGGCATCTAACAATGTAGACAAACCTGCCTATTACCATGTGATGTAATATCAACACAAGAAAGCCCAATTGAAGGATGCTGCAAACTTTTAGAAAGCCAAATTTCACACTGTAGTATTCCCCTCTCCTTCATTTTAAAAGGCTGTGGTTTTAAAAGCTTTTGTTCTTTCCCTGAAAACAAGAGAACTTTGGTCAAAGCCAATTCTGAAAAGTAACTTGTCCTTAAACACAATTTGAAAGGCAGTGGAGGCTTGCCTCCTCATGTAAGAGTCATAACTTTTGTTCTTTCAAACAGGCAAAACAATGAACTTATTATATAACTACAGATGCCAGTTTCTTCTCTCAAAATCTATAAGTTTATACTGGAAGAAGACCCAAACAAACCATATTTCTTATGATCATCTAAAAAAAAAATCAAAAGCATTAAAGAGAATAAAGTCATGGAAGAAGCATCAACCTTATGGCCCACTATGCTCCTAAGATTAGGCTCTAATATTTCCTAACAGGAAGCCCAGAAATTGCTTAAAACAAGTCTTTTTACATGAGCAAACACTCCCAGTTAGTGTCATTTTGACATGGAGATCTTTATTTGACTCAATCTTTTTCACAGTGTCATTTTATTAGGTTTGCCTTCTGGATTACCTGAACCTACAAACTCTAGATTATGATGCTTTCTAGTCACACCTGCCGCACAATGAGCAGTACCCATGACAGCACTACCCAGCCCTTGACACCTTAAATAGTGACAGCTCCCAGGAAGATGTTAAAGCTGAGTCAAATAACCTACATCTTGATTTCAGACTATGATTAACAAGGGCTTTTAAATGAAACTACCTTATTTAAAGAATGTGAACAAAGATAAGGTAATTCACTTCTCAAAATGCAATTTCAGCTAACTAGGCTTATAGATGTATCGACTAATTGGTAACCCAGTAACTCCCACAAATTTGCAGTGTTATAATTCGGTTTCCACAGTATTCACTACACTTCATGATGAAGTTTGAAAAGTTTAGGGTTTAACCTGTTCAAATCCTTTCCCAGCCAACCACATAGTTTTACAAGGATGCTCTAAGCAATTATTACAGAACCCCACTAACTACAAAGGGGACTGATTGTTAGGTGGAATTGTACCTTAATCGACAACTGATTTACCAAGCGATCTGTTAAGTGCCTGTTAAATATTAAAGATCTTCCAGTAGAAAATGCAGTATTTGATTTTCCATCCTGAATAACACACCAAATTTCTCATCAAAAAAAGATTACTTCCATTTTTGCATAACAAACATTAAAAACCATGGAACCTTACTCTAACAAAACACTAATTACATTGACCACTTCCAGAAAGTGGGATTACCAGGCTAGGTGAGATCCCAAGTATTAGAACTATTTTTTGAAGAGTCCAATCAATTTACATTTGAAAAAGGTTTCATTATTTAAAAAATCTATTAATTTAGGCAAAATTGTATAATAGATCAACTACAAAATCTTTTATTTGTAACTTAACCTGTTTAAGGGGCCAACATGACTTTGGCAAATTTGATTAACAGCACAAAATAATGTTATCCAAATTGAAATAATTTATTGCTGGTCTGAGACGTGCCTTGTTTTACACTCTAGTAGAATTTACACTGTTTCCACAGATAAGATTATCAATATTTAAAGGAATTTAAGAGTGACCTATTCAATAAGGCAAACATCTTGGTAGCAAACTTTTATTGAAATCTTACATAACTCAAGCTTTATAAAAAGCCAACATAATTGAAAATTGGGTTCTCTCTCTAAAGCCTTAAGTATTCAAAGCCTGAAACGGTTAATTTAAAATTAAGCAAACAAATATAATAACAAAAACCCTGCAGCAGATCCTGCTGAAATACTTAAAAAAAAAAAAATCTAAATGAGCTTAATCTTTACAAAAGTTATTTTAGCTCAAAAGCTATAAAATCAAAGTTATCTTAATTCTACAAAGAAGGGAGAGGATCTTTGACTTCATGCCATTTCTTTAGAACCTCATCTTTTTCATCAAATTTGGCTATAAATCCAATTTTCTTGTGTCCCTGTTTTTGGGAAGTTCTTCTTGCAGAAGAGGCCAAGTACAAACGTGGAAGAGTAACTGCCTAAGCAAGTAGGAAAGTGTTCCGTAATAGTGTGCAAAGAATGTAGAGTTCTGGGTTAATCTCTGGAACTCGATCTGGATCGTGACCTTGACTTTGAATGAGATCTAGAACGGGATCTTGAAGCCCTTTTTGGTGGAGGGGACACAGAACGGGCCTTTACGGGTGGAGCAGGTACGGGTGAATTGGAACGAGACCGGCTCCTTGATCTAGATTTTGACTTTATGTCACCTTTTCCATTTTCTTTGGGGGAACGAGATCGAGAACGAGACCTGCTTCGAGATTTCTCATACTCATCTTTCGACCTGCTCCGAGAGCGCGAACGGGAGCCCCGATCAGACTTGGGTTTAGATTTGCTTTTTGATCTAGATTTCCTGCCTTTTGAACGAGAACGTGATCGACCTTTGCTCCGTGACCTGGATCTAGACAAGAAAAGCCAGATTTTTTTCAGTACCTTGCCAGAACACACAAGTACTCTATAAAGTATGTTATTCAGAAAAACACTCAAAAGAGACATTTACCGGGAGCGACTTTTTGAGACACTTCGAGATCTACTGCGGCTGCTCCTACGACTCCTACTTCGTGACCTTCTTCTAGATCGTGACCTGTAACAAGAAATGTGATAATAAATTCCATTTCAAGACTTCTTGCCATGAATGTTTGTATAATTTACAAAAAGTAGACAAACCACCACTAACAAAAACAAAAACTTCCTTAATTGCTCACTACAAATTAAATCCACTATCAAAACATCTGAAAAAGAATCCAATGATGCAACAAAGGAAACTAAGAACTGACCTAATTTCAATTAAGCAGAAATCAAAATACTGGTGGTGTCTGAATTTTCCTTTGTTCGTGGCAAATACTGTTTCCTCCCCTCTTCATATCCTTCAATAAGTTACCTTGATCTACTTCCAGAATAAGACCGCCTATGGCTTGTTCGCGGTTTATCTTCAATGAGTCTAATATTTCGCCCATTGATTTCGGTACCATCCAGCTTATCCAAAGCACGCTTCATGTCAGAGTAGGAGCGAAACTCAATGACGCCTTCATTTGTGCGTTCTTTGTGAGCATCCGCATAGGTTACTTCACCTGCTTGTCTCATGAAATCCTAAAAGAGCAACACTAGTCAGATCCAAAACCCTATACATAAAAGATCTATGTGCTATATTTGATTTTCAGAAACAAAAGAGCAGCACAAGAGCCTACTTTTTAAACATTAGTCTTAGCTTTTTTAAATTCCAAATTATAGCACTCACCTTTAAATCTTGCCAACTGCAACGACTAGAAAGATTTTCTACAATAAGCCTGAATTCTGTGCGTACGGGTGGTCCATATTTGTCTCTGCCAGAGGTTCTCCGACTGCTGTATCCACCTCCACCACCTTTATCACATGAAGAGAACAATTAGGTGCTTTGTAATGATAGGGTTGCATAATGTTTTTGAAAGTTAGTACAAACATATCAACTTTTATTTACTGGAGTAGGACTTTGCTATTATACTGCTATACCTTCGATACAGTTGTGATTTGCCATAAATTAAATTAAGGGCAAGTCAAATAGACTAAATCCAACTAAACTTCTCCTACATTCTGTTAGAGAGTGACTGCTCCTTTATTCAATTTACCTCGCTAAGTTTTATTTTACAGAACATTGTAAAATATAAAACTTAACTGATTACATGCATTTCTACATTTTACAAAAATGTTTACTAGTTACACTAAGTACTTACATCACAGTGTGAGGTTTTTGGTGGTGGTTTGGCCACAAAACACGCAAGGTAACAGTCACCTAGTTCAGATTAACCAGTTTTGTCTAACCCTTGGAATCCTCACCATCACCCTGCGTCTAATGGCAAAAGGCTGCTGTCGTCATGGCTTCCGGTAAGGTCAGCCAAAGGGTCATAGGGCAAGGGTCACACAATGTATGGAAAAGCCAAGGCCAATCAGGAAAGGCAGTCATCTTAGCCTCAGTGGACACAGCCTCAGCCCCATTGGTCACTTTCAAATTGAAACATCAAGGACTTGTTAAAAAGTTTGAATTCAACATGCAACAATTTCAACATCAAACATTTAACATAATCAAAAATCCCCCCACCTCCTCCCAATAACATGCCCCAACTAGTTCAAATAGAGCATAAAGCTCATTTAGATCTACTCTGTGGTATAACACCACATTACTTCTAAACTATTTTCTTTGGCCCCCGCCAATGTTAATAACGCTAAAATCTACGCTTAAAACCCCACCCCGTTTCCCCGCCCCCACCTCCACCCCAGCCTGTCCCCAAACTTCTATGCTAAGCCATTCACATTCTCAGCTAACGCACTGACAGGTAAGTAAGGGGGATACAACGAATACAGCCACCCCTCACTTCCTCCGCAGGCAGAGCCCACGCCAGTGCTGCAGGGGCCCAGCACGTCTCCCCCTCCCAACTTAGCAACCCCGCCCCCAAACCCCGGCTAGGCAAAACCCCCCACCCAAGCCCCGCGCTCCGGCGTCCCGTGTCTGTCCCGGGCAGGCGTGAAGGCTGTGGGCCCCGGCGACAGCCGAGTCAAACGACCCCGGCCGCCGCGCCTGCCCGGCAGGGAGGCCCCACCCCGCCCCCCCTAAGCCTGCCCCCGCCCCACGGGGTCCCAAGGACGCGGAGCGCGCGGGGGTGGGACTCACTGCGGCTTCCGTAGCTGTAGCCGTCGCGATCGCGGCGCGGGCCCCGGGCGTGCTCCACGATCACGCGCTCGCCGCAGAGCTCTTTGCCGTTCAGCTCGTAAACGGCGTCGTCGGCGTCGCGGGAGTCCTCAAACTCCACGAAGCCGTACCTGGGGGGCGGCGCGAGGGCCGGAGACCGGCGGGCGTCGTTAGGCCGGGGGCGCGCACGCGCGCGGCCCCCGCTCCCCGCGCGCTCCCGCGGCCCCGCGCCGCCGCCATCTTGGCGGCCCTGCCACGCGGCGCCGCGGCCTTGGCCGTCTCCTCCCGCCGATGGGCCCTGCCGCCGCAGGCCCGGGGCGCTGCGGGCGGCCGCGGGCGCCCAGGCCCGACTCACCCATTTTTAAGGTCTATTTCGAGAAGGCGGCCATAGCCACTGAAAAAGCGCTGGATGTCCTTCTCCCGGACGTTGTAGCTCAGGCGTCCTATGTAGACGCGCGGCATATCCGTGGCGGGCGAGGGGCCCGAGGGCTGTCTCGAACTGCTGGCCGCAAGGCAGAAGCCGCGGTGCGGGTGCGGGGACGGCGAGAGCCCGGACACGCGCCTCACACCGCAGCGGCGGCCGAGTCCAGCCACACAATGGTGCGCGCGCGCCTGGGCTACGCTATAAGGGCGGGCGGCCGGGGGCGGGGCCCGGCGTGTGACGTCAGCGCGCTGCACGTACCCTCCCGCGCTTGAGCGCGGAGCGCTGGGCGCGGGGGTGACTTGCGGCTTCTGCGCCCGCCAAGTTTCGGGGAAGCAAGGTTCTGCACGCTCACCGAATTTTCTCCACACATATTTGTAAACGTCGTATTCTGTCTCCAGCCGCGGACTTGTTTTCTAATTTGTGCTAAAAAAAAAAAAAAACTAAAACCCAGGAAACTGTTCCCTCTGTGTGGGCTTTGCAGGACTTGCTGTGGGGAGGCGGGCTAGGAGAATCCGTGTTTACATTGGTTCTCGAGGCTGTCATAATAGGCCTTCGCCGTCTCTGATTGGTCCCTGGGAACGAGGCTCGCATTTTCTCCACGGGTCGCTAGGCTCACACTCGGCTGTGAGGAAGGCGCTTTCGAACGCAGCGGGTTAGGTGCCCTTTTCCACAGCACCCGAAGTCTGCGCTGCGAGGTCGTGGGGACCCAGCCGGGAGTGCACAGCCGTGCTGGCTTCTGTCCCTCTTGGTCTCACGGCTGTCCTCGTGGTCACACTTCACCGCCTCCCCGTACGTCCACCTCTCCTTTCAGGGGTCTTTCTTGGAGCGCTGGCACCTGGAGTCACCTGTAGATTGAGGTGTACATGGCAACCCCAAGCTCGCCGTCGATGTCGACAAAGGGTGCAGGGCCAAGGCCTCTGGGCCAAGAAAGTTGAGCGAGACCTGGCAGCCCTCCCACAGAGGTACGCTCATTTCCTCCCCTCCTTGGAGAGTCCGTTGTCCCAATGCGATCCCTTCCCCCGTTGGTTTGGAAGGCATCTCATCTATGTGGCAGAAACGCACATTTTGGAGTTTTTCAATAGAGTTGCCATTTACAGCTGGAGAACGAGATGAAAACCCCAGAGGAGTAAGTTTAGGTGGAGAGTAGAAGACCCTGGAGTCCTCGGAAACCTAAGTGCAGGAAAAGATGCTGGGAAGAAGTGACTAGAGAGGTGGGAAAAAGAGCTGGAGGGCATGGTGTCACACAAGCTGAGGAAAGGGCGTGCGGAGATAACCCAGGCTGTTTATGTATCTCCGTATATTCCAGCTCTTCGTGAGTGGGGCAGCCTTGATGTCCTACAGCTTCTGGTTGAAAGGGGGACATTTGTCAAAGTCTGGGCGGGGGGGTGGTCTGTCGGTTGTCACGACTGGGAGAGAGGGAGTGTTAATAACTGGCATCTGGTGGTAGAGGCTACACCATGTGTGCTTAAGTTAGGTAAATAAAATATGTAGATGGATCTTAAAATTTTGTTTCGTAAGTGTGACATATAGTAATTAGGGAAAGGAGAATTAATGGGATAACTTTTTTTTTATTCATTGAATTATCAATATTTTGAAGTTTGTTAAAATTCATTATTGGCGAGGAATTCCCTGGCGGTTGAATGGTTAGGACTCCACGCCTTCACTGCCTTAGGGCCCAGGTTCAGTCTGTAGTCGGGAAACTCAGACCCCACAAGCCACGCAAAAATTCACTGTTGGCAAGAGGTGAATCAGGAAATGCCACTCTGAACATTCCTTTTGGGAAGGTAATGGGGTGGTGCTTACTAAGATGCACACGGGGAGAGGGGGTCGCCTCCTCTCTCCTCGCACTTCATTTGTCCAAAGGGAAAATGCAGCTGACATTGTTCTGCACTCTCTCACCTCTATTTCTGGCTACTCTTTTTTTTTTTTTCCTGTGGCGGCTGTGGGATCTTAGTTCCTCGACCAGGGATGCAGCCCATGCCCCATGCAGTTGAAGTGTAGAGTCCTCACCACTGGACTGCCAGGGAAGACTTGCCCAGTGGCTACTCTTTTTTTAAAAATAAATTTATTTATTTATTGGCTGCATTGGGTCTTTGTTACTGCACACACTTGAGCTTTCTTTAGTTGTGGTGAGCAGGGGCTGCTCTTCATTGTGGTGCGCGGGCTTGTGGGCTCTTCATTGCTGTGGCTTCTCCTGTTGCCGAGCACAGGCTCTAGGCGCGTGGGCTTCAGTAGTTGCAGCACACAGGCTCAATAGTTGTGGCGCACGGGCTTAGTTGCTCAGAGGCATGTGGGATCTTCCTAGAGCAGAGATCAAACCCGTGTCCCTTGCTTTGGCAGGCGGATTCTTAACCACTGGGGCACCTAGGAAATCCACCGGTGGCTACTGTTAACAAAAAATTTGAATTGTCTAAGAGGAAACAGTCTCAAATATCATCACTGAAGGGAGTGTTAGGACATCAGCTTTCTGCTGAGTCTTGCTGATAATCTAACTCACCTCTTGATATTTTGGAAGAACAACTCGAAGGAGAAATAATGGATGTATATTGTGTGGTGGTGTTTGAAGTGTCTATAAACATGGTGGCAGATAAAGATCACTGCTCATTTGAAAGTTGTGGAGTGCCGGAGTCTCTCAGCTCTAGAGAGAGGAGCCTCAATCTGATCCAGATGGAGGAGCGTTAATAACTTCGAATCCATAATTACCCAGATTGTAAAATACAGTCTGGAGGAGGACATAGTTGTTGTGATTTTCAATCCAATAGTTCTTCTTACTTTTGGAAACCAAAAGTATTTCCCAAGCACCATGTGATTTGAAGTGATGTAAGCTGCATTCTGGTAGGCTGTCATGTTTGAAAAATTTATCATTCCAGAGGCTGTCAATTTGAATGGATTTTGGGAAAACAAGGCAACTCAAGAGGGTGGAGTGGAAGAACTGTGGCAAACTATGGGCCCAGGCTAAATGAGGCCTGCCTTAGGGTTTTGTAAATAAAGTTCTGTTGGAGCACAGCCACACCCACTTACATACCTGGTGTCTGCTCTTAAGCCACAGCAGCAGTATTGAGTAGCAGAGACTGCCTGCAAAACCTAAAATATATGTTAGTTGATTCTTCACAGAAAAAATCTGCCTACCCCTGGTCCATGTTAGAGACTTGTAAAGATGCCTGTGGTATGTTGTTAAGTGAGAAAGGCTAGTGTTAATATATATGTGATCCTATTTTTATAAACAACAACAGTCACCCCAAGCCCCAACCCTATATATGAACATATATGTGTGTAAGGGTTGGGTTTGTGGTTGTCTTTGAGCATCCGTGGCAGTGGGTCCTACCCAATAGTGTCCTGGCTAATTCTCTCCTAGCATTCCTTACTCCTTCTCCCACTTGCTTCTTACTGTGCCTTGAATGTGCCAAGCACCCACCCACCACAGGGCCTTTGCACTGACTGTCTTCCGGTATCCAGAGCTCTCTTTTCTGATGGTTTGTTCCCTCACTTCTGGTTTCTGCTCAAAATCACCTTATCACTCCTCTAACCACTCACTTTATTTTATTTTTTTCCCAGTTTTGTTGAGATAGTATTGACATATAACACATGTAAGTCTATGATGTACAATGTGATGATTCGATACATGTATATCACAAAATGATTACCACAGTAAGGTTAGTTAACACCTCCATCTCCTCACATAATAACCATTTTGGGGGGGGGGTGTGGTGATAATTTTTAAGATTTACTCTATTAACAACTATTAAGTCATTATACAGTATTGTTAATTATTAATTACAGTCACCATGCTGTATATGAAATTCCCCAGAACATATTACCTTATAGCTGGGAGTTTTGTACCTTTTGACCTACATTTCCCAATTTCTCCCATTCCCCAGCCCCTGCCAACCATGATTCTACTATGTTTCTATAAGTTTGACTTTTTTGGATTCCATGTATAAGTGAGAACATGCGGTATTTGTCTTTCTGTGTCTGACTTATTTTGCTTAGTGTAATACCCACCTATGTTGTCACAAAAGGCAGGGTTTCCTTCTTTTTTGTGGCTGAATAACATTCCTTTGTGTGTGTGGATATATCACATTCTTCACATTTTTTTTTTTTTTTTTTTTGGCCATGTGGTGCGACATGTGGGATCTTAGTTCCCCGACCAGGGATCAAATCTGTGCCCCCTGCAGTGGGAGCTTGGAGTCTTAAGCACTGGACTGCTGGAAGTCCCTCCTCACATTTTCTTTTTCCTTTTCTAAAAAAAAAGTTAATTTATTTTTAGCTGTGTTGGGTCTTTGTTGCTGCTTGCGGACCTTCTCTAGTTGTGGCGAGTGGGGGCTACTCTTTGCTGGGGTGCACAGGCTTCTCAGTGCAGTGGTTTCTCTTGTTGTCTAGCATGGGCCCTAGAGTGCATGGGCTTCGGTAGTTGCGGTGTGTGGGCTCAGTAGTTGTGACGCAAGGGCTTAGGTAGTCTGCGGCATGTGGGATCCTCCTGGACCAGGGATCGAACCTGTGTCCCTTGCATTGGCAGGTAGACTTCCAGCCCCTGCGCCACCAGGGAAGTCCCGCCCCACATTTTCTTTACCCATTCTTTCGTCGATGAACACTTAAGTTGTTTCTATGTGTTGGCTACTATGAATGGTGCTGCAGTGAACATGGGAGTACAGATATCTTTTGAGATAGTGCTTTCATTTCTTTTGGATATACTGTATACTCAGTGGTGGAATTGCTGGGTCATATAATAAAACTATTTTTAATTTTTTGAAGAACCTCCACATTATTTTCCATAGTGGCTGCACCAGTTTACACTCCCACCTTTTCCCCACATCCAAACTTTTTGATCATAGCCTTTCTGACAGGTGCGAGATGATATTGTGATCACTCACTTTAAAACAGCATCCCTCTCTGCACTCTTTTTTTAAAATATTTATTTATTTTATTGGCTGTGTTGGGTCTTTTTTGCTGTGCATCGTGGGCTTTCTTTTTAGTTGCTGTGAGTGGGGGCTACTCTTCGTTGTGGTACGCGGGCTCCTCATTGCCGTGGCTTCTCTTGTTGTGGAGCACGGGCTCTAGGCATGTGGGCTTCAATAGTTTCAGCACATGGGCTCAATAGTTGTGGCTCACGGGCTCTAAAGCACAGGCTCAATAGTGGCACACGGGCTTAGTTGCTCCGAGGCATGTGGGATCTTCCCGGAGCGGGGCTTGAACCTGTGTCCCCTGCATTGGCAGGCGGATTCTTAACCACTGCGCCACCTAGGAAGCCCCCTCTCTGCAGTCGTATGCTTTTTTATTTTCTTACACTTTTTTATTTTTCTTTATCAAACTTTCATCACATGACATGTATTTATTTACTCTCTCCCCACCCCCCACTAGAGCATTTAAGTGTCATTAGAGCAGGGATGTTGTCTGTGCCTTCACTGCTGTATCCCCAGCATGGAGGAAGGTGCCAGGCCCACAGTAAATGCTCAGTGTAGTAATTGTTCAAGCCTGAATGGGGAGTGCTGCAGGGCCCATTGGGACATACTGGTGGGATGGAATCTTCCTCCATCTGGCTGGTGCTCACCCACTCATGCAGCCTAGACACTGTCCTGCTCTGAGGGCTGAGAGGTGTGCAGAGATGTCCATTCCAGATCCCACACTTCCTTCACCCTAACTTATCTAGGCAGGGAGAGAAGGCCACCAGAATTCTCACACCTTGTCAGTAGGAATGCAAATTAATACAGTCGCTTTGGAAAACTGGGGGGTAGGGTCTACTAAAGGTGAAAGCTGCTTGTGTTTACCCTGTAATTTAACAATTCCACACCCAACAGAACCATGTACATATGCTCTCCTTAGGGAATGTGCTAGAAATTCATAGCAGCATAAGGTGTAGCAGCCTCCAAAATGGAAATCATTCAGATGCCATCAACAGGAGGATGGACACGTCAGTTGTGGTTTATTTGCACTACACTATACTACCCAGAAGTGAGAAGGAATTACAACCACATGCAGCAAAATCAGTGGCTCTCGCACGGGAATCCATACCATATAATTCCATGTATTTAAAACTGAAAAACAGGCAAAACTAGGCTACAGCGTTAGAAGTCAGGTCTGGGGTCCAGAGGAGTGACTAGAGAGGAGGCTTCCAGGGTTCTGGTCATATTTTGTTTCTTGAGCTGGGTGCTAGTTACATAGTGTGCTCTGTTGGTGAGAATTCATTAAGCTGTACACTTATGATTTGTGTACCTTGCTTTGTGTGTGTGGTACTTCAATGGAAAATTAAAAAAAAAAAAAGGATAATAAATCTCTCTCAAAGAAAATTATAACTTACTTGACTTGGAGCCCCGTGGCTCCTGCTGGGGGCTAAAGGTCTACTGAGGACTTGATTCGTTGCTTTTGCCCATGAATGTCAATTTGAATCAATTTGTTTGCTTCCGAGTGGGTTTTGGTAATCTAATAGCTCCACAGCCAGGAAGGTGTGGCTCTGTCGCCACCTGGTGGCGATTTGTTATTACAGTGGTAGATAAATTCCGCCTGCCGCCTCATCCTGGCCTCATGAAGCTCAGTGACGGAAGGTCTTTGAAGGTCCCTGAATCCAAATCTTCTAATTGTCAAGCCCTTACTCACCAAGAGGTTTTCTGGCCCTTACTTTAACACCTCCCCGGATGGAGAGTTCACTGCCTAACTGGGTAGTCCATTCTTGGACATCTCACACTGTGATTAAGTTCTTTATAGAAAATAAAAAAATTGCTGACTTGAATTGTCTACCCACTGATCCTGGTTGTGCTTCTGAGGCTGTTCAGTAACCACATCTGTTTCCCACACATAGGTCTTTCAGATCTTTGGGGGCAGCACACAGACCCTCTCCCTGTTCATGTCCTCTCTTTTGGCTAAATGTCTACATTTCCCCAAAATCTTTCCTGGGGCCTGCTTTCAAGTCCATTTGTCACCTTGGCTGCTCATGTGTTGAGACTTATGTGTGGCCCTTTTTGGGCGCGACCCTCGGAGCCGAGCTTGCCCCTCTGGGCTTGTCTGGATGTGCCCATTGCTGCTGTGGCCGTACTGTTCTCTGGGCCATTTAAGAGCTGTGGCCGCTGTTGGCATAGGAGGTGGCTACTGTCTGATTTCTCACTCAGCCCTGCCTCTCCTGCTGCGTGGAACCAAATGGGCATCGAGAAGCTCCTGGAATAGCCCGCTGTGGCCAATGATGTCTTGTGAATGGAAGCAAGCTCGGCAGCAGGATTGAAATCCAGTGCTTATAGGCAGGTGGACTCAAAATTATTGCTCCAATTGCTGGGGCAGCCGGGAGACAGAAGTGCTGATGAGAAGCATCTAAGTTGGCCATGTGTCAGATGAAGAGCACAAGGCCATGGAGGAAATCTGAAAAGACTTACTACAGAACCCACAGCAGACTTCAGCCAGTGCTGTGGGCTCCAAGCTTGTCAGAGTCCCATGAGGGGCGATACTGTGTCCCCTCGCAGATGTTCCCTGAGGCTGCTGCATGTAGGTTTCTGTTCTTCCACCTGGCACTGAGCTCAGCTTGCAGACATTTTACCCATCATTAGTTCCACATGCTGTTATTTGGACAAATTTAAGCTGAAGCTGAATGCCTTGTCAGTGCTCCTCCTTATCACTACAGCTCTTATCCTGGCAGCGGATGCTGCATCACATGGTGGCCCTCTAACGTCGTAGGGCAGAGAAGCTGAGTGGAACACGCTGGAGAGCATCCAGGGGCAGGCCCAGGGCACGGAACCCACCTCCTAGCAGGGAGAGGGAAAGTAAGTCTTTTTAAAGGCGTCTTCCATGGTCCAGGCACCATGCGAGGCTCAGGGGACACAACCAGGGTCAAGACAGACCCAGTCAGGCCCTCCAAAAACTTGTCCCAAAACAGTGATCCTCGAACATTGGAGAGCACGATTTCAACAGGAAGCTTTGCAGGCTCCATTCCTCACAGTTGAGTCAGTGGGTATGGGGCAGCGCCTGGGAATCTGCATTTTTAACATCCTCCTGCATGATTGTAAAGCAGATGGTCAGGTGACCATGCTTGGGAAATACTGGCCTCGGGTCTTAATACTCAAAGTGTGGTCTGTGGACCTCCCTCCCATCAGCATTCCCTGAGAGCTCGTTAGACATGCAGAATCTCAGATTCCACCCCAGACCTACTGAATCATAACAGGCATTTTGACAAGATTCCCGGGGGATTCATGTGCACATGCAAGTTTGAGAAGCATTGCCAGTGCAAGGTGCAAGGGAGTCTTGCTTTTGACCCTACTTGTGTATTATTTTGATAAGAGGAAGAGTGTATTCATGTGTTACTTGGTAATTAAAATAAATCAATGAAAATCTTTGCAAAAACCAGGAAAATCTTGTACATGAATGTTCACAGCAGCTCTATCCATGAAGCCCCAAACTAAAAACAGTCCAGGTGAATGGATAAACAGATTCACAAAATAGAATACTACTCAGCAATAAAAAGGAACGACATGGAGTAATATGTTATACTATGTGGAAGGAGCTGGACTCAAAAAACTACATACTATGTGAGTTCACTTTATATGCAGTTCTGGAAATGGCAGAACTAAAGGGACAGGAAACAGATTAGTGGTTGTAGGGCTGGTGTTTGGAGGGGAGGATTGACTGCAGAAGCAGGAAGGAACTTCCTAGAGTGAGGGGAATGTTCTGTGTCATGATTGTGGTGGTATGTACACAGATGCATACATCTACCAGAACTCATTGAAGTGGGTGCTTAAAATGGGTGTATTTCACTACCAACTGTAAAATAGATGGCTAGTGGGAAGTTGCTGTATAACAAAGGGAGATCAACTCGATGATGGGTGATGCCTTAGAGGGCCAGGACAGGGAGGATGGGAGGGAGTCGTGGGAGGGAGGGGATGTATGTATAAATACAGCTGATTCACTTTGGTGTACCTCAAAAGCTGGTACAAAAGTGTAAAGCAATTATAGTCCAATAAAGAGCTTAAAAAAATGAGTGTATTTGACTGTATGTACATTATATATCAATAAAAATGATTTTAAAAAATAGACATGTAACAAGCCCAAGACCATCAAGTGCTTTGGACCATCTGTACTGTTTCCAGAGAGCCTAGGTTAAGCCTCCCCCCATCGCCCTGCACCCCACCTCCCATACCTGAGCTTCCTACTCATCCTGCCAAAAATGAGAACTGGCCCTCCAGGCCTGAAGGGGGCGCTGTCTCCCGCAGTGTCTCACTTCAGTCGTCTGCTAGGAGAGCCTCGCTTTCTGCCAGAGGCAGAGTGTGGTGAAGAGAGTGTGACATTAATTACACAAGAAGACCATTTGGCTGAAGTGGCTCTAATGCTTTGGTGGCCTGTGTAATAAGCAAACCAAAACCTAAGCGTGTATATGTCTCCAGTTTGAGAACTGGAAACCTAGGGATAACCAATCACAGCAAACTAGGCTTTAATTGGTAGCCTTTCTTTGCTTTTGCACCTTTTCTGTATAAGTGTTTCCCATGACCCTGTGGGAGGGAGCATTCCTAACTACTTTTGGTCTGTTGCTGCCTGATTCAGATCCATTTTTGCTCAAATAAACTCTTTTTAACGTGCCTCTGTTCATCTTTCAACAAGGATTAAAAGCATGTCTTGGGAGCCAGATTGCTTGGTGTATGGTCAGGCCACTCAAGGTGGCTGTTTCCTTGCTCTCTGTACATCGCCTGCCCGACGAGTGCCTGCCACCTACACCCTACTCACATGACTGACCTTCCTACATTCTTGCCCCAGGCCCCAGCTAGTGGTTGTTCAAAGGGGCTGTGAGGGGTGTCCCACTTTGCTAGTTTCCCTGGTAACCAAGGAGCCAGCCTGACATCGATTTCCAACGACTCCCCCCGCCGCCCCCAGAGCACAGACTGCACACGTTGGGGTGTCACTCCAGGACCTTGCTTCAGATGTGTAAGATCCCCCTACCCATTAAACCATCGATGTCTCTGTAGCTGACTCCAGGCTCTTTCTTCAGTCTTGAAGCTGGGCGAGTACAGGCCTTGCAGGCCTGTAGGGTGCAGCCAAGCACTTGGCTTCTGTTTCCAGCTCTATCACCTGCTAGGGGTGTGACCTTGGACAAATTTCTTAACCTCTTTGTGCCTCAGTTTCCTTGTCTGTAAAATGGAGAAAGGAATAGCAGTTGCCACAGAGTGAGAATTTTAAAATATTATTTTGTAAAGTGTTTAGAGCAGCACCTAGCATGTAGCAGGTGCCAAATATGTGTTGGTTATTATTATTTAGTAAATGTAGATTTCATCCATGCCATTTTTTATCCCTATGGAGATCATTTTTATGGACTTGCTGCAAGCTGAGAACTCTTGGTTCTTCATCTTTTATGACAGGGCAATTCTAGAAGCAGCTTCCCATCCCATTTCAGCTGTCTTCACTGATGGAGGGTTCCCAAGGAATGGCCGCTTGGGAGGTGAGAGCAGGAGCTGGGGCAGAATGAGCTGTCAGGTTGGGGCTCAGCTGGGTCTGGGACAGTTTCAAGCTGTGCTCAAGAAGACAGGTGTAAGTCCCCTCTCCCTGGAAACCTTTCTTGAGCACTCTGGACTTTGCTGATCCCTGTCAATTTGGAGTTCTGATTGCTTAACCTCACTGAGTTCCTCAGTCTCCATCTCTGGAAAATGGGATAATCCCGGCTCCCAGGGCTGTGATGGAGATGAGGTGAGATATCTTGGGGCGTTCTTGGTGCTTGTCTGAGTTTGGATTCTCTGAAAGGAGACCCTGAGACAACGTGCAAGTGCACATTGTTTATTTTGGAGGTGATCCCAGTAAACACCACTAGGAAAGAGAAGATACGCAACGAGGAAGGAAAGAAAGCCAGTAAAGGGTATGTTATTGGGCTGATGACATGGTGGACCACTGGGCCCTAATTCCCCTGGGGACTCTGGGAGCCAGCGCAGAACACACCTCAGACTAGCAAAGAGAATGGCCTTTTCACAGCTGAGGGGTGAGGAAGCTGGGGTATCTGTACAATCAACCGGTCAGCTGCACTGGAAGAGGGCTGCTTCCAGGAACGTTCACTCCCTGCCACTTCCAGCTTCCCCGAGTGGGAGTGGTTGACTGTCTCCCATAGCCAGAAATCAAGCCCTGAGGCAGACAGACGCAAGTGTTCCCAACACTCCGACCTTGGCTGTGGAGGTGAGTGTTGAGAAGACAGCTAGCTCAGCATCTGCCACGGGCATGTGGACTCACCTCCCCTTGCAATTCCGTTTTCAGGGTATCTTCCCCTGATAAGAATGGATTGTTGTAGGGTTTCTTGTGAACTGATCTGGGGCGCTTTTGTCATGCAGCACACTCCCATCCCCTCCCCCCGCCCCCACCTTCCCTGCCTTCACCCGCTCCGCCTTGACATGCCAACCCCAGTGATTGTCACTTTGCCCTTCCCATAGAGATTCAATAATAAAAGCAATATAAATAATTACTGGGGCCTCAGATTTTGGATTAGCACATGAATGTATGTTTATCACATGAAAGGCCTTTTGATACCTGCTGGAGAAAAGCAAGATGCAAGGTTGGGGACCAGATGGGCTTCAGCTCTAAAAGCAGCCTGGCAGATGTCTGGAGGCGGAGAGGGTGGAAGCCAGGGGACTGACCCCATGGCCCACTCCTGATAGGGGTTGTGGGCTGTTTCAAGAGTGAATGTCAGTCTTTCAAAACTTTGGCCACCAATGTTTTGGATGTTATTTAGGGGAGTGCCTGGGAGGAAAGAGTGGAGGGCTTTGGAATTATCCAACTTTTCACCTTTCTGGCAGTGTGCAAAGTCATCTCCTGCCTCTGAGTCTTATTCTCCACGTGTAAAATGGACATAATTATAGGATGAGGTCATAGAGTTGAGTTGAGGAGTTACTAAGGTGGTGCATCTGCAGTGCATAGCCTGGTAGACCAGATGTCAGCAAATGTTTTCTGTAAAGGGTAAGAGTGCATATTTTGCCTTTATGGGCTAAATCTCTGTTGTACTACTCCAATCTGCCCTTATAAGGCTCAAGCCCCCATAGGCTATACATAAATGTTTTAAAAACAAGCACTGACCCCTGGGATAGAGAATGGGCAGAATGGGAAAGTTTTTATCTCTCTCTTAGAGGGAAGTGATGTTTCCTACTCAGCTTTGTCCTCCTTTGGGCTCAGCATAGGGCCTGGTACATAGTACGTGCTCAGGAAATGTTTACTGAAGGAAGAAAAACAGCATATGTCACTGGGGAAAAAATGGTCTTTGGAGTCAAACAGACCTGGGTCCAAATCCTGTGACCCATGTTAAAGAAAAAAATTATTCATCTCCCTTGTTAAAAAATGGGAAAGCAGATTCAATTCAGGGGAGGAAATCGAAATAAGTGTAGGGACTACTGCAATGTGGTTTTGTGGTAGTGAGAGAGATTCAGCTCAACTCTGAATACAATAAGGAAAACAAGTAATTTATAGCCAAAGAGCATGGTGTGTCATGTTGACAGATGGAAAATTACCAAAAAGAAATGTCAGGAGTAAGGGGTGATTCTGGTTAAACCAACCTAACAGGATTCTTGCTGAAGGCAGGCCAGGGTGATTAGTCATCACTTGGGGGATGGTAGAAGATGAAGGACCTGATCAAATATTGAGTGTGATCAGATATCAAGGGTGGGGAATTCCAGCTAAACCAACTTAGCTGGAGGATTCTTGAAAAAATTGTATATATCCGTAGAGATGAACACAGAAGCTTCAAAATCAGGCCCTAGCTGGGGAGAGAGTTCAGAGGTTAAAGTTTGGTCAAGGAGAGACTCTTTGTCACCTAAGCTAACATACCTCCCTTCTCTGAACCTCTTCATCTGTAAAATGGGCATGACAATCATACCTATTGCATAAGGTTGTTGCAAGTGTTAATGGAGGTCATGAGAAAAAGCTTGGATTCTGAAAAAATTTTTCCTAAAAAGGAAGCATAAAGTCTCTACTTTCTATGATTTTTAACTCAACCCCTTAGTCCCTCTGGGTTGCGGGCCATTTCTTGTCTTTAGTCTGCACCAATAGCCTTCTCTGTGCCCTCTTGGGCTCAGGGGTGGGTGGGAGATGGCACCAGGGGAGGGGAGTGGTTGTCTGTAAAGACGGTGATGGGGAGAGTCATGCTTCCTGTTCTGAATTCAGGGCCAGGCTGGCAGTAACAGCAGACAATCAGTTTTTGCCCCAAGGGCTCAGTGTTGGCTGTGCAGAATTAATGGCTGGGAAAGGTGTCTGCCAATTATTTTTCCACTCAAGGTGCAGAGATTACAGACACACAGCGGAGCCCATTTTAGATCCAGGCCTCCCAGCACTGGCTGGCAATTACCCCCCTACTGACTTCTCTCCTGGGAGAGTGCAGAAGTCAGGGGTCTCTCTTTGAGGGTATGCTCAGACTTCCAAGTGTGTGCAGAATATTCCATGTTTCCACAGAGAAGAGGGTAAGGGAGGGAAGGACACACATGGGTCTTGGTTTGGTTGTCCAAGAAGCAGGCTCTAAGACAAGGACTTAAGGCCATGGAGTTTATCTGGGAGGCGATCATGGGAAACACCAGAAGGGAATTGAGATGGGGAAGGGACAGAGCTTAGAGGTGTATATCAAGCCAGTTACAGTTTGGACGATAGTGCTTAATCTCACCTGTAGACTCTGGAAATGGTGTAGCATATACACTTCAAAATTACCCCATTGGAGGGTGAGGGAGTAGGGGTATTTATACTCTTGTGGATCATTGGTTGAGGGCTACTGCAGGAGTGTTAATTGCCCAGTGCTTCTAGCTTGTTTCTCTTGATGGCCAAGACAGTCCTCAGGCAGGAAATGTGTTGGCAACTGGCATGCCCTGAAATGGTAAGTTAAGGCCTGGTCAATTCAAGCCAGTCACCCATAGACATCTGCTGTGGTTCAGGCACTTAATATCTGCCATCTCATTTAACCTCTATGTATGTCCAAGACCGAGTCTCAGTTTATCTCCTCTTCTCAGTCATACTCCTTAGGGCTGAGTCTAGGGTGAGGTGAGTGAGGCCCTCATGCTAGGCTCAACATTTAAGGGACACCAAAAAAATTGGCCATCAAATAATATTTTAATGCAATATTAAAAAAATAAGGAATGGGGTTTCCTTGGTGGCACAGTGGTTAAGAATCCACCTACCAATGCAGGAGACATGGGTTCAAGCCCTGGTCCGGGAAGATCCCACATGCTGTGGAACAACTAAGCCCATGTGCCACAACTACTGAGCCTGTGCTGCAGAGCCCGTGAGCCATGAGTATTGAGCCCATGTGCCACAACTACTGAAGCCCGCACACCTGGAGCCCGTGCTCCGCAATGAGAGAAGCCACCCCAATGAGAAGCCTGCACACTGCAACGAAGTGTAGCCCCCCCATAACTAGAGAAAGCCCACGTGCAGCAATGAAGACCCAGCGCAGCTAATAAATAAATTAAAAAAAAACAAGAAATGAATGCTAAAAAAATCCACACTGAACAAAATATCAGAACTTTAAGTCTAGACAGGATCAGTAACAGTGCCAAGCCATATTGAAGCCTGAGGCAAAGGAAAAATCAGTAATACTGATCTTGTTCATCATGAATTATTTTTGGCATTCATTTTGATTAGAAAAATATTGCACTAGAACATTATTTGTCTTGATTACTGAGTTTTTTTGGCATGCCCTTGTATTTGGTGCCCGAGGCAGTACCTCTCTTGTCGTCCCCATCTTGGTAGATTGCACTCAGTCCACTCAGGGGCTCAAGCCAGAAATCTGGGGTCCTTTGTGGCTCCTCTCCTTCTCATTACTCATCTTTCAATCCCACCTCCAAGCATGTCTCAAGTCTGTCCTCTTTTCTCCATCTCCTTTGCCACCACTTCTCCACAATGAGGCCGCCCTTTGTGGGCTCCCTTTGGCAGACAGGAGTGGCTTCTTGGATTTCCCTACAAGCTCTGCTGTGCACTACAACATTCACATCAGTGTTTCCAGCAGACACAATAGCGCCTGTTTCTCTGCCCCTCTCACTTCCCTTCCCCAAGTCCTCCCACATCTGTGTAAGTTCTTCCAACATGAAATATCTTATTCCCATAGCACTTGGAGAGGCTCTAATTTCTGTGACTAAATTCTGATGGCTACCCTATCTTTCTCCACCTTCTTAGCTGCTCCAGGTGGGCATGGGGGTAGCCCAAGGCACAGCCTTCTCTTAGAGCCTCCACAAAGCAAAACTCCCTTTGATCTGTCCTTATGCCCTTGACTACTGGGATTGCTATTTTCTTACCATCCCATTTTAGGCTGAGAGAGGTAGGGGCCCTGGGTCCCTGAGGCCCGGTCAATGTCTTTCTCCTATTCGCATTGTTTCCAAGTGTCCCTCCTTCCTTGGGTCCACCTCCAGCTCTGGAAGAGATCATCTTCTTCTAGTGGGGTGGGCACTTTCCTGACCTCTTTTCCTGAATCTCATCTCCTGACTGCTTATAATAAACTCCAGATTTAGGCTTTGCCCTTGATATGTAAAAGGAAGGTTCTGGAATTAAGAAACTCTATTTTTTTCCCCCTCCCATGACCAGATTTTAAGATGACTGTCTCTAGACAGACTCAAAGCCAAACTATGACCTCTTTATTTCAGGTGGGGTCTGCACTCCTCTTAAGGTAATAAATGTCCTTGATAGAATGGGGTGGGGGTGGGGGTGGGGTAAAGGGTCACAGAACATCATGGTTCATGGGGAGGCAAAAGAGGTGGATGCATTTGATAGTTGCAAACACATGATCCCCTTTACGCAGTGAAATGAGTCCCCAAGTTCCCAATATTTTTGCCCTCCCCCCACATCCCCCCACCCCTGGGTGTTCACTATTTCAGGAAAGTTCCAGCAAGTTCTCCTGTTTAGCATTATTTCCCCACATCAGGGCCATATTCATCCTGGGCACATGGATGGCTCCTCTGCTCACTTATTTCAGTCCTGAGTGGACAAAGAGGCTACTTGAACCCTTGGTGGTGAAATCGAAACTTTGGGTGGGCATTTCCATGGGGAAAAGAGAGACCCCTGTATTCCAATCCTGGCTGTGTCTGGGTCTAAAGTCCTCCAGTGGAAAATGGGGAAAGTATTACCACCCGCACCCCCACCCCCCAATATGGGTTGTTGGAAGCATCAAACAAGATAATGGGTGTACAGTGACGCTTCACATAGCAGCTGGCACGGAGTGAGTGTACTCTTGGTATCTGTTTCCTCCCCTCCTCTACCTCCCTGTCTCCTCAACTTCCTGACGTCCCCTGCCCTGTGAGCTGAGCCTGTCTGTCCAGAACTCTGGGCTTCTGTACACAGAGCTTGGTACTGGATCTGTGAACCTGCTCGGCAAAGCTAATCCAGCCCTCGAGCACCAGCCCACCCCACTGTGTTCAACAGTGCAGCGATGAGGTGTCAGTGGGCTGCAGCTCCCCACACGACTCATCCTCAATGCCACTTTCTCAGGAGAGAGGTGTGTTGGTTCCCCAGCTGCGAATAGCCTTGGAGCTGAAGATTTCCCCAATGTCATTTGATTATTTGATCATTGTCATTATTGAACACACACATACACAATCATGTGTTTTGGGCCTGGATTGTGGCATCTGGGAATCTTGGTTCAACAGAAGTGTTGGGTTAAGGGAGGTGGGTGGGGGAGCAGAAGAGGGGCCAGACATCCATCTAGGTACCTACGGTCCCTCCCCTACCCCCCCAGGTCTACTCACTAGTCCAGCCCTCCTAGCCTGGGGCTTACTTTGTGTCACACCTGTTCTGAGTGTTGTGCACACAAGGGTGAATGGGACAGAGTCCTATAAAGCCTGGTGTGGAATGGCCCCTGCTGACCTCTTAGGTCCTGAATTTCTCCTCCCCTCCCTCTCTCCTGCATGCTCCAGTCACAGTGACCTCCGGTTGAGGACTAGAACATATTCACCTCTTTCCCTCTGCCGCTCCCCGCCCCCCCCACCCCCATCACCTGCCCTGTTGATCTCTCCTGTTCTCCCTCCTTCTCCCCTCTCTTCCCATGGCTGGCTTCTCATCCTCATGTTCTTAACTCATATGTCACCTCTTTAGGGAAGTCCTCCTTGACCACCCTATCTGAAGAAAGTCCCCCTAAATTAATTTTTCCACAGCACCTCACTTGCTTCCTTCACAGCATCTATTTTAAGTATTTTAACCTATTTATTTATTTATTTATTTATTTATTTATTTATTTTTGGCTGCACCACACAGCTTTTGGGATCTTAGTTCCCTGACCAGGGATTGAACTTGTGCCATCGGCAGTGAAAGCCTGGAGTCCTAACCACTGGACCGCCAGGGAATTCCCTGTTTTAACCCATTTTTAATTTGCTTTCCTGTCCCTTCCACCAGAATGTACACTCCATCAGAGCCAGTTTTGTTTTGTTTCCTACACTATCCCCAGCACCTAGATAGTGCTGGTATTAGTAGGTGCTTAATAAATACCTGTGGAAGAGCAATCCTCACTTCCCCTTTCCATTTTATTGTCTTAAACACATTTTGCAGCCAGCCCAGTGGGCCATCCGGTTGACCCACCTTGGGAATCATTTCTGGGGCCAAGCCTCCTTCTCATTCTTTAGAAGTGGCTGGGGTTGGATCCTCCAACATGTAATGCCTGAGCTCCATGAGACACGCATTGCCAATACCAAGCCGAGCAGGCTGCTTTCTTTCCAGGAAGCTTCTTTCCCCTTTCCCTGCATCTGGTGGGGGAAAGTCAGGGAGGAGGAACTAGTCTTCACTGAGAACTTATTATATGATAGCTCTGTGAACTTGGGAAATTAATCTCTGTGGGCTGCAGTTTTCCCATCTCTAAAATGGGAATAACAATAGTAAAGGATTTCTCAGCCTCAGCACTATTGACATCTGGGGCTAGATGATTCTATGTTGAGCTGTGTGTGTGTCCCGTGCATTATAGGATGTTTAGCAGCATCTACCCACTAGATGCCAGTAGCAAACCCACTTATGACAATCAAGAATGTCTCCAGATATGGCCAAATGTCCTCCCTCCTCCCACCCCATTGAGAACCACTCCAGTAATATCTGCCTTATAGGATCGTTGATAGATTAAATGATATAGGTCATGTTAAATGCTTATGAATGTACCTGGCACAGAGTAAGGATTTAATATATATGTTTAAAATCTATTATTATTATTAACATCATCATAACATCGTCATACTGGAGGCCACAAGGGGTTTCAGGAAAGAGAGGGGCCTATAGGGAGGGAGGCAGGCAGGCCCAGGAAAATCCACTTGTGTGCCAAGGGTGTGCTGGAGCCATCTTGTCCCTGCTTCTAATTGCTAAATTTTCAGGAACTTTGCAAAGCAGTCGTTAAACATAGCCATCCTTGAAATTGGCCATGGTAGGAGTATTTACACCATGGGAATCAGCAGAGAGCTTTATTTTGGGGAGCCACCTGGCTGCCTCAGTGCTTCTTTATTAACACATTAAACGACAAGATCCTGTCATGGGCCTGATACCTTACTGACATTTTGAAATAGTGGTGAACGTACATGACATTTTGAGATAGCAGCAACAACTGTAATAGGATATGAAAATATCTATGATTTCTGTTGGTGACAAAGTCACAGGTACTGATTTGTTGCCCACATTCAGATTAGAAGGAACTACTACACTGCAGTTAGAAGTAGGAGAAAATAAAGATGTAATTTTTTTTTCAGCCACGACCCCCTCCACCGCCCCCCAATTCTATCCACCTCAGTTAAGAACCTCTGCTCTAGTGGACTCAGGGGTAAAGTATAAATGAACCTGGGCGATAGAATCAGACCGACCTGAGCTTGAATCCTAAGCCCTCCAGGTATTTAGCTGGACTTCTCTTAGTGTCCTTAATCTCTAAATGGGAATTGGAACTGCAGCGTTGTGGAAGTTAAATAAAAGGATATATTAAAGTGCTTTAAGAGGGGCCTGGCATCCAGTGGAGGGTGTGTGTGTGTGTGTGTGTATGTGTGTGTGTGTTGGGTTGGGAACTTTATAACATGCCTTGCACATCCGCAAGTGTCAGCAAAGACCTCCTAGTTTGTGCGGCAGAGGTAGTGACACCTCTCACCCCAGATGGCGCTCCTGGTTCATCTTTATATTAAGTTTCTGTCTGGATGAAAAATTTGCGATGTGTACACCAGGCAGAACAAATAGAATTATGACTCGCTTTTCACAAATTGTGTAGTGGATTTCACATACTTTCATGCTTGATTTTCCACTGTGTTTCAAACTGTTACAAAATTTTTTTCCCTTCCTTTGGGACAGTGGGGCGTGTGTCCCAGTGGTGGGGGGTTGTGTTTTCCCCACTCCATCCCTCCTTGCCTTCCCCGCGGCATAATGAGGGAAGTACCACCCTCGTCTTCCTTCCCCAGCCTGGAAGCTTCATTATTCCTCGGCACAGGACCATTTTTCCAGCTCATTAGAATCTGGAGCTAAGATAAAGGAGGGCAGAGCCATTAGGTAGCAATTTATATGTAAATGCAGAAGTTTCCAAAGAAAGAGTACGCTAGTGTTCTTCAGGAAGCATTCAAGTTGGGACTTTTCTGGAAAGTGGACACACACAAGCCCTGTAATCACCGCCTCTCTGCCAGGATCCGAGTATGAGGCCAAGGTCACACAGTGAGTGACAGGCAAGTCCAATTCTAAAAGCATAGGTGGACCCTGAAGGCAGTGTGCAGCCACTTTATGGGGTACCTCTAACGGCAGGAGGCACCTCTGACCAGCCTGCAGCCTCACAATTTCCTTACTTTAGTTTTTTCCAGCCTTTTCAGGCTCATCTTTTGGCTTGGGTTCTTGGAGCTGTCCACTGGGAAAAAAAAATGAGCAACCTAAAAGTTGAGAATTACATTTTATTTGGTGGACAAAACTGAGGACTTAAGCCCAGAAGACAGCCTCTCAGATAGCTCTGAGGGATTGCTCTGCAGAGGCAAGGGGGGAGCCAGGATATACAGAAGTTTTGCAATAAAAAACCAGGTAGTTGGAACATCTAAAGATTACTATTCATTAAAGAAAACCAGACATCTCAAGTTAATGAATTTGGCGCTTTTCTATGTACGGGAAGATTGCAAGAGTCTTCTCTGATTGAAAGCATTCCTTTGCTATGCACCTTAACTATCTAGGGCCAGAGTCCTGCTTTTCTCCATCCTGAATCCCCTCAGGGTGCACAGTCAGGGGCCGCTGCAGTGCTGCTGGCTTGGTGACCACAACATCCTTTGTTTACTGATATGGCAGGTGATATTTTTCATCCACAGAGCTGAGGGGAAAGGTATATTGTACACTCCACGAATAAGATTTAATTACACGAGTATACAATGGAAAAAAGACAGCCTCTTCAATAAGTGGTGCTGGGAAAATTGGACAGCAACGTGTAAAAGAATGAAATTAGAACACTTCCTAACACCATACACAAAAATAAACTCAAAATGGATTAAAGACTTACATGTAAGGCCAGACACTATAAAACTCCTAGAGGAAAACATAGGCAAAACACACTATGACATACATCAAAGCAAGATCCTTTTTTACCCACCTCCTAGAATCATGGAAATAAAATCAAGAATAAACAAATGGGACCTCATGAAACTTAAAAGCTTTTGCACAGTGAAAGAAACCATAAACAAGACTAAAAGGCAACCCTCCGAATGGGAAAAAATACTTGCCAATGAAACAACGGACAAAGGATTAACCTCCAAAATATACAAGCAGCTCACGAAGCTTAATACCAAAAAAGCAAATAACCCAATCCACAAATGGGCAGAAGACCTAAATAGACATTTCTCCAAAGAAGACATACAGATGACCAACACACACATGAAAAGATGCTCAACATCACTCATCATCAGAGAAATGCAAGTCTAAGCCACAATGAGGTATCACCTCACACTGATCAGAATGGCCATCATCACAAAATCTGGAAACAACAAATGTTGGAGAGGGTGTGGAGAAAAGGGAACTCTCCTGCACTGTTGGTGGGAATGTAAGTTGGTACAGCCACTATGGAAAACAATTTGGAGGTTCCTTCAAAAACTACAAATAGAACTACCATATGATCCAGTAATCCCACTCCTGGGCATATACCCAAAGAAAACCATAATCCCAAAAGAAACTTGTACCATAATGTTTATTGCAGCACTATTTACAATAGCCAGGACATGGAAGCAACCTAAATGCCCATCAACAAATGAATGGATACAGAAGATGTGGCATATATATACAATGGAATATTACTCAGCTATAAAAAGGGATGAGATGGAGCTATATGTCATGAGGTGGATAGAACTACAATCTGTCATACATAGTGAAGTAAGTCAGAAAGAGAAGGACAAATATTGTATGCTAACTCACATATACGGAATCTAAAAATGGTACCGATGAACTCAGTGACAAGAACAAGGACGCAGATACAGAGAATGGACTGGAGAACTCGAGGTATGGGAGGGGCGGGGGCGAAGGGGAAACAGACGAAGCGAGAGAGTAGCACATATATATACTATATATGACATATATATACTACCAACTGTAAAATAGTCAGTGGGAAGTTGTTGTATAACAAAGGGAGTCCAACTCGAGGATGGAAGATGCCTTAGAGGACTGGGGCGGGGAGGGTGGGGGGGACTCGAAGGGGGGGGGAGTCAAGGAAGGGAGGGAATACGGGGATATGTGTATAAAAACAGATGATTGAACTTGGTGTACCCCCAAAAAAATTAAAAAAAAAAAAGATTTAATTAAACAGTTACCATGCCCAGCACTGTGCTCTGTGTGTGTAGAGGATGGTCACTAGCAAAGGAGTCCTCAGGGCTTGGTCCCAAGCTCCCATATTCAGGTGTCAAGAATTAAAATGGAGGAAACTCAGAAGGCCGGAGCAGAACCTTTTCCGTGAAGCCAGAGAAAAGCGGCATCATCCCCACTTCAGCTGTTCTTCCCTGTGGTCGGTAGCCTCCAGCCAGCCCGTTGCCCAACCTCTTTTTTATTTTTGTTTTTATTTTTATTTTGCCGTGCCGCGCAGCATGTGGGATCTCAGTTCCCCAACCAGGGATCGAACTTGTGCCCCATGCAGTGAAAGCAAAAGTCTTAACCACTGGACTGCCAGGGAAGTCCCAGCCCAAACTCTTGACGATGTCAGAGGGATGAGGGAGAGAGGGCAGGCTGTTGCTCTAGGAGGAGCAGCCTCCACCCTCTTACAACTTCAGCCACCTGGCGGGTAATTTTCTCAGGCAGGAAAGGCACGCTCACCTCTGCCAAGTGTCCAGTTCTTCAATCTGTGCCATAGACTAGCTTAGCGCTGGAGACCTTGAGCCCGGCCCAAAGCAATATTCTCCCTCCTTAGGTGCGGGGTGAAGATGGAAGCAAGGGACTGGAGATGATGTGTGCTGGGGGAGGCTGAGCAAATCCTTAAACCAATAGGTCATGATTAAGAGTTTGATCTTGGTTTTAAGAGCAATGGGAAAGCCTCAAGGAAGTGATGTGGTCAGATTTGTGTTTTAGAAAGATGTCTCTGGTTTCCATAGGGAATGAGTAAGAGGCAGTGGACAGAAAGATGAGTTATCAGGCTGCTTCATTTTTTTTTTACATTTCTAATTTTGAAAGAACATTTATATCTTTAATATTTATATAAATTACAGTGCGAATATTTATACTCTACTAGCATTTACATAAGAGCAGATTTTTTTTTTTAAGTTGTTGTTGTCTTTTGCTTCAGTCATTTAGAAGAGAGCTATGCTGCCTGAACCAAGGTAGTGGTAGTGGAGGGGCTAACAAGAGGATGGATTTGATAGAGACCCAAGAGGTAGAATTGATAGCACTGGGTGATTGATTGGATGCGAGGGGTGAGAACAAGAGAGTGATGGTACTCAAGCTGATGGCTTGAACAACTGGGTGGGTAATGATGTCTGCAGTTTCCTTAGGCTGGGCTTGCAGGAGGAGAAGCAGTAGTAGGTTTGGGGGGAAAGATGATGAGGTTAGTTTTGGCCATGCTGAGTCTGATGAACCCATGGGACATCCAAAGAGAGATGTCTGGTTGGAGCACAAGAGAGAAGCTTGGGAGATATTAGCAGTAGATGATAGTTAAATTGAGAAAAGGAAAAGTCTGAGGACAAAATCCAGAGAGAAATGATGGGAAGGATGGAGAGAGGAAGATAATTTCACAAAGCTGATGGGAGAAGTGATGGCCAGAGAAGTAAGGGTGGGGACCAAGGTGTTGTAGAAGTTGATGGAAAAGAGTATTGCAGGGAGACAGGATCCACAAAATACAATAGTGGAGAGAGGTCAAATAAGATGACTCAGCAAGAACAGGGTTGGAGTGAGGTTGAGGGGTGAATGGGAAGTGAGGATGTGGAAACAGTGTGGATGACTGCTTCTGTCCCTCCCTCCGTTCCTTCTGACGAAAAGAAGGAAGTAAGAGTCACCTAGGAATCCTATCACCCTGGCATGACTGACCATTATCAACATTTTGGTTCTATGCACCTCTTCAGGTACCACTCACAGCATACCTATAGACACTTTAACGTAAATGGGATGATACACATCCTGTTTTTATCATAGATTTCCCCCCTTAACCCTGCATCAGCACTCAACCCCTATCTTAGCCTCTCCCTATAAGCTGTGTTAATTTAATATATGTTCTTCCATATTGTCTCTTTGCATATATAATTCCATACAGGGTGTGCGTGTGTGTGTGTGTGTGTGTGTGTGGGTGTGGGTGTGGGTGTGGTTTTGTGGGTGTAGGCGCGCGCACCATTGTTTTTTAAAAATAGTATATTCACACTTGCTTTTCTCCCTTAACAATACCTCAGTGAAATTCCTTTAAACTATCTGGAGGAGCTCTGATTCATCCTTTTAATGGCCACATAGTAGCCCATGGCATAATCATGCCACAGTTTATTCAAATGAACTCCTTACTGATGGATATTCACTTCGCTTCCAGTTCTTGCTCACTAAGAACAACATTGCAATAAACATCTTATACATCCCTTCTTATAGACTAGCACTTTTATTGCTATGGGGCAGATTCCCAGGAGTGAAATTGTCAGGCTGAAGAGGCTATGTTGTTTTTTTTTTCACTAAAATTTTATTCTAGAAAATTTAAAATACGTGGATAAGTTGAAAGAATTATACAATTAACACAGATGCACCTGTCACCTATCTTTACCATGAAACTTTTGCTGTATTTGCCCATGTACCACCTACTCCATCTTTTCCTTTATCAATCCATCTAATTTTTGGTGCATTTCAAGGTTGTAGAGTTCAGTACTCTTCACTACTAAACACTTTAGCATCATTAATTTTAGTTCAAAATTCACTTACAGGTATAATTTATATACAATAAATTGTTCAAATCTCAAGTGTACCTTTCAACAAGTTCTAAAAAATGCATACACTTCCGTATCTCAAATCCCAACTAAATTGGGAATATTGCCATCAACCCCAGAAAGTACTCTCATGCCCTTTCCCAATCAATCCCACCCCCGCCCCCAGACACAACCATGACTCCGATTTTTTCATGACCTATTAATTTTTTCTGTTCTAGAACTTCACGTAAATGAAATATTGTATAAGTACTTTCTAGTAAGGCTTCTTTCACTCTTCATAACATTTTTAAGATTTATTATATTGTTTGTACCTTTTCATTGCTCAGTAGTATCCTATTTTATGACTACCTCACAGTATGTTTATCCATTCTCCTGAGCTGTTTGAACTTTTGATGATTATGAATTAAGCTGCTATGAACATTTGTGTACAAGTCTTTTTGTAGACATATACTTTCTTTCTCTTGGGTAAATAGCTAGGAGTGAGATGGCTGGTCACAGGGTTGGTATATGTTTAGTTTCATGAGACACTGATGGATCTTTTCCCCAAATGTACTATGTTCCACTCCCCCCAACAAGATGTGAGTCCTGATCACACCACATTCTTAACAACAATCAGTGCTGTTAGTCTTTAAATATATTCATTTTGGTAAATATATAGAGGTATCTCATTGTGATTTTAATTTGCTATCCCCTGATGACTGAAGATGTTGAACGTGTTTTCATGTGCATATGGGCCACTTGTATATTATCTCTTGTGAAGTGCTTGCTAAATCATTTAAAAGTTTTTACCATTTTTAATGGGCTTTTAACTTTAGTATTAATGATTGTAGGAGGCTTTTAAAAAAAGTATACCCTGTATACTGGCTATTTGTCAGATATATATGTTTTGTGCATTTTTTCCAGTCTGAGAATTGTGTATTCATTTTCTTAAAGGTGTCTGTTGTTGAGCAGATGTTTTAACTTTGGATAAGTCTAATTTATACCTTTTTTTCTTTTATGATTATTCTTTCATGATTTTTTAACTATTATTGCTAAGGTCTCCCTAAGAAACCTGCCAAAGAAGCCTAGTCCCTAGTTGAGAAGGTCTATATTTTCTTCTAGAAGTTTTATAGTTTTAGCTTTTATGTTTAGGTCCTTGAGTCACCTTGATTTCACTTTTGTACAAGGTGTGAGAAGGTAAGGGTTGAGGGTCACTATTTCTCCATATTGGATATCCAGTTGTCCTAGAACAATGTGTTGAAAACATTTCCTTTCTTTATTGGATTGTTTTGTTGTTTCCATCAAAAATCAAATGACCTATAAATGGGGATATATTTCTGAGCTTCTCTACTCTGTTCCACTGAGCTATTTGTCTGTCCTTATGCCATTGCTCCAATGCCTTGATTAGTGTCCCTTCATAGTAAGTCTTTAAGTCAAGTTGTGTTAGTCTTCTCCCAATTTGTCCTTCTTTGTGGCTGTGTGGCACGGCTTGTGGGATCTTAGCTCCCCGACCAGGGATCGAACCCAGGCCCATGGCAGTGAAAGTGCTGAGTCCTAACCACTGGACCACCAGGGAATTCCCACCAGTTTGTCCTTTTTCAGGATTGCTTTGCATATTGCTAGGTCCTTTGCATTTCTATATAAATGTTAGAATCAGTTTGTCAAATTCTGCAAAATGGACTGATCAGATTATTGTTGGGATTGCATTAAATGTGCAGATAACTGATACCTTAAAAATATTGAGTATTCCAATTGAATATTTGGTATATCTCTCCATTTGTTTAGATCTTCTTTAATTTATTTCAGTATTTGTAGGGCTCCCCACCTCAAGCACCATGCAGCATGTAGGATCTTAGTTCCCTGACCAGGGATTGAATCCTTGTCCTCTGCAGTGGAAGCGTGGAGTCTTAACAACTGGACTGCCAGGAAGTCCAGTATTTGTAGGTTTTAATGTAATTTTAATGTAGTTTCATGTAGAGGTTTTTAGTGTAGAGGTAATGTCTTTTGTTAAATTTATTCCTGAGTAATGTTTTTTGACAATAGAGTAAATGAAATTATTTTTCTTATTTCACTTTCCAATTTTTCATTGCTAGAATATGAAAATACAATTGATTTTTGTTTATTGTTCTTGTATGTATAAGTTTGCTAATTTATTTATTAGTTCTAGATGTTTTGTAGATTTCTTAAGGTTTTCAATGTAAACAATCACTCATCTGTGAACAAAGACAGTATTACTTCTTTCTCCAATTTGTATACCTTTTACTTCTTTTTCTTGCCCTACTGTACAAAGTGGAATAGAAGCGGTGAAAATGGATATCCTTGCCTTATCCCGAATCTTAGGGGGAATATTTATTCAAAATTTAACATTAAGTATAATGCTAACAGAGGGTTTTTGAAGATGCCGTTAATTAGATTGAAATTTCCTTTTAATTCTGGTTTGCTGGAAGATTTTTTCTAAATGAATGGCTATTGATTAATTTTTTTAAAATGATTTTCCTGAATCTATTTAAATAAGTCTTTGGTTTTTCTTTTTAGTCTGTTAATACAGTTAATTACATTGATTGGCATTGCATAAGTTAAACCAAGCTGAGATTCCCAGGATACACCCAATATGGTTGTGATGCATTTTTTTTATATGTTATTGGATTCTATTTGCTAATATTTTAAGAATTTTTGCATCTATGTTCATAAAGAATATTGTTCTGAAATTAAAAAGATTTCTTTGTCAGGTTTATAATCATGATTATGTTGGTCTCATAAAATGAGTTGGGAAGTGTTCTTTTCCATTTTCTGAGTTTTTATAAGATGAAAGTTAATTCCTTCTCAATGAAATTCACTGGTGAAACCACGTGGAGTTTTCTTTGTGGGAAGATTTTTCTATGTGGATGTATAGGAAGGTTTTTGATTATTGATTTGATTTCTTATTGGATATGTGACTATTTAGATTTTCTATCAATTTTCATAAGCTGTATATTTCAAAGCATTTGTGTATTTGATCTAGGTTGTCTAAATTTTTAGCATAACGTTATTTATGATATTATTATTCTTTTAATATCTGTAGAATTTGTAAGGTTGTCTACTCTTTCATTCTTGATATTGGTAACTTGTGTTTTATCTCTTCTTGGTTAGTCAAGCAAGGGGTTTATTAATTTTATTGATCTTTTCAAAGAACCAGTTTTGGCTTTGTTAATTTTCTTTATTTTCTATTTTGATAATTTCTGTTCTTAAAAAAAAAATCCCCATTTCTACTACCTTTGGGTTTGCTTTGCTCTTATTTTTCTGGTTTCTTGAGGGGGAAACTTACGTAATTTATTTTGCATCTATTTGATTTTCTAATGTAAATATTTAAATTATGAAGTTCCCAGTAAACATCACTTTAGCTGCATCCCACAAATTTTGATGTATTGTATTTTTATTCATATAAAAATGTTTAAAAATTTCCCTTATAATTTCTTCATTGACTCAATGATTATTTATGTTTGTTGCTTAATATTCAAATATTTGTTTTTTTCTATATGCTAATGATTTAAAATTTAATTCCATCGTGGACAGGAAACGCACTCTGTATTACTTCAATTTAATTTTATTGAGAATTGTTTTGTGGCCCAGGATACAGTCCATCTTGGTGAAATGTATCATGAGCATTTGGAAAAAAATGTGCATTCTGCTGTTTTTGGGTACAGTGTTCTATAAATATAAATCAGATCCAGGTGGTTTATGGCATTGCTGAAGTCTTTAAAATTTTTAATGATTTAAAAATCTAGTTGTTCTATCAATTTCTGAGAGGAGTGTTAGATTTGTCAATTTTTGTTTCATGCATTTTGAAGCTCTATCATTAGATGTAATTATAATTTTTATGTTCTGATGAAAATGGACCATTTTGCCATCATGAAATGTCCCTTTTAATCTCTTATAATACTCTTTGTCTTGAAGGCTCCTTTATTTGAAATAACATAGCCTTCACTCCAGCCTTTTTATGCCCTGATTGTATGCTGTATGATACAGCTTTTCTCATCCATTTCCTTTCATCTATCTGTATTATTATATTTAAAGTTTGTCTTGTAGTTGGAATATAGCCTGTCCTGTTTTTGTTTTTGTCTTTGAATCCATTCTTACATTATCTATTAACTTTTTTAAAAAATTTATTATTATTATTATTATTTTTTAAGCTCTTTATTGGAATGTAATTGCTTTACACTCTTGTACAAGTTTTTGAGGTACACCAAAGTGAATCAGCTGTATTTATACACATATCCCCATATCCCCTCCCTCCAGTGACTCCCCCCCCACCCTCCCTGTCCTGGCTCTCCAAGGCATCACTCATCATCGAGTTGACCTCCCTTTGTTATACAACAACTTCCCACTGGCTATCTATTTTACAGTTGGTAGTATATATATGTCTATGCTACTCTCTCACTTTGTCCCAGCTTCCCCTTTGCCCCCGCCCCCCCCAATCCCGTGTCCTCCAGTCCATTCTCTGCATCTGCTTGTTTATTCTTGTCCTGTCACTGGGTTCATCAGTACCATTTTTTTTTTTTTTTAGATTCCATATATATGAGTCAGCATACAATATTTGTTTTTCTCTTTCTGGCTTACTTCACTCTGTATGACAGACTCTAGGTCTATCCACCTTATTACATATAGCTCCATCTCACCCCTTTTTATAGCTGGCTAATATTTCATTGTATATATATGCCACATCTTCTGTATCCATTCATTTGTTGATGGGCATTTAGGTTGCTTCCATGTCCTGGCTATTGTAAATAGTGCTGCAATGAACATTACGGTCCATGTTTCTTTTTGGATTATGGTTTTCTCTGGGTATATGCCCAGGAGTGGGATTACTGGATCATATGGTAGTTCTATTTGTAGTTTTTTAAGGAAACTCCAAACTGTTTTCCAAGTGGCTGTACCAACTTACATTCCCACCAACAGTGCAGGATTGTTCCCTTTTCTCCACACCCTCTCCAACATTTGTTGTTTCTAGATTTCTTGATGATGGCCATTCTGACTGGTGTGAGGTGATACCTCATTGTGGCTTTGACTTGCATTTCTCTAATGATTAGTGATGAGCATCTTTTCATGTGTGTGTTGGTCATCTGTATGTCTTCTTTGGAGAAATGTCTATTTAGGTCTTCTGCCCATTTGTGAATTGGGTTATTTGCTTTTTTGGTATGAAGCTGCATGAGCTGCTTGTATGTTTTGGAGATTAATCCTTTGTCCGTTGCTTCATTGGCAAGTATTTTCTCCCATTCTGAGGGTTGTCTTCTTGTTTTGATTATGGTTTCTTTCGCTGTGCAAAAGCTTTTAAGTTTCATGAGGTCCCATTTGTTTATTCTTGATTTTATTTCCATGATTCTAGGAGGTGGGTCAAAAAGGATCTTGCTTTGATGTATGTCATAGAGTGTTCTGCCTATGTTTTCCTCTAGGAGTTTTGGAGTTTTTCCTCTAGGAGTGTCTGACCTTACATGTAGGTCTTTAATCCATTTGGAGTTTATTTTTGTGTATGGTGTTAGGAAGTGTTCTAACTTCATTCTTTTACATGTTGCTGTCCAATTTTCCCAGCATCACTTATTGAAGAGGCTATCTTTTTTCCATTGTATATTCTTGCCTCCTTTGTCAAAGATAAGTTGCCCATATGTGCTTGGGCTTACCTCTGAGTTCTCTATTCTGTTCCATTGATCTTTTTTTCTGTTTTTGTGCCAGTACCATACTGTCTTGATCACTGTGGCCTTGTAATATGGTTTGAAGTCCAGAAGCCTAATTCCACCAACTCCACCTTTCCTTCTCAAGATTGCTTTGGCTATTCGCGGTCTTTTGCATTTCCATACAAATTGTAAGATTTCTTGTTCTAGTTCTGTGAAAAATGCTGTTGGTAATTTGATAGGGATTGTGCTGAATCTGTAAATTGCTTTGGGTAGTACAGTCATTTTCACAATGTTGATTCTTCCAATCCAGGAACATGGTATGTCCCTCCATCTGTTTGTGTCATCTTTGATTTCTTTCATCAGTGTCTTAAAGTTTTCTGCATACAGGTCTTTTGCCTCCTTAGGCAGGTTTATTCCTAGGTATTTGATTCTTTTTGTTGCAATGGTAAATGGGAGAGTTTCCTTAATTTCTTTTTCTGCTCTTTCGTTGTTAGTGTATAGGAATGCAAGAGATTTCTGTGCATTAATTTTGTATCCTGCTACTTTGCTAAATTCATCAATTAGTGCTAGCAGTTTTCTGGTAGAGTCTTTAGGGTTTTCTATGTATAATATCATGTCATCTGCAAAGAGTGACAATTTTACTTCTTTCCCAATTTGGATTCCTTTTATTGCATTTTCTTCTCTGACTGCTGTAGCTAAAACTTCCAAAACTATGTTGAATAATAATGGTGAGAGTGGACACCCTTGTCTTGTTCCTGTTCTTAGAGGGAATTCTTTCAGTTTTTCCCCATTTAGAATGATGTTGGCTTTTGGTTTCTCATATATGGCTTTTATTATGTTGAGGTAATTTCCTTCTATGCCCATTTTCTGGAGAGTTTTTATCATAAATGGATGTTGAATTTTGTCAAAAGCTTTTTCTGCATCTATTGAGATTATCATATGGTTTTTATCCCTCAAGTTGTTGATATGATTTATCACATTGATTGATTTGCATATATTGAGGAATCCTTGCATTCCAGGGATAAACCCCACTTGATCATGGTGTATGATGTTTTTAATGTGCTGTTGGATTCTGTTAGCTAGTATTTTGTTGAGGATTTTTGCATCTATATTCATCAGTGATATTGGCCTGTAATTTTCTTTTTTTGTGACATCTTTGCCTGGTTTTGGTATCAGGGTGATGGTGGCCTCATAGAATGAGTTTGGGAGTGTTCCGCCTTCTGCGATATTTTGGAAGAGTTTGAGAAGGATAGGTGTTAGCTCTTCTCTAAATGTTTGATGGAATTTGCCCGTGAATCCATCTGGCCCTGGACTTTTGTTTGTTGGGAGATTTTTAATCACAGTCTCAATTTCCATACTTGTGATTGGTCTGTTCATATTTTCTATTTCTTCCTGGTTCAGTCTTGAAAGATTGTGCTTTTCTAAGAATTTATCCATTTCTTCCAGGTTATCCAATTTATTGGCATATAGCTGCTTGTAGTAGTCTCTCATGATCTTTTGTATTTCTGAGGTGTCCATTTTTACTTCTCCTTTTTCATTTCTAATTCTGTTGATTTGTGTCTTCTCCCTTTTTTTCTTGATGAGTCTGGCTAATGGTTTATCAATTTTGTTTATCTTCTCCAAGAATCAGCTCTTAGTTTCATTGATCTTTGCTATTGTTTCTACTAACTTTTAATTGGAGTGTTTAGTCTTTTACAGATACTGTAATTATGGATATGATTTGGTATAGGTTTACTGTTTTATTATTTGTCTGTTGTATATCTATATATTGTTTCTCTGTCTTCTTTTGGGTTAAATAATTTTTAGAACTCCATTTGAATTTATTAATCAACTTTTTAGCTATACATTTTTGCATTTTTTAAGCAATTGCTTAGTGATTACACTATTCATTCTGAACTTTGGCCACATTTTACTTAGATGTAATACTTTACCTTTTCACACAAAATTTAACAATTTACTGCTACCCCCAAACTTTATGCTAAATTTATCATACATATTGCATTATAAATCTATAATACACTGGTATAATTTTTACTTTAAATGGTCAGGTGCATTCTTCTTAGAAACTAAGAAGGATATAATATTTTATATTTACCTATATATTTAATATTTCCAGGGATTGTCATTCCTTCTTGAAGATATGTTTCCATCTATGTCATTTCACTTCACTTGATGAACTTCATTTAGTATTCCTTGTAGTGCAGGTCTGCTGACAATGAATTATCTTAGTTTTTATTCATTTGAAAATGTTTTTTATTTCCCATCCATTGTGATGGACAGACCCTGAGGTGACTCCCTATGATCTCCACCTTCTGGTGTTCATGGCTTTATGGACCCATCTCCCCTTGAGTGTGGGTGGGCCCTGTGAGTTGCTTCTAACTGGGAGAATATGGCAAAAGTGATGGGCTGTCACTCCTATGATTCTGTTATATTGTAAAATACTCTGTCTTGCTAGTTGACTCTAGAGTTTCTCATTCATTTTCTGGCTCTGAGCAAGCAAGTTTCCAGGGTGAGAAATTGTAGGCAGCATCTAGTTGAGGATGGCCTCATCTTATAGACTCTAAGAAATGAATTTTGCCACTACCCTAAGTGAGTTTGAAAGAGGATTCATTGTTGTTAGTCAAGCTTCCAGATGAGGACTGAGCCCTGGCTGACACCTTGATGGCAGCCTTATAGAGGACCCGGTTGAGTCATCCTCTGATTTCTGACCCACTGTGAATTGATAAATGTGTTTTATTTATTTATTATTTTTAAAAATATTTATTTATTTATTTATTTTGGCTGTACTGCGTCTTCCTTGCGGCATGCAGGATCTGTAGTTGTGACATGAAACCTTCTTAGTTGAATCATGCAGACAGTTAGTTGTGGCATGTGGGCTTCTTTAGTTGTGGCATGCAGACTCTTAGTTGCAGCATGCATGTGGGATCTAGTTCCTCAGCCAGGGATTGAACCCAGGCCCCCTGCATTGGGAGCTCAGAGTTTTACCCACTAGATCACCAGGGAAGTCCCTAAATGTGTTGTTTTAAAACCACTAAGTTTGCAGTAATTTCTTATGAAGCAATACATTCATTTTTTGAAGTATATTTTAGTGTATTTAGAATGCTGGGTTGACAGTTTTTCCTTCATCACTCTAGAGATTATTCTATTGTCTTTTGCCCTTCATTATGTCTAATGGAGAGTCAGAAGTCATTCAAATCACTGCTTCCTGTCACATTTAATTTTTCTGTAGGTGCTTTCATGATATTTTCTTTGTCTTTGATTTTCAGCAGTTTGGTGTGATATATCTATACGTGTTTTTCTTTGTATTTTTTCCTGCTTGAGCTTGACTCTGTAAGTTTATAACTGTCACCTAAACAGGAAAATTTTGGCCATTATTTCTTTAAAAAACTTTTTTTGTCTCCTTCTCTCCTTGCCTTTTGGGACTCCACTTATACATATGTTAAACCTTTTAGTATTGCTACACAGATCACTGAGGTTCTGTTAAATTTTTGTGTGTGTGTCTTTTTCTTTCTGTTCTTCAGATTGGATAACTTCTACCTACCTTCCAGCATATTTACTCTTCAGTCACCTTCAGTCTCTTGTTAGGCCCATCCAGTGAACTTCCAAAAAGAATCCAAATACTGTGATAGAAGATATTAGTTCTAGAGTGTTCATTTGGTTCTTCTCTGTAGTTTCTATTCATCTGTTGAAATTCCCTGTTTATTCATTTTTTTGAAACATATTTTCTTTTGAGTCCTTGAGCATAATTATAATAGCTGCTTTAACATTATTTTGTGTGTATTGGAATTTCTGAGATGCAGGTGCTAAGACAGATTTATGGCATAGTAACACCTGTGAAAGGAAATGGGAGGATGCAGGCTTGGGCAGGGGGGGCCAACACATCATGATGTACACCTAATAACTGTCTCTTCCAGCCTGACAGGGGAGCTCTGAGGCAACAGTTGCCCAAGAAAGGAGTCCCTCATTGTGCAGAGATAGCTAAGCCCTCATACCACTTGCTTGCTCAGTCACTGACTGAAAGTCACTCGGTAAAGATAGGGCTAATGGTATCTGTTCATTTCTTTCAGCTTTAGCTGGTTGTAGTGGCTTTAAAATATGTGACCTTGGCTAGGCTGAACTACATTTTACAAATTCTCTTACTTGTGTATTTCCTGTTAATGTGGGCCACAAGAGAGATTCTTGTGGGAAATTTTGAGGGCAGAGGTGAAACAGCAGCTGTTTTGTGGCGCACACACATTGTCATCTGTCTGCTGACTCACCATGATGATGGTGAGTTCTTGCATATCCTTGAGTATCTTTCTTCTACCATATCATGTGAACACTTTCTCAGCCAGCAGTCCTTTTGTCTCCATGGTCTGTACAGGCTTTCCAGACCTTTCCTCAGTTCAGGGAAGTTTTCTTCTGGTCTGAGCTTAATTTTTGCCTTTTTTCCTACTCTTATTTTGGCTCCATTTGGAACTTGTGTCTTTGCATGTTAGGATTCCTGGATCTTTCCTCTAAATCTTTTATCTTTTTTTTCCCTCATGACTTTTACCTTGTCTTTTTTCCCTAAGCTTTAAGATATTTCTTACACTTGATGTTCCAGGTTTCTGATGCAGGGCTTAAAAATGACATCCTTTCCTTTAATTTGTATATGTGGTTTTTTTTTTTTTAAGCTCAAAGTTCTTATTTTTAAGTTTCAGTTCTTTTTGTGATGGGTTTTCGTCTCTTCTTTTAGCCTGCTATCATTTTTAAAATTCAGGTGTTAATTGGTCTCTTCCAGCTACAGTTCTGTTCAGTGACCATGTGGTCTGATTGTTCTACCTTATCCTCCTCTTAGGTCCCGCGGTTGGGCTGTTATCTTTCGCTGTCTGCTCCTTAGGGTTTAGATCTATCTGAGACATGCCTTTAAAGACGGGCAAAGGAAAAGAGTCTTTGGCCCTGAGGACCTGTGGTCCATGGGAGGCTCTCGTTCTCCTGTCAAGGCATCCAAAGGAGGCTTCTCTGTTCTCTGGTCTCTCTGAACTCTCCCAGACTTGAGGGTGGTTAACTTAGCCCATGCCAGTAAATTCCTGGCATTTCAAAGGTCAGGAAGGCTCAGCAACTCATGCAGAGTTTATAGATCCTGAAAGCCCAGTTTTTCCCGGGAGCATCCACTTTTGGCTCTTACCCCCGCACTGCTCACTAGTTAACTGTCCAGGAGGGAAGGAGTCTCACAGCGGTGATTTCCTTAGGAACCAGCTGTTACTCAGAAAAGGCAATAGCCTGGGGACTTCCCTGATGGTCCAGTGGTTAAGAATCTACCTTCCAATGCAGAGGTCAGGGAACTAAGATCCCACATGCTGCGGGGCAACTGGGCTTGCACGTGGCAACTACTGAGCCCGCAGCTTTGGAGCCTGTGCACCACAACTAGAGAGAAGCCCTCGTGCTCCACCTAAGACCCGACGCAGCCAAAAAAAAAAAAAAAAAGAAAAAAGAGATGGCAATAGCCTGGAGTGGGGATGGGAAGACAAAGGAGTCCTTTCAGGCTCCGTTATCTTCAGAATCCCCATGTCAAAGTATAATTTCCAAAATGCTGAAAACTTAACTTTCCATAAAGTGAGCATGTGTCAAAGATGTAATTAACTCCTTGAAATGAGGGAAGCAGCAAGATGGTAAGGAGAGTTCAAAAAAGTATGAGGCAGAAATATTTATAGTCACTCGAAAGAAAGAATGTTGGAATAAGATTGCTAAAGTACATGTAAAAGAAATCTGTAATTCTTCATCATTCCATTTACTTCTCTACAGGATAGAGTTCATTGGTCACTTGGTTTTCTAGGGTTAGCATCTATGCTTTCAAAGTTGTAAAGTAGCCTAATCAATTAGTAAGTATAGTAAACACCGCTAAAGCAGTGCTGTCCAAAAGAAATATGTGAGCCCCCAAAGTAAGCCACATGTTCAGTTACTCATTTTATTTACTTTAACTCAATGTGTTCACCATAGTATCATTTAACATGTGTTGTGGATTGAATGATGTCTCCTCAAAGGATATGTTGAAGTTCTAAGCTATGTTGAAGTAACTTCTTTTGGAAATACATTCCTTGCTGATGTAATTAGTTAGGATGAGGTCATGTTGAAGTAGGATGAGCCCTTCATTCAGTACGACTGGTGTCCTTCTAAGAGAGGCAGATTCCATGTGATGATACAGGCGTGCAGGGAGAAGGCCATGTGATGACAGAGGCAGAGACTGAAGTGATGCATCTCCAAACCAAGGAGCACTAAAAATTGACAGCCACCACCATGAGCTGGGAAGAGGTGAGGAAGGGTTCTCTGTAGGTTTCAGAGGGAGTGTGGTCCTGCTGACATCTTGATTTTGGACTTCTAACCTCCAGAACTATGAGACAACAAATGTCTACGGTGGTAAGCAACCCCGTTTGTGGTACTTTGTTATGGCAAGAAACTAATATAATGTGTAACATAAACATTATTATTATTATTATTTTAATTTCTTTTTAAAATTAATTAATTAATTAATATTGTATTTAGTGGCTGAGTTGGGTCTTTGTTGTGGTGCACGGGCTTCTCATTGCAGTGGCTTCTCTTGTTGCAGAGCATGGGCTTTAGGCACACAGGCTTCAGTAGTTGCAGCACGTGGGCTCAAAAGTTGTGGCTCGCAGGCTCTACAGCGCAGTCTCAGTAGTTGTAGTGCACAGGCTTAGTTGCTCCGTGGCATGTGGAATCTTCCAGGACCAGGGCTCAAACCTGTGTCCCCTGCATTGGCAGGCAGATTCTTAACCACTGCGCCATCAGGGAAGTCCCAGTAACATAAACATCATTAATGAGATATTTGACATTCTTTTTTTTCTCGTACTAAATCTTTGATATCCAGAGTGTATTTTACACTTATAGTTCATCTCAATTCAGACCAGCCACATTTCAAGTGCTCTGTAGTCACATGTGGCTGACAGCTACCATATTGGACAGCATAGTTCCCAGAGAGTCAGATAATGGGGGATGGGGCAACTGCTTGGCAACACCCAGCACTGAACGAACACAGTAATTTTCTTGCCTCATTTCCAAGTGTTGACCAATTTTCCTTAATGTTGTCTTCTGCCCACAACAGCTCTGAACTGATGGTAGAACCTAGTAGAGAAGGAGAGGCTAATAAAAAGGTAACTGAATCAGAAAAGGCTGTGAGTAGGGGTGTCTGAATTTTTGAGCTTAGGATCCAGGGTTCCTACTTGCCTGTGAGATACTTTTAGTCAAATTTGAAAAATGGGCCACTCTGTGTGGGTGAGTTAGAAAGGGCATGCATATCTGGGCATCTCTTGCCAGAGGGTAGGACTTGGAAAGCAAAGATGGGTTGGATTTAAGTTCCTACTGGCACCTTGGCTAAGCGCCCTTGTGTAGTGCCTGAGCTGCACAACCACACTGGCAGACCCCACCAAGAATGAGAACCAGCCTCAGAAGACAAGGTGATGGGAACTTCTCCCCTCTGGCAGGAAAGGAGGGTGAGGGAGTGAGGGAATGTTGCTGGGAACAGGACAGAGTGAGGGTATGGAAGGAAGTTGAGGGGTTCTGTTCGATGGCATTATTTTCACTGTGAAGGAGAGATGGGCTGAAAGTGAGTGTCAGACATTTGGTGGGAGAGGCAGGTCTGAAACAGTCTCCATGGAGAAGACAAGAGGAAAAGAGGACAGGAGATGGGAGGGCGACAGGGCACAACCTTTAAAAGAATGACATAGCCATTGAGGACACAACATAAACTGATTAGGACCAAGCATGTCCAAGATGGCAGATGAGTCAGCTTCCAGTAGACCGCGAGTCTCATTATATGCTCATTGTAATATATTAGCATATGCTGAATGACACATCCACAGGTGCCATGACAGTTCCGAGGCCAACCATAAAAAGCCAAAAAGTGACGGTGACCCAGATCCTGGAAATTTCCTCCCCTTCCCCAAAATACTTGGAACAATCCTCCCACTCACTAGCCTATGAAATTACCCAGCCTATAAAAACTAACCACTCCATATTTCGGGACCTCTTGCCTTCTGAGATGGCCCACACTCTGTCTATGGAATGTGTATCTCCCTGAATAAACCTTCTTTCACTTTACTATGGCTCGCTCTTGAATTCTTCCCCTCATGAAGCCAAGAACCCACACTTGGCATCCATCCCAGGGACTCACCTGAGACCTGGGATGTGACCATCCTCTCGTGCCCCACTCTCTTTCCCACAACAGACAGACTGGGACAAATCAGAAGACTATGGAGCAATGTCAAGATCTGACAGATGTTTGTCTGGAGAAGAAGGCAGGCATGACAGAGGTTAGAAAGTGAGCAGCAAGTTCACCAGGTAAACAGAACATCCCAAGGTGCAGACGTGCAGGACAAGCAGGAGGGAAGAAGGACCAGCTATTGACCAGACATAAGACAAAACCCCAGCAGCTTGCTTTCATCAAATAATGTATGCCAGCACCTCTTCCAAGCACTTTGCTAATATTATGTCTCAGTTGTTACTTCCATTGGGCCGATGAGAAAGGCAAAGCACAGAAAGTTTAAGCCATTTTCTCAAGGTCACACAGGCAGTAAGTGGCAGAGCCAAGATTTGAACCTTGGCCATCTGGCTGTAGCGGCTTTGTAGGAGACTGTGAGAGGACTTTCCCTCTAACTGTGAGAGGCCTTTCCTTCTACCAGAGGTTTCTATGAGGTCATGGAGTACAGTGATTTTTCAAAAGCCAAAAAGATAATGGTTTTGTTGAGTCAGGTCTAAACTTTCTGATGTCACAATGTTTAAAGGCCATGGGCCCACAGGGAGGATCTGGGAACCATGGGTAGGTCTGCTTTGTGCTCCAGGCTCAGAGACAGACCTGGGTGGCCCAGGGGACTGGAGGGTGAGGTCAGGGAGTGATACTCATCTTCTTTCATTAGTTGGGGAGGGAAGGGGCTGGAGGAGTTTAGACCTTGGAGTTTTATTTCTACATATAGAGCCTTTCATCTGAGAGAAACCATTTTTCCATTTTCATTATTTTTTAATTTAGGAAAACATGCCAAAACCAGCTTTATAATAATCTCAGTCCTCATTTTATAAAACACAACATTTCCACTGAAGCCACCAGCAGAATCACTTCTGTCAGCCACCAGCCTTGTAAGAGGAGTGAATGCATTTTCTGTGCCCATAATCACCCCTCTGTGGGAATGAGGTCGATTTCAGTGACTATCTAATAAAGGAATAACTCAGCATTAAAAAAAAATAAAAAATTCTGAATCCTTAGGAGCCCTAGAGGCAAAAAGGCAAAGGAAATTTGATCTGATGAAAACTAAAATCTTTTTTAAAGGAAACCTTTATTATTTTTTTTCCCCAAAACCACATTTTAAAAACAGTAGGTTGGTTTATCAACAAATCTCTATTTAAGGAATTGAATAAGGAACTGATTATACAGCTGGCAAAACCTCAGTATTCCAACACATTCCGAGATGGTCTAATTTAGTGAAAGGTCTGAATCAGTTTGAAGCATGTGGTTTCGTAGCTCTGACGGGCTTAATTACCTTCAACTCAGATGAAGCCGAGAAACTCATTCTTTCAGGTTGTGACCTCCAGAGCCTGGGGAAATTTGCAGCAACAAGCCGATAAAGATGGTTTGTAATTAGCATATCAATTGCGCAATATTAATCACCTACTTTCTCAGGTTTGTGCGTTTTTTTTTGTTTTTGGTGCCATGCTGCACGGCTTGTGGGATCTTAGTTCCCCGACCAGGGATCAAACCTGTGCCCCTGAAATGGGATCTCAGAGTCCCAACCGCTGGACCACCAGGGAATTCCCCAGGTTTGCACTATTTATTGTACAGGAGGCAGTCTCCCCTCTGGGATCTGGTCCCTGTTGGTGTTCCCACACTTGAAGAGAGTCTTAACCTCCTTTCCCCCAACTCCAGGATCACCACTGCACGTATAACATACAGATGTGGAGAATGAGGCTTAGAGAGAAGGGGATGCCTTACTTAAGGTTTCAGAGCTCAACTGCAGCTGGAACACATCTCCTTAAAACTCCTAGTCCAGTGCCCTTTGTAATGAATGTCAAAGCACTTGGTATATGGTAGTCTCATTATTAATACGAGAAGAGAATGTTTGAAAATAGTTCTCTGCTGTGTTTTAGACATTTATTGCCAGTTACTGATGTGGCTCCTCTATGTCAAAGTAACATGTATACAGCAGTCATTATGTACTAGGTATCATCCTGAATATTGCATGTTTCCTCAGTTAATTAATCCTCTCAACAACCTTATGTTCTATTATTGTCGTCCCCTAGTTTATACTTAGGGAAAGTGAGGTCCAGAGAAGTGATGTAAAATGCCTAAAACAGATTCCTATAATTTCCCATAATCCTTAGTATCTGTTATTATTTCATGGTATCCAAAGGCCAAAAGAAATACCTAGTAATTCTGTTTATTAAGTAGTTAGGTCCAAACAACTACTTATAAATATTTATGTCCTAACAGCTTAGTAGTTATTGGAAAAAATAATTCACACAAATTGAAAGAAAAAAATTTTATTCCATCTTAAATAAGCAGAATTACATAGTAATGGGATGTCTGTGCCTGTTGGGGTCTGCACATCTTCTCAAAACTTAGAATCAGGTGGGACATTGCCATCTTCATTTCTTGTTCCACATTGGTTTTTTGTTGCTTCATTTTTTAAAAATATATTTATTTATTTATTTGGCTATGCAGGCTCTTTGTTGCGGCACAGGCTTCTCTCTAGCTGTGAGGTGGGCTCAGTGGTTGCAGTGTGCAGGCTCTCTAGTTGTGACATGTGGCTCCAGCACACATGGGCTCGTAGTTGTGGCATGGGGGCTCCACAGTGCGTGGGCTCAGTAGCTGTGGCTTGTGGGCTTAGTTGCCCCGTGGCATGTGGGATCTTAGTTTTCAGACCATGGTTTGAACCCATGTCCCCTGCACTGGAAGGCAGATTCTCAACCACTGGACCACCAGGGAAGTCCCTCCACATTAGCTTTCACATTGTGTTTGTTTTTTTACTACTGCAACCACTGAAGACCCAGCTTTGCAAGGATCTGGTGTCATCAGAAGGAATGTAGCACAAATTAGTGTTGAAACTATGACTACCATGAGCTGTTGCTTGTGTGTGTCCGACAGATATCAGTGTGTTCCTCTAAAATGTTTAAGATAACCAGTGGTACCCCTGTGTGTTTGCTGCAGTGCCTAGGGGTGTCTTGGCACATAGTTTGGGAACTGTGGGCCAGTGAGGGCGGGGCTAGTGAAAACAGGGCCTTGAACCCAAGCAGTCTTCTTCCTGAGCCCATGTGTTTGGTACTAGGCTGTTTTGCTTACTACGTCGCATCCCATAGCCCTTACTCTTTAGGAAACAGACTTATTCATTCAGCAGACATTTTATGAACTGCTGCTCTATCCCAGAGCTTGGGCTAGGGTGGGGAATGGGCAAAGATTCATTTGCTCTAGGGCTTGTTTTTCCATCAGTTTGTCATGTAGGAAAAGAATTGCAATTCAGCTATAATAGAAGGACATACAAAATACCACCTTATCGAGAGAGGGGATCCTGAAGATGACTTGGGGTGGTACTGATGTAACTGCCATGAAAGCTTATTTAGGCTACACTGATAGAAATTTGGTTTTGGGAATGAAATAAGTGTCACCCATTTCATTCTGTGCAGATCACTCCAGAATTATGTTCAGGCTGGAGAAAAGACAAATCAGGGGTTACAGTAGGCATCTTGTCACCTCTGAAGGCTGTTATGGACAGAAGCACGAGGCATGGACCAATAATAAAGCTGTGATGAAGAACTTTGGGCAGAGAAAGTGCTGAGCACCCCGTCACTGGAGCTATGTAAGAAAGGGTGTGTGGTAGAGACCTACTTATGAGGGGCTGGGCCAGCTGGCCCTTGAGGTCCTACCCAACTCTGAAAAAGGCTGATTTTGCGAAGCTGTCTTCTCATTGTTCACACCTGTCCCCCTTGTCATTGACTCTGAGGAATCCAACATGCCTGTCACTGCCCTTGAGAGACTGCTGCTGTTGTCTTAGACATGGAAACTGGCACTGGAGGTTGACTTTTCTCAGTTCATTTGAACTGCATTAATCTGGGGATCCCAGCAGCACCTCCTGTCTGAGGTTGGGTGAGGGGAGGAGGGAGGAAGGGCTGCTGCCTGACATTCCTAGAGGCTGGTGGCACTGGCCCCTCGCTGGAGGTGGAGGGTGGGTACCTGATTCCCCTCACTGCTGCCAAAGTGACCATGAAAAATACACGGCTCACCCTGGCTCCCTCCTGCTCAGATTCCTCCAGAGGCTTCCCACTGCTTTCTGGATAAAGGCCAAACTTCCATATGCAGCACTGAGGATCCCTGTGGCAAGGCCTCTGCCAAACTCACCAGTCTCATCTTTCCCAGAGGCCCTGTGATCTAGTCATATTGGGTGACTCATAATTCTCTGAAAGGAGTCCCCTATGCCTTTTTCTTATGCTGTCCCCTCTGCCTGGTTTACCCTTTGTGGTTTGTCTACTTGGTAAATCCTATCATCCTTGTAGGTCTGGCTTAGTCCTTTCGTTTGTTGTGGAGGGCTTAAGATAATAGCCATTTATTTAATTCACAAATCTGTAGTTTGGCAGTTCAGGCTGGGCTCAGTTGGGTGGTTCTTCTGGACCAGCCTGGGCTCACTCATGGGTCTGCAGTGTGCCCGTGGGCTGACTGGGTCTGGCTGGCTTATGATGGCCTCATGTCTGAGATGTTGGGCAGGGGTCTCTCTCTGCATAGTTCTTTGTGGTCCTCATCCTCCAGGAGGGAAGCCCAGATTTCTTCACAGAGTGGATTCCAAGAGCTGACAAAGAGGACAAGCCCCACTTCTCAAGAGCTTTTCACATCTTTGCCTGCATCATGTTTGCTAGTGTCCTGTTGGCCAAAACAAGTCAGCTGACTGAGCCCAGAGTCAGAGCAGAAGGGCACTTAAAATAACATAGCAAGAAGGTGCACATATGGGTTGTGGAGGGGACTGCATTTCTGCAATCTTCCACAGCTAGGCAGCCTTCATGCCAAGAGGATCTGTTTGAGTTCACTGAGCTGTGAGCTCCCGGAGGCCTTGGTTTGAGATGCCTCGGTTCCCCCAGAGCTTTGCACAGAGCAGGTGCTTGGTAATTACTGACTTCTGCTTCAGTACCCACAGGACCAACTTGAGCCTTTGGTTCAAAGGAATGGCCAGAGAACCCAAGGTGGAGCGAGTTGCATGTTGGGGAGGATGGAAGGACAGACAATCTTTTACACATTTTTGCTCAGCAGCTCAGGGTTGTAATTTGTCCCAGAGAACGATCTCATCTGATTCAGCCACAGTCTGGTCTCCACCTTTAAATGTTGGGAACTGCATAAATCAGCACATTTCCCCCAAAGCAGAGTCTATATACAGCACCAACAGGCTGCTCGCCATAATTAGGCCTCCAGCAATGATTGTTTTTGCTCCCTGTGTTTTGTCACCAGCCTGCCCAGGGAAGGGGAGGGGTATGATCAGTGTTATGATGTTTATGTGCAACCCCAGTGTTTGAGAGGTCCCGGGCAAGTGTACAAATAGAGGCTCTGGTCTGGAGCCCATCCTCTCCTCTTCCATCCCCAGCTTTGTCCTGCACCATGAGTGGTCTCCCTTCATGCATATGGTCACCCCGCTCTGCATTTCCCATTCCTTTCCTCCCCCTTTATCCCCATGCAGATAACTTCCTTTTGACCCCCTGAGGCTAGGGATGCACACATTAGAGATAGTCCACTCTTGGGAGGAAAGACCAAAAGAAGAATTGATGCATGTCCTAGAAGCAGACTCGGGTCATTAGGCAGGGAATTCTGGGAACTTGGCGTACCAGCGTGGTCTAGGAATTGGGAGGGGCTACAGGTGGGCACATCCTCATGGACCTCCAGATTCCTTGCCCTCTGGGTAGGAGCATTGGCCATTGGAAGGCCAGAGAAAGATCCTTCGAAGTAGAGACTCAAGGCAGGGAGGCTCTGGTCGCTGGAGTCTAAGGGTGATACTCTGTGTGTGTGCAAAGCTGGAGAGGCACGGGGATCTCAAAATCTGACCCTGTCCCACTGCTAGCAGGACTGGGCCTCCCAGGGTTCCAAGAATCACCTGAGTGGAGCCAGGCCTGTTTGGAGTTCTGGAAGCAGCAGCCATCACTCCTGTTAGCACAGCTCTCTATTGAAATGAAAAGCTTTCACATCTGCTTCTATGTGGTCGTCACTGCCGACATGTGGGATCACTAGGAAAGGGAGTTTTGTCCCCTTTTGAGGGGGACAAGACAAGGAAGCTGAGGCTCAGGGAGGTGATGTGATTTGCCACGGGTCCCACACCTATCAGTGGTGGAGCTGGGCTTGAGTCCCAGTAGTGGACTCCATGTGCAGTGCTCCTGCTACCACACCTATCATTGAGTTTTAGAATAAATCTTAAATGTCTCAGTCTATATCACTCATATCTATAATTTATGAACACTCCCTTAATGATGGTGATTGATGCTGTGTCCGATTTTTTGCTGTTTTGAACAATGTGGCACTGAGCATCCTTGTACTGTCAATGTAGCACTCGAGGTTTGGGATAGAATTCTACTGCTGTTGTGGATAAAGTTACTAAAGCTCACTTTCCCGTTTCATGTAACAGGGGTAATAATACCATCTGTGTGAGATATTGAATAAATGAATGAATGGATGATTATAATGTTGGCAATAGTGAAGATGATGATGATGATGGTGGTGGTGCTGGTGGAGGCATCTGGTCTACCTGACAATTACATGCCTTGTTGGGTGGTCTGGTTTACTCACCAGGTGAGCTTTATTGGTCAGAGGCAGCATCTCTGCACCTAACATATCCTGGGAGCCCCAACAAGATTTAACTAGTTGAGGTTCAGAATTAGGGCTCTGATGGTCCACCTACGTCCTGTACTCTATCTACACTTGCGCTCTTGACTGTTGCTTTAAATGTCACCTGTGTGCTGATGACTCCCGGGTTTATATCTCTAGGTTATACCCTTTCCACTGAGTTTCAGAAGTATCCACCCATCCTATCGACTCAATCTTCAAAAAAAATTACCAGTTTTTCTCCATCTCCCCTACTATAGTTCAAGCCGTCATGCTCTCTCTTGCTCTCTTCCAACTTCTTTTTTTAAAAGACTTTAAAAAAAATTAATTAATTAATTGGCTGTGTTGGGTCTTCGTTGCTGCACGCAGACTTTCTCTAGTTGCGGAGAGTGGGGGCTACTCTTTGTTGCGGTGCATAGGCCTCTCATTGCGGTGGCTTCTCTTGTGGAATGCAGGCTCTAGCTGTGCAGGCTTCAGTAGTTATGGCACATGGGCTCAATAGTTGTGACTCGTGGGCTCTAGAGCGCAGGCTCAGTAGTTGTGGTATACGGGCTTCATTGCTCTGCGGCATGTGGGATCTTCCTGGAGCAGGGATTGAACCTGTGTCCCCTGCATTAGCAGGCAGATTCTTAACCACTGCTCCACCAGGGAAGTTCCCCAAATGACCTACTTCTCCTTCAATTCTTGATTGAACATTTAGCTTGTTTGTCTTAACTCTCTCTGGTTTTATGATAAATACTTTTTAAACAATACATTTTCCTCCAGGTATTGCTTTAGTTTATTGTCCCAAATTTTGACAGGTAGTACTTAGTTGCTTAGTTATTATAATTACTTTATTATTCCATAACTTATTTAGTAGTATATATTTAGTTTCCTGTTCATCTCTTCCTTCTAGAATGCAAGCTCCATGAGAGCAGGGCATTGCCTATTTTGTTCACTACTTGATTCTCCGAACAGTGCTTGACACATGGGTAGAGCTCAATAATCATTGGGAGAGTTCATGAATTCATTGAGAGAACTAAATGATAGACCAGTGCTGTCCAACAGACATAGAATATCAGCTGCAAATGTGAGCTGCATATATAATTTAAAAATTTCAAGTAGCCACATTCTAAAAGTAAAAAGGAACAGGTATAATTAATTTTAATAATACATTTCATTTAACTCACTGTAGTAAAATATTATTTCACCATGCAAATGATGTAAAATTATTGATGAGATGTTTCACATTCCTTTTTCATACAAAGTCTTTGAATTTGGAAATGTATTCTACATTTACAGCACATCTCAAATTCCAATTGGCCAATTTTCAAGTGTTAATAGCAACGTGTGTGTATTATTATTAGACAACACAGCTCTGGAAGAGGAGGAAGACTTGTTCCAGGGTCCAGAAGAGGCTTTTCTCCCATGGGCCATTTTTGTTGCAGGAAGTAATTCTGAATCAATACTGAATCTCGGATTTAAAACTAAACAGCTGTGATGGAATTAGAATATCAGCGTTTTGTGATCCCCAGTGAAATAGTGGATCTAGGTCATGATGGTCAATGGTTGCTGGCATCACAAGAAGGGAGGCCAGTTGGCATCTGCAGCCTCCTGATAGAACACAGCAGCCTTCCGAAGTAGATCAAAAGATCAAAATGGAATCTGAACAAATCTCTAGATTCAACCCCAACTGACAGGATCTACAACTCAGAAAGTCTGAGGAACATGTTAAATGATACCACAGGGATGAAACAAAGAAAATCCAGACTGTGGGAAATGTCAGGACAAATAACCAGTTTCTTTCAACAAATGAGTTGCAAGTTAAAAAAAAAACAAAAAAAAACCCCCACAAAAAACCAAAACACAACAACAAATGAAGGGGCAACTTATAGATTAAAAAAGACTCAGGAGACATTGAATCAGTTGTAACATGTAGACTTTATCAGGATCCTGATTAATAAATTATAGAAAAGCATTTATGAATTCATGAAACAATTGATGATTTGACAAATATTTGATGACATTAAGGAATTCTATTCTTTTTTAGAGAGATAACAGTATTGTGGTTACCTTGTAAGAATACTTATTTTTTAAAAATTATTTACTTATTTATTTAATTTATTGGTTGCATTGGGTCTTCGGTGGTGCCTGTAGGCTTTCTCTAGTTTCGGTGAGGGGGGTGCTACTCTTTGTTGCGGAGCATGGGCTCTAGGTGCATGGACTTCAGTAGTTGTGTCACAGTGGGCTCAGTAGTTGTGGCTCATGGGCTCTAGAGTGCAGACTTAGTAGTTATGGCACAGGGGTTTAGTTGCTCCCCCGCATGTGGGATTTTCCCAGACCAGGAATTGAACCCTTGTCTCCTGCATTGGAAGGAGGATTCTTAACCACTGTGCCACCAGGGAAGTCCCTAAAAATACTTATTTTAGAGATACATACATAAACATTTAGGTTGAAATGATAAGATGCCTGGGATTTGCTTTGAAATAACTTGGTACTAGTGGGTGGGAGTGGGTAAAGAAACAGCTAGATCAGCCATGAACTACTAACTGGAGAAGTGGAGTGATGGGTATCTGGGAGTTCATGACTACAGTTTTTGCGACTTCTGTTTATGTTTGAAGTTTTCCATGATAACATGCAGAAAAAGGAAAAGTAAACAGCTGATCTCTTCTGGACCCGGCGCCTCCTGACCCCGGCGCCTCCTGACCCCGCCACCACCTAAGGGTGAGGCTGGCTGGACATGAGCTGTACTCCTTGGAGGCACCAGGAGGTGGCGCCACCACTTCTCTGCTGGCTGCTTCTCAGAGGACTTACAGGGAAGCCCCCCAGCTTCCTCTTCCCGGAGGCTGCTGGGCTACTACTTTCCCATACAAGGCGGCGTGCGGGGTGAGGGGGAGTGGGTCCAGCGGGGATCTGCCCTTTCCAGTGTGTGTTCCAGGGACGCTTCTGACCTCCATCCTTCAGGGCTGTGGACACTCCAGATCCACTGTCTAGGTTGGGGGAGGGGCCCTGTCCTGGCCTTCCGCCCTGACTCATTGAACCCATTCTAGGCTCCTGAGCTCCACTTTGAGCTTGGGATCCCTATCTCATCTCCTCTGGCCTCCCCTCAACACCGGGAGGCTGCACTCCTGCTTCCACTCTGTTCACCACCTGCTGCCCCACACCCCTGCTGTTGCCGGTTCCCCCATCTCATCCAAGACTCCCCTTTCAGGGCTGGTCGGATGTCCCCTATTTCTGGACCTTGAGGTGCAAGGTGTCCATTTGGAGGCAGAACCACGTCTCTGGGCTTGGCCGTGGTACTGAGCCATGAGCGAGCAATGGACCAGGAGGCAGTAAAGCTAGGTCCTAGCAAAACTTCCCTTGAGTAAGTCATACCCCCTCTAAAAAATGCTGTGGCTGAGACTGTAGAACAGTGGTTTTCTAACTTTTTAGGGGTAGAACTCCATTTCCAGAGCCCCAGTATGTAAAATAAGCAGGAGTGGAGCATCCTGGTTCCATGTGGGGTACGTTTAATTCGCTGGCCTCCACACCCACCCCAAGGTGAAAACCACTGGGCATCCTCACCTTGGATTCCTTACCTTTCTCACTGGCTGTCAGCCCAAGAGTTCCTGCAAGGTGGTCTGAGACTCTAGTAAGTCCCAGCATTCCATTCATTCAATCATCCATCCATCCATCCATCATTCCATTTGTCCATCTGCCCATCCATCCATCCATCCATCCAACATTTACCAAGCTTGAACCCTGTGCTAAATCCCCAGTGAGGAAAGTTGACCAGGATGGGGACTCTGTCCTTATGGACCCACAGTCTGATGAACAGACCACACAATCTGGGGATTGCCATACCAGCAGGTAGTCCCAAGTTCCGGAGCACAGAGGAGAGAGTGACTGCCAGTTGAGGGAGCCAGAGCAGGTTTCTTGGAGGAGGTGACATTTGGGTGATCTTCAGGAAGCCATGTAGGGAATGAGTTGGAAGGGAGAAGGAGAGTCTGGAAGATGGTGAGACACTTTCTTTCTTGTTGCAGTCATTTAGAGGGGAGCCCCAAAAACGACAGGGGAAAGTGATTACTGCAGACTGTGGCTTGGGTGGAGGCTGTAGATACCCCGCTTGATGCTTTGGATGAGCATTTATCCATCGGGCCACCCACACAGATGAAGCAGCGAGTCACCACTCCTTAAGTGCCACTACAGCATGTCTGGAAGGAAATCCACTTCCCTCACAGAATGAAATTGCCAATAATTGGTGTTGCTGAGAACATGAATAGCTTCACGGGCCCCCGATGCAAGACTGAATCCTGAGTGTTGCTTCCAAGTGCTGGGAGTGCACTGGAAAGAAGGTGCCAAGATTTTAAAGCCCCCCTCCTTAGGCAGAATGCCTCTCCATCCACAAATAGAAACTTGCTGAGATTTTAATTAAGAACAGTGTACATAAAACTCACTGTTCCTAAGTAAACAAATATTAAGCAAGATGCTTCACTTTCGTGTTATGGGCTCTTAAGAGATGGGAAAAATCAGGACAGGAGAGGTGGGTGGAAGATATTGAGGGGGAAGAGGAAGAAAGACTCCGACTGAGAAGAAAATAGATTCCAGGTCAGGGAGGGAGAGAAGGCAGAAAGGCAGACATATACACTTCAAAAGAAAGAGAGGAAGAGAGGCAGATGGAAGGTTCTAGCTTCTCCTCTGCCCAGAGCTTGCTTTTGTCCCACTTTCTTGCTTAATAGTTTCCCATACCTATTAGTTGGAGACAGACACTTTTGTCGACTCTGTTTTCCCTTGGGCTTTGTAGCAGGCTCATTGCTGATTTGCTCACACCTATTTGGCAGTCACCACCCCTGACTGCTAAGGGTCTCCTGCTGCAGGCACCGCCAGTCTCCACTCGAGGGCTATGTCTCAGCCCTGGGTGCATGGGCAGGCTGGAAATACTGGTGTGTTAGCACCCCCGGGAGCAGGCTCGGCAGATGGGAGTTGGGGAATGACTGCCCAGTTCCCTTTCTCCTAGAGAGGGTCAGTTCAGAGGTTAGTCTACACCGTCTCCCAGAGTCCACAGTAGGATGGAGATCTAGTTGCCCACAGTGCTAATTGGACCAATAACATGCTATTAATCGGCTTCCATCTCTTCTCTGCCTTTCCTCCCCCCTCCCCTGCTGGTGCTTCCTGGGGTCACCTCCCAAATAAATTACTTGTACTTGAACCCTTGTCTCAAGGTTTGCTTCTGGGGGAACCTGACTCTAGAAAGGCTTTATGTATTAAACATTGATTTTGAGGATCTCATTATCCCTCCAGAATTAGGTCAAGCCTGTCTGTGACATGGAGTGACTAATATCCTTTTATTGTCAAGATTTTGAATTGAGGGCTTGTTTTCTTATTGCATTTAAAAAATATTTATTTATTTATTTATTTATTTAATTTATTTGGTTGTGCCAAGTCTTAGTTGCAACTCAGGGGCTCCTTAGTTGTGACATGTGAACTCTTGGTTGTGGCATGCATGTGGGATCTAGTTCCCTGACCAGGGCTTGAACCCAGGCTCCGTGCATTGGGAGCACAGAGCCTTAACCACTGCACCCCTGGGGAGGTCCCTCTTATTGCATTTTGAAAGTCTGTTTTTCCAGAAGAACAGCTTATTTTATTTTATTTTTATTTTTTGGCCACGCCGCACAGCATGTGGGAATCTTAGTTCCCTGAGCAGGGATTGAACCAGAGCCTCCTGAGTTGGAAGTGCAGAGTCTTAACCTTTGCACTGCCAGGGAAGTCCCATGGACAGTTTAAAAAGTTACTTTGAGACTCTTTAGTCAATTTGCGCTGCTATATCAAAGTACCATAGACCAAGTGGCTTGTAAACAACAAAAATTTATTTCTCAAAAAAAAAAAATTATTTCTCATGTTTCCAGGAGGCTGGAATTCTGAGATGAGGGTGCCAGCTCGTAGGGTTCTGGTGAGGATCCTTTTCCAGGTGGCAGACTGCCATCTTGTATCCTCACAGAGTGGGGAAAGAGCTAGCTAGCAGTCTGGCCTCTTCTTACAAGGGCACTAATCCTAATTAATTAATTAATTAATTAATTAATTATTGGCTGTGTTGGGTCTTCTTTGCTGCACATGGGCTTTCTGTAGTTTCGGAGAGCGGGGGCTGCTCTTCGTTGTGGTGCGTGCTTTTCCTTGTGGTGGCTTCTCTTGCTGTGGAGCATGGGCTCTAGGTGCACGGGCTTCAGGAGCTGCGGAGCGTGGGCTCATCAGTAGTTGTGGCTCGTGGGCTGTAGAGCACAGGCTCAGTAGCTGTGGCGCACGGGCTTAGTTGCTCCGCGGCATGCGGGATCTTCCTGGAGCAGGGACCTAACCTGTGTCCCCTGCATTGTCAGGCAGATTCTTAACCACTGTGCTGCCAGGGAAGCCCGAGGGCACTAATCCTATTGAGAGCTCCACCCTCATGACCTCACCACGCAAAGGCCCCACTTCCTGATACCATCACATTGGGATTAGGGTTTCAACATACGAATTTGGGAGCAGGGACACAAACATTCAGTCCATAACAGCAACCTTAGAGTTAACAATTGGTTTACTAGAAAATACCCGATGGTTCCATTTCCAGATCCCCAGATTACATCTGGAAGCAACCTTTGAGGTCACCTGGGAAGAGGTTCAATAGAGTTAAATGCATGAATATTCCGCTGTTTTCATTGTTCACTCATTCTTTCATTTATGAAGTAAGTTTTTGTTGAGCAAGCACATGCCATGCACCAGGCATCCCTGCCCCATGAATTTGCTGTTCTGGGTAGCTTGAAATTGGATTTCTTTCTTTTTAAAAAAAAATTCCCACCACCTCCACCCCCCTGAAATTGGATTTCTGATGGGCTTTCAGTTTACCAAACTGAACTGAATTCAATATAAACTGAGTGCTTCCGTGTGCCTAGCACTGTACTAGGTCCTGGGCAAACAGAAATGAATAATGCAGGGACCATATTTCCTGGAATCCTGGAAGCCAGAGGCTGAGATGGACATATAAACAATGGTGGGCATGTTTCTGTGATAGATGCACCTACACAGCCAATGGGGGCATGAAGGGGAGATGTATTCATTCTACCTTGGGGCCTGGGACGGGTCAGGAAGTCTTCCTGGAGGAGGAGACCCATGAGAAGAACCTGGGACATTTTGGGGAGAGCAAAGGGTGCAGAGGAGTGGCAGCACTGGCAGGACTGGGAACTGCAAATGGTGTAGTGAGGCTGTAGCCCGAGTGGAGAGAGTATGGGGTTAGTTTGTTGAGGGTGGAAGAGTTTTTGGTTTTAAGATCTGGGCTGTGCTGGGAAGCAGTGTTGCCCAGTGGCTAGGGCACAAACTCTGCCTGTGGGCAGATCAACATTTCCATCTCAGCTCTGCTACCTGCTCACTTGGTGGCCTTGGGCAAGTGAACAGCCTCTCTGAGCCTTAGTTTACTCCTCAGTATTATATTGGGACAGATGCCCTCCTGTATAGAGTTGGTGTGAGAATTAAGTGAAAGACACCTAGCACGGCACTGAGGACATAGAGCTAATAAAAGGAGATTTTTTTTGTTAATGATTTGCACCAAGATCTTCTGGCTGGGTGTTTTGTTTGTTTGTTTTGTTTTGTTTTGTTTTTTAAGCTCTTCATTGGAATATAATTGCTTTACACTGTTGTGCCAGTTTTTGCTGTACAATAAAGTGAATCATCTGTATTTATACATATATCCCCATATCCCCTCCATCCCGTGACTCCTTCCCACCTTCCCTATCCCAGCCCTCTAAGTCATCACCCATCATCGAGTTGATCTCCCTGTGTTATGCAGCAGCTTCCCACTAGCTATCTATTTTACATTTGGTAGTGTGTATATGTCAGTGCTACTCTCTCACTTCGTCCCAGCTTCCCCTTCACTTCCCTCCCCTCCGCACCCCACCCCCCACGTACTCAAGTCCATTCTCTACATCTGCATCTTTATTCTTGCTCTGTCACTGGGTTCATCAGCACCATTTTTTTAGGTTCCATATATATGAGTTAGCATATGGTATTTGTTTTTCGCTTTCTGGCTTACTTCACTCTGTGTGACAGACTCTAGGTCCATCCACCTCACTACAAATAACTCAAGTTCATTCCTTTTTATGGCTGAGTAATATTCCATTGTATATATGTGCCACATCTTTATCCATTCATCTGTTGATGGGCATTTAGGTTGCTTCCATGTCCTGGCTATCATAAATAGTGCTGCAGTGAACATTGTGTTACATGTCCTGGCTGGGTTTAAGAGGAGTTTTTGCTTTTTTTTTTTTTTGGCCATGATGCTTGGCATGTGGGATGTTAGTTTTCTGACCAGGGATTGAACCCTCGCCCACAGTAGTGGAAGTGCAGAGTCCTAACTACTGGACTGCCAGGGAAGTCCCAAGAGGAGTTTGTGTCTGTAGAATTGAGAGCCCCTCACTGGTATACATTTGCATCAACCAATGACCTGGGACTGAGGAACATCTTTGTAGAAGAGACTTGACAGCGCCCTGGGCAGTGAGGAGCAGGTTGTGCACTAAATTGAGACAAAAGGGCACCCCCTAAATGTGGCCCTCTATGCCCCCATAGGTGGGAGAGTGACATCATTTCCATCATCAGCATCATCCCAGTGGTTCCAGGAATTTATCTTTTGACATCTCTGGTAGAATCCCTGTCATCTTACTGAAGGACCCAGACCCGCCCCCCCTCAAGGAGTCATCAACGCTTTGCATTTGGGGGATGGTGTCTGTCTGGTGAGCGTGGGGACAGGCAGGACCGAGTGGCAGCACTCCAGACTTCTCACTCGCTGCAAGGCCCACGTCTCACCCTTTTCAGAAGCATCTGCGGAGATGTTCTTGGAGAAGTTGGAGACCTCCCAACTGCCCACCCATCCTCGTGTCGCTCTGCAAACAGGACTGGCAGATGGTCAGGGAGACCCGCTCTGCAGAGGGCCCAGAACATGGCTCTGCTTTAACAGCCTGGGGACATCCCAGCCCCATGAAGATTCCTTGGATCTGGGAGATGGGAGGGACCAGAGAGAGGGAGAACTAGGACAGCTGTAATTTGTGTAGATGGGGAAACTGAGGCTCAGAGAGGCAAAGGGAGTAGCTCAGAGTCTCACAGCAGGTCAGTGGAGAGGCAGGCTTTTGTCTCCTTGGTCTGTTCTCTCCATGCCCCTCACAGCCACTTGTCCCCCTCATCTAAGAGATCTGCCAGCCAAAAGGTATTGCCAGAATCAACCAGAAGCCCTGTCACTCACCTCAGCTGCATGCTCCTAATTCTGCCTCTAGAGAACAACTGTACTCTCATTCAGCGTTTGTCAGTCCATCCATCCATTCATCCCTCCCTCCCTCCATCTAGTAAAAAAGCAATGATGCTGTCTCTGCCTCAGACACTATTTATTGTTGGCTATACAAAGGTGAATATTGGGGTAGGGGTGTGAATTTGGGCTCCCCATTGAAGCAGGGAGGGTCTGGAGTCACAGCTGTTCCAGTGAATATTTCTCCTCTGATTTCTCCATAACTCCTCAGTTATCGAACCAATCGCCTCACCCTTTTGCAGTCTCTTTGACTCATAATCTTTTCTCTTTATCCTTCTCATAAATTTTGCCTAGTCTGAGATATTGTTGCTGCACCATATCAATGGGGAGATCAAGGATAACTTTTGGGGCCCAAAGTCTAACACAGTTCTGGTTTTCCAGGGAAGATCAGAGACATCCTCAGAAGCCAGAGGCCATGGAGAAGATTAGAGGGAACCAGGGATGCTAAACAACCTACAGTGAACAAAACAGCCCCCCACCCCCCCACCCGCCCCTGCAACAAAGAATTATCCAACCTAAAATGTCAGTAGTGCTGAGGTTGAGAGACCCTGTTCTAAAATAAGTCTCTGGTCCTAGCTCTACTTTGCAGCCGTGCTACCTTGGCAAAGTCACTTCATTTTTCTGAGCCTCACGGTCATACAGAATTAGTTTCAAGAAACTTTGTAGCTCTAACATTCTACCATTTTGGTCAGCAGACATTTATTATGGACCAACTACAGGCAAAACATGGTGGCATTTCCATAGAAAGCACCTCTCCTGTGGGAGAGGGCCCACTTGGCAAATACTTTGAAAATATGGTTGTGTTTTATATTGTAATGTGTAATGATTGCTTTTACAACCCTACATAAATAGTGCTATGTTTCCTTCCCTGCCCTTGGTGGAATTTAGAAAAACGATGCTACAGCACCATAGCTTTTAATTTTTGTTTATATGTCATAAATACATGCACTAATGAGGGCTTTTGGGGCATGAGCTTGCTAATTGGTGATGGTAACTCTGGGCATATGTGCAAACCACTGTAATCAAATTTTTCACACTTGGTTAATTGAAGGCAACCTTTTGTTTGAAAATTAATAAAATATTTATTGCAATTAGTTCTGGTCTACAATATATTGTTAATTAACAGTAGCTCTCTGTGACTAGCTGATCGAAGTAGAAAGTGCAGAGGAAATTGCAGGAGTAGAACAGGCGAGGGTCTTCCTCGGGCAAAAGTTTGGCTGTTGTCCTTAGTTTCTAAGCAGTTGTTGTGTGAAAATTGGCATGTCTGCAAGCGTGACCAACTCATCCCTGTTTGCTTGGGATTTTCCTGGTTTTAATGGTGAAAGTTCTGTGTTCCTGGAAGCCCCTTGTTCCTGGGCAGCCCGTAACAGTCGTTTAAAGACATAAGTTCTTTGACATGAGGACTTGTCTGTAGGGCAACCTCTCAACATGGCTTCTCTCAGAGCCAGCAAGGGAGAAAGTGAGAGAGAAAGCCAGCAAGTTGGAAGTCTCAGTCATTTTGTAACCTAATCTCAGAAGTGATATCCCAGCACTTTTACTATGTTAGAATCCCTAGGTTAGCCCCTAGGTTCAGCCCACCCTCAAGAGGAGGGGATCACACAAAGGTGTGAATACCAGGAGGTGGGGTCATCCGGGGCATCTTGGAGGCTGCCTCTCACACCTGCCACAGGGTAAGGTTGCTGGTTTATCCACAAGATCCCATTTCTGCTGAGCGAAAGCTGCTTCTGGGGGCTTTCCTGGTTTTAGTCCTGACAGTTCTGCTTCCTGGGAAAGCCCTCAATCCTAGGCAAACCAGAACCGTTGGTCACCCCAGCATGAACAAAGTCTGCTACATGGGCACAATTAAATCAGGAAACAAGGACATGCTAAAACCCCATGAGATGTTATGAGATTGTATACCTGGGTCCAAAATACTAACAGCTGAGATGCAAGATGGAGATGAGGTGGCTTAGCATCATTTGCAGAAAATAAATCAGGGTCTTTAGTTTATTCTGAGCTCAATTAGTGTCAACGGTTTGAATGCAACAAAGGCATTAATGAAAGCATTGCTAAAGGAACAACATCACAGCAGTAGGCAAAAGCTAGGACCATCAGATGATCAGTTGTCAAAATCTGAAAGGACTTGGCAGGATTTGAAAGGATAAAGCAGGATTGGACAAAAATAAGTTCTTAGCATGTGGAAGGAAACAGCAAAGAGATGGTACTGGTTGTCCCAGGCAGGCGAAGGGACAAAGGTCACAGGAGTCTAATTTTACATACATATTTTTCAGTTTATTAAGAAAAAATGTTCTTTGGGTGAATGTCTGAGACCCACCAGGAGCATCCATGTTGCTATGGTGATGCGGTTGGTCTACCAGAGGGAGAGTGAGCTACTTTCTGCAGTTGTCCACCAAAGGGGTTCCTGGGACAGAGGGGGACACAGACCTTTTAGTGTTTTGTTTTTTTCTGCTGTGACTTTTCCAGATGTCAGTGCTTTGGGAAGTGGATCTCAAATCTAAGTGTGCATGAGAATCTGCTGGAAGACTTGTTAGAACAGATAGCTGGGCTCCACCCCTAGAGTTTCTGATCCAGCAGGTCTGAGGTAGGGCCCAGGAATTTGTATTTCTAATAAGATACTGGAAAACTCTGATGCTACTGGTCCAGGAACCACTTCCCTAGGACAATGACACCCAAAGTGAACTTGCAGTTATATTAGAGGAAATTGAAACTTATCTTGTCAATTCACATTCATAATTTTCTCCTAATCCTGTCCCCTCCACCGCAAAAACAGCAGATGTGTATGTGTATGTGTATGTGTGTGGCCCTCTGAGTTTTTCTCCATTCTGACATCTCATAGTGAAAAGGCCCCCTATTAAAATCATCTAATTGTCAGGCTTCTCCCACCAACCTCATATTCTGATGCTGACATAATGTTAGATGTTCAAAAAAATTTTTTTCTTTAATTGAAGTATAGTTGATTTACAATCTTGTGCCAATCTCTGTTGTACAGCAAAGGGACTCAGTTATACACACATATACATTCTTTTTTAACACTCTTTTACATTATGGTTTATCACAGCATATTCAGTATAGTTCCCTGTGCTATACAGTAGGACCTTGTTGTTTATCCATTCTAAATGTAATAGTTTGCATCTACCAACCCCAAATTCCCAGTCCCTCCCTCTCCCTCCCCCCCTTCCCCTTGGCAGCCACAAGTCTGTTCTCTATGATGTTAGACATTTTTGCTTCTTTATGATGTCTGGCATCTCTTCATCAGAACTCCCTAACAGCAGACAATATGCATTATGGGTCTTTCCTTTCCCTAAACCCTGGCTGCACACTACAGCTCCTTGGGATTCAAAAATCCCAAAGTTGACCGCCCACTCAAATGAATTAAATCAGGACCTCTGGGGAGGGGGAGGGGGCATCACCACTTCAAAAACAAACTTTCTTAGGTGATTATCATGATATTGTAAAACCAGGGCTGTGAATACAGCCTCAAGCTCAGAACACATTCTCAGCGGTGGTAACAGGTCGCATTCAGAGGTAATTCTAGACCAGTGGCTCTCAAGCTTGGCTACACTTAGAATCACCTGGGGAGCTTTTATTTTATTTTATTTTTTTCATATTTTAAAAACTTTATTCTCTTCTAGAGAGTCATTTGTACAATCAGTTTTTAATACAACAAAAGATTTTGACCTCTAATAGACCTTATAAAGTGGTTTCCTCTGGTAAGAGAAATAATATACAAGCCATTCAAAAGATATGACTTTCTTAAGGTAAGGAACATATTCAATTTTTAAAAAAAAATCTAAAAGTATATTTCACTTATTTAGTTTACCTCAATCTATCAATAAAAATTTGACCCCTACACTTAATAGATTTCTTAGTGGTTAATTTCCAAAGTGATATGAGTTCTGGACTTTTACAAAATATTTTAAGACATATATTAAATGTATGTCTGTGTTCTGAAGTATGTTAGTACAGTATAAAGATTCAATTCATATTTTTCAGTATTTATCACCTAAGACAAACAACACTCCCACAAAAATAGAACTGGACACAACTGGAATAATAAATGGTGAATTTTTTAAAAAATAGAAAGCGTAATCCCAACTAGAAGAAGAAAATTGAACACATGGAGCTTTTAAAACTCACAATTTGGCCACCACCCCAGACCAATTAACTCAGACTCTCAAGGGATGGGATTCATGCATCAGTATTTTTTAATATTCCTCAGGTGACTCCAGTGTGAAGCCAAGGCTGGGAACCGCTGGCCTAGAAGTATCTCTGCATAGGACCTGACACTGTTCCAGTCTCTGGCAGGAGATGTTAAATGCTTGGCTTAGAGCACAGGGACTATATTAGGTCTTGGTCCAGCATCAAGGGGCCTCACCCCTGAGCTCAGAGACACCAGCACAGCCGAGCAGTGCCTGCTCCTTAGAAGTCTGCGTTTCAACTTTCTGGAGCCCTTTCTCCAAGCTTCTAAGTTTTAATGGTACCAACTCCATCCCTTGTTTCTCCAGCTGTCAAGGTGGTAGCTGCTCCTTGGAGATTCTTATTCTAGAATATCTTAGTGTTTGTTCTCTTCTTGCATTTTCAGTACCTAGTTAACACATCTATGCCCAGTTGACAGTTATTTACATTGAATTATTTCTATTAAAATAACTGGTTTTTGTCTCCTGACCAGACACTGACTGATACATTGAGATCTGGAGAAGAAAGAAATCTGGAAATGATATAGGGATAATTTGTGTTCTAGGACAAGAAGAAAGAGAACAAATATAACAGAAACAATATTCCGAAAGGAAATAGAAGAAAACATTGCCAAAGTGAAGAGAGAGTCAAAAAGGGTTACGAAGTAAATTTAATGGGGATTCAAAAAACTGATAGTGAGACATATGCTCTGATGAAACCGTTATATTTCAAGGATAAAGAACAATTATGATGAATATTCAGGCAGAAGAAGCAGGTTGTCCTCAAAGAAAATAAAAATCAGATGGCTTCAGCTTTTTAGCTCTGACATGAGGTTCTAGAAGAAAATGAAGCAATGAAGACAATTGAAGGGGAAAGAATAGGACCCATTTATGTATCTGATATATCAACACTATATATCATTAATATATTCTTGCTGTGGGAAAGGGAGAAAATACTTGAAGAATTACTTCATTCAACCAAGAGATGAATCAAAACAAAGAACTCATGAGAAAAGCATCTAGTATTCCTGGAAAGGAAATCTATGGTATGGTGGTGTGCTTTGTAACTATTTATATATAACATTAAATTTAAAAAACATGGAAAAATTAAAAAAACAGAATGGAGCTATTATAATTCTTAAAAATTATACATAGCAAAATGCCCACATAAATTTACTATGAAAGACTGAGACATATTCCCAGAGCATACCATTGGAAACCAGAAGATGGGGGTCTGGAGAGAGTAAGGACATATAAGGGAACTGATTTTATCTTTCACAAGGGGAGTCAACTGCTACTTTTTAGTTTCTGAATTTGATAACTTCAGAGATGTAAATTAAAGCATGTTATTTAAAGATATGAAAATAGTCACCAGCAAAACTGAAAATATTGTTTATCAAATTAGCAGAAGGTAGGAAAAATTGGAAAATAAATGTTTTAGTCTATTTTGGCTGCTATAATAAAATACCACAGACTGAGTGGCTTATACACAACAGATATTTATTTTTCACAGTTCTGGAGGCTGGAAGTTCAAGATCAGGGTGCCAGCATGGTTTGGTTCTGGTGAGGCCCCCTTCTGGGTCACAGACTTTATTTCCTGCTGTCTCCTCACATGATGGAAGGGGTGAGGGAGATCTCTGGGGTCTTTTTTATAAGAGCACTGGTCCCCTCACGAGGACTCCACCCTCATGACCTAAGCACCTTCCAAAGGCTCCACCTCCTAATACTATTATTTGGGGCATTAGAATTTCAACCTATGAATTTTGGGGGGACATAAACATTTATGCCATAGCAAACTAAAAACATTCTGTTTACCAAATTACCAAGGTAGGAAAAATAAGAAGAGATAGAACAGAAGCATATAAAATATAAAACAAGAAAATGGAATTGAGACAAAAGATCTATGTTGTGAAAGCAAAAGAAAAAAAAACCTAGTAAAAGAAAATGACTTTGGATTAGGACATTCCCTAAAATAAAATTATTAAGGTAGAATACTCAAAAATACACTAGCCAGACGCAAAAAAAAGAAGGCAGAGTTCACAACGCTGCTATCAGAAGAAGGGCAATTCAAGGTAGGTGTTATTAAATGAGACCAAGAAGGTCACTTGACAGACTGATGGAGTTTAATCCACAACCTTGATACAATAATTGTGAATGTAATGTAGCTTATAAATATATATAGAAAAAAATGGACATGCAATGAGAAATCGACAGAAAAGCAATTGGTGAGAAACTTGAAAGCATTCTTTTAATTCTTGACAGATTGTATTGACACAAATATAAATTAGATTATTGAGAGGATTTAAATAACAGAATCACTTGAATGATGTACATGGAGACCAAAGCCCTACCTCCCTGAGGTTCTGGAAGGGCGATTTAAGGGTCTTCCTCCCAGGTTCCTAATTGGCCTTTGTAAACTCAGTCCTGGGGTGAAAGGGAGCAGATCAGCAGATGGTGGGAAAGGCGGGGTTTGGAATCCCTCAGACCTGGGCTTCAGACTCAGCACCACGATTAATTGCTGTGCAACCTTGGACTAGACACTTCACCGCACTTAGCCTCTGTCTCTCCAGCTAAAAAGCCTGTAATATTTCTTCCTCTTAGAGAGTTCTGGTAAAAATTGAATGAAGCCCCCTCCAAGAAATGAGCAGTGCTTGACCATAGCGGATAAGCAATACGTGTGTTCTTGTAGGATAGTAAACAGCTGGCTTAGTGTGAACTTGATTATGTAATTATCACACAGCTACATATCCATGTGTGTTTGGTGGGGTCTCTCAGTCTCGGCATTACGATCATTTGGGCTGGATCATTCTTTGTGGGTGGGGGCTGTCCTGCGTACACTGTAGGATATTTAATAGCATCTCTGGCTTCTACCCACTAAATGCCAGTAGCACCCCCCTCCCAGTTGTGACAATCAAATATGTCTCCAGTCATTGCCAAATGTCTCCAGAGGGACAGAATCACCCCTAGTTAAGAACCACTGGAACAGAGAGAGATGTGGAATGCCCTCTAGAAGTGGATGATTTTTGTTTCTGGATGGTGAGATTTGGGGGAACTTTTTTCTTTAGGCTATTCTGCATTTTTGAATGCAGAATCTACAAAGTGTGTACAATAAGGTAGTGAATACAACACAATTATTCAATGTTTTATTATTATTTATTTTGTGAAACCAGAAGCCAAGCAGTAACCCCCTCTGTTCTCTACCGTGGCCCCTGGACCAACAGGAGATAGTCAAACGTCTTATGTGTGTGACTAGTTGGCATGTAATAAGAGTATAGTCAATGTGGGTTTTCTGTCCCTCCTTCAGCTCTTTACGCTAGGACAGAAGAGGTGATTAGTGCAAAGTCTCCTTCCCCAGGGCCAACAGAATGGAGCGGTCTTTATGCAAAGGCATTAACAACTTCATGATTTTATTTCAAATGAGCAGACATGCAATTTGTTGACAAAAACCTACCAAAGAAGCACACATTAGGCAGTAATCCACCTGAGCTGCTATGCTTGTGGCAAAAATCTCAAAGACCCCAAAAACGTAGCATCATCATGTTTACATCACAGCCCTGAAATGAACATGAGATGTGCTATTGAGACTGATTTCTCCATTATCCTGTCACGTTCTGATTTTTAAAAGAGATCAAAATTCCATTTTTCCTGAAGAAAGGGAGCCAGATTCGCAGATTTCATTACCAACTTAAAACAAATTGAGCAAAAAATTAGGCAGAATGCTTTTTTCATACACAGTAAGGCCTCCTTTTAAAACCAGCAAACATCTGTGCACTTAAGTACCTTCTGTTAGGGTCTAAGAAAGTCAGTTTCTTGAATATGTGTGAGTTCATTGACTTGCCTCACTTTCAAAAACTGAATAAAAGATGAAGAAATCATTTTTTATTTTTTAAAAAAGTAGGAAAAATGATACATCTGCCAAGAAAGTTTGGATGGGGCATTCAGATCTTATAATACACAGATGCAGAACACATCCCTGGTCTGGAACTCGGCCAGGCACTAGGGTAGCATTTAGGTTTTCTGTTCTGAGTTTTTATTTATTAATTTAAAAATCACATCTCATGCTCTTTTTCTAAGTATAAAAAAATATTTGTTCACGCTAGAGCTCTGCTCTCAAATAACAGTAGCTGTTGGGCATGTGGGGCTATTTAGATTTAAATTTCAATTAATAAAATCAAATAAAAAATTCAAGTCTTGAGTCATATCACGCATGACACATTTCAAGTGTCAATAGCTGCTCGCTACCATATTGGACAGCGCTGCTCTAGAGAATTTGGAAAATAAAGATGCAAAAAAGAGAAAGGATAAAGGACCTTATCCCTGAAATGTGATTGATTTCCTCTTGATCTTTTTTCTAGTACTTTCCATGTGAAATTTAAAAAGTTGTTTTAATTGGGCTACGTGTATGTATAGTAAGCAAATTCTTTGTATAGCTCACTTTCCACCTAACATTTTATCATAAGATGTTACCCATCGTAAAATACATTCTTTGAAAACATGATTTATAAAATTTTCTGCTTGGAAGGATAATTCTTATTGTAGGAAACTGAAGTAAAAGGGAAAGCAAAATTCCTCCTGAAATCTCTCCACTCTGAGATAAAAATCTTCAGCCTTTTGGTGAGCATTCTTTCAGATATTTCTTTGGGCATAAATACACAGATGGGTACAAAGTCAGCTTTATTAGGGATATTTCCACATCAGTGAATATGGAGATGCATTATCGCCTTTATTGGCTACAGATTATATCAAGGCACAGGTGTTATGTTTGACTCTTGTTGCTTCATCTGATAAATACCACCCCTCTTCCACAGAGTTCACCCCTTTCTTCTGAACAATTTTTCCTTCTTTTTTTCCTTCCTTTCTCTCTTTCCTCCCTCCCACTCCTCCCTCCTTCCATCAATGTTTTCTGTGCCAGGCACTCTGCTGGTGTAAGGGATAGAACAGTGAAAAAATAGTTAAGTTCCTGTTCTCAAGGAGTTTGTATCCTAGTGGCGGAGGCAGAAAAGACAACGGACACAGGAAAGAAATATTAATAAGTAACAGTTCAGTTTCAGATTAGGGGAAGTGTTATGAAGGAGCCAGCCTGGCTGATTGAAGCTTGGACCCCGAGTCCGGCTGGATGGACTCAGTCCTCTTGCTTCCACCTGCTTCCTGGGTGGCCCTGGGCAGTGGAAAAAGTAGGTGGCTGCCCCAGGAGAGGAAGGAAGCAGAGTGAAGTGACGGTCACTGGGGTTGGAGTGGTCAAGGCCACGGGACCTGGTCCAGATACTAACATTGCTCTAGTGGTTCTCACTCAGGGGTGACCTTGTCCCGCTAGAGGACAATGGACAATATCTGGGGAAGTTTTTGGTTGTCACTCCTGGAGGTGGGGAGGAGATGTGCTACTGGCATCTAGTGGGTAGAGGTCGGGGATGCTTCTAAACATCCTACCATGTAAAGACAGTCTTCACAATAACCATTATGCGGCTTAAAATGTCAGTGGTGCTGAGGTTGAGAAACCCTGTTCTAGAAGCTGCCAGTGTTACCAACCCAGATCCCTGGACTTGTTAATCAATAGGAATTAATGAGAGAGGCCAGACAAGAAATTCAAGCAAGGCTTTATTGGGACTCATGCTGCAGCAGCGGGGAGTGAAAACAAGAAACAGGGGCCATAGCTCGTTCTCTGAGGAGGGTGGGCTGGTTCCTCAAATGGGTGAAGGTGGGGGTGACTTGGCTGGTCAGGCTTGAGGTGTGTCTTGTGTGGTCTGCCCACCCCCTTGGTGGTGCTGTGTGCAGGGATCATGGCAGTATCCTGCTTTTGCTCCTACCTCCTCAGAAGTGGCAGTTGGTTTGTGGCCTTTTTGTATCTTATTGTTCATAATGGCCCTGACTGCAATTCAATTTTTGGTCCCTTTTGCAGTATTATTTATGCTGGAGGTTGGGCTGGGCTATATGTCCAGGTCTGTCAGTTAAACAACCCTGGGGCTGAGCCTGTTGGGGTGCAGGTGTCAGAGATGCTGCACGGTGGGTGCCCTGGAGCTGATGTCAGGCTCTGTAGCAAGACTGTCCTGGGAGGTTCCAGCTGCCTTGCCCAGGGAGGGGGATCTGGGTGAGGTGCTCTGGGCTCCTGGCCCCACCGGCTGGACCGCATGTCCGTGGGAGGCCACGGGGTGCTAGAGATTCCAGGCTCTTGTCCAGTGTCTGGTCCAGCTCTTACCTGGTGCTGAGGGCCAATCTGAAGTCCCGGAGGAACAGTGGGCTTACTTTGTTTCTGTTTGCATCATTAATGAGCTTGTATAAAAGGCGAAGCTTGCGTGCCAGGCAGTCGTGGGTTCAAATCCTGACTCTGCCACAAGCCCACTGGGTAACCTCGGGCAGTTGATTTGACCTTTTGAGCATTTGTTTCCTCCTTGGCAGGGGGGCTGGGAGGCTTGCATAAGATTAAGCATGTGACAGTGCTCTATAAACTGTAAAGCACTATCCGCACGTGAAGTAGAATAAATAAGGACCCTTGAAAAGAAGACAGAAATTCCCCAGGAAGTTTTTTTTTTTATTATTTTTTTTGGGGGGTACACCAAGTTCAATGATCTGTTTTTATACACATATCCCCATATTCCCTCCCTTACTTGACTCCCCCCACCTTGAGTCCCCCCCACCCTCCCCGCCCCAGTCCTCTAAGGCATCTTCCATCCTCGAGTTGGACTCCCTTTGTCCCCAGGAAGTTTTTGAGCCATGAATGCTGACCAGACCCAGCCTGGGAGGGGGACGCAAAAGATGCTCTGGATTTGAAATGTCACCAGAACAGGCTCTGCCTGTGATATTTCCATGCTGACTGCCCAAGGCTGAGTCACAAAGAGAACAGCTGGGAGGACTCGGGGCCTTCACACTTCTACTCCCAGCGCTCCACAGAAGGGCAGCGAAAGTTGGAGGTGGAATTTGAAGGAAGAGTCCTGCAGAACAGTGTTATCTCTCACATGTGGTTCCCTCTGTGCCACCCTAATCCCAAGGGCTGGAGGGTCAGGAGGCAGTGACGATGGGCTGTCCACCTGAGAGCCAGGATCTTCACTCATATGAGCTAGAATCAAAGCACTGATGTGAATAGGCGAGCCTCTTCCTTTTCACTTTGTTTTAACTGGAGAATTTGCAATTTGCACATAGGAAATGATTGCCTGCTTTTCCGTCTGAACAAGCATTAGTTTCTTTAGGTGTTAGTAGTTGCATCAGGGCAGGGCAGTCTATTGAATGTTCTTTTTTGGTTTCAGAGACCATGGGTCAGACAAGGCTTTGTTCCTGGGAGGCATTGCAGAAGCCGGGCCTCTTACTCTGATGACAGCACATTTTTGGACACTTTCTGTGTGCACAGATCTGTGCTCTGAGGGTCAGGACAAGTCCTCAAAGCTGAGCTGCTTACAGGCCACTCAGGGAAGTGGTGGATGGACACCAGGGTTGGTGACTGTGCTTCATGCTTTTGCCAGGTTTTGCTCTGTGCTCTGTCCCTGCATTGACTATGTGCATGTCAAATGCATCTGTCTATATCTGTCTCCCCACTAACCTGGAAACAACCACCTCCCCCACCTCTGTAGCCCTAGGCTGTTCCACAAGGTCTGAACACGGAAATGTTTGAGGGAATGTGAATACCTTCCCATATAAGGCAATTTGCTTTAAGCATCCCATGAGTTAACCACTCGTCCCTGGCTGGAGGAGTCCAGAGCAAACAAAAGCCAAACTTGTGCTCCCTCCCAGCCCCTTCCTCTGTTCCCTCAATCCATGGCCTCTAAGAAGGGATGCTGTGGTCCCCCAGAGGTCATCTCTCTTGGGACTGACAGGCAAGAGTTAGGTGTTCCTGGCTCTCCTGACCCCAATACCATCAGACGTCATCAACGCTAGGCTTTTATTTGTAAGGCAGATGCTGAAGCAGAAGTTGAAGGTGGCAGTTGATAGTGGAGAGTGTAGCTACACTTACCACTCAAAGTATGGTCTGTAGACCAGCCACACCAACATCTGGGATCTTGATAGAAATGCAACCTCCCGACACTGCCCCCAGACCTGTGGAATTAGGATCTTCGTTGTAAGAGGATCCCCATGTGATGTGTGTGCACGTTAGGGTTTCCTCTCTCCCGCCTATGGGGATCACGTCCCCCTTACCATCCTTGAGCTTGGATGAGCCCACACAAATCCACCAGCGAGTGGTCATGGACCGTTGTTGCTAAACTTGTAGCCCATGCCCATGGAAGTTTCTTCATCGTGTCATGCTAAGCTTCTGATTAATTATTGAGCCAGGTGAGCGTTCCCTTCCATCTCTCTAAAGTAGGTTGGGAGAAGCATCCAGTGCATTAAGCCCTCTCTCTCTTCATTCAAACCCAAGGTCGTCTCTAGTCAGGATGGATGGAGGGAGGTTTTAGCCTGGACCGGATGCATTCCTCCGTACTCCCTTAAGGATGGAATCTTTCCCGCACTCATGCCCCCGCTCAGGTGATGAATTATTGAAACCTGAGAAATGTGTATTTGGTCAGTCACGTAGGCTTGGGGGGCCCAGAGAGCAGCACCTCAGAATAGCCGCCTTGTCTTTCTTTGAGAAGTTAGAACAAAAGAAAAATACAAAAGTAATGAATTGGAATGCCCACCGCTGGGATGATAACATTGCATATCTTGTAATATTTACTTCGAGTGTATTTTGAACAAAAGATATTTATTTTAACATTTTAAACTTTACCCCTTTCCCAGAATCAACCGCTATTGTGACTTTTGTGAATAGCTGTGTTTCCTTCTGGGCAAATCTTTTAAAATAAATTGTCTTGAAACCTCTGTATTTTTATATACGTATTTGATATATTATAAATAATAGAAACATGGTATTGTTTTGTGGGAATGCATTTTGATATTTACATAAATTTGCCCTGGGTCACTTTACACTTTGTTTTTCACACAAGGCCACTTTTGACCTCTATTCTTGTTGGCAAATTTAGCTCTCATCCATTCATTCTAACTGCTGCAAGGTATTCTGTCATGTGGATAAGGTATGTTTTGTTTCTCATTTCCTTCTTGTTGCATATTTAGATTGTTTCCAGTTTTCCACCATAACCAGAAAAGCTGCAATAAGCATTCTTGCCCCAGATCTCATCGGGTGCAGGTGGGAGTGTTTCCTTGGGGGGCTGGCCACGAGGAGTGGGGATCATTTTGTGGTACAGTACGTGCACTCTCAGTTTCACTAGGTGTTGCCAATTTCTTCCAAAGCCACTCTAGTGATTTACGTTCCCAGCAGCAGCAATAGACGGTTTTCTCCACATCCTCTCCAATGCTTGGTATTATCAGAATTTCCTACCGTTGTTAGTTCCATGGGAGAAAATGGTATACCTCTGCAGTTTTTGTTTGCCAGTAGAAGTTCCCTTTTGGTTGGAAGAGGCCGTGGAAGATGGGGGAGGAGGTCTGAGCTGAGGTGAGTAGACTTAGATTCTTATCCATCTCTGCTGTCCACTTGAATTAGAGCTTGGGCAAGTCCCTTCCTCTCTCTTGTTGGGTTGGGTGGTCTCTAAGGGGGACATCAGAAAATGGGTAGGACTCTTCTGATCCATGGCATTTGGCATCTTGAAATGACAAGACTTACACGGGAATTTCCTCCACCATTGAGCACCTTTACTGGATGCTGGGGTCACCTCTTTTTTTTTCCTTCCTTCCAGTTTTATTGAGATATAATTGGCATACAGCACTGTATAAGTTTAAGATATACAGCATAATGATTTTTTTCATAAATTTATTTATTTATTTGTTTAGTTATGGCTTTGTTGGGTCTTTGTTGCTGTGCACAGGTTCTCTAGTTGTGGTGAGCAGGGGCCACTCTTTGTTGCAATGCGTGGGCTCTTCACTGTGGTGGCTTCTCTTGTTGTGGCTCACGGGCTCTAGAGTGCAGGCTTAGTAGTTGTGGCGCATGGGATTAGTTGCTCCACGGCATGTGGGATCTTCCTGGATCAGGGCTCGAACCTGAGTCTCCTGCATTGGCAGGCAGATTCTTAACCACTGCGCCCCTAGGGAAGTCCCTGCATACTGATTTGACTTATATACACATCATGAAATGATGACCACAATAAGTTTAGTGAGCATCCATCATCTCATATAGATACAACATTAAAAAATAGAAAAAAAATGGTTTTCCTTGTGCTGAGAACTCTTAGGATTTACTTTTAACATCTTTCATGTGTAACATACAACAGTGTTAATTAAATTTGTCATGTTGTACATTATATCCCTAGTACTTATTTATCTTATAACTGGAAGTTTGTACACTTTGATCACCTTCCTCCACCTCCCCTCCCCTCAATCTCCACCTCTGGTAACCACAAATATGATTTCTTTCTCTATGAGATTGTTTTTGAAGTATAATTGACCTACAACACTATCTTGGTTCCTGGAACACACACAATGATTTGATATTTCTATGCATTTCAAAATGATCATCATGACAAGTATAGTTACTATCTGGGGTCACCTCTTAGTAAATAATTCTTGAATTTAGGAAAAGGCTGCAGCATGGAAATCAGAAGAAATAGCTTTTAGTCTAGGCACAAGCATCTGCTTATGGGGTAGGCATGCATGGATGACCAGGTATTGACAGTCTGGTAGGGCTCCAGCACATAAAGGTCTATCTGCTCCAAGGCAAGGAGGTACACACCTGAGGAGCCCAGGTGGTAGGTCATTTTCCTGACAGTGACCAAGCCCTGGATTAGCTGTAAGACCCAGGCTCCAAGTACAGCTCTGGTCAAGTGTATTTCCTGAGGCTGACCCTGTTTGCCCTTGGCTCTGATTAAAATGGTTTTTGTGAAGTGGAGGAAGTAACTTCACCTAAGATTGAGTTCACCTGGCTGCTTCAGAATTGGCAGGAATTTGGCTCAAGCACTTGGAGACCTAATGGGTAGGAGTGTAGGACTTCCTAGGTGGTGCAGTGGTTGAGAATCCTCCGGCCAATGCAGGGGTCATGGGTTCTATCCCTGCCCTGGGAAGATACCACATGCATCAGAGCAACTAAGCCTGTATGCCACAACTATTGAACCTGTGTGCAGTAACTACTGAAGCCCACATGCCTAGAGCCCATGCTCCACAACAAGAGAAGCCACCACAATGAGGAGTGGCCCTCCACCCCTGCTCACCACAACTAGAGAAAGCCCGTGTGCAGCAATGAAGACCCAATGCAGCCAATAAATAAAAAAATAAATTAATTAAAAAAATAATGGGTAGGAGTGTAGAGTTGCCAGATTTATCAAATAAAAATAACTATGAATGGGACATGCTTACTAAAACATTATTTATCAGAAATTCAAACTTAACTATGCATCCTGTATTTTAAAAAAATATTTATTTATAAAAAGAAGTTTATGTATTTATTTCACTGTGCTGGGTCTTAGTTGTGGCATGCGGGATCTTTAGTTGCAGTATGCAGGATCTAGTTCCCTGACCAGGGGTTGAACCCAGGCCGCCTGCGTTGGGAGTACGGCCTTAACCACTGGACCATCAGGGAAGACCTGGTATCCTGTATTTTACTTGGCAACCATAGGTAGGAGGTAACAAGTCGCTCAATATAAGAAATAACTGAAGATAGGGTAGTCTAACTTGACAAGTAATGGGCATCTTGTTGCTGGAGGCATATAAGCAGGGGTTAAATAAAGCATCAGTGGAGATGCTGTGTGTGTGATAGAGTCTTGTACCCTCTGCTGCCATGCCTCCGAGGTGCTCAGTGCTGCTTGAAACAGCTCGTGGATGTCTTGGGTTGTGAGAAAAGGCAGGATATTGCCCAAGTCCTCCATGCCTCTCCTGTCCCCATATACAAGTCATGCTGTTGGCTGGGAACATCCTTCAAGCACTGTGCCACCATGGTTCTCAAAGTGTGGTCTCTGGACCGGCAGCATAAGCATCACCTGGGAACTTATCAGAAGTGCAGACTCTTGAGTCCCACCTCAGGTCCCCTGAATTAGAAACTCTGTGTCTTAACAAACCCTGCAGAGGATGCAGCTGCCTGACCAAGCTTGAGAACCATGGGAACAGAAGATTGGATTAGGAAGTTGATCTGAGATCTCAAAACCATTGCTTTGGAATTTCCTTTTTTGAGGGTGGAGTGAAGCTGGGAATTGCATTTAGGGTGAGGGTGAGGGTGTGGGAGGGGAGAGGTGGCTGATGGTTTGTGGGGTGTGTTCAGCACAGAAGGGAGGGTCCTGTTTGTAGTTTCCTCACATGGGAGAGGGAGGGAAGGAGGAAAAGAGAGAGAAAGTGGGGGCGGGGAGAGAGAGAGACAGCCAAGAGAGCTGGGTGATTGTTAAAGAATTGCATTTTTTTTAAAACACCTAATTAATTGGTTTGTTTTTTTGTTTTGGCCATGTGGCTTGCAGAATCTTATTTCCCAAACCGGGGATCGAACCCAGGGCCCCTGCAGTGGAAGGGCAGAATCCTAACTGCTGGACGGCCAGGGAAGTCCCAAATTGCATTTTTAAACAAAAGGATTCTAAAGCATTTTGGGAATCGGATATCAGGGAGAAAACTCAGTTTCTGCCTTCAAGGAGCTCACAGTCATATTGTTGCAGAAATCGATCCCACGAGAAACCAAGCACCACACTAGGAGTGTTGGAGAACTCAGGTTTATTGAGCCGGCGGACCCAGACTAGTTAACGCTCCAAAATTCTGGGCCCCGTTCTAGGTGAATTCTCTCCTTATATAGGTTAAAACACATAGCTACAATTGGCATTAATTGATTGGATTAATTGATTGGCTACTCAATTTCCTTAGGTTACAGGTGATTTCAGAGCACGGGCATTGCTAGGGGTTACGTGCAAAGGGTTTTCCAACAAAGGAGAGCAGGCATAAAGCTATGAATTCCAGATTTTTCCTCATCAGTATAGGGGAGACAGGTAGTTACAAAACAGGCTGAAACACAGGCAGCTGTTCGTGCTGTACAAACAAGGGCTGGGCGACATGGAGGGCTGGATTAATTTTGATTGGGGAGGGTGGGTCGTGGTGGGCAGCACGGCGCTTCACTGAAGATCTTTGAAAGACCGTTGCAGCCACAGGTGTGGCTTGCATGTAGAGATGGGGCAGCGTGGCGTGCTTGGGCAACAGGCTGCTTTTTCTCACCATCTGAGATGTCCACAGCTGTTTCAGGCCACAGGGTATGCCCTATCCTTGGAGGTGTGCAAGACCATTCTAATGCTGAGTGCAAGGGTAGCCTGTGTGACCTTCCAGGGCGGATCCCTTCTGGGGTTCTCAAGCTGCTCTCAGGGTCAGTGGTGGCTCATCTGGGGCTTCTAGCTCTGGTCCCCTTTGTGACCTTTCCCTCTCTCTCTGCACCCCCTTCCAGCTAAGTAACTCCAACTACACGTTGCTCATGGGCAGAAAAGAGTGGCTTTGAGGCATGCTTTATTTATTTATTTATTTATTTTTTAAAGAACTTTTATTGAGATACAGTTAACAGACAATAGAGTGTATTTAGAGTGTACAATTTGGTATCCCAATCTCGCAATTCATCCCCCCGCAACCCTCCCCGCTTTCCCCACTTGGTGTCCATGTGTTTGTTCTCTACACCTGTGTCTCTATTTCTGCCTTGCATTTCCTCTTTCATAGTTGTTAGTATTTGCCTTATGTATTGAGGGGCTCCTATGTTGGGTGCACATATATTTATAATTGTTATCTCCTCTTCTTGGATTGATCCCTTGATCTTTATGTAATGTCCTTTCTTGTCTCTTGTAACATGTTTATTTTAAAGTCTATTTTATCTGATATGGGTATTGCTATTCCAGCTTTCTTTTGATTTTCATTTGCATGGGATATCTTTTTCCATCCCCTCACTTTCAGTCTGTGTGTGTCCCTAGGTCTGAAGTGGGTCTCTTGTAGACAGCCTATATATGGGTCTTGTTTTTGTATCCATTCAGCCAGTCTGTGTCTTTTGGTTGGTGCATTTAGTCCATTTCCATTCAAGGTAATTATCAATATGTATGTTCCTATTACCATTTTCTTAATTGTTTTGTTGTTGTTTCTGTAGGTCTTTTTCTTCTCTTATGTTTCCCGCTTAGAGAAGTTCCTTTAGCATTTGTTGTAGGGCTGGTTTGGTGGTGCTGAATTCTCTTAGCTGTTGCTTGTCTGTAAAGCTTTTGATTTCTCCATTGAATCTGAATGAGATCCTTGCTGGGTAGAGTATTCTTGGTTGTAGGTTCCTCCCTTTCATCACTTGAAATATATCATGCCACTCCCTCTGGCTTGCAGAGTTTCTGCTGAGAAATCAGCTGTTACCCTCATGGGAGTTCCCTTGTATGTTATTTGTCGTTTTTCCCTTGTTGCTTTTAATAACATTCCTCTGCCTTTAATTTTTGTCAGTTTGACTACTATATGTCTTGGTGTGTTTCTCCTTGGGTTTATCCTGCCTGGGACTCCCTGCACTTCCTGCACTTGGGTAGCTATTTCCTTCCCCATGTTAGGGAAGTTTTCAACTATAATCTCTTCCAATATTTTCTTGGGTCCTTTCTATCTCTCTTCTCCTTCTGGGACCCCTATAATGCAAATGTTGGTGCATTTAACGTTGTCCCAGAGGTATCTTAGGCTGTCTTCAGTTCTTTTCATTCTTTTTTCCTTATTCTTTTCCGCATCAGTGATTATCACCCTTCTGTCTTCCAGGTCACTTATTTGCCCTTCTGCCTCAGTTAATCTGCTATTGGTTCCTTCTAGTGTATTTTTCATTTCAGTTATTGTGTTGCATACCTCTGTTGGCTTTTTAGTTCTTCTAGGTCTTTGGTAAACTTTTCGATCTTTGCATCCAGTCTTTTTTCAAAGTCCTGGATCATCTTCACTATCATTATTCTGAATTCTTTTTCTGTAAGGGTGCCTATCTCCTCTTCATTTAGTTGTTTTCCTGGGGTTTTATCCTGTCCCTTCATCTGGTACAAAGCCCTCTGCTTTTTCATTTTCTCTATCTTTCTGTGGCTGTGGTTTTCAGTTCCACAAGATGAAATACTGCTGATACTGCTTGATACTAATGTCTGCCCTCTTGTGGAGGAAGTTATCTCGAGGCATGCTTTAAATAAATGAAAGACAGCAAGGGAAAAGATGGAAGCATCTAGCCCAAGCCCTAGGTGTTCACTAGATGCGCTTTTGTAAAGAGCAGCTTGATTCTGCTTATCTGTCGCTATGGAGGGGTTCACAGCTTGTCTGGATCACCTTGTCTCAGCCCACAGGTCTCCGTGGGCCTCCCCGTGGGCAGCTGTATGGTCCCCATTCTCTCCTTTGAAAATGCTGCAGAGCCAACAGCCCTTGTGTGACCTGGCTCTGAGCAGGGGCTGGCGGCTGCTGGGTTCCAGGGGACTGTGAGTGCTGAGGCCATTTCTCTGCAACCACACTGGCTGTGGCTGTGAGCTGGACCATGTCTCTGGCAGCTGGCTGCTTGGCACCAGGGAACGTGGTCACACCGTCTGGCTGTCTTTACAGGCTCCGTCTCGGGAACAGAGCATTGGCACCATTGAATTTGGCTGTGGTATTTTGTCCAGGTTGTTAACAGCCTCATAAACATCTACCCTTCTTTTTCTCCCTGGTATTTCTGGTCCATTGTCATCACCAAATACAGGAAACCCTCACTATTATGACTGCCAACTTAGTACTATTTGTCTGGCACTTACGGTGTACAAAGCACTTCCACATACAATATCACACCTCTGAGTACATCAGTGTTCTTATCTATAAAATGGAAGTAAGGACTGTTAGCTACCAATATAGGCATGTGCTGAGAATTAAACGAGTTAATACAGGTGAAGCTCTTAGAGCAATGGCAGACAATCAACCTGAACTACTTTCACTTTTTTTTTTCCTTTGTAGCTTTGTTCAGCTTTTTTTTAAAGCTCTTTATCGGAATTTAATTTTTTTACACTATTGTGGCCAGTTTTTGCTGTACAACAAAGTCAATCAGCTGTATTTATACATATATCCCCATATCCCTTCCCTCCTGCGAAACAGTCCCACCCTCCCTATCCCAGTCCTTTAAGTCATCACCCATCATCGAGTTGAGTTTCACTTTTTGAGGCAGGAATGATTTCCCCCAAAGAATGGAAGGGGTTCCAGTCACTAGTAGTGTATGAGGATGGGGCGCTGCCTGGTTGCAGGCAATAATGGGGAGTGTTACCTATAGAGAGTTTAAAAACCAAAATAAAACCAATAAAGCCAGTCTGCTTTAAAAAATTTTTTTTAATTGAGGCATACTTGATTTACAATGTTGTGCTAATTACTGTGGTACAGCAGTGATTCAGTTATACATATATATATATTATTTTTTTTTACATTCTTTTCCATCATGGTTTATCATAGGATATTGAGTGTAGTGTTCTGTGCTATACGGTAGGACCTGGTTTATCCAGTCTGTTTTTTTTCTGTTTTTGTTTTTTTCTGTTTTAGATTTTTTATTATGTTTAAATCTAAACTCTTTAAATACATCCAAATTAAGTTTTCCTATCCAGTGTTTTTTATCATCATGATACGCTGGCAATTCTAAACTGTAGCAAACACTCCTTCACCCTGACATATTCAGTTGAACTACGATCTAGATTAATGTGGTTGCTGTCGAGTTTTGATATACGTGCAAGCTTCAAACTGACATATTTTAATCACTTATCCTTTCATAAACATTGTATTTTACATGGCATTTAATTCAAAGAATTCCCTGTTATACAGTCATCCCTCTAGATCTATGGGCTCAGCTACACATGTTCATTGTGAAAGTAAGTTCCTAATGATTCAGAATCATTCAAATTTGCTTTGGGCCCAACTCCAGTCTCTAACGCCTGTGGTATACATATTCCTGCATTTAAACAGTTGACTCAGTAGTAACAGTGATAGCCCAGGAATTAAATGGTGAAAAATGCTAATGTATTATTTAATTCCATCATTCTTTGTGACCATTTGGAGTTTTTATTTGTGTTTGAAATTTAGAACAGTGAAATGGGGTATTCATTGTGAGCTGGAAAACTTTGTGTTTGGTAAGTGCTAATTTTAGTTCCTACAGTAAATATTTTATTGAATCTGAATGATATATGTAACACTGAATTTCTCCTTTATAATTAAGTCAGCGGTTTTAAAACTAAAGAATGAATCAAGAAAGTAATGATTACTGATTATTCCATGATTGTTACTGGAAATAATTTTGCCATAGAGTGTGAGAGGGGTGTTAAAAATGACCCTCTGGTTATATAGTTAGACTGACTGTATAACTGGCTCTGGTGGGTCCTTTGTACACAATAGATCTCACTGAACACAGCGTGACCCAGAGAGAGGGCTTATTATTCCTGGTTTATGTTTTGAATTGATCTAATTCTGCTAATGATACAGAGCTCTAAAATACTGCTTATTCTCACACTCAAATTTACTCCCATTTTGTTTCTTCCCCATAAAATGTTTTAATACAAATCTAAGCTGGAAGCCTCCCCGGGCTGTGAAATGAGTTCACCCATCCCGCCTACAATTAAATGGTTTTGGCATCAGCCCCTTATGGGCCTCTTGCTGGTGATAAAGCCCCTCTAAATTCCCCTCAGTTATTTCAGAGGGCTTCTCTGCTGCCATCTTGTGTGTAGGGGGAGGGGTCTGGCAGGACCCTCTGTGGCTGTGGCTGCACTACTGCTAGGGATACTGGTGAGAAGCCTGTCCTGGGGACAGGGATGTCTTTGTTGCTGATGACCATGAATCCCCCTCACTGGCCTCCTGGGGTCCACCCCCCTCATTCCCTTGAATGAAGGTGTGAGGTTGGAGGGTTGCTTTTGCAGCCCACAGACCCAAGCACTACTGCGGAGACCCCAGAAGCTTCTGGCTGTCCTTCATGGGGCAGGGTCAGTGCAGCCCTCAGCAGCTGGTACCTCCAGGCATCCATAAGGTTTGGAATCCTGGCCAAATTTCCTCTTTGGCCTGAGAGGGAGAGGACATCCTTTGGTTGCCCAGTCTGAGATGCCCTAATATCCTGCCCCTCGCTTCTAAGGGCCTTGTGAGCAGCTGGAAATCACACCTCAGCTGGTTCCCATGATCATGGCAGAGACACCTATGCCCTTCAGGGGAAATCCTTCCCCCACCCACAGGGGTTCACCTGGCCCCGAGCTCTGACAATAACCACCGAAGTACTCAGCACATTCCCCCAAGTCTGGCTTGTTCCATCTTAAATACTGCATCACATACAACATGCAAGCTGTGTGGACTCTCAGCTACCGTCAGCCCCTCCCTCCTGGGCTCACCCCAGCCTTCCTTTTCCAGCCTTCTACTGCCTCCCTGGGGTGCAGGACCCTTCCTGCACTGGATCTCTGTGTTTCTTCTTCTCAGTCCCGGGGAGGATTATCTTCATGGCTGGTGGGGTGGAGGACATTTGGCCGTGCTCCTCTCACACATTTGTTTATGTCCCCCAAGGACACAGGCTCGTGGAGACCCAAATCAGGCATGTGTCTTTTTTCTGCTTCCCCCACCTGGGTCACACCCTGCCCTTTCTCTTAGGCAGTGAACTCAGAGACTGGGTGGCTTGAATTGGGGTGGGAGGAAGGAAGGGGAGAAAGCAAAAGAGTGAACTACAAGGAGGGAAAATAAAACATCAACTAATATCTCAGAAGTGCTCTCCCGGTCATCCCATTTCTCATAGCCCACTGGCTAATCCCATTTTTTTTTAAGTTTATAAAATGTGTTACTGTCCAATTTTGTGTAAATTACCACACACTCAGGGGCTTAAAACAATGCAAATTTATCCTCATAGCTCTGGAGGTCGGAGGTGTGGAATGGGTTTCACTGGGAGAAATCAAGGTGTCAGCAGGGATGTGTTCCTTCTGGAGGTTCTAGGGGAGAATCCCTTCCCTTCTGTGTCCTTTTCCATCTTCTAGAGGCTGCCCACATGCCTTGGCTTATGGCTCTTTCCTCCAGCTTCAAAGCCAGCAGGGTAGCGTCTTTATGTCTCTGTGATTCTGACCTCCTGACCCTCCTGCCACCCTCTTCCACTAATAGGGATTCTTGGGATTACATTGGGCCCACCTGGACAATCTAGATTACTCTTCCCATCTCATAATTCTTAACTTAATTCTTAGTCACATCTGCAAAGTCTCTTTTGCCATGTAAGGTCATATATTCATAGGTTCTGGGAAGGAGGACGTGGACATCTTTGGGGGGCATTATTCTTCCCACCACATGTTCCATGTCTCACAGGGGCATTGGAAGGATGTGTGTGTGGGGGGATGTGCATGTGGACACATAGCTGGCACATCCTAATGTGAGTTTCTTTTCCTACCTGAGGGTCTGATTCTGAGGAGGAGCCTGCTTCCTGATGAGGGTCCCCCTGGAAAACACAGGTAGACCAGAAGGTGGCCCTTATCGAACTTGAGCCATCCTGCAGCAGGAGCTGTCAGTGCCTACCTCCCTCCTCAAACCCTCTTCCCAATAGAGGTCAGGTCACCTGCAGTTTCAGTGGGCAGTTCTCATCCTCAGTGATGGCATCCTACCACAAGCACAGGTGTCTCTCTGCCCGATGTCTTTCTTGGGCTCAGCCTTTGGTGGCATAGCCTGGCAATGCCAGGGAGTTGACCCCAGGAGTAACCCTGCACCAAGGAGGGACAGGAGTTGGTGGATATATCTGTGTTCTGTGGCTGCTGTAACAAATTTCTGTAAACTGGGTGGCATAAAACAACAGAAATTTCTTTTCTCGTGATTCTTGAGGCCAGAAGTCTGAAATCATGGTGTTGGCAGGGACTGGCTCCCTCCAAAGGCCCTAGGGGAGAATCCTGTCTGACTCTTTGAGTTCCCGGTGGCTCCTGGTTTTCCTTGGCCTGTGACTGCATCACTCCAATCTCTGCCTTCAACTTCACATGGTCTTTTCCTTTTCTCTCTGTGCATCTAAGGATGCTTATCATTGGATTTAGGTCCCACCTGGGTAATCCAGGGTGCTCTCATTTCAAGATCCTTAATTATAGAGATGGACACTCTTTTTCCAATTAAGGTCACATTCATACGTTCTGGGGATTAGGATGTGGATATCTTTTTGAGGGACATCATTCAACCACTCCAGTGAATGAACACATGGCTTCCTTGCCCCTTGGAGACACTTCTCAGGTGTGTGCTACACAGTCTCCTAGAGAGTTCCGAGTCAGGTTGAGCTCCACCTGCCCAGTGTCTGACCTGCTCAATAATGTAGACTTTACTGTCTTCACTCCCCTGTCTCTCTCCCCCACTTCTTCACTGTGCTTCCTTGGATTGCCTCCTGAATTGACTGCCTGCCCCCAAGTTCTTGTCTCAGGGTCTCCTTTTGGGGAAACCCAAACTAAGATCTAGCCCCTCACTTCTAAGGCCCTCGTGAGCAGCTGGAAATCACACCTCAGCTGGTTCCCAGGCATGGTTTGTCTAGGGCCACCTTGTGCTTCCAATTCCTGGTTGATCTTTCTCTCAGATACTCCCTGGTCAGTCCTCCAGTCTTCCTGGTCTGTTCCCTCCTCCATCACATTGCCTGTGCAATTCCACAACCTCATCTCTATCTCCTGGAGATCCCCGGCTGACGTGCAGCCTCAGCAGAGGGGAAGTAATTGCAAAGGAACCTGCTGCCCAGATACTGGAGAAAGTATCACAGTCAGCATGTGGCTTAATTGAATTAAAGAAAAAAAGTCCTGCCCCACCTCCACAGTAACTCATCGCCCTTGACAGGATGCAGATAGAGCTCATCACAGAAGCAAGAGTTAAGGCCAAGAGGATTGCTGGGCCACAGGCTTGGCTCTAGGAAGCTCCTGACTCCAACAGGGGAGGAGCTGAGTGCTTGGGACCCTGCCCAGAGCTCAGAGACATAAGCAGTCTCTTGACCTAGGGGTAAAAAAAAGAGGGTGTTTTGCGGGTGAAGAGGTAAGGGCTTTGGCCCTGAGATGTAGAGTATGACCCAGCAGGAAGGTCTGACTGAGACAGTCCTCTGCTTGGGACCAGTAGGGTAAGAGAGCTGCAAAAGGCTGGGCAGAGGTGATGGGGAGGTGCTCTCACTCCTCCCAGGGAGAAGCTGACCATCCTATAGGTCACCGTCAAGGACAGTGATTGGGTCCTGGGAGCTGTGGGCAAGGCTGCAGTAGGGTGTGCACGTCAGCCACTCCTTCCTTCCTGAGGAGGTGCTCTCAGGCCAGCATACCCTCCCTTGCCAGCTGCTGTAACTGGAGCTTTAAGGGAGGCAGAGCTCCACTGGTCATGGGTCCAAGCTCTGTGCTCCAGCCTCAGGTCCTTGGATTTCTTGCTGTATGGACTGGGTGTGGGCCCAGCTCATCACAGGAGAACATGGCATCCCCTGTTCAACTCTATTTCAGCTCTGTGTATTTCAGCTCTATGAACTGACTCGCAATCATGTGAGTGCTGTGCATTAACACTTCCTAGGCTGTCTTCCAGTTGCTTCTGTAGGAAGCTCCTTCCTCTGTCACACCCCAGAAAGCTTGTGGTTCACTGGGACACTTTCTCTCCATATGATGGGAGAGGTAAAAAGAGCCAGATTAGACTCAATCTTGACCCAAGGCTAAGGAAGTTAAGAGCTATGGACTTCATTGAGGGGGTGTCTGGGAGTCATGGAAGGTTATTGAGCTGAGAGAGCAGACAGTCAGAGTTGAGCTTTGATAAGTGAGACACATGTGCAAATATGACAGGACTTGATGTGGGGACAGGGACTTAATATATCTGAAGCTGACTGTTTGAGTTAAAGGCCTTTATGTGTACTATCCCTCTGCTTAGAACGGAGATACTTGTTCCTGTTTAAACATCACTCCTCATGAGCTCTTCCTTCTCATTTAAAAGTGTTTTCCTCATTATACCCTCTCATAGCTTCCTCTGGTTTTCTTTCACAACATTTACTACACTTTGGAAAGTTTTGTCTTCCTAATTAAATTCTTTGGGGGCAGGATCCATGTTTTATTCATTTGTGTATGTTGCCAAAGAAAAACTGCACTGGACAGAGTTAAATAGGCAAGGAGAACTTTATTGAAGACTATTGCAATAGGAGAGAGAGATTGAACTCAACTGCACTGAAACAAAATGCAGGAGAGTTTTTAAGCTCTGGAGTAGGGTAATGGAAAAATAGTGGAGGCCATCAGTCTATGTGATTAGGCCACCTGTGTCTGCTAATTGGTTCTTATCAAAGTGAGGCTCTTACCTTCCTGCAGAGACTGGGAAACAGGGCGCTATTTTTCTTGATGATTATATTTCTAAGGGATGGCTCCCATGTCCTTGAGAGGACATTTCTGGGTTGTAAAACTGGTAAGAGGCTGGGAGATGATTTACATCCCAAGGGGGCAGTGAAGGAATCTACAATGACAAGTTTTCTGAAGTAGCTGCTCTGAGAAAAGGGATTACAGGGTCTAGAGTCAGGAAGAAACTGTCTAAAGTTTGGTCAAGCTGAAAGGAACACCAAGGCTGCCTTGGGTAATGACCTCCCCTTCCATGCTACATTTCTTCCCTACAGGGGCGGGCAAAGAACACAGCAAATAATAGGTGGGTTTAATTAAAAAAAATTTTTTTTGGCCATACTGTGTGGCTTGTTGGGTCTTAGTTTTATTTCTTTCTTTCTTATTTTTATTTTTTTGGCTGCGTTGCACGGCCTGCAGGATCTTAGTTCCCCCACCAGAGATCAAACCTGGGCCCTGGCAGTGAGAGCACCGAGTCCTAATCACTGGACCACTAGGGAATTCCTGATGTGTTTCATTTAAAATGAACATTTGTATGTCTATTTTGTTAATCTCCATTTCCCTCTCTAGATGGTGAGCTCCATGAGGGCAGGGATCATGCCTGTCTTGTTCATTAGTATAAACCCAGTGCCATCCACTTGCTTCTCATAGGTGCTCACTGAGTGCTTGTGGAGAGAACGAATGGATGGATGGAGGAAGAGACAGAGGCACCAAGGATAACTTCCAGCTTTCCAGCATGGGAGCAAGAAGGTAACGGGGCCAGTGGTGACTGATGTGTGGAAGTGATGATGATGGGCTGAGGGCAGAGCAAACAGTCATGTGATCCCAGGCTGTCCTGCTGACTTTGCCTGGAGTAGGCGGCTGCCAGTGTTTGGTGTCTGAGATGGAGAAGATTAAGGCAGCGCAGCTGAGCCCAGGGCGGTGGTAACATGTGCAAATTACACCTTTCATTTGCCCTCGGTTTGATTTCTAACAAGCGACAACCACAATCCTGGGGGAAGAGGCAATGTTTGCTCTTTTGAGTTTATTTAGAAGATAGAGCTGCATCAAGGTGAGGACCCCCTTCCGGGCCACCCCGCGGGCAGATGGATGCTGGTGCATGTAATTACTTTCAGGGTCAGAGCAGCGCAATCAGCTCCTTTTTTCAGCAGCGTTCATTGAATAGTTTTATCGAGCGCCTGAGGGTGATTTGTTCCAGCTCTGGAGTAATTGTCCAATCAACCACAGGTCCCAGGGGAAGGTGGTTTGAAGGAAACTTCCTGAACATTTGTGATTAAGACTGGATGGCTTCATTAATTAACAAACATTCTCTGAGCACCTACTGTGTGTTGGGTCCTGTGCCAGGCCTGTGGGAGGTGGAGGAGAATTCTTGCTCTAAAGAACCTCTGGATGGTTAAGGGGGATGAGTAGAACTATCCTTAATCTCGCGCTTATCCCCATGGTTCCAATGAGAGCCCCAAGGAGGAAAGGCTACCTCCTGATGGAAGAGGCTTTGGAGTAGGGCCTGGGAAGATGATGGGTAGGATTGGGGTGGAGATGAGGAACTGGCACTGACAGACATTCAAAGTCAGTGACAAAGATTGTCTCCTGGACCAAACTGTAGCCAGCCGCCTCTGAGCCCTCTTCTTGGTAGGACTCAACTTTGGCCTATAAAGACTTTAGCAAACACTAACATAACTTCTAACAGCTCAAGGCTGCATCCCTAGTAATAACCCTTGCCCCCTCAAAGTTCCTACCTGAGAAAACTCAAGGCTGTGAAATGAATTAATTCACTGTTTGTTCCAGCCAGCACCTGAAGATAGGGCCCATCTCCCAGTCTCTTTGGGAGGCTAGGAGCTTAACTTCAATAGGTACCAGTTAGCAAACCCAGATGGGTTTCATATGGACCAAACACCCCTTCCTACTTTTTGTAATTTTTCACTTTCCTGACTCTGTTCAAAGCCCCTGCCATTCCTCCTCCCTCCTCCCGCATTCTTCCTTTAAAATGCCCAGTCACCTCTACGTACAACAGAATGGGGTGCAGCACTTTCCCCTACTGTCAGTGGTCACTGAATAAAATCTGTTTTCACTGCTTCGGCTAATGTCTGGCTGCGTTCATCTTTGACATCAGTTCTCCATGAAGAAATAAAAGCAGAAAACTGATGCACACAATTGTTCAAAAAGAGACCCTTTGGTTTTCAATCCAGCAGGGGAAAGAGTGAGAGAAAGAGCTGTGGAGAAAAGGGGGAGCCGGATCATGCAGGGCCTTGGAGGCTCAAGCAAAGAGCTGGGGGTTTTCGCCTCAGTGCCACAGGAAGTGGAAGATTTTAAGGTGGCGGGGTGCGGGGGGAGTCATAGGGTCAGAACAGTGCCCAGCACAAAGTAAGCATTCACTGAGTGTTCAATGTTGCTGTTATCACTTGCAGTTCCAAAAAATGATTTCTCTGGTGGTGATATTGAGAGAGGATTGTAGGGAGCAAAGGTGGACATGGGACAATAGTTAGGGGCCCACAGCAATGGTCAAGGCCAGAGATGGTGGTGGCCTTGCTTGGCTTAGTGGTTATGGGGATGGAGAGAAGTGAATCCAGGAGAATTTTAGGAGAATCCAGGAGAGATTTGAATCCAGGAAAGATTTGAATCCAGGAGAGATTTAGGAGGTCAAATTGGCAGGACTTGGTGAATGGCCACAAGTGGTGTGGGCAGGGGAGGGAAAGGGGTAGATTGAGGATGATGTCTGGGTTTCTGGCTTGCTAAAATGAGCAGGTGATGGGCTGTTCCCAGGTGTATGTGGGGCAGATGGGAAGATCACTTTTTTAGGTTGAATTAAAGAGCACGTGGGATGGCAGTGTGCTGTTGGCTATATGGGGCTGGAGCTCTGGAGGGCCAGCCTTCAGGGAACGGGGTCTATTTTTATTTCCACTTTATACTTGGCTTGATCCTGAGCTTCAGGCACAGCCCTGAGAATCTGGTATGTGCTTGACTTAGTTTGGGTCGTAACGGAGTAAAAATTCTCCTCTATCGTCTTAGGTTCTCCAGCTGGACCTAAGAATTAAACTGACATGAGATGGATTAACAGGGAAAAAACATACATGTTTTATGACGTTTTTACATGTACATGGGGCTTTCACAAGAGAATGAAGACTCGAGGAAGTGATCAGAGCAGAAACTTTTATGCCGTTTAGACAAAGAAATTTTAAGTTTGGACTTCCCTGGTGGTCCAGTGGTTAAGACTCCACACTTCCACTGCATGGGGCATGGGTTCCATCCTTGGTTGGGGAACTAAGATCCCACATTCTGTGCAGCAAAGCCAAAAAAAAAAAAAAAAAAGAAAGAAAAAGAAAAAGAAAAAAAAAGATAAGTTTGTGAAGAAATGATAAGACAAAGGGCAGTAAATTGTGGAGAAATAACTAGGAGCTATAGTGGAGGGGGAGCTAGTGGAAGACAGGGTTATTTTAGCAAGTTTACTTGTATAGACACCTTTCAGTGTCTGTTCCAAAACTATGGTGATAAAGATATTCTTGTCTTCCTGTTTCAGAGAGGGCACCTTTCTCATGGGAAATTTTATGGCCTGTTTTTAGGTGGAGAAGGGGAGGTCAGCAAATCCTTCCTGCATCTGCAGTTTCTCAAGTGCCTTTGGCTCAAAAGAATCATTATACCAAAGCAGCATATTTCAGGGTGGCATGTCCTGAACTCCTTCAGAGTTCTCCTGGACTCTAAGACAGGATTCAAGTGAAGGGACCTTATTTGGAAAGTGGAGGTCACACCAGTGGGGAAGTGAAACAGGGAAGGAAAGGAGGCAGCAAAGTGTGTGTGGGGAAACCCATGCCTCAGAATGACCCCACACAAGAGGGAAGGGAGCTGAGGCATTTATACACCGCAGTTCCTGGAGCAAGGGTCCTTATGCTCACAGATACAGATCGACAGATGGAGGCTGCTGGGGCACAGTGAAATGTCTGAGGGGTATAACAGGACATGGACAGCATTGGCTACAAAGTCTAATGATGCAGTTTGTATAAACATGTAGACTTTTATCCCACACTAGATGAAACTGGTCATCTGCTTAGTTTTATGTTATGTTGGCAAGTTAACTGCAACCTTCAAAGGAAACCTAGTTGAGATTGGAGTTAATTATGTTTGTTGCACAGAGGGGTGGGATACAAGTGTAACCAACCTATGAACTAACAATTCTACATCTCATCACTTAGGGTTCATTAGTTTGTTAGAAATGAATGTTTATTGAGCATGTACTACGTACCAGGCTCCATGCTGAATATGTTAGATATATTATCTCATTTAATCTTTATAATGAAAAACCCTGTGAAATGGGTATGGTTAGACCCATTTTATAGATGAGGAGGGACTCAGTGTGATTTTTTGTTTGTTTTTGTTTTTTGGCTCTGCCGCACGGTATATGGGATCTTAGTTCCCTGACCAAGGATTGAACCTGTGCCCCCTGCAGTGGAAGCATGGAGTCTTAACCACTGGGCCACTAGGAAAGTCTCAGAACTCTGTGGTTTGCTCTTGTTGCAACAGTTTGCAGTTGGCAGAACCAAATTGCAACCTGTTTTCTTTCCTCAACCGTTTGCTGCCACTTGGCAGGTAGAAATTACAAGAGCAATCTTAGCTCAAGCATTTGGGTTATATTTGTGTTCAGTATTTATTGAAGTTCCCAGGCCCATCCAGTACTAACTGTCAGGGCTTAATAAGTTCTAAATAATAATGATTTTCCTCTGGATGTGTATAGATGCTTATGGCAGCTGAGGCTGATTTCCACCTAATTTGCAGGGAATTTGTGTGGCACAATGATGAGCTAAATATTTATGCAGGGAGGATGTATGTACAAATCACATTTCCATAAGAAACATGAGGCAAATGAGAGTTTCCCACAAAAAATTTATTGATGGGAAAAGATGCTTTAGAGGATCCAACATTAGCCAGGATTAACCAGCATTATCCAAGAGTTAGCCATATTTAGGCAATTTTAGCATATATGCCAGAGAAGCATCTTTATTAAGAATTGCCAAGGATTGCTAGAAGAGAAATCATTTTTGCTCCTCAGGGATGAGGGGAAAAAAGCTGGGAATACGGAATAGCTTTTTCTCCAAATGACCAAACCATTTTCATGGATGACCCTGGGCAAGTTACTGCCTGTCTCTGTGAGCCTCAGTCTCTCAAGCTGTCATCTACTGGATAGGGTTGGCTGTTCCTTAAGGCCCTGCCCATTCCACTCCATCTTGTAATTCTGTGTGCCACACCTGTGCCTCTGTCTTTTCATCTCCACTGAAGACAGGCTGTTGATCTTGGACTACAAACTTTCCTATTGAGGGAAAGGAGTCAACATTTAGGCTACCTCCTGGGTGCCAGGCACCCGCTAGGTGCTTTATGTCAGTCAACTCATTACTCCTCATAGCAGCTCAATGGCATAGGTTTTATTTCCATTGTATAGCTAAAAACAAACAAGTTGCAAGTTTAGGAGTGGCTGCTACTTTGGGGGCCATGCTCCAGTCCTCCCTACCCACATATGAGTAAGTTCAACAAAAGGATTTTGAAAGGTAAGCATTTTTATTTTGGGCTGTCTACCAAATGGGTACCAAGGAGCGAAGAGCATAGGTCTTGAAGTTGTATATACCTGGGTTCGAGTTCTGCCTCCTCCATGTGCTAGCCTATGCGTGGGTGAGTCACATCACCTCTCTAAGTCCTGTTTCCTCATCTGCACACTTACCTTATGATCTCCATCGAACAGGGTTATTGTGTGGATTCCATGAGAAACCATCCAGCTTTTTGATACCAACCTGAATTGGTTGGTCATTCTAGGCTTCCCTCTAAGGGACGTCTCAGATGGCCATGCTCACTTCCTCTCTGATGTAAGAAGCAGCTCTGGATGTGGCCCTGGCTTTCTTCCTATCCTTGCTTTCTTGAATGTCTTAGCCTGATCCACCCAAGCTCTGATCCAGCCTGACTTCTGCCTACGTACATGCCGTATGGCTGGAGGTGTGGGTCCAAGCCCCAGCAACACCAGCTTATACGTATGTGCCATGGAGTCCCTCATTTGATTTCTCTGAGACTCTTATTTCTCTTCTGTAAAATGAGGAACATTTTACAGACTTTGTTCAAGACTTTTTTAGTTGGTTAAACATCATGATGTCAAAATTAACTGCATTCATGTGTTCTGTCCTCATCTCAGGGAATGACCTTAGTCCTTCTAAATGAATTCCTTTTTTTAAAAAAAATTGAACGGTAGTTGATTTACAATATCGTGTTAATTTCAGGTGTACAGCAAAGTGACTCAGATATATATATACACACACACGTATATACACATATACACGTACATATACATATATATACATACATAAATTCTTGTCTATTTCTATTATATATAGTGGTGTGAATCTGTTAATCCCATACTCCTTAGTTATCCCCTCCCCCACCCCTTTCTTCTTTGGTAACCATAAGTTTTCTGTGTCTGTGAGTCTGTTTCTATTGTATAAATAAATGCATTCATATTACTAAATGAATTCTTTTGTGACCTTAAGAGTTCCTGGATTAGAGTCCCTCCGGCTTTGTTACAGAGGAACGTCTGAACCAGCTGGTCCATTGCTGTCAAGATTTAGGTGCCTTGAATGATCAAATGAGTGGGCAACCTCCCTCCCTCAAATATTGCTTTAAGACCAGTTTCTGCCTGGCTGAGACAGATTTTCATAGAGACGGAATCTCATTTAATGTTTTCAAGACCCCATACCAAGGAACAACCTGCTGAAGTCACAGAACCAGCAGGTGGCCGCACTGGGATCCAGAGCCAGATCCGCTTGCATCCTTTCTGCTGTGCCCACTGAAGCTCACAGGCCCAGCCTCTGCTTGGAATTCAGCTTTGCCATCACCGAGACTCACAGCCTGACTGTTTGCTTCACTTGCTTCTGAGGTTGTAACATGGCTTTGAAAAGATATTTCAGGAAAATCAGAAAGTAGTAAAAAAAGTTTGAGGCCCAGGTTCATAGGAAATTCAGAAACTCTCTCTCTCTTAAATAACAGGTTTATTGAGATATAATTTATATACAATAAAATTCACCTGGTAAAAGAATAGTTTAGTGGATTTTAGCATATTCACAGAGTTGTTGTGTAACTATCACCACTGTCTAATTTTAGAACATTTCATCACCTCCCGAAGAAACCCCATACCTGTTAGCAGTCACTCCTTATACGTCTCTGGCAACCACTAATTTACTTCCTGTCTCTGGAACCTGTCTATTCTGGACATTTCATGTAAATGGAATCGTGTGCTATGCAGCCGTCTGTGACTGGCTTCTGTCACTTGGCATGATGGTTTCCAGGTTCATCCACTTTGCTGTGTGTATTAGTATTTCATTCCTTTTATGGATGAATAATATTCCACAGTATGGATACACCACAGGTTGTCTATTCATCAGTTGAGTTGATGGATGTTTGGGCTGTTTCCCCCCTTTTTGACTATTATGAATACTGCTGCAATGAACATTCATGTACAGGTTTTTGTATGGACATATATTTTTAGTTCTCTCGGGTATAGACTAAGGGTGGAACTGCTGGATCACATGGAACATTTTTTTCTGGAACTGCCACACTATTTTCCAAAGTGGCTGCACGGTTTAACAATCCCACCTCCAGAAACTCTGTTTTGTTGTTTGTTGATTGAAATAGGTTTGCAGCTGCTGGCAATTTATTTGAGCTTCAAGCCCAGTTTGGTCCAAAGTCTCAGAGGAACACGCATTGCATTGCAGGATTGGACTTAGCATGGCCAGAAAAGACCTTCTATAGTCTACAATGTTGCACCCTAAATATCCTGTAATAAAATTCAAAATATAATACAGGCTTGGGTTTAATACATTTTAAAAAATTATTTTTGGCTGCGCTGTGTCTTTCATTGCTGTGTGCGGGCTTTCTCTAGTTGCAGCGAGAGAGGGCTACTCTTCATTGAGGTTTCAGGCTTCTCAGTGCAGTGGCTTCCCTTGTTGCGGAGCATGGGCTCTAGGGCGCGAGGACTTCAGTAGTTGTGGCTCTTGGGCTCTAGAGCACAGGCTCAGTAGTTGTAGCGCACGGGCTTAGGTGCTCCAAGGCATGTGGGATCTTCCCGGACCAGGGCTTGAACCCATGTCCCCTGCATTGACAGGTGGATCCTTAACCACTGTGCCACGAGGGAAGTCCACAGCTTAAATCTGAGTTCTTGAATATGATCTAGCACAAGAAGAACAATTTAGAATAGTGCCTATCTTTCTTTGAGTTCCTTTTGACGCGATGCTGAGACAAGGATTTGAGTACAAGTTATTTCCTTGGGAGGTGATCCCAGGAAACACCTGTGAAGGAACCGAGACAGTGAAAGAGAGAAGGGAAGGAAGCCAATGAGGGCGTTGCTATCAAGCAGGTCACCACTGTGGGCAACCAGAGCTCAGCTCAGCTGGGGAACTCGGGACCCAGTGTAGAACATGTCTTGAAGTTACCCCAATGGGGAGACAAAGAAGCTGGAGCATTTATCTACCAATTCCTGGTCTGTCAATTGGTTGAAGGCTGCTTCTGGGGTATGAGCTCCTTGGGGCTTCTGTCTAACCATAACCCTAGCCTGCCCTCATACCCACAGGCAATGAGTTGCAAGGTTTGCCCTAAGCTGCCTTCAGTGTGTGGAGGTCCACGGGCAGAGAACCAACAGCGTCAGCCATGGGGCCAATCCAAATTGGTATTTGAGTAACCCCAGCTAGGGTCATCTCTACCTATGATAAAAAGGCTTGATCAAAATATCATGTAAGGCTGCCTTTGTTGACTTAAAGGAATCAAAAGTAGGAGAAAAAAAATATTTTCCTAAACTAGTCCCTGAGGTAGGAAGCACAAAGCTTCCAGAACATAGGAAATCACCAACATACGTATATTTTTAAAAATTGAAGTTGGAGGCTATTCTTTAAGAAAGAAAAGAGTGGGGCAATTGAAAGGCACTTGTTGAAGTAATTACAGTTGAGAGGCAGGAATAGAGATGGAAATCAGAATCCGCCTTGAGACAATTTAATGGGACAATCAAGGTCTAGGAATTGTGCCCGTCCCCCCCACCGCCCCAGATCAGAACCGCTGGGTCCCAAGGTCCCTGAGCACATGTTTATATATACTTAGGCCCAGCAGAAGAAGGGATCTCTGTAGAAGCAGCTTCCAAATGCCACTGGAGACTAGAGTCACCTTGAGCACGTGAGAAAAACAGGGGTCTGGGATCTCACTGCAGAATCTCCAAGGGTGGGGCCCAGGAATCTGTATTTTAACAAGCACCCCAGGGTGACTATGAGTCAGATTTGGGGACCTCTGAGAAGAATGTTGTAGATAAAGTTCCAGATGTTTTTGGATACATTGACAGGAAAACAGATAACCTACTGTGCTCCCTCTCAGCCTTCCCCATGGCCCTACTTAGATTCCATCAGCTTGTGTTTGTAGTTAGCCCAGGCCTTTTGTTCCCTATCCTCCCAGCCCCGTTAAAGTATCTGGCCGAAGGTCTGTTGGGGTTGTATTTCCAACCCCGGAAACTGGGACTCTCAGACCTGTGTGGTCCTCTCGGTAAAGCATGGCCTCAAACCAAGAAACCATCAAAGAGACAGTCTAGTAAGCTGTAAAGGATATACCAGGAGTAGCTTTAACCGGACTGCTTTAACTGCCATTACATCTCCTCCTCACTCCCCATTGAACTTTTCTTAGTTTTATAGCTGACAGTGTCCTCCCCAATTCATGTTGAAGTCCTATCCCCCAATACCTCAGAAAGTGACCTTACTTGGGACAGGGTCCTGACAGAGTAAGGTCGTTAAGGTGGGCTGTAATCCAGTATAACTGGTGTCCTTATTAAAAGGGGAAATTTGGAGACAGACATGCATTACAGGGAGGAAGCCATGTGAACACAAACACAACTGTCTGCAAGCCAAGGAGAGAGGCCCCAGAAGAAACCAACCCCACCTCGATTTTGGACTTCCAGCCTCCCAAACTGTGAGACGATAAAACTTTGTTGTTCGAAGCACCCGGTCTGTGGTTCTTTATCACCTAGCAAACTCACATAGTCAGCTTCCTTGCCCGTGGAGCCTACCTCCCAAATCTCTCTCAGTCTATCTTTTCCCTCCATCTTCCTGGCCTTCACGTTAATGCAAACATCTACCATCTCCCTGAAGTCCTGCAGCAGCTCTTAATGTTACTGAACCAGGTTCACTTGCCCAACACGCAGCAAGCCAAACGTTGAGATGCTGGGGTTTGCAGCACAGAGGGGGTTTATTCACGAGACAGTCAAGTGGGGAGATGGGCGAGCAAGTCTCAGATCCACTTCCCTGAAGGCAAGGGACTCGGGATATTTATGGGATAGAGGAGAGCAGGGTGATCTGAGGCGTGGGGAAAGGGGAGGGAAGCAGGAAAAAGGTGACGTAATCAGTGTTCTGCACAGGTGTAGCTGAGTTACATGCTTCTTCATGGGCCGCGTGTTCAGAAAAAGGCAGTGTTAGCATGACATGTGGGTGGAGTTTTTGGCTCACAGAAAGCCATTCATTGGACACTTGCACAGGCCCAGTTGAACAGTCAGTGGTCTTGACTGATTTGAACAGGGCAAGAGTAGCTCCATGTTTCTGAAAAACAACTTAAGCAACAGTTACTATAGTGACTCATACATCAGAGGTGTTATCTGTAAGGGGCAGTTAAAGGAGTCTTGTGATCTATTGTCTAAGCTTGGAGGTACGCAATTTGCAAGAACAATTAAAATGACCTTAGTCAGTGAAGGCGGGTTACAGCATATTATTTATTAAGCAAGTTATCGTTTAAGGGATTTAATTGATAACGGCCCTTGGTTTCACGAACCTGCCTTTCTGCTTTCACTCTGACGCCCCTGACATTTTTTTCTCAGCCCAGCCACCAGCAACATGTTCTATAAACACACAGCTGATCGTGTGTCTCCCCTGCTTAAAACTCTTCTGTGGCTCCCTGTGACTTTCAGGGTGAAGACTCGGATCCCTAGTCACAAAGCCGTACCGAGTTGAGCCTGGTGTGTCCTTCAGTTTTGCTGCCACTTCCCCCGCCATGTTCTCTGACGCTAGTCTTTTTTGGGGTCCAAATTGCCCTTTCTTCCAGCTCTGCAATCTCTGCCGGGGATGCTCCTCCTTACCCCGCCCTTCTGCCTGTGATTCCCAACCTTCCCTGAGGCCTCTGTTAATGTTGGGGGTGGGGGGGGTGTGGTGAGCAGGGGAAAGTGCTTTCTTAACGTCCTGAACGCTCCCCTTGCATCAGTCACATTTGTAATGAGCAGTCTGTGTAATGACTTATTTAGTGTCCTGTCTAGAATGTAAACTCCAGGGGGCAGGATTTTTGTTCTGTTGTTCACTTCTGTATCCCTAACACCTGAAATAGTGCCCGGCGCTTAGTAGGTACTCAGACCGCGTTTGTTGCATGAACAAATGAATGGATGGAATTGCCAGAAGGGCCTGGCCTGGGTCTGTCTTGGTCATTCCTGTTCCTCCAGCACCCAGAGTGGTGCCCACCACAGAATAAACTCCCTGGGAATGTTGGGGGAGGGCGATGGGTGTGGAGGAACGGGAGGGGGAAGGGCCCCCTGTGGACAGAACTGAATCTTGTCAGGCAGAACTTCTCTGGGTTGGACTCCTCCGTTTCCTAGGGGACACCTTTTTGCTAGGAGACAGTCTGGCATCACTGTGATGGGGACACACCCAGAAGGTCACTTGAGTCAAGTCAAAGAAAGGGGGGTCCCGGGTGGAAGGAGTGGAAGAAAAGGGGTGGTTGAAACAGATGGTGGGGAGAGGAGAAGAGAAGGCTGCTGAGGAGACTTTGTTTTCAGGTTTCCCTGGTCCTGCTGGCCTGAGGGCCATGTGAGGACTTAGTGAGGAGGTAGCAGAAAGCTCACCAGAGCTCACTCCCAGTGTGTGCACTCACCCATGGCAGAACCCTCGCGCCTGGGGCTGTGTCCCTGGTCTTCACCATGGCACGTGTGGTGCTGGGGTTCCCCCTGCTTCCCCAAACTGTGTGTGGACTTTTCTTGTGGGCTAAAGGATGGTATGTCTGCATGAGGTTTCCACTCTAGAGAACAAATTCCTTCTCTCCCAAGACGTCCAGCTCTTCTAATGTCTGCGAAGCTCCAATTTATTCCAGAGGTTCTCCAGCAGACAGGCCCCATGACTCAGAGAGCTCCCCGTGGCCTCTCCTCCAGGAGGGCTGGCCTTGCTAAAGGAATCCTTCCTCTGAAGCTTTCCTGCCTCAGCTCCTGTGTTTCAACGCACGTCAGCACGTTGTCAGGATGTTTGGGTTTGGATGGCAAAGCAGTCAAATGTTTCCAAGGAGAAGAGGGGAAAAGAAATGCCAGCCCCACCCTACCAGAGCCTTCTTGGGAAACATCCACAGGCCTGGCTCGGTCTCCAGATTGGATCTGGAGCTGAGAATCCGTCCGGATGAGCGTGTTGGTGAGAGACCACAGGTTCTCAGGACTCCACCTCATGTGGTTCCTCAAGGAAAGTTTCCTTGGGCATCAAGGACCACCTCCTCGCTTCCAAGGATGTCTTCAGCTTCTTCTCTCTCCCTCTCCCCCCAGCAAAGGGCTTGATTCAGTCACCTTTGACTGAATTAGTAACTCCTCAAGCACAACATAAATAAGGTAAAGTTGGAGGGAAAGTGTAAACGAGGATACGGAAATATTTACTGTATTAAAACGCTCACTGAGGTATCACAGGAACGTGATGGAATAATCCATAGAGATGACTTTGTGCTTTGTTGATGCCACTACAGTAGAATCAGAGATTGCATGCAATCTCTTTGGGCTTTTGGTGTTTTTCCTCCTGTCTAGCCTCTTTCCAGGTAAGCATCTTCTTGTCTCAGGTGGAGTGAAATGGACTCTGTATCTCAGGTAAGCCTACGAGGAAGGAATGCTTGCCTTCCTCACCTTTGCTCCCAGGCCCCATCCGTTCTTTGCAGCAGGGTCACAGTATTCCAGGAAACTTTCCATGGCCCAGTTTTCTCATCTGTAGAGTGGGGTTCACCTTCATGGAGCTGATGTGAGGATTAAGTGAGTTAACAGAGGCAAAGCGCTTGACACAATGCCTGGCACACACTAAGCACTCAGTAACTGTTAGATATGAATTATTATCATCACTCACATATCGAGCTGGGGTAAGAGAACTATTCAGTGTGTATATCAGTCAGGGTTCTCTAGAGAAACAGGACCAGGAGGATCCATGTCTATAGCTACATCATCATACAAATATTTGTATCTAGACCTGTATCCGTATCTATACCTGTACCATACCTATACCTCCCTCTCTCTCCATCTATACATATATATAAATACACACAATGTATTTTGAGGAATTGGCTCACATGGTCATGGGGGCTGGCATGTCTGAGTTTGCAGGGTGGGCAGGCAGGCTGGAAACTCTCAGGCAGGAGCTGAGGCGTCAGTCTTGAAGCAGAATTTCTTTACCCTTGGGGAAACCTCAGTTTCGCTCTTAAGGCCTTTCCATTGATCAGATGAGACCTACTCACATTATGGGGGATAACCTTTACGTAAAGTCAAGTGATTGCACGTGTTCACCACAACCACAAAATTCCTTCGCAGCAACACCTGGATTGAATAAACTAGGTGCGACAGCCAGGTCAAGGTGACGTCCAAAGCTGGCCATCAGAGCATGGCATCCCTAATCTAGCCAGCTTGCCCCCATGCACGTAGGCTGCACTGACTGGCTGCATGTGACCTCCAGGGAAGCTTCCTTTCTCCTCCCATACCTCTGCCTCCCCTGTTAAGGTCGCCGCCTCCCCTCCATTCCTGACCTCTGAGGTGGCTATTCTCTTTCTTGCTTATTTCCCCTGTGGGTAGGGGAATTGGGGTGACTTTTGGGTTCTTGGAGCGGCAGAGGGGAGAGGAAGAGGAAGAGCAAAGAGGGGGTCTGGATGCATGGAGGCAGCCTGCTTCTCTGTTCTTCGCATTGACACTGACTGTTTAAGGAAAGAAGAATCAGATCTCATCCGCTGCCAGGGTGAATGCCAGAACTTACGCAGATTTTAGAAACTCATTCAACTGAAAGTGTGTCTGTCTCCTTCCCAGTCTTGAATTATGTTCACAAGCCCTCTTCTTCCTTGCTCTGTCCAATTTCTTTTCCTTGCTCACAATGGGGGGGGGGGGGGGGGGAAGGGCTGCCCTATTCCGGTGGCCGGTGGCTGTCACCCAGCCAGGAGTTTTGATGCAGATGAGGTCCTGGTATGCATTTCTCAATCAGTTACAGTGTGTCTCCCACTCCCACCCCTCACAGGCAAACTCCCTATTATAAACAGCTTGTCACTGTCTCCCTCGGTTGTAAAATTTTATTTTAAAACATTATATGCTCCAAAATATTTACAGATGAAATTTGTACTGTTTGGGATTTGCTTCAAAATAATGCAGAAGGAGGAAGTGGGCGGGATCAGCCGCAGCTCGAGAATCGTTGAAGCTGAGTGGTGGGTATGTGGGGGCTTAGTTATACCGTTCTGTGTACTATTGAATATGTTTACAATTTTCCATAATGAAAAATTTAAAGAGAAAAAGAGAAAAAAAAAAGCCCAACATTATGAAGCCCTTAAATATGTTTTCAAATAGTGATTCTCAAGAATATATTCAAAGTTCCACAGATGTTTGCTTAAAATTTCAGTCTTTAATATATTCTTAACTCTTTAAGGCTCGAGATGACAGGATGTGGGAGTGTAGAGCTAAGGTCGACAAACTCGGGAAAGGGCCAGACAGTGAACATTTTTGGCTTTGTGGGCCATCCAGCCCTACAGTGTGAAAGGAGACACAGGCAATACGAAAATGAATGCGCATGGCTGTGTTCCAATAAAACTGTATTTATGAGCATTGACATTTGAATTTCATATAATTTTCACATGTCACTAAATAGTCTTTTGACTTAAAAAAATCACTGAAAGATAAAGAGCATTCTAAGCTTGCAGACCTTATAAAAACAAATGGCCGGCTGGATTTGGCTTGCATGCCATGGTTTGAAGTACACGCTATAGATGATAGTTTAATGCACAGGGGATGACCTACCAGGTGATTTGGCCTTCCAGGGCTGTTTTCTTTTTCTTGAAAAACTTGAGGAATAAAACTTCACCTGTCATCTCTGTGCATGTTAACAAAACAAAACGAAACAAAACAAAACAAATCAAAACAGAACCGGACAGAATAGAACAGAACAGAACAAAACACCCAAGCCAACTTCAGAGTATGCTGATTGAAAAAGAGTCAAACAATTAAGACATGACAAAAGGGGACTTCCCCGGTGGCGCAGTGGTTAACAATCTGCCTGCCAATGCAGGGGACACGGGTTCGATCCCTGCTCCAGGAAGATCCCACATGCCACAGAGCAGCTAAGCCCGTGCGTCACAGCTACTGAGCCTGTGCTCTAGAGCCTGTGAGCCACAACTACTGAGCCTGTGTGCCGCAACTGCTGAAGCTCACAAGCCTAGAGGCCATGCTCCGCAACAGGAGAAGCCACTGCAATGAGGAGCCCATGCACCACAATGAAGAGTAGCCCCTGCTCTCTGCAACTAGAGAAAGCCTGCGTGCAGCAACGAAGACCCGAAGCAGCCAATAAATAAATAAATAAATAAATTAGAAAAAAAAGACGTGACAAAAGTACAGAAGTGAAAGTCCCTTTCTTCATTGCTTATTCCCTGGCCCACTACCCAGAGGTGATGCCTGGGGTCCCAGTCCTCAGGGATCCTAAGACACAGTTCTCCATCTTTCTTCTTCCCCAGAAGGCCAGCCTTACATCAGTGCTGCCTCAAGGACCAAGCAAGAGACAAAGATTAGTTGACCAATTCCCCCAATATAAAGAATTACACACTTTACATTTTGAGGATCAGTCCACCCAATAGCAGGTGAACTCTTTGAACTGATAAACCAAGAGAGAAGGAAATAATTGATTAGATGTCTGACCTGAATTGACGTGTGTCAACGTTGCTCTAAAACTCCGTGGTTCATGGTACCTGTGAGCAGGACCCCACAGGGAACCTTGGGCCAAGCTTTCTTCCTGCCTCAGCTTCCCTGGTCTCTCTGGCCCCATCGGGATCCCCAGGAGCTAGGTCGTCTGGTCAGTCTGTGGGTCTGATCTCTCTTATGGGTTTGTTTGTTTTTGTTTTTTGTTTTTTTTGGTTGCTGTTGTTATTCCCCCCTCTTTGCTTTTACTTTTGATTTTCTGAGAGTGGACACTAATTTGACTCTCAGCTTCCTTTCTGTTTTTTCCTTAGGGACTCAAACTAGGCTATTTTTGTTCATGAGATGGTGAAATACATTGAAAGTAGAGAGAAAAAATGTAAGAGAGAACATGCCTGCTGCTTCCGCTGGGATCCTCGCTGGCTGTTTCTGAGTTTTCCATGGGAAGCACTTAAATACTCAGAACAAAATCTAGGTGGTTGTGTGCTGCATTTTTGTTTTAGAATCAGGAGAAAGGAACCTCAGGGATTAGCTGATCCAAACTCATCTCTTTTATATTATAGATGGAGAAACCGAGACTCATAGAGGTGGAAGGCAGGAGATAGGTAGGGGTGCATGAATGGGAAGGAGGTACATTTGGGGGAGGGTGAGCAGGCCTCGAGGCTGGGATGGATGGGAGGAAGTGCTGCAGCTGTGTCACTGACAAGAGATGAGCAGGGAGGGGGCCAGGTTGAGACTGGACTTGAATGACCAGCTTAAGACTTGGCTTCCTCTTGGGGGTTAAAGGCTACTGGAAGGTTTAGCCAGGGGGTCTTGGGTTCTGTTATGCTTCTGAAAGTTCTCTCTGTGAAGGATGGATATGTGATGTGAGGCTAGAGGCTGGGAGACTTGGGGGTGGGGTGAGGAGGGACAGACAGCAGGTGTGGATATTTGGTGGCGGGTGGAAGGAGTGAGAGGAGGTGGACGTTTGAGAGAGAGGCAGTGCCAAGGCTGGGGGCTTTTGTCCAGGTTGGGAGATGAGAACATTTGAAGGATGGCCTGAAGGCATCTGTGGAGCGGGGGGGGGGGGGGGGGGGGGAGGGACCAAAGATAGGAGAGGGTTGCCCCAGTGCAAGACCTTAGAGATGGTGACCCAGGGCCAGGTGGGGGAGAAGGGCAAGACTCAGGTGGCAGGTGCTGGCTTTGACAGGTGGGGACCCAGCCTAAAGTTTGGGCCCAGTCACAAAGGCTGACCTATGACATGCCTGTTCATGGTCGAGGCCCCTGACCATAGGGGCACTGGCCACTGAGAGGACAAGCCAGATGGATGAGTTCTGGACCCCAGGGTTTCCAGTGTGCCACCCACCCCCACTTCCAGCCACCAACTCACCCTCCTTACTCTTGGAATTAGAATCAAGGTGGTGTTGGCTACTGTTTAATGAGGGTTGATGTGAAAAAGTGGAAAATGTAATGACCCAAATGAAAACCACCCGCTGGACATCTGGAAGCATCCTTTAGGCGTCCCTGTGCTTATTCTGTCTTCTTTGGCCAGGTTCCTTACAAGATAACAAGTGCCACTCAACCATATTTATAATATTTCAGACCCTTCCCAATCTCTGACAATTAGTTTTTTGGCCATTAAGCTGGGCTGAAGCAGAAATACTTCAATGTGCTTATTTATATCTCATTGGTTACAGAAGTTCTCTCATAAGTAAGCTCTATGATTCCCCAAAGTGTCCGTGTAAAAGCTTAAATGGACTCATCAGTTTCTCAGCCGGTCTTCCTGGAAGGTCAGCCTTGAAGTAAATTGCATCTTTGTCACCACTGATCTCACAGCCCTTTCACGACGTTCTCCTCATTTTTGAGCATGAGGACCTTAGAATCGTAGAGTTACAGTGTTTGGATCAATTTGAGAGCGGAGGTGGCGGCAGCAGAGGGAGGGCCTTCCCAGCTGAGAGTGGAGGGTCACCAGAGCCAGGCCCCTTTAGAGAGCTGGAGCCTGTGGCCGAGAAGCTGAGACCCAGATAGGATGGAGGCTGATGCGTACTAGTCATGGGAGGGTTTTAAGCAAGGAGCTGGCACTGTCCGGCTTCACCTGAGAAACATCATTTGGCTGTGTGGTGGAGGGTGCGTGGGGGGAGGAGAGGCAGGCAGGGGTTCCAGCTCCCACACCCCATCAGAGCCCGCTCAAACCAGCGTCATGCTTTCAGAGTCCAGTGCAAGGTGACGATGAGAAGCACCTTATTCAAAATTTTAGTGCAGTGGGGTGTTATTCAGCCATACAAAGGCATGAAGTACGGATCCCTGCTACAACATGGATCGACCACCAAAACACGACGCTAAGTGAAAGACGTCAGACACCAAATGTCACATGTTGTGTGATTCTATTTGCATGGAATATCCGGAATAAGTAAATTCATGGACACAGAAAGAAAATAGAGGAGCGGTACCCAGGGCCTGGGGAGAGGGAGGAAGGGGTGACTGCTTAATGGATATGGGGTTTCCATCATCTTGGGATGACGACATGGTTTTGGAACTAGATGGAGGTCGTGGTTACACGAGATCATGGATGCACTAAATGCCACTGAACGGTATGCTTTAAAATGGTTACTTTTATGTCATGTGAATTTTTACCTCAATTTTTTAAAAAAGTATGCTTAGGGATTAGGATGTGGACTTCATTCATTCAGGGGTGGCGGAGGTGGCAGGGGTGGGGGTGGGGGATCATTATATGGCTTACCACGCCCTTCTGCAGAATGATGTTGAATTCCTGACCCAATAGATTGCAGAGCTAAATTTTTCTTTCTTTTTTAAAAAATATTTTATTTTATTTTATTTTATTATTTAAGCTGCATTGGGTCTTTGTTGCTGTGCGCAGGCTTTCTCTAGCTGTGGCGAGTGGGGGCTACTCTTTGTTATGATGCGTAGGCTTCTCATTGTGGTGGCTTCTCTTGTTGCAGAGCACAGGCTCTAGGTGCTCGGGCTTCAGTAGTTGTGGCATGTGGGCTCAGTAGTTGTGGTGCTCAGGCTTAGTGGCTCCACAGCATGTGGGGTCTTCCTGGACCAGGGGTTGAACCCATGTTCCCTGCATTGTCAGGTGGATTCTTAACCACTGTGCCACCAGGGAAGCCCCAGAGCTAAATTTTTCTAAAAACCTTAGTTTCTTGACAGAGTTCAGAGTTCTTTCACACTTTTTAGATAAACTATCCTTCTGCTATTATGTGTGTGTGTTTGTGAAGATCTGTTAATTTGTAGCGGTAGCTGTTATAAATATATGGTTACTTGGACATTTTGGATAGACATCCTGAATTCCATGCCAAAATTGTGTCATTAGCTACTCTCCTTATAATTCATCTAGTCTGAAACGCAAAAGCTGGTAAGAGTTACAGAAGACTAAGGGACCACAAGGGTCAGCTTTGATCTAAATTATTTAGTCTGACCCTTTTATTTGATGCATCACAACATTTGAGCATTGCAGGAAAACTTCTTCTCCAAGCACCCTGATGGTCTCCCAGCTTGACTGAAATGCTCTGAGTAAAGGGACTCACTACTTGTCATAGTAGATTACCCCAAGGCTGAATATTTCAATGCCTAGAATGCTCTTATCTTCATGCAGTTGAAACATGCCTTTCTTTGGTTTATACCCACAGGTGCTGGTTCTGTCCTCTGGGGTACACTGGTTACTTTTCTGCAGGGAGGTAAAGGCAGAGATCTGGTGCCTTCTTCTTAAAGCTAAACATCCGCTATTACCTTGAAAGCTTCTTCGCAGCCCGCCCATCCTCCCTAGGCACGATGAAGTTACTCACATCCCTGTTCAAACCTGGTGACCAGATCTCCTTCCCCCATCCCAATCTCCTCTCCTCTTCCCCTCTCCCCAGACTCTTTCTCAGGGTGCTGCCCCTCCTTCTTTAGGCCATCTCACATAGAAGCCCTTCTGATTCTTTACTCCCAATGTGGGTCTTGTTGATCTCTTAAGAAAATAACGCATCGCCCTAGAGGCACACTGAGCTTGTTGACCCTCACTGAGAGGGACTGGGTGTTTAGGGGGCTGAATTGTGAATCCCTCTCACCCCACATTTATATGTTGAAGTCCTAACCCCCAGTACCTCAGAGTGTGACTGTATTTGGAGATGGGGCCTTTAAAGAGGTGATTAAGGTAAAATGAGATCATATGGGTGTACCCTAATTCAGTAGGACTAGTGTCCTCATAAGAGATCAGGGCACAGCTATGCACGTGCACAGAGGGAAGACCACCTGAGGACACAGGGAGCAGATGACCACCTACAAGCCAAAGATAGAGGCCTCAGGAGAAATCAACACTGCTGACACCTTGATCTTGGACTTCTAGCCTCCAGAACTGGGAGAAAATACATTACTTTGTTTGAGCTAGTCAGGCTGTGGTAGCCCTGGCAAACTAATATAGGGTCCTTGTCATCAGAAGCCCCCAGGCCTCTCCTTCTTTTCTCTCTTTCGAGGGTCACTCCCTACACAACCTCCACCCCCCCTGCTAGCCAAGGGTAGAGAAAGTGACCTCTGCCTGAAGCAGAAAAAAACAAAACAAAACCAAAAACAGGGCTTAAGTTCCCAGCAGGTCTCCCCACTGAATAACTCATGGCAAAGCTTTGACAGCATTCCATGCTCCTCCAGGAAGTTGGATCCTAATTTTAGTGTCTTGCTGTTGGAGTCTCTCATCCCCCACCTGGACTGTGGGGTTATTGTCCCTGGTGCCCAAAGTGGCAGCTTGGACTCACCTTTTAGTTTCTAAGAGAGGGAAAATGGATTTAGTAAGGCCACCGGCAGGGACATTTTGGTAAACATCATGGATTTGGCTGTACTCTAGGAATACTTCTAGATGCTTGAGGTCCAGGGGGTGAGGTGATGGTGCCCAGACATCACTCCTCATCACATCGGACAGTGGCTTAAGGGTCTAGGTGGGGCCTGATCTCTAGAATAAAGCTGGAAGTGGGTAGCTGAGGTGGGTTTTCAAGCTCTGGCAGCTGGAAGTCCCCACCCTAGCAGAGTAGCCACACAGGGTCTTACGTAACTTGATGGGAATCATTTCTGCAGGGTACAGGGTTTTAAGCTCATTATCAGCCAAATGCCCGAACCACATTAAAAGCAGGACAAAGTTCACCTCTTTCTGTGGGTTCAGCCAAGATGACATGTCAAAGCAGGAATTGATTATAGAAGTTGAGAAAGGCCAGAACAGAAAGCAAACGTGGCCCTCTGATTGGCTGAGCTAAGTTCACCAGGAGCAAACAAGACAGACAGGAGGTAGGGGTCTAGAAGTGAGGGTCCCAGGATGGACCCTTATTTCTGACAGCCTGCTGCCTTCTGTGTTCAGTGCTAGAGGCCAAAACTAGTTGTCTTGGTTACAGAGCCCGTTTCCTTGCAGGAGCAAAGGGCGGATGTATTTATGTCTACTTGTGTCAAATGCAGGAGATACGAAGGAAGGTGAGGGATTTAAACAGCTGGGGATGGGGAGTTTTGCCCTAGCTGAGGCATGATGATTCACAGGGAGGGGCGTGGGGGTCAGGAAGGTGCAGATAGCAGGGTGTCTCTATCACTTGCACCTCTCCAGCTGATGCTCAGCTTGGAGCCCACTTTGGGCAGCACTGAACACTAATGAGTTGGATTCTGAGATTCTGAAATCTCTGGGTCGAGATCCTGTACATGTTGAGGCTCCCTGAACTGATGTTGCTGACCTGATAAGTTTTGTGGCTGCTGAGGTTGTGATCTCCGGGGAGCCTTCTAAAATTAAGGCACAATTTGATGGGCTGCCTTGATTATCTGGTGAAACTGAGGGGCCCAGCTGCTCCCGCAGTTTAGATCCTCTTATCCAACAACTCTCCTTATCGAGGGGTCTGGGTGCAGTTCCTGCTTGTCCCTCACATAGCAGGTTTCTGTTTTCTGCCAGATCGTGGAATTATTCAAAGAAGCCAATCTCAACCTCTCTTGGGAACCAGGGGTCATCCCACCCTCTTGATACTACAAAGCCTGCCTCCCACAGACCCTGGTAGTTCTCTGCGTTTTGGAGCAGTGGTCCCCAACCTTTTTGGCACTAGGGACCGGTTTTGTGGAAGACAGTTTTTCTGCAGATGGGATGCAGGGTAGGGGCGGGGGGATGGTTCAGTCAGTACTGCGAGCCACGGGGGGAATGCTTCAGGTGGTAATATGAGCCATGGGGAGCCATGAGGAGCAGCAGATGAAGCTTCGCTCGCTTGCCTACTGCTCATCTCCTGGTGTGTGGCCTGGTTCCTAACAGGTACCGGTCCGCGGCCTGGGGGTTAGGGACTCCCGTTCTGGAGTACAGTGACTGTGTGGCCTTGCATGACAAGCAGTGTTCTCCTCACCTAGGCTCTAAGTATATACGATCGGTGTGTCCACCATATCTCTTCAGTGCCGGGTGTTATTTGGCCATCCCCATAACCCTAGAGCAGGAATCTCTCCCTCACCAGCTAGGTGAATAGGAGGAGACGGTTAACAGACTCTCTTCCCAGCCATACCTGGCAACTGTCATGTTAGGCTCTCTGGAGAATGGAAATGCTGTCTCAGTTTAATTCAGTTAAACCTTTGAGTTGCACAGACCAAGTTCCCCTTGGGCTAGGTAGGAGGGCACCATTCAGGGTGAAGCTTGGGTACCTCCATCCTCTCACCTCCAAGGTCATTCTCTGCTTCTTCCTTTGATCCAGAGTACCAGACCCATCACCTTAGGAGCTCTGCTAGCAAACCACAAGCCCTTCTCTTCTCTCCTTCAAGGCACTGATAAAATAAGACCCCTGATGGCTGTCTTGGTGTACCAGCATTCCTGTAGTTCAAATGCTTTCTTTCTAGATGAATGAATGAATGAATGAACAAGAGGGAGAATTGATTCTGTATAATATGGGCATTTGGCTTGGTGTTCCCTAGGGGTGTGTTTAAGTTAAGATAAAAGGCACAACTGTTATAACAAAAGACCCCAAATGCTATGAAAAGAACAGAAAAAAACCAGAAAAATAACAGAAAAGTTTGTCTCTCATACTACAGTCGGAGGTGATGTTCTAGGTTAGGAAGCAGCTCTGCTCCACACAGTTATTCAGGAACCCAGGCTGATGGTGCCTCTGCCATCTTCATGTGGTTTCCAAGGTCACTTTGGTTATCACCACCCAGCCAGTAGGAGGGGAAAAAGTGTGCAAATCCAGGGCCATCAGCACCATGAATTCTTTGTAAGCAAGTGAGACAGAAACAGCACGTCGTGTTCACTCATATTCCATCACTGGAATGGGTACATTGCCATCCTTAGCCTCCAGGGAAGCTGGGAAATGCATTCCCTAGGTGGAGGGCCATGTCCCAATTACGACAACTAGGGAACACAGGGAGAATGGATTTGGATGGAAAGCTAGCAGTCTCCTTGACAAAGAGCAGCTTGATATAGATGAAGGGACCCAGGACTAGAAGTCAGAAGATATTGGTTCAAGTCCTAGCTTCCCCTCTTGTTAGTTATGCTCTCTCAGGCAAACGCCTTTCCACTGAGCCTCAGCCTCTCCATCTGCAGAATCAGGACCACAGCCTTGTTTCCCTCACTGAGTTGTCCTGAGGGTCAATGAGGTGACATGTTAACATTCTGTGCCCCGAGGGCAGGGGGCTCTTGCCTTGGTATCCCGATCACCTGTGATGCTCATCTTCACCGTATTGGCTATTTACCAGGAACTAGAGAACCACTGGGGATTGAGGTGGGGGCTAACCTCAAGTGCTCAGGGCTCTGCAGCCAGCAGATTCCTCTGGGAGTGCCTGCCTCCACCTATAACGTTGGGAATTCCTTTACGCTTCTGGTGAGAAAATTGGAAGAACTCAGAAACGAAGATTTGAATCTACATAGTGGAGGAAAACAGAAGTTGGTCAGGCAAGCATTAGGGCTGAGGTTTTCAATCTTGGGTCTGCAGGCTTACATCTGGACATTGGGGTTGTGAACTTTTTGGAAAGGCAATGCAAAAGTTTGTGAATGTGGTGCACATATGTGTGTGTGCGTGTTTTCTTCCAGGAAAGAAATTCCATAAAGTTACCAGAATCTCAAAGAGGTCCCAAATGTAGGAAAGCTAAGAGGCTTGTGTGAATGATAGACAATTTCAATCAACATCCTATAAAAAGGACAATGGCCAATTGGTATATGTTTAGAGAAGGCAACCTAGAAGCTGGGGGGACAGGGAGCGTGTTTCCCTAGAAAGACATGTGGAGAGAAATTGTGCTGTTCAGTTTGGAGGGGAGAGGTTGGGGCACAGGGATAGGACACATACGTTGTTGTCAGAGTGTCTGTAGGGCAGAGTGTCGGGTGCCATTGGTGCTCTGCTCACATCCCCTACACTCGAGGCTCATGAACTTGCTGATGGCTTCCTACAGCAAGTTCCCACAACTCTTATCTGAGGATTTTCTTTGGCTGCTGAAGCTCACTGGGGCATGGAGCAGGTTGAAATGCTGCCCTGGGAACAATACTCAACCTGCATGGAAATTGGTAGATGGAACCAAAGCTTCCTCACCCCTTGGATGGGATAATTCTAAGTTATATTCTATAACAGCATTGAACAATAGAAATATAATGTGAATCGTAAATGGGAACCACATAGGTGCTTTTAAATTAAGGTAAAGTGGGAAGCTGCTGCATCACACAGGGAGATCAACTCAATGATGGGTAATGACTTAGAGGGCTGGGATAGGGAAGGTGGGAAGGAGTCGTGGGAGGGAGGGGATATGGAGATATATGTATAAATACAGCTGACTCACTTTGTTGTACAGCAAAAACTGGCACAACAGTGTAAAGCAATTATATTCCAATAAAGAGCTTAAAAAATAAATTAAGGTAAAAAGAAACAGGTGAAATCAACTTTAATACTATATTTTAACCCACTGTCAAAATATTGTCATTTCAATACATAATAAATATAAAAAATCATTAATGAGATATTTTCATTTTTTTTTTTATTACAAAGTCTTTAAAATGCAGTGTATTCTTCACACTTACTCCATATCTCAATTTGGACTAGCTACATTTAAAGTATTCCATAGCCCCACGTGGCTAGTAGCTGTAGTATTGGCCAGCACAGTTCTATATAATCTCCCAGAGGTTTCCCAGAGGGACTAAGCTGTAATTGTCCACAGTGGTAACATGCTCATTAATTACCGCCCCCCCCATATTAGTTTCCTTCCTTTCCCTGTCTCGGTTCCTCATTCACCAACTGGGGGTTCCAGTACCTCCAGGCAGTAAAAGTACCTCCAAAATCAGGGTCTGCTTTAGAGGTTCCCTTCCTAAGACAGGCAGTCAAAAGACCAAGGGTGCTCCAGCTGGTAACACTAGGACCCATGGGTGAAAGTATCAGGAATGTTCTTGGAGCAGCACCAGAGCTATTCATTCATTCATTCAAAAATGTGTGATACAGGGGCTTCCCTGGTGGCGCAGTGGTTAAGAATCCGCCTGCCAATGCAGGGGACACGGGTTCGATCCCTGGGCCGGGAAGATTCCCACATGCTGCAGAGCAACTAAGCCCATGTGCCAGAACCACTGAGCCTACGCTCTAGAGCCTGCAAGCCATGACTACTGAAGTCCCAGTGCCTAGAACCTGTGCTCCACAAGAGAAGCTACAGTGATGAGAAGCCCATGCACCACAACGAAGAGTAGCCCCGACTCAGTGCAACTAGGGAAAACCTGCACGCAGCAACAAAGACCCAACAAGCCAAAAATGAAATAAAGAAATAAATAATAAAAAAAAAATCTAAAAAAAAAAATATGTGATACATATACAATGGAATATTACTCAGCCATAAAAAGGAGTGAAATGGAACTATATGTAATGAGGTGGATAGACATAGAGTCTGTCATACAGACTGAAGTAAGCCAGAAAGAGAAGAACAAATACCCTATGCTAACACATATATATGGAATCTGAAGAAATTGTACTGATGAACCCAGTGACAGGGCAAGAGTGGAGATACAGAAGTAGAGAATGGACTTGAGGACACGGGGCTGGGGTGGGGGCGAAGGGGAAGCTGGGATGAAGTGAGAGAGTAGCATAGACATATTTACACTACCAGCTGTAAAATAGATAGCTAGTGGGAAGTTGCTGTATAACAAAAGGAGATCAACTTGATGATGGGTGATGCCTTATAGGGCCAGGACAGGGAGGCGGGGAGTGAATCGTGGGAGGGAGGGGATATGGGGATATATGTATAAATACAGCTGATGCACTTTGGTGTACCTGACTGGTACAAGGGTGTAAAGCAAATATATTCCAATAAAGAGTTTAAAAAAAAAAAAACAAAAAAACAAAACAAAAAATATGTGATGAGCTCTTGCTCTGTGCCATGCACAGCAGGGGAATGGGTACGAAGGTCCCTCTCACAAGAGGGGACCAGGAAGGTGCAGACTGACTTCTTGGTGGGGCAGCTTCACAAGGACTCTTCATGAATCAGACTAGGATTTTGATCATGTGCTGTCTGGCATCCTTTGCAGCCTATAGATGCTGCCTTTCATGATTCGTCTGTGCCTCCGTGAAGCTTCTCACGTTGTTAATTGCCTGGCTCCGGTGGCACGTCGCTCCCTAAAGCTGCAAATCAAGGTTTTTGTGACATTTCTTCTCCAGCAGTGACTTGTGATTAGGTTGTTGTTCCTAAAAAAGGTCCATCCCTAATCATCTTTGCAATTTCCCTTTGATTTTCTTGTTTGGCAAATTGCGGTTCTCCAGATAAAGACTGGTTTGGAGTCTACTCACTTTCTCCCTTCATTTCTCAGCCGGAAAACACACCTAAGACTCCTGTGACTGAAAGGGACCTCAGAGATCATCTGATTCAATGCCTTCATTTCAGAGCTGGGGAAACTGAGGGCTGGAAAGGGGGAAGTTGCCAGCTCAAATTCGCTTGGTAAAACAATGGCTCAGCTGAGATGGAAAAATAGTGCCTGAGGCTCAGTAATCTCTTTCCCCAGGTCTTTGCCTCAGCCTGGCCCAGTTCATGCTACACCGCCTGCATGCAGTAGCTGGGGGATGGAGCGTGCCCAGGGAGGAAATGGTTCTTCTCATGGTGGGGGAGTGTTTTTAGTCTTAACTTGCCCTGAGGCTGTTGGGGGTGGTCACACAGTAGTTAGGGCCTGAATCAAGATTCTGGTTCCTCCTTGGACAGCTGTGAAACTCTCAGTGGGTCTCCTGGCCTCTCTGAGCATCAATTTCCACTTCCGCAAAGTGGAACACTATATGTCACTTTGCTTTGGTGATAAAGGACAAATGAATCCTTGTTGCAGCCTACAAGGTTTGGTCCCTGCTGAACTCAATGAACCCTTTTATCCCAAGCTACCCCTTGGTCTCACTACTTGAGCCTCTTGGATTTTTCTGAGTCCCTCAAATATGCAGGGGTTTCCTGCCACTGGGCTTTTGTCTATACTGTTTCCTCTGCCAACACTGCTCTTCATACCACCTTTGCTTCAACGCTCATTTTACTTAATGCCTACTCATCTTTCAGATCTTAACTCAAGAATGACCTTTAAGAGAAGTCTTCCTGAGCCCCCAGATGAGTCTAGGATCCCTGTTACATCACCATGTATCTCTCGTTCAGTGCATCTGTCTCAGTGTTTCATTATCCTCTCACATTTCTATCTGATTTTTGTCTGCCTCGTGCACTAGACTGTAAGTTCCATGAGGATAAGCTCACCATGGTATTCTCGGCACGAAGCACAGGGCCTAGCAGACACAATCTACGCAATCAATTTTACTGAGGTGTGAATGTTGAAAGTCTTTTTGAAATATAATTGTCCATCTAATTCTTCTAGTCACCTAGCAAGGGAGGTATTATTATCCTATCTTGTGGCAGTGACAGTGTTGCTTACCGAAGATTCCACTTATTTTCTGATATTTTCTGGCTCCCTTGGAGTTATGCAGGGCCAATAACTCAAATATGAGTGGGCGTCATGTGTGTCACTTCTGTGATGGTTAAAAGCCTGCTCTAATTTAGTTCTTCCCTGGCCATGTGAATACAGTGGCCTCGTATTCCAAATGGATCAGCTACAAGATGGTAGAGACTGTCAGTCTGTGAGACTGTGCACAGCAGAGCCCTTCACAGGTTCACCTTGGATATTTATTGTGAGCAAAAAATAGCTTTTTGTGGTGTAAAGGCATCAATTTTGAGCTTGTTGTGTAGCATAGCTTAGTTTATCCTGAGTGTTTTTTGCAGGTAAGAAAACTGAGTCCCAAAGAGGGAAAGTGACATGCTCAAAGTTACATGGAACTATGGTCAGAGCTGGGATTCTGCTCCTGTTTGTCTCATGGGGTTGTGAGGACATAGTTAAAAGTCCATTGAAAACTGTAAACTGCTGTGTAAAAGATAAGATTTATAGGGTGCTTTTCCAAAGGTCTGGTCTAGGGGTTCTTTAGCCCATTAAGGGGTGGAAATAAGTATGCAGAGATGCCACCATGGACCTGCTGGTCTGGAGAACCTTGAATTATCTTCTGAGTTTGAGGATTTTGTCTCATAGGGACCAATGGGTGGCAGTTGATGGCTATAGCCATTTAGGGTGAACATTGGCTTGCTTTTTCCCCATAAGGGGCTCTTTTGTTCTAACTGCCATATAATCTGAGTTTTTCAGGTCAGCTAGCTCAACTCTTTACTAGCCATTGTGTCCTCTGGGCCACATGCGAGGCCAGTGGTCACCCAGACTATGGGAGAACACATTCTGCATTTCCAAACTGGATTGGAGGTGAGTCAGATTGCCTAAACTAGACCTCACATTTCCAGCCCTCTACCTCTCCATACTCAACCCAGCCTCACTCTCAGCTTTCCGAACAAAGATGCCAACAACTCAAAAAAGTAGAGTGCATTCCTCACAGAGGAAATAGCTTGAGCAAAGCCATGGCGATATTGGAGAACTTGGTGTCTCAGGGACAATTATGAATGAACATTTTTAGCTTTCTCCCTAATTCCACAGGGAAGAATTCTGTCCTACTTGGTTAGCTCCTGGGCTCAACTTCATTGTATAGAATTCAGGGAAAGTACAAAATGGAGAGAAAGCACTAAGCTGTCAGAAGGTTAAGTTGATCTACCCAATAAAGAACTAATGTGTGAACATATGGAGAGGGTGAGAAATAGAAAAGCCTCAAGTTCTGGAAGTTAGAAGTGAATGAAAGAGAGAGAGAGAGAGAGTTTTAGGAAAATGATATGCATGGGATTATTGAAAGCAACAGTGAAAGGGGAGGTTTTAAAGACGTTGTGTGTTAAGAATGTACGATACTTCTCCCTTTGAAATTCTCAGGAAGACTGAGTAAATATTTGAAGTGCTTTAAATTACTTTTTGGTTGCTGGACTGTTTCTTTCAATATAACACTGTGTTGGCTGGACCATATGGTTCACATCCATACTTGGGTTACTTGCAGTTGAACTTGCAGTTGAACTTGTGAGCAATTAGTGTCAGGATTGTTTGGGGTAATTAGGGTGGAGAATATCAATATGTGAAACTGTAAAGGACAATACAGTCTCCATAGTAGTCAGAGTAGTGCTAAATCTATTCATATTCCCTAGGTTACACAGGTCCTGCTGCTGTGTTCTTCACCTAGTGAGTATGCGTGGGAGTAATAGTAATAATATTTGCTCATGTTTACCATGCACTTACCACGTGCCTGGAAAATTTCTAAGAGCTTTACCTATATGATCTCAGTAATCCTCACAACTACCCAATGAAGTAGGTATTATGATCATTCTTATTTTGTGGATGAAGGAATTGAGGCATGAAGAGGTTAAGTGATTTGCCCAATGTTACTTCCACTTGGAAGTAGTGGAACCTGTATTTGAATCCAGGCAGTTTGACTCTTAATAACTATCAGAAGGATCAAAGCAATTGTTTTTAATGGGAAAAAAATGACTTTGGAAATCTCTGCAAGGTTTTTCTTATCCTTTTTTCTCTTTCTTCCTCTCCTCTCCCCTCTTTCTTTTGTGAGGGGCTTATCATAGCATTATGTGAATTTATTGGATTTATAATATAGTTTACAGAGGCAACAGTTTTAGTTAAAGAAAATTGGTTTCCTTTTCAAAATGTCATGTTTCTCATTTTCTCTCAGCATCTTGGGCTTTTTTCAAGCTCCCCTCAGCTCCTAAGTCATTCAGAAGCATGTTTCACAATTAGAATGCTAGAAACCCTCACCAGCCAATTTGAGATTTGTGATTTGTTTGAAAGGACACTTAAAATAAACCTGGGAGTTGATTTTGAAGGAGAGGAATGAGTGGGGGCTAGAGGGGAGAGGAAAAGAAGCAAATGTGAGGCAGTTGGGCATCCTCAGGGACAAGGGGCTCCGTTTACTCATCCATAAACCATCCACCCATCTGTTTATCTGTCCTTCCAAAGGTACAGACATCCTCATCCACCCATCCATCCATCCATCCATCCACCCAAATCCTTGTACATCTTCCATCCATCCATCCATCCATCTATCCATCCATCCAATCATCCACCCAAATCCTTGTATATCCTCCATCCATCCATCCGTCTTAGGGTTTTTTCCTTTGTTTAACATATTAGTGGAGTGCAGAATTTCTCAGGAATCAGTCTGGAATGGTTGATTTATTACCATTTATCGAACATCTTTCAGATACCTAGAATTGTCTAGAAAGTTTGTTAACATCTACAACAAAAATCCCCAACAACACTAAAGAAGCGAGGCTCAGAGAAGTTAAATATTTTTCCCCCAAAATCACATAGTTGATGAGAAGCAAAATGGGAATGGAGGAGGGAGAGGGTTGGGAACTGGCACAGGGTTTGCCTCTGACATGAGCTAGATTCTTGGGGAACTGACCTAGAGAAGATGGGGACACAGGAATTTCAGTCAAGTGGGGTGAACCACTAGTGTCCATAGGTATATAAATCAGCTATTGCTGCATAACAAACTATCCCCAAAGTCTCACTCCTATCAGTCAGGAAGTTTCAGGGTTTTAGAAGTTACCTCCCAAGTCCTGGGAACAAAGGCTAGACATTTCTTTGGGCAAGGCTGAATTCTTTACTACACAAAATTAAAATTTGAGAAGTTTTGATTTAAGAAGAGGGGTGGAAGAGAGGTGGAATCTTGTTGTTTTGATCCTCAGGTGCCTTTTCCCCCCGGGTAAGCTCAGAACAGATGGTACATTAATAGGTTCTCCATCCATTGTTATTAAATTTCTCCCTTCCTTTTCTTCCTCTTTCTCCTCACTCCCTTACCCAAAGCAGGGTTCCTAGCCTTTTTCAGCTACACAGACCCTCTCAGTTTGGCTAGGCCTTTGGACCTCTGTTTAAGTATAAGGTTTTTAAATGCATAACAAGTACATAGGCTTCCAAAGGAAACCAATTATTTTGAAATATAGTTATCTAAATGTTAAGAAAAAATTTTTGTGATATTGTGATAAATGTGCTTCTTTATTAACACTTTAACTATCAACCTAGTGGAGGGTTTAATAAATACTATGATTTCAAAGTAGTGTTGAATGTAAATATTTCAAAATATCTGAAATATTGTTAGGTGGTATGAAAATATTCATGGGTTTAATTGGTAAAAGCCCAGGTCTCTCTAATACCGTTGCGGTTTGTTTTCTCTATTCGTAATAGAAGAAAATTCCAAATTTCAATCAGAGGTTGGTGAACAAAAGATGTAACTTTTTCCTGCCCAAGTGCATAGATCACTGAATTCTATCCACAGACCTGTAGAACACGGGTCAAGAAGCCCTGCTTCAAAATCTTGTGTGATACGTACTTATTTTTAATTGGATGCTGAATGAAAATTCGATTTGTTTTGAGAAAATTTTGAGAAGTTTGCAAGAGTCATTGAGATAATTGAAGGCACCCTGGAGTTGCACAGAACTTGGCCTGGGACTTGGTGCACTGGTGCCTGATGGATTTATGGATAAGTGGGAGTGGAGCTGTTGATGATTTATAATCCTCCCATCTGGAAAAGTTAGATTGTGCAACATGGCTCAAAGGTGGGCTTGGCTTTTCCTATTATCAGTAATGACATTTCAATTTTTTCAACCCAAAAGCACTGGCCCTAGGCCAGGGAAAGAATGGAAGAAAAATAAATGAAAAATTTTAAGAAGGGCTGAAAGTAAAGCAAATGTGCGTAGCCTTTGGGAAGTCCATTTGCAGCCACCCAGCATCAGCACGTCCATCTGGATAAAGCCAAGGTTTCCTCACTCTTCAGGACCGAAAAAAATGAATGAGACCCAAGAGCAAGACTAATGTTTAAAGAAAAGGCATTTCCAGCATGGCCCACAAAGACTGATTATGTTCATCATTTCATGCATAATTTTCACTGGCACTATAAAACCTTCCACTCACAGAAAGGTTTTCCCCTATGTTAGCTTTTCAGGGCTGTGAAGGCCGATGTTGACTGTTGGCTGTATGCCAACACTCTGTCTGAGCAGAGCATTTCCCAAGGAATTCGGGGCCCAGACCCTTTTTATATTTCTATGTAACTGGCACAAGCCCCTGTCCCCCAGGAGGCAGAGGGGCTCTTGGCATGGATCCCCTTAGGGATCCAGTCGGGATGAAAGCCTAGTGGTGGGGTTTGGGGCACACTCTTATCTGGATCTTTTTAATTGTTTTACGTTTGACAATGCAGACATTGACAATGCAGCCTTGCTGGGCTTAAGCTGACCTGCTGCTTCAAAGCCTGTCTGACAGGCCTGCAAACTAATATCTGAGTCAACTGCAATCTTCCTGAAAACCCAGGGAATGGAAGCTGGGAGCCCTCTGGGGCACACTGCCATGGCGGAGGGCTGAGCCCACACGTGGAGTCCCAGGAAGAGATGTTATTGGCATTGGAGGCAGAAGTGAAAGGTGTGTGTTCCCCTTTGAAGGTTGGGTGGCTCCTTAAATGCACTGCGTCCAAGATGCAACTCGAGTTCTCTGCCTCTAACCTAGTCCTCTCCCAGGGAGTAGTGAAGCCCGGGTCTTAGATGCGATCTTCCTCCTCAATCCCCACATCTATTTTATCAGCACATCCTACTGATTTCATTTCCTATCTGTGAAACACGTCCTTCTGTCTCCATTTCCACTACTGTCTCCCTAGTCCCAGCCACCAACATCCTTCTCCAAGAGTCTAGGACCCAGACGACGGCAATGGGCTTGTCATCAATCTGCATGTCTCACTCTGCCCATTTCACTGATTTTTCATGTGAACCTTTATAAGCAAAGCAGAGAAAATGCATTACTTGAGCAGCCACTGTATTTTAATTATTAATCAATTCATTTAATAAATATTTATTGAGCACCCACGCATGTCCTATAGCTTGGTTTTAGGCCTGGCAGACTGGAATGTGTGGTCACCTTATCTCTAGTGCCATTGAGTGTTAACCTGGAGCCATCTCAAAGTTAAGTGTCTCTGTTCTCAGTAAGTGATGATCACTGAGATTTTTTTTAGACAGAAAACGTTAAAGCTTAACTTTTATTTTTTTGTTGTAATGATGGAATATTTCAAACAGAACAAGAAATTTGGAAAGAAAGTCAAGTACCTACCATTCAAAGCGAACACATGTGAACATTTAATCATCTTTGTTTTAAATATTTCTTTAAAAAGGTAAGTAACATGCTACACTTATTGCTGTAAGTTCCCCTTTGTACCCCTCCTCAATCCTGTTCACCATTCTTTCAGGTAGTCACTGCTCCCAGTTGATATATTCTTCCTGCTCATGTTCTAATACCTAAATTATACATGGATTGGCTTATAATCTCTCTTTTTCCCTTTGTAAATTTAAAAAATTAATATAAGTGATATCATGCTGAAAATATTCTGCAACTTGCTTTTTAAAATTCAAACATTGTTTTAGAAATTTATTCATACTGATAATATAGATCAAATACATTCCTTTTAACTGCTGTATAGTATTCCAGCCTGTGAATCCATCACCATTTGCCTCTGTATTTCTCTACTGAGGAATATTTACGTTGCTGATACTTTTTTTTCCCTGATGACAAATGATGCTGCAGTAAACATCTCTATGCCTCTCTCCTGGAGCACATACATGGGATATTTGTATATCTTCAGTCTTTACCAGATACTGACATGTGACTTTCTAAAGAGACTATCTTGTGATGTGGCAGGAATGTTCTACAGTTAGGAGTCAGGCAACCCAGTTCTAGTTTAATTCTGGCACTACCTGACAATGTGACCTCTGGCATCTCCTTTGTTTGGTCTCAGTTTTCCCATCTTTAAGTTGAAAGTCTGGACTAGCAGACTTCTACACCTCCTGTTTCCTGAGCTGATTAAAAAGATGTTTTGTAGGAAGACCTCTTTTGGAAATAAATCTCAGAGGCAGACTTGTAAGTCTTAGAGAAGGGTTTATTGTGGAAGACAGTTAATACTTCTTGAGATCCTACCAAGTGTTGGGGCACTTCAATTTTTCATTTATTGATATTTGGCTTAGGGAGATCTAATGGCTTGCCTAAGATCACAGTGCTAGAAAGTATCAGAACTGGGACTTGAACCTCGGTCTGAGAGATTCTAGAGCCTGAGTTCTGCCTACCATACAAGCCACTCTTGCTTTGCCACAGCACAGGTTCTTTCCTAAAACTGCTGTCCGGACTGTCAAAATGGCATTCTTCTTGGGTGTCTATACGAGCACAAGGAGCCTCTATCCCGGGCCCTGTCCCAGGAATGCAGAGCTGGGGCTTTTAGACGTGAAAAGGTACTAAGAAAGAGCCCTTCTTTGGAGGGAAGATAGGGAACAAGTGGCACTGAACCAGAGGCTGAAGACATCACAAAAGCATAAACTCTGAAGGTATTTATCCTCTGACCACAGCTAATGAACCAGTGAGGAGTCGGCATCAATAAGAAGCAAATTAAACACCAGCTCCAGTTAATTAGTAAGCACAGCTGCCTGCTTTCCTACATTCAATTTCAGACTCACATTATGAATTGCCTCCCTGGAGAAACCAGCCCCCTCCTCCCCAAAAAAGCTTTGATCCAATAAACTAACTTTTAATGGAGCAGCATCTTTCAGTCAAAGGACGGCAACTTATCTCTGGGTCCTAGCTCTGTGGTGACACAAATTCTCTGAGCTGCCCAATCTCACTCAAGGTTAGTAATTAAGGCATAATTGAAATGAAATTAATTGCAATAAATGTGTAATTAGCACAGCCATTGATTAAGGGCATTTGAAACACGGTCTGTGCATGAGACATTGATTGCTATGCTTTTTTTGATAAATGTAATTGCAATGATATCTTTTGTTACTCCAGAAGGTCTTTTTTGTGTAATGAATTTCCACAGGAAGGACTGGCCTTGAAGCCATCTGACTTCATGAAATTCAGAGGTATAAAGAGAATATTTCAGGCCCAATTGTGTTGGATATAGGCTCTTTTGCCCAGATTTCGTGTAGGGTCTGTTTCAGAGTGGCCCCCTATCTCATAGGCATCTTTTTTCAAATTAGAAAAAGGCACTCCTTCCTTTGGGCAGTCCCAGCTCATGCCAGGTGCACAGTCTGGCCAGTGGAGCATGGGTTGGATTTCAACTCACACTGTTCCATCCTGCTGGGCACCTTTGTGTGATGAACTCTTCCACCCATACACAGCAGGCTTGGTATCCTTCTCCACATAGAGGGAGGTGACAGGAAGGCAGAGCCAGACCTTACTGGCTTGAAAATTGTCTCAGGAGCAAAGCCTACAGATCCTGGATGCCCCTCCCCCCAGTCACCTTGATTGGTTGGATGTTATATAGAAATCGCCAACTGGAATGCTGGGATTTTAGCAGTAGCCAAGAGGGAAGACAGTGAGACTGGGCTAGGTGTGGCCTGGTGGGGTGGGGTGTAAAATGGCTGTAGGACCAAATGGTGGGCAGATGGTAGAGGTGGGAGACAGTCCATGGTCCTACCATACTATGGAGGAGGTATGGTGACCTCAGGACAATCAGGCAGGTATTCATATGTAGGGGTCTGGAATGGCGGTGGGGTGGGGAGCTTGACAGAACCTGCCAGAGGAGTCTGTGGGTAGCAGGGCTAGGGTTCTCTGGGGTCCCCACACTGAGTCTGGGGCAGTGGGGTCCAGCTCTGAGTCGGTGGGGAGGATTTAGTATGTCAGGGCAACACCGTCTACTCCAGGCCTTGCCCCTGGACATGGCTGAGCCCCAGGCTGGAGGACAAGGCGCTGAAGGTCACGTCTGATGCTCAGTGACAGTGTTCCTCAGCTTTTCAGCTCTGAGGAGGAATGGCTTCCTGAGGTCTTCCCTCTGTGGGTTTCTGTTCTTCATACTGAGGAGTCTGTTCACTCATCTGATCATTTATTTTTTCGTTCATTCACTTAGTGAATATTTAGTGGGTGCCTTGTGTGTAGGTGCTCTGCTAGCTGCAAGGGATAAAATGATGACCCTGTCCCTGCCCTCAGGGAGTTCAAGGTCAAGTGGGGCAGACAGGCTTTGAATAATCATACAGACTTACATATTCCCTTAATTACAAGGTGAACAAATGCTCTGCACCTTCCGTTTTCCTCTCCGGGTCCACCTTCCTCCTTCCTCCACTGTTCCCTGTGCCCTGGGAGCTGACCACTGTGGACTGCATCAAATCGCTCTTCTGTTCTCAGCTGTCAGGTTGGACTGGGTCAGCAGGGGGCCTGGCTGGAGACCACAGGGAGGGAGGAAAAGGCAGTTGGGGTACTCCCCCAGATCACTGGTTGTTGGCTGTGTCCTTATTGAAGGCCGCAGCTCTCCACCCAGCTCTCAGGTTCTGTATAGCTTCCTCCCTGCTGGGCCCCAAGCTGGGCTGTTCATGGTGCCCCGCTGTTTCTAGTCTGGAGCACTGCATGAGCCTTCGTGTTTCCCTTCACCCTGCTCCTCTTTTAAATGCTCCCTCTTTACAACTCCCCTCAGCTACTCAGCCCGAATATGCTGTTTGTTTCATCTGGGGGACAGAATGAGTTGGTAGGAGTACAGGGAACTATGAGAAGGGACCACAGGGAGCACTGGCTTGATCTGGGGTGTGTGTGTGTGTTTGTGTGCACTCACAAGTGTGTGTACATGTGTGTGCACAAGTGTATGTATATATGGGTGTGTGTGCATACAGGGGTGTGTGTGTGTGAAGAAATGCTTCTTTGTGATTAAAGCTGAGATCTGAAGGATGAGTAAGGGTTAAACAGGCATGGGAAAGTGAAAGAAAGGAATCTCTTTGTAGAGGAAAAGGCAGTGCAAAGGCCCTGAGGTGGGAGGGGAGAGTGAAATGTCCCTGGGGCTTGGGAGGAGGCTGAATCTCTGCTGGCATTTTCAGCCTCCTCCGGCCCAAATCAGGGGCACCTCTGGTCACAGCCTTCAGCATGGTCACACTCCCAGTGTGGGGCTTGGTCCAAGGCCCTGTGATGTGGCCTGGAGGCCATTCAGCCATTTCTTCCAGCGAGACAGTCTTCCTTTCCTGAAGTCCACATGTGTCTTTCAGCATGCTTCTTGGACAGGGGATGAGCACTGGACTTAAGGGGCAGTGAGCTACGCGTGGTTGACCTTCTGGAGCCAGACTTATGTAGGTGTGACTCCTACCTACTCTGCACCTGCTGCAAGGTAGTTACCACCTTGAGCCTCATTGTCTCACCTGTAAAACGGGGCTCATGAAACCTGATTAGATGAAGCATCTCTCAGCTTTCCCTCCCCACTCTCAGCCCCTTCAGAGCCCCAATTCCTCTTAGCTAACTGTTGCAACAGTCTCCCAGCTGGCTGCTTTGCTTCTCACCTTTGGTTTTTGTTTTTTGTTTGTTTTGTTTTGTTTTGTTTTGTTTGGGCGTGCCTTGTGGCTTGTGGGATATTAGTTCCCTGACCAGGGATCGAACCTGGGCCAAGGCAGTGAAAGCGCCGAGTCCTAGCCACTGGACCGGCAGGGAATTCCCTCTCACCTTTAGTTTTGATCCCATCTGATCCACTCTTCCATTTTTCAGCTAGGTTGTTCTTCTTGAAATATAAATTTGACCTCATAATACCCCTAATTGTGAGTCACCCATAGCTCTATCAGTGGTTCCCCAGGACTACCAGTAGTGGGACCTCGGATACGCCTGGAAAGTGTTTTTAATTGTGGTAAAAACACATAGCATAAACTTTATCATCTTAACCACTGTTAATGTTAATTATATTCACATTGTTGTGCAACAGATCTCCAGAACCTTTTCATCTTGCAAAACTGAAACTCTGCATCTATTAAATAATAACTCCCCACTACCCTTCTCCATGCTCCTTGTAACCACCATTCTTTCTATTCTATGATTTTGACTATTGTCGGTACCTCATGTAAGTGGAATCATATAGTATTTGTCTTTCTGTGACTGGCTTATTTCACTTGACATAATGTCCTCAAAATTCATCCATGTTGTACCATGTGTCAGAACTTCCTTCCTTTTTGAGGCTGAATAATATTCCATCATGAGTATAGACCATATTTTCTTTATCCATTCATCTGTCAGTGGACATTTGAGTTGCTTCCGTCTCTTGGCTGTTGTGAGTAATGTTGCTGTGAACACGTGTGTACAAATACCTCTTTGAGACCCTGCTTTCAATAATTTTGTATATATACCCAGAATTGGGATTGCTGGATCATATGATAGTTCCGTTTTTAATTTTTTGAGGGACCGCCATACTGTTGGAAAGGTTCTAAAAGTATAGATGCCTAAGTCCTACCCTGGGAGATGCTGACTCTGTAGGTCTGGAGGCAAGGGAGTGCATGGAGCTGAACATCTATCTGCCTTTCACCTCCCTCAAAAGCCCCTCCCACCCTCCTGGCAACCCTACAGAATCAAGTCTAAATTCCTAAGCTTGGCACACAAACACCTTGATGACCTACCTCTACTCTACCTCTCCAGCTTCCTCTTCTTCGCTGTCCCCCTCACCACACTTGTGCCTGAAAAATAACCATCTGCTTGTTTCCTAGACATAACAAGGTCTTTCACACTTCCAGGCTTTTGCACATGCTCTATCTCCCAACGACAGCTCCCCCTCTCTCTTCTGTGCCTAGAAAACCTCAGTTAATCTGGAAAAATTCAGTTCAGATATTGGTCACCTCCAAAGGAAAGCCCTTTTCTTCCTGGTCTTGGCTTCTCATGGCCAGAAGTCAAGCTGAGTCCCACAGAGGAAGGAGAAGAACCATGCCAGTCCCTCTAGGGTCCACATAAAGAACCATTTCTTTATCCTCATCAGCAGATTTTGAATAAAGTTCGAATTGCACACATCTCATGGTTTCCATGGTTACTGTAAAGGCATTCTAAATGTAGATGATTATATAACCAGCTGGGATAACTCTTTTGGGAAAAAGAAAAGTTTCGACCCTCCTCTTACAATGAATGACTCGATGACCCAAGAACTGTGGGTGGTGACTGTGCATGGGGTCTCTGCGGAATAATGCATTTGGGCTGCAGGCAGCAGTAAGACTTGCCTTCAAAGAGCAAGTGCCCCATGCCACCATCCAGGACGTCTTCTGTCATTCTGAAGACAGGGAAAACTGAGGTCCAAAGAAGTGACTTTCCCTGAGTTCCATAGAGAGCTAGAGCCTGAACCAGGACTAGCTTCAGGTCCCCAGGGACAGCGTGCCATGAAGAAAGGAGCCCTGCATTTGACATGAGACTACTTGAATATGAACCTTGGCTTTTGGAGCCTCAGTTTTTAAACTTGTGATATTACTTGTATTAGTCAGTGTAATCAATGCTGGTTGCTGTAAAAAAAGAAGTCCAAAATCTCAGTGACCTTTTCAACAATAAAATTTTTGTTTTTCTGCATATGACACAGTACAATTGGGCACTTGATGGACACCCTTCCATGTGGTGACTTGGCAATGTGGACTCCTTTCACCTCTTGGCTCTGCCATCTCAAAGGACCATGAAGAGCAGATGGCAAAGAGCCTCCTTATGCTGAGTGGACACATATGATGACAAGCGCGGTAGATCCATAGGCGAGAACATGGAAAAACGCTGTCTTCCAGACAAGAATATCTGCTTGGATTGCTTTAGCTAAACTTAGACTACTCTAATATAAAGGTTGAAGTTTCCTGGAACAGAGCAAGGAGCTGATCTCCATCTTGGGGACCTATTAAAGCCTTCCACTTCCGCATGGCTCCATCCCCAGCTGCCATGTTGGAATTCACCTTTTTAGGGAGACCACAAGAGAAAGGTCAGACACTTTGAAATTATGCAGTCTTGAATTTTATCTTTGTTCCCCCATGTCTTATTAGCCATGGGATCTTGGTCAAGTCATTTACCTTCTCAGAGTTTCTTTCTTGAAAAGCAGAATAATTAATAAAGATGGGAAGATTAAATGGGCTATACAGAGAACAGTGTTTGCCCATAGTGGGTGCTCAATAAATATGCTCTTTATTACCTTCCTGGTCTGATTTTTAGAACCTGGAACCTACTGGCCCCTCAAAATTGTGATGACTTCTTCCTCCGTACTGTGTTCTCACCTCCTGTCTTCACCTCTTTTTATCCTTGTCCTGATAGCTGTGCCTGGAACATATTTCATAAGAGAGTCTCCACCTTCTTAGCATTTCCCTACCACTCCAAGCTCTGGACCCATCCTAGAATGCAGTCAACCCCAACAGGACATAGTGGGATAGGTTCGTGGATGGCTCTTAGGAACCACAGGGCCACACTTTGCAGTTTGTTGGAGGCCTTGAGATGACTGTATTTTATTCTAAATGCAACCAGTGTAAACCAATGAAGGATGTTACAAGATGAGAGAAGAATGACTTAATTTACATCTTAAAAGAAATGCTTTTTTTTTTCCCTGCTCAGTGGGGAATGAATTGTAGAGGTGCAGGACTAACCAGAAATACTTGTTAGAATGGGAGTAGTTGGGATGGAGGGAGGTAGAGAGACGAAGTATTCAGGAGAGGAAATCAATGAGACTCGATGACTAGCAAGTTATCCCAGAACACAAGGGCTTAAAGTGATCAGAGGAAGGATGAAAAATGTGGAGGAGATTTGAAACATAGAGCATTGTTCTCAGCAAGAGAATACAATAGCAGCAGTAGCCCTTGCAGAAGCAGCAGTACCTAAAGGTGTGGTTATAGAAAACTTGATTGAGCTAAAGAAAGATTTGAATCTACAGATGGAAAGTCTTCCTATATAATAAATAAGAAAAAGAAACCATCCCAGGGACTTCTCTGGTGGTGCAGTGGTTAAGAACCTGCCTGCCAATGCAGGGGACATGGTTTCGATCCCTGGGCCAGGAAAATCCCACATGTTACGGAGCAACTAAGCCTATGAACCACAACTACTGAGCCTGAGCTGTAGAGCCCATGAGCCACAACTATTGAGCCCAAGTGCCACAATTACTGAAGCCCACTCGCCTAGAGTCCATGCCCCGCAATAAAGAGGAGCCACTGAACTGAGAAGCCCATGCACCACAACGAAGAGTGGCCCTGCTCACCACAACTAGAGAAAGCCTATGCTCAGCAATGAAGACCCAACACAGCCAATAAATAAATAAATAAATAAATAAATAAATAAATAAATAAATAATTTTTAAAAAAAGAAACCATCTCATAGTCACTGCCAGGGAAGATTTAATATTTCAAGGATAAAGAAACAATCCTACGAGTACACTTGAAGATAAACATTTTAAAAAGAAACAAAGGGAGAAAAATCAGCCTGACAATGCTAGCAAATTTCTCCACAACATTCAATACAGAAGAAGAAAAGAATCAGAGTCAAAGCTTTGAAGGAGAAGTTACTCCCCAACTCTATGCCTAGGCAAGGGGTCATTCATATTGGAAGACAATGTAAAAACATTCACAGGTATGCAGAGACAGTGATGATACCACTTGTATATATTTTTTTCTAGAGAAAAAAAAGAAGACTGCAAAATGCACTTCAACATGTCAAGGTATGAAACAAACACTTTAAGAATGGAAGAGGGAATACGGGGATATGTGTATAAAAACAGATGATTGAACTTGGTGTACCCCCAAAAAAATAATTAAAAAAAAAAAGAATGGAAAATGCAGGCTATCAATGGTGGGCAGTAAGAATTGAAGAACTTTAAACCTAGAATAAACCTAAACATTTTTTTGAGTAAGAAGCAAATGGCATAAACAATCCTAGAAAGAATAAATATAACAGTGAACTGTTAGTGAGCACTTTCCATATGTTTGGCACTAAATGTTTTACCTGTATTAATTCACTTAATTCTCATAACTTCATAAAGTGGGCACTGTTAGAATGCCTTTTTTCTTTAACATGGAGGCGGAGTATAGAGAGGTCAAGTAATTTCCCCAAGGTTACACACGTACACGAATCTAGGAAATCTGACTCCAGAGCTTGCATGACTAATTTTTTTTTTTGCATGAATAATTTTACTCCTTCCTATCCATATGGGAGGGATAAGGTAATAAAAATGAAAATAAACACGAGGTGAATCTTATAAACCTATACAAATAAAAATGTGTATAGGAGAATATTCAGGTGGAATTTCAAGCAGGATACCTTGCTACAGCAAACACATAATAATCATGAAAGAAAAAAATATTTTAAAATTTGTATTATTTGACTTAGGAGTTCTGCTTCTATAAATGTGCCTAAGAAATAATCAGTAATATACCCACAGGTTTAGGTACAAGGATGTTTATTGCAGTGGTGTTTATTATGAAGAAAAGTTTGAAAGAAATACAGATGGCCAAGAATTTATAATTAGTTCTATTCAATAACTTTTTTCTGGATTCAATAAATTTTGATGTTGAGCATTCATATGAGAGAAAAACATGCAGTCATACAAACTACATTGTGGAGAAAGATATAGTAACATGTATTAGGATATAGATTCAACTGCTATAAAGAAGACCCAAACTAACAGTGAATGAAAAAAGATGGAAGTTTCTTTCTCCCTCATGCAGCAGCCTGGAGATAGTTAGTCCAGGGCTTGCAGCAGCTCTGCTCCATGAGGTCACTCAGGGACCCAGCCTCCTTCTATTTTGTTGCTCTGTCATCTATAGAGCATGGTCCAAGACAGTCTACACTTCATCCTCACTTTCTGAGGAGCAGCTGAAAGTAACAAAAGAAGGCAATATAAGGCATGTCCCCTTCTTTCAGTGCAACATCTGGAAGTAGTATAGGCATCACTTCCACTGGCTAGAAATTGGTCACATGGCTATACCTAGCTGTAAAGGAGGCTGGGAAGTGTAGGTTTTTTAAAATTGAAGTATAGTTGATTTACAAAGTTGTATTGGTTTCAGGTGTATGGCAAAGTGATTCAGTAATATAAATAAGTATATATAAATATATTCTTTTTCAGATTCTTTTCCATTATAGGTTATTGCAAGATATTGAATTGCAAGTTTCCTGAGCTGTACAGTAGGTCCTTGTTGTTTATTTTATATAGAGTAGTGTGTATCTGTTAATCTCAAACTCCTAATTTATCCCTCCCTCACTTTTCCCCTTTGGTAACCTTAAGTTTGTTTTCTATATCTGTGAGTCTATTTCTGTTTTGAAGATAAGTTCATTTGTATCATATTTTAAGATTCCACATGTAATTGATAGCATATGCTATTTGTCTTTCTCTTTCTGACTTACTTCACTTAGTGTGGTAATCTCTAGGTCCATCTATGTTCCTGCAAATAGCATTATTTCATTCTTTTTTATGGATGAGTAATATTCCATTGTATATATGTACCACATTTTTATCCATTCATCTGTCGATAGACATTTATGTTGCTAGGAAGTGTAGTTTTAAAAATATCATGAACAATCATAAAAAATTTTAGTGGATTCTGTTACTAAAGGGAGAATGGGAGAGTGGATATTGGAGAACAAATAACACTCTGACTTGGCACAGAAAAATCTTACAACATATTAAGTGGAAAAAGCAGGGGGAAAAACAGGATCAATTTTACACATCTATGTGTACCTATATGTGGAATTCTTTTTTTTTTCCTTGTATAAACAGTGGTATTCTTTAAGAGTTGGGATTGCAGATAATTCAGATTTTCTTCTTTGTGCTTTTTTGTTTTCCCAATGTTAATTTTCTAAAAATTAACATTTATTTCCCCTGTAATCGGAAAAATTCACCATATATACATTAAAAGAAGTAATTTAGGAGAGAGAGCCGTGTGTGTAGCGTGACTGCAGCCGCCTCTCCTTTCTTCTCTGACTTCCCTCTGCTGGGCTTCTTTTGTTGGTGGATCTCTTGTCTCTCTCTCGCACAAAGGGATGACATTGTCTATTCTACATCTCAGATATGAAGCCCCAGGGGGAATTGTCAGTGAGTTTATTTTGGTGCGAGGCAGGACGTTTTCTACCAGGAATACAAGCCAGCCTCAAACATGGCCTCCCCTCCAGGGGGATCATTAAGAGCAGTTCTGTTGTTCTCTCGGGAAAAAGGGGTTCTTGCCCTGAGATGGGAGGAGAGGGGCTGTTCAGCAAAGAATGATGCTGGAGGAGGGGGGCAGGAACAAGGAAACAGGAAGTGCTTAAAGAGACTTCGATTCCTGGTCCTTCTGCTTCTTGGAGCCTGAGACAGGGAGGGTTCAGGCAAGACCTGCTTCTCTTCTTCTTAACTGATCTTCCCCAGGGACAGTCTTTTTTTTTCCTTCAGTTTTATTGAGATATAATTGCCATACAGCACTGGATACGTTTAAGGGGTACAGCATAATGACTTGATTCTAGGCTTAGATATATTGCAAAATGACAACCACAATAAATTAATGTCATCTCGTATCAATGCAAAAAAAAAGAAAATTTTTTTTTCCTTGTGAGGAGACCTTTTAGGATTTACTTTCTTAGCAATTTTCAAATATACCATATGGCAGTGTGAACTGCAGACATCACGTTGTATACTATTCATATTCCCAGTGGTCATTTATAAGTGGAAGTGTGTACCTTTTGACCTCCCCACCACCCCTGCCTCTAGTGACCACAAATCTGATCTTTATTTCTATGAGTTTGGATTTTTTCCCCTTTTTTGTAGATTCCACATATAAGTGAGATCTTATAGTATTTGTCTTTCTCTGCGTGACTCATTTCACTTAGCATAATGCCCTCAGGGTCCATTCATTTTGTCACAAGTGGCAGGATTTCCTTTTATATGGCTAAATAATATTTCACTGTACATACCTGCCACATTTTCTTTATCCATTCATCTATCAATGGGCACATTGTTTCCATGTCTCAGCTGTTGTGAATAATGCTGCGATGCACATTGGGGTGCTCTTTACATAGTGCTTTCATTTTCTTCAGGTATATACCCAGACATGGGATTGCTGGGTCATAGTGTAATTCTATTTTTAATTTTTTGAGGAAACTGCATACTGTTTTCCATAGGGGCTGCACCAATTTGCAATCAGGGGGACAGTTCTGACTCCTTCTCAAAGCTTTGTGGGATTGGTTGTCAGCTTTGCCTTTGGTCTAATAGTGTCTCAAGACTCCCCGATGACTAGATGAGTGCCTCCTGTGTGCCAGGTGAGTGCCTTGGTGCCTCCTGTGGGCCTGGTATTGTTCAGGTTGACAGGAGTTCAAGGTCCAGCCTTGCCTTTTACTAACTGAGTGATTGCAGACAGAGCACTCACCTCCTCTGAGCTTCAGTTTCCTATGTGTAAAGTGGGACAGTACAACCTCTACTCCACAGGATGGGTAGGAAGATTAACTGAACTAAGGCCCCTGAAGTGTCTAGTACGATGCTTGGTGCAGACTGAAAGACACTAGCTTAGTTTGCTAGGGCTGCCGTAACATAGTACCACACCTTGGGTGGCTTAAAGAACAGAAATATATTGTCTCGAAGTTCTGGAGGCTGGAAGTCTGAGATCAAGATGTTGGCAGGGTCAGTGCCTTCTGAGGGCTGTGAGGGAAGGGCCTGTCCCAGGCCTTTCTCCTTGGCTTGCAGATGGCTGTCTTTTCCCTTTGTCTCTTCATATCATCTTCCCTTTAGGAAGACTATGTGTCTGTGTCTGGGTTCGGCTTGAGACCCACCCTAAAGACCTCATCATTAATTAGATTACCTCTAGTAATCTGGAGGTAAATCTGGAGTAAATCTCCAAATAAGGTCACATTCTGAAGTAGTGGGGGTTAGGATTTCAACATGTGAATTTGTATGTGTGTATGTGGGAGGGGGAGGGGAGAACACAGTTCAGTCCATAACAAGCACCTGTAGCCTCCACAGCAGAATACTAGCAATACGGGTCACTATGATCACCATGAGGCTTGCAAGCTTTGATATGTCACGTTGCCCCGGGCCATGTCGAGTTGCCATGGCACTGCTTTTCTGGAAAGGGGTCAGAAATGTCTTTCTTGCCTGAGCCACGATGGTGACATTCCTGCCTGTCTCCCAGGGCTCCATCCCAGACAACTCAACGTGCCAACAGTCTCTGGGGTGCTGGCCAGCTTCTTTCTACCCTGCAGGGTCAGGCCTGTTTAGCTCCTTGTCTCTCCTGCTGAGAGTTTGAGAAATTCATTTATTATATTCATTTATTTGGCAACCACTTCTAATATGCTAGGCATTATTCTAAGCACCTTGCACATATTAAGTCATTTAATTCTTGTAACAACCCTATGAGGCTGGTGCTGTTATCACCTCCTGGATGAGCAAACGGAGGTACAGGGCAGTTAATTTGCCTGGGATTTCATGACTAGGAAGTGGTTGAGCTGGGGCTTTAACCCAGGCAGAGTTTTGCTCTGAACAACCACATTATGAAGGGGAAGCAATGTGGCAGGAATATAAACTTTGGAGTCAGAGGAATGTGAATCTGGATTCCAGCTAATGAGCAGAACTAGAAATTTCCATCACTGCCTGCTTCATCCCTGGTTTTTCTGAGAAGAACAGGCCTCTCCCCCAGTTCTCCTGGTGGTGTTATGTCATTGCAGGCCTCAGCTGATTGGACTGGGTGAACATGTGACTCAGGGGTGCTCCACCTGTTGGCTGGGACCCATGACTTGGATGGCCAATCAGATTTCACGCTCAGGCATCTGGCTAAGAGGCTTGAGCAGTGAGGATGGGAGCTGAAACCTTCTGGTCCAGAGGCATTGTTGAACTGGAATGGTCATTTTGGGTCATGTGCAAGCCCGAGTTAGAAGGCAGTGGAGGACATGTGTGGGTAAATGAAGACCTGCTTTCAGAGGTGGGGAGAATGGAGCAGGGTGCAGAGAGAGACAGAGATGCCTTGTGCTAGAGTAGAGATTGTCTCCAAGAAGGAAAGACACACACACACACACACACACACACAAACACACACACACATACTGTTGGTGACCCTCCCCTTCACTGGTGCCCTTATAACTTAAGCTTTTGTGTATGTTGGCTGCTAACACCTTATAGCTGTTCCTTCCCCAGAGAAACCCGTGACCTTATGGACTCCCAGCCAGGTTGGTCAGTTCCTCTGCCCCTAGAAATCAGCTGCCAAGGACTGACTCACATGAGGTACAAAAGGCCAGCATCCTGACTCAAGATGAGGCCAACTCTGAGGTGCCATTCATACTCTTGAGCTCCCTGTGGGATCAGGCTGAAGCTGGTCTCAACCTGAGATGACATTCTTGCTTAGATTTCATCTCTTCACTTCCTTGTCCTTCTTCCCTCTCTCCCTTTCTCCTGAGAACCTCCCTCGGTAATCACTTGCACAAGAATCCCCATCTCAAGGTCAAGTTGGAGTCCCAAGAAACAGAGACAGATACCTTGGCTCTCAACTGCTGCCCACTTTTAGGCTCCATAACCGTTGGTCTTGCTGGATTTCCTATCCTAGGATTCTGAGTCACCTATTTTCTTGATAAGAACCTCTCTTTGATTGAGTTAGACCAGGATGGTCTCTCTGTTTCTTGCAGCTGAACAAGTCCAAATTGAGTGCACTAGGTAAAGTTTCTTAACCGTTCTCAGTCTCATTCTATCTGGAAAATGGTGCCCACTATTCTCCTAATTTCAGGGCTTGCTTTAGCGACTTAATAAGAGAATGTATATGTCAGCTTCCGGCATTGTGATTGGCTTAGAGTGGGCACTCTGTTAGTGAGTTCTAGTGGGTTTTTTTTTGTTGTTTCTTTTGTTTTTGTTTTTGTTTTGTTTTGTTTTGTTTTGTTTTACAATATTCTCTTCCTCCCTTGCTCAAGTCAATTCAGGCTGGGGAAGCATAAAGAGAAAATATATCAGAGTGCTGTGTGACTTTCAAAGCACCATGGAAGTGTGGGAGTTCAAAGAGGTAGGAGTTAGAATCCCAAAGATTCAAGTTCAACTCTCTAGCCCATTGCATCTCAAATTATAATGATTGTGTGCATCACCTGGGGATCTTGTGAACATGCAGACTCTGATTCAGGAGGTCTGGGTGGAGCTTAAGACGCGGCCTTTGTAACAGAGCTCCAGGTGGTGCCAAAGCTGCTGCTCCTCAGAATAGCAAAACTTTGAGGGGCAAAGCTCCAGCCTGTCTTTTGGTTCCAGAGGGATTGCTTTTCCTCCTCAAATAGTCAACCTGAATGGCAGGCTCTTCCCTCTTCATTCCATTTTGTATATCCTGCGAGATGTGGTTCCTGCCAATAAGGAGATCTCAGTGGTTGAGACAGCCAGGAAAGCTGTCGATTGTAAAGTGTGTTGTGTCGTAAGTAGAGCTCACTGTGGGGGATGTGGGAGGCTGGCGAGGGGCACTTGCTCCTGGAGAGGAAGTCAGGGATGTCTCCTTGGCACAGAAGAGCTGTCGGTCTGTTGCTGCACAGATATCTCCTGACTTCTACCCCCTCTGCTCCTTGAAGCAAGAATTCCAGGGCTGCTATGACATCTTACCTCCTGTTGCCTGGACCCTGGTCTGGGTGCCCTGCCTCTGGACAAGGCTATCCACACCTGAGCCCACCATGTTCCTTTGGCCATGACCTTGAGCCTCCCAGCCCCCTACATATTAGAAATCCTAGCCTGCCTCTTTCTGATCCAGGGTCTGTTTTGACACCATGACTAAAACGAGAGGTTCAGGTAGTTCCATATATGCGGGGGAAAATGTGTGTTATTTCCACAACATTTAGTGCATTTCCTCTTTTCATTATAATCCTGGCCAAGTCCTTACAAACATTATCCATTCCAAACCGAGATTGGTTTTCCTTGTTCATGGATGCCAACAGCTGGGATAGGTTTCCTCCATTTGCTTACTTTCTCCTTTGCCATTCCTCTTTCTTTGCCCCTCTTTTCCCTTGGGGTTCACAAGGCGGAGGCTTTGTCTCTGAAAGGCCACTGTTAGCCTGAGTAGGGGAAGGAGGTCTTCTGCTTATTGTTAAGCTGTCTTCTGTTGGCATATCTGGGAGTTTCCACATAAAGCCTAGAAGTAGCTGAACAGAGAACAGGCCCTTGATTGATTAATCCTTTCTTTGACATATGCTAAGAACCCTGATATGCCAGACACTGCTCTGGGTTCCATGGATACAGCAGTAAACAAACATGGTTCCTGCCCTGACAGTCTAGCTAGACATATTACAGTAATCTTATCAATGGAGGCATTTAACTCACACATACACACACACACACACACACACACACACACATTCTGGTCTTCAACCTCCTGAGAAACACAGTCTCACCATCTTGAGGGGAATGGCCTCTGTTCCAGGCCTAAGGAAAACAAAAGAAATTCCTAGAAACATACCTCACACCTGTTTGAATGGCTATTGTCAAAAAGACAGGAAATAACAAGTGTTGGCAAGGATGTGGAGAAAAGGGAACCCTTGTGCACTGTTCCACTGTTGGTGGAAATGTAAATCCTAGTGCAGCCACTGTGGAAAACAGTATGGAGGTTCTTCAAAAAAAATTTTTTTTAATTAAAAATAGAACTACCTTATGATCCAGCAATCCTACTTCTGAGTATATTTCCAGAGAAACTGAAATAAGGGTCTTGAAGAGATTGCCTGCACTCCCAGATTCACTGCATTGGTGTTCACAGTAGCCAGTATATAGAAGCAACCTACATGTCTGTGGAAGGATGAATGGATAAAGAAGATGGGGCATGGAATATTATTCAGCCTTAAAAAAAGAAGAAAATCCTGCCACTTGTGACACGTAGTTGAACTTGGAGGACATACCCTAGGTGACATAAGCCAGATAGGAAAAGACAAACACTGTATGGTTTCACTGATATGGGGCATCTAAAAATAGCCAAACTCAGAAATAGTGAGTAGGATGGTAGTCGCCAAGGGCAGGGGGAGGGGGAAATGGGGAGACGTTGGTCAAAAGGTATAAAGTTTCACTTAAGCAAGATGAGCGAATTCTGGAGATCGAATGTACGAGAGTAAGACTGTAGTTAACAGGACTGTATTGTATATCTGAATGTTGTCAAGAGTGTGGATCTTAAGTGTTGTCACCACACACACACAAAAGAAGAAAATGATAACTTTGTGAGAGGGTGGATGTGTTAATTAGCTTGATGGTGGTGGTCCTTTCACAATGTATACATTTATCAAGACATCAAGTGGTACACCTTACATATACACAATTTTAATTGTCAATTATTCCTCAATAAGCTTTTTTTTTTTTAAAGAGCTAATGTACTTTAGTAATTTTTTTCTCTGGGGGCATTTTGAGGGCAATGGAGTGGGAGCCACAGGAAAGGTTTAAAAGCACCATCGATCAAAGAAACCAAATGGCTGGGGACTTGTTTGATGTAGAAGAGGGAACAAGAGTCCTCTGGAGGGTCTGGCCCCTTGGTGGGGGAGGGATGCTCTTGAGAGAGGGCAGTGAGTGTGCTTATGTACAGAATTTCACGTCCAGCAAGGAAGGGCTCTTGATTGAAAACTGATGGTAACTACAGACAATGCTCCAATCCCTGTGGAAAATGACTGCACTCAGCTCCCTAAATTCTGTGTTTCTCCATATTTGTATATGCTGTTACCCAGTGAATACCTGATTAAGGAATGCAGCTGCCAAATGAATACATTTGTCGCTCATCAAATGGAACCATAAAGCCAGCGATGATGGGGCTTATTAAAAACCTTCTTTCACTCAGTGAAAAATCCCCCACATGTCCCAGCCGGTCTCAATATCGCTGCTAATGAAATGGGTAACCAATACACAAAGAGATGTATTCAAGAGCAAATTAACTGCCTCAGGAATATGCATCATAAAGATTGCAGCCTGGAAAATAAGTAGACAGTGTATTGGGCAAATCGGCCTCATGTTTAAGTGTTGATGAGTTGGAAATATTGATTTAGCTTCTTGATGGAAGCAGGCAGTATGGGATCCTGGAAGGCAGACATCAGCATTGAAAAACCAAGCTGGGGACCCTCGCATTTGCTAGAACTGGGAAAGGGGTCAGAAGGAGTGAGCAATGAGCCACTTCTGAGTCATTCCTGAGTGCCAGGTCCTGTGCTGTTGCCACCTCATCTTTGAATTGGTCAAGAAGTGGGGGGCACTATATTTTCAGCCTTACCTACCTGTGACCACGCAATGAGATGACACAAAGAGATTTTGTTTTCCCTGTCCTAACCATTAGTGCACAAGTCTTTATCAGATTCTTTAAAGAGAATTAACCTTTCTTAAATAAGCCCTCAGACATTTCTGGGCTCCCTTGAGCCATTGCTCATGATTAAAAAAAGAAAGAAAAAAGAAAGGAAAAAAGGAAGTAAGAAGGAAGGAAGGAGTGAGGGAGGAAGGGAGAAAGGAAAGGAAAGGAAGGAAGGAAGATTTCCCTTTGTGTCTTCTGCTCCAGATTGTGGTCCTTCTATCCCACACCAACTCCCTGCCTTTATTCTTCTCTGGACCCTTTCCAGACCAGAGGGAAGCAGGGACCTGCAGGTTGAATGGCCATTCCTAGCACTGACGCTGCTTTAAGACCCAAGGTTATGTCTTACACTGACGCTGCTTTAAGACCCAAGGTTATGTCTTACTGCTCTTCCCTCCCTCCTCATCCTAGTCAACACACACACACACAGCCTGAGGAGAAGGCGATAGGGTGGGTTTTGAGTCACATGGATTTGGGTCATGTGATCCCAGGCAGGTCACCTGATGCCCCGGAGTCCCTGTTGCACCAGGAGAGTGAAGATCTTATCTCCCTCATGGGCAGTTGGGAGGAACTGATGAAATAACACACAGAAAGTTGCTGTAATGATTCCCAAACATCAGTCCTTCCTGAGTCCTGATCTCCTCAATGATTTTCACAGGCCTTCCTTCTTTGGAAAGAAACCAGTGAAGGGGGTGATTGAAAGGAAGTTCACAGCAGCTGTTGGCTCCTCTACAGAGGGACTGAATGAGCTAATTTAACATGTAGCAAGACCACAAAGAGATAAAAGCCAGCAGCCCCAAGTGTACCTGCTCAAGAAGCATTTTTATTATTCTGTTTATTATTTAATTTATTTATTATTTTATATTAATATGTTTCATATAATTATTACATTTCATTATTTTTTAGCCTGATTACTACAATGACTATTTTAAAAGGAAAACTAATTAATTGTTTGGGCTTATCCCCTGACCCATTCCAGGATAGTCAATTTCCATTTGAGATGAATGGATTCTGAAGGGCTGTAAGGGTGTGCACCCCCATTTGTTTATGGGCACAGGGCTCAGAGAGGGCTCCCCTAGAAGCAGATAAGGGTGTGAATGCACGTGATTTCCCTGGGAAGTGATCTGAGGAAGTGACTTCTCTGGGGAGCGGGGAAGTGGCACAGGGAAGGGACAGGATAGGATGCCTTATTGAGCAGGTTGATGCATTGGCCGCTGGGGAAATTCTGGTGGACAGCATAGAGCCTGCATCATGGTCATCCTGCCTGAGGGGGAGGGAGCTGGGGTGTTTATCCACTAACTCAGGTCAGTCATTTGAGGGCTGTTCCTGTAGACATTTACTCTTCAGTATTTCCAGCCTGCATTCAGAGGACAGTAAAGGAGGAGTTGTAGGTGCTTGCAGTAGGAAGCCATCCCCTTGCACAGGACTGGAGAGTTCCCAAGGGGATGTGGGTCAGGCACTGAGGGTATCTGCACAAGCTTAAACATCTGGGATCCATAGAACATCCTTTGTTTGCAATGTTGTGTGTGTGTGTGTGTGTGTTCTGGCCATGCCACACAGCTTGCAGGATCTTAGTTCCCTGACCAGGAATTGAACACAGGCCCCAGCAGTGAAAACGCCGAGTCCTAACCACTCGACTGCCAGGGAATTCCCTGCAATGTTGTGTTTCTGTATTTGTCTTTCTCTCCAGACAATGAGCTCTCCAAGAGTAGGGCCATATCTTGTTTTCATGCCCACTGCCCAGGACAAACCTGGCCCAGAACAACCACTCAGCAAACATCTGCTGACAGACTGAATGAATGAATGATGGAGGGAATAAGTGATTGAAGGCTTGAAAATGCACAGGACTCAGATTATAAACTCAAATGCCTACAAAAGCCAGGAGGAGGGTGAAATGAGTAACACAGTTCAGGAAGGAGAAAAACCAGCAGGTGGGGGTTGTGGGGACTTGGAGGACACATGTCCTGTCTGTGGCACAGCTGTTACTCAGCTTTGAGTGACCATCACCTTGTGGGGATTGGACCCCCGATGGCTGGATCTCTTGACTTTTTAAAAAAGAAGAGCCAGGACTCCACATTTGGTAAAATTTCTTGATTTTTAAATGTGGTCAATGATGTAAAATATTTTGAAAACTAGAGACAGATCCCTCAAACACAGCTGGGTGATGCAAATCGTTGCCAGGCATATGTGGTCACCCTGTTTCCTGGAGCAGGACACAGCACAGAGCACAGAGAGGGGCTTCCCAGGTCCCCAGAGGCCCCCACAGCGATGTGCCCTGGAATGTTTATGGATTAGTAACATAAAGAACAGTCTCGTAAGCTCATGTAGTTCCTTAGGCAGAAGAGTTGGGTTCGAGGGCTGGCTGACTTGGGGGGAAAATCCTCTATTCCCGTATCTATAAAGTAGGTACATTAAGGCTCAGCCTCTTCTGTGGTAAAGGTTAATACGTTGATGAGTGAGACAGTTCTTTATAAAATCTAAGTCCAAGCTTGGTTGGTGTCCTTCCCAGAACTCTCCCTGCTACCACTGAAGGCTGTTTCCTTGGCTTACGGTTCTTCTATGCTCTCCTTCCATCTCTGCCCTAAGCCCTCAGGGTCTGCTTGTCAGGACTCCTATCTGGTGGTCTTTGTCATGATCTGCCTGTCTTTGCCAGGTGCCTGGCAGCTTAGTGGGTGGTGTGCTCAGCTGTGATGTCCACCTCTGGGATGCCACCTTCTGGACCACCCAGCCTGGGTTTGCAGCCTGTAGCTCATGATTCAGAGAAGCAAATAGGAATTCAGTTCCTGCTTTGTAGGAGCTCACAGCCTAGGGGAGGCAGACCCTACTACTCCATGACAACACAAACGTTAAGGATCAGTTGCATTTCTTTGTTTACCAAGCCCCATTCCTTTTCTTCTTGTGCATGCAGCTAGACTACATTTCCCAGATTCCCTTGCAGTTAGGTGAGATCATGTGACTGAGTTCTGACCAATGAAATGTGGGCAGAAGCAGTGTAGCCTGATTCCCAGCATGGCCCATAAAAATCTCCTGTGTAATTCTCAACACACTCTCTTTCACCATCCACTGGATAAATGGAGAGAATTGCAACCACTGAGAGAAGCATGGAGCCACAGGATGGAAAGAACTTGGATCCCTGAATGACTACAGAGGGTAGAAATTTCCACATCTCCAGGTGACCGAGGCTATGCTGTGATGTGAGGGACAAACATTATTGTGTTATGCCGCTGAGATTTTGGAGTTGTTTCTTACATCAGTTAGCCTACTCTGACTGATACAGTGCCCTAAGGGAACATATCATGCAGGATGCCCTGGAAACCCCTGGGCCTCCTGGGAAACCCCTGGGCTCTCTGCTGCAGGAAGGGCTGGACTCTGATTCAGAGCTCATTAAGGACGCTGTAGGCTTTCTACCAGGGCATGAGACGTGTAGAGCTGGGGAGTTCAGATCTGCTTCCACATATATTAAATTAAACGTAGTTAAGTGGCTTTTGTGATGTCCCTTGAGATGGGTAGAAAGAACTTCAGGCAAAAGTAATTATTCCAAGTTGTGAGTGAAGTTGCATTTTTCCATCCTCTAGGAACTCACATCTCAATGGTGCAGGGTAGACTTTACTCCTTCACGAATAGCTAAAGACCATTTGCTCTTGGCAAATGGTTCTACTTCTGAGAGTCACTTTTCTTGCTCACTATGTGAACAGGTAGGACTGAACATCCTCTTGGCAGGCAAAGACCTGTGAGACTGAGAGTCTACCGGCAACTTCTGTCCTAACTACAGGGATCTGGGAGAGAGAGCGTGTATTCTCCACCCAGTGCATATCTGCTGCGGAGGGAGAGGGGAAGCAGTTCAGTTCCACATCATTTGGGGCAAATGTGTTCAAGGAGTCAACCACTTTTGTGGATGTTTATACCATCTACATATTCCCCAAGGACTGTATTATGAGGTTCAGAAAGCAGCTCTGGCTACTTCTCAAAGAAGGGAGGCGGTTGGAGCCCTCCAGTTGGATGGGGGCTGGAGAACGAGGTGTAAGAATCAAGGCTGCTCCTGAGGGTAGGAAGCGGAACAGGGTGGGATAGGATGGACACCCATATTTTTGCATTTTCTTTGTCCCTCTATTCAAGATTTAAATTTTGGGGAGAGAAGCCCGTTATACAAAGCATGAGACATGACAAGACATTCCCAAAGAGATGCACAGGCTTCTAGGCCCCCCAAAGTTTCTCATGGGGATGTTCCACTTTTGCTGACGCCACTGCCAGACGAGAGAAGGTGGCCTTTGCCATTCTCATGAGCATTGTTGTACTCTCCGGGTGTGTCCCCCACACCCCCAAACTGTCCTGAGCACCATGGCAACAAACCAGCACAATATAGCTGTAGTGCCCTCCTAAGCGATGACTGTGAAGGCTGAGCAATGACTCCTGGAGGCTCAGAGGTGAATTTTCTTTTCTTTTCTTTTTTAAACATTTATTTGACTGCTCTGGGTCTTTAGTTGCAGCACGTGGGATCTTTTAGTTGTGGCAGGTGGGATCTAGTTCCCTGACCAGGGAGCGAAGCCTGCCGCTGCATCAGGAGCGCAGAGTCTTAACTACTGGACCACCAGGGAAGTCCCGAGGTGAATTTTCTAGACCTAGCATCACTCAACAGGTCCAAGCCTCAAAACTGTCTCAGATCTATCCCTGGGGTGGGGATTGGCTTAGTTCTATTTGCTGCTTCCTCCCCCACAAAATAGCAAACAGCCCATCCTATAGGGCCTTTTTTTTTATTATTACAGATTTTGATAGCTTCCTTGGCCAGGTGCCTCAGTGTCTCTTAAAATTAACAAGTAATCCCGAGGCAATATTTGAGCCTAGACATGTGAGTGATTGTTCTTGCCTCTGCTGTGAAAAGGGGATCCTTGCAGGGACGTGGGATACCAGATAGCTCTGAGAGGAAGCCCCCGTTTCAAAAGTAATGAAGGACAACAATCTCAGAAGAGCAGCATAAACCAAACTCTGTGAACAAAGAGGCACTGGATTAGTCTGTTGAATGCATCAAAAAGAAATTCTCAAGATCCTGGTGTTTCGCCAGGGCCTTCTAACACTTCACTATTTGGTCACTGGGGCTGTGGCATTAGGATGCAGACACCTCTCTGAAAACAAACTAATGTATGCATGAGGATCAGGGTGGACCTCTCAGAAGAGAGAAAATCAAACCAGAGCAAAGATCGTCATGGAGGGGAAAAAGAGAAGGTTTAAAAGGGCAGACTTGGTAATGTTTTCCTGCCACTTTAAATAATCACTAGTGTGGTAGCCAATAGCTTATTTATCTCTTAAGGCATTTATAGACTGTTTCCAATATGTGAGGCATTGGGAAGGATGGAGGAAAACACAGAGCGAGTATGGCCCCTGTTCTCAAAGGAGTTATAAACTAGAGATGATGATGATAAGTAATAGTTATACATAGTTTGCAGGGCATTTTTTTTTTTTTTTGGTGAATGTTACAATGCTGTTGATCACAGGTATTATCCATTCAGTATTTTTCCTGAGTGTGTCAGGAAATTGAAGCTCAGAGAGGTTAAGCAACGTGACCAAATTCACACAGCTTATCAGTGAAGAGACTAAATTTGGTTTTTTTTTTCAGATTTTATTTCATTTTACATATACATGTATCTATTCTTTTTCAAATTCTTTTCCCATTTGGGTTATTACAGAATATTCAGCAGTGTTCCCTGTGCTATACAGTAAGTCCTTGTTGGTTATCTGTTTTAAATACAGCAGTGTGTACAAGTCAATCCCAAACTCCCAATCTATCCTCCCCAACCTTTCCCCCCTGGTAACCATAAGTTCCTTCTCTAAGTCTGTGAATCTGTTTCTGTTTGTAAATAAGTTCATTGGTATCTTTTTTTTTTTTTAGATTCCACATATAAGCAATATCATATGGTATTTGTCTTTCTCTGTCTGACTTACTTCCCTTAGTATGATAATCTCCAGTGAAGAGACTAAATTTGAACTTGAATCCTCTTCCTAAACTTCTTGCCTATGTGGCCAAGGAGGCAGACATGTACACAAATGATATGAGGGATTGGATGAATGTTAGAGATAAGGAAGGAGGAGAATGCGGATAGTGAACTAACCATGAAATATATATATATATATATATATTTTTTTTTTTTTTTTACTTTGAAGAGTGCTTTCTCTTTTTTTTTTTTAATTTTTTATTTTTTTTTATTTTTTTGGGGGTACACCAGGTTCAATCATCTGTTTTTATACACATATCCCCGTATTCCCTCCCTTCCTTGACTCCCCCCCACCGAGTCCCCCCACCCTCCCCGCCCCAGTCCTCTAAGGCATCTTCCATCCTCGAGTTGGACTCCCTTTGTTATACAACTTCCCGCTGACTATTTTACAGTTGGTAGTATATATATGTCTGTGCTACTCTCTCGCTTCGTCCCAGTTTCCCCTTCACCCCCCGCCCCCTCCCATACCTCGAGTTCTCCAGTCCATTCTCTGTATCTGCATCTGTGTTCTTGTCACTGAGTTCATCAGTACCATTTTTAGATTCCGTATATGTGAGTTAGCATACAATATTTGTCCTTCTCTTTCTGACTTACTTCACTCTGTATGACAGATTGTAGTTCTATCCACCTCATGACATATAGCTCCATCTCATCCCTTTTTATAGCTGAGTAATATTCCATTGTATATATATATGCCACATCTTCTGTATCCATTCATTTGTTGATGGGCATTTCGGTTGCTTCCATGTCCTGGCTATTGTAAATAGTGCTGCAATAAACATTATGGTACACGTTTCTTTTGGGATTATGGTTTTCTTTGGGTATATGCCCAGTAGTGGGATTACTGGATCATAGGGTAGTTCTATTTGTAGTTTTTTAAGGAACCTCCAAATTGTTTTCCATAGTGGCTGTACCAACTTACATTCCCACCAACAGTGCAGGATTGTTCCCTTTTCTCCACACCCTCTCCAACATTTGTGGTTTCCAGAATTTGTGATGATGGCCATTCTGATTGGTGTGAGGTGATACCTCATTGTGGCTTTGACTTGCATTTCTCTGATGATGAGTGATGTTGAGCATGTTTTCATGTGTTTGTTGGCCATCTGTATGTCTTCTTTGGAGAAATGTCTATTTAGGTCTTCCGCCCATTTGTGGATTGGGTTATTTGCTTTTTTGGTATTAAGCTTCATGAGCTGCTTGTATATTTTGGAGGTTAATCCTTTGTCCGTTGTTTCATAGGGAATTATTTTTTCCCATTCTGAGGGTTGCTAACCATGAAATATTGAGAATAAAGAGTGGTGTTAGTGTGAAGAGGGTGCATCCTTCTTCTCTCTACTTCCTTCGTCTCTTCCTCTCTCTACACTGCTGCAGAAATAATCTTTCTGTTGATACAGTATAAATGTGATTTGGTTACTGCCAAGCTTGAATCCCTCCATTGGCTTCTTGTTGCCTTCATGGTGAAGTTGGTGTTGAACACAGAAGATTTACATGTTACTATCCTGTGGCTTTGCCCAGCTGGGGTTCCCCAGTGACAGCATGGAGGAGGAGGATGGTTAATTCATTCAGGGTTGCGTTATTGCCAATCGATGTGACAGAGAGATGAGGAGTCAGGCAACAGAGTAAAGGCAGATCATAGGATCGAGCTGATGGAGTGAGGAAAGGGAAGGCAGGAGGGGCTCATGGATGGGAGAAGAGGAGAGGTTGATGGATCGAAGGTCCTGATGAGATTGAAGAATGGTTGCAGTGGGATGCTTGGGTGGGCAAGCTGGGTGGAGAAGAAGATTAGGGGAGAATGGGGTGCATGAATTAGTGAGTTTGGAGAAAGCAGTCTCAGATGATGATAAAGTTCAGGAAGTGACTCTCCCAATGGTAGAATAATGTCCCCTCCCAAATATATCCATGTCCTTACAGATGGCCCACAAACACATGAAAAGATGCTCAACATCACTAATCACTAGAGAAATGCAAATCAAAACCACAGTGAGGTATTACCTCACTCCAGTGGGATTGGCCATCATCAAAAAAATCTAGGAACAATAAATGCTAGAGAAGCTGTGGAAAAAAGGGTATCCTCTTCCACTGTTGGTGGGACTATAAAGTGATACAGCCACTATGGAAAACAGTATGGAGATTCCTCAAAAAACAAAATAGAACTACCATATGACCTAGTAATCCCACTACTGGGAATATACCTGGAGAAAACCATAATTCAAAAAGATACATGTACCACAATGTTCATTGCAGCATTATTTACAATAGCCAGAACATGGAAACAGCCTAAATGTCCATTGACAGATGAATGGATGAAGAAGATGTGGCCCATATATAAAATGGAATATTAATCAGCCATAAAAAGGAATGAAATTGAGTTATTTGTGGTGAGGTGGATGGACCCAGAGTCTGTCATACAGAGTGAAGTAAGTCAGAAAGAGAAAAACTCATATATATGGAATGTATGCTAACTCATATATATGGAATCTAAAAAAATGGTACTGATGAACTCAGTGGCAGAGGAAGAATAAAGACGCAGATGTAGAGAACAGACTTGAGGACACAGGGTTGGAGAGGGGAGGAGAAGCTGGGACAAAGTGAGAGAGTAGCATTGACATTTATACAGTACCAAATGTCAAACAGATAGTGGGAAGCAACTGCATAACACAGGGAGATCAACTCGATGCTTGGTAATGACCTAGAGAGGTGAGATAGGGAGGGTGGGAGGGAGGCTCAAGGTTCGGGGGCGGGGGGAGGATATGGGGATATACATATAAATGCAGCTGACTCACTTTGTTGTACAGCAGAAACTGGCACAACATTGTAAAGCTATTGTACTCCAATAAAGACTGAAAGAAAAATAAAGATACCTATGTCTTAACCAAAAGGGTCCACAAGCCATGGAAACACAGGTGGCATCCCCAAGTTGGAAAAGGCAGGAAAAGAGATTCTCCCCTAGAACCTCCAGTCAGCCTTGCTGACTTGCTTTGGATGTCTCACCTCCAGGAATATAAGAATAATACACTGTGCTGTTTTAAGCCACTAAATTTGTAATTTGTCATTTGTTACACTGGCAATTTGGAAACTGACAAAGTGTTTAAGAGATTAGAGAAGAAAGTATTTGAATGACCCTTCTTATCTTGGATTCTCCATTTCTCGACGTATCTAACATCAACTCAGCCGGGGTTTCCAGAGCTGGACGTGTGTTTCTCTCGCCAACTCATTCCTCCACCATTTGCAGCAATTATTTTATTTTAAAGCTTTCCCCACTCTCACTACACCTATTACCTTCTCCTCCCATCGGGCTATCAGCAGTTGACCTGAAATCGTCCAGGATGAAGTCAGTGAGTTGGGATTGAAGACATCACTGAATGAAGGAGCATTTCTAGGAGGTTACAACAAAGGTGGAGAGAGGCAGGTATAACTTGTCTGAGTCTCAGAGATGCAGGAATTTTTAAATACAGAGAAGGAGTATTTACTGGTCTTCTTGGGATTGTCAAATGATGAAAAAAAATCATGGTTAAGCTGTTTCATATGGAAAAATGAGGAAGGTTATTTTTCAGATCTTTGAGAAGGACGAACAGAGAAGCCACGAGGAGGAGAAGGAGAGGAGGAAAAAGTATAGGAGAGAGGCGCCTTCAAGATGGCAGAAGGCTAGGGACCACTTAGGGTGATGGGGTAGCTAAAATGGCTTTTAAGAGCATCTATGCTTATGTGCAGTTTAAAGTCATTTGCCATTTTGTAATATGTGTCTCAGGGCCATGGCTTTCTAACACCTTTGGCAAAATGTTCTCTGCTCTTGCTTTCATCAGTGGAATTTTGGAAATTGAAGATAGGATTTGCTTTTACCTGTGGATAAACTTGGTGTGGAAAAAAGATGGCATGTGTGTATCCATCATTTACCTGTCATCCATCCATCCATCATTCATCACCCATCACCCATCACTCATCCATCCATTCACCATCTATCATCCATCCATCCATCCATCCATCCATCCATCCATCCATCCATCCATCCACAAATTCATTTATTCAATGAATACTCAGTGAACATCTACCATATATACTTGACTCTGTTCTTGGTCCTGAGGATACTGCAGTGAACAAGATAGACAGCTACCCTGCTCTCAGGAGCTTCCAATCAGTATGAAAGGCAGATCATAGTAAAATAACTGAATACATTACCAAGATACTTTCGGACTGTGAGAAATACTATGAAGGCAATAAAAAAAAAAAACCAGGGTGATGTGAAATAGACCAGTGGCTCCCAACATGTTGTTTCTGGACCGATAGCACTAGCACAGCCCAGAAACTTGTGAGAAAGTAAATTCTCGGGATCCACCCCAGGCCTGCTGCATCAGAAGCTCTGGCAGTGGGCCCCAGAAATCTGTAGTTTGAGCCATCCAGGTGAATCTGATGCATGCTCAAGTTGGAGATCCACTGTTATGGGGAGTGACAGTGTAGTTACTTGAGGAAGGGTAGTCTGGGAAGGCCTCTCAGAGGAGGTGACATGTGAGTTGAGATCTTCATTGACAAGAGAAATCTAGCTGTGGAAGCCTAGAGACCTGTGTTCTGGGCAGAGGGAACAGTGAGGGGAAAAGCCCTGAGGCAGGAACAAGGCTGGGGGCTTCAAGAGCCTGTGTGGCTGGAGTATGGTGAACAGTTGTGCAAATTCATGATGAAAGAGTGCTGGAAACATTCTGGTGCTTCTTTGGATGTTTGTTCTCTTTGCATAGAGATACATATATAGACATCTCTCTATATAGAAATGTGGTCTTTGCCCATTTGTATTGGAAGGTATATATCAGAACTCTTTTTTTAAAGTAAAAAATAAGTCAATTTAAATCATACAAATAATACATAAATAAATTTTCCTTATAAATGGATTTCTTGGCTTCTTAGGAAGCTGCGTATAATCTTGGGAAGGGCACTGTGGGCTAGAAGGCAAGGGACTTAGGTTCTAATCTGGTCACAGTCTGGTGGCTGATCTTCTCTGGGCCCCATTTCCCCATCTCTAAGGTTCGCATGAGGAGGGAGTAGGCAGAATCAGCTGCTCTGTCCCCTGAGCCAGAAGACTGCTGACATCTCCTTGAGAGGCAGTCCAGTTCCCCTTTAACCTTCCTCACCTCCTTTCCCTCTTTCCGATCCCACTTTGGACAGACACGCGTGGGGCAGGGCAGGAGGAAACACGTACATGGGTTCCCTTGGAACTCCATCTCTGTCAGTCTGTTCTGAGTATACCGTAATGCTGGCAGCTCAAGTCCATGCTCTCAATGGCAGTTTCCTTTGTAGTCATTGCTCTGCTGCTGAGCCTAACAGTGTTCTTTCTTACAAACGTTGTCTCATGGAAAAAAAACACTCAACAGAGCTGCAAAATTGTGACTACGGCACTTGGACTTGACCGCAGGATTCGGGGAAACAGAGAGGAAACCAACCTGGACCTTGTCCAGGGAGGCAGTGAAGTGCAGGGGGAAGACCCCAGTGTGGCTCCTTCAACTTGGCCTCCCTGAGCCTCTGTTTCCTCATTTGCAAAAAGGGGACGACACCCTTACACTGGATTAAGTAGATGACATGTGCCCAGTGTCTGGCACACAGTAGGAGCTCAGCATACGTCAGTGCTTGTCTTCCATCCCTCCCCAGGGCGCAGGGAGATGGCTCTCCTCCCCAGGCAGCCGACAGGTCCCTCTTTGCCTACGGCTCTCTGGATTTGTTTTGCTTGTGTTGTAATTAGGCACCAGCAGCTGAGAGTCTCCAAACCTGCAGCCTTATCTTTCCCCCAAGCTGCTTCAGTTGATAGAGGGTTGGGTGGTAGATGACAGCTTGTTTATCCAGAGAGGCTGTAAAATATTCTGTTGCGCGAACACACAGAAAAGCTCGTTTGTCTTGTCTTTCGTCTCAGTTCAGAAGGGATGTTCTCTGATCTTACCGACTCCTTGCTCCTCTGAGCGTTGCTCACAGGCCTTCTCTGCCCACCCCTAGGGATGCTGGGGCTGCCCCAGACCCTCCCTCTCACTCTGCTGCCCTGGCCAAGTGCATCCACCACGAGGGCTCCATTGACTGCTCCCAGCTTCTGCTGTTCCCCTGAGCTTCACAGTGGACACCACCACCTGGATGTCCACAGGCCCCGCCCACTTGGCCCATCCAAGATGGAAGCCACCTCCCTTCCCACACGTGCTCCTTCTTTAATCTGGGTCTCAGCCATCGCAGCATTGGACACCCACTCCTTGGGCCTGGAACCTGGGAGTCCATCTGGGACGTCCCGCTCTTTCTCTGCTCCACATTCCAACACTCTTCAGGCCCTGTCCACGTTCTCTCTCAAATCTCTCTCCTGATTGTCCTCAACTCAGCCCCAGCCACCACCAGCCTGGGGAAGGCACTTGTCCTTCTGCGTGCCTGCAGGCAGGGGATGGTTCTGGAACACGCACCAGCCTCTGTCAACCTCTCCTCCCAGGCCTGCAGTCCTGAGGACAGGTGTGGAGAAGAATCTGCGATCATTCCCAGAGGCCGTGGGAGGCAGGAAATAAACCCAGGTTTTTGAGAAAAGCAAACCACTCAACAACAAAAACAAAGAACAAAATAAGAACATCCTGGCCTTCAATTCTGATGCCCCCACATACTAGCGGTGCTATTTCTGACACTATTTCAAATCTCTTTGGAGCTCATTTTCTCCATTTCTGAAAAGAGGCCAATACTTCCTGCCTCCCAAATTTGCCTTGAAGTTTAGATGAAGCTGTCTATGCGGTAGATGGCACAAGATTTTCCCTGTCCTTCACTTTGACTAGTACTTCGTCGTTCTCAGAACCCTTCCTTAGATCGTTCATTCATTCCACACATATTTGTTGTGTGCCTGCTGTGAGCTGGGGATAACGCTGGGCGTAGGGGTAGAGTGGAGAACAAGTCAGACATAGTCCCATCTCCCCTGGGGTTTCCACTTTGGTGGGGGGAGACAGAAAGCAAGTAACAAACAAGTAATATAATATCAGGTAGTGTCAAGTGCCACGATAAAAAATCAAGCAAGATAAGATAGAAGTGATAGAGACCAGGAACTCCCTGGAGAGAGCCATGGGAAAGAGAGTCAGTAAACAAACCAAAGAATAATTACGATAATTTACTGACTCTGGTATGTGCTTGCGAAGGAAATAAGTGTGGTTAGGTGAAACCACAGCCAGGTTGAGAGGATTAAATATTAAAAGTGTATGGAATGCGCCTTGTATGGTGGTAAATAGCCTACACCCCGTGACCCACTTTCCCCTAATTCCTCTCTTTCCTGTGTCTTTAAATTCTCCCCGCCCCCACCCCAGGGGATCCTTCCCACCAGCATTTACACTGTCCAAGTCTCTTTCTGCTTAGAACACACCTCTCTTCCCCAACCCCACGCCTTCCTCCATCTCTGATCCTACCTTACCCTGCTCAGAGAAAATGGTTCTAAACAGTTGTCTCCACTTCCACAATTCATTCCTCTACTCACCTCAGTCTGGCTCCTGCCCCCAGAAGAGTCTCAGAAACTGCTTCCTCTGAAGTCACCAGTGACATCCACGGTCACGGAATCCTTTGAATTCTCCATACCCTGTCATTCTCTCTCCAATTCTCAATACATCACCACCTCTTCAAGTTTGTTTTTTCCCCACCTGTCTGCTTACTCCTTCTCAGGCTTCTTTGCTGACTTATCTTCCTCTTTTGGTTCCTAAAATTGTTGAGATGTTTCAAGACTCCATCCTGGGTACGCTTCACTTCTCTCCCTATAAATTATCCCTCGGTAATGGCTCACATCTCCCTAATTTACGTCCTCAGCCCAGTTTGCTGACCTGAACTCCTGGCCCAGGTTCTCAGTTCATCCTTGGACACCACCACTTGGAAGTCCTGTGGGCATCTTAGACTCCACAGGTCCAGACTGGAATTCACCGTCATCTTAGCCCCCAGTCCTGCTCTTCTGCTCTTCTCATCCCAGTGGGTTTCGCTACCATCCAGCTGTTGTACAAGCCAAAGCCTTGGACTTCACCAGTTCCCCTTGACCCCTTGCTCACCCCCATATCTGCTGGTTGTCAAGTCCTATAGATTCTACCCACTAAATCACGCTCAGGTTTGTCCCTCTTCCACCACTTCCTCTGCCCACTTGCCTAATTGAGCATCTCTTGCCTGGACAACTGCATAGTCTTTTCCCTGTTTCCACCTTTGTGCCCTCTGATCCTTCCTGCACATAGAAACCAGACAGATCATCTTCAAATGCAAACCCGATGGTATTCACTCTAATGTTAAAAATGCCTTAAGATTCTTCACTGCCTGCAGGATAAAAACCAGACTCCTTTCCTTTGCACCCAGGGCCTGCGGGCTTAGTCGCTACCTATCTTTCTTCCTCCTCGCCCATTTGTCCTCTCTCACTCTGTGTCCCATCACACCAAGCTTGGTCCGGAGGTTCAGACCTGCGAAGCTCTCTTTCTTGCCTTGGGACATCGTCAACACTCTTCCTTCTAACCGGTGCTCTCTTCTCATTCTTTTCCCAGTTGGCTGAGCGGAAGGGGCAGATGAGCCATTCCAGCTCCTGCTGTAGTAGATGAGTTCCCTGAAGCCCGAGAGGAAGAGTGATTTGATGAAGGTCACTCGGCACGTCTGGCATGCTTCATACTAAGCAGAACGACCTCACTTCTCTCCCTCCCTCAACCGTGATGGCAGAAAAACTGGGCATCCACTTGGATCCCCCCTCAAAGATTCTGGCTCTTTTTGCTGCTGAAATCAGAAAGCTGAGCAAGTGGTAAGTTTTACTGGCAAATGGTTGGAATAATGCAGAATCCTTTTGCTTTGGATTTCTGAAGTCCAGGTGACACTGACTTCTCCTGCCACCAGTCCAGACCACTCATGGTTCTGCCCCAGCTTTTCCTCACCCCACTGCTAATCCAGACCCTCACTTGCAGACACTCCTGTCTGCTTCCTCTCACCTGAAGTAGCTTGAGTCTTTCAGTGGCTGTTGGCACAGCCTGGCTGGGAACAAGTCTGGCTGATATTTGAGACCGGGAGTGCTCAGGCAAGGTGCCAAATCCTGGTACCCTGAGCTGAGGTGGGGTTGATGCTGAGACAGGGTCCATCAGTGAACCCTTGGCCATAGACTGGGTTGGTAGCCAGGTCACAGACTGAGCCCTGATTCTGGTTACAGACTGGATTCTGACTCTATACCCAGACACAGCTCTGACTCTGCTTCAAAGACTTTGCCTTGACTCTGATAATACACTGAGCCTTGATCCTCATCCTAGACTGGGCCCTGACCTTGGCTACAGACTGAACCCTGATCCTGCCCTGGGCTGTGCCCTGACCACGGACTGACCCCCTATGCAGCTCACAGACGAGATCTGCAGCTGTGGGCTCCAGGCGAGAGTGTAGTTGACTCAGGGCAAATCCATGCTCTTAGGGGAGGGGCAGGAAATGTGTTTTCCTGGGAAAAACAGGACAGGTGTTGTTATACTCATGGGTTTTTGGGGTCACCAGCTGCAGAAGGGACAGCCTCAAAGGACTGTGGCAAAATCATGTCTGGTAGAGCTTCCCAGCCAGGTTAGCTCCCAAATAATGGAGAGATTATTCCTGCCGACATCCATCAAGCTGAGATTGAGAGCATTTCAGTGAGAAGGTGCTTTCACGACTCTTCAAGGATTTGGGGCCTAATGAAGCACACATCAGAGGACGATTTAATCTTTCCCTCATAAAGCCCTCACAACAAGGAGATCAACTTCAGAATCTAAATTCATCCTGACATAAAAATGTGAGCTCAAGACAGTCCCGGATCACTGATAATTGTCTGGGGCTAATTGCTGTGGTCTTGGGGGTATTTAGAGCAGCCAAGGGCAGGTGGGTGTGGGAGAGGGCGTCTAGGGACATGCTGAGCTGTCCCCTGCGAGGTCCCTGGAAGGAGCTGACAGCAGTGACACTGGAGGATGAGATAGAATAAGGTGAAAGTGGTGCAGTAGAAGGTCTTGCTTGGCTGTGGCTGGCCCATCCCCTGCAAGGTGGACCCTTCTCCCCAAATCCCTCTCCAAATGGACTAGTGCTCAGCAGATATCCACAGCCACTAGCCTAATAGGGAGCCCTAAATGTGCCAAGAAGCTCCTGTTTCCAAGCCATAAATGAGACAATTACAGCTTATGAGGCTACTGTGGAGAAAGACAAAAGGAGGCTGCAGAGATGATCTGGGCATATGTGGGGTGGATCACCGTCCTTAAAAGGGTCTCTCCAGCTCTCTGGGAGTGGAAGAAGGGTCCTCTGATCATGGGCTCCTCGTGGGCTTCTCTTCCTTCCGTCCACAGCTTTCTGTTAGCTGGGGTCTCACCCAACATGGAAGCAACATCCCCTTCTTCTCTCAAATGCTGAAGTTGCCCATGTCTTCTGTTGCAAAGATTTTCTTTCTGCTGCACAAAATTAATTGATGACATTGTGTGCGGGGGAATCATGAACAAATAGAGCCCAGCCACTAATTTCAAAAGGAAACATATTTTGTAATAACTAGATGGCGAAAAGCTGGAATGACAAGAAGCAAACTCAGTCGAGCCCTGGCTGGTGCATAATATAATCATTTATACTAAATTTATGTCCATAATGTACTGTGCAGTCAGGGAAGGTATGAGATAAAGTAATGGGACCCTCCGCTCACTTTTTTCTTTTTATTAAAAGAAGACAACATTCTTTTTTAAAAAGTTGAAGTATAGTTGATTTACAATGTTGTGTTAATTTCTGCTGTACAGCAAAGTTACACACATATATACATTCTTTTTTTATATTCTTTTCCATTATGGTTTATTCCAGGGTATTCGATATAGTTCCCTGTGCTGCACAGTAAGACCTTGTTGTTTATGTATTCTGCATGTAATAGTTTGCATCTACCAACCCCAAACTCCCAGTCCATCCCTCCTCTACCACCACCTGGGCAACCACACGTGTGTTCTCTATGTCTGTGAGTCTGTTTCTGTTTCGTAGATAGGTTTGTGCCATATTTTAGATTCTACATGTAAGTGATATCATATGGTATTTGTCTTTCTCTTTCTGAATTACTTCACTTAGTATGATAATCTCTAGTTGCATCCATGTTGCTGCAAATGGCATTATTTCATTCTTTTTTTTATGGCCGAGTAGTATTCCATTGTATATATGTATCACATCTTCTTTATCCATTCATCTGTCAAAGGACATTTAGGTTGTTTCCATGTCTTGGCTACTGTGAATAGTGCTGCTATGAACATAGGGGTGCATGTATCTTTTTGAATTATAGTTTTGTCTGGATATATGCCCAGGAGTGGGATTGTTGGGTCATATGATAATTCTATTTTTTAGTTTTCTGAGGAACCTCCATACTCTTTTCCATCGTGGCTATACCAACTTACATTCTCACCAACGGTGTAGGAGGGTTCTCTTTTTATCCACATCCTCTCCAGCATTTGTTATGTGTGGAGTTTTTAACGATGGCTGTTCTGACCGATGTAAGGTGGTACCTCATTGTAGTTTTGATTTGCATTTCTCTAATAAGGAAGGCAACATTCTTGAGTAAGACACAGAAGCTTTAAAGGAAAAAAATGAACAGATTTTACTGTAGAAAAAATTTTTTAAACTTAAAAAAAAACTACAGTGAAACACAGAGCCAAAGTTAAAAGAAAGCAAAGACTGGGAGAACACACTGGCAGAATACACAACAAAGAACTGCTACACTAGATATAAGAAGAGTTTCTGCAGATCAGTAACGAAAGACAAATATGCAGTGGAAAAGTAGACAAAGGGTGTGGCCAGGTACCTTCTAGGAGAGGGAAGACTGATGACAGCAATGGCCATTGAGATGCTGCTCAGATCTCCTTTCAAAAAAATCTCTTATGGGGAGAAGATGTGGTTGACAGCCTCAAGCTAGAGCATCTTTTGATCCATGGTCACTCCAGGCCATGCTTCTCCTAGCCTGTTCCCAGCCGATGACCAAGCACAGTGGGGTTTTTGAACCAGCCTCCTTGGAGAGTCCCCAGTGGCCTGATGGAGGCTTTCTCAGAACTGTACTGTGTTGGAGGATCTTCCTATCCAACCATTCCTCCCCTTCTTCTATCACGAGATCAGACCTGCACTTGGTCCGAAGGGTCTCTTGCCTCCTCCTCCTTCAGTCCTTTGTCCTCCAGAGGTATTTCCCCCAAAAGGTTCTTGCTTGTCTAAACCCATGTTGGCATCTGCTTCTCAGAGGACGTGAACTGACACAACCACAGGTCCACATAAGAAGCTATTCAACTGGGACTTCCCTGGTGGCGCAGTGGTTAAGAATCTGCCTGCCAATGCAGGGGACATGGTTTCTATTACTGGGCCAGGAAAATCCCACATGCTAAGCTACTAAGCCTGTGCGCCACAACTGCTGAGCCTATGCCCACGAGCGCAACTGCAACTATTGAGCCCACATGCTGCAACTACTGAGCCTGCGTACCTAGAGCCCATGCTGTGCAACAAAGAGAAGCCATGGCAATGAGAAGCCCGCGCACCACAGCAAAGAGTAGCCCCCGCTCGCAGCAACCAGAGAAAGCCCGCGCGCAGCAACAAAGACCCAACACAGCCAAAAAAATAAACAAATAAAGCTATTCAACCTTACTCATAATTAAGAAAGTACAGATTAAAATGTGATACTGTCTTCCATAATCAAATGGACAAACATTTAAAAAAGGTCATTAACATCTTGTGTAGTGAGGGAGGTACAAAATGAATCTCTCTCATATTGTGCTGGTGCCAAGAGTATAAAATATACATATTCATTGAATCAGCATTTCACTTCCAGGAGTCTGTTCTATAGAATATACACATATATGTACAAAGATACACGTGTTCATCGTGGCATTATTTATATCAGTAAGAAACTTGAAAATATTCTAAATGTGCGTTAATAAGGAACACTTACATCATTTATGGAACACCCACACAATGTGATTTGCAGCTGTTTAGAAGAAGGAGGTCAAGCTATCTGACATGAAAAGATGTTTGCAATGCCAAGCTCAGTGGAAAAAAGGCACAGCTGAAGGGTACACTGTATAATGCCCTTTGAGTAGGAAAACCCTTTTCTCAATGAGTTTATATGCACACAAATTGGTGAATAAGTGAAACATCTGGAAAGGTAGATGCTAAACTGCTAAGATTGTCTTTGGGGAAGAGAGTGAGATTGAGGAGCGCTCTTAAAGGGAGTCCTCACTTTTTATTGTTTCCTTCTTTATTGTTTAGATATTTGACAGTGAATGTGGATTGTTATATTTAATTAAAATGAACAACAATACATCAGAACAAAGAAAGACCTCCAGAGTGTAACTGCCATGAGGAGAACTGACCCTGTTGAGAGGCTGTGTCCATATTCCAATCAGTCTTTTGAGAGTGTTTGGATTCTCCTGGGAACGGCCTTCGGTGGCAGCTAACAGCATAAGAAATTTGCTCTTATTCTTGTCTTTATCCTTTCAAATTACTTGTACAAAGATGTGAATAGGAAGTGGCATTGCCCACGTCAGTCCTTGCCTGACGGTCCATTCCTGACTCTGGTGTCTTTTTACTCTTTTCAAAAATCCGCCACCTGCTCCCAATCCCATGACTCGAAGGCCAAACATGCTATTACTGAAGATATTGTGGGGACACACCCACGCTCTCTGGCCTCAGTTTCCCTATCTGGGTTGGAAGAGGCTGGATTAAATGGCTTTGATGTCCAGTGAATGTTTCAAGGAATTTGAGGCCACCGGCATGGAGTTGCTGTCCTTGGCACAGTCTGGACAGCCAAGGTACCAGAGAAACCCACCCACGGTCCTCGGCCTGAACTTCAGCCAGCTCGTCCAACCTCCCCTGGCATCCACGCTCCAAGGTGAGCCTCCCAGCTGGGTGAACACGCCCTGTGTCTGTGCCCTCCCCCATCCACGTGCCCAGGTCACTGGCACTTTAACGTCTCTTACTGATTCTTTCATGATCTCCTCTGATCAAGTAGTTTGGATTCCTGTTGCATTTTCTCTATTGATCATATGGTGTGTAGAAGCCCCAGTGGCCACTTTGCCCTGCTTCCCACATGATCAATCACTTCACATACCACATCCGCGGAAAAAGACACCGAACCGACACAGCTACAGGTTCATAACCCTGAGACAAACCCCAAACCTCAGGGTCCCCCAAATAATAAATCCTTGGATACTTCCCTTAATCCTGGACTCCCTAAGAAAGACAATTTTATCCTTGATTTTTTCTATGATTATCTACAGATACATTTGTGATTATGAAAATCATGTGAGAAAGTTGCATTTTTCATGCCATGAGCAGATAAATGCAAACCTGGTAAGCCTGGTGACTTGGCAGTTGTTTTCGTTGAAATAATTGCTGTGTTTTGTGTTTGGTGAGCCAGTCCTTCTGAGGCCTGACTCCTTTGCACTCTGCAAGTAAAATTTCCTTTTCTAAGTACTTCTGTGTCTGAGTCTTCCTTTGACAGATGGGATAACTTAATATATTACTTTGTGTGTGCTCTCGCGTTCCCTATGCTAAGACAGAGGGTATTTTTTTCTTCCCTTGCTAAAGGGGCGCTTGTATTGTAGGATGGAAAGTAGAAGCTGCCTGAACAGGGTCTATTTCTTGGTTTTCCTGAAAACCTAGGTTTCCTAGGTGCAGGAAGAGTAATGCAAAATTGGGAAGTGGGGGAGGCCTTTGGAGGAATAAAGTGGAACCAGGTGAATGGGATGCGGGAGGAGGAGAGAGAGAGCATTTCCAAAGACCAGGAAGCACATGTTGTTTGGGATTCTGCTGGGAGAAGGGAATTCCTGGAGGCAGCAGGATCCAGAGGGGATGACTGTGAGGGCTCTAAGGAGGCTGGGTCCCTGGCAGTGGGGCTCCCCGTCTGTGTGGAGCTTCCTGAGCCCAACTTGGCACGGAGGCAGCATTGCCATCTGCCACCAAGGAACCCCAAGGGCTCAGGCAGCAACCCTAAGGCTACTAATGTGGACCCTCAGCCACTGGACATCTGCAAAGTGGGCTCTTTATAAGATCGTTGAGACCTTCACAGGATCCTGGGGGCAAGAAATGCACCCAGAGTATATCAACTTCCTGCCAGCTCAGTAAGCTGACACCTGGGATAGATTTAGAGAAAATAACGTGATTGTGACATTTCTTGCCTTTCTGAGCTTAACCCCCACTACGATTTCTTCCAGTATTTAGCACCACGTGTCTTGTATTGTCCCCCGATTTGTGCTCTACCCTCTCCCGACCTCCTGCCCCCTCACACCCTGCCACCCCAAAGGACACTCTTTTGTTTGTCTGTCTATCCCACTTTGGACAGTAGGACCTATTCTTTTTTATTCCAGTTGTCTACCACAGGGGCCTTGTACCCAGTAGGTGCTCAAAAAATATCGGTTAAGATGAACCAAATTGCATTGAATTGTAACCCTCCCCCCAGCCCCCAGCTCTAGCAACATGCTTTGTGTCTGGTTGATATTCAACACATGTTTGCAGAATGGAGGAAGGTGAGTGGGGTATTCCAAGGTGACCACTTTGTAGGAGACAGGACGAACCTGAGTGAATAAGTTCACGCGTATTGCTCAAAAGCGCATTAGTGACCTGGTTTAATCACAGGAGACAGGCGAGCAAGGGGCCTGCGCATCTGCGAAACGAGCCATTTTAAGCCAACCCTCGCATAGGAGCCCGTGCCGCTTGATCAATTAACCCCACGCCCTTGTCTTCCATCTGTGCTTGGATGGAGATGCGCAGCTCTGCTGTGAGCGCAGAAGGTAATATCCATCCTTCGAATGGGCTGCATGTGTGCAGGTAATTGATGGGTTCCTGGGATCTGGGGAGAGAGGGAGAGATCCGAAATCAATGGCTGGCTGTCTGCACGCAGTGTCCGGCCCTCCCTGTGGCCTGGGAGGAGAAGGGAGTCAGCTGCGGCCTCTCACTAGGGACGCCAGCCTGCCAGACGGATCGGGCCTGCCAAGGGCTGCTGGGAGGGCTTGTCCTCTGTCCTCAGCCACGGCTCTCCCTCCTGGCAAAGAAATGAGTCCTGATTTGTGCTTGGGGCCACCCGGACACCTGTCGAGTGGTGAAAACAAGCTGTTTTAAAAGGTGATGTCTGGCCAGTATGAGTATGCTGGCCTCTCTCTGAATCATTTTTTTAAGTCGTTTTCAAAGTAAATGAGGCTATTGGCTACCCAAGTCTGTCCTATGAGGAATATCACTGGGCAGCCTTAAGGGTTGGCTCTGGAATCACACGGCCTGGGTGCAAACCCTGAGTCCTGCCCTTGTCACCTGTGAGCCCGTGGACTGACAGCCTCTCTGGGACTCAGTTTCTCCCTCTGTAAGCTGGGATAAAATTAATACTCATCTCATAGGCCCTTGTGGAGGGTAAACTGAGATAAGCCCTTGTGCTGGGGGCTCTGTCAGCATGTTCCCCCTGGAACACTGCATGAGCTGAATGCATGATTCTGGAGATCAATCATGTTTGATCTCTGATTGGTGTCAGTCCCCTTTGCTAGACTAACAGCTCCACGAGGGCTGTGGCTGTAGCTGTCTTGTTTCCTGCAGGACCCTCAGAATGTGGCACTGAGCCTGGTTCATACAACACACTCAGTAAGTATGTTTCAAGGGAAAGAGAAGAAACGTGATGTGGGCATGAGCCAGGGACCCGGAGGGGGCTGGGGCAGCCCTGGGGGTCTGGGGTGGTAGGAATTAGGTCCAGGTGTCCACCCACAGCTACACCGTCAGTCCCAACAGGGAAGTGGGGTGAAACCCTGGAGCAGGGTTCAAGGGCCCTGCTGTAGACACTATGTAGGCAGCTTTCTCATCCTTGGGACTGTCGGGTGCGTGGGCAGCAGACCCAGGCCAGCTCAGCATGAGCATCTGGTTGGCTGGGCCAGAGTGTCCACATGACTGCACATCATTGTGGGTGGCTGGGGAGGTCTGTGGCAGGCAGGGAATGGTATCAACCACAAGATGCACTGACTACTAAGATGACCAGTAGGGGCTTCTGGGAACACACATGCGCTTTGGAGTCATAAACATGGGTACAGATCCCATTCTCACCTTTTTCCCCGAGCAAATGATCTAACTTCTAAACCTCAGTCTCCCCATCTGTAAAAGGGGAAACTGTCATGTCAGCCTCACAGATGTGTGACTGAAATGAATAAATATATGTACAATGTCTAGAGCAGTGCATAGCAGACACTTCATAAACACTGGTGTTCTGCCCCCTCCCCTTTGAGAATCATTGAAAAGGCAATATCTCATTTTTTGCTTCCATCTGAAAGAAGCAAAGTACTTTGCAGACGTCTTTATTTGGGAGCAATGAGTGATCGACCTACAAATTCACAGTGGGAATTCAGTGATTATTTTCGAATATGTGGAGTTTTCAGGTTCCTCCAGCTTTCTCGAGTAGAAAGTAAAGCCGGCCCCAGCTTCTGACAGTCCCTGTAATTACCTTTCAGTGAATGAAGCTGAGGTTTATCTTTGTGCCTGAGGTTGGTGTGGGCTTTGCTGCCCTCACCCTCCACACCCACATTTGAAGGAAACAGCTAATTATGATTTATAGCGCTGCCTGGTTGAAGCTGACCTGCCACAACTATACAGGTGGCCCCCTTCCCTGTCAGACGGCAGTCAGGAGATTCAAAAGTGGCATGGTCCCCCGTGATCGAAGGGCCCAGCAACTTTGCTATTAAAAATAAATAAAGTGTGGGGATATGCACTAATGCTGGGCTGTTGACAACCTACAATTCCAACAGCAGCGGCAAGATGTATTTCTCTTTCAGAGTTTTGTTAAGAGGTGATTTTGGGGGGTGGGGCTGTGTACACTGAGGCTGTGAATTAAGAGTATGTTTTTTATTCTGTGGAAGCAGAGGTGGGGGAGCCCAGGCAGGTTCCATAATGAATGGGTCTGTGTGTGTACTGAAGTGAACTCATCCAAGACCAACAGGGGATTGTAAAGACCTGCTCCCTGACCTCCAAGAGAATCTGTTCATCCATCCGTCTATTGAACGGCTGATTCATCTATCCATTGATCCATCCATCCATTCATCCATCCATCTGCCATGATTCTGACACATATTTATCCAACACCTTTCTCAAGATTCTGGAGGCGATAATGACAAAAGTAACACCACCGACAGCTAATGCACACAGAGGTGGGTAATCTGGTGCACTTACTATAAGTCAGGCTCTGGGTTAAGCTGTTTACACACTTCATTTGATCTTCACAACAACTCTTTGAATTGTGGACTACTATTACGGTCCTCATTTTACAGATGAGGAAAGAGAGGCTCACAGAGGTTGTGATTTACCTAACATTTCAATCTAATATGGTGCAGGTCTAGAAGTTGAATTCAGTCAAGTTGGTTCCAGGGTCCCTGCTCTTCCCAATGAAATTCCACTGCCTCCCAGTGTCTCCCTTTGGTATGGTCCACATCTCATGAGCCAGCATCTGCAATATGGGTTCACAGGTGCTGCCTAGGTTTTCTACTGGAGTCTCTATTTTTACTTTGGGTTCCTTTTGATCAATTTGATGGGCTTCAGAGAGTGGAGTTTTGTGAACATTGTCTCATTCTGCAATAACATCAGTCATAGTAATAATAGCAGCAGCAATAATAACAGCTAGCATATACTGGGTTCCTATATGTGATTACATTTACTACCTTATGAGGAGTAACTGCCTCAGACCTCACATCAACCCTATGATTTTACTTCATCAAATTCCCATGATTACTCTTATTTCATAGATGAGGAAACTGAGGTACGGGGTGTTAAGAAATTTGCCATCTTCCTGGAAGTCTTTCTGTAATACATAGGCATGCTTTTGGCTGCAAATAACAGAAAAATCTATCATTTGCTTAAAGAACTCTTCTTCTTCTTCTTTTTTTAAAATCTCATGTAACAAGAAGTCCAGAGGGAGAGAGTCCAGGGCTGTTGTGGCAGATCAGAGATGCCATCAAGGACTCATGGCTGGATTTCCATTCCTATGTTCTTAGTATGTTCGTGCTTTGTTGTTGAGCTTGTTACACATATGGCTACAAGATGGCCACTCCATTTTCACTTTCATCTCTGCATTTCCAGGCAGAAAGGAGGGGAAAACAGGAAAGCAAAAGCTTTCCCAGAAATTCTCAGTAGGTTTCCATCATATTTCATTGGCCAGAACTCTGTCACAAGTCCACCTGGAGCTGCAAGAAAGGCTATAGAGCTGAGTACCTGCCCCTCATCCCTTTCTAGCCTTTACAGTTCATGAAGATAGGAAGGGAAGAGTTAGGGATGGGGGTTGAGTGACCTACCCTCCAGTGTCTACCACATTCTCCTTCATCTCTTTTTGTTGTTGTTGTTATTGGTTCTCTTTATTCTTTTTTAATCTACAAATTTCTGCCTACATTTTTTGATTTTTCATAACCATAAAGTTTTTAAAATTTTGTTTTTATTTTATATTGGAGTATAGTTGATTTTCAACGCTGTGTTAGTTTCAGGTGTACAGCAAAGTTATACAGTTATACATGTACATATATCTATTCTTTGTCAGATTCTTTTCCCATATAGGTATTACAGAGTATTGAGTAGAGTTCCCTGTACTATGCAGTAGGTCCTTATTAATTATCTATTTTATACATAGTAATGTGTATATGTCAATGCCAATCTCCCAATTTATACCTCCCCCTCTTCCCCCAGTAGTTTGTTTTCTATGTCTATTTCTGTTGATATGCATTTTTTTAAATGTTTCTTTTTGGTGAGGAAGTTGGGTAAATGGAGCTATCTACATTTTTTCTTTAAATCTCCATTTAAACCAGAAGTTTTTGCCTGGGGAAGCCACGTTGTCTGGGCCTTGGGCGAAACAGAGGAGGAGGTCAGGTGTGGGAATCAAATCAGCAGTATAAACCATGGTGCACTTTTTCAGCATCTTCAAGGTGATGATGAATCATGACTCTGTAACATATCAGGAGCAGCTAAAAGACCGCAGATTGCGGAGCCAGATGAAAAGAAGACTACGGGGAACTATTCAAAGGGCTGCCATGGAAGGGAAATACAGTATCATGAACAAAGGGAGAATTTTAGAAGCCCACAGACATGGGTTTAAATTCTGGCTCGGCCACTTCCTAGCTACCACATCTTGGGCATGTTCACCTCTCTGAGTGTCAATTTCCTTTTTGGTAAAATGGAGATAATTACAAACTTGTAGGGTTGTTGAAAGAATTAAACAACTTGTAAAATATATTTTATTCCTCTCTTCTCTTTGTCTCCTGACAGTAAAGCTGTAACTGTTCATTTACAAGTTATTGGTTAAGTCCATGTTAAAAGACAGGGCTTCATTACACATGGGACAGTCATATGGAAGAAGACAAAGAGAGCCATATAGTTGAGGGCGCAGATAGATGAGTAAGTGACTGTGACACAAGGTGAGGCATGCTGCTTTGTTGGAAGCATTAAAAGGGACTAGGAAGTCACCGGAAAAGCTATGGATGACCCTGAAAGTCTTAGGGATGTTCTCAGTGGATCATTTAAGCCAGGTCTTTAAAGATGAATAGTTCTCCAAAGTTCTCTGAAGCAAGAGTATTGTAGGTGAGAGAACAGCCTAGTTAAAGGCAAAGAGGTGTATAAACAGTGCTTTTAGGGGTTGGTGAGGAGTTTGCAGAGCTTGGAGTGGAAAACTTGGGGCAGTAGTGGTTGAGAGGTGGGTCAGACTAGACAGGAAGGGAACTCAAGTATTAGGCCTTGGAGGATGGCCTTTACCTTTCATAAAAGTCTTGTAACACTTTTAGGGCATAATATTTGGCAGAATTCTAGAGACACTCACGAAGGGAGGGGCACTGGAGTCAGGGAGATCAAATAGAAGGCCATTTGAGAGTTCAGGGAAGAGAATGAGATTGGGCTAGTGGTGGAAAGATTAAGGGAAACCAAACAGGATGAACTTGGAGAAGACTCAGGGTAGTTTTGTGGGACAAGGATGTGTCAAGGACGTCTTTTCCGAGAATTCACAGGTTGATGGGGACAGAGTGGGACCAGAACTCAGGAGCCCTGCTTTCCTGAGTGGCAGAGCATGGTTGGAGAGAACTGGATCTAAATCGCAGCACTGGCATTGGCCGTGTATCTTTGGGCAAATGTCTTCTCCTCTCTGAGCTCACTTTCCTCATCTCTAAAGCACAAATGATAATATCCACTCCACTGTAGGAAGATTAGACAAGATTCTTCAATGCAGAATTTGCAGATTGTTGGCCTGCTTGTCTGTCCACATCGGGACAACATTTAACTTTCGAGTATATTTTTTTAGGACTAGGTGTTATAGATACATCAGCGCCCAGAAGAGACTTTAAAAGTCTCAGCGTGTTTAAAAATTGATTTAATTGCCAACTTTTAAAAAACTAGGAACTATCATCAAAACAGTCCAAACTTCTGGTTTTTCTTTAAAAACTGGAAGGTCTAACCTCTCTGCGTCAATGTTCCCATCGGTAACAAGGGGCTGGAGGTGAGTAGTGACTGTTCCCTTTAGACAGAGCACTTACTCTCCAGTTTACTACAGTCCCCACTACTCCCTATTGTCAACCCTGTTTACTTCACACATTTATATCACCTGTGGGCATCTGAGTTTGCAACACCTGGTTTGTCCAAGTGTTGGGCTATTGAGTTTCTTAGGCTGGAAGCATGAAGGCCATGTCGGTGGGTAGGGTATTGGTTTTGGGTTTTTTTTTTTTTTTTTTTTTTGATATCTTTATTTTTTTTTATTTTTTAACTTTTTTTTATTTTTTACAATAAACTGCATATATTTAGAGTGTATAATTTGGTATCCCAATCTCCCGATTCATTCCCCCCCCCCAACCCTCCCCGCTTTCCCCACTTGGTGTCCATATGTTTGTTCTCTACATCTGTGTCTCTATTTCTGCCTTGCAAACTGGTTGATTTGTACCATTTTTCTATAGTCCACATGTATGTGTTAATATACAATATTTGTTTTTCTCTTTCTGACTCACTTCACTCTGTATGACAGTCTCTAGGTCCATCCACGTCTCTAAAAATGTCCCAGTTTCATTGCTTTTTACAGCTGAGTTGGGATATTGTTAAATAGTCTAAGGACTTGGACTTGGGTTGAGGCTGTGAGGATGGAGAGGAAGGGATATATATATATATATGCCAATCATAAAAATTCATCATCTGGGAACCAAATATACCTGAGAGCTAATAGGATGAGTCCAAAGTCATCTAAGCTTTCCAGCCTGGATAGGGAGAGTGATGGGGTAGCAGGGGTGGGGAAGGCATTGGGAGGCAGGAAAACTGGGAGAGTATGAGAAAATGTGGCGTTGGGACTTAATTCTAACCCCTATCCCCACACTTAAGAAAAATCCCCTCCAAGGCTGCCTTAGCTTTGTTCATTTCCAAGAGCTGTGCAGACCTGCTCAACAGGATTCCTCTCTGTGCTCCTCAGATGTCCTGGAACTATGCTCAGGTGCTCAGGTCACCAGAAGCAATGCCAGGCATCTTGGACTTTTCCACAGCCTTGATTGTTGTGTTGCAACTGCAGACAAGTCAATGATTTTCGCACTTCTTCTCTGCCATGTCCTCCTGGGCAGATGCCAAGGGGCTCAGGCGTGGCCTGGGGACTGAGCTGCGGTGCCTGTCCATGGCATCGCTCACTGCAGGTTTTCCTGCCAGCACTTACTCACTCACCAGCCTCGGGAGCGGGTCCATTGCTTACATTTGAGGGAATTTTCCTTCTGTTATTTCCTTCCTTATTGCTTCTCCTCCATCTGTCCTGTTTGCTCCTTCTAGAATTCCAAATGGGAGCTTAACTGAGCCTTCAGGATTCATTCTCCATTTCTCCTGTCTTATCATATTCATCTTTTCCTCCCTTTTCTCTCAGTTTGAGGAAATCACTCACTCACGCTGATCTTCCAAATGTCTAATTTAGATTTTGGTGGTATCTAAATCCATTGTTTGGCTTCCACTATATTTAGATAGTTTAATGATCATATTTGCTTCTACTGAAAGTATTTTATGATTTCAGAGCTTTTCATTCATCAATGCCATGTTTGTTTTGTTTAGTCTTGTCTTGCTTTCATGTTTTATTTTAGATTTACAGAAAAGGTGCAAAGATATTCAATATTATGGAGTTTCCATATCCCCTTCATCCAGATTCCCCTAGTGTTAACATCTTGCCATGTGTTTTTGGATCTTATTGCATATATTTAAGAGAGATTTCCTAAAGGTTTTTCAACTGTAGATGCAGGAAAACATCTGCAGAATTGGGCTTTTGTTTTCACCACCAAATCTTTTCTTACAGTAGGTGATTTTTCTTTATTTTCTCATTCTTTGAGAGATTCACATTTATCAAAGACTGAGATGGGTTCTGTCAGATATTGTAAGGGTCTCTTCTCAAATGTTCCTCAAAGAGAGATAAGTAGAGTTTAGGTGCATGTTTGTGTATATGGTAGGGTGCAGGCATTTAAAGGGGTGCCCCCACGGGGTGGATCCTTTCCTATGTTCATATTAGTTTTACATTAGCTAAGACAATAGTCCTTATCCCTCATGGGCTCTGCTGCCCACTCTAGGACCCCACTGTGGCAATGACCCCACTTGATTTGACCCACCACCCACACCTTCAGAAGTTCTGGGGTTAGCTCCCTGTTCAGTGTGGGTTTCCCTAAATCCCGAGATAAACAGTTAAGTGCAAGTAGTTTATTTGAAAGGTAATTTCAGGACACACGTGGCATGGGGGAGTGAAGGAATGAGTTAGGGAAGGAAAGGCAGCCATTACAAGGTGCGTAACCAAGCAGGTTACCTCCAGGGCCACCTGCAGCTCATTCCCAGCAGGGAACGCTGGGACCCAGTGGAGGGCATGAGCCCCAGAGTTATCCTCCCTGAGAGGTGAGGGAGCCGAGGTATTTATACACCAGCTTCCAGGGACTTGATACTTTTGGTTTACCTTACATGGACAGAGATGACTCTGGTGGTCAGAGAGAGGCCTCAGGCAAAACATTGCTGATTCTGGTGCCGGAAGTTAGGATGGCATGCAGGGAAATACGTAAGTGCTGAGATGACACAGGCAGGGCCCTGACAATCACTGCCTGTGCTCTGAGCTTCCTCTACACTTGTTGCATCCCCATACCTCTTACGGGGTTAAAATTTGCTCTTTGCCTAACATCTCACATCTCGCCTTTATCTCTAGCTCCCAACACTCGAGATTTTCTTTTTTGGGGGGTGGGGGGCAGAGGGAGTGCAGGGTAGAAAGCAGGGACTCTGGTTCTACCAGAGACCTACCCTGCCTGCTTTCTGGATGGGTTTTTTCCTTTCCTTATTTTGCATTGTGAGTGGACCAGTATTTTCCTGGATCTGGTGCCACCTACTCTATGCCCCATAGACATTCCAGGAATATTTTGGCTTGTTGAGAGCACCATCCTTGTTTTCTAACATGGAGATAGATTCTTCCCTTCTATCAAATTTCTAGATTTCTTTGTTCATTTCCATCAGTAGATTGGAGGAAAGGGATTTAACTCTGTAGGTTCAAACTGACATCTCAAAATGCAAGTAGTATGACATATTCCCAGAAAGTATTCTCAGTGTATTATCTTAGGGTCATTTGAACTTATATGTATTTAATTTAATAACAGTTCTAAAAAAATAACAGGAAGAAGCGGCCGCATTATTCACTTGGTTCAAAAACCATTTGTGTTTCCCCAACATTAACTTCCGGTATTTAAACTGACAAACCCCCTGAAAAATGCAATAATTTCTTCACATTTCACCATTATCAGCTCTTTACTTCTAACAGCAACAATTGTATTTCTCATTAACTTGTCCACTGCTGATCCTTGGAGTGTTTGCATCTTAAAAAAAAATTGTAAGGAACTGTCATAGCTCCTGTAAGAGACTGAAGAAGTAAAGAAATAAGCTATTGTGGTTTTCTCCTTGAGATAAGGATGCTGCTTGGGTCTTAAGCCAAAATTTCATCATGTCTTCCTCCTCTGCTGTTGTGCTAAATCTTACATATGCTATTTGTAGTTGATGTTCTTGGTCATGTGATGGGTGCAGAAAGGGAGGCTTTAGTGGGAAGCTTAGAGAAGGATGCAAGGTCTAGAAGGTCTGGACTGCAAAGTGGGAAGCTGGCATTTAAAACCAAGAGTTTTGTTTGATGATGGGTGATGATTTACAGGGCCAGGAGAGGGAGAGCGGGAGGGAGTCACGGGAGGGAGGGGATATGGGGATATGTGTATAAATAAAGCTGATTCACTTTGGTGTACCTCAAAAGCTGGTACAAGAGTGTAAAGCAATTATATTCCAATAAAGAGCTTTAAAAAAATCTGCATGCAGTGATATATCTTTGTCAGCTATCCAAAAGTGTTTAAAACCCCTACCCTTGTGTGACCTGTCAACAAGCTGCAGAAAACTGCATCTTTGTTGATATTTTGTATATTTTAAAACATCAGTGTTATTCTCCTGATTTCTATAGGTTTGTTATGATCATTAAAAATAAATTCTTGAATTAAAAAAATAAAATAAAATAAGAAATAAAACCAGGAGTTTTGGAATGACTTCATACGATTTCACATGACTTCAGCATCATTGGCTGAGCTGAGGTCAGAGCGAGATCCCTAGTGTTACTCTAGTTTCATACCAGCCTGGAAAGTTTCAGCTTCTTGAACGTTACAGGCAGTGGCTGGCTATTGGCCCAGCCAGTTCTCTTTTCTTTCTGGGCACATAGCTAGATCATGTTTCCCAAGCTCTTTTGCAGTCAGGTGTGACCACACAATTTATTCTAGCTGATGGGATGCGAATGGAGTGATGGGCACCACTTCCAGGCCAGGCCCATAAAAACCTCCCATCCGTGTTTTCCATGCTCATTCCATTTATGCCCTACAGGGAAACATGACGATCTCGGAAGCTGCACGATGAAGGCGGTTTCTATCCACAAGAGAATAGGAGCCTGGGTCCTGGAATCACCACTTGGAGGAAAGCCATCCACTGATCCAAACACCTCTTTTATCTTTATGTGCAGAGAAACCAATTTTTAGTGGGTTTGAGCGACTGTGTATAAGTATTTTACAGTAGCTAATTTGATCTTGACGAATCTCCTAGGGTCTGGAGGCAGAGCATGAGAATCAGAGCCTGCACGCTCATCTCCACCTCCAAGTCCACCTCTTGAGGCACCTAAACTGGGGCAGATGGTACGAGGAGTGGTCTGAGAGAGCAAGCGCGAAGATGGGATTTTGGATTTGGATCACCTGCCGTCCAACTGGCAGTGAGGATTGTAGGAGGTGAGGCTGGGAGAGCCCCTGACATGAGGCAGCAGTGATCGAGTGGGAACTTTCACCGGTGGTGAGCTGGGATGGTAGCCTGAGGCAGGGAAAGCACCAGCTGATGCAAGGTGTCAGGAATTCAAGAAATGGGGGCAAATGGCATCCATAAACTCAGAGGAGTTGGATGGCTGTTGCTAAGCTCAGTGGACAAACTGGAAACAGATAAGGAAAGACTCTGAGTGATTAATGGGCAAATAAAAGCAAAGTGTGAAAATCAGAGGCCCTCGTTGGTAACAAGAAAAGGAACTCCCATATCCTAAACCTGAGGGCAGAGAAAGCTGAGGCCCAGGCCCAGGACTTCATCATGAGAGCAGTAGAAGATAGATTTCCAAATCAGTCCCATCTGAGTTCCTGATTGGGAAAGAATGAGACCGTGATACATGGGACAAGAACATTTGTGTGGATGCACCCCAAAATCTTGAATTCCCCTAAATTATCTGAGTCTGCCAGAGTGGACGCGAGCACTGCCCCCTGCCCCTATGCTGCCTGAAGATGATGCAGAAGCCTCCTTCAAGGCCTTGTGTGCCTCTCAGGATCTGCCCCCACCTCCCCTCCTGGCCAGAGGCCACAACCAGGGTTAAGTCTCAACTTAACCCAGTGAGGATGTGCTATGCCTGGTGATGGAGAAAACAGAACACAGACAGTCCCCAACTTACGATGGTAAGACCATCGTTTTTGACTTTACAATGGTGTGAAAGCCATACGCATTCAGTAGAAACTGTACTTTGAATTCTGAATTTTGATCTTTCCCAGGGCTAGAGATGTGGTATCCAATCCTCTCTCCTGATGCTCGGCAGCTCCCAGTCAGTCATTCTGTTCTCTTTCAGTACAGTATTCAATATATTACATGAGATATTCAGCACTTTATCATAAAGTAGCCTTTGTGTTAATTTTGCCCAGCTGTAGGCTAATATAAATGTTCTGAGCATTTTTAAGGAGCGCTTGGCTAAGTTATGATGTTTGGTAGGTTGTGTGTATTAAATGCATTTTCAACTTATGATGGGTTTATCTGGACATAACCCTGACGTAAGTCGAGGAAGATCTGAATGCCCCCAAAGACACTGCAGGACCTAGTAAGCACGTGTCCCAGGGAGCCCAGCGAGTGCTTATGGGACTGAGTTCTGAGAGTGTGGGGTCAAGGGAGAGAAATGCAAAGCTGGACCACTGAGGTTATTGAGTTGGGAACATTCTCTTGGGACAGGAGATTGAACACCACGGTGAGGGCCCTGAGAAATGTGTAGAAGTGCTGTTAGCAGGGCTTCTAGGAGCATGATGAGAGCCACGTGGACAGTTAGGGGTGCTCTGTGCTGCCCAGATACCCACGCAGGACTGAAGGACTTATGCCCAGGCTGCTGGGGGTGCTGCGGGGTGTCAGCCTGGGCTGTTGGTTCTCTGCACAACTGCATCGGCTGAAGACAGTCACCTCCCTCTAGGTCATGTCCCCTGCCTAGGGCAGCCTGTATGGACAAGTGTGTATGGAACCCTAACTCGGGATGACTCTGAAGGGCCATCTCCTCTGCCTCGTGGAGTCAGCTGAGGCTTTTATCACATCCAGCTTCTCTGTCCAAACCTGATGCCTTCCTGGGGAGTGATCCAGGCGTATTCGCTACTCTCTTGTCTCAGAGGCTGCTTCCTGGGGAACACAACCTGCTCTGACCTCTTAGGAAGGGCTCTCAATGTGAACCATTATAATACCTCTGGGTGAATCCAACACAACTGTTCTTCCTCCAGGGCTGGAAGAGGTCTCTGGTTCAAGGGCCTTAGATGAAGAAATATGTTTCTTCAAACCCTGGAATCCTAATCCATGCAGAGAGATGCCTATACCTTGAGAGTTTCAAGGGGACAAGGACCAATCAAGGGAACGGCAGATTCACACCCTCAACTCACATCCATTCTGGAGCCTGTGCTCATTGAGCAGAAGGTGGACAGAGGTTGTCTGAAGCCATGCTGAAGCTGATCACAGACATAGTAATCATCTATCCACGCATGTATGCATCCACCCATGCACCCACCCATGCACCCACCCATGCATCTGTCATGCATTCATCCATGCATCCCTTCATTCTAAGCATGCATACTGATGAGTACTGTGCACAAGGCCCCGCGCTAGGCACAGGGAGTTATGAGATGAATGGGACTCAGAGCCTGTCCTTGAGGGTCTCACAGTCCAGGAGAGCAGACAAATGCATTCACAGGTCCAGGGCAGTGTGATAAGGCTAACCCAGGAGCTCCACAAGCCTGGAAGACAGAGGGGCCACTCTGCTTGTGTTTCCCAGAGGAACAGGTGGCTGAGCCTGGACTTCAAAGGTGAGTAGGAGTTCTACGCCTACAGCTGGGAAACAGGAAATCAGTGGTGCTTTTGTCAGAGGGAATGGCATGTTCAAAGATGAAGAAGAGGGACTTCCTAGGTGGCACAGTGATTAAGAATCCACCTGCCAATGCAGGGGACATGTGTTCAATCCCTCCTCCGGGAAGATCCCACATGCCACGGAGCCTGTGCACCACAACTATTGAGCCTGCGCTCTAAAGCCCATGAGCCAAAACTGTTGAGCCCATTTGCCACAACTACTGAAGCCCAAGCACCTAGAGCCCATGCTCTGCAACAAGAGAAGCCACCACAATGAGGAGCCCGTGCACCATAATGAAGAGTAGCCCCCGCTCGCCACAAGTACAGAAAGCCCACGTGCAGCAACAAAGACCCAGTGCAGCATAAATAAATATCTTCTTGAAATATCTTTAAAAAGAAAACAAAAAACAAAAACAAAGATGAAGAAGAAAGATGGATTCTCCAGCATGAGATTAGGACATGATGAGGCAGAGGGAGAGACAGGAGGCCGGGAGGGCTGGCAGGAGACTGTCACACTGGGCTGTTTGGACTATATCCTGTACACAGCTGGTGACAGAGGTGACCTTCAGGGCATGGGACAAGGGAGTTAAACACAATATGAAGAAGGAATAGTGAGGTAGGGTGGGGAACCAGGTAGGAGGCTACTGGACACACTGAGATAAGATATAGATGGGCTTGAAAAAGGGAGGGTAGTGGAGGTGCTCAGGAGGTAGAACAGATGGAGCTTGGTTACTCAGATGTGGCAGGTGAGGGAGGCGGTCAAGGCCAGGGTCCTTCTGTTGTTTGTCTCTTGGGAGTCTGAGGATGCGATGATGCCAGAAGTTAAGTATGGATGAAAGGAGACCCAGAGTCACTTGAGGGAGAGAGTAAGCGGCTGACCTGTCTAGAAAGAGTCCCGTTTGCTCCTCTTAGAAGGGGGTGCAGAGCTCTACTCATGGGACCTCTGCAGGCTCTGGACAACCTGTGGGAGATGGGCCCTCCCACCTCCCTTGTTCTAGTGCTACACTTGTGTTCACGTGGCCCAGCGTAAAATTAGACACGTTCAAGTCACACCGTGAATTCGCTTTAATGTCATACCTTGTCCTTTCATCTGTGCACAGTGTTTGAACTGAGTGTGGGATTCGTAATTTTCCTTTCTGAATTCCATTGTTAGGTTTGGCCCACCACCCCTACCTGGCAAGACCTTCCTGAAACCTGATTCTGTCATTCAATGAGTGTGGGCGAAAATTAATCGTAACAGTTTAAGGCTGAATCCCAGGCATTTGAACAATTCTCCAGCCCCTTTTTGAACAGTTTGACTGTTCCAGGTTGGGGCGAGTGGGGAGCACATAGGGGACCATTGAGATGAATGCCTTGTTCTGTAATGATTGTCTGGAAAGCTGGGAGTGGATATATGTGTGTGTGTGTGTGTGTGTGTGTGTTTGAGAGAGAGAGAGGGAAATGAAGCAGGTAAGATGCCCAACCTCCAACATTTATCTCAAGTTCTGAGCACAGATTCAGGTCAGCTGTCACTTTCCAGGCCAGTTCTGTCATCTCAGTCTCAGTGGGGCCGGTGCCCAGTTAATCTGAGCCAATGCTCACTGCTGTTTGCACCTCAGGGGCTCTGTTCTTGGCCTTGGGCACCAAAGATGAATCTGCCCACCATCTGCCCTCTCAGAGCTCCCAGGCTGGCTGGAGAGGTCCTCCATGGCTCTCACGGGGCTCTCCGACTATGATCCCTGCTGTGTTATAGGAATCCAGCCCCTAGGGGCAGCCGGGATCTGGGGACAAGTTGGAGAGACCAGGCACTGACTTCCTGTGTGGCTCTTACTATTTTTTTTGAGCCTCAGTTTCACCAGCAATGAAATGGAAAGAATAATCTATGCTTCATATATGCATGAGGATTAAATGGTAGACTTGAGCTGAACACATGGAGCAAGCCCCTGGGATTTGATGTGTCCAGAGGATGGGGGTGGGGGCAGGCTGCCAGGGTCCTATCAGCACAAGGGTTCTAGGCGTCCCTGGGGAAATGTGTTCCAGATCCACAAGTCTGGCTTGGAGATGATGGGCCAAACCAGAGAGGAACTTCTGAGCCCAGCGCAGTGTTTGTCACTGAGCAGGACCCCAGCCCCACTCATGGGCCATTCCTAAGCTTGCTGGGAAGGTACCTATACTAAGACCACCGGGAAAGCCTATGGGCTGCGGTGCCTGGAGTCTACAGTTCTCATGCCAACATCTCCTACAAGGAGTGGAGCTGATGCTGTCTGTGCAGACGCCAGCCTCCTGCCCACATCAGATGCCCAGGTGGAGCTGGGGGAGCCCTGGGCAGGTGCAGATGGCTCAATGCAGCCAGCATGGTCCCGGAAGAGGGGATTGGCAGACACTGTAGAGCAGTAAAAAACACCCCCTGGGGCTGCTCAGAAGTGTCCAGGAGAACTCTGAGGTGGGGCATGGGTGGGGACTCTGGGCGAGATATAAGAGTTGAGGTTCTTTTGTGATCTATTGCTGTATTGTGGTAAAATATACATAAGATGTATCATTTTAACCATTTTAAAGTGTATAATTCCATGGAATTATGCTCATTTACAGTGTTGTACAACCATCACCACTACCTGGTTCCAAAACATTTTCATCATCCCAAAAGGAAATCCACTAGTAATCACTCTCCATTCTCCCTCCCCCCAGCCCCTGGCAACCACTAAGCTGCTTTCCGTCTCTAGGGATTTGCCTATTCTGGACACTTCATATAAATGGGATCATACCTCTATGGCCTTTTGTGTCTGGCTTCTTTCACTTAGGTAATGTCTTTGAGGTTCCTCCATGCTGTAGCATGCTTCAGTACTGCATTCCTATTTAATCTCTTGCTGCACATAGCCTGCTCTCCCAGACACATGGATAAAAATCAAAAAACCATCCCACCTCTTTTCCCCGTTCACAAACTTACTTCCACCTGTTGGAGCTCCAGGGTCTGCTCAGAGTGAAGGGATGCGCCTCGGGGTGCGGGCTAGCGCACAGTAGGTGCCCAGGAGTTGGGACGTCTTGTTTCCTGGAGGGTGTGTGAAATCCCGAGCTCCGGACGGCACTAACCCAGAGCGCGGCCAGGGGGCAGCATGTTCCCGCGGAGCCTCGCGGCCTCGGAGGCGCGGATGTTCACAAAGCCGCCTGCCTCTGGGCACGTTCACCGCCTTTCCATCACACGTTTCAGACGTTCTGCTTCAGCCAAACAAATTGTCCGGGCTTAATTTCTGAGAAATCATTGTCAAGAACCGCTGAACCAGTTTAATTCTAAAGCACATATTTATATGGGGCTCCAAAACTCACATCCCTGCGCACGATTATAAATGGAAGGCAGCAAAAGTTTAATCAGGAATGAGATTAGGTCTGAGCCGGGAGGATGGAGGAGAGGGCGGTGGAGATGGAGCCGGGAGATGTGGATTTTGTGAACTCTACTCAGGCAGCGCCAGTGGAACAGGGGTTGAGGGTTAGGACTGCCCTTGGGCCCAGATCCATGGACAATCTGATTTGAAAAAAATGATGAAAGTGGTTCTTAAGAGGAGCCGGGGCTGTGTGTCTCCCAGGACACCCAGGGCTTCCGGGTGAAGTGGCCTGTTTAGTGTCTGTTGACTGGCCCCTGTCTCCCAGAGATGCCAGCTTGCCAGCCTCTCCCCCTGCCACCCAAAGGGGGATGCCCTGCTCCTGTCACCCCTGCCCCATCCAGGCACCCGCCCTCAGCTCAGGTTGAAGGGGGCATGTAAAGTTGCTCACATGGCAGGAGACAGGGGGAGCTCCTATTCAGAAGAAAGAAGGCAGGGGGATTCTTGCTCATGGAGGTCCCTGGGCTTGCTTGTCTTCCTTAGATGCAGGTCAGCTGCAGGAGGTCTGTGCACATACCACCTTTCAGGCGTTGACATGCCCTGTAGTGTTGCCCAGTGGAGACAGAGCCACACAGCCTCAGATTCAGGATGGAGCACATAAGATGAAAGGGAAAAAGCCTTAGGCTTAGAGACAGCAGAGCTTCTAGCCAGACTTGCTGTGTGATCTTGGCAAGTCCCCGCCCCTCTCTGGGCCTCGGTGTCTTCCTCTGTAGATGGAGTGTGTTGGATCCATTTCTGATTCAGAAACAAACATGACTGAACAAACTGACTGATCTTGCGTGTTCAGCATGTTGTTTAACTCTTAAAACGAACTCCCAGGAAGGCGTTACGATCCCCATTTTGCAGATGAGGAAGTGGGGGCTTAGAGAGGGATGTCACAGGGGTGGCGGAAACTGTGGGCCCTGCATCCCTCTCTGAGGTCACAAGGCAGCTCGGCTCTGACCCCTGTGTCTCTCAGCACGCACCAGGTAGGGGACCCTGAGCAAGCATCCTGCCTGTCAGCCACAGAGCGAAGCAGATTCTGGCCCTGGCGTCTCCTGGCCACTGTGACTTTAAAAAGTTCATCTTAGAAGGAAATCTTTACTACAAAAATCAGCTCTATTCACAATGTCCCATACAAAGTTATGAAACTTTTAAAGAAAAGAAAGGCTAAATCCACATTATATTCTTCGACACATGAGGCAGTATAACTCCATGAACGTAGGCTTTTGGATTCAGAGAGGTTCCGCTCAGATCTCAGCTTTGCTACTTCCTGGCAGTGTGGCCTTGGGTAGGTTGTCTGACCTCTCTGTGCTCGAGATTTCTCTTTTGTAAAATTGGGAGGATAATAATGCTGTAACTACTTTATAGGAATTGGGGGCATGTCTCACTAAACTGGAGCTTTTTTTTGGCCATGCTGTGTGGCTTATGGGATCTTAGTTCCGCAACCAGGGATCGAACCCATGCCCCCTGCAGTGGAAACTCAGAGTCCTAAGCACTGGACCACCAGGGAATTCCCTATATTGTAGCTTTAATGCACATACACTGATTGAATGAGAAGTCTCAGCTATACTTCATGTCAACTGATATCCACAACACAAGTTAAAACCTATATCACTTGCAACAACCCATCTCAAAGAGATAAGGACTGAAAATGCTGGGGATGGGTGGGTCTGGAGTTTGGGGTGTGTGTAATTCATTCGAAACTTTTCAAGGCTTTGGCCATAGGAATGAAGAGTGGGCCTCGTTCTGCTCAGCAACCGTCAACTTTATTTATTAAACCCTGCTTTGTGTTTAATCTTTCTTTTTGTGGCCATGCAGCAAAACACCGTAATTTTCTAATACTGTACAGTGCCAACATCTTGGAGGGTTTCAGGATAGATCCAAATAGCCAGCAATCTCTGCACTGTAACAGTCAGTTGCAAGAATCCTTGAAAGGCGTGGAACTCTCTAAAGCCAGGAACTGAAGCAGTTTTTCTTTAAACGTTTATTACAAATACGAGCATTATTTGTATTCAGCACAGACCGAAGAGAGACTAAGCAGTTGGTCCTTTTTATTGCAGTTGAAATCTGGCCCGATCTGGCAACCCTTTTTAGAATCAGACACTGAATAAAGTTCCCAAGACATGTGGGGAGGTGTGACAGTTTCTGTTTGTAGCACAGGGGTGTTGGGTGTGGGGGTGTCTGCCTGTGTGGGCTAGACACATGGATCTCCAGGGAGCCAGCAGGCTACAGGCTAACCTCACTCTCCTTTGATGATGAAGATGAGATTGAGAATAAGGAATGCCACATGACTGTTTATTTTTCATTAAGCTAGGAGATCCCCAAGGTCAAATACAACTGTCAGAAACTCAATTCCAACCAGCTTAAGTAAAAAAGTGAATCCGTAGCTCTTTGGGCTATGAAGTCCATGGTTCTAGCTTCAGGCATGGCTTGATCTAGGGGTCTTAAGCTGGATTCCTTAGAAGCAGAGTTTGCAATGGGGATTCTTGTGCAAGAGAGTTATTGAGAGAATGCTCTTGGGAGGAGTTACAGGGGCGTGAATCTGTAATCAGTGTAGAGCAGAAGAAAGAGCCAATGAAGACTGCTGTTTCAGCTGGACTCTAGCTTCAGCCTGACCTCACGGGGAGCTCTGGAGGGTGAATAACATCCCAGAACGGTCTTACTCTAAGGCAAGAGGCCTGGCCTTTGGTACTCCCATATTAGTCCGTCATTGGCTGTGTGCTGTCTCTGAAATGGGGCACATAACCTCCAGGGTCTTTCTGGGCAAGATGACTCTCTTTGGCTGAGGGTGATTCTCTGAAGATTTCAACTGTGAGCTGTTAGTAACCACAATTAGAATCAACACTTACAGATGGGTGCACCGTCTGGTAGTGGGGATCTGGGCAAGGTACCAACATTGTCTACGTCAGGGAGCTCAAGCAATGACTCAGAGTTTCACCTTTCACCCCACTTCTGAGGTGTACTTCTTGGCTCCATTCTCAAACAGAGCGGGGACAAGATGACCACCAGAGGCCTGGAGCTCTATTTATGTCTTCCATGCAGCTTATAGGGAGACCTGATCTCTCCTGGTATTAAGTATTGAGTTTCCTGGCTTTGTCCCACATAATTTCATACTCATCTCTCTGTTGGAAAAGGTGGTGGGGCCGGCTCCAATTTAACCTTGTGGATAGGTTTCCCCACAATGGGTTTATATTTCTAGAAGAGGGAGGGGTGCTGAGTAGGCAAAAAAAACAGCAGCGATCCCCTGCTGGGCTCTGAACTCCTATTTTAAGTCAGAGGGCATTCTGCAGGCAGGGAACAGCATGTGCATGGCTGGAAGGCGCTAAGTAGCACCATATAGTTGGGGTAGCGGAAGTGGGCTAGATGGTTGGGAAGAGGAAGTTTGGGGGAAAGCAAACGGGGAGGACTGAGAAATACACAAGTGCAGTTCACAAGGGCCTCATGCACCAACAGAGGAGTACCAACTTTATCCTGAAAATTATGAGTTCGGTTTGAGGTTCTTCTGAGTCTATACTGTCCTTTTCTTGCACCATTCTTCCCCCAAGCGTCTGGTATCAACCTACCAGTAAGGCTAGAGATTTCAGGCTCAAACCTAGCTGGTCCCAACATCAAAGGGACCCATTCCAGGGACAGAATTCAGTAGCAAGGTTGCTGGGCAGTGGTCCCATGAGTTGGGGGAAGTGGGGGAGTAGGTGGGCATCACCTCTGATGTTTGAGGTCACTGTCAACTTAAAATAGATCTCAGCCCAGAGTTGGGTAGGGGGATGTTGACCAAGTCTGAGTGGCCAGTCCCAAATGGACTGGGATTAGAGTCAGCCCCGTCTTGAGAGGAATCTATTGTTCCATTCAGGAAAATTAAGAGAGGAACCCAGCTGAGAGGGTCAGCCCCATGGGGGGCTGAAGGTGCCAGGGATCAGGAAGGGAGATATGTTCGTTTAGGTTATTCTTGCTGCTGTAACAAATAACCTCCATCATTTTAGAAACCTAATATGAGTGTTTTCACCATTTGGATACGAAAGTTCCTTCCATCGTGTGGGTCTACCATTCCCCAGGGTCTGCATCCAGGCAGATGAAGAGAATGTGGAGAAAGCACAGCTGCTTCTTAATCTCCTTGCCCAGGAGAGACACAAATCACATTTGCTCATATGTGATTGGAGAGAACTGGTCACATAACTTCACTTAGCTGCAAGGGTAGCTGGGAAATGTAGTTCCTGGCTGGGCTGTGCTCCTCAGGGAGAACTCTATATCACAGAAGGAGAGCACGCATTTTGATGAACAGCAGGCCACCCCTGCCATGGGAGCCCAGCAAACACTCCATCAGAAAGAGGCCTCAGGGAGCCCAGCTTGGGGGGCAGGATCACCTGCCGACGACAAGCAGTTGTCCCTGATACAGCTCGGCCCCTGAAATGGTCTGAATGGATTTGAGCTCTTTCCAACCCAACAGACTGTGGAATTGGACTGAGGAGATAAGGACTCGGTGAAACACGGAGCCTTGCAAAGTACACAGGAAAAATAAACCAATGCATGAAATGACAATTTCCTGACACTGGGACCTGGGTTCTGAGAACAGCTTCTGAGTACACAGGGTTTGAGATAAATCTGGTTTTTCTCCTGAAGCTTCTGTTTGTGCTCAGGTTGTGTTTGATCAACTCGATTTCTGTTTGGAATCAAGGACCTTCTCCCACTCGTTTATTCCTGGCCTTCTCCTGGAGCTGCAGTGCATGTGTGGAAGGCTGAATTCATAGCCCGAGGACATTCTCTCAGCAGCTCCTTGTAATGATCTAAATATAGACGCCTCACCTCGGGTGCAGAGCAAGGAGGGGAGAGACTGCTTTGCAGACTCCTTGCTGCTGCATCCTTGGTAGAGGGCTGGAGGACGGGATTTGAATCTTAGCCTCTCCACGTACTCTGTGCGATCTTGACAAGTGACAAGACTTTTAGTACTGTTCCTTTATCTGTAAAATGGGAACAGCCACCATGACAAAAACAGATGAGTTCAAGAGTACTGTAAACTGTAAAGTGCTGTGTCAACATTAGTGATCCTGGCAGGGTCCGTGGGTGGGTTAAAGCACTGACTCTCAAGCCAACCATCTGAGTTCTGATTCGCATCCAGGCTTTGCTACTTTCTCTGTGACTTGGGTGAGTTACCGCATGCACGTGTCTGCACCTCAGTCCTTATTTATACAATGAGATAATAATAGTACCTGCCTTATGAGGGTGTTGTGGGATCAGGTGAGCTGATGTATGGGAAGAGCTGAGCGCAATCTCTGGCCTTTAGTTCCTGCTCAGTATACCCTGGTGGTTATCACTGCTCCACACATGCATGCCTCTGATTTTCTGGCCACTGTATCTTTTTTCCTTTTGTTTCATCCCGCTGCAGAGCCTTTTTCCCAGTCTCCATGGGTGTGGTTCTCACCCTTTGAGGCTCAGTAACAATGCCCACTCCTCTGGGAAGCCTGCCCTGATACCTGAGTGACGGTGTTACTGAACCAAATTCATTTTGCCTGACACAGAGCAAACCGAAGACACTTAGATGCTAAGGCTTGCAGCAAAGAGAGGGTTTATTCACAAGACAGCCAAGTGAGGAGATGGAAGAATATGTCTCAGATCTGCCTCCCCAAGAGCAAAGGGCCTGGGGTATTTACGGGATAAAGAATGAAGAAGCACGGGAGCGTGGGGAAAGGTGATTGGGAAAAGGTGCAGTGATCATTGTTCTGTGCAGGTGCAACTAAGCTACAGGCCTCTGTGAGTTCAGCAATGGAGGCTTCGCATGATCTGAGGGTGGAGTTTTCAGCGCTCTGAGGTCCAAAAGTCACGGAGCGGACACTCACGCATGCTCAGTTAGAGGGCCATTGGTCCTATCCAAACTTAACCTGCTTGGCTCAAACTAGACACAGCTGACTCCAAATTCCTGGAATGCAACTCAGGAAAATGTCTTATTGTTTAAAGGACCTGCAAGTCCTTAATTAGTGAAGGCAGCTGAAATGGACTTGACTAATGCTTACCCACGGTCTCAACAGGTTGCATGAATCCCAGGAGTGCCAGTGCCTCCTGCAGGCATGCAACAGGGCAGAACTGCCTGGTATCAGCGTGCAACATTTTCCTCCAGTGCCGAAGTTCCTATAAATCATCCCTCTGCTGGGTTTGTTGGGTACATGTCTCTTGTCTCTTACTAGACAGGGAACTCTTCAAGGGCAGGGAAGTTTAGTTTGGGTTATGCTTGCTGCTGTAAACAAACAAGTACCAATATTTTAGTTAACACATTCACGTTTATCATCCCAGACCAGCACCGGACATCTGGTAGGAGTATCACATCATGTTTTGAATGAATGAAACAATGAACAAAGGAATGGTCAAAGGTCTCCTTAGGAGAAAAGACCTTTTAGGAACCTTACAGCACTTGAGGGAGAGAGATTTACCCAGCAGTTCCCGTGAGCTCAGAGGGGAGGGTGGGAGTGAGGGTAGAAGGACAAGAGGGTCCAGGCTCCCAGTCTAGGGGGATGAGAGGCAGCAGGAAGGGAGCAACTTGCGTGGAGTTATCTCGAGTCCATGCTCTCCTATTTTTTTTTTTATTAATTTTTATTGGAGTATAATTGCTTTACAATGTTGTTTAGTTTCTGCTGTACAGCAAAGTGAATCAGCTATATGTATACATATATGCCCTCTTTTTTGGATTTCCTTCCCGTTTGGGTCACCACAGAGCTTCCCTGTGCTATACAGTAGGTTCTCATTACTTGTCTATTTTATATATATAGTGTGATACATGTATACAATCGAGTCCATGTTCTTAACTGCCTGAGGCTGGCTCTTTAGACCTGGGCCTATTGTGCTATTTACATACGTGGGAGGGCTGCTGATTTTTCAGGACACTGGGTCTTATGTGATATATTTGTGCCTTGGCTCAAAGTATCATTTAGGTACTGATACTCAAAGTGTGATCCACAGACTGGCAGTTTCAGCATCGCCTGGGACAAATGCAGAATCTCAGGCCCAGCCCAGCCCTCTTAAGTCAGAACTTCTGGGGTGGAGTCCAGTTGTCTGTTTTGACAAGCCCTTCAGTGATTCTGCTGTGAAGCACTAGTCTCCAAGGTGTTGCTTCCTTCCAGAGAGCTCAGTGGATGCCTGTTCTGGGGAAGGCTGCGCTCTCTCTCTTCCCTTCCTCAGCTGCGTGCTCCATGTTTATTTAGACACTCCACGGCTGGTGTCCTGCAGACGGCACTAACCCTCTGAAACATCTTTATGACCGCACAATAGCTGCCCTGCATCCAGTAAATTGTCTGCCCTGCAGTGCTCCTAGTAGACTCTGCCCACGTGTATTGCAGGCTTCTCAAGGCTGTGAGTATCGTCGGTCTTGGAAACCAGGCTCCGAGGTCCTCCCAGCTGCCATCTCACACCTCTGTGATTTACAGATGCAGGTGTGAGGGGCAGCACCCGTTAGAAATATACACCAGGCGGGTTTTACTTTTGCACCATAAAAATGGATACATCTGCCATCCATAAAGGCTTATTTATTGCTAAGAGTTCATTATATATGCATGAAAAACCAACTAATTTAACTCTCTGGCAGTAACTTCCTGCCTAAGGCTGGATACCAGATTGGAATTCAGGGTTAGGTGGGGGCAGCTAAGGTGAGCTTGGAGGGCTGGGCCTGCAGCCGGATGCTAAGGGTCTGGAGGTACGAGGCAGGCTTCCAGTCCTGGCCTGGCATGGCTAGGGGTGTGATTCTAGGCAGGTCTAACCTCTCTCAGCCTCAATTTCTCACCTGTAAAATGGATAATCATACCTACTACCTGAAGTTATATTAGCAATGAAAATTATACAGTATTTCATCAAACCAAAGCTGCTGACCACTAACTGTAAGGTGCACAAACATTTATGCATCACTAAAAAAGAAAAAAAAGTGCTGCCAACTAAACTGGATTCCATGCTTTTTAATCACTTAGAATTTTTATTTTATGCTTATTGAAAGAGCTCTTTTGAATTCATTTAGACAGATTCTATGAATGATTGCATACATTAAAAGGAAAATACAAGCAAAATAAATTGGAGAAGGTATTACTAAAACTTCTCTACACTCAGAGTTTAATTTCTCTGAATGCTTTCTGACTCAGATGTCAATGTCTGTATTTTTGCACATAATCTTGTCCTTTGTGCTACCAAGAGGGTTCCCGATGCAGCAGGTTTTGGAAGATGGCTCTCAACTCTGTCCCCAGGATTTTCTTTTTCCAAGTTGCCCATTCTGCAAATTTTGATGCTAGAATTTTTAGAATTTATCAGGAGGTGGCAAGGGAAGGTTTGCAGACAACCAGGACTCATGTTCCTGTATTAAATGGCCCTGTTGAAACAGAAAGAAGAGAATACATATCTGAGGGGTGGGAGAGGGCAGAGAGAGAGAGACTGATTTATTATAGGAACTGGCCCATCTGGCAATGGAGGTTGAGAGGTGCCATTTGCAAGATTAAGAACCAGGAATCTGGTCCAAGTCTGAAGGCCTAAGAATTGGGGGGCTGAGGTCTAAGTCCCAGTCTGAGTCCAAAGGCCGGAGAACCAGGAGCATCCATGTCTCAAGGCAGGAGAAGATGGATGTCTTGGCTCAAGTAGAGAGAGCAAATCCATGCTTCCTCTGCTTTTTTTGTTCTATTCAGGCCCTCAGCGCATTGGATGATGCTCACGTGCATTGGGGAGGGTGATCTCTGCTCAGTGTATTTGTTCTAATTCAAATCTCTACCAGAGACACTCTCACAGACCCACCCAGGGATAATGTGCTACCTGCTATCTGGGCATCCCTCAGCCCAGTCAAGTTGCACAGGAAATGAACCATCACAGTCTGATGGAAGTAGTTTATTGATTGAGTTGTGGGTCTTGCCCTTGTGCACCTGGAATCCCCAGCAAGTTTAATCACACGCAACCATAACCACACCACAGTGCCTGCCTCGCCTGGCTCCCAGATACATCCCCATTTTAGAGATGTTAAAATGGAGTAGGAAGGTGCATCTAGAATCAGTCACACATGAACGATATAAAATGCTCATCAGTGAGTCTGGCACATAAGAATGGAGAGGAAATTAACACTTGCTGCGTGCCCTCTGTGTACTAGGTGTATTAGTTAGCTCCGGCTGCTGTAACAAAATGCCAGGGATTGGGTGGCTTAAACAACAGAAACTCATTTTTTTCTCAGTTCTAGAGACTAGAAGTCTGAGATCAAGGTGTTAGCAGGGTTGGCTTCTTCTGAGGCCTCTCTCCTTGGCTTGTAGACAGGCATCTTCTTGTGTCTTCACATGGTCTTCCCTCTTTGTGTATCTGTGTCCTAATCCCTTCATATAAGGACACCAGTCATATTGGATTAGGGCCCACCCTAATGACCTCATTTTAACTTAATCACATCTTTTAAAGGCCCTACATCCAAAGGCAGTACATTTGGAGGTACTGGGGGTTAGGGCTTCAATGTAGGGATTTGGTGTGGGGGACACAATTCAGTCCCCTAACACAGGCCCAGTGTGGCTGCTTTGCGAACAGGATTTCCTTTCAGCTGTGCGGTGATCAAACTGGGTTTTATCTGTATTTTACTGATTAAGAAACCAAGGCTCTGAGAGATTATCTGTCAAAGATCACACAGCTGGTAGGGGGAAGATTTGACTCTCACACCCAGGAGAGTCCTGTTCTATGCCTTTCCTGCAAATTTTCCTTGTCAACTGTGCTTTATGGAGCCTGAGGGGATGTCAGGCATGGCCACCTCCCTACCCCCTGTCCTCCCTGAAGCTGCAGGGGTAGGGGTGGGGTGAGAGGGAGGACGCTTGTCTTCCTGCTCCCTGCTCCTTCCCACAATTAATCAGAGCTCCTCCAATATCTTACTGGGCTCCCTTATAAATTTTTATTTGAAGCAAGAGTGGCTGAGCAGAGAAGTTTGAGTATTCATAGTGTGTTAGTTTCCTGGGGCTGCTGTACAAATGACCACAAACCAGGTGGCTTAAAACAATAGAAACTTATTCGCTGAGTTTTGGAGGCTAGATGTCTGAAATCAGGGTGTCAGCAGGGCCATGCTCCCTCTGAAGACTCTAGGGAAGAGTCCTTCCTTGCCTCTTCCCAGCTTCTGGTGGTTACCAGCATCCCTTGGCTTGTGAGTGCATCCCTCCATTGTCACGTGGTCTTCCTCTATGTGTGTGGATCTATGTCTTCTCTTCTTATAAGAGCACTATTCATATTGAATCTAGGGCCTGCCTTAATCCAGTATGACCTTACCTTAATGACATCTGCAAAGACCCTGTTTCCAAATAAGGTCACATTCACATGTACCTGGGGTTAGTACTTCAACATATCTTTTGGGGGGACACAATTTGAATAGTAATGCATGATATGGTTAAGCAAGAGCATGTGTTAGAGTGGACGCTGATGTCACAGATGTAGGACTTGCAGGCAGAGCCCGAAGATGATGCATGAAGCTGAGAGTGGTCATGGGGGTCAAGGGTGATGAAGTGGGTTTCAAGGGATAAAATGAGCTGACTTCACTTTTGGGGGGGACATGTATAACCAACCTGTCATTTGATGAGCTTGTTGGGTCTGAGCTGCACTGTGCTCAATCCTCTGTCCCACTCACTTGCTTGCAAACCCCTAAACCCCAACATTCAATAGGGAGAAGGCAGGGCAGATGATGGTTGGTAAACACAGGGACCACCCTCTCACTTTTGTCCCTACTGATGGGCAGAAGTCTTTGAAGACAACAGGGGGCTCTGCTTTGAATCTGAGGCATCACAGAGTTTAATTCTTTTATAATCCTTGGTGGGGAGCTTCCAAAAATACCTTATCCTTAAGCAGTTTTCATTATGGATGTTAGTTGCTCAAACCTTGACTAATTCAGGTTAACTTAGATCCCAGTGGAGTTTTTTCTTTTATTCTCCTGGCATCCTCTGATGCCAGGCCAAACAGAACTTCACATAGAGGATGTGAGCTCACACTTCTTCTCCCGGCATTATATCAGAACGGCCCTGAGAGTGTATTAATAGCCTGGAGTCATGGTACAAATGGTTATTTATATGTATAGATGATGGCTAAAGTACACCCTCCAGTAATTATTCACAATTAACAAGCACTTCAGTAAATGAACAAAATCTGTTCTTAATCCATTGAGGCAGCAATTCTTTATCTGGAACTCATGTACCTGAAATTTCTGGTTAACCAGCCCTCCCACACAGCTCCAGAACAAAGCTAATTAGAGATTATAATCATGACCTTCAGGCTCCTTCCAGAGCCTGAAGGGTACTTGAGTCATCAATAAAATATAATGTGTTCGGTAGAGTTTCAGTTGAAAAGAATAATAAAGTTGAAAACTGGTGATCTATATGTACCTGTTAACTCTCTGCTTACTAGAAAAGTGGGGGCAGCTCTTGTGCAGCCAGCTCTTACCATGTGCCAGGATTGGTGCTGAGAACTTTACAAGTCTCTCATTTAATCCTCCCAACACCCTTCTACCTGGAGGGGATTCCAGCTTTGGGGAGCCCCAGTGTGCCCTTGGGCAAACAGTAGGAAACAGGCTCCTCTCCCTGCTTGTCTGGTCTAACTTGGTGTCCTTGACTCATGTCCCTGTGATAATGGAGTTTATGGAGGGTCTGGAATATCTGAGCTGGAAGAAGCCTCCAAGAAGAACCCATTATATTCTTAGATTTTACTTGAGGAGGCTGAGCCCAGGGAGGTTGAGTGATGTGCTCATCTTTGTCTCCTAGACCTATGTTCTCTCTATTATATCACGGTATATTGGACATAATTCAGTTGCTATATTGATCATTTCTGGATTGATTTTATGGCCAAAGACAGGATCCAGAAGACAGATCCTGTTTTTTGTTTGTTTGTTTATGATGAAGAAAATTAATTAAAACCTTGTGCATGGACTGTGTAAGTGTTGACTGAGTCTGGATCCTTGAGGCTAAATGTGAGATGCATGAAATGTATGCCCACTAGTGTAATTTGGTAGATTTCCACCATCTGTGCCTTCCCCCACTCCCCACATCCAATCTGTTAGCAGTCCTGCTGGCACTACTTTGGAAGTGTATCCAAAATTCAACTGCTTCTGACTATTGCACAGTTCCTGCTCAGGTCCCAGCTACCGACTTTGCTCACCTGGGTGATATTCACAGCCTTCTTATTAGAATCTCTGCTTCCATGGTTCTCTTCACAACTTAGAATACAACACAAACTCCTAACCTGGGCCTCAAAACCCTGAAAAGACGTGACCTCTGTCCACCTTTCTGACTTCATACCCAACCATTCTACACTCTCTCGCTCTGTTCCCATCACCCTGGTGTTGATATACTTCGAATCTGCCAAACTCACTCCTGCCACAGGACCTTTGCACAGGCTATTTTCTCCATCTGAAATATTTTTGTCCTTGTGGTTTCTTGGCTCACTTTTCCATTTTATTCAGATCTATGCTCAAATATCACCCTTTCAGAGAGGCTTTCCCAACTGCCATATCTAAAATAATGCCTCCGCTCTTTCATTTTGTATTTCCTTATGCTGCTTTAGTGTTGAAAGAATACTTAACACTGCCTTATTATAAAAACAATACTATTTGTAAAAGTTTATTTTGTTTCTCTGTTATATGTCTGCCTGACCTGCTGGAATTTAGGCTCCCTGAGGGCCAGAATTAAGATAACTCCCCATTTCTTACAACAGTGCCTGGCACATGGTAGGTGTTCAGTAAATAATTGTTGAAAAAAATTAATAGAACCAATAAGAGAGTTTGGCAAGGTGTCTGATTACAAAAAAATTCTGGGAAAATAAGAACCCTAGGAATTTCCATAACCAGAAGGTACAGTACCTACATGAAATAAAAAGCAAAACCTCATAGAGGCATATGAAAGCTGACAAATAAATGGAGAGGCATACCATGATTTTGGATGTGCAGACTTAATATTGTAAAGAAAATGTTTCCCCCAAAAGTTAATATATTGAATGCGATTTTTAAAAAATTTTATTTCTTTATTATTTTTTTGGGGTACACCAAGTTCAATCATCTGTTTTTATACACATATCCCCGTATTCTCTCCCTCCCTTGACTTCCCCCCCACCCTCCCTCGAGTCCCCCCACCCTCCCCGTCCCAGTCCTCTAAGGCATCTTCCTTCCTCTAGTTGAACTCCCTTTGTTATACAACAACTTCCCACTGGCTATCTATTTTACAGTTGGTAGTATATATATGTCTGTGCTACTCTCTCACTTCGTCTCAGCTTCCCCTTCACCCCCTGCCCACTCCCAAACCTCGAGTTCTCCAGTCCATTCTCTGCACCTGCATCCTTGTTCTTGTCACTGAGTTCATCAGTACCATTTTTAGATTCCGTATATGTGAGTTAGCATACAATATTTGTCTTTCTCTTTCTGACTTACTTCACTCTGTATGACAGACTGTAGGTCTATCCACCTCATGACATATAGCTCCATCTCATCCCTTTTTATAGCTGAGTAATATTCCATTGTATATATATACCACATCTTCTTTATCCATTCATTTGTTGATGGGCATTTCAGTTGCTTCCATGTCCTGGCTATTGTAAATAGTGTTGCAATAAACATTATGGTACAAGTTTCTTTTGGGATTATGGTTTTCTTTGGGTATATGCCCAGTAGTGGGATTACTGGATCATATGGTAGTTCTATTTGTAGTTTTTGAAGGAACCTCCAAATTGTTTTCCATAGTGGCTGTAGCAACTTACATTCCCACCAACAGTGCAGGAGAGTTCCCTTTCCTCCACACCCTCTCCAACATGTGTTGTTTCCAGATTTTGTGATGATGGCCATTCTGATCGGTGTGAGGTGATACCTCATTGTGGCTTTGACTTGCATTTCTCTGATGATGAGTGATGTTGAGCATCTTTTCATGTGTTTGTTGGCCATCTGTATGTCTTCTTTGGAGAAATGTCTATTTAGGTCTTCCGCCCATTTGTGGATTGGGTTATTTGCTTTTTTGGTTTTAAGCTGCATGAGCTGCTTGTATATTTTGGAGATTAATCCTTTGTCCGTTGTTTCATAGGCAACTATTTTTTCCCATTCTGAGGGTTGCCTTCTAGTCTTGTTTACGGTTTCTTTCGCTGTGCAAAAGCTTTTAAGTTTCATGAGGTCCCATTTGTTTATTCTTGATTTTATTTCCATGATTCTAGGAGGAGGGTCAAAAAGGATCTTGCTTTGATGTATGTCATAGAGTGTTTTGCCTATGTTTTCCTCTAGGAGTTTTATAGTGTCTGGCCTTACATGTAGGTCTTTAATCCGTTTGGAGTTTATTTTTGTGTATGGTGTTAGGAAGTGTTCTAATTTCATTCTTTTACATGTTGCTGTCCAGTTTTCCCAGCACCACTTATTGAAGAGGCTGTCCATTTTCCATTGTATATTCTTGCCTCCTTTGTCAAAGATAAGGTGCCCATATGTGTTTGGGCTTACTTCTGAGTTCTCTATTCTATTCCATTGATCTTCCTTTCTATTTTTGTGCCAGTACCATACTGTCTTGATCACTATGGCCTTGTAGTATAGTTTGAAGTCCAGAAGCCTAATTCCACCAACTCCACCTTTCCTTCTCAAGATTGCTTTGGATATTCGGGGTCTTTTGCATTTCCATACAAATCGTAAGATTTCTTGCTCTAGTTCTGTGAAAAATGCCATTGGTAATTTGATTGGGATTGCATTGAATCTGTAAATTGCTTTAGGTAGTACAGTCATTTTCACTATGTTGATTCTTCCAATCCAGGAACATGGTATGTCCCTCCATCTGTTTGTGTCGTCTTTGATTTCTTTCATCAATGTCTTAAAGTTTTCTGCATACAGATCTTTTGCTTCCTTAGGCAGGTTTATTCCTAGGTATTTTATTCTTTTTGTTGCAATGGTGAATGGGAGAGTTTCCTTAATTTCTCTTTCTGCTCTTCTGTTGTTAGTGTATAGGAATGCAAGAGATTTCTGTGCATTAATTTTGTATCCTGCTACTTGACTAAACTCATCAATTAGTGCTAGCAGTTTTCTGGTAGAGTCTTTAGGGTTTTCTATATATAATATCATGTCATCTGCAAAGAGTGACAATTTTACTTCTTCTTTTCCAATTTGGATTCCTTTTATTTCTTTTTCTTCTCTGATTGCTGTGGCTAAAACTTCCAAAACTATGTTGAATAATAATGGTGAGAGTGGACACCCTTGTCTTGTTCCTGTTCTAAGAGGGAATTCTTTCAGTTTTTCCCCATTTAGAATGATGTTGGCTTTTGGTTTCTCATATATGGCTTTTATTATGTTGAGGTAATTTCCTTCTATGCCCATTTTCTGGAGAGCTTTTATCATAAATGGATGTTGAACTTTGTCAAAAGCTTTTTCTGCATCTATTGAGATGATCATATGGTGTTTATCCTTCAATTTGTTGATATGATGTATCACGTTGATTGATTTGCATATATTGAAGAATCCTTGCATCCCAGGGATAAACCCCACTTGATCATGGTGGATGATTTTTTTAATGTGCTGTTGGATTCTGTTAGCTAGTATTTTGTTGAGGATTTTTGTGTCTGTATTCATCAGTGATATTGGTCTGTAATTTTCTTTTTTTGTGACATCTTTGCCTGGTTTTGGTATCAGGGTGATGGTAGCCTCGTAGAATGAGTTTGGGAGTGTTCCGCCTTCTGCTATATTTTGGAAGAGTTTGAGAAGGATAGGTGTTAGCTCTTCTTTAAATGTTTGATAGAATTCACCCGTGAACCCATCTGGTCCTGGGCTTTTGTGTGTTGGGAGATTTTTAATCACTGCCTCAATTTCTGTACTTGTGATTGGTCTGTTCATAGTTTCTATTTCTTCCTGGTTCAGTCTTGGAAGATTGTATTTTTCTAAGAATGTATCCATTTCTTCCAGGTTATCCAATTTATTGGCATATAGTTGCTTGTAGCAGTCTCTCATGATCTCTTGTATTTCTGTGGTGTCCGTTGTTACTTCTCCTTTTTCATTTCTAATTCTGTTGATTTGCATCTTCTCCCTTTTTTTCTTGATGAGTCTGACTAATGGTTTATCAATTTTGTTTATCTTCTCAAAGAACCAGCTTTTAGTTTTATTAATTTTTGCTATGGCTTCCTTCCTTTCTTTTTCATTTATTTCTGCTCTGATCTTTATGATTTCTTTCCTTCTGCTCACTTTGGGGTTTCTTTGTTTTTCTTTTTCTAATTGTTTTAGGTGTAAGGTTAGGTTGTTTATTTGATAATTTTCTTGTTTCTTAAGGTAGGACTGTATTGCTATAAACTTCCCTCTTAGAACTGCTTTTGCTGCATCCCATAGGTTTTGGGTTGTTGTGTTTTCATTGTCATTTGTTTCTAGATATTTTTTGATTTCCTCTTTGATTTCTGTAGTGATTCCTTGGTTGTTTAATAGTGAATTGTTTAGCCTCCATGTGTTTGTATTTTTTGCAGCTTTTTTTCCTGTAATTGATATCTAGTCTCATGGCGTTATGGTCTGAGAAGATGCTTGATATGATTTCAATTTTCTTGAATTTGCTGAGGTTTGATTTGTGACCCAAGATGTGATCTATCCTGGAAAATGTTCTGTGTGCACTTGAGAAGAAAGTGTATTCTGTCGTTTTTGGATGGAATGTCCTATAAATATCAATTAAGTTGAGATGGTCTAATGTGTCATTTAAAGCTTGTGTGTCTTTATTTTCTGTTTGGATGATCTGTCCATTGATGTAAGTGGGGTGTTCAAGTCTCCCACTATTATTGTATTACTGTTGATGTCCCCTTTTATAGCTGTTAGCATTTACCTTATGTATTGAGGTGCTCCTATGTTGGGGGCATAGATATTTACCATTGTGATATGTTCTTTTATTTATTTATTTATTTATTTATTTATTTATTTATTTATTTATTTTTGATATGTTCTTCTTGAATGGATCCCTTGATCATTATGTAGTGTCCTTCCTTGTCTCTTGTAATAGTCTTTACTTTAAAGTCTAATTTGTCTGATATGAGTATTGCTACTCCAGCTTTCTTTTGACTTCCATTTGCATGGAATATCTTTTTCTATCCCTTTACTTTCAGTCTATATGTATCCCTTGGTCTGAAGTGGGTTTCTTGTAGACAGCATATAGAAGGGTTTTGTTTTTGTATCCATTCAGCCAGTCTGTGTCTTTTGGTTGGAGCATTTAATCCATTTACATTTAAAGTGATTATCGACATGTGTGTTCCAATGACCATTTTCTTAATTGTTTTGGGTTTGTATTTGTAGGTGTTTTCCTTTTCTTGTGTTTCCTACTTAGAGAAGTTCCTTTAGCACTTGTTGTAAGGCTGGTTTGGTGGTGCTGAATTCTCTTAACTTTTGCTTGTCTGGAAAGCTTTTGATTTCTCCCTCAAATCTGAATGAGATTCTTGCTGGGTAGAGTATTCTTGGCTGTAGGTTTCTCTCTTTGAGGACTTTCAGTATATCCTGCTGTTCTCTTCTGGCCTGCAGAGTTTCTGTAGGAAGGTCAGCTGTTATCCTGATGGGTTTTCCCTTATATGTTATTTGTTGCTTTTCTCTTGCTGCTTTTAATATTTTTTCTTTGTGTTTAATTGTCATTAGTTTGATTAATATGTGTCTTGGTGTATTTCTCCTTGGTTTTATTCTGTATGGGACTCTCTGTGCTTCTTGGACTTGGTGAATTATTTCCTTTCCCACGTTGGGGAAGTTTTCCACTTTAACCTCTTTAAATATTTTCTCAGACCCTTTCTTTTTTTCTTCTTCTTCTGGGATGCCTATAATTTGAATATTGGCACACTTAATGTTATCACTGAGGTCTCTGAGACTGTCTTCTATTCTTTTTTCTTTTTCCTGCTCTGTGGTGTTTATTTCCCCCATTCTATCTTCCAACTCACTTATTCGTTCTTCTGCCTCAGTCATTCTGCTGGTTATAGCATCTAGAGTATTTTTAATTTCAGTTATTTTGTTTTCATTGCTGTTTGTTTTTCTGAGTTCTTATGAACTGTTTCTTGTACTTTCTCTATTTTGTTATGGAGATTTTGTATCATTTTTGTTATCATTCCTCTGAATTCTTTTTCAGGCATTTTTCCTATTTCCTCCTCATTTATTTGGTCTTGTGGGTTTTCTTCCTGCTCCTTTGCCTGCATGGTGTTTCTTTGTTTCCTCATGGCTGTCCAGACTTTTGGGGTTGCTTGTCCTGGCGATAGAGGTGTTTATAGAAGACTGTCCAAGCCTCAGACTAATGTCCAAGTATTGGATTAAACAAATACTAAGTCTAGGAAACACATACATGTATAAGACAGACAATTACTGAATCCATTAGGACATAAGGCTCTGGAAAGACCTGACAGAACCCCAGTGTGCTATCAGATATTCAAAGAGAAACCCAACAGAAATTGACAACTGAAACAGAGCAAATCAGAGACAAAAGCAAAAGCAAACAAACAAACAAATAACACCTTACACATACAAACACTACTCCAGGGAGATTTTGTGAGCTAGGATCAAATATAGAAAAGAGCTAGAGTACCACCAGACAGAATGGAGATTCTCAGAATAAAATTAGACAATTGTACTAAGAACTAAGATAAAGACAGAAACCTAATATTAAATACCAAGGTAGTGCATCATCTGGAGAATAGAGCAAGGAGTCTGAGCTGATCGATAGTGTTGCTTATAAGTATGTTAAGATAAAATAAACTTAAAATGGCTGGAAGAAAGGGGAACAGAAGAGTGTAGTGTGGTTGGAAATATGCAAATAAAAAGAAAGGAATAGAAATGTATAAAAGATAGGGATGAAAGGAAAGTATGAGAGATATATTGTCCATACTACCAAAAACTTAGCTAGATATAGAAGTATATAAAAAGGCAAAAAAAAAATAGAATAAAAACTAGCATTAAAAAATTATGTTATAAAACTTGTAGATCCCTTAGGACTAAGATCGTAATTAATAAAGAAAAAAAAAAAGAGAGAAAAAAAATTCCAGAACTAATCCCAGAATGGACCAATTCAATAGGATTGATACTAATATTTCTGTTTCCTTACAGTCTCAGCTGTAAGTGTCCTTCTACTCACCTTGGGTTTTTTTGCATTATTCTGTGATCAGCAGAGGTTCCTTTATTGTTCGTCTGTAAGCGTCGGTGTGTGTGGAGGGACAGGGTACAATAGTGGCTCCTTTCCCTCGGAGTGAGTGAGCTGTGGCGCACTGTTGTTTCAGTCGGGTTTGGAGGTGCCTGTTGCAGAGGGACGCCGGTGGCTCAGGTGTAAACAGAAAGTCTCAGAGTTGGGCCTCTCTCGGGTTTTTTTTTTTTTTTTCTCAGCAGCCTCCCTGCTGCCGGCTTCCAAGGGGTTTTAATCTAGCCCCGCCTGAGTGCCTGAGGGTGCTTGTTATCCCTGAGCGCCTTAGGTGGCCCTCAGGGTGTCTCTCCACTGCCTGTTGCAGAGGCGCTGAAAGAGAGAGAGAGGCTATGCCCGCGGCTCCTCCCCGCCGCCCATGAGCCTGCAGCTTCCAGCCACCATCATGGCCGGGCAGCTCTCAGGGGCAGGCACTCTTTGCCGTGGACCTCTTCCCTCCTGTCCTCTCCGTCCGTCACCTTACTGGCAACAATATTTCTCACCCTGAACCAGCTCTCCGGTTCCCATGCTCCCACTCCCGGACCCTCTGTTCAGCTGTGGATCGACGTCTCGGTCCGGGAAGGCTGAACTGCGGTGCAGACCCTCCGTATGTTTCTCACTCCCTCCCGTCTGCCACAGCTCCGCCGCTTCACCCTCTTTGAGCCATCGTAGATGCCTCCCTACCAGTTATGTCAGGCTCCTTGCGGTCCTTTCTGGTGTCCGAGGCCATCTGCTGGTGTTCAGCTGGTTCTCTGTGGGAGTTATTGCATCCTTTGGTGCATTCCCAATGCATCTGTGGAGAGGGATGCATTCCACGTCCCTCTACTTCGCCGCCATCTTTTTCCTCCTTGAATGCGATTTCAAGCCAATGTCCTTAGGAGTTTATATTGTAATTTGACCAAATTATTCAAGAACTCACCTGGAGGTGTGGCCAAGGTGGCAGAGCAGAAAGACTCTGAGCTCATCTCCTCCCACAGGCACCACAAAATTACAACTAGTTACAGAACAACTCTCTATGAGAATGATGTGAAGACTAGCAGAAAAGATTTTCCACCACTAAAGATATAAAGAAGGAACCACAACAAGACAGGTAGGAGGGGCAGAGATGCAATGTAGTCAAGACCATCCCCCTGGGTAGGCAGCTCATAGATGAGAGGACTATCACAAGTAGCTGATTCTTCCTTAGGAGTAAGGGGCCCAAGCCTTATATCAGGCTCCCCAGCCTGTGAGTCCTGTACTAGAAAGATGAACCCCAGAACGTCTGGCTTTGAAGGCCAGTAGGACTTGTGCACAGCAGCACCAGAGGGTGATAGGGAAACAGTCTCTGTTCTTTTTTTCTTTTTTTTAATACATCTTTATTAGAGCATAATTGCTTTACAATGGCGTGTTAGTTTCTGCTGTACAACAAAGTGAATCAGCCCATAGGACATCTTCTACACAAGGCCACTTATCCAAGATCAGGAAATGTAATTGCCCTATTTAATACATAGAAATAAATACAGAGAACTAGGCAAAATGGGGACACAGACGAATATCTTTCAAATGAAGGAACAAAACCAAGCCCCAGTAGGTGAAATAAGTGAAGAGGAGATAAGCAATCTAACTGAGAAAGAATTCAAGGTAATGGTCGTGAAGATGCTCAACCAACTCAGCAGAAGACTAGATGCACATGGTGAGAAGTTTAATGAAGAGCTAGAAATCAAAAAGAACCAGACAGCTGAAGAATGCAATAACTCAAATAAAAATACACTAGGAGGAAAAAAAGAGCTGGTCAGTCTCCTTCAAAAATGTCAAGGTCATGAAAGAGAAGGAGGTGACCACACACAATCACCCGAATTATAGCAAGTAACATTTAAGGGTAGAATGTCATAGTTAAGAAAGCACAGACTCTGGACTCAGGCTAGGTTCAAATTCTGAGGATTGTCAGATTGAAGGATGCTCAGAAGATATGACAACCAAATGCAATGTAGGATCCAGGATGGGATCCTGGAGCAGATAAAGGACATTAATGGAAAAACTGGTGAAAATCAAGTAAGGTCTGCAGATTATTGAATAGTATTATATCAGTGTTATTTCTCTGGTTTTGATTATTACACTATGGTTGTGTAAGTTCTTAACATAAGGGGAAGCTGGGTGAAGGGTACACAGAAACTCAATTCTATTATTGCATGTTTTCTGAAAGTCTTAAAAACATTTCAAATTCAGAGCTAAAAATAGTTTACTATAATAATAAGGTAGGGAAATCATATTCAGTCAATGATGGGAAGACAATTAGCTAACCATTTGGAGAAATACATAATTTTTATTACATATATAACATGTTTTATTTATAAAAACATAATTCATACCATAAACCAAAATAAATTCCATGTGGATTAAATATTCCTAAGCAACCAAGACAGAAAGTTACATATTTTCTTGAACGCAAAATAAGAGAGATCAAGGTTAGATGAAGCAATGTTGGAAAATGAATGTCATTTAAACACAATGGTTAGAAGTCAGTTAATATTTATGTTACTATTTTAATTAGTGTTTATCATTTAATATAATTATGTTAATATCTATTTTTATAAAAATTAGTTATTTTCCATACTTTTCTAATTATCTGCTTAGGGATATCTTGGTGAGTTTTCAGGTGAAAGAGAGACTTGGGTTCAAATTTAGACTCTATTACAAACTAGCTATGACTGAGTCTATATTTAGACATTAATTAATTAAGTTATGCATTGAGTGATCAATCATAGTGCTAGGATTCCTATTCTGTTTTAGCTTTTCATCTCAATTAATTTACTTGTAAACTAGAGATTACAGTGTCTGTCTCCTAGGAGTGTTGAGAGGTAATAAAGATGGCAAATTGAAGTTTTTTTGGCTCAAGGCTGGTATATTTTAGGTGCCCACTCAATGTTGGTGCGTCTTACATCCATAAATTAGGGACTACTTCACTTGTACATGACCACATACAATCACCTGAATTATAAAAAATAACAGTCAAGAGTACAATGTCGTGGTTAAGAAAGCACAGACTCTGGAATCAGGCGAGCTTCAAACTGTAGCTCTTCTACGTGTGAGCTCTGTGACCTTGAGCTGGTTACCAAAGCTTTCTGTGCCTCGGGTCCACATCTATGGATTGTGGATAATAAGAGGATCTACCTAATAAGGGTGTTATGAAGATTAAATGAGTTAAGATTTGAAATTCATTTGGAATAATACCCATAACATAATAAGTGCTATGCAAAGGTTTGCTACATAGAATGTTTTCAAAATAGATCATGAGAACAAAAATCACTTTACTCTCGGCACTGAAAATGGTGCTGTCATTTTTAGCTCTGTGAAGCCCTGACCAGCTCCTGGGAACCAGTCCATGCCTTTTGCCCTGGGCCTAGAGATCCAGAGCCTCATTCACAGCAAAGCAATGAGCTTGTGAGCAAAGAAGGAGACGAGCAAAGGGAAGAGAGGTTCTGCAATCCCATTAAAATTGTAAAAAATACAAGGAAGTGATTTCAGACAGATTTACTAATGAATGATCAACCTTAACACTTGTGACAGCATATCTGCAGAGTAAATCACATTGTTCTAAATAACCCAAATTTACTTATAACTAAGAAGGAAATAACAGACTACTCTTCAGTTGTAGAAAAACAGTTCCCCATAGATCATGAAGTGTTTCACAAAGATGCTAACAGATTGCTTTCCCGTGGAGAAGAAAGATTGCCCAGCAGCAAGAAAGTTCACAGGGAGCTCCAGAGGACTGTGGGACACATGAGATCCAGACCCAAGATTGCTATTCAGCTGGTTTCCCTGGTACTGCAAACCTCCTGGGGTCTGTTCTGATTACTCCTGCCTATGTGATATTTGGTATTAGTATTTTTAATATCATTTCTGTTTGGGACCATGGTTACTTGATTATGAGGCTGTTTCCATGTGCTAGTACATAATTAGTTGAAATCCAAGGACACCAAAAGTAAAATTTGTCTGCTTTCTCAGGTTCCCTCCCTAGAGCATTGGTTGCCAAGTAACCACTTGGTTTCTGAACTTTGACCCAAAGCGGTGGCCATACCTTAACTTTGTCTTTCTTCTCTGCATAGTTCATTTAGATACGAATGCATGTTTAATTTAATTTTGTATGACATTAGGATGAATCAGTGCCAGGTCATTTCCTTAAGCAATAAAGACATTATAGTGTCCCTGCCATTTTAAAAATTACGAATGACAAAATACTAAACCGCACACACAGAAATGGGATCATCAAGATTCAGCATTTGGGGAGTGTAGAGAAGGCAGTGTGAAAAATAGAGCTGGCTCTCTTTGTAATTGTGAAAGGAGAGTGAGGGATGAACCAAGAAAAGCAGATCTTAAAAGTGCGGGGGTCTGAAGCGAATAGAAAGAGCAGAAATAGCAAAAAATAAGTCTTTGAAGAATCTCTGCTTTCTGAACAGAGAGTAACTCTGGGAGATGTGTTACAGATCTAAGGAGTTGTCATCTTCTCAATCTTCCACCAGACATGTTTAACTAAGGAGAACTTAATAAAGGAACTGTTTACACAGGGAGGGCAGAGTTTAGGGAAAGTGACAAGAGCACTGTGGGGAACCCTTCCCACCCCGGGTCTGAGGGAACAAGAAAATGAAGCAATGACGGGAATGTGGAGAGGGGTCCAGCTCATGGAGGCTGGGTTCGATTTGGCTTTGTTAACAAACCCCACCCTCAGAATCCATGGCTGATGGTAATTGGTGTATAAATACCCCACTCCTTGTCCCCTCAAATGGGCTCTATACTAGTTCCCAGTGGAGCTTAAGTCCCCATAGCATGTACCTTTTATTGACTGTCTGCCACAAGAAAGGAAAGCAAGGCTTAAATCCCTAGGGAGGGGAGCTCTCCGGGGAGGATTGCCAGATAAGAGTTGTGGCCTTTTGCAGAAGGATGCAGCCAATTCGCAGTCCCCTGGGAGGGAGGGAGCTAGATGAATAACAATAATAATACCCCAATCATACGCTTCAATATTTGAATCTCCCTTCCTGAGGGCTTTCTCTGAAGCCAGAGAAGGCATCTCTGCTAACAAGGTAGACAAAGCACTGTGGAATAAGCACTGCTCCAGGTATCTCCACTTCTTGGTGTCCACACCCTTGTATATTCCTCACCCATTAAGTGAGGGCTGGGCTTATTGATTCGCTTCTTTTTAATTAATTAACTTATTTATTGGCTGTATTGGGTCTTCATTGCCACTCACAGGCTTTCTCTAGTTGTGGCCAGAGGGGGCTACTCTTCACTGTGGTGTGTGGGCTCCTCATTGCGGTGGCTTCTCTTGTTGCGGAGCATGGGCACTAGGTGCGCAGGCTTTAGTAGTTGTGGCACACTGGTTCAATAGTTGTGGCACATGGGCTTAGTTGCCCCGTGGCATGTGGGATCTCCCTGGAGCAGGAATCGAACCCGTGTCCCCTGCACTGGCAGGTGGATTCTAAACCACTGCACCACCTAAGAAGTCCCTCAACTCACTTCTAATGAATAGAATATGGCAGAAGTAACAGGCATCACTTCTAAGAGCAGGCTATAAAAAGACTGTGGTTTCCAGCTTCGGGATATTCTCTCCTGCTTTCACACTCCCTCATTTGAGGGAAGCCAGATCATGTTGTGAGCTGCCCTGTGAAGGGGCCCCCAAGGCAAGGATCTGTGGGAACCCAACAACCACACGAGTGGGCTTGGAAGCAGGTCCTCCCCCAGTGGAGCCTTTCAATGAAATCACAGCCTCAGGTGACAGTTTTGCTGCAACTTCATGAGACATCTTAAGGCACAGGCACCCATCTATGCTGTACCTGGATTTCTGATCCCCAGAAACTGTTTAAGATAAGACATGTTTGTTATTGTTAAGCTGCTAAGTTTGGGAGAAATGTTATATTGAAATAGATAATCTCCTACTTCTTTTCCCTACTCGCCTGCTGCTATTTTCTTCATGTCCCAAATAAACAATGTGCACTTGAATCCTTGACTCAAGGTATGTTTCTCGGGGGCAGCCAAAGCTAAGAAAACACACAAAGAAACAGAGGCTGGGAGAGAGGAAGGAAGTTCCTTTCTCCGGGTTTGAACATTTGATTCTGAGTCTGGTGCTAATAGCACCACTTCCCAGTGGGGGAGTCACTGATCAGGGAAAGGAGGAGCAGCAGAATGAGTGCTGGGCTTGAAGTCGGAGAGCCCCACTTCAAGCTGTCCCTCTGCCGTTCTTCTGGTGATGAGGGTATTTGATACTTCAGGCAGTGTTTTCCCAGCCGAAAAACTCTAATGACTAACCCAAAGGTATGAGGATTAAATGAGCTTAAAGCTAGTGACCAGGGCTTTGGAAATGTGACTTAGGGCAAATGTGAGTCATTATTACAGGCAAAATGGCCATGGATCCCCAAATTGCTAATCACAGGACTGGCCATGTGACCCCCGAGTGGCATGGGACTTTGACACTGCTCCACTGGGCTTCCAGGCCTGATGGGCTTCTGAGGAAGTTCTTTCCTTCACCTGGAATGCTGAGTGCCCTTGGAGAGACGGCAAAGCAAGCAGCGACCCAGCCCTCTCTGCTCTGGCAACTCAGCTGCTCCTTCAAACAGAAGTATTGTGTCCCAAGGCCCTTTTAAAATAATCCTATTTTGAGATGTTTATATAGAAACCTGGGAAAGAATGGTGGTATTATGCCCATAACAGAAAGTGCTCATAAATAATAAGGTGCCATTTCTCTTTCATTTCCAAGGCTGTTCTACAGGCTGCTGCCCTTGGAGCTGGGCCTGGGCGCGGTCTGACTTGTTGGATGGGCTTTTCGTGAGGTTTTGTTGGGCCTTGTCAATCAGGCTTGCAGAGGGAAGGAGTGTGCTTTCTCTTGGAGTTCCCAGAGTTTCTCTGCAGCCCTGCTTATCTGCCTTGTCTCTGGGGCTTGGCTACCTCCACTAGGTGGAAGATCCACTTCAGAAAAATCACTTTTTCTTTGTAATCAAGGCTTATAACATGTTTCAGTGAATTCTTCAGAATAACTTGTAATCCTTGTGGAGAGCCCTTGGGGGTGGGGGTGGGGGTGGGGTGGGTTTGAATTCAGCATATCTCACACACACACACACACACACACACACACACACACACGTGCATGTGCATTACCCTCAATTATTCTCTTGTTGGACCTGCCACCAAAACACACCATCTCCAGGCACACTGTCCAGTACCTCCCCATGTGTGTATGATAGGAAAGGCACGTTGAGAGAGGTAAGGAAGAAATATATTTTTAAATGTGGGCAACACGCCAGCACAGTGTTGAGAACTCTCTCTCTGTTATCTCGTTTTGTCCCACCACAGCCCTGAGAGGCAAGTACCATCATTATTTCCATCTTGCAGATGAGAAAACAGAAGCTCAGGGAGATGAAGCTAGTTGACCAAGATCACACAACTTGTAGATGCTGAAAAAAGGACTCAAACAGTTGTTGTTTCATGCTATAATGGTGCCTCCCAATGATTCAAGAGTTATAGCAAGTATTACTGCAGAAAGATAGTCACTGCTACTGCTATTATCCACTCTTTGCTCCTCCCCCAAGATACAAACAATGCATGTAATATACTCCAAAAGTGTGATCACTGCTCAGCAAACTTTCACTTCCTTTTTAAAAATTAATTAATTAATTAATTGGTTGGGTTGGGTCTTTGTTGCTGCACACAGTCTTTCTCTAGTTGTAGTGTTTCTCTAGCTGCAGCAAGCGGAGGGGGTGCTATACTTCATTGTGGTATGTGGGCTCTTCATTGTGGTGGCTTCTCTGGTTGCAGAGCACAGGCTCTAAGGTGCATGGGCTTCAGTAGTTGCAGCACACTGGCTCAATAGTTGTGGCTCACGGGTTCTAGAGTGCAGGCTCAATAGTTGTGGTGCACTGGCTTAGTTGCTCCGTGGCATGTAGGATCTTCCTGGAGCAGGGATTGAACCCATGTCCCCTGCATTGGCAGGCAGATTCTTAACCACTGCACCACCTAGCAAGTCCCAAATGTTCACTTTCTACATACTTCCCTGGGAGGCATGCAGTTCTTGGCTCTGGTGATGTTGAGCTTGGCCATGTAATTTGGTTTGGCCAATGGAGTGTTTCTGGTTGTGATATAAGCTGAGGCTTGAGATGTGCTTGCACAGTTGAGCTGGGCTTCTTGGGCTCCTACCAGTCAGGCAGCTGCTGGTTCAAGCAGGTTGGGAGATATATAAAGTTGATTGGGGTTCAACTCAAGCTTAGAGCCAACCCCTGCTGAATCCAGCTGGCCCCAGCTGATTTTGCAAATGAATGAATGAGAAAAAAGGCTTATTGCTGTTTGCCTGCTATTTGTAGTCGTTTATTATGCAGCAAAAGCTGACAAATACAAGCAAAACATAAGAAACCAAAATACTCCTTATTTCAGCCTCAAAAGTGTATTTCCAAAAAAAAAGTGTATTTTCTATTTTCATCTGTCCATCCAAATGTTTATTGTGCAGCTAGTATGTGCGAGGCAATTACAATCATTGTCTGCATTAATTTCTACTGCTATCGTAACAAATTGCTGCAAATTTAGCAGCTTAAAACCACACACATATATTATCTCAACATTCTGTAGGTCAGAAAGCTGGGTACAGCCTGACTCTGCTGGGTGCTCTGCTTAGAATTTCACAAGGCCAAAATCAAGGTGTCGACCTGGCTGTGATTCTATCTGGAGGCTCAGAAGATATATCCAAGTCCAGGCTCATTCAGGTTGTTGCTGAATTCAGTTCCTGGTGGCTGTAGGACTGAGAACTGTTTCCTTGCTGACTGTCAGCTAAGGGTCAGTATTTATTCCTAGACACTGCCTTCATTCCTTTCCATGCTTTCTCTGTAGACCCTTCCAGTAAAGGTGGGTCAAGTCCCTTTCATGCTTTGAATTTCTCCAATTTCCCCTTCCGTTACAGCTCTGCAGTTGTAGGGCTGAACAAGACAGGTGTGCACTTTGCCCTCGTGGAACATACATTCTAGAAGAGACAGACAGTTAAAAAATATCCCAGTTAAAGGGATAAATCTAGATTGTGGTGAGTGCTGGGAAGGAAATGAATAGGCCAATGTGATAGAAAAGAGGAGGGAGTTTCTAGAGGTAGGGGCATTAATTCTGCTGGTTGTCTCAAAGATTCTATAAAGCAGGAAGAGTAAGCTTGATTAGTTCATGAGTTCCACTTTTCGTGGAATATCTCAACAGCCCCATGAGGCAGGTACCAATACTGTGCCCACTTTATAACTGAGACTCAGAAAAATGAAAGTTTACTTAAGGTGACAGAGCTGATAAGCTGGGACTGAATCCAGGAGGCCAGGTCCAATGCCCATGGTCTAGGGCATGATGCCATACTGCCTCCTTGCCTGTGGACTCCTCAACCAGTGCTCTTTTGGCTCTACCTAACACGAAGCAGCCACACCTGAATCCATGGCATTCTGGGCTCATTTACCTCAAGTCCTACATATTTTCTACACACTATTCAGCCCAGTGACCAACAGTGGAGTGAGGAGTGGAGAGGACAGACCAGCAGAGCTAGGGAGTTAGCCCTCTGTCCTAACCAATGCCAACCCCATTGTGCTTTATAAAAGGCCTCTTGAAATTGTTAGGGCAGAATAAGCCTCCTCCAGGTCACAAGACACCTTGCGTGTCAGATTTCAGACAACAGTGAAGGGTTGCCCCAGTTGCCCTCCAGCAGGAATGGGGAAATCGACCCCCCAGGAACAGCTTAGTCACCCTAAATCCAGCAACCTCCTAGACATGAGCAACCATGCATTCTCCCAATGTCACCTTGCTCTGGGAAGTGTCAGCCACAACACATGGACACTTTTTCCTTCATTGTTCTTACCTCTTCTCATATTTACAACAGCACGAGGAGTCTTAGGAGGTAGGCAGGAAAGGGGTCATATCACCATTTCTCAGGTTAGGAAACTGAGGCTCAGCTAGGTTTCTTGCCTTTCTCAAGATCACAAAGCTAGTGAACAGAGGAGAACTGACGAGTATTATTCTGCTGGTACTAAATCAAATGCCATTTGCACAGCACCCCCTGCCCATGCCCGGGTTAGAACTGACAGCCAATGGCAGGTACACACAGCTAAGCATGGCATCAGGAGCCCTAAGAGCAGACTGGAACCTCTATTTCTTCAGCCATTAGTGGAACTCATGAACTAATTAAGCAAGTGTGCTGGGGCCCTTCTGCTCTTCTCTTGGCCCTCTCATCACCTGCAGGTTCCTGTGCACACCCATGGCCTCCTTCCTTAAGCACCTGCAATTCTTTCTGCCCAAGAACTTCTCTGGCCCCATGAGTGTGCTCAGCCCCCACACAGGGCATCTGCAAATGCCAGAGAACTAATGTCTCAGGAATGACTCTCAGCCCATGAGGGATGGGAGTTGGTAGATAAGCCTCACATTCAGTGGAATAATTCTCAAGTGTGTAACACAGTTTCCCAAAGTGTTCCCAAAGGGGACCGAGTCCCAGTTGCCTTCAGAGGTGACCTACTCATTATTGTGTTTTATTGGCTTTCCTTCCTTCCCTGTCTCTTTCCCTCACCCTCTCAATGTGCTTCCTGGAATCATCATCCAAATAAACTACCTGCACCCATATCCTTGACTTGAGGTCTGCTTTGAGGGAACCCCGCCAAGGAGCTTAGCACAAAGCCTGGCATTTAGTAAGTACTCAGCAAGCGGTACTTACTATTGTACTATTATCATCCCTACTACCACCCTGGCCCTGCAGCATCCCTGGGACATCCAGGGGATGTCCTGTCCCTGCTCTTGGTCTGGGCCCAGCTTTGCAGAGCAAGAGCTCAGGCTTTGAGTTAGAAGGTGGCTGGCCATGAGTATCGCCCCTTTCCAGAGTTTGGCTTCAGCACCTGCCCATTCAGTCTCAGGGAGCTCAGCCATCACTGGCAAGAGTGTGTCTTTCCTGCTGGACATGGCTCAGGCCTGGGAGTAAGAGAACCCACTAGTTGCTTAGGTGGCTAAGCCTCAGTTTCCTTCTCTGTGTAATGGATGTAATTAAGAGCCTACGGTTGTTGTCTTAGTCTGTTCAGGCTGCTATAACAGAAGACTATAGATTGGGTGGCTTATAAACAACAGACATTTATTGCTCACAGTTCCGGAGACTGGAAGCCCAAGATCAGCATGGTGCCTGCAGGGTGTGTTTCCGGGGAGGACCCTCTTCCGTGCTGCTGGCTGCAGATGTCTTACTGTGTCCTCACGTGGTGGAAGGGCAAGGGATCTCTTTTAAAGGGCACTGATCCCATTTGTGAAGACTCCACCCTCATGACTCAAGCACCTCTCAAAACCCCATCTCCTAATCTGTCACATTGGGGATTAGGGCTTCAACACAAGAATTGGCAGGGAGGGGGCGGGGAACACACAAACATTCAGACCATAACAGTTGTTGAGATAAAGGAGGAAATGCTTATGAAATAATTCCATACCGTGCTTGGTACAGGGGGAGGACCCGAAACAGTGGCCAGAGATTTTCTCTAGACTAACCTCCCGTCGCATGCCTGGAAAACAGAAGCTCAGAGAGTGACCTCTCAGAGCTTTCAAATGGGCAGTCCCACCTGCCATGGGCTGTAAGGGTGGGTGGAGTGGAAGGGTCTGGGTAGGGCCTGAATGACAGCAAGCCTTCCTGTAATATTTCTGGCACTGCCAGCCTCCACTGATCAAATATTTATCAGACCCTACAGTGTGCCCATAGCACTGTGCAGAGATGAAAATGACACACATCTGGCCCCCAGGAAGCTCACGGCCGAGCATCAGGCAGGGAAGCCCATGATGGCACACAACAGAATATGTGTCGTGTGAAGGATGCTTTCAGGACGGTGGGAGAAGCTGATAGGGAAAGCTTCAGATTCACAGTCCCCGCCCTCTCTTTGGGATAGCTCCATAATCATGATAACCATGAGCATTTATTGACACTTACTCTGAGGCAGGCACAGCTTAAAGCAGTTCACACGAATTAACTCAGTTGATCCTATAGTGATATGGAGCCTGTAAGAAAGGACTGTTACTACCATCCTCGTTTTAGAGATGAGAAACTGAGTCCCAGAGAGGTCATGAGTCACACAGTTGGTAAGTGGTGGTGCTGAGATTTGAACAGTCTGGATCCAGAGTCCTTGATTTTAATCACCACTGTATGCCCCACCCCAGACTCCCAGGGGACCTGTCATCTGGCCATCTGGAAAATTTGTGTGCAACTTTAGTTAATGATGCTTTGGTTAATTTTGGTCTCCTGGCTCCTTCTTGGAGCTGATAAGTTGCAAGTTCTGGGTTTAGTTTGGATTCACTGATGCCCTGACACGATCCCTTTACTTCCCATCCCACCGCTGCTGTGAGGTCAGCTGCTAATAGCTCACAGCTAACCCCTGATTAGGGTTGTCATATCTAGCAAATAAAAATATTCTGTTTTATCTGGCAGCTGTCCTTGATTGATGAGAGAAACCTACAGTCAATGACTGATACAGGGTCCAAAAGGCTTACCCCTTGGGATGAATTGGGAGATTGGGATTGCCATATATACATTACTAATAAGAAAAAATTGTTCAAATTGTACACTTTAAATATATGCAGTTTATTGTATGTCAATTGTGTCTCAATAAAAGTTCTTAAAACAGCAACAACAACAACAAAAACCAAAAGGTTTACCCCTTGCCATAGGATGGGGACAACTCGGTGGTACAGTTTATGCTCCAGAGTCCTCCCATAGATCAGGCCAGGGCTACATGTGGCCTGTGATCACATCCTTGCTGGCTCTTTTCCCTTCCTTCTCCTTACAAGTTTCTCCTAAGAGCCTTTGCTCGATAACTCACAAGATACTGAATTCTTGTTCAAGCTCTCTTCTAGGGAACGCAGATCCCCTTGAGAACATGATAAAAACTCTAGACCTTCTCCCTAAAAAAAAGCATAGATGTACCTACACAATGACATCGGCACATGGTTTTTGGAACTGACCTTGAAGAGACCCCTCTCACTTCCACCTGTGTTCCTCAGAGCTTGGTGACCTCACCCTCTTAGAGTTGACTACCAGTGAGTGGCAGCATCCACAGATCGAATACATTCAAAGGAACAGCAGTTTAGCTCTGCTTCTTGAGAGAATGAGCATCACAGAATTTGTGAACGTGTCTTTAAAGCCACCCAGTCACTTATGCAGTTTTGCCTTTAATTTATGTTATTACTTCATTAATATCTGTCTGGGCTGCACTATTCAATAAAGAGTCTCTTTTTGGGACTTCCCTGGTGGCCCAGTGGTTAAGAATCTGCCTGCCAATGCAGGGGACACGGGTTCGATTCCTGGTCCGGGAATATCCCATGTGCCGTGGAGCAACTAAGCCCGTGCACCACAATTGCTGAGCCCGTGCACCACAACTATTGAGCCTGAGTGCCACAACTACTGAAGCCCACACGGGTGCGCCTAAAGCCCATGCTCCACAAGAGAAGTCACTGCAGTGAGAAACCCGCACACTGCAACAAAGTGTAGCCCCTGTTCACCACAACTAGAGAATAAATATTTATTTAGTAATAACCTTATTTATTTTTGTCCGTATAGTTCAAGAAACATCTTTGGCAAAGAAGTCATGATCCGTTTTTAGCAGTGTGTCACTGAAACTTGGCATACACATGAAAACGCTTGTAGCTGCCCTTTCAATTCCAGTTTGAAGGTCAGGTATAAAGTATGGAGCCCATAATTTTTTTCCTCATTTAAAAACATTTTTTTAATTAATTAATTAACTTATTGGCTGCATTGAATCTTTGTTGCTGGGCATGGGCTTTCTCTAGTTGCAGTGAGCAGGGGCCACTCTTCATTGCGATGCATGGGTTTCTCATTGTGGTGGCTTCTCTTGTTGCAGAGCATGGGCTCTATGCACATGGGCTTCAGTAGCTGCGGCACACAGGCTCAATAGTTGTGGCTCACGGGCATGTGGGATCTTCCCGGAACATGGATCGAACCCATGTCCCCTGCATTGGCAGGCGGATTCTTAACCACTGCGGCACCTAGGAAGTCCCTCTTCATTCATTTTGCAAATATTCATTGAGCACTTACTGTGTGCTGGAAAGAGTTCCAGATACTGAGGATGCAGAGATTAAGGGGATGCACAATGGCTTTATAAATTGAGACATCTACATGCTAATGTATAAAGTAGCCCAAAGGCTTTTGAATAATCTTCAAATAAGAAAGACAATAGGCACTTGTATTAGAAACAGACCCCTCGATACTGAGTTTGCAGAAGCTGTTTTATCAACCCAGCATGTCACCCAAGTGAAGTGGAGTATTTACATTTAATTCCAAAGTGGTTGTGCCAACATCAGTCCTCTGGTTTTCATACTTTTGGTCACTGTTTGCAAATGTATAAAAGGTTTTGTCAGAGGAGCTGGATAAAGATGGAAAGAGAATGGCATTATATGTGACGAGTGGGGATCTCAGAGTGGTTGATGCTGAGAAACATTCAGCTCAGGTCACGGGGATGTTCGTGGAGAGCAAGGATAATGTGAAGAAATGGAATAGGAAAAAATAAAATAGCAGCAGAAAAAGGCTTTGGCTGAGATGAATGCAGTGTGGTAAGAGGCCTGGTCTGTGGCTCAGAGACCTCAGTTCTGGTCGCTGCTCTGCTACAGGGAGCTCCACTCTCCCTTTCCTGGGCCTCTGTGTCCTTGCTTGTAACACGTGTGCAATGGATCAGACCAGAGGTCTTAAAATTTCTTTTTGGTTAGCATATCTCTACTTTAGCATTTTAACCCAACACCCAGACAGACAGAACAGGTGAGATTTAAGTCTCTCTTCTTAGAGGAGTAAGAGTAAGGGGCTGTAACCACACCATTGGTGCCTCCTCCATGTCCCCTTGCCCTTACATTTTCAGTTCATTCCCCTAAATTCCAACTGCCAGCATGCGCCTTTTATCCCCCCAAAGGCTTTTTCTGCCTACCAGAGTCCATTCTGCCACCTACTTGGCAGGCTGGAAGTACTGGGGAATTAACATGCCCCACAAGCAGCCTTCAACCAATGACTGTTGGGAGCTGGAGTATTTATACCTGCAGGTAGGCCATCCTGAGGCATGTGATCTAGACCGGCTCGCAGGGTTCCCTAGCAGCCACAAGCCCTGGTGCCCACAGTGGTACCTGCATTGCTTACACACCCTTTACTGGCTGCCTTTTCTTCCCTTTCTCACTTCCTCACTCTCCTACTGGTGCTTCCTAGGATCACCTTCCAAATACACGACTTGCACTTAAATCCTTGTCTCAAGGTCAACTTCCAGGGTGACCCTAACTAAGACAGGGGCCCAGGACAGAAAACACTCTCCCTCCCTGCTTCCTCCCTTCCTGAGACCTCTCTGCAGAGGTCCTAGGCCCCAGAGCAGATGACGAACCATTGGACTTAAAAAAATAACAACTCCGTTTCCTTACGGCTGTGGCATTCGAAAATGTCCACCTGTCTCTGCTTTCGTAGAATGTGATGTGTGAAAAGCAACTCTACGTTAGCCTTTTCAGGTGAAAAGAATCAGATTCTTTATAACCCAAAGTCAAATTGTGCTTTGACTTCGGAGACGGGTTATTATGAGCTAGCTTTCTCTTCTGCTCACTTGCTTTATGGAGTGAGGAAATGAACCTGTGCCAATTGGCAGACACGTCGGCCCCAAATAGGTTAGGGACAATGAAGCTTGAATGGTTTCTGGATTGATACAGGCACCACCTCCCCCCCCTCCTTATGATTGGCGAGTCCCTTTCTGACTCTTCTCCTAACCGTCACATGGAGGAGAGAGGAAGAAAATCGGAGGCTTAGCTGTGTTTGTCCTCCACAGCTGGGAAGGGAGAACAAGAAACACAAATGTAGCGCTCACTGTGGTGCGATGCTCAGATTCCCTCGCCCTTACTGCCTCGAGGCACAGCAGCCTGACTTCCAGCTGCTTGCACCTGCACTTCATTGCCAGTGGCACGTGGCTGCCTTCCAAGGAATTCACACTCCCTGGGAGCAGCCCTTAAGCTGAGATGGATGGGGGTTGGGGTACCAATACCCCAGCTCCCTAATCCCTGGGACAGGAAGACTCCTGTGTGTGCTACATCGTGTCCTGAGCTCCCCTGGAATTTGGCTCCAGGAGCCTACAGTGATGATGTGCTGGATAACGAGCCCTGTATTGGCTGCTTTCCCTGCCTCACTTCCCCACTCCTTGACGGTATTTTCTTGCACCTCCCAAATAAATTCCAGCTGCTCAAATCCTTGTCTCAGAGTCTGCTCTTGGGAGGACCCCAACTGAAAGAAAAGGTTCTCAGACAAGTGCCAGGTAGTTTCTGCTTATCCCTCACTGGTCCCTGGAAGCCTATGTCATAGGTCACAGTATCAATTGATGAGCAGATGTTCATGGATGCTGTTAAGTGACTCTGGAATGGGGACTCAGGTTTGGTGAGACTGTTATGGAACTGAACTTGGGTCTGCTCACCTGCACACAGCAAAGCCAACCTACTGACCCCAGGTTGTGGTGAAGGAAAGTACAGCATTTCTTGCAAGGCACGAACTGGGGCCAAGCAAGGAGAATGGGGAGCTCATGCTCGAAAGACCCAGACTCCCCAATGGCTTTTGGGGGAGGGTTTTTAAAGGCAAGATGAGGGAGAGGGTTGCAGGGTGCCTAATCAGCTCATGGACATTCTTCTGAGTTTTTGGTGGTGAGGTAACCTGGTGATATTTCTTTTTATTTTTTAATTTTTAATTTTTTAATTTTTATTTTATATTGGAGTACAGTTGACTGACAATGTTGTGTTAGTTTCAGGTGTACAGCAAAGGGATTCAATTGTACATATACATCTATGTATTCTTCAAATTCTTTTCCTATTTAGTTTATTACAGAATATTGAGCAGATTACCCTGTGCTATACAGCAGGTCCTTGTTGGCTATCTATTTTAAACATAGCAGTGCATACATGTCAGTCCTATTGGGAGCCTGATGATATTTTGAGAGTTAACAACATTAACCTTCTGGGGCTTCCCTGGTGGTGCAGTGGTTAAGAATCCTCCTGCCAATGCAGGGGACACAGGTTCGAACCCTGGTCTGGGAAGATCCCACGTGCCATGGAACAACTAAGCCCATGTGCCACAACTACTGAGCCCGTGTGCCACAACTACTGAAGCCCATGCACCTAGAGGTGGTGCTCTAGAAGAGAAGCCACTGCAATGAGAAGCCCACGCACCATGACGAAGAGTAGCTCCTGCTCACCGCAACTAGAGAAAGCCCATGCACAGCAACAAAGACCCAACACAGCCAAAAAATAAAATAAATAAAATAAATAAACATTAAAAAAAATCAACCTTCTGGCTCCAATGGGTCTGGGGTCTATGTGCTAGTGGTCAGCAGTTAGCATCTCTCACCTGGTAGGGGTTTTAGTATCTATAAAACAACTCAAGGCTATGGCTCAGGATATTATCTGTAGCCCTTGAGGAACTAAAAGTCCTTGGCTTTGCTTTATGGCTAAACATGATTGTTTTGTCTTGCTTGACTGTTTTCCTTTGTTTCTGCATTTTCCCACTCCTCTGATTAAATTTGCTCTTTGCAACTTGCGGAAGGCCTAGGAAACGAAAGCTTTTCTACAAAGAAGCAAGGGATAGAAGATGTGTCCCCAGGCACCACAGGGTCATGCTCAGTTTCAAGAGCTGCCCCTAGGAGACCACTGTGGGCTGGAGCACAAGCTAAAGGCCACTCGTCCTTCTACACTGACCACCTGCTCATGGGCCAGACCTGTTCCTCCTGCTTAAGTCCAACCCCCAGAAATGGCTCCCATGGCCCCAAGTCTCCTGCAGTCTCTGCCTACCACTTCTCTTCTGCCCTTCATGCTTCATCAGGAGTGGACCGCTCAGAGTCTCCCACACCCCATTTCCCATCCATTCCCTGCTGGCTGACTTTCAGGGTTTCCTCTGCCTGCATTGCTCTTCCACACTTTTCCTTTAGCAAAATCCCATTCATCCTTTAGGATCCAGTCCTAGGATCACCTCCTTTATGGAGTCTCCCCTGTCTACCTTATTTTCATGCATCCTCCTTACCTCCCAGTATTTCTCTCTTACCACATCTTCACACACTGCACTGAAATCATCAATGCAGGCGTATGTCTCCCCACTGGACAGTGGTCTCCCTGAAAACCCAGGCTGTGTCTTATTCCAAAGGTCTGGCACACTGCAGATGCTAGACATAGGTTAGGTTCCCCAGAAGCAGACTCTGAGATGGGGATTTGTTTTCAGGCAGTTTCTTAAGGAACTGCTCTCAGGAGAAATCAGTAAAGGGAAGGGGGCCAGGGAGGGGCCAAAGATGTGATTTCAGGCAAAAGTCCACAAGGAGAGCTTTCCACCTGATCCCTAGGGAACTCTGGAGTAGAAATCATGCTTCAGCAGGTGTCCTGGAAGCTGACTTTTCCTCTCCTGTGCCAGCCAGTCACTGACAGAGGGCAACTCCAGGGAGACACAAGTACCAGGTAGGTCCACATCTATGTGTGTGTGTGTGTGTGTGCGCGCATACACATGCAAGGTACTTCAGAAGCCCACAACCGATCTTCTGGAGAGTCGCAGATGTGGGCCGTTGGAGGCAAAGGCCAGATGATGAACCCCCAGAGACCCTGAAGCAGAGTCTACAGTCGCGGTAAGAGGGTTGAGGGGATTAGGCTGCGTTCCAAGGGTGTCCACTGGAGGGCTCCCCACATGCCTTACGACTGAACCCAAGTGAGGGCACAGCACCTGTGTGTCTCTTTGGCACCTCAAACCCAGCACATCTCAAACCCAGCTCATCCCATGGCCCATAAGAATGGGAGCTCCCCAGTCCCATTCTTCCTGTGTTCTCTGGGTCTTTGGCTCCAACACATTCTCAACCTCCAGGGTCACCTTTGGCCTCAGCTCCTACCCTCATAAATTCACCCTTAATAAATTCACCCAGTTTTTTCAATCCTCCTTCCAAAATCTTTTGCAAACTCATTCCCTTTCTTCCATTCTCTTGACCTTGCTGCTACATCCTCAGAACCCAGTAAGGTACTCGTACACATTGGATGAATGAATGGATGAGTAAATGAAGGAATGGGTGAGTGATGGCCCAATCAGCTGAAAGAAGTCCAACCTCCCTAGCCTGGTATGCGGTGTTACCATCTGCTGGTCTCACCCTCCCTTCTCAGAGCTTATGAACTCCTAAATCACATTCTACTTAATGGCAACACAAACCACTTACTCTTCTGTGACATAACTTGCATGTTCTGACCCTCTCACCTTTGCTCTGCTATTCTTCACACCTAAAAAGCCCAATTTCTCATCTCTACTTGTAAAAATCCTGCTCATTTTCTAAAGCGCAGATTCCCCAGCCTTCTTTGAACTTGTGACATTTAGTTTGTTCCTCTCCGAGGGAACCGCTAAAAATTTATTTTGGCACCACCATCTTTAAAAGACACTGAGCTTATCCATATCAAGAGTTATATGCGTGGTTGACATTAGCTGTTCACCAAATATTTTGTGTTGTCCCCTCTTGTGGACACACAGTAGGACTGTGTCTTCCTACTGGCTTGAATGAAGTCATGACCATCTGACTTGCTTTGGCCAATGAAATATGAGCAAAGTGGTGGGTGTCCCTTCCAGGTGGGATTTTTAAGAGCGAGTGTAGGTCTCCACATCCCTTTTCCCAGCTTTAGCAATCATAGAAGGATGGGAGCCTCTCTCAGCCTGGGTTCCTGAGTGAGGACAATGTTGAGCAGAGGTAGCATAAGCAAGAAATAAGCTTTTGTTGTTTCAAGTCTCTAAGATACGGGGGTTGTTGTTACACAGCATAAGCTAGCCCCTGAGAATCTAGCATGTGTCTTCGTGCCAAAGAGCCTCAAGGTATATGTTAAGTGAAGTCACTAAGAAACTCTATTTCTTAACTGGAGTCACCAACATTCTGTGGTTGAGATGATGGAATGGATAACACCAGTGTGCTCTGTAATTCAGACATTAAAATATTGAATTTACATGAAGTTAAGTGAGGCATCAAGTAACTGTCCATTGCATTTTCATTGTAGATGGCCAATGAGATGGTTACACTTTGAAATTGAGAGAATGTTGAGAATGTTCTCCATATACTATTTTTTCCCTCCATCCCTCCTCCCTTTCTTTCTTTTAAACTTAGTTCTATCTGTTGGTTGAGCACAAAAAGCTTGTATGAGAAGCAGGAATGAGCCAGCCACATGATTTTTAATTTCTTTAAGGTATGAATAAAGAACAGAAAATCTTGCCATGAGAAAAATAAATTTGTATTTTGAAAACATTCATCTTTAAGCCAGCAGAGGCAGTTTTGATCAGATCTTCCATTCCTCAATTTCTCATCCTCTGTATCTCAAATTTCACCCTATAAGCAAAAGGGATAAGCTTTTCTAATGACAAAATAAATCTAATATTAAATTTTTGCATCACGCTTGTCTCACTTTCTGAGGTTATTTTCTACCATAATGGTCCAGGACCTCTGAAATATCTTTAAGAAAAAAATTTTTTTTTCATCAGTGCCTGCAACAAATGAATCACACAGACAATTTGCTGCAATGGCTTTTCTTTTTGTGCGAAGAGCAAGAAATCCTGAGTGAGGAAGCTCAGATTTCACCAACCTCCGGGTTCTGAAATTACTCATCCAGACACAAAACAAAATTGAAAAATCAGAGAGATCTAGTTTGAGAGAAAAAGAATGGTTGATGGCTTGGGAAGCAAGTAAGTACTCATTTTGCTTTTGTGCTATTGGATGAAGATGCTTGGATCAAAAGAGGACGTGGAAACATCAAGGAATTGACAGGCAGGGCTAATAGACACAGGCAAAGTGTTTATCATACAAAAAAAGGCATACATCTGGAGTGTCAGCAGCGGCACTCAGCCCAGAGAGCCTCGCATCACCCCTCTTGCCATAACAAACTCATTGACAAGCACTGTCATTGACTCTGCTTTATCTTCCGTGTGCTCCTAAAAGGGCACATTCCAAGTGCATCCGACATAGATGGAGGTTTGCTTCCTGACCTGAGAGATCAATTCTCTGTCAAAGAGAGCTGACTGATGGATCACTGTGTGGCTGCCACTGCCTTGAAAATCACATCAAATACCTTCTCCAACACACTTCTGAACCGCATGCTGGATCTCCAAAGGGGGGTTATAGGTGCATCAACTTAGTTCACCAACCTGCCTGTCTCACGAAGCAAATTAAATGAGGCTGGTGTTCAGTGGTTTGGGCTGCTCTCCCAGCCCAAGGCAGCGGAGTGTCAGGGTTAATAGCACCTTTCAGAGCCTGGTGGCTGGGTTGGAGCCAGGATCTGCCACTTATCTGCTCTGTGGCCTTGGGCAAGTTATTTAACATCTCTGTTTTGGTTTGCTCAGCTGCCAAATGAGGATAATATGGTACCTCCCTCCCTACCTCCTTCTCTCCCTCCCAGGGCTGTATCTTTCCCCTCCAGTTATATTGAGACTTAATTGACATGCAACATTGTATAAGTTTAAGGTGTACAACATAATGATGTGACCTACATCCATCATGGAATGATGATCACAGTAAGTTTAATGAACATCCACCATCTCATATAGATACAAAATTAAAGAAATATAAAAAAAACTTTTTTTGCTTGTGATGAGAACTCAAGATTTATTCCCAGGGCTGTATCTTTTTTTTTAAATAAACAAATATAAATAAATAAATTTATTTATTTATATTTATTGGCTGCCTTTGGTCTTCGTTGCTGCGTGCAGACTTTCTCCAGTTGTGGCGGGCAGGGGCTACTCTTTGATGTGGTGCACGGGCTTCTCATTGCGGTGCCTTCTCTTGTTGCAGAGCACCGGCTCTAGACACAAGGGCTTCAGTAGTCGCGGAGCATGGGCTCATTAGTGGAGGCTTGTGGGCTCAAGAGCGTAGGCTCAGTCGTTTTGGCGCACGGGCTTAGTTGCTCTGCAGCATGTGGGATCTTCCCGGACCGGGGCTCGAACCCGTGTCCCCTGCATTAGCAGGCAGACTCTAAACCACTGTGCTACCAGGGAAGCCCTCCCAGGGCTATATCTTAACCTGGGTTCTTCAAAAGCAGACCCTGGGACACAGGTTTAAGATAAGAAATTAATTAGGAGGTAAAGGTAATTGAGGGCTAAAGGGAGACGGGCAAGAGGTGGCCAGGAAGCCGTGAGTTACTAAGGAAGCTACCACTGGAGGTGACTGGAACTTGATACAGTCCAGGGAGCTCTGGAGACTGTAAAACATGTACCTCAGAGTAAAACACTCACCCGAGGGGTGGAGAAGCTGGGGTATGTATACACCAACTTCCATCCGTCTCTGTGAGGGCTGCATTCGTGTATCAGTGCACGTGTGTGTATATGCACACGCAGGGAGGTGAAGTTAATTCCCCAACGCTTCTGGCTTGCCACGTGGGCTATAAAGGTGGCTCTGTCAGGATGATAAAGCCCTCAGGGAAGGATGCACATGCTGAAGGCAGGCAGGGCCCACTGGGGAAGTCAGTGAAGGGGTAGGTGCGGGGTGACGGCAGACCCTGAAGATGAAATGAATTAATCATTGTGCAACACTTAGCAAAGTCCCCACACAAAGTAAGCACTCCTCAAAGAGTTCGATTAACATGGAAGCTAGACTGCAGTTCTTTGGAATGACATTATTTTTGGATGGATTTTATTTTTGTTTTTCACTTTTTCCTTTGGGATTCTGAACCATGATTAGAAGCTTGGAAGAGTGACGAAGTGTATTACAGGTTTTCCTGAAGATGACTGTGTAAATGTGAAGTGGGTTTACTGATGGAGCTGTCTTGATCAGAGGGAGCATTACTGTATCATACAGCCTGTGTGACAGATACCTGGCTATCTGTTAGAAAAGCCGCACGTCATCAGCACCTCATTCAATACTGGAGGTCAGGACCTAGCTATGCTTATGCTGCAACAACAAATAAGCCCAGAATCTTAGTGGCTCAACAGGAACTAACACCTGTCTAATCTTGTCCCTCCACCCACCCTGCACTGTGAACTCATTGAAGACAGGAAGTAGACTGGATCTTAGTCACCACTGTATCCTTAGCTCCTAGGACAGGATACAGCACAAAAAGGGGACAATGATAAGTGAATGAATGAACAAACCACGATTGGATTACATAAGCATCATGCTTGCAGATTTCCCATCCTTTGAAAAATTGGCCTCTTCCCCATTGACCGTCCACTCAGCTCCTTGAAGCTTTTCTTGCTCTCCTGAGTCTGTAATAGTCCCTCTCCTCTAACTCCTTGAGTGCCTGGTATCTCTTCCCAGTGCATCACATCCTGCCTTACATTATGGTAATTTGTGTACATCTCAGACCTTGTCACCCTTCCCTCAAATCCCTCTAATGGCTTCCAAGTACACTTAGGATGCTCTCCACATCCTGACCTGTGCTCTAGCCCCTGAGTCTCCCCCTGCAGATCTCACCCACGACTTGCTCATCTCCTCTTCTTTAGCCACAGTGGTCCCATGGCTGTTCCTTGCATGTGTCATGCATGGTTCTGCCTCAGGCCCTTTGCATCTGCTGTTTTACGACTTTAGTCCTCTTTCTGCCTTCAGATCACTTGTTCTGTTGACTCAAATCACTGCTCAAATGTCATCACATCAGAAAGGCCTTCTCTGACCACTGTATCATATAAAGGATACAAACCACCACATTAATCTGCTTTATGCATTTTTTCTATATCATGCATATACTTGTTTGTCCTGTGTGCCCCCTTCACCCACAAGAATGCAAACTCCATGAGGACAGGGACCTTGCCTTATTTTGTGTGGTATCTTCAGCTCCCACAACAGTGATCGGCACTTAATATGACCTCAGTAAATATTTGTTGAATAAATGCATAAGGATTGTTTCATTTTAGACATTGAGTAACTGAATTGAATAAAACTGCATAAAGTAACATAGCTATTTATCTGTTACGTATCTCACATCTACTATGTGCAGACATTTCATTTTAATCTTTATAACAGGAAATTTGTTTTACATATAGGAAAACTGAGGCACAGAGAGGTTATGTGACTTGTCCAAGGTCACACAGCCAAGAAAGCAGCAGAGTAGGGATTCAAACTGGATGGTCTAGCTCTTGGGCTCATGCTCTTAACCATGGTGCTATGCTCTAGGAGGTAGCTAAGAAGGAACACATTGTGGGTTGTTGGAAGATCTACCAAGAGAATCAACTGAAGGCTCTTTGTTGACTATCCCAATGTTGACTGGGAATTTCTCACATGGGAAACATTATGGGATCTCCAACACTTAGGCCTGGACAAAAGCTAGGGGTGAGTGTTGGGAGCTATGACGGAGGCGAAGCAGTTACTCTGCAAAGTGTTCAGAGCACAGGCCTGGGGAGGTGGTCTCATCATTGGGTCTGTAGAGGCTGCTTATACAGAGGCTTGGGCATGACTCACCATGTCAGCAGAAGTGAACAACGTCTCTGCTTCCAGAATATTCTGATGTCATCAATCAAATAGACCCATCAGTGGGCTACCATCTGAGTAAGGCATGCTTGCCCTAACAAACTCCTTGAAGGCAGAGACTGTCTCCACAGTACCTCACAAGGGCCACAGGTATACGTGAAGTGCTCAATAAATGCACTTTTTCCCATCCAAAAGCCGACATTAATTTAGGGATACACCCATCCTCCCATTGCCCCACTACCAGTCTCTCCCCATACTAATATACTTTACACGCAGGTGTCTGACTGTTCTCACAAACCCAAATATGAGCAAAGCCTTTCCATGCTTATAAACTTTCCCTAGATTTTCATTGTCCCAGAAAAAATTCCGGTGGTGTCTATACTAAAAAGAAGTCCTCTAGGATGTCAGTACTTGACAGAGGTTCAGAGACCACCTATTGGATTCCCTCTATCTTTCCCCTGACTGATTTTACAGAGTCCTGATATGGTAAAGAAAATTAACCAAGGATGCAGTGGGCCAGTGGTGGAGAACAGGCCTGAAACCCTGGTCACCTAAGGCCGGGTTCAGTGTTCCATCCTCTGTGAGGCACAAAACTGTAACTACAAGGTCACAGGGAGCAGCTTTCTGTTTGAAGGCAGCTGAATTCTCCCCCTACCCCGTCATGGTAACCATTTCCATACAGTTTCATCCCTCTTTGGCCTCTGATCCGTGGGCTAGATAATTAATCAGGCTTTTGAATAATTAAAATGATAAAAAAGTGCCTTTGTATCTGCTAAAGTTGCTCCAGTAATTACTGCCTTATCAAGAGACTGATTCCATAGACTGGAATACTTTTCCAACAGATGGGAAGTATTTTCACTTGAGGCTTTGGGATTCAGAAGTTGAGGAAGGCGAGTTTGTTATGTTAGCTAGTCCCTCTGAAGATGGATAGTACCAACTCTTGACTCTGCAATCTCTAACACCTCCCCCCGCAATTCTTAGCGTTAGATCTCCTAACAAGATACAGTGTATCACCTCTGCTTTCAAAGCCTGCTATAAAATGATTAATTAAACCATTAATTAAATAATTAATAATTATTTTAAAATAATCAATTAAATCATTAAATAACTAAATAAAATCATTAATTAAAATATTGGGCTGACATATTCAATCCAGATTCTACATGTGGGTCTTTCTGAGCCTGGCTTCCAAATTCCACTTTTCAATGAGTGAACTCTTGTGGGAGCAAAGTGAATGAAAATGTTTGCTTCTCCTGAGTTACCACCTGCCCCTTCCGGTCCCAGCCAACACCTGGTGCTGAGCCCAAAGTTGAAACATTCTGCCCTCCCCGGGGCCCCACCGTTTCTTTGTCATATTTCTTAATGGGTTTTTTTGAAACCCAGATCCAGGGTGCCCAAGGCTGACAACTGCATCCTGGTTTCAGGATGCTTTACAGAAACCTGGTGGACATTCCCAGGAAATACAATGCAATAGAAGGACCAACTTCCCAACCAGGGCCCCTGAAATTGCTCATGACCAGAGACAGGACTAACGCAACACCTGGGGAGGAACAAATAATGCAGGTGTAATCAGGTGCGGGTGAGGCTCATGAGGTTGTATATGTGTTTACAGTGGTTAAGACCACGTGCTCTGGACTCAGACAATCTGGAGGTTGTGTTTTCCCAGACTCTTGTTTCTGATGGCTTCCAGCTGGGCATGGCCAGCGGGGAGTGGCCGATGGGAGGCGCTGACAAGATGCTGACAGGCAGGGGAAAGGGAGAGGGAAGAGGAGATTCCCTCTTGTCTCTCTCTGCTTTGGGCGATTTCTCCAGCAGCAAAGAAGTGTTATCCTTAGCTTCAGCTTCCCCTGGACACATATGTCATGGCTCTGGCTCCCGTGCCCATCCACACCCCTGGGCTTCCAGCAGCTTTGTCCCTCCGTCCTAAGCCTGGGAGTAGCTTCTTGCTCTCATGTGTTTCTCAGTTACCTTCCCATACCTTATGGGATCTCAGTTCCCTCATCACCTCTATAGCCAATTTCCTGAATTAAATTCACTCTGTTGTGAGTACTTGAAGCAGTTTCTGTTTTCTTGGTTGGATCTCGATTTATCAACCACTGTTTGATTAGGTAAGTCAACGCGAGTCCTCTTGACCTCACGTGAATTTGAGATGGGTCTCTGTCACTTACAGCCCAGAGGGTCTGGACTCCTGTAGGAGTCAACAGGAAAAAAGTTGCTAGCAGCTCGTGAGGACTTACTATATATATACACCAGCTATTGTGCTCAGTGCTTTGTTTTCATTATAGAATCTATGAAGTACGAATTATGATCTCTATTTTGTAGACAAGGATGTGGAGACAAACCGTTTAAGCAATTCCATCTCCATCAGGTTTATTTTCTTCACAGGGACATTCACTCGGAACCAGCTGCTCCTTTAAATAAGGAAGAGATTCCCTACAGGTACATCAAGGCTCAGGAGTGGCAAGACAAGAAAGGAGGTGAGAAATGACAAAAGGCAGGTCTATATGTTATTTCGTGACATGGTCTGGACGCTTAACCTGCTTCTCCCAGTCAGGAGGGTGATGCATCACGGGAGCGCCACGTAAACGAGCCACAGGCATCTCTGGTAACTGTGATGTAAGTCAAGTCCTTGCTGCTAATTGCGCACGCATTTTGCTAAAGGTAGTAAATAGAAATCATTCACGTGTCCTTAGAGACTGCGGCACCATTCAGTATTCATGGCAAATATGTCACTGAGCTTCATAAGAGAATCATTTTAAAACAAAGCTTGGTCAGCTGTTTAATAATTTACTGATGGTGACAGCAGGGAGAATATGTAATAACCAGTGAGATTGGCTTTCAAATAGAAAATAAATTCATGTTAGAAGTTACAGGAGGAGAAAAAGGAGGAGGGGGGAAGCGTTATTAGCAGTAAGGAAATATTTAACATTTGTCAATTCTTGATGTTTTGGAAACCTGTCAGAGTAGAGAAATCTGATTATTGAGAGATTGCAAAATTCCATGATTTCTATTTTAAAACGTTCATGGGCCCTTAAATGTTCTTCTCACAGGAAATATAAATTGGATAGCATCCATTCTCTCAAAGCAGAAGCCCTGACCCCCAACTGAGCACTGGGGAGCTTTGTTAATCTGGGGGCTTTGTGGGTGTTACATAGTCTCTGTTATCATATCTCAGTTTTCCTGGGGTAGGTAAGGCCTGAGAAATTTGGGGAGCAAAGCCTCAAAGAAAGAAATCTGACCTAAACTATAATGCCACATTCTCCTGCTCTGGGGAAAACCTAGCCCAGAACTTATTACAGGGGATCTGGCTTTTGGGTAGACTGAACTTATTTATTTTTGTTTACCAGCAAAGCCCTATTGAAATGTCTGTAAAATGAAAAGGGTTTTGGGATGGTTGGGCTTGGAGCTCTCTGCTCATTCCAATATTCTTGGTCCATGGTTGGGAGACATGATTACAGTGATTTTAAAAGGTCCGGGAGATGCAGAGAGGAAACCTAAAACCAGTATCCATCCTGAATCACCAAATCTCCTTGTGCCTCAGCTTCCTTACTTGTTAATGGGAAATGATAAGAGAATTGTAGAGTGGATGATGCACACAAGGTTTTTAGCTGCGGGCTCACAGTAAAGGCAAGTTCAAGCATTTCCGGAGGGCAGAAACAAAACCAAAGTGACCAGTCCCTCAGATTACCGATCTTCAAGCTTCAGTGGCAGACAATGATGAACGGTGTTTCTGAATAAAGGGGCATGTTGGCCTCCCTACCCTTCAGCCGCCTCCCCAGAGCACAGGGCCCACTCTGTCCTCCAACCAATCCCTAAATTTGCTATGCTGGAGACAGGCTTCCAGATAAGACAGATGATTTCTGTGTTTCCAGATGGTATTTTCTGTGGTTTTACATTCCAAGATTGTACCCTCCATTCTTCACGTTCATTTCAACAAACTCACCCTCGTTCAGCCTTGAGTTATTAGCATTTCTTTTAGCTTGTAGAAATAATGATTCATCAACGTTTTATTTGACGTGATAATGGCTTAAATAAACGTGCACAGTCTGGCCTGTCGTGCCCACGGAAAAATCTCGATGCCATTGGGAGTCCTTCACCGCCATCCTGCTGGGGTCCAGGAGTGGGCAAGGAGATCCTGGGGGCTGAAGTTTGCTGCTAACATTTTGGGTGAAATGTCTTTCTCTGTAGCATGGTAAAATATTTCTCAGAGGCTGTTTTCTGAAACTGAAGGAACTTGCATTTATTCCACTAGATTGGCTCTGGAGTAGTTGGCTGGTTGAAAATGTTTTGAGGATGACACTCATACTTTGGTACAGAGGGAGGGGACAGTTGTGTAAAAATCACAGCATCTGTGTGGGGGATGGCATAGAGCGTGTGATGGAGAGGAGGAGTTTAAAGTAGAGGGCAGAACTTGGCTAAGTGGTTAGGTCTGTAGACCACCTTTTTTTTTTTTTAACTTTTTATTTTATATTGGAGTATATCCAATTAACAATGTTGAGACAGTTTCAGGTGCACAACAAAGCAACTCAGCCACACATATACATGTATCCATTCTCCCCCAGACTGCCCTCCTATCCAGGCTGCCACATAATATTGAGCAGAGTTCCCTGTGCTGTACAGTAGGTCCTTGTTGGTCATCCTTTTTAAATATAGCAGGGTGTACACGTGTAGACCATTTGTTAAAGGGGTTTATGAACCTTTCGTTTCCTAAGTGAGGTGGAGAGATGTTACCTGACTGCCCAAGATCCTTTGGAGAAAACCTTCCTTCCCCACTCTATTTGGTCCTCAGGGGCTGTCAGTTATGGTGACCATCCCCCATATGGAGGGGTGGACAAATGACCCTGCCTGGCCAATTCTAGTACTGCCCTCCCCACCACTACCCAGGCCAAACTGATTGTTTCAGGAAATGTAATGTGACCCAAATCAGCCAATTAGTGTCTTCCCTAGGGTTTGGCAGGGGTGTTACAGAAGGTCTCACTTTTTACTGAGGATGCTAAGCCATGAGAACTACACATGGAGCTGTCATTGTCCAATTTCCCTGACTATCCACAGAGAGAAGCACAACTGAGATATGGATAGAGAGAGGGAGAGGGAGATGGAGGAAGGTGGGAATGGATGGCAATCAGGTACCCAGATCAAGTTTTGCCTGAAGGTGCCTATGAATTGCTCAGGTAAATAAGCCACTGGATTTCTCTTTTCATTTACGCTTGTTTGGGCTAGATGTCTGTCGTTTGTAAGAAAATGAGTCTTGCCTAAAGTACAATGTGTGTACATGTTCCAGGCTCAGTATTCATCCTCTAAGCCCTTAGAGGTACCAGAGACACAAGAATGGGCAAGATACTGACCTGGCCTCAGTAGACGCAGAGTTCCCTGGAGGCTCTCCGCTTCCCTTGTGCGTGACACAGCATCAACCATGCACCAACGTACATCGCCTGAGAATCACTGGTGTGCAAGTTAAAAAATCAAATTCCTGAGCCTCAACCTCTAGGGATTCCGATTCAGTTCCACGCACAATTAACGAACAGCCTGAGCGGTTCTGGAATAAGTGTGTCCCTGGACCCATGTTAAGACATGTACTGTCCACTTGCCCATGATGCCCTCTCCAGGAACATCTCTCCTTATCCACAGGGAGTCCCTGAGGCGGCAAGGGGATGCGGCATCTTTACAAGGGTGTACTTAAAGGTGTAGCCCCCACTCAACCCTCCCCCCCAAAAAAAATTTCTCGTATGATTCATATCTCACCTACTCCGTGGTGAGGAGACTGCAGATGAGGAATCTTTTGCAGTGGTTCTTAGTGGAAATATTAGAGAGAGTAAAAAAACTACGGGGACTTCCTAGGTGGCACAGTGGTTAAGAATCCACCTGCCAATGCAGGGGACACGGGTTCGATCCCTGCTCCAGGAAGATCCCACGTGCTGTGGGGCAGCTAAGCCCGTGTGCCACAACTCTTGAGCCTGCGCTCTGGAGCCTGTGAGCCACAACTACTGAGCCCGTGTGCCGCAACTACTAAAGCCCATGTGCCTACAGCTTGTGTTCTGCAACAAGAGAAGCCACCACAATGAGGAGCCCATGTACCACAAGAAGAGTGGCCCCTGCTCACCACCCCGTGTGCAGCAACGAAGACCCAACGCAGCCAATAAATAAGTAAATAAATAAATAAATTAGTTAAAAAAAATACTGTTGCCTGGGTCCTATCCAAATTACACAATGGCTGAGGGTGGGGCCCTAGGCGATTCTAATATGCAGCAGGGTTGAGAACCATTGCAACAGAAACCCAGGCCCGCCTAAATTTGCTCTGTGCAACCTTTAAGGGCTGGCCTCTGGTGGACAGAATTCTGTCACTGTCAAGAGCACGGATTTTATCTGTGGGTGGGAGGTCCATTGATGAAACACAATAATAAAGTAACATCAATGAGGAGAAGAAAAGAAAATCCCAAATCCATATAATCACAAAAAGTCAGAAACATAAGCAAATAAATAATAAGAGAGAGCTATGTAGGGAAATATCATGAAAGTATATTAAGAATCAAGGATTCTGATGAAGCCAATTCTGTAAACCTGAGGTCTGAAGGAAGTTTTTAAAATTTCTTTAAAAGAACGAGGCATTTGCTTTTAGCCACTGTGAAGCTGCAGAGATTCTGGCGAGGCCAAGGACGTCAGATCTCATTGTCCACCCAGCCCTTTGACCCTACCCTGAAGCCCCTCAATAAAATGGTTTGATCCAAAAAAAAAAAAAAAAGGCATTATTTCTGTATGACTTCTGTTTCAAACTTCTTGGTCCCATTTTTTCCTAAAAGATCCATTGTATCTGTTGTTCTGGCTACTCAGGCGCCACCTGGAGGAGACTTCACACGGTGAGCAGACAGGCCCCTAAAGCCTCCAGGGCTTCTCTTCTGGTTCCTCTCTGGCAGGGTCAGGCCTGTTCCTGCTCTGAGTCCGGGCCAGGTGCTGCCAGCAGTCTGACTACAGTATAGCTGCTGCGGCTTTTGTATCAGTTTGGACAGAGTTACTCTCCTAGGACCTTCTATGAGATTCTCCTGTGCACAGTCTGATAAAAAGGGAACATTTCCAGGCTCTGAACTTTTGGATTCCTCACTTCTGGGGTGAGTGAGGATTCTGAGTTATTAACAAGAGCTCCTGGTGGATCCCAGGATCAGGGACAGTTAGGAAATGTCACCCTGACACATTTCACTCTGAGCACCTGTGAGCCTTGCTCTGCCTCCATTCTGAGTTGATTTTCCCACAGATCTTGACAGATGGAGCACTGTCTTCCCCCTTGTTTGAAGAAAACTTCTTCTTGAAGTCCTATTTGACCCCAGTAGGCAAATTTGGCCCTAGACTTCACCAACATATATTGAGTGCCTGCTGTATGCATCCTGGGGCTTGTCTTTGAGGGTATGAGGGTGTGGACACAGCGCTGGACCCTTTCGACGCTGCCATGCTTGTGGAGAAGGCAGCTCTGCAGATGGTACTATGGAAATGGAACTAATGGATTCTTCTTCATCCTGGCCACTACAGTCTAGCCCTTGGATCCTGCCCAAAGTTGAGTGTTGAGGATTTGGATGCCTAGGTAAGGATAAGGAAGGATTTTGAATTTTCCATTACAGAGAGAAGAGGCAGTGGAGAGTCACTAGTGTGGCTTGGAGTAAAGAGTGTGTAAATAAAGTCAGAGGACAGAGGGAGCTGCTGTACCCAGGAGCTCAGCCTTTTTGGCACGTCCTAGCCCATCTGAATGTGCAGACACTTCCACATCTCTGAGTGTTTGCCTAGCAGTTCCTGCCACCCAAATGCCCTTCTTTCCTTCTCTACCTGGCGAGGACTCCGTGTGTGTGTGTGTGGGGGGGGGGGTTAAGGTGAATCAGGGAGGGGACAGGCTTAGAAAGGCAGGCTGGGCTCAGCCAGTGGGGGGCTCACAGGCCACGTTAAGGATTTGGACTTTATTCTAAGGGCGGGGGGCGGGGAGGGGCATCCATGAAGGGCTTTAAGCTGGCGAGTGACAGGACTTTGGGCTGCTGGTCTTCTCCATCAACTGCTCTGGCTGCTGTGTGGGGGTGGGAGGAACAAGATAAGAGGCAGAAGGGAGCTGAAGTTTGAGCTCAGCTTGCAGGGGGATGCAGAGAAGGAACAAGTTCAGCTTGCCCCAGATAGGTGAGTCTGTCCCTACCTGGAGTCCTCCTGAATCTGAGTCTAGAGTTAGGGATGAGGAGAGGGGCTGAGAGTCCTGGGGAACCTCAGTGCTCTGAAAAACCCGTGTCCAACTCCAGGTCCCCAGGCCACCATGAGAACAGTGGCTTTGGTCCTGCTTCATCAGAGAACCACTTTGCTGAAAGCAAGACGTAAAGGCTGGGGCCACGTCTCGATCATTTTTGATGTCCATGACCCTGACCCCTGACACCACCCTGCCCCCGGTGTGCTGGTGTGACCTCTCAGCGTGGGCTGACTCTGGGCTCCTGTGGATGGGGTCACCTTACCTTGGCATCCCTGCTGCTCAGCATGGGGCTGGGCACATGTTAGAGACACAAACATCCGTGGTGGGTGCTTGGCACACATCACTTAGTTTTATGTGTGTGTGTGTGTATGCAAATGAAAAGAAACAGCTGTCTGGCAGAACCCACTTAGGCAAAGCAAGATGCTATCCCAGCATCGCAGGCACTGAGGTCTACCTGCCAATGGTCTGGACCATGTGCTGGTGGTTTGGCCCAAGGACGAAGCAGCTGGCACTCCAGGCTGTGTTGGTGTCCAGGTGTCTATGATAACTGGCATGGCGTCAAGGCTGGGGTGGTATGTGAGTCTAAGACTTGGAATTAGCAAAGGAAGGAAAAGAAATGATTGCTTGAGTGGGCCAGGCCCTGTTCTAGGTGTTTTCACATCCATTAAAGCACTTAATTCTTACTCAGCCCAATCAGGTGGGAATAATTACCCCAATGGGGAAACAGATGTGCTGAGGGAGAGTGACTAGTTCATGGTCACCTGGGTGGTAAGTGGAGATGTAAGAAAAGTAGGCAGGTGCAAGGCCTCACCTGGAAGAGGTTTTTTTTTTTTTTTAATTTTTTATTTTATATTGGTGTATAGTTGATTTACAATGTTGTGTTTATTTCAGGTGTACAGGAAAGTGATTCAGTTATACATATACATATACCCATTTTGTTTCAGATTCTCTTCCCATATAGGTTCTTACAGAATATTGAGTATAGTTCTCTGTGCTATAGAGTAGGGCCTTGTTGATTATCTGTTTTAGTAGTGTGTACATGTCCCAAACTAGAGGAGTGTTACCAAAATAGAGCATGTCCTAGAAGAGGAATCAGGTGTTGGGGGGGAGGTCTGAAAATCACATAGGCAGCAGCCCAGGAAGGATGTAAGGTTGGAGAAGGCTTACCTAGAGCACATCAGCATCCAAATGAAGTCACTTGGTAGTATGTCCAGGCTTTCTGTCTGTCCCCAAAGAGAGAAGCCAACTCTGAAGGGAGCAAACGACATGGTGATAGCGTTGGTTCAGCGTAAGAGAAATCTTTCTAACCACAAAGGCCTCACATAGAAAGTGATTCCTTTGTAAAGTTTTGCTTTTGGACACAGCAATATCATTGGATAATGCTTGTTGTTACAGAACAAAATGGTTAGATCAGCTTACACTCGAAAAATATGTATGGTTTCTAAGTTGCATTTGAGTTATTTATATTTGCGTATCTCGACAGACAGCATTAACGCACATTAACATTCCTGCTGTAAAAACATTATTCACGCCAGAACGACTGGCTCTGAAAGAGTCCATGGTGTGTGCAGAGCCACTCTGCTAATAGAAAGGTTAACTTGTATTTTTGAATTATTGATGATTGCTTGTTACTAATTTTTTTTCCTCAGAAAGGAGGAAATTATTAATGAAGAGATCATTGCCAATGTGTCTGACATCTATTAATGGTTTCATCTTGCAACCAGATTAAAAAAGACAGCTGGTCCATGAATTTATGCGTGGAGACGGCTCCAAATGTGCTGACAACTCTGTGGGGGGGTGGGGCCGCCAGGCAGTGGGGCTTGGGCACTGGCACAGGCGGCTGGTGAGAGGGCTCCTCTCGCCTGGCATGGCCTCGTCCAGGGGCTGTCAAGGGCTTTGCCGCAGAGGGACCAGGTGGCGGATGGGCTATCACTCTCCTGACATCTTTCCAAACGCTTCTGTTCCCAGGGGAGCCCATTAATACCTTTTTGTGCCAGTCCTCCATGGGTGTTTTAGATCTGTGGTTTTTCAATGTGAGCGTGCATCAGAATCACCTGGCAGGCTGGTGACACATTCTTGGGCCCCACCTCCAGCATTTCCAATTCAGTAGGCTTAGGGCAGGGCCTGAGAATTTGCATTCCTAACATGTTCCCAGGCGATGCTGATGCTGCTGGTCCAAGGACCACACTTTGAGAACCAGTTTTCGACCCGTGATTGTCAGATTGTGATGTAACACTGCCTCTGGAGAAGGGGCCGGAAACTTTTTCTGTAAAAGGCAGGGATGGTAAATATTTTCAGTGATATAGGCCGGATGATCTCTGACACAGTTACTCAATTCTGCCCATGTAGTGCAGAGGGCAGCCATAGACAATGTGTAAACAAAGACACAGGATTGTGTTTCAATAAAGCTTTATTTATAAAAACAAGAGGTGGGCCAGATTCTGGCTTATTTGAATAATGTTTTTATGGCAGAAATATTAATGTGCATTAGTGCTTTTGTTACTGAACCAAACTTGGGTCGACTTGCCTGTGTGCAGCAAAGTCAATCTACTTATACTGGGTTCTGTTGAAGGAAAGTGGAGTGTTTATTGCAGGGCGCCAAGCAAGGAGTCCAGGGCAGCTAGTGCTTTAAAGATCCATATTCCCCGAAGGCTTTCAGGGAAAGGTTTTTAAAGACAGGGTAAAGGAGGGGGGTTATGGGGTGTGTGATAAGCTCGTGGACATTCTTCTGATTGGCTGGCAGTGAGGTAATCAGGAGTCAACATCCTCAACCTTCTGGTTCCAACCAGTCTGGGGGTCTACGTGCTTGTGGGCCACATACGGTTAACTTCTTCCACCTGGTGGGGGTTTCAGTATCTGCAAAACAGCTCAAAAGATATGGCTCAGAATATTACCTATAGCCCTTGAGGAGGAAGTAAAAGTCCTTGACTTTAATAGCTAAACTATTATTGTTTTGTCCTGCTCGACTGTTTTCCTTTCTTTCCGTGTTTTCTCACTCTCTGATTAAATGTACTCTTTGGAATTTGGGGAAGCCTAGGAGGCTCCAGTTTTTCTACAGACAAGAGGCAGGCAGAGGACCTGGGGAGTGGGGGCTGTTCTGGGATGGCCCCATAGGCTCCTGCTTGATACACTTTCTGTCAAGACATGCAAATATAAATAACTTAGATGCAACTTAAAAACCATAATTATTTTTCAAGTGTAACTTCATGACCCAACCATTTTGTTCTACAAAAACATGCATTATCTAATAATATTGCTGAACCCAAAAGCAGGACTTTACAAAGGAATCCTTTTCAGGTGGTGGTGTTACTGAGTCCAAGCTTGTACTGCTTGTTGCAGGACAGGCCAATAAATCGAGAGACGAGCTGCTGGGGCAGGGAATAGCAACTTTATTTGGAAAGCCAGCAGACAGAGAAGATGGTAGAGTCCCAAAGAACCACCTTGCCTGCAGTCAGAATTCAGGCTTCTTAAATACTAAAAGGGGAGGGGGTAAACTCAAACATTTTCTGGTTGTGGTCAGACTCCAGAGGGGATGTGTTAATTTCTTCTTTCTTGAGGCCATTCATAGGTGGGCCTGGTCAGGATGTTTCCTGTTAGCTAAACAAAGGAATTTTAGTTTAATGCTCATTACCTGGGAGTCAGTGTTCCCAGAGATGGGCCATTACGTATAATTTAAGCTTATAGGCAACATCCCTTTAGTGATTAACTTGTAACGGAATACAAAGGTTCTTCCCTATCACAGTAGTTCACTGACCCCTGCTTGAGAGCAGCACTAATAGAACTTCCTGTAAAAAGCAGCCATAGGCAGTACACAAATGAATAAGCATGCCTGTGTCCCAATAAAACTTTATTTTAAAAAACAGGCAGTGGGCCAGATTTGGCCCATAGGCTGTAGTTTGAGCAGTGCTATCTAATAGAATTTTCTGTGTTGATGGAAATGGTCTATACCTGTGTTGTCCAACATGGCAGCCACTAACCATGCGTAGCTCCTGAGCACGTGAAGTATGGTTAGTGCCACCAAAGACTGCATTTCTAAATTTTATATTTAAATGACTAAAGGTGTCCTGCACAACAGCAAGGAGAGAGAAGGCTCCAGTGGAGGGCTACTTCTTGGCAACCTCCCTAAACAGGGTGTTGCCTCTTTGAGCCTCAGTTTCCTTGTGTATAAGATGGGGAGAGAACAGTAGCTATATCACTGGGCTTTCCCCAGGGGTAAGTGAAGCATCTTAGCCCAAGGTGTCTTCACCCTGGTCCTTTGCTCCCCACTGGAGGGCTGACATCACTGGGGGCTGGGGAGATGGAGACCACCACCGGTGTCTTTACCTCCCTTCTCTTTGTCCAGTCTTTCCCACCAGACTATAAGCTCTATGAAGGCAAAGACCCAAGTCTACTGTTCAAGCTGCAAACCCACAGCTCTGCCATCCCTGGCACATAGCAGGCAGCCAGCTCTCTTGTTGAAAGAATGCCCATGTTTTAGGCTTCCCCTCAAACTGTGCTCAGATTAAGACACCTACGGCTAAAGTGTCTGAACACCCCTGTCTTGGGCCCCACCAGAGCTGAAAAGGAAGCCACTGTGCAGACACTGAGGCTGAGAGAGGTCTTGCCAAAAATCCCACGGGGTTAAGGGCAGAGTCATCCCAAGTTTAAGCAGCTACTTTCTTGAGTGGAACTGAAAGGGGCTAGGGGGCCCTTTCCAGCCATCACAAACCCCACCCCAGGCCCTGGCTTCCTTGCTTCAGCACTGACACCGAACCCAGCCCTGAGCCAGGAGTGAACGCATGGTCAGGTTCCCCCAGCTCCCCAGGCTGATGGGGGGCAGATGGGAAGCCCCTCCTTTCTAATCAGCACCAAAGTCCTGGTGAAGGAGGGTGGAAGATGATGCTCTCACTCTCCATGAACCCCTTCCCCTGAGAAGCCAGTCATCTGGGGCCCTGAGCCAGCCCTCCTCCTCTCCCATTAACCTCCCATCACCCAGCAGCCCTGTGTTGTGTGCAGGTGCCCTTTGAGAACTCAGGCTTGTAGAAAAGACCCAGGGGACAAACCACATCCCCACAGTGTGAAAAGCATCCCTACAGTGGCTGTCCCAGGGGGCCTTGGCAATAGGCCTTGGGCAGGTGGTGCCTCTCTGCCAAAGTTTCAGAGAAGCCTTAAGGACCAGCATGAGCTTACCTGGGAGATGATGCAGGGAAGGGCCTTCCAGGCAGAGGGAATGGCAGGTGCAAAGGCACGGTGGTGTGACTGGAGTCGGAGTCCTACTGGCAGCAGTTTCTAGGTGACGGGGCGGCTGGGAAAACACAGAGGGCTGTGGCTCGCCCTGGGGAGGCACAGCCCAGTGCCGAGGGCAGGCACTGGGCCTGCTCCACCAGCTTGGTTACCTTGGGAACTGAGCTTTTTCTTGGGGCCACATGAACCCCATTCAGTGGGATTTTTTAGGGCAGCGATACAGCATCTCTAGAGTGTGGGTGCGGGAGGGCTTGTGATCTGAAGATGCTATGAGAACTATTTTAGACTTTTCCAGAAAGTCTGAGACAGGTCATGAACAGGATTCAAAGGGAACCAAGACAAGCTCCTTAGTGGCTCAGAAACCTCCTGCTCCCCTGGGTCAGGCCCTGGGATCAGTCATGCCCGGAATAACAAGTCACAGGCCTGGGTCAGGCCTCGCTAACAATGCCTCTGCCTGGGACAGGCCTCAGGGGAGGGTATGATGGAAGAACCCAGCTGTTGAGCTCCAAGCAGAAGGGAGCTTCCCAATCCAATTGTCCCAAGAACCAGTCATCTCTGTGTCCCCAGAGACTGGCAGAGCAGGGCACGTGGTTAAATGCCCTGTAGGTATCTGTAGAATTATTCAGAATCTCCGAGGCAGCTGGTAATAGGTCCCACTCCCAGACCTCCCCCCAGACTTGTGGAATCCCACTCTTCCCAGGTAGGGGTCTGGGAAGCAGAACTTTGAGCAACCTCCCTGGTAAATTTTTTGTGTGAGCCCCACTGGCTGGGCAAAGAGGCTAGTCCAAGCCCTTCACCTTTGAAGGTGGTGGTGGGAGGGGAGGCAGGCACCAGTGGAAGAATTAGCCTGTGGGGGGAGTTAATGGCTCTCCATTCAAGGCAACTGTTCCACTCCATCCAGTGGGAACTGGGGTACAGGGGAGGGAGACTGTGTTCTCTGCCATAGCAACTCAATCCCCAGCCCCAGGCTCCCCAATTTTGGAAACTGTAGCCATCCATGCCTGACTTTCATATTTCTTCCCAACACTTGGTCCAATCCAATCATTGGAATCCCAACAAGGATCTGGCTGGGGATGGGGTGGAGGGCTGGGGCTGGCTGAAACAGAAGGAGGCTTTGGCCAGGTTCACAGAGTGTGAATCCCTTGCGCTTTGCCCAGAGGCCCCCGCCCTTGGCTTTTACAGCCTAAGCCCCAGGACCAAGCCAGGACCAAGTGGCACCTGGTCTCTTCCTCGAGATCCCCTGCTCCCAGGAGAGCAGAGCCGCAGCCTGTGGGCTGCAAGGGACAGCTCGGATGCTGATCTAAGCTTTTAGGCTTTCAGCCTCAACCAGGTCTTTGTTCAGATCGGGATGAAAAAGGAAAAAACTACGAGGTTCTGTCTCCGGAGAAGGGGAAGCGGGGAAGGCAGCGAGAGAGATTGTGATGCCTCACGCCCAGTCTCCCGTGTGGGGGTGGCGACAAGCGAGAGGTGTGGGTGAACAAGAGGGGTTCCTGGGCGGCTGATGGGGTGGGGAGGCGATTGCGGCGCGGTCATAGATGCACGGGGCGGGGGTGGGGGGGGGTCGGAGAGGGAGAGAGAGAGAGAGAGTGTGTGTGTGTGTGTGTGTGTGTGTGTGTGTGCGCGCGCTGGAGGTGGGGTGACGACTCCCGTATGAAATTCTCATCTCAGGGCGTGCCCGAGACCCTGGCCAGCGGACACCTGCTCCAGTTTAGGGCAGATGCCCCTCCCTTCCCCCCATTCACCTGGCCTCCTCATCCCGAGTCGAGACGACTGCCCCCTCCTTCTCCCCTCCCGCACCCGTCCCCCCACTCACGTGTTCTCCACCTCCGAGTTCAAACGACTGCTCCCTCTCTCCCTCCTTCCCCCACCGCCCCCGCTACCTGCGCCCCAGCCGGGCAGACGGTGCGCGGCGGCGCGGCTCGGGGCGAAGAGGCAAGGACCCCGCGGGGCGCGTGGGTGCGGGGGCGATGCGTGTAGTCGCGTGACTGTGCGAGCCGGCGGCCCCGAGCCGGTCGGCCCGCCCGGCGAAGGTGCGCGGGAAGCCCGCGTGGGCCAGGCGCGGGCGTGTGCGAGGCGCGGGCGTGCGCACGAGGGTGTGTGCGCGGCCGAGGCGGAGCGCCGGGCGGGCGGGCGGGCGGCGGCGGCGGCGGCGGCGTTAGGACTCCGGGGACACCGCCCCCCGCCCCGCGTCCCGCCCCCGCCCAGCCTCCCGCCTCAGTTCGCGCCGCGCCTCGGCTCCGAGCGCAGCGGCGCCGGCTCCCGGAGCCCAGCGGCGCGCACCGCCTGCGGCCGCGCCGGCGATGCGGGGCCGCCCCGCGCCCGCCCCAGTCCCGGCCCCGGCCCCCGCGGGAAGGGGCTGAGCCGCCGCCGCCCGGATGGCGAGCCTCGCCGCGCTCGCGCTCAGCCTGCTCCTGCGGCTGCAGCTGCAGCCTCTGCCCGGCGCCCGCGCGCAGAGCACCGCAGGTGAGTGCGCCCCCGGCCCCCGCTCCCTCCCCGGCGCGTCCGGGCGCCAGCCGCGGGGCCCCGGGAGGAGAAAGTTGTGCGGGCTCGCGGGGGAGGCGGGGGGCCGCTTGCCAGAGCCCGCGTCCCCGCCTGCATCCGCGGGCCGCCGTGTCCAGACGCGCCGGGGCCAGCGTGCCCGGCCCCCGGCGTCCCTCGGCCGGCCGCGTTCGGCGAAGTGCCCCGCTGTACTTTCCGGCCGGCCCCCCGGGCTCGAGGAACTTTCCGCGGCTGTGGCGAATATTTCCGCTCGCCGCCTCCCACTTGTCGGAATCTGTCGCTTGAGCGTTCGGGGCGGCGAGACAAGAGGCGGCATCGACGCCCGGGGTGGAGCGTCCTCTCCCCGGCAGCTTCCTGGGCAGCGCGCGCTTTTCGTGGGGATGGCCGGTCGCCGGCAGGCCGAGGCTGCCAGGGCGGTGGCTTTTCCTTTCTCCCGGGAGATACAGGCGACTCCAGACTCGCTCGAACCACGCTGCTCCCCTAAGCTTGTCTTTACGCCGCTGAAAGCACCTTGGGGGTGTTCGTCTTAACGTCTGAGACGGCGATCCTTCCTCCCTACCCCGTGGTTTTTATCCGAAGTAAACGGGCGCCCCGGTTAAGGCCCTTAACATGGAGTGGCTTTGACCTATGAGCGTGTCTGCTCCAGAAAAGTTTGAGGGACTCGTATTTGGGTTTGACCGTGGGAAGGGGGCGAGCAGAGGTAGTTCCCCGTGTGTGTGTGTGTGTGTTTGGGGGGGGGGGGCGTTGCTCTGGCATGCTCCTGATGGCAGGTTGACATGCACAGGAGGCCACCTGGATCTGGGGTCTTACACATCACCAAACCTCACAGGAGGCAGCTTCCAGCGCTGAGCCCCGAAAGAGTAGGCGGTTGGGGGAAGGAGAGAAGGGAGAAAGTGGTGCAGGTATGCTTCCAAGTTCAGAATCACCTTGAAGTTTCTTAGCACCAATTAGCTCAGGTGTGACCACGCGGAAGGGAGGTTGCTGGGATCACAGGGGCAGGCTGAGATGAGCTAGTGGGACTTAGGAGAAGATTCATTTTGGATTGATGAGTAACAGCTGTGCCCGTCTATTATCACGCTGAAAGAGAAGGAGAGAAAGAAACTGTGGGGGAGTGTAACCTTTTTAAACAGACAGCTTCTGAGGTTAAGAGACGCTGGAGTGACGTTCCAGTGGAAATGTACTGGAGTCTTCCTTGCTCCAAAATGGGAACTGAATAATGGACTTCTGCGAAGGGACAGCCTGTTTCGTGGCTAGGAAGTTAGGCGTCTAGGATACTTCTTTTGATGTGTGTGAAGCTGAAAGATTGGCTTAGCAAATAAGAAAAGAGGGACAGCCACACATCATTATAAAGATGGTGCACAATTCTTGTTTTCCTCGTTTTGGGTCTGTGTTAGGTGTGCTAGGGCAGGGAAGGAAGAAGGATGCTTGGGGGCAGGCCTGGGGACCAGGCATCATTCGTGACTTAAATTTTACTATCCTCCAAGGCCTTGCTGGCCTGCCACCCGTGAATAGTACTCACGTTCCCGCGGCAAGAACCAATATCAAAAATATTCCTCCAGGGGTTTCAAAGCTTTCTCGGGTAGCGAGCGGTAAAACCGTACGAGCTTGGGAAGCTGCCCGATGCTAAAAGTACGCCGGCTCCGGATGCTCCCGCCAGGTGGCGCTCGCCCACAACTGTTAAAATGCAAATCTAGTTGCTTTCATCTCCGGAAAAGAACTTCTTTTCAATTTTTAAATGAGTAATGTGTTTATTCAGCAGCCTTTTGTTAAAACATTTAGAGAAGTGTGAGGAGCAAGCACCTTTTCTTTGTTTGCTCTTCAGAACACAGGGGAAAGAAAAGCAATCCCGGAGTACAGTTTGGGAAGAAATCTACTCTTAAGGCACCTTGTTTCTTTTGATTCTACCTGAGCTGAGTGGCTTCTGCAAACCTACTCTAGCATATACTTAGCAAGTGGCTGCGTTTGTTCCAGGGGCTCCTTAAACGAGGGGGGGATTAGCTTGTGTTAGAGCTTTGATGCAGTCTTAGCCTCACGCATTTGTAAAAATGGGGATTTTCCGTCTGTATCTGTTCTCTCCTTTCTGGTTTAATGCTAACTAGACAATTTAATTATTTTTTTCCAGGTTTCTAACATCTGCACTTGTAGTTGCAGGAATGCTGCAAATGTTGACTTTTTAAAACGGACTTATCTTCTTACTTTGTTTCTAAATGCAGACATTGTTGGAATCCAAATCTAGTATAAATATGACAATAATTTGATTTCTTTGAAAGAATCTGATTTAAAACTTTTGGCAAGTTTGGGTAAATAATAGATTTAAAAACTCAGTGGTGTGCTCTCCATAGTTTTTTAATCTGAAAATTCCCAGTCTCGAAAGCAATTTGTAAGCTTGCATCTAATACACAGTTGGGGTGATATGTTTTGCTGTAACGTGTTGGTCAAGGTGTCCAAAAGTCAGTGGCGAAAGCTTGCCATCAAAAGGCAATTTCCTTCTTCCTTCTTGTGAGATGTGTTTCATGAGGTAGGATGATTTTTGTAAGGAATGATGATAAAAAAAAATTTTTAAATCAGCCTCTGAAAAGTGTGGCAAAAACATGATTTGGGATGAGGAAAGAAGGAAACAGACAAATGGATAAGGGGCTAATTTGTTTATTTACTAGTGCGTTTCAGCATCCGTACATTGAGAGCAAAAATGGATCTGAGAGGGACTGATTTTCAATTGTAGTTGTTAGTGATGTAGTCATTTAACTTGATAATCATTGCCAGATACCTCTGGGGAACTGTTAGCAGTAGTCAAATTTTACTTTCTCTCCTGGATTGCTTGATTTGTTTCCTAATGAAAGAACAATTAATGTGCAAACCTGGCTTGGATTCTGTTTCAGCAACCATCGCAAACATGTTCGTAGTGAAAGCAGACCACTGTCTTGGGTTACAACCCACTGCCTTTCTCCTCTCCCTCTTTTCTTTTTGGTTAGCTCCTGCAGGCTCCAGGCTGCCAGCCGAGACGACATCCTCTGTAGTAGTGTAACTGTCACCTTTCAGAACCACGATCACAGGACATTACAGCATCATTCTTTTGAGCATGGGATATTCCCATGACTCTCTGGCAGCGTGTTGCTGTGGAAACAAGAGCAATGCCATATAGGCGGTGGGTCCTTGATACATAGTTATTGATGATGATGAAGAGGCGGTAGAGTCTTGTGGCACCTGTGATGGGCGAGTTTAACCGGGGAGGCAGCCTGATTGAGCAAAAAAGAGTGAGCTTTGGAGTCTGAAGTCCTCAGTTTGAATCCTGCCCCTTTCCAGCTGTGTCAGCTTGGGCAAGTCATTTACTTATCGAATCCCCAGCTTCTCATCTGTTAGGTGAGAATGATTATAGCTGCCTCACTGGATTTTGAAAAGACTAGATAAGATGATGTACGCAGAGTGAGTGCATTGTTCTACTTTATCCTGAAGGGGAGACTTTTCTCTTTACTTGCCCTGGCATTGATGTGTGTACATAGGTCATGGGGGCATGGATGTTAAGCTCAGTTATGAATTGAAAATTAGACGGCTGGGTTTAGGTGATGATTTTTAGTTTTTCTCCTTTTTGGGGACTTGGTTCTCTGCAGCCACTTTTAGAAAGAGATTTGGAACGAAACAGATGCTACTAATACATTTGGCAATTCAAAGGTTTAGATAGGCGTGTTCAGTTCCAAGCACATTTTACCTTGTAAATGAGAATGGATAGGAAACCAAGTGGTTGCACGTTGTAAAGAGAAAGTGTTCATGTACATCTTCTCTCCCTCCCTACACCCCCCACCCCCACTGTCTTCCTTGCCTTGGGGCTCTGCTTCCTGCTCTATTTCCATCTCTCACCTAACCTAGAAATAAAGTGCGTGGCACTCTGGGGTTGTGAGGGGAAGCTGCTTTGTGCACTTGACAAATAAGCAAAGACTAAGTAAACACATAGAAGACTGTGGCATTCCAATAAATAAAAAAGCTATGAGATTATTGAAAACAAACCGTGCCTGACAGGTGTAATAGCATTTGCAGGCACATTACGGAATTGGGGCTAGGAGGCAGCACCATGTAGATATTAGAAAGCAGTTAGAGTGTCTTGTGAAATCTTATTAAAAGGATTCAAATAGGTTTGGAGAGGAAGAATGTGGTAGGTTTTTTTTTTTTTTTTTTTTTTTTTTAAATGGATTGAGAGCAATTAGATGCTGGCAAAAGGGACAGCGGGGATCACTAGTATTGTGTGCAGCTGGGACAGGCTGACCGGTGGGGGTGATAGCATTGAGCATTGGGTGTAGTCTTGCTGAATACTCTTATTTGCCTGGAAGAGGGAGAAATGACCATGAGCATATTTATTTATTATCTATCGGTAAGAGTTGCAGGTTCTGAAAAAGATACAGAGGACACGGGGGAGGGGGGCAGAGGGGAAGCTGGGATGAAGTGAGAGAGTAGCCTTGACATATATACACTACCAAATGTAAAATGCATAACTATGTATTTGACTAGTGGGAAACTGCTGCATAACACAGGGAGATCTGCTCGATGATGGGTGATGACTTAGAGGGCTGGAATAGGGAAGGCGGGAAGGAGTCACGGGAGGGAGGGAATATAGGGATATATGTGTAGATGCAGCTGATTCACTTTGTTGTACAGCAAAAACTGGCACAACAGTGTAAAACAAGTATATTCCAATAAAGGGCTTAAAAAAAAAGATACAGAAGGATGCGAGGCATAGATCCCAAGGGACCTGCCAGAAGTCAGCTGTGAAAAATGGGAATTAATGTGTCAAAAAGGCAGAGTGGTGAAAGGATGATCCTTTGTCCGGTTTTATTTCAAAATGTCAGCATTATATCCCTTGGCGCATCGTAGGTATTTACCCAGGTGAGGGCTGCTCAGAAACCCCACCAGATCCACTACCAGATGATGGGTGACTAATAAATTGAAGTGAGTCTACAGTGTTACAGACTTTTTGTCACACTGGAGTGAAGCTGCTGAGGTATATCTGACACATACATTTACTGGTGCACGAGTGGAATAGATAGAAAGTCTTTCCAGTTTCTTGAATATTCCGCTAACGATTTTCATTTGATGCTGGAGGGAATAGCAAATGGTGACACCGCTGTGGTAAGCAGTTTGGCAGTTTCTTTAAAAAGTTAAACAGACACGTGCCAGAGGATCCAGCCATTCCACTTCTAGGAATATACCCAACAGAAACGAAAACATATGTCGACACAGAGAGACATGCGTGAATGTTCATAGCTGCGTTCTTCGCGGTCGCCAAAAGCTGGGATGAATCCACATGTCCATCAGCTGGTGAACGCATCCCGTGGAATACTACTAGTGATAGGAAGGGATGAACAGTGGATAACGTGCTGCAGCGTGGATGAACCTGAAAACACGTTACAGCGAGCACAAGAAGCCAGATGCGAAAGATTACATATTGTGTGAAATATTCAGAAAAGACAAATCTATGGAGACAGAAGGCAGAACAGGAGTTGCCTGGGGCTGGGCACGGGAGTAGGGATTTGCAGCAAGTGGGCACGAGAGAACGTTTTGGAGTGACGGAAAGATTTGAAAACTGGGAGGTGGTGATGGCTGAGTAACGCTCTAAATCCCAGCTCCCGGCTTGTGATATGAACTTGGTAAGTGACTTCACTGTTCTGAACTTTTATCTCTGCATCTGTAAGAGGGGCACACCAGTGCCCTGATGCGGCAAGAGCCAGAGGTAATGCCTATAAGTTTTCAAGCTCGGTTCCTGGCACGAAACAGGCACCCAGTAAACGGCATCACTCTTACTTGTGTCTTGCCCGCCTCCAAAATAGTTTGTGGCATTCTCTGTTTGCAAGGTGTTATTTTTGGTTTGCCTCACCCTGCCCTGCCCCGCCCCGCCCCTGACTCTTTTAGACTCTTTAGACTGTGAATTAAATCCGTGAGGTAACGTGTCTTCCCTCTTATCAGTTTGGCAAAGATGAGAAAGTTTAAGACTATCAAGTTTTGACAAGGATCTGAGCAGTTAGTTGGCTTTGTTCATTGTTGAGTAGTGAATATTGAAACAGCTTTTCTGAGTGTTCATTTGGCAACGTCTATTAAAATTGAAGACGTGAATGCTTTGTGCCTGGAGTGTTTGGTAGGATTTGGATTGGTGTAGAGGGGAGGGGGAGGGAATAGACCGTTCATTCATTTTCTTTCTCATTAAGCCAAGGATATAGAAAGTTAACAGAAGAGTGGAAGCACATCCCCCCCCTGCTTGGGAGCAGATACAACATGCTTTTGGACCCTCAGTTTCCTAACAGGATGAACAGCTACCAGGAGTGAGGAAACAGCTCATGTTTTTCTGCCTTTTGTGGGGGCTTCCATCGATCCCCCGGAAGAACGTGCCAGTGGCAGTTCATGTGCTGCTCTTAAGATGTTTGTTAACCTCAGACATTCTGGGCAACATGATGTTTGTCCTCATTCAGGGGAGGACACAGTGCTGTCACCCACATTCCTAGCTGCAGCTTCCCAGGACCCTGGAAAGCCTGTTCCTCTCAGATCACCCAGACTTTTCTTTTACTCCCCTTTTATTCTAGTGGTTCTGAAACTCATCGTGAGAACACAAACCCATTTCTCTTGATCCTCCTGTTATTTATAGTGGGTGGTTATTAATCTTTTAATGGTTATGTATTTGTCTCTTTTTTTTAAAATAAATTTATTTATTGGCTGCATTGGGTCTTCGTTGCTGCACATGGGCTTTCTCTAATTGTGGCGTCTCTAGTTGCGGTGAGCGGGGGCTACTCTTCATTGTGGTGTGTGGGCTCCTCATTGCCGTGGCTTCTCTTGTTGTGGAGCACGGGCTCTAGGTGTGTGAGCTTCTGTAGTTGTGGCAACTGGCTCAGTAGTTGTGGTGCACAGGCTTAGCTGCTCTGCAGCACGTGGGATCTTCCTGGACCAGGGATCGAACCTGTGTCCCCTGTGTTGGCAGGTGGATTCTTAACCACTGCCCCACCAGGGAAGTCCTGTATTTGTCTCTTTGGAACCAAGCATGAATTCATGGATTCATATTAGCAAGGAGAACTTTTTAAAGCCTGCTTAAGGTTTGATCTTCATGAACAGGCTCTGGACTTGTTCTAATGAACTATAATTATGGCTTTTTCTGCTGCCCAGTTGATCACAAGTTGGCCATTGGGAGCCCCTTTAAACCAGGTCCTTTTTCATCAATTTCAAACCTCTTTGAGAGCGTCCTGATTTTTCTGTGACCACAGGGAACTTCAGGCTTACCCCTAGGTTTTCTGTCCCAAACATGTAGTCAGTTAATTTTTTTAAAGAGCCCTGATCCCTTTTTGTGGAGACATCAGAACCTGAGCTACGCATTGTGGTGTTTTATTTGAGCACTGGAAGAGAAGAGAATAAAACAGGGACTCTTGGTAATGTTGGGGATAGAAAAAGATATTTTAAACAGCATGGCTTTAGGACCATTTATCTCTTTGGTTTTTTAAAAGTTGATTTGAGCATGAGAACTTATTCGTCTAATTAAAAATAATTTTGTCATTGTCATAGTATGTGCTTAAATGTGAGTATAGCCTCGAAGTTGATGTCACTATTCCTTCTTTTCTTAAGCATCTTGGAATTGGGCCCTCAGTGCATGGGGTCCAGATGATTCTCACCTGTCAGTGTTCATTGGGCACCAGCTTTCTAAAATGAAGAAAAACACATCCCAGTCTCACCCTAAGGCAGCTTGGTGAGTTGTCTATTGCCATGTAACAGGTTGTCCTCTGAAATTTACTGGCTTTATTTTCTCACCATTTTTCTTTGAGTCACGAATCTGAGTGGCACAGCTGGGTTCTCTGGCTCTGAATCTCTCACAGGCTGCAATCAAGATATTGGCTGGGGCTGCAGTCAGCTCGGCTCGAATGAATGGGGAAGCGTCTGCTTCCAGGATCACTCACGTGGTGTTGGGAGGATTCAGTTACTCACGGCTGTTGGATTGCAGGCCTCAGTTCCTCATGAGCTGGAGAGAGGCCACCTGGGTTCCTTGCCACGTGAGCCCCTCCATCACAACATGGTACCTGGCTTCACTGGAGTGAGCTGTTAAGAGGGCAGGAGAGAGGATGAGCAAGCTGGAAGTTAGTCTTTGTAACCTCATTTTGGAAATGACATCTCATCACTCTTGCCATCTTCAAGTAAAGTCACTAGGTCCAGCTCACCCTCAAGGGGAGGGAATCACACAGGGCTTGACTACCAGGAAGCAAGGGACCTTTCAGAGCCATGTTAGCAGCTGCCAACCACAGGAGCCTCAAATAAATGACACGTGGTAGAGGAAACCTAGTATCTTGGAAAAAAAAAATACAAACATCACTTTTAAAGTGTGTTCACATCTTTTCTTTCTTTTTTATTATTTTGGGCACCAGTGTCAGTTCACTGTCAAGATTTTACTCTTTAAAGGACTTTGAGTAGAGAGATTTATTGTCTCAGAATTGACTTGGCTCAAATCTTAAAAAAGTTAATTATGAAAGTCAGAAAGTAAAAAATGAATTTGTATGAAGATTCATCAGGAAACTGTTCAAACTTTATCCTAAAAGTTGAAGTGCTGTGTTTTTATAAGACTATAAAACATTCACACTAGGATGTAGGTTTCACAAGGACCATTTTATAAAAAACACTAGTAGATTAGGACTATAATAAAAATTCAGCTGGAATTTACTATTTTTATTGTATATAGATATCAGTTAAAAAATTTAGTACTTAATATTTTAGAACTTTTTGACCTATTTCTAGAGTTTTTATTTTCACGTTCGACTAAAATTGAGAATTTATTAAGCTACAGTGATTGAAAAGTTTAATGTACATATACAAATTATTGTGTGGATCAAAACATGTCCTACCTATACTTTTAGTTTTGGTTGCTGAGGCAATAGTACAGTCATTACAGAAGAACTTCAACAGATTACCTGTTTGCACAGTGGTGGGAGTGGTGGTTCTGAAGGTCCCCATTGTGCTTTTCTAGGCAATTGGCAGTAAGTAGGCTGAGGGTCACCAATTTCTGATGGTCCCAACCCCAGGCCCTTTTGGATTCATCTCTGCAAGGTGCCCTTGAGGAAGGAGGAAACCAAGACACCTCGAGTTTGTCCATCATCTGCCTTGGGGAAGTGCTTGTCTGGCTTGCACTTTCAGGGGCTTGGACTTTTGAGCAGTTTCTCACTCATTCATTGTCATCTTCAGTCCTGCTGAGTCAGGCTGTGCAAGGTTGGGTGCCAGATACCCCTTCTGCTGTGAGGAGGGGAGGGCATAATTGTCCTAGGTATCTAGGTCAGAGCTGCTACATGTGGCTCTGTGGAACCTGCGCAGCTGTACATGCAGGACTGGGTCAAGGACCTCATTCTGCTCCACTGGATCAGCTTTGAGTTCAAGCGATTTCCATGTCCAGTCTCTCTCTTATTTCCAGATCCAGAGGTCCTGATATTTTTAACTATTATTTTTACTTCTGCATAATATTTTCTGTTTATCATCTCTTCACCTTTTACACTATCTTTTTACCTTTTGTTATAGGAAATGTGTGCACTCATTTGGGGGAATGATTTTCAGCTCAGAAACTTCAGAAACAAGACTTTAAGCAAGATTCTAACATGTCTCAAACCAGGGGTTGGGAGGGGTGGGGTGGGAAGGATGATCAGTTATATTCAGAAGCCAGGAGCATGGTCAGCCTCTTCCCTGTATCTCAGCTGGCTCCAGTTTAGGATGGTTATTGTCCTCTAAACACAATTGTCTAGAAGCGAGCAGAGGGCAGCTCTCTAACACTTGGGTTGCATTGTCTTGAGGCCCTTTACATTGGATTTATGGAGGAACTGTGGAAACTCTTGGAAAAGAGGAAACTTACAGTTTCAACTGTTGAGATGCTCAGCTCAAACATACAAACACCGTACTGAACCCAAGTACCATACCACTCTTGCTTCAAACAGAAGTTTAGAAAAATTTCTTGGGGGAGGAGGTGTACTTAGCAATGCAAATTTTCCCTTTCAATTAAGTCTTTTAAATTTTCTGTACAAAAGATGTGTATTCCAAGTAGAACGTTATTTCTGGAACTTGACCCCTTGAACACGATTTTTGCTGGAGGAGTGCAATTAACCTGGACAAATCCCAGAGTTCCAAGGTCACCATTGTGTGTGAAGATGTACACGTATTTTATTCTTTTCTTTTTTTTTTGACTGCATTGGGTCTTCATTGCTGTGTGTGGGCTTTCTCTTTGTTTCGAGAAAGTTGTGGCGAGCAGGGGCTACTCTTTGTTGTGGTGTGCAGGCTTCTCATTGCTTCTCATTGCAGGTGGCTTCTCTTGTTGTGGAGTGTGGGTTCAGTAGTTGTGGCACACTGGCTCAGTAGCTGTGGTGCACGGGCTTAGTTGCTCTGAGGCTTGTGGGAACTTCCTGGACCAGGGGTCAAACCCGTGCCCCTGCATTGGTAGACAAATTCTTAACCAGTTTGCCACCAGGGAAGTCCCTGTACACATATTTTAAAACAGAATTTCTTAGTTTAACTTGGGACCCCTCTCCTTATTGGTCATTATTTTAGTAAAGGTTGAAGTCAGAACTTTCTCATCTTTGTTATCTTTACATCTTTTCACACATAAAATGTTCAGCATATGTTTAAATTCACTTGTATGCAGAAGCACATTATTATTGCTTTTACCTGAGAACTGACTTAGCAGGCGCTGAAGCATTTCTTAATTGCATTCTCATTTCCTCTCACCTCCAGAACCTCAGTAGCTATCATTTGTCCCTGGAGAGTTGCTGACCACCTGTTCCACCTGGAGCCCTAGGGGTCCTTGGCACCTCCCCCATTCCAGCCTGCCTTTTCAGATGTCTAATTGGGGGCCACCCCTTTGTGATCTGTAGCTTTTGGCTCAAATCTGACATTTCCTTCGTCTGGGCTCTCAACTCCCTTTGGAGATTCTTAGCTCTAGCTACTGTTTTGGCTCATGTAGAAGATTCTAGGAATTATGCCTTGGGCTCATTGCCCTTGGCTCAAACATCTTTTACTATACGAAAGGTCCAAATGGTTGGAGGCAGAGAAACAGTGAAGGAATTCCACTTGGCTAAGCTGCTCTCACAAAAATTCTCGCATTTCAGGCATGTTTTACTGATTGTTTCCTACTTTGGCGTTCTGATCTCAGACTAAAATCTGGCCATGCTAGTGAGCGTGGCATGCCTGTCACACTTCTGACACCAGTGGCGTACTTAAAATGGATTACAGGTCATCTGGCAGCGACCATGTTTGTGCTCCAAACTTCCATAAATTCCTGATTTATTTAGCCACAGATAGAGCTTATCATGGAAGTGAGGTGACTACACAGGGATGAAGTAGATGTGGTGTCTCGGCCTGACCTTTTCTGGCCTCTTGGTTCCCTTCATGGGGTGCATTTTTGCCAGTGACATCTTCAACACTGGCAGAATCCTGCTTATACACAGAAGCAGCCCAGTTTTTGCTATGCCACTGCATAGCATCTTGGAAGATCTTGTACTAAAAATATGAGCATCTGTTAAGAAACATTTACAAATATTTACAAATAGGTTCTTACGGTTCATGAAGCAAACTCAGCATCTGCAAGGCCACATCCTTTTCTGTAGGAAGAAAAAAGAGGCAATTTTATGGATGTAACAATTGAATATTGTATTAATAATGACACTGTGTATGTTTACGTTAGCATAAGAAGCAAAATGGAAGGTGACACTTTACAGAATAGGTATAGAGAGAAGTGGAATTGAGATCATAGATAAAGGGCATTTTGGCTTTAATTTGTAATATTCTATTTCATTTGAAACTTAAAATTTGTTAGTTGATAATTCTTGATAGAGAACATAGGTGTTAATTACACTTCTCTTTGTGATATTTCTGCGTTTAAGTTATTTCCTTAAAAAGTGATACCCTTGCAATTTAAGATTTGTTGCAAATTATAGGCATTTTAAACATATGAACTGTTCTTCAATCACTCTTTCAAAACAAATTGAGGCCCTATTTTCTATATGGAAAGCTGCCTTTCAGAGTCTGTAATGAGGATTCCTATGGGGAATTCTAAGACCCCTGCATCTGGTTAGAAGGAGCAAAAGAAAGAATTGCATTACAGATGTTGGGAGGCACGTGAGCATGAGTGATAGGAGCCCTGATGGAGGGGCTCCTTCTTAGGCATCAGTGTCCATCCACTTCTCATACCTCCTCCTCTCTCTCTCGGGGCTTCCATGGACAAATAGCAGAGATGCTTCCATGGGATAGCCTTTGGGTTTGCTTGAGGCCTGAGGAGGGCACATTTCACACAGAGGAATAATGTTGCACAGTCTTTTCAGTGTTTAGAGGTGCTGTGAACCTGGGCACAGTTTTCCCATCTGTAAAATGACCAGATGACTTCTTTTTTTCTTAAAGGCTGGAGTTCTGGTTCTGACATTAGGATTTTGATTGTTTCCCCTGAAAATCAGATCATTTGAGATCTTTGATAGAGGTTAAAATATGAAAAATCTCCCCTTTCCCGATGAATCAGTTTTGGTATTTTACACCATCCATAGTCTGTTCAAAAGGAATAAGTTGTGAAATCCCCAGTCTAGGAGATGAAACAAACAGAATCTGTTTTCCAGGATTGTTCGTTTCAAAAGGCAACGCCATAAGTCCAGATTAGAATATGACAGAAGGAATTTTCACTCTCCTGGGATGAAAATTTCTGAACCCAAAAGAGTATACAGAGGAGCAGAGCATTTGGCTCATGTTGGAATGGAAAGCAGAAAATACAAGGAGATGACAAGTCATTTTGTGAAATGATGGATGATAGGGGAATAATAATAGGGAACCAGATTTAAAAGTTATGAAAATCACAGGTGCGTTGGGGTGTGTCTGCAGAGCATGAAGGATTCAACGTGAATACCAGGGAAATAAATACAAGAGAGGAAAGGACTACCAAATAGGGAACACTGACACTATTGTGTACTTTAAAAACTTAAAATGAGCCAGACATTTCTCAAAGGCTTTACTAATCGTCACTTATAGAGTCTTCACAACAATCCTATAATGGTGGGTACAGTGATCAAAAATGAGGAACAGCATGGTTAAGCCCAAGGTTGCATAACTAGTGAGTGGTAGAGCCAAGGCTTGAACCTGAGCAATTTGCGGCTGGAATCTGCATTCTTAGCCACTGCTTCCTGCTCTCTCTCTGGTTTACTTTGTGCCGGGTGCTGTGCTAAGTTCACCCTTAGGGGGAAAGTTTAGGTCCTATTCGAAATTCCTGGGTGGAAAGCCTGCCTTCAGAATTTTCAGTGAGAATTCCTTTGGGGGAGTTCTAAGACTTCACTGAATTCTCATAATGATCTCATGAAGCAGGCACAACAATCCCATATATCAAATAAGAGAACTGGTTTTATGGAGGTTCAAGAGCTTGGCCACAGTCACACATGTAGTTGTCTCATTACAGAGTCCAGGTCCTTAAACACACGATGTTGACTTGAATGTTAGGAGACTTTTATGGCAGTAAAACGTGGGAGAGAGGGGCTGTGTTCCTAAGAAAGAAGCCCCATCTCCTCCCCAAATAAGTCTCAACCATCCCAGTCTCAAAAGAGGGTAATTCGTAGAGATGACCCTCATTTGTCCTGAAATATACATTGGGCCTCTAGATGTGGCCGATTGCACACTGGGGGCTCAGCAGCTGAAGGTGCCACACCCCCAGGAACTCGGATGGGATGAAGGATTCATCCCTGACGATGATCTTTGGACCTCTGAGTCTCCAGCAAACACAGCATTTTAGGAAAACACTTTTCGGCTGGACATAGTTGATTGAATTCATTTAATCCACGGGATAGTCACCCTGTGGATTTAAGAGAGATGATTATTATTTGAGTTTTACAAATGAGCGGCTGAAGCCTAAGCTATCGGGTTGGGACTGCCTTTGAGTTTGTAGGCTGTGCTGTCATCAGCTGTCGAACATCACAGACTTTGCAGTAAGACTTTGGTTCTGAAATATGACGGCCTGTGTAATTTTATCTCTGATTTTCCAAAGGCCCCAAATATTATACCTCCCTGTTGAATTTTTCATTGTGTGCCCTACAATAAAGAATGTGTAAATCCCCTCTCGGTTTCTGCTGTTGTGACTGAAGTTTTCAAGCTTGGTCCCTATTATGACCTTTTGGTAGTTCTTGGTTGTTTTTTCTCCTGAAATCAGGTCTGGGGCAGGCGGACCCATCTGGTCTGACATGAAGGAAAACCATAGTGGCTGAAAGTGCAGGCTCTGATCTAAGACTGGGTGGGCTCAATGCTGTGCTGCTTATAAACTGTATGACCTTGAACAAGTTATTTGAGCCCTCTGAGCCTCAATTTTATCATCTGTGAAATGAGGCTAATCATCGTAACTTGCTTTTAGGGTAGTTGTGAGAAATCAATGTGGTGATGTATGCAAACTGTTTAGCCTGGGGCTACGTTCATGGAAATTGCTCCATAAATGCCAACCATTCTTGGTGTTGATGCTGTGGCTGGAGAGTATTTCTGGAGCTCAGTGGAGCACAGAGTACATGGTGAGGGTGACCAGTTGTCCTGGTTTGTCCAGAATGGAGGTGTTTCCCAGGATGTGGGCAAACCAGGATGAGTTGGTCACTCTAATGCCCATCCCAGGCCACAAAGCTTTGTTCAGAGTGACCTCATTGCATATGCGTGTTGCATGTACAAATCATATTTATGTAGCAAATAAAAAAAGATTATCTGATATTTGACCTGCATTTGATAGATGTTACTGTAGGCAGAAATATAATAGCTTTTGTCAACTTCCAAAAAAAAAAAAAAAAAAAAAAATCACCACTAGAGGAGCTGTCTGGGGTCTCCTGGTGTATCTCTCTAGATCCTGACAGAAAAACAGAATTCAACTCCAATGTGTTGTGAGACTTTAACGAAGGGACTGCACATGGCTGGGGCTAAGGGAGCCCACAAGGGATGCTGAGACATCTAGAGACTAGGAACAGTCGGAGGTTATCAGTACCCTGTAATTTGCAAAGGGGCAAGGGGAGGAAATTGTGTTAATGGAGCCCTTCTTTGTACTGCTCTGAGTTCCAGAAGGTGCGAATCCTTTGCCCTCTGGTTCCGATGGTGTTTAGCAGATGGGGAGCCCTTGTGGGAGATTATTAGGCAGGAGGAGAGGGCTTGGGGTATTTATCCACTTCCCTTCTTGCCTCACTGCCTTCTGGTAGGGCTCTGTTCCTCAATGGCACACGTTCTCAAAGTGTGGTCCCTGGCCCAACAGCATCACCATCACCTGTGAACTTTTTATAAATGTAAATTTGGGGGATCCAACAGATCTGCTAAATCATAAACTCTGGGGGTGGGTAATCTGTGTTCTAACAAGCCCTCTAGGTGACTCTGGCACATGGGAAAATTTGAGAACCGCTGATCTAGGGAGCAGAGATATACCATTAATTTCATGTGGGGCATTTGGCCAGTTAAGTTCATTCTCTGGTTTGGAGGACCATTTCTGCCTCAGCCAAATGAGAGAGAGCTTTGTCATCTCTGTTCATAGCACTTGATCCTCTTAAATAATCTTTTTATTTATATGTTTATTTTCTGACTCTTTTCTGTTAGAATTAACGCTCCACGAGGGTCAGAACTTTGTTCTGTGCACTGCTGATCCCCTGTGCCCAGCACAGTTCCTGTACATGGTACTCGGTGTTGGTGAATAAATGGAGAGGAAGTGATTTCTAAGATCACTTTCAGCGATTTTAGTTTTAATGTGAAGATTGTGTGTTCTGTCTTATATAGTAATGGGTAGTTTATCCTAAATCTGTCAGTCTGAAATCTCAACCTACAATTCCATTTTTTTAAAAACGGAAAATAGTAATTGATGAATTAAAGAAAGAATATTTAAAACACCCTCTGTGTGCCAGGGACCATGGTACATGCAGTATGCACACATTCATTAATCTTCATAAAAGCTCGGTGAAATTGGACCACTATAAAGGAATGCTGTCTTGGTGAGGCTGTGTGACATACCCAAAGTCACATAGCTATTTTTAAAATTTTATTGAAGTATAGTTGATTTACAGTGTTATGTTTAATGTCTGCTGTACAAGCAAAATGACTCAGTGGTACATATATATATTCTTTTCCATCATGGTTTATCACAGGATATTGAATATAGTTCCTGCGCTATACAGCAGGACCTTGTTGTTCACACAGCTATTAACTGGCCAAACCCAGCTTTCAGTCAAGCTGTGTTCACTTCCAGGCCCGTATCGTTTCAGTTTCAGAGCTTTGCAAGATTCAAAAAAATCTGCTGACGTGCAAAGGTCGGTGTAAAAGACCGTGTAAAAGAATAGTTTGCCTTGAAATTTGTTTCGTCTTGGGTCCTTCAACATGTGGTAGAGAGGATAGGCTTTGACGTCGGAAAGACCTGAATCGAAATCCCTGCTCTTGCCACTTAATGTTTGTGTGTCCTTGGGTGAGTTACTGTACCTCTCTGAGCCTAGATTCCCCAATCCATCAATAGGGAATAATTCTACAAGCCTGGCAAGGGTGGTTGAGACCACTTAAGATGATGCATATAAAATACCTGGCAAGTGGTAATAGCAATGGTGGTTTCTAAGAATTTTTTGAGAGCTGGTAATTCACGTATAAATGGTGATAATTTGATGGGTGGATTCATTAGGAAAAACCAATTATGTGACTTGAACTTGCATCAGTCTCTGGAGATAGTCTCATTCCCATCAGGACTGCCTGAGATCCCTAATCATTTTGCTTACTTGCTGAATGTCCTTGGACAAATTAGTTAACCTCTCTGAGCCTTAAATGTCTTTATTCCAAAATGGGGGATGATAGTACCTATCTCATTAGACAGTGATGAGCGTCACGTGAAATGACATATGTATGGTGGCGAATAGTGTGAAAATTATCATTGTTAAATGAGAATTTCTTCTGCGTATCAAATATGTCCATGGTCTCGTTACTGTTGAATTTTAGACATGCAGACACATCTGTGCACGTGGGTAGGCATCATGTAAGGTCCTATGGAGAAATAGTAAGTGGTAACTATCCACCAGGCATTGTGTAAGAACTCCTTTCTCTTCCCAAATCCTATTTAGAAGCCTCACCTTCTAGTGTGATGTCAAGAATTTGGAAAGAAGCTGAAGAGTCTCTGGGCTACCCAATAGATGTTAAACCCACACACAGCTTCTGTTCTGAGGGAGAGCCCCTAGACTCTCATCCGGTGGCTGTAGCTCTTCCTGTACCTATGATTTTAACAAGTTTGTATATGATTGCAAGCCCAGAGGGTTTAGAAGGAGGAAGACTGGATGCTTCAGGGAGATATGCTTGCGATGCTGGTTAATAAAAGGATTGATGGACTGATTGCTAGAGAGGAGCAGGAGAACTATAAGCAGCAGCAGTGAGATCTCAATAAACTCAGTAACTGAAGAAGTATCATGTGGGCAGAGAACGCTACCCTCCTCTGAAGGCCCTGAAGGCTGCACCTCAAGATGCTGTGGCAGTCACGGCAATGATGTCAGGATACAAAACTAAACAAAAAAATTTTTTTTAATCCTAAGAATTAACAAACACCCCAAATGCTGTCACTTTAAAACAAAATGATGTCAGGAGAAAGAAATAAGTGTGGGTTCTGAGTATAATAACTGACCTCTTTATGGATAACCTTGAGTTATAAGAAAAGGCTAAATTGTTTTCTTTAACCCCATGATTTTACTTTGTAATGTTTTCTGCAGTATTTTTAGGCATGTTATTCCATTTTAATCCTTGCTTTTAATAAGTACAACCACCTTTTTGCAGATAAGAGGTTGAATCTTAGATGCAACAAAGGACCAACCCAAGGTTGCACAGGTGCTGAGGGCTGGGACAAGGCTTGAAACCTGCTGTTTAGATTTTCAACCTGTGATGTGCACCATGGCCCTATTCTACCATATGGAAGGAAGGGAAGTTTGTAGAACATTTTAATATTATTTTATTTTTACTTTTTTAAGGTTTTTTTTTTTTTAAATACATCTTTATTGGAGTATAACTGCTTTACACTGTTGTGTTAGTTTCTGCTGTACAACAAAGTGAATGAGCTAGTAGAACATTTTAAAAAACTTTGTAGACACAGCTCTTCAGGTGTCTGCTGTGGTGGTTAGTGTGATGCCTTCTGCCTAATGAACCCTAGATTTAAGTATTTAGTAAACTGAATTAAAGAGCATACCTTAGCTGTCTGGAAAGTTGTGATATTGCAAAGGCAAGTTTCCTTAGGAGCAGCTGGAATGAAGGCATTGTGAGAGGGGGTAGGAGGAAATACATAAAGAGGAGCACAGGCAAAAAGAGAGGGGGCGGCGGGGGGGTGGGGGTGGGCAGAGGGCCTGGAATAGCATTGAGAGGCCAGTGGAGGAACAGGGCACGTGGTGTTTCCTTGGAGGAGTATGCTGCTGCTTTTCCTCCGATTTTGATTTTGCTTGACCTGACTCTTCAGGGAAGCAAGTTTACAGCCTAAGGCTCTTAGTTAAAGACAACCTTTATTTGGCGTGAGAAGTTTGTGCTAGCATGGGGAAAATTGCTGCGGACTAGAGATTTTGATAACAAACAAGGAGACAGTAGCCACGGAAGGATACCCCACCTCTGGCTTCCTCTGATGCCAGTTCTATCCAAACGGTCTGGGAGGCCTGTGGCTCGGAACCACCTAGCTCCAGTCCTGGTGTGAGGCAGGCCGGGCTGAGTGCCGTTATCCTTTCTTCCTGGACCCAGAGGTGGCCATGCCATGCCTTGAGTTTCCTCTTTGTCACTTGCATCGAAGAGGAAGGTTTGGCAAATGATGTCCCTTTGTTGGAGGAAAGGTATCAACATGTGTTTAATGTAGCGATTCTTCGAAAGAAATCAGTGTCTATTCTTTTAAGTTCGTGAAAACTTCGTGCAGTGCAGTTGGAGGTGTATGGAGAGTGGACAGCATGTGCCTTCTGTATTAGGATGACTTGAGAAATGCAAACTGACGTAGACCTAGTGTTCGTTAACTACTGCTGCCTGAAAAATTACCATGAAGTTAGCCACTGAAAACAACACTTAGTGAGCCACTTCAGCCACTGAGAATGACATTTGTTACCACATAGTTTCTGTGGGTCAGGAGTCTGGGCACAGCGGGGCTGGGTCCTCTGGCTCAGGGCCTTTCATGCGGCTGCCATCCAGACATCAGCCAGGGCCGTGGTTTCATCTGAAGACTTGACTGTGAACGATTTCTAAGCTCATGTAGTTGTTGGCAGCATTCAGGTTTTTGTTTTTTGTTTTTTTTTTTAATTTATTTCATTGAAGTATAGTTGATTTACAATATTGTGTTAGTTTCTGGGGTACAGCAAGGTGATTCAGTTTTATATATATATTTATATGTAATAGTTTGCATTTCCTAACCTCAAACTCCCAATCCATCCCCTCCTCCCCACCGCCCTTAGCAACCACGAGTTTTTTTTCTCTGTGAGTCTGTTTCTGTTTTGTAAATAAGTTCATTTGTGTCATATTTTAGATTCCACACATAAGTGATATCATATGGTATTTGTCTTTCTCTGAATTACTTAGTATGATAATCTCTAGGTCCATCCATGTTACTGCAAATAGCATTATTTCATTCTTTTTTATGGCTGAGTAGTATTCCATTGTATATATGTACCACATCTTCTTTATCCATTCATCTGTCGATGGACATTTAGGTAGTTTCCATGTCTTGGCTCTTGTGAATGGTGCTGGTATGAACATTGGGGTGCGTGTATCTTTTCCAGTTAGAGTTTTTGTTTTTTCTGGATATATGCCCAGGAGCGGGGTTGCTGGATCATATGGTAACTCTATTTTTAGGTTTTTAAGGAAACTTCATACTGTTCTCTGTAGTGGCAGCACCAATTTCCATTCCCACCAACATTGTAAGAGGGTTCCCTTTTCTCCACATCCTCTCTAGCATTTATTATTTGTTGACTTTTTAATGATGGCCATTTTGACCGGTGTGAGGTGGTACCTCATTGTAGTTTTGATTTGCATTTCTCTAATAATTAGCGATGTTGAGCATGTTCTCACGTGCCTATTGGCCATCTGTAGGAAGCATTCAGTTTTTTCTGGCTGCCAGACTTCCCCGTGGGCTCTTTGGTCAGAGGCCACTCTTAGTTCCCTGGGACATGAGCCTCTCCAACACAGTGGCCTGCTTCATCTCCCCAGCAGGGGAGAGAGTCACAGTCTTACATACCTAATTGCAGCAATGACATCTCATCATATTCTGTTGGTTAGAAGTTAGTTGCCACTCCTGCCCACACTGAAGGGGAGGAGATTATATGAAAGCATAGTACTGGGAAATGAGGATCATTGGGGACCATCTTGGAGTCTGCCTGCCATAGACCCACATCTCAAACCATCTCCCCCTTTTTTTGGTATTCTTCAGAGCCTTGCCACAAAAGGCTTTGCTTCTATGGGCATGGCAGGGATTGAAATTTAAGTAAGAGACTGAAAGAGGGGGATGGAAAATTCTGTTTGTGTTTGACCTGGTTACTTATACACCTTGATTGACCTATCCAGGGTCTTACAGGGGGCTTGAAATATGTGATTTCCTTTCACCTTCACTGATAACCCTGAGAAGTAGGCAGATGCGGGAACTAGGATTTATAAACAAGCTTGAATCTTGTCTGAGCTTGCAAGGGTTGAGAGGCGTTGGATTTTGAAGAGGTCAGGAGGTGTCAGGAGGAAAGGCTTTACTAGGGTTGATAACATGGGGTGCTTTCTCTCTGCTGGGGCAGGGTTAGCTGGAGTTGGGCCGTGGGCTAAGTCAAATATCAGGACGCCAAGTACAACCTCCATATAGGTATGAAGGTCAGGCCCCAGAGAGGATGTTGGAAGTCAGGACTCGGGAGGGGTGGCACACGATAAACGCAGTGAAGCCGAAAAGGGTCAAGTCTCTTGAGAGCCTTTCCTTTCATATAAGTAAGAATTAGGGGGGAAACGCTATGCTTGTCTTCATTGTTCGTTCATGCCCCTCCAGTGTTGAACTTGGACTTTATGAAACCAGGTGAAGCCACTGTTTTCATGTCTGCCAAGCACGAGGCTGGTCTTTCTCTTCTGCCACCTTTGCCTGCACAGCTGTGATTGAATTTTTTTCTGTTTTCTCTAACATTATAAAAATGAGCGGAAAATGGAAATGTGAAAATGCAGGTACTCACGGTGATATGTTTGAGGCAAAGATGGAGGCTGGTAGAGGTAAAGGCAGTGTTGACTGTTTCGCTTCCTTTGTTACCGGTCAGAGGATTTCCGTTGTGAAAGGAAATCAGATGAAGCCCACGTGTGAACTGCTGGAAATGTGTCCTCCAACATCGTGGCTCAAACAAAGGCCGTGTTTCGCGATGGAGGAAAATAGGGAAATCTTTAAAATTATGGACTGAAAATCAGCGTTAAAGAGAAAAAAAGCTTCAGTGATTCAGGTACAGAGAAAATCAACAGATTCATAGAGTTTTTGATGGGAAGATGGTCCGCTGCAGACTCCTTAATCAAGAGGACAGCGTTCAGCTTCCTATTGATACATTTTTCCAAGAAAGTTGATGACACCGTCAGAATCGCCACACAGCTGCCAAAGTAATTTTTTAAAAACATAAATCAGACTATGTCCCTCTTCTCTTTCAAATCGCGTCACTCGCATTTAGAATAAAGCCCCCAACCCAAACTACTGCTTTTTGCCTTTAAAATCGGGCTCCTGAGACTGTTTCTAATCCCCTCCCCCACTGTTGCCACTGCCATTACTTGGCTGAGTCTAGCCTGGGGGTCACCAAGCTTCATCCCATGGGCCAAATCTGGCCTGCTGCCTGTTTGTGTGTGTGGCCTAAGAATGTTTTTTATATCTTTAATGGTTGATAACAAATCAGAAGAAGGATAGCATTTGGTGACACCTGGCAATTGTATGGAATTCAAACTTCAATGTCCATAAAGAAGTTATTTTGGAACACAGCTCTGCCCATTTGTTTGCAAATTGTCTTTGGCAACTTTTGTGCTGCGGTGATGGAGTTGAGTAGTTGCAAGGGAAACTGAAGCCCTGCAAAGGCTCAAGTAATTGCTGTTTGGACCTTTATAGAAAAGGTCGGCTGACTCCTGCTCTAGCCACATTGGCCTTCTTTCTTTTCTCAAACAGTCATAATCTGTGCCCACCTCAGGGCCTTTGCTCTTGCTGTTCTTTCTACTTGGGATGCTTCTTTTCACCCTCCGCTCAAGTATCACTCCTGTACTTTCTGTCCACTTTAGCTTGAATATGTTGATGTATTAATAGTATCGACTATCTCAAAGTATTTATTTATTTACTTATTCATTTGTTTCTCCCTCTTGAGTGTAAGCTCTTGGAGAGGGCAGTTCTGTCGTGCTCACTACTTAGGAAGCGCCTGGCACATACTGGGTGCTCTATAAATGTTTGTTGACCGGCTACACGAATGAACGGAAATCGATCCTGAATCTGCAGTCTGATCCCCTGCTTCATCTGTGCCAGTGCATCCTTCTCCCCAACACAAACTCATTTTTTCCTTCATATGAAATGTCATCTTCAGTAAGCTGAGATAATTGGAAGTTGAGATAAGACATCACAAAATTAAATTTATTGTTTGTAATTTATTTTAAAATATTTTCACTAATCCTGAATAATCAGGAGTACATTGTAGACACGGAGTAAAGAAACGAAACATTGACACCATAATTAAAATTTCATAATTTTTAAACTCTCTCCCCACAGACAACCTCCTCTACTCCACTCTTGCAGCATATAAGGGTCTGTATATTCTAAACTTTCAATTTGCAACTAATTTTTAGGAGCACATTTTCTACAAGAGAAAATGTGGAATGGATGTGTTTCTTCCTCCTCCTCTCCCCCTCCTTTTTATACAAACATAAGGACACACAGGTGAGATAGATGTACTGTGGGTGGACATCCTTGGATGGCATTTCCCCGAGGACACTAGTCCAGTGCAGGAGCCACAGAACCGTAACATAATATGTAAGAACTAGCTACTGCCTTACACATACAGCCTGCTCTTCACCTCGTGCTAGCATAGCATGGACTATGAGAACACTCTGATGCAATCAATGGCGAATGTGATTTGGGTTGTGGACTGGAATGTCACAAAGCCAGCACTCTCTGTCTCAGTTGTTGACCACAGATGTTTATTTTGGAGACTCAAAAGCTGCTAAGAGGCTGCTGTTCATGGCAAACCTTAGGAGGCAGGGCTGTGGTACCTGGCAGGGCATCCTTGATGCTGTCAAATGTAGGTCTCAGTTCTCTCCCCAGCCAGTTCCTTTGGTCTCCCAGTGTTTGCCAGGCTCCCTCTCTGGGTCACCCACTGGAGCTCCATCAGCAGGGGAGACACATAGGACCATTCCTGCCTCAAGGAGCTTACTGCCTGATTTGAGGAAGTAGATGAACATGTTTGCGATCACGGTACAGAGACAGTAGATGTAGGATGCTGTTGCAGGGGGCAACCTGGGGAACAGCTCACTTGGTTGGAGCCAGGGATGGTTTCTGGTAGGCAGTGATGCTTGGCTATGGGGTAGTGAGGCGGGCGAGGGCGTGGGAGAACTGCAGGTCATCACGAAAAGCCAAGCCCTTTGGTGTGGTGGGAGCCATGGGAGGCTGAGCTAGTGTGGTAGGAGGGAAGGGGAGGGGCGAGAGGTAGCCCCGTGACCTGATCCAAAGGCTTGACTCCTTGCTGCTCCTGGAGTCAAGGACCGTGGAGACCCCTGTCCGTAGGGAGCCAGTGTTATATTTGCCAGGGGTCACTGAGCTCGTTTTGGGCATTGCCAGTTATGTGCTTTGGTGATTCGGAGGAGGACAGCATAGAATAGCTTTTGCTTCTACAGAAAGCTGTTACTGTTCTTGCTTTTTGTGCATCTGTTAACAGAGCAAAGCCTTTGGGGCCAGACACTGGCTTTGCCATACTACAACATTTCTGACCCTGGGAAGTTACTGAGTCTAGCTCTGCCTCAGTTTCTTCATCTTTTAAAAGGGCATAATTATAAAACCCATCTCATAGGATTGTTCTGAGAATTAAGTTAGTTAATACATATAGAAGGCATATAGGAAGCACACATCCAGTGCTACCTATTACTCCTATTTGTTTTAGTGAAACCCCCCTCCCTCAAATGTGTACCATGCTTGTTTAATTACATCTTCCTGCTTCCCGCCCTCCAGTTTCAATTGCAGGGATCACCGTATTAGCATGGTAATGCCGCAGTAATAATCCACTGAGCTGATGTAAATAAGGAACATCTGTGCAATATTTATGACCCATAAAACACGGTTATACTCTAAAATGTTGTTCTAATCCCAAGTAGGTCATCGCAGTGGTCCATGATCAGAGGACCCTCCTGGGGCCCTGGGCTCTCTTTGCTGAGGTCTGTGCCAGCCAGCCCAGATGGGGGACAGGCAGTGCCACATGGCAGTTGGCGAAAATTAGGCTCCTGAGGGTTTTTTTGCCCATCAGAGCAAAAAATGAGTTATCTTTTTTGCAGGAAAAATGAGATAAAGGTGCTTTTTAAAATCCAGAACAGCCAGCTTTCAGTTGTGTGCATGGGTTTGAACACTTGCCGGACTGTACAGGAGATATTTTAAATCCCAGCTCGGTTCCCTGACATTCAGTGTGTTTCTGTCACACGTGTTACCGGTTTTGCTTGGGTGTTCTGGAAACTCTGAGTCAAATCTGCAGCCCAATCTTAGTCATAATGTATGAGGTCACAATGGGTGATTTTTGTAAAAACCTGTCTTGCCTTTGATCTTGATTTTCTTCCATTTATTCTGGTGTTCTTACTTATATTCTCATTGGATTGTATGTGATTTTTATCAGCTAACCTTTAAATTCTTTAATGAACACGTCAGGGTAACAGTAAGCTCTTCCTCCTGCTTGTCACTTGATAGGTTCGTAGAGTCTGCAAACTCATTTCCATGATTGGCTAAGAAAAGCACAAGCAGAAAGACAGATCTCTTAAGTGCCCAAGTTCAGTTCCGTGTAGTGTACACAGAGCTTGGCCAACTTGTTTTACAAAGGATCAGAGAAGCAGAGACAGTATGTAGCTGAATGGGCATGGCTGTGTTCCAATAAAACTTTATTTAGAAAAACAAGCAGCTCAGGCCGGAGTTTTCTGATCCCTGGGTTATTGGAACATACATACAGAAAATTTCCTAGTCACTAAGTATCCACCTCGACACATTGGCATCATAAGATGATACTCCCATGAAACCACCACAGAGGCCAGGGAGTTAGAACAGGACCAGGGTCTTAAAGTCTCCCCATACCTCTTTCCATGTATCACCCCCCTTCCACCGCAGAGATAACCAGTGACTTCTAAACATAAGAAGTAAATTTTGCATTACATTAAATCCTGCATATGAGAACACCATAGATTAAAAAAATAATTATTCTCAAGAGGCAGACGTGATACATGGTCAGCTCTTCTGCTGACTGGCTTTATCATCATGCTCCATTGATTGGTAAGCCCTTCGACTTTCAGTTCTTTTACCTGTAAAATGGGGATATTAATGCTTGTGTCGGGAGCTGTATGAAAAATCAATCAGATGCCACACTCAGGGTCTTGAATGCAGTCCTGTGTCCAGAAACTACTCAAGTCAATTTCTCATCAACGAAATCACCTTTTCCACACCGGCGGACACCTCTTTGGGACTGTCGCTAACTCTAAATAGAGAGGAATTCTGAATCAGCTGGACTTATTTGTGTGTCCGTCGCCAAGCCCGGTCAGCCTCAAGCATGGTCAGCTTCTTTCAGTTTTATTCTGGCTGTTGGATGCCTCCGTGAGGCCTCCGTTGGTGCTTTCCCAGAGCATCAAACAAATAGCCGTTGTGGGGGTTTCCTGGCGCTGTGACCTCCCCGCTCATTTGCATTCTGGTGGCTTCTTGTTCACACATGAGCACTTGTCTCCCGGGCCCAAGTCCGGCTCGGCTGTATGGGCTGGTGGGTGGCACCGGGCAGGCCCACTTCCTGCGGGGGTCCTTTCAAGATTGGTCTTTTTCGGGGGAGGGGTGGGCAGAAGGGATTGGCTCCTTTTTGGGTCAACTTGCCAGGGCCTCTTGCCAGCAGCCCAGCAAGTACCCACGACGGTGCTGAGTATATTCGGGTTATGCCTGACTCTGGCTTCACCAGTTTGCTTTGGAGATAAAAGGTCCCGATGAGGTGGGTGCAAGCAAGAGTGGCAACAGAAGTTAAACGTACCTTGAGGACATGAATGGCCATCTTTGCTCTCAAAGCCCCTCCACTCCCTCCATCCAGAAAGGGGTATTGAGAGAGATCATTATCCACGTTGGAGAGCCCATTATGGGGAGGGAGTGCTTTGTAGCCAGAGAGCAAGGCCATAAAACCGAAAATGCTCTCTTGAAAGGGCCTCCGTGGCCTGTGAGGAAGCCAGCTTTTCCCTTTTTGTGTGAAGGGAGTAATGGAGAGAAGAAGAAAGAGAGAAAGGAAACAGAAATTCTTCGGGCCAGACATCACGCCAGGGGCTTTGACAAGCCCGATTTTGTAAAATCCTCAAGCCAACTCTGAGAGGCAGCAATTATTATTCACCTCCCGTTTTATAGATGAAAAACAGGCCTGGAGAAGTTGGGCGGACTGTCCCAGTGTCTGCAGCGAAGCCATGTGAGTGGTGATACTGGGGCAGATGCTGAGGTGTGTCCCGCCCACAACCTGCGCCCCAGCCGACTTTTGTGCATCTCTTTCTCCAAAGCCAGACGTTAATGCCCCCCCTCCACCTGCAGGCAGCTCTCACCCAGTGACTGACAGGAGTTGGTGTATCAGTATCTCAGCTCCCCCTCCCTCTGGTGGGATAGCCAAGTGTTCTACTCTGGATCCCAGAGTGTCGGGTGGGATTCACTTCCAGCTGCCCACACTGGTCAGTTACATGATAACACACTCCATATTGGCTTCTTTCCTTCCATTTCTCATGTCCCCACTCCTTCACCAATGTTTCTTAGGATGACTTTCCAAATAACTATTTGTTCTGTAATCCTCCTGGTCATGAGATCTGCTCTAGGGGTCCCCAAGCTAAGTCTAATACTACTAATAATAACAATTACAACGTGATAATTATCACTGATGTTTAATGAGCAGTTCCTAAGTCCCAGGTGCTGTGCTCAGCTGTTTCCATGGGTCTTGTCACTAACTGGTTCCTAACAAACCCATGAGGTGGGTGTTGTTACCATTTTACAAGTGAGGGGACGGAGGTTCAGAGAGATAGAGTGACTTGTCCAAGTCACACAGCTAAAGAGTCACACCCTTAACAGAGCCGGGATCCCTCTTTTGGGTTTTCTGATCACGTGTCCATTGCCCTTCCCAACAGGCTGACTGTTTTTATACAGGTTTTCCTTGGTAACACTTGGATTGTCAAGGGATGGAAGTGTTTGAGGAGGTGCCTATTTGGTATTACAAAGTGCCTGCTCCCTTCTACCTATAGATCAGCTCTGGGTGAACTGACAGGGGGCGGACGGACGCGGGTCTCTTGTTTCTTTTTTCCTTAGCATGTTCCATCCATACAGTGTACTTTATTATATTTCTTCTTTACTGTCTGTTTCCATCTCCCACCCCCAGTAAGATGTAAACCCCAGAGGACAGGGATTTGGGTCTTTTTTTATTGCTGTGTCCCAGTGACCGAGAAAGATGCCTGACATTCAAGCATAGGTGTTGAATGAAGAGGCAAGAGGTTTCTGGTGATGGATTCACCCCACCCAGCCCACCGCCTCTGCGTGAATCCTGGCCAGGGAGCTCATCAGGGTAGGTGCACCCCTCCTCTAACCGTAAAAGGTTCAGCGAGGAGCCCCCATTGCAAGCCAGGCAAGGAAGCCACTGCAGCTGGTATCTCCTGATCATCTCAGACACAACACTCTGCCTGTAGCCACTTTTTCCATTGGGTGATCAGGGGCTGATAAGCACTGGAAACTGGTAAGAACATGGCATTCTTGGCATTTAAAGAGTCTGTATGTGTTAATCCTCCCTCCACCACTCAAGTTGGTATTGAGTTTAAGCCAACCATTCACTCTCCTGCCCTGGAAATCATGGCAGGAATTTCTCAGGTCTCTGGTGGTGCCCAGGGAGAAAACTTTGTTCTGATTCAGATTCTTATAGCAAGGTGCCAGCTAGTCATCGCTCTCTGTCCCTCTCTCCCATCCAGCCATCTGTCCATCTGTTCTTCTCTCCACCCATCTATCATTTGAGGTCCTTGAACTCAGAGTCCTGGATTCCAGTTCTGGTCTGTCCTTAACTTCCTGGGAAACCACAGGAAACCATTTCCTTTATTCAGGTCTCAGTGTCCTCATCTGTAGAATGGGTGTTGCTGAGGACCCTCTGTGTCTGGAACTCCTAATTCTGACCTGCTGTTATGTGCAGTCTCGATGCAAGTGGAGCTGTTCACGTGTTCCTGTTGCCAGGGTCGACCAGGAAATGAGGCATATGACCTTCCAGATGCCAGAAGCAAATAGAGAAGCGCCAGCACTCCCTGTGTCTTTCTGAGCCTCAGTGAAGTTCATTGTCGCTTGGGAGTGGTGTGGATAGTGTGCCAAGGAGCCAGGTGAAATGATGAACAGGTTTCAGAGTGGTGGAGGGAAGTTCTCAATGGAGGAATGCTGGGAACAGGGCTAATTTTTGTAAAGAGAGGAACTTGACAAGTGACTTAGCTCTCTTCACGTAGGTGGAAGGGTCTTGTGTGTAGGGTTCAGGCTGCTAATTTCTGAAGAGTAAGAAATCAATTTGTATCGTTAGAGGGAGTTAAACAGTTTTGAGGAATACTGTTTTAGGAGAGTATTGACAACTTTAACAGTTTGGTGTTTCCTTCCCCCAAAGACGTGAGGATATAGAAGGTAGGGGAATTTTCTCACCTGGAAGGAACTTGCTGCAGTTCTCTTTTCTGGGGGAGGGATAGAGCCATGTCCAGAAGTTTCTCCACAAGCCACCTAATTCTGAAAGGTTGACTTTGGTCCCTCATCTTTGTTGGGGTAGAGTGGTTTAGGGCATCTGGGTCTTGAGGTAGGAATAGGAGTTTTCCCTTGTGAAGGGCAGGAGAATTGGAGGTGAGGGAATTAAGCAGAGATGCAGAATCCTGAGTCAGCACAGCAGGTTTAGGGACCTCTGGAAGCTGGTGAGACTGGCAAGAGGATGTGAAGGGGGTGTGGTGGGGGAACAGACTGGAGATGTGGCAGGGCCCTGTTACCGGGTGACACCAAGGGGTTCTGAGGACAGTGGGAAGCCATTGACAGGTTCAGAGTAGGAGAATGACATAATTCCCTTTGCTCTTGAAATAATTACTCTCATGGTTGGTAAAGGGATGAATCAGAAAAGACAAGCCCAGAATCAGGGATATAAGGGAGGAGTGAATAGAATAGTTCAGATTAAGGCTTGTCAAGTTGAGCTAAAAGCAGCTCTGTGTGTGTGTGTGTGTGTGTGTACATTGTGATAATTGATGAGGAAGTAAATTTGAGGTTACATTATGACTGAGCAGATGTTGAGGGAAAGGAGTGGTCTGGGGTACCTTCCTAGGACCCTTAATGCAGGATATAGATGGTAGCAGGAGAACGTTCTGCTGTTGCCTACTCAGCATTAATTCTCCCTTTCCTTCTCCTAGTTACACCTAGATTTTTATTTACTTTCCCTAGGAATGAATCTCACTCCCAACAACCTCACCCCCATCTCCCAATCTGTGAGCTGGTCTTAGCCAATTAGAGTTAATCCAACCTTTCTAGGTTCAGTGATTGGCTCAGGACTGGGTTCTTGAACCAGTTAGCGCAAACATTGGGCACAGCAATTGGTGAATACGTGGGCATATGACCCCATCTGGGCCAATGAGGAGACCTAGGGGAAGCCAGTCCCGCCTCTGCCTCTGGATGTAACTGTTCACTGTGGGTCTGAGAAGTGACTAGTGGTTCTGGAAGCTAAGGGCTTTCATTTAGATGCCTCAAGGCCAAATTTCAGGCCATTTGGTTTTGCTGTTGCTTCTCAGTGCATATTTGTTTATATGTGTTTGTTTAAAACACTATGTTTTAACCTGAAGGCAGAGAACCAAGCTTTATACAGACACATTCACATTCTTTTTTAGTTGAAAAAAAAGGTAAAACACAAAAATACAATCCATCCACAGTTCTTTCACTTTATCTGAATCATATACAATAAGAAGTAGAAGTTGCTATCTCCCTAGGCCACTGGCTTTTCCACTTCAGCGTATGCAGGGCTCATTTTCTGCTGGATGTTTACCCTTTCTGACTTTTTCCTGTGGGTATACAGACACATCTGTATGCAAACACACATGCATACTTTTCACACATTTCAGTCATGCTATACACGTTGGTCTCCAAACTCAAGATTCTTAGTTTCATGGAGAGGAATGGTCAGAGGGATGATTATCTGTGTGTCTTCAACATACTTTGCCCCCAGTGTTTCTTCTGTCTTTATGTATCTGTTGGCAACTGACTTCACCATATACTTTGTCCTCATGTTTGCCCCTGGGTAAATGCCCCTTAGTCTTCAGACAGTGAAGTATCTGAATTTCATCTGAGCCTTCCTCTAAATTCTTTTGGCCGGTACATGACAGACTAATAGGGAACTAGGGAGAAGATAAAACCTGGTTGAAAGGTGAAAATGGGGAACAAGTTAGTAAAAAAAAAAAAAATCAGGGAAATGTTTAAGTAATACAATCTCCATTTCAGGTTTTGGAATTGAATGCCAAGTGCAGAATGTGAGATGGGACATTTTCAGAGCTTGGGAGAAGTTTGATATATAGTATGTAATTAAGAGGCTGAGGAGAGTGCCATTTTTTATATCCTCCACTTGTCACTTGTGCGGATTTGATTTCAAATATGATTTTTGAGGTTACAAGGGTAATTAATTGTATGGTCTCTTCCAGGAACTATCATTCACCTGAGTAACATCCTTTAAATTGATAGACCCAGAGAAAGAGCAGGTGAAGGGAAATACAAGAGACTGTGCATTTATTCGGTTAACAGATATTTTGTGATGTACCTACTGTGTGTGGTACACCTTGCTGCTCAGAGAGGAAGATATAGTGGAGATGGCAGGGCCTTGAGGGGACAGAGAAGGCAAAAGCATAGGCTCAGCTCCACTGGGATAGATCTGTGGTCCCAGGTCAGGACCAGATAGATGCCTGACTGGGCTCTGTCACTTGAATGGGACTAATTCATATATTTTATTTTTCTTATTTAGTTATAGATTATTTTAAACAAGTAAGATCAGCTCATTTAAGAAAGTGAAGATATTAGAGAAAAAAGGAGCAAAAATGGTATCTGCCATCTAAGTGATCCTACTATACTGTCAGCCACTTTAGTATTTTAGTAAGTTTTCTTCCAATCTTTTTTAAATTGAATTTTAGTTGGTTTAGAATGTTGTGTTAGCTCCAGGTGTACAGCACAGTGATTCAGTCATATATATGTATGTGTACATATATATGTGTATATATGTGTATGTATAATTTTTCAGAGTCTTTTCCCTTATAGGTTATTAAAAAATGAGTATACTTCCCTGTGCTATAAAGTAGATCCTTGGCCTACTCTTTTTTTTTTTCTTTCTTTCTTTTTTTTTGTAAGAACTTTTATTGAGATACAGTTAACAGAAAATAAATTGCATATATTTAGAGTGTACAATTTGGTATGTTTTTTCTTATTAGTAATGTATATGTGGCACCCCAGTCTCCCAATTCATCCCACCCCAACCCTCCTCACTTTCCCCACTTGGTGTCCAGATGTTTGTTCTCTATATCTGTGTCTCTATTTCTGACTTGCAAACCGGTTGACTTGTACAATTGTTCTATATTCCGCATATATGTGTTAATAATCGATATTTGTTTTTCTCTTTCTGACTCACTTCACTCTGTATGACAGTCTCTAGGTCCATCCATGTCTCTACAAAAGTCCCCGTTTCATTGCTTTTTACAGCTGAGTAATATTCCATTGTGTATATATACCACATCTTTTTTATCCATTCATCTGTTGATGGACATTTAGGTTGCTTCCATGTCCTGGCTATTGTAAATAGTGCTGCAGTGAACATTGGGGTGCATGTGTCTTTTTAAATCATGGTGTTCTCTGGATATATGCCCAGGAGTGGGACTGCTGGGTCATATGGTAACTCTCTTTTTAGTTTTGCAAGGAACCTCCATACTGTTCTCCATAGTGGCTGTATCAGTTTACATTCCTACCAACAGTGCAAGAGCGTTCCCTTTTCTCCACACCCTCTCTAGCATTTACTGGTTGTAGATTTTCTGATGATGCCCATTCTAACTGGTGTGAGGTGATACCTCATTGTGGTTTTGATTTGCATTTCTCTAATAATTAGTGATGTTGAGCAGCTTTTCATGTGCCTCTTGGCCATCCATATGTCTTTTTTGGAGAAATGCCTATTTAGGTCTTCTGCCCATTTTTTGATTGGGTTGTTTGTTTTTTTGATATTGAGCTGGGTGAACTGTATATATTTTGGAGATTAATCCTTTGTCTGTTGATTCGTTTGCAAATATTTTCTCCCATTCTGAGGGTTGCTTGGCCTACTCTTAAAATGTGCTTGTCAGCTTATTTAGTCTTTGAGCCTGTGGTTAAACTCAAACACGAGACAGAGGCTTTTCCTGAGCAGTTCCCATATTTGATGAAACTGTTGTTTCCATGATAAGGGATGGATTCAGAATGAAACCTTTAAACTTCATCCACATGTCACTATAAAAGGAAGCGTCAAATCCTTCCCACCTTCCTGGCTCTGGAATGTGGCTTGTTCCAGCAGCTGGGTTTGCTGAGGTCATCTTTCTCCATCTTCAGGTGACTCAGGAGTCTATTAATACTTTCTAATCTCACTAGTCTTCTGGTTCTTGGTACCTTAACTTTGATGCATCTGTGGGTTGAATGGAGTGTGTCTTTAATTAGAAAAGTAAGAGTATGTGTATGTGCTTTGTTTATTCAGACCTGGAGAAGAGTTCCTGGATTCAATTCTTAGTTCTCAGAGTTATTAGAACTCTCTGAGACGCAGTTTTCTCATCGGCAGAGTTCTTGTAGTTTCTTCATTAGCTCTCCTTGTTAGAAGCTTTCTGTTCCTATGCAAATAATGAACATGGGTTTGATCCCTGGTCCAGGAAGATCCCATGTGCCGCAGAGCAGCTAGGCCCGTGTGCCACAACTACTGAGCCTGCGCTGTAGAGCCTGTGAGCCACAACTACTGAGCCAACATGCCGCAACTACTGAAGCCCGCGAGCCTAGAGCCTGTACTCTGCAACAGGAGAAGCTACCGCAATGAGAAGCCTGCGCACCGCAACAAAGAGTAGCCCCCCCATAGCTGCAACTAGAGAAAGCCCACGTGCAGCAATGAAGACCCAACACAGGCAATAATTTAAATAAATTTATTTAAAAAAATACAGCAGCAGTAAATAAGGGTTATGATTTACGCTGTTACAGCAAGAACCTCCTAACGCTTGATGTGTGTACTGCCCAAGTGAGACTGCATTAGGTCCTTTTACGTGTACTATCTCATTTAATGCTGCACAATGAGTGAGGTGGTATGACCCCCACTTTACAGAAGCTGTGTGAGGTTTGATCACTTGCTCGAGCACTTGCCAAGCTTCCTTGTCCATCACTTCCACTCCAGTGTGGGCTGTGCTTTCCCAGTTCATGGAGGTGTTATTGCCCTCTACCTCAGGCCTCCCTGGATCGTGCCTTGCCCATAGTAGGTCCTTTGTAATTACCTTTCTTGATAATGGTAATTTGAAGCTGGCTTTTCTCCAATGGGTAGAATTAGCCTACTGGAAACAGTTTTTCAAGGCATGTAATGAGCCTTTTTAAACCTGAATGACATGACAAAGTTTATTTTGTCAAAATACAAAACAAAGGCAAATACTTACTAATTTTTACTTTATTAAAATGTAATGCACAGGGGCATATTTTTAGAAATGATAAATCATTTTGTTCACAAAGGAATCTTGGAGAAAGAAATGTACCACATTAAAAAATTATCCTATTCTATAATTGCACAAACCAAATATGTGTGTTATTTGTAATTACACTGGTAATATATGTAATTACATGAGAAAACAATTAAGGCAAAGTACATTCCAGGCAAACATGAATCAACATGTTTTCCTTTTCTCTAGTTCCTCTGCAGCATTAATTTGTCTTGGAAAAGTAAGAATATCACACAGACATTGAAAAAAAACCCATCCTTGACCTACCTTAGGCACTTTAACGATTTCTCAAGCAGGAGATACTGATGTTTTGCAATCTCGGAGGTGAGGGTGAAACCCATCTTACTTCTTCACTCTGCCTTTTCTTCTTTTTTTGCTTATGAAAAAGGTAGCAGACGGTACATTTTTGAGGCATGCTATAACTACACCACCACTGCACCTGCGCCTCCAGAGTGGTTCTGCTGTGGGTAATTTCTTCCTGAAAAAACCAACCCACATATTCTTTATTCCTTCTGCAAAAAAATAGCTAGTCTGGTTTGGGCATAATGATCCATTGTTTGGAAATGGACTTTCTTTTTAAGAAATTCAGGGCTTGTGTAGAACATAATTTAAGTCTCTGATGTCTGGGGGGTTATTAATTGAATCGTTCCTTCATCAGACAATTATAGAGCTCCTGCTGTGTGTATCAGCTGCTGTGCTGGTTTCTGGGGTTACAGAGAGGAAAGTTTCCTGTTCTATGTAGATACAGTCTGGTCTGGTGAGTGAAAGACACATAAGCAAGTATGATGTGGTACGGAAAGTGCTGAGAACCACATGACAAGAACCAGGAGACTCTGAGGAAGAGGAGTCCAGAAGGCCTCACAGAAGGGTCGTGGGTTTGGAAGGAATATATAGGAATTAATGTGATGGTACCTTTTGCCCCAGGGATGGGATGGACGGTTGGTGGGAATGCATGCCAGTGGGGTGATGGATGCCCTAGGGCAGTGGGATGTGAATGGTTGAGGCACGTTCAAAAACTCATCTCTGTGGAGTTGAGAATGAAGGTCAGGTGTGAGGGTGTGACAGGAGTTGAGGTTAAACATGGAGGTAGATAGTACCTCCCAGCCTGGAGGTGTGCAGACATCGTCTGTAATCTGCATTTAGGTCACTCTTACGGACTTTTTTTTAAATTAAAGTATAGTTGACTTGCAATATTTTGTTAGTTTCTGGTGTACAGCAAAGTGATTCAGTTATATACAGGTATATTTTTTCGATTCTTTTCCATTATAGTTTGTTACAAGATGTTGACTATACTTCCCAGTGCTATACAGTAAATCCTTATTGTTTTTCTATTTTATATATAGTAATGTGTATCTGTTAATCCCATACTTCTAATTGATTCTTTCCCCCTTTGGTAACCGTAAGTTTGTTTTCTGTGTCTGTGAGTCTGTTTCTGTTTTGTAAATAAGTTCATTTGCATTGTTTTTTAGATTCCACAGGTAAGTGATATATAATATTTATCTTTCTCTGAATCACTTCACTTAGTATGATAATCTCTAGGCCTATCCACATTGCAGCAAATGGCATTGTTTCATTCTTTTTAAGAGTAATATTCCTCTGTGTGTGTGTGTGCATGTGTATTCATACCACATCTTTATCAGTTCCCCTGTTGATGGAAACTTAGGTTGCTTCCATGTCTTGGTTGTTGTAAATAGTGCTGCTGTGAACATTGGGGTGCTTGTATCTTTTCCAGTTAGCAAACTCATGAATTTTTATCACGGCTTCTCTGCAGCTACTGCACATAGAGCCCTTGCTTTGCTGGAGATCTTTTGTGGATTTAATCTCTTGTCCTGGGTTATAATCTGTGATGTCTAATCCCATGGGAGGAGGTGCCAAGGGTGAGAATGCTAAGGTCTGTGGCCTGGCTTTGGCTTTCACCAGATTCTCCTTTCATCTGCAGGCTCCTTGGTGTTCTGTCCGCAAACAGAGGTGGAGGGATGGCACTGCTCTGGGAGGAGTATTTTGTAGACACCTAGCAGCTTTGGGCTCTGCAGGCGTGTGGTGTAGAAGGAAGACGCTTAGGAATATACAGAGAAGCAGAATGCAAAGTGGCCTTGCTTCCTGCTTCTCCCATCCCCTTTCACTTCTCACCAAATTCTCCTATGTAGACTTAAAATGTTAGCAAACCAGAGACATTGGGATGCATTATTTTTTTTTAACTTTTTATTTTATATTGGAGTATAGCTGATTAACAGTGTTGTGACAGTTTCAGGTGCACAGCAAAGGGACTCAGCCATGCATATACATGTATCCATTCCCCCTCAAACTCCCCTCCCATCCAGGCTGCCACATAACATTGAGCAGAGTTCCCTGTGCTGTATAGTAGGTCCTTGTTGGTTATCCATTTTAAATGTAGCAGTGTGTACGTGTCGATCTGTGGAATGCATTATTGAATCCTACCTCTGTCGGTCAGGATATAAATGTCGCTTAATTCCTTCGTGTGCTCAGCAAACATTTACAGAGCGCCAGGCTCTGTGCTTGGTCTCACATCTCTACCATTAAGAAGTTCCCAGCCTCGTGGGGAGGTGGAATGAATTGTTGAGGGATTTCTGACTGAAGGATGTGTAAGTTGATATGATGATGATGAAGGTGATGATTTGGAAGGAATATGTAGGCATTATTTCCATGGGTACCTCTTACCCTGGGGATGGTGTGGAGGGCTGGTGAGAATGCATGGCAGGCAGGGGTGATGGATGTGCTGGCATTTATTGAGTTTCTGTTGTGCACGAAGATTATCTTGTGCCTGTTCTGGGAGGGGTGTACTATTGTCTCCCATTTCGCTGGCAAGGAAACGGAGGCATGAGGGGTTTTTGGTAAGTGGAGGAGGAAGAATTCAGACCCAGGGTAGTTACGAGTTGATGGGCACACAGGAGGATGTAGTCAGTTTCACCTGGGAGGCTTTCCTTTCTCAGAGCTGGTGCCTCTTTAGTGAGTCCTGAAGGAGAAATGCCCAGAGGGAAAACCTGGGGCGGAGTGTGCTTAGCTCAGGGAAAGCTGGAATGAGTTATTGATGCTTCAGTGGAAGGCGAAGGGGCATCAGATTGGAGTCAGAGAGGTTCTGCTGGGCCACTGTGGGAGGGTCTAGGGCGCTGCTCAAGGATGCTCCATCTTCCTGTTAGGGGATTTCACTTGACCTGTGAACACAGTCTAGGCCTCCTGACAGTTGGGGCCATTTGAGAAGTCCTGTTTAGAAGCACTCATGAGGCAGGGTCAACAGAGGCAGGTCCAGGAGGTTTTGTAAAAGTGTGCATGATGGAAGGAATGCTTTTAAAAAAAGAATACAACATTTTAAATACAAAATCAGACATAGGGCCTTGAAGCGAACCAGTGTACTCAAGGGATCCTGAAGTGTCAGCTTTGTTGGCATCATGTAAATCCGCCCCACACAGTCTTTTTCATTGATGTTTGCTTATTTCTACACTAATGCAGAATAACAATGATTCATGGTTTTTTGGTTTTGTTTTGCTTTTGTTGTCTTTAGTCCAGAACTGAGGACCAGTCATTAATTTTGTCATGACATCCACCATATTTGGAGGGTGGCCTAACTACAGTCTCTTTCCCAGATGTCTCCTAGGACTGGCTGCACAGTTGTGGCTACTCTGAACACAGCATCATCTTATACATGCAGATATAGCCTCCTTGTACATCTATTTTTTTTCATTGCAGAAGGTCTAGAGATGGTTGATATTCAGGACATAATTCCCCAAGTGTTCCTGCCTTGCTAAATTTCAGTTTGTATGTCTTTCGTCAAATATTTGGCTTAGCTGGGGCTGGTTGGCATATTGTGTTAGCTCAAAGTGATTTATTGTCTCAGTGTCATCTATTCAATACAGAGAGGTAATATTTAGTGTGTCAGTGGGGATTATGTTGTAATCTCAAGAAAAATATAGGAAGTTGGGTAGAGAAAAAAAATCCACGGAGAAGAACCAAGCAGTTATTAAAATAGACTTTTCTAATAATATATGTTCATTCGTGGAGAGTTACATCCACAACTTCATTTCTCATCAAAAAGTCTCAAAGAGCCAATTTCCAATAGTTCTTCTTCTTTTCAGTTGAATATTTGGGGGTCTTTTGAAGTGATATCATAAAATAGATTGAAAATGAAGTCCTATAAATGATCTTTAATCAACAGGCTCTGTTGCTTTATGGAACAGAAAACAGTGAACAAAAGACTATGATTTTAATTCAAGGAAAGAGGGCTATTTATGTTAAGTCTTTCTGCAGAATGGCAGAAGTAATTTATTCAGTTATAATTAGACACATTGTAAAATGGACCATTGTGAAGAGAGTGATTCTCACTGGCTTCTGTGAGTTGGGGAAGGTTCTTCTGTATGATTCTCTGCTATCTGGCCGTAGATCCCGGTGCTAGAAATTAATCTATGAACCAGGGCAGAACCAGAGAAAAATGGGAACTGAAACTGTTTGTGTTCCCTTTTTCATCCTGAAAATGGGTTTCCTTTCCTTCTGTCTCGATAAGAAACTCCTACAGCAAGTATTTCAATAAGAGAATTGTTTGAGTATGAGATGGAGAAGACCTGGATTAACAGTAGGTAGTGGAAGAAGTCTCAAGGTGTTCAGTCAAGGGGAAATTATTTGTGCATCTTTAGTAAACCATGGCAACTTAAAAAAAAACCCCATGTTATTTGGGATAGTATTAATAGAAGTATAGGGATTAGACCATTGGAGGTGATCGATAGGTGGAAATTCTTGTCTTCTTTCAACAAGTATTAATAGAGGGCTTCTTATGGGTCAGGAATAAGGGAGACATTGGTCAACAACATAGGCATGTTTCCTTGGGGATTGGAGAATTCAGAAGGAGGTAGATAAATGGAGAGATAATTACAAAACAGCAAGAGAAACTGAGAGAAGTCCAGCATTGCGTGTAGAAGCAGGGAGTAGGGATGAAGCAAGGAAACAGCATTTGCATTGGCTCAGAAGTGAGCCAGCATGACACTTCAGAGGGGTAAAATGTTCACTGTGGTTGGAGCATAGATTTGGAGGGTGCTGTGGAGTTAGAGGTAAGGCCAAAGAGGTAAACAGGCAGGTCTTGCAGAGAAATGCAGACCATGGGAGTAAGTTATGATTATATCTTGAGAGCAATGGGAGCCACTAATGATTTAAGCAGTGATGTGTTGTGCCCAGCTCTGCCTTTTAAAAGCATCACTTCTACTTCTATGCCAGTAAAATGGATGGAGAGGGAAAGATGGTGGAATGTACATAACTTAGGAAACATCTTTTTTTTTTTTTTTAATTAATTAATTAATTAATTAATTTATTTTTTGGGGGGGTACACCAGGTTCAATCATCCGTTTTTATACACATATCCCCATCTTCCCTCCCTTCCTTGACGCCCCCCCCCAAGCCCCCCCCCACCCTCCCCGCCCCAGTCCTCAAAGGCATCTTCCATCCTCGAGTTGGACTCCCTTTGTTATACAACAACTTCCCACTGACTGTTTTACAGTTGGTAGTATATATATGTCTGTGTTACTCTCTCGCTTCGTCTCAGTTTCCCCTTCACCCCCCGCCCCCTCCCATACCTCGAGTACTCCAGTCCATTCTCTGTATCTGCATCCTTGTTCTGGTCACTGAGTCCAACAGTACCATTTTTAGATTCCGTATATGTGAGTTAGCATACAATATTTGTCCTTCTCTTTCTGACTTACTTCACTCTGTATGACAGACTGTAGTTCTATCCACCTCATTACATATAGCTCCATCTCATCCCTTTTTATAGCTGAGTAATATTCCATTGTATATATATGCCACATCTTCTGTATCCATTCATTTGTTGATGGGCATTTCGGTTGCTTCCATGTCCTGGCTATTGTAAATAGTGCTGCAATAAACATTATGGTACAAGTTTCTTTTGGGATTATGGTTTTCTTTGGGTATATGCCCAGTAGTGGGATTACTGGATCATATGGTAGTTCTATTTGTAGTTTTTTAAGGAACCTCCAAATTGTTTTCCATAGTGGCTGTACCAATTTACAGTCCCACCAACAGTGCAGGAGAGTTCCTTTTTCTCCACACCCTCTCCAACATTTGTTGTTTCCAGACTTTGTGATGATGGCCATTCTGATCGGTGTGAGGTGATACCTCATTGTGGCTTAGACTTGCATTTCTCTGATGATTAGTGATGTGGAGCATCTTTTCATGTGTGTGTTGGCCATCTGTATGTCTTTTTTGAAGAAATGTCTATTTAGGTCTTCCACCCATTTGTGGATTGGGTTATTTGCTTTTTTGGTATTAAGCTTCATGAGCTGCTTGTATATTTTGGAGGTTAATCCTTTGTCTGTTGTTTCATAGGCAATTATTTTTTCCCACTCTGAGGGTTGCCTTTTAGTCTTGTTTATGGTTTCTTTCGCTATGCAAAAGCTTTTAAGTTTCATGAGGTCCCATTCATTTATTCTTGATTTTATTTCCATGATTCTAGGAGGTGGGTCAAAAAGGATGGCGCTTTGATGGATGTCATATAGTGTTCTGCCTATGTTTTCCTCTAGGAGTTTGATAGTGTCTGGCCTTACATGTAGGTCTTTAATCCATTTGGAGTTTACTTTTGTGTATGGTGTTAGGAAGTGTTCTAATTTCATTCTTTTGCATGTTGCTGCCCAGTTCTCCCAGCACCACTTATGGAAGAGGCTGTCTTTTTTCCATTGTATATTCTTGCCTCCTTTGTCAAAGATAAGGTGCCCATATGTGTTTGGGCTTACTTCTGAGTTCTCTATTCTATTCCATTGATCTTCCTTTCTATTTTTGTACCAGTACCATACTGTCTTGATCACTATGGCCTTGTAGTATAGTTTGAAGTCAGGAAGCCTGATTCCACCAACTCCATTTTTCCTTCTCAAGATTGCTTTGGCTATTCGGGGTCTTTTGCGAGGAAACATCTTTGAGAGAGAGAGAATGGTGGCCTTAACTGGAGTCATGGCAGTGAGGATGGAGGGCACTAGGTGAATGGATCTGAGAACCAGTGAGTAGGGAGAAACAATAGCAGTGATTACCTGGTTGCTTGAGGAGAGAGAATGAAAGTTGATGCCCAGCTGGAAACTGGATAGGATACATCCTCCAATGCACAGTGTTTGAATGTTAGGGGAACAAGATCACAAGATCAGATTTGTGTGTATTCAGAGAGGGAATGCCCATAAGGTATTGCAGTGGGGGTGTCTGACAAGCAGTTGAGTATTTGAGTCTGAAATTTGAAGAGAGGCTGGAATTTTAGGTCTTGGAGCCATTGGCACAGAGATGATCATTGAATCCTGGGAGTGATAGATACCTGTGTGGTGGAAATGTGGGAAGAACTGAGAACTGCAACACCAACATGGTTGATTGGAGATGTGGTATCCTGTTGTGGTCCCTTGCTCTGGACAGCTGTAGATGGCAGAACCAGAGCCCCAAAAATTCTAGTAGGCAGATTATCACTTAGCAGTAGGTAGGACTTGATTACAAATGCTCGGAACTGCTTGGGTCCCTTGGAAGGTGCTGAGTTTCCTGTTTCCAGATATATTCAAGCAGAACCCCATGACCACTTGCCCAGGATTCTATAGAAGGCATCCATGCATCAGGTGACTTCTAGATTCCAGCCCGGTCGAATTCCTCCAATCAGTCAGATTGCCATTTTGATTGGAGGTGCCTGTGGCAAGATCCTTATGTTCAGCTTGCTGTCTGTCTGCCTCCTTTGGTGATCATGTCTTCCAAAAGTCTGTGTAGATTTCATAATCATCCCATCTGCCACGCTCCTTCTTGGAACCCCAGTTCCCTTCCCCTCTGTCTCTGCATTGAGCCCAACACCCGAACAAATCCAGCTCTTTTTATTCTCTCCCTTTTATCAGGTGACTGATGCTCCTGGAGGAAAATTCCTTAAATCATAAAAACGTGTCCTCTATAGATGTATGGTACCCTGCCTCATTTGGACATGCAGGTTGGCTCTGTAACTTTTCCCGGGGTCTGGTCAGCTTTTTCCCAGTCTCCCCTGTAGCCTGCCATGTCCTTCTTCATTTTCGGCAAAGGTCTCTTCTCCTTACAGAGAACATTTCAGCCATCAGATGGGAGCCGCCTTCACTCTGATGCTCTCTGGGCTGCTGGCATCTGAAGTCCCCACAGGGCACGATACCCCACCTGCTTTGTAAAACTTCCCCTGCCTGGAAACGTGAATTTCAAGAGTGCAACCCTAACTTACAAGACTGACCAAGTGTTTGAAGAAACAGTGCGCTTTATGCTGAGCCCTGCTTTCCCTCTGGGAGTCAGAAATTTTAGAATGTGCTAGGGAGAGGGTGCGTCCATGGCCAGCTCCCAGCAAAACCATTGGACACTGAGTCTATAAAGAACCTTCCTCATGGACAGCACTTCACACACGTTGTCACGTGCACCCTTAGTGACTCCACTGGGAGAGGACCCTGGGAGTTTGTACTTGGTTTCCTCCAGACTTCACCCCATGCCCCATTTTCCTTTGCTGATTTACTTGGTCTCCTTTTGCTGTAATAAATCATAGCCATGAGGACTTCCTAGGTGACCAGTGGTTAAGAATCTGCCTGCCAGTGCAGGGGACACGGGTTCAATCCCTGCCCCAGGAGGATACCGTATGCCGCGGAGCAACTAAGCCCATGTGCCACAGTGTTGTGCTTGCGCCACAACTATTGAGCCCATGTACCACAACTACTGAAGCCTGTGCGCCTAGAGCCTGTGCTCTGCAACAAGAGAAGCCACGGCAGTGAGGAGCCCGTGTACCACAACGAAGAGTAGCCCCGCCTCACCGCAACTAGAGAAAGCCCATGTGCAGCAACGAAGACCCAACGCAACCAATAAATTAATTAATTAATTAATTTAAAAAAGTTAGAATAAATCATAGCCGTGAGTATGACTGTCTGCTGAGTCCTCCAGCGTTGAACCATCAAACCCAGGGGTGATATTGAAGACCCCTGAGACACCTTCCTACCAGCATGTATACATGCTCAGCTAACTCATCTTAGCAAAGGAAGAAATGAGCAGAAAACCATGCCTCTCCCTTGACCTCAGGTCTTCCCCCCAGCGACGCCCCACAGCCAATGCTACTGACCTGTCGCCCCTCCTCCTCTGGCATCTTTGGCCTGGGGTGTCTCTGGAAGCTCTTTCCTTTCCAGCCGCCTCTGTGGGCTTGCCCTCTTGGTTGCAGTTGATGGGGTCCCATCCCAGGTTCACTTCTCCCTGTCTCCTTTGCACATGCCAGTGGTTCTTGGTGAGCTGAGGTGGGGAAATTGCATGGGGAATCTTTGCAAGCTGATGTGCCCGGTTCCTGCCTTGGGAGGCAGACCAGAATCTCTAGGGACAGGAGTCTACACAAAGCTTGCCAAGGAGTTTGGCCTAGATTTTGCCTCTTAATTGAGAGTTGTCACTAGGTGACATCGCCCACACCCAATACCTTTACGTGACAGGACCTCCTAAATCTGCGCCTCCAGTCCAGACTCCTCTTCTGAGATTTGGACACAAACCAGAACAGGCCCTGCCTACTCTTCCCCATTCCTCTCATTGCCCCCTTTGTCCAGGCTGGCACCTCTTGGACCCCATCTCCATCTCCACATTGGCCACAGTGACCTTTCTACGTGAGTGTGATCCCGTCACCCTGCTTCTTAAAAACTCTTAAGCATCTCCTCGGGGCTGTCACTCTGGGCCTGGCACTTGGGCCCTTGGTGAGTTTTTGGTGAATGAATGAGTGAATGCACGAACGTGTAAGTGTTAGATTTTATTCAAGTGCCGAGATGAACCCCATGAGCCCTTTAGGCAGATCAAGAGCCAGAGCTGAGATTTAGAGCCAGTGAGCTGTTGAATTTATATTAGATCAATTTGCTGAAGACTCTGGGAAGTCGAAAGGAGGAGGGGGAACAGAATTGAGTGTCATGCGGCTTTGTCTAAGAGTCATAAGAAGAGAAAGGTGGAGGGGACTGTTGAGAATAGCTCACAGTGGGGTGGGGAGGGGAGGCTTCTCATCCCGCGGGGAACCCTTCAGTGCGCCACAGGGCCCCCTTCTTACTGGGAGAAGAGGAGTTCTCGCTAAGGCAGGATCTCCCAGAAGGTGTGCTGCTCCTGGTTTGAATCTGGCTCTGTCACATGCTGGCTGTGTGCTCCTGGACAAATTCTCTGTGCCTCAGTTTACTTATTTGTGAAGTGGAGATCATGGTGTCTACCTCCAGGGGTACTCATGGGAGTCTTTGAGAAAATGTGTCTGTAGCTAAAGAAAATGTGATCATAAAAGCTAGGTGCAATCTTTGTTGACAGTGTGTGGAGGCAGCAGTGCTGGCATTAGCCACCGTGATCGGGTGGGCACTGTACCTGACACTGAGCATCACCGCCCCTCCAGCCCCTCAGGTGGAGTCTAGTACATAAGAGGTGCTCAGCAGAAGTCACTACAGGGACTTTGTGGTCTGGATGCTAATTATGTAACGTAGGTGGTTGACTGGCTGGCAGTGTCTGCCATGTGGTTGATATGTAACAAATTGTAGCTATCGCTCTTATGTACTGGGAAATACAAAAAGTGCTTGTGATAGGGGTTTGTTTTCTTTTGTAGAGGGGAAGCAGCATGATTCCCGTGTCTTTAATGGAACCACATGTATGCACGTGCTTTTCTTTCATCAGGTAGGACTGTTTTCCTAGCAGGGATACTGCTAGTGAGCCCCCGGGACTCACCCCTCTTTGGGGAGAGAATGGGGCCAAGACCTGTCTGTTTCCAGCGAGGGTGCGGAGAACACACAGTTCTGCCATCTTTAGAATTTCAAATCTGGCCCGGGGTGCAGCTCTGTGCCTCGTGGCCACGCGTGTTCCTTTTCCCTTCAGTGCTGGCTTAGGGCCTTGGTCTTCCTTCCAGCCACCTGCTCACGTCTATCATTTGTGTTTGGCTGGTCAAGTTCTTTGAAAACTTTGGGCCTGATTTGCTGTTTCAAGGTCTTCTCCACGCAACCCTGGGCCCTTCAGGTGCCTGGGGCTTGGGCACAGGTGGTTTTGTTTGCATCCTTCCAGCAATCCTTTACGTTGGTCCTGCCATCTCTGTCGGCACGGGAGAGAAGGGATGGCATGTAGAATTGCAACAGCTCGCTTTGAGAGCTGAGGTTAAGCTTGAGGCTTTTGTACCTCATGTTGGGTGATCTGTCCTCTGTGCCATGGTTACCTTGAGGAGAGCCCTTCAGAGTCCGCCACATCTGGAGGAAGGGTTCCCTGAACGCTGACTTCTGGGTGACTTGGAGCAGTTCTATGGATACCTGACTGTTGTTGGCCTTGGATGTCTCTCCAGTGGTTGCTTTTATGTGGATCTTGTTTCAAGAAACTGTTCTAGGAATAGAGTCCGTGCAGTTGAAAGCAGCTCTGTATTTCGAAGTCTTACACAAATATTTGAAGTTTGATGAGTTTAAACCATTGATGTGGTCATTTGTAAAAATGGCTGTCAGTTCTCCCCTTACCTGTATCCAGGCACTTGCAGTGAGGTTATAGCTCCTCCCATGAAAAGGAGGAGTCTGTTTTTCCACTCTTTGAAGCTGGGCCTGGTCATGTGAGTCATTTTGGCTAATGAGATGGTAGTAAATGTGACACAGGCTGAGGTCTGAAAAGTACCTGTGCGTTGGTGTGTGTTCTCTTCTGCTCCTGGGATCCCTGCTGCTGCCTCTAGGTGAGGAAGCCCATGCTAGCTTGCTGGATAATGACACACCTGTGACCCAGTTGCCTCCACCATCCTGGTTAAGCTGGAATCGAAGCATCCTAGCTGAGCAGCTTCTGATCCCTGATGCATGATTGAGTCTGGGCTAGATCAGGAGAAGAACTACCCAGCCAAGCCCAGATCAAAGTCCTGCCCCACAGGCTTGGGGTAAGTAAATTTTGGTGGTTTGAAGCCACTAAATTTGGGGCACAGTTTGTTATATAGGGAAAGCTAACTATCTAATTGATAGAGTTAAATTAATCACCAGTAATTTTTTTTTTTCTTAGCCAAAAGGATTTGAGGAAAAAATTGCAAGTGAATTTGCTACAGGATTTCTTAAAAGGTAACTCTTTATCAGAGGTCGTGACATATCACCCAGTTTATCAGCCCGGAATTTGTACTGAAGTTTTGCAGGACACATGTGGCTTTTGAGTATGAATTTCTAAGTTTGAAGAGAATTTTTGACCTGAGTGTGAGTCCAAATAAGTGACCTCACCAGACACCAGGGTTAGTTGTGTCTGAGAATTCATGATCCAAGAAGTAAGAAATTTAGCCAGAAATATCCTGAGCATAGCTCTGGCAGTTGGGAGTAATTGACTGAAAACTATAAACTGCTTGGATTCAGCATTGTAAAAGATAATTTCACACACGGTGGTTCTGTAAGGGTATTAAATCTCAGAAAAGTAAACTGGATTAAGAAGGCCTACTGAATATGAAACACTGAATGGAGGCATTAATAACCAAAAGTGTGGCTGAAATTGAGCAACAACAGATTCAAAGAGAAGCAGATGAAATGAAGTCGGATGAGTTCCAATTTGGATCTAATATTCTATAACCAGATGATCTCATCCCATTGTATTAATGAAGTAAAGACAAGCACACTGTATACTGCACACATCACACACACACACACACACCCACCCACCCACCCACCCACCTACCTACCCACCTACCTACCCACCCACCTACCTACCTACCTCAGAGAAGGTAGTTCCACTTCTAGGAATTCTACTTCATGAATTGTGTGTGTGTGTGTGTGTGTGTGTGTGTGTGTGTGTGTTGATGTGCGGGAAATGTATATAATAGGATGTTTACTGAAACTTTCCTGGTACTTGTAAAAGATCAGACATAATATAAATGTCTTTACTATGGAATGCTATTAAAGAGAAAGAATAAGATCTCCAAGCATTAATATTGAATGAGATCCAGGCATGGAACTTTGCAAAAAAGCATACAACTGAGAAAAGCATAGAACTTTGTCTAGTGGTTTAGCAGTTGTATAACAAAAGGACACACATGTGCACTTATTTGTATATACATCATAGACTTATATGCATAGCTTACCACCAGAGGGAAATGCAAGAAAGTGCTAAAGGTCAGTGCCTGGGGTGGGAACCGGGTGGCCTACGGTCAGGGGTAGGAGGGAGATTTCATTGTATACTCTTTTGTGTTTACTTTTCACTATACTTCTGGATATTTTCACAGAAGTCTTCCAAAGTACATTTAGAATATTGCTCCTGTTCTGTGTTGAGCCCCTTGGAGGCTTTTGTGTCCTCATCCTGCCGTGAGTCCATGGCACTCTGATCCCTGGAGGTGGCAGGGGAAGTGGAGGAGGTGGCGAGGCCAGCTTTGAAATCTTTCTGGCTTCTGGGCTTGGTGTGGCCATTTTCACGTGGAAATTTTTTTTCTTTTTCTAAATTAATTTGTTGGCTGCATTGGGTCTTCGTTGCTGTGCGGGCTTTCTCTAGTTGAGGTGAGCGGGGTTACTCTTCATTGCGGTGCATGTGCTTCTCATTGTGGTGGCTTCTCTTGTGGAGCACGGGCTCTCTAGGCACGTGGGCCTCAGTAGTTGTGGCACATGGGCTTAGTTGCTTCGCGGTGTGTGGGATCTTCCCGGACCAGGGCTCGAACCCATGTCCCCTGCGTTGGCAGGCAGATTCTTAACCCGTGCGCCACCAGGGAAGTGTGGCCGTTTTTGAGCTTGGACCACCTTGGATGGTTTGCGCTTGGATTCCTCATCTATGGGCCTGGTGAGGAAGACCATGCTCTCCCATCCTGGGAGTATGCAATGAAGAAAGCGTGTGTTCTGTGTCTGGTTCACCCTCAGGCTCCCCCAGCACTGCCTCCTGTGGGCCGCAGCTGCTGAGTCTTTGTGGTGGGGGTCTCCACACCCATGTGGGCTCAGGTGGGATACTGAGTGAGGCCACAGTGTCTCGGTGGGGCCTCTCTGAGCAGTATCACCTCTCAGGTTCTCCCTGTTCTGTGATTCTGATCCAGGAGAAATCACAGACCCAGAAGCTGAGGAGTGCAGAGGGGTGCCGGAAAAATACCATGGTTCCTTGTAAGCAAAAAGAGAGAACATAAGAGTTTAAAAATAATTGCATGGGGAGAAAGACATGAGAAAAAAAGGTCAGAGAGACAAAGGAGCCAGGATATCAATGAGTTCGCGGGATCCAGCTGAGTTCCTTAGTAGCATCACTGGCAAAGCAACATCTCTTGCCGTCCCACTGCATCCCTCTATTAGATTAAATGGATTTATTTTAGAGGAAATTGGCATTGGAGTTAGTGAAGTACGGTGGGTGACTTTTCTCACGGCTTAAGGGTAGAATCTCTGCAGTGATCACATGGTGGAAGGGACTTGATGAATAACTGATCTGAATTGCGAGTTTCACAAATGCCTGAGTTTGTGCCCAGAGAGGCTGAATGGCTCTCCCATGGTCACGCAGGAAGGAAGTGGGGAGCCAGGACTGGGGCTCCTCGGTGTGTCTGCTGCCCATTCTCGGGTCTTGCTGCTTTGCATGAGAGTGGCTCTGTGTCCACCTGGTGGTGGCCTGGGTTGTGTTGACGTAACTCTGGCACGTGATAGCAGTGGTGATGGAAAGGCGTGGCCGTGAGGCTGTGTGGGGCTGTGACTGGGGACAGGGCATGGGACTGGGATGGGAAAGGAAGGGAAGGGGGATCCACTTGGACTGAGCCTGTGGATGGGGGGTAGAGCAGGAGAAGGTGCTAGTGCCCCCATCCCAGATGAGGGGGCTCTGTGGCCTGCACAGAAGGTGAATGACAGCAGCAAGGACTCATCTGCGGAGGGGCCCTCCCTGACCCCAGTAGTACAGCTCAGGGATTTCACGTCCGTAGGTCCTCACAGGGCACCCCTGGGGTAGACTATTGTCTGTTTACAAATGAGGAAACAGGCTCAGGGAGACCCCATGGCTTGTATGTCTTGGGACTAGGGAAAGAGGAGCTCAAGTTGGCTTGACGTCAGCGCCCACCATGCTCCCAGCTGCCACGTTGTCCATCCCTGTCTTCTAGGCCAACTAGGACGGCCCGTGTGACCCCTTCTGGCCTCACTCCGCTGTCTTTTTGCTCTGCATTTTGAGCGTTGTCCTTGGAATGGAAGAAGCCTGCTTCAGACCCTGAGCTTCAGAGACTAATACTAGAATGTTGACTTGCCTGAGTCACGTCCAGATGTCCAAGACAGGCCTTCCAGAGCGTCTCACCAGCTCCTGACTCAGCACTTGCTCTATGGCTGGCACTGCACAGGGAACTCCATGAGCATTGCACCATTGAATCCTCACAACTGTAGACACCTTTATTTTATTGATGAGAAGCCCTGGGCTCAGAGAAAGTAAATAACTCCAGGTCATCGGGTGGGTGAGGGCTGTAGATAGGACTTGAATCCAGGCAGCCTGAGCCCTAGAAACGAGGCTTTTTTTTTTTTTTTTTTTTTTAATGAACTGGAAGAAAAGGCTTCCTCCACATGGACTTGTCCTATGCCTCTTGGCTTTCCTGTACTGTGGAGTTGAGGCTCTCTTTTGTGGCAGTCTGTGGTTGATATTCCAGACCTACTTATGGAGGCCACAGCACACTTGGAACTCAGTGTGTGTGTGTGTGTGTGTGTGTGTGTGTGTTGGAGAGGACAGCCAAAGGTGCTTGACAGTGGGGTTGGGGCTGGATCTCTGCAAAGGCATCTATCAAGATGCCAAGGGTAGTGAAGAGGGGTCATAGAAGTGACTGGTTCTGCCTCGAGGGGGTCCTCCCTTTGGAGCTGGTCGCCTTTGAGGAGATTAACAAAGTGATCAGCTGACCTTCCATGGGGTGTCTGTGTTGACCTGTCCCTCCTACCTTCCTGTTCTTTTGAATGCTGTAGCAGGGATCAGTCAACTTTTTCTGTAAATAGTGAGGTAGTAAATATTTTAGGTTTGCAGTTCTACAGTCTTTGTCACAACTAGTCAGTCCTGCTATCAGAGTGGAAACTAGTCATAGACAGCATGGAGATGAATGTACATGCATGTGTTCCAATAAAACTTTATTGACAAAAATAAGCAGAGGGCCAGTTGTAGCCCATAGGGGTTATTAGTTTGGTGATCTGTGCTCTGGAGAAAGAAAACTGGGCTCTTGGGGGTTAGGAGACCTTGGGCACAGTCCCTGTACTGCTCCTCACTCACCAGGTCACCCCTGACATGCTGCTTCTGAGCCTCAGTTTTCGCTTCTCTTTGGGAGGAAGTTGGACTAGATCTCAAAGAGGTGGTTAGGAGAGATTCGGGGTGACATTATGGGGACCCTGAGTGGGTATTGGTAGAAGGCCAGAAGACAGGAAGGGAAGGGGATTGTTCAGTCGAGAGTTGGCCTTGATTCCAGAATCTGATGCCATTTCTCACGCCAAACACTGGAGTGAATTGAGCAGAAAGTGTCTGGGAGTAGCAGCAAAATCTGCTGTGGGCGGCTGAGGACCTAGGGAAGGCCAGGAGGCCATGTCTTCAAGTAAGCTCAGGAGCCTTTGTGGGCAGAATAAAAAGAAAGTCTCCAGCTGGAGGGAATTCAGAAGCAGCTCTAGGTATAGATGTTACCTACGCTGCCTCATGAATTTTAACTCTGGAAATTAATTAGTTTTATTAGGGAGACAATGAGATTGAGCACAGACTGGGTGGAGGCACAAGATATAAATGGAAAGTCTCAGCAGGGCCGAGGGTGTGGAGGTGTCTGGGGGTGTGGCAGAGTGCTGTGTGCGTGCGCACGTGTGTATATGTGCGCTTCTGTAGTACAGGGGAGGGCACCTATTTTAACATCGTCATTAATCCACTGGAAGTGGGAGTAAACAGCATGTTAATAGAATCAGACTGCTGTTAATTCAGGCCATTTGGTGGTCTTAGAACGAATTGATGTCCCCCCGAGAAGGCCAAAAATCGGGAAAAGGAGGGAAATGCAGTTGCGTCATTCTTTCCAGTAATTACGTATTGAGCAGCTACTACGCAGCAGTTCCTCTTCTAGGCACCAGGGACACAGCAGTGAAGAAGGCAAAGTTTTTGTCTTTATGGGCTTTATCTTCTAGTGGAAGGGAATGACCGTGAAGACGGAGGTGCTTTTACAGCAGACTGTGGGAGGGTTGAAGACAGAAAGACATCTGAAATTTAGGCCAGATACTGCAGAAGGAATCAATAACATTGGGAACTCTGACTTACTGTTAATTACTTGTGCCAAAGTCAGGCGGCAGCAGCTCAGGAGAGCCAGAGTAACAGGTGATTAAATAGCGAATAATTTATATCCGGTTCTGAGAAGCAGAAGAGCTAAACCTCTGCTACTCAGAACCTTTGGGGCGTGAGTCTAGCTTAATAGCTGAGTTTTCCACTTGGCTATGGATTTAAACATCAACGTGATTATTTTTAAAACTTTAAACATTTGCCTGGCAGGGAAAATACCATTCTCTGTTTAGAGAAAAATCTTTCTAAAATTTATTCCATGTGACTCTGCCTTCTGAAACAGGGGAGATCAAACGAAATTGAGATGCCCAAGGTCAGTATCAGGAAACACACACACACACATACACACACACACACACACACACACACAGAGGTGCGGCAGTAAACTTGCTTTAATGCAGTATTTCCTTAGGGGCTGCGAGATATCTTTGCCCGTGTATTCAATGGCTCCCTGATTATTGTACTTTTTGAAATTTCATATTTGCTTTGAAGTCTTTTTATTGTTTTCCTTGCCTGCATTGTATCTCTCCATAGCAATCCCTTTCTTCTCTATTAGTCTTCATTTTCTCTGTTTGTTTACATGGAATCATATGTATATGCTCATGTGGAGCGCTTTGAAAACTACAAATTGGAGGAAGAGAATTATTACCTACAATTCCACCACCTGGAGACCATTAATGTGAATATTTTGATTCATATTCTCTGAGTGCCTCTGTTTCTCTTTTTTATCAAAATAGGGTCACAGTGTACATATTGCCTGGTGATGTGCTTTTTTCCACTTACTGTCATGAACATTTGTCAGAAATGTTTCTACGGTATTACTTTACATATGTGCGTGTGTTCTTGCAAAAACTTTTTTTTTATTATTGTTTTTTAATTTTTTATTTATTTTTTTTGGGGGGTACACCAAGTTCAATCATCTATTTTTATACACATATCCCCATATTCCCTCCCTCCTTCAACTCCTCCCCCACCCTCCCTCGAGTCCCCCCCCACCCTCCCCGTCCCAGTCCTCTAAGGCATCTTCCATCCTCGAGTTGGACTCCCTTTGTTATACAGCAACTTCCCACTGGCTATCTATTTAACAGTTGGTAGTATATATATGTCTGTGCTACTCTCTCACTTCGTCTCAGCTTCCCCTTCACCCCCCACCCAACCCCAAACCTTGAGTTCTCCAGTCCATTCTCTGCATCTGCATCCTTGTTCTTGTCACTGAGTTCATCAGTACCATTTTTAGATTCCGTATATGTGAGTTAGCATACAATATTTGTCTTTCTCTTTCTGACTTACTTCACTCTGTATGACAGACTGTAGGTCTATCCACCTCATTACATATAGCTCCATCTCATCCCTTTTTATAGCTGAGTAATATTCCATTGTATATATATGCCACATCTTCTTTATCCATTCATTTGTGGATGGGCATTTCGGTTGCTTCCATGTCCTGGCTATTGTAAATAGTGCTGCAATAAACATTATGGTACATGTTTCTTTTGGGATTATGGTTTTCTTTGGGTATATGCCCAGTAGTGGGATTACTGGATCATATGGTAGTTCTATTTGTAGTTTTTTAAGGAACCTCCAAATTGTTTTCCATAGTGGCTGTACCAACTTACATTCCCACCAACAGTGCAGGAGAGTTCCCTTTTCTCCACACCCTCTCCAACATTTGTTGTTTCCAGATTTTGTGATGATGGCCATTCTGATTGGTGTGAGGTGATACCTCATTATGGCTTTGACTTGCATTTCTCTGATGATGAGTGATGTTGAGCATCTTTTCATGTGTTTGTTGGCCATCTGTATGTCTTCTTTGGAGAAATGTCTATTTAGGTCTTCCACCCATTTGTGGATTGGGTTATTTGCTTTTTTGGTATGAAGCTGCATGAGCTGCTTGTATATTTTGGAGGTTAATCCTTTGTCCGTTGTTTCATAGGCAACTATTTTTTCCCATTCTGAGGGTTGCCTTCTAGTCTTGTTTATGGTTTCTTTCGCTGTGCAAAAGCTTTTAAGTTTATATCAAGAAGTGTTCAAATCTATATTAAGGTTTAGGGACTAGAGTAATGACACCCATGTACTCACTACCCAGCTGCAGCACTGGTCACATGCTGCCATTCTAGCAACATCTACCGCACTCCCTGTTTTTCCTGGAGTATTGGAAAAAAAAAACCCACAGGTGTATCACTTCACTTGTAAATCCTTCAGAAGATCTATTAACACAGAGGTTCTCAACTGGGGGCAGTTTTGCCCTCCAGGGGACAAGTAGCAGTTCCTGGAGGCAGTTTGGGTTGTCACAGTTGGGGGTGGTGATGGTTGCTCTTGGCTTCTAGCAGATAGAGGGACACAGCTACACAGCCTACAATGCACGGGACAGCCCTCCAAAATGAAGCACTATCTGGCCCCAAAGGTCAACAGTGCCGAGGCTTAGAAACCCTGGTCTAACAGCGGGACTTCAAAAATATAAGCATAATTCTGTTACCACATCCAACAAAACTGATGACAATTCTTTACCAAATTTTCTTTAACTTCTAATTACAAAAAACCCCACACCAGGTATAGCTAGTTTGGATCAGTATCCCTAAAGGTCTTTAAATTTCTTTTAATCTCTGACAGTTCCCCCTTTGCTTTTCTTCATGACAGTTATTTGTTGAAGACTCTGCGTCATTTTTGCTTGTAGATTTTCCTAGACACTGGATGTGGCTGACTGCGTCTTTATGGTATTGTGTATCATGTCTCTCTAGTCCCCCATTTCCTTGTAAATTGAAGTTCAGATTAATTAGCAAATTCAAGTGTTGTGAGCCGGTGTATCCATTATAAATGTCCCCATCAACCTTTTGTCTAATGCATTGGTGCTCACAGTGTGGTCCCTTAATTAGCACCAGCATCATCACCTAGGAGCTTGTGAGAAATTCTAATTCTTGCACCCTGCCCCACATCTACTGAGTCAGAAACTCCAGGGGTAGGACCCAGCAATTTGTGTTTTACCAGGCTCTTCGGTTGTATCAGAGTTCTCCAGAGAAACAGAACCTATAAACAGAGAGAAGGGAGAGGAATCTATGGTAAGGAATTGGCTCATTCCATTAGGGAGGCTGGCCAGTCCAGAATCTGCAGAATAGATTGGCAGGCTTGAGCCCCAGAGAGAGCTGATGCCACGGTTGCAGTCCAAAAGCCGATGTTGCAGATGAAGCCCAAAGGCAGTCTGCTTTAGAACCAGGAAGACACAGCGCTACAGAAGTCCTCTTGCTTGTGGGGAGGGGGGTGGGGGAAGGTCAGCCTTTTGTTCTGTTCAAACCTTCAGCTGACTGCATGAGGCCCACCCATATTGTGGAGGCGATCTACTTTACTCTAAACGTTGTTCTCATCCAAAAAACACCCTCACGAAGATGTTTGACCAAACATCTGGGCACCCTGTGGCCAATCAAGTTGACACACAAAATTGGTCATCACACCAGGTGATGCTGATGCACGCTAGGGTTTGAGCACCACTGTGCTGATGGTTTTAACAGACAGTGATGGACATTTTTTCTTTTTAAAATTTTTATTGGAATATAGTTGCTTTGCAGTGTTGTGTTAGTTTCTTTACAGCAAAGTGAATCAGTTACACGGATACATATCTCCACTCTTTTTTAGATTTCCTTCCTGATGGGTGTTTTCTTCAACAGTGTATTTCACTAGGGATTACAAAATGGTGTTTCTAGCTCTTTCGTTCATTTTGCATTTCACTGTAACTTTCAGATGAAGAGGAATTTTCCCTCATTAAGTCTTTGCTTACCCTGAAATACAGTATTTACAGGAAAGACAGGATAAATGCTTGATTTATTCCCTATATTACTATTTCTTTTTTATTGAGGCATAACTTACACATGATAACATGCACAAATCTTAACTGTACAGCTCAATGAATTTTACACTTGCATACACCCATGCAGCCATCATCTAGACCAAGCTATAAAACATTTCCAGAATCCCCCTCCCCCATACCTCCTTCTAGTTAGTGCCCTCTCCCTGCTCCCCAGGGTAAACAATTGTGTTTAAACTATATTTATGCTGTCCTTTTCCACACAGTTTATGTAATCAAAATAGTCATTTGCTTTATTCACAGCTTCTGGATTTGGTTTCATGTTAAGAACTGCATTATCCAACCTAAGATAATAAGATACCTTACCTTTCCTCTAGCCTTAATTAATATGCATACACACACACACATTTCATCCAAGTTTTTCAAGTGACCAGCTAGTTGTCCTGACATCATTTATTGAATCCTCCCTATCTTCCCTACTCATTTGAAATGCCTCTTTTATATTAAATTGCCATATAAACTTGAGTCTATGTCTGGATGTTCTATTCTGTTATATTTCTCTGTCTCTTCCTGCTTTATGGCTTTGCAGTATGTTTTACTATCTGGCAGTCCAAGTCACCTCAAATCTTCATGGTCATCACATTTTCAGGTTTTTATTCTGACTATTCTTGCTGAGTTTATTCTTTCAGATGAATTTTCGGGTCGTGTCATCAAGGTTCATAAACTGGGATTTTTTTCATTGGAATTACCCCTTCATTTTCACAAAACTGGGTATCACAGAGTTTCCAAGCACAACATTGTTGGTGGATTCAGTAGTTTTTTGTCCTCCAGTAAAACCCTCCAGGGTTTTGTATGTTTGTGAAAAATTAATTCCTAGATATTTCGTTTATTCTTATTCTTTTGAGAAGTATCTTTTCTCATTTTTTCTATGTAGTTATTCTTAGTGTAAAAAGCTATTGATTTTTTTAATGTTTGTTTTTTAATCCAGCTCTCACTGAAATCTCTATTTTTTTTCTATGAGCTTTTCAGTCGATTCTTTTGAGTTTTTCAGGTGTACAGTCACCTACAAATAAATATGATTTTACTGTCTCTTTTCCAGCATATACTACTTATTTTGTTCTTTCCTAATCGTATCCATTAGCACATAGAATATAGTGTTAAGTAACAGGGGTGAAAATGGACATCCTTGTTTTTATTGTTCCCTAATGGAAATTTTATAGGGCTCCCCTTGAATACTCTGCTGATTATTTTGTGGTGTGGTGGTGGTGATGATGATGATGGTGGGGTGGTGTGTGTGTGTGTTAATTTTTCTTTGAGTTAAGTAAGCATTCTGTTTTAATTTATCAAGGTCCTTTTTTTTTTTCTTATTAACTCAGGCATAAGTGAAGAATTTGATTAAATGCTTTTTTTTTTTGTATCTATTGAATTCACCATAAAATGTTTACTCTTTAGTGTATTAACATGGTGATTATTTTTAATGGGTCCTGTTCTTGGGATGAACCCTATTGGAACATGGTGTGTTATTTTTAAGAATGTTTTTCTAGTTTCTATTTGGTAAGTGCTTAATGAGGATTTTTGTTTATGTTCATAAGTTAGATTTTTCGAGTTCTTTTTTCTGGTCTTTCTCAAGTTGTTATCAGTATTATACTGACTTTGTTTAAAAAATAAGCTTGTCTAAATAAGTTGCCTCTGAATCCATCTAAGTTTAAATGTTGTTTGAGGGATAATTCTTTGAGAGAGGATATTTTTATTTTATTTTTAGTAATTTACTTTAAAAAACAAATTTGGTTAAGGGAAATTGTTTTATTTTTTGCCAAGTTAGTTTTAACAATTATTATAGAAACAATATATAATCATTATAGAACAATTCAAAAATTTCAGAAAGTGAAAAGAATGTAAAAGTCATTTTACTAATGTCTGTAAGATACTGGAGAAAAGCAGGACTGCCCGGAACAAGCATAGCACACTGGAGGTGGGCTGGAGGTGTTATTTCCAATTCTGGCATAAATGTGGTAAAGCATGAAGAACAGATTTCTGAAATTTTCTTCTGGATCCTGTAGTAGATTATTTTCAAAGGTGTATATCTCAAAGGTCTCTTGATGCTGTCTCTTTTTTGTTTTGCAGTATGTAAATAAGTCCCATCTTTTTTTTTTTTTTTAATCTTTATTCTTCTGTTCAGAAGCCATACTTATTGAGAAATGGGAAGGGGCAAATGCATTGTTCATGTTTGTGGTTGCTGAATGTTCTCTTCAATCCTGTGGCTACTGGATAGGTCCATAGGTTTGGCTTTTAAACCATCCTTGCATTGGTACCAGGCTTATTGTTATTTCTGTTCCTATCTGATGTTTTTATTCCAGGGGTGGGGGATGGGGTAAGGAAGAAAGCAATATATTTCAGTGTTTTTTTCCCCCAATATTTGTTCTGATTTCTGGTATTTGCACTCTCTCTGGAATCAGTGAAATAGGAACCCTTAGGAACCTGTAAACCCATGTGGTTTAGTCTCTGAATGACATCGTGTTCAAGGAGTACAAAGATAAGTAAAAGGGCATTTATTTATTTACTCACATCTATTGAAGACTAGTAGTGGGACTCCAAATACATATTTCACAACTTTATTACCTCCTTTTCCTCCTGTCTCTGTCCCAGTCCCACTTGTTAAGTTTTTGTAACATACATCAGCTTAGCTTTTGGCCTAAATTCTTTCCTTTTTGTCTTCTGCCTCTCTATTTCTGTTTTTCTCTGTCATCTTGATTCTGTATCACAAAATCCACCAAAAAAGAACTCTTTGGAGTAGGGAATGGGAAGTGAAGATGGAGGAGCCGCTGAACAGCTGAAGGCAGCTTCCTGTTTGGTAAGAAAAGGAGGGGAGGAAGTTGGCAAAGAATCAGTCCCTTTTCCCCATCAGAGTAGAAGGATGATGGGGTCACAAAAGGGCACTGAAGCAGGACTCAGCTAGCACGTGGTTGTGTGCATTAGAAAAAGATGTGGCTGAGTGCATGGAGGGTGAGGGGTTTCAGACCCCCTGCCCTATTGCAGGGAACACCATGGAGAATCAGGAGGAATGGCCCTGACATGAGGGATCAGAGCTCTGCCTTCCCTCCTCACACAGGGAGGGGTAGAGTATTTTGTTTTATGTTTTAAAAATTTTTTTAAATTTTATTTTTTGATTTTTATTGGAGTATAGTTGATTACAATGTTGTGTTGGTTTCACGTGTACAACAAAGTGAATCAGTTATACATATATCCACTCTTTTTTAGATTCTTTTCCCATATAGGTTATCACAGAGTATTGAATAGAGTTCCCTGTGCTCTATAGTAGGTTATTATTAGTTATCTGTTTTATTGATATATGTAGTAGTGTATATATGTCAGTTCCAATCTCCCAGTTTCTCCCTACCGCCTTTCTCCCCTGGTAACCATAAGTTTGTTTTCTACATCTGTGACTTTGCTTCTGTTTCATAAATAAATTCACTTGCACCATTTTTTTTAGATTCCACATATAAGTGATATCATATGATATTTGTCTCTCTGGGTAGAGCCTATTTGAAAGGCTGGGGAAGCCATCTACACATTCAGCCTCTATGCCTTCCCCCTTTAGCCAGAGTCAGTTTCAATCATTCACTGAAATAATGATGAATGACCTGGCTGGGCTTAGGGCTGGGTGGGAGTGAGTAAAACAAGCACACAAACAGGGCCCTCAGGGAGGACCCTCATGGAGCTTACAGCTTTGTAGGGCAGGTGGACAGAAAGCATAATGCTACACACACACACACACACACACACACGTACTATGTATTTGTATATATAAACCAACATATCTCATTAAATTTTATTTATATATAACCTATTTAAAATATGTATTTAAAGTTGTGATGAAGGGGCACTATCCTGCTATGATATTGTGATATGTGCATAGTTTGAGAATGCATTGGGACATCTGTCCTAGGTTTACAGTGTGGGAGCTGCAGGAAAAAGATATTGATGTGGTGATTCCCTAACTTTGAAACCCATTGCCCCAGCCAGGTCTGAATTGTAGGCAGAGGGTGGCTATAGCTGGTAGCCTGCAGTCTAATTTTTGGTTTTCTTTCAAATGTGCTGCAGGCCAGTGAAGCCAAAGGCTTGGCACCCTTGTGACCTTAAAGCCCAGATCCATTTTTTCGGGTGCAGTGCTAGAAGCGGGGAGCCTCTTGAGGTCCTATATCCCTTCTGCCACTGCTTGATATTAGAGAAGTCTCTCCTGATTGCCGGAACTCTTGCCATATCCAGTGAAGGTGCTGCTCTACCTGTTGTCCTTTCCTGTTTTGTGACCCCCAAGTGATTGTGCTGGGACAGGCTGGAAAGAGGTTGTGCTGGAGTTGGCAACCCCAAGACTGTCAAGAGCAAGAAGCCATCTGATTTGTTATGGGAGCTTGACCCTTTCAGATCTCTGCATCTGGTCATCTGTGATAGGATAGACGTAGCAATTGGTCCAAGACAAGACTGAATGCAAATCAGCCAACAATTGGTCATTCCGTCATCTTCATTACTAAAAATTCTCTGATCCTTTTTGAATTTCTGTCCTTTTTTATGGCTGCCCACGAAAGTGTCCAGTTGAATACCTTCTCACTGGCCCAGTGGAGGGCCTCGGGCTGTCTTCACCTTCCTTGACATGATTACCTGATACAGACTTGCTCTGCTTCTCATTAGTCGTATGGTAGGTACTTTGTCTTCTTCATACATATTACATCTATCTACCATTGCCTTTCTTTGATCAGTGCTTGCAAATACAGTATAATTCTCATCAGGGTCACCATCATTACAATGGAAAGAGTGAAACTCTTCCTAAGCTTATATTGTTCTGTGGCAGCTGTCAGCACAGAAGATCTGGTAATATCTTAAAGTATCCAGATTTGTGGCTGTGGGAAGAAAATTGGGAAAAATATTATCAATCAAAACGAGACCCATCAACACCACATGCGAAGTGAAGGTTAGCCCAAGTCTGGCATTGCAAAGGACAGGTTTCCTCTGCCATCAGGCACAGAGCAAGGCCCCAGTCCCTCTCAGCTCAGACACTGTATCCTCCCATGGGGAAATTCTCTTTGGAATGCCAAACAAGATAGTGTCTGTGACCCCCCACCCTGGACCTTTGAACCTCTTTCTGGACCTAGCTTGGTGACAGGAAGCTACAGCTGCACTGAGTGATGCCTTAGTGTAATGGCCTGGGCTTTCTGCCTTAATCATCCCTTCTGGTTGATGCTTGTGGCTGCAGTAACATGGCTAGGGAATGGCCAAGTGACTTGCTAGAAGTGATGGGCCATCCAATCTTCTTTGGCTTTTAATGATGCCAGTAGGTACATTAGGGTATTGATGTGTCCTGGCTGTGTCTTGTGATTAGCTTTTCTTGTGATGGCAATGTTTTTCTCATCTAGGGTTAGGGAGAAATCCAAAGGTGGGAGAAATAGTTCATAACCATAAGTTATTTTGCAGTACAGATATTTAATCCTTACTATATAGCATTTTCTGTTGCATAGAGGAATGAAAATCAGAATCATAGGGCTGTTCCTTGTTCATGCAAAATCCAGTGTGGTTGTGGTGGGTTGAGTGGCTCTCCTGGGCAGCCCTTCTTTAAAGTGGTGGTCCTGGGACCCAGCTCGGAAGCTGTGCCCCATGGGTGTTTATTACTACTAGTCAGCACCACTGCTGGGTGGAGTACTCCTACTCTTCCTACTGCTACTATCGCTATCACAAGGTGCCTGCATCTCCTGCTGAGAGTGGAAGGGAGATTGGGGATGGAAGGGAGGGGTTGGTGTCATTCTTAGAACACAAGTTTATTTTTAGGGTTTAAATCATATAGTGATTCTAAAATCTGTGCTCCGACTTCTGTAACATCTTTCCATATTGTTGGAAAGTATTGGCATCTTGGTTGGAAAGGAACAGCCAGAGAAAATGACAGCATTCGGGTGAAATCTTTTTCTTTTTCCTGTGAGCTCTTTCACTGAACATTATAAAGAGAGATGCAGAATTGTTCAGTCAGGCATGACTAGACTAGTGGGCAAGCCCATTACAAATATAACAACGTTTCTGTCCCTCATATTTGGTCAGATTCCAAATCTTCAGCTCCTTTCTTTTTATCTTCAAGCAACACATAAACAATGACTAGGTATATACACAGTTTTCAGATGTTTAAATCCATTTTTGATAAATCTGCTCCCCAATGCCTTTCACTTTTTAAATCAATTACCCTATCCACAATGCCTCCCCAACCTATGTCATTAAATTACCATCTTTCTGTGGCTTTTCTTTTCAACAACATAATTTGCCTTTAATAATTAATATAAAAGAATTCAAAATGTAATCACTGTGCTCACTTAAAAGCTCTCTAATCAATTACCAGAATCTGTGGTTCTGTGACTGAGGTCTCCCTGAGGGTTTCAGAATCCCCTTTCACCAAGCTTACTTCCAAATAGAAGCCAAATTTATAATGCATTCTCCTGTAGCTGGCCAGTCCTGTGAAGACAAAGAATGGGTTTCAAATGAACAATGACTCACACAATTGCTTTAAGGTTCTTTCAGAGTGAAAATAATACCAACGTTTATCACATGGAAATTAAAATGGAAATTTTGCTGAAGCCAAGTCTAGATTTAAGCATGGTGGTGCGGATGGGTGCCAGTGTCCAGTCTAGCTACAGGGCATTCTTTTAATCGCAGCCTTATTTTCTGAATTAGAGAGTCTCTAATTGACATGGGGGGTTTATTAACAAGGGTTTCTGTTCTGTATTCAGTGAGAAATGAAGTCCGAGTTGCTTGTGTAGGTTTGGTCATTTATCCTCCCGTTCAGTGTGAGGGGTGGAAAGAGGGCAGAATTAGGCATCAGGTAGGTCTGAATTCAAATCCCGAATTCAACTTAGTTTCTGATTTTGAGCAAGTTACTTCTTCTCTTTGAACCCTTATTTATAATTTCCTTAATTATAAAATTAGGATAATAGCTTATAGATTTCTCTTCATAGCATTTATGACCACCCAGCACTCTGTGTTTGCTCACAAATTTCATATCTTTATTTCTGAAAGTCAGCTGATGTTCAGCCCATTTTAATTTGCCTGTTTATGTTGATTATTATTTATTGTTCATCACACCTTATTCTCACCCTTTAGGCGGGCAGGTGCCTTTGTTTCCTACACTGATGTAGGATGGTGCCTGGCATACAGTAGGTGCTCAATTACTATTTGTTGGATGGGTGAATGCATGAGTGACTCTCTCTCTTACCCACACATTGTACAGCATCTCCTTGAATTGGGCTGTGAGGTTTTCCTTCCAGGTGATTTATCTTCCGAATTAGGCTTTGTGTGAGTGCTCATTAAGTCTAGTCTCGGCACAGCCTGAGTGATGAGTGAACTGGGGTCTAAATTCATGGTCAGGGGAAGCCAGCCTGGGCTGAGTCCCTGGCCTCGGTTACTCCTCAGAAGAGACAAAACCTGTGTGGAGATGTTGCCAGATTGTTGTGTGTGCAGAATCTAATTTATAGTTGTCCAGGGTCTCCTGAGAAGAATGTGTATTTATATCATTACTAAACTGTAATTGATTACAAAGCTTGGTTGTGAAATTTACAATTATTGAATTACTCTACGTTAGCACATAAATTTCAAATCTTTATTTCTAAAAGTCAATTGATATTCAGCCCAATAAATATTTAATTTAGATGTAATAATGGTGTTAGAGCAAAATTAAATTCTCATTTGGAAAATAAAGAATGACCTGTATGGGATCGGGAAAGGTGACTTGGCAGAGATGAGCAGAGAAACCATTGGTCTGTTGCAGCTCCCTTCTCCTTAATTAGAAGAGACTTCTCATACATGGCATTTTCCTATTTCATTTTCTCTTTAACAAAATCTCTTGTTTGTAGGAAATGAAAGTCCTTTATATATTTGTAGGGCTTTACATTTCATAAAGCTTATTTCAGCTAGGCCTCACAAAAGCCTTTTGAAGTAATTATAGCATGTGTTTTTCTTCCTGTTTTATAGTGGGGAAACCAAGGTGCAGGGAACTGAAGTGACTTGCTTAGAACATACTCTGAGAGAGGGAGGCTAAAATGGGTCCAGTGGTGTTTCAGCTGGCTCATAGTGTCTTAACATCTATATACTAGTTAGGATTAAGGTCCATTGCATGAAAGAGAAACCTCAAAATAACTGTGGCTTAAGCAAGATGAAAGTTAATTCCCACCTGTTGTAAAAGCTGTCATAGAGGAAGCAATCCTGCTGGTGTGGTGGTAATAAAAAGTTCAAAGGGTCATTGGCTCCTGAATAGCTTCAGCACGGAAGGTATCAAGATGGCGAAGTAGGAGGACATGCGCTCACTCCCTCTTGCAAGAGCACCGGAATTACAACTAACTGCTGAACAACCATCGACAGAAAGAGACTGGAACTCACCAAAAAAACCCACCCCACATCCAGAAACAAAAGATAAGCCGCAATGAGATGATAGGAGGGGCACAATTGTGTTAAAATCAAATCCCATGAATGCTGGGTGGGTGACTCACAAACTGGAGAACAGTTATACTGCATAAATCCACCCACTAAAGTGAGGGTTCTGAGCCCCACGTCAGGCTTCCCAATCTGGGGGTCCAGCAGCAGGAGGAGGAATCCCCAGAGAATCAGGCTTTGAAAGCCAGTGGGATTTGATTGCAGGACCTCCACAGGACTGGGGGAAATGGAGACTCCACTCTTGGAGGGCACACAAAAAAGTGTGCTCACCAGGACCCAGGGGGAAGGAGCAGTGACCCCATAGGAGACTGAACCAGACCTACCTGCTGGTGTTGGAGGGTTGCCTGCAGAGGTGGGGGGCAGCTGTGGCTCACCAAGGAGACAGGGGCAATGGCGGCAGGGGTTCTGGGAAGTGCTCATTGGTGTGAGCCCTTCCAGAGTCCACCATTAGCTCCACCAAAGAGCCTGTAAGCTCCCGTGCTGGGTAGCCTCAGGCCAAACATCAAACAAGGTGGGACCACAGCCCCACCCATTGGCAGACAAGCAGATTAAAGTGTCACTGAGCTCCACCCACCCAGTCCAACCCACCATCAGTCCCTCCCATCAGGAAGCACCCACGAGCCTCCTAGATAGCTTCCTCCACAAGAGGGCAGACAGCAGAATCAAGCAGTATCAGCAGTATTTCATCTTGTGGAACTGAAAACCACAGCCACAGAAAGACAGAGAAAATGAAAAGGCAAAAGACTTTGTACTAGCTGAAGGGACAAGATAAAATGCCAGAAAAACAACTAAATGAAGAGGAGACAGGCACCCTTCCAGAAAAAGAATTCAGAATAATGATGGTGAGGATGTTCCAGGACTTTGAAAAAAGACTGGATGCAAAGATCGAAAAGTTGCAAGAAAAGTTTACCAAAGACCTAGAAGAATTAAAGAACAAAGAAACAGAGATATGCAACACAGTAACTGAAATGAAAAATACACTAGAAGGAACCAATAGCAGATTAACTGAGGCAGAAGGGCGAATAAGTGACCTGGAAGACAGAATGGTGATAATCACTGATGAGGAAGAGAATAAAGAAAAAAGAATGAAAAGAACTGAAGACAGCCTAAGAGATCTCTGGGACAACGTTAAACACACCAACATTTGCATTATAGGGGTCCCAGAAGGAGAAGAGAGAGAGAAAGGACCCAAGAAAATATTGGAAGAGATTATAGTTGAAAACTTCCCTAACATGGGAAAGGAAAAAGTTACCCAAGTGCAGGAAGTGCAGAGAGTCCCAGGCAGGATAAACCCGGAGAAACACGCCAAGACATATAGTAGTCAAATTGACAAAAATTAAAGACAGAGAAAAGTTATTAAAAGCAACAAGGGAAAAATGACAAATGACATACAAGGGAAATCCCATCAGGTTAACAGTTGATTTCTCAGCAGAAACTCTACAAGCCAGAATGGAGTGGCATGATATTTCAAGTGATGAAAGGGAAGAACCTACAACCAAGAATACTCTACCCAGCAAGGATCTCATTCAGATTCGATGGAGAAATCAAAAGCTTTACAGACAAGCAACAGCTAAGAGAATTCAGCACCACCAAACCAGCCCTACAACAAATGCTAAAGGAACTTCTGTAAGCAGGAAGCATAAGAGAAGAAAAGGACCTACAAAAACATAAGCAAAACAATTAAGAAAATGGTAATAGGAACATACATATTGATAATTACCTTGAATGTAAATGGACTAAATGCACCAAACAAAGACACAGACTGGCTGAATGGATACAAAAACAAGACCCATATATATGCTATCTACAGGAGACTCACTTCAGACTGAGGGACACATACAGACTGAAAGTGGGAAGATGGAAAAAGATATTCCATGCAAATGGAAATCAAAGGAAAGCTGGAATAGTGATACTCATATCAGATAAAATAGGTTTTCAAATAAAAAAATGTTACAAGAGACAAGAAAGGACACTACATAAAGATCGAGGGATCAATCCAAGAAGAAGAGATAACAATTATAAATATATATGCCCCCAATATACGAGCACCTCAATATATAAGGCAAATGCTAACAACTATGAAAGAGGAAATCGGCAGGAACACAATCATAGTGGGGAACTTTAACACCCCACTTATATCAATGGACAGTTCATCCACACAGAAAATTAATAAGGAAACACAAGCTTTAAATGACACAGTAAATCATCTTGATTTAATAGATATCTATAGGACATCCAAAAACAGCAGATTACACATTCTTCTCAAGTGTACATGCAACATTCTCCAGGATAGATCACATTTTAGGTCATAAATCAAGCCTTGGTAAATTCAAGAAAATTGAAATCATATCAAGCATCTTTTCTGACCACAACAATATGAGATTAGAAATCTATTACAGGAAAAAAACTATAAAAAACACAAACACATGGAGGCTAAACAATACCCTACTAAATAACCAACAGATCACTGAAGAAATCAAAGAGGAAATCAGAAAATACCTAGAGACAAATGACAAGGAAAACACAACTATCCAAAACCTATGGGATGCAGCAAAGGCTGTTCTAAAAGGGAAGTTTATAGCAATACAGTCCTACCTCAAGAAACAAGAAAAATCCCAAATGAACAATCTAACCTTACACCTAAAGAAACTAGAGAAATGAGCAACAAAACCCAAAGTTAGTAGACAGAAATCATGTAGATCAGAGCAGAAATAAATGAAATAGAAGCAAAGAAAACAATAGCAAAAATCAATAAAACTAAAAGCTGGTTCTTTGAGAAGATAAATAAAATTGATAAACCTCTAGCATGACTCATCAAGAAAAAGAGGGAGAGGACTCAAATTAATAAAATTAGAAATGAAACAGGAGAAGTTACAATGGACACTGTAGAAATAAAAAGCACCATAAAAGACTACTACAAGCAACTATATGCCAATGAAATGGACAAACTGGATGAAATGGACAGATTCTTAGAAAGGTATAACCTTCCAAGGCTGAATCAGGAAGACATAGAAAATATGAACAGACCAATCACAAGGAATGAAATTGAAACTGTGATTAAAAATCTCCAAACAAAAGTCCAGGACCAGATGTATTCACAGGTGAATTTTATCAAAGATTTAGAGAAGAGCTAACACCTATCCTTCTCAAACTCTTCCAAAACATTACAGAGGAAGGAACAATCCCAAACTCATTTTATGAAGCCACCAAAACCAGACAAAGATACTACAAAAGGAGAAAACTACAGACCAACATCGCTGATGAATTTAGATGCAAAAATCCTCAACAAATACTAGCCAACAGAGTCCAACAACACATTCAAAGGATCATACACCATGATCAAGTGGGGTTTATCCCAGGGATGCAAGGATTCTTCAATATATGCAAATCAATCAATGTGATACACCATATTAACAAATTGAAGGATAAAAACCACATGATCATCTCAGTAGATGCAGAAAAAGCTTTTGATAAAATTCACCCCCCATTTATGATAAAAACTCTCCAGAAGGTGGGCATAGAGGGAACCTACCTCAACATAATAAAGGTCATATATGACAAACCCACAGCAAACATCCTTCTCAATGATGAAAAACTGGAAGCATTCCCTCTAAGATCAGGAACAAGACAAGGATGTCCACTCTCGCCACTACTCTTCAACATAGTTTTGGAAGTCCTTGCCACAGCAATCAGAGAAGAAAAAGAAATAAAAGGAATCCAAATTGGAAAAGAAGTAAAACTGTCACTGTTCACAGATGACATGATACTATACATAGAAAATCCTAAAGATGCCACCAGAAAACTACTTGAGCTAATCAATGAATTCGGTAAAGTTACAGGATACAAAATTAACACACAGAAATCTCTTGCATTTCTATACGCTAACAATGAAAAATCAGAAAGGGAAATTAAGGAAACAATCCCATTCACCATTGCAACAAAAAGAATAAAATACCTAGGAATAAACCTAACCAAGGAGGTAAAAGACCTGCACTCAGAAAAGTATAATTCAGTAATGAAAGAAATCAAAGATGACACAAACAAATGGAGGGACATACCATGTTGTTGGATTGGAAGAATCAACATTGTGAAAATGACTGTATTACCGAAAGCAATTTACAGATTCAATGCAATCCCGATCAAATTACCAATGGCATTTTTCACAGAACTAGAGCAAAAAATTTTACAGTTTGTATGGATATGCAAAAGACACTGAGTAGCCAAAGCAATCTTGAGAAGGAAAGACAGAATTGGTGGAATCAGGCTTCCTAGCTTCAGGCTATACTACAAGGCTACAGTGATCAAAACAGTATGGAACTGGCACAAAAACAGATATATAGATCAATGGAACAGGATAGAAAGCCCAGAGATAAACTATGGTCAACTAATCTATGACAAAGGAGGCAAGGATATACAATGGAGAAAAGGCAGCTTCTTCAATAAGGGGTGCTGGGAAAATTGATCAGCTACATGTAAAAGCATGAAATTAGAACCCTCTTTAACACTGTACACAAAAATAAACTCAAAATGGATAAAAGACCTAAATGGAAGGCCAGACACTATAAAACTCCTAGAGGAAAACATAGGAAGAACACTCTTCAACGTAAATAACAGCAAAATCTTTTTTGATCCACCCCCTAGAGTAATGGAAATAAAAACAAAAATAAATAAGTGGGACCTAATAAAACTTCAAAGCTTTTGCACAGCAAAGGCAACTATAAGCAAAATGAAAAGACAACCCTCAGAATGGCAGAACATATTTGCAAACGAATCAACAGACAAAGGATTAATCTCCAAAATATATAAACAGTTCATCCAGCTCAACATCAAAAAAGCAAACAACCCAATCAAAAATTGGACAGAAGACCTAAATAGGCATTTCTCCAAAGAAGACATACGGATGGCCAAGAGGCACATGAAAACTGCTCAACATCACTAATTCTTAGAGACATGCAAATCAAAACCACAATGAGGTATCACCTCACACCGGTTAGAGTGGGCATTATCAGAAAATCTACAACCAGTAAATGCTGGAGAGGGTGTGGAGAAAATGGAATGCTCTTGCACTGTTGGTGGGAATGTAAACTGATACAGCCACCATGGAGAACAGTATGGAGGTTCCTTGCAAAACTAAAAAGAGAGTTACCATATGACCCAGCAATCCCACTACTGGGCATGTACCCAGAGAGCACCATAATTCAAAAAGACACATGCACTCCAATGTTCATTGCAGCACTATTTACAATAGCCAGGACATGGAAGCAACCAAAATGTCCATCAACAGATGAATGGATAAAAAAGATGTGGTACATATACACAATGGAATATTACTCAGCTGTAAAAAGCAGTGAAACTTGGACATTTGTAGAGACATGGATGGACCTAGAGACTGTCATACAGAGTGAAATGAGTCAGAAAGAGAAAAACAAATATCGTATATTAACACATATATGCATAATATAGAAAAATGTTACAAATCAACCGGTTTGCAAGGCAGAAATAGAGTCACAAATGTAGAGAACAAACATATGGACACCAGGTGGGGAAAGCGGGGAGGGTTGGAGGGGGAATGAATTGGGAGATTGGGATACCAAATAGTACACTCTAAATATATGCAGTTTATTGTATGTTAACTGTCTCAATAAAAGTTCTTAAAAAAAAAGGGTCATCGGCTCCTTCCAGTTTACCTCTCTGCCATTCACATGGTCTGTGACCCTGAACCTCATAGTCCAGGGTAGCTCCTTGAGTTCCAACCATTTCATTTGAAGTAGCAAGGTGGAGAAAGAGAAACAGAAGGGCATATTCCCTCTCTTGTAAGAAGATTTCCTGCAAGGTCTACCTCTTGTGTCTTATTGCTCAGAACTTAATTGTGGGAGTATATCAAGATGCCAGGGAAGCTGAAAAATAGCCTTTTATCTGGGCATTGTAGTGCTTGGCTAAAAACTGGGATGCTGCTACTTAATGAGAAAAGGAAGAATAGATCTGAGAAGATAGCTGACAGTTTCTGCCACAACTAAAAGCCCTAGTGTAGAAAGTGCACTAAACAAGGGCGTGGACACATTTGCTTGAATATAGTCAGTTACAACTGTCTCCAGTTACCAGAACCATCCCGAGTACTGGAGGCACTGGTTATGCAATGACCTGGGAGCAACGTGCATCCAGGAAACTGTTTTACTCTTCCCCTTGTGTTGACTTTTCTAAATATTGATTAAAAGAAAGTGGGGGAAATCTGTGAAGTCACTTGCACTCTTCATGTTTGTTGACAGGCATTTCTAGGACAGAGCTCTTTGTTACCTTTCTCTTGGCCCTCACCAAGTTGGAGGGCTCACGGGGTTTACTCACTTTAGCCTGCAGCAGCCTGAGAGGCATGGTTTTCTGTGCTAGCATGGAGGGCCAAGCAGGGATGGGAATCGTTCAATAATCATTTATGTGTCTGGTGTCTGCCAAGCACTAGGCCAGGGCCTTTGGATAATGGGGAAAAGTCAGACATGATTGCCATCTTTTAGAACAGGGGTTCTCACAGTGTGACCCCCATTGACATCATTTGGGAAATTGTTAGAAATGCAGATTCTCAGACCTTACCCCAGACCTACTGAATCAGGAACTCGGAGGGTGGAGCCCAGCAGTCTGTTTTTATAAGCCCTCCAGGGGATTCTGAGGCATGCTAAAGTGTGAAATCTACTAGAATCTTACAATGATGAGGAATAGCTTCATTATCAAGAGCACAGAATTCAAGCCCCCAGACTAGGTTTGAGTTCTGGTACAGTCACTTGGTAGCTTTGTATTGTTGGGCAAGTTATTGAACCTCTCTGAACCTCAGTTTCCTCATCTGTAAAAAGGGGATTGTAGCACTACCCTCATAGAATATGTATAAGATTTATGTGAGATGACAAATAAAGGGCTTGGCACAAGAATGTGCTTGGTAAGTGACAGCTCCCATTATTTTCTAGCTTTTCTATGGATGTTATTATTATTGTGAATTTAAGAAGTTTAAGGAAATTCATATTCAAGTGCCAGAATAAAAATTGAAACCAAAGGACAAATTTAAATGACTTTTAAACAATATCCACCATGTTTTGTTTTTCCTGCCCCTGCTTCCTGTCTTGGCATAGATAAATCATGAATTGCATCTAAAATATAAAGCAATGTGGTCAAAGGACTTGAAGAGGTATTTTACCAGGTAGGATAAGGACCCTAAGCATATGCAAAGGTGCTGAATCTTGTTAGTCATCCAGAAATGCAAATGAAACTACAACAGAATTTCCCTACACTCTCGCTAGGTTTATTAAATGATAACGACATGATGTCGAATGTTGTTGAGGATGTGAAGCAACTGGAACTCTCCTACACTGCTCCTGGAAGTAAAATTTGGCAGATCTAAAAAAGCTAATATATGCATAATTTATGAGATGCCATTTCACTTGTAGGTATATACCTAACAGAAATGGGTCAACACATTTATTCATAGCCATATCCATAAACATTTTCAACAGCATTATTTGCAAGAACCAAGAAAGACTGGAAACAACCCAGATATCTGTGGTAGAATGGATAAATCGTGATATGTTTATGCAAAGAATACTATCCCTCCAAGATAGTGAACTGCTTTGTGCAACAAAGTGGGTGAATCTCAGCCAACTTTGGGTATGAGAAGCCAGACACGGATGATAAAATAGTGTATGATCCCGTGAGTGAGTATTTCAAAAACAGGTAAAACTAATCTATTGTGATAGAAATCAAACAATAGTTATCTTGGGGATGTTGGAATGTTGATTGAGAGGGGTCATGAAGTGTGTGTCTGTGATATTTTCTTTCTTGGCCTGGTTGGCAGTTATCTGTGTATTGTGAAAAGTTATTAAGCAATCTGTGATGTATACACTTTTCTGTATATATGCTTATATTGGTACAAAAATGTACTTAAAATAGCTATGCAATCATATGCGGAATGTTTAGAAAAACAAAACGTGATTGAAGGAAGCAGTAGGACTGGTGCCAGCTAGAAGAATGCCAACCATTTTCACATACACTTGAGTCACATTCATGTACAGCTGAGTTAAACAAGGGTAACCAACACACAGACACAGACACACACACACATAGCAGCAGCAACAGACATACACACAATGACTTCCTCCAGTAGAGAAGAAGGTTAACCAAATTTCCAAGAAAACTAGTTTTAAAAATTTGGATATGAAAGTGGCAGGTGAAGAAAACATCCCCAGTATTATCACTGGCAGTAACGGCAGGACACCCTTTGGATTTTCACTGTTTTCTCCTTAGATCCTCATGATCCTGTGGTGGGCATTGAAAGCGTGGTTACTGTTCCTAGTTTAAGAACGAGGATGCTAAGCTGATGAGAGTTTGTGACTTGCCCTGGGACACTCAGCTTTCAAGTGACTGTGCTGGGAACTCAAGCCTTGTTCTTCTGGACCTCATTTCCTAACATTGCTGTTGAATGGTGCCACTTCCTCGGTGCTTGGAGGAAACTTCCACTTCATTGCTTATGAAGTCGAAGGCAATATGAAAAACCACACCGAACACAGTAGGCACATTGTAAATGGTATTGGGATATTATGCTTAGTATTAGTGGTAATTTTTTTTTTGCCATTAACCATGGAAAGGATGACTGTGGAAACAAGAAGGTTTCTTTTCACTCAATATGGCTTGTAAATATGACTGGATTCATGTACATATGTGATTTTGGGGATGGTTTTGAACATTTGAAGGACTGCAGCTTCATCCTCTTAAAGACTATACAGATATAAACCCAGGTGTATGTTGCATCCTATTGTTAAGGACTGTACACAGGATTCTGCCATGAATCTAGAGGATGGAATGGTTGCTTTTCAAATTTTCATTTATGAAAAACTTTCCCATGAGAAAAGATAGAGGAGAACAATAGAAGAGGGAATAGAAAGTAATTATGGATAAATTGCCTTTTTTTCCCTTCATTTTCTAAAATTGAAGTATAGTTTATTAATAATATTGTGTTAATTTCAGGTGTACAGCACAGTGATCCAGTTATACACACACACACACACACACTCTCACACCTTTTCAGGTCCTTTTCACTTATTGGTTATTACAAACTATTGAGTATAGTTCCCTGTGCTGTACAGTAAGTCCTTGTTGGTTATCTGTTTTACATGTAGTGGCGTGTGTTAATCCCAACCTCCTAATTTACCCCCCCATCTCCCTTTCCCCTTTGGTAACCTTTTGTTTTCAATGTCTGTGAGTCTCTGTTTTGTAAATAAGTTCATTTGTATCATTTTTTTTAGATTCCACATAGAAGCAATATCATATGATATTTGTCTTTGGCTTACTTCACTTAGTATGATAATCTGTAGGACCATCCATGTTACCGCAAGTGGCATTATTTCATTCTTTTTTATGGCTGAGTAATATTTCATTATACACACACACCCCCCCATCTTCAAAGGATAAATTGCTTTCAAAAAACATTTATCTGATAACAGTCCAGTATGTACACTGAATAAAGTTTGGCAAAACCAAAAAGTTCAAAGAGTAAAATAAAATTACCAGTTATCCCCAAACCAGGGAGAGCCAAATGATCGCAGAGTGTTGCTTTCCAGAGCTTTCTGTATAATATATATGCTAAAACAATCAGGTCCTGCCTTAGCCACTGTGTTGCTTTCTGTTTTTTTCCATATAACATTATTGTGAACTTTTCCAGTATCATTACATATTCTTATGAATATTATTTTCAATAGCTCCATCATAATTTGTCCAACTTCCCATTTAATGTTGGACATTTAGAGTGTTTTCAATTTGGTTGTATTGTAAAAGAGTTTTGATGAACATCTTACTTGTAAATTTGAGTTCATCACTGATGGTTTTCTTAGAATAAAAGTGGCATTTTCCAATCATTCTTTGTAGCATTTTAAGGCTCAGGATGCGTAATATTAACACCCACTGATGCTGAAAAATCACTGAACTAAAATCAACACAGACCTTTGTTGGGATCCTGGCTTTACTGCATCCTAGCAGTGTGATTTTGAATGGGTCTCTAAGCTCAGTGAGCGTCACTATTTTCATCTGCAAAATGGGAATATAATTTTCCATCTCAGCAACCTCCAAGAAGGATTAAATGAATAGCTGGGTGTCCAAGGGGTGTTGTTTAAATCAGACTCTGCCAAAGAGTGACCTGAATTTTATACATTTTCTTTGGCTTCTTGGAGATATTGACCAGTTTTCTATAAGTTTAGCCAAACACATTCTCATTCCTTTCAGTCAGGGGTCAAAAAATGTGATCGATGGGCCAAAGTCATCTCACCCCCTGTTTTTATGAATAAAGTTTTGTTGGGACCACTCTTATTCATGAATGTTTATAGTTTGTGGCTCCTTTCATGGTGCAGAGGCAGAGATGAACATGTTTATTACTTGTTCCTTTACAGAAACACTTTGCCACCGTCTCATCAAGCACAAAATATTTCTTTCTCAAGTCATGGTAGGTATGTGCATTGTACACCTAAAATCAAAATATTTTGGAAAAGAGTATTAAAAGAAGAAGAAAAAGAAAATCAAAATATTTCTGTGAGAAACAGGCTCACAAACATGGAGAACAGACCTGTGGTTGCCAAGGGGGACAGAGTGGGAGTTAGCGGTTAGCAGATGCAAACTATTATATATAGGATGGATAAACAACAAGGTCTTACAGCACAGGGAACTGTATTCAGTATCCTGTGATAAACTACAGTAGAAAAGAATATAAAAAAGAATGTATATATGTGCATACTGAATCGCTTTGCTGTACCGTAGAAATTAACACATTATAAATGAACTATACCACAGTGAAAAAAAAAAAACAAAAGATAATGAAAATAAGACAAAAGCTATGGGGGATTTACCCAATTAAAAAGAACACTTTGTGAATTAAGTTAATATTCAGTAATATAATATTTCCTCTGGCATATTATGATTTTTGCATATTAAACATTTTAAAAAGTGGGATACACCTAAAGTAATAGTTCTGTGATAGGGGATAGACTTGAGCAAGCTATGTATGGCTGAACTGAATTTTGTCTATGGACTGTGGTTGCTCTGTAGTTACAAAAGGAACTAGAAGACTCAGGCCTCTAACTTGGATTGACACACAGATCTTTTTAGATTTCCCTGGGAAAAAGCCAGGTTGACCTCAAATGAGAATGAGAGGCTTTTAATCTATGTTGGCTGTATTTTAGAGCAAAACCTGGCTTGGTTGTGAATGTTTTGGAAGCATTTGTCATAAGAGTGCAGGACTCTCTGGCTCTTGCCACTGAAATGAACCTATTTTTCTGAAACTGCTTCTGGGTCAGAATGCCTTGAACTCAGCTCACAGAGTGTCCAAGAGGTTCTGTCACCCTATCCTTTGGGTTTGTGGGTGGGGATTGAGCTTGGGGATGTGACAGGTTCACGAAACTGGCTCTTGGCTGTTTCTCCACCTTCTCTTCATAGTCCTGGCTGCATCCCACCCCTTCCAAAGTACTTCAGAAATCAAGTTTGGGAAGGAAACTATCACTGGAGGAAGGCTTCAGGCATCATATTTTCTACCTTGACTTGGTCTTGTTGGGGAGCAGCAGGTGTGGGGGCCTTCGGCATGGGACAGACTTTGCTTTGAGTGCATCATTGCCCCCCTCAAGTTGTGTGACCTTGGGCTGATCAGTACCAGTGGGCACAGTGGTAGATGCTGGAATGGAATAATGCAGGCCCCAACTCCTGATAGGATAGATTGGAATAACATTTCAGAACTACACAGAGATTCTAGAAGTAGGTAAGAACAGACCTCTGCTTTGGATGCAAGAGTTCCCATGGTAGACTGGATTGGTGCGCCCAGTTCTTCATCCCACCCCCTGTCCACATGTCTTTGCACTTCCTCCCAGTAGAGAGATGGCCTACTTCCCAGCCAGTGAACTTGGCATCACCCATATGCCTTGCTTAAGCCACTAGGATACAGGTGGAGGTGTCTGTGCTGAAGCCCCAAGAAGTGCCACATGTTTCTCTTCACCCCTCTTGTGTCCGGTCATTGTCATGAGAAGAACATGAATGGCTAGTCCACTGGTCCAAGGAGGATGAGGGTCACGTGGAACAAACCTGGACCCAAGCCCAGGCCAAGCCCACTGAGCCACGCCCAGATCAGCTGGCCTCCAGCCCACCTATAGATCCATCAGCACAGAGTAATGATTCTTGCTTTAAGCCACTTTGTTTGGGGCCAGTGTTTTTGTGGCAAGAGCTATCTGATACATCCACGTTTCAGCCCACATGGAATCCACGCTGGGTGGCTATTCAGTGGCATGTACTAGCCCGATGCCCCAAGCTGCAAACAGAGGCATGAACAAAAATATATTCCTTGCCATTGGGAGCCCACAAACTTGTGATGGAAAAAGAAAAAAAAGACAACTACAGTAAAGCGAGAAGGCATTTGTGGCGGTGGTAGGTAAGCCCGATGAGTTGCCAAGAATACAGAATGGCGGTGAGACCTGGGGTCAGATAGGGCCTCCTGGGGGAGATCACCTGTGAGCTAAGAAGCATGAGTAGGTCTGACCTGAGTAAATAAGACAGGTGAGTGAGCATTGACGTTATTTATTATCACACAGGTGAGTCTGCTAATTAACTGTTGGGCTTTGGTGCGGTCTTATGTCATTAATTTCATGACATTAATATTATCTACATTGAATGAACACTGTTTAAGACAAGGTCTTGAGTGCTTTGCTAGCCTTATCTCATTTAATCCCCACCACCTGTGTGTTCTGATTTATAATCCTCATTAAGACATGGTGGCCCAATGGGAATACCTGGGCGTCAGGAAGTTGAGACTCCTGATAGCAGAGGGCTGATCCTGTGGTCGATGTGCTCTGATTGTGTTGTCAGTTGCTGCATGTTATTAAGTGGAAAGAGCGATTCTTTGGTACCTTCTTTTGGCCAACCCAGTAGATTCTTCTGTGGTGCTAATGAGGCCAAAGTGATGAGATCAGTCCCCTACAAGGATCAGTTAGAGTCATTGTTTGAAATTCATTACCCAGATGTAAGGTTTGCCACTAGTACCTAGAAGTGGTACTGACAGAAAGTGGATTGCATTATTTCTGTGAGGACAAACTCATGATAATAACAGCGGCAGTTTGCTGAGTTCACAGGGCTGTGCGAGGGGATGTTTTGAATGATTTTATCAGGCTCTTTTTTTGTAGATGAGAAAAGTGAGGCTCAGTGATCGTTACTTACGCAAGGCTTTTTGACTGTTGTCATAGAGCCATGGCCAGGCCTGTCTGGACCCCAAACCTGTGTTATTTGTAAACCATTCCAGGGCAGGGGTTCTCATCTGGGTTGAAATTGGAAATTGAATTGACGTTTTAGGCTGGGTGGTTCTTTGCTGTGGGGGGCTGTCCTGTGCACTGTAGACTCTTTGACAGCATCTTCTGACTTCTACTCACTAGATGCCAGTAGGAATTCCTCCATTTCCACTTGTGACAACCAAAAGTGTCTCTGGATATTGCCAAGAGTTCCCTGGGGAGCAAAATCAACCCTGGGTGAGAACCATGCTCTATGGCATCATTGATTGGGTAACCAAGGGACACCGGGATCTCTGATGTGGGGACATGGACAGAGTGGACAGCATTCTGTGATGGGGCTTTGGATTTAAATGCCTGTGTATTCTCCAGCCTTGACGATCTGGGCATACAGACCCATGGGAAGACCTTGACCCCCAATTTAAGTGCTAAACCAGGCGTCATCCATCTGCTTGGTACCCTCTGTCTCCTGGGTACCTTCTCAGCTCCTACATGACATTCTGGCACTGGGATATTGCAGTTGGGCATCTCTTTCGAAGAAGTGTCCAACTGTCCTGCTTAGGGCACTGGCTGCAGGGGTTGAGTAGTTGGGGAAAGGAGATGTAAGAGAGGGGAGTAATCCAGAGAGGAGAGGACCACCAGTGTGCTCGCCTTCGCCGGTGTCACATTCAATGAGGTGGTGCACGTAACCCACTGAGCATAGTGCCTGGCATGTGGAGAATGCTTAATAAATGTGGGCCATTATTACTGTTATTATTAATACTATTTATAACTGTGACTCTTTTTTGTAAAATAAATAAATAACTAGTTTCCGGAACACACTCCTCCAGGCTTCCCGCTCCATTAGTATTCAAGTTATTTAAATTTAATTTTTTCAAGGTCCTCTGTTTAATTTTTTTAAAAACCTAGTGAATTATTAGCATTTTAATGAATAATAACATTTAATAAATAATATCACTAGTGAGGGCTCAAAACATAAGGCATTTAATTTAACACCCTATCTATGTTTTCTTAAAAAAGAAACAGAAAAAAATACCTACGAGAAATTCTACACTGTGACCAAATGTTCTCTGTAATTTGAGCTTCTGTACTTTGTTTTTTTTAGTATTGTTATCAGTGGAATAATGGCCTTCCAGCATACCCAATTTCACATATTTTATAGGGAGAGGTGCCTAGCTAGAGTTAATTTTATTTAGAAATAACAGAGCATGTACTATGTACCAGCATTGTTCTAAGGGCTTTAGCAATATTAATTCATTCAATTATCATAACAACTCTATGAAGTAGGTACTGTTATTGTTCCCATTTTTTATATGAGTAGACTGAGGCACAGAGAGGTTCAATAACTTGCCTAAAGGCACACAGCTAGTAAGTGCAGAGCTGGGGTTCAAATCCAGGCAGTTTGGCCGTAGAATTTGTTTTCTTAAGCATATGCATGTTGTCTCTTCATGTACCAAGGAGGAGAAGTGAGGGGTGGTACAGGAAACAGTTTCCCCTCAGATGCCAGGGGGAAGCTGATGAATCTTCTGCTTCTTCCCTTAGCTGTTTTTTCCAGATATATCTCAATGGTGATACTAAATGCAAAATAGTTTTACCCCACATTAGATCTTGGAGGAGTAGAGAAAGTGGCGTATCAACAGTAATCTGATCTCTTATATTTTATAGGGAAGAGTAAAGATGCCTCTGTATAAACACATTTTATTTTATATGGAATTTTGTGTGTGTGTGTGTGTATGCATATTTATTTGATCTGTAGTTTGAAGTATATAGCCCTTTACATCATTATACACATATAAACTTCTGTGTACGGAAATGCTAAGAACATGCATATAAAATATCATTTGATATTTTTACATTTTACTGTGGTGCTTTAGTAACAATTCTACTGAGAAATGAAATGCGATTCAGTGTGTGTTGTTTCTTAAGAAGACGTTCAGGAACGATCTATGTTACGTCAGTTATGAAAAAAGACATTCTTGTGGGTGTCGTGGTATGCATCTCTTCCTATCACATCCAACCCCACAGTAACCCCTTCAGTCTTTCTCCTGGAAGCTTGAAGTCCACGGTGCTTTGTCCTTGAGCTTTGCCTCTTCTTTGAGAATGACATCAGAAGGACAGAGTTATTCCCCATGTACCTCATCCTTTGCAGATTCTTTCAAAGACAGAAGAGTGCATGGCCATGTAGCTGACCCAAGATACTATTTCTGGACTTGCCAAGGGTGACAGTTCTAAACCCTGTCACACGGAGATGGGAGAAGGGTGGCTCATTTAATAAAAATGTTATCAAATTAAAAGCCAAACAGGATCCAATGTGAGCTCTTCTATAAATAACTTATGAAACGTGAAAAGATGTTTCTGTTAGCAAATTTAAAATAATCGTTAGAACCCTTCAACAGATTGCTGCTAATTAGATTGAGAATTAAACAGCTTTGTGTGAGTGTAGAGTTAATTAATAGCTCATTACTTTTTAATAAGCCAAATTCATTTGAAAACAGAAGAGAGACAGCGGAGTTCAACATGGATGAGATGTTAGATTGGGATTATTTTCCCTTCCCTTGATTAGAGAAGGAGTTTAATTAAAGCAGAAGACACATTTGTATCATAGATGAGTTGTCTCCAGGATCCCAAGATTCAGGGATGGTGGGAGCATCAGACGTCCTTATTTCAAAGCCTCCTTGGGCCATAGGGGGTTAATAAAAGTTGTGCATGAGTCTCCCTGTTCAACTTTTGAATTTCTATTCACTTTATGAAGTAATCCTTTTTGAAGCTGGGTAGATTCATCCAAAAGAGTGGAACTTGCTTGTACTCCATATTGATTTTATTTTCATTCCAGATGCACTAGGATCTTACTTTGAAAGCAATGCTGCATGTCCCTGACTTTCTTGCTTTTCACCCCATCCTTTCTTTTCCACATAGCCTCAAATTTCATTATGTCTTCATCTAGTTTTCTGACCCTTAGATGCCCTTTATCTTATATAACACGGAACAGAACAGGATGGAAAGAAATGAACAATTTCTGATATCTAAGACAAGTATATTCTCATTATCCCATATGGAAATGTTCTGTTGATGATTTGCAAGTTTAGAGGAGCTCCATTTCTACATTTCTGCATTGTCCATCAATAGTTCCTGGCACTCTTTGGTGGTCCTGGATAGACTGAATTTGTCTTCCAGGATGGGTACGTGTTTGTTGAAGGGTTGCTTACAAGTGTGCCCACCATTTTGCCTTCCAGCCAATCAAATAAAAATCATCCACTCATAGGTTTGTAGGAGACATTGGATGTCATCATCTCGTATGCTACTAGTATGTGCTGGTCCTCTGTTATCGGAGTGTGGGTCTAGTTTCTGATTTAATCAGTAGATGTCATTTGGATTTCTTTGTTGCATCCTCATCTACACGTGAGGACGTGTTTCCATTCAAGTGGATTGGAGACTTCCATCTGGATTGGAAGTGAGGTCAGAAGAGAATGTCTTTTTCAAGGAAACGTTAAATATTTTGCCTGATGTTGAGATGATGTTCCCCTGGGCATTGAACTGTGACATGCAAGTGAGTTTTTATTTTTTAAACAGATGCCATGGCTGACTCTGTTAAGCATGAAAGTCTGATAACTAGGACCTCATTTCAAGAGCTGTTTGCCCACTCCAGGAATAATTAGCCTGACCTGTTTCTCACAAGGTGATTAATTCTCAGAGTAATCCATTGTACAAATTTTTCTCAAGATCAATTTATTCTTTTCCTTTCCAGATGAGAACTTAGGCTCTCCAGCTCTCTGCTTTTAAGGTCTTAGTTCTCATTGGATTATTTTTTTCCTCTTTAAACAGTCTACTGTTTAAAGCAGAACACAGAACTGAGATCTCTAGCAACGGACTAAAAGATGTGGACCTACTGATCTTTAGTGAAGAACTGAAGCAGTCCCATTGTGGGACCGTTCCCCAGGAGTGGTCAGACAGCAGTGTGAATGGGGACTCACTCCCATGGCTTGTGTGGGGACCCTCTGTGCCCCGACTACATGGAGGGTCTCAGTTACCTGCTAACTCTGGTCCCCACCTGCCTTCTCTACCTCTTACCCTGACTTACCACATCCACAGTGTAACTCGTGCTCCTCTGCCCTTCTCAGCCTTCTCTTTCTTCTTTTCCAGCCATTCCCAACAACTGAGACATACTACGTGCTTCATAAATATTTGACGGATTTGTTGTTGTTGGATAAATGTTTGTGTCCCTTGTCTTATCTGAATTTCTCCCCTGCCGCCCGTGTTAGCCTTAATCTAGGTAGCACTGCCCAGGATGCGGCTTGAGTCCCTGGGGCCAGTGCAGGAGTGGAGTGCCTTTCCTAGATGCCAGGAGATGCGGAATCAGAAAAGGTGGCCCCACATGTTTGAGAGCAGGTGTCTCTTCACTGCTCCCAACCCCACCCAAAGCACCCTCACTTCTCACCGCTAGGTGTCCACACAAGTTTCCTAACTGACTTCCCCACCTCTTCTCTTGCTGCTCTAAACTCATTTCTTGGGAGAACCCAGAGTGATTTTTTGTAAAGGTTTTCTTGAAATATGCTATGTACATAGAAATGGGCGTGTCTCTTAAATACCCAGCTTGAAGAATTTTCACAAACTGAAGACAGCCGTATAAACAGCACCCAGGTGAAGAAATAGCATGTTGTCAGCACTGTAGATGCTTCTGTCTGTCCCTTTCTAGTCACTGTTCCCCCTAAGGGTAACCACTCTCCTAACTATGGGATGACTTTTAAACTAATCAACAAGATGTAGTCACTTTCCTACTTAAACTCTCCAATAATGTCCTGTTGCTACTGAGCTAAAAGTCAAACTTTTTACCATTCTGTATTAGACTCTTGCCTTCATTCCCAACTCATCTCCGACCTTTCTTCTCCCTCTGTATCTGTTATCCAGCCACTGGTCTCCCTTTAAATTCCTAGAATGTCCCAAGTTCCTTTTTAGCCTCAGGACCTTTGCACATGCTAAGCTCTCTGCCTGGAATGTTGTTTCTCCAAGTCCCTTTCCCTCTCAGGCCTTAGCTTAAATGCCACCACCTTAGTGAGGTCTTCCCCAGCCACCTAACTGCCACTGGCTTTTCTCATTGACTCCCCCTCTGTCACATCTCACGTTTTCTCCTACATTGACTTATCACTGTCTGTAATATCTTGGTTTTTTTTTTTTTTTTTTTTTTTTGCTTGTTACTTGTCTTTTCCACTTAAACATCTGACCAGGTGAAGGGAGGGACCAGATCTGACTTGTTCATTGCCATATTCTCAGCCTCTAGCACAGTAGGTGATTAATAAATAGTGGATGAAAAAAATTAGCACAGATATATGAGTAGGAATGTTGAGTCCTGAGGGATCCAAGGCAGGTGTCATAGGTAAGAGCTCACAGGTGAGATTGCCCAGCAGGCTCCTGGTGGTCACCTGTGCTTCCTGAACCCTGGACGTGTTTGAGACCTTCGTGACTGGCCTGTTTCGAATAGCATGGGCTACCTCTTTCCACCTGAGCAACCAGCAAGAGGACTGGGCCCCACATCCATTTTGCTATGTGGGAGGTTCATCTCGCCACAGTCTGCTCTGTGTGTGTGTGTTTGTTTAATTGAAGTATAGTTGATTTACAATGTGTTAATTTCTGCTGTACAGCGAAGTGACTACATAACTATATATGTATTCTTTTAAATATTCTTTTCCATTATGGTTTATCCCAGGACATTGGATAAAGTTCCCTGTGCTATACAGTAGGACCTCATTGTCCATCCATTGTATATGTAATAGTTTGCATCTACTAACCCCAAACTCCCAGTCCACCCCACCCCCCACCCCGCCACACACACCCTTGGCAACCACAAGTCTGTTCTCGATGTCTGTGAGTGTGCATCTGCCTCGTCGACAGTCTGCTGTGTTTATCATCTTCCTCCGTAAGGAACTCTGGTCCCTTTCCCACACTGTCCTGATGTTGTCATTCACAGGACCACAGTCCTTGCATAATGACACTTGCTTCCTACCATTGGTTTCTTGTGTACTGAAGAGCAAGGAAAACAGCAGAGAAAGGGAAAGGAAAAAAAAAAATAGAGAAACTCAGTGAGAGCTTGACTTCCTTAGCTAATTCCTCAGGTATCGGCATTCAATTATGGTGGGGTGGTGGGGTTTGGCCTTGGAATTTAAGTGACTTTATCCTGGATTGGTGCCAGAGGCAGTACATTTGGCTAATGCATTTCTTATTACTTTAAAATAGAGACTTAAAGAAGATACAGTTATTTGCATTTTTTAAAAGGCTTTTTAGATTTTAGATCTTAAAAATTCTGTTTTGATTGTCCCATTGCATGGCTGAGAGCGGTGGTTCTAGCATCCTTAAAATGATGTGTCTGGTTAAGATGTTTGTTTTTTCACACTGTTGGCTTCAAGTACATTATCCCATCCCCCATGTCCCCACAATGTTGTGGAATTTGGAGTGTTTTTTTTTTTTTTTTTTTCTGAAGAGGTCCTCATAAGCACATATGGGCATCTCTTAGAGGACTCTTAGGAGGGGAGATTCCTTATGTCCTTAAGCCCCCACCCTAACTCTGTCTCTCAAGTCAGTGTTTTGATTAGCTAGTGCTGTGTAACAAATCCTCCCAGAATTTAGTGACTTAACAGCGATGTATTATTGTCTCTCACGGTGCTGTGGGTTGCCTGGACTCAGCTGGGCAGTTCCTTCTTCAGGCCTGTTCTGAGATTATAGTCAAATGGTATTGGGACTGGAGCCACGGGAAGACTCAACTGGGCTGAATGTCCAAGATGGCTCCTCCTGTGAAAGGCAGTTGATACTGGACATCAGCTTTGGATCATCAGCCAGAGCCCCCACAAGCAGCTTCTCTGTGTGGCTCGAACTTCTCACAGTCTGTGACTGAGAAACCAGTGTTCCTGGAGGCGGGGAACCCAGGTTGCCAGGCCAGGTAGGAGCTGTGCCTGGAGCCAGCACACATTCCTTTGGCCATATTCTATTGGTCGATCCAGAGGGTCCTGCCTCTTAGATTCAGAGGGTGGAGATATGGACTCTGCCTCTTGATGGGGGAGTGTCAGGATCACATTGCAGACGATCACATGACACAGGAGGGATGACTGCAGCCCTCTTTGCAGAGAAGAGTCTGCCACAGTTCCTTCAGCTTTCCCTGCCTGCAGTTACTCGGGAATGATTCTGTATATGGTGCTGTTGCTAAGGACCCCTGACATTTTTAAGGTATTATGTAAACAGAGATAAAAGATGTCAATTAAGATGCCATTTCTTTCCATACTTTACACACACACACACACACACACACACACACACAGACAGACAGACAGACAGACAGACACACACACCCAATGTTAAGAGTTTTAAAATGTTTTCCTGGAGCCTTGTAACCACCGTGTAGGAACTGAGTTCTAGAAGATCCTTCCCTCGTTGTGTTTAGATAACCCTTGCAAGTAAACCTGTTTTAATTTCTGCTGGTGTCGTGTAATTGTGACATCGATCGTTTAGGTTGAGAACAAAGTGCCTGTTAATTCAGCTGACTCCATCGGCCTGTTGAGACATTAACCATGAACTTGGTGTTAAATGATGGTTGTTTTTATTTTTTCTGTAACATCATTTATTCCAACTTAAAAAAAAAAAACAATGTAAGATGGTGTCTTATATTTTACTTTTTTCTTTTAATCAGAAGATGTGGAATTCTTCAAGCTGTCTTACCGTGTTAGTTTTCAGGAGAGATTAGTCAAGCAGATTGTTAAATGCATGTTTTTCTTCTTTTCCTTGCTGCCCTTTTCTTTCAGCAAACTTTTCTAAAGGTGATGAATAGCTGGGAAGATGAAATGTCCACCCTCTGCAGACTAGCTGTCTCCCACACACCCCTTGCTGCATATCAATCTGAAGCGATTTTCCCCCCTGGCTTGACCCTGCCTGAAGGTTCTGAGCCCTGTTGGCATCTTCTTCTCTCTTGAAAATCCTTTAAAGCAGTCTGCTTCCTTTTCCCCCTTGAAGTGCAAACAGAAATCGAAAGGTTAAAATAAAAAATTAAAAACTATATTTTAAATTTAATTTTAATTTTCACTCTCTCCACATATGTGTTTGTTTCTAAACTGAAAGAAATCTGGGGGGTGAGGAATGTTAACCCTTTATCTCCTTTTAAAAAAATTTTAAATTCATTTTTATTGGAGTATTGTTGATTTACAATGTTGTGTTCGTTTCTTCTGTACAGCACAGTGAATCTGCTATACATCTATATATATCCACTCGTCTTTAGATTCTTTTCCCATATAGGTCATTACAGAGTACTGAGTAGAGCTCCCTGTGCTATGCAGTAGGTTCTTGTTATCTATTTCATATATAGTAGTGTGTATATGTTAATCCCTATCTCCCAATTTATCCCTCCCCTCCTTCCCCCTTGGTAACCATAGCTTGTTTTCTCCATCTGTGACTCTATTTCTGTTTTGTAAATAAGTTCATTTATACCATTTTTTTTAGATTACACTTATAAACGATGGCATATGATGTTTGTCTTTCTCTGTCTGACTTCACTTAGTATGACAGTCTCTAGGTCCATCCATGTTGTTGCAAATGGCATTATTTCATTCTTTTTTATGGCTGAGTAATGTTCCATTGTATATGTATACCCAGTCTTCTTTATTCCTCTGTCAGTGGACATTTAGGTTGCTTCCAATGTCCTGTAAATAGTGCTGCAGTGAACATTGGGGTGCATCTATCTTTTTGAATTATGCTTTTCTCCAAATATGTGCCCAGGAGTGGGATTGCTGGATCATATGGTAGCTCAATTCTTAGTTTTTCAAGGAACCACCATACTGTTCTCCATAGTGGTTGTACCACTTTACATTCCGGCCAACCATGTAGGAGGGTTCCCTTTTCTTCACACCCTCGCCAGCATTCATTGTTTGTAGATTTTTTGATGATGCCCATTTTGACCGGTGTGAGATGGTACCTCATTGAAGTTTTGATTTGCATTTCTCCAATAATTAGTGGCCTTTATCTCTTTATTGATGTGGTACAGAACTTTTGGGCTCGGAAGCATGGAGCTGGAAGGGACCTTGGGAGAACCAGTCTAAGCTTTGGTTTGATTGACGAGGCCCAGAGAGAGCAGGTGTTGGCTTAGGGTCACCCAGCTATTTAGCGTCTGTCATGCTGTGTCTGCTGCACGAGGCTGCTGAGTTGCCCTGTCTCTTGTCTGGTCTGGGGCAGCCTTACCCAGGCCCATTCTGTCTGGAGTGGCCTCTCCACTGACCTGTGTCTCTTTTCTGGTCCTGTAGCACCTTTGTGAACGGAGGACCTCAGTATATCCAGCGCCCTGGACATTGGAAACAAGCACCTGGTGGGCTAAAAAATGAATTAGTTTGAAGCTAGACTTTCTCGTAAGAATAGAGCCCTTTCCACCCAGGGCCGAAGGAGAAAGGAACAGTTGTAATGGAAATCCTTCCATGAGCCATGGTTTTATGCTATCTTATTTAACATTTATTTTCACTTTGCCCCTTTGCATTACTTAAAGGATGCGAACATCAAGAATGTGGTTTAACAGGAGACCATAAGAAAGGGCAGAGAAGAGAATGAACTCCTGATAGGGTCAGTTGCACTGTTGGCCCTATGGAAGGAGGGGAGTGGAGGGGGGATGAGGCTGGAAGCGTCCGATTCCATCTGTATAGACCAGTGGCACAAACTTAGCGTGTGTTGGAATCATCTGGAGGGTTCGTGAAAGCAGATTTTTGGGTTCCACTGCCAGGGTTCCTGATTCAGTAGGCTTGAGATGGGGCCTGAGAAAGTGCATTTCTAACATGCTTCCACTTTAGACTTTGAAAAGGGGGTCACACCCCCTTCCCCATGGCCTTGACTCTACTCTCCTTTCCTCTGGTCATCTGGCCGTGTTCTCAGACCTCAGAGAGCTGGGTGGGAGCTAAGTTTCTCCTGCAAAGTCTGATTTTCTTCTTGGTAAGAGGGCCTTGGAAAGGAGGGCCCCCTTTGATGTTTTGCATCCCTGAGTGGCCAGGTACTTGAAAATAGTATTGCATGGGAGAAACAGGTAGAGGATGATTTGAAATAGGATGTAGTTAATCCACGGCGGCCACCATACTCTCTATGGGGCATCTGCTGTGTGTGTCACATGCTTTATCTGTTTAATACTCACAGCAGCCTTACAAGGTAGATGTTGTTATGTTGCTCACATTTTACAGATGAGGGGAATGAATTCTGCGAAGAGTCTGCCCTAGTGAGTTATGGGGCTGGGATGAGACTCTGTCAGACGGTCTGCCCTGTTAGGCTTCTCAGTGATACTCTGCAACTGTTCTAGAAGCCCAGAGAGTAAAGACACCCCCAGTGTCAGTTACAGCAGCAGTAATAGCAAGGCCCATCTTTTGAGTGCCTAGTCTGTGCTCGTTGCTGTGCGAAGCATTTCACGTATCTCACCATGTTTAAACCCTGTCAACACTCTGCGATCAAGGTAGCTATTATTTCTCTTTTGCAGGGGCATAGGGTAGCTTGCCTGATGTTGGTATGTGACAGAGTTGTTTTAACCTGGGTGTAGCAGATTTCAAAGCCTGGGCTGTTAGCTGTTCTGTTACGTTGACTGGCTGGGTCATACCTACGCCAAGATTTGTGCCTGAGACCTTAGGGAGTAGTGATGTAGCTGGTGGCCCTGGGGGATGGGGAAGAGATGAGTTCAGTTTGGACATGCTGAGTTTAGGGACATTCACCAACATCTCGTCAAAGGCCCTCCTGTATATTGTGCTGGGAGCTGCATCCGACGTGATGGTGGGAAAGGGTCAGACCCCTAATACTGACATTTTTAGAGCTTTATTCTGTGACCCTGGACCCGCCATTTAAACAGTAAGTCTTAGCGTTGACTTCAAAATGACGATCATCTTTATTTCTGCTGCCTCACTACAGAGCAGTGGAGATTAAGATAACCTCTGGATTTATGAAAAGTGCTAGAAAAGTCACAAAGTGTCATTACATGTGAACACATGTGCTGTTTAAAGCATCTGCTCTCCATGCATTGCTGTGATGTTTGTTTTCCACAGGATATTAGGTGAGAGATAGGAGTTTCTTATTGTGGTGGATATTATTTCCTAAGAGGAGCTGAAAATAAATCCAGAATAGGCTTTTCATCATTATATCACTGTTTCTCAAGCTTCCCCCCCCCCACTATCACTCTCCTAAGGAACCTTTTCAGATTTTTTTTTTTTTAAAACGAATCCGCCTTCTCCATGAAATGAAATGAAATGGAATAAGATTTTCAGCTTTGGAGGAGCCACAAACTCTTGAGATATCTAAGACTATTTTGCCCCTTCCAAGAACAATTTTCACCCTTTTGGAGGTAATACTGCCCCCCGCCCACCCAGGGTACAGGATGTATACAAAGCTTTGTAAATTAAAGAATGGAGGGTCCAGGTTGGGATTTCAGGGCAGGAGTGGAAATCATTCTTTCCCATGGCTTTATTTAGCATTGCTTGCAGCTGAAAAAGCCTCTTGGGAAGGCTTCTGAAATTTGCCTCTTGCTGTCCCTTGCAATAGCACATGTTTTGGGGAAAGAGATCTGTCCCAACCAGGCTGTCTTTACCACGAGTGTGGGTACCTGCTGTATCTACACTCCGAGAGTGTTTAACCTCACAGGGCCAGTTGTCTGGCCCAGAGTCTCCACCCAGTGATTTTGGAGGAAGGTGGGGCCTGATTGGCTGACATCGTCTTCCGTCCTCTGTTCCTCTCTTTATGTAACTCGTTACATCTTCATGTTGCAATGAAGTAAATATTTTGTTGGATTTATTGAAAATATACAGATGTCTCCTATTCCCAATGTAGAAATTAGGTCAGCTGAATATTTCATTTTCCAGTGCTAGTTATACACATTTAGAAAATTGTCTGGGGTCTCATATGGGATGTGTGTTCGTGTGTTTTATGTGTTTGTGTGTCAGTGACCTCCAGTGAAAAGCTGGTTTTCTTCCAGATTTAAGTATATTAGATATATAATCCAAGACATCTAGCTTACAACCTTGATTTTTTTTCTCTCTCTCTCCTGAGAATCACCCCTACTCCCATGGCACTACCAGGGACAGCTGTTACCCGAGTCAACCCTACGTAGGCAGCTGTAATGAATAATCAGAACCAGAGTTCTGAAACCTTTCTCATCTTGTGCTCTTCCCCTACTTCCAGCACCTGGGTCTACATGTACATCTAGATTAGGAACTCAATTTTCTAACCCACCTTTGAAGTAGACAAACTATTCGAAAAAAGTAACACAGTACCAGTAATGCTTTACTGAGAACTGACTACCTGTACTGTGATAAATGTTTCACCATATAACTTCATCTCATCATTAGAACTATGAGGTCTTCATGAGCAACGCCGTTTTACGGCTTAGGAGGCTGAGGCTTAGAAAGGCTATGCAGCTTTGTCTAAGGTCAAGCCAGTAAGAGGTGGAGCTGAGACTGGAACTTACATCTGCAGAGTGCAGTGCTGCCCCTAAATGCTGTGCCCATTCCCAGCATTTAAACTACAAGTAATCAAGAGCCTGCTATGTGGTTTTTTAAACGCAAAGAGTGTTTTGGGTACATTATCTCATGGAATCTAGTCATAGCAGATCCTGTGAGGTCTATTTTATCCTTGTACTCTCGATGAGAAAACTGAGAGAACTTGGATTTTCTTATCTTTGTATCCTTTAGAGGTGCTGATATATATATCAGCTTTAAACTTAGTAATGAATGTGTGTTGATGTGGCATGTGTTTTGTCTCTCTAGCACCAGAAGTTCCTTTGACCATGTGTATTATCTACACTTGAGATGAAATTCTTTGGATAATTGGTTGACTCTTTTGCTTTGTCTGGAAATTTTAGTATTGCACCCTTTAACACATTCAGATGCTACTAACTCCATCTGAACACACACACACACACAGCCACATGTATATAGACTTGCATGGTAAATGCCATCCTTTTCAGATTTTAGCTTATCCTCTCCCTCCTGGAAAGATTCCTGTTTTGTGCTCTTGGGTCACCTAGATGTGCCCTATTCTAGTGCTTTTGTATTGTTTTGTCATTGTCTGGGTTGTGTGTCTCTTTTCCCTCCCAGGCTGTGAGGTCCGGCAGGTCAGGGCCTGGGGCAAGAGCCCTGTCTGTCCTTGGTACTAACTCAGGACCTAGAATGAAAGAGACATTTTGTGATGATTTTGTAAAGAAAATTGTGGATACAACCCCGAGGCTTGGGGGGAGCTTTCAGTTTGTATTTCAAGGACTGATGTTTTGATGATGCTTGAACTTGCCTCTTTAATGACTTTTAATCACAGACAGATTCAGGCATTGCCTGGGTTGGAGGCAACTCTGCACTGACCTGGTGCAACGATTTTATATTCTGTCCGTGTTCTGGAATTTCTAAGAGGGGGTGGTCCTCACACAGGTAAACCTCTATGTGGTACACATAGGTCTTCCTTCCAGGATTGATGCTACTAATGCATAGATCGTGACTGGGTCCCTACTATGGGCACCGTGTGAGGCCTGTGGGAGCTTCCAAGGTGGGCACACCTTGGTTCCTGTCCTCACGGTGCCCCAGGCTAATGGAAGAGGAGTCTGAAGACTAGAAATAATGATCCAGTGAGGAAGCATTAAGTGCTATGGGGATACAGAGAGGGGCGGCCTCTCCTGTGGCTGCTGCTGGCTGGGTGACGCAGTCAGAGAGTGTCCTCAGTGAAGGCTGTTTGAGGTTGGGCCTGGGAGGATTGGATTTGCAAAAATGAGAATGAGATTTTTCGAGCAGGGCAGTTGAGAAACACTATCTGTGAAGGGGATGGTTGGGTGGTAGGAATGGAAAACGAGTTTGGACAAACTGTGGATGTCTCTGAAGGGGTGGGGATGGCTGGGGAAGCAAGTTGTCCTGTCACCTGACCCTCCTGGTGCCTTCAGGAAATAAGCCCAGAGCAGGGAGGAAAAAAGCCAAGGGGGAGCGTCGGACCAGCGTAGGCAGACTAATGTGAAGTCCATCCCTCCTCCCAGCTTGCTGTGTGTCCTTCATAAAATGGCTTCCCCTCTCTGATCCATACTTCCTTCATCTGTGACTAACAGGACACCATTTCTGATCTACTCACCACACTGGGTGTCACGACATTCAGAGCAGATGTTGGGGCTGAAATTATCTTGTCAACTGTAAGATTCCACATGCATTCAAGAAATCATTACAATTGTTTTTTGGACCTGGATTATAGAGGATAGACTTAATCCTACTTCCCTGCTCATGGCGTAAAGACTTATCATTATTATTATGGAGAAATGCGTGTGTGTGTGTGTGTGTGTGTGTGTGTGTGTGTTGGGCTGGGGGTGCTGTCACGCTGCCTTCACCCAGGACAGACATGGCGCAAAGAAAGGAGAGGTTTGTGCTCTCTGATTTGGGGGCCTTTCAAAGAGCTGGTATAAATCCTGCTTATGCTAGAGTGCAGCTCAGCGAGGAATGCTGCAGGGCTGGATATTAATAGGTAGCAAGAAAAATACCTGTCAGGATACATGTAGCCAGTTCACACTACAAGCAGGCCACTGGGTAGGTGAGGGGAATCAAAATATGAAACCGCTTAAAAGTTTCTGAAAGCTGGGTGTGCAATTACGGAGCGTCTAATGTGTTGCTCAACCCAGGGGCCCTGAGTGTGAGTACTTAAAACATGGCCTTTGTAGACGGTTGCTGTGCTTAGCATTTATCCTTGAAGTAATTTTTTTGCTTAAACATATAATTTGGTTTGCTTCAAACTATGGGGTCAACTTCAGCAGTTTTGAGTCAGTTCTTCATACTTCGAAGGACATATTCCATCAGGTTAGGGACAGATGCTGAGGCTTCAGGGCAGTCTTTGAAGATGCTTGCCCCATAGGGCAAGGGAGCCCTGAAAAAAGGAAAAAAGTCACCTTTTTGAAGAATGGACTGACAGATCATGGAGTGCTTTCTATTTAATGAGTGCTTATATTATACCCATGGTGGGGGAATATGCTATATGCTCTATTCATAGGAATTCACATGAGCTTTAAAATAACCCTATGAAGTCAGTGCAATATTCCCCATTTTACTGATGAGGAAACAGGCAGAAAGGTTGACTAACGTGGCCAAGGTCTGCCAGTCGAGATCGGAACCCAGGAAGCCTGACTTCAAGGTCTGAGTTTATAACCGTTGTGCTGTGCTGCCTCTCCGTGGCTTTAAGCAAAAGGAGTCTTTAAGTGCAAATGAAAGATTTGATTTTGGCCATGATAGGTCTGTGATGAAGTTCCAAATTTCAGTTGGTCATCAGGCTCCTTGGGGCTTCTTTCTGGCATGGGGGATGGGTAGGCCGGCTGGCTCTGCCCCCAGCTCCAGAATCCTGGAGGGCCCTGCTGTCTTGACCGTCCTCATGTGGCTGGTGGTGGTGAGAGGGGGCCTGGGGGCCGGCCTAGGGGTCATCTTCGGAAGCCTCCTGGTTCACTGTGCAATAGCCCATCACTGCACCGCACCTGCATCTTGCATGCCTATTAATGTAAGCTAATTTTTATACAAGAAGAGAAATTCAGGAGCTGTCCAAGCTACCCAGAAGACACTTAGGATCACAAAGAGTCCTGTGCGTTTTGCTCTAAGGAGCTCTTGCCTGGGTTCGGCTATCTAGTCACTGTCTGGTGGTGTGTCCAAGCAATTCTCTTGCCCTCTGGGCTTAGGTGTCTCCATCTTTGAAATGAACATGGTGAAAAGAAAATGATCCCTGCGTTCCTTCTGGCTCTCAAATTCTGAGTCAGAGGAGTTCAGTGTTTACCATCCTGGAGGAACCTGGCTGCCTGGGTTTGAATCCCAGCACCACCCATAACTGGCTGTGTGTCCATGGGAAAGTTACTCAGCCTCTCTGTGCCTCCACTTCTCCATATTCAAATGGATCCCTGATGGCATCTTGTCATAGACTTAACATGAAGGTTGAAAGAATGGTGTCTGGTGCAGAGTGAGTATCTTGCGTTCTCTCTCATTAATGTTTGTTCTGTGGCTGTTAATTTTCCTTTCTTACATCATCAACTTTGTTGCCATGGCTACCAATCTGAGTGGTGCTTGTGGGGCAGACCCTCACAGTGACTGCAAGATCCCTTTGGTTCAACCTCATTTGCTGAGCCAGGAAAGGGAGCTTAGGTGACCTGTCTGAGGTCACACAGCTTGTAAGCCACAGAGCTGGGATCAGGGCTGGCCTTTTCCTGACCCCACAGGCCACACCCTCTTCACCTCAGCCTCCCTTTCCCGAGGTTCCCCTTGGCCCCCTTACTGGGCTTTGCATGGAACCAGGGCCCTCCGAGGCTTGTGTGCAGCCGAATCGTGTCCTTAGGGAGGCCAGTGTTCATCAGTTACTTAGAGAAAGCTGGTTTCCCCGGTGTTCTCTGAGATCCTCTGCAAGTGAATTTACGGTCGTCAAGGCCTCCTGGTGCTTGGAAGCTTTGACTTTTTAATTTAATCTCCTCCAAACTTACCTTGGGTCTTCGTGCTCTGAACCCACACTGGCTGATTTATGCTCCTCCAGCCTCCTCTGCCAGGAGCCACCTGTCCCGTGGGAGCAGGAGCCTCTCCTGGTACCCGCATCCGAGCCGAGCTGTGATGAGCCGGCCCTGCCCCGTTGATGCCCTGGATTCCAGCCCTGTCCAGCTGGCCCCTGGGGGCTGTGAGGGATTGTCTGGCCTTCTCTGTGCATCTGGAAGGGCCCTTGTTAGTATTCCGGGTAGGCAGAGCTGTGGATGGGGGAGCCTGCCGGGCTGGGAGTGGGCCAGGAGTGGGGGAAGCCCTCGGTCTGGAGCTCCCTGGAGGAGGGATGGGCAGCGGGGTCCCTGCGTGCGGATCAGGCCTCAGTCACCACGCGGCTTTTCCTGTGCTGTCACTCTGGGAATTACAGCCCTTCCTCTTTCATGGTTTGGCTCACGTAAGGAAGGAATTTGCAAACCTTGCTGATGGTGTCAAGAAGAGGAAGCGAGTGATCTGTTCTGTCTGAAGTCAGGTGGGAGGAAGTTTTGAATCTAAAGAGCCAAAAAGGTTTACAGAAAGAGGAAGAGAGAAGGAGGGAGAAAGAGAGAGAGAGGGGGGAAAGGGGAGGGAGGGAGGGGGAGAGAGGGAGAGAGAGAAAGGAGGATGGGGAGGGAAAGAAGAGCGCAGCTGGGGGCCTGGAGGGCTTTCACAGGCGGGGATGGGGGAGCCACACCTACACATCCGGACCCCACAGGGCCCCCAGGCCATGTGTGTGACCACAGGTGCTGAATTCTAATCCTGTCTGTCTGGCCACTAACTCTGGCAGTCACTTAGCCTCTGTGCTCCCCAGTTCTCAGCTGCAGAGCTGAAAAATGATAACAGTGATTTACCTCTCAAAGCTGGTGGGAGAGATCATGAGTGGCAGGTGACAGGGTGAAAGTAGGCGGTACCACTGGGTGTCAGTCTGCTTGATAACAGGCCAGTGGGACAGGAGCCGGAGCCTCAGGTGTGTCGGCTGGGCCCCTGTTTGAAACGGGCTTTATCCCTCCCCAGGCAGAGGCAGCTGGGGGGACACAGTCTCCGCAGCTGCCTCTGCCTGGGGAGAGGGTGGGATGTCATCGCCAAGGTGCAGAGAAGATGAGAGCACGTCTGGGCCTCCCAGCAGCCTGTGCTCCCCGCGCACTGGCCCTGCTCCCACTCCGCGAGCTCCCAGGCTGTGGGGCCTCTGCACACCCCATTTGCCTTGCCTGTTATGCTGACCATCCCTCAGAGCATGCCTCCAGCATTTTCTCCTTCTGGAAATCACCCCTGACAACCCACTCTCCTCTTCCTCGGTGCTTGCTGTACCCTTCAGGCAGCCCTCTCACAGCCAGTACACGGCCTGCCTGTAATATTCGTTCAGCAGACGCACATTAAGCATTTATTATATGCAGACCCTGTTCTAAAGGCTGGAGGTGCAACCGCGAAGTAGACAAAGACCTCAGGCAATAAGCACCTAAAAAGATAAATAAGCAGAAGAACTAGAGTTGCGGTGAATTCTCTGAAGGAAAAGGACAGCATGATGGGAGAATCCTGGGGATGGGGTGGCTTTTGGATGGTGGTGTTTGGGGATGGGCCTCACTGAGAAAGTGGCGTTTAGGCTGAATCCTAAAGGATGAGGAGGAGGAAGTGTTGCTAAGAGCCCAAACAGCATTCCAAGAAGGGGGAACAACAAGCATGGGGGCCCTGAGGTGGAAGAACAGCTTGGTGTGTTGAAGGGCCAGAGAGGAAGGTCATCATGGCTGGTGTGTAATGGGTCAGTGAGAGAGCTGGACAGGGACCAGCTCACCTGGATCTCCCAGGCCATGGTTAGGAGTTTCAATTTCATTCCTTAAATGCAGTAGGACGCCATCGGAGTGTTGAAGCAGGGAAGGTACCTGAACTGAGGGAACTTCCTAAGGATCCTTCTGGCTGCTGTTTGGAAAGTAGATTAGAGGCTCGTGAAAGAAACTGGGCAACTGGTGCCAGAATTGATTTAAAATACTCACCTGTCGTGTATGTTGTGTGTGCTCGTGTGTGTGTGTGTGTGTTGGGGTGGGAGGTGTGAGCATGCATGTGCGTGTCTTCATGTTGTTGAATTATGGAAGCTGAATTTTCTAAGGTTCTCTTTTGGGAAAAATAATCCTTAGCACCCAAAGCTGTACATGTTAGTGGGAGATTTGGAAGTAGTGGGTAGAAACAGCCCCGGGGTACCTGAAAACTTTCCTGAATGTTTGAAAGACTTTCAGAATAGGCAAATTGTAAACCTGACATAAACTTATCAGCATTTGGGACCCTCCCTCCCCTGCCCTGATATCAAAAGATTTGCATATTTTTTCAAGTGGAAAGGGTACAGGAGTTTAGTCTTCATAATAAGCACAACGCAAAAACATCCAGCCCGCCAGTCTCTCTTCCTAGATTCTGCACTTTTGCTCATTTGAGTGTTTCTTTTAATGTCTGTTCTGTTTGTTTTTTTATAAATAATGTATGCTCATTATGTAAAATTTGGAAAGAGAAAATGTAAGAACTTTACTTGGAATTCTGTCAACTGAGTGCAAACACTGCTAGCACTTGGTGTGTTGTCATCCCTTCTTTTCTTATGTATAGGTTTACTTTTTATGTACAGTGTAATCATTGTGTGTAAAATTTTATAAGCTGGTTTACTCCCACAGCAATTTAGAGCCTTTGCTCATTGTATCAGTCAGGAAGGGCTAGATTAGGCTGCTGTGACAAGTAATTCCCACGTCTCAATGGCTTTAAACAAAAAATGCTTATTTCCCTTTCATATCTATTATGGTAGATTGGAGCCTCTGTAATAAGTCCTCTTTCCTTGGCCACTCACAGAAATGGAGCTACCGTTATCTGCAATGTTGGTGTTCATTACAGCAGATGGAAAGAAAGCTGTGGAGTGTCTTGCACCAGCATTAAAATGTCCTGAATGGAAGTGGGATATTCTTTCAGTTAAATTCACTGGCCAGAACTAATCACATGGTCCCACTCAACTGTAAAGGAGCCAAAGAGTGTGTTTCCATCATAAGCTCTGAAGGCTGAGAGCCAAAAATATTTGGTGAGCACTGCTTATGTCTACATGCTATTTATGTCTCACATTTACACAGCCATTATTGCAAAATATTGCATGCACATGGAAAATACAGTTTTGCGTTAGTGCGCTGTGTATTTCTCTTGCTCTGTCCTGGGACTTCGCTGCTGCTGCTGCATCTGGGAAGCGTCCTGCTCAGCCATTCGGATGTATATACACATCTGGAAATGCCAGGCCCCTGGGGGAGCCCTTGATCAATGAGGGATGGAAGCCAGTGGGTGCATATTCCCATCTTCCTTCCCCAGGCAGATGATGCTCCGAGGGTCCTCAGTGGGATGGAGCCTGGGTTGTGCCAGTGGTGATCAGCTCTGTCTTACAGCCTTGAGTTGCCTTTCTCTCCATCCTTGTTCCACCTTCCCAGCCCTCCCCTCCTGTCACCTGCGATCACTTCCCCAAATAAACTACCTCCTCACGTGCTCCTGTCTCATGCTTTGTGTTTTGGGAAAACCTGGGCAAGGGAGGCATGGATGCCTCTGCAGTTAGAACTGTGTCCCTCAAAAGTTTCAGGCACCAAGGTCAGATGAATTTGCTTTATCATTCCATCAGTTGCTACAATCATGGCATATTAGTTTTCAGCTGTGTTGAAATCTGACTTTTTTGCAATAGCTTTTTTGTTTTCTAACCATCTTTTGTTTTTCTGGGTAGAATCAGCAGCTTCTTCACTGTATCCCTAAGACCTCCCAAGTTTTCCATCACACTCTTTGTGATGTGCTCTAATTTGTGCTGCCTTCCTTGTGGGCCTCCTGCTCTGCCAGCTTCCTGGGGTTTTTGTTTCTTGTTTTCATGGAATTCTTCTCTTGCTGGAATTCCCAGTCTTCTTTTTTTTTCTTGTATTTCTTTTCATTTTGCTTTACTATAGTCCTAATTAATTTTTTGTAAATGAGTAAGTGTGTGGAAAACTTTTTGTTCTTGAGGATTGAGAATAATGTTTTTAAAGTTTCGCACTGTGGGTGTGTGTGTGTGTGTATGTATGTATGACTAGAAACTTTGAGTCAGGATAATTTGCTCCTTGACATTTCAAAACATGTTCAGTTGTCCTCTAATATTCAGTATCGCTAGTTAGTGCAACACATAAAATTCTCATTCCTTTATGGGTAATCTGTTTTGTTTTGTCCACACTCCACCTCCCTTAACATATAGGCCTTGGAAGATTTTAGGATGTTTTCTTCATGGCATTTTTTGTTTATCTTATTTGGCACTTGACGGGCCCTTTCAATCTTACTTCTTTCTTCAATTCTGTGAAATTTAATATTTTTGTCATTATTTCGTTCTCGCCATCTTCTTTACTATCTCTCTAGGAACTTCTAGTAGATGAGTATTTACTTTATGGAATGGCCTTTCATGTCTCTTACTTTGTTTTTCATTTTCCAAATATTTCTCTCTTTGCTCTCTATTCTGAGAGAGTTCTTTAAATTTTTCTATTAGTTTTTTGGGGGGTTTGTTTTAGCATGTTGTTAATTTCCATAAACTTAATTTCCTTTGGTTCTTTGATGCTTTTTTAAAAAAAATATATAGCCCCCTGTTCTTTTTTGTGTGTTATGTACGTAATACCTTTCTCAGTGTCTTAGAAGAGATTACTAAGGATTCTTTGAAAATTCTTGTCTTTTTATGAGTTATCTCTATTTTCCTTGGAGTCAGTTCTATTGGTTCAGCTCACTCCTTTCTTTGATAGTGTTTTTATTACCAAGTGTTTGATGATTCTGGTTGTCCATTCATCCTAGGAATGCAGGGCTGGGGTGATTGATACACGTAGCTGGAGTGGTTTTAGTTGTCCACTACCAAGTTCACAGGCAGCTGAGTTGATTGGCAGGTGTTTATGGAACAAAAGCAGACAGGTGGTGGCACTCCACTCCCCACATGCTTAGCTGGAGAACATATTCTGGGATGATAATTCCCACTCTGGAAGCTTACATACCTCTTTGGGAGATTGTTAAGTATCCTTAGAATTTATATGTCCCCTTTTAGCCTGAGAAAGCTCACTTGTTGCTCTTGGGTAAGAAGGTGAGTGGTGATGGGTGAGTAGATGGGGCAAGACCAGCGCATGTGACCTCCCTGCAGAAGTTTTCACTCATTTCTACTCTTCCTGGTGTCCGTATCTGTTCACTGGGGGGCTTCCACGATGGGAGGCAGCTTCTCTCTTCTTTTTCTAGCTCCTTCTCCCCTCTCGGTGTGCCCTGATCCTCCTACCAGTGCTATTGTGCCCGCCTTCTGGTTTTCATAAGTTCACCCGAAGTTCATGGTGCTTTTGTGATGTTGTCCTGTTTGTACTTATTTACTGTAATATCAGTGGGTTTTGTGGAGAGGGGTGAACACTTATCTTCACCTGGCCTTCATTAACCACGCATTGTAATGATTTAAAGGCCTGCAGATTCATGTTAGCTATGCCTGGTGGTTGGATGTTAACTTTTTTCTGCTTTTCTCCTGTCACATCACGAGGAGCATCTTTGTGGATGAAACTTTTAAACCATTCAGTATTATTTCCTTGGGACTGATTGCCAGAAATGAAATGAGGTTAAATGTAATGTTAAAGAGAATGGTACATCTTCGCTGTACCACTTACTAGCTGGGGGTTTTGTTTGTTTCTTAATATTTATGTATTTATTTGGTTGCACTGTCTTAGCTGTGGCTCGCGGGCTCCTTAGTTGTGGCATGTGAACTCTTAGTTGTGGCATGCATGTGGGATCTAGTTCCCTGACCAGGAATTGAACCCCAGCCCCCTGCATTGGGAGCACGCAGTCTTAACCACTGTGCCACCAGGGAAGTCCCTAGCTGGCAGTTTTGAGCAAGTTGCTCAGCATCTCTGAGCCTTACTTTCCTCACTTATTAATTGAGGATAAAAATATTCTTATCTCTTAGGATTGGGTGCATGGCTTAAAATCAGAAATGGAAGTAATGCATATTCCATGGTATTTGCCCCTTAAAATAGGCTTTCAAATAATAACATTTGATATTATTGTTATTATCCATTATTTAATTCTGCAGCAGGGAGGCACTGATTATTAACTCTGTCTTAAAACTGAGAAAAATAAAATTGAGAGAATTTGTCACCTTCTCAAGCTGTTGCTCCCCTTCTCCTAAATAGCTACTTGCATATGCATAAGAGATAGGGTTGTTCTAGAAGCTAAACTGCTTCAAAGTGAGATGTTCTTTCCCTAGGTAATGGGAGAATCAAATTATTACTCAGTAAAATTTCTGTGAGGAGATATATTTGGAAGGTCCCTCAAACCTGCTGGTACCAAGCTGGGTGCCCAGAACCAGGGGATGGGCACAGCAGTGTAAGTCTGAGTGGGTTGGAGAGTGAGTACCTGGTTTTAACACCTCAGTCATCAAGCTTTATCTGGGTGACCTTTCTGGGGTATCTCTAGAGGGCGGAAGGCTGTAGGTCAAGGGCCAGAAGAGGAGGAATTTGAGCTCAGCACCGTCTCCACTGAGAGTCTCCACTGGCTGTGTAGGAGCCGACTCACTCCTGCGATGAGCATGGTGTCATCACCAGGGGGCGCTCCGTAACCCTTTGTAGAATGTGCAGGTGCAGCAGTGAGTGCGTGGCATGGAACTGGGGGCTCTGGAATGGGATGTACTGGGGTGGGGGAAGGTAAGGGGGAGCCCCTCCCTCTGGTAGTCTGGGAAGGGGACGCAGAGGAGCCACCTGAGCAGGCTCCGCCTGACTGCCCGTTTCTGCCTCATTTATCAGAATACTTGTTGCCCTTCAGGAGTTACCTGAGGCTCCTGATCACGCATTTCAAAAGTATTGCCTTTGCCCAGAGCACTTTTGGATGTTCCACTTTTGGAGATGTTTTCAGAGCTAGTTTTCAACACACACACACACACACACACACACACACACACACACTCACTCACTCAATCTCTCTCTCTCTCTCAAATCAAAGTAAAATAATCTGTCATTTCTTGAGAAATTCACCCAACAGGATTGTTTTATTTTTAAGAGAAAATAGTATCATCCAGGTTGACCACTGATTATTTTGCAGTTCAGGTGAGTTAATCGTGCCCTTGCTAGGCTGGGGTCACAGAGTTCCATAGGCCAGAGTTTGTGTCCTTGAATAAAAGCTTTGCTCTTTGTAAACACTGCCCAGATCTCAAAGAATGAAGATTTGTTTCATCTTTAATATATGAAGAAGAAGGTATCAGATTGCTCAGAAGGCCCCCTGCAAAGGAATTCATACCTTGTGAACAGTGACAAAGAGCCTGGTATGAGGCCACTAGTACCCATAGGAATGTCCCAGTCCTACTTTCATTAAAAAAACAAAATCAATGAAACAGCATAAATAACTCATTAAAAATTTTTTTATAAGCATATAGTTGACTTCCAATGTTGTGTTAATTTCTACTGTACAGCAAAGTGACTCAGTTATACATTTAGACATTCTTTTTCATATTCTTTTCCATTATGGTTTATCCCAGGATATTGACTACAGTTCCCTGTGCTCTACAGTAGGACCTGTTGTTTATCCATCCTGTATATAATAATTTGCACAGCATAGATAACTCTTAAAAGATTATACTAAGTGAAAGAATCTGGACTCTGAAGCTATGTACTGTATGATTCCGCTCATGACATTCTAGAAAAGATAAAACTATAGGAACAGACATTAGATTTATGATTGCCAGGGCTTAGGGGAAAGGGGAAGGGGTCCATGTAAAGTGGCATGAAGGAATTTGGGGGGGATGATGAAAATACCCTATATCTTGATTGTCGTGGTGTATACACGATTGTATAAGTTTGTCAAAATTCATAAAACGATAAATCTGTAAAGGGTGAATTTTGCCGCCTGCAATAAACCTGGAATCAATTAAAATAAAACCAGTGACATTCCCTAACAGGCACATCTCCTATACCCGATTCTGGCGGCCTTTACCTTACATTTACTATTAGAAGACCCCTTCTTTTTAGCTTCGAACAAAAGGATTAGTAAGCTCTAAGCCTGCTGGGTTTTATTGAATAACTTTGTATGGATGTGACAACCTAGAGTCATGGTCCTTATTCGCAATTTAAAGTATTTCCGGGCATTCTGAGTCCTCAAAGAAAGATTATGTTCAGAATGGTTTTAAGGTTGAATGTACTTTATTATTTTTTTGGTCTTTTGAAAATTAGTAGTTCACGCTTGGTGACTCGGATGACTCCCCATTACTGCGTGCAAATTATTCATCAGGCCAAAAAACACATTCCTCTCTAGTGGAAGGTTTTGCTTTGGCTCTTGATATTAAAGTCGTTTCTGAAGTTATTTGACAAAGTAGGATCTTAGGCGTAAAATGGTGGCATGTGATGTGCAGTTAAATATTTCTTTTGTCAAATGTTATATTCTTAAAAGGATGGAGAGCTTGTACGTGCCATATTGTGATGTAGGACAAACATAACTCTGGTGGTACTTTCTGGAGTTTTCTTATTTTGGATAAGTTGAATTAGAGAATCCTTGCCTGGCAACATCAAAGTTGTTGCCGAAGTCATCAATTTAAAGCAGAGTACCTGGCCTTTGTATGGATGTCTGGAGGGAGGTCAGAAATTTAGTGGTGACTGGGAATGAAGAGCAGAGAAGAGCATTTGAGAGGGAAACTGGGTGCAGAGAAGGGAGCGAGCCCTTTCCATGGTCTTGCCTCCTTGATACTTATCTTGGGTCATCATGGAATTCCTGGACTTCTGAGTTCCATATTCAACGCATACCCCAGACTCACAGGTGACTTTTTCCTAGAAATGTCTTTTATTTCTCAGCTAGAAAAAATATATTCCTTTCCCCAAATCCTGCAGACCGTTCTGTGTGTTGGTCCTTTTGGACCCTTAGTGCCCTGTGCTTTGAAAGGTACATGGTTTGTTATTAGACTGTAAACTCAAGGGGATGCAATAAGGTGCCTTAGGCATAGTTGATGCTCAGTTACTACTTGATCGATGAATGCTTTGGCAAGACTTCTAGTTTATGTGCTAACCAAGCAACGTTTACCTTTATGTATAATGAGGCAGCGTTTGCAGTCACTGGCTAAACACAGAACTATTTAATCTCATGCATCTGGTAGAGTTTGGTGTAAGAACCAAATGTGGGATGGGGAGAACCTGGACAATCACAGGATGCTTGTAAAGGAATCAGATGTTTCTGAGTAGCTGAGGTCCCAGTATTCTGATGCTGGCACAGAAAGTATTATGCGAGGGATTGTGGCAGCAGCTGGATATCCAGGCCTCTTAGCTGACTTGGGAGAGGGTCCTGGAAGCCCTGTAGTTCTCCGGAGTTTCACAAAACCAACAGCTTCTCTGCAAGTCAATCTAGAGGCTGGAGGGAAACTTCAAGGTCTAATTGTCATTGTTGGGAAATGTTAAGCAGGAAAAATAAGGTTATAGTAGCTGTAAAACACCTCAAGTTATTTCTTTTACTAAAGTTATTTTTTTACGTTATAAAAGTAAATACCTGTTCCTTATTGAAAAGAAAGATATAGGAAGGTAGAAAGAAGAAACACCCATAACCTTGTCTTCTGGAGGCAGTTATGTTCACGATTTTGGTATACTTCCTTTTAATATATTTTGCTCTCTTCTTCCCCCTTAACTTCATTAACATCATGGTACATAGAGTTTTCATATACTCATCCAAGTGCCTATTTTTCTGAGTATAAAAATAATGTGTACCTACTAGAATGAGTATAATAAAAAAGACATAATAGCAAGTGTTGGCAAGGATGTGGAGAAACTGGAACCCTCATACGTAGCTAGTGTGTACGTAAAATGGTACAGACACTTTGGAAAAACAGTTTGGCAGTTTCTTAGGAAAGTTAAACATAATTTAGGATATGACCCAGCAATTCCACTCCTAGCCTAAGTAGCTACCCAACAGAAATGAAACACGTATGAAAATATTCATAGGAATATTATTCAGAATAGCCCCCCCACCCAATGGAAACAATTAAAATGTCCAGAAACAAAATCAGCGACATAGAGAATAGACTGGCGATTGCCAAGGGGGAGGGAGATGGGAGTGGGTAGGCGTGGGAGTTTGAGATTAGCAGATGCAAACTGGCGTATATAGGATGGATAAACAACAAGGTCCTACTGTGTAGCACAGGGGACTATATTCAATATCCTGTGATAAACCATAATGGAAAAGAATATGAAACAGAATGTCTATATGTATAACTGAGTCACTTTGCTGTACAGCAGAAATTAACACGACATTGTAAATCAACTATACTTCAATAAAAAATAAATTAAAAAAATGTCCAGAAACTGGGAAGTGGATAAACAAAATGTGGCACATCCTTATAATACAATACTGCTCGGCAGTAGAGTGAAATGAAGCACGGATACATGTAAGAGCATGGATGAACCTCAGAGACATTGTGCTCAGCGAAAGCAGCCAGACAGACCATGTGTCAGATGATTACATTTATATGAACCGTTCAGAAAGCAGCAAATCAGTGGGGACAGAAAATTGATTAATGGTTGTTTGAGGCTGGAGGTGGGAACAGAGTTTGACTGCAAAGAGGTATGAGGGATTTTTTTAGGGTGATGGAAATGTTTAAAACTAGTGTAGTGATGGTAGCACGACTCTGTAGATGTAATCATAATCATTGAATCATATACTTAAAATGGTCTAACTTTATGGTGCCTAAATTGTACCTCAATAAAGCCATTAAAATAAGAATATAGGAGCACTGTTATTTTTTTTTAAATTTTATTGGTGTGTAGTTGATTTAAAATGTTGTGTGCTGCTGTACACCAAAGTGAATCAGTTATACATATACATACATCCACTCTTCCTAAGATTCTTTTCCCATGCAGGTCATTACAGAGTATTGAGTGCTATACAATAGGTCCTTATTAATTATCTAGTGGGTTGGCCAGAAGGTTTGCTCGGTTTTTTTCTGTAAGATGGCTCTAGTAGCGCTTAGTTGTCTTTAACTTCATTCAAAACAATTCTGTTAGATTGTATTGTGACAGCTGTCATATCAGTGTGCATTTAAAAAAAACATCAAAATTGGTGAATTTTTGTGTAGCCATTTTAATATTGAAGATGGAAGAGAAAAAGCAACATTTTTGGCATATTATGCTTTTATTTTTTTCAAGAAAGGTAAAAACGCAACTGAAACGCACAAAAAGATTTGTGCAGTTTATGGAAAAGGTGCTGTGACTGATCGAACATGCCAGAAGTAGTTTGCGAAGTTTTGTGCTGGAGATTTCTCGCTGGACGATGCTCCATGGTTGGGTAGACCAGTTGAAGTTGATAGCGATCAAATCAAGACATTAATTGACAACAATCAACGTTATACCACTTGGGAGATAGCCGACATATTAAAAATATCCAAATCAAGCCTTGAAAATGATTTGCACCAGCTTGATGTTTCGGCTCCACATAAGTTAAGCGCAAAAAAAATTTCTTAATCATATTTCCGCATGTGATTCTCTACTTAAACTTAACGAAAACATTCTGTTTTTAAAACAAATTGTCACAGGCATTGAAAAGTGGATACTGTACAATAATGTGGAATGGAGGGGATTGTGGGGCAAGCGAAATGAACTACCACCAAGCACACCAAAGGCTGGTCTTCATCCAAAGAAGGTGATGTTGTGTATATGGTGGGATTGGAAGGGAGTCCTCTATTATGAGCTCCTCTTTGGAAAACCAAACGATTAGTTCTAACGAGTACTGCTCCCAATTAGACCAGCTGAAAGCAACACTTGACGAAAAGCAGCTGGAATTAGTCAACAGAAAACACATAATCTTCCATCAGGATAATGCAAGACCGCATGTTTCTTTGATGACCAGGCAAAAACTGTTACAGCTCGGCTGGGAAGTTCTGGTTCATCTGCCATAGTCACCAGACATTGCAGCTTCGGATTTCCATTTATTTCAGTCTTTACAAAATTGTCTTAGTGGAAAAAATTTCAGTTCCCTGGAAGACTGTAAAAGGCACCTGGAACAGTTCTTTGCTCAAAAAAATAAAAAGTTTTGGGGAGATGGAATTATGAAGTTGCCTGAAAACTGGCAGAATGTAGTGGAACGAAATGGTGAATACGTTGTTCAGTAAAGTTCTTGATGAAAATGAAAAATGTGTCTTTTATTTTTACTTAACAACAGAAGGAGCTTTTTGGCCAACCCAATATTTTATATATAGTAATGTGTATATGTCAGTCCCAGTCTCCCAATTTATCCGCTCCCACCTCTGCCCAGGATCACTATTGTCAATTGTCCTACCAAAAAATAATAATAAACCAAGAGAAGAATTCTGGTTCCTAATCAATGTGAAAAATAAAGCATGATCAGGCTCTTCCTCTGCTCAGGGTTCTGGGTATGCCAGAAAAAACAGAGACAGGGGTCCCATAACTAATCTGGAATTAAATTTCCAGGCAGTGCCAACATAGGAGATGAAATGTGAGCGAGTATGTATGAAAGAACAGAGGTAGGGGAAGCAGTATTGTGAGGAGGACATGGTCATGGGTAATCTTTAGATATTAAGAGGAAAAATAAGTATATATATGGGCCTTAGTTCATAAGTTACGGACAACCAAGAAAATAATTTAAAAACATATATTATAGCTTTCAGACTAGCAAGAGGGAAAATAAAGATGATTGAATCGATTCAGCAAGAGATAGGAAACTCGAAAGAAAAAAAGTATGGTAAATAGAAAGCACAAAATAGGAGAAAGAAATCAACCCTACAGTGTCAGTGATTACAGTTTAAATGAGTTAATCTCACTGTTTAAGACATAGGGACCCTTAGATTAGGTCCAGCAAGGTGTGGTTTTAAGAGAGTCACATAAACGAAAGCATAGAGCAAAGTTGAAAATAAAGGGATAAAAATGGCATTCCAGGAAAATAACCGAAATAACACTAGGCTAGCAATTTCAGTATCAGATGAAGTAGAATTTAAGGTGAACAACATGAAAAGAGATGAAAGGGATTATTTATTCTGAAAATGACACAATACCACAATATTCCAAGAAGATATAATAGTCATGGACAAATATAATCAACAACACAGCCTCAAACTATACAAAGAAAACATTGGCAGAGTTATAGTAATACATAGATAAAGCCACCGTTGTAGATAGGGATTTTAATATATTCTTCTTGGAAACAGATTAGACAGACAAAAATAAGCAAGAATATAAAAGATCCATATAGCATGATTAATAAGCTTGCGCCCAGAAAACACTAAATGCGTATTATTTTTGAGCACACATGGCATTTTCACAAAAATGGATCAAATTACAGACCAGAAGGTCAGTCTCAGATTTCTAAGAATTGACATCATTCAGAACCTATTCTGACTCATTGAAATGGGAAGGATGAAAATAATAAGATAGGGTGGAAATCAATAAAAGAGGATATAAAAGATAACAATGATTCGAAAACCCAAATATTAATTCTTTGAAAAGATTAGAAAGGTGGACACGTCTCCGGTGAGATTCATCAAGGAATAAAGAGAGAAGGTGCTTGGAAAATAACCACAGATATGAAAGCAACTTGGATTTCATAAGGAAGTTGGATGAGCAACTGTACACAAATAACTGTAAAATACCATATGAAATGAGTAGGTTTATGGGGAAAATATGAGATTCTAAAGTTGGCCTGTAAACAGACGGAAAACTTGACTAGAACAGTCACTGCTGAAGAAATTGAAACTGTGGTGAAAACTTGCACCTCCTCCCAAAATCTTAAGGTCCACACAGTTTTATATGTTGATAGACCCTGCCTTGTACAAGTTGCTCCTGAGACTTGTGAACGTGGGAAAGCGGCTCTTGTTGTTTTCTGAAGCTTAATACCAAATTTATATCCTCAATATTAAAGCTGAATGAAGATGGTACCAGAGAAGGGAAACAACAAGTCAGTTTCAGTTAAAATCTGCAATAAAATGTTATTCTTAATCCAAGTCATATTAAAAAATCACATATCATTAGATTTATCCCTGGAGTGCAAGGGTGGTGTATTAGGGTAGCACTCGCTGCTCTAACAAATAAGCTCCCTATACACAGACGTTTATTTCTTGATCACAAAGTCATACAGCAGTTGGCAGATGGCCCATGTGGCAATTCAAGGACCCAGGCTTTTTCCATCATGTGGTTCAACCACTGTCTAAGGCCTCAGAGTCCCAAGAGAGTGTGGAGAAGCTGCAGCTGCTTTATAAGAGCTCTGGCCCTGTAAGGGATACATAGCATTCCTACTCATGTTCTGCTGGTGAGAGTGAGTCCTGTGGCCACCCCCACATGATAGTAACTGTAGTTCCAGGCTGGGCAGCCATCTCCCAGTGACAGTGCCCCACTATGGAAGAAGCAGCACTCATTTATTTATTTTTTTTTTGATGGGATAGCTAATGTCTGCTACAGATTGAACGTCAGAAAACCTATCAGGAGAAATCATTACAGTAACAGATTTTAAAGGAGGAATCACCATATGATGATCTCAAAGGAGGCAGAAAGGCACCTATTTATAATAGAAGCCTAGAGAAATACAGGAATAGATGGTATAGCAATCAGCTTTGGCTAGGTTATACTGCAGTAACAGACATCCCCAAAATGTCAGTGTCTTGTAACAACAGAGGTTGATTTCCTGCTCATGGTACATGTTGGCTGTCTCTGCTCTCCGTGTTCTTCATTCTGGATCCCAGCCTGGAGGAGCAGTACCATCTGAGATGTGGGTGATCCATTGGCAGAGGGAATGAGCAGTAGAAGTGCCAAGTGATGGATGCAAATGTCACCTTGGATTAGTCATATGTCACCTCTTTTCACAGTCCATTGGCTGAAGAAAGTCACATGACCAAGCCTGATGTCAGTGTGATGGTGTCACTTTACCCTGTGAAGATGGATCTGATTGAGAGGGCAGCAGAGAAAACTGGGAACAACGATACAATCCATTATGGAAAGGATGTCCTTGACTTGATAAAGGCTTTCCTCCAAAAGCCTATTGTGAACGTTATGTTTTTTTAAATAAGTAAATAAATAAATAAATTTATTTATTTATTTATTGGCTGTGTGTTGGTTCTTCATTGAGGTGCATGGGCTTCTCATTGTGGTGCCATTTGGGTGCAGCTAGAGATTATCATACTAAGTGAAGTAAGTCAGAAAGAGAAAGACAAAAATACCATATGGTATCACTTCTATGCGGATTCTAAAGTATGGCACAAATGAACGTATCTACAAAATAAAAACAGACTCACAGACATAGAGATCAAACTTGTGCTTGCCAAGCGGAAGGGAGAGGAATGGACTAGGAATTTGGGGTTGGCAGATGCAAACTATTACATTTAGAATGGATAAACAGCAAGGTTCTACTGTGTAGCACAGGGGACTGTATCCAATCTCCTGGGATAAACCATAATGGAAAAGAATATTCTTTAAAAAAAAGTGTATATATGTGTAAAACTGAGCCACTTTGCTGTACATCAGAAATTGGCACAATAATGTAAATCAACTATACTTCAATTAAAAAAAAACACACCTACTCCAATTCCCTTTACCCAGTCATCGCTGGGTATATGCAGAGGGGGAAGGATTCCACCTCCCAGTAACCCTTCTAATGGGTCCATGCTCACCAAGCGCCATTCCTATTCCTTGTTGGCTTTCAGAGTTGAGAAACCTATGAAAGCGAGAATGTACAAGGCAGTAGACCTCAGAGCCTTTGCCCACACTGTTCTCTCTTCCTGAACGGCTCCTCGCCATTCACAACCCCGACCCTTTGGCCTAATTAACGGCCACTCCATCTTCCTAGCTTAGCTGAAGCATATAGTAAATGCTCAATAAATCTTTGAACAAATGAATGGATTAGAATTTCAGTCTTCCTAACAAATTCAAACTTGTCATTCTGAATTAACAAGGTCCCCATCTGTTTTTTGTTTTGTTTTTTTAAGCCTCACTTTTTTTCCTTTTTAAATTAAGTAACTTATTGGCTGTGTTGGGTCTTTTTTTTTTTAAATTTTTTTTGGGGGGTACACCAAGTTCAATCATCTGTTTTTATACACATATCCCCGTATTCCCTCCCTCCCTCGACTCCCCTCCACCCTCCCCGTCCCAGTCCTCTAAGGCATCATCCATCCTTGAGTTGAACTCCCTTTGTTATACAGCAACTTCCCACTGGCTGTTTTACAGTTGGTAGTATATATATGTCTATGCTACTCTCTCACTTCGTCCCAGCTTCCCCTTCACCCCCCGCCCCCCGCCAAACCTCGAGTTCTCCAGTCCATTCTCTGCATCTGCGTCCTTGTTCTTGTCTTGTCACTGAGTTCATCAGTACCATTTTTAGATACCGTATATATGAGTTAGCATACAATATTTGTCTTTCTCTTTCTGACTTACTTCACTCTGTATGACACATTCTAGGTCTATCCACCTCATGACATATAGCTCCATCTCATTCCTTTTTATAGCTGAGTAACATTCCATTGTATGTATATGCCACATCTTCTTTACCCATTCATTTGTTGATGGGCATTTCGGTTGCTTCCATGTCCTGGCTATGGTAAATAGTGCTGCAATAAACATTACGGTACATGTTTCTTTTTGGATTATGGTTTTTTCTGGGTATATGCCCAGTAGTGGGATTACTGGATCATATGGTAGTTCTATTTGTAGTCTTTTAAGGAACCTCCAAACTGTTTTCCATAGTGGCTGTACCAACTTACATTCCCACCCTCTTGAACATTTGTTGTTTCCAGATTTTGTGATGATGGCCATTCTGATTGGTGTGAGGTGATACCTCATTGTGGCTTTGACTTGCATTTCTCTAATGATGAGTGATGTTGAGCATCTTTTCATGTGTTTGTTGGCCATCTGTGCATTGGGTCTTTGATGCTGTACACAGGCTTTCTCTAGTTGCAATGAGTGGGGGCTGCTCTTCATTGTGGTGCACGGGCTCCTCACTGTAGTGGCTTCTCTTGTTACAGAGCACGGGCTCTAGGCGCACAGGCTTCAGTAGTTGTGGCTCACGGGCTCTAGAGCGCAGGCTCAATAGTTGTGGTGCACGGGCTTAGTTGCTCCGCGACATGTGGGATCTTGCTTGAACCTCTGTCCCCTGCATTGGTGGGCAGATTTGTCATCACTGTGCCACCTAGGAAATCTTTCTCCATCTGGTTTTAGCACCAGTGTCTTGCGGACTTGGTCAGGGAGCCAGTCTCCCAGAAACTGAGTCCTCTGGAGGCCCTGAGTCAGTGAGTCTGGGGGCCTGTGAAAATGAGGAATTGGACCTAGATCTTGGTGACCCAACCAGACCCAGCTTGGGCATGCAGGCAGCCTTTGTCTCTAATAGTCCCATCTCATTTCTAGCACCCAGAAAACTGCGTCCAGTGGTGGACACATTACTTGCAGACAATGCTACACACACGTCAAGTTTGGTGTGACGGCTCCTGTTCCAGGCACATTTACTCTCTAGATCAAATAACAAATGCAAGGTGGCAGGGAGAGCCAGTGAACAGGAGGGGAAATCTAACTTAAACAGCCCTCTTCCACTTAGGGATGATAAACACAATACACCATGGTGACGTAAACTGTAAGCAGGCTCCCCTTAAAAAATATAACCATCAATCTGTTGTTAAGCCCGCAACCAGTTGCAGTATTAATCATACTCTTTTGGCAAGAGAATCCATTTCCCAATAAAGTTTGAGTGGCAGAGGAAAGGCAGAGCCAACAATCGGGAAATAAACGATGCTTCCAAATGATCAAAGGAAAGCTGCTCTTCTCACTGGCAGCTCGCTAGCCATCCTGCTGCTAGCACCAGACACACATAAATACACGTGCCACTCTGCTGCCCCCACATATTTCCATCACTGCAGAGTGCTCTGTGGTTCTGTTCTGGGCCCATTTTTCACTCTGTGCCAGTTTTGTATGCTTTGAACACAGACCTCCCCTAGAAATTGAGTCACTTCTTAAGCACCACTGCTATCTTTACTTTCTTATTCACAGCTTCCTTCTCTCCCACTCCTTTTCCCCCTCCTCTGCCAATAATCTCGCACCAATCATGCTAAGTAGCGTTGTGTTCTGTCTCTCCTCTTGAACCATGAACTCCTAGAAGGCGACGAGTCCAAAGCTTATTCCTCTTTATTTCCCCAATGGCCGGCACCAAGTAAATATTCAATGAATGCTTAGACAGTAGGGTTTTATTCACTGTAAGAGAGAAGTTTTTAATAAAGGAAGCAGACCTAGGAATCACTGAACTGCTGTTCACGAGAAAGTCCAAGTGACCAACTCTCAGATACTACACTCATATTAGAGACAGTAGGACAAATCCCCACATGTTCTGTTCTTTTCCCTTAATTAGCTATTAATGAGTATTTCTCCTTCCCTACAGATGTTAAGATCTGTTTGGCCAGTCACCTCTGGAAATGCTGTGATGTTACTGCATCTACATTAAGTTTATAGATTAATTTGAAACGAATGACATCTTGACAATAATGTCTTTCTTCATATCCACAAACACAGAATCTCTCTCCACTTACTCAGGCCTTCTTTCATGCCCTTTAGAGTTTCTCCAGGTAAATTGTATGCACTCTTTGAGTAGATTAATTTCCTAGATACATTATAGCAGTTGTTGCTGTTATAAATGACACCTTCCATTATGTTTTCTTAATTTATTATTGTGGTGCAGAGAAAAACTGATAACTGTATGTTTCTATTGTCTGAAAAACTCACTACTACTGGTGATTGGTTTGTTAATTATTTTTTCTTCAAGTAAATGATAATTATGCAAATAATGACAATTTGTCTCTTCCTTTCCAATCCTTCAGCCTTTCTTTGTTTTACTGAATTACCCCAAACCTTCTTTAGTATACGGCAGCAATAATCATGGATATCCTCACTTCTTTCTAACCTTGAAGAAGAATGCTTCTAAAACGTATGCATTAAACATAATGTTCACTGGGGTTCTCTGGTGATGCAGTGGTTAAGAATCCGCCTGCCAATGCAGGGGACACGGGTACGAACTGGCATTATGTTGTTCTTTTTTTATGGCTGAGTAGTATTCCACTGTATGTAAGTACCACATCTTCTTTATCCATTCATCTGTTGATAGACATTTAGTTTGTTTCCATGTCTTGGCTACTGTGAATTGTGCTGCTATGAACATAGGGATGCATGTATGTTTTTGAATTATAGTTTTGTCTGGATATATGCCCCAGAGTGGGATTGCTGAATCACATGATAATTCTGTTTTTAGTTTTCTGAGGAACCTTCACACTCTTTTCCATAGTGGCTGCACCAACTTACATCCCCACCAACAGTGTAGGAGGGTTCCCTTTTCTCCACATCCTGTCCAGCATTTGTTATTTGTAGACATTTTAATGATGGCCATTCTGACCGGTGTGAGGTGGTACCTCATTTGCATGTCTCTGATAAGGGAGGCAACATTTTTGAGCAAGACACGGAAGCCTTAAAGGAAAAAAATGAACAGTATAGGAGAGTTCCCTTTTCTCCACATGGAGTGGGTGCATTTTAATTTGCATGCATGGGTTCATCCTGGTCTCCTCTGCGTTAGTTGGAGACTGCTGATGTCTTCTGAACCTTCTCAAAACCAAACTCTTGGTTTCAGCAAGGGGTTTCCACTTACACATTTAGGAGGTTTAGCTGAAGTTGGTATCATGAGCAGCGTCTGGGTATTTTCAATAGCATTTTGATCCACACCACCAGGTCCAGGTCCCCTACACCATCAGTGTTATTATCACATGGGAGGCAGTGTGGCATAGTGGGGAAGGACGTGGGCTCTTTCACCTCTGCCTGTGCTACTTAATGAGCTAGGCAGCCTGTCTCCTGATTGACAAATAGCATAAATAATAATACCTGCCTTCTTGTTATGGAGAAGGTTAAATGAGATAATACATGTAAAGCCTCTGGCACGGCTCCCCAGAGGAAGCATTTTGTAGTGTTGGATGTGATTGCTGTTGTTATCTTTCACTCCTTTTCTTCAATACCTCAATCGCTGTATTCATCAAGTCCCAGTGAAGCTTTCCATTAATGTTGTGGAGTTGGAACCAGAAGGTGGTCTGGACCAGATCGCACTGGCCCTCATAGTCATGCTTGCCCTTCTAAACCTTATCCTTTAGCAGTGGGGATCCAGCCCGTATTTTCCAAGCAGGGGCTCATGTGATCCCATGTGTGGTTTAGAACCATCACTCTGGGGACCCTAGGGAGGGATGATCAGAAGTCCCATTGGGAGGTTGGTGGGAAACCCAGCTGAGATGTACAGAGGGCTTGACTGAAGGCTGTGGCTTGGAGAAGAGAGGAGGGGATGGTGTTTGGAGGTATGGTCATGGAGATCAGGTGATGTTGTGGGAGGTGCAAGAAAGAGAGGACTCAAGCTGTCCCCAGGACCTGTATCTTGGATCTGTACCAGGTTGACAGCAACACCATCACAGAGGGAAGGGAGGAGAGTGGGTGGAGGCGGTAGTGATGGGCACTACGGATTTTTGCCTCCTCTTCGTCTCAACTGCCAAGTAGCTCCTGGGTTCTGGGGTTGGGAATATATCTCTTGGGATTTTTTTTAGGGACCCGAGAAGACTCTTGAGAACATTTTTTTCTCTTCTTCAATTAAGACCATATATTTACAGTAAAAGGTCAACTGAAGACCACATCAAAGTAAAAAGCAGCCTCATTAGTGTTCTTCTTTTCTGAGAGTATTTTTTTTTGTTTCATTTGGTTTGCATTTAAAATCAAGGATAATGAGATCAAATCCTATTAAATACATCACATGGTAACATTTTATTTTAATTTCATGTTGTGCATAGTTAAGGAAGGCTTATGGTATCCCAGGTGAATCAGAGTATGTAGTGCTAGATTCCAGGAATCTTAGACCCCAGGAGTCATGAGGAAACTCGGAAGGTAGGGATTTTTTAGAAAAATGAGAGGGAAAGATGTGCACAGGAGAAGATGACGTAATCTGTCCACCCAACAGGAGGAGGAAATTTAGTTACACCATGGTTACTGTTGGGTTAAAAAAAAAAAAACTCAATTATTGTATTTTCCCAGTTAAAATAGTGGGACTGATTTTTAAATAGGGGATTTAAGATGGCTGGATGTTTAGAAAACTTGCCCAGGACCAGAAAAAAAATTAAGCCTCTGGCCGGAGGTTCTCCAACTCTCTAAGTCATGGGATTCTGGAGTTGGGGTGAGTGAAAAAGGGGTCTCAGTGCTTCAAAACCACATATCTCTTGCTTTGAAAGTGAGCATAAAGCCCTCATCACCGCTTTATGCAAAGGCTTGCAGAATTCTGACTGCGTGCACACCTGTTCTGTTAGCAGTTTAGGTTCTGCACATTTATTTGTCTTCCACATTCAAAGGCATGCTGTCCATTTCAGATTTTATTTGCTATTGGGTCTTCCGTGGGTCCATGCAGAGTTAGCCCACAACATGGCTGTAGATTAGTCAGGGGAATGGCCCAAGTTGCCTGCCCAGAGTCAGGGAGGATTTATTCTGCTTCTACCTTTAAATTGAGTTGTTCATGTGAAATGAGAATGATTTCCAGTTGGGCAACGCATTTCGCACTTTCCCTTCTGCTGGGGCACGTCTGTGCAGAGATCCTGACTCCATCATAGAGATGCAGCAAACCAGAGGGATGGAAACTGACACATGTATATTACAGCAGCCCCTGGCTGCAAAATGAATTGCAATAGAAGAAATGCAACTGGCCATCCGGACTTTCCAAGTGCATGCAGCCTTTCAGTTCCCTGTTATGCTCCCAACATCTGGGTGTGCATCTGCACAGGAGAGCATTCCTCACGGTGCCAGGTAGATCGGGAAAGATAGAGCAGACCACGTGCACTTGAAACGATGCCATCCAAGGATACCTTCTAAAATATGTGTGTTCTTTCAGCTTAGGGATGCTCACGCTTTGCTGAGGAATCCCATGAGGGAGCATAGTTCTTAAAACTTTCTTTTAATTAGACAGTGGTCTTATGATGCTGATACATCTCTGCTGTTCAGTGCTGAAAAGCAGGACGATAGCCTGAAGAAGAAGAACTGTTCATTAAGGGCTGGATATTTATCTTCTGTATCCATGATGAGCTCTCCCCAGAGGCTCTGTGCTGGGAATGAGCCTGAGAAAAAGCTCTGGGAAGGAGAAAAGTGAGATGGGTGCTTTCAGAGTTGAAGTCAGCACATCCTCTCTGGAAAGCTTTGGCTCTGAGGGCGGAACCTCGGCGGTGAGGACATATTGTCTCCGAAATACGGCAGGAGGGTAGAAAAAAGAATGCTCCTCTTCCATTTTCTGGTGGTTTTGACAGCCTTGTGTTTGACCCATGGACCAAAACACTTAGCTACTTGATTATGTGAAAGCCTGGAATTGCAAGCCCAATTAGAAATCTAGTCCGACCCTCTCATTCTAGAGATGGAGAAACTAAGTTCTAGAAAGCTCCAAGAGTGACTTGATTAAGGTTCTGTGGGATTGTGGAAAGAGGACTGATGTTAGGACCACATCTGGGCTCTGCCTCTGATAAATGTATGACTTTGAGCAAGAGCTTAAGTAAAAATTGGAGTCAATGCACAGGCAAACTTTATGGAATTCTGCTGAGGAGTCCAGGAGGCTTTATTCAGTGTTACTTTCCTTCCTGCCGAGTTGAGTTAAACAGTGGACATATGGAACCTGGGAAGTCTTAACCAGATTGCCAACAAGTGGATCAGTTTTCATTTTTCCTGCTTTAATGGCTCAGATTGTTGGAGATCCAAACTGTAGGGAAACATATCTTTTACACTGAAAAAGAACATATGGTCATTAGCAGACGTTATAAAATTTTGTTTAGTTTTTGCTTTTAGTTAACAGCCTAATATCGCACAGTAGTTTAAGTATGTGTTGGCAGGTTTTTAAAGAGGATTGGTTAAGTCCGTTTTATTCTAGTCATTTTCTACAGAGTTCCTCAACCTTTTTTTTCCATGAACATACTCCTAAGGAGCTTTTTAGACATTTCCCCCCTAATTACCACTCCTGTATACAAATTTAATACTACAGATATTCTGTATGTACATCTGTCTTGCTTTATACATAAAAGAATATTTTCTTTCCCACCTCCCACTCCCTGCAAGATTTGAGAATAGGTGCTATAGAGGAAAAGCCCAGAGAAGGGCCTGAAGTCAACCTCACCAAATTCTTATTCTTGCTGGAATAAGAAAGAGACACATGCAGACAGTTTTGAACAATATGGGAAAATGTTGTACTCAGTGAGGGAAATGAGGGAAATGGAAACGAAATATGATCTACACTATAAGATACCCATTGTATATTCAGCATTTAAAAAATGGAAGTCTCTGTGAAGAGTAGCTGTCACTAGATAGCCGATTTTATTTTTTTCTCCTTTATGTTTATCTGTATCTCCCCCTACATTTTCTACAGTGAGCATGGATTCCCTTTACAATAAGGCAACTATTATTTTGCAAAGTAAGCAAGTAGTATTTGCTTCTTCCCTCTTTGTGGACTTGAAAGGATCTTAGTTGGTGACAAAAAGGCTGCCTGGAATCTAGGCTGTAGGCTGATGCCTTTTTGAACACACAGGTGGTCTTTTATTCCTCTTGACTTCTTCATATCTGCTTCTGCGTTGATCTTATGGGAAGGGACCACACCTGGACCATTTTTTTTGAGCTTGGTGGAAACTTAAAAGGATGTGGTCTTAAGAAGATACAAATTCCAGAATTAAGTACTAATTAAGTTCTTGGACACAAATCACTTCACACACTCCACTTAGAGGATTTGTTTAATTGACTGAGGAAATAGTTTGAAGGGGAAGAGCATTTCTTTTCATTAGTGTTCAAATGAAGAGCAAATTATAGAACTTGGGCTCCATATTTCCTAAAGATAGAAGCTTTGGAGAAAGGAAGAAAAATTAGGAACGGAACTTAGTTTAAAATCAGAAACAAATGCATTCTGGGTAGAAAAGTTTGGGCAATTTTCTACATGGATCATTTGAGAGCAGCCAGCTAGTGCTGGGTTGGAAATGACTTTTTGTTTTCTTCCAGAGCTCAGGTTTGCAGCCAGATTTTATTCTGTGTTAGTTTTGTTTCATATTCAGCTTGATTCTTTCATAAAAAAATGTCTCTCTGGGCTAAGAAGACAATGTGAATATTTGAACCATGTGTCAGGGGCCTGCAGAGCTACTTTGAGGAATTAGATGTTAAATGAGTAAAGATGGCATCTGCAATTACATGGACTGGGATGAAATTACAAGGGTTATTAATCTGCGGGCTTCAGGGCTTAGGATGACTACCAGGTGAACCAGCAACCAATTTCTCCTGCGTATTGCATCCTTACACAATTATAGCCAATGCATGACTATAATGTCTATAAGGTCATTATATTAATTTGTTGCAGGGATTGTGTCTTGGGTTCTTAATTGCATAAATGTGGCCTCTGAGTCTCAGAAATGTTGGCCAGTTTCAACAGACAGTGTTGGTTCTGTTCACTTGAACTCAGTAGAAATAAATGAGTGCCAGCTATGTGTCAGGCTATGAGGCTACAGAGATGAGAAAGGCAAGCCCTGGTCTCAAGGAGCTTATAGTCTAGAGAGCTAGGTCCGATGTCCAGACTGGCCCACACAGACCAGACCAGGAGGTGTGAGGTAGACTGGAGATAAACCAGTGGAGATCCATGGTGACTGGTTCAGTGGGGCCCCAGTTCTTCCAGGTCAGCTGATGGCTTGCCTGTGGGAAAGAAGCTATTTTCAAGAGAAGCTGGAAAAAATGTGAACTTTCCTGTTTGGGGTTGGGTTCCCTACAAGCAGACCCAGGTTGGGGGCCCATGTGAAAGTAACTTAATTGAGGACACATTCTGAGGCGGTGCTTTTCAAACCTTAGCATACATAAGAATCACGGGGATGGATTGTTTATTTTTCAGTTAATTTTTATTGGAGTGTAGTTGATTTTCAAAGTTGTATTAGTCCACTCTACAGCAAAGTGAATCAGTTATACATATATCCACTCTTTCTTAGATTCTATTCCCATATAGGTCATTACAGAGTACTGAGTAGAGTTCCCTATGCTATACAGTAGGTCCTTATTAGTTATCTATTTTATACATAGTAGTGTGTATATGTCAATCCCAATCTTCCAATTTATCCCTTTCTATCCTTACCCTCCGGTAATCATAAATTTGTTTTCTGCATCTGTGACTATTTCTGTTTTGTAAATAGGTTCATTTGTACCATTTTTTAGATTCCACATATAAGTGATATCATATGGTATTTGTCTTTGACTTACTTCACTAAGTATGACAGTCTCTAAGTGGGGACAGCCTGTTTAAATCCAGATTGCTAGGCTCCACCCCCAGAGTTTCTGAATCAGAAAGTCTCCAGTGGGGCTTGAGATGTGCCTGTTTCACAAGTGCCCAGGAGATGCTGATGTTGTTGGCCTGGGGACCACACTTTGAGACCCACTGCTCTAGGGAGAAGGGAGATGAAGGAAACAGGACTGGCAGGGGTAGGAGCAAAGCAAGGATGCGACCTTGGCTGGTGTCCAGCTTCAGCCTGACCTTCCCAGGGCCTCTGGAACACAAACTGTGCCACACTTGGTCCCACCTTGAGGTGACATGGGGAGGCCTTTTGTCCCCCTGCATCCTCAGGTTTGCCAGTCATGGGCCACTGGTCTGTGGTGGCAGTGGGTGGTCCTAGTTTGGTGGAGGGCATTTTGGAGAAGGTGGCAGCTGTGTGCCATTCACATCTGGGGAATGGTCACCTCCCGGTGAAGAGGATCTGGGCAGTACCCAGCACCCAGTATATCTCTCAAGTTTGAAGGGTTGGAAGCACATTCAGATGTTAAAAAAAAAACAAAACACTAAAAAACTAGACAGGTAGCACTGACATATGTACACTACCAAATGTAAAATAGATGGCTAGTGGGAAGCTGCTGCATAACACAGGGAGATCAACGCGATACTTGGTGATGACTTAGAGGGGTGGGATAGGGAGGATGGGAGGGAGGCTTAAGAGGGTGGGGATATGGAGGTATATGTATAAATATAGCTGATTCACAGTGGAAACTGGCACACTGTAAAGCAATTATACTCCAATAAAGATCTGAAGGGGGAAAAAAAAACAAAAAAACTAGACAGGGGTGTTAAAACACATCTGTAGACCAGATTTGATTTGGCATATGGGCTGCCTGTTGGTCACTTCTGGGCTAAAGGTTTTTCTAAAAATTTCTTCTAAGAAGGCATATTCTGGGGCTGGTGGATTTCTTCCAAATAGCTACCTGAAGTTAGCTGGAAGTGTTCGCCTTAAGAGCCCACAATGAGCTTGGTCCTCCAGAACATTTTTCGTGGCAAAATAGGATGCTTTCCTAACTGGTATTGTATAAATCACGTGAAGGCTGTCCAAAGTCTTCTAAACTGGAGGAACCATTATGCAAGTTGTCATACATGACTAACCCATTATTATAGCCCCAGAGAAGCTGAGGGACTCCCACCTCATTTCTGGGGGAGCCCATTTCACACCTGAACAGCTCTTATTTTAAAAAGTCAGCCGGATCCTCGTTACAAACTTGCCTTTGCTGAAAGACATCCCACTGCTTCTACTTAAGCGCCTCCCCCACCAACAAAGTCCCTTCCTTGTCAAACCAGAAATAATTCTTCCTCCTCCATGGTGCTTACCTCTTTAGTTAATGTTATAAAGGAGAGATCAAGGGTGAATAAATAGAATGTGGTTATATTATTTATTACAGCCTTTTTGGATTCCCACTTATGGTAATAATGGCAAGTAAAATTCATTTTGTTTCTAAGGAATCAATTTGCTATTATATGTCAAATGTCATCATTTTGAAGTTAATGTAATATTGTAGATGATTTGTTGCTGCAAATAGAAACAGCTATAGCACTATCTAGTTGGTAGCTGCTGATGCCAGAAGGGTAGTGGTAACATCAAACCATGACTGTGAAGTATACCAGCTGGGTCGACCCGTTCACCCAGGGGCCCTGGGGTACATTGAGCATGCCAGGGTTAGAGAGGTCCTGTGCTTTGGGGGTGAATTCAGCCTTGCACCTGGGGCCCTCGTTGGGACCAAGCATGTATCAAGGGCTGCTCATGCCGTTCCTCCAAGTACGGGCCTGAGGGTCGGGAGGGCAGAGCTCACAGCGTCGGAGCCTTATTTCCCTTTGGGTGCTAAGCTGCCTCCTCGTCATTTATCCTTATTCATAACCTCATTATGTGTGGCCTCACTTACCTAGCAACCCCAGCTTCTCAGAGGAAAAACCAAGAACCAGGATTTTGAGCAACACTGCTACCGTGCAAATCCAGTGACCTTTCACCAGTCCTCCTCTTCCCTCTCCCTCACTTTGGTTGCATTTGGGGCCACAAGTTGTACCCTTTCCATGGCTCTTCTCCTGACCCTCTGCTCACACCCTCTTTTGTATTATTTCTGGCTGCGCTTTTCCCCCTGCCCAGTAAATATCGAGATTCTCCAATGTTTACCCTGGTCCCTTCTCCTCTCTTCTCTCCTGGAAATACCCCCCCCCCCCCCCCCCCAAGAATGACCCCTGCATCTCTTTCTCTGGCCTTAATCTTGCTCTTAAATCCCAGTCCAATGCGGATAACTTCCTGCTTTGATTTCTCCCCCTTGTCTCACAGGTACACAAATTCAACAGGTGGCAAATGGAGCACCCGATTTCCTAGTTTGCTGCTTCTCCTTTACTTTTAATTGTTAATGGTAGCACTCTCTTCCAAGGCACTCGGGAGTAAACTGAGGACTTTCCTGTTTGTAAATATTGCTAGGGTTCTTATCTGAAAGCAAATATCAGATCGTGTCACTCCTCTGTTCCAAAATCCCCTGACTCCTTCAAAAAAAAAATATGGATTTTGAATTAAAAACATGTATTGAGGTGAAAGTCCCACAACGTAAAATTAACCATCTTAAAGTGAGCCACTGAGTGGTATTCAATACATTCACTTTGTTATTAACCACCACTCTATGTAGTTCCAAAATCTCTCCATCACCCTGAAAGGAAATCTTGTTCCCTAACATTAAGCAGTTTCCCCAACCATTTCCCCTTTTCCCAGCCCCTGGCAACCACCATTCTACATTCTGTCTCTGTGGATGTACCCATTCTGGATATGTCATATAAGTGGAATCATGAAATAGATGACCTTTTCCATCTGGCTTCTTTCACTTAGCGTGATGTTTTTGAAGTTCAATCACATTGTAGCGTGCAGTAGTACTTCATTCCTTTTGTATGGTGGAATAATATTCCATTGTATATATCTACCACAGCGTGTTTATCTATTCATCCTTTAGTGGACTTTTGGGCTATTTCCACCTTCGGGCTGTTGTGAGTGGTACTTCTTTGAACGTATATGTATTTGTTTGAGTAGACACTGACTATTGCCGTAGAACTCAATTTTAGGGCTTAACAAATATTTCTGTAAAGGGCCCGATAGTAAATATTTTAGGTTTTGGGGGCCATAGGAGGTCTCTGTCTCAACTACTCAACTCTGCCATTGTAGTGCAAAAGTAACCATGGAAAATATGGAAACAAATGGGCTTGGTTGTGTTCCAGTAAAACTTTATTTACAAGAAGAGCTGATGGGCTAGATTTGGCCCACAAGTTGTAGCTTTCTGCTCTCTGCTGTAGAACAAAATGAAGCCCCTCCCACTAGAATTCAAAGTCCATCCTGGTTGTCACCCTCCCCAGCTTTCCACCACTCTTTGCCAAATCCCACAGTTCAGGTGGAGCAGGGTAGAGGTGCCACAGGAGTGGAGGGTGGAAAACGGGGCAGTGTGGGTGGAGAAGAGGAAAGTGTGCTTGATTTGGAGCATAAAGGGGCCAGAAGGAACCCTGGGAGGAAACTCTGGTTTCAGCTCCTGAGGGCTTGGATGCCAGGTGGATAAGTTCTTTTGCACTGTGCTTGTCTGCCATCCTGCTTCAGGCAGAGCATGGGCTCCCAAGCTGTGTCAGGTGGGTAAAATGGCATGGAGATGTTCCCACACCAGCGTGAGAGAAGTGCTTCTTATTGGAAGCTGTGCACGGGTCCTCTGCAATGTTCTTGGGTTAGTCTCATTTTAAAGAGTGGAAGGAAAGGAGTTCATGGTCTGGAACATCTCTAAAAGAGTTGTAATTCACCGAGCTTGTGGAGAAGTGCTCCTGTAGGTGACAGGAAGGCCTCTGGGGACAAATAAAGGAGCGTTTATGGATGGAAACTGAGCTGAGTCCTTCTTGCATGAGCAGGAAGCCATCTGGGTGACACAGACTGTGGTGGGTGTGTGAGTGTCTTCGTCCTTGTGCCTCGTACAGACACCTGCCACGTGTACAGTGTATGTAATTTTGGAAGGAGAGACTTTGAAAGTACAAAATGTCAGGATGGGAAATGTGGTTTTCCAGAGATCTTTTGTCTGAGAGAATACTGTGGCTAGTCGTATTTTTTTTTAAGGCTCCCACTTTGGCAGATAAAGGGATATATAGACAACTGACAGGGTGGCCTGGGAGTGAGAGGATGTCTTTCCTGCTGGCTAGACTTGGAAGTGCTTTACCTCTCTGAACACCTCTATAAGTGAGAGGTCCCCTACTCTGAGCCCTTTGATGTCTGCGAAACCATGAGTCTGCTGGTCCCAACCAGCATGGATCTATGAGTCAACACAAGCTGTTTTCTATCTTCAGACTTTCTCGGCCTACTTTGTACACACATAGCCCCTCCATTCAGATACCTTGCTCCCAACTTCTGGGAGTTCCCACCTCATGTCGACCTCAGGCTGGTGGACATCATCCTGGTTTATTGTGTAAAGGTAACATCTCTTTTTTTTGCATAGCTCTGGGAAATGCCATTTTTCTATTAACAGATCTTTGGATTAAGTCCTTGAAAGCTGGCTAACTGCCTTCTGGGAGACATTCTCTTCCCTCACTGGGTCGTATACAACTATATGATCACCAAAATCCATTTCCTTTCTTTTGAGCCACAGTAATTAGATGTGGGCCTGTATTGAGTTCTGGCCAGTGGAATGTGGGTGACCATGGTGCATGTTTACCACTTTCAGGCCTGGCCCATAAATCCCTGCCACATATGACTTTTGTTCTCTTTCCTTGTCTATGGAAGACTAGGGCTGTAGGATTTGGTGGAACTATAGGATTCTGGGTCCATGAATCTTTGTTATACTGTTGCATGAGTGCAAAGAAGATGTTCTTGTTATAAGCTACCAAAATATTGAGATTATCCAATACAGCAGCTCGCCATACTGACTAGTATACCTAGTGCCTGGGGCTGGGAATGCAGAAGGGAGGGAGCTGGTTTCTCCCTGTGGAGATGCCCCCCAAGTCTAGAGCATGGCTATTCAGGAGATGGCTTGGAGGAAGTTTTGGCCGTGGTAGAAGGATCAACTTCAACAATGAAGACAAGCCATGCTAGCATAAGAGGAAAAGGCAAATGTGAAGACAGGAGAGGGCCAGGGTAATGTATGTTAGCTTCCAGAACTAAGGCTGAGTCTAGAAATAATCTCTTCTATTTTCTCAACCAAGCACTGAGATTTTCCTGCCTATTGGCTCCTGACACATCCCATTAACCTTTTCTTGGCAGGAAATAGGAACAGTGGAAAAAGCTTTACTGAGAACCTTATGATGAGCAGGTAGAGGGTAACTGAAGTGTTGCCAGAGGCAGCCTGTGACATGTGGGCTTCCTGTTTGACACCAGCCAGCTCCTCTCAGTTCTTGACCTTCTAGAAGACTTACTTGAACTTGATACTTGTGGGGAGTCAGGCATGAGGACACCCGTGGACAGTTTAGAGCTTGAAGCCTCAGCTCGCAGACTGACTTACAGTGGGATTTTTGACCAAGCAACATTTGTCCTAAAGAGTCTAGATGTTGGCATCCTTTTGTTGTTGTTGTTTTTCTATTTGAAATCATTTAATGGAGGTTTGGAGGGGATAGCTATTATAGGAGGAAGGTGTGTTTAGTCAGGACAGGATAACTCTTAGGGCAAACAACCGCAACATGTCGTTGTCTTGATACAATAAAAATTTGCTTTTTTCACCCCATCCCGTGTGGGTCAGCAGAGGAGCTGTGTTCCTCACAGTCATTCAGGACTAAGAATTTTTCCGTCTTGGGGCTCTTCCATCTTCTAGGCCCATGGAATCCTTTCCATTCAATTGGTAGATGGAAAGAGGAGGGTGTAGGATGGTGTGGGAGGGTTTTATGGGCGAGGCCTGAGAATTGCTATTGTTGTATTTATCTACAGTTCGTGGGGCAGGATTCAGTTACACGGCTGCACCTAAGTGCCTGACTGCAACGGCTCCTGGGAAATGTGGTCTCACTGTGTACCCAGGAAGAGGAGGAAATGGGGTAGGATGAACAGGTACCAGTCTCTGCCGTAGCAGGGAAGTCATTTTTTAGAAGAGTTGTCTGGGCCTCTTTTCAAGAGCTGTTGTTCACAGATCAATACAAGGGAAGTCAAATCATAAAACAAAACTATCATGCTGTCAGCGAGTTTATTTCCTGTGAGCCAGTGAATCTTTATTCCCAGAGACCTCTGGAAGGTTAGGACCTGACTTGGGCTGGAGTTGGAGCATAACACCTGGGGTCTTGCGCAGCTTGCTCTTGGGTTGAAGAGCCATATTTCAGTGGCCCCCTGTCTAGGTAATTACTGCTTCCTTGTTTCTCTGAAGCCTTCCATAGGTCTTTAGAAGGCCCTCCATCCCTCAGCTCTCATTATGGCACTAAGGGATTTCTACCAAGAGGGAGACAACTCATGACATTGAGTTGATCTAAGACTGGCACAGCATTTATCAACAGAAGTTGGCTCTTTTGCTGGCTGGAGGTGGGACAAGGATGTTCCCCAAATGAAGGGTGGTTAGAGGCCTTTGCTGGCAGGTGGGTTGACTGACACCTTTGTAGCTCTGAGCCCATCACTGTGTGGTCTCTTTCATTCATTTCACATAGAGTCACCATTGTTGCTCAATCTTCTGCAACCTCACACTGAGAGTGTCCATTCTACCGAGACTCTGGAAACTTTGTAGTTCACCTTTGCTCCAGCTCCAGAGAAATCATTCGTAAACCTAAATAGAACTAACAGTTTCCTGCAAAGCAATTTTCTGAATGTGGAAGGAGGTGACCAAAAAAATGAGATAACGTGCTCACAGCTTCTAGCTTTAAAACCCACCGAAAGCAGATTGCTATACATTTGAAACTTGCCAAGCTGACCTCTGTCTCTTCCCTAAAGAAAGACACTCTTAGGAAGAAATTAATATGAAAGGACTATAGAGTCCAGAAGTCTTTTTTTTCTCTAATGACCTTATTAGAGAAATTACACCCTAGATAACAATATAGTAGAAAACTCCCCATGGAGTTACTTAGAATGAAAATCAGATTCCTTGGAAAGAAAATGGTAACTGTCAGCAGTGTTCAGGTTTGAATTAATCTAAGCTTCCGTGGCCCACATTCATATATAAACATGAATTCTTTCATCTACATACATTTGGTATTCATTCTTGATTTTCTCCTAGCATAACATTAAAATGATTGCACGCCACAAAAGAGTGTGTGTTGGTTTTTAGTGAGAGCTAATAGCAAGGAACATTTAGCAGTTTGAGATCCACCCAGCAAAGTGCAGTAGAGAATTGAAGCTGTTACTCAGATTATTACTTCTCATTATTATTAATTAACGGTAATAATAGAAGCTGCTGTTTATTGAAGGCCTACTCTTTTCCCAGGTGTTTGGCATGTATTATCTCCAACCCTGACAACAGTCTGAAACCAAGGTTCAGATGTGTTAAGTGACTCACCTGAGGTCACCAGCCAGGAAGAGACAAAGAGAGATTGAAAGCAAGGGCTGTTGGCTCCGGAGACTTTTCTTTGTTTTTGCATAAAAATACCAGCTTTAGTCACATACAATAAATGCACACTTTCAGCATGTACAGATTGAATTTTGACAAGCATGTACTCCCATGTAACTACTGCTGGGATCCAGGTGTAGGACATTTCCATCTCCTAGATAGTTCCCTCATCCCCTTTTCCATGTCTTTCCTCTCACTCCCAGCCCCAGGCAACCGATGAGCTGATTTTGGTCCCTATAGATTAGATTTGTATTTCTAGGACTTCATAGAAATGGAATCCTGTAGTATCTACTCTGTTATGTTCATCTCCTTGTGTTCTGCAAATTGTTTTTAAGCATCACCCATGCCGTTCTGTGTATCAGTCGTTTGTTCATCCAAGGCTCCACCGTCAAGCTTTAAATTGAGCTCCTGTTCTGTATATGTTGGACAAGAGTTGTTCTTCCTGAGTTGTGGCAGCTCCTTTATGGTGAAGGGTGGTACAAAGATGTGGAGATCAGATTTGCAGACAGGACTTTGTGGGATCTGAAAAGATGGGGGTGAAGGGGTACCTTGAAGTTCTGCTAGCCTATCTGTAACATGGTGCTGATGATAGACTTCTTTATGGGTTTATTGTGAGGACTAAAGGAATGAAAATACGTAGCATCTAAAACAGTGCTGGGCAGGTAGTAAGTGCTTAGTAGATATTAGCAGTTACTGTGTTCCAAACCAAAGGCATGAGCTCAAGATGGCAGACACCACTTCACAGCAGCAGAGCTGCCCAAGGCCCATGATTTGAGTAGTGCATCCAGGACACAGCCTCAGTAGACACCATCCGGTAGCCTGTTTGGGCTCATGGTTCAAGGAGATTTTGAAGCGTTGAGTGTGACTAGTACTGTGAAGGACTTAGAGAAGCTTACATGGAGACAGAGTAGGTTTGATGGTTAAGACTTCTGGGCTCTGTCATGAAGAGGAGATGGGCAGGTTTCATCTGCCTGGCCCCTTGGGTGGGAGTGTCAGGGACCAGAACTCAGGAAGAGAGAAGGAAGCAAGCATTCTCAGAACTGGCTGTGCCATGCATGCTGCAGTAGCATGGGTGGTCTCTGGAGGAGAAAGAGTGGGAATGTTCATTTTGATTCCAGAATTCCACACACATATATTGAGCCCTTAGCATAGGCTGTATGCTACGTAAGGTACTTTCACTGGTTTCTCTTTCTCTCTGTCCCTACCCTCACCCCTCTTCTCTCTAGCTACTCAGCTACTAAGCTACTTAAGTATCTAGTGTCCAGGTGTGTAGATCTTATTTTATAATTAAAAATGTTTTGAGGTATAATTTACATACTGTAAAGTGCATGGATATTATGCATATGGTTCAATAAGTTTTGACAAATGCAGACACTCCTGTAAAACCTGTATCTTATCGAGATACAGAACATTTCCATCACCCCAGAAAGTTCCCTTGTGCCCCTTTGTACGCAGTCCCCCTCCTAATGGGAAAAAATTAATCCGATTTCTCTCCAGTACATTATGTCTATTCTAGAACATCATAGGGATAGAATCATAGAGTGTGTACTGTTTTTGTGTCTAGCTTCTGGGGAGAACGTGGAAGTCCTTGCTAAGTACTGAATGTATGCTGGGTGTTGTGCTGGTAACATTTGTATTGATTATTTCATTGAATCTTCACAGTAACCTCACAAAGTATGTGTTTTTGCCCCTGAATTGCACATGAAGATGCTGAGGTTCAAAGAAATTAAATAACTTGGCCACAGTCACGTAGATGAAAAGTGGCAGAGCCTGAATTCATATTTGGATCTGTTGGCTACACAAGCTTTGCTGTTTCCGTAATAATACAACCCAAGTTTTCTCAGTCTTGGTGTATTGCATTTTACATTCTCTCATGTTGTATTGCAAACTGCAGCACCTTCTCAAGAGATAAAAAGAACCTCTGATCACAGTTGGATAATTGGAGCATGGCAGGTGTGGAGCACGATTTCCCTTGGTTATTCCTAATTTACATCTCATTGCTGACCATTTTGTTTTGTTTTGCATGAAGTATTTATTACTTAATGATAGATTGTTCACTTTGCATTACCACTTCAGAGCAAAGGCCTGGGTCTTTGGAGTGTGGCCATGTTAAAATTTGGAATCTGCTTGTTCAGTGTCTCTCTCTGTGTTGAAGCAGATTTTCTCTTCTCTTCCCTTCCTCCTTCCTTCTCTTCCATCCTCCCCTCCCATCCCCTTCCCCCATAACCCTCCCCCATACCCCCCATACCCCCATCTTCCTCCCCATCCCCCTCTCCTCCTCCCCATCCCCCTCTCCCACCCCCCACCCCCTCTCCCATCCCCCTCCCCCATCCCCCCTCCCATCCCACTCTCCCATCCTCCCTTTCTCCCTCCCTCACCCCCCACCCACTCTTGTTCCCTTTCCCTTGAGCTCTCTCTCTCTCCCCCCCCTTCTCTCTCACTGTCACTTCTCTTGTCCTTGTTCTTACTCTCTCATCTTTTCTCTCGTGCCCCTTCCCTCCCCCGCACCCCTGTGCTCTTATTTCCTAAGATAAAGCAGCCATCGAAACCTGAGCTGTTGAGAGACATAGGGTACTAGGGAAAGGCCATCAGACCCTCCAGAGCCCTGAGGATTTTGCACCCACTCTGCCACTCTCCAGCTGTGTGCACAAGGATGGGGCACTGGAGTCTCCACACACCATTGTTTCTTTGCAAAACGTGGGTAATAATTCCTTTCTTGCCTGTTGCTTCGTTCATTCACTCACGCAGCAGAGATTCACCAAGAGTGTTCTGTTTATCAGATGGGAAGTTAGGCATTGAGTGGGGAACAAAACAGACACAGTCTCTGACATTTATATTCTAAAAGGGAGACAAGGAATAAAGAGATGTTCACCCAGTTAAAGGTGAGAGTCCTGTAACTAGCTCCTGAGCTCTCTGCAGGTAGCACACGCATGGCGCCCAGTCACGATGCCTGTTTCCTGACTCAGAACTTCACGGTCCAGAGCTTAGGTTATCACTTCAAATTCTTTTTTAACTTTTAATTTTGAAGTAGTTTAAGATGCATAAGAAGTTGCAAAAATAGTATAGAGAGTTCCCTGTATCCTTTATCCAGCTTTCCCCAGAGATAATATCTTATGTTACCTTAGTACATTGTCAAAACCAGGAAGTTGTTAGTTCATGGAGAGACCGTATTCAGACTTTACCAGTGTTGACATGCGTTTTCTCCTCCTTCTCTTCCTCTTCTCCCTCTTCCTCTTCTTCCTCCTCCTCCCCCTCCCCTTCTTCTCCTTCTCTTCCTCTCCTTCCTCCTCTTCCTCATTCTTTTTCCAGTATAGTTCTGTGAAATTTTATCACATGTGTAGATTCAAGGGACCATTCAGCTCCACAATCAGGAAGCAGAACTGTTTCGAAGCCACAGGGAAATTCCCTTGAGTTACTCCTTAAAAAATGGTAACACTCTTCCCCTAGCCCTAACCTGTGACAGCTACTTATCTGTTCTCCATCTATAATTTTGTCATCTCAAGAATGTTATATAAAAGGAATCAAACAGTATGTAACCTTTTGAGGTTGGCCTTTTCCTCCCCTCAGCGTGACGCCCTGGAGATGCATCACAGTTGTTGTGTGTATCAATAGTTCATTTTGTCATCACTTCTAAGATAAAAGGAATCAGGCATAGGACACTTGAGGAAGAAATTCCTTTGTGAAAATGCTCACTTTGTTTTCAAGGCTAACCTTTACTAGGTTCTTTTCCCCCTCAGAGATCTGTTACAGTTAATCTATTTGAGTCTGATTTGCAAGTTGGCAAGTTGGTAGATGATTAATTTTATTATTTGATTTGTAATTGTTTTTCCCACTCTTATAACTGTAAGTTCTTTCCGTGGACCCTAGGTTTTAGTTTGATTGTTATGTGTTGGAGGATCTCCCTTCAACTATAAAATGTTCCTTGTATTTTTGAGCTTAGTGCTAGGTGCTGAACAAACCCCCAGAGTTCAGTAGCTTCACACAGTAAAATTTTATATCTCACTCCAGCAACAGACCATGTCTGGTGGCCTTGTCTTTAAAATGCTTTTCTCTGTTAGATGATTTGGAGACCTAGGTCACTTGTGTCATAAACCTCTGCTATCTCTTAAGACCTTGAAGTCCCCTGGATCCAGCCATAGGCAGAGCATGGAGGGCCTCCAGATTGCAGGTTTGTACAGGTCATGCTTGGAAGTGGTGTCCTCCATCTCTTCCATTCCCATCGACTATAACACAGTCCAATGGCTGGAAACGGCTGCAAGATAGTAGAATACGAGCTGATGGAAGGACGGGAGGATATAGTTCCTGGTGGCAGCCACATCTTAAGGCAGCACCACACCCTGGAAGAGCGAACCCACAATTATTGGTGGATGGCTAACCGTCTCTGCCTCCATCCCCAGTTAAAGACCCCATTTCAGGCTAACAGTTTCAACAGCAGTGTAATGGGTGGGGATCGAAGAGTTCCGGTTCTCGATCTGACTCTTCTTGATCAACCAAAACAAGTCATTTCCCCTCTCTGGACCTCAGTTTTCTTATCTACAAACAGTGGGTTAAGTTAGATATTCCAAAGGTTCCTCTCTCACATTTAATGGTTTTACGTTGTACTCCATTTACTGCTCTTGGGCACATTTGAAAAATCTCTCCGAGGTCTTGGCCGAAGGGAGGTTCAGTAAACCTGGGCTAGTCTGGCCTGCCAGCCCTGTGTTCGCTGCCATCCACTCATCTTTAACCTAGAGGCCTAGGGAAACTCTGGGGCCACACAGCACAGCTGCTGTTGGAAATTGGGAGGGTTTTGACAATGTAGTCATGAGAGCAGTAAATCCAGCTGCTGATAAATAATTTACATTGAGGACCAGGAAGCTGGTCTCAGTGTGCTTGCCTGGCTTGCTCCTTGCGAAATAACAGACAATTCTGGTCATGCCAGGAAGGAATGAAACATAAAATTGATCTTCTTTGGTTCCTGACTCCCTGTCCTTCGTGCTTCTACCACCGTTTTGGAGGAAGCCAGAGGTCCCTGTTTGCAAGAGCAGTGACCATCTCACGTGTCCAGTTGGCCTGTCTCTGCCCAGCCCGTGATCACCCATGGCTCTATCTGTCAGAGTCACAAGAGAGACTTCGTATTAGTGGCAGTTGTGCCGATCGATACTGTGTTTACATCTGGGTGAAAGAGGAGGAAGAGCTAAAGCCAAAATGCCTCCTGGATAATTCCCCTCCCCCTTAATGGACAGGATCTGGAGGAGGCGTGGCCACACGTATGTGTTTCCAACTCAGGTTGCATTTGGGGCTGTACATGTCGTTTCTTTCATGTCTCTGAAGCTGCTTTTCTGCCTGCCTGGGGAACAGAGCAGCTCTGCATTTAGTTCGTTTGCTGTCTGGGTTTTCAGGGGTGGATGAAACTTAGATGCTCATTAAGATTACTGCGCCTCATCATTTTTAATGTGAGGCCCAAGGTAATATTTAATGAGGCTGAAAAGTATATTAATAAAATTGCTTGTACTAATTAGCAGGAAATTATAATGGTGGGGTGATGGGAAGATTTTAGAAATCAGGAGCGATCAAGACCAATGTCGAATGTCGCTGCTTATTATTTTGTGCTTTCAATCGTCATGAACTACACCTTTGCATTTTTACCTTTGAGAAGAAAGTCTTTGATGGGACTCACGCATATTGCTATTACTTCATGTTATTTTGTTCCTGGCTGAGTATCAGAGAGCTAGCAGGGTCTTTAGAATTACTTGTAAACCGTCGTATTGCCCCCTAGAGGCAAATGGGAGCTCTATTATTTCTGCCTTTATGGCATCTTACCTGAAAGAGGCTGTCAGAGACCAGAGTCCACAAGGGTTTCTTCAAACGTGAGATGAGAGCAAGAGTCATCTGTGGGGCTTATCAACCCAGAAAATGTAAACGAAGGCAGAAAACCAAAAAGCTCACAGATTTGGGAGGTAGATTAAGATCGAGGTCCTGAAAGCTCTGTAACATCTTCACGTTTGACTGTTTAACCCTTCTCTACCAGTCCCTATTTTGTTTTACAAGTAGGTTTGGAGGTAAAACTACTAAAATGAACAACATTGGAAGGCAGGTCTTCTCATGATTACCCTGGTTGGGGTTTGAACTGGGGTGTGTTGGGGGTTTCTTTGTTGATGCAATTGTTGTTATCAACTCTGATCTTTTATTTTATGCCTACTCAGTCTTGGAGAATCTGGGGAAAAAACCTAAAGAGGGCAGAAGCTTCCAATATCTGAGACAGTAGTTATTTGTTAACTCATAAAATAGGTACCTAAAGTAGTGAGATCTATGTATTCATTTCCTCTGTCCCTTTCTCTCTCTCTCTTTCTCTCTCTCTCTGCAATGCATTTGTTATTGTTGTTGTTGAGAACCTACTGTGTGCCAGGCAGGGCTGGGTGCTGATTCCTGGAAATACGGCAGTGAGCAGATACAGCTCCTGTCTTTCTGACATTCACCCAGCAGTGGTCAGTGAACAGTCCTCTAATGCCGTGAGGGTATGAAGGTTGTGAAGGTGTTGGACAGATCATTGTTGGAGGAGGAGTGGAAAGGCTTGGACTGTGTGGAAGATGGAGTGCTGTTTCTAGACCAGAAAGGTGAGGGCAGGCCTTCTAGGCAGAAGGAAGAGCATAGAGGCAGGGACAGAGGTGTGTGGAAGAGTGCAGGATCCAAGGAGTTTGCATTTCTGAGAAATGTTTGATGGCTGGGTACCTGTCTTGAAAATGTTGGATGATGGAACCTGGGAGCTTGTGTGTGATGCCAAGGGGGTTGCTTTAGTCTGGTTGATGATGGGGATGTGTCTGAAGGGTTTTAATCAGCTTGGCCAGATGTGTGTTTAGAGAGACCATACTGACAGCTGGTGCTTAAGGTGGGTTGTAGAGGAAAGCCCAGGACCAAGGGACCAAGGAGGAGGCTGTAGCAGCCATCAAAGTGAGAGCCATACTTAGTGGCCCTGAGCATAGAGTGGAGGGGATGGATGGGACACACTGGGGATGGGTGGATGCTGGGGTTGAATGGAAAGGGACACAGAAAGATAACTTCTAAGTCAAAAAGAAATAGATATAAATGGAATCATATAATATGTGGTCTTTTGTGGCTGGTTCCTTTCATGTAGTTTGTTCTCAAGGTTCATCCATGTTGTAGCCTAGCTCATTTCTTTTTATGGATGAAAAATGTTCCATTGTATGGATGTAGCACATTTTGTTTCACTGATGGACATTTGAGTTGTTTCTGCCTCTTGACAGTTGTGAATAGTGCTGCCATGAGGATTTAGTCTGTAAGTTTTTGTTTAAACATCAGTCTTCATTTCTTTTGAGTATATACCTAGGAGTGGAATTGGTGGGTGATACGGTAACTCTATGTTTAACTTATTGAGGAACTACCAGCAGAGTCAAGTCTCTAGCAACAGAAAGTATACTAAATGGTTGCTTAGGATTGGGGGAGTTTGGGGGACTGGAGAGTGATAGTAAAAGATTACAGGCTTTCTCTTTGTGGTAATGAGAATGTTCTCAAATTAACTGTGGTGATAGCTGCACGTATCTGTGAATATATTAAAAGTCATTGAACAATACACTTTAAATTGGTGAACTGTGTGGTATGTGAATTATATCTTAATAAATCTGTTTAAAAAAAGAAATGGAATGATTTCATCCTCTTCGAAGTTCCTCACAGGGTATTAATGAACTTGTAGATTCAAATGTAAAAACACCCGTTGCAGTTCAAAATTTTACATTTATTTGTACGCTTTTGTTGTACCACAAGATTGAAGGCTCCGTGAGGTCAGGGACCACACCTAGCTTTGTGCTGTGTCTCTTGGCACATGATAAATACCCAGTAAGACATCTGTTGAGTCAGTGAATGATGTGCTTTTGTAGTCCAGGGAACTGGTTTATTATATAAGCACATGTTGCTTTGCTTTACAGAGTAGCCAGTTTCCCTGGGCTTTGAGTTCAGTAAATGTGTTCCTATGTTCATTTATGCTACATTTTGAATCGTTATGTTTCCATGTTTCCTGCCAACTTGATCACTATAAAGCCAATGGCTTTGACCTTGTGCCAGGAAGGGAGGTGGGGCTGCCAAAGACTGGGCTTCCAGAAGGGGCACTGGGGATCCCATGAGGGGTACCCAGGAGTCTTCTATTACATGTTCTCTGTTTAGCTCACCTCTTATTATTTTGTTTCCAATAGACCATTAGTCCAAGTAGCAAAAGTAATTCCAGGGATTTTTCACTCATTCATATTTATTCTTTAAGCTATAAAATCAGAGTTACCTTTAAATATCAGTTTTTTTTTTAAAGTTTGCTACGTTTCATGTAAAATGTTTTTGGGTTGTTTTTTTATTTTCCTGGAGGCGTATAATTCCAACTTGATGAAAGAAGTCATTAGTGAAATAAGACATACAGATTGATAGATTTTAGTTTTTTATATATATAGTATATTTATATAAGTATACATACCTCTATATCTATGTCTACCGATATATAAAATTTTTCCTTTATATAATTGTTTTAAAATTTGCTAAATTTAAAGTAAAATATTGTCTTTATTCCCCCCTGCCCCCCGCCGGGAGATACAGCTGGTAAGTTAATCAGAGTTGCTTGAGAAATTGCATTTGAAACACAGGAATTGGATTCATTTTTAAAATTTAGTAGTTATTTTCTCTTTGATAGGTGGCTGGAAGGACTGTAAGTGACCAAGGAGTGGGGCAGTTTTTTGGAACAGGTGGGATTCAAGCAGAATTTTAAGAAATTAAGAGAGATGATTTGGCTGAATATTGTCTTACTTTTTCAAGTGAATGATTTAGCTGTTTCTGTTAAGAATATCTTGATGGCAATTTAGGTTTCTACAAATATTCTATAATTATTATTGGTTCTCAAATGCCATCCACATCTTCCCAGGACAAGGGACCTGCAACAAAAGGAAGGGAAGGAGCATTTATTGAAAATGCGCAGTTCTTGCCACTTCATTGGATCTCACTTAATCCTAGAAAATTTGTCCTTTCAGGACACATTAAGTTCAGACTTAAATTAGCAAAATAAGGGCATTATTATTGGTATACTTATCTAGGAAGTTTAAGTGATGGCTTGGGTTTCAGGCATACCTGGATCCAGGAGCTCAAAGAATGTCACTAGGACATGCAGACATTCTTTCTGCTTTTCTCCACCTCTTCATGTCTTGGTTCCATTTTACTTTTCTTTCTCTCTGTTGAGCGCATTCTCTAGAAGTTTCTATATATACTTGTGTCACTTGTCAGTTTGTCATCCCAGAGAAGAGACCCACTCTTTCCTGATAACTTCAAAAAAGTGCCCTGCAAGGATTCAAATTGAAGGAAGTTGGATTATTTGCTCACCACTGGATGTCTCAGTGTAGCTAGAGAATGAGATATGCTTTGATTGGTCAAGGATGATGCCTGTGCTCCTGCAGGGGTAGGCATGGCAGGAAGGAGTTAGGCCCATCTGTATCCTATGGGATGAGTTCCCACAGCAAAGGGGATTCTGTTACCAGAAGGAGTGAGTGCAAAGCTTGCTATTCAGAGGAATCTTTGGTTATAAGAGTCATATGATTCCCGTTTTGCAAATGGGGTTCAAAGAATCTAGACCCAGGATCAAAGCTTAAGCCTCCCCAATGTCAAAGGTTAAACACCCCACCGTTATTGGTTTTCTGTAATGGATTTGGACCCTCTGGTATGAGTAGAAATCCACCAGCACAGGGCTGGGCCTATCAATGGGCAGAAATGCAGTGACTGGGAGAGCTGGCCCCGTATGTCCTGCGAATGCCTTTCTAGGGTGACCACGACCTCAGGAGTGACTGGGTGGGCCAGACCTCTGTGCCTACAGTTCCCGCTTCCTGGGTCTCCTTTCCCATCCTCTTCTCCAGCTGAAATTCTACCTAAACTTCATGAAGCAGGTCAGTACCATCCCTGGCCGTGGTCTTTCTCACTAGCACGGTCCTCCCGGAAGGCAAGAGACTCTTTTCCTCTCCTGGTTCTCAACGGGGCTGACACTGTGCCTGCCATGCGGTCAGGGCTGAAGGGACCAGCCCATTGTGAGCTGCTTGTTAACTTGTGTGAGATGCTCTGTGGCTCAGGGGCTGCCGTGATGCCACCTGGGCTCAGCTTTCCAGCTCTCCCACTCACCAGCCTCCCTTTCCTCACCCACAAAGTGGGACTCATAAAACATCGGGAGGATTGGCTGAAATGATCCATGTGAAATGCTTAGCAGAAAGCCAGCGGCACAAGAATAACTCAGTAAATATGAACAATTATTGTTATCTATGGCTGCTGGCTCAGGGAGGTTTCATGACTAGTCTAAATTCATACGATCACATAACAGCAAAGCAGGTCCTTGGACCCAGGTCTTCTGGCTCCTGTCTCACTTAACAGATAGGAGTGTGAGTTAACAGGCCTCATGCTGCCACCTAAAGCATATTTAAATCCAAAAGAAGGTGCCAGTTGTTCCCAGGAGAGCGAAGCTTACTTGTCAGAGAGATTTTCCCAGAGCACATTTGGGCAGGGGATACATAAGGTGTGAGAACTGAAAGCGTCATGCCAGTGGTATAATTTAGGGTTTAAACACAGATCCAGTCTGGCCTTGATTGTCTGTGGCCCTGTCGGCTCTGGCGGGAATTCAGTTCCGCCTGAAAAGCACATTCTGCAAAGCTCTAGGTTTACCTGTGTCTGAGATGGTTGGGTACAAGATAATCGGGCTGCATACTGCTGTTGATTCTTGTATTACCAACTTCATTCCTCTTGGGAAATACATTGGAAAGATAATTTTTTTAGACACTGAAGTAGAGAGATGGGTTTGTGTTTTGAAATTTCAAGGTATTGATGTATATAGTATGTATGGATCTCTAATTTTTACCAGGCTTTTCATGAATTCTACAGATTGTCAATTGGATATATAAATTGATTCTCCTTTTTCCAAAGAATAGTCATCTTTTCTCATTGCAAGATGGACAGGAAGCTGTGACTCTTAGAAATTTGGATGTTACCCCCACCACCTGCTTTGTCACCAGCGGGTTTGGTGGGAGCTGAGAGGTGACTGGCTGTCTTGCCCGTGTTCCTGGGAGTGAGGGGAAGACGGGACACGCACAGGGTGACAGCCTCGGAGGCAGAGCCGCCGCTGAGTATTCAAGCCTTGTTTCTTTCTCTTGTTCAGCCGTCACGTATCACTGTTGACGGCCGCCTCTGACACTCCCACTGCTCTGCAGAGTCAGGCCATGGGTGTTGCAGGGGAACAGCAGGGGCAGGGTTGTCACCTGCGATGGGAGGATGGTGGTAGACAGAGGTGAGCTGGTCCCTCAGAGAGGGTCACTTGCAGAGAGACTGCTGTTGGTCAGTACCCCCTTACCCCTCGTGGAGTCAAGAATGGGACAGGGCTTCACTTTGTCGATCTTGTATCCCTTTCAGTTGTAGAGCAGATGGCAAAAATATGTAAGGAATTCACCATCCCCAGAAAATTAAAAGTAGAAACTTTTTTTTCCCACAAGAATTTGGAAAAATAATGGCAAATATTCCTAAATGCCTCTATGGGCATCACCAGCACCTGCCATTTTTACTTCCTTAACGTCTCTCAAATACCTGCTGTTTCCTCCCCATGGCCCTTGCTGGGGTTAAGCCCTCATCCTCTCAAGGCTGCCCAGACACCCATCAAACTACCTCCCAGGTGGGCTCCTCTCCCTACATCCCAGATCCTAGCTATGGGCACGCAGCTGCCACAAGGCTGTCTCTAAATTCTGCGGCTGGCTGTGCCACTCTGGTGCTCACACCCTTCCCTGGCTCTCCGTGACCCATCCTTAGCCTCCCTGAAAGGGTCTTCACGATTGATTGGCACCTGCCAGCTCCCCAGCCAGGCTCCTGGACCATCTGCCCACCCACTGATGGCCCAACCTCTTCTGCATACTCTTGCCTCCCCAGGAACAGCTCACTCTCTCAGGCTACCCCCTCCCCACTTTCTTCCCCTTGTCTGGAGCCCCCTTTCTCTGCAGCCCCACCCCATCTGCCTCACCAGCTCCCATGAGTTCTTTACTTCCTTCTGGGAGTGCATCCTCATGTATCCTTCTAGACGGAGCCCAGGACCTGCCTCTGAGTTCCTAGATTCTCCTTCATCGCTTTTCACAAATGATTCATGCTGTCAGTTACTTGTCTGTTTTGCCCACTACACACAGTGAGTTTCTTGCCTTTGTACCTCTGAGACAAAGAAGCAGTATGTCGTGGTAGTGGTGAGACAGCCTCGAGTTCCAGTTCCACTTATGTCTGAGTGACTTTGGCTAATTTGGTGAACTTTTCTCAGCAGTTCTGCAGTAGGGAGGAAACAGCCACTATTTTACGGAGTTACTGTGGGGCTTGATTAAGGTGGTGCTTGTAGAACTATACCTGGCAGAGTCAGCACGCAAGTAAATGTTATCATCGTCAGTAGTACTAGCTTCTGGAAAATGCTGGCTGCTCAGTGAGATTTATTTATTTTTCATGGCCGCATCGGGTCTTAGTTGTGGCACACAGGATCTTAGTTGAGGCATGCAGGCTCTTCCTTGTGGCTCACGGGCTTCTCTCTAGTTATGGCACGTGGGCTCTGTAGTTTATGGCATGTGGGCTCTCTAGTTGAGGCACGAGCTCAGTAGTTGTGGCACGCGGGCTTAGTTGCCCTGAGGCGTGTGGGATCTTAGTTCCTTGACCAGGGATTGGAGCCGCATCCCCTCCATTGGAAGGTGGATTCTTTACCACTGGACCACAGGGAAGTCCCTAAATGAGTTCTTGTTGAATAGAAAGGCTAAACAGATGAGTGAGATGCATCATTTTGTTGAATTCTGAGTTTACCTGAAATGGATTTAATGAAAGAATATTAATCCTCTCACGTCTCTTTTCTCTCTAAAGTTTATTTTTCTTTCCCCTCAAGAGCGAAGGTTTCTCAGACGTTAGCAAAACACTTTAACTCGCTTAAGCGACCCAAGCATATTTGGAAGAGAGCTGTTTTGCCCAGTAAGCTGATAGCTTGAGTCAGGATTCACCTCCCTGCTGCTTGAATGACACCCCATTTCCCCCTCTTAAAAGAACTAAACGACCTATATTTCTTTTTTAAATTAAAGCGAATGAAAATGAATTTCACAACTCCCCTGGAGATGCCTGGAGACACACTGGGATGTCAAATAAAAAGTTGGGAATTGCTGTGCTCAAGCACGGTCCTCGTGGGCTCCGCAGAAAGATAAAACCAAGAGGCATCAGTGTGCAGGAGGAAGGTGCAGGAATCAAGGAAAACAGCGAGATTATGAGGCATCGATGTGGGGGGAAGGGGAGGGAGGACCGTATTGAAAAGAAACTGTTGAGTCACTGATCTTTAACTTTGGTGAAAAGAGGCAAAGCCTGTCCAAGATGTGCTGAATAATCGCCCAAGAATCATTCCTGACCGCCTTAGAAATGATTCCTCACTATGCAAAAATATTGAAAGCAGAAGGGAAATGATTGTTTTGAGCTCAGAAATTTCTCAGTTCTCTGACTTTGCTAATGAGATTTGAGCTCCATTATCCTTGTCTTGCTGTGAGCCTTCATCAATAGCAGAACTTGTATCTCCGGAGGGATTGTCTACTGAGTTCATTGCAGTTTAACAAGTGTTTATTGAGACCCGGGATGCATCTAGAGCTGGGATGGGGACCACGCAGCATGCTGGGGTTGTGATGACCTGTTCTGTCAGCCCAAGGGGATTCAGGGCAAGATGAGGGGAGACTGTTGGAGAATTGCATGTCCATGTGCCCCACCTCAGCCCCAGTGCCTGAGCCAAGCTCATCCAGGGAGGACGTTTTCCAATGGCTTTTGGAGGCCTTCTGGTAGGATGGACAAAGCAGGTCAACTGGTCTGGGCCCCTGAGCGCTTCTCCGTGCGTTCCCACCACCCCCAGCTTTCTTTGTTGCCAACTGCAGTGATCATCTTAAATCATAAAACAGGACATGTCACCCTGTTGACTCTGCCTTGCACCTGGCTTCCCTTTGCACCTGGAATAAAATCCAAACTCATTAGCATGGCCCACAAGGACCCTGCGTGACTTGGCCCCTAACCAGCCCCTCATCCCCTGTTCTCCCCTGTCCCTGGGCTTTGCACTCACTCTTCCCTCCTGTTCCTGAATTCCACATGGCATGGTCCTCCTGAGCTCCCAGAGTTGGGCTTAGACAACATCTCTCAGCCCCAGAATCTAAATTTACCTCCCCTGGCACCTGCCCTCCTGTATTCTCTCTCTCTCATCTGTAATTGATACTTATAATTATTCTTTGTTTTCTTACTCTTGTCTTTCTTCTCCCATAAAATTGTGAACTCAAGGGGATGGGGCCTTTCTCTGTCTTGCTCGCGTCTTTGCCCCAGCTCCAGGCACACAGTAGTTGCTCAATAAATACCTGACCCGCCTATAGCAGCTAAGCTGTAGCAATGAAATGAAAAGAGGGAGGGAATTTTAGGGACTGGAGGTATTACAGAAGGAGTGCTAGTCACTCAGGAGACCTGGACCACATCCCCTGGCCTCTGGGAACCTGGGGAGCCTTGTGTCTAAAAGAAATTATGCTCAAGGAGCCTCCCTTCTGGCTCTCAAAATTCATTGAGTGTAAACGCTCTGAGACAAAACAGTTTATTGATTGACAGCTCTTTGGCCTAAGCCTGCCCCAGAAATGTTTTCATGAAGAGATGTTGCTCACTGCCTGCCTGTCTCACGCTGACGTTTTCAGGCTTAATTAGAGGCTGTTACCCCTGCTTAAGCAGTCACACACCAGACACGCCACATAACCTCAGCACCAGGCGCTGGAGTAGAAGAGCGGAATAACAATCTGATTTTGGGGAGTTAAATGCCGAAGGGCTCTACCCACAGTTGTTGGCTTCTTTGCTTTAACAAGTTCAGTGAGTTCGGTGTAAGATTTTTTAATTTGTTCAATAATGTTTGATTGAGGCGTGTGCGCTGGCTCGGAAGCCGTGGGAGGTATTATTGAGAAAGGCTCCCCACCACTTAGAGTAGCTGTTGAGAACCCCGGCTGAGCATTTTACACCCCTTGCTGCATCCCATCCAGCGACTCCAGGGGGCGGGTGCCGTCCGCATCTGAGGTTTACAGGTGGTGAAACACAGATTTGTAGAGGCTGCCTTGGTGGCAAGGCCGCACGCCGGGGAGGTACAGGACTCGAATCTGGGTCTGTGATTTCAGTGCCAACAGCTCTTGAAAGAGGGGATTATTAGATGGATGTCTGCTTCCGAGGAATTGGTAACGTACTGATTGTAGTAAGAGCCACACGCTGGGAAGGATTAGCAGCTGTGCAACCCACTCTCTGCATGGCTCATGTTTTCCTCTCTGGGGTGTAGGACCGCAGCCTTCCCAGGCCAGTCTCCTTGACCAGCTCTGTCACCTCCAGGCTGTAGGGACCACCCTATCCCCCAAATCTGCAGGTGGTCAGCCCTGCCTTCTTTCTTCTCCTGTCCCTGCCTACCTGTGGGTGCACCCTTGTGCTGGGCTCCCTGGATGAATTTGCTTTCTGGTCTCCTTCTAGGACCGGAGGCTTTTCTGGTTCCTGGATTCTGCTTGGGCCTTATCACACCCTGGCTTTGGGGTCTGGACTTCTGCTGCTCTCCTGGGTCTGGCTTTGACCCCTGTGGACCACCCGAGCCACACTGATGCCATCTCTTAGGCATTCCTGCTGGGCATCCTTTGAAAAGACCCCTAAGATGCCCTCGGCCCAGCATCGAAAGAGGCTAGACTTGGGTGCGTGAGCCGTTTTTGGGCATGATATTAGTGGAAGGACAAGGACTTGTGGGTCTGAAACTTGAGGAGCTGTGAGCCTGACACATCTTACCCACTTCCCAGCCCTGTGGTGTGAAAGTGCTTTATAAAAACCACATTCTTTAAAGACACAGATGTAGAGAACAGACGTGACGTGGGGAGGTGGGGAAGGAGAAGCTGAAACAAAGCAAAAGAGTAGAATTGACATTTATATACTATCAAATGTAAAATAGATAGCTAGTGGAAAGCAGTTGCATAACACAGGGAGGTCAACTCGATGATTGGTGATGACCTAGAGGGGTGGTGGGAGAGGGAGGGTGGGAGGAAAGCTCAAGAGGGAAGGGATATGGGGATATAAGTATAAATACAGATGATTTGCTTTGTTGTACAGCAGAAACTAACACAACAGTGTAAAGCTATTATAATCCAGTAAAGATGGAAAAAAATTTTTTTTCTCGGTTAAAGTAATTGAAAATAAAGAATAACATGCCAGACTTTCAAGAAGATAATTTTAACAGGTAAATTTTACAGATATTGTTTAAGAATAAAAATTAAAACAAAAACAAACAAAAAACCACATTCTTTTCATTATCCGGGCCACTAACTCACTGGGTGACCCTGGGAAGGTCATGTTCCTGCCTGGCCCGCCCTGTAGCCATTTGTTAAGTGGGAAGCCGGAACTTGCTAATTTCACGAGTCTGTGGCCTGGGGTCTCAGCGACTGTTTTCTGGCCTCTGTCCTTGAACTTGCACGGGCTGCCATGTAAAGGAACCTAGTAGTTGGGATCATTTTGAGGCAGGGAGACTTGAGATGGGGCCGGCTGCCTGCAGGCTGTGTGACCTGGGTCCAGCCAGTGGATCTTACCAAGGTTTGATTTCTCTGTTTGTAAAATAGCGTCAACCCTGGAACCTTCCTCAAAGGTCATGTGTGAGGATTGGGTAGGATAATCCAGCCAAGTTCCTCAGCTTGTCTAGCCCCCAGTGAAATCTGATTAAATATTAGCTAAATGTTGGCTATTGTTTATTTTCTCTTTCCTTCCTGCCCTGATTCCTGACCTGCTTCCCTTTGGTTTCTCTCAGTATGGAGCCCTTCACTGTTCTGTCTTTGACCTTGTGGGTGAAAAGTAATCAACCGATCACACAGCTCTCCCAGTGCCTCCCAAGGCTGAGAGAAGGTGTCCGTGGCTGACCTTTCACACCTCTGCCAGGTGCTGTGCACTTGCCGTTGGCACCAACCCTGGCAGTACCAGGTACCTGGCAGCTGGTAGGCCTGGCTCTGGCAGGAGAAGGCTCACCTGTCATTAGGACCAGAGTCCTAGAGGTCAGAGGTGCATGGGTTTATCTTGTCCCCTCCCTTACAAGATGTCTCCTTTCCTTGTGATTCCGATGGGCCACATGGGACCGAGGCCACTGTCCAGCAGACCTGGCATCAGGGTATTTGGCATTTATGATTGTATATTAATTTGCTAAGGCCGCCATAGCAAAGTACCACAAACTGAGTACCACCAATTAAAATAACAGAAATGTATTCTCTCACCATTCTGGAGTATGAAAGTCCAAGGTCAAGTGGTCAGCAGGGCCACACTCCTTCTGAAAGCACCAGGCAAGGATCTGTTCCAGGCCTCTCCCCTACATGCTGGTGGTTTTCTGGTAATCGTTGGCATTCCTTGGCTTATGGAAGCATCACTGCACTCTCTGCTTTTATGCTCACTTGCTGTTCTCCCTGTGTGTGTCTCTGTGACCAGATTTCTCCTTTTTGTAAAGACACCAGTTATATTGGATTAGGGCCCACCCTCATGACCTTGTTTTAACTTGATTGTCTCTGTAGAGGCCCTATTTCTAAAGAAGGTCGCATTCTGAGATACTGGGGGTTAGGGCTCAAAACTATCTTTTTGGGGGGTGACACATTCAACCCATAACAATGATCAATGATTCCGTATCTCGTTAGTAACATTACTGGGGTACAGGCACATTAGGGGAGAGACCAACAAACACTAGGCACAGAACGGCCCACTGAGATGACCTGATAGGATAGAAGCTCAGACTGGAAGGAGGAAGCGAGTGACTTGGACCATTGGAGCTTGGGAGACACGTCATCCCGGAGGCACAAGCGATGGGCGGTCACATGGATGTGTGGGTGCCTGGGTGGAAGAATACCTCCCCCTCACCACTGCCTTGCCGAAGGCAACTCTCCTTGCGTGGTGGTGTTGCAGAAATCCGTCCGTCGAGAAACCAAGCACCACACTCGGAGGGTTGGAGAACTCAGGTTTATCAAGCCGGCGGCACCAGATGAGCTAACGCTCCAAAGTTCTGGGCCCCGAACTCAGGGTGAGCTTTACTTTTATAGTGCACATGTTTACAGAGCGTGGACGTTTCCAAACAGAAACTTACAAGAGCAGGTGCAGAACATTCCAGTTTTTAGCAAAACATCTTAAAGTTACATTGAATTGTTAGGTCATCCTGTTTTTCTCGGCGCAGCAAGCATATTTCATAAAGGCAAAACAATCATGGAGATGTTTTTAGCTCAGTGTAAGTTCCTAACTTTCCTCTACAGTGGTTCTTGTACTTGAGCAAGAGGCAGACTTAGTTCTCAGTTCTAAGGCGGCTGGGGGTTATAAAACCTCCGCTTGTGAAAGATCCTAAGGTCACAAAGTGGGGGTCTCCTTCTGAGTCAGAGATTTGTGGGGACCGAGTGCTTTGTAGTTAGGAGGCTTTCTCTTTCCTTCCTGCAGCCAGGATCAGTCGTCCCTGGGAGCCCATTTTTCATTTCCAGGGCCGAGCTGACGGCTGGCTCTGGGCAGGACAGGCTTGGCTTAGGAGATGATGTATGCTATCTAAGTGCGCTGCCTGGTTAGTAAATTATCTCCAGGATCATTGGACAAGGAGACATTTTAAACCACAGCCTGCGGGCTCTGTGGAGACTCTGCCTTCTGCATTTGCAGTGGGGATTGGCCTTGGATGATTACACAGCACACCTACTATGTGCCAGAGCTGTGACACTCACTGGTCTTGAGGAACATCTCTACTTAAATAGGGGAAGGAGGAAACGAGCCTTCGATGAGCACCTACTGTGTGCTGGGCCTTTAGCATGTCCTGTTCCGTCTTATCCTTACCCCAATCCTATGGAGCAACCTTATACAAATGAGGAAACTGAGGTTAAGGACTTGTTGGAGGTAAGGCTGTGGTGTAGAACAGACCTAGAATTTGAACTCAGCCATGATTGACTGAAAAAGTCTCTTCTCTCTCCATGGAGTGACAAACACCTGGACCAGGGTTAGCAATCATTTTCTGTAAAGGTCCAGGTCGTAAATATTGAGGGACATATGGCTTCTCTCTCATGGACTCAGCTTTGCCTTTGGAGCGTGAAAGCAACATTGATAATACATCAACAAATAAGCTTAACTATGTTCCAATAAAACTTTATTTACAAAAACAACCAGTGGCCAGATTTGGCCTGTGGGCCATGGTTTGCCAGCACTTGCTTTAGAACATCTGGCATGACAGTAAACACCACATTGGCCCAAGTAACCATGAGACAGTCAGGTTTACTTTTTAGAATGAAAATGATTCTTTTAGAAGAAGTAGGTGTTGTGCAGCCTTCTGAGGGTCAAAGGAGGCAGGTGGCATGTTACCACCATCTCTCCAGTGTGATGAGGTTCTTTTAGGTGCTTTTTGACAGCTAGATGTTGCTGCTTTGGGGAAATGGGGAGACTTATCCCCATGGTCTAAACAGGAGGCTGATGGTGTAGATGGAGTTAAATTAGAGCAAGATCAGCCTAATTTTCTGCTCTGTTGTTACCTTCATAAATTTTGAAAAGTCAATTCTAAAGCTAATCAGTGCTACAGTTAAGAACATTGTCTTTTCAAAAGAAAATTTGTATTCCCTGGCTTAATATTGAACGGGCAGTCCATAGGAGATAGTAGGGCACAGTGTGTAAGAATATGGCTTTGTAGTCAGAAAGATCTGGGTTCAGATCCCAGCCTGGTAACATACTAGTTGCCCTAAGCTGATCCTAACCAGGTTGTTTAAACCCTGAGTCTTGGTTTCCTTCACTAAGTGGTTAGAGTGAGGTTCTTAATCTTTCACACGTTAGAGTTACCAGGAGGGCTTGTTAAAGCACAGATTGTGGGCAGGGGTGGTCAGCTGTGCCCTGAGTTTCTGATTCAGCAGGTCTGGGGGTGGGGCAGACCAGCAATGCGTGTCTAACAACTTCCCAGGTGGTGCTGATGCTGCTGGGCTGGGGACCACACTTTGAGAGCCACTGGGTAAGAGGATTCTGCGTGTTCCAGATTCTGACTATTGTCCAATAGATGCAGGTTGTCACACAAGGATCCAAGTGGGGTCAGGAAGCAAGGAAGTGACTCCTGCATCCTCAAGAAGCACAGGTCGGGGCATAGAGACCCTTCCAGCTTTTGAAGCAAAGTAAAACTGCCCATGGCTGCCTGGAGGTGGCCTTGGGCAGGCCCAGCTTTCAGTAGTTCCTTAAGAGACGTTTCTTTGAGAGAAGCTTCTGGGAGGGTTGGGCATAGGAAGAAGAGAGGGACAGGGCTTCTTCTTCTGCCCTCTCCAGAGAGGGGGAAGAAATGTGAGTGGGAGGTGGTTTTTTTTGTTGTTTGTTTTTTTCTTTTTTTTTTGGACAAAAGACAGGAAGGGAGACTGTGAACTCCCTGCACAGCTAGCCTCGGGGGGTGTGAGATGGTGTTGAAAATGCAGGTAAAGTGCTTTGTATCATGTGGCTGGTCCCCAGGGTTCCTCACCCAGGATGGGGGCTGTGGGGGCACCGACTGTACTTGCCATTTTATAGAAGGGAATTTAGCATCCTTGGATTTTGGTATCCATGCTGTGGTCCTGGAACCAACCCCCCATGGACATCAAGGCATGACTGCATTAGCCATTATAATTTTGTGTATTGTAAAAATAACCTGTCGCTTCATAAGTGTGTCTAGTGAAAGATCCTCTCTCCTTCCTCCCCGTTCTGTATTGGTAACCACTATGGGCAGATTTGGGTGTATCTTTCAGGCATATATATATATTTTTAGAGAGTTTTATTTTATTTCCTTATTTATTTGTTTTTGGCTGTGTTGGGTCTTCATTGCTGCTAGTGGGCTTTCTCTAGTTGCGGCCAGCAGGGGCTACTCTTCGTTGCAGTGGGCAGGTGCATGGGCTTCAGTAGTTGCAGCACGTGGGCTCCGTCGTTGTGGTTTGCAGGCTCTAGAGCACAGGCTCAGTAGTTGTGGTGCATGGGCTTAGTTGGCGCGCGGCACTTGGGATCTTCCCAGACCAGGGATTGAACCCGTGTGCCCTGCACTGGCAGGCGGATTTTTAACCACTGCGCAACCAGGGAAGTCCCGCAGGCGTATTTTTTATTGGTACTCATAATTCATAATTCTGAATAATGGTGAACAGCCACCTGAAAGACTTGGCATTTTAATGTTCCCTTCCCAGCTCGGTTATCATCAGTCTTTTTGATCTTTTTATTGCACAGATGAAAACATATTTCAAATTAGCATTCATTGAGTTATTAGTGAGATAGAAAAATATTTCCACATATTTATTGAAGTTTTTTGCATTTTTCTCCCCTTCCTGTGACTTGGCTTAGCTGGTTATACCTTTCACACCTTTTCCTTTCAAGTGGTTTTCTTCTCTTTCATTTGTAAGGGCTCTATGGATATCAGAAAGAGTAGTTCTTTCTCTGTGTTGCATTATTTTTTTCTAGGTTGACTCTATGTTGCATTATTGTCTTCTAGGTTGTTTTCTTTTTACTTGGTTAGGGTTATGATTTTTTTGTCACAATGAAGTTTTTTTATTGTTTCTTTTCTTAATGTTTAGGTGGTGAAACTTATCAGTATTCTCTTGTTTTTCGGTTTCATGTCACCATCAGAAAGACTTGCCCCACTTTCATAAAGGAGAGTTTCCTTTTTTCTCTGGTACCTTTATGGTTTCTCTTCTTCTTACCCTCCCTCCTTCCTTTTTTTTAAAAAATTTTAATCTTTAACATATCAGACACTTATTTTGATGTAAAAGGTGAAGTGGAGATCTTGCTTTATTATTACTTTATTGCACGATGACAGCTAGTTGTCTCAGTATGTTTTATTGAATAATCTTTATGTTCCCTACTTGTAGGAAAGGCAGCCTGAATAGCATATTCCCATGTATTTTGGAGTCTAATTAGCGTCTATTTATTTGCCTTCCTATTTATACAGTGGTCCCATCTTGCTTTACTACTGTAGCTGTTATATGTTTTAATATCAGAGAGGATGATTCTCCCATTACCCTGAAATGTTAAAAGTTTTCCAGGTATTTTTGCATGTTTATTCTATTGGAAACAGTTTAGAATAATTTTGTCAAATGGTCCCTGAAAGATCCTGTTTGGCTTCTGGTTGGCTCTGCATTGGATTATAGATTAATTTAGAGACCACAGACATTTTTATGTCACGCAGTCCTCTTATCTAAGCATAAGATAAGTTTCACCACTTACTCCAATCTCTTGCATTATGTTGCTCCATGGACTTTTATAGTTTCATTTTTTAGGTCTTGCACATTTCTTGTTTATTCCTACATCTTTGTTTCTTTTCTGTATGGGATAAACGTTTCAGTTATTTTTTAATTGGCTATGGCTGATATAAAAATATGTGTTTTTTTAAGGCATATATTTTGTATCTGGCTCCCAAACCAAAACTCTTCTATCAGTTTTAATAGCTTTCAGTGATGCCCCCAGGTTTTAAGGTAGATAATAATATCATCTACAAATAACGGTACTTCTGTTGTCTCCCTTTTAATACTTAATTGCTCTGATTTTTTATTTCATTTTTTTGCTTGTGCTAGAAATTCCAGAATGAGGTTAAATGATAATGATAATAGCAGATATCCATTTTCTTTTTCCTGATTCATGTACAACACTTTATGGTTTTTATTAAGTATGATGACTTTTTTGAGATGAACGTTCTTTATCATTTTAAGAAACCAGCATCCTATTATTAAGAGTTATTTTTTTGTCTCAGGAATAAATGTTGAGATCATCTGTGGTTTCTACCCCATTGACCTATTATTTTAAAAAATTGTATGACTAAATTTCCAAATATGAAACCATTATTGTAATTAACTTTAATTGGTTATGGTTTATTATTCCTTTAATATAGTACTGGATGTGATTTGCTATCATTTTATACAGCACTGTAATCCCTTATCTGAAACCCTTTGGGTGAAATGTGTTTGCAATTCATATTTTATTAGATTTGAGGAAGGTAATATGATGCATATACTGTGGATGTTATGTAATAACCCCAGTGGAGTCTGGGGAAGTACCCCTTAATCAAACAGTAATATTTATGCAGCCAAACATAAGAATGCAAAACTAAGTCAGATAGGTAAATGTTAGAAATAGTCTCAGGTCAAGAGTGGCTGCAAAGAAGTTGAGGTCAGGTTTTCTGTTTTAGGATGGGTTCCCCATCAATGGACCCCCAGACAAGGGGTGAGGATAATGGATCAGGAAGTGTTCCCAGGAGAAACAGGTGGACGAGTGGATGAGTGTGACCAGAAAGGGAAGGAGGCCAGTGGCGTCCCAGGGAGGGAGACTCTGGCCCCGTTTCTCAGGGGGGTTCTGGAAACAAGGACTCTTGAGCTGTCCCCAGGGGTCGGGGCTTGCATCCCACAGTCATCAGTGTGCCCTCAAATGGATAAGGGTCACAGGGAAGGGAGGGGAGCTTTGGCAGCACCGGCCACCGCTACCAAGTGAGTTAAAGAAGAACAGACAGGTTTCAGAGCCTTTTCACTTTCAGAATTCTAGATGAAACATTGTGGGCTTGTGTTCAATTTCGGCCTCAGTATCCCTAAGTGATACTGTGTTGTTGTTTCTAAGCTTGGTAGCTGGGTCTTCCCAGCTGCTTAAAATGCACAGGAAACCCTTGTCCCTTTATCTGGGCCATGGAGTAGTTGATAAAGCACCAGAATCACCGGTCCTCTGAAGATTTTTCAGAACCAGCCTGCAAAGCCAGCTGTCGTGACAGTTTTGGGAGGTAAAATTTGACAAATAGTGCAGTTTTAAAATAAGGGCTATTGACTTAGACTAGTTCTTGACTTTATGTTTTCCTGAAAAAATAATGCCTTTCATTGTGATTTGGTTTCCTGGTGTCGTTTCACCACAGTGTAGTCTCTCATAAAATTTGCCTGTTTTTCATAACATACCATCAATGCAATTACATCTCTCTTCTCCTTTACAGTGGGTTAAGTTAAAGCAGAGATTTTATCTAATTCATTGTTGTGTCACCAACTCCTAACACTTAATAAGGGCTCAGTGAATATTTGCTGAATGCAAGAATCCATGAATGTGGTACATTCACTTTCTCAAGTCCCAATTTTGCATATTTGTCTTTCCCTCTTGCCAAAAGTTTATCTATTTTAGGGTCTTTTGAAAAGAACCAGATATTACTTTGATCAATCCTATCATTTAAAAAATTTTCTAATTCATTAAATACTTATGTTATTCATTGCTCTTTTTTTTGAACTTATAAATTGATTTATAACTTTTTTTATGGCGGGGGGTGGGTTGCTGCATTGGGTCTTCATTGCTCTATGCAGGCTTTCTCTAGTTGCGGTGAGCAGGGGCTACTCTTCATTTCAGTGAGCATCCTTCTGATTGCGGTGGCTTCTCTTCTTGTGGAGCACGGGCTCTAGGTGTGCAGGCTTCAGTAGCTATGGCTCCCAGGTTTAGTAGTTGTGGTGCATGGGCTTAGTTGCTCTGAGGCATGTGGGATCTTCCAGGACTGAGGATTGAACCCGTGTCCCCTGCATTGGCAGGTGGATTCTTAACCACTGCACCACCAGGGAAGTCCCTGATTTATAACTTAATAGGAAAATTCAAGGTATGCATTTTCCTTTGAATACAGCTTTGGCTTCACTCTGAAAGTTTTAAAAGGTAGTTATTTCTTTTCTGTTTTTCTAATTGGCCGCTACTTATATTTTACTTCCTCTTTATTGCAGTAATTTAGCATATTATTTTAAAGTTTTTGAATCGTTGAGTTTTGAAATATTTTATCTTTCGTAACTTCAGATTTTATTCCACTGTAATCATAGACTATGACTGTATGATATACTCTTTGGGAGTTATTTTTATGTTTAGTTCTTGTAAATTCTTAAAACATAGTTAATTTTTCTCTTCCTTTTTCCTTTTTTATCTCTGCCACCCACCCACAAAAGTATATGAGGAATTGGAGAAGAGTATTCCTCCCACCAAAACTGAACAACATGGATTAGGTTGCATTTATTTAATTATTATGTGCCAGATTCTGTTGTTCTTTTTTCCCCCCCTTTCCTTGTGGCAGGGGGTGTGGGGGCAGCAGAATAAAAATATCGTTAACACTTGGTGCACCTTGACTGGCTCATTCAATTTTGTAATACAGGTCATGGCATAAAATATAATGCCCTCTTTTCCTCGCTGACTCTGAAGGAAGCCTTCTAGGAGAAGCTTTTTCTCCCAGCCCCCATTTGCCTTTTCCCTTGGGGTCAGGCCCCTTCCTGAATGTTGGGACAGACCCACTGGAACTCGCAGGAATGACTGGCCTGCAGTCACTGGTCCAGAGGTAGCGCTCGCTTATTGTACATTTATGGTTCTGAGCAGACCTTTTCCACCCTCAGCTTCCAGACGTGAGCATGAATATTACTCCGTTAAGTTATGGTGATGCCATGAAAATTTCAATAAATAATGGCTTATCTGGAATTTCTTTCAACTGGGTGGCCTGCTGTGAGTGTGGAAAAGAGAGATATGACACAAGAGAGCAATTAACCTTGTTCAGTGGACTTCAAATTCAGCTTTCTTAAACTGTGACGAGTTTCTTTGTACTCAGTCATTGGGCTTCAGCATCCAGGCCCACACCTAAGGATGCATCAGGCCTTATCAGCTATCTTCATTCATTTATTACCCAAAATAGTTCAGTCCATTATAAGAATGCCATGTATTCTAATAATAATCATCTTTAGTTATTATTATTTTTTACCTTTTAATTGGTTTAAGCAGTTATCTTTAATCATCCAGTTCTTGACCACAAATTCCCCCCATCTTTCCATAAAGGGTCATGGAGCACCTGCAATGTTTAGAGGCAAAAACAAGGATGAATCAGACAGAACCCTTGTCCTCTAGAACAGGGAGGAGAAAATTACCGCCTAAGGGCCAGAGTTAGCCCTGGGGCCATAGAGGTTTACCCACCTGTGTTTTGTGAATAAAGTTTTATTGGAACACACCCATTTGTCTGTGTGTTGTCTATATCTTCTGTACCACAGTGGCAGAGTTGAGCAGTTGGGACAGGGACCATCTGGCCCACAAACTCTAAAATATTTACTATCTAGTCCTTTACAGAAACAGTTTGCTGACTCCTGATGTAGAAGTCAAGGTCTAGGCAGAGAGAGAACACAGCCTCCAGAAGTGCTAATGTGCCTGGAAGCTCCATGTGCTCTTGCAGAGGGTTGGGTCCTCTTCCTGGGTGATTTGGAGCAGGAGGTGTTCTTGCTGCCTCTCAGGCTTTGCCCCCAGGGTGACCCGCCAGAACAGCCAGCTCTGGTCTGGACAGTGGAGGGACAGGGGTACCCCAAGGAGCCTGCTCTCACTTTCCGGGGGCCTCAGGGCTGCAGTTGGGTGCCCAGGCCCAACCAACCAGAGAGTGGTACTCTGCATTTCGTTGCCTCTTCTCCAAAGTACCAGTGCCTGTTCTAAGCACAGAGACAGGGCTACGTGAAGCAAGTGAGAGCCTTTGAGGCCCATGGGGCTGTGGCAGAGGCCAGTGGCAGCCTCGCGTACCCCTTTTCTTTCCTAGACTTAGGGAATTTCTTCCAGCGAACCCCATCCTGTGCCAACCCACTGGACCTTCTCTGGTGGTAAATGAGGGCATGTGGGAGGGTCAGTGGCCAGCCCTCCCTCCCTTGGCTCCTAACCTGCTTCTTTACCTACAGGGCTGGGTCCGCCTGCCTCTTACAGCTGGATGATCTTGAACAATAGCACTGGTAAAATGGTAATAATAACAGTAACAACAACAATAGTAATAGTGTAATTATTCTGAGAGCAGCTGTCATTCAGTGAGGCTAATATATGTGCCACTTACTTTGCCTCCATCCGGGACTGGCTTGCAGGCCAGACTCAGCCCATTGCCTATTTTTTATGTAACATTTTATCAGAGCACAGACATGCATTGCCCGTGGCTGCTTTCATGATACTTGGGCAGAGTCAGGTCACTGTGACAGAGACCTTATAGCCTGCAGAGCCTGAAGTTGTTACTCTCAGGGCCTTTACATCAAGAGTTTATTGACCCCTGGCCCACAGTGTGTCATTTAATCCCCCCACACCCTTTGTGAGGTAGTACTGCCCTAAACCCATTTCACAGACAGGAAAGCGAGGCACAGAGGTTAAATGGCTGGCCCACGTTCAAGAAACTCAGGATCTCCATCTTTGAATTGGGTAGGAAACTGTCTTTTCTCCTTTCCAGGTTGCTCAGAGTTGTGGGTGTGGAGGTGTTTTGGGAACAGAGCAGCACAGGCAGAGGGGAGGGACCCTGAAAGGAGGGATCAGGTTGTGGAGGTGTCTGGCCTGTGTGTAGCCGCTGCCTCACACTGTGATTATTTTTGGCACAATGAGTGGGACAGGCTGGGGGACCTCAAAGACCTTCCCTTGCTGACGGGCTGGAGTTTCAAGCCAGGGCCGGGGAGCGCCCTGGGCTCTGGAAGGAGGGTCAGCAAAGCAGAGGCCTGTCTAAGGATGATGTGGTGGGGGTGCCTCCGGCAGCCTGTGGAGACGGGGTGGAACTCGAAAACCTTGCCTTGAATCTCAGCTTCCTTCTTGCAGCGCTGAGGCCTTGGGTGCGTTCGCTGCCTCCTGTTGTGAGCCTCAGTTTCATGCTTTGCAAAGTGGGGAGTGTCGGGAGGGGGACATTTCTCCCTCTACCCATCTTGAGTTCTGTTGGGCTAATAATAAAATTGACATAAGACAGATTCACAGGAGAGAAAGAAATGCGTTTGAATTCATGCATATGGAGGCCTCATGGAAATGGGAAGTCTTCATAACAAGTGGCCAAAGCAGGCAACTTTTTTTTTTAAAATATTGTATTGTATTTACTCTTTTTATTTTGGGGGCTGTGTCGGGTCTTAGTTGCGGCATGCAGGATCTTCATTGAGGCATGAGGGATCTTTCATTGCGGTGCACAAGCTTCTCTCCAGTTGTGGCATGTGGGTTTTCTCATCTCTAGTGGTGATGCGTGGGCTCGAGAGTGTGTAAGCTCTGTAGTTTGCAGCATGTGGGCTCTCCAGTTGAGGCGGGTGAGCTCAGTAGTTGTGGCACGTGGGGTCTTAGTTCCCCAACCAGGGATCGAACCCGCATCCCCTGCATTGCAGGACGGATTCTTTACCACGGGACCACAAGGGAAGTTCCAGGCAGGCAACTTTTATACCCATTAGACCAACAATAGATTTGGGAGGAATTGACAGGACAAAGAAACTGAGGTTGTGGGTGCTCATTTAGTGAAGAATCTAAACAGAGTTTGGGCTTGGGGTAGTAAATTAAAGTAACAAGGTGTGTTTATATAGGCTTCCGGGTCCACATTCCCTGTCTTTGGCGATAAGGCTGTCCTATCTCCAGTTGCAGGAAGAACACCTTTCTTTCTTTTCTCTTCTTATTTTTTGTTCTTCTGACTTTCATTTTTTAGTTATTTATTTTATTGATGTGTACTTTATATATAGTATAATATGTTACAGGTACAATATAGTGATTCACAGTTTGTGGAGGGTGTACTCCATTTACAGTTATTATAAAATATTGGCTGTATTCCTTGTGTTGTTGCTTTTTTATACCTAACAGTTTGTCCCTCTTAGTCCCCTGCCCCTGTATTGCCCCTCCCGGCTTCCCTCTCCCCACGGGTAACCACTGGTTTGTTCTCTGAATCTGTGAGTCTGCTGCTTTTTTGTCATATTCACTAGTGTGTTATATTTTTTAGATTCTACCCATAAGTGACATCATACAGTGTTTGTCTTTCTTTGTCTGACTTACTTCACTTTGCATGATGCCCTCCAAGGCCACCCATGTTGTTGTAAATAGCAAAATTTCATTCTTTTTTTATGGCTGAGTAGTATTCCATTGGGTGCACGTGTGTGTGTGTGTGTGTGTGTGTCCACATTTTCTTCATCTGTTCATCTGCTGATGGACACTTAGGTTGCTTCCATATCTTGACGATTGTAACTAGGGCTGCAGTGAACATTGGGGTGCATGTATCTTTTCACATTAGTGTTTGTGTTTCTTCTGGATACATACCCCAGAGTGGAATTGCTGGATCACTTGATAGTTCTAGTTTTAGTATTTTGAGAAACCTGCATACTGTTTTCCACAGTGGCTGCACCTTTCACATGAGATGTATTTCCTGCTTTCAGGGAGACAGAGAGGAGGGTCAGAGTGTCCCTCTTGCATTGGCTGTTGCTTAAGTAACTTTAATTCAAAATAATCGATATGTCATTATGGCATATTTTGGGGCAGCCCGTCCTAAGCCCTAGTAGGAGATTGATATGAAAGCTGTCCTTCCTTTCTCTGGCTTTCTTCAGGTCCAGGGAGAGGTTAGTCCTTCACACAGACAAGGTACCCTGAATCCTCCCTGCTTGTTCTCAGGGAGGAGTGTCCTGCTGAGGTGGCAGGGGGAAGGTGGCAGGAGTCAGGTGGCGAGTCTGAGGGGTACCCTGGGATCCTGCCCAGGGGCCAGGAGGTGACATGGTACCCTCTGTGTACTTGTTCTAACACCTGGCTCTCAACCACCAGGGAAAACTGGAGAGCAGGAGGGGAACACAGACGCAGACGCCCTCCCTCTGCCTTCCCTTCTATGCGATGAGTCTGCTGAGCTCTTTGTAGATTTGGGGGTAAAATTACCTTATTAATCTTTCTTTTGTAAATACCACTGTGAAAGAAGGGGATTTTGCATTCACTCATCTTTTCATTATTATGGTAATAGCTTTCAATTTATAACTAATTAACGCTGCTCCTTCCTAACCTGGCCTTTATTAGGAGATGCCAGGGAGGAATCCAGGAGTGGATTCCAGCAGGTAGGAGTCTGGGTGTGGGTGGTGGGGCAGTTCCCTATGGCAGCTTCTGAGGATGTGACCCTGATGCCTTTGTTTATGGGTCCTGGTGGCCTGGGGGTCTGTTCCCATCTACCTGCAGGCTGGGGTTCAGGCTTGGCTGTCCATCTCTCAGGAGGAGATCAGCACACAGGAGTAGAAGACAGCCCAGGCAAAGGAGCAGGGAAACATCCAGAAGCCATTCCTTGAGAGGACCAGGAGAGAGATCCGGAGACATTCCAAAGGGAAAAAGGAAGGCTCAAGGGGACATAACTCATGTCTTCAAAATAGCTGCTGTGTGAATCAGGACATGTTCTCTGGGTCCCCAAGGGAGAGACCCAAGAGAAATGGTCAGTGGTTACAAGGAGGCAAGCTTGGATATAGTGTGAGAATTGTGCCCAGGTTGTGACATTCATAGGTATCTGAAAATAGAGCTGTCTTCCTTGGGAGGACTCAGGTGCCCATCTGCACACACCCATATATGCACTACTAGAGACATTCCATTTAGTTCAAATTTAAAGACACAGGGGTTTGGCATGAGTTTAATAGATGCACAGTTGGATCAGATAACCTCCAAGGCTTCTGTGATTCTGCACCACACACCAAGAATTTATATTCGGGGGAAGGTGACTGGAAAGGGAGTTGGGTATCTAGCTGCAGCTGTTTTGCTTTTTTTGGTATCATTGTGGAGTGAAAGCCTCACTCTTTCCTGGCAGGCTAATGTAGGCCAGTCCTCTGAAATGAGAAGACTTGAAAACATAGGAGGAAGGGGGAGGAAATTCGGTAATGACATGCACGGATCCTCTTTGATCTCAGACCCTCTTGCTCTGCAGGGGTCTCAGATAAGAGATTCCAATTTCCCCGAGGACTTTCCTGGAACTACAGAGTCATTAGCTTCTCCCTGTTTATCAAGTGAACATAAATAGGTACAAAAATGATTTCTCTTCTCCCTTATGGATTAATTATATACATTCCCCACCCCCTTCAGACTCATTAAATTTATTTGCTACTGCTTTTTCTATGAGAAGATTTGGGACAGTGGGTGAGGGGCGTGGAAATGGAGAACATTTGGGTCATCATTGAGGCCGTGTTGCTCCCTCCAGGGTTCCAAAGCAGCCCCCTTTCAACACTGTCCAACGGAGTGTTCTCCATGATGGAAATATTCTATACCCGACCTTCCCAATGTGGGAACCACCATAGCCACTAGCCACGTGTGAGTGGATGGGGTCGGGGGAGGTAAAGCTCTACCAGGATGTGTTTTGAACTATAATAAAAAATACCACAGAATGAAAAGGGGAATTCAAGCTAACTGCCCGAGGGTCTTTTGGAGTCAGTTGGCAGAATGCATGGCCGTTGAAGGTAGGAGAAGGAAGCCCTACATGCTGCATCTCTTTTGTTTCCGGAAGCTGTCACTCTTGGGTGTGATGCCAAAGCCGCCTCTGCTGACGTTGGTGATGACAGCCAGAGCACTTCTGATCACGGCTACCCATCGGTGGCCTGTGCGTGCGACTTCACTGTATTTCACAAGCAGCCAGTGGACCATGGAGACACTTGATGGATGGCTGCTACATGTAATTTCGGGGCCTGTAACTTGTTGAGAGCTGTCAGGGTCAAGACAGCACGACGACTGGACCATCATGGCTTTGAAACATGCCCTTTTAAAGACTTGTTCCAATCAGCCACAGGATGCAGTAAGTTGTGGCAGGAACTGAGAATTCTGGCAAGATGGATCTCATGGTTTGGAGATAGAATTCAAAGGAGGAACTGATGAATGACAGCCCTACTCTCATCCTTTCCTGCTCTGACCCAAAGATGCACAGCTTTGTTGGTTGGGGGAATCAAAGGGGTGATGCATAGAGAAATGACCACGAGGAGCCTGATCCGATGTCTTCCTGACTCTCTGCACCCTCTCACAGCATCGACTGCCTCCCTCTTGTTCCATTTCACCTATTCCTTTTAGCCTGGCCCCCCGATTTCAGTTCTCTTCTTGTTCTCAGATTTGGCATTTGCTGGAGGTTTTCTCAGGCTTAGCCCTTGCTGCTTCTAAGGCATTTAGATCAGATTTGATCCCCTCTGCCTTCAGCCTCTAGGGATATGTACCTTACCTTAGGCTGTAGGATGCTGTAGCCAAAGGCAGTAGCACTGAGCATCTCCTTTGGTGATCCAAGGCCTTTTACTGGCACTTCATCCTTAGGGACAATTCATGACCCCAGCCTGGCTCCCCTGAAATAACAGACCTGTGGAGGGTAAGACCATGGTGCTAGAGTCATTTTAAAAAGTTGCCCTTTAAGGAGAGGGGTGGGGTTGTTTGCAGGGCTTGCTGTAGAGGGAGGGATGCGGGTTTGGGCCAGAGATGAAGTGCTCTGAAGCGGAGGGGAGGGGAGAGATAGGAGAAGCAGCCTGTGGCCACCAGGTCCTTGCTCAGGTGGTTCTCTGCCTCTCCACTAAGTAAACGTGGACAGATATTTATAGAACATCAGTAAGGAGAGATGCCAAGTAACAAGTTGGCCTGGTGCCCACATGTCTCTGTTCCACTCAGGAAGGCAGGGACTGCACTTGGGAAGTCAGATGGGCTTTCTGGGTCTGTCATGAGCAGAAAGGCAGGCAGTGTGGACAGCCCTTTTGGCCTCCAGAGAAGCATCCCTCCGGTGGGTTTGTCAGAGTGAGACGGGCACTTGATTTTCTTCCATGCTCAGTTGTGGACCTGGCTCCTCTTCCCAGCACACAGGCATGCCCAGACAGCACGAGCTGTGTGCTATGGCCTCCCCGGTGTAGGCCACTGCAGCTGTCCATCTGGTGCACACGGATAGCAAGCACTGGAGAGGACGCTTCAGGTCGCATCAAAATCGCGAGGCAAAATAGGTCAAAGTTATTCAAGCAACAGACGTGGAGCATTCGACCCTGTTTGAGAAGCTGGCTCCCGGCAGAGGTGTAGGGCAGTATTCCCATGGGGCGGGCAGTGGTCTTGCAGACTCACAGTGGCGGAGATCTCGGTAATCGTCGGGCACAGAAGTGGTTCCCAGTGTGAGGCTGTTGACATCAAGGTCAAAGTATCATTTCTCCTCCTTTCAGAAGGAACAGGCTGCAAAGTTGCAGGGACCCACCCTTTGCCATGAGGAGCTATACCTCTGTGCCATCTTGCTGTGGCTGGGTATCTTTAGTACCCTTGGGCATCAGAGTTCTGTTCCATTCTGGTCTTACCTTTAAGTAACCCCCTCCTGGGTCCTGTGAAGACAGCTTGCTGACCCTTCTGAAACAGCCCCAGCCAGGCAGAAGTCAAACTTGGAAACTTCTTACCTCCTGGCATCTTTCCCTCCCAACACCTGGCCTCTTCTTGTTGCCCTTTCTAACCTGCCCTGATCTCTACCCCACTAGGGGCTTGAAGCCACATAACTATTTGTGCTCCTTGCTTCTGGCCTGCCTCCTAATGGTATAGGACGACCCCTGCTTCTCTGGCAAGTTAGCATGTTGCCGGCCCTCCCTGCCCTGTCTCTGTCCTGGGCAGCCAGTGAGATGCCCTGGCACAGACTCCCGTCTTTCCATTGGACTCAACTCTAGGAAACAACTCCCCTCTCCAGGCACAGGGTAAGTGGTCTGACCTACTCAGTCCTTCTTAGGTTTGCCACTGCATCCTCATCCGAAGTGATCTTTGAACTTTAACTGAAGGAAACGTACTCAGTATTATCCTTCCTGAATTCCTCTTTAGTATCCAGCCTTCAGGAGTACAAAGACAGACTGTTTGGGGAAACCACAGAAGCCAGAGCGCAAGGTTTCCTTGCCCTCCTTGAGTTGGAGGACTCTCATGAGATCTCCCTCCAGTGCAAATATTGAGCCCATGGCCCCCAGTTCTGAAACTTTCTGTGCCGTGTGCCACCCATTCCATCATTTGTGCGGTGAGGAATTCACAAAATTTATTCCCCTAAATTATCTGATAAGATAGACTCTCCTAGTTGCTTCCCCAATATCCATTCTTACCTTACTCTTCACTAAAAAAGTCCTAATGTGTCTAGCTTAAGAACTACATTTCCCAGCCTTCTTTGCAGGATAGGTGACCATGTGACCCGGCTCTGGCCAATGAGATGGAAGGAGAAGCTGCTGGGCAAGGCTTCCAAGAGAGACCACTAAAAGGGAGGCTGGCTCAGCCAGCTCATGCCGCTTTTGTCTTGTGTCTGTTCCTTCCTCCTGAATGGAACAGAGGCACCATCCTGGAGGTGGAGTGATCCCAGGGGTCAGTGAAGAAACCACAGGGATGAGAGAATTGCAGACGTCTCAGCCTGACAAACTTAAGGCTTTGACTCAATAGCAGCAGGCATTTTTTTCTATATATTTCTCTGTGGGAGAAAAATCAAACCCTAATTGTTTAACAGGGCACATTACTTCGGTTTCTGTTAAAGCTGAGTGCAGTTGTTAAGATGTATACCTAGTTGACACTGCTTCTCTTATCTAAATCTCTTAACTGTATCTCCTCTGTTAAGCATAGCTTTGAAAGAACTCTGGCCAGGATGAGTTAGGGCCCCCCACCCCGCCTCCAAGATCTGCCCTTGCATCCAGCACAGACTCCTTACATCCAGGAGGACCCAAGTAGAACCTACTCACCTGGTCCCGATTCCCTGCCCTTCTGGGAGTATGACTGACTCCCTTCAACTGAACTCAAATCTGTTCTTGCATCACACATGCTGGGTGGGCCCCAAGGTGGGCTTTAGGCAAAAACGAGCAGGTTCTTGCCTTTGAGGGAAAAGTGCAGTTTTCTATAACCACAGGCTCAGGTTTTACAGCTGCAGTTCTTTCAACAAATTGAGCTAAGGTATATTTAGGGAGGGCCCTCCTTAAGACTTTTTCCCGCAGCCTCTTGGATCTGAAGTTGGCAAAGGCGAGGTGTGTGTGAGAGGAGTGTTTTCTCTCTGTTGGCGCACTTTGTCAGGATCTTACAGTTTCCTCTGAGTAGATATTTGCTGTGTGCTCTTCATTGCAGTGGTACTTTGGTAAGTGGTTTTTGTACAATATCCTTCAATCTGGTTCGGTCAGTGGCCTGGTGTATCTTTGGTCATCTTCAGGGCTGCCCAGCAGACCTGGGTTCAGGTCCTGGCTCTGTCACTTAACCCTGAGTGGGTGCCTAAGATTCTTCAGTGAAATAGACATCATCATCCTTAACAGGACTACTGTGAAGACGGGAGAGGTAGAGGCTTAAAAGCACAAAAATGAAGTAGGCATTCAGTGCATAAACAGCAGAGCTATCTAATTTTGGTTCAGAATGGGTCATGGTTTCTTGAAAATCTCAAAACATAATTAAGTTTAATTTAATTACAAATAAGTGTGTGCCAGGTGGCTCCCCTATGAGTGAGGAGTGTTTCGGATTCCCAGCTCGCCCTGGGCAGGCTCCTCATCTTGATCAGAGGGGATGGCAGGGCACAGTGGAGATGAGGTGGGAAAGACTGCTTTCCATGTTCAAAACTGTCCTATTGCAAATCATGGTTGATGAATACTTTTTTGGGGGTTGTTGTTATGGAAATATCTTTTTTTTTTCTATGAAAATAGAAGTAACAGGTACTCATTGTTTGTAAGTAGTAGGAAAATGCCTGAAGGGAAAAGTGAGTCTTCTGTAATCTCTCCCTCTCCCAGTGCAACCACTATGGCCTGTTTATATCTGTACTTCCAATCCTTTATATATATATATATATATATATATATATATATATATATATATATATATATATATATAAAAATATGTGATATATATATAGATATATATGTATATAATCTATATTGTAACATATATCTATATATTTATATATAGATTATGATATATAAACTATATTTTCTGTAAATATATATTTATATATATACATAAATGCACACACACTCACAGATAGGCACATGGAGTCGTTTAAGGGGTCATGATATCTATATTTTCTGCATTTTTTATTTTGAATACCTTTCCACAGTTGTTCATGCAGATCTATCTCATTCTTTTTATTGGCTGTTGTTTTCCTTTGCCTGGGGGTACTGTAATTTACTCAGTACCCAGTTGTAGGACATTTGAAGTATTTCTATTCTTTTTTTTCTCTTTCAAACAATGTGGTGATGAATAACCTTGTACCCATGTCTGTGTGCAGGTGCGCATGTATTTCTGTAGGATCAATTTCTAATCGTGAATTCCTAATCGGAATTCATGGGTCAAAAATAATGTGCATAGACATAGACACACTACCAACTGTAAAATAGATAGCCAGTGGGGGGGAGTTGCTGTATAACAGAGGGAGATCAACTCGATGATGGGTGATGTCTTGGAGGGCCAGGACAGGGAGGGTGGGAGGGAGGGGATATGGGGATACGTGTATAAGTACAGCTGATTCACTTTGGTGTACCTCAAAAGCTGGTACAAGAGTGTAAAGCAATTATATTCCAATAAAGAGCTTATAAAAAATAATGTGCATTTGCAATTTTGATGAGTATTCACAAACTTCTCAGTGGGGGATTGTAACCGTGTCCACTCACATCAGTTCTGTAAGGCGTTTTCAGCTCTTTAAACTCTGGATAACAGTGAGTGTTGAATCTCTACTAAGCTAACAGTTGATAAATGTTTCATAGTTTTAATTAAAATATTGAATAGTTAAGGGTTTTTTTGGCCTTTTTTCTTGTTTATTTATCTTGTGTAAGTGCTTTTCCACTAATTACCCAGTCAAGTTCTTTGTTCATATTTTCTTTTAGGTTAAGACTTTTCGCTGATTGACAGGCATTCTTCACATTTTAAGGACATTCACCTTTTGTCATATAGATTGCAGATGTTTTTCCCATTTTTCGTTTGTCTTTCAGTTGTGTTTTGCAACACAAAACCTCTTTTTTTAGGAGCCCGAAAACAGTTAACCTTTGCCTGTGTGAGTTTCCTGTCATACTCAAAATTCTCTCTCCATCCTTCAGATTAGAGACACACTCTTGAATTTTCCTCCAGGAGCTTCGTGTTTTTCTTTTTTGCATTTAATTTTTTTAATCCATTTGTAATTTATTCTGAGTGTGGTGTGATCTGGGGATTGAACTTGATTTTGTTCCCAAATGGTTTAGCCAATTGTGAATGTTTTCTGAAGAAGAATGGCCATGGAACCATTGGTCTGCCTTTATTTCTTAGTCCTTGGGGTGTGGGAATCAGCTCTTTAAACAGATAAAGTGGTAGAAGGAAAGGACTCTGGAGCAGGAGTTCAATGTCCTAAATTTGAATCAGGCTGTGAGCCCTTGGGCTAATCACTAAGTCTCTCTGAACTGCAGTTGCTTCAGTTACAGAAGTAATCATACCTAAGGTGGAGTGTAGGATTAAATTAAACACAGAACACTATAGCCCCTGGCACATTCAGAGATGTTAGGCAAATCCTTTCTGCTTCACTTTTCTAATTGCTGTTCTGAGAAGGCCACGAGGAGAGTGAATTGCCCTGTCCTGGGAAATCTGGGTCTTCCCCAGTTTCAGTGTCTCCAGTTCTGGCAGCAGGCTTCCTCTGCTGGGGCTTCCCCCTTGCTGCGCTCCTGTCTCCATCCTTGGTTTGGGACTCTAGCATCAGTCAGCTGCCTGCTCACCTTCCTCTGGGACGCAGGGCATTTATTGCTCAAGACGGGTTTGACAGGAGCACTGGCAGATGGCGGTGGATCTGGAGGTCTGAGTTCAGAGCTCTTTGAGTCCTGCTTTCCTGCCAGGAGGAATCTTGTCTGTCCTTCCTTGGCAGTGTTTGGGCTTGATGGGTTGGCCACAGGTGCAGGCAAGATGAGCAGAGCCTGGGAGGGTGGTGAAGGAGGGAGAGAGAGACTCAGAGAGAGACAGGGCGAGGTAGAGAGAGACAGGGATCCAGGGAAGAACGAGATGTATGCCAACACATGTCAGAGTGTTGCGGGAAGGGAGACTCCTTCCAGGGCCCAAGAATGGACTCTTGTCTAATGGCGGGAAATGAATTGAACAAGGAGACACACGTGCTGACGAAGCAAGAGACTTTATTGGGAAGGGGCATCCAGGCGGAGAGCAGGAGGCTAAGGGATCCGAGGAGAACGGTTCTGCCATGTGGCTTGCAGTCTCAGATTTTATGGTGATGGGGTGGGTTTCCGGGTTGTCTCTGGCCAATCACTCTGACTTAGGGTCCTTTCCGGTGGCACGTGCATCTCTCAGCCAAGATGGACTCCAGCGAGGAGAATTCTGGGAGGTGGGTAGGACATGTGGACTAGCATTTCCTTTTGACCTTTCGCATATTCTTCCCATTGGTGGTGACTTGTTAGCTCCGTAAAATAACTTATACAAATTGTTATTGTCTGCCTGGCCAGGGTGGGCCGTTACAATCTGTGTTTCCCCTAACAAGAGGAGGGAGGGAGTGGGACAGAGACAGATACAGACAGACACAGAGACAGAGGGCAAGACTGAGGTGGGCAGGAACGGGGAGAGAGACACAGTTCTATAGGAAAAGAGAAAGGAGGAGGGAAGGATAAACACAGAATAAAAGCGAGAGGAAGAGACAGAAAGGGAAATGTCTAGAAAGGGAGCAGGCAGGACCCCAACGGAAACATTCCCATCCAGGGCAACAATACTGAAAGGGACGCCAAAGCCTTGATAATCAAATACATGATTTAATGCAGTGTTAAAAAAAATCAAATTGGCAAATGCCAGCCCTCAGGTTGGCCACCTGTTCTTGTAAATCAAGTTTTAGAGCAGGGATGGATGAGGGGGAGGGGAGGGAGGGGACTGTAGGCGTGCAAGGTCAGATCCTGCCTTTATGCAAATTTTTTGATTCCTTCTTCATCATGGATATTTTTGGCATTTGTTTGGATTTTTAGTAATATGACATTAAGGTAATATTTATTTTGATGACTGAGTTTTTCCTTTCTTTTTTTTTTTTCTTTTTTTCTTTTTTGGTACCTCCTTAAATTTGTGCCTTTCATGCTAGTCCCTGCCTTGAAAGAGAGAGGGAAATACACGGGGAGAATGGGAGAAAGCCAGAAAGCAAGTGAGAGCCTGATGGGAAGAGAGGAAAAGAGAGACGTTTCGGAGGGGGTATTGTGGGGAGAGTAGTCAAGTGATGGGAGAGAAGTAGGGGAGAGAGGATGAGAGGAGGGGGAGGGTGGAGGGAGGCTGTGTTAAAGCAGTTGTAGAAACAGACAGACAGAGAGGCCAAGCAGGGCAGAGCTGTGGTGGGGGAGCGGAGGGCAGGCTGACGTAGGCAGAGGGTACGGAAAGCAGAGACTAATGTCCAGCGAGAAAGGACAGAGACAGGGGAGATGCAGGAGACAGAGGGAGGGGACGGAGAGGGAGCGAGGACCCAGGAGCATGTGGAGAAAAGGCTCATGGGGGGCAGTGAGAAGAGGATGAGGCTGGTGGCAGAGTAAAGAAGGGATGGTCCCCTTGGGCAGCAAAGCCCGCCAGGCTCGGGTTCCGCAGCGCCCCAGGCTTTAGAGGAGAAGCTGGGCAGGGGAAGGGAAGGCCCTGAGGGTAGCTGTCCCGGTGTGACCCTTCCCTCCCTCTCCCAACCCCTGGGCCCTTAACCGATCTGCAGACCCCCTTGGACAGGAAGTAAGAGAGAAGGGGACAGGGGCTGTCAGGTCTGATCGTCCTCAGGAGGGAACAGGGGACACTGTCAGCTGGGGGATGGGCTTGATTCTGGCAGAAGGGGCATCTCTCCGTGCTGGTGTGCAATGCCTCCTTTTCCTTCTGGGGAATGTTCAGTGTGCATTTATTCTGTGAATCTTTCTGATTTGGGTGTCATTCCCCAGGCCTGTTCCCCTGTCATATACTTATGTCCCCACAGGAGTCTGTTGACAGGTGGCTTATAGGAGCTGCAGAGCTGGGGAGGCTGGTACAATGACTGTCCCCAGCTACAGGCGAGAAAACCAGCCCCTGGAAGTCACTTATAGGTGGCAGAGCTTGGAGTCCAGCCCAGGAGGTCTGGTTTCATAGCCCCACACCCAGCTCTCATGTAGCGCTGGAGGTCTGCTGGGCTGTAGCACGTGCCACACGCCCAGGGGAGCAAGCCACAGGGCTCCGCAGTTCGGGGCACTCGTGCTTGTGTCCGTTCCCATCCCAGTGCCTATCCCTGTCCCTAAACACCCCTTTGGGATCTTTTTGATTTGTGTCTTTTCCTGCAGACCTAGACCACAGAACATTGGGTGTTGGTTATTCATTGAATTATAGCATCCATAAAACACTGCTTGGCCCTCCTTGATGTAGTACTGCTCCGAGGAAAAGCAAAGAGAATGGAGGTAACACTTTTGAATACCTACTATGTTCTGCTACATCAGTTTGACTGAAGGGAGAGGACTTATCACTCTGTTTTACAGGTGCAGGAAGTGAGGCTGGAAGAGTTTGAGTAATTTGCAGTCAGTGAGAGGGAGGCCTGGGATTTGAACGTGGGTCTATCAGATCTGCATCCGGTGCTGGCTTCCCTCTACCTTTCTGCAACTGCACTTCTCAGATGGGACTTAAACCCATGGGATGGGACTCGAACCCAGCCGCACCTCAAATTGGGACTTGAATCCATGATCCCTGATTTCGGAGGGGACTCAAACCCACTGTCTTTTAATTAAAACTGCTCACCTGCTGTCAAGACTTACTGAAGCTGAGGTTCTTTTGTCTTAGTGCAGAAAGAATTCATGGTGAGGCAAAGCCATAGGTAAGAAGTGGATTTAGTAGTAGAGGATCCTCGTGAGAGATACAAGTGGGAAGGCAGGGAAGTGCTACCCGAGAACTTAGTGGGCTGTAGTTTTATAATCAAAGGAAAAGTGGGGAGGGGTGAAGACCGCCACCGTCTTCCTTTTTTTAAAATATATATTTTATGTTTGTTTGTTTGTTTATTTATTGCTGCATTGGGTCTTTGTTGCTGTGCGCAGGCTTTCTCTACTTGTGGCGGGCTGGGGCCACTCTTTGCTGTGGTGCATGGACTTCTCATTGTGGTGGCTTCTCTTGTTGCGGAGCACAGGCTCTAGGCACGCAGGCTTCAGTAGTTGCGGCACGTGGGCTCAGTAGTTGTGACTCATGGGCTGTAGAGCGCAGGCTAAGTAGTTGTGGTGCCCGGGTGTAGTCGCTCTGCGGCATGTGGGATCTTTCCAGACCAGGGATTGAACCCGTGTCCCCTGCAGTGGCAGGTGATTCTTAAATCACTGCATCACCAGGGATGTCCAGACCACTTTCTTCTTAATTCTTGAGTAGACGTCAAGCGTACATCATCACCTCTTCCTCCACGTTGGGCAGGGGAGTTTTCTTGTCCCTATGTGGTTAAACTGGGACTGTCCTGGCACTATTCAACGTAGCAGAACATGGTAACATATGCCAAAATATGGTAAATCATCTCAGGTTTCAGTATAACGTGGGTCTTCTATTTTGGAAGGTCACCTTTTCCCTCTATTTTTGTTTTTAGTGCACACAGGGGAGCATGTCCTAGGAATCATTAACTTACTGACCTCAGTGGGCAAGATGTGGGTCTCATTTTACCATTGTTTTATTGTTTGGGGGCATGTCTTGTGCTTCTGTTGCATAGTTTTGTTGCTAAGCAAGCCTGCTTGGGTTTGTTGTTAAGAAAACCTGCTTTCTTGAGTGATCATTGACCTACAAGTTCTCCCATACTTTTCCCTCTACTTAGGATCCCCTAGGAGTAATTATTTAATCACCTAGTTGTCCCTTTACTCTGTCCCTGTCATCTCTGTTTCTTAAGAATCAAGCAATCCTGGGTCTTTGTGTACGAGTTCCAAAACCATGACCCTTATGGCACTCAGTGCTCTTGTGGTATAGTGTTACAGTGGGGCCAGCCACTGTAAGGTTATGTAGGTTATAAAAGAGAAAAATTCTGTGGTCATAGTGGAGACCCATCATTGTTTCCTCACTGAGTAGGACACAGGTGACTGTTGAGGGATGTGTGCTCTTAAAGTCTTAGGTAGGACATGGAAAGTGGTCCCATTCCTTTTAAAGCTCTCAGGCCCTGTAACTCGTGTGCAAGTGCTTTAAGATGCTTCTCCAGGCCCCCATTTCCACATCCCTTGTACTGTTTGACATGCAGAGTGTCATATTCAAAAGCAAATTAGTCTGAAATGAATCCTCTTTTACCCTTTTTATTTCCAAAATCCAGATTTAGAATTTAGGTTCATTAATATGCACAAACACTGCTTGGTTGAGCCTGTTTAATTTCTCTGTGTGCTTTGTAAACAAGGATTACAAAGACGTTTGAATTTTCATGGCAGATTTTGGAGTAGTGTATACATTCCGGCCATTATCACATAATAAATAAATAACCCCCTGAAACTCAATGTTGATGATGCCATTCCTGGAATGTTGATTTTTTTTCTCCTCATCTTTCTTGTGAATATGTGGCTTTGGCTTTAGAAGTCACCGAGGGGCTGAATGGGGCTGAAAAAATACTGCTTTGCCTCTTGGTGTCCATTTGATGGGCATATGCCAGCGTTAATACTGAGGGGAATGAAACCTCAGCTTGGCTCATGAGGCCGAACTTGGAAAAACACACTGTTTATGAAATCTTTCACTAAACGGTGACAGTTGTAGGCATTAGTTACTCATGGTGTCTGCCAAATGAGCTGGAAGTGTAGGCTTATCTTGTTGTATGCAGATAACAGAGCCTTGTAGAGGAAGGTTCCAACCGTCAGAGTGAATGGTAAGGAGTCAGGACAGGAAAGGGCCATGCAGAAATCAGGTCCTCAAAGAGAGCTCCTTTTCCAAAACTGAGAGGGACAAGATACATTTTTCCATGATGCAACTTGGCACTAAGCTTTAATCATTCTCTCTGCACCAGGTTCTTGAGGGAAGGAAATGTCCAGTTGGTAACAAAAGAAACAATAACTAGTCTATGTAAGGAGCATTTTCTGTTAGACAATGAGCTATTGTCCTATCTTCGTTATCTTATTTAATCCTCACAGCAGCCCATGTCACAGATAAGGGACAGAAGTGCTTAAGGAACTTGCCCAAGATCACAAAGCCGTGGAGATTTCAAACCCAGTGACTGCCTGGAGCCCATTCTTGTAGGCCTCTCTCTTCCTGGTTTATGTGGTATCCCAGGGTTGATGCAATACAGGGTATTCGAGTAAGTGATCAGAAATGGTTACTGAGTGAACAAATGAATGAACAAATTAGGAAAAGCAGTAGATCTCCTTCTCTTCTTCTGGCCGTGCTGACCCTGTGATATCTCACTGAATTGATGTGTGTCTCCCTAGAGGGACTAGAGGCTACAGAAAGGGTCGGGTCTCTGAGCAGGTATGTACCACCCCCAGGTACATACCTTCATCTGCTTTATGCGTTACCTTAGCTTCTGCAGCACCTGTTTGTTTAACTCTTAGCTCACATGCAGGCAGACTCAAGATCTAACGTATTCATGATTTTATCTGTCTCCAGGGTCTAGCATAGCTCCTGGGCACATAGAAGGTGGCAAATTGTATATTTTCTTGCACTAGCTGGTTTGAGGGTTGCTTGTTGTGAATGAAATGCATTAATGGTAGCAGAAATCATTTCAAAGCACTCCTTGCTTTGGGGGAGAATTTCTTATCCCAGACAGCAGTCACTGAGGTGTATCCACACTGTCAGGTTTTCCAGAATGTGCATTCTCAACAGGGGCAATCGTGCCTCCAAGAGGATGAAATGGGTATTAGAGAGTGAAAAGTTCTTATTCTTTTTACATAAAAGGCACATGTATACGTACAGTACATAAACAGACGTGCAGTATATCTGTGTTTTTAAAGTATCACGGGATGATTAAGAAAAAAAAGTCGAAAAAGTTTCCTTAGTGGGCACAGTCATGCACAAGAGTTGGAGAAGCTTTGTTCTACGTGCAGAGCCTGAGACGGGTTCATGTGAAAGTGATTTATTGAGGGATGGCCCTCAGGAGCAGAATGAGGGAAACAGGATGGGGCAGGAAAGAAAGTTAAGCAAGGAGGTGTTCTTAGCCAGAAGTCAGCCTCAGCCTGATCCCATAGGGACCCCTGGAGCATGAATTGTATCACGGAGTTGGCTCCACCTTGAGGCAAGTGCCGCGTCACTCAGCCATTGACTGCTGGCTGTCTGCATGGAGGTGGGTGGGTGAAGGAGTAATCTCTCAGCTACCCCTGCGGCCAAGGAAAGTTCTCTAGAGAAGGCAGCAGCTGTGGGCCTTTAGCAGCCAACCTATAGAGACTGGGGGTAGCGTACCCCAGCCCAGTAGAGGGGATCTGGGCAAATGCCACCAGCATCGTCTACAGCACAGAACTTCCTCCCATGGCCCTGGAGAAGTCCTTTGATTTCTTCCTCTGATTTTTAAAGAAATCGTGGTAAAATATACTTAAATAAACAGAAAATTTACCATTTTAACCATTAAGTGCACAATTCCATGGCATTAAGTGCATTCCCATATTGTGCAGCCATCACCACTCTCCATCTCCAGAGCTTTTCTCATCATCTCAGACCGAAACTCTATCCATTAAGCAATTCCTCATTCCTCCCTCTGCTGAGCTCCCAGTAACCATCATTCTGCTGTCCATCTCCATGAATCTGACTGCTCTAGGTAACTCATAAGAGTGGATCATGTAGTATTTTTCCCCTCTGTGTTCGGCTTACCTTACTTAACATAATATCTTTAAGGTTTGTTCATGTCATAATATGTATCAGAATCTCCTTCCTTTTTAAGGCTGGATGATACTCCATTTTGTTTATCCATTTATCCATTGGTAGACACTTAGGTTGCTTCCACCTTTCAGCTATTATGAACAATGCTATGAACATGGATGTACAAATGTCTGTTTTCATCCTCTCATTTTATGCTCAGATGCATTATTATCTTGGAGGGGGGTGGCGGTGTGGGTACAATGGGAGGCTCTGATTCATCATTGCATCCTCACCTCAGGCATAAATCCCCACCTGTCATTGATATCTTTGGTTGTGGAGCCTGATGACTTTGGTGGGAGGGGCCTTGCATGTAGGTAGGAAAGACTCCTGTTTTGGGGGATTCGCACTTTGGAAGTATTTATAGAAATTGAGTTGAATTTTTTATTCCATTTGTAAACAACTACAAGAGGAAAAAATTAAAATTGGTAAGGTTTTAGACGCATTCTGTCTTCGTATTCAGCACACAGGAGAGACCCTGGCGATTTACTGCCTGGGGCATTTTCTTAGGAGGCTACCCTTGATACTCTTGTGCCTCTTATTCTCCAGAGCCTGCTTGGTGCTTGTAGAGTATATGGGCTCATAGGCTTAGCAAAAGATTTTGAATGAATGAATAAGTGAATGAATGATTCCGAGAGTATGTGGAAGGTGACTCTGCCCTGGATTTGAGCCAACAGCCTGCAACACACTCATTGGCGTTCAGAGTAAGCAAAGGGCATCTGCCTGAGGAATAAGCAGAAGGGTGGTCCATGCTTCTTTAATCCCCCAGGCCTGGGGAGAGGGCAGCCTCCGGCTCTAGGGACAGCTGCCTTGCTTCTTGCCTCTGTCCTCACACAACCTGAGGACAGTGGAAAAGAGATGCTTACCTGCTGCCTTTCTCTCAGGGGACGTTGTGAAGCCAAGCGGACTGAGATCTTCTCAGCTCTTTAATCTCTTAGGAAGAAAGGAATTTTATGAGGATAATAATATGCTGTCCTTGATACGTGAAAAACCTGCTCAGGACTCATGGTTAGTGGGGGCATTAATTTGGAAGAGTTTTTTTGTTGTTGTTCCTTTCTTTTTTCTCCTTTGCAAGTGATAACTTACACAACTCCGTGCTCCTAGCTGATGGAAGGCTTTTGAAAACAAAGTTTGAAGCTGGTGATGATTGTTGATGGTGATCCTGTCCACCAAATATACATTATGTTGCTCAATTTGAGTCTCTGTGCTAAGTGCTTTACCTGCATCATCTCATTTAACCCTCAAGCCACTATATGGTCAATGCCATAGTTATACCGATTGTAGAAGTGGGGAAACTGAGGTCCAAAGAGGTGGAGTGATTTGCTCAAGGTCACGCGGCTGGTAAGATGCAGAGTTTTACGTAATACCTGGTTGCAACCATGCTCACGATAAGAATACCCTAATGTAGATGTAAGCTGAGCTCGAACCCGTCGTACAAGAAAGGAGTCGACTTCCAGTGGCTTGTGACGAAGAAAGACCTTTTGGAAAGCGTGGCATTTGAGTCAGCCTTGAAGGGCTAAGGGATTTTAGGGGATGGGAAGATAGAGAAGGGCATACCTGTATGAGTGTTGAGGTGGGAGGTGCAGGTTCAGCTGTGGCTGGATATTCAGATTTGCTAGGATGGGTAGGATGTCCCAGTGGGTGGTGGGAGGATGATAAATGTAGAAAGGGAGGTTGGGGTTAAAGGGTGGAGAGTTGGGCTGCTGTGTGTCTGCCTCCACTGGTGACCACAGATATTTGGGAAATGGTGGCTGACATTAGGAGGGAAGCTTGTGGACATAAAGCAATGACTAGCCTTGAAGAAGATTCACCGAACCCCTTCACTGACCCTCATTTGCAAGGGAAATACATCAGGAAGCTCATCAATTAGTAATTCAAAGGTGACCAAACTTGAGAACGTATAGCCCCCAGAAATCCGGCATTGGTGAGACATGGCAGAGTTTTTATGAGAGGAATGGGAGAGCCCCTTGGCTGCCTGCAGGCGTGTGAGGAGTTTGAGCTGGGCCTTTGGGGAAGGTCTCATTGGGCAGGTAGATGGACAAACACCATTCTAGGTGGTGGCCCAGGCCACTGCGTATTCGTTTCCTAGGACTGCCATAACAACGTAACAGTTTCTGCTAAAAACAATGGAAACATATGTTCTCTCAGTTCTGGAGATCAGGCCTGAGATCAAGATGTTGGGAGAGTAGGTTCCTTTTGGAAACTCTGAGGGAGAATCTGTTTCTTGACTTTCTCCCAGCTTCTGGTGGTTGCCAGCCATCCTTGACTACCTTTGACATTCTTTTGCATCCTTGCCTTTTAAACACATGGCTCCAAGCTGTACCTCCATTGTCACATGGCTATCTTCTCTTTGTGTGTCTTTGTCTCTATTTTCTCTTCCTATAAGGCCACCAATCATTAGAAGAGGGCCCACCTTCATGCAGTGTGACCTCATGTTAAATAGCTACATCTTCAAAGGCTGTTTCCAAAAGTGTCACATTCTGAGGTTCGGGGGACACTATTTGACCCAGTCCACACCGTGAGCAGAAGGCAGAGTAGGAAGTGCAAGGTGGGTTGGGTGGTTTGTTCAACAGGAGGACTCAGCAAGGTGAGTGTAAGGAAAGAGATGCTGTTGGAAAGCATCCTTGGGACCCAGCTACCTTGGGTCTGATTGTCTTACCATCGATGGTCAGTCCCACACTTTTGGGAGTTTGGAGTCAGCCACCTTTGGCAGGGAGTGACTTGGTAATGGAAGACAGGCTGAGCAGAGGGACAACTTGTGGCATAGAGCCCAGGTGGGTCAGGGTGGTGAGAGTTCATGGGCAAGGTCACTATGGTCTATAGGGTGGGGGCCATGGAGCTGGACAGGAAGTGGGGAGGTGGAGACATTTTTGAAGGAAGATATAGCAGGCCTTGGTGGGAGATAGGATGTGTCAAGGAGTGAAAAGGAGTTTTGGAACCTGGGTGACTAGAATACTAAGAAGGTAGAGCCATTCTTGTGGGAAAGATGATGCTTTTGGTCTCGGATGTGTTGCTTGGCGCTGCCTCTGGGAGGTGTGTGGGAGATGGGTATCAGCAGCTGGAAATGTGGTCCATAGCTAGGAGATGCTTTTCCTCTCTGCTCCACTCGAGTAAACGTGGAGTAAAGGGGACAGAACTGTGAGGAGCCCCTGCGCTCTGAGGGGGACGGATGATCAGAATTTATGTAAATGGAGACATAGTCACAGGTGCGCACCAAATGGGATGATTCAAGAGCACACAAAAGGCAAAGATGGCCAGATGATCTTTCTAAAACATGAACCTGAGCATGTCGCTCTCTTGCCTGCCCTCCAGAGGATGGTCCCAATTGCCCTCAGAGTGACGTCCAGCTCCTTGGCTTGTGCAGGAGGTCCCCTGAGGCACAGACGGTATCTTACACCATTCTCCCATCCTCTTCTCCCCACAGCCTCTCTGGACTTTGTACAGTTGGAATAACACAGTGCTCCCCTCCCTCTGCCACTCTGTACCTGCTGCTTCCCTTTCCTGGAGCCTCCTCTTCATCCCCCTCTCTTCTGTCCTTCAGCAGCCCAGCTCAGCATCTCATGGCCTGTAACACTCTAGGCTAAACACATCTCTGGACAGGCCCGTCCTCCAATAACCTGTCGGTTCCCCAAGGACAAGGGCAGCCTCCTGGGCACCTCTGTGTCTCCAGCTGCTCCCACAAGGCTGGGCATGGGATGTGCAAATATCAATGAGTGATGAATGAATGGATAGGTAAATAGATGAAATGCCGTCTGTGTTTAGTCTTTTTTTGGGGACAGCTCTCAAGTTCTTTTTTTTTTTTTTTTTGAAGAAGTATTGGAGCTGCAGAAGATGAAAACATTCAGGGACCTTGAGGCAGTCTCCGCCCTCTCCCTGGCCTCTTGTTCTGCCTTGCCATTAGCCATCCAAGGTATCAGTGTCACTAGCTCAATCACCAGATGCTCATGGGTCACCTAACAGGTGCCTGAATGATCGGAGTAGCTTCCTGTTCCCTCTGACCATCCCAGAGCACAGGAAATGAGCGAGGTGGGGTGGCATGTGTGGTCAAGAGAGACGTCAGCCTTTACTTCTTTGTTTGAATGTAGCCACGTGTTGGTTCTGACTGTATGGCCATCTCTCTGTCTTTAAGAAAAGTAATTCCTTAAGTCTTAAGAACATGACAAAGCTATCACTGCAGCATTCTGCCTAAGGAACTATAATCGACTAACATTTATTGAGTACTTATGTGCCAGGCGCTGGGCTAAGTCAGCACTTTTCCTTGAATTGTCGTATTTCATACTCGTGGCAGGTTCTATGTCTTCACCCATTTTACAGTCAAGGAAACCCAGGCAAAGAGAGGTTATAACTTGGCCAAGGTCACACAGCTGCTAAGTGCAGATAAATCCCGAAGTATCAACCACTCTGCTTAATACTTTTTTGAGCCTAAAGGCTCAGAAGAGCTTTGCAAATTGGGTTGAGGAATGATTCTTCCTGTATTTTAAACAGAACATTTGATCCTGGTGTTAAAGTTACTAGACAGTGTGCCACGATGACAAACTGAGAAGCGCTTATGGTAGGAAATCTTTAGTCGGTGCGTTTGGATGGTAGGTGGTTTTTAAAAGTCTGTAAAGTTCTGCCCAGATGTTTTCCCTACCTGGTTCAAATTGGGCAATTCTGTTGGATTCAGTTGGATAAGCAAAAATCCGTAATGAAAAATATTAGTGTTTCCAGATCTTTATTGAAATCATAACATTTGGTACAGTGGTTTTAATTTACATATCAAAGTCATTGAAAGTGAAGTGATAAATAACTCATGAAGGCAAAAATGGCTAAAGATAGAAGAATAATAAGATCTGATGCTGCATGTATTTAAAGTCCAGAAGCCATTCTGAGAACCGTTAAAATTAAATATGTGTTTCTATTTCTAAGTAAAAAAAGAACTCCCCCACCCCCACCAAATACTTTTTGAGATGTTGTTGTTCCCTCTGAACCCTTTAAATCGTCCAAGGCAAGAGCAAAAGTGCTTAGCTAACACACATCTTTCACTTTTCCTCTGCTGGATGCTTTATTGTCTACTGAAGTGACAATGTCTTGAATCTTGTTTAACCTTTCGATTGACTGCATGATCTCATGAGCTGTAATCTGCTCTCTTTCTGGACTTCTCTTGATGCTGCTCCTGATGTCAGATTATTCCAATTGCCATGATTGTTCTGGGCAAGACTGATCTGGGTTCAGTTCATGCTGATGTACAAAGGATTTGTCCCCCTGAATTAGAATAAGATACTATTTTTGCGGCCTCCTAGGAGCTTCACACTTACTGTGGTCTACAGATTTCTGGGCAGACTCTAAATTGCCAAACCACATCTTACCTCACAGCTTTTTTCTTAAGATAAGTTTTAATCAGCTTATCATCGATGTCTGCTTATGTGCCGAAGTGCTAGACTTCTCAGCAAGGTTGAGTCTCTCTTCCTTGGGGGCATCTCTTGAGGGGTGCTGATGGGTGATTGAAAGGCAGTGACCTCCCAAAACAAAAATAATTTGATTTAGTTCTTTTTGAGAGAGGCGTAAACAGATGATTTTGCTCCTCTGATTTTATTTTAATGGGAGAAAACCAGGACAGTTCAGTAAATGCTGCTTATATATTTTCATAATGTGGCCAATAAAGGGAAAAAAAGCAGCCCTGGGGAGAATAAGGGTGACAAGAATGTCAAGTTCAAAGGGAAGTCAAGGGAAGCTGAGCATGAAACATACAGGCAAAGAGAGATGTAGATGGAGAAACCAGAGCACAGTGAAGGGGTATTCTGAGCAGACAGTAAAAGGGGGGCGGAGAGATGCAGGAATGAGAATTGCAGGATGTGGTGCGTTTCCGTAGATTTTGAGGTGAAAGAGTCCGTATTAATGATTTTTTTCTTTGGGTTTTGGGAATCAGAATAAATTATTTTATGCTATTACCATGCTTTGCATGCTGATAAAATCTCACACAATTTTAACTAGAGCTATCTTCCTTGATTGGAAATAGCCATTCTGCTGTCTTTTCAAATATATTTTCAAATAAAAGGTTGTGGCTTTTTTGGTTTTTTTTTTTTTTTGGTGGTGGTTGCTGTTTTCAATTGTTTATTTTTGAACAGGTATTATGTTTACAAATACATCGTGATACCAATACAAAATTGAAAAGATACAAAAGGACTTAGAGTGAAAAGAGACTCTCCCTCTCCTCCGACCTGCCAGGGCAGTGGACAGTTCTGTGGTAGACCTCACCCCACCCCCTTTCCCTTGCAGGATGGAGACTTTCCTTCTCATAGCTGCTGGGAGTGTTGGCTGTTGAAAGTTTTCTTTCCCATAAAACCTAAAGATTAAACTCAGGGAGGAGCGACCTGTTTTTTAAAAAGAATTTTTTTTTTAAAAATGATACTTACTTTGCATTTCTGTTTTAAAAAAAATGTATCCTGTTGCTCAGTGTCAAAAATTAGAAAATATGTAGAATTAGAAAATGTAGGAAATATATGGAAGAAAACAAAGTCATGAGTCATATTTTGGGCTATTTCCTCCATTTTACATATGAAACTATATGCTCTGTTTTTATAAATTTAATTAGTTTGACTGTGTATTGTTTTGAACTCTCTTTTGAAAATTGACCGCATTAACATATACTTTATAATTGACTATTTCATTCCATATATTAACTTATTTAAATATTTTCCTCTTGGGCATGTGGGTTGTTTCCAGTTTTTGCTGTTAGAAGGATATTATAATGAAAATCTTTGCGTACTTCTCTAATTATTTCTTCAGGATTGAGTCCCAGAAATAGAAAAAGAGAATCAAAAACATTTCTTTTAAACATGTTGAAGGTTCCTGATGCACTGTTCCAAACTGTGTTCACATTTATTTATTCATTTAACAGCATTTGAATGCTCTCAGCATGGCAGCTTCTGAGCTAGACTGCTGGGGGTTCACTGAAGAGCAGCATAGACATAGGGTCTGCTTTCTGGCACATGAATTTCAATGGAGGAGACAGATAGTGAATAAGTAAATCAATAATTAATTTAAAAATTATAGCCATTTTCTTTTTTCCAAAAAAAAAAGAATTGTATTAATGTAATGAAGGAGACAGAGAATTGTAATACCTGAGAATAAGAGGGCAGGTTAGTGGATGCTACTCAGATGAGATGCTCTTTAAGCTGAGAATTGAAGGATGATTAAACCTGCTCTGAAAAGAAGGAGGAAGGAACATTCCAGATAGTGGAGAACATCAAGTGCAAAGGCTCTGAGGTGAGACAGAGCTTGGAACGTTCTGGGAATGATTAGAAGGCCCGTGTAGCCAGAGCATAAGATGTAAAAAGAAAGGTGGAATGAAATGGGGCTGGAGAATGGGTAGCAGCCGTCACCATCATGCAGGGCTTTGTGGGCCATTGCTGTTGGGAGTTTGCATTTTTGTGATAAGAGCACTGAAAAGCCAGAGGGGGGGGGGGAGCCTGGATTTAAGGCACATTTTTAAAAAGAACCCTTTGGCTGCTGTGTGAATAGAGACCTAGGAGGATGTAAGTATTGGAAAGAGCAATGATGAAGGCACATGGACAGCTACCTGTGTGTTTGAGCATTGTCCTGAAGACTCTTGTACTAAAGCTATCAGAGGCACCTGGGCAGCCTTGGATGTTACTTTCAGAAAGCTCTGAGTGATGTTTACATCCATAAACCTGTGTGTATTTTACATACAGGACTGAATCCTTACATAAATTATTCCGTTATTATCATTTAAAATGTATTAGGAAAAACAAGACCCTTCTATGTGCTGCCTACAAGAAACCCACTTCAGACCAAGGGATACATATAGACTGAAAGTAAAGGGATGGAAAAAGATATTCCATGCAAATGGAAGTCAAAAGAAAGCTGGAGTAGCAATACTCATATCAGACAAATTAGACTTTAAAGTAAAGATGATTATAAGACACAAGGAAGGTCAATACATAATGATCAAGGGATCCATCCAAGAAGAACATATAACAATTATAAATATCTATGCCCCCAACATAGGAGCACCTCAATACATAAGGCAAATGCTAACAGCCGTAAAAGGGGAAATCAACAGTAACACAATAATAGTAGGAGACTTGAACACCCCACTTACATCAATGGACAGATCATCCAAACAGAAAATAAAAAAGGACACACAAGCTTTAAATAACACATTAGACCATCTCGACTTAATTGATATTTATAGGACATTCCATCCAAAAACTACAGAATACACTTTCTTCTCAAGTGCACATGGAACATTTTCCAGGATAGATCACATCTTGGGTCACAAATCAAGCCTTGGTAAATTCAAGAAAATTGAAATCATATCAAGCATCTTCTCTGACCACAACGCCATGAGACTAGATATCAATAACAGGAAAAAAACTGCAAAAAATACAAACACATGGAGGCTAAACAATACACTATTAAACAATCAAGAAATAATTAAAGAAATCAAAGAGGAAATCAAAAAATATCTAGAAACAAATGACAATGAAAAAACAACAACCCAAAACCTATGGGACACAGCAAAAGCAATTCTAAGAGGGAAGTTTATAGCAATACAGTCCTACCTTAAGAAACAAGAAAAATCTCAAACAACCTAACCTTACACCTAAAACAATTAGAGAAAGAAGAACAAAGAAACCCCAGAGTGAGCAGAAGGAAAGAAATCATAAAGATCCGATCAGAAATAAGTGAAAAAGAAAGGAAGGAAACAATAGCAAAAATTAATGAAACTAAAAGCTGGTTCTTTAAGAAGATAAATAAAATTGATAAACCATTAGCTAGACTCATCAGGAAAAAAAGGGAGAAGACACAAATCAACAGAATTAGAAATGAAAAAGGAGAAGTGGCAATGGACACCTCAGAAATACAAAAGATCATGAGAGACTACTACAAGCAACTATATGCCAATAAATTGGATAACCTGGAAGAAATGGATACATTCTTAGAAAAATACAATCTCCCAAGACTGAACCAGGAAGAAATAGAAACTATGAACAGACCAATCACAAGTACAGAAATTGAGGCAGTGATTAAAAATCTCCCAACACACAAAAGCCCAGGGCCAGATGGCTTCACAGGTGAATTCTATCAAACATTTTGAGAAAAGCTAACACCTACCCTTCTCAAACTCTTCCAAAATATAGCAGAAGGAGGAGCACTCCCAAACTTATTCTATGAGGCCACCATCACCCTGATACCAAAACCAGGCAAAGATGTCACAAAAAAAGAAAATTACAGGCCAATATCACTGATAAATATATATGCAAAAATCCTCAACAAAATACTAGCTAACAGAATCCAACAGCACATTAAAAAGATCACACACCATGATCAAGTGGGGTTTATCCCTGGGATGCAAGGATTCTTCAATATATGCAAATCAGTCAACATGATACATCATATCAACAAATTGAAGGATAAAAACCACATGATCATCTCAATAGATGCGGAAAAAGCTTTTGACAAAATTCAACATCCATTTATGATAAAAGCTCTCCAGAAAATGGGCATAAAAGGAAATTACCTCAACATAACAAAAGGCATATATGAGAAACCAAAAGCCAGGATCGTTCTAAATGGGGAAAAACTGAAAGAATTCCCTCTAAGAACAGGAACAAGACACGGGTGCTCACTCTCACCATTATTATTCAACATGGTTTTGGAAGTTTTAGCCACAGCAATCAGAGAAGAAAAAGAAATAAAAGGAATCCAAATTGGGAAAGAAGTAAAATTGTCACTCTTTGCAGATGACATGATATTATATATAGAAAACCCTAAAGACTCTACCAGAAAACTGCTAGCACTAATTGATGAATTTAGTAAAGTGGCAGGATACAAAATTAACGTGCAGAAATCTCTTGCATTCCTATACACTAACAATGAAAAAGCAGAGAGAGAAATTAAGGAAGCTCTCCCATTCACCATTGCAACCAAAAGAATAAAATACCTAGGAATAAACCTGCCTAAGGAGGCAAAAGACCTGTATGCAGAAAACTATAAGACACTGATGAAAGAAATCAAAGATGATACAAACAGATGGAGGGACATACCATGTTCCTGGATTGGAGGAATCAACATAGTGAAAATGACTGTACTACCCAAAGCAATTTACAGATTCAGCACAATCCCTATCAAATTACCAACAGCATTTTTCACAGAACTAGAACAAGAAATCTTACAGTTTGTATGGAAACACAAAAGACCCCAAATAGCCAAAGCAATCTTGAGAAGGAAAGACGGAGTTGGTGGAATTAGGCTTCCTGACTTCAAACTATACAACAAGGCCATAGTGATCAAGACAGTATGGTACTGGCACAAAAATAGAAAGGAAGATCAGTGGAACAGAGTAGAGAACTCAGAGGTAAACCCAAGCACATATGGGCACCTTATCTTTGACAAAGGAGGCAAGAATATACAATGGAGAAAAGACAGCCTCTTCAATAAGTGGTGCTGGGAAAATTGGACAGCAACATATAAAAGAATGAAATTAGAACACTTCCTAACACCATACACAAAAATAAACTCCAAATGGATTCAAGACCTAAATATAAGGCCAGACGTTATAAAACTCCTAGAGGAAAACATAGGCAGAACACTCTATGACATCCATCAAAGCAAGATCCTTTTTTACCCACCTCCTAGAATCATGGAAGTAAAATCAAGAATAAACAAATGGGACCTAATGAAACTTAAAAGCTTTTGCACAGCGAAAGAAACCATAAACAAGACAAGAAGGCAACCCTCAGAATGGGAGAAAATACTCGCCAACAAAGCAACGGACAAAGGATTAATCTCCAAAATATACAGGCAGCTCATGCAGTTTAAAACCAAAAAAGCAAATAACCCAATCCACAGATGGGTGGAAGGCCTAAATAGACATTTCTTCAAAGAAGACATACAGATGGCCAACAAACACATGAAAAGATGCTCAACATCACTAATCATTAGAGAAATGCAAGTCAAAGCCACAATGAGGTATTACCTCACACCGGTCAGAATGGCCTTCATCAAGAAATCTAGAAACCACAAATGTTGGAGAGGGTGTGGAGAAAAGGGAACTCTCCTGCACTGTTGGTGGAAATGTAAGTTGGTTTAGCCAGTATGGAAAACAGTTTGGAGGTTCCTTAAAAAGCTAGAAATAGAACTACCATATGATGCAGTAATCCCACTACTGGGCATATACCCAGAGAAAACCATAATCCAAAAAGAAACATGTACCATAATGTTTATTGCAGCACTATTTACAATAGCCAGGACATGGAAGCAACCAAAATGCCCATCAACAAATGAATGGATACAGAAGATGTGGCATATATATACAATGGAATATTACTCAGCTATAAAAAGGAATGAGATGGAGCTATATGTCATGAGATGGATAGACCTAGAGTCTGTCATACAGAGTGAAGGAAGCCAGAAAGAGAAAAACAAATATTGTATGCTAACTCATATATATGGAATCTAAAAAAAAAAATGGTTCTGATGAACCCAGTGACAAGACAGGAATAAGGATGCAGATGCAGAGAGTGGACTGGAGGACACGAGGTTGGGGGGCCTGGGGGCAAAGGGGAAGCTTGGATGAAGTGAGAGGGTAGCACAGACATAGATACACTACCAACTGCAAAATAGGTAGCTAGTGGGAAGTTGGTGTATAACAAAAGGAGATCAACTCAATGATGGGTGATACCTCAGAGGGCCGGCACGGGCAGAGTGGGGGGAGAGTCATGGGAGGGAGGGAATATGGGGATATGTGTATAAATACAGCTGATTCACTTTGGTGTACCTCAGAAACTGGTCCAAGAGTGTAAAGCAGTTATATTCCAATAACGAGCCAAAAATAAAAAAAAAAAAGGAAAAAAATAAAATGTATTAGGGTTCTGGTTGCCCCTACATGTCTTAGCTGTGGATCTGAAGTGCTGAAAAATAAATGAAATATTTCAAAATTACATTTTATTCTGCTGTTGATATGACAAAAATAATACATGCCTAATAAATGAACAAATAATATGAGGTCAAGCAGTATCATTTGACATTATCATGCCATTCTTCTGTTGATAGACATTTAGGTGTTTTCACTATTGTAAATAATGCTGTGATGAATGTCTTCAAACATTTTGTCCATTTCTTGTGGGTATATTCTCTTTCAAAGTATGCCTTTAAAATAATTATTTAACAAATTAAATGCACAGTTGTGTACTGGTTTAATTTAATTGTGTACTGGTTAATTTAATTGTGTATGAAGGTGTCCATTTCCTGACATCCTTGTGAACCCGACATACTAACCTGTCTTTTTAATGTCTTCCTATCTTTTAGCATTTCTTTGAGTATTTATTTATTAAGATCACCTTGTAGGAAGTTACTTTGTTTCATTTGCTAGAACAGAACTTGAGCATAGTTCCCAAAGAGTAGTATATGCTCATTTAATGCTTGTTGGTTGAGCAATGGAAGGCATAGACCTGTTGTTTTGGCATTTGCTTTTCTTTTGTGAACTGGTTAATATCCTTCATCCATTGTTTATTGGAGTGGTTGTAGTTTTCTTGGTAGGTTTTAGTAGCTCTTTATACATTGTAGATAATAACCCCTTGTCAGAAGCTTCAAATATGTTTTCTGAGTTAGTCATTTCTCTTTAAATCTTGTTTGTGATTTTAGTGATTTTTTTTGGAATAGAGATTTAAAAAAAAAACCCAAAAAACCAAAAACCAAACCTTTCGTTTCATTGCCTTGATGGTTTCTGTCTTGGAAATCATATTCACAAAAGCCTTCTCCAGCCTAAATTTTTTTTTTTAATGTAAGTTCACCCATATTTTTCTTTTCTTTAATAGGTTTAGTAATAAATAAACTATTGTCATATTCCTGGAATGAGCTCTACTTCTTTGTTGTATTTATTTAACAAAACGTTGATTTTTTGTTAGAAATTTTATTTTAGAATTTTGAATCTATATAAATAAAATAATCTGTAGTTTTTTTTTGTGTATTGAAAATTGTAATGATTTTATAAACATATCTCTGAGAATTGTGATCTCTTTTTTCTAGATCTAAAATCATGATGCTTAAGCTTTAACTTGCCAGTGAATCACCAGAGGAGCTCATTAAATTGTGGATTTAGTACATTTAGGGTCAGCCTTTCCAATAAGCTTTCAGGTGGTGCTATAAAAATTCATCGAGCTGTACCCTTAGGACTTGTTTATCATTATATACATTATGCTTCAAAAAAAATGTACTTACAGAACAATAATAAGCAGCGTTTAGAAATATTTAATGTGTGTCTGGAGTTATGCTAAGTGCTTTCATTTATGCCTCCAACCTACTTTATGGAGTAGGAGATTCTATAATTACTTAATTATAATTGCTCAGAGTGGACTACACTTTGAGTAGCAACACCCTAAGGAATTTAAAATACCAAGGTTTGGATCCTGTGCTCTTTTGAGAGGTATATATATGAATGTTGTATGTATTTGTATATAAATATGTTGTATATATTTAAGTTCTCAAATGTGTTGGCAGATGAGTGAGTCTTTGGATTTTTTTCCTGTAACTGTATCTCTCATTTCTGTTTTTTCTCGTTTTTATTTTTTCTTTGATTAGACTATTTCATGGTTTATCTGGTTTATTGTCTTTTTCTCAAAGGACCAGCTCTTGGATTTATTTATTTATTTATTTATTTATTTTTACTATTTTTTAAAGTGAATTGGTTTCTACTTTTATTTTTATTAAGCCCATCTTCGTATTTCACTCAACTTTTTATTTTCTAGCTTCTTGAGTTGATTTCTTAAATAATTGATTTTACTTCTTGCTCAGTTATTAAAGTATTTAAGGCTATGAAATTTCCTTTTAGAACACTGGCCACTTTCCATGTATTTTGATATGAGTTGGTTTCATTATTGCTATTCTCTAAAATTCTGTAATTGCTATTTTGGTTTTATTTTTGACCCAAGAATTATTTCCAAGCTGTTGGCGTAATTATTTTGCTTTAGTTGTGTAATTAATTTCTGGTTTATTATAGTTTGAGTAGAGAATATCATCTATATTATTAATTTCTTTTGGGGACATTTAATGGGATTTTCTTGGTTATTTAATATTCTTTGATTTTATAACTAGTGGGCATTAGAAAAGGAACTAAATTCTTTATTTGTAGTATTACAAAGTATGAATAAAGCTTTTACACTGACTTTAATATGTTAATCAAATCCCCTACTTTTATACTTATCTTCCTGAATTAGCTACTGTACTGCTGTTATTTTCTTTAATCTGCAACAGTTTTAAAAAAATAATGTTTGATGCTATGTTATTCAGACCATGGATATTTTAACAGTTATAGTCCACTCTCTGTATTCATGGGTTCTGCATCTGCAGATGCAACCAACTGTGGATTGAAAATATTCTAAAAAAATTCCAGAAAGTTACAAAAAGCAAAACTTGAATTTGCTAAGTGCCAGCAACTATTTACATAGCACTTATTAGGTATTATAAGTAATCTAGAGATGATTTAAAGTATACAGGATTTGAAGATATGCCATTTTATATAAGGGACTTGAACATCCGTGGATTTTGGTATCCATGGGGGTCCTGGATCCATCCCTCTGGAACCATTAAATTCAAAATTTAGCGTGGATTGTGCCATTTGTCAGTTTAAAAAATGATTTATTATTATTTTTTTAAGTAAAACTTAATACTATTCCCTTTGGTGAATTCAACCCAATTCTCTATAAATAGAGTAATCTCTGTTTTCATTTTCTTTGAATTTGTTTCTGGTGTATTTTTGCCTTTATATGTATATTTGTCTTTATATTTTTGTCTGGTATATTTTCTGTCTTTGAGTTACAACTTTAGTCTTCTTCCTGATAAACCTCATATACTTGTTTTTATTGGTTTTGGATTCATTTTTGAGACTCTCTTACTGCTGAGTTCATCCTTTCTGTGCTATTAGTTTTAATTGATATCTTTGCCTTTAAATCTCTTTTCTGTTTGTTATGAGTATTCATCTTTGCTACAGGGAAGATCTATAATCTACTTTCATTTTCAACTACAGTTTATTTTTTATATTTTTAAAATAGTAAAGCTTTATGATTTAAAATGTTAAAACTATATTTACCATGATTATTTTAGACATTTCTTATTTTTGAATTTTGTCAAGAATTTGAAATACTTTCGTATCACTATTTACTTATCCTTGAAATCTGTATTTTGATTGAGCTTTGGGTCATTTAGAGCATGTCTTTGACTTGTTCTTTTCCGCAGTGGTGCATCAGTATGAACCTTCTTGAGTCCTGTGTGTTTGAGAATATTATGATTTTCATCTTTGTCTCTGCATTTTCTTCTTTCTTCTCTCCTTTCTGTTTCTATATGATAATCTTTTCCCCCTTTGCTCCTTCTCCTTTTTCTCCCTTTATACATGAGTAACTGGTTGGCTGAATGTAGAAGAATACCTTCTTCCTTGCATCTCCATGGACGTTGCTCCATTGTCTCCTGGAATCCAGCATGCTAAGGGAAAACCTTCCCCTTTTTTCCTTTATGTGTCACCAGCTACACTGCCTGCATGCTTGTGCAGTTCTGTCTTCACCCTTGATATGCAAGGATTTCACTGAGATATCTCTCCATGCTGGTCGTTTTTCAGCAATTTATTTTCTGATGCTTGTGAGTCGTGTCAATAGCCAGATTTTCTTTAAGATCATGAACTTTTTCCTCTGTCATATCACTGAATATAGTTTCTATTTTGCTTCCTCAATTCTTTTTTTGGCCCACTCATCTAGATCCCTGGTATTTATCTATCATATCTAACATTTTATCCTTGATTGTTTTTATCAGTGTACCATGTACCTCTGTAGTGTGCATCCTTAATGATCTCAAGCTTCTGTTTTTCCTTGTTAACTTGGTTCATTATGCTGCTTTTAATGCTATGGTGGACTTGTTTCTGTAACTTGTTTTCTTTGCTCCATCATGTCACTTCATTGTCTTATTTCATATTTTAGATTCAGATTTATTGTTTTCATAATTTTTTCAGTTTCTTTGAGAGTTCAAACCATTGCTGTCACAACATTTTTTTCCCCCGTTTTCTGGAGTAAATCTTCATAAGAAATACACTCTTAGGGATGAATATTTATAATTCATTTGAAATTTTTATTTGCTTCTTTTTTTGGGTGCAGAAGTGTTGTGTAAGTTTCTTCCCCACCTTATGTTGTCTTTTAAACCCATTTTGAATCAGTATTTTCACGTTTCCTACTTACTCACAAATAGTCTGATTTTCCATTGATTATGTAATTTGATTTCCTACCATCAAATTCTCCTATAGAACCAGGGAGGATGTCTGTGTCTGAGGTTTATATTATGTTTTGAGTTGTTTAGCCCTTTGTGAGATTGGGCAAGTAAAAGTATTCCCCCCTCTCTTCTCTAATGTTCTCTTCTCAAGTATTTCATCATGTCTCAGAGTCACTGATTTGAGGGTATACCTCGGCTCACCGTGGGATGAGATTCCAAATTGCTCCCTCACACCTCAAAATTTACCTGTAAAGTAATTCCCTTAAAAAACAAACCAAACAGGGCTTCCTAGGTGGTGCAGTGGTTGAGAATCCACCTGCCAATGCAGGGGCCAGAGGTTCGATCCCTGCTCCAGGAAGATCCCACATGCTGCGGAGCAACTAAACCCGTGGGCCACAACTATTGAGCCTGCGCTTTAGAGCCCGTGAGCCACAGCTGTTGAGCCCATGTGCTGCAACTACTGAAGCCCACGCGCCTAGAGCCCGTGCTGCACAACAAGAGAAGCCACGGAGCCCGCGCACTGCAAGGAAGAGTAGCCCCCACTCACCGCAACTGAAAAAAAAGAAAGCCCGCGTGCAGCAAAAAGAAAAAACAAACAAACAAACTCACTGAACTATTTATGACTTCTCTTAGGTGTGGACTCAGAAACATTTTATTCCCCACCTCCCTATTGCAATTTGCTCTAGTTATACAAATGAGAATTTTAGTTACAAAAATAATACAGTCTCATTGTATAAATCTCTGAAAGTCTTTAAAAATGCTCAATGAGGAAAACAAAACTCCTTGTAACCCATCGTATGGAAATAACCAGTGTTAATTTTTTGACACATACTGTTGGCATTCTTGTCTATGTGTGTACGTGTGTATATTAATATAGTGTGGATAATACACATGCTGCATGGAAAACTTCTCTTTGCTTAGCAATATATTGTGGAAATTTTCTCATGTAGCTAAATATTCTTCTTCTTCATTAATTTTAATGACTGTGTGGTGCTTTTATTTTCCTCAGGCTTACCTGTGTTTCTTAGTTGTCTGTGAGGAGATGTATAGTAACTAAACAAAAAGCAAAATGGCAGGAGGTGCAAACTGTACTCAGGTGTAAATTTGAAATACATCTAGAATTGATTTATTACAGGAAATAGTTGAAGTAGTGAATGGCTGTAGCACTTCTGCTACAAACATTCACACTCTTGTAGACACAGATATTCCCATCAGTGGGGTGCAGAGGGTGGGTGATACACCAGATGTCAGCAGTCCCAAGCTGCATCTTCTTCTTCCCAGCCATGTGACTAGAGGCAAGTCACTTGGCCTCTTAGCTTTATTTTCCTTATGTGTAAAATGGGGGATGGTAATAGCTGCTCTTGTCTGCTTTACAGACCTATTCTATTCCTAAATAAGATTGAAATGAGAAAATGTCTGTGCAATTGCTTATTCAATGAGTAATTCCCTATACGGCAGAAGGACGTTCTTGGTGGCAAAAATTTGTCTAATTCCTCTAACATTTATTGAGCACCTACTCTGTTCAGAGGCCAATACAAGTAATCAATATAAGAGGTACCATCGTATGCTGAAATGGCCATGTTATGAATGTTTCATTTTTCTCAAATCAATGATCTTCTGGGTGACAGTGCTGGCTTCTTCTCATCACTCCGATATGATTAATTAATTCATCATGTTAGACTGATTTAATTATTTATTATGTTTTGTTTATTTAATTTGCATATCAATTGCCAGAGTGCTGCATGTCTCAGCTTACTGCAGAATTGTATTAAGAACAGTTCTGATGCTGATCCAGGTTCCAATGGTCTCCCCAGGGACAAAAACTTTTCTATAATTGAGTACTTAGGTGCTGGGATGCAACAGCTAGAATCTTTTCTTTTTTTGACCTGAAGTTCAACCTACTTCTGTCCAGGGAGACAGTTAGTTGTGAATTATGCATTCTCAACTATCCTGTGGTCAATGTTTGCATATTTTACTTTTCTGTAGCAGGAACCTCTTTTCCCTTGAGAAACAAGTATTTCCAACTCTTGGTACTTGACTTAAAGGAAAAGAAAGAAGACTAGTCATTGTTCCCTTACCCAACATCTCCTGATTCTCTTTTTCAACCCAAACTCTAGTGTAGAGGCTCCAAAGAGGTATTGCCTGTGTTCTCATGATTTTATTATTTTAGCCTCTCAGCTGGGAACAGAAGAGGCATTTGAATCCTTGGACTGGATTTGTTTACCTTTCTGTTCATCAGTGTAATAGAAAGTGAGACTGAAGCCTGGGATTGATCCTCATTAGCTGTGTGACTTTGGGAAGTTACTGAACAATACCAACAGTGATAGATCTCATTTGCCCTGCTACCAAGCGGGTGCTGGTAGCTCATCTGGGCTGTGGGCTGGGAGACTCGCTTTCTCTCCATCTGTGCCTCCTCTTGCACTGCTTGGGCTTCCTCACAGCATGGAGCCTGGGTTCCCAGAGTGAGCATCTCAAGTGAACCGGGAAGAAGCTGTATGGCTTTTCCTAACCCATTCTCAGAAGTGACACAGCATCACTTCTGCTATATCCTCTTTGTGGGAAGGTTCACAGACCCACACAGGTTCAAGGGGAGGGGACTTACTTTCCATGTATTCGTGGAGCAGTTGCTAAGTCAGTGCAAGAAGACCACGTGGCTGGGAGATACTGTTGCATCTGTCTTTGGAAAAGGCAATCTGCCACCACTCCTCTGAGGTGGAAGTTTCTCCCTCCTTTTACAGAAGGGTTATGTAAGTTCTCTATGGTCATGAGCCTGTGAAATTGTTGAGAGGGTTTTGACATCTGTCAGTCTGGCTCTAGAGCACACACTCTTCACCACTAATGAATATAATAGCAAATATTTATTGGGCTGTTACTGTATGCTAGCTATTCTTTTAAGCACTTTAAATATATTGACTCATTTAACCCTTCTTACAAATTTTTGTGATGGATGCTATCGTTATCTCCATTTTACATATGGTGACACTGAGGCACATAGTTGTTATGAGCCTTGCTCAAGGTCGCAGTTAAGTCTCAGAGCTGAGATTCAAACTCAGGCTCTGAAGTCACCATGCTTACCAGTATGTTCTTCTGCTTCTCAAATAACTATGCAAATTGTTTGTTTGTTTGTTTATTTAATTTTGGCTGTGTTGGGTCTTTGTTGCTGTGCGTGGGCTTTTTCTAGTTGTGGCGAGTGGGGGTTACTCTTTGTTGCATTGCACGGGCTTCTCACTGCAGTGGCTTCTCTTGTTGTGGAGCACAGGCTCTAGACACGCAGGCTTCAGTAGTTGCGGCACGTGGGCTCAGCAGTTGTGGCTTACGGGCTCTAGAACGCAGGCTCAGTAGTTGTGGAGCATGGGCTTAGTTGCTCTGTGACATGTGGGATCTTTCCAGATGAGGAATTGAACCCATATCCCCTGCATTGGCAGGCGGATTCTTAACCACTGTGCCACCAGGGAAGTCCCTGCAAATTGGTTTTAATGACCATTTTGCGCCCACCCCCTGCTCTTTCTGCAGCAAAGATAGATGAGATTTTTTTCTAACAGCCTCACCCCACCCCTCCCCACACACATCCTGAGGCTTAATTGGAGTCATCAACTCTCTCTAGTAGCAGGAGAAGCTTGTGTAGCAAAGTGTACCCAACCTTGCGTACCCTCAACACATCCCATCAAGAAGAGCTAGGTCCTCCTTTTAGTGCCATCTTTGGAGGAAACACTCATGGATACAGCTTCCTTGTGTCACTCCCTCCTTCCTTGCTTTTCTTCTTTCTGTCAGCCAGAATTTGAGGTACTGGGTTCACATATGCCATTTAAATCCCACCTCTCACGTCCACTTGCTGGTGGGTATTGGCTAAAGTAGCTGCCTGGAATGAGCCTCGCTGTTCTCACCTGCAACATGTGGTGCTAATAGACCTATTTCATAGGATTCTTGTAAGGATATAAAAATTGCACATGTAAGAAGCCAGACATATAGAAGTTGCTCACATACATGCGAACTTTCCTCCTTCCTCCTTCCTGATATTCCTTGAAGCACACTTCCTACTGGATACTGTCCTCTTGCCCTTTTTTACCAGGCAGTCGGGTTGTTGCCCCTCCTGCTCAGCCATGGCAAGCAGGTGGGGTTGAACTGCATTAAGTGGGTGGCAATGAGTTGAGTTGGATTGGTGTCACAACAGAAATAGATCCCTCCTCCAATAAAAGGAAATAGGAAAAGAAAAATGAAACAAACAAATGAGAGGCTCTTCCTTTGAGGAGCGGGATTTCTGCTTTGGGTGGAAATGCAGTGCATTGGATGCCTGATTCTGACTCCTGGTTATGTATGGGAAGAAGACAGTCCTTTCTGTAGAGTCTCAGCAGGCGTGCTCTCTGTTCCCCATGCAGGGGACTCTTCTACCCACATCTCCGACACCCAGTGTCTTGGGATGGCCATGTGAGCCCCAGGACCCCCAAGTTTCAGAGCTAGGAAAGGGTTTAAGGATGATGTGAGTCTTCAAGTGGGCACCCAGATTGGGTGAGTCCTTGGGCTCAGGGTCACACAAGGTTTGAAAGGTAGAGATAAGGCTACCTGCTCCCCCCAGTTCTGATTCTGTTCCTTTTTCTGTGATACTTTCAATATACATTCTGATTTAGAATCAGTGGGTTCATTTGTTCATCAATCTTGACTGTATCCTCATGAAGGACCCTACACTGCAACCACCCATCTAAGCTGCTTCTGAATTCCTGATCAAAAGAAACTGTGAGATAATGAATGTTGCTGTAAGCCTCTGAGATTTGGGATGATTTGTTACACAGTAATAGATAACTAATACAGCAGGGAATTCACATTGGCCAGTATCCTTTATAGGCTCTGTCCTCTTACCATGTCGCTTTGTCCCCTTTCTCAGCCCTTTTTGTCCATTTGTCATTTTTAAGGACGCTTCTCAAGAGATTGCTGAGCACTCCAAAATTCCTGTGTTTATGCCAATGAACGATTTCACTTCTTTTAAAAACACATTTAAGTTTCTCTCATCCTGACCGTGTCTAGGTAGGCCTCATCTTTTATAAACACATTCCCTAAACAAGGGGCTGTTGCTTCTCTATGACAAATTTTGCTGTTCTTCTAGGCCAGCTGGCCCAAATGGTAACCAGCTTACCCACTAACAATGGTCCCCCCATCACATAATCTGAGGTTCAGAGAAGGAGAGTGACTTGCTCAGTGATTCAGTTAGGAAGTAGCAGAACTGGGTTTCATCTGACTCCAGAGAGTGTCTCTGCCAAATGCTTTAGGAAACATCTCAGATATTTCCATTGAAGTTTTCCTAACAGCAGAAGTGAATGCGTGTATGGTCCCTGGGGGTCTGAGTAGCCTGCCTAAAGCAGGATATTTCTTTAAAGTTTCATGTTTTAACTTAAAAAATTCATGTGAATTTTTAATTCTGCTCATTAATATATTCATGTTGGTTTTAACATAATATTACGTGAGTCAGGCTTGTCTCAGTTACACTGCAATAACAAACTCTAAAAATCTCAGTGGCTTGCTTGATCGGGGAATGTGCCTGGCATCTAGTAGTTTTTCATTGTATGAGATGGCCTGCGTAACAAAAAGTTGCATTGCTCCAAATTCCAGTAGCACCCCAGTTTTGGATTTCTTACTTTGGCTCTTACCTTTGGGGCAGGAAAGGAAAAAGAAATCTCAGTGGCTTAACACAAAGGTGGTTTCTGAGTCAAATCACATTTCATTGTGGATTCCTTGGCTCCTCCAAGTGGTCCTTTTATGTGGTCTCTGAGGTTAGCTTGCAATGAGAGAGCAATTATTGAGCATATGCAGGGTTGTTTTTGTTTGTTTTTAATTTTTATTGGAGTATAGCTGCTTTACAGTGTTGTTAGTTTCTGCTGTACAGCAAGGTGAGTCAGCTATATGTATACATATATCCCCTCTTTTTTGAATTTCCTTCCCATTTAGGTCACCACAGAGCATTGAGTAGAGTTCACTGTGCTATACAGTAGGTTCTCATTAGTTATCTATTTTATACATAGTAGTGTATATATGTCAATCCCAATCTCCCAATCCATCCCATCCTCTCAGTCCCCCCTTGGTGTTCCTACCTTTGTTCTCTATGTCCATGTCTCTATTTCTGCTTTGCAAGTAAGTTCATCTGTATCATTCTCCTAGATTCCATGTGTAAGAGATATTATATGATGTTTGTTTTTCTCTTTCTGACTTACTTCACTCTGTATGACAGTCTCTAGGGGTTTTATGCTCAGGCTTGAAAGTGGTTTACAACACATCCAGGTGACTGGAACCCAGTCACATGGTCCTGATGGACCTGTAAGATAAGACAAGAATGGGGTGGTCTGGGATGCCCAGGAAGAGATCATTTAAACAAGATTTGATAAATGCATAACATCATGTCTGCCACAAATATTTTCAATTACAGTGAAAATAATAACATCAGTAAAGCTTCCTACCATTCCCATTATTTGGTGGGTGAGATGCTGTTGCTCTGAGACTGTCACTTGGAAGATTATGTTGAGCAAGAGAGCTGACAATGTGTTTTGGGTTCTGTGTCCAGGCAATTTCTCTTCTATTTGTGTCCCAGTATCTCAACAGGACTTACTCACATAAATTGGTTATTGCACTGTGTTACAAGAGATGTCAGGGCAATCACTAAGCAGACAAGTTCTGAAGGCTGCCAGATAGGTGGCATGATGTAATGTTCTGAGCTGACATTGGTGGGTTTTGGTGATGAGAAGTCTGGCTGCTTATGTCATATGGCTCACCATCCCTGGGAAATGCTGGTTAGAGGAGTTTGTGAGCAAAGAAAGAGAGTCAAGAATATTTTTTTCATCACTCATACTTTAATTTTATTCATTGGTAAATTAACTAACAATTTCAAATAAGCTTTAGTTCCTGTGGCAAATTGTATATTTCCAAAAAAAAAAAAAAAAGCAAAAGTATTTCCTGTCCCATATACTTTTCTAGAACCTAGCCATGTTCCACCCCCCGCTCTGCCCCAAATCGAGTGGTCAGTCTATGTCCCCTCCCCTTGATGAGTAGAAAGAGGTGGAAATGATGCTGTGTGGCTTCTGAGGCTGGGCTAGAAAAGGGCACGCTCTTGCCCTTCTATCTGTGGATATTTACCTTGGGAGCCCTCAATGTCCACGTAACATGCTTGATGCAGCCACACATGGGGGAAGCCCAAGCTAGTCCATATGGAAACACCACACAGAGAGACCTGAGGCTACGTGGAGACAGAGGGATGCCTACCAACCCTCAGCTGCCCAGTCCCTGTGTGCCTACGGTCACACTGGTGACCCCAAGCCAGAACTGCCCAACCAGGCTGTTCCCAAATTCCTCATCCACAGAGACCATGAAAGATAATAAATGATTATTATTGTTTTAAAGCACTACTTTGGGGTGATTTGTTACCTGGCAACAGATAACTGAAACAGTTCCTCCTAATCAGCTCTAACCATCCAATCCTCCAGCTTCATTTTTTTGGCTCAGTTATCATGATATTTGTTACTAAAATACTAAAGAGTTTTGCTTTGATTGCCGGACAAAGATGATAACTTCCTTTTCTGCCCCCTATCCTCCCAGGTGGCAGGTAGAGGAAGGGTATATAGGACAGCTTGATCCCTCAGATCCCAGACCTGTTTACGCAGAGCACCAAAGATGGGTTTCCTCCTTTCCCCCATCTTTCCAGGAGGGAACAGGTAAGGCAACATGGACTTGCATCTATACCATTTATGACCGACCTGTCTAGAATCAGTAGGGGAGGTGCTCTGAATGTCCAGACTCCATTGAATCATTTTCTCTGAGCCTTGAATTCTTTCTCACGTGACCTCATTCCTGATGCGCCACAAAAATAGCCCTAGACTTTCCTCCTAAGATAACTCGTGCAGGGGATGGACAGCTATGACCTGGGAGCCAGATGCGACAGCCTTTTTTTAAATCATTAATTTTTGTTTATCTCTTAAATGCTAAAGGTAAATATTCAGTATAATTTCGAGAGAAATTGTGTCACATGTTATTTTGAGTAAATAGAAAACCAAGGAAGAATGACTTTTGTTGCCATTCTCATGCCAATGTGAAAAAAACTTTACTAGGGTGAAAAGTTTGCTGGGCATATTTGGAAGCATCTTTAACCTGCTAGCAATCCTAAGAACTTTTCAGGGGCTGAGGTTTGAGTCTGGTTGTAAAGCCATCCCCTTTTTACTCCATTAGGTAAAGATATCACTGGGATAGCGATGGTGAGACATAGATGTTTGCAATAAGGCATCAGATGTGCGTGTGTGTGTGTGTCATGTGTGTGTGTACATATATATTTTAATGTGTTTAGAGTTTTTTTTTATTGTAAAATATAACAAAATTTACTATTTTAACCTTTTTAATAGTGTCATGTTTTAGGTCTTGCACATTTCTTGTTTAATTACTTTTACATCTTTGTTTCTTTTGTATATGGGATAAATGTTTCTGTTATTTTTTAATTGACTATTGCTGGTATAAAAAGATGTGTTTTTTAGGCGTGTATTGATATTTTCTATCTGGCTTCCATACCAAAACTCTCCTATCAGTTCTAATAGTTTTCAGTGATGCCCCTGGGTTTTAACCAGACAATAAGATCATCTACAAATAATGATACTTCTGTCATCTCTCTTTTAATACTTAATTGCTCTGATTTTTAGTTGTTTTTTTTTAACCTTTTTTAAATATACAATTTTGTGGCATTAAGTACATTTGCAGTGATGTGCAGCCATCATCACTAAGCATTTCTGGAGCTTTTTCATCATCCCCCAAAACACTCTATACCCATTAAACAATGACTCCCTGTTTCCCGCCATCTCTAGCTCCTGGCTCCACCATTCTCTTTTCTGTCTCTGTGAATTTGCCTGTTTTATGTACCTCGTGTAAGTGAACTCCTCCAGTATTTCAGTTAGCAGTTTTGTTTGTTTGTTTTAAAGGGAAAAGATTTTCTTGGAACACAGCCATGCTCATTCATTTCTGTATTGTTTGTGGCTGTTTTTGCACTTCAACAGCAGAGGTAAATAGTTGGAATAGATAAGGTATGGCCTGCGCAGGAGAATATACTATCTGTTGCTTTACACAAAAGTTTGTAGACCCCTGAACTCGGTTGGGGATGGCCGACTTGTATGATTATCTCATCAGTGTGGGAAAGGAGCCTCTTTTCCAGCCCACTGATGGTGGAGTTTTACAGTATGAAAGTAACTAAGACCTTTAACTCTGCTTGGTCAGATTCCTACTCTGTTTTCAGTCTCCCTCATTTTTGTGGCTAAAAAATGCAAATCATTTCAGAGTTCTGCCTGCCTTCTCTCCTGGATTTGTTTCTCTCCTCAAGATTTAACTGACCTGGAAAAGCTGTCCTTCCACCCTTGAATTTAGCAATTTAATGTCCTTTATTTCGGCTTGATAATCTGTATTCCTTTCCCTTCTGTATAACGGAAACCCCTCTGATCAGTACTGCCCACTTCACATGGTTGTTTTGTGGTTACGAATTAATACCTGCTAAATAATCTAACTTTGCAGGCTCCCCTTTCATTAAGGTGAGTAATGAATTAGTTCTCCTTATGTAGATTTTATCATTTTATCCCCGCATGAAGAAGAATCAGACTTTGACCTGGAATTCTACTATGGTGAGAATACCTGTGTCTTCAAAGTCATTTCTCACTTTACTAGGTGTTTGTTTACAAAGACAATTTAGATGGCCATATGTCTTTATTTTCCCAAGGTTTATCATTTTAGCCATGCTCTTTGATGGGAAGCGATGTCTGTAAATGGCGTAGAATCTTCTAGGACCTTGGGCTTACTGTGGCCTTGAGTCACAGTACAGCTCTCTGCCCTTTTGTCCATTATTGATTTGGGTGCATTTGTGTATAAGTACACACATTAAAAAAATCAATCATTTTGCTCTCCTCAGACAAAGAAACCCAAATCCCATGTACCAGGTGATTTTGCCATCAGTCACTTACCACTTAACATCTTCATAAAGATCAACATTATAAATATACTGAACAAAACCTCAGTGAAATATCTCAGGGACTGACAAACATTTTTATAAAGGGAGAGCTTAGTAAGTAATTTTCTCACAAATTTTTCCAATAAAATTTTACAAAAATAGGCTGCAGGCTATCGTTTGCTAACCCCTGTTTTATGTAATTCACGATCATTCTTTTTTTTTTTAACCTTTAAAATGTCTTTATTTTTTAAAGAAATATTTATTTATTTGGCTGCCCTGGGTCTTCGTTGTGGCATGCACGATCTTTTTTAAGTTGTGGCATGCAGGATCTAGTTCCCTGACCAGGGACCCGGGCCCCCTGCATTGGGAGCACGGAGCCTTAGCCACTGGACCACCAGGGAAGTCCCTAAAGTGTCCTTAAAAGTGCATATGACTTTAAAGATCTCTTTGAGAAGGTGGTGGTTCATAAGGGGATGGCTATTTTGTGCATGATGGTTATGATACCTGGGTCCATGTTTAGCTTCTGTGATAACCTGTAGTAACCCATCTATGCTGCCCAAGCATCTAAGTGCACCCTCCCCCTGCTCCTGCGTACCGTGACTTCTGCTGCTTCTGTTCATTCAGTAGCCCCCTGAGGGCTCGTGCCGATGTGTGAAGCCCAAGTGACAACAGGGTTGTCGTGTGACCTGTGATTGGAAGTTTTTCTGTGCTTCTCTCCTTGACTTTCAAATTCTCCATGGTTTCAAGTTCACATCTTACAATGTCAGGGTTTTAATCACCAATTTTCCCAGTTGAAAAGATACTTAAGGAAGGTGAATAGAGCAAAAATCACAAAATGCAGAAATCTGGCTACTCTTCTGCTATTAAGGAGTTCATTGAGGGAGAGAGGAGGATGTGGTTGGGGGAGTAAAACTGAGTGTTTGTGAATAATAAAAACAAGCAGGAAGAATTTGTGTTGATTTGTGGGCACCAGTGGGGTTTTTTGTAATAAGAAACTAGTACTTGTTTCTAAGGAGGCACCCCCCCTCATTCCAGCTGGGTGGTCCCTGTCAGCCTCACTGGGAAAGCCAGCCTCCCAGCTCACCTGCTTGGACTCAGAAGGGCACTAGCCAAAGGCCAAGGTGTGCGCTGAGGACTCTGGCAAATGAGTAAGTTGATACCCTGGGGTCATCCTCCCAAACCACAAAAATGTCAAGTTTTCTCATCTCTTACAGCCCACAGATACTTTCTGGTCTCTGTATTTTCATGAAGAGTCGTGTCACATAGCATGTGTATTGGAAGAAACCTACTAATTGTGCTTGCACCCATGGGCAGACCATTTAAAGGTGTGGTGTAATGTGTGAAGGGTCTTGGACCTGGAATCAGATAGTCGAAGGTTCAAATTGAGCTCTACTCAATACAGCCCATGTGACTTCGAGCGACCATATAGACCTAAGTTTTCTATTCTGTAAAATGAGCATAGCAATATCCATCTTGTATCCAGCCATTCACTCATTAATTCATTTACGCAGGGGTTCTGGAGCACCTACTGTGTGCCTGACACTGGGGGATGATGTCCTGAGACCTTATGGCACATGATGGATGTGGACTTACTGTCTAGTAGATGCTGCAGGGATTAGAGATCGAGGATATAAAGTGCCTGGATGTGTTAGGTGCTTAATACATGGTAGCTGTTGCTGTTCCACTGTGATTATGCTCACTGGTGTTGACAATCCTAGGTCACAGGGCGTATGGTTGCCTTGTCAGAGGCTTGCCCTCATACCTAATATGTCCTGCCAGCTGACCCTTGCACCTGTGTCAAGATTCATCTCTGCTCCAGTGATTGACCTGATCACAGGTTCTGACCAGGGGCTCCTGTTTCCCTGCAGCCACTGTCTCTCCCAGTTTATTGCCTGAGAGAAGCATTTAATAAAAAGTCAGTGGCTCTGCTAGTCTGTTGGGAATGTGTGCTTCGCTGCTGCACGGGACATATAATTTCATTGACCATCGTCACCCTGTCTGTCCCTGCGTGATGTAAGGCAGGGCTGCCGGAAGCACCTGGGCACTGGGAACCCTGGACTAAACTGAAGTCAGAGGGAGAGAAGCCTCGTGTGTCTCTCCCACCCAGACCCTGTCCCTGAGCGAGCAGCCCCATGGATCACGGTTCCACACCCCTTCATCTTCATATCACCAGTTTAACTGAGAGCAACACAAGCTCAGAGACTGTGCTGTCAAAATGGATGTCATAGGTGGGATATTGTAGGAGGAGCATGACATTTTTTCAGGACTGACTCCTTGGTTTTGTAGATGAGGAAAGAGAAGGGCACTCAGTCATTCTTTCTTCACATTTATGGAGCAGTTACTCTAATTCCCGGCACTCTGGGGACACGGTGACAAGCAGGACAGACAGACTGTGGAAGCCAGTCTCCAAGGTTGCTCCCAAGGACCCCTGCCTTCTGGTTCTTGTACCCTCGTGTGGTCTCCTCCTGCGCTGTACCAGGCCTGGTGTGTGTAACTGATGGTATTTGGTACAAGTGATGAGATGCCACTTCCAAGATTCGATTAGAGTAAAAGACTGCAGCTTGCATCTTGGTCTCCCTGTCTGTCAGATCTCTTGCTCTGAAGGAAGCCAGCTGCCATGTCACGAGCAGCCCCATGAAGAGGCCCACGTGACCTGCAGCCAACAGCCACGTGCGTCTGCTTGGAAGATGGGGCCCCGGCACTAGTCAAGCTTTCAGATATCTGGTGCCTTCAGATGTGACAAACGTAGCAAGTGCCATGAAAGGAGAGACAGGCAACAAGGAGAGATTAGAATAATTGCTGTGATTATGTGTGTGTGCATATTTATGTGTATACATAAATTTAGGTTTAGGGGATGTCAGGAATAACACCTTTGAGGAAGCGAAAGTTGAAGCAGCTCCTGTAAGATACGGAGGACTTAGCCTGAGGAAGCATTAGGGGGCGGGGCAGACTCCAAGGTGGGCAAGAGTGTGGTATGTTTGAGGAACTGGAGAAAGGGCAGGTAGCTGGAATGTGACAAATGGGACAAATGTTCCCTCAGAGGAAATTGGAGGGGCCAGCAGGGGCCAGACCCCGTGGGCCTTGGTGAGGAGTTGGGATTTTCCCGTATAAGCTCTGCCTGGTAGAACTTTCTGTGCCGATGGCGCACTTTGCATCCGCACCGTCTGATAGGGTAGCCACTAACTGTAGGTGGCTATTTTGTACTTGAAATGTGGCTGGTGCAACCGACACACTGAAATTTTAGTTTTATTTACTATCGTTGGTCTTGCAGTAAGCCACATGTGGCAGGTGGCTACAGTGGAGAAAGTGCAAAGAAAGGGGAAGTTTCCAGTGGGGCATTGATGTGATTTCAGAGGAGCCTGTAGGACGAGTTCAGCTTGCTGGTTGCCCTGGGGAGAATGGATGGAAAGTGGGTACAGGGAGCAGGGAGGAGGCAGATGCTGGGGGGCAGGTGAGGAAGTCACTCAGGTGACTGGTGGTGGCTTCCTCACCTGCCCCTCTGCGTTCTGTGGCCTCTCGTGTCCTTTCATGGCCTCAGAACTACGTGGGGTTGGAGATGCTGAAGCTGGGGTATCAGTACAGGATCTTTCCCACCTCATCTAGTCTGATTCAGGGGCATGGCTTTCAAGACACCTGTGTCTTAGATGCTACAGAGGATGGACAGCTTCCTCTCATAGAGAGAGTCTGTCCCCAGCCTTTGGCTCCTGCAACGGTCCCTGTTGTACAGCTCTCTTTCCAAGGCTCAAGCGTCTTTAGGTGTCTGCAAAGTGCTCTGTTGCAGGCCACTTTTTATCTGTACTTTAGTTTCTTCATCTGCAAAGTGGGATATTAATACTGTCTGTCTTTAGGCATCTGAGGAGCCTCAAGTGAGATTAAATCCATGTAAACCACTTACCTCCATGAGTGGTATGTGGTAGGATTGATACCTGTTTGCTGTTGTTTGCCTTATCATCATCACCTGTGTCATCTCTGAACTAGGCATCTCTGGCTCCATGTGCTAATCTCATCTGACCTCATATGAGCCTTAAGGTTGGACAGGGCCTGATTCAGAAACTGCCTCTCGAGAGCTGTTATTAAGGGGGCTTCTGGGATTGGATTCAAGCGGCTGCTGCAGAGGGGAATGGATGACCCAGGATGAGCTCGGGTGGAGGGGAGATATCTGAATGTTCTGGTCCATTTTCATCAAATGCTGGTCATTGTCCTGAAATGAACAGGTGGAAGTCCCAGGAAGCTGGCTGGCTTTGGGGACAATGGATGCTCCTTAGTGAACCACAGAGGACCTGAAAACCCCCATGTCTGTGCCCTCACAGCCAGTGGCACTCTGGAAATACTTCTCTTAGACAAGGAAACCCGCCTTGAGGGTCCTCTTGTTTCCTGTGGCCTCAGGAAGATAGCATATGTCCAATGAAATATTAGTTTCAGATGGTATCAGATCTTCATATTAATGCCAAGTATTAGTTGATTATCATTAATATACTTTTTGTTTTCCTACTGCTTAGCTCATGGAATGAATGCTTTCTACAGATGAATGAAAGAATCATCAGTAAGCTCAGCCTTTCTACACCACTGTACTCATTTTATTTCTTGGCTGTCTCACCTTTCCAGGCACCCATGGTTCACAGGAGTAAATTTAGATCTCGTTCGTACTTCACTTTGCCTTATTCCCTTGGCTTCAGCCACACTAGCCCCTTGGTTGTTCCTTGAGTGAGGAGGGGGTATATCTCCCTGCTCGGTATCTTTTGTGCTAGCTTTCTGGGTACTTCAGCATCCTCCCCTCATTCCCCAGGAGATCTGCAGGGCTTCCTCTCACATCATCTTTGTTCAGTGTCACCTTCTCAGTGAGGCCAAGTCTGAACACACTGTTTACAATGATGGCATTCCTTACCCTGATCTACTTCTTTCTTCCCCATAGTATTCACCACCTTCCTTCTATATAATCTACTTAAAAAAATCCTATTTATTGTTTTTGATCTCCCTGCCCCTGCAATGAAAAGGTAAGTTCCACAGGAATAGAGATCTCGGTTCTACTCTGTTCTGTCCACTGCTGTGTCCCCATTTTCTAGATCAGGGCCTGGCATCCATAGAGGGACTGAGCCATAAAAATGTTGAACGTGTAAGCGTCTAGGCCCTTTAGTCTGCTATTCAAGGCCCTGACCTCTGGTGTCGACTTTGATTTCATTTTTTCAGGATCCATCCTGCTCTTGCTCCCAACTGGAATATATTCACTTGAACTTCATGTCTTTATAGCCCTCATTCCTGCTTCCTCTGTCTTACTCTTCTCTTTTCCACCCAACTAGTATACCCACCTGGCAGGTCTTCTAAGGCGTCCTAAGCCTTCATTGGCTCTGCTTGCCTTGTGATATTCACGCCTTTACCTATTGACAGTTCTTAGGTCTTGAGTCTTTGTTGAACTCTTCATACTTATGATTGGTATTGTGTAAGACAAATGGACTTTGGTGTCAGAAAAACCTAAATTATTCTTCCCTTAACCTATTAGTCTAGATCGAGTTAAAGATCTTCTCTGAGCCTATTTATTTCTCTCTCCAACTGTGAATAATGATACCTACCTGGGAAGTGACTGTGAGAACTAAATAAGGTAATGTGCATGAAAGCACATAGTAGGTGCTCAAGAAAATGTGTTGACGGTCTGTTGAGTGAGCTTGGAGTCATGGGGTGGGGGTGGGGAGCCACAGTGTTAACTAAAGATGTTTTATTCTAGTGTGCTGATTTTGGAATGGGAGGTTGTTTTTGTTCCACATGAGAATAATGAGAAAGCTCTTATCTTTATTGGAATCCTTCTACAGAAAGAGGAGAGCTGTATTTGTGTCAGAGATAATGCGGTCTTTTTACAAGCTTCTGTGTGATAGACGATAGTGGGGCCTTTTAACTGGTGTGTTCAGGGCTTTTTCTGTCTGTCTCTTTCCATGGTCTGTCAATTCCAGTCTTTACTTGGCTTCTGGATGACTTTTGTGACATGTGAGTAGTCATTTCTTTTGGTGTACATTGAGGAGGGCTGTGTGTGCATGTATGTGCCCGGGCACTTGCACGTTTATAAACACTTGCACACATGTGTGCCTGCGTATGTGAACATGCCTGCTCTGCCTGTACAGGGCAGTGGAGTGCTTGTGCGTTTGTAGATAAATGCACGTCTTTTAACACATATGCATATGGCGTGGGTGGGTACAGGTGTCTTTATTTGCAGGTATGTGACTGTGGGTGAACTTGGTGCTTTCCCACAGACAAAGCCCCCATGGGCGTGGCAGACCTGCCCAGACAGAGCCAAGCCTGGGGGCTGAGACCCAAGCGGAGTTGTCTGAGGGGGAGAATGGGGTGATGGGGTTGGAGGAAAGCAGAGTGCACAGCTTGGAGGGAGACTGTCTGATGGTGGACGTGGCAGCCTGCAGGGGCTTCACCTTGGTGGATACCTGCACTCCTGCTGTGGGTCTGCCCTTGCTAGCTCTGTGACCTTGGGAAGTTGCTCAGCCCCTTGGAGTTGATCAAGGGATTAAACAGCACAATGATGTAAGTAGAGTGTTTGGGGCAGAGAAAAATCACTCAGGTAACAGCAATCTTTTTTTCTTGACTTGCCTTTATTGTGGTTTCCAACCCTGAGATTCCAGTGCATTTGGTAGCCAGTGTGGTTCCAACAGGCTACAAAGTGGCCTGAATTTAACCTAGTGAAACATAAGAGGGAGGTGTTTTAGGGCTTGCTTTTGGGCTCCATGAAATAACCAACACTGAACGCAGAGGACTGGAGAACTTGAAATAAGCAAGCACAGACGAGACAAAGCCCCCTGGGGGATTAAGTGACCTCAACACCAAGGAGCCACCAGAGACAGGCTGGTTCTGGATCCCAGAGCAGGTAGCTGCGTGCTGACCCCAGCTGGGTACATGACCTTGGGCAGGTCACCCAGCCCCTCCGCGATATGGGGGTAGTGGTTGTATCTACCTCATGGGTGATGGGAAGTTAGAAAGTCATCCACAGAATGTCTGGCACAGAGGAAGTAGTATCTCTGGCCATCAAATCCCTCGACCTCTGCCCTGCACAACTCAGAGCGGTGACTACCTGGAGCATGTCCTCAGGAGGGCAGGTATGAGGTGGGATGGAAGGATGAGGTTGTTCATGCTGGGGAAGCTGAGCAGGGGAGAGCTGGCTCTACTCACCCCTGCAGCCTCATGTCCCAACATTCTTCCCCTTGCTCATTGGGCTCCATCTACACTGGCTGCCTTCTGACTTCTCAGAGCATCCTTGCTGCCTCAGGACCTTTGCATAGGTCTCTTTTCCTGAAACTCTTTTTGTTCTTTCTTGTCTTTGTTTTGTAAACTGGCTTCTTCACACCCTTTGATCTTATTTCACATCTCACCTGCTCAGAAAGGTCTTCCGTGACCATCCTGGTTAAGTGGGTACTTGTGGCGCCTGGCTCAATCACTCTTTGCCAAGAGCTGCACTTATTTCTTTAATGACCTTTATCATCTGATATGATCATACTGCTTGTTTCCTCCTTTATAGTTGAGCTCACATAGCAGACTCTGAGCTCCATGAGGACAGGTGGATGGCTTCCCAGTTATTGCTGTCTTTTCATCGTTGAGCCCAGTACCTGCGCCATGGTGATGCTGAGGAAGTAAAAATATCTGGCTGCTCATTGTCCGAAAGTAGAGACTCCTGGGTGGCCTCTCTGTATCAGTCTAAGAAAATGTTTCAGTTCTGCAGGGATGGAATGTCCCTTCACCAGGGTGCTTGAGCCAAAAGCAGGACACCCACATTTGGCTGGTGCTAGATAAGGTTGCTAGGAAATTCACATCTTCCTACAGAAGAGTTTAGGGCCTTCATGACATCTGCCTGGCAGGAGCTTCTTCCTGTGAGTCTAATTCTGACCTCTGGGACTGGAGGGAGTTGGTGTAAATACCAGCTGCCAACAGCACTGCCCTGTCTGACTAGGTTGGTGGCTTTTTTTTTTTTTTGCTAGTACTCAGCCTTCCTAACCCACCACCAAAAGCCATCCATAATAAAAAGGGAAAAGAAGCAAATAAATGCAAATTCAGTGCCTGATAGTATGAGTTGGTTTTTGCTTTGTAACAAATGAGTCCACAGCGTAGTGGCTTAAAACAAGAGCTATTTTATTTGGCTTGTGATTCTGTGGGTCAGGTAGGTGGTTTTTGTGGTCTGGACTGCTTGTTTGGTCTCTGCTGAGCTCTCTCACATGTCTGAAACACGCCTTCACATCTCAGGTGTTTGGGAGGCTGCCATCTGGGGTGTCTTGGTTTTCCTTCTTGTGGGTTCTCATCCTCCAGCAGGCTAGCTCTGGTTCATGCCTGTGATGCTTTCAGGACTTAAAGTGTAACAAGAGGGCAAGCCCCAGGCCCAAGTACTTTTAAAAGACTCTGTTTGTAGCGTGTGGGGTGTTTGCTGATGTCTTACTGGCCAAAGCAATTCACATGGCCAAGCCCACGGTCATTGTGGGGAGGGGGTGACCCAAGAATGTGGTTACAGGGAGGTAGATTTTGCAAACAGTTTACCACTCTGCTTTATGGCAGGTGGTTGCATGCGCGATTTGATTCATTCCTTGAAGATCTCACTCACTTCTTAAAATAAGGAGTTTCATTGTTGCTTGTCTTTCAGGGATAGAGATTCTGAGGTTCAGGGAAGTTGAAGGAGGTGCATTCACACAGTTGGAACTAAGTATAAATTGCAACTAAGTGTAAATTGCACACTGGACAAAGTTAAACAGTCAAGGAAGACATTATTCAAGACTGTTGCAGTCAGGGAGAGACTGAACTCAACTCTACGGAAGGGCTGGAGAATTTTTTTGAGCTGAAATGGGGGAATCATTAGGCTATCCCTGTTTGCTAATTGGTCTTACCAAAGGAAGAATCAACTGTCTTGTGTCTTCACAACAGGAGGTAGTTTTATGACTCAGAGCAAAGTGCCCACTGAAGTTAAGCTTCTGTAGTCCCACAGAGATGGAGAGAGAGGGGCTTATCTCCTTTGCTGTTTACATTTCAAGGAGATGGTTCCCAGGTCTCTGAGAAACACCAGGTTTGTTTCTTGGGTTGTAAAACTGGTAAAATGCTGGGAGAAGATTTCCATGCATTTCAAAGGGGCAGAGAAAGAATTTAAAAATCACAAGTTTTCGAAATAAATGCTCTAAGGAAAGGAAGATGGGAGGCATATCGTCAGTAAGAAACTTGTATAAAATTCAGTCAAATCCAGGGTAACATTAAGACTATCTGGGTCAGAACTGAAATTTGAACCCTGGTCCAGAAAGAGCACTTATGCTCTTTCCCCCATAATTCACGATGACCACACATAATACAGGCTGTAGTTTTAATAGGTAAACTTGTCACCATTTAGAGGCAGCTTGGGGAGCTTCTGAAGAATTTGAATAAGAGAATGTATTTAACACATCGATGGCTCTTATAAAATTGCAGATGCAACATATAGAACAAGGCAATCTTAAAATAAGCTGTGGAATTCAGATCCACAATGTCAGAGCCCAGAGGGTTTAGGAATACCTGGTAATCTATTCTCCTGGCAGCACAGGTGGGAGAAGAGGTCTTGCCTAAGGTCACAGAGTGAGCCAGGGTCAGACCTGAGACTGCGCCCAGATCTCCCAACTCTCAATCCTCAACGCTGTGTTCTTTTGGCCCCATTCTCCAAGGCTTTGCACCAGTGGCTTCTCCTGTTTTTTCGTTCTTTTTCTTTTTTTTTTCTTTTCATTTCTTTTTAAAAGCTCACTGGCAGCTACTGCTCCAAGGCAGAAAATGTATTCATTTAAATGACTTCGTGTGGAAATAGAAGCTTGAATAATGATGTTACCATTTATAATTGCTCTGATTAACCACACCACGGTTTTGCAGTTTAGAATAAAAAAAGCCTCCTTCCTTTTGTGATGTGAATTTTAATTGCCTTCTCTCAGGAAGACCCCTCCAGGCATACCTGCTCCTGGAACCTTAGAAGGACCCCTCTAAGCATACCTGTGTGCTCCCTGGGTTCTCTGGTGAAGATTTGGGGTTGGGCACAGAGTGGATATGCTGGGAATACATGGTTGGCTTGAGATTTGGGGACAGAAACGACCTGCTTCCACAGTGGAATGAAGTTTTATACTGCCTTGGGGGATCACAGCATTAGGAGCCCCCCAAGGCCCAGATTGAATATCAGGGATAAGGGAGCTTCTCTGAGTGTGTGATGCTCCCTGTGGTTGTCATCCCTGAGATCACAAAGGGGACAGAGTCATCCATAATTTATCTGCCAGTGAATGTGTCTTTTCAGATGCATTTACTTTTTTTTCTTTTTTTTTTTAACCTTAAGGATATTTTCATTTATTTTTCTATTCTCATTTGAGATTTCATCCATATGAAATAAGAACCAGCACAGTGCAGCGGAAAAGGCAAGAGTTGAAGAAAATATAGGTGAATATTTATTTGCTCTCAGGAGGAACAAGGGCTTTCCAAGAGTCTAAGCCAAGAAACAACTGTAAGAGGAAAGAATGATCGATTTGGTTACATAAAAGTCATAAACATTTTTAAGTAAAAATAAAATGACGAATTAAAAGACAACCTGGGGAAAATATTTACAACATACATGATTCACAGTGGTCAACTATCTTTAATATATAAAGAACACCTAATAATCAACAAAAAAATTAATGTCTTGGTAGAAAAACAAAAGGATGTAACTAGATAATTGATGTAAAAAAGATTGCCACAGTCAATACAAATCTGAAAAAAAAAATCAGCTTCACTTGTAGTTACTGAAATATAAATTAATACAGAATAAAGGTACCATTTTCTCTGTTTATATTGACAACAATTTAAACAATGATATTGTTGAGGATGAGGTGATATTGTTGTGAAAAGAGTATAAGTTTCTGGAATCTTTCTGGAGGGCAGTTTGAGATGTGATTTGAGAATTTTAGATGCAGGCATACCCTTTGGACTTGAAATCCCATTCCCAGGAATTTATTATTTTAAAGAAATAATTAGAGATGTACATAATATAAGAGGATTTTTATCAGAATATTATTTGGGATGGAGAAGAATGAGGAAAACAAATTTAAATGCCCAGTAATAGAAAGTAGCTAAAATAATTATGTGACTTTTATTGTAATGGAATTAATTATCTGTAGACATAACAAATGATAGTATCAAGTACTATTGAATGCCATGTGAAAAGTCTTACACTAATGGTAAGCCTAGATTACTTATTGATTTAAAACCAACCAAAACCCAGAAAAAGATAGTAAAATGTAAAAACAAATTAATGTTTTATAGACTCAGGGAAAAAGACCTTTCAGCAAAGTATAAAAATTTAAATCATTCCTTTAAAATTTTAAAGTGTAACTAACCTTCATACACAATCTATTAAAGATTTTATTTAAATTATATAATCATACGTAAATGAATGGAAGAAAATGAACCAGAGTGTTGGCAGTTCTTGTGTTTGAGTGATAGATTATGGGCAATTCTTAATTTCTTCTTTAAAAGAACTTCCAAATTCTTTTTAAAATTTACTGTAGTAAACAGGTGTTTCTTTTCAAATCTGAGAACCTAATAAATGATATGAAAATAAAACACTAAAATAAAAACAGAATGAGAAAGAATCAATAAATTTGCAGTAGATGAGTCTGGGTTTAAATCTGAACTTTGGACTGAGTAGCTGATTGGTCTTGTGAATGTTTATGAACCTTTTTTTTCCCCTATGTACAGAATGAGGGTAAATGTAGCTCTGCAAAAGTTGGTTCTAAGGGCTAATTCAGAATATAAGTAAAGAATGCGGCACTGAATAGACTCTTGGTAAGTGCTACCTAGGGTCCCCTGTTCTCTCTGTTGGTCTGTTTGGCATTTTGGATTTGGAATCTAAGGTATGGATTGGTCTTTGAACGCTCCTATAATTTTGTTTTTATTTTGGATTTCCTAATTACTTACCCACAGCCACTTTTTCTCTTTTCCCAAAAAAGGACTAAATTGGGCCTGTTGTCTAGCTTGACATTGCTGTGGTTGAAAATTTAAACGCGCATGTTCAGATTATATCATGCTGTGATATGGACACTGACATTTCTTTCCACTTTCTCTTGTTAGTTTGACAGAGTATTCTAAAATTCCCAGTGGTGGCAAAGATGTGACTAAATGGTTATTTGTATACCATGTTCATGGATATGTAAACTCATACAACCTTTTTAAAGGAATATTTGGGAATATGTATCAAGAGCCTTTAAGCAGCTTCATGTCTTTTGATTTATTTTTTCCATGTTTAGGAAATATTGTTTTAGGATAATAAACATACATACCATAATTTATGATTTATTCCAACCTTGTGTCCTTTTTAGAATCTGAGGGGATAAGGCATAAATCTGGTTGCTTATGTTCATGAAACCCATAGAGTTTGGGTCCCTTTGACAGGAGGCACCATGCAGATGGTGTGCCAGGCTCCATGTATCAGACACAGTTCTCTTCATCATTTCAGTCTCGATAAAAGAAGCCATGCGGGGTAATGTGAAGAGTCTGGTCATTGGCATTAGCAAACATGGATTTTCATCCAGACATTGATAAATAACTGACTTGGGACTTTGAGCAAGGTGCCTCCCTTTTCTGTGTGTCCATTTCCTCATCTGTAAAATGGGTATGATAATGTTAGCAGGGATTTTGTGTGTAGCAGAGGAGGGAATACATGTGATGTGGGGCAGGAAAGACCAAGTGCTTTATGATCATATCTAAGTCAGTCTCCCTGCCCCCTTTTTTGGTGAATTGGAATGATTATTGTGGGTACTGTAGCCATCTGTGTTGATTCCCTTGGGCTCTCTGGGGAACAGCCAGGCTGCCAGACTCCCCACCACTCATCTGTAGGCCTCCTGAAGCAGTATTGGCTGGGTCCTTAGCCAACTCTCCTAGAATTGGGGGAGAGTTATGGGCTTGGGGGCAATTCTGTCTTGTTTCCTTAAACATTATAAGGCCACAAGGACACTTTAAGACAGAAGCTTTTATAGAAAACGTTTTCACAAAATCAAAGAAGTTTACATGTTTTAGATAAAATTTATTTTAAAATAAATATTTGCTGAGTGAAAAGGTTTTGTTAACAAATCATATATACCTATTACACAAAGTTTGGAAAATACAGAAAAGTAGAAGGAGTAGGAAAACAAGGACACATATATTTTCTAACTACCCAAAGATTACCATTGTCAGTATTTTCAAGTATTTCCCTGTTGGGTTGTCTGTGCATTTTCACATAACTGAAATCATCTTATATGTATTGTCATGCATCTTCCTTCCTTTTCCATTTGACCCTATAATAAGCACTTTCCTCATGTTATTAAAAAACTCTTTGTAAAAATAGCTTTGAATAGCTGCATCTTATTCAGTGGATATTAGATGGAACAAATATTCATTTCAGTTATTTTCAAATCAATGGCAAACAATATTGTTTTCCATATCTGATATTTTATGTCTCTTATCCTTTATTCTATATCAGATATTCCTCAAATTATTTCCTTGTTCAAAATGTCTATATATCACAGGCTCAAGGCTGGCAGAATTACACCTTCTTTCAATGTCTATAATGACTCATGGTTAAATCTTTAATGCATTCTAGCTGTTTCTTTAATGTTGTCTGTAATTTCCATTGGAAATCGAGATGTTGCAGCTGCTCTGAGGAGGAATCATGCTTCAAAAAGTGAAGAGAACGGTGCAGTGCTGATTTGGAGTGATTGCTTATGGCAAATAGAAAGTAACCATTTGTGCCGGGAATCGCTTTTGTTTTAATTTTTGTTAAGAATTGGAGTTAGTGAGAAAAATGAGAGGCGTGTTCCATTTTGTGGGTAATGTGAATACAGTCGGAATTAAATAGACTTTTCTTCTCTCTGTCTCCAGCCTTAGTGGAACTTGTCCTAATTTTCTGGACTTGTTCACCCAGTGCTTAGGATTGCTTTTAGCAGAAATGATCTCATTTTGGGAGCCTGTGAAGAGGAAAAGGAAATGTGTTCTCACGACTGTGAGTCAGTGTCGAGTGAAAGAAGCTCTGCATGTGTCTTTGGGTGTGGAATTATGTGTGAGTGTGTGTGCCAGGGTGCAGTGCATGTACAGAAAGAATGAAGTCTGCGAGGAAAGGAGAATGTGGGAAATAGTGCCAAAGTTGTGTGCAACTGCTGCTTGCCATACCGCAGTGGGAAAATGTAAAGATCTACTCTGGGATTCAAAGGTTCTGGGGTGATATGGCTTCCTTGGTGTTGGTGAGAAAATACCTAAGGGTCTTGGTTGACAAGGAGTGCAGGGTCACCTGGTATATGCAGGGCAGGGGGTTGGGGAGTGGACACCAGAGAGGCTACTTGGCTTTGTCAAGATTGCACAGCTCAGTTCAAATCAATATCTGCTTAACTGCAGTACTCCCCCTGCCCCCCGCCACTGCATCCTGCCAGGAAGCACCTGTTCAGCCAGGCTGCAATCTGCTGCTGGTTGAGGGGATGTGGGTGGGCGATGATGATGGATCCTGCTCCTAAGGGCAGATAACACTCAAGGACACTATGTACTTTAAAAAATAGCAGCCCTGGATTTACCTGTTTTCATTTTCCACACCCTTTGCCCTCTCCCCAATAACACTTGAAGAGAAACAAGACTACAGAACTGGGAATCATATCCTGATAAGCTTCTCACTTTTGCACCTGTCAGAGGAGGTGGATCATTACCTGGAAATTATACTCAGTCTTCTGTATGAAAGGGATACTGGTAAATAACCCCAGACAGAACTTATCCATTTATACCTGTGGCAGGTATGTGAGTACACATTGCTACTGCTACTGTTTGATGTTGTATAAATTCACACTGGAAATGTACCTTTTGTGACTTCAGCCCTGTTTTTTGTTTTTTTGCAAGATAAAGATATTTGTCACTGTCTCTTGAATTAATTCAACACATATTGAAGTACCTGCTATTGGCCAGGTGCCATTCCAGGCAAGTGTGGGGGGTGACGACCTGTGTGATGAGAGTTTGCAGTTTAGAGAAGAGGGAGGCAATGCTTTGGTCAGATGATCAAATAATTGTAGACAGTAGAGCAGAGAAGAAAGCGTCAGGACCCTATGAGAGAGAGTGATGTGATGAAGGGGTGGGGCGGGTATTGTGCTCAGCCTCTGAGGAGGTGACATCGGAGCTGACATATGAGGTCCAAGTGTCTAGAGTAACCTGCTGCATGCAGAGTTGGGGGGAGCAGTTGTTTGTTGTTGTTGAGTTTTTGTTTCCTCCCCTAAACTTGCTTCTTCCTCAGCCTTCCCCAGTATCAAAATGGTGCCTGCATCCACTCAGTTGCTCAAACCAAAAATCTAGGAGTATCTCTGATTCCTCACTTTCCAGTTCTTCCTCTCCCCCTCCTGGGTCCACCCCTGAAAGATATTCCCAGCTTGCCACTTCCTTCCATTTTGACCTCCAGCTGTCAATCATCGTCTTCTCCTTGGACTTCTGTAAGCGCCTCCTGATGATCTTCCTCCTTCCCGCTTGTCCTCCTGTAATTACAGTTGAACCATGAACAACATGGGCTTGAATGCAAGGGTCCACGTATATACAGATTTTTTTCCAATAGTGAATACACGTATAGTACTACATGGTCATGGTTGGATCTGTTGTTGCAGAACTGTGGACACCGAGGAAGCTCAGATACAAAGAAACAGATACAGAGGGCCAAGTGCAGGTTACACGCAGATGTATAGCCATGTGGAGGGTCGTAGGATGCTAGCCCCAACCCCTGTGTTAAGAGGTAACTGTATTCGCCACCCAGCAGTTAAGGTATGTGGACCAATGCAGTAGCTACCGGCTCTGTGTAGGTATTTAAATTGACATTAATTAAAATAGACTTAAATAGTTTCTCAGTCACACTGTCCACCTTTCAAGTGCTCAAGAGCCACATGTGGCCGGTGGCTCTTGTTTGATGGTACAGATATAGGACATGTCCATCATGGCAAGAAGTTCTTTTGAATAACTCTGTGTTAGAAATGGTCTCGCCACAATATACACCAGATGATGCCACTCCCTGCTTGAAACGTCAGATGGTTTCACAACTCACTGGGAATAAAATCCAAACTCTTTTTGCTGACTCTGTACAGGGTCCCACCTGACCTGGCCCCTTCCCACCTGTCCAACCTCATCTCATCCCTCCCTCCTCTTTGATCACTGCTTTCTAGCCATACTCTGACTTCCTTTTTCTAGAGCACAAAGAACTTGTTCACTCCTTGGGGGTCTTTTGTAAGAGTTCACATCTTGGATTCCCTCTGCATAGAATGCCCCGCCTTCCCTCCTTAACCCAAACAAATTCTTTGTGTTGATAGCTCCTTGTTGCCATTTAGATCTCAAAATAAACATCACCACCTCCAGAGGCCTTCCTTGACTACCCAGCCTAAAGTAGCCATCCAGTCACTATTGTAGAACCAAGTTAAATTGTCTTTGCACCCTGGTTACTATTTGATGTCTTGCATATTCATTTCTTGCTGAATCGTGTGTATGAGCTCCCAAAGGGCAGAGTGCTTGTCTGTCTGGTTCGAAGCTATAATCCCAGTGCCTAGGACAGTGCCTGACTTGTAGTAGGTGCTCAACTAATATTTGTTTTAGGAATGAATGAGTCGTCACAGGGAGACAAGACAGCTGATAGCTCATATGGGTCCTTTGTATGAATTAGAAAAAGGCACTCTGCTTGACCTTGTAGAGTGAACATCCTGCATAACAGCCTGGTAGGCAGGGAGGGGGTGATCTTTCCAGGCAGGAGGAATAGCAGATGCAGAGAACCTGGGGCAGGGATGTGCTTGAGAAAAAGCAAGCAAGAAAAAAAGACTGGTATGTTTCAAATATAGTCTGTAAAGGGGAGAATAGAATGAAAAATGTTGGGGGAGTTGGGTAGGGGACGGGTCACCTGGGGCCCAGAAAGCTGTGGTAAGGAAATTATATTTTATTCCAAGTAGAGTAGGAAGTCATTGGAGGGTTTTAAGCAGGGGAGAGGCATGGACTTACGATTTATTTATCCTTACAGTTTTATTTCTTTGCCTCTATGGATAAATCTGTTTTAACATTTTTCTCAGATATATGATTTGGGGAAACTTTGAGTTTTCAGACTAGTTTTCCCAAGGGGTGGGGACTTGCTTCTCTGAAGACTGAAAAATCCTCAGACAATGCTTTCAGGTACCGCAGTTAGGTTCCAGACACACGTTGTCTCTTCTTTGAAATACTTTCTGGCATGCACTGCTGCTAATTTTGAAGGTTAAAATCTTCAGCTTCCCCCGAAAGGTGACAGAGGCACAGAGTTAAACTAATTAGGAAAAATCCCGAGTAGTTAATTGCGGCCATTTGTTAGAGTTTTGAAATGCAAATAAAAATTTCCTCAGCTCTTTCTCTGGAACGGGAACTCTTGTTCAGCCTGGTGTTTGGTTTTAGAATTCATCTGCCTGTGAACAGAAAAGTGTGACCTCTCTGCAGAGACACGGTGAGGACAGCTTGAATCTATGTCCTGCTCTTGTCTCAAGTCTTTCTTTTGAGAACAAAGGAAAAATGCATTCAGTTCTTCCATTGGTATTATTTACCATATTCTCTCAATTCTGAGATGTGGTAAAGAAAGAAGAGGCACCATTGGTTAAACTGCAGAGTTCTGGGAACAACAACAACATAAATATTGTACTAAAATCACACATCAATGGCAAGAAGGACTCCAATTTCAGAGAAGTTAAAATGTGAAGCAGAGTATCTCTCTATCATTATCCGTTTATGGATCAAAGACTAATATTGGACTTGCTGTATCCTAAGTGCTTTAAATGCAGACTCATTTAATCCTCAGGGCAACTCCTGAGATAGGTATTATTCTTACTCCCTGTTCTAGCTGAGGAAACTTGTAGTATAGAGAGGTTAAGTAACTCGGCCACAGTCACACAGCCGTTGAGTGGCTAAGCCAGGATGGGAACACAGGCTGCCTGGCTCCAGGGACTGACTTGACCTCTGTAGTGTGAGAACATGTGATCATTTGGTGTGGGGTGGCCATCAGCAAAATGATGGGTGCCTTTCTTTGCGTCTCAGCGTAAAAACTCGAGTAGGGATCCTGATCCTTAACAGGTAGATACCTAGTTATGACTGATGCTGTCATTGCATTTGACTCTAGATTTGAAACACAGGTCTTTATCCCAGGATTTTCATGACAGTCCTATTGCTCTGGGAATCATCTCACAGCTCAACTAAGATGGCAAATCCTACCTTCCTGCCCAAGAGCAGGCAGGGGCTGAACTGCTGGGCTGAGAGGGTGGGGAAGGGCATCTGTCAGAGGTAGCAGAGCACAGTGGTTAACACACCAGCTCTGGGGCAAGACTTGGTTCCAAACCCACGTATTCCACTTTTGAACTGTGTAACCTCATGCAAGTTCTTTAACTTCCTTGAGCCTGTTCCCTCATCCATAAACTGGGTTGAACAAGTACTCAACCCCTTATCTGCAGCCTTTGAGGCCAAATGTGTTTCTGAATTTAGATTTACTTTTTAGGAAGGCATTATAGTCCATGTCCTGTCGAATAAATAACACCCCCAGCTGACTCTGGGGTGGCACCCCCAAATCAAGCATGTTGATTTTTCTGCAGCAAAAAATACAGATACAACAACTAAGAAGGAGAGTTTAAAAACTACAAACAAGTCCACCTTAGCTTAACCTCAGTGTTAGCACCAAATACATTTGCATCAAACTTAGGGAAAAATCTTTTTGGTTTTCAAAGCTCTGGAGAATTCAGAATTCTCACATCAGGGTTGGTGGATCTGTCTCTGCCTCACAGGGTGATTGTAAGGCTTACAGGAAGGAAAAGTGTTAACTCAGCACATCCCATTGTCCAGAGTGAAGTGCTCACTCGTGTTATCTGTTATTTGTATTTTAAGCCATCATTGTTCAGCAGAGGTGAGCCTAGCTCAGCCAAGAGCCTGCTGGTCCTGGTTGAACTCTGAACACCTTCTAGCTGTGGCTGTTGGATTCTGAAGTTCTGATCTAGAGCCCAGAGCACTTGGCTGCTCTCAGAACCCCGGGTCCATCCTCTGACTTCCAACCAGCATTTTGACTGGCTGTTGGTTGTTCTAGTCAAGAAAGAAGGAAATAAACCAGAAGGATGTCTTCCCTTTCCAACCCTACACAGGATCATCCTTTCTGCTGAATCTTTTCTTTATTTTATGGTTGTAAAATGAGGGGAAAATTGAGAACAACAACAACAACCAGAAGAGTGTTTTCCTTTAGGCAGGCATATGTGTGACACTCCATTAACGATAAGTGACATCTTCTTCCATCTAGCGGGAATCAACACAGTATTCACGTTAACCAGTCGTCAGCAGCACCAGAAGCAGATGACGACTTGTCAGTTTCCATCCTGTCCGTCATTTTCAGGCAAACAGTGTGTGTCTCTAGATTCCACATGGACACAGTCGAATGTTCACACCTCCTCTCATTTCTCTACAAGTGCTTGATGGACAGTCTGCGACTTAAAGCAGAGAGCAGGTGGGCCCCTCACAGAAAGAACACAGACTAAAGAGCTTCACAGACCTAGGTCCTGGGGTCCTGACCTGTCCCTCACTGACTAGGAGGCCTAGGCTACTGTCCACAAGCTCTATGGGCTTTGGTTTCCTTCTTTGTGAATAGAGATAGTAGTGACCTCTCACCCGGTCACTGTGAGACGTAAGTGGCTTGAAGCATATGAGAGAGATTTATCAACTGAGAAGCTCCAGGAAATGCTAGTCTTGTTATGGTGTACTTATCTTTAGTCCACTTTTGATTTGCCCCCTGGAGTTCATTTGTGTGACTCCCAGCTATTCCTCTTGAGTTGCGACACCCTTCTCATTTAACTCCTCTTTCAACAAGTTGTCCATGTGTTGATTCATTTGGTACTTTGCTAGTTGGTGCATTCATCCGCATACTCACGTCTCCATCTATCCACCCATTTCTCTGTTGGATTGCTGTTGTGCGCAGGTACCAAGCTAGGTTCTGGGATATGAAGCCGAATCAGGTAAGGATGGACCTGGTCCTAAAGGAGCTCATAGGCTAACAGGGAAATGGACAAGTCCACAGATGAGTGTAATTGGCTGTGGTTGATGCTATGACTCAGGAATGGGCTGCAGACAATGGAGACATGAGGTGTGGGAGCTCAGTTCTATTGTGTTGGCAGTAGAGATAGAAGGAAGGATTAAATGAAGTTCTTGAAAATGAGACGACACTTGAGCAGTCTTGACAGACAGACAAAAGAGAAGGGCATACCTGGAATAGCAAGTAATAGCCGTGCAGTCCTGCTGGAGTAGAGGGTGTTCAGGGAGTTGGTCTTGGCAGATAGAAGGTGCAAGAGACAATCTGGGGCCAGACAAGTGGAAATCCTCAGACATTAGACTGAGCATCTTGAGTTATCCCGAGGTCCATGATTGGGTTGCCAGCCATTGATCAAAGGTAGGAGAGTATCAGTCTTTGGTTTGAATTTATGGAAGCTCTTCCTGACATCTTGTGGAGGTGCGGGGTTGGCTTGGAGGGCGCAAGGGTGAAGGTGGGGCAAGGGGGCATGAGGAGGCTGCTGCAGTGGTCTGAATGACAGTCTAGGAGCGAAGGAAGAAGTAGGAGGATTGGGGAATATAATAGATGCCGCAAAAGTATTCAGGCACCAGTGAACAAGACTGGCCACTGTATAGATTCCCAGGGCTGCCGTAACAAATGACCGTGAACTTGAGCACTCAGAACAATAAAAATTTATTCTCATACAGTTCTGAAGGCCAGAGTCTGAAATCAAGATGTCATTGTGGCTGTGCTCCCTCTGAAGGCTCTAGAGGACAATCTGTTTCTTGTGTGGTGCTGCTGGTAGCTCTTGGCATCCTTAGTGGCTGCATCACTCCAGTCTCTGCCTCCGTCTTCACATGGCCTTCTCTGTCTCCTCTTCTCTTTCTTATAAGGACAGTTGTCGTTGGAGTTAGGCATCACCCTGCCCACCTTCCCTCCACCCCCAGGTAATTCTAGACGATCTCATTTCAAGATCCTTAAATTATCAATAATTATGTCAGTAAAGACCTATTTTCCAAATAAGGTCACATTTACATTTTTTAAATATATTCTTAAAATATTTTAATTTGTTTACTATTTATTTATTTTTGGCTCCTCTGGGTCTTAGTTGCGGCATGCATGTGGGATCTAGTTTCCCGAGAAGGAATTGAACCTGGCCCACCCCTGCATTGGGAGCGTGGAGTCTTACCCACTGGACCACCAGGGAAGTCCCACATTTACACTTTTGAGGGATTAGGACATGCACATATATTTTGGTAGAGGGGAACCATTCTACCCACTGCATCTACTGAGTGGGTTAAGCAGCTCCTTCTCTCAGGGTCCCCTTAAGGAGCTGTGGAAGGAAGGACTGGGCTCTTACACGAATGTCCCAGTAAACTTGTATAAACTCATATCTGCTGAAGTGTCCTGTCATCTCCTCATGGTGCCTTCCCCGTGTCTGATGAGTAGATAATGCCAGACCAACTGCCTCTCTGAAAGGAGGTGTTGTAAAGACACAACAAATGGAAGTTAAAGAGGGGAACTCTAGAAATAAAGTAGAAATTCAAGTGACTGTTATCTGCAGAGAATCTAATTTTCTCTGACAGTTCTGCAGGTACCCTGGAACAGTCTCTTAAGCAAAATGTATTTTCTGAAGACAATTCTCCTGGAATTTTACAAACGTTTTCCCTGCCTGATGATCACGTACAATGGGATGAACTACAGCCTTGCTCTATTTTTGTTTTCCTCCTTGTTTGTGCCCAGTTGCTGTGAATAATGTTGGCAGAACTGTCTCTGGGAAACCAGCACCATTTTTCTGCGGTTCCGACATGGCTGCTGCTGACACCCCAGTGAAGAAGTACCAAGGGCTCCAGAACCTGCTGTCATGTTCATTTGGCACATGCTGTCAGAGCATCCACTACAAGTTGGGCAGTGCTTTCTGCTGCAGATACAGGGGTAAAATAGACACAACCCTACTCCTGACTTGCAGTCTTATGGGGAACATGGACATACACGTGGCCATGACACAGTGTATTGAGGGTTATAAGATAGCATGGGGGTCCAAGGGAGTATTGGAGGAGAGATGGAAACACCCAATGAGTGTATGAAACATTAGTAGCCTCGTTAGACATCATCCATGCTGATTAAGATAAAGTACCACTTCCACCTGTCAAATAGGTGAAATAAAATAAAAATCACATAATAGCCAGTGTTGGCAAGCATGTTAGAAAATAGACAGTCTTACACACTTGAATTGTTACAAGCTTTCTGGAAAGCAGTTTGATGAAAGATTCAAAGAACCTGAAAAGGCAAATCTATTCAGATGTCGCTTCCTTTCTGTGACACTCTCAGGCTCTTCGGTTCCTCCAAGTCCTCTTGACTGCCATCTTGGCACTTGCCACATGGGAGTGGAATTAACTGTTTGGGTATCTTTCTACCCCACTGGACTGAGACCAGTGCTTCTGTTTCTTCAGTGCCTGGTCCCATGCTTTTCTGCACATTCTAGCCTAGTAATAGCTTTAAGATCAAGTGCCCCTTGAATGTTGTTGTCTTTGTAGAATTCTCCTAGGTATTCTTGCATGTTTATTTTTACAGATCAAATTTAAGATTGATTTGTCAACCCCTCCCCTCCAACCACTGCCCCCAAAGAAAACTGGGATATTGTTTGTGATTTCTTAAATGGATAGATGAATCTAAAGAGAATCAACATCTTGAGCATATTCGGTCTTCCCATCTGTAAGCATGATATGTTTCTGTTTGTTGTTTTATTTTATGGCCCTCAGTGAAATTTAGTAATATTTTTACAAGTACTGAATCTTTATGGTTGAGATTATTGGTTTTTTTAAAACGATGATGTGCTGGAGCTGGTCTGTACCTGCTCGTAAGAGTTGATTATTAAAATTTCAGAACTTTGATAAGATGGTTGTTAAACACAGTCATTCTTAAAACTTAAATGATATAAAATTACAACCATATAAGTTATATTTAAACACAAAGGTAATAAATGCTCAAAACTCATGACATTATCATTATTATACATTTGTTATTATCTATGTTCTTAGAGTTATTTATGTTTATTGTATATCAGTAAGGTAGAAATCCCTTTATACCTCTCTTTCAAGTTCTATATTCAGTGGTACCATGTTGGTCACTTTTAATCCATTGTGGTGGGAAGACTTAAACCACAGAAATCTATAGTGAATGCTATAAATCAGGACTTTTCTCCCAAGAGAGTCAGTTGTTAAACACTTATGAGCACACTGTGTATATCATTGTGTGTATGTGTATTCGATTGCATGCATTCACGTGTGTTTTTACATGTATGCATGGTAAATGGGATTTCTTCTTCCCCAGCTTTATATTTTCTTATTCATTGATCATGTTATAAGATAAAGTGTGAGTTTGTTTACTTTTATGCTGGATATCTTGTTGAATTTGTGTGTAAGTTATAATGATTTTCCTGTTGATTACTTTGGCTTTCCTAGGTAGATAATCACTTACAAATAATGATAACTCAACTCTTTTACTAAAAATTTAAATCAAGAATGGATATTTATTCTAATCAAATATTTTTTGGCATCTATTATTTACTTGTATGATTTTTAATTTAAAATTTATTTCTCCTTGCATTCAATATATCAATTGATTTATTAAGGCTGAAATATTCTTGTGTTTCTGGAATGAAATTTACTTAGTCATGTTATATTATTGTTGTCATATGTGATAGGACTTGGTTTCTTAATTCTTTTTTTAAAAAATATTTATTTATTTGATTGTGCTGGGTCTTAGTTGTGGCAGGCAGGCTCCTGAGTTGTGGCAGAGGGGCTCTCCAGTTGTGGCATGTGAACTCTTAGTTGTGGCATGCATATGGGATCTAGTTTCCTGACCAGGGATTGAACCTGGGCCACCTGCATCCAGAGCGCAGAGTCTTATCCACTGTGCCACCAGAGAAGTCACTCTTAATTCTTTTTTTTAATTTTTATTTATACACATGATATTGGTTTACAGTTTTACAATTTTTGCATTTCTGGTCCGATTTTGGTGTCATGATTATTACAGAAATTTTTGTAAAATGAATAGTGCTGTGTTCCATCTTTTTCTCTGTTCTTTTAAAATTTATCAGTGGTTAAGTGTTACTTAATCTTTGGCCTTGTGATCAGATAATACAGCTTATAAAGCACTTAAAATTATCTGTTGAGGGTCTTTTGGGGCCTTATTATCATTATTTTTAAATCATCATTTAAAAAATACTCAAAGCACAGTAGAAAGAATTCTCTGTAGAAAAGAGAGGTTTTATTTATGTCTTCCCTATCAATGTTAATAAATATACTAGTTGCATTTCCTGATCCTTATTTAAATTTTGCCTTTTGGATTGGGCAGACTCAGAGAGGTATGTTGAATTGCCTTACTCTTATTTTGTTTCTGTTGATTTCTTGATTTCTAATAGTTTGCTTCATATATTTCAATGCAGTGTTACTTGCTGTGGAAAATGTCATGATAGAATTTCTTTGTGAATTACATCCTTTAGCAATGTAAAATGACTTCCTTTGTATTATTTAATGCCTTGTCTTTGAATTCTACTTTGATATGGATACTGGTACCCCTGAGTGTTTTTCATTGATAGTTGCCTATTAAACCTGCCCGTCCGTTCACATTTAACCTTTTTTGAATCTAATTGCTTAAGGTTGTGTCTCATGGAAGATATTTAGTTATACTCGATTTTTGGACTCAGTCTGGGAGTCAATGTCTTTTACTAGGGAAATTGAGACCCTTTATACTGAATGTCACAACTGCTCTATTTTGTCTGACTTTCATCATCCCTATTTGATGCTTTCTATTTCTTCTGCTTGTTTTTAGATGTTTCTTTATTCCTACCTCCCTTCCTTTTTAATCCTAGTGCAGGGCTTTCCAACTTACAGCCTATTTTTGTACAGCACGCAGGCTGTGAATGGCTTTTTCATTTTTAAATGGTTGCAAAACAAAACGAAATAAAGAATATACAGACGATAACTATATGTGTCTCAGAAGCCTACAATATTTATCAGCTTGCCTTTGTAGAAAGAGATCACTGATTCTTGGTTTATTAATTTGGTATTCCTATTACATCCTGCTTTTAGTCTCACTATTGGATACATTTAGCTGTGTTTAAAAGATACCTAAATTTAACTTTTCCTAAAACTTATTTCTAATTGCCTTCAAAATACAAAATGTCTTATTGGCTTTCCCTGTGCAGGACAGGGCAGGTAGTGTAGTTTACTATACCCTTATCTAATCCTTATTCATTTCCTCAGTTGTTGAGGATATGGGATGCCATGTGGGATTTTTATCCACGTTTCTAATTTATTCATTATTATTTTAAATTATATGTTGGTATATCTTTTTAAAAAGAACTAGTAATAGCATTTATATTGTTTATAACTGTATTTACATCATTTTTAAAGAAAATTCTCTGTTTAGCTTGGTTTGGTGCTCACTACCAGGGTTTTAAAAATATAACTACCCATTCTTCATTTTAAAAAATTACTCCTATTTTGTTAGAGTATTTATTTTAGTACTTTCCTGGGGAAAGTAATTGGCAGAGGGAATGGGTGGATGGTGGTGGTGGTGTTTCTGCATGTGCTTTCTGAGCCCTTTTACATTTGTAAAGATCTTTTTGCTTCTTACTACACAAAGAGTGCTTTAAACCCTGTGGATATTTAATCATTAGTATTGCAGAGGAGAAGTCTGATGTTATCATTTAATTATATAAACATTTACCCATATAGATACCTTGTTTTTTCTTCTTTGATGCTTGAAAAATTATTTAGGATATTTAGGACATTCTGTGTAGCTTCTTTTTTTAAATCTGATCTAATATATGTTTTAGAAGTTCTCATTATCCATATATCCCTCTTGTCTTTCATAGTCCTCATTTTCTTTCTAGTTTTTATTATGAGAGCTTTCTGTCTGCACTGGTACCTATAGTAACAGGCTTATCCAATATGCCAAAGACTCAGTACGCTTTGAACTCTCTTTATGGAAATTCTACATTTAATATCACAGTCAGTGTTAGTGCTTCAACTGATGACAGGAAAGCATCCCACCCTGTAAGTTAGGTATAAGATATAGAGGCTGGAGTTAATTCTACACCTCTATTCCTTTTTTCAGTAAAGCACCTGTATTAGTTTTCTGTGCCTTCTGTAACAAATTATCACAAACGTAGTGACTTAAAACAGCACATATTTATTATCAAACAGCACAGATTTATTATCTTACAGCTCTGGAAGTCAGAAGCCTAAAATCAAGGTGTCAGCAGGGCTATGTTCCTTTTGGAGGCTCTAGGGGAGACCTGTTTCCTTGGCCTTTCAGGCAAGGTGGCTTCTATCGGCCTTGGTGCATGGCCCCACCTTATTCAGACCTCAACTTCTGTCATCACATCTCGTCTGACTCTCCTGCTTCCCTCTGTTACTTATAAGGACCCCTGTGATTACATGGGGCCCATCAGGTAATCCAGGAGAATCTCCCTATCTCAAGATTCTTAATTATGTCTACAAAGTCTCTTTTGCCATGTAAATAACATATTTGCAAGTTTGAGGCATTAAGATATGGACATTTTTTTGAAGGGGTCATTATTCAGTCACCACAGTACCCTTCCCTGATGCATGCAGGGCCCCTTTCACCCATGCTCCCCTGGAGAAGGCAGTTGAGTTGGTCTTTTTTCCTCTCCCTGTTCCCTCTTCCCTTTTCCCCTCTCCCGCTGCCCATCTTTGGCGATTTCTCTCAAGTGTCTGCTGTGTGGATACATGTTGTGCTAACCCTTTCTTCCACCCAGGACACCCATTCTACTCCCTGCCAGCCAAATGTAACTATAACCTTCCTTCTTAGGAACTTCTTATTTTTCTCTTTCAAGCAGCACCCTATTGTATAAAATAACTAAAATATCCAGTATTTCTGAGCAAGCATACTATAATAGATGGAGATTTGCTTTTAATGGGGGATAAAATAAGGTTTTATGTTCCTAGAGAATCAGAAACACCATAAGAATCTTCACTGCCTTTTTTTTCCTTCATTTCTGGAAACTTTTATTCTACATATCACTGCTTCAGGATTCCAGCAGCCTCGGTTCTGCGACTTATTGCTTTTAAATACATTAAAGTTCTCTTATCAACTATTGAATTTCAAAACATTCTTTGTTTTTAATTACCTGTATTTAAATTTTTTCTAGCCTTTTAACTAGATCCCTTTTTATATCTGTTTATCTCAGTTTTTTTTAATTTCTTTTTTTTTTCATAGAAACCAGGTTTTCTTGAATTTATGGAGGACACAAAGCAGATAGTTTGAAATTTAATGGCATTTCACGCAACAAATCATTTTGGAAAAGTCTGTTTTCCCGGCATACTTTATTCTTTCTTGTTTAATTTACAGAATATCTTTCTAGGCCCCATATTGGTTATATTTTTCTTTTGCAGTCATTTATACATGGGACCAGTTCTACCTGTCCTGGTATGTTCTCCAGAAACAGGGAAATAAATTATCTGGGATGCTGTTTGCTCTCTGCTCAGATGCTGTTTGAGACATTCTATTACCCTAGCAGCGGCTGCTTGTGTCAGTGCATCACCTGCTGCTTCTTCAAGCCAGTTGTTTAAGAGATGTGTATGCGTGTGTGTGTGTGTGTGTGTGTGTGTGTGTGTGTGTGTGTGTGTGTAGATACATGTACATACACATTAGTGTGCTGGGGAGGAGTGGTGAGAGGTGTTGTCTGATGACTCTACCTGCCTAGAGAGGGGATACTTCTACTGACTTGACTAAATGCAATATTTTACTAATGTTATCAAAACATACATGAATATGCGTTAAATGTACATATAAGCTGGTCAGTGACTGTATCTGAGTCAGCTCCCGGTAGGTAGTAAGTGAATTGGGTGGTCAAAGTTCAGAGGTGCTCTTAGTCACCTGGAGACTGGAGCTTTTTAATTAGTGGAGGGGGATGGAAGTGGGTCAGCCCTTGGAGATGAAAGCCACACTGTCCCAGCAATGGGGTAGGCTGGTGCGGTCTAGCAGTGAGTTCCCCATGGAGGACTGAGCACTGTGCCGTGTCAGCGGTATCAGTTCTCTGCCTCCTGTGCTTCTTCCCTTTTAGATTCTTCCCTGGGGCTCGGACATCTTTCTGAAAGACGTCTATCCAGTGTCAGGTCTTCACAGATCCAAGGAAGGGCTTGTCCAGAGATCCTGGCTTTAAGGGGGGGAAGCAGGGCCCTCTAGGTGTAGGTGTTAGTGGATGCTGGAAACAAGGAGAGTGCAAGCAGGTGAAAGTCAGCCTGACGCTGAGGTTTTGTTTTTTAGATTTTTTTTTAATCCCCCAGTTGTCCCATCTGGGCTCAGTTCTTTGGTTTTGTGGTATGGTGGAGGCCAATCACTGCATCTGTCTGAACCCCTGTTTTCTCATCTGTAAAATGGGGAGAATAACAACTCTTACCTCCCAGGGCTTTTGTGTGGATTAAATGAGATGCTGCGTTTAGAGTACTTACCTTGGTCCCTGGCCCTGGAAGCTGTACTTAGCCAAATCTGGTTTGTTTTTCCTTTGTTCTTCTTGAGTAAGAGATACTCTGCTTGGTTTAGGGTTAGAGTTTAGTTTAGGGTTATTTCTTTTGGTCACCACTGCTCCTTTAGCTTTTTATTATTGTTTTTAATTTAGCAAGTATGTATGTAGCACTTTCTATGAGCCACATGTTCTTTTATGCACTTGGCATGTATTAACTCATCCAATATTTGTAAGAATCCTTGGAGGTAGGTACTATTTTATCTCCATTTTACGGATGAGAAAATTGTGGCACAGAGAGCTTAAGAAAACCTGCTCAAAGATATCTCACTAATAAGTTCAAATCCAGGTATTTTATTTCAATTCACTTTTAACCATTAGGTTAATCATTAGGATAAGAAGTTCGGTGCAATTCAGTAACACTTTATAAAATAATAGCTGGAAATGGTGAAATATACCACTGAAAAAAGATACTTGGTGAACTAAAAAGTCTAAGACAAAAAGTGGGAATGCTTTGCATTTCCCTCATGATTGGTGAGATTAAACATCTTTTCATGAACTTTTTGCCAAATTGTATATGTCTCCTTTGGAGAAATGTCTGTTCAAGTCCTTTGTGCATTTTTAAATCAAGTTGTTTTTTCTTTTGAGTTGTAGGAGTTCCTTATGTATTTTGGATATTAATCCCTTATCACATATATGTTTTCCAGATATTTCCCCCCATTCCGTAAGTTGCCTTTTCACTCTGTTAATTGTTTCTTTTGCTGTGCAGAAGTTTTTTAGTTTGATGTAGTCTCACTGGTCCAGTTTTGCTTTTGTTACTTGTGCTTTTGATGTCATATCTGAGATATCATTGCCAAGTCCAATGTCATGAAGCTTCCCCCTATGTTTTCTTCTAGGAGTTTTATATTCTAATTCTTCTGTCTAAATCTTTAATCCATTTTGAATTGATTTTTGTGTATGATGTAAGATAAAGTTCAGTTTCATTCTTCTGCATCTGGATATCCTGTTTTCCCAACATCATTTGTTGAAGAGTCTGTCCTTTCCCCATTGAGATATCGCCTCACACCCATTAGGATGGCTATTATCAAAAAATCAAAAGATAGCAAGTTGTCAAGGATGTGGAGAAATTAGAACCCTTGCACATTGTTGGTGGGAATGGAAAATGGTCCAGCTGCTAGGGAAAATAGTGTGGTGGTTTCTCAAAAAATTAAAAATAGAATTACCATATGATCCAGCAATCCCACTCTGGATCTATATCCAAGAGAATTGAAATCAGGATCTTGAGGAGACATATGTACTCCCATGTTCATTGCAGCATTACCCATGAAAAGCTAAGATATGGAAACAACCTACAGGTCCATTGAAAGATGAATGAATAAAGAAAAGTTGCTATATACATACAATGGAATGTTTATCATTCTTAAAAAAGAAGGAAATCCTGCTATATGTGACAACATCTTTGTATGGAAAGGACATTATGCTAAGTGAAATAAGCCAGTCACAGGAAAACAAATGCTGCATGATTCCACTTACGTGAGGTGTCTAAAATAGACTCACAGAAACAGAGATGAGAATAGTGGCTGCTAGGGGTTAGGGGGAAGGGATCATGGGGGGTTGCTATACAGTAGATATAAAGTTTCAGTTATATAAGATGAATAAAGTCTAGAGCTCTGCAGTACAGCATTGTGTCTGTAGTTAACAGCACTGTATTGTACATTTTTGTTTCTCATGTTAAGTGTTATTAACACATACACACACATGCACAAATGATAGAAAGTGGGAAGAGTAAGAGATTGTATCATGTTTTTATGAATCCATGAGTATTGATTTTTCAGGCAAATATAGGCTATATGAAAGCATCAGTGGCAGAGTTGCCACCTTGAAGAAGTGGTTCTCTCTCAGGAGGCTGATAGGCTAACCGCCAAGGGAAGAGCGAGCTGACGTGGTGGTGATGGGTTGGGTGACAGGATGTCCCCATGTGCCGAGGATGGTCCTGTCTTGTGTCTGCTGTTTCCCAACGCAATTATTAATAACAGTCCTTTTTTCTTCAAAGGGTTCTGATCTATATGCTCAATTCTATATTCACCTTAGTAATGAGGTGGGGGGAGGTGCAGGAAATAGGTAAAGGTGAGAAAAATGTTCTAAACGGATATTCTGAGAGGTTGGTGAGGCGAATTTTTTCCCTGGGCATCGGATCCCTGTCTTCAGCGATAGGCTGGACCAGCCATTGCCTTTGCTTCTTTCTTTTTATTCCCAGCTTGCCTAAGCTTTATATTTTGGGGTGAAACATACCCAAAGGGTGATGTGTAATTTGTACGGGAAACCTGTCTGGTAGTACAGAGCCTGTCTGTAATACCAGCTCTTTCCACCACCCTCTTTCTGGGCCCCCCTATTTGACTGATGACAATAAATGAGGTGTCATTTAAGAGCAAATGATGTGGAGATTGCAAGTCTTGGGCCGAAAGAGCAAAATATTAATTGATAAAAAAGTAATTAATGAAAACCTAATTAAAGCAGACATTCTGAGCAGGGTACTCCTGGAATCCTGGGCTGGTCTCAATTACCAACTTTCCTCCAAGCTTATAATATGTAATTGGGACATATTAGGGTCTAATGGATAAGATTAATACAAAAATTAATTAATGAAAAAGGAAATTAAATGTGAGTTTGTTAAAAATTTCCAGTGGTGGGTACATTCCACTGGAACAGTAGCTGCTGGAAAGCTTGTTAAAGAAAATCTTCACAAGTGACAAAAGTCTCACATGTGGGACTGACATTGGAGGCCCCCTTTCCATGACAACCTCACCTCACGTCATTTGTCTCCATTAAATGGCATCTGATGTCAGCTAGGGCTGTGAGAACCGAGGGAGAGCCTTAATGTGGAGGAATCAGAAGTTTGTCATTATTCCCAAGGAAAGTTCACTCTGGCCTTTCTCTGCTACAGCATCACTCATCCAGAAAAAGGTAAACAAAGACGGCGTCTTTTGGTCGCTCACAAAAGAAATAGGATATCAAATCGATATAGAGTATGATATTAAAAACAAATCTACTGTCCCTACAGCTATGTGAAAAATTAACTTCCTTTCATATCCAGGAGACCTGTTTTTATAAATGTTTACGGGCAAGTGATGTTTGCGAGGACCCCTGATTATGTTGGCTTGCCATGTGGACTGTCCTCTCCCGTGTGCTTCTGGGCACCGTGACTTGACCTTCTGCGTGATTCATTGCTCTGTTCTATTGATCTGCAGTTAACGCCTTCTGGGTTTCGATTTTTCTCCCTTGAAATGAGTTGGGGAGTTGAGGCACGCTCAGGGCAGTTCGTGGTGCTGCTCTAGCTGCTTCTGGAATTTCGTGTGCGCAGAAGTCACTTGGGGGGCTTGTTAAAAATACGTGGATTCCATGGTCCCATCCCTGAATTGGAGCTGTTCCTTTAGTTCCAGGGCGTGGCCAGGGAATCTGCATTTTCAACAGGTGGTTTAGTTATAGGTGCCGGGGGCACTGGGATCTTTGATGAGTCCAGTGCTTTTTGCTGCTGAATGAAGGAGCGCTTACTTCTAATTCAGAGACCTGGATGCTGTGGACTGAGTGTATCCTTCCAAAATGCATGTGTTGAATCCTGATGTCCAATGTGATGGTGTTTGGAGGCAGGGCCTTTGGGAGGTGATTAGGTCACCCTCATGCATTAGATGAAAGAAGCCCCAGAGAAATCCCACACCCCCTTCTGCTGTGTGAAGTTACAGTGGGTTCTCACCAGACACAGAATCTGTCCATGCTTTGATCTTGGACTTCCCAGCCTCCAACTCTGTGAGAAATGGATTTCTGTTTATGCGTCGTCTGGTCGGTAATCTTGTTATGGCAGCCTGAATGGGCTAAGACAGTGGCTGTCCTGGACTCAGTTTATGTGCCTACCGCATTCTCTTGGGCCTGTCTGGCCCCTGGCTTTGACTTCTTGCTCAGTGTACTGTACTCACCGTGGTGGAAGCTGCAACATCTTTGGTGCCCACGTTCGAGCAGACAGGGCTTAGATGAGCCCTGTACCATGAAGTGTGATCCTGTTTATCCAAGGGCTGCCTGGGGGGACTTGGGTATCACAACCTGTGCGTGCAGGAGTCAGGACTCTCTGCAGAATGAACTTTAACGAAAGAGCAGAGAAACAGGGCAACAGATGAATTCCTCTCCCTTTCTTTCCTGGAAGAAACTTTCCAAGGCAGAGTGGCTCTACACAACTGAGCCCAAGCTGCTGGCTGCATTACCTTGTGAGACTGTGGCCTGCTTAGAGATGCACTGTTGGGTGTTGGTTTTCCCTGCTTCCCTGCTTCACTTCTTTTCTGTCACTTTTGCTGCTCTGGCATTGCATCCAATCTTAGTGAGAGTGTGTTGCTTCAGCCTTCGTTCCTGGGCCGCACTGTAACTCACTGGCTGGGATTCCTGAGCAGGTCAGATAATCTTAGTGAGCCTTCACCTCTCCATCTGGTAAATGGGTACAACAATCTTGGTACTTTCCATGGGGACATTTCAAAGCTCAGTAATATTTATAGGTATTAATTTATATTTTAATTTATTATAATATAAATGAGTTATAATATTTAAAATATATGATTTTAAGTCATATAATGTATAATAGTAAACAGAATATAAATTGTTTTATTTTAATATAAATATGTATTTTAATATAAAATATTTTCATGATTTATAATTATAAATTTAAAACGAGTTTATATTTATAAATACAAATTTATGATTGATAAATATAAATTTATGAAATTTAAATTTATAATTTAAATATAAATAGGATGATATTGTACAATGACAGAGTGTAAATAATCATCATACTAATTGGAGTTATGTCTTTAAGTTCTGACAGTTATGACATTTTATGAAGGCATCAGATACGCAGTTAGTAGGGTGAACCAAAACCTACATTGTTCTAGAGTATGCTTTCTAGAACATTCTATAGCCTTTTCAAAGATCCTGCTCGAACAAACAAGAACCGCAACGACAACCAAACAAACACAAAAAAGCCAGGGTGGGCAATTCTGAGCCCGTGGGCTTTTGATGCCGGACTTCTCAGGGTCTGTGAATTGCCTTGTTTTCCTGCCCTGCCCCTTGACTGAGTGGCGAGTCCCCTAGAGTAACCGAGTTATTTAATGTCTCTGTGTCTCATAGGGTGGTGGTAAGGATTAATGGTGTTGATACAGATAAGTGTGGGGAAGAATGTCTGGAACACAGTAAAAGCTCAATAAATGTTAATCATTCACATGATTTATGCTGAAATGGCCAGGTGTGCTGTGACTCCTTAAGAGGTGGGCAAAGTGTGCAGCGTGTCTTAGAATCTTAGACTCCCGTTGTCTGTAGAGAATGAGCTTGTGTGTAGAGGCCCTCTTTCCTCTTCTTCCTTATCCTCCCCATTCTCTCTCTCCTCACATCCTACCTTTATCCCCGTTTACACTCACCTCTCTGTCTTTTCCCTCCATTTCCTTTGTCTCGTCTCTTCCTCCACCTTCTTCTGCTAATACAGTGATTCCAAGACCTCCTTGGACAAGGTGATCCAGAAAGAAGTGTGTAACTTGCATCATCTAAAGCCTGGATCCATTGCCCAGCTCAGGCCAGATATTCGAGGGAGATATTGCAGCCTCTGTAGAGCCTATTCCATTCTCCTTCTGTATCACGGAGCCTCTTTTGCCTCCTTGCTTCCTCGCCACCCCCCTCGCCGCCCCCTTCTTTCAAGAAGAAGACGGCAAATGGTAAGGGAAGCAAACACACATGGACTGTGCATCTTCTGAAGACGTGTCTAACACGCCGCCCTCCCCTTCCCAGGGCCCCCAGGCTGTCTGATAGGCAAACTGTTGCCTGTACCATAGGTTATCATTTAACAGTGGAAGATACAGGAATGAATACGGCATTTGCCAGGATGCTTGCTCCCATCCCCAACCAGGGGAGGGAATTCTGCCCAGAAAGACTCCCACGTGTCTTCCAACCATCCCTCCTTCAAGTTCTCACCAAACAGTGGCCTTCTCATGGTTCTGTGTCCCCATAGTTCTCTCTAGGGAAGAATGTGCTGATCAGATGCTATGAAAATCTGGTGTGCTTGAATGGTCTGTTTCTCCTGGAAAAGCAGTACCTGGAATCTAGCTTATACATCAACCTCTTGTGAGTTGGATCCACTAAATTAATTCCAATGAGACCAGCCAATTCTGACAGGCTTGGGTTCAGAGTGTGCAGTGCAGAAGGCCTAGCCTCAGCCTGCATGATCATACCACACTGCAGCCATCTCATCCTAGGCGAGATGTCTTGAGGCCCCAAGGCCCCCGCAGTCTCTCTCTGGCCCATGTATGATCTCTCAGGGCCTGGTACATCCATCCAGGGCAGTGGCTCTCAACTAGGGGCACTTTCGTCTTCCAGGGGACATTTGGCAATGTCTGGAGACGCTTTTGGTGGTCACAGCTGGGAGAGGTACCAATAGCATCTAGTGGATACAGGACAGGTATGCTGCTCAACATCCTACCAAGCACAGGACAGATCTCCACACCAAAGAATTATCCAGTCCAGAATGCCAGCAATGCCAAGGTTGAGAAACCGTGGTCTAGACAGGCTCAGTCGTCTTGGGTCTGCCTTGGAGGGACAGTAAAAAGCCACCAAGGGAGAATTCTGATGTCTTTGCAGAAGCCAGAAGATTTAGCTTCCCCACGGGCTGGGAAGCCTCAGAATGATGACCCCTCTGAATCCTGGGGCCAGAGCCTCTTTCAGGATTGTGCTAGACGCTATTTGACAGTGGCTAACTGCACATGGAGACGAGAGACCATGTTTCCCCCAGAAGTAGAAGTCATTCAAATTCTTCTTCAAACAAGCAGTAAACTGTGGTTTAACTGCTGACTCACCCGTGCCCGATTTAACCAGGGACGGCATTGGGTGTCATGGCAAAAGCATATGGACTCAGTTAGACTTGCTTTAGAATCCTGGCTTCACCTCTTACTGAGCTGTGTGACTGTGGGTAACTTTCTTAACGTCTCTGAGCCTCCGTCTTCTCATCTACACACTGGAGGTGCCCGTGCCTGCCTTGCTGTGTGCTTGCTGATGGAGAGCTTGGCACTGGTGGAGAGGACAGCTCTCTCCGCCCCTCCCCACCTTCATGCAGCCTCCCAAATAAGGGAACTGCCATTTGGTTTGAATTTTCTTTCTTTCCCTACACCTCCATACTCTTTTTTGGGTTGACTTGGACCAATTGTACTTGTAGGTTCTGCAGAGCAAGGAGTAGTATTGAAAAAATAAAGCTGGTGGAAAAGTGACCCATTTCAGCCATGAGATAGAAGGACATGAAAGTGTCTATTAAGGCACTATTTATCCAGCCCAAGATTTTTTAAAAGTTAAATTTCTTATGAATTTAAAGAGAAATTTCTTATGAATTTAAAGAGAACCCACCCTCTTCTTAGGTGCCTACAATTTGTGCTCTTGTGTCCGTTTTAAAATTGAGAAAGGAGAGCCTCAGAGAGGTTCAGGGTCTACCCAAGGTCATACAGCAAGGTGCTGGCAGATCTATTTCCAAACCCCTTGCTCTGTAACCCACTGTCAGGTTTGTCCTGTGGACCAAATGGATAACTGAGATCTTAGTGAGGCAGCTGGGGTGCGTTTTTGTTCTCTGTTTGCTTTGTGGCTACATAAAAAGAGACAAGAAGGTTCTGATGGAGCAGGATGTGAACTACCTAATTTGGTCTAAGCAGCCTCATGACCTTGGCTCCATGGACATTCTGGTTTGGTGATTATCCCAAGTGGGGTGGTTGGGGCCCGTGTCCTGGAATGGCTTCCCTGGTTCAGGAGGGTGGTGTGATGTGTGTGGAGCAGGCTTGTGGCCGCCGCTGGTTGAAGCCTTGGGGGAGGAGAGGGACAGAGCTGGACACTGCATGGCTGATGACCCTGCTCTGCTCTGCCCGGCCTCTCTTGACCTTCTGCCTGCTCTTGAACCCTGACAGCTTCTAGTGTTCCTCATGGCTCATAGTCTGGGGGCTAGAACCAGGAGCCTGAGTGTCTTTCCCTAAAATGGAGGTTTTTGGGTCTTAAAAATATTTCCTTGGCCAGGCCCTGTCTCTGGCTCTTTCATATATTTCATCTCACTTATTCCTCATAGCAACTCTAGGATGTTGGTGCGTTTATCTGTGATCTACAACTGAGGAAATTGAGGCTCCTACAGCCTGTAAGTGGGTGAACTGAGATTTACACTCAGGGCTGTGTGACTCAGTCAGTCATCAAGGCCTGCTGATAACTCTCGAATCTACTTCTGCCTCCCTGTATCCACTGCTGTCATCCTGGGCCAAGCCACCATCAGCTGTCACCAGTGCCATTGTGATAGACACTGCACAACTCTCCCTACACTCACTCGTGTTTCCTTTCAGCCCATGTTCTACTCCAAACACATGGAAATCAAGGATTGGGACCTTATCTCAAATATCCACTGCTGAATCCCTGGTACTTAACATGATGCTGGCACATGGTAGGTGCTCAAAAATGTTGTGAGTGAATAAACAGATGATTAGATTTGCATTTTAGAAAAATTATTGTGGTTGACATGATTTGCTCATCCATCCATCCATCCATCCATATTTCTATCCATCACCAATCCCGCATCTATCCATCCATCCATCCATCCATCCATTCTTCATCACCCTCATTCATCCATCTCTTTATTCTTAGCCATCTAATCGATCATTTATCAGAGCAGGAAAAAGGCAAAACACATTTAGTGCTATTAGGTCAGACTCAAATTGGTGTTATAAAAGGGCTCTTTGATGCAGAAAACATATGATTTCTTTTTTAAGAATGAATCAAGATAAAAGCAGGCACTTTTTATGAGTTAACATGTGTCTCAAAATTCGGACCTTCATCTAAAATATTAAAATACAACCTGTGCTTTTTCTAATTTTCTTCATAGATGATCAGAGACAGCATGAGTAATTCAAATACAAGTTCTAATCCCTTGCCTGTTAGAAAGCTACTTGCACTTTGGGGTGCAAAACAGAGATTGCAGACATATTAATATTTAAGAGCTTGGAGACTGTCTAAGCTAAGGTGTAGGCATGTAAAACAAGTACCCAATTACAGAGCAGATTTTCATAAGGTCTGGTTGGGGGGCTGAAGAGCCTCACTCAGGGTCTCTGTCCACCATCCCAGTGCTACCAAGCATCCCAGCTCTGCCTCTGAGCTTGGGGTTTGGAGCTATTGGTACCACAGCGGGTGCCGGGGATTCCACGCTGCTTCCACAGACTTTTCTGCCTGTGGTCATAGTTAACAAAGGCAGCTAGGCAAGGAGGGACGAGATTACTAGCGCAGGAGCCTCATAAATATGAGATGAGACGGCTGGGATGGAAATGAAAGTTGAGATGCTCAAAAATAAAGCGTGAAAGAGTCCTGGCCCCGTATAAGAACAGGATTGATCTCTGTACGCTGACAGAATGTACGATTTTCCCTTCGCTTTACTACAGTGCTTCTGTTTCTATAGAAACCACCAATTTTATAGACAGAGCGGCTGTGTGAGAAGGCGAGGGGAGTTCAGTTTGAAGCCAAGTGCCGTCAGGGCACCGGCACTCCCAGCCCCGGGGAGGGGCCTTTCTTCTTTGCTAGCTAACTAGCTCTCCTGGGGATGGTTAATGATTACCCGGCTTGGAACCTGTCGCTATTATTATAATAACACTTGCGGTGCTTCTTCCTTCTGTAGAGCCCCCAAAGACTCGGCTCGTTCTAGGGCTCGTAGAGCATTCCCATGGAGGGCAGTGGTGCACAGCCCTCCTACCTTTCATTCATTCATTTGTTCATCAGATACACACTGATATCTTAGCACCAGACACTGCCGAGCCCCGGAGGAGTCCACGCTATGGTAAGGGAGTCAGACAGGCAATGCGACAACTTCATTTCAGTTCTACATGAGAGGGTTTTCTGGCTAGGGCACCCTTCGAGAGACGAAGCTGGAGTTGGTTGGTTCTCAGAGGTGGGCTGGCAAAGAGAAGCAATATCTGAGTGGTTCAGTTAGTTTTTGCTGCGTAACAAGCTACTCCAATGTAGCAGCATCAACCCACAACTGTTTTTTATGTTCGCAATTCTGTAGGTTGGAAATTAGGCCAGGGCATGGTGGAAAGGTTTGTCTCTGTTCCATAATGTTTTGGGCCTCAGCTGGGGTGGCTCAAAGGCTAAAAATGTCTGGGTCCGTATATTTTGAATGTTGGTTCTTCTCCATTTGGTATCTGCTGGGGCTGGAATGTCCAAGAATGGCTTTTCTATCCACATGTCTGGTACCTGGCTGGGATGAATAGAACGGCTGGGGCTCATTGACACCACACCTTCTCTTCGTTAGCTTGGGCCTCCTTACATCATGGCCTTCTCAGAATGGCTGGACTTCCTCCATGACAGTGGATGCTGCGAGGCTTATGATGACCTGGCCTCAGAGGTTCCAGAGCATCACGACCACTACATCCTATTGGGAAGACGAATCACTAAGGCCTGAGCAGGTTTAAGGGGAGGGGAGGAATAGGTCCCACCTTTCAGCAGGGGAATGGCACACGTGTCTGGGGAGGGAAGGAGTTGATGGCAGACAGCTTGGACATGAGCTTCCCCACTGAAGCTTCCCAAATTTCTGTTTTCAGGAATGAGGTGAGACCCTGATGGAGAGGAAGTCAAGGTTGTAATGTTACAACAATGTGGTTGTTAGACAATGGGTCTAACAGGTGGGATGAGGACAGTGTGGTGGGGGGGTGGTTGGTCCTGCACGTGGTGAGAGGCTCTCAGCTCAGGTTTTGATTCAGGGTATGTGTTCCAGCAGCATGTCCATGTGGCAGAGGTCATAAAAAAATGTCCATGGGCCATTGGGGGGTCTGATGCTCAGAGTGGAGGTAGGCCTGGTGACACAGGCCTGGGAGTCATTATGGGGCTGCTGGTTATACAAAACAGACTCCAACCCAAACTGGCAGAAGCACAAAGGAAACTTATTGGATCATTTAGTTGAAAACTCCTGGGGTTGGGTTCTTCGGGCATAGCTGGACCGAGGGTCTCACATGAGTCATCAGTTCCTGGCCTCTTTCATCTTTTCGCTTACGAGCTGGCGGAACTCCTAGGCATGCTTTCCTCTTAGGGAAGGAAGAGGGACACATCCTTGTGTCTCTGAGCTCTGCGGAAGAGAGAGAACTGCTCATTGCCACCCATTCAAAGCCTGGGTCAGAATTCTAGCTTGTCTTGGGTCCAGGGCCATCCCTGAACCATTTACTCTGGCCAGGGGCATGTGGGGTTCTGATTGGCCGACCTTGAGTTAATCGCCCACACCTGGGGCAGGGGCAGGTGGGGAAGGACAGCTCTCCAGAGGATGCTTCAGATGTTCCTAGAGACAAATGAGGAATGGATACAGGGCAGCCCGAACAGTACTGCACTCTCCAGGGGGTAGTTGAGGCTTAGGGAATAAATGAGATGGTCCAGGAGGAGAGTGTTATTGAGTCAGAATGGGACCCAGGACAGGGCCCTGAGGAGCATCTGATGGACAGGCTAAGAAAGTAGAAACCATAAAGAAGACAGGGATGGAGTGGTATGTAGCTTTCTAGAAAACAAGGGAAGGATGCATTTCAGGAGGGAGGTAGTGGTCAGTATTGGAAATGCCTTGCAGAAATCAAGTGATATTCACTCGCTCATTGATTCAACCTGTATATACTGAGCACCTACGATGTGCCAGGCACAGTTCTGATATTGGGGATACAAAAGCAAACAAAACAGACAAATCCCTGACTCAGGGATCTTAACATCCTTGATAAGGATGAAGGGTGGTTACTAGATTCAGTGACAGGGTGGACAAGTGTTGAGGACCTTGGTGAGAACAGTGTCAGTGGAGCTCTGGGGTAGAGTGGCAGAATGCACTGTGTTGGAGAGTGAGCAGAAGGTGAGATGAATGGAAAGGTCAGTGAGGGCAATTCTTATAAGAAGTTGGATTGTCAAGAGGAGGAGAGAAAAGGACCAAGGGGTGGAGTGGATGAGACATTGGACGAAATTTTTAGTTTAGTGTCTTTTTTTGTTTTTTGTTTTTTTAAATGAGAGTGGGGCTCTCCCTTTCAGTGCTTGTGTTAATTAGTCTTCTATTGCCTCGAATATTGTGATATTGTGTATGGGCTAGTCAACCCTGCGAACACCTCCCTACTTGTTAACCTGAAGGAGATATAGGTAGGCACTTGGAGGGAGAGAGGTATACTAGAATTTTCCCTACCTCAAGGAGAAGGGCAGGGTTATCCTGCCATCCAGAGAGGACAGGAAGAGACCCCTTCCCATCTTCCTTTAATGCCCCTGCTGCTAGAGGACGGCAGAAATCTGGGCAGCATTAAAGCACCCACAAGATGCAAGGAGGATGCATTTTAACATGCTCAAGTGTCTCCATCCTAAACAAAACAAAATAAATAATGCAACCTCCCTGTGAGTCTACATTCTTGATTTTTAAATTCCTTCTTCTCCCCCACAGTGCCAGCTACTTGTGAATGGTGGATTGGGCAGACTGCAGGTCGTGTGGGGGCGGGGGCGAGGGTAGTGTCGATAATTGGCCCCTGGATAATTGAGAGTTGACTGTAATTAACCTATTTTGGAAGCACACACAAGATTCCATACCTACAGTTCTCAGGCAACCTGGTCAGAACCCTCTTTTTAGCTGTTCGCTTTCACCTGACTTGAAATCAGTGGTTCTTAGCTGAGGTTTATTTTATCCCCCAGGGAACATTTGGCAATGTCTGTAGACGTTTTCTTTGGCTGTTATGAGCGGGGAGGGATGCTGCTGGCATCTAGTGGGTAGAGGCCAGGATGCTGCTAAACATCCTACAGTGCACGGGGCAGCCGCCCCAGGACAAGGAATAACCTCAAAATGTCAGCAGTGCCGAGGCTGAGAAACCCTGCTTGTTTCTGTGGCAGAAGGAAGTGGCCATGATGTTGGGGGAAGAACGTAAGGAAGACTTGGAGCAAGAACTAGATAAGTATGTACCGCAAATGATGCTGAGACTCCGGCTAGCAGATAATGGATGTTCAGCACTGGGACTGATTTTTTTTTTTTTTTTCTTTTTTCTTCTCTCTCTTTTTTTTTTTTTTGCCAGAGAATTCAGCGGTTGCATTTATAGCCACAACTTGAGGCTCTTGTCTAAGGAACTGATAACATTCTGACCCTGTGTCATGGGCATAGCACTCTCTGCTGAGGCCACAGTGAGGTCAGGCCGCAATTTGTTATCCTAGCAGCTAAAATACAGCACAACTTAAACTCTCGGGGGTGCTCAAATTCTTGGGATTGCCAGGTTTTGTTTTGTTTAGCAAAAGCACACAGGCACATAAATATTAATGTTCCCTTTACTCTTTATGAGTGCTGGACTTTGCAGGACCGGGCAAGGCTGGACTCTGGTGTCCCTAACTGGTCTAGCCCTGCCATCTGCCACTGTGTGGCACTCCCCAGGTGATGCATGCGGGTGGAATGCATTTTCCCCCTCAGGGCTTTTGCAGATGGAGGAAGTTTCCAGGTGAATGTGATTCCGGCTCTCCTGCTTCTCAGTGGGTCAAGGGAGACTGAGAGGAGACAAGGCTGTCGGCTATACATTCTCTGTACCCCTCACCGGACACTTTGACATCTCCAACTGGCAAGTGGTCCAAACCCCGATGGACGTACTGACCCGTGCTGTGACGTGAGCGAACCTCCAGAACATGATGCTAAGTGACAGAAGCCAGACACAGAGGTCACACATTATATGATTCCATCTATGTGAGATGTCCGGAATAGGAGACTCCATAGAAACAAAAAGCAGATTCCTCGTTGCCAGGGGCTGGGAGGAGGGGGTTGGGGAGTGACTGCTTAATGGGTAGGGGGGAGGGAATCTTCTTTGAAAGCGATAAAATGTTTTGGAACTAGATCAAGGTGGTGGTTGTACAACGTTGTGCGTATTCTAAAAATGCCACAGAGTGTACATTTGTAAATGATTAATTTTGTCCTAGGTGAATTTCACCTCAATTGAAAGAAAAGAATAACCCAATGGACAGAGAGGCCTAGTGGCCCATCTCTAGACTGCAGAGCCCTGGACCCCCTGCAGGGTGTGCGGGCTGTGTGGGAACTGGGGATGGGGGGAGGCCCTCCCATATGGGTGCCAGCCCCACGGAGGCCCTTCCCGCACTGCCCTGTCGGACACGGGAAGCAGGAAGCGTCTGCTGGAGTTTTGTCTCTTTCATGTTCCATTGGAAGTGATAAATGAAGCTTTGCATCTGCTTCACGGCAGATTAGTCCCCGGAGAGGCAGCAGACGCTCTGGCAGACACGTTTAAATCCTCTCTGGTAGCCGGCTTCCTGCAGGATATAAAATAGAGCTGGGGAGAGGGAGCGATTTGCCCACGGCCATCACGGGGCAGGGGGGCCAGCACGCCTTCTCCCTGGGCCCTGACACCTGAGTGCCCTGGAAGATGCGGGGGTGCAGAAAACAGCCCTTTTCACTTACCATATGCCCCTGTGCGCCACCGCTGGGGATGCACTTAGTTCCATTTGTGAGATAAACTATTCACCAGAGGTGGTTACGGATCACAGAAGTCAAATCGCTGTCATTTATTAGCTGTGTGACTATGGGCAAATTATTTAACCTCTCTGTGCTCCAGTTTCCTTATCTGCAAAATAGTGATGATAGTGCCTGTCCCACAGGAACCAGCGAGGCTTAGGTGAGCGTACATAAATATATGTACTTGTATGTGTATGTATATACACACACTATGTATCCATATATGGTATGTAAATGTCATAAAATATATATAAATACATTTAACAATATGTTTATAAGTATAATATGTTATATATAAAACCAGAAGTATTTGTATAACATATAAATACTGTATATAATGCGTATTATATGTAATATGGTACACACACCCAGGCATAGCTCCTTCTACAATGCCTGGCTCACAGATGATGCTGGTGAATATTCATTTCATCTGCAAGATGGTAGAGTGGGCTCATTCATTCATTCATTCATTCAGCTCGCTTATGGAGCTCCTACTGTGTGCCAGACACAGGGGCTAAACAGTGACTAAGATGAGATAGTTTCTGCCTTTGTGAAACTTACATGCCAGTGGAGAGAGAAACTGGAACATTCAAGGCAAATATAATTGCAAATTTTAGTGAATTCTGTGACTAAAAACAGGCAAGTGCTCAAGGTAGAAAACAGCCGCCTGTGGACTTTATACATGGTGGTTGGGAAAGGATTATCTGAGGAGATGCTATTGGAACCTGACCGAGAAGAAGGTGCTGGTTAGTGAAAACTGGAGGGCTTCTTGGGTGGAGGGCACAGCAGGTGCAAAGGCTCTGAGGTGGGAGAGAGCCTGGCCTGTTTAAGAAAGTGAATGAAGACCGTGGGGCTGGACAGCACGCAAGGAATGTGGCTGCAGAGAAGTCGGAGGAGTAGAGGGGTGCTCTCCATTTAGGACCTTGTGGGCCGTCTCCAGGGATATGGCTTCTATTCTGAGTTTAAAGCGAAGCCAGTGCAGGGCAGCCGTGTGGCTGGATTTGTGTTTTGGGAAGGTCGCATTGCTGTTGCGGGAGAGGATGGTTTGGAGAGCATGGTGAGTGGCATAGGAAGAGCAGCTCGCAAATTCTTACAGTTGTCCCCGTGAGGGAATCCACTCTTGCTTTTCTTGTCTACTTGGGAGGACAGAAACTCCAACAGAAGCCATTTTAGGTCCTCCAGCTCCAAGATTCTAAACTGGAATCTTCTCTGTGCTCTCATGTTTGCTTTTTAGAAATTTTCAGGACTCAATGGGGAGGTTGTGGGCACAGGGGTGTGGAAGGTGTTTTTGGAGGTTGACAGGACCCAGACCCTCCCTTCTTTTTCTTTCTTTTTTTTTTTAAAAGCTCTTTATTGGAGTATAATTGTTTTACACTGTTGTGCCAGTTTCTGCTGTACAACAAAGTGCATCAGCTATATTTATACATATATCCCCATATCCCCTCCCTCCCGTGACTCCTTCCCACCCTCCCTACCCCACCTCTCTAAGTCATCACCCATTGTTGAGTTGATCTCCCTGTGTTATGCAGCAGCTTCCCACTAGCTATCTGTTTTACTTTTGGTAGTGTATATATATCCCTTCTTTTGACTGCTGTCTTCACCCATGTGTTGACCCTAATGAATGAGGTTCAACTCATGACCAGACTCTCCTGGAGCAAAGGGGGCTTAAATAATGTTAGTGAGGTTTCTCTTGTTTTGAGATATATGGTGAGAGAGGTTAATTGGGTGCCTTCAGATCTTTTATGCAAGAAGAAGGGCATGTGGGGGATGTAGCAGAAAGGAAAGTAGGAGATTCTGGCCAGGATAGAGGTTGTGCTTCCTGTTTCCTCTGCCTGATTTGCGTCATTCCAGAAGCCAGGTGGTTGGAGGAGGGGAGGAGTAAAATTTGGAGTCTTTGGTGGACTGCACTTTTCATTAGGCTGGGCTTTCTCATGCCAGCTCAGCTCCAGGCATTGGGCAAAAGTTTCTAACCTGAAGGCTCTGCATACCCAGCCAGAAGCCAGTCCCCCAAAAGTCTGGCTTTAGAGTGGTTGGGTCAGTTCTAGCAGCTGGTGAGCTCTGCTCTTACTACTCTGAGCTCATAGCCTCTGGGTGTCTGGGATCTTCTTGGTACCCACTCTATACTGTGACATTTTCCTAACCTCAGCCTTGTTGGCAGACAGGCAGCTGGGCTTCTGCCTGTATGTCCTTAACATGAGAGTTTTGGCTGAGCCGGAAAGCCCTGTTGAAAGACCTCTTTCCCCTTCAAGTCGTGTCTGGGTTTTGGTCTAAATAGATGGACGATTGAAATGGATGCTGCAGAAAAACGTCCAATGACAACGAGCCATGAGCCCTTCTCATGAAGAGTGGAAGTGCTAAACATTAACCTCTGCGGATGCCGAGGCTCTGTTGCAGAGTTTAATATGCAATTAATGTAAGCGTTTCTCCATTTATTCAGCAAGCCTTTGTGGACCCCTGACCAAAGCAAGCAAGTAATGATAGACATTTATTGAACACTTCTCATAGGCCAGTGAGGACCACGAGATTCTGTGTATTTTATCTCTTGGAGTCCTCTGTCAAATTTGAGGGTGGTACTTCCAATATACTTTTTGGGCATAAAATAACTGAAACTTAGAAGAGATGGACACCGGCTAAAGGTCGTTGAGCCACAGCTAGTGGCGGTACTGAATACTAGGGATGTGAGAGAAAATCAGAAAAGGCCACTGGTTTTCTTTCACCCTTAGATGAATGCAAAGAGGCAGACTTTAGACAAACACTTAGACAACTACAAAAGTGATAAAGGCATTGAAAGCAAAGTCCAGTACGAGGATTTTGTTGTTGAGGACCTTGCCTGTTCTTTTTTGGATGGGGTTTGGTCAGGGAAGGCTTCTATAGGGCAAAGTCATTGTAGCCTAAGAACGTGCCCCATCTGAAAATACATGCTTGGGTTCTACCGTTGGTTTGTACCTGTTCTTCTCTGGAAGCTGTGACTGGGGTGGGTGGACAGGTCACCTGTCTTTGTTCTCACTTGCTGAATGCCCCATCTTCCCCTTGTCTCACCTCCTCTCTGGTCCCTCTTGTTCCTCACCAGACAGTGTGGACCTGCCATGCCCACTTCTGTTTGCAGAATGTCTCTGTCTGGGCATCTGCACATTATCCATGGTACCTTTGGAATCAGGTCCCTGTCAGCTGATGTCTCAGGACAGTGGCTCCCCCTGGGTGGCCTGCAGTTCACTCCAGCCACAGCCACAGTGTTTCTGCAGCTTGAGTGTTCTTCTCTTGGGCTTGGCTCCTGCCTCCGTCCCTTGGAGACAGTTGCATTTTGCTGTTTTTGGTGAGAATAATGCCTTCTCAGATGAAATGTGCTAAAGAAGGGTCACTTTGGTGTGGCCTCTTTCATGTCACTCCCTGGATTGTGCCTTGTAACGTTCAGGTACAGGAGCCCCGGAAGGCTGTTTGACCATGTCACGCCCAATATCATGTGGCCTCCCCTTCATGATAGCCACAGGAGCTTTTTTGATTTCGGCATAATTTTCTACTTGGAGGATGTTCCCATTTTACTAACACTTCCTCCCCTTACCGCAGGGAGTTCAGGGCCAAGTAGGGCACGTGAGAGTGGCCCGTGAAGTTTAAGTCCCATCTCTTTTTTCCTGGCTTTTCAGGGAGTAACATCCTCAAAGGGTGTTTTAGGAAGAGTGATCTGGGGCTCAGAAGGACTGGTCTGTACAAACATGAAGCATGGAGACTGGTTAAGAAGCCATCACATCCATGTTATTGCAAATGGCACTATTGCATTCTTTTTTAGGACTGTTGATGGACACTTAGGTTGCTTCCTTATCTTGGCTATTGTAAATAGTGCTGCTGTGAAGATTGGGGTACATGTATCTTTTCAAAGTAGAGTTTTCATCTTTTCCAGATGTATGTATGTCCAGGAGTGGGATTGCTGTACCATATGGTGACTAATTTTAGTCTTTGGAGGAACCTCCATACTGTTCTCCATAGTGACCGCACCAGTTTACATTCCCACCAGCAGTGTAGAGGGGTTCCCTTTGCAGAGAAAGACAAATATCATATGATATCACTTATTTGTAGAATCTAAAAAAAAAATGATACAGACGAACTTATTTACAAAACAGAAGTAGACTCACAGACATAGAAAACAAACTTATGGTTACCCAAGGGGAGAGGCGAGGGATAAATTGGGAGTTTGGGAGTAACACACACACACTACTCTATGTAAAATAAACACTAAGAGCCTGCTGTGTAGCCCAGGGAACTATAGATATAACGGAGTCACTTTGCTGGACATCTAAAACTAACACAGTGTTGTAAATCAACTATACTTCTATAAAAATATTAAAAGAAGGAAACCATCATAGTCCAACTAGGTTGGAAGTTGGGAGAATGAAAGGAAGAATTGGATGTGAGATACACTATGAATAGGAACATTGGCAGGACTTGACCCATTGGATATATGTTTTGAAAAGGGTATAGGAAGATGCAGGATGGTTGCAGGGCTTCTCGACTACCATCTACCTTTTATAGAAAAGGAGAGTCAAAGGAGGCAGATCGAAGCTACTATTTATTGAGCATCTGAGATGGGCCAGGCACTATGCCAAGTCATTTGCAGGATTACGTCTTTCAATCTTAACAGTACTTTAGAATTCTTTGGGTCATTGTCTTATTTTACTGACGAGGGAACCGAGGCTCTGAGAGTTTAGGCTGTTCCGATCTGAGTGGGCTTTGAAGCTCTTTTCTGAACTTTCATTTTGCTGAAGACCAGGCTTACCTAGAAATACAGACAACATTTGTGGAATTTAATGAAGGCGAGGTGGAATCCCACAACAGAAATCCTACTATTTTTGTAGTGAAATGTACCCAACTTCAAGAGAAGATAAAACCGTAGGGGGTGGAGTCTTCTTTTTCTGAGCAGCCTTATGGCTCTCTGGACTCTACCTAAGGGGGTTGTACATCAGGTTCTGGTCCCCTTGTGTCTGAGCTAGATGTGAACTTGTCCTTTGACCCGAGGGCAGGTGTCACATATGTTTTTGCATCTCTTGTATACCTAACACATTGTAGATGCTCAATGGAGTAAACAATCTCCCTTCCCCCATTAAACTTCATCTCTAATTTGTATATCTCGTCTGTCTTCAGGAACCCACTTTAACCTTTCGTGTTGCTTCCCTAATCATTCCAACTCATCCCTTTTTCTTATTCTTCAAATACATGTCCTCTTCGCCTTGGTTGTGGCTATGTGAATAGATCCCATTTCTCCAGTGGGCTTGTGACCTCTTTGACAAGGTCAGAGGCTGATATCTGACCATTTTACGTCCCCCATGGTATCTGGCATGATGCCCCAGGTCCAGAGCTGGTACAGTATGACACACAAAGCATGCATTTCAGAGGCAGAGGAGCCTAGACTCAAATCTTGGCTCCATGTTCTGTAGATAGATGAACTTGGGCATGGTGCTTGAATGACTTTCAGCCTCAGTATCCTCAGTGGTAGACTTCAGGTAATAAGTACTGTCTCCTGAGAAGGACTGTCTCCTGAATTTTTAGGATTAAATCGGATAACTGTATGTAAAAGGTCTGATGCCAAGTATGACATGCTGACATACAGTAGACACTCAGTACATGGTAGTATATTCTTGCCCATTGCCCATCAAAGAGTGACATGAGTAGCGGTGTTGAGAGGGGAGGTAATTTGCTTTACCTTTATCTCTTTGTCCAACAAGTCTTCCCTGAGTGGATAATAAAATGCTCAGTGAGTTTTTGTTGGATAGATGGATGGATGGATAGAAGGTAAAGTGAAATATCTCCCTTCTCAGCACTCTGTCACTCTCTGTGACTTTATCCTGCCTTTTTTATTCACAGCCCTTATTTCTACATGACATGTTGTTATTCATTAATGATAATCATGTGTCCATGTATTTGTTTATTACCTTTTTCTCTCAATAAAGTGTAAGCCTTTTGAAAGCCAGAACATTAGCTGATTCACCAGGATAGCCCCAGCTCTTTGTGGAGAACATAGCTCATAATACGCAGCAAGTAAATATTTGATGAGTGGATGAAAATTGAATCGATCGATTGATTTCTGTTTGATTTAGTGAACCCTGTCTCAGCACCAGCTTTGAGCCAGATGCTGAGATAGTTGCTGAATACAGAGAGGAACAAGACAGACCCTGCTCTCAAGAAGGAAGGGAGAAGAGGAGACAATTTAAGGGGAAAATAGACAAGCTTCCATTCCCAAGTCAGACAGGGAAGCTGTGTCCAGCTTTTCTCAATTTCTGAGTTAGTGTTGGTGGAAGCACAGGCTGAATGGAAGGAGTAGAAATAAGCAACATCTGGAGTGAAAGCTGTAGGTTTTTGGAGTCACATTCTACTCTGGAATTGGCTCCCCTCCCTCACCCCCCAGGAGCCTGGAAGGTCTCTTGTGCCTGGTAGGAGAAATTGACGTCCCATTGAAACTGATGAAATATTTAAGCATTTGCCATCAGAGTATGCTAAGCATTGCCATTTGGGGAAAACGCACTTAATAGGAGGCCCTGACCCATGCGAGTGTGTGTGAGAGCTGGTTGGTGTGTCTCTTCTTTCTATGGATTATACAGAAACCAGTGCCAGTGAAGGGGGCAAGTGAGTTGATAAAAGCATCTCTGGAGAACGAGTACTAAATGGCTTCTTCACTGCTCACCTCTCAAAGAACCTTCTGTTTAAACTGCCGGCAGTAAGTGCAGGTTAGACCTGTGAAGTTATTATAAATGCCGTTCTTAAGCCTTAGAACTTTAGTTTTTAATTGGTTTCTTTTTTTTCCCTCCTCCAAACTACTAATGCAATAGGAAGAATGAAATTTTGTAATTTCTTAAGACACAGGAACTATTGAGAGAGAGAACAAAGAGGCTATTGAAACACTATAGACTTTCCCTAAAACCCAAACCAGGCAGAACCCCTTACCTCCTTTCACTGCACAATGGAGCCCTCTCTAAGGAGCGTGGGGGAGGGGACTTAGGCTGGAAATACCCAGTACAACATGTTATTGAATAAGAAATAGGCTGCTGGAAAGAGGAAAGGAAAGGCTATTCCTGACATGGCAAAATGCGGAGAGCCAGAGATGTAATGTTCTTACTGAGCTCATTCTTTTTCGGGGCCTTTTTCTGCTCCTCTCCTGTGCTGCCAGCAATTTAAGGTCTAACCATTTTATGACTGAGGCTTAAAAAAAGTCAGTGAATGTTTTAAACAGCTTTTCTTAGAGGGCACTGTGATGAAGTGTGAAGAGTCATAAAGAACCAAGTGCAGAGCCCAGCTGTGCAAGGATAGGGAGGAAATTTGTGCTTCAGTGGAAAGCTGTGATTGTCTAGGCCCTTCATGCTAGAGGACACCCCCTCCGGGTTACCTGATTTTGATTTTATGGAATCTATTTTATAGGTTGTAGACACCTGATAGATACGCGCACACTGTCCCATCAGGAGGAGGTTCTGGTGACCCACGCAACCTCCCCCAAATAATTTTACCTCCATTTGCACGTCTGAGTATTTCTTGTTTGGATGTAGTGGTTCTTTGGGTTTTCTTTTGAAACAGTTATAATATCTTCCTAATCTTCATTGATTAGTGATAGAATAAAATAAATTACTGATGGAATAAAGTCATCACATGTTCATTTTATATCTGTATGAGAGTCATGATTTTACATTTTTGGATTATCTTTTAACACTAGTTTACTCCGATATTCTAAGTAGCTTAACTTCTGGATCTCAACGTCTTCATCTAAAGAATTGGAATAATCATACAGAGTAAAATCGTCACAAATTTTATCAAGGGTTTTGCCATTCATGGCCCCATTTGGTACTGATAGATGAATAATATTTAGCAATTAATTTTAGCTGTTATGGATGGTGAATGGGATAATGTCTGTGAAAACACTTTTATCAAGTGTGATTCATTAAGTATGATTCAGATGCTAGCTAGTGCTATTATCATTGGCATCAAATGAAGATTTAAGGTTTGCTTTTAACTCTGAAAACTTATGATTTGGAGAGGAGAGGACATTTTCCTGGTGGCTCCAGAAGCTAAACAGGGGCTAATGGAGAGACATTGTAGAATCCAATTTTGGTGAAGGTCTCCTCCACCAGCAGTAGTGATCGCATGGGCTGCCTCATGGGGTGGTGAGGTTCCCATCAGTGAAAGTAGGCTGGCAGAGACTCGGTTGCTCATGGTAACTGTCGCACTAAAGAGAGTCCCAGACTTGGCCCCCATTTCTGAGAAGCTTAATGTAGAGAGGGCACATATGGGGATGATGACCTCAGGCTACAGCCAGGGAACCCAAGAGCCACAGCCCTATGATCCCTAGAGACTCCGTGAGCCCCGTGCCTGTGGGTGCATGTGGATAACATAGCAGCAGTGCCTGGAGGAGTGCCGGGCACACAATAGATGTGCTTACCTTGAATGTTGGCTTTCGATAATCTGTCCTCTTGGGTAATCTGTTGCATCGTTTACCTATACGCTAAGACATGGCATTTTTCTACAGCATCATGATATGCAGAGATGACCTGGAGAGCTGGAATTCCCACTGTACAGGTTTGGGCTGCTGCCTGAGTCCGTGCCTTCTGAAGGGCTGGGCAATTGGCAGGTAAAGGGAGAAACTGAGGCCAAGGGTACTGTGTGAAGCATGCCAGACCACCCGGGTCAAGCTGAGCTCCCTCTCAGGGGCTCTGACTCCAGGTCTGAAGGTCTCCCTTGTTTTCTGCCACATCCCAGACAGCTTGTGACCTTCACTTCTAACCCACCCTTCCCTCAACCTTCAGTTCTGTTCTTCTAGTTATTGGGCCAAAGCCTTGGAGCTGTTGCTGATTTCTTTTCTGTCACACTCGCCATTCAACACATCAGCAAATCCTTGGCTGTACCTCCAAATATATATATGCGTGTATATATATCCATCCAGAACCTAACCTTCTCATCTCTGCTGCTACCGCCCTGGCTTAATCCATTATCAGCTCTCATCTGGATTAGAACAGAAGCTCCCTAACTCATCTCCCTCTTTCTGCCCGTGTCACCCTTTTCAAATTTGTTTCTCATCCACTAATCAGAGGAGGCCTGTTAAGCTATAAGATATTTTATGTCACTCCTCTGCCCCAAGCTCCAGGGATTCCTCAGCTCGTTCAAAGGAAAAGCCAAAATTCTCACAAATGTCTCTAAGGTTTTATGTGGTCTGCGCCTCACACCCCTGTTGTCTTATTCTTACTCTCTCGTTCTCTTTCACTTAGGCCACCCCATCCACACTGGCTTATACTCCTGCCTCAGGACCTTTGCACCTACAGCTTCTGGAATGCTCTTCTCTCAGATAGCCAGGTGGCTTATTCCCTGGTCTGTTTCATGATTTTTCTCAAATGTCACCTTCTCACGGGGCACTTTGCTACATGCTATGTGTCTCAGCCCACACCTCTCACCCCTTCCCTGCTTCGTTTTCCCCATAGCCATTAGCTCCATCCAGCACGTTACATATCTTGTTTACTGTCTTTCTCTTTCCATTCAAATATAAGCTCCCGAGGACAGGGATTTTTGTTTTGTTTACTTCTGCATTTGTTCATCTACCATTTAGAACAGTGCTGACAGGGATATTTGACACAGTTTCAGGCCCAGCAAACTGTGTTAGCCAGGCCATAATAAGAGAGGTGAATTCTCAGTACCTTCAGACACTGCTCAAGGCAGAGGCATAAGCGATGCTTGTTCGATAATGCAGAGGTGTGTCTCTGCCTGGAAGGCTGTCTGGTGTTTATAGGAAGCTGAAAGTTAGGCACAGGAGAAAAATGAGTTCCAGACTGTTGCACTTATTTTTCAGATAACATCATAGTCTCTGAAAAATTGCATAGGATGTTGAGCTGATAGGGAATTCACCAGGATCGTATATGGCTCACTGGGCTTGTATTGTGGTGGAGAAAAATCATCGTGTCAGGTTGGGGAGACGACAGTCACATCTCCTCAGCTGGCAGGTGATCGATGTCCGAGGACAGGCTGAAGACGTGGCTGCATCCTTCTTCTCACTTGAAGCTGCTGCTTTGCATGTTAAAGTAAATCTGTGGAACACAGGGTGCTTTGACGGAACTGTGTGAGGCTCACCCCATTGGCGGCACAGATGGAAAGCTTTGAGATACGCACTTGGAAATTCAGAGAGCACCTTGTCTGTCATTGGTCATGGCTAAAAACTCGGAGGAAAATACAGTGTCACATGGAAGGGTTTGGGGGAGGTGAGCTGAGTCACTCAATCAGTCAGCCAACCAGCAAACACCTACTGAATGCCTATTTTGTGCCCAGAACCATGCTTAGTGATGGGAAAATATAGTTCAAAAAGACTCAATCCCTGTTTTCAAGGAGTTCATGGAATCATAGTGGGCAAGACACATGTAAACATAAAAATATTGCACTATAGTGAAATGAGGGCTCAGGCTCTGTGGGAGGCCAAAGAGAGGGGAGCAGTTGGTCCTATACACAGGGAATGGGGAAGGAGAAAAGGAAGGTTTTTCTGAGCAGGCAAATAAACTTAGTTGGTAAGTGGTAGGATGAGGATCTAGGGAAGCTGAGGGCAGTCTAGATTGAAGGACCAGCCTGTGCAAAGGCCTGCAGGTTGGAGTTAGCTTGTCTGGGTTTGGGAATTGAAAAGTTCGTCAAGGCAGACACACACAAGGCAGGAAAGAGGACAGAGGGATGGGCGAAGCTGGTCTGGGATGGCCTGTGGGCCAGGCCAAAGCTTCGATTCTGTTCTAAGGCCAACAGGGAGCCCAGGTAGGGTCTCCAAAGACATGGCCTCATCAGATTTGGAGTCTGGAAAGATTGCTCTGAGGTTGCATTTGGAGGGGATGTTGGGAGAGCAGGGGGCAGATAGACCAACGAGAGCAGAGGTGAGAATATTTGTTTCTGTGCTGCTCTGAACCACACATATTATTTGCCTTTCTGTGTTTTCCTCCTTTTGGATTAAGTGCAGCCATCACCAAGTGGCATACCTGTTCGGGAGGTAATTCAGGTGGAAGTAGTCATTTCAGAAGTAAGCGAGGTGTCTAGGGCAGACAGGATTTTCAGGATCCTTCCCCAAGAACATGGTGAAGTCCTCACTCAAGGGTGGGCTGGCAGTGGAGTGACCAGGTTGCCTGAATGCAGGACTTTTGGTGCTAAAATCAGGACTGTCCTGGGCAAACTGGGGCACATTGGTCACCCGAGTCCGCAGGTGCCTCTGACCAGGCTGCCTGATGTGGGGAACACAGTCCCCCCACCGCGTTTGCCCCCTACCTCCCTTCTCAGCCAGACCTTCGGATACCACCCTGTTCTGAAATTTTGAGCTTCTTTGCCTGCATCCCATTGTAGTCCCCTGACATTGTTGTCGCAGATATGCACTGGCCACTTCTAAAGACCTGTGCCTTCACCTGCTGCCTCAGCTGAAGGTGGTCCTTTTGTCCAGACCAGACACACACCCCACTGGGAGGTGCCCCTCATCCAAGACCCTCATGTGGGGAGCCTAGATCTCCCCCAGACTCACTTCTAGCCTTGGGCCTAGCTTGCAGCCTCCATCTTCTGCTCCCCAGGAAGTGAGCCCTGCTTTTCCTCAGCCCCAGGCTTCTCACAGGCTCTGAGTTCCCGGAGTCGCCCATCCCTGGTTTGCCTCTCTGTTGCGGGTTTCTTACTCTCTGAGAGGATGGACTCAGTAGGACTTGTGCCCAAATCAGGCCTGCATGTGGCATCCAGGGGACCAGGAAGCTACAGGGACCTCAGACAGTAGTTCCCAAGCTGCAGGTGAGAATTGGGAGGAGTGCCTTCAGGAACAGTGTTCACAGGATGAGTCTTGAGTGCTGTATAGCTGTGGTGGAAACCACTGGACGCAACCTTCACCCTGTGCATTCCAAGGCCACTTGTACCAGCATTTTGTCTGCCCTGGCCGCACCCTTCCCCCAGCCCCCGCCCCAAATCGGTGTCCCCTGCTAAATACTGTTACTTGGCTCTGTGCGTGCCCACTTTCCAATTAAAGGAAAAATTATTCCACACATGTTTACTGAGTGCCTGTGCTGTGTTCTGTCAGCTAATTCCCACCCAATGTGGAGGTTTCCTCTCCACAGCACATGTCAGTGATGCTGTTCCCTTCCCCCTCCTCCCTTTCCCCTCCTGGAGCCAGTGCAGGAGGGTCTCCATCATTCCATGCACAGCAGTCTCCTGTGCTCTCTCTCCCCATCCAGGTTCCATTTCTCTTCTGAGGCACCTTGAAAACCCCTCAGCTTTTAGGAAGCAGTGACTCCTACCTTTTGGAGTCTGCTTGCCTTAGTCTGTTTGGATGCCTTCTGAAGGCTAGAAGTCATAGATCAAGATCTGGCACAGTTGGTTTCTGGTGATGACTCTCTTCGTGATTTGCAGATGGCAGCCTTCTCACTATGTCCTCACAAGGCCAGGAAATGGGGTGGTTGAGTACTCTTTGGTGTCTCTTCTTATAAGGACACTAGTCCTATTGGATCAGGGCCCCATCCTTATGATCTCATTTATCCTTCATTACCTCTCGAAGTCCTTTCTCCAAATACAGTCACACTGGGGGTTAGAGCTTCAACATATTAATGGGTGGGGGGCACAGTTCAGTCCACAGCGCTGTTCTTTCCTTTGTCTGACTCCTTACCCCCACTTCTGGTTGGAGGGCTTGGCACCCTGAGTGATGCACCAGCAGGGTTGTTGATGGTAGGGGCTGGGGGAGGGCAGACTGCTACAAACAGCATAAAGATGAGGAGATTTTAAAAAAAGTTTTTATATTCTAGATGTTAGGCACAGCCATTATCATAAGCTCAGCTCATTTATCTGGCAGCTGTATCATGCCATTGACTAGAAGGAACATTTTGTAGCTGTGGTGCAAGCTTTGTTTCATGGGAGAGAAGGCCAGTCCTAGGAATTGTCTACGAGGATAGAGGAATTGGGGCAGTTACATAGGACATTACTGGTACCCATCACATTGCTGGGGCTCTCAGGAGAGTTTTGTTAAATGAATGATATGGGGCCAAGTACAGGGAGATGATTCTTAAACTTTTCCCAAGTGACTGCTTCCTTAAATGGGTACCAAGCATGCTGATGGCTGCAGCCTAGAGCCAGGTTCCATAGTTTGAGGACCATTTGCAGTCAGATCAGGCACTGATGGGACACAGAACTGGCAGTAATGAGTTACAGGACCATTCCAATACCCATTTACTAATCAATAGTGGAGGAGAAATTTTAAGTACTTAAATTGTTGCCATGGCAACTCCTAATCCTTAAGCGTCTACTCAGGAATGGGTTCTTGAGGCATCTTCTCTGACGTGTGCTTACTAGGGCTGAGAACACTTGTATTCCTACAAACATCAGGCAAGATATTATCTGATAGAGTTGATTTAAGGGGAAAAGAATGTCCCCATCCTTTGGCTCTGAGGACTGTGAGAGAAAGGAAAGCCTTGCCTGAAGTAGAATTTGGGCTGTGTTAAGTCCAAGCATTCTCTCTCCTAAGCTTGCTTTTTTTTTTTAAACTTTTTTATTGAAAAAAAATTTTTTAGGAAGACAGGTGATTAGTGTTACATTTGGTGTACTTTCTTCCTGTCTTTTTTTAATACTCATATTTATGCATTTGTATACTTTATATATTTTTTATTTTTTAAAATAAATATTCCTTGGATATCAGGTTGTGTTTCTTTTTTTAAATTAATTAATTAATTAATTAATTAATTAATTGGCTCTGTTGCGTTTTCATTGCTGCTGCGTCGGCCGTCTCTAGTTGCGGAGAGCAGAGACCACTCTTTGCTGCGGTGTGCAGACCTCTCATTGCAGTGGCCTCTCCTGTTGTGGAGCATGGGCTCTAGACATGTGGGCTTCTGTAGTAGTGGCACATGAGGTCAGTAGTTGTGGCTCACGGGCTCTAGAGTGCAGGCTCAGTAGTTGTGGCTCATGGGCCTAGTTGCTCCTCAGCATGTGGAATCCTCCTGGACCAGGGCTCAAACTTGAGTCCCCTACATTGGCAGGTGGATTCTTAACCACTGCGCCACCAGGGAAGCCTTGCATTTGTATATTTTAAACACAGTTGTAATAATTATGTATGTGATAATTATTTTATAGTTTATTTCACGTTCTGCTTTATTACTTAATATTTTATCACATGTTCCCCCACTTTGGGTTATTTGGAACTTGAAATTATTGGTAACAGCGTGCCCTTCAGCTGCTTGAGTTGACCATGCATATTCATCCAGTATCCTATTTCTGAACACTTCTGAATTCCTTTGCATTGGTATGAATAACGCTTTCCTGAGTATCCTTGCCTGCAAGTCATAGAATACCTTCCTAGGAGAGAACTACTTGATCCAGCCTGTGTCCCAAGCTTCCTTCCAGGAATGTGGTAGCAACTTAGACACTGGATGGCAGTAACTCTTCCACTGCCATCTTGCCAAATTGATGGGCAAAGCAAAAAAGAGCACAGTGATATATTCTGTTCTCCTGGACATTTTGTTATTTTAGTATTTCCAGCTTAGAGTTATCCAAAGTCACTGATGGGAAAGATGTTAGATATGAAAAGAATTGAAAGATATGACAAGGTCAGTCCTTGGAGAAGGAATGTCTTTCTCTTCCATGTTGCGGCAAATGGGGAGAGGCTTTTGTGTTGAGTGGCAGTACCTGCCCTGGAATGGTTGTGGAATAGATGTTTCTCACCTGGAGAAGAGATGGTGGTAGGGATGGGTAGAGGCCTTGGTACCTGATACATGGGAGTTAATGCCACAGCGGAGGCCTTGAAGCCACTGTCACATGCTGTCTCTTAGCTGGCTGAAGGCCATTGCTCTGACACCTGCTTCCTGCCCCGCTGACCTCTTCTTGGCCCCCTGGGCAGCCGTGCCCACACTCCTGCCCTACCCATCAGACACACCATGGCAGGACAGCCCCACAGTCCCTGCTATCATCCCTCCACCTTGTCACTTTCACAGGACATACACCAGATGCACAGGTTCTGTGGCAGGAGGACAGGTGCACCCCAGGGGTTCCCTCCTCCTCCTGCCTGATTCCTGTCCATTTCATCCACCCCACAGCTCACGGCTGCAGGTGCCGGGGCTCCCCAGACAGCTGCAGTCATCCGCAACCTGTCTGGACTGTGTCCTCCTGTTCCCTCCCTCTGCCCCTCTCTGGGCATCTCCGAGGGCCGCCTTGCTGGGAGCAGCTGTTGATTCAGATTTTCATCAGGACTTTGATAATTAAAACTTGAAGCTCTTCAGGCATTTGCGTTCCATTACATTGAAGGAGCAGCTGTTTAAATTTGGGGCAGGGAACCAGAGCCTTGTGCAATGGGCTTGGGTTTAGATTAATCAAGTCTGTAGATTCAGTCCCCTTCTCATCATCCAGATAGAGGCTTTGGGAACGCAAACCCCTGTCCTCTGCCCCTGTCCCCATTTATATAAACAACTGCCATGTTCCAGGCAGTGTGCTTTGCTGCTTATGGCTAACAGCATGCAGCTTGGAGGCAGACTGTATGGGTTCAGGTCCCAGCTCTGCCTTTTACTGGCTGTGTGACCTTGAGCAAGTTACTTAACCTCTCCGTCAAATGAGAGCACTCTAGTGATGATTCGAGGATGGAGTGACATGCACAGAGGCCTGAGCACAGCATAAATGCCTAGTGTTTTAGATGATTAGATGCCTACTAGAATTTTATTTAATGCCCCTGGCAGCTCAGTTCACCATATCATACAGGTTTACAGAAGAGGAAACAGAACCCCGTGGGGGTGAAGTCGCGGATGCGGGCACTTGGAGGTGGTGAGTGGGGCATGGCTTTGGGCCTTGGTCTGCTGGACTGCAGGCACGGGTCCATCATGCCGCGTGCCTGGCTCCCTCACCCTCTTCTTCCCCTGCCATCTTGGTGCATTTGTTCCTTTGCTCAACTTAGGAGGCAGTGGCTTCAGCTCTGGGACTTGCCATACCCTACCCCATTTCTGGGGGCAAGTAGGAAGTCCTGGATGAATGGGGTTTCTTCTTCCCGCCGTCTTATTGCAGACCTCCAACCATTTCAAGAGCAACGTGAAAACACCACCTGTGCATCATAACCCAAGTTATTTTAGCTTCCAGGGCTGTTGGGACCTTGGATGAGCATGTGTGTGTGTGTGTGTGAGAGTGTGAGTGCACGCACATGCAGACAGACATGTGTACACACGTGTGCGTGCACCAGCAGACAGACATCCCTTCCCTGGTATTAACAGTCTCTGGGTGGCCTGAAGCAGGAGTTGTGATCATCGTGCTCCGAGTGGTTGTTCCATCAGTAATAATAGCGCTGGTGTCGGCAGCAGCTGTCATCCTTTCCTAGGAACACATTGTAAGCCTGGCTGCCACCCTGCTGGGGTTTGACATACATTGTTTAATTCCATTCCCACAACAATTCTGCAGGTAAGTATGATTTCCTCTGTAGTGAAGAGGAAGAAACGAGACACGTGGAGATTCAGAGGCAGGCCCCGGGACACACAAGGAGGACGTGTGAGGCTGCGTCAACCCGGGAGCCTTTGCTTATCGCGTGGGTTCTGACACACCCGGTGAATTCTCTGCTTGGGGATGTCATTCCATTGGGGTGCACAGCCGGAGTCCAGGCCCAAGGTTCCCTGGGAAGTGCTTCCAGTGGGAGATTTCTATCCCCCTCGAATCATGTGTTTCTAGATCCCTTAGTTGATGCTATAAACTCCTTAAAAACACCACGTGCAGGGAAATGAATTGCAGTAAGAGTAGTTCTGAAACAATATTTATTCTTTGCTACCTGAACCTGATGGTTAGTGGAGAGGAGCCTGGAGTGGGGTCCAGGCTATCACAGCTCATTGCTGGGGTCTGTGACCTGGGCAAGAGCTGTGCCTGGGTATCCATGTAGGTCCAGGAAGTGAGGAGAAGAGCGGTGGGGAGGGACCCAGGGGTGGGGAGTCATGTGGGTTCATCAGCTCAGGCTTGATCAGAGAGGGAGGGCAGACCAGAAATGGTCCGTTGGGCAGGTGCAAAAGCCACATCATGGAGACGACAGGGTCTGAAGGAGGCACGTTGCCTGCTGGAGGTCAGGTTCACAGGCTGGCCGGATCTGCTGGTGCAGCCCCAGGGGTCAGCGGGCATCACGCTAGCCAGACGTCCTGTCCCCCACCCACCACGAGTTACCACGAGCGGAGATAGCCCATCTGAAACACGTAGCTGGTGGAGTCTCCTTCCCCGTTAGAGGAGTCTTCTGGAAGAATATTGGAGTCAAGTAATTGAAAGCTTTGGGATAACAGGTTGTCTGATGTTGGGAATCTACAAAAAGACTGTAGAAGTTACGAGTACCTGGTACCCACATGCAGCTGACCACCCCTCATCAGTGTTTGGGAGAAGCGGGAATTAAGCCTTCCTTTCCTCAGCTGCTCTGTTCTTATTAAAGTGGGACCCCTAGAGCAGAGGCAGCAGCATCACCCGGGAACTTAGCAGAAATTCAGGCTCTCAGGCCCCACCCTCAAACCTGCTGAATCAGAAGCAAAGCAAGTTGTGATTCTCCAGGGGATTCTGGTTTACCCTCAGATCTGAAAACCACTACCTTGGGCCGATGACAGCCAAATTATGGCATGTGGTGGTTCGTGAAGTTTTAGGTAGTGTGTGGACTGGGCATTCCAGCGCATTGAATTACACGGAAAAAACTCCTCTCTTTTCATTTCTTGTACTATTCTTCCCCTGCACGGAGGACCTCTCAGTTAAGGGATGTCTGTCATGCCCTGCCCTACGGACACTTACTAATGCCCTTTTTTATCTAGAAGAAAGCAGCTCTCTGTATCAGAAACCTAGGTGAGCAAGAGGAGCTAGCCAATATTTACTTACGGTTTTAGGGTTTCTGTTAATTTTGCTTTTGGCCTCATTATGTGTTTATGGCAAATGAGAATGAGCTTCTATTTTTGGTAGTGCTATGGGGTTTCTTTTTAAAGGAAGTTTAGAAAAAGTGAGTCATTAAAAAGTATTCACTAAATATTAGTACAGGTGGTACTAAGATTTGTCAGAACCCGTGCTGGAGGCATGGAAGCGTTGAGGAGGCTTACTTCGAAGCCAGCAGTGCCGCAGAGACTGGGCTTATGGCTCTGGCAATGAGCTCAGGGGTTGATTCTCACCGTTTTTTGCACTGTCTTCATCTTGGAGGGTACTTTTCTCTTCTGAAAGGCAGCACGATGTGGCCACAGTGATTCTCATGTTATGCACAGGGAATCACCTGCATTGGATTTGCCTGGGAGGCTCTTTAAAAAGTAAGGATAGAGCTTCCCTGGTGGCGTAGTGGTTAAGAATCCACCTGCCAATGCAGGGGACATGGGTTTGATCCCTGGGCAGGGAAGATCCCACATGCCACAGAGCAGCTAAGCCCGTGCACCACAACTACTGAGTCTGCGCTCTAGAGCCCGGGAGCCACAACTATTGAGCCCTTGCGCCTAGAGTTCATGCTCCACAACAAGAGAAGCCACCACAATTGAGAAACCAGCGCACCGCAATGAAGAATAGCCCCTGCTCACCACAACTAGAGAAAGCCCGTGCGCAGCAACGAAGACCCAACGCAGCCAAAAATATAAAATAAATAAATAATAAAATAAATCTTAAAAAAAAAAAAGTAAGGATGCTTTGGGCTCACCCTTGAACTATTGAATGAGGATTCTGGCACACAACCTGGGAATCTGCATTGAACAAGCTCCCAGGAGATTCAGGTGGCCAATAAAGTTTGAGAGTCACAGGTGAGGTTGAGAGAACACAGATTTGTGAATTCAGCAACCTGTGTTCGCATCTCCACTCAGCCTCGTCAACTCACCTAACCTCTTAGAACCCCATTTCCTTATGTGTAAAGCGAGGTGAGCAGTAATTGTTTTTCAGGATTGGCGTGAGACTCAGGCAGTTTACCAGCTGTGATGGTCTCTGCCCATAGTAGCTGTTTTCTGTGAGTTGAGTTTTCTTCACCTTGAGGATGTAATTCAAAGCTATTTCATTTACCCTAAACCATCCTGGCAAAGACGTTAAGATGTTTGTGTGGGGGTTAGGACAGGTTTGGTTCTTCTTGCCAGGTTTGCTCCTCCTGTAGGTGTGCTTTTGCATATCAAAAAAAAATTATTTTCCCTGAAGTGTGGCTTCAGATACTAGTGAACGCTGCATGTACCCTGTGTGTCAGACCATGGCTGCTTCTGTTACCAGAATGGAGGGCTGTTTTACACGGAAATGCTGTGGCCTTCTTCAGCTAGCTGTGTGCTGTTTTAACCCTAGAGATCTTCCAGGGCTTTGCAGCACAAGCTGTAATTGAAAAAAAAAAAATTGGAGGGTTAAAAGTCAGGTTTAACGTGGTATTAATGAGAATTCTTTCGCAGGTCCAAAGCTTGCATCTGAATGCACCATCCAGTTTGAAATGGGTAGGGGAATTGCAACACTGGACACTGCTGGCCCAAGGGAACCCTGGGCATCCCTCAGCCTGTGAAGTGTCCTCTGGCTCAGCAGTGCACGCGGGGACCAGGGATTGGTGCCAGGGTTTTGGGCTCTTTCAAGTTCTTGTTGTGCGACCTTGGTAAATTATCTACCCTCTCCAGGCTTTGGTTTTCTCAAAAGCAAAATGGGGATAATAAGAACTTGCCTTCTGGGGCTGTTAGGGGATGGACTGAGAAGAGATTTGTGAACGGTGTGTTGTCACCTAGACGGTGATATGCGAGCCTTGTCTGCCCATCTGTCACCTGAAAATTTACTTGCAGACATTTTCTGTCTGTCAGGAAGCCTTCATTCAGTGTTAATCCCCATGGTCTTGCACATTTAGAGACTTTGGATATCATTTGGTTTAGAGATGGCAAATTCATGGACCGGAAGCCCAGCTCATTGCACAGGCATGAATTCTTCTGAGTACATGGTGTTCTTTAAAAATTGCCTTAGGATGCCTTTAGATAGGTGCTGTGTTCTTTGGTTTGCTGAACATCCTACCCTTCTCTATTGCTCCATCAGAGGCTTTGTGCATTTATGTTACCTTTGGACCCAGAAATCCCTGGAAGTGACCTGTAAATTCTTGATGTCCCAGTATAGTCCCCAGGTATAGGAGATGCCACAGTTGTGACTGATCTTCCTGCATCCATGATTTGGTATCCGTAGGGCCCTTCCCCAAATAGCCATGAGTGAGGTGTAGAGAACCACAGGGTGAGATACCAACCCAGCGTGGTGTGGAGGGGTGGTCAGAGAAGGCTGCCCTGGGGAAGCCTAGATGCTAGAAGGACATCTCCAGGTTGAGGAGATGGTAGGGGAAAGGTGGCTTAGGCTTCACTTGTCCATGAAGATAAGGACACAAAGACATTAATGCTGCTGTGTGTTTGGTGACCATCAGGTAAGGTCGGCTGAGATGAAGATCTTGAGGGGGGTGCTGACAGTGGAGGGGACTCTCCAGGGATGTCGTGACATCCTAGTCCTACAGGAAAATGAAATTCTACTCCAGGATAGGTCTAGAGTAGACCTGTAAAATTGGGAGTAGTCAGTGGATAGAGGATATTTAAAGTCGTTGGCCTGGATTGAGAGCCTCGAGGAAGTAGGACGAAGAGAAGAAACCCAAGGACTGACCCTGAGTGCTGCAACATCTAGAGATCAACAGGAGGGGAAGAGTCCAGCCTGGAGGCTGAGAAAAGAGAGGCGAGAGAGCAAGAGAGAAGCGTGTCTGGAATCGGGAGAGCGGAGGAGGGAGCATTCAGCTGTGTTAGCTCTGCTCACAGGGCCCGCTGATGAGATCTGAGAAGTGACCTTTGGATTCAGCAACATGGAGGTCATGGGTGACCTTGCAGAGTGTGGTTTCACTGTCCCGGGGGCAGCAAAAGCCTGATGGGAGTGGGTGCCAGATACAATGCATGAGATCAGACACAGCAACTGGAGAGAACTCGTTCCGGTTTCGTCTTGTTCAAAGGGGGAGCAAAGAGGTAGTGAACGTGTGGGCCTTTACATGCCTGCAATAGTTTTTTATGTTTAAATTTTTATTTATTTTTTGTTGTTTTGTGGAATATCTTTTTCAGTGATCTCTTTATTCATAGATCCGTAGATGTATAGGCAACATACATAATGTTACATAAATCTGACAGTTTTTTTTATTTAACTTACTTTAATTAACTCAATATTTCACAGGCCTCTTTCCATGGCAATAAATTTGACTCTACTCAGCAATTTCTTTCTTTCTTTCTTTTCTTCATTTTTAGTTTTTTTATTTTGAAAGGAAAAAAAATACTAAAGAAATTTTGGGAAACAGAGAAGATGAAAATAATACCCTAGCCCACCTCTCTTGTACCATCTCTAGTAGAATGTCTTTTATTTAGGGCCTCCCTCACCCCGCCTCCACATGCTTATAAATTTTTTTTAACCACTTGCCGTGTTCGTGCAGGATCATTTTTATACCTTGATGTTCTCACTTAACATTTTCTCATGAGTGTTTTCCCGTGCCGTCCCTTTGCCACTGTAACCTCGGTAGTTAAAAATTTGCCTGATCTCATTAGGACCTGTTCCCAACCTCCATGTTTCCTGCAGAGGCTGAAACTAATGAAGGGGATGAAGAGAATGTCTGTAAACATTTTGTTGTTTTGCAAACACAAGCGCTCTTAAATCCAGTTTAATGATCGCTCAGTTTAATTAAACACTCTTGGTATAACTCGTTACCCACTTCTCTGCACTGATTACCGCCCTGATATGAAAGGAAAGATTCAGATGCACCTCTCACGTGTTCTTTCTTCTTTCTTTCTCTTTTCCACAAATGAGAGAGGAGAAATCTGAAGGGAAGAATCTGATTCTGCTTTGTGCAGTCTTCTGACCTTTACTGCTTAATCGTCTTGTTTGGGATAAGGTTCTCTAATCTTTTTGTAGGGGGGATCTTGAGTTTTTCCCCTCTTCTTTTAAAAAAATGCACGAAGGTACAGTATTTCCAGACTATAAAATTGTTAGTGTACAGCATAGTGAATTTTGGTCACTGTATACAATCATGTAGCCACCATCCCTGATGCTGGAAAGCTCAGCTTCTCTGTACACCGGTGCTGAATTGAATCTCGGAGACAGAGTTTTGGGTGAAGTAGAAAAGGATAGCGTAACACATAGTCATTCGAGGCAGGAGCCCGCTGTGTCCCCCTTTGCCTGGCAAAGCCATAAAGCTCTCCTTTTCTACTTCACCCAAAACTTTGTCCCTGAGATTCAGTTCAGCTCCAGTGTTGTACAGAGAAGCTGAGCTTTCGGCATCACTTCCTCTCCATCCCCCTCTTTGCCTCCTGTCATGTTCCCCCAACACCTTGCCCCAGGAAACCACTTGTCTGCTTTTTGATACCATAACATTTCCATTTCTACAGTTTTACATAAAAGGAATAACACAGTAGATAGTCTTCTGCGCTTGACTTTCTCACTTGTCTACTGTGTGTGAGCGTCCCCCATCTCGTTGTGTGTATTAATATTTCATGCTGAGTAGTCTTCCCTGGCGAGGATCTACCACAGTTTGTTAATCCTTTCACTTACATTTTGTTCCCTGTCTCTGTCTCACTCACTTTATTCCTCCTTAAGTTGTGAGTGACAGAGACAGCCCGAGAGCGTCTGCTCCTATGTTTTGATCACCTAGGACATTCCGGATGCTGAATGCTGTGCCTGTACTCGCCGCGCTTCCCCTCCTGTGATGATCGTAAATTGTGACTCAGCGGACTGGAATCCTAGGTGGGGACTGGGTCCTGAAGTCAACAGATAAATTGGGTCTCCCATACCGTCAAGATGACCCTTGGAAAATCCCTTCAGGCGCTCCTGATAAAATATGTTTGGTTGAGTAATTCTTATGCGCACTGCAGCTTAAGATCCCTTGAACTAGACTCAAGGAAAGAACAAAAAGGAAATAACTCTGCAGGTGAGTAGACGAGGAAGGCATTCTGCATATCATGGTGGAGATCTAACATCTATCTGCTCTATTTTAGTATGAAGTCTCTGTAACTTTAAATCAAATGCTTTTATTTATTCATTTTTTTGGTGGGGGGGATTTAATGAGATAATATCAGTAAAAAACAGTTAGCCCAGGGATTGGCACATAGTGTGGACTACAAAATGTTTTGTGGATTTGAACCTACCTCTTACCAGATTAGAATCGCACATAACCCGTTTTTTAAAAAAGTTCAGAACTCGGCCCTCTGGTCTTGGTCCTTTGTAGCTGCCTGTCTCTGCTGTGGCCCCTCAGACAAGCCATACCTCTCATGCCTTTGAGCACTGGTCTCATAATCCCATGGTCATATGTCTGTCGATCAGTGTTCAGTCCTCAAAGGGATCTCAGTTGGTGGGGCCCAGCCACCTTCGGCTGCAGAGCTTTCCTGCTGCCTGTTGCCCCCAGCAGTTTTGTTTTTTAAGATGTGTGCTGTTTATGTTCTCAGCTGCTTGGCCAAATCAGAGTGGGTCCCCTGATGTCTTCCTTGGGGGCACCCTAGCACTGAAGGGGCTGGAGAGATGACGGGTACCCCTGCAGCTTACAGGGGAGAACACGTCTGCAGAAGGGTTTCACCTTGTGCACAGGAGAAGCACCCACTTTCATATGCTTGCTTTGTCTCTGGGTGTCATCCCTCAGTGCCTGAGAAATCGGAGGAGCTGATGTGAAATCTGTTTTACTGTTTAGGGAGTTGCGATGTGGTGCGGTGTGAGCGGAGTGTCTCGCTCGGTGTTAAGGAGCAGGAAGGGAACAGAGGAGGGAGACAGAGTTCAGATTCTTGCTCACCTTTCCTCAGAAGTCTAACTGATGGAGTTGTCAGAAAGAAATTTTCCCCTCAACCCCTCTTGAGTTCTTGTGGCTGGACTAATAATAAAATCAACATAAGAGAGATGAACAAGAGAAAAACAAGTTTGTTTTTTTTTTTTATTTTTTTGGAGTAGAGTTGATTTACAATGTTGTGTTAGTTTCAGGTGTACAGCAAAGTGAATCAGTTATACATATACATATATCCTCTCTTTTTAAAGATTCTTTTCCCATATAGGACATTACGGAGCATTGAGTGGCATTCCCTGTGCTATACAATAGGTCCTCATTAGTTACCTATTTTATATATAGTATTGGGTATATGTCAATCCCAATCTCCCAAGGTATCCCTCCCCTTCGTTACCCCCTGGTAACCGTAAGTTTGTTTTCTACACTTCTGTTTTGTAGATAAGTTCATTTGTACCCTTTTTAAAACAAGTTTTAATTCATGCATACAGAGTTCTTACAGAAATGGGACCTTCAAAGTGGCAAAAGCAGGCCACTTTTATGTTCTTCAGGCAAAGAAACAATAAATTTGGGAGGAATTGACAGGACCAAGAAATGTAGGTTGTGGGTGCTCAATTAGTGAAGAATCTAAACACAGTTTGGGCTTGGGGTAGTAAATTAAAGAAGTAACAAATTGTATTATAGAGGCTTCTAGGGCCGAGTTCTATCACTGGCCATAAGGGTATCCTTCTACCTCCAGATGCGGGGAGGGCACCTCTCACGTGAGAGATTTATTTTCTGCTTTCTGGGAGACAGAGACGGAGGGTCAGACTGTTCCTTTTGCATTGGCCATCTCTTAAGTAACTTTAATTCTAAATAACCAATATGCCATTGAGATACATTTGGGGGCAGCTGACCCAGGGCCCCAACAGAGCACATGCACACAGACCTGGAAGCAGGTACTGGTTCCTTTCATCTAAGCTGGTGCTCTCTAAGCCCTCATTGCAGCATGGCTGACAAACTGCGTTTAAGCCTCAGGTGGGAGTTGGGTTTCATCTCCATCCTTCTGAAGGCAGTGTCAAAGGGAAACCTGCAAGCTGGACGGTAGTGAGCAGTTTATCAAGGGGGGGCATTTGTGGTCTGGGTAGAAGGACTATTGCGATGGAGAGAACTGGCCGTGGGGGGTGGGGTAAGCAGGTGGCCTGATCCATTACAGGAGCAGGAAATGATTTTTTGCCATCAGCCAATGCTCGTAAGGGCCCTGTTGGGAGGAAAGAAGCAAGTTAGTGGGTATTTTGTCCAGATTGGTCAATGGAGATGAACAGTTCAGCTGATTATTTCTGAGATACAGAATGGAAATGGGGGGGTGGTGTGGAATCTGTGGTATAGCCTTGTCATAGGTGTACAGAAGGGACATCTGAAGTCGTATCTAAGTCACCGGGCAGGGGTGGGGGGAGGGGTGAGTCTTTGCACTAATCAGATTCCCAAACGCAAAAGGGAGGGGGTGGATTGCTTACCCCTCCCTGCTTTCTAGGAGCACAGAGCCCCACATTGTCACCGGAGCTCTGCCCTGACTCACCCACTCACCCTCCTGCATGAATGGGCGGCACTGGCTTAATTCTCACTGCTGGTCCCTGGGAAAGAGAGAGAATGATGGTGCTGGACCCTGTCCAGGTGGGCTTACTGCACCTGGACTGGGAGGAGGAATGAACTGGGAAGTGAGAGATGAAAGCAGGGTGGGGAACTTGGCACCTCAGCTCAGGGGAGCAGAAGCTGTAGAGGCAGAGATGCACCTCTGAGACACGACTGCTCCCTAGTGAAATGTAGCCCAAGGAATGGCCAGCTTACCAGTCAAATGAGCTGTTTCCCCCAACTCTGGGAGGATGAAGGAGGAGAGAGAATCATTCCCCCCCACCGCCCCCCCACCAGCTTTACATGTTAGTTTAACTCCTTATTAGCTGGATGGCTTCTGCAGGCAGTTTCCTTATCAGTAAAGTGGGGAGAGTGGTACCTGCCTCCCCTGGCAAGCTCTCAAGCACATGAGAATTCTCCTCCATTCTGGATTGATGGGCAAGCAGGAAGCACTGTGATCCCACTGGCTAATTGTTTAACTTTGCTGAGATTTTCCTTTGGTAACAAGTCGCTCCTAGTGAGGGAAATGGCTTTTCAAAAACAACAGCAATTTATCTGTTTCCTGCAGTAACGCTGCAGACACATTGGGAGGAGCACTCTTCAGGCAGCTGCCTCCTTCTGAAACGTCATGGTGATCCAGTGACACAGCATCGCGACACTGCGTGGAGCAGTGCGCATGGCCGAGTCTGGCCCTCACCCTGAGGACACGCCCACATCCTCGGGGGCAGCCAGGCCTCGGGTTCAAACCTGGAAGGAAGAAAAAACCTGGAAGTGGGAGGTGAAGGAGCAAATCCAGAAGGCAGCTTGCAGAGGGCCTTTTAGCTCAGAGATCTGCTGTCGGTGAAGAGACCCACAGGCCTTACCTGTAGCTGGGCCAGGCGTGAGACGTGCTGCATGCATCCTCCCAGGGCAGGGGGGCTCTTAGCCCTGCCACAAACTTTTTGATAGGAGCTCATGTTTTGAAGCACATTGAGCATTGCAGTTGAACTCCCAGGGAGGCCCTAAAATGGCAAAGGCTGTCATCCTGGGAGTGATTTTCTCTTGGCTCTGACCACAAGACATTAACAAAATCATCAGCATAGCCATTTCGCTTGGATGGGCCAAAGTTTGGGCTGCCTGCTTCCTTAATTGCTGTTCTCTTTTCCTCCGTATCTCTTGGCTTGTTAGGTCATCGGAGAGCACACTTGTGAAGTAGGCATCGGGGAGGGCTAAGGCCTTGGATAATTGGACTTGGAAAGGATCACCCGAAGGCTGTATTTCCCAAGTCTCTGCCACACAAGCATTTGGCCTGTGTGTTTGTGTTTTAAGTGTGTGTTTGGTAAGACCTCAAACGTGTGCCACAGAATAACGTAGTGAACCCTCATCACCGGCTTCAGTAATGATCACCTGTGGCCAGTTTTGTTTCACTCATACCCGTCTGCTTACCCCTTATGTGGTATTAATATATTTTCCCATTATTGCCCAGATTTTCTCATGCTGCCCCTTTGTAGTCAAACACTTCCCTCACCTCCACTCGTAGTAACCGCTGAGCTGTGTGCACTTCCTATGGTTTTGACCGTTGGGGAGGAGGAGAAGTCCTCTACCCTTGTAGGTTCTTCTGGCTGGTCTAAGAATTACATTGACACGAGACAGATTAACAGGAGAAAATCAAACAAAAGTTTAATAACATGTATACAAGGGGAGATTCGGGAAAACTGAGTAACTCACCAAAATGGTTGAAGCCCTCACCTTTAAATACTGTCCTCAGCTAAAGACAAAAGAGGATGTTGTGGTTTGAGTCCAAGGGGAGGAAGATAATTCACATGGAGATGGAAAAGCAAAAGTTTGGTAGACAAATGTTTGTTGGGCCCTGCAGACAATTGGACACAGAGAGGGCTCTGATCTCTACGTCCTGCCGAGTTTCCCCCACTATACCTGGCCCCAGTCCTTCGAAGACATCCCCGGTGATAGGCTTATTTTTGCTACAAGCCCTTTATCTAAATTCTTTCGGTGGCTAAGGGGGAGGTAAAAAGAAAGACGTACTGAGTCGTCTTCCTTCCTTCCTTCCTTCCTTCCTTTCTCTCTCTCTTCCCCCTCCCTCTCCCTCCCCCTCTCCCTCCCATCCATCCATTGCAGTATAATTGATTTACAATGTTGTGTTAGTTTCTGGTGTGCAGCAAGGCGATTCAGTTATTCAGTATATATATTCTTTTTCATATTCTTTTCCATTATGGTTTATTACAGGATATTGAATATAGTCCCCTGCTTCTTCTGTTTCTTAAAAATAGCCTAGATTATCCTCATGCCAAAGACACACATGTTGGGGTGACAGATTTTGTTGCCCTGCATGACTTTTCCAGAATGTCAGGTAAATGGAAACATGCATTACATAGCTTTATGAGTCTAGCTTCTTTCCATTCACATATAGCATCTGATACTTGTCCATGTTGTGTGTATCAAGAATGTGTTCCTTTTTATTGCTAAGTAGTATTCCATATTTGGCTTTTGAACTGGATTCTAAGGATCCCAGGACCCGTGGAGACCAGTGACATTGCCTTTATGGGTGATTCATACAAATATATGCAACGGGCCAGGCTTCAGAGGAAGAAGGTTTTGAGCACAGGTAGCTCAGCACCCTGCCTTCCTTAAAATAAACTGACGTGACAAAAGATTGTACCAGGCTGGGAATGGGAAAAGGTGCCAACCTTCTGCCTCACACTCAGAGTAGTTCCTAGGAGATACAGTGATGGGATTAGATTGAAGAGGTTCACCTAGGGTTGATCCACAAATCTCTTTTCTGAAAAAGCAGAAACAATCCTGGTTGTGAAATTTGTCAAGGGAGTATATAGGACACTGTCACAAATGAAGATGGATGCAACCATCAAAATGAAACAACAAAACAAAAACTCTCAAATTCACTTCAATAGAATGTTTATGGAATAATATGGCACTAATGCAGCAGGAGTTATCCTAGAAATACAGTGAAAATTCAACATTAGGAAATGCAATGATGTATGTCACATTGATACATCACTATGGAATAATCATATGATCAGTTCTGTAGTCTCAAAAAGGCTTTTCATAAAATACAACACCCATTCTTGTTTAGTAAGCAACCCAAAATGCTAAATGCTTTGGTCAACTAGAAATTGAGAGAGGAGTCCTTATAATACAAAAATCAAAACAAAAACAGAAACTCCCAAAGCTATTCTAAACCTAAAGCTAATGTCATCATTTGCTATGAAAAATTAGAAACACTGACATTAAATATATACAGTTTATTGTAAGTCAATTGTATGTCAATAAAAGTTCTTAAAGGGAAAAAAAAAAAAAAAAGAAATGGAGTTCTAAACTACCTAAAACTAAAAAAAGCAAACAAACCCCAAAGCTTTTCTAAACCTAAAGCTAATATCATCATTTTCTAGGAAAAATTAGAAACATTGACTTTAAAGCCAATATTAAGACAAAATTGTCAGATGCTGCCATCATTCAACATGAAAAAGGCTGTTGTGGATTGAATTGTGTCCTCCAGAAGACTGTATGTTGAAATCCTAACTTCAGTACCTCAAAATGTTACCTTATTTGGAAATAGGGTCTTTGAAGATTTAACGAAGAGAAGATGAGGTCTTAGGTGCGCCCTAATCCATTGTGAGTGGTGTCCTTATAAAAAGGGGGAAATTATGACGGAGGCAGAACTGCACAGAGAGAAGACACCGTGAAGAAGAGACACGGGGAGAGCACCATGTGAAGATGCAGACAGAGACGGGAGTAATGTCATCAGGAAGCCAAGGAAAACCAAAGATTCCTGGCAAACCACCAGAAGTTGGAGAGAGGCTGGAACAGATTCTTCCCTCAGCTGTGAGAAGGAACCAACCCTATCAGCACGTTGATTTCTGATTTCCAGCCTCCAGAACTGTGAGAGGATACATTTCTGTTGTTTAAGCCACCCAGTGTGTGATACTTTGTTATTGCAGCCCTAGGGAACAGATACAATGGAGAACCTTTGCTAGGTGCTCACTGTGTGTCAGGCCTTGTTCTGAGCACTTTATATCCATAAACTGACTTTAATTTCCTCCATAATTCTATGAAGAAGAGATGATTGTTATTGATGCTATATTGATGAAGAAACTAAGACACAGAGATATTAGCAAACTTTCCCAAGGCCATCTAACTGGTAAGAGATAGGACAGTGATTTAAATACAGGCAATCTCACTGAAAAAAAATAAAATAAATACAGGCAATCTATTTCCTGAATTAATCCCTAATGTTACCACTAATTATGCCCTATTCATATCCACATAATTGCAGCATATTGGTACTGGTATACTTAGACATGTAGATCAATGGAACAGATAGAAAGCTCAGAAACAGGCCCATGTTATATGTAAGCATGTAATATGTAGATGCTTAAGGAGTAGATGGGTTAATCAGTGGTGCTAGAAAAATAATGAAAAATATTTTAAGAAGTAAAATAAAGTTAGATTCATAGGCCATATCATACATTAAAATGATTTCTAAATGAATTAAAGATTTAAATATATTTCTAATTTGACGAGAGAATCAAAACGTTGCAGGTGAATATTTATTCTTCTGCAGTATCAAATACCATGCAGGCAGCTTTGCCTGAGGGGGAAGTGATTTACAGATTTTACTTTATACTCAACAGTGGTCATTGGCAAAAGTAATTCAGAAGTGAAAAGAAACTAGAATATTTATAACTAAAAATGTAGAAAACGGATTAATGTTTTTAACCTATTAAGAGCACTTATGGGACTTCCTCGGTAGTGCAGTGGTTAAGAATCCGCCTGCCAATGCAGAGGACGGGGGTTCGACCCCTGGTCCGGGAAAATCCCACATGCCGCAGAGAAACTAAGCCTGTGCGCCGCAACTGCTGAGCCTGTGCTCTAGAGCCCGTGAGCCACAACTGCTGAAGCCTGCGTGCCTAGAGCCCATGATCCGCAGCAAGAGAAGCCACCGCAATGAAAAGCCCGCTCACCGCAACTAGAGAAAACCAGTGTGTAGCAACAAAGACTGAACACAGCCAAAAAAAAAAAAAAAAAAAAGCTCTTATATGTTAGAATGGATACAGAGCCCGTTTATAAAATGAGTGAAGGGCATGAACAGGCAATTTGCCAATGAAGAAATGCCAATGGCCAGTTGAACTTATGAAAAACATTCAACTTTCTGTAATATTCAAATAACTTAAAACAATGGGCCTCTGCATTTCACTACTTAAATTGATAAAGATTAAAAGCAATGATACTTAGTACTGGTGAGGAGGAAAAGGAAGTGAGCAGTCTCACACATTGCAGACAGCAGCGTTTCTTGGAACAGCTGTTGTGGAAGACAATTTGACTGTATATATATAAAATTATGCATGCCCTTTGAGTCTGGAAATTCAACTTTCAGAAAATTATCCTAGGGAAGTAAATGCAAATATGTCTTAAGGTTTATCTCTTTACTTTATAAATAGTAAATTATGAAAACAACAAAAATAAGAAAATAAAATTTGGTTCAGTAAATTACAGGCATATAGGATGGCAACCATTAAAATTAGGTTTTAGGAGAATGTTTAGTGAAATATAGTGCTGATGTGGTACTGCACTTTAAAAGCAGGTTGCAAAGCTTCTGGTCACTCTGGTTCCATTTTGTTTTTTAGAAGATAAAATTTATATATCAATGGGAAAAACCCTCAAAATCCGTAGATCACAAATAAACACCAGTGACTCTTGGAGAGAGAAGTTTAAAGGGGGTTGTATTCTTAATTTTTTCCAAATTGTTTGCAGTAAAAATGTATTATTTTTGCAATGAGAATAAAACTAATAAACCTGACATACACATACATATATATAGATTTATATATAAACAGATGTAGGGGTCCCCTATATAATGTACACACCTGTCAGATGTCCACTAAACCAAAAGATGCCATATTGTCAGATGCGTTGGTGCCGGTGGGAATATTGAGTATTTGTGACATTAGGGTAACCGGAATAGTTGCTAGTTAATATCTATCAACAGTTATAACTTGTTCAAATGTGGATTGTTAAATTATGAATGCATTTTATAGGCACTCTACTCCGAATAAGAACAATAACGGCTAATATATATTTAGCTCTTAAAATGTGCCAGGAGCTTTCTAGGTTCTACATGTTTATTGTTTCTTTTAATTTCCCAAAGAAATCTATGAGGGTGTGTGTGTGTGTGTGTGTGTGTGTACACCAAGATTCATAAAGTACAGAAGATAAATATATTGGGTTTTTTTTGTTGTTTGTTTTGTTTTGGAGGGCACATGATTTAAGATGTGCTTCTGTGAGTAATTTCAGAGAAGATTTTGTGTTCTGTAATCCCCTGCACTTCAATTTCATCCTTATTTTGTGTGGCGGCTTCTTACGATGCTCTTGTGGGTACCAAGGCCCTGCCGAGTGAAGGGAGGTCTCGCAGGGCTCAGAGCAGTGTGCATACTGGGCGTGCTGCTCTCATCGGTCTGTGTGGTTTGATCCTACGGCAAACTGTAGGCTCCCTGGGGAGCGGATGGAATGAATTTCCTTTTAAGCCCACCCTCCATCAACATCATTTCTCCTAAGTTTTCAGTAAGACCACAATTTTCCCTACCTTACATGACCTTTATTATTTCTAAAATCACTAGGGAATGATAAAGGAGAATGTGAAAATTGCCATTGATTCTCCCATCAAACGTGTTGCTGCTTCCCAACAAATTCCTGGTGTACAGATGTTGCTGACCAGGGCCGTAGCTCTATTTCTTCAGACTTGCCTTGAGGAGCCTCCCAGGGCCACTGGGAAGCCACTGAGAGAAATCTATGTAAAAGCTCATAGGAGGAGATCAGGGTAATTCTAGTGAATGCGAATCAAAGCAGATTCAAACTCCCAAGCATGCAGCCGGCGTCCTAGGTGATCCCTCGGGACCGTGGTCTGGGGTGTGTCATGTGATGTGGCTTCTCGTGAAAAATATCATCAACTGAGTAACCTGCAGGGATTGAAAGGGATAAGGTAACGCGCTTTATGATACCTGCTTAAAAGGTTCAAAGGTGTGATTGAGGCATGGAGGGAGCTGCGAGAGAGAAAAGAAGAGGCAAGGAGTGGGAAAATTAACAAGAGTCTGAAATACCGATGGGCCTCAGCATGTTTTAGCAAACCAGGCAAAAGTCTGAATTACAGTATTTTGCTGGAACTGCGGACAATAGCAATAGCGATGTTTGCTAGCGCAGTTGTTGAACGTTTTTCTCACCAAGATAAAATCCAAACTGTGTGTGTGTGAAATTAACTGAATGTTGGTGGGTGTTACAAATCTTGGCCCCCAGGGCCCACCCCATCGCCTGCCTGAGGTCTGATGTTAAGTTAGAAAGGTGAGGTGTGCAGCTGTGCAGGTAGAGGTTTGTGAAGCCTGAGCAGGTCTCAGGTGCCTCCATCAGGAAGGCGGCGCGGCTGCACGGAGGGATATCGATCACTTCTGGAGCCAAACACCATGTCACACCTCCTTTATGGCTCCCGTAAGGATGTTTCAGGGCCTTCCACCTGTGTCTCTACTGTGGGTCTCTCAGTGTCACGTTTCTCCTCCAAGGTCCTGGGAGAGGCCCCAGCAACATGTTCAGACAGTCATATAGTTTATACAGTTATCAAAAGAAAGGTAATTTTAACCATGGTTGGTTAAGACTGCTCTGGGATTCCCCTTCATCTGTTCCTTTATCGTATTTTTCTTTGGAAGGTGATGGGTTGGAGGTGGGGCTTTCAGAGTTGTCAGGGACATTTTAGGGACCTAGATGAATGGAAGTTGAAATTTAGTTTGGGTTAATGGGATACGTGTGTGTGTGTGTGTATGTATGTATATGCATATGTGTAACACACATGAATTTCAAATATATAGTGTATATAGTATAATACACATATATAGTATATATAGTATAATATACATATATACTATATTATATAGTATTATACAGTATTATATAGTATATATAGTATTATATAATATATTATACAGTATATATTATAGTATTATATAGTATGTATACACATACGTAATATGGTATATATACACATATGTAATAGAGTATATATACACACATGTAATATAGTATATATGCACATATACACATATGTTTCATATGTATTTTTTCCTGTGTATAGTTAAACCATTACTAACTGCCCTGGTGTGAAACTGACTGGCATGGACACAGATGATACCACCAAATCAAAGATATTTACGATTACCCAGTACACAAGTACACTTCTGATACCATGAAGTATTGCAGAATATATGTGAAAGAAATTTGGTAGAGTTTTCCTCCAGTTTGACTACAGTCCTAAAGTTTACACTATAGAAATAATGACTGGTGGACTTGAAGGAAACTTTAAACAGTTACTAATAATAATAAACAAATTTCAATCAACCTGCTAGAGGGGATATTGAAGTTTCTACTCTCTCTATAAAAAATGGTATTGCAAAATTATTGTCAGGAAGAGGTAATCGGAGGGAATGCAGCCAGGAAGGGAAGGGAAAATATTGTCAGGAAGGTAATTAATAAAAATGTTATTTTTCTGGATTGCACAATGTTTGTGGTATCTGGAGGCTGTTAGAAGTTTGTTATTTGTTGTGATTTCTTTTCTTATTTCAAATAAATAGTCCCTTTTCTAAGTTTGTAGTCATTTCCCTAAAGAATGTCCCCTCCCCAAATTGTTTAGGCCGTGGGCTCACAACACTTAGCCTTCCTCCTGGGGTGGAGGGTAACGTTATTATCTCTTACAGATGAGGAAATTGAAACTCTGAGAGGTTACGTGGCTTGTCCGAGGCCATGTGGTCTTGGCCAGGACTCCAAGATGCTCATCACGCATGTGCTGTGCCGTCTTCCCAGTGAGGGGTGATTGGGATGTGGTTCTGCTTCTTCCTGCGTTAGCGGAGTTGTAGCTGCTCATGGCCAGAGCCCTGAGGAACGTGGAAGGGCTCTCTGCCGTTGGCTCTTTGCAGGTTTATAGGTAATTGCCCCTCGGGGAGGTGTTCAGGCACTTGCTGGTGATACCCGAGCCAGATCCTCTTTCCCCTGGTTGACACCATGGGGGACAGTTGTACCATCCTCATGCGTGCTGTTGGTTTGGTGGCTGCTCTTGGTCCTCGCCTGAAAAACCGTTTCGCCATTTCTCACCCCTTTCATTCTGCCCCCAGCTCTTAGCCTTGCAGTCTGTGGGCTCTGCCCGACGAGAGAAGGCCCCAGGGAGAATGGGTTAGAGGGAAAAAGCCAACAACAATCTAATGAGGCCTTAAAATGCAGTTAATGCAAGAGGGGCAAAGGGCACCCAAATCGGGCATCCTCTCTCTCTTCCACAGCTTCTCCCTCTCGCAGCCCCTGGCATCCCAACTGGCAAATACCACTGGGTTTTCCAGAATTCCACCCATCAGACTATGCAATTCTCTCAAAAATGAGTTGCGTGGTATATAAATTGCTGGCATTTAGGGTGGGTCCAAATTGTTTTGCATCCTTTAAGTCCACGAGAAGAAAATATAACACCATAAGCTTTCATATTTATGGTTTCTTTGCTACTTTTGCGTGGAATTTTTGTTCATTTCATTCAGCGTTGAGGTCGGAGGGTTTGAGAAGTCCACTCTTATACCACCATCTTTCTCACTAATGTTGGTTTTGATTCTGCTTTTTGCATTTTTACTTTTCCTCAGATTCTTTATTAACCCACAGGTCTGTCACCCGATGCTATTGTCTTTGTGTCGTATGTTAATTTCCCTTTGAACCTTTCTCTTATTTCACAAAGAGGGGTTGGGTCTCTTTGCATCCTGTGAGGATGCCGAATGTTTTTTTAAAGCATTCATCTGGTTCCTGTAGTAGATTATTTTTAGCAATCTTCTCATAAGTTTTCATGATGATTTATTTTGCGTTTTCCTCTGTATTTCATTTTTGGTAATCATAATAATTTTTATTATTTTTCCTAAAGATTTTATTTTCTGAATGCAGGAAGGAGACAGTAAGGAAGAGAAACTCCAAGTGCTTGGAACAAGTCTTCTTCATTAGAGGGCCAGTGACGTGCTTTCCTACTTGTTAAAAACTATGTATTTTGGAACTTGGGGGTTGACAGCATGGAAGGAACACATGGTCTGCCTAGTGAATTCCAGGCAAATGAGGTTTAACTTTTCTTCCAGATTATAAACAAGGGTGTCACGAGTGTTCGGCCACTTGAATGTTTAAATCCATTTCAGTTTCTTCCCAATGCTAATGGTAGTTTTATTGTTTTCAGTTCTTTTGGAAGTTTTTACCTTTTCCAGTGATTTTTTAGGCATGGAATTGAGGTTCTAAGAGAGACTGTTAGGAACTTCCTGCCAGATTGCATTTAAAGGGAACATGACTCGGCCAAGGTCATGCAACCAGCTGGTGGCAGGGTCAAGCCTACTGTAATGCAGGCTCCTTTCTTCCAGGCAAATCCTCCATCTTCAAGACCACCTGACGCTCTTGTGCTGTCAGGGCCTGAGCTGTGATATGATTTAGCGAGTAGTGGCTTTGTTAGACGTGCACTTCTGTTCCGAGGAGTTTTAGCCCGAGGTAGAGTGGTGCTGGCAGGAGCTGCACTCATAGGATCCTATGTGTTGGGCCTTTTCAGACTTAAAAAAAAAATGTGCATAAAGCTAGAAGTGGCTGAGTGCTTGTTCTAAAGATGAGAAACGTGCTTATACATTTATTTTTGGCTGCGTTGGGTCTTTGGCTGCGTTGGGTCTTTGGCTGCGCACGGGCTTTCTCTACTTGCGGTGAGTGGTGGCTGCTCTTCGTTGTGGTGCACGGGCTTCTCATTGCGGTGGCTTCTCTTGTTTTGGAACCTGGGCTCTAGGCACGTGGGCCTCAGTAGTTGCGGCTCACAGGCTCTGTAGTTGTGGCGCATGGGCTTAGTTGCTCTGAGGCATGTGGGATCTTCCCTGCCCAGGGATCAAACCCGTGTTTCCTGCATTGGCAGGCGGATTCTTTACCACTGCTCCACCAGGGCCATCCCAAGAAATGAGCTTATGTGTCCTGGACATGAATCCTCGGTTCTGGAGAGGCGGAGATGGGGTGGCTATGAGGTACTGGTTCTGGTTTTTGTGCTTAGGAATTGTAGTGACAGCCCTGCTATCTTTTTTGCTTGTTTCTGTTTTGAGGAGGAGAACAAAATGTTCATTATTAATCACAAATCTGCATTAGACTTAAGATTCATATAGCAGGAGCGTAAAGTCCCAGAAGTGACTAGCTTGTTACAATGCACTTTTTTTTTAAAAAGAAATGTTTTACAAGGACCTAGAAGAACTAAAGAACAGACAGAGATGAACAATGCTATCTTTTTTTGAAATGTTCGTCAAAGGCCACTTCCTTAATTGCTAGGAGAGTGCCTGCTTCCTATTTGTGGGTGCCTTCATCTTTGTGAGATTTACCTCTCCAGGGAACTGACATATCAACATTTGAGAAAAAGAATGCACAGGCTTAATGATTTAACAGGCTGACATGCTAGCAGAGCTCAAACTCCGGTTACCTAAGACACCACATTCCTAGTGGATTGATCCAATTGTGGCATCCACCTAATATGAGCTTTAGCTTCGTTGAGGCTCTTTTATCCTCTGTTCTTAAAAATTTTTTTCATTCCACATTTAATTCATATTTAACGGGCCCTGGTAGATGGAGTCTACCTGGCCACCACAGACAGATTTGCTAAAGCTTAACTATTTTGAGAGAGCTCACAGCAACTATACTTATGATAATGTTCAAACCTCAATAAATATTTTATTCACACAATGACCGGTTGGGTGATTTATATAATGCTCGATGCTATCATTGAGTTTAATTGACTATATGAAAACCTGATTTTTACTTTATGTAATTAAATGTTAACATACATATAAAAACTGAGGACATAAACCAGTATCTGTCAGCCAGTCCTAAATGTTTCTGAAGGTTTTGTAGGCACAGCATTGTGTAGCAGAGAAATGATGACCTTTGGGGAAAGGAAAGAGAGAATCCGCAAATGTAGGGAACTTGGGCTGGGTTCTTATCTCATTGGAATCTCAGTTTCTTCATCTTTAAAATGAACATGAGTAATTCCTGGATCATAGGATGACTGTTAGGATTAAGTGGGATTGTGTGGAATGGCTGGCCTATTGCTTGGCAAGAAATAGCAGGGATCACTTTCTATACCCACCTTGGGCCTATGTTTATTGAGTGCCTACCATGTTCAGAGTATGGTGGTATGTCACAAGTCAAGGTGGGTACCTTACCTGCTTTATTTCTCTCCATATTTTCCTTGTTTGGTTCCTACTAGAACATGAGCTTCCTGAAAGAGGGACACACAGCTGTTAATCCTTGCTCTCTAGAATAATGTCTAGCACACAGTAGGTACCAAGTCTAGGATTATTGAATATCATTCAAGCAGGGGTTGAATTAATTCAAAGAGATAATGAGGAGGTATGAGAATTGCCAAACTGGAGGAGTTTACTGGTTTTTCATGCAGGAGACATTATGATAGTGTTGAGAGGACTTGTGCTTTGGGGTCAAATTGAAAGTAATTTGATTTCTGACTCTGCCCTTTACAAGCTGTGTATCCTTGAGGCAGTTACTTAACCTTTCTGAGCCTCAGATTCTAACTTTGCAGATATGTATATTGAATCCCAAAGAGAACTCACAGGGCTGCTGTAAGAGAAATAAGGTAGTGCTTGTAAAGAGCCTGCCACTTAATTATTTAAAGTTATACAGTGTAGGCACAGAAGGTTGATTTTTCCCAAGGTGAAACTTGGGAAGGCTTTGAATGACCTGAAGATGTTCTCTCCCTGGGGTTCTTGATGTGATTATTACAAAAGTCCACTCCTACTGGGGTGAACTGCTGGGCCAGGTAGGAGCACTTGGCTGTAGTCTCTCCTGAGGTTCTCTAGGTCATGTCACTAATGGAGCTGAGGTCTACAGTGAGGTCAAAGGGAGCACCAGAGACCCAGAGAGAGAGCCATGTGTGGACCACGTGACTTCTCATGACCTTGAACCATCAGGACAGTGAGTGGAGACCCAGGAGGCTCAGGATGCGTGGCTGCTTCTCTTTCTTTCTTCCTTTGAAAAAATTACCTGTTAAAAATGAGTCAGTTTCAGGAGAAGAGAGGTTTAGCAAGCCTATGTTCCTGTAGCAGTAGCAATATTAGTGGCCACTTAGGGTTATGACCCAGTCACTAAGACTGTGGTGTTTGGAATAGGACTGCCTTGGTTCAAACCCCAATCAAGCCATTTCCTAGCTATGAGATTTGGAGCAGGTTATTTCGCAGGTTCTCGGTTTCATCGTGCATAAAGCATGGGTAGTAATAGCACCAGTATCATGGGGCTCCTTGGGGATTAAAGGAAAAAATTTAATCACAGATTTAACCACTGTGCACGGTACACAATAGGCACTCATTAAATGCCAGCTGCTGTCATTATTGTTCCCACTTCACAGATGAGGAAGTGGAGCCTCGAGATTTTCTCTGACCCACCAGAGGTTTCAAAGAAAGTGCCAGAACCAAGCTGGGTGTCATCCTCTGATGCCATCTTGCCCTCCTGACACTTGATTACACTTCATTCATTCATTCATGAGGCCTTTATTGAATTTCCCTTAAGCTCTCAAGCATCAACGTGCCGGGCTCTTGGATACGACCCAAGGATTCAGTGGCAAAGATCACGGACATGTACACTCCCTGCCCTGGTGGACTTAAACGGGTAGTGGGAAGACAGAAAAATAAGCAAATGAGTAAATGAGTAATTCCAGAGTTACTCGGGGGTATGAATAACAACGCCATCGAACAGAAGCAAGACGGTGAGATGGAGAAGAATTGGGGAAGAGAGAAGGTTGTTTCCTATGGAATGTTCACAGAGGCGTCTCTGAGAAGGCGGTGTTTGATGTGGAAGATGCCCAGGGCCAGCCACCTGACACCACGTGAAGTGCTAGGGTGAGAGCATTTCAGGCAGGGGGAACAGCCGTGCAAAGACCCCGAGGCCATCCAGAGCTGGCTTGGGCTCCCACGGTCTTCAGAAGATGACACGACTCCTGCCAGAGAGCAGTGTCAGCCCTTCCTTCTGTGTAGACGAAACCTTCGCTCACCTTTCCCAGCTGATCTAAAGTTTCCCTGAAATGGGTTATGACCCTCGGTCATCTCTTGCTTTCACTGCTCCTTCAAAAATAAAAATGAAAAAAAAGGCATCGCCGCGGTGTGAGAAAAGATGAAAGATGCTATTCTGGCTTCCGAGTGGGCAGCGCTCTGGCCCGGGGCCAGGAGAGCTGGCTTCCATCCCAGCTCTGCACCCCTCTCTTTGCAGTCTTGTCCTTTTTATGCCTCTCTCCCCACCTGTAAATTTGGGAGCCAGGCCAGGTGATCCCTTCCCTCTTGAAACGTGGGAGAGCAGCGAAATCCCTGAATCTGCTGCCGGATTGTTTGGGGGAAACAAAAACAGACTTGCTGGGTTGGGTGGGGCCGCCATTCAGGCTGGTGGACTCCCCAGCTGGTCTCCAGATTGAGCCATCTTCACTTTAACGGGAGGTGACCGCTCTCCCCCACCCACCCCCACCCTCTTCTCGGCGGTGTGAAGCCGAGTGCTCACCCCACGCGTGGACGCCTCCGTCATTCTTTCCTCCTGGTCACAGTTCAGAACAGCATCTGGTGAGACGTCGCCTGGGGCGGGGCAGACGGCCCTCTTGCCTGCTCTCTCCGGGAGCCTGGGAGGGCTGACACACGTGAGGAGACGGAAGTCTGCCTGCCACGTCCCGCTGTGTTCTCTTCTTGTAGGACGTTAAGATGCACCAGACTGAGGCCCGCGGCAAACCCTGCAGGGAAGCTGGTCTGAACAGCGGCTTTTATTTCCAGGGGACACCTGGCCCTCCTGCATCCCATCAGCATCCCAGCAAATGTAGCTGGATGATATGGTGGAGGACACAGTCGCCATCTCCCAGGGTGTCAGAAATCGAAGTGCCCTTTGAGAGAGTTTAATTTATTCCTTTGTTACCTGGGAAGGATCTCTGACCTGCAAGGTTAGGTGATTTGCCCAAGGTCACACCGCAGTAAGTGGTGAATAAAGTTGGGATGGACAGTGCTTATCAATAGCTTATCACCAAAGGCACTGCTGATTCATCCAGGATGTGATGGACCAGCTCAGATAGTTTCTTTAAAATATCTTATTTGTTTTGAGACTATGCAGTGTGGACACAGATAATGCAGCTGTCTTTCCCATTTCTAATTCATACGTTGGGGTTAGATATTCATTTAACAAATACCTAGTCGATGTGCCAGGCACTGTTCCAAGTCTTTACAAGTATTCAATTTACCCAGTCCTCGTCACAGCCCCTAAGGGAGGGACATTGTGATTAACCTTGTTTTACAGATGGGGAAGTTGAGGCACATAGAGGTGAAATAACTTGGTCAAGGTCACACAGTTGTAAAAAAAAAAATGCAAAAGCTGGGATACTGGCTCTAGAGTCCATACTTTTAAACCCTATGCAAGCCCAGTTTCACTGGTCAGCGACCATCATCCACCACTCAGGGTGGGCACGCCCAAGGGTCGCTAATCTCCTTGAACTCTCTAGTTTACAGAGAGAAACACTGGAGCCTGGAAAGGGCGTGAGGGCATTGGATCAGGTTCTAGAAGGTCGCTATTTCTCTTAGTCCTGTCTTTTCCCGCTCCGCTGTGCTGCCTTGGAAGTCAGAACACGTCTCTGGTCTAGAAGACACCCAAGAGCAAGTTCATTATTCTCCCTTGAAGTCCCTTTGCTAACTTCCACCTTTGTTGTTTTCCTGGACTTATTATAATGGGCCAAATTAACCTGAGTTGCCTCCCGGAGTCTCTGGGAAAAAGAACCAAATGAGCAGATCAGACACTGTTTCCCTGGTCCTGGGGGAATGCCTACGCCATCAGAGAGGCATCATCTTATTTATAATAAATTCGCTGTTCAAAGAGCTTTAAAACATTTTTTTTTGCTATTAGGAGTATTGTTTCTATCTGTTGAGTCCATGAGTGTTTGACATTGGATGACTTTATAAAACATTCTGCTAATTGGATTTGTTAAAGCAAATAAATCAAACACTAATTGGAACGTGCCCTGCCATTATTTTTGCTTACTGAATTAGATAAAATGGTGTGAAGGCCTTCTTATCATATTTGTGCACTTATTTAAACACCCCCTTGGCACACAGTTCTGCAAATTCAATTAGATATTCCAAAAAGGAATTCAATTTATGCCAGGCTGGTTTACATTCATTCTGGGGGCAAGACTTGCCTACCCACCGTAGCCTGCCCACGATTAATAAGCTACTTAGATATTGCCCTGCTTTCAATGTCTTTGTTGGCACCAGGGCAGCATCGCGATGACTTGCGGGCTGGGGGGCTCTTACTGTTAGAATGTGTGTGTCCACAGAGCGGGGCTGGCTTCATGGGTGTTTCACTTGTGCAGTCACCCAGGGCCTGGCACTTGGAAGGGCCCCATGCTCAGTTTAATGCTCTGCTATGGTCATGTTGAAATTCTTTATAGTTTTTAAGCCAAAGGCTTTGCATTTTGGTTTTGTACTGGATCTCCCATGAATGTAGTAGGAGCTGAGCTCTGGTTGTCAGATTTTCTGGCTAAGGAAGGAGTCTTTGATGTGAGTCTTGGATCTGCCCCTGATGAACTGGGTGATGTTGAGAATGTCACTTGCTCTGGCCTTGGTTTCCTCGTCTGTGGAGTGGGAGCGCTACTCCTCACCCGTGGAGAACACATGCTGTGAGGTCCGTGAGGTGCTTATTCAAATCCAGTGGCCTTTTGTGCTTCTCTCAAGCCTTCATCCTCCAGGCCCAGACTGTTGCTTCGAAGGCACTGGATGACATGTCCTCCCTTCCGCTTCCTGGGGTAAGGAAGACATGTCTTACAACTGAGACGTGGGAAGGAGGTATCAAAAGCTCATGACATCAAACGCTCAAATGGTGAAACACGGCACTTTTCTGTGACCGTGTTAAAATTGGAAATTTTTACGGCATCAAAGCAAAGGTTAGCAAACTACAGCCTGCAGGCCAATTCTGGACCTTCACTGATTTTGTACTCCGCCCACAAAGGAAGATTGGTTTTTACATTTTCAAATGTTTAGACAAATCAAACGAAGAATACTGTTTTGTGATGTGAAAAATCATAGGGAATTCAGAGTGCAGTGTCAGTAAATAAAGTTTGTTTTTTTGTTTTTGTTCTTTTAAGCTCTTTATTGGAATATAATTGCTTTACACTATTGTGCCAGTTTTTGCTGTACAACAAAGTGAATCAGCTGTATTTATATATATATCCCCATACCCCCTCCCTCCCACAACTCCTTCCCACCCTCCCTATCTCAGCCCTCTAAGTCATCGCCCATAATTGAGTTGATCTCTCTGTGTTATGCAGCTAAAACACAATCCTGCCTGTCTTTCTGTATGGCTTCTGGTTGCTTCTGTGCTACAGTGGCATTACTGATTCATAGTGACAGAGGCCAAGTCACCTTTGTGGTGGGCAGAATTACAAATTGCTCCTCAAGAGTACTGGCCCCTGGTATTCATGTCTTGTATAATTCCCATCCTTTGGGAGGACCTCTGGATAGAATATATTTCCCTTTTATGATTAGGTTATGTTCGTGACCAAGGTGAAGGGATTTCTCAGATGTAATTAGGGTCCCACGTTGGTTGACTTTAGTTAATCAAAAAGGAGATGATGTTGGTTGGGTGGGCCTCACCGAATCAGATGAGCCCTTAAAAAGGATGGAGTCCTGCCCAGGAAGAGATTTAAGACATGAGACAGTTTATGGCAGGTACTGTGGGTAGCTTCTAGGGGCTGAGAGTGGTCCCTAGATGGTGGCCAGCCAGAGAGCAGGGGCCCCGATCCTGTAATTATTACAAGGAACTGAATTCTGCAAAACACCATGCAAAAGATGACCTGGGCTCCAGAAAGGAAAGCAGGTCCTCTTGACCTCAGCCTTGGGGAGGCCCTGGTACAGCCTTGCCCTCACCTCTTACTCAAAGAAACCAGGAGATAATAAATGGGCATTGTTTTGAGTTTGTGGTAACTTGTTGGGTAGCAAGAGAAAACCAGTATACCTGCAAGGTGAACATCTTTACTGTATGGCCCTCTAAGAAAAAGTTGGTTGACCCCTGTCTTAGGGAGTGGGGGTAGCTAGACTTAACCTCATACATATTTATATACTTACATAACTGAAGTACAGTGCCTGGCTTAGAAGCCCAGCAAACCTTTAGTTTTTCTTCTGAACTCAATTCTGTTCAAGAATACACAGGATCATATCTGAGAAATGCAGAGGCAGACACATTTGTATTTTTATTGAATTCTATTCCTCTCTCATTTTCAAAGGAGGAGCTCATGTTTAAAAAAAATTCTGATTGGCACTGTAAACTTTATTTATGCTTTAATGTATCTTAAAGTATGTGTCCTGCACTATTTTTACTTCCCTTACAGATGCTGATATGCTATATATTACCAAACCCAAATGGATTTTCAAAATCCAATTTCCTTGCTACAGTTTTCCATTTCTCTGTTGACTTTTTATGCTTGACTCACATCAGAGCATCTGGGGCCTTTGCTACATTTTGACCTCAGCTTGTCCAGGGAAATAGCTTCTCTGTCCCAGGGTAGGGAGATAGTGTTGAGTGCTCCCTTGGCCTGTGGCAGCACTGCCTTGTCCTTCCTCAGTTGTCTGGATCTTCTCCAAACCAGGACATGTGCTTTGGAGGTGGAGCCCAATTCTGGGGGTGGGGGTAGGTTTAGGAGATTTTTGTTTTCTTCCAAAATGACAGTGATGGAGTTGACATCGGTTGAATGGGGCCACTTCAAAACAGAATGAGGCGAGCATCCAAATGAATGTCTTTTGGGAATCTCTCCAATCATAAGTCTTCCCCGAGTAGCCTGCCACAAACTCCCGCAGAGGTGGTCGGGAGACTTTTCTAGCAAGTGTAGCAGTGCCAAGGAATTCCACCAAGAGAGAGTTTTTGAAAGAGCAAAAGGAGCCACAGTGAGACTCAGCATCTTGGGTCTGAATATTTCTTGCTGTGGGTCCACGGGAAGCTCGTCTTTCCTTCCTTCTCCTCCCCTCTGTGGCTCTCAGTAGCTGGTCCTTGGGCTGGCGGCATGGCTCTGCATCTGTGTGGCTCCTGAGCGTTCCCAGGAATCCTGAGTCTCTGGAATCCTTAACCTTGACCGCTGGAACGTTCCTTCATGATCCATCTTGCACGCCAGAAAATAAAGGCCCAGAAAGGGGGAAGGGAGGTGAGCTAGAGGGGCTGCACCCCCTGGCAGTATAGATTGTTACCAGAGTGTATAATCTTGAGCTCATAACCACTCTATTTCTCAGTCTGTTGGCTGAGAGGAAGACAATTCAGGGAGGATTGCTTAAAAAACACTTATCAAGTATATTTTCTCTTCTTAATAGCTTTCAAAACTTATCTCTGGGTCAAGTGAGACAGACAGGGAGCAGGTCTCTAGGCTGTATCCTATTGGGCCCTAGTGAGTTGCTTTTCCTGAATTGTATGTTTGGGTGATGCTATCAATGTATATTGAGGATGATTATGAGAAATAGTCTCATGAAATTGGCCATGCACCCCTTGCGTGGATGTTGTTTCAGATCTTGTTCATTATTCGGAATAAGGGATTTCTGTTACCAGTACCCCTGTGGAGAAGTTCTTGTGTGATCTAAGCACCAAGAATGGTGGCAATTTACCTGAGAAATTTGGATTTATATGGTATGAACACAGAGTGTCCAGTGTCTGAAAAGATTGTCCTTTTTCTCTTGGCCTCTGGAAGCTCAGAGTCAAATAGGTAACTCCCTTTCAGTAGGCAGACATGTAGGAAATTGCAGGGTGGTCTTGTAACTCTCTCCTATCCCGTTTGTCTTCTCCTGTCCTCAGTGTGATTTTCGCCATTATGCCGTACTTACTGCTTCTGTGTTTGTCCACTGTGGCTGGCCTAGAGTTGACAGAGGGTAGACTGATAACCAGTTACAACGTGGTCTATGTTCTTGATCTACACAAAACACAGGGACACTTTGGATAATCACTTGGCCATGCATCCTGCTTTGCTGGGAGCCCAGGAGCTCCACAGAAAAGTCATGAATTGTGTGTACCCCTAGAGTTTGGACATATATGTGTGATAAAGTGCAGAACAGGGGCCTGTTCCTAGAAACTCTTCTGTACCGAGAGACACTGAGTTCCCCATAATAGATGACAAGTTCTGGCAGCATGGAATCGAACTGACAGGTGGGCCTGGCTGTCCCAAAGAAATAGTGGCTCAAAATAGAGTGTAAATCTGCTTTCGACTCTAAGCCAGCTCCTCTTCAGGGAGAGGGAGGGTTGTGGTCTGAAAAGAACCGGGTCACTGGGGCCACAGGCTTGCTGCCGTGGGACCCCAGTATCAAAGAACAGTGTTAGAAGGGAAAGACATTTGCTCAGTGGCTGCAGGTTGAAGTGGTCACCAGAGCTTTGCAGGTGGAGGCAGCAAGGTGCCCGAGGGTGGCTGTGAAGAGGAGATGGGTCCCTACCCTTTAGAGGGCCAGGACCTGCCAGCACTCAGCTCGGGGGTAGCTCAGCAGGCCATCTACCACTGAGTGGAGGAAGGGAGGTGAGGGGTGGGCGACTGATCTGATCCAGGAGACTAGGGGCAAATTATTGATATGATCTTGCTTGGAATCTATACGCTGGGATGCCCAGAGATATAACTGTGAGCCCTCCTAAATCTTGTCTAGAAAGCAGCTGAGAATTGAATTAATTAGACCATTAAGGAAAATTTATGAATAATTTCTCCTTTGACATATCCCTGTGACAGTGTTTGTTGCATGGCACCTCAAGTGTATGTTTGTGTGGTTGTCTTTCCCCGTCCTCTGCAAAGCTTGTGAGGGCAAGAATCATATCCATCAATTCTGTGCCCCTGTGCAGACCTGTTTAAAAAAAAAAAAAGTCTTCATTAAATGTTTCTAGGATAATAAGCAAGGGAATGGATTCAGATGGAAAGACCCAACCGTTTGGAATCACTTTATCTTCCTGACCGCCTCTCATCACCTTGTAAGGGAAAGGCTTGGTCCCCAGTTTCTGGGGAATACATTCTTCCCCCAGTCTGTTGGAAAGACCGTGGGTCTCTGTGGTTAGGTCACCCTGGATTTACACTTGCCTCCGACACTTTCCTTCCATGTGAGCTGAGCAGATCATTTAACCCTTTAATGTATCAATTACCTTATACTTAAGTCGGGATAGAAATCTACTTCACGAAATTGGGAGGATTAAGTGAAAGCAAAAGTGATAGTGTCTATAATCAGTGCCTCGTTTATTGCCTGACATGGAGCAAGTGCTCAAGAGAGCATGCTTCTTTTTTTTTAAATTAATTAATTTATTGGCTGTGTTGTGTCTTCATTGCTGCACACAGGCTTTCTCTAGTTGTGGCGAGGGGGGGCTACTCTTCATTGTGGTGCGCGGGCTCTTCATTGCAGTGGCTTCTCTTGTTGCAGAGCATGGGCTCTAGGCACGTGGGCTTCAGTAGTTGTGGCTCACGGGCTCCGGAGCACAGGCTCAGTAGCTGTGGTGCATGGACTTAGTTGCTCCATGGCATGTGGGATCTTCCTAGAACAGGGATTGAACTCATGTCTCCTGCATTGGCAGGCATATTCTTAACCACTGTACCACCTAGGAAGCCCATGCTTCTTATATCAGGATGTGCAAGGCTCTGCTATGGTAACAACTAAGCCCTAAGATGTCGGTGGCATATTACGACTAGAAAAGTTGGCATTTTGCTCCTAACGTGTGACGATATTATTGATCAGGCAACTGTCTGGGTGACTGTCCTCCAATGAGTGTCTCTGGGATCTAGACATCTTTCTTCCTTTGATGCTGCCTGCCTTCAAGTACACCTTTGAAGGTCTTCACAGTGGGCTGAGAGGGATTGCTAGTAAGAGATTATTTTTATGGGCTAGCCTTGCACATGGTGGATATCACTTTATCACACGTTTCCAGGATTTACCACGTGGTCTTGCCCAGATGCAAGGTGGCCTGGAAATGCAGAGTTCTTGTGTGCCCAAGATAGGAGACCTCAACAGTTTGCCACGCACCTAACACCATCTTGGCCGTACTTTTCATTCTCTAGCCCTGGATGCTGATATTGATTTAGGATGATCAGTCAGCTATTCCAGTGAACGCTTGAGATGCTGCAGGCTCCCTTCACTTACCAATTCCAGCACATCAGGGTCTGGATGTTGTCAGTGGCATTGACGTGGTTCATTTGTCTTCCTCAGGCTGAGAGGCAGGCTCCAGTGAGGCAGCAGGGGTGTAAGGATGGGAGGGTGGCCCTCTTTGAGCAATTGGAACTGTTGCTGCTACTATTTTCTAAATTTTAAATGGAGTGTGTTGTGTTTTCATATCTGAGGCATTCACTCTGCTGTTCTGGTCAGAGAATGTCTATAGAGGAAGTGATTTGGGGGAGGAGAGTTTGAAATTGGTCAGACAGGCAGTACGGGGAAGGAGCTTTCTAGGAGAAGTGGCGAGTGTGAGACTAGAAAGAGCAGGTGGAGCTTGGGGACTGCTGTAGGCTCACTGTTACTGGAATGTAGCTTGGTCTCTGTCTGGCATCCCATTCACATTTATTGGTTCATTCAGTCAACAGATATTTCTTAAGCCCCTCCTCTGTGCCAGTACTATTCCCAGCCCTTCTGAAGCTTAGTCCAGTAGAAGTTGGTTGGTTGCTTTTGTCCTGGCCTTTCAAAGGTCCCCCTTGTCCACTGTGTCTGGGATGAAGTTTCCTTTACTGTCTGCCCCTGACCTTTCCTCTTGACTCTTGGGACTTCCATCCTTGTCTGTTGACCCTTGTCCATCCACACTGGGCATTATTGCCCTTCTTCCCTTAGTTTCCGGAAGCACCAGTGACTCGTGGCTGTTGCATGTAGCCAGCTCTCGTGTAGTGGAGGGCTGTTACAGCACAGGACGGGGAACTGTTGCCATTCATGGTCACAAAGGCTTCCTGGACCACGCCAACCTAGGGGACCTCTCAGCCACCCCAATGGCATCCTTCATAGCACATACAGAAATGCGGAATTACTTACTAGGTTACGTGTTTACTGTCTGTCTGCCTCACTCATGCTAGTGATAGCATGCTTCTCTTGTAAACCACTGTATAGATAGCACCTTTTACTCTGCTGGATCTACCCTAAGAGCTCAATTAAATAATTGTGAATGAGAGATTGAATAAATGAAAGTAAACAGAAATTTTAGTTTCTACCAGCGCATCTACCAACTTTTCCCATCACAGGAAATTTCTCATTGGCTCTCACCTTCTGCAGGTGTCTGCTTTATGTTGTGTTTCTTGGACCTCTCTCTCCCTCTCCTTTCCTTCTCTCTCTAGGTGTCTATACTGCAAATTCATGTTACTTTTTTAGTACAAAGCTATTTAATATTCTCAACTCAAGCCCCAACGCTTGCACAACCAAAACAGATCCTGCTCTCCTTTGCCCGGCCTGACTCCGTTAGGGTGCTGAAGACTGACTCTTCTGGGTTTCCATACTCAGAAAGAAAGGAAGTGGAGAGAGCGTTGCCATCATAGGTTTACTGTAGCAGTGTTGTGACTATATTCTGTATTGGATCTGTGAACAGGCCTTCCACCACCACTGACCAGAGGAAATTCCAGGTCTGGGTGCAGAGCAGAAGTTTTGTCCTTTGCTGCTGATGGAGACGATGGTGTGATATTACACGAGGCTGCAGATACAGGCAGGGGCTAGCAGAGGATGGTTTCTGTATGTGGAGCAGAACCATGGATGTGGTTTGGATGCGTGACAGGGGAACCAACGGTTGTTTAAGGGAGGGAGATTGTGATGTGATGAGGTCTGAGCAGTAAGGAGACAAAAGAAAGGGCAGTGGAAATATGGACTGGAGTGTGAAACTCAGTCTTGGTGCTGCCTCCCCTCCTCTGTGCATCGTGCCAGCTCGCCCTGGAGTGCTCTTCCTTCTGCTCTGTGCCCATGGAGATGCTCCTCAAGTTCAAATTCCTGGTTAGTTCTCCTCTCCCCCTTCCCTTCCAGGAGAGAGTCACCTCCTTCTTCTCTGGATGGACCAGCATTTCCTAGTTGCAGCCCCAGCTGCATACCCCACATCTCTCTCCATGTCACCTGGAGGGGACTTAGAGCCCATAGCGTATGCTCAGCAAAATCCAACTTATACAGCTCATTGCAAAGTGGTGGGTGGTGGATGGCTTGGACTTTTAGGGGGAAGCTTTAAATACTTTCGGCCTTGACTTTATTATCTTCCAGGTGCATACTTGTCTAATTCTCTACACATTTGATTTTCACTCCACAAAAACTGCTTTTATAGGGAAGGAGGTGGGTGTTGAGAATTTATTCCGTGCCAGTTACTTTTCGTATGTTATTCCATTTAATCCTCCTGATATTTCTGTCAAGTGGCTCTTTCCCTCCATATTCCAGGTGAGGAAACTGAGACACAGATGGCGGAGCATCTGGTCCAAGCTGACCCAGCTTTGCAAGGCTGAGATTCGTGTCTAGTTTTGCAAGACTCCGAAGCTAGTGCTCTCTATCTGCTGCCTCTCAGCATCTCTCCATGTTGGCAGAAGCAATTACAGAGGCATGCCCTGGCATTCATTTTTCCTACTTAGAATGAGACATTGCTGTTTACTTTCTCAGGAAGGAAGATTGAAATCAATGTAACTAGCCTTATTAACTTTTTTAAACAGGGGGCCTGCAGATGCCAGTGTCTTTCTTGAGAGCACCAAAGCAAATATAAAAATCCAATTTGCTTGCCTTAAAAAAAAAAAAAAAATCTCCTCCAGAGTTTAAAATTCAAAGCTGTAAATGAAGAGCCGCTGAGACGGGGGTAACAAACGCAGCATCAGACACAAGGATATATTTACCCACATCTCTTTTGTCTGCAGGTGGCTGTTCCTTTGATGAACACTACAGCAACTGTGGTTACAGCGTGGCCCTGGGGACCAATGGCTTTACCTGGGAGCAGATTAACACATGGGAGAAACCAATGCTGGACCCAGCAGTGCCCACAGGTACGTGACCAACTGTGTTTGAGGCTCTGATGGGGGTGGTAGCTTTTATGATGACTCATGGGGAGGAACATTCTTCTGGATTGAGCTGTCGGGGAGGGCAGTAGGTAACATTGTTGGTAGTGAGTTCCCCATTCCCAGAGGTGTGCAAACCAAGTCTGAGTGAACTCTTAAGGGTGTGGGAGAAGTCGCATGTCATCTGGATTCAGGAAACTTTAGGATTTCTTTTAGCTTTGAGATTCTAAGCTTTAGCTACAAATGGAGCCTCACTGAGTTTTGTCCAGGAGGCTGATAGTAGTGGGATTTTTTGAGGAGAAAAGCTTCTCAAGAATTTGAGGATATTTCTTTCCTTCTGGACCACACAGACACAGCTTGTGTGTATGCAGGGGAACTTCTGCAGTCCAAATTATTACTCATAAAGTTGGTGTCCTGATGTCCTGAATGCCAAGTTTATCCTTCACCAGTTGGGCTGAAGGCCTAACGTCCATTCCTGATGAATACCTGCGTGAGGTAGGCCTATGAGAGTTACAGCCAATGTATTCTAGGAGAGGTACACCTGGAGGAGGTGCCTTTTTGTTCTATTTGGGCCTTCAGGGGATTGGATGACGCCCACCCACACTGGGTGTGCTATTTGCTTTAGTCAGTTCTCCAAATCACATGCTAATCAGTTCTGGAAGCACCCTCATAAACACGCCCAGAAGTAACGCCGTACCAGCTGTTTGGGCATCCCTTAGCCTAGTCAAGTTGACACACAAAAATAACCATCACACCATGGATGGCCTCAACTCTCCCCATGACTTCAGTTGCTGTCAGACATCTCTTATGAACTTGATGTGCACGACCCGCTGCCCGGATACCTTGTCTTCTCAGCTGCTCTGAGAGGCAGCTTTGCCAGGATGTCATTAAGCTGGAGGGAGAGAGAGATGCTCAGAGATGTCCAGGCAAGGTTGTGGCCTGTGTGACATTATTGACTCTGAGTTTGACTCCAAAGCGGGAGGCGACTGGATGGCTCTATCTAGTTCTTATTAAGGGCACCAGTTGTTTGTGTACGTTTCTCCTGAGTCTAGACACAAGCCGCGGGTATCATAAAGCTGTGACATGGTACAAAATTGAGCTTTTCAGGTCTGGTAGGATCTTACTTTACGTGAGTGGGCATCACCAACAACTGCACATGCCTGTTAGTAAAGTGACCATGGCACAACCTCTGCGCCTGTTGTCCCATCATAGTTTTTTTAAAAAGCTGACTTTACTCTCAAAAATGTCTTGGTTTATGTGATAGAATCCCTCTTCCCATCGGAAACCCCAGGAGTGCACCTGAGCTGAAGGCTTCCTGCCACACCTGCTGTGCTCTGCGTGGCCAGCTTTGGTGTTGGCCAGATAGATTCAGATCTTCTGGTGCGGGTGTGTGTGTGTTGTGTGTGCGTGTTTGTTCCGCAAACCTAGGCTGAATGAGTTCTTTAGGATGTGATAGTGTTGGGTGTGTATTTGCACGCACACGTAGGCTCCTTTTTTATACTTTATTTAAAACATTTTTTAATAATACCAATTTGACATAAATTCTTTTCATCACCCCACTGCCCCGCTTTCCCCCCTTGGTATCCATACGTTTGCTGCCTATATCTGTGTCTCCATTTCTGCCTTGCAAACCAGTTCATCGTGCTATTTTTCTAGATTCTACATATATGCATTAATGTACAATATTTATTTTTCTCTTTGACTTACTTCACTCTGTATGACAATCTCTAGGTCCATCCACGTCTCTACAAATGACCCAATTTTATTACAAATTTAGACAATGGCACTCTTTTTTTTTTTTTTTTTTTTTTTTTGGCTGCGCCACACAGCTTGTGGGATCTTAGTTCCCTGACCAGGGATTGAACCCGGGCCCTCAGCAGTGACCATGCACACGTAGGCTCTTTCAGCTCGTCTTTGGTCCGCTGGACACCCCTTAGGGTCAGGCAGGCTCTGCAGACTCACCATCTCCCAAAGTGAACTCCTGATTCAGCTCCGTCTACTCACGCTCTAGGACTCCTTGTCTCACAAGGCCACTTCATCACTCTGGCACTGATTCAGACACCCGGGAGTCACACTTCTCTCTGCCCTCTCTCCTTGCCCCTCTCCTGTCAATCACTCTGTCCTGCCCCTTTACCTCCCGAGCCCAACTCAGGTCTGCTCACATCTCTGTCTCTGCCACTGCTGCCCTGGAGCCCCGCATCCTCCGCTCTCGCCTGGGGCACTGGAAGACTTCCACTCAGGCTTCTCGCTTCCTCTTTTGACTCTAACCCACTCTCTACACAGAAGCCAGAGATTGTTCTAGAATGTAGGCCTGTTCCTGCTACCCCTCCCTTTCATTATCCCCGCCCAGCTTCTACCTAGACTCTCTTTGAGGCTTTCCTCTTGCTGTGAGAGAGGAGACCAGTGCCCTGCTGTGGCCTCTGAGGGGTCCAGCCTCTCCACATCCCAGTCCCACCTGTGCTCACTTCACACTGGCTTTTGTCAGTTGCCAGAATGTTCCAGACCCTTTCCTGCCTCAGGAATTCACATGAGATTGGCACTCTCGGTAGAACCTCTGCCTTCACCCTGTTCTCTTCTACTTCCCCTTCCCATCTCAGCTCCTGCACCTCCTCCTCAGGCGGGTGCTCCCCAGATGCTCTGGTCTGGGTCAGCTCTTTCTGTAAATGTTCCCCACTGCACCCTGCACGTTTCCTCAGGAGCACATTTCACAGCTGGCGTTACTTGTTCAGTGTACGTTGTATCCCCCGATGAGAAGTTCCATGTGAGCCAGGACCGTGACAGTCTTGTTCCTGGCTTTACCTTTAGTGTCTCATTCAGTCTATCATACACAGTATGGATGAAATACCATTTTGTTGGATGGATGGATGGGCAAATAGTGTTTATCAGGTGTTTCTTTGATGAAGAAATGACTGATAAACATTATTAAATGCCTTTGGGCCTTTTATTAATTGATAGCACATTCTACATCTTTGCCACCATCCTTCCATTTTACAGATCAGAAAACTGAGGCTCCCGGCAGCCGCGTGACATTGCTGCTTTTTCCACCATGCCACGCTCGCTCCTGGAAGGAGCAACTCTTGCTCCTAATCTTAATTTTCTCAGCCCCTCAGTGCAGTGGCATTTTGTAAATATTGGAGCGTGCTAATACAAACCTCTGAGCTTTTCTAAATAGAGGCATTTCATAATGATCACTGAAATTACTCTGTCATGATGCGCCTGTGCTTTCAGTGGCACAGCGTGCTTCTTAGGCAGAGAGGCATGAAAGTGAATTTGGATTAGGCGAAATTGTTTGTTCTTCTCGTGGGCAAAGGCTGAAATCTTCCTCCTCCTTCTGTAAAGCCAGCATTTTCCATCCTTTCAGAAATCTAGTGTGACTCTGTGTATTCAGATGTTCCACAGCCTTTTACTGTGCCCCTTTGGTGTGTCAGGCTCTGTGCTAGGCTCTGGGTCAATCAGCCCCTGCCCTTTGGGCACTTCCCGTGGCCCATAGGATGAACCCTGAACTCCTTACAATGTCTGCAAGGTCCTGCATGATCTAACGTCTTCTCTGAGCTCCTTTTTTTTTCTCTCTCAAAATGCTCCAGACCTACTGGTCATGTTTCAGTTCCCTGGGCACGTCTGAGTCTTCCCTGGCTCGGGGCCTTTGCATGTGCTGTATCCTCTCACTGCAGTCACTTTCTCTACTCTTCACTTGCCTGGTTTTGTCAGGTCTCAGCATCACTCCTCCTCAGGGAGATGTCCCTCATTGGTCTGTCTAATGAAAGCCTCCCTCGATGTTCTCACTCTTAGCGTCCTGTTCTTGGCTTTCAAAGTCCTCATTGTGGATTTGGTACAGACCAGCTTCTTCCAGTCCTGTGCCAGAGCCAACTGACTCTGGGCCTTAATCCCTCTGCCTCAGTTTCTTCATCCGTAATGTGGGAAGCAGTGTGAGCGTTAAATGGACTGATGCCTGTGCGAGTATGACATGTCTGCACATAGTAGGGCTTCGTCAGTGCCGGTTCCCTTAAGTTCTTTTCTAGTTCTTACTGTCTCTGGGACTGTACGTCTAAATCCACCTTGCAAACTTGCCCCTTCCTTCAAGCTCACCTGTCCCTAGATGCTGCTATGCACAGGTGAACCTTCCAGCAGGAGGTCTGCTGTGGGTCCCTGATGCGCCCAGCGAGGCTTTTCCATACCCAGGATACTACCCCGAGGGAGAACACCTCCTCCATCCTGACTCTGTTAATTCAGTGCTACACACAGTCCCCATCATACTCTTTTCCTCATCCCTCACCATGGGAAAAACCCTCAGGGTAATATTGCAGGCTTCATACCTGGTTTTGCCCCCACTTCATCTTTACTGGGGCTATCACAGAGGATGGGGGTCACTGCACCCACAGACCCTCTCTCTAAGCCTCCATGGAAACACCTGGAGCTGCCACTGGTTCCCAGCTGTGCCTTCCCCAACCTTGGCATGAGTGTCCAGATGTCCACCCTGAGGTCCAGCCCAGGGCCTCAGGAAAGTCTCTGAGGGGCTGAGGGGAGATGGAAGTGCTGTAAGTGTTTTGTTAGAGGGGCTGAAGTGGGGCTGGGAGGTTTCCTTCTATTTCCTTCTGATGCTTGTAGGACATGAAGTGCCAGCAGAACCGGAAACCAGAAGAGGCAAGGAAGGATTCTTCCTAGAGCCTTTGTGTGTGTGGGGAGGGGACTGTGTGGGGTGTGTGTGTATGTTCCTTCCAACACCTGGGTTTCAGACTCCCAGACTCCAGAACTGTGAAGGAATAAGTTCCTGGTATCTTAAGCCACCTAGTTTGTGGTAATTTGTTACAGCAGCCCTGAAAAACTATTCCTGGGTCAACTACACATCAGTACCCAGACCCCATCACCTTTTCTACTTTAGAACTCACACCAGTGTGCTGTCAGTATCGGAGCTTTTGCTTTCTTTTAAGAGAACTGGCATTTACTGTGTGATCACTCTAACTAAGACTTGGGTTAGGCATTTTCCTACACATTTCATCTAATGTGTTACCATCCCCTGAGTTCAGAGATATTGTGTCCTCTTTATTTTTGAGAAAACCAAGCCCCAGAGAGATGTAAATTATATATGAAGGATAGAGAAATATACATTGTATACATGGTGTTGCCATCAACTAAACATCTTTTTAAGTTATTTCCATATACAGTCATGATTTACGACTGCAAAAATAATGCATATTCATCGTAGAGAATATGCACAGCAGGGATTGCTATAAAGAACAAAAGTCATATGTGCACACAAACTTACATAAATATCTATTTTTCTATTTAATGCTATTTTAAAAAATTTTCCCATGGCATTACATATTCCTCAAAAGCATGCTTTCTAAAGGCTTTGTCATTTTCCATTCCAGTGAGTGTTCTCTGGTTTATTTCACCACCATGTTGTTGCATGTTTAAGTTCCTTCCACTCGCGCCTCAGACGCGTTGCATTGAGTGTTCTTGTACATAGATCTCTGTGCTCATCTCCAAAAGAAGTTATCAGGTTTGCTTTATATATCTGTCTATTTTTTTGTACTCCCCTGTGTATCAGACACAGAGTGGTTGTGTATTATTTTCGAGATATGGGGGAAGGATAGCATCCACGTGTCAAACGTGGAACCCTGGAAATTTGCCCACGAGTTGATATTGGGAAAATGCTTTGTGCATTCTGAAGCCCTAAGCACAAGTCAGGAACTGGTGATGGTCCCCTGAGTGCTCCATATATATAGCTCTTAGCACAGTGGATGGAGACCTTCAGGCGATGGGCAGGAATTATGTTCTAAATAGTCATCAACCAGAGCAGTCCACGTGCTGACTAGTTCGGGTGGACATCAGCTGTACAAAGCAGGATGGGCTCTCCAGCACTTAGGATGAATAGCAAGCCTCTTCATAAACCGTGTACTGAACTACTGTGGTTCCCCTTATAGGCTGGGGCACCATTTTACTTACATGTAACCACAGTGCCTGGGGTGTAGGAGGTAGCAGTGAATGTTTATTAAATGAATTGCTGGTATTAATAATTGAACATTCTCATGATACAACCCCAGCATTTACCTCCAGCCTCAACCGCCTCTCCTGCCCTCTTCTCTTACTTTTCCTCTGCTACATAATCACAGGAGAGAAGCCTTCATGCTTTTGTTTTGGGAGTCCAGCCTCCAGCCCTGCTTCCTGATTTGGGGACTCTCTCATTGTGTGGGATCTTGGTGGAATGTGCACCTTGCTGGCACATGACATTGCCAGACACTTACCATTCCCAGCAGCCTGGGTGTGGCTGAACATGTGACCTGGACCCAGCCAGTTACACCCTCCTGCTCAGGCCTTATCATCTAGGAGGGATGAGTGAGTCAGCGGCCAGAGGCTTGTGTAGCAGGTGTGTCCAGTGGAGGGGTGGTGTCTGGGCCGCAAGAGGTTGTCCTAAAAGAGGTCGCTGAACTGCCGGCTGCTTGGTCCCCCAGAACTACCTTAGTTTCTGTTCTTTTTCAAGCTGTCCTCCAGTTCTCTGTTCATGTGAGCTTCCCAATATTCTTCCAGAACATTCCTATTTTTGAGACAGATTGTCATAGTTTTTTATTTTCAACCACAAATCCTGAAGGCCACACCATCATGCCTCTGGCTCCAAGGAAGCGCCTGTTCCCCTTCTTATTCATAGAGGATGTCACCTCCTCCAAGAAGCCTTCCCTGAGTCCTCTGTGCTTCTGTGACTGAGTTTGACCTTGTTTTCTCCGATTCCTCACTAAGGCTGTGAGCTACTTGAAGGCATGGGCTGCCTCTCATTGCTGAATTCCTTGGGCCCTGGATGGGGCTTAGAGCAGGGTGGTTGGTCCATACATGGACTAAATTGCCATTAGGATTATTAGTATTAGGAAAGTCAAGAGAGAAACGATGGAAATTTGGGGGAGAACCCGGAGTGGCTGCTTCTTTCTTTGGCATTTTCACATCCCAAGTGCCTCCTCTCAGCTTGACGAGGCTGTGGTCAGTTGAGGAGGCTGGGACCTGGCTGGTCAGGGCTCTTCTGATCTAGAATTGATTCTTGGGGATAATAAAGGGACCCTGGGAATTCCCCCTTCTTCACTCTGGGGCCTGATCCACTCCCATGAATGTGTAGATTGACTTGCGACCCGTGTAAGAGGCTCCCCAGTGGAAAAATGTGACTTGTCCAAAATCTGACCTACTGTTTCTTTAATGTGGTGCTTACATTTAAATGATCTGGAAGTATAGTGTCCTTAATCACTCCTGATAGTATTATCGATTGGCTTAAAGCTATAAGCTCTTCTGTTCCCATTTAGTCACTGTTGAGTCAGTACATTTTTTTCTTCCCCCTTTAATGATAAAATATTATATATATATATTCTTTCTTAAAGAAATGCTGAGTTTGTACATATAAATTAACCCTCTCCACCCCCATCTTTGTTCTCTCTAATATCACTATCAACAGATTGATGTGTATTAGGGGAGAGGGGGATGGGAGACAGATAGAAAGGGGGGGGGAGGAGAGGGAGGGAGGGAGGGGGAGGGGAATGGAGAGAAGAGGAGGAGGAGGAGGAGGAAGGGAGGGAGTCAGAGAGCATATATGTATGTGATAAAAATGATGGTAGAAAAGCGATATTTATATAGTACTTCGTGTGTGGCAGGTACTCTCCTAAACATTTAAAATATATTAGCTTATTGAATCCTTATAACAGTCCTCTGATCTGCATTTTACAATTTAGGGAACTGGAGGCATGCAAAGCTTAAAGACGCATCCCAGTTCATACTTAGCTTATGATGGAGCCAGGATTTACCTGTAGGAAGTGTGGCTTCTAACTCTGTGGTTCCCGCAATCACCTCACTCTGGTGCCTCCTTAGAATGCAGGGGATGAATAGGATCGTGGTTCCTGGACAGTTGGGGTCATCGGTCTCTTCTCAAACCCCATGTTGAGATCTCGCTTCCACCTCCCAGGGCCGCATGGTATTCCACTGGATGGATGCATCATGGTTTATTTAACTGACACCCAAGAAATGGCATTGTGAGAACAAAAGATAAAAGCCAAAATGAACTCCAGGTGCTCACCTAAAAGGCGAGATCTCTGCCTCCAAAGAGGTCTCAGGAAAGTGCTTACAAAGCATCTCATATTATGGGATGCTCTCTTATGTACTGTGAACTGTAAAATTAATTGGGGAAGCAGCATCAGCCAGCCTGCAGTGACCCCAGTCAGTGCTGGTTTGGGATGCTTCCAAAAATAAACAGAATTGGTAGGTAAAAAGGCAAGGAAATTGAAGACAAGTTTAGTCTTATTCTGGAGGAGATGGCCAAATAATGACGAGTGCTAAGGATGGCTTGGAAAAACCACAAGGGATCTTATAAGTGATCAGATTTACATTTGTCAAGTAAGTGGGAAAACACAACTAGCACCCACATAGATGACTTTCAGTTTTCTGTGATATCACACCTGGATTCAAAAAGTATTGTATCCAAATGGTGTAAATGAATTAAGGTGATGTAGACCCATGCCATTCAACTTAAAAAGTGCTTCCTTGAGATGACAAACCCGGATGTCACTTGGCACATATGATGAGTTTGGATAAACGTTACTATAATATATGGGAATGGATAATAAGCCACTATTTTTCTTTTCTGAGCAAAATTTTGTGTTATTTGGGTTGTTTTCGTTTACAAGGATCAGAGAAACACACATACTTTCTTAAAATTAATTTTTATTGGAGTATAGTTGCTTTACAATGTGTTAGTTTCTAGTGTACAGCAAAGTGAATCAGCTATACGTATACATATATCCCCTCTGTTTTGAATTTCCTTCCCATTTAGGTCACCACAGAGCATTGAGTAGAGTTCCCTGAGCTATACAGTAGGTTCTCATTAGTTATCTATTTTATACATAGTATCAATAGTGTGTGTATGTCAATCCCAACCTCCCAATTCATCCCACCCTCCCCTTTCCCCCCTTGGTGTCCATACCTTTGTTCTCTACATCCACACATACTTTTTTTTTTTAAATTGAAGTATAGTTGACTCATAATATTGTGTTAGCTTCAGGTGGAGAGCAAAGTGATGCAGTGATACATGTATATTATTTCAGATTCTATTCCATTATAGGTTATTACAAGATATAGGATATAGTTCCCTGTGCTATACATTAAATCACTGTTTATGGGACACACATACTTTTTGATAACAGGTGTCAAATTAACACATATCTCCAGGCTTAAGTAAGGAGGGATTTTATTTGAAAGGATTATTGCAAGAGCAGGGGAAGAGTCTATGGCAATAGGGCTAGGCTGCTATTGCAATGTGAAGGGTCCCCCCCACCTTGAGGTCTGCAGGGGTTTCAAAGGTCAGGCAGAAAAGGGCCCCCCCCCCTTTTTTTTTTTAACAGGGAGAAGGGAATGAGGCTAGAAAGAACCATGTGTGGAGAAGTGGGATGAGCTGGTGACAGATAAACCACTATTTTGAAACTAACATATATATTCCGCTTACAGATGATGTTCTAAGGGCTTTACATGTTTTTAACTCATTTCATACTTCAACAGCACTGCAAGCTGAGAACTGTTATTACCTGTATTTTACACATGAGGAAATCGAGGCCCAAAATGTTGAGGAATTCACCCAAAACTTAGTAAGAAACAGAGGAGCCGAGATTTGAATCCAGGCAGTTCAATTACAGAGTCTGGGCTCTGAACCATGACCTATTTTTGAGGTACTATCTTATGAAACAATGTGATTTTAAATAGGGATGTGTGATGAAATCCTGTCTTAAATCCCACAGTACCAATTTAGATACCTTTTGACTAAGTCATTTATATGTGGAAAATCGTGTACACTGAAGTTGCCTGAAAACTTTTTTGTGGGATCTTCTCTCTGGAAGAATGAGGGGGATGCCCTATGTCTAGTGACCGAGGGTTGACGGTCGTACTGGCTTGTTGAGTTGACTAAAGCCATCAGGGTCCACCTAAATGCAGACATAACGAGCCTGCGTGCTGTTCTGAATGTCAGAAGGGAACATGACGGATGCTTCAGGCATCACAGACGTCTCACTGGACCCCAAAGATGACTCCCCTCACGCTTCCTCTATCTCCTGCTGCTTCTGCCTCAGTCACTCCCGGGCCAGCCTGAGAGGAAGGTCATGGTGATGCCAGCGCGGAGCGGGGGGTGGTCTTTTCTTGGATTGTTTATCTGATGGGGCTGCTGCTCTAGGGCTGGGGCTCCTTTAAGTGAACACCTTGTTTTTCAATATATGGACTGCCTTGTCTTTAATGAGGAAACAGGCTTTCTTTATGCTTTGAATATGATAGTAATTTGAATTGTAATTATATATTATGAGAGATCTGATAAGAAAAGGAAATTATAGTTTAATATAAATCTAGTAGTCTGGGGGTAATTTAGTGAAATAAGATGACTGTGTGACTCCATAAAATAGGATCCAATAATCTGGAAAATCCAATAATACATCGTAGTTCTATTTGGGAGTGTGTCTAGACCTGCAGTGTCCAGTATGGCGGCCACCAGCCACACGTGGCTGTTGAGCCTTTGAAATATGGCTGGTCCTTTACTTGTAAAATACACACCAGATTTCAAAGACTTAGTATGAAAAAAATGAAAAACGTCTCATTGATAATTTTTATATTGACTGCATATTGAAATGAATATATTTTAGATATACTGGATTAAATAAAATAATTAAAATGAATTTAACCCATTTCTTTTCCTTTTTTAATGTGGCTACTCAAAAGTTTAAAATTACATATGTGGCCCACCTTATATTTCTGTTGTCCGGTGCTGCCCTAGGTTATCAGATTTTTATTTGGCCAATTGTACTCCCACCCATAGGAATGTCTCCTTTTGATAATAATAACAGCTAATTATCGAGCACCCCAGGCATTTTAAATGTCATTTCTCCTTTATGGTTCATGGCAACCCTATGTAGTATAGGTACAGTTTTTTTCTGTTTTTGCTTTTATGTGGCTACATTTTATTTTTAAAAATTTTTTGTTGGAGTATAGCTGATTTACAACGTTGTGTTAGTTTCTGCTGTACAGCAAAGTGAATCAGTTATACATATACATATATCCACTCCTTTTTTTTTTTTTTAAGATTCTTTTCCCGTATAGGTCCCTACAGAGTACTGAGTAGAGTACCCTGTGCTCTACAGCAGGTTCTTATTAGTTATCTGTTTTATATACAGTAGTGTATATATGTCAATCCCAATTTACACCTCTCCCCCTTATCCCCTGGTAACCATAAGTTTGTTTTCTATATCTGTGACTCTAATTTCTGTTTGTAAATAAGTTCATTTGTACCTTTTTTTTTTTTTAAGATTCCACATATCACCAATATCATATATTTGTCTTTCTGTGTCTAACTTATTTCACTCAGTATGAGAATCTCTAGGTCCATCCATGTTGCTGCAAATGGCATTATTTGATTCTTTCCTGTGGCTGAGTAATATTCCATTGCACATATGTACCACATCTTCTTTATCCATTCTTCCGTTGATGGACATTTAGGTTGCTTCCATGTCCTAGCTATTGTAAACAGTGCTGCAGTGAACATTGGGGTACATGTACCTTTTTGAATTATGGTTTTCTCCAGGTATATGCCCAGGAGTGGGATTGCTGGGTCATACAATAGCTCTGTTTTTAACTTTTAAAGGAACCTCCATACTGTTCTCCATAGTGGCTGTACCAATTTACATTCCCACCAGTAGTGTGGAAGGGGTCCCTTTTCTCCACCCCTCTGCAGCATTTATTGTTTGTAGATTTTTTGATGATGGCCATTCTGACTGGTATTAAGTGACACCTCATTGTAGTTTTGATTTGCATTTCTCTAATAATTAGTGATGTCGAGCATCTTTTCATGTGCTTTTTGGCCATCTGTAAGTCTTCTTTGGAGAAATGTCTATTTATATTTTCTGCCCATTTTTTGATTGGGTTATTTGGGTTTTTTCTGATATTGAGCTGCATGAGCTGTTTGTATATTTTGGAGATGAATCCCTTGTCTGTTGATTCATTTGCAAATATTTTCTCCCCTTCTGAGGGTTGTCTTTTTGTTTTGTTATGGTTTCCTTCACTGTGCAAAAAGCCTCTAAGTTTAATTAGACCCCATTTATTTTCTTTGTTTTTATTTTCATTACTGTAGGAGGCGGATCAAAAAAGCTCTTGCTGTGATTTATGTCAAAGAGTGTTCTGCTTATATTTTCCTCTAAGGTTTTATAGTGTCCAGCCTTACATTTAGGTCTTTAATCCATTCTGAGTGTATTTTTTTGTATGGTAGGTACAGTTTTGTTTCATATTTTGCAGATGGGGAAACCAACACACAAAGAGATTAAGTCACTTGACCTTAGTCACAGAGGTAGTAAATGGCAGAGAGGAGATTTGAAGCAAAGCAGTCCACCAGTGGCCCACACCAACGTCTCCCAGACTTGCCACCTTTTGTCAGACTGATATGGGACTCTTGTCCCTGCCTTGCTGTGCTGACTTGACCCTCTGAACCTCGGTTTCCTGACTGAGGAGTAGGCTGGAGCATCCCTCGGGCCCCTGCAGTGCTGTTCTTCCTTTGTTTTCTTTGCATTTTCCTACCAGGAAATGATGGGACTGGGAATAGGCCTTTTGGTTAACCTGGCCCTCTGTCGCGTGGGGAGGGGAATGTCTCTGAGCGCCTATCCCAGCTCTGCCACTAACCTGAGATTTTGATCAGGCCAGTGTCTTTTCTCTGTGCCGCCTGCATCCTTTTCTGTAAAATAGGTCTAAAAGTAAGGAATCTTGAGTTTTAGTTCTGGCTTTCCCATTAACATGCTCTGTGATCTCAGGCCAAGCACCATCCCTCCCTGGGCCTATTTACCTAATATATAAAATCGAGTCAATTTCCTCTCACTCTAGCATTCTTCAATTTGTAATCTATGACTCAGGAAGAAAAGGAGACATTTTTTAAATGAAAGAATTAAGTGATACATTTACAAAATAGAACATCTGTGAAAAATCCTGTGGTCCTAGCCACCCCCCACCCCCACCCGCCTATCTGTCAGTTATGGCAGCTACTTCTGATTCCTGGACAGGGAGTTTGTCTTCATGAGTGTGTGGAGATGGGCCCAAGGAGATACATCTCTCAGGTAAGCTGACAGTACTTCCTCTGTTCTCAGACAGCCCCATGGCATTGTAGTGACTGACCCCATGCCCCCTTAATATCATGGGTACATCTTTAGATTTAATTTTCCCACAATTGCTGGTTCGTGAGACATTTGGTCATTTACAGAAATTTCCCTTTTTTTCTAAAAAAGACCTCTTATTCCTCCCCCATCCCCTTCTTAATCCACCTAGCCGTCCCACTTGCTCTGTGCTAACACATTACACTTCAGCTTTGGGAAGCAACAGTTATTTCAAACAAATGGTTTTCAAAACCTTCCTCAAACTTTCTAATTCTTTTAAAATTACTTTCTTACCAAAGTGTTCATCATGAAGAAACTCAAGTTGCACTTTCTCAGAATTTAGATCATTACTTGATATCAGTGAAGCAATTTGTAGATGCTACAGACAAGCAAAAGTATCCTATGCCCTTTGTTAAGAGTCTTGAGCATTTCCAAGGTTAAAATAAGATTTATAGGCTGAAAGAGGCTTCTGTACCATAGCTGCTGAAATGTATAAGCATGATGAGTCTATTAGTTAGGGTTTAAGTGTGAAATTAGGAACCACCCTAGGTATTTCAATCAGGAAGGTATTTAATATTGGCTCCAATGACAGTCAGTCTCATAAAACATTGGGAAACCCTCACATATATGGTCAAATGATCTTCACCAAGAAGGTGCTAAGACCACACAATTGAGAAAGGATAGTCTCTTCAACAGATTGTGCTGGGAAAACTAGATATCTGCATGCCAGAGAATGAAGTTGGACTCTTACCTTATACCATACCATACTCAAAAATTAACTTAAAATGCATTAAATACCTAAACATAAGACTGAAACAGTGAAACTCCTAGAAGAAAACAAAAGAAGAAAACTTCATAACATTGGGCTTGGCAATGATTTTTTATTACAACACCAAAAGCAGAGATAACAAAAGGAAAAATAGACAAATGGGACTACATCAAACTTAAAAATGTCCATGAATCAAAGGAAACAACCAGCAGAGTGAAAGGGTGACCTACGGATGGGAGAAACTATTTATAAAACTTACGTACGCTGAAAGATTAATATCCAGAATAGATGAAGAATTCTTACAAGCCAACAATAAAAACAACAACAACAACAAGTAACAATTGAAAAAATGGGCAAAAGACTTGAATAGACACTTCTGCAAAGAAGATACAGAAACGGCCAACAGACATATGAAAAGATGTGAGACATCACTAATCATTAGAGAAATGCAAATGAAAACCACAATAAGATACCACCTCACATGCATTAGGATGGCCATATTAATAATAATATTAATAATTATATTTTTAAAAAAACAGAAAATAACAAGTGTTGGCAAGGATTTGGAGAAATTGGAAACCTTGTGTACTATGGGTGGGAATGTAAAATGACATAACTGCTATGGAAGAGAGTATGAAGTTTCCATTCAAAATTAAAAATAAAATTACTATATGATTCTGCAATCCCACTTCTGAATATATATACAAAAGAACTGAAAGCAGGATCTCAAAGTGGTATTTACACGTTTATGCTCATTGCAACATTATTCATAGCAGCCAAGAGGTGGAAGCAACTCAGATGTCTGTCACCAGATGCATGGATAAAAAGAAAATCCTCTAAAAAAGAAAAAACCTCTATACAAACAATGGAATATTAGTCAGCCTTAGAAGAGAAGGAAATCCTGCTACATGCTATAGGTGAACCTTGAGGACATTCTAAGTGAAATAAGCCAGGGAGGGGGAAGTAGGGAGTTTTGTTCCGTGGGTACAGAGTTTCAGGTTTGCAAGATGAAAAAGTTCTGAAAAAGTTCTGTTGTACCACAATGTGTATGTAGTTAACACTACTGAACTGTACACTTAAAAATGATTAAGATGGTAGGATTGAATGGTTTTTACTGCAATTAACAGGAGGATGTAGTTTCTAGGCTTCCAGCCTCACTGATGCATGAAAGTGTTACTGACCCTTTTGAGTTGGGCCCCAACAAGGGTCCTCCTATCTGGAGTCATTGGAGCTAAAAGAATGATACTGAGTTCATTCAGAAACAGAATTTTTATTCTTTGATCAAAGAATGGACAGGTGTTGAGCTCATGCTCTAGAGTATATGCTCTCCCCAGAAGGCCAGTGGTGGGGCTGCTTTATAGGGTTCTTGTCAGTGGGGAGAGGGTGGAGTTCTCAAGGATCAAGTGCAGCTGTGCTGGTCATGGCTCAAGATCCGGCAATGATGCTGCTACCTTGAATTGAGATGTCGTGTGTAGCATCTCTGCACACAGTCCGCCGTCACCATCTTGAATTGCTTCTGCACGCACTACACCCAGAGGTGATGTTCTGGGCACAGCCTTTTCGCCCTGGGGAATCTGGTCTGAAGTGCCAGGTGCGAGACCTCTGCACGTGCCTCCCTGTAAGCAAGTGAAATCAGACTAAACGCAAAGGAAAAGAAACCCCAAAAGGTTAGACTTTATTACCCAGATTCTATTTTTATTTCCTCAGAATTGCTAATGGGCTCTGATGGTGACAGAAGAGCTTAGAAGGGTGGGAATGATGCAAAATACCAAGACACAGTTTCCAGTACAGTGTATCCTAAGTGAGGAAGGACCTTTGCGCTCTTTTTACATGGAAGAAGGGAATGGAACGTGAACTTGGAAATCATGCTGATCTGAGTTGGGAACAGGCTAGTTCCACCAGTGATGAGCAGTTTCATCCAGGGCTGGCTTGGTAACCTCTGGACTGGGGTCAGGATTCCCCAGAGACTGAGAAGAGCCAAAGGCAGAGAGCAGAACTGGCAGTTCCCACACTGTGGGGGATGGGCAGAGGACCAGGCGTCCCAGGAGGAGATAGAGCCTGTCCAGGCGTCACGCCCAGGGGCTGCCCCTTCCCAGGTGCCATGGCTTCCCTTCCTGCAGCCTCCAACTTTACCTGCTGTACTTTCCTGTCCTTTGCACCATCCTCATGTTCTTTCCTTTGCCTGGGGGACCTCCCAGGTCTCAGAATTCCCTTTGTGCCTCCAGACCTGGCCCCAGGCCATGCATCTAGAGAGCTTAATGCAGAGGAGCTATATGTAATTTTGCATTTAACACCCCTCTTCTTCAAATATAAGCTCCATCAAGCCAGGAATCAACATCCCTGTTCATAGCTTTGTGTCCTCAGGCCCTAGAACTGCCCTGACACCCAGTATGCCCTCACTTAGTATTTAGTAAGCGAGTTTGGAGACAATTAACATGTTAAGCTACTTGGAAACAGGATGAAAGGAAACAGAAAATCAGGGATGGCCGAAACTCAGGCTTTTGGTTCAGGGCACTGTGCCCTGTGATTTCAGGAGGCCTGGGTTCTGCCTGCTGTGTTGCTGACCAGCTGTGTGGCCTGGAGCAAGTTGCTTAGCCTCTCTGGGCCCCAGTGGCCTTATGTGTGCAATGAAGGGCCCCATTTAAGTTTCACCCCCCTGGTTCTAACTCAGGTTCTGTGAGGCAGTTCTGCTGCTGCACAATTCTATTACTGCAACCAGGGACCTCAAGAAACAAGAACAAGGGAAATCTAAAGCGTACGTGGGAGTGAGGCAAGGTGGGGTTAGGGGAGGCTGGCCATCGCAAATGGAGCAGGGCAAGCCCGTGGGCCACCCCTCGTGTAGTTCCAACCTTTGAAAAATTCATCTTATTTTTCTTTGCTGGGTATTGGCAACAATTAGAAGAGAAAGTACCTTCAACACCCATGACGAATGAAACAATTATCTAATTTTGACCATTTCAAGCAAAATGTCAGCTTTACAAGCCTGATTTTTAAGACTTTGTACTAAGTTTTTGGGCTTTTTTGCAGTATGGAAAATAATAACCAGTTATTTGCTTGAGTTGAAAGACTGCTTTCCTGCATCAGAAATGAAACTTCAGTAACCTCTGTCCTTGGTTGTCTGGGTAGCTGATGTTTGGAAAGGCTACTAGAAATGTACACAGAGTTGAGAGGCAGTGCAGCCAGAGGGACATGCGGGCAGGACCTTAGGCAAAGCTGTTTAGGTTCTTCATGGCTCTGGGTTTCTTTAACCTATAAAAGGAAGCTAGTCTGATTAGAGGATATTCATATCAAATGAGATTGTGACAACACAGAACAAATGCTTGACGCGTGGGTACTTGCTACGTCCTCTCTGTGGCCCTCCCTGTGCCTCCTTCCTGTCCTGTCTCAGCTGGGGCTCACCATGGGGGTGTGTTAACCTGTCTCTACTGAAGGGACAGCTGAGACCTCATCAGGCTTGGGTTCTTGTGTGTGTGTGTGTGTGTGTGTGTGTGTATGTGTATGTGCACACGTGCGCGCACATGATTAGATGGTATGGCTGTGACACTGGTTACTCCAAGTGGCCTTTGAAGCCCTTAGGCCCTCTTTACTAAGAGTGACTTTTGGAGATTGCTTGTCCAGCATGCTTTCCTGCTCCTTGAATTGCTGGGCCTGGCCATTTTACACTGGCCTGGGACAGGAGAGCCCACAGGAAGGGTCTCATTTGTCAGTGTCACTTGGGAAGGGGGCCTGACCCTGTAGGAAAGGGGGCCTGACCCTATAGGAAAGGCGACAGGGGTAAGGGAGGCATCCTCTGCAGACTAGAGCACCTTGGCCAGATGGCTGGACCCACTTCCTGGACCCGCTTCAGCTCCCGACCCTTCTGACTCTGCAGTTCCTTTCCTAGCCCCTCTCCCCTGCCTCACAGGGAGCTCGGGAGGTGGGCTGAACACCAGGAGATGCCACGCCATCCCACCGCAATGACCTGTGACTGCAGTCTAGGTTTTACATGGTCTCCCCTTCGCCACTCAGATCCCTTAGGGCATAACCAGCTCTTCTCATTTCTCTTTCCCAGTTTGTTATAATTAGGGGGTGGAAGACAAAATGAGGATCTTGCCATCAGTGACCCATCTACTACTTTCATCTTATTAAGGTAATGAGTTTAATACATCTGTAAGCTTTTAGGGCTGGGTTCTGTTGATCACTTATAAAATTACTCATCACTTCATGAGTATTTGTGATCTGAAGTCTGAACATCACTGTGGACTCAGCTTCTGTTTTCAAGGGGAAGAAAACATCCTCAGAGAGTGATCCCCAGACCTGAGGCTAGACTGTACTTTCCCACTTTCACATCTAGATAATCACAAACTGTCGTCCCTAACACAGGGCTGTGAACCCTGAAAGCCAGCATTCTGCAAAGTAGGCTCAAGGAAGTAGCTCTCTTTGGTGGTCACAGCTGCTGTGGGCCTGTCAGATTTGCACGATTTTAAGAGCACGCCTACTTCATTTCTGCCAGCATAACCGTAGGGTTTCAAGCTTTGCCAGAGTTCAGACCTTGTTATGTGGCACCATGGACAAAAGCACGGGGTTTCCTCCCCCATGTATCCAGGTTTGAGCCTCACTTCTGCTGTTCAGCAGCCTGTCACCATGTATGACTGAGGAGCTCTCAGAATCTCAGTCTCTTCTTCTGTGAGACAGGAACGGGAGTACGTGTCTTCCTCACCGTATTACTGTAAAAAGCAGTCAAGATTGTGGACGTGAACATGCTTTGCGAGCTCAGTGTCTCTGTACGGGTTAGTTGCTACCACTATCATTCTGACCTTGGTGCAGCTGGGCTCAAGCTTCCTGTTGCAAAGAAATGGAGTGTTCTCATCTGAAAAGACCACCCCCTGCTTACCCAGCCTAGCCCTCTGAGGGCGGATTAGAACTGTTGTGGCTGTAAACCCAGCCGATATGGGCTGTAATATAGTAAATTATCACTTGTTTTGCAGTCTTGACTAGAAAAATAAATGCAATTACACTCGTGAATGTTGAAAAATGAAGCAAAGCAATGTGGATTGGCACATTTGAGGTGCTTTTCCAAGTGAAAAGCTGTGTACAATGAATGCTAATGTCTCCCTCCCTCCCACTGTTGGCACAGGGTGCAGTGTGATCTTTCTGAATTAAGGGAGCAGCTGTGCCAAGTGCCCTAGCCACAGGAGAGGCGGCCCCGGGCTGCCTCCGCGGTAGCAGACCCAGTAGGCAGACTCCAAAGTCCAGACCCAGAATAGACCCAGTTTCTTAAAGCAGGTACCTGTGTGATCTCAGTGGTGCTTCTCTGCTTATAGAACTTGGCGCCTCTCTGCAGTTCTTCTGTCGTTCTGTGCAGCAGACATTCACTAAGCACCTACTGTGTGCCAGGCTTGATGCTGGTAGCAGTAGGGATGAATCTCACATGTCCGCCCCCTCCTGACCAACCTCCGCTGTCATCGGGCCTTACAGGCACGAGCTAGCTCTGGGCTGGCCAACACGGTGCCCACCAGCCACACAAGGCTGTTGAGCACTTAAAATGTGGCCAGTCCAAGCTGAGGTGTGCTCTAAATGCAAAATGCACACCACATCTCAAAAATGTATACGTGTATATATGTATATATAGACTATAGATGTATATATACACACATATATAGTCTTATTGATATTTTATATTGTTTAAATGTTGAGAGGATAGTATCTTAGGTGTACTGGGTTACATAAAATACATTGAAAATAAAACATCTATTTACTTTTACCTTTTTTACTATGGCTACTAGAAAACTTAAAACTGTGGCTTTTCCTGTATTTCTATAGGACATTAGTGATCCGGCCTCTGCCTACCTGTTTTCTGGTGGCCATGCTGTCAGTTCATCAACCAACCCTGTACCTACCCCCTTTGCTGGTGACCGTCCTATCCGTTCATCAACCACACCAGGCTCGTTCATGCCTCAGGACCTTTGCACTTGCTGCTCTCACTTTCTGGAAGGCTCTTCTTCAGTGCTTTCTCAAATGTCACATCTTGTGACAAATGTTCTCTGACAATCCTAATATCTAATAGACCCCTGCCCACCCATTACTCTTCATCAAAACAGTCTTTCTTAGTCACTATTGTAATCTTAAGTATTTTATTATTAAATAATTTTATGGGTATTTGTTTCCCAAAGAGAACTTCAGGGGGCAGGAAGCTCATCTGTCGTTTTTATCCCCTGTTCTAATTTCAGTGTCTACCATAGCAATTAGCATGTAACGGGTACTCAGTTTTTTAAGCGAATGAATGAATGATTAAATGTCGTATTAATGTCACAGAGGAGAAAAATATTTTGATCATTTTGAGATGTAGCAAAGATATTTGAAAATACTTCATAGTGGGTCCTAATTTATCAGTCCATCAGGAAGGTGTGGGTGAGAAGTGCCTGACGCATGAGGGGTTTGATGAAGAGCTTGCTGAAATAGAGGTGGGATCAGGATTAAGGAAATTAACAAGGTGTGGTGAAGCACCCAGGGGCTGGCAACAGCAGGAAGCTGTTCTTACTCCTAGGACTGAAGGGCAGTGGTAGGGAATGGTGTTACAAGACTGTGGCAGGCTATAGAAGCACACAGCCACCACCAAAATTCATTCCTCCCACACTCTGGGCTTCTGCCCGTACTTGCTATTGGTCAGCTCAGCCAGAAGCAGAGGGTAAGGGAGGCTGGAAGGTGCAGATCACAGAAGTCAGGCTCTCAGAGAACAGAGCAGGGTGGGGACAGGTCTGGATTGGGGATGGAGTGCACAGAGAATAACTGTCATCCTGAAAAGGCATGGAAAGCTATTTTCTTCATGTGCTAGAGCCTGTTTACTCCAAAGCAACAACCCATATCCTAAAAATATAAGGATGCATGTGAACACTATAACATTCATTCAGGGGTTTCCAGGAGCAGAACTGGAAATACAATTATGGGGAAGAAGAGCTAAAGTTATTATTTGCAGAGGATATTATTAACTACCAAAAACCCGAGAGAAATAAGTGAAAAACTATTAGAACCCATTGAAAGTCCAGTAAGGTGACTAGGTGGGGAATAAATATACAAAATCAACAATTTCCTAAATATTAACAATAACTGGTTTGAAAACATATGAAAGGATTAATTCTGTAAAAGAGACTAAAATATAAAAGGCAGAGGAATTAAGCTGAGAGGTAATGTGAAGGATCTTTAGAAGGAAGCTATAAAGCAAAACTGAGAAAATAAATAGGTGTTAGGTAGATAGATAGATAGATGTATCTTATTCCTAGATAGGAAGACTTGATGTCTTTAAAGCTTGTCAATATAATTTAAAATATGTAATGTGAATTATATAAATTTATAAGTGATGTTATAAAATAATATTAAGGTTTATCTAGAAAAATAAATGGTCACAGATCATGAATCAGATATTAAAAGAGAATAATGGGGGAAGGCTTAGACTACTTCTAAGGTTTAGAAATATATCCTGGAATTAAAACCAACTAAATTAAAGCCCAAATAGCATATATCAATCCAAGAAGAGACAGATCAATAGAACAAAATATGTTTCTAAAAGAGGTGTGTGTGTGTGTATGTGTGTTACAGATTAACTTAACATTTCCAATTAATGAGATCAGTCAAGGTGAAAGTGTAATGACAACCCACCAGGGAAAGGTGTGGGCAAGTGGAAGTAGGGAGGTCCTTATTTCATACTGTATACCAAAATATATTTTAGATCATTGTAATACATCCCAGTTAAGTGTAAAAAATTGAAATCATCTAAGACGTGATACATATGTAAATCTTTAAATAATCTTTGGGAGTGGGACAGCTTCCTGATGTTACATTAAAGGTAGAAATGATAAAAAAAAAAAATTTATGTACTTGTCCCTAAATTCCATAAACAAGATGAAAAGACCCACAGCAAACTGAGCAAACAAATGGTTGATATAATTAATATTGAAAGAGCTCTTCCAAATCAGTAAGAGAACGGAAAATAATCCGTTAGACATATGTTCAGTGTTGGTGAGACTTCTGAGAAACAGGCAGGTGTGAGTGCAAGTTCCAGTATTTAAGGAGGACAACTTAATATCTGTCAGAGACATACAGTGTGTGTATCTTCTCATCAGAAATTTTATTTTTGGAACTGTATTCCAGGGAAATAAACAGAGATAAGTATAAAGTGAAAAATTCTGGGCGTGTGACCTGTGATACTTGACCTCCCAGAGGGTCTATTTCTCCATCTATAGTACAAGAAGATAAATAAGCTTGCTTTGCAGTGTGGCTGTGAGAGTCGTTTGAAATGACTGCCCTGGGAAAGCCTTGGAGGTATGGAACTCTGGGAGAATGATGTGCGTTCTTGGTTAATTTCGGGCTGTTACATTTTCCTGCCTTCTTCTCCTCCTTCTAGCCCTTTGGACACCATCTACTGGGGCACCGACTCCTGCCGTTTCAGCTCAAGGAGGAGCAGAAAAGGGAGAGCTCTGGACATTTGCTCGAGTTAAGCAGGGCTACTCTGAGGATGGATGCTCAGCTTTGCACAACAAGCATTTAGTTAATACCAGCCACGTACAGGACAGGACTTGTGGCAGATAACAGAGACTCTTTGACCACAGTTCAGTTGGATTCCTCTGATCCCTCTTCTCAACTAGGCCTTGACCTTATCCCCCAATCCCCACCCCAACCTGTTTTGACCTGCCTAGCCCAATTTTAGCAAGAATCCTGCTACGTCAGTGTAGTGAGAATCCCTCCATCCCTTGATATCTGATCACCTTTGATATCTGATCACCCTGGCTTGCCATTGGCAAAAATCCTATTAAGCCAGTTTAGCAAGATTCCCCCCTCTCCTTGATGTCTCCTCTTCGTAAATTTTCATCCACTGGCACCCTCACTCTGCTCCTTGGCTATAAATCCCCAGCTGTCTTTACTGTATTCAGAGTTGAACCTGATCTTGCTCTCCATTTCCATGCTTCTGTTGCAATAGTCTTGAATAAATTCTTCCTTACTGTTTTAACAAGTGTCAGAATAAACTTTTCTTTAACAGTGGTTACCATGGTGAGTAAATCCCAGCCTACCCAAAGGGAGCTTTGGGTCTAATGGATAGACAGATGGGCAGACCCGTGATCAGCTGCATGGAATAGGAGCTCATTCATTCAACAAACATGTCCTGAGGACCTATATAATATGTCAGGCATTGTGTGTACCACAGTGGGCTAGATGCTGCAGCTCCTGCCTTCATGAAGCCTACAGTCTGATAAGATGGATAGATGATAAAAATAAACATAAAGGGAAAAAGTACAGAGAGGGAGTAGGTTTCTGGTTCTTGGGGTTGTGGAGGAAGAGGGGGCAGCCCAGGTGAACAGGAAAAGCTTCCTGCAGGAAACAGCATCTGAGCTTGTCTCCAGTGAGTTTAACCTTTGCTTGTGGGCTGCAGGTGTCCACGGATTCAGAGCCTTGTAACCACATTTATGAATAAGTACCATGTTGGGTGGCTCCGGAGCTAGCTTACAGTGTGCACAGTGTGGGAAGGAAGACAGCTGAGGTTTCCAGAGGCAGCCCAGCTGAGAGGAGACGTGAACAGAGAGAGATTACCCTAATAGGATTTCACGAAGACCACTTAGCAGTTGCTGAGCTCGAGGGGAAAAATAGTTATGAGCTGAGGGTGGAGAAGGAGCCAAGAATCTGGCAACTCTGCGAAAGCTTGGAGAGAAAAGCTGACAGCCAACAGACAGAACAAGATGATGCTTGCAAAAAGGTTAAAAGAATAGACAAGAGAAAAAAGAAGTACACTGAGAGATATGGATGGAAATGGAAGTGCATTATTATAACTTGGGAACGTGCATTAAGATCATTCCAGCTCTAAGAAGGAGCAGAGCCACGTCACCCTGTCAGGGAGTTCCTGGAATGAGGTGTGGGCAGTGGAAAGGCAGAATTGGTTAAAAGAAAGCGTGTGTGAATGTAAAACACCATAGGCAGAAATGGGATAACTAGTCCTAATCCCTGCTCTTTGCGGATGTTAACTGAGACCCAGAGAAAGGACATGAATTATCCAGTTACTCAGTATAGAAAGTGGGGGAGCTGGGAAATCGGAACCCTGTTCCACTGCTGATGGGAATGCAAGGTGGTGCAGCTTCTGTGGAAAAAGAGTTTGGCGGTTCCTCAGTTTAAATGTAGTGTTACTCATGTGACCCAGCGGTTCCAAGTCTAGACATGTATCCCAAAGAATTGAAAACAGGTACTCAGATGTGATCCACTGTGGGTGTTCTGTCTACTAGTCCAGTGCTCGTTCCATGACACCCCAGCTGCTCCTTCAGTCTTCCATTCTCTCTCCCTCTCTTCTCCTCTCCTTCTCTCCCTCTCTCTTCTCTCCTGTTTAAATGGGTTGAGTTGAGTTCTAACTGGCTCTAACACTTACTAAATACATGACCTTGGTTTCACTGTCCTGTCATTGCCTGGGACCAGGTGAGGGTCCTTCCAGCCCTGATAGTGTGCACATTTTTCACACACTTTGCCAGCACATGTTTAGCAACTGCAGAGCTGGTACTGATGAAGGGACAGTCCCCTCCCAAACATGTAGACCTGGGAGGCTGTCCAGAGCTGATGCAGTCCCAGTCTTGAAACAACTGTCATGTCCACTTGCCTTTTAATTGCTTGCCTCAGAGAGGTCATAGTCTATTTAATTTTCTTGGGGTTACAAAGCAATTGTCTGTGTTTCCTGAAGTACCTCTTTTTCTAGAGTCAGTCTTTTTTTTTTTCTAAACTATCTTTGTTTGTCTAACCCACCTTTGGCAGGGACACCATATTCACTGAGGTCTTACGCTATTTTATTTTCCCCTCTTCTTGACTATATATTCAAATAGGCCAGTTACGTGACAGTGTTATTTGATCCACATTGGGAATGCTGCATTGTTTTTTTTGTTTGGGTTTTGTTTGTTTGGTTGGTTGGTTGGTTTTTTGCTACTTCTCTGGTTTATTTGGGCACAGTTTGACTCCTTGCCTTATGGGAGAGGAAATTAATGGGGACTTGGAAAAGCCATTGGGAGTCTTGTCTCTAGTCTCTTTCTCTGAGTTTATCCAGAGTCTTACAGGAGGCCCAGCTATTTGATTTTGAGTCAGCTGCTTTCATGAGAGATCTTTGTATTTCATGAACTTCTATTTTATGTTTTTCTAGGCCTCCCCAGCACCCCCCCCCACCAACTTGAGCCCTTGTATGAGATAACTGGTTTCTGCCTGACAGCTAATTCTCAGGTGGGGTTTGAGGAAGGGTGTAAATCCATAGTGGGGAAAATAAACTCCAGTAGGGATGGTTTATATCTATCCCATGGCTTGGCAATACTTTCCAATGCACTTGCTTCAGACTGGGAGCTGTCATTGAGTATTTCTGTATATCCACCACTTTTCCCCTCCAACAGCACTGTTCCATTAGGAAGGGGAAGATGGGAATGGATACTTCGCCTTTCGTTTTGGACCAAGATGACACTTAAAATCTATGGCATGAAGTTAGGACTCTTTCTGTGTTTCAGCATTCATAGTATATGCTTTGTTCTTTTCACATCTTTCTGTTCATTTCAGTCAACTTTGGACGTGGAACTTCTGTGAACTGGTATTCAAGGCACCATATTTTCTGGACGACCTGGCATTCTTTCCACTCTGCCATGCTGTGTGATTATGAATACATGCTTGCATAGCCAGTATGACATACTCTTATTGGAAAAGGTTTTCAATGACTGTATTCACTGAAATGGCCTATTTATGCATCAAGTACATATCAGATATGTGTTTCCATAAGAGTAGAGCAGCATCAAACAAAAGACCCAGTTGCAGCTTGCCAAAAGATACAGCAGGGCTTCCGCTAGCCCTCTACCCTGAGTGTTTTTATCAAGTTGTCACATATGGTCTCAGTGGAAAGTGCCTTTTTTGCTGGGCAATGGGATTAGGTTTTTCAGAAGATAATTTCCTTGTTTTCATTTCAAGATCTTCATTTTTTTGATGGTGCTTTTGCTGTTGTTGGTACTGGTATAAATGATCTAATTTAATTTAATTTGCTTCCTTGCAAAGAAGGCAATCCCTTGCCCAGCTGCTGCTCTGGGCAGAGAGGGAGCAGGCAGGCCTTGAGGTGAGCTCTGAACTTTATCAGACCTCTCCACGGTTTCTGCTAATGAGCAGTGCTTAGAGATTTCAGGAAATTCTCCTCAGTGATTGTTTTGACTACCATGCTTCTTCCTAAGCAGCAGGATATCCTCACGAGCCTCTATCTGTGGGGCCATGAGGAAGGGGAGAGGTAGAGTGAAGGTGGAATCATCTCTTCTGGCTGGTCTGTTCCATTGCCTCAAGGTACCATGTGATGGGTGCAAGGTACCATGTGATGGGTGCAGGGCATCTGTCAGATGGTGGTGTCAGGAAGTGTCTCCTCTGTCCCTTCTCTCACTGTGTGCTTAGGCAAGCTTTGTGGTATGAATTCCGAAGGGGAACAGGTACAGAAGGGTTCAGTAGTCCTTGATTCAACCCTGGCTGTACCTGCCTGGTTTCTTTCCTCTGTTCAGTTGTTCAAGATGCTGAGTCTTGGCTTTCTTCATCCATGTGTGGATAAGCACAGTGCCTCCAGGATCAGTGTGTCTCAGTGCTGTCTGTACTCTCAGTACCTAGCAAGGTACCTGAGCGATTAGGCTTGAGAAGTATTTGCCGAATGGATGAATGAATGCATGAATAAAGGAAAGGAAACAAATGGATACTTGGAGAAGGGAAGATGGAATGTCTGCATTGCATCTCCAGACACAGACTTGCTCTCAGACAGATGCTATTTGGGTATAAGGGATTCAAAATTATGCTGTTGACAAAGGAATTGTGAGCAGTGATGGGACAGCATGCCTCCCCAGTTCTACTCCCTGTGGTTTGATTTGATTGGAAAGGATTTGTTGTCACTTATCTAGACGTACATGATTGAGGATAGAAGGTATACAGTCATCCTGTTTTTCTGCCTAGTCCTGTCTAGCTGTACTCAGTCACAGGTCCAGTCTCGTGGAATATATGGCTCATCTTAGCTGTATTTTCGGAGCCCATCCCTCAAGATGGTGGGGTTGAAATCAGCCTGCTGGTCCATTCCTGGCAGGCACTCATTCTTGGGTTAACTTGAACTGCAATCTCCCTTAATGCAAAACTGTTTTATTCCAGGTCTTTTTTTGAGGATTCTGCCTCACTTTCCTTGGCTAAGACTTTGGTTTCTGATCTGACCAAAAACCTCAGGGCCAGGCCACATGAGGCAGGAGGCATTGTTAATGTTGAAGTCATCTTGCTATTGCAGACCAAAGGATGTTTGAGATTTAAATTCCTTTGTGGTTATCCTGAAATGCACAAATCTGTGGCTGGTTCCTCTATCATCCAGGATCTGGTTCTCAGTATCCCTATCTCCTGATCCTTGACTTGAACCTCTTCATTCCAGCTCTGCCACCAGCTCTGACTCCTAAAGTATCCTGGAAGCCTGGGAGGAATCTGCGTTTGTCATATTCTCCTGGTCACTTAGATTGGACTTGTGTCCATTCCCTGGGAGATCGAATCTTTCCGATGGGCCTCCCCAGTGCCACCGACTTCCCAGTCTTCTTCCTCATCTAACTATGTTGAGCTAGTATGAATCCCATCCAAGTCTCGTGAACCAGAAGACTATAGAAGCTAGAACACATGTTGACAGGTCAGATGAGAGGTTATGTGAAGTAGAGGAGTTATGTAGGCAGGCCATTATGGGGATGGAATCCATGGGCAAAGGGCATACCTCCAGAACAAGCTGATGGAGAAAAATCCACAAACCAATGAAAAAATGCTGTGGCTCTGAAAATCAAAGGACATGGGCCTCTGAACAGGTGTGATTAGTGTTCTAGACAATGTATGCAAGAGCATCAAAGAAAAATCCATTGGCGTTAGCAAAAGGTTTTGAGGACCAGATGCAAAATGCGTTTTTTAAAAATGACCATTTTTATTTTTTAAGAACTTTTATTGAGATACAGTTAACATACAATAAACTGCATATATTTAGAGTGTTCAATTTGGTATCCCATTCTCCCAATTCATTCCCCCCAGCCCCCCTGCGCTTTCCCCACTTGGTGTCCATATATTTATTCTCTGCATCTGTGTCTCTGTTTCTGCCTTGCAAACCGGTTGATTTGTAACATTTTTCTATATTCCGCATATATGTGTTAATATACGATACTTGTTTTTCTTTTTCTGACTCACTTCACTCTGTATGTGAGTGTCTCTAGGTCCATCCATGTCTCTACAAATGTCCAAGTTTCATTGCTTTTTACAGCTGAGTAATATTCCATTGTATATATATGTACCACAACTTTTATCCATTCATCTGTTAATGGACATTTAGGTTGCTTCCATGTCCTGGCTATTGTAAATAGTGCTGCAATGAACATTGGAGTGCATGTGTCTTTTTGAATTATGGTGTTCTCTGGGTATATGCCCAGTAGTGGATTGCTGGGTCCTAAGGTAACTGTATTTTTAGTTTTGCAAGGAACCTCCATACTGTTCTCCATAGTGGCTGTATCAGTTTATGTTCCCACGAACAGTGCAAGAGCGTTCCCTTTTCTCCACACCCTCTCCAGCATTTACTGTTTGTCGATTTTCTGATGATGCCCATTCTAACTGGTGTGAGGTGATACCTCATTGTAGTTTTGATTTGCATTTCTCTAATAATGAGTGATGTTGAGCAGCTTTTCATGTGCCTCTTGGCCATCCGTATGTCTTCTTTGGAGAAATGCCTATTTAGGTCTTCTGCCCAAAAAATGAACGTTTTTAGATGAGAATTTTTTGAGTTGTACTATATAGAACAAAGACAATCCTAATCATAATAGGACAGAATATTTTTAAAAGCCTGGGACTTGGGATGAAGATAAAAAAATGTAGGACCTACGTGAAGACTTTAAAACATGGAGGCAACATCAAAGAAGACTTGAATACTTGGAAAAATACCATGTTTCTGAACGGAGAGGTTTAGTCATATAAATATGTCAGTTCTCCCCCCAAATTGATTGCACGTTTATGTTATTTCAATCAGAATCCTCAAGGAATTGCTGTTTAGCACTTGACAAAAATTATTCTAATGTTTATATAGACACTTAAGCCCATTAGACTAGCTAAACATAATGTATTAAAAACAAAAGGAAGATTTACACAGTAAAAAGTTATAAAGGGTTATAAAAATAATTTAACACCACAACAATTTAGTTTAGTGGCTGGTGAAATGAAATATAATTGGAACAGAGCAGAAAATAAAATAATAAAAAGATTTGAGTGTATGTAAATATTTATTATGGGATAATGGTGGATTTCAGACCAGCAGGGGAAAGAATAGATTATTTAATTAACGCTGCTAGGAAAATCGGCCATTTAGGGGGAAAGTTAGATCATTAACTCAGTCCATGTATGAAAATAGATTGCTGATGTGTTAAATGTAGAAAAGAAAACATAATACATTTGAATTTTATGTGATATTAGAGTGGGAATGATGTTTCAGAGGACAAAATCAAAGCTGGAAATGGCAATGACTGATTGATAGTGTATGTGAAAATGAATGCTAAAAATATCAGAAACAAAAATAAAATACCCTATTTTTCTATTCCCCTTTTCGGCAATGCTCCTTCAGAGAACTCTTATTCTTACCGTCTCCAGTGTCTCTCTGCTCGGTCTCTGCCTAAGTCACTCAAGGTCAAGGGCACAGAAGTCACTCCATTTCTGCTCCCCACTCCACCAGAACCATTCTGATCAAGGTGGTCTCCAGTGACCTTTGTGTTGCTAAATACTGTTTCTTGCGGTACCTGACCTGTGAGCAGGGTTTCGTCTGTTGCCAAAACTCTGCCTCTGTACACTGGTGCTAGATTAAATCTCGGAGACAGAGCTTTGGGTGAAGTAGAAAGAAATAGCTTTTTTACTTTGCCAGGCAAAGGGGACCATAGTGGGCTAATGCCCTCAAGACTGTGTGCCCCACCCTGGAGCGGGTCGTGAGAAGTCTTATAGTGTTCAAGGAGCAGGGCGTGGTCAGCTCATGGACGGTCTTCTGATTGGTTGGTGGTGACATAATCTGGAGTCAGCATCATCAACCTTCTGGTTCCAACAGGTCTGGGGTCTACATCCTTGTGGGCAGCATACAGTTCGCTTCTTCCACCTGGTGGGGGTTTCAGTATCTGCAAAACATCTCAAAGGACATGGCTCAGAATAGTATCTGTAGCCCGTGAGGAAGAGCTGAAGGTCCTTGACTTTGTTTAATGGCTAAAGTATTTTATCTTGTTTGACTATTTTCCTTTCTTTCTGCATGTTTCTGATTAAATTTATTCTTTGACTAAAGTTTTTCTATAGACAAAAGGCAGGCGGAGGACATGGGCAGGGTCTATTCTGGGAAGGCCTCATAGGGTCCTGCTGGGTTACAAGTCCAGTTGGTCCCTTTCTTCTCCTTGAGACTCGTTCATTGTTTGGCTTCTCAATCACCACACCCTCTTAGTGGCCCTCCTACTGTGTGGATTTTGCTTATTCTCTCCTTTGCTGGTTCCAGGTCCTCTTTGAGGGCAGTGACCCTTGGATGTTCTCTTTTCTTTAGCTACATAGAGTCTTTCAGTGATCTTATCCAGGTCCCTGGCTTAAAGACCATCTGTAGGCTGATCACTCCCAGTTTTTTTTATCTCCAACCAAGCCCTCTCTCAAACTCTAGCTTGACGTATCCAGCTGCCAACATGACATGTTCATTTGGTTATCTGATTGGTTTCTCCAGGTTAGCAAGTGCACCACCAACCTCGTCATCTTCCTGCAATCCTGCGCCAACCTTTACCTCCCATGGTCTTCATAAAGTGGGGGAAAATAGAAGTCTCACTATCAAATAATACAAATATAAATTAAATACCATTTTCTTCTGTCACAGCAGTTGGCAAATGATAGCGCACATCACAAGTCTGACTTTAGAAATAAAACCTGTTTTTGTAGATAAAGACTGTTGAAACATAGTCACATCCATCCATTTCCATGTGGTTTATGTTGGCTTCTGCGACGCAGTGGCAAAGTTGAGTAGTTGCAGCAGCGACAGTGTGGTCTACAAAACTGGAAGTATCTTCCGTCTGGCTCTTCATGAAGAATATTTGCTGACCCCTGCTTTGTCACAACAGTGGGAACTTGAGTAGAAGCAATGGCAGGTAAACAGAAAGCATCTTGTTCTCTCTGGTTGGGTGATAATATATATTGTTGTCCTAATAGGGACACTTTTGAGAATGAAAAGGATGCCCCAGGCAAGGAGTTATTTTAAGTATCGATACATCTACATAATGGACTTTTGAGAATTAGATTAGAAAGGGAGAAATACAAGACAGTGATAATTAGAGTAAGATGAGTTCATAAAGTTAGATCAGAATAATAGAAATCAGATGTTTGGGAAAGCACAAAGTCTTCTAACAGCAGAGGGGAACTTTATGACTCTTGATGTATCTTTAGATACTGTCAATAGAAAGTAGTAAATCATGCTGTTATTCTCAATCCCACACAGGACAGAATGCTATTTGTTATGCAACGTAACAGGCAGAGACAAAAACTCAAGTACTTCTTAAGCTGTTCAGGGAACAGAAGATGTAAGACAAGAACAAAATGTTCAAGTCTAATGAGTGGATGAGGACATTAGAAGACTAGCAACTGGATGCCTGAAATCATGGAGAATGGCCAACAGGAAGGAACAGCTGTAATTAAGTGCACATCTAAGGAAATGGCAGGAAAAACAGTGCTTTGCAAGTTTGACTTAGCAACGAGCCAGCTACCGAGGGCTCTAATGAGGACCGAAGAGTAAAGGCGCTTGTGGGGAATGAGACCTGAGTAATCAGCTTGTTCCTTCCCATCTGTGAGATTTCCATGTGATGAAAAGAAAGGGAGTTGGGAGGTAGATTGGAGCTGGGGCTGTTCTGTAAGGACATCTGATCCCATATCAGGAAGGGATGCTCGGAGGTGAGCTCCTGGAGCACAGCTCTGCAGATGCAGACTGAGCATCCTCCCTGCCACTTGGGAATAAGAACCAGGCCATAGGCTATGGGTTAAACCCACAGCCCAAGGCCTTATGATGGAATATGTGAGTTTGGGTGCCTTTGGGGTGACACCACAAGGCAGTGGACATGCAGCAAGTGAACATAAAGGACTTTGGTTTCCTACTGTTAGGAGGTTTCCAGAAAGTTTGTCTCGGGAAGACAAATCCACAGCAGTGGACAGTTGCACTCGGCTTCCTAATGGAGAAACCATCCTTCTATCTTTGTGGGTCCAGCCTTTGCCAAATGAGCCACAAGCTGTTCCATGTTAGCAAATGCCTTTTCAGGTTGGGCTGATCTTCCTTACTTTTTCCAACTAGATCTTACAGTGATAGACTTCTTAGGAATTGACTGGTCTAGTGTTTTTCCATCTGAGGACCTGGGCTGGGAAGGAGAAGTAGTGGTCCTTGAGCCACTTCTAGTATTTGAAGATGCTGTGTGATCATATGCCTAAGCTACACAGATTCAAAGAAATCTCGAGTTCCTGAGGTTAGGGTTCCAGTGGAATGGACCCAGCGAACAAAGCTGGTGATCTCACACTGCTCAGGATCTCCGAGGGGGCAGTTATGTGTTGCTTTGATTAAGAGACAATGGAGGCAGAATTCCCTGGGGGTCCAGTGGTTAGGACTCCATGCTTCTACTGTAGGGGGTATGGGTTTGATTCCTGGTAGGGGAACTAAGATCCTGCATGCCACACAGCATGCCCACCACCCCCACCCCCCCCCGCAAAAAAAAAAAAAAAAAAAAAGAAAGAAAGAAAAAAGAAAATGGAGGAAGAGGTAATTTTTACTTCGGAAATTTCATTTATGTAGCAGACATGTCTTTCTAAGCATGTGGTCCGGAGATAAGTGTACCCATGGGGAAGGTTCAGAACCACTTGTCTAGTCCATTGAATAACCCGCATCCCGCCAGCTTTGTAGATGATGAAACTTAGACCCAGAAAGAAGTGAAACAGGTGACGCAGCCCAAGTTACAGGAAACAAAAACAGGATTCGCCAGCTCTGAGTCTGAGATTTCAAGGGAAGATATGGGAAACACCAGCTCATGCACCTGGAGACCTGGACCTGCTTGTACGGCTGAGGAGTTAACATTGCTTGAGGACCTACTGTATGCTACATGCTGTTCTAGGAGATTCACACATCACACATGATCTCATTGAATCCTCAGAGTGATACCGTGTGTTAGGGATTATTCCCCGAAAGAGTCAGATGAAGCAAACAGGATTCAGGGAGGCTGAGTTACTTGCCTAGGGTTCTATGAAGAGTAAGTAATGGAGCTGGGGCTCAGACTGAGGGTACTGTGGCCTCACGGTTGATGCCCTGCCCAGTACTCCAGCCTCCCTTGGAGAATTTACCTCTCCCAGTTTGGACTGACCTAGGGACAGGTGGGGAAAGGGTTCCAAGTTGGTCTTCTTAGAAAAGAGGAACCGCTGACAGTGCCTGCAGACATGCCTGATCTGTCTCATGGCTCCCCAGAAGCAGTACCTGCCTCACTCTCTGTAAATGCTGGATTAATGGATTTGATTTATTGTGTTGTCACTCCAAGGGGATGTTTTGTGGAAGAGAGTTTTGCTGTTCTGAAGAGTTCTGAATTCAGATCTAGAGCAAGTGGGGACGACTCAGAAGGGAGCTGGTTGTGAACTGAGAAGATGAGACTCTTGGAAGAATGGACTTGTTTTCTTTGCAAGTTCCACTGACCCAGTGAAAGGCTAGAGCCGTCTTGGCTGTCAGAAGGACCCCTGTTTTCAGATATGATGATGGAAATGTCCCCTGCTGCTTGCCCCAAGTCATTGTCTCCAAAGCCTCGTCATCCTCAAGGTGACCTTGGTAGGTCAACTTGGTAGGTCCAAGGAGGAGCTGGGGGGGCAGTTTGCCCAATAGCAGCAGCTATGGGCCTGTGAGAGACATTGATGACTCGGGCACCTGGCTCTAACTTCCATTTAGTCTTTGGATGCCCAGGGCTGGACCCTTGTATCCGCAGCGATGGTAATGGGTAGGACAGTATCTCGTGGGTATTGAGTGCTCATTCCTTGAGCACGTCATGTGCTGTGTCGGCATCCTCCTTGTTACTCTCTCATCCATTCTCTTCCCTTCTCCACCCTGCTCACTGCCCTGAAAGGTGACCTGTGTGGACCCCACCAGCGCCTTCTGTCTTCCTCTGTATGGCCAGAGATTGGGAAGAGAGAGAGAGAGAGGAGAGTGTGGTCTGGGTATTTATTCTCTGGACACCTCCCTGTACAGTTGCCTGAGGCCAGCCATGGCCCTCGACCGAAGGTCACTGTTTCACTCACATGACCTTTTTTCCAAGTGACCACTCTCCTTTCACCAGTGTCCCTCTTGCCGGATTCCCTCCCCTCGTCTCTCCTGTCCTGCGGGACGATGACAGCTCTGCTGCACTTGCACTTGTTCTCGCCCTGCTTGAAGCTTTGTAAACAGTTCCTTTATTAACTCTTGTGTATTCTCCCCATTGGAACAGGCCAAGGGGGAACCCTGGTTGATACCTATGCAGTATCTAGTTTGATCTTCCTGAAAACTGGAGGAGATAGAGATTATTATTATCAACATCCTCATTTTTAAAGTGAGAAAATTCAGGTGTAGGATGGTTCGGTCATTTTCCCCAGAGTCCCATTGTTTGTAAGGGATAGGGACAGGGTTTACATCCAGGCTGTTCATATTTTTCACCTCTGCACGAGGGTACTTAGTTCCATTGTCACTTTTCCAAGTAGGCCTGAGACATTGGAGGAAACAAAAGGAAAAAAAAATGAAGGAAAAAGCAGGCTGTGTAGCCTTTTTTGGAACCTGTCCCCAGAGCCATAGCCTTATCTTGACACTACACCGCAGAGGGCAGGACTGATCTAGCCACCTGAGGGCTCAGAGCTCCGAGGGGCACACCAAGGGAGCCCTGAAGAAGTCGTTTCCCAGAGGCCTGAGCTTTTAACCCCTTTAGCTGAGCTCAAACTTTATCCTTTCTGTGTTTGAGCATCTGAGGCTCAATAAATGTCAGTAGCCTTTGCCCCATGCTTCATATTAAGCAATAGTGATGCGTCTTGCGCCCCTAGTGGCCAAGAGGTTTGCAGCAGTTGCTGTGGTTTTATTGACTGTGAAGAGGGGAGAGGAGCGCCACAGACCACGGGAACACCTGGTGAGGATGACACCAGCCCCAGTGCCTCTCTGCATGACTTTTGTGCTTTGGAAGCAATTGCCCCGAGCCAGACATCTGCTTCTGTGATGCATTTTGCTGAGCTGTCCACAGAGGGGGCAGCCACCACAAAGTGTTTCATTAGGTGTCTTAATAAGCCTTGTAACTGCAGCCTGGCCCACCTCTGCCCTGTGGAGCTGATTTCGGCGTAAGGCAGGGAAGGGTGGATGGTTCAGACATAACTTACGTTGGCAGCAGGGATATTATTTTTGCATTATAAAGCACGGTAGGTGACCTTATCAGAAGTGGGAGAAACAAGCAGGCATCCATGGTTCCAGGTGACACGTGGAGGCTTAGTGTGCCTGGGGGTGATGGGAAGGTGTTAACTCCTTCAGAGGTGGAGCTCCATCCCTCGGGGCTGCAGACTACTCAGCTCCCCTGCAGACCTCAAAGAAGTCTGTCTTTCTCTGGACACACCCTGGACCCAGCAGGCATGGCTGTCTCATGACGGAGGGCTGGGATTTTGTGTTCTCTTTGGAGGCACCCCAAGCGCTGGCCCAGCCGAAGGTTTGATTCTTCTGCCCAGGTGTTCCCTGTTCTCATTTCGCAGGGGCTTGGCGATGTCTCTGATTTCCTGAGATGTCCTGGGATAATCCAGCCTTTCCTTGAGCATGTGCTCAATACTTGTTCATTTTCCCAGACCAGACTGCAGAGCTCTGTTGGTGCTTGCCTTGGATTCCTGCATCCAGCCCATAACCTGGAAGCATCCTGACGTGCCCTTCCTCCAGGCTTTGGTCCATTCTCATGTAGCACGTGGGTTGTGTGGTCTCTGAAGGTGCACCTCCCTCCACACTCACTGCAGAGGCTGTTTGTTCTCAACAAGGAGAGTCTGGGATTACTTTTTAAATTGATCTAGTGGGTATTCAGCAGGAACCCAGAATCAGATTTTTCACAGGCCACAGTGACACACATACACGTGCAAATGCGTACACACACATGCACATTTGCTCTTTGATTTCTGATAAGATGATAAACAGATTTAAAGAAAATAATAAGCCCTCAGACATGGAACGGTTGACCTTGGGAAATCAACCAGTATTGGATTGACCAAAAAGTTCATTTGGGTTTTTCCTTAAGATGTTACAGAAAAGCCCGAATGAACTTTTTGGCCAACCCAATACAGTCCTCCTATTTTACAGATGAGGTAACTGCCATCCAGAAAGGGAGGTGACTTGGTCATTGCCACACAACAGGCTAAACCTTTGCACTTTCTGCAAGCTGGGCCTCTTTCCATTATAGTGATTGGCTGAGTGGAGGCAGGGACAAACCAAGCGGATGTTATATGCATCTTAAAATAAGGCACTTGTTTGACTGCTGTGATGATCTGGAGAATATTCACGTTCTCAGGCAAGGGGGCGGTGCTGAGCAGTGTCCAGACCCTTTGTCCTTAGGCAGCACCTCTACCTTATGGGGTATCTCTGTCCTCACCTGCGTATTAACAGGGCACAGGAACTTATTGTGATGGTCCAAGGTCAAGGAAAGCATCAGTCTATTTCTGGAAGGCTGGATGTCAGAAACCCCAAACTCACACTAGCGGAAAATACTGGGAGAAAGTGCCTGGATAGGGAGGCTGAGTGGAGAGTCATGCATGGACAGGCAGAGACCAAGGGATCCCTCCAGAGTAGACAGCTTGTCATATCACAGAATCCCTATCTCTTAAAATGCAGTCTGATCCAAAGTAGCGGTTCAAAATGCTGGATGGATGGATGAGTGAGTGAATGAATGAGTGAGTGTCAGAGCAGTATTAAGCTCCCTCTGGATCGGTTGGAGGTAACCAAGGACAGTGTGTTTTGGTGAATTGGGAGAGAGCAGAGAGGGTAGGAAGGGAAGTGTAGCAGCCCTACATAGTCATTGTCATAGGAGGGAGTGGGTGGTCGGCATAGATGCGCTTAAGAAGTTCCAACCAAGGGGGCTTCTGCCACTGTAGGTAACCAAGTTGGTTTTCTAATAGAGAATGTTCTGGACTACCAGAAAAAAAATGAACCCCTATCATTTCTGAAATCACTAGTCCTGGGGACATTCTGTATGCCTAGAAATCATCTTGTAGAAAGGACCTCACAATTCAAATGGTAAAATGAGACACACTGGTGGCTGGAGCACTGGCTCATCTGTGAAGATGACTTTACAAGAGTTCTCATTTTCCTCTTCATGCTTTTTGAATTTTACAGACTTCCTACCATGAACCCATATTGTTTTTTCATCGCAAAAAAAATGTTTAAAAATACGATTCCTGCTAGTGTGTTCCCTAATGTTACTGCTACTATAACTGCCAAAGCTACATCATATGTTTTTTAAGAGAGTGAAGTGAAATAATGAATTTAAGGTGCCCAGCACTGGGTGCCTGGTTCATAGTTGGCACCCAGACAAAGGCTGTTCCTCCTCTTATGCTCATCTGCATAAATGTTGTCTCCAACATGTATATTTAACTTGACTGTTTTGTTTTAAAGTTCTTAATTATCTTTTACGTTGTTCTGACAACTTTTTTTCAGGTGATCGATCTTGCCGTCTTCTTGGCTGAGTTTCTAAGGTTTTATACTCACATACAACTCATGGTTTTTTTTTTTTTCCGGCCAGTTACAGAATTTGCTACCTGAGAAAGGAGATGTACTCTCTGAGGTCACCATAATATGATGGGGTGTGGCCTAGTCCTCACCCCTTACTTCACTCTGATGAGCTTGTGACATCCAGAGTAATTCAGAGATGCCTTTAGTCCAATTCAGGAGCCCCACGTGCTCACTCCCATTCTAGGAACCAAAGCTACCACCATGGGTATGGCCCCCTTTCTCTGTCCATCTCAGGGAGCCCCCTGCCCTCCGTCCATCTCCTCCCCCCAGTATGTACCCGTAACACCTGCCACATCCTCTGTATTTCTCATCTTTGGATTCAGGCCACCAGAGGTTGTCACCCTCGCCAGCTTTCTTTGCAGAAATGACAACTTGAGATGCTACCATCTGCCACATTTACCTGAATTACCTCCAGTTCTGGAGTTTCTGCTTCCAAAAAGAAGTAATTCCTTGGCTTGATTTCTGACAGCTCCCTGCTTGTGGCAGCTGCTCCAGCAGAGGCCACGTTGGCGCGGCCAGTCTGGAGGGGTGGTCCGAGGAGCAAGCGCCCCAGGTGACTGCAGAGCCCCGCTGCTCTCAAGATTCCGTCAGCGCACGCAGGCAGCGTGGGGCGCGCGGTGCGCTCTGTGTGATTGCCGATTTACCTCCCGCCCGTGATTGCATATCAGAAGCTATCAATAGCATCAGTTTATTTTCCAAATCTCTTTAGGGAACCAAAGTTTATCTCACACAGGAAGAATCCTTTAATCGTGGAGTTCTCAAGCCGGAAACTCCTTTGGAGGGAACGTAATCCACATGCTTATTTGGCAGGTGGAGAATTTGAGGTCCAGGAAGTGAATTCCATTCTCCAGAGTCTCACGAGGCTGGACTAGATGGGCTTTCCTAACCTTGGCCTCGTAGGGTTCAGCTGCTCAGCTCTCTGATGGGGGCAGCTCACGTTTTGCAGACACTGGGCCCTTTTCCTGTTTGCTTGTCTTCTGGAGTTTTGGAAATGTTCTCAGTGCAGCCTCCGTGGAAACCACTTGCAGCATAAGGAGGGAGCCCTGTGAATCCATGTCTGGCTGCCTTTCCTGAGACCAGGCTGCTGTTGGAGAATACGGGAGTTTTCTGATTCTGACGATTTTTCTTAACGGTCGATCTTGTAACATGGATTTGTGCCAAATCTTAGGAGATGTGAAATTGAACTAGAATTAAAAAAAAAAAAAATCACTGGGATGATTAGAATGCATGTGGCTTCCGTAGCATGCTGAGACCTCAGTGTGGGGCTGATGATGAACCAGGAAGCAGGGTGGGATGCTGGCCATGCAGCCACTTCTGATGTGGAGGTTGGAGGCCTTCAGGCCAAATTACAGTGTTTTAAGGAGGGTGGCAAACTTTGGCCTGAACTAGATTAAAGCTTTTTTTTTTTTCTTTCATAGATTCACAAGTATTCGATTGCACTGAATTAGTCATCCTACAAGGTAGCTGCCCTTATATTCTCTCTTGTAATATGTCCCATAAGCTCATGAACTAGATTAAGGTTAACATTCTCTTACATATAATTCAGAAATCTAAGAAGCTATGGAAATGAAAAAGTGTTTTTTTTTTTTTTTTTTTTTTTTTTTTTTTAGGTTTAGCACTATATTTATTTGCCTGCCAAATCTGACCCCAACTGATGTGAAACTTTTTATAGTCTTTATTTATCTCACCTTGTGTGAATTTTCATATGCTTCCCAGTGGAAATATCTGTGTTTGCACATAGCATGTTTGCCCCAAATCCCACTGGGGATGTTACAGGTGCCTACATTTTGTTTCTAAAAGTCTGATCCTTTGTGAATTCTGAAGTGCATCTTGTCCGGAAGGTTTTGGATCAGGAATGAGGGCATAGGTGGCAATCTGCAACTTAAAGTTAGGGAGACAGAGCCTCAGAGAGGTTAAGTGACTTGCCCAAGGACACACAGCTCATGAATGGCACAGCTAGGTCCAATGATTGCAGATTTTGGAGGGGCTTCGACTCATTCGTGGGGGAGATTCCCCCTCTGAGCTATGATGTTCTTCAACAGGAGGCAGTGGCCGGGTCCCCAGATGAGGGGATCTCTGCTTTGGGGTTAGGATGGGGTGTGGGCAGGGTACAGTATGCCTCTCACGGAAAGTGGGCCTGGGGAGCTTAGCAGCTGTCAGTAGCTCACTGAGCAGCCTGGGGTTGAGGACTTAAAAGCCAAGGGCAAACTGACCCAGGGCAAAGACTTTGATCAAGTAACACAGATATCTCCATGGCCATTAAAGAGAAAGCCCCCCCCCAAAAAAAAGAAGAGCGAGAGAGAGAAAGAAGCTCTACGAACAAGAAAGCCACTGGGGATCCCCCAAACACGCAGGGGACTGGGGCTGCCGTCATCAACCCCGCTGTGAACATGGAGTTCAGACAAAGAACAAGCAGAGTCCATAAACCAGAGCTGAGGGGGCTGCAGGAGCTGGGACCTGTACCCATCACTGTGGGTTGAATTGTGCCCCCCCCCAAAAAAACCCACAAATATGTTAAATTCCTGGCCCCCGACACTCAGAATTGACGTTATTTGGAAATAGGATCCTTGCAGATATAATTAGTTGAGTCGTACTGGTGTAGGTAGGCCCTAATCTGGTATGACTGGTGTCCTGATTAGAAGGTGACCATGAGAGGATGCAGACACACAGGGGACGATGACGGCAGAGGTGGGTTTACGCAGCTATAAGCCAGGGAACACCAAGGGTTGCCATCAAAGCACCAGCAGTTAGGAAGAGGCGAGGAAGGATTCTCCCCTATAGGTTTCAGAGGGGGCACGCCTTGATTTGAGACTTCTACCCCCGGAACTGTAAGCCAGTAAATTTCTGTCATTGTAAGTTTCCCAGTGTGTGGTGTTGGCCTATGGCAGCCCTAGGAAACCAGCAAACCCGTGTACGTCACTCAGGAATGGTTTTCAACCTCGGCTGACATTTGGACCTTTGGGACTCTTTCAAAAATATCTTCATGCCCAGGCTGCAGCCCAGTCCAATTTCATTAGACTCTCTGGGGGGTGAGCCCGGGCAGACGGGGTTTTACGGCTCCCCAGGTGATTTCAAAGCAGAGCCGTGTCTGGGAACCCCAGCCCAGGGTACTTGCTCTTCCTGGACCCTGCGCAGTGCCCTGTAGTCACCGGGGGCAGGGGAGTCTGAGCCTGGCTCCCACCTGACCCTCGAGACCATGGCACACCTGTTACAGGATTCCCGGGGTCATTCTTCTTAACCCTGCCTTCATCTTCTCCCTTCTCAGCTTTCAGCCACCAGGGTTCAGGAAAACAGCTACTGTCCATTGTATGTAATGCATGTAGAACCGTGCCCGGCTCACAGGAAGCACTTTCTAAGTCTGCTGCTATGCTTTCTCCAGCCACCTTTATAAAAGCCCTTTTTTTCTTAATCCTCATTTCCTAGAGGGTGACCCGAGCGTGGTAGGATTTTATCCTGGCTTAAAGGGCCATGTTTTTCTATGTGCTTTAAATGTGTGCTTTACTTTCTTTTAATTAAAGGCTTTTTCCCCCTCCAATTTGCCTGAGAGCTAGATCATATGAAGGGTGCCTTTTGTTTGTTTGTTTGTTTTAAGAGAATGAACGCAGAGTAAGTGGTTGAGCTTCAGAGTAACACTGAGCTGGCTTTTCACTCCAGGGTTAAAGAGAGCCAGGGATTAGAATCCTGCCTGAGGTGGGAAGGGCCGATGTGGTCGGGGAGGCTGTTGGAGCATGTGCACCTGATAGGCAGGCAGGAGAGACACCTCCTGCGTCCTAGGCCTGAGGGGGCACAGGGAGGAATCAAGCCTGGCACTGGTCTCAAGGGGCTCCCGGTCCAGGTGGGGGATGCAGACACTTAGAGGAGCCAGTGCTGGGCAGTGTGACACAGGATACCCAGGCCCATGTCCTGGACCAATCCCGGGGGCCAGAGGTGTGGGAGCCAAGTACCATCAGTCCAGCCCAAAACCCAGGCTCCCCTCTCCTCCAAAACAGGGGCACCCAAAGGTGTGATTAGGAAGGATGAGGAGGAGAATGGATGCTGGGTAGGCCGCCGACACTGGCCACTACGTTAGTGAAGAAGTGGGAAAGGAAGGCTGACACCCATTCATGCTGGACCTTGAGTTCCCTGCCAAGGAGGTCCATGCCCTCCACAGAACAATGGGCAGCATCACAGGTTCAAAATCAGAGAAGGGGCATGATTAGTTTTGAATTTTATCCCTTCTCATTTTCTCCTCCATGAGTGGTCACTAGTCAAGGCTACTGGCCCATTCCTTTGAGCCCAACTTTCCCATGATATTGGAGCTCCAGGATCATGGTGACCTTATAATGCAGGGATCTGATCTTCACTGGGTTTCCCTGATCTCAGAGAAGACATCTCCTCTTCTGTCTCCAGCTTCACAGACCCCAGTCCCAGCCTGGCTAGTTCAGTCTGGGCTCCCTGATTAAAAATGCACAGAGACAACGGACAAAGGATTAACCTCCAAAATATACAAGCAGCTCATGCAGCTTCATACCAAAAAAGCAAATAACCCAATCCACAAATGGGCAGAAGACCTAAATAGACATTTCTCCAAAGAAGACATACAGATGGCCAACAAACACATGAAAAGATGCTCAACATCACTCATCATCAGAGAAATGCAAGTCAAAGCCACAATGAGGTATCACCTCACACCAATCAGAATGGCCATCATCACAAAGTCTGGAAACAACAAATGTTGGAGAGGGTGTGGAGAAAAGGGAACTCTCCTGCACTGTTGGTGGGACTGTAAGTTGGTACAGCCACTATGGAAAACAATTTGGAGGTTCCTTAAAAAACTACAAATAGAACTACCATATGATCCAGTCATCCCACTCCTGGGCATATACCCAAAGAAAACCATAATCCCAAAAGAAACTTGTACCATAATGTTTATTGCAGCACTGTTTACAATAGCCAGGACATGGAAGCAACCTAAATGCCCATCAACAAATGAATGGATACAGAAGATGTGGCATATATATACAATGGAATATTACTCAGCTATAAAAAGGGATGAGATGGAGCTATATGTAATGAGGTGGATAGAACTACAATCTGTCATACAGAGTGAAGTAAGTCAGAAAGAGAAAGACAAATATTGCATGCTAACTCACATATACGGAATCTAAAAATGGTACTGATGAACTCAGTGACAAGAACAGGGAAGCAGATACAGGGAATGGACTGGAGAACTCGAGGTATGGGAGGGGGCGGGGGGTGAAGGGGAAACTGAGAAGAAGCGGGAGAGTAGTACAGACATATATATACTACCAACTGTAAAATAGTCAGTGGGAAGTTGTTGTATAACAAAGGGAGTCCAACTCGAGGATGGAAGATGCCTTAGAGGACTGGGGCAGGGAGGGTGGGGGGGAATCGAGGTGGGGGCGTCAAGGAAGGGAGGGAATATGGGGATATGTGTATAAAAACAGTTGATTGAACCTGGTGTACCCCCCAAAAAAATAAAATAAAATAAAAAAAAAATGCACAGAGAGGGGCAAGGACTCAGTATGATGTGCCCTTGTCAGCAGACTAGCTTTTTATTTGTGGTCTCATTTCATCATCTAACAGTTTAATTGGGAGCCAGGTGCTCCCAAGCTGGCATGCCTATTGGAAAATGTATTTAGTTGCCCCTCCCACTTCCCTGGGAGGATAGAACGTACCATCCATCAGGTAACAAATAAGAACAAGCATCACCCTTGACTCCTCCTTCCCCTCAGCCCCCAATCCTGTCCAGTTTTCCTCCTAAATAGTCCTTAGATCTGTTCTCTCCTCTTCTTTGCCACCAGGATGCTATCATCTCTCTTTTTGACCTTTTTATTGCATTCTGCACATAGCAGCTGGAGAGAACTTAAAACCAAACTCTGATCGTGTCAATTCTGTGCCTAACAGCCTTCATGACTTTCCCTTTTTCTAGAATAAAATCCAAATTCCTTAACAAGCCACAGAGCCCTAGATCACCTGGACCCTGCCCCCCTCTCCACCCTTAACTGCACGTATTCACCTTGTGGCTCCAGGGACTTCTTTCAGTGCCCTGAATGTATAGTATGGTGTGTTCTGTGCTGCCACAGGACATTTGCACATGCTGTTTACTCGGTTGGGAATACTTTCTTTTTCTGCCTGATACTCCCCATGCCTGTCTCACTCTTTAATTATCAACTTAAATGTAACCTTTTTGGGGTCAGGCCCTGTCACGTGATTTTACAGTCCTTTTCCTTTGTGGCAGATACCACAGTTTGCAACTGTATATTTATTGTAATGCTTATGGGTGAATGTTTATCTTCTGCCCCCTCCCGTGACCAAACCATTTTCCTGACTCTCATATAGTCCAGTGCCTAGCACACATTAGGCTGTGAATAAATATTTGTTGAGTGAATTAACGATCAGTGAATGAATATGTGAAAAAAAAAACGAGGCTCTGTGATATTAAATAATTTGCCCCGGCTCATGCAGCTTGCCTGTGATAAAGCTGGGAGAAGTATCCAGGCCTGCAACATCGTTCTAAATGGTGAAAAACTGACAGAATTCCCTCTAAGAACAGGAACAAGACAGGGGTGCCCACTCTCACCATTATTATTCAACATAGTTTTGGAAGTTTTAGCCACAGCCATCAGAGAAGAAAATGAAATAAAAGGAATCCAAATCGGAAAAGGAAAGACAGCCTCTTCAGTAAGTGGTGCTGGAAAAGTTGGACAGCAACATGTAAAAGAATGAAATTAGAACACTTCCTAGCACCATACACAAAAATAAACTCCAAATGGATTAAAGACCTACATGTAAGGCCAGACACTATAAAGCTCCTCAAGGAAAACATAGGCAGAACACTCTATGACATACATCAAAGCAAGATGCTTTTTGACCCTTCTCCTAAAATCATGGAAATAAAATCAAGAATAAACAAATGGGAGCTAACCTAATGAAACTTAAAAGCTTTTGCACAGTGAAAGAAACCATAATCAAAACAAAAAGACAACCCTCAGAATGGGAGAAAATACTTGCCAACGAAGCAACCGACAAAGGATTAATCTCCAAAATATACAAGCAGCTCATGCAGCTTCATACCAAAAAAGCAAATAACCCAATCCACAAATGGGCAGGAGGCCTAAATAGGCATTTCTCCAAAGAAGACATACAGATGGCCAACAAATACATGAAAAGATGCTCAACATCACTAATCATTAGAGAAATGCAAGTCAAAGCCCCAGTGAGGTATCACCTCACACCGGTCAGAATGGCCATCATCAAAAAATCTAGAAACAATAAATGTTGGAGAGGGTGTGGAGAAAAGGGAGCAATCCTGCACTGTTGATGGGAATGTAAGTTGGTACAGCCACTATGGAAAACAGTTTTGAGGTTCCTTAGAAAACTAGAAATAGAACTACCATATGATCCAGTCATCCCACTCCTGGGCATATACCCAGAGAAAACCATAATCCCAAAAGAAACATGTACCATAATGTTCATTGCAGCACTGTTTACAGTAGCCAGGACATGGAAGCAACTTAAATGTCCATCAGGAGATGAATGGATAAAGAAGATATGGCACATATATGCAATGGAGTATTACTCAGCCATAAAAAGGAATGAAATGGAGCTATATGTAATGAGGTGGATAGACCTAGAGTCTGTCATACAGAGTGAAGTAAGCCAGAAAGAGAAAAACAAATACTGTATGCTAACTCATATATACAGAATCTAAAAAAAAAAAAAAGGTACTGATGAACCCAGTGACAGGGCAAGAATAGGATGCAGATGCAGAGAATGGACTGGAGGACATGGGGTTGGAGGGGCGGGGGGTGAAGGGGAAGCTGGGACGAAGTGAGAGAGTAGCACAGACATGTATACACTACCAACTGTAAAATAGATAGCTAGTGGGAAGTTGCTGTATAATACTGGGAGATCAACTCGATGATGGGTGATGCCTTAGAGGGCCGGGACAGGGAGGGTGGGAGGGAGTTGCGGGAGGGAGGGGACATGGGGATATATGTATAAATACAGCTGATTCACTTTGGTGTACCTCAAAAGCTGGTACAAGAGTGTAAAGCAATTATATTCCAATAAAGAGCTTAAAAAAAAAAAAAGAAATATCCAAGCCTGAACATCCCTAGCCCCTTGTGTTTTCTGGTGGTAACTTCTGAGAGTCTTCCTGAGCCCTGACCTTGACAGAAGGAATTTGATGTCATCTTCTCCAGAAACCCGGGGGCTGCTCCAGTCATAATCACTCTTGCACGGATGGTGACCTGCAGGCTTCTCTGTGGAACATCCTGATTCTGCTCTATCCTAACCTTTCAGCTGCCAGAGACTGTCTTGTAGGATTTGCTGATTTATAGACAAAACTGCCAGTATAAAGAGGCACATTACTCCAACTCTTTTACAAAGTGATTTTTAAAGTGATACTTGGACCATTCAGGGGAAAAAAAAAAGTCTTCCAGTAAAGACAGTTACTCTGTTGTGTTCCGACCTGGGTTTGTCTTCTTGCAGCAATGTTCCAGAGAGTCTGGAGACACCAGAGGGAATCATCAATCTCTCCAGATGAAGTGTGGAGGTGGGGGTGAAGGGTGGAGCCTCACAGTTTATTTGTCACTTAAATATTACTGAAACGCCTCTTTGTTGCCCGGCATTGTAATAGGCTCTGAGGATCCAGCTGTGGACGGCTTCATGGCCCGTGAATAAATGAATCATGTACGTTTAGTTAGTGTAATGTTAAGAGGGAGAGGAATTACTTGCTGTTGGAATGGTCTGAAGGCGTCTAGACTCCAGCAGGCTTGGTGGAGCAGGGCCCTGGGATTTGTCTGTCCCTCACCCTTGGTGGCAGGCATGGGTGGAGCTCTTTGTCAACATGGAGAAGGGAGTTGGGATCTTGAGAGGGGTGGGTGAGGGCAGGTGTCACCATAGGATGGCAAGCCCGCGAGGTGCGGCTGAGCAGGGCAGGGCCCAGACACTTGCTTTACCTGTCGGAAGATGATGCCCACATCAGAACCAGAGTTGGAGGGGTGGGCTGTGAGTGTCAGAGGCTGTGGGCAGTCTGGGGCAGCAGAGTGCTGGAAGCTCTCACAGTGGGGCACAGGGGCCCTCTGGATCGCCTTTGTGCCCTCCTCTCTGTGGCTGCATGAAGAATGAACCGGAGCTGAATCCCGGCTCTTCCCTCTTGTCCTCGTATGTGGGCCACCCATGTCCTTGCTTCGGGCCTTGGTCTCCCCATCTGTGATATGGGCGCAGGAGAGAGGCGTGGTGAGCATTCGTCTTCAGGAAGCAGCTGTCGTTAGGGAAGGTGCTGGGCACTGTAGGTAAGTCTGACCTCACACTGCCTGGGTTCAAAGCCCAACTCTAGTACTTCTTTGCTGAGTGACACAGGACAAGGTACGTAGTCATTCTGTGCCTCATTTAAAAAAAAATTTTAATATGGGGAGGGTAATACCTAATTCTTCATTCTGAATTTGTGAGGATTAAATGAAACAATGAATATAAAATGCCTGGCATCATAAAACAGACATAGCTAGTGCTCAATTAACACCAGCTATTCTTTAATTCTTTGCTAGTCATTTTACATAGAAAGGAGACCTTTTAAAAATGAAAGTTCAAAATTTAATTGACAATTAAATTGTCCCATTTTTATGCATGAGAAGTCTACCAAAAGGTGTCTGCGTTAGTTCCAGGAAGTAAGGGGCCAATTGGGGATTCAATCCTGGGCTCTTTTGTTCCAAAGCTCACCTCATCACTTTATGTTTTGGTGCTTTTCCTGGCTCATGAGCTCTAGAAACCAGATGTTGGCCCTTGTCCAGGTCCTACAGCTCAAGGACTTGAGTTTTTCTAGAGACGTGGTCTGTCTTTTCATGTTTAAATACTCTGCTTGGCTCTGTGTTGCCAAGCTTGTGAGGAACCATGTCAGTCAGCCTTGAATGTGGGAACACTTTTCAGAGAGTAGAAACATCTAAGGGGTTTCTATTGATTCAACAACTGGGTTGCATACACACTGGCAGAGACACCCACCCAGGTCTCAGCAGCCATTTGTGAATGGTTTGGGGAACCTGTCTCCTGGGAGGTCGGCAATTGAGAGAAGACAAAATTGGCAGGAACCTTGCAGTGGATGGACTGTCTGGAGTGGGAACGAGCCTGGTTCTGCGTGGACAGTGGACAGAGGAGGGCTCCTTGCCTCCAGCCTGGGCAGCAGGAGGCTGAGTGACCTGGTCCTGGACGCTTCCTTGCTTACAAGCTTCTAGGAGTCAAATTCTAGAGCTAGAGAGAGCTGGCTGACCCCAAGTCCTGATACACTTGCTCAGTATCCCCATCATGCTGTATGAGAAACCTTTACTCTGCAGCCTGAAATCCCCAGTTGCTAAAATGCAGAATTCCTTCTTAAAAAGACATGGATAGTCATTATATTTTGCCAATTAAGGAGAAGGAGAAGTATTTTCTTCTTCTTCTCTCTCTCTCTGTGTCTCTCTCCTCTCTCTCTCTTTCTGTTCATCTGTCCCTCTCTCTGCCTCTGCCTATTTCTCTCTTTCTTCCTTCCTTTTGATTATTAACGTACAAAGTTTGGAAGATACAGGAAATTGTGAAGAAGAAAATGATAATTACCTATGAACCCCAAAACCAGAGATAATCATTGTTAATAATTTGATATCCGTCCTAGTTATCTGTTCTCTTTTTTTCTTACCTTTTTTTTTAAATCAAAAGTTATATTCTTGTTTAGAAGAGTTTTAAAAGCAACAGATTCTGCAAGGTTCACAGTGAAAAACAGCCTCCTCCCTGTGATTCTCTATCCCTCAAGGCAACCGGTTTCACCTCTTATTAGCTGTGGTTTTCTCCTTGTGTTTAGCACTGCATTTCTAAGTAATATATGAATTCTGCTATTCCTTGTTTATTTCATTTCAAATTATCTACTGACTACCCTGGAACCTTCTTAAACCCCCTGCCTGTGGCACACATTCACACACCCCAGCATGCTTCCCTCCTCCATCTTCCCGGGACGGTTGGTTTATCATAATCTGGAGGGAAGCCAGTTTTCTGGGTTGGCCTCATTTTAGATTTACTAACATTACTTATATCTAGGTGATGTAGTAGTATATTGTGATTACATTCATTTTCTCATTACTCCTGTCAGAGAGTTAATAACTCCCTTTTAAAATTATTTACTTTTCTTTTAACTGATCTCTAAGTTTTTCCAACTCTTTCCCCATAAGTGTCATCCCATTATGTCCAAACTCATCAGGTCATCTATTGCTTTCATTCTTTTCGTCATATGCCTGTAACCATATGCGTGGAGCCCACTAACTTCTTCGTTTAACCTGGACTGCACACTCACTGGACCCTAGGCAAAGCTAGTTGTCCTGGGACTTCCTGTTCTCTCTCCTTTTTCCAGGTGCCGTGAGTTCTTCTTTCTGTGGTTTACTGCCTTATTCGATTAAAGAGCTTCTTGAGAAAGGCTTCATGGAAAGTAAAAATTTTAAAAGTATCTTGTGTGGCTGACAGTCATTTTATTCTGTCTTTACATTTGTTTGATAGTTTGGCTGGGTATAGAATCCTCGTAGATACAGTTTCCCTCAGAAATATATTTTTATTGACATACAGTAAAATTCACTCTTCGGTATATAATTCCATGGGTTTTGACAAGTGCATAGAATTATGCATCCATTACCCTAGCACATACAGAACAGACCAATCCCTTAAAAAAAAGAAAATCTCATATTGACCCTTTGCAGTCAACCTCTTCCTTCCCTACTCATTGCCCTTGGCAACTGCTGGTATATTTTCTATTCCTGTTGTTTTGCCTTATTCAGAATGCTGTATCAATGGATTCATACAGTACATAGCCTTTTGGGTCTGACTTCATTTACTTAGTATAATGCATTTGAGAGTCATCCGTATTATATTACTCAGTTCATTCTTTTATTGCTGAATATTATTCTGTTGCATGGATTTACCATAATTGGTTTATCCATTCATCTTTAGAAGGATATTTACATTGTTTCTAGTTGTTGGTGATTATGAAGAAAACTCATAAACATTAGCACACAAAAGTTTTGTAATAATGTAAGTTTTTATTCCTTTTCAATAAATACTATGTGAGTTTAATTGCTAGTTATATGATAAATGTATATTTAACTTTATAAGAAACTGTCACTCTGTTTTCAAAAATGGCTATACCATTTTGCATACATGTGAGAAATGTGCAAGGGTTCAATTTACCCCACAACCTCACTAGCACTTGGTATTATTATTTTTTTTTATATTAATTATAGCCATTCTAGTAAGTGTGTAGTGGTATTTCATTGTGGTTTTAATTTGCATTCCCCTAATAAGTAATGATGTTGACCATCTTTTCGTATGCTTATTTTATTTCTAAATAGCATCTTTTGTGATGTTTGTTCAAATCTTTTGCCCATTAGAAAAAATGGATTGTTTGATTTCTTATTATTTGAGCTTTGAGAGCTTTTTATATATTCTGTACACCAGCATTTTGTCAGATATGTGATTTTAAAATATTTTCTGCTAATTGCTGGCTTTTCTTTTCATTCTCTTCCCAGTATCTTTTATAGAGAAAAGGTTTAAATTTTGATGAAGTCCAACTAATCAATTTTTTCTTTTATGGATATTTTTTGGGTATCACATCTAAATATTCGTAGTCTAACCCAAGGTTATAAAGGTTTTCTCTTGTTTTATGGTTTTATATTTTACATTTAGGCTTATGCTACATTTAGAGTTAACTTTTGTATCTGGGAAGAGGCATGGGTCAAAGTTGGTTTGTTTTTATTTATGCATGTGAATGGTCAAGTGTTCCATCATGATTTGTTGGAAAGACTCCTTTCTCATTGAGCATTGAATTATCTTTGTATGTTATGAATCCTTCAGAATTTTTTTCTCTCTGTAAACCTTTAGAATCTTTGTTTTTAATCTGTGTTTTGGGGATTTTGTAATGTCTTGGAGTAGCTATTTTTTATTCATACCACAGGGCTCTTTTGTTACCATTTCCATCTACAACTTCATTATTTTCTAGTTCTAGGATTTTTTTTTTTTCTTTGATAATGTACTTGTGGTTTTCTCTCAATCCTTTTTTCTTTTCTTTTTTTCTCTAACCAATCCTGTTATTCGACTTTTGGACCTCCTAGGCTAATCTTCTAATTTTCTTACCCTTTTCCTTCTCTCTCTCTCTTTCCTTTTCTTTTATTCTATTTTCTGGGCAATTTTCTCAAATTTATATTCTAAGCTATCTTTTGTAATTTCTATTTCAGCTTTCTTATTTTTAACATCTGAGAGTTCTCTTTTGGTTCTCTGAGTGTTCCCTTTTTTTATGGCATTCTATTCTTGGATGAAATATCTTTTTAAGTTTTTTAAAGTGCTCTTTGAATTGAATTTTGCTATGTCCTTTTATCCCCTCTGTTTTGGTCTTTTTTGCTTATGTTAGAGGTTTCCTCAAATGCTGGTGATCATTGGCTGTCCATTCATCTTTAAGAGAGGGGGACTAAAACGTGTATATGAGGTAGGAGGGGGCTTGTTCACTGAATGGTTTGACTGTACAAAGAAAAGGCAGTAAACTGGCTTTTCATTGTTGACTATTGGAGTGTTCATGCCTAAGATGTTTTCCTGTTCATCTGTTCGGCTTCCCCAAAGAAGGGGAAGGGATGGCCAGTGTATGTAAATCCTGGTTTCCAGTGTTCTCAGAGCTGAGTGGGGGGTGCTCTCTCCCCTCGTGTGTTGGTTTCCCTGGATTACCTCTGGTTTTGTGTGGCCCATTACCCATCCTCAGCAGGTCCTGAAATCCTACAAGCCAGATCTTTTCTGCTGAATCAGCTACCATTTGTCTGTTTTTCTTCTTCCAAAATGTTATTGACATCCCTCAATTAGTGTCATTTACTTTCCCATTCTCTTGGTACTTCTGGGTTTATGTCTTTTTAATTCCTACATTATCATTTAGTGAGGATTGGGGAGAAAAAGGAGATTAATGCATGTGGTTATTATGTTAAACCAAGTTTTTCTCAAGTCTTTTTTTTCTATAGATTACTGTCTACACACACACACATACACACACAAGCTCGTATTTGCTAACTATATACATTTTATTTTACAAAATTACAAACAAGCTGTAAGTACTATTAGATAGCTTTTTTCTCATTTAAAATATCATTAGCATTTTTCTGTCATTGAATATTCTCTAATAACTGAACTTTTCCATCAATTAAATTATATCATATTGCTGTGTTATTTTTTATTTAATCACTCTTCAGCATGGAAATTGCTTCTAATTTATCACTATTGTAAATGATATGATTGTATGATTTCCATGTAAATCTTAGTTAAAATTTCTAGTGATTTCTTTTAGATTGGAATTGTCCATTTGATGATGTGGGCATTTGAATGTGATATGTAATTCATATTTTTATACATAATGCATAATGTGATAAAGTGATACACATTGTCAAATTGCCCTTCACAAAATCTTTGTGCCAACTTTAGTTCAAGCGCCAAGTGATTGTTCACTAAACCTTTGCTAATATGAGGAGTCATCACTGTTTTAAAATCTTTGTTAATTTGATAAAAGGAAATGACACTACACATATTGATTTGGACTTTCTTTATGACTTGCAGAGCCAAACATATTTTTTATATTTTGTCCTCTGTGAATTATCTGTTGATGAACATTTTTACATTTGTCATATATGTTTATAGGATCATTTATGGAGTAAGTTTACCTGCTACATATATTAAAATATATTTTCTTAGTTTTCAGTTTCTTTAAGAATTTTTGATATTCTGATGAATAGTTTTAATTTTTAAATTGTCAATTATATAGAACAATACATCTTCTTTGGCTTTTGGCTCCAAAAGTTATTTCCCCATCCCCAAATGATATAAATATCCTCCTATGTTTTTTCTTAGCTCTTTAATGATTTGATTTTCTTTTTTTGTGTTTCTCATGTTCAACTCTTTATTCTTTAATTAACTGGTTAATTAATTTTTGGTTCATAATGTGGATAGCAATCTATGTCTGTTGTTTTCCCAATAGTTAACCAGTATCCCAGGACCACAAGTTAATAATCTAAAATTTCCCCACTGATTTGAAGTGGGAAATCAGACACATTCTCTTCTTGGGTCTATTGATATTCTTTGTACTTGGTGTTATTCGTTTATCTGTTTTTATGTCAGTACAACACTATTTTAATTATCATAGGTTTATTAGGTATTTAATACTTGAAAAGACACTCCATTCTCTTTACAGTTTAGTAAAAAAGAACTCTGACTCTTTGTGTTTCCTTTAGATGATCTTCAGAATTATTTGAACAAATTCCAAAAAACTCTTGGGCTTTATTAGAATTGCAAATATTGCACAAATTATTTTTTGTGAGAATTTCCATCTTGACTTTATTGAGTCTCCAGATTTGGAATCATTAAATGTATTTCACTTTTTTCAAGGATTCTTTTATATCCCTCAGTAAAGTTTTATGTATTTCTTTGTCTGGCTCTCACACATTTCTGTTTAAATTGATTCCTAGGTATTTGCTACTATTGTGATTTAATTTATTTCCTGTTAGAGTTTCCAAGTGGTTATCGCTGCTATATAAGAAAGCTGTTGTGTTTTATCTATTTATTTTTTAACTGCTCACCTTACTGAACCCTTTCACTGGTCTTATAGATTTTTGAGTTGATGTTTTGGGTTTTCTAGGTGTCTAATCATATCATCAGGCAAATAATGGTAATTTTAGCTCTTACTTTGCATTCCTCTCTTCCTTCCTCCCTCCCTTCCTCCCTCCCTCCCTTTTTAATTTCAGAGCTTAGAACTTGCAAATAAATATCGAATAATATTAGTATAAGTATGTTTCATTCCTGAATTCAGCAGAAATGACTTCGGTGTTTGACTTTTACATGGAATGTTGTCTTTTAGTTTCAGATGGGCACTCTGTTATTCTCAGGACGTGTTCTTCCATGTCCAGAATACTGACTTGTTTTTAAAGCCATGAATGTTGAAAAGATTTTATCCAAAACCTCTTCAGCAACAATAGATTGAAGATTGTTTTTGTCCCTTCATCCTGCTAAAATGATAACATTTTAATGCACTTCACATTTTCAAACAATCTTTCCATTCCTGAAGGAAGCATATTACCTCTGAATATGCATATTTTTTTTTCATATAATGGTTAATTATGATTGATTCTGGAACTTTTTTGTGTGCATGCTTATAGGTGAGACTGTTCTACAGTGTTAAGTTTAATTTTCAAAAAAATTTAAAAAGATTTGTTCAAACCAAAAAATAAACATGGTAACATCAAATAGCTCAGAAGGGCTTGTATTGAAAAGCCACCATATGCTGTTCGGCTCCTCTGCCTCCCAGATCCCACTCTTGCAGCCGTCCGTTTCTATTTTTGTGTCTTGGTAGTTATGTCTATATGTGTAAATACTTCGCTTGAAGTGCTTTTCTTGACTTATTAACTTCAGGCATTATCAACTGGCTTATTGTGGAGAGAAATAAGGACTTGCCTTCTAAGTCACCCTCTACCTCCCATTATAGTAAGATTTTATTTTTTATGCCTTCCACTGGTAATTTCTGCCAATTCCACTTCATGTTCCAGACTCCATCGGTAGAGTCTCCAGGGTAAGAAGAAGAGGCCATTGGTCCTTTCCCTGTGCCCCTACTCACCTCCTTCTTTCCCATCTCTCAGCCTTGTCTTTACTCTTTCGTGTCCAGGGTTGGTAATTTTTAAACTTTTCTCTGTAACTGATGCTGAAAACTCGGCCTCTGTGCACCAGTGCCAAATTGAATCTTAGAGACAGAGCTTTGGGTAAAGTAGAAAAAAATAGCTCTATTGCTTTGCAAGGCAAAGGAGGTCATAGCGGCTTCTGCCCTCGAAAACTGTATATCCCAACCTGGGAGGATTTGGTGAAGAGTTTTATAGCTCTCTGGTTCAAAGGTGGGGTTGCCGATAAGGTTAGGTTAGGTACAGGGCCTGTACTCCTTTAGTCTAGTCTCTGGTAATCTGATGAGTTTCTGTGGTTCCTTTAATCTGGCCTCAGGTCATCTTTTTGAAGAGCTTCTCTGGTTCCTTTATTCTGGAATGAAGAATGTTTGTTTTTTTAACTAATTAATTTATTGGCTACGTTAGATCTTCATTGCTGTGCACCGGCTTTCTCTAGTTGCAGTGAGTGGGGGCTACTCTTCATTGTGGGGCACAGGCTTCTCATTGTGGTGGCTTCTCTTGTGGCAGAGCATGGCTTTAGGTGTGCAGTCTTCAGTAGTTGTGGCATGTGGGCTCAGTAGTTGTGGCTCACAGGCTCTAGAGCACAGGCTCAGTAGTTGTGGCCCATGGGCTTAGTTGCTCTGTGTCATGTGGAATCTTCCTGGACCAGGAATTGAAACCATGTCCCCTGCATTGGCAGGTGAATTCTTAACCACTGCGCCACCAGGGAAGTCCCAAGAATGCTATTATCTTCCATTTGTTGGGGGAGGTTAGTTTTATAAAGAGTTAAAAGATATTGTTTCCTGTATTCCTTGAGGCAGAACTAGGACCCTGCCCCAAGGCTGCACTATTGATTTTTGGCTGCATCCCCTCCCTTCCCTGATTAGCAACTGTTTGAATCTGCTCTTCGAAACTCAGGGAAGGTAATGGAGGCTGGACCCTGTTCCCTACATGGGAACATGGAAAAGCTTCTGTGCCCAGGAAGCCAACAGGGTCCTGCTCGGTTTCATAGCTATTCTTGCCTTTCATGATTGACCAATTGCATGATTTTAAAAGTTGAAGATTCATAAACAGCACTCCTATTACTGTGATTGTACAGATTGTGTCACTGCAAAGCCAGACAGTTGTGCTAGGATCCTGTATTGTCTCTCGCTGGACTCACGCATGTTGCCTGTACCTTTCAATGGAGAATGTTCCCGGCTTCAAGTTTGAATGAATTTTCTCTTTGGTTTACAGTCCACTCTTTACTTTTATCATACCGGTTAAACTAACAGCTCTTCCTATTCTATGAGAGACCTCACTCACGTCCACAGACACTGGTCCTAATGTCCAAATCATTGCCTAATACTCTTCTTGGCTATAATCTGAGATGCCTTTTTATAGTTAGTATCTTTGGCTTCAGCCCAACAAGAAAGGATTTCATTTTCTGCTAGTCCCCAGCCTGGAAGTTTATTTGCTTCCAAGCACATTTTAGAGGTTCACATAACCCTGGTATTAAAATAAAATGAAAGAGAGCATAAAAAATTAAATATTTTTGGTCCAAACAGAATTACATTCTCACTTAGTTTCCTAAGAGAGTATGTGGGAATTAAAATTTTTGAGACCTTATATGACTCAAAAATGTTTGAGTCAGATTTAACTGATAGTTCTTCTGGGTATATAAATTTTGGCTGGAAACTATTTTCCCTTAAAAATTTGAAGCTATAGTGACTTTTCTTTCTAGGATCCACAGTGGTTGATAAGAAGTCCTATTAACTGAGGTTCCCTCTTCCTTATTGTTTTTAAGCTCAAATACTTTAAAAAAATCTGCTTATTTCAAAGAGACCCTACGAGATAACTGTTGATGGTTTGTTTGCTATTCTGGACTGAAAATATTTTAGTTTTGTCATTTCTTTCATTTGGTCTTAATATCAGGCTTGTGCAAAATGTCTAGAATGTGCCAGGAAGCAGACAACAACTTCTAGGTTTGGGACTGGTGGAGAAATTCTTCCTTGTTGGGAAAATGGTACAAACTTAATTTGCTCCCTGCTTCCTTCTGCCAGATGTCAGTGGCTGGTTTCCATCCTGGTTTGGGCTTTGCTTCCTCCCTAGATGTTGGCAGTCTTTTTAGGTTCAGGATAAAACTCCTCTCTCCACTTAGTCACCTTGCAAACCCTAAACCTCTCCAGGCTAGCCCTCTGTCCCACCCCATCCCATGCCCCTGGGTGTGTTTGAACACAGGAAGGCGCAACTGACCAACATTTCATCCAGTGGGTCCCACATCTTTAGTTTTTGTAAATGAATGTGTTTGCTTGTTCTTTATTCAGATATAAATGTACTCATGAGTTCTCCTTCCAAAGAATCTACTACAAAAACATCAGTGTGTAGGTAGATTTCACTAAATATTCCTTCTGTGAGAAGGAGAAAGTAAACACTTGAGAGCAAAGAGCTGAAAATTAATATCAAACTTTTATTTTTCAATGCTGACTCTCATCTCTATTTCCACTGATTTTATTTAACTCTTCCTTTTTTCCTTCCTCAGCATTTGGTCTAGTTTGCTCTATTTCTTTTCTTTATTCCATTATTATTCTCCCCTTAATTATGGAAATCAGTTAAGCTTTGCTCCCAACTTCTACCCACAAACTTGCATACCTAAACCCAGCTTGGTGTTAAGTAAGACAAGGGGGCTTGTGAATGATGGGAATTTTCTTCTAAGAAACAAATAAAAATATCTTAAGCATAATGATTCTTCTCAAGAACAATTCTTATGGATGACATGCTTTCCATCAGATTACAGATAATATGTCTTGTGTCACCTACCTCTTGATGAAACATGGTACTAAAGATGATAGCAAGGCATTTGTTTCCTTATGTATAAAATAAATGGGACGGGCTACATGATTTCTAGGATTCCTTTAAGTGCTAACATTTTAGAATCCTATGAATGAGATAACTAAGTTCATTTCCATAGAGTAATAACAGCTCATTCATTCACAAATGCACTTATTGAAAACTTTCTTTCATATAAAACTTGAGAACTTGCAAAGCAATTTACATATATTATCTAAGTTAGTACTCCTAAAAAAACCCACGAGTTCAGTGTGATCATTAGTATTAGCTGAACTTATGTGTGGAAAGGGGGACTCAGATGTTTAGGTTAAGATCATTGACAGAAATTGTATTACAGAATTCCTTTTGCTCAATACCTATTGAATTGAGCAAACAAAAATACAAGCAAATAAAAATAGATAAAATTCACCACAACATCTAAACAAGGTAAAGGGAGTAATTAAATGCAGTAAACTCTTCAAACTGGTAAATGAGGAAAGAAATAGAAAATACTGTTGGGATGCAGAGAGATATAGTTGGACTTCTCTTTCCCCATCCACCAGAAAGCATAGCCTGAAATTATTCTTTCATACCAAAACATCTGGAAGAAAATAAATTGAATGAGTAATGTTATCCTTTCATTTGTCTGACTAAGAACTAAGAAAAGGGCCCTGGGGTGGGGGTACGGAGGAGCAAAAGGAGAAGGGTTACAGAGATGATTAACTTTCTCTGATTGTAGCAAAGGCTTTAGGACTACATGCTGGATTGGAGAAATAATATAAAAATAGAGAATATCTCCTCTTAGGAAGAGTCAGTGCCTGCAAATGGATGGAGTGAATCTGATCAGAGGGCTATTTCACAAATTCTAGGAAGAAGTAATAGATCTCCAGTATTCTAACCATGACTAAACATCACCCTAGCTGAGGTCTCTCCTTCCTATCACTGTTCCATTAGGTTACAGAAATTGGGCAGAACAAAGAATACTCAGTCTTCATACTTCAGCTTCAAGGGGAAAACGAAATGTTCCATGCTTTGGTGGGAAGAGAGTCAGGTGTCACTTATGCTATATATCACAGCAAATAAAATGTCAAGGCAGAGCCACCCAAGCAGAGCAAGAGGGAAAGAAATGGCAAGGCAGCATTCGAGCATCCTACAAAACAAGACAAGACAAAACAAAACAACCACAAACAAGCAGGAGGCCATAGCATGCAAGAGCAGTACTTCCACCCTAGATAGAAATATAAATTAAGGAGCAGAACTGAATTATTCACAGCTGTTTTACTCTGTAGAATGATTTTCATATTCATGGTAAGGTAAGAGTTCAAGGAAGAGGTGATAAATTCACAGAATGAGATTAATAGGGACGAAAGGAAACAAGTTGAGGTCCCAAAATAGCTTTCGGAGGATTAAAGAGCCCGTAGATAAATTAGGAACAGCAGAAAAATGAAGCACAACAGAAGCGAAATAGAATTATACTGCTGGAAAGAAGTATGAAGGAACGTCTTGACAGGCACATGAATGTTGATGGAAGTCATCAAGGGAAGATTAAAGATAGCTAAAGGGGAAAAGATTTATTCAAAGATAGATATTGATATATGTGTTTACATAAACATGATTTATTCAAATACATAGCATAATATAGCTTAATTTAATATAATAACAAATCCTTTTTGAATTGACTATACATGAGACGCTTTTTTTTAAGAGGCTTACATGTATTGAGTAATTTTTCACAACAGGAGTATGAAGCCAATTATTGTTACTATTCCCAATTTATAGGTGAGGAGATGAAGACATAGGTAAGTGACTTGCCCAAGGTCACACAGTTAGTATATAGAGCAGAGCTGTGATTTGAAAGAGCAGAGTTGTGCTATTCTGCCTCTAAATAGAAAAAAAATTCCTGAAGTGAATAAATAACTTAATTTGTAGTTCAAAATACAGAGTGTCGCAAGCAATGGTATTGTTTTACCTTCCCGCCAGCAATGTATGAGGTTTCCATTTCTCCACATTGCTCCAACATTTACTATTGTCTGTTTTTTTTTCTTTTGATTATAGGATTCCATTTATAAAATCAATCTGTTGATCTGTCTTATATATATCTCTGTGTATCTATATCTGTATAGAATAAGTAAATTCGTAAAGACAGAAAGTAGATTAGAGGTTTCCAGATTGGGGAAAGAGGTTATTACTTAGTGGTCGCAGAATTTCTCTTCAGGATGATGAAACAGTTTTAGAAATGGATAGTGGCGATGGTTGCAAAATATTGTGAATGTAATGAATGCCACTGAATTGTACGATTAAAGACATTAAAACAGCAATTTTATGTGAGACATTTTACCACATATAAAAAAGATATAAAAAAATGTGTTCCAGGAAAATGTGGTACAGAATGCTGAATGCTAAGACATATCCTAGTTAAGCTATTAAACCTTAGGATAAAGAAAGAAATAACCCAGTTTTCCAGACACTAGAATATCCTTCACAAAGAGAAGAAAAAAAATCTGGCTGGCCTCAAGCTTTTCTACAGCAACATTGGGTTTGTGGAGACAGTGGAATGTCTGGTAGATTTAATGGAAAGAAAGCATAGCCCGAGAATATCATGGGCTATAAATCTAACAAGCAATTGTCCTCAAGAATACATATACTTGGAATAAATATAACTTCCATGAGATCTTGGAAAAAACACTGAATCACAAAATCCAGCTAATGAAGAGTGAATTAAAAATAAAAGATTCATGAATGTCCAACTCATGGTATAAGGATTGATGATGGGTAGTGACTCCGTTTAAATATAGAACTAACAATAAACAACTTGGGCAATTACAATTATAGATCAGGGTGTGAAGGTTATAAACCCGGGCAGCCACCGACAATTAAAGCTGAGAAATCAAGAGAGAGGGAGAGGAATTTGGAGGAAGTGTGAGCGTACTAATGCTGTCTTTCGCAGCATGGAGTCATTAAATAGTGTCTAAAATTAAAATAAATAGTTAAAAAACAACATAATTACTCCAGACTCTTAATGTTTTCTTCACAATCTGTGTTCTTAACTTCAAAGGGATCTTTTGGCAAATATCTCATGGTGAAGAAACATTTGATGGTCTCGATTTCCTTCCATATTGTTTTAATTACCGTTTTCTTCTGTTAAATACAAGTAAAAATAAATATCACACATAAACAGTTTAAAATAGCACATGATATTTTATCCCACATTTGATAGTATTCATTCCTACCTATTCTCCTGCCCCATGCAACCATTCGAGATCCACCCTTTTGTCTCCACATGTATCATAAGATATTTACAATGATGTTTGCCATATGTTAATGCTAGCTATTTCTGGGTGGTGAGACGGGATCTTTTTTAACTTAGATCTTTGTATTTTTTGGCATTTCTTGAATTCTTCAAAGTGAATATGTATCATTTTCAAAGTAATAATGAATTGATCTTTCTTTAAAAATAAATAGGCAAGCGAATGTGTCAAGATGTTAGCAGTGGGTATCCCGATACTAGAGCAGTGGATCTTTCTTACAGGTTTCCCCACTATCCGAAAGTAGAGCTTCCTAGGAGACATTTCCTAAGTCGAAATGGCATAAAGCAAAGAAGCAATTTCCTTAGGACACATCTTGCTAATGGATACACACAATAAATGGAGATAAAGCACAGATGCTCACAGACAGTTCAAAGCTGTGGCTGCTTGATGCTGAGATGCTGCATGTAGTTCCTGGGGAAGGAGTTGGAAGTGTCTCTCTAACACTTCCTGCAAAACAGATGCTGGACCTTATTTTCGCCTTTTTTTGGCAAGAGCAAATATCCTCTTCGGGTTTCTTTCGGTTTGCAAAAACAGGTACTAATGTAGGTGTTTCGTAAAAGCATAGTGGTATAAAGTGAACTTTTGAAAAACAGGAGAGACCCGTGTTTTTTGCTGTGTAGGTTTCTCTATTTCCTGACACTTTAATTTATTAAAATATTAAAAACATTTTAAAAAATGAGGTGCTTGTCCTAAGTTAGATAGAAAGTGGTGGAGCCATGATTCAAGCCTTGATACTAGAGAATAGGGTGATATGAGATAGGATGGGCCACGTCCTGGGCAAAAGCAGAAAGTTGCATTGAGAAATGGCTTTCGAATTGGATTTTGCCCTTGTGGGCGGGGGACCATATTTCAGTTGTCCTGAATCTAATGCCTAAACTTTTATAGAAATCCTGAAACCAAGGGCTGTGAGAGCTGGAGGGAATCTGGAAATCGTTCCCTCCAACCTGCATGTTTCACAGATGAGGGGACACCCGAGTCTATTTCATCAGTCATAGGTTAGAGCTGGAAAATGTTTTTGAGGCAATTGTGCGCAACCCTGAAGATGAACTGGGCTTAGCACTGTGTGTTGGCTCTGTAGGAACTAGGTTAGTCTCCAAGTTCTAACTGGTCCCGGGAGGCCACTCTGTGGCCAGGGGGTGGGTGCCTGATGCAAATCCAACAGATGTGTAGTTGATGGTTTTCCTATGCCTGTAATTGTGCCACGGAGGTCTCCTTCTCCTCCCACTCTATTTTGTTGGTATAGAAATTGAGTCTGAACATAAGGGCAGGTGACCTGCATAGGGTCACTCAATGTAGTTGTATTGGGTTGAATAATGACCCATTATGTCCAAGTTCTAACTCCCAGAACCTGTAAATGTGACCTGATTTGGAAAACAAAGGTCTTTGCAGATGTCATCAAGTTAAGCATCTCAGGGTGAACTCATCCTAGATTTAGGGTGGGCTCTACATCCAATGATAGATGTTTTTATAAGAGAAAGACAGAGGGAGACTTGAAACATAGAGAAAGAGAGGAGAAGGCCGCAGGAGGATGGAGGCAGAGACCAGAGTGATGCAGTCACCTGGAAGCTGAAGGAGGCAAGGAAGGATTCTCCCCTAGAGCCTTAGGAGAGAACTCAGCCCTGCTGACACACCTTGATTTCAGACTTCTGCCCTCTAGAACTATGAGAGAATAAATTTCTGTCATCTGAAACCACCAAGTTTGTGGTAATTTGTTACGACAGCCCTAGGAAACTCATATATCTGTTAGGAAAGAACCAGTCTTGGCCCGCATCTGTCGTCTGTGATTTTGGCTCTGGGTCCTAATATATCATTTTTGGTCAAGATGGAAAAAGCAGGGGATGGCTTACTTTATGTGAGAGGTGAAGGAAAAACTCAGAAAATCCTGGGAAGCGGATGAAGAATCGGAGCTGCATGTTTGGAGGGAGACAAAGGGCATCTCGCGATCACAGGGCTCAGCAACCCTGGATGCTCAGAGTCCAGGGTGGAAATAAACCTTATGATTCTTTGGGAATCCAGCCTCTTGTTAATAGCTTCCCATAAAAATCCCCACGAGGACAGCAACAAAGGCAAAGGCCATAGCAACAGGACATGTAACCCCTGGACAGAATCTGGGAGAAATGTCCCTCAACTCTAAGGCTAATTGAAATGGCCAGGATAAACATTAGGTCAGCCACCTATTCGGTGTCCCCAGTGAAAGTAAGATGTGGCTTTACTCTTCCCTGTTCCTCTAGCAAAAGACTAAGGTATGTACCCACCTGAAATGGGACAGACATCCCTTTAGAGCATGAACACGACTTTCTGAAGCATTCAAAATTTTATTGTTTTCCTCCCACCCTTTCTTTTTACATCTTGCTGGAGGCTGAAACTCACAAATACAACAAGGCAAAAATTAGCAGGGAAATTGTGGCAGTACATTGCATCTTGGAAGGTGTAGTTTTCACAAGTGGAGTGCTATAGGTGGGCTGGGAGGAAAGCTTCTGTGCAGGGTGGTTTTTCATGTACACCATCTGTTCATGGTGTCAGAGAACCAGACAGGAAGAACCACAGGAGATGATCCAACCACCATCCTTCTGAATCAAATCATAGTTAATAAGAATAATATCTAACATCTATTGAGAGCTTAGTATTTGCTGGTACTCTTCTAAGTCAGGGGTCCACAAACTACAGCCCGTGGGCTGCCTCTGCCACCTGTTTCTGTGAAGTTCTTTTGGAACACTGCCTCATTTATTTGCTTATCTATTTTTTATGCCTGCTGTCATGCTCCGACAGTAGAGTTGAGTATTTGTGGTGAAGATCACATGGCCTGCGAAGCCTAAAATATTGATTATCTGGCTCTTGATGAGAAACGTTTGTCAGCCTCTTTTCTGAGCCATTATATACATTAACTCAGTTAATCCTGGGGTGATCCTAGGAGGCCAGGATTTTTATTATACCCATTTTGCAGATGGGGAAACAGATACATGGAGCGTCTAAGTCATTTGCCCAACAATACCCTTCAGGAAATGGCAGAGCTGGGATTTGACCATGGGCAGTCTTCCTCCTGCATCTGCATCACCATGCTGTGCTCCCAAGTATAAACCCACAGAACGAAAGAATTGTCTGTATATTAGGATTTGGGGTGTGAGATGTGGCTGTCTACCTGCTTCCCAGGTGTGTATACAAGGAGAGGATCTGACAGATAAGAGATCAGCTTGCTCTCCTTGTTCTGTTAGCGGAGTGTGAGAGGCATGGGTCTACAGTATTTAGAAGCGAATAGGTTGAGATTCAAGAGATTTAGTCACAGCCTCATGATGTCTGCTATGAAAATGATGCAGATCAGAAATGCATGGGCTCAGAAAATATACCATGCATAAAGCCTTCCTGGGGAAATAATCACTGAACAGACACTTCAGAGCTTCAAAAGATGAACCCAAAATCAAGAACTCAAAATGAAGAAATCATGGGATAAAAAGGCTGTTAGCATCCCTGGGGGAGGCGTCGACAGAACCCCTATTCAACTTGTCCCAAAGCTCTGGAGGAGAATTTCCATCTCAGCAAACTGTCTCTGATGAAGTACCTTGGCTGCTTTGTTCACAGCTGTGTTCCCAGGGCCTACGACAGCGCCCGGCGCGGAACAGGTGCTCAGTGTACATTTGTCGTAGAACAAACTGGTGACATCAGTGAACTGGCAGCCCTGGGGAAGGGATGCTTGTGCCTTTTCCAGTGGCGTCTGGGTGTAGCTTCAGTGCAAATAAGTCCACTATAACCTGTAATCCTTCATTAAGCCTCTTCTTCCGGAAAGGCTTACAAACCACAGTCACGAGCCCAATTAAATGCCACAACTCCGCAGAAAGCACTAACGCGTGCCAAGAAATGTGGCTACTAGGAAATACCGCAAGATGTTTGTGTTGTTGTCTTTCTGTAGTAGGTGATTTTCTCCCCTGCATTCTACTTTTCTTCCCCCATCCCGTCACCCCCCCGCCCCCGGGTTTCACTTTAAAATGAAAAACAATGAATGCTACACCACATCTCCAAATTTGGTGTTGGGTCATCTCCCCAGGAATTCTCCCACGTGATGTCTGAGGCTTCTCTTTAGGTGTTGAGCAACGCAGGGATCTAGGAGACTTGTCACGGGTTGAAATTTACCTCCCCCCAATTCATACATTGAATTCCTAGCCCCCCGCCCCCGTACCTCAGAATGTGACCTTATTTGGAGATAGGGTTATTGCAGATGTAATTAGTTAAGGTGAGGGCCCCACTCCAAGATGGCTGGCGTCTTTATAAAAAGGGGACATTTGAAGACACAGGTGGGGAGGATGCCATGTGAATTTGAGGGCAGAGATTGGGGTGATGCTCCTACAAGCCAGGGAATGCCAGAGATTGCCAGCAACCTGCCAAAGCTGGGCGAGAGCCACATGACCAACAGATTCTCCCACACAGCCCTCAGGAGCCAACCCTGCCGACACCTTGACCTCAGGCTTCTAGCTTTCAGGACTGTGAGACTAAGCGTGTCTACTGTTGCAGCCACTTGGTGTGTGGTCCTTGGTTACAGCAGCCACAGAAAATGAACACAGAGCTCGTGGCCTGAGTGGCGGCTTTCAGCCCTAGGGTTTCTTCACTTCATCTTGTCCTGCTCTGTCTTTCCGTCTGTGTCCCAGTGGAGCAGACAGAGTCTCTTTGGTGGCGAGGAGTGTAGAAACCCCTGGACCGGATGAGGGAGGGTAGCCAAGGGGGAGGGAGGCCTCTGCCTCTTGGTCAAGGAGACCAAAGTCCAAAGTGGATTTTGGTAGAAAAAGTGAGACAAGGAAAGGCGACTGGGGCTGGATATTAGGGGAAGTGAAAGATGAAGTGGGAAGTCAGATTTGCAGTTGACAGGATTGGAAACAGGTTGACAAGTGAAGGATGAGGGGGAGGAGGGAGCAGTTTGGGGTGAAGGTCGTGAAGCATGTCAGGGGCTTCAGGGAACTGATGTCAAAGCCCCAGTTGATAGCCAAGGGGACATCTTGGTGGCTTCAAGGACACAGGTAGGACCGGGGGACGCTCTATGTCTGTTTCTGAGAGTCGGCATTTCCCTCTGCGTGTCCCCTTCCTGCCCTCTGATGTGCAGAGCCAGCCGTAGTTGCTTCCCCCAGTTGGCCCACAATGCTCGGAGGCCTTCCTGGAAGTGGGAGTTGGGAAGGCCGTTTCGTGCGGGGCAGCATTGGGCGATGGTTAAGAGCATGGGCTCCAGCCCCGTGTTACGGTGTGGGACCCCAGGGGACCTGTCCCTTCCTGGGAAATTCAGGGACTGTCCAGTGGACAGGAGCTGGCTTACTCCCCTTGGTTTTCATGGTCCACCCAAATAGGCTGAGTCCCTGGGAGCCTGTTTGCACAAAAAAGTGGTTCTTGAACTTGTGCATGCATCCGAGTCACCTGGGGGCTTGTGAAAGCACAGGTAACTGGGCCACACCCCAGAATTTCTGATGCAGTAGGTCAGGAATTTGTTTTCCTATCAAGTTCCCCAGCGATGCTGATGCGGCTGGTTTGAGGACCACATTTGGAGAACCACTGACAAAAACGTTCTTTGGGGTACACTGGGGACGGCCATGGCTTCCTGCTACCTCCTAGGGTGATCGCGTGCATGGAAAGTGAGACTGGGACCTATCTGATCCTGCTGGTTTGTAGGACCAAATATCTCACTCTGTGTTGTAGTTAGAGATTCATAAGAGGGCTCAGGGCTCCTGCTGCTTCCGCCAGTGACCATGAGAGCTAATATTTACATAGATCTCAAGGTGTACCAGCCAGTGTTCTAAGCACTTAACATATATAAACACGTTTGGTTCTCATAACAAACCTTTGAGGCAGGTACTCCTGTTGCTGTCATCATTTTCACTTTAAGATGAAGAAACTGTGGCTCAGAGAGGTTCAGTAACTTGTCCAAGATCACACAGCTGGTAGCCAACAGAGCTGGGATTTGAATCCAGAGTCCACGCTCTTATCCTGCATTAATCCCCTGACCCCGCAGGAGAGAGAGGGCAAGAAATGCCCCTAGTGATGTTGGCCATTCCATTTGGCCTCTCTTTGCCCTCACTCTCACCTCAAAAATGGAAATAGCGTTTCCCATCTCAGATGAAAGAAATGCCTTTACGTTTTAAAAACAAAAGCTGTCAGGATTAATTGGATAACAGCTGTCAAATTCTTGTAGCTCCTTAGAGGATGGTAAAAGAGGAGGAATAATTATTGCGCTATTTTCTATGCAGACCCTAGTACATTTGGGGGAGTCAATAAGTGTCTAATGATATTCTTGGTAATTAGCCATGATTGAAGGGGGACTGCTCACATCAGCGGAGAGGCCTCGCTGAGGTTGGGCCGTAGAGGGAGGCTTCACCTATGATGGTCAGTGACCAGAGCCCTGCCATCTCTAAGAGAGGTCCACAGGGTGTGACCCAGAGTACGAGGGAGACTTCTCCAGCAGATTAACATACTTGCCAGCCCTGGATGGAGAGAGGGGGCAGTACCGCTGGTCTGCCTGCCCAAGTTCAAGAACCTCTGGCTCATCAGGGCTTGCTATTAGAGACCAGCTAGGCTAATGATTCTCAAAGCGTGGCTTTCCAAGTGATTCTGATACATGCTTCACTTTGGGAACCACTGTTCTGGAGGAAAATAGCACTGACCTTGGAGCCAGACACACGTAAGCTTGAATCCTGGCACTGCCACCTTCTGGCTGTGTGACTTTGGACAAGTCACTGTACCTGAGTATCAAGTTCCTCATCTATACAATGAGGTTAGGAGGTTAGAGAGGTGGTTATAGGGTACTTGCTCTGTATCTACAATTCCTTCCAGTCACACCATGTTTAGAGTCTGTCTTGTTTCTTGGCTTTGAAAGAGTCTATTCCATCTGCTGGGAACATGCTTTCTGTGCCCTCTTCTCCTGTCTGACACCTGTGTAACCATAGGCCTCAGCATGGAGTTTATTTGCTCCAGCAAGTTGTTGTTTTCTTTCTTTGTCTACCTCCTCCCCCAGGTCAAGTCTGGGCTAGATGCCTCTCCATGTACACTCCCTGTCACAGGACTTCCCACATCCTCATAGCTGCCTTTTACTTGGCATAATCTCCACGAGGGCAAAAACTGTCCTGCTGACTGCTCTTTCTCTAGAGTGTCAGACACGTGGCAGGTCTGCAGGTAATAGTTGAGGTTAGAGCCAGTTTCATTCAATGTATAAAATGCTTGGTTCAGGGGGGTTTGGGGAGGAAACTGGTAGAGGGGTTAGCCTTCATGCGTGGAGTAGACCGAGGCATAGAGGTGCTAGCTGACATAGAGACGCAGTGGCAGAGGAAACAAATGGAGAAGGTGAGCCCTGGTGGCTGAGGATTTGAGGGGAGGCTGCTATGGAACTGGGGTACAGAAGACCTGTACCACACCTCTGCGGGGCAGAGGGCCCATCTGATGTCAGCATTAGACAGTGTAACACCCTCACGCCAGCCAACCACAGTCAGGTCTGCTGCTGAAGAACAAGATGGTGTGGGGGCATCTAGCCAGCACTCACGCTAAGGCCATCCTAGCATCTGTAGGGCAGGCGTTTTGCAAAACTCAGGGTACCTCTTAACTAATTGATGTACGCATGTATTTGTTTATTGTGGACAGGGTTAGGGGCCTTTGAGAAATAGATGGGCCCTCTCCCCAGAAAAAAAAGCATGAAAAGACAAACCTTCCCCAGTGTTGACCTTGCCACTCCATGGGTACGTGATGAGGTTGCTTTCAGAATCACACCCAGATGCTGTGGGGGAGATAAAAACATTAGGTGAGGCAAAGCAGACTTTAATACTTTACGTCTCTCCAAGCCTTGGTATTTTAAAACTTGGGAAATAATAGCAATGACCCACTTTAGTAAAGTGAAGGCAAGACAGCACTATTTTAACAGGCTTAGTCATCTCTTCGGTTTGCATTTTCCCCCCTTTTCCGTTTGTGGCTTTTCCCATTGCACATATACAGAATAATAATCTAGTATTTTCCATGGAGCATGGCAAACATGCTATATATGAAACACCATTGAACAGTCTCTGAGTGTAATTGGAGCATAAATGTAACTAATCAAAATATTATCATGCCAACAGATGTGTGAAGAGTTTGGAGATTTAAAAAATATATGTGTTTCAGTTCCATGTCATTTTAATTTAGAGATCTAGAGCTGCAGAAGCAAAGCCCAGTGAATGTCAAGAACAATTTGGGGTCTGACAGTGTTCCCGGCAGCCCTGTTGTTCTCTTTACTCTTAACATGACAGCAGTTTGACAACTGATTTCAGCTTTGCTCTTGCCTCCCACTCTGTGTCCCTCTTTCTACCTGCACCAGCTCCCCAGGGCAAGGCGAGCCAATCCCAGGGAGTGTATGATCACTCCTCACCAGCAAATACAACACGCCCACTTGTGGTGTGGAGCCTAAGAGCTAAACTAAATGATGATTAGACTTTCCTGGGTTTGAATGCTGGCTCTGCTGCTAGCTGTGTGGCCTTGGGCAAGTTACCTAACTTCTCTGTGCCTGAATTTTCTCATTTGTAAGAGAAGCTTGATAGTAGTGAGTACCTCTAAGGTTGATATTAGAATTAAATGAATGAATAGAAGTAAAATGTGATAGTATGTGTTTGCTGTTGTTATTAATGGGCTGATGTGACTAATAGAGGAAAGGAATTCTTGTGGGAAGATAAAAATGACTGTTTCTTCAGGAACAAGATCCAAAAAAAAGGGTCTTTCCTCCTTCACCTCTTTTCCATAAGGAGTCTAGTTAGAAAATCCAAGCCAGTCCTGGCTCCTTACTCGCCTCTAACTAGTCATGTGACTGGAACTCCTTGGAACTGTAGACTTTTCCAGCTGGAGGGAATTCCAGAAGCTCTAGCTGCCTACCTGTTTTCCAGGTGAAGAAATGGAGAGAGAATTGCTCGCTCACGGAGGCACCCTGTGACTAAGATGGATGCACAGGAAGGGGTCAGAGTCTGAAGGGAGAGTGACATTGTCTGCCCGTCAGTTCTGCCTTGACCTTGCCAAAGAGTTCTGCTATTTCCCACGTCAAAGAGCAACTCAGACAAACCTTTAGATTTCATCATTTATGTAGCCGAGTTCTCATTCCGTCCTGTGTTGGGTTCCTGTTGCTTGTCCTACAATAATGCTTATTTTTCCTCCTGGGTTGTTGAGATATTACGCTGAGATGTTGGGGGAGGCGAGTTTTGTTGTTATAGGTGGGGAGGACCCGGTGTGCCCTGTGATGTTTACCTGGGTCTGGTTTCATCATCAGGTTGGTATAAGGTCCAAGAGGAGAATGTCGCGTGAAAACTTTTGTTTGGGTTTTGGTTTGGGGAGCCAAGGGGATGAGAGGACGATAAGGGTTTAGGTTTAGGTTTTATTTTGCTTTGTCTCCATCACGGTTCTCCTCCCCTCTCCTGCCTCCCTGCCCCGCCTTCTTTTCCTCGCCTGAACTCCATTTCTCTGGTGTCACTACCTCCCTTTCCCCTTCCTCCTCCCTCCCCATCTCCCTTTGTGCCTCCGCTCCTCATCTTTCTTCCTGTGTGCTCCTCTGTTTTCTTCTCCTTGCCTTATTTCCCCCAGTCTTCCTCTCTTTCTTCTCTTTTCTCTCTCCCTCTTTCCTTCTCCTTCTGTCTTTTTCTCAGGGTTGGGGAAGCAATGCAGATGCCCAGGGACCTGGTCTTGGGGGGAAAGGTCCATGTTGACAGCCCCCTTCCAGCAGCGCCTTCAAATCCAACCACCTGAGTTTAATTCAGTTTTTCAGCTACATTATCCACACCTACATGGATTATCAGATAGCTGTTTCTTGGAGAATTGCCTTAACACATTTGCATATGAAATGCTTAAACCTCAACTTATTGGTCTGAATGAATGATTACAGAAATAGCTATTACTTGTTCACACAAACTGACTCTGACAAAAACCTTCACAAGTGTTCAGTGCCTTTGAAACTCCAGGATGTATTTTCTTTGTTCTAAATAGATATTATGTATCCATTAAGCTGTAATTAATCCCCCCTCCCCCATTTTCTGGTGTATTAGAAAGGAAGCACATTTCTTTCCTTTTTTTCTGACACATGATAATTAGAAGGCTTTCATTGATAGTATGAATAATGTCGAATGATATGTTTGTTACCCTGGCTATTGGTAAATTATGTTTGTGATTGGCAGTGATTATTAGTTTTCATGATGCTACTGGTAGAACTCTGTTTCTCTTCCACATATATTTTCTTACTTTATGATGCATTGTGTCTTTTGACATTTTTGTGCTCCCTGCCCTTTTCTTGTGCTCAGACAGTGAAACTTCATCATTCTGGACTTTTACGTTAGGCCGTGTCCAGGAGGGCTGTAACAGAGGTATGGATAGGGTCAGCAATGCAGGAGTAACCGTTCTCTGGGCATTAGGGAAAGCCACAGAGAGACGTGCACTTAAGTAATTTAGTGAAGGACCATGGCTGGGCCAGGCAGTGTGGATTTCAGCAACAGCATCACCTGAGCAAAAACCCATAAAGCAGGGAAGTCTGGAGTGTGTATTAGTTTCCTCTTGCTGCTGTAACAGCAATTTCTGGAGGTCAGAAGTCCTAAATGGGTTTCACTGGGATGAAATCAGGGTGTCTACAGGGCCGTGTTCCTTTCTGGAGGCTCTGGAGGAGAATCTTTTCTTGCCTTTTCTAGTTTCTAGAGGCCACTTGCTTTTCTTGATCCATGGCTTATTCCTCCATCTTCAAATCCAGCAGCATAACATCATCACATCCCTCTCTGATTCTGCCTCTTCTTCGTCTCTCATCCAGAATAACCCTCCTATCGCAGGGTCATCTGATTAGCAATTGTAATTCCATCTGCAATATTAATTCCCCTTTGCCACGTAAGGTAGCATATTCACAGGTTCCAAAGATTAGAACACGGGCGTCTTTGGGAAGCAGTTATTGTACTTACCATAGAGTGGATGAGGGCTGTGTAGGGGAGAGTATTCAGTACAAGGAAGGAGACAGAGGAAGGATATGGAGGCCTCCAAACATCCCCGTGAAAGACTCTGGACTTTATCGGTAACAGGGAGTTTCTTATAAAGGAGGAGTTTCCTGGAAGTTTAGGACACGTCACAGTTGGTTTTACATCTCAGGAAGATGGTTCGACTTGCTGTTGCATCAGATGGTGAAAATTAAGGACTACTGGTTAGAAAGTTGTTACAAACATCCGTGAAACAGACAAACAGAAAGTCCATGACACATATGTCACGCATGTGAGCTAGGCCAGCGGCTATGGGAGTGGAGAGGAAGAAGATGATGTGAGAAATACAAAGAAGAAGCATCCGCAGAGTTTGATGACTGATCAGTTGCAAGGGGTGGAAATGGGGCAGCAGGTTTTATTTTTGTTCTCAGTAGAGTCTTTGCTATTTTCTTCTTCAGTCTACTGAGGTCTCTCCACTATACTGAAAACTTTGGGGAATGGGAAAGACAGAAAGGAGCTATTTTTTGAGGACCTCCAATGCAGCAGTCCTTATTTAGATACTTTATAAATTATTTCATTTAATCTTCATGACCACAGTATAAGATGTATTTTTGTGGCCATTTTGCCAAAAAGGCAACTGAGACTCACAGAGTTCAGGAGATTTATCTGAGATTATCCAGGCAGAAGAGGGGTAGCTGGGATTCCAGTCCAGACCAGGTAACTCTAGGGCTGCCTGGTGAGTGTCTCGCATTTATCCCTGCATACCAGGACTAGGGGTTCAACGAGTAGCTGTTGAATTGCATTTTAGAGCTGAGGCTGTGAGTGCCCTGTGTGTGCATACTTCCCCTAAAAGGCATTTGGAATGGTTAAGAACTCTCTGCCACCCGGAGGCAACGTGTTTTCTTTTTTTCCCTCTTAAATAGCTTTTTGAGGAACCACTACTGTGGCCATACAACTCAGGCACAGTGGATAGAATTCTCCAAGGTGCACACTGAAACAGGAGTCAGGAAACCTGACCCTGAGCCTTCATTGTGTTGTGTGACCTTGGGCAAGTCCCTTTCCCCTGCTGGGATTTCTAAAGTGAGTTGGTTGGATTAGTTAAGCTCTTGTGTCTCACCTGGCTAGTTTGTTATGCTTTATGAATAATCTTCAATTTCTAGACCATCATTATTCAATAGAACTGTCTACGATGATGGAAATTTTGTCTCTCGTCGCTGTACAATATGGTGTCTACTGAGTCGTTGGACTCTGGCTCGTGTGTCTAGCCAGAAATGAATTTTTAATTTAATTTTAATTAATTTTAATTTGAATAGGCACATGTTGCTGTTAGCTACTAAATCAAAGAGTGCAGTTCTAGACCCTAAAGTCTCTGCTTATTGAACAAGTATAATTGGTGTGTTTATGACTTTCTACCTCTGTAGTTTTGGACAGAAAGCCTTTGCCTGTCTCTTCCTCTCTGTTCCTTGTTTTAAAACAGGGCTAGCGTGGCACCACCTTATTAGGCTGCAGAAAGAGGCCTAGATCAATGCCTGGCAGGTACTAAGTTCTCAATAAACAACAGTGACATCAAACGTCATAAATTGCATTTGGCTTGTTGCCACCTGCTGCTGGCCATTTGTTATGAAATTAACATTTATTGAGTCAAGTCCAGTATTGCATATAATACGCACTGAAAATAGATCAACAGCTCGGACGTGTAGCTTTCATTATCCCATTTTATAGATGAGGACATTGAGGCCCAGGGAGGTTGTTTGACTTGCTCAAAGTCATGCAACTAAGAAATGACAGAAGTGGGACCGAAACCCAGTTTTCTTGACTACAGATCCAGGACTTGTTCCATGCCGTCGCAGCTGCCTTGGCTTCGGGCAGCATTTGGGTCCCTGCCGCCGTCCGCTCCCTTCACGTAGGTGATGGCACTGGAAGCTGGCGGGGCCACCTGTCTGCAGGGACAGCTCTGAGCTCTCCGAGCTCCAGGCCCTCAGCTGCCAGTGGCAAGCACACTCATGTAATCTTAATGAACAATGTGCAAAGCCATTAAAAACTCAATTAGGGCTTTCTTTTTACTGCCGACGTGAGGAAATGCAATCCTGAGGTGCTCATGTGTAAACACAATAGCCACCATCTGCTACGGAGAAGCATTTGCCTCCAAAAAGGGGATCTATGCCGCAGACACATCAATAACGGGGCTCTTATCAAGGCATTACTATGCACGAAGGGGAAAAAATGCAAAATTTATGGCCAGCCAGAGAGTACTTCCTGGTTTAATTCCACAGTTTTTGGTACTATGTATAATAACTATGAGGAAACTAATGCTGTTTTATGTTCCTGATCACGCCAGTGGATTTTTGGGGGGAAAAAAAATAAAAAAGAAGAAGAAGAGAAGAAAATGTATTTACAGTCTTTCTCTTTCTTGTTTCTGACTGATCTCGACATAATGACGGGCTCATTTTTGATCTCCAGGAAACTGACAGCCCCGAGATGATATTAATTAAGCCAACCTGTTGATCAAAGAGGGCCCCACTGAGCTGCTGATATATGAGGGCTTTCATTCCTGAACAGTCTCTAAAACGGCAGGCCTGTGCTCAACACAGAGATGTGGCTCCTTTCCTTTCTGGAGGATGTGGCCAGACCTCTGTAAGGTGGACTAGGTATGTATAGGGTCTACAGATGGCAGGATCCCACCCTTTCCAGAGACACTATACTTGCCTTGCCAGAGGCTGTGGCTTCTTGCCTCTGTGCCTTTGCACATGTGGTTTGCTCTGCTTGAAATGCCCTCCCAAATTACCACCGGGCCCAATTCCCCAGAAGGGATCCCAACTGGGAAAGAGGAGAGGCACGCACATTTTGATGTGTAGAGTTCAGATCTGTTCCGCCGGTATCTCTTTACATCTGCCGATCTACACTAACCTGATGGGGCTGACAGTATTCCTGGGAAAGGGATGCCAGGAGAGAAAAAAAAAAAAATGAGCCCTGTGCAGTTAGGATATGAGACTACTGGAGGGAGCCTGTTGCAGGGAGTGACTGCCTGGCCATGGATGGAGGAGGAAACCTATCACAAAGGATGATGCTCAGTGGAATTAAGAGCTGAGCTGTAGAGGGCAGTGGTGCTGGGTGAGCACAGACCCTGATGGAGGAGAAAAAAGAGCCACGTGAGTTTGCAGAAAGAGTTGCCTCTTGAAGCTTGTAGGCTTTGGGGCCAAAGCAGTTCTATTGTATGTCCCCTGAGCCTGTCCCAGGGCACAGAGACAGTAACAAGGGCCTGCCCAATTGCTGAGACATCACAAATGATGGCAAAGGCATATGAAGGATTTGTACCTGGAAGTGCCATGAGGGTGAGGTGACTGGTGTCATTAATTGGGGTGCCTTGGGAACTTTTGGAAATACACAGGGAGTGTTGCTTGGAGCTGGAGTTTAAAGCTGGTCCCATTCCCTTATCAGGGTTCACAATATGCTCAGTCATTGGTGTGGTTTCACTTCTATTCATTCTTCAGATTCCAGCTCAGCTTAGTCCAATCCTGGAAGATGTCCTGACCCACGCTGGCTGAGTTAGGCACCGCTGCCCCTGTGTCTTGTACTCCTGGCTGTGCTCCACTCCAGCGAGCCTGGATTTGCTGCATGGTCCGCTGTGATTGCTGCCGCTGCAACTCAGGGGCACCTTCCTCCACAGCTACTGCCCTCTCCACACAGTCTCTGCTTCACCGAGTCCTGGTTCATCTAGTCACTAGTGTCCGGTTCAGGAATTGGGTTTGGGTGCACCTTTTTGTTGAAACTCAGATCATGTGCCTTAGTCTTAGCTGCAGAGGAGGCTGGGAAAGAGGGCATCTGGCCTTTTCCATTTCCAGAAAGGAAGATGGGCTCTGCTTAAAAAATTGAGGGGTTCCCCAGACACAGCAAGGGAGTTCAGATATTGAGTGGCCAGACCACAGGGCAAGTTTCTGCTCTAGGTCATCAGTCTGCTGAACTCGGAGGATGGCCTGAGAGCAGCCACACACGGGGAGTGGTACCTGAGGAGCCATGGGTGACACAGGGGTTACACTGGCTAGCTGCCCTGATGAGTTTCCACTGCTGAAAGGTGGATCTTCCCTGCTCTGTCCCCAAAACTGTTTCTTTTTTCTGTGTAGATTGGGAGCCAAATGATTCACCCCACGTTTTGCTTTTTATACGATACTCCCCTTCTAAGTCGTTCATGATGTGATATGATACCGTAAAGAACCTTCTGTGCTCACATAGGAACACTCAGATTCCCTAGGGCACCTGCGGTTCAGACAGTGTATGCCTGCTGGCTTCTGATTCGGTCAGTGCTTAGGAGATGTATGTGGTTATATTAACACAGATATCTGGAAAGGTGCATATATTATCTTACATGACAAAAGGGGCTTTGCAGATGTGATTAAATTAAGCATCTTGCAGTGGAGAGGTGATTCTGGATTGTCTGAGTGAACCCAATGTGTAGGGTCCTTATAAGAAGGCAAGTCAAAGTTGGAAAAAGTTGTATCTGTGGAGCTAGAGGTTGGAGCAATGCCCTTTGAAGATGGAGGAACGGGCCGTGAGTCAAGGAATGCAGGCAGCCACTAAAAGCAAGGAAATACTCTCCTGAAGCCTCCAAAATGAAAACAGCCCTATGACACCTTGAGTTTAGATTTCTGACCACCAGTATCATGAGAGGTTAAGTTTGTGTTGTATGAAGCCACTGAGTTTGTGGTATTTAGTTACAGCAGCGATTGGACACTAATCCAGGGTCTAAATCTTGTGTCCCCAAGCCTCCACCTGCTTGACTGCCAGCTGTCTTTCTGCCCTCCTAAGGCTCTCTCCAGTCACTCATGAGACGCCTTGGGCATGTCACGAGTGCATGAATACAAATAAGATCAGTTATCTGTGTTGCCCCCTTCAGGGCTCCCCTTGGAAGCCCACTGCCTGCGTGGCATAGGAGACCCTCAGCACGCCTGCTGCTGTGGGTGCCCTTCCCAATGTCACAGTACCCCCTCCTGTGGGGCGGGGCGGGGCGGGTGCTGCTGACCTCCCCCACCACCCCGCCACATCCCCAGACGTTCCTCTCTCACACTCTGTCACTTGGACTCCAAGGCAGCACCGCTCATTCCCCCCGCCTCACTAGGACATTCCTGAACAGGACTCCATCCTGCTGTTCTCTTCCGGCCTATTTCTTCTGTCCTTTGTGGGTAGTCTCGGTGCAGTGGGATGGGTGTCATCATTTTCTTTCTTCTGTTTCTTTCCATTTTCTTATTTATGTCTCTGAGCCTTGCACCCAAACACATACCTTTCTGTCTAGTCTACAGGCCAGAGAATTCATATCAAGTCACATGAGTCAACATGAGGGGTCAGGATGGTGGTAACGGGGAACATGGTTTGTTACCCTAACCCAACCGAACTCTAGCCCTGCTGAGACACAAGGTGTCTTAACGAAGGTCCAGGATGTTTCTCTGCTTCTCAAGGATTTATTCTTGGAGTCCATTCTTTTCATTCTCCTCTTTCTTTCTGCTTCTTTTTACCCAAGGACACTGCTCTTAATGATGTCCCTATATGGAGCGTCTTGCAGCCTTGCTTAGTAACGATCATTTCTTATGTTATCTCCCTAAATAAAGGGACTTGTAGGAAGTAGGAGCCCTACAGGGATGCCAAAATAATAACGATAATGCTGGTTGCAGAAATAAACTTCACATATTCAACAGCTTAACAACCCAATAATGGTTTATTCCTTGTTTACTTAAAGTCCAAAGTGAGTGTTCCTAATAGTGGGTGGCCTTCCTTATGGTTATGGTCATTCAGGGAACTAGGCTTCTTTAATTGTGGCTTTGCTGTCACTTAGGCTCTTAAAATCCTAATCTTGGATGGGAAAAAGACAAAGCAGCAGTGATTCTGGAACCTTAATGTGCGTACAAGTCACTTCATCATCTTGATAAAATGCAAATTCAGATTCAGTAGACCTGGGCTGGGGCCTGAGAGTCTGCATTTCTTACCAGCTCCCAGGTGATGCTGAGACTTCTGGTCCAAGAATCATCCTTTGAAGGATGAGATAATGGAGGGTGGAGCAGTGGGAGTTGGGGGAGGGTGGAGGTTGTCCACTTTTAAGCATCAAGTCTGGAAGCAGCAGACTTCATACTCAGGCCCTGTTGGCTGGAAGGCAGTGGCATGGCCTCACCAAACTCTGAAAGGAAACTGGGGAATATAGTCCAGCTATGTGCCCAGAGCACAGAGGACAGGTTTGTTAATCAGTCAGCAATTTCTACTGCATGAAGACTTGATGGAGGGCCAGGCATTTTCACTGGCTGCCTGTGGCACCATCCTTTATTAACAATCATGGAGGTTGCAAGATGGAGAGGATGCATGGATGTTACATGGAGTCTGCTTCACCACTGGGGCTAGGATGCAAAGAAGGGGGAACCTGAGCTGGTGGAAGGGAAACCTTCCTGACTCTCTGCTGTGGAAACTAAGAAGCCTGGTGTGAATTGGAAGGAGCATAGGAGCTTAAATGTCCATGGGGCATCCCGGGATTCTGAGTGGAGGGAGCCAGACACTGCTTGTTTCTCAGGCTGCCTTCCCTACCTGTAGCTGTGTCTTGCCCTCCCTTTGTGGCCAGGGTCTTGTGAGTCATCACTTATCTGTCCCAGGGAAACCTTTGGAACTCTGTGGGATATGAGTCAGCAAACAGAGGTGGGCATGGATGCCAACCTCGCTCTGTGCCTCAGTTTCCCCCCTGCAGTGAGTCCTTCCTCGCTGCTTCAGCTGGGAGTTTGTGATAATTAGAGACAACGTCTGACAGGGGACAGCTCTCCATGTACCCTGGGTCACTGCCTGGCTCTAAACTAGGAAACTTGACTCTCTTGGAAACATGGGAAGATAACTTTTGCTCTACTTTCAGCATCTCCTACCCCAGGGGGTGGGTGGAGTTTTCTGATTGGTGGGATGTCAAAAGTCTGGTAGCCATTCGTTCAAGTTCCTGTCTTTATCACCTTGCTTCTTGTTGGCTCATTTTGCGATGAGCCCTAGGGATCTGGGTGGAGTCGGAAGGAGTCCTTGATCCTGCAGCTGCTTTGCATGCTGGTTCCGGGAAGAAAATGCAGGAAGCCTAATTTGGCCTCAAGTCCAAGTTCCTTTCTCTAGTGCAATTTTGTGAATAATGAAGTGGAGAATTTGAGCTCTCGCTCTCTCCTGTGTCTATTTTTTAAAATTAACTAATTTATTGGCTGCGTTGGGACTTCATTGCTGCACGCGTGATGAGCGGGGACTACTCTTCATTGCAGTGCGCAGACTTCTCATTGCAGTGGCTTCTCTTGTTGTGGAGCACGGGCTCTAGGCGCAAGGGCTTCAGTAGTTGTGGCTCGCGGGCTCTAGAGCACCAGTTCAGTAGTTGTGGTGCATGGGCTTAGTTGCTCTGTGGCATATGGGATCTTCCCTGCCCAGGGATCAAACCCATGTCCCCTGCATTGGCAGGTGGATTCTTAACCACTGTGCCATCAGGGAAGTCTTTCCTGTGTTTATTTTTAAATTTGTCAGAACCCAGAGGAGACAGGCTACAAACGACTGGTACCCTCTAGAACCCTGATGAGATACGGATTGCCCAGAACTTATCTGGCAGCTGTTAGTCTTTTGGGGATTAGGGTGAAAGAATGAGGCTACTTATCGCTATTCAAGTGGCTCATCTTGGTTGAGCATAAGTAGTCTTAAGGCTTCATTCTGATTGAAGATTTTAGTGGCTAAAATAAGATTTCAAAGCAATGGTAGTTTCTAGGTGGGAATATTCATTCCAGAATCATTTGAGTTTATCTACTGTGTTTTATGATGCAGTTTGTTTCATGGAATCATAAGACTCTAAGTCACAGAGTTCAGCCCTCACAGTTGATTGTGGAATTTCCTTAGATGTCTCCTCCATTTGTCCAGGCTCTGTTTAGCCACCAGCAGGGATGAGGAACTGACTTTGTCTCTGGGCAGTCCATCCCATTTTGCATCCCTTCGACTTGCTAAAAGGTCCTTTGAACTGAAATGTGCCTCCCTGTGGTTTCTTTCATCAGTCTGCTCTCTCAGGTGACCTTCATCAATGAGCTATTGTCACAATAATGTGCCTAACATACCAAGAGGGGACTCAGTGGTAAACAACAGTGTGTGTGTGTGTTCTCACACTCCTGGGTCTGAGCCTCCATCGTGGATCGAGGGATCCAGGCTGGGCTTGTTGGCTATGTGGCTGTGCTTCAGCTGCGTGGGTGGCCTGGCCTGATTCTTCACTATTCTTTGAGCTTAGTTCTCTTCCGCATGTGTCTGTCCTTGATCCCAACCTGAGAGGCGCAGTAGCTACCTGGGGCACATTCTTCTCGTGGAAGGTGGCAGTAGTGCACAGGGGTAAGGCAAGCACGTTTCAAGCCTCATTCTGTTAGCATCCTGTTGACCAAAGCAAGTGGAGCCCAAAGGCGTGGGATGGGGACATGATCTCTGTCTCTGCTGGGAGGGACTGCAAGGCCAAAGGCCAAGGGCATGGACCCACGGAGGGGTGAAGAACTTGAAATAACCATTTAATCAGTCAAAGGAACTCCAGAGAGGCTCACTTCCTTTCTGGGAGATAGCCTTTTCCAATGTTTGAAAATAATAGTCATGTTTTCTGCAGACAGTAAAAATAGGATAAACTTTGAGGTGAGAGAAAATCTGTGTCTCATCCCTCCCTTGTCTGAGTGGTCCAGGGCAAGTCACTCGGTCTTGAAATAAAATGAAAACCCCCTTCTCCCAGGGTTATTCTGAAAATTAAATTGAACAATATATAAATAAGACACTAAGCATCACACTGGTATTCCTTAAGTGCTTAGCAGATACTTACCCTCCATTCCATCTTTCAGTTGATTCTCACATTTCTTCAAGGTCTCCTTCGCTTACTCGAATATACTGTACTTTTTATATGTCCTCCTCTGATATATTCCTTGTACTAATACCAGGCTCCAGGTGGAATATGTTAGAACAACACTCAGGTGTTGTAGGGTCTCTGCTTCCAATGAGACAATCCGAGCTCAAATGAGGGTATGTTGCACCTTGTTTCACCCACGGAGGTTGCAGTTAGCTAAATTCCTGGGTTTTTATTCCATGCATCCTGTTGGAGCTACTGGTTTTAATGTTTGTTGGTTTGTTTTTTTTCTTTACATGTTTATAGACTGTTTACTTTGTAGAAATACTTCGTGTATGTTACCATCTCTTAATTCTTAAAACCACCTTAGCAAGTAGGATTTTTTATTCCCAGTTACAGAAGGGGATACTCAAGAGAGGAAATGTGAGTTCCTGGGGATCAGCCAGACCCTTCTAGAGGGACTGGATTTCTGGCCACTGTGTTTATGGCTGTGACTGATTTTCAGAAGGATTTTCTCTCTCTCTCCTTGCCTCTACCTCCCGCCCCCTTTGTGGGTCTCCAGGATCCTTCATGATGGTGAACAGCTCTGGGAGGGCCTCTGGCCAGAAGGCCCACCTTCTCCTGCCGACCCTGAAGGAGAATGACACCCACTGCATCGATTTCCATTACTACTTCTCCAGCCGCGACAGGTCCAGCCCAGGGGCCTTGAATGTCTATGTGAAGGTGAACGGCGGGCCCCAGGGGAACCCCGTCTGGAATGTGTCTGGGGTCGTCACCGAGGGCTGGGTGAAGGCAGAGCTTGCCATCAGCACTTTCTGGCCACACTTCTACCAGGTATGGTGTTTTACCATAGTTTGATTTTTTTTTTTTTTAAAGTAATAATCTATCTGTACACCTCTTGCCCTGTTTAGAGTTTAGGTCTAGAAAGGACTTCATTTACTCCCTTGTTCAACTTGTGTTTACCAAGCTGCTTCTCCTAACAGCTTGGTAGGATGCAGAAGAAATCCTATACAGCCCCTGTCTCCCTGGAGGTTGCAGCCTGTAGGAGGAAACTGATTGATAAATAAACACTTACAATATAGTAGGATGCATGTGGATTCCACAGGATGCTGGAGGAACGTAGATATTGAAGCCTTCTATAAAATAATTTCTTATATCAATCTGATGAGGGAGACCCTCTTATTATGCCTATTATACACATGTAAAACTGAGGTTCGGAAAGATGAGATAACCAGTCACATATTGCCCCTGGGGAAGAGGGTGTTTGGAAGTGAGACAATTAGGATGGCTTCTAAGAGGACCAGACAGCTTAGGCAGAGACTTAAAGATGAATAAATAATTATTGAAAAAGGAAAAGAAAGGTGCTTGAGTTGACAGGGGTAGTGCATGCCACGGGCTGGAGGAGTAAGTGAGAGATTTTGGCCGAGTTTGGAAACTAGATTGTTTATAGGTCGAAAAGGAGATTTACTGGGAGCTAAGCCTGCAGGGATGTGCAGGTCATGGGGGGCTTTGAATGCCAAGCTAAGGAGAGTAAATTTATTCTCTAGCCTAGAACAGCGCTACTCAAGCCATCTGTGGTGGAAGACCAGCTTTTTCTCAACTCACTGTGGACCAAACTGCTATAAAAGTGTCACAGCAGTGCCAAATTGCTGGAACACTTTCTAAACGCCTCTTATCTCATTGTAGACTGATAACACACACTGTACAGGGTGCCACCAGCCCATGGAGCATGCTTAGAGGAACACAGCTCCAAGTTGTCATGACATGGGACTGTCGAAAGCTTTGTTTTGTTTTTTTTTTTTGTTTCTTTTTTTAAACTGTGTTATTAAGGTGCAATTTACCTATCATAGAATCCACTTAAGTATGCAATCCAGTAATTTTTAGTAAATCTATTGAATTGTACAGCCATCACCATAAACCAGCCCTAGAACATTTTCATCCCCTGTAAGATCCCTTGTACCTGTTTGCAGTTAATCCCCATGCCTACTGATGGGAAGTTTTAAGTGAGAAAGTGATGTAGTCATATCTACTTTTGGAGAAATCTCTCTGGAGTCTGAAGCAGAACAGGGACCTAAGGGTGGTAAGGTGAGTGGCTTGGAGATTTGTAGGCATCCTTCAGTTCAAAACCCATGGTATAGTTCTTTCAGAGGTACCATGAAAGCAGTTATAGACAATATGTAAGTGAATGGATGTGGCTGTGTTCCAATAAAACTTTATTGTACAAAAATAGGTGCTGGACCAGATTTGGCTTCCAGGCCACAGTTTGCTGAACCCTGATATAGGTGATAAAGCTGAGGTCTAGGACTTCCTAGGTGGTGCAGTGGTTAAGAATCCACCTGCCAACGCAGGGGACATGGGTTCGAGCCCTGCTCCAGGAGGATTCCACATGCCGCGGAACAACTAAGCCTGTGCGCCACAACTGTTGAGCCTGTGCTCTAGAGCCTGCGAGCCACAACTACTGAGCCCATGTGCCACAGCTATTGAAGCCCACGCGCCTAGAGCCCATGCTCTGCAACAAGAGAAGCCACTACAATGAGGAGTCCATGCACCACAACAAAGAATAGCCCCTGCTCATCGCAACTAGAGAAAGCCCATGTGCAGCAACGAAGATCCAACACAGCCAATAAAATAAATAAATAAATAAATTTATTAAATAAATAAAGCTGAGGTCCAGAGATGGACAATGAAGTCCAGGCGCTGAGAGCAAATCATTGGCGAAGCTGGGACCAGAGCCCTGGTGCCCTGGTCTCAAAACTGCCCCCGTTTCACTGAGTATAAATGTCAATTGTCTCCGTAAGTCCATGGATCCCCTCGGGGAGGCCTTAGGGTTCCAATTTGAAAACCCCCTACCTAGGGTCTGCTGCAAATGGACACGGGATGGGGCCACAAGTGCAAGTATAAAGAGCAGGAAAAGTGACCCACAAGACGGATAGACCTGCCGTTGGCCGTTCTCTTCGATGGGGTATAGAGGGGAGAAAAGGACATATCTTGGGCATCTCTTATGTCCCATCTCTGTGGCAAGCATATTGCCTCTCATTTCTTTGATAGTAACTCCTTTGTTGGGTAGCAGCATGTCCTGTGTTCCAGAGAAGGGGGTATTATTTGTCGATTGAGGTCCCCATAATCCTGCATAAGTCTTCCAGCTCCAATATGTTTCCTGCTTTTAAGGGAAAGAGCATGCCCGTTCTGAGAATCTTCCACTCGCTAGCAGTGTGATGTTGGGTCTGTCCCATCATCATTCCGAATCACAGTTCTCTCGTTTGTAAAATGAAGAGGTCAGTGGATCCACTGAAGGGTTCTTCCATGGATTAAATGAGATGGCATATATATATAACATCATATCAGGCTTTCACTGGGCCTCAGCAGTTGTCAGAAGGAAGGGAGGAGGAAGAGAGGGAAGAACAGACAAAGAGGATGGAGGAAGGAGGCCTTCTTTAAAGAAGTACCTGTTGTGGTTGAGCTCTGAGCCATCCCTGTGATAATCAGCCCCACCTGGGAGAATGTTCTGTTTTCCAGCCTGTTGGGAACTACAGCATCATCCCATCCCATCCCGTCTTGTTCAGTCCCGTCCCGCCCATCCCATCTAATCCCATCTAGCCTGAGCTTTGTGGTGAAAAAGCCACTAATGTGCTGAGAGCAGCGGATTAGAAAAGACACGTGTGTCTCTCAGACACACACACAGCCGCTAACAGCCCCACGGCTGCACACGCAGGGGAGCAAACGCACCAGCCTGCTCCCACACCCACCACACACGCAGGGGCACCACCCGCACATACATCCGGGGCAGGCGGGGAGAAAAGGGGGCCCATCAGGAGATTCAAAGATGCTTGCCAAATGCATTTGAAGATTCAGCAGACCCCATGCTCTGGCTCTGCATGCATGATTCTGTGGGCTAAATACCATTTTGGTTTTCAGCAGTGCTGGGCTTCAGACCCGGATGGCTTATGTATTCATTTATTAAAGTCATATTTCACAGTCCTAAAATTGACGTGTAGCTCTGTAATAAACAGGGACATTTCATCTTTCTTGTTAGTGGGCTCTCTGGCACCAGGCCGTCAGCGGGGCCTGGGCTGAGAACGTCCCCCCCGCCATCCGCCCCTCGCCTACCTCTTCTCAGGAGAGCGGGGGCTTATGCGGTGCAGCTGAAGCCGTGCTGCAGCTGGCTGCCCCTTTCCAGGTGACGTTAATTCTGTTTCATGTTTTTAATGACTCTGAACTTTTCTGTCCCAATGTTTTAAAAAAGAAAAGAGCTTTAATTGTGCAGCCACTTGTCCACTCTATTCTCCATCACCTGCCTCGGTGACATTACCTTTTATTCAGCTCTGTAGACCCCTGAAATTTAAGACTTGCCTGACTTGGACTTAACTGGACTTGAAGCCACAGTCCCTTTCTCAGCAGTTCCTCTGGCACCTGTGGATTTGGTAACTTCATGCACAGCTCAGACGGGTGCATCCTATCGGGGGCGTGGGGGGCTCTCCACCTCCTTCAGACTCCACCCCATCTCCTCTTTCATTCACCCATCACCCCTCCCCGCTAAGCAGCAAACGCTTCTCCTTGTCTTATGCAGACCTCTTTGGGCTGGTTTGGGAAAGAGTGTCTCTCTTGATTTCACCCCAAGCAGTCTCCCCCTGCCATGAAAATAGATGTGGTCTTTTTCTGAAGAGGAGTTCTGGTGAGCCAGCATTTTTCTGTCTCTTTTGAGAAGGTGTTTGCAGCCCCCTGAATTCTTGCTCTACAAATTCTCTGCTTGAGGACTTCAAATGTAAGCATAAAATGCCGGGTCCTTTAAACCATATCCTGGCACATCCACACCCTCCCCCAAGCAGGCACACAACCTGCTTCTGGCGGGGGTTGAGGGTGACTCATCTCTGAGCCTCTCCTGGGACATGAATTCCTGGCTTTGCCCAGCAGCTTCTGCGCTGGGAAAGGTTTAGGCCTTTCCGTGCAAGCTCCGTTCCCCCAGCGCCAGGAGGTCTCTAAGGGTCTAGGGGTTGGGGGATGTGCAGTTGACAGTAGGGACACATGGCAGCCTTGGGATTGAAGGCCGTCCTGCAGGGAAGTTGGGATTCCCAGCCCAGGCCTTCTGCTCCAGTGTCTGCACCCCAGTGTCCCTGCCTCCATGCACTGACAGGGAGTATCACTGGGTGGCCTTCTTCTGTCCCCCTCCACCCCGCCCTCCCTACTCCCTGTCAGCAGACCACACTAGAGCTCCCTTCCTTCTCACAATTCTTCACTCACTCCTCTGGCTCTTCTCCCATTCCTGGCTGCCATTCCTCAAGGGCTTTTGTTTCAGTTTCCTTGTGAGTGTGCTTGGCTTGGAGGTGACCATTCTCCCTCACCTCAGAACACCTGGGCAGGTCTCTCTATCACCGATGGTCTTGACATCACCCTGTCCCCCTTTGTGGCATCTCTCCCCAGGACCTGGAGCTGGCTAGGTGCTGGGTAGGGTTTTCCTGATGAGGACCCAACACCAGAAGCACACTGATGGGGTGACCGTCTTCACCCGAAGCTGCAGGTGTCTTCTGGGGCACTTTCTGACCCGAAGAGAGGACTCCAATGGTCCCCATTCCCCAGAACTAGGTTGGCTGGGAGCCTGGCCCTGGGGGCTGAGCTGCAGCTATGGCAGCTGCTTTTCCGGAACCACACAAGAGGAAGCTCTGTTCTGGTGTTCCGTTTGTTTGCGAGGGATCCCTCCTTTTTCATCAGCAGTGAGAATTCAGGAGGGGCTCACATGTTTCCTGAAGTTTGAACATCCCTGGTCATGCTGCTTCCCTGTGAGCTGCCCTTGCAACCTCTTGCTGCAACGAAACCTGGTTTCTCTAACAGTGTTCCGTAGCACCCTGCCCTATGGCTTCGTACAAAAGCTCCTCATGGTCGGAAACTTGAACCATGAATCCTAGCAGTAATTTGCATCTGCAGATTCCCATTCAGAATACTTTGTGTTGCCAGGATCTCGTTGAGAACTCTAAAGCATGCAGCACAGATAAGGGGGTGTGTGGGTCTTTGGGGCTATATGTAATTTCTAGAGGACGACCCTGCCAACTGAATCCCAGTACCCACTGCTTCTCTGTGGTTGAGGCCTGCCATCCTGCAATATTTTGGTGGTACATTCTAGCCACCTTTTGAGATCTCTCTCCAGCTCCTGTCATTGTGCTCCCCAGGGTTGGCCCTTGTTTCCGGGAAGCAAGCAGCTTGCCCGGGAGCTGGAATGTGGGCCTGAGAGTCAGCTCCGTTGTGAGAGTTCAGTGCTCAGGGATGAGCCTCAGCGGGAGAGTCCAGGTGGGCCCTTCAGGATCCAAGCCCATCCATCGTGGGCCTGTCTTCCTTTTCTTTTCTTTTCTTTCTGGGGAAGAATGGTGGCCTCCCGGCACTGTTCCCGATGCCCCCAGCCTTGTGACCCTCTACTCTCATGCCATGGAGGGCTCTATCTTGTGGCAGTTTGCATGACTTTTAAAAAAAACTCTCTCTCTGGAGTTGCATGCCAAGAACAGCACCCCCTTGGCCCCTGCAGGTTTTGTGAGCTTTCTGCTCTGAGCAATCTGGCAATGATGGGGAGGATATTCCCCATCTGTTCTGGGAGGTACTTTATTCTCAGCTGCCATCCAGGGCCTGCCTTTTGTTGTAAACATACCGTGAACCCTAATTCTAATGTCTTGTGAGTTCGGAGCCTTCATGGAGGGGTCCGTCATGGTCTCCTTCCCCCTGCTTCTGCACTCTCTCCCCTCCACCTTCACAGCTCCCCTGGCACACACAACCACCTGTGCCTGTTAATTTCCATGTACCTTCACATGGAGCCGAAGCCCAGCCTCTACCAGTTTCCACCTGTCATCCCTCACATCAGTGTCTGTTGAGTGCAGGAACCTTAGTGGAAACTTATGATGAGGGCACAAGGCGTAGTCTCAGTGGGAAGCCCATTACTTTCTTCCTCTCCCACCATTCCCTTGGATTTTCATTCTCATCTCCCATCCCTCTGCCCAGAGTAAGGGCAGTAATAACTCTTTTTTGTGCCATTCATCAGTGTCTTACTATGTGTGTTGTAAGCATTTTACAATTATTCATTCATTTCATGACAAAACCAGTATCTTCTTCCCCTTATTTCTTTCTTTCTCTCTCTTTCTTTCTTTCTTTCTTTCTTTCTTTCTTTCTTTCTTTCTTTCTTTCTTTCTTTCTTTCTTTCTTTCTTTTCTTTCTTTCTTTCTTTTTCTTTCTTTTTCTTTTTCTTTCTTTCTTTCTTTCTTTCTTTCTTTCTTTCTTTCTTTCTTTCTTTCTTTCTTTCCTTCCTTCCTTCCTTCCTTCCTTCCTTCCTTCCTTCCTTCCTTCCTTCCTTCCTTCCTTCTTTCTTTCTTTCTTTCTTTCTTTCTTTCTTTCTTTCTTTCTTTCTTTCTTTCTCTCTCTCTCTCTCTCTCTCTCTCTCTCTCTCTCTCTCTCTCTTTCTTTCCTTTCTTTTCTTTCTTTTCTTTTCTTTCTTTTCTTTCAACATTTCAATACAATTTTTCTTTACAGAAATAAGCCAAGGGCTGGATTTGGCCCACAGGCCATGATTTAGGGACCCCCTGCTATAAATGTAAACAGAAATGACATGCTATGCCTTTGAACAATGACCCTAAAAAAACAACTTTACAAGCTGCCAGGCATTAAAGACTCCATTTGCTCTTTCTGAGACTCTTAAAATTTCTAGCACTTCCAACCAAAGAGTATGCATCTCTACTTTTACTTCTTTTCAAACTTCTTCCAAAGGTGCTGGGTCTTTTTTTTTTTTTTTTTTTAAGAACTTTTGTTGAGATATAATTGACATATAATAAACTGCATATATTTAAAGTGTACAATTTGATTTTTTTTCTTATTAGTAATGTATATATGGCTTCCCCTTGTTTCTTACAGAATATTATTCTCTCATATTTGAGAGACCCAAGTCACACTTTCCCCAGTGTGTTACAGAAAAAAATTCCCAAGAGGAATTCTGATGAATAAAAGATTGTCTATCTCATTATAGAATTCTTATTTCTGCAACAGGAAGGAGAGAGAGTAGTGAACAAATGTCTGTTTCACTATCACACATCCATTCTCTCATGACCAGTCTTGGGTTCATTCACGAAATATTTGTTAATAATTATGATATCGGTTAGATACTGAGTAGTGATGTGAGAAAGAGTGTTAGAAGAGCTGAATAGAGTTGAACTTTGATTAATCAGGAAAAGTCAGAACCCTGCTTAACCAAGCATTTTAGTTAAATGAGAGGCTGCTTTTCATTAAAGTCCAGTAATGGACATGACCGTGAACCAGGAGACCAGGGCCTCAGTCCTCGATCTACCTCAGGTTGGCCCCACCTCTTAGGGCTGTTGAGAGGCTAGACTGAGACCACCTACTAATAAAAAGTTAATGTGGTTGGCATTATTGTTGTGGTTTTATTTGTCTTTTTTATTACGATTCTGTCTTAGTTGATGAGGTGTTCCTGTGACACTGATACCAGTATCCTGACCCCAATTGAATTCTGTTCCTTCTAGAACCGTATTTCATCAGTCCCTCATTCCCTTGTATTTTATGCTATTTCCTGGACTCATTCCTCTCTACCTAAAACCATCTTCCAATCTCTACCATCCTAAGAAATCCTCTGTTGGGCTCTCCGCACTTGGCCTTGGGCCCTCGTCCTTTCACTCTGTCTTCCAAGGTGACCTCAACTAGTTCTATAGCTTTAAATGACATTTAGATGCCAAAGCTATCATATTTGTAACTCTGATCCTAGATCACCCATGAGCTTCAGAATATAATGTCGGCTTCCTACTCAGTAAATCCATCAAGATGTTTAATTGGCATCTTGAACTTAACATGACCAAAAGAAATCATGATACAGCCCTGCCTGTGTGCCCAGACACACACGTTCATTTTCCTCATGTCAATAAGTGACACCAGAATCAGCCTAGAAGCTCAAGCCTTAAATTGATGAGTCCTCATTGCATTTTCTCTTTTCTTCACTCTTCCCCTCTTAATCTAACAACAATTATTTTCATCCCTACCTTGAAAATCTCTCTCAAACCATCCACATCTTTATTGTCAAACACCATTGTCCAATCCATACTCATCTTTTGATTGCATCACTGCTGTAGCCAACTGTTAGGTCTGTTTATTTTATTCTTACTCAAGTTCCCCACCCCCCACCACACCGTGCTCCCCCTCCCCTCCCCCTTGGTCACTTTCCACAGAACAGTCAAAGTCTTTTTTAGAATGTAGATTAGATTATGTCACTTTCCTGCTTTAAATGGTTCAGTAACAGCAGAAAATTTGAGCTCCCTACTAATAAGTCTTGCAATTAACATTCCAGCCTTGCCTTGTTCTTCTCTAGCTTACTCACTGTATCCCAGGCACACCAGGCTCTCACTCTCACGTTCCCAGATCATCCCTGAGCTCTTTCCTGCCTCGTGGCCTTTGCATGTTCCACCACCTCTTCCTGGACTTGTCAGTTTCATTCTTCTGGTCTCCTCTTAATTATCACCTCCTTAGAGTTCTTTCCTGAGAACTCTAAGTAGACCTCCTCCTGCTTAGTTACTCTTAATCCCAAGATGAATTTAATTTTCCATATTTATCTGTTTAATTTCCATTTTCATTCACAAACTGTAAAGTTTATCAGGGCTAGGACCCTAACCTTATTGTTCACGATTATAGCCCCAGCATGTGCCTCAATACTTGGTGCAGAGGAGGGTTTTTTGTAAATCTGAATGAATGAATGAGACATAGAGTTTAGAGAATGAAATAATTCATGAGCAAGCAATTACAATCTGGTGTGATAGGTGCCATAATAGAGTTAATTTTTTACTGTGGTACATGACACAGGGATAGTATAATGTGCAGAGAAACATGAAAATGTAATGCACCTTAAAGCACTTAATTTTTATTATAAATATAAAGGAGCTCATTTTTATTGCAGAAAATCTGGAAAATCTAGAAAAGGATAAAGATGAAAACATTCGTCTGCCATAATCTCCCCAGTGTCATTAAAAAAATTACATTCATAAATCATTACCGGTCCTACTTCATCTTTGTGAATTACCTGCTGAACTCACTGATTTTTCCTTTAGAGAGTTTGTTTTCTTGATTCTCAAGGATTCTTTACACAAAACAGGATATTTACTTTTTAGCTGGCATGTTATATTACAGATATTTTTCTCAACTTGCCATTTGATTTTTAATTTTGTTTCATTCAGACTTTTGTTAACATATAAAACATACTTTGACATTATAGTTATTATGTATTTAAGAAATATACAATATTTCAACTTTAAGAAATTGATTTTTAAGCTGTCATTAAGTTATTGCTTCAGGGAATCAGGTTAGAAATTATATAGACCCAAGCCTGTATGGTTTCCTCTTTGAAGGATTTATTGAAGTTATATGTTAGCCTATTATATGATCTTTTGTGTAAATAATCCATGAGCATTTGAAAAGGAATTTCATTCTCTCTTTATATTTATTAATATATATTTAGTAAGTGCATTATTCATATTAGATACATACTTGATATTTTATTTTTTCCTATTTGGTCAGAGTCTAAGGCATGTGTTAAGGTCTTCAGGTGCTGGATTTTTTTTTTTTTTTTCTCCCCATCATTTTCTCCTTTTAAATCTGTTGACTTATGCTTTTTTTTTTAATGACCATTTTAGCCCACTTAATGGTTTTTACATTTCTTTTTGGTTTAAATTCTACTTTGGTGCTTTTACATTATTTTTATAACTGTTTTCTGTTTATTTGCATTTTCCTATTACGTCTTCATTCAACTTGTTATTTTTAAGGTTACTGAGTCATTCTGTGTTAGGTGTTTATCTTAGGACGTACGATTAGACTTTATTTAGATAGTCTGAGAGCTTTTCTCTATTTTAACCCATTTATATTTATTGTCACAATAGAAATTTTTCTTTTATCATTTTTACTACACAGTTTGAATGCTTTTATGCTGTTTCTTTTAAATGTATTTTCTGTGTTCTGTATATTTTCTTTTTATTTTTTCCTATGGACTTTGCTTTTGGTTTCCTTTGAATTATTAAAAATATAATTAGATACATAATTCTTTATTGAAAGATCTTCTGTTGACTTCCTCCTCTGCAGGATGAGGCAGCTATCACACTTTTATTTCTACAGACTTTCCCCCATCCTCTACACAATTTTGTTTCTTCAGTCTCTTGTGAGGACCCTGCTATTTTAGTAAAACCCTCTTGTGAAATAATTGTCGTGCTGGTGCCAGCTGCTCTATGTTTGATGTGACTGTCAGCCCCATGTCACTTTATGTAATTCCCAGGCAGCCACATGTTGCCTTAGTGATAAAACGTACCACCCTTTCTACCAGTTCTCTGCTCACTTGTTAGAGCTGTAGAGCTTTGGTCCCCACTGACCTCTGAATCCACTAACCTGGAGTGACCACATGGACCACAAAAAGATTCTACACGGAGGTCTTTCTGTCGATCTCATCACCCACCTTACATTCCATCCTCAAGCTTGAACTTGGGAGTAAAAGACAGGAGGGATAGGGTCCATTTGGTTGGCTGTTGAGATGACAGAGGTGAAAAGTGGTGAAGATTTGAACCAGGGCAGTGACATTGATATCCAGCTGATTTTGATCTACAGGATGGATGCTTCATATGGTTCAACTTAATAGCAGAGATGGAAAGACATGGGCAGATAGAAGAAATACTAAGCAGACAGAGTCAAAAAAAAAAAAAAAGAATGTGAAGAGTGGGGCAGACGGAGAAGCCCAGGCAAAATGTCTGCATGTCAATTTTCAGTGACTGGATGGGTCATAGTGCAACCCACTGAGGTCCATGTTTCAGGCAGGATGGCCCATTGGGCAGTGAGGAAGACAGTTTGATAGGGCGGCTGCTCAGCTCTGTTGCATACAGGTTGTGTTGGAGGATCTGTGATATCCAGGTGGAAATACAGATCTGTGAGCTGGACCCACGTTCAGCTGAAAGGTCTAGAATGGAGACCTGGGCTTGGAAATTTTCAGTGAACTGATAGCCGTTGAAGGAAGTATTTTCGGTTTGGAAAATTAGTAGAGGAAGCCCACCTTTGAAGAATGGGTATAGGAGAAGTGCCTACAAAGAAACCTATGGTAGAGTAGACCCAGATTGATGAGAAAAACCATGAGAGTGAAGTGTCACCTCAGCCTAAGTGGAGGAGAGACCCAGAGAGGGAGAAGCTATGAACGTCAATAATTGTAGGAAAATGGTCAAGTATTAAGAATAATTATAACAGTCATTTACTGAGAACCTACCATGTGCCACACATAGTTCTAAGTAGTGTATTAACTCCTTTCATCTGAATAATTACCCAATGAGGTAGACACTGTAATTACAGATGAGGGAACTGCAGCACAGAACAGTAAGGTAACTCGCTCAACGTCTACACACACAAGGTAGTATAACCAGGACTAGACCCCAGTCATTCTGCCCCAGAACCCGAGCCCTATACTATTTTCCTTGTTAAAGTAAGATAAAGATTGAAATATATATATTGGATTTAAGCAGTAAGAGCGCTACTAAGAGGTTATTGGTGTCTGCCATGAGATCAATGTTGGGGGGTAGTGTTGAGGACAAAGTCCAGGTGACAGGGGTTGAAGTTTTGCACTGGGAAGTAGGGAAGCGTAGACTGAGTGTAATCAAAACTATTGAAAAATTTAAATATGATTGAAACACAACTGGACTATAAATACAACCCTTGCCAAAGGATAGCTTTTAAAGAGTAAGAGAAATCCAAGCATTTTTGTTTGTCAGTCAGGAGGGTTCAGAGCTGTGTAATAGAGAGAGGGAGAACCAAGAAGCTGGAAAGCAAGGGCACTGGGATGTGCCTTGCCAAGAGGAGGCAGTGGTTGGTTCATAGTCATCTAACCCCTGAAGATTAGGTTGATGGGGAAGAACTTAGAAGTCAGCCCCTCTCTCGTCCTCTGGCCTCTTAAAGATGTAGTGTGGGTATCTTCAGGGGCTGGGTAGGTGATGCAGAAAGGGATGTATTTGTGTGGGGTATAGGAGCGGAGAAGGCAGTTTTGCAATGGACTCTCCAACACTGAAATGAGGAATTGGGGCTGTAGGTGAGAATGGTATGGGTGATTAGTCAACAGACTAAGGGGACCCTGGTTTGTTGAGAATACAGGGAGGTCCAGGCAGCATATAGTCTCTAGAAAAGTTGAGATCCAGGGTACCACATGCACCAAAGAAGCAGGTTTAAGAGGAACGAGTTGGGAGAGGAGTGTGGGGTAGGAATCTGCGCCAAAACACAGACAGGAAGCTGAAAATTGCAGCTCGTGGAACGGAGAAGGACAAGTGTGAGCACGTGGCTGAAGCTGATTGGAAGATGAAACCATTGGATTTAGGGAGGTCAAGGGCATTGGTCATGCTGTCCACACAGAGAGTCACCTCACCTTTGTGAAGGTGGATGGTGGGTGACAAGGAAAGCTGTTTTACTGAAATCAGCAGTTTGGTTGGGAGTCAGAATGGAGGATCCAAAGAACTTGTTGCCCTTGGATTCCCAGATACCAACAGTGGTGCCCGGGGCTTATTTTCAGGAGGCATTATTAGGTAATTCAGATGGACGGTATGCCCTGGGGATGTGGAATCAAATTAAGGTGAACCCTCCTTGGCTTATGGTGGCTTCTCCCTCACCCTTCGTAAGAAAGCTGAGATATTTGGAAGTAATTCTTCTCTGCGCTTCCCTTGAAACAACAATGAAAAAGGTGCAAACTGGGACTTCCAGGCCATGTGAGGGTTGTTTTCCCTGCATCCGAGTGTTATTTCTGAAAACCATTAGAAATGTTCCATGTGGCTGGTTCTTCTGTAACTAGTCACCAGAATGTGGCTTTTTACCTTATTTTGAAAATCCATATCAATTGCCGGGGTGGCATCCCAGCCTGATATAAGACCTCTTTGGATGGTTCTGATGGGAAGCTGAAACACAAAGGGTTTGGGGGCTGGGCAGCTGGGAGGAATGCTTACAACCGCTTGTGTGAAATTGACTCCTGCCTTGTGTGTTGCAGGTGATATTTGAATCCGTCTCTTTGAAGGGTCATCCTGGCTACATCGCTGTGGACGAGGTCCGGGTCCTTGCCCATCCGTGCAGTAAGTCTCTTCCCTCCTCCGAACACAGCCTTGCTCCATGCCAGACTGGATAGCTTGGAGGCTGCAATCCCCCCTATGCATTCAGCTCACAGACATCTCTCATTCTCTCTCTCTCTTTTAATCCTTCAAAAAATGCTTACATACTCAATGCAATCAGTCCTGAATAAATCCATAATTTTGCCGGCCTGTTCAACAGGCAGCACCTCCAGGAATCTGCAGAGAGTGGCAAAACATCTTCATTTGAATCTCTCTTCGTTATTAAGGGAGTCTAAAGTCCTGATTGTTTATTAGTGGGATTCAGACCACTGAAGTGGAAGAATTAGAGGGCTTTGGATAGAATCTTGTGCAATTGTCTTAAAAAAAGAACAACACCAAAACACTGAGCAAATTAGCACACTGTTCACTCACAGGGAAAAGTACCCCAAAGCTATTAATTCTTTAAAAGTAATTTTAAATACCCTCATCAACTCCTTGTAGGCGTAGGGAGAGATTTCTCACAGTGGTTAGTACTTATGGTACAGTGTCGAGAGTTCTCAAAGGCATTCAGCTCCTCCAAGCCCAGCCAGTTTCCCCTGGAAGTTCTCTCTCTTTGCTGTATTTAGTCTAAGATACTTGAATGTGTTTAAATAAAGAGCTGTGGTTCCCAGGTTTACTAAATCTCAGAGGGGACAAGTCCTGGGTGCAGGTAGTTGAGTTGGCATCATATCTAGCGACATTTGGTGGGGGGATTGTAATCAAAGGGATATTCTAGGGGATTGTGGCAGCCGTGTATGAGGGCTGGCTAGGTTGCCAGCCCCATTAGTTTGTTCGTGTCTGCAGATTGGAGATTCCCATTAGCTTCTTGGCAGCTGTCGGGTAATGAACTCCTAGCAGGGCTCTCTCTACTTCTTCCTTATAGCCATGAGTCATGCCATGGGCTCTGGTGCAGTTTGCTCTTCCCTCAAGATATGTCATATGTCCTGTCCTTTTACACCTTTCATGCCTCCCATTTTGAGGCTATTCTCATTTCTGTCCCCTCCATGTTGCTTTAATTGGAATGATTCTTTCAACTTCTACTATAATGAATTTATCAGAGCCTCAAGCATCACTTCCTTCCCCTGGCACTACAGTGACACTGTTAGATCCATTGTCTTTGAGCTCCTTCTCTGGAGGAATTTGGGATGAGTTCCAAGGGGTTTTGGCAAAACATTATCTTAGATAACTGTGTTTGGTGTCTGTGCAAGAGAAACCTCCTTCCCAGAAATCAACCAGCATCTCAGAAATCCTATTAGATTCTCCATTACTCTGGCCTAAGGTTTCTACCCTTTGGGGTACTTCCTGAGTCTTTGGGATTTTCTCAGATGGGTCTATACGTTCAGTTACGCCCAGTAAACATCTCTGCTGAAACAGACTTTATGTGAAGAGGGTCCCAGAAATCCTTCAGCTGTGCAGGGTTTATGTAGTGGATATGCATGTGAGCATGTGAGACCCTCTTACTGGGATTAAGCCTTCCCCTCCTTTGACTCGTGAGAATCAGCATCTGCTGCCCATTGGAGAATGATCGTTGGCCTTGGACCATGTCTGGAGATGTCTGCCCTGTCTGGGGTCCACTTAATCTCACACATTCCACCCTATGCAACCATCAGTTTTGAGAGAGTCTCTCTGAAACAAGCGTTAGCCTTCCCCACGTCCTGCACACATCCTATTCTTGGAGCTGCACGCCTGCCGCTTACCTGTGCAGGATGCCTCTACTCGGTCTTTCTAGTCAGTGGCATTTGGCTCTTCCCTGAAGAATCTTTCCTGGTTGTTTCTCCTGGGATCCCAGAGCTCTATCCTCTACTGGGAATTTTCCCCTCCACCATGACACCCAACCTGACACCTGTCTCTTGTCTCAGCCTCAACGCTGCCTTAACTCTACGCACTGTCCATGGTTTGCCACAGCAGCCACGTGCTTCCTTCCCTCGGAGACATCTCCACAGGTGAGGGTTCTCTGGAGGGCGTTTGAATGCCTTTCCACCCCCAAAGTCTCATGGCTTCTCTTGGAATCCTCCTCCCACTGGGGCCACTTCTGAATTTAGGATTCTTCTGACAGCTTCACAGCCCCCCTGCTGAGCAGTGTGCATCACGTGCTTATGGAATTGCTGAGAGTAAGTTACTCAGCAAATGGGCTGTGGGGCGTAACTCAGGAAGGTGTGACCCTGGCCGTGTGCTTGTGTGACGTGCTTCATCTGAGTTCAGCCCAGATGCATAGGGGGCTTATGCTTAAACTTCCTGGAAATCAAAATGTGGGAACTCTGTGATAGAGGCTGGAATTGGTGAACTCCATTTAACTCTGTGTACAAATATTGGTGGTGCATAGAGTCCCCCGAGATCTATCCATAGCTTGTGAGTCATGTGGAGTTGACTAGGGCCTAGCGAAGGCCCCTTCCCAAGGCCCCATGCTCGATCCATATCCAGTCTGGGTTTTTATTCATTCTTTCTTTCAACAAGTCAACTATTGAGCATCAGTTATGTGTTGGAAACTTCTGCTGGACACAGGGGATACTTAGTGACCGAGTTAGGTAGGTCTTTGTCCCCATAGTGTGTGCTTACCAGAGGGACAGAGGGAGGAAAGACGCTAAATAAGTAATATTAAATAAGTGGCTAATATAATTTCAGATAGTGGTGTGTTATGAATATAATGAATGCGAAGGACTGGGATGTGGAGGGGCTCCTTAGGTAGAGTGTTTGGGGAGACATCTTACGTGGTCTGAGCTGAGATCTGAGTCGTAGAAGGAGTGCACTGTATGAAGGTTTGGGGAGGGGCTGTTCTCGGCAGAGGAGAGGGCAAGTGCAGAGGCCCTGAGGTGGGAGTCTGCTTGATGCTGCCAGAGTATCTGAGCAAGGGGAACACGGGGAAGATGTTTCTGAGTGAAAGGGCAGCAGAGCCCTGAGCATCATCAGGAGTGGTTAGATTTTAACCTAAGTGCAGGGAGGCACCACAAGAGGGATTTATGCTGGAGATTGATAAGATCTCATTTGATTGTTAAAAAGATCACTTTGGTTGTTCAGTGGAGGATGGGTTGAAGGAGGAATAGAGATGAAGTCAGGAGACCTATTAGGAAGAAAGTTCTGGAGTCATGCAAGAGATGGTGGTGTCTGGACCAGCGTGGCAGAGAGACAGACATCTATTCGCCATCCAACGTGTTTACTGAGCGTGTGCTCCATGCCAGGTGCTAGTCTGGGTTCATGGGAGTGAGTAAGACAGATTCATTCTTCGCCCTCATGGGCCTCCATTGATGTGAAAGAGACTGAAAATGAAACAAATAATCAGGTAATTATATGATCTGTGACAGATGGTGTATTAGTCAGCTAAGGCTGCCGTAACAAAATACACAGACAGAATATACAGAACAGAGTTTTATATTCTCACAGTTCTGGGTGCCCCAAGTCCAAGATGAAGGTTTGGCTTTCCCTAGGGCCCCTCTCCTTTGCTTGCAGGTGGCCACCTTCTCACTTGTCCTCACGTGGTCTTTCCTCTGTGCACACATGCCTCTGATGTGTCTTTGTGTGTCCACATTTTCTCTTCTTATAAAGACGTCAGTCAGATTGGGTTAGAGCCTGCCCTAATGGCCTCATTTTAACATAATCATCCCTTTAAAGTCTCTGTCACCATATACAGTCACAGTCTGATCTATTGAGCATTAGGGCTGCAACATGTGAACTTTGGGGGGACACAATTCAGCCTATAACAGATGGTAAGCAGGGCTATGTAGAAACAGAGCGTACAGGTGGAGAGAGGTGGTGGACAGATGAGAGATAAATTTAGGAGGTAGGGCCCACTGGTCCTACATCATGAGTTAGAGTAGGAGCCAGAGGCGTAAAAGATGGTGCTCGCCTAGATTTCTGGCTTCATCAGCTGGGTGGTGCAGGCTGCGGTGGCGTGATTCTGGGAAGTGCTGTCTTTCAGGGTACTGACTATGCATGGGTCCTGGAGGCTGCTCATGGAATCGAGAGTCCTGCAGCCTGCTAGTAGCTTCTGAACTGTCCTTTGGACTGACAGTGCTTTTCCTCCAACCCCAGCCTTAGTGCATGTATGACTTCACGCACAGATTGTTAAAATTTTAACTATTTTTTAAAAATGCATCCTGTTAAGGTCCTCAGGCTTGTAATTCTCCACTCCAGTTCTCTAAAACATTAGAAAATAATTAACATATGGTCAGAGTTTATCAATAAGTGGTTCCACTAAATATTCCAGAAGTTCCAGGGGGCTTAGCGCCTGATTTGCAATTGTATTCTCGATCGATTTGAGCTGAAGTTATGACATTAAACACTTGCCTCGCAGCTTCCAAAACAGTGACCGGAAGATAGGTAATACTCAACAGAAATTATTTTCCCTTACAAGCTGAGACCTCTCCTCTATATTTTATAGCTCATTTAGCATTTTTGTGTTATTCTGCAAGTAATTTCGCCACAGTTACCCTCTGCTGCTGTGTCTCCGTGTCACCCATTAGCAGGGCCACTGCAGTTATAACCGTGGACCATAAATGTCAGCACAATTTTCTACTCGCTTTCAAAGTTTCTAGCTCCTAGGTTGACTTTTAGAATTTTTAAACTTATTTTTTTCCCATCACAACCTTGAGGGGCCGTGTCACCGAGCCCATGGTCTGTAGCACGTTTTTAATGTATGTAGTGCACTTTCTCCGCAATTGTGTGGCTTCCTACTGAGCACTGTCAGGTTTAAAGAGCCAGATAAAGGGCACGATAATACATCTTCAGATGCTGCACTGACATCTGCAGGAGTTTAAATGTCACCGACATCAAGGTATTTTGCCCCAAATGCACAGCCAGTTTTCTGTTAACCCCGTTATGCAGGATCCCATTTTGGGGGCACTGGGTCTCAGTTGGGAGTGAACATGGGATGCTTAAAACCCCTCGCTGGTCACTGGTCTGGGTCCCAAGGTCGTCTGTGTTTGGCTAACCAGACTCAATCAAGGTTGGTGAGTTGAAGGGGTGTGGGGTGATCATTTCTTTCCCAGAGCTGTAGGTGCTGGGGGAAATCACAGCTGTGAGAGCATAGGGCTCAGGAGTGGACTGAACTGGGGTGGGGGGGTGGGGGGGGGGAGGAGGACCTGGAGGCCAGGAGCTCAGAGGAGTGGACCAAACAGGTCCATAACATCGGGAGGATCCCCCAGAGAGAGAGATATGTCTTGAGCTGGAGGTGAAGCCAGGGCTCAAAGAGGACGGGCATGTGGAGAGGGTGTGAAGCAGGAGGAGGTGGTCTGGAAAGGTTCCCATGTCGAGGACCATGATCTAGGGCACGTGATGCCACAGCATGACACCTGCAGGGGCAGGGGCGTCCCTGTTTACAGATCCAGACCAGGCAAGGCTGGCCAGTGGAAATTGTTCCGTAAGAGCTACATAACAGAGACCACCAACTAGAAGCGTGTGCCTGCAGTTGCATTCTGTTAAAGTCTCCATGCTGTTTTAAATAAATTCAGTTAAGATTTTTGGATGAGAGCTTTTATCTAAAACCTGGATTTCTTACTTGCCTTGAGAAATCTGATGATTGGCTGCCCTGAGCACAGCACTGTCACATGGCATCCGTCTGCTGGATTTAGGGAACAGCTGCCCCCTTCCTATGGGGCATGGGGTCTTTTTCCAGTTCCCCTAGGTCCCTACCACCCTGTGTTGCCTCCTCAGTGCTGAGGCTGGTGTCAGATACCAGTTATTAGTGTGCTTGCAATGTTGCTTTTCTGATACAGATAAAAGTCTCTGTGAAAAGTGGGAAAATGAATGAGGGGGCACGGAGGTGGCAGTTTTGTTTTTGTTTGTTTTACAACTGAACCACTTTATTCCTTTACATAAATAACTGTCTGGCTCCTGCGGGTGCATGCGTTCAACATCTCTGCTCTACGTAAACCCTCAGTGTTTCACCAGAATTATCAACACCAGGGGCCACTAAGCCTCTGAATTCTCTACCACTGAACCTAGAAGGGAGGGAGGAAGAGGGATGGCAGATGAAAGAATCAAAGCAAGAGTTCTGCTGCTAAGGAGAAGGGAGTCAGAAGCGTGGTGAGGACTCTGTGCTCTCACTGCTGAGGGCATGGGTTCAATCCCTGGTCAGGGAGCTAGAATCCTGCAAGCTGTGCGGCTGGTGTGACCAAAAGAAAAAAGAAGTAAGCAGAGGACATTGGTCCAGAGATGATTCATTTCTAATTGCATAAGTCCCGGAGGTTCACCCATTTGCTGCCTGGGGTCCCCAAGGGTAAGGGGAGACATCCCTTTGTAAAAGCCCAACACAAAGCCTCCCAACATTGAAACTAAGACGCTACGCCCCCTCCCTACCATGGAGTAAATGTTCCTTCCCCCTTCAAACCGGTAGCATAAAAGGGGCTTACAAGGTTCACTCTATTCCCACTTAAGAATTGACTTGAACTGATAGTTCCAAAAATAACTTTACCAAATTATACAGGAGAGCAAAAAGGAAAACATTTCAGACAATCAAAGCAGCACGACATTTGTCAGGTTGACTAGATGTACGAATCTTTGACTCTGAGAAGCCCATGAGAGGTCTTCCCTGGGCCTTGGACTCTGGATGCCATCTAGCCGTGGGGCCCTGGAGATGGCATGAAGGGAACTCTGACCTGTTGTCACTTGTTTAAACGCCTGAACAGAAGGTGTATGTTTTTGCACAGCAAGTCTGCCTGATCACGCCAAGGTCCTTGGCTTTCACTGAGCATTGCAGGTGGTGACAGTTTGTTAGAGCAAATAGTTCAAAGTGTGACGGCCATGGGAACAAATGCCAAGGAGAGGGATCTCTGGTGGAAGAATATTCCAGAGCACTGAGGAGCGTCTGCAGGGTCAGCACAGCCTTGCCCGTGAGCCTTTTCTTTGGACCCTGAGCTCCAGTTGACACCGCTGACTCTGTTGCCCATGATGCAAGAGAGAGTGCTGGTTACATCCTATGTTTGGGGCTAAAATGGGACCTGGACTGAATTCTGTTCTTGTTATTACGGCTGTGTAGCATGGGCAAATTAAACTTGGTGAGCCTTGGTTTCTGCTTCTCGAAAAGGGAAATAATAGTAGCGTCTGCTTTAGGGAATGTTATGAAATTAACTTCAAAAAAACATGTAAAGCATTTATCACAGTGCCTGGCATTGTAGGAGCTTTCAGTAAATGATGTTACTATTATTACTTGTCTACCTGGATATTTGACTCCCTCTGGAAAGATGTCCAGAGGCCCTCATTGAACCTCCAGATCCTCTCAACTCTCCATTTGATTGCATTCCAGGGGTATTTGATACCTGGTTCAGCACTGATTTGGTTGATGTGATAGGGAATCTTGGCGCTTTTGTGCCTTGATGAAGAAGCTCATTCTTCTAAACAGAGGTTATCAATCCATTCGTCTTTGGAGAGCTCACATGGGGTGAGGACCCTCTCCACACACAAGGAAAGAGATGAACCCAAGTTACCCAACATAAAACATGTTTAACTCTAGAACTGATTACCCATGGACACCATGAATTTCATTGGAAAGTCCTTTCTCCTGTTACACCAAGTGCCCAGAGTAAGTGTCCCACCTCCATCCCATCCTTAGAGTGAATAGCGCAGGCTCTGAATGTGTCTTGAATTCTCTGTGCCTTGGGTCACTCACTGTAAAATAGAGATAATGCGACCACCAGTTGCATCAGGTTGAGTGAGTTGCTGTGTGCAGACACTGTCATGACACCAGCCACGTAGTAAGCAGTAAGTGAATGAAGGTTACTAGTGTTCTCCTCCACCTTTTCTCCATCCTCCCCTTTTACCCTTCTCATCAGCATCATCACCAAGGCCAGGCATGGAGGTCTCAGGCCCAAAGGTGCTTCACTTCAGTTTTCTTCTTTCTGCACACCCAGGCTACAGGGAGGTGTCTCCTAGGGTGAAACCCCTCCCCTTCCCACTTCCTCTTCCAGACATGGCACTGTTGCCCATCAGCTAATGATACGGACTTTGAGGCTCTCAGAGACATGCGTTTGTGTCTTGCCTCCCCCAGTTTCTGGCTGTCTGACCATGCCTAACTATGTAACTTTTCAGAGCATTAATTTTCTGATTGGTGAAATGGAGTTACTGCCCACCTCCTGGATTTTTGTGAGGATTAAGTGAGATGATGCATGTAAAATCTCAGAACAGTACCTGGCTCATAGTAAGTGATCAATCAACAGTAGCTCTTCACTGAACGAGGTCATCTCCCAAGCACAAACTGCCCCCTGCCCAGTGCCCATCCTGAGTTGCCATCCGTCGACAGGGATGTGGTATAGGCTGTTGAATTCTGTCCTCATATGCTCTTTGGCTTCTCTCTTAGGAAAAGCACCTCATTTTCTGCGGCTCCAAAATGTAGAGGTGAACGTGGGGCAGAATGCCACCTTTCAGTGCATTGCTGGCGGAAAGTGGTCTCAGCATGACAAACTCTGGCTCCAGGTAAGAATGGGAGGGGCCTGTTGCTCACACCTGCCCATCCCTTGGGAAGGGAAGAAAGTATGTGCTGTGATGAAGGGCTTCATGGGGGAGAGGGAGAGGTATTTTTATGTATCATACCTCTGCTGCTTTGGTGATACTCTGCATCCATGATCTTGTTAAATCTTAACTCTAATTCTGTTATGTAGCCATCAGTATTCCCATTTTACAGGTGGAGAAACTGAGGCCACAAATATAAAAGTGCTAGAACTAAAATTTGTAGCTATGACCTTTCCAAACTGCCCTCTAACAAACTTTGTCCTTTGAGCCCAGATTCCCAGGGCTAAGGCAAACCAAATATTTTAGATTCTAGATACATTTACATTTCTATATGACTTTTTGTCAGTTTCTACAAAAAAGCCTGTTGAGATTTTGATGGCAGTTGATTGTATTGAATCTATAGACCACATTGGGGAAAACTGACATCTTAATGAGTTTTATCATCATGAACATGGTATATTTCTTTACTTATTAAGATCTGTAGTAATTCTACTCAGCAAGGTTTTGTAATTTTCAGTGTTTAAATCTTGTAGGTCTTTAGTCAGACTTATCCCTAAGTATCTCCTATTTTTGATGCTACTGTAAAAGACATTTAAAAAAAAAAACTCAATTTTTGACTTCTCATTACTAGTATGTAGAAATACAATTGACTTTCCTATATTGATCTTGTACCCTGCAACCTTGTTCAACTTGCTATGGCTATTTAAATTTAAATTAATTAAAATAAATACAGTTCAGTACTCTGATACCTGGTTACATTAGCCACATTTCAATGCACAAGAGCCACACGTGTCTTATGGCTACCGTGTTGGACAAATGAAGATAGAGAACACTTCTGACATTGCAGAGAGTCTTACCGGAGAGCACAGTTCTAGAAGGACATCACCTCCAGTCCAAGGAATCAGGAATATTGCTTGAAACAAGGTGACTCCTGTTACCTCTGATGTCATATACTTAAAGATCTCTATCATCTCTTCTGACTCACGTAGTTTGGATGTTGGTCTTTAACCCATGCCCAGCATACTTTGGTGGGAGTTCATAGCATCACTTCTTGCATTTGAGCCCATTTCCTGCAGTTGGGAGAGTCCCTGGGCAGAGAGAGCACATCTAGGGGCTTCTTCCTTGCTTCTTAGCAGTGCAGTAGAATGAGAATAACAGTAAATAGTAATACCTGCTCCTCTGCTTTCCTGGGCTGCCTGCAGACCACAAGAGAGCACAGGAAATTTCCACATGTCACTCAAGTATGAAGTATTGCCATTTATTCACTATGATTAGTATTAAAGTGCATCAGACTCCCAAGAAGCTTTGTCCTGGGAATGACGTTGCCTCAGTTGGATCCCGAGAATGAGAAGAGACAGACACGGTACATTCAGCATCTTTATTTGGGTTTTCCAATTATTTTATGAACATTATTGCTGCAGTTCTGAGTTGCACGCTCTAAACCTCGAGTCTGTCAGTGGAAGGATGTTAAAATGGAATGTAATCGAAGTTTTTAAGAAAATAGACACACATGGTTTAGAGCTCTTCCACATCTTATTTATTTATCTGCTTTTCAGTGTAAACCAAATCTTATTTCACAGAAGGCTTACAATGGGACATAAAGCATGACAAGATAGCATAAATTAAAAGTAAGGCAACATGAGATAGGAGGAAAATAACACATTGGAGCTGGTCACATGCTAGAAACTGCATTTCTTTACATCTGCTGCTTCCTGGTGGGTTACAGGCAGAGCCTGCAGCACCACAGCCACTGACAGAATAAGGAAATCTTGTCAGATGCACAGTTCACAATGTCCCTGAGATAAACACAAACCAATTGCTCCAGAAAATTCCAACTGTTGTTCACACAGAAGCCAGACAGGAATTGTTCCCAGGAGTCTTCATAAAGAAAACAGCATGTGATGTAGGGAACAGCATTTTCCTCCACAGTCTTACTGAGGGCACACAAGTGAGTTTCATAGGCTTGTTCCCATAAAGATGCTCCGAGTAAAAGCAACTTGGTGGGTGGTGGACGAGGGAGGAGGGTGGGTGGGCAGTGTGATATGGTGAGGTCCTCAGCGCTCTACCAGTCCATCTCCATCCTGGGAGATGTGTCTGGAGCGTAAATAGATTCAATAACTGTTTCTTCAAGGAAACCACCAGAAATGTCTCCCTCATCTATATTTCAGGAAATATTGGGAGGTAGATGGTTTACACTATGCTCTCTGGCAAAATACCTGCTTGGCTAGTTAAGTCCAGGCTTGTATTCAATAGTGTAGTTGGAAGTAGGTTAACATCTTTCTATAAAATATGAGACGCCCATCATGACACCCGCCACCCAAGAGACGATTGTAACCCTGATCTGAGACAGGCGGACTAAAGCAGTGGCAGATTTCTCACGAAATATTGCTTTGGATCTATTCCAGTGCTTAGAGGACCAGCCTGCAGCCTTGCCAAGGTTGTGTTCCATGTAACAGGGCTGGGGTGGCTCAGCCTGAGGATTTCCAAAGTGAATGAAATAGACACATTGTGGCCAAAAGCCCACAGGACACCTACAGCAGGTGTGCCTTTCAACAGTGCTATTTCTTGCTGCAGCTTCCAAGATAAGCTGACCAATCAATCACTAAGTCACCAAACTTGGAAAATTCTTTACCCACCAGTTTTAAGTCAGGGAAATAAAGGCAGTGACTTTATTCTCAGAATAGTATGTCAGTGGCCATTCTCTCTGGCTGTGGTTAGGGAGCAGTTGGTGAACTTACTGCTGGGAGTCATCCCTGTTGGCTGTGTTGTAGAGAATGCTTGCCTTCCTTTCTATAGCACAGGCCTCTACAGCCTACTTATCCTTACGTGCTTTCAGATCGTGAGTTATTGACATATACACACTAGTGTATATAAAATACATAACAAATAAGGACCTGCTATATAGCACAGGGAACTCTATTCAATACTCTGTAATGGCTTATATAGGAAAAGAATATAAAAAAAAGTGGATATATGTATATGTATAACTGGTTCACTTTACACCTGAAACTAATACATCGTAAGTAACTATACTTACATAACTATACTCCAATAAAAAATTAAAAAAAATAAATTAGAAAGAAAGACCACCCATACCCCTGGTTTGCACCCTCCTGAAAACTTGATATGCTCCTTAGAAGACCCTGTCTGCTGGTGCCAGCTTTCATGGAATTACAGTGCAAGTTTTGCATAACAAGCAACAGACAGGACCTATGCAGAAATGTGTATAGCTCAGCCTAGAACACATCCAGTCCTTCCGGGAAAGGGCAGATAAAGGTCGATAAAAGTTACAAACAAGCTCATCTTGTTGTGGGATGATTTCTTTTTGAGGTGCAGTGTGTAAACGCTGGGGTCTCCGGTGGGAGGCCCTCATTCATAACTTGCTGATTCCTTATGCGATGCCTTGGCCTGAGGAATGCAAACTTGTGATTTTTCAAGCAAGGAGACAGTGTGCACTGAGTGGAATGTCTAGTAAGCAAAGCAGCCTACAGTTTGGGGAGCCTCTTTGGAAAAAGGAAAAAAAAAAAGCACAATATTCAGGGTACAACTAGGTGGAACTGTAGTGACAGAATTATCAGTGTAGCACTGTGAAAACGTACATGGTACATCTTTTCTGGAAGATAATTTGACAGTAGCTGTCTAACACCTTTAAATGTACATATTCTTCCAGCAAGTAATTTTACTTTTGGGAATTTACCTAAGAAAATTACCAGAGACAGGGAAAAAATTTATGTGCAAATGTGTTCAATAGGATGAAAAACTGAAAACAACCTAAGTGTCCAGCAAAAGGGACTGATTTACATATGAAGTTATAGGAGTATATTTAATGCCATTTTCACAATATATGTTTAAGTGAAAATAGCAAGTTATAAAACAGTTAATATGCCCTATATATTAATTCTATATCAAAAAACAACCATGTGTATACACACATATTTACACAAATATATGCTGCATACGTGTATAAATATATGCATATAACACTATAAAACGTATATCAAGACACTTAATAACTGATTGTGAGTGTAGATTATGTATGCTTTTTATCTTCATCTTTATTTAATCTTTTCTGTTTCATCCAAATATTCTAAAATGAAGTAGGTAGCATATTAATAGAAAAAAGATGCTGTTAAAAAGGAGAAAAATGACCACTTTTCCCTAGGTACAGAGTATTGTAAGAATGGTAGGAGCCTTCACAAGGCACAGCAGAATTAGGGGTAGCTGTTCCCACGAATGGCAGCACTGGCCCCCACTGAGGATATGCGTAAAATTACCATCAGACGCCCTCACATCCTCTTCACCGCCACGAGATCCTGTTCACTAAGGTGGAGGTTTAGAAATACTTTTGTGTATCACCTGGTCTTTATGGAAGATTGTGGCCCGTGGAATCCATGCACTTCTCAGGGGCTCCAAGGCCTGCCCTGTCAGCCCCATGGCAAGGTTGACCGCCAGGTCTCCCTGCAAAGGATTCATTCCATCAGGAGTTTGTATAACAAATAACATTTGAAGAGTCTCAGAAATGAGGCCATGTGTCCAAAGCCTCTGCACAGATCTCAGTAGGGCAGCGTATGTGTTTAGACAAGTCACGGGCATTGTTACAGGGGGTAGACCCTAATCTGGCAGAAAAGGCTTCTGCCCTGGGAAGCCATCGGCACGCCGGCAGCCACACCAGGGCTGATGTGTTAAGCAGACGTGTCAGTCCCCTGCGGCAGATTCTTCCGGTAAACCTGGTTTCCTGCTCCCCGCAGGGCTACCGCTGGCTCCCAGGGCTATGAGTGTCCTGGAACCAGCTCCCCCTCCTGCCTGCCTGTCTACCAGGTGTCCCTTCCACGTGGGGCTTCTGCTGAAAACCTAGAGGTCACCCTACAGCTACACGCTAAGGAGAAATTAACGGTGATATGCAAAACAGCTGACATTTATTGAGTGGTTACACATATGATGTATTTAATTCTCATAACCAGTCTTTCAGGTAGATGCTATTTGTAGCCCGACTTTATAGACGAGGAGACTGAACCTTAAGGGGTAAATGAGTCCCACAGGGCAGAGGCACACAGGTTGTGAGCAGTGGAGACAGGATTTGAGTGTAGATCTGTGTCTATGTCTTGGGCTTATCCTTCCGTGCTAACGTCATAGTCCCGCCCACCTGTATCTCCCCTCCAGCCTTTCCTCCTATACAGATGGCTTCCTATTAAAAAAAATCATATATGTATCACATAGTTACACACCTCTCATTTTCCCTGAACTAGATACTTAAAGAGATTTGAGTCTCTCAAATCTCCAAACAAAATTCTAACACCCTTGGACTTTTTTCCAAATTTCTCCCTTCTAGTTGCCTTCTTACATCTCTTTTTCCCTTCCTGGCCACATTTCTTAAATGTGATGTCTACACTCTCAGTGTGGCTTTCTTTAACTCCTACCACTTCCCAGAAGTGGCTCTTGTGAAGGTCACCGGTGCTTTCCTTGTTGCTAAAGCTGGGGGGCGGGGTGGTAGGGGGTGCACCTCCTCTTCCCCCCCCCCCCCGCTTCATCATTATTATTATTCCTTATACTTGGCTCTTCTTTCAGCATTTGATGATGCTGACTGCTCCCTCCTTGAGAATCTTCTTGCCCTGTTGGTTCCATGGCATTATCTGTCAGCAGCTACGAAGGGTCTGAGTGTTTGCCTTATTTGCAAGCTAAGGAGTTAGCCTGCCTGTTGCACGGATGCTGGCAGGAGACACAGGACTCTTGGGTCAGAGACAAAGGACTGGATTACTCATCACCCAGGAGGCAGCACGAGCTTCATGTCTGCAGTAGTTTCCCTTGTCCCCCCAAGTCCTGTGGAGATAATGTGGGGGTGGATCCAGGTGGGGTTTACACACAGCAGATCTGTGTCATAGCTGCGGAGCCCCACGCTTAGGAAACCCCAATCTTTTTTTTTTTTTAAATTGATTTTTATTGACCAAAGTGACAAGTAAATCAGCAGGGAATTGTCTTTTTTTTTTTTTTTCTTTTTCACCTGCGTTGGGTCTTTGTTGCTGCGCGTGGGCTTTCTCTCGTTGTGGTGAGCAGGGGCGACTCTTCATTGCGGTACATGGGCTTCTCATTACGGTGGCTTCTCGTTGCGGAGCACAGACTCTAGGGTGTGTGGGCTTCAGTGGTTGTGGCTCGTGGGCTCAGTAGTTGTGGCGCATGGGCTTAGTTGCTCCACAGCATATGGGATCTCCCTGGACCAGGGATGGAACCCGTGTCCCCTGCATTGGCAGGTGGATTCTTGACCACTGCGCCACCAGAGAAGTCCCGGAAACCCTGATCTTTTATCATTACCTTTAACTGAGATATAATTTGCAAACCATAAAGTTCAGTAAGTCTAGTGGGTTTTCGTGTATGTACAGAGTCATGGCACCGTCACCACATGCTCTGTCTTTCCTTCTTTTCACCTGTAGGGACCCCCAGACTAAGAAACAGCTCCTTTAGGATGACCCAGGGGAGGGAAGTGTAGCTGGGCTTTGGATCTGCACAGGGTTGCAGTCTCTCAGATTCATCTGCAGCTAATGCGTGGACCTCATCCTCCTCTATCCTGGGCAACTCCTCTATCAGGACCGTAGGCAACTCTGACCTGGAAATGTCCCCTCACACATGTCGTCTCTCCTCCTTTACTTTCTTATATCTTGTCTTCCTGTCTTCCCTCAGCCCATCCCCCATTTGTGGGCTACGGGATTTGATCCAGCTCACTCGAGCCCCAGCACGCGGGGAGAGAGAGTGGCGGGCGAGGCAGCCCTGCTTCTCGCCCTCTTGGAACTTTCCTTTCGGCAGTGGAGATGGACATTAAGCAGCCAGTCACAGAGTTAAATATTTCATCACACATGACTAGGCTCCTGGGGAGGGGAATGGGTGTGCTGAAGAGGTAGGGAGTAGGGAGCGTGGGGAAGATTAACAGTCTCAGAGAAGTGCCCTGGGAAGAAGTGGCCTGTGAGCAGAGTTCGGAGAGGTGAACTGGAAATAGTCAAAGGGCCATTGGGCCACACAGGGTGATGGGACGTGTGCACGCCCTTCACCACCTGCTCATCCTCTTTGCTCAGGGCTGACGGCTCCCCGTGGGGCTCATGCCAGGACCCTCCTGATGCTGCAGGAACTCCGAACCCAGAAAGCAGCCTTAGTGGGCAGTCAGCCGTGCATGCAGTGGGCCCTTGGGAGGTCTGCACAGCTAATCAAAAATGATTTATGTCCACTTCTATTCCTTTTAACTTTTAATAAAGAATAATCAAAAGCTATTCTTTAGAGATTGGCAAAGAGGTACAAATATGGTCTTCAGAGAATCAGTGGGCCAGATTTTAGCAAGTTTCCCAATGTCATGCCATTGAAGCAGTATGACTAGAGATGAAAAGAATATTCATTGTGAATGAATTGTGGAAATTTCACCTAAATATTTTCTAGCCAGGAGATTTCTGGAGCAATTAGAATGATTTTCAACTGGAAATGCTGGCCTAGTTTTACGTGTGTGTGTGTGTGTGTGTGTGCGCGCGCGCGTGCGTGCGTGCCTGCGTGCTAGGAGCTCAAATCAGTACACGGAAGGTTTCCAGGACCCACGTGTTGGAATATCTCCTGTAAAACAGGCGTAATGTCAGTTGCACACAGTTTCCTTTTATTAAAGACAGTAATGTTTCTACTTCTGCTGATTATAAATCAATTGCAAGCCTGCATGCACTCCCTGAAATAATGACAGCCGTTTTTGCAGGCTGCGTCTTATCTCTTTGTGAAGGGAATAATGTCCTGACACAGTAGCAGAGAGGATGGGGAATTGCAGAATGGCGAGGCCATTATAGATACCTTGATAGCTAATCAGGTAATATGAAAACAGCAGACTCCATGGCATCCAGTGCTTCTCTTGTCTTGCTTTCTAGATAGCTCCTTAAGATAGAGAGGTTTTTGCCCGGCGGTGGAAGGTTGTGCATATGCCAGGGTCAGAAATATTAAAGTGTGGGCATTTGCAGCCCCTGCTCTTGCAAATATTGTCTGCTCTCAAACCAAGCTGGCTTATTCCACATAACACAAAACAAGCTAAGGGGAGGTGGGATTTGAGTTGTTTTAAAAGAGAGAGATAAGCAGATGAAAAAGAAAGAGGGAAGAGAGATTTCAAAGGGAACTGCTACCATGATGAGTGAGGAAGACATGGGTGTAAAATGGGATTAAGCAGGACCACCGATTAGGCTTTCAGCTTCGAACACATGTGCCCCCCTGGGTGGATGGATTGGAAAAAGTTCACCCTCTGGGCATGTGCAGCCCCAAGGCATACAGCCTGGCAGGCAGACAGAGCCTTTGGGCAAAGACAACAGATAGCCATCCTCCAAGTGGGTTTGGTCAGCCTGTGGTCAGGACTCCTGCTTTGCCAACAGTACAGGGGCTGGATTTGGTGCCACACCCTTGGCCCGTGGCTGGGTATCCTTGATGTGGTGACCAATCACTCAACCTCCTGGATTTGTGGAATGGTTTTAAGGAATGTTTAAATGGCCTGGCTTTAAGGAATGTTTCATTCGTGTGTCTGGTGATATTATTTGGCCCCTTGCTTCCCACTGAGGGACTTAAGATGACATTAGCCTTCAAATCTTGGAGACGGAGGACAAAGCCAGCAGCATCAGCGTCCCTCTGGAACTTGTTAGAAATGCAGCTTGTCTAGGCTCACCCCTGACCTGCTGAGTCACCCTGGAGGTGTCCTTATGCATGCTAAGGTTGGAGAGCCACTGCTTTAGACTAATGGAATTGTCTCACCCAAGCCTAATAGCCCATTGGATATGACACCCCTTCCTAATATATTCAGAAAGTCCGTTAGCCAGGAGTGCAGGAAGATACTTTGCCTCTCCTTACATAGATATTTCTGACTTCGAGACCCTCTCCCCCTCCTGAGGTTTCTAGAAAGCTAGGCATCTCTCACATCAGTTTCCAAACTATTTTCTGTGGGGCAGTCATTTCCTGCAAGATGGCGTTTGATGTTCTTTGAACAAGCGAAGTGAGTTTTGGGAACACTGCACACTCTGCCCTCCTCACATGGAGTCACAGGGTAACTGTGCACTGTCCTGTACTGGCTGGTAGCTGGGCGATGTGATGAAGGCCTCAGTGTCTGGAATCAGATTACCTGGGTCCACGTCCTAACTCCATCACTCAGCAACGTCATGTAAGGGTTTGCTCCTCCTCCTCCGGTTCATGGACAAGCGTCAGGGACAAGACATGGGAGCTTGCTGGAAATGAAGGCTGTCAGGTCCCACCACAGACTCAGGGAATCAGAGTCTGCATTTTTTAACGAGATTCGCTAGGTGATTTGTATGCACATTAATTTGAGAGGTACTATTCTAAAGCATGTTGCTTGACCTCTCTCTGCCTCAGTTTCCTCATTTGAAAAACAGGAATAGTCTTAGGACCTATCTCATGCCTTATCATTCATCAGCATCACCTGGAGGGTGGCCTGGCTTCCCCTGTAGAGCTCCTGATGTATTAGGTCCAGAGCGGGCCAGGAAATTTGCGTTTCTAACACGTTTCCAGGGGATGCTAATGCAGTGGGTCTGGGGACCACACTTTGAGAACCACTGCTCTCGATTATTCTAAGAGCATCGCTCACCCCCTGCTGACCGCGTTTTCCTCCTTGAAGGATGCTGTTTCAATACTCAACTTTATGTTTATGTTTTGCCCTTTTTGCTGTTTTGTTGGAATCTTAACATCAGCCTATACATTCTTCTGGGCAGAAATTATACCTTCCACACTCTCTCACTTTCTGTTTTGTTAAGTAATGAGTACATTTCCAGTGCGATTAATAATAGAATAAGGAAAGGGGAAAAGACAACTCAGACTACCAACCCCAGTAAACAGCCTCCACAAATGGATGTCAGCCCTGGGATTCTCATTAAAACAAACATTTCTCACAGGTTCCCAGGTGATGTTGTTGCTGCTAGTCTGGGACCCACCATTTGAGAAGTACTTTCCTAGGGATTTTGGAAGGATTAAGTGGATTCTATCACGTAGGTCAGTTCACACAGTGCCCAGCACAGACTGAGCACTTGGATATGTTTGTTGATGTGACTTTTAGTTAATAAATGCTCAGACAAATCCCATTACTTTGAACAAAATATTTATCAAACTCAGTTATGGAACTTTATTCGCAGGGGATGTATTGACTTTTTAAAAATTTTTTAATTTATTTTTTGGCTCTGTTGGGTCTTCGTTGCTCTGTGCAGGCTTTCTCTAGTTGCAGTGAGCAGGGGCTACTCTTCCTTGCAGTGCACAGACTTCTCATTGCAGTGGCTTCTCTTGTTGCAGGGCATGGGCTCTAGGCCCGCGGGCTTCAGTAGTTGTGGCATGCAGGCTCAATAGTTGTGGCTCCAGGGCTCTAAAGCACAGGCTCAGTAGTTGGGGTGCACGGGCTTAGTTGCTCCACGGTATGTGGGGTCTTCCCGGATCAGGGCTCGAACCCATGTCCCCTGCACTGGCAGGCAGATTCTTAACCACTGCGCCACCAGGGAAGTCCCTATACTGACTCTTCAGAGGAAGCAGTGACTTATTGCAGGGGTGCTAGAGCTTCCCATGTTGTCAGCGATCTGTGGAGATCAGTTCCCAGCACCTGCTTTTTTAAAACACAGATTCAGGAGCAGACAGCCGGCGAATCTCAAGGCAGTGGCTCATGGGCTTTCAGGAGCTCCTATGTAGAATATACTGGAGGAGGAGGCAGAGATAGAAAGGCTCTGTGTAGAATGGATCAAAGTGTCCTTTATGAGCCAGTGCCCCAAACCACAGGGCACTGTGCATGTTAGCTGCTGAAGGCTCACAAATTCTCCTTCCCCAGAGAACTGTGCTCTTGGTCAAATGGGAACCATTTCTTCCTCCCCCATCTGGCCATGACCGATGGCGTACGGAAGTTGGCTCCTTGCCTGCTGGTGGGATTGACTCTGGTACACTTCTTGCTCTGCAGCTCTGTGGAATCAGGCTGAAGCCAGACCTCAGTTTCCAGAACATCCTTGCTGGGCTTCTTTCCTGACCCTGTCCTTCATCCCCTTTCTTCTGAGAGTACTCAATAAATCACCAGGTCTCAGACTCTGCTTCCTTCCGGAGACCCCAACCTAGGACACCCTTTTGAGTGGCCACCAGGAAATTTAGTCGAATGATTCATCTACTCAGAGGGGCTAGAAGATGATTCATTTTAGAACAACAGACATAGCTCTGAAAAACTTGCCACAGGAAGAAAGGAAGTATGCCTGGAACTTTCAGGGGAAGGATGTACTTACAGATGAAAAATATTGCAGGAGCCAAAAGAAAATTTCCAGCAAGCCAAAGTGGTGACATGGGCCTGAGGGTTTGATGGAGTTTTCCCCAGGCTTCTGTGTGCATCACCTGTGTCATGCTCCACTCTGACTTGTCCCAGGACTTTGACTTCCCTTCACTGCCCTGTTCCTGTTTCCTAGCATCCTAGCATCTGCATCCCTGTGCACATACAGGGCACCTGATGTCATGGCTGGACAGCTTCACTCTCCCACCTTGTCTCTGGGCTGTGGTCCACTTCAGGCTGCTGGCATCCCCCCTGTGCCCCCCTCCCGTGCCCACTCAAACCTGCTCATTGCCTGTGGGCTTGGGTTTCTGAGTCTTTTCCTGCTTCATGAAACCTCCCCTTGTTTTCTTCCCTTGCATTTTCTCTTTTGCCTCTGTCTGGGGCTGAGACAGTGGCTGGCACCTGTGCTTCTTACTCATTCTCTCTGCTTAAACCCCTTCTCCGTGTTGCCACAGCATTCTGGTATCTGAGCCTCTTACCATCCCTGGTCTTCTAGAATCCCTCCTGATCTCTGCTTCTGGGCTCCTTGGTGACTGCTCAGTTGCCTTAACCTTGAGCACCTGCTTGCCCTTGCATCTGGGCTCATCTCCCTGAACTTAACCTCCATTTCTCCTTGCCCTGGTCCATCACAGAGCTATTTCCTATCGTGACTCTGGGCCCTCCTGCTCATCCCTGTCCTGGTGTTGCCTGCTCCCAATATGACAAGTGTGATTATCAAAAGGCCTATTTTCCAGAGATTTTGTAAGACAACCTGCAATTTCCTATCCTTCCATGGGAGAAAGCCTGGTGGTTCGGAAGCTAAACAGAAACATGTAAATTGTTCCACGGGGCGCACTGAATCCTCTCTGGTTCTGCTGGAATCTGACATCATTAAGAAGAAAAGTTAAATCATACTGGAGGAGACACCAAAATAAAATTTAAACGTGAAAAATTATGAAAAAGTAATATTTTGCACTTAATCAGTCCTTTGCTGTTTGTGTTAATTCCTTATTGCTGATGTAACACGTTCTGCAAACTTAGTGGCTTAAAACAATGCAGGTTTATTACTTTACAGTTGCGGAGATCAGAAGTTAGAAATGGGTCTTACTGGGCTAAAATCACAGTGTCGGCCAGGCTGTGCTCCTCTGTAGTCTCTGGGGAGAATCTCTTCCCTTGCCTTTTCCAGTTTCTGGAGGCCGCCCTGCATTTCTTGGCTCGCAGGTCCTTCCTCCATCTTGAAGCCATCAATCACGTCACTCTGACCTCTGTTTCTGTCACCATATCTCCTTCTCTGACTCTGACCATCCGGCCTTCCTATTCTGCGTGTGAGTCTTCTTGTTTAATTCAGGATCTCTCTCCATCTCAACATCCTAATCACATCTTCAGAGTCCCTTTTGCCATGTAATGTGATGTATTCACAGGGTCCAGGGATTAGGATGTAGACATCTTTGAAGAGCTGATGTCCAGTTTATGCCACTTCACCTGGCTATTTTTATGGTTAATTTAGAGAACTCCACTAACACTAGAATATGTCTTCATGTGTTAAATGTTTTACATGCCTTCTCATTTACTCGTCACAATAACTCCATAAAGTAAGCACCAGTATCAAATCCATTATTTAAATGAGGAACCGAAGCCCAGAGAAATGAAAGTGCCTGCCTGAGCTTGCACAAATGGTATTTGCTTGCATTTGTTTTCCTATCAGTTATTGTAACTTGCTACTGTGAAAAAGGGCCTTATTCAAACTCAGAATATTACATCTAAGGTTCAGGATGGTAAAGACAAAAATCCTGTGCTAGAAATGTTGATTCCAGAAATGTTTAGGAAGTCGGGAGGTTTCAGGGCGCGGTGCTGGAGATGAAAAGAGCGAAGTCTTGCCCTCAGGGAGCTCGCAGTCTGCAGCAGGAAACACTTGTAGGAAAAAAATGCGTGGGAAGTTTGCACCATGCATAAGAGTGAGGAGCTTCTAGAAGGTGGTGTGACTGTCAGGGGCACTTACTGAAGATGCTAATGAGCTGAACCTTGATGTTTAGTGGAGAACAAGTATCTCCAGGGAGATAGGAGGCTCCAGGCAGAGGAAGAAGCATATGACAAGGAGGAGAGGTGTTGAAAAACCCCCATGCACACTCTACCCAGAGGGACAGATTGGTCCCTGTAGTGGCAGGGGGGCTCTCAGAGCCTGTAGGTGGGGTAGCAGGACACCAGCTTCTTATCACATCATGGGCTGTGTTTTCACTAACATACCTGAGTCTGCATTTGGGAAAACCCTGTGGCTTTTGCTTAAGAGATGAAGGAAAATGGGACGAAGGTTGAGTGACCAAGTGCCAACCCCAAATGCAGATAAGCAAGGAGCCAAGGTGTTTGGAAGGAGCTGTGCCCTTTCCTCCTATGGCCAGGCATCCTCCCTCTTGAATCAGCTGAGTAGCAAAGTTTATTCTTGAATCAGATCACTTGCAGAAATCAGCCATGGTGATTTCCTTATTATGGAAAGTCATGGACCACAGGGGTGTGGGGATGGATGGAACTTCCGTGCTGGGGTCACTCAGGAGCATGTGATAATATGATTTCTCCCTTCTGTTCTCTGTTCTTCAGCAATGGAATGGCAGGGACACGGCTCTCATGGTCACCCGCGTGGTCAACCACAGGCGCTTCTCAGCGACAGTCAGTGTGGCGGACACTACGCAGCGGAGTGTGAGCAAGTACCGCTGTGTGATCCGCTCTGACGGTGGCTCTGGTGTGTCCAACTATGCTGAGCTGATCGTGAAAGGTGAGTGTCACCATCTGTGCCTCTACCCAGGTGGTTGATTTCACAGGGATCCCTTGGCCCCATCCTTGCACGGTGCAAGGAGTTAAGACTCCCTCGTTTTCTTATCTGCTGCTCCTCCACCCATTCCATAGACTGAAGCAGTTTCCAATTCTCCCCATCAACACACATCAAAAAATAGAGGAAGTTATTGTAAAATCATGCAGTATTGCATTGTCATTCAAAGTTGAGTCGTACACGTAGGATCTGTATATGCAAGCATATGGGATGCATAACATAGAAGATATCCCTAAATTTGACTTTGTTCTGCATTTAAAGTTAGAGTGAGCCAATGTCCTTGTGCTTTGGTGGCAATCTATTACAGTTGATTAGAGAGTATAATTGTTTCTGGGGGATTTTTTATTGAAAACTCCGTATAATGACAATATTTTAGAAGGACTTTTGAAATATATAACCCCCCACCCCACTGGCTTTGATTCAATTTTTTTCAGTTTTCTTGTTTTTGTTCACCTTGAGGTATCGTTGGCATGTTTTTCCATTAAAATATGCACATTGTTCCTTTTCTGCTTCTTTCAAGGAGCTGAATGTTCTATTCATTTTTGAAAGACTGTATCATCTTTGCTACAGTGCTTAATGGGTGTATGCTATTTCAAGTGAATCATCCTGTTTTAAAAAATCTCTGTCATCATTTAGGTAATTCCAGGTGTTTTTGTTTTTGTTTTATCTTTCCTTTGTGCATGCAGTAATTAACACCTCAATTGGGTTCTTCTGAAGAGAATATTTTTATTCTACTAAACCAGATTATTTCCTTGGATAAACTCCCTAGGGGTAGAGTTGGTAGGCCAAAGAATATGAGCATCTTTATGGATTTTTCTTTGTGTTGCAATATTGCTTTTGCAAAAAAAAAAAAAAAAAAAAAGTCTGACAGCTTACACTGGAAAACAGCGGTGGTGTATGGATGTTCTCATTTTCCAGTGCTATGTTCGCCGATTACAATTTTAATATAACATAATTTAGTGAATGAAATAATGAAGCTGTTCATCTTAATGCTAGCTGTAGGATGATACTCAGTGTGTTTGAAGGTAAAAGCCTCGCTCCACCCCCCAGAAGGCTTATGAGTTGGTTCCCTTGGTCAAAGGATTGATTGATGTGAAACCTTGACCTCTCTTTGGCTCCCCATGTCATGGTAACCTTGCCTGGACTAGTCAGCAGTCTGGGATTCTCCCTCCTGTGCTGTCCTGACTCCAGATGGATATTCACGCGCTGCCCATTTGTCATTCATCAGATCTCAGCTTGACTGTCATCATGCCATCTTCTCTGAGGGAATTACCCCCCCTGACCCCCCCCCCCACCCCCACAGTTCTGGCAGTCACATTCTATCCCATCACCTTGTCTCTTTTTCACTCGTCACGTTTCCAAATTACATATTTTTCTTCATTTACTTGGCAGTTTTTCGTCTTCCCCTTTAAAATATGAGCTCTGTGGGATTTGGGGCATCTTCCATTTGGTTCCTGGTTCACACTCCGTCCCCTGAGTTTAGTGGAGTGCCTGGCATGAACCATCTGAGATTACCAGCGTTTGACGGTTTTAACCTGCAACGGTCAGTCATTTCACAAGGCTCAACCTTAAAATATTTGCTGAACGGCGGATAAGTGAATGAATTACTGGCTTCAGCAGGAATTCATTTCTTCACTATAATTCTATGAACACTTAAGCTGAAGGTCAACTTAAAAATTGGGTAGTTACGAACAGAACAACTAACAGGAAAAAAAAAATCATCTTTAAAGTAGTTTACATTGAGTGCCATTATATATAAAAGAAGCCATCATTTTGATCCCATTAAGTTCATATCTTGGCTTTTTGGTGCCATCAGATGTATTCGTACGATAAAGTGGCCTTTGCAGTTCTTTCAGATAGTCAGCGAATATGTAGCTCCTGACCTGTGACCGCCCCACCCTGAGCATGGACTGTGTTTTCTCCTGCTGTCCCCAGTCTCACCAGCACCTTGCCCCTGCCTGGCACAGAGCTGGTAATGACTGCATTGGATGAAGGACTATGGGGCTAGTGTGGGGCTCTGAACTTTTCACATGCAGACAAATTCAACCAGGAAATTCTCAATGTAGTCTTTCCTTATGTCCCCAGGTGTGGAGGAGGAGGTGTGGGAAGCCAAATCTAGAGGCCTCTGGGACAGAGGATGTGATTTCCATGGTGAAGCATCATGGCCTTCATTTGGAGGGGTGGCCAGGGTGTCCTGGGACTGTGGTTTACCCTTTGCTGGCTGTGTGTCCTGGGCCAGAGTTCAGCCTGGAGGGAGAAGTGCCCTGACCAGGTTTGTCAGTACGATCCAGGAGTATCACTGCTCTGTCTCCTCGCCGGCAGCCATCCCTGCTCTATTGTAAGGGATGCCCTGGACGGCCTCCTTCAGAGGTTTCCTTCACGGTGGGTGATGGTGGGTTTGTGCTTCTGGTAACTGGGTCCAGTTTTCTTATACCTTATTGAAATCCTTTATTGAATATCACATTTTTTAGTACCCATTTCCCCCACCCCACCCCACTGTAATGTTTTCCTTTTTACACTTGGTGGTAAGCTCAAAGCTGGATCCCTTGAATGTACAAGTCCCTTCATGTTTGCGATCTCATTTAATCCTGATTGTGGCTCTGGATCTTGGTTTTATTTTAGTTCATTTTATGGCTGTGAGAACAGCCAGAGCCAGGTTGAGAAATAGACACAGGTCCTTAGGGGCAGAGCTGGGCTTGGACCGGGGGCTGGATCATGCTATTTCAGCCACACCTGGAGGGCCTGAGGATTGTGGCCTTGTCAGCACCTGGTAGCATGATGTCATGAACAGTGTTGAAAGTGTCCAGACAGCAGACAGGGTTCATGATAGAGGTCCCCTGACCTGTTGCTAACTTGCCTTTTTAACTCATGCGTCACCCTCCCACAGCTCCCCACCTTTCTGGAGTGGGGTACTAACTGCCAGATGCCTGGAGAAGTGGATTTACCCCTTCCCTGCACACACACGCACACATGCACACGCGCACACGTGCACACATGCACACGTGCACACGTGCACACACGCACACATGCACACACGCACACATGCACACACGCACACACACATAAAAAGCTAATGGTACTTAAGCCAAACAAGACAATGAAAGACAGGACACCCAGAGGCAGCGGCATCCAATGGAAGCCTGTCACCCTGGACTGTGTGGCCAGGAACCCACTTGAAGGCAGCAGCCCAGTGCATCGAGGGGAAAGTGTGTTATGAAGAATGACTTACATCTTGGAGCCCCTTGCTGTGGCTAAACCAGAATGCTTAGATACTCTAATACTGAAGTATTTGTGCTTGTTAAGAACAAACAACAAAAAAAGGGAAAAAATAGAAATCTACGTTCTTTCAGGGAAGGGAGAAAATACAAAACTATTCTCAAGGGCTAAGTGCTCTCCTAGAGGATGGGGCTGCTCCCCACGTTGAATTTGCTATTCCTGGTTTACACATCACACAGATGATGTGGGCCGAGGGGCAGGGAGCTGCCAGACCCTGGAGCGTCACAGGAAGACCATCCCAGGGCAGCATTTTTTCCAGGTTTTCTCTGTTTAGTTCCAATTCAGAGACAGGAAAGAATCCGGGAGCTGAGATGCCCGGGTTTGAAACTTGGTCCCATCTCATCCTAGCTCTGTGACCTTGAACGTCAATCTCTCCCAGCTTCAGCTGGGTCCTCTGGGGATGGAGGTGTAGCATTACCTCTCTCAGGGGTGTGTGTCCCGAGGATTACATGAGACTGTGGGTGTACGAGTTCTTAGAACAGTGCCTGGCACACTGACCGATAAGTGTACGTTAAGTGAAATAAATAACTGGAGGTGGGTGGGGTTTCCCAGGTTAAAAACTAAAAGGTGGTGAAGGCCTGAGAGGGTGGGTAGGTGGGCAGGACACCTGGCCCAGGTGCGGATGTGACTGCTATCTGTGTGGCCCTGGAGGGATCCGTTAAGGCCTCCTCTGCGTGGGGGACTGGGGCTTTCCCCCATGTGCTGAGCATACAGAAAGGGAGGGAGAAATGTAAAAGTGGGTGGCCAGCATGTGGGCTTGGGAACATTTGGGTCCTGAGGTCCATGCTAGGTTAGACTCCCCAGGTGCCCTTCTGTATCTACCACTGGTGAGCCAGGAATCTGGCCCAAAAGAAAAGTAACTGGTTCTGCTTGTGCTCAGCCACCTGACCACACGCCCCGCCCCCCGCCTGGCCTCATTCATTCAGAACTCGGGCATGCAGGGATTGGGAGGACACAGGACCCCTCAGCACCCAAGGGTGCCAGGAGCTGGAGGCCCCTCTGGTGGCATCTGTGGCAGGTGCTTGTGCTGGGCCAAGCCGTGGAGGGTGAGGCCCAGACTGGGTCTCTGTCTTTCCCTGAGCAGGTGTGTTTATGGCTGGCTGGCTTGTGGCTCACGTACTATCCCGGGATTGTGAGCATCGGTGCTTCGGAAGACGTCACCTCATTTGAGTGTAGGTAATATCAGATTCTCAGGGCGCCACACGGATCAAAATGAAAGCAAATCGGAATGACTTAATTCTGAAGAGCTGTTTATTGAGTTGTGATAATGTGCCTGGGTATACATTAGATTACTCTGTAATTGAGGTTTCACTCAATTGACAATTCGGCCCCTCAACCTACCTGTTCCAGACCAGTGCTCATAAATGTACCAATTCTCTCCCTGTTTCTGGGTTTCTTAACGTCTTCGATTTCAAAGTGTTTTAGCTTATAAATAAACTAAAGGATATAGGTGTCTTCAAAAATGCAGATGTGGTCTTTTATGAAAATTTTCTAACTCATCAAAAATGTGTTTTTGGTGGTGATTTTTAAATTTGTCTTCTAACTCCATCTCACAACCTACTATGGGTTCAGAACCTTCGTATCAATATGCAGATTAGTGTCTAGAAGAAATCCAGTACGGGTGCTGAGAGTCAGATGTTCTGATTTAAGTACTGATGTGACTTCCTATCAAGGCAGCTAGGTAGGGTCAAGAGTATGGATTTGGGATGTAAACATCCCAAGTTTCAGTCTCAGTCCTGGCCCCAGCTATCTGTTTCTTTCGGCAAATTATATATTCACTCTGAGCCTCAGTTTTCTCATCAGTTCAATGGGGGTAAATACAGCTAATTAGATCCTTATGAGAGGGAGACAATATATGTATAGATCTTAGTACAAAGTAGACACCCACCCAGCTATAGCTGTAACTATCAATAAGTATATATTACTATTATTAAGGACATATTGACCAAATACATTGTCCCTTTTTCTTTGTTCTGCTTCTTGTACTATGGAAATTTAAACTTAGTCATCTTCAGGTCTCTTGCCTCTGGTATGGGATTGGGGTCATCAAATACAGCCCACTAGTCCGCGTTGGTTACACAAATGCTTTACTTACATTGCACTGTCTTTTTTTCTTTCAACATTTTGTTCCAATATTTAAATGCCTCATGAAGTTGTATCGACTTGGCCACACTGAGCCTGCATTCTGGGGTGGCAGTAGTGGGCTGGTGTGGCTGCCCTGTTCTGGGGCATGTGCTCCACAGCTCACCCCTGTCCTCACTTGGCCCATTTTGCTCATCACTAGTCTGGTTCCTATAGGCCTTTGAGTTTACAGCCTTTGGTTTAAAGATTGCATGGCTGGAGTAGTTGACTTGTTCTTATATGCATTTGTTTAAGTTTGCTGAGCCTCAACTATGTGTCAGGTAGTGTGATAAGCTCACTGTCTAGTGGGATGAATTGTGCAAATCTATAATGCATGGTCATCTAGTTGTGTTGGGCACCTGCTCTACTCTCTTACTAATCCTATCCATAGCCCTGTGATACAGGTATCGTAGCATCCCCCTTTTACAGATGAGGGCATGGAGGATCAGAGACGTTAGGCAATCATGCCAAGGTTGCACAGCTTACATGTGGCAGAGCCGGGATTCCAGCCCATGCCTGCCTGTGCCTCAGCTCATGCTCTTTCTTCTATACCACGTTTCTTACAAAGTCCAATATGGGAGGCCCTGTAATCAGGTGTGAGCTGAGGAAATACAAAGGATGGAACAACTAACATAATTTGGGAAAGCATCTGCAGCCTTCCGAGGTGACCAAGGCTGCTGGTCCCCGTCCCGTCAGTGAGAGCAGCCCAGGAGGACAGCTGCATGCCAGGAGAAGAGGCAAAGCCAGGAACCACTCTGAGCATTCAGTTTGGGCAGCACCTGGAACACTGCAAAGGTGCCGTCAGAATCGTTGCTGTTCTCTGCCAGCCTTCAGAGGCAGAGAGGAGCTGGCGGCTGTTTGGTCCAGCAGTCAGAGAATCTGGCCTCTGTCCTGTAAACTCCACTTCCTAAGCTTGCCTGGAGCCCCACCGTCCTCACCACCTCTCCTGTCCACACCCTAGACCTGGACGTGGCAAACCTTTCCTGCACAGGGCAGGATTGTCAACATTTTCAGCTTTATGGGCCACTTGGGCTCTGTTTTAACAACTCAACTCTGCTCTTGTAGCAAAAGCAGCCCTAGAAAAGATGTCAGTGAATGAGTGTGGCTGTGTGGCAATCAAACTTTATTTACACAAGCAGGCACAGAGCTGGATTTGGCTCTTGGGACACAGTTTGTCGATCACTGCTCAGGACCACCCCTCCTCTCTTTGCAAATGGATGACTCTGCCAGCCTCCTCCCTGCTCCACACCTGCAATACTGAGGTCTGTTCTCTAGGCAGCAGCCTCAGCGATAGTTTGAAAACAAGTTACATCGTGGCATGTCCTTACCTAAAAGCCTCCACTGGCTCCTCTCTTCTCTTATCCTCAGAATAAAATCCAAACTTCTTAACAGTCTCTAGATCTGGCCCCTCTTTGTCTTTGATTTCTGCCTCCCCCGGTCCCATATTTTTCCTTTCATTCCCTTCTCTGGCCACACCGGTCCATTTCCTCTTCCTTGAACCCCAGCAAGTAAGTCTGACCTTAGGATCTTTGCACTTGCTCCTCTCTCTTTGCCCGAAATGCTTTTCTTCCAGACGATTATGTGGCTCATTGGTTTTGTTCGCTGTGGTCTCTGCTCAGGCATCAGCTCCTCAGAGAGCCTCCCCTGACCCCGCTTCCTCTTGTGACTGTACCATTGTACTCGGCTGTGGTTTTCTTCCCAGCTCTTACCACTGCCGGCCACGGCCATTCACATCCGTGTGTTACACACACTCTTGAAGGGAGAAGCTCTGTAGGTCTTGTTTCCTGCTGGATCCTCAGCACCTAGCACAGCACGTGGAGTGTAGGAGCTGCTCACACATTTGTTGTACCCAGTGGGGATTCTCAGACCCCTACTTCACAAGCAGGCGGTGGCATTGCAGACCGCTCACCATTCCTTCCCTTCCCAAGGTTCTCAGTATTGTTTGAACTGTAGTTTGCCTCCTACCTCTGAGGAAGTTCCATGTCCTTTATGGTTGCTTCTTTTTTATCTTTTCCTTTAAGTGTGTTTTTTCCCTTATTCTTTTCTTCCCAGTTATAGAAGCTGTAAGATTTTTAATTCCCTGTGTCCCTCCTATGGCCTCCCTTTGTCCTACTTTGGTTACAATTTTGGGGTCTCTTGTTGACCTGCCCGGGTCATACTACTTATCCAGTCTACTGTGTGGCCATTATGATGGTCATTTTAGAAGCTTCTGGGCCTTCTTTACTGGCTGTCAAGAGAAGCCTTGCCTCAAGGTGAGCCTCCTGTATTTCTCCCAAGTCCTGCCTACTGGTGTATACCTGCATCAACCTGTGTCTACACGTTTAACACCTCTTCATCTCAGACTTACCTGCTTCCTCCCTCCACCCCATGTCTGACCTTAGCTTTCCTGGAAGATGCTATTTCAGAGAAACCTCAGCATCTTCATCTTCTCTCCAGCATTCCTTCTCTGTAGGAAAAACATCCTGATGCTCTTATTTTTTGTCTTTCTTCAGTCATAACTTTTCTTAATGGGTTGCATCATTTTTTTTTTTTTAACCACAACTGCTATTGGGACACACGCATAGAATGCAAATGGTGTAAGTCTTGGGTTCAAATCCCGGTTCTGGCTTGTATTAGCTATGTGAATTCAGAACATCATTCCATGACTCCTTAATTATAAAATGGAGCAAGAGAGCAGCTTCTCTAGGTTTGGGGAAGGGTCATGGCTTTGCTTATCCTTTGTGGACTAACTGCCTATGTGCTTTTGCTTCTCTCCTCGTCCTCCATCCTCCCCACTTGACAGCTGCCAGTCTTAGCCCCTGACTCCCTCACTCTTGGATGACGTTAGTTTTCCAGGGGAAGAGAGAAAGGACAGATGGGAGGAAAGTGGGAAACTTAACTTGAACATATGTGCATTGGGGGGCGGGGGTGAACGGAGAGATATCTCTGTATGTTGTATTCTATATGGGCACCAAAACCAGCTTATTTTTAAAAAAGCGTAAATGTGGATAAATAAAACCTGACAAGTATTGGTTTCCTTGAATTATTCTGACTACTTCATTGGCTGCATGCTGATGGGTTGCATTAACACTTTTAGCACATTTGGAAATTAAATGACACGGCAACTGCATTAAACCTTCATTCACTTGGAACATTACCCTCCTGTGTTCAAATGGAAGAATTATCTGGGGTATGGAATGAGCTGCAAGGTCTGTATTCAGCTAACATTTGTGGACGATTTACTGCATGCCAAACACTGTCCTGGATAGTTCACATGAGGTTCTACTTAATTCTCACCTGTTGCCATGTTTCAGTTGAGGGTGCTGGAGCCTGATCACCCAGCCTACTTAGAGTCTCACAGCCCAAGGTCTGTCCTAGTCCTGTTGTAATTACGACTTTTTTTCTGACCCTCCTCATGCTAATTTTCAATAGTGTTCTATCCTGTGGCAAATTTACATGGAATAGTGTTTCTGAGGACCTAAGTTTCCGGCTCAGTTGGACTCAGTGGAACTGTGGGCTCCAGATTTGGAAAGGATGCTCTAGATCATTGCCTCTGCCCTCTCACTGGTGCCTAATATGCCTATGAAATGTGACAGCCTCTGTCTAGACCTTGGTTCTTAGCTGAGGGTGATTTCATCTCCCAGGAGACTTTTGGCAATGTCCTGAGACATTTTTAATTGTCACACCTGGGAAGGGAGTGCCAACATCCAGTGGGTGGAGGCCAGAGATGCTGCTCAACTTCTACAAAGCACAGGGCAGCCTCCCTAATAAACAACTGCTCAACCCCAAAGGCAAGTTGTGCCAAGGTTGAGAAATTCTGACCCAAACCCCTCTCCATGGGGAGACTTCTTGATCCCTGATGCTCTTGTGTTCATCTGCGATTTTGTGGTCCTCTGGCCAAGGTGGGGCATGAGATGTGGGAGAAAGAAGGGAGAGCTGGTGACATTAGCTGCAAAGAAGTGATTCGGCTTCTCTGATTCCCAGTCTTGCCATCTAAAAACTTCGACAATTGACTTCCAGTTTATTCTGACCTGGTGAGTGAGGTAGGATGTCCTGGTGAACAGTCCATGCCAGCCCAGCTGGCCATGATGGGAGCTGTCATTGTGCCCAGATTACCCCAGCTTGCTGCCTCTTCAACCCAACTCAGTCTGCCTGCTGGTAGAGCTCAGTGACCCCAAAAGGGGATGGGTGGGATGGGGAGAGGGGGTGAAGTAAAGCATTGTGCACTTCAAAAGCAAGCATCACCAGTCATTTAGAAATGATTCTCATGAAGGGACTTCCCTGGCGGTCCAACGTTTAAGACTCTGCGCTCCCAGCGCAGGGGGCCTGGGTTCGATCCCTGGTCCAGGAACTAGATCCTGCATGCTGCAACTAAAGATCTCGCATGCCTCAACGGAGACCTGGTGTGGCCAAATAAATACGTAAATATTTTTTAAAAAAGAGAGAGAGAAATGATCCTCATGAAGAAATTGTGGCAGCGTGTTTAAACATTTCAAAATCAGAGGTGGAGCAGTTAGCAAGAGGCAGGATGCCAAAAAGCAGTATCTCAGCAATTGCAGGGGGATGGACGGGGGCTCCCCATGTAATCAGTGGAATTCCTTATGCCCATGTTGCATGGTTTTTAAACTCCACACTCATGCCCCACCTAAGGTGTGCTGCCATCCTAATCCAGGAGACTCAGAACCAGGGCTTAGGTGAGGTTTGTCTTAGAAGGGAGGGAGCCTCCATTCTGCTGTTAATTAGGTTTGAATGATGACCATTTCTCTGGGCCTCAACTTCCGTATTTGTCAAAAGAGAGGGTGTATTCTACAGGTGGGTGTCAAATGTATTCCCGCTGAAACAATAGAATGCTGTCCATTTAGTATGGAAACTAAATGACGCAGCTCTGCAGAATCACGCAGCTCCTGCAATAGTGTAACATTTTGGTTTCCCCACCACCTGGGCAGGTGGATTTTTTTTTGCTTCAGCCTTCTTTCAAGTTTGTCATTGTTTCTTAAAATGCATGTGATTCTTCTCCTTTTTCATGTGTTCCTGGACTGTGGGGCTAGGATTTGGCCTCTTGTCTTTTAAATGAAATGTGCTTACTTCTGCTTTTCATTATTAATCAGAGTAGCAGGCCTGTTGCTTTAGATGTGTATCCAGAGGCAGATGTGACTGGCTTACAGCTCAATAAATGGAGCTGCTCGTCTCTGATGGCACTCGGCCTGGTGGTGTGGAGCAGACAGTTTTTGGCAGAGTGGCTGATCTTCTGTTCTCGGTGAGGGAAAGCCTCCTGTCTGAGTTAATCAGTGGCACAGTGTGCTCCGTGGCTTGCTCTTCTAATCTCTCACGCACATGAGTGAAGAACTGCTGGACCCCCCTCTAAGACGGGACTGTCATTTGCTGTGTCTTTGCAAGCCATTGAAAAGAGTCTTCCTAAGGAGAGGCGGTGAGCCTGCACTTTAGAGGCAGGTGGGGCTGGGCTCACTCCTCGGTCTACCCAGTATTTGCTGTTGGATTAAACTCTGCATGTGACCGAGCCTCAGTTTCTCCATCTGTAAAAGGGAAGGAATGATCTTACTTGCCTTATATTTTCTGAGGCTTGGTGAAATCGGGTATGGAGATCACAGAGTAGGACCTACTTCACACTAGCTGGGCAAGTTCAAACTCACGTGACGACGTGAATTGTTCTCTGTGCCGTTTATCCTTCCTCCTGGGCGGGCTGGAAGGTTACGCTTCCTAGACTCCTGCCCCCAGATGGGGTAGAGGAATGTATGCCAAAGGGATCCAGCCTCTTCCAGACCAGACCTGTACAAAATCTCCCACGTGCGAGCCCATCTTTCCCTTCCTGTTGTGACGTTGGAGACCACGCACTGAGGCAGGCAGCATCTCCAGACAGAAGCTGGGTCCCTGAATGCTGTGTGGAGCCCCGCACGCCCCCTGCCCCCCCATGATCTCACTGGGCTGTGACATGAATGAGCAGTATCTGGACCACCACTAATCCAGCTCCTGTGGGGGCGTGGCTGTCCACTGCCCTGGCCCTTCCTGCCTAATGGCTTTGAGACCTCATTCTCAGGTGCACCTGTGTGGTGGGCAGACACGCAGAGCATCAAGACCATGCCATAGTTCCCACTCGGCATTTTGTGGGAGCCCAGCCGTGATCAGAAGGGGGTTTCGGGTCTGTCCTCACAGCAAGGGGAGTTAGCTGACTCTTTCTGCCTGATGCCATCGGGACTGACTCGCCAGGCAGTGAAGGCTGTTCCTTCTCTCTGGGCATTGCTGCTGCAGGCCCACCTGTCCTCACCCCCGTGACATTTCTTTTGGGGGCACGGAGCTGACCACCCCCTTTGCCCTTCTCCTTTCTTTCCCTCACGAGGCTAGTGCCGTCCATTACGTGACCAAGCCAGTTTGCCGGCCTAGGGACAACGGTGACTCTTCCAGGCATCGTCTCATGTCTCTGCTGAATCCTAGGCTCTGCTGATTTTATTCCTTGACTTCTACAATAAGCAGAGATGAAGGAAACTGCAGGATACCCACCTCCAGGCCCTGACCCATACCTGGAAGTTGGCTGCGCATGGACTTGGTCCTACTGCCTATGCCTGGGGGCTCCGCCTTTATGGCCTAAGCCCCAAGCTACCACCTTCTCCCCCTCCCCCCGCATCCAGCCAGGACTGTGGGACTCCTGATCGGCTCCCGGGCCTCTGTGTCATCAGTGGGCTACCCTATCATTTCCAGAAGCCCCAGAGAAGCAGCTCGTAGATGCACCTGTAGTCATTTGTCTTTGCACAGAGGGCCCATGCCAGGTATTCCTGGAGCTGGACCTGAGAAGAGCTCCCTTAACCCTAAATTTATCTGCAACTTGTGTGCCAACAAAAGTTACCCTGCCCTTTGGAATTTGGGTAAAATGAGCTCTTTCAAATTTTTGCATATTCCTAAGGCCTCATATTGTGGTAACTTCTCACTATTTGGTTTCCATTCCTACCAGCTTTCAATGTCAATCACCTTTCTCTCCTTATACCTTGTCTGCGCTGCATCATCCAGATTTGGAACTCAGTCCCCTTTCCTTAAGTTTTCTTCATCCTTTCCCCAACACACACACACACACACACACACACACACACACACACACACACACACACACACACACATGTTCTTTATGGTATAACTTCTAAGGATTTAGGGCAAGGGAAGGGTGTTACAGCACAGAAATGCAAATGCCCCCAAATGGAACATGAAGTGTTCCTTCTGTGGCAAGTGCTCTGGCCACCTCATCAGAAGTTCTCGGTGGCTGTGACCTTTTCTGAAGTCTCTGGCCTCCTGCCATTTTGTCCGGGCCCCTCCCTTCTCCTGCTTCCTCCGCAGCTCGGAGGCAGAGCAGTCTGGCAGCAGACAGTTCCTGGGGACCTGTTTGCACAGCTCATTTCTGCCAGTCCCACTTGCCAGTTATTCCCCCACTGGCATTGGATCACTTCCCTCTGGCAGGTGCGTGACTCTCCCCTGGCCTTTCTCTTACATCTCAGAAGTGTGCCCTCTTGCACTGCCAGTGAGGATGCCATTCTTGCCTTGGGTCTGGAGGGCTCTGCAGGCCACAGCCCAGTTCACACCCTCACTGTTGTTCTGCCGTATTGACGTAATCAAGAGCAGCAGGGCTCAGCAGAGGCTGCTCCGAGCTTGAGGATGGAGATAGAGGACCATTCTCAGTCTGGACCCTCTCAGGGGTGAGGGGCAGCAACCCACCTCTTAACTGGGTAGAGCCTCAGAGGGAGATTACTGACTCGTGTCCCTGGGATGCCCAGGCATGGAGCTGCCTCTGTGCAGTCACATCTCACGGCTCAAATGGTGGACCCAGGGCTCCGTCTCCTCTGCATTTTCTGTTCTGCTTGTTCCTCCTTGACGTTATCCTCATATGTGCTCATGGGGAGTGTCGGGGGCAAGTCAAGGGCTGACAGCTCCAGATCCACACCTTCTAGTTTAACAGTCTCCAGAGTAAGAGAGTTTACTTCTCTCCGTTTCTGAACATCAGTGCCAGGGAAGGATTTTGATCACCCTTGCCTGGGTTGAATAGCCAGTGCTACAGCAGCTGTTCTACCTGGTGGCAGGTGGAAGGGTCATATGCCCAAGTGTGAGAGCCATGTGCAGCCAGTGGGGCAGGGTGTGAGGAGTCCAGGCGCTGCAGGAAGATGCAGAGTGGCGCAGGAGCCCTTCCCCTAAAGAAGGGTTCTGGGCAGACAGGAGTCAGAAGGGCATGGATGGGGCCCCCCTGGTGTGTGGCCCCTCCTGCTGGGCTTTCTACAGAGTTCTGAAGATTTAGGGCTGTTGGTAGGTTGTGGTCTACAATCTGGGTCCCTGGTTTCAAGCTTAAATAACCGTGATGTACTTTAATTCTTTTGTTTTGATGAATTTCACATGGATGCAAGGTCATTTTAGGACCAGATGTGTTCAGAACTGAGTTATTTATCTATGTCTGTCCCTCTCAGAGTCCGGTCCTTCTTAGCAGCTCTGGTCTTTGCCTCTATGCCTCCGCTTCCTGACATCCTTTCTCCATTCCCCCATCATCCTTTCTCCTCCCATCAGTGTCTGCCCAGCCCTGCCTGTCACCCTCTCTTGCCACCTTTCCTTTGCGTTCAGAAGGTCACAGATGGGTAACTCAGCTCCCTCTTGCCCTGCTGGTCTGTGTCCTTGGTAAGATATTTCCTCTTGGGAAACACAGCCCTTCTCCCCACTTCCTGCCCCCCTCTCTTCCACTCTGTCCTCCTTCTCATTCCCTCTGGCTCCCCCACCCTCCTTCTCTCCCTTTTGTTACTGATTAATACCTTGTTATACACCAGTCTTGTCCACATCAATGGAGCTGTTGCCAGTGGCTCCCTGATTTTGATACCTGGGGTACAGGGTGGGCTGCACCAATGTGTGGCATTAGCGTCTTCCTACAAGCACTTTCCAATCAAGGACAAGTAGCACCATTTGCTGTTTGGCTAAATCACTATTAGAACGATAGACCTGCACAGTGCTATCTCCAGGTGCCATTGCTAATTGATTGATCAATGAAGCAAATATTCATTAAACACCTACTATGTCCCAGGAATCTTCTAGACACAAAGGATACACCAAAGAGCCAGATGGGGACAGGGCTTCTATTATCCGAAAGCATACATTCTAGTGGAGGAGAAAAGAGGTTATGTGCCCCCAAATCTCTATCCACTGAACAGGGACCCCTGCCAGACTGTCAAGGGCTGTGTCTGCTTCATTTCTTTATTCCCAGCTTTACTGTGTTTAGGAAGAATTCTGTCCATGGCTGCTTGCATGAAATCAAGTAGTTCTTTAACATGTACAAAATGAAGATGCCCCAAATAACCCCAAATTATTACCATTTCCATTTTCTAGATGAGGAATCAAAGGCTCAGAGAGGTTCAGTGACCTGGCAGAAAATACACAGCTAGGATAGCGTTGGTGGTCTGAGTGGCCCCCAGTTCTCTTGGGGGAGGCACATACTCAGGCACACAGGAGAGGCAGGTGCTGGGCTGTGGGTGGCCCACCTGAAGACGCAGGCAGCTCTGGGGGCGGCCTGGCTCCTGGCCACGCCCATGTGGAAAGGTGGGCACAAGGACCTGCAGCCGTGGCTGTCATTGTGATTCTCAGGAGACTTCTGTTCTAATTGCTCTTTTCAAGTGTCGTTCCTGCAGTTCAGTGTGTGGGGGACATAGTGTTTGTAGCAACTGCTAATGACAGGGCTACTGAAAAAGACTGGCTATTTTTGGAGTTAAGCTTCAGCCTAAAAGAAATAAAAATAAACATTAAGAGTTTTTTTTTTTTTTTAAGAAAAATATGTAAAAAAAAAAAAAGTTCCATCTCAACCTGCTCTCCTTCCTAGCGTGGGTAGAGTGGGAATTCAACCTAGGAGATCAGGGGGCCTGGGTGTAAGCCCTGGCCCTGCCTTGAACTCATGTTCCCATGAGATGCCACCTTCTCCAATGCCTGCTGGTCCCAAGGACAGCTGCAGGGTTGGACCTGGCCTGGCTGCAGCCTCTCCCCTCTGCTCCAGTCACAGCTAGCCCCATCCCCGTTCTCAGAGCCAGTCAGGACCAGGCAAGAGGGGTTAAGCTTTCCCAGGGCCACTGCCAAGGAGCAGCCCCCAGATTCTGCCTCATCTGCCTCAACCTTACTAGAGCGTCAGCGACTCATCAGCAAAATGTCACTGCTAAGTATGACAGCGATGCTCAAGCTGAGCCTGTCTAACACATCCTGAGAGATCCCTGCACGCCCAGCCTTGACCGATGAGCACCTCTGGGGGAAGGTACTGTTCTGCATGGTTACTTTTCCTGGGGCTTAAGGAGCAGATCTGAACCCAACTTGGGGCCAAGCCACATTGACCCACAGACCTGAGAGCAAGAAACAAGTGTCTGTGAACTTCTTTAAGATTCATGGATGGGGCAACCTTGGTGGCACAGTGGTTAAGAATCCACCTGCCAATGCAGGGGATACGGTTTCGATCCCTGCTCCAGGGAGATCCCACATGCAGTGAAGCAACTAAGCCCGTGAGCCACAACTACTGAGCTGGCATGTCACAACTACTGAAGCCCCCCTGTGCCTAGAGCCTATGCTCTGCAACAAGAGAAGCCACCGCAATGAGAAGCCCACACACCACAATGAAGAGTAGCTCCTGCTTGCAACAACTAGAGAAAGCCTGCATGCAGCTACGAAGACCCAACACAGCCAATATATAAATAAATAAATAAATTGATATAAAAAAGATTCATGGATGTTTCTTACTGCAGCAAAAGCTGAGTAATACGGCACTTTGAAAGGATGATCTTGGATAACTCTCAGAGCACATCCTCCAACGCAGGTATATTATTACTTCATTTTACATGTGTCTTTGGACTGGGTCTGTTTCTTCTAGGATCCTATCCAGCTCTGATCTTCTGTATTCCTAAGCCTTGGCATCTGGCAGCGTCAGCTCTTTGTTCAGATTGTGGTCCGTGGGCCCTGGAGAACAGCATCAGTGAATTGGGTATGGATATTAAGGGTATACTGAGAGAGATTCTGAAGGGAAGAAGGGACTCCACCTCTTGGGTTCCTGCTGGTGTTTGGAAGGGCTGAGAGGGGTCCTTTACATCCCAGAGAGGAGCTGGCTTCTGGAAGGCGGCCCTGGAGAATTGCAATCAGCAGCGCTCCACAGGACGAACTACTGTCCAGTGGTCCACGAAGATCCCAGTTCCAGCGTCCTGTGGCTCAGCTGGAGTGATGGCCTGACAGAGACATGGGGCCTGCTGGGCCATATGTAGAGTGAAGATTCTCTTGGGCCCTGGTGGCCATACGCAAGGCAGCTAAAAGCTGGTCAAGGCAACAAAGGGATCATCGGGGGAAGGATATCTCAGACACGGCATTCCTGAGACCTTAGATGTGAGTGGGAGCCTTGGCTTCCAGGTCTCCAGCTGGGACTCCTGAGCTATCTCTGGAACTGGGTGAAGGACCTCCCCATGCAACACCCATTATCACCATGGCCTCCTGGTTATGTTGCCCCAGTCGCCAGCCGAGGCCTGGCTCTCCATTCCTGGCACATTGCCAGAGGAGGTGCTTCCTCCCCAGCTCTGGGCCTGGCTGTGCAGGGAGCCCAGGGATGGAATGCCATTTCCTATGAAGTGAAGGCGTGTGGGTTGATCAGCCCCAGGGTTCTCCTTAGAAGCCTGTAGCCTCCAATGGCTACAAGGGCTGTGAATAGAGTGACTGTAGAAACATTGTATTGATTGCAGGAAGTAACTGAAGTGAGAGTTCATAACACTTTCTGGAAGGCAGGCAGCGCTGGGCTCTGGTGAGGTGCTAATGAGCTCCCCAGCCAGCTATAGCTCCACCTGCATCTTCCCAGCAAAAGACCCAAGGCTGGTGTTGAAGAGGGCACCAGCGGGTGTGGGTGAGGAGGTGATTAGTGCAGAGCAGCTTCCTGGGCTCATGCCGGCTCCTCTCCCTAAGTCTTTTGTTTCCTTCGCCTTTTATCTCCAGAAGACAAAGGGAAGAGCCAGGCTTGCACTGGGAATTCCTCCCCGCTTGTATAAATGAGCGAGTCTTTCAGGAAGGAGTGAACCCTCCTCTCCTAAGAAGACACCAAGCCCCAGGATTTGCCTGCTTCCCTCCTCCTGTGATCCTCACCACCCTCCTGGCTTCCCAAGGCTGCGTCATCCATGCGGATGTCAGGGTGTCCGTGTCATCTGGAGGACAGGTGGCTAAACTGTGTGTCTGGGGAGGTAGCTGTTTGCAAGCAGGCGTTGAATGGGCACCTGTACCTCTGCATGCAGTTGCATCCTCATGTTCCTGCCAAGGAGCTTTCTTAAGAAGTCAGCTTTTCTATCCATCCATCCTAAGATTGATACCTTGTCTCTTGTGCTGCCTGTGTGTGCTGAAGTTCAGCAAAGAAGCAACAAAATGCAGAGCAGGAGAAGGATACAGGGGTCTTTTGTAGCTTCTTAAAATATGAATATCTGCATTCCTTTTTTTTTCTCCTTGGATTTAAAAAAAAAAAAAAAGCACTCTCTTTTTCTTGTCTCTGAATGATGTGTTTCACTAGCACATATTGAAATTCTGGACCCCAAACCGAATATCTCAGCTGCAAGGCCCTTAGCATCAGACTTTCGAGGAGAGGAAGCCTGAGTTCTAATCTCAACTCTGCCACCCACACAGCACCACCACCAAGAAACGTGTCAAATCCGTGAGCATTACACAGTGTGATCATTCATCCTTCAGGGCCTTTACCTCTGCCATTCTCTCTGCTCTCTAGCTCTTCACCTTTTTCTCACACTGTGATCTTTCAAAGCTCAGTTTAAATGTCACTTTTTCTATAAACATTTTTTCAACTTCCCTAGACAGGTGTGAACATCCTTTTTTCTTAGCTCTTTTGAACACATCTCTTGGAAATATTTGTTGTTGGTTTGTTAATTTGTTTACTCAGACATTTTGGGTGGCTATGATATACCCAGGCACCACTACAGGCACCAGGGATACAGGGGTTGACCAAAGTGACAAAATGTGTATTGCAGGCCAGCACCGTCCAATAGATCTTTCTGTGGTGGTAGAGCTATTCTATATCTGTGCTGTCTGCTATCTGTGACTCAATAGTCACATGAGGCTATGAGCACTTGAAATGTGGCTACTGTGACGGAGGAATTGAATTTTAAATTTTATTAAATTTAAATAACCACACTGGGTAGGGGCTACCATATCGGACAGTATCATTCTGCAGGAAGAGATGGACTTTGAAAGAGTTCATAGTACGATCTATTATTATAAGGAGCATGTTGGAATCAAATGGAGTACAGTGGCAGAGAATTAGTTGGGAGACCTGTTTTGGTAAGTGAACGAGAGAGACTTCTTGGAGGAAGTGATATTTGATCTAAGACCTGGAGGATGAGAAGATGCCAGCCGTTTAAAGCGTAGGAAGACTTTTTCTAGGGAAAGCAGTCAGTGAGTAAGAAAACCCTAGAGGTAGGAATGAGCGTGGCATGTTGGAAGAATTGAGGGTGGTTGATGTGATTGGAATGGGATGGGTGAGTGGTAGGAGTGGAGGCTGGAGAGCTAGTCAGGGGTCAGATCATTCACGGTATTAGAGGGGGAGGGGAAAGGGCTTATCAGAAGTCCTCACGTGGGGGAGAAAGAGCAGGGCACCTAGCTCACATCTCCTGGCTGTCCACTCAGTACTTCTGCTATGCCGTGCTGCCCCAGCAACTTGGGCTCCCAACCTTCTCGCACAGTGCCAGCCTGTGGCAAGTCTCATCTGCGTTCTGTTTCCATCCCCATCTCCAGCCTGACTTATTTAGGCCTATCTAATTTATGTAGCTGCTGAACACGGATGGTACATGTCAGGCTCAGGGGCCTGCCCATGTTTGTCCCTGTGAAAGAGAAATACTACTTTCTCCACTGGAGCCATCTTTTCTATCATGCCTACTTGGTAGTTAAGATTCTGGGAGCATTTAGCACAAGAAGGAATTGCTGTAATGACAAGTGGATCCTTCTGTAACCTCCACTTAATTGGGTGAAGTGACAGCCCCAGCAAAGACTCAAATAAAACTTGGTGCAATTAGGCTGTACTGAACGGCTGGTTCCAGAACCAGGGTGGAAATCTTGCAGCTGGTTCGTGGAACCATGGAGGAATCTGGTTGGACAGGAGGAGCCTGTGCTTGGGTACTAGGGGAAGGTGTTCATTTTTCCTGCTCATCCTCCCATCCTTCCCGTGAATTCCATGGATCTCTGCAGAAGTTTCCTTGACAGAATTGATGAGAAAAACTGAGGCAGAGGAAGTGTCTTAGATTGGATTCCCTGGGAACAAAATCTGAGATAGAGAGTTGGAGGCAGAAGGCTTATTCAGGCAAGTTCTTTGGAGGTACACCTGCTGGGGAGTGAGGGAGGTGGGACTGGGCAGAGGGAGAAGCTGACTTGTTATGTGGGTACTGCTGAAGGTGTAGGACTCAGGCAACCCTATGGATGAACCTGGAGATTGGATAGTGCTTCAGAGTTGTCCTGAGTTGAGGCTAGGGGACTGGGCCTTTGTATTCCCACATCAACTGATTGTTGGCCGTGTCCCCTTACCCCCAGCAAACATAACTTCTGGTGAGGCAGTTCCTAGAGATGGATGAAGTTGTGAGCATTCCCAATAGCTGGGGGAGGGGTGCACCTGCCTCCTTGTCAGCAGATCATTACAGTGTCCACTACAAGGTCAGTTGGAACTGATGACCTACGGTTTCCAGGGCAACCCTGATTGTCCTCAGATGTAACTCCAGGGCACTGCCTGCAAATTGGACTCCCCTGCTCCCCTCTTCCAATTCTCTCTACTCTGCCCTCTGCCTGATCTGGGTGAAATGGAGCAAGTTCCTTGACTCCCTGGACTCCAGTTTCCCCTCTCTCCTCTGTTCTACTTACTTCTGACCCCCTCACTGGCCTCCAGGGCTCCTTTCTTATTGCTTCTGCTTTTGTTCCCTGTGGCTGATCACCTCTGTGTGAAGCAGCTTTTCTTGCACTTCCCACCCCCACCGTGGTTCTTCCTGTTGGATGGTCTCATTCCCAGCAGTGAGTCTAGAAGCCAAAGTCCACCATCTCTCAGAGCTCCCTGGTGTGGTGGTGAAATGTGTGGGCTCCTGGTCACATACTGGAATGAGGATCCCTGCTCTGCTGCTTTCCAGATAAGTGATCCTGGGAAAGTCAGGTTTTCTCTTTGTTGACATTGGGGGCCCAGACATGGATTCATGTGTTTTGTGTCATACTTTGGCTATTTTGAACCTTTCACATCTATAAGGTTGGGATACCTCTACCTCCATCATAGAGCATCTGAGAGAACTAGATATTGTATGGTAGACCCACAGCATAGAACCTGGCATATGGTAGGGGCTGTCATTCTTTTGTCTTCATTGAAAGCCAATGGTCAAGTCAACCTGGCCAAGGGCAATTCAGGCCAAATCTCAGAGCCAAGCTTAGAACCCAGATGCTGAAATGCAGTCCTGGGTGTAGCATAGAGTCTTAAGATAAGAGGAGGTAGCCTCTCAGCCCTCATCCACAGTTTGGTTATAGGGCCTCCAGCCAGGTCTAAGCCCACTTCCCAAGAGATCGGAATGAATGGGTACCTTGCGGGCTACATCTAGGTGCAAACCCACATCTCACAGCCAAGGGCCGAGCAGTATTCATTCCTGATTCACTCCTCTCTGCCTCCTCCCATCCAGTTCTCTCCTTATGCAGCCACAGCCTTGACGTCTGTGTGGGAGCAGGGGGCTGTGAGAGTTGTGTCTCCCCAGTCCCATCACTGTGGCTCAGGGGAGGTGTCTTTCTGTCCTTATACGCATTGGGAACCAACGTGGACCCCCACATCCTAGCCTTGTTCTTCTTCCATTGTTGGATACACAGCAGGACTCCACAGGCAAATGGAAAAGAAAAGGCTTGATCACTGTTTATTTTCCTTAATTTTCATTGTGCCTCTTTTATTTTTACCCTTGATTACAAGCAACAGAAAAGTTCCTCTCTGTTTTTTTTCCCCTTTTGCAGCTGTTAGTTTGAATAGCATCCGCTAGACGGACCCCCCCCCCCCCCCCCCCCCGGATGGCTCAGAAAGGAGAGAAATTAGTTAAAAGGGAAACAAGAGAAGCATTTTTAGTTCAGGGTGGGAGCCTCATTTTGCCAAACCTGCAGTCTTTTGCCTGGCTTTAGAGCCTTCTTTGAATGCCAGCCTACAGTTTCTGGAGACAAAATGTTTTTGTTGTTGTCGTTGTTTTGCTTGGTTGTTTTCCTTTATTTGGAGACAAACTGACCTCCTCAAAGCCCCTTCTGTGGATGTTCTGTGGATCCTGTTTTATCATTTATAGGGAGGGGGTGACCTGCTTGTCAACTGGTTAAGATTTTGGTTGTTTTCACGTCCTTTATTTACTTCTTCAGTCTTGTGTATTTATTCATCCATCGAACATAGTTATTTATGTGTGGATTGCTTGCATTTTGCCAGTGGCTAGGATGCAAAGGGAAATTAGACAGTTTCCCTGGCCTCAAAGATACTGTCTGGCTGGGGAGACTTACATGTAAACCAACAATTGCAATTAAAGATGAACAGCATCACATTTAGAACAGGGTCATTGTTAAGGCATGAGAGTGCTGCCATTGTCCCTTGGCCCAGTTCTCCATGTTAACATATACTGCCTTGTGACCTTGCGTAAGTTACCCTCTCTGTGCCTGTTTCCTCATCAGCTATGATGCGGGAGTGATAGAATTCCCCTCAGAAGATTAGGAGGATTCAGTGAGATATGCGTGTGTCATGCTCGGTGGAATGACCTATGTGGAGTAAACTCTTAGTGAATGTCAGCTGCTCTCCCTCCTTTTTGGGTTAGGAAGCTCAGGATGTGGTTCCAGAGACCAGGGTTCAACATTTGGCCTCATCACTGAATAGTTGGAGGCATGTCATCTACCTTCTCCTCCCTTATAAAAATGGTAATATAATTTTACTCACAAGTAGTCAGGGCTACTCAAAATGGGGTCATGGACCAACAGCATCAGTATTGCTGGAAGCTTGTTAGAAATGAAAGTCCTCAGGTCCTATCCCAGACCTATTAAGTCAGAATTGGGAATGGGGTATAGGAATTTATGTTTTAAAACTCCTCCAGGGATTATGACGCATGCTAAAACTTGAGAAGCACTGTGTTACAGATGAGGTGTGAAAGTTGTCCAGCATTCAGCCTATCCAAATATTAATGATCGGTAAAGGTATTAGCAGCTGTTATTGCACCAAAGTAAAAATAACAGGTGGTGAGCAAGGGTGCTGCATGCTTCACTAGAAGGTTTAATTGGAGCCATCTCTAGAAAGATGGTGGGGGTTTTGAACAGGAAGGTCGCTTCTGGATAGAGGCATAGTGTGGCTGAAGGCACATTGGTGTTTGGAGGATGGCGCACAGTTGGGCGCTGCTCAGGCACAAAGTTCAAGGAAAGAGGTGGCTGAAGACGCAGCAGTAGAGATGCAGCCTGATAGAGCCAGAGCACAAGGATCTGTTTTAACCAGGCCGAGAACTTTGAGCTTGGCCCCAGGGACTGTTTAGATGTTTTAAACACAGAAGTGACAGGATCAAATTTATTGTGAATAAGATGAGTCATGGAGGCTACAATATGGCAACAGGAAGACCCAGTGGATCAGGGTACCTAGAATCTGCAGGAGAAATGTTCTGAAATTGAACATGAACATTGACGGGTATACCAGTTGCCTTTTTTTTTTTTTTTTTTTCTTCCAACTTGTTCTAACATCTGGTTTCCTGCAAACTTTCATTGAGTGCCTACAATGGTCCAGGCATTCAGGGATACACACATAAGGTAAATGAAGGAACATCCTTACCCATCTGTGGCCCACAGCCTCCTGAGAAACATGGCATGATTACTAGTCACTATGAAAAGGGAAGGGAGCCAACTCTCTTGAACACCTGGCACACTGTAGATGCGATTGTTAATGTAATCACTGCTAGTTATGATTCCTTAACAATGTTCTTGGGGTGTGCCAAGTGTAATCTCGTTTAATCCTCAGAATGACCCATTTTACAGCTGAAGAAGCTTTGCTCAGAAGTGTCATGTGTATCAGGACTTGGAAAAGGATAGATATCAAAGAAGGTATCAGGTTTGGGTTTGTTGTTTTTGGCACAAGAGCATGCAGGTTGCAGGACAAAGCTGGCAGGGCCATCAGGAGACAGGCACAAGGCTGTCTGAGGTTCCAGACAAAGGAAGCCTCATTTTGTCCTGTCAGCAGCAGGACAGTCTTTAAAAGATGTTAAAAAGGCGGATGACATGATCAGAGCTGCTTGAGAGAGACACTCTGACATCTCAGAGTATTTGCTGGCAAAAAAAGTGAGGTCTTGGGAGGGAACATCTTGTGAGGGGCGCTGACATTTATTCACAGCATTTCTACTTCTTTGCTAATTCTCTTAAGATCTGTGTCTGTGTCAAAATCCCAGCAGGATGAGTGAGGAGTTGAAGCTCTTCTATGTAGCACCCCCCTCTTACCCCAGCCCTGAAAAACCCCGTTAGTAACAGCTCATCAGTCCCCAGAGTGTAGCGACGGCAGCCACTGAGGGAAGAACGTGGGCTGCACACCTGTGTCCTGGGAACGGAAGGCAGAGGAGGGCCAAGAGGAGCGGCGGACGCCGGGGAGCCCTACTCTGTGCTGGGGTCTTGACACGCACCCGCTCGTGTCTGTCCTCTTGACACAAGTGTTCCTGTTTTACAAACAGCAAAGTAATGTTCAGAAAGGTTAAGTGTCTTGCTCAGGGTCGCACAGCTGCCAGTTAGCCGGATCAGCCCCTTGGGCCAAAGGGCCTCAGATTCCTGTTTCTGGTGTCGCTCTATGTAGGTGACATTGCTGCTAGTAGTAACCTCAGCAGTAGAATCTGTGTGTGTGATGGGCAAGCTTCCAGCCACCCCCAAGGCCTTAGCGCCCTGTGGTAGGCAGAGGGATGACTCCCCACGACGCCCACATCCTAATCCCCAGAACCTGTGACTCTGTTACCTTACATGGCAAAAGGGACTTTGCACATGTGGTTGAGAATTTTGAGATGGGGAAATTCTGCTGAATTATCTTGGCCTGGTGTAATCTAAAGGATCCCTGTGGGAGGCAGAGGGGTCAGAGCCAGAGGAGGAGATGTAACAATGGAAGGAGAGAGAGAGAAAGAGAGGGAGAGAGGGAGAGAAGGGAGGGAGGAAGGGAAGAAGGGAGGGAGGGAGGGAAGGAGGGAGTGTTTGATGATGGAGGAAGGGGCCACAGGCCTGGGAATGCAGGTGGCTTCTAGAATCTGATTAAAAGCAAGGGAGCAGATTCTTCCCCCAGAGCCTCCAGAAGAAATGCAGACCTGCTGATACCTTACTTTTAGGACTTCCCACATCCCGCACTATAAGATAATATATTCATTTTGTTTTAAGCCACCAGATTTGTGGTCATTCTGTTACAGCAGCAACAAGACAGTAATATAGGTTCCCGGACTTGTAAGGCAGCCATCATCTTGCCCTGCTTTGCATGAATGAGACTGAATTTGTATAACCTCATCCACCCTTCCCTTCTCTGAGCCTCACTTTTCTCATCTATAAAATGGGGAAGGGGGCTAATCCTTATTGTGCAAGTTTGTGGTTTCCTCACACTCCTTCTTCCCATCCTAACTGGGATTAGATTTTCACAGGGAAAACCTCCCTCCCTCCCTAGACGATGTCAGCCCCTGCATTATACCTTGTCCAGGCACCCTGCACTTTCCTTCCTGTGTTTGTTGTAAGAGTTTAATGAAAAGATCACTTATAGAGATACGTGCAGAGTTAAGGAAACGAAAAATCCCGAGGCACCTTGGGACATGGCATAGCACCGGGGGCTGAAGGGGAGGGGAAAGGAAGAGGTGCTCCTGGAGCCCAGTGGGAGCTGGCGGAGTTGAAGTCCAGAGGAAGCAGCTGTTGCCAAAGTCAAGACATTGAGGCAGGGAAGAAACAAGAAAGAGATACCCTGAGTGTGCTTCCTTTTTACCCTCTGATCTCCTGCCATAGCCTCTGGTTGGCTAGGATCAGAGCCACATGTGGGAGCCAGACCCCTAGTGGGAGCCAGAAAGCCAGCGAGCTGAGAAATGCAGTTGGTAAGAGTGGGTCTCCAGATGCACAGGGCAGGGCAGAGACTGGATTCGGGGAAAAACAGAGTAGTCAGCACAGACATGCAGCTGACGTTAATTCATTTTCATGGCTGTGTCATATTCCTTCATAAGATTTATCTCAGTGGTAATAATATACTTATTCCCAGATGATTAGATTAAAATGAGCTTTCTGAAGGTAGGAATTTTATTGCTTTGCCCACCTTTTCCTCCCAAGGGTCAGAACCCGTACTTGGTGCTCCATGAATGTTTGTTGAATGAATAAGTGAATGTTCAACTGTGAAAACACTTTGAAAGTCACACATTACTCTGTACCAGTTCATTTTAATTAATGGAGACCAACTCCAGAGAAGTCAAGTCATTTGCTTAGGGTCAAACAGGTAGCAAGTACCAGAGCCACGATTTGAGTCCTGGACTCCTGGGTGCCAGGCTGTTCCCATCCCAGTCCAGCTGTTTGGGCCTTCTGCTCTGGTCATCCTTTGCAGGCTCCTTGGGTGGCTGGCTCCCTATGACACGTTCTGCCTCTGAGTTACTGCTGTGTGGGCTGGGGCGCCTTCTGCAAGGAAGCACAAGGAACATGTCTCAAGAGAAGCAGGTGGCATCTCGCTGGGGATCGCTGTGAATTTAGAAGCACATGGCTTGGCTGAATTGAGTGGAAAGGGAAACGTGTGCCTGTATGGTAGAGCTGAGGAGGGGTTACCCCAGGCCCTGAGGATCTAGAAAGTGGGGAGTGTAAGTACTTGTCAACCCTTGGTGGGTAGAACACAGGTCACACCTGCAGCAAATTGGTGACTCCTCCGTTGCTGCGTGTGGACCACCCACCGCTTCTAGGGGTGTGGACTTAGTGAGCTCTGAAAGAACTGTCCCCAGCACCCAGCCTCGCTGCCTTTCAGGATCTGCGGTCACCAGGGTCCATAGGGGAGGCTGCCCTGTGGGTGGGCACTGCAGCAGCTGGCACGCATCCCACCCGCTGCTGGCTGCTGGCTGCTTTGGAGTTGGGCAGTTCTGGGTTCAAATCCCAGCTTTCTGTGTGTTCCCACGGTGACCCCATTTCCATTCTGCACCTCAGTGTCCTCATGTAAAACAAGGACAGTCAAGACAGTAAACTCTTCTTTGCAAGACTAGTGTGAGGGTATAGTAATAAAAATAGTACCAAGAAGAAGAAAGCATTGATCCAGCCCTTACATGTGGACATTAACCTGAATGCTTTGTATGTTTTTACTTGTTTCATGCTCTCAGCAATGCTGTGGGATAAGTACTACTTAGTAACCTTTGTGGTACATCTGAAAACACTTAGAGAGATTGTGACTTGCTAAAGTCACACACTTAGCATATGTCTGAGGCGGGAATTGAACTCAGGCTATCCGAGTCGGACAGGCAAGCTTTCCATTCATTAATGTTTACTGCCGTCTGTGATGGCTTTGCAAAATTATTCAAGTTTGCCATAGGCCTGAGAAACATTTGGTGTGTGGTGAGACTGTCCCCAAGGTATTCATTCCTATAGATCTGTACTGTCCCATATGGCAGCCATTGGCCATATGTGGCTTTTTAAATTCAACTTTAAATTAATTAAAAGTAAATAAAAATAAAAATTTTAGTTTCTCAGTCACATGAGCTGCATGTGCCTGGTGGAAACCACATGGGACTCTGTGGATATAGAACATCTCCATCATGCCAGAAAGTGTTCTCTGGCAGCGCTGCAGTGGATGATGGCAGAACCTTGAGTTTGGCCAGATAGTGGACAGGCTGACCCAGAATATCCTGAGACTCTTAGCAGGGACAGTGAGGAGGATTCTAGCTCCCGCCTGGGATGGAGAAAATGGAATCCACCAGCATTCTTTTTGGAAGGGAGTTCCTGACTAACCCATTTAGCATAGAAGCAGAAGACTTGAGAGTTTTTTTTTTTAATTAATTAATTAATTAGCTGCGTTGGGTCTTCATTGCTGCGCACGGGCTTTCTCTAGTTGTGACGAGCAGGGGCTACTCTTCATTACGGGGCGCAGGCTCCTCATTGCGTTGGCTTCTCTTGTTGTGGAGCACGGGCTCTAGGCAAGTGGGCTTCAGTCGTTGCAACATGCAGGCTCAGTAGCTGCGGCACACGGGCTTAGTTGCTCTGAGGCATGTGGGATCTTCCTGGCTCAGGGATCAAACTGTGTCCCCTGCATTGGCAGGCGGATTCTTAACCCCTGCGCCACCAGGGAAGTCCCAGACTTGAGAGTTTTGATGTCATGTCAAAGGCAAGGAGAGAGACTATTTCAAGGAGTGGGAGTGTCGAATGTTAACACCCAGTGCACTCAGCAACCTGGAGGCTGTTAGTGAACTAAGCATGTGGTTCTGGTGGTGTGGTGGGCAGTGGAAGCCACACTGGGTGGGGTGTCAGGCAGTGCAGACAGCGAGTCTAGATGGTTCTTGTTTGACGTCACCAGGGAGCTTGTTTGAAATGCAGAATTTCAGGCTCCCCCCTCAGACCTACTGAATTGGGATCTATGTTTTGACAAGTCCATCAGATGATTCATGGACCCACTTGCCTTCAAGAAGCATTGCTTTCGTGGAGGTTTGGATGTTTCCAGACAGGTGACAAACACAAAGGGAAGTACAGGTTGGTGAGTGAGGTTGGAACAGAAGATTGGGGATTCTGAATTAGATGAGGAGGGGAAGGGGTGATGACTGGGAGGAAGTGAAGAGGTCAGTAGGCGGGGGCTCTTAATGAGGCTGAACAGTGTTAGATGCTGTAAGGAAGGGAAGGAACTAGATAAGGAGGAGACCTGGCTACATGGGGGCATTGGCATCTTTTCAGAAAGCTGCCTCAGTAGAACATCAAGACAGAAACAAGGTCATTGTCCCCAGGGGGGAGTGGCAGCAGCCACTGAAGGGTCAGGGACTGGGTAGCTGCTCACCAAATGGCTTTTAATTGACTGACCAAAATGGGTTGGCCTGATGGATGGATGGAGGGAGGTGTCTGTGAAATTAAGAGATGGAGGTGAGGGAGGCATCTTTGTTTGTAAGAAGGGGTGTGTGTGTGTGTCTTGTGTTGTGCATACACATGGGGTACAGAGAGCAGTAGGAGTCTCCTGGGAACAGGCCAAGTTCCTGTCTATGCAACTGGCTCCTGATAGGAATGAGATGGGACCCCACTGCTCTGGTATCAGTCCCAGGACCCTGCAGGACCTGCAGATCCCATGTCCTTCTGCCCCCTTACTCCAAACTGAACCAACTGACCCTGTTCCCCCAACCTGCTTCTTTGTCTGCATCCTTCTCTCAACATTGCTGTGGACCCACTCATTCAGCCAGAAGCCAGAGGACCAGCCCAGCTGTCCCCAGTGCATACCCATGCCCGGTCAGTCACTGATCTCACCAGCACTATTTCCCACATGTTCCCACCCCACCCCCCACACTTCCATCCACTGCCCTGCTGAGGCCTGAGTTACCTCAGCGTCTTCCCATCATCTGAGTTATCCTCCAGCCCCACCTCTCACTCATCCCCCTCAGATCCAGGCCACCATCACACATTTCTCTGGATATTCCCTAGGTCCCTGCCTGCCTTTCAGGGGCTCCCTGCTGCCTTCAAGATGAATTTCAAACTCCTGAGCCCAAATTCAGCCATCCATCATCAACTCATTTCCAAGCACCCCATCCCTGTCCAGGCCCAGGTGTGTTTTGTTCTTGAAATTGCCCTGGAGATGCAGGCTCCCCATCTTCATTATGCTTCTCAAGCCCGGTCTATATCTCCTTGGAGCAGTGCTGCCCATATAGAGATAACACTCACTTCTGTCCCCACAGTCCATTTCACGCTCTTCTTATTTGACACTTGTCACAATTTGTTACTTGAGTGTCCTCTCTCATAGTCAGACTGTGAGCTCAGAGAGACTGGGACAGTGTGCAGATACTATGGAAGCCTCTGCAGTTTACTGACTTTATTAGGATTATCCAACCCCAGCTCCAACAGGCCAGGGGTGTAAGCATGTTAGTTAGAGACAGTCATTCTCAAAGTGGTCTCTGCACCAGCTGCATCAGAGTCACCTGGGAGTTTGTTAGGAACTCAAATTCTCCCTCTCTCTCTCTTTTTTTTTTTTCCAGATCTTTATTGGAGTATAATCGCTTTACAGTGTTGTGCAATTTCTTCTGTACAACAAAGTGAATCACCTGTATTTATACATGTATTCCCATATCCCCTCCCTCTTGAGCTTCCCTCCCTCCCACCCTCCCTATCCCGCCCCTCTAGGTCATCACCAAGCATGCAGTTGATCTCCCTGTGATATACAGCAGCTTCCCACTAGCTATCTATTTTACATTTTTTTAGTGTATATATGTCAATGCTACTCTCTCACTACATCCCAGCTTCCCCTTCCCCCTGTGTCCTCAAGTCCATTCTCTATGTCTGCATCTTTATTCTTGCCCTGCCACTAGGTTCATCAGTACTGTTTTTTTTTAGATTCCATGTATATACATTAGCATACAGTATTTGTTTTTCTCTTTCTGACTTCACTCTGTATGACAGACTCTCGGTCCGTCCACCTCACTACACATAACTCAGTTTCGAGGAACTCAAATTCTTGACTCCACCCCAGACCTGCTGAATCAGAAAGGTTGAGGATGGGCTTAGGACTCTGTAGGAAGTTCTGATGCACAGGTTGGAGACTCAGTGACTGAGGGTAAGTGCCATAACAAATCCGAAAATGTCTAGTGGTTAAAATAGGGCAGGAGTTTACTCTTTACTCATGAAATATCCAGAATGGATGGCTCTCCTCCAAACGGTGACCCAGGGACCCAGGCTCTTTCTGTCACCTGTCATCCATCTTCACCAGTTTCTAAAGTCAGCTTTTCTGCATCAGGTGTCTGAAGGGACAGTTTGTTTTGTGTTGTTATTGTTTTTGTTTGTTTTAATGGACCAAGCCTTTCCATGGGCTTGGACTCAGCTGCATGGCCACACCTCGCTGCAAGGGGAGGCCAGGAGTGTCGGCCACCTTGTGCCAAGGAACAGAGGGACACAGGCCGTGAACAGTGAGACAGTCTTGCCAAGTGAGATGGTCTTTATTCATTTATCAAAGGACAACTGAGCCCCGACCTGGCACTGTCATCTTTGGCAGTGTGACAGTGGAGGCCCCTCAGTCACTGCATTAAATCGCTTACTGGAGATGATATGTAGAGATAGCATGGTTAGGAGAGACCCCTATAAAGCATGAGTAGGAACCAGATGGTGAATAGAAGCACATTACTCATTTGAAGTATTTGCAATTTAGGGGCCATACATAGTGGGGTCAAGGTGAGGAAGGATCCTCCTATTGTTGGTTCTTTTGTGCCATACATCATATTATGGTACTTCTAACATTAAATAAGAAAACTCTATGGATGAGAGGAGCAATGCTCAGGGAGGTTAAGTGGTTTGTCTGGAAGGTTGGGTGGGGGAAGTGGAGGTGAAGTCTTACGACCCTAAAGGGCTTGGGTTTCCATCTGTACCTTGATATCCATGTCAGAGTGCTTCCTTCTAGAGACTTCTCCTCCACATCAGTCTGAGGGTCATAGAACTCAGAGCTGGAAGGAAGCCCTGAGGCCGTTTTGCTGAAGGCTCCATCACAAGCTGTGGGCATTCTAGGTGCGAATTTCTGCTTTACAGAAGGAATCACGGTTGCCTCTGCAGCGTCCAAATGTCAGCCTCCCTCCAGGGTCTCTTCTTGCCCAGGTTGATGCTCTCAGCCTTCCCCAGGGTACCGGGCATTCTTCATGTACCTCACAAGCTCCAAGGCCACTTCTCCCTACTGTGCTTCGAGCACAGGAGATGGAGCAGTATCTTACCAAGGCTGCACAAATGCTCATCCGGCTCCAGATGTGCCCCATTTGTTGGTCAGGCGGTGGATCCATGCAGGCCCCTCAGAATCAGACTAAATCGCCTACAGATGTTCTTCTCCTACCAACACACATCTGAGATCTTTCTAAGTGCTACGTCAATCCTGAGCAAAGTTGCATTGGGAGGAACGCTTTATTTTGGTCAAAATTAGATTAAAGCGATTTCTTAAAAGTCAGGCTGGATTTTTTGAAGACGCCTTTTTCCATGGAAAGCAGTCTCCTCCTAAATGGAGAAAAAATAAGTGAAACCTTTCTTGATCATTTTTGTTAAAAAAAAAAATCAGAATCTTAAATATTTCTGCCATCTGTTCCCTATTATTTCTGTAACTTTGCGTTGAGTATCTGGGGTGTGGAAGAGACTCAAACGGCCATCAAAATTGTTCTAAGTAATTAAAACTGATAAAATTTGTTAAGTTTTTACCTAATCTCTGGATGATTTGATTGGAGTCAACCAGATGTAAAAATGCCTGTGACAAATTATCCTGTGCCTATATGACATGCAATTTTGACAAAATATCTTGAAAACAGCTGCTAAGTATGTGATCTGGGGATTTGGCAGTGCAGAAGGACAATTCTGTGTACTCAGGGAAGCGTGGAGAAAACGCAGTATGACTGTGGTCATGAGAATGAGATGTGCTTATTCAAGGAGGAGCTATATTTTGATAATGAGGAGGCAGGCAGATCTGCAGATCAGTTCTCCCTCTCTGGGAGGAGGAGGCTGTGGGGCACATATGTTCCGGTAACATTGGAGCATTAGTCAACCTTCTCTTTCTCTTAGCTCCATTTCTTTCGGGAAAACTCTTATTTTAAGACCTGACTTATATGTCAATTTCTTCATTGACCCCCCTCTATAATTCCCGTGTCAGTTTGCCTGTCTGTGACACCCATCTCACCAGACTGTGCTATCATTACGCACTTATATGTTTACCTTTTCTTTCAGTACTGGCTTCAGCACACACAACCATGTGACCTTGGATTAATCACCTAAATTTTCAAGCCTCCGCATTCACATATGTAAAATGGGAATAGGAAGTTTTACCTCCCACACGTTTATCACACATATAAAGCCCATACATAGTTTGGTACATAGGAAGTGTTCACAATATGTTAACTGCCCTTTTCTTCCTTGTTGGACATCCCAGAAGAATGTAATCTCCTCAAGGATAAGAACTATTTCTTATTCCCGTAAGTCACATAGTAGGCATTTGGTGTGTGTTTGTCTAATGTGAGTGAGTGGATCAATGAATGATAAGTGAATAGGTGAAGCTTGTTATTTTCTGCAGTATCTCTAATACCTGCACTGATTGTCCCAGAGATGGGGGTCCTGCCCAAAGGCATGTGAGTTCAGCGTGGAATTCTTGGTAGGAATGACCTCTTTCATTGCAGCATGTACCACTTCTTCATCAGGTATGTCTGTCTGCGCATCTGTTCTTACCTGATGTCAGAGCAACAGGTGTTCCCATCCACCTGTGGTGCTGGGGCCTGTCCTTCCTGCTTCCTCTCTGGGGACTCCAGTGACGTGGCCCTGCTGGCTCTTTCTGCTTGGCCTGTAAACTTGTTCCTGTTACCCCTATCCTGAGAAATAACACTCTGCTTGATTTGCACATGCAAGGATGATGGTAATTACAGGTAATGCCCTCTCACTATTTGCCAAACACGTGTATTATCTCATTTATTTCTCACAATACCCTTTACTGCAAGTACTGTTAAAAATATTTCTTCCTTAGAGTTGAAGAAACTGGGGCTCAGAGAGAAGAAATGAATTGCCAGGACCACAGCTCCAGAGCTAAATCCTTGCCTTTCAGCCAAACTTTTGGAGAGAACTGTCTGTCTTCATTGGCTGCACTTGGAATCCCTTTAGGACTGGGTTTCATGACTGATGGGTCTTGGTTTCTTCCTCATTTCTGCACCTGAACCTTTTCTGTCTGATCTGAGTTCCTGTTTCAATGCCTTTCCCTTCAACATGATGTCCCCTAGAGTGCCGTTTGCATACCCCTTCATGCTCCATGTTCTCCCTGTGAGTGAGTCCATCCAGTCTCATTATTTTAATTATGACCAGGGATGCTGATGTGACCCACACTCTCTGTCTTGCTCGGACAGTTCCACTGAACTCCCAACTAATTAGCTGCTAGAGAAGTTCCTGTGGATTGCCATGGGCACTCAAGCCCAAGATGTCCTTCCTGAATTCTTCATTTCCATCAATGGTCCCAACATTCATTTCATCATCAACACCAGAAACAAACCTGTGATTTATCTTAGGTTTCTTATGTCTCCCTCAATCCTTCCTCCACCCCATCCCCACATCTAGTCAGTCAAAATGGACCTGCTGATTTATTGCCTGAATATCCTTGGACTGTATTTCTTCTCTGCCATTATTATTAGTACTACATCAATGCTCATCAGTTCTCAACTGGACTCTTGAAGTGTCTTTTGGGGAGGAGGAGATAAACTTTTATTTTAGAGCATAACGTAAATGCAGGAAAGGGCATGGATAATAACTAAATATGCTAATATAAACACCACCCTGATCAAGATATAGAATTTAACCAGGACCACAGAAATCTTCCTTGTATCCCCTGCAAGGCATTCATTCTCCACCTCAAAAGTGTTCTAAGTACTAGAGTAGTTTTTCCTGTTTTTGAAATTTATATAAATAGAGTCGTAAGGTATGTATTCTTTGTCTTGTTTTTTTCTGTTCAAAATTGTGTTTGCATCTCCTCCATGTTGTATGTAGCAATAGTTCATTTCTTGGTTCTTGAGTAGTATTTCCTATGTGAGTATACCAAAATGTATCCATTCTACTGCTGACAGACATCTGGGTTGTTTCCTTCTTTAGCCATGATGAACCGTGCTACTCTGAGCGTTCTGTATGTGGTTTTTGGTAATATTGGGTTCCATTTCTCTTGGGATTATAACTAGGAGTGGAATTGTTTTTTTTTTTTGTTAAATACACACTGCTAAACAGTATTCTGATGTGACGAATTGGTGTTGTTGGTCTTTTAATATTAGCCATTCTGGCAGGTATATGGTGAGAGCTCATTGTGGTTTTCTGTTTTGTTTTGTTTTTAAGATTTTTTTGATATGGGTTTTTTGATTGTTACAATATTGCTTCTGTTTTATGTTTTGGTTTTGTGCCTGTGAGACATGTAGGATCTTAGCTCCCAGACCAGGGATTGAACCCACACCCCCTGCTTTGGAAGGCAAAAATCTTAACCACTGGACCACTAGGGAAGTCCCTCATTGTGGTTTCCTGATGACTAATGAGGTTGAGCACCTTTACACATAAAATTTTTTGCAACTTAGATAACTTCTTTTGTGAATTGTCTGTTCAAGTACTTTGCCTTTTTTTCAAAAATTCAGTTGTGTCTTATTGATTTATGGGAGCTCTTTATATTTACTGGCTATGAATCTATGTCTCATATATATCATAAATATCCTCTTCCATTCTGTGGTTGCCTTTTCACTTAATTACTGGTGTGTTGATGAATAAAAAAATATTAATTTTGATGAAGTCCAATTATCAATCTTCTCATTTGTTTATTTTTTTTACCATGTTTAAGAAATACTTGTGTTTCACAACATCTAAAAATTACTCTCCTTAGGGTATCTTTTAGAAGCTATATTATTCTAATTTCACATGTAAGTCTGTGTAATCCATCTAAAATTTATTTTGTATAATGTGTTATATAGAGATCAGGGTTCATTTTATCCATATGGATGTCAGTTGACCTGGTACCAATATTAAAAATATTGTCTTTCCCAAATTCATTGCTTTTGAAATTTTGTAATATGTCGCTTGTCCGTAAATGTATGGGCCCATATCTGTATTCTCTGTCCTTCTCTTTTTTCTTCTTTTTTTTAGCTTTTTATTTTATATTGGAGTACAGTTGATTAATAATGTTGTGTTAGTTTCAGGTGTACAACAGAGTGATTCATTTATAATGAATTTTATTTGAAAAATTTTTCAAATTGTTTTTCCCAATTAAGTTGTTACAGAATATTGAGCAGAGTTCCTGTGCTATACAGTAGGTCCTTGTTGGTTATCCATTTTAAACACAGCTGTATGTACATGTCAATCCCAAATTCCCTAAGGATCCCTCTGCCCCACCCTTCCCCCTGGTAACCATAAATTCATTTTCTAAGTGTGTGAGTCTGTTTCTAAATTCATTTGTTTTTTTTTTTTAGATTCCACACATAAGCAAGCAATATCATACAATATTTCTCTTTCTCTGACTTCACTCCATATGACAATCTCTGTGCCATCTATGTTGCTGCAAATGGCATTATTTCATTCTTTTTAATAGCTAAGTAATATTCCATTGTATATATGTACTACATCTTCTTTATCCATTCTTGTCTCTGTTTTTTTCTGTTGCTCTATTTGTCTATCATTATTTTGGTATCTCATTGTCTTGATTACTGTAGCTTTATCATAAGACATGACATCAGTCCTACAACTCTGCTTTTTTAAAAAGCAACAACAACAAACGGCAGTTATTTATTTGCTCAATTGTCTGTGGTTTAGCTAGAGGTCAGCTGGTCTGGCTGGATTCATCAAAACAGCTCTATACAAGCTGTGGGTCTGAACAGTTCAGATCTCTGCTTTGTTTTCATTTAGGGACCCAGAGTGAGAAGAGAGCAGCTACCTGAGTGGAAGATTCTTATGGCAATGAGGGTACAAGAATGCAAACCCCACTGCACGATAACTGTTTTTTAAAAATGGACTTTATTTTTAGAGCAGTTTCAGGTTCACAGCAAAGTTGAGTTCTCATATAATTCACACATGTGCTTTTATTTATCAAAATTGTTTTAACTGTCCTAGATTCTTTGTATTTACATATTAGTTTTAGCATTAGTACATCAATTTTTAAAAAAGGATTTTGGGATTTTAACCAAAATTTACATTGAGTCTGTAGAGCAGTTTTAGGAGAATTTACCACTTAATAAATTGAATCTTCCAATCCATGAGTGTGGAATATCTCTTGATTCATTAAGTTAAAGTTTTTTATTTCCTTTGCAAATTTTTTAAGGATTTTTTTCCTTTTAACTTTCATTTTTTGTGAAATTATTTTTTTAATACTTTTTCTGCCTATTCACTTAGCTCTATCTCTCTGAGATGCCAAACGTACATCTGTTAGACTACTTGATATTGTCTCATAGGTTACCGAGTCTCTTTATTTTTAAATCATTTTTTCTGTGTTGTTCATATTTCTGTTTATCTGTTTTCATGCTTAATAACCCTTTCTTCTATAGTGTCTGAACTCTTTCTAAGCCCAGAGTAAACTTTTCATTTTAGACATGGTACTTTATAGTCATAGAATTAATTTTTTTTTTTAACTTTCCGTTCTGCTGTGATTCTCTATCTGTTCTTCCCTTCTGTCCAAATTTCCTTTAAAACCTTCAATAGATTTATAATAGTTTAATAGTTATTTTGAGTTATCTGTTGATTCTAACATCTGAATCATCCTGAGGTTTGTGTTCTTTTGTTTTTGTTTTTTTACCGTGTGTGTGTGTGTGTGTGTGTGTGTGTGTGTTTTCCTTTTTCTTAACATAAGAAAGATGGCTACTGTGCTGTAGGTTGTCTGATTTATGTCATTTTATTTTAAATGGTATTGAATTTTATCTTGGCAGGCAGTTAAATGACTGGCATGTCCTCCTGAAACCGTCAGGATTGTTTATTCTTTGTTAGGATGGATCTACTTCAATTTTGTCAGTCATCTTATTGTGAGATCCTTACTTTCAGATGTGATACCTACTACTGTGACTTGTTCTTTCTGGGGTCTCAACTGAATTGCCACTGCAGCTGGACCAGGATTCCAATGTTTCCTAGCACTGTACAACCTCTGGTATTTCTGTTTAGTTCTCAGCCCTGTGTCAACTACTTTCTTCTAGACTTTACAGAGTTTTGCCTTGCGTTTATGCAGGCCAGCCATCACCGAAAGACTGGCAGAAAATCCCCACATGTACTCTCTGATACCCTGTCCTACAAATTTAAGCCACTTCAGCAGCTCCAAACCCCAATTCTGCCTCCTCAACTCAGCAAGACTGCCATGCTCTGCTTAGGCTCCACCTTCCTCTACTGGGGTCTGGAAACCACCGCCTCCCTGCCCCCAGGACACTCATCGGACCATCTAGGATGTTGCCCAATTGCAGTGAGTAGAGTGGGAAAATACATGTCAGGTAACAGGTCCAAAGCTCTCTCCAGGATGTGGTCTTACCTTTGCTCTATCCCACGTGATTTTTCTAACTCTTGAAAGATAAAGCTGGGGGGAAGGTGACCTGAGACATCACCTATTCCATAGACTTTGTTGAACTAGTGGAGAAACTGAGGCCCTGAGAGGGCAAGGGACTTGTCCAGAGGCCTCTAGGGGAATTAGAACTCTTTCTAGACCCTAGTTCTGCTTACTTTTTTCCATGACTCCTTTTTCGTATATGTAAAGTCACTTCTTCAAAACAGAAAAGAAAATGTTAAAGGACTCTAAGAGTCCCATTTTAGGTATGCGGTGACATTTCTGAAGAACAGGGGTGATAAAGAGGCAGAGAGTATAGTGTATATTGGGAAGAGAGAAGAGAGAGATTTTTGTCCATGAGAAGCCTTTGGGTGCCAGGCTTCAGGAGGAAGATACTTGAGACTCTTCAGAATCTTCACAATATGCTCTCAAGAATTTTCTTGATTCTTATTCAGCCCTCAGCTGGCAGCAGTTAAAAAACATAATGTTATTACTTTTTTCTGAGGTAATAGAGTTAAGTGGTTCAGAAATCAAAAGGCACAAAAGAATATGCACTGAAAGTTCATCCTTCCATTCCTTATCCCAGCCACACATTTCCCTTCCCTGGAGAGTGTTACTGTTTCCATGTGTATCTTTCCAGAGATGCTTTATGTGTGGATCCATCAAATCCCTATTCTGTTGTCTCCTTTTTCTTGCATAGACGGTTGCATATTACAGGAGCTCTTTTGAGACCTGCTTTTCCCTGCACTTAATGTACCTTGGATACCCTTCTGTATTCAGACAGAAAGAGCTCCCTCTACTTTCTAACAGCTCCAGGGTGTTCCATTGTATGGATGTACCGTCATTTATTTAACTGCTTCTGTGGATAAGCTTTTGGATTTGTTCCAGTCTTTTGCTACAAACAATACTGCAGTGAATAACCTTTTGCAAATGTTTCATCCTGCAAACATATCTTTAGTACAGTTTCCTAGGTCCAGGGTTGCTGAACATTTTTACCTTTGATAGATGTTGCCAATTTATTCACCATAGGGACTGTGTAATTAACATACCTACTAGCAATAGGTGAGAGTTGGCATCCGTTTTGATTGTTGTATTTTCAAGTTGGAAATCACCTTAGTGATCACCTTTTTTCCATTGCCTGCCGAGACCAGCTCGGTGACTCGAGGTGAGTGACGGGTGCCGCAAGCTTGAAGAAGACACAGACACAGACTGAAGAGAAAGATGGGACCGGGGGACTCAAGACCTCTAGGATCAAGAGCCCTGCTGACTCATCCCAGGTTGCTTTTATTGAGTTCGTGGGCTAACATTCTCAGGTTATACTCATAAACAGTCAAAGGCCTCACATGACTGGGGCAATGATCCTTGTTTGCCTCCTGGGTCCGAGCTGAGCAGGTGTGGATTTGAGCTGGGTGTGGAGAGCAAAACAGCCCTGGGGGCAGGAGACCTCTCTCAGATATTGGGGGTCTGTGCCCCACCCGTGTTGGCCCCTCTGCGACTGTGCCTGTCTTAGGTTGTTCCTCCCTTGAGGAATCTTACCCGTCTCTGGCTAACCAGTCATCCTCCAGGGCCAAACACGGTGATATAAGGAAGGCTTTATGCACCACCCCTGTTGGCCCCTCTGCGGCTGTGCCTGTCTTAGGTTGTTCCTCCTCTGAGGAATCTTACCCGTCTTTGGCTAACCAGCCATCCTTCAGGGCCAAACAGGGTGATATTAGTCTCCACGCCCCGCACCCTCAGCTCCTCCACTGCTCAAGCAGGACATTCTGAATCCCATCGCTCGGCCCACGTACTTCAACATTTTCAAGGTTTCAAAAAAGGTTCCCGAATGTCTTCCCACAATTGCCCTTGTCTTATGGAGAGCGACTCTGAGGCTTAGAGCTATAACCAAGGTCATGCTGATGGTCTGTTGCAGAGGTGGGCCTGAATCCCAGCATTCTAACTGCTCAGCCCGGGTGGTCTGCAGAACCCCAAGATGCTTCGATGCCGACTGTCCCTGGCCAAGCATGTCATCTTACTGTACACCCTCAACTCATTAGAGAAGTACATAGAGCTTCACTCTTAGTACCCAAAGCTCTCAGGAGGGACCTCTTTTCTGGGATGCGATGTGATATTCTCTTCTGTTAAAATAAGTGTTAATCTACCCACTGGCAAGCCAGCTGTGGCCTAGGAAACACTAAGCCAGCAACCAGGCTGGGCAGAACTCACAGTTATATCCTGCAGCGCTTGATGAAAGGGGCCACCTTGGCACCTGGGCAACAAGAGCCTCTTCAGGGGAGAAAAGAGATGTCATTTAGGATCCTTTACCTAATGATGTCCCTCCTGCAGTCAAAACGCTCTCACACTTGGCGGCTCCCACATCTCCTCTGACTCATTAGCCCAGTAAAGAGAGGAACATTATGCATCTCATTTTGAAGAGGGACTCTTGTCAACATCCCTGCTTCCAGTTGAACACAGTGTTGGGTTATTCAAGCATCGAGATGCAGAGGAAGGTTTGCACAACGGGTCAGAGTCATGGGCTCTAGAGTCAGGCCACCTGATCTTGCATCTCAGTCCTGTCATTAGGTCTTAGCATCTCTGTGAACTTGAGCCTGTTATTTTATCTCTCAGCCTCATTTTTCACACTTGTAACCCTACTAGGTAGGATGTGCTAGGTTATGTTGCAATAGCAAACAACCCTCAACTGTCAGAGCCTTAAAGCAAGGTATGTTTTGTTTAGCTTACTGGCCACTGGGGGTTGGATGGGGTTTTTACTCTACACTTCTTTTTTTTCTGATACCCGGAATGGTAGAGCAGCCACCGTCTGGAACTTTGCTGGTGACTGTGACAAAGACGCGAAGAGGATGTGAGGAACTGTGCCCTGGCTCTTCAAGTTTCTATCCAGAAGGGCATACATGCCTTTTCACTCACATTTTAATAATCAAAGCAAGCCTGGCATGTTTCTGAGTTGACATGGGCCATCTAGTATCAGGGCTGTCAATTACCAATACAGCTGCCTCTTTCCACACCTCCCAGGTCATCTCAGCCTGCATTCACTGCCCATTCTCTTCACTGCTCCATGTGGAATGTAGTATCCTCTCCCTAGACTTGACCTTTGTCTGTTCAGGACTTCTTGTTAATGCCCGTGCTGACATCCTTCTTGTGGAGGCAGGTGTGGGTAGTTACAGTCCATTTTCCAGGTTATAAAACTGAAACTCTCAGAGGCTAAGTATCTCCCCCAAGGTCACGCAGCAAATAAATAGGAAAACAGAGAAGTACAATCTATTGAGCAGTTATCTTCTTGATGTTTATTCTCATAGGGAACTGAGGCCACGAGACATTAAGCAACTGACTCAAGGATACTCAAAAAGGCAGCAGTGGGAAGATTTTAGGGTCAAACACAGAAAGACAGAGCCAGAGCCCTAAGGGAAATGGGCCTTGTAAGTATGGAAACAGTGGAGCACACCTTTGGCCGTCGGCACAGACTACAGTCTTAGCCACGAGGACGGATGTCTGTGTTTCTTCCTCTCGGGCAGGGAGGTGGATGGTGGCAGGGAGGGCTTGTGTGGAACTTCCAGAGGAAAGTCATTTGTGATGCAATGATACATTCATCTCACTAAGACGTTCCTTCTCTCCGGTAGAATTTTATGAAACCCCAGCTCTTGGGTGGCTCTCTCTTTCAAGTAGCTTGAACTCTTGGGAGACCGTGCTCACTCTCAAACCCTATACTGGTCTGTTTGGCGTGGGCTGGGGGGCAAGAACAATCTTTTTCTTTTATAATTTTAAAAAAATTCTTAAAATGATATCAGAAGACTAAAGGCAACTTTGAGCCTACAGTCTTGTCACCCTTGCACATCCAAAGTCTCTTTGATTTTTTTTTAATCCACCTCTATGTGTTTGGCACAGATGCCATCAGAAGAGAGTACCATTTAAATTTTATATATTTTTAAGTTAATGTTACATTGCACATATTTTGTGGGTTCCTTTATGGCCTTTGGCATATGTATATTTAACAATTTTACACAGTAAATATACCTACATGTGTTGAGTCTATGGCTACAAGACAGATGACCACACACTCAGCAGTTTAAGAGACTGTGTGGTTGTCTCAGAGTTCTGCAGGTGCTGAGCCCAGGCAGGGGGTAGCTGGGCTCTCCATTGAGGAGAGACTGAAATAAGTGTCAGCTAGGCTGAATTCTCGCCTGAGGGCACTGGGGAAGAATCTGCTTCCGAGCTCATTCTCTTGCTGGCTGAATTGTGTTTTTTTGTGATTGTAGGTCTGACGTCCCCATTTCTTTGCTGGCTCTCAGCCAGGGGCCACTCTCATCTTCTAGAGGCCACCCACATTCTTTGTCACATGGCCTCTTGCATCTTCAAAACCAGCAATGGAGAATCTTCCTTGCATCAAAAACCTTCCTGTAGGACTTCCCTGGTGGTCCAGTGGGTAGGACTCCACAATGCAGGGGGCCCAGGTTTGATCCCTGGTCGGGGAACTAGATCCCACATACTGCAACTAAAGAATCTGCATGCTGCAGCTAAGACCCAGAGCAGCCAAATAAATAAATCAAATAAATGCATGTTTAAAAAGAACAAAAACCTTCCTGCACTTCAAATCCTTTTCACTGGGGAGAGCCCCGTCTCTTTTAAGGGCACCTGACTAGGTCAGGTTTCCTCAGGATCATCTTTTCTTAGAATCCAGCATGCCCCATACCTTCACCTGCCTGCAGTCCCGAGGGTTATACAGGGCATGAGCACCAAAGATCATGGTGCAGAGAGATATCTCAGAATCCTACCTACTGCATTTTTATTATAATTGTATTTACTTCCTAAGGCTCTGACAACAAAGTACCAAAGACTGAATGTGGTGAAACCACAGAAGTGTATTCCCTAACAGTTCTGGAGGCTGGAAGTCTTACATTAAAGTGTTGTCAGGGCCATGCTCTCTCTGAAACCTGTAGGGACATCCTTCCCTGCCTCTTCCTAGCATCTGGTGGTTCGTCGGAGATCTTTATTATTGCTTGGCTTGTAGGTGCATGACTCCAGTCCGTCTTCAAAGGGTGGTCTCCTTGTGTCACTCACTGTGTCTTCACAGGGCTGTCTTCTTAGCAGGACACAGGTCAGATTGGATTAGGACATACTCTATTCCAGTGTGACCTCTTCTTAACTCATTATATTTGCAGCAACTCTATTTGCTAATAAGGCAACATTCAGAGGTGCTGGGGGTTAGGACTTTGAAATATCCTTTCACATGGACAGAATTCAAACCATGACAGCAATAGTCTTTCATTGTTTCGAGATTCCGTATGGTAGACTCCAGTAACGATCATTGTTGACTATGACATAGTTTCATTTTTCGTTATTTATCTATGGGAGAGTTCTTGGGATGAGATCTTTGCATAGAAATTCTTTGCAATAGAGGAAGAAGGAACCCAGTTTCTGAAAATGACTACTGTGTACCAGGTGCTGAGGTGGATATATGTCCATATGTTTTATATTGTATCTTTAGTACAAACTTTTGAGATATTAGCAACATTTCCTAGATGAAGAAACTCTAATGCAGAAAGAAACTTGCTCAAATGTACATATCTAGAGTATCTGTCAACCAAGACCCAGCGAGGAAAATACAAACTCTAGATATTTCAAACAGAAGGAATTTAATATAGGGAATTGGTTACAAGGACGAGCCAATTTAGAGATTAACAATGACCAGAAGCTACTATCACCCCTAGGCTGGATGGTCAAAAGATGGAGACAGTATTATTGGAGTTCAGGGCTCTGGGTTGCTGTAAAGAAGCTGAAGCTATGGTGGAAATTCCAGCAGAAGCTGGAGGTGCTGTGGGAGCCCCTGCCCGAGTCAGAGATGGAGGTAGAGATACAGAGGAAGAAAGGGAAGGCAGGCAGGCAGGCAGGCATGTATGGAAGGAAGGCATATATGCATACGTGGGTTACGTATGTATATCCATCCCTTCCGCCTACCCTCCAGTCTCTTCTAAGTGCACCTAACTGGTCAGGTCAGAAGCCAGCTGACAGCAGGAGCTTGGTAAACCTGTTTCTAACCCCCACCCCACCGACCCACCCACCTCTCCCCTATTATACGGAGCAGAGCAAGGTCAAGGAATCTATCAGATGGTAAATGGCCTAGGATCATCCTACTTAATAACAGTGAGGATAATGTTAGTAACATAATTAATAGCTAAAATTTACTGCATGCTTATTATTACTCTGTGCCAGACACTGTAGGAATTTTCAATTTATATTTTCTCATTTAATCTTCATACCAACTCCATGAAGTAGGTACTAGTACAACTCTGATTTTACACTTGGGTAAACCAAGGCTCAGAGAGGTTACAATACTTTGCCCAAAGTCATACAGTTGATGACTGGAGTCTGGACTCATCCAATTCTATCTGACTTCTCAACCATTGTTCAAACACTAGTGACACTGACTTAACTGTTTATATATTTATTCTAATGTATAACTAAAGGCAGGACGGATAGAATGTGAGATTGTAAATATCAGACATGGTTCCCAGAAGACCCTTTGGCCTTGAACTCGGGAGCTGATGGGGCCACCAGTGAACTTGGAGCAACAACCGCCTGTCACCAGTTTACTCCCTGTTTGTGTCCCAGGCTTGAGTCCTCGAAGCTTGTAAGCATCTTGGAAAAGCAAGCAGACATGGCAGAAGCCAGGACTGCCATGTGGATTGCATTAAGGATTGAGATAAGGTAATGAGGAAGTGCTTTGTAAATCACAGAGCACCCAGCAGATGACAAGTGACACTATTACAACAGACCAAAGCCTGTGTTTTCAGCCTGGGCTTTGATTTGCACATTATTATTTTGACTCTTCTTTGGAATATGAATTGAATAGGAAAGACATTCAGTTCAGTGCAGAGAAAAAAACCAAACAGCCAGTGTATGGAGCTTCTATTCTGGACATTGCACATCTCTTTATTTCAAAGAGCTTTGCAGTCTGGTGGGGGAGGGTCACCAAGAGGCAGACATAATTAGAATTTGATGTGACCTGTGTTGTAATCATTGTATGTGCAGTTTAGGGAAGTGACAGGAGAAAGGATTTATTTTCTCTAGCTGGGGTCCGAGAAGGCTTCCCAAACTGGTTCTCCAGCGGGGAAGAAGAGGAGGGGCTTTCCAGGTGACAGGCTCTGCATGTGGAAGGCATGAAAGCCTGGAATGGTCCTAAGGGAGCGGAGGTGGACTCTGCCGGGGGGCTGGATCACGGAGGGCAGTCTGGGTCAGTCCAAGGAAGTGGAACAATTTTTTGAGGTACCAGTGTCCTCCAGCTAAAGACCACCAGGAACAGACCTGTAGTTGGACAAGTTGGGTTTATGATTCATTGCTGTGAAGGAGAATACAGACCATGGAGAACCATGGTGCATCTCAGTAAAAAGGTATCAGAAAGGACTTAGTATAGGGTTTGTACTTTGATTGGATGACTTGGGGGAGGGTCCAAGGAAGTGGGGATTTGCACTAGACTGAGAGCTGTCAGGAAGTGGGGACTGTTCTATGATTTGCTATTTGGATGAATTTAATTTAGATGAAGGTGATACTAGAGCAAGACGAAGGCTGTAATTGGTAGAGATGTAGCAGCCACTCATAAGAGCCAGGAGAGGGAGGCGTTTATTGTGTGGTCTGCACTGTGATCTTGTCTTTGTCTTCCTTAGAAAAAAGTATTAAGTGAACTTGTTTGCCTCCCTTCCTAATGATCACAGAGTGACCCGGTTTAACATTGGTCTTCTGTGAGATTAAGTCCAATAGGAGAACAGCATGCCCTAATGGGGGCTCCAGGCCATGTTTCAGCAACCTCACATCCTAGCTGATGGTACCAGGTCGGCTCCTGAGTGTCAGGGATGCTCTTCTCTTTCCCAGAGGCAACAGGGAGCCACTGGGAGTTAATGAGGGGAAAGTCAAGAGCTCATCTGCTTTTGCAAAGCTCCCTCGGGCAGACGTGGTGTCTCTAGGGCTGACTCTTCCTCTAAATGGCCTTGGAAGAGTTCTTTCCCTCTTTGAGATCAACTTTTCGTAAATAGAAGGAGTGAGGCTATGTGGTCTCTGAGCTTCCTCCCCCAGGAGCTGAGATCTCATGATTCTCTCACTGGGGAATTAATGAAGCCTGGGTTGCAGTGAGAAGCGCAGAGACAAAAGCATCAGTTGGACGGAGAGAACTCTCTGTTGCCAGCCCACTGCACACAGCTCTGCCTCCCACAGCCACAGCTGGCACCACTGTCAGGCTGGGGTGGAGGGAGGGGTATGGTGAACATGGGTCATTTTGTCCCTCAACCTCCAGTCACCACATTCCCTAATAATTTTTTCTTCCTCCCTCCCTCCATTCCTTCTTTCCTCCCCACCCCCCCTTCTTTCTTTCTAATTTTTGGCTTAATCAGCAAGGGAAGGTATTGGTTTATAGAAATAAATAACCAAAGAGTAGTTCTCACAGGCTCCTGACGTGGGCTGATCAAAGGCTCAGTGGGTCACACACTCCCGTTTCTTGCTCTTCCTCCTCCTCCTCCTTTTCTTTTTGGCTTCCATCCTGTTCTCCTTCTCTGGTGCCATGTGCTTAGGTGAAGACTGCTGTGGTATTAATCCTCACCATCTCTTTTAAAGGTGAACAGACTGCTTCTGCCTGCCACTGGACACGTTTGGGTCCTGTGCCCCTCCCTGCACTGGCAGTGGGGTCGGAAGGATGCTGATTCTGTTTAAAGGTCACGGAGAGATTCATTCAGCTAAACTGAATCAGAGCCTGTTCCTGGAGCTGATGGCAGGGTCCAGGCATGAGCCATACGGACTGGCTGTGGAAAGGAGGTCTCCAAGAGAAATGTGGGACAGTGCTTAACCAGAAGAATTGTGAATTGGAATTGAGAGGCCAAAACAAAACCCAGGTTGCACTCCTCAGGGATGCTCAGGGAAGTGGCAGCTGTGGTGGCAGGGCCTTCGGGTCCAGGAGCTCTGTGATCTAGCCCAGCACTGCCACTGTCTTTCTAAGGGACCCCGAATAAACTTCCTCTTGCTGTCTCTTGGCCGCCAGTTCCCACTAGGTCAGTGGGGCTAGAACGGTGCTCTCCTAGTTCCATAGGGCTGTGGGTCTTTATCCTACTCTCCAAGGGCCTTGTGTTCACTACAGGACACAGGACAGCTATCCCAAGAGGGCTAGAAGCCGTTTATTCACTAAGATGCTGCAAAGTGGATCTGGGGAGGGTTCAGTATATCAGGGACGCTCTCATCAGGGGCAGAACAGAGAACCCATTCAGGATTCTGGAATCAAATCAGTTTTCACAGCAGCCTCTTACAGCTTCTCCAGCCAGGTGTAGGTCACCTTCCTTGCAGCCTTGCACCTTCCTGCTTGTTCTTCACTATTGGTGTTGACCCCTGGGGATGTTACTGAGGATGACACACTGAGACGATGGGGCAAACAGAGACCTTCTGGGTCCAGTGACATGAAGACTCTCAGAACAGCTCAAAGACTAGCTGTCAGAGCAAGCTCGTCATTATAAAATCACCAGTCATGGAAGGCAGAGAATAGTCTGTTCAAAGTCCAGCAGGCCTCCAGGAGACGGTGGGGGTGATGGGTGTGAGTAGAAGGGGCTGTGATTGGCGGGTGTGGACTGTGCAGGGCAGGAGTGGGAGCTTGGTGACAAGGGTGAGGTGGGGAAGCAGGGTGTTGGGGATGAAAGGAGGTAGGGCTGGGGTTATCCTCAGTGATGTAAGGCTGTACACACTCCCTTTCTATTCTGTCTTTGCCACTTAGCAGCTCAGTGGCATTGGGCGTATCTCTCTGAATCTCAGGGTCCACATCTGTGACCTGAGGAGCAAAAGAATTCTGGTTCTAGCTGCCCCATGGGGCCTTTGGACACTCAGATATTTCCAAGGCATGGAGAGGCCTTGAGCCCTGTGACAGGTTACTGAGTGGTGAGGGCTCTGGATACGGTGACGGCTGAGCTTCTGATCCAGACGTCTCTGGCAAGGGCCCCTCAAGTGCTTCTGGGTCCCCAGGCATCCAGTCTCTGCAGGACTCTCCATAGCTTGTTTTGCCTTGGTCTTTGTTTATAAAACTTCAGAGCCTGGAATTCACCTGGCCATCCCTGGATGTGACTGTGGGACTTGTCATTCTCTACCCAAACCCTAGATCCACTTATTCCACCTGGGGACTCTTTTTCCCACCAGCTTTGTTTCCTGAGCTCTCTGAGGAGCGAGTGAGTTCTAAAGACTTAACGAAGGGCAGTCTCCATGCCTGAAATCTGGACGGAAAAGGGGTCCTCCAGTTACACGCCCCATAGCATTTTCTGAGTAACATCATTGAACATCCCACAGTAACTCCCGTCATTACTGACTAATCCAACACTGTGTGGGTTACACACGCCCACCGTTACAGCAGTAACCTTTCCTGCCTCTCTCAGCTTCTGGTTTGGATAATTTAACTTGCCGCCCCAAGATTTTCTCTGGGATGAGCAGGGATGACTCACGTTATTGCCCTAAAACCCTATGGAAATGTATTGCCACTCTCTTCCTTCCCAATGTGATAAATCTGATTATAACTTGTGGATGGTCACTCGTGGCCGTGCAGCGGTTTAAAATGCACTGAAAGATTCGTTCAGCTAAACCGAGGTTGTCAGGTGGATTGCCAGAGGGAATTCTCGTTGCAGACACAAGTTGTGTTATGTCTGCTGTAGCCTTGTGGCGGCTTTCAGATTGCTGTTAGGACATAAATCCATGAATCAGTATGGACCTCCCCACTCGCTCTGCTAGGCCCTGGGCTCCTTGGAGGCGCAGTGTGTGTCTTAGCCGTGTCTCACCTGTCTCATGGTGTCTGACACGATATGCCCTTGCTAATTTATTATTTTTATTTTTTTTAATTTAACATTAAATTCTTAAAAAATAGAATCAATCACCAGCTCTCACAACTGGAAATGACCTCTGAGAGCACCTCCTCCGGCACCTAGATGTAGGTCCTGAGAACCAGAGAGGGACGGTGGTAGCTCCCAGGTCACACAGGGAGAGCCAGTGAGAGCTGTACGTGAACCCTGACTCCTGACTCCCAGCCCAGGGCTCTGACTCCTCTTTGCTCTTTTCTTGGCAGCTTCTGTCAAGGAAGGATGCGAGGAATTCCATGTGGGCTTTATTTTACTGTTTTACAGTCTCTTCTGAGTAATAAGGTCGGCTTGTTTAATAAGTTCAGCTTCAAAGTAGGTCAGGGATTTTATTTCTGTGCACGGGCCATTAGCATTCTTAAGTGAGAACACATTTTTTTAACTGAGAAAATATCTGCTGTGTCGATGAGGCGCTCGGTGTCTGCCCGTTTCCTAAGCTGTGTCAGATCCTTTTATACCACAAAGCCCCTGTGAGGGGGGCCTGCCAGCCTCCAGGCTTCTCAGTGGGGGCTGAGGCCGGGTGGGAGGGACAGAGAGGGGACCGCGTGTTCTGGAGGGACTCCAGGAGCTGCAGCCCATGGAGCGTGCGCCAGAAGGGCAAGGTGACTTCCGCGGGCTTCTCAGGCTGGTGGTCACATTGAACTGAGGTTGGTGTTTTGTTTTGTCAGAGTTAATTCTCTGAAAAACCCCAAACACGAGTTTAGAGAGGGTTGAGCACTATGTCAAGAATCCTCTCAAATCTCTTGTGACTTAAGTGCCTTCCCAGATCCCGTCACCGAGTGGCCAAGCTCATGGAGAAGGGGGCTGGGGCACAGATCTTGCTGCTGTTTGTCAGGGAGAGGGATCCGAACGTGCCCGGGTGGGGAGTTGGGGGTGGGAGGGTAGGAGGGCGACATGACACCTCATCTATTCAGGGCTGCTCCTGAGGATAATATCAGTTTTATATTTTTAGCCATGACCTGAATTGTTTCGTGGGCTTACTCCTTTGTCAATTGCCTTTAACCTAAATGGGGCTGGTAACACAATAAAAGAAAAACGGTTTCTATTCAAAATTGCCGTATAAGGCACTGTGCTTGGCACGGTGAGGGGTATAAGAGCAGGACTGGCCGCTTTCCGCACCTTGCAGTGACTCTGTTGTCAGGGAGAAAGGCACAGACGCAGACGACTGATACCATGCAGCGTGTGACGGGCACTGGTGGGTTCCGGGACCTCTGGCAGAGTTTCCCACATGGCGTTCTTTTCTGTGCCCCCATCATGATTTCTGATCTTTATCTATTCTCTCATGTGTTTGACGCTCTTGCTTTTAAAAAAAGACATACTTTCCTTGCTTTTCCAAATGAGAATTCATATCACTATTATAATCACTGTATCCCTGTGATGAATAGAAGTCTGATAGGTTTCTAGTACAAGCAACAGTACATCTTCAACTATTAAACGAGTTTATAGATAAATGCCCATTGGGGTGGACCTGGCGTAATCACAGGTGCCACACTTCGGAACATGTCAGGGAGGCTTTCTGAAGCAGGTGAAATGTAAGCAGGGCCTTGAAGGGTAGAGCTCTTTGAGCAAGTGCATGATGACCATGAATGTTTCATACGTGCTTCAGTGTAAGGATGTAGGGCATCTCAGTACACAGGGATGTCGTGGGGGTGTAGAATAAGAGGTTATATATTGGCCCCTTAGGACTGTGCTTTTTACTGCTCTAGGTTGTTGGCAAAGGAAATATCTTGAGATTGGATTTCTCCACCATCACTGGCCTTCCCTGCCTAGTTTTTCGTGCATTAGGACTACATAATTGTGAATTGGTTGTTGGGTTAATCAATGCAGGGCTCCCTGTAAGCCTCAGAACTCCTCTCTGGATCCCAAGCCAGGAGGAGGCAGATAGATGAGGAACGCCACCCATTCATCACCCATTCATTTATGTGTTCATTCACTGCCAGCCCCAGTGCTGGAATTACAGACATAGACATACATACAATATTACTAACGAAATAACAGGGTGGTCCAGGGATCACCCGAGGCCATGCATATAATGAGTGTTCAGGAAGTATTTTGATGAATGAATGAGTGAATGAATGCATGGTGCAGCCCACTGGTTCTCAAACTTGACTGCGCATTGGAAAAAAATTGCAGAGTTTAAAAAAAAAAACAAAAACACTGATGCCTACGCCTCACTTCAGAGATTTTGATTTTATTGGTAAAGAGTTGAGAGGTAAGTGGCAGGGGCTTTAAAACCTCTCCACATGATTCTAATGTGCAGCTAAGTTGAGAGCCACTGGTGCAACCGCTAAAGATCATCTTTAAAGAGTTGGGTAGCTTAATGCACAGGACCTTTAGTAAAAATAACACTTGGGACTGTGTGGGGAATGGACTTGGAGGGACCCAGGCTGACAGCCATTTAAGGTGAGCAGAGTTTAGCCCTCTCAGAAGACTCCTGTGGGCATGAGGCCCTGCAGAGTTTTAATAGCCATCTTCCCATTTCTTCAAGGGGCTCCATTTATGCTTCTCTCTTGCAAAGGAACTGGTTACTTTAGCTTTTGAATTGGCCTTGAGACCCCCAAATGTTCCCACATCAGCCTTCTGCGCAGAACATCGATAGTTTGGGGTCAATCGTGAGTACATCCTAGCTGTTGGGAAACCTCATTGGGGTTTCCAGCTAGGAACATATAATCAAAGTTACATTTCCTTTCCTTTAGGGGAATCAAAGGTAGGAGAGGAAATTCATGGGGCAATTTAAAGAGGCCATAAAGGCCTTCAAGGTGTGAAGAGCTCGGTAGGAATAATGCTATCAGAGATCAATTCTTTAAAAAAATGTTAATACCTTGGGAAAATTGCTACATTAAACCTGTTTGTCCTCTGGCATATGTGACTTTAATCAGATTGCTTTCCTGATTAAGATCTAGATGAGGATTTTGGTGAGATTTTTTAAAACTTTATTACTTGTATGTGTTTTTCCTCAAGGAAGAATGGCAGCAATTTCGCTGAGGCCATCAATGTGCCCCATTGAATAGGCCAAGGTATATCTCTGAAGCAGGGCAAGCTTTCAAATTCACTTCTCGTTTTATTACAGCTATGACTACAAAGGTGAGTTTTAAACATGTCCTCCATTTTATATCACACCATTAAGAAATAAAGAGGCAGATCTTAGGGCTAGCTTTTATTAGTAAATGATACTCTGCCTGCTGGAACATTTGAATTCATAGTACCTTGGTCTAGACCCCTGTGTTCTGCCCCACGGTTTTATCCATCTTCCGTTCACTTCCATCCATGCAAACATCCATCCATATCTTGTTGACAGTTCCTTCACCAGCTGTCTTTATTTGAAGTAATTTGCAAATTAATGCTTTCATAGGTATCACTATCATATAATATATGAAAGAAATATCTAAAATGGTCAGAATGTTAATTCCCTTGTTTGCTTACCACTGCAAAATAAAACACTGGGCTTACCAAGTGTTCAAGTACATTTTTAAGTTCATTAAAACGTCTCCTTTGAGGGCATCCTTCAGTAAAAGTAGGCTGCCTTCTTTTATTTTTATCTCAAATAGATATAGCTATGTCTTCCCCAGTCTTTTGCCTAGTTTGTGAGCTTAAACTTCAAAGGTAATTCTGAAACGGATCTTAAAGAAGCTTCAAGTGTGTGTGTGTGTGCGAGTGTGCATGTGTGTGTATGTGTATGTGTATTCTGATTGTGCCTCTTTATCATATTAACTGCTAGCCAAGACTTTTCCCTTTTCAGTTACAAAAAAGTCTGATGATATTCCTCCAAATTATTAGTTACCTATGGAATATGTATGGTGTACCAGTCACCCGTCACTCCATAAAAAATTACCCCCAAATGTAGTGGCTTAAAACAACAAGCCTTTATTACCTCACGGATGTGGGTCAGGAATCCTGATACAGCTTGACTGGGTGATTCTAGCACAGGGTCACAGGAGGCAGTCCTCTTAAGGCTTGACTTGGGAGGATCTGATCCCAAGGGCACTCACATGGCCGTTGGCCTCAGAGCCTCTCATTAGCTGTTGGCTGAAGATATTATTTCTTTGTGATGTGTGACTCAACCTAAGATAACTCAGAACATGGCAGAGAGAGTAGGGGAAGGGAGGAGTGGAGGAGAGAGGGAAGGGGAGAGAGAGAGGGTGGGAGAAGGGAAGAGGAGACAGGAGAGAGAGGAAGAGAGAGAAGAAGAAGGAGAGAGAGGGAGGAAGAGAGAGAAAAGGGAGGAGGGAAGGATGGATAAGGGGAGAGGGGAGAGGGAGGGAGAGCGTAAGGAGGGGGTGGAGAGGGAAGGAGGGAGGAGAGAGAGGAGGGAAGGAAGGGCAGGAGAGAAGGGGAGAGGGAGTGGGGAGAGAGGAGAAGAGGGAGAAGGAGATGGACAGGGAGAGGGGGAGGGCACACAAGATGGTAGTCTTTTTATCACCTACCCTCAGAAGTACCATTGTCCCGTCACTTTTGTCACACTGTCGTAAGTGGGCCAAGAGGGCTTCCCCATTCTCAGAGGGACAGAGTTGCACAGAGGTGTAGATTCCAGGAGTAAATCACCAGGGGTCATATTTTAGAGACTACCCACAACCATAGAGGTGGTCCTTAAACATCGCCAAAAAAGTGGTGATCTTTGGCAAATGTTCAAGATTTTCCTGCGCAAGAAATACCAAGTTGTAGCCCTTTGCAGCTCTACAGTAATAAAAGTCACATGTTAAATAAGTATCTCAGTATATCTTACACTGTCCAGATTGACAGCTGCTTAATACTGATCATTAATTGAATTTGGGGTGGCGTTCCCATCTTCTTCCCAGGCAGGTTCGATGAGGGGATTCTGAAGGACAGTGGTGTGTTGGATCCACGCCTTCCAAGTTGTTCTGAATCTTACCGTTCTACGTCTTTTTGATAGTTCTGAGCATATGCTTCCTGTTTCCCATTTTTTAAGCAACTATCCATCATCCTGATTGAAAACATAATTTTAAAAATATTATACTTCTAAAAAATAAGTGAAGAGTGCCACTAAAACATTCAAAGCAAAACAGACATATTTTTCAACATTTCTGTGTTGAAATGAGAAACTCTGTATGGCAGGAAATAGAGCCAAGTACAGTTGTATGTTTGTCAACTGAATGTTTGAGCACAGTTAGGAATCTGAACTTATTTGTGAGCACTGATGAATTTGAGTATAGTCAGAAGCAAAAAATTAGCACAGGCTTGACATCAAAAGCATGATTTGTAACTGAAAAAAATGGTAAATTGAACCTCATCGAAATTAAAACTTTTGCTTTGGGAAAGCTCATGTGAAGAAAGTGAAAAGACAAGCTATAGAGTGGGAGAAAATACCTGCAAACCACCTATATGGCAGAGGACTGGTATCTAGAGTATATAAAGAAACTCAACAGCAAAAAATCCAAACAGTTCAATTAGAAAATGGGCAAAAATTATGACCATTTTACTGACGAAGATATTACTAGTGGCAAATAAGCATATGAAAAGATATTAGCCATTAGGGTAGTATAAATTAAAACCACAATGAGCTAACATGACACATGTATCAGAATGGCTAAAAAACTGATAACACCAAATGCTGGTGAAGATGCAGAAAAACTGGATCATTCATACATCGATGGTGGGAGTATAAAACGGTACAGCCACTCTGGAAAGCAGTTTGACAGTTTCAGATTCCATATGACCCAGGAATGGTACTCCTTGACATTTACCCCAGAAAGAGGAAAACTTACAGCAATCTGTACAATTATGACTGTTCATGGCAGCTTTATTTGTAATAGCTAAGAACTGGAAACAGCCCAAATGTCCTTCAACAGATGACTGATTAAACAAACTCTAATACACACACACCATAGAACACTACATAGCAATGAGAAGGAGTGAACTATGGATATAGACAATCTGGAAGAATCTTCAGGGAATTATGGCAAGTGAGAAAAGCCCATTCCCAAAGATGATGTATTGTCATTGTTGAAATGTCAAAATTGTAGAATGGATTAGTGGTTCCCAGGGGTTAAGAGTGGGGTGGAAGAGTGAGGATCTAGTATTCATTTTATATATCCCTACATTTTGTTTGCTAATATAATATGTAGAATTTTTGTCTCTACATTTACGATAGAGATTGGCCTGAAAGTTTCTTTTGTTGTGATATCCTTGTAACTTCTTTGCATAGCAGTTATTTTGGGCTTGTAAAATGAGTTTGGAAGTACTTCTTCCCTTTATAGTCTATGAAAGAATGTGTCTCAAGGTGATAGTTCCTTGAAACCTTTGCATGTGTGTAAAAGTTCAAGCTTATTTTACTCTATAACTTACAGTAGAATTTTGTCCTAGGAAGATGTTCTATTTAAAAACTCTGTCACTTTGTAGTTCCCCTTGGAAGTTGCTATATATTTCTGTGGATTCCCTGTATTTGAGAAGCACATGATTAAGATGTTAGAAATATGTAGAACAGCGCCCAAAATTTGCCTTCTCCTCCTTTTCTCCTCTCTTCTCTGCCTTCATACGCTTTACCTGGCACAGGAGTTCCCAGCTGTAGGGACCCTCAGTGGACGCCAACATGAAGCCCTTAATCCTGTTCTCAGAGCCCAGTGTCCATCTGGCTGGGTCAGAATTATGTCCTCTGGGGATGGGGACAGTGGCCCATGGTCTGTGGGACCTTGCATTGTCATGTTTCAAATTTCTTTCCCCAAAAAGTTGATAATGTAAGTTCTGCTAACTATCTCTTCAGGCTCTATGTGGCAGGGTGTAGAGGCAGCCCTAGGGAAGCCAGAGGGGATTTGGAGGAGGCTAATTTTTCAGTTCCTTTACACAAAGGGGGCAGTCATCTCTTAAACTCTCCCTATAAACTGAGCAGGCTGTTAGGGATAAGCCTCTTAATCCATCTGGACACCCTTTCCTGACACTTCAGATCAGTCCATACTTCTAGTCAATTCCAGCCATTTCAGCAGCTTAGAGACTAATTATGCATCTCCCCCTTGCACAGAGGGAGATGCCAAGGAGAGAAATTTGCAAAATGACAATATCTCTAAAGCCCCAGCCCTTCCGTTCTCTAAAGCCCCAGCCCTTCCGTTCTCTCACCATGGCTGGCAGCGTAATAACTGATGAAGCTGCCCGGACTCAGGTTGCCCTGAATCTCACATTTCTCTCCTCCCTCTCATCACCCCTTCTTCCTCTATTCTAGCTTTTCTCAGACTGTTTTGTTAAGACGGCTGCCATGTTCACCGCCCCCGCCCCCGCCCCCGCTGGTGCTTGTTGAGTGTGAGTTGCCCGTCCCAGTGGGAGATGCATAGCTTCCTCATGCGTGAAGCTGAAAATGATTTCATCCCATGTGCTGTACATGAGCCCAAGATGCCCCAAGTGTTCGGATGCTCTGAGTGGAGATCACGGGAGGCTTGAGAAACTGGGTCCAATGGCCCATTAAAGAAGAGGGCTATGGGGTGGGGAGAAGGACCAGCGCAGGAAGCCAAGTGGGATGGGAGTAACTCACATTTATTTAGGGCCTGTCTTGTTTCAGGCATTTACATTTGATCTTCACAAGGATCCAGTGAGATATGATCCATTACTGTGGCTTTACACATGAAGAAACTGAGGCTCAGAGGAGTTATGTAACTTGCCAGCAGTCATGCAATTAAATAATAGAGGTTATAAGCCAACCTCTATCTGTTGGACCCAATGATTTTGAATTTTCAATTATACCACATTGCCTTTGGTCAGTGAAAATGAATACGAAAATGCACAGGGATGGAGTGGAAGAGTATTGGGCATAGTGTGGAGAGGTCAGTGTAGTGCACTGGGATGCCTGGCAGAGAAAGTGAAATGGACCCCTGCTTTATGGACTGGGGAGCATTGTGGAGGCCAGGGGGAGAAGGCAGCCATGGGCTGCCTTCTGCACCTCAGCTCCACAAGTGTGCATGTGGAGGCCAGGACTCACCCAGCCTGCTGAATCCTAGCCTTATACTGCTACCATCTTCTCTTGCCCCTCACATCCATTCAATGACCAAGTCCTGTCTAATCTCCTAGCCCCTCTGACTCTGCCTCTTCAACCCCATGGTCCAGACCTCCATCATCTCTCCCCTCGGTAATGGGCATGACTTCCCCCAACTCTGGTCTCTCTCCTTCGGACCAGTTCACCCTGCACTCAGAGGAGCTGTCCAAAGAGACCATGTGCCTGTGTCACAGCACTGCTTACAAAGCCTCACGCCCCTCAGGAAGCCCTTCCTGATCCGGTCCCCGTTGACCTCTCGGATCACCTTGCTGCTGTGTCCCCGCCCCTCACCTGTGATGCAGAGGACGCGCCATCCCTGGGAGACCCAGTCTCTTCTCATCTCCGGGGAGGCTCCCGTCTCCCCGGGTGCCTGTTAGACTCTCCCATCCTTTCACGGTTTCATTGTTTGATTCCTTCAGGAAGCCTTCCCTCACTCCTCCATCTCATCTCCTCCTTGTGTTAGTTTCCCAGGGCTGCTGTCACTAATGACCACAAACTTAGTGGCTTAAGACAACACACATTTATTGTCTTAAAGATAAGGAGATCAGAAGGCTAAAATGGGTCACCACGGCTGCATTTACTTGGCTCTAGAAGAGAATCGTTCCCTTGCCTTTGCAGTTTCTAGAGGCCACCTGCATTCTTTGCCTCCTGGTCCTTCCTCCATGTTCAGCATTGCAGCCTCTTTCAGTCTCTCTCTGATTCTGATTCTTCTGCCTCCACCTTTCACATATAAGGAATCTTGTGATTACATTAGGCCGACCTGGCCGTTCCAGGATCCTCTCCCCACTCAAGGTCTTTAACTCATCTATATCCTCAAAGGCACTTCCACCATGTACAGCTCTGGGGATTAGGACATGGACGTCCTTTAGTGACCATTACTCTCTGCACCCCAGTCCTCTGTGTGTCCATGAGGTCCTGGGCCTGCCATGGGTCAACCTTTGTCACTTTATTCCGCAGCTCATTGATTTCCGCATCTTCTCCCCAGTCTCTACAGTTCCTCCAGGGTAGAGAGAGCTATTTGTTCTGACTCTCTGTTCTCAGAATGTAGTAGCATCCACCCTTAATATATTTTTGTTGAGCAAAAGACCTTTTCTCCTTGGTTGCCATCTAGCTGCCTCACTCTCTAGATGACAGGGGTGTTGAAGACACTGGGGTAGTTCTGTGCATCAGTTAGGATCACAGACTAGAGCAGGGCAACTGGGTATCCCAGTGCCACCACATCCTAGTGGCACAACCTTGGGCAAATTACTTAACTTCTGTGCCTTTGCTTCCTTCTGTGCCTTCGTGTGCAAAATGAAGGTATCTACCTGTATGAGTCAAGGTGCAGGAAGGAAATCCAAACTATGCTAGATATTTCAGAGAGTTGTTTTTAATTAATTAATTAATTAGGCTGCACCAGGTCTTAGTTGCAGCAGGCAGGATCTTTGTTGTGGCATGCAGGCTTCTTAGCTGTGGCATGTGGGAACGTTAGTTGTGGCATGTGGGAACTTCAGTTGCGGCATGTGGGATCTTTAGCTGTGGCATGCGGGAACGTTAGTTGTGGCATGTGGGAATGTTAGTTGTGGCATGTGGGATCTTCAGTTGCGGCATGTGGGATCTTTAGTTGTGGCATGTGGGGTCTTCAGTTGCGGCATGTGGGATCTGGTTCCCTGACCAGGGATCGAACCCAGGACCCCTGCATTGGGAGCATGGAGCCAAAGCCACTGGACCACCAGGGAAGTTCCTCAGAGAGTTTTATTAAAGGGAATTACACAAGTGTTGGAAGGTTGCTGGAGCAAAGGTGGGACACAGAAACAACCAGGAGTTAAGGGAAGCAGCTGCCACACCTGGGGTCAGGGTAACAGAAGTGAATAGGTGAGGCTGTGGGACCTAGGAGTCTGGAGGAGGGGCCTTGCATGGCTGATACTAGGACCTCTAAGAAGGGAGGCCCCACAGATGGTACCACATTTATAAGGGGGCCTGGCCAACTTCCTCTAGTACCTCCAAAAAGATTCTGTGCTATAGGGGCCGTGAGACCCAGAAGAAATGAAAACCTGAACTTCAGCTGTCTCTGTTGCTGGAGTGATACTGAAAGGACACAGGAAAAGGGCACCTTCCCTTGTCCAGCTCTCTAGTCTCCAGAGAGCCTCCCATTGGTAGGACTCAACCAAAGCAGGTAAAAGAAGTCCAGAAGTATAGTTTGCAGAATCTCAGTCCCAGAATGATAGAGCCAGTTATAGCAGGGTGGGCTTGAAGCTAAAGGGCCAGAGGTAAATAACTAGCACTTTCCTTTAGTTTCCTCATCTGTAGAATGGATACTCTAATAATGCTTAGCTCATGGTGTGCTATGAGGAATATATTAGTTCATATATGTAAATCCTGGAATGGAGTCAGGCACGTAGCACTGAGAAGTGTTTATTGCCCTCGGCCCATGGTAATAAGAATAGTTCTCCCCAGCATATAGGAGTGTAGACTTGGATGTCTTGGGAACTCAGAGGTCCAAACTGGCTAAGGCACGAGTTCCCTCCACCCTGTTCTCCATAGCTGGGCTGCTGGGCAAAGAGTGGCTGTCCGTGGACCTGCACTGCTTTAGGATAAGATGTTTCTGCATTGTGGCCTCTGGTTCTGAAGATGTAGAGTCTGGCCTCTCCTAGGCCACTCTCTGGGGGAGATAGATTCTTGATTTATACTTTTCTTAGGTCTCTTGATTAGCAGACGAGGAAAGAAAGGCCCTTCTAGAGTGATGACTTGGCTCTTAATGTTGGAAAGTGGCCCAGCCAAGAGTCATCGCAAAAATGTCGAGGCTGTGGGGAAGAAAGAGGAGCCAGGAGCAGACAGAGTGTCGCAGATCACAAACTCTCTCCTGGTGCTAAGTCGTTATTGAATTATGCATTTTTAAATGACTTTGTTGGTTGCAGCATGAGTGTGTGAAGTAGACCGAGGCTGAGCTCGTAAGTGTATTTGCTGGTGGAAGAGCTGGCAGGAGGACACACTGAGAGGACTGTGGCCCCTTTTCATCCTGACACCGCGAGGGGAATGCCTGTAATGGGATCTTTGTGTCTCTCTATGGGGGGCACAGAATGGGGGCACCAGCTGTTTTCCACCTACTGCTAACTAGCTTCACTGACTGCTGGTTGGGATGGGGAAGCGCACTAGGTATGTGCTAGAACTGCTCCAAGGGTATTGACGGCAATACCTTATGGAATCCTCATGGCACCCCGCTTGGGGGAGGTATTATTATTGCCCCTGTTTTACAGATGAGGAAACTGAGGCACAGAGAGGTTAAGTAACTTGCCCTAGCTTTCAAAATATCTTCATTTGAATTTCTCCAAACTGAGAACACCCTGAGACAAGGGTTTACAAATAGTTTATTTGGAAGTTGAAGGGAACCCTGGTTGAGTGGAGGGAAAGTGAGGCAGGAAAGGAAGGAAGGCACTAATCCAATGTGTCCAGAGTCCTTATAAGAAAAGGGAATTGTGGACATAGAGTCACAGACGCACAGGGGAGAAGGCCATGTAAAGGCAGAGACAGAGATTGGAGTGATGCATCTACAAGCCAAGGATGATCAAGGTCAGAATCAAACTTCAGAAGCAAGATGCCCGAAGAGGCAAGGAAGGATTCTTCCCTGGAGCCTTTGCAGGGAGCATGTCCCCTTTGACACCTTGGTTCAGACTGCTCACCTCTAGAACTGTGAGGCAATACTTCTGTTGCTTTAAGACACCCAATTTGTGGTACCTAGCTACAGAAGTCCTGGGAAGTCAGGATGCTTGTCCTTGGCCACAGGGGAGCTGCTTGGCTGAGGGGCAATGCCTGCACCCCCTAAACAGCCCATATCTAATTAATAACACCAGAGTACAAAAGGCTGCCCGTCTTGCCTCAGTGAGGGGCCGTGAAGTGGTGCATTTTGTGCTCCGGAGCACCCGTGGGATCCTGATGACTTAGTCTGCAGCCAAAATCACATCCTTGCTTCCCTAGTCTGCTTTCTTCTGAGAACTCTCCTCCAGCCAATCGCTGCACAGGATCTTTGTCTCAATCTCTGTTTCTGGGACCCCGGGCTACGGCAGCCTGGAGCACAGAGAGCACAGCCAGGAGGGCATCCCAGAGGGGAGCTCACTCTTTTTCCTTTTTTTTTTTCCACAGAAGTCAATTTATTTTTTTAATTTTTTTAGCTGTAGAACCAGGACTTTTATTATTGAAGTATAGTTGATTTACAGTGGTGTGTTAGTTTCAGGTATACAGCAAAGTGATTCCGATATCTGTATATCTATATATCTATATATAATATATAGATATCTATATAGAGATATCTGATATATATAATATATCTGAATCTATATGTATATATTCTTTTCCAGATTGTTTTCCCTTATAGGTTATTACAAAATATTGAGTGGAGTTCCCTGTGCTGTACAGTAGGTCCTTGTTGGTGATCTATTTTATATATGTAGTGTGTATATGCTAATCCCAAACTGCTAATTTATCCCTCCCCCCACCCCTTTCCCCTTTGATAACACTAGGTTTTCTGTGTCTGTATTTCTGTGTTGTATATATGTTTATTTGTAACAAAACAAAATGAGAACTCACTCTTGACAGAGAAGAAAAGGTGAGTCACCTGAAGAAGGGGAACAGTGTTCCGGCAGGCAGACCAGCACAAGCAAAAGCACTTCTGCGTCACTTGTGTGTAAAGCTGTGGGGTGAGGGGAGCTTAGTAGCCAGGGAACCTGGAGAGGTAGGGAGAGGCCTGCTCTTGGAAGCCTGGTATGACACCCTAGTGGACAGCAGATGGAGGAAGACCTCTGGTCTGTGTTTCAAAGTAAATACTTTCACCCCATTAAAACTTTTCACCGATTGTGTGGACAACGTGTCATAGCTAATGTTAGTTAGGGACGTCTGCATCTGGTGGGGAGCGTTCAGTAACTTCGCATGTAACCTCCACATCTGTGGTTCTGTGACAGCTGACTGTTACTGCTGCCAGGTTAACGAAGTACTGGCTCGTTACCAGCTCTGGCTTCTCCTTCTCATCCAAACCCCTTCTCTGTGACCTTGAAAGATAAATCGCTTCATCCTCCTCAACCGTGAGGGTCCTAGTAGCAGGAGATCATGTAATGTAGCGATTACGAGCACTGCTCTGGGATCTTCCTAAGTTCGCATCCTGGTTCCTTTCCTTACTAGCCTTGTAATTGTGAGCCATTAACCTTGGTAAGCTTCAGGGTTTTTAACGTTAATTCATACGATGGCATTGAGAGTAGCCCCTGCCTGCAGAGTGAGCCGGGATTAAATAAGGTGACGCCTGTAGAGTCCTTAGCACAGTGCCTGGCACGCGGTTAATCCTTCGTGAGCACTTTCGCTCTGCTGAGTTCACAGGCCGTGGAGCTGAAATAGAAGCACACTTTTTATTGTGATACTTGCTGCACAGAGAGGGTCCGTGCAGTGTCGAGGAAAGACTGCGGACTTTGAGAAGGCCTGGGTTCAAACCTAGTTCTGCTCACTCACTATGTGAGATTAGGCAGGTTACGTAAAGTAGCTGAGCCCTCTGGTCTCCTCACCTGTAAAATGTCTGCTTTGCGGGGTCACTGGAGGAAGAAGAAATGATGAAGAAACAGGTAAAGTGCTATAAAATAATAGTTGCTATGATTAGAGGACTGTTCAGAAGTCAGATCTCAACTTAATGGTGGAGGCTGTCTGAGCAGTGCCAGAAGTGGCAAGGCTCTCTCCTTGTTAGGAGCTATGGGTGGGGGGCGGGCTTGGCAAATGGACACAGTTGTGGCTCTTGATTCCTGGTACCTGGTACCTGCTACCTGGGCAGATGAGAGGGGAGATTGTCGGTTAAGTGCTCCTAGTGGTGGAGGGAACAGAATCCCAACAGAGGCCCCCCATGATTAGAAAAGCTCAACGTGTAAGAAGACTTTACTTGCTTAAAATGCTCATCTCTGGAGTAAACACCCAATGCAGGTTTATTAGGGGACATTTGTAGAAACACAAGGAAGAAAAGAGAACAGTACTCATTTTCTCACAACCCTAAGGAAAGCATCAACATTTTGGTGTATGCCTAGGTAGGTGGGATTTTTGTTTGTTTATTTTAATTTAGTTATAATTGGACTTCTGTACCTTTGGAGAGGCTTGTTTAAGGGAGAAACTATTTCAGAGGAAGTTTTCAGAATTATTGCCAAGCAAGGGTTAACCATTTGTAGTGCAATTGCCTGCTTTTAAGCACAATGCAAATGCCACTGGGATTTCTATCTTTTTTTAAAGTTTAGGTTTTGTCTCCAGTTTGGTCTGGCTTGAGGCAGTGATTCTGTTCTAGACTCTTAGCTGAGAAAGAGGAGTCCTGCGGTAGTAATCACCCCGTAGGACCGATCCTTTTAGGATCCTGATTCCCCCATCCTAGAGGTTATGATTTCGATTCACCCCAGTGTGGACTGGGGTCTATCTTCAAGTAATTTTTCTCTAAGGAGGGGTGTGTAGATACTATGTCTTATGCATTTTTCAAAATCTGAAATTGTCTATCTATTGCTTTGCAGATGCACCACAACTTAGCTGTCTATAAACTTCTTGGAACGTGAAACATCCTCTTAAAACCTTATGCGTGTTACACTATTGTGGTTGGGAATGCAGACCCCCCACAAGGCTTCCTTGGCCCGATCCTGGTTCTTTAAATTACTAATTGTTTGACATTGGGCAAGTTACTTAATCTGCATCCCTTTCTTCTGTTCAGAAAAACGTGAGTCCTCATAGTATCTACCCATGGAGTTGGTATGAAGGTTAAATGAGTTAATGTTTTAAGGTGCTGAGAACAGTGACAGGTGCATCAACAATGTGCAGAACCCATTAGCTGCTGCTGCTGTCATGTGTCATTATTATTATTAATATTAACACCCTCCCTGTTATCCCAGTGTTTCATATTGAGATGATGAAGTCTGGGAACTGATTTTTTAGTCTTTTTGTTTTGTTTTGATGGAGATCTGTTTTTGTCTAGATGCTTGTGGAAATTTTTCTTTAGTCTGGTATTTCAAAATAGTGCCAGTATGTGCTTAAGTTTGAGTCTTGTCATTGATTTTTCCTGCAACCCACTGTGGTCTTCGTAGACTGCAAACTCAGACCTTCATTTAGTTCAAAGAAATTTTCTTTAGCTATGTCTTTGATTATTGTCCTGCTCCAGTTGTTTGATGCCTTCTCCCAAACACGCCCAATTCTTAGCTTGGATGTCCATTCGCTATTCTCTATAACACTCTCCTTCTTTCTCTTTTTCACCTCTTTCTTGCCACCCCAGCCTCTTATTGTGGGAAAACTTACCCAATATTTTCTCTTTCCATTTAAACAAGACCTTAAATATTTGTTGAACCGTGACCATATATTTGGCTAGGTCACAAAGACTAATTCTAGTTGGCACGTACTGCTGGATTGGATGTTGTATCTATTTATTATGTCTTCTGCTTGGGGACCTCTTGGACCAGAGATGAATGAGATGGTGGAGTCTACTACTGACAACACAGGGTAGAGTCACTAAACATATCCACATATCCCTATGGTCCTTGGCAGAAAATCCAATACTTTTATAATTTGAACCGTCTTTCATTCTAAAGATGAAAATATTGAGAACCACCAAGACTGGGTGTTGTGTCCAGGTGACTAGTGGGGTGACAAAGACAGACAGACCCTGGCCCCAAGCTAGATTCCCTTCTCCTCTTTGATCTTCAGTGCATTATTTTATGAGACAGTGTTGCATGCCAACTGGTAGAAAATCTAACGATCATGATGCTTTTGAAATATCTACTCTGTGCCTAGCCGTGTGCTCTATGCAGCAGAATTGAAAAGAAAGATGGGCATGGTTTAGTACAAAGCAAAACAAACAGTGTTCCAGTTGGGAAAAAAATGATGTGTGCAAACGTGTGGATACGGGAATGATAAAACAGCCTGTGGGTGTTGTGGTATGTTGGTGGGTGGTGGCGGGGGTGGGAGGGCATTTCCGTGGACTCTTATGGGTCAGTAAATGCAATGCAATTAGAAAGGTGATCAGGTGGGAGGCAGAGGGTGATCGACAATGTCAGAAGCCAGGTTATATTCACCTTAAACATGTCTCAGGGCTCACATCACATCTTACTAACATTCAATTTTTCTCAAAATATTTGATTTCTGTCTGGAGCAGACGATGCATAAGCACAAAGCTTGCGCTCCAGCTCTTTGAAGCACTTTTGCTCTCTGTAGGAATTTCTGGGGAGTCAAACTGTTACAAGTGCTCACAGCAGGAAAAAGAAAGACAGAATTGGCCTGGAGATTGCTGCCCGAGGATGAAGCAGAATTGCATTAAGGGGTCACCTCACCACCTCCATGCTGAAGGAGAGCCTTGACCGGTCGGGGGCAGTTGCTGCCCAGGCCTCAGGGAAGATGGCCTATGGGGTTCTTGTCCTCAAAGTGCTTTTATTCCCGGCTGGAGGGGGCCAGGGCCACCTTCCAACTCAGAACTCATCTCCCTGAAACCCAGACTCCCTCTGTCTCGGTCTGTCAGTAGAGAGGGCCGTCAGATGTCAGACCCTTCCTCCTGGCTTCACGCAGTTGATGGTGTGGGGCCAGGTAAAGAGAGGGGTTGGTCATTTCATATGTGAAGAGACTCATGAATGAGAGCTGGTGAGTGCCTGAACAACCTCTTGTTAAGAAAACTCATGGAAATCAAGCATCTGATGATGCTGATGGCATTGTCGGGACAGAAATGATACGGGATTAAAGGCTCATTCCAGATATCCTGGGGTTCAGTCCCAAGTAAGATCTAGTGGCATGCTTCTTAATTCCAGCCCACCTGCTGGGTTACAGGCAAGCCATATTTTTGTTTGTTTTCTTTAGACCTTTTTTTTTAGGTGTCATTTACATACAGCAGAATACCTATATGTTAAGTGTACAGTTTGATGAGTTTTATACAATTCTAGTCAAGATAAGGAAATTTTTATTACCCCAGAAAGTTTTCTTATGCCTCCTTCCAGAAAATCACCCCACCAACATTAACACGGTTCTGATTGTTACTATTTAAGCATGCAAATCAATATGTAGTAGATTATAACACCCTAGAAAGTTCTCTTATGCCTCGTCCAAGTCAGTACCTTTTCCCACAGGTAACTGTAATTCTGGCTTTTGTCACCGTAGATCAGTTTTGCCTGTTCTTGAATTTTTCATACAAATGGAATCATTATGCTTTCTTTTTTTTTTCCCTTCTTTTGCACAATGTAATTTTGTTGTTGTTTTTTAAGCTCTTTATTGGAATATAATTGCTTTACACTCTTGTGCCAGTTTGTGAGGTACACTAAAGTGAATCAGCTGTATTTATACATACATCCCCATATCCTTTCCCTCCCGCGACTCCTTCCCACCCTCCCTATCCCAGCCCTCTAAGTCATCACGCATCATCGAGTTGATCTCCCTGTGTTATGCAGTAGCCTCCCACTAGCTATCTGTTTTCCATTTGGTAGTGTATATATGTCAGTGCTACTCTCTCACTTCGTCCCAGCTTCCCCTTTGCCCCCTCCCAACCCCATGTCCTCAAGTCCGTTCTCTACATCTGCATCTTTATTCTTGCCCTGTCACTGGGTTCATCAGTACCATTTCTTTAGATTCCATATATATACATACAGTGTTTGTTTTTCTCTTTCTGGCTTACTTCGCTCTGCACAATGTAATTTTCTTTTGAGATCTGTCCATGGTGCGTATCGGTGGTTTGTTCCCTTTTCCTTGCTGTGTAGTGTTCTGTTGTATGTATGTGTACCCGCTGATTGACCCATAAGCATCCACCTAAGCCTGGCTTGTCCTGTGATTTCCTTCTCTTCAGCAGCTTCTGAATCAGCTTCTTTCTCTCCTTACTCCTCTTTCTCTCAGACCTTGAGTGAAAGCTAGAATGTGAGCTCCTGGCAACCAGGACTGTATCTGTTTTGTCCACTGCTGTATCCTGGTGGCTAGGACTGAGTGTGACATGAAGCACATACTCGATGTTTGTATAATGAGTGAATGCATAGGTGTTCGGAGCACATAGTTTTAAAAACTTGTTTACCAGTCTGGCTCTGTGCGGTACCTTCCCAAGCAACTCAGAGCTACAGGATTCCTAGGACAGTCTCTTTGCTCATGAACTTAGTGAATTTCTGGCCCCATAGATCAGGCTCATACACTCTCTGCAAGAGCTTCCCTAAGCTGTGGACTAGATTAGTCCCTTCACAGGCATCATAACTCTTTCTGTCCCCCACCGACCATCGTGACTCTTGTTCCACTTTGTTGTCAGTGCCGCTTTAAGCGGCTGCTTTACCCTGTGAGTCCGTGGGTACAGACAGCCTGTATTTCTTTTCACCACTAAATTGCACATGCTCAGCTCTCTGTCTGGCACATGAGAGGCACAGAGTACGTACTAGTTGGGGTTTCTTTCACAGGGAGTTTCTCTCTGCCAGGTTGTTCATCTCAAGACCCCACAGTTAGACAAAGCCCTGCATGAAGAGAAAGATGGATTTGAAAACATGGCCTGGGCTATGGACGGAATGTGTGTGTCTTCCCCAACCCCTTTCATTTGTTGAAGCTCTAACCCCAATGCGATACTATTAGGAGGTGGGGCCCTTGGGATGTGATTAGGTTTAGATGTGGTCATGTGCGCAGAGCCCCCATTATGGGATTAATCCCCTTGTAAGAAGAGGAAGAGACCAGCACCATCTGACGGCACAGCAAGGAGGTGGCTGTCTGCAAACCGAGAAGAGGGTCCTCACCAGACACTGAATCTGGCAGCACCTTGACCTTGAACTTCTCAGCCTCCAGAACTGTGAGAAATACATGTCTGTTGTATAAGCCACCCAGTCTGTGGTATTTTGTTGTAGCAACTCAAGCTACTAAGACAGGCTCTGTGGAAGATTTCTGCTTAAAATATAACATTAAATGGGCAGAGTCATGTTTTATCCTTTAAATGTTTTAGCCCAGATGTTGAATCTATGAATGTGTTGGGCAGGTCATAGTCATGAGAACCTAGACATTTACTTGCCATGGTCAGTGGAAATCTTAGCATGTTTATTTTCACCCAAACGCTTGGGGACCTGGCGCCTGGAAGCACAAGGTCTATGATGCCCACATCAAGTTCCATTTCCTTATGTGATTGTGCTCCCAGTGTTTAGCCCCTGTAACAAAGGGTGGCTTCAGGGTCCCAGAGGAGTGTCAGCTATTAGCGGCACGTGGGCTGTCAGCAGAATCTCTGTGGATTTCCTTTATTCTCAGCACAGACTCTTCAGAGTTTCCTGCAGGGTCTTCAGAAGCGTTCATGAATTTATGAAACGATGTGCAAAACTCTAGGTAGTATGCTTATGTGCCCTTTCCTGGGGAAAAATGTTTGGAATTTCTCTCCACATTTCCATAAGGTCCTGTGTATCCCAAAAGTTAAAGACTACTGGTATGGACTTCCTTTAGTGGTCTCTCTGGTTAATTGCTTAAACATCTCAAGTACAGAGGAGAAAATGATGGGTGGGAATGCTACCCTGGGCCCTGAGTTCTAAAGCTGTCTACACCTCCTTCTAGCTTCATGGGCTCTCTCTGGTCCTTGGTTTCCTTTCTGAGGACTCTGGTGGTTGGATTAGATGGCTTCATGGAGTTTTTGCACTGTCCGTCTGAATAGTTCATCTCAGAGAGGACAACTGATGTAAATAAACACAGTCTTTCTGTGCATTATTTAAAAAGGTAGTACCTACCAAAAAAATCATTCTGTGTCTCATTCCTGCTTTTTTCTCTTTGAACCACTAGTACATGTGCTGTTTAAAGAATGCTGATTATAAATCTATAAATTACTAAAAACAGAAAAAAAAAAAAACCCAAAAGAATAATCTGATGGCCTCTTGGTCCCAAGAACAGGAAACACTAGGATGCAGTTCATGATATATTCTTGTGGGGTCAGAGGGAAGGATGGTCTGCACATGGACAAGTAAACTAGCATGTCACTTAAGATGAAGGCATTTATATCTTTGAGGGACTGCTGGTTACTGTACTTGCACCTACCATCAGAAATGCATGAAAAGGGACTAAACAATTGGAAAGACTGATACTTTATTTTCTTTCTGATGGTCAGCAATTTACTGCTAATGCCTGAAACAGGAGAGCAGAAGCCATGGTGGAAAGTCGATGGAAGAGAGCTTAGTGTAGCCACTTGCTCAAGTCTTAAAGCATTGAAGTCTGCTGATCTTAATTCTGTCCAAGGCCAGTCGGTCTGTGAATAATTATACTTCAGAATTGGGCAGAGTCATCACAGAGCTACAAAATAGCACCCTTGAGGCCTCATTGGAGACTGATGGGAACTCTGGAGGGCTGATAATGGTGATGAACGGGTCTGTATATTTAAAATGCACAAAGGGTGAGCCCAGAAATTATCTGCCTGCCAACTTAACTTCTCTACCTGGAACAAATTATCCAAAAATCAATTTGCAAACACCTTTGAGATAACAAGGCCTTGAGTAATAACCTCCATGGCTTTGTAAAGAAAAGCATCTAGCTTGACTAATCTGCTTAATTTCCTTCTCTGACCAAATGGCAGGCTATAATAGAGGCAATCTGAAGTTGTCCCTGAAGATTTGCCTCGAGTCACACTGAGAAAATATTGTCCACCTCTGTTTTATAGTGATTATTCTCTTTCTCGAGAATCTTTGTTGCTACATAATTAATTAGAAAGAAAACACTGAATGAGTCCTATCTATCCCAGAGCTCTCTCACCTGAGTTCCAAACTGAAACTCATACCTGCCTTATCCACCTTATCCAGAGGCCATCCAAAAGTTCTTGAGCACAGCTACGTTGTACTCCACCCCCAAATGCCTTCCCCACCCTTCACTTCCTAGTTCTACTCCAAGAATCATTAACTTCTTCATACTCTTGGGCAGATAATCCCCTTCCTGGAAGTTGGTCCTAAGAAAATATGAGACAAGATGGACTGGAATCATTTGCACAGAGATGTTCATTGCAGCATTATTTACCATAGCAAAACTTTAAACAACTCCTGTGCCCAACAATTGCAGAATAATTAGTGTAATTATCTGAGGGACTGTACCATCACTATTAAAGACAGTGATGGTAAAGTCCACATAGTATATAAACAAAGTCCTTCAGTTGTAATAAGTAAGGAAAGAAAAGAAAATCTACATTGAGTCTGTGTTACTTAACCACACACAAAAAAGTTTAAGAATATGCATAGGAATTGGAACACAACATGGAGAAATAAAAATGGTGATTATATTGGGTGGTAGGGAAGCGGGCCTATTTTCTTTCTTCTCACTTCTTTATTGTTGTTCCACTGCTATTTTTTGCTACAAATAAAAATAATATATCCACATTGATTTGTAGAAAATGGGTATTGAGAGGCCAGCAGCCTTCCAAAGGGAGACCTGGTCTTGGAAGGCATCAGATGTGGGTTCCATCCTGCCTTCCCTGCTCCACTATCTTGGTTATGTAATCTGATCACTTGGGTTCTCAATTTTCTAATCCATCAAAATGGAGGTGATAATGTCCCAAGGATTACACTAAGTAAAACATGTGAGATTTTCTGGTAAATAATTATAAAGTAAATGATAATTTCTGTAGCTTTGCCAGTGAGCTAAAAATGCCAGAAAGAGGCCAGCATTAGTGCTTGCTGAAATTCTGGTCTATTTAGCTGAAGTTATAGAACTTAATGAAAGAGAGGTGGCAGCACATAGCAGATCCAGGATAACTCAGTGTGACTTTTCCCTTGACCCCTGCTTCCTGCTGGGGTCACTGTGGCCATTGCCACTCTCCTTGCTGGAGGAAGTTGCTAGGGTTGAGAAGAAGCTGAGTTCCTGCTGTGCCATCATCCTTTTGCTACTTAGGCTCCTATCACTATTTTGGAAAACATCCTTTAACAATGTACGTGTTCCTATAAAAGAAATGTTTGTAAACCCCTGACTCCCCTGGGTTTTGAACCAAAATCTGCTTTAGTAAAGGCAGGCTCTCATTTGAGGGTAGAAAACAGAATATTAACCCGGGAAGCTTTGCCATGTTCAGGAAATATCTTTTCCTCACAATGGCCTTCTTTCTTTCCTTCTTTAAATGGAGGAGATAACGTAAGTGTTGAATATAGTTACTGAAGAAATACTGATCTTCAGCTATTTACATCAATTAGTTAATTAAACTAGGACGTGAATGGGTTTGGGCTATTTTCTATGACTGTCTGGAATGCCGTCCTTTGTCCTCACATGTTTGGAGTCTGCTCTGTAAACCATTTGGGTCTGACGTCCTTTGCTGATTCCTGTTTTTCAGAGCCTCCCACGCCCATCGCCCCCCCAGAGCTGCTGGCTGTGGGGGCCACATACCTGTGGATCAAGCCGAATGCCAACTCCATCATTGGCGACGGCCCCATCATCCTGAAGGAGGTGGAGTATCGCACCACCACGGGCACCTGGGCGGAGACCCACATCGTCGACTCTCCCAACTATAAGCTGTGGCATCTGGACCCCGACGTGGAGTATGAGATCCGGGTGCTGCTCACGCGACCAGGGGAAGGGGGCACGGGACCACCAGGGCCCCCCCTCACCACCAGAACCAAGTGTGCAGGTAGGACCCTTCCTCCTGACTCTGTTTTGAGACGCGGGGCAGTTGCTGTGCGTGATGCTCGTCTTGAAATTGTGACAGTCATTCCTCAGCTTCTTTGATATGAGCGTGCTGCCTGTTGTGATGAAAAGCAGAGTTTTGGTCTTGCCTTAGAGGCTCTGGAGGCATCTCTGGGGACTTCCTGGCTTCTACTGTGATTCTGAGAACCAGCTGACTCTGGCTGTGTGTCATGGAGAGCTTCCTGGTCCTGACAGTGTTTCCCGGGACGCTGGTTCTCTCTCTCCAAGGGCTCCTGGTGCTATTGGTGTGTCTGAGCCTTCCTAGTGCTGACAGCGCCTCCGAGGGCTCTTGTTTCTGTGTCTCTGAGGGCTCCTGGCCTTATTTCTTTGAGGGCTCCTGGGCCTCTTTCTCTGAGAGCTCCTGGCTGTGTCTCTGAGGGTTCCAGGCTCTGGTTGTATCTCTGGGGGCTTCTTGCCCGACCGTGTGTTCTGAGGCCTCATTTGGTCTATGTCTTTGAGTGCTTCTGGTTCCTACTGCATAGCTAAGGTGTTTCTGATTTTATTTTTGTCCGTGAGGATCCCTGGGCTGGGCCTGTGACCCTAGTGAGCTTGTGGTTTTGACAATGTCCTTGAGGGCTCCTGGGTCTAGTTCTGTCTCTGAGGAGCTCCTGGTGCCTCCTGGCTCTGAAAGCATTTCTCAGTGGATTCTGGAAATGCCTTGGTCCCTAAGAGCCTCCTGCCTCTGTGTCCCTTGCAGACTTCTGGCACCTACCTGAGAGTCTGGGTTGAGACTGTCTGTCCAAGGGTCCTCTGGATTCTGCATCCCTACAGGCTCCTGGCTCCATGTTCCCACCAGCCGGGCTCCAACGATTTCTCTGAGGTTCCTGGAGGCTGCGAAAGAGTTTGCTGACTAGGACTGTGTCTGGGAGGGTTCTTTGTATCCAACCATGTCCCCAAGAGCTTCAGGCTTCTGTGGTGTTTCTAATAAGGCGTATTAGCTGGGATTGTACCCCTGACTGTCTCCCTGAGATGTTCTGGCTTCAAATGCAAGTCAAAAAATTAAAAGGACTCAGTGTTTTATGTTTTTTGTTTGTTTGTTTTTGCAAATCACCTTATTTATTTTAGCTCATTTTTCCTAAGTAACCATTTGATATAAGTACTTTTATCTTATATATTAATGAAAGAATCAGGACTCAGTGTTTTTAAACATCTTATTCTAAGTCATAGAATTGGCTAGCAGCACACTCAAGATTTGCACGCATGTTTTCTGACTCGAATGCCCTAGCTCATTGGTTACACCCTGGTGAATAAATAGCTGTGTGCCGTTAGTGCAGTGTACAGGGTTGGGGGTGCACCAGTGGGGACCAGGGAAGTGGCACCAGGAGCCACTGACTTCTGAGGGAAAAGGAATCCCTGATGGCTTCTGGGTGGGGAGAGAAGGAAGCATCAGCACAGTGATTTCTGTGGAACAAAAAGAAAAGTAAAACACAGTCAGTTCTGCTATAATGCAACATACGTGTACCTAACAGTCACCGTGCTATTCAAAATTATGCAGTGAAAGCTTCCGGGTTCATGGGAAAAAGTGGGGCTGGGGCACAGCACGCATCAGTGACAGACCCAAAAGAGAGGAACCTAGTAAAAACGGCGGCACAATTGTACATACGTGAATGGCTAAGATATGCATAAATACCGCAAAATAAATGGGGTGTTACCTTGGCATGTCTGCAAGTTTGCTTGTGGAAGCGGGTGTCAGAAAGGCTGCAGCCCGTGAGCTGCTGTTCAGTGGCGGAGGCGGGGCTGTCTGAAAGTGGCAGTAAGTTGTGACAGCACGTGTGGATCCGCGTGGCTTGTAACACACACAGTGAACGAAGGGAGCGAGGCGATGTTTGAGGTGGGTGCATCTTGTGTGTTCCTACGTGGCTCAGTCCAGCTGGGTGTGGTTTTCTGCTTCACTAGTGTGTCTGTACAGAGTCTCACATAGCAAATGGAAATTCACGTTATGCTCACATTGTTCCCTAATATATCAATCATGTTGGAAGACATTTGCATTTTCAAAGCAAGCGTTACAGCAGAATTGACTGTAACCAGTCTTAAGTATCTCAGCAGTGCTTCTTGGTAGCAGGTAACCCAAAGTTAGTATTTCCATTGTTTGGTAATATTCCTGTGAATGTTACTGAACCACCACGATGAATGGAGATGCCATTTTCTTGGTTAGTTTCAAAAACAGGCCTTTGGTAAAATTCCTCATTGAAATCTGATTATAAAACTTACTACTTTAAAAAGACATAAGGATATGTTATTAAACCAGGTAATACCTTATCTCAGCTTTGCAATTCAATATTCATCCATAAAAATAATTGATTTGATCCCGCTGATGAGACTTTTCTCTTTCCACAGGGTTTCCAGGGGTTTTGATCTTTATAAATGATATTCAGAGTACTTTAGCAGCCCCCACAGACTTATTTGCTGATGATCATATAATACATTTTGAAATTCAATCGCAAGATGATCATCTCAATAAAAATTTACAATCTATTGCAAACTGTTGCCACGGCTGTGTAATGGATTCTGCATGTTGAAAACACAATTGTCTGACTATCACTATAAAAATTACGTGTTGAAAATGCTGTTTGTGGTTTTATATTTCAAAAAATGTTGGTGTTTAAGTAAGTTATGCCTAAAATCTTGAATAACCCACATTTTATAAAATGTGTCATCAAAAAGGTAATCTTTTTCTCCACATTGCTGCTGATAGTAGAACGTTCTTTGCCTCATAATTAATTTTTAAGAGAATTCCAGGGCTGATATCCATCTGTGGCGGCTCTTTATTGGGGTTGGTAGTCTGAATTTTTTCCCCTTTCTCTCTTCTATTATTAATTGCACTGGAAACGTATTCATTATTTTACAAAACAGAAAATGAGAGAGTGTGGAGTGTGGAAGGTATAATTTCTGCCCAGAGGAATTTACAGACGGTTAAGATTCCAACAAAACAGCAAAAAGAGTAAAACATAAAGTCGAGTATTGAAACAGCATACTTTGTGGAGAAAAACAAGTTGGGCGTGGAAGGAGCAATGCAGGGCAGGAATAGAGACGCAGACGTAGAGAATGGACTTGAGGACGCAGGGGCAGGGGGAAGCTGGGATGAACTGAGAGAGTAGCATTGACATATGCACGCTACCAAATGTAAAATGGATGGCTGGTGGGAAGCTGCTGCGTAGCACAGGGAGATCAGCTCCGTGCTTTGTGGGACAGGGTGGGTGGGAGGGAGGCTCAAGAGGGAGGGGATATGGGGATATATGTATACATATAGCTGATTCACTTTATTATACAGCAGAAACTAACAACATTGCAAAGCATTTATATGCCAGTAAAGATGAAAACAAATGATCTAGAGCAGTGGATTTCAAAGTGTTGTCCCTGGACCAACAGCATTGGCATCACCCAGGGACTTGTTAGAGATGCACGTTCTCAGGCCCTGTTCCCTGACCTAGTGAATCAGAAATTCTGGGGGTGGAGCCCAGAAGTCTGTGCTGTAAGGTGCTCTCTGAGTAGAGCTGACGCACACCCACATTTAAGAACCACTGATGCAGACGCCACTTTGGTAGTATGCCCGTTCTATTGCTTGATCCTTGAGGTAGTTCTGAGAGGTAGATGGGAAAAAACCGAGGCACAGAATCATTGGACAAAGCTCACATATCACTTACATTCCTACAACTAAATCTCTTGCCCTAAGGAACTCTCCATCACATGCTTTGATGTGCAAATGTCCTCTTGATGGTGGGACTGAGTGATAAAGAGACTAGAAACTATGGAGACAAGTTGAGCACCAATGGCCACCAGGCACAGCAGCTATAGTGCTATATTCATCAGACATCTACTGAGTCCCTTCTGTGTGCCAAACTCTGGTACTGCTGTCAGCGTCATGCAACTGGAAGCTACAAGCTCAGGTATCAAGAGGATGCCGGGGGGCCCAATTCAGCAAGGGCAGGTGGGGATGTACTCTGGCTCTGACAGGTCACTAGGTGGATCCTTGGGACACTGGGAACAGGGGAGAGATTGTCAAGAGTTTAGCTATAGAGCAGCTTCCCCACCCAATAGTCTCGAGTTCATAGCAAGACCCTTAGCCAGTTAAGCTAGAGCCTGGACAGATTTATCAGATAGGAACCTGGGAACGCGAGGGTAACAGAAGAGAGCCTTAGATGACACTCCCAGGCTTCTGGTTTGGATGCCTGGGAGATGAGTGATGGAGCTGTTTTCTGAGACAGAAAACACAGAAGATGATTTAGGGGCAAGGAAACCAGCCCAGGTTTGAATATGTTGTGTTTGAGGTGAAGCTGCACAGCAGGTGATGGTATACGTCAATCCGAGCTCAGGAGAGACCAGCGGGTTACCTCTTCTATCTTCCATGAGTACTACCTGATTGCACCTGGATTTGAAAATCAAAAGGACTTCTTTGTACCAATGAAAGCAATTTAATTCTCTTTCTTCATGCTGTTCTCTTGAGATGCCTCATTCAGGTTTTTTTTTCATTCATCATTTTGTTCCTTTTGCCCAGTTTAATCATTCACCATCTTTCCCGAGCTACAGGCCTGGAGAGCAAACATGATAATGTACATCAGAGTGCTTTGAAAAGCTCAAAATACTCTTTAGATGCCTGTAATGAAACAAATCATTATTTGCTGCTCTTATTGTTATGGATGTTATGATTATGAATAATGATATCAAAACGGGAAGTCTCACTTGCCCACATCTCCGGACTGACGGGCATTTGGAAGGGTGGGCCACATTCTTTTGTTGTGTTTCATCATCTCGTGGGAAATCCCTTTTCACAACGTGGTGATCATGTTGTAGTCTGGACTCTCAGAGATTTTCTGGTCTAGAGCAGCAGGTGGTTTCCTCTGGCACATCCGCAACAGCAGACATCCAGTAATAGGAGCTGGGTCCTAGAAGGGCTCTCTGGTGCCCACCCAGTCTCACCTGGAACGCCACCTCTGATGCGATGCTCATGTTCTCCCATGGAAGACCAGGTTGCTGCTGGGGATCCTGGGTGGTTAGTTATTCACTACCAAGTGTCAGCCTGATTATCATAAATGGGGTCCTATGTAGGAGCACAGAGTATCCATTAGGTTGAAAGAGTGGGGGCAGTAGGCAGGCTGTTCGCATCAACTGTTGGACGTCCACAAGGAGAACCAAGGGCAATGGCATTGAGAATGGGGCCCAAGGTGAGTAAGCGGGGAAGGCAGGTGAGAAGATAAGGGATGCAGACACCATACTGGTCCAATCTGGCCCTGAATCTTTTCTGCGGGTACCACGTTTAATGGCCTGAGCACCTGCTTGTTGAGGTCTTAAAATGACCACTCAGCATCACACGGAAGAAACTCTCCCTCATTTTTATTCAATTCTGCCTCCATGCAACACTCATTTATGAATTCTGGTTTTACTCTCAGGTGACTTATTCTTCCTTATCTCAAAACAGGTCCGCAGCAACCTAAAGTTGTCTCTCTTATGCTCCAGAAATCTCTTTCCCCCAAAGCCGTGCTTCAGCCAGACCCTGGGTAGCTCTCTCCACATCATAGTTATGGAATCACAGATCAACAGTCCAGCAAGCCAGGTGGTCACACACCCCACCGTGACTGCTTACTCTCGTAAATCAAAGGGCCCTTGCCTGGGAATCCACTTCATCATGGTCTCACAGAGTTCAGGCTCTCTAAGTGAAAAGCGACTTGATACAGCCAGACACGCGACATGCGCTGCTGATTTGGAGGGCTCTCTTCCTACTGTCTCCACCTGAGGGTTGATTGCACATTATATTTTATTTACATATTTATGGATTTCTACTTGAAGTGATATGTGTCTACCTCATTCTTTTCTCCAAGGGGATGAAAAAGAGAAATTCCAATTGCTGGGTTCAATGAAGTGAGAGTAGTCATTAGAATTTAGTGAAAAGAATAGGGGCTTTCGAGCTAAAAAGATTCTGATTTTTATTTCAAGCTGTCACTTGCTTGCTGGATGATCATGGGTGCATTATTTCTCATGTCGGTGCCTCAGTTTCTTTTCTTGCATTTGTGAGTGATTACACTATACCATTTTGTTGTGAGGCTTCAGTGAGACAAGATATCTGCTTAGCAGAGAACCCAGGACATAGAAGCCCCTTTTAATGAATATTATTTAGAAATAATCTCAGGCCTGGGAAAATTGCCCTCACTGTAGCACCATGGACCCTGCTGTAAAGGATTTCTTTAGTTGCTATTCTCTTTCCTTACTCGGTGGTGGATTTATGCAGAAGCTCTAACGAGAGGCTCTGCAGATGTTCTGGAGTCTTTGATGTGTGGCTGCAGGACCTAGAGGTGGCCGCAGTGGCACCTGATAATGGGGGAGGGGAGATGGGCATTGTCCTTTTATAATTGTGTCTCCAGTCTTAAGTAAGAGAGGGAAGCATGTTTTCCAGACCCTTCTCTCTTCTGGGAGACCAAGGCTCGTGGGAATGAGGCCTTGCAAACAGGGAGTGGTGGTGAGTCTTGACCCTCTGCAATGAGCATCCTCAGGAGGGTGTGTTTTTAGTCTAGCTTGAAGTTCTAGGGCAGAGTAGAGAGATAGAGAGAGGGAAAGAGGAATTCAGGGTCTAGAAAACAGAACAGAGCTATGTAACTACCCTTGCGAGGTTTTTGTTTTTGTTTTTGTTTTTTTTTCATTTCTGTAAGCCTCAGTTTAACTCTCTGTAAGATGGAGGTAGCATAACTTGGCTTAACTCCTAGGGCTCTGAATTAGAAGTAAATGGGAACTTCCTTCTGGGCAGGATGGTGGTATGAGCACAGACATCTAACTCTCATCTCTGCCCTGCCGTGATCCTGGTGGGATGATCTGTAAATTTTAGGGAAACACAGCAAGATTAGCGGATAGAAGTAGAATCACCATTCCACCCAGAATCGAAGCAAAATCTAAAGACCCACGGAGAACTCATTAACACCGTAAGAAACTAGAGGAGGAGAGGTCTCCCGTGCAGGCCACACTGTGCGCAAAGGGACATTATCACCAGAGCAGTGCAGGTGAACCCAGACTGAAGGCAGCCACAGAAGAGGGACTATGACCACCTCTTCCTCAAAATGATTTGGAGAAGGGGTAATTTCTGTTCCTTCACTCTCCCCCCGCCCCCAGCCCCCTGCTGTCTCTGCTGCTTTGACCCTTTCTTCCTTCCTTGGAGTGTAGGACCTTAGAGAGAGTTACCTCCAAGGGGATGAAGCGGGGGAAGGCCTGCTCTCACCACACTTGATTCAGGAGCTGTTGTGTGAGCCAGGAAGTATCTGCAGAGGAGCGGACATCTGCTAGGGAATGAGATGTCCATTCCTCTTCCTGCAGACCCTCTCCCCTCCCTCCCACCGCACACAGTGTCCACAAGTGGTTACCTTAGACCCCTCCCCACCCCATGACTTAGGGAAGGGGAGAAGAAAAAGTTTTCTCCCTTTACACCTGCAATTCGCAACCTCAGGAACTTTCTTCCCAACCTGCACAGTCTGCTTACTGGATGCGCTGAGCGTGGTGTCAGAGTGAAGAGTGAGGGTCCAGTTGGACACCTCTTAGCAGTCTCTGGAAGGAACATCTGGAAGTGTCTTAGCTGTTCTCTGTAGGATGTGGCAGGACTTACTCCTTACTCTTGGTTTCATAGCCTTGGGTAAAATTCCAAAGTAACCAGAAAAGCCCTATCAAACATCCTGTTACTTTTAGATTTTTCTGCCACCCCCTGCTCCCTAGAGAACCAGGGCCACCTGGGAGGTGAAGTACAATAAGTCAATAAACACACTCTGGTAAACACTCCCCCATCCCTCCTAACTTTGAAGGTTGAGTTTAAAGAAAAAGTGAGCCACAGAGAGGTATTAATGAGAATAAAAGCTAATAGTGTTTGTTTGTTTATCAGGCTAGCTGGATTAAAGACATAGCCCCAAATATATTAAAATTGGAGGTCAGTCATTTCTATACTGATGGAAATCTTAAAATAACAACACAAAGGAAATGGATGCTTATAGTAATGAAACAGCAGCTACCCCACTTGAGTATCTACCATACTTGAGGGCCATTGTATTGAGCTTGTTACAAGTGCTATTTTACTTGTTATTCTTGCAACAACCTAGTGGGGTGGGTATAATTTCCTCCACTGACTGGAGGGTAAGTGACTGACCCAAGGCCATATACCTGCACAAGTGATGCAGCTGGGAATTGAACTTTTAATTACATAGCTGCAAAACTCCAGCTCTTTCTCACGTGACCCCTGAAATCTAGCATCATGATCAAACCAAAAGGCACCATGACCAGAAATCCACTGATGAAAAAGGTTGAATATTAGAAAATCCATTGGTCTAATGCTTCATATCAGTGGGTCAAAAGATGAAAACCATCTAATCTTCTCCAGAGAGACCGAAAAGTAATTTGAAAAAAATCAGCCTTCATTCGCCGATCAGAATTCTTAGTAAACTAGGAATGGAAAGGCACTTTCATATTTCTAGCAGAAAATGTTCTTATAGCCTCAAAGCCTAAGAGAATAAACTAAACCAAAAAAAAAAAAAAAAAAAAACTATTAGAACTACTAAGAGATTTCAGTATTATGGTCAGACACAAAATAAATAAACAAAAATCAATAGCTATATGCCAGTAATCACTATTATAAAAAATAATAAAATGTATCCTATTCTCAAATGCAATTAAAATGTAACTACTTAGGAGAAAACCAAGAAATGTGCAGAAACTATATGAAAACACAGACACAAAACTTTATTGAGGATGGTAAAACAAGACATGAATAAATGGAGAGATATATCATGTTGTTGGATTAGCAAATTCAGTATTGTGAAGATATCGATTCTCCCCAAATTAATTTATGGGTTTAATACAATTGCAGTCAAAGCCCTAATGAAATTCTTTTTGAAACTTGACAAAGTGGTTTCAAAGTTGATCTGAAAGAATGTATAAGAGAAAGTAGTGAAACACACTTTGAAAAGTGGTGATGGGGGGGATGGATTTCACTGTGAAATACCTGTGTTTATTACAGCTATAATAGTTAAAGCCCAGAAAATAATCCAGCATAGAGTGAAACAAGCTTTCAAACTTTACATGAATGGAGAATTACTTAACACATAGTATAGTTATAATTGGTTAATAACTTGGAATTGAAATAGAATGCATTGCATAGATATCATGATATACTAGATAAATTCTGGATTGATTAAGAAGTTAAAAGCAGAAAAAAGCAAGAACCAGAAGAAAATACAGAAAATATTGTTCTATATGAGGAAGGAATTACAGTTCATTAAATGGAAATGCATACACCACTGAGTCATGGTTTATAAATTTAGTATGTAAAAAAGGAAGAAGAAGAAATGTCTTCTATGTTATACTAACAAAATTCAGCAAGAAAATAGGTACCCTGGGTGTGGGAAAGTATGTGACAAAACAGAGAAAAAAGGGATAATATTCTTACAGAGAAGAGCTCTAACAAGTCAATAGAAATGTCATCACACTGATTTTTTTTAAAAAGGCTAAAACGTATAAATAGGTTACTGCCAAACAAAATATGAATGGGGAAAAACAAATTTAAAATGTCCAGTGTCACAGGGAAATCAAATAAATGCATTTTAACCTGTAAGATTACCAGAATATATCTCCTTTTAAGGGATAGTAACCAGCCCTGTCAAGCAGCGTTTCTGCAGGTGGGTTAAATGGCACAGTGTATTTAGAGGACAATTTGCTAATTTTTTTTTTTTTCTAACAAAATAATCAGAGCTGCTCAAAAAGAGCTGTATACATGGAGGTCATCACTGCATTATTTATAAGGGCAAAAACTGGGAAATCACTTGACTGCCCCAATAGGAACATCGTTAAGGAAAGTTTTATGCGTGTGTACGGTGTAACTCTGTGCTGGTATTACAAACCATGTTTTCAGAGAATACCTAATGGCATGGCTCAACGTTCATGCTATGGTAAGTAGAAAAAAAAAAAAGCTTACGAAACCACGTGTGTAATCACTGTCCCAATGTTTTGAAATACATTTATATTTACACAGGCCGTATCTCAGCTGGTGCCAATTTGTCAGTTAGCGCTACAAAGCATTGAGCAGAATTCCCCCATTCCAGATCCTGCACGTGGGTCCATCCTGCCCCCAAGACATCTGGAGATTCCCCGGGGAGCACATGTGATCCCCCCCCCCCCCCCCCCCCCCCCGCCGCCGACTTCACTGCCTACCCTGAGTTTCAGAGCATCACTCTGTCTTTCCTGGCTGTCCTAATGGGATTAAATGTGACACTGGCCCCTCTCTACCACTGTCCCAAAGCCGATGGCCACAAGAGGTCCTGCAGCAGCAGCACCTCTCTTGATGCTTGGGGGGTGGGGGTGGGGTGCAGCTTAGGCGAGAGATGGCATTGCGGTGCCACCCAGCAGGCAACGCAGTCCTTTCGCAGCCTTAAAAGTCCTTTCAGTGGGCAAGGATTTTCTCCCCTTTTCTCTCCTTTCTCTCCCAGATCACCTACAGGTGATGTAAAGTCTTCTTCTCACTTCCAAAGAGATCTCCAACCTCAGGTCCAGTCCTCTCTTTGCACATCTTTTGCACTGAGGTGAACATTAAAGGAGGAATGTGGGTAGGGCAGCGAAGCGATCTTAACTGAGACTGAAGCCTTCCTTTTAATGGGAACAACTCTCCCTTAAAAACTGTATTTTAACCTATGTGCTCTCATGCACACAGACAGACAACACATACCATATATATGGTATGTATTTACATATATATATCTATATATATAGGAATGTGTATGTGTATGTGTGTATAAGATTTGGATCACTGTAAATGTTTTCTTTGTTTTGCTATGTTTTATAAAATTTATACAACTTAAAAGTAGGTTTCCCCCTTAAAGTCAAATATGACTGTGAAAGATTGTTATAAATTTTAAAGCACTCTGTATAAATGTGAGAGGTTATTTTTATCATAGTTAGTAAATCATTGACATTCTTGGAAGGTGCAGGAACAGTTGTGCATTTGCTGAGCCCTGGGCTGTAAACCAAGCTTTACACTCTGCTCAGATGGAGAAAGGGATAGTCAGAGGGAGGGGTCTGCCTACAGCTCCATCGGAGTTGGAATCCAGGTTCTACCCTTAGGATGCTGGACAGCTTTGGGCAATTTGCTTAACTTCTCTGAGCTAGTTTACCCATCTGTTAAGTGGAGATAATACTGCTTATCTCACTAGATAGAAGTAAGTCATTAATATTAATGACTGCTAATATGGCACTGAATCTGCTGGCAGGCCCACAGGGAAGGTACATACTGTCAGCACCATCACTACCAAAGCTTAGAGAGGTTAAGTACTTTGTTCCAAATCATGAAGCTTATTAGGAAGTGGCTGAGGTTAGAGCCTGTCAAGTCTGACTCTAATCCCTGCTCTTAATGCCCCTGGCTATGTAACTGCAGGTGCCTGGTACAACACCTAGAACTTAGTAGGTGCTTAGCAGACTGGAGCTTTGGGCAACTTACCACCCTAGAGGCTCTCCTTCTCTCTCCCCGCTCAGGCCCTCCTTACCAGTAAACCCCAAGATCTTCACTGCAGTGGGTCCAAGGGGCAAAGGGTAGCCACTTGCTGTGTTGCCAGAGGAGTCTGGGAGGGCCAACAAGTTCAAGAGCTTAGTGTGCACCCTCAGCCAAAATTACGTCAGGGCCAGAGGAGTCCCAGGGTGCCTTGCCCATGCCTTGCCCATCACTGGCATTCTGGAACGCAGAGGTCTCACTGCACTAAGAGCGGAACAGTTACGTGCATCAGCGAGCACAAACCTGGCTTGATGCGGAGGAACTGGCTGCGCATGCCAGAAAGGAGGGAACCTCGAGCGTCAGTCAGTGCTGGTTTCTAAATCTCACTCACCACTGGCTCGACCCTCCGTCATTCTGAGCTTCTTAAGGGGAGCTGTGGCAGGAGCTGAGAGGGGGTGTTGGAAGGTCTGTGGGGACCCACCAATGCGTGGATGTCCATCCACCATTGCCATGTAGATTTCCCTAGCAGGGGATGTCTTGAATGGGTAGAAGCACATAACTCTTCCAGTCAGCCTTTTCCCAGCTGGACCCAGGGTTAACAACAGGTACAGTTCCTGCAGCTACTGTGATATCTGCTGCTGTTCTTCCTTCTTTGTCCTCTTCATCTTCATACTTGAAAAAAATATAATAGTATCAACAGCAAATTTTTGAAAATAGAAAATGTATCTCATATACCAATCAACTGTTTTGTTAATGCGTATTCCTTTTCAATAACTGACCCCATTTTTATGCAGTTATGTCCCATGTCCTGTTTATAGTTTCTGCCTGTCACTCAATACCATAAAGTAAATATTTTACATGTGCTTAAGGAATTTTCAACATTGCTTTAATGGCTCTGTAGTGTCCCATAGAGTCCAGTTGTCAAAATTTGCTTAACAGTTCCTATATTGTTGGATATTTGGGTGTTTCCAAAATGTTGCTGTCATCCTGCTTGTAACCTTCTGCTTCAATGATATTCTAGGCTGAATTTCAAGGAGTGAGGTATTAAAAGGTAGAGACATCCTTATGGCATTTGCTACATTTCACAGATTGCTTTCAATGAAATAATTATGCTATTTTTTAGTGATATGAGCACTTTCAGTGTAACCTTAACAAAATTATATACTATCATTTTTTTAAAATTTGCCAAGTTCATAGGCATGAAGTGATATTTCAAGTCTGCTTTAATTCACGTCTTTTCACAACCTCCACTTCTGCATTCCCTCTGCCAGGCTCACATGTGCCAGCTGCCACGCTAGTCTTTTGTCTCTTCCTCAAGGCTTTTTTCTGTTCTTCATAAACACCATGGCCACCCTCTTTCCTGCGTCAGGGCCTTTGCCCAAGCTGTTCCCTCTGCCTGAAACTCTCTCCCCACTCATACTCTTCACCAGCTAATTCATCCTCCTCCTTTGCATGTCCCTTTAAAGGTCACCTTACTTGATACCTGAATCTAAATGAGTCTCCTTCCCACTCCCCTTTCAAACCACGTATGACACTGTTCACAGAACTCATCCCAGTTTGTGATTATCTCATTATTTGTGTGTCTGTTTGTTTATTGCGTACCTGTCCATTAGACTTTGTGCTTCCCCAAGGACACTCCAGCTTCATCGGTTCTGGTCACTCGTGCCTGGAATCATGCCTGGCACATGATAAGCACTCAGTAAATCAGTGTTGAATGCGTGGATGTTGTGGAGATATACATGCTGCACTGCAAAAAATTTGGAAAATAAGAAAAATGCACAGACCAATATTTGAATGACCCAACACGGCATCTATCAGTGATAAAAACCCTTCCCAAGTCAGTGTTTCTAATAGTTTCATGTTTTACATGGAACTCATTAATCAATATGGGGTTTATGTTGGTCTTTGGGGTGAAGTTAGGTTTCAACTTGCTTGACAACCACGTGATGTATTATCTCAGCACCATTGGAGGAATAAGCTTACAATGCCCCAAGCAATGAGGAACTGGGGTGGGGAGGAGGGAATTCTTTATGGAGAAGGGAAGGAAGCTGGGAGCCTGACCCAAAGACGGTTTGCCAAAGAAAGTCTGTCAGAGAGAGGAGGGCCCTAATTGTGAATCTCCAGAGCTGGTGTAATAGCAGGGCAGAGACCCAGACCACAGTTTGGGAAACTCATTTGGGGAGGAAAACCCCAGCCCTGCCCAAGTGGCCAGTACCACCTGTGTTTGTAAATCCTTTACAATACTATCTTTCTAGAGCCTTTTGGGGGGCACACGGGCTTAGTTGCTCCGTGGCATGTGGGATCTTCCTGGAGCTGGGATCGAACCCATGACCTCTGCATTGGCAGGCAGATTCTTAACCATTGCGCCACCTAGGAAGCCCTCTAGAGCCTTTTATAAACATTATCTCTATTGATCCTCACCGTGACTCTGAGACTAACTTGGCTAATCACCACCATTTTACTCTGAGGTACATGGACGCTCTCAGGAGTCACGAGACCTTCCCTATATCTCAAATCTTGGGATAGCTGTGACATAACATCTCCTGACCCCATACTCATGAATCCTGGCCTCTGGCCACTGTCAAAGGTTTCAATGTGCTATGAATCGTGGATTAACCTGATAGCTTGGGGGAAAGGTGGGAGTTGGGGGGAGGCAGGAGTTCTGGTTAATTGATTCCTTTTTTTTTTTAATTTGAAGGTTAAGCAGAAAATCCATTTAAAGTTGGCTCAGACTGTTTTATATAGGATGGTATATGAACCAAATACAATAAAATTGAGCCCAGAGGAATATCCCCAGGAAGAAAGAAGTCAATAATATGACCCATAATTGCCTTTTTACGGTGGGTACTGTACGTGCCCTTGACAACTGCACCCATCCCAAAGCATTTAATCAAAGCCATGGCAGCTTAGGCATCTAAAGGCCTCTCGATGCCCATTGTCTTGAGCTGTCCTAGACTCTGAACTCCCTGAGGACAGAGCCTTGTGCATTTCATGTCCGTGTCTGGCTGGTACATCCAGAAGGTTGAAGCAAGGATGAGGATGCATCCTCAACTAGGTGTGGCTAACAAGGTAATGATATTCTGTATGATGGAGAATTTAGGATTCAGAATGACAGGGCAGTGGAATGCCTATAATATGCCAAGAGCATTAAACTTCATTCTGGCCATGTATTTTCAAAGATACCAGATAAAAGATATTACCTAGGAGAGTGCTGGTCCTCTGGGGTTGATCTATGAACCCCGTCATAGGAACACCCTGGAGGGATGCTGATCTTAGATGGTCACTTGCAAGTTAGAGAGACTCTGATACCCGGAATCATTCAGACTCTTCTGCACATGGTGGGAAAGTTAGGGCAGCTCTTCACATTTTCATGGCATTTTGTAGTGATGGTGAAAGAAATACGTTTTCATTATTTTTATTTTGGGAGGTACAGGGAAACACTAAGAGAATGTAAAAATCACCCATAACCCCACCACTTGGAGATAACTGCTCCAAATTTTGGTATAACTCTTCCAATGGTTTGCTTTTGTTTTTTCTACTGCAGACGTGTCCATCTCCTTGCACAAAATTAAGCCAATGTGTATGTGTTCTATAACTGATTTCTTTATTTGTCAGTGTATAACAAACATTTTCCCATGCACTTATTATTTTTACTTCAATAAATGCAAATAGGTATTAAGTAGGTAGCATGATGACTAAAATAGAGACGGTCTTGGTTTTTGTGGACCCTGAAACTGGGGGGGGGGTGTATTACACTGAATATAGATACAGAAATACAGTCCTCAATATCTGCAGACTCCATGATTGCAAGTTCATCTGCTTGCTAAAATGTAATTGTGACACCAAAATCAATACTCACGGTGCTTTCACGGTCATTCACAGGCATGCGCAGAGAGGTGAAAAATTTGAGTTGCCAAATGCACACGTTCCCAGGTTGAACAAAGAGACGCTCTGCCTTCTTGTCTCAGGTCTTCTGCTATAAGCAACATCCTTTTCACGGTCTGTTTAGTGCCAGGTTTTCCCCATTTTTGTGCTTTTCGTTGCTGATTTTTCTGTTTAAAATGGCCCCCAACCATAGAGCCAAAGTGCCGCCCGTTGTCCCTGAGTGCAAGAAGGCCGTGGTGTGCCTTACAGAGAAAAGGCATGTGTTAGGTAAGCTTTGCTCAACGTGAGCTATAGCTCTTGGCTGTGAGTTCAGTGGTAATGAATTAACAATATATATTAAACAAGGTATCTTTAAGCAAAAACACACGTAAAACAAGGTTATGTATTGACCAGTGACAAAAATGTTGTATCTGAGGCCCTCAGGAGAGTAAGAAGCAATGGCTCAGTATTTGCTAATTCAGTGCAATTTTGTAGAACGTGACTATTACAAACAGAGAGAACCCGCTCTGTGTATATACAGATCAGTGAGGTGAGGGGTGGTCAGGAATGGAGACATATGTTTGGCTCTAGATAGCTCTTAAAACTATTGAAAAATAATTTTCAAGGAAAGGTAAAATCATGACTGTCACACAGAAGTAAAATCAACATGATTTTTATTTGATTCATTTACCAGGAGACCGGCAAGGTGTCACAACCAGTACAGAGGAAAATCCAAAAAAGCAGAGACATTTATAGATGAAGAATATTGACATGAATATGCAAATGGAGGCAAGACTGGCTTTTTTCCTTTGGAAGGGGAGGAGATTGTCCCTTCCTGAGACAGAACCATTTCCATGTCTGTAGACAAAAAATTATTCCGCATTGCTCTCAGTAATCTGCAACTGGAAGAGGTGTAAAGTAGCTCCCATAGACTCAGAATCAGGTAACAGGGAAATTTGTGCCATAGACAGTGCACAATTGTCTATGAACACGCGTGCCCCCTGCCCCCTCCCAAAGTCATGGTGATGTGACCCATCTAGATAACGTGCGGAGGTAAGAGAAGCGAAACCTGAGCAATGTCCCCGCCGTGAGGTTGGGTTGCAAATTCAGAGCCAGCAAAGCACACTGTGAAGAAACAGCGAGAGGGGCAGGAGGAAAATGTACCTTTGGCCCGACAGCAAGACTGAGGATGGAGAACGTTGTCAGCGGCCTGAGGGCTGAGTAAGATGCACTCTAAGAGTCAAAGTGAGAGCGCAGCGTTGACGTATATGCACTACCAAATGTAAAACAGATGGCTAGTGGGAAGCAACTGCATAATACAGGGAGGTCAGCTCGATGATGGGTGATGACCTAGAGGGATGGAATAGGGAGAGTGGGAGGGAGGCGCAAGAGGGAGGGGATATGGGGATAAATGTATAAATACGGCTGATTCACTTTGTTGTACAACAGCGGAAACTAGCACAACAGTGTAAAGCAATTATGCTCCAATAAGGATCTGGAAAAAAATAGAGTCCACTTGCATTTGGCACCTTGGTGGCCACTGGTGAGTTAACAGGAGCAGCTATTGAGGGGTACAAACTGGCAGAAGGCTGAGTGGCATAGGATAGGTGAAACAGGGCTGAGAAAGTGGAAATGTTGATTCAAGTCCTTGGTTTTTGTTTTTAAGTCTTTGTTTTGATTCAAGTCTTGATATGCTCTTAATATGATTGTACCACTGATTTTATCCTAATTTCTATATCTGGACATTTCAGTCTTTTCAGAGTTCTCAAAAACTGTCATTAATATCCTTATAGATACAATTCGGTGAGCACATATTTATTGTCTTTCCTAGAATCAATTCCTGGACGTGTCATTGTAGCTGGGTCAGCGAGCATTTCCGAGACTTGGAGACAGTTCCGCCACAATTGGGTCAATTTACACCCTGCCCTCAACAGCGGATGAGCCACTTTGTTTCTTTGGACATCTCATCTATAACTATTATAAGTCTGCATTCTCTCATTATTCTTCTCCATTTCCCTGAGACAATAACTCTGCAAATAAGTGGTTTGGTGTTTGGAGCTGATAATCAATGGCTTTTATTTCTTATCATCACTTACAAGTCACAGCCCCCTATTTGCAGCAGAATCAATTCTTTCCCTTGTTGGCATTACTGCATGTCAAATATTTGCAGGTTCTTATCTTTCTTTAGGCTCAGCTTAGGCAGGCTCTGAATTTTTAGCACCTGACATTTTCCCTCCCAGATCCATCCCTCTGTTTTCCTAAGGGCATTCCTGTCTTGCCTCAGCTTTTCATCCACTTAAGCATGGCCATGCCTCCACATCCTAGAAAAACCCCTGGGCCAGTAGAGAGGACTTCTACCCTTACCTCCCCGAGGGCTGCGTTGTCAACTGTTTTTCAAATGAAATCTCTATCCAGCTTCCTGGATCCTGTGCTCCCTGTTTCTCGTCTCTGATTTCTATGCTTGTTGGTGTTTCTTAGGACTGTGTCCTCTCCCCAGTTCTCTCTTCATTACACGTGACTCTCCCTGGGTATGTCTTACCTGTTCCCATGGCTTCAACAAGAGATGGACACATTCCCATCTCTCTTCTGAGCTCCAGGTGTACATCCCTAGCTGCTTTTTCTACCTGCCTTATATCCATCTCCCCCCCTGCAGGCTGAATGCCAAAAATAACCTGCCTTTGTTTGATAAACAGCAGCCCCCCTATCCAGTTCAGAAAGCCGAAGTCATCTGGAATCCTTCCCTCTTTTCCTCCCTCCTCTCACATCAGATCAGCCATAAAACTGTGCATTTCCCCCTGTTTTTGCCCCCCCTTCTCCAGTTTTACTGTCCTGTCCGCATACGTCACTTGAGGATTGTTTGCCACCAGAATTCATTGAAGGCTCACATTGGATTTTACACCTATTACCAGTCTTGTCTTAGGCTTATGAGACTTGGTAAATTTCTAAGGCGAATTATTATTTTCATTTCTTTTCCAATAAGCTATGTTGTATTTTTAACTGTCATTTCATTTTGCTACTTCTGTATCTTTCCACTTTTGATTCGTTTCCATGGGCCCTTTCAGGGCGGGAGGTTTGATACACCTACGGACCCCACTGCCACTAGGATCAAATAGAAAATGACGTTATGGGCTCCATTGGGTTGTTGTGCTGAAGCAAGTCTGTTAATGACTAAATGAGTAAATGAATGTAAATGAGTAGGACATTGGTACAATAAGATGTTGTCTGTAGATCTTTCTTCAGTGCCAGGGATAGTGATATTCTTGCCCTGAGGGTAGTGGCGAACACTGTTGTGTTAGAAGCAATAGGGTTTGCAGGAAGGGTGTGATTTTTCAGATTCAAAGCCTCATCTCACTACTTAGCAGCGGTATGACCTTGAGCAAGTCACTAAACGTCTCTGGACTTTCATTTCCTCATCTATAAAGTCAGGAAAGCAGTGTCCATCTCCTTTGGCTCTCATGAGGTTTGAATGAATAGATATGTATAAAGAGGGAGAAGATGGTGATTTGAGAGTGGCAGGCTGGGTGTGTTGAACCAAGTGCAGTAAAGATACACTCTTTTGCTTCCTGTCCCCATCTCCATGAAACCCTCTGGCCTGAAGAGCTTTGTGCCCTCGGTGAGCGTATCCCAAGGGGGAGAGCAGCCCTGGGTGTCTGCTGTGGAATGTTCTCCTCTGTGCCCAATGCCTCTTCCTTGTTCCACTGGAGCTTTCAGAGATGCTCTCCCTAAGTCCCCTCCCTGCCTGCCTGCCTGGATCAGGTTTGCCTCGCCATCCTTACATTCTCTGTGCTGGGAGGGGCCTCATCTCTTCTCCCCTGGACCCATCCACCAGCCTTCTCCTTCCTGTTCCCGTGTACAGTCCTGCCTCTTCCCACTGTGTGTCCTCGCCACCATCCATCCTCCACGGGACAACCATGGCGACTGTTCCAACGCAAACCTGGCTTTGTTTCTTCCCTGGTTTACATCATTCCCGTGTCCCCCTACAGTGCTTAGAGTGGCCTCTGTACCCTCCCTGCCATTCAAGGCCCTTCACGAGCTCTCCCAACCTTCCCTGTCCTGTTGCGTCCCTTTACAGGCTCCTTTTCATCATTAGACGCTGTGGCCAGGAGACTTCAGGGCTTATAGAAATGTTTGAAGACTGCAAAAGCAATTTATTGGCTCAAAAATGTGTAGGAAAACTGTATTGAAGCTAATCAGCATTTAATTCCATATCTATGAAATCTATCTGCATGCCTATGTTATGCGTATATATGTATATATATGTAGCCAATTTACTGTTCAAAAATTTTATTACATTTAGCAATAAACTATAGGTTAGCTTTCCTCACAGATCGAGAATTCCCCAAGGAACAAAGTGGTTGGAGAAACCACAGGCCATGATAAGTTATCGTTACTGGGAGGCAAATAATATTGCAGGCAAAATTATTTTTTAAATATTTCAAAATAATTTTATGACAAAAAAATTACTGTTCATGTTGGAGGTAAAATGTGGGTGCATCTTAATATGATATGAGGGGGCCTCCAAAACTAGACTGCTGGCCCATGAAGATCATACACGGCCTTGGGTTCCCCGTTTACATTGACCTGCATCCCCTCACTCCTTAGCTGCCTTTTGCCGTGCATTTGTACCCGCTGATTATAGCGCCATCTACCATGTTTTATCTATCACTCAACCCTGTGATATTTGATGCTGTAAGCCCTGCAGGGTAAGAAGGGGTTGGCTCTGCTCCCCGCTGGTCCTGAGCACACAGCACAGAGCTTTACATACAACGCAGGCTCTCAGTGCTATTAGTTGGGGGAGCATCGCTGGTTGGTCCTGGGGAGTCGTCATAGAGAAGGGGAATGTGGAGGAGTTTGCCTTTTATGGGGTGCTCAGGGCTAGGCCTGAACATTGCCAGACCCACGTAGATCATTCCGTCACATGCACCCCCCGTGAATAGTGCAGGAACTCTGCACCAAGCAATGTGGCACAAAGGCGGGGCATCGTCCTTGGTCAAGAGATCAAGCCCTTGACTTTGCCTGACCGCAGAGGTTCCATGGGCATCAAAGTCCTCTGTGGCCTTCCCAGCAGAGAAGAGAGGGATATGACAGTTGGGATGGGTGCTGAGAGCACTGAGTGTAGCTTCCTAGAGGCCCTGGGAATCACGAGTGGAGGGCGGGGCTGCTGTTCGAGAGGGAAGCAGGACATGGGCCCTCATGGCAGGTGGGGGCCAGAACGGTCCTGTGAGCCGCAGTGGCCATCGGCAGACACAGGCCGGGGGTCAGTGACCACAGCTGCTCTGTGCACTGGCCCTCAGTAGATTCCTCGAGGGCAGGGGCCACGCTGTCTTTGAAGCTCTGGTGCCCTAGTGCCCAGCACAGCCTGGCGCCGAGCAAGTGTGCAGGGAGGATTTGCTGGACTAACGAGGGCCAGAGCGGTCTAACGGTGCAAATGGCAGTGCAGTTCAGAGCAGACGGTTCCCCCAAAGGAGTCTCTCCAAGTATCCTGATTTCATAATGAATGTTTCATGGGCCATTTTTGTCATTAAATAGAATAGAGATAGAATATATGGCAGGCATTTTACCTCATTCTCTAATTAAACATTAATAGCACTTGGAGAGGTATTATCATGCCTTTTTTAAAAATGAGGAAAGTGCTCAGAGAAGGAAGTCACTTGTCCACTAATGAGTGCAGACCTGAGCTCTGAACCCTGGATGAAGCCTCTGGTCTGTCCCTGCTCTGCCGTATCACGTCACTTGAATATTGTCAGTAATCTTCTAGAAAGGGAGCCTGCTCTCCGAGGCAGAGAAACCTCACTGTACTTGCAGTCACAACCAGTGGATTCCAGACCTGCCCTTGCCTCTGTCCCTTAATGAGTGTTGCTAATCTCTCTGAGCCTCGGCTTTCTTATCTGTGAAATGGGAATAAAATGTGACTACTTCATAGGCTTGGAACAAGGACTAAATGAACACCATTTGTGAACATACTTGGCACAGTTGTTGGCACATGGAAGATAAGTGCTAATTGGTTCCGATATTAGAAATCAATTTTATAGTATGCCCATATTTTATTATGTATGACTTTGGCAAGCAGTGAGGTTTGAACATGTTCATTCATTCCTGTTTGATCCAGTTTAATATTTTTCTGTTGTCACATGCCATCCCTCTTAGACTTTGTCTCTTTAATGGCATTTACTCTATTCTTTCACAACGATATGTATATAACCCACTTTCCCTATGAAATGCTTTTTCCATATAGAACCCTTTATAATCTAACACCATCCAGATATAAGAGCCACTTAGTTGCACATGTAAAAGGACCCATTTGAAACGTAAGGGAAGAAAGTAGCCTTTATTTTCTTGCAGGCCTTTCTGGGGAGCTTCACCAGAGAAATGGAAGTACACACACTTCCTCAAGAATTTGAGTGTCACTGGGGTCTCTTAATTGTGTTATTTTCTCACTGCACGTGAGGCCCGATTACATTTGCTTTGTATCCTAGTCGTTCTTTGCCACAGTAGCAGAGATGAATATTTTCTCCACTGTAGTTGTTTTCCTAAGAAGCTAAAAATATTGGAAGGAAATTGGTTTTTCTCTTCTGCCTTATCTTTGCATAACTATTCTCAAGGATCTCAGAGCAGCGTAGGAGACGACCTCTTTTTTTATTGTCACTGTAGAGCCAAGACAGAGACACAAGCAGTAGAGAATAAAAGCAACCCTGGCCTCTGTGACTGTCTCCCGGAACTGTCAAGGTGATGGTTGGAGTGAATCCACTGGTCAATTCCAATGTAGTCCAGTCCCTGATTTGACACGGCCCCCACCCCTGCAGCCGAGTGACCAATTGTTTTTCATGATTGATAGGGATGACAGATTTATTTTCGAAACTGAGGCTGATTTTTCATGATCCTGATGAGCCTGGGGAGACGGAGATGGGGTGTGTGTGTATGGGGGGCGGGGTTGAAGAGGGAAGAGATAATACTCCTTTGCTTATGGCCTCTGGCAGTGACTTCTGTGACAGTCTCAACAGTTCAGAAAGCACCCTGTTAGAGAAGCAGCGGGCAGGGACTAGGATATTGGGCAGGAAAACTGGGATTCCCAGTCCTGGTTCTGCTGTTTCCTTGGGCAAGTTTTTTTTAACTCCTCTGCTCTTTTGCTCACCTCTAAAAAAACATGAGCCAGGTGGAAGAGACTGTTAGTTGCCTACCCAGTATTTGTTCTCACCGTCTTCCTTACTGAGGTCAGATTTTATTCTGGCTGCGATGTGACCAGATAAAAGACTGCATTTCCCAGCTCCTCTTGCAGCTGAGTGTGGCCATGTGACCAAGTTCTGACCAGTTGAGATGTAAGCAGAGTGGAGGGCAGGACTTCTGGCAGAGCTCTTTCCAAGGGGGCCCCTGACTGCCCTCCCTTTCTTCCCCCCCTGCCTCAGGTGATGTAGACCCAAGACAAGGAAGTGTATCACAGGTATCCAGTAGCTGGGGCAGGCTCTGATCATCTTGGCTACAGACTCTTGAGTTCCATGCAAACAGAGAGGCTCTCATGCTACTGCAGCTGGATTGTGTTGCCAAACTTCAGAGGGAAGGTGAAGGGTGTATCTGCCCTCAAGGAGCAAACACTTCTTGCAGCAAGTGAAACTTGAACCCATGGGCTCTTCAGGGGCCTTCACATACTCCCAAGAGGACTAGAAAGTTATTTCCTTAACCAGTAATTCTATCTTTTTGACTCCAAAGAGCCTGTGGCTGCTTCTATAGCGATGGACTTCAATCAGGTGAGCGTGTGCGCCAGTGAACTCAGCTTGTAGATGCTGGGGTTTGGATGCTTCTTCTCCTCACCTTAGCGCTCCTCCCTATCGCAGCTGTAAAGGTTAACGGATGCTTTAATAAGAGATGAAAGATTGCTGGGGCTGACTGGTCCTGTGAGAGCTTCTCTCTCTGCCAGGCTTCGTCTGCTGGGAGGACAAAAGGGGTCTTGGAGAGCCGGGAGGGTGGTGTAGGAGCTAGGAAGACCCCAACACCTCCTTTTCTATTAACGAAGTACATTTACAAAGGACCCCGTGACTGGAGCGACCGGGCTGTCTGCTCTTACTGGGCCATTTTGTCCCTTGATGTCTCTGTCTTCAGTGTAGCTGCCGACAACCCCACCAATTAAACTACAGGCCCCAGACCTGTGGATCAGGCCCGGGGGCTTTGGAAGAGTGACGTAAAAACCCCAGGCAGCTTCAAGGTCAGCCCCTTCCCCAGAGCATCTGGGGAGAGTGTTCTCAGCTGGACTCTGAGGAAGGCACCACTGAAGGGTCACATCCAAACCGCTGCCCCCGGGTGTCCCTGGACGCCATGATGAGTGAGGCCAGAAGTTTCCTGGGACGCTTATCTCAGAGGAGAAAATCCTCCTTTTGTTATTACTCAATGATTTCTTTTTACTGTGACCACCTCAGATGTGATTTACAGCATCTTGTGATGAAAGCAGAAATCTAGATAGTCTTTTTTTCCTGATTTCAAAATCTGAGAGAAACTGGCCACAAGGGCCTTGGTTTTTGTTGTTGTTGTTTTTGTGTTTGTGTTTTTGTTTTTGTTTTAATTTATTGGCTGCATTGGGGCTTCATTGCTGTGTGCCGGCTTTCTCTAGTTGTAGCGAGTGGGGGGTACTCTGTTGCGGTGCGTGGGCTTCTCATTGTGGTGGCTTCTCTTGCTGTGGAGCATGGGCTCTAGGCATGTGGGCTTCAGTAGTTGCAGCACACGGGCTCAGCATTTGTGGCTCACAGGCTCTAGAGCACAGGCTCAATAGTTGTGACACATGGGCTTAGCTGCTCCACGGCATGTGGGATCTTTCCGGATCAGGTATCGAACCCGTGTCCCCTGCATTGGCAGGCGGGTTCCTAACCACTGCCTCACCAGGGAGGTCCCAAGAGCCTTGGTTTAGTGAGCGTCGGCTGGTGTCACAGACGCTGTCCTTGTTAGTGGGTTCACGGAGGTGCGGACACAGTCTCCATTCTCATGTCTCCTGTTCCTGCCTCTCAGAGGCACCAAGGGTGGAATGTCTGCAGAGCTGGGGTCATGGGGCCAAGTGGTAACATCCAGGTGTGGAGCATGCTGGGAATCTGGCCTCTTCTACAGCCCAGACTCCGAGGAACTTGCAAATTGAACAGTTTCATCTATTAGCTGTCACAGCTGGACTTCTGAACAAGGGTGAATGGCTGAGAAATTGAGCCTGAATTCTGCAGTGGGACCAGGTCACGAAGAGCTCTGGGCTGTTGGCTGGACATCGGGAGTACAGCATGTGAGGGAGCCATTTATTTACCTGATGTATCCATCCTGTATTTGTTGAGTGACTGCTGGAGACTAGAGATTTAGGGGGAAAGCTGACATTCTCCCCAGTGACTTAGTAGCTCACAGCCTGTCACAGGAGAGGCAAAGATGTGGATCTGTGGTTGCAGTACAAGGATATAAGTGTCTTGGGTCAGGTTCCCTAGAAGCAGAGCTTGAAATAGGGGTGCAGACACATGTGATTTATTGAAGGAGGAACCTGTAAGGGAGGAAGGGAAGAGGACGTGGAAGGGGAAGGGATGGGGTAAGAATGTGATCAGGGAACATCTAGCCTTGACCTGATCTGCAAACTAAAGGCTCTAGAGCAGCACTGTCCAACAGAACCTCCGGTGACACTGGGGATGTTCTGCATCTGTGCTGTCCGGCAGCAGAGCCACCAGCCACACATGACTGCTGAGCACCTGAAATGTGGTCAGTGTGGCTGAGGAACTGGAATGTTAATTTTATTTCATTTTAAGTAATTTCAGTTCATTTCAGTTTACATGCTCACCGATAATGAATGGCTGCCATATTGGATAGTGCCGCTCTGGGCCAGATGTGGGCAAAGCAAGTGAATACCTTAGGTTTTGTTGACCAGACAGCCTGGGTTGCAATTACTTAACTGCTGTTGCAGCAGAAAATCAGCCATAGACGACGCCTGAAGGAGTGGGTGTGGCCGTGTGCCAATAACTACAAGAACAAGCTGTGGAATGGATTTGGTCCATGAATCATAAAGCAGACTGCAGAGTTGCCCCCTCCACAGCACCCAGCAAAGGGCCAGCCTTGCGCAGCCTGTATCAGACGGCTGTTGTTGTAGGTCGCCTGGGGGAAGGATGGTACTTCCTGGGCAAGGCGACTGTGTCAGTTGAGAGCATTTCCCAGAGTAGCTATGATCCCTTAGGCATCCACCATCATGGCCATTATGGGTTGTGCGGTGGCCCGGTAAGGAGAATCTAGGAAGAACACTACCGTGTCTACTACAGTAATGAACAGTTCTTATCATGTGTTCACTGTGTGCTAGGCACAGTGTTAGGGCCTCACTTGGATTCTATTCTTTCAGTTCTCAAAATAGCCTTAGGAAGAAGGTCATGCAAGCATTTGTAGTGCATTCCTATAAAAGTCGTTGATAGTCATCACTACAATTTTGTTGGCTTAGTTACTGGTTATCTGCAAGATATTCTCTCTCTCTCTCACCCACTCACTCTCACACACACACACTTACTTCATCTGAAATATAGGTATGATGTCACCAAGTGGCAGTCATGTACCTTTTTCTGTCAGGTAGCTTTGCTCTACTCTCAGAGACCCCAGTGACCTGATCTTTTTCGCACTAGTTGCCTCTACTTACTTTGCCTCTCTGGGGTGTTTTTCAGCCCAAATTTCCTCCTTGATAGGAAGCCCATTTCTCTATATCGTATTTAAGCTTCCCATAAAAACAGATCCTGATTTGGGTTCAGGTAGTTTCCTTGGGAGGTGATTTCAGAAAGCCCAGTGAAGAAGTGGAGAAGGAGACATGGAGGGAATAAAGGCATTAAAATATGTGTCAACATGTGGATAACTGGGTGGGTTACCACTGTGGCCAAGGCCTATCCCCATTGGGGGCCCTGCTGGAAGCATGCCTTAGAAGGTCAGAGTTTATCCCCCCATCGCCCTCCCACATTGGATGAGGGTTGCTCCTGGAGGGGTAACTTCCCGACACTTCTACACAGCCTGGTGTCAAGCAGATCCCCTTAGAGTGAACCCTTTCCCCTCAGGCAGAGAGGCCCATAAAACAGGCTGCCTGTGACCTCTAGGCAATGGGCAGAGTCCAGGGGCATCTGTCATTCTTTCCTTTCCCGACTCACTAGTAGTTCTCTAATTACGGGCTTTTTCAGTTTAGGAGATTTGTTGCCAGTTTCAGCAGTGCAATAGACTCTGTTTGACAATTTGCATGGCCAGGAAGACGTTACAGACTTATTAACTTGGGGTAGCGAAATGAGGAAAGCCTTGGGTCTCACTTCTGATTGACCTAGCAAAGTTCTGAACTTCCCTAGGTCTCAATTTCCTCCTCTGTGTAATGGGAATAATGGCAAGGCTTTTTGCTGTACCTCAGATGAGGTAATGGAGGAGCACATACTTAGCAATCTGTGAAGCACATAGGGATGCAAGTTATTGCTTAAGGAGTAAGTGCTGTGATTAAGACAGCATAAATCAACCAGTAATCATTATCCTAGGTCTTCCATGTGTGTGGAGCTGGGCTCTCTATTTAGCCTGCATCCCAGACACCCCTGCTTACTCTCAGGGTACACTGAAGACCACTTTGATGTGTCTCTGGACTCAGGGGGCTCATGGCCAGAGGGGAGACATATCCCAGACCATCGCTTTCCGTGGAAGACAGTTTATTCTCCACTCCATCCCACAGCCTCTATTCCTGCACCTGCATCCAGATACACGCTGCATAGGTAAGAGTCTGATGTGGTCATGAAAATAGCATTTAAACCAGAGAGAGAAGCATGAACACGGATGAAGGGAAAATCTGCCCTGTCCTCTGGGAACAAGCAGATCAGTGCCCTAGGCCTGGAAGCATCCTCCCAGGATGCCAAATCAGGAGGGAACTTGAATGCTGTATTCACCTCAGGGACACATTGCAGGTACAAATTAGAGAGTGACATATTTTGGTGTGCATTTGGGGAAGATTCTCTGCTCTGGGGTGTAGGGTAGATTAGAAAGGCTGCGGGAGACAAGAAGAGGCTGTCACAAAGGTCTAGAAGACGGAGACGATGAGGTCTGGGTGAAAACAGGGCTGTCAATATTTTTAACCTCCTCAGCCAGCGGAAGATTTAGTAATGGATTCTCGGAGCTTTACTGAGAAGGGGCAGGAGTGCAGGGTCAGGACCTCAGCTGGTTTCCCGTGGGCCCCCTCAGGAGCCTCACATAGCTAGGGCTTTATGAGCACTGCATCGTGAAGAATACTTACTGTTCTCCACTACTGCACCCCTTACTCTTTGGATCTTGTGTCAATAGAAGGCTTCCTTTCCTGTACATGTTCCCTCATCCCAGAGTACCTTGTCAGAGAGTGGGATGGAGCCCCAAGCTCAGAGAAGAAGATAGCCAGCCCTTGATTCACAGTGTCTGGCCTGGCAAAAAAGGGAAGTCAGAAGTATTGTGCCAGGTAAGGAGAGGCTGCAACACTTCTACAGAGCAGCTTGGGTTGAGAAGCAGTCTTGCAGTGTACACCAAGGCAGTGGTTGTGTGTGAGGGCTTTTAAGCCAGGCTGCCCAGCTTCAAAGCTTGTCTCCATGACTTACTAGCTATTTGAGCTTGGACAAGGTATTTAAATTCTTTTTGCCTTATTTCTTCGTCCTACAGTTGAAGTAATAATAGCATGTCCCCCGTGGGTTTTTGTGTGAAGGATAAATTATACAGTCCATGTAAATTGTTTGGGAAAATGTTTACTAGGTATGACTGTCATATATGCAGGAAGAAGTGCCTGTGAGCTAAGAGAATTGGGTGTGTGAGTCAGCTATTGACACAATAATGCTGCATAACAAAACCATTAAAACTTCAGTGACACACAGCAAACATTTATTTTTGCTCATGGGCCTGTGGTTTGTCTGGAAGGTTCTACTGATGTACGCCAGCCCTGGCTGATATGCATCTTGAATTAGCTGGCAAGTCTGCTGGTGCTGGATGGTGTAGGGTGGCCTTATCTAGGGTGACTACTTTGCTTCACATGGCCTGACATCCTCCAATAAGCTAGCTTCAGCTTGTTCTCATGGTGGAAACAGGGGTCCATGAGAGGAAGGAGAAATGCACAAGCACTTTTTCAAGACTCCACGTGCATAAAGCTTGGTGTTGTCCCATTAGCCAAAATAGGTCAGGTCATATGACCAAGCTCAACATCAGAGTGGAAGGAAGTGCATAGTTGCAGGTCTAATATCTTGGATACAGGGAGGCCACTAAATATAGTCATGGATCTAATCAATACCACTTTGGTATTTTAAATAAACCTCCTAGGGGAGGGCCAGTCCTCGAGGCAACACTCATTTCAACAGTCCTGCTCTCCCACTAATTGGGCTATTTCTCTTTGGGAACGATTAGTATTAAAGAGCATAACACTAGTTATCATTCACTAGGCACCTCACTGATGCCATGTACTAAAAGTTCCTACCCCAGGAGGCTATTTTAAGGATTAAATGAGATAATGTATGAAAGCGCTTAGTTTATCTCAGTGCAAGCTTATCATATTAACTCAACAAGCATTTATCATGATTATTTTTGTTGTCGTTGCCATCCTCATCACCATTTTCTTACTCCTGTAGAAGCCTCCAATGCAGGCATTTTTATCCCCATTTAACAAATGAATAACTGAGATTCAGGGAGGTTTATAATTCTCCCAAGGTCATACAACTAATAAGGGTCAGAGCTTCTCTAAGGGTTGATCTAACTTGGAAAATAGTCTGAAGTCATTCGTATAGTGTGGCACGAAAGGAAGAGCACTGACCTGGGTAGAAAGTTCTAATTCTGAGCCCAAATCAGAAGCCCTCCAGCTCTGGCCCTGTGACCTTAGCCCTGCTCCATAGGGCCTCTTCTGAGTGGCAGCCTTGTGGAAATATAGGTCATTTGACACTCCCTTGTCTCTACAAGCCAAACTCCCAGACGTATTTAGACAGGGTCTGGGCCAGAGCCCTGATGGAAGACAGACTGTCTGGTGTCATACTATTTGTGGATCCTTGGATCTGCCGAGCAAGCTCAGCTGTTCAGCCCTCTAAGCCCCACACCAGCTATGAGGCAGATGTCTGCATCCCCTTGGATCAGAGGGAGCTCAGGGAAGCTGAGGAGTCAGTGTGAGGCCACATGGTTAGTAAAGTAGAGCTGGGACTGGCGTCGCTCCCTTTGTGGATACCAGGTCTTCCCAAACATGCATCCTGCCATGTCTCTCTGTCCTTTGCTTGACTCTCCTTATCACTTCTGGTTTCTGTGGCTGCTTGATCCAACTACTTTTGGGTTCTTCTCAAGGGACCATCAGTCATGAATGACTCACCCAAGCAATTTGCAGATCCTCTCTGTCCACTGGAAAGAGTCGCCTTCAGCCTTTGTCTGGCTTCCACAGAGGGAGAAGTACTTTCACATCATTCGTGCTGGAGCTTTGCATTTTGGCAAAGCTGATTCCCCACATGCACCAGAGACCCTCATTAGTGGCTCTCTAAATGATGTCCTAGCAGGAGCTGGTGAGGAAGACTGGGGACAGTGGTAGACATGTAAATCCTCCATCAAAGAGAATTCTTACAGATTTATAATCCATCAAAATATCCTGTACTCTCAGCTCTCGCTGCTGCTTGTTCATCCAGGATTCCACGCTGTTCAGAGCACACAGTTTATCAGTTCTCAGGGGTAGGTTAGAAAGCACCGCCCCCCCCCCCCCCCACACACACACACATTGCTGGCACAGTATAGATAGTCCTTTTGGAAGGAATTGGAAATGTGTACCAGAGGCCTTAAAAACAGTTCATACTCTTTAACCCAGTGATCTATTGTGGGAGAAATTATCATAAGAAATTAATCCAAACCTAGGAAAAAGCTATATGCAGGGCAATTTATGGTAGCAAAAATTGGAAGCAACATAAATGCCTGACAGTATGATAATAGTTCAGTAAATCATGGCTCATCCACTTAGTGGAATATTATGCAGCCATTAAAATGGTAATTAGAGATGTTATTAGGCAACCTGGGAAATGCTTATGATATAATGCTAAATAAACAAGCCACCAAGAGACACCATGGAACATACACAGTAATGAAAACCACGTAGAAATGTGTGTTTGCATTGACGTAAATGGTGTGGCCACAGCGGCAATCCACATTCCATACTTCTGGCTGAAGAGAGGGCAGTTCCCAAATAGAAGGCAAGGCGGGACTCACACAGAAGTGGCTGGAGGGAGCCAAGTGGAGAACCACCATGGTGATTTAAGACCACTACTAATTTTAAACCATTGTTTCCCACTACATGTTTAAAAACTCATATTGAAGAAAATGAAAGATGCTCTATATTTGAAGGTTCCTCCAAATTTCTCATATTCTAATATGCATTATGATTCACACTGCACATTGATTCAAGTAACAAAATCTCCACCACGCCCTTTGGTTTTGAATTTGTTGGCCTCGGTGAGAGCAGGTGCCGTGGAGTGGTGTGGACAGAAACCAGGGTGCAGTGGGCCCGGCAGGTGTTGGCCAGTGTGTTCTGATGATTCTCTCATGAGGTTTGGCTGTGAAAGGAAGGCGACATGTAGATTCCGAGGGGTATCAGGTTAAAGGTTCTAGCTTCACTTTTTGGAGACTTTTCTGATTATTTGTAAAGCAGTGGAAGGATAGGCATTTTGAAATGTAGAAGAGCTGTGACCAGACTAAAAAGATGGGCTAAATGCCTGCAAAGAATGGAAGAAGGTCACCAAATACGTGGAAAAGCAGCTCATATCTGAATATCCTATGGACAGTGCATTGATAGGCCCTCAAAGAGCATGCAGAATCCTTTGATTGGTTTGTATCTGCTAGTGTCCTGATATATAGGAACACAAGGCCAAGGACAGGGACATTGGAAAGGGCAGAGATGAGGAAGCTTGGAAAAGCTCCAAGAACTGTGCCCTAAGAGGGGGACCTTAGAAAGAGTCCTCTAGGTACTTTTCAGTGAAATTCTGTAGGTTGTGCTAGGTGAACCCACTCTTCTCTCTGCAAAATGCTTAGTAAAATACAGATTCTTCGTTAGAGCTAAGGCCTCCGGAATGCTTTGGGGAATATAGAGAGAGCTGGTGGAAGACAGGAACACGGCTGCATGTAAAAACTGTCAGGTGGCAGGGTTTTGGAAGCCCAGGGCTCCTGATGCAGATTTTAATTTTCTCTTTTACCATGAGGGAAACTGAAAATGAGGAAATACATACTTCAGCCAGAACTGGCGGTAAAAGAAAACAGAGCCCTAAACGTACATTTTAACCAGTGACTACCAGTGCTCCTTGTTCTTTCTTAGTTTGTTTCAAAAAGTGTAAATGCCACTGTCAGGCTGGCATAGAGCACCTATAAGAGGATAAACTTGTATCTAAAAACTTGTTCTTTGCGATAAGAACTCAAACGAGAATTAGGGCATTTTCCTGAACTGGTTCAAACTTAAAGGTCAACATGTCCCCCTGTTGAAGACATTAACAGCTAAAAGAAGCAATTGGGAAGGTAATTTAAAATTTCCATGTTTGAGTTATAAAAATCGATCTGAAACGTTATAATTAATGTGCTATGGGAATCTTTGTTACAAGAGATTTTTCTCCTGGCCTTTCTTTAAATATGTGGTATTTAAATCAGCTCTGCCATTTTAATTCCCTATTAATTTGGGGACATTTCTTATATATCTTCTTTCTTTCTGGTGTATGAGAAAACAGTTTGTATACAGAGTAGAAAACTTAAATCTGACCTATGTATTATGGATTTTTTTAATTGAAAAGACGATGTGACTAAAATGTAAGCAAAAATATTTAGACGAAGAATAAGGCCTATCACCACCAACTGTAAAATAACTTTTACTGGTGCTGATTCCATTCCGTCACTTGTGGCCTTGAGCATGTACTTTATTTGCTTGTTCTCATGCTTGGGCTTGTACTATCATGTATCCTGCCTTTAGAAAATATCACATCGTTGTAAGTGAGAGAGAGGAAGATGTATTGATTTATGTAACTCAAAGTCCATGGGTGGGTCTGACTTTAGGGTTGATCAGCGTGACCCTGAGTTGTGTATTCCACCCCTAGACCAGGGATGGGGTCAGCCTCCTTACAGTGCAGGTGGAGCACGAGGGACGTGTGGGTGACACACAACAAAAGCACGTGTCCCCATGTGCACCGGTGTTAGGGTTAGGCTTCTTGTGCAGGGCAGAGTGAATGTTCGGCCCCACTGGGTGGGCATCCCAGAGCAGGGTTCAGATGAATTGTCTCAGTTTACCCCCCTTGATTCTATTGATATGTCCCATTTTCTCTCCTTCAGTTGGTAACCAGCTCATCTGATGACAGGTCCATGGGCTTGGCTATCAAACCGAGTACTACCCTGTGTCTCTGTGGGTAGGACCTGTGTGTGTGCTAGTAAACAGGCTCTCTGACAAATAAACCCTATTTTGTAGTGTTTGCCACTTCCTATGGCTTAAATATAACTGCCGGGGCGAATTTCAAGCTATCAGTGTGAAGTCACACAAGGTGGGATTGGGAAGAGACATGCAAGATCAACTCCTGTGAACAAATACACTTTATCCTACCTCCTGCCTACCAAGTTCTCTTAATGCCCGTGATGCACAGTTGTATTTGCGGGTTGTTTTCGTAGACCCAGATTTGGTTTTAAAACCCTATACCTTTACCCCATTGTCTTTGTCACCTTGGAGGTAGGTTAATGGCAGTTGCTCTTTCTTCCGTTCATTTATTCAATCCATCATTCATCCTTTCACTTCACGAAGAGGCAGTGAAGGCCCACTGTGCATCTGCTACTTTCCTTGGTACTGAGAGTATAGCAGTGAACCAAAGTCCATGTTCTAAGGAGGAGATGGGTGATTAGAAAAGAAATATTATTTTTCCAGGTGAAAGCGATGTAAAAAATTAAGCCAGGGAAGGGGATAGAAAGTGGTAAGGACAGAGGGGTGGTTGTAGAGAAGGCGAGCTTTTAAATACAATGGTTCCAGGAGGCCTCTCTGAATAGAGACCTGAATGAAGTCGCAAGCCACTTGAAGATTTGTCGGAAGAACATTTGGAGTTAAGAGTGCAGCAGTTGCAAAGGATATGAGGTGGGGACAAGCTTGGCGTGTTTAAGGAACGGCAGGAAGACCACAAGCCTGGAGAAGAGCCAGAGACAGGAAGAGTTGCAGGAGATGATGCCAGACAGGTAGTGGGACCTGGATCGTGGAGAGCCTTGCAGGCCCTTATTAGAACTTTGGATTTGAAGGCCAAGGATGGGGAACAGGGGTGGACCACTGTGGCTTCTGGGTGGAGCACCTAGACCGGTGATTTGCGGCCTGGAAATCTCTGGCCAGCAGCAGCAGCATCACCCGAGAACTTGTTAGAAATGCAGATTCTCAGGACGCACCTAAACCTACTGAATCAGAAACTCCGAGGGTGGGACGCAGCAATCTGTGCTGTAACGAACCCTCTAGGCGGTGCTGATTAATGCTAGAGTTTGAGACCTAAACTACAGATAGCATGGCACTCTCACTTCATTTTCACCCTCCCAGATCAGGGCTACCATTTTCCCTGAAGGTGAAAGCATTACTTTTCATCATGCACGTCAATAACTGTTAGGTTCCTGAAAGAAGACAAGAGAGTCCGATGACATTTTCACAGGCCATCAGATCTACGCCTGCTGGGATGGGTACTGGGGCTCATATACCTGACACAATTCCCATCGTTAATCTCCATTTAAAAATCCTACCTGTGCCTTCTTAAAGTGAATGGTGATTAAATCACTCTCTTCTCCGAAGGTTTGCTTCTCCCTCAAACAGCTGATTATCAAGTATACCCCCACGTTGGTAATTTCTTCTGAAAAATGATTCTTTCCATCTGAAGTATGGCACAAAGAACAATTTGTAACACAGCATAAAGGTGATGTAACATATGTTACTGGTATGAATTGTTTTATGACACTAAATATAAATCATTAATTAGGGGGCTTCCCTGGTGGTGCAGTGGTTAAGAATCACCTTCCAATGCAGGGGACATGGGTTCGAGCCCTGGTCCAGGAAGATCCCACGTGCCACGGAGCAATTAAGCCCATGCCATAACCACTGAGCCTGTGCTCTAGAGCCCGTGAGCCACAACTATTGAGGCCACATGCCACAATTGCTGAAGCCCACATGCCTAGAGCCGTGCTCCGCAGCAAGAGAAGCCACTGCAGTGAGAAGCCCGTGCACTGCAAGGAAGAATACCTCTTGCTCTCCGCAGCTAGAGAAAGCCCACATGCAGCAACAAAGACCCAACGTAGCCAATAAATAAGTAAATAAATAAATTTATTAAAAATAAATAAGTAAATCATTAATTATGGCTCAACCCCTACCCACCTGAGGCTTTTACCCTCCCTTAAAATTATAAAATAAACCCAGGGCTTGGGCAACCTCTTTGCAGCCACAATGAACTGAAGGCCCATGGCTCTTCCCCAGGATTTCTTTATTCTTTATTCTTTTTTCTTTTTTTAATAAAATTTTTGTTGGCTTATAGTTGCTTTACAGTGTTGTATTAGTTTCTGCTGCGCAGCAAATAGAATCAGGTATACAGATACATATATCCACTCTTTTTTAGATTCCCTTCCCATTTAGGTCACCAGAGAGCATTGAGTAAAGTTCGCTGTGCTATACAGTAGGTTCTCATTAGTTATCTATTTTATATAAGGTAGTGTATATATGTCAATCTCAGTCTTCCAATTCCTTCCACCCCGCATCCCCCATTGGTAACCATAAGTTTGTCTTCTACATCTGAGACTCTATTTCTGCTTTGTGAGTAAGTTCATCTGTACCATTTTTCTAGATTCCACATATAAGCAATATTATGCTATATTTGTCTTTCTCTGATTTACTTCACCCTGTATGGCAATCTCCAGGTCTATCCATGTTGCTGCAAATGACATTATTTCGTTCTTTTTTATGGCTGAGGATTTCTTGATTGCATGTTTAAAAGTAACCAAGTAAGGGCTTAATGTATCCTAATATTATTCAAACCGTCACTCGACTCTATTATAATTTCACAAGTACCAATTTTTTAGAGACATATTCAGCATTAACTCGAGGACTTTCCTTAAAAGCCAAAGGAATAATCCTCACAATCTAGTAGTTAATAACTCATTTTTATGAAATATATAAGCTGCATTGCATGCAAATCCTTAAGAGTCAACGTGGACCCTCAGCTTGGTGGTGATCTCAAACTGAAAATTCACAGGTATTATTCAACACATGTTTTGAACTCTGGATCTTGTTCTAGTAACTAAATCTAGAATTCAGAATCCATTTTCTGAAAGTTGGATTTTTATCTGGTCTTAATCAAGATGAAAACAAAACCCAAGACTTCCAGATAGAGAAGTTACTAATTAGATGTGTAATTCCAGAATCCTCGCATTTCTAAAAATAAGAATTATTACTGTGATATTTGTTTAAATATAATCATCCAGGCACACTTCTATACATATCTGTTATTCTTATAAGCAATACTAGCAATAAAATAATAACAATTTTTCAAGGATTATAAATTCGTAAAATTGCACTTCGGAGGAAAATATGGATATCAAAGCCTCTTAAGTGTTGAGATGCAGTACATTGTTGCCTATGATACTTTTCAATTTCTTGTTCATGAATTTCAGTTTAAAATGTATCTTTTTTCATAATTTTGATCTTTTGTTCATAGATTTCAGGAATAAAATTAACCATGACATGGAATTTAAAGCATTTCTTGATACTGAAATTCTCAAAGTGATGATTTCAAATTGTGTTTACATAGTTATCATCTCTCATCTGAGGACACATTTATCTATCTGTTTTTCATATACTTTCAAATGTAACTTTCCAAAGTTTATTACCATTTGTTCCTTCATTCTGGGATTTTTCTTGTTCTGTCATGGTTCCTTGGGTGAGATTCTCATTACTCCATCATAACTAAGTTCAGGAGGCCCAAGGGACAAGGTTTTTTCCATGGTATCACCCTCCATGGTTGGCAAACTTCAGTTACTTACTATCTGTGGTGCCAGACTCCACATGTGGTTGATTCTGTGGTCCTGAGGTCATTGACACTAATCCCTGAGTGACACTCTAGATAGATAGGCACCACGTACATCATGTCATGTAGTCATTATGGTTGGCTCAGACCTGCGTGGCAGGTGCTTCCCAGTTTCTAATACTCTTTAGTTTTCATGCCACTTGCTCAACGAGTATTTCTTTTCCCCTGTATGCACACATTTACATAAAGATTTGCAGATAAATAATGTAGGTTTTCGAATTAAAGTTCATTGAGCAAATTAAGTTTTGAACACTAAGAACTTTTTCAAATTGTCTTTACACACTGACTCAAGCAACATCAGAGCTGAGAATTAGTAAATGACTGATTAGCATGCTGGCCTGGTACCCATTTAGCTGCTTGATGGGGACCTGAAGTCATGCTTAATTCCAATTATTCCCCCCACCCCCCCGGTGGGAGGGTGGCATGTGGCTCTTTACCCTCACCTGCCCCGAGTCTCAGAGGATGTATTAGTTTATTTTTTTGTTTGTTTTTGGCTGTGTTGGTTCTTTATTGCTGCACACCAGCTTTCTCTAGTTGCAGCGAGCAGGGACTGCTCTTCACTGCTGTGCGTAGTCTTCTCGTTGCTGTGGCTTCTTTTGTTGAGGAGCACGGGCTCTAGGTGCACAGGCTTCAGTAGTTGTGGTGCACGGGCTTAGTTTCTCTGTGGTATGTGGGATCTTCCTGGACCAGGGATCAAACCCATGTCCCCTGCATTGGCAGCTGCCTGCCAATTCTTAACCACTGTGCTACCAGGGAAGTCCCTGTATTAGTTTCTTATTGCTGCTGTAACAAATTACCACAAACTTAGTGGCTTAAAACCACACAAATGTATTATCTAACAGTTACAAATTGATTATCTTCTAACCTTCTAGAGGTCAGAAATCTGAAGTGGGTTTCACTGGGCTAAAATCAAGAGGTTGACCAGGCTGTGCTCCTTCTAGTGTCTAGGGGAGAATCCATTATCTTGCTTTTTCCAGCTTCTAGAGGCCACCTGCATTCCTTGGCTCATGGAGCCTTCTTTCATCTTCAAAGCTAGCAGTAGAGTATCTTCAAATTTCTCTCAGACTCTAAGTCTTCCACCTCCCTCTTTCAGTGATAAGGACCCCTGTGATTACATGGGCCCACCCAACTAATCCAGGAGAGTATCTCCATTTCAAGATCCTTACCACATCTGCAAAATCCCTTGTGCCTCATAAGGTAACATATTCACAGGTTCTGGGTATAAGGATGTGGACATCTTTGTGAAGGGTGCCTTATCATGCCTGTCACAGCTGGGACTCTGTATGAGCTGTGGGATCCAATGCCAAGAAGCATCATTTTTTTCCCAGTAGTACAGGTGCTCAGCAGTGGCTGTGTTGAATCATACCTGTTTCCCCAGTCATGTCCTTTGGATCCTTGGCCTATGACCCGGGCCAGTTCTCTTATCATTACTCCGCCTAGTTCTAAATTCTAGCCTCTCCTTGTTCTTTGGAGCTCATGTGTTAGTCTTAAGTCACTGCTCACTTCTTAGGCTGTTTGCTTTGTGCAAGGGGTATCTTTGCACTGGCAGTACCGAGTGAAACATCCTTGAGCCTCAGAAAAACTGAGGCTCTCAATTTCTCTACAAGTGCTGGAGGAATACCCAGAGCATATCCTTTGTACCTGGCAACATTAGAAAACAATTAAAATAAAGCAGTTGTTAGGGCATCATGATAGCAAATGCTGTTTGAAGCTGGCTTTCATTGGGTGGAAATTTCCATTTCCATTGAGCCTTACCTTTCCCCTGTTTTCTCCTGGTTCACAAGGTGCTCAATAGTACTCGCCCCTCTGGGTGTGCACAAGATATTCTGTAGTATCTCTCCTTACAATGTCAAAATTGCTTTAACTTCCCTTCTACCGAGCACACCATAAATGCAGTCAACGGATCTATGCATTCTTTGACAACCATAGTTCCATTTGCTTTATTTAGAAACAAATGTAATTACTTAAACTGGAGAAGACAGAACTACTTTTGCAGCAAAGTCAAAACATGCATCAACACTCATCTCTATAATTATTTCACTAGGGGAAAAAAAAAGTCCTCACTGACTTTTCTCACTAGTGAAGAGGGTCCTCCACAGTGGCTGGCTACTTTACTAAGTAATATATGTCAGTTCTGCTCTCATGACAGTAAACCTAGCCTGACCAGCTCACCCAAAGTGTCCAGGAGTCATGCAGATGAAGCTCAACTATTTCTATTGTGTGGCTTGCTGTTGAAAAATATAGCCTTTTGAGGTAGGTGGATCTGAGTTTGTATCTTTGACTCTGCTACCTTCTTGCCAAGTGTTATTGGGCAAGATTAGGGGTGACTGTGTTTTCTGTAAAGAGCCATATAGTAAACATTTCATTTAGGCTTTGTAGACCACATGGTCTCTTGCAACTATTCAACTCTGAGAGAATAGTAGCATAAGTAAAAAATGGGCATAGTTGTATTCCATTTAAACTTTACTTACAAAAATAAGTTGGATTTGGCTCATGGGCCATATTTTGCTGAGTCTTGGGCAAGATACTCAACCTCTTAAACTTTAATGACATTAATAATGAATATTAAAAGCTGACTTTCAGGGTATTATTAAAATTTAATTTTATACAGTATATTAAATGCTTTGAACAGTACATGCCGCAGAGTAGATGGTCAGTATGCCTTTGGATGGATGGATGGATGAATGGACGAATTGATGGAGAGATTAGTGGGTGAGTGGGTGGGTGAATGGGAAGGATGGAGAGAGAGAGATAGGAAGAAAGGGAGAAAAAGAGGAAGGGAGCAGCCAGATGGAAAGGAAATATATTGAATAATAACTTGCCAGCTTCTGGGAGACAGTTCTCCCTAGCTATAGGGAAAATGGACCAAATGTAGCTAACTGATCATGTGACTCATGTCGTGTCACATGGAGCAGAGCTGCAGTGCTAAACCGGTAGCTACAGAGGCTGTGTCACCACAGTAAAAGGTGTTTAATTCCTTTTCTACTGTCCTCTTCCCTATCCCACCAGGAACTGTTTTCTGTGAGAGAGCCATCCCATCTTCTTTTAGCTCCTGCATGACTTCCCTCAGTTAATCCAGGAAGATGAAATTCCAGATGAGGATTGCCCCAGTGTTCTGGCCCCACTGCATTCCCGTCTGCCTTTCTCCTCCATGCTGGGTACCTTACTGATGTCCAGATGGTTTGGGAGCTGTGAGAGCTCCTGGGTCTTAGGGTTTTAAGATCTGTTTCTGCAGATGACTGAGCTGTTCTCTTGTGGTCCCTTCAAGCAATCGGAATGGATGGAACCTTGCTCATTCAGTGTATTAGTGCCCAAGAAAAGACAAGCCTTCACAATATTTGAGCAAATACCAAGATGTCCCCATTAGTTATTAATATGCCTTCAAAACACATTGGGAAAGCTCAGATGGGAACTTCTGGCTTTAAATTTTTATCTCTGAAACAGACCGTTCCATCTTGGAACTAACACGTTAGTGAAGACATTGGCGGGGGGGGGGGGGGGGGATGAGAAAAGATGGAAAACAAATAAAACTACCCCATAACACTGAAATTTAGGCCTGAAAATTGGATCTTTTTTCCACCCATAAGCAGTGAAATTATCTTGTTGAAGCCTGGACAGATATGGGCCCAAATATAGATAAGAAGACCCTCTGCCTTACCCTCTTGTCTAATTCTTAATTCACATACATGAGGTCTATTCAAATGAGAAAACTGAGTCTGTCTGCCACATGGTTGCTGCTTTTGAAGATGAACATGTGATTAAACACTGTAAAAATGGATCCAGAGCTTTATGAGACTTTGAGCATGAAGAATAATAAAACTATATTAAAAATTTGAGGCTTAATGTCACAGGATCTCATAGATTTGTCAGGTCATCCAGAGCTTTGGCTCAAACAGTATGTTCATTATTCAGATGAAAAAAAAAAAAAGATACAGAGGTTGGTGAGTACTAGGATGGAGGAGTGTGTGGGTTCAAAGGAAACACAGAGCAGAGGCTTCTCACCCAAGCTTAAAGGTAAGGAGAATCATTTGAAAAATGAGGATACCTTAATGCGGTGACCGTATGCAGCAACCACATGACCCAGAATTTCTGAGACAGCTCCAACTGTCCATAAGGGTAAATGCAATTTAATGTCTAGGCCATTGTGAATTTTTCTTTTGATGTTTGGCTTAGCAGACATGGTCCCTGGGAACATGAAGGCCCAGTAGTTAAACTCATGCTATTAGCTGAAGTCTGAAAGTGTTTGGCACTGAGAGAGCCAATACTGCATTTCCTACAAAACAGAACTTTTCATCAAGATCAGAATGGATTAGGTAGTGAATACTGTGTGCTCAAGGTAGAAATAGCTAACATAAATTAACACATTTTTATGTAAGATGGCTCTTCCTCATAAGCTTTCGATGATTATCCATCAGTACTTCACTCATTTCCAAGTTGATGCTCTCTGTCTCCCGCACGGTGCTAGGTGGTGGGGTGTCCATCACCACTTGCATCTTCTGGTGATGCTCTGACAATTGTAGACGGACTCATCCACTTGGGTTTCTGTATTTCTTTTCATGCTAGCGTTCTGAGATTGAGGCTACTGCTGCCTGTGGGAGTTGAGGGGGAAGAGAGAATGGGAGGGGCAGAGGGTAAGAGTGAAGGTAGAGATTGAAACAGCCACCCCGATGAGAAAGCAGCCTGCCATACTGTTACTACCAGATTGAATTTCACAGGAAGAATGAAAGCAAAAAAAAAAAAAAAAAAAAAAAAAAAATTTCTGGGAAAGGATCTAGCACATTTCAAGTTCCAGGAACTGTGCTGGATGCTTTATATGTTTTGTTTCGTTTCATGTTTGCCTATCTTATTATTTCTCTATTCATTCTCTCTCTCTCTCTCTCTCTCTCTCTCTCTGACACATGACTTAGCAAATTAGATATTTTAAAATCTCTAGTAAGAATGTGCCTCAGAGGAATTAAGGATCTTCTCCAGGGCTACTGAATATTAAGAGTTAAGCTATACCTTCTCAGAAGGACTTTCAGCTCCAGAACTCACGTTTTTTTTTTCTCCTGCACTCTTGTCCCTTCCATCTCATTATGATTTAATGCCCCCCCCCCCTTTTTTGCAGTTATCTGTGGGGCCACTGTGCCAATGTTCATCTTTTTACCCTGCTTTGAAAAAAAAATGTTTTAGCAGTCCTTGTTAAAGAGAATTCTGTAACTGACTCTGTCTCCTTTTCACTCTGGCTGCCAGGAAGCTTCATGTCACATTTGAAACCTGACTGTGGTACCTGTGAGGACGTTATGGTTAGCACAGGGTGTCCTTGCCATGGTGCTCACAGCTGCCTTTATGCTGGTCCTGATTCTTTACTCTTAATGACATTTTGCCATGGTCATATCATATTCTTTTTGTAGGCTGCCTCAAATTCTTTGTGGAATATGATGGTGAATAAATGAATGAAAATTAACTGAATACCAAGTGTGTTATGCATGTACCACTAATGATTGTTAATTAAGCCTGATTTGTAGCTCCTGTCACATTTTCTCCTGTCTCCAATCTGAGCTTCTGAACATCCATTGCTGTTCTCTTTTGTCTCCTCTTTTTCAGAACATTCAGGACTAAGAGAGTTGGGGATGAGGAGTTCTAGCCCCCGTGCTCATTTCAGCTGAAGCAGTTCTGAAATGTTTGTGCTTTTTACACAGTTCTCTCAAAGTGCTGTTTGGTCCTAGCCTTTTCCTTGATCAGGCTTTCAGAAACCATTTGTTTTTTTCAATAGTTTGAGTACCTCGATGAATGCATTGGGCTACTTGCAATATTAATAACTCATGTCATTCTAACCTTATGTTCCTGATAAAGGAATTCTCTGCTGTTTAAGGCTCGGGGATGAATCATGGCTAAGTGTTTCTATTGTCCTCTTAAAATGGAGATTACTATATGTTGAATCACAACAGAACTACTTTTTTATAGGCTGTGAATAGCATAAAGGCCCATCATGTTATTCCAGGCAGTGCCAAGTGATGGATAATGGGGAGCCAATTATTATAAATAATGCCTCATTTCCTTTTGGCCCCTGTGCAAATTTCACAGAGCAGGATTCTATTATAGGCTGGGAGATTAAATTAAAGGAGACAATGTTAACGCCCGCACCTAGCACGGTGCCTGGCACAGGTCAGGGCTGCATCCTAGCCTAGTCCTAATCTAAGCTCAGCAGGGGTGCTTTGGTTTTGCTTTGTTTTCTTCCTCCACTTTTCTTGTGCTGGGATAAGGGTTGCATACAGCCATCATTTCTCATTCAGGTCCATTCACAGGGCTGGGTTCTGCTGGCGGGGGCATGAGCTCAGGGCACTTTGCAGAGCTCCCGGGAGCCCAGATGGGTGAACAGAATGCTGCTTGGTGAGCCTGGTTGCAGTAGAACCAAAGGAGGAAGAAAACAGAAAGGCACATTCCAGCAGAGTAGATGAGGTTGGTCTGAGAGAGAAGAGGCAAGGCTGGTTATGGGCATATGAGTCTAGCATTCAGAACCCAGGAGGTTCAGGACCTGCTGCAGTGTGGGTATGGGGTGGACTAGGATGAGAGGTTCTGGAAGAAGCATGTGGATGAGGTGAGTGTGCCAGAGGTCCTGCTGGGAAGGATGGTGACACCCTCTGCAAAAATGCTGATACTAAAAGGCTCTAGCAGAATGAAGCCATGTTTTCCGAGCCTCTCATGTGCTGATGGAATAAACACCAAATTCTTTCATCACCTCCTCCCATTCCATAGAGTTTAACCTTGAGGAAATCTAACATTTTCCCCTCTGGGCCATAGTATTGTTGTTTGTCCAAGGAGGGTGTTGGACCACATGTTCTTCAGGAGCCATGCCTTTGTTTGTTTTTGTTTTATTAATAATGACGTGAGGCAGTCTCATGTAAAAGCATTTTTTCCCCCTAGGCTAACAAATGTCTTGAAGCCATGAACTTTTGTATTCCTAACCTTGTTTTTTATTTTGACATCTGTTGCTCTACACTGACTTCTTTTTAATTCCTGGCTACTAGCAACTGTAATTCCATCCAGCAACGCAGTCGAGGACCAAGCTGAGTGGGCAGCGGGAAGCATAATTTAACATGGATGCTTCACTTAAAATTGTGCATATGTATAGAAAAAGCAATACCTACTCCAAAGCTGGCATTCTGCAATCTGATGACATAGCTATGATTTTCAGTGGACAGTCTCCGTATGCCAGAGCGTTGGTGGAGGAAAAATCTATTTTCTAGGGTAGAAGCATATTCAAATTTAATTCATGTCAAGGAGTGCCCTGGCCTTAAAGATATAGGCGTGCAGAATGAGTGGCAAGGAATTGAGGACATTTGGATTTGAGAGCACTTTTTAAAGAAGTATCATGTTAATTCAGCTAACTGTCCCCTAGCGCTCTCATTTCATTGCTGCTTCTCTTTACCCTGCCAAGAGGATCTTTGCCCCTCCTGAGTCCATATCAACCTATCACTCTGTCTACTGCCTGTTGGCTGTCCTCCTTCCTAACTGTCATTGGGTGTGGATCATTGTAGGGGGCATATAGTAGTGGGAAGGAATATGGATGTCTTTAATTCAGGAGAAGCAGAGTTGGAAATATGGACTTGAGAGTCACCAGCATATAGATAGTAATGTAATTCGTAGTAATAGATGAGATCAGAAGGGGCGGAGAAAGATCTAGTACACATTACCGTCATAAAAATTGAACATATGGGCAGGGGATGAGGGCCCAGCAAGGTAAACCAAGAAGGAGAATTGAAAAACCTGTAGGATCACTCAGAAGCCAAGGAATTAAGTATTTAAAGCAGAGACTGGTCAATTCCACACTTGCTGAGTGGTCCCTTAAGAAAAGGAACCCTTAGTTTAGCAACAAGGAGTCCTTGGCAGGAGACATTCAATATATAGGTGAGGATGGGAGTCGGACAGAAGGCGTTGAGAACAAGAAAAGTAGAGATCACTTTATTTCACTCTTTCAATAAATGTGCCTATGAGGTAGGCCAGAGTGTTTGGACAATAACCTGAGAGAAAAATGGGGATAAGAGATTTTGCTCTATAAGGGAAATATTTGGGCTTGTTTAAATGTTGAGGAGACCTGTGGAGAGGAAGGTTGAAGATAGAAGGAAGAGGGGTAATTGGCAAACATGAGGACCCCGAGGAGGCAGGGGATCCAGAGCCCAGGAGGAAGGTTGCCCCTCACTTTATGACAGGATGGAGAGGGGAGAGAAGGGATGCAACTAAAGTCTTCATAGCAGGGAGGTGAGATCATCCCTTTGCGATGGCCTCTTTTTGCTTCTATGAAATAAAAGATAACATCATCGCCTGAAGTTGGGGAGATAGAGGAGGATTCAGAAACATGGAGGAATTCTGTAAAAGCAACAGCAGGAAATAGGAGGGGGTGGGTAACAGGGGAGCTGGGGAAGGAAGGGCTCAGCTGACACTGGAAACCATCCCTCAGTCTGGAGCTGTGTTGTTTTTTTTCTGGAGCAGGGCCAGCAGCCTAGTTGGAGCATGGTTTGTGACATTGAGAGAAGGTCGAATTGTGATTGTGTCCCCAAAATTCATATGTTGACGTTCTAACTCCTAGGGTATCAGAATGTGACTTATTTGGAAATAGGGTCCTTCTGGATGTATTTAAGATGAGGTCACGAGGGCTCTAATCCAATGTGACTAGTGTCCTTATAAAAACATGGAATTTAGACACAGACACATGTACACAGGGAGAATGCCATGCTAAGGTGAAGGCAGGGATTGGGGTGATGCTTCTACAGGCCAAGGAACAGTTGTCAGCAAGCCACCAGAAGCCAGGGGAGAGTCACCAAATGGATTCTCACTCACACACCTCAAAGGAACCAACTCTGCAGATACCTTGGTTTTGGGCTTCCTACCTCCAGACTGTGAGACATACATTTCTGTTATTTAAGACACCCAGTCTGTAGTGCTTTGTTGCGACAGCCCTAACACACAAATACACAAGGAATAGGGTTGTTTATTTTTCTTTTCCAGTTTTTACACCTTCAAGCTGGTTGTAAAGGGCTTAAGAGGAACAATTTAGGAGCACATTCTAAAAGTGTTATTAAAGAGTTTGCTCAAGGAATCCAAGATGGGTCAGGAAAGAAGGCAAAAAATAAATAGGAGAGAAAACATAGAAGAAGAAAAGAAAAAGGGATTTGGAGTTGAAATGTTCTTTCAGTGCCTACAGTGGTAACTGTGAGTAGTTCCTAGGATCTCAGTTTCCAAGAAAATCTCAACCCTCCTCAGAAGTTTCCTGTAAAGGTTAATCTTAACCTTCAGGTTCTTGCTAAAGTGATCACTGTGTTACTCCTCAAATTGGAACTCAGCTTAGATCATAGCCAAGGTATTTGCAAATAATTGTCTCTTGTTAGGCATTGGCTTCCATTTACATATGATAACCACAGATCGAATATATTCTCGGAGGGACTTCCAAGTTATCTGAGCTGTGTGAGTCTTCAAAGGGCTGTGTGACTTCGTGTGGATTTAATAGGCTTTTTGCCCTGTGTGTGATTCAGCATTTCATAGTTCCCAGCACTCAGAGAATTTGCTCATTCACTTCAAGAGACAGTTTGTAATGGAATAAAATAAAGGGGAAAGGGATTGTGGCTTCAAAAGTTGCTGTGATTAAAATCATATGGACAGCTGCTGTTCAGTATGGTGTCACTCAGTGTGGATAAAGAAGCGCTCGCTGTCAGAAAGCCACTGGGCTGTAAATTCTGTTTACTGTACAACTGGCTGCTTTCTGCAGAGTTTAAAGTTTTAGGAAGAACGCGTGAATAGACCTCATTGAACAAAACCAAGTTTTTTTGGTTCGTTTTTTGTTTTTTGCTTTTTAATCTTATTTGAAAAAATAACTGTTTTCTTCATTGAAGAATGTTTGGAAAATACATGAAAATAAATATCTTTGTAAACAGCAGATAATCGCTTGAGTTTTAACCTTTTGAATGTCTATCCATTTGGTCTTTTTTTTCGCTACGCGTACATGTACAGGCATATTTTTACAAACTTGGAATCGTATTGTAATAAGTTTAAAAACTTGCTTCAGTTACCATTGTATCCTTACCACTGTCCCACTCCACGGACACATTATTTCAGTGGTGTTCCACATCCCATTACTATAATTTATGTAACTAATCCCTTCTCTTTTTTTCTTCTTTTTGGAATTCTTCAGAATGCTTTTATTTATTGATTGATTGATGCGCCTCTACTTTCTTTTTTCTTTTTATATTGGACTATAATTGCTTTACAATGTTGTGTTAGTTTCTGCAGTACAATGAAGTGAATCAGCTATATGTATACGTATATCCCCTCCCTCTTGGACCTCCCTCCTACCCCCCACCCATCCCACCCATCTAGGTCATCACAGAGCACCAAACTGAGCTTCCTGTGCTTTATAGCATGTTCCCGCTAGCTAGCTATTCTATGCCCAGCAGTGCATATATGTCAACCTCAATCTCCCAATTCATCCCATCCTCCCCTTCCTCTGCTGTGTCCACATGTCCGTTCTCTACGTCTGCGTCTCTGTTCCTGTCCTGCAAATAGGTTCATCTGTTTTTGCTATAACACGTGATTCAATGTACATTTTTCAATGTATATATATATTTTTAAAAGCTTGAGGCTTCTGGGGATTGCCTTAGAATGTTTTGTAGGCCATGCAGCAGTGCAGAGGGCTTTCAAATCCTGAGTCCCTCGAGCTGACGCCTTTGAGCTCTAAATGCAAGGTCTGTTAGCAGGAGGGCACTGCTCGATTTTCACTTCTACAACACAGGGAGGGATTTGATACAAAGAGAAAAGCGCTTGGAGGTGGCTGCCCGTAAAATGGGCTTAAGCAATGTGTGATTATGTGCAATAAGATAGGGGCCTCAGAAGCTGCATTGCTTCCTCTCTAATAAATTAAGGCTCTGACTCATAGGAGAAGCAGGTTGTGGTGGGGTGGTGGTTTTTTTTTTTTTTTTTTTTTCTCCCATCCTCTCGGTTTCCTCATGATGGAAAATTCATAAACTGTTCTTGGTGACAGTTGTGCAAAATGAAAAGCTCTGTGAATGTGTGGAGAATAGATTATCCTGACTGCTGTTAAGCATTTGACAAATTGGGAGTTTTGTCATACATCAGAGAACAATGGAGGGAGAATAAGGAACGGTGGGCATCATATAAATATGACACACCTGACGGCTCCTGGCGACATTAATCTTCCTGTGTGGTGAGGCGGGGGGAAGCACGAGGGGAGATGGGTGGGTGGTAGGCAGACCACTGTCCTCCGTGAGGCTGTGTGGTGTGTCCCACCATCAAGGTCCCCTTTCACTGTGAGTGTTATGAGGTGTCAGCTTGTTTAAGGTTGTACTCATTATAGTTTCTTGAACTAAAGGAATATTTCCCATGAGTCTGATGTGGGGGGTCCCCGAAGTCAGCAGTGGGTTGGACGGAGTCTCATGTGCTCCAGTAACCGGAGGAAAAGGCCACGAGCTGCCTGTAGCCCACTGGAGCTGGAGCTGGAAATCCACTCACACAGGGGTAGACCGAGCACAGGGATGGGTGGGGGCAGAGAGGTGTGTTGGCTTCTTTCCTGGCCACCTGGGCTCCCACCCACCCTCAACAGAAGGAGTACAGCCAGTCAGAAGGGGATGCTCTCAAGGGAGGAAGGATGGTTCGGATAGAGTGCTGAGTCGCTTCCATTCCTGAATATCTCAGCAGTGAGACAGAGGTGGAGCACGGAGAGAACCTGCAAATAGGGCTGTGGGGGCAGAACTGGCCTGAGAGGGTGGGTGGGGCTACAGGGCAGTGGGGGGAGCATCTGGCAGACCTGACAGCAGTCTTCATTCTCCTTTCCCGGTGGTGTGACCTTTAGCAAGTAAAGTGACTTGACCCCTTTGAGCCTCAGTCTTGTGATCTAAAAAATGGCATAGTGGTACCTGCTCCTGTAGTGATGCTGTGAAGATTAAATGAGATAATATGAGGAAAGTGCCTGTATGCCTACTAAGATGGCTCTGAGCAAAAAGACAATAGTAAGTATTGGTGAGGATGTGGAGAAACTGAAACCCTCATATACTGCTGGAGCAGCTACTTTGGAAAAGTTTGGGAGTTCTTCAAAAAGTTCAGTGTAGAGTTACCATATGACAGCAATCCCACTCCTAAGTATATACCCAAGAGAAATGAGAATGTGCATCCACAGATAAAAACGTACACAGATGTTCACAGCAGCATTAATCATGATAGTCTAAAGGTGGAAACAGCCCATATATCCATCAGCTGATGAATGACTAAATGTGGTGCATCTATACGAGGGGCTATTATTTGGCAGAAAAAAGGACTGGGATTCTGATACATGCTACAACATGGATGAACCTTGAAAACATGCCAAGTGAAAAGAGTAACAAAAGACTGTATAGGGTACGATTCCATTTATATGAAATGTCCAGAACAGGCAAATCTGTAGAGACAGGAAGTAGATGAGTGGTTACCTAGGGCAGGGGGATTAAGGGACAATTGGGAAGGTGATTGATAAAATGTATGGGGTTTCTTTTTGGGGTGATTAAATGTTCTAAAGCTGGTTTAATGATGGTTGCACAACTTTATGAATATACTGAAATTCATTGAACACTTTGGGTGAATTGTGGAGTAGATTAGTTATATCTTAATAAAGGTTTTATTCCGCATACCCTCCACCCCCAAAAAAGAAGCTGCAGAAGTACCCAGTGCATAGCAGGTAACATATTTAAACAATGATAAGCCCTTTCCTATTTCACAGGTACATTTGGAAAAGGTTGACAGAGCCTCAGTTCTCAGATTTTCAAGTTCAAGTTCTTCCCATTCCTGTCTTTAAAATGTCTGCTCAAAAAAGAGACGCTGAGCCTTCATTTAAGTCAAAAGTGCTCACCAGGGCCACACCCTTTGTCGAGTCTTTGTGTCCCTTAGATCTGGGGAATGAACTAAAATCCAGTTTCAATCTACTGGATTCCTTCCTCACACCCCCAGGGGGCACTCTTATTTGTCTGGGTGTGTATTGAGTCTGCAGTGCCACATTGCTGGAGAATCTGGAAAACAAAGCTGCTGTTCTGGAGAAAGAAAGTTCTTCCCACTGTCTAGCTTGGGTCTTTCTGCCGTAATTGGAGTCAGCTTCCCACTGCTTGGCTGAATCCTGGCAGCTGTTGAGGCTTGGATGCCTGGAGTCAAATGAAATAAGTGCCTCTTTGGAGAACAGCTCCTGGAGGCCACTGCACATTTGTCACATGTCAGTGGGATCTGCATATGGATGTGAAATGTATATTTAAAAATGTGCACACACTCGGCTGCACTCGCATTCTGCTCCGAATGTGTTTATCCAATTGCCCATCACAGACCCTCCGTGGGGGGCCGGGCCGACCCGCTCACCTCTGCCTGCCAGCCCACAGCCCCCCCCTGCCCCCCATCTGTAAACCTCCCCTGACCATGTTGCTCCTTTCCCCTCTCCCTAGAGGGAGGGCAACTGGAAGGTTCTGTCTTGAAGTGGGTTTCCCAGCTCTAAAGACGGATTTCTCACCTGGATACAAAGGAACTGGCAGCTCCAGCTCTCCAAGACAGCAGCCGAGGTGCAGAGTGGCCACTGGGTTTGGAGTCAGTGAAACCTGTCTGCTTCAGTTAGCGGCCATGTGACACTGGGTATAGCAAGTGACGTCTCTTGTTCTCAGTTTCCTCAATGATAAAATAAAGGCATGGACCTAGGTCCCCCAAGGACCCTAACATTTGGAGAATTCCTTACTCTTATGCCTCAAAGGAGTAAAAACTGGCATCCAGAGTATTAGAATGTTCTGAATCACCTCCCCCATGGGATTAGGGGTGGTGTCTAGGATATGCAAAGTCCTATACCAAACTCTGACTCTGCTCTACACAAAGCCATATGGTGGTCTTTAAACACGGCCCAAGATTCTTTGGCATTCCTCCCATGGAGAACTAGACTCTCTGCTTCCTTCTGTGGAATCTGGGCAGGCCTGTGACTGCTCCTTCACCTTGAGAAAAGCAGCAATGATGTGACTTTTGAAGGTAGTCTTTTGGGACCCTTGTTTCTTCCGGAGATGCTGTTTCTCAGAACTCTTTAAGCAGTGAGAAGCCCCCATCACATAGAAAGGCCACATTTTAGTGCTCCAGGTGACAGTCCCAGCTGAACTGACCTTCAGCTAGCCCACCCCAGGCACCAGGCATGTGATTGAAGTCTTGCTGGAAATGCACTCCTCCAGCCCCACCTGCTCCAGCCCTGGGCCATCCAAATCACCCAGGGCTGTTTTCTGTCTTCCCAGTTGATGTCCTAGACATTGTGGATCAGAGTAAGCCATCTCTGCTGGGTCCCGCCCAAATTTCTGGTGCATGGAATCCCTGAGCATAATACAATGCGTGTTGTTTTATGCCACCATGTTTCAGAATGTTTGCTGTTATGAATGTTTTTGTCCCCCTCCAAAATTCATATGTTAGTGCCCTTACCCCAAATGTGATGGTATTTGGAGGTGGGACCTTTAGGAGGTAGATAAGTTTTGATGAAATCATGAGGTTGGGGCCACCATGATGGGATTGGTGCCCTTAAGAAGAAGATGAAGAAACACAGGAGCACATGCATTCTACCCACCGTCCCCCTCCCCATTCTGCCTTATGTGCATGTACCAAGGGAAAGCCATGTGAATACACAGTGAGCAGGTGGTCTTCTGAAAGCTGGAAAGAGAGTTTTCACCAGAACCCACCCTGATCTCAGACTTCTGGACTCTAGAACTATGGGAAAGTAAATGTCTATTGTGTAAGTAGCCTAGCCTGTGATATCTTGTTATAGCAGCCCGAGCTAAGACAGCTATGCAGTAGTAGAAAACTGGAATAGGGCTTCCCTGGTGACACAGTGGTTAAGAATCCACCTGCCAATGCAGGGAACACAGGTTTCATCCCTGGTCTGGGAAGATCCCACCTGCCGTGGAACAACTGAGCCACAACTACTGAGCCTGTGCTCTAGAGCCCGCAAGCGGCAACCACTGAGCCCACATGCCACAACTGCTGAAGCCCGGACGCCTGGAGCCCGTGCACCTAGAGAAGCCACCGCAGTGAGAGGCCTGTGCACTGCAATGAAGAGTGGCTGCCGCTCACCGCAACTAGAGAAAGCCCTGCCCCGCGCAGCAAGGAAGACCCAATGCAGCCAATAAAAAAAAAATTAATTAATTTAAAAAAAACCAAGAAAACTGGAATATATCCACTCTGAGCTCTGCTTGCCACCTGATCTTTTGGTCCCCATGGGTGTGGTCTACAGAGTATGAACAGGTCACTGCAAATTCACCCCCAGGAAGGAAATTATAGGTTCATTGCCCTTGTGATGTGAGTCGTCTTTGCTCTCTTCACAAGAGGCCGCTATGCAGTGTCCTTTCTAGGGCAAGAGTTGGACTAAGTGTGTGTGTGTGTGTGTGTGTGTGTCTGTCTGTCTGTCTGTCTGTCTGTCCATTCAGCAGGGCTGGTGTGGGGAGAAGTTCAGGAGCACAGACACAGAGCTCTCTGGGAAGACCGCAGCCCCAGCCCCCTTCTCCCTCCCCTGGCCTGTGCTGTACAAACAACTCAGCGTTGTTTACCCCCAGACAGTCTCCTTTCTCCCTCCCTGCACCAAATCGAAGCCATTATCCAAGGACAATAGGGGGACTTTGGTCCTTTTCATTCTGCAACAGAGAGACAAAGCTGACAACTTGGGCATTTATATCACACGGTGGCTTTCCAGAGGCCTCACATTCACTAATGAATTAATCCTTCCTAACAGCAGCCCCTTTATTGGGGTGACATCGGGATTCATGTTCGTCAGACAAGGGGACTGAGGCAGCAGCTAAGGCTGCTGGTGATACATGGGGCTCCCCAGCTGGGGCCACTGAGGCCTCACTCGTTCTAGGGGCAGCTGAGGGCATGAGATGCCACACACAGCGTTTCGAACTTAGTGCTGGGGTCAGGATGTGAGTCTACCCTCTGGGTATTTCTTGGACAGACAGCTTTACTGCTCTGAGTCTCAGTTTATTCATCTGTAAAATGGGTGGAGATAAGAATCCCACCAGCGCATAGACTTCTCATGACGAATGGGTCATGGGAAGATGTGCTAAATCTGTGACCCATTACACTCCTGTTCATTGTCATTGCTTCCGGGTCTGAGGGAAGATGCTATAAGTAGTTTTAATTGCAAGAGGGATCAGCAGCTGCACTGAAGGTGAGGGTCAGTAGGGCAGAGTGAGGACCCTCCCCCCGTTCCCCCAGGACCACAGTGGTGATGAAGACCCTGCAGCAAAGCAACCACCCATGGATCCCTCTCCCCCTGCCCTCCCCTCTACTGACCTCCCCCGCCATGCCTCCACCTCCAGCACCCTCACATGCTCACAGTCTCAATCATCCAGGTTTTTTTGTTATTTCTCTGTGTTCAGGAAGTGTTTTATTGTTGTTCCAAGTGTAAGAATTATCACTGATAAGTGATTAAAAGGCCACCCTTAGGACAGCCTCCTGCATAGCTCTGCTCAGCTTCCAAATCATGGTTTTGGCAGATATAACAGTATACTTCTGTCCAGTGTGGACAGTCATCCCACTCGTGGTTGGGGGCTCAATTATAACCTCCAATTCGAAGATCTGGCCTTGATGCAAATGTTGCTCAGAATTGCTTTTTTTCTTCCATTTTTTTAAAAAATTGTGGTAAACCACATATAACATAAAATTTATTATAGTAACTAACCATTTTTCAGTATTACCGTTCAGTAGTGTTAAGTACATTTACATTGTCTTACATCCAATCTCCAAAACTCCTTTCATCTTGCAAAGCTGAAACTCTGTACCCATTAAACAGCAATGCCCCATCCCCTCCTCCCCCAACCCCTGGCAACCACCCTTCTACTTTACATCTTTGTGGACCACTCTAAGTATCTCGTATAAGTGGAATGACACAGCATTTGTCCTTTTGTGATTGGCTTGTTTCACTTAACAAAATGTCCTCAAGGTTCACTTATGTTGTGGCATGGGTCAGCATCGCCTTCCTTTTTAAGGGCGAATAGTATTCCATTGTGTGGATAGACCACACTTGTTGATCCGTTCATTCACCAGTGGGCACTTGGGTTTCACCCTTTGGCTATTGTGGATAACGCTGCTATGAACACGGGTGTGCACGACCACTTCCAATTCAGAATGAGTGGCGCCATCCAATGGGAACACCATGGCAACTGAATGTGGTGCTTCTCCACGATGGACACGCTCCATGGTGGACACTCATGATGGTAAAAAAGGCAGAAACAATTCAGTGGTAATGTTCAAAGGACCACATACAGCAAACAACCCGATCACGTTGGGTGTGAGAGCAGAAAGCCTCTTTGTGAGATGCTGTTACTTGGCTTTTCACTTTAACAGTGTTTTCAATCTTTTAAAAAGTATTGACCACCCCTACTCCCCCAGGAGCCTTTTTAGACCATTTTTCTTGACTTCCATGAACATGTATATACTGTGCTTTATACATGCATAGAAAGAGTAAGATTCTTTTCACCCCTAAGAACCAACCCTTTGGGGACCCTCTTTATCCCATTGAGAATACAAGTTTCAACAGACTGCTTTCCACTGAGCTTCTGGGCAGAAGCAGCCACTTTGGGGTCCTTCAGAAGTTCCACTTCTCCCAACGATGCTTTTTCTGCTTGTTCCATTGTGTTCTGTTCAGACACGGTAGAACAGAGTGATGGCCTCATGACCTTCTATCCAGTGCTGTCTGCTGTGGTAGCCACTGGCCACATGTGGCTACTCAAATTAATTAATTTTCAAGAAGCTGATGAGCTTCTCATGATCATAGCTGCTTCAATGAATGTTGACAAATATTTGATAAGAATGTCTCATCTGTCTTGTGGCTCAGAGTTCTCTTTATTCCAGTGGTACCTTCATTGAAAGATAAAGTCATTGATGTAGAGATTCCATTTTTTTTAGCCAAGCTTTTATTCATATACCTGTAGAGAAGTATATAAGTCAGAATTGTGCAGCCTGATGAATTTACACAAAATGAACATACCCGTATAACAAGTATCAAGATTGAGAACTAGCAGTTCCAGAACCCCAGAAGCCACTCTTGTATCCCCTTCCAGTCACTATCCTCACCTCAAGGATAACCATCATCCTACCTTTTACCACCTTAGATGAGTTCTGCCTGTCTCAATATGAATGACACCATATAGTGAATATTCATAGGGTTTTAAAAACATGAAAATTCATTGCCAGTATTTACAGAGTGGGTTGTTTCATCAAAAATCCAGATTTTCTGTGTCTTTTAAAAGAAAACTTGACAAGATCCTTGTGGTGATGGAGATGTTCTGTATTTTTACTGCATCAATGTCAGTATCCTTTGTGATATTGCACTAGAGTCTGACAAGATGTTACCACTGGGGGAAACTAATTAAAAGTCCTATTTCTCTGTATTATTTCCTACAACTGCATGTGAACTTACACATATCACAAAATAAAAAGTTTAATTAAAAATAAAAAAATATGTTAAGAATTGAAAAAAAAAAAAAAAAAAAAAAGATGGAATAGTACCAGGCCTGCCTTTTTCATGACAGCAACTGGCTGGAGCTCAGGAACAGAGAGGCACCTGTGGGTGGGGACACGGTCTCTCGCATTTGTGTGGCTACAAGATTTAAATTAAAGTTAAATAAAGCTAAACACTCAGTTCTTGGTGGCACTAGGCATGTTTCAAGGGCGCATTTCAATAGCATCATGTGACTAGTGGGTAGAGGATGGGACCACACAGGTCTAGAAGATACCCATCATCATAGGCTGTTATGTTGGATAACACTTGAACAGATGGCTCATAATCTTGGCAAGAAGAATGACCACAGACTCACTGACATCATATGTGTTGGACCAGCCCAGATGCCACCAGGAGATCATCCTCTTCTGTGCTGCTTTAACCTTCTCTGTCATGAAATCGACACCAATCTGTGAATGTTGCTATTCTCCTCTTTAACTGCCTTCCCCTTTCCCTTCACTGCATTGACCAGCATCTAAAATCAAATGGGCCTAGTGGGGATCCCAGCTTGAATGCTGTTTCTTAATCTTGGACAAGTTACTTAGCTCCTTGTAAAATGGGGATCATGCTTTCTGTATCCCAGCCTTCTCTGTTGCAGGTGCAGTTCAGTGAGAGAATGGATGTGAATGTACTTTATCAATCAAAAGGAATTAAATGAATGGCGTCCATCATTCTGCCATGGCCTGGCACGTGGCGAGTGTTCAGCAAATGTGGGTTGCATGAACAGTTGTTTCCTTTGCTGAAATCTGTGAGCCGGCAGTGAGCCTGAGGCCTCCATATTTTTTCAGTCCTGCGTCTCTTGCCCTCAGATTGGCTATGCCAAGGTCCCTGCTCTACAGGGACATCCCTACCACATCAGCCCTAGTAGTTAGATGTATGCATGTCTTATATTTATCCATGGATGGAAGGAGTCCCTCAGGGAAGTAGAGGTGTGGGGGTGGGGTCACAGACAGAGTTGGGGGAAGTCAGGTGCCAGAGAAGAGCCAAAGGGGCTCCCAGTGTGATTTGAGTCAGCATGTCTCACTCTGCAACATGCACAAGCATCACTGCAGAGCCTGCAGAAATACAGACTGATTTTGTAGGTCTGGGGTGGATCCTGAAATTTCGCATTTCTACTAAGTTCTCTGGTGATGCTGTTGCTGACAGTTCACCATCCACACTTTGGACAGCAAAGGACCCACCTCTGTTAGGCTCACTGGTAATCCCGGTCACGTGCAGATTCTTGAGTCTTGGACCAGAGAATCAGACTCTCTGGGGCCAAGGCCCCAGACCCCGCATGATGAACACATTTTCCAGTTATTCCGATGCATCCTGGAACCCGAGAACCACTGATCTGTGGACTGAGATATGGAGGTTCTGAGCTCCCATAGTGGGGAGAGAGACCCCCTGGTATCCACATGTCACCCCAGAACAGGGCCCCAGTGGATGGTGCCCATGCCAGGAGGTCAGTCTTTGCTCACACTGTTCTTTATGCTGGTTTCTGAAAACCTCAACCCTTTAAGTCAATCTTTCACAGACTTTGCCAAGAACATCCTTTGCTCCAAGGTCGGAAGCATGTTTGGATAGGATAGTGAGACATTTGCGAATATCGAGGGTGAGAATCAATGGCTAGGGTCGAGACATTCGCTCATCCATGATTACTTATCCAGCCCTTGACCTTTCACTGCGGAGACATCTGAGAAGTGAGTAAATTAGCACCAGCGGGGAGTGACAAGGGCCTGCAGACCCACAGCTCCTCTCACTCAGGGGCTGATGAGTAGAGCTGGGCCTGGGAGGTCAGTGTCACTAGGTCCCACCTGGCTTTTGGATCTCTTTTCCTGCCCCCAAGCAAGGGCCAAGAGCCACCCACCCCGCCAACCCTGCTGCAGGCTGTGTCCTGAGGGTCAGTCCTGGCCTGAGGCAGAAATGGATGGAGCCCGACTCTGGGGCATGGATTCAGCCATAGGGCCTGGCTCTGACCACCTAACCTACCTTCACAGCCTCCAGAGCAGGTGTAAATGCATTCTTTTTTTTCTATTTAATCCCTCTTAAGGTATAATTGACAAATAAAATTGTAATATATTTAAAATGTACAATGTGATGATTTGATACATGCCTACCTTGTGAAAGGATTTCCTCCATCGACTTAATACATCTGTCACCGCACATATTTACTTTATTTGGCGTGAGACCTCAAGTTCTACTCTCTTAGCAAATTTCTGTTATTTAATACAGTATTACAACTAGATCACCATGTTATACATGAGATCCTCAGACCTATTTCATTTTATATCTGAAAGTTTGTTCGCTTTTGCCACCCTCTCCCTATTTTTCTGAATTCCTCAGCTCCTGCAACCACCATTCTACTCTGTTTCTATAAATTCAACTTTTTAATTTTTTTAAATTCTTTTTAAAAAAATTCTCTGTCTAGCTTCTTGTACTTAGCATAATGCCCTCTTGTGAGAGGGGGAAAAAAAGGGTGGAACATTTTTGTCCTTTCCTTTTTCTTCCTCACCCTCTTTTCCTTCCAACAAGCATATCTTGAGGATCTACTGTGTTCTGGAGAGTGGACATCCCTAGGCATCATCAGGGAGACTGGACTTGGTGACCTTTGTGTCCTCATGACTGTGAGTGTATAGGATCCTTTGCACTGTGTGTGTGGTACAGGGATAAGACATTTTACCAACTGAGTGGCTGGACGGGGGCCACAGGCAGAGCAGACCATATAGGTGGAAAATAGGAGAAAGTCTGGGAAGAAAGTGGTCTTACATGGTGAGACCAGCTAAGGAAGAGCTCAGATAGAGGGGTATTAGAGTTAAGGAGTTGTTGTTGTTTTTGTTTTTGTTTTTGTTTTTGTTTTACTCAGCTTGTCTTAATTTTTCTGCAGCAACTTTGGTGTAAGGGGACTCTCGTGCTCTTTTCAGCAGCCATGAAGCTTTGGTGTTCATGACTCATGTAGGGAAGAGAGGGGCCTGACTTTTGGGGCCTTAGGGAGGTTTATTGACCCTGGTAATGCCTGGACCAAGGGGACTTGGGGCTTAGGCGTCTCCACCTAGCTCCTTGGTGGATGTGTGCACAAGACAAATGTGAGAAGGAGAGAACCTCCTTCCAGTGTGTTCTGTTGAGTCCTTCCCTTCCACCACCATAGCCACCCACGCTGGTGCTGGGTTGGAAAGATCATTAGCAGGAGGACAAAGAGAAAGAAATCTGCTTCTGTCCTAGGATATTACTCACTCTCTTTTCTTTATGAGCTAAAAACTACAGTGTTCACGAGCTCCTGAGGGTTTAGGCAAACCAGATTCCCTTTCTCCGGCAGGACTGCTTGGCCTCCCAGCTCAGACCCCACATCAGTCATTCAGGTGAGTCTCAAAATGAGGCAGGTCCTGCGTATCAACAGGGAGAAAGGGGAAGGCAAAATATTGTAAAACGTGTGGGTTCTCACCAGATGACTGTTTAAAAGGCCAGGAAATGCAGAGGCGGGAGAAACACGGGGGAGATACATTAACTACAGCAGTGTTGACTCATGGCCATCCAACTTCAGCAGGAAGTCCTGAATCGGCCCCACGAGTGCCTGAAGCCACCTGCATCAGGCATCACTGGTGCTGCAAAGCTCAGAACCGCTGACACACCCTTGGGTCTACTTCTCAGTTTTCTTACTTTTGGCTTATTTACATGTCAGTCCCTTATATTTAATTTGTTTGTACAAATACATTTTTACAATAAGACAAAGGAAAAAAAAGGGAGGAGATGGTGATTCTGTGGCAGCTGTTGAGTCTGGAGTTCCCAAGGGAGCCCTGGGTTGAAAAGAGTTGGATACACATGGAGTCTGGTCTGAAAGGCGGATGGAGAGCGATTACTCACTCTTGGCTCCGATTATATATAGGCATATTGGGAAACTCATCTAGGGAGATGAAGCAGAAACGCCATTCTTGTCCATCTATTGAGTGAAATTTTGAAATCTAATATTTATCTCAATCGCCAGGTTCCACCTCTCAGTGTATTCCACCTGTGTTCTCCTTTATTTATTCTGCACTTCTCATCCAGAATGAGCTCTGAAAACATAAATCAGATCGTGTCACTCCGCTGCTTAAAATCCCGTAAAAACGCCTGTTGCACTTAGGATAAAATCCACTCTGTACTTATTGTGGCCTGAGAGGCCCTGTGTGAGCTAGCCCTGCCTCCCTCTCAAAATTCGTCTTCTTCTCCTTTCCCTGCCGTGCACTGTGCCCCAGCTGTACTGGCCTCACTTCTTGTCCTGGAACTCTTCAAGGTTTTTCTGCCAGTTTGCATTTGTTGTTTTTCTCTGTCTGGAATGTTCTTCCCACTTCCAGATCTTCCCTTGGCTGGCTGATGCTCCTCATTTTGGTCTCCGTTCAAATGTCATTTCTCAGGCTAGTCTAAAGCATCCTCTCCCTTCCCTCTTCCTCCGTTACTATTTCTCATCACTAGAGAGTAACCTCCATGACAGTAAGAATTTCTCTAGCATCCCATGCAATGCATGGCAGGTGATCGATTCTCAGTAAACAGTTGGTGGGTAAATGAAGAACTGAATGAAGGTGTGCTCTGTCCCCCAGCTCTGCCTTGGGACTTTCCAGATTCTAAGCATGCAGTCTTAAATGTTTGGCAGGGTACCTGGACCTATGTACCATTTCTATTTTATACATGAAGTTAAGGCTTAAAGAGGTTATTCTAGGGACTTCCCTGGCAGTCCAGTGGTTAGGATTCCCCACTTCCACTGCAGGGGACACGGGTTCAATCCCTGGTTGGGGAACTAAGATTCCGCAAGCCATGCAGCACAGCCAAAAAAAAAAAAAGGAGGTTATTTGATCTGCCCGCAATTACACCAGTAATCTTGGGACAGCCAGGAGTGGAGATAAGTTCTAATTGATTATGAAGCTCCTTGCTCTATCACTATCTAATATTTGGTATTGTTTAGGGGGTGGCCAGGACTGCTGCTTGGAAGAAGGACATAAGTCATTTTAGGAGAGAAGGTAAATAGCACAGTAGTAAAAATACATGGGACCACACAGGACCCCAGGCGTGGGGCCCAAGCCTGGCTCTACCCCTTTGTAACTATGTGACCTGCCACATCTCTTAACCCTCTGTGCCTTGGTTCTCCCATCTGTACAGTGGGCATGTTAGTATCACCTCCCTCAAAGAGTTGCCATGAGAACTAAATGAAAGAGTATAGTTAAAGCCCTTGGACCGGTGTCTGGCACAGCTAAGCATTGCAGGATAAGTGTTTACTCCTCTTATCACTGCTGTCACCATCCTGCAGCTCACCATGCACGTGGCTCAGTCTTCCTCGGGATCCTTAAGGACATCTAGTAGCAGGTCACTTTGGAACCCTCCGTCCCCCGCCCCGGTCTCTTTTTCTCAAGACCTGCAGGAGCTTTTAGGAGTTTCTCTGGTGCGTGTGGCTTTGGCCGAAGTGGTAATGTGCAGCCTATTGTACAGCAAAGGAACATAAACTTTAAAAGCAGAGAAGGAAATGGATGTTAGCGACATGGAGTTGTGGGGAAAGCCACCCACTAAATTACATTTCTGCACAAGAAAAGAACTGCTAGCAAAGCGGGAATGAATGACATCAGGGTGGCGAAGACATCAAGACATAGAGCCGGTAATGAGGCAGGGAGCCCTCTGTTATTTCTAGCATCACAGAAAGTGGGGTTGTATTATTCCTTCCCTAAATGGTCTCAATTCATATTTTGTTGCTGTTGTTGTTGCTTCTTATTCACAACCAGTACAGCTGATGTTCTCGGTACCTGCGATCTATCCAGCACAGGCCTTGGCACGACAGCTCGCCTGGTGGCTGGAAACCTATAGTTATAGGAAGGGGAGGTCCCGAGGGGTCCTTGGGAACCATTGCACCTAAACAGGCTCATTTTCAGATGAGAGAACTAAAGCAATGATGTGAAAGGACACTTATTTATTCATTAATTCAAGCAGTGATTTATTGAGCACGTTTCCAAGGCCCCAAGCTAAGTGCTGGAGAAAGTCGAGAGGTTCTCTCTTTCTGAGCAGAGCGTACCCAATGAACTCTTATCAAAGACGATGTAATGGAGGTAACACAGAGAGCTCAGGCCTGCGAATTGCAAGTCTTGTGTTCCAGTCCAAACCGCCACTTCTTAGCTGTAGTAATTGCTTGGGCTTCGGTTCCTCATCTGTAAAATGGGGAAGTTGGTGTCTGGCCTGTGAATTGCACTAGGATTTTATGAGCAGACAGATAATCATGACACATGCTGTTGCTTGATGGCCTGTGAAGCAATTTGTAGATGATGCTTTTGTTTTGGGTAGGGTGATAGCTTGCAAGCAGGGAATTGAAGCCACTGGAATAATATAGGAACATGAAAGGGGCTATTGTGGAGAGTAGAGGGCAGATTGCATGTTACAGAGTACAGCCAGAGGTGGCCCCAAGCCTTCATTCTAAGGGGCGGTCCTTTGTGTTGTTTGGAATAAATAGGAACTGATTCCACCATGGGGAGTAGCTCATTCAGCCAGGCAGCAGCCACCACTTGTTAGCATCTAACCCTGTGTAATAAGTGGTGGAAGATACTGAGACCAGGCATGGCCGTCTGAAATCAGCTCAGAGTTTAGCAGGAGACACCAAATCATGAACAGATGGATACGGATACCTTGACAGGGCTCAGGACAGAGAGACCCCAGAGCCACTTTGTTCAAGATGGGCTGAAGACTTCCCAGGAGAGACGGTGACCCAGGAGGGTTTTGAAGGCTACAGAGGGCTTGACCACTTGGGTTATGCCAGGAAGGACAGTCAAGGCTGAGAGAACAGCACAAAGACAGAGGGATGAGACAATTTTAGGAACTGGCTGTGGCTCCGAGGAGGGTTCTGGAATACATGTGGGCATGGTGGTAGGAACTATTTTGCAAATAATTTGAGTGCCAGGCAGAACCAAAGAGGGCAAGGAGATGGTGTTCATGGGAGGCTGTCTTGCTATGATACCTTGGTGGCGTCTGATAAAGGTCCTTTGATTCCAGATGTAATTTACTCAGTCATTCTTCTCCTCATGGTAGTCTTGGAAGTCCCCTACTGTTTGTGAAATGTGTAGCCGATTCTGCATGAAGTGTTTTCAGAATGGGGTTCTAGGCAGCACACAGCATCCCAGGAAGGCAGATGATGGAGAACATGCTCACTGCAGAGGGGAGCCAGGTAGATGAGCATCTTCCCAGGAAGCACAAAAACAAGGTCTCAGTTGCACAGGAAGTTATCCAGCTCATGCAGTGGCCGGGATGCTATGCGCATCATTGTACCATCCTCTCTCCAGGCTTCAGAAAGTAGTGGAACCCTAACGCAGGGAGGCATTGTATCCTTGAGGAGGGATAGATGGATTTTACTCATATGACATGCGTCTATTAAGGTCTTGTGGTTTTCAGAATCAGCCATGTGTATGTGACAGCTGGTAGGGTGACATAAGAGGCCCCTGTTGGTTCCACCTGGCTGTCATTCATGGACCTCAAACCCAGTATGTCCAAACTCAGACTTGTCATTTCTTCTCTCTCAAAAAGGTTTGCCCCTTATTCAGGCAAATATCACCACCAGGTTGTCCTCATTAGACCCTGAGAGTTGCCCTTCAATGCTTCCCTGCCCTGAAGCCCCCACCTCATCTTCCCCCAAATCTGCCCATTCTGTTTCCTGTGTATCTGCCTTGCTGTTGCCCTGGTGCTAAGTCCCCAATGGCCCACATCTTACAAGCTGTGCAGTATGGTCTCCCTGCTTACTGGTTTGCTCCCGAGAACCCATCCTCCACCACCGCTAGTAAAATGATTGCTGTAACACCTGGCTCCGCTTTACAAGCTTGGATGGCTCCTGTGGCCTGCCAGTATTTTCTTCATTCGAGTACCCTCTGTGTGGCAGGCCCTCCGATGGGCACTGGAGGTAGGGAGGTGAATGAGACAGGACACAACCATCAACACACTCCCCACCTGATGGGGGAGGTAGGGTCAAACCACTGGAGGAATTCTGTGTTCTCTGCTGTGGGGCTGGGGACCAGAAGAGATGGGAGCGAGCCTTTTGGCTTATTTTTTCCCTGCCTGCAGTTCCTTTCCTACATTAAAAAAATATATCAGGATTGAATTGAAAAAAGCTATGAAAATAATGTTTGTGTTATATTGAAAATGCAGAAAAGCAGAGCTGAAATAGAAGCTGAAGACGTCCCTCGTCTCAGTCTCTATCTAGCTACTATTAAAATGTTGTGTCTTTCATAACAAGTTTTCTTCTTCACATTTATATTCTAGAGAACTTGAAAATGCCCTTGGGTATACTGTTTTGTACACAGCTCTTTTTACTAACAGATACCGTAGCATTTAAAAAACAGCTCTTTTGTTCTTTCTTGTTATACACGGAATACATAGCTATTCCAAAAAATTTTATGAGCTGAAAACCACATGTAAAACAAAGATCGCCTACTACTCCCATACCTGGAGATACCTTCTACTAACACCTGTGTATATGTTCTTTCAGAATTTTATGTTCATATACACAGATATAAATATAAATATAGCTATAGGTATAGACAGACTTGATCTTTAGACTGCATTTTCCACTTAATACATTATAGCTCTTTTTTATTTAAATATATTTGATCACTTGTATTCTTTTTTTTTAAATTTTATTTATTTATTTATTATTTTTTGGGGGTACACCAAGTTCAATCATCTGTTTTTATACACATATCACCGTATTCCCTCCCTCCCTTGACTCCCCCCCACCCTCCTTTGAGTTCTTTTTTAGAAGATCTATATGATATCCCATATAGATATATCATAAATCATAACAATCTCTTATTTATGGTCATTTAGGTTGCTTCTGTATTTTCATGATTTCAGACAGCAGAATGATGAAAAAGCTTGTGTGAATATAAGTAGCCCATTTATTTCCTTGGGATAAAGTCCTAGAAGTGAAATTGCTGTGACAAAAATTGTGAACATTTTACGTATGGGTCCCTATATGTGGTTGGCAGGATTATCAGATGATCTCTGAGGACCTGTGTTTGTGTAATTGCCTGCCCTTGAGTGTAGGCAGGACTTCTGATGGCTTCTAACCAGCAGATTATGGCAAAGGTGATGGGGTGTCACTCCTGAGATTATGTTGCATTCGATGGCAAAAGTGAGGGGATTTCACAGTATAATTAACATCCCTAATGTGTTGGCTTTAATCCAAAGGGAGATCACCTTGAGTGTGTCTGACCTAATCAGGTGAGCTCTTCAACAGAGGGAGGGTCTAGAAGTCAGAGAATTTCTCCTGCTGGCCTTGAAGAAGCAAGCCACAGTGAGTGGCTGCAAGGAAATGAATTCTGCCAGTAATCACATGAGCTTGGAAGAGGACCCCAAGCCTTAGATGAGATCCCAGCCCTGGCTGACATCATTGCAGCCTTGTGAGACCCTGAGCAGAGAACCCATTCCTAGACTCCTGACCCACTGATACTGTGAGATAATAAATGTGTGTTAAGCCACTACATTTTTGATGTTTTTGTTATATACGAATAGAAAACTACTATATCAATAATATAGAAAAACTGCCTGTGATAAATTATACACCAGTTTATTCTCCCGACCAGTATAGAAACTCCCATTTCAATGAGCTTTTGCCAACACTGGGTGTTGCCAAACTTGTAGATCTGTGCCGACCTAAAAGGTTAAAAAAATACGTGTTTAATTTGTGGCCCTCGATTACAAGTAAATCTGCGCATTTTCCATATTTTTATTTTCCATTTTAAAACTCATTTTTAGTATATTACCTAATCATATACTTTACCTGTGTTTGAATTTTGTTTATTCGTTTGTGAAAGCTCTTTACATGTGTGGAGGACAGTAGAGAAGCAGAAATTTACATATTGTTTTATCTGTTACAGATGTTGCAAGCATGTACTTTTTGTTTGTCCAGCTTGACAGTTTTGTCTTTTATTTCAAACGTTGTTTGTGGTGTTTCATAAGGAGGGATGTGGGTGTTTTCTCCTTCTATTGGGTTTTTGAAAGACCCCTCTGTATGGAAGATTGATTGATGGTAAGAAGCAGTGAAGAGGCAATTACAGGTGAGCTGCTGATGCTGAAGCCTGCACTACATCAGGTATGGTAGGGATGGAAAAGAAGGTTCTGAGCCCAGACACATTTTAGAAGTAGAATTGGCAACGTTTGGTATTCTCAGAACTGACTTTTTACTGGATGAGAAATAGAGACTTAGATGTGATGTAAGTGGTGTGTAGCCCTGCCTCCATCAGTAGGTTCACTGAGGAAGTTTCTCCCTCGTGGAGCTGTACCACCAGAGGCTCTGGGCCTCGCAGACCCCCTGAGGCAAGGCAGCACATATCTCCTGTGATCACAGCTCAGTCTTTATCCTCACTGGGTGGATAAATAAGTCATTCCTGGAGGTGCTTCCTCCCTACCCACTAAGACATGAAGCCTTCACTCTTTGCTGTGTTTTCTTTGAATCCCTCTCCCCAGACAAACCTATGATTTTGAAGCTGAGCAGATAGGCAGGGGTGTTTGTTCAAACAAGGATCCAATGGGTATACCTAGCACTGGATAGATTTCCCCTTAAACATGCTGGGCAGCCTTGTCTTCAGGCAGGGTTGGGGGTGGGTGGGAGAAAATATGTTCGGTCTTGCATTGATCCAGTGAGATGTTAGACATCATGTGAAAATTGTTGGCAAGGGCAGAGAAGGTAGCCTGTTCTGTTCCTAGACTCTAGAAGATCCTTCAAGCTGTCTGAAATGAGGAAATGCTGCCCACAGTCTATAATGGCAGAAATTAAGGTCTATTGGGTAGAGAGTTGGAACATGCTTGGGGTCTCCCACTGGTGGGAGTACGGGGGAGACACCAGGTTAACAAAAGAGATCCTGAAAGCCTTCTGACACTACCAAGTTCCAGTGTGAGTTATTCAAAACTGCATTTGCTGCCTTCATTCATTTACAGCAGTGGTTCTCAACCAAGGGCCATTTTGCCCCCACTCAGGGGATATTTGACAATATATGGAGACATTTTTGGTTGTTACAACTGAGAGGGTGCTACTGGCATTGTAGGGATGCTTCTAAATGTCCTACAATACATAGGGAAGTTCCCCACAACAAAGAATCATCTGGCCGCAAATGTCAATAGGGCTGAGGTTCAGAAACCCTGGTTGAGTAGGAACAAGAAGGATGGTATGAATTAAATATGTCCAAGTTAGAGATGTGTGCAGTATCTCCTGAGCACTGCACCAGGCTCTGTGAATAACCTCCCTTCCTGAAACCTTTCCTCTTTCCCTGGGATCTCTTCCAGGTACTGCTTGGGGATGGGGCGGGAGTGAGGACTCAACCCTCTTAGCTCACCTCTAGAGTCCTGGCCACAAGCAACACTGCTCAGCCCAAATCCGAACAGAAGACATGAGAAAGCACATCCATGTGTGAAGTACAGCACAGTCTTTTCTCTTGAACTCCAAGTCTGATATTCATAAACATTCACTACTGTTTGCCAAGGTTTCCACATCTTGTACCAATACACAGAAGTACTGACATCAGCTTTGATTCTGGTGATTTGTTCCTTTTGCCCAAATTGAAGCACAGTGTCTACCAGATGAGGTCAGGAGTAGGTGGAGGGAGGAGGCTGAATTTTTGAAATTCTGGAAGTGGATAAATATTTGATATGTCTTAGCTTGAGCTGGACATTCTGTATGTCAGAGGCAGAACAGACTATTTGAATTCCCAACTCCCAGGGCAGTGCTCTTTTAAAGCAGCCTGGAGAAAGGGAAAAGTGAGATAAATTAGCTTTACATGCTGTCTACATCTCTCAGCCGTAATCTCACTTCTCTGTATGTATGTATAGGCATATGTATACTATATACAGATGTTAAGAATTTTTTTAAAGATTGACTCCAGATAGAACAAGGATTTTATTTATTTTTTATTGTTTGTTGATGTTGGCAGCATGTTTTTCTGTCCCAAGAAATAGAGAACAGACGTTACAAAGAATAAATATTGGCCCTCAATTGCCACCCATAAAAGATACCAATGCCTGCGTTCTGGTTCCATGAACCAATTTTACAGAAAGAAATTTTTTTGTGTGTCTTGAGTCTGTTTCTCAGAAATGGTCTCGGTGGCACAGGATCTGAGTTGACGACAGCAAATGGGATTTGCATGGAGTCAGTGTCTGTAGCCAGGAATCCCAAGAGGGTTCTCATCCTCCTCATTCTTAATCCCTCTTGACAGGGCCATCTCATGTCTCTCACTCCCCTCTCTAACGTTGGTCTCCCAATACTCCTACTTTGACTATTTTTATGTTGGTTTGTTCCCTGGGACTCCTCCCCTGGTCCATTCAATGCCTGTCTCTCTGTTGCAGCAATTTCGTTAATTTCCAAGACCTTGACCAACTGACTCTATAGATAACTCCTAAATCCATGTCTTCAGCCTCAATCTCTCCCTGAGCCATAGACCTGGCAGCCAATGAGCTGAAAACACATTTATGAGACTCACTTCATCTCCTCCTAATGTGAAAAAGTCAAAGCGACATTTGACTTATCTCTCCCCCATAGGTTAGGAAGTAACCTTAGGGTAGCTTAAAATGTGTCCCTTCTTTGAGGAGGTTACTGGGTCCCTCATGCAATCAGGGCTGCTATTGTGAGTAGTAGAGTTGCCATCTTTCTACTTGTCAGCATCTCTGTTGTCATTGTCACCTTAATGGGATTCTGAGCAGCAGCTTTCCACTCCTCTATGAGAGTTTAAGGTTGTCAGCAAATGTGGAAATAGCCAAGTTCTCGCCTTCCTCCAAGCCGTTTTCAGAGATTAGATACATAAGCTCTCCAGCTCTGCCTAAATGGCAAATAAGCAAGCTACATGACATCACACTGGTGTAACCCCAGGGTGGGGTACAGCATCTAATACAACCATGACGAAGACAGAGTAGGATAACATATTAGACAGTGACCTGGAAGGTGGACAGGCAGGTTTCTCTGGGGAGGTTGGTGTCTAAATGAGGAACACAACCTCCCTTCCTGGTATTTGGAGGAGAGTTTCAGGCCTGGAGGCTGTCAGATCCTGGTCGCCACTAGGTGAGGAAGGTGTGTAGGGGGTTTCAGCCTCCAATAGTGACCAAGTGGGCAATGTTTTAGGATCTTGCACCTCCAGTGATTCTGAGATTTCATGATCATGCCAGTGCCTCCGCCGAGATCCGAGACATGCAAAGGCTCGTGAACTAGACACTGCAGTTCAGGTTTTGCCTCCATCTATCCATGCATTCATTTCCCTGTTACTTAACTGAAGACTCCCCAACTCTTAGCTTTGATCCATCAGAGGCCTAATGGACCCCATACTATTCCGGTGGCTGAATTTTTCACACGCAGGAAGTTCACCAACCATTTCACTACACTGGAAATGGAAGAGAGGTCTTCCTCAATGTCATTTTCATTCCCAAAGATACAGAAAACTTGTAGACGCTATCTTTCAAATCCTTGATTTAAAGTGGCAGGGACTGAAGGCACGGTTAGGTGGAGTCCTCGGAGGCTGCACGGTGGAACCAGGAGCCGAAGATGACTGGCAGGCACCGCACACGGGAGCTTTGCTAGGTCCACGCAAAGGGTGAACTGCAGGGGGACAGACGGGACCTCCAGAGTGGGCAGCATTACGTCTTCTGACATGACTCACCCCCACAACTTTCTTTTTTCCACCTTGCTCTGAAAATGCCTGATCCACATAATGCCTCCCCAGCTTTGCTGGATTAAGGGAGGAGTGAGACGTGAAAGCCCTGGACTTTCATGGTTCCTGTCTCTCAGCCTGAAACCCAAGGAGGTGGCCTGTGATGGAGCCGCCCAGCACGCCCCAGGGTCCACGTGCACTGTATTCCTGTGCATCTCTGGTGACATGTTCTTTTCACCTGTGCAATGTGGCTTAACGGCAGGAAACAAAGAATAGGAAGAAATGGCCTCTCCTCTGGGCAGAGACGTGCAAGTGGAGATTGCTTACTGGCCTGCACATTTGTCATGATGTTACTGGCAAAGTAACCACAATAACAATCGTGGAGGCTGCAGAGGCCACACACGCAGCTTGTATGTCCTATGTGCCGCTGTGCATGGCTTTCTACGTGCATTACTCCCATGTAAGCTCTCAAATGTCTCTGAAGCAGTTGTCATTGTCCCCATTTTACTGATGAGGAAATCAAGGTTCAGCCAGTTGTAGCCAGGTTCTAAATTTTGGAGAAGCGAGGTGAGGCTTAATGGAACAATATATAACTCGTGAAATAGCGCCACCGTCTTGCTGTTTTCCTGATTCTTGGGCTTGCCCGAATGCTGCTTCAGTGGCTTTGCTTAGCAATCTCGATGACTATAGCATCAACCTGTGACCCTGTTACCTTGAAAACAGGGGCAGGGTTTTTCCAGGATGAGGTGGTAGGGCAGTGGGGAAACAATGGACTGTCCTGCTTCCCCCAACCCATGGAACAAACACACCTGTTAGTTTCTGTCATAGGTCATAGAACTAGTCAGGACTAAACCAGAACTTACATCTTTATCTAGACTTCCACAAACTACATCATCCAGGATGTCCTGTTAAATATTTACTCTGTGCCAGGCCCTGAGATGGGTACAGGAGGCTACAGATATCTTAGGATCGCTAAGGGGAAGCTGTAGTTTTCAGGTTGACATTATATCCATCTTCTACCTTGATAGAAGTCTTTAGACTTAAGCTTTTAGACTTAGGTTAATATGCACACTTGCTCACTCTCTCTATTTCTTTCTCTCTTTTGGCATTACATATAATTTTTTTCTTATGTAGTTGGATTTATTGCTCTCTCTCTTAGTGTTTCTGGATTTTGAGTGAAAAAACAGAAATTCTTCAGGTATCTCAAGGTTTTAAAGGAATGCATATGTATTTTCTTCCAGGATTTCAATGGATTAATTTTTGTATTCAAATTTTGATTAATTTGATCTTATATATAGTGTGCAGTATGATACATTTCTAGGAAAGTTCATCTTTGGAATGTCATTTTTTAATAAATACAAAATCCCCAAGGCATTTGAGTCTATTTCTGGACTTTCTGATCTTCCATTGGCCAGTTAGTCTGTTGATGTGATGATCAATTATTGAAGTTTTAATTATTAGGGTATAAATTTTGAGGTTCTTTTTTTAAATTAATTAATTAGTTAATTAATTTATTGCTTGTGTTGGGTCTTCATTGCTGCATGTGGGCTTTCTCTAGTTGCGGCAAGTGGGGGCTACTCTTCATTGTGGTGTGCAGGCTGCTCATTGCGGCAGCTTCTCTTGCTGCGGAGCACAGGCTCTAGGTGCGCGGGCTTCATTAGTTGCGGCACACAGGCTCAATAGTTGTGGCTCATGGGCTCTAGAGCACAGGCTCAGTAGTTGTGGCACATGGGCTTAGTTGCTTCACGGCATGTGGGATCTTCCCAGACCAGGGCTCGAACCCATGTCACCTGCATTGGCAGGCAGATTCTTAACCACTGCACAACCTAGGAAGTCCCAGACTTGAATTTCTGACCTATCGGCAAAAGAGCTGGTGCCTGGGATGAAAGTGCTCTCTCCCCCACCCCATACTGGGTGAGCAGCCAAGCTGCTGGGCTCCTGGGAAAGGTTTCCCATCTAGGGAGCAGTTTTAGGAGCTGCTCGAAGATGTGTGCAGTTATGTCAGTAAAGCATTTTGAGTTCTTGATCATAAACTTCCTCTCCCATTCAAAGTACCGGGTTATTAGAGTTTGTTTTTCCTTCTCTACTTTCTGAAGTAAGTGCTTTGAAGGAGATGGATGTGGGAGAAATGACGCATTAAGTATTTCTGCTGAAATGTGGGGTTTCTGCTCAAATGGAAGGTGCTGTGTTTATGACTGGCACACAAAGTGAAGCACTTGCTTTTTGAACAATGGAGTTTATTGTCTTTGCTCTCAGAGGCGCCTCTCGCTCATGGAGGAAGCTGAATGGGTTTGAGGACTGTCTGCTTTGATTCTCCTGGGTAAAGATGACCTGGGTAGCACTTGAGAGATGCAAGTTATTAAATGGGAGAGCTCCCCACCCGCAGTGAGGAGCCTGCTGGGTCCTGACCAGTCTGAAGGACCATGAGATGCCTGGTTCGGGGGGGCGGGTGGGGGTGATGGGTGTTGCTGCTGCTTGTGTTTCAACAACAGGATGTAACTGTCCAGTACAAGCTTCTGCCTGGGAGGTGACCCATTTGGAGGAAGACAGCCTGTATTAGGCTGAGACCATATTTAATGAAAGTGGCAATTATCTGAGACTGTAGCTTCTGGATCCAGGTGTTTTGGACTCAAATTCTAGTTCAGCCACTTAACGAGGGCTGCAGCCTGGAGCATGTCACTTCACTTCTCGATGCCTCGGCTATTCCATCTCAGTAACAGGGACAATTGGAGTACCTACTTCTGGGTGGTGGTGTGAGGATTTAATTAAGTGTCCGACACATAATAAGCACTTAGTAAATGTTAGCTGTTACCTTCACTGTTGCTGTTACTGTTCTCATTGTCATTTTCACTCATCCCCGGCTCTCCCTAGACCTCTAGACCTGTGAACCATACGTGCAATTTAAAATTTTCTAATAGCCACATTAAGAGAGAGAGGAAAAGTGGGGACACTATTGGGTTAAATAAAATATATTGCCAAAACTATAGCCAAACTATCATCATTTCAGTGTGTAATCAATAATTTTAATGATTGATAAACTCTACATTCTTTTTTTCATACTTATTAGCCTTTGTTCTTTGACAAATGGTACATTCCTTACAGCACATCTCGATTTGGACTGGCCACAGTTAGGGCTCAGTAGCCCCATGTAGCTGGTGACCACCACCACATTGCACAGCACAGCCCTGAGGGGCTGCACCTGAAATTCACCTGCAGCTGACAAGATGCCTTTAAGGGCAAAGAGATGAATTCCCATCGAGTGTCTACGATGTGTCAGGCACTCTGCATGTCCCATGTGATGTGATCCTTGCAACCATCTTGCCCCCATTTTACACCTGGATTCCTCCAAGTCAAAGAACGAATTAAACCAAGTCCCCTGGCTAGACAGAGGCAGAATTTGCAGTGAGGTCTGTAAGACTGAGGCCCCTTCCCCCTGGCAAGACAGTAACCAGAGGCTCAATTTTAATGGTCGTGGGCATGAACGCCATCCAGAACTGAGGCAGGGCTCACACACAGCCCTGTGCATGTGCATCTCAAGCCTCCTTTGTGACCCTATTTGAGGAGAGCTGGCCAAGGGCTGAGTCCGGGCCCGGGGTCAGTGGGCTTGGGGCTGACTCATGACTCTGTGTGAGGCTGGGGATCTGGGACCAGTCTTTGCAGGGGTCAGAGTTGAGGCTGTGTCCAGTGTCAGAACTCAGTCCATGGTTGGGTCAAAAGTTTGATCTGAGACTGAGGTCAGGGATCTGCTTTGAGTCAAGGTCTAAGCTCATTTTATGTCCAAGGGGCAGAGTGGTGTGTGCAGCAGACTCATGAGGATTCACACCTTTAAGCATGACCCCGTCAGCCAGACTGCATCCTTGCCAGTGCCTTTGGAAATGCCAGGACACTGTCCTTCCTCTGCCTTGTCGTGGGAGCAAGTGACCAGGGCCACCTGGGGAACAATGCAAACGCTTGTTTGGAGGCACAGCTGCAGTGAGGGCGATGGTTTTAGTAGAAGTGGTAACTTCCCTGGGGGATGTTAGGAACACCAGAAGCATCTACCACGTACACCCTGATGGGGACCAGTATCTATGAAATTGATGCTAGCAGCCGTGTGGCATGGGGTGGTCACGGTGAGGCAGAGGACAGGGAGGGAGCAGATCTCACAGGGACTCAGGCCATGTGGCTGGACCATGAGCAGGTCAGAGCATTCAGGGAGCCCAGAACTCAGCATGCCACTAGCTCCTGAGGACTGAACTGAGTGGGGGCACCACCAGCAGGGGCCCGGAAGGTTCTATGTGTTAGAACAGGGTGCCAGGCAGTGGGCAGCCTCTGGCCCAGGTTATAGAAATGATGGTATAGCTATCCAGTGAAATATTACTCAGCTGTAAGGAATCAATGAAGAACAATTTTCAAACAAATCATTAGGAGAAAAGCCAATTTGGGACAGGATGTATAATACGCTCTCTTTTGTATAAGAAAACGTGGACATAAAAATATAAACATGAATGTCAAAGGATGTAGGAGATACTAAAAAAAGGAGTTGTTATTACCTAGAGTTTGTCAGGGGGAGTCGTCTTAGCATGGAGCAGAGCTCAGTCCAGGAACCAAGCTCTGGGGTCTTGGGTAGCTTCTAGCCTCCTTAAGAACTGGTACTTCTCCCCAGACTGGGGGAGCCTCTTCTTCCTGGCACCACATCTTGAGGTCCACATCCTCATCTGAGTGTGGTGAGGACTTGGGGAGGAAGAGTCAGGTGGAGGAACCCCACCTTTGGAGCCAGGTGAGTCCTGACCCACTAGAAGCAATCTTCTTGAGGTCTCTTCCCCACAGCAGGGTAGAAACGTGCTCTGTGAACCTGACCATAAAGTGCTTGCTTAGTAGCTTGAACTGAAATCAAAATGATTTTGCAAGAAACCAAAAGCAGTAAAAAGTGACAAAGCTAAATATTCGTACACCGTAGGTATTTCTTCTGGGATAGAAGAGACTCCTGGCCACCAAAGGTCTGATGCAAACTGTTTCCAAAAATTGTTGTGCATTTATAATTCAGTTGAGGGGCACTTATGTTTTTAATTGACAGGTACGTATTTCGTGAGAACAACAGTGAATGTGTATTTAATCAGGATTTGTAGGAAATCGCTGGTAATCCTTTTATGTGTCTTCTTTATATCTATATTATAAATTTGCTTCACTGCACATATCACAAAATTATTTGACAACTTAAAGATTGTTGAAAATTATTCAACAACTGCCATTGACCTGAATAACAGCAAATACTCTGTGTGTGTGTGTGTGTGTGTGTGTATTGTGCGTGTGCATTACAGTATGTTACAGATATATTAAAAGTATAATTTTAATTTAGTGGCAGAGGCATCAATTATTCAATCAACTATATTTTGGAGCACTTGGCAACTATTTGGGAAAATAATTATATCCTCACCTCACACCAAACTCAAAAAAAAAAAAACAAAACAAACTTCCAGGGATTACCTTTACTAAATAGTAATCTCAAATAGTAAAACTGAAATCATTTTCACAATGATTTTTATAATGCAATTACAATTTACAATTGTAATTTACAATTGCAATTTTTACAATGTGTAGATAAATATAATATTATATAGGAAATTATTTATTTCACAGTGCCCTGCCTTGGGTTCTTCATCTATATAATGAGGTAATAATAGTGTCTGTCTCATAGGGTTGCTGTGGAGATTAAATGAGTAATATATTTATAAAGTCTTTAGAAAACTGCCTGGCATGTGATAAGTACCAAATAAGAGTTAACTATTATGACTGTTTCTGAACATGATATCAAATAGAGGAACTGAAAACAATAGATGTGACTAGAGAAAATTTTAGAATTTCTGAATGTCAAGAAATAACATACACAAAATAGAATACAAATGACAGCTTAAAATTCAACCTAGGTAACAGAAAAAGTATAAATATTCTGTACGTGTAGTTATTTCAAGTCAGAAAGAGAAAAGAGAGAGACTTCTCAAAGGAAGTACAAGCCAAAGATTTCAATAGGCCAGTCATAAAAGAAGACATTCATATTAATTCATTCTTTCAACAAATATTTACCATGTGCCTATTATACACTGGATTCTCCAGGATGTGGGGGTGTAGCAGTGAGTAGAAGGAAGCCCTGTGCTCTCAAGGAACTTAAATTCCAGTGGCCGGTAAGCACATGAACAAGGAGCCCGGCTCACAAAGAATCAAAGAAATTCAAAGTTAGATAGAGAGTTAACCTTTTTCTCTTTAGGTACCCAGACAGCAAATATTTTTGAGTGACTTTATCATATATCAGTAGTCATGCAAGGAAATTAGCATTCTTACACCTTCCCAATGCAAGCAGAACCCAGTTCAGTTCAGTGTGTAGGGAACTGTGTCAATAAGTGCTAAAAGATTCTTCAATGTGTGATTCTTGCACATCAGCAATTATAGGAAGTTATTTTGAGGGATAATCAGAAATACATAGAAAAAGTTCTATCCAAGAACACATTTCATTGATTGGTTCATTCATTTACAAATGTTTATTGATCACTACTACACGCAGGGCACTGTTCTAAGACTTGGGGATACAGCAATGGTAAAAGCAGAGGAAGTTCCTGTTCTCAGGAAGCTTATACTGTAGTATGTGCATATGTTTGTGGGGAGGAGACATGAGGCAGGCAGACAATAAACATGTTACACACACATGCACACACACACACACGTAAAGAGCCAGTTTGAATATAGCTATAGCTCTATATCTATCTATGTCAGATTGAAAGCACTATGAAGAAAATTAAAGCAGAATAAGGAGTGAAGGGGTGTCTCCCAGTTCCCCATAGGTGCTGAGATGGAGGGAGAAAAAAATCCCTCTTTTAGATAGGGTATTGGAGCAGACCTCTCTGATTAACTGATCTTTGTGCAAAGACCTATATGAAGCCAAGGACCACACCAGGCTCACATATGGGGGGTAGTAAGGGGAGATTCTCACAGAGAGGACAGTGAATGCAAATGTCTTGAGGTAGAAAAAGCATATTTGATGTGTTCAAGGAAGAACAGGGAGGCCAGTGTAACTGGAGCAGGGTGGGCCAGAGGAATATCAAGGATTAGATCAGAGAGGAGCAGAGGGAAAGGTCACATAGAGATTTGTGGGCCATTGTGAGAATTGTGAGAGCATCTGGAAGACTGATTGATGCTTAAAACAATAGCTATTTTAAAAATATGATTTTGTGGCTCAGGCATGTGGGCCAGGCTCAGCTGGGGGATTCTTTTGTTCCGTGTAGCATTGACAGGCAGAGGGCACTCAGGTGATTAGCTGCAGGATGAGCTGGTCTGCAGGGCCAAGGTGGTTCAAGATGCTTTCACTTGCACTGGCATCTTGGCAGGGATGATTGGAAGGTGCAGCTGGGCTGGTCAACTAGAGCACCTACATGTGAACTGTCCAGCATGGTGGTCTCTGGATAGTTTGACTTCTTGACAGCTTAGGGCTCTTGCAGAATGTTCCCAAAGGCAGCTGTCAGTTTCTTATGGAAACTGGTACAGGGTCACTTCCAATGCATTCTAGTGATCATGCAGTCATCAAGCCAGTCTGGATTCAGTAAAAGAAAGACAGACCCCACCTGTCAATGGCAGGAATAGATCAGCCGCCACATTTAATTTGCCAGATAGAGTAAGAGAGAAAGGGGTCAAAAGGCCAGGCTTATTTTAGTGTTATTTAAAATTGTGACAGTGTGGAACTTAACCAGAATAGCCAACTGAGAAAAATGGCTAAATATATCTTATGTATATTTACACTCACATAATGGAATATTTGTCAGCTAATAAAATTGTATTCTCCGAGAAAATTGGCAGACGAGGGAAGATGATGCAGGGTGTGCCAGTGTGTATATGAAGGGGGGTGCATGTGTATGTTTGTGGTCAGGTACACACTTTTCGAAAAGCTATCAAGCAGGGGAGGGTCAATGCTCAGCTTGTGTCGCCAGCCTCTTTCAGTAGTAATCAGGGGTCCCCAGGCCCCCTTGCATGGCATTTAGATGGAATTCTCCTGAGTGCGGGCCCCTTTAAAGTCTGCTACTGTCAGTTAATCAAGGACTGTGGGGTTTAGGAGGTAAGCAGGCCATTGCTCAAATGCCTCTGAGTAGACCGGATTCCTTTGTCATGACCTTAATCCAAGTGTGTATTTGATTTTAAAAATACTTTCCCTGTATCTGTAGAGACTACCAAATCACTAAGAAAATGTTTCCATTGTCAATGTCAGGCTCAAGATCATCTTTGTTGGTTGGGGGAAGTTGGGATTTGTTTGGGGGAGGTTGCAAACAGCCTCATCATTCATTCATCCAATGGTCAACTTGACAGGTGTTTAAAGGTGTCAGAGCAAGTAAGGAAAGGGCAGTTGGATATGCCAGGCACAGTTCTAAACCCTGGGGCTGTAGAGATGAGTGAGATGGATTCTTTGTCCATCATCTCTGTTTCTTGCCCTGGCCTAGGACCAGCACTTCATAGTTACCCTGTGAATACTTGGGTGAATGAAATAAATGAGTGATTAGGCGAACCGTTTTGGAATGAATTTGGGAAGGTGGGAAGTCAAAATGTGTAGCTCAAATCAGGATTCTGAATATGATGTCTGGAATGTTTCATAGACTTACCATCTCCCTGTATGTCTAGGTCTTTGAGCAAGCCATCATTCCTAACTTTGCTGGCAAACCATTAATTTGCAGGCCATCACAGAGAGCCAGTTAGCAGCATTTTGGGGGACTCTGCAAATTTTTAAAAGGCAACCCCTCTTGGGGAACAAATTGCAAAATGCTGTCCCTCTCCCTGGACTAACCTGATCCATGGGGGGATCATGGCTCCCAGGCTCTTCTGTAGTTCCAGCCCCACTCAGCCTCTTGACCTGTGGGTTTGTGCGCTGCACAACCATATGTGGCAGCCCAAGTACCTTGAATCCTTCTAGTCATTTTTGTGACCTGCTCTGACCCTTTTTCTGCTCGTGTCAGCTTTGGACAATGTGGTCCAGCCTGTGATTCCGTCTCTAGCCTCCGGGCTCTGTCTGACTGACACTGGGTTTAAGGCTCATTCTTTTTTCCACTCTGAGAGTCTCCACGCCAGACTCTGCCTTTGGGACCAGGCTTCCACACTAAATCTACAAGACCCTCTCCACACCCCAGCAAAGGGGCCTGCAAACAGGACCGAGGCAGGGGCCCCCCTCCTCCCTTCTCTGTGCAGAACAGACCAGATTCAGATGCACCTGTGGGGACCGGGGAGAGATGGCTGAGCTGACCCTCTCCCAGCAAAGTCACCGCTATTATGATCACCACTTCGTGCTTAGCAAGTAACCAGAGTGCTGGGTTCACTTGGGAGAATCAAAGCCAGGATCCCAGCCTCTTTGTTCTTTCCCTGTGCTCTTGTGCATTCATTTCAGTTATTCCTTTAGAGCAGAATTTAAGTTGTTTATTGATTTGGGCTGTCAATTGCCCGGTAATGTTCCAGGCAGGAGCCCAGATGGCAGTAAGAATTCTACTACACCTAGCAGCACCACCCTCCCACCCCAACCTCTGTGTTATTTCCAGCTACAGTGGCAATGTCTTAAGTATCTCTGCTTTTAGATGTCACTTCTTTTTCCATTTCAAGGCGATGCAATTTACCTTTCCCAAGAGTTCCTTTCCTATTTTCATTTCAAGTTTGATTTCCTCCTCCATGCAAACTCCTCTGTAAAGGTTACATAGTCCGCCCCTCCTATTGAAGAATTCGGCATGGGATAGTGATAAAATATGACTTTGTGATTTAGGAATATACCTTTTCCTGCAACTTTAGGCCCTTTTCTTCTGCAGTCACCAATTAGAGGGACCACCTAATTCAACAAATATTTATTGAGCACCTAGTAGGTGTCAGCCACTGTTCTAGGTAGTTGGGACACATCTGTAAACAAAAGAGACAAATCCCTGCCTATTCTTACGAGGGAGACAAATTTGAAGGAACATAATAAATGAGTAAAGGTCATGTTATACTAGAAGATGGCAGGTAGTTTAAGGAAAAAGGCAGCAGAGTAGGGGAGATTGAGGATGCTATGGTAGAAGTGATTTATAATTTTAAAGAGAGTGGCTAATCTTGGTCTCATTGAAAAGACAGACTTGAAGGAGATGAGAAGGATTTAGCCAAATGAATCTTGAAGGGTGAGGGAGAAGGGAGGAGGGAAAACATTCATGCATCAGGATAGCCAGTGCAAAGGCCCTGAGGCAGGAGTGTGCTTGTTGAGTTCAAAGAACAGCAAGGAGGCCTGGAGCTGAGTGTGTAAGGGGGAGGATGGGAGGAAACTGGAAACTGGGTCTCGCAAGGCCTCAAAGACCATCGTAAGGATTTAGGCTTTTGCTCTGCATAAAATGGGGCACTGTTGAAGGGTTTTGAACAGAAGAGTAAGAAGGGTTGCTCACATGCAGAAAGCATCACTCTGGCTAGGGAGTTGAGAATAGACTGTAGAAATCCGTTGCAAATTCAGGATAGATGATGTCATCTGCAAGGGGAGAGCTGGTGGAAATGATTGGATTTTGGTCATATTTTGAAGATCAGGCAACAGGTTAGCTGATGGATTGGTAGTAGGAGTAGGAGAAAGAGAGGAGGCTTATGCCTGGGTTGCTGCGAGGATGGAATTGCTGCCAACCGAGGTGGGAAAGAGTGTGGACAGGTTTATTGGGGGAGACCAGCGGTTCAGTTTGGGGCATGTTAAGTTTGAAATATCCCCTGGACATCTATCAGACTACATGAGAAAATAGAAAAGACAGCTTTGGAGTCCAACAGGCCTTAATTGAAATCACATCTCCACCACTGGTTAGCTCTGAGACCTTCAGAAAAGTACTAAACATCTCTGAGTCTCAGATTTTATTTTATTTTCCTAACATGTAGATCTTTCTCTCCGTATATACTGCACTGGAGATTGAGATGTGGATGAAATAATAGAGTGGGTGTGACCTGGAAGCAAAGTAAGCAGAGGTGAGTCCCTGGTTATTATGTCTCCAGAAGGGCAAAGGATGGATTCCAATCTCAGCTCATAGATTCTCTAGTAAGTCACTTCCTCCACTCTGGGCCTCAGTTGCTTCATCTCTAAAATGAGAAATGGCGTGAATAACCTTTCGGGTCTGTTTTGGCATGAGTGTGGGGACCTCAGGGTTGGAGGGGCTCTACCTTCCAGCTTGCTAGTGTCCTGCCTCATGCTGGGAATCCATACACATGTACACACATACACACGGACACACATTCACACACACACGCAATCACGCACACACACAGCCCGTTGAAGCTCTGCAAGTTTTCTCGTGTTTGGACGAATCTCATCTCCCTGGGCCGCCAGTGGCTGCATCTGGCCAAACCCTTTTCCATTTGAGGCTCGTGGAGTCCTGTGCTGTTGCTCTCCGTCCTCTCTGGTCCATAGTCTGGCAGCTCTGGTCCTTCCTCGTGGCCCCACCACGCGGACAGAGCAGTCCAGGCAGCTACTGTTCGCCCGGTATAACCGCCCGCACTGCCAAGGGAATGCACTGCTCACCACTGTGCAGCAGTTCCGATAAGAGAGGGGCGTAAACATGACAAATCTGGAACCACACCGTTTCGTGGAGGTGCCCAGGTCAGGAAAGCAAAAACAGGCTCACGTTACCTCCACTGTCCACACACCTGCGCACTCGGCTCTCTCTCTGTGCACCCTCTGCCCCTCCCGCGGGGCACCTGCACCCCCCACCCCAAGTGGTCCCTCTAAGCTGCCTCCTTCCCTGCATCCCCTTAGGCTTGTTCATTCACTTCCTCTTGGGAGGTGACCCTGATGGGCACCTACATGGCCCTTTTTGGGGACTGAATCACTTTAGAGCCAGTTGATTTCCTTGCAAGCCACATCATGCCCCTGTGATTCAGTTTCGCAAAGAATTTGGTGTTTCCTTTGTGTTCTTTCTGTTATAGCAACTGTTGGCGTTAAACTGACCTCTCTAGCTGTATTTTTTAACTGTCTCTATATTGGTCCCCTTTCTTGGTGCTAGCCTATTTTTCTTCAGACTGTTAAGTCGACTCATTTCTAAAATACTACTTGACCCGAGCATTCTAGTATACTTTATTGTCAGTTTTATTCTCCCTGATTTTACTCCCTAGTGTAGTCCTTGACCAGTCATTTATCATAGCGTTTACCACACTCTATCAAAATGACCTGTCTTCCCCACCAGACAGTAAGGCAAGAATCAGGTACTGGCCACCTCTGTGGGTGCAGCAGCCCGTTCAGGGCAGAAACCTGTGGGGGCACAGGAAACATTTGTAGAGTGAATGGGGAGTGAAGGAATTAATAAATTATTAATCATACAGAGAAAAAAGATGATTTTTAATTACTTATGCTCCTACCCAGGAAAATGTGTAAACATATGAATACCTTTGTATCTCTCCAAACCTTAGCCTATCATATAAAACACAGAAAGTTCTGGAAGCTAGGTTATTTTCCTGACTGGGATACCTCTTGGGTCAGAAAACAAATTCCAGAGCACACATGAGAACAGAAAGCCATGCTGAGTAGGAACCCAGACCATCTTATCTTCGGGTCCCTGGGGAAGGATGGCCTGTTGGATATTCTCAGACTTCCCCCTATCCTGAGAGAGTTAATTGATTGACTTACTGACACATCCAGTCAGTCACCAGATATTTTCTGAACACTGGCTTCCGGTCAGGTGCTGTGCTGTGAGGCATGGCTGCACTGCTGAGCTTGCACAGAACTCCCTTCCAGACGCTCATAATAGCAGACAAGTCAACAGAGGGTCCAAAGGAGGCACTGGACGCCAACTCAGGATGTAGGGAAGGCTGCCCAGAGGAGGTGCTGTGTGAAGTGGGGCGAGTCCAAGTGAGGAGAGAAAGCGGCACAGTGTGATGAAGAGACCTGTGGGTCCCCCTGAGGTGATTTAGGGGCAAAGGCCCAGGCGGGAGAGATCACCTAATGCCCCGAAGGCACTCACACTGGCTGGATTCGAGTGTGAAGGCTGGAGGGGTGAATAGGTACTGATTTCTGGAGGGACTGGTTGGCCCATCCAGTGTGTAGACCTCATTGTGAAGGCAGAGGGAATCCCTGAAGAATCTTAAGCAGAAAGGTGATATGATCAGAACTGCATCTCATGATGCTCACTCTGGCTTCTGGACGGAGAGATGTAGGAGACAGAAGTGCATCAGAGCATCTATGGAGGTGGCTCCAGGCAAGAGAGGATTGTGGCTGGACCAGGGGGGTGGGTGAGGGGGCTGGAGAAAAGTGGGAGGATTTGAGAGATTTTTAGAAGGTAAGATTGACAGGCCTTGGTGATTTGATAGATGAGGGGTTGGAAAACAATAGTCTGTGGACCAAATCTGGCCTCGTGCCTGGCTGTGTAGAGGTTTATGAAACACGTCCACACTGAGTTGCTGCAGAGACCTTATGGGCTGCAAAGCCTAGAACGTTTACTCTCTGATCTTTAACAGAGAACTGACTCCTGGGTTAGATGCAAGGCACTGGGGGAGGCCAGGGAGAGGAAAGATTTGAGGATGAAACCCAGGTTTTTAACGTTGGTGTCCATGGTTGAGATGGAAACTCTGGGAGTGAAGAAGGGGCTAAGTCCTTACAGCCGTGCTGGCCTTGCTTCTTAACACATGCTTCGCCAGGCTCGTCCCAGCCTCCTCCTCAGGGAACCTGGGCTCTGTTTAGCTGGAACCTGCTGGTTCAAAACCATGTCCTAGGTCTCACCTGACCACAGGATTACCTGCTGCCCCCATCCACCTGGACCCAAGGATGGGGCTGATGCCCACCTTTCTGGGTCTCTCCAGGCACATGTAACCCCCATCTGGGACCAGAGCTGGACCAGTCATTTTCCCAGCCCTGGGCCAGGCAGGTTCCATCCCCTTGCCTCCCCCGAGCCCACCCCCAAGTTGTGTTGCTGAGGTCCCAGCTGCCTGTCCTTCTACCTGAGCCTGCAGCAGTGGTCCAGGAATCACCTGAGCTGATGCTGCTCTCTGTCCTCTCTCACCCTCCCTCCCTTCCTCCCTCCGCTCCAGCAGCGGCAACCTGCAGGGACGGGACTGTGGCCGTCTTTCTCAGAGGCCAGGGAACAATCCCTGCTGTCTCTTTCTAAGCAGGTCACCCGTGGTGGGTGTGTAAATCCACTTTTCTACTTGTCAAAGTGACATTTTCATGATGCCCAAAGTTATTAAGTGGCATCTTTGGGCGCCCACTTTCTAACCAAAGTGGAGTAGGCTGGAAAATGTCAATGGTGATAATGTACAGTTATGTCCCCAGTACCCTTTTGATTGAACACATCGTGGAAACCGTGCAAACTGCAGAGCCCTTTGCAGGGAATTGCCAGTTAAAGAATTTGTTCAGACTTAGGGGTTCTTGGTTTTTTTAACTGTAAACCCTGAGTGTCTTAAATAAAATACCAGCTGCCACAGTCCGCTTACTGACTAGGGAAAGTCAAAGGCTTAGCCTGTGATGCTCTGGCTGGCTCAGCAGCCTCTGGCCCACAGCTGCAGGCTTAAGACTTCCTTGGTTTCGGAGCCAGACTGGCCTCAGTCAGAGGCATGTGAGGAGTCTGTGCTGGCCTACCTTGAGACCACCTTGCTGGTAATGAATTTTGGGGTTTTTTTTTTTTGTTTTTTTGTTTTTTTGTTTTTTTTTTGCCCTCACCGCCCCAAGCAGGAGGGCCTGCCCTGATACCTGTATAGAAAGAGGTTTGAATGGAAATTAAGAGGGAAGCAAGGTCTGGTAAAGTCATTGGATCATGGTGTAGCCGCCTGGTAAATACCCCCAATTCCACACCTGGGCTACAGGCTAGACTTTCTTCCAGACTCTGAGATTGACAGATGCTGGCTTCCTTCCCACCACGAGGCTGTCAAATGATACCTCTTTATTGAGACCCTTCTCTGGGGTCCAGCAGCTTGTGTCCTTCTTCCAGAAGAGCCCTTTCCTGCCAGGGGAAGGGTATTTCATCCAGACCATCATGGGTAGGGCAGTTGGTGGACCCTCTCACCCGTGGAAACCCCCGCCACCTCCTCCCAGCGTCTAGAGTGCTTGTCTGGTTCAGGGCCGGCTGGCCTTGTGCTGCCAGGATCACTCCTCCCTTCTTCCCACCCTGCATCCCTGCCGGCCCCTCCTTAGCTGGGTGCTGCCTCTCATTCCCAGTGTAAACATCCTGTATTCAGCTCCAGCGCTGCTTCTGTCTCTTCTTTCTGGGTGGGCTTCATCCATCAAGACACACCTTGTTTCTTATGTCCATTTCTTCTGGGTGCCTTGCTCAGCGTACCCCCCACACCTTGCTGCCCGTCTCCCACAACAGTAATTACTTGTTCATTAAATAATGCATTCTTGGACTTCCCAGGTGGTGCAGTGGTTAAGAATCCACCTGCCAATGCAGGGAACATGGGTTCGATCCCTGTCTGGGAGGATTCCGCATGCCACTGAGCAACTAAGCCCATGGGCCACAACTACTGAGCCTGTGCTCTAGAGCCTGTGAGCCACAACCACTGAGCCCATGTGCCACAACTACTGAAGCCCGCACACCTAGAGCCCGTGCTCCACAGCAAGAGAAGCCACCGCACTGAGGAGCCCATGTACAGCAGCGAAGAGTAGCCCCCGCGACTAGAGAAAGGCTGTGCCCAGCAATGAAGACCCAACACAGCCAAAAATAAAAATAAACAAATAAATTTATTAAAAAAAGAATCGAGCAACTGTTTAAAAAAAAATAATGCACTCTTAAAAAAATAGTGCACTCTTTAATTTGACAAACGTTTGTTAAACAAAGATGCTGAGCACGGGACATACCCTGGCAAACAAGCCCTGCCCTTGTGGAGTGTGTATTCTAATGAGGGAGACAGACCAAGAAAGGACTAATTACAGCTATTATTTATACAAAAAAACAAATCTCTGCTGTTAGAGGTCAAGGTAGATAGTCTGTTACCTTGGGGGCAGTTAGTGACTGGAAGGGACGGGGGGAGGGGGGTACCCTTCTGGGATGCTTAGAATGCAGAGAACATTCTGCTGCTTGACTCAGGTGCTATTTATACAAGTGTGTTTCGTTTGTAAAAATTCAGAGGTGAGGTTACAGGCACATTTCTGTATGGCTGTTAAACTTTGATTAAAAGTTAAGTAATGAATTAAAAAGTTAATTAATTATAATCATGCTAAGTGCCATGAAGGAGGAGAGCAGGGCCTGAGAAGTGGACCAGGCCTGGATGGCAAGGGGGGCCTTCCTGAGAAAGTGGTGTTTTACTGATGCATGTGCTCTGAAGGACAAGGAGGAGTTATCTAGGATCAAAGGGAAAGTGGGGGGAACAGTCCCGTAGAGGAGCCAGCAGGCACTAAAAGCCCTGAGGTAGGCAGGAGTGTGGCCTGTTCGCAGAACCTGGGGGAAGACCCTGTGGCCACAGCAGAGAAAGCAGGGGCGGGGGGCACCTGTGGGAGGGGGGGCCAGAGGGCTGCCAGGAGAGGTAGGGCCTGGGGGGCAGTGGGAAGTCGCTGAAGGGGGCAGGCTCCAGCCTGGGCTGTGGCTGCCTAGCGGGGGAGCAGGGAGACTGATGCAGGGGGGCAGGCATTCTGGAGGGGAGGGGAGGGGAGGATGGCCTGGAGGGGGTGTTGACAGCTGAGATGGAAAGATAATTTTTTAAAAGCTTTACTATCCAGGAGAATAATACATAATTTTTTTAGAAAATTAATATTTGTACTTCAGTCTGTGAAAAATTCTGGGTTTTTTTTTTTTTCAGTTTTATTGAGATATAATTGAGACACAGCACTGTATAAGTTTAAAGTGTACAGCATAATGACAGGACTTACCTGTATTGCAAAATGATGACCACAGTAAAGTGTAATTAACATTCAGCATCTCACACAGATACAAAAAGAAGAGGGAGGGGAGAAGAAGAAAATCGTTTTTTCCTTGTGTTGAGAAGTTTTAGGAAACATTGTGTTTTGATAAAACAAATGCTAGCACTAAAAAAAAAAGTGGGAGACCTTCCCAGGGCTTGGTGTCCTCTTTCTGGAGCATCTACCAAAGATGCCCCGTAGCCTTCTTAAAAGGCAGTTTGGCAACATCAATCAAGAGCTCTCAAAACAGTCAACACTCTTTGACCCAGAAATCCTACTTCCAGAAATACGTCCTAATAAAAATCTGAACTATATACAATTTCATTTACAAGGATGTGTGCATTAGGTTTTTATCTCTGCTGTAACAAATTACCACAAATTTAGTGGCTTAAAACAACACAGATTTATTACCTTGCAGTTCTGGAGGTCAGAAGTGTGAAATGTATCCTACTAGGCTAAAATTAAAATATCAGCAGGAATGCATTCCTTTGGGTGGTTCTAGGGGAGAATCCATTTCCTTGCCTTTTCCAGCTTCTAGGGGTCTCCTGTGTTGCTTGGCTTGTGGCTTCATACCCCAACTTCAAAGCTAGCAGTGTAGCATCTTCAACACTCCTCCCCCTCCCCCTTCCTTCCCCCCTTCCTCCCTTTCCCCCTCATCTTCCTTACCCTCCCCCTCCCCCTCCCCCTCTTCCCCTCCCCCCTCCTCCTATCCCCCTCTCCCCTTCTTTCTCCTTCCCTCTCTCTCTCCTGCATCAATCACATATGGAGACCCACATGATTACACTGGGTCCACCTGCATAATCCAGGTTAATCTTCCCATCTCAAGAGCCTTAACTTAATGAACTTAATCACTTAATTAGCTTTATCTGCAAAATCCCTTTGACAGTGTAAGGTATTCACAAATTCTGGGGATTAGGACATGGATATGGACATTTGCACGGGGGTGGGGGAGAGCAGAGGCATTGTTCTTTTCACTGCTGTAAGTCATCACAGAATTGCTATGATGGTGGAAGATTAGAAACAATCTTAGTGTCCCCTAGAAGAACATGGTTACATATTCTCTTCTTCCTCATTACATATGCCAACATTAAAATGTTTATGAGAAACTGCTTGTAACATAGGCCCTGCTGATGCTGTAATATTTGGTAGAAAATTGCAAATTTGAAAAACTATTATGCTTTGTGTAACTTGTTACAAGTTGAACAATTATGAACAAATGGGGTTGCAAGGCAATAGTGGTTCACACTTGTTATACCTGGTAGTTGAATCATGTGCATTTATTTGTTAGTTTGTAACTTTCTGCGTTTCCCTAATTTTTCTGTAATAAACACATTGATTTAATAAAATCTATTAGCATTGCTAAAAAACAAACAAACAAAAAACAAAAAAACAAAACAGAACAAAAAAAAGAGAGAGAAGAGAAAAAGCAGGAAAACTAGCTAGCCAGCCTGGAGTGGGCAGAGATTGGAAAGAATGAGCAGAGATTCAAAGGACTCCCTAGACCCTAATGAGATGGTTGACCCAGTGCTCTGATGCGTTCTAACTGCCCATTTACCTGTTGAGATCAAGGTGTTAGGCATCTGTCGCTGTGGAGGGGTGGGGGTGAGTGATAGATGAAAGACATCATTTGATTTGCTTCCATAAATGGAGATGATGAAATTGCTACCCAAAGCTAATAGCGTTTCTTGCAATGTTGTCTGAGATCCTGCAGTAGGAGCTTCCTGATGACAGACTGTACACCTACTGAGCACATAAAACCTCACTTAGTGGTTCTAAGCAAGGATGGCAGGACAGTACCTACAAATGGACGTCTTTAAAACCACACCATTTATGTACATCAAGTCAATTCCACCAATGTTCATTTTTACATGCAGTTAAAGCTACTTATTAGTAACCCCCAGTCACTTGGTTTGTAAGGAAAATGAAAATGTGTGTTCTTGAACTAAAATTAGCTCATTAGTAGAGCTTTCTGAGGATCCAATTCATTATTCTGCTAAAAGTCTTGGGTGCCTTGCCAATGCCAACACGCAGACACCTTAAAAAAGGTATCAGCGGATGTGTTCACTTACAAATAGTGGGAATCTCTACAGTTTTCTAAAAGGGCATTTTATTATACATCCCAAGTATGGTCTTGGATTAGCTGTAATTTTCGATAACTCTTTCTCTTGCATTAAAATATCTACAGAATTTCTGTTAGGTTTTACTTTTGTTCTTGTGGAGTTGCTGCATTGTTACAATTTTGATAATTCTGCCCATGTCTGATTTTAATATGTCACCAAGTTCGTCATCAGAAAGTGAGACAGGGAAGAGCAGATGGGCCCGAGGGGTCTTTTACCTTGTCTGTTCAGGTTAGCTGTGGGCAGCAAAGTTTGGGAACCGCCGAGATAGGGGAGCAACTCAGCTCGTAGTGGATCAGAGTAAGATGACAAATAATGTGAATTTCCTTGAAAAATCTCTGGCAACATTTCCTGGAAACATCTAAATGTAGGAGTAAGTGGCTTATTAATTACGAGCCTCTCACCTTGGTAATTAAGCAATAAAGGCCCATCAGGCAGTGCATTTGTGGGTGATTAGAGCTGGGTTTGGTGGAGTCAGAAACTTGCTGCTGAAGATGAAGTGGTTTTTACCACCTGAGAGATGCATTAATCACCTGGAGCTCCCCTACCTGCTGGATTTGGTTGCTTATTTGGAATGGCATTTATACATTAAAGTGAGGAATATCTGTCCGTGCTGAGAGCACTCTGGAGTCAAGGGTAGTTATTTAGCAAGGACAAACAGGGTTTCCAGATGTAATATCCTGACTCAGCATAGCAGCTGCCCAAGGGCCACCTCTGTGCTACTTTCCAGAGGTACAGATGGGAGAGATGCCCCAAACACCGATGACACACCCCAGGTGTCCTGGCAGATGTAAATGAGCCTTCCCAAGGATGAAGTGGGACAATGTGGGGCAGTGGGAGCACATCAGTGTTAGAGAATCACAGCTCTGAATTTAAACACTAGCTTCCGTCTCTACTGTGAGATGTTAATTAATCTTGTAAATTACTTAATCATGCAGATCCTCGGTTTTCTTTTCTACAACATGGGCGTATAAATGTGCAGCAGTCAGCTCTTCTTATATAAGAAATCAAGCACAGAATAGAAGCAGCGTACAACAATGAGCATCTATTTAGTTCAAATGTGTGCAGGTTGCAGGATCCTAGCTGAGTTTGTTGACACATCCGCCAGTTAACTGGTTAACTGGGGGGTCAGCTGGTCCAGGTGACTGGGCTGGTTCTGGTTCTGGTGCCGTTCTGTTGATCTGTATCTGTTCTCTTGTCTCCCTTTCTTCCCTTGGGACCAGTGAGCTCGTCATTGTTTGATGCTCAAGGTGAAGGCAGAGACATTGAGAATGAGTGGAAACTTGCAAGGCCAGACTGGTACATCATCACTTCTGCCTCGTCCTATCGGCCAAAGCAAGTCACAAGGCCGGGCCCAAAGGCCGTTCCATTCCTTCAGTGGGGAGAACTGGAAAGTGACTTGGCCGAGGGCCCTGATAAAGGGAAGGTGGACATCTTGAACTGATAGTACAAACTTCCACATAATTTTATTTTATACGACTGTTATTTTTATGGAGTGAGGCATGCTGTATGGGTGCTGGACATAGAGTTCTGAACAAGACACTTTCGTACAATTTAGGGCTTTGGGAGCACGTCAGACATTAAGCAGATAACTGTGTACATGTGCAAAAATTAATGACAATTATAAATATTACAAAAGGATAGTAAGGAACAGTAAGGAGGGCTAATAGGGACTTCTAATATGGTTCTAAGGTAGTGTCTTAAGCAGAGTACCCAGCAGGTGTTAGGCATTCAGTAAAGCCAGGCCGCTGTGTCCAGCTCTGCAGTGCGTGCATCATATAAAGACTCCCGGCCGAGGTGGGGGTTACGTGCGTGCTCTGCCCACCAGGCTTTGTGTGGCTGGTCTGGGGCTGTGAGGCAGCCCTGCAGTAAAGGGTAGTGTCCTTCCTTCCCAGCCCCAAGCATCTCCCCAAGTTGATGGTGCACCACTTGTGGAAAGCTCACAAGGGGCAGATATCTTGTGTCCCACATGAGCCGAAACTGGGACCCAGCGTCTGAATGTTCTGCTGAACTGGTCATCTTGGGCCCCGCCTGCCCAGGCACCTGATAGCGGGAGCTGATACACGGAAGTGAGGGGAGGTTCTGTAATAACCTAAATGGGAAAGGATTCAGTATGGTATCACTGAATCATTGTTAATCAGCTGTAGTCCACTATAAAATACAAATCTAAAAAATTTTAAAAAAATGTTGGTATAACAACATATGCCAAAAAAAAAAAAAAAAAAAAAGAGAGAGAGAGATTAGGAGAGGGCTCTGGGTCATGGCTTCTGGATCATGGTAACTGTCTTCAGAGGGGGAGTTTGTGGGACTTTACATACAAGTCATGCTAGCTCAGGGCCAAGTGATGGGAGGCCTGAAGAGAACTTACCACCACTTGGCATCATGGAGATCTGCCTCTCCACGTGCTCTGTGGGGGCCCAGTGGAGAAGAGCGGACAGAAGTGGGTTGGTAGGTAGGGTGCAAGCTTGGACAGTTGGCTGATAATCACATGATCACATAGATCATTAAGTGATTCATTTAGGGCCTTCCAAAGACACTGTCATTTCCCAGATTTCCTGTGACTTTCATCTTTTCATTTTATTTAGCAACTATTTATTGAATACTTACTGGGTACAGGAATTTGATACATACTTTGGATACAAAGATGAACAGGGCAGAGGCTGTCCCTGCCCTCAGGTGGCTTGCAGACTATTAGGAAGGGAGACACTGAACATCTGATTTTATGGTGAATTACTAATTCACAGTAATTGTTACCTTACATATCTCAGGCTTAGTTCCCTCATCTTTGAAGTTGCAATAATAATAGTCTCCTCCTAAGATCCTTGTAAGGGTTCGATCAGCTACTCTATGTAAAGTGCTTAGCAAAGCAGTAAAAGCACACTTGAAACCTCCTGGGTTTGGCAACTCCGACTGCAATCTGTGGGCTGGGTGGGGAACTTCTGACCCCCAAGTCCCAGTTCAGCATCTGGACTTCAGTTTACAGCAGTTTGAGTTCTGGCATTCAGCATTTATTTGAGGTTCCACCCAGAGGGGCATGGAAAAAATTGGGTTTATTTTTATGACAGTTCTTAGTGAAGACTGGTGATCAATCATATGTCAAGATGCTGTTTTGAAAGGTAGCAGATTATAGGTGGACTTTGGAGACCAAGCCCCACTTACAAAGTTAGCTGTAGTAAATACAACTCTTTTTCTCTCTGTTCCTCAATTTTCTCACCTGTAACATGGAGGATATAATACCAACCTCAGAGGGTTCTGCTGGGATTCAATGAAATAATAGGAGTGAATGCCCCCAGTACATGCTTGCTTGGCACCCAGTAGGCACTCAGTCAGTGGAAGCTCCTACCTTTAATATCATTGGGTGTTCGACGGAAAGCATTGGACTGACTATTTGAGCCATTTTGTCGCATCAATACTAATTAAGACCATCAGAGTAATGAGGCCAAGTACCATGTATCAGCGCAGGTGCTGTCGGCCACCAGAAAAATATATCACAACTGTAAAGCAGGCCTGGTGTTCAATAAATACTGTGCATCAGATTAATCATCCCCTACATCTGTGCAGTACTTCAGAGTTAATGAAGCAGGTTCGCTCTGGTTGGTGTAGTAAATGTTCACAACAAATAGGGGAGGTTGACATGACCTCATTGGACAAATATCTCAGAGCACCGTGTGGAGTGTTGTAGCTGAAGGAGACAGGGCTCCTGACTCAAAGAAGGCTTCATGTTTGTTTGAGAAACAGGCAGATCTGTCCGTCGCTTCTCTTGAGTGTCACAGAAGATGGAAATGTGCAGTGGAGGGGCACCCCCAACCCCCGGGGATGACAGAAAGCTTCTTGCTCGAGAAAATGTCAAATCCGAGTCTTAGAATGTGACTAGGCATTTTATAGATGAAGAGTTCTGCATTAGTTAGGGCAGGCTAGACTGCTGTGACAAACAGACCCAAACACATAAGGGTGTCATACATTGGAAGGTTTTTAAAATTGTGTTTTTAATACAGTTTTAATTTTGGAATGTTTTAGATGTATAGGAAAGTTGCAGAAATGGTGTAGAGAGTTCTCACCTACCCTCCATCCAGTTCCCCTAATGTGAATGTCTCACGTTTCCATGGTACATTTTTCAGAGCTAAGACATTATCCTTTGTAGGTTACTATTAACAAAACACCAGATTTTATTTGGATTTCACTGGTTTTTTTCTGTTCCAGGATCCAGTCCAGGATACGACATTGCACTTAGTGAAGTTCACTTTTTGCTCACTCTGGGCAGGTGGACAGGACGAACATCCTCAGCTCAGTCACTCAGGGACCTCGGTGGACAGAGACCCTGACAACCCATGGCTTCTTAGGTTGTCCTGGTCATCTCCACCCCAGCGAGCATCATTGGGGGCGGGGGAGGGTGCATGTGAGGCACTTGAGGGCAGAGCCAAGTCCCGCCCATCACTTCTGGTCGCATTTCAGTGGTGAAAACTCGCCTTGAGGTTTTGTACCTGCTGCTCAATTTTGCTGTGAACCTAAAATTGCTCAAAAAGATAGTCTATTTTAAAAAAGAAAAAGGTCTTGAGGCCACCCATAGCCAAAACGAGGGCAGAAAATATATTCTCTAGCTGAGCAACTGTAGCTGTATAGTCTGGAAGGAGAGAATGAATTTGGTAGAGAGCTAGTTGTCTGTGCCACGGGAGGATATAGGAGGGTATTCAAAGCAGGAGAAATTGCATTAATAAAAGCAGAAAAAGCTCAAGTGCTGTTATTGCCATTTTATAGGCAGGAAGGTTACAGGATTCACCCCGGATGGCACAGCTGTTAAGCAGGGCTGCAGCATCTCAACCCCAGGTCTGCCTTGGCGCCCAGACCAACCTGTGCTCATTCCCCTGATCCAGGAGGCCTCCAAACCAGTAGGCTGAGAGGCCGGATGAGCCACAGGGTTGCGTTTCCATCTCATACATTTCTGCAGAGGCATTTTATCTGAAGGTTTACAACTGCTCAATGTAGGGGGAAGGCTTTTCCCCAGATTCCTCATTCTCCCTGAAAAGAGCAAATCATGACACAGAGCATAAGAGAGGCACTCTAAAGGCCCCAAATGAATGCGCTTTTCCCACTAGGCTCCAGGCTGCATCCGTGCCCAGAGGCTCAGTCACAGCTGGGCACAAGGTGGGTAGTGATGCGTTAGAGACAGTGTGTTTGCCTGTCATTCTCACATGTGATGCTGGTGTGTGTTGATTTCTGTCTGGATGGAATGTAATTGCTCCCCAGGCTGACAGTGACAAATGGTGGTGTGGGGCGTACACACTTCTGAGTGATGCGATGGGCTTGAGCACCTAGTCTGACAAAAACAGGTGCTGTCAGAAAGCTGCAGGGGGTTTGCTTCTCAGCTTGAGGCCTCCCAAGCATGGGAAGAGGACCAGAAGGGTGGGCTCTGCGCTGCTTCAGGAGCTAGTGTCTGTGTCTCTTGGGACATGAGGGGCAGCCTAGGGACGGTCCAGGTACTGGTCACAGCCAGTTCTGACACGAGGGATCCCAGGCACCAGTTGTAGCTTGATCCACATGGGAGGAATGCACCTAATTCCTCTGTGTGGCCATCAAAATGGAAATAGATGGATTGGACTTTTCCTCCCTTATTTCAAAAGTAATACATGTCCACTGGGAGAAATTCAGACAATGCAGAAAAGTGAAAGGAGAAAGCAAAGTTAACCCCAGATGCTTCTAGCCAGACCTAACTGCTTTGGAATTTTGTTCTGTTTCTGTTTCCTTATGTGAAAAAGAGTGGCTGGCTGTTGGTCATTTAGCCAGGCTGCACCTTTCTGCCCCCTTCCCTTGTGTTAGAGTTGCCACGTGGTTGCATTTGAGCCAATAGTATGTGGGGGTAGAAATGAGCTGTGCCACCTCCAGACCTGGCCTTTAAAACACTCCGCACCCACTGTCTTGTCTTCTGATGGCCAGAGGCAGAAGACCCAGTGGAGGACTTCAGACTCTGGGGGGCAGTGGAGCCACTGGTAGAAGGAGCTAGGGCTATTCAATGACCTAGTGAAGCAGGGCCTCCCTGCAGACCCATGTTTGACTGTGATAAGAGTATGTGTTTAGTCTCTGTGGTTCCATATGTTAGCTTACCGTGAATAAAACACCTCCCAAATACTTGCTGTGGGTCCGTGCATGTGTGTACAAACACACCCACATGTACCGTAATGGAGTCATATCTTCAATTATTTTTTACAGTCTGCTTTAGTCTCTCAAAAATGGTGTGAATGTCTATCCATGAGAAAGATTTATTTACTCAGTCACTCAAAGATTGACGTATTATTCCATTATATGTATGTACCATAATTTATGTAACTACTCCCCTGTCCCTGGACATTTAGGTTGCTTCTAACTTCTAAACTTTGTAAGCACTTCTGTTATTAACAGGCTGTACCTGTCTTTGTGCGCGTATCCAACCATTTCCTTAGGACATGTTCCCAGAAATTGAATTACTCGACTACATTTAAATGGTCTTTGCTAATCATAGGAGTATCTTTTTGGAAAAAAGACAGATTTATAATGCCATCAGGAGTCTGTGAGAGATGAAATTTCCCTAAATCATCAATTGCCTGAATATGAAGCTGATAAGGGGAAATAGTAGCTTGTTTTAAAATGTTCTTTGTGTATTGATAATGTTCAGCAACTTTTTCATGTTTATTGGACCTTATTATTACCAATTGCCTCTGCTTTATGCATTTTTTTCTGTAGGGGCTTTACACACTTTTTATTATTCTGTAGGCACTATTTGCATATTAAGGATAACATATTACTAATATGTCTTTCAAATTTAATTTTTAAAGCTCTTTATTGGAATATAATTTCTTTACACTTTGTACCAGGTTTTGAGGTACACCAAAGTGAATCAGCTGTATTTATACATATATCCCCTATCCCCTCCCTCCCGCAACTCCCTCCCACCCTCCCTGTCCTGACCCTCTAAGGCATCGTCCATCATCAAGTTGATCTCCCAGTATTATACAGCAACTTCCCACTGGCTATCTATTTTACAGTTAGTAGTATATATATGTCTATGCTACACTCTCACTTCATCCCAGCTTTGCCTTCGCCCCCTGCCCCCCCCAACCCAGTGTCCTCCAGTCCATTCTCTGCATCTGCATCTTTATTCTTGCCCTGTCACTGGATTCATCAGTACCATTTTTTTTTTTTTTTTTAGTTTCTGTATATATGAGTTAGCATACAGTATTTGTTTTTCTCTTTCTGGCTTCCTTCATTCTGTATGACAGACTCTAGGTCTATCCACCTCATGACATATAGCTCCGTTTCATTCCTTTTTATGGCTTAGTAATATTCCACTGTATATATGTGCCACATCTTCTTTATCCATTCATCTGTTGATGGGCATTTAGGTTGCTTCCATGTCCTGGCTATTGTAAATAGTGCTGCAATGAACATTATGATACATGTTTCTTTTGGGATTATGGTTTTCTCTGGGTATATGCCCAGTAGTGGGATTACTGGATCATATGGTAGTTCTATTTTTAGTTTTTTAAAGAACCTCCAAACTGTTTTCCATAGTGGCTATACCAACTTACATTCCCACCAACAGTGCATCCCCTTTTCTCCACACCCTCTCCAACATTTCTTGTTTCTAGATTTTGTGATGATGGCCATTCTGACTGGTGTGAGGTGATACCTCATTGTGGCTTTGACTTGCATTTCTCTAATGATTAGTGATGTTGAGCATCTTTTCATGTGTTTGTTGGCCATCTGTATGTCTTTGGAGAAATGTCTATTTAGGTCTTCTGTCCATTTGTGGATTGGGTTATTTGCTTTTTTGGTATGAAGCTGCATGAGCTGCTTGTATATTTTGGAGATTAGTCCTTTGTCCGTTGCTTCATTGGCAAGTATTTTTTCCCATTCTGAGGGTTGTCTTCTTGTTTTGATTATGGTTTCTTTCACTGTTCAAAAGCTTTTAAGTTTCTTAGGTCCCATTTGTTTATTCTTGATTTTATTTCCTTTATTCTAGGAGGTGGGTGAAAAAGGATCTTGCTTTGATGGATGTCATAGAGTGTTCTGCCTATGTTTTCCTTTAGGAGTTTTATAGTGTCTGGCCTTACGTTTAGGTCTTTAATCCATTTGGAGTTTATTTTTGTATATGGTGTTAGGAAGTGTTCTAATTTCATTCTTTTACATGTTGCTGTCCAATTTTCCCAGCACCACTTCTTGAAGAGGCTCTTTTTTCCATTGTCTATCCTTGCCTCCTTTGTCAAAGATAAGGTGCACATATGTGCTTGGGTTTACCTCTGAGTTCTCTATTCTGTTCCATTGATCTTCCTTTGTATTTTTGTGCCAGTACCATACTGTCTTGATCACTGTGGCCTTGTAGTATAGTTTGAAGTCAGGAAGCCTAATTCCACCAACTCCATCTTTCCTTCTCAAGATTGCTTTGGCTATTCGGGGTCTTTTGCGTTTCCATACAAATCGTAAGATTTCTTGCTCTAGTTCTGTGAAAAATGCCATTGGTAATTTGATAGGGATTGTGCTGAATCTGTAAATTGTTTTGGGTAGTATAGTCATTTTCACAATGTTGATTCTTCCAGTCCAAGAACATGGTATGTCCCTCCATCTGTTTGTGTCATCTTTGATTTCTTTCATCAATGTCTTATAGTTTTCTGCATACAGGTCTTTTGCCTCCTTAGGCAGGTTTATTCCTAAGTATTTTATTCTTTTTGTTGCAATGGTAAATGGGAGAGTTTCCTTAATTTCTCTCTCTGCTTTTTTATTGTTAGTGTATAGGAATGCAAGAGATTTCTGCGCATTAATTTTGTACCCTGCTACTTTGCTAAATTCATCAATTAGTGCTAGCAGTTTTCTGGTAGAGTCTTTAGGGTTTTCTATGTATAATATCATGTCATCTGCAAAGAGTGACAATTTTACTTCTTCTTTTCCAATTTGTATTCCTTTTATTTCATTTTCTTCTCTGATGGCTGTGGCTAAAACTTCCAAAACTATGTTGAATAATAATGGTGAGAAGTGGACACCCTTATCTTGTTCCTGTTCTTAGAGGGAATTCTTCCAGTTTTTCTCCACTGAGAACAATGTTGGCTTTTGGTTTCTCATATATGGCTTTTATTATGTTGAGGTAATTTCCTTCTATGCCCATTTTCTGGAGAGCTTTTATCATAAATGGATGTTGAATTTTGTCAAAAGCTTTTCCTGCATCTATTGAGGTTATCATATGGTTTTTATCCTTCAATTTGTTGATATATCACATTGATTGATTTGCGTATATTGAAGAATGCTTGCATTCCAGGGATAAACCCCACTTGATCATGGTGTATATGATCTTTTTAATGTGCTGTTGGATTCTGTTAGCTAGTATTTTGTTGAGGATTTTTGCATCTATATTCATCAGTGATATTGGCCTGTAATTTTCTTTTTTTGTGACATCTTTGCCTGGTTTTGGTGTCGGTGATGGTGGCCTTGTTGGATGAGTTTGGGAGTGTTCCTCCTTCTGCTATATTTTGGAAGAGTTTGAGAAGGATGGGTTAGCTCTTCTCTAAATGTTTGATAGAGTTTGCCTGTGAATCCATCTGGCCCTTTTTGTTTGCTGGAAGTTTTTTAATCACAGTCTCAATTTCCATTCTTGTGATTGGTCTGTTCATATGTTCTGTTTCTTCCTGGTTCAGTCTTGGAAGATTGCATTTTTCTAAGAATTTATCCATTTCTTCCAGGTTATCCAATTTATTAGCATATAGTTGCTTGTAGTAGTCTCTCATGATCTTTTGTATTTCTGCGGTGTCAGTTGTTACTTCTCCTTTTTCATTTCTAATTCTGTTGATTTGCGTCTTCTCCCTTTTTTTTCCTGATGAGCCTGGCTAATGGTTTATCAATTTTATCTTCTCAAGAAACCAGCTTTTAGTTTCATTGATCTTTGTTATTGTTTCCTTCCTTTCTTTTTCATTTATTTCTGCTCTGATCTTTATGATTTCTTTCCTTCTGCTCACTTTCTTGTTCTTTCTCTAATTGTTTCATGTGTAAGGTTAGGTTGTTTATTCGATATTTTTCTTGTTTCTTAAGATAGAACCGTATTGCTATAAACTTCTCTCTTAGAACTGCTTTTGCTGCGTCCCATAGATTTTGAGTTGTTGTGTCTTCATTGTCATTTGTTTCTAGATATTTTTTGATTTCCTCTTTGATTTCTTTCGTGATTTCTTGGTTGTTTAATAGTGTATTGTTTGGTCTCTATGTGATTGTATTTTTTACAGTTTTTTTCCTGTTATTGATATCTAGCCTTACGGCATTGTGGTCAGAGAAGATGCTTGATATAATTTCAATTTTCTTCAACTTACCAAGGCTTGATTTGTGACCCAAGATGTGATCTATCCTGGAAAATGTTCCATGTGCACTTGAGAAGAAAGTGTATTCTGTCATTTTTGGATGGAATGTCCTATAAGTACCAATTAAGTCGAGATGGTCTAATGTGTCATTTAAAGCTTGTGTGTCCTTTTTTATTTTCTGTTTGGATGATCTGTCCATTGGTGTAAGTGGGGTGTTCAAGTCTCCTACTATTATTGTTTTACTGTCAATGTCCCCTTTTATGGCTGTTAGCATTTGCCTTATGTATTGAGGTGCTCCTATGTTGGGTGCATAGATATTTACAATTGTTGTATCTTCTTCTTGGATGGATCCCTTGATCATTATGTAGTGTCCTTCCTTGTCTCTTGTAATAGTCTTTACTTTAAAGTCTAATTTGTCTGATATGAGTATTGCTACTCCAGCTTTCTTTTGACTTCCATTTGCATGGAATATCTTTTTCCATCCCTTTACTTTCAGTCTATATGTGTCCCTTTGTCTAAAGTGGGTTTCTTGTAGGCAGCATATAGAAGGGTCTTGTTTTTGTGTCCATTCAGCCAGTCTGTGTCTTTTGGTTGGTTCATTTAATCCATTTACATTTAAGGCGATTATTGACATGTGTGTTCCAATTACCATTTTCTTAATTGTTTTGGGTTTGTATTTGTAGGTGTTTTCCTTTTCTTGTGTTTCCTACTTAGAGAAGTTCCTTTAGCAATTGTAAGGCTGGTTTGGTGGTGCTGAATTCTCTTAACTTTTGCTTGTCTGTGAAGCTTTTGATTTCTCCATCGAATCTGAATGAGATTCTTGCTGTAGGGTTTTCTTGGCTGTAGGTTTTTCTCTTTCAGGACTTTCAGTATATCCTGCCATTCCCTTCTGGCCTGCAGAGTTTCTGCAGAAAGATCAGCTGTTATCCTTATGGGTTTTCCCTTATGTTATTTGTTGCTTTTCTCTTGCTGTTTTTAATATTTTTTCTTTGTGTTTAATTATCATTAGTTTGATTAATATGTGCCTTGGTGTATTTCTCCTTGGGTTTATTCTGTATGGACTCTCTGTGCTTCTTGGACTTGATTAATTATTTCCTTTCCCTTGTTGGGGAAGTTTTCCACTTTAACCTCTTCAAATATTTTCTCAGACCCTTTATTTTTCCTTCTACTTCTGGGATGCCTATGATTCAAATATTGGTGTCCTTAATGTTGTCACCAAGGTCTCTGAGACTGTCTTCCATTCTTTTTATTCTTTTTTCTTATTCCTGCTCTGTAGCAGTTATTTCCCCCATTCTGTCTTCCAACTCACTTATTCGTTCTTCTGCCTCTGTTATTCTGCTGCTATTCATCTAGAGTATTTTTAATTTCAATTATTTTGTTGTCCATTATTGTTTGTTTGTTCTTTAGTTCTTCTGTGTCCTTATTGTTTCTTGTATTTTCTGTATTTTGTTGTCAAGATTTTGGATCATCTTTACTATCATTACTCTGAATTCTTTTTCAGGAAATTTCCCTATTTCCTCTTCATTTATTTGGTCTTGTGGGTTTTTTTCTTGCTCCTTTGCCTGCATGGTGTTTCTTTGTTTTCTGATTTTGTCTAATTTATAGGATTTGCTGTCTCCTTTCCCTATGCTGCCTAGTAGTAAATCCTCTTGTTTCTGCCCTCTGCCTCCTGTGGTGGGATTTGTCCAGTGTCTTGAGTAGGCTTCCTAGTGGGGGGTCTGGTGTCTGCTTTCCGGTGTGTGGCTCTGTGTCTTTTCTCTCTGTTGAGCAGGGCCATGTCAGGTGGTATATTTTAGGGTATTGGTGAGATTAATATGGCTTTAGGTAGTCTGTGTACTGATGGGTGGGTTTGTGTTCCTGTCTTGTTTGTAGTTTGGTGTGAGGTGTCCAGCACTGGCAGTTGCAGACAGTCCAACGAAGCCAGGTCTTAGATTCTGATACAGGGCTCCGTGAGAGTTCTCTGTAGTTAATCTTCCCTGTGTCTGAGGACTCTCTAGTAGTCTAGCATCCTGGTTTCAGTGCTCCCTCCCCAGAGCCTCCTACTTGACTTCTGTTGGAGTAGTCCAGACTTCAGAGGTTGCTTGTCCTGGCAATAAAGGGGTTTAAAGAAGACTGTCCAAGCCCCAGACTAATGGCAGCGTGTTGAGTCAAACAAATACTAAATCAAGGAAACACATACGTGTGCAAGACACACAAATACTCAATCCAGAGGAACATAAGACACTAGAAAGAACTGACAGAAGAACCCCAGTATGCCATCAGACAATCAAAGAGAAAACCAACAGAAATTCAAAACCTAAAATAAAAACAAAAAAACCCACACACACAAACACAAATCCAGGGAGATTTTGAAAGCTAAGATCAAATATAATAAAGAGCAAGAGTACTACCAGACAGACTGAAGATTCTCAGAACGAAATTAGACAGTTATACTTAGAACTAAGATAAAGACCTAATAATAAAAACCAAAGCAATATGTCATCTGGAGAATAAAGCAAGGAAACAGAGCAGACCGATAATATTGCTTATAAGTATATTAAGATAAAGTAAACTAAAAAAGGGTAGGGGACAGGGCAACAGAAGAGCGTAGTGTGACTGGAAATATGAAAAGCAAAAGAAAAGAGAGAAGAAAAATAGAAATGTATAAAAGATAGAGAAGGAAAGAAGGTAGGAGAGATAAAGTTAGCACTACAAAAAACTTAGCTAGAAATAGAAATATGTAAAAAGTCTAAATATAAAAATAGAAGAAAAAATGGAATAAAAGAATAAAAAAATGTTATGATACGTGTAGATCCCTTAGGACTAAGATCGTAATTAATTGAAAAAAAAAAAAACAAACCCACACACACACAAACACATATCCAGGGAAATTTTGAAAGCTAGGATCAAATATAATAAAAAGCGAGAGTACAATCAGACAGACTAAAGATTCCCAAAACAAAATCAGACAGTTATATTCAGAACTAAGATAAAGAGCAAATCCAATAATAAAAACCAAAGCAGTGTGTCATCTGGAGAATAAAGCAAGGAAACAGAGCTGAGCAATAATATTGATTATAAGTATATTAAGATAAAAGAAACTAAAAAAGGATAGAAGACAGGGCAACAGAAGAGCATAGTGTGACTAGAAATATGAAAAGAAAAAGAAAAAAATAGAAATGTATGAAAGAGATGACAAGAAGGTAGGAGAGATACAGCCAGCACTACAAAAAACTTAGCTAGAAATAGAAATATATAAAAAGGCTAAAAAATAGAATAGAAAATGTTATAAAACGTGTAGATCCCTTAGAACTAAGATTGTAATTAATTAAAAAAAACAAAACAAAACTAGAACTGACCCCAGAATGGACCAGATCAATAGAATTAATAATAATATTTCTGTTTCCTTGGGGTCTCAGCTGTAAGTCTCCTACCCACCTTGGGCTTTTTGTATTACTCTGCAACTTTTTGAATTACTCAGCAGAGCCTCCTTTATTGTTCATCTGTAAGTGCCGGTGTGTGGGGAGAGAGAGGGTACAATAGTGCCTCCTCTCCCTGGGAGTGAGTGAGCAGTGGTGCCCTGCCTGGGTCACAGTGGCTCAGGTGGCTCGGGTGGTACCTGTTGCAGAAGGACGCCAGTGGCTTAGGCTGAGAACAACTACAACCGCAGCTCCTCCCCCCACTGTAACTCTGCTGGGGCGCCCTGCCTGGGTCACAGCGGCTCAGTCGGCTGTGGCGGTGCCTGTTGCAGAGGGACACTGGCGGCTCTTGTGTAAACAGAAAGCCTCTGGAGCTGGGCCACTCTGCGGACTCTTGGCTCTTGGCTGCAGGCACTCTAGGCCAGCCCTGCCCAGGGGCCTTTGTTATCCCTGAGTGTGTTAGCCCGGCCCAGAGGGGTCCTTCCTTTGTCTGTCACAGATGTGGAGATAGAGGCTACACCCACGGCTCCTCCCCCCTGCTTGTGAGTCAGCAGTATTGAGCCACCATAACGGCCACCCAGCTTTCTGTGCTAGGCACTCTCCGCTGTGGATTTCTTCCCTCCTGTCCTCTCAGTCTGTCTCCCCACTGCCAACAATATTTCTCACCCTGAACCAGTTCTCCGGTTCGCATGTTCCAGCTCCCACACCCCCTGTTCAGCTGTGAACCGATGTCTCAGTCTGGACACACTGAGCCGTGGTGCGGACCCTCTGTGTGTTTCTCCCTCTTTCCCATCTGCCACAGCTCAGCCATTTCACCTTCTTTGAACAGTCCCAAATGCCTCCCTTCTGACCCAGGGAAATTCCCCATTGGAGAAGGGGTTTCCCTGTCAGATAAGGAACGTTTCCCTGAATTCGGCAATCTCCCCTCTTTTTCAGATCCCCCTGTCCCAGGGTGTGGGACCTGTCCCTTTCCTTTCTTCTCCTCCTCTTTCTCCTTTTTTTCTCCCCCCTCTGTCCTACTCAGTTATGTCGGGATCCTTGCTGTCCTTTCTGGTGTCCGAGGTCGTCAGCTGGTGTTCAGCTGGTTCTCTGTGGAAATTATTGCATCTTTTGATGTATTCCTGATGCATCTGTGGAGAGAGATGCATTCCATGTCCTTCTACTTTGCCGCCATCTTTCTTCCCCTCAAATTTAATTTTTAATATATGTTCTTTGTATTCTTTCTATAGAGAAGTTTTTGATTATTATTTCAGTCTTTATTGCTTGTAACATTATATTATACTTTCTGGAAACGAAGGCCAAAATATGAACGTAGTCTCTAGATTTTGTAGCATTTTTATGATTTTTTTTCTTTAAGCCTTTAATCTTTCTAGAATGTATTTCCCTATAAAAGTGATATAGTCGTCTGGCTTTAGTTTACTCTAGGAGCCAGGAAGGGAGACAGAACCAGGCATGTTCAAAGCACTGAAAGAAGGGTGGCTGGTCTGTAGCATCACAAGAGGACTTGTAACGCTGAGCCTGGTGGGGTCGTCAGGCCAGTTCATGAGGGTGGTGGACACGGTGTACAACATGCTGACCCCAGGTGCCTTTGGGACATCCACATATGCTGGTGGGGAACTTGGGTTTTGGATGACATTGATGCTGAAATCTCAGGGACTGGACCTTGGAATAGACTCATGAGAAATGAGTACGTATGTCCACAAACATTCATATGTTAAGTGTGTTCATAATAGCCCCAAACTGGAAACAACCCAGATGGTCATCAACAGGAGAATGGACACACAGATTGTGATATTATATCCATACATTGGAACACTACTTAGCAATAGAAAGGGACAAACTATTGGAACCCTTGGTAATGTGGATTAATCTCAAAACCTTTATGTTGAACAAACCAAGCTAAACACAAGGGGACGTACTATATGGTTCCATTTATATGTTGTTCAAAACTACTCTGATGCTGATAAAAGTCAGAATAGTGCTTACCTGTGGGGGTGTGGTATTACCTGGGATGGGGAATGAGGGTACTTCCAGCATGATGGGAATAAATGTTCCCTGTATCAGTTTGGTTGGCAGTAATGTGGATGTATACATATATAGAAATTCATCAAGCTGTACCCTTAAGATTTGTAGATTTTACTTAATGCAAATTGTAACTCAGAAGAAAAACACATCTTGGGAATGGATAAAAATCTTCTACGTCATTTTACAAAGGAAGCAACTAAAATCCACAGAGGTGATGTGATTTGCTCTGAGTTGATGTTTTAAACCAGGGTTGCCTGATTTCAAGGCTGCGGCCTGCTGAGGATAGAATTGTGACTACTTTGATCAGCTGTAGGATGGAGATGCAGGCCTAGGATTCAAACCCCTGAGAGGGCCTCAGGGGGAACCATAGCCAGTTATTAGCATCACAGTCAATGAAGCTATAGTCCCAACAGAAATCTAGTGTGTTAAGTAGGGAAGCTGAGGCATGGAGTGCATGCCAAGATGAGCTGAAAGTCTGCACATGTTGGGGTTCAGGAGCAGAGCTCCCTGATCTCCCTGCCCCACGCAGCTCATCTTGCTTGGCAAAGGCACGCAGCGTGATGAAGTGTGGAGACCAGCATTCTAACCCCACCCCCTAAGTCCATGAGAAATAAGTTGGCAAGAAACAAGCAAAAGTACATACAGTTCCAGAACTAGAGAAGCGACACAAGGATCTAAATATACTCTAACAGAATTTTGATTCTGGCTTCGCTGATACACACCTGTGGGATCATTCGTGCCAGGTTTTGGTCTTCAAATGTCCCCATGGCATGGATGGAACAGTAATGGTGACACTAGAATGGCCTTATAGATATTAAATACTCACTGACGGCACTTGAGACCAGAAGTAAGTCAGACCAAATGCACCTTCCAGCTCCCAGCTGGAGTCCCAGCCCAGCCTCCAACCCTCAGCCTCGGCCCTTTGCGGGGACTTAGGAACATAGGCAGTGACTACAGCCTGTGCTTTTCTTTTTGAATTTGCAGGAGGAGGCTGGTACCTCCTCGTGGAACATTCTAAGGAAACTGAAACACACGTTTACTGATTCAGGAGCAGTTCATCTCTAAGGTTACATTTCTGAGGAAGAGAAAGCAATTGTTACAGTCCTTAAATGGAGGCAAAAGTGCACCTCATTTAGAGGCGATTGCTGCATCCTCGGGACCAGCAGCAGTTGCCGCAGCCACAGGTTAACCGCAGGGTGCTGGGGCCGACACGGAAGCCTCCTAGGCCTTTCGGTCCCTGGGAGGAAATTGCCCGCAATCTTGAAGGGTCATTATGAAAAGAGGCTAGAGAGTACCTCAGGCAGCACATCTGTGTTCTCCCTGCACAGAGGAGGAGGCCAGGAAAGAGGCTTTCACTAAAGACACTGGGATTCCAGTTAGGCACTTAGAAACATTCCTGGGTGGGGATGTCTTAAATGGTAGGCCTGGTCCCTGTGCCCCAGAAGCTCACAGTCTGCTGAGGGACACAACAGACCCTCAGGTGCTCACAAGGAGACTCCGGATCGAGGTGCTTGTGTGCTGCTGTGTACACGTCTCGGGGTCCCAGCTGCAGGCAGGTGGAACACTGAATGGGTGAACAGAGGAAGGGCAGCTCACAAAGACGGAGGTAGCGATTCTCAATTGGGGGCGTGTTTGTCTCCTGGGGAATGTGAGTTATGTCTGGAGACATTTTGGGTCACATTTTAGTCACAACTTGGGGAAGGTGTTACTGTCATCTAGGGAATAGAGGCCAGGCATGTTGTTAAATACCCAACAATGCACAAGACAACCCTCCACAACAAGGAATTACTCAGCCCCAGATGTCAATAGAGCTGAGATAAAGAAACCCTGCTGTAGAGTAAGGCAGTCACTGCCCAAAGCTTGAAGAAGCAGGGCAAGAGTGATTACCCCAACTTCTCCATCCTCCTGTTCTCCAGTCTCATGCCTATACTTCCTATTAGCTGAACCCAACCAGAAGCCAGAGACCAAGAGAGCCCAGTGGGGAAATCTGTAGAATTTAACTTCTTGAACACTGGTCGTTGATGCCAACATCCATTATAAGGCAACCGGCCAACGTTATAAGGCAAGGGGACCAGACCAAATCCCTAGCTCTAGGTGAGCGCTGGTCCCCCTGAGACAGCAGCACAGGTGCTCAGCATCCCTGTGCTGTCCTCTTTTTTGTCTTTGCTTCCGCTGATGCTCTTTTAATGTTTGCTATCAGAATGAGAACAGGCCCTAGGGGTGGGAGCTCTCTCTGAGTTCAGGGAAGAGAGAGAGTGCAGGATGCTGGAAGAGAGTTCCGTGATGCTGCTCAAATGTCTCATGTAGATTTTCATACAGTTCAAAAACTTCTCACCTCCCACCCGACTTGGATGAGAAAGTAAGAATTAAGGAGTTGCGGCATTTTTCTCGCACAATGAACTTTAAAAATGGAATTACTGTGCAAAGCAATGACTGATATTTCAGTAAACAGGCTGAGTACAATTGCACTATGGTTATTTCAGCTTTGACATTTCTTTGCATTTAGAATAGCATCGGCAGAGATGTTTGGAGACCAAGTTCTTCTCTCTTCTCAGAGCCCAGTTTCTTCAAGTCAGGGTTCAAATAGCATCAATGGAAGGGACTGTAAGGTTGGCCCAGCCCTCCAGCCTCTAGATATCATTCCATCCTCCTCCTGGTCACATACTACCCCTCCCTTTATAAACACCATGAAGCAGAAAATAAGAACACATTAGAAATCTATTAAATGAACTTTTGTTTTTAAAGGGTAGCATGGGGGAAAGGAAATGTAGGTTTGTTGTTCACCTAGTGAGTGCCAGGCACTCTGATAAGTGCTTTACATAAGTTATCACTTTTGCCGAAAACAGAGCTTCTTCCAGCTACCCTTACTGCCCTGTAGCTGTGGCCTCTGGGATAACAAACAGAAAGGTGGTAAGGACAAAACCCAGGGTGGCTTTCAGATTCCCAGGGAACTTCTATAGCTTGGAATCCCTATGCATATCACAAAGCAGGCAATGTGACCTTAAAGTTAAGCCTGGCTCAAAGGGCAGAATTTTGCAAAGATTTATATAGATTAAATCCCTTTCCATACTACATCAATTTTCCCAACCCGTCTGACTTTCTGTGCCATCAACATAACAACCCACAGTTCAGGATAAGCCCTGAGGACACTAAGATTTCAGTGGAAGGACTGACACCTGACCTTGGTCTTATTTTGGAGATGATTGTCTTCACAGCGTTCACCCAGCAAACTCATGCCACCTTGGCATGGACCATCCAGTCATCCCTTGACACCTACCATCTTGGTCACAGTACTCCTGACTCTTTCACACCAGGGTTTCTGCTCAGAGTCTCAGGAAAGCTGAGACTCACGTTGACATGAATCGTAAGGATCCTCTTTATGGCCAGCTAGCTTTGCATTGGCCACAAACTGACACTGAACACCCACCCTAAAGGAACGTGGCTGGGTTGTAGGTGGTTACATCAAGGCACCATTTATAAGGAGAGTCACTCCCATCAAGTAATGATAGGAGTGTCGGTAAATCCCTGAGGGTAAGGTGGGTTTGACATTAGTAGACACTCAGCTTCATTTGGGGATTCACTGAGGGTGTTACTCATTACTGCCTGGAGTTGGCCTTCTTGCCAGTCTTCTCAGGAACCACGGAGTGGATCCCAGTCCCTCCCCTTGTACCATGTGAGTCCATTTCCCTTTGTATGGGTTTGTCAGGACCAATAATGACACTACGAATCATCTTTCAACTAAATGCATGATTCATTTAACTGAAAGAGTATTTGTAACTATTGAACATGCTAGCCACGGGCAAGGTCTTGTGGGTCAGATGAATGTCTGACCCAGATTTCCTCTGCACTCTTGCCTAGGCATGGCAGGATCAGAGCTGGGCAGTTAGAGGCATCGAGGTGAAGCAGACATTTCTAGGTCTTCACTATGGCAATTCAACCATTTTCTTTGTATGACTTTTTTTTTAAGGCAAAGTTGCTGCTTAAAATGACCCTTCTGTGCCCTGGCCATTGATTACCTGAACCCATTTGCTCTTCCAATAATGAGGGGACAGATTGGCCAGTGGTTTGATGTGTGGCAACAGGATTGGCTGGGACTGGCTGCCCGTGGCTAGTTGGTGTCAGGAGAAGTTACACATTGGCAAAGGGATGGAGACTCTAGGGGAACGCTGTATCCCTAGCACCTCTCTCTGGTTATGAGACTTCCCTATGATCTGCTGGACTGTTTTTCTGGTACAGAGGCCCCTTTAACAGAGCAAAGGGTGAAGGCAGAGTAGCCATTCTGTGCATTCAGATGAAATAATGAGCATTTTTGGATGTTTGGAGAACATGTGCTGTCTACTTCTTCACTGCTCTATTTCCAGGGCACAACACAATAGCTGATATACAGTGGACACTCAGCATACAGTTGACTAAATAAATGAATCAATGAATGTGTTCTGGAACCTACACTTAAGCCTCTGAAGGCATTGCTTAAGGCCATACAGCTTTTCCATGGAGGAGCTGAGCTTCCAACTCTGATTTCCCTGTCTGTCACATTGGGTTGCCTTTCATGTTTACAGGATGCTAGTAGTTCTCAATTAGGAAAAGTGTCCAACAGTACAGAGGCACAGAAGAGCAGAAGGAGAAGAACACATATTCCTTCTCTCGTGGCGCGTAGTGGTCACAGACCCAGGTAGGGTGTAGCCCTGTTGGAGTGAAGACCATGACGTGGTTTTTCTCACGTGCATCGAGTCTAGCTTTTCCCTGGGTATCAGCAGCTGCCTTTCCTCTCATCAAGTTAGGGATGAATTGATTAAGCAGTGATGCTCATTGAACTTCTTCAAACTAACCACAACGTGCAATGTGCTTGGCAGCCAGCAGCCAACGTAGTTCTATATCTTCATAAAAACCTGCGTGGAGAGCAGGGCCCTATGCTGCACACAGTTTCTGGGGTGTGAAAAATCCTTGGTTCTAATCTGGCTCTTCTAAGTTGTGAGATCCTCTGAGAGTTACTTCATATCTCTGAGGTTTAATTTCCTTCTCTGTATCGTAGGAATCACAAACCAACTCATAGCATTGTAATGAAGCTTGAATGATCAGGTGTATAAACATTCTGGCAATCTAGTGATATTCCTAGATTCAAAAAAGCAGGGTTTTCCTCCCCAGCATCCACTCCCTGCATGATTTTTAAGATGTTGCTTAGGTCCCAGCCTTAGCCGTGCCATCTGTAAATGGGAAGTGATGATAGCCACTACCCTGCCTGGTCTCACAGCCGTATTGCAAGATTTGAATGAGATGTGAATGAGGAGGAGGAGATGGAAGAACCCAGCATCAGACATGGTCACACTTGCCTGCACTTTCAGGAGAGGACAGTGTGAGTGTGCCTCACATCCCTTGGAGCTGGTCTGACTGCTGGGGGCTTGTTGCTTTAGAACCCCCACCCCCACCCCCTTAGAGAGATAGGATCTACAACTGACCGGGATGGAGAAACGTTGTGATGATGTGACTTTTGTGATCTGAGTTATGCCAGGTCCCTGCAGGAGAGGACAGTGTGAACCAACCAGATAGACGGGTATCTAACACAGTCCTTGCTACTTAATAGATGTGTGACTCGAGAGAGTTACGTCACTTCTCTGGGCCTCCCCTTTATGATCTTGTCTTCTTCCGGTCTTTGCTTAAGTGGTACCCTCTCAGGAAAATCTTTTTATATTAATCAGTTTTATTGTGGTAACAAAAACAAAAATATCACTGGCTTATACAACAGACATTTTCTCTCTTGCTCATGTGCCCCATAGATGCAGGCCTGCTGGAGGTTGTGGCACTGCTACACATGTTTTCTCATTCCAGAGCCCAGGCGGAAGGGCCAGCCCTCACCTGGGACATTTAGTTTTCACGGCAGTGGTGGAAAAAAGGCACTGAGCTAAATACACAGGTGCATTTAAAGCTTCCTGTTGGACGTGGTATATGTCACATCTGCTCACATTCCATTGGCCAAAGTGAGTCCTATGACAGGCCTCCTGTCTGGGGCAGGAGAGGAGTATAAGTCACAGAAGGTGCAGGATGTAGAACCTTGGAGGGGAGGAAGGATGGGACTTCGAACAATAGCACAGCATATTACAGCTTCCCTGATGACCCTGTTTAAAGTTGCCCCCAACACCAGGAGGCTTACCCCGAGCTTTGTTTTATTTTTATGTGTCATCATGCTCTGTCATCATTCTCTATCTTTTATTTAGGGCTTTTAAAAAATTTATTTTGTTGAAGTATTGTTGATTTACAACGTTTTATTAATTTCTTCTCTATAGCAAAGTGACTCAGGTATATATACATTCTTTTCCATTATGGTTTATCCCAGGATATTTAATATAGTTCCCTGTGCTATAGAGTAAGGTCTTGCTGTTTATACATTCTGTATATAATAGTTTGCATCTGCTAATCCCAAACCCAATCTATCCCTTCCCCACCCCCCTCCCCATTGGAAACCATGTCTGTTCTCTATGTCTGTGAGTCTGTTTCTTTTTCATAGATAAAATATTTTGTGTCATATTTTAGATTACACATATAAGTGATAAATATATGGTATTTGGCTTTTTATTTCTTAGTTCATTTAGTATGATCTCTAGGTCTACCCATGTTGCTGCAAATGGCAGTGTTTCATTCTTTTTGAAAGCTGAGTAATATTCCTGTGTGTGTGTATATAGACCACATTTTCTTTATCCATTCATCTGTCAATGGATATTTAGGTCGTTTCCGTGTCTTGGAACATAGATATACGTGTATCTTTTTGAATTTAGTTTTGTCTGGATATATGCCTAGGAGTGGGATTGCTGTATCATATGACAACCCTAATTTTAGCTTTTTGAGGAACCTCCATACTGTTTTCCATAGTGGCTGCACCAGTATGCATTCCTACCAACAGTGTGGGAGGGTTCCCTTTTCTTCACAGCCTCTCTGACATTTGTTATTTGTAGACTTTTTAATGATGGCCATTCTGACCAGTGTGAAGTGGTACCCCACTGTAGTTTTGACTTGCATTTCTCTAATAATTAGTGATGTTGAGCATCTTTTCATGTTTTATTTAGTTTTTTAAATTGTCTATCTATCTGTATCTGACTAGAGTATCATCTCCAAGAGGGCAGGAGTTTTTCAATTAGCAGTCATCGGCCTCGGATAAACCTCATTGGCTTTGATACCGCCACTGCACAAAGCTAGGGCAGGAGTTTTTATGTGTTTCCACGGATGTATCCTCAGAGCCTGGGACAGCAACATAAATGCTCTGAATTGACTAATTAGTCTGTTGTGTGAGGATAACACTGCATGATGTGTATCAAGTGCATCTCTGAGCATTAAAGCCTCCCTCCCAGGCCCAGTGCATTTTGCACGCATTTGATTTACATTTGTCTCCAGTCGCTCTAGTATTAGTCCCCTGAGTTCTTCTGAAAGTCACACTTGAGAGCGTGTTTGTCAATGAGCACCCACAATCTGGTCTGCTGACATACTTCCCTTTGCAGATGAAATGTTAGGATAAGTGAGTGGGACAGGCAGCCCCCACTCCGGAACACAACACTTTCCTTAAAACCTGCTTGAAAATCGAATGCCCACTGTGAGAACAGTCGACATAGAGTTTTGGGTTTTTTTTTTGCTTTTTTTGATGGGGGTAAGGAGGCCTATTTCAAGAAATCTAAAAATAATATAGCCTCCCAACTACCCTCACTTTAGCATAAAGTCTTCAGTGCTCTGTTTCCTGCATTGAATATATCTTTACTTGTGTTCATGTCATTGACAACTGAGTGAAAATGCGACCAGTTTAAGCCCAATGAACATCCAGCGGAAGCTAAACATTTACCCCTTGCAGCCACACTTAACGATTCCCATCATTGCCTTGGGCTTAGGGAACCACAGTTCTCATTACAGGTGTGAGTGCTTCCATAATTTCACCTCAGTATTCTATTTTCACATGATAATAATGAGTGACAATATGCAAAATGATTTCAAATATTCATTTATCCCAGATCTATTTTCTGAGCTCCCATTAAGTGTCTGTTACTCTAATAAGCAGGTGGTACCCAGAGGTGAGCAGTGAGAACAGCCTCCCTGCCCTCATGGAGTTTGCAAACCCTTTGGGGAGACAATTACATCAATAATATTGTGCAAAGAAGTGATGCAGCCAGCATTTAACTGGCAGATGACAAAAGCTGCCATTATGTGATAGCTCTGGTTTTTGGTTTGTTTGTTTTTTTGTAATCTGTTAATGCACAGAGCTTACATTTTGCAGAGAAAAGGTTTTAAGTATTGCTTCTGAACAGTATTCAAGAGGGAAAATTGTCCAAAGTTGAATAAACAAAACTCAAGGACTGCCTGTATGTAATTATGAATTATTTTCTTCAAAGAACTTTCTCTGTCTAAAAACGCTGCAAGTACTTTCTTATCTTAGATAAAGTGGCTCTAATATCAAGGAACACCCAGGGCTGCTCCTTCTTCCACTTTCCTTGGCTCTTGATGGCATTTTCTACTCTGTTGCCCAGCCAGAAACCTTGACATCACCCTAGATTCCGCCTTCCACTCACCCTCCATCCAAACAGTTCCTAGGGCCCATTAATTACACCTGAACCATATCTTGTATCCCTGGCTTCCCTCTCGAGCCAGTGCTGCTGCTTCACGGAAAGAGCTCAGCTCCACCCTCCTGGAATATTATAGCCGCTTTTCTTGTCTGAGGTTTCAACACAGTTCTGGCTTCCAGGTGACCCTAAAACTCTAATCTGGCCACTTCACTCTGCTTAACACTCTGTGGGTTAGAGAGGGAAAATGAGTGTATGAGGAGAGAAAATTTAAAAGTGTGTAGGAAAGTAAAAGTAAAAAGGTGGAAGAGAGTAAAAGCGTGACAGAGAGAAAGAAAGTATGTAGGAGGGGAGAGAGAGAGGGAAAGAGCCTGTGTGAGAGAGAAGCAAAGTGTGAGAAAGAAAATAAAAGGGAGGGAGAGAGAAAGAGAAAGGAAAATTGAACGGAGAAAAAAGAAAGGAAAAGTGCATGTGAGAAAGTGGAAGTGTGAGAGAAAGTAGAATGAGCTGAGAGAACAAAGTTGTGTGGGGAGATATAGAAAGTAAGAGTGCGAGAAAAAAACTGAAAGTGGGAGAGAGAAAGGAACATTGTGTGGAGGGAGACAAAGTAAGAGTGTGTGAGAGAAAAAGTAAAAGTGAATGAAGGAGAGAAAGTCAGAAAAATTGAGGGAAATTATGGCTACAAAGATGAGAGAAAAGGAGGGAGGGAGAGTGAGTGAAAAGAGAGGGAAAAGGAGAGAGACAGACAGAGTGACGTTATGTCCAAGGATCACGTGTGCCTGGAGCCCCTTTCCACAGTGCTCAGCAAGCTGCCAGTTCTCCTTTGCAGCTTAATCTATTTTTTTCCAGGCTTTGTTTTCTCAGACCAGACTCACACAGTATCAGAAGCAAGATATATGTGTACCTGGAATTTAGTCCTGTGGAGGTTCTGTTACAAGTGGCATCATGGCAGATCAAATTTCAAGCTTTCACAGTTATGATTTGGGGTGCAGGTGGAGTACATTATTTAGAGTTGAATCACTTTATGATACTAGTCGCCACTATAAGGAACCCTATGGGGACCCTAGCTCCTAGGTAAGAAAATGCAGGCATTTGGAGGGCTATCGAGGTGGGTTATCATGAAGAAAAATAAAAAGAATAGTACCCAGCCTAACCAAGTTTGACTTTCAAGACATATTTCTTAAGGAGACACGACTTGGTTTTCTGTTTAAGCCCTGCCCCAGTTAAGCTTTATGTGTAGACAGAGTTAATGGTAAAAGTAGGGGCATCGGTGCATGTGGACACTGACATGAGTAGAAATGTAAAAATCTACACATGAACTTTTCTATATGTTACGTTACTTGCTAGCTTTTCTATATGTTACCGTAATTCTGTGTGTCTTCTATTGCTATTGATTGGCTTCAGAATGGGGGTGGGATGTAAGGGCAAGTCATTATTCTTTAGGGATGGGAGCAAGAATAAATGTCAAGGCAAAATGCAGTATTTAAACTATGCCACAGAAAGAAACCACTTCAAACTGGACTTACTAATGAATGCCCAAATAGAGTGCATTATGTAAATCTAATGCGCTATCATTTTTTAAAAAAAGAAAAATAGCATTCAATGTTTTAGGCTATGTCAGTCCTTGAGACTACTTTTTTTTTTTAAATAGCTGGATTGAATTGAAAAGGTTTGTGGTTTTATGCAAAGGGGTTTCTGTAAGTAGACTAGAATGATTTTTTTAAAAAAATTATCATTGGCTCGTGCATGGTAATGTTTAATCAGTCAATTTCAAATTGTTTTCGAGTCAGGAGTTCTCCCACTGCCTCATTTCTTCCTTTGACAATCAGTTTCTAAGGACCTACTCTATGCCAGCTGAATGCTTGGCGTAGAGAAAAACAGAAATAATTAATAAACGGCCCCTGCTTTAGTGTGTACAAGCACTAATGATAGATCCTGACATGTCATTTGAGTATTCCCAAAGTGTTTACACATCCCTTGACTTTCTCCAAAAGATCGCCCTACATCCTGTCGTTTAGGTCTTAATTCCCGTTCATTCAAGACAGGACAGGTGGAGGCATCCTTCTGTAGACATGCCCTATTCATTACATTCTCTTGATTCCCTCTGAAATATCTCTTGGACTTCTTCCTTCCTCTGTACAGGCATCCTCCCCTCGCACCTGTTATGTCAATCACCCCTTGTTCTTACTTTAGACACAGGCTCCTAACACAGGTGACTCCCCCCACTCTCAACACTTCTGACCTATCATTTTTTGTTCTTTAACCAAAACATAATTTCCTCTTGGTTAAGCAAAGTAAGATATTTTCTACTGAATAACTGAGAAAGGTTTAAAGAAGCAAAACTAATCAGCAGTTCTACCACTCAGAATGAATCCTGATAATGATTCATTCTCTTTCCTACATTTTTTTCTCCTACGTATATATTCCCACCAAAATTGAGATCATGGTGTGTGAAGTTCTCAGGACACTATTTTTACAGTTAAAATAGATCAGTTTGTTCTCCAGGTAGTGAATATTGCTCTGAAGCATCATATTTAGTGAACAAATAACATTCTATTTTATGGAGAGCCTATAACAGACCTAATTAATTCCCAGGTAGAGGGCTTTTTTAAAAAAAAAAATTTTTTTCTCCAAATTTTGACTATTGTTAAATGTTTGGTGAGAGACATCTATATTTTACATCATTAATTTATTATTTGGGATAAAGGCCAACAAGTTGAATTATTAAGTCAAATCATATTGAATCAGGTCACCATTGGATTTTATCATTTCTTTGTTCATCTTGGCCAATAACAAGAAGAAAAATGGGTCCTTTGTTTATGGTTAGTCTTTCTTAGTTAATAGTGATGCTGCACATCAGTCATCCTAATGTCTTTTCTAAATGTAGACAATCTATTTACGGAGATCTATTTATGTCCTTTACCCATTCCTAAAAACATCCCTGACTGTCTTTTACTTACTGATTTGTAGAGATCTTTACATACAAAATAGAAGCATGTTGTTTCATATGTTACCAGTATCACCTATTTTTATTTTTATTGTGTTTTATATATGCAGAAGAATTTAATTATAATGTTTATTACTAAATATGCTAATTGCAAAAGTAAGTACATATTCAAGTCAGAGAACTTAGAAATGAAGAAAGGCAGAAAAACCAACCAGAGCTAGCAATTTTGTCTTTATATTCAGTATTTTTTCTATATTATGTAAGCATAGTTTTGTACTGTTTATATACTTCTGCAGCTTTTTTCATGTATATATATTTCACAATTATGATAGCAAATATTCTGTTATAATAAGTCTTTTTAATAACTAAATAGGTTATTCTACATAGGTCTTTATTTCACAAATATGAGTCCACTAACTGCCAAGCACTGTGCTAGCATTAGGGATAGAGCTATGAACAAAATCAGCATATTCTCTGTGGTCTGGAGAAAGAGTTTCAGTAGAGCTAGATTTTACAAAGGAGACACACAGCCTGAATGTGTGTGTCTAAAAAGTCAACGAAAATTGTGTTGGGAAGTCATGGAAAGCTAAAGGAGATGTGTTAGAGTTCTGCAGGAAAATAGAACTGATGGGCAATATATGTATTTATTGTAAGGAATTAATTCACATGATTATAGGGACTGACAAGCTTAAGACTGGAGCGCTGATGGCATAGTTCCAGTCTGAAGGCCCACAGCCTCAAAATCTAGGAAGGGCTGATGTTGCAGCTCCAGTCCAAAGGCAGGATATGCAGTGTCTCATCTTGAAACCAGTCAGGCTGGAGGAATATACTCTTACTCAGGGCCGGGTCAGCCTTTTTGTTCTATTCAAACCTTCACCTGATTGGCTGAGGCCCACCCATATTAGGGACAGGAATCTGCTTTACTCAGTCTATCGATCTGAAAATCAAGCCCATCCAAAAACATCCTCACTGACACACCCAGTATAATGCTTGATCAAATATCTGGGCACCCCGTGACCCAGTCGAGTAGACACATAAAATTAACCATCACAGGAGGTGATGGGCATTTCACCTGGGCCAGGAGAAGAAGCATTGACCAGATCAGGAAGGTGCGGGTGTGCTTCCTGGGCAGTGAAAAGACCCTAACATGGGGGTTACCTCTGTGTATCCGAGGACTTGGAGGAAAGCCAGACGCCTTATCAGTGAGGGGGAGAGGGCATGAGGTGAGGACGGAGAGAGATGCCTGGTCCTGGAAGGGCTCCAGGCCATGGTGGTGAATTTAGATTTTCTTCAAATACATTGGGTAGTTTCTAGAGCATTTTAAACAGAGAGGTAACATGATGTGATTTTTGTATTTAAAAAATCTCTCTGGCTCCTGTGAGGAGAATGCATTAGTGAACGTGAACATAGTAGAAGTGGGAGGCCAGTGAGGAGCCGTATGCAGAGGTGGTAGTGAATTCTAATTGGAGTGTTAGACAAGCAGATGAAGACGTGTTTGGTGGATTCCAGAGATTTTGGACTTGGCATTTGGACAGTTGTGACAGGTAGAATGGAGGATGAAATCAAAGCTGGCTCTGGAGTTTGTGCCTTGAGAAACCGAGAGGTTGGTGGTAACCAGGGCTGAGATGGAAGCACCAGAGGTGAACAAGATGGAAAGAAACTGGAGAGTTCATCTGGGGACATGTGCCTGAGGGACACCCAAGTAGAGGCGGTTAGCAGGCTGTGAGGCTGTAGGTGAGGGGCTCAAAGAAGAGGTCTGGCGTGAAGACATCAGCTTATGAGTGAGGATGCTTCCATTTAGTGGGCGTTTTCTCTGCACCAGGACTAGCCCGGGACTTTGACACAGATTAGCTCCTTTTATCCCCACAAGCTTAGGAGGTAGGCGTAGTTATTGCCCCATTTTATGGGCAAAGACACTGAGGCACAGAGAGGTTAAGTCATCAGTTGAAGGTCACAATATGTGCAGAGCTGAGTATTGAATCTAGGTAGTCTGTCTTCCATGCCCTTGCCTGAGACCACTTGGTGTCCTGGCTCCTCTCAGTAGCACAGAGTGATGTGCTATAGTGGGTCTCAAACATTAATGTGCATCATTGTCTCTGGGAGGAGATGCTAAAATACAGATTGCTGGGCCCCACTCCCAGAGTTTTTGATTTAGTAGGTCTGGAGGGGGGCCCAAGACTTTGTATTTCTAACAAGTTGCCAGATGATGCTGGTGATGCTATACCAGACGGTCACTTTGAGAATAGGATAGGAAAAGGCCTCATGATTGCCAGTATTTAATGAGAACATATAAGAAAAGTAGCAAGGAGAGAGCACTGGTGATAATTGGTTTGGCAAGTAGAATATTTCAGGAGAGAAGGGGCCAGGTATATAGAATGCTACTGGGATATCAGGTGAGCCAAGGACCAAAGAGTGTACCTTGAATTTAGTGACAGAGGTCATTGGTGACTTTGTGAGTTCATTAGGACTTAGAGGTTGAATGAAGATTGCTATGGGTTTGGGACAGAATGGGATTTGGTGTGGAAGTGGAAATAAGTTTAAGGAACTCTTTTGGAAAGAGATTTTATTTGAGCTAGGCTGTCTTTGAATTTTTATGTTATTTCCAATTTTCCATTATTATACCACTTCAGAGAGCATTGTTACACATGCATCAATGCAGATACATATTTTTCAGATAAATTCCTAGAAATAGAGTTGCTGAATGAAAAATTATTCCTGTTATTGAGGTTTTAGCTATAGATATAGAGTATAGAGGGCCAATCTGACCTCTAAAATGGACTGTACCACTAGTCAAGGGAGTGCTTTATTTCCTGGCCCCTTCACCAATACCTGACATTATTTTTCATTTTAATCCATGACAATATCATATGTCAAAAATCGTATTGTGTTAATTTTTGATTCTTTGATACTGGAAGTGTAACAGTTTTTCATATTTGCTAGCTACTTGTATTTCTTCTTTTGTAAGTTACAAATTTATGTTGCTCGTACATTTTTCTTTGGAGGTACTCATTTTTTTTCTTATTGATTTTTGAGAACATTTTAGGTGTTAGCAGCATCAGTCTTGGTTGGTTCTGTGTATGGGAAATATTTTCCCACTTACGTATGTACTTTTGCATGTGATAAGTCTTTGGTAATGAGAAAATATTATCTTTTATGTGATTAAGTTTATCCATTTTTAATACTTTTGTCTTTTCAAGCTTCCAGTGGAGAGAGAAATTTCATAAATATTTACTAAATTGTGTCACTTTTTTGTAGTACATTTGTGTACACATTTGCTTTTGTACTACCCTGAGAGTTTTATTCCATCTGGCATTTTGGGAGAGGAGGGGCAAGATAGGCTATTTTTCATATATTTAACCAATTATGGCAATATGTATTTATACTATTGAATAATCCAACATCATTTTGCTGCTTTGAAATGACACCTTTAGATTCAGAATTTTTATTTATATTTATGTTTGCTTCTAGACATTATGTTCTACTCTCTCTGCTTCTTCTGTAACTACAGCCAACATCCCTCCCAATTAAGGAAGCATTGTTCTTTCATATCTGATTCCTAGGGTATCTGAAATTTCTCAAGTAGCTGTTTTGAAAGTTATGATTTTCTTTTATTCTTTTGTTACAGTCTCATCTTCATTATGAACCCAGCAAAAAACCTTTCAGTTTTTATGCTGTTGCAGGTTTCCTCATATTTATTCGCGTAATCATTTACATGAGAAACAGAGAGTCTGTTGAAGAGAATGGTCTAGATATTAGAAAAGAATTATGCACAGCGGTGCTGGAGTTATAGATTGATGTTGATATATAAGGACCATCCCTCTTATGTACCTGTGCTAATGAAGGTTTGAGACCTATCGGATTACCTGGAGTGCTACTAAATAATAAAAGAGGTTTAAGAATGGAACCTTAGGAAACCCAACAAGTAAAGCATCTGGAAGGCCCAGAAAAACAAAAAGTACTCAAAGATATGGGTATGGAAATCAAACCAGAGTTCATCTAAGAAAATCAAAACAAGAGAGAGTTCCTCAGAGGCACACCTAGGCAACCAGGTCCCTGTTCAACAAGTAAGGCAATGGAGGGTTTACTCTGAGAGTTCAAGGAGCAGACTGTGGGTTAACAAGTGAGAAATTGCCAAAGTCTAATTTGAGCTCAGAGATTCAAACTTCTTTCTATCACAGATGCAGACAAGAACACCGAAAGCTAGCTTATTACACTAGATAAGCGTTGACTAACACATTTTGCATAGGGGGAAAATGCACTTAGTCAAACAAACAACAACAACAAAAAAATCTCTGTTTAGCCATCCATTTCAAATTTTTATAGAAAATTGTGTAGGCAGCATCAATTATGCTTGGGCAAATTTAGACTAATTAATGGGTTGACTAAGATAATTATTGAAATTTGTCTATGGATGAAAAGAGGAAAGATGAACCATTTAAATTGCTTTTTGTGTGTGCCTGATGACTATTTCTAAAAGAATGAGCCCGCTGGGAAGTGTATGAGATGGGAGTGGCCCAGCTCTGTGCAGGGTATGATGATAGAGTAACAAGGCAGATGTTTTAATCAACAAACCAGGATTAATGCCTTAGAAAGTCTAATATGCATAAATGCATATAACATACACCTTATAGAGGGAGAGGGATAATTCACTGAGGTCATCGATGTGTAGGAACTCTTCCAGATGTTTTATGTGAATATATATATATTCACATAAATATATATATAGAGAGAGATATATATATAAACCACCACCATGAAGAAGGTTACCATCATCACCAATTTACAGATGAGGCTTCTGAAGCATAGGGAGGAGAAATAGGTTACCAGTGTACACATTCAGTAAGGGAGGAACTGAGTCCAATCCCAGTGCTCACACTCTGAGCTCCATCTCTTCCAAGCAGTCACCCTGAGTGGTCATTTATTTATTGCAATGAGGAGGCCATTGCTCTAAAAGACTCAGACTCCCTGAGAAATGTCTTCAAAACCACGTGTTTGACCTCTGGTATGTCACTCTTATTTCCTTCCAGTCTCATTAAAATATTGGAAAACATTTTCTGGATCTTCTTTTTTTCTCCTATACACCTAAGCTTGGCCAGTGTCTAAAAATTTGATCTATCCGGAATGGAGGCGCTTGGCTCCATGTTGAAACAATGCCAAAGTGGAAGGTCCAACATGCTAGGAGCCAGGATGGCCCCTGAGAACCAGTCTGAGTTTGTGCCCAGGCAAGAGACAGGAGGGTTCAGTGGGGCGTGGCCAGGCTTTGGATCAGGAAGACAACTGGCCTGGCCATTTACGGGCTGTGTAGTCTTGGGAAGGGCATCTGCTCTTTTGATTTAGTTGGTAGAAGCCCAACTCAAAAAACCTTACTAAAAGGAGAACTTTAGGGCTCACGTAATTAAAAAGTTCGGGGGTAGGTTTTGCCTTGTGTCTCTCCTCTATTTTTTCTCCTTCTCCCTCTCTCGCCTTCCCTTTCTCACACGTGTCATTGCTCTTTTCTTTATTGTCTGCATTTGCTAAGGGACTCCCTTCAAGAAATTGGAAAGGGTGTCCAGAGATACCTCCAGTCACAGACAGACTTCTATTGCCCTTGCTGAGATCACATACCTACCCCTGTGCCAAGGAAGTTGGGAAGGTGATTGGCAACCCACCAGGATAACATGGAGAAGGAGAGTGACCATTCACAAAAGCATGGTGTGTGCAGAAGACAAAGCAATAGATAGCTACCCACTCCGGGACCATTATTCCTCACCTACAAAATGAGGTTGAGGTTTATCTTGTAAAATTGGCTGTAGGTGTTATGAATCATAAATGGGGAGTGACTGGCACATAGTAGTTATTCCATACATGGCTCCCATGACTTTTCAATTTTAGATCACCCCACATTCCCCACCCCCCCACCCCCCCCCCCACAAATTAGAAAGTCTCAAACCATTCACAACTCATACCTATTTTTAATTTGAAGCAAACAGACTGGTTTTTCTCAAAGCACTTCTGGCAAAATTATTCATTCAATGATTTAATGAGGTTGGTCCTTGACATCAAAATGAGTCAGGGTGGAGTTCTGCCCATGAGAATGTCCTGACCACCATTTCCCCCAGAGGTGCTGAGATACCTTAGACGTGTCTGACCAGCAGGAGAGAAGGCAGTGGGTCAGCTGTTGGAAATTGAACATAACATAAAAGACAACCTTTCCCTCCCATTCTGAAGCTGTGAAGGAGGACTGTTACCAAAGGAGATGCCTTTACACAGGGTTCTAGGTCAATGAGATGAATAAATGGGTACCTCATCACGTGGATAATTTTACAATATTTGCTCAGTATTTATTTCGTAGATGTAAGATGAAACTGACTTTCCTTTTGACCTTTAGTGCAGGTAGTTGAGTTAAGGATATCCCTTTGTTTTTGCCATCTAATCACATTGGTCTGTAAAAGACCCCATCTTATTTATTTGGTCACTCCCTTTTCCCATTTCCCCCTCCCCAATCACCACTGCCTTTTTAATGCATTTAATTTACATTCCTTTGTTTGTGTTCTGGGGAAAATGCATATTTTTTATTTTGAGTATTTTACATTTACACAAATAAATCATTTATAGCTTATTCTCTTTCATCCTTTTTTCCAATTGGGATTGTATTTTTAAAATTTCATCTGAGTTAGTTTTTCACCCATTACTGCTAGACCTGGCATTATATTCTATATTTTTTTTAATCCATTCCCCCAGAATGAGTGCCCAGATTGTCGCTAAATCACCCCCATCACATATGACATCCTGATACGCTTTTACTCATAGAGTTTTGTAACAAGTTCTTCGGACTATAATTAGGGTTTGAGATTCTGGATCATAGAGTGTATTAGTGAGAATGGCTACACCTGTCTATATGCCCAGAGTTGTGGTTGTGTTCCTAGAGCCTCACAACCCTCCCCTTATGTAGCACTTATCCAGCATTCTTATATTTTTGTCAGTCTATTAAGTGTAAATGACAGTACATTGTTTTAATTTTCATTTCTCTGATTACTAATAAATATAAGTATCAATCCAATGCTTATTAACATTTTAGGTTTCCTCTTCTTTATTAATTGCCTATTCATATAACTTCTGCTTGTTTTTTGGTGGAAGGATTCCTGTCTTTTCTATTAAATTTTCACTAGTTGAATTTATTTTCTAGATATTATTCAGGTGTCGATTTTAGACATTGCAGGTATCTTTTCCTAATCTATGTTCTGTCTGTTTTTACCAAGCATAAATCCATAATTTGTATATAATAAATTTCCTCAATGCTTTGTGATGTGTGCCTTTAAGGTTTTTCAAAGTACTCCACCTTTAAATTGCTCTCCTGTATTTTTTTCTAGTATCTTTATTGTTTTACTTTGCATGTTTTGGCACTTGATCCATTTGGAATCCTCCTTTGTATGTTATATTTTGTTTATCTCCACAGGGTGAGACAGTATTTCTAACACATTTACTAATCTGTCCATTACTTATTCTATTGGTGTGCAATTTAAATTTTATCATATAATACATTTTTATGTTTTAAATGGTCTATTTCAGAGCTTGCTGTTCAATTCCACTATAACTATGCCATTTTAATCTGTCTTAGTTTTGAATGGGGCAAGTTTCCATGCCCCACCTTAGCTAGTCATGGATTTTTATTCTTTCTTATAAATTGTAAAGTGTTTATCTAGTTCAAAAAAGAACCCAATTTGAATTTTTATGAGATTTCATTGAGTTTATAGATTAATCTAATAAAAAACTGGCATATTGGTTATATCATTTCATTCTTTCCAAGAACATGGAATGCCTGAGTTTGTTCAGTTTTTCCAAGTCCTTCATTACATTTTTTAAAGCTGTCTTCATATAGGTCTTGGGAGTTCTTGGTTAATTCTTAGACACATTTTAGCCTTTGTTGCCATAGTATATGATATCTTTTTTTTATTATGTTTTTTAGTTGTTGATGGTGTTGAAAAATGCTATTGATTTTTCTGAGTTGGTATTGTATCTGGCTACCTAGTAAAACTTTTATTTATCCTATTATTTGTTGATTGTGTTACAGTTTCTGTATATATGATTGTATTGTCTGCAAATAATGAAAATTCTCTCTCTTTCCTTCTAATATTTACACCTTAGTCTGTTGCTTACCTCTTTCTTTAATAAACAGAACCAGTGATAGTGGATATCTTTGTCTTGTTCCCAGTCTTAAAGAGAATGTTTCTAAAGTTTGTCAAAAATATATACTATTTACTGTAGGTTTTAGGTATATAATCTATACCAAATTAAGAATGTTATCATTTATTCTTGGTTAGCTTAGAGTTTTTAATCAAAAGTAGAAGTTGAGCTTTATCAGTTTTTTTTTTCTATCACAGGATAATTTTATGATTTTTCTCTGTTTATTCTGAGACTACCTACTTTTCTATTAATAAAAATCTGTAAAATAATCTGTTTTTTGCTATGAATGTGTAGTCTTTAACTATACATTTTTAACTCTTTCATTTTATAGTATTTCTTCCACATATATGGAGAGCTTAATTCACATTAAAGAAGGGAATAAATTCTGTGAATGTAGGTACATAGGATCATCCAAAATTAATTTTCATGTTTCTTGGTTTCCATGCCTACCAAGTATTTTCCACTTTTCTGAACTTCTTGCTTACTCAACAGCACCTAAAATGGCATATTTAAAAGTTTTAAATCAATTCAGCATGTTGTAGTTTTACATCAGTGATACATTTCTGAGGCTCAAAATTCAAAAGGCACAAAAGAATGTACAATAAAAAGTAACTTTCCCTTCAATCTATGTCCCTCAGCTGCACAACTCCCTTACCTGAGTTAATCAAAGTATAGAGTTGATAAGTAGAGAAATATTTATACATATATAAGCAAATAAGTACATAGAACCTCCCAACACCTTTTTTTTAAAACAAAGATATTAATATATCTATTAGCATCTTGCTTTATTCACTTATCGCTATAGCTCGGAAATTATTCAATTACATAAAGAACTTTTTTAGGAATATTTAGCATGATGTGAATGTAACTTAATGGACTGATATTTTCATGCTAATAGAAATATATTTAGATATTTATATTTTATGCTAAATAGAATAAAATATATTTTATGCTAAATAGAAATAATATAACCAGTTTGCAGTCATTTGTTTTTATAAACATTATTTCATGTATGTGTGAGTATATTAGTCAGAAAAATTCTTAAAGTTGTTGGTCCCGAGGTGTTTGCAGATGTAATTTTCGTAGATTTGCCAAATTATTTTCTCCATAGAGATTGTATAACGTTGCCATTTTTACAGAAAAATGTGAAAGCACTTGTTTTCTCTACATTCTCACTAACAAAGTACATTATATCCATTTTTAACTTCTCCACTATCATATTTGAAAATTGTATCTCAGTCAAATATCATTTTATATGACTGGAATTGTAAATTAATTTGAGCATTTTTTCAGGTGTTTAAGAGTCATTTATATTTTTCTTCCCTGGGCAAAATCTCCTGTGCCCTTTTTTCTGTTGGGTGGTTGTTTCTGACTTTATCGATTTGTAGTAGTTATTTCTGTATTAGGAAAACTATGAGCTATAATTTATTCCAGTTTAAAGTCTGTTAGCTTTGCTTTATAGTGATTTTAACCATGCAGATTACTTTTTAATTTTTATGTAATACATTGTTATTAATCTTTCCTCATGGCTTCTGGATTTTGTGTCACAATTGCACCTTCCCCACTCCAAATTTATAAATAAGCAAAACTCTTTTCTATTGCTTCTTATAGTTTCATCTTTTGCATTAAACATTTGATGCTTTGATCCGTCTGAAGTTGTACCTTCATGTAAAGTGTGGATCCAATTCCATTTTTCTTCCCCAAGTGGCCACCAAGCACTATTTACTAAATAATTTATCTCTGTTCGCATTGATTTGTTTCACCTTTGTCATATTCTAAATCCATGGGTTTTTTTTTTTATGTTTCTATATTTTTTATATATTCCTTTTGTCCACTAGTGTAGCAGAATCATAGGACTTTATTTACGGAAACTTAAAATATACTTTAATATCTTGGAGAGAGAAGCTATCTCTCATGCCCCCTTCACCCCCACCATAATGCTCTTTTTTTTTTTTTCCCAGAGTTTTCCAATGTTCATTTCTTGTATGAAATTTAGAATCAGCTTTGTGGCATTTTTATTGGGATTACATTAAATTTGAATTAACCTAGGGTGTGTTGGCATCATATTGTGCCACTTTACATTGAAAATGTTGTATCCAAGGTGTCAGTGCCCATAGTGAAATTGTTCTTCAGTGTGCGTTAGGAGTAAGGGTAGCCAATCCCCCTCTCCCGACTCCACCCAGCAAGCCCTTTTCACCTGTTTATGATTGTGTTAATCCCATATTTCTAAATTAGCAACTTTCATTGGTGCTTGTAATGTTTCCACTTTACCATTACCTATTAATTTCTCACTGAGGAAGGAGGTTTAGCTCTCCCTGCTCCCCACCCCCCGCCAACACACATACAGGCAGCTTTCCCCCCACCTTCCCCATCCTTCCAATCAAATTATATCCTAATTTTGGTTCCATCAACATCCAGGGTTTACAATATTTTGACCATGTAAATGCCATTCAAAACTGAGCCATGCAGTAAATTATGATTATTTTCCCTTCCTTCACAACTGTTATGTTTTCCCTGAAGCTAACATTTGCCTTGTTTATGGTTTGTTTGCTTCATTTTTATGTTTTTATTACTAATTCAGCCCAAACTCTCTGCCAGTTATCTGAAGCTCTTCTCAAGATATTCAAATGCTTGTTATTTTTTAAAATTTCATCCTCCTACAGCAGGCTATCTCAGCGCCTGTGGCTTGTTCTGTTCTGCTGTTTTACTCCCTCCATTTGGTGCACAGCTGTCACCTTGGGATCTTCCTTTACCATCAACCCAGGGTTCTCCGTGCTTCTCTCCTGAGTCACTGCTCCCGTGGCCTCTGACTTTCTTTATCTTGTTTTTTTTGCCTTGTCTTGGAGGGATACTTCAGCAGCTTCCTAAGGAAGTGTGTCCGGGAGATCAATATGCGAAGTCCTTACATAGTCAACCCTTAGCCTAGTTATTGATTTGACTAGAAATGACTTCCTTCCAATGGAAGGCATTGTTCTGTTATATCCCAGCACCCAACGTTGCTTTTGAGAAAACTAAAGCCATTCTAATGACCTGCTTATGACCTGCTCTCCTACTCCCTGCCCAGACTTGTTGGATGTTATCAATGTCTCATAATTCTAAAAATTTACAACTGCCTACCCTAACGTGATTCACTTTTTCTCCATTTCAGTTGGACACGGGGTGCGATATTTCGTTCTGGCAATACATGCCCTTTGCTTTCAGGAAATTTTCTTGAACTCTTTTGCTGATAATTCCTTCCCTTCAGTTTCTCAGCTTTCCTTTGTGGGAACTTTATTATTTGTTTGTTGGAACTGCTGGATTGCTGGCTACTCCTATTTTTGTTATTTTCCGGATCTTTGGTTTTTTTGGTTCTGCTTTTCAAGAGATTTCCTCAGCTTCATCTTCTAACCCTTCTACTGAATTTTAATACATACCACCATATTTTTAATTTCCAAGGGCTCTTTCTTGTTTTTGGAATGTTCCTTTTGTTCACAGTTTTATAATGTGTTCTCTTCTTTCTCTGGGGATGTTAATAATAGTTTTGTTTTGTTTTTTAATTTGTCCTCACCCCTGAGTAGTCCATTTCCTCTAAATTGTTGTGTTCTGCTTGTCTTTTTTTTTTAATATATATTTGGGTTTATTGTGTGTAAATCATGATTCCCAAAAACAGTTAGATTATGAGGTTTTTCTTAGTTTTTATTGAAATATAGTCGATTAACAATGATGTGTTAGTTTCAGGTGTATAGTAAAGTGATTCAGTTATACATACATACGTATACATATTCTTTTTTAGATTCTTTTCCATTATAGGTTATTATAAGATATCGAGTATAGTTCCCTGTGCTATACAGTAGATCCTTGTTGGTTATCTAGTTTGTATATAGTAGTGTGTATATTTTAATCCTACACTCCTAATTTATCCCTCTCCCCCTTTGATAACCATTAGTTTGTTTTCTATGTCTATGAGTCTATTTCTGTTTTGCATATAAGTTCATTTTTATCCATTTTTAAGATTCCACATGTAAGTGATATCATATGGTATTGGTCTTGATCTTATCTCTTGTGTGTGATGCATTCCCCAGATATCTGAATCTAGTGAGAAATGTTGAGACTTAGACTAAGACAAGTCTAGTAGGAAGGGGGTTGACTAGAGAGCAATTAAGGAAAAGGATATATTGAAGTTGATCACTGATTAAAGCAGGGAAGGTAAAGAAAGAGGTGGTGATTCCCTGGTTTTGGGATTTACCAAGATCAGAAACACACAATAAGAACAACAGCTTTAGGAGGAAACTGTTTAGTGTGGGAAATACTGGGTTTGAGTTTTCTGTGGCACATGGCTTTTTTTTTTACCTGGTAAAAATATAACCAATCCTGTGTGTGGTATTTTCACATAATTCCCTGCCAGTGCAAAGTGCACATCCCCTAAATCCCTCCCCTTGAGTCCAGAACTACAGACAGTGTGCACCCAGCCCCATGCCCAGCCTGAAGATGCAGAGGCAGGCAGTCAGTAAACTCTGAGCCTTACAGAATGCCACCGACTGTAGTTAGAATGTGAGGATAGAGCAGTGAAAACAGCATAGGATCTGACCCTGAGCTTCTATTGCCAGTGGAACTCTGGTCCCATAGTGTTGGTAAAAGAGAAGTTTGTACATATCACTGTGAACTACCAGAGGAGGAGAATTAGAGATAATTCCATGGGTTGGTAACTTTTGGGTCTTTTGTTGTGAATAGTGAATAGTTTATCAAAATGCAGTGAAGATCCAGGAGGATCATGGAGTGGAAGTATGGAAGGGTTTAATGTGTGGGGGCAGGGGATGGGGTGGGGAGAGGAGGGCAAGAAGAGGTTCTCCGCTGCAAGAGACGGGCACTGGAGGTGACAGATTTCTCTCAGTGGAGTAGCCCAGATGAATACTTAGCCGTCTCTCCCGGCCTAATGCACAGCAAACTCCTCACGATGCATGAGAAGAATAAATGAGGACATTGAGATGTCCCTGTGGAGGCCAGTTGTCTCACCCTCTCTGTACTGAGCAGTCAGGCTTCCTAGGTGGCGCAGTGGTTAAGAATCTGCCTGCCAATGTACTGAGCAGTAACATTCCCGATGATGGCACAGGTTAGTCCCCATGTGGCTGAATGTGTAATATTTTTGAGTGGCCAATTAATTCTGTTAATCACATTAGTGACAATTAGCAAGATACTCCTCTGAATAGGGGGCTGTGGTCAAGAGGCTCTTACACAGTTGCATTTGCTGAAAAATAAGTCCCCTCTCTGCAGAGCCTGTTACTTTCTGCTAACAGGGGACACGAGATTTAGCCCAAAAGAACGCACTCCTTCACCCTCTCTCCAGCCACCACTGACTCTTGGAAAAGGAGAGACAATCTGATACGTGATGAATATTGCTCAGATTTCATGGAAGATTAGGAGAAGGAACCTTGATGCGTTGCGTGTCCTGTTGGGCGCTTTGGGACATTTCACTGGAAGGCAGTGACGCGTGGGGATCTCACGTTAGACATCGAGCTTGGAATCTTCCTGCATTGAACCTTGGCTCTGGAATTTAAGAGCTGTAGAACCTCAGCAAACTTTTGTTTTGTGTTTTCTTCTGTGTTTTTTTTTCATCTCTGTGCCTCACTTTCCACATCTGTGAAATGAGGCTTGCAATAGCACCCACGTCATAGGGTTGTTGTGAAAATTAAATGTCAAAGATGATGCCTGGCGCATAGCTGACGCTCAAGCACCATTTTCATTATTCAGGAATCTATTGGGAGAATCAGAATCTCTGGAGCAGCAGGCCACACTAGTGGTGGACTTCACAGTGACGAGCCAGACCCAAATCTAGTTCTTTAGTTGTGGTCCCTGCCTTGTTTCAGACATCAGTAAAGAAGAAGCCATTATCTGTGAAGTCCAAGCACGGTACCCTGTGTAGTAAAGGTGTGTTGATCTGTCTCCTTCCCTCACTGGACTGTGATGCAGTGAAATCGGAGAGCACATCTGTCTTGTCCCCTGATGTACCCCTAGTACCTAGCATGGTGCCCAGGCCATGGGCAGTGATCAGACTTGTTGGATGAATGAAGAGACGGAAAGAGAACCGAACTTGGCAGCAAAGTCTGTTTTCGGTCCTGAATTTGTTCCTTATGAACGGGGCAAGTTGGTTAAGCTGAAGCTTACTTTCATTAGTATCATAGTGAAGATGATTATTCCTAGTTCAGTTGAAAAAAAGATGGCACATAAAAGTGTACTAATTAGAGTAGCTACACATAAGCTCCTTTATTAACTGATTTATTTTATTTTGAATGAAAATGAATACTCAGAGCTAGCATTTAATATATTATAATTATTACTACAATTATTATTATCATTTTACCCTTGTAAATACATAATCACATATAAATATAAATTTACCTTATGAAAAATTAGAACAGATTAGATAATACCGAGTCTACTTCAACCTGTGGCCCTCCCCCGCTGCTTCATAGGTACCCTGCTTATCAGTGTGAAAGGCTTCATCCAGTGCTTTTCATTCTTATATATGTATCTGTAAAACCTATGGACATGTTTGAGTTTTTTTTAACTTAAGATATTTGATTATATTCTAGAATTTACTTTTTTCCCATTTATCTCTACTTCTTGGAGAATATTCCACATAAGGGATAAACCATAGTTATTTGGTTAATTAGTCCATCAATAGACATTTTGGTTGTCTATACAGTTTTGCCATTACCAAAATAAATTCTTTAATCACCCTCCCCTAACCTGCTTCTTGGGGCACAGGGCATTTCCCTTGGGCACCTGTATAGAGGTATTATTTTAGATTTTGCTAGGTCTTACCATACTGCTCTCCTAGGTGGCTCTACCAGTTAGTGGTTCCATCAGTGGTATAAAAGAGTGTCTTTTCCTCCTATCTTTATCAACACTTGAACTTACAGGAATATTTTCATTTCTGCCAATCTGTTAGCCCAAAAATGGTGTCATATCTGCCCAGCTAATAGGGAGATTGAGCACCAGGTTATGGGCTGTGATAGATGCTCTGTGCATGTCCTCATTTCAACTTGAGACAACCAGTGAGTGAACTGTTACTGCCATCATTTTGCTGCTGCGTCGCCAGAGGCCCATAAGAGTCACAACATCCTCAAAACCCATGAGGTTAATAATGGTAAAGTGTCCACACACAGAAGTGCAGTGTCTCCTAACAGGTGTGCGGAGGCAGAGTATAGGAGGGGAAAGTAGAATACACATCATGGATAAGAATATTGGAGCTGGATAGCCTTAGGTTCGTACCTTGAGTTCCCACATTGCCAGCTGTCTGCTGATGGGTGAGTCATCTAATCTCTTGGGAAAATCAAGTTTTGACTTCTGTGAAATCAGAGTAAGATTTATCTCATGGGATTGCTAAAAGGATGAAAGATCACATTTAGGGCATAGGCAGCTTTTGGAGCTTTAGCTGCTCTTTTGCTTTGAAAAAGAAAAATCTGCCTGGCCTGTGGGAAGCTGCTGCGTATGAAATGGATGAATGTTGACATGCTGGGGTTCCTGCCCCCACCAGAGCTCTCGGGCTTCTGGCTCGTGGGGCATTTGTTTTTGCCTTAAGCCCAGTCCAGGAAGTTGTTCTTTCCTCTGAGGGAGATTGTGAGCAGTAACCAGATTGGCCCGTCTTAGTAAGTCCTCATAGTCTTCTATTGAAAGACAGGGTAGGTATCCATATGCCCAGTTTATAGATGGGGTCACTAAGACTTAGGGTGCTGGAGTGACTTCTGACAGTCCTTGATGTCTTCACAGGGCCCCTGATCTGCTCCAGCTACTCCTGGTGGCCTTGGAGTGGGCACTGGGTCTTCAGCTCCCAGCACTTTCTGAATCAAGCCTACTTTAAAACTTGCCCTGCGTGGGGACCCCAAAGAGGTGCCCTCGGTCTCGTTATGCAGGGCACCATCACTGCCAGGACCTTTCCCAGGCATCTCTACTAGTCCCATCAGCCCCTCACTCTCTGGTACCTTTTGCAGGCCGTGAGCCCTTTTTCTCCCCCAGAGCTTAGCACTTATGGTAGTTGCCAAAGCAGCTACGTTTTTATTGAGTGCTTATTATGTGCCAGGGACTTTGAAAATAGCTCCTTATTTACTAGCTGTGTGACTGGGGCAGGTTCATCAACCATCTTTTTGTTCTGTTTTCTCATCTGCACGGTGAGGATTGACAGCAGGGCTCGCCGCACACGGGTAGCAGGAAGATTCAGTGAGAGGGCGCACATGAGGTATTTGGCACTAGGTGCACCATGAGTGCTCAACAAGTGCTCACCACAGTTAATATACCCCTTCCACCCCCACGTCACCTTATGTTGTAGGCACAACGATTAGCCCCATTTTACAGAGGTAGCAATTGAGGCAAATGGCACATTGCAGTTGATCACATGGCAGCCAGTAAGTAGAGAAACAGGCATGTACACCAGGTGCAGAGGGTAAACACCTGTGGGGTGAGGACAAGCATGTCCCTTGGCATCTAAGTAGCTGGTGATAATGTTGATTAAGTGACCAGAGGTGTTTGGGTGTGGTCTCCATCACTGCAGTTCTGTATCTTGTCCTTGATGTCTTTGTTATCCAAGATGCTGTCCTTGTGGAAATCCGCACACATGCTCTGCTGGTATCTGTTTGCCAGGGACCCTGAAGAACTCTCAGGGCCAGACATGGGTGTGGTGAAAGCTCCCAAGGAGGGGGTAGTAAGGGCAGGGCAGGCTTAACGACTAGAAGTTCAAGCAAATAGAGCATGCCTGACTTTCACCCTGACCCTTACCATCACTGGCCTGCAGGGAGGAAATGCAGACCCCTGTCTACCCACCTGCTGTTTCCCAGGTGGGTCTAGCCCACCCTCTCCTGACCTGTTTCCCCACTCAGGTGACCTTGCTTTCCCTCCATGTGGGTCTCTGTGGAAACTGCTGATGTGGTCAGAGAGGGCAGCCAGCTAAACAGAGTGTTCACAGGGATGGCAGCATGGATGAGAAGATGGACAGGCTTCCAGCATTTGTTCAGCAGGAGAAGAAGGCAGCTGATGCTCGTGGGACATCTCAGTGCCACGCCCCGTTCACCTTCACCAGTTCACCTGCACAACAGCCATCACCTCAAGGCTGAGGGAGGCCACACGCCCACCCACGTGTAGGCGGGGAAGCTGGGACAGTGAAAGCAAACACACAGAGCATTCTCCACGACCCAGAGACTATTTGGGCACCTTAGACATATATGCAGTAAGGCATTTAATCCTCACAGCAACCCCTCAAGGTGGGTGCTATTATAATCACCCCCATTTTACAGGTGAGGAAACTGAGGCACTAAAAGGTACCTTGCCCAAGGTGACATAGCAATAAAGGCAGAGCCAGGATATCAACCAGAGTCCATTCTCTTAACCGTCATGCTCACTTATCGATACAGGCAAGTGCACATCCAAAGCCAAACTTACCACCCTTCATGTCCCAGCCCCCAACCTCTGCTGTTTCCAGGTAGACTGACTGACAGGCATCATGGTGCCATCACCACTCTCTTCAGAGAGGAGAGCCAGACCCTCTAGAGGGACACCCGCTGACGGGCCCGGGGCTGAGAGCCGACAATACCTTTTTTGATTGCCCAGTTCTGCAAAGGAGCACTGAGTTTGTGGAACAAGCCAGCCCGAATTCCTCTGCTTGATTTTCTGGAATCAAATTAGGCTGGTGAATAGGCCAGTGGCGTTTTTCATCAATTTCTCAGCCTTCCCTTGGAACTGAGCCTGATTTCCTTGGCCTCCCGCAACGCTGCCTGCTGTTTACTGAGCAGACCGGCTCCCAGAACCAGGCTCACTTTAGCAATGCAGCAGGGCAGCGTGGTGAGGGAAGATTACAGGTATTAGAGGCCATTTAGGATCATTTAGAATCGAGCTGTTTTCTGAGCAGGCAATTAATCCAGTTGCATTAAAGGAGCTGCTGGAGCTCCCGCGCCTCTCCCTGCGTTAAGAGGGGAACTGGGGAGGCTTCTGTTCAATGACTTTCGTAGCTGGCTCTGGAACTTAATGGGGCATCATTTGGGGTGTGGGTATAGTTCTGGGGGCCTCTGCCTCCAGATCCATAGGTCTGCTTTGGGAAGGAGGAGAAGTCAGTGTTGAAAGATTGGATTTGTACCTGAAGCCCATGGCTGGCCATGCTCAAACACCTCCCAGGGTCTCAGGACAGAACTGCGGGGGCAGCGGTGGGGGAGGCTGGTCTCAGGTCTGGGGAGATGGTCGGGGCTCAAAGCAGCAAATACTTGTCCTCAGGACCTTCTCCTTTATTTAAGATGTAACTGGCCTCAGCAGGGTGTCTCCCTTTTATAGAAGGATGTGAATGGATGCCTGAATGGCTAGAGTTCTTCTATTCACTGAAAGCCTACTATGTGCTGAGCACTTGTGCACCCATTATATCGGCCTTAAAAACAATCCTATGAGAATAAAGACGCAGATGTAGAGAAGAGACTTGAGGACACAGCGGCGGGGAGGAGAAACTGGGACAAAGTGAAAGAGTAGTATTGACATTTATACACTACCGAATGTAAAATAGATGGCTAGTGGGAGGCAACTGCATAACACAGGGAGATCAGCTCGATGATTGGTGATGACCTAGAGGAGTGGAATAGGGAGGGTGGGAGGGAGGCTCAAGAGGGAGGGGATATGGGGATATATGTATAAATACAGCTGATTGGCTTTGTTGTACAGTGGAAACTGGCACAACAGTGTAAAGCTATTATATTCCAATAAAGATGGAAAGAAAAAAGAATCCTATGAGATAGGAACTACACACATGGAAGCTGAGGCTCAAAGAACTTAAGGAACTTGGGACTTGAACCCATGAGCCCATAGTGGCTGACCGCATACCCCAACTTCCTGCATGGCTCTGACGCAGGAGGTCTCCATTCCCATCCCAAGCATGAGACAGACAAAGGGTCATATAGCATGGTCTTCTCTCTTCCCCACAGCCTTTCTTATTCCCAAACGAAATTATATACCCTATAACTCCATCACCACTTACCATACTGCAGTGAAATTGTTAGTTTGGGCATCTGTTTGTCTCACCAGGCTCCCATGAGGACAAGGGCCCTGTCATCCTTTTCTTTCCGGCTCCAGCATCAGGCAGACAGACAAAAGCACTACTACTCAGATAACACGTGCTTGGCTGAGTCTCTCCCCTTTTCAGTTTACCTTTCAGTAAAATGAGAGGGCTGTACTGCGTGCTGAGGGATGGGGGCCCCTCCCTCTCTGATGTGCTGTGAAGATATGTGTCTGCAGGGCTTTTGGAGGACCGGCAACATCTACCCAAAGATGGTCTCCTTAGAGTGAGCGTGTACCCCTCTGGGACACCGGGAATCCTTGCCCTGCCTTTAATCTCTTACATGTGGCATTATTCTTGAGCATCTACCCAAAGTCTGGATTCCACTAATGACCACTTGCTCTCATGTTTTGGCTACATTCCAGAATGAAAGTGTCAGGAGCTGGAATCAAGAGGGCCTCGTAGCCAGGAGGCATTCAATACATATTTGCTCAATGAGTCCCTGAGAATAGCTGTTGACTTTCTTATGAACGTTCCCTGTGGTGAGCCAGGCACATCTGCTGTCCCAAAGGAGAAACCATAGTCAATAAGAAGGGAATGAATTTACAGATGCCTCACTTCTGTTTCAATTGCCGGTGAAGCTTTTCTTTTGACTGTTCATAATCCCTTTTAACAAAGTAGACTGCCCTTTGTCCACCATCCCACCCTCCGAAAATTTTCAATTTTCCATGATCTTTGTTCTGTTCTTCTGAATATAAAAGAAGGTACACTCATTGCAAAATGCCAACATTTCAGAACATCTCAGCCTAGCTTAAACAGAGAAAGTTTTATCCCTGAAGAAAACCTCTGTTGACACTTCAACATCTATTAACGTCTCCTTAACTTTCAGATTTTCAGTTGCCAACTTTCCTAGATTCCAGAAAAGATACGTTGAAACCAAAAGTGGATGGAATCTGTATGCCACCAACCAGGGGGCAGTAGGAGTTATATACTTGGTCTTAGCTCTTAAGTTGTTTGCTGCTCTATCAAGCATTCTTTATGTTTTGTGTCAAGTTTAAAGGTGTGGGACACTGAGCCAGGCACTGTGTCTTAGAGAAAATTCTAGGGCCGTGTTTCTCAAAGTGTGTTCCAGGGAATCACTGGTATCAAATTTATCTTGTAAATTGTGTTCTTTTTTTTGTTCTTAAAAAGCAAGTGCTGAACTCTGCCCTGGGTCTACCAAGTCAGAAGCCGTGCTTGTGGATGCATGGCTTGTGTTACTGCTAACTAGAATGCCTGAATCCCACCCTCTAGTCCCCTTTCATTTGGCCTCAGCTGACAGCTTGAGGTGATGATTGGATAGGTCAATGGGTCAGAAAAAAGCCTTGGTTCAGAGAAGCCTTGATCCGCAGGGAAAGCATAGGCATTCTCAGAAACATGAGGGGGAATACCAGATAGGTAACACGGAACTCAGGGGCTTCTATTTTCCTTTCCCAAATGATCCTTGTTAATTCCTCTTCTTCCTACTAGCCTGATCCCCAAGTCGTCTCCTCTTCAAAGTCTTCTGTAAGATCTCCAGGCTAAGGTAACTGCTCTGTCTCCAGTGCTCACACAGTAGTTTATACATCACTCAAATATAGCACTTAACATATTATGTTGTGATTGTCTGTCTGGCTCTCCCACGATGCTCTTTGTTCCTCAGGGATGGGTGCCATGTGGTCCAGTGCCTGGCTTCCAGCAGGTATCAGTAACTGAGGAGTGAATGGCTGGGTTAGTTAAAGAGGGTTCATAGGAGTTCACAGGTTGGTCCCCACACTCCATAAAAGAAGGTTATCCTAGAAGGTGTGGTCTCCCTCCAGAATTATCAGTGAACCAGTTTCTCATTGGCTCTGTGGAAACTGCCTTATCAGCCTACATACAAGACCTTTCTTTTCCTGAGATAGATGCAATCAATTAGTGGCTAGAAGCAAATAGCAAGTTCATAGCCTTATAAACCCATCCAGAATCAACATAGCTCAATCTGGCAAACAGGCTTGATGGGCTTCTGGACAGTGAAGGCTTTTGGCAACGTGCTCAGGCCAATAGCTCGTAAAGAAACGGAGGGACGACAAAGTGCAGAGCTGGGGGTTGGAGGAGAAGAGCTAAATAAACGCATTTCACAAGTAGCCCAGGTACTAATGTTTCAGTAAAAAGCCTGTTCCTTGCCCAGGTGGCAAACCCATCAAGTCATCTTTTGGTTCTAACAAGTTGCTCAGAAGTAAAGGTAATGTCTATAAGATTGTAAAATTTACTTAGAGCTGGGCATCCAGAGGATGCTTCCAAACCTGATGGTAACTGCTGTCAACAATAGGCCCCTCTTTCTCCCATCCTCCCCTCCATGGTGTGGCCATTCTTGGCTCAGAGGCATCAGGCAGCTCATGAGACGTTGGCCGTCTTGGAGCACCCTCACCTGTGCTATTCACTGAGGCTTTTAACCCTTGGGATGCCCTTCTTACCTTGGCCAAACAGATCCTTCGACTGACATTCTTTTGGGGGGGGTCTCCCCTTCTTCTTCTGAATTCAGCAGTTATATCTCACCAGCCTTTACTGAGGACCTATAAAGTGCTGTACACTGTGCTGGCTACTGTCTGACGTCATCGTATAGATGAGGAAACTGGATCAGGGTTATGCACTGAAACTGGAGCAAGTAAATTTAAAATAAAAAAGGTCAGTTCTGTTTCACACAGAGGGCTATAAACTTATCTAAACTTCTTTCTACCACAGGTAGGCCTGGCAGGAAACATAAAAGGATTCAAAAAGAAAGTTGTGACAAACTGATGAGTGACAGCATCATAAATGGAGAGTGGCCGGGTTTTATGAGAAAAAAAAAATAGGGCACAAAGCTGACAGGTGAGATGCACTTTCTAAGAGCAAGACCCAAATGTTTAAAAAAATAAGACTATCTCAGAAAAGTTTAGGATAGACGGCCACAGTTCTGTACTGTTGAAGTGGAGACATCTAAGACTGTATAACGTTAAAATGCAGTTGATTTTGTGTTCATTTTTTTAGGCATTTAAAACTATGTTCCTAGAGGAATAAGATAATAAACGCTTTTCAGAATTTGCACATAATTGTAATAAGGGCTATTTGTAGCATTGGTCATCATGAGGGTGAAACTTGGGGTCATATGTAACAAAGATATGATCCATCTGAGACCCAGAGCCGAGAAATCCAGGTCAAGGGCATCAAAAAATTCCCTTAGCTCCAGGCAAGTGAATTTGAGTGTAAGAGCTCTTGTCTTTGAGACAAAATATTTCATCATTTATTTGTTCATTCATCTAACACTTGATGGGTATCTACTATATGCAGGCACTGTGAGAGGTGTTGGGCATAGACTTGTGAACATAAATGAAGACAACATGATGCTATTAGAATGTATCCAGTAGGGTTAGTTGGCTTGTTTAAGGTCTATGAAGGCTACCCAAATAAATGAAGCTGAGTTCTGAAGGGTGAGTAGGCATTAAAAGGCAAAATGCAAGAGAACGATATTCTAAACAAGGATCTAAATATACAAAGGCTCCAAGGCTGGAAGAAGCGTGACACATTTCAGTGACAGTAAGAAGACTGGTTTGAGTAATAGTTCAAAAGCAGGGGAGCAGCAGGGCCAGCTCATGGGCCTTCTAGACCTTGTTAAAGATTTTGTCTCTAGCTTAAGAGTGGTGGTAAACTACTGAAGGGTTTCAAGCAAGAGAGTGACATAGCTTTGCATTTTTAAATGTGCTATATTCTACTAGCTAGAACTTGGAATTCATTTTTCCATAGAAATAACAGTAAATGGTAGTTCTGTGAAGCCAGAATAATGCTATTAGCACAATGTATCCAGCTAAACAACCTATTGAAAAGCTGGCCTAGGTTGCCAACTACCATTTATAACTTGGTTTCTATAAGAAAATGCATTCCAAATTCTAGGCAACCTTATTACAAATGACATTTTGGGGGACAGCCTATAATCTACTTAGACTTGTGAAAAGCCTCCAACATTTTCCATATCAAAGGTTGTTAAGAAAGTTAAGTAACACACTTCTGATTTTGAGACGGCAAGGTAAAGATCCTTCTGCCCCTGCTCTCAGAAATTACTCCTCCATTTAAAAAAAAAAAATCAGAAGGAAAGGAAATGGAAGCGCTATGGTAAAACTAAGAAGAATATATATGCTGGACAATAACTATGAGGACAGGCTGTAGCGTACTGATCAAGGATGTGGTCAGATACTAGGAGAAGAGATCTGTGGCTACAGACTTCAGACAGTGTCAGCAGGACGGCTTATGAGATTGGTAGTGTCCGCTAAGGGGCAAAACCAATAATCTCTTTGATGTCAATGCCAGGAATAGAATACATAAGGGGTAGGATAATCCCTGGATATAATTTGGCACCATAGAGAAGCAATGACAGAATGATTTCATAAAAATCCAGGGAGGCAGGGTGTTAGTGCATCAGGGTAGAAGAGACTGAACCTTGTGACACTGACCTTTGCTGGGTAAAATAACTAATGTACACACCCAGTGCTGCACGGTAAGGGATTTTACTGTGAACTGGAGAGAATTCCTGCTAGCTTAGAACATAGCTCTGCCCCGCTTCTTAGAAAATCTTCTACAAATAGCTAATGCATGTAAAAGTCAACTCAATCAAAGACTGGTAATAATGCTTATTTAAAAAGGAACCAGTACAGTTCTACATAAAGATAGTAGAGTAAAATTGAGGAAAGGAATGGGGAGAAGGCAAGTAAACACACACACACACACACACACACGCACACACACACACACAAGCACTACTAGAAACTATTACCACAAATACAATGAAAATTGTCCAAATGTATCACCATTAATTTAAAAAGAAAATTAAGCAACTACCTCTTTATACCTAAACTCAGCACAAAGGAAGATCAAACAGGAGATAAAAAATGATTGTGTTTATAACAGCAAAATAAAACCATCACAGAAATGAAGGAGCCATATCTGAAGCATTAAAAAGGAGAAGGGACGGTCCCAAAAATATTTAAGAGCATGAACAGCAGTGGGGAAAATGAAATGGAAGTCAACAAAACATTAAAAAGCATTAAGACGAGAACAGTAATCATGGAAAACAAAGGAGATCCAATATGCACCTATTTGGTGACACCAAAGGGGAAAAATGAAGAAATATAACAGAAAAAAAAAATCAAAGATAAAAAACAAGAATATGGGGACTTCCCTGGTGGTCCAGTGGTTAAGACTCTGCGCTTCCAGTGCTGGGGGCCTGGGTTCAATCCCTGGTCAGGGACCTAGAATCCCACATGCTGCATGGCGTGGCCAAAAAATAAAAATTAAAAACAATCACAACAAAAAAAAAAGCAAACAAACATAAGAATATGCTCTAGAAATTAAAGGAAACTTAAACCTAGAGAATGAAAGATCACACTGTGTTCTAGGAAAACATCATCCAGAATATTCAAAACAAAGATCATAGCAAAATTGAGGGACTTAAAATCTAAACAAAGAGTCATTTGTTGTTACAAGGAAATATATCAAGTGGCCTATAAGGAAAAAGAGAAGGCTTTACCATAGAAACAGTAAATGCTAAATGACAGTAGGATAATATCTTTAAATGTTTCAGAGAAACAATTTGACCCTCAAAATCTATACCCAGCCAATCTCCCATTCACACATAAATACAGGAGACAGACATGATCAAACACACAACAATACCAGGAGCACAGTCCCCATTAACATTTCTTGTTAAATTATTAGAAGATGAACTTCAGCAGGTAAATGAATTCAATGTTCTCTGCCTAGCCTTTTTTGATGTAATTTCTCCAATCAAAAAAAAAAAAAACCCATAACTCTTAAAATTAAAATTACAGAAATGGAAATGTAGAAATCACCCAACTGACTTCCACTATGGACAATATTGAAAGTAAGGTATTCCAAAAAGATCCTCCTGTAGCAATTGCCTGTTTGGTGGAAAATCACAAGTGTGGTTTTAAGTGAATAGGTATGCTGTGTAATTAAAGGGAGCATTCAGGGACAAAAGTGAAAAGTGAGCCCAGAACGGAGTAGCAAGCAAATGTCAAACACTGCCTATGCTGGGGGAGTTTCCCAGCAAAAAGGACCTAGATTCTGAGTTTTAATACCCTTAAAGAGAGTTAGAAGTAAGACCCTACCCTCAATAAAGCTCACACATTAGAAATGGGTTATCTTCAGTGAACAACTGAATAGAGGGAAAAAATATTTAAAGCATTTAAAGGAATAAAAGATGGCATAATGGCTCAAGAAAGCACCAAATGTTGATGAGGCATATTATAAAAAGCATCAAATATAATTTAGATATGAAATTACAAACTCAGTGGACATGTTATGGAGGAAATGAGACATACATGAGAAGAGAATTAATGATGTGGAATGTGGAAATTAATAAACTACCCAAAATGTACTCAGAAAGACAAAAAAAACAAAAAACAAAAAAGGCAAACATGAAAGAGGAGAGAAGAGACATGAAACAAGCCTGACAGAGTCTTATGGTTATATTCTGTAAGTGGAGTCTGGGGAAGGAGGTAGTAGTCAATGAGATATGGCTAAGGGCTTTCTAGAACCTATAAAAGACAATTCAGTTTCAAGATGCATAGTTAGTCCTAAGCTGGATAGATTAAATAAATTTTTTAAAAAAGAAAGAAAAAGACTTAGAAAATTTCAGAGCACCAAAAAAGTCTTCAAAGAAGGCTGGAAAAATATACAGATCACCTTATCATGCAGTGATCAATCCAAAGCAATTTTTCAACAACAGCAGTGGAAACCAGTGAAACATCTGCAAAATGAAGAGGGAGGGAGAAAAAAGTAAACGGTAAATTGAATACATAGTTGAAGATATGGATGAAAGAAAGGTATTCTGATAAATAAAAACCAAGAATTGGCTGCCAATAAAATCTCACTGTAGGAAAGTCAAAAGGTTTTGGTTCAAGAAAAAGAACATCGATCTGCCATAGAAGAAAGGCCTAAATGCAAAAAAGAAAGGTGAGCTGAGAAATTACAGACAAAATGGGAAATTGGAATTAACATCGACTATATGAAAAAATAATGCTTGATTTGGGGGGGGTGTGTATAAAACATGAGAGAACTAAATTATTGGACAGTAATAGTATATAAAGTGGGAGGGAGTTGATTGATATCAAGTGCTCTGATATCTTTGGATTTTGGGGGAAGTTGAGGTACTGATAATATTTGACTTTAAATGAAATATGCATAATAAAATCTGAAGTAAAAGATACGGTAGAGAGAAACAGGAGAGAGAAAATTGAACTAAAGAGAGTATAAAAAATTGTTGAAAAATTGCAGGACAAAGTAAAAATACAAGATAAGATGAAGAACTAATACCAGAAAAAAAAAAAAAAAGAACTAATACCAGGTTTATCAGTAACCATAATACATGTCTCTGTTGTACTAAACTCACCAATTAAGAGAGACATTGTCAGATTAAGTAGTTTAAAAAGAAAAGAAAAAGCTACACGCTTGAAAATGACACTGGTGATGTAGTATTTGAATTTTCCCCAATACCCTCATACGAACGGACAAAGAAACTCAAATAGCAAAACAAAAACCCATGGATAATATCTACAAAATACCTAGGTGACAAGCTCTCCTCATGAATTACAAATCGTGAGTGGAGAAGGTCAAAGCACTGACAGCCAGGATGGCCAACGCTGGGATTTGAATAAAATCTCTGGCCTTTAGAAGAAAAATAAATCCTTGTGCTTTCAGGTAAAACAGACTGAATCACGTATAAAGGAAAGATCAGATTATTATCAGGCTGACAGCTACAAGACCTGCATCATATCAGAACTGTGCAGGAGGAAGGAAAGGAAAGCAAGGAGGCATCCTATGAACTTTAGGATCAAAAAGAGCCAACAGTTACCACTGGAAAGCTTGACAATCAAACTGAGAACAGTAGTGAAAACTGGGAGGGATCTTGCATACTTCAGTAGTGGATGATTACCAGGAGTCAGCAATAAAATCTGGACTATTCTGGACCTGTGAACTCTCTAAAGTGACCAGCCAGAGCCCCCTCCCAGGAATAAATACTGTGAGACTGAGAATTAAGTTGAGCAGTGCAGACACAATAGTGACAGGGAGTTGAAAGTCTGGGTAAAAGAGTGAGGAAAACAGAGCTGGGGCATCTCAGAAAGCATGCCACCATATTGGCAAATTGTCTTTGAACATTATACAAAGAAAGCAAAAGAGAGCTCTGTGGAGTTAGAAATTAAATCTTCAACTATGACAACTTCTTCTAGATGCTCAGAAAATCTAATTTCACATAAAAGAGAGGGCAGAAGTGATTGGAATCAGAACACACACAAAGTTAGCATCAAGAAAAGGAATAGCATCCCTGCAGACAGTAAAAGTGTGCCAGAGAATGTGGCTACAAGTCAGATGAAAACTATACTATGGCAAAAAATGCTGAAGACATTAAGAAAATGATATGAGACGAGAAAGAACAATAAAAGTCAGAATTAGAAAAACCCAGAATGAGGTCATAGGACTCAGGAAATAATTAGAAATTTAAGAAAATATACTTCAGAACTGAAGACTAAACTGGAAGTAACCCAAGTGTAAGTCAACACAACAGATAATGCCAGAAGAAAAACAGATTAAAGGAGGAAACTTTTACAAAAGAAAGCAGTATGTGGATTAAAGAGAAAATGAAAAAGTTAGAAGACAGGCTAAAAGCATCAGTGCTATAATAGAGTCCCCCAAGAAGAAACCCAAAGCAAGGAGACAAACATTAAAAAGTACAATCCAAGAAATTTTTACAGAAATTAAAAAAAAAAAAACAAAACGTACTGGAAGGACACCAGACCTACCTGAGAAAATCGACTTGGAATGGCCAATACTGAGGCATGTTTTAATAAAAGTTTTTTAACTTTAGAAGGAAAAAAATCTTTTGTACTTACAGGCAAAATGACTAAGTCACATATAAAGGGAAGAAAATCAGATTACTATCAGTCTTTTTGACAGCAATGCTTTGTGCCAGAAGAAAATGGAGCAATACATTTATGATACTCAAGTAAAGAAAATGTGAGTCAAGCACTTTATATGCAGCAACTGACTCTCAAGCGTGAAGACTGCAGACGAATGGCTATCAACATGCAAGAAATTAGAAAATACTGTTTTCCTGGGTTCTTCCTGAAGAACTTACTCAAGAATTAGCTTAAGTCAACCAATATGATTAGAGAGACATCAGTATAAGGCCTGATGATATTAACTACATATTTACTTATATAGAAAAAGCACAATATTAAATGGCTATATGATCTGGCAATGCAGATTCAGTACAACTATTTAAAATGCAGAGATAGGGACTTACCTGGTGGTCCAATGAGTAAGACTCTCGTGTTCCCAGTGCAGGGGGCTGGGGGTCAGGTTCTATCCCTGGTTGGGGAACTAGATCCCGCATGCATGCCACAACTAAAAGTTCGCGTGCCACCGCTAAGAATACGAATGCTGCAACTAAGAAGTCCACATGCTGCAACAGAGTTTCCATGCCGCAATGAAGAGGCAGCATGCCACAACTGAGTCTGAATGCCACAACCAAGAGTCCGCATGCTGCAACCAAGAGTCTGCGTGCCCCAACTAAGAAGCCCGTATGCCCCAACTAAGAAGCCTGTATGCCCCAACTAAAGATCTGGCATGCCTCATTGAAGGTCCCATGGAAAGAAGGAAAAAAAAAAAAAAAACAAAAGAGAGGGGGAGAGAGACCCGGAGCAGCCAAAATAAGGAAATAAATAGAAAAAATAGAAAAACTAAAATGCAGAGATATAGGACTTGGATCTATGAGAAAATTTTGCAGTTTCAGTCATCAAATTAGGGAGCTAGGACTGATGTCATTACTGTTATCCTGAGACGGTTAAATACACAATATTGGGGCAAACACATGAATGATTATATGATATCTAATTCTCTCTCACCCTTGCCTCCTTGAGAACTAGGATCTTGGTGAAGAAAGGCGATACAGACGTAAGACAGGAGAGGGGCAGTAGAAACCTTGTAATCCTGAATATTTGAATCATGGTATTATTATGAATTTGAAAGATTTTATCCTGACTTCATATGAAATAGCTGGAATCAGTAAGGCAAGAATAAACAGTGCTAAATTAGGATGCGAGGTACCAGAATGAAATGATAGAATAGACAGAGAGACAGAGACAGAGATGGGGGATGTGGGGAAGTGATAGAGAAATAAATATAGATGTGTGTGTAAGCAAGAGTGAATATACATACATATATATTTCCAAGCTTCTGTCTGCTGAGAAGACCTAGAAGCAATGATGCCAACAGTGAACACAGCTAGCACCCAGGTCTTGGTTTCTAAGTACCACTCTCCCATAAAGGGATCCAGGTCTCCTTTGAGAAGTGGTTGATTTCAGAGCTGCAGCAGAGAAAATACAAGATGAAACCAGAGCACTGTAGATCCAGTAACCTAGTATTTTAACAAATAAATTGCACTGATGAAAAAGAAGGGTAAGTTCTTCAGGGGGAAACTATAGGCTAGAAGAGACTTAAGGTGTATCTTTAAAAACAAACAAAAATGGGGAAAAATGAACTTGGTATTTGGGGATGAACATTTGGAAGATAAAGTTGTAAATAAAAGCAGAGGGTGATTATCATAAAAGTCAGGATACTGATTACTTTTTGGGAGAAGAAAGAGGGTTTGTGACTAGGACAGGGCTTCTGAGGTAACTAGCACATTTTATTTTTTGACCCGAGTGTTGATATCAAGAATATTTGCTTCAAAAACATTTATTTTGTTCTATATTTGTTTTATGCAATTTTTCTTATTTGTACTACATTTTACAATAAAAATATTTTTTTAAGTCCCTTGCTCTTTAAGGGAGACATCTCAAACATAAAGATGCAAAGAGACTGGCAGTAAAGAGATGAGAAATGAATACATTATTTTTTTTAGAAATAGAATAAGATATTACAGGCAAAAACCAGCCGAGAGAGAGCTGGTGTAGTAATAAGAGGCAAAACTGACCTTAAGGCAAAAAAACATTATTAAGGAAAAGAAAAGAAAACTATATGATGATGAAAGGATAAATTCACTAGGCAGATAAATAATTCTAAACTTGTATGCACCAAATAAAGCAGCTTAAAACATGAACTAAAACTTGACTATACTAGGAAGGAAAATGTTCAAATGTACCATCACAGTGGGAGATTTTACACATCTCAGTAATTGATAAATTAAGCATATAAACCATTAATGAGCATTTAAAAGATTTGAATAACAAAATTAATAAGATCTAACAGAAATATACAGAATCTTTTATTTAGAAAAGAGAATACATATTCCTTTCAAGCACACATGGAAAGCTAATATAATTGATCAAGTAAGGATTAACACTTTATTTTATTTTTATTTATTTATTGGCTGCTTTGGGTCTTCGTTGCTGTGTGCAGGCTTTCTCTAGTTGCAGTGAGTGGGGGCTGCTCTTCATTGTGGTACATGGGCTTCTCATTTCAGTGGCTTCTCTTTGTTGCGGAGCACAGGCTCTAGCCGAGTGGGCTTCAGTAGTTGTGGCACACAGGCTTAGTTGCTCCACAGCATGTGAAATCTTCCCAGACTGGGGATCGAACCCGAGTCCCCTGCATTGGCAGGGGGATTCTTAACCACTGCGCTACCAGGGAAGTCCAAGGACTAACATTTTAAAACATGACTACAAACCCACATATATTCAGATCTCTCTCTGTGTACTATATATATAATTACATAAATATTTTTTAATTCCAAATAACCACACATGGGTTAACGGTGAAATTAATTATATTAAAATTTACCTACAATACATAAAACTGCTATAAACATTGGTGTACAGCTTTTTTGTGTAAATAGGGTTCATGCAGAATCTTGAATATGATTGTTCATTATAGCTTTACTTGTAACAACTAAAAACGGGAAACAACCCAGATGTCCTTCAGTAGTGGCTGGTTACCCAGACTGTGGTACCCACACACCACAGGACACCACTCTGTAATGAAAGAGCATGCCTGTTGGTACATAAGACACCTGGATGTATCTCCAGAGAATGAAGCTGAGTGAAAAAATCCATTTCCCAGACTTTATGTACTATATGATTCCATCTGTATAACATTCTTTAAAAAATACATTTTTTTCAGTGGAGAATAGATTAGTGGCTGCCAGTGGTAAGAAGGGGATGCAGGGATGACTATAAAAAGACAGCGTGAGGAATCTTTGTAGTGATGGAAGTGTCCTGCATCTCAACTGCATCCATGTCAGTAACCTGGCAGTGATGTTGTATTATATATTATTGCAAGATGTTAAGTTGTCCGGGAGAGGGGTCAGGATAAAAGGTACGTGGGATCTCTCTGTTATTTCTTACAAGTGCCTGTAAATCTGCAATTCTCTCAAATTTTTAAAATTTAATAGAAGACAATTTAAAACTATAGATTAAAGCCTGTGTGGGACAGTGAAAGCAAAATTTATAGTCTTTAATTCTTATTTGTAAAAAGGCTGAAAATTTGTAAGCTAGTATTTCAAACTAATACTTGAGAAAAAGAAACGAATTAAAAGACAGGAAAAACAGATGGCCAAGAGGCACATGAAAAGATGCTCAACATTGCTAATTATTAAAGAAATGCAAATCAAAACTGCAATGAGATATCACCTCACACCAGTCAGAATGGCCATCATCAAAAACTTTACAAACAATAAATGCTGGCGAGGGTGTAGAGAAAAGGGAACCCTCCTACACTGTCGGTGGGAATGTAAATTGGTGCAGCCACTATGGAGAAGAGAATGGAGGTTCCTTAAAAAAACTAAAAATACAGTTACCATATGATCCAACAATCCTACTGCTGGGCATATATACAGAGAAAAACATGGTTTGAAAGGATATATGCACCCCAATGTTCATTGCAGTGCTGTTTATAATAGCCAAGACATGGAAGTAACCTAAATGTCCATTGACAGAGGAATGGATAAAGAAGATGTGGTACATATATACAATGGAATATTCCTCAGCCATTAAACAGAATGAAATAATGCCACTTGCAGTGAAATGCATGGACCTGGAGATTATAATACTAAGTGAAGTAAGTCAGACAGAGAAAGACAAATATCATATGATATCACTTATATTTGGAATCTTAAAAGAAATGATACAAATGAACTTATTTACAAAACAGAAACAGACTCACAGACTTAGAGAATGAATTTCTGGTTACCGGGGGGAAGGGTGAAAGGGGAGAGAGAGGTTGGGAGTTTGGGATTGACATCTGCACACTACTATATTTAAAATAGATAACCAACAAGGACCTACTGTAGAGCACAGGGAACTCTGTTCAATATTCTGTAATAACCTAAATAGGGAAAGAATCTGAAAAAAGAATAGATACATATATATGTATAACTGAATCACTTTGCTGTACACCTGAAACTAACACATTATTAATCAGTATGCTCCAATATAAAATAAAATTTAAAAAAAAAAGACAGGAAAAGAATGGCCATAATTTACATAAGGATAGAAATTAATGAAACAGAAAAAAAAAAAATACCATGAAGAAGATGGACCAAGTCAAAGAAAGAGAAAGAGGACACACACACATTCACACACAGTGTTGAGGGAAACAGTGATTAATCTACAGATATGGCACAATTTAAAATATAAGAGAATATATGGATAACTTTATTACAATAAATTTGAAAACTTAGATGAAAAGGACAATTTTCAAGAGAAATAGAACACTATATAATAACTCAAAAAGAAGTACCTAAACCACATTAACTGTGACCATTAAAGAAATATAGACATATCAAACATGAAACAAAATGGTAGAAATATGTCCAGAATAAAGACAGAATTGTCCAGGAAGAAACCAAGGTTTTCCAACCAGATTTTTTTTTTTTTTGGTCTAGGTATATATTGCTTATAGGAGTCCCAAATTAAAACATAAGATTGCGGAAAGGTTGAAGGTTAGTGGAAAAGGGCACGTCAGGAAACACCGCTAAAAAAGAAAGCCTAGATTACCAGAGGTAAATACAACCACATATACTGACAAATGTTCAATTCATCTTGGGGATGTAACCCATTCTAAACTGGGTATGCCACTATTCATGTGGCTTTAAAAATTCAAAGCAAATGTTGAAACTCCAAGGAGGAAGTGACAGATGCACCATTATCCTGAACAACATAACATACCCTCTCTCAGTAAGTGATATTTGAATCAGAAGAAAAGCATTACTATGGAGTTTCGAACAACTCAGATACAAAGTAGTACTAGTAACTGGAGACTGCATTTTCTTTTCAAGCATTCGTAGGAGTTTATAAAAAATGACTGTATATTAGGCATGAATCAATTTTCAACACAATCTGTATCACAAAGAGTACATTCTTTAATTATAAAGTAATTAACATAGGGCTTCCCTGGTGGTGCAGTGGTTAAGAATCCGCCTGCCAATGCAGGGGACACAGGTTCGAGCCCTGGTCCGGGAAGATCCCACATGCCGCGGATTGACTAGGCCCGTGTGCCACAACTATTGAGCCTGTGCTCTAAAGCCCGCAAGCTGAAGCTATTGAGCCCATGTGCCACAACTGCTGAAGCCCACGTGCCTAGAGCCCGTGCTCTACAACACGAGAAGCCACGGCAGTGAGAAGCCTGCACACCGCAAATGAAGACTAGCCCCCACTCCACGCAATTAGAGAAAGCCTGTACACAGCAATGAAGACCCAACGCAGCCAATAAATAAATAAATAAATAAATAAATAAATAAAATTTTAAAATAAAAATAAAAAAATAATTAACGTAAAATCAGTATGAAGGTAACTTTTTAAAAATCTATATGGAACTTAAATCCCTCCTAAATTACTCAGAGGTCAAAGAAGATATCACAAAGAAAATTGGAAAATATTTAGAACTATGTGGTAATGAAATTATTATATATCAAATGCATGAAATGGAATTAAAGCAGTATTTAGGGAGAAATGTAAGTAATGCAGTGTTTATGTTAACAAAGACTTCAAAGTTGAAATTTAGTGGACTTAGCATCCCACTTCAAAGTGAGAGCAAACAAAGACTAGAAAGGAGGAAATAATTTGAGTAAAAGCAGAAATTAATTAAATGGAATACAAATGTGCAATTCAAAAGATAGACCAAGGGAAAGTTAGTTCTTTAATAAAAGCTAAAATAATTGACAAACCTCTGCCAAGATTAAGTGAGAAAAAAAGAGTACTTACAAATAAGCCATATTATACATGAAAAAGAAGATAATTATAAATTCATCAGTGATACAAATGGTAATCTTCAGGCTAGGTAATCTGAAAAAATAGGCGAAATGAACACATTTTAGAAAAACATAAAAACTGACTAAAGAAAAAATAGAAAATCTAAATAGTCCTGAAAATCTGAAATTAAAGAATTTACTTGATAATCAGGAGCTAGTATCCCTACAAAGAAAATATCAGGCCCAAATGGTTTAATAGGCAAGTTTTACCAAACATTTAAATTCTAATCTTACAGAAAATCTTACAGAGAAGAGAAATAGCAGAATCATTCCCTGATTGGCTTTACAGAGCAAATATAAGCATGAGAAAGGACAACATGAGAAAGGAACTTATAATTTAATTCTCTCATGAGCATTCAGAAACCAAAACCTTATTTGCAAAAAATTGTTAGAGTGAGCCATGTACAAAAATGACACGATGACGGAGGTGAGTTCTTTTTCAGCACGGTACCTTATTACGTAGATAAAATATTATATTAAAATGAATATGAGAATTTATCAATGTTTCTATAAATAAGAAACATTAAAATGTTAGGAGCAGATTCTATTCTGACTGGATTTCTTATACACTACAAGTGAATCGTAAATTGCTATAGCCACTTTGGAAAACCAGAATCATATGGTGGGACCTAATAGTGCTAAAGATATGTGTAACCAGCAATTCTACTTCTAAAAACCAATTAAAAGAAATGAGAGCATAAGTAACAAAAAGACATACTGAAAAATGTTCTTGGCGGCCATATCTCCCAAGCTATTGATAGAAACTATTCAAAAATCTATCAACATTATGATGCATAAATTACAGTCTCTTTACACAAAGTAAATCTGTACCACAAAGAGAATGAACAAACTGTAGCCACACTAAAGATGGATGTATAATAATACACATATACATATATATAAAAAACATAATATTGCGGGGGAAAAAAAGCTAGACATGAACGAAAACTTTCTGTATGATTCCCTAAGTATAAAAAAGATTCAAAACTGATCTGTGGAAAAAGAGGTCAGCATAGTGGTTATCTTTATATAGGGCAGTCACTGTGGAGTAGTTCTCCTCATGTCATGGGATGTTTTGCTCCTTCGTCTGGGTGCTGGTTACATGGGTGTGTGCTCTTTGAAAATTCAATGAAGCTCAGCATCTATGACTTGTGTACTTTTCTGCATATTATACTTCAATAAAAAGCTTACACAAAATCAGTTGTATTTATATACCTCAGCTGCAAACAGAAAAGGTATTCAAAATGATAATAAAAGCAATGAAAAATAACTTCCTAGAACTGAACAACATTTGTACATGATCCTTAGGAAAAAAATTATACCATTCTATTGAAAAGCATTAAACATGACCTAAACAAGTAGGTGTACTATTGGATAACAGGACTCAATATGTTTCAGATGTCAGTTCTCTCAAAATTAATCTACTGATGCAATGGCAATTAAAACAAAACTCCCAATGCAACTTGACAAGTGGATTCTCTAATATATACAAGAAGAAGACATCCAAAAAGAGAAAATCGTGGAGAGTTTTGTCCTCCCCATAGTGAAAGTGTACTATAAGTAATAGAAATTAAGAGAATGTGATATTGGTACTGGGATGGAAAAATGGAAACAGAAAGTCCATAAAGAGACCCATACATGTATGGAACTGGGTTGTAAATTGGCAGTAAAACAATCAGTATGTAGTAGTGGAATAATTAATTATCCACAGGAAAGAATTGATTTGGATGCTATCTCTCACCATGCACAGAATCAATTTCTGATGAATTAAGCACTTGTATATAAAAAAGGAAACCTTCATATTTTAGGAAAAATCTACAGAAAATACTTTATGGCTGTGGGTTAAAGATTTCTTAAACATTTTACAAGTAGTAATATAGATAAATTCAAATATGTTAAACCTTTGGATTTTTATCCCTCAGAAAGTTCAAATGCATTAAAAAGATGAGCCACACACTGTGAGAAAACAGTTTCAACATACAAAGCCAACAACAAATAAGTATTTAGAATATATAATGGATCCCAGTGAATCAATAAAATAAAGGTCTTCACAAAGAAAAGAAAAAAAAGAACAAAGACATTTTATAAAATGTGAATGATCACAAGGCATTGGAAAAGTGCTCAATTCTACTAACATCATAGAAATGGATATTAAAAGGTGCTATGTGATATGATTGCAAATCTACATGGAAAAGAGTTCTTTTTTTAAGTCTGACATTGATAAACGTGGGCAAAAGTGTGGAGCAATAGGAAAACTTACACACAGCTGGGAGCTAGGGGTAAATCGGTAGAATCATCGTGTATAAGATTTGGCATTTTATTGTTAAAAGTAAGGATGGATGTATCTTCCATTCTAGCAATTCCATTTGAACCTGGCTAACTGAGATAAACTTTCATTCATGTATATCATGGGTTAGGCACAGAATATTTGTAGTAAATCTATTTGCTAAAGCTAAAATTAGAAACAATCCAAATGGCTTATCAGTAGTAAAACAGATAAATAAACTATGATATTTACACTCATGGGATATTATACAGCAGTGAAAATGAAATAACAATAGCTACAAATATCAGAATGGATGAATTCTCAACTTACTGTTGAGAGATGAATGCAAATTACAATAAAATGGATTCATTATGGTTCCATCAACATAAATGTAAAAAAAAATTCATTTTGCAATATGTACGTAAGTAGTTGAAAAATTAGCACAAAATTTGGAGTAGTGTCTGCCTCTAGTTGTAGAAAAAGATGTAAATTAGGAAAGGTAAACAAAGAAGCCTTCAAATGTATTGATGATCTGTTACTGAAACTGTTGGTGATGGGGGTTTTTTCCTTTATATTATTATTATTTAAACTTTATGTATACCATATATGTCCTGGCACCTGGAAATTTAACAGAATAATAGTAATGAAAGAATCCTCTCACACACCACTAAGGTAAGAGATTAAATCAATAACAAAATTACAGAATACCCAGAAAATGACAGCAAAAACAATACACATCAGAACTGACGGGGCACAGTGAACACAGTGTACTTATGAACTCAATTTATGTTCTTTCATGTTTAATGTGTGTGAATTAAGGAGCTCACTCAAGGAATTAGAATTTCTTGTATAAAATAAATCAGAGAAAGTAGAAGAAAGAAAATAAAGTATCCAGAAATTAATAAGAGAAGAAAAATGTTTTTTTCAAGGGCCTAGGGAGTAATTGACTTGTGATTGATTTTGTATTTCAAAAACAAAGGGTCTAGAACAAGAAAAACAAAGGAAAAGTCAACAACAACAAAACAGTATAATTGAAAGAATAAGATAGGTCTGAGTATACTCATATATCCAGAATGTTCCACAGGAGGCATTGCTAATTAAAAAAAATCAAAATGCAGAACAGTGTACACAGTTGGCTTCCATTTGTGTTCAAAAATTTTAAAACAAATATGTGAAAACAATTTGTCAATTTCTTAATAAGTTAAACACATACCGTCATATAACCCAGCAACCCAATTCCTGGGTATTTATCCTAGAGAAATGAAAAGTTAGGTTCATACAAAACCATGTAATTGAATGTTTATATTCGTAATTACCAAAAACTGGCAGTGTTCAGCAGGTGAATGGATAAACAAACTGTGGTATGTCTACACATTGGAATATTACTCAGCAATAAAAAGAAACAAACTATTGATACACTCAGCAACAGGATAAATCTCAAAGGCACTATATGCTAAGTGAAAGAAGATAATCTCAAAGGGTAATGCATTGTATGATTCCATTTATGTGACATTCTGAAAAAGACAAAACTATGGTGTAGGTAAGAGACACTGGTTGCCAAGGGTTTGGGGTGGGGGTGGAGTTGATAAGGACATTGCGACCATAAAGGGATAGTACCAGGGAGTTTGAGGGCATGATGAAGCTCTTCTGTATCCTGAAAGTGTAGTGATTACATGAAATCTATATCTATCTACCTACCTACCTACCTACCTACCTACCTACCTACCTACCTACCTACGTACCTATATATCTATCAAAACTCATAGAACTGTACCCTGCCAAGATAAACCATTTGTATGATAATTTAAAAACACTGCATATATAAAATACTTACATATACTTAAGTACAGAGTATCTCTGGAAGGTTGCACCCCAAAATGCTAATGGTAGTTGCTTCCAGGGGAGAAGCAGGTCAGATATCTGAGTTTAGAGAGAGTGGAGGAATAGAGATGGTTCCTGTTTACCCTTTGTCCCTTCTGAATTTGGTATCCTATTCATGCGTGATGAACAAACTTTGAATGGTAATGTACACACTGTAGAAAATTAAATTTTGTTGTAAGCTAAAGAATGGAGGTTATTATGGTAGGGAGATGCTTTTTTGTCATTGGTAGGAACTTGACCTAGACTGAGAAAACAAGAGGTAGATCTGCAAAGGCATTACGTAGACAGAAATGTGCCTCTCTGAGACATTGGTTTCTAAGTCTACCAGTTTTGGACCATTTGCCACCAAAATCACGGCAGTAATAATCAAGTGGTGAGTATCCATTCCTGATCTCCAAATACATTTTTGTGGTCCCCAGTTAAAGGGCTACTCCAGGAATAATTCTGTCAGATTATTGACTGAGAACTAGTAGATTTCACTCTTAACTTCTTGACCACCCACAATTACCTCAACAAAGCTACAATGAGTTCTCTACACAAAGCCATTGGTGAAAACTCTTAGTAAGACAAAAATCTCCATCCCGGCAGTGTTCAAATTTCTCTTCTTCTTGAATGATGGAGGTTTACCTCCCCTAGACTGTTCGTTGTTCTTGTCTCATGCTGGTATCTGCTAGGATGATTCTGTTGTTCAAGACCTTTATTATTATTTGCAGAGAAAGCAAGGTCTTTATTAATGCTGTTGCTCAATAATTATCTTAAATTCTGAACATTTTTCAGTTTCTGCCTAAGGAATGGGGATTTCCTCTCATTCATTCTGCAAAATGAATAGAGGAAAGCCACTTCCCCACCTGCTTGCAGGTCTCCACAGCTTTGTCACTTGTCTTCGGAGGGATTTGCCATCATTCTTTGGCCAGCTTCCCCTGGGTTTTACCCCTTTATCTTAATTTCTTGCCGAAGGAGATAATGGGAAAGGTTTTATTCCATCATTTGGAGCTGGAAAAAATAGCTGCCTTTTGGGGGATCTGAGCTCTCCTGTATTCACCATGGCACTTCCTACATGACCAGTAAACACCCTTCCTTCTACCATGGGTCTCTGCTGGGATCTCCTTTTTTTTTTATTTTTGTTTTTGTTTTGTTGTTAATGCTTTATAGAGTATGAATTCACGTGTGTGGAAAGTAAAATGCAGGTGAAATTTAATCCAATGACATCCCAGGAGTACATTTCAAAAGAAACAATGCAGATTATTCAAGAAGAATGTAGGCTACAATCTGCTGTCCCTAGAAAAGGAAGGGCCCCAGAAATGCACAGCTCTACAAATTTATTGGCACCACTGTGGTCCCACAAGCCATGCAAGGGGAGTGGGTATTAGAAACAATGTGATCCTAGATTTATGCAAGATGATAGTCCTTTTGCACCCAGCGCACATATGTATTTAAGGTCTTGTCTTTTGCATATGATAAAATATAACTAGAAACAACCTTCCTCCTCATCCCTGCTCTGTGTCTGGCACTATGCTGTGTGTTGTCACATTCTCAACTTCTTGATTTTTAACAACAATGAGATATCACCTCACACCTATCAGAATGGCTATCATCCAAAAGTCTACAAGTTACAAATGTTGGAGAGAATGTAGAGAAAAGGGAACCCTCATACACTGTTGGTGGGAATGCAGATTGGTGCAGCCACTATGGACAACAATATGGAAGTTCCCCCAAAAAACTAAAAATAGAGCTACTGTATGATCCAGCAATTTTACTCCTAGGTATATATCTGGAAAAAAATGGAAATATCAATTCAAAAAGCTGCATGCACCCCAACGTTCATACAGAACTGTTTCAAATAGCCAAGACATGGAAGCAACCCAAGTGCCCACAAACAGAAAAATGGATGAAGAAGATGTAGTATGTGTATACACACACACACACACAATGGAGTATTAGCCATAAAGAAGAATGAAATTTTGCCATTCTGACTTATTCACCTTAGTGAAATAAGTCAGAGAAAGACAAATACTGTAGGATATCACTTATATGTGAAATCTAAAAAAAATACAATTGAATGTATATGCAAAACAAAAAGAAACTCACAGACATAGAAAACAAACTTGTGGTTACCAAAGTGGGGAAGGAAGTGGGGAGGGACAAATTAGGGGTATGGAATTAAGATACTACTATGTAGAAAATAGAGATATATTGTATATCACAGGGAATTATAGACATTGTCTGGTGATAACTTATAATGGAGTATAACCTTCAAAAATACTGCATCACTATGCTGTACACCTGAAACTAATATAATATTATAAGTTAACTATACTTCAGTAAAAGAAATTCTTGGTGTTTTAGGGTAACCCTGTTGTGTAGAGGGGATCAGAAGATGAGGTAACATGTCCCACTACAAGTGGAAGAGCTAGGTTTCTGACTTCACAGCCCATTTTCTTTTTCTTCTCGGGAATATCTCTAATTCTGCAATTAGAGAGTCCCAGGGCTGCGGTGTCACTATTAATTAAAACTACTAAGACCCTTCCCCCCAGGAAGGAGTAGTTGAAAAGCCACAGCTTAGACAGAACTGGTTATCCTCAGAGAGACTACCCTAAGTGGGTGCTCCACACAAATTTGCTGAATAATGAGAGCTGACAGTATTTTTCCATCCTTTCAGTTTATAAAATGAGAGGTACAGCCTTGTTTTACACAGTAAGGAACTAAGGTTCAGAGTGATATGCCTTCAGCAATATAATTAGAGATAATCAGATTATTTAAAATATATATCCTGAACTATCAGGCAGAGTGACATACAGGGAGTATAAATAAAGGTCAGTTCTATATCAGGAACTGAGAAAAGAATTTATAGAACACCTTATACCACAAGGCGGTTCTACTAGAAACATATATTAAAGCAGAAGGTGTTCGATACCACGTGAGGGTCAAGCAAGTTGTATATGGAACAGCCATGTCCAGGCCAGAAGCCAGGTCTATGAAGTCAAAATGGGCTTATGGGACCAATAACAGCAGCAGTACAGCTGCATGGGTCCTGGAGGCAGACTGTGTGGGTTCTAGTTCCAACTCTGCGTCTTCCTAACTGTTGAACTAGCTGTTAGTTGGTTGCTTAACCTGTGTCTTCATTTACTCATCTATAAAGCAGGGGTATTCACAGTACCTCTGTTGGTAAGTTTGCACTGAGGGTTAAAGGAGTTAATATTTTAAATCACTTCGAATAGTTCTTGGTACATAGTAAAGGTTGTTTAAGTGCTTGTCAAATAAAATTACTTTTTAAGCATCTTTCTACTTCTTCACAGCAAATTTATGAGGAATACTCGTATGTCATTTTACAGATTTAGAATTCAGCACAGAGGGGTCCTGTGACTAACCCGCCTTCACAAGGCTAGAATTCAAACCCAGTTGGCTTGACACCAAGGCTGGGCTCTACCCCCAACCCCAGCTACTCTACACGACACTTGTATTGGAACCCACACCCTAGAATACTCCTTCCTTTCCACTATGCAGGCAGGACTAAAACAAAACCGAATGCCAAAAATGGCATTTTGCACGTTCTACCTTAGTTTTGTTTTTTCCGCATACCTAAAAGCCAAAATTAAAAAGGAAGTAAAGATAGTAATACAACACACACACACATACACACACACACAGAGGGTAATTACTGATTTTATTAAAAACATCTATCACCGAACCATATAACCATTGTTATTTCAGGCCTGGGAATACAATGCACACTATTAAGCTATTTGATGATTAAAGATAAAAGCATGATTAAATATGTTAATGAAAGTGCCAGGCTGCATCGGGATGCACGCCATTCATTGGACTCTGAGAGGTGGGCTACCTTTGTCACCCCTTTGTGAACTTTCTCTTCACCTGGGTTTTCTACAGAGTTCGTTATTTTCTCCAAAAAGAAAAGGAAAAAAGAAACAAAAAGAAAAAGAAAAAAAAAGAAAAAAAGAATCCTCTGGGTAATGAAATTCTGTCTGATCTCTGGGGCCTGGCCTCCTGCCCTCTGGCTGCTGTTGCAGCCCGTTTTCATTCTCTTCTGAGTGGAATTAGAAATTGGGCCCCTGGCTTTCTTCTACCAATCTCATCTATTTTCAGATCTAGAGGGAAGGGGACAAAATACAGGCAGGAGGGAACTAATATTTGTCAAGCTCAGCCATTGACCACACATTGCACTGGGCATGTCCTGTACTGAAACATGAGTTCTCATTTATCCTGTTTATCCTCATCACTGTCTTGTTTTAACCAAGAAGATGGAGGCTCAGAGATGTTAAATGACTTGGATCGATGGTCATTCGCAAGGCTTCTCAAATATCTTTGGTTCTCCTTCCGGGAAAATGATCAGATGACCCGTCTCTGCCGTCTTGACTTAGGTGTAGCCATGTGAGTGGAAGTGACATGTGTCTCATCTGGGACTATGGATCACTGTGCTCTTTCTGCACACCTGTTTCATCAGTTTGAGTCCACATAATTAGGCTGAGCAGAGCCCCCTTCTAAACTGCCTGTGGATATACATGTGACACAGATGAGAAATAAAGACTTGTTGTTTTCAAACCACTAAGATTTGGAGATTGTTTTCACCACAGCATTACCTGGCCTGCCTTAATTAATATACCTGGTCAAGTTTCTATAACTTGGGTGGATCTGGAAGCTGGGATTTGAATGTAGTTCTTTCTGTTTGCAAAGACCTTGCTCTTTCTACTGCTCCAAACTGTTTTAATGAGACACAGTCAGACCCTGGGACAATCTCCTGTGCTAGCCCCACCATGTGAAGAGCATGGAAAGGGCACAGATATAGCCCCTGGTCAGAGGCTTTCTGTGGGCCCATCAAAGATTCTGGCAGGGGAAAGCATGGGGCTCAGAATCTTGGTCAATTAAAACATATTGATTCATTCTGTAACCTTGTGCTGAAATCACCTAATCTGTTTTTCACACAAATATTGCGGACAACATCAAATAATTCACAGTCCGTGCCCTCTGGTGAGCCTTGATACTAAATGAGGTCCTCATTCAGGAGAGATATTCTCAAGGATCACACAAGAATACTATACAGTGTCATTCACTACCTTGAGTGGTAAAATACCCAGGAATATCTGGAACTGGATGGCAACAATCTGGGTCTTGGACAAGGAGAGTGGGCAGGAAGAGAAGATAGGAGGAAAAGACGCTGAGAATAGATTCAACTGAACAGCATCCGTGTCATCGTTAGGAATTAGGTCAATAAAGAAGGGCCAAGGTATGAAATGGGATTGTATGACCGAGAGGGTCCATAGGGCTGTGCTCAGAATGGTGTAGATAGGTGGTCAGGCTTCCAGATCCGTCCCATAAACCACTGGACTCATGGTTTGGTTTGGTTTTGTTATTTGCAAATCTCATCAGTAAACATTTCTGTTTTCTCCATACATATATTTACTTACTGATAAACATATATACACATCACTAGAGTAATGTATTATGTGCATTATATACACATTTTTGTGTATGTAAAACATACACCAGAAGAGAGATGATAAAAGGGTGAATAAATAAACAGAAATGGATGATCTAATATATTCTTCCACACCCTCCGATGGATCATGGTTGGCTCCTTGAGCATGGATTAGGATGTATGTAACCCTCTATGGAGTCAACAGCTTTGTATCTTTCTGCCTGGAAGTGACTCTGTTGCCACTGGTGGCAGAACCTGTGGGGAAGGAGCACAAGGAAGCTTTTCAGCTGCCTGTTTTGACTTAATGTTTCACTGAGCTGAATGCTTTAAAAAGGACAATGAACAAAGTAAAATATTCTTTAATCAAATTCCAATGGAAAACATAGTCAAAGGGCAAATATAACGCGTGTTTTTTTCTCTTTACAATGTCATAGAGGATTGTGAGCCATCTGTGTCCCTTGGAGACCAAGCAGAAGGGTGGACTCATCTTGATATGCAGAGAAGTGTTAATTTACACATTTAAAGCAATAGTTCCTGTTGCTCATATCAAACTCACTCTCCGCCTAGGACCCTAGAAATCTGTCATCTGAAGAGAAAACTAAAGAGTCCAATTTGTTGCATAGCCATTCAAAATAATGAAGTCATGAACTCTACCAGACATACTTCTGAAACTTAAGGACCCCTTGATAAACAGAGCAGTATGCCTGGTGACTGAGTTGTTTGGTTGGAAACAAAATAGGGGGAGAGAAAGGTAGGAATCACCTTCAATAGAAACTTACAAGTGATTTCCTTGGTGGGTGGAGCTAGTATTTGAATTCTAGGAGATAGTATATTGTGAGGACTCACTGCCCAGCTTTCAGCATGTAGGACATGTTGAATGGCTGCTGTATGAATGCATAAAGTTCACAGACGTTTCTGTATAATTTATCCCTAGTTATAAACAAAAAGAAAAATTTATAAATACCTATACATTTGGAAATTTAAAAGCACTCCTACCAAATAGATACATCAGTGACCACATAATGAAAGCAATTGTGTAAACTACTTACAGTTCAATGATAGTGAAAATAATACAAATAAAACTTGTGGTATTTGGTTAAACCCATGTGTTGAGGGATGTTATAGCTTTAGAGTTTATAGTAATAAAGAATATCCAAATATTTGACGATTTAAGCATCCATCAAAAGAAAAGAAAATAACAACAAATTAAACTTAAGGGTAATAGAAAGAAATATCAATAAATATTAGAGCAGAAATTAATTAAGAAAGAAAAGCTAAAACAGAGTGTATCAACTAAGCCAAAACAACTACCTCTCTCTTTTTTTCTCTCAAGTAAAAAAGTTGGCATAAATAAATATTAGGAATGAAAGAGGAAACCTAAACATACAGCTGATACTAAAGTAATAAATACATGTACAAGAGTGGCAATAATCAAACAGTCTGAAATTACCAAATGTTGGCCACTCTTTAGAGCGATAGCAACTTTTTTAAAACATTCTTTATGAGAAGGTAATTTCCTACAACCACTTCAATAAATGATTTGCCATTATCTGTTAAATGGAAGATGTGCATACAATAATACCCAGTAGTTTCACTCGCAGATATACAGCGTAGACTAGAGAAACTCTTGCACGTGAGCTCTCAGGAGATACGTACACGCACATTCAGAGCGACTTCGTTTACCATAGCTAAAAATTATGCCACTAACACAAATGTCTGTGTCAGGAGAATTGATAAGTAAATCATAGTTTATTTACATTCATATTGTCTCATCTTGTAGAACAGTAAAAATGAGTGAACCAGCACAAAAATGAGTCATTCAGTATGGGTGACCATCACAAACATAATGTTTGAGTGAAAAATAAGGTAAACAAGAATATATATGATATTTTTCCAATCCATGTGCCCAGGATATCTTTCCACTTCTTTATATCATCTTCAGTTTCCTTCATCAATTTGTTTTGAGTTTTTAGAGTATAGTTCTTTCATCTCCTTGGTTAAGGTTATTCCTGGGTGTTTTATTCTTTTCGATGTGATTTTAAACAGGATTGTTTTCTTGCTTTCTTTTTCTGATAGTTCATTATTAATATATAAAAAGCAATGATTTCTGCATGCTAATCTTGTATCTTGCAGCTTTTCTGAGTTCATTTACTCTAACAGATTTTTGGTGGAGACTTTAGGGTTTTCTACATATAATATCATGTCATCTGCAAACAGTGACAGTGTTACTGTTTTTACAGTTTGGATGTCTTTTATTTTTCTTGTCTGATTGCTGTGTCTAGGACTTCCAGTACTATGTTAAATAGAAGTGGCAAGAGTGGGCATCCTTGTCTTGTTCCTGATTTTAGAGGAAAGGCTTTCAGCTTTTCATCATGAATACGATGTGATCGTGGTGTATGCTCCTTTTTATATATTGTTGAATTTGATTTGCTAGTATTTTGTTGAGGATTTTTGCATGTATATTCATCAGAGATATTGGCCTGTAATTTTCTTTTTTTTTTTTGTAGTGTCTTTGGTTTTGGTATCAGGGTAATGGTGACCTTGTAGAACGAATTTGGGAGTGTTCCCTCCTCTTCAATTTTGTAACAGCGTTATTCTAAATAGCTAATAACTTGAAACAAACAGTGTCCCTCAACAACAGAATAAATCAATAAACAATGCAATATTATATAGCAATGAAAATGGATGACATAACGTTATATGTAACACTGTGGCAGATTCTTACAAACTTAAAATTGAACAAAATGGACACAAGAGTACTTATTATGATTCCATCCATATAAAAGTTCAAAAACAGATAATAATGATCTATGATATTACCTTTTAGGGTTTTGGATCTCCTCAAAGGGGTAAATGATTGGGAGGGGTCCTAATGGGGCTTCTGCAGTGCAGATAACATTTTGTCAACATTGGTGCTGGTTACACTGCAGTGTTTGCTGGAAATGTCTCAAGATGCTTGCTTTTATGCATTTTTCTGCATTTATATGGCAATTAAAAGTTTAAATTTAAAAATAAAAGAGTAAATAGATGAAAGCAACATTAGGTTTCATTGAGAAAATGCAAGGTTTATCTGACATTAGAAATATGTTAATGTAATTGCCGCATTAATCAATCCAAATAGAAGACTCATAGCTGAATAGGTGCATAAAATCATTTGCTAAAATTAAAAACCCAGCGATAATAAGAAAAAAACTCATAAACCTAGGACTAGAAAATAACTTTGTTAATCTGATAAGGGGCATCTTCAAAAATCAGACAAAATAAGCATCATAATAAATGATGACATTTTAGAACACATTACATTTAAAACCAAAAAAAAAAAAAAAAACCCAAAACAAAACTGAGGAAAGAATGCACCAACACCATTTCTATTTAACCAATATGGTTAGAGAGTTTTTTTAAAGTATAATTACTAGAAATATGCAAATATATATATATATGTACACACACACACATACGTACATATATATAAAACACTTTCATGTAACATGATTGTCTATAGAGAAATATTATAAATTAACAAATTTATCATTATAGCAGATTTTAAATTAAAGTATTGTATCAATGTTGTTAGATTTCAGATCAGTATAAAAGTTATTTACTAAAATGATAGACGCTGCAGAGGATACATATATAATAGCAATAATATAGTTTTTAAACCTTCACAGTAATTCTTTGTAATTCTTAGATATATATATGTGGAAAAGAAACATAAATAACTGCATGGGAATGCTAAATCCTAATTTCAGTGTCTAAGGTACTGGGTTTGGGGGTGTTTGGTTTATTTTGACTTGTACTTTTCCATATGTCTTAGATACCTCATACTAAAGTTATTTTTAGAGCTAAGCTCCATCTTCCTTAAGGGAGCACTGAGACCCTGGTGACAGAGCTGAAAAAGGCTCTGCACACATTTATCAGAAGCCTACTTGGGACTGGTCTGTGTACCTTTAGAAAGTGGCCAGAAAATCATTTTATTTTCCCTTCTTATTAATTCTTTGGCCGTAAAAGTAGGATGCCACGTTTAAGTACATGCAAAATAAGGAGAGAAGGTGCAGCTCTTCTGCTTGCCTGCCCTTCCTGCTTCTTCCAGAAACTGAGTAGATGCCATGAGGTAGGGAATATGAGTATACACGCAGGAGGTACTGCCCTGTGACCTAGAGAACAGGGTCCAAAGGTCTGGGCTCCCAGGAAGAGTGCTGGACCTGCCACAGACTAACCCAATGTCATAAAACAATTTGGACAAAGGAAAAGTGGCATGGAGAATGTAGCATCTTCCTGCATTATCTTTGCTATTAAGTTTAGATAGATCACGTCTGTGCTTCTTATTGTCCTCATCTGTAAGGGGGAAAGTTATACCTGAGGATCTTTAAGTTCTTTCCTACTCTGATAGTTTATGACTCTAACACTCAAGGACCTTAGATTCCAGGGAGGGGAAGATAAGAAATGCACACAGTTTACAGTATTAGGATGACAAAACCCAGTGTCCAATGAGAGGTATAAATACTTTTGGGAAATCAGAAGAGGAAGACTCACCTGTGCCTGAGAAAACAGAAAAGGTTTCTAGGAATAAGTGATGCTAAATTAAACCTGATTTTTTTCTTTTTTTCCTAATCAGAGAAGGAACTTTTGCTCATTATAGGAAATTTGGAAATCACAGAAGATTGGGGACAGAGAAAAACATTTATTTCACATGCACATCCATTTATCCATTCACCCACCTAAATATTTAACTACCTATTATGTGCCAAGTGTGAATCCAGAAACTAGGGAAAGAGCAGAAAATCAAATATACAAAGTTCTTCCTCTTGTGCAGTTCAGTTTTCAGGCTAGGGTAGAGGAAATCAGGCAAGTAAACAATTCCATAAATAACTGAATTGAGATACTTTCTACAAGTGACAAGTGCCAAGAAAATAACAAAGATTGGTGTGATAGTGACATGGTGGTTGGGAAGGTAGTATTTTTGATTGAGGTCATGAAAGCCCTCTTTGATGACACATCACTCATGAACTTACCACTCAGGGTTAACCATTCATATCTGGTGGGTTTCCATCCTCTGTGTGTTTTCTTTCCTAGGGACTTGCCCACCTACCACCCTCCCCCTACCCCCACCTTAGGAAAAGGCTCTTTTTCATAGCCTCAACTTCATTACTCTTTATAACTAGGGCCTCCCTATGCATTGTTACAACATTTGCAGTGAGAAAACTTGTTTCCCTAATTTTGAAAGAGATCAATAAAAACAAATTAAAATAGGGGATTAGAGGTGTCTTTTCGCCACATTATTTTCCCAAGAACAAAAGATGTAGTGATCTCATTGTTATTTCTCCAGAGGTCTCTAAGCATAATACAAAGCCATTTAGTGCAGCTTAACATGGTAATAACTCACTGCTTCTCTCTCATTACTCCAGGGAACCATGGGGAGGGGAAAACAGCAAGTAGATAAAAGGGTCGGGATGAGTGGGTACAGCCCACATCTCCACATTTAAAAGACACTGTAAGTTGTATCTGCCTTAGCAGTCCTTTTTAAGGTGGGGCTTTTCCAGGAGAAAACTGGAGAGGATCAGCAATGTGGCGGGGGGTGGGGTGTACTTGCCTAGAAAATGGGGAGTTGAGTTGGAGGGGCTGGTGAAGAGGGAGAAGTGAGTGAATAGTGTGAAAGCATCTCGGACAAGGGCTAAGGGTTGCATGTAGCAGTGTGTTAGCACTTATGGAAAATCAAAAGAGGATGCTGTACTTCAGTTGACAAGCAATTGGAAGAGGTGATTCCATCAAGTAAGAGAGGCAGAGGACTTCTTTCAGGATTCCCCAGATTCATCCAGAGGACCATTGGAAGCACATTACTTCCTCCCTCTCAAGGCTCTTGTGGGCCTACATGAAATGTTGCTTCTAAAGCCTCCAGTTCAGTGTGGGAGACCTACTGTAAGCAGATAAGTTAGAAAGTCCCCGGAGAAAGAAAACCAGGAATGGCTTTCTTGGCATAAGCAAAGCCATTTTAGCCTAAGCCGTTTTGTGATCTAAGCCTTCAATGCTTGCCCTTGAACAGGTCTTGATAACTAATGATTTTTGGCTTGGTTTTGTCTATTGGCTTGATACCCATCAAGGGGTGAACCCAGTTTTCAGGTAACACTAGGTATAGTTTTATGATTAGAAACATAGATCCTGGAGTCATCACCACTGAGTTCATATCCTAGCTAAGAACTCTGTCTGAGCCCTCTGTAACATTAGGATTTCAATACCAAACTTCTAGGGTGGCTTGGAAATGAAATAGGATCATGCACGTACAGTTCTTAGCACAGAACCTAGAACTGTTAAGTTCTAGGTTTAGCAAGAGCTTGCCAAATATTGTCAGACAATGATAATGATGGAGAATTTCTTAGCCTAAAAACAAATCCTAAAGGTCCTCCAAGGATGGGGAGGTCCCCCTCATCTTGCAAATGAACAAACTGAGTCTGAGAGTAGTCATTAAAAGCATGGACTTAGGGGGCAAATCTGCATTGAAATGTCAGCTCTGCCATTTGCTGGGTGCATGATACAGTCACTTTGCTTCTAGACCCACAGTTTCCTCATCTGTGAAATGGAGATGTTGAGAATTATCATTGTGAGAAGTAAATGTGATATAAGAAAAGTGCTTAGCCAAGTGCCCAGGACACAGAATTTGAAACTGTACGTGAAATGGATGTTCACAAATTATGGTTGTTGACATGGCAATCGTTCTTGGTGGAAGCAAGTTAATGATAAAACTAGGAGATCGGTCTATTTAAATGAAATAATACCAAACATATAAAAATAGAGATGTTGAAGATCTGGAAAATGTAATTCATAAACTCAAGCTTATTAACATATTGACAAATTAATATTAAATCACTTCAATATATAGAACTCTACACCTAAACCAAGAAAACACATTTTTTGAGCACACAGAAAACAATCACAAAAATAGAACATGTATTAAGCCATAAAAGAAGCCCAATTAAATTCTAAAGAATCCATATCACACAAGCCATGTTCCTCAACTATTTTACAATAAATTTAGAAATTAATAACTAAAAGATAGCTTTGAAAATTCCACAAATTTGACAACTAAATTAACATGTTACTAAATAACACTTGGGTTAAAATGGAAATCATAAAGAATCATGAGGTGAATAATAATGAAAGCAGAGCATTTTTATTTTATAGAGCAGAGCTAAAACAATACTTAAAGGAAAACGTGGAGCTTTAAATTCATTTACTAGAAAACAAAAGTTCAAAACAAATGAACTGGATATACAGATGGCAAAAAAGCACATGAAAAGATGTTCAACATCATTAGCCATTAGGGCAATGCAAATTAAAACCAGGAGACATCACTACACACCTATCTGAATTACTAATAAAAACAATAGTGACACACCAAATACTGGTGAGGATGTGAAGAAACGGGATGGCTCATATGCCACTGGAGGGAATGTAAACTGGTTCAGGTGCTCCGGGAAATAGTTTGTCAGTTTATTTTAAAACTAAAAATGAACTTATCATACAATTCAGCAATCCTTTAGGCATTTATCCCAGAGAAATGAAAACTTTTGTTCACACAGAAACTTGTATATGAATGTCCATAGCAGATTGGTTCATAGTAATCCCTGTGATATTGTGATTTATAATGAGAAACATATATTTGGTCCCCATTTTTGACACAGAGCTCCTAAAACCTTTAGAATTTCCTAAGTGATAAGGTAACTAGAGGTGACTTTTGTTATGTGAATGAGGTGTCTTTGCTATGCACCCAAGGATGGGGGATGGTTACCAGGGGGATGAATGCCAGGAGAACCAACCTTGTGGTTAGAGGGTTGGAACTTTCCAACCTCTGGGGAGGGGAGAGGTGCTGGAGATAGAGACCAATTGCCAATGGACAGTGACTTTATCCATCATGCCTATGGAATGAAGCCTCCATAAATGCATTTGGTGAAGTGCCTGGCACACAGAATTAAACCCATAAGAACCCCAAAGGAGAGGGTACAGAGAGGTCCCAGGTTGGTGAACCCAAGGAGGTGCTGGAAAGGTGCTGGATCTGGAGAGGGCGTGGAAGCTCTACACCCTTTCCCAGACCTTGGCTTGTGCCTCAGTTCCATCTGGGTGCTCCTGAGCTATGTCATTTTGTAATAATCCAGTAACCTATGAGTAAAATGTTTCTCTGAGTTCTGTGAGCTGCTCTAGCAAATTAATCAAACTCAAGAAGGGGGTCCTGGGAACCTCTGATTTATAGCCAGTTGGTCAGAAGTACAGGTGACAACCTGGACATGTGACTGGCAGCTGAAGTGAGTGGGGGTGGGGGTATTTTTGTAGGAGTGAACCCTTAACCTGTGGAATCTGATGATACCTCGGGGTAGATAGTGTCAGAATTGAGTTGAATTGTAGGACACCTAGCTGGTGTCCAGACAATTATTTGGTGCTATGTGGGAAACCCCCACCTCCACACATTGGAATTGGAACCAGAACCTATTTAACTTAGAAAGTAAAAAGATGTCCTTCAATGGGTGAATGGTTAAACAAACTGAGGAACACCTGTACCATGAAATACTACTCAGCCATAAAAAGGAGCCATCTATTAATAGAGACAACAGATTGGATGTTTGTCAAGGAAATTACACCCTGTGAGAGAGAAAAATCTCAAAATGTTACGTATTCTGTGATTTCATTTATATACCATTCTTGGGATCATAAAATTATAGAGGCAGAGAACAAATTGGTGGTTACCAAGGGTTTCAGATGTTGGGGAGGAGAGGGTAATGTGTCTATAAAGGGTCAGCATGAGGGAGCCTTGAGGGGGCAGTGCTGTATCTTGATGGTATTTACATGAAGCTACACACATTATAAAATTGCATAAAATTAAACACAATTTCTGGTAGTGATGAGTTGGAAGCAAACTGCAGGTCCACCAGTGGGGAATAGATGGATAAGTTATGGAGGATGTACACCATGAACACTATGGAAGATGGAGAGTAAAAGACTGAAGGCACATGGCAGCATAGGTGGATGTCAAAATCAGAGTGCTGAGTAATGAAAAGGTGAAGGAGCTATAATGCATTCTGACTTAAATAATTAATATGCATGCATCCTAAACAATTACATGTACTTTATAAGAATTCATTCAATCAAAGGAACATATGTGAAACATATAATAATGTGTGTCTGTGAAGGAAAGGCAATGAAGGTGAAGAGTGTGTAAAAATATAGAAGTATGCAGAATAATATTTGAAGGTTGTATTAGTTTCTTATTGCTGCTGTGACAAATCAACAAAGACTTAGCAACTTAAAACAATACAAATGTATTCTTCTGGAGGTCAGAAGTCTAAAATAGTTCTGCAGGGCTGTGTTCCCTCTGTAGGCTCTAAGGGACAATCTGTTTATTTGCCTTTTCCAGTTTCTAGAGGCTGCCTGTATTCTCTGGCTTGTGGCTTGTTCCTCCATACTCTCCCCTTTCTGACCTGCCTCTGTCTCATGAGGACCCTTGTGAGTACATTGAGCTCACTCAGATAATTCAGGATAATCTTCCTTAACTTAATGTCAAGATCCTTAATCTCATCCACAATACTTCTTTTGCCACATAAGATAACCTGTTCACAGATTCTAGATATTAGGAGGTGGGCATCTTTGGGAGGTCATTATTTTGCCTATCACAGGAGTTTTGATTTGGGGCAGAAGATAGCAGGGGATGTGGAGGGATGTGGCCTGAACCAGCATGTGGGAGGTGAGGACAGGAATGACTTACGTGACCAATTGTGGCTGGTGGATCAGAAGGTTCATCTTGAGATTGAGAAGGGACTTCAAATGCCAGGTGCATCCTCCAGGTATGTCTACTAGACTTCTGCCCCTCTCCCCATGGGACACATCACAGAATAGTCCACGTGGAGGTAGGGTAGTCAACCACATGTGCCTTGTATTTTCAGTAGAATCTTCTGGCTCCCCAGAGCTGGAGGAATCGGACTCCCTGACTTCAGACTATACTACAAAGCTACAGTAATCAAGATAATATGGTACTGGCACAAAAATAGAAATATAGATCAGTGGAACAGGATAGAAAGCCCAAAGATAAACTATGGTCAACTAATCTATGACAAAGGAGGCAAGGGTATACAATAGAGAAAAGACAGCCTCTTCAATAAGTGGTGCTGGGAAAACTGGACAGCTACATGTAAAAGAATGAAATTAGAACACTCTAACACCATACACAAAAATAAACTCAAAATGGATTAATGACCTACATGTAAGGCCAGACACTATAAAACTCCTAGAGCAAAACATAGGAAGAGCACTCTTTGGCATAAATCACAGCAAGATCTTTTTTGACCCACCTCCTAGAGTAATGGAAATAAAAGCAAAAATAAATAAGTGGAACCTAATGAAACTTAAAAGCTTCTGCACAGCAGAGGAAACTATAAACAAGACAAAAAGACAACCCTCAGAATGGGAGAAAATATTTGCAAATGAATCAACAAAGGATTAATCTCCAGAATATATAAACAGTTCATGCAGCTCAATATCAAAAAACAACCCAATAAAAAAATGGGCAGAAGACCTAAATAAGCATCTCTCCAAAGAAGACATACAGATGGCCCAGAGGCACATGAAAAGCTGCTCAATATCACTAATTATTAGAGACATGCAAATCAAAACTACAATGAGGTATCACCTCACACCGGTTAGAATGGGCATTATCAGAAAATCTACAACCAGTAAATGCTGGAGAGGGTGTGGAGAAAAGGGAACCCTTTTGCACTGCTGGTGGGAATGTAAATTGATACAGCCACTATGGAGAACAGAATGGAGGTTCCTTGAAAAACTAAAAATAGAGTTACTATATGATCCAGCAATCCCATTGCTGGGCATATACCCAGAGAAAACCATAATTGAAAAAGACACATGCACCCCAATGTTCATTGCAGCACTATTTACAATAGCCAGGTCATGGAAGCAACCTAAATGTCCATCAACAGATGAATGGATAAAGAAGATGTGGTACATATATACAATAAAATATTACTCAGCCATAAAAAAGAATGAAATTGGAACATTTGTAGAGACATGGATGGACCTAGAGACTATCATGCAGAGTGAAGTGAGTCAGAAAGAGAAAAGCAAATATCGTATATTAACACATATATGTGGAATATAGAAAAATGGTACAAACCAACCCGTTTGCAAGGCAGAAATAGAGACACAGATGTAGAGAACAAACATAGACACCAAGCAGGGAAAGTGGGGAATTGGGGGTGTGGGGGTTGGGGTGGGATGAATTGGGAGACTGGGATTGCCATATATACACTACTAATAAGAAAAGAATATCAAATTTACACTTAAAATATATGCAGTTTATTGTATGTCAATTGTATCTCAATAAAAGTTCTAAAAAAAAAGAATCTTCTGGCTCCCTAGGGACTGGACTCAGAGTCAGACTTTCCTCCCCTTAGGGGACCAAGCCCTGTGAAGTGCTGGCTGGTCATGTTAAGCAAAACATGAACCCGTATTGATCTGTGATAGTTGGGGTTATCATTCAGCAAATATTCCCTTCCTCAACCCCCACTTCCCCACTGTGGGAGGCTCAGCCCCATTGATGTTGGGCTGGCCTAGACACTTGCTTTGACCAAAATGGTGGACATGTCCAATGCTGCACATGACATGAAGGAGGCCTTATGAGCTCTTGCATGGGTTGGCTTGGCTCTGGTGTATCCCAGGTGGAAAGAACATGCCCTGAGTAACTGCTGCCCTTTCAGCCTGGGGCCCTGGAATAAACACACATGGAGCAGATCTGAGTCCAGCCTAGATCAGACAAGCAGATGCATGAGCTCAAGAATAAATGTCTGTTGTTACACACCAGTGGCTTTGGGGGGGCTATTTGTTACACAGCAACATCCCGCTAGTATATGAGCACATATAATTTCATTTTAATCTCACAAGAATTCTCAGAGATATGGATCATTAGCTCCACTTTGGATATTATAAAACTGAGGCTCAGAAAGGATAAAAAGGTTCATTCAAGGTCATGCAGTTCATAAATAAGTTTTGATGGGCAGGAGAGAGAAAGTGTGTAAACATCAGGCACCTGAGCAAGAGTGTTTGTGTGTGGAGGGGAGATGAAGAGTGGGAAGGGCATATGACTGATGACGCTTAAGGAAAAACTTACATTGTGCAGAAGGGTAAGTTGATGTTGAAAGTTCAAGGGGAAGGATGGTGACCTCTACAGGATTCTTTTTTTTTTTTAATAAATTTATTTATTTTATTGTCTACATTGGGTCTTTGATGCTGTGAGCAGGCTTTCTCTCTAGCTGTGGCGAGGGGTGGCCTCTTCTTTCCAGTGTGTGGGCTTCTCAGAGTGGTGGCTTCTCTTATTGAGGAGCATGAGCTCTAGGCATGCGGACTTCAGTAGTTGTGGCACTCAGGCTCAGTAGTTGTGGTACATGGGCTTAGTGGCTTCTCGGCATGTGGGATCTTCCTGGCCCAGGGATCGAACCCATGTTCCTTGCACTGGCAGGTGGATTCTTAACCACTGAGCCACCAGGGAAATTTCCCTCTTCAGGATGCTAGGATTATGTCTCATAGTGTCATAGCCAGGGGCCACCTTCTATTAGAAGGGTCAGCCAGGAAACACGATATGTACATTTTAGCCCTTTCACCTTTGCTGAGAGATGCTTATGTTCACAAGTGAGTGAGGCAGATAATCAGAATCTTCTAACTTCTGTTCTCCTGCTCCTGCCCTTCTACCGCAGTTCTCTTCTTGGTGTTTTGCCACAAGGTGACTGGGATAGACAACTTTTACTTCATCATATGCTGTTTCTCCTTGCGCACATGAGTCTCCTATGAGATGCAGCAGAGAATAGGCCACCTTTCACTGACAGTGGTTTTTGTTTGAAATTCTTCCTTCAATGTAATGGTACTCTTGTACATTTCTAAAAAAAAAATAAGATAAAATGAAGTGTTGGACATCATAAGAAAGCTTGGTAGGCATTTCTGGGGCTGCTGACACAGCAGGGCTCTCCAAGGTCCAGCAGTCCTGAGTAGTGTCTACAGATTAATGTGATTCCTTGGGAGATCAAGAACGTCCTGGGGTGGGGGATTCTCCGTTGTGGGCAGCCTCCACTTTCAAAGACCTCAGATCCCAGTATAAAAAGCTTAACTCTCCAACTGGAAGGGAAGGTAGTTATTCTGGAAGAGGGGCTATTGGAGTCCAATCAGGAGGTATTACTTTTGTTTGTTTATTTTATACATTCTGGAAATAATTTGATTTACATTACAAGTGGCTTCTAACCAGCATCACAGTGAAGGAAGATTAGCAGCACTAAGGACCATTTCCTAATTCCAGGGCCCACGTTGTTCTCAGTCAGACTGTGTGTCCCAAGGAGAGGCGCTGTTCAGAGTGCTAATACCTCACCTGGGCTCAGCACTAGGGGCTTTGGACCATCAGAGAGGTTTCAGGTTTTATTCCTTCTCCAGCTTTTTTTTCCCTTTCCCTTTTCCTTTTTTTTTTTTTTTTTTAAATGGACAAGGGGACTTGCCATGAACTAAGCGTAAATTGAAGTGAAGCCCATAAGATGCTATGGGCTTGCCTTCTCCCCCCATCCCACCATGAAACTCTTTCTTTCTCTGGAAACTGAAACCATGTAATTTAGAAATTGCTTCTCTCTTTTCAACCCAGTTTCCTCTGCCACAAAAATAATTTTTAAACATTCTAAAGCTTTTATTTCCAGACTTCAATCTGGTGCCGGTGTCCATTTAATTCTTCCTGGCGTTTGAACACCTGAGCTGTTGATGTGGTAGGAGGTGTGGCCGGCCACTGTGCTCCTTGCTCAGCAACTGGCTAGGTAGCTACATCTGGATGGGGCAGAGAGAGAAGAGCCAGGTCTCAGCCAGAGCTGGGAAGCAGAGGGCAGTCAGCTAGAAGATCAGATTTGTAGGCAGGGGGTACCAAAGCGGGATGGAACATGGGGAGAGGAAGGCGGGGGACACAGAATGATCAAGTTCAGTCATTGGGGTCCTGCGTCTAGATCAGTCGAGGTCGAATTCAGAGCTCCATCACAACACTTACTTTAACAGAGAGGATTGCCTGTTATGAGTTGTTAACTAGTGTGGTTCTCAAACTGTGCTGAGGCAGCCCAGGCCGCCGCAGTGAACTCACAAAGGTGCCTCAGGAGGGCTTTTAGAATTTCAATTTTGAATGATCACGAAAAAACAGGGTCATCTGTCAGACATTGTACAAACTACTAAGCTGAGGTGATCCATGGTTTCAACATTAGATTGGGCTACATTCCTTTTGGTGACATCATATCTTTGCACAGCTTGGCTTCCTCTTGTTACTGAGGGGAAAAGGAAGTATTGCAGAAAAATCAACATGGGGCAGGCAACAAGAGCAGCGATTTTTAAAAATATTTAATTAATTAATTACTTTGGTTGCACGGGGTCTTAGTTGTGTCAGGCAGGCTCCTTAGTTGCAACTTGAGGGCTCCTTAGTTGCTGCTCGCCAACTCTTTAGTTGTGGCACGTGGGCTCCTTAGTTGTGGCCTGCAGGCTCCTTAGTTGCAGCATGCAAACACTTAGTTGCAGCAGGCATGTGGGATTCAGTTCCCTGACCAGGGATCAAACCCGGGCTTCCTGCATTGGAAGCGCAGTCTTAACCACTGCACCACCAGGGAAGTCCCAAGGGCAGCAATTCTTAATCTGAATCCAAAGTTTGAGAAATTGTGCAGGGCTTGACAGATGCACGTATCCCATTAGTAAGTAACTGGTTATTTAAGAATGGAATTAGGGACTTCCTAGGTGGCGCTGTGGTTAAGAATCTGCCTGCCAGTGCAGGGGACACAGGTTTGATCCCTGCTCCAGGAAGATCCCACATGCCATGGAGCAACTAAGCTCATGGGCCACAACTATTGAGCTTGCACTCTAGAGCCCATGAGCACAACTATTGAGCCCGTGTGCCGCAACTACTGAAGCCCGCATGCCTAGAGCCTGTGCTCCACAACAAGAGAAGCCACCACACTGAAGAGCCCGTGCACCACAACAAAGAGTAGCCTCTGTTTGCCACAACTAGAGAAAGCCTGTGTGCAGCAATAAAGACACAACACAGCCAATAAATAAATTTTAAAAAGTGGAATTAAAATATTTTTTCTTTTGATATGTGTGTATTGCTTTCTCAAACCACTATTAAGTGATTAGACTGTAAATGCTTATTAAGTTGTTTGGACTAACTAATACATGAAACTGTTAGGTATTTCTTTGGTTAGGCACTCTGGTGAAAAAACACCAAGGTCACCAGGAAAGTTTGGAAGCCTCCGGTTAACTATATAAAAAGAACTGGCTGGGAAACTAGAAAGGTAAAAAGAGAACATGAAAGTATTATACCAATATAGCAACTGTAGGAGCAGGTACCGCTGGGGCTGGTGGAGCAAGAGAATACACTGGAATTAGAAGCATTGTAAAAATTGGAAGAGGGAGCTCTTTTTGGCTGGTGCTGGTGTCTCTGAGGTTCTGCAGTGAAGCTTGCTCTTTAAGTGTTGGAGAAACTGCAAACTAGATCCAACTGCTGTGACAGAATGAACTTCCCCCGGGTGAAGAAGTGATATTGGAGTGATGCCCACGGGAACAGAAAGCACTCTCTTCTTCCTCCTAGAGCCTTGCAGGCTCCCTCTATCGCCCCCTACCGGAAGAGACTAGCAGAGAGCCAGGTAACGGAGCAGAGATGTGATCTATGGAATACCAGCCCCAGCATCATGACACAGGGCACAGAAGGCATGTTGGAGCCCAGAGACAATGGCTTAATAACTATCCCAGGGCCCTTGGATTGCAGCTGTCATGCTCACCCTGGGCCTGAGGTCCATGGCCCCCAGCCAATAGGTTGCCTCTTGAACCTGGGCTGTATCTGACTCTTGGCTCCCCATCTACACCCCAAGCTGCTGAACTGTAGAGCATACAGGATAGGGCTGTTGCACCAGCCCTGGTTTTACCCTGTGTTACATTCCAACCAAGTTCACTCATTCGTTCAGTGGGGATGTGGAGCAGGACACCTAACGCAATGATGGGAAAGATAAGCATTTGAGAGAAGGCTTTTCCAGAACAACTTAGGTTCACAGAATGAATGGAAGCTGGGAGAGAGGAGTGACTAGAGAGAGGAGGGAAGGGTGATAACATTCGGTCAACATGTCAGCTCCACAGAAGCATCTTCCTGACCATCATACCTACAGACCCTAATGGCCATTTTTCTCCAGCCTACCACCATCGCTTCCCTTCAGAACACTTGTGACAACGTGCAGTTTTGTCAGCTTGCATGTTGGACTGTCATTATGATTGTTTCACTCTCTCCCCCACCAGATGTTAAGCTCCAGGGTGGCAGGGACCATGTCTGTTCTTATTAATGCTTTGTCCCCAGCACCTAGCCTGCCATTCCATAGGTGCTCAATAACTATTTCAAACTAAGCCGTATCCAGGGAAAGAGTAAGAACTTTAGTGTAATGAGAGAGGAAAAATAAAGAAAGATCAAGGATGGGACTTTCCTGGTGGTCCAGTGGTTAAGAATCCTCCTTCTAATGCAGAGGACGCAGATTTAATCTCAGGTCAGGGAACTGGGATTCCCACATGCTGCAGCGTACCTGAGCCCTCATGCCACAACTAGAGAGAAGCCTGTGTGCTACAACAAAAGAGCCCACTTTTGTGCTGCATCGAAGACCCAACATAGCCAAATAAATAAATAAATATTTTTAAAAAAAAGGAAAGATCAAGGAGCTGGTAGCAGGGCCTGAAATCAAAGTGAAGTTTTAGATCCACGCTTCCCTGCACCCCCTAATCTCCCTTCCCTGCTTGACTTTTCTCTAGAGCACTTACTACCATCTGATATTCTAATATTCTGATTACCTCATATATTATTTAATCTCCCACTCCCCATAACAACATAAGGCCCTTAAGAGCAGAGAGGATTTTTGTCTGTTTGGTTCACTCCTCTGTCTAGTGTAGTGCCTGGTACATGGTAGGAACTCAAAACTATTTATTAAAAGAATGAATTTGTCCAGTGCTTAACTTTTGGCAAAGAATGCTTGTGTCACTCTGTTACAACTATCTTAGTTGCTGTTGTCACTTCTTAGAACTGATAGGAGGGACCATTACTATAACGTGTAACACTCAGCCTGGCCTGACACATCACTGCGTGGAGTGTGCATTTGTGGTGAGAAGCAGGGGACTGCTGCTCCTGTGACGTGTCCATTTGTGCAGCAGAATCTTGATGGCCATTTGCTCCTTTATTTTTGCATCTTGGGCTTTAAATGTGCTGACTCTTCTGCTTGGGGCTTAACCTTCCCACTCTCTGCTCTACGTTCCCCGTGCCCCCACACCTTGTCCCTTTACCTGGTTAAATCCTATCCATTGTTTGCACAAGGCCCCCTCCTTCAGGACAGCCTTCTTGGCCTCTAGACTCCACATTACACTGTTGGTGATTTACTCTCAAATATTTACCAATGGAATGTTATGGATGAGTTACAGGTTAAGCTATAATCCAGTACCGCCAGCCTTCCCATCAAGACCATACTGGTCAGGGACAGTCCCCTGGTATTCTGATCAAGAAGCCCCTACTCCAGAGACAATGCTGCATCTCCCAGGTGTTTCTGATACCATGTCTGGATCCACAGTCTTCATTTTGCTAATCAGTACATGCAATGCCAGAAATTGATTGTTGTGGTTGAAATCAGGGACCTGTCAAATAGCATAAGTATTGTAAATGGACTCTAATTAGTGAAATTGAAAGTATTCAAAATATGTGGGTTGGCCAAAATATTGTGAAAGTGTTTTCCAAATGTACATAATGCAGGAGAACTCAGTAAGACCTCTAGCTCTTAGCCTTAGGGATGGTGTTCAAGCCTTGATTCCTAAACAGTCCTGTGTCACCTATTGAAGGAGAAGGATTCCTGGTTACCTGATGTGTCAGTAATGGTAATCAATCTGCCCCTAGACCAGCAGTAGGCAAAGTACAGCCCATAGCCTTGGCTATTTTTTTTTCTCATGGAAAGGCATTCTGTTTTAAATATAGCAACGTGTACATGTCAATCCCAAACTCGCAATTTATCCCTATTTTTGTAAATAAGCTTTCACTGAGACATAGCCATGCCCACTTGTCTACACACTGTGTCTTTGCATTACAACAGCAGAGACAAATAGCTGCAACAGAGACTGTCTGACCCACAAAGTTTAAAATATTCACTATCCAGCCCTTTACCAAAAACAAACAAAAAAACATTTGTCAACTCCTACCTGCGAATACTGTCATAACTGCCTTAAATGAACCTATGTGCAAGATAGGAACCAAAACACCTAAAAAGACTAAAACAGGTTGCTGGGGCTTCATTGAGCTTAATGGAATGGATTGTAGGACCTGTTTTGTGCTTGCTTGCTAGCTAATAAACACTTGTGTAATAAATGCTCATCTGTGTAGTAGAATTTGGCCTGAGACTCGCTTTTATTATAACCTAATAATGCAGTTATGGAGGGAATCATTAACTTTAACTCACCTCGGATTTCTTTGGTGGCTTCTTGTTTCTATGAAAAAGATATGTAAGGTTGTGCACAAGTCATGATTAAATTGGCTGAGACGAGTTTCCAGCGCGAGGCTGTGTCCTTCTGACATGTGTTGCTTGGAAGCCTGGCACTTTCCCTGCAGAGGCTCCATCAGGCTTCATCATTTCCTCCTTCACAATTGTTGTGTCTGCCTCCCCCTCTAGAGCATGAATCTCGTGAAGGCTACAAAGTATCTGTCTCCTTCCCCTGCATCCCTAATGCCTGTTCCATCTCAGAGGTCCAAGACCTTTCCTTTGTAGAAAGGGAAGAATAGATGGAGCGATATCTCAACATGCATTGATGGAACCTTGCTAACCCCAGACTACAGTTGATTAAAAAGCATGAACCCAGCAGTCAGCTGGACTGAGAACGAGGCCAGGGGACCACAGTAAGCTGCAGGACTCCTATTTTATCTCAGTGGCTCTCCTGCCTTGCCCCCCCCCCCCTTTTGGAAGTGGGAGCTGCATTTAAGGCTGTGTCAAGTACCATCTGGGGGCTTCGTGGGCACTGTCTCCTTAATTCACCTTATACCCCAAAAGGCAGGAGTACCATCCCTGTGTTACACATGAGAAAAATGAGGCAAAGACACAGATGAGACAAGTGACTTGCTTTAGTTCCAGGTGATGACAGAGCCAACGTTCTTATTACCATGTCATGGTGTCTCCCCTCTCAAGAGTATTTTTTCAGTAGTGGGTAAGCCAGTGAACATGTGAATGCCATACCTTCTCTATGACGTCGCTGCAAGAGGGTGACAACCAAGTGATCTCTCACGAGGTAACATGTTCTAGCTTCGGATGATTCTAGTGGTTGGGGTAGGTAGGACCCAGTGACCCTGGGTAGCGAGGGTACCAGTATCCCTAAGTGAAGCCTCTGGATTCCTGTCCTTGTCTACCTTCATAAGGATGACAATAAATTAGAGGAGGTGGCAGAAAGGAAGCAAGAGAGTAGGTTTGGATGATGCTGAAAGAAGATGGATTTTAATTTTGTTCCTTTTACCTTTTCTCCTTTTGTGTATCATTTCCATGCAGAAATTGCAAATTAATGGTCACATCGAACTATCTGTCAGTGTATTACTGCTCTTGCAGTATCAAATTATGTTGGCAATAATGTTTCCAGCTGCCTAGGACTCCATTGCAATTTAATTTGAAAGGAACTCAAATTGCATCTCCAAATGGATAAAAAATTAATTTTACAGACAAGCTATCCACCTCCGCATTTTCAGCCCCATGCCCCAAATTATCTCAATTTAGGTTCAACTTTGAACAGTACATATGTTACAGCCAGCTCCACATGCAGAGATGAATACATAGAAAATTCATGAATTGGAAATCTGCTTTGCTGCTCCTTTTTTTAATAAGATGCTCTGCCTTGATTAAGGTCATTAGGAGATTCTACAGCTATTGCCTTTGACAGCAGGGATGGAGGCTGGGTCCCTATAAAACAAAAGACGCTGGAATTCTAACTTACCCACATGATTACCTTAACAATTGGAGTGTAGCGAGAGGCCTGATTCACCTCTCTGCTTACTGCATTTCCTCTGCAGGATGTTAGGGCCTTGATTCTCCTTTGGTCTTCAGTCATCCCCTGCTTTCTGTGTTCACTCATTCTTCATTTATTAATCAGCTATATGTCCTGTTTTAAAAAATGAAGAGACCTAAGTGCTCCCAGGTTAGCAGGGGAGGTAAGCATGAACCAAATATCCACATAACTAATCTGCAATTTGATAAGGACTAGGGAAGACATGTTAAAGAAAACAGGTGATAATTCATTCTGCCTGGGCAAGAAAGGCTTTTAGAGAAAGTTACGAAGAAAAGGTGGCATCGGAGCCCGGCCATGAATGTATTGAATGGGGATTTGCCAGTGACAACCCAAGCAGAGGGAAGTGTGGAGGTGCAGAGGAATTCAGGATGCAGCACTCTGCTTTAGGGATGTAGGGTTCAAAGAGTGAGCAGTGGGAAATGAAGGAGGGAATTTGGAGGTGGGAGGGTACAAGTTGCAGGTTGGGCTCTGGTATTAGATTGAAAATGGTACCTCAGGAGGAAATTGTGCTTTAGTAAGATCTAACATGGGATGAGGAGAAGTGATCAGAGGTGAGGAGGTCCACCCTGCCTTCCAGAGGCAGCTTCAGAATAAAGAAGTTTCTGAAGATATCAGTCAATCGCACACACACATACACACCTGTCCCTAACATATGTAAGAACACAAATGAGTCTGGGGCAAGATACATGCAGAGACCTGTGGCCTCATTCCTTCTCCTTTCACCTGACTCCATCCCTCCCTGCAAAGGTCTGCTCCTCCAAACAGCCATGCTTTGGTCACCCCTTGGGCCTAGGGGTACATACATGGAATATGGTCTGACCTTGGATGGCCAAACCAAGGGAAGAGGTTCACACAAACCCTGGAAGTAAGTTTGGAATCACTGGGACAAGGGAATTCTGGGGTGTCAGGTGTCTGGAGCCTGGTCCAGAATGGGGAGCACAGAGACCAGAGAGACACACTGGCCCATTAACTCTTGCTCCAGGCAGAGGGCAGAGTCTGTAGACGGCTGGAGTCCACGCAGGGCTCGGGACAGGGCCCCCACTGCCAAGTCTATGGGCATAGAGGCAGTGAACCCAGAGGCCAAACCACTTTGCTTTTCCATCAGAGGAAGACTTTCCAGCTTCCCAGATAAGCCACACTCTTTTCCCACTGTTTGCCTTCTCAGTGGCCTGTAGGCTGTTATTCAAGAAGGTCATATGGACGGAGCCTATCTGGAGGCAGAAACCAGAGGCTCCAGGCTTGGACATATTTACACGAGGGGTGTAAATTCAACAAACCCGTCTCCACTGCACACACAGGGCTGTCTCAGCAATTTCCAACTTGTTTGTACCAACCGGAATGTAAACCTGAGACTCTCCCTGCTGTAGGCAATTACCAGAACAGAAGCTGGGTTTGACATCTGCGGTTCAGGGAGGTTAGATCGAAAGCCTGAATGCCTCTATTATGCAATTTGAAAACTAGCTTCCATCGTGTGAGATTTCAGGACATTCTCTTGCTTGAATGGAAAAATAGATAAATTCACGTTAAAGACTCGGTGATGTGCTTGCAGGGGACAGGACAGGAGACTGTGGAGTCAGGGGGTGTCCAAGCTCAGTTCTTAAAAACAGGTCACCATCTGTTCATCTTGGTTTAACCAACATGAGCTGGCCCCTCGACAGACTCGGTGCCACGTGCTGGTGTTGCTGGACAAATAGCACATGGTCCCTTGCAGCCTGGGAGGAGTGATGGATGAAGGAACAAGCAATTCCTAGAAAGCGTGACAGATGCCGAGTGGGCTGGACATCTGTGCAGAGTGCCGTGGGAGTCTAGAGCTGGGGACTTAGCTGTGCGGCCCTGGGTAAGTCACAAGCCTTCGTTGGCCTCCATTCCCTATGGTGGATAGCTATTTTCAGCACGCGACTGCCCAGCCCGTATTAACTGCTTAATAAATAGCCACTGTCTTGGCCTTTCTTGAATGGAAGTTCTCGAATTTACAGAACACTTTCACTCACGTGTATCTAACCCACAGGGCCACCAGAGGTCTTGTCTTTTGTACGTGAACTGAGGTTTCCTTGAACCTCTTGATTCCATAGCCTGAGAAAGCCCCAGATCATCTCTCAAGGTGTCAGTAACACACATGGACATATTTTCCAAGTTCCCTTTGCCTCTGGTCCCTTTATTCCCATGTGGCATCTTATTTAGCCTGAGCAAGGCATTCAGATCTCAGAAGCCACAGGAAATCCAATCACAGCCAATTGTTTTGTGGTATTTTGAGGACCTTGTTGAAGACTAGGAGTCACATGAGAATAGTCCCATTGGGCTCCACCCAAAAACACATCGTCTTATTCACCCCCATCCTCTCCTGTTCAATCCTAGCAACGAGTGAGTTCATTTTTCTCTTCCTCTAAAGACTAAGCACCGCTGATCCCGAAGCCCTAGGAATGCAGCTTCTGCTCCAAACAAGCTTCTTAAGGCATTTCTCCAAGAAAGGCCATTCTCTCTAAGACAAATGCCCACTGATAGGCAGAGGCAATTTTCTCTCTCTCTTTACAGTTCGTTTTATACTCATTAACAGCCCTCTGAGATTAGCGCAATGATTTCTACTTTATAGACGAGGAAGTGGAGGCTCAGAGATGAAGTGCCCTTGCCCAAGGTCACACAGCTAGTGAGCACCAGAGTCGGGCTTCAAGCTGTGCTCTGCCTGGCTCCACTGTTCCCTGTGGCCTGTCTGATGACAGTCACACCTGCCTCAGAGGGAGCAAGTGACATCTCCTGTGGCCTGACCTTCCCGCTCTGGGAGGGAGTCTCTTTGCTCTGTGGCAGGCTTGCAACATCCCTTGCCTTCTTTGAAAAGGTGCCCCCATCTGCTCCTTCCTTGAAGAGCAGCAGAAAGGTGTTTATATATATACACCTTCACAGGTGGGCTGTAGGGAGAATACTCCAATGGCTGGAGGTCAGGGGTGGGAAGACAGGCCAGTAGCACCAAAAGTGATGAAGTCCTCATGTCACCCCCCCCCACCCCCACCCCAGCAGGCCCCAGGCTCTGAGGACCAAGCCACTGCTGCCTTACAGTTCTCGGCTTTCTCCCAACGTGTGCCCCTGGCCTCCCTAGATTCCTGATGGCTGTGACATGTTTCATGTTTATATTCTTCCCTTGATATCAGAGCACAGAGAAAACACGGAGGCACTGGACCCTCAGAGACTTCAGATCTAAGCTGTGCCACTCACTCTGTGGCTTTGGGCCCATTATGTCATCTCCCAGAACTTTGGTTCCTGCTAGGACAAGGCTAGTGATGCTTTCCTCACAGGTTGTGGTGATATTTACAAACTAGAGCATCCATTCAACTGATAACTTACCCAGGTCTTCCTCTGCACAAGGCCTTCCCCTGGGCTGGGGAGATGAACAGAGAGGACCCTTGCTTTCCAAGAGCTTACCTTCTAGTGCACAAAGACAATTTTTTACAAGCCATCGCACTGAACTTGCCTCTTGCCAGCCTATACAAATTCCTGGACCTCTCTGACCTTAGTTTATTCATCCTTAAAGTGAGAATGGCAGTCAGTCCCTCCCTTACGGGGTCACAGATGATGCAGATGATAGAATCCAGCACTGTGACTGTTGGCCATCAAGGCTGTTTTGTTTTTCTTGTTTTGTTGGTGTTTGAAGGGCCTGTTGGGGATACCCAAATGTGTACTTAACGTGGACTGTGGTGTATCTTAAGATATTTGACAAAAGTGGGGTCATAGCCTTGGACTTTAAAGGGTCTTAAAGGTTCCTATTCCTGTTCTCACGCTCTAACAAGATGAAACAAGAAAGCGTGAGGGCGACCCTCGTGCTAGATGGAGCTCGGGGTCAGTTTTGAAGGCACACCCAGATGAGGAGTGTCAGTGAGGTTCTGAGCAGGGTGGGTGGCCTTCCTGCCTGGAGTGTTATGGCATCGGGACAAACAGAAAGACTCCTGCTAGGCAGCGCTTGTGGGGATGCTCAGGACTTCTCAGGCAAGCAGCATCTGGTTGTCCCTCTGCCTGTAATTTGTCCTCATGTGAAGCCAGCCGCAGCAGCAGCCACACCAGACTGTAACTCCCCAACTCTGGGGATGGCCCTTCTCACCTTCCCATCCACGTGGGCACCACACAGCGGCCCTTCAGCAGCTCTCATTCAGTGTCACCCATTTGCCTTTGGCACAAGGGCTCTCCTTTACACAAAGGGCCCGTGGACATGAGTAATTGGGCTGTAAGAGTGACATGAACTCAGTAGTTGAGCAGGGCCAGGCTGCCCACTCTCCCCAGCAGTGCCTGAGGGGTCTGGGCTGGCTCACTGGGCTTCATGACATTTATTTCTAGGCATCCTTCTCCAAAGAGGACCACTTCGAAGTGTGTTCCTTGGTAAGGCTCTGACACAAGTCACAGGGACGAATCAGGGGACTCAGCTCCTTCAAGACCACCCTCTCTTTTTCTTGCTGCATTGGCACTGAAGCAGCCTTACCCCTAAAATGCTTTGAGGGGACCAGAGAGATGATGGAGTCCATCATTTTGCATAAGGATGCTAAGCAGTGCTGCTACTCACAGGGCATTCAGGGTAGATGCAGCATATGAAGGCTTATTATTATTTTTAATACTATTCCTCTTCTTGCAAAAGAAAAACTGCTGAATATTGAGTACTTAAATTCCAGGTGTAATTCTAACTGCTTTGCAAACAGCATCTCGTTTAACTACGCCCCACCCCCACCCCACGAAGGTAGCTAGTATTGTTATCTCCATTTTACAAATGAAATATAAAGTGGACCCAAAGAGATTATATAACATGGTAAAGCCCTGTAGGTAGCACGGGGGGTGGGGGGTGGAATCCACGGATTAAATCTCTAGCCTGTGCTTAACTACTCCCAGCGAAGAGAATGACAGAACTTATGGGGAATGCCGATCATAAAAGAGGTTATGTTTCTATCGTAACAAATGCCTAAACCTTACAGAATGAGCCTTACAGGTGGGGATTAAAAAAAGAAAAGTTTTGTTTGTTATTGTCTGTTTTGCACAAAAACATGTATTTAATTTGTGTAAAGTGTAAATAGAATATTCGTAATAAAATAAACATAGCCAATGTCATATAAGGGTCTGGGACCAAGATCAGTAGGGAGGGGTGGAATGGGAGACAGCACTAGGGTGAGAAGGCATGATCAAATCTGTTTTATTTTATTTTAATTAAAGAATAGTTGAGTTACAATGCTGTATTAGTTTCCGGTGTACAACAAAGTGATTCAGTTATACACATTCTTTTTCATATTCTTTTCCATTATGGTTTATTATAAGATATTGAATATAGTTCCCTGTGCTATAGAGTAAGACCTTGTTGTTTCTATGTATACTAGTTTGCATCTGCTAATCCCAAACTCCCAGTCCTTCCCTCCCCAAGCCCCCCTTCTCCTTGGCAACCACAAGTCTGTTCTCTATGTCTGTGAGTCCGTTTCTGTTTCATAGATAAGTTCATTTGTGTCGTATTTTAGATTCCACCTATAAATGATATCGTATGGTATTTGTTTTTCTGACTTAATGTTGCTTAGTATGATAATCTCTGGGTCCATCCATGTAGCTGCAAATGACATTCTTTTTTATGGCTAAGGAATATTCCATCGTACATCTTCTTTATCCATCCCTCTGTCAATGGACGTTTAGGTTGCTTCCATGTCTTGGCTCTTGTAAATAGTGCCGCTGTGAACATAGGGGTGCGTGTATCTTTTTGAATTATAGTTTGTCTGGATATATGCCTAGGACTGGGATTGCTGGATCAGATCTGTTTTTAGAACGATGCCTGCAGGGGCCTGTTTGGAAAAAAGTGGAGAGGAGAGAAGGAAGTGTTGAGGGCTGTCGTGGGAGGCTACGAAAGGATGAGTTGGGTTGTCGGTAAAAGGAAGGGAAATTCCAAGGCATTGTCAGTGGGTCACAGTGACCTGTTGAGGATGCTGCATGTTGAAGATGCAGTTTGATTTCCAGCCTGTGCACGCAGGTAAAGTGAACTGAAGAGAGGGGGCTGGTTTCTGAAGGGGAGGGGATGTGGCCATATGAAATGTCAAGAAATAGATCAGAACTCCAGCATCCTTCTCAATTAGGACTTCCCCAAAGAGTTGTGTGTGTTGCTGGTGGTACACAACGTAGTTTTTGGTGGAACCCTGATGAACCTTGACAATTTCAACAACCTTGCATTTTTTTAAATGGTTAACATTTATTTATGGCAAGTGATTCAGGTTTTCCCTTTAAGTAGTTATGTTTTCTTTTAGATAGCTGTATTTAAATATGAAGGAGTTTGATTTGCAGAAAAATGTTAATTAAATTATGCTCTAGGTGGTAAAATCAGGAAGGCAGTGCCTGAGTGATTGGGATGGTTTGAAGAGCTGTTCTCCCCTGTTTTAGCAGAGCCCCCACCCCACCTTCCCGACAGCTTCCTCAGAGCCCTGTGTCTTGCATGCGTGTCTTACAGACCCCGTGCACGGCCCGCAGAATGTGGAGATCGTGGATATCCGAGCCCGGCAGCTGACCCTGCAGTGGGAGCCCTTCGGCTATGCAGTGACCCGCTGCCACAGCTACAACCTCACAGTGCAGTACCAGTACGTGTTCAACCAGCAGCAGTACGAGGCCGAGGAGCTCATTCAGACCTCCTCCCACTACACCCTGAGGGGCCTGCGCCCTTTCATGACCATCCGGCTGCGGCTGCTGCTGTCCAACCCCGAGGGCCGGATGGAGAGTGAGGAGCTGGTGGTGCAGACGGAGGAGGATGGTAAGTGAGGGAGTGGGCGTGCTCCCTCGGGAACAGGGAGTACAGGACCAGCTCAGGGGGCCATGCTGAGCGGTTATGAGGTTTTATTCTTCTTGCATCTTTCATCTCCCCATGGGTACTTCAGCCTCTTTTCTAATCTCTTTAATAAAGCACCTCACAGGCTATGCAGGGCACAACTCCAGGGGGCACTGTCCCCCTAGACAATGGCATCTCTGCCACAGACACCCGCTCATGTTTGACCTTTCTATGTCCCCATCCCTCTTCTCACTGTATACCACCTGCTGTGCCAATGTTTAACCACACTGATGCCTCCTGAAAGTGAAGATGTATATTGATCATATTGTTTAAGCATGTTGAGTTTGGGAGTCAGGTGGCTCTGGATTCTGTAAGAATTAGGAATACACCTAAAGAGCTTGGCACACACATCGAATGCACCCAGAACCAGATATTCACCTGAATGTCCTACAGACATCTCAAAAATGAACTGTCTCCTCTTGTATACTGACTTCTCTCCTTGTGTTCCTCATGTCAATGAACCGCATCTACTGAGTAAAGATAAAGGCCTGAAGTCAGCCTGGGTACCTCCATTTCTCGCCCCCCCATCCCCCACCTCCATGCCTGCAGGGTTCTGATGAGTGTGCCCTCTGCAGTTTATTTCCCAGCATGCCTCCTTAGGCTCTAGGAAGAGAGCCATGTATACTTTCTAGAACACATCACTCTTCCCACCCCTGTATCCTTGCCCATCTGTGTCTCCTGCTTGGAATGACCTCTCCCTCCACATTTGTGGGACAAACTACCTGTAATCTTTCAAGTCTTTGCTCATGCGCTCCTTCCTCCAGGAAGCTTTCCCTGAGTGCCCCAAGCCAACTTGGGTGTTCTTTCTCAGACTCCTGCGTATTTTGCATGTAACTCGACCACAGCGGTTATGTTACTTATGGTAGGACAGAACTTGCTGGTTCTAGGACTTATCTGAGAAACACTTCTCTGTGGCCATATTTCAGTTTTCCAGACAGTTTCTGGCCTTGGGGGATGGGGAGTGGGGGTGTCTTTACTTAGTTTCCTGGCATTAGACTCTGAAATGTAGATTGATCTGCAAATGATTGATTAAGGAATATTTCCCAGGGGAGACTAGGAAGGGAGTGAGGGAAGCAGGACAGGGGAGAGGAGGAAGCCCAGGTACAGCCTCAGGCCAAATCCAGGGGGCTATGACCTGGGCCTGCAGGAGAACTCCACAGGGCAGGTTACGTATCACTCTTGTTTCACATCAGGGGAAGGAGCTGCCATCCGATGGTTAGGTCTGGAATGGGGAGGGAGGATTGGGAAGTAAATTTTCAGGAACCTTTGGCTTTCTACACATGCAAACAAAAAGTCGAAGGTACAAAAACGGTATAAAGTGATTAGAAGGGATCTGGGCCGAGCTCTGTCGTTGTTACTACGTGAGGCAAATTCTCACACTTGACTCAAAGCAAAGCCTCTGCCCTGGCAGTCCTGTCTAGTACTCTTACTTCATATAAGCAAGTCCAGGGACCCCTGAGTGATGGTCCCTGGTGAAATCCGGACCCACATCCTCCGCTGCAAAGTCCCATGAAGAGGCAGAGGAAAGAGCTCCAGCCTCTTCTCACCTTGTCCGCCAATTCTCACATTCCACCGTCCCATCCTAGACCTGCAAGTTTCATCAAACCCACCTTCAGGACAAACCCTTCCCAATCCCCTTTAAATTCATCCTCGCAGCCACTCTCTTTGCAGCCCCTCTAAACTGTGCTTCTAGGTAGCACCAGTGGTGGGGACTTAGCCTTTGTCACCTTGTTCTCCCATCTTCCTGTCTTGCAATGAACCTCGATCTTCTGTGGGTACAGCTATCCCCTGGACCAGCTTCTCCAGAAGATCTGAGCGCCCTGCTTCCTGTGAGCCCATTCCCATCCAACCTCCAACAGATGGGGTCAGGCATCTCATCTTGGCTTCATTCTGCAGCCCAGGAGCTGTGGCCCTGGATTTAGCTTCTGATGAAGCTGCCAAAACTTTTCCTAGATCTGGCTCCATTGTTTCAAACATGTACAGCCCCTTCCTCCAGCAGGTAGAATAATGCAGAGAAGGCAGACTCTGGAGCCAGATACGCCTGGAGTAAGTTGCTTAACCTCTCAGTGCCTTGATTCCTCATTTATAAAAATGGAGATAAATCAGGAATTTCAGTTGAAATTCCTAATCGGTTAAGACTCTGTGCTTCCACCGTAGGGGGCCCAAGTTCAATCCCTGATTGGAGAACTAAGATCCTACAAGCCACGTGGCCAAAAAAAAAAAAAAAAAAAGGAGATAATAATAGTACCTACCTTATATGTTGTTGTGCTCATTAAAAAGAATGACATATATAGAAATAGGAATCATGCCCATCAGATTGTGAGTTTTCATTAAATGTAGCTACTACATTTGCACTACATCCCAGAAAAAAAAATTCTTGACAAAGAATCCTCTAGCACAACCAACCCAGAAACCACCCACCCACCTCTTCAGAGCTGTAGACATCCACTCTCACTGGTTGTAGAAAACGTGACATAGACTTTCAAGAAGTGGCAATGTGGTCAGTGCCTGGTCGGAGAAGCAGCGTTGGGGCACCTAGGGTGGTTTAGTGACAAGTGTTCATGGGGAACTGGCTGTTAGGGAGAAGCCACTGTTGAGAACCAGCATGAAAATTCAGGTCGCAGAAGATGAACAAGAGGGTTTGGCCCAGGAACAGCTCAGGGCCTTTTTTGCCAAGATGCTCTGCCCACCTTGGGCTGATTTTTGAGGATTACCTACATGTGCAACAGCAAATCCCAAATCCCATCCTTAAGGCATGCCTCAACCTCACCCTTTCTCCTTCTCATCATCAGGAAAAAAAAAAATCACAAGTCCTTTATCAAAACAAATGGAGAGCAGTAATGCCTTGAAATTAAATTTTAATCAAGCATCATTAATAACACATCCATTCCTGCTTTACCGACATGTACAGACACCATCACAGTAAAAAAACCAACACTCAAGACACCAGGCCTTCGTCTTGCAGCTCTCCTGAGGCCCCACCTCAGGAACCACAGGTCTGCAGGAAAGTCTCAGAAGAGCACAGCTGCCTCTGCATGCTGGGATTAGGTTCTGTTTCTCCTAAAGAGGGGAGAGGCATCATCCTGTTTGCTGGGAACTCATTCACCTTAAGGTTGAGCTCGGATGGAGCTCAGCTCTAGCCCATTAACTGAAACCCCCTTCGGGGAACCAAGGAGCAGCCTTGCGGATTGAGCTGACTGGACTCACGCTGCTTTCATCTGTGCTACAAAATTGTCTTCTGGGCAGTGTGCAGAATTTGTAATTCCGTCACTCCAGTGCCTTTGTAAGCGTGGGAAGTAATCCACCACTGGTGAGAGCAGCTCCTGGCCACTGAGTCCTGTTGCTTCATTCGGAAGGTCATTGTTAATAGGAGACTAAACAGGTTCTTTATTTTCCCCCTTCATAAATGTCTCATACAAAACTGTGACTCATTTACTGGGTAATTACTTCTCTGCCTTCAACCAGACCACAGCCAAGACTGTGAAATGGGATCTCTGAGGCCTCGCAAGAGGAAAAAAATGTTGATGATGGTTTCATTTTAGCTGCCATTTATTGAGTTACCTACACAGTGCTAGGCTCTCATAGGCATGTTATATGCAGTGACTCTCATACCCAAGATTTTACTTCGAAATGTTTCAAAACCATAGAAAAGTTGAAAGAATAGTACAAACAAGACCTGTAAACCCTTCACTGCATTCAACATTTATGAACACCTTGCTGTTTTTTCATATATATGTATGATATCTGTGTATGATATATTTGATAAGGAAATATCATATATAAACATACATACAGTATTTTTAGCTCTTTGAAAGTAAGTGGCAGAAATCATGACACCTGACCTCTAAATTTTTTTAGCATCACAACATGACCTAAGGATAAGGACATTCTCCTTCATGCCTACAACACCATAGAACATCTAAGAAATTTAGCATTAATTTTAAAATAATCAAATAGATGATCCACATCATATTTCCAGTAACATTAAACCTGATTTTATGTGACAAACTCAAATATGAGACATGTTTGGCAAAAATGTTATATGGGTTGGTGATGTGTATTTCTCACTGTATCATGTTGAGAGGTACATAATGTCAGGTACCCACCTCTGCTGGTAATGATGCATTGGTCCCTTAGATAAGATGAGGACCACCCAGTCTCTCCACAGTAAATGCAGCACATTTTCTCTTTGTAAATTAGCTCACCCATGCAGTGATGCTTTGAAATTATTGAGTATCCTATTCCCCAAGAACTATTTTTAAAAATTTTATTGAAGTATGGTAGATTAACAATGTTGTGTTAGTTTCACTTGTACAGTGAAGTTATATATTCTTTTTCATGTTCTTTTTGATTATGGTTTGTTACAGGATATTGAATACAGTTCCCAGTACTATACAGTAGGACCTTGTTTTTTATCCACCCTATATACAATAGTTTGCCTCTGCTAATCTTAAACTCCCAATCCTTCTCTCCCCTACCTTCTCTACCCCTTGGCAACCACAAGTCTGTTCTTTATATCTATGTGTCTGTTTTTGTTTCATAGATATGTTGATTTGTATCATATTTTAGATTCCACATATAAGTGATATCATATGGTATTTGTCTTTCTCTTTCTGTCTTACTTTGCTAGGTATGATGATGTCTAGGTCCATCCATGTTGCTGCAAATGGTATTATTTCATCCTTTTTGATGGCTGAGAAATATTTAATATAGTAATATATATACCACATCTTCTTTATCCATTCATCTGTCGATGGACATGTAGGTTATTTCCATGTCTTGGCTATTGTAAATAGTGCTGCTATGAACATAGGGGTGCATGTGTCTTTTCAGATTAGAGTTTTGTCTGGGTATATGCTCAGGAGTGGGATTGCTAGGTTGTATGGCAACTCAATTTTTGTTTTTTGAGGAACCTCCATACTATTTTAATAGTGGCTGCACCAATTTACATTCCCATCAGTAGTGTAAAAGAGTTCCCTTTTCTCCACACCCTCTCCAGCATTTGTTATTTGTAGACTAATTGATGATGACCATTCTGACTAGTGTGAGGTGGTACCTCATTGTAGTTTTGATATGCATTTCTCTAATAATTAGCGATGTGGAGCATATTTTCATGTGCCCATCGGCCATCTGTATGTCTTCTTTGGATGTCTGTTTAGGTCTTCTGCCCATTTTTCGATTGGGTTGTTTGTTTTTTTGTTGTTGAGTTATATGAGCTGTTTGTATATTTTAAAAATTAAGCCCTTGCTTATTGCATCGTTTACAAATATTTTCTCCCATTCTGTAGGTTTTTTCATTTTGTTTATGGTTTCCTTTGCTGTGCAAAAGGTTTTAAGTTTGATTAGGTCCCATTTGGTTTTGGTTTTTGTTTTTATTTCTATTGCCTTGGGAGACTAACCTAAGAAAACATTGGTATGATTTTGTCAGGGAATATTTTGTCTATGACCTCTTCTAGGAGTTTTATGGTGTCGTATCTTATGTTTAGGTCTTTAAGCCATTTTGAATTTATTTTTGTACATGGTGTGAGGGTGTCTTCTAACTTCATTGATTTACACGCAGCTGTCCAACTTTCCCAGCACTACTTGCTGAGGAGACTGTGTTTTTCCCATTTTATATTCTTGCCTCCTTTGTTGAAGATTAATTGACCATAGGTGTGTGGGTTTACTTCTGGGCTCTCCATTCTGTTCCTTTGATCCATATGTCTGTTTTTGTGCCAGTATCACACTGTTTTCATTAGTGTAGCTTTGTAGTATTGTTTGAAGTCTAGGAGGGTTATGCCTCCTGCTTTGTTCTTTTTCCTCAGGATTGCTTTGCAAATTCTGGGTCTCCCAAAGAACTGTTGACCCAATGGTTTTAGCACTCCTTGATAATCTTCACCTGAATCAACTATTATACTGATGTTTACAAAAGGGTGCTTTTTAAAATCTAGCATTCCCTCTACATGTATTAATTAGCATTCTTCTTTATAAAAGAACTTTGCTCTCCTCATCTCCTTCCCATTTTTAGTTTCCCTATTGACTCACGGGTCATTTTTTTTTTTACTCAGTGTATTAAAATCCATTACTATCATTATTCTTTTCAATGCTCAAACTATCTTGAATATGGCTAGTAGGAGTCCCTTCAAATTGGCTCCTAGGTCCTTTTTACATGGTCTCATTAGTCTTCCTTGCTTCTGGTGCAACATAATATTCCAGACTATTCTTGCAATGTCTTTCCCCCAGACCTGGAGTCAACCACTTATCTAAGGATTTCTGGTTGTTTTCAGAGATGCATCTTAGGTATACTCAGTGGGGTGTTATTGCCTCTAGGCTCTTCAAGAAGGTAGAGCTGGGGAATATCAGTTATCTGTTTTAAATCATGAGCTCACTCTAATTAAAATCCAACACCCCAGGATTCTTCTGCACTTGCCCTCAATTCGTATATATCTACTTCCTTCTTCCCATAGTGAGAACCCCAACTTTCATGTACCTTTTCATTTGCTCCATGCTGCAGTACACACAAAGTAGTTTCAGAATGACAATACCAGTCCTCCTACCAAACAAGAAAGCTACTAAATTAGGTTAAAGATTTTTCTTTTCAGTTTTCTCTCCTTGAGTAGTCACGATACCATATCCAAAAGTTTGTTCTTTTCTCTGGATGGTTATAGTATCAATTTGATACCCAATTAGGTTCATTTATTTCAACTTTAAGGTTTGCCTTCCCCCCCGTCCTTTTTTGTTTAATGTTATTGTTTCTAACATCAAAACAGTTTCTTGGTTCAAAAGTCAAAACTATGTAAAAAGATACATTCAGAGAAGACTTGCCAGCATCTCTCTTTCACACTGTTCCTATCCACACCTGAAAGGTAACCATTTGTATTTATTTCACATATATATTTCCTATAGTTCATTTTGCAAAAAAGTAAAAATGATTTTTTATTTCTCTTATGTAAAAGGTAGCATAATAGGTATACTCAGCATCTTGTGTTTTTGTTCACTTAATATATCCTAGAAATTAGTCCATGATTTTATAACTGTGTGGGACTTCATTATGTGGACATACCATGGTTAGTTCAAGTAGGGTCTTATAGATGCTTGGTTGTTCCCATTATTTGCTATGACAAATAATACTGCAGCCAGTATTGTACATATATTGTTTGGTATTGCAGAGATGTATTTTCACGAGAAATTCCTAAACGTGGGATTGCTGGGGTCATCGGGTGAGTGCATATGCATTTCTGTTAGACAATGACAGATACTCCTCCCTAGAAGTCCTGTCATTTGACATTTTCGTCAGCAATGTAGATGCGTTTAATCTCAACACCAAATGTGAAAAAGCAAACACTGTCACTTTTCTTATTTTACAATAAGGAGTTTAGACTCCCATATAATTTATAGTGATTGTAAAACCTAAATGATTGTAATTAATAATATAGTATATATTAACATAATATGCTTAATCACATGTAATATGTGCTTAATCACATACATATGTGACATGGCATATCCTTAATCTCATATAATACATATATTATTTCATTTAATATAAGACATGTACTTTCATTATAGAGAAGACTGACATTTCAGGAATGAATGCTTGTATTTTATGTGCATTTCTAACAAAACTAATTATCTGGTTTCTCGGGTCTCATGAAGAGGAGGCGGCATGTTACTGGGGATGTGTACTTGTACAGTAACAAGATGCCGCACATAAAATCTGGAAAAGAGGAAAGTGAGAAGAAACGTATAAAAGGCAATAACAGCAAGACAATAAGTAATGCAATGCAGAGTCATTTGGTAGAAGGGTAAAAGCACTATACACGTGTTAGTAAGTCCTGAGCCATCATTTAATTAGAGCTCAGTACATTGGTGATGTTACAGAGATGACCTTGAGCTCATAAAGGGTAAGAAGAAGTGCAATTATAGTTTTTGCATGTCCACTGTGAGCTAGGTGTTGTGCTGATATGTTTCATTCATACAGTCAACTGCCAAGTACTGTGGTGTAGGTGCTACTGATACTGTGTGGGGGAGAAATCTGAGGCTCAGAGAGTTGGAGGAACCTGTCTAAGGCTACAAGTAGCAAATGGCAGAGCCAATAAATAGATCCCAAAATCTTATCTGTGCTTTTCTCCCTAACCCTACCTAAGATATAGTCCTATTCCTGGCTAGTATCTCCCTAAACACTCTCTCTGTTTTATCCTTTTCTATAGTGCTTATTATCTGAAATACTCTGTGTGTGTCTGTGTGTGTGTGTGTTTATTGTCTGCCTGGCACATAGTAGATGCACATTAACCATTTGTTACATGAATGAATAGCTAATATTGAAGCCCATGCCTCTTTCATGATATCACAGGGCCCTGTTTATATACAATAAAAAGGTAAAGAAGTGCATAATGTACTTTATTTATATTCAAAACCAGCTCATACTGGCTTGATAGAGCTAATCATTAGCCTCTCTTCTAACGTCTGAATCCACTGATATCACATTCATTGCTTAAAATCAACCAGAGTGGAGATATTTATACCATGGAAATTAGCAAACATATTGAGGTTTTGTTTTGTTTCGTTTTCCTGGAGAACTGGCCGTGAAACATTTACTAATACACCACTGTATAGTTCCATTAAAAAGGTATGTTTGACATCTTAAGATATAAAAATTTATCCAGAAAAAAAGTATCTTTCCTCCAGCAAGACTGGAAATTACAAAGTAGATTGAAATTTTTTTTTATACTTTTTTTTTTTTTTTTGGCTGCATTGAGTCTTTGTTGCTGCATGTGGGCTTTCTCTGGTTGCGGCAAGCAGGGGCTACTCTTGCGGTGCACGGGCTACTCTTGTGGTGCATGGGCTTCTCACTGCAGTGGCTTCTCTTGTTGCAGAGCACGGGTTCTAGGCACGCAGGCTTCAGTAGTTGCAGCACTTGGGCTCAGTGGTTGTGGTGCATGGGCTCAATTGCTCCATGGCATGTGGGATCTTCTCAGACCAGGGATTGAACCCATGTCCCCTGCATTGGCAGGCAGATTCTTAACCACTGTGCCACCAGGGAAGTCCTGAAATTGTTTAAATCTGCTGTCTCTATAAGATTCACAGACTCCTCTGAACCATTTTCAAATTATTTCGATTTGTAAGTTAGTTCTGAGCCTCTGTAATGAACAACAACCAACTAACCAACAAATATGGCACCTGGAATGGAGAGGGGAAAAAAAAAAAAACCTAGACAAGATAATAGGAAGGGAAACTTGTGCTGACAGTGCAAGGCTCTGTGCTTTTACATAAACTGACTTGTTACTTCTCACAACTACCGTCCAAGTTCACCATTAACCTCACTTTTCAGATATGAAAATGGAGGGGAAGAAAGAAGAGGAAAGGAGAAGAGAGGAGAAGAGAGGAGAAAACTTCCCTTGATAACAATCGGTCCTCCTTTATGTTGAAATGAAAATTTCCCTTAAGTTACCATCTGAGTTTTAGGCACAAGAAAACATCTGGTTTAATTACAGTGAATTTACATGAACCTACTGACAAGAAGCACAGTTAAAATTAGCAATTTTAGTGTGCTTTTTTTTTAAAAAGAAAGAATGAAATTATAAAGTAATTAACCTTTGTTGTCGAACTCTGTCAAAAAGATGGAAAGTTCCGTGCTGTTAGATAGAAAAAGAAATGAAATTGTGGGAAGGGAATATGTGGATTCATTAAAGAATTATAAAGAAAAGAAAAAGAAGGGTAAAGCAACTTAGAAGATAAGACAAAACAGGAATCTTTCCTCAAGAAGTCTTTTCACAGTGAGAGAGGTGGGGGTAGAAAAAGACCTAGTTGAATCAAAAGAAAGCACAGTTAGCCTTCTGTATCCATAGGTTCCATATCCGTGGGTCCCATATCTGCAGATTGATTTAGAAATCGATGTGTGAGCCAACTGTATGAGGAACCCCGATGTGGAGGGCCAACTGTACTGTGCCATTTTATTTATTTTTTAATGATATTTATTTATTTACTTTTAACTTTTTTAAGTTCTTTATTGGAATATAATTGCTTTACACTCTTGTACCAGCTTTTGAGGTACATCAAAGTGAATCAGCTGTATTTATACATATATCCCCATATCCCCTCCCTCCCACGACTTCCCCCCACCGTCCCTGCCCCGGCCCTCTAAGGCATCACCCATCATCGAGTTGATCTCCCTTTGTTATACAGCAACTTCCCACTAGCTATCTATTTTACAGTTGGTAGTGTATATATGTCAGTGCTACTCTCTCACTTCATCCCAACTTCCCCTTCACCTCTGCCCTCCCAACCCCATGTCCTCCAGTCCATTCTCTGCATCTGCATCCTTATTCTTGTCCTGTCACTGGGTTCATCAGTACCATTTTTTTTTTTTTTAGATTCCATATGTATGAGTTAGCATACAGTATTTGTTTTTCTCTTTTCTGGCTTACTTCACTCTGTATGACAGACTCTAGGTCTATCCACCTCATTACATATAGCTCCATTTCATTCCTTTTTATGGCTGAGTAGTATTCCATTGTATATATGTGCCACATCTTCTTTATCCATTCATCTGTTGATGGTCATTTCAGTTGCTTCCATGTCCTGGCTATTGTAAATAGTGCTGCAGTGAACATTATGGTACATGTTTCTTTTTGGATTATGGTTTTCTCTGGGTATATGCCCAGTAGTGGGACATGGGATCTTTCGTTGTGGTGCACAGGATGTTCACTGTGGTGCGTGGGGTTCTCTCTATTTGTGGCATGTGGGTTTTCTCTTCTCCAGTTGTGACACGCAAGCTTAGTTGCCCACAGCATGTGGGATCTTAGTTTCCCAACCAGAGATCGAACCCTGCATTGCAGGACAGATTCTTTACCACCGGACCAGGGAAGTCCCCGTGCTGTTTCATATAAAGAATTTAACTTCATTGGATTTTGTAATTTTGTTATCCTGGATCCAATGCCTGTGGACACCGAGGGTTGACTATAAGTAGGCTTCATGGAAAAGGACTTTTTGACTTGTGGAGTAGTAGTCTCATGTGCTGATTTTGCCACTAACAGGTGACTTTAGTGTGACTGCCTTTCAGCTTTCCTAAACCCACATGTCTACCAGGTGATGGAAGAAAGGGGTGATTCAGAAAATACTTCGGAGTCAGAAGGATCTGGGCTATATCTAGGCTCCATTCACTATTTTGTTGTGCACCCTTGACTAAATTGCTTGAATTCTGTACACTTTAGTGCCTCCATCCGTAAAATGGAGATAGTCATCCCACCAGTTTCTATATGGTGTCTTACATGGAAAGTCTATGCATAAAGCATTTAATTTACTCTCTGCCAAGAGCTATATTAAGTCGTGTGTGGCCAATACCAGACCTGGCAGACTGCTTTTTTTGTTTGTTTGTTTTATTAATAATACGTAGAAGTTTTTGTGTGTACTGGATTTACAGCACACCTGAATTTATACTAGCTACTTTTCACGTACTGCATTGGACAGTGCAGGTCGAACCCTTACTGTCTTCGCTCTCCTCCCTCTGCCTTTCCGTGGGAAGCTGTTCTAATCTACTGTTCTGGCTTAGAAAAAAACTTCCCTTTTCTAGAGATCAGATTTTACCTCTATGTCATATATTCTCTTTTTTTTTTTCCCCTTGAGATCTTTATTGGAGTATAATTGCTTTACAATGTTGTGTTAGTTTCTGTGTACAACCAAGTGAATCAGCTCTATGTATACATATATCCCCATATCCTCTCCCTCCTGAGCCTCCCTCCCACCCTCCCTGTGCCACCCCTCTAGGTCATCACCAAGCATCGAGTTGATCTCCCTGTGCTATGCAGCAGCTTCCAACTAGCCATCTGTTTTACATCTGGTAGTGTATGTATGTCAGTGCCACTCCCTCACTTCATCCCAGTTTCCCCTTCCTGCACTGTCCTCAAGTCCATTCTGTACATCCCGCAGACTGCTTTTTAATCAAGGGTGTGCAATTTGGAAAAACCTAACCAGTGATCTATGCAAGATTTCTGTTAGTCATGGCCAAGGGACCATCTTAAAATTACCTACAAAACCTCTTAATCCCAATTTCAAACATCTCACTCTGCCCTAGAAATGAATGGGTGTGGCAGTGTTCCAGTAGAATTTTATTTACAGAACAAGCAGCTGGTTGCATTTGGCAGTGGCCATAGTTTGTTGACCCTTGGTCCACACTCATTCCTCTAATTATTTCCTCCAGTCCTTTGGCTTTAAAATCTATCCACGTGCTAATGATTTCTCCGATCGATGTCTCCAAACCAGACCTCTCCCACCTCCCGAGTCATTTTTCCAGCTGCCTGGTAGACCTATCTGCCTGGATTGCTAATAGTCCACTGGAATTAAACACATCCAGAGCTGACCTAATCATCCCTCAGCCACCACCAGACTCACTCTCCTCACACTCTTCTCCACCTGAGTTAATGGAAACTGCATTTTATTAATGGCTCAAGCCAGAAACCTTGATTCCTCCCTTTCATCACATCCAAAGCCCTGGATTGCAAACTCCAGGGAACACTCTTCACCCCGTATTCTCTGTCATTAGCACCCCATGCTTCGTGCAAAGCAGCAGCCCTACTCACTCCCCACATCCCATCCATAAGCACATTGTCATGACTTGTCCCTCAATACGTAGCAAGACCTTGATCTTTTTTTTTACAGCCTTTACTGCTAGCTCTTTGGTCCAAGTCACTGTGATCTCCAACCTGGATTATTAAGGTAGTTTCCAAAATGGTCTTTCAGCTTTGGCCCTGGACCCTGCACTGTTTTCTCAACAGAGCAGCCAGAAGGATCTTGTTAAACCATGAGGCAAATCACAGCATCACCCCTCTGCGCATAACTTTCCAGTGGTTTCTCATGTCACTGAGATTAAAAGCACACATCTTTAGGATGGCTCACAAGGTCCCATGTGACCACACTGATGCTGAAAACTCAGCCTCTGCGCTCTGGTGCCAAACTGAATCTCAGAGACAGAGTTTTGGGTGCGGTAGAAAAGAAGAGCTTTACTGCTTTGCCAGGCACAGGGGGACACAGTGGCCTCATGCCCTCCAAAAACTGTGTCACCTAACCTGGGAGGATTTGGTGAGGAGTTTTATAGCAGTGGTTCAAGGATGGGGCTGCTGATAAGATTAGGGTGGGGTGTATGCAGGGCCTGCACTCCTTTAATCTGATCTCAGGTAGTCTCCTAATAAGTTTCTCTGGTTGCTTTAATTTGGCCTTAGGTGGTCTCTTGATGAGGTTATCAAACTGTGATCTCTGGAATGAAGAATGCTAACATATTCCATTTGTTGGGGGTTTTAGTTCTATAAAGAGCTCATAGATACTGTTATGTATATATTCCTTGAGGCAGAACCAGGACCCTGTCCCAAGGCTGCACTGTTGTTTCTTGGCTGCTCCTCCCCTGTCTCTGCATCCCCTCCCTTCCCTGATTAGCGACTGTTTGAACCTGCTCTTTGGAACTCAGAAAAGGTCATGGAGGCTGGAGTCCATTCCCTACAAAGAAGGAACAGGGGACACAGAGAGGCTTCCAGGCCCAGGAGCCCCACAGGATCCTACTCAGTTTCAGTACTATCACTTCTCTGGTTGTCTCTGACCTTGTCGTCTTCTACCTCTGCCTCACTACATAAATCCAGCCACTGTTCTCCTCTAATGTGCCAAGTGTGTCCCTGCCTCAGGACGTTTGCATTGGCCATTCCTTCTGACTAGAATAATCTTCCAACAAAAAAACAGGGCTGGTTTCTTCACCTCCTTCATGTTTGTGCTCAAATGTCACCTTTCAGGAAGATCTTCCTCCACCTTTCTATTAAAAACTGGACTCTTCTTACACCACACTCCTTGGCCCTCTTCCCTGCTCTGTGTATCTCCTTAGGATTTATCATTCGACATGCTGCCTATTTCACTCTACATTTAATTATCTTTCTTCTCCCACTAGTGTGTATACCAAAGAGACGACGTTTTTTTTTTTTCTTTTTTTGTTTACTGGTGCTTCCAAGCACTTAGAACAGTGCCCGGTAGATGACAGGCATGCGATACATATATTATTGAATGAATGAATCATGAGAATCTCCTCAGCGACAAAATAGATTTTTAAATAATTTACCATAGAAATCAGAAGAAGATTTTATAAAGCTGTTAAATATACTCAGTGAGCAACGAGAAGATCTGGCTTCTATGATAAGCAATATGACACTACTCAGAGACTACAGATAGATGTAAGGACCCCAAGGGAAATAGGAACAATTGCGATTCTACAAAAGAATCAAATTGGTGATCTCCAGGCTGCACTAGAGCAGCTCTCAGAGGATGTGATGGGGCCAGGAGGAGGAGCAAACACACAGAGGACTGATGTTGTGCCAGAAGCTTTGCGGGGCACCTAATGTGTATTCATATACTGAATCACCACAATAGCTATGAAGGGGGTACTATTTTCATCCTCATTTGTAAGTGAGGAAACTGAGTCACAGAGAGGTTAAGCAACTTGCCCCAGGTTGTACAACAAATAAGTGGTGAGAATGGGACATAAACCCAGGCAGTCTGGCTCAGCCCATGATGTTGGTACTGCCTGACAGATCTGCATGTTGAAAGTGAGAGTTTTGATTTAAGGTGGTCATCTGGTCATTCTTCTTAAACTGCCTTCCCAAAGAAATAGAAAAATGCCTTTCGTTCTGCCCTGAGAGCTGTAAGAGGATGCCATACCCGTGCCAGAGGAATTAATGCAGATCAATGCTAGGGGAGGGGCCCTGCATGGAGAAAAGATGACAGAGCTGTGGCTTCATTGAAAGAAACCCCCCCTCCCCTGCTGCCCAGTCCTTTGGGGCACAAGAAGAAGGGACTTCTAAGCCCAATTGCATAAATACCTTCAAACTCTGCCCAGGGCTAAAGGCAAGGGTGGGCTATGGAGCTGATAGACAGGAGTGGCGCGGGGTGGGGGGGGGGGGGGGGGGAGGGGTTCAGGAGATCTTAATGTTGAGGCATCTTTATATGCCAGTCTTTAGAGCGGAGGATGAGAGCCCTCGGTCCGAGCCTGCATATGGTAAATCAGGGAAGCAGAGGGATTAGAGGAAAGAGTATCTTTGGGAAGAGACATTCCAGTTAAAGGTAGGGGCAGCGCTCCAGGTAACTTCAGGCTGCTCTTTCAAAAACGAAAATAAGTTCTCTTTTTGAAAAGAAGCTTCCTGCTGCGTGGTTAATTTTTTCCCCTAACCTTCCCCCACCAACCCTCACCTCCAAGCAAGCCAACCCTTTATCTGGCCAAGTAATGATGGGCATATCTAAATTTTCCCTTTCCTTCTGGGTTAGAAATATTTAAAACAGGGGCTCATATAATCACTAGCAGAACATATCTCAAGCCACCAAACTAGACTGCCCTGTTCCAGCTCTTGTAAGGTTGCATATAGAAAGGTTACTGGACAGATGGGAACATGCTTTTATTCTTATTAAAGAGGACAAATCTGATAATGCAAAGCAAACGTCCCCTAAGAATTACAGAAAGAAATAAGATTTAAAAACAGAATAAAATCCACATTCTTAACAGAATGTGTAAATAAATGTCAGGTTGGAACATGTTCATGGAATGGAAGTTAGTGATGTAAAGAAAGAGGTTAATTCTTCCAGACTGATCTTTGTCAACGAGTTTAGCACTATTTATTATTTTTATTTAATAACAAACTCCATAGTGCTCAGGGATATATATTTAAGGAAGAAAAACTATAATGAAAAGTAAGGTCATGATTATTAAGAAGTTGAGAATGATTACCTTTTGAGGGTATGAAGTTGTCTGTTGATAAATTAATGAGATGTGTATTTGTTTTATATGCTTATGTAGTGGTTCTTTCACAGTAAAAAAGATAAAATGAGGATATTAAATATCCTTTTATACCAATAAATTTGACGTTTATGGGCTACGGAAAAATTCCTAGAAAAATATAAATGTAAAAACTTGACTAAAGTGGAAAGATGTATATAATTCTACAACAAATAGAGAAATAGAATCAGTAGTTCAAACTTTTCCAGCAAAAACACACCAGTCCTAAATGGTCTTACAAGTGCAATCAGACAAATACTCAAGGCACTGGTAACCCCAGTCTTGCATCTACATTTTCAGAGAGCAGAAGAAGAGGGAACACTGCTCTCCTCATTTTAGGATACGAGTTTATCCTTAATATCAAAGACAAGCTTATTATGAGAAAAAGGACAATTAGGTACAAATACCCCAAACAAAATATTAGCAAATAATCCAGCACTGTATACAACTAGGAAAAAAATAGTTTATTTTAGGACATTAGGATTGGTTCAACATTAGCAAATCCATTGATGCAATTCACTACATTAACAAAGTAAGAGAGAGGCAAAATGTATCATTACTACAATAGATACAGAAAAAGCTTCAGTTAAAACTCAGTGAGATTTAAGAAGAAAATATCTTTGTATACCAAGAATAAGGAAGACCTTCTTACCCTGATAAAGGGTAACTAAGAAACCTACAAACAACATACCCAAAAATCCAAATAATAAAATCATTTCCTTTAAAGTTGGAAAGCACACAGATGCTTATTATTTCCACTAAATATTGTATTGGTGGCTTTGGTCGAAGACAAGAAAATTAAAGAGTTAAAAGATTGGAAAAGAACAAAACTGTCATTAACTGCAAATGCTATGGTTATGTGTGTAAACCCAAAGAAATTTAGACACAATTTATTAGAATTAATAAGAGAATATAGCATGTTTGACAAGTCAACATTAAAAAATCAATTGCATTTCTCTTCACCTAACAAGTGTATATTTTTAAAAATACTGTTTATGATACCAATAAAAATATATGGTTTTTAGGAATAAACCTAACAAAAAGATTTCAAGATGTATATATAAATGTATAAAGCACTGGAGGACATTAGAGAAGACCTAAGTAAGAGATATACCATGTTTATGGATAGGAAAACCAAATTTATAAAGACATAATATATAAAGAAATAAATGATCTCTCAATTGATCTATAATTTATGCAACTTCAATAAAACAATAAGGTTTTTTTTTTAAGCTAGTCTTAAAATATATATGCAAGGAGAAAAGACAAGAATAGTATGACAGTCCTGAACACAAAATGCAAAGTTGCAGGCCTTGCTCTACCAGATATCAGGACCTACAAATCTTTGTTAATTAAGAAGACATGGTATTTCTAATTCAAAAAGATACACACACCCTAATGTTCACAGCAGCATTATTTACAATTGCCAAGATATGGAAGCAACCTAAATGTCCATCAACAGATGAATGGATAAAGAAGATGTGGTGTATATACACAATGGAATACTATTGAGCCATAAAAAAGAATAAAATAATATCATTTGCAGCAACATGGATGGACTTGGAGGGCATTATGCTAAGTGAAAGACAGGGAAAGACAAATACTGTATGATATCACTTATATGTGGAATCTTAAAAATGCAACAAACTAGTGAATAAAACAAAAAAGCAGCAGACTCACATATATAGAGAACAAATTAGTAGTTACCAGTGAGGAGAAGGAAGGGCAAGGGGCAATATCAGGGTAGATGAAAGAAGGGGTTATTAATGGGATTATATGAAATCATGTGTGTTAAACTTTTGAAAATTGTAAAGCACTATAGAATTTAAAGAATCATTCAATTTTTAAAAAATACATGATATTGACACAATAATAATCTAATACAACAATTGAGAAAATAGAACCTAGAAATTAGACCCATATATATGTGGAAATATGATAGAAGGCAAAGGTAGCACATGGCAGATCAGTTAAGTAAATTAAAAAAAAAAACTTTTTTCACTAAGTAGTGCTAGGATAGAGAGGAAGAAATGAAATTAGATCCCTACCTTACACGGTACGTGAAAACACAGATGAGTTAAAGACATTTTATAAAAGGTGTGACTTTAAAACTGAAGAAAGTTTAAGGAAACATTCTTATGACTTCAGGTTAGAGGAAGTTTTTCTTAAATAAGAATCTTTTATTTGAATATGTTGTTTATTTTTTTAATTAATTAATTAATTAATTTAGGCTGCACCAAGTCTTAGTTGCAGCACGTAGGATCTTTAGTTGTGGCACGCAAACTTTTAGTTGTGGCATGCATGTGAGATCTAGTTCCCCAACCAGGGAATGAACCTGGGTCCCCTGCACTGGGAGCATGGAGTCCCACCCACTGGACCACCAGGGAAGTCCTGGATATATTGTTTTGTTTGCATTTATCTGATCCTGAGATAAGAATTCAAATGCAAGTAGTTTACTTAGGAGATGACCCAGGACACACTGATAAGTAGAGAGAAGTGAATCAGGGAAGGGAAGGAAGCCAATGAAATGTGTTATCAAGAAAATCACCATGGGTGTAAATCCATAGAATGACTAAGGAAATTAGAAACTACCACTGAATATTCTATTTTTCTCCAGAAGTTTAAACTGATTTCCCCAGATATTTTCCTGGTGAACCCAAAATAATTTGAGTAGGGCTATTCCTGAATAAATGCAAATATATTCTATGGAAAAAAAAATTACCATGGGAATCACTGGGTTTTAGAACAGAGCCACTCCACCTGTAATCCAGAGACCAGCACTGACACAGGAACTCTTTCAGGTCCTTGACAAGATAATTACAGAAAAAGAAATTAAGTATTTTAAAAGGAGGAGCTTGCATTTTCTGTGTTTTTAAATTTCACTTTTACTTTTTGATTTTACTTTCCTCTTCTTTTCAAAAATGTGATGATAGTATTGGTCCACAGTGGGTTGAAAATAATATTAAGAAAATTAATAATAATAATGATAATAACAGCTAGGGTTTTGGTATTTGAGGTAGTTTGAGGAATATTACTAGGACATATCTCAGAGTTAACCCAACCAATGGTGAGGAGACCAGAATATTCATACATTAACTTCCTTTCATTGCTTGAAGGATGTTTTGGGGGCATTAACTCCCTTGCACTTTTTGCTTGCTCTGTGTGGAGACCAAGTTTGCTCCCACAGCCTTCAGGTAGAGTAGCAAGTGTTTTGCAGTGAGCATCAGTATATAAGCAGTAAGCACCAACAGCATGTGCTGCTCTTTTTTTCCAGCTTTGTTGATAAATAAAATTGTATATATTTAAGATCTACAACGTGATGATTTGATACATGTATACACTGTGAAATGATTATCACCATCAAGTCACTAATCTTTCTTTTCCCCAGACAAAACAAGGAAAAGTGATAAATTTGACTACATCAAAATTGAGCTGATCTTTATCCAAAGGTAACATAAAGGGATAGGGAGGACAAAAACCAAGAGAAGATTTTTATAACACACATGGCCAATAAAAGGTCCATAACAAAGATATACAAAGAACCTCCACAAGTCAATAAGAAAAAGACAAGAATGTCCAACAAACACTAAACAGGTGAAATCTCAATGATCTATCATTTCACACTTACCAGATGGTCTAGAATATAAAAACCTTACAACATCAAGTGTTTGTAAGGATGTAGAGATGCAGGAGCTTTCAGAACATTGTTGGAGGGAGTATACACTTCTACCACCGCTTTGGAAAATCATTTGGCATTACTCAGGAAAGCTGAAGACAGATATTGCCCTTAGTCTACCTATCCTATTTCTAGGTATACCTTAGTGAAATCATGTATATTTTCACCCAAATGTACGAAAATATTCATAGGAGCAATGTCCTAAGATAGTCCCGTCGGGAAATGGTCTTAATGTCTGCCTATAGTAATAAATAAGAAATACAGAAAATAAATAAGACTCTATTCATAAAATTTAGATGAATGAAATACAACTAGGCGCATCAATGCAGATGAATCTCAAAACTGCACTGAGTGACAAATGCAAATCATGCAATATAGACACTCAAGTTTATGTATATAAAGGAAACCAGAAAAACTAAACAATATTTTGTCTTGAGATAGGTGTGTATACTTATAACCCCAAATAAAAATAAAGAGAATGACTAACAGAAAGTTCAGGATAATATGCATGTTTTTTGGTAATGGGGAAGAGAGTAGGAGCTAAGAGGGTAAGGCACAAGGATGCTGCAGTGGCACCGTGATGTGGATAGTGGGTACGTGCATTTTTGTTTCATAATTATTATTTAAATATATATTATATATAATTTTGTTTTTCATGTTTCATAAGAGAAACTTTTTTTAAATAATTTTTTAATTTAATTTTTATTTTTTATTTATTTGCTGTGTTGGGTCTTTGTTGCTGTGCACCGGCTTTCTCTAGTTGTGGCGAGCAGGGGCATCCCTTTGTTGCGGTGTACGGGCTTCTCATTACAGTGGCTTCTCTTGTTGCAGAGCACAGGCTCTAGGCATGCGGGCCTCAGTAGTTGTGGCACACAGGCTTCAGTAGTTGTGGCACATGGGCTTAGTTACTCCATGGCATGTGGGATCTTCCTAGAACAGGGATCGAACCTGTGTCCCCTGCATTGGCAGGCAGATTCTTAACTGCTGCGCCACCAGGGAAGTCCCAAGAAACTTCTTAATGTAATGCAAAAATAATATGAACAAGAGTAATAAAATCCTAGGAATACAGTTTGTAAGAAATGAAAAAACAGTTTTAAGTGGGAGATATAAAAAGAAACATTAATGAATGAGGATTAATACAATATTACTGGTAGGAGGACTTGTTATAAAAAGGTGTCATTTTCCCCCCCAAAGAAGTGAAGAATGCAAGGGAAATAAAAATTCTGATGGAACATTTTTGGAGTTTTGTAAAATTATTCCAGTATTCTAAGAATACATGGGTAGTGATAGTCTAGAAAACTCTGCAAAAGAATGATGATATTTGAAAAGGACCCGTTCCACTGAATATTAAAACATGTTATATCAACACAACAGAGAGATACTGTTGGAATGGAAGCTATGACTCAATGAAATAGAGCAGAAAGCCAGCAACATATGCTAGAATATAAAATAATTTAATGTGGTAATAAAATGGCATTTTAAATCACTGGGGAAAGTTTTGACTGGTCAATTTATTGCCCTAAGAATATTGTAAAGAACTCTAGTTAGATTTCCACTTTGTACAATACATAAAATTAATCCCAGATGGATTAAAGTGTTAGGTTTAAAAAGAAAAAGATGGGAATAAAGCATGAAATAGAAAGCAGAAAATAGAGATGACTGTCTGATCTTGAGCGAGAAAGAGAATTTGCTCTGAGCTGGTATGAAAGGAGGAGCCCAGGTGACGGTCCTAGCTTGATATTCCCCATCCCAGCCTGCATCTGATAGACCCTTCTTGGTCAGCAGCACCAGCATCTCTCTGTTCAGCTCACCTTTCACCTCTTAAAGTATCTCCAAATTCCTGAAGAAGTTTCTCCTCCAGGACACTTTTGGTAGATGGTTTCACTCTCTCTTCTCAAGAAAATAGAGCCATTAGGACACCTTAACCCCCCTTTCCAGAGCACTTGCATATTTTATTCCTCTTCTCTTATCTCACAGAGGGAGGGATGCTTTCTTCCCACCCACCCTTGCCCCGGCATTTTCAGGCCCCTATTAATGTCAGTTGTTTCCTCTCTGTTCGCCATCCTTCTACCTCTTACGTCAATTTTGGATTTTTCCTGATTGCCTTTAATTATCTTATAACCTCTCCTATCTTTGGGATGGGGCAGCACTTTGGCTCCGTGTCTCATTCCTGCTCCTCCTTGCCTTCCTCTCCCCCTCACAGCCAAAATGTTTACTTGTCCCAATCCCTCACCTTCCACTCTCTTCTCCACCCCATAAAGGATGGCTAATGACACCAACGTTCTCCATGAATTACTCTCACTCAGCTCATAAGTAACCTTGAAGACACTACATTCATGAACAAATAGAAGGTTCTATCTTACTCATCAGCCACACCTGTCACTGTCCACCAATACCTTTTTGATCCTCCCTTAGCTGCTTCAATGGCAGCCCACCTTCCTGGTTTCCTGTCGCCTCTCTAAACACGGCTTCCCAGTTTCTGAGTTTCTTTGCTTTCCTTGTTAAGGTTGGAGTTCCTCTTGCCTTAGTCCTAGACTTGCTACTTTTGCTCTCCTCTGCACTCTTACTACAAGATCTATTCCCTCCACATGGTTTCAATGTCTAAGCATTGCTACCCACCCCCTGCCCCACTGCTACTCAGCATTGCCCCCTGGGTGTTCTGCACACTCGTCCAATGAACCATGACAGAACTGAGCTTGCCAGCTTCCTTTCCAAGACTAGTCATCCTCTAAGGCTCCCTTTCTATAGACAATCCTCTGATCAACCCCATTTGTGTAAAACAGAAGAACTGGGGTCGTCCTCAACACATCTCTTTCCTCCATCACCACCAAATCACATGAGCTTAGCTCTCCCAAATCCCCGACACAATCTCAATAATTCTCTTCTACACTAACCTTACCCTGGTGCAAGCTACCATCTTCTCTCCGCAGGATGGCCTTTCTCCTTCCACTCTTCCCCCCACAAAGCCATCCACTGCACTCCAGCACCCATCCTCCCCATGCTTGTCCTAGTAGCTTTTACTTATCCATCAACCCTAACTTGCTTTCCACTTATTATCATGATTTGCCAGGCTAGATTTTCTCTGCTGGTTATAATTCTTCCAACACCTTGTGTGTTTACCTCAAAGTCCTGATAACTTAAGAAAACTAATTATGAGTGCAATTAGTTATTTAATTTAGTCTCCCTTTCCAGAATACAAGCCTTATCAAGGATTTGACTACATCTTTCTTTGTCACTGGTGTATCTGTAATGTCTATCACCGAGTCCCTTGGTCATATTACGTGTTCAGTACATATTTGTGGAAAGGATGACTGGGTAAGGAAAAGCAGTAAGAGATCTGAATACTTAGAAGCTTCTGTATACCTAACAGATTTCAAAAGCAGAGGAAGAACTGACCAAAATTATGATAACCTATACAAAAAAGCTTAAGTCCTTAAAAACAGATTATGTCATAAGGCAACGATGAACATAAATGAAGAGCCTTGGAAGAAAATGAGCACAGGGTGTAGAGAGCATGTTCCGAAAAGAATCAGTGCAAATGGCCAATTAAACTGAAAAACAAGTCTGCGCTCTCCAGTATTCTAAAATAGATACACATACAAATGCTTGATCTTTTAAACAGTCATTGTTGGCATGGATTGGGAATCAGCATGTTCTTCTGTTTGCGGAGCCCAGAATGCTGCGAACTTTCTGTAAGGCAGTCTGGTAATATGTGTCAAAAGCCTTCAAGATAAAATAATTCATCTACTTTGGCCCAATAAATTAATTTCCAAGAATTTATCTTAGGGACATCAGCAGAGTTGCATGCAAACTCTTATTTGTAAGAATGCTCATTGCAGTGTTACTTATAAAGAATTCACACCAACTTTAACACCCAATAATGAAGGACTGGTGGCTATAATGGGGCATATCCTGCTCTAAGCAGCTATTAAAATGCATGGCCCCAAAGCACATTTAAGGATTTTTTTTAAACTGTGATTTGTTTAGCGATAAAAGAAGGTCACAACACAATACGCACAGTAGGAGTTTAGGTTTTGAAAATAAAATATGTATATGCATAGGCATATGAAAATACTGGAAAAATACCTCCAGTTACGGGGATTATGAGTGATTTTGTTCTTTTCTTTTTTAAAAAATGTTTTTTGTAGATTTTTAATATTCAACAAATTCTGTGTATCTTGTCTGTAATGAGAAAAACTAAATATGTTTTAATTTAACAATAGGGAACTGATTGCAACATGTGGCTATGGGTATATCTCGAGAGGCACAGCATGGTGATTAAGAGTATATGCTTTGAAGCTCACAGACAGGTGTTCATGTCCCTCTTTACAACTTGAGAGCCGTATGACCTTGAGCAAGTTATTTCATTCTCTTAGCCTCAGCTCCCTTATCAGCAGAAAGGAGATAATACATACTGGGCAGGAGAAATAATGTATGTAAAATTCTGATCAAAGAGTAAGCACTTAGTAAAAATACCTGCTTTTGTAATGCCAAAATATAAATAGAGTCCGTAATGACTTACATGAATTCACAGTCCTCTAGGGGGTTATGACAGGAAGTTTGGGGAATCATTATTTCATGGTTCATCATCTTCCAGACTGTCATAATGATAGTGGAATTCAGCAGGAGGATGCTGGCAGGAAGACTTCTCTGGGTGCGGAAACAGCCCAGGAAAGGTTTTGCTCATTAGGGCAAAATGCTGGCATAGGTCATTGACTCACCTATTCGTCCAACCAGCAAATTGTTATCATGTGTCAGGTGGCGGAGACTCAGCAGCGAGACAAATGAGCTGCCCTCTGGTTTGATTGAGGTTTCAAGGCACATAGTTGCTGGTGGATTCAGGGGTTAGGAAACTATGGAAGCACTTCCTGCAGTTGGAGAAAACTTGAGAGGTTTAGGGAAATGAAGTTCACGTTGCATTCCTCAAGTACCAGTCCTAAGGCAGGAGTCTAATTCCAGAATCCTACCTGCTGGCAGGGCTGGGACCTACATGTGTCCTCTTTACCCTGGTCAGTTTTAGCTCCAGAACAGATTTGCTCAGAGTCTACAGATGAGAAGCCACTGACCTTCTACGAAAATGGTTAGCAAACTATGGCCCGTGGGTCAATGCCAGCCCTTGCCTGTTTCTAGAAATAAGGTTTTCTTGGAAACAGAAACGCCCACTTGTTCATCGATTGTCTACGACTGTTTCTGTGCTACAAGTGCCAAAACTGAGCAGTTATAACAGGGACTGTATGGCCCACAAAGCCTAAGATATTTATTATCTGACCTTTTACAGGATAATTTTGCCAGCTCCCATTCTAGGTCAAAGAGGCTAGAGAAATGAGATGGACGGTGACATCAAGTTACTAATTTTTTCCTTCTGTAGTTCCAGGAGCTGTTCCTCTAGAATCCATCCAAGGGGGGCCCTTTGAGGAGAAGATCTACATCCAGTGGAAACCTCCCAATGAGACCAATGGGGTCATCACGCTCTATGAGGTAAGGAGGCCCTTTTGGCTGTATCACTTGGCTTGGCTTTATTCAGTTGACTTCAGCCTGAAGTTGGCAAATACCTGCTGTGTGCAGAGCTCCATCAAGGGCACAAAGGTGAGTGAGACACAACTTACCAGAAGGTTTCTGATAATACAGTGTGAATAAAACACAAGGGCGTCAATTGAGCTGTCTTGATAGCCCCAGTGACAAAGAAAATTGGGCATAGCATTGAAGGGATTATCGATGTCTTCAACAAAGAAGTCAGCACTCAAGGAGTCAGGTTGTCCTGGCACAGCTGAGCAGATCCAAGCCTGGCAAACAGTAGTCACAGTTCCTCTGGAAAATCACAACATTCACATGACACTCATGGTACCCATATCAGTGCCTGGGCTTCCAAAAGGATCCCAGTGTCATTCTATAACCCAGGGGCACATGATTCTTGAGCTTTAATGTTGCTCTATGGCCAAAGCATATTGTATTGTCACCCAGGCGATGGTGCTGAAAGCCCTTCTCCCAGGATTAGCAAGGTCTTATATCAGATACGGAGCAGAATGTCCTTGAATGGGAATGCTCCCATCAAGCCAACAAAATGTAGCTTTCCTGAAAACTTTCAAAATTGGAACAAATGGTTTAGAAGCTCATTGCAAAGCGAAAGCAAACAAACAGTAAAACTTCAGTAAGGCTGATATATGTAAATGCTAATATTGGGATATGGGCAAGATTGACTTTCTTCCCACCCCTGTGTTCGGGGACACCACAAGTTGGTTGATACGGGTTATAAGAAAACGCAGCAATGCCGAGGAAAGGGCATGGAAGCTGAAGCTAGAAGGATGGCGTCTGGTATCCTAGTAGTTCTACCACCATATTTAGAAGGTCCTTCCTCTCTTCAAGCCTCAGTTTTCTCATCTGTAAAATGGGGGAAGTTAATTGTTGCTTCAGGGTTTCTCTAGGGAGTCTGAGGAGGGGGAAGATGAGGAGCATCCCAGGCTGAAATGCACTGTAAGCTTGTGGAGGGACTAAAGACTCTGCATGCTCATGCAGAAAGGTACACCTGTCAGGAGTGAGCTTGGGGAAGAATATCCTCGCCATAAGGGAGGATGAGCTCTGGGGAGGAAAGTCAAGGAGTATTGATGAGGAAGAAATATTCAGGGTGAATCTGATGGACACAGAAATTCTCTAGAGAGACCTGGACAGACTTCAGAGCTCTCTAAGGGAAGAGAAAACTGTCTATCATGTATAGGGTACTGGAGAAAACACCTTAAGGAAACATCTTATTTCACTCCATCCAGCATTCCTCAGAGGCAGAGCTGTCTGACATCTCCATCTTGGACCACAGGCTTGGGAGAAGCATCCTTCCCAGGGATGCTGCTAAAGGAGAGGAGGTACTCATACTGATAGAGCTTTCCTGTGACACACTCAAAACCTTATCAGGGAAGAGAGGGACTGGAAACTCAACTGAAACAAAACCCAGTCATTTAAAGGCTACACGCTGTTCTTTGTAAAGCACAGACCATGATCCTACACACTCACATACGCACAGATGAGATAGATGTCTACCACCTGGTCTTTGTTAAGGCAGAGGGAAAGGACCCAGGACTTAGAGGGTTAAGTTGCTTGGTGTTGTTATATAAATGGCTCTCAGTGCCAGATGTTGAAGACTTTTGGAATTCACAGACCAGTAACATTTCAAATGGTTTGGGGGAATGAACACAGAGTACTTCACCATCTTTGATTAACATCGTTTCATAAAAGACAATTTCAAAAATATAGAAAGGACAATCTCAAAATAAAAGGCAGTCCTTTAAATTGAATAAGTTTAGCTTTATGGATAACTCATGACATTCTCATTTTTTCTCATTTTTCCTTGAGTTGAGGACAGCTCTGGCATGAAAAGACCCTGGTTCTTGTACCTACCTGCATTTGGAAACCACTGGTCTAGGCCATGTCGCAGGTAGAGTCCTAGCTCTACACAGATTTCTTCTGCAAGAGCAGTATCCCTCTTGCTCTAATAGGATTATGCACTGGGCTGGGCTAGGAAACCCTTGATTGTGATTCCACAATAAGAAGAAAGAAATAGATGGGCAGAGAACAAGAGTGCAAACATCACTGTGAGTTAGACACACTGTTTGAGCAATAGCTCCCTGAAGATGTTACTGAACTCAGGTCCAGCTGCTCGCTGCTCGAAAGCCAACACTCAAGAGACAAACATCGGTTGGAAAGGAAAGCGTGCTTTATTCAGGAGGCCAGCAACCTGGGGAGAAGGCAGACTCGTGTCCAAAAGCCAACTCTCCGCTGCCAATCAGGGGGCCAGAGCTTTTAAAGGGGAGGTTGCAGGTGTGTATAGGCGGAAGGAGGGGGTTATGTGCAGGAAAGTACAGTGAGCTCTGACAGTCACCTTTGAATTGGTCCTGGGGTGGTCTGATCAACATCATATTGATCGTTTTAAGTGTAGTTAATCTTCAGTTCCAGGGTCGGTTTGTTTCCATTTCCTTGAAATTAGTTCTCAGAATTGTGTCAGGTGGAGCAGCTTATGTCATGGTTACAGTCTGGTCATCGTGTAGTTAACTTCTTCCACGTGGGGAGTGTTTCAGACTCTGCAAAATAGCTCAACGAATGTGGCTCAGAGCATTCCCTGTAGCCCTTGAGGAAGACCTAAAGGTCCTTGACTTTGCTTAATGGCTAACCAATTATTACTTTGTCATCTTCGACTGCTTTCCTTTGTTTCTGCATTCCCTCACGTCTCTGATTAAATTTACTCTTAGGCTAAAATTTTTCTACAGACAAGAGGCAGGCGGAGGACGTGGGAGGGTGGGGTGTTCTGTCCTGAGAAGGCCCCATCGGGTCCTGCTCTGTTCCAAAGGCGGGCCCATATAGGGTACACTGTGTGGCGCTCCCGGCACACAGGTGCACACGGTTAGGACAATGCACCCTGCTCCCTGCTCTGTGAACCCAGTGCCATGTGGGTGTTCAAAGAGCAGTGCTAGGATGTTGGCTCTTCCATGAGAGACTCTACTGGAAACAGCTGCGGTGAGACCCCTTCAGGTAGTTTCTTGTCTGCTCCTTGGGCTGCACTACAGAGAACCAGAGCTAGAAGGCTGCCGCTGTCTGACTTGTTTGAGAGTTTGAGGTTACCTTGTGGGAATATGGCCACATTCTTGGATGACACTGTGAAGGGACCTGGGGAGGTCATGGGCTTAGGCCTTGTATTTTGACCATAAACGTGGCTGTGACCATGTGTGTCACAAGCCAGCGAGGACTCGGAAGGTAAGAATGTTGACTTTTGAGTTCAGGCAGCCTAGATCTGAATCCTAGCTCTGCCACTTCCTTGCTGTGTACCCTTGGGCACAGTAAGTAACTGCTTGTTTGTATTTATTAATAGGTATAAATATATGTTTAGTACTGTGTTTGGCATTTAGAAGTAGCACTGATAAATGTCAGCTCTTATCATTACATAAAGATGAGGCAGTTGAGACTTGGAGAGGTAAGATGTGAAGACCAAGGTTATATAACTCACGGGTCCTGAATTCAAGGGCAGATGTCTTGCCCCTTATTCAGTGTGGTCTGTGGACCAACAGCATTGGCTCTACCTGGGAGCTGGTTAGAAATACAGCATCTCAGACCCCACCAGACTTCCTGAATCAGAGTCTTCATTTTAACAAGATCCCTGGGTGATTCACATGGGCATTAACGTTTGAGAAGCACTGCTCTAGACTGCAGTATTCTTTAGAAAGTTTCAGCAACTGATAAGAGAGTGTGTCCTGAGCAGAGAGGTGGGGGGGTCTCCTCCACGCTGGGCTCAGCCTAATCCTGCCTCAGTAAGCAGGAGACCTTGCTTTTAAAGACATTTATAACAGAATACGTGTTTATGAGGCAATTTCCAAATTTAATTAGATGAAACCAATTTGATTTTTAAAATTAGGTTCTGGTTGTAATTTCTAGAGAGAAATCCATACATTACAAATCACCCTCTTCTGATCTCAAAAAGTATATTTTGTGGCAAAGAAAAATCAGACAAATGGAAGAGAAATCCAGGATTGTGTATGCTTTCCTGTGTACAGCCTTGGACTCAGCAAAGTCAAAAGCCAAAAAAAAGGAGGGAGTGAGGAAGAGTTAGGACTTTATAAATATTGTAAAACTTGTTAAACACAGCAGGTCTATGTAGTATGTCATATGTTAAGATTAAATTCCCTTCCCCATGGGTTCAAGTCATAACCTCTGGGCCCACCCTTAGACAGTTCTGCCCTCCAAAGTCAGAGTGGCTTTGATTATATCACATTTAGTCTCAAGGCTTCAGTTCCCTCTTTGCAAAATGAAGGTGTCAGACTGTTCCAGGGTGCTACTGGGTGAAAATCAAGAGAAAAATAAATCCATGCCGATCCCACAGAACCAAAGGTTTACGCCTTATCTTGGCGTTGCTCTGCTAGTTGAAGCCTTGCCTGTGGCCAGAGACTTCAAAGGCAAAGCAGTAATGACACTTGAAGGAAAACAGCTAGTGCAAAGGCCCTGCAATAGGAATGACTCTGGCCTGTTTGACAAATACGAAAGAGGTCAGTGACTGAAGTCTTGTGAGCATGGAGGCCAGTGATGGGCCATGTGGGGAGGGGGTGGGCAGGATCAGGTTATGCAAGGCTTCTAGAGTTTGTGCTTTGTCCTGAGAGGAACAGAACACCCTAGGAGGATTTTAAGCAGAGGAATGAAGGAATCAGATTTACAGTCTTAGAAGATTACCTGGCTGCTGTATGGCTGGTGGCTATGGGTGTATAAGCATCTCAGGGACACCTGGAAAATGTGCCAGGAAGCAAGGACAATTAACTCATCTATGATATTGCAATGAGGGCTCAACTATTTATTGGAAGCCCTCGCATCTACGTGGAAGAGTTGAAAACATCGTCACATCTGCCTCTTCCTTGCTGCCTCTTTATGGACTTTGATACCTTTCTTTCAGTCAGGATTTCTTATCTTGAGGATCTCCCTGGAGCCGTAGACTGTTAGATTCTGGCCTCCCACCCCTAAAGGTTGGGAGTCTAGTCCTGACCCTAATGCCGCCCCAGGGCTGTGAAATGGCCTGATTCTCCAGCAGCCACAACCTCTCTCCCTGCGCACTGAAGCGGGAGCCCACTGAAGCCAGCCTCGCCCCTGCTGCAAGAGGAAGTCTCAGGACGCGTAGACCACAGCCTCAGATCTTCGGGGATTTGTGCTTTAGTGGAGATGCACGGTGCACTTCTGTGCTCACTTCCCCAGCAGGGTGACAGACAGTGCATGGAGAGAGGTCATGTCAAAGGCCTCGTGTCTACCCACAGCAGATCAGCGTCACCTGAGAGCAGGTCAGACACGCCGCATCTCAGGCCCCAACTCAGACCCACTGAATCAGAGTCTGTGTTTTACCAAGGTGATTCACACGCACATGAACGTGGGAGAAGCACTGGTGTAAGACACATCCTCAAAGGTCCTAAGCTGGCTCTGGAAAGCTCTGCTTGACGCAAACACTACAGTCCTGGGATGATAATGTGGGCGCTACATGAACTGAGGGATATCTCTGCTCACGTGGGGTCCAAAGAGCTGAGGGTTTTCACCAGGGATGTGGAAAGTATGCTGTGTGCATAGCGTCTTCAGGAGCCCTGCTTGGGTTTGATGAGACAGCAGGGTGCCCCAGTCGGGGCCTGTGTGTGAAGAGGGTTGGCATGGCCCCTTCCACTCTGACTCTGCTCTTGTGAACAACAGAACTCCCTAAAAGCAGACCAGGCAACTGCAGACCGGCACGCACAGCCCGAACGTGGTCACAGGGGAAGCAATCCAGCCCAACAGTTGCCTAGAAAACTCCTCAATAAAATCATCGAGAGACAAGCTGTTCAGAGTTCATGAAAAACAGTAATCAATATGTGTTTCAATTCAGTTAATTGTTCTCGTCTGTGTCCAAAAATAAATATCACACAGTGTGAGGGAACTGGGCAAGAAGATGTCACACTGGCAACTGGGTTAACGACGTGTGAAAATATTTAAAATTCAGACATGTGAAGCTTCCCAGTAAGCCTTTATGTTTAGCAGTCAAAATCACCAAGTTTCTAATTACAGTGTATAAATCTGAGAAGCTTAAAGGGAATGAGAGGACCCTAATGAGGCAGGAATGGGTATCTTGATTATGCTAGAGTTGATTGACATTTATCTTGCAAGCTATTCTAGGCGCCTGGTGTTCAGAGTTAAATAAAACATAGACTTCGCCTCAGTCAAACAAGACGGCATTCCTGTGCAGAAGCCCTTTTACAAGGTTGGATAGGTCAGAGGGTCGTCAATATTTTTCCAGCATATAGACGGTTGCATTTGATCTGAACAAAAAGCATGGGCCCCAGGAATCAGCATTCCATCAGAGTGCATTGCAGGAAGGCCGGGCATGTGTTCTGAGCCAGAGAGGAGTTTTGCACAGGACTGGGGCAGACACGCATTGATGGAGAGAGGGGTCGGCTGTGTGGATGAGCTCAGAGCAGGCTCTCAGAGAGAGAGGCCAGGGCAGGTACTGGCTCCTTCTGGATGTTCATCCTCTTCCTTTCTTTTGACTTGGCTGCAGTGTCCTCTCAGGGCTCACTCACCCCAGACATGCTCATGGCTCCAGTCCACAGAGGATCAGTAGGGAGGATGGAGTGTGGTCCTTGATGGGCATGAGATAGTAGAGGCAGGAAGTGACTAGCACAGCCCAAAGCAAGAATTTGCATAATTCAAGCTGGATCTACGTTAATTATGATATACAATTTGCATAACGCAGGCGGCTAGTGGGTGTAACACGAACCAGGCTGGTAACTAGGAAAAAAGCCCTTATTTCTTTTGAATTGTTTAAGCCAGAAGTATAGGAATCATCCATTCCTCCCCATCTGCCACACATCAGATGCTCTAGAAAGTTCCACCCAAGTCAGGTCATGCGATCCCACCTCCACCACCACAGAGTTCTGAGTACTCATCTGATACCTGGACCACTTCCGAACCTCCCTGCCCATCCGCCATCCACTCGTCCCCTATTCCACTTCCCCACATTGCAGCCGCACAGAGCATCTTGAAAGATAAATTCAGTCATGTTAGTTCCCTGCTTTGGCTTTTCTGAACTTTAGAGCCCTGGATGATCTGGCCCCTCTCACTTCATCTCCTGCCTCTCTTCCCACTGTTTCCATATACCAGCCCCTTTAGCTTTCTAACACTTTATCAAGCTCATCCAGTTCTTTACAGTCCAAGTGACTTTGTGAATGTCGTCTCTTCTACCTATAACACTTTTTTTTTAATATAATGTGTCTTAGTATTTGTGGGTTTTTTATTTTTTATTTTGAGCTCTTTATTGCAATATAATTGCATTACACTCTTGTACCAGCTTTTGAGGTACACCAAAGTAAATCAGCTGTATTTATACATATATCCCCATGTCCCCTCCCTCCCGCGACTCCCTCCCACCCTCCCTGTCCTAGCCCTCTAAGGCATCACCCATCATCGAGTTGATCTCCCTGTGTTATACAGCAACTTCCCACTAGCTATCTATTTTACGGTTGGTAGTGTATATATGCCAGTGCTACTCTCTCACTTCATCCCAGCTTCCCCTTCGCCATCCCCCCGAACCCCATGGTAAAAACTAAATATAGAACTACCTATAACACTTTTTACGTTTTATTTCTTGTGGCTGGTTCCTTCCTATTCTTTACCTCCAAGAGGATTTTTCCCTGTAGTGTCCACTTTATCCAGCAGTTTGCTTATTTCTGTCATACCATTTCCACAGTCTGCACTTATTTTGTTAGGGTGCTTTAGTATCATCTAGTCCCCTATTGGACTTTTAGCCCCATAAAGGTATGGGTCATGTGATGGTTATTTTATGTGTCAACTTGGCTGGACCATGGTGCCCAGATGTGAGGTCAAATGTTATTCTGGATGTTTTTGTGAGGGTGTTTTGGAATGAGATTAACATTTAAGCCAGTGGATTTGGAGTAAAGCAGATTGCCCTCCGTAGTGTGGGTGGGCCTCATCTAATCAGCTGAAGCTCAGAATAGAACAAAAGACTGAGCTCCCCTGAGCAAGATGGAATTCTGCCAACAGACGACCTTCAGAATTGAACTGTGACATTAGCTCGTCCCTGCTGCTCCAGCATGATGGCCTTTGGTCTTGAACTGATACTGGCCGTATTTATTTTTGCTTTTTAGTATGTCCTCAGGACCTAAAAGAAAAGTTTGCACATAGTATGTGCTCAATAAATATTCCTTGTATGAATGTGTGGATTTGTACTTTATCTTAATAAGGGGTAATGGTGAAATTTTGTCTAACAAGTTTAGTGGTTCTCAAGCCTGGCTGAAGATTAGAATCATACCTTGAGAGCCCCAAAACATATTATAAATACATAAGTAGGTGGATACATAAATAGATGAATGGTTGGATGGATGGATGGATGTTTAGGCACTGTTGTATTGCAAATAAGAATCTCTGGGGGCGAATTTATATCCATGTGTTTTTGTTTTGTTTTGTTTTGTTTTTTGTTTTCTTAAGTGCTTTGGGAAATTTTAGTGTACATCCAAGGTTGGGAAGAAGCATTACATAACATGAATCCAATCAGTCCACTCTGGTATGTTATCCTCGCTAAATACCTGCTAAATAAACACAGTCATGACTCTGGCTTTACCCTGCCTTCTTTTTCAGTCTTCTGGAATCAACATGGTCTGATGTTACACTACAGCCAACTCATTCATGCACACTCAGATGTTAGGCACTAATTATTTTAAGGCTCCAATTCAAGAAGCATTGGCTATTTTTCCCCAAGTTTGCTAAACAAAGAGTCTGTGGAATAATTGAAGACACATAAGGCCAGATCAGTCTGTCAATATCCCTTTGCATTTCACGAACAGCATTTTGCAGCTCCGATGTCAGAGTCCACCCTAGACTTTACCTTACACATACTTTCCCCTCTCCTTTTACAGTAGAAGTTAGTTCTGTTATTAGTGAGATTTTAAAAAAAAAAGGCATACGTACACACAAAGCTTCATAGATTTGTGCAGAAGCTTTTCTTCAGTCTTAGAAGTCAGAGCCTTGGGATGTCAAGGAGCTATTTTTCCTAACCCTCAACCCATCGCTCAACCTCCATAGCATGTTTCTCTTCCAGAGATTTGAAAAATGCAGGCATCCCTGGGTAGATGCCATACACAGGTCTGCTAGGCTGACAGGCCAGTTGACAGGTGTTTCAATAGAAACAGTTCTGGGTTGAAAAGAATGATTTCTGGCACTCTGAGTCTGGGAGGAAAGGAAGTTGCGTTCTGATGTGGATAAGTTGCATTTATGTAAGTGGGACCATTAGAGCTGCCTGTCATCCACTTGTAGCATACCAAGAATGCCTGTATATTTGCCTCAGGGTGTTTCTTTCTTTCTTTTTTTTATTACAACACGGGTGTTTGTGATGGAGCCAGGTAACGTGACAGTAGGAATCAACAGATGCATAGCACTTATTACCTGAGGAACAGCAAATCATGTTCCTCTGGCAATAAAAAGGTTTTCACAATAAACACTAATCATTTAGCTTAGTTGTAAGAAAACAGTAGAAGTTACTGCATGGAAAATATTCCAGCAGTGAGCACACAGGGATCAGTATATTCATCTTGGTGTATGTGTGTATAAGCACGTAGGTTTGTTAGTTTGTGTAGCTGTACTGTGACACATGTATGCACATGTGTATTTATGTGTTTGTTCACATGTGCGTGTAGAGCCTCTACCCTTGGCGTGTACCCGTATTCTCCATTGCATCCTTGGAATTGCTCAGTTTTTTTTGGAGAATTAACTATAGTAGATCCCAGAGGCACAGGGCTATGTCTGTTTTCTCCTTGCCTGGGGAAACTCCAGGTCACTTCCTATCCATGTCATAGGAATGTCTCAATGGGCTCCCAGCTGTTTCTCATGAACTTCTGCCCTAATGCCTCTCCAGAGCTTTAACTAAAGGAAAATTTTGAATAAAAAAAAAAAATCTGCAGGTTACATTTAATCCTGTGCATTTCCTACTGTCCTAGGAGAGTGGAGGGAGGGAAATGAAAAGGTAGTTATGCATTTGGCACAGCCAGGGCTCTCCTTCACATTCCTTACGTGGGAAGGAAACTGTGTTTTGATGCACTGTGCACCCAGGGGACTTTGTGAGGAGTGGCCTGACACACAGCCACGTGGCTAGTGATGGAACCCTTTCTTTGGCTACATGGTCCTTTCAATAAACTATGCCCAGAGGCGGTGTTTAAGCTGCTGAGTGTCTCTTTAAACATCAGAAGTTGTTCTCTTTTCATCTCAGATGTTTTACCTTGTTACCCCTGTTGGAATTCCACCTGGACAGAGCAGTGAGGCATGGATTTGCCTCTTTTAACTGGCTGGCTCTTTCTGTTTTTGTCAGAATAGCTGTTTGTTTGGGACTAAAAAATGAAGGGGGCTTGTGAGTGTTCATGTGTCATCAGGGCTTTTGGAGTCTTCATCCTGAAGTCTCTGGAGGCTGGAATTCAAATTCATGATTCAGAGATTGTTCCTTGTCCTCAGAATACAGCAAGTAGATTTCTTCCCCTCACTCTGATCCTTTTCTTTGGCTACTGTTTTTTTATTCTTCACCAGGAGAAGAGTAGTTTTTTAAACTTTACACCCGAGTATGGAACCTTGGCCTGTATCTTTACGGACTCAATGCACACATGCATACCACGTCTTTTTCAGAGCCCTTCAAAATATATGTCATAAAAATCGCCATTGTTTTCCTTTCTTGGTGTCCCTTTTATTTTATGCATTGTGTTAGCATACGTGTATCACTGCAGATCAAACAGTGAATTACGCTGTTAGGAAAGTTGTGATCAACGTTTGGTTTTCCATAGCCAAGTAATGCATTTGAGTGAGTCCCTTTCCCTACCTGGTCCTTGGTCTCTACATCTGTGACCTGGGAGAATTGGACTAATTAGATTCAAAGGATTCTTCCTGCTTTGACCTACTACTCAGGTGTCCAAAATTGAATTAATCTTACTTTGTTTCATAAAATACTTTCCTCATTGGTCTATGCATGACCCTTTTCATATTTATTCATTATTTCATTTTGCAATTACACACCAGCTACCAAGGCAACCAAAATTTTGACAATATCTTATGGACTTAAGATCCTCCTATCCCAACCTACTGACTGCTCCCACTAACCTGAATCTTATATACAGTTCCTTTGTATTTTATATAGCTTTACTCTTTGTATACATTCCTTAAAGGCATATTATTTTGTTTTGTTAGTCCTTTAATAAAGGATTTTCAGTTGTATATAATCTTTCAGCATTTTTATCCCATATTATGTTGCTAACAGTCATCCCTAATGATGAGTGCAGATGTAGTGTGCTCTTGACTGCTGTATAATATTCCTTTGTGCACAGAAAATACAACACATTTATCCATTAGCCCTTGATAGTCATCAGGGTGACTTCTAGGATGTTACCCTTATCAACAGTGGTGATATGAGCATCCTTGTACATATCTCCTGTTGCATATGTGCAAGATTTTCTCTTGAGTTTACATCCAGGGAATAGGTCAGATGGTAAATGAATGTTCAACTTTACAAAAAAAAAAAAAAAGCCAAATTATTTTCCAAATTAGTCTCAACAATTTACCCTCATGTCAGCAAAATATAAGAGCTGTAGGCAATTGGAATTGTAGGCAATTTCAAATCTTCTCCAGAGTTGGTCTGGTCAAGATTCTTAATCATGACCAGTTAAATAGGTATGAATGGCATCTTTTTGTTGTCTGGCTTTATTTTCCCTCAGTCGTTAATAAGGTTGAGTACCTTTTCAAATATTTGCTGCTCATTTGTATTCACTTTTTGTGGGATGTCTATTCCTGTATTTTGCCCATTTTCTACTGGATTATATGCCCTTATATGTAGTCATTCTTTATATACTTTTTATACTATTTTATCAGTTTTGTGCATAACTTGCCATTTTTACTTCCTATAAGGTATCTTTTGATAACAAAAGCCCTTAATTATACTACAGTCAATTTCATCAGTCTTCGTTTACCTAATTAGCACCGTCTGTGTCCTTGAGTAACTATTCTCCAAACCAAGGTGAGAAAGATGATTCCCTATGTTTCTACTAAAAACTGTATACTTTTGTCCTCTAAATATAAGTTCTTTGTCTATCCACAGTTAATTTCTGTGTGTGGTGTGAGAGGAGGTACAAAATTCATTTCTTTCCACTGTGTATAAATACTTTTCCCAGGTCCTTTTAATAATAGGCCTCTTTTTCCTTGCTCTACCAGACCATGTCTGACATATGCCAAAGTTCCTTATATGCATTCATCTGTTTCTGAGCTCTCTATTCCAGTGGCCACCATATATCACAAACACACTCAATCGAAGTTATTATAGCTCCACAGTTAATCCTGATCTCTAACCGAGCTCATCCCTCCTCCTCATTCTTCTTTAGAAATATCTTGGATATTCTTGCCCTTGGCTCTTTCATTTTAGAATTTAGTTATCCAATGTAATGAAAACCCCTGTTGTAGTTTTGATTAGAATTGCATTGAATATATAAAACAACATGGCGGGTAATTGACTTCTTTACAGTCTTAAATCTCTATATTTATGTAAGTTTTCTTTCATGCCTCCCAAAGTTTTATTACCTTGCCTATAGAGATGTTGTATTTTACATTAAATCCCAACTGGTTACTTAGGTCTCAAAGACCTTGCATCTTAGATTCCCTTTTCCTCCCTAGTCTAGTCTCACTGGCCTTCTTTAACACCCTCCAGCAAGCCGAGCTCCCTCCTGCCTCAGGCTCATTGCACGTGGGGTTGTTCACAGACAGAAAGCTCTGCCACCTCCTTGCAGTGACAACTCATTCTCATACTACCTGGATCACCAAGCATGCCCCTTCCTCCGAGGGGCCCTGCCTCATAGTGTTAAAGTAGGGCTCCACCCGCTCACCATCATTCTCTATCACTGCTGCCATTTTTTGAGCAGTGTGTCACAATTCACGATTATTATACATTTAATTATACATACATCTCCCTGTATTGCAATTGCCATGAAGGCAGGACCCACATATGTGTTACTCACCACTGGAGAACCCACTGCCTGGAACATAGCAGGTGAGATATCTACCTATCTATCTTTTTTTTCCTCATTTTCAAAATTATCTTTTCCTTTTATTTTATTTTTAAGCTCTTTATTGGAATATAATTACTTTACACTGTTGTGCAGGTTTTTACTGTACAATAAAGTGAATCAGCTGTATTTATACATATATCCCCATTTCCCCTCCCTCCGGCGACTCCTTCCCACCCTCCCTATCCCAGCCCTCAAAGTCATAACCCATCATTGAGTTGATATCCCTGTGTTATGCAGCAACTTCCCACAAGCTATGTATTTTACATTTAGTAGTGTATATATGTCAGTGCTACTCTCTCACTTCGTCCCAGCTTCCCCTTCTCTCCCCATCCTGTGTCCTCAAGTCTGTTCTCTACCTCTGCATCCATATTCTTGCCCTGTCACTGGGTTCATCAGTACCATTTATTTATTTATTTTTGTCAAGAAATATTTTATTTTATTTTAAGCTCTTTATTGGAATATAATTGCTTTACACTCTTGTACCAGATTTTGAGGTACACCAAAGTGAATCAGCTGTATTTATACATATATCCCCATATCCCCTCCCTCCCACCCTCCCTGTCCTGGCCCTCTAAGGCATCACCCATCCTCAAGTTGATCTCCCTATGTTATACAGCAACTTCCCACTAGCTTTCTATTTTACAGTTGGTAGTGTATATATGTCTGTGCTACTCTCTCACTTCGTCCCAGCTTCCCCTTTGCCCCCTGCTCCCCCAACCCCGTGTCCTCCAGTCTATTCTCTGCATCTGCATCCTTATTTTTGCCCTGTCACTGGATTCATCAGTACCATTTTTTTTTTTTTTAGATTCCATATATATATGAGTTAGCATACAGTATTTGCTTTCCTCTTTCTGGGTTACTTCGCTTTGTATGACAGACTCTATGTCCATCCACCTCACTACAAATAACTCATTTTCTTTCCTTTTTATGGCTGAGTAATATTCCATTGTATATATGTGCCACATCTTCTTTATTGATTCATCTGTTGATGAGCATTTAGGTTGCTTCCATGTCCTGGCTATTGTAAATAGTGCTGCAATGAACATTATGGTACATGTTTCTTTTTGGATTATGGTTTTCTCAGGGTATATGCCCAGTAGTGGGATTGCTGGGTCATATGGTAGTTCTATTTTTAGTTTTTTAAAGAACCTCCATACTGTTTTCCATAGTGGCTGTATCAATTTACATTCCCACTGATAGTGCAGGAGGGTTCCCTTTTCTCCTCACCCTCTCCAGCATTTATTATTTGTAGATTTTGTGATGATGGCCATTCTGACCGGTGTGAGGTGATACCTCATTGTGGCTTTGACCTGCATTTCTCTAATGATGAGTGATGTTGAGCATCTTTTCATGTGTTTGTTAGCTGTCTGCATGTCTTCTTTGGAGAAACGTCTATCTTAATGAATGAAAATTGGAGAGGTGTCCTTTGATGGTGGGAGTACAATGAAAGTCATGAGTAAGTTTGCATCAATTAGACTACAGATACAACCTGATAATGACCGTATAAAATCCTAAGATTATGCCCCAAGTCCTGTAATAATTTGTAATAGGCCACATGAGTGTCCAGTGACCAGTGAGTTTACATTACATTCATAGAACTCAGCTGATAATAGGTAAACTTGTCAAGGTTAAGGATTTTTTTTTTTTTTTTTTACAGTTGCATCTCAGGTACCTTAAACAGTACCTGGCATAAAGTAGATACTCAGTAAGTATTTGTTTAATGAATAAAACTGTATTCTAAACCTGAATCAAGATTAAGGCAACAGCGGTAGTAGATATGGAAATATCTAATTCCTCATGATTGCTTGATTTTTAAAAGGAATTTATTCTTTGTTAATGTTAGTGACAGTTGTTATAACAACAGTACATGGTGTTAGAAAGATGGGGGGTGGAAAGTCACCTCCAATTCCCACTCCCTCACAGACGAACCATTTTTGCAAGGGTTTTTCTTTTTTCTAGTCCTTGTGCATTGACAGATTTTGCATAATTATGACCACACTGCAAAACTTGGGTTTTCACTCTGTCAAACATTTTCCAGTTTCGATGTAATCTACTTAACTGTCCCATTTAATGGCTCTCTGATCCCCTGAGCACATAGGCCTTATTTTACTTTCTAATCATTCTAGTTTGGAATATGTTGATTGATCTTCCCAGAATGTAAGACACAATTTTTAAGGTAGGGTAAGAGGGACCTGGATCTGTTTAAACAGCTGATTAGCAAAGTTTGAACTTCTGCTTTCCTTTTCCTTCCCAATAGGTTTGTCCATAGCCGTCAGAGCCAGTCCCATGCCTTCCATTGATTGTAAACTGTGCTCAAAATAATAGCATTCTCTGTTCAATAGGAATGGATCTAAGCGAGGAGAGTAGAACAATATGTACAAATTCAGATAGAAATCTATAAACCCAAAGTTAGAAGTGGTGGTCATATTTTCCTCCTCGTTTTAAAATTTGTCTCCATTTGCTAATTTCTTAAAAATGGAGGTGAATCTCGGGCATGTGGGTGTCCCCACTCTCCCCTAATACCATCCCCATGAGAGACATTCATAACCGATCAAGGCACACTCTTCTATTGAACTCTGACATGGTCTCAGCATCCCTCTTGACATGGTACTCTAGGTGGTCATGCTGTGATGCCTAACTGCCATTTTGTCCTTTCCCCCATTCTGTGTAAATGTATTCTCTGCAATTCTGGAAGGCAGTTCTTTTTAAGAACTGTGGGACTGCTTGGAATAAGGGGACAGTGCTACAGAGTCCTTCTGGAGGAAGGTGCCAGAGGTGAGAAAGCCTGCACTAGAACAACTCATTAGAGAGTTTTCATGACTGTGTCTAAAACACAGAGCCACAGGAAGACAGGAGCATCTGTAGAGGTTTCGAGACCTTACTGGAACTTTCCGTAAGGACCTTGTATATATATAAGCAGCTCTATGTGCTCCCCACCAACACACGTGTTTTGTAATCTTAGCCTTCCCCAGGCAGTTTTTATAACAATATTACAGAAAGTTTGGATATCAGAGAAAAAATCACCTATAATCTCTTTCTGTAGCACAGCAATTATTTTTGCCTTGTATTTTATCTTTGTTAGTATGTATACATCTTTTACTAACTAGAATTACATAAAATTTGCTGTCATAATTTTTTATTAAGCATTTTATCACAATAATGATGCTTTTATAGCACCATGGAAACAGCTTATCTTTTTAATGATTGTATAATTGTCCATTGGGTATATATACCCTAATTTACTTATCCATTCCTCTGTTGTTTCTCCATATTTCTGACAAATTGTAATGAACCTCATGCATATGGTGGTGGTGCATCATGATGGAAGGAATGTGGCCTTCAGTTCAGATAGACCTGGATCTAAAATCCTGGTTCTACCCTGCCCACCTGTGAATGGCTGCAGAAAAGATGAAATTAACACATCCCCTCCCCAAGGCTAATCATTCCAGGAGATATTTTGCAACACTGATGGCCCTTTTACTTCCCTGCCGCCTCTCCCTCTCTGTTCTCCCTTTTTACTTTACTTCCTCACCACCTCTCCCTCTCTGATTCTATAAAACAAACTGGCATCCAGACCCTGATAAGATGATTTTTTGGAGACACTAGTCTGCCATCTTATCAGTCTGCTGGCTTTCCAAATAAAGTCATATTCCTTGCATCAAACAAAAAAAAAATTAAAAAAAATTAAAAATAAAATCCTGATTCTAACATTATCTGGATGGAAGACTTTGGGGGCACATTAACCGCTCTGAAATTGAGTTACCGTATATGCTTAAATTTTCTAAGATGCATGTAGGAGAAGTAATATCAAGCCTACAATTCAAGAGTATTGTAAGAATTAGATATATGCTGCCAGTAGCCATTCAATGTCATGGCTGGTTTTCTTTCCCCTCTCTTTGGTGTATTTCTCATTTTAGACATTCCCCCACATGAAATGACAGGGTTGAATAGAATGAACACTTTTGTAACTCTTGATACATATTGGCAAATTGTCCTCCCAAACAGATTGCACCAGTGTGTGCATGTGCTTTGAGTCCTGTGTTGAGTCAGTCGCTGTGTCTGGGAAGCACGCCTTTGGCAGCCCAGCAGAAATTTATGACGGCTTTCCTGATCCCCTCAGAGCAGGCTGATGTGTGAAGAGCTCATCACACATGCTGGCAGAGCCATTTGCACTCTCCAAGGACGTGCCAGAAACACTTTGGCCTCATCAATTTATTGTTCACTCCTCCTCCCCTTTGCCCTCAAGTAGCAAGTACAGTGCCTGCCCTCCAACAGTCTCCCAGAAGGTCCTGGGAACCCCACCAGAGCTCTGAACTGGGGGGGACGCAAAGCTAGTTCCTGTAGACTCCACCAGTGTACTCTGATACACCACTCATCATGCCCTCTCATGGCCTCTGTTAGCTCATCTGTAGAAGAGAAGGTTGAGGCAGCTGGCTTCGAAGCCTGAACCACTCGAAGTGTGTTCTGTCATCAGCATCATCTGGGAGCTGTTTAGAAATGTGCCATCTTGGGCTCCATCCCGGATCTGCTGCATCAGAGTCTGCATTGTTTTAAGATCCCCAGGTGATCCCATGCCCATTAAAGCATGACAAGTACAGCACTAAATTATCTTCTGCCCAACATATGCTGTCATGTTAGGAACATTTGCTGGGAGCCTCCGTTTTAGAACCGTGCTCTCCCTGCCCTATACCTGCACTATCTCAGGATTTCCCGGACCTGCAGCGAGGTTCTTCCCCTGCCCAGTTACATCCGTGGACCTTGATGCCACTTCTTATGGGGTAGGGTCACAACAACCAATACTGCCTTCTTCCTTGACGTGAACAAAGAGATTTTGTTGAAACCCAGACCTTACTTGTCACTCCACTGTTTAAAATCCAGCTGTAGATCCCAATGGCTCTCAAGATAGAATCTGAACTCTTCTTTAACTTGACTGACAGATCCCTCTGAATGACCCAGCCCTTGTTGACCTCCCCAACACCCTCCCCTGTTTTTATACCCACCTCCCCAAATCCATAGGCTTCATCTGACAGCCACATCACACTCCCCCGTTCTTGTCTTCCTCTGTCTAGCATGCTCTTTCGCAATGCCTCCTTTCTTGCTTTTAAAGCTTGTGCATCCTTCAGCACCCTGAAGGGCTCAGGATCCTTTCAGGGACAGTGTTTTTTTGAAACATGTGGTTTAGAGGTTCCTTCTTGTTATGTTATAATAGCACCTATTGCCCTATACTGTGATCATTTGTTTCTACATATGTCTACAACTAGGCGCAGAATTCTTAGACTTCCAAGAATGTATTTTGTTCCCTGATTGAGTTCCCAGGAGCTGGCCTATGGCAGGTCTTCCATGAATGGCAGTGGTTGGTGGTGCAAGTACCTCCCCTTCCTTCCCCCAGGTCTCTCCATTCTCAGGTGTCACTGACCTGCCTTGCCTTCTTGCCTCCTGTTCAGCCAAAGGAGTGCCCTACTGTAGACGGAAAGGGTGGGGAGGAGAGGGAAAGAGGGGTCATTACTTCTCCAGCAACCCCAGGGAGGGTCACAGCTCCTCTCAAGGTGACCTTCCAGGTTCTTGAACTGCTCCTTCCTCCACCACTCTGTCCCTTACTAAACCCCCCTGGGGTCCTGTGCCCATCACCTCTCCCACAGTGTAAATAGTTCCTTCGTTGAATTCTGCTTGCATTACCCATCTGTCTTTTCGCTAGGAGCGCATGGAGACCCAGTGTTTGTCACCATGGACCACTCAGGGTGCTTGTCACCATGGACTTTATCTCAAGCCTTACAGCCCTTCACAGTGAGGATCATCATCCCTGTTAGCATCGAGGCTTAAAGAAGCGGTCTAGCTTGCCTGAGATCACCTAACTAGCAACTAGGTGATAACTAGTAATTAGCAATTCCTACCAGGTTTGATTACAAAAGCTGTCCACTTAACTAGTTAGCCACTGTGCTTTCTCCAGAGGTACTCAATAAACAATCATGAAGTGACTCTGAATCTCCCATTCATGCTCAGTCCACCTGACTGGGGTGGCCATGAGCTTGCAGATGGGGGTTAAAGAGCAGCCTTGGGACAAAGAGAAGGACTGAGGTCTGGAACCAGCCTCGGACTAGAAACCCTCCCTTTGTCTCCCCAACGACAGCTATCAAAGCCTTGAGGCGTGGTGCTCAGTCAGTACTGATGGACAAGGGCTGGCACAGCGAGCGGGGCGGGGGGAGGGGGGAGACAGAAGCAGGTGCATCCAGATTGGGAGGAGGAGGCTTCGCAGCCCTCAGCACAGGTGGCTTCATCATCATGCTTTCTATTTGCACGTCCCATTCAACGTGAACATTTCTGCCGCTGAACAGAGGTATTCAGTGCCCTGCCCCTCCCCTCTCATGCCACTGAATGGCTTGCATGACACAGTGGCTTTTGCGGGGTGGTTCCGACATGCGTTTCTGACGCCAATATGCGCTGCCTGGTATGTCAGTATCAGAGGAAAACTGCAGAAGGCAAATTGGGATACTATTTCTCAATCCTAGGAAAAAGTGTTCCACTCCAGATCCGTTTTGGGGAAAACAAAAACACCCTTTTCAAACATCTGGCAATGTCCAAACAGGCAGGGCCCTCTGTGAACAACCATGGCAGTTGATGAAGTGTCACAGTTTCAAATTGATTATCATCTTTAAATGAAACAGGACCCCTGTCCTGGGCCCCAGGATGGTGATTTCTGCTATCATAATGCTGACAGGAAGCCCAGCGACCATGTTCAATTTGAAGTTTCGATCACCGCGGAGCAGATCCAGCCCCTGATGTTTTATGATGCTCAAGGCCATGCTTCTCCTGCTGGAGTCTCTGGAATCCTCCAGCGTGGGGTATCCACATGTTTATGCTTGACAGGATACACGTTCTTCAGTTTGAGAAACACGGAAAGAATGAAAGGCCTTTTCCTTTTTCTTTAGTCTTCTACTTCCATGGTACTTTTTAGCCATCATGAATCCTTGCTCTGTAATAAGTGCTTAATAGACAGTTCTGGAAAGGAAGGAAGGGGAGAAGGGAGAACCAGAGGAAGAGCAGACCTGACAATTCAAATCAGCTGCTTTCAGACCTGGATGAGCTTGCAGACCCTGGAGTTTTGCAGAGACAGGGAGGTCCAGGTCCTCCTCAAAGCTATTGAATCAGAAACTTTAGGGGCAGAGCCAGGCGATACATGTTTGAGAGCATATTTGAGGCAGCCAGATTTGAGAGCCACTGCGGTTCTCTGAACTTCCCCCTGCCCCCTACCTTGGCCCTGGTTGGGATCTCAGCTTCTGCAAGACTCCTGCCTCCATCACCTGCTGGATCTTCCTGTGCTTGGTCATCTTTCTCCAAGCTCTGCCCTCCATGTCAGCCCTCATAGTCACCTATCAAACATGCAGGCCAGCAAGGGTGGACAACCTTCCACCAGCAGAACATTGTGTGAACGCCTTACGGTAGCCCCCGGGATGCTCCCTGACCCTCACGACCTCTTTCATGTCCTTTCTGGACATCTCCTGCTTCTAACTCAATATTCCAGCAGCTCTAAACTATTTATGGCCAGCTCTTTACAGAAGCTGCTCTTTACCTCTGTTCCTTTGTGCGTGCATGTGGTTTGACACTCCACCTTCAAGGGTCCTCTGCTTTACCCACTTCCTGTTTGCTGGGGTGATGCCTGCTCCCCAGTCATCTCAATCACTACCTCCTTTTGAGATTTCCTCTCTACTCCTCCAACTGGTTTAGACACTGCCCGTACAGTATTCTGAAGGATATTTGTCATTGCATTATAGTGACATGTGGGTGTCACTAGACCTCAAGACAAGGACTTTGTTTTATTCACCCATGTTTCCCCAGCGTCTGTAACACTACCTAACACATAATGGCTGCTCAAGGGATGCTTGACAAATGCATGACTTTACTTAACCTTTTTTTCCCTCCCCTCTCCCTCTGACCTATTCAGTTTTAGCAGGAGCACTAAGTCACTTAATGTCAAAGAAATATGGAAACGAAAGAGTGCCTCACGTTTTCTTTTGCTGTGTTCTCGTCTAGTCCTTGTCTATTTGCCTAAATCCATCCTCTCTCATGCACATATCACAGACCTGCACCTCTCTTTGACTTAGGGTTCTTACTAGAACCATCTCCCTCTATAATATCTTGATGCCATCCTTGATTCCCTCCTGAATTCTTGTCTTGGGAAGAAAGATGTTGCTATTGCTGTTTTATATTTGTGTCCTCATCTGAAAAAAAAAAAAAAAAAATGCCCGTGACGGCAATGACAAAGTCTATTTCACCATGCCCAGGAGCGCTGCAGCCTGCTGTAATTGCACTGCACTTGGTGTGGTCTGATGGCTGTCACATCATCCCCGTAGACACTGAATCCAGTGACACCAGTTAATCATGCCAGAACTTCAGTCATACGCATAAATGAGAAAATCATCCCCAAATTAGGCCCTGAGTAGGTCCTCTTGCTTGCTGTTTGAAGCTTTTGAGACACAGAACTCCCCCCTCCCGACCTGCAAGCTCCATCGGACCAGTGTTGCTCGGCTGGAGAGTGAGATGGAAGTGTGAGCTGCTAATGATTAATCCTGGTGGTTTTTTGCCAGGGGCTCAGGAATCCACTGGTGGGAAACATATATCCGGACCTGTTGGAGTGTTAGGGTGGCAACACCCTTGGTATAACCTTGAAAGCTGCAATTCTGGCTTTGTTAAATCTCTCAGTAAATTGAGAGTCTTTGCACAGAGAAAGTGCACCTGTGACTTTGGATTCCAGCTGAGGAAAGCAAGGTTTCCTTTGTGGAGGTTTGGAGAAGCCTGAGTGTCCAAAGTCACTGATACAGCAGCAACAAAAATATTTCCTGGGGCAAAAAAAAAAAAACCCTCTGAGATTGATCCCTCCCACATCTCCAAAACATTTGGTTAGTTCAGCAGATGCCAAGTGAACCGAGGTCCGTACAGTGCTGTTAAAGTTGGAATTGAGCACAAACCTTAAAGTTGTCATCAAAAGTTAATGGTTTATATTTGTAAAAATTAATAACAGTAACAGAGAAAGAAAACGATTTTCAGTTACTCAGGATCTCTCATTATTCTTTCTCTAGGCTTCCTTCTAGTCCCTGTCTATGTGCATATTAAATTTTATATAGTTGTAATTATTGCATCTCTATGGTTTTTAATGCTTTTTTCCTCACTGAGAAGTATATCATAGTTACATCATTATGAGCATTTTAATGGCTGCATAATGTCCCATCCAGTGGCATGCCCACAATTTACCTCACCGCACCGCCTGTGACAGTCCCACAGTCTCTGGTATTTCTCCAGTATAAATGAGGCTTCAATAAACAGCTTTTCGTGTGTGCATTTTCCTTTTACGTTATTTCCTTTAGATATATCTCCAGAGTTATGATTATGTCAAAGAACAGAGCCGCTTGATGTTTTTCTGGATTTTTGCTACCCTGTTTAGTGGTGCCTCATATCAACCTACACTCTGCCCAACAGGGCTGTTGGCCCAGAGGCCTCAGCTGTAAGGAGGCCGAGGCCAGTGAGGTGCCTGGAACAGGGTGAGCGCCGCTGGTTAGGACAGACCAAGGGTGCGATAGAAGGGACCGTGGACTGTGAACCATGTAAAGAGGAGATACCCGGTCTGACTTGGCCACAGCCCCTAGATGATGTTGAGTCAGTCATTCTTTGGCGCCTGGACCTGGGCTGTGTGTGGGAAGCATAATTACGACTCTGGCCTGTTGGTAAACCAGTCATTACCTGTGATGGGGAGAGGAAGAACCTGATGTACAAGCACCTGCATGAAATGAGCTCATCTCTGATTCCCTTTCCACTCTCTGCTCCTCCTCCACACACAACACAATCCATCAGTGGTCTTCAAAGTGGGCCTCCAACATGTTCAGGAAATCTGCCCCCATGACCACCCTAGTTGTGACCACCGCCATCTCTTGTCTCAACTACGATAATGTCCTAGCTATTCTTCTTACCTCCATGTTTAGCGCACACCCAACAGAGTCCATTCTCCACGGATCGGCCAGAGTGGTGTTTTTAAAATGCCACTTGGTCATGGTACTCTCCTGCCTGAAACCCATCAAAGGAAATGATGGTATCATGAGCAAGTCAGCACACCCCCAGAGCCCTCCCACACCTCCCCGTGCACATGATTTATTCGTAGGCTTATTCGAAACACACCATCAATAGCTTAACCAAAACCCAGGTGAACCTGGGCGGCACCCGGGAGCTTCTTCTGCCCCTTCTTTGTGAACACAGTGGGATAGAGACCTAGCATCCCACACAGTTGAATCAAGTTCTTGCTCACAGGACATCTTCTTTGGTTGTGAAGGATGAAGGGACCCGAAAACTGGCTCAATGATGGGGTATGGGTTTCTGAGGGCTGCCATAACAAATGGCCACAGATTGGTGGCTTAAAACAAGAGAGATTTATTCCCTCATAGTTCTAGAGGCTAGAAGTCCAAAATCCAGATGACGACAGGGTTGGTTCCTTCTGGAGGGTCTGAGGGCGAATCAGTTGCATGCCTCTCTCCTGCTTCTGGTGGTGGCCAGTGATCCTTGGTGCTTGCTGGATTGGGGCTGCGTAATTCCAGTCTCTGCCTCCATCCTCACGTGGCCTTCTCCCCTCTGTGTCTCATTCTCCATTAGTCTTCCTCTGATAAGGACACCTGCTGTTGGATTTGGGCTCACCCTAATCCAGAATGAGCTCATCTCGAGATCTTTGACTTAGTTACATCTACGAAGACCCTTTCTTTGAATAAGGTCACATTTACAGGTGCCAGGCAGATATCTCTTTTGGGGGACTACCACTCAACCCACTACAGATGGCCGGTCCTTTGAGAAAGTGTGGGGTGGGAGGAGCTTTCTGGAATACCACATGGAGATGTCTCTGGAGAGAAGGGCAGTCTGCTGCTCATTTTCCAGGAAAATGGTATATAATCAGACTTTTCACCTTTTGAGGGTTCATATGGGGTGGGGTCTGTCTGCCTGTCTCCAAGGAGAATCAGAACAAAGGGCAGTTCTGGGTCCACCAGGAGCAAAGACGTGGGCTAATTCTGACCCAAATCTAGGGGAGCTGGGTGTGGCCTGGGGAAGGAGTAGATGTTCAGGCTCAACAAAAAACAATAGTAAAATCTTCCTGAAGGAGGACTCACTTCTCTCATCAAAGTCAGGAGCTACTCTCAGGGTCCCTTCAGCCTTTGCCAGGAGCCTCCTCTACAATTGCTCTACTGGGACTCAGCACCTGCAGCCCCCACTCCAGATACCATTTCCCAAAATGCCCCAAATGCTGTAAGATGTACGAGGTCCTAGACACATGCCAGGGAGAGGCTGATTCTAGAGTCAGACTCCTGCCAGTTTATTGGGGCACTTCACACTCTGACCAAGACAGACCAGAGCCCTCCCAGCCAAAGGCGGGGACTTGGAGGAATACCTCAGTGCCCGGGCATCAGTAACCACACGCACTGGGCCAGGTTCATGAGCCAGTCTGAGCTGCAAGGCTAGTTGAAGCCTTTGTGAGCTAAGCCTAATGGGCAAAGAGGAAGAGAACATCAACAGAGATTACCCGGGAGAAAAGTGGAGGCGAATCACGTTTCCTTGATGCTTTGTTTGCTCTCTCGCTCTCTAGGTTTTCTGCTGTTTCTAACAAGCACGCATTTTGTTTGTAATTAGAAAAAAAAATAATCATTTGCATGGAGTGGGGGGAGTGTGAACCTGCCAGAATAGAGCACAGGAGCTCAGACATTGCTCTAAATGGAAGCTAGCTCAGCTTTCCATGGTCACGGTAACTCCAGACTTCAGAGATGATAGGAATTGGACGGTCGTGTTTAGACCCTCAGATAAATGTATTCCCATCACAGCTCACTTTTTCTCATCAAAACTATGCCTATTGGTAACCAAGTCACCGGTGATAGCTAAAGACACACACACACACACACACACACACACACACACACACACACACACACACACACACAGCACCCCTGTATTAGCTGCTCAGGGCTACTATAACAAAGTACCACAAACTGGGTGGCTCTAAACAACAGGAATGTATGCTCTCACAATTCTAGAGGCTGGAATTCCAAAACCAAGGTGTCAGCAGGGCCATGCTCCCTCTGAAGGCTCTAGCAGAGAATCTGTTTCCTGCCTTTTCCTCGGCTCTGGTGTCACCAGCAATCCTTGACTTGCCTTGGCTTGCAGCCACATCACTCCAGTCTTCACACGAGGTCTTCCCCCTGTGTGTCTGCGTCTCTTCTCTTTTTATGAGGACACCAGTCATATTGGATTGGGTTCCACCTTAGTGATCTCATCTTGACTTAATTACATCTGCAAAATCTTATTTGCAAATGAGGGCACATGCACAGCTAGAGGGGGTTAGGACTGTGACATATCTTTTGTGTGTGTGTGTCTGTGAGTACTTTATATAGTTTACTTTTAAACAACTTTTCTCAAGCTATTAATACGCAATGAATTCACCCATTGTAATTGTACAATCGAATTGTACAGTGTGATAAGTTGTCGTAAATACATACAGCTGTGAAACCATCCGTTTTATCACCCCCATAACTTCTTTGATGTCTATTTGCGGTCCCACCCCCAGGCAACCAGGGACCTGCTTTCTGTCTGCCATTTTGCCGTTCCTCAAAATTTCGTATAAATCAAGTTAGACGCTGTTTGTCTTTCTCTGTTTTCTTTGACTTAGTGTAATATTTTTGAGGGTCATCCGTGTTGTTGCGAGTACCCGTAGTTCTTTTTGTTGTTGAGTTGTATTCCACAGTATGGATATACCACTTTTTATGATTGACATATCTTTTTGAGGAGACACAATTCAACCTACAAAAAACCGCTAACCCAATTTATCTCCCAGGCTCCTGCCAAGGCCTGCCCTGCCAGACAGCATATATAATGAGTCGGGAAACCGCCTGTATATAATGAGTCGGGAAACCGCCTTTCCTGCAGAGCTCCCTTCCTCCCACGTATACCCTGCAGTCAGCACACCTGTTGCTGCTGCTTCCCTGTCGCTGAGCCACAGACTGAGGTGAGCCCCACCCACCAGCGACATGGTCATGATTACATTTTACACAGACACACTTGGATTTACACGGCCAATTACCCTGCAAAACCACACACACGGCCTGTGTTTAGGCAGCAGGAGAGCAGCCAGCATCCAGCTCCACTCAGAGCGAAGCAGCCCCTCCCCTCAGGAGAGCAGGGGGGGTGGTTCTTTGCCAGTGTGTCCACCTGTCCCACCTTAGTTCCCAACCACCTCGCACATCTTTGCTCTGTTGGTCTTCAGCAGACCCTCCACTTCCAGAAGGAGGGTGAGGTGGTCACATCTAGGGGTAGGGAGACCTGGAGGAGAGGACGACGGAGGAGAGAGGCCGGGGGAGAGGGTATCAAGCTTCCAGTTCAAGAGTCCATAGCCTCAATCTCTAAACCACATGCTGGGGGCTGAGATGGGGAGAAGGGGTGTCTGGGGATGAGGCCAAGTTCTGTGGGAGGAGAGGGTCTAAAAGAGAGCTATGCTAAAACGGGAGAAACCCTAGATGTATTAACAACCCCCCTCCCCCTGCCACAGCTGGCCCTTTCCTGCTGTTCCTGCCCTTGCAGGCACCTGGGAGCTCCTTCTTCCTCCACTCAATGCTGAGTTGCTCTCGTGCTCAGGCAAGTCACGTGCACGTGCACCCGGGGTTGGACTTGATTCCAGCCTGAGTGAGCCGGGCTGGACCTCTGGCTATGACACACATCGGGTAGGGTGGACCCGTATGAGCAGTTGTAACGCTGAATGGTAGGGGGGCCTGCGGCCCACACACAATACACGCACACGTAGAGTCACACGCGCGTAAGGGCACAGCACAACCCAGCCTCACCGCAGCCAGCACAGCCTCTCCCTAGAGGCAGCACCCCATGGGAGGTCATTCATCCCTTCATTTGCTCACTCATGTATTCAGTATTTATTGAGCAGTTACTACGTGCTGGGCACTGTAGTAGGCCCTTGGGATGTATCACCGGACCAGACAGACACGAACCTGTCTCCTGCTGAAGCTGTTGTTTGAGTTATCATGGGAGGGTAGCCCTCATGAAGGCCTGCGGAGCCCGTGTCAAAGGCAGCAGGGGGCAGGTTGGGATTTTTAATGGGCTCTGCCTCTGTCTGCCCCAGGACCGCACGGCGGTGTCCTCCAGCCGGGACAGCCTCTCTCATGGATGGGGTAGGGGGATGGCAGGGACTTCCCTGACTTGGCCTGATGCTCCTGGCTGGCAGACCCCTCTCCTTATCTGAGCAACAAGCTCTTTTTTTTCCACATGGGCCACTCCTGATCGTCTAGGAGCCCTGCTTCCCCATCCAGGTAATTTGCAGCCCTCTCTTCTGATCTGATTTGGACATTGATTCTGAGGGCAAGCTGATAGCCACATTCCTCTTCTTTCATTTTATGAGCTACAAACGGCACATTGATCGTGGGCTAGGTTAATTTCTCCCTGTGTATTTGTTATCCATTTGTACATTATTTCCGAAACACTGTTTTCTAACTTGTGGTCTTCACTGTGGAGGCAGTGACTTACAGGGGAAACACATGATCCGTTTGAGGGCTCCTAATTCTGGGTCTAAACCAGACTCCTGTACTTCTCAGCTGTGTTGTGTTAGAATACCTTCCAACAGAAAAACAATGGGAGCCATGGGTACCATGCAATTGTTTCTAGTGGCTGCATTAAAAAAAAAAAAAAAAAAAACTTAACTAAAAAGAAACAGAGAAAAATAATTGTAAACTTAGTAATATGTTTTCCTAACCCAGTAGATCCAAAATAGTATCATTTTAACATGTAGTTAACATAAAAATATTGAGATACTTTGTACTTTTTTTATGTACACAGTTTGAAATACCCTATGTATTTTCTACTCATAGCACATTTCAGTCTGTACTGTCCACACTTCCAGGGCTCAGCAGCCAATTTTCAGCTTCTGCATTTGTACGATGGGAATATGAATGCCTGCTCTATATTTCTGTGAGGATAAAATGAGTTTGTCTACAAGAACTCCTGGAACATTGTAGGGGATCAATGAATGTCAGACTTCCCTCGCGTCCATATTACTCATCCATTTTGCGTGTGTTGGGCCGGAACTAATGTTTGCCTCAAAATACAAATGAGCTTTTAAAACAACAATAGTTGTTAGCTTCTCCATTATTTTGTGCTATTTTGTTATTTTTCTCCAGCTGCTAGTTTCTTCTTATTTTATCTCTAAAAGGTCCAGGAAGCTCACTCCCTGTGGTTGTTTGAATTGTATCTCCCCAAAAAAGATGTGTTCAAATCCTAACCTGTAGTACCTATGAATGTGACTTTATTTGGAAATAGGACCTGTGCAGATGTAATTAAATTAAGGTGAGGTGATATTGGATTAGGGTGGACCTAATCCAATGACTGTTGTCCTTGGGAGAAGAGGGAAATTTGGACACCGAGACACACATGGGGAGGAGACGATGTGACAACAAAGGAAGAGATTGGAGTGATGTGTCTGCCAGTCAAGGAATGTCAAGGTTTGTTGCAACCACTAGAAGGATCTTCCTCTAGCACCTTCAGAAAAAGCATGGCCCTGCCCATCTTGATTTCAGGGTCTAGAGTCCGAAACTGTCACAAAGTAAGTATCCGTTGCGGAAGTCACCCAGATTATGGTAATGTATTACAGCAGCTCAAGGAAACTAACAGTCTCAATGAACTGTTGTTTCTACTTCCTCTCCCTCCCATTCATTTCTCAAGCCACTGCACTTGGACTTTTGCCTCCATCAGTCATTAATACAGTGCTGTCGAGGTCACCCTGCGCTTGACATCACCACAGACCATGAGCTGAAAGCCTGGCTGCCCTGAGGTCCTTTGCCCCTGGCCTAGGATATTAGAGATGCAAGACCAGGAGCCAGTCTTCTCGATTCTGAGCTCCATGTGGCCTCCTGGGACGGTGCATCTTTAGATCTCAGTGTCTTATCTGCACAAACCCAAGATTTCTTCTGGAAGCACACCTGAGGGTCATTCCCACTAACTGGGGAAATCTCCAAAGACTTAAGAATGGGGGGGGGCTTCGCTGGTGATCCAGTGTTAAAGAATCCATCCTGCAATGCAGGGAACGCGGGTTCAATCCCTGGTCAGGGAACTAGGATCCCACATGCCGTGGGGCAGCTAAGCCCACGTGCCGCACACTACAGAACCCATGAACCCTGGAGCCCCCACACCACAACTAGAGAGAGAGAGAGAAAAAAAAAAAAAACAACCCACATGCCACAACTAGAGAGAAGCCCATGCGCCTCAACAAAAGATCCTGTGTGCCACAACTAAGACCCAATGCACCCAATGCAAAAATAAATAAAATAAAAATGTTTTCCAAAAAAAGGCTTAAGGATGGCTTTTCACTCAAGCTGAGCCTTGAAGAATGGCCAGGTAGCTTGTTTGTTCCAAAATAGGAGAAAGGATAAAGGGACAGCCCAGCTCTTTTTTGTGTTTGCAGGTAAGAAAAAAATAGGGGATGTCCAGGAACGAAGGAGGAATCTTTATGAGGAGGAGCATAGGTGTTTGGGGTGGAGGAAGACCCAAGAGGGCTAGGTCATGGACGGCCTGGGACGCAGGGTTACCTGAGGGTTGTGTCCTACCCAGCAGTTGGTAAGATTTACTAAGAATTTGCCAATCCAGGCTTGAGCTTCATTCAAAAATACAAAACTCCATACTGTAACACAAGGTGCCCAGTCCTTCTTCAGGACAAAGTTTGGTAAAGCTTTAGAACAGGGCCCTTCACTTGGTGATGTTTTACCACATTCATTCATTCATTCATTTATTTTTAACTGTAACTTCTGAGGCATTGAGGTAAACTGTAGGCTCTGGTGACCTTTTTGTTTTCTTTTTCACTCTAGCACAAATGCCATTACATCCCTAATACTCTAAATGAAAGAAACAAGAAGTACACCCACCATCCCAGGGCCCCCAAAATCAAGCTGTTTTAAGTCCTCGTTCACATGTAGGCAGAATGTTTTTCATACTTATTATTAAACTGTGGATACGATCTGATAACATACTTTCTTCCACTTAGTGTTATGTCAAAACCCTTTTCTGCCCCACGTTGCCAGTCTTTATCATCTTATTCAGTGACTATGTAATAGTTCATCAAGTTGATGGACCCTAATTTACTTACCCATTCCCCTGTTATTGGACACCGTTGCTCTGATACAGATAACCCTATTATCTCTGCAACCGGTGGATCAAAAACTGACAAAGCAGTTACAGGCAGAGTCAGCCAGGCGTTATTCATAGGGTTGGGTCGCAGGCAGTTTCTGCTATTTAACTTAGGGGCAGCAAATAGAAGACCGGTGGGTCCTGGGTGGTGCTGGGATGGAGAGGAGCTGAAGGACGTGGTGAATGAGAGGGGACTTTCAAAGACAAATACTGGGATTTTGACGAGGTTGGGAAGTATGTTCGTTTTCTGTGGCTTTTGTAACAAATGACCACAAACTTGGTGGCCTAAAAACAACAGACATTTTCTCACAGTTCTGGAGGCTGAAGTCCAAAGTCAAGATCTGGGCAGGGTTGGATCCTTCTGAAGGCTCTGGGGAGAATGTGCTCCATGCCTCTCTCCTAGCTCCTAGTGGCTCCCGCAATCCTTGCATTCCCCTAGTTTGTATTCATGTAAGTCCAAGCTCTGCCTTCATCCTCACGTGGTCTTCTCCTCCATGTCATACACCCCTCTCTTCTTTTATAAGGATTCTTGTCATTGGATTTAGGACCCACTCTGATCCAGGTCAATCTCATCTTGAAATCCTTAACCTAGAAACATCTGCCAAGACCCAGTTTCCAAATAAGGTCACAGTTTCAGCTTCCCAGTGGACATACCTTTTGGGGGTCATCATTCAACCCACAATAGGAAGAGAAGACATTTAAATTCGTGGACACAATTGTGCATTGTGGGTTTGTGTTCCCTGCATGTCTGTTTCTCTTTATTCAACAATATGTTAGGAATATCTTTCCATATCCAAGTGTAGAGATCTTTTGGGTTCATTTTTATTTACTGCCGAGTACTGCAAAGCATGCAGGTCACCACAGGTACACTTACCACATCTTTCTTAATCTTGTGAATTAATAATGTTTCATCATTGTAAATAAGGTTAGAGATGAAGGTCCTCACGCATGCATCACAAGCACATGTGCACTTTGTCCAAGATATGTAACTAATTGTGCTAACACCATAGCTTTCTCTTTAAACTTAATAATATATATAATTACGTTTATGTGTGTGTGTTTATATATATATTAGTATGTATGTATGTGTAGAATAACATTGACTGGACATTTATCAATACTAAGTGTTAGATGTCAGGCCCTATGGTAACATTTTTATACATTATTTTATTTAATTATATCAAAAGCATTTGAGGCAGTTACTATTTTTACTCTCTTTTTCATCCACTACACAGGAGAAGAATACCTTCCAGAAAAGTTAAGCAACTTTCCCATGATCCCATTGCTAGAAGAGGCAGGACTGGGATTTGAACCTGGTGCCAAACCATTTAACCACTAACCTCTACTGTTGCCCTTTACCCTGAATTTATATATATATATATATATATATATATATATATATATATAATATACAGTATATAATAATAATATATAATAAAATATGTATTATTCTGTCCTATTTCTGTACTCTATTCTGTTGTATTGTCTGTTAGTCTGTTCTACACAATCACCATATTGGTTTTGTGTTTTTTTATAAATTTATTTATTTACTGGCTGTGCTGGGTCTTTGTTGCTGCACACGGGCTTTCTTTAGTTGCAGAGAGCGGGGGCTACTCTTCATTGTGCTGTGCAGGCTCCTCATTGTGGTGGCTTCTCTTGTTGCCAAGCATGGGCTCTAGGTGCATGGGCTTCAGTAGTTGCGGCACATGGGCCCAATAGTTGTGACTCATGGACTCTAGAGCGCAGGCTCAATAGTTGTGGCACATGGGCCTATTGTTCCACGGCATGTGGGATCCTCCAGGACCAGGGATCGAACCCATGTCTCCTGCATTGGCAGGCAGATTCCCAACCACTGCACCACCTAGGAAGTCCCACCATATTGTTTTAACATTGAACTTTTACAGGACACTGCTAATATCGGCTAGACTTATTTCCCTTCTCTTTTTTAAAAACCTCCTGGATATTCTCACCTATTTATTTTTCCAGATAAGTGGTAGAGGATATTGTTAAGCTGCAGTATAAACTCTACTGAATTTATATTGTACCTGCGTTGAATTTATACATTAATTTAAGGAGAATTGATACACTTATAATACTGAGTTTCTTATCCAACATCTAGTTATGACTCCATAAAATTTTTTTGTACTTCTGAATAGAATTGCATAGCTTTATTCATGTAAGTACTTCATGTTTCTATTTAAGCTTGTTCCTAGATTTTTTTTTTCTGTTGACTTTTAGGTATAGGATTTCTCTTGTATTACATTTTCAAACTGATCATTACTTCTATTACATTTTCTGTTTGTTGTACATTGTGAAGCTATTGGCTTTTTTATATTAATTTTGTAACCAGCCACCTTAGTAAATTTTCCTGGTTGTTTTTTTCCCAACGTGGTTTTCAGCTGATTTACCAAGGCTTGCAAATAATATTCATTTCACCTCGATTTTAATGACAGACATAGCTTGTATTTCAACCTCTTGTTTAATTATCTTGGCAGTTATGTCTGGAAGAGGACACCCTCATCTTGTTCTAATCTAACAGAAAATCTTGGATTATTTCAACATTAAACATGAAGCAAGATTTGGATTTGAAATATCTTTCTTTTTTTATCATGTTAAAATGCAGCCATTTATGTCCATTTTACCAAGCTTTCTATCAGGAATGGATGTTGAATTTTTTTTAAAGAGCCTTGTAGGTAGCTATTGACATTCATGCAACACGTAATGATTGATTGAATGGAGACAGGCACTCCTGTAAGCAGTAAACAAAGTGTCTGTCCTCCTGGTGACTGAAGGTGCTAAGCTGGAAGGGAGGTGAAATTGCAAAGAATATAGTGTGACAAAATTATGGTTACCAAAGGGGGAAGAGGGGGGAGGGAATGGGAGGGGTAAGTTAGGAGTTTGGGATTAACATATACACCCTACTATAGGTAAAATAGACGACCAACAGGGACCTCCTGTATAGCGCAGAGAACTATACTCAATATTTTGTAATAACCTATAATGAAAAAGAATCTTAAAAAAAATATGTAAAACTGAATATATATATAATTATATATATATATATAGAAACTGAATCACTTTGCTATACACCTGAAACTAATACAACATTGTAAATCAACTATACTTCAATCTAAAAAAAAAAAAAAAGAATAGCATAGCCAACCAAGGAGGTGCTATTTAAACAGAGTTCAGTGTGGGGGATGCTGTGTGAGATCTGGGGAAAGATATCAAACCTTGGAATCAGAAAAGATCAGATAATCTCTCTGACCTCTTAATGTTATAATGCATGAAGGCACATTTCCTAATATTGAATCATCTCGTACAGTCATATAAACCTCATATCATCACAATGTAGAGTTATTTTAATGGGTTGTTAGGGTGACAGTATTTAATTTAGAATTTTTTGCATCCATATCTATAAGTTTGGCCTGGGGGGTGGGGGTTAAGTCTATCTTTGTAAAATTTTGCTTTGTATGTTAGGCTTAAAAAGAGGAATTCTTAAGTTGTCTTTCCTTTTTCCATGGCTTAGTACCTTTTCACTGATGTAGACATGTTTCTTAAAGAACTGAAAATAGTTTTTCATAAAAGTATATGTCCTGGTGCTTGGAGGAGGAGGAGGAGGGGAACACAAAGCATGTACGGTTTAGTTTAGTTTATAGTTACTGATTTATTCGGGGTTTCCTTTTTTACGTTAAATTTCTTAGTTCTTGGTTACTTAGAACTTCATCAAGGTTTTCAGATAGAATAGTGGTAGGGTTGGGGAAAATACTGTGCTATATCATTTTTTTTTTAATTTAGTGAATGCATTTCTTTTTTTAAAAATTTATTTATTTTATTGGCTGTGTTGGGTCTTTTTTGCTGTGCGCAGGCTTTCTTTAGTTGCAGTGAGTGGGAGCTACTCTTCGTTGTGGTGCGCGGGCTCCTCCTTGCCATGGTTTTTCTTGTTGCGGAGCTCGGGCTCTAGGCGCGTGGGCTTCAGTAGTTGCAGCGCATGGGCTCAATAGTTGTGGCTCACGGGCTCTAAAGTGCAGGCTCAATAGTTGTGGCACACGGACTTAGTTGCTCCGCGGCATGTGGAATCTTCCTGGAGCAGGGATCAAACCCCTGTCCCCTGCATTGGCTGTGCCACCTAGGAAGCCCCTGTGCTATATCATTTTAATTCCATCTTTGTCCACATTATTTGCCTTTTCTTACAAAGTATTGTGTGTGTATTAATTTAACTAAGGGTTTTTTAAACTGTTATTTGCACATAATAAAAGATACCCCTTTTAGCGGGACAATTTAATGGGTTTTGAAATGTGTACAGTTCTATAACCGCCACTGTAGAGATACAGAATATTTCCAAAACCCCCGTAAGTTTCCCCATGCCCTTTTGTAATCACTTCCTCCTTCTCCCCAGGCCCTGGAAACCACTGGTCTGATTTTTGTCCCTATAGTTTTGCTATTTCCAGAGTGTCATATAAGTAGAATACCCCAGGATGTAGCTTTTTGAGTCTGATTTCTTTCATGAAGCATAATGTTTTCAGGGTTTATCCATATAATTGTATGTCTCAGTGGTTTATTTCTCTTTCCACTTTTATAGAGATATAATTAACATAGAACACTGTAAGATATCCAACATAATAATTTGATATATGTATATATTGCAAAATGATTACCACAGTAAGTTTAGTTAACGTTCATCTCACTTGTTTCCTATTTGCTGAGTAATGTTTTAGTGTCTGAAAATACTGTGTTTATCTACTCATGGATGGCAATGTAGGTGGCTTCCAGTTGTCTACTATAAACACAACTGCTGTGAATATTTGTGTAGGAGACACTTACCTTTATTTCTCTCATTTAAATATCCAGGATTGGGTGTGTTGGGTCATATGTAAATGTATGCTTAACTTTATAAGAAGCGACCATTATGCTTTTCACATCAGCCCTGCTATGCATTCCCAACAGCAGCATGTGAGAGTCCCAGTCATTCCGGATCCTTGTCAGGACTTTGCAGTGTCTTCCCCTCTCCTTTGGCCATGCTAATAGGTGAGTGGGTGAGGGCTAAGATCTCATTATGATTGTGATTTGGGTTTCCCTGACTAATTAATGGTGTTGAGCATTTTTTTATGGGTTAAGGCTTTCTACGTATGTTCTTTGGTAAAGTGTCTGTTCTTATCACTTGCCTGTTTTAAAAATTGGATTATCTTCATACTGTTGAGTTTCAAGAGCTCTTTATATAAAATTCTGGATACTAGTCCTTTTTCAGATAGGTGTTTTGCAAATACTTTGTCCCTATCTGTGACATCTCTTAATTTCCTTGACAGCATCCTTGGAAAAATAGAAATTTTTAATTTTGATGAACTCCAAATAATCACAAATTTCTAAATCAAAACCCAAGGTCATGAAATGTTTTCCCTATGTTTTGTTTTGAGTTGATTATTGTATATGTGTGAGGCTTGGGTCAAGGTTCATTTTTTTTTTTATAAATTTATTTATTATTTTATTTATTTATTGGCTGTGTTGGGTCTTCGTTGCTGCACACGGCTTTCTCTAGTTGCTGCGAGTGGAGGCTACTCTTCGTTGTGGTACGCGGGCTCCTCATTGTAGTGGCTTCTCTTGTCACAGGCTCTAGGCGTGTGGGCTTCAGTAGTTGCGGCACACGGGCTCAATAGTTGTGGCTCACGGACTCTAGAGCACAGGTTCAATAGTTGTGGCACACGGGCTTGGTTGCTCCATGGCATGTGGAATCTTCCCAGAGCATGGCTCGAACCCGTGTCCCCTGCATTGGCAGGCGGATTCTTACCCACTGCACCACCTAGGAAGTCCAGGGTTCATTTTTTACATATGGATGTCTATTCCAGCATCACTTATCAAAAATACTTCATTTCTCTTGTATTATTTTTTTCCTTAGATTTTTGGTAGAATTCTATAATGAAACCATTTGGATCTGGATTTTTTTTTGTAGAAAGGTCTGTAAATTACAAATCCAACTTATTTAATAGATACAGGGATAATTGGGGTTATCTAATTCTTCTTGAGTGAGTTTTGGTACTTTGTGTCTTTCAAACAATTTATTTATGCTATCAGATTTATTGGCATAAAGTTGTTCATAATATTCCTTTTTTATTTTTAATATCTCAGAGATACATAATGATGTGTCCTTCCTCATTCTTGATATCAATGATTTGTATCTTTCCTCTTTTCTTTCGTTGTCTGGCTAGAAGTTTGTCATTTTTATTGATTCTTTTTAAAGAATCAGCTTTTGATTTTATCACATGTCTCCACTGGTTTTCTGTTTTCAATTTCATTGACTTCTCTTTATTATTTCCTTTCTTCTGCTTCCTTTATATTTAATCTGCCCTTCTTTGTCTAGCTTCTTAATGTTCAGTTAAATTTTTGGTATGAGAACTTATATTCTAATACAGGCAATTTAATGCTATAAATTTCTCTTTAAGTACAGCTTTCACTGTCTCCCACTATTCCACATAGTTGAACATACTATGTTTTCATTTTCAATCAAGTCAATATACTTTAGTTTCCCTAGTGATTTATTCTTTAACCCGTGGAAAGAATTTGAAAGTGTTTTGTGTGTGTGTGTGTGTGTGTGTGATTTACAAATATTGGGGGGCTTTCAAATATCTTTCTGTTACTGATTTTTAGTTTAAATCCAATGTGATGAGAAAACACATTTTCTATGGTTGCAATTCTTTTGTATTTGCTGAGATTTGTTGTATAGACTAGTCTATCTATGGTCTATTGTGGGTGAATGTGCCAGGTGCTCATGAAAAGAATATATATTTTGCAATTGTTAGATATAGTGTGCTAGAAATGCTAATTAGGTCAAGTTGGTTTATAGTTTTGCTCAAGTGTCCTCTAGTTTTAGTGATTTTCTTCTACTGCTCTATCCATTACAAGGAGAGGAGTATTGAAGTGTCCAACTATAATTGTGGATTTGTATATTTCTCTTTTCAGTTCTATCAGCTTTTGTTTTACATGTTTTTGTCAGTGGATATATTTTTGTTTAGTTGTATGTAGCTCTGTTGTTAGGTGCATTTTTTAATATTTTTATATTTCTATTTTTAATTGATTTTATTAGCTGTTGGCTCATCCCATCCTGTTTGCTTTCCAATAAATTCAATCTTAAATAGATCTTTTGAGTCTACTTTTTTCTTTTTCTTTTTTAATTCCTCCTTCTCCCCTTCTTACTTCAGATTTTCATGTTGTGTGTGTTTTCTTTCTGAATTAAATGCCTTCAATAATTTATTTTTATTCTTTCTGTATGTAATGAAGCAATGAAATATGCAGCTTTGGCAGCATATTTTTGTAGAAAGTGTAATAGATATTGCTCTTTTCTGAAGTTCCTGGTACAAACTGTGGGTTTGATTTTCTTTTTCTTTGAATTAAATTTTGATTAGACTTTTAAAAATTTCCAAATGGTTTGGGTTTTTGTTTCTTTGTTCCCATTTTAGTAACTTCTTTCTAAATTTATTGAGTTGTCAGAGACTGTAGTCTGCTCTGTTTTTAAAATTAAACAAGTTTTTTTTTAACCCAAATATCTAAAAATATGACCGAGAAAGTAGTCATAAACAATAGGTAACAAATATGTGTGGTCATATTCCAGTAACACTTTACTTATAAAAACTAGGGAAGGCGTTATTTGGTCCATGGACTGTAGCAAAACCTGATCTGAAGGGACCAATAAAACACTAGCTTGCACTGTTAGTTCTATGTCCTTTAACATTCCCTTCCGAAACTAAATCAGGCAACAAAGCAAAATACAGTCACAAATGATTTGGGGCTGCTTTACCTTCCAAATAGTTTGCCTTGCACCACCCTATTGGTGCTTTTGTAACATGTGAAATTGTTAATTCATCTGTTTTTACAAATACTGCATTCAATTTGATATTATTCCTGATTTTGTTCCAATTTTTTATTGCAATATTATAACTCCATCTTAAGACAATAAGGTTAGCATCCTTAGATTTAATGGATCTATCAGTTATTACCTTTCCCCTATCATGTTATTATTGTATTTTTTTTTAATGGTCTATTATCAGATTTAACCCTCTGGTCACCCATGTATTGGCACCATATAATTTTCTCTTGATAGGAAAGAAATTCAGGCTGGATTTAATACAAAGGGACTAGTTTCCTGTCTAAGAGAGGGTTGGTTCTTTTGGAGGGATCATTCTTGATTTGGCTTGCAGATTCTCTAAATATATTTCCTAATTCCTTTGCCAATAGAATAGTTTTGCCTTATGTTTATCAAGAAAACTTCATCTTACGTGATAACCAAACTTCTTCAAATAAAATATATTTATATTTAATGTTTCACTGAATTAAAATTCAATCTTTGTCACTTCCTATGTGCTCCTATAAAGTTTAGATCCACTCTGGAAAACCTATTCTGTTCCACTGAATTATTATATGGGCCAATAACATACTATTTTATTTATAGTGACCTTATTGTAAGTTTAATAAAGGAAAATGGTGATTCCACCTTTTTTATAAGGTTTTGTTTTTTTTTTAATTTTGATTCCACGTATAAGTGGTACCATGCACTATTTGTCTTTCTCTGGTTTTTCTGCCTGGCTTATTTCACTTAGCATAATTCCCCCCACGTTCACGCATAATGTTGCAAACGGTGGGATTTCATTCTTATTTTAAGGTTGGATAATATTCCATTATGTGTGTGTGTGTGTGTTCTTTATCCATGTATCCATCAGCAGATATTTACCTTGTTTCCATACCTTGGCTGTTGTGAATCATGCTGCAGTGTACATGGGAGTACAGATGTTTCTTCAAGGTAGTTATTTTATTTCCTTTGGATATATACCCAGTAGTGAGATTTCTGGGTCATATGGTAGTTCTATTTTTAATTTCTTGAGAAAGTGCCATACTGTTTTCCGTAGTGGCTGTACAGTTTACACTCCCACCAACTTACAAGGATTCCCGTTCCTCCACGTCTTCACCAACGTTTGCTGTCTCTTGTCTTTTTGATGATAGCCATCCTGATAGGTGTGAGGTGATATCTCATTGTGGTTTTGATTTTCATTTCCTTGATGATTAGTGATGTTGAGCACATTTTATGTACCTGTTGACCATAAGAATATCTTTTTTCAGTAAAATGCCTATCCCAGTCTTTAGCCCATTTTTTAAAATATTTATTTATTTATTTATTGCATTTATTATATTTTTTTATTGGCTGTGTTGGGTCTTTGTTGCTGCACACGGGCTTTCTCTAGTTGCTGAGAGCGGGGGCTACTCTTCATTGTGGTGCCTGGGCTTCTCATGGTGGCTTCTCTTGTTGTGGAGCACGGACTTTAGGTGCATGGGCTTCAGTAGTTGCGGCACTTAGTTGCTCCGCAGCATGTGGGATCTTCCTGGGGCAGGGCTTGAACCTGTGTCCCCTTCATTGTCAGGCAGATTCTTAAACACTGCGCCACCTAGGAAGTCCCAAGTCCATTTTTAAATTAGATTGCTTGTTTTGTTTTTGTTTTTTGCTGTTGAGTTATAGGCGTTCCTTATGTATTTTGTATATTAACCCCTTATCAGATATGTGGTCTGCAGATTTTTTTGGTGGAGTCGTTAGAGTTCACCACATAAGACTGTGTCATTTGCAAACCAAGACCATATTACGTCTTCCTTTATGATTTAGATGCCTTTTATGTACTCTTCTTGCCTAATTGCTCTGACTAGGATGTTCAGTAGCAAGTTGAATAAAAGTGGTGAGAGTGAGCATTCTTGTCTTTTTCCTGATCTTAGAGGAAGAGCTTTTAGCTTTTTGCTGTTGAGTATAAAGCTAGCTATGAGGCTTGTCATATAGGGCCTTTATTATGTTGAGGTACATTTTTTTTATACCTAATTCCTTTAGAATTTTTATCATGAAAGGATGGTTAATTTTGTCAAATGTTTTTCTGTATCTATTGAGATGATTGTATGATTTTTATCCTTCATTTTGTTAATTTGACATACGACATTTATTGATTTATATATATTGAACCATCCTTGCATCTGAGGGATAAATTCAGTTTGATCATGGTGTAATGAGCCTCTTAATATCCTGTCAAATTCAGTTTGCTAATATTTTGTTGAGGATTTTTGCGTCTATGTTCATCAGGTATATTGGCCTGTAATTTTCTTTTCCTGTAGTGTCCTTGTATGACTTTGGTGTCAGGGTAATACTACTGTAGTAAAATGAGTTTGGAAGTATTCCCTCGTCTTCAATTTTTTGGAAGAGTTTGAGAAGGATTGGTATTAATTCTTCTTTAAATGTTCAGCAGAATTCACCAGTGAAGCCATCTGATCCTGGACTTTTATTTGTTGGGAAGTTTTTTTGGTTACTGATTCCTGATTCAATCTCTACTAGTAATTGGTCAGTTCAGATACTCTGTTTCTTCATGATTCACTTTTGGTAGGTTGCGTGTTTCTAGAAACTTGTCCATTTCTTTTAGGCTAATTTGTTGGCATAAACTGTTCGTAGTAGTTTCTTCTGAAACTCAGTATTTCTTTGTTATTAGTTTTAATGTCTCCTCTTTGATTTCCAATTTTGAGTCTTCTCTTTTCTTAGTTTGCCTAGTTAAAAGTTTGTCAATTTTGTTCTTTTCAAAAATCTAGTTCTTAATTTCATTGATTTTTTTTCCTATTACCTTTCTAGTCCCCATTTCTTGGTTTCTTAGACATATAGTCTTCCATATAAACTTTAAAATAATTTGGTAGTTAATTTTATGAATTAAAGTCATAAAAATTCTGAATGAAATTTTGTTCCATTAATGTATTGGTTTGTTAAAGACTGATGTATTTACTTTATTGAGTTTTCTCATTCATAATATGGTATTTCAATTTGTTCAGGTCATGTTTTCATGTCTTGAATAAAGTTTATTGTTTATTTGGGGTTTTTTTTCAGTATAGACCCAGAACCATTCCTGTCAAATGTATTCTTATCTCATATTATTTGTCTCTATTATGAAAGGACTTTCTATTTATTATTATTGCTATTGATTTTTCTGTATTTAGATTAGTTCTAGCGAAGTTAGCAACTCCTGTATAAATTTCAATAGTTTTTATAACACTCTTATTCTTTCTAAGTGTACTGTCACATCATTTATGGATAGACACAATTTGTCCCTTCTTTCTCAGTATTTTGCTGAGTATTTCATTTCTTGACTAAGTGCATTGATTTAAACCACCAAAATAATATTAAATAGAAATGGAGATGGTGGATGTGACTATCTGCTTCCTGATTTTAGAAGAAATGGCTTCAATATTTTACCCATTAATATGAGGTTTAGTGAGGTTTCTTTTTTTTTTTTAAGAGCCTTTATTATTTAAGTAGTGCCCATCAATTCCTGTTTTAATTAAAGTTTTTGTTAGGATGTCTACTGGATTTTATCAAATGTATCTTGGCTTACATATCATTTAAGACTCCTCTGTGACAAGTGCCAGGAAATCTCAACTCAAATTTACTTAAGCAAAAAGTGAATGCATTGGCTTTTTTTTCATGTTCATTTTTTTTTTAATTTTTACTGGAGTATAGTTAATTTACAACCTTGTGTAGTTTCAGATGTACAGTAAAGTGAATCCATTACTTACACGCACACACACACACCCCTCCACTCTTTTGGATTCTTACATAGGTCATTACAGAGTACTCAGTACAGTTCCCTGTGCTCTATAGTAGGTCCTTATTAGTTATCTATTTTATATACAGTTTATAACTAAAAATGCTCAAGATGAAGTTTACTTGAGGCCAGCTTGATGTCAGGACTGAAACTGTGTCAGCAGGATCTGGTAAGTCTTACAGACTGTTTGCCCTGTGACCACTTGATAGGCTGTAGCAACTCTGAAACTCATGCATTTAGCTTCAGATCCAGTTCTGGGGAAGTGATAGGCATTCCTAGGATTCCAGAAAATATCTTATTTCCTTTCATGGGCTTTGTGGGGCCATCATAGGCTTGCTCCTGAGTCAGAGCAACATTATAACAGGGTAATGTGAAGTGCCGATTGGCTCGTGTGTAGAGCACGAGCTCCACCCTTGCACTGAATAGTCCTATCCAATACTCATTCGCTGAGAAGAGAGGAGCAGGTGCATCTCCAGAGGAAAGCTTTGGTTTCAGTTACCAGAACAAGGGAAAACAAATACCGGGCAGCACAATAGCAGATGTCACTTCAGCATCTATTGATGCAACCATATGGCTCTTCCCATTAATTTCTGGTTGCAATACATTGTCTTGATATATTTGTTGATAATAAACCATCCTTGGAATCATCCTTGCTTAGTCATGGCTTATCCTTTTGATGCACTGATTGATTCCATTTGCTTAAAATTTTCCATCTGCATTCATAAGTCAAATTGATGGCTGGTTTTATTTTTTGCATTATATGTGCCATGCTTTGGCATCAAGATTGTTTGATACCAAATATGACAGAGAATGTTTTTTCTTTATTTTTATGTGGACTGAAATAATTTAAATATTATTAGAATTATCTCATTTCTTTAAAGGCTAGATTTTAGAAATTAGATGGAAAAAAGATCTAGGCCTAATGTGATGTGTGTGTGTGTTTTAATTTATTATTATTATTTATTTTTTTTTAATTTATTTTTGGCTATATTGGGTCTTCATTGCTGTGTGTGGGCTTTCTCCAGTTGTGGTGAGTAGGGGCTACTCTTCACTGCAGTGCGCAGGCTTCTCATTGCAGTGGCTTCTCTTGTTGTGGAGTGCAGGCTCTAGGCACGTGGGCTTCAGTGGTTGTGGCACGCAGGCTCAGTAGTTGAGGCTCACAGGCTCTAGAGCACAGGCTCAGTTGTGGCACATGGGCTTAGCTGCTTCATGTCATGTGGGATATTCCCAGACCAGGGTCAAACCCGTGTCCCCTGCATTGGCAGGCAGATTCTTAACCATTGAGCCACCAGGGAAGTCCCCCTAATGTGGTTTTTATAAACAATGTTTAAATAACTTTCTTAAACTCTTCCATGGTTTTCGACTCCTGGGTTGAATGTAATGCTTTTTTCCTAGAAATATCACTCTCTAGATTTAAAAATATTTTTGCTGTAGAGTTTATACATAATAATCTCTTTAAAATTATAAATGTATTTAATCTCTTTCCTCTTTATGGTTACATTACCTTTCTCTCTTCTGTTATACATCTTATATTTTATATTATATTTTATATTATGCATTCTTTATCTTTGCTTTACCAAATGTGCGTATGATTTTATTTATATACATATTTTTTCCTTTTTTATGATATTATTTTCAGCCCTCCTATTCTCCTAATTTCATTTAGTTTATTTTGTTACTTTTTTCGAGTTCATAAAGTTGAAATTCTTGGATCACTGTATGCTGGGTATAGCTTTACCTGCTGCCACATGTTTTGGCATAAAATAGCCTGTCTTATTTTAAATTCATTACTTTCTAGACAGCTTCTAATTTCCATTTGGATCTCCTATTTGATCTAAGGTCTGATTACTTAGGATAAAGTTTCTTAACATCTAAGGAATTAAGGTTTTCATTAAATTTAATTAGATTATGATTAGAAATATGACCTGTAAAATTGCTCCTGATGACATTTATTATGATTTTCTTTTTAGCCAAGTAATCGTATTTATATATGGATATGTGTGTATGTATATATATATACACACACATAGTAAGGAAAGAATGTAAATTCATAGGACTTCAAGTTCCTTAAGTGCATAAGTGTTCTGTGTGACACATTATATATTTGTGTTTGTACATATATATGCATATGTATAATTTTAATTAATCCTATATGTGCTGCATATTTTTTATTTTATCTGAAAAAATATATTAAAATCTCATACTTCAGTTGTGTTTATCGCCTTCTCTTTAAGCTTTCAGAAATTTTATGTTTGGCTTCTATGTTGTTTATATGACTGTTAAACCCTATGTTTTTTGAGGTGCCAACTTCAATGTTTTTCTTTTTTTTTATTAATTAATTTTATTGGCTGTGTTGGGTCTTCATTGTTGCCCATGGGCTTTCTCTAGTTGTAATGAGCAAGGGCTACTCATCATTGTGGTGCATGGGCTTTCTCTAGTTGTAACGAGCAAGGGCTACTCATCATTGTGGTGCATGGGCTTCTCATTGTGGTGGCTTCTCTTGTTGCGGAGCCCAGGCTGTAAGTGCGTAGGCTTCAGTAGTTGTGGCACGTGGGCTCAGTAGTTGTGGTTCACAGGCTCTAGAGCGCAGGTTCAGTAGTTGTGGCACACAGGCTTAGTTACTCCACAGCATATGGGATCTTCCCGGACCAGGGGTTGAACCCATGTCCCCTGCATTGGCAGGCGGATTCTTAACCACTGCACCACCAGGGAAGTCCCTCAAATGTTTTTCAATCCCTTACATTTAAAGTTTTTGTGTCACTTAAAAGTTCTCAAATAAAATGTTAGGACTAGAAGTCTTATGTGTGATGTAGAATAGCCTCTGGTTTCACTAATGGAAAAACAGGCCAGGAAATGAGAGGGGCCTTCTCCAGAGTCACAAAGTAAATTTGTTTAATCTGGGCTCTTTCCACCATATCACATCCTCCAAGTGCTATGTGATCAAAAGGCTTCTGTATAAAACTGCAAGAATAGATGGTCTGATATAGGAGAAAAATGGAAATAATGACAAAAAGATATAGTGTTTGGTCTATGGCAAATAAGTGACTTAATGTTGGAGAGTGTGTGGTGTGAGATCTTCTCCACTCAGTCACGGGGACCCAGGTTCTTTCTATTTGGTGTCTCTGTCATCCCGTAGGGCATTGAGTCATCTGCAGGATCTGGCTGGCAGACAAGGGAAGAGAGAGAGGGATGGATTCTACATGAGGTTTTATGAGCTGGACCTAGGAGTGGCGTACATCCCTTCCACCCACTTTCCATTGCCAGAACTCAGGCATGTGCCGCAGCTAAGTGTGTAGCTTTCTCTAGTTGTGTGGCCAGGAGAAGAATGGAGCTTGGCAAACATCTAGCTGGCATCAGTAGCATTCACTGCATCTTGTCCTCTGGTGGAGAATAGCACCGAATTTGGGGGAAGAAGCTCAGCGGAGCCCAGGGCCCCTATCGATCTGGGGATGAGGTTCCAAACTGAGTTTGGAAAATTGAGCTTTTGTTGAAAATTGGGGAACAAGCCCAGAGGACCCAAAGGGTGAGAAGATGGAGTCCCAGACAATGGAGACAAAAGAGCCCAGTGTTTACCTAGGTACAAAGGCATCAGGATAACTTCCTGCACCATCATTTGTGAGACTAGGTCACCTGTCCCAACCAAGCTGCTTTGGATGTGGTGGGGCCAGAAGGTCAAAGGCATCAGTACTGTGAGAGACTGAAGGGGGAGATGGTGTGAGGTGGAGAGTGGCGGTGGTAGCCCCAGCCATTCTTCTGTAGGACTTTTTTATGGGTCCGGTACTGAATAGGGTAATTGTGTCCCACAATATCACTTAAGATATTTGTGTATTAAAGGGAGCAATTGAAGATTGAAAGTCTTCAGAACAGAAAGATATTAATATTAAAATTAATATTAAAATATAACCCTAGGTCAGAATATTAAAATTTAATATTTAAATGTTAAAATTTAACCCTAGGTCAAAATGCTTTAATCCCACAGGTCCTAAAAAGGTCATGCACAACTGTGATACCTGTCACTCACGTGTTGCTAGTAAAAGTAGCCATCTAGGAAGCACTTGAGAAAGATCATCATTTGTGGTATTTCATATCACTACAAGTCCAGCATAGGCTTAAAAAAAACCACTTGTGCTAACAAAACTAATCATTTTGGTATCATTATAATTGTAAAAAGATGAAACTACTGAAAAATCAAGAAATAGAAACTTTTTAGGTAAATTATGGTACTTGCCATGATGGAATATTTCAGACTCATCAAAAATGTTTATTAGGAGGTTCAAGAATCAAGGATGCATGTTTATATAATAAGTTACAAAAGCAGAATGAAAAATTGTATATATGGAATGACTGAAACTATGTAAAAATGAATAATAGGAAAAAGGAAAAAGTAGAAGAGATATGTAAAAATATTTAGAGTGGCTGCTCGGATAATAGGACCAAGTCTTTTTATTAAGAAAGAAAATAAAAAGCCTTCTTTTACGTATTTTCCAAATATTCTAAGTATTGCATTTAGGATAATGAAACAAACATCTTTTTAAAAGTCGTGTCATTGTTGGAGCTGTTTATTTTAGCTATTTGTGAAGTCACATGTGATTGCATTTCTTGCAAAACTCACGTATTCGTGCATGAACACACGTAAGCATGTGCGCACGCACGCACACCACAGTTCTCCTGAAACAGCTGAGGCCCAAGGCAGCATGAATAGCAGCAGATGTTCTCGAAAGTTCCTCAAGACGAAACACCTTATAATCCACACTGTGCATTATTATCTCTTTTGCTTTGTTGGAAACCAGATTGTTGAGTCCCCTTCCCTCTTGTTCTCTCTCTCCCTCTTCCTCCCTCTCTCTCTATCATAAAGGCTGCATATTTATAGAAATAGGTCATTGGGTCAGACTCAGTTCCATTCAAAACTGACTCAATACTGTTGCCAACTTTTCCCTTTTTTACTGCTGTATCCTCCATGAGAAACTAAGCCATCTTTCTGAGAATGAGCATGTAAATTTCTTTGCATTTTTCACAGATATGTTGATTGTGTGCTTGCCTCCAGCCTCTTGGGCCCAATTATCTGAAAATAGACCCTCATCTGTTTTAGCCCAGACTCAGTTAGTTGCAAATATTAGAAACCTACTCCACCTGGCTTAATCAAGAGAGGAAGATTTGCTGGAAAGGTAGGAGGATAACTCACAGATCTCAAGCCAATGAAACTTTGGGGAACTGAAACCCACAACAGAAACGGAGGCAGCAGCTGGCTCTGTCTCTCTCCATCCTTCTCTCCTTCTCCCTTCACAGCTCCTCTGCTTTCTCTGCAAACCTGTTGCATTCTCTCCACTGATCACTTTTCTCTGTGCTCCCCACACTCCTTGGCATGGCAGAAGGTACAATTCTAGTCCTTTATAACTGATTTTAGCTTGATTAGAATCATAGGGACCCAGTTCCAAAGTCTCAGGACAAAGAGTCTGATTGATAGGCCAGGTGTCCACCAACTGTGACCAGTGGAGCAGATAGAAGACTCTGAACAGCAAAGGACTCCTGCTGCCCACCCAATCAAGAGCATAGTTATGAAATATTACATTTCAAATACAATCTTAACAAGTAACACTGAGATAGTCCATTCCAGTGGCTTTGAGTTTGTTCCAAAGATCTGCCTCCACTTCTGCCTGCTGATCAGGCTGCCTGTGACAGCGATGGTGCCTGGGATTTGAACATCCTTTAGCTAAGCCGGTGCTGGGCGCATCCACCATAGCGTGTAGTCCTCGCAACAACACTGCTAACGCCATTTTATAGGATGGGCTTGGGGCTTGAAAAGAATGATGACACATCCAAGTTCACATGTGTGCACCATCTGCAGTGATGCTGTTTGAAAGCAGTTCTAACCTAGTCCAGGCATCTTCCAACACCCATGGCTGCCTTTGTGTGATTGTGTGTGTGTGTGTTCTCATCTGTAAAACAGTGGTTAAGAAATAATCCTCCTCATTTCCTTACTGGGTTGTTATTACAGTGAAGTGGACTGGGTAGAAGTATTTTGAAAATGACAGAGTAAAATATAAATATTATTACTATCACTTTACTTACCTAGCTCCCTACTACCCTGCCAAGGTTTACATAAAATGATGGCTTTATCTGGCAAAACATTCCTTGCATGTTGTCTTGTTAGGGGATATTCAGAAGGGATGATGGGCAGAGTGGGAGGAAAAGAGACTAAATCAATAAGCTTCCAAGATATTAGGGCAGCAATGCATTAAGATGTTAACCCTGATAGAAGTTTTCTATTTTGTTTTGTTTTTTTAAATAAAAGTTGGGTGCTTTTTAAAACCATCTTAACATTTTTAGTTATTTCAAATTGAAATCTGAATCATCAGAACTGCTTCTCCCCTGTATTTCTGTCCTGGTAAAAAGTAGACCAACCACAAGCCAGAATCCTGGGAGCACCTTGTACTCTACCCTCTTCCTCAAACCCTTCATCCAACTGGCCAAATACCTCTTCCCTCAGTATAGGTCCATCATCTAAAATCCAAATCATCTCTTGCCCCAACTATATAAATAGCCCCACATGATGTGACTGCTTTATTTTCATTCATCCTCCAGGTTGCTACCAACTTTCTAAGATGTGCATTTGATCGTGTTGTTCCACCTGCTCAGACCTCTCCAGTAGTTCCGATTCTCTAAAACCCAAGCACTTAGTGTGACCTGCAGGGCCCTTACTTTCTCTTCTCAAGCATCAGAGCACGGGGCATGCCCTGACTGTACCATGAGCTTCCAGTTCTGGCCTTTGCAAAGACAATTCCTTCATGCTCTCTCTCCACTGTATAGTCTTTCTTAGCCAGTAAGTTGTGACTTCTTGAGAGCATCTTTTCTGACCCTCTTAGAGAGGGCGTAGTCCTATCCTCATCTGGACTCCTCTGGACTCCCTAGTTTTGCAAGTACCTTTACATCATCCCTTCTTACAACACATAGCAATGATTGAAATACCATCTCCTCTCCAGACTTGAGCTTCTTGATGGCAGAAATTACAGTAGTTGTACTTGTATCCCTAGGATCTAGCACAGGGCCTATAAAAAGATGAGTTTTCAATATAAATGAATTAATCAATCAACTGTGCCCATCTAAAATTAAGCTTCCTTAGAGGAAAAGAGGCCATAATAAAGCCCCATTTAATTCTAACAAGGATGACCCTGAATCAGACACTAGACAAGTTTTGCCTTCAAAGTCAGTGGTCGGTATTACTCCACACTGCTGTCTCTTTAATCAAGAGAAAAATAATCCAGCCTTGGAAATGTGCATGGCTCTGACTTGGGTTAAAGACAATATGATATATCTTAGGACCATGTCAAATGTTGATGTGGGCAGTACTGATGGGTGCATTCCAAAGTGGACTGAGGCTATTTCTTGTCTTACTGGAATGACCATCTGAATTCCGATGTTAATGTTCAATCCAATTTGTTTCTAAGGCAACCAAGTTACAGGCCATCTTCAATTTTCAAAAGGTGATATTGCCAAAGTCATTTTGTAAGTCAGATATTTGAAAAATAGACTACATTTTCCATGATGAAAAGTGATGTAAATGGTGTCTGGAACCTGCCGAATTGTATTTAACCCATGTTGTTGCATTACTTGTGCAAGATGAGTCAGTAAAAACATTCTGTATCTCCCAGGTCATGGCAACAGTCTTAAAGCAATCTGGCTGCACACCCAAGAGCTAGGGGAAAAGCAGCACCGCTTCAGTGTTCCCCACACCTAGTCGGAGCCCTCAGGATAGCCTGTGTTTTGTCCAGAGCTTCTATAACCTGATTCAGCATCTGGATTACCTGGAGAGGATTTCGTTAAAAGAGTCATTGGTTCAACTTCAGACCCATCCCATTAAAACAGAATCCATAGTGGGCTCCAGGAATATATACATATTTTTAAAGCCTCCCTCCCCCAGTGACTCTGGTGCTATTTGTGAACTGCTAACCAGACTCCTTGGATAGCACTGCCATTTTTCTTCCTCTGATTTGGCACCGGGGGTATCTTCTCCAATCACAGCCCGAGGTCAAAGCTGTAGTTATGGGGGTGATGACCTCTGAGGGTACCATAGTTCCCATTGCCAAAGGATGATATTGGATATTCTTGGAAGGCATTGACACTGAACTAATCATAATACCTGAACCAGTACTGCTGATGTTCGCAGGGGCAGGCTTTTCCATCCCTGCTAAAGGAGGATGATTGATAACCTGAACACTGAGACCAATGGTGCTACAAATACTGGTAACATTATCAATATCCTGGGAATCCATTTAAAAATAGCTCTTTTTCTCCCCTTCCTTGTTATCCTAGGAATTAGGCGTGAGCCTCTGAGGCAATCTGAATATAAAGCACCATATCGTACTCAGGGTAACTCCTCCCCAGACACTAACCCATGATCATTGGGTATTACATCATTTCTGTAACTATCTTTGCTCTCATAATAAGCTACAATGATAAGCCCACTGTGCCTTTTGTGCATAACAAAGTCTTGATAGATCCACCTTACCATTGCCCAGAAAATCCCAGACAACTAAATCCAAAAATGAACCTAAATTGGGTTCAAGAGAGGATCCTGAGAAGGCCTATTGAGTTGGGGGAAATTTGAATAGTTTGTTAATCTGTTAGATTTCTTTGAGTGTTATAATAATGGTTCTCCATGAGTCACACCTCCCTATGCCCATGCCCCTTTGTAATGTGACATTGCTATTCTTCCCAGCAACAGGCAGGATCTAGTTTCACCACCCCCTTAAATTTGCAGGTTCCTTTGACCAGTAGCATGTGGGAGAAGTGACGACTGCAAGTCTTGAAGCTAGGTCTTCAAAGGTGTTAACTTGAAATGTCTATTCTCACCTCCTTGGGCCCTGAGGCCACCATTCTGTGAAGGAGCCCAGACTGGTCTTCTGAAGAATGAGAAATCAAATGGGGAGAACCAAAGTGTCCTAACCAATAGTCAGCACTGACTGCAAGCCATGTGGGTCGGACCATCTTGGAACCTCCAGCCCAACTCAGCCTGTTCAGATGGCTAACAACAGCCAGACAAGCCTAGATTGCTGACTCATGGAATTATGACAAATAATAAATTGTCCTCCTAAGCACTAAATGTTGGGGTACCAATAGAGATCTGATTTGGTACTATGTTTTTATATAAAAAATACATAAATGTTGAATTGAAAATTGTGACACATAATCTCTCTGTGCAGAGATAATTATTATTAAAACTTACATCCTCCCAGAATTCTAATATTCAAATAGAGACATATACAAAGTGTTTTTGCATTTGTTGATGCGTAAGTGGAATTCCCCTGTGCATCCTATTTTGTAACCTGCATTTTCCATGTACTAATACACTCATCATTTTCGTATCTCATAAATACACTTTTACATCATTTTAATGACTACATAATACTCCATCGTTAAGATGCACATAATTTATGTAACCAGCTTCTGTTACTGGATATTTTTTCACTGTTACAATCAATGCTGTGATGAAAATCCTTGCACATAAATCTTCCCACACATAAGTGATCATCTTGTTAGCATATTATGGGTATTACTGCTTAATTTTTTGCCAATATAATATGAAAGGAAGAATATCTCACTATTTTAATTTTCTTTCATTTTGCTAACCACAAGTTAATTAAATTTAAACATGTCTGATGGCTGTTTCTATTTATCTATTGTTTTATTAAGGAATCGCCCTTTCACCTCAGCAAAAATTTTAATCTTTACAATTTGTAGTGGAACACAGCACACATCCATTTACACAACTTGAAGCAGTGAGCCACAGAACATGGGCCTTCCTACCAGATAAAATTGGGTCACTTCCTCCTACTTTGCTATTTCCTAGTTATTTAACACAGAGTAAATTAACTACATTTTCCAAGCCTCAGTTTCCTCATATATAAAAATGGAGATACTAGTACCTATTTTCTAGCAGTGTTGTGATGTTGATGAGGAATGAAAGTGCTCAACAAAATAACTAGTGGAAAGTGTTCAATAAATATCACCTTTCATATATACTTGTTTCACAAAATCAGGACCATATGCATTTAATGTTTCTGTCTTGTATTTAAATGAATAATTATTTTTATCCATTCAACAAATTCTTACTTAAATACACACTGTGTGTCCGGCATTGTCCTAGGCACAAAAATAGCAGTTGAAAAATAGACAGAATGTCTGCTCTCATTGAGCTTACGTTCTAGTGGAGAGGGGCACACAATCAATACGCCATTAAATGCACAGCGTACTAGATGGTGATAAAACTATAGAAACAAAGAAAGCAGGTAAAGCAGATATGGCATACCAGGTGTCTATGTGAGGAATCTTCAAAGGTGGCATCTGAGCAGAGATGTGATGGAAGGCAAATGTCTATCTGTAGGATAGACTGTTCCAGGCAGAGGTAACAGCAAGTGCAAAGGGTCTTATGAGGGAGCATGGCTGGTGCGTTCTAAGAATTATAAGACCATATGTATGTTTGGAATAAGTGAGTGAGGAAAAGAGTGGAAGAAAAAATTTGACTTTTTTTTTTAAGGGACCACTTCATCTGTTTTGCTGAGAGTAGGGTAAAGGAGAATGAGAGTAGAAGTAGAAATGCTGATTAGGAGACAATTGTGATAATACAAGTGAAGGGTGGTGTCTTGGATGAAGGTAGGGCAGAATAGGAGGAGTGGTAGAATTCCAGCTCTACTTTGAAGGTAAAGCCGGTAGAATTTGGAAACAAGCTAGATTTAGGATGTAAGAGGGAAAAAAATAAAAAAGACATCAAAGATGTCTCCAAGTGTCTTGGACAGGTGAGAATGGACATTTCAAGAATGAAGTTGCCGTTAACTGAGATGGGAAAGACGATAGAAGGAACATGTTTTGGGGGAAAGATTAGGTTTAGATTTTAGGGTATGTTAAGTTTCAGATTAATGTTAGGTATTTGGGGTGAGATGTCAAGCAGGCAGTCGACATCTGAAGTTCAGGGAAGAAAGTCAGAGCGGAAATGTTAATTGGGGAGTCAGCCTATAGGTGGAATTCACAGCTGTGAAACTGGAGGAGATCATAGTGTAGATTAGATAGAGAGATCTTGGGATTGAGCTTCAGGACAGTTGGATTTCGGAGCTGCAGAATTTGAGGCAGAATAATTAAATGAGACTGAGAAAGATCAGCCAATGAGGTAAGAGGTCCAACAGAGACCAGGGTCCAGGAAGTCAAGTGAAAAAAGTAATTCAAGGAGAGAGGGATGAACTGGGTGAAAAACTGTTTATAGGTCAGATAAGATAAGGACTGAGAATTGGCCATTGGATTCAGCCATGTGGAGGTCATTGGTGACTTAACACGAGCAGTTTCTATAGAATGGAGTATAGTGAAACCTGATTGCAAAGGGTCCTCGGCAGAACAGGAAGAGAGGAATGGGGAAATGAGTGAAGAGAGGGACAGAGACATGAGACAGTAGCTGAAGGTGATCTCTGGTCGAAAGGGGAGAGTTCTGTGTATTTTTAAAAACAGGAGAAGTATTCGAGGTGATGAAAATGATCCAATGGAAAGGGAAAAATTAATCCTGTAGAGGTGAACTTTGCTTTTGAAATATCTTTTGGCAGGAAGGTCTCACGCATGTGTGGAGTTGGCCTTAGATAGGGCACAGATTGTTCTTCCAAATAGGAGGGGAGGCAGGGTGTGGGCAGTTAAGTTGACATACGCTGTGGTTAGAGCTACAGAACTTCCATTTACTCAGTGAAACAGGAAGCAGGGTTATTGGCTAAGAGGGAGGAGAGAGTGGAGGTGTTGGAGGTTTGATGAGACTCTATAAAGCAGAAAATGGTTTGAGAATCTAAGAAAGTGACTGGGATAGGAAATATCAAAGGATCTCCAAGAAATACGAAGAGATCGCTTGAAGTTGGTAGACAGGGATTATAATGAGAGCAGTTAGCACAGTTCAGTGTTTTTCTCACTTTTGTTCAGCCACTCAGAGCAGGTGGGAATTTGCACTTGTCAGAGTTAATGTTTTGACAAATGAGTGTAATGAAGGAAGAAGGGACAGGAACATTTTGAACATTTCCAGCTATCAATATGTTTATATCATCACAAATCTAATGGTTTCAGAGGATCCTATAAAATGAACTCAACCTAATTTAGCCCATCTCCTCATCTTGGACATTTAGTTTCTCTTGTTGCTCATTATTGCAAATAATGGTTCAGTGACTTCCCTTTTATATCAACCGTTGCTTGTATTTTCAGTTCTTTCTTTTGCAAATAGCATTGCTAAACAAACAGGATAATAATCAGGATACTTTCAGCTACAAGTAACAGAAAAGCCAACTCACAATGACTTAAACAATATGGAAATGTGTTACATCCTATAACAAGGCATCTTGTGATATCCTAAGCTTCGGAATTGCTTCATTCATCATTTGAAAGACATCACCATGGACCCAGAGTTTTCTGCTCTGTCAACTCCAGCGTGCCAGCTTTGTCCCTCAGGCAGACGGTCCTCATAGTCAGAAAATAGCTGCCATGATCTCACACATCACATGGGGACATGACAATATCTGTGAGCAAATGTTCTTTTTATAAGTGAGCACATGTTCCCAGAGGCTCAAAGTAAACCTCTCCTTACAACTTATTGGCCAGAACTTGGTCACATGCCCATTTATAAACCAATCACTAGTGAAGGAAATGGAATTTCCAAGATTAACAGATTATTCAGTGTTTATCCCTGAAATGAGCATAGGGCCCCCTTTGCTGAGTTCATGGCCTTATAGAGAAGTTCAGATACCCAGCCAAATCAATCTTTGCCAGAATGGAAGAAGAGAGGGCAGAGAGGAAGATGAACGTTACATAAATAAGTGTGTCTTCTGCTTAGAAGATACATGTCTTTATGGTTTTCGAAGGCATATTATCAAATTTCCTATTGGTCTTATACTCATTTTTTTCTCCTCATTCCAACTTTGAGGAGTTTGACTTTCTTTTAATGACTTGTAACATCTTCACAGACTTGGTGCATTTTTACCCTCCTCATTTGGGAGCAGTCCTGCCCTACTAGGTGCCCTGCAGGTTGCAGTCCCAGCTGTAGTCTTCCCTGACTCGTCCACTGGGATTCTGTTGCTATCTCCCCACCTTTACTTACCTGGCACTTGGGAACGCAGTCAGTTCTGATGTGATGTGACTTACGTATTCCTAAATATCACTTTATGCAAAATTGCATGATGAAAACCACAAGGAAGATGGAAAGTTGGGGTTAGGGCATAACACTCAAGAACTCTATCAGTAAAATAAACCCCCCCCCCCCAAAAAAAAACATAGGAACCTGGTAAACATAGTAGCATAGTTTTACACTGCCATAGTTTAAATGGTTAGGAAATACACAACTACTACCATACATGTGATACTTTAGCTTGAAAAAGATGAAGCTTGTGAGTTATTGCGAGATGGTGGAAGGAAGGACATTTGAAATCAGAAGGAACGTTGGAACAGCAGATGTGGCTGATAACCGCCTTGAACTGAGGATGCAGGCAGGTGTTTGAGGCATGTGGGTGAGCATTCTGTGTATTCCTACGCGATTCGGTTCATTTGGGTGCAGTTTTCTGCATCACCTAGTGTTTCTCTAATGCGTAATGACACATGAACACTTATGTTCAAATTTTTCCCTAATATACAAGTTTGCATTTTCAAAACAAGTGTGATAGCAGAGCTGACTATACTGAGTTTGCCATCCACGTCCCTTCTGATCCCGGTCCATCTTCATCCCACCTCGTGAAAGTTCATCAAAGTTCCTTACATGTGGGTGGTACCCTCTCCAAGTTTCAAAGGCCCATACAAACCTTTTGCGTCATTCTATTTTGAAGCCTTGAATCTCTGGCGATATGAAGAAACGTAAGCAGCTGTGATTATGTTTCAGTTTTTCTAGAAACCGAACCTAATTCTGTCTGACTCTGTAGCATCTCCCCTCTCTCTATGCCACGTCAAGTGACTGTAGGTCACCACAAAGTGGCAGTTAATTTTTTTAAGGTAAATATGTGGGCTAAGATTGTTTTAATCAAGTGGATTTTTTTTTTTGAAAAAGCATCCAAAGAAAGATTAGTAAATGTCCTCCACCAGAAAAAAAAAATCAACCTCTACTTACTTACCAAAAACCTATTATTTTACTTTTCTCCCCTTTTTCTTGACGTATGCTAACAGACTCTTATCTTTCAGGTCCTTAGTTGACTCACAGCTAGAACAGAGGAAGGGAACCAAGACATTTCACACAAGGCCTGAGAAGAGGTAGGGGAAGAAACATTTGTCTGTGTTAGAATTGAATGGGTATAAGTAAGATGACCTCGGTTGGAATTAGCTGAATGGAAGCAGGATAAGAGGGAAAAGGCAGAGCCTGTTGGAAACAAATGAACCATGAGGGTGGAGAGGTGGCATCAGATATAAGAGTGGGATAGAGCCCCTGGGAAGCATGAGGGGATGGACAGGTGGAAGGGACAGGACATAGTGTGGTGACAAGGGCAGGATGCCATGCTCTGGCCATCTCCCATCAGGACAGGAAGAGCATAGCCCAGTGGAGCCCTGGGCAATCTGTTGTTCACACATGCAGGACATCAGGCAATTAGAAGCTCTTGTATTGAGGAGAGCCTAGACTGTATCATCAGTGATTAACGTGCTTATGCTCAGCACCTAAAGGAAACCCAATGACATTTCATTGTGCAGTAGGGCATTTAAATAGGTTTTCAACTTGTGTGACTTGCTCAGTGATACCCAGGGGCAAGACATACCGGGTTTATCGTACTTAAATCAAACGAAACATCTCAACTTCCACCAGTGTGGCTGGCAGTTCATCCAAGTCCATTTATTGTTGTATTTCCCCCCTCTCATCCTTTAGGATCTTAAAAGCACCTCAGGCTGACCCACTTACTACAGGAAGGTCCAAGAAGAGCTCTGATCTTTGGTCCCTCTGGGTTGCCTCTGAGATCTAAGTAGTCTGGGTCAAGGTGCCCCGAAACCTTTGCTGGCAATGTCTTCCCAGCTCTCTAAGCTTGGCAACCAAGACACTGATCGGCGCTGAGGGCATCCCTGAGTCTGCTAAGCTTGGTGCTCAGAGTATCTTCGTTCTAACATGAGGGGATCACGTCTGTGTCTTTGCAGCTGAGATAGTCCTGCTTCAGCCTTCCAGGCTTCTGCACTTGTGTTCTGGGTCAAGCCACACCCCTTTCCAGTTCTTGGCTGCAGCATGAAAGTATCCTCTTCCCTCTCTGTGTAGTTAAGGGATATTAAATAGAAACTTTCATTCCTCCCTGTTTGAGGGAGCTCTGAACTCACACTCAAAAGGGCGGTTGCTTTCAATTCTTCTTTTAAAGAGTTCATAGTAATCCCCTTCTCTTTTCCTTCCCCCAAACCCAAATACTTCTTAATTTGTGATAACACCCCACTACATATTATTCCATTTGTTTATAATTGTGACCCTTAAAAGTGGGTATTATTCTTATTTTAAAAGAGCTAAGTAGTTTGCTCAGGGTCAGTTACAATGCAGGCATAATTTTAAATAAAAAATGTTTTCAAACTCAGGCATGACCCTGCAGCTCAATTTCTTACCCCTACAGGCAACCTCCTGGTCAGTACTTGAGAATAGTCCCTTTGGTTATTTTCTTTCCCCATGTAAAACAACAAACATCTATTATCTGACACAGTTTATAAAGGTCAGAAATGTGAGAGCGAGTGAGCTGAGTGATTCTGACGCAGGGGTCCTGGTTGCAGTCCAGATGTATCATGTGAAGGCTTGACTGGGACTTGGAGGATGTGTTTTCAGGATAGTGCCCTACACGGCTATAAGCAGGAGACCTCAGTTAAGATCATCACATGGGCCTCTTCTCACAGCATGGCAGGTGCATTCCACCAGAGCGAGTGATGCAAGAAAGGGAGAAATCACAATATATTTTATGACCTAGCCTTGGACGTGGGAGGGGACTACACATGAGTGATAAGCTGGAGATAGAGACCACTGGGGATCAACTTGGAAGCTGACTATCTCAGGACGTTCCCTTTGGTTCATTTTAGTACCATATGTATCTGCTGCACCAGGGTGAAAAATGATTCCTGGCTTATATTTTTTAATGAACTAAGGTATTAATCAATTTATATTTTCCATTAGTTTCCCAACTGAAGTGGTGGAGAGGTGGATAATTTCAGAGGCACAACCCCCCAGTTAATTGCATTCCATCTTTCACTATGCATTTGTTCATTCATCTACTCTTTATTGACCCCCTACTGTATGCCACTGTGCTAACTGCCTGGATGCAATGAGTAGGTAGACCAGTGCTCTCCCAACTCTCATAGATCTGTCAGTCAAGCAGGGGAGGAAGCTATTAGATGAATAATCACACAAATGGATACATCACTGCAAAATGGGATGAGTGCTTTGAAACAAGGGTGTAAGTTGCTATGAACACATGTATATCGTGGGGATCTGATTTCATTTGAGAATCAGGGAAGGACCTATAGCAGGGTTTCTTGACTGCAGAACAGTTAACTTTTTGGACTTAGATAATTCTTTGTTTTGGGGGCTGTCCTGTGCATCGCAGGACGTTAGTAGCATCCCTAACCTCCATCTACTACGTCCTCCACCGCTCCCCAAGTTGTGATGACCAAAAATGGCTCCAGATATTTCCAAATGTTCCCTGGGGATGAAACCTCCTCCCGTTAAGAACCGCTGGTTTATGGGAAGTTTCCAAATGAAAAGTATTGGGAGGAGGGGCATTTCGGGGGGAAGAATGAGGATATTAGTGAGGGGTTTTTTGGTTGACAGGTATTTCTAAATAATAAAATAAAACAAACAAAACACCTGGTTCCCTAATCGTAATTCTCAAGTTTAAATTCAAATCAGACTCTTTCCTGGATGACTGGTTGGTGCCCCTTTAAACAGAAATTCACACTTGTAGCCAGCCTGCTTGTGCTGAAAAACGTGTCCCCATATAATTGCCAAGGAAAAAACAGGTCTGGCCTGAAGCTCTCTTCCAAAACGTATTTTAACTTATTGAATCTCTGGGCTAGCTAAAGTTGTTTGGCCTTCAGCCTGCTAGTTTATATCACTGCCTGAAGCAGGGTATTATCACTCGGAAATACATGGCCTCACTTTTATTGGAAAGATATTTATAGGTACTGCTCATACTCTATATGAATATGTTTAATGTGGAAAGAGTATATAACCAGGCCGGGTATAAAGTCAGATTATTTTCACCAAGACTTGGCTTACTTCAATTTTGAACAGACAGGAATTAGCAGTGTGCTTAGAATCCTGAAATCTTGAGTGAAAAAGGAAAGTAGGGGATCTTACAGGAAAAGCATGGTTTTGGGGACGCAGACCCTTCTGGGTCAGATATGGCCTCAGCTTTCTGATCTTGAACACATAAAATAGCTTCAGTTTCCTCATATGTAATGAAGATAATAATTCTTACCTCACAGGTTTGTTATGACGATACGGAAGAGTATAGCAGTGTCTGGCATGTAATAGATGTTCAGTAAATGAAATGTCCCTCTCTTCCTTTAGATTATCCAGTTCGACTCCTCTCAAGCATCCCCAAGAGGCAGTCCCCCAGAAATCTGGGAGCTCAATTACCCTCAGCTCTTCCCTTACCCTCCACATCCATAAAGTTATCACATCCCCCCAGTTTTACCTCCACCTTTTAGTTGTTAGGCCACCATAATTTATTGTTTGCACTCTTGCAGTGATTTTCCAATTAGACAACTATAGCCACAGGTAAAGCCTAATCACATCACCCATTGATTACTACCTTTCTTTGGTGCCACAGGCTCCAACATGGGATTCTTTCAGGCTTCAAAATGGGATTCTGGCTCACCTCTCCAGTCTCATCTCTCTTAGGCCCTGCCTCTCATCCTGTTCTCTGGCAATGTCAGTCTTCTGACAGAGTCCTACGTGCTGTTTCATTTCCTTACACCATTCCTTGGAGAGAGATTCATCCCTCTCCTACCCCTGTCCACCTATCAGAGTATTACTGATTCATCCCCAAGGACCTGCCACCTGCCGTAGCATCTTCTGACCTCCCACTGGCCTCTCTCTCTGCCCCATCACCTCTTTGGCATGACACAACCTAGTGTACGTTTCTACGGCGACGCGTGTCACGCCTCATTGATTTAAGTATTTGTTTACGGGTCTGTCTTCTCCACTGGAGCATAAGTTACTAGAAAGCAAGAACCGTATCTTATTAACCGTTGTGTTCCCAGCTATTGTCACTGACCCTGTACTGCTCCGTGTTCCATCAGCACTTGATGAATGAATCCACATTTAGCTGGAATCCCCACCGTGCTGGGAACTCATAACATTTCAAGGCAGCAACCTGATTTTAACCCTGTGCCCTGTGTCAAACTCAGATTGATAAGCCTTTCATCTTTATTGGCACGTGTACCTCTCTACCCACCTCCACCCACTGATCCTACTTAGAAAAAATACATGTAACCCCTTAACATGGCTGCCATTTGATTATTAGAATGCAGCCAGCATCACACAGCAACAAAAATTCTTCTTAGAGAATTCTTCTAGTTATTCTTGGTGTGACATGATGTCCACATTCCTCACCTTATTTCCCTGATCAGGATCTGTTGTGGTCCATGTCTAGCACTAAACTCAGGATGCTTGATGGATTCTGACAGCAGGGAGAGCCTTTGTCCTAAACATGATATAGTGGCAAGAAGAGGATAAACTAGAATATTACACTTATATTTTTAAAATATTTATGTATTTATTTTTATTTTGGCTGTGCCGGGTCTTAGTTGCGGCACGTGGAATCTTTGTTGTGGCATGCGGGATCTTTTAGTTACAGCATGCCAACTTCTTAGTTGCAGCATGTGAACTCTCAGTGGCGGCATGCATGCAGGATCTAGTTCCCTGACCAGGGATCGAACCCAGGCCCCCTGCACTGGGCGCTCACAGTCTTACCCACTGGACCACCAGGGAAGTCCTTATCATAGTTGTGATAGTAGCTAACATTATTGAGTTCTTACCACATACCAAACCCTGCAGGACCAAAGGTGTAAGAGAGGCTAGCCTCTCTTCAGTCGTGAGCTCACCTATTTAACTATCCTCTTGTCTTCTCAGATACACTAGGAGCTCCCTGGTGAGTCATTGCTTCAAGGTCATCAGTCAAAAACCAAGCAAAAGGGTTGTTTTTTGTCTAATAGTTTAGGAGCATCCTTCCACCCATCTGGCAAAAATAAAACTACATGAGCTCACAGTGCATACAGTCACTTGAGCCACTAATTAACTGAGCACCTAGAAAAGACACACGGAAGCCAGAATGTGCAACCTCAAAAATCACGGCTGAGTGCATCCTCCAAGGGTCCCTCAGGTCAAAGACCCCCTATTCCATTTCTCCACTGGGGCTCCTTGGGTTTTCATAGTGGCTCATTTCAGGGGTCCTGTGTGCCATCCAAATTGCTAGTATTTTAAACCACCCAACTTTAATTATACTTGTCACTCACATGTACTGAGCACATTTTAGACACTGGGGATTGCATTTCACCCTTCACGGACGTGATCTTGCCTAGTCCTTCCAACTACCCTACAAGCAGAGACATTTTTCCGTCGAGGAAACTGAAGTTCAGAGAGCTTAGCTGACTTGACCCAATACACAGGGCTTTTACTTCACAGAGAGTTGAGATTTGGACCTGGACATAACTCCAGTGCTCAGACTCCTAAGCGTCACACCACACTGCCTCCTGAGTCAGTTTATGCTCTTACGGAAAGGGTAGGTGGGAACCCTGTGAGCAATACGCAGCTTGAAGCCTGGGCCAAGGAAGAACTTCAGGAACACCTGTGGGTGAGACCATTCACGCGTGGCGGGAAAGGGGCCAAGACAACTGGGATCGCGGTTGCGGCCCTATTGGATTTCACCTGGATGCCGTGGTACCCTGTTGCCCCTTCACCCCACCCTGCTGTTTCTCTGGGGACTTGATTGCCCTCCTGAGTGACATCCTTTGTGCTGCCTTACCCTCCATATGCAACCCCTTCCTAAGCTCTAGAAACACCCATTTGTGCAAGCATTTTATCCTCTCACCTTTGTTCCTAGACATATTTTATTGAAATCCTACCTCCCTTCTTTTCCTAGACAGACCTGGCACCACCCCCCCCACACACACACACACACACATACACACACTCCGTGACACTCTCCACCTGGCCCAGGCAATCCGTCCTTCTGAAATCGATTTCTTACATCCTAGTTCCAAGATTGCTCAGTCTTGTCCACAAGAACCATGAGAGAGATGGCCAAGTGTTGTCCAAGGAACCAGAAGTAACCTACCCATGGTGTACCCATACAGGAGGCAGCGTGGACCTCTGGAATCCGAAACATTTGGATGCTTTAGAACACGCTCCAGTCCAGGGAGACAGAAAAGCCATTTCTCCTAGTCAGAAAATATCCCTGAACCCAAGCCCCCCAGCAAAGGCCAACTCAGGCCCAGAGTCCATCAAAACTTCAATTTTATTGAAGTCCCCTCTATAAGATGCCATTTTATGTGCTATTAAACAGAACAATGCAGCTTGCCAGTAAAAATCATCTGCAATAACAGCCCATTAAAAGCTTTCCTTTAATATGGAACTTTCTAATTAATGTAAATGGGGTGCAAAGCTTGGAAAAGCCGAGTTGATTCTAATGTTCAGAAAGTAGGTAAAATAGGAAAAGGTCTTATTTTTCATTAGCAATCTATTAGGGAATCTAATGAAATCTTTACGCCTTGGATGTGTTACCCAAAAAATTACAATTGCTTTGTTTCCTGCCTCATTTCTCCACCACCTTTCTCTATAAATATTGCTATGCTACGCATTGGATTTGGGAAAATAGATTTCTGCATGGAGTTTGTGTCTGACTCCTCTCGGGTTCTCAGAGTGCTGGAGATAGAAGGGAGCACATGAATGATTAACTCTGGTGTCCAGATTTCTCAGTTGGAAACTGAGGCCCGAAGACAGTTGAAGACTAATGTAGTCATAGGCTTCCTTCCCCCTCCCTCCCCCTTTGGTCCTTCCTTCCTTCCTCTTTCCCTCCCTCCTTGTCTTCCGCCACTTCCTCCCTTCCTTTTGCTCTCATTGAAGTATTTATTGAACACTCTATCTGTCTGGTTTGGCTGGGTTACACTACAATAACAAGCAAACCTCATATCTCAAAAGTGTAAACCTCAAGCCTCTTTCAGCTGTACTGTATGGTAGAACATCAACATCTCTCACCTCTCACTGCACTGCATGGTCCACTGTAGGTCAACAGGGGAGCAGAGGCACTCAGGGACCCAGGATGATGGAGCAGCAGTCGTCATGCCAGAGGGAGAAGAGAAAGTGGGCTCTGGCTCTTAAAGCCTCTACCTGGATGTAGCAGGTGACTTCTGCTCATGTCTTATTGCCCAGAGTCAGTTGTTTGGCCATGCTCAACTTCAAAGGGACCCAGGAAGCGTTATCCTACAATGAACCCGAAGGCTCCTCCCATGAGCCAGCTCATGGAATAACCTGTGATATCAAAATGAATAAGGGACTTGCCTGCTGGCGCAGTGGTTAAGAATCCACCTGCCAATGCAGGGGTCATGGGTTTGAACCCTGGTCTGGGAAGATCCCAGATGCCACAGAGCAAGTAAACCCATGTGCCACAACTACTGAGCCTGTGTGCTGCAACTACTGAAGCCCGCAAGCCTAGAACCCGTGCTCCACAACAAGAGAAGCCACTGCAATGAGAAGTCTGTGCACCACAACAAAGAGTAGCCCCCGCTTACCGCAACTAGAGAAAGCCCGCGCAAAGCAACAAAGACCAAACACAGACAAAAGTAAATAATTTATTTTTTTTAATGAATGAGAAATAGAAGAGCTCAGAGTGCAGTAGGAGAACCAGAAAACAAACACATTTAAGACAGAGCATGGTAAGTGGTGTGAGAGGCTACACCAGCAGCCCGAAAACCAAGTAAGCTCACTCTCTCCCTGCTTTGCCGACCTTCTCATGGGGCTTTGCCGCAGCTTGTTGTTTAACCACCTACCTCGTTCTTATTGGGGTCCAGTATGCAAGAGGGAAACCCATGCTTGAACCCTGTTCCCCAGGTACCTGACTTCAGATTTACATATCCTCGATGCAGGGGCTTAGGAGAAGGGCAAGCACCTGAGACCAACCAGCCCAGGCAAACCTGAAGCTAAGGAAAGCGAGGAGCCAGAGGAGGGAAGGCCCAGGTTCCAAGGCAGCCTGATGGGTGTTGGTTACACCTGACATGGTCATAACCTGCTGGTCGGTACCTTGTTGCCTCTCAGTGCCAGGGAGTTGGTCATTTTAGAGGACTGGATTCTATCATCTGGAGGAGGTAGCAGAGTGATTTAGAGCAGGGAACTGGATAGTGGGCTGGGAGAAACTGAGACAGGAACCCAATAGACGGCAACCCTGAAGTCGAAGTTTTTCCTTAATCCGCCTTCAGTTAGCAGTTCAGCCCCAAACCTCTCTGCTGAAGTCGGACTTAAGTTCTTAGAGGACTACTGATGACACACACTCACCCCACAGGCCTTCGGCAGGACTGGCAGTGGCACTCAGGGGAGCAAGGCATTAGACCTTAGGGAGGAAGGGAGTCCTCGGCGTTGGTGGGTGTGCATGGATAGCCAGACATCATACACTTCATGGCCCTCCGCAACAGGCCCTTTAAAGCTCAAGACAGAATGTTCGCTGGCTTCGTAATCACGTTCCAATCAGCTTCACAAAATTGTGAAATTGATTGTCCTGCCGGTCTCACACTGCTGGTCTCACACAGACTTTAGAGCAAGGCAGAGGGGCACCTGAATTCTTCGTTGAGTTCCATACACTGATTTGAGGAGACTTTAGCTTTTCCACCCATCCCCAAGAGGAAGGGAGTTCAAATTACCTTGAAATTACAATTTGGGGCCCTCAAGCCTTGGCCAGTCTCTTTCATTTTCCCAATCACCCAGCCGGGGCCCAGGCCGGGAAAGGACATACCTGGCATATTAACGCCTCTTTAGGCATGTGAAGAGGTGGCATGGGAGAGTGTGAGCGTAGGGTGCCCCACCACCGTGGGCTCAGGTGGTTCTGGGAAGGGCAGAGCGAGAGGATCTGGGAAGTATGGCTGTGGGCACCCAAATGTGGATCCGGTAGTACTAGGTCTCCCCACAAGATGGTGCGGTTGGGGTGTCAGAGTCAACTGAGCTGAATATAGTTTTCCTTTGTTTCCTTTGTTTTCATTTTCTGTCTTGATGAAATAGTTGGGATTTTTACATTGCAGCAGGGAAATGAGTAGATCTTGGTGATGTGTGTTTCACCAGCCTAGGGGTTCAGAGACGTCTTCCTGTAATACAGGGGCCTGACGGGGGTCTTGAACAATGACCAGGAACTAGTCCGTTGGAGGAACTTGGAAAGTCCATTACAGATGGAGGGGGCACCATACGCCCAGAGGCACTTTACTAGAACAAGAGGAGTGAGGGAAAGAATGCTGGATGTGAGACTGGGGAGGTCTGATACGCCGAAGAGATTAGCGTCTGAAGGCAGAGGCAGAGGCTTTGCAGGTTAAAAATGAAATGTGGGGTTCCAAGTGCAAAAGTGGAGGTATGGATGGCACGACAGAAGCTCACAGTGTGGAGTGGTCATCGTGGAGGCTTGCTGGAGCAAGTTGACTTAATATCACATCTGTCAACTCATGTCTGCAATTCATGAGGAGTTTTTTTTTCCTCTAAATTTTCTACTTATTAAGCAATGACAGTCCTATTATAATGGCTGGTAGATAGTGAGTGCTTATTATACGTCAGGACTATCCTGAGTTTTGCCTGAGTTATCTTATGTAATCTTTTCACAGTCCTATGTTGAATACCATTAGTATCCCCATTGTACAGGTGACAAAACTGAGTCTCAACCAGTTAATTTGAAGAAAGTCCCAGATCTAGTAAGTGGGGGGATTGAGGTTCAAACATAGGCAGCCTGAACCTAGAGCCTAAAACTTAATCAGTACGCTGTGACGCCTCCCGTGATGGTAAGAAAAATAGAACCCACCCATTCCTTCCTTCATTCAACAGATATTCACCAGGTGAAGACATACGATAGGCTGAGTGCCAAGTGTGGGGAGGACAGGGTTGAGCAAATTACATCATCACATGGAACAGCGGCCTAGTGGGGAGACAGGAAATCAGTGACCAATTAATGATCAAGAGAATATCAGGTTGCAAAGAAAAAGTAAAATAGGGCATCCGGAGAGGAAGTCCCAGAGCTTGAACGCATCTTCAATGCCAGATGAAGGAATGGAAGCTAAGAAACGGAGAGTGATCTGCTCAGAGTCACACAGTCAGTTGGCATCAGGGTTGAGAAAAGAATCCAAGACCCCTAATATATTCAGTAGCTGCTTATCTTGTGCCTCCTGTATGCCTCCCACTGTTCTAGGCACCAGAATGAGACAGCCACGGTTCCTCTCCTCATGGATCTTACATTCTTTCCCAGGGCTCAGCTGCCTGGCCACCTGAAGCCCTGCAGTACACGCTTTATTTCATCCATTGTTGATTCCACTGAAAAATGTCCTCCACTTTATTTCTCCTATGCTCAGCTCATGGCAGGAAAATCTGAGCAGGAGATTTTGTGTAGCCCAGATTCCCCTGCCATGAGCAAAATGTTTGGAGGAGAAAGGGTCAGGGCTTATGCCTTCCTCCAGCTTCCCAAGGAGGGAAAATCTTATATCTTACGATTATGTAAAATAAGATGTTTTCTACCTGTCGCACCATTCCTTTGAGGCAATCAACAAGTGCAGAGTTGAATATCTTGTTTGAATGGGGGAACAGAAAAAGGGGCCCAGAAGAGCAAAAGTTTTGTAATACTTTGGGCTAATACCTCAAAGCTTTCCCCTCAGGTGTGTAATGACTTTTCTTCCCTTCTCTTCTGCTCAGCCAAGGCAAAAGGCACTGGACCTTGGCTGAACCTACAGCTTCCAAGATGCCATGCTGAGGTCCTGCAGCCCTAAGACTCCACAGGCAGGCTGCCAAGGCAGAAAATATGGAATTCCTGTAGATCTGCTTCCTACTGTCACGGTGCAGCAGGACACTGCAGACCCAGTGAAGGGGAGTCTATATCAGCAGCCTTCTTTGAATATAGAAGAATTCACATCCTGTCTCTAAGAGCCTGGTCCCTTTCCCCACCCCCTGACCTCTCCTTTGCATATACTAACTCATTTAATCTTCACAACCACCCTACAAGACAGGGACCAGTATACAAACAAAGAAACCAAGGCACAGAAACATTAAGCAACTTTCCTAAGGTCACACAGCTAATCAGTAGAAGAGTTGCTATTTAAATTCAGGCAGTTTGGCTCCAGAGTCTGGATTCTTTAGAGATATAGAGAATCTGCCACTCCTTCTATTCTGCCCTCACCTCTTCTGCTGAGACTATCCTAATGCTAGTAGGGCCCTTAGTACTACTTCTGTACTGTTAGTTATGACGATCCTATTTTATTTCTGCTTCTCTGCAGATGCTGCTGTAGGACTTGTAATACTATCACTGCTAGTCCTGCCTGTATTATTGCTATTGCAGACAATAGCACCACTGCTACGACTTCCCGCTCTTTCTCCTCCTCCACTTCTTCCTCCCTCTCCTCCAAAGCCCCCAGTATTTATTGCCCTGGGCCTAGATCTTCTCCAGGCTTTCTACAGGCCTTATATACAGATGAAGAATTGAGGCTCAGAGCTAGGAAATGTCTCGTGTAGTCACAAGACCGACAAGGTGCAGCACAGGATTTTAGGTCTGGGTCATTTGTTTCAAGTCCAGTGCCCTTTCAATTTGATACCAAGATCTTGCAGCTGAGGGCCTGTTGGTATTTAGAAACTTTCTGTGCCAGGGATGGTCTATGGGGCACCTGGGGATGTGCTAGAAATGCAGAATCCGAGGCCCCGCCCCAGGCCTGCTGAAGCAGAGGCTGGTTTGGTTGCACATTAAAGCTTGCAAATCACTGAACGTGCTCACAAATCCGTGGTGACGTTGAGTCCTTACAACCCCACAGGAAGTAGAGCAGACAATGCTCTTCCCTCTTGGGTCGGGCAAGGGGTTCAGAGCCATGGGCGTGAACGCAGCAATGTGAGTGTGAACAGCAAGCTGGGATGGCAGCTTCCTTTCTGTGGGGGCCGAGATAAAGATGTGAGGGCAGGGGTCTGCAGGGAGGCATGTGGGGCCGGCCAGACGGGTACCAGAGGTGAATCTGGATTTGTGGCCTTTGTACATGAATGTATGGAAGAATACATGTTGGTATTTTAAATACCCTGGTGGGGGTGGTGTGTGTGTGTGTGTGCACACGCGCACACATGGGTGTGTAGTGGGGAGTATAACAGGGGACAGTAGACCAGCACCTGCCCAGGAGAACCATGGCTTAGGCATCTCTGCCCCCTGGGGACGCTACACTTGAACTCCATGGCTGAGGATTTCTGGTCTTAGTACATACCGAGGCCCGGTGTGCCACGAGCCCTGAGCTCACAGAGAGATCTCATTGGCTTTCTCCTCCTCCGTGTGCAACTCCACCCTGTGCCCGACTGTTCTCCCCCGTCACTGTTTCCAGTGCAGGCTGTTAGGGTGAGGGATGGTTGCCGTTAGTGCCCTTGGAAGCTGTCTCTCCATGGACTTGTGCACAGTGAAATGTGGGGCTTTGCTGAGAAGGAAACACAGTGGTAAGAATGGCATTCATCCAAGGTATCAAAGGAAAGCGGTAATTGCAAAACGAACTCAGAGACAAGCAGCCGACAGCCTCGCTTCCTCTCTTGCTCTGTATCTTCTCTTTACAGGGCTTCAAACTATCATCGCTGTGTTCTTTCTTTAAAAAGAAAAATACGATAACGTCACTGTCTGATTTAATTCCTGAGCTGGTTTCCCACTGCTTCTGTCCTAAAGTGTGAACCCCTTATCTTGTCTTTTAAGGCCCCTTTACTATCTGACCCCCAACTCACCACTCTGCGTCATCGCCTCTGCTGTGTCCTCCACCTGCACAGAATTTCTCAGCATTCTTCAAACTCCCTGGGCTTTTGTGTCTCAGGGTCTTTCCTTGGGCTGTTCCTTCTGTCTGGAATTCTTTGCCCCAGTCTGCTCCGAAGCTTCTGCTCCTGTTTTGTGTCACATACAATGCCGACACCTGTCCAGCATCAAAGTCTGGGCTCCTAATCCTTGTACCTCCTGAGACACACCTTTCAGCAGGGGCTAGCAAAAGAGTGAGGTTCTCTGATTGGGGTGAGGGTTAGGGTTCCATGTGAATTTCCCCCAGAGGGGCCGCCAGGTTTGTGCCCAGGAGCACCCTGGCGTGTCTGTTCCAGACTGGCAGCTGGACTGTCTGGTGGACGAAATGGAACAAAAAGCAAACCTACATAAAGGAGCCATTGATCACTGTCGCAGCGTGCAACCAGCTGTGGCCTGGAGAGAATACATTTTTTGGGGAGGTTCTCCTGGGAAAAGAGTATTCACTGATATGAGGCTCTTAAGAATACGGTGATGGTTAGTCAGTGGGAGGAAGATTCTTTGCTGATGACATCTCGGAGATAGTTTTGCACAGAATCAACTTAAAACTGTCTCTCCGTCCGCTCTTGGAACCTGGGATTGCTGTTTCTCCCCAGCGGGGTGGGAGCGTTTTGTCTCCCATCCGGCAATCTCCTATCTTTTCAGCCCTGTTCATCACAGTTTTCTAGTGGAACGGGGGTGCACTTTTCCCCATCCATTGTGATAGTTTGCTATCGGCAAAATCCAGTCTCTAGATTCTGGAACTATTTTAGTTTGTATAGCTTTCACACTTCTCCTTCAAAATATTTTGCAATCTTTCCACCCTCACATGCTGCTTTATTTGTCGCTGCTGTTGTCTGCTTGTTTATTTAGTTCTGAGTGCTTGCACTTTGAGAGCAATGCTGAATTGTGGTCTGAGCAGTGCCCTCCCTCCTCTATGGGTCTGACTTTTAAGGGACTGTCCTAACTCCTTCACCGTTAAATGTGAAGTTGACTATTAATCTAAGTTTTCATCCTGATTTCCTTTTTAGCACCTATCACTCGCTTTAAAAAAAAGAAAGGTTTTTACTCATCTGTTTCCTTGGTTACCACCTATATCCCTCACTCGAATGTAACCTCCCTGTGGGCAGGCACTTTGTCTCGCTCCCGTTGTATCCCTGGTACGTGATGGGCACACAGAAAATGATTGTGGATAGAATACATGATTTTCCCCTCCCGTTAAGAAAGCCTTCTTTCTTTCCTAGATTACAAACACATTGCTTTTTCTATGTAAATTGATGTGGAATTTTATCAAATACATTTTGACATCTTTGGGGATAAACTTCAACCTATGGATAAGATTAATGGCTTTAGGAGAAGCTTAATTGTATTAATTCTTGAATTTCTGGTAGTAGTATATTATTCAAATATATATATTATATATATACACACATACATACATACACACACACGCTGGTCTGTAGATTTGGTTTGGTTTGGTTATTGATTTGACTTTGTTATAGTTCTGCACTCTGTCAGCCTGTGGTCTTACTAACTTCTTGAAGGAGGCTGCCAGCCTTGAGCTCAGCCCCTAAAAGAGGTTAAGAATCCCACAAGCAATGTTCAAAACTGCCCATTAACTCTCACTCTAGAAGATTCTGTATTATTATTTAAAATTTTCCCTACTACTTAGAAAAGTAAACCTAGATATGTAAATTTGCATGTACTTGATTTCTAGTGAGATTGAATCTCTTATCTCCCCATTGATATGTATCTTTGTGAATTTCCTTTTCATGTCATTTATCATTTGTTTCCTGTTTGCATTTTCATCCTTTTATTGACTTTTAGGAACTTTTTCTATATTAAGGACATTGACTTACGCTGCTGTATCTATTTATATAGTTTCTATTTTGCTTGTTTCTCTTTTAACAGTATTGATGGTAGATTTTAACATTTTTTAAAACCTGATTTTAAACTCTATTTTTTATGATAAACTGCATATATTTAAAGTGTACAATTTGATATTTTTTTTCTTATTAGTAATGTATATATGGCAATCCCAGTCTCCCAATTCATTTCCCCCACCCCCCGCTCTCTCTATTTTTTAAGGTACATTTTCTTCACTTATGTATAAAAAGTCCAGACCAGAGATCAAACAAGTAGCCACCTTTATTTACTTCTAATTACTTTATGATTTCATTTATTTTACATTTGATTACTTGACTGAGGGAGGTTTCTCCTTGTCCACAGATCATACCCAGGCTTCTCCTTGAACCTCAAAGCACAGCAGACCCTGCCTCTGTGTGGTTTATGAGGGAAAATAAACAGATGCTGGGAGTGAGACAGATGGGGCAGGGTGGTACAGGGATGCTCTGTACTGAGGGAAGCTGCAGGATTTCCTGGGGCTGGACAGAAGATGAATACCCTGTGAGATCATCTCACTCTTGTTCAGATGTGATGGACTGGGATGAGGCAAGTGTGGTGCCCAGGGCACAGAATTTAAGGAGGTGCTTACTCTTGGGTGCAGACTTGCAATAGCTTTCAGTGATGCTCCCTGGGCTGTTACTTGTCCTCCTATATCCTCCCCCGCCACGCCCCCGCCACCGGCCATGCTCTGGGTAAAGGCAGCTCTCCAAACAAGGGGCACTGACCCCTCCCCACCATCCCTAAGGTACACCTCTTGCCGCAGCTCTTAATCCTCCCTGGGTCCTGCATGACTCATTGCTATGAGGTGGCCTCACTGTCATCCTTGTCCTGCAGTTCCTTCCATCATAGGTTTCACGAAATGTGTAGGGTGATGCGTGAGCACTGAACTTGGAATCAAATGGTTTGTGTGTGAGATCTGATCTCTCATCTCCTGCTGATGGCACATCCATGGCTTTCTCCTCCTCACACTCTGTCTGGTGTCACACCCCAGCCATTCTGCCCACCACCCAGGGCCGTGGTCAGGGTCAAGTTGGGTCTGTACTTTGCAAATGGCAAAGCTCTATGCATAGGTCCATACCTTCTGTCATTGCTCCTGCAAATTAATATTGGCAGCAGCGGGTTCATTTCACATCAGAGGCTGCTGCCGCTGGCCAGTGTCAGCATCAGAGATGTTAGGAGCATTGACACAGAAGAGAGGTCACCTGGGGACGTGACCATCAAAAAGGAGTGAATTCTGTTCCCTCTGAGAGTTCCTGTCAATGGCAGAATTCTGAAAGTTTACAGATGAAAATCTAAATATTTAGAAAGCCTAAGCCCCTGCCTGAAAAAATGAGGGTTAAAAATGAATATTCATGAGCTAATAGTTCTCTAATCTGTCCTTGAATGTTTCCTTCGGTGACATGTACAAGCCTGTTGTCACCTGCTCTTTGGGCGACAGCTGGGGAGTGTATCACTAGCTCTGTGACCTGGATGAAGTCACTCACCCTCTCTGAGCCTGTCTCCTCAGCAGTAAATGGAAAGAGTAACGCTGACCTCATAGTGTTATACTCTGCAAATTAAATAATACAGTGTATACCGGGGAGCCCAGCTTAGCGTCATGCACACAGTAGGTACTCAAAAAAGTTGAGTGTCCTCCATGTGTTCTGTCTTGGCCGGGACTGACATTTTTTCTTTCCAGAATTTGTCTGAAGATTCTGGTGTTTTGTTGTTGTTGTTATTCTTGTTTAAATAACTTTTTACCCACTTTTATTTTTAAAAAAATTTTTTTGGCTGTGTTGGGTCTTCGTTTCTGCATGGGCTTTCTCTAGTTGTGGTGAGCGGGGGCTACTCTTCGTTGCAGTGCATGGGCTTCTCATTGCGGTGGCTTCTCTTGTTGCGGAGCACGGGCTCTAGGTGCTCGGGCTTCAGTAGCTGCAGCATGTGAGCTCAGTAGTTGTGGCACACGGGCTTAGTTGCTCCGTGGCATGTGGAATCTCCCCTGATCAGGGCTCGAACCTGTGTCCTCTGCATTGGCAGGCGGAGTCTTAACCACTGCGCTACCAGGAAAGCCCTGAAGATTGTTTTGTTTTCCCAGTTTCTTTCTTGTTTTTTTTAAGCTCTTTATTGGAATATAATTGCTTTACACTCTTGTACCAGCTTATGAGGTACACCAAAGTCAATCAGCTGTATTTATACACATATCCCCATATCCCCTCCCTCCCGCAACTCCCCCCCGCCACCTTCCTCGTCCTGGCCCTCTAAGGCATCACCCATCATCAAGTTGATCTCCCATTGTTATACAGCAACTTCCCACTGGCTACCTGCTTTACAGTTGGTAGTGTATATATGTCTATGCTACTCTCTCACTTCGTCCCAGCTTCCCCTTTGCCCCCCACCCCCCCAACCCCGTGTCTTCCAGTCCATTCTCTGCAAGTTTCTTTCTTAATTGTGATAAAATACACATAACAAAGTTTACCATCTTAACCATTATTTAGTTGTACAGTTCACTGGTTAAATACATTCAAAACCTTGTGCAACCATCACCACCACCCATCTCCAGAACGCTTTCCCTCTTGTGACACTGAAACTGTGTACCGTTAAATGATCAGTCTCCATGATCTCAGCCCCCGTCCCCTGGCCACCACCCTTCTACTTTCTGTCTCTATGAACTTGACTTCTCTAGGTACCTCATGTAAGTGGTTCCATCCAATATTTGTCTTTTTGTGACTGGCTAAGAAAAGTTAGCATAATGTCCTCCAAGTTCATCCATGTTGTAGCATGTGTCAGAATTTCCTTCCTTTTTATTTATATATATAAATAATTTTAGATGTCCTCTAAATTGAATTAAGAACACTTTATCAAAATTGAGCAGATGCTCTCTTCTTTTTACCAAAATTCCCAACTTCCTTTTTCTCTCCAGTCCAGAATTCCTATTTGCTGACCAGCTCTCTTGCTGACCTGTCTGTGATTATCCTTCTTCAGTTGGGAACATAGCCAAGGTGTGAGGGGGCTTCTCATCTTTGAAGGTTGGACTCACTATTGCTTCATTATATCTTGGAATCCTAAGGAAGTCAAGGACCTTGGGAGCCTCCTGGTGCCAGGTCTCTCAACTATCCATATCTCCTCCCCCAAAAGCCTGAAGACAAACTGCACCAGAAACCCACAGTAGGGCAGGCTTGCCAAAAGTGCCAGTGCCCCAGCCACATTCTAGACGTGCTTACTTGGAACCTCAGCCTTGACCCACCCCCATCTGTTCCTTCCAGGGTGATCCTGGTCTTGCCTCTGGTTCACCTAGGCAGGGATAGGATGACTCAAACCTGGCAGTACCTCAACACAACTGTTAACGCCTTCCTTGATTGAGGGACTGATTCTGGAATTTATGAGCCAGTGTGACTGAGGCTCCTGACTCTCTTTCCCTTGAACCAGGGACTAGGCTAGAATTTCAAGAGGTGGGCTTGGCATTTTGCAGCTGGAAAAGAGCCCTGGGCACTGAAACTTAGGCTTATTCATTCATTCACAATATATTGGATTGGCCAAAAAGTTCATTGGGGTTTTCCTTTTACATCTTACGGGAAAACCCAAATGAACTTTTTGACTAACCCAATATTTTACTGAGGTCTATACTGTGCCCTTGTGCTAGGGCCACTGTGTGGACACAGCGGATATGATCCCTGTGTGCGTATTGCTTAGAGTCTGGCTGGAGTGGCAGGTATTAATCAGAGGCAAACAAATAAATGTGAAGTTGCATATGTAAACGGGCTGTGAAGATTTGCTTTCAAGGTGGCTCTAGGGGAGGGTTTGAAGTAGACTGTCAATTACTTTTCTTAGTGTACTCTCTGCAAGTGGTACCTTGGCTGTAGATGGCTGTAGTGGAAAGGTGTAGAAGAAGCCATGTGAAACATAAGACTGAGTCATCAGTGCTTAGACCCTGAGTCACAAAGAAAATGTTGGCCAACGGTGGTGTCCTTAACGCTCTTATTCCTTCACTGTCCAGTGGTGCAGTGCCGTGCACAGGGAGCAGCATGGCCACAAGCCCTAAGCTGGGAGATGCAGGGCCAGTACCTGTAGGGAGAAGGCTAGTGTGGTCCAAGTGCAAGGTTAAGGGGGCATGTGGTCCTTGACACGGCAGGGGAGTGAGAGCAGCACCAGACCATGTCAGATCTGTGGGCCACAGTGTAGAGAGTTGTTTTATCCTAAGAGCAATGGAAAACCACTGATGGACTTTAACATTTTCGTAATAAGAATAGGGGATGCCTTTTTTGAGTGCTTACTGTGTCCCAGGCACTGTTCTAAGAGCTTTACAGTATTATCTCAATGATTTCCTCCATCAGACCTATAAGATAGGGACTTAATTATCCCCATTTAACAGATGAGAAAATTGAGGTACCAAGAAGCTAGGCAACTTGTCCGAAATCTCACAGCTAGTAAGTGGCAGAGCCCACCTTCTTAACTACTGCAGAAAGCTGTCTCCTGCTATGAGAAGGGATGAGTAGAGGCTAGCATTGCTTTGGGGGATAGTGGGAGAAGCCCCGCCTCCTGAGGGAATGCTCAGTCCTCTGCCGTGGATGTGGCCAGGCAGGGAGGTGTGGTGTGCCTGTGTGTACGTGTGGCTCAAGGGGAAGACTTGACACCTGGCACAGGTGTCGGCCCTGTCACTGGCCCTTATCTGGAGCTGGCGCCCAAGAACTCTGACAGGGCAGAGAAGCCCTTATCGGCTCACACAGCTGCTTCTCGGGCAGTTTCCCCCGGGGAATTACATGGCAGCGAAGTGAAGGCACCGACGTTCGGTCCTGCTTCCTGGACAAGCTGTGCTACCTTAGGGAACACCAGGTCCCCCCTTGAATTAATATGGTTTGGAGTCTGCACTTTGGATGAATCTCTGCCTCGTAGCAGGCGAGTACAGGACGGGGGATGGAGTAGAATGGGCCGTGGACACAGATTGAGGAGGGGACACAGAGGCAGGTGCTGAGCTAGGGGAGCCAATATCTTTGGGTTATTTGCTAAGAGCAAGGTAAGGATGGAAAATCCAAAAATAAAAAAAGAGGATGGAAAATCCAAATGAGCCGATTATTTAGATGAGCTCTTCACATCAGGAAAATATACTTTTAAGGAACCAAAGTCCATCAGAATAGTTCAGATTGGCTTTACAGACAATCCTGGGCAGTGGATGAGAAGTGACCTGGTGTCATGAACATGTGATTGGAGAATCAGGCACCCAGCTTTCTCTCTTTCCTTCTCTACTCTGTTGTCTTTGCCTCCTGCTTCCTTTGGTCTATCCGTCCCCATCCTCCTTTCTGCACACTGAGAGTGTGGTTGTTAATTTCCCTGCCACCTGCTTGGAATAGTGTATTTCTGCAGCCTGTGAGGGGATAACTCTGGATCTCATCACCTCTGGGCCTTTGAGCGCCAACCCACTCTTCGGCTCAGCACAATCTGTGTCCTCTGAGCAATTGAAGGCAGGTTGGCAGGTGTGTCCATGGCACATGGACTCCATTGACTCAGAAATGGCAGCTATGATTGAGGAACGGGGGAGTAGCTTTTTTTTAAGGTATGTGTATATAATTTATTTTTTTGTTTGTTTGTTTTTGGCTGCGTTGGGTCTTCACTGCTGCGCCTGGGCTTTCTCTAGTTGCGGTGAGCGGGGACTACTCTTCGTTGGGGCACATGGGCTTCTCATCTCGGTGGCTTCTCTTGCTGTGGAGCACAGGCTCTAGGCACACAGGCTTCAGTAGTTGAGGCACACGGGCTCCGTAGTTGTGGGTCATGGGTTCCAGAGTTCAGGCTTAGCAGTTGTGGCGCGCGGGCTTAGTTGCTCCTCGGCGTGTGGGATCTTCTCCGACCAAGGATCGAACCCATGTCCCCTGCATTGGCAGGTGGATTCTTAACCACTGCACCACCAGGGAAGGGCTGAGGAATGGGAGAGTTGATTTTAACACACAGGTTCAGGATGGACAGGGCATGGGGACACTATTGAAATTCTTCAGGGACACCCAAATGGAGAGACAGGCAGTGTACCCCCCTTCTAAGGGTCCCGTGTGTTGTTGGAGCGCTCTTATGGTTCCTGATTCTTTCTTTGGAGTCAAAACCTTAGCCCCTGGATTGTTTGTCGTTGAAGGAAAGAGCCAGACGTAGAGGCAGTAACTGATGGAGGACACCCCCACCCCTCACCCAGGTCAGGCAGCCCAAGGCAGTGTGGCTGAGCCGCTCCAGCAGCCCGTCCGAGGCTGACAATGAACCCAGCAATACAGTGATAAGACGAAAAGGCAGACCGAACAGGTCTCCATGGGAGTGTTTCTATGTTTGTATTCAGAGCACTTCAAAGAGTATTTCAGTTACTGTTACTTAAGCAAATGTCTTTCATGCAAATCTGGTATCTTTTGATGAAGAAGCCTTCATCCGAATCATTGGAATGATTCTTCCCACCTCCCACATGAAACACCCAGTGCCTTTTAGTTGCATAGCTTGTACATGCTGCAGAGAGAGTCTTTAAGTTGCCTTCTTCACACTTGAAGGATTTGTGAGTTCTGCATCTTGATGGGCGTTTGGAATGCCGGGAGTGGACTTCATAAAGAGGTTGTGTTACTTTAAATATTAGCCCAGCAGGATACCTTGTCTCAGAAGCTCCGCTGGGCCCTTGGCCCTCACCCTTCTACTTGAAGACCCATGGGTTTCAAGCTCTCAGGCTTCATGGGAGGCTAAAACTAAAGACTACACCTGCCAAAGCTTTGGGGTCACCGCCTTCCGAGAGCACTGCTCATAATAACCTTTGACGTCTTTAAAATCAGCTCCACATTCCTGGGGTCCAGCTTGGGGATGGCCGTGCCAGGTGGGCAGTGGTCATCTTCCTAGACACCTCTTCAACATCCCGAATTTGCGTTCATGTTTCCTGCTTGGGGCCTAGTGCATGTTCCCTGTTCTCCGCTGACTCACCCGGCAGGGGCCCTTGAAGGAAGCCTGCTTGGGGGTTATTGCACTAAGCAGTGGACAGGGAGGCAAGGTCCCAGGGCTGGGCTCTGCAGCCCCCTGTAGACCCAGAGGGCACAGAGGTAGGACCGTCACCCCAGCCTGTCCTCCCAGGGCCCAGAGCATTGGCCAAGGAGCCCCAGGGAGTCATGGGCCCCTGTGTCTCTGGCCTGAGTTACAACAGTCATTCGTCACCTTTACAGACGAAGAATCAGTCCACCCAGCCAGTCCTCACCACCGGGTCTGTCTCAGGGGCTGATTCTCAGTCTGAGGTTGTCCGCGACTTTCCGTGGCTCCCACGCCACCCAGACCAGAAGCCTCAGCCTTGCGGGGACTCACAGAGGGTCTGCACAGCCCTGTTCACCACTCTCTCCCCATTTCCCACTCTTCCCTCCTTTGCTCACTGGCTTCCAGCCACACTGGCTTCCTTGCTGTTTCTCAGATCAACCGGACGTGATCCCTATTTGGGGCCTGTCCTCACGCTCTTCTCTCTGCCTGGAAAGCTCTTCTCTTAGATACCCACGAAGCGAACTCTCTCACCTCTGCAAAATCCTTGCTCAAATCTTACCTGCTCTGGGCCTGCCCAGATGTTCATATTGCAACTTATATGTCACCCTCCCTCAGCACTCCTGCACCCCTTACTCTGCTGTTGTTTGTTTTCTTTCTGTTTCTTTTCCATGGCACTTACCATCTGCTAACATTCTATATATCTGACATATGTATTATGTGTTTTTGTAATTTTCTCCCCTTCTTTCACTGCCCTGCCAACTAGAAGACAAACTCAAGGAGGGCAGGGATTTTTGTGTGTTTACTGACATATCTCAAGTGCCTACAATAAAGTCTAGTTTATATGACTGTTCAATCCATAATTGTTAAGTTGAGTGAATCTTTGGTTTAACTAAAATACCCTCCAAGACCCTCTCTACTGTTGTAAATTCAGGTCTAGCTGGACCATTTGATGATATCCTACAAAGTTCTAGGCATTTCCAAGGGTTCTTATATACATGGACACATTTCAGAGTCACAGTGAGGCTTTCCTCTTGATGATGTGACTGAATCTTGTCAGAAGTCACCCAGCTGCTATGCACCCAAGATCATGTTGACACAGTTAAGCCTTCCAGAATTCAGCATTTGTCTTTTTGTTCTCCTTGAGACTTTACTAATAGGATTCAAAACAATTTCTTTCCATTCTGAACCCCCTCCCAAGTGAAAGGTAGGGGAGGGGTTATATCTGTAAAGACCTAGAGTCTGTCATATAGAGTAAAGTAAGCCAGAAAGAGAAAAACAAGTACCGTATGCTAACACATACACACACACACACATATATATATGGAATCTAGAAAAATGGTACTGATGAACCTAGTGGCAGGGTAGAAATAGAGATGCAGATGTAGAAAATGGACTTGAGGATACCGGGGGGAGGGGAAGCTGGGACGTAGTGAGAGAATAGCATTGACATATACACACTACCAAATGTAAAATAGATGGCTAGTGGGAAGCTACTACAGAGCACAGGGAGATCAGCTTGAAGCTTTGTGAAGACCTAAAGGGGTGGGATAGGGAGGTTGGGAGGGAGGCTCAAGAGGGAGGGGATATGGGGATATATGTATACATGTGGCTGATTCACTTTGTTGTACAGCAGAAACTGACACAATACTGTAAAGCATTTATACTCCAATAAAGATAGAAAAAAAAAAAAAACACAAGAATTCGAGAAGTACACTTTACTATGAGGCAAGAAAAGAAAGGCAGAATCCCAAAGCCAATTTCCCTTCCTGCCTGCAGCTTGGCGTCTCCCTACAGCGGATGCCAAAGAGGCACAGCTCTGGAAGCGCAGGCAGTCAGATGTCCACCATGTAGGCTTTACTCTCCATCTCCAGCTGATGACACCAAGTCATTGTCTTTGCAGTAAGCCCCTCTCACGTGTGTCATGTTGAGTCGATGGAATCAGAGGAAGAGCAGGATAAGTAAGAGGGACTGAGGTCCCTGTCTCCAAAGGCATTCTAGATGATTCCCCAATGACGCCTGGCATTGGCTTTAGGACATTTGTCACTCAGGTGGGACGGAAGGAAGAACTCGGTAGAGAAGGTTGTCGATGACAAGTGAGAACTCCTTGGGAGCCACTGGTGCGGAGATGGATGTATTAGCCGCTATGAAGAATCAGGCTGGGAAGGGAAGAAGGCGCCAGAGTCTCTGGGGAGCTGAAGCATCAGATCTATATCTTCATCTGCAGAGGGCATGGGCTTTTGAAAAGGGGAAAATCCACCTTCACCCACATTTAGCAACCTCTCAGTTCTGGGGTAGACTGCAGGGATGGGGTGGGGGGCTGGAACGTGTGGCATGTGTCTCAGCAGAGATAGTAAGCCTGGGCACCACCCCCGTGCCAATGAGCATCCAAAGGAGGGAAGAGAAGCCTGGTCCAGCTGTCAGGAGACCTGAGCTGCCCCTCGAGGGTGCCGTCTGGCCCTTCGGCATCAATTCAGCGTCCAGTAGGGGAGGGAAGGCGTGGAAGCTGTGGTCCACAAGGTCCTACTGCCCTGGGCTGGGCTGTGGCCAGGCTGAAGAACAGCATCCCAGTCTCCCATGTGACAGCTTGGTGGAGTCCCGTGAGGCAGGAGAGAGGACCTGGGCATATAGCAAGCAACCTGGAGCTGCCTGCAGGCTGGGAAGGAGCCTGACTTCTGGGCCCCACCCCCCACGTGGGAGGGAACAATGTGTTGGAAGCACCGGTTCAGCTTGGTTCTTGGCATCAGTGCCACACTCAGTGCTACCAGATTCTTTCCCACCAAATCAGCCTCGTTTTGTCCACTCACGAATCCTCATTTTACAGGTAGGAACCCAAAGCCCAGTGCTGTTACTACTTGTTCTAGACCATGCATTCTTAACGAGGGTGCTATCGCCCCCAAGAGGTGGAAATTTGTTCTTGGGGGTGGGGGTGGTGAAAAAAAATCTTCCTCTTCGTGTGCATATGCACTCTATACAAAAAGTACCAAAACAGTTATACAGATATGTGTAGAGTCCATATACCTAGACAACATACCTGTAGAATTAAAATGTCATGGGGAAAATTTTACGAGTGACACTTGGCTGTAAAGCACCTGATCTGCAGCTAGTGTGAATCGAGATGTGCAGGAGGCGTCAACTGCATGCCGGATTTCAACCAGCAGGAAAACAGAATGTAAAATATCTCATTGATAATCGTGTGTTGATTATATGTTGAAATAATAACATTGTGGATCTCTTAGGTTAAGTAAAATATACTGTTAAAATTAATATCACCTATTTCTTTAAAAAAAATTTTTTTTAATTTTTTAACGTGGCTCTTAGGAAATATAAAATTACAGATGCGGCTCACGTTCTGTTTCTAGTGGGCCGTGCTGCTCCAGACGGCCATCTGTCAAGAGGAAGCATCAGGACTCGCACACAGGTTTCCTGGTTCCCTCCTAAGCTGTTTCGTTATCCCACAGCTGCCTCCTCAGAGAAGATCTACCTGCTGTGTGACCCTGGATGTGCCTCTTAACCTCTCTGAGCCTTGGTTTCTCCTGAGTGTTTGTAAATGGAAAAGCTCCCTCCAGCTGTAAGGTTCTATTCTAGACCCAGCTGAGCGCCTAGGGTCACCACAGAATAGGAGGTTCCTAAGGACCTGTCTCACCAGAAATGACCGTTCCATAAACAGCAATGTCACCTGCTGTGTGTCTGTTTCGGGGGAAATACCACATGGGCAGGATTAGAAGAGGAGCTTCTCACGTGAGACCAGCAGAAGAGAGTGTTAGAATAAATGATCATTTTAACAAAAAAGGGAGAAAACCAAAAGCTTTCATCTCATAGGAAGGAGGAGATACAACCAAAGAAGAAAAAAAAAAAAAAGAAAGAAAGAAAAAGACGTTCACAAAACCTTCCCATAATAATAAGGGCTAATAAAACATCTTACAAATGCTGTTCTGCTGGGTGGAACTGATGCTCAGTTCTCTAGTATACCCACCCTTTTTTCTCCCATTCCTAATGCCTGTTTTAGGGGAGGTGGGAGAGAAAAATCAATTCTGTTTTAATTTTGCAAGAAAAATGCTGAATGAAAGAAAAATGTGATGGAGTGAAACTTCAGCCTTCAGCCCCCTGCTGACCCAGAATGTGTGATTATGTGATCAGTGAATTTCTCTAAGGAAAGACCGCTGAAATCTGCCCCCTGTCTTCACCTTCTGACAAGGAGAGCTGAAGTTCCAAGCTGGAAGGAGGACCACTCAGGGGGGCGTGGAAATTTCAGTTAGGTAGCAGCCCCCTGGTCTCCCTCCAATCTCCAAATTTACTTCCACCCCAGCTCTCCTTAACTTTGGCATCCCTGTCCCCAGTCCTGTCTAACCAGGAGTTCTCCCTGTCTTTCCAAACCCCAGGCATGTCTGCTCACTCTAGCTAGGTTTCCCACAGCAGTTTCTGGTCTCCCAGCCCCTGGAAGCATGACTGGCCACTCGTCATGGTGACAGCAGAGCACTGAGGTTAATTAAGCAGGTGGACTCTAGATTCCCTGCCTGAGCTCCAGGTCTGGCTCTGCCACTTACTACCTGTGAGAACCCTGCAAAGTTCCTTATTCTCCCCAAGTCTCAGTTTCCTTATCTGTAAAATGGGGATAATAATGGTACCAGCCTCAGAAACCTGTGGTCATTAAATGAGTGATTTTTGGACAGTGCTTGGCAACTCCTGACAGAGTTGAATGGCGATAAGTATTAATGCATATTGTTATTTCAATGAATTTCTACAAGGAAGTGAAAAGCAGAGGGTTGAGTCTTTGACTTCTGACCTGTGGTTCCACGATTCCAGACTAGCCAATCTGTGTGACTTAGAACACATTTATTTTTGTTCTTCCTTTTCTAAAATATTTTATTTTTTAAATTAATCTTTATTGGAGTATAGCTGATTTACAATGTTGGGTTAGTTTCTGCTGTACAGCAAAGTGAATCAGTTATGCATATACATATATCCACTCTTTTTTAGATTCTTTTCCCCTATAGATCATTACAGAGTACTGAGTAGAGTTCCCTGTGCTCTACAGCAGGTCCTTATTAATTATCTACTTTATGCATAGTAGTGTGTATATGTCAATCCCAATCACCCAATTTATTCATCCCCCCACCCTCTTGGTTTGTTTTCTTTTAAAATGTTTAATTTTAAAATACTTTTAGACTTACCAGAAAGTTGCAGAATTAGTACAGTCCAAAAGTAGGACCATCCCAGCCTCCCCTAATGTTAGCATCTCACATGGCCACAGTGAAATGATTGAAACCCAGAAACTAACATTGATAAATATTTTAAACCATTGTACAATATATGAATACTGTAATCTACAGATGTGAAGTTTTACTTTTTCCCACTGATGTCCTTTTTTCCAGCCCGGGATTCAATCCAGGATCCTACATTGACTTCAATTATTGTGATCATGCCTTCATTTCCCCTAATCTGGCATAGCCCCTCAGTCTTTGTCTTTTGTCACCTGGTCACATTTGAAGAGTACTGGTCAATCATTGTGTAGACCGTCCTTTAATTTAGGTTATGAGTTTGTGGCAAAATGACCACATAAGGAATATTCCTTCCTCAGAGCCTCTTATCAGGAGGTACCTGATGTCCATATTTCTCATTACTGAAGTTATTAACTTTGTTCACTTGGTTAAGAAGGTAGCGTATATTTTATAATAGATTTCTGCATTGCTTATTTAATTGAGGGAAATTTTATGGTTTTATCAATGTAATTGTCACAATATAATAAAAAAAAGAAGGTAATGTATATTTATTGAGCATCTACTGTGTTTCCTTTTGAGGCTACAAAATTGGATAAAATGGTATCCATGCTCTCAAGAAACTGTAATGGACAAATGATGTTCTAGTTACTATTTCTGTGTAACAGACCAACCCCAAATTCAGTGGCGTAAACCAATAGCCTTATAATGCTCACAGGTTCTGTGGGTCAGGAATTTGAAAAAGCATGGCTCGTTTCAGCCCCGTGATATCTAGGGCTCAGCTGAGAAGATTCAAGTGGCCGGGAGTGACTAGACAGCTGAGAACTGGAGCCATCTGGAGGCTTGCTCACTTACCAGTCTGGTGCCCGGACGCTAGGACTCAAAGGATTCATCAGATGGACCAGAACATCTACACAGGGCCTCTTCATATGTCCTGTGCTTCCTCACAGCATGGCCGTCCCAGTGGCTTGGACTCCTTACACAGCAGCTTAGATGCTATAGACTTGAGCAACCCCTGTGAACAGGTCAGAAACTGCATTGCCTTTTATGACCCAGTCTCAGAAGCCACACAGCACCATTCTGTCAGTCAAGCGGTCAGAAGTCACCCTAGACTCAAGAGGGAGACATAAGTTCTACCTCTTGATGGGAGGGCTGTCCAAGATGTGTGGCCATTTTTAAAAAGCACCAAAAATGGGAAAGCACTGAAGGGACTTTCTACTTATATAGATTTGGAAACTCAGACCCAAGAGGACAAGAGCTGCAGCAACTTTGGCCTCGTTAATTATTAAATACATAATTTAATTGAATCACGGACCCAGCTGCAGGGGTTCTTGCCAAATCCTTCTGTGGGGAGGCAGGCCCAGACAGACCCACTGCAGAGCCTGAGGGACTGATGGTTGCCAATACCCACAGCCAATCGTCCCTCCGGCAACTGGTCACAGGTGGACATGCATAGAGGGCTAAGGGCAAGGTGGCAGCTCTCAGTGGAAAATGCTGGAGTTTGGCATCAGAATGACTTCATTTCAAACCCAGCTGTACCACATTCTGAGTTTGTTACATTTTCATTCTTAATCCTCATTTTTTTGGCGAACCTCATTGACGTCTACTTTTTGGCAGGCTGGGTGTTGGCAGTTATAGCGATGTATAAATAGCATCCAGGCCTTGCCCTCATGGAAGGATTTCCCCAGGCCGTCTCTGCCAGAAAGGCCATTGGTGGGGCTGCAAGGTTCCAGGGAGCAGGGTCAAGGGATTATTCAACTTCTCTCTCATCTGCATGCCCAAAGCCAGCCGAAGAGGAATTGGTCACACAACTTAGCAACATAACCAGGTTAAACTCAGCAGAACAGCAGTCAGCTGAGTGTGAAGTTAGACGGCAAGCCGCTTACATTTAGAAACTCGAGAAATATTGCAGTGCAGACTAAAAGCAATTGGGAATATCACTAGACAGACTCATTAAGCAAAAAGAGTTCTGTGAAAATAATGAAATCATAGCACCCAGGACACCCCAGCATGAGATTACAAGCTGAAAGGAGGTTTAAGCTTCATATTATTAAGCTGCATTATGACAGTTTAGGAAGAAAAAGCTTAGAGCCATAGGAGTTGATGGTGGCCCCGTTATGGGAATCTGAAGGCATCTTTGAAATTCAGAGCAGTTTGAAAGAGTGAAACTGTCAGAATATCCCTCCCCTGTGGGGCAGAGAAGGGGAGAGGAGGAGACAGGGAAGTAGCCCAGTGGTGAGGCTTGAAGAGGCTGAGATGCTAGTAGGGGGATTGAGTATTGACAGAAAGACACTCACCTGAAGTCTGTCTGGGAGCTGAGGGCAGGATGGTGATTTAGGTAACAGAGTGGGACACACATGGTAAGCACTCAGTACATGTTTTTTTGTTTTGGTTTGTTTTATTTTTTTTAATTTTTTTGTTTGTTTTGTTTTGCATTGGGTCTTCGTTGCTGCACATGGGCTTTCTCTAGTTGTGGCGAGCAGGGGCTACTCTTCATTGCAGTGCACAGGCTTCTCATTGCAGTGGCTTCTCTTGTTGCGGAGCATGGGCTCTAGAGTGTGCAGACTTCAGTACTTGTGGCTTGTGGGCTCTAGAGCGCAGGCTCAGTAGTTGTGAGCACAGGCCTACTTGCTCCATGCCATGTGGGGGTGTTCCTGGACCAAGGATCGAACCCATGTCCCCTACATTGCCAGGTGGATTCTTAACCACTGCACCACCAGGGAAGTCCAACACTCAATACATGTTAATTCTTGTTATTATTACCTACTGGCCAACCTTGCAGTTTTGGTTACTGGATGGTGAATAATAATGACCCTGGGCCAGCTGGATTCAGAACTTGCTTTCTCTTAGTGTTTTATCCCAGAGCCACTAGGAAGCCAGCTGAAATCAGCAATTGATTGGAAATCGGCAAAGCCATGTTGGGCAAACATCTTCAATCCCTGGCAACCAAGGGAGTCCACACAAGACTAGAACCGGCTCCCTGCAGGGCGGCAGCAGGACTGCCGTGCCCAGCAAATTGCAGGCTTCATTCCCTGTACTGGCAGCACCTGGAAGGGAGCACAGCCCAGGCAGACCCTGGCTCGGCCAACCCAGCCGGCAATCTGGGCCTCTGACCTTGGAGCTGAGCCTTGGGAACCAGAGACGCCTGGCAGGGCCTGCTCAGGGATTTGATACCCCATCCGATTGTTCGTAGAGCACTTTGGCTGGTGAGGCTATGAAATGTATCCCAGTGACGCAGCTCTTGGTATCTGGTCATCTGGGTTTCAACAGAGTTCTGCAAGGTAACATCCAAAGGTCTCCCCTCCCTGACTCTTATTCCTGAATGTCAGCAGCATCAGAAGGGTCAGGCTGGCGGACGTTCACAGATCTTCCCCAGTAGTTTCCTGAAAAGCCTCATCTCCCTCGCAGCCCAGAGCCATGGCGGGCTCTGTCTCATTCCTACCTCTCTAGGGAGCTCGTCCTTCACCAACCAGAACCCAAGAGCTCTCAGATTCACCTCCTTCCTTCCATCCCTTCGGCTTCCAGTCTGAACCAGGGCTTCTTTGTCACCTGTCATCTGGATGAGAGCCAGGCCCAGACTGTTCCTCCAGTCAAGTCCTCCATCCCCTCGCCAGCAAATGTGCCTCGGCAAATTCAACGTGCATGAGAATCACCTGGAGAACTTGTTAAAATGCAGATTCCTAGGACCAACTCCAGACACTTTGACCAGTAGGTCTGAGATGGGCCCCTGAATCTGCATCTTAACAAGCTCCCAGGTAAGGCTGATACTGTTTTGTCTACAGACCACAGTTTTAGGCATACTATTCTTAAATACAGGTGTGATGCTGTATCCCTCCCATTTAATGACTCTGTACTTCCCCCAAGATAAAATCCAAGCACTTGAATATTCATATAAAGGCTTCCATGACCTGACCTCAAAGCAGGACTGTCACAAACTGTTCCTTGGGTTGTACACTATACCACCAAGGGGATGAAACCCACTAAGATACCTCCTGTATCTGTCAGGAGGACTATGACTAGGCATTGAGAAAGGCATACGTTTTCCTTCTCACAAAGGTACTTTCAGCTCACTGAAGTACAGGAGGCTAGGATGCAGGAGGGTCAGCATCTGCCTAGAGAAATGCTTTTTTCCAGTTTGCGCAAAAGCATGCCTAGGTCAGTAGCCGTCCTGCCCAAGAGCATCTCTCTGGCTTCCTCTTCTTTCACCCTCCTCTGTCTCCCATCACTCCCCCGCACCACATGCCCACCTCCTTCATCTGGTTGACACCTTCACACCCTGTAGAGAGAACTTCCAGACCCCAGAAGCCTTCTCTATTATATGCTCCCAAGAACACTTTCCCTTCCTTCAAAGTGGTAATCTACATGGGCCTTTACTACTCATTCCTGTGGTCATGGCTACTTCCTGCTCTGGATGGTAAGTTCTGAAGACTCTCCCGTTCTTAGCACAGGGTCAAGTCCAGAGCTCACTGAACATTTGTTGTAGACTCTATTCTGCAGCCATGGAGACCTCACAGGTGCTGAAACCCAGCATGCCACATTTTGTTTTGGTTTCGTAAACAGTTTATTTTGAAGTAATCCTAAATTTACCAGGAAAAAAATGTTGCAAAAATAGTACAGAGTGTTCCATACCCTTCACACAACGTCCCCGAATGTTAACATCTTCTCTAACTGTGGTATGTTTATCAAAACTGAGACTTTACATCTGTGCATTACTATTGGCTGAACTCCAGCCTTTTTTTTTTTTTTCCAGATTGCCCAAGCTTTTCCCCAGGTGTTTTTTTTTTTTTTTTTTTTTTTTCTTGTTCCAGGTTCCCACATAGTGCTTAGGTATCATGTCTCCTTGTTTTCCTCAAATCTATGACAGTTCTCAGGCTTTCCTTGTCTTTATGACCTTGATGTTTTTAAACAGTGATGACCAGTACTCAGTCTGGGCTAGTCTGATACTGTCTCATGAATGGACGGGGGTTCTGGGGAAGAAGACCACAGGTGGTATGTACACTTCTCATCACATACCATGGAGCCCTGATCTCAACATGACTTATTATTGGCAATGTTGACCTTGACCCCCTGATTAAGCTCATGTCTGCTTGATCTCTCCACTTGAAAGCTACTGTTTTTCCTTTCCATCGTGAGTCACTAGGTCCAGCCCACACTCAAGGAGAGAGAAATTGGTCTCCACCTTCTGGGAGGAAGGATTTAAAGAACTTGTAGTCTTATTACATTTGGGGAGAGATAAGGCTATGCAAATATTCCATTTCTCCTTCATTTCACCCACCAACTTTAGCATTCATCAGTGAATCGTGTCTTCAGCAACTATCATTGTGATATGCCAATGGTGAGTTTTCAGTTCCTTCCAAGCAGGCTGTTCTAGGACACCTTTCCTTGGCACGTGCCACATTTCACAGTTCTTCTGCTTAATCGCCTTCACGCTTTAGGGCTCAGCTCCAGCATTCTCAGCCCTGGCTGCCCACTCAAATCTCCTGGAGAACTTTAAAAATGTACTGATGTCCAGGCCTTTGTAGCCAAAGCATTTGATTCAGTTAGTGTGGGATGGGTGCAGGCACTGGACCTTTTAAAAGGTCCTCATGGCATATGCTCTGGAGTCCAGGCTGAGGCCTGCTAGCCTAGGCCAGTGCTCTTGCAGCTTCTCTGGGAGGCTGTCCTCACTCTCTCTGGCACAACCGGTTACTATCAGATCTGTGTTCCCAAGGGTCCTGGTTTCCTGCAGCATCCAGCAATGCCTCAGTGTTGTTCCTCAAAGACATCTTCACTGATGTCTTTCAAGAGCTGGAACAGAGTCAAGCACAGAGTGGATTCTTGGTGATCCTCTGTTGATGGAGGGAATGATTCAGTCACAGTGGAAGCAAAAGCAGTAGCTGTCTAGGCACAGACATGACAAGTCACTGGCTCAACAGCTAGAAACCCAGGAACACCACTATGCGTGTCGGTCATAATGATTTTTCTGCTGTTATTCTAGTCCTCAGCTCTCTAGGAAAAACAAGGGCCCCATGGCCAAGAAGTCCCTGGCATGTACATTGCAGCCATCTGTGCGTTCACACTGCTCTTCAGAAGATGCCTGTTCCCATTTTATCTTTAAGTTGTCAGCAAACCAAAGAGTCCACACTACGCTTGTAATAAGAGGAGATTACCTTGAACTGGGCTCCTTTTATACATTTGCCTTGGAAGTCATGAAGATGGCAAAGACCATGCCTGTAAACACTTTTACAGTAGGTCAAAAAAAAAAAAAAGGGGGATGAGAGATTTTAATCAGTTGTTTCAATTTTAAAAAAAATTAACCTTTATCCATTGAACTGACCATGTCAGTCTATTTTACCTGTAGCCTGGTTAAAACTCTGCTATCTTGAAACTGCCAAAAATATGGACTGGAAACCATTTAGAGAAAGTCAGGAGCAGACAGGATGGATAAGTTAGTGGGCTGAACCCTCCCTTCCCCCAAAAGGTTTAGGATAAAGACACCACATGTATAGTAGCAAGAGGAGAGGATGCTAAGCTACAGAGGATGCTTCTGGAGCTTCAAGCTGTAGGTGGGCAGGTCTTGACCCAGTTTATGCTATCAACACTCACAATTGCTGCCATTGTGGGTTTCCTCCATAAGGGGTCATCTGTTTGGACATGAGCTCTGTGAACAGCCCTCCGGTCCTTCCAGGGCATCCCTATGTTTCCAGCTAGACTTATCCAAGTTCTTGCTGCATCGTGATACCCACTGTGGTGAAGCCAAGGCAGCAAAGAACCCTTCCTGAAGGGTGGGTCACCATCTGTCCTTCCAGCAAGCTGCCTGATCGAATGCAGAGCTGTCCTCACCCTGGCTCACACTTTGACCCTGTCACTTCTTGTGGCCTCAGTTCTCTCAGCTGAGGAATGGGAATAACCTTAAAGAATCCACACCATTTCTTTGAGGATTAAATGAAGTGATTTTCATGTGAGGCCCTCTTCACAGTGCCTGGCACAGGGTAAGTGCTCCAAAATGGTGTTTTGCCATGACCACATCTTCTGACGACCTCCTTCTGAGACCTGGCCTCTTCCTTCCTCAACTCTACTTTATCTCACTTCTTCCCTTAACCACCAACCACCATCTCATCCGCAGGCCAAGAAACTTGTCATCTGCTCTGTCTGAACATGGAATTTCTGTGGTCTAACCCTGTACCTGACCCAGTGCACGGAGCACAGCCTGGCTCAATCTAAGCACGTTCAAGACACAAGCAAGCCCTTCCTGTTGGGCTCTTTGGGGGAAGTTGTTTTCTGTTCCCCCACCTCTCATGCCCCCTCCTCGTCTGCCCACGGTAGGAGTGCTGCCTGTTCTTCCCAAGATGTTCCCTGGTCCGTGGCAGCTGGAACTTTGATGCACAGGCTAAAGTCACTCATGGACTCCCTGGGGCCTTTGCTCTTGAACAGAGGGGCTGCCTTCCAGGGGTAAAGAAGCTGCAGGTCATCCTGCAACATAAATCAAAACAGAAACTGGAATTGGAAGGATTATTTTACCCTTAAAGAGCCCAAGGTTCTGGGAGGTTAAGCAGATTGCTCAAGCCACACACCTGGTTTGATCATTCATTTATTTACCCAAGGGGGAAAATGAGGAGCAAAAACCACATAAGATCCTTTCCCTCTCGGAGAGTCTAGTCCAGGACTCAGCAACCTATACCGGGGCAGAGAGTAAGTATGTTAGACTCTGTGGTCCATAGGGTCTCTGTTACAACTATCTCATTCTGTCATCACAGTGTATCAGCAGCTATCATAGACAATACAGAACGAATGGTGTGGCTGTGTTCCAATCAAGTTTTATTTACAAAAACAGATGATGGGCCACATTTGGCTTTCAGGCTTTACTTTTTCAACCCCAGGGCTAGTGGAAAAGGGACTCATCAATGAAATAATTACATGGTTTATTATAAAAGTAGTGGTTCAGGACTTGAGGACACAGCTGGGAAGGGGGGACAAAGGGGAAGCTGGGACGAGGTGAGAGAGTAGCATTGACGTATATATACTACCAAACGTAAAATAAATAGCTAGTGGGAAGCTGCTGCAAACACAGGGAGATCAACTCGATGATGGGTGATGACTTATAGGGCTGGGATAGGGAAGATGGGAAGGAGTCTTGGGAGGGAGGGAATATATGTATAAATACAGCTGACTCACTTTGTTGTACAGCAAAAACTGGCACAAGAGTGTAAAGCAATTATATTCCAATAAAGAGCTTAAAAAAGAAAGAAAAGTAGTGGTTCAAAGGAGAGCCATGTGACTCTGGGAACATAAAATAGGAGGACCTGGGAGTCAGGAAGGTGCTCATGAAGAGTGTCATTTTATGTGAGATCTGAGGATGGGGAGTCATTAATGAGGTGAAGGGAAGGAAAAAAGTGTCTGAGCTGGCAGAATAGCTGGTGCAAAAGTCCTGTGGCAAAAGGGACCATAGCTCTTTTCAGACGCTGAAATATGGCCCGGAATGCAAGATAGAAGGCAGGAGAGGACAGCTCATGCAGTGAACTGGTGGAGAACCGCAGGGTAAGAATGTGGTTCTACTCCTGCAAGCTATGGGAAACCATTGCTCCTTTGATTCTGTGGAGTGATGTGACTGGATTCTCGTTATGAAGGTCTCGCTCCAGCTTCAGGATGGAGAGCCCACTGAGAGTGACCAGGAGAGACAGGAGTGGCCCTGAGCACTTCCTTGCAGCCGGAGCCCCGTCCTTGGAGCCCAGGGCTGACATGCAGCTCAGCACTCTTTCCCCTACTACCTCCTTATTTTTTGTGAGCTATTCTAACAAATCTTCCTCTCTCTCCACTTCCAAATGAAGAGTCACGTTGCAGTACGCATTTTACGGTCCCAGCTCCATCCCATTCAATTTTTCTCACCTTCCTTCTTTCCTGATCCCCCACTAACTTCGTAAAACTTGCAAGTTAAATTTTTCAAAGACTGTTTCTGACAAAGCAGTGGGAATTAGATTTGGCGAAGCCCTTCATAAAAAATTGAAGACATGCTATATTAACATACATTGATTTATTCATAGTGTTTCATTACAAGTAAGTGAGGATCCTATAATACCAGGAAAGGTTAGGAGAGCAGGGGAGCACAGTATATTATATTGACAGCTTGGTAGAAATTGAGTCGCTTTTGGATTGAATTTGGAGCTCAGAAAAGGAATTGGCTAGTAAATAAGGCATGAGTTTTACCACCCAGTGTCTGTATATCAGTGTAGTTGCCACCAGCCCAGGCAGGGGACAAGGGCGGAATTTCAAAAGGATGCTCCTGGACGTCTTCTCCGCTGGTGGCCTGAGTTAGCTGCCACGGGCAGAGCCCTCCAAACATCTGCCTTCTTCTGCCACCAGGGGAAAAACTGGAGTCAGCTGCACACAGCTCTCCTGTTTGCTCACTGCTCTCCAGTCAACACTGGACTTTTCTTGGTTCTCCAAAGCCTTTTCCCACCCCAGGTCTTTGTCGGTTATTTCCCTTTGCCTAGAACTTCGAGTGCTTCTTCCTCTGCTCTAACTCTGTATCACCCCCAGGTATTAGCTCGATTTCCCCCTGAGATAGTCCCTGACCATGTCATCTTAGTTTGGCATTTCTCAGAAGCAGAGCCTGAGACAAGGATTCAAGCATGAGCAGATTATTGGGAAGTTTGGGAAACACTAGGGAGTGGGGAAGGGAAAGGAAGGTAGCCAGCAATGGGTGTGTTTTCTAGCCAGCTACCTATCCAGGCGAGTGAAGTGACATCCCTCAGGGAAATCCCTGGGGATGCTGCAGGGATATCACAAGAGAGGAGCCGGGAATGCATGTATCAACACCCATCAGTCCAGTCCCTGGGGGTGTGAATTACCCAGACTTCCTGCGAGCACCCATGGAAAAAGCCCTCAAGCAAAGAGAGGCAGATGTTTGCAGTGCTTGCCTCCGAGAAGGGCTGGAGTAGGCGAGGCAATCCCAGAGACCTGCGGGATGGGTGCCCCTGCCAGCTCTGCTAGCACAATGGCCAATTCCTTCAGTTCTGCGCATCTCTCCTCCTGGGCTCACTGTGCTCCAGCCAAAGTCTGGCCTCTGTCCTTGACATGTGACATCAATTGCTACACTGCTCCTGCTTCATAGGGAAGAGAGAAGTTACCTCATTCTCCAAAACATTTGGTGCCCTGGCCAAGAACAGCCAGCTGCTTATTTTTGCAGTAAAGTTGGTATGCTACCTTTTCTGCCTGGGTTTGGCCTTCCTGACAAGCACAAGACATCCCTGATGGAAGACAAAGTGATGTGAGGTGGCTGTGTAGTTGACTTACCTCGTTCTGGAACAGAAGACCCTGAGGACAGGGCCTAGCTTGCGTTCATTGCATTCACCCGCTAGGGTGTGGGAACACACACTGCAGGTCCGAGGATAGTACAGAAGTGCACAGCGAATGGTTGTGAAGGAGCAAATGAGTGAATGAATGAACGTGGTCTTCAATGAATGAAGTGCATCTTCAGCCCAGCCAGTGTGGTTTGGAATAAAGAACACAGGTGTCAGAGTCCAGCAGATCTGGGTTTAGTCTTGTGTCAGTGATAGGACATGGAGTAACCATGATGATGCCTGATCTACGGCTGCGTGTGACAGCCACATGAATCTCACACACATGATGTTGCGTGAAAGAAGCCGACACTAAAGAGTACACCCCGTATGGTTCCATTTATATGAAGTTCACAGCCAGGCAGAGCTCGTCTGTGCTATTAGAAATCAGGGTAGAGGGTATCCTTGCTAGGGGATGCGTGTAAGGATTGGAAGGGGGCGTGGGGGGAAAAGTCTTGGGTCTGGTAATGCTGTGTCTCTTGACTGGGTGCTGGTTAGATGGTCCTGTCCAGTTAGTAAAAATTCATCAAGCTATTTAGTTTTTTTGTATATATATTATACTCTAATAAAACACATTTAATAGAACAAACGAGATAAAACAAACACAAAACAATCCTGAGTTTGCCTCTTTAGCAACTGTGTAATTTAGAAATGTGGTGCTCAGAGTGTGATCCATGGGGGTCAGTGCCAGGGATGCCAACTGTTTTGTTACATTCACAGCAGGATAAATGCAGAATTTGGGAGTGAGCACCTAGAAACTTCTTAGGGCTTTGACATTGCTGTGACACCCATGTGTGTGGTTGGTGGACATGTCTCCTTGCACATAATGTAAAACCATTGGTTATTGCCAAACTCACGTGATGGGTCACGTGTGATGTGGTCTTGGGATCATTAGGGGTCTGCAGTGGGTTAGGAAACAGAACTGCGTCTTCACCATAATGTTTTGAAAAGCACTAATTGAGTGCAGATTGCTTCCAGTGGACCCTCAGTTTCTCCATCATTAAAATGAGAATAAATATCTTGATACTCCCAAGGTTTTCAGGGAAGACAGACAAGATAATGCACAAGAAAGCACTAGACAGCACTTTGGAGTAGGGGGATGCATAAGCTGCATTTTTAACTAGACTTCCAGATAATTCTTATCAGGATGCTACACTTGGACACTGCTCTGTGGCCACATTGTCCAGTGTGATGACCAGTAGTCACACGGGGTCCCTGCACTTCTGAAATATGATTAGTCCCAATGGAGATGCGCCACAGGGTAAACTATATACTCGATTTCTAAGACCTAATATGAATAATAGAATATAAAACATTTCATTAATTTTTTAGTGTTGATTGCAGGTTGAAATGATAACATTTTACATCTACTGGGTTTAACAAAATGTATTATTAAAATTAATTTTACTTTATGTCTTTTTTCCTTTCTTGTGACTATGAGAAAATGGAAAATTATGTATGTGGCTTAAATTCTATTTCTTTTGGACAGCGATGCTCCAGAACATTGGCCGTGGGGTGTTGGGAGGCTGGGATCATCTGTAAGCTGGATGGTAACAGCAGAACTGCTGACCAAGCTCGCATGCCTTCTTGTTTCCTCCCCAATGCTCCTCCACATGGACCCCACACAGTTCCTGGGTGAGACACTGATTTGTGTGTTTGTTGGCTTCTTGTACAGATCAACTACAAGGCTGTGGGCTCACTGGACCCGAGTGCCGACCTCTCCAGCCAGAGGGGCAAAGTGTTCAAGCTTCGGAATGAAACCCACCACCTCTTTGTGGGTCTGTATCCCGGGACCACCTACTCCTTCACCATCAAGGCCAGCACAGCCAAGGGCTTTGGGCCCCCCATCACCACCAGGATTGCCACCAAGATTTCAGGTATCTGTCCTAGAAAGAGGAAAGGAAGAAAGCTGCTGGTGGTGGTTTTTTCCCTTTCCTAGCATTCCTGGGAGTGAAAAGGGCAGAGCCAACCATTACCACGTGACTTTGGAGCAACGAGGATGATACAGTCCCTCGTGTGTCACTGCTGTAATCTCATGAAGAAAACCTAATCCATGAACTTCCTGAAATATAAAAAAATATATCAATTAGACTAGACCAGAGGGAATGCTTAGTGATTCACCAAATAATTTACCTAGCACACAGTTGCATTAAATAGTACATTTTCCCCATGCAAATTGGTTGTAAAAATGTGATTTATTTTCAGGAGTATTCCTTTTGGCAGTACAGGGCGTGGCACAGGTTCTCATGAAATGTCTGATGAATGAATGAAAAAAATGAGTGAATGACTGTTACAGAGTCATAGGGGTCCAAGATGTGACCTGCCATCACCAGTAGGGCCCCCTCCCCCACCGGACAGCATCAAAGCAGAACTAGCTCAGAACCCTTTTCTACAATTTACACTTTTTCAGAAGACCCATGCAGTTCTGGTCCACATCCATATTTTGCATAGATACAGACCCACCATGTTTTTTGTAGCTTCATGTTTCCACTTATCCTTAAATCGTAAGCATCTTCCATGCTGCTCCATTGCTTTCATTATAATGTTCTGTCAAGTGGATGGACGTAATTTAATTAAACATTCCCCTGTGGTTGGATATATTTGGTGCTTCCATGTTTTTATAAAATAACGCTTCAATAAACATGTTGCAGAATAAAGTTTAATTTCTTGGCTTAGATTATGACTTTAGGATTAAATTCCAGAAATTGAAATACTGAATTAAAAGGGATGTGGGTTTAATGGCTTTTAATACAAATGGCTAAATTACCTTCCCAAGGGATTAGATTTAGTTACACTCCTATCAGGAGGGAGGGTCTTATGAAGAAATAGAAAAAAAAAGAAAAGGGGAACTAGTTCATCACTGCTGTGATTTGCATTTTAAATGTATTCAAGGTTGACTCTGCATTCACTGCTTTAAGTACTTATGTTTCCTGCATTTATCTGTTTATTTGGTATGGAACTTTTCAATTCATGAGGATTACCAGCCACATCACTGCTACCCTGGTCCAGAACCTTCTGTACCTTGAAGCAGCCTACAGACAGGTTGGAAGTCAGGGCCTCCTTTGCTGAAAGCCTGGGATGCCACATGACTCTCATCCAACCCTTCCCCAAACATCTCGCTTCTAGGCATCCTGAGTGTCTTGAGGGAGGTGATGGGGGGGAGAGGTTGGGACCTGTGCTAAGCTCCCTTCCCTTTGTTCTCTGTCCAGCTCCATCAATGCCTGAGTATGACACAGACACCCCACTGAATGAAACAGACACGACCATCACGGTGATGCTGAAGCCCGCTCAGTCTCGGGGAGCCCCCGTCAGGTGAGGAGGGTTCTTAACCTGGCGTTTGCCATTTTCCTTCTCTGCACGGTGCACGCCTCCAGCTGAATGATGTCACTGGCAGTGCCCATGGGCAAGACTGACCAGGAGCAAGGCTTCCTGGAGGAAAAGGGGCAGCAGTCCCAAGCTCAGTTCAGAGGGGCCACTGAGCCAGAAACCCTGTCTCCCTACCCTGGGACAGTGTGACTGGTTTAGTGGGAATGTGCTGATGGGGACCTGAAGAGGGCTGGGAGAGAACTTTCTGGAACACGCCTATGGTAAATTTATTTAGTCCGGTTGGAGGCCCGGAAACACAGTATCCTGGCAAGATCACCTTTACATGTCCAACTGCCATTAACAGACAGGAAGACAGATTCACTGACTGCTAAAAACAAAACCTGCTCAGAGATAATGAAAGGGAACAACCTCAGGGCTGGTCCAGTTTGTGGCCTTGGTGCTGCACAGAAAACTTGAATTCAGAGTCATGCTGCTGATTTTAACAAGAGGCCGCTGGACTCCAGGAGTGTACCTACGACCCAGGCAGTGACAGCCTCTCAGTAGCTAATTGATCCCATGCAAGTCCATGGGCTCACAGCTGTCAGGAAGGTGGGCATCTCCTTTAAATAAGCTATACTTTGTACAAGGGCAGCAGCTCCGACGCTGACTGCTGGCTTTTTCTAAGAGCCCGAGGGATTACACACCCTTAAAGCCAAGCAGAGTGCTGGGTAGAGCAGCGTTCAGATTAGCTCAGCTCAGTTCAACAAGCACGCATGGAGTGTTTTATATGCCAGGAATGGAGCAGATTACAGAGGATGCAAACGATTCATTTATTCGTTCATTTGATAAACGTTTCTTGAGCACTCACTCTGTGTCAGGCGCTGTTTAAGTGCTTGGGACAGGCTAGTGAACTAGCTGTGATATAACTCATGCTCTAAGGAAAGTCAGATTCCAGTTGGGGAGACAGAAATGTGAAAACATAACTACAGTACAGTGCGTGCTTGTGGAGATGCACTTAGGCCATTAGAGAGCTCAGAGGAGAGAAGTCCCAGAGGAGGTGACTGAGCTTTATCTTAAATGTTGTGTAAGAGTTCACCACAGCAGTAAGAGGGTCCAGCATGAACAAAGGCGTGGAGGAAAGAGGAAGTTGCCATTGTGGGGAGCAACCAGGAATGGTTAGATTTGCTTTAGCACAGAGGTCAAGGCCGGAGTGATGGGGTGGGAACAGGGGCCATGTTTGAGAAGCTCAGCCTTGTTTGAGGGGCCCTTGGGAGCCACCAAATAGCCACATACAGTGTCTCTTTTATGATGCTGGAGGCTGAGAGGCCATCTAGGAAGGAGGCCATTCAGATAGTCTAGTTACCTGTTTTCCAGCGTGGGTCCAACTCTACCCAGAAGCTCTAGACACTGGAGCGGATAGAATCAACTCCCAGTTTGGAAGTTCCCATCTATTCTGTAGACTTTGAACAGCGTTCTATCCTAAGTAAGGGGGTGGTCTTCAGGCCTTCAAACAGGTGTGTGTGGAGGGTGTGGGCACCTGAACTAAGAACATTTGCCTCACACTCCACACGCCGGTTGTTCCGGGACTGTCCCACCTGTCATGAGCGGAGCAGATGGTGGCTCTAACATCCAGCAAGGAGTTGATGAGTTACTGTGTTTCTTCCTGTTACTTTTATGCCACATTGTCATTTACTTCCCTCTATACACTGTGATACTCTTATCCCCATCTTCAGATGGGGAGACTGAGGCTCAGAAGTGCCCAAGGGCACACAGACAGGGAGCAGGAAGGCTGAGCGTGAGTGCAGGTCCTCCAGGTGCCCAGTCACATGTTCCGTCTTGGCCACCCATGTCTTCCTCCCCTGCACAGCTCTAACCTCTTCCATACAGCAGCGTTGGGCATGTTTCCGAGTCTTAGAAAGCTTCCCAGATGGCAAGAGTCTGGCCCCAGAAAAGAGAAGCCCGGCATTGCACAAGTTAGCAGCTGACCCAGCGTCTTTCCGTAGTAGACCCAGGTGTCACCTTTCATTACTGTGAGCCTGCAAAACTGTCAGCAAAAGGACCTGGTCAACTGGCATCCCCCTGTGTGGTTTCCTGATGGCTGTGAGTTCAGCCCAGCTTCCCCTAGTCTTCTGGCTGCTGTGTGGAGCAATGAGAAGGATGTGAGTTCAGTGGCAGTGAACCTGGGTTCAAATGCTGATCTAACGTAGCTGTGTGACCTTGGACAAGATACTTAATCTCTCTGAAGCTCAGTTTTCCTTATCTGGAAAGTACAGACTGGAGACATTTCACCAAAGCTGAATGAGGTGTACATGTGTGCAGGGCAGGCTGTCAGAGAGCCAGAGTTCCTTTGTGAACTTTGCTGCTTCTCTGTGGAACTTAGGAAGTTATGTTCAAAACGGTTTTTGCAGGTCTGCCCCATTATAGAGTCACAGTGTTGCCTGCTTCCTTCCTGTTCAAATTTCCAAAGCTGTTCAAGACCCTCATTTCAGGGTGGGGAAGGAGGTACTTTGCTTTCTCCTTAAGATCCCCTAACTTCTTTCTGGCACAGATTCAGAAAAATGTTTTTTCTGACTGTCCTAAGAAATAAGTGATCTGGGTCCTTCCCAGTGACAGAAATAAAGTTAATTTTTGTACAGAGGATCAGGGACCCGTCTTCAGGATAAATCAGATTATATGTCTGTGAACCTCTGAAAACTCATCAGTCAGCTGACCACAGATAGGAGTAATTATCACCATGTTTTATTGGGCAACTACTATGATCCAAGAAGTTAATCTTGACTAACCTATGAGTCGTACTATTATCTGCCTGTTTGAAATGAGGAAACTAAAGTTCAAGGTCACAGAGCCAGTAAATGATGAAGTCAAGACTCATACCAGGCCTGCCTGACTCCAGAGACCTGCAAATCCATCTTCTGAGCAGCCCAAACCAATGTTCTTGGAAGAGCTTTTCTAGTCCCCACAGAGAGAAGCCCCTTACACTTTCCCTCTGAGCCTACCGACTCTTGAGTTTGCATTTCTGTTTCATGAGCTCATGCACCCTAAGACCACGGTAAATTAGGAGGTGGGAATGCAGATACCCCAGTAGCGGTGAGAAATGACAGCTGCCAGGGAGGAAACAACAGGACACCTCTGCAAAAGCAACGCAGGGACTCGAGAAACAAGGAGGTCCACAGCTGCAGCCCCTGCTGCGCCTCACAGCCATGGGTATTTGTTGTTCCTGGTTCACCCAAAAAAAGGTAACATTAGGTCCCACATCTTCAAGTTAAAAGAGGCTGCCGGCTTCCCATTTGACAGGCATGCACTGGCTGTGTGCCTGTCACCGTACTTAAACTATCTGCATCCTCACAGAGTTGCAGATAGGGAAACTGAGATATACAGAATTAAGGGCATTGGACCCAAGCCATAAAACGAGCAAGTGGAGCAGGCAGAATTCAAACCCAGTTCAGCCGCCCCTAAGCCAACACTCACTTCACTGTAGCCACTCCAGCTCCCTAGAAGAAAGTCATACATGATGTATGCTGGTGACATTTCCATCGGAAAAAAAATTTAAATAAATGTCACTGCCCAGAGGGGCAATGCCTGGTGTCTGGAAAAGTCTGGCTGCTTTTCTTCTAAAGGCTCTAGATCACTGAGGGTGGGTAGACATTCGGTTTCTGGAATTATTTTCAGACTGTTGCTTGGGCATTTGCCAAGAAGGGAAGAGACTAATCGGTGCCAGCAAAGCTTTCTGGACAGCTGCAGTGACAGCAGTGGAATATCACAGTAGACTTCAGTTACCTTAACCCTTTGTCACCTTGAACGCTGGGCACTGGAGTGCCACTATGGGAGTCAGTTGAGCATAAAGTCATTCAAGTATTTACAGAGGAGGAATTGAGCTAAGCAATGAGGATACAGCAGGAAACAAGAGAGACACACACCTGTCCTCTTGAGGCTTATCGTCCAGTGAGTATGTGTGTGAATGGGGCAGAGAGACGGGCATTAAGCAAGTAAGGAAACAGAATAATGAGACCTGCCAAGATAATACAAAGCCAGTAGGGACAGTGACTGTATTGATTGAGAGAAGGAGTAGACGGGCTGGAGAGATCAGCACGACCCAGGCCAGTGGACCAGTGTGGAGTCCTGTAGGCAGCGGGAAGCAGGAGCCTTGAGAAAACACAGTTACTCTGTGACCCCAGGACAGTAAGCGCTCTCTGGATGCATTGGGTCAAGGATGGATGGAGTCGTGTTCTGTAGTTGATAGTTCCTTTAATTCCATCGTAGCATCTGATCATCACTTACCCAGTGAGTAAGCTGCACGGGAAGTACCATCTCCGTTTCAGAGAAGCTGAAGTCTAAGATATTAAGTGATGGGTCCAAGGTCACGGACCTAGCTTCCTGCCTCTGCGTTCATTGCTCCGCCAGGAAGTTCTGAGTTCTCCATGCCTGGGATGGCAAGTGATGACTGGGCGACCTTCTGGTGGGGACGCTGTGGCGTGGACCTCCACCAGCTAGGGGATGAGGGGTAGACAAGACAATTCTGTTTGTGTGTGTGTAAGCTGTAACTTGGGAAGCCCAGCAAGACTGAGTGGAGAGTCTTCCTGTTCTCAAACAGACTCGTACCTGAGCCTCAGCCTCTGGGCCACACCCAGATAGGCTCTTCTTCCTCCTTCTGCCAGTGATGCTTTGACACTGGTTGAGCCAAACTCCAGCCCTGACTCTGCTGATTGCTGCCTCTTTGGAGCCCGGGGCTCTGACTCTGTCTGGTAGGACGGAGCGTGTAGGGAGTGAGGGGCGGGGGATGGGAGGATTACTGCGCGGGGCTCCCGCACCCTCATTCCTCCAGCCAAACCACCTTGGCAGCCTGGCCTATTTTTCTAATACTCCGCAATGGAGATTTATTGCTTTTGCATTGCCTTCCCCAGGCCTTCAAAGATTTATTGGTTTTTAAGTGACAGAATCCCAGAATTGCTTAAAGGATCAATCAAATAGTGACTAGAATCTAATATTCAGCTCCAACTCGCACACACCGAGCCTTCTTCCCCCACGCCCCACCTTGTGATGCTGATGTATCTGTAGTAACCTTCATAAGAAAGTAACTTGGCCGTGAATTAATCACCCATAATGCAGTCCCTGAAGGGAGGCCCAGGGCAGAGCCCCAGGTTCTATAGCAGACCCTCCTCTGCATCTCCAGCTGGCTTCCTTGGAGATGTCCTCCCCACCCAACCCCCACTCTCTGCTTCCCATCCGGTCAGTCACTGGAAGCTTGGGGATTAGCTCCTTCTTCTCCCTCTGCCACTTTCCACCCTGCTGTCCTGACCTGCCAGCACGGCTTTCTGGTCTGCCTGTCCTAAGTTCCTCTTCCTTCAGTCCATCACCTGCCGAGCTGCTGGACTGGTCCCTTGGAAGCACAAATTGGATCAAGTTAACTTTCCTGCTTAAAATTCTTAAATGGGTCACTGGCTTCCTACTGCATTAAGTTCAGGCTTCTTAGCATGGAATTCAGGGCCCATCTGAATCTGGTTCTAACCTTCATTTTTAGTTCTATTTCCTTTTCGTCTGTCCCTTTAGCAGGTTTTACTCAACAGTGCTGTGTACGCGTCCTTCATCGTTGTTTTGTGAGCTTTTAATTGGGGTATACATTTGTTTGTAAGTTTTCTTTAGTTTTGTTTCTTGTATGCCCCTCACTAGACTGTGAGCTCCTGGAAACTGGAGGTTTGACATTAACAGATCCCGCTCCCTGGGACAGGGTCTGGCTTTTGTAGATAAGTCCAAAAAACAAAAATCAAAAAACCTGGAAAAAAAAAAACCAACTAAGTAAGTAAGAAATTGGGTGGTACCTGGTAGATGCAGGTTACTGGGACAGTAAAGATGCACTTCACAGGCCCTGCCTTACCTGCCTCCTTGTCTGTGAGAGCGCAGTCCAATAGAACTGCCTGCACCTATATCTGCTGTCTGATAGAGTCACCACTAACCACACGTGGCTATTAAGCGCTTGAAATAGGACTAGTGCAACTGAGGAACTGATTTTTAAAATTTTTATTTTAATTAATTTAAGTATAAAAAGTCAACATATGCTAGTGTCTACCCTTTGGATGTGCAGGTCTATAGGTAAGATGAACAGAAAAAGAAAAAGTATGGATGAAGTTGTATAACAAAGGGAGTCCAACTCGAGGATGGAAGATGCCTTAGAGGACTGGGGCAGGGAGGGTGGGGGGGACTCGAGGGGCGGGAGTCAGGGAAGGGAGGGAATACGGGGATATGTGTGTAGAAACGGATGATTGAACCTGGTGTACCCCCCAAAAAAAAAAAAAAAAAAAAGTATGGATGAGCCTGTGTACTTGGTGGGAGGTTTCTATGAGATTCCAGTGCGGAGACAGCCATCATTAGCCCGGTGGGCTCAGGTGCGAGGAGGGCTTCCTGGAGGCAGTTTTGCCTGAGACCTGCCAGATAGTGGGGGAGTTTGGCCCAGGAGGAAGCAGCATGTGCAGGAGCTGAGGTGGAGCAGGTACGTGTTGTGTTCCGGGAACAGTGGGCTGGGGCACAGAGATGAGGAGAGAGGCACAGAAGCAGGCAGCAGTCAGGTAAAGGTCTTCACTTGGTGTTTGGACTTTGTCCCAAAGGGTGTGGGGAACATTGGTAGGAAGAGACCCAATTTTGTGTGCTTCTCTAAGCAGTCAAGCCCCTGTCTGTGCCATTCTCTCTGCCGACTACAGCATCCTCCACCTCTCCAACATTCAGGTCAAATCTGCCGCATCCAGGACTGTCTCCCATCCTGCAGCAGGATGCACCAGCTCTGCCTTGGGCTCCCACACTGCCCTGTCCCCTCCTCTCTTGGGGACTTGTGCTTTCACTCTCTACCAGCCTGTGACCTCTTTGGAGGCAGGAACTGAGTCCCACAGACCTAAGGTCTCTCATGCTCTTCCTGCCACAGCTGACTTCCCAGTTTGATACACTGGTACAGCAAAAGCTCCTAGAATCAGATCCCCTTATGCAATTGACTTATTTAATAGCTTTGGGTCAGGTTCTTAATTTCTCTGAACCTCAAGCTGCTTGTTGGTAAAGTGGGAATGCCCGTGTCACAGATTGTTTTAAAGGTCAAATAAGCTAAAATGTGTCAAGTGCCATTGGTAGTTGTTCAGTTTGCTCCTGGGGTTGGCCAGACTGTTGAGACAAGGGGTGGCCACCTGCCCTGGGTAGGCCTGGCAGCGCTATTCTCTGAGCCCTGCTGCAGCTCATGTGTGTTTGCTTTAGCACCAGGTAAGAGTCACTGCAAGATTGTGCTGGTATGCATGTGACATGTCAGGGAAGGTGCAGTTGTCTCCAGGAGTGTCACAGAATGCTCAGAACAATTCTCAAAAATGAATTCTCAGATTTGAGCACCTTTCAGAAACACCAAATCAAGCAGACAGGGCTAGGAGGTCTCAACTGCTGAAGGGCCAATAAAACAAGGGCTAAGAGCAGTGCCCTTAACTTGGAGATGATGCTGGGTGTTGTGAAATCAAAGCGAACAGATCCAGAGCCCATTAGGAGGGGGCGTGGATACTCCCATGAGCTCCCTGAACTAAGACCTATAAATACTGGGACTGGAGTGGGTGCACGGAGTCAGAACCAAGCAGGAGAGATGAGACCAGATCCTAGGAGATGAGTCATGTTCATCTGTTCACTCACTGATTTGTTTATCAATTCATTAACTAATTCAGTCAATAAATATCTACTTTGAATTTCAGCAAACAACCACATGCCAGCCACTTTGCTGAGCACTGGGGACCCAGAAATGAGCAAAACAGGTCCACACGCTGCTGACATCCTAGTGGCAGATACAGCTCTAAACTAACAGTGCCACAGAGACTCATGACAGACTGTTATCAGCTGTAGATGATTCTTATGGGGTGCATGTCACCTCACCATCCCACCTCTGATTGCAGCTGTGCTTGAGCTGGAGAGTTCCGTGCAAAGTTACAGGATCCCACCTCTAGCACCAACACCAGCATCCATCCTTTTTTTTCTCCTTGGCTTTTTGCCCCAATTCTTTCTCCAGAGCCCCATGGATCTGGCTTAGTCTGAGCAAGCAGGTACAGCTCAGGAATGCAAATAATTTAATGCTACAGGGGAACTCTCAGCCAGTGCGGAATGGGAATCCAGGCATCAGAGCCTTGCCTCCCACCCTTGAAAAGGACCATTCTGAGGTGCAAGCCACATGGTCCCTCACACATCCCCAGTAGGACTGAGCCCCAGTTTCCCACAATGGGAGCCAGCTCGACAAGGCACACTGTTAGTTTATCTACCTTCTGTGTCTTACTTTTTCCTATAAGAGCAGGATCAGCCCCACATGGGGGAGTCAAGAGATAAAGTGAGAGAAACTGAAAGGAGGCCAGTAGGACAGCAGTGGGGAGAAAATGCAAGAGAGGATGGCACGTGATGAGATTGGATGTGAAAGGGCCAGGTAACCCAGGGCTGTGTTATTACTGTAGCAAGGAGTTCTATACTAAAAGCAATGAGGCATCAGAAAAAGGATTTTAAGCAAGTGAACACTATGATCCATCTTACTTTCTAAAAAGGTCTTTCTGACATCATTGTGGAGTTCATATCAGAGAGGACAAGAATTCATAAAGACCAATTGGGACCAGTTATAGTTGTCCCGATGAGAAATGAAGGTGATGGAGAAAAGTAGATGAGGAGGTAACATGGGTGAGCTTTGGTGATGAGTCCTCTGTGAGAAGGGGGTGGGTGTGAAGGAAAAGACATGGTCCAGGGTGGCTCCCAGGTTTCTGGATTGGTTAATGGAATGGATCATGGTGCTGTTTCCTGAGCCAACACTGAAGGAGGGAAAAGTCTATGAGGATGCTTTATCTAGGAGAGGCCAATGGTGGTAAAGGTGGTATGGGACCTGAATGGCAGAGTCAGGAACCAACTGGGCAAGGACAGGCTGGGACCTGCAGGTCTAAGTGAGCCCTGGGGACCTCTGGGGGACCTCCTCCAAGGTCAGCTAGGACTTGTGGCTCGCTTTCCTGGGCCACTTGAGACATACTGCACAGAGGGTGCACCTCTAGCTTGGAGGGCCAGGAGTATGACACAATGAATACTAGGAGACAGTGTGACCTGGTGAATAGCTTCTAAAGTCATTGCAAGGTCTCTTCACTGCCCGATGAGAATCCATGATCTGGCTGCATTTGACAGGTACAGCTAGTTAAGACTAGAGATTCTGAAATACAGAGTGATTCGCTGCAGTATGAACTGGAGATCCGGCCAGCTTTTAAAGAAAGAAGAAACTTTATTGGGAAGTAAAGGAAACAATTGCCAAATTTCCTTCAGGATTCCTTTAATAACTGTGAAGCCCAGAGTGAGATCACGTGAAGCAACCACAGTAAGGTTTTGCTGGTCCATGGAGATGCAATGAGCAAAATTGGCATCATTACCATCTGACTCTCAGATATCAGCATGTGATGGTGTCCTGTTAGGGTAGGGGAAATGAAAATTCAGAGGATTTATTAACACAGGGCAGCCTGAGGAGTTCATGAGTCCCTGTCCATGTTGGTAGAGATGAGAAACTGCAATTACATTTAGATGCTCTTTCTTTAAACATCATTTGTTTCACTTAGTTCCCCAGCTCTCTGGGCCACCTCTGCCTCTGCCGGGGTCTGGAGACGAGGAGTACTATGATGTGGGGGCATGGGAAAGAGGCACTCCCCCCATAAATTGTGAGATTTCCATAAACTGTGAGATTTAGCTCTGCAAGTAATACCACTGGTGGCCAAGTCTCACAGCCTGCTGGGATTTCATCACACCAGACTGAGAAAGAGGAGGAGTCACGGAGAAGGAGCAGATATGTTTTTCCAGATATAAGGAAAAATGGGATGCACGCTACTGCAGAGCTATTCCCAATGGGGCGGTCCCACACTCTAAATATGGTGGCTGATGGGACATGTGATTAAAGAGACTTGTAACTACTACCAGTGAAACCACCACGGGGACTCCGAGTGTGGCACAGAGCTGCACTCAGATCATCCAGGAAAACAAAAGAGAAGAAGGGTGACACCGAAATAGTTTAGGCAGGTTTGCATTCACTTCAGCACATCCTAATTGCGTTGCAGGTCTTCTTGGATCAGCCCCCCGAATGACCCAGCTTACCAAGAATTGGTTCTGGTGTTAAAGGATCCTGGATCATATTCCTTAGGCTCAAACCAAGGAGGAAAAACAGGTGTTTCCGGAGGAATATTTTAAACGGAGCAGGAACAGTTGCTGGAACGTGAAGAACGAAGAAGTGTTCTATTTTGGACCATCTGCCATCTGGAGAGATGGAGACAGAGACTGCTGCTGGCGTGAAGGAGAGGAGGGTGCGGTTGTCATGTTTGCCTCCTACCATAGGGACTATTTAAATTCCCAAAACCTGTGGTGCTGGAGAAGCATCAGAGCAGGGGTTTGGATTTGAGAATCATTAACTTCCAGGTGGTATTTAAGGGATGGGAGGACTGGATGAGCTTATCCATGGAGAGTGTAGATGATAAGAGATGAGGAGCGAGACAGCGCTCTGTGAAACTCTATTGAGAAACCACACAGGAGATGGAGAAGGAGTGGCCAAAGAGGTAGAAGAAAAACCAGGGCAGAGTTAAAACATGAAAGCCAAAGGAAGAATAATTTAAAGAAAACAGATGGTTGACATGTTGTGATTTGGTTTCCTCTGAGAGCTCCAAGCAGCTCTTACAGTAGAAGACACATAACCCAGGACCATTGGAAAAGGAAGATGATAACATCAACAAAAGTGCTTAAAAATGGACCATATGATCCAGGGTTGATTAAAAATGCCTATGAAAGTAGATGTGTGGGCTTCCCTGGTGGCGCAGTGATTAAGAATCTGCCTGCCAATGCAGGGGACATGGGTTTGATCCCTGGGCCAGGAAGATCCCACACGCCACGGAGCAACTAAACCTGTGCACCACAACTACTGAGCCTTCGAGCCACAACTTCTGAGCCCATGCACCGCAACTATTGAAGCCCGCGTGCCTAGAGACTGTGCTCTGCAACAAGAGAAGCCACCACAGTGAGAAACCCACACACCACAATGAAGAGTGGCCCCTGCTCGCCACAACTAGAGAAAGCCCACGTGCAGCAATGAAGACCCAATGCAGCCAAAAATTAAATAAATAAATAAATAAATAAATAAAATCTTTTAAAAAAAGAAAAGAAAGTAGATGTGCACACGATGGAGATATTGAGGACCAGGCAACCTCAATGCTGTTGAAAAACTGTGCAGAGGGTCCAAAGCTGGGAGAGGCTGGAAGACAAGAAGTGATACTGAGAGAACAGGATGACTGAAGGTTCAGTAATGGAGCCCTGCTATGGTATAACATGACTCTGGGTGTGACTGTGTTGGCAGTGATGGGAGACAGATGGTGATGGATTCAGGGTGAAGCCAAGTATTTTAAAGGGCAAAGAGGCCAGGCTATGGATGGAAGGACTGTCTAAGTAGATGTAGTTCTTGTAACACTAACCCTCCCACCCTGAGGAACTGACGAGACCCTTCACAAGAGCAACAGGGACTCAGTGTGATGGCTTCTCCTGGGTCTCACTTTTTCTCCCACTTGTTTTCTGCTGACCTTCATTTCTCACACTGTTCTGGGCCCTGTGACAGTTTGCATCACTGCTTTGTCTCAGATCTTGCACAGCTGATAACCGATGGCTCTCAGTTCCTCTATCTGCAATCACCCAAGGTCAGACTTTCAAGGTGGCCTCCATCAGGTGCATTTCTATAGCCCGATCTCTTGATGTTCTTCTGAGCTAGTGTGCGGATCTGTGCCATGTCAGTAGCATCCGAGGAAGTTTCCTCTCATCCAAAACGCATTCTGCACAGTGCTGATGCTGGCTCCTGCTGCCTGCAGCTGCTCAGACTTGCCTCCCCTCAGCAGCAGTGAGAGAGGTGATCCTGAAAGCCTGGCTTTTTAATAGGACTAGAACTACTTAAAGGTTAGAGTCCCCACCATTAAGCAGAAGAAATTTGTATTCTTCTTTCACAATACAACCCATCCTTTTCTTGCCTGGCTACAGCTGCTTGGGATTTGCTGTTTAACTAGTGCATTTCCACATGGGTGTAGGCTCACTAAGCAATTTATAAAGGTTATAAACGTATAAAGTAAATATTCATAGCCAGGGCAGAGGGTAGCAGTCCCAGTAGCATAAAGAGGAGTTGAAGGCAAGACTTAAGACCTATACAGTCCAATACTGTAGCCACAGCTAATGAGGCTATTTAAATTTAAATTAATTAGAATTAAACAAAATTAAACCTTTAGTTCATAACTTTAGTTGCACTATCCACATTTCAAGTCCTCAGTAGCCAGATGTGGCTAGGGGTTACCCTATTGAACAGAATTTACACGATCAAAGAAAATTCTATTTGACTGCATTGCTGTAAATTCTGGGAGGGCTGGTAAAAAGAGGTCAGGGCCCATGTTTGGCTTCAAACAGGCCTAGTATATTAATGTAGGCATTCGAGGCCATTGGTAAAGGCCAGGAACCTTGTCGTGAGAAATAAGAAATATAATGGGGGCTGAGAAGGCAGAAAATACGTAAGTCTCACCAAAAGCCAGAGGGGACCTTTGACTGGGCTAACTTGCTGCTGAGACCTTGACCCACTGAACTGGACTTCCCAAATTCCATCGCATCACCCTTGCCTGGGGATAAAGTCTGGGAAGTGGTTTAACCCCAGAGTTTTCAAACGTTATCAACTATCAGAATCACCAAGAGAGGCAGTAAATATGCAGATCCCTGCCCATCCCTGGGGGTGATGAAATTGGGCCTGAGAATCTGCATTTTGAACAAGGTCTCAGATGATGATGATCCTACGGGTCTTGAACCACAACTTGAGCACCACTGAGTTAGCGTACAGGTGGCCTCGGGTTTAGAGAAAAGAGCCTGTATAAGAAACCGAGTATTTTCTTCTATGGTGCCAGTTTTTGTTCCTTCTCACGATATGGGGAAGCGGTTGTTTTGCATTTTACTGTAGAGTTGCCCCTGTGGGTTTTACAGCTTTTGGAACTCTTATGTCTCTTCTGGTGTATGTTTCAGCATGAAGATCATCAGTTTCAGCATATAAGAGCTGAACGAGGATTTCTGCCTGCTTATTTCTCTATCTCTGTCCACATGGGGGCTAAAAACACACCTCTGTTTTCTTATGGTGACGACAGTGACTGGTGTCTGAAATACATGCTGTGTTGTTGCATGCTGATAGCATATCTGAATATATCACTTCTGTGCAGATATTGGGGCTTAGGGAGAAGATGGATGCTGGGTGAGACTAAACGTCAGTATCTGAACAAATCTGTATTCTTTCATGGAAGGCTAGAGCAGCCTGGGAGAAACAAATCCATTTCCAACGTTCACTCTATAAAAAGTTCCATATTTTCTTAGATCAGACAAAATATATTGAGTGCCAAAATGCTGCAGCAGTATGGGTGCGTCACTCAGCTGGGTTGGAATCGGTATGCATTGTCCCCCCGGGCCAGTTTTGATTATGTTCTTTTTTTCTTTTATTGCAGTCAGCAAATCTGAATTTGCTATTGTGGGGAGAGCAGGAAGAAGCGAAAAAAAAAATGAAGGTTTTTAACCTTCAGAAAGTTCAAAGGTTCAGTCTGAATAAGCACAAAAACTTTTGAGAGTGCCTCTGAATGCCTTGAATTTGCAGAACTGCTCAGAATCCCAAGAGAACTACCTTGCGCGTAGGATTCAGGCCCCACTTTGTAGCTAAAAGGCAGGGCTGAGGTTGTGAGAGAGGCGCAGAGTTAGGGAAAGTGGGAAGAGGAATCAATGGAGAAAAAAAGAAGCTTGGTCCCCATCCAGGCTAAGTTTCAGCCTATTGTTCAGTTTCTTCAATTCAAAGCCATCTGCTTCCCACGGCTCTCAGATAACGTCTCCCCTGCCAGGACACCCTGTTCCTGCTTAATTGAAATTAGTTTCCAAGAATAGTTGTCTAAAGCAGTTTCCAATGGTGGGGATGTTTTGAAAGTCACAATAGAAGTCGAAGCTTTGGGATGCAGATGTCTACACATGAGCCAGATGTTCAAAGGGCATCACACGGTCTGCAACAACCTTCATATTTCCAAAGCCAGGAGTTCTCTCATTGGCCTCTGTGACTCACAAATGACTCCTTTGAAACTGTCACCATCTCTCCATCTGGGACCTGTAATACCACAAGTGTGAAGGGAAACAATCACTTCCATTCAGGTTTAGAGCAATGTGTTTCCCAGGCTTAATTATACCACAGGTATATAAATTACAGAAACATGTTAATGCTCCCATGATTAAAATTATAGAGTGCCTAATTGAAAAAACATAAACTGAATTGAAGAATTCCTAATTATAGTTTGCTTTGAGGTGTTAATTTCCTCCATAACGAATGCGTAATTTCTTGGAACCTAAACAGGTAGCCTCTTGCATCAGCACGTAGGCTGCAGACAGATGGAATAGGGTTGTAATCTTTCAGTTCAGAAAGTTGGACAAGGGAAGCTTGATTCAGGGGAGAACCTTGAAAGGGAGCTTGGGAAGGAGGTAGAACTGGTGAAGTCAACAAATCAAGGTCCACCTAGTGGGCATTGGGACCAAGGACAGATGAGCAGCCCTTGGAAAACTTTTTCCACCTGCTTTTCTCTTCCCTCTCCAAACTCTCAACATTTATCCCAGTTAGTTTTAGTAATTTTTGTGCCCGTAAGACAGTGGTTCTCAAAATGTGGTCCTGGACCAAAGGTATTATCTAGGAATTTGTTAGAAATGCCAATACTCAGGCCCCGTCCCCTGATCTGCTGAATCAGAAACTCTGGGGATGGAGCCCAGCTGGCTGTGTTTTAACAAGGTCTCCAGAACATTCTGAGACATGGGAGTTTGAGAAGCACAATTCTGAGGAGTGGGTCCCAGATAACCAAGGTCGCATCCAGCTGAGCTTTCTTGAGCTCCTTTTCTCATCATATCCTGTGATTGGTGACTTCCCAAACATCATTTCATTTTATACTCCCAACATCACACTGAAGTAGAAAAAAAAAGACGCTCTCCCTTTCTCAGGTGAGAAAATTGAGATCCAGAGAAGTTGGCTTGCCCAGCTCATATTATGTTGGAGAGCTGTAGGCCTCGTCTGTAAGCTCTGATGGACACTCAGATGTATCACGTTGTCCGTTTTTTTTTTTTTCATTGTTGTTACATAGTTTTCATCAATATCTTTACTGATCAATGGGTTTTCTAAGCCTTTTAGAGGCAGAGGCTGAGCCACTGATGCCACGACTTAGCTAATGTTGAGTCTGATTGTAGGATGAGGAAGGGGGCTCCTAAGTATTTGTAATAACTGTTGCTAATGGCACAGATTATTAGTATGCATTGTTCCTGAGTAGTGATGTGAATTCTAAGTATAAAAGGTCACAGCTCAGAGATGCTCCTTGGTTTTTGGAAGGAACTCCCCTTGCATAGTAACCCAAGCAGCTGTGAGCCCCCATTAGAGACTTTGGGGACCAGGTGAAGTAAGACACAAACTCTCTCCATCTCCTCTGTCCAGACATCTTGGTTTTGTCAGGTTTCTGTTTTCTAGTCTAAACATATCAGGAACTTTGTGTGTATGCGTGTGTGTGTGTGTGTGTGTGTGTGTGTGTGTGTATTTGCGTGTGGTAGATTTTAGCCAGCCCATAGCCATCTGAAACAATGAACTTACATTCGTGGTTTATAGCACTCTATCAGGTTTTTGTGCAATTCTTAGCCATTCCCATATGGTTGAAAATTTGGGTCATTTCCAGTTATTTGTTATTATAAATAACCCAGCAATAAATATATTTATTTGTGCTTTTCTTTTGGTATTGTATCTTTAAATAGGAAAAAATCCCCAGGAGTGGAATTACGGAAATGAATAAAATGGAACTAAAATGCATTGAGTGCCTTACACTTATATGCCAGGCACTGACAGCCAATTCATATATATTAACCTTTTTCATTCTTTAATTAAAAAACCTCAAAGTAACCAGCACACATATTTGGGAAATCAAATAGTCAAACCGTTTTCTGCTCCACATTTTTCAGCCCCCTAGTCCTGTGCCCCATCGGCAACTGCATTTTGATTCTTTGCCATTTCTTCTGGGAATTGGCAATGTCACTACATAATGTGCTATTCTAAAGTTATTGATTACAGACATTATCTATTTACTTCCCGCTATTATAGATGAGAATTTGGCTGTCTTGAATTATCCAGCTTCCCAATGTGGTTATACCACTAGTTTTAGTTAAATAAATACACAATAGCTAATTTTATAATTCTAAAAGCAGGCTACTTCGGTGCCAAGTGATATACTATTTCTATTGTAGTATTGTATAATTAACTTCAAGCTTACTATGTACTAGACACTATTTTAAGTCCTTTACCTATATTAACTCAGTTAATCCTCATCAAAACTCTATGAGGTAACAACAAATAGTATCCCTGTTTTAAGAGGGGAAACTGAAGCACTGAAAGGTTAAGTAACTTCCCAAGATCATGCAGCTAATAAGTTGCTAATCTGGGATTTGAACATGACAGTCTGGCTCCAAAGCCTGACTCTTAACCACTGTGCTACACTTCCTCTCATTACTCTTCCTATTTTGTGCAGTGTGTTCTTTGAAATCATCATAGAATGTGTCAGTATTTGATTGTATGCAGGCAATATCTTTATTATACCATTAATACATTTTCTTCCAACAGAGCTCTACCGTTTCAGATTTACTATTAAATACTCTTTTTTTCTTCTTTGATTTTCTTGTTTTTGTTTTTGTTTTTTTGCTTTTTGGTCATTTTGTTCTATTTTCTAGAAAAATATCAACCTTGTCTAGCATTTGTTTAAAATTTCAGCAGTCATGATTTTTCCTTTTAAGAGCTATTTACTGTTGTCTGATTTTATTTTTCTCACAGCATCACTTCTTGTTTACAGAAGTAATCATTTCTTTTCTGAGGATAATGTTTTGATTTGAAGGGTGATAAAGGCTTTGCTGACTCTTATATTATCTCTGTTTCCTCTGGAGTCATTTTTTCCTCACTTGAATTGATTACTCTCTTTCATGTTGGGGCATTTCTCATCTAACTGATGAGCCTTGGTAATCAATATTTAAAAGCAAGGTATTGTAAAAGTTGAATGGAAGTGCTGTTTGCAGAGGGGGAGGGGGTGAAGGCATTCAAACTCTCCAAAGATGAAACCTCCTATCTCCTGCCTGAGGGGTAGGGGGTAGATATGTAGATGCCCATGTTCCAGGGTTTGATGGTTTCATGTATAGACTTTTGATCAAAACCCTGTTTTCAGCCCCACATTTCACTTTCACATCCTCCATATTTTATTGCTGCAAGAGCAGAGTCTTGCTTGAGAGCCATTGGGCAAATCAACTCTATTTTTATTCACATCTCTTTATAATTTGGGTTTCTTTATCCTGACCACAGAAGAGTGGTAAGATACCACTCTTCCGACCATTTTCAGTCTTCCAGAATTTTGTTGAAACCTCTCATCCACTAACGGCCCCTCTTCTGTTCTTTTCTTCCTTGAGATTTTTATGCTTTTTCATCTTTTACCACCATGTTAGTGGGATCACAGGAGAGAGAGGAGGTAAATGGAGTGCAATAAATGTTCCACTTTAACTAGACGTTCACTTACACTATTATCTAATCCAGTTCTCACAATAATCATTTATGGGACATTATTATTGTCTTCAGATTTCCAATATTATTTAAATATTTAAAGGAAGGTCATACAACTAGGACGATTCAGAGCCAAAATTCAGATTTGATGCAGATTTTTAGAATCTGTGCTCTTTCTACTTCCAGGTCATAAAAGTGTTTATGAGTCTTGAAAGCCATTGCCAAATTATTTCCCCAATTTGATGAATCAATTTACAGTGCTGCTGGAATTATATAATCCTACCAGTTCTACCATAACTTTATGGAGATGGCATAGTATAATTTATATTTACTTTGATAATTTAATGGGTTTTAAATGGGAACATATTATCATTTTGATTTGAATTTCTCAGTGTACTGCAAGGTATAATTTTTTCCCATGTTTTATACTGTTGACTTTTCTGTGAGTTATCTTTTTAACATTCTTTTCCTGTTTACCTATAGCAGTGGCAGTGGTTCTTGATCAGAGTTAATTTGCCCCCAGAGGCAATGTCCAGAAATACCTTTGGTTGTTACATCTTGGGACTAGGGGCTGCTACTGGCATCTAGTTAGTGAGTAGAGACCAGGGGTCCTGCTAATAAACACCCTACAATGTACAGGACAGCCCCCCACAACAAAGATCATCCAGCTAAAATTCTAATAGTGCCAAGACTGAGAAAACCTTGAGGATCTTGATAGTGCTTATATTTTTTATTTTTTGTAGTATATGATTAGATCAGAGATTCTCAATATTTTTGGCCTCAAGACCCCTTTACATTGTTAAAAAATAATGAAGATCCCAAAGAGCTTTTGTTCCTGTGGGTTTTGTCTATCAATATCAAGATGCTCTATTAGAAATTAAACCCACATTTTAAACATACTGTAATTTTAAAAAATAATAGTAAACTCATTCCATATTAAATAAACAATGTGTTTACATTTTTTAAAACAATCAAGTTAGGGAGATGAGGTGCGTGGTTTCACATTTTTGAAAATATTTTTAATATTTTTAAGGGCATATTGTAGAAGAAAACTGAATTCTCATATCAGTTATGTATCAATTTATGTTGCCTATTGAAGCGATATTTTATCCTTGACTTTATCCTTCCTTGATATTTTGTCCTTATTTTGTAACATTATGCATTGGTCATTTGAAAAAATTCACTGAATTATTAAAATCTTCCACATGTTGACATATTTCATTATACAACATCAAAGTATTAGGTTTGCTAACATCACCACTGAATATCATCAGTAAAGTTTTTAAGTATTGGGAACCTGTCAAGTTCACAGTGACAGATAAGTTTTCCCAATTATAATTTGCACCTGAAGCTCAGTTATGAACAAATACCATGTTTCCCTTAAAGTGACAGATATACTGCATTTCTTCAGGAGATGTTTGTCACATATCCAAATGTGAATAACCACAATTTGTTAGCCATTCTTTCAAGAAAAAAAAAAAAAAAAAAAAAAAGGTGCTTCATTAGACAGTGGCTAGTTTAGCATGTAACTCAAGCAATCACAGAAGTGTTTTTCCTTAAGAAACCATAGTATTTCAGTAAGCAGATAACATGATTTAGACTTACTTCCTATTGTGTCACATGAGTATTAAAAAGCCATGTACTCAAGGGTTGAAATTAACACTTTTTTACTGCTTCATCCAGAACATTCTTAAGCAAAACTGGCATTTTTGGTTTTTTATAGCAAATTTTGATGTGGTGGTGAAGAATACAATGACAAGTACAGTTGGGTACCACTGCTGGTAAAACCAGCAGTTTTACCCACTATTGCCTTTGCATTCAGTGTAAATATCAACAGAGTGGAAGAGACAAATAAAGTCGTAGTATACTATTAAAATCATTCTGACATTGCAGAGTCACTGAAAGGGTCATAGGGACTTAAGCTTTTGTTATTTGGGTTTTGTCTATTAGTATCAATATGCTCTATTAGAAATTAAAGCTACATTTTAAACATATGGTAATTGAAATAAATCATAGTAAAGGCACTCACGGACCACACTTTGAGAACTGCTAAATTAGATGATTATATTGTATCTGAGGGTCTCTTTGCCTCACGTCACAAATTCAGGGAAGGTCTTCCACAGGAGGGTCTTTGAAAAGTGTTGTATATAAGAATATTCAGTGAGCTTGTACAAAGTTCATATTTCTAAGCCCTACATTGAGAAATTCTTAGTAGGGCTTTGGAATTCATAGGCAGTTCTGTTTGATGGAGACCTGGCACCTACAGTTCTCCACACATAGGTGATTTTCAGCTCCCTGTATTCCTGCAGATAACCTCATCAGTGGGTTACATTTTCCTATAGGAAAAAAATCCTTTAATTGGTGTTATAATTCTTCTATAGCATTTATTTGCCCTATCTGGCACTAATATGGCAGTTATGATTAATTTAATGGTTAATTAATAATCATTCCACTTACCTTTTTAGAGCTTAGAAGGGCTTTTTGAGGATAACTGACTTCAGATGGTCTTATAAAAAAGTGCTCAGAGGATTTTTACCACTTTCCTTTCCTTAAGCAAATGTCTTTGTTGCAAGGAGAGACATCCAAGGCACCCTATTGATTACTCTTTTAAAAACAGCCGCTGTAGCATCTTCCTCTGTAAAAGCAACACTATGGGTTTTAATCGTGAGGTTTGGAGACTGACTCCCTATCGAAGCTAGCCTTGTTCAACTTTATTTTTTTTCTTTGCTCCTTTTACAACATAAAGTGACTTTAGAAAACAACAATGACATTTCAACTGAGAACTTGGCAGGAGGGTAAAGGGGTTGCTTCCCAGGACATCTGAGGGAAAAGGCAGTATTGGGAGGCCTGGGGTGAGGGAAACAGCCTGGCTTTCCAGTGGGGGACATAAAAAGCTTCAGAATGTTTATTAAAAAACAAAACGAAATAAAAGAGGAAGATTTTCAGTTCCCCAAAGTGTTGTTTTTTTTTTCACTTTATGGCTTTTCAAAATTTAATACGTAAATGTATGAACCTGAAATCTTTTAAAGTGAAGATTCTGATTCAGTAGATCTGGCATGGGGTCTGAGATTCTATGTTTTTAACACATTCCTAAGGGATGAGGATGCTGCTGGTTCATGGACCAGTGAGTAACAAGGTCTTAACAGCATTCTGCTTCTCCTAGCAGTTGTTGATTGGCACTGTTTGCCCTACACATTACTTAAGCCTAGGAAGCTCTTTTAAAGTTTTTGTTTAAATGAGCCATTAAGATGAGCTAATAGAGCTATTGGTCAGTGGTGATTTTAAATTCTTCTTTATACATTATTGTATCCTTGATTGATTGAAATGGTACTTTGCAACATAAACCTGGAAAATAACACTTCTGAAGTTAGGTAGAGGTAGAGTATATTTATTAAAAATTCCGAAGTCACATTACTCAGCAAAGTAGACATGTACTAGACATGGCTCATGCCATGTCAGCCATGTGCAGAAATCCATTTGTCAATTAAAAATATGATACTACATAAAGTGGATGGACCTAGAGTCTGTCATACAGAGTGAAGTAAGTCAGAAAGACAACAAGTACCGTATGCTAACATATATGTAATCTAAAAAAAATGGTATTGATGAACTCAGTGGCAGAGGAAGAATAAAGATGCAGAGGTAGAGAACAGACTCGAGGACTTGGGGAGGTAGGCAAGGTGAAGCTGGAACAAGGTGAAAGAGTAGTATTGACATTTATATACTACCAAATGTAAAATAGATGGCTAGTGGGACGCAACTGCCTAACACAGGGAGATCAGCTCGATGACTGGTGATGACCTAGAGGGGTGGGATAGGGAGGGTGGGAGGGAGGCTCAAGAGGGAGGGGACTTGGGGATATGAGCATATATGTATAAATACAGCTGATTCGCTTTGTTGTACAGCAGAAACTGGCACAACAGTGTAAAGCTCTTATACTGTAATAAAGATCGAAAAATAAATAAACCTACAGTAAAAAAAAAAAAACATGATACTACAGCTAGTTGTAATATATTACATTAAACGATCATTTTCAAAGTTCTTCCACGTTCCTAATTATCTTTGAACCTCATCACAGTACTAAGGTCGTGAATATAAGTATAACTTTATCATTTCATTTAAAATAAAGTTTAATTTAGATTCGTGACAAAAACAATATAAGCTTATAGAAATTACAGAAAAAAATTAAAAAGGAAAAAGTCATTATGATACATCATAAAATATTAACATTTGGGGTGGGATTTTTTTCCATTTTTCTTTACCAAATTAAAAAATTAAGTTGAACAGAATTTTGATCCTCCCTTACAATGTTGCGTCCTACTTTTGCTACAGATCATAATAGCTATTTTATTATCTTTTTAACATTTTAATGATGTTTATTGAGTACATATTATTTTATTTCTCCAAATTGTTAACAGATCCTCTCCACACTTATTGAGTACTTCTTACAGCACTGCTGACTGGTGATGCTGCCTGTGTGTGTGTGTGTCTGTGTGTGTGTATATCCAACTATATCATTGGTTTGCCTGCATCGTTCCATTAGGTCTTTCAATTGATCACTGTGTCTGCACCACACATTTTAATTATAGCTTTACAAAACATTTTAATATCTGGTTCTCCTAAATGATTCTTGTTGTTCCAACTGTTCTTAGCCATTTTCACCCACTTCTGTTTTCCTGTGAATTTTGAAATCACTTTGTCATGCTCCCTAAATAATCCCCAATGGAATTTAGTTTCAATTGATTTAAAACCCTTACTTAATCTGAAATGGTTACATGAGCATGAGCTTTTCCACAGTGACAGAGGGCAAGCCCTATCCACCCAAGTCTTCACTATTTCTCAGGAAATCTGCATCAATTCCTCCACCTAGATGACATCAAGAGCTACCTTGTTAAAAGTGTTAAAATTGTGGTATTTTCTGCTATCTTTCCACCATTAGGTTTGCTAACTGGGTTTTGCTGGTATTTAGGGAAACCTTGTGTGTGTGTGTGTGTGTGTGTGTGTGTGTGTGTGTGTGTGTGTGTGTGTGTGTTATCCATCTCATTTGCTGAAACCTCTTGCGAATTTCTTTAATTAAATTTCAGTATCTGGTTTACCAGTCTAATGATCACATCATCTGTGAATAATGATAATTTTGAGTCCTCCTTTCCAGTTGTAATAGGTCTTATTTTGGTTTTATGTTTTGTTGCGTTGGGTACAGCTTTTCAGGCAATGTTGCCAAATAATGCTGATAGTTGACCTCTTTGTGTTACCACAGTCTCCAACACTTATCCTCCAGTAAATTTTTCCTATGTGTGACATTAGTGGTAGGTTTGAAATAGGTATTTTTAAGGATCATAATAAAAATATCTCTGTTTCATCTCTTTCATCTTTGTGCCTATTTAAATCGGAAGTGGATGTTAAATTTTATCAAATGCTTTCTTGGCATCTATTCCTACGATCATGTCGGTTTTCTACTTGGACTTATTTATGTATTATTTTCCTGGATTTTTTTATTACTAAGTCTGTCTTGTGTACCTGAGGTAAATGACCTGCTTATGGGGAACCAATTTAGTAGCATATTAGAGGAATCATTTGCAACAATTTGAGATGCTTTCTCCCTTTTTTTTTTTGTCTTATGTAATTGCTTATATAACATGGGAATTATCAGTTGTTGAAAGATTGAAAGAAATCATTGGAAAAGCCATCTGGCTCCAGTGTTGTTTATTCTAATTTTCTTTTTATGGAATGCTTAATTAATTTATTGTCATTCTTTTTTGTTTAATAACAAAGGCTTTTCAGATTCTGAAAACAGGTTTTGTCTTATCCCATAAGTATTAAACATCATTGTTCTCATTGTAATAGTTCTAAAGAGTATGAAATTGTGGTTTTGATTTCCTATTTGATATGAGAGTTACTTCGGAAAGCTCTTATTTTCCCCAGCTGGAAGTTTTTATTTGTTTAGAATTTTGGTTTAATAACATCTGGTTTCATCTCATTATACAGAGATAATGGAGTGTATACCTTTCCATATACAGATTATTTATCTTTGTGAATGCCCCTTGACATTTTGATCCTCCATCCCAAATACAATCACTTAAGTATTAAAATGTTGTTTCCTTCTCTATTATATTTTCTGGGAGTAGCTTTCCTAATTTTTGTTTTATTTTTTATTCATATATTCAGACATTTCAAATGTACACATATACAGCTTTCTTCTTTTCTTTTTTTGTGAGTTCTGTTGTTAAGCTTAAAAAGATTTTTCCTGCTCAAGATTATTTTTTTTTAATTTCAAATCTACAGGCTGTTACAAGAATGGCACAATAAACATCCCTTATCCTTCCCCCAGATTCACCCGTTGTAAACATTTTGTCAGTTTACTTTATGTCTCTTTTCCTGATCTCTGAATGGATACTTGCTAGGTTAGTTGTAATAATCAAGACTCCTTTAAGCCTCTAGTTTGTATATCCTCAGAAAAAGGTCAGTCTTCTTCATATCCACAGTGCAGTCATCACACGCAGGAAATTTAGAATCCAGTATCCAATCAAGAATCACACATTGCATTTGACTGGTATGGCCATCTTGAAATGTTTCAGTAAACAAATTAATATGATGTGGATTTTCATATATGGTGAGGTCTTAAATTTGGTGCTTTTTCTCATAATGATGGAATTTTCCCAACACTGTTTATTGATGAAATTTTCTGTTTTCCTTTGACTTTCATTGCTTTCATTTCTGTATATAAAATTCACACACACACACACCCCTCTTTCATTTTCTTTTAATCATACTCCAGTATCCATGGTTTAATTATTTTTAACTTCATAATATACTCTAATATCTAGTAGTGGTTTTTCACTCACATTCCTTTGTTTAAAAATAAATTCTTGACTATATTTCCTATTTTAAACAAATAAACCAAAGTAATCCCATTGATATTGTTAGAATTTCAAAATTGAGGTCATTTACATCTTCAGGGCTTCAAATTGTCACCTAATTGACCTCCTATTTTATACTGTTTGCTTTTTTCCAAAGCAAAAAAAAAAAAAACATCAATTTGACAAGAATCAACATCTTTACAACACGTGATGCTTTCATCCAGGACTTTAGCATTTCTGTACATTTATTCGTCTTTAGTTCAGCACAATTATTTAACACCCACTCTGCCAAGCCCTGTGCTAGGGACTGAAGATGTTCTTTTATATCACTCAGTAGAGTTTTTTTTCCCTTCCCAAGTCAGGCCTATACATTTCTTATTTGTGTTATCCTTAGCTATTTTTTAAAGGACTCTATTCTAAAAGGGTTTTTCCCTTACCTCTTCTAGCTTGTTTTTCATGGTGTACAGTTTATTTATCTCTATCTTCTATCAAACCACTTTACTGAATTCTTTTATTAATTTTAAAAGTCTTTCACTTGATTCTCTTCGCTGTATTAGGTCACAGTCATATTATCTACAAATGATGATAAATTGCTTTCCTCTCTAAAATGTATATCTCTTCTGTTTTGTCTTATTGCATTGGCCAGAATTATCCCATTTTAGATACAAGTTCTAGAGGTGAAATGACTTGCTCAGCATGTCAGACAGAGCTAGTGAGTGGTAAAGCCAGAACTAAAACCTCGACCTTGCTTTTTCAGCGCAGTAAAGGTCACTAAAATGAGGCCATCTATCTAAATATCAGCTAACTGGCCCCATATCTATACAGGTGCTTTTTCCTGAAGGAGGGTTGACATTTGCAGGGCATACAGCCCTCTCTTTAAATGACTTAACCTCAAGTGCGTGCACACACACACACACACACAGAGTGGGCATGATGATAATGAATGATACAGAGGAAAATTAAGCAGCGAAGTTGTAATAGGGTATAATGTGGTTGGGGTTGCTATTTCATTTTTTTTAGTACATAATTACCTATTTATTTATTTTGCCCACACTGGGTCTTAACTGTGACACGTGTGATCTTCATTGCGATGTGTGTGATCTTTAGTTGCAGCATGTGGACTCTTAGCTGCGGCATGCATGTGGGATCTAATTCCCCAACCAGGGATCGAACCTGGGCCCCCTGCATTGGGAGCGCGGAGTCTTACCCACTGGACCATGAGGGATGTCCCAAGGTTGCTATTTTAAATACAGTGATCATGTAAGACTTCGCCAGCAGAGGTGAAGAAGCAAGCCTTCCAAGGGTTGGGTATATGTGAGGGAAGAGCATTCCAGGCATCAAGGATAGTAAATGTGAAGGCCTTGAGATGGGAACATGCCTATAGGGTATTCAAGGAACAGCAAACAGGCCTCATAACAGAGGGCTCTGGAGGCATTGTAAAGATGCTGCCTTTTACTCTAAGTAAGGTGGGAGCCATAAGAAGGCTTTGAGCACAGGAATGTCATGACCTGAGTCATGTATTTAAAGGGTCACTCCAGCCACTGTTGTAAGATTGTTGAGGGCAAGATTGGAAGCAGGGAGACCAGTTGGGAGGCTATGGCAATAATCCAGTCAAGAGATCATGGGGACTTGTTAGGGTAGTAGCCGTGGAGATGATGGAAGTGGTCAGATTCTGGGTATATATTGAAATTAGAACCACAGGAGTTGCTTATGTACGATATCGTAAATGGGAGAGGACCAATGATTGAGAGAAAATACATGAGGGCCAGGTCTTCTGCATTTTGATTTAAAGTATATCTCCACGCCAGTAACTATATGCTCAGTTAAAGCTGCTTATACTTCTTTTAAATATTTTAGAAGACATGGCACTCCAGCCATCATCAGATGGTTGTCTGGTTTCTTCTTTTAAGGTCTCTTTTGATTTCACCTGATAATAAGTAAAACTTAATTTGAGCTCTTCAATTGAACTGTCATGGCCTCTTTACACAACATATATTTCTTCCTCTAAGTTTCTACTCAAAATCTACTTTTGTTAAATTTATTAAATGCAGCTCAATCACAGGAGAAGAGCCCAAATGGAAAACAAGGCAAATCTTTGTGGTCCAGTTTGATAACACTATAATAATAATGCATGCAGCAGTTGTACTGGCTCCAGCCAACTTTTATAAAAAGCACTTTATTCTGTAGAAAGAACTTCCTAGACACATTACCTCCTTTAACCCTCACACTGTCCTGTAAGCACCCCTCTTCTAAGAATCCTTCGCTGGCCGAGCTCCTCCTGCCCTCCCCATATTGAATTGTACTGAACAGTTAATATCCTGTCTTCCCCATCTCAGTTCTGAGCTCCCAGTGCCCAGGGGCCGTATTACTTTCAAATTTTAACCTGCTACCCTGTAGTCGCACAATAAATATCTGATGAATAAATGAGTAAGTACATGAAAGACAGAGGGGGCAGTAGATCACACAGCTAGTCAGAAGCCAGGGAAAGATACACACGCGCATCCGCTGATGCTAAACTGCAGATGTATTCCTCTCCCCAGTTCCTTGCCTCCTCTAATGGGTATTGTGACTAAGCAAATCGTGAACAAAAACTGGGATTCTCAGAGCCTTGGAGTAACGGGTAGCTAACTAATACATATCACTGTAAATTTCAGTTTCATAGTTCCAAGTGACCTCTAACGTGGGGAATGTAATTGCTAAGTTAGATTCTGTTGGGGATTACAAAGCTCACACTTGTTTCTTAGCCCATCTTGTACAATAACACCAAAGGGTTATCATAGCATTTTTGTATTAAAATGTGTGCATCGTTGAATACTAAAGCATAGACTCTTTGGAAGGGAGAAAGAACATCCAAGATTACTCAGTCCATTTCCCTCATTTCTTTAAGAGCTTTATTGAGGTATAATTTGCATACCATAAAATTCATCCAGTTTTAAGTGTACAATTCAATGATTTTCAGTAAATTTGTAGGGTTGTGCAACCATCGCCACGGTCTCATTTTAGAACGTTTTCATCACACTATAAAATACCCTGTGCCCAAGTGCATTTGATTCCTGTTCACACCTACAGTCCCAGATGAACACTAATATGATTAATGTCTCTATAAATATGCATTTTCTTGACATTTCATGTGAATAAAGTCATACAGTATATGTAGTGTTTTGCATCTGGCTTCTCTCATTTAGCGTAATGTTTTTGACCCTCATCCTTATTGTAAAGTATATATATGAGTAAATTGTTTCTTTTATTGCTGAATAGTATTTCATTATATGGACATTTGTTTGTTTTGATGTTTTGGCTATTATGAATAATACTGCTATTAACATTTTTATACAAGTTTTTATATAGATATCTAAATTCTAGGAATGGAATAGCTGGGTGAATGATAGCTTTATGTTTACCTTTTTAAGGAACTTTCAGACTGTTTTTCAAAGAGACTGCACCATTTGACTTTCCCTCAGCAGTGTATGACAGTGCCGGTTTTCCAGTACCCTTGTCTGTCTTTTTACTGATAGCCATTCTAAGTGGGAGTGGGGGTGGGGTGGGGGTTTCTCACTGTCTTTTTTTTATTGTTGTTGTTGTCTTGGTTTGTTTTATTCTTTGGGGATTTTTCTGTTTTTATTACTTTCATTTTTTTATTCAATTATAGTTGATTTACAATATTATATTAGTTTCAGGTGTACAGCATAGTGGTTCAGTATTTTTACAGATTGTACTCCATTAAAAGTTATTATAAGATAATGGCTATAATTCCTTATGCTATACAATATATCCTTGTTGCTTATCTATTTTATACATAGTAGTTTGTATCTCTTAATCCCATACCCCTAATTTACCCCTCCCCCTTTGCCTCTCCCCTTTGGTAACCACTGGTTTGTTTTCTGTATCTGTGAGTCTGTTTCTGCTTCACATATACATTCATTTGTGTTATATTTTAGAGTCCACATGTAAGTTTGATTCCTTCTTTATATCTTTAGTTGTGGAAAATCTTTTCTGCTGGTCTTCAGGTCATTCTTATAGATACCTATTCTGTAAATAGTTGTAATTTTGGTAAGCCCATGGGAGGAGCTGAGCTTCCAGGGTCTTCTGACTCCATCAATCTTGGCCACACTTCTTAAGGTTGACCATCTTTTCGTGAGTTTATAAATCACTTGTATTTTATCTTTAGTGAAATATCTAGTCAAATTTTTTGCCAATTTTTAAAGTGGATTGTTAGTGTTTTCATTGTGTAGTATTAGGTCATTATGTATGTTAGATGTAAGTCATACCTATAACTTGTAAATAGTTTCTCTCAGTGTGTAGTTTGTCTTTTCATTGGTTTAATAGTGTCTTCTGAAGTCAATTTTTTTAAATGTAATAACATCCAATGTATCTTTTTTCCCTCATTAGTGGATCATGCTTTTGGTGTTGTATCCACACACCCTTTTCCTAATACAAGGTCATGAAGATTTTCTCCTATGTTTTCTCCTAAAAGATTTATAACTTTGTCTCTTACACTGAGGACCGGTCTGTTTTCTATTAGTTCCTGTGTATAATGTCAGTTTAAATTTAGATTTTTGCATGTGGATAGTCACTTGACCCAGCATCGTTTGCTTAGAAGATTACCCTTCTACCATCAAATTGTCTTGGAATTTTTATCAAAAATGAATTGACCATAAATGCTGTGGTTTATTTCTAGACTTTCTGTTCACTTTCATTGATGTGTAAGTCTATCCTATTGATAGCCAGCATCACACTATTGATTTTCATAGGTTCTGAAATCAGGAACTATAAGTCCTTCAAATTTGTTCTTATTCTTTAAATTGTTTTATCTATTATGGATCCTTGCATTTCCATATACACTTTAGTATCTGCTTGTTAGTATTTTTGAAAAGTCTTCTGGGATTCTGATAGAGATTGCATTAAATCTGTAGATAAATTTGATGAGAATTGCTATCATAACAATATTGACTATTCCAATCTATGAACATGGACTGTCTCTTCATTTATTTAGATCTTCTTCAATTTTTTTTTCCCAGCGGGTTTTTTATACTTTTCAATGTTTAAGTATTTCACTTCTTTTGTTTAGATTTATTTCTAGGTATTCTTTTTGATACTATTGTGAATAGAATTGTTCACTTAATTTCATTTTCAGATTGTCCTTTGCTAGTGATAAAGATACAATTCATTTTTGTATAGTGGCCTTCTATCCTGTGACCTTATTGAAATTGTTTTATTTCATATTGTGTGTGTGTCTACTTTATTCTGCATACAGAATAATGTCACCTACAAAGAAAGGGAAAGAATTCGATCTTTTACCCTCAAGTATGATGTTAGTTTTACATATTTTGTAGATGGACTTACCAAATTTAGAAAGTTTTTTTCTATTCCTAGTTTGTTAGTACCTTTTTATCATAAATATGCATTGGATTTTTTCAAATATTTTTTCTAAACCTGTTGAAATTATCATGTTGTTTCTTCTCTTTATTCAAAAAATATGGTGTTGCATTAATTGATTTTGGATATTAAATCAACCTTGCATTTCTGGAATAAATCTCAGTTATGATATACAATCTTTTTCATAAGTTGCTAGATTTAGTTTGCTAGTATTTGGTTAAATATTTTTTAGATCTGTATTCACGAAGGATAATGCTGTCGTTTACTTTCACTGTAATGTATTACTCTGGTTTTGATATCAAGGCCTCAGAGAATGAGCCAGGATGCCTTTCTTATTTTCTGGATAAGTTTGTGAAAAATAAGAACTATTTATTATTTTAATATTTGCTATATAAGCTGGGCTTTTCGAGGGAAGAATTTTGCTAATCCAATTATTTTACTGGCTACGAGTGTACCCAAATTTTCTATTTTTTCATGAGTTAGTTTTGGCAAGTTGTGTCTTTCTATGAATGTGTCTATTTCATCTACATTGTCTATTTTTTGGGATAAAGTTTTTCATAGCATTCCCTTATAATTTTTAAAATTTCTATAGGGTCAGTAGTGATGTCTCCTCTTGATTTTGGTGGTTTATGTCATAGCTCTTTGTCTTTGGATCAGCGTGGAGAAAGAGTTGCCAATTGTGTTGATCTTTTCAAAAACCAACTTTTGTTTCATTGATTTTCCACTTATTTTTATGTCTTCTGTTACATTGATTTTCACTCTAATTTTTATTCTTGTTTTCTTTCTGCCTGTATAGAGTTTAGTTTGCTCTTATTTTTCTACTATCTTAAGGTAGATACTTATTGATTTGAGATTTTTCTTCTTTTCTGACATAGATATTTAAAGCTATACATTTTCCTCCCATCACTACTAAAATTGTTACTGTTACCAATATTGTTCAGTTTAATCATTGCTCTTTGGAAAGAGAATGTGCTGAGCTTCTCACTTCACCATTCAAGAAGGTTCACACCTTAATTTTTAAATATGAGGAAGTTGAGGCAAATAGAGGTTATTTTAGTTTGAATTCTTCCAGAAGCACACTCAGGGATGCTGGGTGGGCTTCCACTCCCTACACTGGGCCACCATGGCTTCCCCCATCATGTACAGATGCCTGCTTGCTCTGCCCTGTCTAATGGCTTTAGGACTGAATCATTTGGGAGGGAACTAGAGCAGGCAGTGTGTGCATCCTCCAGATTCTATGTGCTTCGATGCAAATGGCTCTTGACCACGACCTTCTTTGAAGGGTTGCCATTAGGCTCGCAGAGCCACCTTGTTTGACCCACAGACAAAGTTGGGAGTGTCTGGGAGTTTGTCTCTGCAGGAGAGTCCATAACCAATAACTGATTGGTATCAGATGCTCAAACACCCTTGGCCTGAGATAAGACAAACTGTGGGGTACAGTTTATGCTCCAGAGCTCCCTATGGGATCAAACTGAGTCTGGGACCTTGTCTTCAAAGCATGTTCTTACTCGGCTTCTGCCCCCTTCTCTCTTTCCTTATTCCCTTACTGATTTCTCCTGGGACCACTTCTTTAAGAGATTGTTTGCCTTGAAACTTTGGCTGAGGGTCCTGTTTCTAGAATAACTTGAACTAAGACAAACCTCTTTCTGGGAGAACATGGGCTCAAATGTGCCTCTTTTTGAAGTTGGGCAGCATACCCTCCATCTGTCTTCTGACTTCAGCCTTCTGAATGGATATAGCCTCTGGCTGGAAAGATCTTCCTTGGATATAGAAAGGGGGCCACAGGATGTGTCTGTGATGGAGGGATAGATCTGATAGATCCCTGGTGCCCCTCCGTGGTACCTGGTTAGAGAAGCATGAGTCATCATCTAAACCATTAATTTGGAAAGCAGAGGAAGCATGAGGGTCCAGAGGCAGAGTTCTTCCAAAGCCTGCAGGCATTCCTGCAGGTTTTGCTCTTAAAGGCATCTAAGGCAACTGTCCTCTATGAGCTGGGGTCTTGGACCTGGGATCATGGTAGAGTTTTCTTGTCTCAGGAGACACTGAAACTAAAATACAGCAGTTGCTGGCAAGCCTGGGTCTGCAAAGTCAGGGAGGGAGAGGGATGGGGGTTATCGGTCACTGTAGAAAGAGGATGAACAATGGACATTGCAGGTGAGGACAGCAAAGCTACGGAGGTGAAAGAGGTACAAATGCCCCTTGGCCTTATACATTGAAGTGAGTCTGCAGCCTACCTTTCAGGGTCCTGCAAGAAGAGACCCTTAGGACAAATTATGCAGAAAATATGTCCATAAATGTCCACCCTCTCAGTGGTGAGTAAATGTTGTATGTTGTGAGGTGAGTATAGAATAATAAGAAGAATTTATTATCTCATACTACTAGGATTTTTCTACTTTAAAAAATGCTTTCTCTGTACAAAGAATCCTGAATAGTTTATTCCAGCCACTTATTTTGCACTAGAGATATGATTGGGGGGGGGGGGGGCGTGTATTCTCATTTAGGTATGATATAATCATTACCAGCAAAAAGTGCTTCAATAAACATATTTTCAAGAGAATGTTGATAAGAATGAAGTTATCACAGAAACCAAAATAATGCCCCATCTCTTGTCTCTTTCCCCCTCTGCTTCCTAAAAGGAAAGGAAAGGAAAGTCACACAACTTGGTCAGCCGTTTCTTCCCTTCTCCTTAATCAGAGCTCCCAGATCTTTGAGAGAGGCTGAATTCCCTGGCAGAAAGATTTATATGAGAAAATGGTTTACAGCTTTCTGGCTGCAATTGTAGATTTGCCTCAGAATGAACAAGCTGCAGACACAGCGGGCCTCAGGGAGCTGCTGGATGTGCTCTGGTGCATTAATCCCAATTGTAACTGAACCATATGTTGACAACACAGTTTAACCCAAAAAATATCCTTTGCTAGTCTTTGTGATTTCAAACGAGGCTAGATGGGATAGAGCTATGCAATTTCAGCCACCAAGTTAAAAAAAATTGCTTAGAAGGCCCTCTGCACGCTTTGTTGGCTTATGGAAAAAGAAGTAAGGTAGAGAAAAAGAAAGGATACTGGACTATGCATTGAGAGTCTGGATTTCTACTTTTGCTGCAGTTTGACACTCATTGGGCACTTAGCCTCTCAGCCTCAGCATCCTCATTTGTAATCCTGCTGCTGAGTTTGGTTGAATTGACAAGAGAGTCCTCAATAATCAGATTGGTGGGGAGGAGGGTGCAGTGGGGTTGAAGGCTGACCCCTGGAGAGATGATTTGCCTCTCTCTGTAGCCCCTGGCAGCATTCACGTGTCACAGTCCAATGAAGACCCACTGCTTGGCTGTCCATGACTGTGGAATCTCATGCCAGTCATGGGCAGCCCTCGGGCCATCCTTGTGACTCTTCTTGATCCATCCCATTATAGGAGGGCCAGGGACAACAGAGAGTGGTTCTAGGAGTGGAATCCAGCCCCAGTGAAGCCCCCAAGGCTTCGGGTTCTTAGTTTACAGAGTAAGGATGACAGAAGGACTCAAGGGTGGCATGAGAGTCCTGGGCTGAGAAACAAGAGACAGAGGTCTTCTCAGGTGGGCAAGATTAACCCAAGTGGTGATTAGGGATAGGCTGGGTCTCAGGGGAGAGCAGGGACCCACAGCTCTTTCCAGCCACCTGCTGCTAGGGATGAGGCTCTTGGTCCCTCCCGACCTGGTCAAGAGGGCGTGAGGGCTGGATCCTTTGAGTGCCCCAAGCACCGTGCAGAGTATTGTAGGTGCTGTTGCAGGCATGGACAGGTAAACCCAAGAGGCTGTTGCTCCTTTTCTCTTTATTCCTTTTTGCCCTTTCCCTCATAGATTAGAGTCTCATGAGTAATGCACCCTCAACAAGGAGTCCTTATTAGCACACTAGCCAGATTCAATTTTGCTTGAGACTGTTGTTATATGTAAAGTAATGCAGGTCCTGCAAACTGTCATAGGCGCTCCTCCACTCCCACCCTGTGACCTCGGTTTGGGACTTGGGTCTTTGTGCTGTTTTTCAGGGACTGTTTTGAGCTTAGCTGTCTTGATAAACATAGTGATTGTACCATTGAAAAGGACCTCAGAGTTGAGGATGAAATGAGTATTAAAGTCATAATTTAAGCATTTGTTGACTTCACTTTTACGTACGCATATGGATGTCACACACACACAAATACAAACACACACTTTGGGATGTTGGAGACACTCAGATGTCACGCAGACTTATTTAGGTGTCCAGACACTCAGGTTCCCATTCATCTGGAACAACACTCATGCATTCAGAGAGTGTACATGTTCACTCGGCTTTCAGACCCGCAGATACTACAGATCCTCATTTGTTCATCGTTCACACTCAGATGCAGTTTGTACTCCCGTAGAGGTTGGCCACATTCACTCACATGTCAGTTACGTGCACTCTGGGCTGTTGAGTTCTTGTTCAGATGTGCACAGCAGACAGCAGGCATCTCGTTGAGCTGTTGCTCACTTCCGCTCACATATCACTCATCCAATGTGGCAGACACTCACATGCCCATCGGCTTCCCATCCGCATTGCTGACCATCTCCATGCTCGAGGAGATCCAGGGGAAGACTTGCCATATTGAGTGTGTCGTGTTTCCTTGGCTCAGTCCCCCTGTAGCCTTCTTCCCCTAGTTAAACCATCGTATACCTCTATCTTCACCAAGTTGTGCTTCCCAATCAAGTGTCTTTAGATGGGCAGTCTGATGGAAGGATGGTAGCCCTCACCACCTTCCATTTCTATAAACCATGTGTCCCATTCACTGTGCCATCTTGAAATGGTCAGCTTGGGGGCATTGCTGCAATCACTTCATTAATTCACAAAAGTTCCTGGAGACACTCTTTGGATACTTCGCTTAAATCATGAGTCCCAAGACTTCCCTGGACAGTCCAATGGTTAAGACTTCACCTTCCAATGCAGGGGATGTGGGCTCAATCCCTGGTTGGGGAGCTAAGATCCCATATGCCTTGTGGCCAAAAAACCAAAACATAAAACAGAAGCAATATTGTAACAAATTCAATAAAGACTTTTAAAAAAATGGTCCACATCAAAAAAATCTTAAAAAAAAAAAAAAAAAAAAAAACCACGAGTCCCAGAGATTTGTGCCATAAAGATCTTTTTTAAAAGAAGCATTTATTCAAGAGAAGTACAAAATGTGGGCATTTGAAGAGATAATGTTATCAAAATTCACAAAATTTAGGATAACTTTTGTAAAGGGAGCCTACACATTTGGCAAACAGTTGGTGTTTAATAAAGGTTGGGTCCTGTCTCTTCACACATTAACACCTTCTTACATCCTCCTAAGTTGAAGGGAATGTGTGAGATCACTAGAGGAGCTCAGAGGAATCACTGTTTATCTTGATTTGGGTTTCTGCATCCCATCAGATTGGGTTTCATGCTTATTTTCAATTCAATTCAATTTATTCCATTTGAGCAAGCATTCACTGATCACCATATAGGTATCAGGCAACCTGCTGAGCAGTATGTGGATGGAGGAGAGTGAAGCAGAGATAACTAAGCCACAGCTCCCCCTGTCCAAAAGGTCACAGTCTAGCCAGAGAAACAGCAGTTCTGTGCTCTTGTCGTTGCAGTCCCAGGCAGATGGCTGTTAACAAGCTGCAGGGGAGCCAAGTAGGGTGAAAGTCATTCAGACTTGGAGGATCTAGGCTGGCTTCATAGAGGAGATGAAAGATGGGCTCAGCCTTTTGAGAAAGGCTTCCATGAGCTGAAATGGATAGAATGAGAGGGCATTGCAGGTGGAGGAAGCGTGAACTGGTGATGGCATGGACTGGGATCCAAAAGAGGTTTGTGCAATAACATGGGGTCTGGAGCAGCTGCAGTGAGGGGTTTACTGTAAGAGTCTCTGAGGGGGTAGACTAGAAGCCAGACACAAAGTGCCCCAAATGCCAGGATGAGGAGTCTAGATTGTACCATTTGGATAATGGAAAGCCTATGAAAATGCTTGAAGCGGGACAGTGTTTATGTTTAGGAAGATCAATGGGTTGACTGGTGAGTTGATCAAATAAATTAGAAGCAAAGAGACCAGCTGAGTCCAGCTAAGAGGTGGGGGAGTGCCCAATCTCAACAATTTGATGGGAGGAGAAAAAAGAGGAGTGGCAGGTGCAGATTGCTGATGTCACGTCAACAAAGCTTGTTGGTTAGAGGAGCAGAGTGAAAACTAAGGAGATAGGAAATGAGGATGAGCCCCAGATTCAAGATCTGAGCACTTGATGAGCAATGCTACCTTCACTAAGGAAAGAAATGTAGAAGGAGGAGCATGCAGGTTTGTGGGCTGAAACTGAGTTGCATTTTGGACATAACCAGTGTGAACTGGCTTTGTAATATCTAAATGGAGATCTATTTCTACAAAGCAACGGGTTCATAAGTCTGAAGCTCAGGAAGGAGGTTTAAGTTGTGGACAGAAGTGATATTGATAAATAACCAGTTCATCCCTCCAGATAGTTGCTCATCTTCCTCTCCTCTTTCCTGTCCAGTGTTTATCAGCTGGTTGTCAAGGAGGAGCGACTTCAGAAGTCACGGAGGGCAGCTGACATCATTGAGTGCTTTTCGGTGCCGGTGAGCTATAGGAACGCCTCCAGCCTCGATTCTCTACACTACTTTGCTGCTGAATTGAAGCCTGCCAACCTGCCTGTCACGCAGCCATTTACAGTGGGCGACAACAAGACATACAATGGCTACTGGAACCCTCCTCTTTCCCCTCTGAAAAGCTACAGCATCTACTTTCAGGCACTCAGCAAAGCAAATGGAGTAAGTATGGCCACATGGAGGCTATTGTTTTCCTATTCTTAAATGAGAAGGCAGGATGGCTTTAGGGCAGAGGTTGATAAACTAAGGCCCATGGACCAAATCATCCAGACCCGTGCCTTTTTTTTTTTAAGTGAAGTGTTGCTGTTGTTTTAAATACAGTGATGCCTATTCATTTTCACAGTCTATAGCTGCTTTGATGCTACCGCAGTACACTTGAGTAGTTGAGACAGACTCTGTGCTGCATAAAGCCTAAAATATTTACTATATGGCCATTTACAGAAAAAGTTCTGAGACCCCTGTATTAGAGCATAGAAAGGTGTTTCACTTGGGCAAATCACAAGATCTGAGTCTTAATTTCCTAATCTATAAAAGAATACCTATAAACTTGATATCTGTGAGTGCACTAAACATGTTTTAGTTAATCAGTGACTACTAACCCCCTTTATCATTACCATTCGTTACATGAGAAAATATTTTTCTCCCAAAGACAAGGTAACCTTTTTGTGTCAAATATTTTTTTGGTTAACAAGGGGTGCCAGTCGTTACGTCACAAAATCACAGGGCTGGAAAAGATCTGAAAGGTCATCCAGTATCTCCCTCCTTCCCCCTACACACTAAATAGTGATTCAGTCAACATTGCAATATCACAGTTAACCAATGTTAGTGATTATTCTTTTTTTTTAATGGAAGTATAGTTGAATTACAATGTTGTGTTATTTTCTGGTGCATAGCAGAGTGATTCAGTTATCCATATATATACATATTCTTTTCCATTATCATTTATTGTAGGATATTGTATATATTGATAGTTCCCTATGCTATGCAGTAGGACTTTATTTTTTATCTTATATATAATAGTGTATCTGTTAATCCCAAACTCCTAATTTATCCCTCCTCCACCCCCTTTCCCTGAGGTAACAGTAAGTTTTTCTATGTCTGTGGGTCTATTTCTGTTTTGTAAATAAGCTGATTTGTATCATTGTTTTAGATTCCACATGTAAGCGATATCATATGATATTTGTCTTTCTCTTTGCCTTACTTCACTTGGTAATCTCTAGGGCCCTCCATGATGCTGCCAATGGCATTATTTCATTCTTTTTTATGGCTGAATAGTATTCCATTGTATATATGTACCACATCTTCTTTATCCATTCATCTGTCAATAAACATTTAGGTTGCTTCCATGTCTTGGCTATTGTAAATAGTGCTGCTATGAACATTAGGATGCATGCATCTTTTTGAATGAAGGTTTTCTCTGGATATATGCCCAGGAGTGAGATTGCTGGATCATATGGTAACTCTATTTTTAGTTTTTGAAGGAACCTCCATACAGTTCTGCATAGCAGCTGCACCAATTTACATTCTCACTAACAGGATAGGAGGGTTCCCTTTTCTTTATACCCTCTCCAGCATTTGTTATTTGGTAATGTTAGTGCTTATTTTTGAATACTTCCAATGACAGAGAACTCACTTTTTTTTAATGTATTTTTTAAATTTTTATTTATTTATTTTTTTGGCTGCATTGGGTCTTTGTTGCTGCACATGGGCTTTCTCTAGTTGTGGTGAGAGGGGGCTACTCTTCATCATGGTGTGCAGGCTCGTCATTGCGGTGGCTTCTCTCTTGTTGTGGAGCATGAGCTCTAGGCACGTGGGCTTCAGTAGTTGTAGCACATGGGCTCAGTAGTTGTGGTTCACGGGCTCTAGAGCGCAGGCTCAATAGTTGTGGTGCACGGGCTTAGGCTCCGCGGCATGTGGGATCTTCCTGGAGCAGGGATCGAACCCATGTCCCCTGCATTGGCAGGTGCATTCTTAACCACTACGCTACCTAGGAAGTCCAAGAACTCACTTCTTTATGTGGTAACTTTTGTGATCTTTGTGGGGGCTCTGGCTCTAAGAAAGCTTTATTTTTTTTAACTGTCTTAAGTATATATTTTATTATAGCTTCTACCCATTGCTCTTGATCCATTCTTTTAGGTCCCAATAGAATTAATGCAATCACCTTCTCAGGTGGTATTTTTTTCAGTTACATAAGAACTTTTCTACCATTCACTTCCCCTGTATACACACACACCCATCTGGTCTCATGTTCTGCAAGCTAACTATCTTTAGTTCCTCTTCTACTCAAGTATTTTCAATCTAGGATGCTTTTGTGGACATATTCCAAGTTGCCATATTTCATTCAACAAGTATATAATGAACAGTGACATATGCTAGACCCTATAGTTCATATGAAGATTGTGTAGTATGTGCCCTCAAACAGCTTCTATAAATGTAAGGAAATCTGATTTGCCATGTTCCACAGTGTTTCTGGAGAAGTGAGAGGCTCACTAGAGAAGGGAAGGCTGTGACAAAAGCAAGATTTGGTGAAGTCCTTACAGAACAGCCTGTGGCCAAGGTAGTCTAGTCTGTCAGTGGCTGTGCTTACCTTATGAGAAACCTGGATTGAGAAACTAATTAACACTTAAAATGCCCACATACCCATTTAGATTCCACATTGGTATTTCAGTTCTGCATTCATTACTGGTTGAAGCAACACCATTCCTCCCAGAGAGTATAAAACTACAAAAAGAAGCTGCCAGACTGCATTCCACCTGTGCATCTGCTCTTCCCTCTGCATGCAACACTCTGATGTATTGAGGAGGAAGACATAAAGATGGCCAGAAGCATCTGCACCCATCTTGTTCTTGGTTCTCTGCATCCCATATTAGCCAGTCTCTTGGTTCAGCACAACCCTGAGAAGGGGTGGCTTTCCCTGCTCTTGGCAACATATCAAGAGGTGCTGTTGGGTTTCCATGCTGTAGAGCAGTCATAGCTGCATTCAGTTCACTTGCTATCACATTCCTAGCAAGATTCTCCTAAAAACCCAGCAACAGACCAAGTCTAGAGAACCCAGGAAACTGGAAAATGGACCCCAGGAGAGATTTCCCCAACCTGAGCATGGTAGGTCCTAGAAGAGCAGCAGATGAGGCAGGAGGACTATCAGACGTCTTGCTTCCCAGACATCATGTAATAGACCCCCTTTTCAAGACATAGGGTTTTGCCATTGGGAAACAGTCACCCACTCTGAAGCTACGTCATCTAAGAAGGAGTTTCTACTACTGTTTCTGAGATAAACAAAGCCATTTACTTACTCACGCCTTCGATCCCATACCATGTGTACACCCATTTGGAACTAAAATTTGCCGCAATGAAACATGAGCAGCAATGGAATTGGATGGGTGCTTATGCCAGGTGTCTTGAGGGTGTAGTTGGCCTCATAGAAACAGAGAGGAAAAAGCTGTGGGAGCTGGGCTCTCAGAGTGTTGTATTTTTCTAGCAAGAGAAAAACTACACACCATTTCGAATTACTGTGCAGTACTGAGTTTTACTGAAAAGAGTTGGGTGAAAGGGACATATCATTCTCAGTCTACAGATCTCTGCCTGGCCCCCTCAGATTTCTCCACGTCATAAAGGGCAGAAGACAATGCAGTTAAGCCTGGAGGATTTTTGAGGAGAAAATGTTATAACCCACAAATTTCTTATCAGCCAAGTTGTTGTTCTTGTGTAAGTGCATTAGAAAGACATTCTCACCGTCCAGAGGCTCCCACAGGCCCTGCTCCCTATAAATCACTCAGAGAGCAATTGACCAAGCAATGCATCAAAATCAAGAAATAAGGAATAGAGAAATTTAAAATCAAAAGACCCACAGTGAGCATGGAAACTAATTAAATATCACGTTAATGCTAAATAATTGCTCTCAACATGTTACAAAGAGGTTAATATTAAAAACAATTACTTAAAGAAAAGATGTATAATGTAAAAAATTAACAGTTGTGATTGTAACTCACTCTTATGTCAACAAAAACTGCGAAAGAGTTGGAGAATTGGTGAATGTAAATAAAAATCTGCTAATTGTCCCACTTTAGACAGGATGGAATAAATAATGACTATCTTATTTTTGATAATAAGATTTTTTTTAAGTACATACTTTTTTAAAACATAAAGGCAGCCTTCCAATCTATCATAGAAAAGCCAGAAAACAACAATCTGCAAAGAAAAGGGGGAGAAATGAAGGAAACTCTAAGTTAACATGAAAATCAGCAGCTGTAAAGCAAGCCAGAAAACAGAAGCACTATATTTGATTTTTTAAAGTGATGCTTTACTCCCTTCATAAAGTGGTAAAATGTCTTGAGTCGAGTAAAAACAAGAATTCAGCAAGTCTCTATCACTAGAAGATTAAAAGCAAAGGTTAGGGCAAAGTTATATTACATTAAAACAACTTAAAGGACAGCAGAAATGGCCATTTGTTGCAGGATGGTTGTGGGCAAGGTTAAATGATTTACTATCAATCAATTTCATTGTTTCCAATCCCATCTACAAGTATCAGTCAGAACAGGGCAAGAGAATTTTAAGGTCCAGATATATTTATTCTATGAAGAATAAGGATGGTTTTTCAGCTTAGCTGAGTAGCTAAATATTCAGCCTTTACAATCAGACTGCCTAGACACAAAACCCTAGTAATTGTGTGACTTTTAAGTAACCTATTAAAACAGTTGTGATTGATTGATTAAGTAAATATCTAGCAAGCACACACTATATGTTGCCCCAAAAAAGAAAGGTGTTTTTTTTTTGAGTGCTGAGAATAAAGCAGTAAGCCAAGTAGACAAAAAAATCCCTGCCCTCATAGCATTTACATTCTAGTAGAGGAGAGACCATAAATAAATAAATAAGTAAATGAGTAAAATAATACATCAAGTAATTAGTCATTAGGTTTAGAAATGTGGAGGTCACTCATTAAATCTTGGCTGTTGTTAGGATGGGAGTAAAGACATTTTGTAAACTCTACAGGGAACTATATAAATGTGGAGTGATTTAATCCAGGCCTGTAAGCACAATGGAGAGTCCAATTATGATGTCCATTAGGAGGTATAGTGCTCAGAATCCTCACAGAAACTTCCATGAAGTGTGAGTTGTTCACAGGCACTTGCATTGAGAATTTTGATCAGATTAGCAATATCACGTTTACTTATTCATGCTTTCTTACAAATAGCAAGGGCAATCCCAGCTGTTGAAGCACTGTCCTTGGTGCTGAATTTTCAGCCCCTGTCTTTCTTGTGAATCAGTCCATATTGTAAACATTTGTTTTGGATACAACTATATTACAGACCTATAGCATTTTAGAATCGGATGATTTTGAAGTGTCATCTAATGTACACCAGAATCCAACATAGAAATCTCTAATAAAGTGTTCTTGGCAAGGCATTATGTAGCCTCAGCTTGACCACTGCATTTCCTTGGAGGGAAAGAGTTGATTCTTTTGTTGAACAAGTAAAATTATTAGAACTTTCTCCTTTCTATAGAGCCAATTTCTGCCTCCTTAACTCTCTACTCCTGGACACTTGTATTGATTTGAACAAATCAAATCATTCTTTACCATGTCATTGTTTTGGAGAAAATATGACAGTACCAACTACCATCCCTGGCCACCCAGACCATCTCTCATTGGTATTTAATGTGCAGTTACTTGTGTTTCTAAAATGACATGATTTCTGTATCTCTTTCATCCTGTTTATTCTGTTCTCTTATAGACAGACTCCTTTTTCCCAATGCCCTCCTTAAAAAGGGGTAACCAGAACCTAGCATTGTGCCCCAGATATAGTTAGACCATGCCTGCTACATTTCAACTACCCCTCCTTTCTTGACCATTTTCTAAGAGATTATTTCTCATATATTCCAAGATATTTTTCTCACTTCAGGGGCCTCTTGCAGGCTGCTATTTTATCCATGTCTCTCTTCTCCATTCTTTGAAGAACTAGTACCTTCTCAGTTTTCAGGCCTCATCTTCAATGTCATATCCTCTGGGAACTTTCCAACTGTATTATCTTACCTAAGAGCCATCCACAGCAATACTCACTATATGTTAACCTGTTCTTTTTCTTTACAATGTTGTGCCTATTTTTTTTTCATTTAGCCTATATTTATTGAGCATCCAATATGTACGAGTCATTGTGCTTGTAACAACTATATAGTTAAGATATTATCCATATTTTAAGACTGAAATACTGAGGTGAAGTTATATTTCCAAGGTAATAGAGCTGGTAAGTTGCAAAGATTGTGCCTATTTTTAATTGTACTTGTTTTTTTGCAGTGCATGCCTCTCTCGTTAGGCTGAGAGCTCCAGAAGTCAGGCACTCTTGTTTGCTGCTGTATTCTCCATACTGAGTACAATATTTAACACACAGTAGAGACTCAGTCATCATTTGATGAATGAATGAATGAATGAGAGTACAAACTGTTTCTTGTTGTCTGTCTCCATTTCCTCACTTATAAAATTGAAATAGTAATACACGCTTCACACAGTCATTTTGAGGATTAAATGAGAAATGATCTTGAATACTGAAAGGCACCAAATAAGGGTGAGTAAAGTCTGAATTTCCATTCAGTGTAACATGAGAGAGATGGCTCTGAGCTATTTTCCCCATAGACAGATGAGCCATAAAGGACCTTCCTTCCGTCATAGCAGTAATACTTTCCCCAGCTGTCTCATTTCCCAAGCTCCAAGCTCCTGGGCAGCTTTGATTTCCTCCAGATCTTCCAAATGGTACCCAGAGTAGCTGTCTCAGTTGTAAACAGCGGGTGGGTGCAGTTTCGCATTGTTTCTTTCCCACTCTTCCCAGAACGAGGTCTGCTGAATCTACGGTTCTCTGCATCCCCACCACCATTAGCCATGATTGTGAAGTTGAAAGGACTATAATTAACGGTTGGATGCAGAACAAGTGTGGCGAATTCATGCAAATATCCATCAGAAGCCACCCTTTGCTGGGCAGTGCTGTTGTGCCTGTTCTATTTATGTGGAGAGAAGACTCTTTCCTTGCTATATCCTTTTCATCACGTGGGGGCACATTAAACTTGCATGATGCCTCTGCCAAATGGTGAGCTAAATAAGAGAAGTGGGTAGTAGAAGGGTGATCATTCTCTGTGTTTCACTTCCTCTTCCAGCTCCTGAACTCAGTTGCCTCTTGAGAGCAGTTGGAAGGCAGATGCTATTTTGAATGTGTCCTCATGTTTGCAGTGTAATCACATTATAATAGTTGGGATGATCTAGGTAGAGCTAGGTTAGGGAAAATTCTCTGTCTAAACAAATTGGAAGAAACTGTATTTAGTTATGTCAAAGCCCTATTAGAATAATATTTGCACATGGGTGTATTTACTGAGGCATGGTGGGATGGAAAGAACTGAAAGTCAGGCATCAGACACACTTGGCTTTGAATTGTGGCTGTTCCCAGCTATATAAACTTGAGCTAGTTTCTTCACATCTCAAGATATGTAACGAGATTAATGACATATCTCCCCCAAACACGGAGAGAGTAAATGAGACAATGCATATGAGGCATCCGTCACTGTTGTTGTAATTCTTATTCTCCTTTTCTTTTTGCTACTTTTCTGAAGCTCCTCTCCTGAGGGAGGGGAAGGTTGAAGCATCCTTACCTGGTACATCCCAATTTTTCCCATGGACTCCACATAGAAGCACATCACTTCCTAACTCTGGAGGACCTCAGGAACCATGTGTATGTGGTAGCTGTTGGCTGCCTTAACTCACCCGACTCAATTGCTTTATAACCCCACCCCAAGCTTTATTTTTCTTAGTTTAACTTTTCATACATGGTTCCAAGCCTGACATCTGTTCCTGTTGAATCTTTTGATACAGTTGATTTTATCTTTGGAGAATGATCTTGCCCCTCCCAACCCCATTTCCTGATTCTCTTTTTACTTGAGTGACTGTTCATGTGTCATATGAAAAAAGCTCGGCTGGACCACATCAGAAGATGTGAGACTCCAAAGCTCAACTGGGTTAGAGTTAAGACCTCACGGGAGATCACGTGGCTTAGGCCTGAGATATTCCAGAGGGAGTTTACAAGAAAACTCCTATATTGGTTAGGATAAGCTAATTTATGCTGTAGTAACAAGCACCCATGGAATCTCAGTGTATTACCAGAAAAAAAAATATTCTCACTCCTTCTACATGTGCAAAATGGGCCAGCATAAGGGCTCTGCTTATCCTAGTTACTCAGGGACTCAAGATGATGGAAAGTCCATCTTGACATGTGCTTCTGTAATCATCAAGGCAGAGAAAGAAATGTAGCAGAGGAGGCACTGGTTCTAAAAAGTTTCCACACGTAATGATACATAGCACTTTCACATTCCATTGGCCAAGACTAATCATGCAGCCATGCTTAGCTTCAAAAGGAAATGAGGCAGTGCCTAGAGCGAGAACTGGAGTATTTGAGAACATCCCTAATGACCACCACACTTCTCCACTATACCCTAAGCTTTTCCTTCAAATTCTCATAACACCCAGACTCACTCTTGAAGCACCTGTGCAGTTTCTCTCACAGATCCTGAGAACTTTCTGTTATTGAGCACCTACTGCATCCCACACACTAAGCAAGGTGTTTTCATATATCACACAAAGTGATTCCTTTTAAATCAGTGCTGCATGCATGGACTGCCAGAAGCACCATGAAATCTCATAGCATCTCAGTTACTTCATAGTGATGGAAGAATTTTAGTAACAGCTTTCTCTTTTACCTCCATGGAGATGTGGTCAAGAAATGTCTAATACTCCCTGTGACACTGTTCCACTTTAAAAGGCAGTGGTCCTTCACAGTCTGTAGCGTGGTTGAGAGGCATTGGAAAACCTTAGATCTCTCCTATGTATCAATAGCTGAGCCAAGGTGGCAGAAAGCTGTGAATCAGAGACCTCCATACCTCACTTTTCTGACTTGTTGCCATAGTCCTATGTTAGGAACACATTTCCGGATTTTATTAGCTCTGAGAAAGTGGAAAGGAAAACTGAGAAATGAACATTTAGAACCCAGGGTTATCATCACAGCTTTCTGTAACCACCTTGGAAAGCTTTGGCCTGCTAAATGTCCCCTCCCCGTTTTCATCTGTTCCCAGAGCCTGGCTGCCATGCCCTATCTGCTTGCCCAGGCCTCCTTCCCAGTCCTCAGAGGATTTTGTCTCCTGGGCATCACCCAGCCCCATGGGCATGTCTACCTCCAGGGCTCCATTCCACCCTTTCAGCCTATCACTTGCTCTTGCAAGCTCTGAATTTCTATTGAAGCCCTGTTAGGTCTCAAAATTCTCTTTCCAGAGAGAAATTCCCTGAGTGGCACCTTGTACAAATACCAAGATGAGCTCTCCCAGGTTGCTAATTTATTTTTCACTCACTTACAGTTCCTACAGATTTTATTATCATGGTATGAGAGCTGAGGGACCAAGAACATTTTCCTTTCAATGCAAATATACTTTAAACTCATTTGGAGAAGGAAATGAAGGTTACCCAAATGTTGACAGCTAATAATCTTGTCAGCCTGGACCTTGAGGCATCAATGCTCTAGACCCCCATCCCAAAAGGCTTCATGGAAATGGCTGCCTTAGTTTCCATAGTGCAGGGTTTCTGACTCCATCAGTCCCTTCCAAACTGAGGGTCTCCATGCAGTTCAGCTCAGTTGACTCCCAAATGGTGAAAAAGTGGGAAAACCTCTGAATTTGGAAACTGGATCCATGGACTTAAGCCATTTTACAGCTACATGAACTGAATATTGGCCTATTAAACTTCAGTTTCCCCATCTGTCAAATGGGGATAAGATATGCCCTCCCAAACTCACTGGGGTCTTTGTGAGGAGTAAACAATAGGTGTGATAACTCTTTGCACATTTCTAAGCACCTTTCAAAGGAAGGTGTTGCTAACATGAATATGTGTGTATATACATATATACCTCCATACATATAAACATTTTAGCATGTGTGTGTATGTATGTACATGTACATATACAGATTCAGTTAAAATAAAAATTTTAATTAGCTCAATAATCTTAGTGGTAGAAAAGTTATCATTGTGCCAGTGTGTAGTACAGATGGTTAACGAAATAGAACATTACCAACACCTCTTGAGCTTCCTGGAAGCCAAGGCAAAAAGGGACGTATGGCAGGTTTGCATAGCTTCTCTTGCTGGATAGAAAGAAGTATACCTATTTTTCATGAGAGACACTAGAAGTGGTATTTATAATATATATCCTTACATAAGGGGCCTTGGGGAGATACCAGTCAATATCATAATATCATTTTTGCTCAAACACTCCGTTAATTCCTTCTCCACCAATGTTGTCATAGTAGTAAACTGGAATTTAATGGAGCCATTTACACTCAAGGATTCTGTCTGTTTCTTGTGCTATATAATAGCATTAATGCTATTAACTAATGCCATTAAATAATATTAATGGATCTCAAAGTTTCTTTCCCCTCAGCATTTTTTATGAATATGTCTAGTATGGGGTCTTTGCTATTGCATAGATTGGCATTGACCACATGTGATTTTAGGCAAGTGATTTAGACTCTCTGAGTCTCATTCTCACTTGGCAAATTTTGATGCCCATAGTATCAACTTTATAAACATGTTTGTAAATTTCTTAATGAGAAGATGCATTTAAACATGCTTATTATGGTGGTTGTTGGTCAATAAACAATGTCAGCTATCATTATTAGAATATCACAGATGATAAGTATGGAGCAGAATGTGGGAGTTTACAAAGGAAAGAAAAAGCAAAAACCTATGGGTGCACAAACATTTTTAACCCATCAATCAAACCTGAATAGACTGTGGATAGGGTACAGGAAGAGGAAATTTAGAAAGGAGAAGAAAAATCAGTGAACTCCAGGGTGTGTAAAGATACCAGCTGCCATACCAGATGCATTGAGGAGAGAGAGGGAATGAGATTCCAAAAGAGGGTCAGGAATGTTGTGCTCATAGAAAGACAAGTGCAGAAGGAAGAAAATTCTTCTGCAAGTCCTTCCTGTAGGCTAAATTTTGATCAAGTTCCATCTTTTACATCATGGCCCCCAACTTTGCAAACTCATAAACTCAATTATCAGGATACAGGGATGAGAGGAGATTCAAATAAATGTACAAGAGACTGATGGAAGTAGTAGGCAATTTTTTTAATCATTCTTCCTTCCCTCCACAAACATTCCTAAGTCTTTCCTACCTCAGAAGTCTGGGTTGCCCAAGATACCTCAGCATCTTTCTAATTGTCACCAAGTCCTGCTGGTTCAACGCTAAAATTCTCTCTAATCCATATACTTTTCTCATCTCCAGTGCCACCATCCTCATTCTGAATACCATCATCTCTTGCCTAGGAAACCTCAATAGCCACCCCCCCACCTCCACCAAGCTGCTCTTCTCACATCCACTCTTATCTGTCTCAAACCCATTCTCCAGCCACAGAAAGCATGATACTATATGTATCTTCACTTAACAGATGAGTAAGCCAAGACTCAGGCTATGATTCACTGAAGCACATTCCGGAAGCAAGAGACTGACCTGGGTTTGAACCTGTGCTTGTGAAAATGCTATTAGGTGGTCTTGTGCAATTAGTACCATGCTTCATGCTGAGTCATAACCCCACATAGTGGAATCTGGCTAGACGGAGACCAGCAGGAGTCCCCAAAAGACCCCCAATGCCCCCCACATGCACACTTCTCTCTTTTTCCCACCAAACATGGGCAGCCTCAATCCCCTGCTCAGTCTTGAAACACCTGCTGGCCCCGCCATTAACATCAAAAAATAATGAGAAGTTGTACTAATAACAATTATCATAATAAATTGGTCTTTGATTACATCCATCACCTGAGAATTTCAAAGACTTTACAAACATCAATTAGTAATTACAGCTCAAAGGCTCACTCACTGAGAGCAGGGATCATTAAGGTCAGGTAAGAGCTGTGCTGGGGAGGCGTGAAGGACAGCTCTGGCTTAGGTTGATTTAGACCCAAGAGTCACCAGTCCCTGATGGAAGGTCTAAGCCTCTCTCCATGAGGCTCAGAGGAAACACAGTTCTGACATCCCAATTAGAGGATAATTTGTACAGCTGCTCCATCAAAGTCCTGGTGCTGAGGAATGGGAAGCATGAAATGTGGTTTTGGAAGGGAGCTTATAGGTTGTGCATTTTCTTTCTTTTTACAGGATAAGAAAATTAGGTCCACAGTGGGGAAGTGATTTGCCCAAGGTCAAAGCCATCTCTTAAATCTAGTCTCTCATATGTTATCCATATTTGTTTATTCTGCAAAATTGTCATCACTGGCCATGCTCTCCTCTGTAAGGGGATATTGATTGATGATGATGGTGGTGAAGATAAAAATCCAACAATCATTTATTTAGGGCTTGCTCTGAGTCGGTGAGGGGATACACAGATAAATAAGATACGGTTCCTGCCCTCAGGAACCCACAGTCCAATGGAAAAAGACAGTTATGGAAACAAATGTGTACAATAAACTATATCTCAACCAATGAGAAATGAAACTAGAATTTGAATGTCTAACTTCATTTTTTTCTGGCGTATATAACATGAACCAGGCACTGTACCATCAGTGAAAAAGATGGGCAACTCTTGCTTTCATGGTCTTTACAGCTGGTGGGAAGCATGGAAAGTGACAATTTGTAAATGTACAAATAAATAATTTCATCTTGTGATGGGTGAGAAAAGAAAAAGAGTGATATGCTGGAGGGTAGCCAGAGAGTGTGGCAACTGAGTGGAACCGTCAGGGAAGGCAACTTTGAGGTGACAGATAACAGAACTCGAATGATGAAGATATGAGGGTCTCAGAGAGTACAGCAGAGAACAGAAAATGCAAAGGTCCTTAGAGACTGTCATACAGAGTGAAGTAAATCAGAAAGAGAAAAGCAAATATCGTATATTAATGCATATATGCGGACTATAGAAAAATGGTACAGATCAAGTGGTTTGCAAGGCAGAAATAGAGACACAGATGTAGAGAACAAACATATGGACACCAAGGGGGAAAGCGGGGGCGGGGGGGGATGAATTGGGAGATTGGGATTGCCATATATACATTACTAATAAGAAAAATAGTATCAAATTGTACACTTTAAATATAAACAGTTTACTGTATGTCAATTATATCTCAATAGAAGTTCTTTAAAGAAAATGCAAAGGTCCTGAGGGTGAGATAAATTCAGTACGTTCAGGAATTACAGGATCAACACACCTGGAGGGGAAGGTGGTAAGAAGCTAACTAGAAGAGATAGCAGTGTTGGTTTATGCAGGGTGAAGAAGATAAGGGGATTTTATCCTTGATCCACTGAGAAACCATAGGAGAGTTTTAAACAGGGAGTAGCGGGGTCTGACTTAGGTAATTAAAAGATGATCTGGCTAATGAGGGGAGGCATGAATTATCAGAGTCAAGAAAAGCTGTGAATAAAATGGACAAGAAGCTACAGCAGCCATCCAGGCAAGAGATGGTGGCAGTTTAGACCAAGGTGGTGAGAGCTGAGGCCAGGATAACTTGAATTCAGAATATGGAAAAATATTTATTCTCTCCCTTCAAAAATCATGTTCATATGGAAAATTTCAAACATGTACAAAAATAAAGAGGGTGATAGACTCATTTCTATATGCCCCTCACTCAGCTTCAACAGTGATCAACCCATTGCCAATCTTTTTTTCCTCTCTACCCCAACTAACTCTCTCTGCTCCCCCAAATATTTTAAACTTCTTATTTCAATGTAATTTCGATCTTACAGGAAAGTGTCAAGAATAGTATGAAGAGCTTTCACAAACTGTCCATCCCAGTTCCCGAAGTGTTCACCATATTTGCTTGACCATTCCATTCTTTCTCTGTCTCTGTCTCCACCTCCCCTCCGCCCCATCTGTCTATTTGTCTGTTGATCAGTCTATCAGCTGATCTACCATATATCTATACCTAAATGCTTCAATGTTCATTTCCAATACAGTATAATTGCCAGGAAATTAATGTTGGTGTGATACTGTTAGCCCCAGTTTTGTCAGTGGTCTCCATCATGTCCTTTACATAAAAATTCTTTTTAATCTGATTCCGGAGCACATGTTGCATTTAGCTGTCATATCTTTAGATTCCTTGTATCTCAGTCTTTCATTGACTTCCATGACCGTAACTCTTGAAAATTAGAGGCCAGTTATTTTGCAGAAGATCCCTAACGTTGGGTTTGCCTGAGGTTTGCTCATGATTAGATTCGTGATGAATCTGATGCTTCTTTGGCAGGAATACCACAAAAGTGATGTTGAATTCTCCTCAGAGCATCATATCAGGAGGCACGTGGTATCCATGTATTCCATTACTGGGGATGTTAACTTTAGTCACTTAAAGTTGTTGTCCATCTAGGTTTTCTCCATCATAAAGTTACTATTTCTTTTTATAATGTATATGTATCTTGTAAGGATATAATTCTAGGCTACGTGAACATCCATTTATCCATCAAAATTTCATCCCTTAGTTTTAGCATTTGATGATTCCTGTCGACCTCAGTGATTGTAAGATGTTTACCAAATGATGATTATCTAATTCCACTGTTCTTTCTACATGCGTTCGTTGGCATGTTTTGTGAGGATGAGCTCTATTTTCTCTCATTTTTAATTAATTTATTTCTATTGGTAAAAATGCCTAGATTCTTATTTTATTCAGTAGGTTATAAGCAATTTGCCATCATTATTTATTTTTAATGCTCAATGATCCCAGCCTGAGCTAGTGGGAGCCCCTTCAAATTGATTTCGATATCCTTCATTTTTTTCTTCTCTTTAGAAAATATTTTGCCAACTTTTAATCATGTAAAAACCATACACATATCTTTTGATTATTGCTTTTATATGTATACATCTTTCAAAGGAGAAGGATGGAATATATTTTGTTTAACTGGTTTAGCTTGATCTGTTAACTTAAACATTTAAATAGAATGTGGCTTCCATTTTTCCCTCTGCCTAAGCCTTGCAAATATAAGCAGTGTGACTTCAGGGAAGTGTACCTATGTCCTTCTGACATGTCTCCATCAGTTCATGAAAACTTATTTTCTTTCTGGAACAATATATTGTGCTTTCTCTGCCCCAACCCTATTGTGGGGAAAGAAACCAACATCTGGGAACTAGTAGGTGTCATTGTTAATGGTTATCATTGCTTTCAGGCTTTCTCAGTGGATATAAACACAAGATACACGTATATCTGTATATTTTCATCTATCAGTCTATCTATCTATCTCTGTATTAAAAACCAAAAATTCATGATACCCCAGTTCCAATTCAACATCAGAGGACCCATTCTAGTCTTTACCCTCCCCCTCATATTTTAACTTGCTTCTCTGACAGTGAGAAACTTGAGTTCCATTATTCTCAATACAAGTACTTATTTGTTGAACCCTAGGCTACCCAGGGAGTATTTTCAGAATTATTAACCTATACCACTTTGTAAAACAAATCTGTTAACTAAGGTTCAACATATGCTTAACTTCTTTCTGTCTTTAATCTGAGGCTGTATAAAATATTTTGTTCAAGATAGTTCTTTTTGATTGAGTTCTTTTTATTTCCCTAGGGTATGGTTATATATTTATTGGAAATACTGTTAGGTTTACTTCTCTTTGTTTCTAATTTTAGGTTCACTCTCCCCATCCTTATTGATTTTTTTTGGATATGTAAAATATTATAGCATGGTTCCAAAAGCCTAAGCTGTACAAAAAAGTGCATACAAAAAAGTACACACCATTTATTTGACCCTGCTCCCACCATCCCCTGTGGGAAATCACTGTCATTAGTTTCTTGTAATTTTTTTGCAAAATTAAAAGTTTCATATATATTTAATTGCCCCTTCTAGTTATAGAAAAGATAACATACTATTGATACCTGGAAGTCACTTTATATTGGTTCATAAAGGTCTTCCTCATTCTTTTTTACAGCTGCATTGTATTCCACTATGTAGATGTATCTTAGTTTATTCAGTCACTCTTATGTGTGGACATATAGATTGTTTTCAGTATTTTTGAACTGCAAATTTTGCTGCAGTAAAGTATTGTGTGCATATATATTTTTTCATATTGTTGGAGGTGTGTCTTCAGGGTACAGTCCTAGAAGAGGGATTGTTGGATCAAAAGGTGGACAAATATGTAGTTTTGGTAACTGTTTCTAAATTCCCTTCCTTAAAGGTTGAATCAATTTACATTTCCTCCAACAATGTTTTAAATTATCTGTTTCTCCACAGCCTCACCAATAGTTGGTGTGGTCTAACTTTAATTTTTGTCAACGTTATACACACGAAATTATATCTCAATATAGTTTTAATTTCCTTTTTCTTATAAAAACAAGTTGACATCATTTCATATATTTAGGAGACTTTTTATATAATTTTTGAACTACATGTGTATGTCTTTTGCCCAATTTTCTGTCAGGATTTTTACTTTTCCCCTTCAGTTTTTAAGAGCTATTTATATATCAGGAATATTAATTCTCTATCTGTGGTATATGCTGCAATTTTCTAGATTTTGCTTCTAATGCTTTTGCCACACCAAAAAATAAATGTAGTCAAATGCATCAATTTTTTTAAAAATTACATCTAGACTTTGAGTCATAGTGAAAAAGCCTTTTCTTATATCAAGGTTATAAAGGAATTCACCCATGTTTGCTTCTAGAACTTGTATAGTTTAAATAATTTTTACATTTAAATTTCTGATGTTTGGTGTTTATGTTTGTGCGTGGTGTTTCTAATTTTATCTTTTTTCCCAAATGTCTCTTCAGTTGTCCTAGCAACATTTATTAAAAAGTCCATCTTTGCCCCAATAATTTGAGGTGCCAAGTTTCTCATATTTTAAACGTTCATATGCTCTTGTGTCTTTTTCTGGAAAATTCAGAACTTCTATTCCACCCACCTGTTTGACTGTTTATGTGCTGGTACCTCATAGTTTTAATTATAAAGGCTCTATGCCTTGATATCTGATAGGACAAGTCTTCCTACCTGGATTTTCTCTTCCAGTGATATCCTGGTTCTTCTTGTGTGTTCATTTTTCCGTATGAGCTTTACTGTTAACTTGTCCAGCTCCATAAAAAGCCTATTAGTAATTTTACTGGGGTTGCATTAAGTTTATACATTAATTAGGGTGAACTGACATCTTTAAGATGTTGAATTATTTTAACTGAGAACAGAGGATGTCTTTCTGTCTGTTCAAGTCTGCTTTTACATCTTTCAGTAGTGTTGTAAAGTTTTCTTCATATAGATTTTGCAGTTCTTGCTAAGTTTAATACCAAGTATTTAATCTTTGTTGCTGTTGTGAATGAGATTTGCTGCCATGATATCCTCTGACTGAGGTTGGTGGTGTCTGTGGCTACTGTTCACTTTGTATGTTAATTTTATATCCTGCTACCTTTTATCATTGACTCTCCAAGGATTTTCAGATATACTGTTATGTCATCTGCAAACAGATATTTTAAAGTTTATTTTCCAATTTTTATGCCTCTGATTGATTTCTTTAATCCAATTGCCCTGGCTGAAACTTCCAGTACGATATAAAGGAGTAGTGGAAATATAGAGGACATTCTCCTCTTGTTCTTGATCTTAGTGAGAATGCCATTACTAGATTCCCATAAAGATGGTGTTAGAACTCAGAGGTATATATTTTTTTCATATTATGAAAGTATTAATTCCTATTTTCTTGAGTTTTTTCTTTTAATCAGGAATGGGTATTAAATTTTGTCAAATGCTTTTTCTGCATGAATAGAGCTAATATGATTTTTCCTTTGATCCATTAATATGGTATATTATATGAATGGACTTCTTAACATCCAACCAATCTTGCACTTCTAAAATACATTCCACTTGATCATGGCATTTTATTTTTCTGAGTGCATTGTTGGATTCTGTTCACCAGCATGTAATAGTTTTATATATTCAAAGGTAAAATTGGTCTATAATTTTCCGCTTCTCCCCTCCATTTTTTTTTTATTTCTTTATTTATTTTTTGGTATTCTCTTCCCCAAGTTTAGGTGTCAGTGTTATGCTGGTTTCATGTAAAAATGAGAATGTTTTTCTTCATTTTCCATGCTGTAGAACAATTTATGTCAGTACTATCTTGTCTTTAAAAGTCTGATAGTAATTCCCTATGGAAATATTTTGGCTTGGTGTTTTTCTTATGGGATAGTTCTTTAATGTCTTCCTCTATTTATTCTGTGAAATTAGCTCTGTTGTTTTTATTTGTAATAAAATCTATTTTATAAGCTATATTTTCCTAGGAAATTATCATTTCCATTTAGCTTTTCAGAATTATTTTCAGAGATCTGAAAAGTAGTCTAATTTTTTAAAGTTTCTTCTTTTTCAGTGGTAATTTTCCTGTTGTCATTTCTTCTTTTATATATTGGTGCTTCCTCTCTTTTTCTTTTTTTCTAGTATTTTTCTCTTCTTTACTTCAATAATTTCTGCTTTTGCCTATATTATTCCCTTCTATAGTCCTTTTTTTGCTCATTTTTTTGTTTCTTTTCTAGATGTCTGTGCTGGAAATTTAGTTAATTTTTTTCATTCTTTCATTTTACTGATATACTTTAATCTCGTCACGGCTTTAAATGTTTATAGATTCCAATATGTAGATTTTTCATTATTTTGTTTAAAAATATTTACTTTTTTCTTTACAACTTTCCCTTTCACCTAGTAGTTGGCCATAGAAATTATTTTGTAAATTTCTAGGTGGAAGGACCTATTTGGTTTTTTTATATTCTTAATAATTTCTCATCTTATTAATCATAACCATAGAATGTTTCTTGTCATATTTCCAATCTATTCAACATAGCAATGCTTTCTTAACTAGCTAACATATGGTAAGCTTTTCTGCATGCTTCATAAGCTCCTAAGAAGAAGGTGTTTCTCTATTATCAGGCTGTAGGGTTTGACACATACCTACAAGGTCTGCCTAATTATTTTTGCTCTTCTGTATCCTTGCCTATTTTTTCGCCACTTGATCTGTCTTATACTGACAGTAGTCTTCTATTATTCTTGTATCTCCTGTAGTTTCTACTTCATAAAGGTGATCATTGTGGCTTTTAGTGCATAGATATTCATGCCTATTTCTTGTTAATTGTAGATTTAGCATTAAAAAGTGTCCTTTGTTATATTTAATACTTTTTACATTTCACTTTACTCTGTCTGATATCAGGATCACTGATATGGCTTCCTTTCTTTTTTTTGCCATTTTTAGTTTCTCCCATTCCTTTATTGTTGCCTTTTAGAATTACTTTGTTTTAAGTATGACCTTTATATATAGCAGATCGTTGGGTCTTGTTTTATGAGACATTTTGAAATCTTTTTCATGTGATTATATGAGATAAACCCATTCACATTTGTTGATATGACTGATATGTTTGGTCTCAACTCTGTCATATATTCTTTATATCAGAATTTACTGTTAATTTTGTAATACTTACCAATGTGTTTTCCTTCCTGTTTTATTTTAAAATTTCTTTTGATATTTAGAAAGGTTTGTATTTTTGTTCTAATAGTTATCTTTCTTCTTATACTTTTCAATACCTTTTACCCTCTCTTTTCTTATTTAACCTTTCCCTGGAACCACTTTTTCCAGCATTATTGAGGTGTAATTAACAAATAAAAATCATATATATTTAAGGTGTATGACATGATGGGTTTTTGGTTGATTTGTTTGTTTTGGGTTCTTTTGAAGTACAGGTTGATTTATAATATTGTATTACTTTCAGGTGTACAGCATAGTGATTGAGTATTTTTGAAGATTATAACTTATTACAAGATAATGGCTGTGATTCCCTGTGCTGTACAATGTGTCCTTATTGCTTGTCTATTCTATACATAGTAGTTTGTATCTGTTAATCCCGTATCCCTAATTTGTCCCTTCCCCCTTCCTTCCACTGTGAAACCATCACCATAATCAAGCTAATTAACACATCCATCAGCTCTCATAGTTACCATCATGTGTGGTAAGAACACCTAAGATCTACTCTCTTAGCAAACTTCAAGTGTGATACGCAAATCTCCGGAACGTATTCATGCTTCGAACTCTGGGATCAGCATCTCTGCACCTCCTCTGCACTTTAGCTGCTGCCTCCACCACTCTCTGCTTTTATGAGTTCGACTTTCCCAGATTCCACACATAAGTGAAATCATGCACTACTTGTCCTTCTGTGTCTGACTTACTTCACTTCGCCTAATGTCCTCTAGGTTCATCCATGTTGTTGCAAATGACAGGTTCTCCTTCTTTTTAAGGCTCAGTGATAGTCCGTCGTCTGTATATACTACATTTTCTTCTCCCTGATCCTAGCCGCCCCAGACCATTCAGCCGTGCTGATCCCCTCTGTTTTCTGGTTGGGACAAAAAAGAAATGGGCCTCTTGAGCAGCACCATGTGTAGCTGGGGAGGTGGGTCATTCATTACGTTCTTCTTTCCCCCATGGGGTCTCTCTTGGCACTGAGCCCTCTTTGGGAGACAGATGACATGTGTAAAGTGAAACTGTTCCATTTATTTATTTATTATTTTTTAAAAAGTTGTATCTTTTATTTATTTACTTATTTATTTATTATTTTGGGGGGTACACCAAGTTCAATCATCTGTTTTTATACACATATCCCCGTATTCCCTCCCTTTATTTATTTACTGGCTGCACTGGGTCTTCTTTGCTGCGCGTGGTTACGGCGAGCGGGGGCCATTCTTCATTGTGGTGCGGCGGCTCTCATTTCGGTGGCTTCTCTTGTTGCGGAGCACGGGCTCTAGGCGCATAGGCTTCAGTAGTTGTGGCACACAAGCTCAATAGTTGTGGCTCATGGTCTCTAGAGCGCAGGCTCAGTAGTTGTGGCGCATGGGCTTAGTTGCTCCACAGCATGTGGGATCTTCCCGGACCAGGGATGGAACCCATGTCCGCTGCATTGGCAGGCAGATTCTTAACCACTGAGCCACCAGGGAGGTACTGAAACTGTTCTTCTTACCCTCTTCAATGCACCTACTGTCAGACTTTTTGCTCCAGTGGGTGCTGGGACATCTGTGCTGGACCTCCACGTTCCTACAAAGGCACTCTCATCTATGGGTGTCAAAATTATGCTTTTGTGGGAGGAGGAGCATGAAAATCTATTTTGCCATCATGCAGACATCACTGCTTGGTCAGTTTTTAATGGTGTCCATTGACTTTCATCTGTTGTCCATACAATAATCAGTGAACTTACTCTACTCTCCTCTTTCCCTATTTCTTCTCTTTCTCATTTTTATTTGCATTATTTTTACAGGAAAATATAACATTTATATATTCTGCTTTCAATCATGTCCCTACCTTATTTTAGTCTTAGATTTACAATTAAATATATTAAACGCTTACCATCAGTCCCTTTGTGAAAATTTCCTCAGTCATCTCTCTGTTGAATGAAGGTTATCCTCTGGTGTGTTTGTCAAGAAAGATCCATGAGTACAGGAATCTCTGAGAGACTGAATGTTGCAAGTTATTTTTCCATAGCTTTGATTTTTGAAAAATACTTGGCTAGCTATAAAATCCTTGGTTCATAATTTCTTTCTTTGAGTTTCTTAAAAATGCTGCTCCGTATTTCTTGGCCTTGTATGTTGCTTTGTAGACATCTCATGACAGCCTAACTCTCTTGCCCTTGTAAATTATTTGATCCTTTTTGCCTGGAGTCCTTGAAACTTTTTTTTTAAGTGAAATAGTTTAGCTAGGATCTTGGAATTGATCTTTCAGGTCTTTGAGTCCTTTCAGTATGTAGACTCAGGTCATCTCTTAATACCAGACATTTTCCTCAGATTATTGTTATAAATCTTTGCTTATTTATTCACTTAATCTGTCTTCTCAGGGATTTCAAGTAGACATATATTAGATCTTCTTTGTCTTCCCTTTAAGCCACTTTTTCACTGAACTTTGTTACTTTTTTCTGTATCTCATTTTCATTCCCTTGGCTGTCTCTTTCTTCGATACCCCTTATTAAATATTTCCATTGGACACCTTGTAATTCAATCTTCATTTCTGAGTGCTTTTGGTTTTCTTTTTTTTTCCTCTGAGTTTAATCAAGTTTCTTTTTTCCTAATTGTTTTATACATTTCAGTTATTAATCTTTGCACTTCTAATTCAAAGTTGCTTGAGGAAATTTAATTCAGTTTGGAGTATTGTGTATGGATTTCCTCTCGTTTGTAATTTTTTTTTTGGAGGGGGTATATTTCTGTCAATTGGTATGTTTAGATTTTTATTTTCTGTTCTCTTCATGTAGTAGCTTTATTTTGGCTTCTTCCATTTATTCATTTTGTAGACTTGAGGTCAAAAACACACTATTCTGATAAGGTAGTGAAGTATGTTTGTTTTAATGGATGATTGAGTTTTTTGTGTCATGGGGGATGGGTGGTTGTGTGCTCTCTGACTAGTTATCACTGTTGCTGTTCTCTTTTGATTTACAGAGTCTTAAAATTCCCCCTTTTGTCTCTTTCCCTTTCATCATCCAATCTCCCAAGGACACTTCTTCCTTCTTTTTACCCTATTTTCCCCCGTAAGTGATACTTATGGAAGATTACCACCTTGAATTATGTGTGCTTTTAAGCTGTTTTCACAGAGTCATTTCCTTATTCTAGCAGGATTCTTTTTCAGAATTTTCGCACATAGGAACTTGGTCTTTCTGAAGATCATTTCATAAAATGTTACAACCTTTACCACCTTACCTTTTTTCCCTTTCACGTTGTTTTTCCATACAGCCCTGGCTTTCCACAAAGGCCTGTGTTGAGAGCCTTAGAAATATTTCATTCATCTGCAGTGCTTATTTTTCTACTAACAGGGACTATGAAGTTTTGAGGGTTCTATGTATTTTAATGACGTTGACGTTGTGAATTTTGTACAGCTTTATTTTTTTTCTTGTTTTCCTGTGTTGTTTTCTGAAGGATATGTGGGGAGATTTGATTTTAGATGGTTACCATTTTCTTCAGCTACTAACAGCCTGCAGGAATTGACTGTGGATTGGTTGTGGGAAATTATGCAACTAGAAGAATCAAGGATGACTCCTAAGTTTTTCACTTAATCAAACAAGTAGATAATGGTAACATTTACTGAAATGGGGAACTGGTGGGTGTATAAGACCTAGAGTAGAAGTGAAGGGAAGAACAGAATTATCTTTCGGAGGTCTGCAAATTTGCTGTGAGTAGGTGGATATATGAGCCTGGATCTCTGGAACACCATTGTACGGGGGTCAGTCAAAAATTATCCATACTCCGGTTATATTGAAACTTCTGTTGGCTGCACTGTCTTATCAGCGCTTTCTGTTCAAGGCTACTGTCTCCCCAGTCACTGCTGTGCAGGTGTGAATGTTACATCGGTTCATTTGTAACTGTGGTGCGAGCAAAAATGGATGCCCCACTTGTGATTTGCATGAAGGAAGAGCAGCGTGCAGTGATTCGTTTTTTGTGGTCTGAGGGTGTGCACGTCTGCACACTTCTGCCCACACTGTTGACACCCTACAAAAACTTTGTTTAGAGGTGCTAAAGCATCCTCCCTATAGTCCTCATCTTGCTCCACTGTACTTTCACATGTTTGGTCCATGGAAAGCAGCTCTGCGAGGATGAAGATTCACTTCTGATGAAGAAGTGAAGACAGTGGTGCATTCGTGGCTCACAGCTCAGCCTAAAACATTTTTTAATGAGGGAATATGAAGGCTTGTTGACAGGTGGACAGAGTGTATTGAAAAGCAAGGAGATTATGTCGAAAAATGGTGTATTTGTCTTTTATAAAAGTTAACTGAAATAAATTCTACAGCCAGAGTGTGGATAACTTTTGACTCGCCCTCATAGAAGTAGAAATTTGAGCATTATAAGGGTTCAATACTTAAAGCCTTGTAACTAAATGTAATCTCTTAGAAAATTGGGATACAGATGAAAAAGGATATGAAATGAGACCACGCCGTTGTTTGGAGGTCAAGCAGATGATAAATGTCTGGCCAAATAAAATAAAATTTAAATTAAAAAAAAAAGGATTAGGAACCGACAAGTGAGGTAGGAGAAAAATCTAGAGAATAGAGTGATCCCAAAGACAAGAGGAGAAGAGTCATAGAGAAAGTATCAGTTGCAACTAATATTGGTGAGAAAGTAAGGAAGATGGGGTTGGAGCAGTGACTTTTAGAATTGACCATATGAAAGTCTCTGTTGACCTTGATGAGAGCAATCAGATTGAGGTTAGTTCCAGAGCGTTGGTGAGGTAAGAGAATCGAGTCTGCATCTAGAGAGAGCACAAAGGATTTTCAGAGCTTGAGTTTAAATGGGAGGTTTCTGCATGGGCTTGCATGTTACTTGGGAGTTTCGTCCCTCAGCTTTGGGCTCAGGGCCCTGGCTATTGCCTGAAGCAGAACCTAGTGCCTTTCAGAAGGATATGATAAGGTTGGTGATGAATGCCCATCTAGTTAGAAGAGTATGCCACCAATAGCCAGCTCTCTTGCATCCTGCGGCTTTACTTTGCCTCTTGTTAGTGACTGATGGTCTGCAGATTGCAGCATGCATGCTTATTAGGGAGTTGTATCTCAAAGGGTACTCTGGCCCTTTCATGTCTTAAAAGGCATTCCTCATTTTTTTCCAGAGGGTGAACCTGCTAGGTGACCTAGTTCTAATGGTTCTGGTCTTCTCAATTTCCAAAGCCTCTCTGCTTCCCTTTTCCATCGCTGGCTTTCTGACAGCTCAGGGTCCTGTTTCAGGTCAAAACAGAATGTCTTCACACAAATTGCTTGGCCTGTTTTTCAAAATATGGCTGTGCTCCGCATCACCGTGTGCCTGTGGACAAGCCGGGAAAGCAGGGCATCTGACCTCCGTGGCAAAAACATATTTACCAACAGATACCTCCGAAAAGAAGGCCGTTTACTTAAAGGGTACTTTGCTCGGCTTCCTATCTGTGTAACCCTGGGAAATGTTCTGTAATCTTGTTTCATGAGAGAAGAAGAAAAAAAAGGAGGACATTGTGATATCCATCACATAGCCTTGCTATAAGAATGAAAAATAAAATATTGAGAATAGGTACCTAAAGAAAAGAGAACCTTCCTCTTTTTTTTTTTTTCTTTTTCCTTAGTGATGCTTTCAGGGACTGACATACCAAGTGAATGAGCCACACTGAGGCCAAAACACAGCTCAGGGATCAGGGCGATGGAAGAGCATCATGGGACGTTGGGCTGCAGAGAGACTAGACTGAGGACCCAATGAGTATCAGCAGAAGCAGAAGCATGGGGCAGGGGGAGGGGGTGGGAGGACTCTGGGGTCAAGCAGAGCCAAAATATGCTTTCCAAATGTTTGGGGAGAACGGGATCTCTGCAGCCAATCTCCTGGTCCAAGCCACTGCCATCTCGTGGCTAGGCTACACCACTACACTCTCCCTGACAGCTAGTTTCTCTTGCACCGTAAAGTCTGTTCTCTATACAACAGTCTCTACATTTTAGAAAATGAAAGTCTGAACACTTTATTCTTCCTCCTCATAACTCTTTGATGGCTAATCTGTTGTTCTTAAAATATATACCCAAACCCTACAGTCCAAGAGACTCTACCAAGCTTACGCCTTCCATGATGCCTCATGTAGCTAACTCCTACCTCTTCTCCAGGTCTCATGTCAAATGGTCCTTTTTCAAGACAGTAAACCCTCTTTCCTTCCCACCCACACCCCTTGTCATCCTCTTGACATATATATACACCTCGCACTTCCCTTCTCAGTGTTTATTGTGGCTTGTAATCAGGTATTTACTTGTGAGAGTAAGTATCTAATGTTTGTCACAAATATTAGAAAAGTAATGTTTGTGTGCTCTGTGAGGACAGGGAGCTCATTCCTGTAACTCCAGTACGCAGCCCGATGCCTGGCACATGGTGATCTTTCGGTAATGATCAGCACCATCAGTAACGGTCATATCAATACATATTTCTTGATTGGTTGACCAGATGAATAAATGTTAAGTGGGGGTCCCAGTCTTAGAGGAAGATGAAGGCACAAGCCAAAGAAGCTGGGAAAACTGTAGAAAGACTGTGAGTCCCATCATATTAGCTGAGGCAGCTCAGTCTTAGAGGAGACAGAGGTATGAGTTAGGGTAACTGGGAAAACTATTTGAAAACGATGACATCAGGGCTAAACCCCCATCCTATTAAATAGGGCGGTCTGATGGGGCAGTAAAATGAGAATTGTATGTATTGCCCAGGTAAGGGGTCTTCTTGATCAGGTTGATAGTACGTGTAACCTAAGTCCTTCTGTAGAATTTACAGAAGTTTTAAAATAACCGGAGTGCGGATAATTTTTGACTCACTCTCATAGCAGCTACTGTAAGCCCTTCAGTTAGATCGACAGCCTATAATTTCAGTAAATAGTTGAAGAATGGATGGGTAAGTGGATGTGTGAATGAGTCAGACTTGGTCTAGTTTCTAAATGGAGGTTATAAGTAGGTAAGGAAGTAGGTGTAGATGTGAGGCATTTTGGTTGGGAAAAAAAGCTATTTGTAAGGTGGGTGATATGGAATGACAACAAGAAGATGGAATACTGAAAGAATAGGAACTGCCAGTAATTAAAACCAGACTCAGCATTTGAGGACTGGAAGAATATCCTGCCTATTCTACCAAAGTGGCCTTCTCCATCCCTTTCTCTGTCATTTGATTGGTGGGAAAATTGAGCCACAGAGGAGGGCAGTGAGTTGCTCAGTATTGCACAGCACCGGCAGATCCTTGAGTAGAAGCAAGTCTCAACAGAAGCATTATTTTCTACCCCAAGGTGATGTATATCTGTGTGCAGATTCGCAAGTCTAGAGTAGGAAGTGGAATGTGAGTGAAGTTAAAAGAATGAGGCCATGAAATTGTGTTGTACTGTGGAAATGGAATAGAAAATACACCAAATGCTTTTCCTTTTCCCAAAACCTTATATAATCTTTACACAAGGAAAGTACTCATTCCTTTTTAAGGAACTGATTGAGGACTTTGGGTAAATGAACATAGGCCAGACTTCCCATATGATCGGATGCAGAATTTCCAGCATGTTCCTGACTTGCTTGCTAATAGTTCAATCACCCAGAAGGTCAAGAGAGTGATTCAGGACTTTGTTATCCTGTACCTCATTCTAACCAACAAAGACAAATTGGTTATGGAATTAAAGATGTCAGGAACTTGGGAGAAAGCAGATATGTCAGAGTCATGTTTGTGAGAGCCAAGGAGAGTTAAACATAATCAGATGTGCTCTCTAGATGATAGAAAATTAATGGATTTGGGTAGAGGAGGTGGTATTAGGAAATGGCTCACTTCGATGCTTGCAACTGTGGAAGGGAAGATGATTCTAAGGAGAATTAGAAAGTTCTATGAATGAGCCAATGAGGAAGAAGGCAGTAGAATGAACCATTGTGGCTACCCAATATTCCCTTTTTAATATGACACATTTTAAATCGACTTTCCCTCAAAATACACGTCAGCGTTCACCTTTACAGGGAGAAAGTGTCCCAGAAAGAACATGCCAGGTATTTCTGAGGTGCCGGTAACATTGGGTGTTTTGATATGGGGGCTGGTCATAAGTGTGTGTTTACTTTGTGAAAAATCTGGCAAACTGTATTTGAATTAGTATGTTTGGCTACATGTGTATTATACTTCACACACACTGTGCAACAGTATTTAAGATTTAGTATATTTCCTTTAGGACTTATTTTTTAAGTGCTTAGATTTGCATATTAGTTAAAATAAAAAAAAACTGGACTTTGCTTTATTCACTTAGTATTTGCTTATGTGTGTTATTCCATGGCCCTCATAATCATTTTTGTTAACAGCTTTGTACAATTCCACTGTATAGACAGACCTCCACTTTCTTTACTATGACTGTAGAGTTAGGCAGGTAGGTTCCTCTTCATTTTCACTTTTATGAAGAATACCAGAATGAACATCTTTGAATATAAAGCTTCTACATTTAAGGTTATTCCATGAGAATAGATTCTTAGATATAAAGAAATTAGGTTGACTGTCATTAAAGTCTAGACACATATTTACAAATTACCCCCAGTGAAGGGCTCACCAGACTCTTGCCCGTAGCTGCATTTAACAGTCATGCACAGAATTGGCAAGTTTCTTGGTATAGTGCTTGCGAAATCTTTTTTTTTTAATTTGTATTAGTATAAAGTTGGAGATCCTTCTGATCTCTTGGTAACTCCCATTCAATACCATTTCTCAGTTCTCTGGATGTCATACGTTCTTCTTTAACCATCTCAGACTCTAGTTCATTGACCGTCTAAACCAAAGATCAGACACGCAAGGCAATAAGAGTTGGAAGAACTTTGCTCTATCTCCAAATATGAAAAGAAAAGAAACAAATAAAAAAGTTTTCTCACTTTTATCATCATTTTCAAGTTTTGGCTTATTCGTGACTAGCTTTTTGGACATCTTATTTAGAGAGTTGTATTTTTTTTCCTCCCTTCTTTCTGTCTTCTGGATACATTCTTTGAAAAACCTTTTTTCTTGAAATATAGCACACTTCAAATGAATATTTCATGTATTTGAATCATAATATGTCATGCTCTTTTAACATTTCTGCATTTTCTATTTTTTAAAAAATAAAACAATTATTTCAAAAAGGAACACTTTCCGTGTAAAAATAAGAAAGAAAAAGAAAGAAAAGGGGACACTTGTTCCAAAGCACAAGTCCTGTCAACCTAACCTTCTTTCTTTAAGATAGTTCCCGGACTGATTGAGCAAATGCAGTACGGAATCAGTATCTGAAGTGAATTTGACCGTATTCTCAAGCTATTTTTGTGGAAAGATACAGCAATAGAGTCAGAGTGCATAAGCAATTGAGGAGATGACTAACTGTTAGATAACCAACCAAAGATTCTAATGCACAGATGAATGCCAGCCTGGAAGAAGGATTCTAGTACATGCCACTGAGTCTATTTTTGGCATTTTCCAGGTTACTACTTATATTACTGATCTGGAAAAGTTTTAAAAATTATGTCCCAAAACTTGCAGATAGTGAAGAATGTGGGGATAGGCTCTGATCGTCGGATCAAAGGCAATAGAAGTCAAGAGTGACCCGTTTGACTCTGTACTTGGGTTCCATAATACAGCCACATGTTTAGGCAGGAGCAGGCAGATTTTTTTTTGATGGGGAAGAGGTTAATGGCACATTCATTGTGATCAATGAAAATGTGGAATGTTGGCTATGTTAGTAGAAGCCCAGGATAAGTAAGAAAAAACAGAAAATAGTGATAATCTAGGTAATCATATATTGACAAGACTACATGTAGACTGTTGCTTCATGTTCTGGTCCCTTTGCATTAAGAGGGACAAACTGGAGAATGTCCTAGGATAGAGTAGCTAATTTAGTTCAAAGGACTTGAACTCTTATCATATGAGGAATTGTTGGAGAAGAAGAATGTTAGTGAACCTAAGAACTGTCTTTCAATATCCAGACATCTTTCCTACACAAGCAAGGGCAGACCTCCTGTGGTCTGCAGAATAGAATCGAGACTATTGGGGAGTCATATTTGGGTTTGATAGGAGTGACAATTCCTAGCATTCAGAGATGTGCATGGATAAAAATAGACTCTGCTGTAGACATTATCATTGCTTCTCTTCTTGATGCCTGGAGGACTCCATTTCCTACCTCCCTGAAGTCAGGCGTGGCCCTGTAACTGGCTCTAGCCAATGAAACCTGAGTCACGGTAAAAGTGTTACTTCTGGTAACACAAGGTAAAAGTGTTACATTTAGTTGCCTGTGCCTACCTCCTTATCATGCTTTTCTCCTGCCTCAGTGAACACTGAAGCATTGTGTTAAAATGGAGGCACCAGGGCTTCCAAGGTGGCGCAGTGGTTAAGAATCCGCCTGCCAATGCAGAGGACACGGGTTTGATCTCTGCTCCAGGAAGATCCCGCATGCCATGGAGCAACTAAGCCCATGCGCCAAAAAAAAAACAAAAAAAAAAAATGGAGGCACCAGCCTTGGTCTCCGGTGACTTCAATGATTAGAGTCTCCCCCAACTACCACCATTGCCTCCCCCTCACACCCAGCTTGAGTGGAAAACAAACCTTTGCTGTTTTCAGCCCCAGCATTTCCTGGGTTTTATTGCTTCTGCGTAATCCTGACTAACCCAGTGCCTTCAGGATGCAGTGGTTGCTCACATGTGAGCTTTAGCAGGACAGGCGTTGGACTCTTGAGACTCACACACTCGCATTCTCTGCCCTTATTTTCCTTTGCTACACTGTGTTCAGACTGTTACTGGTGGTATAATTTAGTCAACTGAAATTTTCAACTGGTTCCATGACCTCCTAGGATATGATCCCAATAACATAGGCTGAAACGATTCCCTTGCTAAAGCACACTCCTCTCATCTCAACAGCATGCCCAGCAGCATCATAAATGTCTGGATCCTGTTCACTTGGGGAACAGCCAACAGCAACGAGGTAGCTCACCGATCGAAGGTTCTGTTGCCACACAAGCACACCCACACAACAGTATCTATGGAAACCATAAGGTCTACCAGAGAGCTCTGGGCCAAAGTAACTTTTTGAACGTGAATTTTGCAGTTTCATTCTTATGCATTCATATTGACTGGGCTATTCCTAAGTGTCTGTTTCAGCGTATGCCTATAGGTGCATCATTTACTTTTAACTAAGCTTCCAAAGGATGCCCTTGCTACCATCTACTAACCTATGTAACTGAGTGAAACACACGCAGGCCACAACGTACCCACTTAGTGTTATGGTTCAGGTTGTTCTATGTCGGGCAATATTTATGAATTGGTTCTGTCTGAGGAAGAAGCTTATAAGGTGTTGGGAGCCAGGAAGTGAAAGAAAAAAAATACATACCTAGCGTGAAAAGAAATGAAGAGATAGAATTAAAAGGTGATTCCAATGGAGGAAGAAATGGAAGGGACACATTTTAAATTATAATTTAAAATACATATGCATGCCTATATATGCAAATATGTATATGTATATTTTATATATATTAAAAAATCAAATTAATAATTTAACTGGAGTCTCACTTTTGTTGTTCACAGGAGACCAAAATCAACTGTGTTCGTCTGGCTACGAAAGGTATGTTGGCATCCCTGTCTGTCTTCTGCTGTTTAAATACTTCTCCCTCTAGCCTCACAGGGAAATTTTAGGCAACAATGACTAAAAATAACAATAAAGAATTGTTATTTTCATTGGAGTCATTTGCATCTAGGTATTAATATATACTCTTGGTATATATTAATAACACAGTACCTAAAGCATAGGAAAAGCTCGAAATATATTTGTTTAATCAATGGATGGATGGATGGACGGACGGACAGACTGGTACATTAATCAGTGGTGTGGTAAATATAAATGTACTCAAATATTCTTCTATATATTTTCATTGTATTTGGGTCTATGCTTGGGTATTTTTTTATTTTGCATGTCAATTAGGCCTATCTTCTGAGTTTGTACTTTACTCAATTGGCACATGGCTTTCAAAAATGAGGTGATTAGTGTTAGGGTCTTTAATAACGAGGAAACAAACACTGCATGGTTATGTAGTTGGCATTTTCAACACTTATCCCCGAAACTAAGGCAGCATTGTTCAGGCTCATCACTTTTTGTTTCCCTAATTATAATGGAATTGCCTGGCTCTCTCAATTGGTACATGTTTCTGTTTATTACTCTTTAAAAACAAAATCAATGAATGGTTTGTTATCATTTAACCTATTATAAGGTTGAATGGTTAGAAATTAGGTTTATCTTTTTGTTATAGAATTGATATTTTTAACAGCTATCCTCCCCATATAAACGCACCAAAATCGGGCCATTCCATTCTGTTCCCTGCATTTAGTGACGGCATGTATAGTTTCATAGATTGCTTCCACCGCGATGACAAGTAGATGTAGCATCACAGTTATAAACTATAGACAAAGACGATGACTCCAGTATCTGTATACATATGTGACTCTGTATACACGCGGGCACACACATATGGAGGAAAATGCACACATATGGGGGGGAGAGGAGAGGCAGGGGCCGGGGAGAGAGAGAGAGAGGAGAATATCTTATGGTTATTTGACAAAATATGCACTGAGACCTATCACACATTACTTTTGTAACTTTGAAGAAAATCACATCAGTTTGTAGGCAGAAAAGGGAAGATGCAGGAGGAAGAAGACAGCAGCACTGAGGGCTCCCAGTGATAAGAACTCACTCTGATTTCACATAAGTCATGAGAGCCCCACACGTCCCTAGCATGTTCTCCCTTGGGAACTCAGGCTTACTGGACAGACAGAGATAAAGTACTCTTTGTGAGGCAAGGAGAATTGATGGCCTGCAAACAAAAGTGACACAAATTATGGGCCTTGGCAGACTTTTCCACTGAAGAAAACAGATAATCTAGAAAGAAGGACCTCATCAATTGGCTAGCACTGGAGCTCTGGTCTCAAGCCGCACAGCGGGGTATCTGCAGCATCCCCCCAGAGGAAACATACAGAGAAACCTTCCCCATGACCGAAGGTGCTCTGTGGCTCCGCTCTAGATTTTGAGCCCTAGACAGGGGAGGGGGTGATGCCATTGCTCTCCCCTGGAGGGTATATGTGATCCTAAGGGCACCCTCTGGGACATAAGCCCTCCTAAAGGGGACTCTGTTGGATCGTATTTTCTGAACCGGGAATTGGGAACGTGAGATTGGACAGGCAAAGGTATATGTGGGGACTTTGAGAGAGAATATTTAAAAGTGTATGTTCCTGGCAATTTCAGGACCCACTGTCCACGTAGATACAGAGCCCACCATGCCACGCTTCTCCAGAGTTGCATTGCCGATCTATAGGATTACGGTGGGCTTTAAAGAACTGGAGCTGCACAGCTCTCTACCTCTTCTTAACAGAATGATTTCTCCTCGTGTTCACTGTTTAGGCTACAATCTTCTTTTAGTGGAGTGTGTCGTGTACAGGTGGCAGGTGTGGCGTGGGAAAGATTAGGAAGGCATTAATGAATATGAATGCCCAGCTGGCCACGCCCAGGCAGGGCTCAGAGGCGTCAGGAGTTAGAGGTGGAGTCCAGGCTTCTTCCAGTGAGGGCCATCACTCCAGCCAGGAGAAGCAGGCTCTAGCAGCACTTGGCAGTGGGGCAGAGAGCTAGGTAATGCAGAATGCCCGTCTCCCGCAGGTCAGGGAGTTATCCCCTCTCAGCGCCACATCAGATAAGTAAGCAGGATGCTTGGTGATGCAAAGAAAAAACAAAGGGAAGGAAAACTGTGTTTGGGTAGTTTCTACTCTGTACCCCTGGAGCATCCAGGGTCACCCAAAGGAAAGCCGTATCTAAGTTCATGCGCTGCCCGTGAGGACTTGGTATCAAGGATCTAAGTCCAGGAATCAATATTTGACCCATGCCTTTCCTGATGTTGTGAATTAAATTTCCCTCTTTCTGGGTTCGCTGAAAATACTGTTCTTTTTAATAGAGGAAGATACGATGGTGGGAATCCTGCAGGCAGTGGGGGTGTATCCAGTCCCAGTGGCAGAGTCCGCGGGCCATCTCTCTCCCTCCCAACTCTCCCACCTCTCTGTCACTGGAGCACCTTCCTCAGAGGTCTGCCAGTGGCCAGCCAGCCTCTGGAGTGTGATCACATGGGCAGGCTTGAGGCCAGTGCTCTGGCAGTGAAGCAACTTGCTGATGCCCTGTCCCTGACCCTCGTGACTCCAGACTGCGTCTGTGGGCAGCTGTGTGGGTCCCGACGAATTGGAAGGCTGCCACTCGGAATGGAACAGCCCGGAGCTGTTCGGGGTCATTCTGACCTGATCAGAAGCCCAGTGCATCTTCTTTTAGATACAGTCCCTGGCTCCAGTGTGCGGCTCTAACCCTTGTCTGTCTGTAATGTCACTGTTAGTCACCCAAGCTCTAATTACGCACTGCCCAGTTTGGAGGTTTGCAAAACAAGGGACCTGTGTTAGTTTTTGGTGACTGCAGAGTTCTACAAACGAAGTGGCTTAAACAACAAAAGTTATTGTCTTGTACTTCTGGAGACTAGAAGTCCAAGATCAAGATGTCAGCAGGGTTGGCTCCTTTGAAGACTGTGGGGGAGAGTCTCTTCCACGCCTTTCCTCCAGCTTCTGGTGGGTTGCTGGCCATCTTTGGCATTCCCTGGCTTATAGAACGACCACCCTGATCTCTGCCTTCATCTTCACATCTTCCTCTGCGCGCATCTGTCCAAATTCTTCCTTTTTATAAGGACACTGATCGTATTGGATTGGGGGCCCACCGTACTCTAGTATTACCTCATCCTAACTTTACTAATTACCTCTACAAAAACCCTGTTATCAAGTAAGGTCACAGTCTAAGGTTAGGATATTAACATATGCATTTGGGGGGGAACACAGTTCAACCCATAACCAGCCCCGTGCAGTTAGGGGCAGTGTCCACATGGTTCCCATTGGAGCCTCTGACTTCACCATTCACAGTGTGATCCCAGTAGCTTTTAAGGATGTGCAAGGAACAGAAAGCAGCCCTGCAGGACAGGGCCCCAGAGGAGGGCTGACATCCAGATGTGGCTCCTGTTCCCTTCAGAAGCTGAGTGAAGCTTCCTCCTGTAGGGGAGCTGCATGTTCTTTGGAAGGAGCCCAGGGCAGCGGGTAAACGCATGGGCTACCTCTACACCCCAGATGCTGGGTCTGTGGCACAGAACCCTTCCCAGACCCCACGTGATGGTGAAGCATCAGGTGCTGGGAAGAGCCAGGCCTCCTGGGGCAGGCACCAGCACTGCTGTTTGAGCAGAGCTCTGATGAGGAACTGCTTGGTGCTAACCACTAATTTCCCAATCACATTTTGCCATGGCAAGAAGTTCTCGGCACATAGTTGACCCTTGAAAAATGCTGGCTGAAATGAGGAAATGCATTTGGAGTCAGCATCTCACAGCAGCAAGGCTCAGAGACCCTGGGGGGCTCTCACGCCATCGTCCCAAACCTCAGCTGCACCTCATTTAAAGTGATCCCAATCTACCCATTCACACAACAGATCTGAACATACCTACTGCCAGTGGTTTGCTGACAAACCTGCTCTTTGTAAAAGAAAAGCCCTCCTTTGTAGTCTTTGTCCATTTCCAGGGTGTGAATATCCCCGCAGATCCAATATCAAGTTACCAATGGTTTAACAACTGGCTTACAAGAAAGTCTTGACTGTCTAGTGACATTTCTTCTGTAGCGAGTTGATGCAAGCCAACTCCAGCATGCCGAGACCTCGACCCCCACCCCCAAACTAGTTTGTTATGAGGACCAAATGAAAACATAAATGTAAATGTGTTTTTATTTAACTGCAAATAGTTTTGGAAATTTTAAAATGTCATTACTGATGACCATAGTTTCTCTCATGTGGTCAGCTCACTCCCTGAGCACCTGTGAGCCAGGTACCTTGTAAGGAACTGGGGGTTTTGTGATGAACCAGCAGGTGTGCTTCAGGTCCTCAGAAGCTCACAGTGTAGGGCAGAAACAGACATTAAGTAAAGCGTTGTAGCAGGCAGTGGTGGAGTTATGATTATGATAAGTGCCTCTAAAGAGAAGTGAGATGTACTGAGTGAGGACTGATGACAGCAGAGCTAAAGCCCCAGGCAGCAATGCGTGTGTGTTCCTAGGACACCCCCGGAGCTCACTCCCCTGGGATGGGTGCAGCGTGAGAGTCTGTGCCCCCTCGTCCCGTCACCACCCTTCTCAGCTAACACTGAGAGCTGAGTCGCGGCACAGATCAAGGGTGGCATTTGAGAAGCCAGCGGACTCGACCTCACACTGTGAGAGGAGCCACAGCCTTGGCCCAGGCTCCATGGAAAGAGCCAAGTTCCCTGCGTTTACAGAGGATCTGGCAGGTGGATTCACACACCACCAGGGGGCAGTATTTGTTTATAGAGCCAGGGCCGAACCCCCTGCTGAGGTGCTGCTAAGGGACTGTGGGGTGGAAGTTTGGTATGAGTTGGTAGGAGGACTAATTCTAGGATTAGGACAGGCTCATCTCAAAACCCTGGAAGGCAGTCTTTTTCGTCGATGGGGGGCTTGTGTGCACCATCCCAGATTCACGTTCTTCACCTTGTTCCCCAGCCCGGGGGTGGCTGTTACTAACTTTGACTGGAGATTCAGAGGAATCCGAACCTGAGTTCAGCTGTAGTGAGGAAGAGGGATTTATCAATGAGCAGATAAAGATGGATGATGCCTTGGAGGACTGGGGTGGGGAGGGTGGGGGGGATTAGAGGGAGGGAGGGGATACGGGGATATGTGTATAAATACAGATGATTGACCTTGGTGTACCTCAAAAACTGGTACAAGAGTGTAAAGCAATTATATTCCAATAAAAAAAAAAAAAGAAGAATGGGAGCCTCTTAAGACAGATTCCCGAGAAGCAGAGCCTGAGGCGGGGATTTGGGAGCATGTGATATACTGAGGGAGGGCTCTTGGAAGAAATCTGTAAATTCAAGAGGGAAAACGCTGAGTAAGAATCTATTGTCAGATAAAGTTAAGTCTAGGCTAGAACCAGGGTGCAGTGTAAGTTTCTCCAAAGCTGTTCTGCTTTGAGGCAAGATCGGGATTTCTACCTCGTCTTCCCCCATAACAATCAGTCCTTGGCATTTCCCCTACCTTCTGCTTACCCTTCCTCTCAAGAGATCACTCAGGTAGCTCCAGAGGAAGAGGCACCTCTGAGCCTTGCAAGTCTCTGGAGCGTCACAGAGGTGAACCCTTAGCCCCCACACGCAGGAGCTGGGGGGATGTCACACCACCCTGTAAAGGGGACCCGGGTGTGGCACCAACGGCATCCACCACATGGCTCTTATATGGAGGATGTTTTACATCTTCAGGTTGAGGATAGCAAAAAGCTAATGGAATTGCCTCAAGTTCAAGAGCCAAAAGAACATTTCAAAAGCCCTTTGCTTGGCACACTCTAGCTCCGGGAGTCCGCTCAGAGCTGTACAGAGAAAAATACACCCAATGGGTAAACAGACACTAAGTTTTGGTTTGAAAACAGAGAACTTTGATTCAGACTTTGAAAAGAGGGCAGTAAGTTGGGGGTGTGAGGGGGAAGATCCATTTAAAAGTTAGGTTTTGTTCTTGTAGTTAAAACAGGAACTGTGAGAAAGGGCAAGTAAGAGGGAGGTGCACTTAGACCTAGTCAATCCTGTTTACTCTGCACTCGGAAGATGCAGGATGGGCTCACTGTAGGAACCAGGCTGAAGAGGTAAGCGGAACATGCCTGGAAAAATGGATCTTGGGAAAACTTCCAAGGGGCTGAAATTTAAGTGAGAGACAAAACAACTCTTCCCGTGGAAGCTGATCATCCTATCTGAGGAGGATGCCCAGGGCTGCAATGGCTGAACGAGGTACCCAGTATCTCAATTCATGCCCTTCTGGCTGGGCCAGAGCAGGCCACAGCGGAAATAGAACTAAACACAGAAGCTCAGTTCTGGAATCAGATTGGTCGGTTCCCCTTCCAGAAGCTGTGTCCAATTCCATGCAAGCCCCCTTGCCCACAGATTCTCTTAACCTAATTCTTCCCTGCCTCCCTCCATGTAATCATTCACTTTGCTACTTTCTCTTACCCACAGACCCTGCCTCCACCGGACTTGCCTGAGTGATCTGACCCCTTCCTACCCTCCAGCTTCATCCAGGCTTCTGTCCTCTTATTCACTCCCCTCCAACACACTGCTCTCCTTTCAAAGTCCTTTCAACCTCAGGACCTTTGCCCATCCTGCCCCCTTAGCCTGAAATTGTCTGGCTTAAGAGATATACATCTTTCAGATTGCAGTTTAAACTCCCCCTCCTCAGAAAGACCATCCTGACCTCCAGTCTCATGTATATCCCCAACATTTTACACTCTCATTATACCCTGTACTTTTTTTCATAGCATTCATCATGACTTACCAATATATGTATTTTTGTTGGCTTACATGTTGAATGTCTGTCTCCTGGCTAGATTCTCAGTGAAGTAAGTGAAAGGATTGTGCCTATTTTGAGCAATGTTGTGTCCCTAGATCCTAGCAAACATTAGTGCTTAATAATATATGTTGAATGAACACATAGATAAATGAATGGACTGGTTGGATGGATGGTTGGATGGATGGATGGATGGATGGATGGATGGATGGATGGATGGGTGGATGGATGGATGGATGAGGTCTCCCATGACCTCATTTTTTCAAATACAAGCTACTTGTCAAAATGTTCTCTTGGAAGGTAGGAGTAAAATGGTAGAGGCAGGGATTAGTTACGTGATCTACAATCCCCACTAACAAAAAGACCAGCCAGACTCTGCTCGGGTGCTTACTGTGACAGGGACCTCACTACTCCCCCAGGGAGTTCCTCCCACCATTGGACACTTCAGTTGGAGGGAACCTTAATATCAGGGGTCCAAATTGGCTCCCTATTATTTCCGCCATTCGGTCTTTGGGGCCACATAAATCTGCCTGTTCTCCTTCCAGAAAATAAAACTTGCCTTCTTGGACTTGCTCCCCCTGCTCCAGTTGGGGTCCACCAGGTCCTTGCTTTCCACCATCTTCCCATTGGAACCTCTCTGGCCGCCAGCAGGCAGCCTCACTCCCATCTTTGGTGCCAGCCAGCAAGGGAACACAGCTGGCTCTGCAAACTCCCACTGGGTGCGCCCAAGTGGCAGTTGGAAAAATCAGCTTTCATTTGATTTGCAAACTGAGCTGAGCCTTTGAGACAAAATAAATCCGGAAACCCATAAAGCCATTTGCAGAGTTCCTTTGCAGAAGAAAGTCACAGTTTTAATCTAGTAAACACTCTCTAACGATCCCATTAAAACAACCCCCTCAGAGTAGGTGCTGAAAGCTAAACTCCAGAATAATGAAGCGTGAGATAAGGGGCCGGTGTCACCAATAGTCCCATGCTGCCTGGTGGTAGCAATGGGCTAGAACCATTGTCCCAGGAGCAACAAGAGGCGTAGGCAATAGTCTTTTGTAAATGTGGCTTCTTTTTATAATGATTAAGCCTGAGGTAGAACATTTCATCCAGCATTTTCTCTCCTCTCTTCCTAATGGAGTCTCACCCCTGCAGGGACAATATGTATCTGTTCTCCAGTGCCCTTATTTCACAGATGCTGAGACTGGGGCTCAGAAGGGGAGTGATGTGTCCGTGGCTTTTTTAGCTACGAGAATAACCTGCCACAGGTTATGTGAGAAGCCTAGTGAGATGTAGGAATTGTCTGCTATCAGATAGGAAATGCCCGCTGCCTGCCCTCCCCACCCCTGTTTATCCAATTCTGTATGGAAGGTTCTGTCTTGTATAAAACTTCCTTGAGAGGTTGCCTGGAATAATGGGGAATCAGGGACACCTAGATTCAAATCCCACATCCAAAATTTAGCTGTTTAACCTTGGACAAGTCACAACCTCTAGGAGCTTATCCCATCACTTTTAGGCCTAAGATCATTCGTTCTTTCCCCTGGTTATTTTGGATAATGCACTTAAAAGGTCAAGAACATCATAGATGATACAGCTTGTGCTTCCTTTCTTCCTTCTTCTGGCTCTTCTCTTATATGAGACCTGGAAACCCAAGTCTACTAAGCATACATCCTCTTTCTGCTCTTCGCAAAGGAAGAAAGCCCAAACCTGGACCATAGTCATTTCTCATACAATTCTACAAATCAGGCATTTATCAAATGGACTCAGGCTAGATTGCAAGTGCAGAAACTGAGAGGGGACAGGAATGATGCTGGCCTAGGCTCTTAGCACTTAACCTCTTCACCTACAGGCCGTTGTATTTAGATGAGATCCCACATAGCAAGAAGATATTTGCATTGACTGAGTATAGGATTTTACTCACGCTCTTGCTAACCTTTGATGTGGCACTTTTCCCCTTCTCATCATCTGCCAGGCAGTTCCAGGAGGAATCCAGAATCACAGGGTGCTCAAATCTAGCTGTGGCAGCTGAAAGTAGGGGCTATAATGAAGGATCATTTGTGAGAGGCTAGACTGTAGTGAGCGAGTCTGTTGGAAGACTCTTGGTTCTCATTCAGTCCTTCAGGTCCTCCCAGACTTTCAGAGGAGAAAGCCTGGGTGTGTGTTTCAGGGTTGGGACGGGGGAGTGCTGCTGCTTGGTAGCCAAGCCTAATGAGATGAATTTTCCACGCTTGGGGTTCTCAGAATTACTTGAGTGTAACAAGGTCTCTTTGTCCCTTGGGCCTCTTTGCTCTCATCCAGCATCTTCTAGACCCTAACATGCCAGTGGAATAATGCGGATTTTCTTGAAGGTTATGTGACAAGATGGAATAAGAGGATTATATCATGAGTATACTGTAAAAGAACCTAAAGAAGACCTTTAAATATCCCAACCCTTCAACATTTTTCTTGTTACAACAGCTGATACATCTCTCTAGTCTTCTCTGTCCTTGTCCTACTCTCTGTTCTCTAAATTTGCTCAAACCACTTCCCCGTAACACACACACTTGCACACCTTCTCCACATCCCACTCAGGAAGACAAAGCTGGTACAATAGAGGCCAGAAAACAAAAGCCAAGACCAACACTTGTCCTTCAAGCATGTCCCTGGGGAGTCCTATTTCATCCCTCTAAACTGGAAATGAGAATTATCTACTTAAGACCTGAGACACCCAAGTTGACTTTAGCTCAGATCTGATATCCCAAAGTCATTGCATCTTACAAAGGGAATAGTAGGCCTTGTATTTATTTTTTTTTTCTTCAGATCTTTATAGGAGTATAGTTGCTTTACAATGTTGTGCCAGTTTGTGCTGTACAACAAAGTGAATCAGCCATATTTATATGTATATCCCCATATTCCCTCCCTCTTGAGCCTCCCTCCCACCCTCCCTATCCCACCCCTCTAGGTCATCACCAAGCATGGAGTTGATCTCCCTGTGTTATGCAGCAGCTTCCTACTAGCCATCTATTTCACATTTGGTAGCGTATATATGTCAGTGCTACTCTCTCACTTCGTCCCAGCCTCCCCTTCCCTCCCCATGTCCTCAAGTCCATTCTCTACTTCTGCATCTTTATTCTTGCCCTGCCACTAGGTTCATAAGTACCATTTTTTTAGATTCCATATATATATATATATATATATATATATATATATATATATATGTATGTATGTAAATACCATATGCTAATATATATATATGTTAGCATATGGTATTTGTTTTTCTCTTTCTGATTTAATTCACTCTGTATGATGGACTCTAGGTCCATCTACCTCACTACAAATAACTCAATTTCATTTCTTTTTATGGCTGAGTAATATTCTATTGTATATATGTGCTGCATCTTTTTTATCCATTCATCCATTGATGGGCATTTAGGTTGCTTACATGTCCTGGCTGTTGTAAATAGTGCTGCAAAGAACATTGTGGTACATGTATCTTTTTGAATTATGGTTTCCTCAGTGTATATGCCCAGTAGTGGGATTGCTGGGTCATATGGTAGTTCCATTTTTAGTTTTTTAAGGAACCTCCATACTGTTCTCCATAGTGGCTGTATCAATTTACAGGGAATAGTAGGCCTTTTAAAATCAGGGGTCAAGAAAAGGGGGGAAAATGTGGGTGGACTGGAGACAAGGGATAGAAATAAAAAGAATAAAGCTCCATTGGAGCTTTCTCTGATGCAGTTTCAATGTAGTGTGGGGGCATTAGCAAAAATTAACCACCTATTGTGTGCAAGTCCCAGGGCTATGTGTTCACGTGAGTCTACAATGCAATGATAGAAGTAAAGCCTGGCATGTATTACACACTAAATAAATAGTGGTCATCATTATTACCCTGACTTAAGAAATGAAACAGTGTAAGCTCAGATGGGTTAAATAAAGATCTCAAGTTCCCTCAGAAGTGTCACTCAGGTCTAACTCCAAAACTCGTGGCATTGCCATGCACCATTTTGAATCTTGTCAATACCACAGACTGGGTGAGATTCTACGAGCCACTGTCGGGGTCCTCTATCTCCTATTTGTTAACCCCTTCCCATGCCTCTTTTTCAGCAATAGCTGATAATAGAACCTTTAGGGTGTGGTGGGTCTTTGGCCTATCTTCAGTGGTATCCAAGGTAAATCCTGGGATCTGGAGCAGAAGGTGAGGTGCCTCAAGAAGCCCTCAGCTTTCCTTACCTCCACAATGTATTGAAGCTGATAAATTAAGAAACTAATTTGTCTTCAAGGTTATCTGGGCCATCTTTAGTCAAGGAGCATCTCTTTGCAGTCAACATTCATTGCTTTAGGAAAGGAAAAAATCAGAAAGAAAGTCTGAGGCACTCAGTATTCAGACTCCTTCTTTGCATGGTCTCAATGTTTTTGTTAATGGCTGACATATATACATATGAACAAGCCCCCAAAGTTGTAAAGATAGAAGGATCATGAATCCTCCAGTAAAAAAAAGCCATTCAATAGGGGAACCAGATGATAGAGGAGAAAGCAAGGCACTTCCATCTGTTGTTCTGCTGAATTAGTCAGGATAGTCTAGGCTTTGCTGCAACAACAAATTAACACCTAAATCTCAGTAACTTAATGCCACAAAGGTTTCTTGGTTGTTATGCCATCTAGAATATAAGTGGCCTCAAAGGACCCCATAGCAAGGGAAGAATAAACATAGAAATAGTAACCTGAATCTTGAATACCCCACTTGGAAATGGCTCATGTCTCTTCCACTTACATGGCCTCGATGAGACTGGAATCCTTCCATATGCCTAAGGAGAGATGGGCCAGGCACCAGAAAACACCAGTTATCTCTAGCATTATGTATATATAGGAGTCCTTTTCCTATTTCTACTTCCCTTTGTATCCTTCTGAGACCCATGATCTATCACTTAACTTCTACTACTCCACCCACTAAGAAGACCTCTCCCCATCCCAGCACCTGTGCAGATATACCTCTGTTCTACCCCTCATAGCTGAGCATTTTTGCCAAGCAGAGTTGTAGCCATAGATGGTAGGGTGGGGAGGCTCCTCTGGGCCTACCAACAAAACTAAGTCTTTAACTGTTTTTCATTTAATCCTTGAAAGAACTTCATGAGGTATTCATTATTATCCCTGCTTTATAGGTAGAGAATTTGAAACTCAGAAATGTATGTAATTTTCCAAGTGACACAGCCAGTAAATGAAAAATACTAAACTAGAATTTCACATATCCGTTTGGTTTTGAGTGCAACTCAATACTGATATGTGGTCCCTCTTCCCCTAGAGGTTCAGAACTTTGTCTTTGAATTTGGACAGCCATAGACTCTAGGCTAGAAAAGGTACTTAACTGCTCTGTGTCTCAGTTTCCCCACCTATGAAACAATGACAATCACACCACTTATTTCACAGGGCTAATTAAGAATTTGATGAGCTAATCACATCAAGTGCTTAGTGCAATGCCTGGCTAATAATAAGCACTCAACAAGCAGTCAGTAGTGGGAGAGCCGACCCGTAGTAATTGTATCACTACACGATGGTAAGGGCTGTGATGAGGGTAAATTCCGGAAGCTGTGGAAGCACAGAGGAGAGAAACCAAAGGTGATTTAGGGTGTGCATTCTCAGCTGTGTGATCACTGAGACAGTTTTGAAAGAGGAGTGACAATTATATTGAACAAGGCTGGAGAGTGATACAGGGAGGTCTTCTGAGCTGAGGAAGATGCACGTGCAGATCACTGGAAGTAAGAGAGGTGGCCACTGAACTTGAATGGGACAAGGTTCCTTTGAACCATAGCTGCAATGCCATTGTGATGAGAGGAGGCTGGGAGGGATCACAGATGAGGCTGGAGGGGTAAGCAAAGCCAGGACACCAAGGACTCTGCATCAGCCCCATGGCATGGAGAGGAGCATTGGTGGTCCTGAGACAGTGGGAGCCCTTGGGGGTGCTTAGCAGGCTGCCTTTGTCACAAAGGCCACCCTGATTACAGCTTAGGAAACGGACCAGAGAAGGGAAATTGAGGCAGGGATGCAGCTGGAGCAGGAAAGGACAGGTAGGAGGTGACTGAAAGAGCCCAGGTGGGAGCATGAATCACTTCTTCTCTCAGCCTTCTATTTCTTTTTCTGACATGTCAGGCCAAGTCATCATCTCGCCCACCTCAAAAGGTTGGGGGGAAATTATATAAAAATATCCACTTAGAACAGGAGTTGGCAAACTTTTCTGTAAAGGGACAGATAGTAAATACTTTGTTTTTCAGGCCATATGGTCTCTGTCACAAGTACTCAACTTTGTCATGGTAGCACATAGATAATATGTATAAAACGAGCATGGCTGTGTTCCAATAAAACTTTATTTATGGACACTGAAATTTGAATTTTATATAACTTTCATGTGTCATATTTTACTCTTCTTTTGGTTTTTTGATCTTTTCCCAGCCATTAAAAAATGTAAAAGCCATTCTTAGCTGGTGGGCACCCAGAAGGCAATGGGTGGCCAGATTTGGCCTACCAGTCATAGTTTTCCGACCTCAGACTTAGAATATGGTTTGAAAATGGTAAAGTTCCCTTACCTTTGAGGGAGGAGTAGTACGCTCACTGTTGCCCGGTGGCTACAGTTTGAAGTATTTCACAGCTGTTGGTAAAGCTTGCCATTTGTTTGAATTTTTGAAATTATTCCTGTTTATCAGTTGAAAGTATTTCCTGTTTATCAGTTGCTCTGGGATGTCCTACCCATCTCTCCACTTTGTATAAGGACTTCATACGTTTTGTTGATGCATCACTAGAGAAACACACAGCCTTTGACCAAGCCTAGGACACCTTCCTGCTTTTTGTATCATTTTCTTTAGAGAGGCAAGTAGTGGGTTTGAAAGGACAGAACATTAAAGTCATACAAACCAGGGTCTGAATACTGCCTCTGCCAGTTCATAGTTCTGTGACCTTGAGCAAGTTATATCAATTTTCTGATTCATCCTTTCTTCCTTCATTCATTCATTTATTCAACAGATATTCACTGAGTACCTGCGGTGCCAGCTCCAGTGCAAGGCCACAGCAGGACACTAGTAAATGAGACACAGTGACTGCCTTCAAGGAGACTCAGAATTGCGGGGGAGGCAGCCACTTAAAATACAGGGAGGTTATTACTTTGAGGAGGGATGACGAGGGTGTTAGGGGAAGACAGAGGAGGGGCCTCTGACCCACGTGTGGTGAGACTCCCGGAGAGAAGGAGTTCTGAACTGACACCTGGAGGATGAACAGTTGTCATCCAGGTGAAGAGGCAGGAAGGGGATATTTCCACAGCAAGTGACCAGCCCAGGTAGGGCCTACCGACAAGAAGGGGGGGCAGGGGAGGAGGGCACGCTGTTGATGATGGAAAGGAATTTATTGTGCTTGGGGCAGAGCACAGAGTGCAGTGGTGGGGGTGGAGAGAGGCTGGAGGGACAGGCGTGGAGTAACTCATCACTGATGGTCTGTGAACCGGGTTAAGGAGGTTACGTTTACCTGGAGCACAACAGGGTCACGGGTGCATTTCAACTGAAGGATGGAGAATGGACTGGAAGGGGACAGGGCTGGAGGCAGGAAGACCAGCAGAGGGCTGCTTCAGCAACCCAAGTGAAACAGGAGGGTGGCTTGAATGCAGTGGAAATGAAACTGGAGAGAAGGGGGCAGCTTCAAGCCTTTTCAGGAGTAGAATTTATCAGGCATGCCAAGTGATCAGAAGTGGGAGGTCAGTAAAAAGGAGAGGTAAAGGATGACTCCCAGATTTTTAGACGGCCTGGCTACGTGGCTGGTGGCGCCATTTACTAAGAAAGGAGAAACTGGGGTTGGGGGGGAGGAGATGTCTGGGTGGAAAGACGATGGATTCATTTATAATAAAGCTGACCTTTCTGGGTTGTTCTAAGTCTTAGAAGCATTGTATGTGAGGTACCTGGCAGAGTCCCTGGCATGTCGTGGGTGCTTGATAAATGGTGACTCTTATTTTTGTTTCATTTTTAAAAATCTATTTCAGGCCCTGTTTTGTTAGACCATGATGTTCTTTTGCTGTTTAGTGTGAGCTCTTCAGAGCCATGAGAACTGCAGTTTTGTTCACCGTGCCACACGTGTTCATGTGTGTTTCTTTCTCTCCTTCTCTTCTGCATGCTGCCTGGGGACTGGCTTCCTTGTGGTCAGCACCAATGGGCAGCGCCCAGGTGACCCCGGGGACTCCACTCTGCCTCCTCACCACAGGTGATCACCAGAGCCCTGGGCAGGGAGGGGAGGGGAGTGAGAGCAGCCCTGCTGTTCAGTGGTCCCTCCAGGCCAGGTGCACCAGAGAGGAACTGGCAGTCCCTCCACCCCACCCACACATCCATCCACCCAGCCAACCCTCCATCCCTCCCCACGCATCCTTCCATTCCTCCCTCCATCCGTCCATCTATCTACTCATGCATTCACCCATTCTACTAATGTTTACAGAGTACCTACTGTGTGCCAGGCGCTGTTCTAGGTGCTGAGGTATGTAGTGATGAGAAAAAGAAAACATATTCCTATGCCTTTGGGGAGGCATAGTGAAAAAAACTACACAAATAAATGTACAACTGCAACTATGGGTCATACTATAAAAAAGAGGTGTATGGTGTTCAAAATAAACCAACAAACATACCTGGAGCTCAGGAAATAATTCCCAGGGAAGTGACAAATGAACTGTGATCTGAGGTTCAGGGAAAAGTTGACCTCGTATGTCTGTGCTTAGGAAATGGGTAGATCTGCCTCTGACCCCCACCCCATCGGCCGTTTGTCTTGGACAAGTCACTTCAGTATGATGATCTCCACCTCTCCTATCTGTTAAGTAGGAATAATAATGCTTCCCTCTTAGGGAGCACTATTTTCTTACAGACTTTGCACATGCAGAGTCTTCTGGAGCTGTATCCTGAGATGAAACAAGATAGTGAATATGAAAAAGACTGCTACAGGAACACCCAGTCTAGAGTAGGTATTTGCTTGAAGTAAATACCCGCCCCTTCCCTCTAACACATTGTGGTTTTAATCTCATTTCATATAAACATCTGCCGCTCTTCAGAGATGAGGATGCAGAGCCCAACAGAGGCTGATACCCATTGGGAGGCTGCAAAGACAGAAGAGACCCTGTTGACATAGAGATCTCTACAGCAGGGCTTCTTTCTGGTCAGTGGAGGTTTCTTGGAGATTTCAAATCTCTAACTGGCACCTCCCTCAAAGTTCTTGCTCAGATAGCCGTCTCCTCTTGCTGGTCCCTGACTGGCCAGTTTGTCATGGTGGGAAAGAGGATTCATCAGGCAGGGATGACATGAGTCCAGCCATCCAGGACCTCTTGGTCCCCTTCTGTTCACCCCCTTCCCAAACTCAGAAGCTTCCCTGTTCATGATTGTCCTGGGCTGGATTTCCCAGACACAGAGCCTGAGATGGGGATTCTTGTGCAAATTATTCATCAAATACGGATTCTCAAAAGAAAGAAAGTGAGGGAGATGGGTGAGGGAAGGAGAAGAAGTGAAGGCAGGATGTGAGACTGTGTCAGCTGAGCCCAGGGGGGCTCTGGAGTGTGGACTCCATCACAGGGGTGCCCCTACTTTGAGGCAAGGGGGGCAGCATCTGTGCCGCTGTGTCAGTCAGCCGTGTCCTGGGGAGGCAACATCCCTTTGCCTTATGGCAGGGAAGGAGGTGGCTGTGAGCTCTTAGCAGCCGGCACCCACAGCAGCTGGAGATTAGGGCACCAGCCCGGGAAAGGAGACCTGGGCAGAGCCTCTACAGCATTCACGACAGCCAAGTTCTGTCCCCACCTTTGTGCCTGCCATCAGCCCCATAGCCCAGCGTGTCACCATCAACACCCTAGGAATGTCATCTCAGCCCCTCCCTAGTGACATGATCTTAAGCAAGTCTCACAGCCTTGTTTCGCCTGCAAAACGAATTGTCACACCTACTGCAGAGTCGTATTCAAGATTACATTAGGTGACCCTAGAGAGTGCCCTGCTCAGTAGCAGAACATAGTGGTCTTTCACCAAATGTCAGTCCCCTACCCCACCCTTGCAAAGGCCCCCAGCCTCACTTTCACCCCAAGGGAGGTGGCAGTTGTGGGCGGATGCACGGTGACAGACGACAGTGATTCACCTTGTGCCCACACCCAGTTTACCCAGAAACAGTGCTTCTCCGGGGCATGTAAACAGCTCCCTTTCTGCTGGGCCATTATTCTCCAGGCTCTCTTCAGGTCCGCAGCCCCGTAACGTTTTCTTTAAACAGAGCCAGTCCCATATCAGGCACATTTGTTTTACCTCTTGCCTTCCGAGGCATCTGAATGTTCCTTCTCTGACAGGTTTATTTCACTGTGTGCCATTTATTTCCACGCCTTTCTCAGCCTCATTTGATGGGTGAGGTGCCCGTGAGTGTTTCTCTTCGAGCAGACTGTCCCTTTCAAAGGGCGTTTTTGTTAATGCTCATCCCCCAGTAGCAATAACGGCTGATGTGAATAATAACCGCCCAGGCCTGAGTGATGGGGACATTAAACTGTAAACACAAGCAGCCTCTTTTCGCATCAGCACCAGCTCAGAGGACTGCGGAACCCGCTTGTGGAGCGGGGGTCAGGCTGGCTTTCAGAGTGAGTGGAGGCTGAGTGCAAGTCTCAGCTCGGACGCTTTCTGGCCGGGTGGTCCTCAGCAAGTCATTACCCTTCTCTGGGCTTCTTTCTCCTCATCAGGAGGAGCAGGGATAGCGACATCCCTGGCCATCGATAATGGTGAGAACTGTGGGTGATAACTCCCAGTAGCTCTTCAGGTCTTTCTGACTTCCTGGCTTTTCCTTCAAGGACTTCATGCTCTAGAGTAGGGTTTCTCAACCTCAGCACGAGTGACATTTGGGGACAAATAAGTCTTAGTTGTGGGAGGCTGTCCTGTGCATTGTAGGATGTCTAGCAAATCCCTGGCCTCTACCCATTAGATGCCAGGAGCACTTCATCCCCCAGCTGGGACAACCAGCTATATCTCCAGACATGGTCAAATGTTCCCTGGGGGCAAAAGCACCCCCTATTGAAAATCTGCAGGGCTGCACTCTGTTAAATAGATACAGAATCTCAGCCGTGTGTATACTTTGAAAGTTTTCAGTCGCATTAAAAAAGTAAAAAGTGACGGGTAAAATTCATATTAATAAATTTTATTTAACCCAGTGTCTACAAAATACTAACATTTTAACGTAATCAATATTTTAAAATTACTAATAAAAGATATGTTACTTTTTTTTTTTAGCACTAAAGTCTTTGAAATCTGGTGTGAATTTTACAGTTATAGCACTTCGCAATTCAGATGCTAAATTTTAAACAGTTAAGAATGAAAGATAATCCTAAAAAGATAAACATTGTGCTTAACAAGTAAGTATACTTCACAGTGTTCCAGTGTTAAAATTTAAATGAGTGGAGATAAATTTTAAAATTCAATTCCTTTGTCACACTAGACACATTTCAAGTGCTCAGTAACTACGTGTGGCTTAGTGGCTGTCATCTTGGACAGCACAGATGTAGAGGTAATTAGGAGTTTGGGTTTAGCAGATGCAAACTACTGTATATAAAATGATAAACAATAAGGTCCTACTCTATAGCATAGGAACTATATTCAATATCTCGTAATAAACTATAATGGAAAAGAATCTGAAAAAGAAAATATATACACACACATATGTATATATAAAACTGAATTACTTTTCTGTACACTAGAAACTAACACAACATTGTAAATCAACTATACTAAAATTAAAAAAAAATAAATCCAACAAAATATCTTGACCATCCTTTGTGCCTCGTTGCTGAACAGAAGTGTAGATGCACAGAATAGAGGCTCAGTAAATGTTCAGTTCTCTTTATTCTGTTTTGACACCCCCCCAGGAGACACTCAACAATATCTGGAAATGTATTTGGTCGTCACAACTAGGTGTGAGGGGTTACTGGCCTCTAGTGGGTCGAGTCCAGCAATGCTTCCATTGGAAAAAAAAAAAAAAAAAAGGTAAAACCTCTTATGGCCAGGGTTGGGTGTTTTTCTGTAGTGGGATGACTTGCGGCTGCAGTGCACAAATGACTAGTTATTTAACACTTGACCTAAAGGACTGGGTGGACCCCAGACCCCCTACTGCCAAAAGAGTGCGTCTCCGGTCCCTGCAGTAGCTCCACCAGGCCTCCAGGGGGCGCTCTGGGAGTCTGAGCCCAGCAGGAGGCTAGCAGCACCCAGTCTGGATGGACTGCAGTTCAGCCAGGCACCCCTGCTCTGGCCTGATCCCGCGGGCTGACCCACAGTCACTGCCTTGCCCATGCTGAGTGCCTGTTGTCCATTCTCCCCGGGGAGGAGGGCTTTGGGACCAGCCCTCATGTGGACCCCAAACTCTATTCCTTAAAACTGGGAATATTTGGCAAATCCCTCAGCCTTTCTCAGCCGTGGTTTCCTCCTCGATGAAGTAGTAAGGATAAGCCCCTGCACTGCCAGGCTCAGTCACCACCAGGGTCAGCCGGGAAAGCGGGTGCGTTTCCAGCAGGGCTCCTGGCTTGAGAGGGTGCCGGGTGCAACTCCATTCTATCCTTCCTTCCCCTGCACTCCATGTTAAAACTCTCTGCTCTTCTCTTCCTGACAATTCTTTAAATCAGGGCCTTGCCACAGTGACAGGATTCAGGCCATAATGTGCTCTCTGGGACTGCTCTGCCGCTAACTGCCTCTAAAGCAACCTTCCCAGGGATGTCTTATAATTCTTGGATCCAGGTAGAAAGAATTTGAGCCTTTGGGGCAAGGCTGTGGGGCTGAGAGCAGATGGGGAAGCAGCACGGCCGCCTTAGGGAAGGCCCAGCAGGATACCTGGTGCCCCTGGCAGGCTTGGATGTCCTGGGGAGTGAGCAGCCCTTGCAGGGAGGTTACGGCCTCTGGTAGGCGTTGACGGATGGTGTGAGGACAAGAGCTGGAGGCAGGAAGACCGGATGAAGCTCTCCAGAAAAGGCTTAAACCTGTGCAGCTGCCGTGACAGGGCTGTGCTTGGTGGAGAGAGGTAGAGGGCAGCCAGTGGGAGCGCAGCCTGCCAGGCTGGCAGGGGAGCGGTGGCAGCTCAGGGGGACAGCGGCACCAGGGGTGTCCAACATGATGAAAAGAACAAGCAAACAGCAGCTCTGTGTTACAGACCTCCCATGGAATGTGCTGAAGGTTTCATAGGATTAATGTACTGAAACTTCTCAACAACTCTACCATGTAGGGTACCATTATCACTCTCATTATATAGATAAAGAAACCATATTTTATAAATAAGGAATCTGAGGCTTCGGTGACTGAAAATCACACAACTTGGGAATGATGACACAGGATTTGAACCCAGGTATCTAGAAAGTTTGTAATCTTACCTGCTATGCTCTATGCCACAGCCAGTATTAGTGAGCACCTATTATGTGCCAGGAACCGAGAACTGCCATCATCCAGGACTGTGCCTCAAAAACTGCATCACGTACTAGCTGTGGGACTTTGAGCCTCAGAGACATTACACAGTTTGTTTCCTTGTCTGCAAAATGGGGATACTGATAATTGCTGGTTGTTGAGAGGAATACGTGAGAAAGACACTTTAAGTACTTAGACTTGTGCTGGCATTATTATCCTAAACCCATTTTACAGATGAGGAAACTGAGGTCCAGAGAGGAGGGAAGCTGGCAAGCTGGCCAGTGGTGACATTCAGGCAGGTGGCTGGGCCACAACTATGGCCCAGCCTGAGAAACATAGGGGATGGGGGTGAGAGGTAAGAACCCATCTGAACCCTAGGCCCAAGGCACCTAAAATGCCAAGCAGGATTCACAAACCAGGGCTCATTAGGGAATTGGGATGTACAAAGTGGGAAGCTGGACACAACAGCACGGCAACCTCAGCTGCAGAGATGGCCCAAAGCAAGAGCAGGGTGGAGAGAGGGGCAGGACAATGCTGAAGTTACCTTGACCTGAACACCCTCCAGTTCCCCTTGACCAGGGCTTCAGTTGGTCCCAGAGCACAGTCTGGGGTTACTTCTGCAGATTAGGGGCAGGGAGGCAGGTGACGATCAGGCGCTGGGTGGTCACCGCAGATCCTCCTCAGTTCTTCCATTTGGCTGCTCAAGTGGCTGCAGGCAGGCTCCACAGAGCAGGGAAGAAAGCTAGTATTCAGTCAAGGGCACCAGCGTGTCACCTTTGTCAATTGTTTTACAATAGATGTTCACAACTTGACAGACACCAGGCTCTTGGTGCATCATTCTGGCTGCCAGCTTCTGTTACCAAGCTCCCAGTGGAATCAATAGACAGTGCAGAAGACCAAGGCATCTTTCTGGGGTGCCCCATCCCTGTAGAGTGTTCTCCATAGCGTGTGAATGTCTATGCTTCCTATAAAACAAGCATCCAAGCAAGGGGCATGTAAGACTGAGGCTCTCGCCACACCGTTTTCTCTCTTGGGATATTCTCCTTAGACCAAGGAGAAATCAGTCTCCAGTCTGCTATCCAAACTGCCATTCAATTCAGATTCAGAAACCTAGCGTCATCCTTGACCTCTCTGTCACCATCTTCAATATTCAGTTAGTCATCAGATCTGTCCAATATTGCCTCTCAAATCTTTCTTGCATCTCTCCCTTCTTGCTCACTGCAGCTACTCATGTTTGATATATATATGAAGTCTTGATCAGATTGGTGTAACAGCTTCCAAACTGGTCTCCCTATTGTCACACGGGTCCCTTCCAATGTATGCTCCACTGAAGCCAAGTTATTACCCAGAAATAAGAGTCTGATCCTGATTAAGATGCTCCCAAGGCTCCGTTTGTGCTCGAGGACAATTAACCTGAATCAAAGGCCCTTTCTTTCTGGTCGCTGTCCCTTCCCTGTCTCCCCACCTCTGTTTCCTCCTTGGTACCCAGGGCAGCACTGACACTGGTTATGTACATGGGACCTGCCTTATCACTCTGCTCCCTCTGGTGGATCCTTTCCCTCCCTGGCCTGCCTTACTCACCCTCTAGGATGGAGTTCAGGCAGCGTGATCTCTGCAGAGCCTTCCCGGATCCCCGCTGTCTCAGGCTGCACCTAAAGAAGATGGTCAACAGGCCAGGCCCGTGGGCACAGAGGACCCCCCTCAGCCCTGAGCGAGGGGTCCTCTCCAACAGGGCACACATTCGCGTCACAAGCCCTTGTCTTAGAGCCGTTTGGTTTCTGTCCCCTCGTACCCTCTGCCCAGCACATATATGGTGCTCGTTCACCTGGCCCCATGCACGAGTGGACTAATGAATGAGTGGGTAGTCAACATTGATAGAGCATGTGCCAGGCATGGGACGCCACCCACCCCACCCTCAGCCCCCACCCCGTGATGGTTCAACCCCCCTCCCCCCATCTACCATTTTGTTAGGTTTATTGTGAGTCACTGAGCACTGGTTTTCAATCCAGTGTTTGAACTTCATGCAGCCCCATCTGCCAAACTTCCTAGAGACTGATTCTCTGGAGTCTTTGAATAGGGTTCCCCTACATCCACTGGTCCAGCCCCGCTGAGCCCAGTACCCAGCCTGGGCCCACATGGTGCTGAAACCCAGGAGAGCTCGGGCTGGGAGCAGGAAGCTTGGGCATCACAGAGAGACCTGTCCCCAGACTCTGTGTCCATGTGAGCAAGAACAGACCCTGCAAACATTCCGGACCTCAGCTTCTTCCTTCTGTCATCTTTACTAATAGCAGAGCTGCTCTTCTAGCCATCCTTTAGGGAGAGGGGGGTAGATCAGCTTTTAATACAGAACATGGCGATTCAATGTTTCTGCTTTCAAAAGCCAAGGGGCAAAGGCTGGAAGAAAGAAAACATGTTCATGGTGGATTTGGCTGGAATCGCAGCAATCGATGCGGCTCCCACTGCTGGTTTTATTACCCGCACTCAGCTGCGTGGCGCTAATCTGAATTCCGTGCTGCGTCTTCTCTCTGATCCTGCTCGTGCTTTCACTAATCCCTGCTATAGATTTCTCTCGCTGCCTCCCACGAGCCTTCTCTCCTTTCCAGGCACCCTGATACGTGGTAAGCTGCGTGTTCCAGAGACATGATCTGGGCAGAGCTGCCCCAGCTGGGCAAATCTTTTCTTCCCCTCCCCTTTCCTGCCCCTTCAGGGCAGGTACTGTGGTCACCCCATATGGGGTCAATTTGGCCAAAATCAGTTGGAAAGAATTGGGTTACATTTCTGAGCAAGAGCCTTAGGGACACCTGGGCCCCTGGTGGATATTGCTGTGCTGTTCAGACAAGTAAAGCCAGGACATACTGTCCTTCCAGAAGTCTACTCTTATGCTCAGCCCATGACCAAGCAGGAGTCTCCCATTCCTCTTCCCGTGTGCTCTCCATGGGACTCCATTTGTGTTTGATTTTACTGAGTGAAATGCTAAGACCTCCTTCCCATCTACAGCCCCTTCCCAGGCTGCTTGTATCATGACTCAGTTTAACCTGGGGTTAGGGGTTGAGTTGTGTCTCTCACAAAAGACGTGTTGAAGCGGCACTAACCCCCAGTTCCCGTGAAGGTGATCTTATTTAGAAAGAATGTCTTTGCAGATATGATTAGTTAAGGTGAAGTCATGAAGGTAGACCCAAATCCAATATGACTGGTGTCCTTACAAGAAGAGGAAAACATCAGGTGAAGACAGACACACAAGTAGAACCTCTGTGAGGAAGAAGCAGATATTGGCAGGATGCATCTACAGGCCCAGGAGTGCCAGGGGTTGCCAGCAGATGCCGGCAGCTAGAAGAGGCAAGAAGGATTCTACTCAGGGTCTCAGGGTGGCCCCGCTGACACCTTGATTTAAAACTTCTAGCCTCTAAATTTCTGTTGTTTAAGCCACCTTGGTTGTGGTACTTTATTACAACCTTAGGAAACTAACACACTTAGACATGCAGTGATCCTGAGCACTGGGCAGCAGACGGGTCCACCTTCCAGAGCTGTGCCTTTACAGCGAACAGACCTCAAGGTGACCAAGACCAAGAGTTTCCATCCCAGAGAATCCCTTTGGCCCACCCTGTCCCCGCTGTGGGCTCTTCATGTTGACTAGACTCTGCGTTTGGCTCACAGCGGGTCTCCACTCTGTGACTCTGACCCTCCCCTCTGTGATGGGCCTCCTGCGTTTGAATAGTCTTAGCATCTGCTGCTGGTCACGCCGTGGCCTGGGCCTCTGCCTCACCAACCAGGCTGTTCTCGTTGTCCTGGCATCGTTTGACCTGTAGACCATCCCTGGTAGGCTTTTGTGCTGCCTGTACACTGACTGCTCCTGTGAAGGCTTCCCTTGTTCCACCGCTGCTCAGGACTGTTCTGAACTCTGCAGGAAGAGTTAAGAATCCATTCAGCGTGACGGTTCGCTCTCTCACACCGGCTGCCGGAGAAAGTCTAAAGGGACTGTCACTGTGCCGCAGGGCATCCGAAAGAGTGTGTGTTCTCCTCTCTTACATCTGCTCTTCAGAGTAAATCCTTAATCCCCAGCGCAGGCCCCGGGTACTCCTCTCTCCCGCAGCTAAGCAGCTTTGAGCCCCCAGGGCTCCAGGCTCAACGCACAAGTTCTGCAAGCAGGGAGCTGGCACTGTCGGTGCTGAGCTGACGCGGCCCCTGTATTCTCATTTGCAGGGCAGGCTTCATCTGGACCACAGAGAGCCAGGGTGGGGAGGGGAGGGAGGAGGCCGCTGGGTGGTCTTAGGGATGTCCATGATGTGCCCCACACCACTGATGACATACAGAAATCAAGCTTGGGGTCTAGTTTTGCCTCAGCAGAGTCATACACAGCCTTCACTGGACAGACCTCACACTGAGCTTTGATTTTCAGCTTGCGCACTTGTCTCTGCCACTACATGGTGAGTTCTCAGACAGCAGGATGGTCTCCCAATCACCTCGCATGCCCAGCACCACTCACATCAGGCAGTATCTAGGACTCTTCCCCTGTGGCCAAGGGTTGATTGGGTGCTAATGATGTCAAGGGAATGGGTCTAGTCCATTTGGAAATCACTTAGCTTTGTCCAGTTCCATGGCCATGGAGAAATTTTTATTTCTGGCCAAGTCCAAGCATAGGTTTAAGCATAGGCTAACCCTTCACCGTGGGTGCAGACTGACCAACACATGCTCCTGAACCTCAGCCTCAGGCTGGCTCCTGACCCCTCCTTCAGATTTGACCCCAACTTCAGCCACATCCCTGTCTTTAACCCTAACTTGTGGCCCGATACCTAAGCCGGTTTACAAAGTGCACCGACCTCTGGCTTCTTAGAAATGTCACCCCCAACTCGAGCTTACAGTCCCAGTCTGGCCCCACGCTAGGGTCCAACACTCATGCTCCAGGCTGCCCCGGGTGCAAGAGGGAGCAACCAAGACCATGGGGAAGTAGAAATGGCTTCTCAGCCCAGCAGTCAACAGTGAAGCCCTTGAAAGGGCATGCCTTCCAAGGGATGTGTCTGTAATGACAACGGCTGGCATCCACCGGGCATGACTGCTCTTAAATAAGTCTATTATGCTACATTTTGAATGCACAAAAAATTCTTAGAATAAAAGTTTCCTCGCACCCAGAAGAGTTGCACCATGAGGATCTTGTATAGCCACTTGCCTACTGTCTGTAATACGGCTGTATTAGAATTTGACCTACACAGAGCATTTGTTGTGTAAAACAAGGTCCACCTGGAAACACAGACCCAGGAGATGCATGCAACCAAGCCAAATCAGCACTAGAGGGACAATTTATTTGAGTGGCCAGAGTGCTTTCAAACAATCAATTAAAGCTCTTCCCATCTCACAGGGTGCTAACCTGCATTTAAGGCTGAAAAAGAAAGGGCAACCTCTGTCAGCAATATTTAGCAGTTTTAGTTGTATAGGTTTTGATGAAGTCAGTTCCAGCCTCTTAGGACTGGCTAGGTAATATTGAGGGAGTCTGGGATATTAGAAATCTGTATCTTTTTTACACTTAATTCAGTACTTATTAAATGGTCTTCCCCAGCAAGGGTAGAGCTATCTTTGAAGAACCTGAGTCTCTGTAGTGTTTTCTAGCTACTTGACATTGACTTTGAGTTAAATCTTGGCTAAAAGCAATTACTGTCATATGATGAATTGAGGCAATTTATTTATTACTTGAGAAACATCCTAGGTGATGTCACTTGGAAGAATGATGGAATAATCCTTCTCAAGTAGCCCATTATCAACCAGATCTAGAGAGGGAGGCATTGTTCTGAGGTGTGGGGGAGGTAGTCAGCGATTTTTAAAAATTAGTCATTGTGAGATCGAAGAAAGAGTATTGGAAATAAAGCAGAAAACAGTCACCTAAACTTGAGCTTGCTTGTCACCCTGTGGGATTATATGGGGTGCTTTGATTGCTAAATATCAAGAAAGATATGATAGAGAAAGCCCAGAGATTAATAATAAAACTAAATTCAATGTATGAAGGGCTTGGAGATGATGGTTGATGTACAGGGAAAGTGAAAAGGATGGGGGAACTTAAGTTAAAAAGGTCAAGTTTAAATATCATTTGAGCAAAGTCTGTATAATTTGGCCCATATAACATGATTCACATGGCATGTTCATCAATCCCTTAGATATTAGAATGTGATATATTGGTGGGAGGGCATGAGGGGAGGTAATATTCAAGAAAAGCAGGTATGAAATAGAACCGCATGATACAGCGGGTGGCAAACTCAGCAGGGACGGCCATAAATACAAAGACATCTTAGTCTGGCTGGTCAAGATAAGGTTCTAGATCCCCTAAGGATCCCCTAAACTACCCGTCTGATTCTTCCTTCCAGAATTTTGAGGAAAGGCAGCCAGATTTCTCTGCTGAACAATCCCTTCCCCTATTTATTGGAGAAGTGGCAGAATAGTATAGTGGTTTAAAGAGAATAAACTCTGTACCAGACTGCCAGGTTTCAAACCCAGTCTCTGCCACTGGCTTCTGTTACTTAGTCTCTCTAAGCCTCAGTTTCCCCATCTCTGAAATGGGTATAATGATAGAACCTGCTTTGTAGGGTTGTAGTGACGATTAAAAGGGATAGCATATGGGAAGGGCTTAACATGGCAGCCTGGCTTGTAGTAACAGCTCCAAATATGTTTTAACTCTATTGTTAATAATATGGCTGTTTGACATGTGGTCAGGTATCCTGACTCCACTGTTACCATCTTCTGGATACGATGTAACACCTGGCTGTCCTGAAAGCCAGTCACAATTTCTGCAGCTTGGGCTTGACTTTCTGCAGTGAAGACACAGTACTGGACATTCCTCCTGATTTACAAGTCCAGACACCTCTCAAAAGTGGCAATGATATGAACCTAGCATCATGTGTTCATAGGAAACCCATGCTGGCCCTTGGCCCATTTGGCCTCACATCCATCCTTTGCTTCCCTCTGCTGTGCAGATGACCACCATAGACTGTGTTTCCTGGGCCCCGTGTCAACAGGTGTCTGGGTGTGGCCAATAGGAGACAGGAATTGTAGAGTGAGAGGAAGGAGAAGCCTTCTCTCTCTTGGCCTCAGGCCCCTTCTTTGGCAATAACCGTGTCCCCTCTGTGGCTGCAATTCTCCCATAGGTCTACTGGAGTTCAGTTCTGTTAGGTGGCCCTCACTTCTAGGGCTCTGATGAGACTTTGTCTCTCTCATCTGGGCTGGGTAATGGCTCCTGAGATTGCTACCCCTGGGTTGCCTCACCATCCTCTCCTGACCCCTGGGTACCAATTCTCTAGTCAGTTTTGCTCCATTTTAAATGTTTGGAGCAGTTTCCCTTTTCCTGGTTGGATGGTGACTGATGTGGATCCTGTGCTGGTTGGTTTCTAGTGATTAGTCCCTCCTTTAGTAAATGGTAAGGAAAAAAAATCTGATTTAATCATCCAGTCTATATTTTTTCCTGTATCAACATCACACTTACTTGTGTGAAATATCTGGAATCTACATTTTTCCATAAAAAAAAAAAAAAGTCAACAACAGCATTTGTTTCTCCCCAGGCTTCCCGCACCCCTCCTGTTCACTACAATTTCAATCCTCAAAGACTGCCAAAGTAGTTCGTGATCACAATTACAAATGCTCTCAATGCCTTGGGATGCAATTTGTAAAGTCTAGAGGCTTGAATCTAATGAAGTATCCAGATGCTTTCCCACCAACTTCTCTCCTATCTTGGACTTCAATTCCATCTTAAAAATAGCCTACCATTCTGAGAATTCACTTCCAGGAAATGCAAGAAACGATATGGTGCATACCTGACTTGAGAAGAGCCAGAAACTGGCCCAGCTTCCTCATCTTCTCCTGCTGCCTCCTCTTGGCAAAACCCCCCCATAATCAGAGATACCTGCGATTAAAACCTTCACTGGCATAGAGGTAGCAGCTCAGAGTCAGGATTTCAAAGGTTTCTCTACTGGGTGCCAGATACATGGAAAGCCTGAGTAAAGACAGAAAAAACTCTTCAACAAAAGAAGTCATTAAATAGATGGGTGTAAACTGCCAGCACAGTAAGATGTGGGGATAAATGCCCTTGGATAGCTAAGAGGCGACTGTGTATTTGAAAGACTATAGCTTTTAGGAATTGTGTCCCCAAGAGCCAGCTTCCTTTCTTTGCCATCAGCAATGATCACCAGCATGAGTTATACATCCGCTGGAATTGGCTTGGTTTTATCAGTTGCAATTAGATGTTCTTTATCTGCAACTTCTATTTTTGCTCCATATCTTTACAGGGGAAATTCTCTGAAGTAAAGCTATAGAATTAGCGTTGTAGCCAGTGAGAGTACTTTGGGAAAGAATTATTAATCCCTTGTTGCCAAATGATGTTATTGCTGCCATTAAGTCCTCTGGATGGAAACCTGATACCGGCCTTGCCTATAGGAGGAAAGACAAGTGCATCACTCTGGGGGCTCTACCTGCCTTCATCCTAAGGATTGGGTGAAGCTGGGCAGCAGGTTTCCAGGAGACAGCCCCCCAGCCCCCACAGTGTACCCGCGTTTTACAGACACAAGAAGCCCTGCTACCACCTAGAACCAGTTCCACGGCTGTGCCATCATTACGCCACGTATGTGAGCAGATTCTCAGAGTTTACTAAGGGTTTTTACCTCCGTTATTGCATTTGATTCCTAGGAATTCCTGTGAACTTGTCATTTACTCCCTATTTTACAAATGAGGATATCAAATCATGCTGTGGTTAACAGCTTTGATCAAGGTCACACAACTAGTTAGGGATGGAGTCTGGGTGCAAGCTCACGTATTTCTAATTTGAAACCCATTGCTCTTGACTGATCTTATAAAACTATAGCTTCTCATCATCCAAAGGGGTATAAGAGGGCACGTAGTCCCTTCTGCTTGCTGGAGAGCACAGTGAGTGCCCAGACAGTGCCCTTCATTGTTGGTGACACATTCTGCTACCATTGTGGGTAGCTTGGGGGTTTGGGGGATAGAGCCCCACTGGAGTCTTACAGATCTAAAGATGACAGGGAGAATTTCACTCAGAGCATGGGTATCACTGTAATTAAGGGATGCTGGGTTGAGGTGGAAGGTAGGGTCAATAAGCAGAGAAGAAAGGTTAGCATCCCATGAAAGTGAGGTGTTAAGGGTTTGGCTAAGCATCCAGGAAGCCGAGGAGGTGAGAACAGGTGGAGACAGAGTGGGCAGGTAAAAGGGAGGGCTGACTCTTAAGTGGGACTTGGGAACCATGGCTTCTTTCATACTCTTTGCTACATCATAACACTGTATCAAAAAGGACTGGGCTTTAGCCTCAGCTGGGTAGCACTTCCACATTAAAGCCTTTCCTTTTGTTGCCCCCTAATCTACGCTTGTCACTTACCTGTTGATATTAGCTCTGCTTTTTAAAATTAAAGGGACTAAATCCATTCCATCTTCCCCAATGGCCTTTCAACTTTTTTAAGGCAAAAATTGTCTCATCTGAATCTTCCCTTCTCTAAGCTAAAAAAACTCCCAATTCTGACTGCCATTCCTCCAGAGTCAATGATGTCTGATTTTTATGTGCACCAGAATCACCTAGAGACCTTGTAAAATGCCGGAGCTGATTCAGCAGATCTGGTGTGGGGACCGAGAATCTACATTTGTAGTAAGTTCTCATTTGATGCTGATGCTTCTGGTCATTGGACCACACTCTGAGTGGTAAATCTCTTGGCCTGCCTTCACCCTGCAGGTCCTCAGGGGTTGCGGTCCACAAATGAACAAGCCTCACCGGAGTGGTCTGACTAGTACAGAGTGGAACAGAGAAGCGTTGTGCTTGTTGGGGCTCAGGAGTCCCTGGGGAATATAAACTGGGATGGTTGTTTGGTACCACAGGAGGAGGCTGGGGGTTGGGAGGAGATGAACATGGTACCTGGGCCCTGTATATGGAACAAATATTGAGGAAGGGAGGCAGACTTCAAGAGACCAAGAGCCCTGCCTCGGGTGCCAGTTTTCCATATGCAGGAGTTGATAGGTAGCACATTGAAAGCCAGATGTGGCCTCTGAGCTGGAGCTAGGAGGGAACTGGATTCTGAGCCACCGTAGCTTTCACGGAAATAGTCAAGTTAGTCAAGGGCAGGGGGCAGCGGCAGCTGCTTTGAGAAAACTGTCTCAGCCTTTGGGAATGCTCAGAGCATGGAGGGCACTGCTGGCTGGCGTGTAAGGGTGGGCGTGCAACCTCATGTTAGAAACAGCAGTCTCCCATCAGCGCAGGCTGAGTTCACAAGATTGTTTTTGATGACTGCATCACACAGGGGACTCAAGTAGAGCCTTGAAGCTGCTCCAATTGGATAAGTGTGCCACCTGGTGCCTACTTGCCACTTCTGATTTGGACTAGTCTCAGGTGGCTCCCAGTGGAGGGCAGAGATGAAGAGGATGCATGCAAATCCCTCCCCTCTCTCCATCCTCAGACTTCTGGTCCCTGCCTTGTAGACAGAAGTTGCCCAAGGCCAGAGACAGAGTTTCTTAGGGACTGGGGACTGATACTATGTTTGACTCTCATGAAAAGGGTGGGCTTACGGCAAGAGTAATGCAGTTACCCTATCGCTAATGAGCTTCCAGCCCCCTTGGATTTCCAGTCAGATGGCCAACTCTAGGCAGACCCAGGGCTGGCATTTCCTTAACAATAACTCCATCAAGGACAGTTCATTGTAACAATAAGGGGGTGAACCTTGCAGGCAGAATCCCAGCTCTGAAACGCACCAGTTATATGGCTTTGGACAAGTCACTTGACGCATTTGTGAAGTTTCCTAATCTAAATAAAAGGGAAAATAAAACTAGCATCTTCTGTGTCAAGTTTCATGAGGATTAAATGAGTTCATATACGAAAAGTGCTTATTCGCACATTTTTTGGCGCCCAGTAATGCACTGATACATTCGGGCTAAATTTTAAAAAAGTAGTTATAACTGAGCTTCTGTTTGATGACGTGCTCAGTACCTGCCTGAAAGACCTGGTTGCATTGCTAGGAGGCCAGCCTCCGGATGTGCTTCCCTGGAATATCTATTGCAGGTTTTCATCTGCACTTATGACTTGAGCCCCGTGGACACACTCCTGACTCTACAGCAGGAGCAGGACTAGCCCATCCTCTGTCTCTGCCCCTCTCTTCTTCCTCTCAGAGGTAGGAGCCACATGGGAATGCTGTCTGGCCTTTGGTCCCAGAGCCAGTTTCTCAACATCTGTGTCACCTTTGAACACTGTCAACAGGCTTCCCTTGTGAACAGAGGCACGTGCCTCCAGTGGCTAGAGCTGATGTCCTTAAAAGGATGCTGAAGCGGAAGTAGCACTTACCATATCCCAGGGCATTTCCTGTATCTGAAATCTAGTTGGACCAGCCACGCATGGCTGCTTGTAATAACCTCCCTGTGTAGGGTCTGGGATTTCAGCTCAGATGCCTGTTAGCTGAACTCATGGAATTTGTCCGAACTGCTGGGCGGTGGCCTTTCAGAAGGCCTCTCTGAATGTCTAGGATGTTCCTCTGTGACCCTCGGGTATGGTCCACTGTTGATTCATGGTCACCACTGAAGCTCCTCTGTTTAGGAACATCTTACAATTTACTTGGGAAAGGTTTTCTAGCACTCATCCAGGATCTTCGCCTTCCTTTGGGTGGGGAGCTTGATTCTATGCTAGGAGCAGCATTTGACACAGCTGATTTCTCCTTCCCTTGTGAAGAAGCACTCTCTTCCCCTGGCTCTGGGACACTGTCCTCTGCAGGGTATTTTCTTACATGTCTGGCCACTCCTTCTCTGTCTCCTGTGGGCTTATTTTCCTCTGCCCGCTCACTGAACACTGCAGACCCTCAAGTCTCTATCTAGGTGTGCTTCTTCATCCCCTCTTCATTCTCTCCCAGGATAACTTCATCAACCGCCATCCTTCAAATACCATCTAGGTGCATATGACTCTCACATTTTTACTTCCAGCTTAGACCTCCTTTAAGAGCGTCAGACCTGCATTTTTAACTGCCTGCTTTTCTAGAATATCTCACAAGCTCAAAATGCCCCAAACACATATATTTTCCTTTTAACTCGATTCCTTTTTAATTGTTTCTTGAACCTTTAAGCATCATCATTATTCACTGTGTTACGGCCATGCTCCAGAGTTCAGTTCTCTTTCCCTTATGCCCTGTATCCCGTCCATCAACAGGTTTTATTTATCTCAGTTTCAGGTAATTATCTCTTTTATTGCATTTTTCTATCTTCACTGTTCACTGCTGTCACCTATCAAGCAACTGTTCTCTCCCATCTGGATGACTATAATGGCTTCAAGATGCATCCCTCCAATCCACTTTGGCTTCTCAAAGAAATTGGAACCATCTGTTGGAAGTACAAATCTGACCATATCGTGGCCCCATGAACAACACTTAAATGACTCCCTGTGTTTCCTGGGGTAAAAAACAAGAGCTCGCGTTGTGGCCTACAGTGTCCTGCATGGACTGGCCCCCGCTGCCCTCACCAGCTGCTCTCACCGTGCTCTTCCTGTCTTTCACCCTCACGGTTCTTTCATGTCTTGAATGCACCAGGCTCCTTGTCTCCATCACATGGCCTCGGCCACTGCTGTTTCCGCTGCTGCCCCCGCGTGCTCCTCTCATGCTCTCTTTGCCTAGTTATAGCCTGTCCTCCCTTGGAGCCCACCCCACTGGCCACTTCCTCCTGGAAGTGATTCATTTCCCAATGATACGTTATGTACCTCTCTATTCTAATCCTTAACAGAGTTGAAAGCTTACTCTTATTGATTTTTTTATAAATTTATTTATTTATTTATTGGCTGAGTTGGGTCTTCGTTGCTATACGTGGGCTTTCTCTAGTTGCGGGGAGCGGGGGCTTCTCTTCGTTGTGGTGTGTGGGCTTCTCATTGCGGTGGCATCTCTTGTTGCGGAGCACGGGCTCTAGATGTGTGGGCTTCAGTAGTTGCAGCACGTGGGATCAATAGTTGTGACTCGCAGGCTCTAGAGCGCAGGCTCAGTAGTCGTGGTGCATCGGCTTAGTTGCTCGACGGCATGTAGGATCTTCCCAGACCAGGGATGGAACCCATGTCCCCTGCAGTGGCAGGTGGATTCTTAACCACTGTGCCACCAGGGAAGTCCCTTATTGATTCTTTATTAATTCTGTTCCCTCAGTCCCACTCACCACTAGCTGTAGGCTCTTTGAGGGCAGGGACTGTGCCTGTTTTGCTCACTATTGTATTACTGAATGCCCGGCATACAGTGGGTACTTGTGATTATTCATTGAAGGAATGAAGTGTGAATCTCATTAGACCAAGCAATTAACAGTGTTCCCAGGGCAACAGGCTCCTCTCCATGGCTTTGCCTTTGTGCCCTGGTCTCTAGAATAGGACCTCCTAGCAGGCATTACATTCAGCTATTAATACATCAGTGAGTGAACACTCCAGAGCCAACTCTTCCTCCAAATCCAAATTAAAGAGGCTCTGACGCTGTTGAGGAAATTATGGTCTGAGGTGCTCAGCCTCCTTTATGCTTAGTCGTGTTCTCTGTCTTCGGGACTAGACATATCTCAGAAATCTTGTCTCCAAACGAGAAAATGGGGGCTACTCGGGACCTGCCTGCGCTCTGGAATGTGAGACCAGCCCTACTTAAGAGGTCAGGTTGACCGCCTCCCCCAAGAATTCTCTGGCTGTAGATAGGCAGAGCCTGCTCAGACTGTCCTGCGATTTGGCGAGCTGGGTTTGTCTTTAGCTGCTGAGGGGACCTGAATAAAATCCTTATTTGTAAATCCTTCCAGGAGAAGGATCTCTGACCCCATTGATAGCATAGTTGGGCACATAGAACATGGGTGCTCAGTAGCAAATTAATGACTGATTGAATGAATAAATGAAGCAAACAGCTGAGGTCCACTAGCCTTTCTGTCTTTCAGCCATCATCTGTAAACCAACAGTGATGAGGAGGGAACCTTGTGCTAGACACTGGCTTAAGAGAGATGACTAGGACACAACCCCTATTCTTGAAGACTGGCTGTTCCCACTAGGGAGACTTGACTAAGTAAACTTGGCTTCTCTAAGTTACAAGAGAGTCTGGGAAAGTGCTGTGGTAAAGGAAACACTTGACTCTCTTAAGCAGGAGACGGGATGTGCTGAAGGACTGTTCTGAAACAACCATGAGTTTGGAGAATCAGAATCATAGTCTCTGGGCATTAGCATCCCTTCAGCTCAGCTGAGTTCTGTGAACACATGGCTAAAAAAAAGGAGAAACTCAATTTGGTTTCATGAGAACAAATGTGTGTGGGCAGAGATGTCATCCCTTCAGCTAAGTATTAAACCACCACAAACATTAAGGTAACACCAATTACAAGCCAGATCCTGTGCTAACATGAGGAAACAAAGATAAAGCATGCTTCATCTCACCCCTGAGGAGCTTGCAAACCACTGGAGGAGACAGTTGGGGAAACAAATAACTAATAATATCAGCACATTGAGATCTGTACCAAGTGGTACACAGTGTTATCAGAATTTAGAGAAGAGAGAGAGGAATGCTCCTGGGGCAACCAGGGAAGGTGGTGTCACTGATAAAGAATGAGCTGGTGCTGATGTGGTAGAAAAGTAGGGATGGGTCAGGGAAAGGATGCTTTGGATTTAAGCTGTCTCACACAATATGGCGTCATTGGAAAGAATTCACGGAGCTGGTCCAGGACCACATTCCAGAAGGTTCACACAGGTTTCTGCGACGAGAGGTTGCCTCTGTCCCAGTGCATTGTATGAAGAGGCTGGGCTTAGGCATTCTTCAGCTCCTCGCTTCTGCTATGGCATTAGCTAAGTGGTTGTCTGGGAGGAGAAGGATTGAGGAACTAGGGACTTAAAAGTTGAATTCAAGGCTTCTGACTTTTGAGACCTAGACTTAGAGTCAGAAAACCTGTGGAATCCTGGCCCTGAGCTTTATCAGCCATACAACTTTTAGCAAGTTCCCTTTGTTTTCTCATCTACAAAATGGGACAATCAACATATACTTTAGGGAATATTTGCAAGGATTGGCCAAGCCAGATCCATGAAATAGCCCAGCACAGGGCTGAGGGTATAGTAAGTGCCCAGGTCTCAGTCTTCCTTGATGTGGAATCAAGTCAGTGTGTTGGTAGCTGGCAGAGCACGTAGCAGCAGTATTAAATCCAAAAATGGAGTTAGCAGGTATAAGCATTTTTGAACACAGGCAATTCCCTTTCATGCCCACCATTTGTTTCATATAAGGCACAAAATGAAAATGTTATATTTTTATCTTTAAAAATCCATTGCTTTGAATTGTGTTACCCTTACACAAAGCTGTTGTTTTCACCATTTACCTAAAAAAATGAAGTAGGATTTGGAATAATTCCATGAACCTAAGAATCAAACCGTAGTTCCACGGTCTGATCTAGGGACAAAGCAGTAGGAGGGATAAAGTTCTCTGTGTGATCTCATGGGAAGGTAAGGGTTATCCTTATCCAGCATAGTGGTTGTATAACCTTGGGCAACTCAATGTCTCTGCACCTCAATTTCTTCCTCTAAAAAAGGTTATAATAATAATAATTCAACATCGCAAGGAATTAATCCTCTAAAGGGTTAAATGGGTCAGTGTGTGTAATGCCCTCAGCACAGTGCCTGGCATATAGTTAGTACTCAGTGAACGGAACCTGTCATCATTGCGACTGCATCTACTCACGTACGTGAGCCTTTTCAATATCTTTCTTCTTCCGCTTTCCCTCCAAGGTGCCTCCACTCAGAATTCCAACACCGTGGAGCCGGAGAAGCAGGTGGACAACACTGTGAAGATGGCCGGCGTGATCGCTGGCCTCCTCATGTTCATCATCCTTCTTCTGGGCGTGATGCTCACCATCAAGAGAAGGTGAGTTTTGCCCGCTGCCCTGCAGACTCTGGCCACCCCAGGTGGCCCCGCCCCCGCCCGAGGGCCAGGTCCTCTCTCTGTGGATCACTTCCGAGCAGGGACCTTCTGATATAACTGTTGAGGTCCTGGAATGTGGGGCCAATTGTGGCTCATTGTGTTGGCGTCTGAAGAGTGTGTGCTACCTGCTTGGCGAGAGGCCCCAAGACGGCCAGTTTCTTATGGGGCAGGTGTTCCTTGGTGTACCGTGGGATTCCGTGTATGATGCTTCTCAGAGATAGCTGCTCTGTTGTGATTGGTCACGTCATTGAGATTATGGGGGAGCCCCGGTAACACAGGGGAACCTACAAATACAGATGTGGGAAAGCAATACTTCCTTCCTTTCAACTTCATTCATCCCTGATTTGTCTTTGGTCAAGCAGCAGCATCCCAAGCTGTCCTCTGCGTCAAAGGGATAAAGCCTCCGATGGTGGGACAGCCCTGCGGGAAGGCTCCTTCCTACTCCATGTCCCATAGAACCTTCCCAGCTGGATTGTTGCTGCCTGTCACCTCTTAGCCGGATGTCCTCCTGGCACCTCTGGTCACTGAACAGTTATCTCATATTGCACGCATCGCTCGTGAAAGCCAGGGTACCGATTCCTTCCTAACCCCCCAAATTCATTACCCTGACATCTTCTGTTTATCAGACGTTCACAAGGCTTGGAGACAGCACAAGGGGGTTGAGAGAGGGAGAGGAAATAGTCACCAGGGAAAGCTGACGAATATCAGCTCTCACCATCTCTGGGGTGCATGGTTGTTCCTCTAAATAGGGGGTCCTCCCACCTACCACGTTAGCCACCATGTCCCCGTGCCTACTGCCCATCTCCATGTCTTCTCACTTTCAATGCCAGGATTCCAACCTTGGTCTCCGCCTTCCCACTTCCCAGTTTCTGCCAAAGCAAACAAAACTCTTACCTGCATTATAATGATACATGCTGCAACCTGCCTTGCCCCCAGTTTAAAAAGACTTTTACATTCTTCACCAAACTCCATAAAGCCTCAGCCTGAAGCTCTGGGCTTGATTACTGACAGAGTTCAGGACAAGCCCAGTTATGAGGACCAGGGGTTTGCTTCCATCCCTGGGACAAAAACAGCTCACAACACTGTAACCACCAGAACAAAGGGGCAGATGCCCCCAAGACAAATTCCAGCTTCTACCTAGGTAGTCCCATGTATATAAATGTACAAAGTAAAAAATAAATACAGTGTCTTTATTGCCAGCCATCCGTTTCCAGGCTACAAGTAGCCAGCCTTCTTCTAGCCATTCTGGCACCACAGTGTCTCTGTGTGCCTCACGGTTCTGTTCTGAATCAGTCAGGACCCTGTTTGATCAGGACATCTTTTTTTTTTTTTTTTTTTTTTTTTTGGCTGCATTGGGTCTTCACTGCTGCGCACGGGCTTTCTCTAGTTGTGGCGAGCGGGGGCTACTCTTCATTGTGGTGCGCGGGCTTCTCATTGCGGTGGCTTCTCTTGTTGCGGAGCACAGGTTCTAGGCATGCGGGCTTCAGTAGCTGCAGCACGCAGGCTCAATAGTTGTGGCTCGCAGGCTTTAGAGCGCAGTCTCAGTAGTTGTGGTGCATGGGCTTAGTTGCTCCACAGGATGTGGGATCTTCCCGGACCAGGGCTTGAACCCGTATCCCCTGCATTGGCAGGCGGATTCTTAACCACTGTGCCACCAGGGAAGCCCTGATCAGGACATCTTATTGGTAGGACCTGTTCTTTCTTGACATCTTTGTTCTATAGGATCATTCCTTTCCTCGGGCTCCCAAGCGTAATGACTGAAGAGTTAAGGTTCTCATCCAGCTTCTGATTTTCTGGTTGGAGCGGCTAAAGAGGAGGGATGGTCCATGTTTGTACTGGGGGTCGAGAGCCCCCAGAGTCATCATCCTCCATAACACAAGGCCATGTTTGATGTCTCAGTGACAAGCCAGCCACTGTTGGATGAGGTCAAACATGAGGTTTGATTTCTCTGGGGGGCAGTGAGCACGTTGCACATGTCAGATCATTGACACATTCTTAGAGTCACAGACGCTTTAGAGACAGAGGTGACTTCGGGACAGTCTCCCTGAAAAAAGTAACCAGTTTAATAGAATTGCTTTCCTCTTTGATAGACCCCGAATGTTCTCATTCTTTGCCACTGATTTGTAAGTAAGATACGCTCTTCCAATTTTGCTCTTTCTAAAGCCTGGCTTAACCCACGTCACCATCGTCTGTGAGCTTGTGAAGAAATTTCACTTCCCTCTCAACAGCTATTTCTGAAACGTGTGACTTTCTGGGAGGGAGGAGAGGGCTTTCTGTTCCCAGGGTGGGAGCAAAGATAAAGGGTGCCCCTTGTGTGGTTTTATCCTCATCTGAGCATCTTCATTGTCTCTCACCTCTTTCAAAACCGTCCATCAGACCCAACCGGCAGGCATCACGTGATCAGCATTTCTTTCCACGAGGCCAAACTCAGCTGTTGTGGCAATGGGCGGGGGGTGCTGGTCCGTGTTTGTATATACAGTATCTTTTGGATAAAATAAGACATTTTTCTGCCCTAGTTGATGGTAATAGTTTACAAAGAGGTATAGGGGAAGGAAGGGGGAGGAGCGGAGGGCAGAGGAGAGAAGAGTGGGGAATGGGTAACAGAGAGAAAAAGAGAAATTAAACATCAGCCTTCACTCTTTCTACTAACCCACAGTGTCTTCTGATGTCTAGAGCTGCCCCAAAGGACAGTGAAGAGCTTGATGGGCTCCTTTCCCTCTTTTGACCGCAACCCCATATATAAATATGGGGAAAACTTCATTGGTCAGTTGAGTCTGTCATAACTTACTTACTGCTCACTAGAATGATGTCCACAGCCACCTAAAGGAATAAATATGAAAGGAAGAGAAACCCCCAAATAACAGACAAATCATCACAACTCAGGATCCTAGTGTCAACATCCCTTCAGTGTCCCTTTGTGACATAGAGTTGGTTCCTGCATCTAGCAGCTCTCAGAAGTCAAATGCCTGCCACACTCCCTGCACTGGCTCGAGCCTGGTCTTCTCCCTAATGTCCACAGACATGGGCATGGCGGCTCCCTGCTTCCTCTGCTCCCAGTGGATTCGGCTGGCTCAAAGTCTTCCCCAGAGCTGCAGCCAAATGTTTCCAGTCCACTTAAGATGCCCCTAGTTTCTCCCTGCAATCCTTAGGGCTTCCCTGTCACTCTCCAAAAAGTCTTTCTCTTACTATTAGGCAGGTGTGTGTGTGTGTGTGTGTGTGTGTGTGTGTGTGTGCGCGTGTGCGCGCGCGCGCGCGCACGTGTTGTACTGAACTAGAAAGCTGGCCCAGAAAGGGCTAGAGATACAGAGGACTAAGGGAAGGGTTTAGTGAAAGAAGCTAAATCAATTTACATTCAGAAGACTGGGGAAAGGAAGAAAGAGAAAAAAAAAAATACCAGCATAGGCTAAGGAATGTTTTGTTGTTGTTTGGTTGTTTTATAATGGGTGGAGGGGAGTCTCGAAAAATGCAAGATTGCAGAAGAGGATATGAGATGTAGGTGAGCGATTCAACAGGATTCCCTTCCAGTTTGAAAAAGATGCAAACTAAACTTCAGACTTCTTTTAATAGTACCTTTGTCTGTTTGCACTGGGCTTCTCTGAATGCAGGACCGTACAGAATCAGGGCTGCATAGGTTCCAGAGGGTTGCATGAGCACTATGAGAAGGGAATCTGGAGCCCCTTTCTGACAGAGTTAACAACCAGTGTGTTCTAGCCAAGCTCACTGAAAATATTCATTCTCTGTTGTCACTGGATAGTGGCTCCATCGTTTTCTCCTGGTTCTGTTGATCACATCTAGACCTCAGAATGTTCTACAGTGGGTTCCTGCATGCCGTTATGTGATAGAACATACCTCCTTTTCATGAGCACCCTGTTGAGTCCTGAAATAGAGAAAAACTCTTATCACTGCAGTCCTGGCTATCTTCTTCCCTGACCTCCTCCCTTTAGAATTATTGGACATCCTCTCCCAAAGGAATGGACAGATAAGGCATTGTGAGGTCACCTCTCTGGTCCCTTGGCTTAATACCAAAGGGCCCTGGGTGCCTTCAGTGCAAATTGAGGCAGAAAGCTCAAGCCTTGGTGCCTTAACCCGTGTATCTTGATGTTTGAAGGAGTTTCTTGGCTATTCACATATGAAAAGTCTGACATTTTAATGTTTGTTTGTGGAATATGGACATATGTGTGTGTGCCTACAAGCTTCCTGTCATCCAGTTTATTCCCCGGGACACACTTCCTGAAGTCTGAGCATGGTCCTCCAAGGCTTAAGACGTAGCCATGTACTTTTGGATAGGGAAACACTGGAGCCAGGTTAAGCAGAGTTCTTTGGCATCAGTGTATGTGTACCCCAAGACTTGTCTGTATCCTACATTAACCTCTCCATCCCTTCTTACTTTTCAAATGGAAACTAGGCAACTTTTAGGAAGATAGTTTCAAAGTCCTTCACCACACAAAGTTCCATCCCCCCCCATCTCCTCTTCTCCTCTCCCTGCCCAGCTCTTCCTGTTCCAGCTTGAACTTTCTGCCAACCACGCTTTACCTGTCCAAATAGTAACTTTTCCAAGAGTGTATTTGGAGTGTCTGGAGTTTGAAATGTGAGAGTCTACTTTGAGATAAATGTGCATCTCTTAGTGTACCTCACTTCTCTGTGATTTGTGTCTGCCCTCCAGTAGCTCCCAGTCAAATGGGTATAGACATCTTGTTAGATGTGCACTGGGAAGCAGCAAAACTGGATCCGAATCTCTACAGCCCCATTTATCTGCTGTTAACCCTGGAGAAGCAACTTAACAAAGCTCAACCTTTGCTTTCTCAACTGTGAGATGCAGCCAATCTCATGTAGCTGTTCTGAGGATCAAATGGGCTGATAATTGGGATAGCCTTTACTTCCTATACCTGCTTACCTACAGTAATGCATATATTGCATAATATCAACAGGGACAATTCATCTCACACATGACCATCAAGTGTACCAAGCCAGCTCCAAACCCATCACTAATATGCTAAAGGCAATGCTGCAACCAATACACACACTCTGACCTAATTTGTTCATTTTCCATTTGAACTGCTGTCATACTCTGATTTTAATCCTACAGATAATCCTAGAGGGTAGGACTATTGATACTCCTGTTTTTTGAGAAGAGGAAACTGAGGTTCAAAAAAGGTTTTTATGTTGCTTCCATGTCCTGGCTATTGTAAAGAGTGCTGCAATAAACATTATGGTACAAGTTTCTTTTGGGATTATGGTTTTCTTTGGGTATATGCCCAGGAGTGGGATGACTGGATCATATGGTAGTTCTATTTGTAGTTTTTTAAGGAACCTCCAAATTGTTTTCCATAGTGGCTGTACCAACTTACAGTCCCACCAACAGTGCAGGAGAGTTCCCTTTTCTCCACACCCTCTCCAACATTTGTTGTTTCCAGACTTTGTGATGATGGCCATTCTGATTGGTGTGAGGTGATACCTCATTGTGGCTTTGACTTGCATTTCTCTGATGATTAGTGATGTTGAGCATCTTTTCATGTGTTTGTTGGCCATCTGTATGTCTTCTTTGGAGAAATGTCTATTTAGGTCTTCCACCCATTTGTGGATTGGGTTATTTGCTTTTTTGGTATGAAGCTGCATGAGCTGCTTGTATATTTTGGAGGTTAATCCTTTGTCCGTTGTTTCATAGGCAATTATTTTTTCCCATTCTGAGGGTTGCCTTTTAGTCTTGTTTATGGTTTCTTTTGCTGTGCAAAAGCTTTTAAGTTTCATGAGGTCCCATTCGTTTATTCTTGATTTTATTTCCATGATTCTAGGAGGTGGGTCAAAAAGGATGTTGCTTTGATGTATGTCAAAGAGTGTTCTGCCTATGTTTTCCTCTAGGAGTTTTATAGTGTCTGGCCTTACATGTAGGTCTTTAATCCATTTGGAGTTTATTTTTGTGTATGGTGTTAGGAAGTGTTCTAATTTCATTCTTTTACATGTTGCTGTCCAATTTTCCCAGCACCACTTATTGAAGAGGCTGTCTTTTTTCCATTGTATACTCGTGCCTCCTTTGTCAAAGATAAGGTGCCCATATGTGTTTGGGCTTACTTCTGAGTTCTCTATTCTGTTCCATTGATCTTCCTTTCTATTTTTGTGCCAGTACCATACTGTCTTGATCACTATGGCCTTGTAGTATAGTTTGAAGTCAGGAAGCCTGATTCCACCAACTCCATTTTTCCTTCTCAAGATTGCTTTGGCTATTCGGGGTCTTTTGCGTTTCCATACAAATCGTAAGATTTCTTGCTCTAGTTCTGTGAAAAATGCCATTGGTAATCTGATCGGGATTGCATTAAATCTGTAAATTGCTTTGGGTAGTACAGTCATTTTCACGATGTTGATTCTTCCAATCCAGGAACATGGTATGTCCCTCCATCTGTTTATGTCATCTTTGATTTCTTTCATCAATGTCTTAAAGTTTTCTGCATACAGATCTTTTGCCTCCTTAGGCAGGTTTATTCCTAGGTATTTTATTCTTTTGGTTGCAATGGTGAATGGGAGAGTTTCCTTAATTTCTCTTTCTGCTCTTCCGTTGTTAGTGTATAGGAATGCAAGAGATTTCTGTGCATTCATTTTGTATCCTGCTACTTTACTAAACTCATCAATGAGTGCTAGCAGTTTTCTGGTAGAGTCTTTAGGGTTTTCTATATATAGTATCATGTCATCTGCAAAGAGTGATAATTTTACTTCTTCTTTTCCAATTTGGATTCCTTTAATTTCTTTTTCTTCTCTGATTGCTGTGGCTAACACTTCAAAAACTATGTTGAATAACAGTGGTGAGAGTGGACACCCTTGTCTTGTTCCTGTTCTTAGAGGGAATTCTTCCAGTTTTTCTCCATTGAGAACAATGTTGGCTTTTGGTTTGTCATATATGGCTGGCATATATATACAATGGAATATTACTCAGCTATAAAAAGGGATGAGATGGAGCTATATGTAATGAGGTGGATAGAACTACAATCTGTCATACAGAGTGAAGTAAGTCAGAAAGAGAAAGACAAATATTGTATGCTAACTCACATATACGGAATCTAAAAATGGTACTGATGAACTCAGTGACAAGAACAGGGAAGCAGATACAGAGAATGGACTGGAGAACTCGAGGTATGGGAGGGGGCGGGGGGTGAAGGGGAAACTGAGAAGAAGCGAGAGAGTAGCACAGACATATATATACTACCAACTGTAAAATAGTCAGTGGGAAGTTGTTGTATAACAAAGGGAGTCCAACTCGAGGATGGAAGATGCCTTAGAGGACTGGGGCAGGGAGGGTGGGGGGGAATCGAGGGGGTGGCGTCAAGGAAGGGAGGGAATATAGGGATATGTGTATAAAAACAGTTGATTGAACCTGGTGTACCCCCAAAAAAATAAAATAAAATAATAAAAAAAAAAAAAAAAAAAGGTTTTTATGAGTCAGCCAAGGTCTTGGGCAGAGTTGAAATGCAAACCCAGGCCCTGTGACTGCAGACTCCTTGCTGTTAACTTCTGTTCTGTCAGTCCAAGGAGACCGGTAGAAAATAAGTGAATCCTGGAATAGAACACAGGTGACCCAATTGAGGTATCATTTTCTGCTGTTCTCTGCCTTGGTACATGCTATTTCCCTGAATCAAATGTCCAGACATTTCTTTTCACCTACAGGGCTCCTATTACTCTCTCTCTCTCAGCCCCAACTTCTTCCCAGTAAGATTCCTCCAAGTATTACCTCCTCTGTGAAGTCTTCCCACAAGTCCCCAATCCAAGGAAGATCCAGTGATCCTCCCACACGCAGCCGTTGTGCCAGGTGCATAGACCTTCAGTTGTGTCTTTATCACACAACACGGTGATTGTAGTTTTGCTGGACTGAAAACGGAAATGGCCTGGGAGAACAGGTCTTCTGCTTTCTCACCATAGCTCCACTGCCCTGTATCATCTGCTCCTGGACATCTACCCTCAAAGTTTTTATGGTCAAAAACAAAATCATCACCTGCCCGCCAACCTGTTCAAAATCTTGTGTCCCCATCTTAGTGAGAGGTACTGCCTCTCATTCTATCAGCCAAACCAATGGGATTCCATCACCCCAATACTGCATCTCTATATTTTCTTGGTCACATCCTCTCCTCGTCTCCACTACCTCTTCCCTGGTGCAAGCCTCTATAGCTTTGTTGTATGAGTCTCCTCCCCAGCCTCCCTGACTCTGGCCCCATCTCTCCAACCATCCTCCACACTGTAGCCAAAGTGATGTTTCAGAAATGAAACTTGTACTCCCAAACCTGCATTCTAAAATCCTCCAATGGCTTTTCCTCCCCTCTAACAGTGGTGCGTGGGGTAGAAATAAGGGAAGAAGCACATACTTAAGTCATCTGGAGAGCTTTACCAAGCTACGCTGTCTTCTTACTCACCATGATCATGGCAGATTTCCTGAAGTCTCACCCCACTCCTATACTTTTGCTTGTGAAGTTTCCTCCTCTTTCAATGCCTGTGTTCCCCATTTCCATGTGACCAGATTCTACCTATGTTTAAGGTCTGATTTAAAAGACACCTTCTCCAATAAACCCTTCTGACCTTCAGTGTAGACACAGTCTCTTCACCATCTGGATCCCCTCTATGAGGACCCATGTTGTGTTCTGTCTTATGTTTGCCATTTGTTTTCACATCTTATCTTCTCCACTGGACCATCAGCTGCCTGTTCTGATTCACCCTTATCACAAATGTGCCTTGCAGATACTTGGGATTCCCTAAAAATGTGTTGAATCCCAGTGAAATTAGAACAGATGGGGCCCAAGATTGCATTCCATCTCTTGGGCAAGAAAGCTTCACTCAGAACACAGACCCAAATATCAATGTTGAGCATCAGGGGTAAAGCCAGCCCTGTGGGTAGGGTGGGGGCGGGGTCAGACTAGAAGTGCAGTGTGTGAAAGATGTACCATGGTCTGAGGCTCAGGGAACACACTATCCAGCCAGGAAGAAAATAATGGGGCAACAGGAAAAGTTAACTACTACATAAGCCAAAGAGGCAGGGCCACTATTACATTGTACTGTGCTGCAGGTCACAAAACTGAAACATGTAGAATTTAAGAAAATTGCCCCAAATCACATAGCTAATAAGTAGAAGAGCTGGGTCTGAAATTTGGCCAGTCTGAAAACAGTCCATACTCAACACCATCTAACCTGGATGAAATGGAAAACAGGATTTTCTGCTATGCTGAACTATGTGCCATGATTTTGAATGGTTCGTTGAGGTGGAAGAGCAGCCCCAAATAAATGTGTCGGGTCAGCCAAAACGTTTGTTCTTTTTTTCCCGCAACATCTTACGGAAAAACCGGAGTGAACTTTTTGGTCAACCCAATGTTATCCTGTTTTGTCCACCCTATTCTAAACTGCTCCTTACCCTAAAAAGTCAATCCTTCTGTTTGTACTCACTTGAGTAGCCACTGAAGCTAGAACCTTGGAAGTCCTCTTCAAAATGCTCACATTTTAATCACCTACTGCTTTTGTGTCCTAACCACCTTTCACATCACCTCTTCTCCTTCCTCATGGCCATTGCAAGATCAGCCCCCAACATCTCTTGCTCTGAACCTTATAGCAGCTTTCATGACCACAATCCCTCTCCCCTCCAACATTTTTCTTACACTTCTGCCAGAATCATCCATCTAGAAAAATATTTGGCCACTTGGCTCTTTGAGTTCTCCCTATGACCTATGGTATTGAGAGTAAGCTCCTTAAGCTCTTTGGGAACTAGACCCTGCCGACATCTTGACATTCCCGCCTTGATAACCCCCACCTATTCTGTAAACACATATCCATCAGCCTGGAAATACTCTCCCTCCTACTCTATCTGTGTGTTCCTGGACTTTACAACTCAGGCATCATAGACTCTAAGCCAAACTACCTCTCCCCCACCCCCACCCCTTACCCCCAAATATGGTCCCATAGCTCCCTGAGCTGCCACTTCATACCATTTATCACTCCAGGAGATAATAACATAGTAGTTATTGATGCAGGTTCTTAAAGTTAGACTTCTTGGATTCCAATCCATACCATGCCATTTACCAACCATATAAACTTGAGCAAGTTACTTAATCTCTCAGAGCTTCACTTTCCTCATCTGTAAAATATAGGTAATAATGCTTCTAGTGATGATTAAATAAAATAGTCCACATAATGTACTGAGAACCGTACCTGCCACATAAGTGACCTCCTACTATTTAAATGGTAGCTATTATAATAATCTATTTTATAAGTTTGCCTGGCTCTCCCATCAGCCATATTGGCTGGATCAGGATGGCATTTCTCTTTCTATTTCTGGTAGTTGGCAGAGACAATCGTGTAATAGGCCCTTTAGAAGTTTTGGCTGTTGTGGAAAGATGGATAAGTGGCTGTTGGATGGATTGTTGGATGAATGAGTAGATGAGTACATGGATGAATAGATGAGTGCATGGGGTTATGGGCTAGATGGATAAATAGATGTATAAATTGTTAAGTAGGTGGGTGGATGGATGGATGGATGGATGGATGGATGGATGGATGGATGGAAGAGTGAATGGGTAGGTTTATGAACTAGATGGACAGGGAGATGGTCAAATGGATGGTTAAATAGACAACCTAGTCTTGTTTAAATAGTATGAAACAAAGGGAAGCTATGCCTCAAGTCATTCTTGTCAGCCAGCTGAGAAGATTCCGCAGTATGTGATTTATTAAGTTAGGGCTTTTTTGTTTTTTTCCTCTAATCACAGCTGTCTTCCTGCTCAGGATCTTTGGTCTCAGGCAGTCTGTTACTTGCAATATCACTGTATCCTTGTAAATTTAGACCTTCAGTAAATCTTCTTCAAGCCTGAGAGAAAGGACACATATACTCTGTTTTGATCACAGAGTAAAGAACTGTAATCCTTGCCCTAGTAAACTTTGCAATTTAATTTGGAAAACATATTCAATTAATAGAAGGTTGTCAACTGCCATCATTCTGGAGTTGCCTTGAAGCTGGGTCAGGGATGGCACTGGCTTTTGGTGACATCCAGGATAACTCAGCTACTTGGAAGAGGTGAACTGAACATTAAGGAAGTATGTTGCCATGAGGCAGTAGCCAAGGCAGAGGTGAATCCTGAAGATTGAGAGCAGAAAACCAGAGGGTCCAGAATGTTGAGGCCCAAGAGTGCAGCCTGGGGCTACTGACAGTGAGAAAATCCTGGCTCAGGATGGAGGCCTTACAATTGGTGCAAAAATACGCAAAACATTAGACCTAGTGAGGGGTGACCTCTTAGGACCTCAGATTCCTCGACTAAAAATGAGAAGAATAGTACCTGCTCCGTGGGTCCAGGGAGAGGATTAAAAGAGATAAGGCTCATGGTATCTCACTGCCTGACCCACTGTGTTGCCCAACAAACATCTATCTATATTCTTTTTTCCTCAAAGGCAGCACAGGTCTGGAACATGAGCTTTAAAGCCATGTTGCTACCAAATCCAGTTACTAACTGTGTGATCTTAGGCAAGTTACTTAACTTTCTTTGCCTCAGTTTCTTCATCTGTAAAGTGGGGATGATAAGAATGCCTGTCTTTCAGGATGGTTGTGAGGAATACACTAGTTAATGTATGATAAGAGCCTACAACAGTGTGTGGCATGTAGTAAGTGCTACATAAGTATTTGTTCTTATTTTATTACTATTTTTAATATTCCTAAGTAGTGGAACACTTTGTTCCTGGTCACCAGAGTGAGAAGCAGCAAACCTTGTATCTGTGGATGAGGTGGGGATGTAAACTCCCCTTTATTGACCCCGACTGTATTTCAGATGCTTAATATATTCTAACATTAAATTAATGTATTTTGCTTAAAATACTTTGTGTATTACATACCATATATAACTGGAAAGGAATTTAGATTAATATAATATAGTGTTAATACCCACCATGACTCTTGAATAGATCATTATTGCCTCCAACCTTGAGATGGGGAAACTGAGACCCAGGTACAGTGACTTGCTTGAGGCCATGCAGTTAGCAAGTGGTGGTTCTGGGATACTAAGACTTATCATATTTCCACTCCTCAAAGCTGTTTAAGCTGGCAGTTATCCATGCCATTCACCTTGGTACATGGATCAGGAAATAGAGATCCAGGCAGAGGCATTGACTTGCCCAAGATGTCACAGAGAGCATGTTAAAGAGCTGCGATCAGAACACTGGCCTCTCCATTCTCAGTCCAGTGTTCTTGACAATATGGAGAACACAGATGCCTGTGAGTCTTCATCAAATAGATCCTGAGCTTTCTGACCTTGAGGAATCACATTCCAAGGCTCTGGACCACAGAGCCAGCAATTAAGAAGAGGAATGGTCTCTTTACAGTGCCACCCTGTATGATTGGTGGAAGAGATTGGATGACTTGTAGGGGCTGTTGCAGATCTCACCCATCAGTTGGAAGTTCTTCACCCCTTTCATCATCTGTGGCCACTGTTCATTTGGCCAAAGATATTGAACAGTTTTATGAGTGACCAGATCTTACTGTGCTACCAGCTCAGGCTCCCAAGGAGGCACAGGGCTTCCCTCCTGCCATAGTGTCTTAGCTCTCAGATGTCACTTTCCTTCCTGATCTATGTAATTTGTCTCTCCTGATAAATGAAAGAAAGCCCAGAGCTGGCCCTGCCGTGGGGGGCTTTGGCCAGTTCCTACTTGAGAGGGGGAAATTTGGGGCTCTGAGGACATGTTCCCACCCTGTAGATATAAAGACCACATCTTCCTATGCCAACCAAACTAGGTAACAGTTGCAATTAACCAAATAACTCAAGAGGGAAGCAAATTATTCTTGCCTACTTGGATGGATATTTGGGGACCTGAATTATTCAGCAATTTTCCTCGATCCACAAATATATCAGTTATTATCAGTGTAGCTAAGTCTGTAAAATAAAAGTGTTCCTATTTATTTTTCTGCAAAATACGAAAAGTTGTAACAAAGGGAATATCATGGACTTATTTGAGTTTTTCTTTTATTGTTGAGAAGCCAAGAGCTAGAGGAGACATCAGAGAAAGATTGCAGGCAGTGATTTTTCAACCATTCTTTTGGAGAGTGGAATCTTTAGTCATGTGAAATCTTAAATGAAATGCCAATTTATGAAATAGATTAAAATGGAGAAGCTCTGACTTTGGTGGTTGGCAGAGAACCAGCAGCCCAACCTGCTCAATACCCCTCCTACCCCTTTACAGTGAGGCTGCTCTACAGAATCCTGTGAACACTGTTTGAAAACTAGTGATGTAGTTCAACTCACCTAAGGATCAGATAAGAATATGAAGGCACAGAGTTTATTCAAGCTGTAGTCTGCTCCTACTGAAGTTTGGAATTCCTCTCAGTGCAACGCTCTTTCATGATGAAGTTTGAATGTTCCGGTTTTCTACCGATAATGTAACAAACTACTCGTACTTCCCCAAATTTAGTGACTTAAAAATAAGCCATGAAAGTTAGTGATTTGTTTTTCTCTTGAGTCCATACTTTGGTCAGGGTTTGAAGGGAATGACTTATTTCTGTCCTATGAGATCAAGGGTCTCAGTTGGCGTAATCCAGTTGGCTGGGGCTGAAACAGTCAGGGGTTGGCTGGTTGTCTCTTTCTGTTCATATAGTCTTAGGGCCTCTCCGTGTGGTTTCTCCACGTGATCTCTTCAGACCACGGCAAGCTCGGGACACTTTGACTTCTTATGTGGAGGCTCAGGGTTCCAAGTGAGAGTTCCAAAGACCCAGACAGAGCTGCAAGGCTTCTATCTGTCCTATCCTAGAAAGCCCCAGCATGCAACCTCTACCACATTCTGTTGGTCACCTAGGGCCAACCCTGATTCTGTGTGGGAGAGCACCATACATGGGCATGAGCACTGGGAAGTTTGGATCATTGGAGAGCCATCTTGGATGCCAGCTACACAATTTCCTTGCTTTTGGCGTGACCTTACTCAATAGATCCTGATGTGATTTGACCTAAAACATAGAAGACAGAAGTCATTATGGTTTTCTTTAGCTCTTAGGAGCACTGTCACGTGGAAGAGTGATAAACTAGTTCTAGAAGGCCACAGAAATCTGACCCAAGACCAAAAAGTTACAATTACAAGGAAGCCAGTTTTAATGAACCATAAGAAAGAATTTTCAAACCACTAAAACAGCCAAGTGCGATGTGGCTTCCTCTGCGTGAGTAGTGAGTTTCTCTATCATAGGAGAGGTCTCTCTCATTTCCTCTACCGCTGAAAGTATCTGATTCTCAGGGACAATGACTAGTTGAGAAACCTGCATCTCCTTGAGCTTAGGGATGCTGAAATACTATGTGCATTTCTAAGAACCAAGATTTCCTATAAATCTAATTCTTGTTTGTTTGTCTTTTCTTTTTCCCCCTTTTTGGACATTTCCTTCATCCGACTGCCCACCAATATATAGAAGAAATGCTTATTCCTACTCCTATTACTTGTAAGTATCGACCCGGGGTGACTTTGATTTGTGCCCTGTAAGGCAACCTGTAGCATGCATTTCCTGCACCAACCAAGTGTCTGTTGGTTTCTCATACTCACTCCTGTCTAAGCCATCTGTAGCCTCAAAGTTTTTATTTTGCCTAGATGTTTTCCATTTGAAAATGCACTGTCATTGTTCATGTCTGTTACGTTTCTGCCATCTTGGATTTTTCCCCCTATTTTTGGAAGTGTGAAGGGCTGCTTCCCCTTTGTCAGTGTCATCCTCTAGTTAGAAATCCTCAAATTCCAGCAAGAGGAAAACCTAATCCTCCTGCAGGATTTGCACACATAAAACAGAATCACTGATCTCAGCAGCTTCAAAGCCCATTTGAGTCTACTTGGCGAACGTGTAGCCCTAGGGGCTCAAAGATTAGAAGGACATTCATTGGCCATTTCCACTATTTCAGGAAGTCTACAGGGAATCGTGGCTTTATCTAGAACCAGCTTCACAGGTGACAGAAATATCCACAGTCTTTGTTTGAGACTGGAATTATCTCAGTCTGGCGTTTATCGTTAGTTATGCCATGTTATCAGTGCATTTTGTTGGTAGTTATATATGGCTGATTGCCTAACAATTTTTTTTGCACTTTCTAAATAAAGATGATGACTCTTCTTATTACTAAACCAGACATTTTCACAACATGAGTGTAAAAGAGAAAAACTCCATAAATAGATCCTTGGTAATGAAGAGTTAGAAAACCACTGAATTAGTCTCACGTTTCTAATAGGCATTTTCCATATTTGAAAACTGAGGTCCAGAGAAGTGTGTGAAATCACACATCCAGTTAGCAAAAGAGTGGGATTAAAACTCAGAACGCCTCATTCCTTGTAAAGTGTATTATCCATCATTCCATGTCTTCCTCTACCCCTGGCAAGCCCAGCCTTGTGAGAGAGACCATATCTGTTAGTGATCACCTGCTGAAGCCTTCACAGATGAGGTTGGAGCCAGCAAAAGCCTCACCATCTCTCTGTTCAGTGTTTGGGTCCCTGGTCGATAGGTGCATGCAGTGAGCAGATGAGATTCTGGGATCACCACCCTCATGTTGTATAGGAACCAGTGAACCCTGGCCACCAACACTGAAATTACCAGAAAACTTACTTCATTTGTTCGTTCATTCATTTGACAAACATGCATTGAACACGCACATTATATTCCAGACACTGTGGCTGGAGACTTTGAGCCAGGACTTTGAGCCTCACCCTCATAGTATACAAACCTATCCGAGAGACTAGCCTAACATCAAATACTTGAAATCTCGGCTGAAATGTAGCAACGTGTACCATGGTATAGGGGCACTTAGTTGGGTGACTAATTTTTTTAGTGGGGCAGGGGATTGTTATCAGTGCTTTTAGAGATGGGTTTATCCAGTACTGAAGAAATAAGAATTCTGAGCAGGGGAAGCAGCATGTCAAAGGCACAGAGGTATGAGACAATATGGAGTTTTATTGGTGCTTTGATGGAAAGAGCCATGCATCTCTGGGTTCAAGTCTCATCTCAGTCACTTACCAGTTATGTAGCCTTGAGCAAGGTTTCTGAACTCATTCAGCCTCATTCCTCTCAACTCTAGAATAGGGGTAATAGTGCCTAACTAGTAGGGAATGAGGGATTTTGTATAGTGCCTTCCATAAAATTGGCACTCATGAAATGTTTTCTTTCTTTCCCCTTTGAGAAACCATAAGGAGTGAGGGCAGTAGTGGTGGCCCCCGGGTGCTCCTCTGGTCTTCTAGAGGTTCTGATGACATCAATGTTCCACATTAGGTGTGGACATGCAATGCCTTCTGGGCAACTTGCCCCCTTAGTCTGTTAGCCAACGTACATAACACTGTCTTCGGATGCCCACTTTATACCATTCTCTATGCTGGGCCCTGTGGTGAAATCAACGATGCACAGTGTGGAGGTATAGGACACAGATAGGCAAGTACTTGTAGTTCCAGTTGCATTGATAAACAAGGGTCTTTCAATGGGTGCAGACTTGGAGTTCTAAGTGACAGATCCTAGAATGTGACACTCATGCCAGCTCAGGAGCTGGCCATGGTTAAAGATTCAGAGGAGGAGAAGCACTGGTGAAGCAGAGAGGAAAGAGGAGAACCATAAGAACTAAGAGAAGTCCATCGCAGAAGGAGGACTTGACAATAGCAGATGCTGCAGAGAGATGGAAGTGGAGGGCTTGGGCATGGCCCTTGACCATCAGAAGTCACTTGTGCAGGTCATGGGTTAGCACTGAGGGAGGAAGCCAGCCTGCCTAGGGCCCATGAAGAGGATAACTTCTTCTTAACCATTGGGCCCTAAAACAGAGGAGAACCATGAGACTGGCCACTTGAAGGGCCAGAAAGTCCTGGGCACGTATATATGTAGAGGAGCCTGTGCAGAAGGGAGAGCTGCAGATGCTGTAGGTGGGCGCATAGAGAAGGGAAAGTCTGGAGGCAAAGTGTTTGGGGACAGGGAGACAAGGAGTGGATGTATGACATGTCTTGTGAAACCATGGGGTTGAGGGGTGCACGTAGATGGAGAAGGGGGAACAGAAAGGAAATGATGACCTCCATCGTCTCCAGATTCAAAACTCCACTCCCACATCTTAGCTAGAGACCTTGAGTGGGTGCTTTAAACCCTCGCTACTCAAAGTGTGGTCCATAGACCAGCAGCACTGTCATCACCCAGGGGTGTGGTCGAACTGCAGCGCCTGTTAGCCCAGCTCAGACCTCCTGAACCAGAACCTGCATTGTAACAAGATCCCCAGTTCATTCCTGTGCACGTTACAGTCTGAGAAGCACTGACTTACCCAGTCTCAGTTGTCTTATCTATAAAATAGAAACAATAATACCCTCCTTGCAGGGGTTAGGGAGTCTCCTCATCCCTCTAAAAGCCTCAGAATCTTCCATGAAAGAGAAAGCCTCCAACACACTTTGGCTGAACAGTCTTTTCCATGAAATCCATATTCATTCATTCAACAAGTGTTTGTGAGGTTCTCACTTATGTGCCAGACACTGGTCAACGTTCTGGGATATAAGAGCTCAACAAACAAAAATCCCTGCCCAAATGAAGATCTTTAGTGGGGGGAGATAGAAAATAAACAACATATATAAGAAAAGTAGTATAGATGTTATGTAATGACCAAGAGAGATAAGGAGAAAAAAAAAAATAGATAAACCTGGGAAAGAGGATGTAAAGTGTGAGAGAGGAATTTTTTTTCCAAAACCAAGAGGCCCTCAAGGACTTTCCCCCATTGAAAGTTCCCATACACAAGACCAAGGATCCACACACTTTTTCTGTAAGGAGCCAGTAGTATATATTTTTGGCTTTATGGGTTCTCTGTCGTATCTACTCAACTCTGATGTTGTAACATAAAAATAGTCATAGACAATATGGAAATATATGAGCATGGGTGTGTGCCAATAAAACTGTATTTAGAAGAATCAGACAGTGGGCCAGATTTGTCCTGAGGGCCATAGTCTTCCTATCCCTGCCCTAGACTTTGGAGATAGGGAGAGGACGGGGTTCAAGGTTTATCCTGTTTTATGAGCTCCTACAATGTGCTGCACCATGTGTTAGCCACTGCAGACACAAAGGTGAACTAGCCTAGAAGGAGGCAGAAGTTGAAAACAGTTACTAGCTGGTAGGGTTCATATAATGCTCACAGCAGGCCTTGCAAGATACATGTTACTGTGTTGAGTCTATTGAGACACTGAGTCTGAGGTTTGAGAACTTGTGTACATCCCACAGCCAGGATGTGCCAGGGCTAGGGTGTGAGTCCAGGACCACATACTCCCAAGCCCTGCCCATCCTCCTCACCAGACCTTCAGGGCTCCTGCCTGGACCATGTGGTTGGAGAGCCCTTGGCCAGACTGTGGGAGAGCCAGGGTTCAAGCGCAAGTTTGTCTGCCTGTACAGCCTCAGTTCTGTGCAGGGATATCAGTGCCTTGCTTGGGACAAGAAGTGATAGCTTTTCCTGCTGGCAAGGAGGCTCTGAGGCAATCCTGTCTTTGCTCCCCTGGGGACTTGCCATGTGGTCAGAGCTGAGAGCACTGGGCTGCCAGATCAGTGGTAGCCAAGGGACTGGAGCAAGGGGTGGTCAAAAGAAGGCTAATGACCTGGATAAATGGAGCTGCAGATAGAAGGCACTTTGGGACCCAGGGACAGAGGAGTCTAGAATGGGGTCCTTCACAGTCCAGCACACATTTTAAACATGAAAATAATGTGGGTTTTGGTGTCAGACTTAGATCACAATTCTGGGTCTGCCTGTTCTGTGAGATGGTTCAGACCTTGAGAAATCATGGAACCATTCTGAGCCTCAGTTTCTTCATCTGCAAAATGGTCACAACTGTAACTTCTCAGCATTTTCATGAGGCGTAATGAGCAAGTGTATCTGTAGCATGGCCGACACAAAGTAGGTATTTTGTAAATAGCAGCTGTTATTCCTCACATCCTGAGCTGACAGAAACACTTCTCTAAAATTCCTTTTTGCCTTTCTGTAGTAAAGCAGCACCCAACAACTTTAGCGTCTGCTTTTTAAAAGGATATTAAGAGTCGGCGTGTGTTCACGGGTTAATTTATCTCAAGGCAGGTGATGGGCACAGTAATTGTTTTGAACAGAGAGATTTTAGTGTAGTAGTTCTCAAAAAGGCACTAAGATGTTTACCAACCATTCTAGCAGAGAGAGCACTTAACTGTCTCACTGCACCTTGTGTGAGTATCACAGAGGCAGGTCCCTCTTGGGCTGGTCCCTGTGTACAGACACTCTAGAATGCATGGGTTTTTCATGTCCACCCTATTTCTCCCCATTCTAGCATATTTAAGTCCTGCATCTCTTCTTCAAGGTCCAGATCAAACATTAGCTCCCACAGGAAGACTCGTCTGATTCTTTCCACCTGCAGGAATGTCCCTTTTCTCCAGCTCTCACTGCAACACTTTGTTATCATGGGCAGGAGCAAACGTGTCTTAAGGATGTTTCTCTTTCATTGGAGTGTTCCCCGTGGTGCCCTAACATGCACAGTGAACCCCCAGTAAATGTATGTGGAATGAATGAAAGAACAAGATGAAATTAAAAGACAACAGCCAAAGTCAACAGGGAGATGATCTGTTCTTTAAAAAAAAAAAAAAAAAAAAGGTAAACAATTTTTAGATAACTCCAGAGCCTGTACCGTCCTTGCTACTGTGGCTTTAAAGCAACTTTTGTGCCTGTTCAGCATCTGTGACCTGAGCAAGCCACTTCACTTTTTTTAAGTCTCAGTTTCCTAATTTATAAAGTGGAGGTGAAAAATCCATTCCTCACAGAGATTTTGCAAGGATTCAGTGAGACAATGTTTGGGAAATGCCTAGCGCTTAGTAGGTTTTCAACCACCGTAAGAAACTGCCTTCTTTTCTGAAATGCATACACCTTTTCACATCAGAGGCTGTCGCAAATCAAATATCATTCCCTCGATACATTTAAAGAGGCATTTGAAATGATGATAGCAAGAGATACTCGAAAAGCATTTTATGTAATTCGTCAGTCACTTCAAATAAAAATGAAGAAACATAAGAATAGAAGGAAACCATTTAGAGATGATACATATCCGTTACCAAGAGCTGACAGCAAACATGTTGACAGGTGAAAATAGAAGACATCACCATGAAGGCAAATCGAAGACGGCTGCCCTACTGCTGCTCTTCAGCCAAGGGGAAGACCTTGTGAGAATTCTGATTCCTGGGCCCCACTCCCAGATCCACTCAGTTCCTTAGAAAGTATGGCCTGGGAATCTGCATTTTGCACACAACTCAGATTAATATTTTGTGTGCTTACTTTGAGAACAACTTCTCTGCTGATTCTCATTCCACCCTGACATAACTGTCCCTTTCTCAGTGTCCCACTTTTGCACCAGTAGTGGCCTTTTCCTGGAATGCCTACCAAGCTTCCATGCCTGGAAAATTCTAATCGCTTTACTTATTTTCAATTTTATTGAAGTATAGTTGATTTACAATGTTTTGTTTATTTCTTCTGTACAGCAGATGACTCAGTTACACATATATATATATATATATTCTTTTTCATATTCTTTTCCATTACAGTTTGTCACAGGATATTGAATATAGTTTCCTGTGCTACAGAGTAGGACCTGTTGTTTATCCATCCTATACTAATAGTTTGCCTCTGTGAATCCCAAACCCCTAGTCCATCCCGCCCCAGCCCCCCTTACCTTTGGCAGCCACAAGGCTGTTCTCTATGTCTATGAGTCTGTTTCTGTTTTCTAGATACGTTGATTTGTATCGTATTTTAGATTCCACATCTAAGTGATAGCATATGGTATTTGTCTTTCTGTTTCTGACTTACTTTATCTCTGGGTCCATCCATATTGCTGCAAATGGCATTATTTCAGTCTTTTTGATGGCTGAGGAATATTACATTGTATATGTGTACCACATCTTCTTTATTCACCTGTCGATGGACATTTAGGTTGTTTCCGTGTCTTGGCTATTGTAAACAGTGCTGCCGTGAACACAGGGGTGCATGTATCATTTTGAATTAGAGTTTTGTCTAGGTATTTGCCCAGGAGTGGGATTGCTGGATCATATGGCAACTCTACTTCTAGTTTTTTGAGGCACCTCCATACTGTTTTCCATGGTGGCCACACTAGTATCTTTAAAAAGGGAAAATTATTATTCGGTTATTTGGGTGGCCCTCCTCAACTCCCACAGACCATATCCATAGTACTAGGCTCTTACCTTTGTTGAGGGTCCACCTTTCATTCATTCACCCATTGACTCACCTTCCATGAACCGTTCTCAGATTATACTGCCCTGGGTGTATTTGCACATCTACCTCGTTGTCAACAAGGACTCCGTATTACATATCTTTCATTTCCCAGTGACTAACTCAGAGCCCGGAGCAAATCAGGCATCATAAGATTGTGTTAATTACACGAATGAACACACACTGGGGGGGGGGGGTATGTGTGAGGTTGATACCCCCTATTGTTTTTAATCTCCCATAATATTCCATTCTCTAGAAGTTACTTAGTATCTATTTTCAATTATTTCAGCATAAGGTGATGGTAGGACTTTCAGACCACCTATTTTGTAATTTTATATTGGTTTTAGGTCTAGAAATGTACTTGCATGTCACAATTATAAATGCATAAAATTAATGAATGCTGTTGCAGTTAAGCTGGATATAAATGCACTGGGCTAGATTGTGTGTACAGGTAGATTTGGATAAGGATTGCGACTGAATGGACGCTTTATTGTTTACTCTATTGAATTAGAGTCTAAACACAGCCGTCATGAATACCAAACAGAGCAAATCTATAAGTCAGAGGCTCTGTCACCGTAATCAGGGAAAATACAAATGAGTGTTTGCTCTCCAAAGGCAGCAAAGGATGTTTATACTTCTGTTTTAATTTTATACTTTACGTTTTAAAACCAACCAGGTATCAGTGATGCCTTGAGACTTAGGAAGGTTTGTGATTCTAAATGCTTCTGTTCTGTAAATACATTTGAACCTTCTAAAGAAGGTAAAAGAGTGGGGGGATTCTCTGCTGACAGAGAGACATGACCTAGGGAAAGAGGGTTAGAAGGAGAAGTTCCTGTGGACAGTGTTTTGATGTGCTGCTCAGATCCCCCTTCAAGAATGGACTCACCCCTGCCCCCCGTCCCCAGTTGCTAGAACTGCTGCTGGCAGACAGCTCTCCGCTAAGAGTCCGCTTTGGGACTACTTGAACTTCAGAGCTGCCTCACCCAAGGTCGTCCAATAGCTGGTCAATAGCTGACTTTTACAGGGGTGTAAAACAGTCCAGTCAGAGCTTCCCACGAGGTTGGCTTAAGCCATCACTGTAACCACATCACCATTCAACTTCCCCTTCTGCCCACTGTTCCTCTTTTCCTTCCTTTCCCTCCCTCCCCCTCCCCTCCCTCCCACAGAGGGAAGCTCCTCCTAATAGATCCCCTACATGTCAATCTTTGTCTCAGAGTTGAATTTCCAGGAACCCAGCCTGTGACACCTCCACTCAGTTTGGTCATTGGAAACGAGTGGATTTGAGTGTGTATATGCCCCTCCCTTGAATATGCATATTTTATTGCCTGTGAACACTTTGTACACAAACTAATTGGGTCACCACTTTGTTGACCACTGAGGATAAGTAAACTCTCAAAAGTCCTCCTTCAGTCAATCATTCATTCACAGGCATTTGCTTTTCAGCTGTGCCTGTGCTGGGCAGGAGTGCTGTGAGCATCTTCACACACAGTTCCTGCCTGGGGAAGCTCCCGGTGTACCCCAGAAGAGTGTAGCAAGAGCCTGTCGCCGAACCAGCCAGAGGCGAGAACTGGGGTCAGAAGTGCCCCCCTTAACAATGCTCCCAGGGAAGGAATGGATTTACTTCTGAAAGCACTTGCCTTCAGCAAATATCCCCAAACTGAGAATGACTCTTGCAGCTAGGGCTGTAGCAAAGTAGGATCCTGAGATGCGCAAAGTGGAAAATGCCTTTCTAAGTGCTTACTGCAGTGTGCTTTCAATGGAAGGAAGTGCTTTAGTTAAGCTTTGCAGTGTTGAGGTTGATAGTAGTGATCACATCTGGTTTGTTTATGCGGCTTTCTCTCTTCCAAAGTGCTTTCCCACTTGCTACCTAGTTGTCTGCTGGGGCTTGGAGGGACTTAGCAAGAGGTTATTAGACAGGTTTCTGTGCTGTGTAGGAAAGAGCCCTGGGCATTCTGGCTCCACAGTTTCAGTCAAGTCACTTAACTCCATCTCAACCTCAGTTTCTCATCTGTAAAATGGGGGTAATAACACCTGCATTTCAGAACAGCCGTCATGTTTAAATGACATATTCTTTCATTCACGATCATTTACTGAGTAATTCCTTTGTGCTGAGCACTGACCTAGGTGTTTAAGTATTTAAAAAGAAATGCCCTTCTCTCAAGCAGCTTCCAAGCTGACTTGCACATGTTAACAAACAGTTCTAAAATGATGTTGTAAATATATGAGAGAGGAGCAGTGAAGCCATGGCAAAGAAAGGAAGTCACTGATTCTGCTTTGAGGCAAGATGCCACGGGCTGAAGGGCCAAGTAGGGTGCCTGGTATAGGGCAGAGGCAAGATGTTTTGCTGAAGAAATAACACATTCACCCACTTTTCTCCTTGGCCTCATTATCCTGAAATACACACACACACACACACACACACACACACACACACACACACACACACACACACATTTTATAACTAGGTAGGTGATATGCTAGGAAAAACTTGGAAAGGAAAAAAGAGCTGGAGAAGGAAGGAGAAAGTTTGGACCCCAGTTCCACTGCTTAGCAGCTATGAGCCCTAAGCTCTCTGAGTCTCAGTTTTTCATCTGTAAAATGGGAATGGTAGTGCTTAATTCATAGGATCATCTTTTAAGAAATTAAATAGTATAATGTACATGCCATTTTGTTTTCATTTCAATTGCATTTCATTAGATCATTGTCATTTATCAAATGGTAGAGCTAAGCTAGAACGTAGCAGTGGTGGGGTGTGTCGGGGATGGGGGAAGATAGAATTTTTTAACTTCCAAACATAAGGCAATGAAAGAAGAATTTGCCAAATAGAATGAAGTAGGGCAATTGTAGATGGTGGTTCTTAAACTTCTAAAAATCCTCCTCTGAGCAATTGAATAGGGCACCCCTCCTCCTGGTCTCCATCCCTGCTGATTTCAGTGAGGGATCAGAGTCAATGATTCTGGCGAAACCACAAGGATAGACAATGTCATTTTAACACAGAAAGATTTTATAGACCAGTGAAAAGAGAAAAGGTTGGGGTTGAAGCTAGAAGAGCTGTCACAATATTTCTAAATATAGGGGCTGGGGACAGGCTTGTCCTTTGTGATGTGGCTGCCAAAGTCTGCCTTAAAAGAGGCTTGGTTCTCCAAATGCGGAAGGGACTACTCTACTCTGCACGGTCTCGGGAATGTTGCCTCCTTCCTGGGAACAGAGCTCAGAGGAATTGGTGTATGTTTAAGGAGAGCAGCCAACGAGGAAAGGGACCACAAGCCACAACCTATAAAGAAAGATTAGAGAACTGATTTCACTGGTCTCAAGTGGTGCCTAGACATTTTAAAGTTCCCCAGGTTATTCCAATCTGAAACCATTGCTGAGAGCCTCTCGTATGGGAGAGTTTGAGAATCCAGGATCATGGGATGTAGGCATTCAAAAGATTGACATGAGGGCTTGGTCTGGCCACCTAACCCAACCTCAGGTGAAAATTTGGCCCCACGGGATCACCCATTAGACACGGCTTTGGTTAAAATGTTGAAACCTGAGTGTGGAGGGCAGAGTCCGTAGAAGGTAAAACGCTATTTGATGTCACCGTTTCCTCCCTATAGATATTGAGGTAGACTGTCCTTACTCTGTTCATAGATGTTAGAGGCCATTTAATGAATGGTGAAAATGCTCCAGGCACATTTTTAAATGGTATTTAATTTCTCATAACAATTACTCCTCATACTGGTGTTGGTGGAGTAAAAGCCCCTCAGCCACGATTGGTCTCCTGAGAAATGTTTGTTCATAAGCATTCTCCTCATTAATGAAACCTCAAGAAGCTCAATACTTCTTCTGAAATCTTTTTACCAGAATAAGAGAACACTGGATGAGCTTTTTCTGGAGCAATTTTATTATGTGTTTAAATTTTTATTGAAATATAGTTGATTTACAATGTTCTGTTAGTTTCAGGTGTACAGAAAAGTGATTCAGTTATACACATATGTAAATATATATGTATTCTTTTTTTTTAACATTCCCTTCCATTATAGGTTATTACAAGATATTGAGTATAGTTCCCTGCGCTAGACAGGAGGTCCTTGTCGGTTATCTATTTTATATGTAGTAGTATGTTTATTTTAATTCAAAACTAATTTATCCCATCCCTTCCCCTTTGGTAACTATAAGCTTGTTTTCTATGTCTGTGAGTCTGTTTCCGTTTTGTAAATAAGTTCACTTCTGCAGCAATTTTTCCTTCCAATGGCTTTGAACCACTGTGCAGAACATTCTAAGGAAGTGGGAATTATTGGGTATATTACAGCCATCCATGTTTTTAAGGGGGAAAATGGAAAGATTAGTGTGGCCAATACCCTGTTTTTACAGGGAGGATTTAATTTTTGTAAAGAATGAAAATATGGTTTTATTAAGGGTATAAACTAAATTGAGCCTTCTTTAAAGAAGATTTCATTTTGTTTTGGAAAACAGCTTGGCAACAATGTACTTGTCTAGAAATGGAGAAAAGCTAAGACTTTGTTAGCTATATAAAAAAAGAAAAAATGGAGAAAAGCCTATACTTTACTTTTTTCTTGCTTCCCCGTGTCATTTAATATTTACATCTACTGATGAGAGAGAGAACTTCTGGTGAAAAATCTAAGCTTAGATATGGTTGATATGGGATTTCATAAATTCTTTTGTCTTATGTTTGCTTTACGCAGCAAAACTACCATGAAAATGTGGGATCTAAGGTGTTTCCAGGAGCTCCATGGCTGATTCAAAGTGTATACATCCACTGTGTTGTCACGCAGGTGCCTTCCACCTATCTAGGCTGGGGGCAGTTTGCTCACTAAAACATACCTCTGTGATTGCATCTCCTGCTCCTTCAGGGTTTTAAACAGCGCTTTGCCTTAGCTCTGAGTGGTGAGGAAAATAATACTCAAAACCTAGGGGCAGCATTGTAGTGAAAGAGCAGGGACCACTTTGGGATTTGAATCCTGGGCTCTGCTGCTTTCTAACCTACCTTTTCCGAGCCTCTGTTTCCACATCTTGTAAAAGGGAGACAGTAATACCAAATTTGGAGGGTTGCCGTGGGGACTTGGCAGGATTGCATAAGATAACGCAGCGCATGTACAACATCTGGTTCTGTGTCTGGTACATACTAGGTGCTCAGTACGTTGTAGTTATTATTGCATTTTGTTTTCTATTATTATGTCCACTCATGTTTCTGCAGTTTACAGAGTACTTTCGTGTAGATAGCTCATGAAATTTTTGAGTCACTCCAGGGAGGAAGTATTTTAAGTGTAAGGACATGAAGGCTCACCGAACTGACCGGGGCACAGCTACATAAAGAAAGAAATCCATGGAACAGAGTTGCCAGTTACTGGTGCTGTGTTCCTTTCATGGGTTGGGAGGTGGGTATGACAAGAATTCTGAAGGAGGCTACTTTATATGACAGCAGAACTGATAAGAATTATACCCTCTCAGACCAGGTGGGATAAGTGGTGAATAAGGTCCAAAGCTGGTTTCTACCTGAAAGTGTATAACCATTGCTCCAAATTGTAATTGCAGGGGGCGGGACCTCTACCAACCACTGCATTCCTTTAATGTACTCACTCTATAAAAGGGACAAGACTCAAACAGGAACAAGCTCATTCCTCTTTTTACGGTTGTCTGACATTTTATAATCTGAGAAATAAGGGCAGAGATTAAAGAGAGGATAGGGTTGGGGCTGTTTTAGTGACGTTTTTAAAATAGGCCTCTTGAGTCTCACTCTTAATTTTATAGAGTAACCTTTTGTGTCTTCACATGTTTTTGTGTATAACGTCTTACAAGTAGGGTTGTGCTGTGGAGAGGATTTTATCGAAATGCAGCCACGCCAGACAGAGAGAAATAATTTTACTTAAAAAGGTACCCAGACGATTATGATATGTAACATGACAACAGGTGTCAGGTTTTCATTTTCTGAACAGTTAAGGTTTGAAGGCTTTGTTCCCCCTTCTTCTTTCTTTTAGAATAAGTGTACAATAGCATTTTAGAATCAGCTTGTTGCAAGAAATCCTGCTGGGTTTTGATGGGGTTTGCATTGAATCTGTAGATCAGTTTGGTGAGATCTGTCATCCTAACAATATTCAGTCGTCTGGCCCAGGGACATGGTACGTCTCTTCATTTGTGTGGATCTACTTTGATTTCTTTCATCACGCTCTTGTAGTTTTCAGCATGCAGGTCCCACGCATATCTTGGTGGATTTATACCTGAATGTTTTGGGGGGGGGGGGTGTGCTGTTATAAATGGTAGTGTTCTTTTTATTTCATATTCCAATTGCTCACTGTTATTATATAGAAAGGAGACTGATTTTTGTATATAAGAAAATCAATGTACATGGAGACCAAAAAAAAAAGAAAAAGAAAAAGACAAGAGAGGGCTCAGGTGGAGAAATAGTAACTTACTTCATTTACACAGGCTGTTCCATGAAAGATGGAGTAGGCTAACCTAAGCCAGATACTTAGCAAAGTACCCAACATGTTCAAAATATTGATTCCCATCTGTCTTGCCTTCTTATATTCTGTGTTGCTCTAAAAGCCAGGCTCTGTTAAGAGAAGGTTATAGGACTTTGAATTGTGTGATAGTTAAGATGCCAGGACATAGTTTTAGGCAGACCTGGATCTGGGTCTGGCCCTGCCATATCCTAGCTATGCAGTCCTGAGCATGTTTCTCCCCTTCTCGGGGCTTCCGTTTCCTGCACTCTAACATGCAAATGCTACAAGATAAGGTGGTAACCTGACCAGGACACAGTGCCTAGCACCTAGCAAATGCTCAGTGAGCATTAGCTATTCTCATCGTTTTGGTTGTTAAGTTACAAGCAGGAAGATGCTGGAGAAGCGTGAAGGAGAACTTTCTAACAATGCTTATCCAGTAATAGAACAGATTGAATGTGAGCTAGTGAGCCTCCTATCACCAGAGAACGGACCACCGTCAATGTAGGATGCCACAGGGGAAGTCAGGCTTCCTGGGAGTCTTCCCCCCGTGTTGAGGGACTACGATAGCATCATCACCCCCCACCCTCGCCCATGGTGGCTTTAAAAGCAAATGGTAGTCATTCTGGGTCTCCCCCAGAGTCACCTAAGACACTTGACCCACAGATACAAAGAGCTTGGAGCAATAGGCAGAAGCGGTACCCGTGAAAAAGACAAACGCAGACCAGACGTATCTTTCCATCGGCTGCTGTTTATGACTGCACATTAAATTCAATTGCTTTCTTTAGGTGGCTGGTGTTGAGACCTGTCATCTCCAGCCCAGTGCCATTCATTCTGGCTTTCCCCAGGAGTGCAGACAGACCAGCCGCCTTCCTAGTGTACACTAATTAATTTATCTCATGCTTGTGATTTTACGGCGCTTAAGTGCCGGAGCATTTCTGTTTATTCTTCTCCCCGCAAAGCACCTCACATTGCATCAAGACCATGAATCTCCATCGCAGACGCCGTCTGTCCTGGGCTAGGGAGCAGCCCGCCGGCTGCCAGTCGTCCTGCTGGCACTGCCTGTTAACAGACAAAGTAATACATCCATTCATTTCTCCTTAATGACATTTTGACATTCCAATCAGTTCATCAGATGTTCCTTATGCAAGACTTCTCCCACACGGCCGGACCAGGGTGCCGGGCCACTCCTGATGCATAATGCATGAGGCCAGGGCACTGCTCGGTACCCTCTGACAGACGCACACATCTGCTGCTCCTGAACTCTGTGTTCCTAACAGCCCTGGCTCCCCCAGTGATCCACACCGCTGCCTTCAGAGCCATTTTCTCCTACGCTTCCAGCTGGCTGAGCTCGGAGGAAGCTGTTCAGTTCAAGGAGAGATGTTCTGGTTCAGAAACATACATGCAGCAGTGCTCTGGGGGGCTGGGGAGTAAGAGTGTGCCAATCCTCTGCGTTAACTCAAGGATTTAGAGGCGCTCGAATTCCACTCATTCAGATGGAAGATGGACCTATGACAAAGCTAACATCTTGAATTTCATTACCCTGCTGCTACTTAAACATAATGATCATAAAGACATTCTGATAACAATAATGGGTATCAAAGAAGAAAGGAAAATTATCCTTAATACCTTCAATCTAACACATCAGCTTAGACAGAGTTTCTCATAGGGGTAATCACAGTGTAGACACAGTTTTATTTTCTAGGTTTTTTTTTTTTTAACTTAATGTAATCCAGTTAGCACTTTTCTATGTTGTTACATCATTATCACTTTTAATGGCACTCCATCATTGTAACAGCTGCATAATATTCCAGCCAGGGGATGGACCATAATGTACTGGACCAGCCCCCACCCCCCTCATTGTTAGGCATTTATGAGGCTGTAACTGATCCTTTGCTGTCCAGGAGAAGAAAGAGCAGGCTGAGGGAGAGAGCAGGGCTCAAGCTGAAGAGCTGGGGCTCAAATCCCACCTGGTCCCTTTACCTGTATTAGGAGTTTAGGATTAACCCTCTGGGCCTTGGATTCTTCATCTATAAAACAAAAGAAATAATCACCACTTTGTAGTGTTGCTGTGAGGATTACAGATGTTTTCTAGGTATCCAGCACATGGTAGTGTTTACTAAATGTTAAACTGTTACGTTTATATGTGTTTACCAGAGGGTCTCAATCAGTGGCAGGGCGATTCTACCCACCCCACACTCCCTGCCCACCGCCCCGGGGACATTGGGCAATGTCTAAACACATTTTTGATTGTCACACCTGGGAGTGGGAGAAGCTACTAGAACCTGTCGGGTGGAGGTCAAGGATAAAGCTGAATGTCCTGCAATGCACAGCACAGACCCCACAGCAAAGAACTATCCTGCCCAAAATGCCCGTAGTGCCATGGTTGAGAACCCCTGGCATATATGAAGCTGTGTTTTCCAGTGTTATCTACATAATATGTGTATCTTCCTTTTTTACTATTATTTTACTAGGATAAAGTCCTAGGCACATGGAAGTCCTCGATTAAAGGGTACGTTATGCTTATTGGCAGTTTTCAGAGAAATGGGATGGGGTGTGTGATGGGAATAAGGTTTCAGGTGAAAAGACAGCAGATAAATGGCATGTGTTCCCCAGTGGGGCAGGAGATGACATCCCACAGACCAGTAATTCTCCAAAGATAGTCCCAGCATCTCCTAGGAACTTGGAAGTGTAAATTTTCAGGCCTTACCTTGCACTCACCAAATCAGAAACTCTGAGAGTAGAGCCCAAGCATCCCTCTTTGAACATGCTTCCTAGGTGATTCCCAGGTACCCTCAGGTTTGAGAATGACTGCCATGCACCATCTGCAGCAAAAGGCCACCTTGTAGAATAGCAAGTTGAACCCGTCCAGTGAGACACGTTGTGCAGAAGCAGATCCAAAGTGTCAAGCCTAAGTCACGGGGATGCTCAAATATGGAATGGAGCGATGATGAATGAATTAAAAGTGCCATTCATTTATTCATTTCATCAGTAAACACTTTTAAAGCTTTTACAGCATCGTGCAAGTGCTGAACTAGGTGCTAGAGGAAATATAGATATGAACTAATATACATTCTGCAAATTGTTATAATGAGGGTCAAGGAGGGTGAGCGGGCAAATGACTAGGATACAAGACAGAGGTGAGGTGTGTCCATAAAACAGAGGTCAGAAAAGGCCTCCTGGAAGAAGTGATGTTTGAGAAGGAGCTTGAAGGATGTGTGATCATCTGTTAATACATTAATTCAGCAAGTATGTACTGAGTACCTGCTTGTGCCCAAAACTGAGCAAGGCTCTATCTGCACAAGGTGAACAAGGCCCTGCCCCTGTGGTCACAGTCTAGCAGGGGAGAGAACCCTGAAAGCTGACCATCTGGCAAGCAGGAGTGATTTCTGGATGGGGAGTAAAGATCTGGGGTGGGCTGGGGGTAAGAGGGAGAGCACCCCTGGGAACCCTGGATTGAGATCTGAGAAGAAGTGGGGGTACAGGGGTGTGAAATGCAGAAGGAGGTTTGTTGAACTGGGGAAGGAACACAGAGTCTCAGCAATCAGGAGAGACTGTTTGGAAGAGGTTGCTTGGGATAAAGTTTGGAAGATGATGGCCATCCATTCGTCCATGCTTAGGCTAGATGGATGCAGCAGGCAGACCATCGATGTGTGTCCAAGAGGGCATAGGAAGCAGGAGGCGGAGTTCAGCTCAGCCTCAGCTCTTGTAGGGACCTGCACTTCTGGAAAGGGCTGCCTGAAGAGGTGATGAGTCCTTGTCTCTCGAGTTGGACAGTTGCAGGGTTGGGGGGGATATCCACTTGCTGGGGGTGTTGCAAGTGGTCTCCAAGCTGGGGTAGGAGAATGACTTGGAGGACCCCAATGGCCTTTCCAGCCCAGAGAATCCAAGATTCTATAACCTGTAATGGCCTGAAAATGAGGGTCACCCAATGACTGGGAGAAGAGTATCTACCCAATTGTCTGGCTTGGTTTATGGTCACATAAGCACAAGCTCTGGATGGCACTGGAGTGCTCGTGGCAGGGAGCAGATCAGATAGAAAGTTAACATTAAAAGAAAGCAACGAAGAAGGAATGCACATAGCCAGTATCAAGAAGGGGAAGGAAAAGAAATAGCATTTGTTGGTGTCTGTTACAGGCCAAAGACCATGCTAGGGATTTAGCACATATTATTTCTAATCATCCTAGAAACTCCGTGAAATAGGGCTTATCAAATACCTTTCTACACAGGAGTCTCGTAGAGAGAGACACACAGTCATGATCACAGCTGGTTAGAGAACCAGGTTAGCCTGCGGCCAAGGTCCATGATACTTCCACAGCACCAAAGACAGAGGGCTGTTTGCCTAGCCCAGGGCTTCAGAGCCCAGGGGTCTGAGAGCATTCAGGGAAGTTCCCACCATCTGAGCTGGAGATTCTGTCCTCATGTTCCTTCGAAGCATTTATTTCCTTACTGTTGCCTGGTATTTAACAAACACTTACATGGAGCTTGTTTGGTAGGTGACAGATCCTGTTGTGAGTACTTTCATATTTATAAGCCCACATCTACTGCAAATGGCTGTTGTGAGAATTCACAGTAATTATCCCTATTTAACAGATGAGGAAACTGAGTTACAAAGAGGCTAAGTAATTGTCCGAGGGTACATAGCCAGTAAACAGTGGAGCTGGGACTTGGACTCAGGCAGTCTGGCTGCACAGCCGATGCTGTTCCCACTACCTCTGCTTGAGGATCTAAGGGGTAGTGTGGCCATGTACCCAGCAGCAGGAGGGCCTTGCGTCTGTCTTAAGTCCTCTGCTATGCTGGTTCCCCTGCCAGCTCCAGAGGATGGTCGGACTTAGTCTGACTCTGTCCTTAGTAGAAAGAGAGCCCATCTAGGCAAGGAAGACAGAGAGGCAGCCACAGGCTGAGAAGAGAAGCAGAGGGAGGTGGGTAGATGCTCAGACAGGGAGAGCAATACAGCAGAGAAATGAAGGTGACAGAGGTGGTGGCCAAGGTCCCTTGGCCTTTCAAATTGTAATAAGATGTGCTGCTGTTGCTTCTATAACTTTGCCATTCTGGTGGAAGCATGGAGAAACCCCAGGCCAGGGTGATGGCAGTAGGAGAGGAAGGATCCACCAGTTATCTTCCAGGATCGGTACCCAACAGAGGTAATGAGCAGATAGGATGTGTAATACCTCAAGGATGTGAGTGGGTATGAATGTCTGCTTTCGGGCTGCATGTATGTGCTTATATGTCAGTGTGTGTTTGCCTGGAGAGGAAAGGAGCCAGCTGAGAAAGCTTTGGGACAAAGTTATACATGTGTGGGTCCTTGGCTTAGCGTGACATAGCAAGGAATCTTAAAGAACATTCAGAAGCCTGACTGCCTGAGTTTGAATCCCAGCTCCATCTCTTAAAGCCTGTGTGGCTTTCAGTGAGTTACTTCAACTCTGCCTCATTCTTTTATCTGCAAAATGAGGTTAGTTTAGTAATACTACCAATCTCCTAGAGTTATTAGGAGAATTAAAGAAGTTAATACATTGTGTTTGTAATAGCCTTAAATAGTGCCTGGAAAGGAATCCGTGCTATATGCATGTTTATTAAATAAATGCAATAAATTTAGGATTTATTGTTTCATGGTCATTGTATTTCACTTCCTACGACTGCCATAACAAGGTACCACAAACTGGGTGGCTTCAAACAACTAAATGTATTCGCTCACGGTTCAGGAGGCTGGAAGTCTGAAATCGAGGCATTGGTGGCATCATACTCCCTCTGAGGCTGAGTCGAATCCTTCTTGCCTTTTGCTAGTCTCTGGCGGTGGCTGTAAAATCATCAGCTTTCCTTGGCTTGCAGCTGCCTCCCTCCACTCTGTCCTCACATGGCCCTCTCCCCATGTGTCTCTATCCCCAATTGCCCTCTCCTTGTAAGAACACATCATACTGGATTAGGGCCACGTTAGCTGGATTACATCTATAAAGATCCAATTTCCAAGGCTGCACTGGCCACCAATTTCGATTCCAGAAAACTTGAAATCAATTGTAAGTTTTCCCTTCTTTTCTTTGCATTAAAAATATTTTAGTAGGATTTGGGGAGAAGTTTTAGAAACTGCTATCTTATTAAAGAAACACTTCATTATTTTCCTTATTTTTCTAAAATTGTATCTCCTTTTTAACTTGAGGTGGCTGAGAGTGGATATGAATGGACAAAATGAATAGTAATAAGATGACTTTTTTCCTGTCGTATTAGTAAAATATCTCTAAAGTTGTAACATATCTAATTCTGTACAGATGCAATACAATGTTTGAGATTATTTTTAAAGAGACCCTATTGCCGAATAAGGTCACATTCACAGGTACCAGAGGTTAGGACTCCAATATATCTTTTAGGGGAACGCACTTCAACCGGTAACGGTCATTTAAAAAGCATCAGTTCTTGCTGTAGTTCTTAGATGTCAGTTCCCAGGTGTCCTGCCTCCTGGTCCTGGTCCTCTGCTGTGATCGGGACTCTTCACTAATTCTGATCAGCTGAAGAGTGGGTTCTCAACAATGGGGATATCATTTTCTGCATGTATTAGGCTTGCCTAAGTGCTTGTTACTCATCTGGAGTTTCTGATTCAGTAGGCCAGGAGTGGGGCCAGAGAAATTGCATTTCTAGTATGTTCCCAGGTGAAGCCAATGCTGCTGGTCCAGAGACTACTTGGAGAATCACTGGTCTACATCGGTGGTACTTAAGTTTGGTGGCACATTACAAGTACCTGGAGAGCCAAACCAATTAAATTAGAAGCTCATCAGTAATTTTTAAAGCTCCCCAGCCAAGGCTGAGAAGCACAGCTATATAGAATACGTCAAAGAATGTTTTTAGAGAAAAGCCATTCTTCAGGGTATCTATTTTAGAGGACTCACATTTAATAAATAATGAGGCCATTTAAATCAACATAGCTGTTTCCTGTAGTCAAAAGAGTACCAGAGAGCATTTATTGAGTGCTTGCTGTGTACCGTGCACTGGGGAAGATGCTTTGGTAACCACACACCATTTAATCGTCATAAACACCAGGCAGCACTGCTGCTACCTGCAGTTTTACAGACAGGAGGAAACTGACGTGCAAAGGAATGAGTAACTTGCAAGAGCTCACGCAGCTAGTCTGAGGTGGAGCCAGGTTTTGATGCCAGGCTGTCTGGCACCAAAGCTGATGTTAACTGCTGTGCCACCCTGCCTCCCGAGGGAAGAGAAAGTGGTGTGCTCTCCTTTTACTCCTGCCCCTTCCCATGTCCACGTTGACGCTGTCAACTCTGTGGTGGTGTGGCCCAGCCTCTGCATCAATCACAGTAATTCTGACTTAGTGGAGTCTGGATTGGTGAGGTTTTGCTGCATTCATAAGGGGCCAGAATCGTTACCAGGGACTGAACGTGCACTTCTAGTTTTAATCCGAAAGGAGAGGTGGAGGAAAGTTGGAACAGGTGTCCTGAGCTGGCAGGCAGAAAGCAGGGTTAGGGTCCTGTGGCTTCCACCGATAGGCTGCATACCTTGGCTAAACCCCTCCTCCATGTGGGCCATGGTTTCTTTCATAAAATGAGAGGATGGTGCAGATCCCTTCCAGTTCTGACACATAAATTTGATTAGAGATTCAAGAGTTTCAGCTGTGTTTTCTTTGTCTGCCTCCTATGGACGGAGATATCTCCCTGGCTCCAGGGTTGCAATCTTTGTGTCCAGAGATGCCAGTGGAGGATGGGTCAGGGAAAACCCTATGGGGAAAGGAAAGAGCGCCTGGTCAGTGTCCCCCCCTGGAAAGTGGGCATGGCTCCTCACATCCAGGGAAGAACCCTATGGAACCCCCGCCACTCTCCCGCAATTGCCCGGGGTCTTCTGTCCTCCACCCACATATTCAGGGGTTTTGCAGAATCCAGATGCTAGAATCCCTACCACCTCTTTTCTAGGTAGTTTCTGAGTCTCTACTTGAGCTCCTCCAGTAATAGGGAGCTCATTACTTCCAAAAGCCTAAACAGAGCAGGGGTGGTGTCTGGCTTTTCACATCATGATCTCCTTCTGTCTAACAGACCCTGGTACAAAGTAGGTGCTCATTAAATATTTTTTCAACAAATGTATGTGCAAAGAGAAATAAGCTACTAACTTTGGGAAGGAGACAGAGACTTCTAAGAGTAGGGGGCCTTTGAGTTGGTCCCTAAAAGGTGAAGAGAAGATTGCCAAAGAAGAAAACATGAGAAGGGCAATTCAGGAATTAGGCACTTCCAAAAGAGACCCAAGCTGTTCTACTTTGCTAGAAATTTCTTCCTTGTGTCAAGCCAACACAGTGGTTCTAATTCTGCCCCCTGGGGCCACACAGAACTGGATGTCACGTGTGAAGAGAGCATTCCAGAATATTCCCTCTCCATGAGAAACATCCCTCTTCCTCCTCCTCTCGATGATTCCAGAAACTTCCACAGCCCTACAGTCCTCTCCATGGAACCATTCCACCTGCCACCGTCCCTTATAAAGAGCTCGGGATAAACCACCCAAGTCATGGTCCATTGTGGGCACACCCCTGGCCCCCTACCCTCACTCAGCTAACCAGCAAAGGTCAGGGAGACCTCCGAGTGATCTGTTAGAAGGAAGAATACCACCAGCCACATCACATCATCCCAACCTGTCAGAAGCAGGGAACTTCAGATTGCTATGTCTTAAAACATTCTTTACCTCTAGAAATGACCCAGCAGAGGAATAGATAGGCTTGTGTGTGCAATGCTCTCTTTTTAACAGCTCTTGGTACCCCCTGCTGGTGAAACTGTGTGACCCAATTGGCAGGAATTTCAGAACAACTAGAGAAAAAAATTCCAAGTTCAGGAAGTCACACATACTTGAGTCTTGAGGGAGCTGAGGGCCGCATGAGTTATGTGACCACCTCATGTATCATGTGACTATCTTATGAGGTTTTTTAAAAAATATTCTATAGCTGTGGCTATTCTGTGGGCTCTGAGGGGAAAAAAAAACATCTCTGACTTCTGTGCACCTTCCATCAATTCTTCAAACATTCCAGGAAGGAAATGCTAAGTTGTTAGACCAAAATATTTGTTAAGTAGAAATATTTCAGGTCACAAACTAATTTCATGTGGCTTTTTTTCCCTCTTTCTTTGCATATATCTTTTTTTTAAGTGGTTATAATTTGCAGAGTAGGATGACAGTCTTTTCTACACTTTAGATTGTAGACTTTTAAATATAAATTTGCACAACAAATTTATCGAGCACCGGCTATGTGCCAGACACTCAGCAAGAAACTGGAGTAGGAACAAGAAGTCGAAAGAGGTTCACCCAAGAGGTTCTTGCCTTCCTGGGTAGGAGAGTAGAATCAGTACAATTGGATTAGTCAAGTGTTTTGTTGATATGGCAACGAGGCCCTCCTTGATCTGACAGGGTTCACACCAGCTATTTGCTGCTCTCTCCTAGCTGTATGTATTTTTTCTTCTTGGCTTTCATCACCTTTGTGATTTTATTTCGATTTCTATACTTACCTGTTTAGTGCCTGTCTTTGCCATTAGTCTCTGTGTTCTATGAAGGTCGAGGTCATGTCTGGTGTTTGACACTGTGATCTTCTTACATCTAGTAGAGACTGGCACATGTAGGTGCTAAATAAACTTGTGTTCAATGGAAGAGTCAACCCAGAAGAGAAAACCACACATCTGTTTAGAGGAGCAAGAGGAAACCTCAGAGAAGGTGTGACATTTGAATGCCACTGAGCCTTGAAGGATGAACAGGAGGTGGCCCGGGGAGAAGACTGGGGGCACACTGAGGAGTAAGCAGTACTGAGGAATGGTTAGGAGAGGGAGATGAGGTAGTTGGTGTTTCCTAAAAGGAGACATGTGTGGCAGATAAGGCCAAGTTGAAGCCTAGAGTTATAGGCTAAGGGTCTTGTACACCCCACTCACAAGTTTGGATGTTCCTCACTCTTCAGGAAAAAGAGGGAAGCGGATCAACTGAACTCTGTGACTATGGGAGTGAATATGATTTTCCCTAAATTACTAAGAGCGTTTCTCAGTGCTTAAATTTTGAATAAGATCCCAAACGTATGGTTTTGTGTTTTATTTCCTTCTACATCCCTTCCATTTCCATGTTGTAGCTGAAACACCTGTCTCCGTGTTTTTAAATTTTACAAGCATCATCACCACCATGAAAACATAGTGTCAACCATGGGCGAAAAACCAGGGATGTAAACACCTGAGATTTTTACAACTCAGTTGTCCAATTTTTAAATATCTATATGTTTTAGAGAGGCTACACTTAAAAATTTTTTTATCCAGGTGTTCAGAGCTACCCCAACATTTCTGTAAAATGCTGTTTTTCATAGATGCAGCAAGGCCTTTCTTTTATTATTCCTTTGGAAACCAATGATTTGTGCCTAAGACAACTCGCTCCATATTATTTCACTTTGAGTGGAATGAGAGTGGGTTGGGAGTTCTGCCCTAAGGAAATATCAAAGCCTCCAATACACACTCATTTATAGTGTGAAAGTTAACTCTCTTATCGGATTTCCTTTTACATCCTGCTTGGGCAGTGTGAGCAGAACTCGGAGGCAGAGAGTCTGCTGTATATCTTTTCAAATTTATGATTAAGAAGGTCACATATACATTTTTAAACACACTCCTTTTTGATAATAAATGAAGAATAAAACTTTGAAATGTCATCAGGAGCAGAATTACTCGTTTTTCTTTGACTTGCATTCCCCCTATCTGCTGGCCGCTTGCCTGCCAATGGTGAGGAAAGGCCCGAGTGCCCAAAGGCTTCATTTCTTGTTGTTTTTCTGTCTGCCTGGAATAGTTTCACTAGTGGAGAAGCATGCCTGTGGCCAGAGCATTTTAACTGAAAGATGCGCTTCTATTCCTGAGCGCCCTTCTTTCCCCAGGCCAATTAAAAAAAAAAAAAAAAAAAAAAGGAAGAATTCCTTTTTAGGCTGCATTTGTCTTCAAATTGTGGCCAAAATGGGGGAGGCAAAAGCTCTTCTCTTCCTGGATCCAGATGCACTCTCCAGGCTTCCCTACTGTGCTCTCTGCTTACAGAGCAAGATCTAAATGGATGCCATGCTTTTGGCTTCCAGTTGGGTTCTGCTCATGAGAGCCACTCTAGGAGGTCAGAGGGGCAGGGAGGGGAGGTTGTTGTCAGGGAATCTACGCCTCTGGTTCCCCTCCTGTGAGGTTATCCAAGACTGGCTGGATCCCTTGGGAGAAGATCACTGCTTCTGTACATGTGGCCTCCTCTTTGGGCTCTGGTCGCTGCTTCCTCTGCTTGTCCCTCTGGACTCACAGGTGGTAAACAGCTCTCCTATCACTGTATTACAGCTTGGGTTCCCCTTATACCCTGCTCACTTTGTCAATACTCCTTTTATACATTCTCTCTCCTCACTGGAGTGTGCCATCTGCCATCCTCCTGTGCGGTCTACACCTAGAGCAACTGCGTGTAAAGGAGAATACCATCAAACTAGAAATGATCCTGGACAAAAGCCTCTAAACTACTTCTAAGTCTAGGTTTAGCGTTGCCTTTAATACGTCCTCTGACAAGGGGATCACTACCTCTTGAAACGGCCTATTTCATTATCAGATGGGCTCACCTTTGAATATTTCCTCCCTGGTGCTGAATTTGACCTTTCTGGGGACATCTGTTCTTTCCATGTTGAAATAGGAGTGACCGAGATTGAAAGTGAAGCCAAGTCCTGTGAAACAGGGAGCAAAAGACCTGGAAGAATTTACCCTCCGGATATTTAATGCACAACCCATAGCCTTCCATATCATAGGAACATAATTACTATATTTAGATGCATAAATGTTGGGTAAACTCAGAGGGACCAGGTTGTTTATTTAGAAATATTTGAACAACTGTCACATGCAAGTGGGGTTAGTCATATTTTATATCTCTGACAGTAAATCTAAGACGCAGTAGCTGGCATTCAAGGGGAGTAGATTTCAAATCCATACAGAAAACTTTTTAACCCTCAGTCTCCTGGTGAGGTGCCAAAGCCTCCATCATTTGATATAATCCAGGCGGGGATGGGACTCCACAGCGGGACGGTGGGAGAGAGGATTCCAGCAGTGGGATGCAGTTGGACCAGTGGTGATGCTACAAAGACAAGAATAGCAGCTAGGATTCGTGTGCTTTTCCAGCTCTCTAAGCGATGCTAATTTACGCGAGTTTGAGCATCACTGCTCTACTTTGTCATCACCATCATCATCATGACCAACATCATCGTTATCCTAAATGCCCATCTGGTTCTGAGGGTCGCTGTGGGAATAACTGTGCATCCAGTTCTGCTTTACCTTGTATTCTTTTGAGCTATGAGACTAACTCACCTCCACCCTTACCCGCTGCCCGCACCAGCCTCTATTTCAGGCTACCATTGTTTGGTGGGTTATTTCATGAGCTCAGTCCCTGAGAAAGGCCACACTCCTTTTTGAATCTCATTCAAAGCCACAGGAACAGAAAGATCCCCCTGCCTTTTCTTCCCTTAAAGGGAGAGTAAGAGAAGTGTTGTGCAAATCTCATCATTTCCCATTTTAAACTCAACTAAAGAACACACCCATTGTTAGGGATGAGGCAGGGTGAGTGTCATATTTCTGACCCAGTGGAGGCCATTAACAGTTTCAGGATGACTTGGGTTTATTCCGCCTTGACCTTGGGGGACCTGCCTTGACTCTGTTTCTGGAGAATGGACTAGATTTGGGGGTTGAGGATGATGGGTGGAGAAAGAGAGCAATCTGATCTTCCGGTGCTTTGATGCAACTGTCACCATCTGACTGTGATTTTTCCCCTTGCACATGTCCCAAAGGAAGCTGGCCAAGAAGCAGAAGGAGACGCAGAGTGGAGCACAGAGGGAGATGGGGCCCGTGGCCTCGGCCGACAAACCCACCACCAAGCTCAGCGCCAGCCGCAACGATGAAGGCTTCTCCTCTAGCTCACAGGACGTTAACGGATTCAGTAAGTTGAGCCAACTAAGGGGAAGGGGACATCTACATCTATGGTCAGGCTTGACCCTGGTACCTCTGCTGTTGACCCCTCACAGTGTCAGTAGGACGTGGGGTCCAGATGCTTCCCTGGGGTGGTCCAGGATGAAGGTGCTCTCTGGTAAAAACTTGGGGCCACCCATCCTGGGGTGAAAAAGAGAATTTCAGAATCTACCCCAAAGCAGATGGAAATGAGGGCATGCCATCTTAACTGCTGCTTGTGTACATAGAGGCAGGTTAAAACTAATAATAGTAAAAAAGAAGGAGGGCATGGTTATGCCCTTCAGGAGGAAAATATGTCATGCTGAACTGTGTCTTACAGTTGTCAAAACAGTGTTGCACATAAAACCACATAAGGTAGATGAGTCACAGGTTATCACTGTGTTCATTTCTCAGTTTACGACACTGAGGCTCTGACTTCTCCAAAATCCCATGGCTGATGAGTAACTTATCCAGACCCGGAAGCCATGCCTTCCAAGCCTTGACCGGTTTCAAGACACAGCCAGTGATCCAAGTGGCATTTAGTCAAGAGCAACAGTGTCCTCGTACAGAGTTCATACTGCATCCCAAGCTAATAGTAGTGGCTATGATTTCAGGGTTCACCTCCATCCAAAGGAGAACTTCAAGGCTGGTAACCTAGCTACCTTGGTGATCAGACTTGAGAGCTGACTTTCGCTGTCAACTTTCTGAAAGCCAGTTCCTTTTCTGAATTTCATAAAAATGCTAGACTCCCAAGCCTCTGCTCCACATTGAGGAAAGCAGGAAATCTAATGCAACATGAGCACAGACAAATGTTCCCCCCACACTGTGCCGATGGCGAAGGGAAGGAATCATATTTTGTAAAAATCACTTAGGTAAGATCAACTTGGGATGATGGGGATCTATGAGCAGATGAAGAAGGAAAGGAAACAGGTATGTGTGGACCACCTTCGTCTGCACCACAGCCTTGTGAGATGCTCAGTGTGACTGTTCTGGTTTTATAGATGATGTATCCAGAGCTCAGTGTTTGGCTGACCTTCCCATAGTCACACGGCTGCTCCCTGATGCACCCAGGATGCAAGGGTACCTCAGACCTGTGATTCCTAACCTCACGTGCACCACAGCACCTACCTGAGGAAGTTTCAGAATCCACATATCTGGGCCCCACCCCTTACCTGCTGAATCAAAATCTCCTGGGGCATGGGGGGTGGTGTGGGGACTCAGGGATATGGATTTGGTAAAAGCCACTCAGGGGGTTCTTATAGGCACCCAGGTTAAGGACGCTGAACTTTGAAAGAGGCAACAACTGTTTTCAAATATTGATGTGCTGCCTTGGGAAAGAGAGATTTTGTTTTAAACCTATAAAGATTGGAAAAATAGTAAAATGAATACTCATATACCCTTTACCTAGATTCACCGATTGTTCACGTTTTGCAATATTTGCACTCTCTCTCTATCTCTCTCTCTCTCACACATACACACACACACACACACACACACACACACACACACACACTATATATATAATTTTATGAACCCTTTAGAAGGAAGTTTTAGACATTCACTTCACCTCCAGAGAATTCAGCATGTGTTTCCTGAGAACTAGGACAGCTCTTCAGCATAACCACAGTAAAATTATGTTACCCAAGAAATGTAACCTTGTTTCAATCTCTGATAGACCAGTCCCTAGCTGAATTTCCCCCCATGGCCCTAAAATGTTCTCTCTTATTGTTACTATCTTTTGATACAGGCTCCAGTCAAGGTGCTCACCTCATATTTGGCCACCACGTCTCTCATGACCTTTTTATCTATAATACAACAGTCCCCCCACCTTTAGTTTTCCTTTCAGGATGCTGACATCTTTTAAAAGTCTAGCCCACTTGTCCACAGAATGTTCCACAGTCCAGATCTGTCTGATTTTTTTCATGATCACACTCAGGTGCAAGAGCGCTGCACAGGTGACGTTGTGCCCATACTTCCCTTTGCATCATTTCAGTAGACACGTACTCTCACTTCGCCCACTCTTGGTGATGCTAAGTTTGAGTACTTCTTAAGGTTGAAAAATGGCTTTTAAAGACAAAGCCTGGCAGCATATACCGATTATTTCATAAGTAAATATTTACCTTCTGTTTTTCTGAGAGAGCAGAGCACGTTTGCAGTCTGCCTAACCGCAAAGTCAGTTCTTAATCCATTCTCCACCCAGGGATTTCTGGGATTCGTACATTCCCTTGGGTCCAGGAAAAGAGGATGCCAACAGAGGGCAGGAGAGGGGGAAAGGGGGGTAGCGAGGAACTGGGCTTGTCCTGTCCCTAAAGGTGAACCCCGAGCAGCACCCACCCCACAGGCCTCTGGCTGTGTTCCCTTGTCACTGACTGTCCTGCTTTTGTCCTGGGGCGAGGAAGTCCATTCGCGTGTCTAGCTGATGGCACGTGCTGGCCAAGTGGTACCTATTCACCCAAAACCTTTCCTGTCCAGGCCAGGCTCTTGTGCCCACTTTTTTCCATTTGTAAAAATGTCCTGGGTGGGGGGGGACTCTGAATGCCAGAGAAATGTGGTCAAAGACACACAACAAACATCATGACCCCAAAATTGTAGGTATTTGGTCTTAAGCTTTCTGATTTCAAATGAAAACCGGGGTAACACCGATTTCTTGGATTTCAAGGGGAAACATCACCTCTGTTTCCCCCATGGGCTAAAACTTAGACTCTTAAGATAAAAGCTCCCAAGACTGAGGTAGATGGGCCAGCCAGAGAGGAAGAAGCAGCATAGCCAATAAAATCTAATTGGATGTTTTAAAGTCCAGATATAATCTTTCCAAGATTGAAATGTGTGTTTTATATTATATACACACATATATATACACACAGACATAACAAATACATATACAGACGTGTATATGTATATGTACATTCATTTTAATGATACTGCTTTTAATTAATGTCAATTTAAATTCAATTGACTTTATACTCAATTATCAAGAAATTTTGCATTTGTTTGAATCAATGAATGTTTTAGGATTCTATCTATGCATCTGGTGTCCTCAGGTTAGAGCCACAGACATACTCTGGGGATTCTTTTGAATGCCCTGAAATGCATCAGTACCTTTTAAAATGCTCTGTGGAACCACTGGGATGTGATTTGAGGGGGAAAAAAAATGTAAGTAATGCTTACACTGGAGATGTAGAAATTGCTTCTGAAATCACCCTGATGTATGTAAAATTGAATCTATTTTCATGGCGTTAGGGAAGTGACTGTCTGGCTTATGCAGGTCTTTAGGAGGCCCTGAGATTATTTGCAAATGTTGAAGCATTGCTAGAGGCAGAGCACAAGAATAGATATCACATTGGAAAAGATTACAGAAAAACCTGCCCTGAGCAATTATTTCATTATTGAACAGGTGGGCCCTGGCCTAATTCGACCTTTGCATCCAACTGTATGGGTTTGGTTTCCTGAGTTTTCGATTCCAAGGACTGCTAAGTTCTGCAACATTCATTCCATCAAGCCTCCCAATTTTGTACAGGAACCAGTGACCTCTGGGATGCAGGGGTGATGGGGCTTTGTCAGGTATGGGCTCTTGCTGTGGAGTGCTTTGGCATTCTTGAAAAAGGAGTGCCTGTCAACAATGTGCATTGTTTTCAGTTTAAAGAAATGGTGGCTTTTATTAAGTCATCTGATTTTGATCTTATTGCCCTGTGTACCTGCTTGTTATTTTTTTTCTGAGATCTTTCTCTCACTGGGATCATTTTCAGGGTCTTTCTTCTGGTGCTTTTATATTCCTGCTTAAATCTTCTTTACATCTTTTGTTCATAGTCTCATCCTCTCCTTGTTTACTTTCCATCCAAATCAAAATGCTTCAAAACAAACCACTGTTGAATTCTACGATAAGGGGCTTGGCTGTCTACCCTTCATGTAATAGCGTTTGACAGACTCCCTTGCCCATTGGGTACTGTGAGTAAACTCTGTCTTCATTTTGCTGCTCCCATTGTATTGAATAGTTTCATGTTTGGTGGGTAAAGGCAGTTTAAGGAGCATCCCTTGCTGGGCCATCAAGCTCTCTGCTATGTAAAGAAACAGGTGTGGTCGAGGGCTTGGAGGTGAGATTCACGGCCATCTTCTCAGTACTTAGAACATGCCTGTCCCTGTCCTGAGTCCCGAGCACAGTTTGGGGAGGGGTGTAATTACAAAAATGAACAGAATGGGGCATTGTCTCAAACATAATGTGTTCCTACTTTTAAGTTGTTGGGGTTTTTTTAATTTTTATTTATTTATTTAATTTTTTTATTTTTGGCTGCATTGGGTCTTTGCTGCTGCACACGGGCTTTCTGTAGCTGCAGAGAGTGGGGGCTACTCTTCACTGCGGTGCACAGGCTTCTCAGTGTGGTGGATTCTCTTGTTGTGGAGCACGGGCTCTAGTTGCACGGGCTTCAGTAGTTGTGGCACGTGGGCTCAGTAGTTGTGGCACGTGGGCTCAGTAGTTGTGGCACGTGGGCTCAGTAGTTGTGGCTTGTGGGCTCTAGAGTGCAGGCTCAGTAGTTGTGATGCAGGGGCTTAGTTGCTCCTCAGTATGTGGGATCTTCCTGGACCAGGGATCGAATCTGTGTCCCCTGCCTTGACAGGCGGATTCTTAACCACTGCACCACAAGGGAAGTCCCTTAAGTTTTTCATAGTTTACAAAAGTCCTTTTGCAAAATCCTGGAGCCACAGGTCCTTATTCCTGCACCGTGAGAGAGATGGTTGGTTTGTTATTACCCCCATTCTACAGATGAGAAAACTGAGATTCAGAGAGACTCCATGACACAGATCAGGCATTTGCAGAGTCATAATAAGGATCTGTATTTCCTGATATCAGTTAGGTTTTATCCACTTAGTTCTGCAAAGAATTTAGGAAAAAAAAAATCCATGAAAGCGCCTACAATAAAACAGCTGTATGAGAATTAAATAATCAGGATCAGAAAAACATAAATGAAAACAAGAGGATCAAGACCAGGTTATTTTTATATAACTCCATTATACAAAAACGTAATCTAAGTATGCAGTCTGGCAACTTTCAAATTCCAGTTTGGCTCTGTGCTTTCTAGTAACAAAAGCCCAAATAGGAAGATCATTTTTATTGGCACCTACGATGTGTTAGATGGTATGCTTTATATAAATCCCACTCTTAAGCCTCCTAGGAACCCTATAAATTAGGTATTATTCCCATTTTATAAGTGAAGAAACTGAGTTTCAGAGAATTGGAGTAAATAAGCCCAAAGTCACACACACACAGAGCGGGGATGGGATTGGAAGCCAAAATAGGGTTATCTGATCCCAGAACCCGTGTTCCCTCTCCTGCACCACGAATGTCGTTCTCACTACTTCCTGGTCTCACTGTGTGAGGCTGCTGGTGACTCCTCTGCCGATGGTCAGCCAGCTTTTCTACCACGTGGGCAGAAGCTGCTACAACAACAGTATCCTGCACAGAGTCTGTGGCTGGGTACTGGCACGGAGCTAGTCACATTCCCACCAGGTACCGGGCTCTGGGACATGCAAGTTCAAATCTAGCATCTCAATCTATCCTCACAGTAACCCTCTCCAGTTGGTATGTTTATTATCAAACCCATTTTACAGTAGAGGAAACTGGTTCTCTGAGATATTAAAAGATCTTCCTCAGGTCACGCAATGAATAGATAGTGAGGTTTGGACCTCAGATTGGATGTTCTGTTTTCTAAATCAAGCATCTTGTCTTTCCTCCAACCTCAAGCTTTCTCTCCATCACAAGGTGGGGTGAAGGAAAGAAAGGAAATCAATGTGAATAACCTTGCTGGCTGATAGGACAGAGCCTCCTCTGGGTTCCTCTATCCACTTCAGAGCCCAAAACTCCTGTTGTAAGAAGGCAGCTGCCTGGTGGGCCAGGAGGGACCTGTGAGAATTGTTGCACCAGGAACTTCTTAGGAAGTGGGACTATAGACCAGGTTATCTCATCCCATCCTCAGGCATTCCTGAGCTGGCCCACACCCTGTATAGATAGAGAGAGAGATGAGCAAGAAAGAGAGCTCACAGCCTGGTGTGGGAGACACGTGGTCCAACAGTGAGCATCTTTGCACAACCCAAATATGTATGTATATATATGTGAATGAATGATGGACTTGGAGTTCATCTAAGATCTTCTAGCTTCAAGCCTACATCTGGTTCCAGCTCTTCTGGTACTGGATTCTGTCTTCTTTTAAGCTGAAATCGGCTCTCTAACATCCGTCCATTCATTCCTGATTTTGCACACAAGTGTGGATTGGTCAGTAGCCAGACGCTGGCCCTTGTCTGCCCTCTGGTGTCACATAGGGTAATGAAATCAGTCTTTCTCTTCCTGCAGCTCCCAGCCTCAACCCCAGCTATTGGACTGCAGCCAACTGTGTGCCCTGCAGGTCCTACCCTCAGGCTAAGCAGCCCCCACATCAGCTATCAACCTTCTCCAGTACACATTTCTATTTTCCAATCTGTTCAAAATCTGGATTGGCACATCTGTCTCCATGTAGTCCATGTCTGTGGAGTGTGTGGTTTCCAAGTCTACACTGGGCCGAATTTCTGGAATTTCAGAGAGCTGCCACCGCTCTCATTCTCTGTTCCCAACCGGGGTTCAGAACACACTGCTCACGTTTGAATTAACCTCCAAATGTCCATCACATAGCTGCCTCTTGCAGAGCACATAGCTTCCAGCTCGGGATTTGGGGGGCCCAAGTAAAGACTTCATATTTCATCTGTGCTGTGTCTTCTTGTTAGATATGACCCTGTCATCCCAGTGTGCTGAGATATTTTTTGATTTCTAGTTGTGTTAGCCAAGGAGCTCACTTAATCCTCCCAGTTTGGGGCCTCAAATTATAATAATTATTAGATTATTAATATTCATCATACCAGCTATTATCTATTGAACATTAATGATGAGCCCATTTCCAGCTGAGTGTTTCATATGCATTATCTTATCTCATTGGCATGTTGGGAGGATTAAATAAGTGTTAGGATTATCCCTGATGATTTACAGGTGAGGAAACTGAGGTTTAAAGAATAAGGAACTTGCCTAAGGCTTCATAGTTTTCAATGGCAGGTTTTTAAGCTGGAACTTAAACCTGGGTCTGTGTGACACCCCTCAGCCCACAATCAAGATCATTCCACTATACCACCCTCTGTAAGACAGATGTTTTTATTCCCATTTTATAGAGAAGGAAATTAAAGTTTTCAGTTTCGGACAAACATTGAGTCCTTTGCTCAAAGCAGTGGTGCTCAAAGCGTGGTCCCCAGATCAACAGCATCAGCAGCACTGGGGAACTTTTTGGAAGCAAATTCTTGGGCCCCACCCCCGGCCTGCTGAACCCAAAACTCTGTGGGTGGGGCTCAGCAATCACTGTCTGTAACAAGCCTTCCAGGTAATGCAGATGCACATTCAAGTCTAAGAATCTCTGGCTAGTAGTAAAGCCCAGGACTATCAGACTCCAAAGCCCTGGTTCTTCTATGTGCAAAATTGTCTCTGATATTACAGTCGCAGGCACACTGAGAGAGAAAGCCTAATTTTCCCTTTCTCAGGGTGGATGCACCAAGAAGAGGGGCTACCTGGAGATGTTGGACCTGAAGGCTGCTAAAGCCTTGTATGTAGCTATGCGGACCCCTAAACCCAGGGGTCCCTTCACAACCATCTCTGTAACTTTTCTCTCCTTCTGTCTGAACCGCAAACAACCTGAGAGTCAGAATGAAAGGAGTGGAAACTTACAAGGAAAAGCAATCATGAGTAAACACAGTGAAACCAAGAGCTCAACAGAACATCGTGAAGAGGAATTAAAAACAAAAATGCCTAAAATTCTGTTTGCAGGGACAATTATATTTTCTGGTTGCTTCAGGAGTAAATTGAATCTAGGAGAAGAATTGAATGTTATAAGCTTGCCAGTTTTCTTGAATACTTTATAGAGATTATTGAATATTTTGCAATCATCCATTTGGCTGACAGATGAAAGGACATGCTTATTAAGTTCCTGGCAACCCAAAGTTCAATGGAATTGTTTATTCCTTGGAAATGCAAAATGGAAATTTAAGTGGCCTTGAGAAAGTAAACAGATTGTCCATCACAAGCATTAAGGAGTTAAACTAAGATAAGTGTCAGAGAAGAATATTAGACTCAAAGGGGGGACATAATAGACCATCAAAACTCAGAGTGACCTTGGACACCATCTGATCCAACCTTCTCATCTTAAAGGTGAAGAACTGAGTCCCAGAGAGTTTTCTCAAGGTCACTCATTAAGTCACTAGCAAAACCTGGGCTAGAGTTGGGAGCTGTGACCTAGTCCTTGTCCCCTGGTCTCCTTCAGAGGATTGAAGTATAGTCAATAATGGCTTTGTCTTCCAATGTAGACCCCCCCAATCCAATTTCTGCACAAATCAAACCTTCTCAAATTGTGTAATACTTTTCATCTCCTAGTTATGGGAATAGCTGAGGTGTTCCTTTATTCTTTGACTGCCAACTATATGCCATGCAAGCTAGGGATTGTATAGATAAGTAAGACATGGTCTCTGCCTTCAGGGATATTACTGTCCTCCAAGAGGCAATCCATAAGTGGGGATTAGTTTCAATAAATGTGATAAGTGATAGAGAAAAGGCATGTATAGTGCCCCAGGAACACTGATCAGAGGCTCAGCAGGTGATTAATTCTGCCTAAGTGAGTTAGACAGTACTATCTATGTGAAGAAATGGATTTTGATTTGAAGGAAGTGCAAGAAAAAGATTGCCCCACATAGAAGGGACAAAGGCTTGGAGGTGTAAGGAGTATGGTGAGCTCGAGGAATGGGCCTTGAAGTACAGGGTGTTTTGTTTTGAGAGCATGTGGCCAGAGGTACACCTGGAACAGTAGCTAGAACCTGCCTGAGAAGGAACTTACATTTGTAGCGTGCTTAAAGTCACTTTCCAGGAAGGGCAATCTGTTTGAAAATTAGAGGGATACCAGTGTTAGGTGCCCTTGCGTATCACTGGAACCTGGCCTCATATTCTCTGTGATTTGTATAGATTCAGCTTTCCAGTATAAATAAGCAGGGACAGCATTTTATCAGCTACAGACCTTTATTTTCATCGTGAGCTGGCCCAGGCATTCTTCCTTAATACCCTTTCAGAGAAACCTCAGTAAAGCTACAAAGCTGAAGTTGCTTTTGACAATTTATGTTAGGCCACTACATCTCGAGAAGAAAATAGAATTGTTCTCTACACCTCACAGGTGGTCCTGAATTGCAACAGGGCTCTTAGGAAGTGCTTGTTAAAGTAATCAGGGATAAAGAAGTGATGTTGAAAATGTAAATATATAGTTGCTAGGTAGCAGAATAAATTGAGCTTAGAGACCAGGGTTGTTTCCTCAGCTCAAAACTACAACCTTGGTAAGCTGAAAACACAGATAATAATTCTACTAGCTAACATTTTCTGAGTAATTCCTGGACAAGGCACTTTACGTGCATCATTTCATTTCATGTTCTTAACAATTCTGTGAGGCAGGTCAGGGAAACTGCAGTGCAGAGATCTTAAGTAACTTGCTCAAGAGCACACAGCTACCAAGAAACCAGACTGAGGTTTGAACTGGGGTTTATATGATTGCCTTATCAGCAGCCTGTCCTTGACATATTTTCTTTGCTTGACTTCCATGCTCTCCTGGTTTTTCTCCTTCCTCCCCAGCTATTTCTGCTCATGCCTCTTTCTTGGTTCTTCTAAGCATTCAAACATCCCAGGACTTAGACCAGAATCTTTCCTTTTCTGCTTATTCTCAGTCTAAATGGGTTGTGATGACATAAAATGAGATAATGAGCACAAGAAGAGGCCAGATTTGAAGCAGAAGAGGGGGAGTTCAGATCTAGACAAATTAGGTTTGAAGTGCTGTTGAGTCACTGAAAAGATGTCAAGTAGGCAGGTGGATTTATGGGCCTGGAGCTCTGCAGAGGAGTCTGGCCTGGAGGTATAAATGTTTGCTACATTGTATATACAAGGTGATTGAAGACTTTGCCATAAGTAAGGAAACTGAGGCACATTGAGATGGGACACATTGTCTGGCGTTACTTAGCAAGTTAATGGAAGAATCAGAACATTGAACTAGGACTTACCTATTAGAAATGCCTACAGAAAAGCAGTCAGTTAAAGCTGAGAGTGAAACAGGGGTCTATGAAAGGGGCTATGAGACTAGCCCAAGTGCAGACCTTCTGGTCCTCCACCTAGACCTTGAGATAGAACTTGGAATGTGTGAATGAGTTCATGGATTAGGTGGCCTCATGGTTGTCTACTCAGCCAGATTATGTTAGGATCTCAGCATGCAAAGCATAATTTTCTGAATCAAAATAGAAATTCTTAGAAGTCTAAAGTCTGATTTATATATCGGTGGTTGGAAGTAGATCTATATAGCTTGGAGAGTCCATGGAGGAACCATAGTTGAGGTTGAGCCATCACAGAGGTTGAGGAGCCCACGTAAAGTTCTTGCCCAGGTTGTAGGTTGTCCATTGCCCACAGAGGTGGACAACAGGTATAATACAGGAGATAGGGGTTTGGAGAGGGGACATCTTTGCAAAGCAATATTGCTGGAAGTGGAAGAAAGAATCAGAGTGGCAAGGACAGGCAAGATCCCTCTGTCCCCTGCATTCCTGTCTTCATCATTCTCTAGGTGGTCTCCTACGTGCTTCTGAAAGAGTATGTCATGATGTTTAGTCAGGCTAGCTCAGTAGGATGCTCTTGACTGGACTGAAAGGAACTTCTTTACACCACCGGACATCTATTATGTCTCTAACCCAGACCTATCTCTAGAGATGACAGATGTCAAGTGAGGAGCTTCCCAATCCACAAGGCTAAGTGTTAGTAACACAAACAGGAAAAAGGCAGTTCTACTCCCCAAAATCCCATGGTATTTTAGAGAACACAGACAACACTGATATGGCAGTGATATGGCATGATACACCTAGTCGAGGTGTGTGTAGAAGCTGCAAGGAGAGTGGTGTCTGGTGAAGGGAAGCTATTCTAGCCCATTAACCATGTAATTCATCTCTCTTCGGGTGATTTACTTTTCACTTCACCAGCCATGTGAGTTGACTTCCTAATTATATGGAGGCTGGAAATGAAAGTAAAATTTCAATCCCTTGGCAGTAAAAACAAGGGGAATTTGTTAGACATGCTATCAAAGATACGTTTAGCAGAGATACCATATACAGTAATCTTGACATGTTCCTTTCCCTTACCTTCCACGTTTAATTCAACACCAAGTGTTGATTATTCTACATCTGTGATATACTGTATCTAGAACACATCCACATCCACTACTTCCACCCTTATCCAGGTTACCATCATCTCCTACCTCAATAAGACCCATAGCCCCTAAATAACCCTCATATTCATCCTTGTCATTCTCTAGTTTCTCATTTTCTTCTTAGCAGTTAGGGAGATCTATTCAAGGCATATGTTGTATGTGAATTTGTTGCCTCGTACCTCCCTGGCCTAAAACAATTTTATGGCTTCTGATTTTTCTTAAGCTAAAAACCAAAGTCCCCATCCAGATCTTATATACAGACCTTACCCTGCTCATTTCTTCCAGGTTCTCACATTTCACTGTCCCTTTCTCTGTGAGCTCCAGCCACACTACCTTATTCTCTAAGTGCTCCACCTTTTTCACATTCCTTCTACCACAGGGCCTTTGCCCATGCCATTGCTCTGTCTACAGCAGGGTGAACAAATTACAGGCCGCAGGCCAAATCCAGCCCAGTCTTTGTTTTTGTAAATAAAGCTTTATTGGAAAAGAGCCATGCTTATTTGTTTACATCTTGTCTATACATAGCTGTTTTTGTGTTCCCATCTGTAGAACTGAGTAATTGCTTCTGAGACCATCTAGCCCACAACACCTAAATATTTACTCTCTGGCCCTTAACAGAAATGTTTTGCAACTCCTCATCTAGAGCACTGGCTATACCCACACTCTTCCTTTAATTGGCTCCTTTAGATCTCAACTCATGGATTTCTTCCTTTTCTGACCTCTTCCTCCCCAGGCCAGATTGGATTCCTTTGTTAGGTGCTTTCATAGAATTCTGTTTTCTCAGCACTGACTTCATCTTCCAAGTGTATTTAAGTTCCAGCTCTTCTGACAGATGGCAAGATCCAAGAGGGGAGGACTGTTTCTGTTTGCTTACTACTGCATCCCAGCATGTAGCATGGTGTGTGGCACAGAAGAGCCAGACAGAAATTCTTATTTAGTTGAATAGATGGGTAAATGGATGGACATATAGACGGATGGGACTCAGGCATAGCAATACTAAGTCAGAATAAAAAGGAATATTTAGAAAGCCTAGTGCAGCTGACACTATACACTGTTGACCCACTTTCTGCATTCATAATTGAGTGCAGCAGAGAAAGGAATCAAAGAGTGTTTCTTTGCCAGTCAGTTGATATACAGATCTTAGCATGTCTCCACCCTTGCCACCAACCTCTAGTCTGCCAACACTGGAAGGAATTGTGTAAGTCCCTTTTCATGCTTCCTAAAAAGTTGGGAGCTGCTACTTGAAATATCCTCAAGCAGTGAACTGTTGACTGGTCTGGTAATGTGATACAATCATTCCTCTATTCACAGGGAAAGGGAAGGATAACAGCTGGTGGTCTTCAGACCAGACACAAATTTTGGCAAAGACTCAGATTGGCTGCTATGTGGCTCTGCTAGTGGAAGAAACACGAAAAATAGAAAAGTCAGGAGGCAGATGTAACAGATTGTGAGTCTCCACTGTCTGGATGGCCTCACAAGTAGCCATGAGAACATCAGTTATCTGGGAATGTTCTGGGAGACAATGGACATCTATGACATGGATCCAATCTATTTGGTCTTGGAGAGCTGGCTTCCCCATATGATTTGTCTTGGAAGCTGAGATGTTTCTTTGGTTATCGCTTACTAAGTAAAAAGGAAAGGATTTGAACTGTGTTGGTGTTTTAGATGAGAAGAAGCCAAAATGAGCTGATAGAATATCAATAGGACATGGAATTAGGTGTCTTGGGCTGCTTTAAGAGGACCAAGGGAAGTGTCAGGGAGGAGTTGAATCTTAAAGAATGAGTGATCAGAGGTCGTCAAGGCAGAAACATATTGTTGCTGCCTTGTTTTGTCATGACACACCATGTCAACAGTTAATGGTATAAAATAACCACCATTATATTTTGCTCACAGTTCTGTGGGCCAGATTTGGGGCAGGGACCAGCAGGGAAAGCTGATGTCTGCCTGAAAATGAAGAGACTCAGATGGAATGACTTGAATGCCTGGAAATAGCTGGGATGGCTCCCCGAGGGCCATATGTCTGGGTCTGCAGTTCTTCCTCAAGTGGCATCTGCTAGGGATGGAATGCCCAAATGGCTCCTATATTTGTGTGTCCGACCCCTTGGTTGAAATGACTAGAACATCTGGGGATGGCTGGCCCCTCTCCCTATGCGTCTAACTTAGTCTTCTTTGAAGCACGGCAGACTCATGGTAGTCAGACCTCTTGCATGATGGCTAGCTTCCCTCGGAGTGAGTATTCTGAGAAAGGCAGGAGGAATGCCAGTCCTCTTAAAACTAGGTTAAGAACTGGGCAGCATTACTCCTGCTGCACATCATTATTAAAAGGAGTCACAGGTAAGCCTAAAAGGGTAGAGAAGCAGGCTCCACCTCTCAGTAGGGGAAATGACACATGCCTACAGGAAAGGAAGGAATTAATGGTGGTCATCTTGGAGATAAACTACCACATTGTTATAAAATGTTATGTATATGGACAAAAAGGTGTGAGAAGGTCTACTTGGCTGATATAATGAAGAATAAATAGGAATACTTTCCAAATCTCCAGTTTCCACTTAGGTTACAGTGATAACTCTTCCATTACTAGCACAAGATTTGGCAGGATCTCTGAAGATCTTCAGAATCTCAAAAGAGCTTTTTCTCTCATGTGCAGTTCCTGGTGGGTGTAAATGTATTCTCTAAAATACAAAGTCCAAAAGATATCAATAAAGTTAACTTTTCCCTAGAACTTGAGAGAGAATGTGAAGGGCAGGCAACATATATGTTGGTGTCTCTGTCCAAGGTGCTGATCCTCCTTGCGCTCAGGCTGACCCTGACCCCTTTCCCAAGACGTCCTTTCCTTTGGACTTGCAGTTAAGAGTGGTTTGACGTCCCTGGAGTATTTGGATTATTAACTCCATGGGGTTAGGTGGTGGGAGATGAACTTAGAAAGGTGATCAAGGGCTGAGTCTTAAAGATTGTCAAAAACTAGAGAGTTTGGAATTTATAATGTTTTCTGCAAGGAGCTAGCACAGATTTTAAGAAGTGGAAAAGCAGGATTGAGTCCAGTTCCGCAAAGGTTATCCTACTGATAGTGAGGAGAATGTATTGGAGTGGGAGTTAATAAGGCTAGTGAAAAGTAAGTATCGTTTCTGCATATCTCATATTCAAGGAAAGTGACTTAGCACAAAACACAAGTGTGCATGGACATTTCATTTTACACATACATCCACACCCACATATACACACATACCTGCTTAGAGAATTAACAGTCACTACAAACAAATTGGTGTGGCCAACTCTTTGTAATGAAGCAGCTGATAGAGAGAGGATGTTCTACAATATTCCATTCTTGGGACTGTTTTTTTTATGAGGGGCGGTTGTTTGTTTGGTTGGTTTTTTTGGTCACACCATGTGGAATCTTAATTCTCAAACCAGGGATTGACTCCACACCCCCTGCATTGGAAGTGCAGAGTCTTAACCACTGGACTGCCAGGGAAGTCCTTCTTGGGACTGTTTTTAAGTCCAGAAGTAATGATTAGCTTTCCTGCTTGCTCTGTATTTTCTTGATCAGTCAATATTTTTTGATGCCTGAAAATATTTGGACATGTTTGATTTTTGAAATTAGTATCCTTATTCAGTTAATGTCTCATTGGGCCAGTTCAGTTTTTCCAAGGTGAAAACCCCTTTCATCTTCAGGGTCTTTGATCCAGGTTGGATGAAATTCCCTCTGATCTACAGATGTGACAGAGAGGCTCAGAAAGTAAGAGTAATTCCAAACTACCAGAGTCACTGCTGCCTATGCTACAGTGAAGACCCATGTGGTCCTCCACTAAGTCTTCAGCCAGCTGTGCTCTAGCAAACATGTGCACTTGTAATTCTGGTCCCTGGGCACTCTTATTAATAACCCTTCTTTTACTGTCCCATCACTCTCCTTGCAAATTGATCCATCAGCAAAGGCTTACCTAATAATTCAATGTCATTATTATGCTTTACTTATAAGATAGCTACTTACCAAGCCTGTACTGCAATTTAAAAATGCAAGCCTCACCATGCCATCGTCCATCTAAAAACCTGTCACTGGCTCCCCCTTGCCCTCAGAATGAAGTTAAAATGCATCTCATGACCTGTAAGACTCAAAATGATCTGATTCCTGTCTACATCTTTGGTCTCATCCCTAGCCACTCTCTGGATTTCTCAATATAGTTCAGTCACATTGGCTTTCCTTCTATTCTTGGAAAACACTAAGTATTTTCCAACATTGTGACTTCCACAACTCCATTCCCTCTTCCTAGAACAGTCATCCTGTCTATCATTCATTATTTACCCTTATTAATTCTTCAATTCTGTGATTATGTCATCTTTTGAGGGCTTCTTAATCCCCAATCTAAACAATGACCTTTTTTCTAGTCCCTCTTATCCCAAGTATTATGTATTCAAATATTTGTTTATTTATTTAAGAGGTTTTTGGTTAATGTCTGCCTTCTTCACAAACTATAAGCTCCAAAGAGCAGAGACCACTTCTGTTTTGGCTATCACTGTATCCCTGGAGACTAGTATTAGGTGCTTGGTATATGATAGATGCTTGATGAGTATTTGGAATGAATCATTATGTTAATTTTGTGATCAAGATGAGTCACAATGATTCACTTTTAAGTATTCTATATTCAACTGACTATTCTTGTAGACTGTGTGAAAAACCTGGCCCTGCAGTCATGGAGATGACTAAGGTTACTCTTAGGTTTTGATCCCATGGTGCAGGTGGGGAGACCAGGAGGAGATCATTGCACTAGTCTGGGGGAGGTAGATGGGATGCTCTTTGCAACTCCATTTCTTAAGAAGTCCTAATCCTAGTATCTTTGTCCTCATCATTAATTCTAAAGACCTCATCACCAATAATGGCAGCCTTGGACTCCATCACTCAGTACAGGCCTGGAACACAGAAGAAACACTCTTCAGAACTATCAATACTTTGTAGCTCCTGCTGTCCCTACCCTTGCGACCTCCCCTGTCTCCTCCAGAGGGCTCTATGCTTCTAACTTTTCTTTTCCTTCTCCACCTCGCACCCCAGTCACTTCTTTCCTTTCTCCAACTTTATTCAGTTGTGGATATTCCCAATATTTGGGAAAATCTGAGAAGTCAGTTTACTCTTACATTTAAGGAATATACCTCATTGTCTTTAAAGGGGAAAGTAGAAGAAACTAAACTTTATTTAGCCCTAACTATGTACCAGGGGCTATGCAGGATGTTGTGGTATGCTATATCCTTTAATCCTTTCAATTTCTGAAGTGACAATTATTATTGGCATCAGGCTTCTTTGACAAGTATAGAAACTGAGGTTCAGAGATACTAAGTAACTTGTTCAAGGTCACATAGCTAGTAAGAGTTATATCAGGAATTCAGACCTAATATTTCTCTTGTCTATGATCTGACTACTATAATGTACTCCCTCCCAAATAATGTGAGCTATGCAGACACTTCTGAGGCCATTGGAGAGATGGCATACTTTGGTGGTGATGTCTTCAAGTTCCAGGTTGCCCTGCTCTCTTCAGTGGTTAGAACATGATGAGAACCCTCCTGCCATTCATTCACTCAACAACGTGTGTTGAGAACCTACTATGTGCTAGACACATTATAGGCTCTCATGCTACATCAGTGAATAAAGCAGGGGAAAATACCCTGTCCTCATAAAGCTTACGTGGTAATGGCAGTAGGGAGTAGAAAGAGAGAGACAGGAAATAAACAATGAACAATAAAAGATAAGGAAATTATATGGCATTATAGATAATGACAAGTGCTATGAAAAAAAATGGAACAGGATATGTGGTATTTGAAGTTAGAAGACAGGGAGCATTGCAGTTTTACTGCAATGACATTTGACCAAAGACTTGAAGAAGATAAAATGTCAGAAGAGTGTTGTCAAGGCTCCCAAGGCAAGAGAGTGCCTGATGTTTTCAAGGAAAAGCAAGACCCTATTCTAGCTGCAAGGGTCCAAAGGGCAAGGTCTTGATGAACAGTCTACATTGTTCTTTGTTGGACAGAACTTGGAAGTCCAAGCCAGTAGGGTCCACAAGAAGCATGGATTTCTCTCAATCCAGATCTTTTCAGAAGGCACCATAGTAAATGGGTTAATCCGAGATGTTTCCGAAGACAACAAAGACCCTTGTGCCTATGAAGCCGCTGCTTTCCAGGTTTCTCTTTGGTGCTGCTTCTGACCTTCCTTAGCCCAGTAAGCTCTGGCATTGAAGCCTTCCTCCACTTGCCCATCACTCGGTTCTGCGATGACTCCAATCTGAGTATACAGGACTTGCCAAGTTCTCTTTTAAGCTAGTCAGTTATTCTATAACCATGGTGATTTCCCGCCCTCCCCCATCCCTGCATCTAGTGCATCCACCCCATTCAGACATATTCACAAGGTCTCTGCTTGGCAAGGAGCCCGGTGTAATGTTGTTAAGGGTGTTAGCTGGCACAGTCACTTCCGTCATTGTTTTCTAAAAGCACTGTTGCTTTTTCAACTGACCCTAAACACGGTGAGCATTTTGTCACCGTTCCAAGTCATTTATTTAGCATGAAAATTTATTAGGCCATTGTTTAGCAAATTCATCACATTGCACTTTTTACTTAGCAGAATCACTTAATTAGTGTTTTATTACTGGAATCGACTGTCAATTATGTGGCTAATTCATTTACTTAGGGAATGAATGTTTTATCTGGGTAACACCACTCAGAGTGCACCGTTAACTCTTTAACGATTAAAGACTGTTGTCAATGGCAATTCATGTTGTAAGGAAAATTAAATCATTTATTTCCCTTGAAGTATCAGGTGTTGGAAAAATCTTTGGAAAAGTGTAGAGAGGATAGTTTAGAACCTTTCATGAATTAAAGGACTTTCATTAACTGAGTGCTAATGAAAGCTAAATAAAAGTAGATGGAGGGTTTTGATTGGACCCCTTGGAATAAATTATTATATTATGTAAACCCATATGCATATATTGCTGTAACATATATAAATGCTCTTTTATTGACGTTATTTCTTTGGGCTCTCACAAAAACATTGTGGAGTGACATTGGGGTTTGTATTTGGCAGCCTCTAAGACAGCCCTGATGATCCCTGCCTCCTTTCACACATCCTTGTATTATCCCTTTCTTTGAATGCAGGCTGGATCTACTGACTGGCTTCTAGCGGATAGAATGTAACAAAGTATTGAGATGTCACTTTCAAGAGTAGGTTATGAAAAGACTAGGGCTTCCATCTGGGCTGCTTGCTTTCTCTCTCCTTCTTCTTTGCTTGCTCCATGGGAAGCCAGTTGGCATGTTATGAGTTGCCCTATGGAGAAACCCACTGGGTGTGGAACTGAGGACCTTGCTCCAGTAACCCACGAGAAGATTAATCTGGTAGCAACCACATGTGTGAACTTGGAATCAGATTCTTCCCCCGAGGTGAGTCTTCAGATGCAACCATAGTCACATCAGACAGCTTGAGTGCAGCTTCACAAAAGACCTAGGGCCAGAGGTACCCATGAAAGCTGCACTCAGGCGTCTGACCCTACAGAAATTGTGAGATAGTAAATGTTTGTTATTTTTAAGTCTCTAAGTTTTGGGGTGGTTTATTATGTATGTGGTGATAAATAATTAATACGCAGCTTAATATGTGAGCTGTTACAAGAGTTTACCCAAAGCTTCTTGCTTAATAAATTGTAGAGCCAGGATTTAACCTTGGTTCTTCTGATGCATTTCTATAACCAAAAAAGAATGGGAACTGTAGTTAAGACCTCTCATTGAAACTTTCAGGGGTCCTTAAAGCTTTGACATCCCACAAGTGCTACTATTCAGAGGCAGTTTCTCTGTAACAGTGATTCCCTTGTGACCTGCACACCATTATTACCATGAGAAGAAGCCACTTGAATTCTGAAGTTGGTAAACAGCCGGCCTGTAGTACTGATCTTCTTTCCTATGTTGCAATCAGGAATTGAGTCAAAATTCCTCTTTCAGGCCTCCAGTCACTGCCCCAACCCTCATTAAATGGTTGTAACAGTAGTTTGCAAACATGACTGGCCCCAAATTAAAGCTACTAAATCCTTAGGTCTAGGGAAGAAATCTACATTTAGTATGTTCCCTGAGTGACTCTTGTATAAGCACCAAGACTTGGGATCTGCTACATAAAACAGAGTAGGTTGCCATTTCAGTGATCAGCTTCTGTAATTCAGCAGCTGAGGGGCTGCCAGGCTAACCCTTGATATGCACACACAGCTCTATTAGTTCTTAGGAGAGTGTTAGGTATCTGTCCTTCCCAGAGTAAAGGCCAGCAGCTTTGGTTGCTTAAATGTTTTTGTTTGGTTGGTTTCGTACAATACTAAAGTGTACTACCTCATTCATTCACTAACAGCGGAAAGGACAGTGCTTGCTTTTTTGAGTAACTCTAGGACCATTAATGAACAAGGTGTATTTCTTAACTGGAAGCTCCCTTAGAGACACCTTATCTCTTACTTCTCAAAGTGCAGGTCCATGGACCAATAGCATCACCGTCACCTGGGGGCTTGTTACAAATGCAGAGTCTCAGATCACATTCCAGACTCACTGAATTAGAGTATGCATTTTCAACTATCTCTAGCATGTATATTAAAATCTGAGAAGCCCAGTGGTCTAATTCAACTCCATCATTTTAAAGTTAAGATCCAGAAAGGTGAAAGTAGTTGTGCAAGAGAATTTAGTGGCAAAACCAGGATGAAAACCCGTGTCTTGTAACTCCGAAGCTGGGTTGTTGCCACTGTATGAATGTTCTGTTGTCTTTATAGCTTATTATATCCACAAACTCTGCTTCAGTATCCAGAGCATAGTTTGAAATGGAGAAAGCGGGCTTCTCCCCACGCAGGATAATGGCAAACTCATTTCAACCAGTTGTTGCACATTTAAATTTCCTCTCCCAGACAAATTTAGTCATTTCATTTTCTTTCTTATATATCAACGAAAGACAAAGTCACCTGTCAGGCTGAAGATTGTAAAAGCCTGACAAAATTGAGTTTTTCTAGTTTAGCTAAGTATTACTCTGCAACTATGTTGCATACCTTTGTCTTATTATGATTTTGATGAATGAGAGAGAGGAAATAAGACAAGCCAATGTTTTCACTGTGAGGCATTATTTACTCTTCTTTCTTTCCATCACACATCTTCTTCTGAGGATGTGGGTCTCAGAGTGCAGTGTTACATACACAACAGAAGATGCTGGGCTGGGTGTTTTTAGTGTGAGCACAGCTCTGGAGTCAGGGAGAAACCCCAAATCATATCCCACCCAAGCTGGAGTCGCAGCAAAACTGTAACCTTCAGTCTGAGAGAAACACTCCCTTCCCCACACAGTCTGTCCCCCCGCCGTACAAACCTCTCTCAAAAGCCACCGTACAATCCCTCTCTTTCCTGCTTGCAAGAATATCAAAACCATACAATTTACTTTTCTTTATTATTTCTGCTTCAGGTAACTTACTAAGCAGGACATATTCTTCTATGTTCTTTGGAATATTCTGTGTATCCTAACATGAACAGCCAAATACAGAACTTTCTACTGATAGTATTAAATAACCTCACAATTGTAAGAATCTTTTCCAGCATTGAGTAAACTCATATTTTCCTCTTCATATACTTCATTCTCATCTGAGAAGTAGTATAATCCCCAGGAAGCCATTCCTTGCCAGCCAAAATTTGTACCACACGTCATCATCTGTTTACAAAATTCTTTAGGCGCAGGTATCACTGCCTATTTATGGAGTATTTTTCTACTCATCAAAGTTCAGACAGTCCATTACTGCAAACATAAGTGCCTCTGAAAGTAAAAGTGGATGGTGAATATGTAGTAATTAAACACTGGACTTAGATGTTACAAAGAAGAGTCTGTGTTTCCAGTGAGCTAAAACATTTTAAAAGTCCAGCGTTATACCCTTTCTCCTTTGTGGTTCAGCAATATGTTTCCAAGATCCCATACATACCCCGCAGCTTTGTTCTTTCATTTCCTAGTTTGATCACTGAGTGGTTATGACCAGAAAGCATCCTCCTGTTGCTACAGGTCTGTTGCTTCCGGCACACTAAGAGATCTTCACTTCTGTTTGAATTGTGTTACGTTTATAAAACCTACGCGTGAACCCTGATATCAGCACTTTTGCTGCTTTGTTTTCCCACTGATTTTCGTGAAATTGTGAAAAAATGAAAGAAAAAAAAAGAATGCTTTTCAAAGTTGTTTCTTTTTTTTTTTTTTTAATAGTGAAACCCTTTCTTCAAACACAGTCATACCTAGAAGTCTATTTTATAAAACAGATTAAAAACCATTTGCCTCTGGCTGGAGCAGAGGTGAAGAAAAACTCACGTGCTTACCAAGTCTTACACACACACACACACACACACACGCACGCACAAAACCCCTCATGAGGGTCCAATTCACTCCTGACCCACAGAAGAGACTCTGAAGAAAGGTTTCCCTTCCTAACTCTGGCTCAGTTCTTAGGTCACTAAGTCCACAGACTAATAATTTACTTATTCCTTCCCCTGGAGACCACATGGGTGAACCTTGCCTCTTTATGATTTACCCAAAATAGAAATAATGATCCCAACCACGGGTCACTTAAACAAGTAAAGACTGATGGTTTCTAACCAAAAGGGTCACAAGAGCAAGGCCATTACGTGAATGGCACCCTCTAAAATCAAGCAGTGCACAGCATATATGGTCACACATGGCAGCCCTGTGGACCCCTGGGTTAGAGAAGCATCAGGAAATTGTGAAAAAATGAATGGGGCTCTAGTGGACCACAGGGTTTCACTGAGAGATACCTTTATCGCTATTGCTACAGCCACCCAGGATCCAGGAGTCAGCACTCAGCCTAGAGACACAAGAGAAACTCAAAAGGCCAGTGTTTTGTTACATGAGGGATCCTTGGGCTGGAACTGCTTCTGCATTTGGCCTTGGTGGTCACAGGAATCTACACCTGTAATTAAATTACATACAGCTATGAACATACACACACAGGTGCATGTAAAACTGATGAAATCTGAGCAAGGTCAATGGAGTATGTTCATGTCTGTTTCCTAATTGTGATGTTGCACAACAGTTATGCAAGATGGTAACATTGGGGAAAACTGAGTGAAGAGTATAAGGGACCTCTCTAAGTTATTTCTTATGACTGCATGTGAATCTACAGTTATCTCAAAATAAAACTTCTTTTTAAGCAAACTCTGGTGCTCTGGTAAACGGCTGATAGGTAACTTCTGACCCTGGCCACATCCATCAGAGTCTTCAGGTGTGTTTGATGGTTTTCCCAATCATTTACTCACTCGCCCATCCAAGCATGTGATAAAAGTTTTCTACCCATTTCCAGCAACTGTAAAGTGGTTTACGTGTGTCTTTTTTTCTTAATCATTTTCAGCAGAGGTTTGTCTAATTTATCGGTGTTTTCAAAGAAGAGAACCAGCTTTTGTTTTTCTTCAGCTTCTCTGTTGTGTCCTTATCTTCTATTATGTCCCATTAACATCTGTTCTTATATTTATTTACTTACTTTCTACTTTCAATGACTTTATTTTTCATCTCTAGAAGTTAAGTTTGTGTTTCGTAAAGCCACCCGTCCCATCCTTTCTGCATGATGTCTTGACTTATTGCTGTGGTTCACAGTCCCTCCATTTTCTCCTTAATCAATCCGAATGTATTTATTTTATTGTCTCTTAGACGGTTTTATTATTCTCAGTTCTTGGTAGGCATATCTCTCTGTGTATCATGTCTGCTGACTCTCCCTCGTGGAGATGAGCTTCCTCACGTGACTTGTCATCCTTTGTATTTTATTTTTCCGCTACAAATTCATCTTTAGTGGAGGCAGTTTTGTTCTGTGGGAATTAACATGTCTTGGATTATGAAAATAGATCTATAGGGTGGTTCTCATTTGCTTGTCAGGACAGGAAGATTTTCTCTATTTCATAGATTTTGTGTGTTGATTTCTAGATTTGTAGTTGCTCTATCACACACAGCACAAATGTGGACCCCAGACCCAAATGTGGTAGGGGTCCAGAGTTTCCTTTGTTTATTGCCTCTATTTGAAAGCTATACACCCTTTTTTTTTCTTTAAGAACTTTTAATGAGATACAGTTGACATACAATAAACTGCATATATTTAAAGTGTACAATTTAATACTTTTTTTCTTATTAGTAATGTATATATGGCAATCCAGTCTCCTAATTCATTCCCCCCCCACCCCGCCCCGCTTTCCCCACTTGGTGTCCCTATGTTTGTTCTCTACATCTTATACACCCTTTTTTTTATTCTACTAATTGAAACCTTAACTTAAGCATGCACATACACGTGTGTGCACACACACATTTACACAGACATGTGCACACTTGCTTGAAATTAGATCCTTTACTTAAGAATAAGATTAAAATAGTATATATTGACTGTTCATTATAAAAGGTGAAGAAGTTGATTTTTTTTCTGGTTATTCATCAGTCACCCATTTCCTGGTTTTTGTTATTAACATTTCAAAAGTTAATCAAGTATTTTTATATTAGATGTTTTTACGTAGTTTCTCATGAACAGTTTTTTTTATAGTTCATTCCGTTTCAACTCAACATTTATTTTGATTTTCATACTCGTATCTGTGTTTAACTGATTTTGGTGTATAACAAATCAGTTCTTTTGTAATACAATTTCCTCCAGTCTTGTGGGGTTTTTTTATCTTTTTAACTAAAAAATTTTTTCCTTATTTCCCCACCTCCCCAAGCCTCTAGAAAAGAATCAGAGCCAGTATAATTTCTGAATTTTGGTGCATCAGGGAACATCTTTCTGTAGCCTCACAAATGAAAAACAACTTATATCAGTGCATGATTTTGGAGTTACAGCATATTCCCCTCAAACATTTTGTTGCAATGATTTTTTTTAAATAAATTTATTTATTTATTTTTATTTGTGGCTGCGTTGGGTCTTCATTGCTGCACTTGGGCTTTCTCTAGCTGCGGAGAGTGAGGGCTACTCTTCGCTGTAGTGCATGCATGGGCTTCTCAGTACGGTGGCTTCTCTTGTTGTGGAGCACGGACTCTAGGTGCACGGGCTTCGGTAGTTGTGGCTCGAGGGCTCTACAGCACAGGTTCAGTAGCTGTGGCGCACGGGCTTAGTTGCTCCACGGCATGTGGAATCTTCCCGGACCAGGGATCCAACTCATGTCTTCTGCACTGGCAGGCAGAGTTTTAACAACTGTGCTACCTGGGAAGTCCTGTTCCAGTGATTTTTGGCATTTAAATTGGGCAACAGGAAATTAGCATTGCTTCTTTTTCTTTATAGGTAACCTTTTTTTTTCTGGCCTAGATGTTTATCTGAGTATTTCTACATCAATAAAATTTAATAATATTATCAGGAGCTTTGTTCTGTTTTTAAGTTGTACATGGAAATCTCTTTACATTTTATTCATTTTTGGTTTTTATTCTGCCAAAAAGCTGTTTTTACATTGTATCCCTTATTATTGCATCTATTTTGTGTATTCTGCTCTCTTCTTTAGTAGCAGCAATTATCTGTCTTTTATACATCTGTTTTCTTTTCTCTGAAAATGTCTTTTTGGTGCCTTCACACATGAACACACATGAGCAGATGATAAATTCCAAGGAAATAGAAGTCTCATTGTTCTTGTTCCCTTGTATGTTTACTGCAGGGTTCTCAGATTAATTCTCCACAAGTTTCTGCCTGTTGCTTATTCTCGTTACAGATTCCAAAGGCCATTCAAACTCTGCTATTCCATTTTGGTTTCCTTACCATCTATGCTTGCCTCACTCAGCAAATTCTTTCCTAGTTGCTTCTCAACTGGATCCGTATTTTGGAAAAGCTGCCCTCTTATTGTTTAATCTTCACTTCCTTTATTCTTCCATGTTTTCTTGAATTTCATGCCATCTGAGATGCATTTCTGTTTTCCATTGTGTAGGTTATAGAAAAAATTCAGATGGGCTGAAACAATAAGTTAATGTATTATCTTACAGAACAGGAAGTCAGGAGTCAGAGGAGGTTCCATAGATTGGTTGACTGAGATGCCCAACAATGTCATTAAAGCCCCAAGTCCTTTCAAGCTCTCCACTTTGCCATCTCATGTTGGCATTGCCCTTAGCCTGGATCCCTTCTTGGATGCAAGATTGCTTCAGCAGTTCCAAGCATCAAACCCACATATGGTAATGTCCAATAGGAGATAGAAGCCACTGGAATAACCTTCTTAGAAGTAAGGAGATCTTTCCTAGAAGAAAACAGAACTCCCCTAATAGAACTTCCCTCCTAGCTCATTGAAAATTTTTGAAAAATGGCAAAAATGATAGGAACACCCAATTGACTTAAGGAAATAAGGGTTTTCCCTTAGGTCTTGGAATAGGGTCATCCTCCCCTGAGTCACACGGGGAATGTGTGGGCACCCAGACTCATTTGGGGGCTCTGCCAGAAAGGAAGAAGGTGAGGGATGGCTATTGGGTAAATAGTCAACACTGACTACTTTCCTTTTGAAAATTTTGTTTTTCTCAGCATCCAGAGTGTCATTTTCCATATTTTTCACAGCATGGATTCTTCTAAGACTCTGTGTTGTTTTGTTTCTGTTTTCTTAACTTCAAAGAAGGAGAGGTCTCTCTGGGACTGGTGTTTGCCAGTAAACAGAGAAGGCAGATTCTTATGGTTGCTTTCACCGCTCAACTGATTGGAATCCTCTTCTTGTGGCTTAAGCAGGAAAAGTAATGAATGTTCCCAGTCCCATCCCTATGTGATGTATCTTCCACCATGCTTCCATCTCGTGTGAGAGCTGTGGAAGGAGGAATTCACACTCTCTCCACAAAGAAGAAGATTGATTTCTTCGTCAGGAGGAGCAAATGAATCCAGAAGCACTTTCCCATGAGTGTTCCCTGATACTGAATCTGCACTCTGGGACACGAAGGTGTATTATCCACCCTCTTTTGTCTCAGCCAATAAAGGGATCGAGGAAGAGAAAGGGCTTGGAGATGTCTGACCCCCGCACTTGCCTGGTAGAGTCTTTGATTCTCTGAGTCCAGGAAAGAAAATGGAAAAAGATGACGCATTTCTTTTTTGTCCTTCGAGCCAGTGTTACCTTAAGTAACAAATAACAGTGTCAAGTGTCAATTGTATAATGTCCATGTCAGCTCCATAGAATGTGGCACAGTGGAGTGGCATTCTGTTTACTATTAGTTTTACAAGTTCAACCCTATAGAGTTGGTCAGATTTAAGACAGGGAGAGGAGGTAATTCCATCTGTCATTACATTGAGGAAGAGCACATTCCTCAGGGGATATGAGATGTGGGTACCAGAATCTACTCTTTCTCAAAGGTCACAAGTCTATATACATCTATCCTAGTTGAAGTCGAAACTAACATATCACACCCATGATTTTATATTTCACTAACATTCATAAAGAGATAAGGTAAAACAATGGTTGAAAATTGATTTTAAGAGAAACTTTGAAGACACAGCAATATAGATGTGCACTATTCAGTGCAGTAGCCACTGGCCGCAGGTGGCTATTTATATTTAAGTTAATTGAAATTAAGTTAAAGTAAAAATTCAGCTCCTCAGTCACACCAGCCACATTTCAAGTGCTTGATAGTTATAAGTGACTAGTGGCTACCATATTGAATGTGCAGATATAAATCACTTCCATCATCATGTGGAGTTCTATTGGCCATTGCTGTGCTAGAGCTGTCTTACACTAGATCAGTGTCTTTTAGAGTTCACTCTAAAAAAGGAGAGCTCTAAGTCAGCTCTCCTTTTTTAAATTTATTTATTTATTTATTTATTGGCTGCGTTGGGTCTTTGTTGCTGTGTGCAGGCTTTCTGTAGTTGTGGCACGCGGGGGCTACTCTTCTTTGCTGTGTTCAGGCTTCTCAGTGCTTCTCGTTGTGGAGCAAGGGTGCTAGGTGCACAGGCTTCAGTAGTTGTGGCACACGGGCTCAGTAGTTGTGGCTCACAGGCTCTAGAGCGCACACTCGGTAGTTGTAGTACATGGGCTTAGTTGCTCCACAGCATGTGGGATCTTCCCAGACCACGGCTCGAACCCATGTCCTCTGCATTGGCAGGTGGATTCTTAACCACTGTGCCACCAGGGAAGTCCCCAAGTCAGCTGTCTTTAGAACTTGATTTGGCTCTGGATGTACACCCGCCCTGTCCAATACTATAGCCACTGACCATATATGGTGTTGAGCACTGGAAATATGGCTGGTCGGAGTTGAAATGTTTTATAAGTATAAGATACACACTGGATTTCAAAGCCTTAGTATGAATAAAGAATGTCAAATATATCATTCATAATTTTATACCAACTCTACATTGAAATATTTCAATGTATTGGGTTAAACAAAATTTCTTATTGAATTTAATTTCACTTGTTCCTCTTGACCTTATTTAATGTTGCTGTAAGAAAATTTTAGATTACATGCGTGGTCCACGCTATATTTCCCCTGGACCTCTTTACCCTACTATGTAACTCCAGAACGCTCTCCCTTTCTCTGTCTCTTTCTCCAGATCTGTGCTTCCCAGTACAGGAGCCATAAGCCACATGTGGACATTTACATTTAAGTGAATAAAAATTAAGCAAAGTGTAAAGTGCCGTTTGCCCATCATATTAGCCACATTGCACACACTCAGTAGTCACGTGTTCAGTGGCTACCATATTGCACAGCACAGATACAGACCATTTCCATCATTGGGGAGAGTTCTATTGGACAGAGCTGGTACGGGTTGTACAGTTATGGCAAAAACCACAGAAAGGGTGTAAATCCCTGAAGCGTGGGCAATGCTTCCACGTGCCTCACTCTGCAGCACGTTATCCTCCCCCCCGCCTGTGGTCCATCCCCTCCCACCTTTGTGAGACGTTGCGCATCTTCTCTCTTCCTCTGCTGCCATGGCTGTGGCACTGTATCTCCCTCTGAACACACTTGCCTCCACCCTCCTGTCTGTACTTGAATCTAACACGGTTCTTTGTACAATACAGGTACTCAGTAAATATCTGTAAACCAGTTGGAGCAGCAACTAATGGGAGATCTATAATGGCTGGTAGCAGGGGGATAAAAAAGAAAGAGGAGGTCAAAGTGAGGTTCCCAGGGAAGAAGGAAGAGCGACTGGTAGAGAGACAGAAAAGAGGAAATCCGAGGGACCGTGGTGACCCGGCATCTCACACACGTCACCATCATCCCCGTGCTCGCCCCACAAGCCCTTCACGGGCAGCAACAGGACTCATTGCAGGGGGATTTCACAGCCTTAGACAACAGCTATAGCAAAAGGTGCAAAAGAAATCCAAAATATTATTATGTGATAAATAAACATGCAAGACCTAGCCATGAGAAGGTGAAATGGCATGAAAATGAAGGTTTTGATGTGGAGAAAAATGAAAAATGTTCTCTCCCTGGGCCAGCTGGTTTGAGTTACGTTTTATGGGCAGCATGTGGATTCCAGCGCCCTTGTTGAATTAGCAGCAGAATTGCACATTAGTTTTAAGGCTCCCTCTCGAATGGGAACATCATAACGCTTTTTAATTGGGGCTGATAAAAACGTAGCATTACTTGTAGGTTCCTGAGAGAAGCGAGTTGTGAAATTGGGTTTTCATTAAACCTAATGATGGAAAATTAAGTATAGTGCGTCTGGTGAAATGGGCTGTGAAAAAAGGCATCACTTCTGCATTATCAGAGGTTAATAAGGGAATAGGTGAAGTAAGATACATTGGAAAAGGGAGTCCAACTAGTTGAATTAATAAACCTTGAAAATCCCTTGGTTCCGAGTCTTCATAGCATCATTAACACCAGCATTGACAGTATTACAAATGTTACAGCAATACGAGTTGCTAAATTTCAGACGCGTTTATTTTCCATTCCAGTGTTGGTTTTGCTGACACCAAGTTGACAGTCTGTCTAGCAATGTGTTCAGAGGAAAACATCCATATTGGTAGCTATTTGGTTTTGGAAACACTTGGCATCTCACAAAAAATTGTCAGGTGCTTTTTCCTAAGAAGCCTATCTCTGCCAGGCAGCTGGTCTCCCAGGCAGCCCAGGCCCATGGGTCTCTGAAGACACCTGTGGCCAGCTATGATGGTGGCTTAGGTGGGAGACACTCACAGAGCTCCAAGCATTGACTCCAGTTCATCCTGTACTGGGAATCGTCAAGTGCAACATCTAGAGAAGCAAACTCACGTGTTCCTTTCTTCTCCAACCCCATGAGTGATGTTCACTGGAAGGCAGCCTCATATCTATGGCAGCTGGGACACCTACAGAAAATGATGTGAGTCTAAAGAAAAGGAGTCTTCTTAAAATCCTGCAGTAGCTTCCCACTGGCTTGAAGATTCTTAGACATTCACTCCTTCCTAGGCTGACCTCACACCATCTCATACAGCTTTGCCTCCATCATATTACCACCCTCCACTTCCACTCATCTCAGCCTCCTTGCTCTTGCCTAGATGTGCTTGGCTTTTCCAGCTTCTCTTCTTGTGCTTCCAATCGTTCTTCTTGTCTGTCTACCCTCCTAGACCATCAAGCCTTGAGAGTGAAACCTGTCTTCTGTGCATTTCCAGTGTCTACCAGAGCCCCAGGCACAGAGTGGGGTCTCAATAAATCTAACTCCTGATCACGAGGGTGTAATGGAGAAGGGAAGTAGTGCCCACATCTGCCAGTTCTGTGTTTAAGCAATGCCATGAAGATGTGTTACCTGGTACCTCAAATCCCAGGAGAAAAGTAAACAGTGTGTTTCTCATGCTTGTCTGGAAAGTTGTGCTAGCATCTCACGTAGGCCCTTATTCCTGGTGCATAAACTTATATACTCTAGATATTTCCGTAGGCAATCCTTTCCTTACTAGGAACAGTTTTCCTCATGCTGTCACATAGGAGGAAGTTCACTTTTACATACAGAATCAATGTTTGAGGGATTACTGTGACAGAGAGACAAACAAGCTGAAAGATATGTGGATTTTGAAAAGTTGCAGGAAGTGAGGAACGTGGGCTAAACCTCCCAGGGAATGACTGTGGCATAGACCTCATGGGGTCTGCCTTGGTACCTTGCAGTGCCTGAAAACATCTGAGCGAGACTCATCAAATCTGGTGGTTCTCATTGTATGCATGCCACAAACAGGAGGGTCTAGGACATAGACTGCCTCTGTCTTTGGGAGGAGGTCAGGGAGACCAAGCCTGAATGGTTCTGAATAAGATGAACTAGCCCTGAAAGATTGACAGTGCATGGCTGGCAGTGAGTTCATAGGGTAAGTAAGTGGTTTTACTGGTCTAAGGGGAGCAGAGGACTTCAAATTCCACCCTCAGCAGGCATCGGTTTCGAGAGTGGCCCAACTAGTAGGGAGCAGTTAATGCAATTCAGTGTTAATTCAGTTCAATTCAGTTAATTCAGTTCTAAAGATTATTATCAGGGGAGCTTATAGGTCTTATACCAAGGAGAGATTTATGAAGGAGATGAGGCGTAGGGCCCAAGCCTGGGAGAAAAAGCTATCAGGACAGAAGGAGGAGGTTCAGGCTTCCCTACCTGCAAGGTAGGTTCAGCATCACTCCTGGATTGAGTGTTAAATTCTGGGGAAGTTAGACAGTAGGCAGAAGGTGATCACACTACAGGTGCCATAGCTGGAGAGAGTAGCTGAGAGGGTCAGGGTCCCTACTATCTCCTGTGGATCCAAGACTGGCTCCAGCTCCTCCCAGTGTACAACCCAAAGGAAACAAACTAATAGAGAAACCAGGTGACAGGGATACAGGCAAATGGACCAGGAGCAGACATGTGGCTCTGATATCAAGGGACCTGAGGCTCTTCTCACCTGCAGGCAGGCACCAGAGACGATTCCAGGCAGTCTGCTTCCTCAACAGGAGGGTGCTCCCAGTATCCACCCTGCCTGGCTTCTCGCTGGTTCTGGGATTGGCCTGGGCTGGCCAAGACCACCCTGACAAGCCTGGAGGAAGGACGGAGATGGGCAGGAGATGACAGCCAACCTGGAAGTTTGTCTTTACTCCATCAGGATGCACCCTTGAAATAGAAAGGCATCAACGGTTACTGTGTCACTAGTTTGTCCGTTGTTTTCATTTTTAAATCTACCGCCACAGCCATGCTAGGGAAACCCTGTGTCTGTATTCTTTCTGCAGTTCCCTGACAGCTGAGAACTGAGTTCGTGCCCTCTGCCCTACTCAGGTCAACCTAGGGGAGGCGCTGAGGACAGAGGACAAAATCCTATATGTGATTGTCTATTCTGCCTCCTTCTCTTTGAAGCAGATGGCGGCCGCGGGGAGCTGTCCCAGCCCACACTCACAATCCAGACTCACCCCTATCGAGCCTGCGACCCTGTGGAGATGAGCTATCCCCGAGACCAGTTCCAGCCTGCCATCCGGGTGGCTGACCTGCTCCAGCACATCACCCAGATGAAGAGAGGCCAGGGCTACGGGTTCAAGGAGGAATATGAGGTAAGAGACCCGCCTGTGGGAAATTCCCTGATGGATGCAGAGGCCTCATGGGTGCTAAAGCATTGCTACTCAAAGTATGGTCCCTGGACCAGTAGCATCAGCACCACCTGGGAGCATGTTGGAAATTCACCATCTCAGCCCCCACCCAGACCTACTGCATCAGTTTGGAGTCATACCTTCCTTCAGTAGGAAGATATGGATAGAATGGCTCCAGCCCCCATCCCACATGTTGTAGTAAAGCCAGAAGACCGCCCCTGCCAGTGATTTCGAGGAGGCCTGCTTGCTCTTGGTCACCTCTTGCTTCGTGTTCATGCTTCTGTTGTGTTTTCAACACCCCCAAGTCAATATCTCATCTGGTGTCTGCTGTGCTCCCTCTCTGTACCTGCTCTGCACCCCTGCATTGGACATCCCTTACCTTCATCCCTAGCGAGACTCTAATGCCATGGATTTGTGAATAGCTGTTGTTCCTGAGGTTTAGGGAATCACAGAAGGACTGGCTCGATTACAGGAAGCACCTGAATACGGGTCCTCCTGAGGTTCTGGTCACCTGACAGGTCTCTATCCACTTCCTTCCCAAAAGTTCTTTTTAGTGTCCTCAAAATTTCCTTTTTTTCTCCCCTCTTTTTTCTAGCAGCCCAGAAAAGAACTCCTGCACTCCCTTTATTAGGCAGAACAATTTAGCTTTCTTTATCTCACTCCTTTTGTTTCACTCCTTGCTCATTAGGCCTCACCTTTTACAAACAAAAATTAGAAGGAAAAACTCATTAAGATGTTTTCCTGCACTAAAGAGCACGTCACTCCCCAAGAGGAATTTTGCATCCCTCCTGAGCCTGTTGGAATCCAGCTGCAGGCAGCTTTGGAAACAAGCATCTCTTTCTCCTCTTTTCCTTTCCTCTCTCTCTGCCTCTCTTCCTTCCTTCCCAAAACATCTTTTGAGCATTTACTGTGTGCCAGGCTCTGAGTTATTTGCACTAGATTTTTTTTGTTGTGGTGGTGGTGGGTTGTTGTTTTTTTTTTTTCCCACACGCAGCATGTGGCCCAAATACGCTAGGTTCAGTTTCACTGTGTGCAGTGAAAATGCATTGACTCAGACGCTACACATTTGGAATTCTTGATACTGCAGACTAAGTTTATCTCTCAGACTATATTCTGAGAAAGAGCTTACAAGGCAATATTTCAGAAGCTGTGTGAGGTCACGAAATTGTGCTAAATTTGCAGGGGTGGGAAGGGGTCTACAGCCAGGTTCCAATACAACAAACTGTGCGGCCTACCGTTTTGCTACCTGAGTTTTAAAATTCTTTATTAGTTGAATGAAGAGTTTGGATAAGGTGATTAGTAAGAGCCTGTCTGGTCCTAAAACTTTATGAGAGTATAAAACATGGTAGCAGGGGAATGTTTGACACATTTATGAGAACAAAAACATTTATGTCAATGGACATGAGTAATTACCAGCTCAGGAGAACCAGCAGTTAATTTCAAATACGGTCTAAGTAAAATAGCATTTTTCATATACTCAATCTATAAATTTGGGGAGGCTATTGGGATAAGAATTGTAGGAGATGGTCTCATCACCTCGTATCCCTGGGCCTTATTTCCTAGAAGATTGGTTGAATGATCTCGGGGGGCCATGGGGTACAGCAGCTGGAAGCAGGACCTCAGTACTTGTCTTCTTTGAGAAAAGAATTCAGCCAAGAGACAGGGATTGTAAAGCAGACAAAGTGTTTATCAGAAGCAAAATATGTGTGGGAGAACACACGGGCGGACTCAGAGTGAGTCGAGCCCAGGAGGGACGTCGGTCGTTTGTACAGGGGCAGTTTTCCAGGGTCCCTCTGGCCAGTCATCTTGCTCCTGCCCATATTTGGTCTGACTCAAGGCCCTTCCTGATGTGCATGCACATCTTTCAGCCAAGATGGATTCTAGCACAAGGGTTTCTGGAAGGTTGGCAGGACATATTATGGGCTGGCGCCCCCTCCCTCCTTTGACCTCTGGGGATCTTCTCTGCGCGTGTGTGGTCTGGGATGTGTCTCCTTGACCACACGAATGAGAAAACTGTGGTCACCTTACCTTTTACTCAAGCAGGGCTCGGCTCCTATCATTATCTTTATTTCCAAGTGTCAACAGGAGACTGTGCGCAGCTGCTCAGCCTGGGGCCCCTCTATCTCCTGCCTCAATCCCAACCCCTGAAAGTACATGGGGGAGGGGGGTTGAGGGGGGAGGGCGTGCGTGTGTGCTTTCTTGTGTAGATCTGTCTGGTGAGCGAATGTCAGGAGAGGGTGTGTTATTTGTAAAGTCATATTTGATATCATGAAGATTTAATAAGTCATTAGGCATAATATTTAATATGTTTTAAAGTTTCAAATAGCGTTAAGGGACATATGTGATTTATCAGGAAAGGGCCAAGTAGTCAAAGTCTGGTGAAACACCATTCTAAGAACTTACCATCTAAAATTTGAAAACAGAAATACAAATACACTTGACGACTTTGGTGCATTTCCTTCCAGAATGATATCTTTTAAAAGCATCCATCCCTCTGTGGTGGGATTTGGGTTGATTTTTTTTTTCATTTGTTTTTTTTTTTTTTGTGCCTTTTTGCACTTTCCAAACTTTCTAGCATGGAAATGAACTGCTTTTATACTGAGAGAGAAAACAATAAATGTGTTCCATCATTTGAACTTCAACCAGAAATATCGTTAGCTAAACTAGACTTGCCCTCAATTAGTTCAAATTATACTCATCAGTTAGCTTGAATGCTTAGCTTCTAGTTAACAGCATTTCCTGATTAGCTAGAGGTTAAGTGGAAAACGTTGCTTAATAGGAGTCTTTCCACAGTGTCTTTCCACCTCCTTAGACCATAGCTGGATATTGCTTTGATCATCAAGTCTCCTGTGATGTCAGGAATCTACATGCTGAGCAAAGAATCACAAACCTCCTTGAAGACGGTTTCCTATTGTAGATATACGATTCCTGGGTCTTCAATCCTACTCTCAAACCTGCACGCTATGTGCTCTGTTTGCTGCCTGTCAGTCCCCTACCCTGCTCATTTTTTTCATACGAGTGAGTGGGCTTGACAAGTTGACATATAAGGGGCCTCTCAGCTATAGCAAGCTGTGCCTTATAAAATTCCATTAAGTTTTACAATCACATACAAATTTGTTAATTACATATTTACTGAGTATTTACTATTTCTAAGGACTGTTTGAGATATTTGGAATGCAACAGAGAACAAAATGGACAAAGATCCATGCCCTTGTGAAGCTTGTGTTCCAGCAGAGGAAACCCAAAAGAAACAATAGACTTAAAAATAAGGAAGATGTTTTACAATCACTTACTTAATGTAATATGTTAGTAAATGATATAGTAGGTTAGACAGTGAAAAATACCATTTGCTGTGTTACAAACTACCCCAAATCTTAGTGACATAAAACAGCCAATTTACTGAGCTCACTGATTCTGTGGATCAGGAATTTGGGCAGCGCACAACAGGGATAGTCTGTCTCTACTCTCTACTTGGAAGGCTCTAAGACTGAAGCGACCTGAAAGCGTCTTCACTCACATGGCTAACAATTGATGCAGCCTATCGTCTGGGATTTCAGCTGGGATTGCTGGCTGGAACACCTGCACTCAGCCTCTTCAAGTGGCCTGGGCTTCCTCACAGCATGGTTGCCTTGGGATCACCGAACGTCTCACAGGGTGGCACAGGCTCTGCTGGTGAGCCTGCTAGCCACCGAGGTGGAAAGTGCATCACCCCTTGTGACCTGCACTAGGACGCCACACAGCATCACTCCTACCACCTTCCATTGGTTATAAACAAACAATAGCCACCTGTGTTCTAGGGGGGGGAGTTAGCCTCCATCTCTTGATGGAGGGCAGCTGCAAGATTCTAAAAGCGATTACAGATCAGAGATGTGGGAAAATATAATCTGTGGATAACACAATCTTCCACAAGTAAGTACCAAGGGAAATGAAAGAGTAGCACAAGGAAGGGAGATGGTATATTCCAGGGACGCAAGGTGAAGGAGGTCCCAATATTAAACAGGCTGAGAGGGCAGTCTTTAATCAGAAGATGAGACTTGAGTTGAGACATGCTGGAAAGCATCTGGAAGAAAAGAGTCCAGATCAAGGGAGTAATATATGTGGCAGGTACAAGGAAGCCAAGGGTGGCATGAGTGGAGTGAACAAGGAAGAAAAGTAATAGAAGGTGCAATTGGAGAAATAAAGGGGGCCTGACCATATAGTGCCTTACACGGCACTGAATGAATGAGATGGAGAGCCACCGCAGAGTTTTGAGAAGACACGTGATCATTTTCTGACATTATTTTGAAAGACCGATTCTCACTGCTATGTGGAGAATAAACAGAGAGGAAAATGTAAAAGCAGGGAAACCAGTGGAGAGGCCATGCAGTAACCCAGCAGAGAGACAGTGGTGACTCACCCAGGGTGTGGCAGTGGGGGTGGTGAGAGGTGCTTGGATTCTGAATGTATTTTAAAGTTAGAGCCAACAGGATTTTCTAACACATTACATGTGGCACGTGGGAGAAAGAGAGGAATCAAGGGTGACTCCAAGACTGCTACCCAAGCCACTGGAAGGATGGAGTTGCCACCAGTGGAGATGGGGAAGCTGCAGGTGGAACAGACTTGGGCCTAAGGAAGGAATGGGGAGTTTGATTTTGAACTAAGATGTCTAATAGGTATCTTAGTGGAGATGGAAGGTAGGTAGCTGGATATGAGTCTGGAATTTGAGAAAGAAGCCTGGACTGGGGAGAAAATTTTGGGGAGTCATCGACATATAGATGATATTAAAGCCACAAGACTGTTGAAAGCCAGTGAGCATAGACAGAGACGAGGACCAGGGATGAATCTCGCAGAATTTCAACTGTAGGATGTTAGAGCACGTTTCATAGACCAGGCTTGTACAGGGCTCTAGGAACTGAGGAGACAAGGTAGAATCCTTGCCTTCTGGGGAGCTTAGAGCTTATTCTTAGAGACGAGCATATAGACTGACTGTTTCACTGTTTGGCAAAATGTCACAATAGAGGTATCCCCGGAGTGTTATCAGAACCCTTGGAGGTGGGGTGCCTTAAGCCTAGCCTGAGGATGGATGGCCAGTGGCTTTCTGGAAAACATAAAGCCAAAGCGTGAAAAATAGGAGGGGACATAGAAGGGGATGGGGCTGAAGCTGTTAGTAGGGGCAGGCATGGGGTGGGAGCGAGGGGATTTTGCCAGGCTGAGGAGTTTGGATTTTCTTCCAGGAGCAATTTTCTTCCAGGGGAGCCCCTGAAGGAAGCAGGATTTTTTTTAAAGCTGGATTCGCATTTTGGATGCAACTATTTGTCATAGATCAGAACAGGGAGACCACAGGCAGGCAGGCGGCTGGGACAGTAATTCAAGGAAATATGGGTTTGCCTGAACCAGGAGACTGGGCTCTGAGCCCAGACAAGCCCACACACATTCTTTCATGCAGCATCACAAAATTAGCTTGTTCTCTTTAACCTGTAAACTTGAATCTCTCAATATATATATTTTTAAGTTCGGTGACTTGAAATAATGCATGAGTGGTCTTGAGAGTCAGAATGCCTAGATTCAAGTCCTATCTCTTGCATTAAGTATCTGGGTGACCTTGGGCCAGTTACTCCCGCTCCCTGGGCCTCCATTTTCTTATTTATGCAATGAGAGTGAAGACATTGGTCAAAGCGATCCAAAGAGTGCTTCTGTCCATGATATTTTGGGAGTCTCAGTGGGAGCCAATTGTCCAGGCCAGCTGATCTCCCATCCCACCTGTAGCTCCACTGGACCCCACTCTCTGGGGCTACCACCCCTGTAGTTATGTCTCAAGTCCTAGCAATTATGATTACTCAGGGGCCTTGGGTTCCTAAGAACTCAAGGAGGCCTTAGGCAAATTAACTGCACTTCCCGTACAGATCTGAGTCTTAGAGGCTTTCAGTCTTGAATGCACATTAGAATTACCCAGGGAAATTTTAAAACCCTAACACCCAAGCCATCCTTCAGACGAATTAAATCAGAATCTCTAGAAGTGAGATCCAGAGATCAATATTTTCTAAGCTCTCTAGTTGACTCTAATGTACTTTCAAGGTTGAAATGCTGGTCTAAGGAGACCCACAGAGTCCCCAGCAGGTGCCCTGCTTGTGCCCACAGACCCTTCACCTCACCTGCTGTACTTGCTGCTGGTCACATTCGATGCCCATGGAGGCATGTGACAACCCCTCAAATCTGCCCTGCTATCGGACCACAGCCGCATTAAAGTCAGAGAGCTTCTGCACGTGATCTTGGACTGCAGAGTCTTCCCTCCAACCTCCCCCAGCCCAGATTCTCCCACCTTCCCCAGTTATAAAACAAAAACCCTAAGGATGCCATCAAATGCTAATAGATGTTGGCTGGAGAGTGGACTTGTCTGTGAGTCCTAGAAGCCCAGCCACCATCATGGTCAGATGAGTATCAAGTTTGGGGAGGATGTAGGGCAACAAGATGAGGTGACTTTGTGATGGAGAGAAGGAAGAGAAGCATGTTAATCCCAGTCCAATCCAGGCAGCCTGTCATCATAATGAATAGAACAAGCCCAGTAGGGAAACCAGAAGGTATCTGGTTATTACTGCTCCATTAAGACTATTTAAGGCAACAAGGAACAGCTGTGAGGAATATGATGCAGCCTAATGAAGAGCAAACATTTGTTCATTTTCCAGCTCTGGGCAGACATGCCATGTGCATGGCTTGGGTGGGGTGAGGCCAGCATTGCCATCTTTCTCTTAGTCATCTGTGGGTGATGGTGGGCAGGCAGCCTCCTGATGGAGCGTAACCATGGAGATGGATGCTTCAAATCACCCCAGGTGCCCTCTTCTCTGCTCAGAGCCACCTGAGACAGAGTGGACCTTCTGCTTCTCCCACAGTTTTTTTTCTCCCCTCAGTTGGTAAGAGATTCACAGAACATCCCACTGCAGGTGACCTCTGAGAGGTGCTGGTCCAGCTCCACAATTTGCAAATGAATGATTCTTGGGTTGGGGCTTGGGGAATTAGTGGCAGAAGCTCAAATCAGGAAAGGGAAAACCATGGTTGTTCTCCATCTCTGGAAACTCATAGTGACCAAAATAGAAAGACTTCACCTCACCTGCTCACTTCATTCCACTCTCCGTGGACTAAAATAAGGGGAAAGTGGGCCATTTCCAGAGGTGGCCAAAAGATGTCAGGAAGCACGTGGTTTCAGACTTGGAAGTTTTTCTATCAAGAAAGAGCTCATGTACAAGAGACTATTAACTGAGTCTTTTTCCTGTGAGCTTATTTTTACTTTTCCACTTAGTATTCTGTTTGAAACCCAGCGAACAATATTTCCTGTTTAATTGGAACCCTCCCCAACCAAGTGAGCAATTTTCAGGTGCTAGCGTAGAAAAATACCTCCAGTGAGAGTCAAGACCTGGTTCTCAGTCTGCTACTGACATGCTGGGTGGACTTGGACAAGACTCTGCCATCTCTGGGTCTATGTTTCATTTTCTGTGAAATGTTTGACTACATCGCATGGACTCCTGAAGCCTAATAATATATACTTGTACTTCTTTTGGCCAGAAACACTTATTGAGTACCTGCTGAGTACCTTACACTATGTAGGGTACTGGAGATAGGTAAATATAGAAAATAAAGACGCTACTTTAAAGGAAGCTCATGGTCTTACCATATCATGTAATCACATAACAGAACTCTAGTTAACATGTTTTGTAGATCCATGAGAAAGGGCAGTCCAAGGTGAATGCAGGTTTTTGTCATTGTTTATTTCTGTGTTTTGTCAGTTCTTACTGCCAAGATCGATCAGAAGCTTTCTAAAAGATGAGACACCGAACTGAAGAAAAGTAGAAGGCTGGGTAGAGGAAAAGCATGTGTGACAGATACAGGTTTAGGTTTAGGGGCTCAGAAACATAAAAGAATTGAATTGTTGCAAGCCAGTTCTTAGACAGGAAACAAAGATGCCTGTCTACAAAAAAAGAAAACTCAAAAGGAAACTAGTTGGGGGCTTCCCTGGTAGCACAGTGGTTAAGAATCTGCCTGCCAATGCAGGGGACACGGGTTCGATCCCTGGGCCAGGAAGATCCCACATACTGCAGAGCAACTAAGCCCATGCACCACAACTACTGAGCCTGTGCTCTAGTGCCACAACCACTGATGAGCCCACGCTCTGCAACTCCTGAAGCCTAGAGCCCGTGCTCCGCAACAAGGGAAGCCACTGCAGTGAGGAGCCCACAACAAAGAGTAGCCCCCGCTCGCCACAACTAGAGAAAGCCCATGCGCAGCAAAGAAGACCCAACACAGCCAATAAGTGAAAATAAATAGACAAATAAATAAATAAAATGAAACTAGATGGAGAGATAAATAGGAAGTTTTCACAGTTTTCCTGAACAGAATTAACAAGGTAAATGATGGCTTTTGACCGTTTGCCCCTTAACTCTAGCTGACTTCAAGTTTAGGGGAGAGCTGTTGACCCAGAGGCACCCTCCCAGAAGCTCATGCATGACGATGGAGAAAATATGTGGACAGGACCAGAAGTCTGTAGCCTGTAATGGGATGTAGGGGTCCCTCAGATCATAGTCTCAGAGATGGGAGGAATAGAGGTACCCTAGTATGAGCTTTCCCATCAAACTATAGGCCTCTTGGAGGTAGGGCCAGCATCTTACTCACCTCTGTTCTCTGAAGAGAAAGTAGTATACTAAAATAGTATACTAAATGTTAATTTAATTGATTTGCTAGGCACTGGTGAAAACCTTCATGATTAAGAATAGTTCCATCCATTAAAAATGTAATAGTTTGCATCTACCAACCCCAGACTTCCAGTCCATCTCTCTCCCTCCCTCCACACCCCCTTCCGCCCCCACTCCCTGCAACCGAAAGTCTGTTCTCTATCTCTATGACTCTGTTTCTGTTTTACAGATAGGTTCATTTGTACCGTATTTTAGACTCTGTCACTTTGCTGTACAGCAGAGATTGGTACAACATTGTAAATCAACAACACTTCAGTTTTAAAAAATTGGAAAAAAGAAAAAACAATTCCATCCAGAAATTTAGAAGGCCATATTTCTTAAAGAAAGACACAAACGCAGACACAGAAAGACCCTCACAGCCAGGGGCTGTCTCTGTAGGTGCACAGAGTGTCTTTAGGGCGAGTCTTCCTCAGGAATTTGCTGTTTCCACTTACCTTCCTGCCTAAAGCAGTGGTTCTTAAACTGTGCTGTGTATCAGAAGCACCTGGCATTAGTAAAGAACATTAAGACACAGGCTCATGGATGCAGGACAGGGCCCAGGCCTCTGCATTCCACCAAATTCTCCAGAAAATCTGGGTCCCTACCAAAGTTTGAGAACTGCTGACCTTTAAAATTTGTCATTTAAAGGAGATCTTGTAGCTTTTAATGGGGCCTTTTCAAGGGTGCTTTGTGACTCTACATGCAGATACACACTCAACTATTCTGCTTGTTCCAAACTCCTGTCACAGACAAATACCCCCATCTTGCCACCATCTGATTTTCAACTCAGCGTCCCCGGCAGAACTCATACATTACCGCCTATTTAGTGACATGGCACGCAATAATATTTGCTCTCCTGATGCCACTCTGCGTAGACGTCATTAGTCATCCTCTCCTGCCTTCTCTGTCCACATTTATAATCCCTAAGGTGTGTGCTTGTCAGCAGAGAAGGAGGCATTTGTTGAAAGCATGGCCTCTTCCAGGGCCACCGCCAACTCATGCAGCACATTAGAGTGAAATAGCCAAAGGGACACCCGTCTCAAGATACTTGACTTTATCACCTTCCCGAAAATGTTCATAACACATACAGAAATCTGTCATGCCTGCCTGATGCATGGCACTCCCTTAGGTGTGGTGCTCTTGTGTTATGCACAACCTGTGCAACCATCCATGGTGGCCCTTGCCATCTGCCAGCTAGCCATGGTCTTCAGTAAACATGGGTATTTACTGAACTCTTGGACCACTGTTGAGACCAGACCGTAGGCTTCCAACTACTGATGAAACTCCTTCTCATTCCCTGAATACTGTGTCTTACCTGTACCTAGGGTGACCAACTTGTCCCAGTTTGCGCAGGATGGTCCCAGTTTTAAACAAAAGTCCTACATCCTGGGAACCCCTATTGTCTGAGGCAAACCAGGAAGGATGTTGCAAGGAGCCCCCATCTTTGGTCTTGTGACAATAAACTGGATGTTTCTGCTCAAGAGGAGGCAGAGAATGCTGGGAGCCAAGGAGACTTGATAGCATATCCTTGGGATGGAAGAGTCTGAACATATATGCCAGGCAGTGGCTTATGTGTCTACAGGCATTGTCTCATCACAAAACTCCGTGGGGTATATTTATTTTCATTTTGAAATTTACATGCTGCAAAATTTGTTTGGGGGTCGCAGGGTGTACAGTTCTAAGAGTTTTAACAAATGCATAGAGTCATATAAACACCAAAACAATCAGGATATATGTGTTCCATAGGCAGAAGAATCCCCTGTGCTGTCCTTGTGTAGTTAAATCCTTCCCCCGCCCCTAACCTGAAGGGTGTATTATTGACTTAATTTTCAGAGAAGTTCATTGAGACTTGGAGTAGTGAAATGATTTGCAGTAAAAATATCCAAACCCTCTAGTCTGTCTGCCTTTTGCAAAGCCCTGCCTTTTCCCTGACTGATATGCACAGTTAGTGGGCAAGAGAGATTTCTTTACAAGAGAGATGAATGAAAGACCCAGGTAAAATGGCTCCTCCTTGGTGAAGATTCTCTGGGCTCTTCCCTGCATCGGGAGAGTGCCGTGGTGGGTGGGGTCACGGGGGAGTCCTGACAGCCTGGACTCATCATGGAGGAAGCAGGCCCTCGGCTGTGCCCTGAAGCATCCGCTGGGAACTGCCTGGTCAGCATTCCCTGGGCCTGGTTTTGCTGCACTCCAGGACATATCATATCCAATTATCTCCAGGGATACAGTCAAGCCAAAGGGAGTGAGGAGGGCCTCATAGCTGACAGAATCTGCTGAGGTTAGTGGATGAACAAGGTAAAGGAAATGGAGCAGGATACTCTCGGCTGTAGACTGGAGGTGAGCTGCTCTTGGACACTCTGTGTCCTGATGTCTCATTGTTTGGGGCCTAACTCAGGGAGGCTTACGTGCAGAGAATAGTGTCCAAAGGAGGATGGCAAGCTTCAGAAAGGACTTTCATATCTCAGTAGGGCCAAACCAACAGGTAGGAAGGGGAGTCAGCCAAGCAGCATCAGGGTCAATTCTCAGTTCTAACAGAAGATTGAAGTGTGACGGGGGGAGACCAGGGGAGGTTGCAGAATCCCGTGCAGAATCAGCATAGCAGGGCGAAGAAGCTTGTGACTTGTGGTTAGGTGATCTGAGCTCCCCCTGGCTCCAGGGGACCTCCGCTCCATGACTGGCAGGGACCGTAGGTGTGTGGGTGGAATGTGACCATAAGAAGAGTTGGTCCAGGACAGGTACCCAATGATAATCTTATCCTAAAGTCTATGAAGCCCATCAAGAAGGATAAAGAGAGCGTTCAAGAGACACGTGCTCCTAGTCACTTGTCATGATGCTGGTCCTGGTTTCGCCTCCTCATTTAAAAAGCAATGTCCAAAGCATCCCCATTGACTCAGAATAAAGCTCACATTCTTGGCCGTGGTCCACAGGACCTCAGCTGAGCACCACCCCACCCCCTTCCACATGCTGTGTCACGTATCTTCTCTCAGCTCTGGAGAGCCTCCCTTCAAGTTCTACAGTACATCCAGCTCATTCCTTCTCAGGGCCTCAGCATCCACTGTCAGCCTGGAAAAGTCTCCCCCCAGCTCTTGCTGTGGCTGGCTTCTGCTCATCCTCTATTTTTCAGCTCAAGTATGTCAACAGGAGACCAGTAGGAATACACCTGGAGTTGAACAAGCTGGATTTAGGAACTGTGGGACATCTTAGGAAGAGGGTGTCAGAAAGAGCTCATAGGATGTGGGCTGTGCTAGGTGATTTGGGGCTTTATTCTGGATTGGGCACAATTAGGAAGTGGTAGGATTGGGTGCCTTAATAAATCTTAACTATTAGAAGGCGGCTCAAGCTCGAGGCTGCAGCTGAAATTGGCAAAGAAGCAGCATCACTCATATGAGCCAGGACAGGGGGTGGGCTGATTTGGCTTTTTTTTTTTTTTTTTTTTTTTTTTTAGGCACACGGGCTTAGTTGCTCCGTGGTATGTGGGATCTTCCTGGAGCTGGGATCGAACCCATGACCTCTGCATTGGCAGGTGGATTCTTAACCGCTGCGCCACCTAGGAAGCCCTGATTTGGCTTTTTTAGGGCTTTTTTGGCTTGGACAATATTCCTTTTTTCTTTCCTTTGAAATATTTAGTTAGTTAGTTATTTGGTTGCGCTGGGTCTTAGTTGTAGCAGGCGGGCTCCTTAGTTGCAGCACATGAGCTCCTTAATTGTGGCATGCAAACTCTTAGTTGCAGCATGCATGTGGGATCTAGTTCCCTGACCAGGGATCGAACCTGGGCCCCCTGCATGGGGAATGCGTAGTCTTAACCCCTGCACCACCAGGGAAATCCCTGACAATATTGCTGTTTGTGTTTGGATATGACTACAGAGTGGTCGTGTTTTTGGCTTGCTCCATCCTGGTCTCAGAGCATCCTTGTCTGATGTTGGCATTCCGGGAAATTGTTTATGTTCAACAGGAAAACACCAAGGTCCAGCTGGGCATGCCAACCCAGCTCCCAGAAGTCAGGGGCTGCTGTTTTCCTTCTCAAATGTCACCTTTTCAAAGAGTCCTGCCCAGTCCACCCTCCCTAAGTGGTCCCTTGTCACGAGTCACTGTCTATCCCAGAGTTTTGTTTGTTACCTTGACTGTACTCATTATAAACAATAATTATCTACTTTATTGTTTGCACCTTCCCACAACTAGGAATGAAGTCCATGAGATCTTGTCTGCCGTGTTCATTGCTGTTATTTCTAGGACCTAGCACAGTCCTAGCACCCAGATGGTCACTGGGAGAGGAAGGAAAGGAAAGAGAGAAGGAAGAAGGGATAGAAGGAAGAAGGGCTCAGTGTGTATTCTTGGGTGAATCATGTCCTGTTTCCGGACCTCACTTTGCTGATCTGTAAAGTGAGGCAATAATATTCTCCAGAGATCCTTTCAAATCTGCCTTTTGAGGGTTCTGTGAATACCGCAGCTCAGACCTCCAGAGAGGCAGACATCCCGCAATGCACCTTTTAGGACGAAAAAAAAAAAAATGACTGCCTTAGAAAAGCAACACTGTGGAAGAGTTGGAAACATTTCCACACTCAGAGAAGGGTGTGAAAATAGAGCTCAGCACCCTAAGGAGAGGCGAATGAGAAAAGGAAAGCAGAGACTGATAATGGATGAATATAATGAGATGGCAATTTTGGTTTCAAAAGAATGTGATTAGCTCCTAATGACTGCCACCATTCCCTGGTCAATCTACTGTAACTAGACACTAATGCAAAAATAATGCCCCTCAGCCAGCTCACTTTGAAGATGGAGATGTCTCCCTTTCATACTTTTACCCCCTCACATTTTTTTTCCTTCCTAAGATTATCCCGTTAGATTACAGCTCCCTAAAATTAGAAATGGATATGTGATCAAAGTCTGCAAATTAAGGGGTCGTTACCACTCACTCCTGGGCGGCTGCTTGAGGTGTTGCCTCTCAGCATTTCTCAGCATCATCACAGCCCCCGTGCCCACACATTCTCCTTCATCCCCCACCAGGGGGACACAGAGGCTCCCAGGACTGTGCCAGAGGTCTGCGTGGTCTCGCACGGAGACATACCACTCATCACAACTGTTTTGGATTTTTCAAAGGATATCTTCACGCTGGCTTTATCCTGAAGAGCGTGGCCTGGATGTTGAAAGGACTCCCAAACTGTACCATTTCAGGACTCTGAAGGTGGACAAGGATGTTCATTAAACCTCTGCAGTGTTGTGTTGCAGAGGGTGCACACTTATTCTGTGGGGCCCCGTGGATCAGGGCAAAGGGGAAGTACATGGAGGCAGAATAAACAAAAAACTGCCCGGTGGGTCTGTCCAAAAGTGAGGCAGGAGGCTTTATGGTGTAGTGAGCTCTCCATCACCAAGGGCATCCAAGTCTGATGATATCCAAGTAACAGATGTTAGGGATCAGCTTATCAGCTGCCTGGAAGGCCACTGGGCAAGGGAGCACAAACAAATTATTTTTAAGATCACTTACAGCTCTGAGATTCCAGGATCTCAGAGGAGCCACCTGAGAGGAGCCACCTCGCCCACTATTTTTTTTTCATCTATCCATCCATTCATTTATTCAAAAGGGGTGATTCAAGCACATTTGAAATACAAAGCCAATATTGGGTGAAGATACAGACATTAAGATACTACCCTTTACCCGGAGTAGCCCATCACCAGGGTGGAAGACAAGACATTCAAATTATCAGATGTAAAGGAGTCCATCTAATAGCAGAAGTGACTGACTAGCTGGGGATGCAGTGGGAAGGTAAGCAGGGAAGGTTTCACAAAAGAGGAGATGCTTGAGCTGGGTTTTGAAGGATATGTACGAGTTTACTAGGCAGACTCAGGTAGAAGAGAATTTCAGGCAGAGGAAACAGCATGTATCTAGTCAGTCTCAGAGGTTTGTAACATCTGAAATTGTCTGTGGCATTGCGCTTAGTTGCTTATCATTGAAATACTGATTTAAGGGTAAGAAGTGAGGCTGGAGTGGCATTTGGGGTGAAATATTAAGGACCTTGTATTAAAGAGTTTGAAATTAATACTGAAGACAGTGGCAAGGGGAACAACTGGGTCCTATTCATGCTTTAGAAAGATCTCTCTGATTATACAGGAGAATGAACTGAAGGGGGCAAAACCAAAGCAACAGGAGACTTGTGGGAAAGTCTTTCTCCAGGTAAATTCACTATTTGCGAGAACCATGGCTGCACATTAGAATCACCCAGGGAACTTTAAATACTACTGACGCCTGTGTCCGTTAGACTCTGATGTACTGGTCTGGGGTAGGGCCATGGCTTTGAGAGTTTTAAAGCTTTCCCAGACGATTCTAATGTTCAGCCATTATAAAACCTTAAGCCAACTGTAACCTGAACCCCGGCACATAATAAGTAGCCAGAAGATTTGTTTCTCAAAAAATGAGTATGAAAATATTTAGAGGGCGCTATTCTTGGTTTCATACCATTTTAGGTGGATATAATTAGATAACTAGTGGCTTTTATTACAGAGGTTGTAGGTAGAAATCCATCCCCAGAATATCAGTTTAAACATCAAGAAGTCTAATGCTACCACGGAGATAAGCACACCCCACCCCTGCAGAGAACCAGGAATATATGGGCCTGGCAAGTTGCCTGAGAGAGCTGGAGCTACCTGGCTGGGGTGAGAGGATGGGGCTAAGGGCTGGAATCTGGGTTCTAAGAGTTCCATGCCAAAGCACGAACCATTTGTGGTCTACAGATGGCCTGCACTGGTGGCAAGAGGGGTGCAAGGTAATGGTCAGTTATAATGAGGAGTAAGTAGAGGATGAGGAGAAAAAGGAGACACAAGCTCTCCATTTGTAGAACGAGCACTCTCCTATCTCCGCAGCATGTTTTCACACTCAGATTTAGGGCAGAGCCTAGCACCTGTTTTGCTTCTCCTCCAGGTACCAGTCTAAGGGTTTCTGACATGCAAAGGACAACATTCTGATCAAGGAATGGCTGGGAAGGCACCCTATTACCCCTGTCTAAAACCCTGGGCAAAACTAAGTTGGAGAACATGGCTTAGCTCAGGCAAGGACTTCTCACTCCATCTCTATTCCATCTGGAATTGGTAGGTAGCAGAATGGGTACCCATTCTATCTACCCAACCACCACATAGATGAGAAGCATGGTCAGGCTTCTAGAGTAAAGGTCAGCAAACTACAGCCACAGGCTACATCCAGCCCAGTGCCTGTTTTTTTGTAAGTCGGGTTTTAGTGGAACACAGCCGTGCCCATGTGTATGCATTGGATCTATGATTGCATTCACTCTGCAAGAGTGGAGTTGAGTATGAGTAGTTGGAAGAGAGACTCTGTGGCTTACCAAGCCCATGCTGCCTATTATCTGACCCACTACAGAAAAAGTTTGCCAACTCCTGCTCTGGAAGAAGACCTACCCAGGCTGCTTTGGAAGAGACATGGGAGACTAGAAGCAAGAAAGTGGGCATTGTGCATGGTCTGGGCTTTGAATACACAGTGGTCTTGCCTTCCCCTAAAACATAGCCTGCTGAATGGCTGAATTTTTGACCAATCAGGTTACAGACTCCTTCTTGCTTAGAATGTGGACCTGGTAAGAAATAGGTGGGCAAAGTCAAGGCTGATGTATTAAGATGACTGAAAGCTCCTCTCCCCTGCACTGCTGACAGGAGCTATGTAGACTGAAGAGGTAGCAAATTCAGTCTCAGAAGCAGTGCAGGGGCCATGAGCAGGGCATCCAGCCTGTTCTACCAGGGGCAGGGTAGGGGCAGTAGTCAAGATGTGGTCTGACATTCATGCTTCTGCAGCTTTTCTAAAGCTGTTCCCACTCCCTGAAATGCCCATCCTTCTCTATGAGACAAGTGGCTGCACCTTCCCCAGTGTTTCCATAACACTTGGCTCATAACTCTGTTAAATCACATCACGTGGTTGTTTACTTGTCTGTCTTCTCTTAAACTGATGAGTCCCAACTCTTCCTTCCTTCTAACTCTGACCGTCTACGTCCAACTTCCCACTCAGCATCTCAGTTGGATGTTGACCAGTCATCTCAACATGGCTGCTACTGCTGCTGTTTTTCTTGTTTTGAACATGTTTAGAAGCGAGTGCTAAGCATGGTTCTAAGCACTTTCTGTACTCAATACACAACACTTAATTTCTGCTTCCGCAAACCTGTTTCTCCCCCATCTGTTTCTTCTCCATCTCAGTAAAAGATGTGACTCTCCACTCAGTTCTTTAACCAGTCAGCCTTCATCCCTCTCTCTTTCATAGTCCACATCTACAGTAGATGTGCTGGTGCCCTGTCCACGTCCCCTCCACACTCACTCTTCCCGTGCACACCCAATGCCCTCCTCCTGCAAGCGCCTGTGACTTTTTGCCTGAGGACTTCCTTAAGACAAAAGAATACGCACACCTCTCCTACCAAGCATGACAGAAGGGCCAAGGGATTTCCTAAGAGTTTTCCTCAACAGTGATAGCTGGGAACTGGTGGCTAAATACCCCAAGTCCCTTCTTCCTCTGGAGAACAACTCTGAGGCACAAGATGGGCCCCAGGTGCAGTGGTTGCTTGTTCGTTAATGTACCCTGTATTGGCTTTCTTCTCTCGAGTGCCTGACGTTTCCCACTCTCCCAGCCATGCTCCTTAGGATTGCCTCCCAAATAAACCTCATACTGGAATCCTTGTTTCTGAGGCTGCTTCTGGGGGGAGGGGGACCAAAATCTGCAATATTCACCTGAACATCCTAAAAATAATCGCTTCTCACTACATCCACAGCCACCATCTTGGTCCAAGGTACCATCATCTCTTGCCTGGACTATTGCAACAATTTCCTAACTGATCTCCCTGCTTCCTCCCTGGGCTCTCCTAGAGTCTCTATTCTATACATAAGCCAGAATGTGCTTTGTAAAGCATACATCAGCTAACTGTCTTGCTCAAAACCCTCCAATGGTTTCTCATCACACCTAGGACAACACCGAACTCGTTACCAATGACCACAATGCCTTATAAAGCCTGAACTCTCCCCGCCTCTCCAGATGCTTTTGTCACTGCTTTCCCTACCTCATCCTTGAATATGGCCCTTCAGTTACCACTTTTGCATCCACTGTTCTCTCTGCCTGGAAAACGCTTCCCACTTCTCTTGGGATGACTGGCTTTTTCACATCATGAAAGAATTAGCTTAAATGTTACCTTCTCAGAGAAGCCCTTCCAGACTGTGCAAGCTGAAATAATTCTCATCCCCCATCACCATCCCCCTACCCTGCTTTATTTTCTTCATAGCATTTTCCACTATTTAAAATTATATATGTTTTCTTGTTCGTTTTGGCATCTCCCAGTTGACTGGAAGCTCAAGGGGGCTTTGTCTATTTCTCTGTATCCCGAGTACCTAGAATAGCACCAAACACATATTAGGGACTCAAGTATCCGTCAAGTGAATGAATGAACAAGTGACTCCTGTAATGGACCAGATTTGAGTTCATGACACACAAAAGCTATCAATTACATTTGAATCACTGAACAAGTGAATAAGTGAAGGAGGGGCCGAGTCTGTGTTCTCCCCAGGTCCCATCCAAGAACACACAGCCTTTTACACTGTGTGACCCATCACGGTGGGTCTCATTTTCCCCACTGGCCCATCTATACCCAAATAAAACTCCTCTCTCAAGCCATTCTAATCGCTCTGTCCTTTCCTTTTAGGCCTTACCGGAGGGGCAGACAGCCTCGTGGGACACAGCCAAAGAGGATGAAAACCGCAACAAGAATCGATACGGCAACATCATATCCTGTAGGTGACCTTCTGGGAGGGCTCCAGGCTGTGGGAACATAGACAGAAAGAAGCTATCATTATTATTTACCTGGAATTTGTTACCAAGTAATCCCTGATGTTTCTAGCTCTGGGTCCACGTGCTAAGCCTGGAGCTCTGTCTCAGCCTCCCTGCCATCCCTGGCCTGGATGACAGGGCATGCTGATCACAGCCAGAGGAGGCAGGCGGGGAGCTAGGTCCAGGCACAGTAGATGCAGGACACCTCTGACACTTGCGTCTTGCCGGCTCAAGAATTCTTCAGGTTGGGGCGGAAGCCCCAGCCACAAGGGTGTTCCCAGCAGGCCCTTTACATAAAATCCCAAATGGTAGCAACTTGGGGTGGGGAGCAAGGTCCAGCCCATGAAGGAGGGGCTGGGAACACCTAGGCGAGGGATAATGCTACTTCAAGAAGGTAGAGTGCCAAGCAAGGACTGATGCTTAGAAGGAGCCAGAAACTCTGGGCTAAGCCTGAGTTTGGGAAGCAACCAGCTCAGAGCTCACAGGAGCCCAAGGCTACTCTGTTCACACCAGCAGCAAGGTTTAGGGCATCATGACTCCTGCCAGATCCCACTGCTGGTCGGGGTGGGGCTCTCCAGTGAGTGCCTGCCACTCAGGGTCTGCGTCGGCACAGGCGTCTGGTGGCACTGAGCCTGCAGGAGGAGAGCTTGTTTTGTGTGGGTCTGGGGGAAGTGTGGAAGGACGTTGCCTTTTGCTCAGCAGTGAACTGCAGTGTTCCCGGAGGCAGCCCCTGGTGTGTGATTTGATGAAGACGGTGGTACAGAGTAGTTCAAACCCTCTGGAGTCAGACTGCCTGAGCATCTATCCCAGCTGCGGGGCCCTGGACAGGTTACCCAACCTCTCTAAGCTTCCGTTTTCTTTCCTTTAAAATGAGGGAAAGAATACAGATGGGGTGGTTGGAAAAAGGTGCATAAAACCCTTGGCACAGTACCTGGCACCGTGTCTCATAGCCATGGAGTTACTTTGTCTTGGTCACTGGTGAGCAGTGTAGATATACCATCCTCCTTATTTTAAGCAAAATTCACTGAACACCCACGACAATGTGGGGATGTGGAATAAGCCAGGTTGGGGCAGGGAGACATAATCAGATGTCCATTTTGGAAAGATCACCAGGGCAGCTAATGGGAGGGTGGATTTGATTGGGAGAGGCTGGAGGCAGAGGGACCAGTTAGGAGCCTACTGCAGTGGCCCTGGCAAGGGACAGTGAGGCCTGAACAAGGGCAGTGACAGTGCTTCCGTGGGACCCTGCATCGTATCAGTGCTGGGAGGAGAGGGAGAGAGAGACTGCCGTAGACATGCACACCACACACAGGTGACACACAAGTTTGATCACTACCAAATGTTGGTATACACAGCCTTCTAAATCAGAGTTACCTGATACCAAATGTCAAGCATATACTCCGATTGGAACAGGAGTCTAAAACAGCCTTTGTCTGCAGTGGTGCAGCCAACCTGGACCTTTTGACATCTCACCAGTTGGTTATGAAGCATCCCTTGCTCTCAGCTCTCAGAGTAACCCAGTTCAGAAAAAAATCCTGAGTAACAAATTATTTCTAGCACAGTTCAGTGTTTTTGTTTTGTTTTCTTTAACTGTCTAGACATTGCCTAAGAAAAAGCTTGGAGGAAGAAAGCATAAGATACAGGCAGCTTGTAAAGGAAGAAAGAGGCAAAAGTTTTAGCTTAGCTGTTTCCTGTGCTGATTTAGAAATCAGCTATGAATGGGAGAACTAATCAGAAAAACATTTATAATTTGTCTCTTGGAAGAGAGTAATGCAGACAGCAAGATTTCTTGCAAATGAAGTGTTGGAAAGAGATGTTCAAAGAGTCAGGAAGTGTGTATTAAGACCTATGACATGTGGGCCTCCTCTGAGCCACGCCCTGTGCTGGCCACTGGGACACTCAGCCTCTGCTGCCAGGGAGCTCACATTCCAGGTACAGGTTCCGGGTTCTCTGACCCTCTGCTGCCTGAGCAGAGCCACCATCACGTGCTAGTGCCCTAAAATATCTGGTCACTCGTCTGTTCCCCATATCAGATGATGAGTTCACATGGGGTCCACTAAATTACAGGTTGTAAGACCTTGTGTGCTCACTCTAAGCCTTAGTCTTCTCTCTGTAAAATGGGTATCATGATGAAATAGTATAATAGGAAATAATAGAAAAAAATAAATGACTAGAGCACAGTAAAGAGATCCTGCCTCCCTGAGAGACAAGGGTATCCAGGCTGGGCCAGGCTTCTGGTCCAAAGCCTGAGGGCCAAGAATGACAGGCTTTGTATCTTTCTGGACGTCCCACTGCTCACCCTCTGCACTCAGCACCCTGGTCCAGCCATCACCAGCTCTCACCTGGCCTCTGCCCACCTTCTTCCTGTTTGTTCCATATCTACTTTGGCCCCCAACTTTACACCTATCTGATCTCTAACAGAAGGCAGCGGGACCTCCTCAAAATACGAATTGAATCATGTCACCGTCCTATAGAAAACCCTTCAAATGGCTTCCTTCAGTGTTGGATCCTCCTTATCCAAAGGCCCTCAGCCCTCTCTCTCTCTCGGCTGTCTCACTCCTCCCCCTCCACTTTCCTCCTGGTGTCCTCTTCTCTTCCTATATAAACTGCTTGTGCAAGAATCCTCATCTTACATCTACTTCTGAGGAAACCCAAACAGAGGCAGAGGAAATTCAGACACCTAATGATACTGCCTTCGTGGGTTGAAAGAAACCTGGATCTCCTTTCCAGTGTAAGGGTCAGTAATTCTGCAGCAAATTGTGGCTGGATTGGGTCTGCACTCAGTCTTGAGAGGAGACAGTGCCAGGGTAACCAGTACATCCAAAAGCGGTACAAGACACAAAGGGACCAAGAAAGAAAGAAAAACATCCTGGAATTGAAATGAGAAAAGGAAAAAAGAAACAGTCCCAAGGATTAGAAAGTGTTCCTGCCCTTGTATGTGTCCCTCCCGGAGGCAAAGTCTGCCTTGGCTCGATAAATAGAAATATTCTTGGCACAAGAAGAAAACCGGGTGTGATTAGCATCTTAAGGAACCCAGGGCACTGGGATGCTGGAGTGGAGGACAAAGGCTCAGGCCAGGGAGGACAGAGAAGATGAAAGGGGAAGAGCAGGAGGGAGGGCACTGCCTGCAAATGAAACAATGAAAGAGAAACCTTGGCTAAAGAAGCCCTTTCTTCCAAATGGTTCTGTTTAGGATTTAGTAATAGAGATAGTGGGGTTTCCAGGGAGTAGAAAAGAAAGGAAGTGAAAGGGAAGGAAATGAGTGGGGAAAACAAAACAAAGCGTTCTTTACTTGTAAGAAGCCCTGGGGCATAGACGGTGGACAAGGGGAAATTTCAAAAATACCGAAACATTCCCCACATAGAAGTTGGAGAGGGTGCTTCCTGGACTGGCAGGAATTACACAGAGGAGAGGAAGTGATCCCAGGGGGTGCAGATTTTATCAAATAAGGCTTGCCTTCTGGGATCTATTGGGGTCCCAGCAGGAGATATATGGGACCTTCAAATAGGGTGACTTGAGGATAATTTAATCAAGTGATTTTTTTTTTTTAAATGAAGATACAGGGAATAGTGTGGCACCCTGAGGCTTAATGCCACACCTAGGCTCCAAAGGATCCAGTAAGAAGAGGTTCCTAGGACCCAGAGAAATAGGACCTGATCAGAGGTGTGGCCCATGGTGGCCCCAAAAAAGGGAGCTGAAGGAATAAGTACCCCCATGGCACTCCCTAGTTCATCCAGTCTTCTGCCTGTGTTTTCCAGTGGCTGAACCCAGCCAAAGCCAACGGACAAGGGAATCTGTAGACAGAGTCCAGTGGTTCTCAAAGTGTGGTCCCTGGAGCAGCAGCACCTGAGAACTTGTTAGAAATACTCATTTTGGGGTTCCAACCCCCCCAGACCTGCCAAGGCAGACATTCTGAGGGTGGCACCCAGCAATCCTGCTACCAAGTCAAAGCTCACTCTGCTCGCTGTACAACAGGCCAATAAATCAGGAGACAAGGTGTGGAGGCAAGGAATACAACTTTATTTAGAAAGCCAGCAGACCAAGAAGATGGCAGACTAGGGTCCCCCAAAAAAACATCTTAGCGGGGCCTGGATGCCAGTTTCTTTTCTAGAACAGAGACAGGGAAGTGAAGAAGTAAAGTAAAAAGGCCATTTATCTTGCAAAACATCTCCTCGCATAGCCTACCTTGGGGAAGAGATGTGTTAATTTCTTCTCTTCTGCAGCCATTCACAGGTGGGCAGGGTCAGATTGTCTCCCCGTGAGCTGGACAAGGCACTTTAGTTTAACATTCAGGCAGAGGAGCAAGGTTCCCTGAGGTGGGCCATCATGTATGAATGATGATAACAAAAGCAGCGAAAAGCAAAGCTTAAAGTCAAAGAAACAGATCCAACGTGGAGTCAAGATTGGCTCTTCCCTGTTATAGTCTCTGCTCTAAGAAGCCCACTAGGTGACACTGATGCACTCTCAGGTTCGCGAACCTCTCATCTTTTTTTCTTTTCTCTTTTTATTAAAGCAGAGTTGATTTACAATGTTATGTTAGTTTCAGGTGTACAACATAGTGATTCAATGATTTTTTTTTTAGATTATACTCCATTTAAAGTTATTATATTGATAAAATATTGGCTATATTCTCTGTGCTGTAGAATATGTCCTTGTATCTTATTTATTTTATACATACTAGTTTATACCTCTTAATCCTCTGCCCCTATCTTGCCCCTCCCCCATGCCTCTCACTGTCTTGCTCTCTATATCTGTGAGTCTCTTCCTGTTTGGTTATAATCATTTGTTTTGTTTTTTAGATTCCACAGATAAGTGATAACATACTATATTTGTCTTTCTTTGTCTGACTTATTTCACTAAGCGTGATACCTTCCAGGTCCATCCATGTTGCTGCAAATGGCACAATTTCTTTCTTTTTTTTATGGCTGAGTAATATTCCATCGTATATATGTACCACATCTTCTTTATCCATTCATCTGTCAATGGGACATTTAGGTTGCTTTCATATCTTAGCTATTGTAAATAATACTGCTATGAATATTGGGGTGCATGTATCTTTTCAAATTAGTGTTATTTTCTTTGGATATATACCCGGGAGTGGGATTGCTGAATCATCTGAAGTTCTACTTTTAGTTTTCAGAGGAACCTCCATACTGTTTTCCATAGTGGCTGCACCAATTTACATTCCCGCCAACACAAAAGGGTTCCCTTTTCTTCACATCATCACCAGCATTTGTTATTTGTGGTCTTTTTGATGATGGCCATTCTAACAGATGTGAGGTGATATCTCATTGTGGTTTTGATTTGCATTTCCCTGATGGCTAGCAATGTTGAGCATACAAACCTCTGATCTTATCCACAGAGATCAGCTCCCAGCTTAAACAGACAGATGCAGAAGGCTAAAGGGCAAACAAGAGATCCGGGACATTTTCTAAGACTTCTAACCCCCTAATTTAAGACAAGCCACTGGGCTCAGGGGTATTGGAGTAGCAGGTATGGGGTCCAGCAGACCCGGTGCTAGTCTCAGTTCTACCCTTTACCTCCTGCATGACCTTCAACAAGGTCACTTCATCTCTCTGACCCTCAGTCTCTTGTCTTTCAGTGCAAAGAGGGCAAATTAAGATGAATGAATATTGAATCTGAATCTGGTTGTATAGATTTTTCAGCTTAGATGAGACCAAGTCTAGCATCTTTGAGTTCACAGGCAAGGAGCAATGGTCCACAGATGCAGAACCCCTGCCCATGGTCACACAGAGAGTCTGTAGGACAGCCAGGACCAGAGATCCGGGCTCTTGCTGCTGGGATGCCACCAGCTCCCTACCAAGGAGTCCCTCTGCATCTCAACACACCTGTGCTCTTGGGGGAGCATGCACTGAGGGTTCCAACCTCATAGCAGATGGAAGATCAGAATGAGCTCTTCGGAGAGGCTGTTTTCACTTCCAGGGAGGAACTCGGGTTCAAAACAAACTCAGGGGCTTCTTCTCACAGCTGTTTCTCTACTGATTTCTGGGGTGACCGAGCTGGATGTCAAAATGGGTGCCTTGTTCAGTGCTCCCAACTGCCCCTTCTCCTTTGCTGTCTCTGAGGGTGGCTCCTGCCTGGGCCTTACAGAGTGATGGTACAGAAACTTTCAGCGCCCTTGTTCATCGGAGGACTTGTTCTGGCCACTGGAGCCCTCTCTGCCTGCTTGCAGGGCAGGCCGGGACTGCCAGAAAATTAAATGTCCCCGGGAGCTGCTCTCAATCCATGAATGGTGGCGGAAGGGGTATAAGTACCCCAGGTCCCTCCCCACTGCAGCAGAATAACTTAGAGGTGTATGTTCACACACTCTCCTGGAGTTCCCTAACAGGAGTAAGTAAGCCCCAACTGTCTACAGTGGTCACTTGCTTGATGACACAACCCTTATCGGATTCCTTCCTCTTTGCATCTCACTTCCCATTCCCCTTCCTGGGTTTCCCAGAATCATCTCCTAAATCAAGTCCTTGCACTCCCGTCCTTGTCTCCAGTTCTGCTTATGAAGGAATCCGGATCAGAAACCTTCCTCCCTTTCTTCAGAAAGACCCCTTCATGGGGTGTGGGCTGGACAGCCTGCTTAAGATGAACCCACAGATTCATCATATAGGCCACTGTCCCTCTAACTTATCTCAGTGCTCTGCACCTCTGTGCTTAAGTCCCGTCTATGGCTCCAAAGGTTTCATCTATTAGAGCAGCTCCTCACAGGGTCCTGCAGAAGGGAGCAGCCCAACCTCAGCCTGCAGGGAACTGGCAGCACAAGGAGGTACACAGAATGTCAGGCTGTTTCCCTGTCATACCCAAGCTACCCTCTACCTTGATAATGGCAATTCAGTCAAGATTGAATGCGCAGACCTTTAGCTTCAATGGGGTACCCGGGCAGTCTCAGCAGAATTACCTGCCTCCTCCCTCTCCACTCGTGCAAGATGATGGTTTTAACATTTCCAGTACTTCTAGGAAGTGATTTTTCAGCTCCACAATTCATTGTAATGAGTCAAATCTCTTTTCTCTGAAAAATTGCATCTTTTCTTCATCTTCTTCAGTGCCCAGAAGACAGGAAGAAAGAACATCCTGTATCCAAATGATATGCTCTCCCCAGCCCCACCTCTCTGAAATGATTCTCTCTTTAAGTGGATGTGACTTGAGAAGACTGATTTATTGGGTTACCTTTGATGATGGAGGGAGGAGGAGTTGTGGTTTGTTTTGAGGGTTAGAGCCGTGCATGGGAGGAAACTGAGTCCTCTCCTCTAGCCAGGGATGGGGAGAGGGGCACACAGTAGGATGGGACAGTGTCAGAGTCAGAACTGGCATGGGCAGGATGTGTAGGCAGTGCATCTTGGGGGTGGGGGTAGGGAAGGGTAGGGACCCCACTACTCTATAAGGAAGCTCTCAACCTTACACCTTCTAAGTTGTTAAACTTCTTGGAGCCTTGGTTTTTCTCATCCATAAGATGGGTTACTATGGGAATCAAATGGCATAGCATCCATAGGTTCTAGAACAGTGCCTAGAGCATCTTAAGCACTCCACAAAGATAAATTTCTGTTGCTTACACCCAACACAGGTGAGTCTCCAGTCTTATGGGCTTATTCCAGCAAAAACTTCTTGTCTTTCCTAAGACAAGTTGAAGAGCCAAGGCACCCCTATGCTAAATAACTGAACACCACATGGTCTGTACATTGAAACCTGAGTGTGCATCAGAATCTCCTGGAGGGCTTGCTGGGCCCCACCCCAGAGTCTCTGACTCGGTGGGTCTGGGCTGGGACTCCAGTATCTGCATTTCTAACAAGTTCCCAGATGTCATTGGTGCTATTGGCCAAGAAACTATATTTTGAAAACCACTTGTTTAGAATAATGATAAAACTGAATTTATATATTTGCACTGATTTCGTACAATACACCAGGTGCCTTCATATCTAAATGCTTTTTATCCTTGCAGCAAGTCTGCAAAGGTAGAGAGGATTTTGATGTTGTCGTTGGGTAAATGGAGGCTCGGGGAAGGTATGTCAACTGCCCTGGGTGACAGAGTTAGTGACAGACCTCAGGTCTGCCCTCAGAGCCTGCCCAACCCTTCCCGCTCTCATGCTAAAGGTAACAATTGGATGCTAGTCTTGGGTCTGCAGGTGGGATGAGGGGTCAGCTATGAGGAGGGGAAGAACTTGAGCACAGGATCCAGGTACAGTATGCTGGCCTTGTGTAGAGGAAGGAGCCTGGGTCCTGGGCCAGGTTACCTAAAATCAATTGCATGGCTAAAAGCAAAGGACCGGCCCCTTTCTGGTTCTCAGGCTTTCAGACACAACTATGAATTCATATATTGATTAGATAATTATTGAGCACTTGCTATGTGCCATACACTGCAGAGGGTTTAGTAAATGAGGTGCTCTTCCTTAAGTAGGGCATGAAAGAGAACTATGGGTTAGTCAGATCATCACAGAAATAAAACTGCTGTAAGAGCTCCGAAGACAAGTACAGGGGGCTATCAGAGTCTGGGGTGGAGAGATTATAGAAGACTTCTGAGGAAAGAAGATTGAGCTGAAGAATGAGATGTTGCCAGCTTTACAGTGTTGAGGGTGTTCCTTTACACGTGCAAAGGCCCTGTGGTCAGAGCAGACATTGTGCATTTGAACAACAGGAAGAAGGGCACGGTTATCAGAGAAATGTGTGGGGAGGGGGGACATGAGGCTGGACTGGGAAGTAGGTCCCAAACCATCAGATCATACAAGGCAGTGTGTGGGATGTGGTCATGTCAGTGATGTCCTGGAGCTGATTCATACCAGCTTGCAAGAGCTGATGGTTAAATTTTTCAGGAATCTTGTGAGCTAGTTGATGCCATGTTGGTGACTTGAAATCAGTCATGGTGGGAGTATTTATATCATAGAAATCAGATAATACAGATCAGGGCCATTTTTTCCTCCAGAGAGCTCTTTGTTAAGCTTTTGCAACCTACTGCTCGGCTTTGTCCTAAAACTACAAGGAACAGATTGATTCTAGAGGGGCAATGTTTCTGTTCCCCTTGAGTTATGTTCAGGGAGCTCTTTGGATCTCCGTGTCTTTGCAGTTGTGTCTTCCCTCTACCAGCGGCCATCGGTTCTCTCCTCCCCACAAGCCAGTGCTGACCCATCTCCCACCTCAGCTGAGAGGCGGGGGGAGCCAGGTTCCTGCATGTCCTCTTATCGCACCGTTGAGGAGTTTGTTTCTCCTCGATGTGACTTCTTCCCTCGTCTTGAATACTGAACAAGGAGTACCAGATTAGCTGTTTCTCAAGCTTGCAAAATGTAGATAGAGCATAATGAACGTTCTGGGCTGCTTGTAAATTACTTTGCATAAACTCCTTTACTTCGCCCGATGCCCTATCTTTCTCCATGTGTGTGTGTGGATAAACACAATTTTTTATCCTTCTAATTATATAAAGTTAGAAGAAGAAAGGGACACAGAATAATATTAGCATCTCCCAGAAGGAATAAATAAACCATGAGGGCAGTGCAACTCCTTGCAGTGACTTTCTGGTGGACCTGTAGCTGAATTCTGCCCTTTTCATGAATACCCACAATAGCTCTTTGCCTCTGCAGAAAGATGGATTTACATTTTGTACAAAAGGGCAAATGGGAAGCACTAAGTTTATAACCATCTCTGCCATCAGCTCACTGCCTGCCTCACATCCAGCCCACAACCACCATTTATTAAGCACCTGCTGCATACCAGGCACTGTCCTTTTTTTTTTTTTTTTAAGAGCAGTTTTAGGTTTGGAAAAATTGAGCGGAATGTCCAGAGAGCTCCTGTATACTCCCTACCTCCCATCCACGTTCAGTTCCCCCTACCTCCCATCCACGTTCAGTTCCCCTGCTATTAATATCTTGCATCAGTGTGATACATTGGTTACAATGGGTGAACCAATTTTGATCCATTATTATTAGCTGAAGTCCATAGTTTACATTCAAATCCACTCTGTGTTGTGCAGTTCTGTAGGATTTAAAAAACGTATAGTGACATGTATCCACCATTAAAGTACCATACAGAAGTTTCACTGCCCTAAAAGCCCCCTGTGCTCCACGTACTCACCCCCCACCTCCAAGTCCCTGGCAACCATGGGTCTTTTTACTGCCGCCATAGTTTGGCCTTTTCCAGAATGCCATCGAGTTGGAATCATACACTATGAAGCCTTTCAGACTGGCTTTCTTCGCTGAGCAGTAAGCATTTATGTTTCCTCCATGTCTTTTCGTGGCTTGAGAACTCATTGCTTTATATTATCGAAGAATATTCCATTATATGGATGTACCACAACTTGTGTATCCATTCCTCTATGGAAGGGCATCGTGGTTTTTGTCTAAGTTTTGGCAATTGTGAGTAAACTTGCTATGAACATTCACGTGCAGGTTTTTGTGTGGACGTGTCATTTGGATAAATACCAGGCAGCGACTGCTGGATCTTACGATAAGAGTGTGTTTAGTTTTGGAAGAAAGTGCCAAACTGTCCTCCAAATTGGCTGTACTATTGTGCTTTCCCATCAGCAGTGAGTGAGAATTCCCGTTGCTCCACATCCTCACCAGCAGTTGGTGTTGTCAGGGTTCTAAATTTTGGCCATTCTAGTAGGTACGTAGATATAACTTCTTGTTGTTTTAATTTGCAGTTCCTGATGATATATGATACTGAAGACCTTTTCATTTGCTCATCTGCCATCTGTACATCTTTTTTGGTGAGGTGTCCGTTCAGATCTTTTGCCTATTTTTTAATTGGGTGGTTTTCTTATTGTTGAGTTTTAAGAGTTCTTTGTATACTGTGGATACAAGTCCTTTATCAGATAGTCTTTTTCAAATATTTTCTCCCAATCTGTGGCTTATCTTTTCATTCTTTTAACTTCCTCACACTTTTCATGCCTGCATTTTCTCATTTAATGCTCCCAACATTCTGTGAGCTATCTGGTATTGAGCTATGTAGCGTTTTGCTAACGAAACCAAGGCTTGGAGAGATCAGTTGACTTGCTAAGTGATGGAGCTAAGATTTGAACCCATATCTGACCCATAGCTTCTGACCTCCCATCACCAGGTCTGCTCTCCTACTTGCCACAGGTTAGCCCAAGTGGGAATAAATCTTGATCATTTTATATTAAAGTACCTTTTCACGGTCTCAGAAAATAGTCTCTAATTATATGCTGTGCAGAGCCCAGAATGGTGACTTGCATCTAAGTACTTGAATAGGGCATAGAAAACCCTCTGCAATCTAACCCCTGCCTGCCTCCTCTGCCTCTTCTCCCACTGCTCATCCCCTCCCATTCCATGTTCACAAGACAAGACACTGTTTGCAGCTCGCCCAATATGCTTGCTTTTCCAGGACCTCTGCTCTCACTGTTACTGTTCCCTCTGATGGAAAGACTCTTCCTCACTGTCCACTGGTCAAGCTGTACTTTCAATTCCTCATTCACGTGTCACTTCACAAAGCCCTCTATTCCCCACTTTCTAGACCTTGAAATTCCACTTCTGTGTACAGTCTGTCTCCCCCATTATGTTGACAGACTCCCTAAGCACTTGGAAAACACTTTCCGAGTCCCTTCAACAGGCCTGTATGTAGCAGGTAGTCAGTGAATTTGTTCTTAATAAATGAATGAAGAGGTGATATTGACAGACACCATCATCTGGTGGTTAGAGGCACTCCTCATCTTTAAGCATATTTAACTAAAAGAAATGTTTGTTTCTTTTTGTTTTCTTTTTATCATATTTGCTTTCAGACTTTAAATTTCATTTTATATTAAATTCCCTTTCAACATTTTAAACCAAAATCTCTGTTTCCAGTGCTATAGACCCCAAGGGCAGGCATAACTCAATAAATAAAGGAGATTTTTGAGTCGATAAGTCATTAGTGAAACCAGTGAATGAAAACATATTGTGCATTTTTCACTTTTTTGAGGCTTACAGTTTCGGTAACCGCTGGTAATGAGGCTTAACAGTCTGAGTTCAGAGTCAGGTGCTGGGTCTTGTCTGAACCCCTGCTGGGTGGATGTCCCCCAGGATGTCCCACTGCAGGACCTGCACTTGCACAGACGCCAGTACCTGTGAAATGCTAGAGGTCCAGGGATAGCACATTGTGTGAAAAGAGCAGGGGTTCGGGGTCAGACAGTCCTGAGATAGAATCCCAGCCACTTGCAGGCTGTGTAACGTTGGAAACTTGCTTAACCTCTCTGAGCCCCAGTTTCTTCATCTGTGACATGGGAAGAATACTATATCATTATGGTATTAGTATAATAATCTTTGGAGCTATTTGGAGGCATGAATGGTTGAGATAATGTACGTAAAACCTCCGGTATCTACCATCAACTCCATAAAGATTAGTTTCAAACTCCTTGCCCACTTCACACCCCACTCCCCTACCCATCCAAAGGGATGACTTAGACTTCCCACCTATTCCCTCTGGTTGCTTCCATGGAAACTCTTCCCCATGATGAGTAAGAAACATGGCATCCAGTGTCGCTCAGTGTCTAGCGCAGTGCCTGGCACGTGCCAGGCGCTCACTTAGCAATTTTTGAATCGATTAATTAGTTAATGAATGAATGGACTTGGAGTGGTGTCCTGTCCAGCCCCGGCCTGCTTGTCCATCCTTGGTCCCATTCCTTGCCTTCTCCTGCTCTACCTTCCATCACAGCGAACTGACCCCTGCAGGTTGCATTTCTCAGCCTCTCTTGTCAACTGGCTGCTGGCTGGGTTTGGCCAATGACGTGCACTGATGGGATATTGGAAGTCAGGAGAAAGGAAGAAGCCGGGGTATTTCTCCCTCTCTGTCCCAATCATAGGTACCTTCTTGAACAGCAAGAGAGTCTCCTCCTTTTCTCCAGCTCCCACCCACTGCAGCTCCAGCCTCCACAGATGGTCCCCACCCCTGGGCTCTGGTGCCCTCACTTCCTCTCTCTGTCCTACCATCCCTGGGGAGGCAGTGCCTCCTTGTTGATGTTTATGTCTGAGTTACTTCTCCCTCTTCCCTTTGGCCTCTCAACTCTTCCATCAGCCAGGTAACCACTTCTCTGTCATTAAATCCCTCTGCTGTGTACCCTTGAAGTGCATTCTACTATCCTACTTAGACGCCTCTTGGGAATCAGGAGCATCTGAGCTCAGAGTGAAGAGAACCCCACTCTTCCAAACTCCACCATCCACTGGCTACATGGCCAGTCAGTCCTTGGGAGGCTCAGTTTCCTCATTTATAACAAAGGTTAACAGAATCCATCCTACTTCTCTCCCAGGGTCACTGTGAGAGTCCAATGAGATAATCCACTCATATACTCACCGAGTACTTAGTGAGTACCTGCCACAGGTGCGTGCAGAGGATAGAGCAGGGAAAAAAAACACATAATGTCCCTGTTCGCAGGGGTTCCAGTGAGTAGTAATAGATGGGCTTGTAAACTGCAAAGTTCTGAAAAAGGCTAATGGGGTAAGGTGACCCGACTTCCTTGATTCCCGTAAACCCTTGGGGATGCCCAGAGTTCTCCAGTCTACTCTTGGGGTACCCTAGCCCTGCCCTAGAGTAAGGTGGACTGGCCAGCGGGTGCAGTGACACGCAGTGGTACGTGCACAGTGACTGGGACGGCAAGCTGTGTCCCTCCCCCCCCCGCCAGGCCCAACCCGGGTGTTCTGTTTGCGTGTCTAATAGCATGTCGGAACTCACTTTAATTAATTATAAAGGATTAGTCTGATTCTTCTGCTGTAATAGGTTTTTTTAATTGTTTTTATTTGGTGTTATTTGAAATAAGTGCCATTGACTAAAGCCTGAAAATCTTGTTTATGCCTAGATTGTGTTTGAAATGGTATTCTCTGTAACATGATTTTTAGTTATTGATGACCTCTTTTAATATAATGATTTAGTCAGCTTCACTTGAATGATAGTGTTGATAACAATATGTGGCCGACAGCCTATTTGCAACATACTCCAAGAGGCAGAAGGAAAGTATTTGTGCACTTGTGGAAAATAGGTAAATTTGCAGGTTTTAAGCAAGCATGAAAATAGAGCATATTAATTCTGATCTCGCTTCCCGAGAAGCTTCCCAAGTGTTTTCATATGGTCTTTCCTGCATTGTCCTCTGGAGAAGGCATTTCAATCCCCATTTTAATGACAAAATCACCAAGATTTAAAGAAGTGGATGACTTTTCCCAGTAGGTAATGACAAAACCAGAATCAGAAGGGTGGGTGGGAAAAAACAGAAGAAGCATGTACGGGCCCTTTTTAAGACATAGGAATCTCCCTGAGCCTCAACTTCCTCATCTATAAATGGGAATAATAACTGAGGGTGATGCTAGAGGTTAAATGAGAGTGTGTATGTCAGTAGCATGATGCCTGGTACGTGGCGATGGATAAATGGTAGCTCTAAAGCAGGGCAGACCCCCTAGTTTTCTCCTTACCTCTGGAAGTGGATACTAGAAGACTGCCTCTGTTTTTGTTTTGTTTTGTTTTGTTTTGTTTTGTTTTGTTTTTTCCTACAACATTAAAAGAGAGAAAATAAGTGGCTACAAAAAGCTATATTCTTTAATTGTTTGAATGATATTATGTTTTCCTCTTTAATAAGATTTACTAGGGAAGCCCTGGTGGTCCAGTGGTTAAGACTTTACCTTCCAGTGCAGGGGATGCGGGTTCGATCTCTGGTCAACATCCCACATGCCTAGCAGCCAGAAAAACCAAAACATGAAACAGAAGCAATATTGTAACAAATTCAATAAAGACTTTAAAAATGGTCCACATCCAAAAATAAATAAATAAATAAGGCAGGGCAGAGCTGGCTCCTCGCCCAAAGCCCTCTTATCACCCACCCCCTTGTTTTTTGCTCTCTCTCTCTGTCTCTCTGCAGATGACCATTCTCGAGTGAGGCTGCTGGTGCTGGATGGAGACCCACACTCCGACTACATCAACGCCAACTACATTGATGTGAGACTCCCCACGGGGCTGGGCAGCCAGGTTCTGGGCTTGGCTGTGGGCAGCAGGCTCAAGATCTGTGTTCTCCCCTAGGTAGTGGCCCTCCTAGAGCAGGTCCAGAGGGTCTGGCTCCCCCTGTAACTAGTGTAACCCAAGTTGATTATCCATCTAAAGCTGCATCCATTTTCAGGCTGGCTGGAGTAGCCTGCTCTGTGGCACCCCAGGACTGCCAGTCTCATTCACTCACCCATTAATTCTTTTGTGTGTGTGTCCATTTGCCCACTCATTCATTCATTTGAAGGTACAGTCATTTATGCAACAATTTCAGAGTGCCTACTGTATGTTGGATGCTATGGGAGACATAAAGCTAAAAATGCCATGGTCTCTACCCTCTAAATCCTTAGCAGGAAGATAAGCTGTGCACATCAGCAATTCCAGGGCAAACTAGAAAGGGGTGAGTGTTATAAGTTCAGATAAAATGCTACAGGGATTCAGAGGTGGCGGGGGGAAGGTCACTCTTCCACCAGGAATGCGAAGCGTGATGTGGACGAAAGCTTCAAGCGCAGGTAGAATTTAAAATCAAAAAGGGGGAAGGTGGGCCTCTGGCCAAAGAACAGCACAAGCCGAGATGTAGCAGAGGGTATGTAGCAGCTCAGTTTAAGGGGAGCAGAGACTGTATGGTGGGAAGAGTGGAAAATAAGGTTGGAGCTAGATCACTGATGGTTTGTGATCAAACGTAGGAAGTCAGACTCTATTGTGTAGGCAAGAGAAAGCTATGTGGAAAGTTTTTGATCAAGGAGGTGACCAGTTCAGAGCTGAGCTTCGGGATGATTTCTCTATCACTCAGGGTAAGATAGATGAGAGGGAGGAGGGTCTGGGATTACCCCCAGTTAGGAAAGGATGTGCTTCAGTGCTCCAGAGAATACAGAGGAAGGAAGTAAACACAACAGGAGCCAAGATGGGTGTGCATGGAAATGAGAGAGTTTGTAAAAGGGAAGCACAGTCGCTGGGTCCAGAGAGACATCCCAGCATGACCGATGCAAGCCAGGCTTCTCAGGACCTCAGCTAGGAGCCCAAGAACCTTGTCGAAAGGCTCAGAGATCCACCTTGGTGCCTCTGACGCCCAGGTGTTTTTATAGACAAGCTATAAGGCACTGTGGCATGCTTTTGAATTCCACAGAATCTAGGCTGAGCCAGAGGATTCATTGATTCAACAACTGTATATTGAGCCTTGTGTTAGGCATTTGCCTGTTTGCCCTCAGATCTATTCCTTGTCCTTCCCTGTTCTAATTTGCATTGCTGGGGGTGTGTGTGTGTGTGTCTGTGTGTGTGTGTCTGTGTGGTGCAGGGAAGAGAGCAAGCTGTCCCCTTTAAGGAAGGTGCGATGGGAGACTGGAAGGTGATGGGAAGGGAGAGGCCATCGTATTTCTCCGCCTCTCTTGGTTCCTGGGATGGCAGCTCCAGCAGTGGTTGCATCCCATCAGTGGCTCCAGCTTCCCTCAAGCAGGACCACCAGAGTGGTTCAGCCTTGACAAGGTGGCCCCCTCTCCTGGGCTCTGGCAGCTTCTCTGTCTCCCACTATCTACTCCTTCTAGAGGTGATCACAGCCTCTTGTTATTGCTGATCTCTGGGGGGCCCCACCATTCCTTGTTTTGCATCTCAGCTCCTCCATCACCTGTATTACCAACTCCCTGTACTGAATTCCCTCTGTCTGAAATACCTGGAGTGGTTCCTAGTTCCCTGCCTGGACTCTGGCTAACAAAGGGCCTATGTGTGGTCAGGAACTGAGTCTGGAACTTCGGTAGAGGTCAAGATAGACACAGTCTGTCTCTGTCACCAGGGCCCTTTCAGGAAAGTTCACAAGGAGACGGCCAGTTCTGAGCAGCCTGTCTCCAGTCTGGAGAAAGCACTCAGCATTCACCCATCACGCCTTCAGCTTTTCCCTCGTGCACCTAGTATTCATTTCTCAGACACAGCAAATCCTCCCCAGTGTGCCAGAAACACAGACCTTAAAAGAGAGTCAAGTCTGGTGAGGAAATCAGATAAGAAAACAGACCCTCGACAAGCAGGGACTGTGGGAACATAAAGGAACATCAAAGCCTCAAGGTGGGAGTGAGGTGGTCAGTGAAGCCTTCCTGGAGGAGGTGACACGGTGCTGCCTTAGCCAATGGGTGAGAGTCAGCCAGGCAAGTAGGACCGATGGTAGTCTAAGAATTACTGATCAGCTCTAGTGTACCAACATCGCCTTAACTAAGTACCACAACTCACAAAGTAAATGCCATTGCTACCCATTTCTAGATGAGTGAACTGGAGCTCTCAAGGTTATGAAACGTCTCCAGGATGTGAAGGAGGGGGCAGCAGGAGTCTGAGTCAGCAGTGCCTCCCCCACCATGCCCTGCTGGCTTTAATAAGGACAGTCATGCAGTGACAACAGCCCATGGCTCTAAATGAGTCACTCTTGAGCCCTGGGAGGGGTGGCTTTAAATGAATCTGTTTATGGAGACCTCCCAAGAGTCCTGCAGGGTAGCTAACCACCCCCCATTTTCCAGATAGGGAAGCTGAGGTTTAAGGAGGTTGCAAAGCTTGGGCATGGGCATCTGGTCAGTGGCAGAATCGGCTAGAAACCAGACCTGAATGAGTCCCAGGCCAGGGCTCTTCCTCCTGCCCCTCTTCACCCACCCCCAGACACTACCTTGCATGCAGCGCAGAGTGGGGCCTCGTTTGGCACGTGCTGAGCCAGACTGAGTTGGTTCCTTCCATTTCTCCTTGACCTTGGCTATGGCTGAGTGGAGGTGGCAGCCCTGACGGCCACGCCCACGAAGGGTCTGCTGGCCCAGGTTGCCATCTCTGGCGTACATTGCCTGAGTGCTCATCTCCGGCACTTTGGACTGTCTCTCCACTTCCCTGGATAGACAGTCCAAAGTTGAGTGAGGACCTGACTGCCGTCAGAGCCAGGATGCACTTTGGTATCGTATAGGCAGCAGAGGAAATTGCAGGTGAATCTCTGCAGCATCAATACTAATAACCACACGCATTTCCACCAGGTTTGTATCATCACAGTGCATTCTGCAGGTCTCTCAGGATAAGAGACCAGGGGTGGAGGTTAAGGACCTTGCTCAGGGTCACACAGCTGGAATCCAGTTCTCTGCCTACCTTCTCCTTCTCTCTCTAGGAAGTAGATTGTGCAGACAGGCCAAACAGCCTCTGCTAGATGCTGTCGTAGTAAGTGATACTGGACTCTGTGCTGGGTCCCCGTGGTTAGTCAAGGGCTCACAAGACTAAAATCATGACACGAATTCAGTCCTTGTGGGCCCCATGGAATTCAGGCCTTTCTGCTAGCTTTATGATCTTAGGTAAATGGTTTACCCTTTCTGATATCTGTAAAATGGGAAAATGCCAAACCCCAAGGATGTGACAACTGATGGGAGGCATCTATCTGTCAGGGTCCCATCGGGAAACTGAGGGTCACCCCCGGGGAAGTTAATAAGAGTAGAAACAGGATTAAGGGAAACTAAAGGGAGGAGCAAAGGAGTGGGAGTTCAATATCCCCAGGCGGGAACCAGCGGGGAGCTCCAGGCCCAGAGCAGAGGGTAGCTGTAAGGAGGGGGCTGCCGGATAGGAGCTGTAGCCTTTGATGGAGAGTCAAGGCCAAGCCATGGTGACCTGGCAGGGAGAGACCTGAAAGAACACACACCCCAGCCTCCCCATGGCCTCTGAGCTCCCACTTCTGCTCGGCATTGACCAGACCCAACTAGCAGCCGGAGGGCATGGAAGCCCCCGATGTAGTCCACACAGGTCAGCCCCCCAGGGCACGAGCAGAGCGTGGCAGGGAATAGAGAGTCAACGGAGGGACAGAGGAGACACCAAGCACAAGCACCTTCTAGCACAGTGTTATTAGCAGTACGGGGTGGAGGGGAGAGGAGTCACATCCATTGTGCCCCACTATACGCTCCAGCAAAGTCAAAGTTCCCAGCGTCTCTATGGGGATTCCCGGCAGGACACACCCTAGGGAGCTGTCCAGGGCTCACCTCTTGGCCCTGGTTTCCAGCCAGCCAAAATCCTCCCGGCACTCCAGAGGGCTAACTGCCCACGCTAGCATCATTTATCCACAATTATCCATTAAAACGACTCCATTTGGATAATGAGCTGGATGGGGCCAGCCCTGTCTCGGCCTCCAGAGGCTGTGGTTCTGCTGCCGTCTGAACCATCCCGCTGGCAGGTTTGTTTGCACACCCGAGAATGTATTGGCCACTTGAATCCGTTATAAATTACCAGTCTGGAAATAAATATCGTATCTGGGTCCCCAGTAAGTAACAGATGCATGAGTGCAGAGTGAGATAAATGCGTTTTGGATGCAAACCTCTTTCCCATTGCTCACAGACAGATGGAGGCAGGCCCAGTACCGGTTTGCAGTCGATGTGCGTACTGTGTAGGTGGGACCTAAATGAACTCAAAGTTCTTTTAAGGTTAGGAAGTTTTCAGGACCAGCTCTTGGCAGATCCCTAGAGGAGTCCCATTTGAGCAGTACGTTTCCTTTCATCTCCATTGCTTAAGAGTCTGGTGGTTAGAATGTTTTCTCTTGGGGGCTCTGTGGGTTCCTGGAGGCCAGAGAGGGTCTCTTGACTCTGATGCCACGTGTGGACAGGCAGGCAGCAATGCACACGTTCATTCCATATGCATTTATCAAGGCTGACAGCCTAGGCAGACTTCTCCATGCTGGGGACACAGCCATGAGCAAACCGGTTACAGCCCTGCGCTGCTGGAGCTCTCGTTCAACTGGGAAAACAGATGATAAGCATATAAATAAACAAAGACTTTGGTGGTAAGTGCCCTGAAGAAAAGTAAACTAGAGAAAGCAAAAAAAAAAAAAAAAAAAAGAAGAAGAAGAAGAAGAAGGGGGGGTGGTGTGGAGCGGAGGGAAGGGCTGTCTGTGGAGGTGACTGCTGTCCCAGCAGAAGCCTGGAAGGAAGGGGGAGCAGACCATCTGGTTACGTTGGGACAGACACAGCAGGCACGGGGAAGGGCCGGTGCTAAGACCTGTTGATGGAAACATGATGGATGCTTCTGAAGAAGAGCCAGACAGCCAGGGAGCCATGGGGAGGAGGGTAGGAAAACTGAGAATATTGAGGATGGAATGAAATGGGAATAACAGGGATGTCGAGATGCCCAAACTAGGCTCAAGAGGCCAGTTCAGCTGCGGTGACCTCAGAGAACACGTCTGTGGGCTCCTTGGCTGAGTCCACTCCCCATCGGAGCTCCCCAGAGCCCCACAGCTTCCCCTTGGTGGCCCTCATCCCAGTTTGTTGATGTATACAAACTGTTCAGAATCTGAGCCCACATCCATCAGGTCCACTTTTGTATTTCCAGTGCCTTGTACAGAGTAATAGATGCTCAAGTAATACCTGTTGATTGAACATTGAAGGACTCAGTAAGCAAACGAATGAGCAAAATAGTGAACCCAACTCATCTAATCCCACCATTGAAGTGTGAATTTCTTGCTCAGAATTTCATTCCATTGACGTTGAAGTATGTTAGAATCTTCCAAATCCCATGCATTTTGTCCTTTGCCTTTTGTCTGCCAATCAGGGCATTAAGGGAGTGCCCCAACCTCACCTCAAAGATGTATTCATGCATGTATGCCACCAACCAGCCTCTGCTGAAAACTGCACCCAGCTCTGAGTGGCCTGTCCCATGGCCCAAAAGGAGAAAGTATTTTAAAAAATTCAACATATATTATAAGGGTGTTAATTGGGCATCTACCAAGCCCTGCAGAACTGCTCAAGAGGAAAGAGGGCTCCTTTGAAGTACAGTGTGGGAAGCTGGGGCATAGGGTACATGGCCCCGGAGAGGGACAACTGGAAATGAGGCTGGAGATGAGGATGGAGAGAGGTGATTAGCGCCAAGCTAAGACCTTTGGACGTTGTTGTACAGGCAGTGGGGAGCCACTGCAGGCTTATGAGTGGGGAAATAACATAATCAGATGTGCACTGGGGAGTTCACTCTGGCAGGAAGCAGATGGGCTATGGGACCAGACCGGAGGCAGGGAGGCCAGCATGAGGCTAGTGCCTTGGCCCAGATTAGGGAGGACAAGGGCTGTAAGAAGGATGATGATGGGGATGACAGAAGAGAATGGACCTGAGAGACTGCATCTTTCCACAGTTTAGGGTATTAATTTCTATTCCCAAGCCCACTCAGGAAAACTCTCGGAGTCTGTTCTTCCTGTGAGCCCGGGAAGCACTGTCCATCTTGACTCAAAGGAACAGAGAGCTCTTTGTGCCTCTCATCTTCCTTCCTACCTCTCGTGGCTCAGAGAAGGGCTAGTTACTGCATTTGTAGGCAGAGCAGGTGAGCAGAGGGGAGGGAAGGGCATCCCATCTCAGGATCTCCCTCATGGCCAGAATAGACTTTTAATCATGGTAGTCACTCAATAAATGCTTTCCAGATACACACAATAAAATAATAATAACAGCAAAGACATATATGTTAAAGTCTAGACTAGGGCCCGGTACATAGTAACTGTCACATATTAACTCACTTAATCCTAACAGCAAGGCTATAATATGAATACTGTTATCCTCATTTAACAGCAAAAATTAATTGAGGCACAAGGAGGTTAAGTAACCTGCCCCAGACCACACAGCCTGTAAGGGACAGAGCCAGGATTCATACCCAGGCAGTTAAGTCCTGAGTCCATGCACAAAACTACCATGCTAAGCTTTCTTTCTCTTTTTTTATTTTATTTTATTGAAGTATAGTTGGTTTACAATGCTGTGTTAATTTCTGCTGAACAGCACAGTGATTCAGTTATACATATATATACTTTCTTTTCCATATTCTTTTCCATTATTCAGTATCGCAGGATATTGAATATAGTTCCCTGTGCTATACAGTAGGACCTTATTGTTTATCCATTCTGCATATAATAGTTTGCAGCTGCTAATCCCAAACTCCAAGTCCATCTCTCTCCCACCCCATCCTTGGCAACCACAAGTCTGTTCTTTATGTATGTGAATCTGTTTCTGTTTCATAGATATGTTCAATTGTGTCATATTTTAGGTTCCATATATAAGTGATATCATATAATATTTGTCTGTCTCTTTCTGACGTACTTCACTTAGTAGGATAATCTCTAGGTCCACCTATGTTGCTGTAAATGGCATTATTTCATTCTTTTTATGGCTGAGTAGTATTCCATTGTGTATATGTACCATATCTTCTTTATCCATTCCTCTGTCAATGGACATTTAGGTTGTTTCCATGTCTTGGCTATTGTGAACAGTGCTGCTATGAGCAGAGGGGTACATGTTTCTCTTTGAATTATAGTTTCGTCTGGATATTTGCCCAGGAGTGGGGTTGCTGGATCATATGGCAACTCTATTTTTAGTTTTTTGAGGAACCTCCATACTGTTTTCCATACTGGCTGCACCAATTTACATTCCCACCAACATTGTAGGACAGTTTCCTTTTCTCTACACCCTCTCCAGCATTTGTGATTTATGCACTTTTTAATGATGGCCATTCTGAGTGGCGTGAGGTGGTACCTCATTGTAGTTCTGATGTGCATTTCTCTAATTATTATATGCTGCCTTTCTAGTTGGTCTCTCCACAGCTTGTTTATTGGCCATTTGCTCCGAGTTTCACACTGTGCTAGGCTCCATGGGAAATTTTTTAAAACTTAGGAGGCAGTGTTTGTCCTCAAGAAGCTGACAACCTTACTAAGAAGATAGGACCACTCAAAGAATTTAGGTGGAACTATGGATTCCTGATGGTTAATCCAACAGTTCTAGCCATGACACTGGCCTTGGGTTGGTACTGGCGGTCAACCCAGGCATTACTAGAGTAGGTCAGGTAATTACAAAGTACCTACTAAATATTTATGGAGCAAGTAGCAGACTGAGGTACAGAGATGCACAGGGGACTCAGAAAGAAATCTTTGAATCAGAAAGTGGATCCAGAACTTCTGAGATACCATGTCTATTTCTCCATGAGCCATTCAGAGGACTATTCTGATTGATTTCCTGAGGAAGAGGATCTGAGGCAGCTTATTTGCCTCGACAGAACAGGAAGACTCATCAGCAACGTTTATGACAAAAAATAAGTGTTCATCAGACTTTAGGGTTTGTTTTCTCCTGAGATCGTTAACTATAAAAGAAAGTGAAATTTCAGGACTTTCCACCAACCTCTCTACCTCTCCATAACTGGCAACTATATTTTTTAAATTTATCCACTCATTCATTTATTTACTCATTTAGCCATTCAATAAATACTAATTATGTTCAATGTTATGTACTAAATGCATCTCTGTCTCCAAAACTTGAACTTCCACCCAAGGTGATATACTTCCTCTCTGTAACAAGAAACGGCACCTTCCATGTAGGCCATGCCCAGACAAAAGAGAAGGTCGTCCTCAACTTTTCTCCAACCATTAGGATTACGGGGCACCAGCGTGACCCCACATCAGAGCCCTGCAGGGCCTATTGAAGACTCAGAAACGTACAGGGAAATCAGAAACTGATCTGTGAATCTGAAAGTGGTTTTATTAGTCTCTAGGTCACACCTACCTGGGGTCCTCCCCGATGAAAGGGACTTCAGTTCCAAGCCCAGCCAAGTCACACAGAGAGGGAGTGGGGCATCTTTTTCCAATTGTTACTAATGCAAGGAGCCAGACAAGGGTGACTGTTTTCTTCTCTCACTTCCCTGCGGGCCCTGGCACAGTGTCCTGCATATAATCATGGCTCAGGAAAGAGTTGGTGGTGGTTGACGTCCTACAGAAACCTGAGCAGTCCTTCTCTGCCTCTTTCTGGGTGTACAGCCATACCTGATACCCATCTGATGTTTGCTCCCAGTCCACGGCTCCAAGACAAGCCTATACGGGCCCCTCACAAAGAACCATAATAATAGCTAACGTTTAGTGATGGACTGAGCATTTTGCGTGTGTTATTTAATCATTGCCACTTCTCTGGGAAATGTCTAATGCTAGTCTCATTTTGTTTATGAGGAAATCAAGCCTTGGAAAGGATAATTATTAGTATCATGCTCTTGGAAAGCTTCACTGTGCTTTTCTCTTATTATCCAGGGGTACCATCGACCTCGGCACTACATCGCTACTCAAGGTAAGTGCCCTCCTTTTCCTCTAAAGAACCCTTGCCTTACACTGGAGGAGAGGATTGGGCTTCTACCAGCCAAGAAGTCACATAAGAGCAGGGCTGGAGAGCCTCCAGAGGTCTCGAGAGTGTTCATTTGTTTGTTTGGGAAGGAAGGAGGTGACACGTTCAGCTATGGGGGGGAGGGACATGAGGGAGAGATGAAGGAGGTGTCACTGGGAAATGGTCAAGAGAGATGGGCCCTGGACCAGAAGCATCGGCCTCAGGCTCGTGCCATCAATATCCAGCATCCGGAGCTGGAGCTGTTGGTGCCTTATCTCCTCGATGGGTGTGCAGCCAGGAGAGAGGGGCAGCAGGCGCTCCTAGAAAGCAGCTTACCGGGATGTTATTGGGGGACTTAAAATGACTATACCTCTCAGACTGTTCTGGGAGGAAATCCTCTGGATAATCATATATGTGGACAGTGACATATATAAAGATACCCTTCACAGTGTTATCTACTGGGAAAAAAAGTGAAAAATCTTAAATGCCCAACAGTTGGTAGATTGGTTCAAGTGTGATACTTCCATGTTATGGAAAATTATGCAGCTATGAAAAATTTCATGGTAAGAATTTTTAAGGGGATTGGAAAATACTTATAATAGATATAATGCTTATTATAGCAAATACATACATATACACATATATATTTATACAGAAAAATGGCATTCAACGTTTTGTATCAGATACACTTATAGCCTTTGTAATTTTAAAAATGATGAAGGACCAGGACATTGAAAGAGATATTTCCAAGGAAATTACTTTGGACTCTCAGATCCTATCTCCCATGTCTTGTCTATTCTTTTCCTCCTTTCTGTCCGGGCTCCAGTCGAATGCATTTGTCAAGCTCAAAATCGGGTGTCTTGTTTGTGTTCTCAGCATCTGACTCCTGGCAACTGCTCTGCCCTCCCACCCCACCCCCACCCCAATTTCCTTCCCGTCTCTCACTGAGGTTCTGGAGCCCAATTTTTGAAAACGCCCTTAAGCTGTGTTTAACCCCTAATGCAAGGTGATAGGTCGGTGGGAAAGTGGGGCTGGTGCAAAGGGTCTGAGCAGGAGGACGATGAAGAGGAGAAGCTGCGGGCATTTCCAGGGACACTGCAGAGCCTGCCAGCTGGAGCGTGGCCTTTCCCGCGCAAGCTCTGCCCACACACGCCTCAGGCCCCGGTCTCTGCTGCTTGGGTGTCCCGACGGGAATCGCGGCCCTCACTCTTGCTCACCCATCTGGGGCTTTCACTGACCAGCCGGGAGGGACAAGCGTCTTGTCTGCTTCCTTGCAGTTGCAGTCTCTGACCCTGTCACCTTCTCTGTTGGCAGGTCCCATGCAGGAGACCGTGAAGGACTTTTGGAGAATGATCTGGCAGGAGAACTCGGCCAGCATCGTCATGGTCACAAACCTCGTGGAAGTGGGCAGGGTAAGCCCTTCCCGCGGGTCCCTGGAGAGGGGATGCTGGCTGCTGTTCCACTCCCCAGCATCTCTCGTTCCAAGTGCCTCCCGTTCCACATTTGACCCTCACGGCACCCTACGAGGGAGAAATCGTCCCTCCTGTTCACGCTCGAGGAATGTCTTTTCCCTTCAAACCCCCCTCACCCCTCTCTCCACCCTCACTCTCTGCTGATGACGTCATCTCATAGACTTTGAGGAAATTACAGCCATCAGACGTGAACTTTCATCTTCACACTGCAAAGCTGCATTCTACTTGTATCTACAACCATCTTCTCATCCTTCCCCTCTATTACCAGGCTGAACCATAAGACATGGCTGTTTTTGTTGACCCCAAGGGGTAGAATATCGGCTGTTTCTTACGGCGCAGTCTAATATGATAGAAGAAGTGACTCTTGCCCTTTCAAAGGCAATCCTAGTGCCTTGAATCACAGATTGATTCTGCTCAAGAATTTCTCATTCTCCCCCTCTCACTTGGAAAGTAATTCTCTTTCGCATTGCTAGATTATTTCCCTCAGCATACAGACATCCTGAGTACCTTTTCCCTTAAACGTATAAAGCAGGCAAACAAAACCGCTTCTCTTGTCCCTGCTTTTCTGCCAACCTCTGAAGACTCACACCCAGGCTCTGCTTCTTCACCCCCGTTCTCTTCCACCCCCTGCATCATAGCTGCTCCCTCCATCCCACCCACAGTAACGTGCCAGTATCCCCAGCATCCTTCACGTTGACAAATCCCACAGCCATTTCTCTCTTCTCATCGTCCTCAACCTCCCAGCAGCATCTGACCCTCTGTTCCTCGAAACCTTGATATTCTTCAGGGTTCAGACCTTGGTCTCTCATTCTGCTCTGTCTCGACTCTCTCCTGTGTGGTCCTTAGCGACTCCCAGGGCTTAGAAACGGGACTGCTCTTCCCAGCTTTGCTTTCACCTACCTGGTAAACTGTGGCATGTGGGTGGTGGGCTGCTGGGTGTAAAGGCAGGATGCACAGACACTAGAATCAAGAGGGCCTCTCTACGTATCACATGCGCTCACTAAAGAGTGGGCAGGTAAGTTGTGGTTTGGGCAAGAACCAGATAATGCATTAAAATAAAGAGTCCTGGCCTCCAAGATAATGGGAAGGGGGAGAATCTGGGCTGTCAGTCATAATTCAGCAGTGTCCATAATTTGGACATCTTGTGGCCTAATAGGAATTTAGGGCCAGAGGAGACTTTGTCCTTGAGCCCACTCTCACTTGGTCCATTCCCCAGTTTTACAGATGAGGAAACAGACCCAAAGGGGTGGAATGACTGCCCTGAAGGCACCTGGCCACCACGTCTGACTCCTGACTCATTCTAGTGGCCATGGTCCCTCTACTCAAGACTGTGCCCCAGAGACTCAGGCCCAGGGAGCAGCCACTGTGGACAAAACGTCCAGCCCAGGATTTAAGAATTCAGAGGCACATTCCAGGCTGTTCAATAACATATCCCCCATCGGAGGCAGATTCCCTCAATTGTGAATCTAATTTTGATCAGGAGAGAGGACAGGAGAACAACGTCTTCGTGAAACTCATGCTAGGAGCCAAGCTCTGTGCCAGACACTGGTTGTGCTTTACCTCCCTTCATCTCACAACCATTGTGCGCGGCGATGTTCCTGGTAATGATTCAGGTGGCCTGGCCTTGCCTCCTGGCGCCATCCCTTACTGACAGTTGACCTTGGGCGATTTTCTTAGCCTCCCTGTACTTCTGATTCCTCATCTGTAAAGTGGGACTCATAATAATATCTACTTCATCAGATTGTGGTGATAAGTAATGAAAGTAATCCATGTAAAGTACCCGTAGAACACTTAGGAAGCAGAGCCAGGCAGTGGAAGCAGTGAGTGAGTGTTAGCTATCATTATTCATAGGAAGCTGAGGCTCAGAGAGGTTTCAGTACTTTCTGGAAGCTGCAGAGCTACAGCGTGTTAGAACGAACCAGTGCATCCATTTGCCTCCAAACCCTGTCGCCCTCAACCAGCATTTCCCTAAGTGGATTCCGTGGGATGCTAGTCTGCAGGATGCTTAGTGAGCAGAGGGTTCCATGGTTAAATCGTTTGGGAAATGCTGTGTACTCTTTGCCCCTTTCGGAGAGCCAGAAAGCACATTAGCGTTAGCGCGTTGAATGAGCTGAGCAGTCCTATAGCAAAGTGGCCGATTTAACTTTGTTTAATCCAGCATTTCCCAAACTCATTTGACCACAAAACCTTTTTTTGTTTGTTTTTGTTTCTCGTTTTTGACCTAACACCTGTCAGCACCCAGCGGGACACACTGTGGGAAATGCCACTGTAGGCCGCGCGGCGTCCCCCGGAATGGTAATACTTTTGTTCTTTTACGTCGTGTGACTCAGAGCCAGGTGTGGGAGTGGCTTGCTCACCGCGTCTGTACCCACCCCCGGGGGCAGAGAGCAGTTTGCAAAAGTCTTCCTTGTGCGCCCAGCACCTTCCTTCCTTTTCCCAACAGCAAGCCTTTCTCCTTCCAGCCCCCTTGTAATGTTAGTGTCCCTCTCCCGGCCACATCTGCTTCCCCTCCTCACTATTCGCTCCTTTTATTCTCATCTCTGCTCTGCTGATACGACTCAGCTGCCCCAGCCTAGCGCAGAAAGAGGACTCAGCCAAAGGTAGAAAACTGGCCACGTGACCTTGGACAAGTCACCAGACCTCCCGACTTGAGTAGGATGATCATCTGTACAATGAGGAGAACACCACCTGCCTCTCTCACCCAGATCCAGTTGATCGCTTAGTGCGGTAATGGATTTGGAAAGTACCAGGAGCTCTGCCAAAGGAGGAACCACCATTACCCCCCACGGCTCCGGTTCCCCCGGGAGTGAGCCAGTCCCTGTGTATTTTGCCCCTCCCTGGCCAGCTGGGAACCCTTTGACTGAGAGCCCACCGAGGTCGCCCTTGAGTTTATTTGGACGGGAAGCCAGATGAGACGGCCATGCACGCTCAGCCACCCGCTCACTCGTACTGTCCCTGTCCTTTCCCGCAGGTGAAGTGTGTGCGATACTGGCCGGACGACACGGAGGTGTACGGAGACATTAAAGTCACACTGATCGAAACAGAGCCCCTGGCCGAGTATGTCATCCGCACCTTCACAGTCCAGAAGGTAAGCTTCCCTGCGGCTATGTGCAGCCTGCTCGCCAGGCAAGCCGGCTTGTTTGTTCATTCAGGACACGCGGCCGACCAAGGGGCTGCTCTGTACCCACCCTGTGCAGGGCACCAGGGATAGATCAGCAGTCAGCTCAGGTGTGGATCCTTATCCAAGGGACCCCACCTCCAGCAGGAGGGACAAATAGAATTCACCGGAGAGACAGAATAATGATATATGGTGATAAAAGCCATAGAGGAAACGTGCTGGGAGGGAGAAAGAAATCCATGGGTGGATGTGGTAATCAGAGAGGGCTTCCCGGAGGAAGAGGCATTTAAGCACACAATGAAGAATAAGAAAGAGCCAGCCAAGGGAAGAGCAGAAGGAATATGATCCCAGGAAGGGGAAAAGAAACGTGCAGAGTCTAGAGGGGAAAGAAGATCTTGACATGTTCTAGGCCTATGGTTCTCAACTAGAGGTGACTGTGTCCCACAGGGACATTTACCAGTGTCTGGAGACATATTAATTGTCAAATCCACAGTTGCCATTTTCTAAAAGCAACAGTATTAATGAACCAAGTGGCCACAGGCCTGAGGATGCAAAAGCACTGGAGACTTCAATGCTTTGAGAATTGTGCCCTTAGGGGTTGACAAGTCCTCATGAGGGCCAAAGCAGACACGTGCATGGGGCCTTTCCTGCATGCACCATGCTGGCAGGACACACTGTTTGCTCCCAACAGTGCCCCCTCCAACCCCCGAGCTCCTAAAGCCCTGTATCTGCAGACTCAGGTGAAGAGCCAGGCAGGCAGGCAGGCAGGGCGCCCTCAGCAACAAGGAGGAAAACAGCAGGTACATTGCTGTGGTCTTAGGCTGGGTTCCTTAGAAGCAGAGCCTGAAGCAAGGATTCCCATCCACATGGCATAGCAAGGGAGTGCTCTCAGAGAAACTTATAAGACAGGGAGGGAAGCTGGAGAGGAAAGAGGAAGGGACAGGGCAAGTTCAGAGTCTCTGACAAAGTCTAGCTTAGGCCTGACCCACAGGGGCCTCTGGAGCATAAACACACTGTGGAGGTGCCCCCTTGCTTTCCTCAGTCCACTGACTGTGGACCAGCCACTGCAGGGTAACCTCCAGGGTGAGCCAGCTCCCACTGGCTGAGGGCACTTTTCCCATTGGCTGAGTCACTAGCAGCCAGCACTCCTTCAGCTGAGGCCTGGAACACAGCACCACGAACACCAGTCTCAGCTACCACACTTGCTGTTGGTTTTGGGAATGAGCTGGGTGACTGGGGATCCCAGGCTCTGAGCCAAGGGAGGCCTTGGAGAACAGCAGCCCACCCAGTGTGTTGAGGAGTCATAGTCCTTCCTTAGCTTGTCTTTTTATTTTTCTTTCAAACAATCACCAGGGAAGCTATTACCCATAGGAAGACACCCTTCAAAGTCTGCATGGGCCTCAGAGGATTAACTCAATTCAGCCAGCTTCTCCACAGTGCACAGTACCGAGACAGGTGCTCTGCAAACAATGCCCGAGTTACTAGCCCAGAATTGGTTCCTGAGCTGGGGACCCAGAAATAATAAACAGGAAGTGTTGTCTGCCCTTGAAGAGAAGACAGTCCCACCAGGGAGCAAGTCCCCTTGATAAACAGTTGCAGTGCAGGTGGAGTGGGCTCGAATGAGGGCTTCCAGGGTCGGCACTGATTTGGAGGATGAGGTGAAAACTTCTGAGTATTCTCGAAGCCATTTTCTTCTCTACTTCAGTTCTTCTGTCAGTGCTTTAACTCCAGCCTTTGTTCACTCCCGCCCGGAGTCTGCAGCTGCCTCCTGACGGGGCTTCTGCCTCTAGTCTTGCCCCCATCTTAGTTTAGGTTTCTGGGAAGCAGAGCCTGAGGCAGGGATTTGGGTGCCCTTGGTGATGTGTTGAGGAAGAAGCCAGGCAAGAAGGGAGGTGAGCGAGGCAGGACAGGGTGGGGAAGGAACTGTGTGAGGATGTGGCCTGGTCCTGCGGGGACATCTGGGACTTGAGTCACACCACAGACTTGGACCCATCTTGAGGCGAAAGACCCCTTTGGCACATCCACGAGGGTAACCCATCATCCCGGTTTGCCCAGGACCACCTTGGCTTTAGCACGCAAAATCCCATGTCCCGGGAAACCTCTCAGTCCTGGACAAACTGACAAAGTTGGTTGGTTGCTGAATGCCAGCTGCCCATCCCCCACTCCCAAGGGAGGCGGGTCCTGTTCAGCTGAGAGCAACTCTCTGAAGGAGGGGTAACTGTGAGCTGTCCACAGTCAAGGTCAGGGTAGCTGGGGATGGGTGCACTGGCCCAGGAAAGGGGATCTGGCATCCTCTACACAGCCTCCCAACACAGCCCCCCAGATCCACCCTCCATGTAGCAGCTGGTGTGAGCCTCCCAAAATGCCCATCTGGTGATGCACTTCTCCTTCTGTGCAACCATCTGGGAAGCCTCACTATAGCTCCCTGGTGCCTCTGGGATAAAGTCCAAAGGCCTTAAAGTGGGATATAAAGCCTTCCAGGATCCAGCACCCACCCAGCCTCCCACCCCCAGTCCCCCTGTCCCTCATCACCTGTCTTCCACTCTCCTCTGGAATTGCCCTGGACCATTTGTGGTTCTGTTCACATACTATGCTGAGTCCTGTCCCCAGGCCTTGGCCTGATCTGAAGCTCTGCCTAGGAATCCCTCCCTCCTTCCACTGGGTAATACTCAGGCCTCAGTGTAGCCTAACAATTAGGAGGGCAGACTGTGGAGCCAGACAGCCAGGCTTTAGATTGTAACCTGACAACTTACCAGTTGTGTGACCTTGGGCATGTTCCTTAACCTTGCTTAGCCTCACTTTCCTCACCCCTAAAATAGAGATGACGATACGAGGATTGATATGAGGATTAAATGAATTAATACATGGAAGTAGAAGAGTGACGGGCACATAGTCAATGCTTAATGCACGTTAGCTATTATTTTTGCTATTAATATGTTTCAAGACTCAGGTCTGGCATCCCCTCCTTCAGGAAGGCTTCTCTGACTTTTTCTTTCCCTAATGGGGTCAGCTGACATTCCTTCATGCACTTTAATGGAACTGACCTGCCTCTCCCACTAGACCATGAGCTGTTCCAGGGACAGGGACTATGGGCTTTATTTCAGCCTTCCTAGTGCCTAACGCAAGGCTGGGCACAGAGAGCCCTCGGTGAATAGTCTTTAACTGAAAAAATGAACAATCAAACACTCTTCCTATTCAGTGCCTCTAATATCTGCAGGAGATTGCTAAGTAGAGAAAGGTGGGTAGGGGCACCGCATAAGCAAAGGCTCAGAGGCGTAACCTGACCATAGACTAGTCAAGAACCACCATTTGGCCTGGAGCGTGTCTAGTGAAGGGTGGGGAGAGCGGAAGGGGAACGATGGGAATTCCGGGCCCCACCACCCCCATCAGTCAGAAAAGGTCTGCTTTTATTTGTTTCATATCTTTTCATTCTAAATAAGAATCTAGCTAATAAGTCTGCCTTTTTAATCTTTAATTTGAAAGTCATAGGGACTATCATAGACCAGACTGGAGAACTGAAGGACACCAAACCTCAATCACTGAAAGGCCTCATGTTCCCCTGGAAACAACTTGAACTTGGAATTGAAGTCTAACATTTTTTGAATCTATTCTGCTGAATATAAGTCCCATAAAACACTTATCAAAAAAGGATCCCTTGGGCAAACAGTGTAGGTATTATAAGCCCCCTTGGGAATTTAGCATGTATGTTAGCACAGTAAAGGCTCTGAGAAGTCCTGCAGTAGAGCAGTGTTTCAATTTATTTACTTCCCAGATGTAACAGATGTAAAGTCATTCTGCACAGTGATACCTATTAACCCTTTGAGGGCTTTGCCCTCCCCGACCGCAGGGAGGCTGGACCCTCAGTGCTCATGGCCTCGTGACTCCCCGTGGGTGCTGGGCGGGGTGGGTAGGGGCAGCAGCTGGAGGAACAGAGGCCCGTTCTCCCCTCAGAAAGGCTACCACGAGATCCGGGAGCTCCGCCTCTTCCACTTCACCAGCTGGCCCGACCACGGCGTCCCCTGCTATGCCACTGGCCTCCTGGGCTTCGTCCGCCAGGTCAAGTTCCTCAATCCCCCAGAAGCTGGGCCCATAGTGGTCCATTGCAGGTAAGTGAAAGGCCCTACCCTAAACAAGGAGGCCTCTGCTGCTCTGCTCTCTCAGTGAGGGGGGTGCTCTTGTCTAGTGGCCTTTATTCTTTGCCTTAAGCCAGTCCTTTCTGATGAGACCAGGGTTCTAAGTCTAACAACAACAGTAATAGTAGCAGTACTGGTCGTTATTATTGCTGTTGCCCTAAGACAGTAAAGGCCACAAGGACATGGGCTTGGCATTGACAGCATCTGCTACACATGCACTTCACCCACATTACTTCATTTACTTCTCACCCAACCTTGAGAGGTGGCCATTATTATAATTCCCATTTTACAGATGAGAAAACTGAGGTGCTGAGAAGGTAGATACTTTGCTCGGGTCACACAGGCGTAAAATGGCAGAGTTGGGATACTTAATGTGATCTTCTCCAGGCGCTTGCCCTCAGCTACTTGGAATGGCGGCAAGGTGCTCCCTTGGAAGTGTGCTTCTCTTCATTTCTGTTATTTTAAAAATCAATTGCTGGCCTGCAGTGTCCTTCGTAGAGAGAAAATGGACAGTGTCAGGTTTTACCTTATTATGGAGAAGGGATATTTTCAGCCCTGACCCAGAAAGTCACATTGGGAATGACAGGCATGTTTTGGAATCCTCCTAAATGGAGATGAAGTGTCGTGTGAAGGGCCTTAGGAATTGCAGGAGGGCGGATGTCCAGACCTGAAGGCCAGCTAGCATGCTCGCTCCCTCCCTCCCAGTGCCTCTCTTTTCCAGTGTGACCTTGGGTCCGGTCCATCTTTTCAGACCCTGCATGCGCTTAACTGCAGGCAGGTTACCTCTGCCCCGGGCAGTGTCCACATCAGTCAAGGTCCTGAGCCAGGTCAAGGAGAGATGCCATAAGCTGTAGGTGTCTCAGAGCCGCCCCTTTCTCACACAGCATCCATTTACCTTTGCCACAGCAGCGAAGTGTGAATTAGAAACCCCATTTCACAGATGAGGCCATTGAGGATTAGGAGGTCATACTGCTCACCCCCTGGGCTCTCTAAGCATTCTGCACATAGTCTCTGCTTTACATCTCATGACAATCTGAGGACAATAAAATGTTCACCCCAAGTCCCATATCCCAAGAGCAGCCAGAGCAGAGGTAAGGGAGAAAGGGAGAAAACAGCAAGCATTTATCAGGCCCGCCTTGCACGATGCCCCACATCTGTGTCTCCATAGCAAGTCACCTTGACACATCTGAGCAGAGTGGTACCCACTCCTGAGGCTGTCCTGAAGATTAATTGGGTTGGCCAACATATACTAGGTCCCTAAGAGACTTCTGGACACAGAGTACGCACTTAAAAATATTACTCTTCTCTGCCTCGCAATGCTGCCCCCTCCCCAGACTGTTAATCCTTCAGAAGAGAAACCATGTGTGACTCATCTTCACACCTCCACTCGCGAGCCCAGCATCTCGTGCTCAAAAATACATGTTGACTGTAAGTGGCAACCGTTTCTGAGAAATGACAATGTAGCCAGGCACAGGGCTAAGCAATGGACGCGCAGTGTGCTTTTTCAACATAATTTCATGCAATTTGCATGTATTGTGCTATTAATGCTATTATTATCAGCCTCATTCTATGGCTGAGGGTATTGAAACCCAGAGAGACAGTGTCATTTACCCAAGGTCACACAGCTAGTAAGTGACTGAGCCAGAATTTGATCCCAGGGGTCCAACCCCAAATAGCATGTGTTTAATTGCTACCTGAGGCTGAAATCAACAGATCAATCCCCCCAAGAACACTGGAGGGAGGAGTGTTATGTGTGAGAACACTTGAGGCTCACACACACCAGGCAACTTGTTCACTGGTGGTGGATCCAAGATGCAAAATCGAGTTGGGCTGGTTCCTCCTCCTAAAACAGGTCAAGGATGAGACTTTGGAGAAAACGTGGATGAGTGGCTCTTTGGGTTCCCTCCTAGACCCCAGGGCCCAGCCTGCTTAGTCCCTTCTGGGGGGTCTTGAATAGGGGGAAGGTGTTCTGGGCCAAATACAAGGCAGACTTAATTCAAACTGTGAAATTTTACCAAGGACGAAGACTTTCCAGATCATGGAGGATGAATTTCCGAGGCTTTACTCTCCCTTGGAAGAGTGTTAGTGGGTCCACTGGCTGTCCTTGGATTTATGGTCATTCAATAATGCTTTCTTTCCTGGTCCATCACTCTTCCTCTTTGCATTTCCTTTCATTTCCACATTGTCAAGCAAAGACACTTGTTTTCCATGAGGGAAACGAGACGTGAAAACACAATGGAGGTGGGCCTCCTGGCAGTCTGGCCTTCACTTCCAAACTATACGCATTTAAAGCACACATCCTATTTGTCTCTGGTTCAGTGCTATGATTTTGGAACACACTGATCTGGGAAGGCCTGGCCATGGCCCATGGGGTCTCATTGAGTCCTTTTGCTATTTTATACTTGGCCTGAGATTTTCCGAAAGGAAGCTATCAGTGGTCAGAATCGAGTATATATCAGGGGCCTTGATGTGGAGCCGGGTCTCAGGACTGTCAGCTGCTCTGGTTTACTGATGCTGCTGCCGCATGATCCCATAAAAGCAGGTGCAGGTGGACCCAAACCCAACGCTTTAGACATGGTGCTCCGGGCTCGCTCTTTGCCATCGGGATGGCTCAGAGGAGCTGGTTCCTCCCCTCTCACTCACCTGCTCTCTGATCTCTCTCATCTCTCCTTCCTTGCTTACATCCATCAACTCATTTGCTGAAGAAGACAAAAAGGGAGAGGTGGAGGCACCATGCCTGACGCTATATAGATGGGTTATCTTTACCCATCAGATGAGGAAACCGCATACATCCGTGCTATGTAAGCATGTGTTATGTGCTGTGACTCTAATTAAGAGAGGAAGTGTAGGAGCACAGGCTCTGGAGCCAGACTGCCTGCGGAAAAGTCCCAGCTCCACCACGTGCCAGCTGTGTGATCTTGGGCAAGGTCAGCACTCTGTGCCTCAAGTTTCTCACCTGTGTAATGGGGTGAGCAATTTCTTAACAACCTCATAAGAGAATTAATAGATAACATTGGGAAAGCACGTAGAACAATGTCTGGCACTTTGTCACTGCTAAATAAGTGTTCGCTAAATGAGTCCAGCACAAATAAGCCAGTCCTGATAAAATAGCCCCCAAAGGCAAGCATCACTCTCCTGTTTTACAGAAGAGACGACTGAGGTTCTAAGTTTAGTCACTTGCTCAGGATCTCCCAGCAGCACTGGGATTCAGACCATTCTGTCTGACCTCTGCAGAGTCCGGCCTCTCTGCAGGGTCCTCAGGAACAGGGCTGAATGGGAGGGGCCTCCGCAAGGCTGCTCACACCACAAGGTCCCTAACACAGACCACTGTCCTCTCTTGCAGTGCTGGTGCCGGGAGGACTGGCTGCTTCATCGCCATCGACACCATGCTCGACATGGCCGAGAACGAAGGGGTGGTGGACATCTTCAACTGTGTGCGAGAGCTCCGGGCCCAGCGGGTCAACCTGGTGCAGACAGAGGTGAGTCCCCGGGTGTCAGCTGACCGGCCACCTGCAGCCCTGGCCAAGGAGGAGCATGGTGGAACAGAGAGACCCATGCGTGGAGGCATCCTACAGAAAGAGACCTGGGCATGGGAGAAATGAGAGGGAATGGATACATGGCTTGCTATGGTGGGACCATCGTAGAAGCTAGGGTGCCCCTGCCAACCCTGAGGTCCCCCAGTACAAGGACTCCCACCAGTGAGGAATGGTACTGGGTGCCCCATCTCTGAGGGCATCTAAGCAGTAACTCAGTGGCAGTTTTCAGGTATTCTTTGAATGGCGTCCCTGCCTTGGGTGAAGAAGAGAGAGATGGGGAAGGATTGGCATTGACTGAATGCCTCCCATGTGCCAAGCATTGCTTCAGCCCCTGCAGGAATGGCTTGCTCAGTGAAGCTGTTGAATTCCTGAGCTAGGGACGGGGAGTCTAAGAGAGAGAACTCACAACTCCTGCTGTCAAGGGAAGAGGAGTACCTCCTGCCCTCCTGGTATTGCTCTGTCCAGTTAGAGAGCCCAAGACCTGAGGGACATGGGTGGGGTTCATCTTTATTGTTAAACACCTGCTCTGTGCCAGGCATCATGCCAGGTCCTTTGTATTCAGGGTATTGTTTCTGCTCCTACAACAACCCTGTAGGGTAGCTCCAGCTAGTGCCCACATTTTACAGATGAAGAAACTGAGCATTCGTGTCCCCGAAGCCTCACATAGCCAGACGGTGGTAGAACTTGGGTCCATGTGACCCCAAAGCCCACGTGCTTTCCCCTGAACCACACTGTCTTGCTAGGAAGCCTTTTCTGCCTACCTGACTCCTGGAAGCCATGGGTTGCTATTCCTATAATGAGCCCATCTTCTGGTTCTAGTGAGGCTGTAGGTGCCCAGGCAGCAGAGCTGGGGCAGATAAAGAGCTGTATCCATCATCAACCCTGCAAAGAGAAATCACCCATGGCTTTGGGCCTGGCCAATCACTGCTGGATCTGCAGGCACTTCCCTCACTTACAGGCTCATACACCTAGAACCCTGCTCTGGGCTCCAAACCAACTCCCACAGGCTGGTCTGAGGCCTCTTGGTAAGGCTGCTAAAGCCAAGAGGCTGCTTTATCTATTCCTAGGTTCATGCATGTGGAAGGCAGGCTCGCTGCCTGGCGTTAGACACATTGTGGTCCTTGCTGTCTAGTAGGGGAGACAGACATTCAAACAGATCATCATGATGCCTCTGGATAAACATTTTATACAAAGAGATGGGCCGGGTTCTGCAGGAGAATAGTCACTCCACAGACATTTGTTAATGCTGGAAGTAACAGCAACAACTTCTGCCTGATGGATGTGGAGAAGACTCTCCCGAGGGAATGAGACATTGAAGGTGTAGGGAAGAGGGGGTGGTGTCCAGGAGAAGGGCAGCAGGTGCAAAGAGCTGGGGTGGCAGAGGGGGTGACACATGCTTCAGGAGCAGAGCCTGAGACAGGGAGTTGAAGGCAAGTGGTTTATTTTTGGCAGGTGATGCCAAGACACACTGGTTGGTGAGTGGGGGAGTGAGAGAGCAGAGGGAAGGAAATCAGGCTTGTTGACGCTGTGAAAGTATATTACAAGCTGTTTGACACTGGATGGCTGGAGCCCAGTCCTGCCGGCAGAGCTCTGAGATGGTGCATCTCTTCCAAGTCTCCCACCCAAGAGAGAGGGATCGTAGGCATTTATCCCCAAGTCTCCGGCTGGCATTGCTTGAGGCCTCCTTCCCGGGGCATTAACTCTCTGGCCCTGCAGGCTGGCCCAGCACACAGCCCAAGTGTGCCCCCCAGGACCAGAAAAACAGTCCTCAGCATGAATCTCAGGGATTTGCAGTGAGCATCCTTCAGAAGATAAAGGTGAAAGCTGACGGGCCATAAGCAGGACACCATGGGCACCTGCTACCACATGTCCAGGGTTTCGAATTCTTATCAGTGACTCTGCTGTTCAGTCTTACACAGGGAGCAAAACTCAGCACAGCTCAGACAATCACCAAGAAACACGGCAACTCGGCCCTTCAGGTTACAGGGTAGAAAGCAGAGATTCTGCAACATGAATCATATCCATCCTTCATGGCCACAGGATGAAAGGCGGACAGCAAGCTCCCAGGCCACCCTTCTTACCCGGTACCCTGTTCCCTCACCCCTCGGCTTTGCAGGAGCAGTACGTCTTCGTGCACGATGCCATCCTGGAAGCGTGTCTCTGCGGCAACACGGCCATCCCGGTGTGCGAGTTCCGCTCTCTCTACTACAACATCAGCAGGCTGGACCCCCAGACCAACTCCAGCCAAATCAAAGATGAATTTCAGGTACGAGCGCATCCCAGGCTCCGTGACCCGGCCAACTTGAGCACCACTGAGCACACTCCTGAGGTTTTCCTTGCAAGAACGGCCGTGTCTATATGCTTGCAGTGTCTGCAGCTCCAGACAGCTGCAGCAGGAATTCCAGAACATAAAATGCACAGCCATGAGCAGCTACTCACCAGTCATTCAGTGATTGCTGACCCTTGGGTTTTTTAACCATGAGTATGTTTTGGAACTGAGGTCTTACTTAGCTCCAGTCCAGGTTGTGGGCGGAGACACGTTTATACTCACAGGTGTGAATTTCATGTTCCTCTATCCCTGGAGGGACTCAGGTTGTCTCAGTATTTCTGTAGGATTGGAAGGTATCCTAGATCCTCACAATTCAAAGTGGGTTCTCAGGACCAGCACCATCGGCTTCACTTGGGAGCTTGTTAGAGACGCAGAGTCTTGGGCCCCCCGGGCTCCTGAATGAGAGCTTGTGATTTGAGAGTATCTCTGGGTGACTTGGATGCAATGAAACTTTGTGAAGCATCATCGGAGGACACAGCTCAGGCAGAGCAGGTGCCCCTTGGAGCCCATGTGGCGGGAAGGGTGGCAGCTTTGGTCTGGAGGCCTGGACTTGAATCACTGAGCAAGGCAAAACCAGAGTCCAGCCCCTTGTCCCGAGGTCAGTGCCAAGATCATATTTGGGCAACAGGAGCTGAAAACAGGCAGGAGAAAGCAAAGAAGCTTCAGGACCAGAAGGGCCGATGCGGGTCCATGGTTCCAAGGGCAGATACCCCAGCCAGGTCAATGCCTTAGTGCTCCTTCAAACAAATAGACTTCATTGATTCAGAGTAGAGACCGAGTGCTGAATGGGGGAAGGGTGGAGGCCACGGACCCCTGGTGGTTGCATGTAGCATCTAGTCTGTTGGCTGGGGCAGTTCAGTTCTGGCCCCACACTTGCAAGACTTACTCTGCAGAACACAAGCCCTGAATTTTTCAGACATACTAGAGCTTGCTCTCTGGAGGTCTCTCACTCATCCTGGGTGGCTCACCCAGGCATCCTTCCAGTCCTTCGGCTTTCTCTCTGAGAGGCATGCTGGTGAAATCATTTCCCTCATTCCAGGACACTACAGGTGATGTTTAAAAGTTGTTAGGGATTCCCTACCCCCATTCCCCACCTTATGACCTCCTGGGGGGCCATGCAGGATGGCCGAGAGGAGTCACTTAATTCCAATGATTGGCAGGTGTTCAGTGCCTGTGTCTGAGCCCACATGAGTGTGTGGCGCCCCTGCAGGTGGTGTCCCACAGCCCCTGGCAGAGGCTCTCAGCCCCCAGGGCCTGGAGCAGCCAGCAGGAGATGACAGAACATCACCACGGAAGAGAACAATACAATCCTGGGGAAAGGAGTGGAGGGACCGGCTGGGAGGATGGATGTATAGATGGATGGAGGGAGATCAGGCTGAGTTTGAACACTGCTGCCTTGTCTGTGCAGAGGCAACCATCTAAGTAGTGCCTGCCTGTCTGCCTTTGACCCCACAGACCCTCAACATCGTGACTCCTCGAGTCCGGCCCGAGGACTGCAGCATCGGGCTCCTGCCCCGGAACCATGATAAGAATCGGAGCATGGATGTCCTGCCTCTGGACCGCTGCCTGCCCTTCCTCATCTCGGTGGATGGAGAATCCAGCAACTACATCAATGCGGCACTGATGGATGTAAGCTCAGCCCTGCCAAGGAAAGCTCCTGGCTGGCACTCCAGGGAAAGGCTTCTTCCCAAGGGGGAGGTGGCTGGAGCCCAGGGCCCTGACCCCCCCTTCCCCTGCCAGCCTCCCCTTCTGATCTTGTTGGCCCCAAAGACCTTTCTCCCCCTGAAGGCTGGTCCAAACCCATATCCAAGCTGTGCTTCTAGCTCTTTTGCTCCCATAAAGGTTCAAAAGAATAAGCCAAAAGCTTAAAAGGGGACCCCTGAAACCCCAGTGAGGCTACAAGCCTGACCAGTCCCCTTTCCTGCTACCTACAGAGCTGACTGTTAACCTTAAGTTCAGTTCAGGAAACATTCTACATGCCAGCCATGTTCCTAGTGTTCTGCTAGGGGCGCCATCTCCTGCTTTCTCAGCATCAAGTCCAAGAAGGGTACACCCACCCTGACCTGGTTTGGGATGAGGGGGTCACATTCCTGCCCCAGTGGGTCCATGCTCCTGACTCGTCTGCTTCTCTCCGGGTCCTCCAGCTACTTCCGGTTATCATCCCTCCACTTCCAGGATGTAGAGATGTTTGCAGCTGTAGGGAACCTGGCATCATCTAGTCTCATCCATACACTTTCCAGCAAAGGAAACTCAGGCCAGAGAGAGAAGAGACTCAGTCAAAGATACCCAGAGAGCTAGTGGCAAAATCAGTACCTTGGACTCCTGGCCCAAACTCTAGAATGTATTCCTTGAGCTTCCTCACAGTTTGCTTGATTCAGTAAGAGCAGACATCTTGCCTCACAAGACTCAGGACCAAGCACACTATTGCTTGATTGGGAATGAACCCTTCCACATCTGTCTCCCCAGGTGTGCCTGAAGTCCATCCAGCCCACACAAACCTCCCATCTTACCTAGAATAGGAAGGAACGTGGAGTTCCTTCTCTTCTGGGGTCAAGGCCAACAAGCTCTCCGATCTTTAATCCTCTTGAACTTTCTCCCCAAGCATCCTAAGTGTCGGAGGCAGAGGAGTGGCAGGAAGTCAGTGCCTATCTCAGCTTTGTGGGGGCCTGCCCTGGCCTCTGCCCACAGGGTGTCCAGGTCCTCCATGGAAACCCTGGATCTGGGTCTGGTAGCAGGGAGTCTTGTCCTGTTCAGATCAAATAGCTGGATGTGGACAGAAGACTGCTTTCACTTGGAGTCTTGCAAGGTCAATGTGTGCATGTGTGTGTATATTTGTGTGGGGGTGGGGAGTGAGAGATGGGGTCTGGGGGTGCACCCACACTTCCAAGTTCCTCCCAGCTTTGTCTCCCACCTGTCCCAACTCCCCTTCCGTGCCTTCCTCATCCAAGGCTCAAACACGCTCCTGGCCTCTACTTAGTAGGTTAGATGCTGCCTGGAGTCAGGTGCCTTCTGCCAGGCTCTGATGCTGATTGTATTTTCTTTGTCCACAGGGCATTTCTCCTGTGAGCCATCACTGGGGTCTTTGCCTTTCTTATTAGAAAAAAAAAGTCCTTATCTGTATTCCAGCTCAGTCTGTGCATTATCTGGTAACCATGGCAGCTTTACTCCTAGCAGAAAAATATGAAGTCCTCTGGGTTAATTTTTAATGTTTCCCCAGTAAAGGATGATGTTATCCATGAAATGGATTGCCGGCTGATCCCTGAAACCCGGCAGGAGCTCGGATCTCAAACACATTTTCAGATAAGGCTTTGTCAGGCGTGCTGGCCTAATAGAGCATTTATCACAGAGACAGGGAAAAAGGAAAGAAAACTAACATTCACTGAGTGTTGGGCAGCATGTCAGACCCAGGACATAGACTATCTCCTTCTGCATTTGGGTATGATTATCCCCCTTTTCCAGATGAGGTACTGAGGGTCAGAGAATTTCCATGACTGTGTGCAGGTCAACTAGCTCAGAAAGGATGGAGCCAGCCTCTGAACCCTAACTCTTTTGACTCAAAGCCTAGATTCTTTGCCATGTCTGGAAATGTCTGCAGACCAGCTTCTGCCGCTAGAGTTTGACTTTTGGGGAAACTCAACATTCTGTTCTCCTAGATTCTTCCCCTGAGTATTCCACTGGCAGGAGAAGGCCCGTGGAAGACCAGACCCCCTAGTGCATCTGTGGCATCCACGGTTGCAAGGCATTTCCTCTGCTACCAGGGCACCAAGAGATAACAGAACAATGGCAGGTGCTTTAGGTATTCTATTTGGCAGAGTCTTTTACCAGCGACTTCCTGATTTGAATGGGCAAGCCCCCTTTTCCCTCCCCATCCTTCTGCTGACTTGTGACTCCACTGAAAACAGGAGTGAACCATTGCTCAAGAAACCTTGTTGAGAATATGGGTTATTTCTCAGGTTTTACAAACCACTAATGATGTAGAGACGCTCTCCAAACTTTCCAAGTACCTTCTCACAGGTGCTGTAATAAATAGCGCCCAGTGGAAGCTTCAGATGTAGTCCAGACTCACACAGGCCATTTTCTCTGGGCCTCGGTTCCCCACCTGCATCACGGGACTGATTTATTCAGGTGTTTGCTGGGCCTGTACTGGGCGTCTAGTGTGCCGGCCACGATCCTTGTGCCGAGGATGAAGAACCAGGTCAGGGCTAATCCCGCCCTGACAGCGGGCTCACGGCTGGCTTCTTGCTCCCTGCTGTTTTCACATGCATATCTTTTCAATCTGCACCACAGCCATCCCTTTGGAGTTATAAATCCCATCTACCAAGTGAAGAACCTGAGATTTGAAGAGATCTAATAACTTGCCAGTGCTCAGCACTGATTTTAAAAAGGTCATGCTATAAATGTGCTTGAATGAATGAATGAATGAATGGGCGGATGGGTGGATGGATGGATGGATGGATACAACTGGCAAAGCTGGGTTTGAAACCAGGTCTGTGTGACTCTAAAACCCGGACACCTTCACTGCCCCATTGGCTCACAGAACACAGTGCCCACCTTCTGCCAGGACAGCTCAGCCCTCATTCCAGGCTTGGGAATGGAATAGCCTCTTGTACTATAAGCCCCTTCAGGAGGCTCTCTGTCTCGGGCTGAGCCACCCCCTCGTCTAGCACTGTGCACGTGGGGACACAAAATATCCCTTTTATCCCAAGAGGTGCCTTGGCCAGCAGAGCAGCAAATCTGCATCCAGGATCTTTCGTTTCATATTGTAATGATGGTGATTTGCTGAGCTCCAAGACATAAATAATTTATTTAGATAATTCCCATCCGAGTGACACCTTCCTAATGAAATGTCTTGGTTTGGAGGAGAATGTGTTCATTATGAGAAGCTCCCCTTTGCCACCAGGGCACCCTGAGATAAGAACGGGCAGATGCTTTGTGTAATCTCTTTGGCAGCCATCCGAGCCTCATCAGCATCAGGACATTACCTATGGGTGTATATTTCATGAAGCCTGTGTCATTCTTTTGTCAGAGCCACAAGCAGCCCGCTGCCTTCGTGGTCACGCAACACCCTCTCCCCAACACCGTGGCAGACTTCTGGAGGCTGGTGTTCGATTATAACTGCTCCTCCGTGGTGATGTTGAATGAACTGGACACTGCCCAGGTAGGAGGAGGCCCAGCCACGGCCCTGGGTGCTCAGGTGTGTTAGGGCAGCGGTGCCCAACAGGTGGAGGGACAGCCCTCTGCTGCCTCTGTCCAGCCCAGCTGCCCTCTGGTAGACACTGTCTGGCTATGAGCACCAAGCCAAGCCCATTCAGCTTCCGGCAGAGGCCAGGGGTCCCCGACCAGGCCCTCCCACCCCCAGGCCCTCCCAGTTCCAGCAATGACTCCCCCTGTCTGTGAGCTTTATCTGGCCTCCCACTGCCCAGGGCCAGACTCTGTTGCTTCATCCCCCAGGCACTGGTTAAGGTCTTGCTCCAAATCATGCAGAACTCCCAGAGAAGGCTGCTCTCCAGCTCTGAGCATCTCCAGCCCTGTAATAGCCTGATACCTGGCCACGCTCAACCACTCTGCCTGCTCTGTGATGCAGCCTGACTGACAGAGCCTGGGGCTTGAACCATGGACCTTTTGCACTGATCACCCCACTGAGGCCTGGCTTTGTCACAGGTGACCCTTGTGTGCCAGCGGGCTCCAGGCCTCAGCTCCTCTGCTTTTGACAGCTCCCAGCATCACATGTCTACAGCACATCCCTGTAGTGAGGTCACAGGGCACGTATCATGGGGCAGCTTCTGGGGCTCACACCCCCCTGGCAGGGCAGCCATTCCTGGGTGGAGGTGGTGATGATGGCCTTTTAGAGTTTTGAAAAGCAGTCCCATCACTGTCTCGAAGGAAACCCAGAGCAACTCAGAGAACTCCCTTGTGAGCACTGGCCTTGGGCAGGTCTTGTGTGGGAAGGAAAAAAAAAAATGGATGTGAGCTGTAGTCTCGGCCCTCCAGGAGCTCACGGTCCTGCTGCAGAGACAGATGAGCAAGTTGTCCCCCCTTCGTGTGGCAGCACTCTAATAGAGGTCAGCCGCAGAGTGCTGTGCTGGCCAGGAATGGGACGCAATTAATTCTGCCCAGAGGGTGAGGGAAGACTTCAGAAAGAAGGTGACTTTGGCCTGAAAGAAGGCAGCAGAGATCTGGCGTGTGGGGGCTGAAGTCACGGGGAAAGGGAACAGCAGGGGCAAAGGCCCAGTGGGGTTGCTGTGTCAGCTCATCTGCAGGACAGCTTTGGTGGCCGTGTGGCTGGGGGGACATCAGGAGGAGAAGAGGGTGGCCACGCTGAGAAATTCAGCCGGGCCAGCTGGCAGAGGGCCATCTGTGCCGGGCTAAGAGGTTTGGGTCTCGGCCTACAGTACGGTACATGGCGGACTTTTACTCTGTAAGCAACAGAATCCTTTCTGGGAATGGAAGCTTTCATGCAAGCCCAACCTTTGAAACAAGTACAATCCAGTGAAGCCAGAGGTGGGGTCAGGAGCTTCACCCACACTAGCCTTTGGGCTCCTCCTGGTGCCCCTTCCTGGGAGAGTCAGCCGCTCTGGGCACTTTGGCAGAACCCCTGGTGTTCCTAGGAGCACAGGTAGAAAGTCCTCGCTGTGCAGGGAGGAGAGACACTACAGAGTTGAAGCGGGGGCGTGGCGGAGCCAGAACTCCTGATAGAAAACTGGGTCTGGGGAAAAACCTGGAAACCCGGAGACGGCGCAGGAGATGGTTGCAAATGTGCAGTAGATAAAGGAGGTGATCTGAACTGAGGAGGTGGCCAGGAGGCAGGAGAACTGGGTTGGATGTGAAGCTATTTCCAGAGTTGAGGTCCACAGGTTTGGGGAGCAGTTGGATGTGGGAGGTGAAGGAGAAGGAGAAGCCATGGATGATGAAGGGGTTCTCGTGTGCGCAGTCAGGCATCTGGGATGCGACTGGCCAAGATGGGGAAGGCAGGCGGAGGAGTGGGAGACGTAGCAGGAAGTTTGGGAAGGCCAGAGGAGCAGATCGCAGGTGACCCCAGAACAACGCGGGAGTTAGGGCCGCCAATCATCCATGCCGTCAAAGATTCGCTTATAATTTACAGGCGGCTTTCTGTGTACAGGTTTCCTCTGTGTACGCGGCTTCTCCATATTCACGGTTACTCTGTAATCACGGTTACTGCGTATCCACGGTTCCTCTGTATCCGCAGTCCCGCATCTGGTGGATTCAACCAACCGCAGATCCTGTAGTACTGTATTATTTACTATTGAATAAAATCTGCGTATAAATGGACCCGCACAGTTCAGACCCATGTCGTTCAAGGGTCAGCTATAGTAGGGGACAAAATAGAGCGCAACTTGGGATGTGCATGTGGGAGTCGTTCAGGAGAACGTCCATTCACTCATTCAGTCCACATTTGCTGAGTAGCCGCTATTTCCCGAAAGCTATTCTAGGTGCTTGGAAATGTATCAGTTAACATGACAGAGAAAGCAAAACAGAAAATTCCCATCTGTTGCGCAACTTCTGTTCTCAAGCAGAGGAGACAATAAACAGCAAACACTCTATAATGGACTTACTTATATGTTAAAGGTGACATGTGTATGGAAAAAGAAAAATAAAAGCAGAGTTGGAAGGCTGGTTTGGGGCATGGGCTGCACCTGTAATTGAGTGGTGAAAGGAACTTCATTGAGAAGGTCATATCTGAGCGCAGATTTGGAGGAGGCACAAGGATATGCCACGTGACCACCTCAGGGAAGAGCATCCCAGGCAGGGAGACAGTACCAAGGATTTATGGTGGAAGAACAGACAGAGGCCACTGCGACTGGAGCAGGGGGAGTGCAGGGACAGCAGCAGAAGGTGACATAGAGACACAGCAGGGCCAGGTCATGGGAGGCATTGGGGATCATAGGAAGAACTTGTGGTTTTACTCTGAGAGCAGTGGGGAGCCACTGACAGGTCTTGAGCAGAGGAGTGACTTGAAAAAGTAATTGGACTTTTTTTTAAAGCATCCCTCTGGCTACTGTGTTGAGGATAGACTGTTGATGGAGGAAAGTGGAGAGTTGTTGTGAAGAGCGGAAGCAGAGAGGACAGAGAAGAGGCCCCTGCAATAATCCAGGTGACAGGTGATGGTGGCTTGAGCCTAGGTGGTAGCAATGGAGTGGACTCTGGGTGTATCCTAAAGGTAGACCCAACAACAGCTAGATTGAACAGGGAATGTGAGAGAAGAAGAGGAAGCAAGGATAACTCCAAGGTTTAGGGCCTGAACGATGGATGATTAGAATCTGAGATAAGCATGAAATGTAACAGAGTCCCATAAAACAAAGACCTCTGCAGAGTTCTAGAGTCAGAAGGCATCACTACCCTATTCCTTTGCCTAAAAAAGTAAAACAGTGAACTCTGGTCCATGAGCCCGTGAGTGAAGCAGAGCCCTTTTTCCAACATTCCTTTCTGCAAAACCAGAGCTCAGGCACAGAGGAGGAGTTTCAAAGAACCTCACTTTGGGACATATACAGCAGCAAGGGTCAAGGTCATTGGTTATAGCGCCCCCTTCAAGGGTGGCTCTTGAGCGAATGAAGATCTTTCAGCCCCAGATGTTGGTGCAGCCTTTGAGAGTTGATTCTCTAAATGCAAAAACATCAGGCTCAGAAGTGCCCTGAGGTTGGCTGCCATATGTGGCTGGCAAGCATCCCCTGAAATCAGCAGATGAATAGAGCACTTATTGATATAAATATCATCACCACAACAGCTGGGCGCCTTGCGAAAATAAACAATGACACAGCGTGAGCATCAGAAAAGCCGCCTTCAGCACCTGGAGGGGTGGCGCTTTGAAGTGGCATCAGCATTTGTCTGCCAGCATGCCCGTGCCGAGGCAGCCCACGATTTGGGCCAGTCCAGCAACACGGACGGGTCTGCCATCGGTCCCAAGCATTGGCAGATTGCTCCCAAGAGGACCAATGCCACATCCTGTGGTTTGACTGGGGACCAACCAGTAAGGGCTTATAATGATGACTACCTATAATTTGTAGCAAAAATAACGTTGTGCTGAGGATGAGAGATCTCCAAGTGCTTTATTTTCTTGCACTGCTGACTAAATCTGTCTGCCTCTGCGCAGAATCCTATACCACGCCATTCAATCAGCCATCCCCAGCCACACATACTTTTCCATTCTCCATAGTGGCTGCTGTTCGCAGATAATTAGAGCAGCAGGGGCTCAAGATAAAGACTCCCAAAGCAATTTCATTGACCTTAGAGTGGAACTCCAAAGGGCTGTGGTCAGATTAGTGGGGTAAAATCCTAACCACAACATCCAGTGAATGACACTGTGGTTTCTTTTCTTTTCTTTTTTTTTAATTATTTATTTATTTATTTATTTATTGGCTGCATTGGGTCTTCATTGCTGTGTAGGCTTTCTCTAGTTGCGGTGAGCAGGGGCTGCTCTTCATTGTGGTGCAACGGGCTTCTCATTGTGGTGGCTTCTCTTGTTGCAGAACACAGGCTCTAGGCGCACAGGCTTCAGTAGTTGTGGCACGTGGGCTCAGTAGTCATGGGACACGGGCTTAGTTGCTCCTTGGCATGTGGGATCTTCCCAGACCAGGGTTCGAACCCGTGTCCCCTGCATTGGCAGACAGATTCTTAACCACTGTGCCACCAGGGAAGTCCCAACACTGTGGTTTCTCATGGGCACATCAGGAAGAACCTCTTCAATCACATCCAATAGCATTGACAAGATCTCTTCCATCTTTGTGGGGCTCTATGGTTAGACCAGAGTCCATGGGGACCAGACACCAGGGAGAAGCCCTCTTCATGGTCAGGCCACACCCACCATCTTGTTTAGAAAGCTCAGGAAATCCTCTGTGCCCACCATGGGGTGGGTCTGTGTGGTAGGCAGAATCTTGGTCCCCCAAAGATGTCCCCATCCTAATCCCTAAGTCTATGAATGTATGAATGGTAAATGGGAATTTGCAGATGTGGTGAAGTTAAGGATCTTTAGATATGTAGGTTGTCCTGGGTTATCCAGGTGGGCCTGCTGTTAGAGTCTTTATGAGAGGGAGGCAGGAGGATGAGAGTCAGGCACAGATCATGTGACAATGGAAGCAGAAATTGGAGTGATGGGGCCACAAGTCAGAAATGCTGGCAGCTTCTAAAACTGGAAAAGATGAGGACTGGCTTCTCCCCTAAGGACTCCAGAAAGGAACACAGACAGCTCAGCTGACACTTTGATTTTAACCCCTTAAGACTCATTTCAGATTTCTAACCTCCAGATAAGAAGTTTGTGTGGTTTTAAGCCACATCATTTGTGATAATTTGTTACAGCAGCCATAGAGAGCTAATACAGGCAACAAAACTGAGAACAGAAGTTCAGACCTAGAGGTGTGGGGGTCAGAGCCTGCACAGAGTGTGAGACTGAAATCCTGGGAGACTCCAGAATCAGCCTGGGGTATTGGACTGGAAAGTGGTTTGAGCTGGAGAAGTCCATGTCTGAACCATGTCCATCAGGAGCTGTGAGGGAGCGGAATGGGGAGAGGCAAGGAGAAGGCAGATGGCCACCTCACCAGCTGCAGGAGGCTTGCTGAGCCAGGGGAAGATCTTTTAAAGGTCAAGAAACACGCTTTCTGGGCCACATGCAGTCATCCACGTACATTTATTGAGACGCTCCCATGTTCCAGGCACAAACCTAGACACAGCAAAGCACAAAAGAGGCACAAAATAAACCCCCAGTCCCCACGAAGCAGATGTTCTAGGGAAGTAATGTCTGCCTCCCAGACTCTCTTTGGCATCAGACAGGCTGGAAACGTTTTCAGCTGGAATCATCACACCAGGACCCTCAAGTGGCAGGGAGAAGCTGAGCAGGAAGCAGAAGGGATGGGAGGGCCAGGCCCAGGCAGCAGGTTACGTTGCCCCCGAGCACTGGGGGCAGCCCTGGAGGAACCAGCAGGGGATGACCACCATACGCCCACCAGCCTGGAGTCAGGTCTGGGGGTCAGTGAGACCCAGCCGCACTTCTGCTGTTTCCATAGGATAAGTGCTGAGGCTTTAGCATTCCTTGAATATTCTGTTCATTTATGATATTGGCTGCTTGGAGGATCCCCTGAGCGTCTCAGTATTTTACTTGACTAATTCTAGGGAGTACACTTTACCTTGCTTAAATCTTAGAGATTTTATAAATTAAGTGTTCTCTAAACACCTTTCAATATTTCCCATGTCTTTCCTCCAAAGACCCACCACTTTGAAAGCCTTTATTTCCCAAACTGTATTTACTAATTAATGTATTCATTTTCTTTTATCTTTTCCATAAACAAAACTGTCTCAATGAATTTCTGATCCACAGGCCATAGACAGAGCTAAGACAATGAGGTGTTCTAAAGCCAGAGAATTCAGTATCCTCTGCTTAGGACAATGGTGTCTTTTGAATGGTGTCTTAGGCTTTTGAAGACCTTGGAGATAGCTCATTGGCTTCTCCTGCCAACTTTATGGATGCCAATGTAGAAACCACTGGTCTGACCCAGGTCCATTTCCTCTCATTATGCTGGTCAGGAAGCTGAGGTCCAGGTAGGCTTTGCCCGAAGTCCCACAGCCACCCCTTGACCCAGGCCCAGGGCCCCCTTCCACGGATGGTGAAGACTTTCACCACCATTTAAACAACAGGGTTTCCAGGGCCCTGGTGCCTGATGAGCACTGGCTTGCTGGTATCTGGGTACATAGAGCAGGAAGGAGTGTTGCCTGGTTTAAAACAAACAAAAGCCCCAGTTCTGAACTCCCACAGTGGAAAGTCTGAGAGTTCAGGTGATGCAAAGCCAAGTGGAAAGGTGAGGGAGGCGGGGGCCAAGACATGCATTCCCATGGAACTTCTGGAAGCGAGAGAGGCAAGCTTGTCATCCTCCCAGGAAAAAAGCGGGGGTGATGTTTCAGAGATGTCTTTTCCTGTCATTGTGCCTGGAAGGCAGATAGCAAGCACTCATATCCCTATTTTTATCTCAGCTTGTGAAAACACAGCCTAACATGCCAGCAAAACACACGGAACCCCCAAGTCTGTGTCTCCGCATTGCAAGGGGCCGTGTTTCTGTCTCCAGCCCCACTGGAACAGTAGCATAAGGAGTCTGGGATCAAGAGACCTGAGTTTGAGCTCTAGCCTTGCTACTTACTTGCTGTGTTGCCTTAAGCCAGTTTCTTAACTTGTTGAAGTCTCAGTGTTATCATCTGTGAAATTCGTGTAACTCAGATGTCAACCAAGTTCATTCTCTTTGAAGATTTAAATAAAATAGGCTCTGTTTCCTCTCCCCTATCCTGTGGGAAAGTCCACTGTCCATCCCCGAGATTTCTGGGAATTCCAAGGGGGTCCTGTGTTTATGTCCACTTCCAAGTTCCAGCTCAGGCTTTACTGGCGGCAATGTGGGGTTCGTATTCTAGCCATGCCCGTGGCTGGAGGTTGAACATCACACGCCCTCGTTCTTAAACCCCACCTGGCTCCTCACACCCGGCGGCTGGCAGCACGTCTTCCCCCACCCTGTTGCCCAAACTACTTTCTTCCTCCCTCTACCTTTTCTCCCACTCCTCCCTCCACTGCTCTTCCACCCCTCCCCCAAAAGCAGTTCCATTCTTAAGCTGCGTAATTCATCTGTCTCTTTATTACCTCCTTCCAAAACCTGCCCTGCGCCTTTGCCTTCCACCCACCCTATCTTCCTCTGTAGATGTTTTCCTAAACTCCCACCCTTCCTTCCCGGAAACAAACTCCGATGTACCTGTCATAAGAGTGGCTTCCCACCCACTACATGGAATTGCCGTGTTCACCTTGTGGGACGATGGAGAGGTGAATGGAGGAGGGATGGGCGAATGTGTTCTGATTACGGTCCGTATGCCTTCCTCTCCTCTTCCCCTACAGTCTGTCTTGCTTACCTGGCCACAGTGTTACAGCCAACGATATGTTTGGGGCCCTTTTTAGAATCTGTTTAAAGGACTTTTATCATCACTGATGTGAATTTTAAAACCAATTCAGATTACTCTTATATTTTTCTCTTAAAAGTACTAATTCACTTCACCTTTAAGTGGCCTGGGATTGATTCCCTCCTATGGAGCACAGGAACCTTGATAAGTAGAGCTCTTCATTTCCGGAAGCTATATTACTTGGCTTTTCCATGTTATCAAAGTATTTTTTAATTAACAAAAGGCATAACTAAGAAATACACTTTAGAATTGTTTATTCCCGAAATAGGCCCATATGCTAGTTTTCATTTAACCCATCAGAATGTGTTTATTTCAGCGACTAATAGGCTTTCTGATTCCATCAGCAAGAAAATGATGTCTAACAGGGAGGTGACCTTCATGTTTGTTAGATTTCATGTGTGAGCGTGTACCCCTGGAGGACATCTTTCCGTGGCCCAAGCAGCAATGGAGATCACTAGGTGGAATAATGCATGGCAGCTGTTCCAGGGCTGTCCACACAGGCTTCATGACTTTCGCTTGGTTTAACTTGTTCTGACAATAAATCGCAAAAGCCCCTCTGCTTTTCCAGGAGAAGATGGCCATTTCTAAATCAGCAGCAGCAGCTGCACTGGCTTCCCTCCGCCTCCTCTCCAGGTGTGCTCCTCAGCCTGGCTGGGCACATCTGCCGTGGCGAGGCCCTCCCTATGGCAGGCAACACCACCCCTCTCAGATGGATGGGTAAGAAAGGGAGGAGAAGAGCGCTAGGATATAAGGTAGGAAAAGGCTGGGCTGTAGGCTAAAGGATTGGAATCTATCATGGAGACATCCACTGCAAAAGTTTCCCAGCTAAGGAAGAGAATAGCAAAGTTGCATTGAGTGTATGTGTGGCCCCAGGTCACCTGGGTCCTTGTGGTTTTAGAGAACCAAGTGGGCTTCCTTGAACCTCCTATTTCCAGGGCCTTAAGAAACCATAAACTCTTCTCTCCAAGATTTTTATAAACTTTTGCTTTGCTTTTTTTATTTAAACTTATTTTTCGTACAATTTAAGTCACTTTCCATTTACAGTTACTACAACATATTGGCTTTATTACCTATATTGTACTGTAAATACTTGAGCCTATTTTACATCCAGTAGTCTGTACCTCTCACTCCCCCATGTATTGCTTCCCCTATAGAGCTTCCCCCTCCACTGGTAACCATTAGTTTGTCCTCTATATCTGTGAGTCTCCTTTTTTTGTTATATTCACTAGTTTTTGTATTTTTTAGATTCCACATGTAAGTGATATCAGAGTATTTGTGTTTTACTGTCTGGCTTATTTCACTAACCATGATACCTTCCAGGTCCATCCATGGTGCTGCAAATGGCAGAATTTTGTTCTTTTTTATGGCTGAGTACTATTTCATTGTGTATATCTACAACATCTTCATCTGTTGATGGACACTTAGGTTGTTTCCATGTCTTGGTTATTATAAATAGTGCTACCGTGAACATTTGGGTGCATGTATCATTTCCAATTAGTGTTTTTGATTTTTATGGATATATGCCCAGGTGTAGAATTGCTGGGTCATATGGTAGTTCTATTTTTAGTTTTTTGAGAAACCTCCATAGTGTTTTCTACAGAGGCTACACAAATTTACATTCCCACTAACAGTGTACAAGGGTTCCCTTTTCTCCACATCCTTGCCAATATTTATTATGTGTTCTTTTTTATGATAGCCATTCTGACAGGTATGAGGTGATATCTCCTTGTGGTTTTGATTTGCATTTCCATGATGATTAGCTATCTTGAGCATCTTTTCATATGCCTGTTGGCCACCTGCATTTCCTCTGGAGAAATGTCTATTCAGTTCTTCTGCCCATTTTTTTAAATAAATTTATTATTTTTTTTGTTTGTTTACTGGCTCTGTTGGGTCTTTGTTGCTGCACACAGGCTTTCTCTAGTTGCGGAGAGCAGGGGCTACTCTTCATTGTGGTGCACAGGCTCCTCACTGAGGTGGCTTCTCTTGTTGCAGCACATGGACTCAATAGTTGTGGCTCATGGGCTCTAGAGTGCAGGCTCAATAGTTGTGGCACCCGGGCTTAGTTGCTCTGATCTTCTGCCCATTTTTTAATCAGGTTGTTTGTTTTTCAATGTTCAGTTGTATAAGCTGCTTATATATGTTGGATATTAATCCCTTATCAGTCATATCATTTGCAATGATTTCTCCCATTTAATAGGTTGTCTTTTCATTTTGTTGATGGTTTCTTTTGTTGTGCAAAAGCTTTTAAATTTAATTAGGTCAAATTTATTCATTTTTGCTTTTATTTCCTTTACTTTAGGAGATGGATCCAAAAAAATATTGCTGTGATTTATGTCAAAGAGTGTTCTGCCTGTTTTTCTCCAGGAGTTTTATAATATTTGGCCTTACGTTTAGATCTTTAATCCATTTTGAGTTTATTTTTGTATATGGTATGAGAGAATGCTCTAATTTCATTCTTTTATATATAGCTGTCCAGTTTTCCCAGCACCACTTATGGAAGAGACTGCCTTTTCTCCATTGTTTATTCTTGCCTCCTTTGTCATAGATTAATTGACCATAAGTGCATGGGTTTATTTCTGGGCTTTCTATCCTGTTCCATTGATCTATGTGTCTGCTTTTGTGCCAGTACCATACTGTTTTAATTACTGCAGCTTTGTAGTAGGGTCTGAAGTCAGGAAGCATGATTCCTCCAGCTCCATTCTTCTTTCTCAAGATTATTTTGGCTATTCAGGGTCTTTTATGTTTCCATACAAATTTTAAAATTATTTGTTCTAGTTCTGTGAAAAATGCCATTGGTATTTTGATAGAGATTGCATTGAATCTGTAGATTGCCTTGGATATTATAGTCACTTTAACAATATTGATCCTTCCAATCCAAGAACACAGTATATCTTTCCATCTGTTTGTGTCAGCTTCAGTTTGTTTCATCAGTGACTTCAAATTTTTGAAGTACGGGTCTTTTGCCCCCTTAGGTAGGTTTATTCCTGGTTATTTTATCCTTTTCAATGTAACAGTAAATGGGATTGTTTCCTTAATTTCTCTTTCTGATACTTTGTTGTTAGTGTATAGAAATGCAACCAGTTTCTGTATATTTTGTATCCTGCAACTTTACCAAATTTATCAATGAGCTCTAGTTGTTTTCTGGTGGCATCTTTTAGGATTTTCTATGTATAGTATCAAGTCATCTGCAAACAGTGGCAGCTTTACTTCTTCCTTTCCAATTTTGATTCCTTTTATTTCTTTTTCTTCTCTGATTGCTGTCACTAGGACTTCCAAAACTATGTTGAATAAGAGTGGCAAGAGTGGACATCCTTGTCTTGTTCCTGATCTTAGAGAAAATGCTTTCAGCTTTTTACTGTTAAGTATGATGTTAGCTGTGGGGTTGTCACATATGGCCTTTCTTATGTTGAGGTATGTTCCCTCTGTGCCCATTTTCTGGAGAGTTTTTTTCATAAATGGATGTTGAGTTTTATCAAAAGCTTTTTCTGCATCTACTGAGGTTGTCATGTAGTTTTTACTCTTCAATTTGTTAATTTGGTGTATCACATTGATTGATTTGTGGATATTAAAAATCCTTCCATCCCTGGGATAAATCCCACTTGATCAGATATGACCCTTTTAATGTATTATTGGATTCAGCTTGCTAGTATTTTGTTCAGGATTTTTGCATCTAGGTTTATCAGTGATATTGGCCTGTACTGTTTGTGTGTGTGTGTGTGATATCTTTGTCTGATTTTGGTATCAGGAGGATACTAGCCTCTTAGAATGAGTTTGGAAGTGTTCCTTCCTCAGTTTTTTTAGAATAGTTTCAGAAGGGTAGGTGTTAACTCTTTCCTAAATGTTTGGTAAAATTTACCTGTAAAACCATCTGGTCCTAGACTTTTGTTGGGAGTTTTTTAATTACTGATTCATTTTCATTACTGCTAATTGGTCTATTCATATTTTCTGTATTTTCCTAGTTCAGTTTTGGGAGATTATACCTTTCTAATAATTTGGCCATTTCTTCCAAGTTGTCAATTTTATCAGCATGTAGTTTATAGTAGTCTTTTACAGTGCTTTTTATTTCTGTAGTGTTGGTTGTAACTTTTTTCACTTCTGATTTGATTGATTTGGGCCTTCTCCCTTTTTTTTCTTGATGAGTCTGGCTAAAGTGTATCAATTTTGTATATCTTTTCAAAGAAGCAGCTTTTAATTTCATTGATTTTTTTTTTTTAGTCACTATTTCTGCTCTGATCCTAATTTCTTTTCTTCTAATAATTTGGGGCAGGGTTGTTCTTCTTTCTCTAGTTGCTGTAGGTGTTTAAGATTTTTCTTGTTTCCTGCAGTAAGCTTGTATCACTGTAAACCTCCCTCTTATCATTGCTTTTGCTGTATTCCATAGGTTTTGGATAGTTGTGTTTTCATTTGTCTCTGGGTATCTTTTATTTCCTCTTTGATTTCTTCAGTGATCCATTGGTTGTTTAGTAGAATATTGATTAGCCTCCATGTGTTTGTGTTTTTTGCATTTTTTCCCTTGTAGTTGATTTCTAGTCTCATAGTGTTGTGTTTGGAAAAGATGCTTGATATGATTTCAACTTTCTGAAATTTACCGAGGTTTGTTTTGTGGCCTAGCATGTGATCTATCCTGGAGAATGTTACATGTGCACTTGAAAGTAAGGTATATTCTGCTGCTTTTGGATGGAATGCTCTATATATATCAGTGAAGTTCATTTGGTCTAATGTGTCATTTAAGGCCTGTGTTTCCTTATTGACTTTCGGTCTGGATCATCTCTCCATTGCTGTAAGTGGGATGTTATATTGTATTACTGTCAATTTCTCCTTTCATATCTGTTAATATTTGTCATATATTTTTAAATACTATGTTGGGTGCATATATGTTTACAATTGTTATATGATCCCTTGATCATTATGTATCTTGTAACAGTCTTTAAAGTCTATTTTGTCTGATGTAAATATTGCTAATCTGGCTTTCTTTTGATTTCCATTTGCATGGAATAACTTTTTCCATCTCCTAACTTTTAATCTGTAAGTGTCTCTAGATCTGAAGTGAGTCTCTTGTAGGCAGCATGTATACAGGTCTTATTCTTGTATCTATTCATTCTGTGTCTTTTGGTTGGAGCATTTAGATTTAAGGTAAGTATCAATAAGTATATTCTTATTGCCAATTTAATTGTTTTGGATTCAGTTTTGTAGATTTTTTTTCCCCTTCTCTCATGATTTGATGACTATCTTTAGTGTTATGTTTGGATTCCTTTTTCTTTTTTGTGTGTATATCTATTATAGATTTTTGGTTTGCAGTTACAATGAGGTTTTTGTGAAGCAGTCTTTATATATAGATGTGATTATTTTAAGTTGATCTCTTAATTTCAAATGCATTTTTGAAACCCGACAGTTGTACTCTCTCCCCTCACAAAAACTGTTTTTGATATATTTTACATCTAATTGTTTTGTGTATCCCTTAACTGCTTATTGTGGATATAGATGATTTTACTACTTTTCTCTTTTAACCTCCCTATTAACTTTGTGTGGGGGTGATTTCCTAACTTTACTGTATGTTTGCTTACTGGTGAGCTTTTTAATTTTGTAATTGTTTCTAGTTGTGGCCTTTTCTTTTTTGCCTAGAGATCCTTAACATTTGTTGTAAAGCTGGTTTGATGGTTTTGAACTCTTTTAGCTTTTGCTTGTCTTTAAAGCTTTTGATTTCTCCATCAAATCTGAATGAGAGCCTTACTAAGTACTCTAGTTTATAGATTTTCCCCTTTCATCACTTTAAATATATCAGCTGATAGCCTTATGGAAGTTCCCTTATATGTTTTTCCCTTGCTGCTTTTAATATTCTCTTTTTGTCATTTTAATTACAATGTGTCTTTGTGTGTTCCTCTTTGGGTTAATCCTGTATGGGACTTTCTGTGCTTCTAGACGGGTTATTAGTTCTCTTCACAGGTTAGGGAAGTTTTTAGCTATTATGTCTTCAAATATTTTCTCAGGCCCTTTCTCTTGCTTTTCTTCTGGGACCCCCCCATAATGTGACTATTAGAATACTAGATATTGTTCCAGAGGGCTCTTAAAACCATCCTCATTTCTTTTCATTCTTTCTTCTGTTCAGTGGCGGTGATTTCCACTACTCTGTCTTCCAGCTCACTGATCCATTCCTCTGTATCATGTAGTCTACTCTTGATTTCTTCTAGTGTGTTTTTCATTTCAGTTACTGTATTCTTCATCTCTGTTCAGTTTTTTTTTTAATTTTCTTTAAAACTTCTAACTTTGCGCTCTGTACATCCATTCTTCTCCTGAGTTCTTTGATCATCTTTATGACCATTACTCTGAACTCTTTCTCAGGTATATTGCCTATAATCTTAATTCTCCTTTTGGGGTTGTAGCTGTCTGGTACATGTTCCTCTGCCACCCCATTTTGTCTAAGTTGGTATTTGTATTTTTATGTATGTGGTAGGTTAGTTACACATCTTGACCTTGCATAAGTGACTTTCTGTAGAAAACATCTTATATGTCCCAACAGTGCACTCCCCTCTTGTCACCCAAGCTATATGCTCTTGGGGTGCTAAGAGGGCTGCATGGGTCCTTCCATTGTGGCAGGCTATGTGGGCAGTCTGATAGGCTTGGTTGGCCCCTAGCCTAGTTGGTTTCCAAGCCCTGCCTTTTACAGATGCTGCTGGCTGCTATTTAGTGTGGCCCAGTCATGAGGCAACAGCTGCAGAACCCTAGGGGGCCCCAGGGCTAGTGCTGGCTCACTGGCGGCTGGAGTCAGTGTCCCAAAGACTTTGGGGCTGTTGCCCATCCACTGGCAGGTAAAGTCAGGTCCTGGGGTTAGTACCAGACTTCTGGCAGGCAGAGCCAGTTCCTAGAGTCTGACTGCAGGGTCCAGGGATTCCTGAGCTTGTTTCATGGGGTGAGGGGTGGCAGTTCCTAACACAGATGGGTATGGGGTCCAGGGTGTCCCAAAGCTTGCACTGGCCTGATAGTGGGATGGGGCCCAGCTGATCCCAGGGTAGGGTCTTGCCTACTGTGGGTTGGCTGGGTCTGCAGGCTGTGGGATCTTAGTTTTCTTACATCTAGTGTTCGACCCCTGGTGGGTAATGCTGGTCTAGAGGCTAATGTGAGCTTCCTGGAGGGAAGGGCCTGTGCCTGCCCTTGGTGGGTGGAGCTGGGCCTTGGCCTTCTGGTGGGCAGGGCTGTGTCTGGGGGCTTCTCTAGAGGTGGCTGTGGGTTCAGGAAGTCTTTAGGCAGGCTGTCTGCTGATGGGTGGGCTGGGTCCCTGCCCAGTTAATTGTTTAGCCTGAGACATCCCAGCTCTGATGCCTACAGGCTTTTGGGTGGGGCTAATGAGGCAAGACGGCAGCCACCAGCATCAGTGTTCACACAGTAGAATGTTCCCAAATATGGCTGCCACCAATGTCTGTGTCCCCAAGGTGAGCCACAGCTCCCCCTGCCCCCCCCCCCCCCCAGCTCTCTGGGAGGCTCTCCAAAATCAGCAGGTAGGTCTGGCCCAGGCTTCTATCAAATTACTGCTTTTGCCCTGGGTCCTGATGTGTGTGAGATTTTGTGTGTGCCCTTTAAGAGTGAGGTCTCTATTTCCCCCAGTCCTGTGGGGCTCCCAAAGTCAAGCCATGCTGGCCTTCAAAGCCAAATGCTCTGGGGGATCATCTTCCTGGTACCAGACCCTCCAGGCTGGGGAGCCCAACGTGAGGCTCAGAACTCTCACTCCTGTAAGAGAACCTCCTCAAGGTAATTATTCTCCAGTTTGTGGGCTGCCCACCCAGGGGTGTGGGATCTGATTATATCATTAGTGCACCCCTCCTACCTGTCTTGTCATGGTTCCTTCTTTGTCTTGAGTTGTAGAAGATCTTTTCTGGTAGGTTCCAGTCTTTTTCATCAATGGTTGTTCTGCAGATAGTTGTGATTTTGCTGTGCTCGTGAGAGGAGTTGAGTTCAGGGTCTTTCTACTCCACCATCTTGGCTGCTCTCCTGTAAACTGTTTTGTTTTTTCATTTTCACCAAGAACTTTATTGAACGACATATTCACCCTTTTGTTCCACTACCTTCTGACATTTCAGTCAACTTCATAATTCCATCTCCCCAAAACTTTTTATCTTTGTGAGCAAAGAACTGTTCCAGGTGCCTTTTATAGTCTTCCAGGCAATTGAAATTTTTTCCATTAAGAGAATTTTGTAAAGACTGAAATAAATAGGAATCTGACGGTGCAATATCTGGTGAATACGGCAGATGAATCAGTCTCCTGTAAACTGTTGATTCTTATGTGCTCATGATCTGGCCCTTCAGTTCACACAGGTGGTCTCTGCTCCACTTCCAAGTCGCCAAGGGAGCAACGTTCAGTTCCTCACCAGCTTTCACAAGAAACGCATGCACATTGTGCATTGTCCATGTGATTATAAATTTGCTTAATATTTAGGAGGTTGAGGGGGTCACATGACACACTGATTCACCTTCAGCCCTTTCACTGGTTCCCTCGTGCTCCTGCTTTTCCTCTTCCATCTTCTGGGTCCCTCTCAAGAACAACCCACAGGCCTGCCTCTTTGACATGCAGTACATTGTCCCCATATATCCCAGATGCCACTTGTCCCCACTGCTCTATCAGGCTGGCTGCTCAGGAATTTTCACAAGGGCAGTCCTTTGGGCATTATCCTCAAGAGAAATTTTCATACGAGCGGCTACATAGAGGAAAAAAAATCCTTCACTTTATCCATCTCGTTGTGAGTGACCCTCCCCCACACTGCTTAATAATTATAGCTCACATTTATGAGTACTGACTAGTTACAGCTTCCTGTGCTAAGCAGACACATTCAGATTCACAGCCACTCATCACTTAACCCAGACAAGCTAAAAGATCTGGCCAAGTCACTCAGCTAGAGAGTGACAGGGCTGGGATTTGAACCCAGGGCGCTTCAAGCAGCAGCCCCATTACCTTTTGCTAAACTGCATACACAGGCCAAAATGGTGGTAGTACCCACTGAGGCACAACCCCAGCACTTGGACACCAAGACATTGTTGAGCTAAACCTTAGAGGACATTTCTTAAAGGTGAGAATCATTTCTGAGCTCCAAAGGGTCGCTGGGAACAGAGCATTGGCTCCCCCATTCTCTCTCCCCTTTCCCATGGCTAGATTATGTGTGAGGTCCTGGCCTGGGGGGAGACCCCGATGATCCCTGGCAGCTCAAACACCACATCTGCCCACACGTCACCTGTGCCATTGCTGATGTGGTCTCACGGATTAAGGAACTCGAGTGAAAGGCTGGCTCTGATGTAGCATTAGAAGGACCCTGCAACCTTCCCCAGCCCTCTGGGCATGATGGAGAGTGACCTGGAAAATCAAATACAGAGAAGTGTCCCAAAATATAGGAGTCTCATGTGAGGCAGGGTAGAACCTATTAGCTTGAGAAATTGGTCTGGAAATCTTATTAAAAGAGACAAATCATTCCGCATTCTCTCCAGACTGAAAATATTGGGGATAATAGACTTTTCTTGATGCCTCAAACCCAGGTACCTCATGTCAGGATCACAGCCAACCTCTGGCAAGGCACGATTCAATGCAAGTAATAAAGGCAATTATTTTTTTTAAATTGGCAGTTCTGATTAATTCTGATTTCTCTGGCCAGCCACAGACTTTAATCTGTACTGGTCCCTCATTACTGTGAAGGTTGCAGGGCAGAAGAGCCAATGGCAAAGAGAAATGAAGTTCAAGTTGTGGAGTTGTCATTATTGCACAGCTCAGCAGATGACTGTCCAGCCACAGAGGCTGCTGTGAACAGCACGCCCACCTACACACACACACCCCTCTCCTTTCTCAATATTCTCAATTAACACCCAATGGAGATGCCAGGAGAGCAAGGCACCATTGCATTATGAAACTTAATCTTGCTTACCTTTTCTATTTAAGAGGGGTGATAAGAGGAGGAATTCTTCAGTGTATATGTCAGCTATTATCATTGCTATTTTTGTTGAGCACTGAGAGGTTCAAGAATGATATGAATCGCTGGGATGCAGTGGTTGCTGGCCCTGTCTAAGGGCTTTCTTCCTGCGTGTTCTCTCTTTATCCTTACAACAATCCCATAGGACAAGTGTTGACCAACTCTCTCTGCAGAAAGAACCAGACAGGAAATACTTTAGGTTTTGTGGGCTATGTGGTCTCTGTCACAACTACGCAGACCTGCCGTTATAGCTTGAAAGCAATCACAGAAAATATGTAAACGGCTGATATAGGCTGTATTTCAGTAAAGCTTTATTTACAGAATTAGATGGCTGGCCAGGTTTGGCCAGTGGGCTGTAATGTGAACAAATGTTATCCCTAAGCTGGAGTTTGGGTTCCAAAGCTAGGAAGGTGGGAGATGTGTGCTTTTCTCTCCTACAGCCTCCCTCCTCGTCCATTCTGGCTCTAGTTCTGGAGGAAGGAGAGAATCAGAGAAGTTTTTGCATGTGACTGCCCAGGGTGAGTTGGCTGTTCTCTCGGGAAGGGAAGTGACCACTTTCACGCAAATCCTGCATCCGTGGTGGCTGTGAGGAGGCCACCAGATTGCCATGGGTCACCTCTGTCCATCTAGCTCCTTGTCTGCAAGCTCAGCCTAGGCTGTGGCAGACTCCACAGAGACCCCTGGATCTCAGCAGCTTTGGTGGATCTTCGATTCTCAGCTGTATCTTCTGGGCAGCCCCCAGATGAAAAGGCTTTCTAACACATGGCCTCTTCGTCCATGCTGGCGTGGTCCCAGTGAGCCTGCAGCCCCAATCTTAGCTCTCCTCTGTGCCCCTGGACAGGGTCCATCTCCATGCCCCTTGGGAACCAGGAGTTGAGGAAGTATGGTTTGCTGTTCTCTGAGCCACAACCTGTGCCACTGACCTTAATATTCTTTCCCCAACTAAAGTCATGTAGTGACTCAACAGATACAGGGGCATAAAGTATCTGTCTGTCACTCTTGATGACACTGTAAACTTAAGGAACGATTTGTGACCTTAGACCAGGCTTTCTCACTATTGAGAACTGGGGCCAGAGTCCTCTCGGGAGAGCCATCATATGCATTGTATTGCGCTGGCCAAAAAGTTCATCTGGGTTTTCCCGTAAAATGTTAAGGAAAAACCCGAACGAACTTTTTGGCTAACCCAATAGGATATTTAGCGGCATCCTGGCCTCTACTCACTAGATGCCCATAGCAACCCCCAGGTGTGACCATCAAAAATGTGTCTAGACATTGCCAAATGTCCCCTGGGTGACAAAGCAACCTCTGCTGAGAAGCATCGTCTTAGGTTGAGAAGCAAGTGCTGCCTTTTGCTCTCAGCTGTAGGTTCTAATTCCCAATTCCAAAAAAAAAAATAGGAAAGATATAGACCTAGAGTCTGTCATACAGAGCGAAGGTAAGCCAGAAAGAGAAAAACAAATACTGTATGCTAACTCATTAATATGGAATCTAAAAAAAAAATGGTATGATGAACCAGAATAAGGATGCAGATGCAGAGAATGGACTTGCGGACACAGGGTTGGGCAGAGGGGGGGCGGTGTGGGGCGCGAAGGGGAAGCTGGGACAAAGTGAGAGAGTAGCATAGACATATTTACACTACCAACTGTAAACTAGATAGCTAGTGGGAAGTTGCTGTATAACAAAGGGAGATCAACTTGAGGATGGGTGATGCCTTAGAGGGCCAGGACAGGGAGGGTGGGAGGGAGTCACGGGAGGGAGGGGATATGGGGATATATGTATAAATACAGCTGATTCACTCTGGTGTACCTCAAAAGCTGGTACAAGAGTGTAAAGCAATTATATTCCAATAAAGAGCTTAAAAAATTAGGAAAGATAGCAGGCAAGATCTCTCTCACTCATCTTTTGGTTCAAGATAAGAATAATTAGTTCCATTTTACATAGGAGAAAACTGAGGTCTGCACAGCTAGTAAGAAGCAGAGACTGGATTTGGACCCAAGCCTGTCTGTTGCCAAAGCCTATGTATTTTTTTTAAAACTACTCACAATCTGATGATGAAATAAACACCGTGAAGGTTTTCCTAGAATGGGGAAAAGTTGCCACGGTTTGCGTTGAACTAAAGATCATAGCTGCCTTCCCTCAGAGTGAGCTATCTAATCCTGACAGCAGCACATCAAGGTAAATAGCATTCTCCCCCATTTTACAGATGGGGAAAACAGAGGCCCAGCAAGCCTAATGGATAGTTTGAAATCAGCACAGAGACATTTAAGCCCAGTGTTTCTGCATCCAGTGCTCTGACTTTTCAACAACCAAAAAAAGTGGGTGGCTGTTCCCCAATAGGAAAGTAGGAAAGCTGAGCCTAATTTCCTACATAATACTCTACCTTCCTAGCCAATGTGTCCTGCAGGCAGTAAGAAAGGTTTCATGATAAATGAGATCAACGCCCTCCTGCCCCTGACCTTGGTCTCTTTCTGTGACCCCTTTCCTTGCCTCAGCTCTGTATGCAGTACTGGCCTGAGAAGACCTCGGGGTGCTACGGGCCCATCCAGGTGGAGTTCGTCTCTGCAGACATTGACGAGGACATCATCCACAGAATATTCCGCATCTGTAACATGGCCCGGGTAAGTGTGCAGCCGCCGCTGCTTCCCGATGACTCCTTCCCGAAACAGACGGAAGCTGCCTGGAGAGGACCCCGCAGGCCAGTCAAGAGTCTGTGCCATGCTCTTCTGATTATCTCGTCCTTGGGGAAGTGATGCCTTTGCCAATCCCAGCTCCAGACCCAGCAATGGCTCCCACACACAGACACACAGGGGGACATCCAGCTTGCCATCTGCCTGTTTCCTGACACACTTGCTGCCACGTAGACAAAAATTCTCAGAATGTAGCGCTTCCCTGCTATGTCACGCTGTTTTGGCATGAATTGATGCAGCTTTGATTGAATCCAGTAAGCTTTGGGCTAGATGCAGGGAATACCAAGATGGAAAATAATAAGTTGCTTCTGTGAGGAATTTCACTGCTGGGTGGAGGAGTACTGGGTGGGAGGGAACAGATGAGTAATCTATGCAATGGTGGCTAACTAAAGCAACCTTGGTCTTTACCCAGGGCTTGGGGTGAACAGAATTCAGTCCCTTCCCTTAGAATTCACTAGCTATTGGGAAAGTGAGGTGTGTTTTAACACATGAACTTCAGGGAGAGAGAAGAATCCTGCCCAGTATTCAGGGAAGGCTTTCCTAGAGAAAGGGACATCTGAATTGGGTTTTGAAGACTGAGTAGAAGTTTTTCAGGTAGAGGAGAGAATGCAGGGCAGTCATGACAGGAGAATCAGTGTGCACAGAGGTGGTTATGGGGATAGTGTGTGACTCTCCCCATGAGAACATTACAGCTTAGACCCCATTATTCCATCTTCCACTGCAATGACATAGCCCCTACAGTATCTGGAGGGTCTGCATCCCTAAGCATCCCCAGCAGAACAGCCCTGATAGCCTCTCTGTTCTCAGCCACAGGATGGGTATCGTATTGTCCAGCACCTCCAATACATTGGCTGGCCCGCCTACCGGGATACGCCCCCCTCCAAGCGCTCTCTGCTCAAAGTGGTCCGACGGCTGGAGAAGTGGCAGGAGCAGTACGACGGGAGGGAGGGACGCACTGTGGTCCACTGCCTGTGAGTATTGTGGAGGGCTCTCCAGGGCAACAGGGTGGTGGGTAATAGGACATCCTTGAGGATGCCACTGGCCACAAACACCGGTCCTAGGCATCCCTGGCCGTACCACACCCTTACAGGCCAATAGGAGTGTATTCAAGGCATTCAGACCCTATAATGGACAGGGGTTGCAGCCATAAAGCTGTGTGTGGAACATCTGGTTCACAATCATTCACTTTGCTTCTTAGAACTTAAAATGATTTGGGGAGAAGTGATGGAGAGGGCCTTACTCTTTATGCAGGAAGTTGAATTAAGGGCTTCCCTTTTTCAGAATAATATTTCTGGAGCAGGTGGAGGCATTAATGACATCTTACTGACCCAGAATTGAGTTCAGTCATTTCAAAACCAGCTTATTGTGCCCCACCTTTCAAATAGGTGGTACACATGTCAGGAAAATCGGAGAGCTTATGGGGGGGGGTGGTTTCCCTTCCTACTCTTTCCCATGTAACTGTCTTTTAGCCTGCTTTTTTGCAGGAGTACCTTTTTATTGGTGTCTTCCCTCACCAAGGTGACCAGCAGTTTGAGCCATAGGAAAACACAGAGGTGTTCTTCTGTCAACAAGGACTTGGCCTCCTTGGAGGGCAGAGACACCAAAATGCAGGCACTGGCCAGTAAATGGAGGGCAACTGTCTGTACTTGAGACATCTGGTCTTTGGGTGTTCTGTGGATAAAACATCTGGGAGGTTGACTGACTTAGTTTCCATCCAGATGTTCTTTAGACACAGACCATTACATGAAATCATTAGTTGCTCTTGGCAGTATGCCCAGGAGTTCCAAATCTGGCAGATTCCTAAAGAGATTTTCTATAGAATTGGAGAGGTGTTTCCATGAAGATGACTTCCAAAGCATCAGAAAGAAAGTGTAATATAGGGATGGCCCTGCCAAGAGCCCTCTATCTCTATTTTCCAGATCAGTAGGATCTTGCTTAAACCCGGGTGTATAAATAGAGATGCTCTTTTCAGGATTCAGCAGCATCTCAGACCCATCCCAGCCCCACCCAAAACCTAGGCTGGCTGACCCCAGGCTCACAGAGATCTCTCTGGTATTGCTGTCCTCGGTAGCTGGAAAGAACTAGGAGTAAAAACACATGCAACCTTCCAATGTCTTCATTGGGTGTGCAGGAGAACCCAGAGCATCCTTTTGGACAAGCGTGCCATGGGTGATGGTCACAGGCTGCTAGAACCAAGGAAACATCGAGCTAAGTGAACTCTCAGAGGTCATCCCCTTCATTATACAAATGAAGAACCTGGGGCTCAGACACAGGAAGTGGCTTGCCCAAGGTCAAAGCAGGTTCACAGCACAGATGAGACTCAAACCATAACTCCTGGCTAAGGCTTTCACCACCGCCTCACCTTGCATTTGCCAGGGCGGCCACCGCCCACTACTGCCAACATGGCCTTAGGCTCAGCGGGTGCCTGAGGGGTACCCAGGAATCTGGCTCACCTCTTTCCTCTGTGTTTAGAAATGGGGGAGGCCGCAGTGGAACCTTCTGTGCCGTCTGCAGCGTGTGTGAGATGATACAGCAGCAGAACATCATCGACGTGTTCCACATCGTGAAGACATTACGGAACAACAAGTCCAACATGGTGGAGACCCTGGTGAGTGTCCCAAGAACTGTTCTCCAATAGCCAGGGACTGACCATAGTTCCCTTGACCTGAAGAAAAGAGCATCAAAGAATAAAACGCTCAACAGCCGGATGCTTATTGAGCACCTGCCATCACCGCCCTTTGCACATACTGGTTCCTGCTTCCCCCCCTTGCAGCCTCACCAGCATCTCTTCTGCAGAGCAGTCCAGATATTCATCTTGGCACACACTACTTTGTTTTACTTTCTGTCCATTCCCTAGGAAAGTATCACTAATTCTGGTTTAGGGGAAGGGCTTCTGGATTAGTAGAAGGGGAATTATGTTTTTGTTTCAGTCCAATCCTATTCTAATTAATTTATGCTAACTTTTATCATATAGAGCATTGGGCTAGAACACCGTGAAGAAAGGGATAGGAAGAGACTGGGGGCAAAAGCTCCAGATGTTAAGAGCTGGTGCAGAGATGGATACGTACCACTCACGGGGCACTTTAATGACTCTTTATGCTAAGTGTGGTCTTACCCAAAGTAAGGGCCTACTCCAGGTCTGGTCCACAGACCAGCAGCAGTGTCACACGGGAGCTTGGTAGAAATGTAGACTCTTGAGCCCCACTCCAGATGTACTGAATCTGAACCTGTGTGGACAATTTTGAATTGATCGTTAGCGTAGACATAGATACTGTTTCCCCCATGATCTGTATCTCTAAACATGTTCCCTTTCCTTTTCATCTCTCTCTCATCTTCTCTTCTCCCTCCCTGCCTCTCCTCCTCTCAGGAACAGTATAAATTTGTATACGAGGTGGCACTGGAATATTTAAGCTCCTTTTAGCCCAACGGCCCGGGGAACCTGCCAGAGGCCAGAGGCTGCTGCAGTCAAGCCCCCTTTTCTGTGAACGGCAGCGGCTGGGCTCAGGGGCTGCACGGTGGCACCCTGCTCAACTCCGGGAAGACTGGTGGTCCCGCGGGCTACGGTGGGCTCTGTACCTTCGCAGGGGTCTCCAGTTGCTTGGGGGTTGCTGTCCTGAAAGGCCCAGGTGTCTCTTTCATACCCACCAGCCCCAGGCACGGACTTGTGCAGCAGCGTGTGCAGAGCGAGGCCCAGATGTTTCGGTACCCAGACCTCTTGCTTTTGCTCAAGTTTGTGAATCTCGAGGCAGGCCAACTGTGTGGGTACGGGGGAGCGGCAGGCCTGGCAGCCCTTCCTCTGCCCTGCATCCCCTGGGGAGTGGGGGGATGTGTGCTGTCCTCCTCCACGTGGTCGTGGATGTGATTGGGCTCTTGGGGTCACTGCTCTGCTGCCCGCTGCCATCTCCTTCAGGGACCTCTGGCATCGAACACCTGGCGGTCGGGATAATTGGGACTTCAGGATGCTCCCAGGACCACAGCAGAGGTCCCTATCCTCCCAGCTAACCTGCATGGGGCTTGGCCCACCACCATTGTGTACCCCTCCCCCAACCCAGGCCTTGACCTTCTGTCACTCACCGGCCTGCCCGCTGTGTCCGTGGCACTCCTGGATAGAGGTTTTCTTTGCTTTCTTGTGGTCCATGGGACAGGGTGGAACTGCAAGGAACTTTGCTGCTCCTCCTCGTCTCTGTGAAGAAAGACTGCCTCCCTGAGGCAGGGCTCTGGCTGACCCTGTGTGTCTTACGCCATGGCTCCTTTGGGAGGGATGAACAAGATAAGATTTGATGATTTTCCAAAGTGTATGTGAAAAGAAACTTTCTTTTGGAGGGTGTAAAATCTGTCTCTTACATCAAAAAAAGGTGGGGAGGGACGTTTGGTTGTGTAGCTATAAGACAAATCTCTGGGGCCTGTTATCTCTCCTGGCAATGTCCTTAAAAGGTCCCATACAGGGACAGGACAGCCATCGAGCAAGGGAGAAAGAGTCTGAAGACGGGCCCCTTTGGTTTCCTTTGGGACAGATACAGTACCAGCATAACCTCAGATCTCCAGATTTGAATGGCTTCCTAGAGAGACCCAGCTGCCATCTCAGAAAAGGTCACAGTTATACTTTGTGGACACAGTTATACTTTGGTTTAAAATAGGCCAAGGGGATCAGGCCTGGGGACCTATCAATAGAATCCTGCCCAAAGTATGGGTCAGTCAATGACAGGTGGCCAACACTGGCTAAGCATCGACTACGTGCCAGGCTTGGCATGTTCTTAAACCCACCCCCACCCCCCACACATGAGAGAGCTAGTCACCTGTTACCATCCTTATTTTACAACCGAAGACACTGACGCATCTTCCTCCGTGATGAAATTCTGGTTTCCAAAAGGCAGATAACAGTGGTGAGACTTATTTGTACTGTTTTCTTCATCCTTTCTCAGCCAAGCAATTATTTTATGGAGGGAAAATAAGGCCAGAAATTTCTGAGCAGAGAACTCCACAAATGGAAATTTAATTCTCTCTTTCTGATGCCAGTTTTTCTGGGAAGCTCAGAATTTCAGATATATTTTAGTGACTCATTCCCAGCTCCCCAGGAAAGCTAGTCCCATCTCATTTCTTAGCCAGTGAAAACAATCCCCTGGGCCCTCAGGCCGTGAGGTCTACCAGCCAGGGACATTTTACCTTGATCTCTAGCTGGTGCTTTAGTACAGTACCTGGCAGCCCCGGGATGACCTGGGATCCAGAAAGCTTCATGTTGGAGGCTGGTCTAGCCCCAAACCGGGCATGAGGAGCACATAACTCAATAAGGCACAGCGTTCTCCCTCAAGAGCTTACTGTATCCTGAGGAAATTGAACCGCAACGCAGCGTAAGAGTGTTTTACAAGCCTCACAGCGGAGAGATCCTGCCTAGAGCTTTCTAGAGGAGGTGACATCCATTCCACTGGGTAGGAAAAGGAAGAAAAGGAAATTCAGGCCAAGGGATCAGCATGTGCAAGACAAAGAAGTTTGCAAAATCCTTGCGGGGGTGGGCGAGATGGTGGGAAGTCAGCCCAGCTGCAGCAGCACATGGCAGGAGGTGGGGCAGGAGAGGAGCCTGGGTCGGGGGGAATGCCCCCCTCCCCCCCAGCAGGGCAGACTTGGCCCCTGTGAGCAACAGGAGCCAGTGGAGCTTTGAGTGATGCTCTCAGCTCCCTCTGGGGCCAGTGGGGCTGCCTCTTGCCTTTCATCAGACACTGTGAAAACATTCCCTTAAGCGTATACTTTTTAACAGCACATCTATTTGTCTGTCTGCTCATTCCTTTGTTGCTGGATTAGGAGATATGACTTCTGGGAGAAACTCAGGGTCTCTGCTCTGCCACGGAGCAGGGTGACCAAGCCAGACCCCAGGGCCCATCAGGACGGGACACAGAAGGAGCCCACAGAAGCTGTTCCCATCGGCATGGGCTCTGGAACCGTCTGGAAGTCCAGGGACACCAGACTCTATCAAGGAAGGGCTGTCACTTTGGAGGTTCAAAAGGAAGCATCTCAAAGCAAAGGCAGGCAAAGGAGCCCCACCAGGAACTTGCTCTTTCCCCTTTCATGGGCCCTTTCCCTGGTCTCCAGGCCCCGGCCCCCTGCTGGCCTCCCCTGGCTCAAGTCTCGGCCTTTCAAGGAGCCTGTAGCACAGCAGCTCAGCCTGCTGTAAGCTCCTCTCTCAGATCTGGGCTCATCCATATAGAACGGGGGCCAGGGGAGGGGAGGTGGCGCTCTCTAAACCCTGGGATTTATTCTGCTCAGGAGGGGGTGAAGGAGCTGGCAGATGAAAATGACAGTGGCTTGTATCATTTCAAATCGTAGGAATTTAGAATGTAACTTCGGGGAGCAGGATTTTAGAATGAAAACTCAGGCCATGCTGGGTAACCCAACAAGGGCCAGTGATGGTCCCCCGAGCTTAGCCCCCGCCATTTCCACACAACCCAGCCACCCTCCAGAGGAGGCAGGGCAGTGAACGGTCTTAGGCCAGTTTATACAGGAAGACCCTGAGGCTTGTAGATAGGGTTGCGTTCCCCGAGGTCCCATGTGGCAAGAATGTGGCAGGACGTGGATGAGATGGGGCGCTGCTGCCTGGGAATTTGCAGTTGATCCCTTCCCCAGGAAACCTCCTGTGCAAGCAGCACCTCCCCCGGGGTATCCCCCCCCCCCCCCACTCCTTCCCACTTACAGGGCAGGCTCACCATTCACGATGCAGAGGGAAGTGGTACTCATGCTCTCCACGTCTCCTCAACAGGGGCCAGCCTTTTGTCTCTGGGGTGCCCAAAGGAGTCCCCTCACTTAGCACAAAGCCTCCTGGTTCACAGCTCTTAGAGGTGGACCCTGTTTGGAGAAGATGCAAGGAATTAACGAGAAGCCAGGAACTGTCGCCACCTGCCTGGGTGTCTGGCCTAGACATCTTCAAGATGTGTCCTAGCTATACCCTAACACATTGTCCTCTCCTCCTTTCTGGTGTGAAGGTCCTGGGGGCTCTGAGTCTCTAGACGGCCACAGCATGCCTCCCTCTGTGAGAATGGAAGGAATCACCTTGCTTGTACACTATCTCTGTGGATGTAGCCCGGGCAGGGACCTGCCTGCTGGATGTGAGCCTTTCCGTGCAACCAGCAGACTCTGTGCTGGAGACTCTAAATGTGAGCTCACTGAGTTCTTCCAGCATTCCAAACAAGTGCTTCTAACCGTCACCATTTTGCAGATAAGGAAACTGAGGTTCAGAGGGGAGAAAGCATTTGCCCACAGTTCCACCACAGCTAGTAAAGGAGGGAGCCAGGATTTAAACTGGTTCTTTTGATTTCAAAGACAGTATTTTCCACCTCTGTGTCTCAGATTTTCCCCTGGGGGGCTACCTGTAACAACAAAGACTAGAGTGAAACAGGCCCAATGGATCTTGTAAAGCCCAAAGCAGACAATGGTAAGCTTAAGATTCCTTCAGTTTCATGTTTAACAATTCACATAATGTTTGCGTTCGTCTCTAATTTAGCCTGATTTTTTTTAATAGGAATGTATAAACATTTTTTTAACCACATGTGCCCTGGTCCCTCTTGTGGCTTTGATCCCCTCAACTCACTATGATGGACCCTAGGGAATTAGAGCCCAGTCTGAGAGGCACAGTGCCTGGCCATACTGCTTCCTCCTGAACCAATTCTAGACTCAAGTCCAGCTCACCTTCCCCTTAGCAGATCCTATGGTGTAGGGGGTACCCTGACCTAACTGTTCATGGGTTGATCTCAATTCAAGTCTCCTTCAGTTGGGTACTGGAAAAAAGCCATTGACAACTGCTAGAATTACAAGGATGTGCCCATCTGGAGTGGCGAAGGCTGAGCCCATAAAACCCTAAAGGGAAAGGAGAAGATGACACAGCCTTACTCAGCAAATTCCTGAATGCTGGGGCCTCTAGAAGGCAATGCCCTTTGTCTAGGTAGGGTCACATGGTTGTTAATGTGGGCCAATCTGAGGACACACTTCACATGAGGGGCTGGGGGCTGGAAGCCTCCTCACTTTGCTTCAACCCCACATACTCACTGGGTTCTTACAACATGCAGGGCCCTGGAGGGGGTGCCACCAGGAAACACGGGTTACTGTGGCACAGTCCATCCTTGATGAGACATGGGGTTATAGTGGGAAGGACTCAGGCTTTGGTTCTAATCCAGCCCAGCCATTTCTTGGTTATCGAAGGTGGGCCAACCAATTAGTGGAAAAAGATGTAGAAAGAGGAGCCTCGGCCAGGTAGAAGGGGTAGGTAGATTTGGAGAGCTTTGGGTAGGAAAACAGGAAGGCAAAGCCAAGAAGTTAGGACCCAATAGGACTACTCAGAGCCAAGGATGTATATGATCTACTGGGCAAAGTGGTCACTTCTATGACACAGTAGGATGGGAGATGGAGAGGGACTGGGCAGAACCATTTGGAACAGGATGTTGCTTTAGAATGAGTCTCAGTGTCTTGGAGAAAAGATGATAATTTCCCTGTGACCAATCATGTTTGTCATTGGCCCCTCACTGGTAAGCTAGCTCCTGGTCTGTGTCCTCACTGTGACCCACATCACCTCAATTCTGGTGTGACTCCCTGTTGTGTGCATAGAGGTGTCGGTCTAGCAAGGATGCTGCAGACAGGAGTGAGGCCCAGGGAGGCGCAAACAAGTGCTCATCATGTCATCTCTGCAGGAATAACTGCCCAGCCCAGATCCAGTGACGCTGAAGGAGAGGGTAGTTCCCCTGTGCCTCACAGCCTTAGAACAGGATGAAGGAAACCACCTTCGCTTAGCCTGCACCTGGCCTCGCCTGGGCTGGACAGATGTGCCTTCAGCACCACGTTGAGTCAGGAGTAATGCCATGGAAAACACGGGTGAGCCCGAGGGTAAGATGACCACGATGCTAATCCTAAACCATAAGGCCAGCAAATTGTGCTGGGCCAAGACCCATGAAGACAGATGGTCAACCCAAGCTGCAGGGTGGAAGATGAGACGTGAGTCACATGGTGGCCATTGCATCTCCAAGCCCTGACTTGCCTTCCCCGTCATCTAACTGGTCTGAGCTGCTTCTTAGCCAATGATGCCAACTCCAGTCAGAGCCAGATAAAACAGGGAAGTAAGCAATGTGAATCCAGCTAGAGAGAACCAGCTGAGACTCAGCCTTGTTCCTATATCCCCAAGCAAGGGTTCCATGTTGGAGGTTTTCCACATGGACGTGCCTAGCCATGAGAAAAATGCAGGGCTTCATCTAGCCAGGATCTGCCTTTGAGGTCATACACTGTCTGAACAGCAAGGAGAGAAATAGTGGCAGAGAGCAGAGGTGTCTCCAGTTTCTCAGAGTCACGGATGTGGTCCTCAGAAGCACAGAGAGATGTGTAAGCCCTACTGTGCACACACACAGACTCTCTTCTGGTGTGCTGCTAACCAGAGATTGATTTTTGTGTGACACTGGCTGGCTGTACCACACTCTTGTAGGTACCAAGAACATCTCTTGCATCCCTCCCACCTACCTTCAGAAGAGGTGGGAAAAGGTCAAAGAGGCCACATTCACCCCCTCAAATCCACCCATAAATGTTAGGTCCCCAAGAGGCGGAGTCAGCACCCACAATAGTAGACCCCAGGCTTAGTGTCCTAGTTATCTAAGAGTTTGGGGTCATCACTGAGGCTGACACCAAGATGTAGAAGGACTCAGAATGGGCATACTATAGGGTAAAGCTGTCAGGGATGGGTTACCACAGAACTTCTGTAGGGGTCTGAGAGCTGCTCTGAATGGTGGGATTTGGACCCTCATCCTTGGTTGAAATGTTCAGAGAATGAGGGTCTGAGGTCCTTAGAGTGTTGGACAGCAAGGTACTGGTATGAAAGCCTGGAGCTCAGGGTAATTCGTGTAATTTATGTTTCCTTGGTGAGTGGGACGCTTAGATTTAGGGAAGGAAAGGGATTATGAATCATCCTGCCAAAATTGCAGTCCCTGTACACATACTTTTATGCCTTTGGGCTTATAAATACAAATCAATGGGCCCCTTATGTGATGGTCCAACAAACTCTCAGTGCCCACCATGCCCCTATCTCTCCTGTGGGTGACTAATGATGTAAGGTATTCTTTGGACCAAAGCTTCCAGGGCAGTCTGGAGGCTCAGACGGCAAAGGGATGACATCCCAGGTCAGATCAGACTTCTGAAGAATCAGACAGAATATCAGTGCCCATACTGTGCATAGGCCTGTAGATCATCAGATAAATTCAAACACAGTTTGCTAGTCATGGGTCACTCCTATGAGCAGAACTAGGACCAACAGGTGAAACTTCATAGCTGTAAGAGAGAACTTGCTATCTGCCAGAGATGAGCTGCCTGTCTCAGCAGCCATCCAGCAAAAGCCAGACATCTCTTTAAAGGGAAGAAGGAGCTTTGCTGAGATGGCCTTTAAGTTTCTTCCACCTTAGATGAATGTTCCAGAGCTGGGACCTTGTTTCAACTCCCTCCTTCCTGCAGAGCACAAAGCCAAGCAGGTTGGGCTTGGTTTGTGCAGGTTGAAGCCCCCACTTTCCTGCTGCCCTTACACCACACAGGCCAAGATGCTGCTGTAGCCACACATTGAAGGCTCTTCTAGACTGGTTATCATCAAACAGCCCAGAGAGAGCAGCTGTTTGCTATAGAGCCCATGCCCACCAAGATCTCTGATGAGACCAGTCATAATTTCGACCCGCTGGCCAACAGGGCCATCAGTGACGGCCAGAATCAGTAAAAGTCCAAGCAGAACCCAAAGCGGGGTTTTGCTTACCACACACATTCACTCCAGAGGTGAATTCTAACCCTCCTCCCCAGTCGAGGCCTGTTAGAACAAATTGCAAAAGCAAAAGCACAGCGACTCAGTTGACACGCAATCATAATCATCCCCAGTACATCCATTTCATTGCCAGGTAGATTCTGAACTAGCCCAGGCTAATCCAGGCTCACCCACATTGGCAATCAGACTCAAAAGCACTTTTGTACCTTCTCTTTCCACCCTGCATCTTACCAGCCAATGAAAGGCAAAGAGTCGGGGCTTCTACCATTGCCTTGGCCACTGGACACCATCCTAGCCCTATAAGGGCCATCACGGGGTTCCCATCAACTCCAGGGAGACTGACATTTTCACATCCACTGGGCATATGATACTGCATGAGACCAAAGTCTCCACACTGTTTGCAGCCTCCTCCGTGAATCCCAATGGCCTGCACTTGTACAGTTTGGGTGTTTGATAGATAAAGCACGTATGAGAAGAGAAAACAAAATAAATCAACTTTTTAAAAAAGCCAGCACTGTGCTGTCAATGTTCTTTTTTTCCTTTCCAATTCTAGCTTCAAAAAGCAGAAGGTAAATAATGTCAGGTCAATGAATATCAGATATATTTTTTGACTGTACATTACAGTGAAGTGTAATCTTTTTACACCCACAAGTCCATCTTATTTATTCTTGTAAATGTTCCCTGACAATGTTTGTAATATGGCTGTGTTGAAAATCTATACAATAAAGCTGTGACCCTGAGATTCATGTTTTCCTAAGATATTTGCCCTGGTGTCTTCCTGAGGTTGGGTGGGGTGAAGTGGAGACAAGTTGAAGAAGGAGAAGAAAAGCCTGTTACTGACTAGATTTATTTATGTTCATTTAATCCTCACATCTATGTTGCAGGAAATAGCTGTTATCCCCTCTTTGCAGATGAGAATAGTGGAGGTTCATAAATATTAAAGGATTTTCCATGATTGCATATTGCACCGTGAAAGGGTTGGGTCTAAAATAGTTTTTCTCAAGTGGAGTCCACAGAGTCCTGGCATCAGAATCAATGCTGGAAGTTTGTTAAACACAAATTTTTGAGACCCTACAGAATCACAATTTCAGGATCTGCATATTAACAGGCTGCTTGGATGTATCAGTTAGCTATTGCTGTGTAACATACCACCCAAAACTCAGTAACTTGAAACAACAGTCTTTCATGGTGGTCAGCAGGGGCTTGATCCAGGCTGAGCTCAGCTAATCTCAGCTGGCCCACTCATGTGTTGGCTAAGGGCTCTGCTCTGTGCCAGGCTTGCCTAGGACACCTTGGCTGGTGAAGCTCTGCTCCACGTGTCTCTTACCCTCCTCCTGGGGCCAGCAAGCTTGCCTAAGCATACACTTCTCCTGGTGATAGCAGGAGCATGAGAGAGAGAGTCTGATCACATAAGTTGTTCTGAGTCATGTCTGCAACATCCCACTGGACAAAGCTGGTTGCATGGAACACTCAGAATCAAGAGGCAGGGAAAGGTACTCCATCTCTTGACAAAGACCTCACTTCTCAATGTTCCAATAAATGCTGAGATGAGGTACCAAATCTTCAGTGCCAGATGCAGACTTTAACCCTGTCATCTCAGAATGTGGTCCACAGACCACCCACAATCAGTTCACCTGAGAAACTTCTAAACATGCAAAATCTGATTGAATAGGTCCAGGATGGGTCGCAGGAACATACGTGCTTAAACCAGTGCCCCAGGTGATTGTAATGCATGCTGAAGTTAGGCAAGCTCTTAGAAGGGGGCAGATGGGGACAAGGAGACAAACCAGATCCCAAACTAGGGTGTGAGGCTGCCAATCTCTGATGCACATGACACAATGCTCTCTGCTTTCCAGGTGAGCAGAAGAAACAGCTGGAACCAACTCCTTGGAACTGACTGGCTCCCCAGTTCTTTGTATATATCCTGATATAAGTACAAGACAGAAGCATGAACCACAGGACCAGAGCCCAGGTTCACTTTGTTCTTGTTCAGCCTTAGGAAGCCTGGCAGGGTTCTCCAACCTAAGGAACCTATATGTAGTATCCACCAGACATCTGGAAAGCTACAGAGCCTAGAGAACATGTGTTTCCCAGGTTGTGTCCTAAGAGGGGAACCCAGTGGCCAGCCAGCTGGTAATCATTGTCCCTTTGTCCTCGGTGATGCTAATCTCATTTATTCTGCCTGCTGTATTTATTCTTTTGCCACAAATGTAATAGTTCATACTGGGAAAATTAAATTAGAAAGAAGAAGAAAAAATCTCACCTATCTCCTAATAAAAATCCTTTCGGGCATATCACTTCCCTTAAAATGGAAATACCCTCTAGAGTTATTATAAAAGTAGCATATACTCACTTGAAAGAATTCAATATAAAGTTGAGGCATGAGGTAACCCTTCTCAGAGGTACTTGTTAATATTTTTTTGCCATTGCAGACCTTTCTTTACATATATAAATATACATAAATTTTCTATATAAATGGCATGTGTATATATATGCCAGTATATGAATTCACATATATAAATATATATATGAATTCTGAGACAGGCGTCTTTTCACTTAGTACCATGCTGTGGTCATATTTCCATGGGAATATGCTTAAATATCCCTTATCTTTTTTCACACCTTTCCAGTACTCCTGAACCGGAGGCTAACCTGGTTTGGTTATCAAGTCTCAGGTGCTCTCACAGTGATGCTTTGGGGCCCCATTAACAGTGAGGGACACCCACCCTGTGTGTGCCAACCCTGGAGACAGACCAGGGTGACACAATTCTCTTCACATGTTTGTTGGAGGCCTGGCCAGGCCCTCCTGTCTGGCTAGACCTGGAGTGTGGGTCCACATCAAATCTCAGAGCACCTTGGTCAGACTCTGATGGGGAGCTCTGGTTTGACTTAAGGTCTTCCTCTAATTACAAAGGTTCAAGCCTCCTGTCACAACCCCAGGGGATGTAGAAGCCCTCAGACCCTTGGGGACATGGTGTGAGGTCACCAACATGCCATGCAAGAGGAAAGAAGAGGGATTTCATTTCCTTTGGCAGGGCTTGGCGGGGGGGGGGGGGTAAGGAGAAAGGAACCAGGAGAAACTCAAAAGAAACTGGCAAGTTAGGGTAAGGAAACTACTCCTGGTTAATTTTAGAAAAATTTTGACCACTTAATCTTTAGGAAATGCAACTAGACTCCACAAGGGCTTGACCTAAGTAGCTCTGTCTTAAACTCTAGCAAAGGGACTGAACCTGAAATCTCCAATGACATGCAGTAGGAATATGGCACCCACAGAGAGAGGACACCCACAAACTGAAAATCTGGAGATGGAGAGGAGCAGAGGAATACAACTGGCAGGAATCAGCAGAATCTGAGGCAGGTTTCAGCTTTCACAGTCCATGGATTAGGTCTTGGAATGAAGTTGAATATCTGGAGTGTATGGATGGATAGAAAAACACACAGAGAAATATAGATGCACGCACATAGAAAATGAATGAAAGACTACATCCGTTATTAACGATTACCTCTCATCCTAGGGAACATAGGTAATTTTTGTTCTCTATGATTTTCTCTATTCTCTAAATTTTATAGTACTTTCATACATAGAAAAATGAATTCTGTAATGAGGTGGGGACAGCAGAATATAGGAAAATGAAAGCAGGATAGATAAGATGATGCCAGGAATAAAATCATACCCAAAAGATCTGCCACACACCTGGATCAAGAGGTTCAAACTTGGCACTGCCCGTCTACCCAAGAAGGAGAATACACAGCCAATTAGTCAACTCAATGCCTAAAAGATAAACTAGTTGTTCAGCATAAATAAAAGTATTCCTGCTACAGGGGCTGGAAGTGATTTTTTCCATGGGTCCCCTTAATAAAGAATGGCTTCAAACAACATCCTTAGCAGAATGCAACACATTTCCCTCCCTGAAGGCTGCTGGTGTTGTGCCACAGGACAGCTCAGTGAAAGCTCTTTACTGGAGGACCAAAACGAAGGGGCCCAGCCACACAGTTCTCTGCAAGGTGCGGGTCTGCAGAATCTTGGGTATTACATGGCTTAAGCATCACACTGCTCTCCTCTCTGAGTGTCTGTGAGCTGGAGACTTTTATCCCAGACAATCATCAGCAAAGCAGCTACCCCAATTGTTGGTTGAATTTGGAACCAGGCTTTAAGAGCCAGCCAAGCCAGGAAGAAGACTCACATCTCCTTTTGAACATTGAGGACCCTAATGGCTCTATGTGCCTCAATAGAAGGTGAATTCATCCCCCTCTGGGGCAGCAGGGTAGGGTGAAGAAGCCATCCTCATTCCAGGTTATGATCATAGCTTATTCCATCTCACCCTACTCTCCTCTAAAGTACCTACAAATGCATAGTAAATGCTGGAAACTTGGCCACCAAGCCACGGGGTGCGTCTGGAGGGAGTTAACTCTGATTACAAGACACAAGGAGCTAAAATGAGAATTATCATCGGTGGGTTGATATTGAATCATGTTTTGCCACCTAGTAGATGTAAAGAAGCCTCAGAGACGATGAAGTGGCTCATCCCTCCAGATGGTCTGCACTCACTCAGAAAATTGGTCAATCGTCCATGTCTGTCTCCTGGGACATGAAATGACATTACAAGGAGCCTCTATGGGAGGGTGAATGGCAGGGAGAAACTTGCAGAAAAGCATGCTGAGGATTTTAGCTTTCATGCTCCCCTCCATTTATAGCACCCCAGAGAGAGGCAGGGAGAAGAGGGGGCATGTTGTCAGCTGAGTATATACAAGACCAGGTAAAGCAGCTGCTACAAGACCAGGTAAAGGAGATGCCTACTGTATCGCTTTGAACATTCTCAACCTCACCTCTTACCTCCTACATGGCTATGGTGACCATTTCCAAGCAGATCTTCAGGTTTCACGCAGGGGCAGCTCAGGTGAGAGTACCCCTCACACAGGCCCTGCACCTCTCATTTCCTGCCCCATAGTTTCGGGTGCTGTCCTCGGGGATGCCCACAGGAACCCCCTTAGCACTCATCCACGTGCCACCCAGAAATGTGGGGGAAACACCATTGACCAATAGGAGACTTAAACCTGTAGACAAATGCTTCCTCCTTTCTTTCTTCTGAAGGCAGTTCTGAGCTATATTTTAGGTCACTTTTCAAATGGTCCCAGAACAAGCAAACAGACCCTTGAGGAACAGCCAGCTTCGTAACGCACCCTTACACTGCCTTTACCTCCCTCCCCTGATGTACACCCCTTAACCTCATGGCTCCCTGGAATCATACCTCCCTATCAAACTTTGTACCAGGCTTTGCATTTCCGAGAACACTAGCTGAGAAACTGGGCTTAAGCTGTGTACACAATACTCCATCCTCCAGCTGTCAGTCTGAAATGGGACCCCGCCAACACACACAGAGGGCCACCAGCTGTCCAGTTAAGCTTTTGATCCAGGGACAAAACTGGACTTGGTATAAAGTGACTCATACGGGAGAGGCTATACTCATGTCCTAGGATCATCCTATGTGATATGATGTTAATTTTCTACTCCGATTTAGGAACAGGACTTCTGCCGTCTCATATTTTCGTCAGCTTGTCCAATAGACAGTAAGAAGGACCCTAACTGGCTGTACAGGGACCCTATTGTGAGCACTAGCACAGTGGTGGGTAGTTGGCCAGTGGGATGGGGGAATATCTGGACTGGGGATCCACACCCACAAAGTCAGGAGCCCGCAGCTATCCCGACTCTCAGGCTGTGGCCGCATAGCCCACAAAGGCAGTGGGCTCCTAATGGGGGAAAACATGCCAGGGAAAGATGGGGGAGCGGGGTGCTCTGGCCAACACTAAATGCAGATAGGAACCTCTTCAGGGCTGCTGAAGCTCCCTGTGCGGAGAGCCCCAGCTTTGGCTAAGGCTCCCCACCCCGCTCCAAAGGCAGTTGGGTTTCTGAACTGGCAGAAAAAATAACAACAAATTTCCACTCCCTCTCTTTCCCTCTTACTCCCTCCACTGTGCTCTCCGGGAGCTCCCAACTCTGAGCAAGCTCAGAACTCCCCTTGCAAGGAAAAGCAAACAGGAGCACACCAGACACATGAAAAGATGCAAGAGCTCAAAGCAGAGGTGTTTACTTTGAGGAATGAGAGAAAGTGCCTGCCTATGAAATCATGTCCCAGCCAGGAAAAGGAAGACATTTTACAACAAACACAAATGCAGAAAAACACTAGGTTTGATAACTGACTCCAAGAACTTTTTCTTGTTGCTGTATCCAACAAGACAAATTGCTGATAACTTTAAGCAAGATGAAATGCAAATACTCAAAATTAGGAAATAGGAAAGGGATATAACAGCAAATGAGGAAATTATACAGCATTATGAAAGGATATTACAAATAACCCTGGCTAGTAAATTTTAAATTTTTGATCAAGTGGATGATTTTGGAAACGTATGAGCGTTACCAAAATTGTCTCAAGAAATAGAAAACCTGAGCAGACCAATTATCAGAGAAAAAATATATAGAAGTTATTCTTTCCTAAAAGATACAAGAACAAATAATTAGATGAGTGAACTTGATCAAACTTTCAAACAAAAAAATAATTCTTATGCTGTATATACTATTCCAGAACAAAGCAAAAAAAAAAAAAAAAAAAAGGAAATAAATAGCACATATATAAAATCTGAAAAAGTGCACACACACTCCTAACACCTCCAGACAAGTCACATTTATAAATGCAAATATTTTTGCTAAATATTAAGTATTACAATCACCTGCTTTTCAAAAATTATATACCATGTCTAAGTGGCCTATATGCCAGGAATTTAAGCATAGTTCAATATTAAGAAGTCTATAAATAAAAGGAGAAAGATATATAGTCATCTCAATAAAGACTGAAAAAGCATTAATAAATTTTAACATCAGTTTCTCATTACATACAATAGTCTCAGTAACCTAGTAATTATAGGATACTTTGTTAGCATAAAAAGATAAAATCATGAACAGCAGGCATTACCAGAATTCACCCACATCAACTTCTCCATTCCATCCAGGCATAAAGGAAGATTTACAGCTTCCTGCCCTCCTCGAAATTAGTGGGTTGCTTGACAAGTCCTGACCAATAAGTTTGAGCAGAAATGATGCATATAAATTCTAAGCCAAAGTATTTAATTGCTGGTGAGAGAGTCTACAGAATTTTCTTTCCCTCCTTCATCAATCAAGGACATCCTGTATTCCGGATGGTGCAGTCCCAGGATGGGGGAGGCCCCATCAGCGTGGATCACTGAATCACCACATAGAGGACAGTTGCTCCTGGGAGTTACCTGGAGCTACAGAACTTTTTGGTACTTAGCTACTGAATGTTTGGAGTTATATGTTACTAGAGAATGCCTAATATAAATAGCCAATGTAGTGAATAATAGAGAAAAATTGTGTTTCCATTAAAGTCATGAATGCCTATATCACTGCTATTATTTAATATTTTTGGCTAATGCCAATGCAGCTAATGCAATGAAGCAAGAAAAAGGGAGAGATTGCTGTTATGGTTACCACTGCTATGTAACAAATTAACCCAAAACGACCATTTTTCTTTTGTTCATGATTTTGTGGGTCAGAAATTCAGGGAGGGGTCATCTGGCCATTCTTTTTTTTTTTTTTTTAATTTTATTGGCTGCATTGAGTCTTCATTGCTGCACACAGGCTTTCTCTAGTTGTGGCAAGTGGGGGCTACTCTTCGTTGAGGTGTGTGAGCTTCTCATTGCAGTGGCTTATCTTGTTGTGGAGCATGGGCTCTGGTATATGGCTTCAGTAGTTACAGCATGTGGGCTCTAGAACACAGGTTCAGTAGTTGTGGCACACGGGCTTAGTTGCTCTGTGGCACGTGGGATCTTCCCAGAGCAGGGATCAAACCCGTGTCCCCTGCAGTGGCAGGCAGATTCTTAACCACTGCACCACCAGGGAAGTCCCACATCTGGCCATCCTTGCTTAGGGTGATAATGACCAGATGCTGACTGGGGCTGGAGTCATCTTTAAGCCTTGACAGAGCTAGAGGTCCTGGATAACTCATGAACATGACTGACGTTGATGCTGTATATTGGCTGGAAGGTCAGTTGGGCTGTCAACTGCAGTGTCTACATGTGACCTTTCCAGCATGGTGGTCTCAGGGTAATCAGACTCATTACCTGGGCCCTGCCTTCACCCGGAGTGAGAGTCCCACTAGATTCTGGTGGAAGCTGAGTGACCTTTTCTGACCTAAGTTATAAAGCATCATTTCTGTTGGATGCTACTTGTTATAACGGATTCACTGTGGTCAGCCCTGATTCAAAGGAAGAGTACATTCCTCCTCTATAAAAGGAGTGTCAGAGAATGTGCATACATGTTTTTCAATTGAATCATGATTCAAAATTATCACAATCAATCATATATGCCTAGTAACCCCAACTTATTAAGAGTAATAAGGGTAGGGGTATGGCCAAGATGGCAAAGTAGGAAGACCCTGAACTCACCTCCTCCCATGAGCACACCAAATCACAACTACCTACACAGCAACTATCTATGAGAATGACCTGAAGACTAGCAGGAAAGATTTTCCACAACTAAAGATATAAAGAAGGAAATGTGTAGGAGGGGCAGAGAGGAAATACAGTCACGACCCACACTCTCTAGGTTGGCAACCCACAAGCAGAAGGAAGAGCCTAGTTGCAGAAGTCCCCCCCAAGGAATGAGGGGTCTGAGTCCCACATCAGGCTTCCCAGCCCAGGATAGCTTTGATGACCAGAGGGGAGTGTGCTACTGGACCCCAAAGGACATCTCCTACATAAAGCCACTTCTGCAAGATGAGGAAACATAAGTGACCTACCAAATACATAGAAACAAACACAGAGAATCAGGCAAAATGAGGACACAGAGGAATATGTTCCAAAAGAACAAATAAGACAAAACCTCTGAAAAAGAACTAAATGAAGAAGAGATAAACAACCTACCCAATAAAGTTTACAGATAATGATTATAAAGAAGCTCACTGAGCTCAGGAAAGAATGGACAAACACAGAGAAAATCTGCACAAAAAGTTAGAAAATATAAAGAAGAACAAGACAGGGAATTCCCTGGTGGTCCAGTGGTTAGGACTTGGCACTTTCACTGCCAAGGCCAGGTTCAATCCCTGGTTGGGAAACTAAGATCCCCCAAGCTACATGGCACAGCCAAAAAAAAAAAAAAACAGAAAGAAAGAAAAAAATGAAAAAAAGAAAAAGAAAGTCAACAGAGATAAAGGACAGAATAACTGAAATAAAAAATACACTGGAAGAAATCAACAGTACATTAAATGATAGGGAGGAATGGATCAACAATCTGGAAGACAAAGTAGCAGACACTGCCCAAGCTGAATAGAAAAAAAGAAAAAGAAATGAAAAGCAATAAGGATAGCTAAGAAACCTCAAAGACAACATCAAGCACACTAACATTCATATTATAGGGACCCCAGAAGAAGTAGAGAGAGAGAAGTGGGCAGAGAACTTATTTGAAGAAATAATAGCTGAAAAATTCCCTAACCTGGGGAAGGACACAGACCTCCCCTTCCAGGAAGCACAGAGAGTCTCAAATAAAATGAAATCAAAAGGTCCACACTAAGACACATTATAATTAAAATGGAAAAAATAAAGATAAATCTTAAAAGCAGCAAGAGAAAAGCAACTAGTGGCATATAAGAGAATTCCCATAAGTCTATCAGCTGGCTTTTTAGCAGAAACTTTGCAGAAGGGAGTGGCAGGATATATTCAAACTGATGAAAGAAGAAAATCTACAACCAAGAAGACTCCACCTGGCAAGGTTATCATTTAGATTTGAAGGAGACATAAAGAGTTTTACAGAAAAGCAAAAGCTAAGAGTTAAGCACCACTAAAGTGACTTTACAAGAAACGTTAAATAAACTTCTTTAAGCAGAAAAGGCCACAAAAAATTTTTGTAAAAATACAAAAACTGAAAATTATGAAAGGAAAACTCTCACTGGTAAAGGCAAACATACAGTAAAAGTTGACCAACCACATTAAGCGTACCAACATTTGAATTATAGGCATCCCAGAAGTAGAAGAAAAAAAGAAAGGGTCTGAGAAAATATTTGAAGAGGATATAGTGGAAAACTTCCCCAACATGGGAAAGCAAATAATTAACCAAGTCCAAGAAGCACACAGTCCCATATGGAATAAACCCAAGGAGAAATACACCAAGACACATATTAATCAAACTAACAACTAAACACAAAGAAAAAATATTAAAAGCAGCAAGAGAAAAGCAACAAATAACATATAAGGGAAAACCCATAAGGATAACAGCTGACCTTTCTACAGAAACTCTGCAGGCCAGAAGGCAATGGCAGGATATACTGAAAGTCCTGAAAGAGAGAAAATTACAGCCAAGAATACTCTACCCAGCAAGAATCTCATTCAGATTTGAGGGAGAAATCAAAAGCTTTACAGACAAACAAAAGTTAAGAGAATTCAGCACTACCAAACCAGCCTTACAACAAGTGCTAAAGGAACTTCTCTAAGTAGGAAACACAAGAAAAGGAAAACACCTACAAATACAAACCCAAAACAATTAAGAAAATGATAATTGGAACACATATGTCAATAATCACCTTAAATGTAAATGGATTAAATACCCCAACCAAAAGACATAGAGTGGCTAAATGGATACAAAAACAAGACCCTTCTATATGCTGCCTACAAGAAACCCACTTCACACCAAGGGATACATATAGACTGAAAGTAAAGGGATGGGAAAACATATTCCATGCAAATGGAAGCCAAAAGAAAGCTGGAGTAGCAATACTCATATCAGACAAATTAGACTTGAAAGTAAAGACTATTACAAGAGTCAAGGAAGGACACTACATAATGATCAAGGGACCCATCCAAGAAGAACATATCACAATGGTAAATATCTATGCCCCCAACACAGGAGCACCTCAATACATAAGGCAAATGCTAACAGCCATAAAAGGGGACACCAACAGTAACACAATAATAGTGGGAGACTTGAACACCCCACTTACATCAATGGACAGATCATCCAAACAGAAAATAAAGACACACAAGCTTTAAATGACACATTAGACCACCTCGACTTAACTGATATATTTATAGGTCATTCCATCCAAAAACTACAGAATACACCTTCTTCTCAAGTGCACAGGAAACATTTTCCAGGAGAGATCACATCTTGGGTCACAAATCAAACCTTGGCAAATTCAAGAAAACTGAAATCATATCAAGCATCTTCTCAGACCACAACGCCATGAGACTAGATATCAATTACAGGAAAAAAACTGCAAAAAATACAAACACATGGAGGCTAAACAATTCACTCTTAAACAACCAAGAAATCAATAAAGAAATCAAAGAGGAAATCAAAAAATATCTAGAAACAAATGACAATGAAAACAAAACAACCCCAAACCTATGGGATGCAGCAAAAGCAGTTCTAAGAGGGAAGTTTGTAGCAATACAGTCCTACCTTAAGAAACAAGAAAATTATTGAGTAAACAACCTAACCTTACACTTAAAACAATTAGAAAAAGAAGAACAAAGAAACCCCAAAGTGAGCAGGAGGAAAGAAATCATAAAGATCAGAGCAGAAATAAATGAAAAAGAAAGGACGGAACCAATAGCAAAAATTAATAAAACTAAAAGCTGGTTCTTTGAGAAGACTAATGAAATTGATAAACCATTAGCCAGACTCATCAAGAAAAAAAGGGAGAAGATGCAAATCAACAGAATTAGAAATGGAAAAGGAGAAGTAACGATGGACACCACAGAAATACAAAAGATCATGAGAGACTACTACAAGAAACTATATGCCAATAAATTGGATAACCTGGAAGAAATGCATAAATTAGAAAAATACAATCTTCCAAGACTGAACCAGGAAGAAATAGAAACCATGAACAGACCAATCACAAGTACAGAAATTGAGGCAGTGATTAAAAATCTCCCAACACACAAAAGCCCAGGGCCAGATGGCTTCACAGGCGAATTCTATCAAACATTTAGAGAAGAGCTAACACCTATCCTTCTCAAACTCTTCCAAAATATTGCAGAAGGAGGAACACTCCCAAACACATTCTATGAGGCCACCATCACCCTGATACCAAAACCAGGCAAAGATGTCACAAAAAAAGAAAATTACAGGCCAATATCCCTGATGAATATAGATGCAAAAATCCTCAACAAAATACTCACTAACAGAATCCAACAGCACATTAAAAACATCATACACCATGATCAAGTGGGGTTTATCCCTGGGATGCAAGGATTCTTCAATATACGCAAATCAATCAACATGATACATCATATCAACAAATTGAAGGATAAACACCATATGATCATCGCAATAGATGCAGAAAAAGCTTTTGACAAAGTTCAACATCCATTTATGATAAAAGCTCTCCAGAAAATGGGCATAGAAGGAAATTACCTCAACATAATAAAAGCCATATATGAGAAACCAAAAGCCAACATCATTCTCAATGGGGAAAAACTGAAAGAATTCCCTCTAAGAATACAAACAAGACAAGGGCGTCCACTTCTCACCATTATTATTCAACATAGTTTTGGAAGTTTTAGCCACAGCAATCAGAGAAGAAAAAGAAAAGGAATCCAAATTGGAAAAGAAGAAGTAAAATTGTCACTCTTTGCAGATGACATGATATTATATATAGAAAACCCTAAAGACTCTACCAGAAAACTGCTAGCACTAATTGATGAGTTTAGGAAAGTAGCAGGATACAAAATTAATGCACAGAAATCTCTTGCATTCCCATACACTAACAACGGAAGAGCAGAAAGAGAAATTAAGGAAACTCTCCCATTCCCCATTGCAACAAAAAGAATCAAATACCTAGGAATAAACCTGCCTAAGGAGGCAAAAGATCTGTATGCAGAAAACTTTAAGACACTGATGAAAGAAATCAAAGACGACACAAACAGATGGAGGGACATACACCATGTTCCTGGATTGGAAGAATCAACATCGTGAAAATGACTGTACTACCCAAAGCAGTTTACAGATTCAATGCAATCCCGATCAAATTACCAATGGCATTTTTCACAGAACTAGAGCAAAAAAATCTTATGATTTGTATGGAAATGCAAAAGACCCCGAATAGCCAAAGCACTCTTGAGAAGGAAAAATGGAGTTGGTGGAATCAGGCTTCCTGACTTCAAACTATACTACAAGGCCATAGTGATCAAGACAGTATGGTACTGGCACAAAAATAGAAAGGAAGACCAATGGAATAGAATAGAGAACTCAGAGGTAAGCCCAAACACATATGGGCACCTTATCTTTGACAAAGGAGACACGAATATACAATGGAAAAAAGACAGCCTCTTCAATAAGTGGTGCTGGGAACACTGGACAGCTACATGTAAAAGAATGAAATTAGAACACTTCCTAACACCATACACTAAAATAAACTCCAAATGGATTAAAGACCTACATGTAAGGCCAGAAAATATAAAACTCCTAGAGGAAAACATAGGAAGAACACTCTATGACATCCATCAAAGCAAGATCCTTTTTCACCCACCTCCTAGAATCATGGAAATAAAATCAAGAATAAACAAATGGGACCTCATGAAACTTAAAAGCTTTTGCACAGCGAAAGAAACCATAAACAAGACAAGAAGGCAACCCTCAGAATGGGAGAAAATAGTTGCCAATGAAACAACGGACAAAGGATTAACCTCCAAAATATACAAGCAGCTCATGCAGCTTAATACCAAAAAACCAAATAACCCAATCCACAAATGGGCGGAAGACCTAAATAGACATTTCTCCAAAGAAGACATACAGATGGCCAACAAACACATGAAAACATGCTCAACATCACTCATCATTAGAGAAATGCAAGTCAAAGCCACAATGAGGTATCACCTCACACTGATCAGAATGGGCATCATCACAAAATCTGGAAACAACAAATGTTGGAGAGGGTGTGGAGAAAAGGGAACTCTCCTGCACTGTTGGTGGGAATGTAAGTTGGTACAGCCACTATGGAAAACAGTTTGGAGGTTCCTTCAAAAACTACAAATAGAACTACCATATGATCCAGTAATCCCATTTCTGGGCATATACCCAAAGAAAACCATAATCCCAAAAGAAACATGTACCATAATGTTTATTGCAGCACTCTTTACAATAGCCAGGACATGGAAGCAACTGAAATGCCCATCAACAAATGAATGGATAAAGAAGAAGTGGCATATATATACAATGGAATATTACTCAGCTATAAAAAGGGATGAGATGGAGCTATATGTCATGAGGTGGATAGACCTAGAGTCTGTCATACAGAGTGAAGTAAGTCAGAAAGAGAAAGACAAATATTATATGCTAACTCACATATACGGAATCTAAAAATGGTACTGATGAACTCAGTGACAAGAACAAGGATGCAGATGCAGTAAATGGACTGGAGAACTCGAGGTTTGGGGGAGGCGGGGGGTGAAGGGGAAGCTGAGAGGAAGCGAGAGAGTAGCACAGACATATATATAGTACCAACTGTTAAATAGATAGCCAGTGGGAAGTTGTTGTATAACAAAGGGAGTCCAACTTGAGGATGGAAGATGCCTTAGACGATGGGGATGGGGAAGGTGGGGGGGACTCGAGGGAGGGTGGGGGGGAGTTGAGGGAGGGAGAGAATATGGGGATATGTGTATAAAAACAGATGATTGAACTTGGTGTACCCCCCAAAAAATAATAAAATAATAATAATACTCGAAAAAAAAATAGTAAGGGCTATTAACTCTTGCTGATTTTAATGCCTGTCACCACACTGTAAGGCTGTATTTGTTAAGATCCTCTGGATTTCAAGTGATCTGACGTAGGCAAGAAAGGTACTGGGTGTATCAGTCAGCTGTATCTAATGGAAAACAACAACAACAATAAAACAAGAATGGCTTGAAAAAAAATACAAAAACCGAAAATTATGAAAGGAAAACTCTCACTGGCAAAGGCAAACATACAGTAAAAGTTGACCAACCACTCATAAAGCTGGTATGTAAGTTAAAAGACAAAAGAAGTAAAATCATCTATAACTACAATAAGTAGTTAAGGGATACACAAAGCAAAAATGTAAAATATGATGTCAAAAACAGTCAATGTGACAGGTTGTTAAAAATGCATTTTGTTAAAAGTGCTTAAATTTAAGAAATTATCAACTTAAAAAGATTATATACATCACTTATATGATTATATGTATATTATATAGCTCTCAATTCAACAAGAAGGTATAATAATTGTAAATATATATATACCCCAACATAGGAACAACTAAATACATAAAGAAAATATTAAGAAACATAAAGGGAAAAAACAGTAATAATGTAAAAGTAGATGACTTTAACACCCCATTTACATCAATGGGCAGATCAGCCAAATAATTAAGGAAACACTGGCCTTAAATAACACCTCAGACCAGATGAAATTTACACACACACACACACACAGAGAGAGAGAGAGAGAGAGGGAACAGCCCAGTTCAAAACAGCAGAATACACATTCTTTTCAAGGATACTGGTAATATTCTCCAGGATAGATTACATGCTATGCCACAAAACAAGTCTCCATAAGTTTAATATGGAAATCATATCAAGCATCTTTTCTGACCATAATCCTATGAGACTAGAAATCAACTACAAGAAAAAAAATTTGCCAAAATACACAAACATGTGGAGTCTAAATAATATGATCCCTAACAACCAATGGGTTACTGAAGAAATCAGAAAAAATGAAAAACTATCTGGAGACAATATCTGGAGACAAAATGTAAATGAAAATGTAAACACATCAATCCAAAATTTATGGGAAACAGCAAAAGCAATTCTATGAGGGAAGTTTATAGCAATACAAGCCTACCTTAGGATACAAGAAAAATCCCAACAATCTTATATTACAACTAAAGGAACTAGAAAAAGGAAAAAAAAAAACCTAAAGTTAGTAGAAGGAAAGAAACAAAACTCAGAGCAGAAATAAGTGAAATAGAGACTAAAAAAAAACAATAGGAAAGATCAATGAAACTAAAAGGTGGTTCTTTGAAAAGATAAACAAAATTGCTAAACATTTATTCAGACTCCTTAAGAAAAAAAGAGAGAGGGCCCAAATAAAATCAGAAATGAAAGAGAAGTTACAACCAATACCACAGAAATACAAAGAATCATAAGTGACTACTATGACAATTATACACCAATAAAATAACCTAGAAGAAATGGATAAATTCCTAGATATGTACAATATCCCAAGAATAAATAAAAAAGAAATAGAAAGTATGAAAGACTGATTACCATCAATGAAATTGTATCAGAGGGGAAAAAAAAAAAAACCTCCCAGCAAACAAAAGTCCAGGACACAGCTTCACAGATTAATTCTACCAAACGTTTAAAGAAGAGTTAATATCCATCCTTCTCAAACTACTCCAAAAAAATTGAAGAGGAAGCAATGCTTCAGAACTCATCCTATGAGGCCAGCATTACCCTGATACCAAAACGAAAAAATGATGCCACATAAAAGAAAGTTACAGGCCAGTATCACTGATGAATAAACATAGGTGAAAAAATCCTCAACAAAATAGTAGCAAATCAAATTCAACAATACATTAAAAGAATCATACACCATGGTCAAGTAGGATTTATCCCAGAGATGCAAGGATGGTTCAATATTCACGAATAGATATTATACACCACATTAACAAACTGAAGAATAAAAATCAGATGATCATCTCAATAGATGTAGGAAAATCTCTTGACAAAATTCAACATCCATTTATGATAAAAAAAACTTTTAATAAAGTGGGTATAGAAGGAATATACTTCAACATAATAAAGGCCATTTATGACAAACCCACAAACAACATCATACCCAATAGTGAAAAGCTGAAAACACTTCCTCTAAGATCAGGAACAAGACAAGCATACCCACTATTGCCACTTTTATTCAGCATAGTATTGGAAGCTCTAGCCACAGCAATCAGAGTAGGAAAAGAAATAAAAGGCATTCAAATTGAAAAGGAACAAGTAAAACTGTCATCATTTGCAGACATGATACTATATAGAGAAAAATGTGAAAGACACCACCAAAAAATATTAGAATTAATCAACGAATTCAGTAAAGTTGCAGGATATAAAATCAACATACAAAAATCTGTTGTACTTCTTACACTAATATAAAACTATCAAAGAGAAATTAAGAAAACAATCTCATTTACAATAATGTCAAAAAGAATAAAATACCTAGGAATGAATCTAATCAAGGAGGGAAAAGACCTGGACTCTGAAAACTATAAGACATTGATGAAAGAAATTGAAGACAGCTAGACAAATGGAAAGCTATGGGTTGGAAGAATTAATATTGTTAAATAACCATACTACACAAGGCAGTCTACAGATTCAATGCAATCTCTATCAAAATATCAACTGCATTAGGAACAAACAATCCTAAAATTTTGCATGGAAATACAAAAGACCCCCAATAGCAAGAGTGATCTTGAGGAAGAAGAATAAAGCCGTGACATCACACGCCCTGATTTCAAACTATACTACAAAACTACAATAATCAAAACAGTTTGGTAATGACACACAAACAGACACATAGATCAAGGAAACAAAAACCAATATTTATACAGTCAATCTAGGACAAAGGAAGCAAAAATGTACAATGGGGGAAGACAGCCTCTTCAATAACTGGTGTCAGGAAAACTGGATAGCAACATGCAAAAGAATGAAACTGGACTGCTTTTCACATGATATATATAAAAATAAACTCAAAATGCATTAGAGACTTAAAGAACTGAAACCATAACATTCCTGGAAGAAAACACAGGCAGTACACTCTTTGACATCAGTCTTAGTAATATTGTTTTGGATCTGTCTCCTCGGGCAACAGCAACAAAAACAGACAAGTGAGCCCAAAGGAAACTAAAACGCTTTCACACAGTGAAGGAAACTATCAACAAAATGAAAAGGTAGCCTACTGAATGGGAAAAGATATTTGCGAGTGATATAACTGATAGGGGTTAATATCCAAAATATACAGAGAACTCACACAATTCAAAATCAAAGAAAAAAAAACAACTTGATTAAAAATGGGCAGAGGACCTAAATAGGTATTTTTACAAAGACATACAGGCGAACAGACACATGAAAAGATGCTCGACATTCTTAGTCACCAGGGAAATGCAAATCAAAACCACAATGATACCACTTCATGCAGAATGGCTATCATCAAAAAAGACAACAAATAAGTATTGGTGAGGATGTAGAGAAAAGGGAGCCTTCATGCACTCTTCATAGGGTTGTAAACTGGTGCAGCTGCTATGGAAAACAGTATGGAGGTTCTTCAAAAAAATTAAAAATAGAACTGCCATATCAGCCATCAATTTCATTCCTAGGTATTTAACTGAAGAAAATGAAAACATTACTCTGAAAATATATGTGCACCCCAATGTTCACTGTAGCAGTATTTACAATAATCAAGATACGGAAGCATCCTAAGTATTCATTGATAGGTGAATGGATAAAGAAGATGTGGTGGGGCAGAGATCAAGATGGAAGAATAGAAGGAAAGTGGTGGTGAAGCCCACCTCCTCCCACAGATACATTAAAAAGTGTACACCTACATGCGGAACAGTTCTCACAGAATACCCACTGAATGCTGGCAGACAATCTCATACAACCAAAGCTGCAAGAAAGCTCACCACGTAACCAGGTAGGAAGGAAAAGAAAAAAAAAAAAAGAATCAAGATGAGATCTGCAACACTGGGAGGGAACTGTGAAAGAGGAAAGGTTCCCTCCCCTTGGGAAACCCCTTCACAGACTGGGAGGTCCACTGGGACAGATAGGGAGGCTCAGAGGAGAGTGCAGCAACCAGTTTGCATCAGGCAGGACACAGAAAGACCAACACCAATGGTCCTGGTCTCCTTGCTGCACTTCCAAGCCAGCGAGTATGTTCAATGGCTGGGTGCTGAAACTCAGGCTTTAGCAGACAGATCCCGGGAGAGGACTTGGTTTGGCTATGCAGAGACAGCCTGAAGGGCCTGGGATATGGTCCAAGCTGCAACTGGGGGTGTGCACAAGACAGAGTCCAGGCTGCAACTGAGGGTGTGCACCATAGGAGCCCCATTGTTAACACAGGCACAAAGGGAGGGACAGGGCCCCACTATAGCATCCTCATTCTCAGTGTGCTCACAGCTGGTGTGCCTTAGCCACTTTGAGCTTTGGGAGCACGTAAGCACTGGCAGGTTGCCCACACATGGAGGCAGGGCTGAAACTTGAGCTGATTCCCAGCAGGTACACGACTTCAGGAGATTTACATCAGCAACAGTGCCTGGGGACATCTGAGTTGATTACTGGCACTCTCATAGCTGAGGCAGGTCCAGTGCCAGCAGCAACAGGCTTTCCCAGCAGGAGTGCTCCAGTTCTGCCAACCTCACATCACAGCTTAGAACTGGATCTGGGGGCTTCTACTCCAACAACTGGGGAGCAGAACCTGCCCCTGACAGGGCTGTGACAACCACAGAGTAACAAAGCAGCCCTGCCCAACATCCAGTGCAGGCTCTGGTCACCACAACACTAATAACACCCTCTATCAAGGGAAAAATGGCCAGCACACCCTGAGGAAAGATGTGACAGGCATCCACACCAAGAAAGCCCTTGCGCCAAAAATATTGGACTCACGCAGGCTACATAGGAATGCTCTCACATAAAAACAGCCCTTCAAGACCACAGAAGATAACTGTTTCTACTAAATTCATAGAGTCAGAGAAATATATATAAAATGAAAAAGCAGAGGAACCACTCCCAGTTAACAGAGTAAGAGAAATCCCCTGAATGAACAAAAAATGAAAGAGACCTCTCCAGTCTACCAGACCCTGAGTTCAAAAAGGAGGTAATAAAAATGCTGAAGAAATTAAGAAAGGCTATTGATATAAATGCAGATCACTTTAACAAGAAACTAGAAACTATAAAGAGGAGTCAACCAAATTTAGACAATTCAAAAGCCAAAATGAAAACCTAGCTATAGGCAATAAATAGCAAACTAAATAATGCAGAACAAATAAATGATCTGGAAGATAGAATAATGGAAATCACCCAATCAGAATAGCAGACACAAAGACAAATGAAAAAAACAAAATGAAAGCAACCTACAAGACCTATGGAATAATATAAAGTGTGCCAATCTACACATAATAGGGATCACAGAAGAAGAAAGGGGGATCAAAAATGTATTTGAAGAAACTATGGCTGAAACTTTGCCAAACCTAAAGAACGAAACATATGTCCAGGTACAGGAAACACAGAGGGTCCCAAACAAGATGAACCCAAACAGACCTACACCAAGACATACCATAATTAAAATGGAAAATTTAAAATACAAAGAGAGGATTCTAAATGCAGCAAGAGAAAAAACAGAGTTACAAGGGACCCCCTCATTGCAGGTCAGAAGGGAGTGGCAAGATATATTCAAGTCCTCAAAGGGAAAAATTGCAACCTAGGATACTTTATCCAGCATGATTACCATTTAGAATAGAAGGAGAAATCAAAAATTTCTCAGATGAGCAAAAACTAAAAGAATACAGCAATACTAAACCTATCTTAAAAGAAATATTGAAAGGTCTTCACTAAATAGAAAAGAAGCAAGAATCTATAGGAAAGGGGAAAATCACAATAGGAAAAGCAAATATATAAAAGCATTGTAGATCACTTAAATAAGCCAGTACATAGATTTTTTAAAAATCAAACACTCTTGGATAAATATGAAGATGTAAAATAAGACATCAAGATCATAAAATATGGGGGAGGGGAATAAGAAAATGTAGATTTTTTAGAATGTGTTTGAGCTTACATGCCTAACAGTCTAAAGCAAGTAGATATAGTAATGGGTTAACATACTTGAAAACCAGGGTAAACACAAATCAAAAACACACAATAAATTCACAAAAACCCAAAAGAAGAGAACTCAACCATAATACAAAAGAAAACCATCAAACTGCAAGAGGAAAAACAAAAAGAAAGGAACAAAGAATACAAAATCAACTGGAAAACAAGGTTTAAAATGGCAAAAAATACATACCTATCAATGACTACCTTAAACGTCAATGGACTAAATGCTCCAATCAAAAGACAGAGTAGCAGATTGGATAATAAAACAAGAGCCTACAATATGCTGCCTGCAAGAGACCCACTTTAGGGCAAAGGACACACATAGATTGAAAATGACAGGATGGAAAAAGATATTTCATGCAAATGAAAATGACAAGAAAGCAGGGGTAGTTATACTCATATCAGACAAACGAGACTAAAACAAAGGCCATAAAGAAAGAGAAATAAGGAGACTTTCCTGGTGGTGCAGTGGTTAAGTATCCACCTGCCAATGCAGGGGACACGGGTTCGATCCCTGCTCCAGGAAGATCCCACATGCCACAGAGCAGCTAAGCCCGTGCACCACAGCTACTGAGCCTGCACTCTAGAGCTCACAAGCCACAACTACTGAGCCCACATGCTGCAACCACTGAAGCCCACATGCCTAGAGCCCAAGCTCTGCAACCAGAGAAGCCACCATAATTAGAAGCCTGTGCACCACAATGAAGAGTAGCCCCCACTCACCACAACTAGAGAAAGCCCGAGTGCAGCAATGAAGACCCAATGCAGCCAATAAATAAATAAATATTTTAAAATTTTTTTTAAAAATTGTGTCAAAAAATAAAATACCTAGGAATAAACCTGACCAAGGAGATGAAAGACTTATACACTGAGAACTAGAAAACATTGATAAATGATTCAAAGAAATGGGAAGACACCCCTTGGATTGGAAAAATTAATGTTATTAAAATCACCGTACTACCCAAAGCAATCTACAGAACTAATGCGTTCCCTATCAAATTACCCATGACATTTTTCACAGAATAGAACAAATAATTTTAAAATTTATATGGAACCACAAAAGACCTAGAATTTCCAAAGCAATCCAAAGAGAAAAACAAAAAAACTAAGATGAAGGCATAAACCTCCCAGACTTCAAACAATACTGCAAAGCTACAGTAATCAAAACAGTGTGGTGTTGGCACAAAAACAGACATATGAATCAATGGAATAGAACAGAGAGCACAGAAACAAACCCATATACCTTCAGTCAATTAATCATTGACAAAGGAGGCAAGAATATACAATGAAGAAAAAAGTCTCTTCAGCAAGTGGTGCTAAGAAAGCTGGACAGCTGCATGTAAATCAATGAAATTAGAACATTTCCTCATACCATAGACAAAAATAAACTCAAAATGGCTTAAAGACTTAAGTGTAAGATGACAATCATAAAACTCCTAGAAGAGAACATAGGCAAAACATTCTTCAACATAAATCATAGCAATGTTTTCTTAGGTCAGTCTCCCAGGGCAAGAGAAATAAAAGCAAAAATAAACAAATAGGACCTAATCACACTTATAAGCTTTTACACAGCAAAGGAAACCATAAACAAAATGAAAAGACAACCTACAGACTGGGAGAAAACATTTGCAAGTGATATGACCAACAAGAGCTTAATTTCCAAAATACACAAACAGCTCATAGAACTCAAAAAACAAAACAACAACAACAAAAAAAAAACCAACAACCCAATCAAAAAATGGGCAGAAGACCTAAATAGACATTTCTCCAAAGACAACATACAGATGGCCAACAGGAACATGAAAAGATGCTCAACATTGTTAATTACTAGAGAAATGCAAATCAAAACTACAATGGTACAAATCAACCGGTTTGCAAGGTGGAAATAGAGACACAGATGTAGAGAACAAACATATGGACACCAAGTGGGGGAAGCGGGGAGGGTTGGGGGGAATGAATTGGGAGATGGGGATACCAAATTGTACGCTCTAAATATATGCAGTTTATTGTATGTTAACTGTATCTCAATAAAAGTTCTTAAAAAAAAAAAACTACAATGAGGTATCACTTCACACCAGTCAGAATGTTCATTATAAAAAAAGTCTACAAATAATAAATGCTGGAGAGGGTGTGGAGAAAAGGGAACCCTCCTATGCTGTTGGTGGGAATGTAAATTGGTGCAACCACTATGGAAAACCATATGGAGTTTCCTTAAAAAGACTAAAAGTAGAGTTACCATATGATCCAGCAATCCCACTCCCGGGTGTATATCCATAAATGATGAAAACTCGAATTCAAAAATGTACATGTACCCCAATGTTGATAGCAGCACTATTTAAAGTAGCCAAGACATGGAAACAACCTAAGTGTCCATTAACAGATGAATGGATAAAGAAGATATATATGTACACACACACACACACAGGAGCGTGCAATGGAATATTACTCAGCCATAGAAAGGAATGAAATAATGCCATTTGCAGCAACATGGATGGACCTTGAGATTATCATACTAAGCTAAGTAAGTCAGAAAGAGAAATACTATATGATATCACTTATGTGTGGAATCTAAAACAATGATACAGATGAACTTATTTACAAAACAGAAACAGACTCACAGACGTAGAAAATAAACTTATGGTTACCAAAGGGGAAAGGGGTGGCAGAGGGATCAAGTAGAAGTTTGAGATTAACAGATACACACTACTGAATATAAAATAAGCAAACAACAAGGACCTACTGTATAGCACAGGGAACTATATTCCATATATTGTAATAACTTATAATGGAAAATAATCTGAAGAATATATATGTACATACACACACATATATCATTAAATCACTTTGCTATATATCTGAAACTAACACAACATTGTAAATCAACTGCACTTCAATAAAAAAAATTTTTAAAGAGAAAGATGTGGTATATATATACAATGGAATATCATCCAGTCACACACACACAAGAAATTGACATATGCAACAACATGGATTGATCCAGAGGGTATTATGGTAAGTGAAATAAGCCAGACAGAGAAAGGCAAATACATGATCTCACTTATGTGTGATATCTAAAAAACAAATAAACAAAACAGACTCATAGATACAGAAAATAGGTGGTTTCCAGAGGAGGGGGGGATGAGGAATGGGCAAAATGGATAAAAAGGATTAAGAAGTGTAAACCTCCAATTATCAAATAAACCATGGGGATGTAATATAAGGAATACGGTCAACAACATTGTAGTCACATTCTATGGGCACAGAAGGTTACTAGACGTAATGGTGATCATTTCATAATGTATGCAAATGTCAAATCACTGTGTAATGCATCTGAAACTAATATTATTGTATGTCAACTATATTTCAATGAAAAATGTAATAAGTAAGGATATTCAGTAGAGATACAGGTTATAAAAAAAGTATGCAAAATAAATGGTTTCCATATTCATACATACAGAATAAACTAATGAATTAATTCACTAATACAGCATCCATCATGCGTAAGAAAACATAATGAGAGAGAAAGATTATATTCACGATAGCAGCACAAAATATAAAAAACCTAAGGATAAACTTAAGAAATGTGCAGGACCCACATAAAGAAAACTACAGAGCTGTGTGTCAAGACTTAAATGTGAGAATAAATGAAGAGATGCAGCAGACGGGGAGAATAGCTATAGCTAAAGTGCCAGTTCTAGCAACATTTAAGAATAAACCTAATTCCTCTTCAATCAAAATCTACATGAGTCTCTCAATAGGTAACTTGAAAAAAATCATTTTAAAGTTTGTCTGAAAAAAATGTAACACACAAGAGCAACTGAACAACTTCGAAATGAGCTACAGTAATTAAAACTATGTTGTACCAAAGCAGGAATACAATCTGATCAATTCCTTGGGATTTCTTGTCACACTAGATATTAGGAAGACAAGTTTCACATCTGTTAAGATACAATTTTAACAAAATTGGTTTGATATTAAGTCTCCACTGACCAGAGGCAAGAGAAGATGAGAAAGAAAACTTCTCTCTCTTACAAGTCACCAAAGCAGAGTTTTTGCTTTCTTTTGGGTTTAGTTTAATTCGATGCATTTTATTGTATTCAAGACAGTCTAACACCTAAAGTGTTCAATTATTTGTTCGCTTAATTTTTTAATCACACAAATAATACATAAATATATTCTCCTCGTAAAATAATCAGAACATTAGCAAGATAGCCTCTCTTTGGCCACCATCCCCAATCCTAGAACCCTTCCCCAGTAGAAACTGAAAAGTCTTTGGTCCATCTTACTACTAGGAGTTCCCTCACTTCTCCAGGCCATCACGAAGGTCCGTGGGGAGCAGGGCACAGCTCTGAGGATTAAAATCAAGGAAAAAAAGGACTTCCCTGGTGGCACAGTGGTTAAGAATCCGCCTGCCAATGCAGGGGACACGGGTTCCATCCCACATGCCACAACTACTGAAGCCCGTGCACTAGAGCCCGTGCTCCACAGCAAGAGAAGCCACCACAATGAGAAGTCCACACACCTCAATAAAGAGTAGCTCCCGCTCACAACTAGAGAAAGCTCGTGCACAATGAAGACCAACGCAGCCAATTAATTAATTAAAAAAATAAAATCAAGTAAAGAAATCACTCTACCTGGTTGAGAACATCCCACTTGAGGACGGAAGTAAGCAGAGAAGGACCAGCTTTAACATACGGACCTGTGGATGGGAATGGTGGGTAAACCTTCCCCCAGGATTTATGCTATATTCCACCATTCAGTTCCAGCAGGTTCTATGCAAAACAAGAAGCTGGATGCAGAATTTTCCTTGGAGGTAAATACATCTGTCTCTTTGAAAGTGGCCTTAGAGAACAATCAGCCATCACTAATGGCTCCAAGTAGGGCCCCAAGGGGCAAACCACACAGCCCTGGCATCCAGTTCCTCAGAGATAATTAATTCTGCCCCCAGGTTGTAGAATAAATGCAATCTAAAAGATCCCAGAGAGGCACCACATGTCCAAACAGACTGTGAGTGCCTTCAGAGGGGAAATGTGCTAAAGCAACTCATGTCCTGGTAGAACCAGAAAGACAAAATGTGCAGGTCACAAGAGCCAAAGAGGGCCATGTAATATATAGAGAAAGGAAAATGTTAGCTAATTCTCCTTGACTATGCCACTGGAGACAAAAAGATCTGAAATCGTGGATATGATGAAATGAATGTTCTAAATTTCAGGCCTCTTGGAGAAATTAATATTAAAACCTACCCTTGAAGCCAGTGCATCAGGATTTATGCCTTTACAATCCCGACCAGATAAGTCGAGAAGAAATGCCTTGTCTCCGAGGAGCGTACTCGAGATTGATCACAGGATCCGAAGACGCAGGCCTTGTTATCTATAAAAGTCATAATTCCCTGAGAAGCAGTTCACCTTGACTCTCACAAGCCCAGCTCAACTGGTCCAAAGTCTGAAACAGGTTAAGGAGGTTGTAGTTTTTTGTTTTGTTTTGTTTTGTTTAAACTGGAAAGAGGATTATTGAAAACTCAGCTGAGCAGAGAAAATTCACAGGAATAGTGATGTAGGGCCTATGAGTCCGGCACTCTCAAGAAAAGTTGGGGAGCGACTTCCCCGGTAGCGTAGTGGTTAAGAATCCGCCTGCCAATGCAGGGGACACGGGTTTAATCCTTGGTCCAGGAAGATCCCACATGCTGCGAAGCAACCAAGTCCCTGCGCCACAACTACTAAGCCTGCACTCTAGAGCCCAAGAGCCGCAACTACTGAGCACATGCACCCTAGAGCCCATGTGCCACAACTACTGAACCCACGTGCTGCAACTACTGAAGCCCACATGCCTAGAGCCTGTGCTCCACAAGAAGCCATGGCACTGAGAAGCCTTCACACCACAATGAAGAGTAGCCCCCGCTCGCCACAACTAGAGAAAGCCCACGCACAGCAACAAAGACCCAATGCAGCCAAAAAAAAAAAAAAAAAAAAAAGATGGGGAGAGATGCCTCTATCTAGGGTTGGGCAAGAGATGGGTTCTGTTGTGGGACTGGGGATTGAGATGTTTATGTGAAAGAAATACCATCTCCAGAGGTCGCAGGGCCAGTGGGGATTAGATGCAGGATGTGGGGCATACTATCATCATGGCCTTAACGCTACCAACTGATGAACTCCCTCGGCGTGGCGCTGCCTGCCCCCACCCACCCAAGCTTCCCAGAAAGGCATCTATCAACCCTTAGAGAGATGGAGCTAGAGCAGAGAATCCCAGCCCTGACTCTTTCTGATGTCCCAAGTGCTTTCCCAGGAGGACTCCAGGCCCCTACTTTGCAGAGGGATCAGCTTCCCTTCTTTGCAGGTTTGAGAATTCTCAGCCAGCTCACATTGTTTCACATGTTCCCGACAAATGCACTTGACCTCCCAGCTGACGCCATTCAAAAAAATCAGAGTTTGCCCCCTCTCTGTAGGGCTTCTGCTGAACACTTCTCTTAAAAGGAAGGGAGTCAAGGGGCCTACCCTACAAGGCCTGCCAAGGTGGGAGCTGGATAACTCAGGAGGAAGAGTCTTAGGGGCTGGTGGTGCCACCCACCTGTGGGTACCTGTAGAAAAGGTCAGCACCACCCGGCTCTTCACCAGTACTGACCTGTGGTACCTCCCTGAATGGGACCTCTGTTAGGCATCCCCCGGGGCTGGCTTGCTACTGGCATTTCTTGTTTGTCTTCAAAAGGCAAAGTTACACATGTCAGAAACCACAGATTTTAAAACATACGGCACCTTGCATCAGGCCTGGAGGAAATGTCAGTGGCAACACCTTTCCGACAACTCAAGCATGCAACTATAGGAAGAAAATCAAAGCCCCAGGGAGGCTGAGCTGTGGCTCCCATAGGCATCCCAGGGTGAGATTTTTGAAAGAACCAGAGAACTCATCCTAGGGAACCCAAAGAAGTAGCTACAGAATTAGCTGGGCCAGGAAGAATGGTGGCCTCTAAATTTCCCAGATGTTAATAGGGTTTCTCACTCCTACTGTCCCTGACAAACTACTTCTTATTGTCTTGATCCATCAAGACAAAGCCAATGAATGGAAAATAGAGGTGAATAAGAAGCCATAAAATTTTAAGTTGAGGGTAAAGTAAGAAATAATAAACAGGAGTAAAATACAAGCTCACAATAAGATTAAACTATCAGCACAAAAAATTGAATCTTTTTTAAAAATCATATTAATTTTATATTTAACAAATTTACACATACTGGCAGAGACAATGGTGTTCACACATAGTTCCTGCATTTTCCAGACTCCTTTGTAATTCTATGGGGCCCATGTGACTGATTCTAGCCAATAGACTCTGAGAGGAGAGGATATGTATCACTGTGTTATGAACTATTTAAAAAACTCTGGCACCATGTGTTAAGATGTTTCACAAGATAAAGGGAATCTGGATCAACTGAGTCCAACATGGAGGGCTCCGGAGAGTTACCCAACCGCATCACACTCAGCAGGAGTGATAAACAAATCTTTGTTAGGTTAAGCCACTGAGATTTAGGGGTTTATTGGTTTCTATAGCACTTAACTAATGTAAGTGCTTATAATTAACTTATTTAATCCTCCTTATAATCTTACAACATAGGAACCATTATTAACTCCATTGAGGCGAGAGAGGCAGAGAAAAATATAATTTTTTTTTCAGGCCTCATACTTGGGGAGTGGCAGACTGATAATTCAGATCTAGGCAGTCTGTGTTTTTAAACACAATGCCAGGCTGGCTCTCACAAATAGAGGCACCTTAGAGTAAAATGCAAAGAACTACACCATGATGCACCTTCTTCCACAGAAGGTTTGGGGATGTTGAAATAGGGCAGAGTAGGTCTGTAAAGAGGAAGGGCAGCTCCAGAAAGATGAACTAAGGGTCCATCCCTTCGTCCCGTCCCTCTGGGATAAGCCCATCAATATTCATGTGATAAGGGAGCTTGAATCCATGGAGGTAAATTCTAAACCCCAGCCTTTCAGCCTGGGACTTCTCTTTTTTAATTTCCAGCCCAATATAGCAGTAAGACCCTCACACTCAGGAGTCAGGAAACCTGAATTCTAGTTCCAAGTCTACCAGTAAAATGTTGTATGGCTCGAACAATTGCCTCAAGTCTCTTTGGGCCTCAGTTGCTGCATCTGAAATTTGGGAACAACTATTTCCATCTCATAAGGTTGTGGAAAATTCAAACCAAACAACACACGTAATGGTGCTTTGGGAAGCTGTGAAATGCTTTGTGAATTACTTTTATTAGACTGAATCAGGTATCACAATTTCACGATTCAACTTAATAAACATAGTCTTGCCGGTCAGATACCTCCAGTGCTTCTCCCCATCCATGGACCTGACGGTAATGCTTGGACCTTCTTCATATATCTGATGCACCTTTTCTCTTGGGGTGAAACATTTCCCATGAGGTTCCTTAATCTTTATGCACAGAGACTCCTACTGGCAATTCTCCACACCTGCTTAGACACACCAACGCTATTGGACCCCCAGCCTTCAGGCTGAGCATCTTTCTATCTTCCCTTCATCTTCATTCATTCATTCATTCACAGCCCTGGAAGGAAGGCAGAGTAAAGGGCAGCCCTGTGTCGTGGAAAGGGCCAGCAAGTCAGGAAGCCATTGCCCTGCTGTGTGGCCTGGGACAACTTCATCTCCTTCTCTGGTCCTCAGAGTCCTAACCCAGAAATGAGGCTTTTCGATGAGATCAATAGTTCCTATTCCTCCCCATGCAGTCGAATCACCTGGGAAGCGTTAATGAAATGCAGATACCCAGGCCCCCTCCAGGATTCATTTTTAATAGGTCTGGGCATCTGTACCTTTGAAATCCTCACTAGGTGATCATTGTGTGAAGCAGGGTTGACAGCCACTTGAGTGGACGATCCAAAGGCCGCCTGACTCTCACATTGATCGAATCTCCAAGGAAGCCTGTGAACCCACATGAGGCTCCAGGATTGAGGAAGACAAAGCGACGGGAGTTCTAGAAATGGGTCCGCGGCCTCATCAGACTTTGGGAGCAGGGCTGCCGAGCCCCAGTTTCGCACCCCCTGCCGTGAGAAGAATGCCTGGGCTCCGTCAGGGCCCAGGTGGAAGGCCATTTTGTTTGGAGAAAGATTTCCTCAAGGTGCCTCTCAGCCTCCTTCCCTGATCCAAGGAACTGAAGCTTTCCATTTTAATTAACAAAGCCTTGTTGCAGCTGCTAGCAATGAGCCTCTGTTCGCATTTCCTTTACAGACTATCAGCCGAGATGGTGAGGGAGGTGACTTGGGAGCTGTTATCTGATGCAATTTCTGGGCTGGTGGGGGGCTCAGAAGACGTGAGAGCAGCTGAGATTGCAAGGAACGAAACTGCACTTAAGGAAATGGCTTTGCGGCTCCAGGACACGGTGACTTGGGTTCCAGCCTCTTTGTGGGACCATGCACAGTCATGCTGGGGGGAAGATGAAGTATTATTAGACCCACCCAGGCTCCAGGGGCCCTGTAGATGGATAGGTCACATCTTAAACCATGAGAGCCTTAGGAGGAGGGGGGGGAGAAAAAGCCCACTTTCAACAAAATACCTGTAGATGAAGAGAAATGAAGATGGCATTTGCCTGATGCATATTTTATAAGCCTGTGAACTCTCAGAGCTAGGAAGAGCGCTCACTGGTCATCTTGTTAGCACCTGATGGATGGCAGACAGGTGCCCTCCTGAGGTACCATACATCACAGGAAGCCCCTGTCCTGGGTGTCCAGCAGGAGGGAGAAACTGTCCACGTGACTCTGTTTCCAAAGTTCTACCTTGTTTGGACATTAGTGAAAGCAGCACATTTTCTAGAACTAGCCCTTGCATTTCATATGAGTTTCCCTAGCTGCTCAACTTTTCTAAAACTGAGGGAAACCTTGATCTACGTGAGGAGCATAAAAAGAGAGGGGTAATTAGAAGAAATGTCCTTAAGCAATTAGCCAAATCAGTGAAAGGACCAAAAGGAAGGATGACTTGAGGATGCCTTAGAGTTCATTTACTCAAACCCAGTGCAGGGAAAGGAAGGGGAGGCGGCTGTAGCCCAGAGACCACGGGGTGGTCCACAAACCCAGCAGGATGTGACCTCCCCTCACCACAGTCCCCCACAAGGTCCCTCCACCCTGTGATCCAGCCACACTGAGCTGTTTCTACAGCCCACGTTCACCATCCTGGTGCCAGACCTCACATCTCCCAGACCCTCTGCCAGAATACTCTCTGATTCCAGATCCTTCCCACCCCTCCTTCTTTCTTCAGGTGCTCAGCCACCTGGCTAAGTAGAATAGCACAGTGTTTCCCCCACCCTTATCCACGGGGAAATGTTCCAAGACCCTCAGTGGATACCTGAAACCACAGATAGTATTTGTAGGGTTTGGTACTATGTTTTTTTTTCCTACCTATATATACCTATAATAAAGTTTAATTGATAAATTAGGCACAGTAAGAGATTAACAACAGTAACTAATGATGAAATAGAACAATTATAACAACATATTGTAATAAAAGCTATGTGAATGTGGTCTCTCTCTCTCTCAAAATATCTTATCTTCCAGGGCTTCCCTGGTTGCGCAGTGGTTAAGAATCCTCCTGCCAATGCAGGGGACACAGGTTCAAGCCCTACACAGGGAAGATCCCACATGCCGTGGAGCAACTAAGCCCATGCGCCACAACTACTGAGCCCATGTGCCACAACTACTGAAGCCCATGCGCCTAGAGCCCATGCTCCACGACAAGAGAAGCCACTGCAATAAGAAGCCCGCAAACCGCAATGAAGAGTAGCTCCCTCTAGCCACAACTAGAGAAAGCTCGTGCGGCAGCATCAAAGACCCAACACAGCCAGTAAGCTAATTAATTTTTTTAAAAAAAGATTGTTTAAAAAAAAATCTTACCGTCTAAACTTAATGCCTTTCCATCTTCACTAAGCACTTGGGCACCATGGCCATAACTTTTGCAGTGTGAGGTGCAACAGCAAAACGAGCACAATTTCCTTTCCCTGCTTCACAGTTTCATAGATAGAAGATTCATTTTACTGTGGATCTTAGCAACCTCAGCATACAACTTTTTTTCTTTCCATAGTAAGCCAAGAATTTTCACCTTTTTAAAAGAAGAGCTTCTCGGCTTCCCTTTGGCATATCCGAATTGCCAGCATCACGACTCTTGTTGCATTTTGGGGCCATTATTAAGTAAAATAAGGGTCACTTGGACACAAGCACTGAGATGCCACAAAGTGGATCTGATAACCAAGGTGGCTACTAAGTGACTAATGGGCGGGATCCGCTGGACAAGGGGGACGATTCACAGCCCGGACAGGACAGAGCGGGACAGCACCAGATTTCATCAGCTATTCAGAAGGGCATGCAATTTAAAATTTATGAAATAAGCATAGTTCTAGAATTTTCCATGTCATATATTTTGGACTGCAGTTGACCATGAGTAACTGAAACTGCAGAAAATGAAAGCAGGTAAAAGAGACTACTGTATTTCAAGGCTCAGCCCACTCACTCTTCCAGGATTTATTGGGTATCCATATAGGGTAAATAAAACTGTCATGAATGGTCCCATCTTCAGGGTGTAAAAGGCAGATACACAATGAAATAATCACACAAATGCATGTAAAATCTTCTCAGGGATGAGCGCTCAGAAGGAAAGATCTGTGGGGCTATGAGAGTATATGAGGAGGATTAGGTCTGGTGGCGACAGGTCTGGGAAAGCTTCCCAGAGAAGTGATGATGAAGCTGGGACTTCAGTAACTGGAGGGATCTGGGGATGGACGAGGAGAGGCCATTTGTCTTCTGCCCTTCCCTGTGCCGGGCATTATGTAGGGTGACCAAATGTCTTGATTTGCCTAGGACTGTCCCAGTTTATGCTTCTTGTCCAGGGGCTAGCATTTGTCCCAAAGGTGCCCCAATTTAAATGATAAATTGTACGGTCACCTATTGAGTGATGCTCTTATCACATTTTGATGTCATGGTCTGCCTGCCACAAAAGACACATGTGTATACACATACACACACCCCACTCATACACATGGGACTGTGCAACAATCTTGTGGCCCAGAATCCAGTTCTTATTCATCCTTTCATGCCCCGCACATAGCACAGCACTGACATATGCTTACAGTAGGTGTCTGGCTAATGATTTTTGAGTAAGTGAATGATGCAGGGATAGAGATTCTCAGACTTCTCATGCCCTCCATCGCACCTCAGTTGTCTATCTTTCATGCCTCCGTGATGCTCCAAAGCATATTCAGTGCATATTTTGAGTTTGTCCAAGGGCCAAGGAATCTGAAATATATTTTTTTTCCACAGCCTGACTTGGCCCTAGAAGTTGACAAAAGCGTCATCTCATTAGAAGCTATTTGAATAGAAATTATAGGCTTGTTCTCTGAGTGTGAACTTGAGAGCACTTCATAAGACAATTACTGCTAAATATCTGAAGAGAAGCACCCTCATTGGCTTCTAAAAGCCCATCTCAGGTCAAACCAACCTAAATTCCTCTCAATACAATTAGAATTTCAATAAGAATGAGAGAAACAACAGCTTCCAAGAACACCAGGACCTCAAGGGGATGATAAACAGCGCTGTTGGAGGACGGAGAGGGGCGGGAGGGGGGGGGGGGGGGAGGAGGGGCAGCAGCGAGAGGTGAGGAGGGGACAGGGGGAGGGTGGAGGGTGGAATATTCTGAAAGGCAACATAACGCATGTGGAGCACAAACCCACCCACGCTTTGCTCAAGAATGATCAGCCAGCCTCCCATAAAGGAGAGTAGACATGGGTAAACATAGATCACTGGCCTCCTTAAGATATACTGTTCCACTTTTCTGCCCTTTCTGGTTCCAAGGAGGACCAAGAACATGTGCTCTGGCCCAGTCTGAGCCTCCAGGCCTTCCCAAATGCAGTTCCCCCTGCTCCAAATGCTCTTCTTTCTGCACCTCCTCCTCTCCTCTCCTAGGATGCCTTTCCATTTCCCGCAGCCCCCAGTGGTCACCCCTTTCTCGAAGTCCAGGTATCATCTTCAGGATTCATGCAAGGAACATGAACGTGGCCAGGAGGAGACAAGAGTGACAGACAGTGCTCCCCGGGCAGACTGCATTGCCTGTCTCGGGGCGGTGGGGGGGGGGGGGCCACCACTTACACCGTGGTCTATGTAAATAGAGCCCCCAGGGCACTGGCATTCAAACCTGCTCTTCAAAAAACCAATACTCTGCTGACCTGGCTGCCTAAGCTCTCCCAGCTCTGTCCCCTTTCTCTTGCCTTTTCCCCTGGACCCTGAGAATCTTAAAGACAAGTTAGGAATCCAGTCTCCCTAATATCCATGCTCCAAGCCCTTAGCCCAGTTAACAAAAGATGAAATCATCCAAAGGAGGAATAAATTTAAAACAACAATGGGAAGAACTGATAAACTAAGTTCTTGATTCTACCTGAAGGAGATATCGCAAAAATTGGGAGAAAACATTCTAAAGTTTTAAGTGCCATTTGGAAATGTTATTTATTTGTTTCATGGAAAAATAAAAGGTGACTGGAAGGTGTAATACTGGTGTCTCACCTGTACATCCACCCTAAGCCCACCTTCTCATTGGGAAAGGGAAAGCAATGTAACATGTAGAGAGAACCTTCTTTAAAACAATTCCTTTTCCACAGTGTAGGTCTCTCAGAAGATGGAGAGACAGACCATATCATCTCTCCAGGTGCCAGACCTCTGCCAGTCTATGCTCCTGCTGCCCATGGTCCATGAGAAGAGTGCTACAGCCACTGCCTTGAAGGGCACCTATTTTGCATAGCCTCTTAGCCACTTCTCCTTGGGTGATGCTGACAACAACAAGGAGCAGGACCCTGTTGGGCTCCTGGGCACAAAAGTGTCTCTGTGTCCCCCATTTCTTTTTTTTTTTTTTTTCTTGGGGGGACATCAAATTCAATCATCTGTTTTTATACACATATCCCCGTATTCCCTCCCTTCCTTGACTCCCCCCACCTCGAGTCCCCCCCACCCTCCCCACCCCAGTCCTCTAAGGCATCTTCCATGCTCGAGTTGGACTCCCTTTGTTATACAACAACTTCCCACTGGCTATCTATTTTACAGTTGGTAGTATATATATGTCTGTGCTACTCTCTCGCTTCATCTCAGTTTCCCCTTCACCCCCCGCCCCCTCCCATACCTACCCCATTTCTTGATTATGGGAAATAGGCTTCATTCAGCCTCCATGACCTTCCCTGAGTTCCAATGGGCAGGTTTAAATAGATACTAATTAAAGAATGGAGGAGATATGGAGACAAGGGAGGAACAGTCAAAAGAAACAATAGTGCAGCCTTGGGGCAGGGTCCTGGTTCCCCCTAAAGGGATACACACAACAATATCTTTGAGCTGTTTTGCAGATACCAAAACCCCCACCAGGTGGGAGAAATTAAGAGCATGGATCAGCACAGAGACCTCAGACCAGCTGGAACCAAAAGGTTGATGATGCTGCCTCCCACTTACCTCACCACCAACCAATCAGAAAAATGTCCATGAGCTGATCACACCCTCTTTGAACCGTTACTGTAAAACTCCTCACTAGACTCTCCAGGTTGGGACACACAATTTTGAGGGCATTAGCCCTCTGTGGCCCCCTTTGCCTGACAAAGCAAATAAAGCTATTCTTTTCTACTTTACCCAAAACTCTGTCTCAGGATTAATTTGGTAGCGGGTACAGAGGCTGGATTCAGCTTCAACACCCGGACACTGGTGAAGAGTCAAGTAAGTCTTCCCTGAATGGGCAGAAATGCTGATTCCCAAGGGAGAGAGGGAATGTGGTGGAAGGGGGCTGGGGTGGAAGGTGGGGGAGGGGAGAGGGAGTAGGGCACTTTTCTTCTAACTACCTTGCTTTCTTAGCCCATACAAGGGACCCCACAAACACACCCAAGCCCAACATATCTCCACAGACACCACCAGAAAAATGGAGGATTTCAGAGAGCACAGTTTAAAGACAACTAACCAGAACATTCCCGGGTGGCCCCCCTCCAGCTCTGACATTCTGAGAGTTTAACATGGAAAAATATTCAGCTAAAATCACTGGCATGGTTAGGCAGTGGCTTAGCAGTTCTTTTTTATGAAATTATTGTCTCTCTAAAGTGCAAAATATCTTTCTGTGTTGGAACTCTGATTCACTCTTAAGATGAGCTGATCTTCAAATCTTACAACGGCTCTCACCCCAAAACCCATTCTACAAAAAGGGATCTTGCTGACCAGATTACTTCTCCCACACACTCACCCCAATGATCGGAAAATATTGTAATGAGAAGATGCTCTAGACTGCTTTTAAGTCCTTTCCCCATCTTGTTCAAGGTCGTAGGGCCCTGTTGTCTGGGAATGGATCTATCATGATTAAGATTAATGCTGCCGATCATAAGACAACCAAGGATGTCCACCCATATTCAAGGCCACCCTGTGGCAATGAAGTTCAAGGAAATGGACTGGTGTGGACTAGTGACTTTCACCGTGTTTCTTGACCAAAGACTGACCCCTGACCCTGGGCCCCAGACTGACTCCTGGTGCAGCCCAGACTCCTGCCCTCAACTAATCCCTAACTCTGATAAAGACTGACCCCTCATTCTCCCCTGCCACTCATAAATGTATTTCCTTGGCTACATGAATTACAGTAAAGACAAAGATAATATCTGACTCAGCTGTATTTCCTGGATGCCAGAACAGGAGCTGGCTCCAAATAGGTGCTAAATAAATGCTAATTGAACACATGAAGGAAAAAAGAAATGAATGTACGAGTGAATGAATAAATGGGTTCAAGCTGAAAATGGCTCAGCCTAGTCTTCTACTAATAGGTTGACTTTTTTCAAAGACCTGTGGCCAAGGAGATGGCCTGCTTTCAGGTATCCATCTCTCAGGTCCACTCTGGGAAGCTCTATGCTCTCCTCCATGTGACTTATTAATATTCTTGTTACTGGACTAAGCTGTGTAGTGGGCAGTTCCTCCTGAGGCAAATGGCAGGCGACTAAATTAATGCCGTTGTCCGAGCCCATGGATGCCCACCACTGAGCTCATCACATCCCTGGTTTTTCAGGAAGAGTCCCCAGAAGTCCCCAAATGGCCAGGTGGAAACAGAAGGGATCCTGATCATGGAGGAAGACCAAAGCTCTGCTCCCAGCTCTGCCACGGTGTGCCTATCATAGGTCCAGTAGTAAAAGCAGGTGAGTTGTACTGTACTTCTAGCTACACTTCATAATCATCCATGAAATTTTCAAAAATATAGATTCATGGGTTCCACACAAGAGCCACTGATGCAGACCCTCTGAATATGGGACCTAGAATCTGGACTTCTAGCATGCACTCAATAAATAATTACAACCAATGTAATTACTCTCAGAGTCTAAACTCTAACTCAGGGGTTAGCAAACATGGCCAGCAAGCCACATCCAGCCCAATGCTTATTTTTGTAAATAACATGTTATTGGAACACAGCCACACCTAGTCATTTACATATTGTCTAGGGCTGCCTTCGCGCTATATAGTGGGGTTCAACAGTTGCAATGGGGACCATATGACCTAGAAAGCCTAAAATAGTTACTATCTGGCCCTTAACAGAAAAAGTTCAACTCCCACTGCAATTTACAGGTGCTCCCAGCAGGTAAGGAGGATGAGGGGTCCGACCCTGGCCCAGGTTCCTCAGTAGAGAGGAGCAGGTTATCTCCAATCACTGTATAAGAAGAAAGGAGGAGTACTCCAGGCTGCGGGAGCCCCAAGGCTGACCTGTATGGGGATGGCTGTGGTCTACAATGTGATGCTGCCAGGTTGGGGTGGGGCGGAGGACACCTGCAAGATGAGAACCGGATGCCAAGGTGAGCCCAAGGCCCTTGTAAGAACCAAGTTCTGGGTCTCATCAACCTAGGTCCCGGTGAGGTGAGTGCAGAGGATGGACCCAGAGATGGGTTTAGCTCCTTGGTTTTAAATTCCCATACCGTTGCCCCTGTGTTAAAGTCTTGCCTGATGGACTGAAAAAAAGGTGTTGGAGGGGAGAGAGGAGAGAGGGAAGCAGTCTAGGGGTAGCACTTCAAAGCTACAAATTCTCAAGGGAACCCTCCTACACTGTTGGTGGGAATGTAAATTGGTGCAGCCACTATGGAAAACAGTATGGAGCTTCCTTAAAAAACTAAAAATAAGGTTACCATATGATCCAGCAGTCCCACTCCTAAGCATGTATCCAGAAAAGACAAAAACTCTAATTCAAAAAGATACATGCACCCCAATGTTCATAGCAGCACTATTTACAATACCCAAACATGGAAGCAGCCTAAGGGTCCATTGACAGATGAATGGATAAAGATGTGAAGGGTCCATTGACAGATGAATGGATAAAGATGTGAAGGGTCCACTGACAGATGAATGGATAAAGATGTGATACATGCACACGAGCACACACACACTGGAACATTACTCAGTCATAAAAAAGAGGGAAATATTGCCATTTGCAGCAACATGGTTACCAAGGGGGAAGGGTGTAGGAGGAATAAATTAGGGTTATGAGATTAACATATACACACTACTTTATATAAAATAAACAACAAGGACTTACTGTATAGCACAGGGAACTATATTCAGTATATTGTAATAACCTATAATGGAAAATAATCTGAAAATATATATATATCACTGAATCATTTTGCTATATACCTGAAACTAACACAACATTGTAAATCAACCATACTTCAGTTTAAAAAGAAAAAAAAAGCTCCAAATTCTCAAAATTACAAGTAACTGAACCTGGGACATCACTGAGAGTGACAAGATTTCTAAGGGGAAAAGAGGCCACTTAGGTCAACTGTGGCCCCAGCCATCTGCCTGGTCAGTCATGCTCTGGGCCCTGGGAAAGCAGGTCTAAAATAAGTCTGCCGTCTGCCCTGCACTCAGAAGTAGACCCAGCAGAGTCCACTCAGAGCACAGGGGTCCCCAGGCCTGGTGAGTCCCAGGGTGCCCACTGCACACATGCAAGCCCAGGACAGCTCCAGCTGCCAGGCCTCCCCAATGAAACTGTCTGAGCCAGGTCTGTTTTCCACCTGTCCTTCCTGGCCCACCTGGACCCACCACCCCAGATGTCAGGGAAAAAACTGCAGCCAGTGCTTGGGGTTGAAGCAGATTTGTGTTACTTAAAGATGACTTGAAATGCACACACACATCAATCAATGTAATCTGCTCAGCTGGCAGATGGAATGAGGCCTTGGAGAAATTCCAGATTGAACGGATCCACCAGAAGCTAAACAATGAGGGAGTTGTGCCTGAAAATAGCTGCTTGTGTGAGAAAGTTTGGGAAACGTGGTCTCCCATGAACAGGAGACACCAGGTCACTTCGGTTTGAGGAGAACTCTCTGCAATTTTGCATTCGTCCCAGGAAAAAAAACTGTGATTTAATTTGGATGTCAGTGTCAAGACATATTTTAATTTTATTTGTACATATGCACCAACGACAGGCCAAGCTGGAAATCCAGAATGTGATCTCAGTGAGCTTCACTTCTTGCTTTCCTCTCCCCAAAATCAGACATAGGTTTCCAACCAGTCTCCATGAGGTCTGACACCCACTCTGACTGCTGGTCTCAGCCCATCCCTTGCTCCTCAAGCCACCTTCACCAGGGGACCCACCTATTGTCATAACAACCCCTGAAGGAGGCTCAGGCAGTGGTAGCTGAAGACTAGATCCTCATTATTCTTTTCCTCCCTTGTCTCGCATTCCCTTTCCCCCGTAGTACTTTCTGGAACTGCCACCCAAAGAAACTACTGCACACATTTCTTGTCTGAGAGTCTACTTCTGTGGAAACTCAATGAACACAGCAGGACTGTAACTGAGCAGGATCCAGTGGGGTCTTCCTGGGCAGACCCACCCCGAGGTCTTCCACCTGCCTCTTGTTTAGAGAAAAACTTTAGCCTCCTAAGCATTCCCTGAGTTCCAAAGAATAAATTTAATCAGAGAAGTGAGAAAATGCAAAAATAAAGTGAAGCAAGAAAAAATAATAATAGTTTAGCCATTAAACAAAGTCAAGGACCTTTAGTTACTCTTCAAGGGCTATAGATAATATTCAGAGCCATGTCCTTTGAGCTGTTTTGCAGCTACTGAAATCCCCACTAGGTGGAAGAGGTTAACTGTATGCTCACCAGGAGCACACAGACCCCAAACCAGTTAGAACCAGAAGGCCGATGATGTTGACTTCTGGTTACCTCACCACCAACCAATCAGAAGAATGTCCATGAGCTGTTCACATACCCTACAACCCCCTCCCTCACCCTGTCTTTAAAAATCTTTCCCTGACAAGGATATGTGTATAAAAACAGATGATTGAACTTGGTGTACCCCCCCCAAAAAAATAATAAATAAATAAATAAATAAATAAATAAATAAATAAATAAATAACCTTTCCCTGAAAGCCATCAGGGAGGTCAAGCCTTCTGAGCACCAGCTACATGGACTCCTTGCTTGGTGCCTGCAGTAAATGCTGCACTTTCCTTCACCACAACCTGGTGTCACTAGATTGGCTTTATTGCACTCAGGTGAACAGATGCAAGTTTAATTCAGTAACAGGACTATGCCCTCCTCCCACTCCTGCCCCCCAGTACAGACCACAAGAATGAATCAGCTGATCCCCTCTGCTGTGTGTAGGGCTTGGGGGAGAATCTGGGCTGTGCTCACTTGTGGTATGCTGGCCTGGGTGAGTGACAAGCCAGGACTCAAACTATGGGCCCAAGCCTGTCCGCTGGTCTCATTGATGGAGCTCAGATGGGATCAGTGCCCCTCTCAGCATCCTGGAGATAATCTCTAAGCCACTCCTGTGTAAGACATTTACAGCAGCCATGAGAGCTCTCTTTCTCCCATTTAGTTCTCAGCAGGCAGCATCAGTGCTGCTTTTCTCTTCCTAGTTGAGCCAGTATTTCTCCACAGGGAGTGTGATTTTCATAAATTTGTGTTTTGGGATTGCCCATAGTTCCTGGCCCTTCTTTTGACTTGTCAGTAACAGCCAGTGGTCCCTCACAGGGGCACAGCAACTCAATCACAGGCACAGCAGCCCCTGCTGCTCCTCCCCTCCATGGACAAGTGAGAAGGGAACTTCTCCACCCCTCATTGTGACTCAGAGCAGGGGCGGCTCCTCCTGGTCCAGTTGATGCTCCTGTGGCTGTGCTGGAAATTTCCATGTGGCATGAAAGCTTTGCTATGACTCACACCTTGAGACAGACATTTCCTTCATTAGGAACATCTGCTGGGCTGCAGTGTCAGGCACTGTGGTAAGTGCTGGGGATACAGAAAAGAGTCTGGTGAGGCAAATGCCCCTGGAATCACATAGTCTGAGGAGGGAGGCATTCCAGCTCACAGTGCGCTGAGATCAGCACTCAGAGGGAGAGGGTGGTTGAGAGCAGACTCAGAGCCAGACTCACTGAGTTCAAAGGCAGTCTCTGCCCCTTACAAGCTTTGTGGCCCTGGGCAAGGTACTTAACCTTTCTGAGCCTCCGCCCTTCCTTGAATGAAAAAAATGAAAGTATTCATGTCAAGTGTGTAGAACAGTACCTGGACTTAAAATATGAGTCATTGGTAAATGTCCCTGCCCTTTGGAAGAGGTCAAGTGCCCAAGACAAGCAGAATGATCCCAGGAAGCAGATCTGCTTGTAGGCAAGAAACCACATCCTCAAGAGACCAGGAAAGGGAAAACACCCTCCCACTCACAGAGCAGTTGCCAAATTCAACAACGACAAAGGGATATGACTGAGACCCAGAGATTGGTAGTGGAAATATTCAGGCTGTGCATGCAAACACCCCTGGGGTTCTCAAAAACATTTCAAGAGGGGCCCTAGGAATATCTGGAACACCTGCTCAGTGTGCAGATGGGAGCTAAGAGCTGTTCTGTAGGCAGAGCTATAATGAGCTGCCCATCTACAGGCTGGTGGAAGGACATGGAGGTATCTGAGTTACGATGATGAACTAGAGGGAGCACCACTCTGGGAACACCAGCCAGACCTCTGATACTGCTCCCCCATCAACTCACAGAGGGATGATGATCTCCTACCCTCTCAGAGCCAGCCTTCCCCTTCCTAAAGGGTCCCTTGAGCTCTGAAACCTAGGATGGAGAGTTTCAAAGTGATGGGGTGTCAGTATCTCTTTGAGATTCTGCTTCTAATTCTTTTGGATATATATCCAGGAGTGGGATTGCTTGACTATATGGTACTTCTATTTTTAATTTTTTTGAGGCATCTCCATACTGTTTTCCATAGTGGCTATGCTAATTACATTCCCACCAACACTGTACAACTTGTTATCTTTGCTTTTTTTGATAATAGCCATCGTAAGAGGTGTGAGGTGATGTCTGATTATGGTTTTGATTTTCATTTCCCTGATGACTAGCCATGCTGAGCATCTTTTCATGTACCTGTTGGCCATTGGTATGTCTTCTTTAAATGTCTATTCAAGTGCTTTGTCCATTTTTTAATTGAGTTATTTAGGGGTTTTTTGCTTTTGAGTTGTAGGAGCTCCTTATATATTTTGTATATGAATGCCTTATCTGATAGTTTGCAAATATTTCTGCCTTTTCATCCTATTGATTGTTTCTGTTACTGTGCAGCTCTTTAATTTTAGGTAATCACATTTATCTATTTTTGCTCTTGTGGTTTCATATCCAATAAACCATTGTCAAGACCAATGTCATGGAGATGTTTCCCAATGTTTTCTTCTAGAAGTTTTAGGGTTTCAAGTCTCATGTTTAAGTCTTTAATCCATTTTGAGTTGATCCTTGTGCATGGTATAAGATAAGGGTCCACTTTCATTCTTTTCCATGTGGATATCCAGTTTCCCCAACATCATCTGTTGAAGAGACTGTCCTTTACCCATTGTGAATTCTTGGCACTCTTATCAAAGATCAGTTGACTGTATATGCATGGGTTTATTTCTGGATCTCTATTCTCTTCTATTGCTCCATGTCTGTTTTTAATGCCTGTACTATATTGTTTTAATTACTGTTGTTTTGTAATATAATTTAAAATCAGGCAGTGTGATGCCTCCAGCTTTGCACTTTTTTCTCAAGATTGTTTTAGGTATTCAGGATCCTTTATGGTTCCATATGAATTTTAGGAATATTTTTTCTACCTCTGTAAAAAATTCCAGTGGGATTTTGGTAGGGATTGCATTGAATCTGTAGATCCCTTAAATATTATGGACCTTTTTAACAATATTAAGTCTTCTGATCCATGAACATGGGATATCATTCCATTTATTTGTGTCTTCTTTATTTGCACTCCCATATACACTGCAGCATTATTTACAACAGTGAAGATGTGGAAGCAACTTAAATGCCCATCAATGGATGATGAGTGAATAGAAAATGTGACACATAAATTACTCAAGCTTTTTAAAAAGGAATGCTATATTCAACAGCATGGATGAACCTGAAGGACATTATGCTCAGTGAAATAAGCTAATCACAGAGGACAAATAGTGTAAGATTCTACTTATATGAAGTACCTAAAATAGGCAAACAGAAGCAGAGAGTAGAATGGTAGTTGCCAGGGGCTGGGGGAAAGGAGAAAGTGGGAGTTGCTATTCAATAGGTGTAAAGTTTCAGTCCTGCAAGATAAACACCTTCCACAGATCTGCTGCTCAACAATGTGCATGTGGTTGACAATACTGTATTGTGTACTTAATTTTGTGAATAGGATAGATCTCATGTAAAGTGTTCTTGCCACAATTTAAAAAGGGGGGGGGGGGGGACAAATATCTATATAGCTGTTTCTCCAAAGAATATAGGAAAATGGCCAATAAGCACATGAGAAGATGCTCAATATCATTAGCTATCAAGGAAATACAAACCAAAACCACAATGAGCTACCACTTCACACTCACTAGGATGGCTATAATCAAAAAGGTATATAAGTACTAGCAAAGATGTGGAGAAACTAGAACCCTCATACATTGTGGATACAAATAGGAAATTGTGCAGCCACTTTGTAAAATATTCTGGCACTTATTTAAGGATTGACCGTAGAGTTACAATATAACTCAGCAATTCCAGTCCTGGAAATATATACTCAAGAGAAATGAAAACATATATCCACATAAAAATGTGTTACACAAATGTTCAGAGAAACATTATTCACAATAACCAAGAAGTAGAAACAATCCAAATGTCCATCAACTGATGAATGAATAAAATGTGATATATTCATAAAAGAGAATATTATTCTATAAAAAGGAATGAAGTATTGAAAATGCTATGATATGGACGAACCTTGAAAACATAATGCTCAATGAAAGAAGCAATTCAAAAGACCATTGTATGATTCCATTTATATGAAATGTCCAGAATAGGCAAATCTACAGAGATAAAAGTAAATTAGTGGTTGTCTAGGGCAAGGGGAGTAGGGAGGAATGGGGAGGTAACTGCTAATGTGTATAGGATTTCTTTATAGAGTAATGAACATGTTATAAAATTGATTATGGTGATGACTGCCCAACTTTACATATACACTAAAAATCACTGAATTGTATACTTTAAATGGGTGAAGTGTATATGAATTATATTTTAATAAAGCTGTTATTTTAAAAATTCAATGGAATGGGGGTGCTTGTTTAAAAATTAAGATTTCTGGGCCACACAAAAATGTTTACTTCATGTTAGGCCCTGGGGGCTGATTTTTTGTTTTATTTTAGAGAAGTAGCTTCAGATTCCCTTTAAGAAATCTATTTGTGAAACTTGCCTTCAGACTGGCAGAAGTTATTAAGGTGCTAACAGAGGGTTTTTATGATTCTAATCAGAAACAGACAGTGGAGGGCATGTAAAACTTTCCTATTGACTTGGCAATAAAGGCCCCTATTCCCCAAAAGAGAGCCCAAAAGACATGGGAAGGGCCTTCTGGAAAGGTAGGAAACCACAATTTGCTGAGAATCTACTGCGTGCTAACAGCTTCAATATATATTTCCACATTCATACCCTGTGAGGTGGATTATTGTCAGGCTCTGTTTGGTTCAAATAATTTAAGGGTCTAATTCTAAACCACAAAAATCAGTTACCATTTCAGTTATATTTTGCAACATTAAAAACTACACTAGACAGGCAGGAAAATGGCGGAAGCTACAGGGGAGCAGCTGGCCGCACAGAAGTGAGAACCAACTGAACACCAGCAGACGACCTCAGACACCAGAAAGGACCAAAAGGATCCCGACATAACTGGTAGGGAGGTATGTACGATGGCTCAAAGAGGGTGAAGCTGCTGAGCTGTGGCAGACGGGAGGGAGTGAGGAACACACAGAGGGTCTGCACCACAGCTCAGCGTTCCCAGACTGAGACATCAATTCACAGCTGAACAGAGGGTCCGGGAGTGGGAGCATGGGAACCGGAGAGCTGGTTCAGGGTGAGAAAAACTGTTGCCAGTAAGGTGATGGACCGAGAGGACAGGAGGGAAGAGGTCTGCGAAGAAGAGAGCCTGCTCTGAGAGCTGCCCGGTCATGATGGCAGCTGAATGCTGCAGGCTCACGGGCCAGGGGGAGGAGCCACGGGCATAGCCTCTCTCTCTCTCTTTTGGCACCTGCAGCGGGAAGTACATGGACCCCTGTGGGCCACCTAAGGTGCTCAGGGATAACAGGGACCCTCAGGCCCTCGGGTGGGGTTAGCATAAAGCCCCGGAAAGCAGCTGAGAGCAGGTTTGGAACACCAGCAGCAGGGAGGCTGCTGAGAAAAAAAAAAAAAAAAAACCTGAGAGAGGCCCAACTATGAGACTTTCTGTTTACACCTGAGCCACTGGCGTCCCTCTGCAACAGGCACCTCCAAGCCCAACTGAAACAACAGTGCGCCACTGCTTACTCACTCCCAGGGGAAGGAGCCACTATTGTACCCTCTCCCTCCCCACACACCGACGCTTATGGACGAACAATAAAGGAACCTCTGCTGGTCACAGAATAATGCAAAAAAAACCCAAGGCGAGTAGAAGGACACTTACAGCTGAGACTCTAAGGAAACAGAAATATTAGTATCAATCCTATTGAACTGGTCCATTCTGGGATCAGTTCTGGATATTTTTTTTTCCTTTATTAATTACGATCTTAGTCCTAAGGGATCTACAAGTTTTATAACATATTTTTTAATTCTATTTTATTATATTTTTATTTTTTTGCCTTTTTATAAACTTCTATTTATAGCTAAGTTTTTGGTAGTATGGACTATATATCTCTCCTTCCTTCCTTTCATCTCCATCTTTTATACATTTCTATTCCTTTCTTTTTATTTGCATATTTCCAGTCACACTACACTCTTCTGTTCCCCTGTCTTCCATCCATTCTTAGTTTATTTTATCTTAACATACTTATAAGCAACATTATCGATCTGCTCAGACTCCTTGTTCTATTCTCCAGATGATACACTGCCTTAGTATTTAATATTAGGTTTTTGTCTTTATCTTAGTTCTTAATACAATTGTCTAATTTCATTCTGAGAATCTCCATTCTGTCTGGTGGTACTTTAACTCTTTTTTATATTTGATCCTAGCTTACAGTATCTCCCTGGATTAGTGTTTGTATGTGTAAGGTGTTATTTGTTTGTTTGTTTTTGCTTTTGTTTCTGTTTTGTTCTGTTTTGGTTTACAATTTCTGTTGGTTTTCTCTTTGAATATCTGATAGCATACTGGGGTTTTTCTGTCAGGTCTTTCCAGAGCCTTATGTCCTAATGGATTCAGTAATTGTGTGTCTTATACATGTATATGTTTCCTAGACTTAGTATTTGTTTAACCCAACACTCGGACATTAGTCTGGGGCTTGGACAGTCTTCTATAAACCCCTCTATCACAGGGACAAGCAACCCCAGAAGTTTGGACTACCATGAGGAAAGAAACACCATGCAGGCAAAGGAGCAGGAAAAAAACCCACAAGACCAAATAAATGAGAAGGAAATAGGAAAAATGCCTGAAAAAGAATTCAGAGTAATGATAGTAAAAATGATATAAAATCTCAATAACAAAATAGAGAAAGTACAAGAAACAGTTCATAAGAACTCAGAAAAACAAACAGCAATGGATAACAAAATAACTGAAATTAAAAATACTCTAGATGCTATAACCAGCAGAATGACTGAGGCAGAAGAACAAATAAGTGAGTTGGAAGATAGAATGGGGGAAATAACTGCCACAGAGCAGGAAAAAGAAAAAAGAATAAAAAGATTAGAAGACAGTCTCAGAGACCTCAGCGATAACATTAAGCGTACCAACATTCAAATTATAGGCATCCCAGAAGAAGAAAAAAAGAAAGGGTCTGAGAAAATATTTGAAGAGGTTATAGCGGAAAACTTCCCCAACATGGGAAAGCAAATAATTAACCAAGTCCAAGAAGCACAGAGAGTCCCATACAGAATAAACCCAAGGAGAAATACACCAAGGCACATATTAATCAAACTAATGACAATTAAACACAAAGAAAAAAATATCAAAAGCAGCAAGAGAAAAGCAACAAATAACATATAAGGGAAAACCCATAAGGATAACAGCTGACCCTTCTACAAAAACTCTGCAGGCCAGAAGAGAACGGCAGGATATACTGAAAGTCCTGAAAGAGAGAAACCTACAGCCAAGAATACTCTACCCAGCAAGAATCTCATTCAGATTTGAGGGAGACATTAAAAGCTTTACAGACAAGCAAAAGTTAAGAGAATTCAGCACCACCAAACCAGCCTTACAACAATTACTAAAGGAACTTCTCTAAGCGGGAAACATAAGAGAAGAAAAAGACGTACAGAAACAACAAAACAATTAAGAAAATGGTAATAGGAACATACATATGGATAATTACCTTGAATGGAAATGGACTAAATGCACCAACCAAAAGACACAGACTGGCTGAATGGATACAAAAACAAGACCCTGCTATACGCTGCCTACAAGAAACCCACTTCACACCAAGGGATACATATAGACTGAAAGTAAAGGGATGGAAAAACATATTCCATGCAAATGGAAGCCAAAAGAAAGCTGGAGTAGCAATACTCATACCAGACAAATTAGACTTGAAAGTAAAGACTATTACAAGAGACAAGGAAGGACACTACATAATGATCAAGGGACCCATCCAAGAAGAACATATCACAATGGTAAATATCTATGCCCCCAACATAGGAGCACCTCAATACATAAGGCAAATGCTAACAGCCATAAAAGGGGACAGCGACAGTAACACAATAATAGTGGGAGACTTGAACACCCCACTTACATCAATGGACAGATCATCCAAACAGAAAATAAAGACACACAAACTTTAAATGACACATTAGACCATCTCGACTTAATTGATATTTATAGGACATTCCATCCAAAACGACAGAATACACTTTCTTCTCAAGTGCACATGGAACATTTTCCAGGAGAGATCACATCTTGGGTCACAAATCAAACCTTGGCAAATTCAAGAAAACTGAAATCATATCAAGCATCTTCTCAGACCACAATGCCATGAGACTAGATATCAATTACAGGAAAAAAAACTGCAAAAAATACAAACACATGGAGGCTAAACAATTCACTCTTAAACAACCAAGAAATCAATAAAGAAATCAAAGAGGAAATCAAAAAATACCTAGAAACAAATGACAATGAAAACAAAACAACCCAAAACCTATGGGACACAGCAAAAGCAGTTCTAAGAGGGAAGTTTATAGCAATACAGTCCTACCTTAAGAAACAAGAAAAACATTGAATAAACAACCTAACCTTACACCTAAAACAATTAGAAAAAGAAGAACAAAGAAACCCCAAAGTGAGCAGAAGGAAAGAAATCATAAAGATCAGAGCAGAAATAAATGAAAAAGAAGGGAAGGAAGCAATAGCAAAAATTAATAAAACTAAAAGCTGGTTCTTTGAGAAGATTAACAAAATTGATAAACCATTAGCCAGACTCATCAAGAAAAAAAGGGAGAAGATGCAAATCAACAGAATTAGAAATGAAAAAGGAGAAGTAATGATGGACACCTCAGAAATACAAAAGATCATGAGAGACTACTACAAGCAACTATATGCCAATAAACTGGATAACCTGGAAGAAATGGATAAATTCTTAGAAAAATGCAATCTTCAAAGATTGAACCAGGAAGAAATAGAAACTGTGAACACACCAATCACAAGTACAGAAATTGAGGCAGTGATTAAAAATCTCCCAACACACAAAAGCCCAGGGCCAGATGGCTTCACAGGCAAATTCTATCAAACATTTAGAGAAGAGTTAACACCTATCCTTCTCAAACTCTTCCAAAATATTGCAGAAGAAGGAACACTCCCAAACTCATTCTATGAGGCCACCATCACCCTGATACCAAAACCAGGCAAAGATGTCACAAAAAAAGAAAATTACAGGCCAATATCCCTGATGAATATAGATGCAAAAATCCTCAACAAAATACTAGCTAACAGAATCCAACAGCACATGAAAAACATCATACACCATGATCAAGTGGGATTTATCCCTGGGATGCAAGGATTCTTCAATATACGCAAATCAATCAACATGATACATCATATCAACAAATTGAAGGATAAACACCATATGATCATCTCAATAGATGCAGAAAAAGCTTTTGACAAAGTTCAACATCCATTTATGATAAAAGCTCTCCAGAAAATGGGCATAGAAGGAAATTACCTCAACATAATAAAAGCCATATATGAGAAACCAAAAGCCAACATCGTTCTAAATGAGGAAAAACAAAGAATTCCCTCTAAGAACAGGAACAAGACAAGGGTGTCCACTCTCACCATTATTATTCAACATGGTTTTGGAAGTTTTAGCCACAGCAATCAGAGAAGAAAAAGAAATAAAAGAAACCCAAATTGGAAAAGAAGAAGTAAAATTGTCACTCTTTGCAGATGACATGATATTGTACACAGAAAACCCTAAAGAGTCTACCAGAAAACTGCTAGCACTAATTGAAGAGTTTAGTAAAGTAGCAGGATACAAAATTAATGCACAGAAATCTCTTGCATTCCCATACACTAACTATGGAAGAGCAGAAAGAGAAATTAAGGAAACTCTCCCATTCACCATTGCAACAAAAAGAATAAAATACCTAGGAATAAACCTGCCTAAGGAGGCAAAAGATCTGTATGCAGACAACTTTAAGACACTGATGAAAGAAATCAACGATGACACAAACAGATGGAGGGACATACACCATGTTCCTGGATTGGAAGAATCAACATCGTGAAAATGACTGTACTACCCAAAGCAGTTTACAGATTCAATGCAATCCCGATCAAATTACCAATGGCATTTTTCACAGAACTAGAGCAAGAAATCTTACGATTTGTATGGAAAAGCAAAAGACCCTGAAGAGCCAAAGCACTCTTGAGAAGGAAAAATGGAGTTGGTGGAATCAGGCTTCCTGACTTCAAACTATACTACAAGGCCATAGTGATCAAGACAGTATGGTACTGGCACAAAAATAGAAAGGACGATCAATGGAATAGAATAGAGAACTCAGAGGTAAGCCCAAACACATATGGGCACCTTATCTTTGACAAAGGAGACATGAATATACAATGGAAAAAAGACAGCCTCTTCAATAAGTGGTGCTGGGAACACTGGACAGCTACATGTAAAAGAATGAAATTAGAACACTTCCTAACACCAGACACAAAAATAAACTCCAAATGGATTAAAGACCTACATGTAAGGCCAGACACTATAAAACTCCTAGAGGAAAACATAGGAAGAACACTCTATGACATCCATCAAAGCAAGATCCTTTTTCACCCACCTCCTAGAATCATGGAAATAAAATCAAGAATAAACAAATGGGACCTCGTGAAACTTAAAAGCTTTTGCACAGCGAAAGAAACCATAAACAAGACTAGAAGGCAACCCTCAGAATGGGAGAAAATAGTTGCCAATGAAACAACGGACAAAGGATTAACCTCCAAAATATACAAGCAGCTCATGCAGCTTAATACCAAAAAACCAAATAACCCAATCCACAAATGGGCGGAAGACCTAAATAGACATTTCTCCAAAGAAGACATACAGATGGCCAACAAACACATGAAAACATGCTCAACATCACTCATCATTAGAGAAATGCAAGTCAAAGCCACAATGAGGTATCACCTCACACCAATCAGAATGGCCATCATCACAAAGTCTGGAAACAACAAATGTTGGAGAGGGTGTGGAGAAAAGGGAACTCTCCTGCACTGTTGGTGGGAATGTAAGTTGGTACAGCCACTATGGAAAACAGTTTGGAGGTTCCTTCAAAAACTACAAATAGAACTACCATATGATCCAGTCATCCCACTCCTGGGCATATACCCAAAGAAAACCATAATCCCAAAAGAAACATGTACCATAATGTTTATTGCAGCACTCTTTACAATAGCCAGGACATGGAAGCAACCTAAATGCCCATCTGCAAATGAATGGGTAAAGAAGATGTGGCATATATATACAATGGAATATTACTCAGCTATAAAAAGGAATGAGATGGAGCTATATGTAATGAGGTGGATAGACCTAGAGTCTGTCATACAGAGTGAAGTAAGTCAGAAAGAGAAAGACAAATATTGTATGCTAACTCATACATATGGAATCTAAAAATGGTACTGATGAACTCGGTGACCAGACAAGAACAAGGACGCAGATGCAGAGAATGGACTGGAGAACTCGAGGTTTGTGGGGACGGGGCGTGAAGGGGAAGCTGAGAAGAAGTGAGAGAGTAGCATAGACATATATATACTACCTACTGTAAAATAGATAGCCAGTGGGAAGTTGCGGTATAATAAAGGGAGTTCAACTTGAGGATGGATGATGCCTTAGAGGACTGGGACGGGGAGGGTGGGGGGTAGTCAAGGGAGGCAGGGAATATGGGGATATGTGTATAAATACAGATGATTGACCTTGGTGTACTTCAAAAACTGGTACAATAGTGTAATGCAATTATATTCCAATAAAAAAAATAAAGCTCATGTGGAAGAATGAAAAAATAAAGTCCCCCACTATGATTGTGGAAAAAAAAAAAAAACTACCCTAAAACTTAGTGGCATAAAACAATTCTTATTATGCTCATGTGCTCTGGGATCAGGAACTAGGCGGGGCAAAAGGAAGGAGGCTTGCCTGTACTCCTTCTTGTTCACATGTCCTGAGCTTCCTCATGATATGGCAGCTTCAGTATTCTTACATGATGGCTGAGGCAACAAATTGTGAGTATCCCAAGAAAACCAGGAGGAAGTTCTATCTCCTCTTAAGACCCACCCTTGGAAGGCACAGAGCAAAACTTCCATCCTATTCTATTGGGCATCCAGTCACAAGGTAAATCCAGATTCAAGGAAAGGGGACATAGACCCCACTTCAATATGAGGATTGTCAGAGAATTTGCAGGCAGTTCTGAGCCTATATTTGGGCTCTCCCCCAAGATTCAGGAGAAACTGTCTTTTCCATAAGAAAAATATCATGTCTGAATTTTATAATGAACTGTACTAGTCAGAGGTTCATCCTTTTCTTACATCCTTCAGGGACTAGAATAAAGGGCTGCTGGCTCTGTGCAGCCTCCAAGTTGCTCCTCAGAGAGAGGAGCTGTAAATCAGTCAGAACTCTGAGCCTCAACCTATAAAACCCAGCAAGCAAACCAGAGAGGCTGACTCCTGCTGTTTTCCTCTCCTGTGCCAGGCTGGGAGAGTCCTGAAGCCCTCATTCCCACCTCCATCCCATCTTCTCCAGGGCAGAGCCTTCGCTGCTGAAAGTCTGCACTGAGAGACCAAGACTAGGAAGGTGAGGTGGAGGAGGGATGGACAGGGAGCTGGGATTAGTAGATGCAAACTATTATATATATGTTTAACAATCACTTTGCTGTACACCAGAAACTAACATAACATTGTAAGTCAACTATACGTCAATAAAATAATTTTTTAAAAAGAGACTAGGAAGGTGATATTGGGCATCAGGAAGAGTACTGAATACAAAGTCAGCAAATATCAAGCCCTGCCTCCCTTGATATTTAAAGGTAACGGCCATGGGTTTTTAGACAGGCCACAAGGACCCAGTGTCACTCAGAAAAGACGACTGACAAATTTCCCAGGGTAACTCATCACGTGTAGCTGTTTCATTGTAGCCCCAATTTCCAGGATCTTGTCCTTGTCCATAACGAAATGGTGCAGCCACCCCTTAAGGCTAGACTCACATTCACAAAACTCACAGTAACCTGATGCATATACCCAAATGCCAACATTTAAATTTACCGAGAGACATGAAATGGCTAAATCAGCCATTATCTATCCATAGAGAATTTGTAGGGGAGGGCAATTCATCACCAGGCAGCTGTCATGTGATTTGGGCTCCATGCAAGTGGAGCTGGCTATGTGACCAGGACAAGTGACAGGTTAGATGGAAAAAGCCTGATGGTTTGTCACCCAAGGAGGTGCTTCCTGCGGAAGCAAACTCCCTGACAGCCCAGACAGCAGTCCCGCAGTGGGGATCATACATCCTCAGCCAACAGCCTCCAGGGCTCCCTGTTTGCTACTCTGGGGCTGATTCTAGCCCCCGACCCCACCCCACCCAGTTAATAAGCTTTCTTTAGACATGGCAGGGTCACCCACTGGGCGGTACCAAAGGTCTTTTCCCACTCCTGGTCTAAATGACATTATGTATTTAAGGCAACCCCACAAACAGGTGTCTCTTGACCTTGGCAAGTTAATTTTTCACACTAAGCGTCCATTTTTCCACTGGAGAAGCTAGGCAGGGCTGGTGTAAGAATGACCTCACGTGGCACAGCACAGAGCTGGCTCACAGGAGGCACTGGGTAAATGGCAGTTGGCAATTCTATGTGATACGTGAGTGACAGTATCAGATACCCCAGCTCATCTCAGGGAAGTCAGGGCCCTAGCTGCCATGGCGGCCCCAGAGGAAATGAGTCCCTTAGGCATGTTTCTGTGGCTGCAGGCACAGCCAGGCATGCCGGGTGCACACCCCCATCCCCCCACCCCCAGACACACACACTTTCATGTGACAACCTTTTCAATGTGTACATGTAACCAGCAGTGTTCTTTCTCAGCCTAACAAAACAAATTGATCAAGAGTCAATACGGGTCCTAATTACAGGCTCTGCACTGGAAGATTGATGGCGGAAGACGAAGAGGGAAGCACATGCCCTTGATGGGCGCCTGTAATGAGGTGTCACTGGTCCCCACTGTAAGTCGTTTATAAACATGGTCTCCCGTCTGTGGCTGTCAGCATCCCCGCCAGAGCTTAATGAGCTGCTCCTTCCTGCCCCAGGGTTAATGTCAGAAGCTGATCATGTTTTCTGCTGCAAGAGGAACTGCCTGATGGTTGGTGAGTTTCATCTACAAATGTCCCCATTCTCTCAGGAAATGCATTTTCCCAAAACTCCCGGCAGGGACATGAAATGAATTTCCCACTAGGGCCCCTCGACATCCAGGAAGTGCCATTGCTGAAGTCTCCATTTGCTGCCTCTCTCCTTGGCTTGAGTGGACTCAGGAGAAGTGTGTCAGTCAAGCCTGGAGTCTGGGTCCTGAAGCGAGGTGGTTAAGAAGGGGGATTTGGCATCTGAATCTGACTATGCACATTTGGATCCTGGCTCTAATATTCACAAGCTACATGACCTAAGTCTCAGTTTCCTCATCTGTAAATTGGAAGCAGTGAGAGATAAAAGAAGTCCCTTCCATTTGGTGCAGCAGCACTGAGTGCAGTGTTTCACCACACACTGGCTCTAAACCAGCTGGAGCTAATAACCGTCTATGGACTCAGAGAGACCCCAGATCAAACGACCGTCCAAAGACATAACTGAAGGCTCTTTCTTGACCAACACACAGTGAGACTTATATTAACTGACCATGTACAAACCTATGGACTCATTTCGTCCAATCCAGGGTGCAGATGGCAATTCTTAATTAGCATAATCACAAGAAACCTCCCTTCCCTAGCACATAAAATTCCCTGACATTTTCCCTTCCAGAAGCCACTTGAACTTTCTCCACTGCGTATCTCCCCTTGACTGATAAAGGAGGAAACTCGGTACTCAACCTTCTAATCACTGGTAGCCTTTGTTTTTCCTTTAACAACACCTCCTTCATTAACAGTACTTTCCTATGGAAGCAAAATAAGGTTCCCCAAAGACGTCCATGTCCTATCCTCAAGTCACCTGACAAAGGATAATTAAGATGGCAGGTGGAATTCAGCTCGCTGATCTGCTGATCTTAGGATAAATAGATTAGCCTGGATGATCCTGGTGGACCCAGTGTAATCATAAGCATCTCTAAAGGGGAAAGAGGGAGGCAGGATAGAACCAGAGTGTTGGCAGCTGAGACAGACTCAACTGCTATTGCTGGCTTTGAAGATGGAAGGGGCCATAGGCCAAGAAATGCAGGTGCCCTCCAGAAGCTAGAGAAGACAGGGAAATGAATCTCCCCTAGAGCTTCTAGAAAGGACGACAGCTCTGCCAACACCTTGAATTTACCCCAGTGAGAGTCAGACTCCTGAGCTCCAGAATCTCAGGATAATAATTTTGTGTGGTTTCAAGCCATTACATTTGAGGTGGTTTATCACAGCAGGTGTAAGCGATGAATACAGGTATCCCCCTCATGGGGTTTTTGGTGAGCTCTTACAGGGAAAGTGGTTCAGACCCATGCCTGGCAAATCCTAAGTATTCAATGAATATTACTAGGATTTTTAATAACATCAATTTCTTCATTATACAGCTTCTCACCTCCTCCCTCCTTCTGATCATTCCCACAGCTCAACTCCAGCCAACAGAGGTGGAGGAAGAAGAACTGACCTTTCCTGAGCACTTCCTGTGACCAGGCATTGTGCTGGGCACCGGGTCCAGGACTTGGCATCTGTCCTCTCAGTGGCTGAGTGTTCTGGACTCACCTTCTCTAGAAAACCGACCAAGTCTGGGCCCTAATGATGGTAAGAGCCCAGTTACAAATCATCAGCCACCTGGGGCCTCTGAACAAACATCATCAGTCACACTCACCCAACCCTTCTCCAAACACAAGCACGTTAGGCGTTTTCACACCATCGCCAGCCAGGGATGCAGAGCAGGCCTCTGCCTCGTCCTGGCTCCCGACCTCTTGGCTTATCCCCTCCCTTCTGGACCAACGGCACCATGATTTCCTTATTCAGGCACCTCCTCATTTGACTGTGACCAACTCGAGGACCCAGCCAGTGCCTAGCCCCAGCACAAGGGTGTCAGCAAGTCTTTGTTGCATGAAGGAGGGGGAAGGGATAGATCATTTTTATTTGTCCCTTGAAAAAAGCAGAAGCTCTCCACAGCAATGCTTAGATTAACAGCTTGGGTTTTGCCAAGCTCCTTGCCAGAGCCAGGACCAGGGTGAGGCAAGAGAAGAAGCCAAGTGTGAAATTTAAGGAGGCGCTCCCTCTCCAGGGCTGACCCTGTCCTGGGACAAACCCAAGAGTTTGACACTGGTGTCCCAGTCCCATCCACTGCAGTCAGATACTGTTACCAGCCACTGTTACTGGAGCTTGAAGCAAATATCATTAAACTTCTTAATGATAAATAAATCAATTGTCCAACATCACTGAAAGATGAATTTAGCTTGGATATTGGTAAGGATAATGCTATGCTGCGATAACAAATTCTGAATTTTTGGTGGCGTAACATAGAAGTTGATTTCCCACTCACATTCCGTGTCCACAGTGGCTCAGCAAGGGGGCCCTGAGTGGTCTAGAGCCATGATTCTCAAACTTTGGGATGCAGAAGCATGAGCTAGAACCTTTGTGTACAATTCGGGTTCTTCATCCCTACCTCCCAAGGTTTGGATTCGGTAGGTCTTGGGAAAGCCCTGGCATTTATACTTTTTTTGTGCCTTCTCCAGGTAATTCAGATGCAGGCGGTCTGTGACCCAGCCAGACAAGCCATTTCCACCTAACAGCTGGGCCCTGCTAACGCCACATGTGGTCTGACCCCCGAGTACTCTGAGGTCACGGGCCTTCACATGGATCTAGCAAGAGGCTGGGAGTTTTGGTAACCTTCCTGAAGGCACGGACTTGGGGAGACTGGTCTTAAGTGGGGAGAGACTGCCATCACTGTGTATTCTCAATGGGTAACTATAGCCTAAGGTATGGAACACCTGTTATAAAGACAACGGTAGCCAACTTGGGGAGGGGACCGCCCATCCCCAGGGAGCCTGACACCACAGCACAGACATCTCTAAGCCAGGTAGCCTGCGGCACTGGACAGAGCAGATTCTGCAGCACAAGCTTCTGCGAGTTGGAAGAGAATCCAGCATTGAGTAGAGCAGAAGACAGACTGACTGACGAGAAAGCTGGTCAGGGAGGGGGGCAATGACCCCCAAGGCGTGGTAACCCTATTTTGTGCAACAAAGGAAGAAACATTTAATTTCTCTGCAGCTGGCATGAGAATTCATTCATAAGGAGGGGCTTCTGTGCTGAAAAGCAGTTCTGATGGGCACCTGGGGGGTTAAAGTGAGCAATGTACCAGGTGTCAGGCAAAACACAGAAATGATTCCAAATAACAAAAAAAAAAAAGGGGGGGGGGAGAGGAAGGAGAAAAGCTAGGGAGGCCTCCTGGTAGAAGGATGAATGGAAAAAGAAGCCGAGTAAGCTAAAAAAGTGTTTATTAATTGGTGCAGCCACTATGGAGAACAGTATGGAGGTTCCCTAAAAAAAACTAAAAATAGAAGTACCATATGACCCAGCAAACCCACTACTGGTCATATACCCGGAGAAAACCATAATTCGAAAAGATACGTGTACCACAATGTTCATTGCAGCACTATTTACAACAGCCAGGACATGGAAGCAACCTAAATGCCCATCAACAGATGAATGGATAAAGAAGATGTGGCACATATATACAATGGAATATTACTCAGCCATAAAAAGGAACAAAATTGAGTTATTTGTAGTGAGGTGGATGGATCTAGGGTCTCTCATACAGAGTGAAGTAAATCAGAAAGAGAAAAATACCGTATGCTAACATATATACATGGAATCTAGAAAAATGATACTGATGAACCCAGTGGCAGGGCAGGAACAGAGGTGCAGACGTAGAGAACAGACTTGAAGACACTCTCTCAAAGTAGTGAGAGAGTAGCATTGACATATACACACTACCAAATGTAAAATAGATAGCTAGTGGGAAGGTGATACAGAGCACAGGGAGATCAGCTCGATGCTTTGTGAAGATCCCATCCCCTAAAGGGATGGGATAGGGTCGGTGGGAGGGAGGGGATATGGGGATATACATATACATACAGCTGATTCACTTTATTGCACAGCAGAAACTAACACAATACTGTAAGGCAATTATACTCCTGTAACGATAAAAAACAAATTTAAGTGTTTAGTAGGTGGTTTACTGCATCATGTGCCATGAAACCACATCCTTGGCCTCATCTCCAGTGAACTCTCCACCACTTACTCACGTTGGGCAGAGTGGGTTTTCTTTGGGGGAGGGAGGTGGAAGGCTCCCACCTCAGGAGGGCTGAGCCCTGTGTCAAGAGTGCAAATCAACAGGCAGTGAGCCATTCTCCCTGCTCTACACTGGGCCACTCTGCAGTCTAGAGGCTCTGCCCCTTCCAATGGTGTTGGAAGAACTCCTGGGCCTCCCTGAACCGAGGAAGAGACAAATCACCCGGAGAATCCACAAAGCAGCCCCAGTGCCTGGCAGGGCTGAGAGGAACAGTGATGATTAACTGAAGACTGTGCCTAAGCGATTAGACTGTGATTAACTAGTGACAGGTGTGCAACACAGGAGGTGGGCTTGATGCTACATGCAAGTGAGGCAGCCCCTGGGAGCTCTTTAAATGTTTGGGGCAGGGTGAGTTCATGGGGCTTGGAGCTAGTGCACTTGCAGGAAGGAGCTGGGACCCGGGGTAACTTGGATCATGCCACTCACCTAAACAATTGGCCATGAGAGTGAATGTAAAAACAGTAATAATAACAACAGCAGCTAATGCTTATATAGACCTACTATGTGCAGGTTCTGTTTGCTAACTTATCATCCTCACAACAACTCATGACTTAAGTGTATTATTGCCCCCATCATATGAAAAAACTGAGCCCAGGAAGAGCAAGTGGCTCAAGGGTACACAGCCTGTAATAGCAGAGCCATTATTTGAATGTAAGCAGCGTACCTTCAATATCTATATTCTAAACCATTGCCCTGACATACGTAAAAGTGCTTTATTAAGTAAATTTTAAAGTGCTGAGCAATGTTACGTATCACTAGGCTCCTGAATGTCTAGACAAGAGATATTAAAACATAAGAAAGCAAAAACCAATCCTTAGCTCTTAAGGACTTTCAGAGAGGTAGAGAAACTTGTGACTTAAAGATATTCCCACCGAGCCTGCAACCTTCACCAGGTGGGCAAAATTGTTCACCACGCCCAGCAGAGCTGCCCTGTTTCACATTCACAATTGCCGTTCTAGGCACTTCTTTGGCAGATGAAAGAAAGAAAAAGAAGAAAGAAAGAGAAGAGAAAAAAAGAAAAATAAATCCTTAGGAATTGCTATGAACCAGATCGAGCATTTTTTATACCCAGGAAGTCACAGAACTGGGCAAAGAGGACAAAAACAGAAGCCTAAAGGGTCAGTACTGGGCTTTTTCAACACCGAGAGTCAATGAGCAGTGACAGTCTTGGTTAAAGGGGGAAAGTGGGCACAGGCCAATACAGAGGTCACCAGGAGATGCCAAAAAGAGTAAGAGTTGAGTGACAGAAGCTGAGGCCCTGTGTGAGCACAGCCAGGAAAAGAGAAGCAGCTGCAGTCTGACCCAGTCTGCAGAGGCCCATCCCTGGAAAGCCCCTAGTCCCAGGTGCAAGAGCTTTGCCCAGCATCTGAGACCCGGCACTGAAATACCTCCTCCAGGTGACTCCAGGCCCAAAGATCAGAACAATTCACACTTTGCCTGCACCCTAGCCAAGATCAGGCCTCCTGGAGGCACGTGATATGTCCCTCCAGCTCTGCCAGGGGAAGGAGATGGCATGGGAACATCCCCTGCAGCGTGTGAGAAAGGCTTTCCTGATTTCTGTGTCTGCACTTCATCTTTGTTGATATATTTCTGTCAGATCTTGATCATCACACTTGCCTACTATTTAGGCTGTTTTCCTTCCAAACATGCTAAATACAAGTTATCGCTAAGAAACTGAGTTCTTAATTTACACTGTTTTGCACTCATTTCTTAAAACATCTTGGTGATGTCTCAGTGTGAACCACAAAGCCAACCCCAATGGTTGCTTTGCGACCTGGACCAAAAGGGAAGCAAGCGGACATCCCTAGGAGCTTTTTTAGAGATGCTTAGATCTCTGCAGTCATCTTCATGGTCCATGAACACTAGGAACCACAAAGAAAGCCAAGAGGGGCCTTTGTTCAACTTTAAACAAATCCAGATAAACAGACCTCAGGCCAGCGCATCCTGACTGCAAAAAACCCCAAGTCTTCCCCCCTCCCCGGTCCCGTACCCCCCTGTATTCCGTGCACATGAGACCCAAGACAAAGATGTCCTATACGATCTCCCAAGGCTGAACCTGCTCACACAGCCCACCCCTCCTGTCCATGACAAGCTTTGAAGGCGGCTCTTATAGCATCTTCCTCTTTAAGAATGAAGCACTTTGACCTTGACTAGAACAGCAAGAAATCTGTTGAGACTATGCTCTGAGAAGCAAAGCACTGGGCAGATTGATCCCTTGCAAACCCAGTCTCTGCAGTTAGACAACTCCCCAGATCATCCCCCCACACCCCGAAACACAGGACTCAATACCTGGGGAGGGGAAGAGGGTAGGAGAAGAGTTTGCGTTGGGAGAGCTCCTGCGCACTCAGGGAGCCATGGAAGCGCCTTCCTAGAGCCCACGCGTGAATCGCGCCCTCCTCTCCACCCAAGCTCACCACCACTTTCCACTGAGTATCAGAGCCAGATTCTGCCCCTGGAGCCCGGGGCTCTGCATGTTTGCCTTGGCTCCATCATGTTCCTGTTTCCACTTTTCTAACTTGCCTGCTTCCCTGAA